>NC_060122.1:840945653-850945653 GCF_021461395.2 Schistocerca americana | reverse complement strand
GACTCGAACCTGCGACCATAGCAGCAGCGCGGCTCCGGACTGGACCGCCTAGAACCGCACGGCCACCGTGGCCGGCGAGTGTAGCGAGTAAGTAGTATTTTGAATAGGAACCCATGTCCACAAACGTACCGTTTCCACTCTACGACGGTTTCAACTCACTTGCTTAATCATCCACTACTGCTTGAGGAACTAAATTAGGCGTGACACAGTACAGTGATTAGGTAACAATTGGAAGGGGAACATAAGAAGACTTCCATTTATCACTTAAGCACATTTGTCTGTATTAACACCCTAACTGGCATCAGATAACTTCTAAAAAAAAAATGGCTCTGAGCACTATGGGACTTAACATCTGAGGTCATCAGTCCCCTAGAACTTAGAACTACTTAGACCTAACTAACCTTAGGACATCACACACATCCATGCCCGAGGCAGGATTCGAACCTGCGACCGTAGCGATCGCGCAGCTCCAGACTGTAGCGCCTAGAACCGCTCGGCCACTCCGGCCGGCCTTTCTCACATTTGCTCGCAGGCGTTGCAACACGTCCCAGAAGCACCATCGATTAACAATCTGTCCCTGTAGCATGAATTCTTCATGAACTAATCCTTCAAAGTCAAAGAAAACTATCGGCATGGCTTTCACATTTCAGCTGGCCTGACCTAACGAGCTTTTCTTGACTTGGAGATTTTTGGAGTGTAGAGATTGTACCTTGGGGTCAACACCATAACTATGGACCCACGTCACATCAGCAGTTACCATTCTCTTAAGGAACATCTAGTTCTCATTTGTACCATCCAAAAGCTCTTCAGAGATTGCGAGGCGAAGGTCCCTCTGGTATTGATTCATGAGCCGTGGGACGAACTTGGCAGCAACACAATGCATTGCATGACGCTGTATCAGGACTTCACGACATGGTACAACTGAAATGTTGCATTCTTCTTCAGTCTCTGGGATAGTCACTCTTCGAGTGGCACGCACAGTTTCGTTGACCTTCCTCACATGAGCGTCATAGGTGCACGTCCAAGGGTGTCCTGAGTAAGTGTCATCTTGAACTTCCGTCCCGCCATTTTTAAACCGTGTGAACCATTCGCAACACCGAGTGCTGCTTAATCACTCATCACCGTAGGCTTTCTGCATCATTTGGCGTGTTTCTGTAAACGTTTTCTTGAGTTTCGTGCAAAATTTAATGGGGACTCTGCAATCTCCGAATTCGCAGACTGTGCGACACGAAGTTCTACTCAATACAGCACTGAACACTGAAACTTCCGGCAGATACACATTAAACATAAGTGTGTTCAGGGTTGTCAACCGAATTTCGCTCCAACGAAATCACGTGTGTTCCGTAATTTTTTGAACAGACCCCGTATTCTTTGAAAACTGTCTTGATCAGCTAGGTAGACAGCTCACACGCAGTGGAAATATTTTAGACCTTGTGCAGTAGCCGTGGACACGACCGTGTCAGCACAGAGAAAAGGATTTGTGACCACGTCATAACTGTAACGGGGGCTACTGAAGTTAGCCCGCATCTCGTGGTCGTGCGGTAGCGTTCTCGCTTCCCACGCCCGGGTTCCCGGGTTCGATTCCCGGCGGGGTCAGGGATTTTCTCTGCCTCGTGATGGCTGGGTGTTGTGTGCTGTCCTTAGGTTAGTTAGGTTTAAGTAGTTCTAAGTTCTAGGGGACTGATGACCATAGATGTTAAGTCCCATGGTGCTCAGAACCATTTGAACCATTTGCTACTGAAGTTAGTAAGTCCAGCAGGAACGCTAGGAGAGTTTTTATGTTGCAAAGTGTAGAAGAGCAGTTGTTAACATCTTACTTAGCCAATGAATGATCATCATTAATTCCAATGTGATAGACTCAGAGGAATTATCGGCAAAGTTGTATCCGTAAATCTCGCTTTAGATATGCGTGTGCCGAGCAAGTGAGTTACGGTCGTTTAATATGAAGACTTTCTGAGAAGTAATGCATCCGAATTTTTTGTGTTAAATCTCTTAGAGCTTTTTAAATAGAACAACCGATATTAACATCCTACATCTTTATTCTTCTGGTCTACGTATTTATTTCTCAACATAAGTCACCCTCGCGACGAACAGATTTCTCCCAACGAGAGACCATTTTGTTGATCCCGTCACTGTCGAATGTCTGACTTTGTTGACGGAGACACAACCTCTGTTCTGTTGGCACCGCTTCATCGCTATCAAAGTGAAGTCCTCGAAGGTGTATTTTAAGTTTCGCCACTAATGCTGTATTGTTTCTTTTCTTCTTTCTTTCTTTTGCTACTGCCTTTATCCCGCACTGTGCGACAGGGTTAAGTACGGATTTGGCATGGTTAAGTTAAGGGGTGGCCGATGCCCTTCCTGCCGCCACCCCATACCCCCTGCGACGGACTCAGTGTAACCCAGCTGTCTGTGTCTCGTGTAAATCGTCAAATAGCGTCAATGTGTTTCAAATGTCTGCAAGTCGTGTAACTGAGGCGGGACGTGGGGACCAGCCCGGTATTCACCTAGAAGCATGTTGAAAACCGCCTGAAAACCACAATCCAGGCTGGCCCGCACACCGGGCGTCGTCGTTAATCCGCTGGGGGGATTCGATCCGGGTCCGGCGCGCCTACCCGAGTCCAGGAAGCAGCGAGTTAGCGCTCTCGGCTACCCTGGCGGGTTAATGCTCTGTTGTTTGCGGGGTCAAAATGGTGACCCAGCTTCCGTCACTGGTCACAGTTTCGTTAAGCAACCCATCACCCTTAAGCTTAAAACGAAAGTGAAACCGTTGACAAGTGCTTAATTTCCTCTGTTTCACGACAGAAGTGAGCATTCGAGGCGCCCACCCTGCACGCAGTTTTCTGCATCTCATTCCCTAATGATGGCCTGTATACGCTCGCGTGACATGTCTGTGTTATCCGGCGTTTTTCTCTGATGAGTCTCATCGGTTGCCACGCGCGGTCGTCCACGCCTACATATGTCACACACGCTGAGGTTAGAGCCTCCGTCATACCTTCATTACGAGCACGAACAGCACAAAGTGGATCATTACTGGTGTCGATACAATCGTCACCGTATGCAGCATTCATTCTTCTACGTATCTCAGCTGGAAGCACGTATTTTGCGGTTAGAAACTCGATTACAGCGCGCTCTTTCTCGCGCACCGCCATGTTACACGCAACGGCAGGGCGTTGCAATTTGCGTCAGCGAAGTGCGAAAGTCGATCGAGTAATACGCATGGTGTGTAATACCTCTACTAATAGTAAGAACAGACTAAAAAGTTCGGATGCATTAGTTTTTAAGTTCGCCCTCATAATAACTCGCAAAAAAAAAGAAACGCGAAACTGTCGTCAAGCAAAAGCTAGTGAAAATTCGTACATTTCTCAAAAGACCGATGCTCGAAGCATACAACTTCCGCCGCAATACGTTAGCGAAAAATCGTGCAGAGATCCGGAGAAAATTCTAGTCCTAATTAAAATGACTTGCCAACGGCCTTGCCGCTGTGGTAACACCGGTTCCCGCCAGATGACCCAAACTAAGCGCTGTCGGGCAGGGCTGGCAGTTGGATGGCTGACCATCCGGGCTGCCGAGCGCTGTTGGCAAGCGGGGTCACTCAGCCCTTGTGAGGCAAACTGCGGAGCTACTTGACAGAGAAGTAGCGGCTCCGGTCTCGTAAACTGACACACGGCCGGGAGAGCGGTGTGCTGACCACTGGCCAGTCGGTAGCATTGGGCTTTCATGACCTGTTGCGGCGGAGTTTAGTTTAGTTTTAAGTAAAATCACTAAAGTGATTGCTACTCTATCCAGTCACTCGTTGACCAGTATCGTGTGGCTACATAAGACGACAAAATAAAGCTGACTTTTTAAATTTCGCGTTTGTAACACCATTCACGCTGGAGGATGGTACAGCCGTAAACCGTTACGTCGTCGCACGGTTTCCTGTAAAGAGCAAATAGTAGTAGGAATCTTTGGTGCTGAGAACCAACTGAAACAGTTGAAAATAAACATGTTGCCGGCTCGGGATGGAACCTCAGTTCGGGTCTACAGAGAGATCTCTTTGGCGTTGGCTGCCTACTTAGCTTCGATTTATCTCGAATCTTTCGCCCAGCACGAAAAACCATAAACGACTGGAAAAAAACCGCAGGTCGCTAATGTAGAAGAGAAGTGTGAAAAAATGGACCCGTAAAAATACAGACCGATAATAAACGAATAACATTTGTTTGCTGCGGAATTCTGGAGCATATTATAAGTTCAAAAATGGTTCAGATGGTTCTAAGCACTATGGGACTTAACATCTGAGGTCATCAGTCCCCTACACTTAGGACTACTTAAACCTAACTAAACTAAGGACATGACACACATCTATGCCCGAGGCAGGATTCGAACCTGCGACAGTAGCAGCAGCGCGATTCCGGACTGAAGCGCCTAGAACCGCTAGGCCACGTTCAGGTACGAAATTCGGTTCCAGCTGAAACGCCGCGCCTTGGAAAAGATACGTTATTAGTGACTGGGAAAAAACCGGTAAGTGGGATACATGATAGCAGAAAGCCTCTCTCACGGAGGGTGGGTACGTATCCATCGTCAAGTCACCTCCGCAAAGTCGAAGACGACGACCGATGCTCTACACAGGGCCACATTAGCATCGATTTGATTATCGGGTGCCATGAATGCGTTGGTATGAGGGCTGTGCAAGGGACAATCCACTATCACATGCAGTACCTTCTCATGACCTCAGTTTATTGCCAGAAATAGTCATACCGCTTTAGTTATCGACTGCCAGAAACAAAGTAATCAATTCTTTCGTGTTTGCAGGCACGTGTCTGCCTTCCTGGTACACTGCGAAATCCTGGCGCCGTAGCATCGCAGTACGACGCAGGAGTAGCCAGGCAGCGGTCAAGTGAAGTGTACAGAGCAGTGAATCTACCATTTTACGTGTGTGGTGTTTTCCACAACTTCCTTTTGTCCATCCTCCGCTATTAATCATATTTCAGTTAATATGAGAGAAGATATAGGAAAAAACTATTTTGCTTACTGCAGTCATGGACTGTGCGGCTGGTCCCGGCGGAGGTTCGAGTCCTACCTCGGGCATGGGTGTGTGTGTTTATCGTTAGGATAATTTAGGTTACGTAGTGTGTAAGGTTAGGGACTGATGACCTTAGCAGTTAAGTCCCAATACATTTCACACACGTTTGAACATTTTTTATTTTTCTTACGTGATAAATCCTTTCAGTTTAAAGACGCGATCCTTAGATTTCGTAACCCTGTACATGACTTGTTTACCGTCGTAAGCTTAGCGTAATTTCTTTCATCTAAGCCCGACTGCGTTGACAGATTTATTTCTCATTGCTGCGGATCTGACGGAGCCAAATAGTGTTTCTACGGGAACTAATTCATTTCTAGAGCACGTTATATTTTAAGATAAAGGTGATGTTAATGCTTCCTTTGGCTTCGCTGCATTATTTGCACTCCTGCATTGCCCCACCTCGCGTGCGATTTACATACAAATAATTTGTGTTTCGGAAGGGCGAGATTTACTGTAGGCGAAAACACGCGACATACTTCCTCTGCAGACAGAGCGAGGGTGGCGGTTAAAGGATTACAAGATTGGCGCGCTGTCTGCGGCTGAGGTGAACGACTGGTGTTGGGTTGTAATTAGGTCGGGGCGGTGCTGGATCCGCAGATTTAGTGCGCGTCGCGCCTGCATAATTCCGCCGGCGGCTCATAAGGCGCTCCGCCAGATGGCGGGAGTTATAAGCAGGGACGATGCATTACTGGCAGGTGGGGGCGGCCCTTGTGCAGGGAGGCGGCCCTTCTGCAGGGCAGGAGCTGGCGGCCCTGCTGGGGGCAACACGCCGCGGGCTGAGGCGCGTACGTGTCCTCAGACTGGCCCTAGTACCGGCCGCCTCAGACACTGTGTGGTGTCTGCAGACAGTAGGCTATTTTCCTATGTCAAAAACATGGTTCGGACTGATGTTATGCGGAATGATTATAACATTAAAAGTCGCAATTACGGTCAACATCATCACAGAATACCTGTTATTTTCATGTAATCAAACCTTAAAAGATCATTAAATAATATTTGGTAACGCAATCGAAAACGCCCTGTTATTGGCTGAAGCTCCAGTGACGTTATAGACTAGGAGTAAGACGAACGTATACGTGTGCTACATGAGTGTCAGCCGAGGTTACTAGGTTTTTAGGTACTCTTTCTGGAAATACACTACTGGCCATTAATATTGCTACACCACGAAGATGACGTGCTACAGACGCGAAATTTAATCGACAGGAAGAAGATGTTGTGATATGCAAATGATTAGCTTTTCAGAGCATTCACACAAGGTTGGCACCGCTGGCGACACCTACAACGTGCTGACATGAGGAAAGTTTCCAACCCATTTCTCAGACACAAACAACAGTTGACTGCCGTTGCCTGGTGAAGCGTTCTTGTGATTCCTCGTGTAAGGAGGAGCAATGCGTACCATCACGTTTCCGACTTTGATAAAGGTCGGATTGTAGCCTATCGCGATTGCGGTTTATCGTATCTCGACATTGCCGCTCGCGTTGGTCGAGATCCAATGACAGTTAGCAGAATATGGAATCGGTGGGTTCAGGAGGGTAATACGGAACGCCGTGCTGGATCCCAACGGCCTCGTATCACTAGCAGTCGAGATGACAGGCATCTCATCCGCATGGCTGTAACGGATCGTGCTGCCGCGTCTCGATCCCTGAGTCGAGAGATGGGGACGTTTGCAAGACAACAACCATCTGCACGAACAGTTCGACGATGTTTGCAGCAGCGTGGACTATCAGCTCGGAGACCATGGCTGCGGTTACCCTTGACGCTGCATCACAGACAGGAGCGCCTGCGATCGTGTACTCAACGACGAACCTGGGTGCACGAACGGCAAAACGTCATTTTTTCGGACGAATCCAGGTTCTGTTTACAGCATCATGATGGTCGCATCCGTGTTTGGCGACATCGCGGTGAACGCACATTGGAAGCGTGTATTCGTCATCGCCATACTGGCGTATCACCCAGCGTGATGGAATGGGGTGCCATTGGTTTTTCATCCGAAAAAATGACGTTTCTAATAAAATAAAAAGTTGTGTGGTTACAGTAACTAGAAAATATATTTTTGAACGCGACGTGTGTGAACGGCTGTTGCAAATGTAGGCGCATGTAAACGCCAAGGAAAAAACAACAATACTCTGTTTCTAATCGGTGTGGTGAATTTATGTAGCTGTGATTTGGTTCTCGCATGAAAACAATGTCGTTTTGTTTTTAAATAAGTTAAAATATTGTTGCAGGTTAGATACTAACCAGCGACCTATGGATATCATATTTAAACATTCGAAAGACCACCACTCTATCAGCCGGACTACCAAGGACGTGCAAGAAGTGGGTATAACGACAATATCTGCTAAAACCTTAATTTCCTCGACTTTATAACACTCAGAAACCGTATCTCGGAGGTAAATTAATGTTAACTTCAGATTGCAAGACATTTTCAATTAAGTAATAGGAACATGAGCTTTGGCGTGGTGGCTTTTTTCCGATACAGTCCAACCAATTTTTACACACCTTCTCATTCCCTGAAACACTGAGAAACAATTTTTGTGGATGTGTTTGTGGCACTACACATTTCTAATCCATTTTATGAAACGTAAATTCCGAAACAGGAAGTCACTGTTAATTAGCTCTTTGGCAGTAGGAGCAGCGAGCTAGCCAGTGACGTCACAGGCATCGCAAGGAGCGACTTGGCGCGCTTTCAAATTATTGAATTCCATTAGCGTTTTTATAAAAGAATACTAAAATTCAAGAGGGAAAAAGAACGTGTTATGAGCATAAAATGACATAATTAACCACTTAAGACGATTTTCAGAAAACAAATACCATATAAAAAATGAAGTACATAAAGGTTGGCAGCTTTCATGAGAAAGAAGCGAATTCCAAACATCAGCAGAAAGGTACTTGCCAGAGAATTTGGGCTCGTGGTTCAGTAGAAAAAGCTATCGTACGATCAGCGGACAAAACATTTGTCAACCCTTGTAACAGCACAGTCGTCGCTTTGGAGATCTGCAAATGGCGTAAAAACTGGCAGAAGAGGCGTGGAGTGTTTTGTGCCAGTCTGTTGCATGAGAGCAGGACGACAGGTCGGCATGGGGGCGTGCCAGCTAGTACCTACCGTGTTTGGAGGTGCCGAGGGCCACACTGTGAATGAAGTAACCCGGGTTGTTGGCGTGTCAAAACGCCAACCGTCCAAGCTGTCTTCGAGGAACGGTCTACCGCTGGAAGCCACGTATCACGCAGCGACAGTCTGTTTCAAACCCGACAGGGATAGCTGCTGTCAGTGAACGGAGGTTCATCTCAACCAGTTGCCGAGTGCACGTTGCAAAGCGAACTGCGAGTGACTGACGATCGGAGTCGGGTGAATCGCAAAAGGCCGTTGCATACAGCGAGACACGAAGCTGCACGTCTGCAGGGGAGCGAACAACACAGAGAGTGGCCGTCAGCTTACTGGAGACGTGCGGTATGGTTGGGGAAACGGCGATTTCGCCTCTTTTCAAATGACGCTAGGCGTCGGGCGAACCGACGCTTAAATCGCAGTGTGCGGAGCGTGCAGTCCAGGCACGAGGTGTTACTGTTATGTTTTGGGTGTGATTTTCCTAGCATGACCAGCACTCAACTCATTCAGATTACCTTGAATATGGACCTGGATGTTTATTTCACCATTCTCGGTGGACAACGTCTCCCCTTTCTTCTATATTTTGATGACAAGCATCTTGGCCTAGTGGCCTAGTCGAAAAGTGCGTGCCTGCCTGCCGAGGCGTCGCGGGATCGAATCCTGGTCGTACTACGGAAATGTTTGGTTTGTCTTTAACCTAGCCTTCACCACTCGACGGCGTGAGAAGTCACCACGAATGAGACGTAGTTCGGGTTCCGCCTCAAACCGTAGGTCTCTTTCCCTGTTTGTATAACTGTGTTATTACGATATTGCGATGCCTGAGTTATTCCGAATTACGATGCTAAGCTCATTAGGACATGCATGCAGGAACAGTGCCTGAGGCGACTACAGCCGTTATCAAACACATTAAATGTATTCGCAGTTGCAACGTAATTCGGAATAACACAGGTGCTGTAATATCGTATCTATCCGCCGACAGCGCGCAACCCGACTTTCGAGTAAAATGTGTCGCCTGTTCATAGTGTTCATAGTGGATGTACTCGTTGCAGACGCACGGTTGACGACATAAGGAAGTTTGGCCGTGAGTCGTGCAAGCGTAGCCAAATGGTAAGGTGACCGCTTGAGATAAGCGGCATGTCCGGGTTCGAGTTCCGGTCCGACACATTTACACTGTCGTTATTCCATTCTACAGCTGCTGCTTGTCCATACTCGCAGTTGCGAATACGCTGCAAGTACTTCATAACGGCTGTAGTCGCCGCATAGCTTGCTTCTAACCAGACAATCGCCATCACAGCGTACCATCATCAAAAGACGCTACTCTTCTTAGGCAGCATAGATCCCGTTTATGAGATATGGACCTACATGTCCACTTGACAAGAAAAGAGTTTCTGAATAAGAGAAATTTGTTAACATCGAGTATAGATTTAAGTGTCAGGAAGTCTTTTCTGAAAAATATTTGTGTGGAGTGTAGCCATGTTTGGAAGTGAAACATGGACAATACATAGTTTAGACAAGAAGAGAATAGAAGCTTTCGAAATGTCGTGATACAGAAGAATGCTGAAGATTAGATGGATAGATCACGTAATTAATGAGGAGGTACTGAATAGAACTGGGGAGAAGCGGAATTTGCGACACAACCTGACTAGAAGAAGGGATCGGTTGGTAGCACACGTTCTGAGGCATCAAGGGATCACCAGTTTACTATTGGAGGGAAGCGCGGAGGGTAAAAATCGTAGAGGGAGACCAAGGCATGAATATAATGAACAGATTCAGGAGGATGTAGTCTCTAGTAATTCGGAGATGAAGAGGCTTGCACAGGATAGGGTAGCATTGAGAGCTGCATCAAACCACTATGCGGACTGAAGACCACAACAACAACACGTTCACTTAGCAGGAAAACGGCGAGCTACTGAAGAATCCTGACTTACCAGAAAACATGATTAAGAATCTGTGAACGTGGCCATCTAGACTGTTTCGTTTGACTAAAATCCACAAAGAAGACATACCATTCTGACCTACCATTAATATTATAGATTCCCAACCTAGAGGTTAACGAAACATCTATCCATTTACTACCCGACAGTTGGTCACTGCAAAAATCAATTAAAAACTCTTATACGTTTGTTGAAATAATTAAACAGATCAGAATACATGCAAAAGAAATTATGATCACTTTGGATGTCGTCTCTTTCTTCACAAAAGCCTCACGAAAGCCTCTTCGCAAAATACATAACAACTATTAGCAGACCTCTTTCCTTTCTGTCGTACCAGATAGTTTCATGATACTTTGACGACCCCCCAGTAGATTTTATGAAACGCGTCCTCCGTTGTCTCCAGCAGTGGATAAATTTTTTATGGCGCATTCAGCACCCTTGTGTTACGTTTTTAGTTATGGAGACGGAACTTCTATTAGCTGGCCTCAGAATATCGAAGCTTTTAAACTATTCAATACACACTCTAATATCTAGTTCATCGCTGAAATGTAGAGAGAACGAAAGTTACCATCTTTAGGTGGTTTCTTTGAACAAAAATTGCAGCATTTACAGCAAGCCACTCTGTTTGACTGTTCTGTATCATAGTGCTCAAAGCTTTCACTGTCCAATCAAAAAGAGAGCAGTTTGGTATACACTGATACATAAATCTAAATCTCAGAATTCATGCATTCTGAGATAACGTATCTGAAATAGGTGTTCCAGAAGAATGTATATAGCGAATGACATATTCTAAGACAAGCAGACGTGGAGATACTCAACCATCACAAGATGGTCAGCCTACAGCACTCCTTCCTTTGCTTGGAGGTATGAAAGAAAAGAGATAGAGTCCTGGTCAGGAAAGGTTGAAAATTAGCAGTCCATCATAAAGCAGCAGATGTGTGATTAGCTGATTTAGTGCCTGCAGAAATTAAATGCAAGGTAAGGAAGATGTTGCTACACAGGGCACAAGACGCAATTAACATGAATGGCGACACAACTGACAGACCTGGAATAGATCGAAATAAGGCTATAAAAACCTGTGCGCGTTTGATAATCCTCACCATCTCTGCATGTCTTACATCTTTAAATATAGTACTTGAAACACATCAAGTTACAATTTATTTTTCAACTGTCGCCTCAACATAGGGAATTTGTAGGGCATTCGCTATCTCAAACTGTCAGATTGAGAACACAAAAACTTTTATTTAATCCAGTCAAGTGAACAATCGACGGTGAATAATACAGAGCTATGTTCTGAAAGCTGTTGCAAACCAAAATAGAATGACTCTAAGCAATGTGGAACCGATATTTGATTGCTAGACAGCAGGAAACAAAATGCATGAGACTTCCACATCACTGCAGCTTGCAAAAGCAACACAAATGAGACAAATACATAATACAGATAAACGAACATTCTAGTTGCCTAATCAACTAGGTGACGAACGAATATGTTCTTTTTTTCTGTGCGTAAACAGGGGAAAGCAACGGAATCCTCAAACTGAAACCTTGCAAAAAGCATCATTACAATCCATGAGTTTGGTAATGGTACTGAACAGCTTTGAGAGGTGAAATAGTGAAGACAGCAGAGGATCATGTAGGTAAAGAGACGAGGGATAGTAGAATTCTGTCAGAGACAGCAAAGGACATGGAAGAGCAGCTGAACGGAATGGACAGTGTCTTGAAAGAGGGATATCAGATAAACATGAACAAAAGCGAAATGAGGAAAATGGAATGTAGTCGAATTAAATCAGGTGATGCTGAGGGAATTGAATTAGAAAATGAGACACTTAATGTAGTAAACGAGAATTGCTATTTGGGGAGCAAAATAACAGATGGTGGTCGGACATAAAAAGTAGAATGGCTACGGCAAGGAAAGCGTTTCTGAAGAAGAGAAATTTGTTAACATCTAGTATTGAGACAAGGAAAGCGTTTCTGAAGAAGAGAAATTTGTTGGCTCTGAGCACTATGGGACTCAACTGCTGTGGTCATAAGTCCCCTAGAACTTAGAACTACTTAAACCTAACGACAGCACACAACACCCAGCCATCACGAGGCAGAGAAAATCCCTGACCCCGCCGGGAATCGAACCCGGGAACCCGGGCGCGGGAAGCGAGAACGCTACCGCACGACCACGAGATGCGGGCAGAAATTTGTTAACATCTAGTATAGATTTAAGTGTCGGGAAGTCTTTTCGGAAAGTATTTGTATGGAGTGTAGCTATGTAGGGAAGTGAAACAGCGACGATAAACAGTTTAGACAGGAAGAGAATAGAAGCTTTCGAAATGTGTTGCTACAGAAGAATGCTGAAGATTAGATGGGTAGGTCACGTAACTAATGAGGAGATACTGAATAGAAATGGGTAGAAGAGGAGTTTGTGGCACAACTTGACTAGAAGAAGGGATAGGTTGGTAGGACACGTTCTAAGGCACCAAGGGATCTCCAATTTAGTGTTGGAGGGAAGCGTGGAGGGTAAAAATCGTAGAGGGAGACCGAGAGATGTATACACTAAGCAGATTCAGAAGGAGGTAGGTTGCAGTAGTTATTCGGAGATGAAGCTACATCAAACCAGTCTCTGGAATGAAGACCACAACAACAACATTAAACAGCCTCTCTCCACCTGTCAGCACTGACTGCACCACTTCTAGTGGCGGGGGTCTGACTCCGGATTGGGCAGTCCGTGTCATTTTGGAGGGAACCGACGAGCTTTCTCGTTCCATGGCAGGGGTAGGCGGCGTATTTCAGCGTCAGGCACGCAAAGGGCAAAGCTGTGGCGACAGGCAGCATCCATTTCTGTCGCAAGCGGATTATCGCCAGCAAGTGTCCACAACAAGCGTTCCGGGAAGCACGACCTGTCTGCCACCCAGGCGACGATCGTTCCCTGCTATTTAGGCACCGTGACGAGCATTCTGCCGACATTGTGGGATTGCCCCCACCACTGGACCCATTCCCTTTTGGTGAGAAATTTGATACTTGCCACTCCCAAACAATTAATTATCGTCTAATGACGACAGAGCTGAAACAAAATCGCAGCGTTTTTCCGACCGCTCAATAAAATTAAGACGACTCCGCATGCAGCAAAAGACGACCTTGACCTCAGCATTCCTGGCATTTATGAAGTTTCTTATGACTGTGGTAGCAGTCACATTGGTCAGTCAATGTGCACGACTTTAGAACACTGAGCGGAGAACTGATGCTGCATTCCATACAACGATTTTGAGAAATTTGTTGTTGTCAAAAACAGCCTCACAAACGAGTACCCGATTGAGTTTATAAAACGAAAAACTCATCTCGCGCAGCCACCTACTGGGATTCTGTCATTGAAGAAGCCGTTGGGATCAGAATGTTCAACATCCGGGACACCGGCTGTGCACAGTGCCACGAGGATCCAGAGAAACTGGCAAGTTAAGCACCATCGAACGGAATCAGCGTCGCCAGTAATGACCCTCCATCGCAAACATCGAAAGATTCTCTCGTAGTATATGGAAGCTCAGTGATTTCGTGGACCCATCGTGAGTAATTCGGGCAACTGCATAAGAAAATTACCACACGATCTATTACTACTACACCTCCTGCCGATGGCACAGTTGAAAGCTTGGGCGTAATAGCTGATGTGACGTGGCAAGAAAACCGAGAAACATTTGTGCGTCCTCTTTAATGTAAGGCTGGGATACGTCGAAAAGCGAGCAACACTGGTAAATCAGATAGTTTGTTTGTTAAGTAAATTTTAATCAATACTGTAAATATGAATATTAACTGTTACATTATCCAAGGGATATTCCAGTAACCGTTTCACTCAAAGGAATCCTGTTGTGGGATTCCCTTCGTGTACTAACACACACGTCTTTCGCCCGCTGGCTGCTGCTCCCACCTACTCTACGTCACGACGTTGCAAGATTAACCACCAGATACGTAGGAACGACTTCGGGCGTAGCACCTGAATTAAACTACCACTGCACATTGGATGTAACAGCTATGTTATCTACTGTAGAAAAAACCGTTCATCAGTTCAGCACTCGGTGATGTGCAAAGCTTCAAGTATTCCTGCATTCCTCAACCCAGTTTACGGTGTGCAGCAGAGTGTACTCAACGATATCAGAGTCATTCACATCCTATATCTTCGACCTGCAAATGATGCGCCGGAAGAACGACCCTAGACAGCATCAAATTTCTCCGATTTTTCAGTTATACTCATTTCGCTAGATATATGTGGGAAGAAGTAACATGTTTCCAGACGCTTCCTTGATCTGTTGTGTTGTCTGGCGCTGGAGTTGGAAAGGTGTGTCTGTTACTGTCCCGCAGTTCACCAAAAAATCCGCTGATCGGTCTCATCTACTAATGCCACCTAGAAAGGATCCCACACTGACGAGTGGTATTCCAGAGTTAAGTGGATTTAGAAGTTACCAGTTTTGTGGGCGGGTTACGATTTCTTAGCTTTCTTGCGATCACTCAGTCCCACACCTGCCTTTTCCCCTTAGCACTATTTGGCTGATTCACTGCAAACTGCTTCGGACTCACACTCCAGTCGTCAAATCGATCAATAAAGTTTCTTTCCGCTTATTTCAATGCAGTACGTTGCATTTGGTTTCCTTGAGGATCAACTGCGGGTGTTTGCACCGATCTTCTACACGTCTTCTTTCACATCGTTACTCATTTCTGACGTTGTGACTTTCGTATATACTTTAGAATTATGTGCGAACTGCCTCGCTAAGATATTAACGTGTCCGAAACTGAAATTATACACTGAAGAGCCAAAGAAAATGGTACACCTCCCTAATATCATGCAGAGCCCCCGCGATCACGCAGAAGTGACGTACCACGACGTGGCATGGACTAATGTTTGAAGTGGTGCCGGACGGAATTGACACCATGAATCCTGCAGGGCTGTCCATAAATCCTTAAGAGTACGAGGGGGTGGACATGTCTTCTGAATAGCACGTTGTAAGGCACCCCAGATTAGCTCAATAATGTTCGTATCTGGGGAGTTTGGTGGCCAGTAAAGTGTTCAAACTTGTAAAGAGTGTTCCTGGGGCTACTCTGTAGCGATTCAGGACGCGTGGGGTGTCGCATTGTCCTGCTGGAAATGCCCAAGTCCGTCGGAATGCACAATGGACATGAATGGATGCAGGTGGTCAGACAGGATGCTTACGTACGTGTCAACGGTCACAGTCATATCTAGGCATAAAATCTTCTCAATCAAAGTAGACTCCCCTATATTTGCGTCACCAAACAAATACGACTGCGTCTTCCTTACCTTCCAAGACTGAAAGGACGCGATGTACCAGGCTACGGCTTCATTAGCCCAACCGGAATACAACAAACCACAATGCGATAACTCGCGACGTTCCTTGCGATTCTGTTGAAAAGCACGTTTGTTGATCTAATAATAAATCAATAGTTAAATATATAGTTCTGAATCTGGCAGTATACCAGTGTCGTTCAATAAGTAATACTCGACATTTTTTTTAACGCCATTAATATGCATAGAGAAAAGTCCTTGTTCGTACTTCACATTTGATGTGCGGCGGTGAAGTTTCGAACCGTTCTGGCAGATGGGAGAGTCGTTATATAGCGTCAAAATGGCGTCTACATACGACTCACGTTACAAGCAGCGTGCTGTTACTGAATTCTTGTGCGCAGAAACAGAAACCGTATTGAACATCCATAAACGTTTGTGTACAGTGTACTGGAGTTGATAGAAGTACAGTTGGGCGATGGGTAAAGAGAGTTACAGCCTCACGAAATGCAGAAACAGAGCTCCATGGTCAGCCACGCTCGGGACGTCCTGTCACAGCCACTGCTCCAGACATGCTGAATCGTGCGGATGCCATTATTCGTGCCGACTTCCATTTATTTGGGCTAATTAAAGATTCTCTACGGGGAACACACTTTGAAGGCGACGAGAGTGTCGCTCATGCAGTGAAAACATGGTGTAAGTGGGCTGTTTAGATTTTTATGTTGGTAACGCCACGTAGCGCTCTGTATGAAAATCACTGACTGTGCTGTGTGCAGTCTGTGGCTGGTTGACATTGTTGGAATATTCGCTATAGTTGTGTTGGGCAGTTGGATGTGAACAGCGCGTAGCGTTGCGCAGTTGGAGGTGAGCCGCCAGCAGTGGTGGATGTGGGGAGAGAGATGGCGGAGTTTTGAGAGCGGACGATCTGGACGTGTGTCCATCAGAGAGAGTAAATTTGTAATACTGGATATCGTGAACTGATATAAATATATGATGAAGTTTGAACATTATTAAGGTAAATACATTGTTTGTTCTCTATCGAAATCTTTCATTTGCTGACTATGACTATCAGTAGTTAGTGCCTTCAGTCGTTAGAAACTTTTATTTAGCTGGCAGTCTCGGTGCTCGCCGTATTGCAGTAGTTCGAGCAACGAAGATTTTTGTGGGGTAAATGATTCATGAAAGGTATAGGTTATTGTTAGTCAGGGCAATTCTTTTGTAGGGATTTTTGGAAGTCAGATTGCGTTGCGCTAAAAATATTGTGTCCAAGTTTAGTGTTGATCAGAATAAGTAAAGAGAGAAATGTCTGAATACGTTCAGTTTTGCTCAGCTGTTTGAAACTCAAATAACGTAAGAGCTTTACCAGCACAGTCATTATGAGAGGTTTCATTGGTTACGCCTATAGGACAAGCGCTTTTACCAGCAGGGAATACATGCTCCTTCACAACGGTGGCATACGGTCATAGAACGTGTTGGAGACTACGTAGAAAAATAGGACATGGACAAGACATGTTGATGTATATTGTCACCACATTCTGACTCTTAACAATAAATACGAGGGTTGTTTCTTAAGTAAGGGCCGTTCGCGCGTATAGTCCCGTAGTTCGCGCGGACGCCGCAACAAGCCGCCGCGCCACTTGCCGGCATCCTTCCCGTTCACACTGATGCAAGTTGCAGCTCTGTAGCTGACGTGTACGCATCGCTGTGCTACTTTATAATGTTTACGATTATTGAATCGCCCGCCGCGTGTGAGATACGGTCAGTGATACGTTTTTTGACCGCGAGAAGCCTATCAGCTGCAGAAATTCATCGTCAGTTAACAGAAGTTTATGGCTTGAATGCAATGAGCGAAGGTAAAGTGCGTCAATGGGTTAGAGAGTTTAAAAATGGCCGTCAAAACGTCCATGACGAAGAACGCTCAGGCCGGCCCTCTGTGATCACTGATGATTTGGTGGCTGCAGCTGAAACAAAGATTCGTGAGGACAGAAGATTCACAATTTCCGCTCTTTCTTTGGAATTTCCACAAGTTTCAAGATCAGTTTTGTACAAAATTGTGTCTGAAAACCTAAACTTTAAGAAACTGTGTTCTCGGTGCGTACCCAGACTCCTCACAGAGGACCACAAAGGGAAGAGATTTGCCACTTCATTGGACTTTTTGATTCGTTACGAGGAAGAAGGGGATGACATGTTGAGTCAAATTGTCACTGGAGATGAAACGTGGGTATCCCATATCACTCCCGAAAGCAAGCGACAATCGATGGAATGGCGACACACAACCTCACCCGTCAAGGTCAAAGCCAAACAGACGCTGTCAACGCGCAAGATTATGGCAACTGTGTTCTGGGACCGGCGCAGTGTTTTGCTAGTGGACTTTATGCCACGAGGAACGACAATCAACTCAGATGCTTACTGTGCAACTCTAAAGAAGCTCCGCAGAGCAATTCAAAACAAAAGGCGCGGCATGCTGACACAAGGAGTTTTGCTCCTGCACGATAACGCTAGGCCTCACACCTCTCAAAAGACTCGGGATTTGATTGATTCTTTTGGCTGTGAAGTTTTGGACCATGCACCATACAGCCCCGACGTTGCTCCTAGCGATTTTCACCTTTTCCGGTACCTGAAACACCATCTTGGAGGGCAGCGCTTCAACGACGACGATGAGGTGAAAGCGGCCGTCAACTCTTGGCTGTCGGAGCAGGCGGCCGAATTCTTTGAAGAGGGAATTAAAAACTTAGTTGTACGGTATGACAAATAAACAAGGCAACTATGTAGAAAAATAGGTAAAAGTGTGTAGAATCAGGAAATAAAAGTTTTTTTTACAAAAGTATTTGTATATTTTTTTTTAAAACAAAAACGGCCCTTACTTAAAAAAAGACCCTCGTATGTTCTGAGAAAAAAAATTGAGGTATTACTTATTGAACGACCCTAGTATTTACAATGTGCATCCGACATTTTTTTGGCTAGCAGTTCGATATTTTTTCATTTGATATATCGACTACTTCTCCGATAGATATAGCGCCGATACGACATTCCAAGTATCGATATATCGGATTCCCGATATTTTTAGAAATATGAACAGTCCTATTACAGTTCAGTATCGAAATGAATCACTGAGGGAGGTAGTCTAAATGACAATCTCTCTTTTAATACAATGTCCACTTGAATAAACAAAATAGCGTGTTGTTGTCGCCCTGGGAAGTTGTTTTATTGGAGCGACAGTGCCGGAGCGCCGGGCTGTCGGTGGAGACAAATGTGGCCACCACGCCACACTTCATTGGCGCCGGCAGACCGATGGCCGCTCTCTGGCTGGATGACGGCGCCGGCTTCCCGAACGGTACTTCTCTTCTAAATGGGCAGAGCGCGTCTCAAAAAGGAAAAAAAGAGAAAAAAAGAGGCCTGCAGTCTGATCTTCCTCCGCGGCGGAAAAAGGTCCCGGCAGAGGCAGAGGCAGAGGCAGAGAGAGCAGCTCCCTTTCGGGTCGGTCCGCGTGCCGAGGGCATTCCTGGCGAGCTCCTAATGAACGGCCTCCTCGCTTGCAAACGCGCCGGTCCAGTCCCCGCCAGCGAAACGCCGCATTCCCGGGGCGGTTTTTTGGCCCGCGCCACCGGATGCCTCGTGGAGAAGTTTCGGCGGAATATGGCGAGGTGCAGGAAGAGCTCTGAGCCGTCTCTGCCCGTCTCAGGTGTCCCGCAGAGGTATCCGGCCGGGATTCCTCTGGTCCGGCGACGACTCCAAACATCGTTCACAAATACCTTTACAGTGTTTCAAACACAAGGTTACAGTGAATGTAAACAATACCGTTCTGCGGTCTATTGGCACCCATTACTGGAGAGAATGCCACAGAGATTAAACCCCATAACAAGACTGAGAAAGGGATCTTTCCGTATGAAGCTTACGAGACGACAAGTGCTTGTAAGTTTACAGGCCTGATGCACGAGCAGAGATAGTCGTCAGCGTGTACAAAACCAACCAAGAGATAACTTTAGAACATTTCGGGGTAGGGGGGCGGGGCAAAGAATTTTCTGGACAACCGTTCGTCGGAAGTGTCCAATTCTGAAGGGCTATGATCGTCAAATGTCAACTAATCAGGAACGAGCACGCGGAAGTTTGAGTGTTTCAACTAATTTGTCACAGATATACCTTACAGCGGCTCTTTACAACGTTGTCACCGTCAAACGTTTATGTTATCTGGACCCCTGTACGGTATTATGTGCCAAATATAATACTTTCTTTTTATAGTTCGTATTAGCAAAAGATTGATTTGTAATTAGAAAGGAAAGACACTGTCAATTACCCGTTTCAAGAGAATGCACCTTACTATTTTTTGTAATCCGTTCGTTATTCTTCCTGCCCTGGCCGTTGCCTGAAATAGATTTCTTAAACTGTATAACGGCAGTTGAATAATAATATTATTACAGTCAAGGGCGCGTGTAACTTTCTTAGAAACGATTGCCTTTCCATTCCTACCGTTCCATATAATATAATTGTTCAATTTTTCGGCCGTTTTAAATAAGTCGGTGGGCGACTGTTTGGTAATTCAACGACCGAGTGCTTTGTGCTTTCTATCACTGATTCATTCTTGACACACTCAGCTCCAGTCTATTACTATAATACGACAATCTCGCTTAGTGTTAACGTAAATTGTAGATTTAGTTGAATCACTGATGCTTAGCGGCCTGGTCATATCTGTATACATGCCGGCCGGAGTGGCCGAGCGGTTCTAGGCGCTACAGTCTGGAACCGCGTGACCTCTACGGTCGCAGGTTCGAATCCTGTCTCGGGCATGGATGTGTGTGATGTCTTTAGGTTAGTTGGGTGTAAATAGTTCTAAGTTCTAGAGGACTGATGACCTCAGACGTCAAGTCCCATAGTGCTCAGAGCCATTTCATATCTGTATACATGCTGATGGATCCAAAATTCCGCAAGACGAGTGTACTGGATGTGTTTTTCTATGCCCTGAGATCCAGATAAGTAAAGCCTGCAAATTGCTTACAGGTGCTTCAATTTTTACCGGTTAGACTTTGGCAGTTTTGGAGACAACTGAGATTGCATCTTCAGCTTCCTTCTTAAAGATATCAATCGCGTCTGACTCCCAGAGAGTTGTTAAAAGTATTCAGGACCGAAGATGGAACAAAACAACCAACCGTTATATTTTGGCTGTGGTACTGGAAAAAATTCGCTGTAAACGGAGAGGGCATGCAATCATTCTGCTGTGAGTGCATTCCCACGCTGGCATCTGCTGTGACGAGGAAGTCGACGTCTTAGGGAAGCAAGCCGCTTCTAGAGGAACTGTTCTCGGTTTGAAATTATTATACGCAGACTACGTAAGTGAAGTCAAGAGCGCGGAAAAAGGCATTAGCAAGAGATGTGGAATGTGTCGCAACAAACTTAAGATGGATGCCATGCGGCATTAGAACCTCAAATTCCTACAGGGCGTGGTATACGCGGACGCATTCGAAACGTTGTACGATTTCCAGCATTATTCGCCTCTGCTTTAACCGTCCTCGTTTCCTGTACATCTCTATAGATTCCGCTGCACTTGAGTGTGCTTCCGAGTCATAAGCTGATGTATGCCACATCTTGTTTTCGTGTTCCAAATGTGACAATGGACAATCAGAGCTCCTGAAAACTCTGATGACAATGGGTTACCTCCGCCCTCAAACAGCGTTTCCTCTTTTGCTTTCTAAAGGCATTCGCCTGCATAAAGTGACTGTCAAATTTCTTAAGCAAGTAGGGAAAAATCTGTAGGACTCATATATTCACTTATCTGTACCACTTATTGTCAAATTTTAGAAGTAGTGTGAGGTCTAAAAGGAATCCGTAACTAATTTCAGTTACACGATAAATCAGTCAAATCTAAAGGCCGTAAATTAAACCAAATACCTAGGAATTAGAATTACGAAAACCTTAAATTGGAAGGAACACATAGAAAATGTTCTGGGGAAGACTAGCCAGAGACTGCGTTTTATTGGCAGAACACTTACGAAAAGTAACAGATCTACTAACGAGCCTGCCTACACTACGCTTGTCCGTCCTCTTTTACGATACTGCTGCGCGTTGTGGGATCCTTACCAGGTAGGATTGACAGAGTACATCGAAAAAGTTGGGCAGCACGTTTTGTATTATGGCGAAATGTGCGAGAGAGTCTCACTGAAATGATACAGGATTTGGGGTGGACATCATTAAAAGAAGGGCATTTTTCGTTGCGACAGAATCTTCTCACGAAATTCCAATCACCAACTTTCTCCTCCGAATGCGAAAATATTTTGTTGATGCTGATCTACATAGTGAGAAACGATCACCAAGATATATTAAGGGAAATCAGAGCTCGTGCGGAGAGATACAAGTGTTCGTTCTTCCCACGCGCTATACGAGATCGGAATAATAGAGAATTGTGAAGTTGGTTCGATGAACCCTCTGCCAGGCGCTTAAATGTGATTTGCAGAGTATTCATGTAGATGTAGGTGTAAATGAACTGGCAACATAAACGTATGTAGTTTACTTGTCATTCTGTTTCCTGACACATTTATCGTAAAAACAAGAAAAAGAAAGTGACGGCTCCACCTTTCAATTCTGTAGATATGTACTTATGTATTTTCTCCGTAGAGTTATCTGTTCTATGTAAACATGTTGTAGGGAAGCAGCCTACTCACGCCCTATAAAATTCACATCAGTCTTTCCATTGTGTGCCAGCCTAGTCCGCTGTAACTAGCTCTGACGTAAATGTTGCGCAATATTTTAAAAATCAAGTATATAACCTGAAACGTTCTAGCATGTCAGGAGTAATACTAAATCAATATATGTTGAATATCAGTTCAATAACTTTAACCATTTCCGAAATTTGGACGTTTTTCTGTAAAAATCATTGGCGCAACAGAAAAGAGCTAGAAACTTAAAAAATTATATTTAGATTCCTTTTTCATAATAATTTTGTAGAAACAGTACTCTGGATCTCACAAATTAAAATGTTAGTGGTAATTCATGATTTTCTGGTTTTTGTCTTAAAAATTCAGGAAGCAAGATAGATTAAGTAGGCGAATAAATAAAGCTAGGATGTTTAAATGTAAGTAGAAGGAAGATCCGCTATAATCATAAAGATGTGAGAAGTTTCAATTGAATAACCATAAAACTATAGCGACAGTGTATCTCCAAAGGGCAAGTTCAGAGCTCGTCTACTGCGTGTAGTGTAATTAAATTAATTCTCTCGCCCAGAATGTTTGACTTAGCCACGTCTGACTTTTATTATGATTACTTACCTGTGTGCTGATTGCACAATTAAATTGAAAGCTTCATCGGCCATCAGAAAAGGAAGCGATGATTTATTCAATAACTTAAAGTGGTGCATTACTAGCCCAACGGATAGTTGGGAGAGCCGATTTGATCAGGCGTTCCCTTAGCCGTCCGCACCGCGGCTTTATATATAAGAACGCTGCGCGAGGAAGGAAGGCCCCAGTTCTCTCCAGACGCTGAATAGCACGCCATCTGTGTCGGGAGTCGCGTCGCGTCGGTTTCATTGCTACAAACAGCCTCGGGTGCCGTAATAAGTTACTCGGGATACGCGTGACCATGAAATCGTTTTCGAGTGATGTGTTAATTCTGGGATGACTTTAATGATCTATCTTCAGTTTGCGTACGTCGTATTTTCACGTGCCGTCGCGGGACAGACATTCTACCATTATTTAGCGTGGCGTTTGATGAGCATTATCATCAAATTATGGCGAGCATTCACTTAAGCCTTTAATTTGAATAGTTATAGTTGAATCAGCGCATTAGACTCTGAACTGCTCTGTTAGTTGGATTGTGTGGATCCTTTTTGGTCTGTGACTTTCAGAATATAGTGAACATTTTTAGAGAATCGTTTTTGATTATGAATCGCAGACAATCTCCTAATTCCTCAGAGCTATAAGCTGTAGCTATAAGTGTATTTCTCAGATGAAGTGGGCACTAGGAATTCTAATTACAGGCTTCACGTTTTGCTAATCACTTTCTGGTTGCCAATATTGTAGTTAGTGAGCCAGTGTTGAGAACGGCAAACAACAGTATAAATACAAAACATTATTATTCTCAATTAATATCAACCCGCCGCCCCACATATGGTGCATATCGGCCGGGAAAAACAAAACATTAAACATTTTATATTAACAATTATTCCACCCGCCGCCCCGCAATGTGTTCTCGATAGCTAAATAGAGCACAAACACTTGAGGTCGAACAAAACAAAAAACAGAAACAAATTGTTTCTTGATTGTAATACGAACCTGTAGCTGTTGAAACAAAGGCCGATAATTACCACTGTATGTACGAGACGCTCGGTGGATTTACGAGGTCCAACGTAACCAATCAATGGCAACACCCAATACTGAACACTGTCCTGATGTAATTACTTAATAGTGATGGGTATTTAATACATGTCCTTTATTTGCGGAAGTCTCCATAATTCTTAAAAAAAATATTCAAACACAAAATTATCATTATTCTTTTCCATCGATACTGGAGTGTATCCTTTGGATGCCACATTTCACGATTACGATCGAGTCGCTCTCATTGGTTTTGCCAGTAGAACAGTCTATTATGGAGAATACATGAAGAATTATAAAAGGATACACTTCAAGCTGTTATGCTCATGTGCGAAATTACTATTTAAATTAGCTGAAGATGTTGGTTACAGGTAACCAGTGAAAGTTTGACAAACTGGTTGGTTAAGTTACAAGGAGTCCAAAGTCAGCTACCTAAAACGCACAGTAATGGCTTAGTCGGACAAAACCGCACTGCTAGACACGCCCAACACGTTCAGTTGATTACCGGACAAAGTGGGTCGCTCTCGTTGCTGAGCGTCTGTCGTTTCACCGCCGTATCTGCACGACGGTGAAGCTCCGACCTGTGCTCATCTGGGGACTACCGCTCGCTTCGCCGTCCTGTGGCTCCCTATTATTTGGTTGTTTTTCCCCACCATGTAGAAGCGTGGACTGTAGCGGAACGGAATATCTTTCCACTAATCGCACTGAACTCACTAAATCGTGTTTACACGCAACGCTACCGTAGGAGGTGCTGTCTGGGAAACTATCAGGCGCACTTTTAACAATCACATTCATACAGTAATTGTACACTTGTAGCTGTTTGCGTAAGATTACTACGCAGTTTGAGTCCGGCATAAACTGGTCTGAACTCTGAGTCACCTGAGTAAAGAGCAATAACAGGTGTTTATGGAGGCGACTCTGTGACGCCATTGAAAAAGTGTATCACGTTTCAGCAGTGGTACATTGTGGATGTGGATAACGAAGAGTTTTTGTGGTCTTGTGAGAAACGGCGTTGGTTTTGATTTGCCATTTTGCTACGTCGTGACAAGCTTTTAAGTCTGGCGTCCCTTCATCAGGCAATAGTGTTCCATCCCTCTGGAACACTCCTCTTTGATAGCGCCGAAAATAAGGTTTCCGGGATTCAAGTGTCCACATTCTTTAAAATATTGTCAGCTTTATACTTTTATTATGTTTTGTCAACTGAATGTTGCGCTTTGGGTTTTATGATTGTAATAAGTCTGGAAATTCGCGAAATTACTTTAACAGTTAAAGGATCACTAAATGCTAATGTGGAAATCATGTTAACCATTTCTTTTTAATATTATGGGACTTAACTGCTAAGGTCATCAGTCCCTAAGCTTACACACTACTTAACCTAAATTATTCTAAGGGCACACACACACACACACACCCATGCCCGAGGGAGGACTCGAACCTCCGCCGCGACCAGCCGCACAGTGCATGACTGCAGCGCCTAGACCGCTCTGCTAATCCCGCGCGGCTGTTAACCATTATCTCCAGTCAGTGTCTCTAATTATCGGCAAAAAATTTCTATCATAACTGCAAAGACAAGTCACAAGAGAATGCTCCTGTACTAGTCCGTGGTGGCAGAGGCCACAGGTGTCTGAGTTGCCTGTAAATCCCGTGTACCAGTTTTGCTGTGCGGCGGTGTGTGCCCTTGCTAATACCAGGGTTTATTGTATTTAGGTGGTAGTAGTTTTAGGAATTTGTTCTTCACCAATTCAAGTGCATGGTGAACATATTACGCAATAACAATAACTGGCGACATGACCCTAACGTCCGAAAGTAACGAAGACTGGTTGAATGGAATGAAAAGTCTCGTTGGATTATATATATGGAGAAAACAGTAACCAAAGATTAATTAAAGTGTTTTTTTGTTGTTGTTGTATGTCTTCCTTCCCAGCTTGTTACGATAGTTCATCCTTCTGAGACAAACGTCGCATTAGCCTGGGAGTGGGGGAAGTTGCTGCAGAGGCGGGGGGGGGGGGGGGGGGGGGGGGCGTTTCCCAGGTCTCGTATTGGCTTGATGACAAAGGGAAACTTACAGGGAGAAGAATGCCATTTACGTATATACAAACAAGGATTTTAATTGATTCAGTTGTAATTTGTTCGTGAAGAACAGTATGTACTGCAAACTAAGCGAAACACTTTCTTGCCTTGTTTCACAGAACTTTATTTTCGCAACACCTAGATTTTAGGTTCACAACCCATTTTCCAGTACACCAATGATTCCAAAGACGACACTGAAAGAAAAATGATTACATGTTAAATGCTTTAATCTACGGCTTGTCGAATTAAGCTATAATATCATCCGAGCTGACTACATTAATTATGAAAAGTTACATCACTATTCCACAAATTCATAAGGTTCATTACAGAACATTAAATACACACTGCACCCACCATGTAAGTTATGTAAATGGGCATTGCTATAATTATATATTTATCACAATCACTCCAATGTAGAAGTTACACTATGCGATCTAAGGTATCCGGACACCTGGCTGAAATGACTTACAAGTTCGTGGCGCCCTACATCGGTAATGTTGGAATTCAGTATGGTGTTGGCCCACCCTTAGCCCTGATGGCAGCTTCAACTCTTTGCAAACATACGTTCAATCAGGTGCTCCAAGGTTTCTTGGGGAATGGCAGGCCATTCTTCACGGAGTGCTGCACTGAGGAGAGGTATCGATGTCGGTCGGTGAGGCCTGCCACGAAGTCGGCGTTCCAAAACATCCCAAAGTTGTTCTATAGGATTCAGATCAGGACTCAGTGGAGGCCGGTCCATTACAGGGATATTTTTGTCGTGTAACCACTCCGCCACAAACCTTGCATTATGAACAGGTGCTCGATCGTGTTGAAAGATGCAATCGCAATCCCCGAATTGCTCTTCAACAGTAGCAAGCAAGAAGGTGCTTAAAACACCAATGTAGGCCTGTGCTGTGATTGTGCCACGAAACTCAAAAAGGGGCGTAAGCCCCCTCCATGAAAAACACGACCACACCATAACATCACCGCCTCCCAATTTTACTGTTGGCACTACACACGCTGTCAGATGATGTTCACCGGGCATTCGCCATACCCACGCACTGCCACCGGATCGTCACATTGTGTACCGTGATTCGTCACTCCACACAGCGTTTTTCAACTGTTCAATAGTCCAATCTTTACGCTCCTTACACCTGGCGAGGTGTCGTTTGGCATTTACTGGCGTGGTGTGTGGCTTATGAGCAGCCGCTCGACCATGAAATCCAAGTTTTCTCACCTCCTGCCTAATTGTCATTGTACTTTCAGTGGATCCCGATGCAGTTTGGAATTCCTGTGTGATGGTCTGGATAGATGTCTGCCTATTACACGTTAGGAGCCTCAACTGTCAGTGGTCTCTGTCAGTCAACAGACGAGGTCGGCCTGTACGCTTTTATGCTGTACGTGTCCCTTCACGTTTTCACTTCACTATGACATTGGAAACAGTAGACCTAGGGATGTTTAGGAGTGTGGAAGTCTCACGTACAGAAGTATGGCACAAGTGACATCCAATCACCTGACCGCGTTCGAAGTCCTGAGTTCCGCGGAGCGCCCTATTATGCTCTCACACGATGTCTAATGACTACTGAGGTCGCAGATATGGAGTACCTGGCAGTAGGTCGAAGCGCAGTGCACCTAATATGAAAAACGTTTGTTTTTGGGGGTGTCCGGATACTTTTGATCACATAGGTTAGAACGCCATCTAACACTTGATTTGAATCTTGTTCAGTAGTATATGTGGTGATACATCCATCTGTTTTTTGGTTCAAATGGCTCTGAGCACTATGGGACTCAACTGCTGTGGTCATAAGTCCCCTAGAACTTAGAACTACTTAAACCTAACTAACCTAAGGACGTCACACACATCCATGCCCGAGGCAGGATTCGAACCTGCGACCGTAGCGGTCGTGCGGTTCCAGACTGTAGCGCCTTTAACCGCTCGGCCACTCCGGCCGGCATCTGTTTTTTAATTTCTAATATGGGGTAGTGCAGATTAATTGCCCTATCTGTTTTAAATAGCAGGACTGACAGGCTTCCCAAATGATGTTATAAATTTCACATTTCATGGTGGGTGGTTGCTTTGAACTGCCAAAATATCTACCTTATATTTGTGGAACGTAGAAAACACAGAAAAATTATTTGCCATCAAAATGTTACTTACCCTATTAGAAATTTTACGTATTAATAACCAACCGTACCATTTCGTTTTTGGACTGTATATTGTGACAGTAGGGATCTAGCTTGCTTCTTCAGATCCTTACTGAGAATTCTATCATTAATGTTGAATTTAAATCCATTATTTGTATCTATTGTTTTTAATTTATGAGTTTGACGGTTATTGTTTTCTTAGAAAATGGGTAGGGAAAGAACACGGTGGGTTGAGTGCATGTTTGTAGGCACTTGGGTGTAAGAGAAAAGCTGGTGTGAAAATGTCAGTACAGGAATCTTTTCGCTAAATTTTCACTTTATGTTTACAGTTTTGTATCTCTAAGCTGGTGTTGAAGAAATTGATGGTGGAACCTTCTAACTCCATATTGACCTCTATGTTAGTACGCCACTGGTCCTAATTTTCAAACAGTTTCTATAGTTGTTTAGTGGAAGCTTTCCCCATATCGAAAAATATCATAAAATACTCTACATGTGTTGGTAATGGTTTGCTGTTAAGCAGGTCAGCGTCCAACTTGTCCATCGTCATTTTTGGTAGCATCGGGGATAAAGTTGACCCCACTGAGGGAGACCATATGATAGCTTGTAATAGTTCCCTCGAAAGCAGAAATAACTTTGATTTGGCAACAATCTGCCCTACAAAGTAAGAACAGTTATTCTTCTATGTTAATATTGTGATTATACAATGACAGCGACAAAATTTCTGTACAAACGTCCGCAGAATTGCTTCATCATAGGTTGAATACGTTAAAAGAGACAAATGTGGCATTTATTGGAACCTTAAAATCTTTTAACTTGTTTCCTAAATCTAAATTGTTCTTAACGCTATGTTTCCCTATGAAGTACAGTAATTTCTTCATGACAGTATTTATACTTCTTGCAATATTGTGCGCTGATGGCTGTATTGCAGTTACTACTGGTAAAATTGGAATTCTAGATTGCGGAGTCTCCGTAAGCCATGTAATTGGGGAGCCCTTGGAGTCGTGTAGAGAAAACATTATCATATTCTGAGGCTAAAAATAGAAGCACTTACTTATTAATTGCTTCTTATAATTGTTGATGGCTTAGTGGTGTTATTGTTGAAGACTATGTAGTGTAACTGTTGACGGCTAAATGGTATACACACACGGAAGGCCGGATAAAAATAGAAAGAAAGCTGCCTTGTGGATGACTTCAATCAGGATGAAGGACACTTGCAACAATAACCGAACAAGAAAATAATTTGAGGAAAATAGTAAAACTTGACCAACAATTAAAAGAATTTCAAAATTAGTTGAAAGTTACAACGAAGACTACTGTGAAGTACAATCCTTGTAGGAATTATTGCCCTGTGTGCACTATGATTAGTTCGATTATGTTCTAGTGATTCTTAGCGTTATGTAGGAGGCTGTGCTACATTCCTATATTCCTCACTTTGATTGTGCAAATTTCTCCAGTAGGATTTGTCAGGATAGCTGGTGTCTTTCTTGAAGCATCTGCTGCTCAGGTTTTGCAGCCTCTCTGTGACACTCTCCCATGGATCAAATAAACCTATGCCATAAGTGCTGCCCTCCTTTGTAGACGTTCAATATCCTTTGTCAGTCTTATCACTCAGCTGAGCAGTATTCCAGGATAGATGTTACGAGTGTTTAGAAAGCATTTTCGCATTATGCTACCAGTGAACTGAAGCCTTATGAACAAGCCTTACCTACGAATGAATCTACGTGTATTATGCCACTTCATATCCCTACAAGATGCTGCACGCGGATGTTTCTGTGAGTTGACTAATTCTAATAGTGACTTAGTAAAACTGTAGTTGTAAGGCGATTCGGTTTTCCCTGTTCTGAAATGCAGAACTTTACACTTACCATTTTAAGCAAGTTGCCAGTCTTTGGACAACTTTGAAATCTTACCAAAGTCTGACTGAGTATCGGCAAAGCTTTATTTAAAAAAAAATGGTTCAAATGGCTCTGAGCACTATGCGACTCAACTTCTGAGGTCATCAGTCGCCTAGAACTTAGAACTAATTAAACCTAACTAACCTAAGGACATCACACACATCCATGCCCGAGGCAGGATTCGAACCTGCGACCGTAGCGGTCACGCGGTTCCAGACTGAAGCGCCTTTAGCCGCACGGCCACACCGGCCGGCAAAGCTTTATTTCATGCAGCGCTTCAGTGCCTGACAAACATTGGTATACGCTCAATAGTAAGTAAATGCCTGATGTCCTGAAGTTATCAAACAATTGTAATGTAAAAGAAATGAAGCGTCGCATAGCAGCGAAAGAATCTATTATTCTTTATCTTTGCCGGTCCTGCGCGTCGGCTGTTAATGTCTATGTACACGTATCGATTAATGATATAAAAAGAATTCTGTTGTTTCAAGGCAAATGAGGTCTTGAGCGCTTCGTCTTTTACTGTTTCTTTTCCATTAAAGGCGGACGCGGACTTGCTGCGTTCCGCAATCTGTGTTTTATAATTTGTGGAAAATATTCTGTAAATGTGCTAATTGTCTTCTGAATCAGAGAACATATATGTGTATGTAAATAATTACGATCAGGCACCATCAAGAGGAGATTAATCAAGTATTGCATGTTAGGCGCATTTGCTTTTGTTAGTACGCACCAGCTATTGTAACTGTACTATAAAAAGGTACGTAGCATTAAAAAACGTGTGTTATATATGAAGTGTGCTTATTTAGACAAATTATCCGTAAGCATCTCCATCTCCTCATTACTTGAATGTTAATCATTTTGTATCAGTTTATCTCCAGATCTTACGATGACGCAGATGGGCCGAACGCAGCATTGAGGCAGGAGGAACATTACTGGTTTTCTATCATTTCTGAATCAATCCTTTTTAATTGCGTAGTGCTGTTTTTCTTTTAAAATCAGTAAATCTTTTGGTCACGTAGTGTCAATCCGGGTGTGACTGCATCGCGGTCATGAAAACGCGCGGAAACGATAATGTTGCTCCCTACCAATCTCAAATAAATTAATCTGCTGCTCTATGTCCAAAGAATGTCAGGTATTTAAAAAATATTTATCAGGTTAAATAATCATTACAGTGACTTGTTACTGTAAGACAATACAGTCAATCTCTGATTCTGTTGCCAAGTTACACACAAAATTTCATTAAATCTTCAACACTAAATTTTTTATAACACCACAAACTGAATCACTTGCAAGTGTTTGTGGTCAGTGTTAATGTTGTCTGGCAAGTCATTAATGTACAACATGAACACCAAAGCCCCCAACACATTTTTCTAGAACATGGCTGAAGTTACTTCTACAACTGTTGATCGCTCTCCATGAATGATAACATACTGCACACTGTCCACCAAGAAATCCTCAGTCCTGTCACAAATATCGCTTTGGTGTTCCATATGATAGTACACTTCTTCTGAAGTTCAAGGTTCAGGCACTTGTGCCTGTTCCGTCTTCAATTTTCACTGCCGCCTCTGCGCTAATTATCTCCAAGTGATGTTTGCATAACGTTTTATTTACTTGAGTCTTTTCATTAATATTATATACATCTAGTTCATTTATAATACCTCCATCTCTTATGTCATCTCTTATATGATCTTCTCTGGTAATACCTCTTGTTTTGCTAACATATGTCATTTCTGCTTAGTTTACTTTTATCGCGTTTTTACTGATTCATGACTCCCTTCCATATAGCAGAACAAGTGTAGCCTTGTTTTATAAAATTCCGTCCGTATTTTGTTCTAGAATGTTTCGTTTATCATTCCATATATTGATTGATATTTGTTAATATTATTTTCACGTCCTTGTCGATGTGCTAGCTTATGTCGCATCCTAAGCAGTTAAATAGAGTAGCACCTCAACCTCTGGTGAGGAGGTTCCTGTGTCTCAGTGATCCACTGATGTAGCGGCGCTCCTGGATGGGCCTTCCATTCCAGACTGATTTGCTGGTGAGAGACCAGAGAGAGTAATCCGCCTAGGGGGCCATCTTATGGAAGCATGTGGCTGGAAACCGTACACGCCCTTAGTGATGTCTCATATTGCTTCCACTTACTTGTGTCAGCTTCTGTTTTCTTTCCTATCTGCCTTCTTGACCATCTCTTGGTTTTTCGACCCCGACGATATTAGGCTGCGTGTCTCTTGGGTGTCTTCCATTTTCACTCTCTATTAAAGAAGATCTCAACGGGTCAGACGGCGGAAGAGGATGTTACACATCATTCCAACGGTAGAAGAGGCGGGGCGCAAGAAATCGCTTCACGGCAAGCAGAGCCCGGAGCCTGGGAGTGGTGGTCTGCTAGGAATGATAATTCGAAATATTACTCAGTGACTTGGAAGCTGTAAGGTGGTCGTCGCACGGCAAGCTTAACCTGGACGGCGCTCGTGATGTGGCCGGGGAATTTTATACGCACTGGCTCTCTTCACAATTCACAGGCTTGGAAGAAAAAGGATGGATCACAAAGACAACCTAGGCTCTGTGACTGTACACTCTAAGATAAAAATAGACAAAGGTACAACAGAAATAAAATGGCCGAATGGGACTGAAATCGGTAGATGGTGATGTACATGTGCAGGCAAAAAAATGATGAAAGTTTTAGCAATATTGGATGATTTATACAAGAGAAACAGCTTCAAGTGCAACTCTTGCTCTTATGCAAGTAGTTATTTGGCTTGGCATTCATTGAGAGAGTTGATGATTATCCTCCTGAGAGATATCGTAACGAATTCTGTCCAACTGTCGCGTTAGATCGTCAAAATCCCGAGCTGGTTGGAGGGCGCTGCCCATAATGCTCCAAATGTTCTCTATTGGAGAGACATCTGGTGACCTTGTTTGCCAGTGCAGGGGTTGGGGCAAGCACGAAGACATGCGTTGTATGTGGGTCGGAATTATTTTGCTGAAAGGTAAGTGCAGAATGGCTTGCAATGAAGGGAAAGAACGGAGAGCAGAAATTCATGGTCGTATCGCTGTGCTGACAGGATGACGACGAAAGGAGACCTGCTCTGAAAAGAAATGTCACCCCAGACCATCACCCCTGGTTGCTGAGCCGTAAGGCAGACGAGAGTCAGATTGGTATCCCAGCACTGTCTGGCGCACCTCCATTCGTTGGTCATCGGGGCTCAGTTCGAAGCGGGACTCATCACTGAAAAAATTATACTCCAGTATACGAGATTCCAGGCCTCATGTGCCGATACCACTGCAGACGGGCTTGCTGGTGTACAAAGGTCAATGACAGTCGGCACAAAGGGCCCTGTGAGGTCAGTGCCCCTTTTGCGAGCCTCCTGCTACTGGTACTTGTGGACGCTGAAGCACCAGCAGCACGTCGGATCGATTACAGTGATGAACCCGGTGCTCCGAGTGCCTCTCTGGCGACCTCTCGCTTCCCTCTTGACGCTGTGTTCTGCCATCCTTCACTCGCTCCTGCCAACGTCGTCGAATAGTGGTGACCCTCCTATACAGATGTCAAGCGGTTCGTCGATTACTCCAGCCGGGTTCTTTGATCCCAACTATACATCCTCTCTGAAATGCTGACATCTGCGTATACTGTTCATGTACCTGTCTGTGGGTGTAAAAGTGGACTGCCTCCAAGTGGTACACGCCGGGCAATGCGGAAAGGTAGCTAAAAGTCTACTACTATCGTGGCGCTGCACTATGAGTGTGAACTCATCTCGCGGCCTGAGAGTGCAAATGGAAGCAAACAATAAAATGAATGGGTCTCCTCAAAACCCAATGACAAGAGACCTCGGCCCATCAGTCCGAGTACTGCAAATTAACACAGAAGGTATAAGTAAGACCAAATGTGATATCCTCTCAAGACTAGCACGGGGTAACAATATACATGTCATACTGGTCCAAGAAACACATGTAAACCAAGAGGCAGATCTCATGAAAAGAGGTCTCATAAGTGGATTCACCGTTGCTGGAGCTATTCACCATGAAAACTATAGATCTTCTACATACGTGCGTATGTGACATTGATAACTGAGCTCCAATAAAAATAAGTTCTTCGGATAACATATTTTTAATAGAAACACTAGTACGTAACCTTACAATAGTCAATGTATATAAGCCTCCTAACATCCAATGATCAAAAGAAGCACTCCCTGAAACAAAATACCCTACCCTCTTAATGGGCGATTTCAATAGCCACCACAGTTTATGGGGCTATAGTGAAAACGATGATAATGGTCAAACCCTACTTGAGTGGGCAGATAATGAAGACCTGCAACTAATATATGATGCTAAAGAGAGACACACCTTCTGGTCAGCTAGATGGCAACGCGGTTTCAACCCAACTTTGTTAGTAGAGACCACAAGGGTAAAGGTTACCCATCAAGCAGGAAAGTGTTAAATAACTTCCCGCACAGCCAGCATAGACCTGTCATTGTCCAAATTGGAATACAAGTCCCTCTTATAAAATCTGCTCCAAAACCAAGATGGGATTTTGAAAAGGCAGATTGGGAGTCATACGCAAAACGTGACGATGCCACTGTACAGTGGATAAAGCCTACCATTAACAACTATGAACGATTTAGTAAAGCTCTTATCGCATCAGCTAAGAAAACTATACCACGCGGTTTCAGGAAAGAACATACACCTGCCTGGAATGAAACAACTGAACGCCTCTATAACGAGTTCAAAGAATCGGAAGACAGGGAAGTGGCAGAGGAACTTATCGAGTCACTTGACAGCGCCCGAAGAGAAAAGTGAAAAAAAAAGTGGAAGATATAGACTTTAGAAAGTCCAGTCGAAAAGCGTGGGTCCTACTCAGGAAGCTAGGATCTGGTGCATACAATCCCTGTGAAAGAGCAAAAATCACTCCCAATGCAATTGCAGGCCGTATAGCCAATATGTCCAGGGCACCTCTTGGCAAAGAAACCGCCAGAAACATAAAGAAACTAATTAAAACAGGGTGGATACAATCTACTGAAAGATCACATCCTGCAGCACCTTTCACAGTGGAAGAACTGAAAAGGGCTATCTGGAACATCAAAACTAGGAAGGCAGTTGGGCCAGATGAGTTATACCCAGAATTTATTAAGTAGAGTGGTAAAAATGTTATCAACTGGCTCGTGAACTTCTATAATAACATCCTTGAAGAAGGCCGAGTGCCTAAGATATTCAAAAGATCTAAAGTATTGCCAATATTAAAACCTGGGAAAACACCAGACAAGCTTGAACACTTTAGACCAACCTCTCTCCTGAGCACCTGCTTCAAACCCTTGGAGAGACTCTTGTATAATCGTATTGGGACGACTTTGAATGAAAGAATCCCCATCGAGCAGGCTGGTTTTCGACCACAACGTAACTGTTGAAACCAAGTACTGACTTTAACAACACATATCGATAACGGTTATGAACGGAAACTTAAAACAGCTGTTGCATTTGTAGATTTAACCGCTGCATACGATACTGTGTGGCGGCTTGGCCTTCTTAACAAGATACTTGAGATTATCCCATGCCAGACCTTGTACAAATTACTAAGTGATATGCTCAGCAATAGAACCCTTGAAGTTCATCTAGAAGGAAAGAAGAGTCGAACTATTGTTTCAAACAACGCCTTACCACAAGGTTCTGTATTGGCACCATTGCTTTTCAATGTGTACATAAGCGACATACCAACAACAAATGCACGGCGGTTCTGTTATGCAGATGACATGGCCCTGCCTGTGCAACATGAAAGTTTTGAACAGTGTGAAAACTCCCTTAACCAAGACCTCGGAGTAATGGGTAAATATTTCAGATCTTGGAGACTAATTCCTAACCCAATAAAGTCAGAAGTTACAGTGTTTCATTTAAACAACCAACAGGCAACCTGATCCCTTGACGTTACCTTTGCTGGTAGAAAGTTAAAGCATAACCCAAACCCAAATATATTGGTATTAAATTCGATAGATCGCTTACATTCAAACCACACCTAATAGATACTGCTGCTAAGATACGTTCAAGAAATAATATTATTCAAAAGCTCGCCAATACTAGATGGGGAGCTGATGTACATACTGTGCAGCCTACCCTGCAGCCGTCGAGTGGATGGAAAACCTAGACATGGAACTTTAAAGAGACTCTATAGATTCCATATATGTGATTGCTGAATGACCTTACAGCAACAATTTCTATATGATAATTTTATCTTACCTATGACAAGATACCTTATTGTAACAACCTGTGTGTGCCTACTTTATCCTTAATTGAATGTCCATAAGACGAGACATTATTTATGTGTTATAATGTACACTCCTGGAAATGGAAAAAAGAACACATTGACACCGGTGTGTCAGACCCACCATACTTGCTCCGGACACTGCGAGAGGGCTGTACAAGCAATGATCACACGCACGGCACAGCGGACGCACCAGGAACCGCGGTGTTGGCCGTCGAATGGCGCTAGCTGCGCAGCATTTGTGCACCGCCGCCGTCAGTGTCAGCCAGTTTGCCGTGGCATACGGAGCTCCATCGCAGTCTTTAACACTGGTAGCATGCCGCGACAGCGTGGACGTGAACCGTACGTGCAGTTGACGGACTTTGAGCGAGGGCGTATAGTGGGTATGCGGGAGGCCGGGTGGACGTACCGCCGAATTGCTCAACACGTGGGGCGTGAGGTCTCCACAGTACATCGATGTTGTCGCCAGTGGTCGGCGGAAGGTGCACGTGCCCGTCGACCTGGGACCGGACCGCAGCGACGCACGGATGCACGCCAAGACCGTAGGATCCTACGCAGTGCCGTAGAGGACCGCACCGCCACTTCCCAGCAAATTAGGGACACTGTTGCTCCTGGGGTATCGGCGAGGACCATTCGCAACCGTCTCCATGAAGCTGGGCTACGGTCCCGCACACCGTTAGGCCGTCTTCCGCTCACGCCCCAACATCGTGCAGCCCGCCTCCAGTGGTGTCGCGACAGGCGTGAATGGAGGGACGAATGGAGACGTGTCGTCTTCATCGATGAGAGTCGCTTCTGCCTTGGTGCCAATGATGGTCTTATGCGTGTTTGGCGCCGTGCAGGTGAGCGCCACAATCAGGACTGCATACGACCGAGGCACACAGCACCCAGCATCATGGTGTGGGGAGCGATCTCCTACACTGGCCGTACACCACTGGTGATCGTCGAGGGGACACTGAATAGTGCACGGTACATCCAAACCGTCATCGAACCCATCGTTCTACCGTTCCTAGACCGGCAAGGAAACTTGCTGTTCCAACAGGACAATGCACGTCCGCATGTATCCCGTGCCACCCAACGTGCTCTAGAAGGTGTAAGTCAACTACCATGGCCAGCAAGATCTCCGGATCTGTCCCCCATTGAGCATGTTTGGGACTGGATGAAGCGTCGTCTCACGCGGTCTGCACGTCCAGCACGAACGCTGGTCCAACTGAGGCGCCAGGTGGAAATGGCATGGCAAGCCGTTCCACAGGACTACATCCAGCATCTCTACGATCGTCTCCATGGGAGAATAGCAGCCTGCATTGCTGCGAAAGGTGGATATACACTGTACTAGTGCCGACATTGTGCATGCTCTGTTGCCTGTGTCTATGTGCCTGTGGTTCTGTCAGTGTGATCATGTGATGTATCTGACCCCAGGAATGTGTCAATAAAGTTTCCCCTTCCTGGGACAATGAATTCACGGTGTTCTTATTTCAATTTCCAGGAGTGTATGTTGATTTTATCTTTATCTGTCTGTATGTATTTAAACATGAAACTTGAAAACCACATACACTAAATAAATAACCTGTCTGCGAGGCCTAGTTACTGTCGAACTGAGTACACGGAATAAAATTCGCAAAGACTTTACGCCCTTGGTATCGACATGTTCCTAGTCAGCTGTGCGGTGAAACTGCGCTGCAGCGTTTAGCGGGACATCCTCCTCTAGCATTACTTTTGCTCAACAGTAGTTATCGATACCAGTATTATTTTTCTAATTTTGGACACGCCAGTATTATCTTAGTTGCTTTTCTGAAAACTTTCATATAATTTTATACACAGGGTGTTATATTTCAAGCTAAAATTTATGAAAAGGAATTGCTTTATAAAATATTTTAGTTTCGATGATAAAATACGTAAGTACTAGTACCAAATGTAAACCTAAAATTATCTTTCTAGAAACATTTGAAGTCATGAATTATATCCACACTTAAAATTTCTATTATTAATTACCCTATCCTGTAATGTTTATTGTGTTCATTTCTGGATTTATTTATGAAACAATAATCGAAATTAATAATGTAACGATAACCAGTATAGGATTCATTTGTTAAGAAAAATTGTAGACCCTTTGGAATATTTTTATTTTCGCAGAGTGTGAGAGTCGTAAGCTCGTCTCTGATGTGATAGGACGTATTTTTGTGCAGTAAGTGCGAACAATGTAATTTCGGCTTTGTTAATGCGAAACATCTACTGTATGGTACACTAGAACGTGAGAAAATCAGTGGAAAATATATTTACGTACAAAAATTCTGCAACAAAAAATGGTTCAAATGGCTCTGAGCACTATGGGACTTCACATCTGAGGTCATCAGTCCCCTAGAACTTAGAACTACTTAAACCTAACTAACCTAAGGACATCACACACATCCACGCCCGAGGCAGGATTCGAACCTGCGACCGTAGCAGTCACGCGGTTCCGGACTGAAGCGCCTAGAACCGCTCGGCCACACCGGCCGGCGTTTCTGCAACAACAGTCTTCCAATTTATTTAGTTCAAAGCGACCTTGAGGACCTGATGTTAGATTTTCAGCTTCAAGAATCAGGCCCCTAGACAAGGAGAACTGCAGCCATCTCAGCATGACAAGGTACGTAAGAAAACTTGAAAGTTTATTGTAATCTTCGCTCCTCTCAAACCTCTATAAAAGACCTTGCTTATTAATTATCTGGACTGGGCCTTGTTTAATGTGGACAGCGGAGGGAAAAAGAAGGAGGGGAGGGGGGGGGGGGGGGGAGGGAAGGAGATTACAAGTGCCACAAATTCACCCATCGGCAGGTAAAGTTCACAGTTTTGCGTTTTACTTCGATATCTGTGTGAACATCTATTTTTGAGTAATTTGCGTAACACCTTCGTCGTGTGTTTCCTATTTTTTTTTCTTAGAGTGTATTGTCATGAATAAGGCTTGGTGTGGGAATGCGTCAGATGTTTTCCGGCAGTCAAGAAATACTGAAAGTACTTGAAGGGCCTGATCAGTGGCTTTCAGGATGTCACGCGAGAAAAGCAAGACCGGAGTCTCCAAAACTTTCCCCAAGTGAAATTCCCTGATGTTTTTCTGGTTTCCAGACATGTCTTAGCATTTTTCCCTGCCAAATTTTGAGATCTCAAGGGTAACTTGAGACGTAAGTTGACAATCTGTCTTTGCAGCTACGGTACAAGAAACAAAAGTTCAAACGAGGAAATATTTTTAAAAATTTGCAAGCAGATGGCGTTTCCTGATGTGATCAAAAATCTTAAGCAGAAACATCAACGTCTTTGGTAATGAACCGTTTTTAGATGGAGAAAGCAAGCCAAATGGTATGTCTGTTTCATTAAGACCACTGATGTTATTTTATTTCAATAAAACGAAACACTTTTGGTGACAAAAATAGATTTTTGCTACGAGTCGCAAGACGGATTTAAAATACCTTCACTGATTTCGGAAGAAACCTCAGAAAAATGTAGACCTCTTGAAAGAAGTGTATAAGGTGTGAAAGAATGGTGTAAACCAACACTGCAGATGACTGCGAATAAAATGTTGGTTCAGCAATGTTCGCTATTGGCGGTTGTTACCCACTGTTTCTATCTATTATTTTACAGGTGTAGTGTTATTTTTCTTTAGAGAAATAAATGAGCACATAGCGTACAAACCGCCATAATTTTCTTCTTCTTATCGTCCATGCTCTATACCATATAAACTACTTTTAAAGTGCCAAAATGTACTAGAACGAATACAATGTCTATGAAACGCCACACTGTACCGCGTACTTGCGGTGAGACAGTCGCAGTTCCAGCACTCCATCACCCATGGCCTCTAGCTTGCTGAGGAGCACCACAGTCCTGGGTCCAAGGATAAACTATGAAAATCCGCTGCATTACGCCACACGCAAACAGACACATCCTGGGGGAAGATCAGTGAGACTACATCCGACGAGCAGAGCCTGCAAATTAGTAGGAACTGAATGGTTTCGATCCATTACAGGCCCGATCCATCACAGACTACCCGCAGAAACGACCTGCGGTTTTGGCCCGTCATGGAAATCCACTCCTGTGGCCAGCTATTCACGAGCCACGGACAGCATGTTGATGAAATGAGACCACGGTGATCAATCCATGCAACAGATAACTTGTTCAAATACTCTGTGAATCAATAATAACGAAGATAGGTAGCAACTCAAAGATGATTGCTGAGCCACAGACAGGCACGTAGAGAGAAGACATCACACCATCGCAACTAAATTTTCAGCCATAGTCTTTGTCAGGAAACGAGAGCACACACACTTCCACACAATCACTCAGACACACCTCACGCACACATGACCTATGTCTCTGGCTGCTGTGTCTCCAGTCTCTGAGACTCAGTTCCAAACAAACCACTCCTCACGCCTCCCTGCCTCTCATGTCGGCAGCTGCTGGGCTAGTGGCAAGAAGTGGTGGCAGCACTGACTGAAATCTGAGGGGATCCGTAGGAAGGGGAGAAGGAGCAGGAATGAGGTAGCAGGGAAGCAGAGCACGTACTCAGCTCACTCAGCCAGCGACGATGCATGACACCTCAATAAACAAGTACTGACCCAAAAACGAGAATTTTCCATTGCTTTTTTTCAAATTTCCCTGAAATATCCCGGATTTTCCTGACGTTTTGAAATTCCCTGAATATTCCCTGATTTCCAGAACCTGTGGCAACCCAAATGAGTAACATTTTGGGAATAAATGCTGGTTGGTCTGGAGGGGTTTATTCTGTTTGAGATGACTCATTACGTTGTAAGATCCTATAACAGACTGATGTCACAGCTCTCGGACAGTCATATCGGGGATCGCTCCTGCTACCCTTCTCGTAGACGGGTGTGATCTGTTTGCCGCAGTTGCAGGATACCGGCACATGTTCACACAGCACTGCTCTGTATCACCTGAGTGGCTGCAGCAGGGCGCACTTACCAGAGTCCAGCGAGACCTCGCTCAGCAGCATCCATTGGTCGGCGAAGCGCAGGTGCAGCCGCAGGAAGCGCGCCACGCGCTGCTGCAGCGAGATGCTGACGTTGACGGCCGGCTCGCCGGGCGGGGGGGCGACGCGCCGCGTCAGCGCTGCCTGGTAGTGCCGCCCGTCCAGGCTCAGGTACACCGACACCTCGGAGAACACCTGCACACAGCCACACAGCTGGCTCACACCTTGGAGAACACCTGCACAGGCACACTGTGGGCTCACACCTTGGAGAACACCTGCACAGGCACACAGTGGGCTCACACCTTGGAGAACACCTGCACAGTCACACAGCTGGCTCACACCTTGGAGAACACCTGCAAGGGCACACAGTGGGCTCCCACCTTGGAGAACACCTGCACAGGCACACAGTAGGCTCACACTTTGGAGAACACCTGCAAGGGTACACAGTGGGCTCACACCTTGGAGAACACCTGCACAGGCACACAGTGGGCTCACACCTTGGAGAACACCTGCACAGTCACACAGCTGGCTCACACCTTGGAGAACACCTGCAAGGGCACACAGTGGGCTCCCACCTTGGAGAACACCTGCACAGGCACACAGTGGGCTCACACTTTGGAGAACACCTGCAAGGGTACACAGTGAACTCACACCTTGGAGAACACCTGCACAGGCACACAGTGGGCTCACACCTTGGAGAACACCTGCACAGGCACACAGCTGGCTCACACCTTGGAGAACACCTGCAAGGGCACACAGTGGGCTCCCACCTTGGAGAACACCTGCACAGGCACACAGTAGGCTCACACTTTGGAGAACACCTGCAAGGGTACACAGTGGGCTCACACCTTGGAGAACACCTGCACAAGCACACAGTGGGCTCACACCTTGGAAAACACATGCATAGGCACACATTCGGCTCACACCTATGAGAACACCTGTACAGGCACACAGCCAGCTCACTGCAGTGGCGCCTCGTTTCGCACACAGAGAAATGGTCATCTCTTATTATGATGTGCTAAACAAAGCACCTTTTCCTACTGACTGTCTCATTCCAAAATAGGCCACAAGCAGACTATGTATAGGGAAATGATATTTATGGAATATTTCGCTAGTACTTGTAGCAACATAGACATATTAAACACTGAGACACACACTGTTGGAGTTTGACAATAATATCTGCTCCGCATTTCTTTGTGAGCTGGCTTTCGGCTTTCTAGACCACCATCAGAGAACTTAAGACTAAACAACGTATTCACACCACACAAGCAAGAGTTCCTAGTTGTTCAAATACTGCTTTTTCCAAAGATATATTGAAAGGAGTCTACTGGGGTACACTTGTATGTGGCACCCGAATATGTTAATAATACTAAGGCAAACTAAAATGAAATCATTATATTATGAACGATATATGTCTGTGATAGGATTTAAGAAGCTGACCGCCGACTGTGCAGGACAGCAGAACTGAAGATACTGCTTCTAGTCTATTTGTAGTGTTGCAGTAAGATAGCGCTTGGCGCACCAGTAGTGGGTAGCTGTCTGTGAGCGAAAGAGGATGGAGTAGGCAGTTTTTGTAGTGTGCTCTGTGAAGCCACCAAGTGTTAGATTTTAATGTAGGAAGTACGAGTATATGCATTGTTTCAGATACGAATCTGGAAGCAGAAGTCTTCACGCAAGCAAGGTAAAGACGTTAAATATTTATGACCCTCGTTTTGCCAGCACATTAGTGTAGATGAGTTGTTCATAATTTGTAATTCTTGAGTAAACGCACAATGTACGGAAACTGATTTGACGTAAAGGCTAGTTAGATATTTCCCATTTGTAATGTGTCTAAGATTTGCTAACACAGGTATTTGTAGAATGAGATTTTCATTCTGCAGCGGAGTGTGCGCTGATATGAAACTTCCTGGCAGAGTAAGACTGTGTGCCGGACCGAGACTCGAACTCGGGACCTTTCCCTTTTGCGGGCAAGTGTTCTACCAACTGTGCTCAGTTGGTAGAGTACTTGCCCGCGAAAGGCAAAGGTCTCGAGTCTCGGTCTGGCACACCGTCTTACTCTGCCAGGAAGTTTCAGGTATTTGAAATTTGATGTATTTATGTTTAGGCCGGCGGGTGTGGCCGAGCAGTTCTAGGCGCGTCAGTCTGGAACCGCGGGACCGCTACGGTCGCAGGCTCTAATCCTGCCTCGAGCATGGATGTGTGTGATGTCCTTAGGTTAGTTAGGTTTAAGTAGTTCTAAGTTCTAGGGGACTGATGACCTGAGATGTTAAGTCCCATAGCGCTCAGAGCCATTAGAGCCATTGCTTTTTTACTAGGGTCAGATTATTATTGCTGTACAAATCTCATTGTTTGTGAATCAATTAGTAAAAAGGGTGCATTTTTCTGAGTAATGTAATTTCAATTGTCAGACATTTTGAAGAGCCAAACTTAACTTGAAATACAGCTTCAGTAACAAGTCAGACTTAATAATTCACCAAAATCAGTACCACCTCCCTGTCTAGGTCATACGGTTTTCAAAGACGTTGGATTTTTCTTAAATGTTTTCATTTATCATCCAAAATAATTTCATGTACATTTCAAAGTATTATGCCCAGAATTGCACACCGCTGAACCTGTAGCTAGTATATATATATATATATATATATATATATATATATATATATATATATATATATATATATATATATATATATTTTAATGGGAGACATGAATGTATCGCGTTCCACTGTTGCTGCTTTAGAGATAGGACAATTTAATTTACTTGTTATGTGCACAGGGACCAAAGTTATCAGTTTTGAACAGGGCCAGAGGATTCTATGCCTAAGGAGCTGAATGTATTTTTCAGTGACTGTATTTCTTTATTAGTTTTGGGAGTTGCATTGCCCAATCAATTCGTATAAAGTGTTTGCTAACTATAACACTGAGTAAGTACACCTTTTGCAGTTACAACACGCTATACGATAACTCGAGTTTTGTATGCATCCTCAGTTCAGGCATTCATTCAACGTAGTCAAGAGGTTAATTATTTAAAGAACGTTACAATATGGTAATTTGAAGGTTATGCAACCCAAAACCGAATGATTGTCTGAGCTAACCATATCGTACTTCAGTTGGTCTACTCTTTTGGCCTATACAGGGAGTGGGAACAAATAGTGAAACACGAAAAACACAACACATCACCACGCCTAATACGATGTAGGAAAGCCTGTGGCATTCGAAACGGCTTCCAGTAGTCTCTAAATGGATAAATACAGGTCTTGCGAGGTTTTCAAGTAAACCTCAGACCACTATTGATGCAAAACATTGGCAAGTTCAGGTAGCGATGATGCGGGCAGCGACCACCCATCCTCCTCTCCAAACTACACCATAAATGCACAATAATGTTGAGAGCTGTTGACTGCAGTCTCCAGGGAAGAACCAACAAGTCACCCTGGATGATGCGAGCTGTGTGAACAGGGCCCCGACATATGGGAAAGCAGCATCAGCACTGGAGAACAAACACGGCACCATGGGATGGACCTGAACAGCCAAAATCGTCGCATAGTCCTTGACAGTAATGCGAACTTCCAGGGCACCTTTGGGGCTCATGGTACACCACGACATGGCTGCCGAAATCATCGCCCAACCACCGCCAAGTTTCGCCCTTCGGACGTAAACTTGGCCAGAAGTCTGAAACAGCGTGAAGTTAAGTCTCATCCGACCAACTAAAATTCTTCCATTACCCCAAACTGCAGGTTTAATATCGTGGTCACCACTTTTTTCTGTTCTGGTCATTTGCATCTCTGACTGAAAAAAACTGGAAATTTGTGGTAAGGCCTTATGGGACCATACGGCTGAGGTCATCGTTTCCTGAGCTAACACACTACTTAATGTAACTAAAACTAACTTACGCTAAGGACAACACGCACACCCATGGCCAAGGGGTGACTCGAACCTCCGACGAGGGCAGCCGCGCGAACCGTGACAAGGCGCCCTAGTCCACGCGGCTACCCCGCGCGGCTCACTTTTAGTTTTGCATTTCCGACTTGCAGTTTTGCATTTCGAGCTCGCCCTGAAATTACCATGTTACAGATCTCCATTTGTGACGTTTTGGCGCTGAGAGGCTTCGCGTATGCGACATTCACTTTCGCAGCAACTTTTGCAACTGTCCTCTTATTTTTCGTCACAATCCTCTCCAAAAACCGTCTCTCGAGATCACTCAACACACACTTTTTCGGCTTTCCCTGTACGCGGTACAAATCTTCGATACAGTGCCTCTTGAAACATTCAAGCTTCAGCTGCCTTTGTTACGGAAGCATCAACCAAACGACAACAAACAATTTGCCGACATTGCAATTCTCTTCGCTGCGACCTGATTCACTCACAACCACTCAGAACACCGTTCTGACCACGACTGACATTTGCGAAGTACTGAGGACACTGCAGAGCCACCATGTGTGGTCAAATGGGACAGAACAACCTGCAGGCTTTGCTAGCATCTGCACTTACGTTGAAGTATGCATTTCTGCCGGAGTTTCCGTATTTTTGTCCGAACGCTGTATATTCATATATTTTTAATATTTGCATACAATGTAAAACGTTTATCTGCACATACCGTATTTGTGTGCATTTCAGTATCTTATGCCAGTTTTATCATTCTGTGTATAGCTTTCACTCTAACTAAGAACTGTGTAAAGTGTCTTGTACAAGGTGTCTAGTTAGTGAACCACTGTGTTTAGCGATCTGTAGTGTCATTTTTAGCGCCTAAAACATTCACTACGTCATTCCATTTCTTTATTTGTACCCATGTCAGTTTTAAGTACTGCAAATCGTGCTTTTGCTATGCTCGTAGATGCATAATCTTAAAACTGGAAATAGCAGTATTTTTACAGTTGAAAACTGAAGCTGATGTGATGTGAACTGTCCGTTAAGTCTTAAATTCTCTGACGATGAACTAGGAAGACGGAAGTCGGTTATGAACAAAATACAAAATAAACATTCTTGTGGAACTTTAATATTGTGTGTTTCAGTGTTTAAAATGATGAAAACCCAGGTATACCGTCACAATGTATCATCCAAGATACTTAAACGTGAGACAGGAAAATAATTACAAGTAGATGTATTGAACTGTCTAAAATATGATGAGCACGATAGTTGTGACCTACATCAACTGGTGGGCATTAAAAAATTATAATCAATGTCTCAGAAGAAACTTACAATCAATGGCTCAGCGGCATTATACAAATGGCAGCATGGCAGAAAAGTGTCCATGCCAACACCTGACAAGGAAAGCTCATATTGGTCATCTTTTCCACGACTGCAGTACACATGTAGGTACAACGAATGTTGCGCCAGTACAATGCGCTTCTCAAGCGTTGTCGAGAAATCGGCGTTCGAAGTTTTACAGGTTTGTTGACTGTCATACCACACTGACAACGCAACCGAGGTCTGTCAATAGTGAGTTCTACACTCGAATATTTTTCTTTTCTTTTTTTATTTAAGTTTCTATCACACTTGCATCGCTACAGAATCATGTTTCTTCCGAAAGAAACAATAATAACAGTAGTAATAATAATGATAGTTACAGTGGTGCACTCGTGGCGAGGTACATCCGGCGTTTCACGGGCGATCGAAAATTTCCCGTTTGAAGTCGTTGCTGCAGCCTATTTACAACAAAATGAGACTCTCATGCGGGTATATAAGCACCGACATGCGGGCAAGACTTTAGTCCGGCATTCGAACGGAAACGTTTCCATCGCAATTACACAATAAGGACTCATTATGACACTGAACAGTTGTTTATCGATACTTTGATATGCGTATCGTGGTGGAGACATACCAGACGATACATACGGTGAATAATGTGAAATTTTTCTACGACACGTACATACAAATACCGATAAAAGTGTTTTAATTTTATCGTGATCCCTTTTCATATCTCCATTATGTATCAGCACAGTGATTAGTATTATCATTAGTGTTCATTCCCGATTAAACATCATTCGCCGGAGCGATACAAGTGTTTGGGGAAAGTTTAGGAAAAACAAAATGCTGAGCCCGGAATCCGCAGACTTGTGGTCTGCCGCCATTGCTGGCACCAGTAACGTCGCTGCCCGACTGATGGCGTTGCCGTACGGAACTCAACAGGTTCGTAAATATTTGAACGTCTCGAAAAAGGTTGGGATCCGCACCATACTAAAACGGTATCTCTTGCAGCAAAGTGTATACAGCAACCGCACAGTGTGAAGGAAGTCGGTGAAATGGTGGCCGTTTGCTATCATTGTCAGTGAAAACGTTGAACGCTAAGCCATGTATACACTGGCATTTTTATTCGAAAATCTTAAGTATCCGCCTCTCCCCCATCCTCACCTACCTTGGACTCATCATCGACCGCCACCTTACATGGATCCCTCGGCTCCACTCTATCCAATCCAAAGCCCACAACCACCTCCATCTCCTTAAACTCCTCTCGGGCCGGACTTGGGTGTTGAACCCCTCTACCACCCTCCACACCTACAAATTCTTGATCCGTCCCATACTCTGTTATGCCAGTCCCACCTGGATATTCATCCTTGTCAAATTCTATAAGTCTCTCCAGTTCCTCGAGCGCCATGCACTCCACCTCACCTTCTGTATCTGCCTCCTGTCCCCCAGATTCCTTTCCCCCATCTGCTCCTTTTCCACATCCTCTACGCCTCCCACCGACTTGATCCCCCCCCCCCCCCATCCCCTGGTTGCTCCAACCCCTGCCCACTGCCGTGCCTCCACCGTTGTGTCCCCCCTACCCTTCACCCTTCATTTCCTTTCCCAAGGTGGCTTCCATCAACTCCCCCTCCTGGATGATGCCCTCTCTCCCTCCATTTATCCCTCCTATCAACTCTGATCTTCACCTCCCCCTCCCTCCCTCTGCCCTTTTCCCGGGATCCCTCTCCCCCACACCTTCCATACTGTATTTTCCCCTCCTACCCTCTGTTTGACTTCTTTCTCTCCCCCGAGTCCTTTTGCTTTCCCCTCCGCTGCCTTCCCCGCTCCTTCTCGCATCTGCCTTCCCCACCTTTTTCTGTGTCCTCTCCCTCCATCAGCCTCCCCTTTTTTGCTTTCCCCCTTTTTTCCCCTCATGCGTCCGGGTTCTTCCCCCCCTCCCCATCAGTGTGTGTTACCTTTGTATCTAATGTCTGCTGCAGTGTTCGAGTGTTCAGTGTTGTGTGCAACCTTTTTAAAGCGTTGCTAACAGAAACCATACTGTCGCTGTGTTTTTTTAATTGTGCCTATCTACTTACTATGTGTCTCCTAGGCATCGTCAACCCCATGTTTTTTCTATTTTAACTTCCACAACTTTCCGCCATTTTACTGTTTTTAACAACGTCACCGTTTTATCGCCTTTTTTATATTGTTTGTTATTTTTCATTATGTTTTTTCACTGTTTTATCGGCTGTGGAGCGGAGTATTAAGCTGCTGTCAGCCCCCCCCCCCCCTCTGGCGGTTGGATCGAAATTCAATAAAGAAAAAAAGTCGTACATTGTTAGTGTACCACTTTGCATTACCGTATGTTGATTGTCCGTGTTAACTAAGTTGTTTGAGCATTTAAAAAGCATCTTCTAATCATGGATTGAGTGGTATTCCTTATTACTTCGGCACTTTATCGAAACACATGCTCTGACAATTCTCTCTCGTATAGAATGCAAACAGTAAATATTCCCCGAATACGGCGTACCCATCTAACGTGCCATTGACATGTAAACACCATTCGTCGGTTTCTCAATACAACACTAATAGGAACGGTAAGACTAGTATCGTCGAATCAAGCCAAAGTGAATGATGTATTCCTTGGAAGAACAAGTTGATACGCTTCTCATTTATGGAGACTGCCAACGAAATTCAGTGAGAGCTAGAGACTTATATGGTGAAAGATATCCTCAACGTACTCACCCTACACGTCGTACATTTAAATATGTGAATGATAAATTGAGAACAATTGGATCCTTGATGCATAGGAAATATATCCGCAAAACGAAAGTTACTAACGAGGAAACGGAAATTGGTACTTTTTCCACTGTGGTTCGAGGTGCTTGTGTTAGTTAGCGACAAATCGCAAGGGAATCTGGCATGAGCCAGAGTAGAGTTGTTCGTGTTCTGCATCGCCATAAATATCATCCTTACCATATCAGTCTCCAACAAGAATTAACAGGTACGGGTTGTATGTGTCGCATTGAATTCTGCCGATGGGCTCGACTTCAGATTCAGAGGTATGACACATTTATTAATTTTATTTTATTTACTGACAAGGCTACATTCAAAAAACCACAGAAATGTTAATTTGCATGACATGCATTATTGGGCAACTGAAAATCCATGTTGGCTGTGGAAAGTTTCACACCAAAAACCGTTGTCGGTGAATTGTAGGCCCCTATTTCATCGAAGGAAATCTTAATGGTAGGAGGTACACCACATTCCTGCAAGAAACATTGTCTGTTATTGGAAGAAATACCTTTAGGAACAGGGAACAGAGTGTGGTACTAACACGATTGGTGTCCAGCACATTTTTTGCTGATGGCTAGAAATGAGTTGCAGGGACAATACCCAAATCGTTGGACTGGACGCAGAGGAGATGTGTCGTGGCCGGGTCGTTCACCAGACTTGAGGCCTCTGCATTTTTTCGTGTGGGGATTCGTAAAAGACATTGTTTATAAAGACGTTCCAACTACTCGTGAAGATATGCGAGAGAGAATTGTCAGAGCACGTGCTTCGATAAGTGCAGAAGTGATAAGGAATACCACTCAAACCATGATAAGAAGACTGCAGCACTGCATTAATACCAGAGGTAATCACTTCGAACACCTTCTGTAAATGGACGTTCATGTGACCTTTGTTGACCTTCAAAGACCTTACTGTTATACGTCATTGGAGTCGTCTCGATAGCCGCTATCAGAAAATAAGTACCAAACTATAGCATCCCATTTAAAAAACAAAGTTGACCTTTATATATCTGAAGCGACCCCACCTATCAACAAAAACCACCGTCATAGTATGGTCTTCTTTGTCCCATGCAACTTTTGTCGTCATACTTTCGGAGGTATTCTTGGTGGTAATAGTTAGTGACTCACCCTATATCACATCTTACATACCATTCTGAGAAAATGCGGAACGTCATTTCCCATTCGTCAGAAATAATGAAACTAATGAATCTGCGTAAAATACATTGTTTCAGTTACATTTGCAACTGACCATCGTCAGTGCAAAACGTATCGTTCTGTAAAACTGTGTGAAATCACTTACTGAAGCGCTTTAGAAGTAACTACGAAGCCTGAAGGTGGCTGTAACAGGTACCTACTGATACAAAATGTTGCATGCTCAGCCAGAGATAGGACGCCTGTGTGACCAGTTCTTTAGTACTGCCTGAGTGTTTGGATCCGTACCAGATTGGAAGTAATTCAGCGGCAGGCTGCTAGATTTCTTACCAGTAGGTTCGAAAAATACGTAAGTGTTACGGAGATGATTCGGACACTCGAATGGGAATTCTTGTAGGGAAGGTGGCGTTATTTTCGAGAAACACTATTGAGAAAATGTAGGGAACCGGCATCTGAAGCTGACTGCCAAACGGTTCTGCTGCCGCCAACAAACATCGAGCGTAAGGACCATGAAGATAAGATACGAGGAATTAGGGCCGGCCGCTGTGGCCGATCGGTTCTATGCGCTTCAGTCCGGAACCGCGCGACCGCTACGGTCGCAGGTTCGAATCCTGCCTCGGGCATGGATGTGTGTGATGTCCTTAGGTTAGTTAGGTTTAAGTAGTTCTACGTTCTAGGAGACTGATGGACTCAGATGTTAAGTCCCATAGTGCTCAGAGCCATTTGAAACATTTTGAGAAATTAGGGCTCATACAGAGGCATACAGACAGTCGTTTTCCCCTCGTTTTATTTGCGAGTGCTACATGAGGGGAAACGGCAAGCAGTGGTACAGGATACTCTCCGCCACACACCTTACGATGGTTGCGAAGCAACTATGTAGTGTAGATGTACATGTTAACAACTGTAACTACACTATTGGCCATTAAAATTGCTACACCAAGAAGAAATGCAGATGATAAACGGGTATTCATTGGACAAATATATTATACTAGAACTGACATGTCATTACTTTTTCACGCAATTTGGGTGCATACATCCTGAGAAATCAGTACCCAGACCCACCACCTCTGGCCGTAATAACGGCCTCGATACGCCTGGGCATTGAGTCAAACAGAGCTTGGATCGCGCGTGCAGGTACAGCTGACCATGCAGCTTCAGCACGATACCACAGTCCATCAAGAGTATTGACTGGCGTATTGTGAGGAGCCAGTTGCTCGGCCACCATTGACCAGACGTTTTCAATTGGTGAGAGATTTGGAGAATGTGCTGGCCAGGGCAGCAGTGGAACTTTTTCTGTATCCAGAAAGGCCCGTACAGGACCTGCAACATGCGGTCGTGCATTACCCTGCTGAAATGTAGGGTTTCGCAGGGATCGAATGTAGAGCCACGGGTCGTAACACATCTGAAATGTAACGTCCACTGTTCAAAGTGCCGACAATGCGAACAAGAAGTGACCGAGACGTGTAACAAATGGCACCCCATACCATCACGCCAGGTGATACGCCAGTATGGCGATGACGACTACACGCTTCCAATGTGCGTTCACCGCGATGTCGCCAAACACGGATGCGACCATCATGATGCTGTGAACAGAACCTGGATTCATCAGAAAAAATGACGTTTTGCCATTCGTACACACAGGTTCGTCGTTGAGTACACCATCGCAGGCGCTCCTGTCTGTGATGCAGCGTCAAGGGTAACCGCAGCCATGGTCTCCGAGCCGATGGTCCATGCTGCTGCAAACGTCGTCGAACTGTTCGTGCAGATGGTTGTTGTCTTCCAAACGTCCCCATCTGTTGACTCAGGAATCGAGACGTGGCTGCACGATCCGTTAATGATACGCGGATAAGATGCCTGTCATCTTGCCTGCTAGTGATACGACGCCGTTGGGATCCAGCACGGCGTTCCGTATTACCCTCCTGAACCCATCGATTCCATATTCTGCTAACAGCCACTGGATATCGACCAACGCGAGCAGCAATGTCGCGGTACGATAAACCGCAATCGCGATAGGCTACAATCCGACCTTTATCAAAGTCGGAAATGTGATGGTACGCATTTCTCCTCCTTACACGAGGCATCACAACAACGTTTCACCAGGCAACGCTGGTCAACTGCTGTTTGTGTATGAAAAATCGGTTGTAAACTTTCCTCATGTGAGCACGTTGTAGGTGTCGCCACGGGCGCCAACCTTGTGTGAATGCTCTGAGAAGCTAATCATTTGCATATTACAGCATCTTCTTCCTGTCGGCAAAATTTCGCGTCTATAGCACGTCATCTTCGTGGTGTAGCAATTTTAATGGTGAGTAGTGTGTATAGCGGAGAGAATATGTACCACATTTATCTCTCTTTGTTTGGAAGTAATTTAGATTACCCAAAAAAGTTAAGGCCAATAAATAATTAGGTGGACCTGTTTCGGTCCGTTCCACGCACCCAGTCTGAGTGTAATCCGTTGCAGCCTGGAGTGGGACGCTGCGTGGGCGATGCCGCCCCCGCACAGCACCGGCAGCTCCGAGCCAATTCGCGTCTCGGCGCGCCCTTGTGTGCAGTTCAGGACTGGCCCTCTGGCGGGCGGCGTATTTAAGTTCCTGCCAAGTCCCCCGTCCGCCGATCGATAAAGGACTCATCGCCGGAGGTAACAATTTCCTTTATGGCGCCCTCGCTGTTTCATTTATGCGATCGCTTCAGTGCTTTGCGGTCTTCTGCACCGCCGAAAACTATTTGCATACGTAACTGACACGGCGTATCGTACGTAGACTGGGAAGTTTCGCAGCTGCTGAGGAATGACGTCTAGCGTTTCCTCAGAAAATTACGTAACTGAAGTTGTAACATACCATAGTTCTCCTGACGGCAACACAAGTCTTCCCGTTTAGTTCAGGGGTCTGTATAACGATGTCACCCTTCTTTATCGTAAAGTTAACTCTATTATCGATAACGCGCTCATCTGAGCATTTTTTTGACCTGCCACCGTTTCATTGTTAGTTGTCTTGAAATCGATGATACAGTTGAGAGAAGTACACGTAACTTCTCTTCTGCTGGTGGATGTTAAAGCGGGCAGACGCACAGTGATGCGCACTGACTTTTTGTAACAAATTTACTTCAAAGAATGCTGAGTGGTACTTCAGTTTGGTGTGAGCTGCATTAATTATCCACCTGTTGAAATGTTCAAATGTGTGTGAAATCTTATGGGACTTAACTGCTAAGGTCATCAGTCCCTAAGTTTACACACTACTTAACCTAAATTATCCTAAGGACAAACACACACACACCCATGCCCGAGGGAGGACTCGAACCTCAGGCCATGACTGCATCGCCTAGACCTCTCGGCTAATCCCGCGCGGCTATCCACCTGTTGAGTATTTTATACTGATGTCGTTATACGAACAACAGAAGGAGTATTATGCAAGTGAAGGAAAAGGTCTCTTCAGTCAGTCATACTGAACTTGATATAAGATTACATACACAGGTAAAATCCATAAGACTGCCACTCTGCTGTTGAAAGCAACGACGTTGTTTGAGAGAAAGTGAACTTATTACACCATTCCACAAAGCATTAAGTATTTATGAGTAAATAAAACGTTTACTACTGCTTTAATTTCCTTTTAACTGACTAGCATACCTTACAGTTCACAGTGTATGTGACAGAAAATTGTGTGCAGCCTTTTTCCTAGAGTTAGAAGTAGGAATGGAACTAAGAGGTTTGTATAGCCCGTCAGTTTTAAATTTCATTGCAGATTAGTACGAGTTAGGAAAGGGCGGTCCAGATTGATTGTCGCATAAAACTGAAGCTAATGTCAAGATTTTAACGGTTGATTTGCTGTAATTGTGGTGTAGGGACTGAATAAGAAAGAATTAAGGGAAGAAAACTTGCGTGAAAGTTCATCAGACTGTCGTCGAGGAATGGAGCAGGTGCTGATTAATGTTTTGTGACTACGAGACACCACCTGCTGTTGAGCCCCTGATTCGTGCGCCGGCCAGGTTGGGGTGGGGGGCAGAGGGATGGCGATGCGAGGGCACACAGCAGCCCCGACTCTTTGCCGCAGTGCTGCCACCGTTACGACTGCTGTGTGCCAATACGAAAGCAGAGGCGACACACGCAGAAACGTTGGTAGCGCTCGGAGACAAGTTGATGCGTTCCGAATAGTCGATTTTCTTTGTTATTTGCAGCACCAGTAAAAAATGGCCATGTTACAGCGGGAAACGGTGTATAAATGGGACTGCCTCTGGCAGATATGACAGATGAGATGCAAAGGAGCTGTCTGTGTCAGTTGATGATGATGATGATGATGATGATGATGATGATGATGTTTGGTTTGTGGGGCGCTCAACTGCGCGGTCATCAGCGCCAGTACAAACTCCCAATTATTACACACTCCAATTTTTCTCACAGTCCAATCTAGCCACTGTCACGAATGATGATGATGATGATGAAATGATTAGGACAACACAAACACTCAGTCCCCGGCCAGAGAAGATCCCGAACTCGGGACCCCGTGATGCAGAGGCAGCAACGGTAGCCACTAGATTACGAGCTCCGGACTGCCTGGGTCACTTTGCAGAAGCTTTTGAACACGAAAAGGCGGGTAGAGTACAGTTATCGAAACACGAAAGGCACAGGAGCTTATCGAATTTTCGAGATGAGTAATGCTGTAAAATGATATATTAATGTAGCTTTTAGCAGCAGTGTAAATAGAGGTTGAAAATGTTACTGAATTCCATTGTTTGCTGTTGTAGAAAACATAATACTAGAGTGTCGTCGACCATTTAGTGACTGTGCGGGCCGATTAGCAAGTACATGTTTGCAGAGATAAACACATTAGCGCATTCCAGCTTTAACCGTGTTCGCGATAGGATACCACTGTACAGTTATCGAAATCCTTTCTGTAATATACATTTTGTGTTAGCAGAAGAGCCAACACCGTGTTACGATTGGAGGCCGAAATGCACGTGTTTTAGATCAAGCAGGTAGCGTGTGGAGGGAAGAACTATACTGACGTGAGGTCTGGAACATGACAAGAAATGAGAATTCAAAAAGCGGACGTAATTAGTTTGATACTTAACTTTAATCCATTAATGATAAACGTCGCTCTTGACGGTACATGATTCACAATATTGTCTGTTCAGAAGACATTCTTGAAGTAATTATAGTAACTGAATATGGCGCCTTGCTAGTTCGTAGCTGTAAACTGTCGTCTCTGCTAATGAGAGCGTATGTAGACAGTGAACCGTCGCTAGCAAAGTCGGCTGTACAACTGGGGCGAGTGCTAGGGAGTCTCTCTAGACTAGCCCTGCCGTGTGGCGGCGCTCGGTCTGCAATCACTGATAGTGGCGACACGCGGGTCCGACGTATACTAACGGACCGCGGCCGATTTAAAGGCTACCACCTAACAAGTGTGGTGTCTAGCGGTGACACCACAATACATATACTACTGAAGCATCTAGGGGGTCAGATCCTAGTGTGGACTGTGGATTGTGCTACGTCCGCTAAGTATTAATTGAGGAAGAGAAAAAAGATCTGTTTGCTCGCTACATAGGTAAGTAGAGGAACTATTTTGGCGCAGGGCTCGTCTAGTTACGAGAACCCAGAAATCGCAGCTGTTCTGTGGACATGCCGCGATGGTAGCAAAAAGAGAGACCTGCAGATCCCAAAGGCCTGTTGAGCAGTCAGCCCACAGGTAGCTGTTTCAGAAGTACACAATACGAGGCTCTCTTTGCAAAGTGAGTTGCGGCACATGGTGGCGATTCCGATTTCGGGGCGGGCGCTTCGTGACCTGCCAACATTTGAGACTGATGAGGCGTGCGACGGACGCTGCGAAGCGCCACTAATTATTTGCCGCCCCCTCTTGGGGCGCGTCTCGTGCTGTCGGTAGCGCGCGACACGATCGCCTCCCTTCACCCTCTTTAATCAGGAGGTCCCTGTGAAACACGTGCGTCTCCTCCAGGAACGCCTCCATCGAGCAGTAGTCCACGTGCGCGCACAGTGTGCGACTTCGACAGACGGCACCACCAGCGCTGGCTGGTCTGGTGTGCCGCAGGACTCGGCGCTGGGGCCGGCCGTCCGGTATTCAGAGGATAACGCGGCTTCGCAAGCAGCATCTCATCTCCATATACATCTACATGATTACTTCGCAGTTCACAATTAAACGCCAGGCAGAGTTTCATCAACCACGGTCAAGGTACTTGTCTACCGTTCCACTCTCGAATAGTGCGCGGAAAAAAACGAACATTCACATATTTCTTTTGTTACGAGGATCGTTCAGCAAGTAATGGTTCAAATGGCTCTGAGCACTATGGGCCTTAACATCTGAGGCCATCAGTCCCCTAGAATCTAACTAACTTAGGGATATCACACACATCCATGCCCGAGGCAGGATTCGAACCTGCTACCGCAGAGGTCGCGCGGCTCCGGACTAAAGGGCCTAGAACCCTCTCGGCCACAGCGGCCGGCACAGCAAGTAATGGCCCACATTTTTTTCTCAGAACATATTTACTGTTCAGAGTCAGAATTTGGTGACAATATACATGAACATGTCTTCTCCTTGGCCAATTTTTCTACGTAGTCACCATCACGTTCTATGGCCGTACGCCAACGCTGTGAAAGTCCATGTATTCCCTGCTGCTAAATGCTCTTGCTTGCAAGCGTAGCCATGTTTCACTGCATGACTGACACTCTCGTCATCTTCAAAGTGTGTTCCCCGTAGAGAATAATTTTTTTCTTTTTGGTCATAAATCTTCTGACTGGTTTGATGCAGCCCTCCACGAATTCCTCTCCTGTGCTAATCTCTTCATCTCTTCATCTCTTCATCTCAGAGTAGCACTTGCAACCTACGTCCTCTATTATTTGCTGTCTTCCTCTACGGTTTTTGCCTTCTACACCTCCCTATAGTACCATAGAAGTCATTCCCTCATGTCTTAACAGATGTCCTATCATCCTGTCCCTGTTTTCCTCATATTCCTTTCCTCTCCGATTCTGCACAGAACCTCCTGATTCCTTACCTTATCAGTCCAGCTAATTTTCAACTTTCGTCTGTAGTACCACATCTCAAATGCTTCGATTCTCTTCTGTTCCGAATTTCCAACAGTCCATGTTTCACTACCATACAATGCTGTACTCCAGATGTACATCCTCAGAAATTTCTTCCTCAAATTAAGGCCGGTATTTGATATTAGTAGACTTCTCTTGGCCATAAATGCCCTTTTTGCTGTTGATAGTCTGCTTTTGATGTCCTCCTTGCTCCGTCCATCACTGGTTACTTTACTGCCTAGGTACCAGAATTCCTTAACTTCATCTACTTCGTGACCATCAATCCTGATGTTAAGTTTCTCGCTGTTATCATTTCTTCTACTTCTCAATACCTTCGTCTTTCTTCGATTTAGTGTCAATCCATATTCTGTACTCATTAGACTGTTCATTCCGTTCAGCTCATCATGCAATTCTTCTTCACTTTTACTCAAGACACAAATGTCATCAGCGAATCGTATCATTGATATCTTTTCACATTGAATTTTAATTCCACTCCTGAATCTTTCTTTTGTTTCGATCATTCCTTCCTCGATGTGCAGATTGAACCGTAGGGGCGAAAGGCTACATCCTTGTCTTACACCCTTTTTTATACGAGCACTTCGTTCTTGGTCGTCCACTCTTATTACTATCTATTGGCTGTTGTAGATATTCTATATGAGCCGTCTCTCCCTAAAGCTCACCCCTAATTTTTTCAGAATTTCGAACAGCTTGCACCATTTCATATTGTCGAACGCTTTTTCCAGGTCGACAAATTCTATGAGCGTGTCTTGATTTTTCTTTAGCGTTCTTCCATTATTAACCTCAACGTCAGAATTGCCTCTATCGTGCCTTTACCTTTTCTAAAGCCAAACTGATCGTCACCTAGCGCATTCTCAATTTTCTTTTCCATTCTTCTGTATATTATTCTTGTAAGCAACTTGGATGCATGAGCTGTGAAGCTGATTGTGTGATAATTCTCGCACTTGTCAGCTCTTCCCGTCTTCGGAATTGTGTGGATGATGCTTTTCCGAAAGTCTGACGATATGTCGCCTCGCCAGACTCATACATGCTACACACCAACGTCATTTTGTTGCCACTTCCCCCAATGATTTTAGAAATTCTGAAGGAATGTTATCTATCCCTTCTGCCGTATTTGATCTTAAGACCACCAAAGCTCTTTTAAATTCTGAGTCTAATACTGGATTCGCCATCTCTTCACCCTCATAGAGGGTTTCAATGTATTCTTTCCACCTATCTGTTCTCTCCTCTGGTTTTAACAGTGGAGTTCCCGTGGCACTCTTAATGTTACCACCGTTGCTTTTAATGTCACCAAAGGTTGTTTTGACTTTCCTGTATGCTGAGTCTGTCCTTCCGACAATCATATCTTTTTCGATGTCTTCACATTTTTCCTGCAGCCATTTCGTCTTAGCTTCCCTGCACTTCCTATTTATTTCATTCCTCAGCGACTTGTATTTCTGTATTCCTGATTTTCCCCGAACATATTTGTACTTCCTCCTTTCATCAATCAACTGAAGTATTTCTTCTGTTACCCATGGTTTCTTCGCAGTTACCGTCTTTGTACCTATGTTTTCTTTCTCAACTTCTGTGATGGCCCTTTTTAGAGAAGTCCATTCCTCTTCAACTGTACTGCCTACTGCGCTATTCCTTATTGGTGTATCTATAGCGTTAGAGAACTACAAACGTATCTCGTCATTCCTTAGTACTTCCGTATCCCACTTCTTTGCGTATTGATTCTTCCTGACTAATGTCTTGAACTTCAGCCTACTCTTCATCACTACTATATTGTGATCTGAGTCTATATCTGCTCCTGGGTACGCCTTACAATCCAGTATCTGATTTCGGAATCTCTGTCTGACCATGATGTAATCTAACTGAAATCTTCTCGTATCACCCGGCCTTTCCCAAGTATACCTCATCCTCTTGTGATTCTTGAACAGGGTATTCGCTATTACTAGCCGAAACTTGTTACAGAACTCAATTAGTCTTTCTCCTCTTTCATTCCTTGTCCCAAGCCCATATTCTCCTGTAATCTTTTCTTCCACTCCTTCCCCTACAACTGCATTCCAGTCGCCCATGACTATTAGATTTTCATCCCCCTTTACATACTATATTACCCTTTCAGTATCTTCATACACTTTCTCTGTCTCTTCATCTTCAGCTTGCGACGTCGGCATGTATACCTGAACTATCGTTGTCGGTGTTGGTCTGTTGTCGATTCTGATAAGAACAACCCTGTCACTGAACTGCTCACAGTAACAAACTCTCTGCCGCACCTTCATATTCATAACGAATCCTACACCTGTTATACCATTTTCTGCTGCTGTTGATATTACCCGATACTCATCTGACCAGAACTCCTTGTCTTCCTTCCACTTCACTTCACTGACCCCTACTATATCTAGATTGAGCCTTTGCATTTCCCTTTTCAGATTTTCTATTTTCCCTACCACGTTGAAGGTGCTGACATTCCACGCCCCTAGTCTTTAAGCGGTTCAAAGAGATGGACGTCCAAGGGTGCCGGGTCTGGACTGTAGGGTAGATGAGGCAATGATGTCCAACCCAGTTTGGCGATGTGTTCCCGGGTTCTCAGACTTGCGTGTGAGCGTGCATTATAGTGTTGGAGCAAGATTTCTGCTAGAATCTTGTCCGATCGAACACGTCGGAAACGGTTCTTTAGTTTATTGTGAATCTTCAGGTATGCCTCTGAATTGATGGTTGACTCCGTTGGCATCACATCCACGAGAATCTTGCCTTCACAATCCCAGAAGACTGTCACCATTATTTTCCGGCAAAGGGGATTGTCTGGAATTTCTTCTTTTGTTGTGAATTAGGATGATGTCACTCCATGGAGTGCCTTTTTGTTTCCGGCGCAAAATGGTGCACCCAGCTTTCGTCCCCCGTAACGATCCGTGGCAGAGAAGCCCCACCATCCGTCTCAAATCGCTCCAACAATTCAGATCGAATGGTCTTTCTTTGAATCTTGTGGTCCGCTGTGAACATTCGTGGAACTATCGTGAGAACCTCTTTGAATATCCGAGAATCTTGATCATTGCAGACGCACTTCCAATGCTGACTGACAACTGTAGAGCCATTTGTCGAGTTGTGATGCGCCGGTCGGCACAAATGATGGCATCAGCATGATTCAACATGTCTGGAACAGTGGCTGTGACAGGACGTCCCGAGCATGGCTGATCATGGAGCACTGTTTCTACATTTCCTGAGGCTGTAACTTTCTTTATTCATCGCCCAACTGTACTCCTATCAACTGCAGCATCGCCATACACTGCACACAAACGTTTATGGATGTTCACCACGGTTTCTTTGTCTGCAGACAGGAATTTAATAACAGCACGCTGCTTGTAACGCGAGTCGTATGTAGACGCCCTTATGACGCGTTACTACGGCTCTGCTATCTGCCAGAACGGTTCGAAACTTCACCGGCGCATAGAACAAACATCAAATGTGAGTCACCAATAAGAACGTTTGTCTAAGTACATTAATAGCAATTCTTGCAATCCATATGCGGCATACAGCAAACCAGCGCTTAAAAGGATTGGTTAAAACAGTCTTGGTTGCAATTTTAGTTTTTTAGTTATCAACGACGCGTTTCGCCTTATTTAGGCATCTTCAGTTTATCTTAATTTGGTATTTCTTAGAAGAATCCATTAGTCAGAGTAGCCAAAGGGCATCGTCGAATATATCAGGCCAAATCGCCTTCGTTAAACTCAGTGAAAACTTTTCTATATAGACGCGAGTGACACCAAGATGTGCATAACGCGTTCTCGTTCACAGGAGCGAGTAACAGAATAAAATGGGGGCTCGGGTAGCAAGCATAATGGTTACTACCTGAGCCCCCATGCATTGCTATCGCATAGTAAAGGCATTTACTGCGTCTTGCCGCTGGAGCAATTTACATACGACCAGAATCTCTTTGGGGCTTTTGCTGGGTGTCGAGACAGAGTTTTGTTATGGAAACTATTAAAAGCACTCGCACTGAAGATCACGTTAAGTTTCGAGATAGTGTAAAACGTCGCCATTGTTGCTGCACTTACGGGACCTTGGCCGACGCACTTAAGACGCGATTAAGCACTTAGCTACGTGGACCCTGACGTGGCCCTTAGTTTTCGTGTCACACAAAAGGAGAGGAATCAGCACGAGCCAGTGGAACATCCCGAGCAGTTAACAACCTGTCCAGATGGACGGAAACCCAGTTCAGTAGAAAAGACCCGTACTCCTAGGTCGGAGTGGGCTAGCGTGGCGCCAGCACGTACTGGAGCTGCGACGGCGGGCGCTGGATTCCAGTGCTGGACGCCAGCGCCTGCGAGTTGCTGGTGCACGGCGCCGTAGCGTGCCGGGATGCACGGGCCGAACACACGCAGCAGGTACAGCCCGAACAGGATCGAGCGCTGCGGCTGGAGTTACAGCTGGCAAATGATGACTCCGCGCCGCGACTGCAGTTATTGTTTTGTACTGTATTACCGCAGTCCTCTCACCCCACCGCTGCCCCACAACGAACCCAGGGTTATTGTGCGGTTCGGCCCCCAGTGAACCCCTCCGGGAATGTCTCACACCAGACGAGTGTAACCCCACTGTTTGTGTGGTAGAGTAATTATGGTGTACGCGTACGTGGAGAACTTGTTTGCGCAGCAATCGCCGATTCGTGCCGGGGACCAGGTGCTCCTTCCTGCCCGGAAAGCCGTGCTTTAGACCGCACGGCCAACCCGGCGGGCTGACTGCAGTTAACTCGTAGCTGTTCCCCACCTCAGGGAAAGTTTTCGGCAGACAACTCGGTTCTTTCAGTAGAAAGCATGACATTCGTAGCAACACCACATGCAAACAACTGGACACAAAACCCATCGCAGATGACAAGATAACGAGCATCTGAAAACTCAAGGAGCTAAAAGGATCGTAGTCCCCAACTGGACTCAACACAGACCATATTATGAAACTTCCTGGCAGATTGAAACTGTGTCCCCGACCGAGACTCGAACTCGGGACCTTTGCCTTTCGCGGGCAAGTGCTCTACCAACTGAGCTACCGAAGCACGACTCACGCCCGGTACTCACAGCTTTACTTCCGCCAGTACCTCGTCCCCTACCTTCCAAACTTTACAGAAGCTCTCCTGCGAACCTTGCAGAACTAGCACTACTGAAAGAATGGATACTGCGGAGACATGGCTTAGCCACAGCCTGGGGGATGTTTCAGGAGTGCTAGTCCTGCAAGGTTCGCAGGAGAGCTTCTGTAAAGTTTGGAAGGTAGGAGACGAGATACTGGCAGAAGTAAAGCTGTGAGGACCGGGCGTGAGTCGTGCTTCGGTGGCTCCGATGGTAGACCACTTTCCCGCGAAAGGCAAAGGGCCCGAGTTCGAGTCTCGGACGGGCACACAGTTTTAATCTGCCAGGAAGTTTCGTATCACGGACGGGCACACAGTTTTAATCTGCCAGGAAGTTTCGTATCAGGGCGCACTCCGTTGCAGAGTGTAAATCTCATTCTGCAGGCCGTATTATGTTTGACTGTGGTGTCTTGCGGTGCATTTTCCCTTCACGGCGCTGGTTATCTGATGATTATTGTGAACGAAGCAGTGATTATAGCGAATAAAGTAGTGTGTGACCAACAGAGGTTTACCTCCAATTTAATTCCCCATAATTTACTCCCGGCCTCAAAATCAAGTGCTTTTTCATTCTCTGTGACCAAGGATAATGTTGACTCTCTTCAACTGCTCTGCCATAAATATGCAGTCTGACCAGGAACGACGTCTTCCAGAACCACAATGTTCTCCATTCGAAAGGACTTGGCAGATGACACTCAGAGTGGGCAGCGAGCGCTATCAGACTAGGCACATAGGCACATAGACAATCCTCGAAATTTGAACGGCCTCCTTCTCGTTCTACAGCACCAGAAGCGGATAAACGTCGGCGTACTGCGATTAATCTTTCTAACAAGGCGTTGAATGGGCGCACAGTGTCGGTACTGGAGAAAGGTTTAAATTTTTCGCCCACTCGCAAGAGACTTCCTGTCACAGAGTTCATATGCTCTGTAGAACAAGCAGTACACAGCCTACCCGAGGATCAAGCAGAGGAAATAAGGCAAGAAGTGTCGCACACATTACGTCGGGTTCGACCACCGCGGGATAACATCTCTTCCGCAGAGAGAGCAGCCATTCGTTCCCTTAGGAATGATGATGAAGTAGTAGTTTTACCAGCTGACAAGGGGAATGCCACGGTTGTAATGACGCGGGATGATTATGTCCTAAAAATGGATTTACTTCTCAACGACCCGGCGTACAAAAGACTATCCAATGACCCCATAGAAAGGATCAAGCGTACGACATTTTCACTGTTGAAAAAGAGTTCGTTGTCAGAAGATTTACGTAAGAAACTTCATCCTGGTGCTGTCGTTCCGCCTATGTTGTATGGCCTGCCTAAGTTGCATAAGGAAGGCGTTCTTCTAGGCCCTATTGTTAGTAATTTGGGTGCACCCACTTACAACCTGGCAAAGTATTCATCACCTGCTCTCAGTCGATTTGTTGGCAAGTGTGAACACCATATATCCAGTTCGGTGGATTTTATTCGACGATTGGGATCTTTGAAGTTGAGTCCTTCAGATCTGTTATTGAGTTTAGATGTGGTATCCCTATTTACACGAGTTCCTCTGGAAGAGTCCCTTAGTTTGATCAGTGAAAAACTGGATGAAGAGCTGGTGAAGCTTTGTCGTCATGTGCTGACGTCCACGTATTTTTTATTTAACGGTAACATTTTTGAACAGAATGACGGAGTGGCTATGGGTAGTCCTTTGTCGCCCATAGTCGCCAATTTATTTATGGAGGAGTTCGAGGACATGGTACTGAAAACTTCAGCTTTGCAACCAACGTGCTTCTGGAGATACGTGGACGATACCTTCTTCGTCTGGCCTCATGGACGTGATGCTCTTAACAGATTTTTGGACCACTTCAACTATTCCCGTATCAAATTTACTATGGAGGTTGAAAATGATGGGATGCTTCCATTTTTAGACGCTATGGTTTATAAAAAACCAGATGGTACTTTGGGACACAGTGTTCACCGAAAGGCGACACGCACAGATTGGTATCTGCATCCTAAGAGTTGTCATCCACCACACCAACGCAGTGGCGTAATTAGGACTTTGGTACGGAGAGCATATGCCATTTCCGACCCAGACAGCTTAACCCAAGACTGTTTTTAAGGAAAATGGATACACCGACAAGCAGATTCGTCGGGCTATCGAGTTTGGACCATCTCCTGAGGTGTACGAAGAGGAACATAGATCTGTGGCCTTTCTTCCTTATGCTGGAGGCTTATCGTTTAAGATTGGACGAATTTTAAGGAATGTTAACGTTAAGTGTGTGTTCCGTCCACCTTCTAAGATTAGGGCTCTGCTCGGCTCTGTGAAAGATGATTTGGGGCTTAGGAAACCCGGTGTAGACAAAATTCCATGTCAATGTGGGAAAGCTTACATTAGCCGATCGATTCGCACAGTGAATGACAGGTGTGTGGAACACCGCCGTCATACGAGGCTACAACAGCCGGAAAAATCGGCGGTAGCAGAGCACTGCCTAAGTGAGGGACACAGTATGAAATCTGATGAAACTGTGGTAGTTGCCAACATTTCCGGTTTTTAGAACAGTGTCTATAAAGAGGCGATTGAAAGTAAGTTGGCTGGTAATTTAATCAACAGAGACAATGGGTTTCCTCTTAGCAAGACGTGGAATCCTGTATTATCTCGCATCAAAACTGAACATTCTTCGGTGCGGCCCTGAGTGCGATATATCGTTGCCAGCAGTGTTTCACTAAGGGCGGCGCCACCTCCCTGTCCTGGAAGGCAGAAACCGTGATGGGCGGTGTATGCGCCGTGTACAGAACGGTGGCCTATATAGGACGTCGACTTGCAACCTGGCGTCAGTTCTCAGCGGGACTCATCAGCAGAAGCAGCATTTTCCTGAAGATGGCGACCAGTTGGATCCCCGAAATATCGAGTCAAGTTGATTTTAGGATCGTGCAGCAAACCCGAAGAGACTTTCAAGTGAGTGCTTTGTTGTGAGACAGAACATTTTGGAAATTTGTGGTAAGTGTCTAATGGACCAAACTGCTGAGATGATCGGTCCCTAGGCTTACACATTAATTAATCTAACTTAAACTAACTTACACTAAGGACAACACACACACACACACACATGCCCGAGGGAGGACTCGAACCCCCGACGCGGGAAGCCGCGCGAACCGTGACAAGGCGCGTCACGCGACACGGCGTTTCAGACAGAGACACCAGTGACACTGACCTGGACGCCGTGGTCGGGCCGGTGGAGGGCGTGCAGGCGCGCCGCCGTCAGCTCCCTGGCGCCGTCCAGCTGGAGCTCCAGCTCCACGGGCTGGCCGTGGCGGCTCTCGTTGTGCCAGCCCACCCACCGCCAGTCTGCCAGGCAACACGAAAACAGCACATCAGTGCCCACACGTAGAGGCCGACAAGCCGGTGCTAGGGGCTTCAAATGGACGGCACATAACTGGCGGAATCAGCAAGAATCTGTGCAGAATGATCTAGCTGTCAGGCCAACGACGTGCGAAAGTGGAAGCAGAACTTCTGCGAATAACACCGTTTGCATTCGGATTAAAGCGGGCAATACTGAGGGAATCAGACTAGGAAATGCAACACTAATGACAGTAGATCAATTTTGTTATTTGGAAAGCAAAATAACAGATGATATCAGAACTAGACACTATATATTTGGTATACTCGGTATACCAAAGAAAACATTTCTGAAAAAGAGAAACTTGATAATATCGAATATTAATTAAAGTGTTAGAAAGTCTTTTTTGAAGCTATTTCTCCAAAGTGTATTCTCGTACGGAAGTGAGACGCACACGATAAGCTTTCGCACAAGAAGAGAGCAGAAGTTGTTGAAATGTGGTGCGGCACAAGAATGCTGAAGTCAGGATGGATAGATTGAGCAACTAATGACAAGGTTCCGGATCGAACTGGACGAAAAAGAAATTTATACGACATCTTGACAAGAAAAGGGATCGATCGATGAGACACAAGAAGGAATTGTCTTTACTTCTTCAGCAAAAGAGTTCTACTGCAAATCGACATTAATGTGGAACCAGGAAAAAACTTCAGGAAAGCGCACCTGTTCAGCGCAGATCTGTACAGCCGTAAAAGGTGGACCGACAGAAATAGAGGGAATGAGTAACGGGAAGCAGATGAAGTCTGGTGTTATCGAAGATATTTAGAAATTAAGTGACCAGGTCAAGTGCGAAATGAAGAAGTACAAAAAGAAGTGTTGAGGATAGAAGATAATGGTAGACATTGGATATAGTGGGATATATGGTGTGATCGAGAACGAAGCGCCCAGGTTAGAGAGGGTGTAAGACAGGGGCGTAATCTTTTACCCTTCACCGTCCCGTCTGTGCATCGAAGAAGCAGTGACGGAAATGAATGAATGGTTCCTGATTGGGATTACAGTTCAGAATGGAAAGATACAAATCACAGAATTTGTTGATGACATTACTGAACTAAATGAACGTGAAGTAGACTTAGGAAACCTGTTGAACAGAACGTAAAATCAAAATTGGAGGCCACGCATCTGAAGATGTGAAAGATTTCTGCTACATTGTGAGCAAATGACCCATGACGGACGAAGTAAGGAGGATCTACAAAGCACTGCAGTACAGGCGAAGAGGGCACTCCTGGTCAACAGAACTCTAATAATACCAAACATCAGCCTTAATTTGAAGAAGAAATTACTGAGAATGCACTTTTGGTGCACAGCACTGTATGGTAGTGAAACACGGAGTGGGGCAGAAGTGCAACATAAGAGAATCAAGCTGCTTGAGAAGTGGTGCTGGAGAAGGGTAGTCAAAATAGATGGTCCGATAATAAGTAATGAGATAAGAAAGAATTTGGAAAACAGTATGATAGGACATGTCTTAAGAGATTAATGCATAACGTTCGTGGTACCTGAGGGAGATTTAGGGGGTAAAAATTGTAGCATAGGCAGGGGTTGGCCATATATCGAACAAGTAACTGAGGACGTCGGGTGGATGTGGTAATCTCAGATGAAGGCGCTGGCAAAGAAGGGCACTTAGCGGCTGGTCGCATCAAACCAGTCGAGAAACTGACGCGAAAAAAATAATCTTTAGCATCCATAAATAATTAACCTTACGGTAAAAAGAGTAACGGAGGAAAGAGATATGGAGTCAGGAAGATTAGGATGTGTGAAATAGGGTGTAGTGGCCCCTGGGTAAAATAGTAACGTGGAGATGAAAAAATCGACACGTTACTTGGGGGACGATGGAGGACAGCATGAAACCGGTCGACAGAAAGAGTTACAAGTTCCTGTATTTCCACCTGATTTGTCGCTTTCTCTTTACACGATGTTCCGACAACCTCGCTAAGCGTCTTGCGCAGGCGTCGTCGCTCACCTTGTAGACTCCTGCATGCTGCACACCGTTCACAGTTCGGTAGGAGCGAGCGACGAAGTCAGCGCCGGACACTACGAAACGTTACTGAGTTTGTTTACCTCTGGTGGTGGCCAGAGACCACGTAGCGGTACAGACCACTGCCAGGCCCGTAATATGAATCCTGCCGGTTACTGACATTACTCGCTGGTCACTACAGAATACAGGGTGTTTCAAAAAGGACTTTACAACATTAAAGAGCCATATAAATTTATTGAAAGAAGATATAGAGCTGGGTTTAGTGTTATTTTGTAGGGAAACACATCAAGTATTTTTGCCTTAAACTAAAGATGATGTATCTGGCTTCCGTTGGTTGTTGTTGTGGTCTTCAGTCCTGAGACTGGTTTGATGCAGCTCTCCATGCTACTCTATCCTGTGCAAGCTTTTTCATCTCCCAGTACCTACTGCAACCGACATCCTTCTGACTCTGCTTAGTGTATTCATCTCTTGGTCTCCCTCTACGATTTTTACCCTCCACGCTGCCCTCCAATACTAAATTGGTGATCCCTTGATGCCTCAGAACATGTCCTACCAAACGATCCCTTCTTCTGGTCAAGTTGTGCCACAAACGTCTCTTCTCCCCAATCCTATTCAATACTTCCTCATTAGTTATGTGATCTACCCATCTAATCTTCAGCATTCTTCTGTAGCACCACATTTCGAAAGCTTCTATTCTCTTCTTGTCCAAACCATTTATCGTCCATGTTTCACTTCCATACATGGCTACACTCCATACAAATACTTTCAGAAACGACTTCCTGACACTTAAATCTATACTCGATGTTAACAAATTTCTCTTCTTCAGAAACGCTTCCCTTGCCATTGCCAGTCTACATTTTATATCCTCTCTACTTCGACCATCATCAGTTATTTTGCTCCCCAAATAGCAAAACTCCTTTACTACTTTAAGTGTCTCATTTCCTAATCTAATTCCCTCAGCATCACCCGACTTAATTAGACTACATTCCATTATCCTTGTTTTGCTTTTGTTGATGTTCATCTTATATCCTCCTTTCAAGACACTGTCCATTCCATTCAACTGCTCTTCCAAGTCCTTTGCTGTCTCTGACAGAATTACAATGTCATCAGCGAACCTCAAAGTTTTTATTTCTTCTCCATGAATTTTAATACCTACCCCAAATTTTTCTTTTGTTTCCTTTACTGCTTGCTCAATATACAGATTGAACATCATCGGGGAGAGGCTACAACCCTGTCTTACTTCCTTCCCAACCACTGCTTCCCTTTCATGTCCCTCGACTCTTATAACTGCCATCTGGTTTCTGTACAAATTGTAAATAGCCTTTCGCTCCCCGTATTTTACCCCTGCCACCTTTAGAATTTGAAAGAGAGTATTCCTGTCAACATTGTCAAAAGCTTTCTCTAAGTCTACAAATGCTAGAAACGTAGGTTTGCCTTCCCTTAATCTTTCTTCTAAGATTAGTCGTAAGGTGAGTATTGCCTCACGTGTTCCAGTGTTTCTACGGAATCCAAACTGATCTTCCCCGAGCTCGGCTTCTACTAGTTTTTCCATTCGTCTGTAAAAAATTCGTGTTAGTATTTTGCAGCTGTGACTTATTAAACTGATATTCGGTAATTTTCACATCTGTCAACACCTGCTTTCTTTGGGATTGGAATTATTATATTCTTCTTGAAGTCTGAGGGTATTTCGCCTGTTTCATACATCTTGCTCACCAGATGGTAGAGTTTTGTCAGGACTGGCTCTCCCAAGACCATCAGTAGTTCCAGTGGAATGTTGTCTACTCCGGGGGCCTTGTTTCGACTCAGGTCTTTCAGTTCTCTGTCAAACTCTTCACGTAGTATCATATCTCCCATTTCATCTTCATCTACATCCTCTTCCATTTCCATAATATTGTCCTCAAGTACATCGCCCTTGTATAGACTCTCTATAGACTCCTTCCACCTTTCTTCTTTCCCTTCTTTTCTTAGAACTGGGTTTCCATCTGAGCACTTGATATTCATACAAGTGGTTCTCCTCTGCAAAGGTCTCTCTAATTTTCCTGTAGGCAGTATCTATCTTACCCCTAGTGAGATAGGCCTCTACATCCTTACATTTGTCCTCTAGCCATCCCTACTTAGCCATTTTGCACTTCCTATCGATCTCATTTTTGAGACGTTTGTATTCCTTTTTGTCTGCTTCATTTACTGCATTTTTATATTTTCTCCTTTCATCAATTAAATTCAATATTTCTTCTGTTACCCAAGGATTTCTACTAGCCCTCGTCTTTTTACCTACTTGATCCTCTGCTGCCTTCGGTACTTCATCCCCCCAAAGCTACCCATTCTTCTTCTACTGTATTTCTTTCCCCCATTCCTGTCAGGTGTTCCCTTATGCTCTCCCTTACACTCTGTACAACCTCTGGTTCTTTCAGTTTATCCAGGTCCCATCTGCTTAAATTCCCACCTTTTCCGTTGGTTATCCTGCACAAATCCAATCGGAAGTCAATTTTCCCAAACTCGCTGCAGCATTGCAGGCGTATCTTGCTCAGTGGCGGCCTAAGTTCTTGCTCTAAATTCATGTAGAGAAGCACAGGAGTAAGAAACACGATATCCTTGATGAATCCCCACAAAAGAATCGAATCGTGTGAGGTCTGGGGAACGTGGGGGCCACGCAATCGGCGCATCACGTCCAATCCATTGACCTGGAAAGCGGTCACTCAGAAAATTCCGGACTTCAGCCAGGTAAGTCGGGTGGTGAACGATCTTGGATGAAGTAAACATTTCGTTCTTGGTCATCCTTATGGATCTGTGGTACCCAAAACTGTTGTAACATATCCAGATACACCATCCCGTTGATGGTTCTCTCACGGAAAAACGGGGCAGTACGCTTTGTTCTTGCTCAATGCACAAAAATCGTTCAGTTTAGGGCAATCACGAACGTGTTGCAATGTTTAATGTGGATTTTCACTGCCCCAAATCCTACAGTTACGTGTGCTAACCCTGCCACTTAAGTGAAAAGTCGACTCGCCAGAAAAGATGATTTTGCCCAAGATATGTTCATCCTCACGTAATGGATTTAACACATCCGCACACAAGTTCTTGCGAGCAATTTTATCACTTGTATTGCGTGTATGATCGTCCATCTGTACGGCTTCAAATTCAAACGGTTTCTCAACACATACCAAACACTCGTATGTGGGATCTGCAGTCCGCGAGATGCACGCCGGGTCGATTTCGTAGGGCTGCTGGCAAAACGTTGTCTCACTCGCTCAACGACGTCGTCAGACGCGCTTGGACGACCTGACGATTTCCCATGTCTTACCGAGCGGCCTGTTCCTACAAAACGTTTATGCCACTCACAAACTGTAGGCCTACTAGGAGGATCTATAGCACACTTGTTACGGAGATTTTGCTGAACTGTTGTCGCCGACTTCGATTCTTCAAACGGAAACGCACAGCTAGCACGCCCGGATCCAGTGAAGGCAGCCATCTTTAACGCAAATGCCGCTAGTGCTCTTCACCGCGTGATTCGGCACTAGCGAACTATGCGAAACAAATTGACACTATAATCACCTCTGTAGGTACTATGAACTAATTTTTATGAATTTTCAAAGTTTTAAAAACCTTTATGAAACACCCTGTATTCTAAAATTGCGGAAACTCCCTCCCCCCCAATTTTGGTTTTCTGGAGAACGCAATCGATTTAGGAAAACGTGTCAGTATAGTGTATTACTATAAAAGTGTGCAACTGTTGAAACCGAAATAGTGCATGTGGCCTCATTACATTCTTTTAGATTTAGAGAATATTAACAAATCAATTAATTCATGATCCCTACGAGATTTCAAAAATAATTTCACAGTTAATGCTTTATTATCTAAAAGAACCTTAAAACTGGAAGGCAGTTACATGAGACAAGTATGTAAAGCTCATATTAATTACAGTTAAGGGAGAACCTGCTGCCTTATTCATTTATTTCGAATATAATTTTTACTTTTAAGCATATTCATAAGTATTAAATTCCTAATAATCCGCGTACCACCAGATAGGTCGAGCGAAAGTAATATTACCTCTTTTTTTAAAGCGAGAATTTATAAACAGTTCGGTTATAGCACCAACGAAAGTTGTCTGAACATTGTATGAAGAGAAAATGGCGACTATGCTTGTTGTCAGTGAGTTTCGGCGAGAAAGCGTGAAATACCACGCCGACAGACTGATGATTTTCTTCTGTAATGTTGTGTACAGTGAGGAGGACACAATTGATAAAATATTGGTGGGGGTGGCAAGTTCCAATAGCACCAAACTGCTTAGGTCATAGGTCCCTAGACTTAGACACTACTTAATCTAAGTATTTAATTTTTTATATTTTTTAAATACAATGTACATCGGTTGAACATGCTAAAATTTTTACATCCATTACTTCAAGATCTAATGAAGTCGGTAACTATTTATATACAACGCTGTGGATTGGTATGTTATAAAGGTCAAATTACGTGTTTGTATTGGTAGGACTGTCAAAAACAGTGTCGTATCATTTCATAATATAAATATACGTTGTATGTCGAAGTGATAACGTTTTTCCGAGAAAAAGTGATAGGTTGGTAAATCTTTCAAAAAGTAAAGTATGACGCCAAAACGAAGCGTTTTTTAAAAACGTGGGTTTCATGGCAATAGATTTTCGAATAAAGGGAAACATTGCGTTCAACATGTGGCGTGTGAAGTTACAGACAATGAAATACAGGCAAACTCGTCAGTGTCTACAGAAACACCCATTTGTACTTCGAAGATTAAAATAAAATTTTGTGATACACAGTTTTGTAAAAACGAAAGTGATGTAAATGGTAGGTTAGGTTGTATTCTTATAGATTTATACATCCTAACAAGGGTGTTAGGTGAATGTGTGTGTTGTAAAATATGCGGAGGACCAGTTGGTTTACATGAAGACAGTGAGGTATCAAATGGACTAGCCAGGAAATTTATCATTAATTGTGGAAGTAGTAAATAAACTCAATGATTTTGAAATCCACCTCCATGAACCATGGACCTTGCCGTTGGTGGGGAGGCTTGCGTGCCTCAGCGATACAGATGGCCGTACCGTAGGTGCAACCACAACGGAGGGGTATCTGTTGAGAGGCCAGACAAACGTGTGGTTCCTGAAGAGGGGCAGCAGCCTTTTCAGTAGTTGCAGGGGCAACAGTCTGGATAATTGACTGATCTGGCCTTGCAACACTAACCAAAACGGCCTTGCTGTGCTGGTACTGCGAACGGCTGAAAGCAAGGGGAAACTACGGCCGTAATTTTTCCCGAGGGCATGCAGCTTTACTGTATGGTTCAATGATGATGGCGTCCTCTTGGGTAAAATATTCCGGAGGTAAAATAGTCCCCCATTCGGATCTCCGGGCGGGGACTACTCAAGAGGATGTCGTTATCAGGAGAAAGAAAACTGGCGTTCTACGGATCGGAGCGTGGAATGGTGGTGGTGGTGGTTGTTGGGATGTTTAAGGGGGACTAAACAGCTAAGGTCATCAGTCCCCCAAGCGTGGAATGTCAGATCCCTTAATCGGGCAGGTAGGTTAGAAAATTTAAAAAGGGAAATGGATAGGTTGAAGTTAGATATTTCGGGAATTAGTGAAGTTCGGTGGCAGGAGGAACAAGACTTTTGGTCAGGTGAATACAGGGTTGTAAATACAAAATCAAATAGGGGTAATGCAGGAGTAGGTTTAATAATGAATAAAAAATAGGAGTGCGGGTAAGCTACTACCAACAGCATAGTGAACGCATTATTGTGGCCAAGATAGACACGAAGCCCATGCCTACTACAGTAGTACAAGTTTATATGCCAACTAGCTCTGCAGATGATGAAGAACTTGATGAAATGTATGCTGAGATAAAAGAAATTATTCAGGTAGTGAAGGGAGACGAAAATTTAATAGTCATGGGTGATTGGAATTCGAGAGTAGGAAAAGGGAGAGAAGGAAACATAGTGGGTGAATATGGATTGGGGGAGAGAAATGAAAGAGGAAGTCGTCTTGTAGAATTTTGCATAGAGCATAACTTAATCATAGCTAACCCTTGGTTCAAGAATCATAAAAGAAGGTTGTATACATGGAAGAACCCTGGAGATACTAGAAGGTATCAGATAGATTATATAATGGTAAGACAGAGATTTAGGAACCAGGTTTTAAATTGTAAGACATTTCCAGGGGCATATGTGGACTCTGACCACAATCTATTGGTTATGAACTGTAGATTAAAACTGAAGAAACTGCAAAAAGGTGGGAACTTAAGGAGATGGGACCTGGATAAACTGAAAGAACCAGAGGTTGTACAGAGTTTCAGGGAGAGCATAAGGGAGCAATTGACAGGAATGGGGGAAAGAAATACAGTAGAAGAAGTAAATACAGTAAATGAAGCAGGCAAAAAGAAATACAAGCGTCTCAAAAATGAGATCGACAGGAAGTGCAAAATGGCTAAGCAGGGGTGGCTAGAGGATGTAGAGGCTTATCTCACTACGGGTAAGATAGATACTGCCTACAGAGACCTTTGGAGAAAAGAGATCCACTTGCATGAATATCAAGAGCTCAGATGGAAACCCAGTTCTAAGAAAAGAAGGGAAAGAAGAAAGGTGGAAGGAGTATATAGAGGATCTATACAAGGGCGATGTACTCGAGGACAATATTATGGAAATGGAAGAGGATGTAGATGAAGATGAAATGGGAGATACGATACTGCGTGAAGAGTTTGACAGAGCACTGAAAGACCTGAGTCGAAACAAGGCCCCGGGAGTAGATAACATTCCATTGGAACTACTGACGGCCTTGGGAGAGCCAGTCATGACAAAACTCTACCACCTGGTGAGCAAGATGTATGAGACAGGCGAAATACCCTCAGACTTCAAGAAGAATATAATAATTCCAATCCCAAAGAAAGCAGGTGTTGACAGACGTGAAAATTACCGAACTATCAGTTTAATAAGTTACCGCTGCAAAATACTAACGCGAATTATTTACAGACGAATGAAAAAACTGGTAGAAGCCGACCTCGGCGAAGATCAGTTTGGATTCCGTAGAAATGTTGGAACACGTGAGGCAATACTGACTCTACGACTTATCTTAGAAGAAAGATTAAGGAAAGGCAAACCTACATTTTTAGCATTTGTAGACTTTGAGAAAGCTTTTGACAATGTTGACTGGAATACTCTCTTTCAAATTCTAAAGGTGGCAGGGGTAAAATACGGGGAGCGAAAGGCTATTTACAATTTGTACAGAAACCAGATGGCAGTTATAAGAGTCGTGGGGTATGAAAGGGAAGCAGCAGTTGGGAAGGGAGTAAGACAGGGTTGTAGCCTCTCCCCGATGTTATTCAATCTGTATATTAAGCAAGCATTAAAGGAACAAAAGAAAATTTCGGTGTAGGTATTAAAGTCCATGGAGAAGAAATAAAAACGTTGAGGTTCGCCGGTGACATTGTAATTTTGTCAGAGGCAGCAAAGGACTTGGAAGAGCAGTTGAACGGAATGGACAGTGTCTTGAAAGGAGGATATAAGATGAACATCAACAAAAGCAAAACGAGGATAATGGAATGTAGTCGAATTAAGTCGGGTGATGCTGAGGGAATTAGATTAGGAAATGAGACAAAGTAGTAAAGGAGTTTTGCTATTTGGGGAGCAAAATAACTGATGTTGGTCGAAGTAGAGAGGATATAAAATGTAGACTGGCAATGGCAAGGAAATCGTTTCTGAAGAAGAGAAATTTGTTAACATCTAGTATAGATTTAAGTGTCAGGAAGTCGTTTCTGAAAGTATTTGTATGGAGTGTAGCCATGTATGGAAGTGAAACATGGACGATAAATAGTTTAGACAAGCAGAGAATAGAAGCTTTCGAAATGTGGTGCTACAGAAGAATGCTGAAGATTAGATGGGTAGATCACATAACTAATGAAGAGGTAGTGAATAGAACTGGGGAGAAGAGGAGTTTGTGGCACAACTTGACAAGAAGAAGGGACCGGTTGGTAGGACATGTTCTAAGGCATCAAGGGATCACAAATTTAGCATTGGAGGGCAGCGTGGAGGGTAAAAATCGTAGAGGGAGACCAAGAGATGAATACACTAAGCAGATTCAGAAGGACGTAGGTTGCAGTAAGTACTGAGAGATGAAGGAGCTTGCACAGGATAGGGTAGCATGGAGAGATGCATCAAACCAGTCTCAGGGCTGAAGACAACAACAACAACAACAACATTTTGGAATTCTCAGAAGTGTAAAGATAATTACTCTGAAGTCAATGTTACGCGGTTTTATGAATTGAGAGCTATTGGCAATGGACACACTGCAGCAGAACCAATGTGTCCCGTGATGAAAATGCTACGCCCACCTTGTAAAATCGACAAGTATTCAGGATTTATTGGAGCTATTGTGGAATCTGTTGCATGCGAGTCAATGAAGGGTGCTGCAGACGAAGCTGTTGAAATAAATGATGGTATGACTGACATACCAGTAGCTTTTGATGGCACTTGGCAGAAGCGCGATTACAGTTCTAAGAATTCCGTTGCTACGGTGACCAGTGTGGATACTGGAAAGGTAACAGATTTCCAGATTTTAACCATACATTGTTATAAGTGTAAATCGGGGAATGAAGAAGGGCATATCTGTGACAGAAATTATGGACAAAGGTGGTATGGAGGCCTCTGCAGCTACTGAAATTTTTAGTCGAGCTGTGAACGAAAGGGGAGTGTTTTACACTAAATTCTTAGGTGACGGAGACTCGAAAGCATATAACAATATAGTAGCCGCTCAGCCTATGGTGAGGAGATCATCACAAAACTGGAATGTGTTGGTCATGTTCAGAAGAGGATGGGCACCAGGTTGAGGAAGTTGAAACAAAGTTCGAGAGAGAAGAAACCTTCTGATGGTAAAACCATAAGAAGCAGGCTGACAGACAAAATGATTGATGAACTACAGCAGTATTATGGGATGGCCATTAGAAATAATACTGAGGATTTGTTGAAAATGAAGCAGGCAGTATGGGCTACCTTCTTACCCAGACTGTCAACTGATGAAAAAGCAGTACACCACCTTTGTCCTCCTGGACCTGATTCATGGTGCAGTTACCGCAATGCCCAGTACTCAAACAGTTCACACAGCCATAAACATTCCATCCCAGCAGCAGTCATGGATATCATAAAATCTATTTACAGAGACCTGGCAAATCTTGAATTACCGAAGAAGTGTTTGCATGGTCAGACTCAAAATCCCTATGAGTCGTTCAATAATCTTATATGGACTCAAGATTTTGTTGGAATGAAGACACTAAACTGGGGGGTCAGTGATGCTGTTATTGATTTTAATGGCGGCAACATTGGTAGGGTGAAAATTCTACAGCATATGGGAATTAATACTGGAGCAAACTGCATCAGAGAACTTGAATGGGTGGACAAGGTTCGCATTGATGAAGCAGAATTTGCAGCATAGTTGGACACTAAGAAGTCTAGAAAGAAGAAAAGAAGAAAAAACTTGGAAAACGATGAAGAGGATGATATACAGTATGGTGGAGGGTGCTTCTGAGTGACTAAAAATAAAAAAAAAATAAGCATATATTAAGTGAGTTACAGTCTTTTGAAAGTTTAGAAGCCGTTCCTGAAAATTTACGTTTTCTGGTACTTTTTCACTAAATCTCAGAAACTACTTAGAGTAGAGTATTCAAGTTTTCAGGGAGTAATAACATACGTATCATGAGTCTACTGAACTAAAGGAAGAACATAATGTTACGTATAATTAAAATTATTTAGGATAACGTACAAAAAATTACTCGAAATTTTAACTATGTAATTAAAAATTGCATTTCCAAAAGCAACGGCTGAAATGCAATTACTGAAGTTCAGTAGAGTCAGAACATTCGAACAATTTTAATAAACATTTTTGTAACAGTGATAAAAAAATTTTAAAAATTTGTCTTTCAACAATTCAGTCTTGATCACACCAAGTATGCTTCAAGAACATAGGTAACCGGTTTCGGTCTTATCACATGACCATCATCAGACTCATGGCAACCTTCGAAGATGGTAGGTGGAGCAGTTCTGTGATGTCAACCAGTTGACATCACAGAAGCTGAGAAGAGTGCTCCACCTGCCATCTTCAAATTGTTCAAATGGCTCTGAGCACTATGGGACTTAACGTCTGAGGTCATCAGTCCCCTAGAACTAATTAAACCTAACTAACCTAAGGACATCACACACATCCATGCCCGAGGCAGGATTCGAACCTGCGACCGTAGGGGTCGCGCGGTTCCAGACTGTAGGGCCTAGAACCGCACGGCCACGCCGGCCGGCACCTACCATCTTCGAAGGTTGCCATGAGTCTGGTGAGGGTCATGTGATATGACCGAAACCGGCCACCTATGTTCTTGAAGCATACCTGGTGTGATCAAGACTGAATTTTTGAAAGAAAAATTTTCAGAACATTCTGTTTAATGTCCTGTAACAGTTTCGTGTCCATGGCTATAGTGGTTCCTGAAATACAGGGAAGCCAAGTCATTAAATTTAACACTGTCGGGATAGGGCGTTCGAACTCTCCTTAAACTAACTTAAGCTAACGACAACACACACACCCATGCCCGAGGGAGGACTCGAACCTCCGACAGGGGGAGCCACGCGAACCGTGACGAGGCGTGTAAGACCCCGCGGCTACCCCGCGCGGCAATAAAATATACCGGACTATTATGGTGGAAGGGATTTCAGTATAAAACCCGACGTTTCTTCCCCTATCTGCGGGGACATTTTCAAGCGGGATCGTAGCTTTGTTGAAGTCCGATTCACACCCTGGCCTCGCGAGGCAGGGTGTGAATCGGACGCCCTCCGCAGTCTAGTCTACTGCGCAGATGGGGACGAAACGGCGGGTTTTAAAGTGAAATCCCTTCGACCACTTGACTCACCGGGCCGCCACGGCTGCGCGCCGCCCCCGCCGCCCCCGCCGTCGCTGGCGAGCCGGCCGTCGACGAGCTGCCCCAGGCCGGCGGCCGTGACCCCGCGGCCGTCCAGCCCGCCGTCGTAGCTGAGGTCCTCCAGCCGCAGCTCCGGGGACCAGCGGTCGCCGCGCGGCGCCGAGTAGCTCAGCACGCTCTCTGCCGGAGGGCAGCGCGCCGTTAGCTCACTCTGGACCGACTCTGAGGGAAGCTTACTGAGACGAGGGCACTTTGGTTTATCTTCCACTGGGGACGTGACTCCGTCACGGTGCAAAATACAGTCCGAAACTTTCCACCAGTACTTCGAGTGACTGTAATGAAGCTGACATGGGTCTACAGGGGAATACTAGCCGAATAGTGCCTACACACAGCTAGAGCCATTTCATCAACTAAGCTAAGGTCATCACTTCATTACCAGAATGAGATTTTCACTCTGCAGCACAGTGTACGCTGATATGAAACTTCCTGGCAGATTAAAACTGTGTGCCGGACCGAGACTCGAACTCGGTACCTTTGCCTTTCGCGGACAAGTGCTCTACCAACTGAGCTACCCAAGCACGACTCACGCCCCGTCCTCACAGCTTTACTTCTGCCACTATCACGTCTCTTACATTCCAAACTTTACAGAAGCTCACCTGATAGAGCACTTGCCCGCGAAAGGCAAAGGTCCCGAGTTAGAGTCTCGGTCCGGCACACAGTTTAAATCTGCCAGGAAGTATCACTTCATTACTTTATATCCAATGAGTAGGGTGCCAAAATCATATAAAAAAATCATGCTGCAACCAATTCATATGGAGCAATTTCTTCTATTTCCGTGTTGAATGAACAACAACAACAACATTCAATTACCCTCGTTTTGCTGTCGTTGATGTTCATCTTATATCCTCCCTTCAAGACACTCTCCATTCCGTTTGCTGCTCTTCCATGTCGTTTGCTGTCTCTGGCAGAATTACAATGTTGTCGGAAAACCTCAAAGGTTTTATTTCTCCTCAACGGATTTTAATTTCTACTCTGAATTTTTCTTTTGTTTCCTTTACTGCTTACTCAATATACAGACTGAATAACATCTGGGATAGGGTACAACCCTGTCTCACTCCCTTCTCAATCACTGCTTCCCTTTCGTGTCCCTCGACTCTTATAATGGCCATTTGATTTCTGTACAAATTGCAAATAGCTTTTCGCTCCTTGTGTTTTACACCTGCCACCACACATATCAACAGAACACAACAATAAGAGATACATTGGCATAGACATAATCAGGCTCTAATTCCACGCGAAAATTATATAAAAATTTAAAATACACCACACCTTTTTATCATCAGTGACAATTGTGCTAATAATGCGCTATTAAGTATATGTGCTAAGGTAAGAGCGGTACTCGAATCAAAACCAGAACACCGCTACATCGCGACCACGAAATGGGTGCACTCAAAGATATCCACCACACTCCTTAATACATTAATACGACAGGCAGACGTGACGACCAATTCCCGACTCCTACAACGCGTTCGGCCGCTGACGCATCCACAACCGAATCCACTTTTACACTTCCCCGTCCGACTGAAACTGACATCTACGGATGCCTTTCTTGAGGTCGCCGAAGATATCAGAATCACACTCTGGAAGTTCCAGGCTGCGCGGGGGATGTTGCAGCGTTTCCCAACCAACTCGTTGAAATGTAGCCTTCGTCCGATTGGCCGTGTGGGAGCGGGCGTTACCATGCAGCAGGACGATTTTGTCCGACAGCATTCCTGTGCGTTTGGCGTGTCGCAGTCTCTGCAGCGTCTTCCTGTAGGCGAAGAAGAAAGCCATAATGACGTATTTAGCGCCACCATTTCGAGTCGGAGGGCAAACGGTAAAACCAATAGTCGAAACATCTCTCCCGCCAAACAAATTAATTCTAAGCTATTTACACAAGTCCCGGTAAGTTGCATGAAAATGCCCGCCTTCACACTGTCAATCGGACGAAGGCTATGCTTCAGCGATTTCGCTGGCAACCACTGCAGCATCCTCTGTAGAGACCCTATCGTTCACTGTATGAGTTTCAAACCTTTGACCACCTCAAGAAAGACAAGATTGGACGTCATTTTCAGTGCGGTTGAACATCTGTCAGCAGCCGGCCATGTTCTACGAAACACGAATTCATCGTCTCGTCTCCTTTTGCGATGAATGTCTTAACGCGTGTTGAGACTACTTTTGAGTGGAACCATTCCATGGTCCCGTTGTGGCGTGTGCCCGGTTTTCATTTCACTGGTCCTTATACTTCAAAATCTACAGATGAAGTGAGAGTATATGCTTAGGCTAAACTCTAAAGCAACACACGAGCATGCTGGCTCTTTGTTTCTCATTTTGAGCCGAACAGAATTAAATGATGTTATTCTACAAGAAAAAAATAGTTCGTTATTTTTCCAGATAGAACACACACTCCGTTGTAAATGTGCAGAACGGTGTCTACGCTGATGAGCCAAAGAATTAGCCACTTGCTTAACAACGGGTCGCGTCCATCTCTGGAACGAAATGAAGCAAAGATTTTGTGTCGTATTTCTTCGTCAAGTTCTTAATACTTATTCGGAGCCATTTGGCACCAGAGGTCTCTTCTGGAGCATACAGATCCAGTTAATGACGGGACGGTAGTCAGTGGGTGCCGAATCGTCGCTCACTAGGTCCCAGATGCGACCTATCAGATGCTCCTCGGACCACTGTAACACGATTCTGGCCATGGGGAGATATCCTGCTCTAAGACCTCTACGGCGTCTTGGAAGACATCAGGAATGGTGATAGAAAAACATCCCCGTAGCTCATAGCTGCCATGGAGCCTTCTGTTACTGCCACAGGGCCCGTAGAAGGCGAGGTTAACGTCCTCCGTAGCACAATACCGCCCTCACACACGTCCCTATCGCGCCGCATATTCAGAACACCTCTTCGAGTGATTGACGGAGTACGCGGACGCGACCAACGGCGTGGTGTGACAAGAAACGCGATTCATCCGAGGAGGCGACATGTTTTCATTGACCACCGGTACAAAGTCGAGGAATCCGTGCCCACTGCAGTACTAAGTGATAATGTCGTCGTGTTGACTCGGCGACACACGAGTGTCGTCTGTTGCGGAGCTGAGCTGAACTGCGTGCTCCGAAATACTTGTGCCTGCAGCAGCGCTCTACTCTCCAACTGTAAAGAGCGGCCAAGCCTCTGATCTCCGGGTTTTGCGACGAGGCGTGGTCGTGCAGTACCTTCCACCTCCTTATCTATACTTGAACCTCATGTCATTCTGAAGGAGCCATAAAGCTCAGGCAGACGTAAGCAGAACATGTCAGATATATCCACTATCGATTTATAATTATGTTCCGTTGATACGTGTCATTTCTTTTGCGAAATGAGGCCAAACTATTGCTCCCACAATATCGAGGAAAGTGCGCCAGACGACGAGATTGGCATTTATATACTATAATTTATTGATGCACGACTTTAAAAATATTGCAGTCTAGTTCCTTCTCACACTTCATTACGAGAAAAATGAGCATCTTTATACCCCTGTCATGTAATGCTTGCTATAGGATTATTTATACCGTGTGTCCATTCATAACAGGGGACAGGCAAAATAATGCGAACACCTGTCCTTACTTGGAAATGGTTTATTAATTACGCCCCCCCCCCCATTTTCCCGTAATACAGCTGCGATTCTTCTTACAATAGTGACATATAATGACTGTATAGTCTCCAGTGGAATGTTACGCCACTCTTCGATCGGAACCGCTTCTAACTCCTGTAGTGATGCTACGGAGTCTGCGCTCCAACACAGCCCACAAGGGTTCAATAATGTTCAAGTCCGGGGACTGTGATGGCCAGGGAAGACGCTGCAGTTCAGTTGCATGCTCCAGATACCACGATTGAATTGCCATGGTTGTTTGAATGGGGTGCATTATCGTCCTGAAATATGGTATCGTCGTTGGGGGACAACATTTGAATCTTGGGGTGCACCTCACCATCTAAAATGTTCATATAATCGTTGGCTGTAACACGACCTTTGAGAGTAATGATGGGACCAGCAGAATACCATGATATGGCTGCCCACACCATCACACTTCAACATCCATGCTTAACCGTTGGAACCAAGCAATCAGGATTATAGGCTTCTTTTGGCGTTCTCCAGAAGTAAACCCGACCAGATGTTGGAAATAACGAAATCGTTGACTCGTCGGACCAAATGATGCGTTTCCACTGATCACCCTTCCAGGATTTACGTTCCTGAACCATGTTTTACAATTCTTTGTCACTTCTTGTCACTAATGGCTTCGGTGTAGCAGCTCGTACATGAATGTTCGTTTTACGGAGTTCTCAGCGGACAGTGTCGATACATACGGGGTCTCGAAGATAGCTACTGAGCTCTGCAGTCACTTTAGCCGCCGTAGTTTTGTCCTCTTGACACAATTCGTGTTAGCGTAGACGATCTCTGTCATTTAGTTTTGATTTGCGCCCACTATTACGCTGACGCGTTGATGTCTTTCCATGTATTGTGTAGCCTTACATGACTGTTGAAACAGTTGCTCTTGAAACATTCTTGGTTACTGATGCTCCAGCTAATCGGGCCTCCACAATCTGCCCTCTTTGGAACTCTGTTAGGTCTTTCCTTGCACGTCGACCTCGGCCTCCGAATGGAAATATGAAGTGTGCACTACTCGTAAGCAACCTGCATTGATTTCTAGTCCTTACTGAACACGCAATATAGCGTGACACGTGTCTTACTTGCTATCCCCTGTATATGAGCCGCATTATTTGTATCAGTATAAGAGTAGATATTGATCAGAAAATTTTTGTTTCCTGTGTTGGGAACTCAGCAAAGAAATGTGGTGAACCACTAATGTTTCGTGCACAACACGTTGGTTACTTGAGTGACATACAAATAGCACTCCAATGAATTATATACGTACAACAGTACTTCAGTACGTGTTTCCACGTGCACCTTAACGCACGTTAGCCTGACTAGTGCATTGCTGGATGTGTATTAATTTCTTAGCCTCTACGTCCAGGTAAAACAAATCATTTGGATTTTATCCTGCTGGATTATGTCAGGCCGTCGTTTTTAGCAAGGCTGTGTGCCGTAAAGCGCAGGTTGTGGAACTACCTAGGCATTAAGAACTATAACATGTGTATTTAAGATTCTCTGAACTGACAGTGCCAGGTAGTTGAAGCTCGTTTTCAGTCGGAAAGCCTCCATTTTTAACGACTTTTGTGAGATGTGGTGAACAATCCGTAAAACACAAAAAATGACAAGTGTATACGTAAGGCTTTCTGAATCAAAGCTGTTATGATGAATCATGTTGTTTTTAATCCGTTCCCCGAGCTCTGACCACTTCTTCGAGATAGCTAGACTTTCCCTATGAATTGGCTGTAGGTGAGTGCCTGATAAAGTACGAGGGACGTTCAGTAAGTAATGCCGCGCATTTTTTAAAACCCACTAATATGCAGAGGCAAACGTCGTCGTTTGTGCTTCACATTTGATGTTTGTTCTGTGTAGCGGTGAAGTTTCGAACCGTTCTGGCAGATGGCAGAGCCGTAGTACAGCGTCAAAATGGCGTCTACATACGACTCGCGTTACAAGCAGCGTGCTGTTACTGAATTCATGTGCGCAGAAAAAGAAACCGTGGTGAACACCCATAAACGTTTGTGTACAGTGTAGTGGAGTTTATAGGAGTACAGTTCGGCGATGAGTAAAGAAAGTTAGAATCTCAGGAAATGCAGAAGCAGAACTCCATGGTCAGCCACGCTCGAGACGTCGTGTCACAGACATGCTGAATCGTGTGGATGCCATTATTCGTGCCGACCAACGCAGCACAACTCGACAATTGGCTCTACAGTTGTCGATCAGCATTGGAAGTGCGTCTGCAATGATCGAGACTCTCAGATATTGAAAGAGGTGCTCACGATGGGTTCCATGAATGCTCACAGCGGACCACAAGGTTCAAAGAAAGGCAATTTCATCTGAATTGTTGGAGCGATTTGAGAACGACGGAAAGGCCCTTCTGTCACGGATCTTTACGGGGGATGAAAGTTGGTTGCACAACTTTGCCCCGGAAACAAAAAGGCAGTTCATGGTGTGGCATCATCCTCATTCACTACAAAAGAAGAAATTCCAGACAACCCCCTCTGCCGGTAAAAGTCATGGTGACAGTCTTCTGGGATTGTGATGGCGTCTTTCTCGTGAATGTGATGCCAAGAGTGTCAACCATCAATCCAGAGGCATACGTGAAGGCTCTGAATAAACTCAAGAACCGATACCGACGTGTTCGATTGGACAAGAATCCAGCAGAAATCTTGCTCCTGCACAGTATAATGTGCGCCCACAAACAAGTCCGAGAACCCGGGAACACATCGCCAAATTGGGTTGGACATCACTGTCTCCTCCACCGTACAGTCCAGACCTGACACCCTGATTTTAATCTCTTTGGGCCACTTAGAGATTCTCTACGGGGAATACAGAGTGTCAGTCGTGCAGAGAAAACATGGCTACGTCTACAGGACAAGGGCTTTTACCAGAAGGGAATACATGGTCCTTCACAACGTTGGCGCACGGCCATGAAACGTGATGGAGGACATGGACGACACATGATGATATATATTGTCACCAAATTCTGACTGTTAACAATAAATATGTTCTGAGGAAAAAATATGTAGGGCATTACTTATTGAACCACCCTCCTATATTTTCAGATCGAGAGGCCAGCTTGTTGTTGTTGTTGTTGTTGTTGTCTTCAGTCCTGAGACTGGTTTGATGCAGCTCTCCATGCTACTCTATCCTGTGCAAGCTTCTTCATCTCCCAGTACTTACTGCAACTTACATCCTTCTGAATCTGCGTAGTGTATTCATCTCTTGGTCTCCATCTACGATTTTTACCCTCCACGCTGCCCTCCAATGCTAAATTTGTGATCCCTCGATGCCTCAGAACATGTCCTACCAATCGGTCCCTTCTTCTAGTCAAGTTGTGCCACAAACTTCTCTTCTCCCCAATCCTATTCAATACCTCCTCATTAGTTATGCGATCTACCCACCTTATCTTCAGCATTCTTCTGTAGCACCACATTTCGAAAGCTTCTATTCTCTTCTTGTCCAAACTATTTATCGTCCATGTTTCACTAGCATACGCTCCATACAAATACTTTCAGAAACGACTTCCTGACACTTAAATCTATACTCGATGTTAACAAATTTCTCTTCTTCAGAAACGCTTTCCTTCCCATTGCCAGTCTACATTTTATATCCTCTCTACTTCGACGATCATCAGTTATTTTGCTCCCCAAATAGGAGATCTCATTTACTACTTTAACTGCCTCATTTCCTAATCTAATTCCCTCAGCATCACCCGACTTAATTCGACTACATTCCATTATCCTCGTTTTGCTTTTGTTGATGTTCATCTTATATCCTCCTTTCAAGACACTGTGCATTCCGTTCAACTGCTCTTCCAAGTCCTTTGGTGTCTCTGACAGAATTACAATGTCATCGGCGAACCTCAAAGTTTTTATTTCTTCTCTATGGATTTTAATACCTACTCCGAATTTTTCTTTTGTTTCCTTTATTGCTTGCTCAATATACAGATTGAATAACATCGGGGAGAGGCTACAACCATGCCAGCTTAACAACATTAAGACAGCAAAGTTTCAGACACGGGACGCGTGTTGGAGAGAGAGACAGTAGTGGTGTGTACTCACGCGTCCAGGGACAGCCGTAGAGCTCGACCCGCATGCAGACGGTCCTGGTGTGCTGCGAGTAGGGCATGAAGCGCACGCGGCTCGCCACGAACGGCAGCTCCAGCTGCTGCCGCACCGCCAGGTAGGTGTTGCGGTTGCCCGCCAGCACCTGCAACCAGGAGCTACGGTCTGCAACACTGGCTGGTCGCTGGTCGCTGGCCGCCGACGAGAGGGAGAGCGCGAGGCAGCGCGGCTGACACGGCGCGGCTCTGGCCTCCACTCACAATGCTGTGAGCCATTCCTCGAGTGTCGCTCAGACGTACTGGCAAAACCTGTTCACGGCACTCTTATTCGTAGCCACACGAAGTTGGATATACGCACTGGCTACGGTGGAGGGCGTTTGATAGTGCACTTTGTGATATAAAGCGTGTTAAAGTAAGCAGCGCGAGACGACAGCTTGAAATACGGTACTGTCGTGCTCTACCTGATAAAGAAAATTAGCCGTGTACTAAGCCATATTTGTGATTTTTCCTTTAAGAATGATCAGTTTACTGAACAATTAAAGTACTCAGTAGAAAATCCGAGTTACAAAAAGGGAGAAAGGTGGACAATTTTGGACGTATTTCTACACCATCAGTGTTTGCTAAAGTTACTGAAAAGGCTGCATATGTGAGGATAACAGAACATCTATTATCACATAATTTGCTATCAGATGTATAGTTCGGCTTCAGAAGTGGTTTAACAATTTAAAATGCTATTTTCTCTGTGAGGTATTGGATGGATTAAGCAAAAGGTTTCGAACGCTAGGCATCTTTTTTTTTAGTAAACTAAAGTATTTGATTGTGTCGATCACAAAATATTGCTCCAGAAGTTTGACCATTATGGAATACGGGGAGTAGCTCAGAACTGGTTCACCTCTTACTTTAGCAACAGACAGCAAAAGATCGTTATTCACAGTGTTGAGAATGGTGTGATGTAGGGTATGTGTGGGGTATGTTCAAGTGGGAGGTGCCCCAGCGATCAGTGTTGGGGCCACTCCTGTTCCTTATTTATGTATAAGACATGTCCTCTAGTATTAGACGTGATTCTAAACTACTTCCGTTTGCTGATGACACTAGTTTGGTACTAAAGGATGTTGTGTGAAATAGTGCAGTTCATGAGAAAGTTCATGGCTTGAAGAAAATCAATTACCGCTAAATCACAGTAAGAAACAGTTTTTACATTTTCTAACACACAATTCAACAAGACATGACGTTTTAAATCACAGAATCGGCATATAGTTAGTGAAACTGAACAGCTCAAATTTCTAGGTGTTCAGACAGATAGTAAACTCTCGTGGAAAGCCCACGTTCAGGATCTTGTTCAAATACTCAATGCTGCCATTTTTAGTACTCGAACGGTATCTCATGTAAGTGGTCGCTCGACACGAAAATTAGTCTACTTTGCTTATTTTAATTCGCTTGTGTCATATCGTACCATGTTTTGGGGAAACTCTTCCCATTTTCAAACGACATTTTGGGCCCAGAGGAGGGCAGTTCAGGCAATAACTGCTGCACATTCGCGAACCTCTTGTCGACTGTTGCTCACTAGTCTGGATATTCTGACGTTGGCCTCTCAGTACATATATACTCTTTACTGTCGTTTCCCGTTAACAATATCACCTTATTCCCAAGAATTATCACCTCTCACTCAGTTAATCTTTCACTCGGTTAGTACTAGGCAGAAATCCAATTTGCATTTGGATCGCACTTCCTTAACTCTTGTGCATCCATTTTCAACAAGCTACCACAAGAATTTAAAAGTGTTGGCAGTAATCTACACGATTTCAAATCTAAAGTGAAGAGTTTCCTCATTGGTCACTCCTATTCTGTCGAGGAGTCCCTTGGAAAATTAAGTTGATTCGTACGTTATATTCTTGATTGCGTTTACTTAAGCTTATGGCTTTACTTTGTTTGGGTTCATAAACATTTTATTTATCTGTTATTACCTTGTGTTACAATTTGATGTACTGACACGTTCCATGACCTTGGGGATTTGCTCCTCAATTTGGTCCTACAGAAGTAGACATGTAAATAAATAAATAATCTAAACACCTCCATGTACGTAATCCGGAATAGACCACTAGATGCCCCAAAGGGCAGGAGCTCTCAGTGACCAGTCATTGGATGTCACCGGAAGAAATCCATCAGGGACATTTCAACCATACTAAAACTGGCCATATCGACTGTTGGTCGTACAACTGGGAAGTTGAAACGCGAAAGATCAGCCAGAGCTCATGTAATCACCAAGCATTCCGGAAGGTGGTCGTAGAAAATCGCACGAATCAGCGGAAGGAATCACTCGTGGGTTCCAAAGTAGCTGCAGCGGTGCAGCTAGCATAGTGGCTGTGCGTAGGGAATTAAAGACAAAGAGGAGCACTGATCCAGCAGCTCCTCGTAAGTAAGAAATTTCCGCAGTCAGTGTTAGGCGACACTTGAGGTGGTGTAATGAGTGACAACACTTTACAGTGGACGTCTGGAAATGAATAGTTTTGAGTACGGGTTTGTGTTTACCGAACGCCTGGAGAATGTTACTTGCCATCGTGTGCAGTGACAACAGCGAAGTACGTTAGAGGTTGTTCTACCGAATGGGGATTTTCTCGTGGTTTTGGTGTGATCCTGTTATTGCGCTTAAAAAATTCGCTAAACACTGGTGGGTGTAAACACAGTTTATAGCATTCTGTACAGTAGAGGAACAGTTCGGAAACAATGATTATTTGTATCACAAGGACATTGCAGCTTGTCATAAAGAGGCATCTGTGAGGCAATGGTCTGTGGACAATAAGATTCCTGAAATGCACTGGTCTTCCCGGGGTCTCGGTCTCAACCTAGTGGGACACTCCTTGGGAATGAATTCTGTGGTGTCACCGCCAGACACCACACTTGCTAGGTGGTAGCCCTTAAAATCTGCCGCGGTCCGTTAGTTTACGTCGGACCCGCGTGTCGCCACTATCAGTGATTGCAGACCGAGCGCCACCACACGGCAGGTCTAGTCTAGAGAGACTCCCTAGCACTCGCCCCAGTTGTACAGCCGACTTTGCTAGCGACGGTTCACTGTCTACATACGCTCACATTCGCAGAGACGACAGTTTAGCTTACCCTTCAGCTACGTCATTTGCTACGACCTAGCAAGGCGCCATATTCAGTTACTATAATTACTATCTCCAAGAATGTAAACAGATAATATTGTGAATTATGTACCGTCAAGAGCGACGTATATCATTAATGGATTAAAGTTAAGTATCAAACTAATTACGTCCGCTTTCTGAATTCTCATTACTCGTCATGTTCCAGACCTCACATCAGTATAGTTCTTCCCTCCGCACGCCAGCCTGCATGAGCTAAAACGCGTGCATTTCGGCCTCCACTCGTAACATGGTGTTGGCTCTTCTGCTAACACAAAAAGTTAAAAAGTCGAATTGACTCCAGATTGCAGCGTCCAGCGTCGCTATGTTCTGTGGTTTCCTCTGTTCGGAAAGAACGAGTTGTTACTCCTCCACAGATATTAAGGCTCCTAAGCGCCCTCAACAGAGTTCAGGTCTTAGTAAATCAAAAGCGTGCTGGCGTAAGCTGTCGCCAGAATTCAGATTGGCAGAGAGACTGCGAGAAATCGGCAGTAGACGCCGGATCGAGCGAGCCTGTCAGGAGAGAGGCCAAAGACAAACTGGCAGGCGACGCGCCGCCAACGCCCTCTCGACCGCTAGCGTTTAGATCGCCGCCGCGGACCGGTGGGCTCAGTGTCAGTCACACAGTGAGTCGACACGTCGAGTCACCAGTCGCAGCCGAGTGGAAGTCGCAGTCGCAGTTGGCTCAGCCCGTAGCTCAGAGTCGGTCAGTACCTAGCGACCAGAGTAGTGTACATAGCGGACTTCGTACTTCACCAGCAGTGAGGCTAAAGTGGACTATTACAGGACAGCTTGTACCACCTGGACTATCTTAAGTAGCTTCCTCTTCACGTTAATAAAGAATACTGTTAATACATGCGTGCAGTTGTTTTATAGAAAGAGGATACCGGCCACCAAACAACATCCTCTCCTTGCTTCGCACAGTACAAGCCTACCGTGACAACGAGACGACACGGAAAGAAGGCCGGACACACGCAGTATTAACGTCCAGTAATAGATGTCCGGATGCCTATGATTAGATCATGTATATCCTGGTTCTCTCCAATAACATGAGTGTCACCACAGACCGCCCATAAAACATAGTAACCGACATCAGCAGTGTCATATGCTTCCAGTCGACGAAAGACTGCAACATGCTTAGGTATTCAATCTGTGACTTTGGGCTACAGGCTGGTAGGCCGGACCAACAAGTGCGTCTTCCTCTGCTCACTGCCGAGCGGCAAATCACCCACGGGCAGTGTGGGTCGTGCCTGGACTTCAGGCAGCCGCCGCCCACAAGCTGTGGCGAGCAGCACTCGTAGGCAGCGATAGCACGACATTGGTTCGATAACACATACAAAATTTTAGCTTACTCTATTTGGATCGATATAGATGTACGCATGCAGAGTTTTAAGCCGATCGAGTTTGTAATTTCCAAGTAATACAACTTTTTTGTAATTTTGAAGAATGGTAGAATCAGAGACTACGAATTATAATTTGCGCAACTGGTATAATCAACTGTGAAAAGTTCCAAAAATAAAATAAAGAACATCTCTTTGCAATTTTCTAAATATTTCAAAATGTGAATTTTGGCAATGAAAGAGAACAACCTTGAAGATTAGTTATCCTTTCAGATTGACCAATACCTAAGAATTTTCACCGCGCGGGGTAGCCGCGTGGTCTGAGGCGTGTTGTCACTGTTTGCTCGGTTCCCCCAGTTGGAGGTTAGAGTCCCCCTCGGGCATTGGTGTGTGTATTGTCCTTAGTGTAAGTTAGTTGAAGTTATCTTAAGTAGTGTGTAAGCTTAGGGACCGATGACCTCGGCAGTTTCGTCCCATAAGGTTTCCGAAATAAGAAATTTCGCAGCAATACTTAACCACTTAATTACTGAAGCTACAGCAACTTTCAACTTTTTTAGCTGTAATATTATGAGGCAGTGCGTTTGGAATAGGCGAATATGGAAGCGGAAGACTTCATTAAAACATTCTTTAATTTATATTTATTAACTGAGAAGCTTTAACTTATACCAGATGCAGTGAACGACAAACATTTACCGCGAAAAAAAAAAAAAAAACTGACGTCTGTTTATAATCTCGAATGGGAAAGCTATGACAGACTTCAGATTACGGAGTGATCTCTGTGATACAGATGGCTGCTCTCTCCAATGCGCGCGCATGAGCGTAGTTTAGGATGTTCCTGGGCAGAGCAGGAGTCGAAAAAGGAATCGCCGATGAGCGATATACGAATCGCCATGGGGTAAACAGAACGAGAACAATTGGCTTTCGGAATTTGTTACTTTCTGTGTGAATTAGTGACTCCAAGCGTGGCTGCGTACTTCTGACAGCTGCTTTAGTAAAATGCTGTGTAGCAGATCGAACAAAACGTCATCGACCACTGATTTGGTTTTCGTAACTGCCTCTTCGTTTTGAGTCTAAATGAGACTCCGAGTAACTTTTTATGAAAGCACTTCGATATTTTGTTTGATCTTTTGTGTGCTGAATGCGAAGAGTACTGTGAGGCGAGCGGAATTCCACTAAAACTTTTCAGCTCGTGGAGAGCAAAAATAACATTGAACTGACGGACCGAAAGTTAATGAAACTTTGGCACTGTGCAGGTGAAATAGACTTTCGATTCCGAAACGGTGGAGTTGCTGTTGGCAAAAAATGAAAAGGGCTTGATTCCGATACTGAAATATTGCGTATCAATACGTATAAAAATGGTTCAAATGGCTCTGAGCACTATGGGACTCAACATCTTAGGTCATAAGTCCCCTAGAACTTAGAACTACTTAAACCTAACTAACCTAAAGACATCACACACACCCATGCCCGAGGCAGGATTCGAACCTGCGACCGTCGCAGTCCCGCGGTTCCGGACTGCAGCGCCAGAACCGCACGGCCACCGCGGCCAGCCAATACGTATAATTAATAACAGAGTACACTATAAATTATTTGTCTGAAGGAGAGTAATTTTTATCCGAACGTTTATATTAGGCTGTTGCATAAGTGGTAGAGGTTTTCCATAAGTGTAATAAACACAACAGACAGACATAACTCAGATCAATTATGTATTCTCCTTCGCTGTTTATAGCAGTCTACCGACGCTGTGATAACTTCCCGACTCGGCGACTCTGGAGGCTAAGAATTCGTCAATCCATGCTCGGAATGCATTTAAATCTTGAAAGCCGGCCGCTTGTGGCCTAGCGGTTCTAGGTGCTTCAGTCTGAAACCGCGCGACCGCTACGGTCGCAGGTTCGAATCCTGCCTCGGGCATGGATGTGTGTGGTGTCCTTATGTTAGTTAGGTTTAAGTTGTTCTAAGTTCTAGGGGACTGATGACCTGATATGTTAAGTCCCATAGCGCTCAGAGCCATTTGAACCATTTCTTTTTAATCTGGAAAGGAAGTTAAACAAGAAGGATAGAGAACAGAAAAGGCGAAAATCTGAGGGCGCAATATCAGGTAAATAAGGTGGATGCGGAATATCTTCCTTACGTCGTTTTTCGTCAGTCTAGCAGAATGTGGGCGAGCATTATCTTGGAGTATCATCACCGCATTCAGTCTTTCTTGTCGTGGTTCTTGGACTACTCCTGGAAGTCGTCTCAGCTGTTGACAATAAATGTCGTCAGTGATGATTATACCTAGGGGAAGCAATACGTAGCACATCATATCGTGGCTGTTCCACCAGATCCATAACATTTTCTTTTCTGGATGGACGCAGCTCTTTGAACAGGGAGTTGCTTTCTTGCTTGGCCTCAAACATTCCTTATTTTTTTCTTTATGTTAGCACAGAGAGATCATTCCTCGTCGCCAGTAACGACACAGGACAGGAGTGGCCGGTGTTGCTCACGAGCCAGCTGGCGACGAGCAACGACAGACGCACGTGTGGCCACCTGCTGATTCTCGCGACTTTGGCTTACAGCATGCGGTACCAATACACCCGATATTCGAACCTTCTCCACTGTATGCAAATGTCACGCGATGGTGGAATCACCACAGTTCATCACATCTGCTAGGTCTTGCGTACACTGACGTCAATCATTGTGGACTAATGTGTTGAAACGATCTTCATCAAATCCCGAAGGTCTTCCTGAACGTGGCGAGGCACTAGTATCAAAACGATTCTGCTTCAAACGAGAAAACCATTTTCGTGTCATGCTCTGCCCAGCCGCGTAATCCCGATAAACGATACACATGCTTCGGGTCGCACTCGCTGCTGTGATTCACCTACTGGTCAAAGAGAAGAATATGTCGGAAATGTTACAACTTCCCCACTTGCCACAGCTACGCTCACTATGTCCAAATGACAAAATGACAGTATCTAAACTCAAATAGCAAGAATGGTCTGCAAATAATAATGACAGTCGGTAAAGAGTCCCATAGCAACGGGAACACCAATATGCAAACCAAAACGGTACGACCTTATGCCGCAACCTAATGTGTTAATTCTGTGCTGTATTAATTAAAACCTGAAAGTATGAGTATTTATCACAATGTTTTTCAGCAGATGCAGCTGAGATGTGAGCGGCCATAGAGAAGGCAACAGGTAATACTTTTAGACTGCTTACAGGTTACCTATTTTCGTGAACCAGAGGCGCTCTTCCTGCGCGGGTGAAAGTGAGAATAGTCGATAACTCATGTCGATAAATAATAATTTTTTAATTACCACCACAAAACTAAAAAGAAATCAGATTAAGTAAAATCTTAGAAATCCCGAATGAAGTCATTCCGTCGTCAGCTTATACCGTACGCAACCAACTCTTTTCACACTGCTCTGCAACAATCGGCCATGAAAACGTGTTTTACAACAGAAGATTGTAGCCGGATAGTCTTACCAAGCGCCACCACCACGACAGCATGCGGCGAAGGCGCCTTCGACTGTCTAGACCGATATTGCTGACGTAACGCTAAACTTACTTTCTCCCACATGTAGCGTGTGCCGCAGCCATCTCTTTTGCGCCTGACGAACTGGCAGCACTTTGAACCCTCTGGATAGTATGTATGTTGGACTGCTATTGTGTTTACGTGGGGAGGCGTGTCGTTCTACACCACACAAGTGATCGTGTTGATAATATTCAAAACGAAACGGACTACTTCCTACCATTGAATCTCAGAAGAAGTAATTTGATGTGAATGACGCAGAAGCAGCAAATTAGAATAGAAATTGTTAATAGAAACTGGTGTCGTAGGACCGTTGCTATTCACAATATATATAAATGACCTTGTGGATAACATCGGAAGTTCACTGAGGCTTTTTGCGGATGATGCTGTAGTATATCGAGAGGTTGTAACAATGAAAATTGTACTGAAATGCAGGAGGATCTGCAGCGAATTGACGCATGGTGCAGGGAATGGCAATTGAATCTCAATATATACAAGTGTAAAGTGCTGCGAATACATAGAAAGCAAGATCCTTTATCATTTACCTACAATATAGCAGGTCAGCAACTGGAAGTAGTTAATTCCATAAATTATCTGGGAGTAGGCATTAGGAGTGATTTAAAATGGAATGACCATGTAAAATTAATCGTCGGTAAGGCCGATGCCAGACTGAGATTCACTAGAAGAATACTAAGGAAATGCAAACCGTAAACAAAGGAAGTAGGTTACAGTACACAGTACTGCTTTAATACTGCTCACCGGTGTGGAATCCGTACTAGATAGGGTGGATAGAAGAGATAGAGAAGGTACAACGGAGAGCAGCGCGCTTCATTACAGGACCATTTAGTAATGACAGACTCCAGTGGAAGACTCTGCAAGAAAGACGCTCAGTAGCTCGGCACGGGCTTTTGTTGATGTTTCGAGAACATACCTTCACCGAGGAGTCAAGCAGTATATTCCTCCCTCCTACGTACATCTTGCGGAGAGACTATGAGGATAAAATCGGAGAGATTAGAGCCCACACATAGGCATACCGACAATCTTTCTTTCCACGAAGAATACTAGACTGGAAGAGAAGGGAGAACCGATAGAGGTACTCAAGGCACCCTCCGCCACACACCGTCAGGTGGCTTGCGGAGTATGGATGTAGATGTAGATGTAGAAATGAATGCACTTCCCTTACAGATCAAGAAAATGGAAAACTCTGGGGAAGGCAAAAGCTAAGGTGCCCGCTATAACAATGGGCGTAATATACGGTGACTGACAAAAGTGCCAAGTACCCAAAAGGGAAGCGTGAAACTAAAAGCAACTTTTCGGGTCGAGAGGCTATTTGATGTTATTCCAGTGATCACAGAATCGAGTCAGATTTACAGACAACTTGCGGAGTATGAGGCGACGTACCAGTGCGACGTTGTACCCTCCCTGGTGTGGAAGTACACTTCCGACCTGTTGTCGAACACGTTCTGTGGCGGACACATGCAGACAGTTGACAGAGACACGTACCGTACACGTGATGGCGGCGTGTTAACTTGGCAACAGCGCATGACGTCATCCAAGATGGCGGCGATGACGTCATTCAAGATAGCGGATTATGGCGGGAAGTTTGAATTTTGCCGTGTGGATGGGGCAATTGGGTTACCTCCACTAACCTAATCCAGTACTGTAGTGTGGACGAGCATTGTCCTGTTGAAAAACGGCAGCACGATACTGTAGCACGTGCGGTAACACATGAGGACGCAGAGTGTCCGTTACATATCGTCGCACCTTCAGAGTTCCTGCACCACTACCAGCAGTGAGCAGAAGTCAGACGCGATGGGCCCTCTCACCGTGACACCAGGAGTGGTACTGCTGTGCCAGTCCAAAACATGGAGGAATAGGACTTCAACCTGCGCTGCCGCCATACCTGCCAGCGATGCCCATCTAGGGCAGTGCAGAGCCAATGGTACGCGACGTCACCAGATTCTGCTGGACGTCCACTACTTGTACTCAGTTGACAGGAGCAGATGTGAAGCGTTTACCACGTGCCTGGTGCAGACTACGGAGATCCTTGCCTGTGGTGGTCAGCTGTGGTCACCAGAAACTTGACTATGAGAATGCCTGCCCTCACAATCCCATGCAGTCCAACATCGGGCCACGTTCACGACCAAATGCCCCTGCAAATCTGGGTATTACACGATTCGAACAGCCGCCCAAAGGAAGACTCGCAATGAGGCCCCTTTTAAACTGTGTCTTGTACTGATAGCGCTGTCTCACATGGGTGCGCTGCACCTCTGTGCCCTTTACAGTCATCACCCAACATCTGTTGACGTCCTTGATAATCCCAACTAAACACAAACAACACTAACGCACTCTCGCGGTCGTTCTACTTGTCACAGGGAACAGTAACTCAATTCATCCACATACCCGCTGAAGGTATGAACCCCTCGTCAAACGGGGTGATTTCGGACACCGGGGCGAATTCGGACAGTATGCCTTATTTGCTCTTTGCCACTGGCATAGAAACAAAGAATTACTTATTTTAACGTCCGTGCGCCAGTTATTTCAAGCGTAAGAATGCATTTATCGCTTTCCACAACTTTTATTTTGCGTCAATTGTTTCCCTAGGTGAATAACTGAACAGTCTCAGTGTTAAAAATCCATGCATTATCTTAAAGTGGAAACTTTCTATTGTTGCGCCGAGCGGGAAGTTATTATAACCGTAATTGTCGACGCGCTCAGTAGCTAACTGCATTGCGACAATTTCTGTACAAGTTCGTCGAGTTTCTCGTGCAAGGTTATAAAATAACGACGGTTTTTGTGAAACTGTGTACTGCGTGTAGTGATTTCGGACGATGCCAAGAACGTATGGGAGCAGGAGAGGTGCTACAGTACGGTGTATTTATGATCCGGAGCTTTTACATAAAGCTGTTCGTGATATTCAGAGTGGTAAATTATCGTACAGAAAAGCGTGTGATTTTTATGGTATCCCTAAATCAACCCTACAAAATAAAGTGCAGGAAGCACATCCGAAAAAAATGGGAGGACAGCCAGTGCTAAATAAAGAAGAAGAAGAAATGTTGAAGCAAGGTATCTTGAGGGCTGCACATTGGGGATTTCCCATCACTAAATTGGATATTAGATATTTAAAGGCTACCTTGATAAATCTCGCCGAAAAGAGAGGAAATTTCGTAATAATTTGCCAGGAGAAGAATAAGTGCATTTATTCCTCAAACGACATCAGAAGATCTTTCCGCTTAAGCGAAAATATTAAACGAGCCCGTGCAGAAGTGAACAAAGAGACTGTTAAGATGCTTTTCTCCAATATCAAGTCAAAGCTGGAAAATCTCCAGACTGGCAACATGATCAACTATGAGGAATCCAACATGTCAGGCAAGCAGCAGATAATGACGAAACGAGGGAGTAAGCATACTGAAAAAGTGATGGCTTCATCAAAATCTAGTGTCTCAATAATGATGGCAGCTAGTTATAATGGTAAACTGCTTCCTCCGTACGTCCTTTACAAATCAGAGCATTGCACGGGGCAAGAAGGTGGACCACAAGGAACCCGTTTCAATATGAACAAAAGTGGATGGTTTGACTGCCAGTATTTGAAGACTGGTTCTTTACAATCGCTTTGCCCTATTTGAAGAGGCAAAACGGGCCAACAGTCATGATTGGTGGCAACTTATCCACTCACATGTCTTTACGTGTTATTCAGGAGTGTGAGCGGAACAATATTTCATTCCTTCTCCTTCCCCACAATAGCACGCACCTCCTCCAACCGCTCGACGTAAGCTTCTTCAGGCCAATGAAAGCAGCGTGCCGAGCTGTATTAACTGATTGGAAGAAACACACTCGTGGTACCATTTCCAAGGATGCCTTCCCATCTCTTCTGAAGCAGACACTGACAAACTCCAAGGAAAAGATAAAGGGTGGGTTTCGCGCCACGCGCCTAATCCCTTTTGATCCAGATCATGTCTTACGAAAATTGCCTGATAATGAGGAGAGGCAGCAAAGTAACGCAGACGCATGGTCTTCCACTTTTGAAGAAATGCTCAAAGAAATTCGTTATCCTCCAAATAAGCTTGGTACCTCCCGCCGCCGCCGCAAACTAGACATTCAACCTGGAAAATGAATCACTGGCCGAGATTTTCAGGGAAACGAAAACAGTGCTGAAACAAGTGACAGTGCTTCTAGCAGTAATGAAGGTGAAAACGACACATCATCCAATGAAGTTTTACTGCTGAAAGAAGAGGCTTTTCTTGTTGCAGAGTACAAATATAAACGTGGAAACAAGGAGCAAACAAGGCAGTATGTTGGAATGGCCACAAATGTTGGTGCTACGGAAGTAAGTGTGAAATTCTTGCGCACACGAGAACAGTAAAAACATATTTGTGTTTTCTAATGTCCCCGATGAAGACACAATACAAAAATTGCAAATTTCGAGAATACTTCCCACACCAGTTGAGAAGGGAGGAATGTTCATTTTTCGAGAAGATGTGCTTTAGACTCGATCGTTTATTTAAAGTGTTTGCAACTTAATTTAGAATGATGAGTGAGAAAAATTATTTTGACCTTTTAGTTAAATTACTTTGTTTGTTTCTGTCTGTTTCCAATATTTCAGTTAAGAACTGTAAAAAAAATTTCTTTAAATTCTTGCAAAATAAAAACTTATCCGTAATATATAAAATTCTTTATATCATTCCGTATCACTTATTCGTAACAAAGGGCTACCTTAAAATGTGAAAATGTCACCAAAATCAAATAAAAAGCATTTAGAATTTTTAAAAAAGGCAGTAACTGTCCGAATTCGCCCTTTATACACTGTAACTTCGGACAGAAAAAACGCATGTATCCGAAATCACCCCAATCCATGGCGTGACTTTGGACACTTTATTTAACTGCCTCAGATAAATATACCTACACATACACTTTCTGGTTGTGGAATATTTTATTTGTTACACATATACCCTACCACTTCCATAACAATCAATTTAATCTAACAACATACACGAAAGTTACAATCAAAATAACGACAATACCGTCCGAAATCACCCCGTTTGACTACGAGGACATTGACGTCCGACCATGTCTTCTGGGTACTTCAGTATTTTCGCTAGGCAGTGCAGTTATGAAACCCACGTGTGCGTAAAAATCTTATTAGCCATTAGAGAAGCAACTTAAATCACTTAATAAAAACAAGTCTTCTGGTCCAGACTGTATACCAATTAGGTTGCTTTCAGGGTACGCTGATGAATTAGCTCCATACTGAACAATCATATACAACCGTTCGCTCGACGAACGATCCGTACACAAAGACTGGAAAGTTGCGACAGGTCACACCAATATTCATGAAAGGTGGTAGGAGTAATCCACTAAACTACAGGCCCATATCGTTAACGTCGTTATCACCAGGATTTTGGAACATATATTGTGTTCGAACGTTATGAAATACCTCCAAGTAATCGGTCCATTGACACACAGTCAACACGGATTTAGAAAACATCGTTCTTGTTAAATACAACAAGCTCTTTACTCGCACCATGTGTTGAGTGCTGTTCACAAGGGATTTCAAATTGATTCCGTATTTCTGGATTTTCGAAAGGCTTTTGACAGTGTACCACACAAGCGGCTTACAGTGAAATTGGGTGGTTAGGAAATATCGTCTCAGCTATGTGACTGCTTCCGTGATTTCCTGAAAGAGAGGTCACAGTTCGTAGTAACTGACGGAAAGTCATCGAGTAAAACAGAAGTGATTTTTGGCGTTCCCCAAGGTAGTGTTATAGGCCCTTTGTTGCTCCATATGTACATGAACGATTTGGGACACAATCTCAGCAGCCGTCTTATGTTGTTTGCAGATGACGCTGTCGTTTATCGATTAATAAAGTGATCAGAAGATCAAAGCAAATTTCAATAGGATTTAGGAAATATATCTGAATCGTGTGAAAACTGGAAATTATCCCAAATAATGAAAAGCGTGAGGTCATCCACATGAGTGCTAAAAGAAATCCGTTAAACTTCGGTTACACGATAAATCAATCAAATCTAAAGCCTGTAAATTCAACTAAATACCTAGGAATAACAATTACGAACAACTTAAATTGCAAGGAACACATAGAAAATATTGGGGGGGAAGGCTAGCCAAAGACTGCGTTTTATTGGCATGGCACTTAGAAAATATAACAGATCTACTAAGGAGACTTTCTACACAACGCTTGTCTGTCCCTTTTTAGAATACTGCTGTGCGGTGTGCGATCCTTACAAGACAGGACTGACGGAGTACGTCAGAAAAGTTCAAAAAGGTTAGCACGTTTTGTATTATTGCTGTAGTGTTTCTAGAGGAAGCCGAAATGTACGCGTTTAATTACACGCTGACTGGCGTGAGGTCTGGAACAGGACAATATCTTGAGAATTGCAAATAAAGTAAGTAGTTGATATAATACTTTAATCCACAATTGTAGAACATCGCTCTTGATGATACATGCTTCATATAATAAATATCAATTGAATACGGCGCCTTGCTAGGTCGTAGCAAATGTAGCTGAAGGCTATGCTAACTATCGTCTCGGCAAATGAGAGCGTATTTGTCAGTGTAGCTTCGCTAGCAAAGTCGGCTGTACAACTGGGCAGTGCCAGTTCGTCTCTCTAGACCTGCCGTGTGGTGGCACTCGGTCTGCTATCACTGACAGTGGCGACACGCGGGTCCGACGTATACTAATGGACCGCGGCCGATTTAAAGGCTACCACCTAGCAAGTGTGGTGTCTGGCGGTGACACCACAATTGCGAAATAGGGGAGAGAGTGTCACTGAAATGATACGGGATTCGGGATGGACATCATAAAAACAAAGGCGTTTTTCGTTTCGGAGGAATCTTCTCACGAAATTCCAATCACCAACTTTCTCCTCCGAATGCGAAAATACTTTGTTGACGCCGACCTACATAGGGAGAAACGATCACCACGATAAAATAAGGGAAATCACAGCTCGTGCAGAAAAATATAGATGTTCGTTCTTTCCGCGCGATATATGACACTGGAATAATAGAGAATTGTGAAGGTGGTTTGACGAACCCTCTGCGAGACACTTAAATGTGATTTGCAAAGTATCCATGTACATGTAGATGCAGATGTAGATGAATAGACATTGTCTTATATATATATATATATATATATATATATATATATATATATATATATATATATATATTATTGGACTTATTTCATACAAATAACTCACTGTAAACTCTCGACTGATACTATAAAGGTTTCGTCAGGCCAGTTGTTTCCATATTCCTGGGAAACTTTCATAAGTGTCTTAAGTGTCTTCCAAGAAAACATCATGGTTGTGTTGTTACAAAAGGGTTACGCAAGTGGGTCTGTTTCTTTCAGTGTTTCGAATTGAATAATGCCACAGGGCAGCTGGTGACGGTCAGCAGTTTCCTGTTGGGTAATAGCGTCATCAAGTAATTTAATTCACCGAAAATGCGGGTTGAAACTCATACAACTGAGAAGGAAGTTTCGGACATAACTGACGAATGGCTATGGCCACTTAGTTATCCCGTATTTGTAAAATGGTCTTTCAAGCAACATTTGTTTCTCTAACAGTTTCATCTATGGGCAAGGGTGAAGCATTCTGTTTCGCCTATCGTGATGGGCTGCAAAACCAAAATTACGTTAGGGCACTGGAAGAACTTGTCGCCGAACGTCGTCCTGCTTGTCCTATAAATGCCGGGTGTAACGTAATCTGACCTCTGAGAATAGGGACTTTCTGTTCGTCGTGTTTCCATTTTCAGTTATTTAAGGACGTTGTTTGACGCACAATGGAAGAAAAATTGTCAGAGATTTGCGTCTCTCTGACGTTTTGTAAACTTCGTTCAGACTGTAAGAGGTCCCCAAACGACGCCTTCCCTCGGAATACGAAAGGCTCGGTTGGTAAAGCGTTCTTGCTGAATGATGTGTCTTTAGGCTGCGGTTATTAATGTTTGGTGCCCCCTGTAACGTTTCAGGGCGCTGCCTTCACTGTAACCACACCACATACACTATGTGATCAAAAGTATCCGGACACATGGCTGAAAAGGACTTACTAGTTTGTGGCGCCCTCCATTGGTAATGCTGAAATTCAATATGGTGTTAGCCCACACTTAGCCTTGATGACTTCTTCGACTCTTGCAGCCATACGTTCAATCAGGTGCTGGAAGGTTTCCTCGGGAATGGCAGCCCATTCTTCACGGAGTGCTGCATTGAGGAGAGGTATCGATGTCGGTCGGTGAGGCCTAGCACGAAGTCGGCGTTCCAAAACATCCCAAAGGTGTTCTATAGGATTCAGGTCAGGACTCTGTGCAGGCCAGTCTAGTACACGGATGTAACTGACATGTAACCACTCCGCCAGGTGCCATGCATTAAGAACAGGTGCTCGATCGTGTTGAAAGACGCAGTCACCATCCCCGAATTGCTCTTCAACAGTGGGAAGCAAGAAGGTGCTCAAAACATCAGTGTAGGCTTGTGCTGTGATAGTGCCACGCAAAACAACAAGGGGTGCAAGACCCCTCCAAGAAATACATGACCACACCATAATACCACCACCTCCCAATTTTACTGTTGGCACTACACACGCTGGCAAATGACCTTCACCGGGCATTCGCCATACGTACACCCTGCCATCGCATTGCCACATTGTGTACTGTTATTTGTCACTCCACACAACGTTTTTCCACTGTTCAATCGTCCAATGTTTATGCTCTTTACACAAAGCGAGGCGTCGTTTGGCATTTACCACCGTGATGTGTGGCTTATGGGCAGCCACTCACCATGAAATACAAGTTTTCTTACCTCCCGCCTAACTGTCATAGTACTTGCAGTGGATTCTGATGCAGTTTGTGTGATGGTCTGGATATATGTCTGCCTGTTACACATTACGACCGTCTTCAACTGTCGGCCGTCTCTGTCAGTCAACAGACGAGGTCGGCCTGTACGATTTTGTGTTGTACGTGTCCCTTCACGTTTCCACTTCACTATCACGTCGGAAACAGTGGACCTAGGGTTGTTTAGGAGTGTGGAAATCTCGCGTACAGACGTATGACATAAGTGACACACAATCACCTGACCACGTTCGAAGTCTGTGAGATCCGCGGAGCGCCCCATTCTGCTCTCTCATGATGTCTAATGACTACTGAGATAGCTGATATGGAGTACCTGGCAGTAGGTGGCAGCACAATGCACCTAACATCAAAAACATATATCTTTGCGGGTGTCCGAATACTTTTTATCGCATAGTGTAACCAGAAATTTCGGAACTTTGCCATATTCTTTTACAAATTCATTCAACAATTTATCTAAGTATACTGGAATTGCAGAGAACTACATGTTTACAAAAAAAAAATGGTTCAAATGGCTCTGAGCACTACGCGACTTAACTTCTGAGGTCATCAGTCGCCTATAACTTAGAACTAATTAAACCTAACTAACCCAAGGACATCACACACATCCATGCCCGAGGCAGGATTCGAAACTGCGGTTTCAGACTGTAGCACCTAGAACCGCACGGCTACTCCAGCCGGCACATGTTTATAAAAATTGCTTCTATAACTGTTTTTTGATTGAAATATTGATTATGGCGTAAACTCTTTTTGCAGTTCTTAATATGAAGCACTCGCAAATAATTTTGTAACTAGACTCCTCCGAACATCTGTGTGGTTTCCTATTCAGGTGACTAAAAACTTCCCCCATGAGCGCTCTAAGTACGCGCTCGTATGTACTGCACGTTGACAAAGGGCTGCGCCATTGTGATATGGTTCGTATAGCGGCGTCCTACGGTACTATGGGGCGAGGATTTCAGTTTCTGCCATGACTACAGGTACGTACCTGAAAGCTAACAAAAAAGCAATTATCTAATATCAATTTTTAGAGGTGAGAGTAAAAATTTTGTGAATACAGTCCAACTTCTGTTCATATAATTCAATTAACACTTCCATATTTCATTCGTCAATCGGAAATTTGAAAGGTGTATGTTAAATGCACTCCATTACAAAACAACTATCGGGTGGTTATAATTAAAGTTTTCCTATTTAACACGGTATAACACGGAAACTAATTACCATACGACTACCAGACTTGCTAGAAATAATGTCATGGACATGGGGAAGAAATAATGTAGAATCAATTCAACTGAAGCACTTTTAATGTCCTGCTCGATTCATCATATTATTATATACCGGTACCATTACTGCTACAAAAGGAACTCAATATGGCGCCCATCAGTGTTCAGAAGAGTATGAAAGCGCAGGATTGCATTCTGCACAGCAGAACGAAGCATGCCCGTAGTTATGCCGGCTACCTCTCTTGATATGCTGCGCTTCACATCAGTACGCGTGTGAATGTTCCCCTGGTAAACCCTGTCCTGTAGGTAGCCCCAGAGCCAGAAGTCACAGGGAGTGAGATCAGGTGGTCGTGCCCAAGAGTCTGATAACGATCGGCTGATAATTCGATCGTTTCCAAACGTGTTTCGGAGAAGCAGGTGAACTTCACGAACAACGTGCAGTGTAGCCCCATCTTGCATGAAAACTGTCGAGTTCAAGGCCTCTCTCTCCTGTAGGGCGGGTATGACATACAGGCGAAGCATATCGCAGTAACGCTGGCCAGTCACACTGCACGGCTTTAGTCCTTGAGCGACAACCTGTTCAAAACAGACTGGGCCAATGATGAAAGTAGCCGTGAAGCCGCACCTTACGGTGACACGTTCACCATACAGAGGAACTTCATGCACAGTGGCTGGAGGTGAAGATCCGCACATGCGGCAATTGTGTTTTCACCTCACCCTTCAGAGAAAAATGCGCTTCGCCTGTCCATAGGATGGTCCAGGACCAGCCCTCGTCAACTTCAATCCTTGCGTGAAAGTGGAGAGCGAAGTGAAAGTTGGTGTACGATATGGATCTTGTAGGGATACCATTTGAGAATGCTTCGAAGCACCTTCTGACCTTTAGCATTTCACATGGCCCTTGCTTTGATATCATATGGAAGTGGGATTGCTTAAACGATAGAATGCAATGCCCTCTGTGTAGTAAATACCCCACTGACTGTGGAATTTCTGTCCATTTCCCGGTTTTCTGGAGGTAGTGTAAATTATTGCCCATAGATGACCCCCCCCCCCCCCCCCCCCCCCCCGTGAACCATGGACCTTGCCGTTGGTGGGGAGGCTTGCGTGCCTCAGCGATACAGATAGCCGTACCGTAGGTGCAACCACAACGGAGGGGTATCTGTTGAGAGGCCAGACAAACGTGTTGTTCCTGAAGAGGGGCAGCAGCCTTTTCAGTAGTTGCAAGGGCAACAGTCTGGATGATTGACTGATCTGGCCTTGTAACAATAACCAAAACGGTCTTGCTGTGCTGGTACTGCGAACGGCTGAAAGCAAGGGGAAACTACAGCCGTAATTTTTCCCGAGGGCATGCAGCTTTACTGTATGATTACATAATGATGGCGTCCTCTTGGGTAAAATATTCCGGAGGTAAAATAATCCCCCATTCGGATCTCCGGGCGGGGACTACTCAAGAGGATGTCGTTATCAGGAGAAAGAAAACTGGCGTTCTACGGATCAGAGCGTGGAATGTCAGATCCCTTAATCGGGCAGGTAGGTTAGAAAATTTAAAAAGGGAAATGGATAAGTTGAAGTTAGATATAGTGGGAATTAGTGAAGTTCGGTGGCAGGAGGAACAAGACTTCTGGTCAGGTGACTACAGGGTTATAAACACAAAATCAAATAGGGGTAATGCAGGAGTAGGTTTAATAATGAATAGGAAAATAGGAATGCGGGTAAGCTACTACAAACAGCATAGTGAACGCATTATTGTGGCCAAGATAGATACGAAGCCCACGCCTACTACAGTAGTACAAGTTTATATGCCAACTAGCTCTGCAGATGAAGAAGAAATTGAAGAAATGTATGATGAAATAAAAGAAATTATTCAGATTGTGAAGGGAGACGAAAATTTAATACTCATGGGTGACTGGAATTCGAGTGTAGGAAAAGGGAGAGAAGGAAACATAGTAGGTGAATATGGATTGGGGGACAGAAATGAAAGAGGAAGCCGCCTGGTAGAATTTTGCACAGAGCACAACATAATCATAACTGACACTTGGTTTAAGAATCATGAAAGAAGGTTGTATACATGGAAGAACCCTGGAGATAATAAAAGGTATCAGATAGATTATATAATGGTAAGACAGAGATTTAGGAACCAGGTTCTAAATTGTAAGACATTTCCACGGGCAGATGTGGACTCTGACCACAATCTATTGGTTATGACCTGTAGATTAAAACTGAAGAAACTGCAAAAAGGTGGGAATTTAAGGAGATGGGACCTGGATAAACTGAAAGAACCAGTGGTTGTACAGAGTTTCAGGGAGAGCATAAGGGAACAATTGACAGGAATGGGGGAAAGAAATACAGTAGAAGAAGAATGGGCAGCTTTGAGGGATGAAGTAGCGAAGGCAGCAGAGGATCAAGTAGGTAAAAAGACGAGGGCTAGTAGAAATCCTTGGGTAACAGAAGAAATATTGAATTTAATTGATGAAAGGAGAAAATATAAAAATGCAGTAAATGAAGCAGGCAAAAAGGAATACAAACATCTCAAAAATGAAATCGACAGGAAGTGCAAAATGGCTAAGCAGGGATGGCTAGAGGACAAATGTAAGGATGTAGAGGCCTATCTCACTAGGGGTAAGATAGATACCGCCTACAGGAAAATGAAGATGAAATGGGAGATATGATACTGCGTGAAGAGTTTGACAGAGCACTGAAAGACCTGAGTCGAAACAAGGCCCACGGAGTAGACAACATTCCATTGGAACTACTGACGGCCTTGGGAGAGCCAGTTCTGACAAAACTCTACCATCTGGTGAGCAAGATGTATGAGACAGGCGAAATACCCTCAGACTTCAAGAAGAATATAATAATTCCAATCCCAAAGAAAGCAGGTGTTGACAGATGTGAAAATTACCGAACTATCAGTTTAATAAGTCACAGCTGCAAAATACTAACACGAATTCTTTACAGACGAATGGAAAAACTAGTAGAAGCCAACCTCGGGGAAGATCAGTTTGGATTCCGTAGAAACACTGGAACACGTGAGGCAATACTGACCTTACGACTTATCTTAGAAGAAAGATTAAGGAAAGGCAAACCTACGTTTCTAGCATTTGTAGACTTAGAGAAAGCTTTTGACAATGTTGACTGGAATACTCTCTTTCAAATTCTGACGGTGGTAGGGGTAAAATACAGGGAGCGAAAGGCTATTTACAATTTGTACAGAAACCAGATGGCAGTTATAAGAGTCGAGGGACATGAAAGGGAAGCAGTGGTTGGGAAGGGAGTAAGACAGGGTTGTAGCCTCTCCCCGATGTTGTTCAATCTGTATATTGAGCAAGCAGTGAAGGAAACAAAAGAAAAATTCGGAGTATTAAAATCCATGGAGAAGAAATAAAAACTTTGAGGTTCGCTGATGACATTGTAATTCTGTCAGAGACAGCAAAGGACTTGGAAGAGCAGTTGAATGGAATGGACAGTGTCTTGAAAGGAGGATATAAGATGAACATCAACAAAAGCAAAACAAGGATAATGGAATGTAGTCTAATTAAGTCGGGTGATGCTGAGGGTATTAGATTAGGAAATGAGGCACTTAAAGTAGTAAAGGAGTTTTGCTATTTGGGGAGCAAAATAACTGATGATGGTCGAAGTAGAGAGGATATAAAATGTAGGCTGGCAATGGCAAGGAAAGCGTTTCTGAAGAAGAGAAATTTGTTAACTTCCTGTATTGATTTAAGTGTCAGGAAGTCATTTCTGAAAGTATTCGTATGGAGTGTAGCCATGTATGGAAGTGAAACATGGACGATAAGTAGTTTGGACAAGAAGAGAATAGAAGCTTTCGAAATGTGGTGCTACAGAAGAATGCTGAAGATTAGATGGGTAGATCACATAACTAATGAGGAAGTATTGAATAGGATTGGGGAGAAGAGAAGTTTGTGGCACAACTTGACCACAAGAAGGGATCGGTTGGTAGGACATGTTCTGAGGCATCAAGGGATCACCAATTTAGGATTGGAGGGCAGCGTGGAGGGTAAAAATCGTAGAGGGAGACCAAGAGATGAATACACTAAGCAGATTCAGAAGGATTTAGGTTGCAGTAGGTACTGGGAGATGAAAAAGCTTGCACAGGATAGAGTAGCATGGAGAGCTGCATCAAACCAGTCTCAGGACTGAAGACCACAACAACAACAGATGACCACGTGAATTGAATTTGACCAGCATTTACGGCCAAATAAGGTAGTTTGTGATCAATTAATTTGTGAAAAGGGTGACCACTAAAATATATGGAAAATTTCTGTTAATTTCTGATTTTTATACATAAGGCCCACTTTATCTGATTGTTGTGAATATGCTTTTCGTCACTAGACGCACGCCCCTAGTATCCCCTGTTACGCTCAGAGCGTCAGTAAGTAGGTGCGCCATCAAACTGTGCCATCAAGTTGGGACACTGTGTGATTCAGCAAACGAGCAAATTGAGTGCTAATCACACCAGTTTCTCTGTATTATTTCCTCATCCTTGAAGATCGGGTTCTGCTTGATTATATTAGTTGCTGTGGTCTTAATAGAGCGAAGAGCAAAAGAAACTGGTACACCTGCCTAATATCGTGTAGGGCCCCCGCGAGCACGCAGAAGTGCCGCAACACGACGTGGCACGGACTCGACTGATGTCTGAAGTAGTGCTGGAGAGAACTGACACCCTGAATACTGCAGGGCTGTCCATAAGTCCGTAAGACTACGAGGAGGTGGAGATCTCTTCTGAACAGCACGTAGCAAGGCATCCCATACATGGTCAATAAAGTTCAAGTCTGGGGAGTTTGGTGGCCAGCGGAAGTGTTTAAACTCAGAATCTTCCTGGAGCCATTCGGTAGCAATTCTGAACGTGTGGAGTGTCGCATTGTCCTTCTGGGATTGCCCAAGTCCGTCGGAAAGCACAATGGACATGAATGGATGCAGGTTATCGAACTCCCGTAATTTATAATCTCTCTTCCCAATACTATGCTATATGAGACCCCAAAATACAAGTATGCTTCGGTTTGAGGTATATCTTGATTTACAAAAGGATGGTTTTATGTAACATAACTTGACGGGGTATCAGAAAATATGGCACTATTTCTAACATCATCTTCCATTTCCCAAACAAGCTTATTGAGAGACTAGAAGATGCTCATCCCCAGTTAACTGTTGCGCCAGTTCTGTTGTTTGAACGTCAGTTGTCAAAGGCGTACACGACGCGCATGAGCGAAGTCTGACTGACCTCAAGTCGTCTTAAACCTCTGTATTCAACTACTGTAAGTAGGAGCTTGACATAGGGGCATGTCCCTGTCACGGTATGCAAACGAAATTTACTTCCTTCATTGCTGTCAACAGACCAGGGTGTTTCACTTTGTAGGGATGCGAAATGAGACGAAGACAAGGCTCAGTGGTAGTAAAGCAGCTGGCAGACTCCGGTTCAGTGATAGACACTAGGAAAATGTATACAGTCCGTATAGGAAATTTGTTTTCACAACACTCTTGTGACCCGTCCCTGAATAATGGTCTGTATTTGAGATGTGTATCAATTAGGAATAACTGAGCGAGGTGGGGCAGTGGTTAGCATACTGGACTCGCATTCGGGAGGATGACGGTTCAATCTCGCGTGCGGCCATCCTAATTTAGGTTTTCCGTGATTTCCCTAAATCGCTTCAGGCAAATGCCGGGACGGTTTCTACACTACTAGCCATTAAAATTGCTACACCAAGAAGATGACGTCCTACAGACGCGAAATTTAACCGACAGGAAGAAGATGCTGTGATATGCAAATGATTAGCTTTTCAGAGCATTCACACAAGGTTGGCGCCCGTGGCGACACCTACAACGTGCTGACGTGAGGAAAGCTTCCAACCGATTTCTCATACACAAACAGCAGTTGATCGGCGTTGCCTGGTGAAACGTTGTTGTCATGCCTCGTGTAAGGAGGAGAAATGCGTACCATCACGTTTCCGACTTCGATAAAGATCGGATTGTAGCCTGTCGCGATTGCGGTTTATCGTATCGTAACATTGCTGCTCGCTTTGGTCGAGATCCAATGACTGTTAGCAGAATATGGAATCTGTCGGTTCAGGAGGGTAATACGAAACGACGTGTTGGATCCAAACGGTCTCGTTTCACTAGCAGTCGAGATGGCACGCATCTTATCCGCATGGCTGTAACGAATCGTGCAGCCACGTCTCGATCCCTGAGTCAACAGATGGGGACGTTTGCGAGACAACAACCATCTGCACGAACAGTTCGACGACGTTTGCAGGAGCATGGAATACATCTCGGAGACCATGGCTGCGGTTACCCTGGACGCTGCATCACAGACAGTAGCGCCTGCGATGGTGTACTCAACGACAAACGTGGGTGCACGAAAGGCAAAACGTTTTTTTTTTTTTTCGGATGAATCCAGGGTCTGTTTACAGCATCATGATGGTCGCATCCGAGTTTGGCGACATCGCGGTGAACGCACATTGGAAGCATATATTCGTCATCGCCATACTGGCGTATCACCTGGCGTGACGGTATGGGGTGCTATTGGTTACGCGTCTCGGTCACCTCTTGTTCGCATTGATGGCACTTTGAACAGTGGACGTTACATTTGAGATGTGTTACGACCCGTGACTCTAACCTTCAAAAAACAAAAAAAACAAAAAATGGTTCAAATGGCTTTGAGCACTATGGGACTTAACACCTGAGGTCATCAGTCCCCCAGAACTTAGAACTACTTAAACCTAACTGACCTAAGGACATCACACACATCCATGCCCGAGACAGAATTCGAACCTGCGACCGTAGCAGTCTCGCGGTTCTCTACCCTTCATTCCATCCCTGCGAAACCCTACATTTCAGCAGGATAATCGACGACCGCATGTTACAGGTCCTATACGGGCCTTTCTGGATACAGAAAATGTTCGACTGCTGCCCTGGCTAGCACATTCTCCAGACCTCTCACCAATCGAAAACGTCTCGTCAATGGTGGCCGAGCAACTGGCTCGTCACAACACGCCAGTCACTACTCTTGATGAACTGTGGTATCGTGTTGAAGCTGCATGAGCAGCTGTACCTGTACACGCTATCCAAGCTCTTTTTGACTCAATGGCCAGGCGTATATCAAGGCCGTTATTACGGCCAGAGGTGGTTTTTCTGGGTACTGATTTCTCAGGATGTATGCATCCAAATTGCGTGAAAATGTAATCACATGTCATCATATATTTGTTCAATGAATACCCGTTAATCATCTGCATTTCCTCTTGGTGCAGCAATTTTAATGCCCAGCAGTGTACGATAGGACACGGCGGACTTCGTTCCCCACCCTGTCCTAATCCGATGGGACCGATGACCTCGCTGTATGGTCCTTTGCCCGCAAATCAACCAACCAACCAATTAGGAATAGCAGGGGATGTAGAACACAGACTAACATGTGCAAGAGAAATGGTCACAGATTTATTTGTGCGTTGGGAGAGTATCGCAGACTTATATGTATATGTATATATTTACAGGGTGCTACAAAACGGTACGGCCAAACTTTCAGGAAACATTCCTCACACACAAATAAGGAAAAGATGTTATGTGGACATGAGTCCGGAAACGCTCAATTTACATGTTAGAGCTCATTTTAGTTTCGTCAGTATGTTCTTCCACCTACGCTCAATGGAGCACGTTATCATGATTTCATACGGGATACTCTACCTGTGCTGCTAGAACGTGTGCCTTTACAAGTACGACACAACATGTGGTTCATGCACGATGGAGCTCCTGCACATTTCAGTCGAAGTGTTCGTACGCTTCTCAACAACAGATTCGGTGACCGATGGATTGGTAGAGGCGGACAAATTCTATGGCCTCCACGCTCTCCTGACCTCAACCCTCTTGACTTTCATTTATGGGTGCATTTGAAAGCTCTTGTCTACGCAACCGTGGTACCAAATGTAGAGACGGAGGGTGGATGCACGTATCCTCGCTAACGGAGGACATTTTGAACATTTCCTGTAACAAAGTGTTTGAAGTCACGCTGGTGCGTTCTGTTGCTTTGTGTTTCCATTTCATGATTTATGTGATTTGAAGAGAAGTAGTAAAATGAGCTCTAACGTGGAAAGTAAGCGTTTCCGGACACATGTCTACATAACATATTATCTTTCTTTGTGTGTGAGGAATGTTTCCTGAAAGTTTGGCCGTACCTTTTTGTAACACCATATATATATATATATATATATATATATATATATATATATATATATATATATATATAAAGTGAATGCCTGCTTAGTTTCGGGGACCAGCTTTAGATGAGGACTGTAGCCAAATCTACAACTCACTGTATATCGCTCCCACTCCCATAGGCATAGATGAAGACAAGATTCATTACGTCTTATACAGAGGCGTTTAAATAATAAACATTCCTGCAGAAGCTGAGACGAAAATGAGACCCTAATAACTGGTGCAATGGGGGAAGTATGCTCTGCCACGCACATCAATTTGGATTGCATAATACAGATGTATATGTAGATGTATTATGAAACGATTTGTCGACATTGCATATCTGGAAGATGTATGCGGAATACATGCAAAGTGATTCTCTCTTAGTCCACTGTTATGACACGGCAAGATTAATAGCGCTTGCCGCCGCACGCAGGAGGCAGGAGGGGATAAAAAATTCGGAGACTAGGGGAGGAGCGCCCGCTGACTCTGCGTCCGTCTGTCGCGGCATTTTGCCGACATTTTGGGCCGGGCCGGCGCGTCACTCCCTCATTCTGACGAATACCAATAAAAGGAGGCCGGAACAAAGGCGGCGCTCGCCGTGTAAGCGGCGGCAGAAACACTGTTCTTGTCACTTGCAACAATGCCCCATTGTTATCTGCTCGCGCGCAGCCGCCTCCCGGGCGCCGGCGGCCTCTGCCCCCGCAACGGCGGCCGAGGGCGGCGAGCGGGCCTTTTTTCATTTTGAAATATGTTTTGCGGGCTGCGTAATGCGCGCGCCGCCGACATAAATAGCGGCGCCGGTGTCGGCGGACAAGACGCAACAAAGGCGGCGCCGCGTGTTAACATCAGCATAAACACGCGCGGACACGGCGCGCGCCCGCAATAAAACAGCGCCGTGTTTTACGGATGTCGATAGGCCGAGCCGCGCCGCAGCCCGGCCGACAGGGTCCGCATACTTGCCGCGTGTACCGCGGGACGCTAATGGCCCGCAGACTTATGCAGTCGCGTCGCCGCCGTGTTCTGCACCCCGTGACACCACTGTGCGTCGTGAACCAACACCGCTGCCGGGAGCTCCAAGGCGCTGTTCGTATCGACAGCACGCTTGGCTGTGGGGAGTTGGCGACGGCTGAGGGCTTAGCGAACCGCAGGAAGACTTGCAGACGATCGATGGCTGGTGCAGCTGGCCGTGAACATAAATACGAGGGTTGGAACATTAATTGTTTATTCGGAGTAGGTATTAAAATCCATGGAGAAGGAATAAAATCTTTCAGGTTTACCGACGATATTGCAGTTCTGTCAGAAACAGCAAAAGACTTGGAAGAGCAGTTGAACGGAATGGACAGCGTCTTGAAAGGAGGATATACGATGAACATCAACAAGAGCAAAATAAGGATAATGGAATGTAGTCGAATTGAGTCTGGTGATTCTGAGGGAATTAGATTAGGAAATGAGACACTTAAAGTAGTAAAGGAGTTTTGCTATTTGGGGAGCAAAATAACTGACGATGGTCGAAGTAGAGAGGATATAAAATGTAGACCGGCAATGGCAAGGAAAGCGTTTCTCAAGAAGAGAAATTTGTTAACATCGAGTATAGATTTAAGTGTCAGGAACTCGTTTCTGAAAGTATTGGTATGGAGTGTAGCCATATATGGAAGTGAAACGCGGACGATAAATAGTTTGGACAAGAAGAGAATAGAAGCTTTCGAAATGCGGTGCTACAGAAGTATGCTGAAGATTAGATGGGTAGATCACATAACTAATGAGGAGGTATTGTATAGAATAGGGGAGAACAGGAGTTTGCGGCACAACTTGACAAGAAGGAGGGACCGGTAGGTAGGGCATATTCTGAGGCATCAAGGGATCACAAATTTAGCATTGGAGGGCAGCGTGGAGGGTAAAAATCGTAGAGGGAGAACAAGAGATGAATACACTAAGCAGATTCAGAAGGATGTAGGTTGCAGTAAGTACTGGGAGATGAAGAAGCTTGCACAGCATAGAGTAGCATGGAGAGCAGCATCAAACCAGTCTCTGGACTGAAGACCACAACAACAACATCAACTTGTTTACAGCTCGTAAAAAATAGAAACGAGTTTCAAAGTGTTACTGACCTTCAAAGTAGTCACCAGCATTATGTATTACCCCTTGCCAAAACGATGTGGAAGTCGTAGGATACCCTTAGCAGTGCCAGTTTTGTCGACAGTTCGAGCGGCGCGGTCTATTGCCCGACGAATTTGTAGCAGTTCTGAAGCGAATGCCGTGAAGTGTTTCCTTCAGTTTAGAAATCGAGTTGAACTGACGATGGCTGAAGTGAGGGGAGTGCAGTAGGTGGTATAGCACTTAGCAGCCCCATCAGTCAAACAAATCAGTAACAGCTTGCACTGTACGTGCTTGAGCATTGACCTGCAAAATGATGTTCAGGCCCTGCAGAAAGTGTCATCACTTCTGTCTCTAAGCTGCTTGTAGGTTGTGTTCCAAAAAATGAACAGCATAGAAACAGAAGTGATGACACCTTCTGCAGGACTTGACCATCATTTTACAGGACAGTGTGTGGATGCAAGCTGTTACAGATTTGGTTGACTGATGGGGCTGCTAAGAGCTATACCACCAACTGCACTCCCCTGACTTAAGCCCTCGTGAGTTCAACTCGATTTCGAAACTGAAGGAAACAATTCACAGCATTCGCTTCAGAACTGCTACATATTCGTCGGGCAATAGATCGCGCTCCGGCTGGGTTGTCCCAGCGGTTCTAGGCACTACAGTCTGGAACCGCGCGACCGCTACGGCCGCAGGTTCGAATCCTGCCTCGGGCATGGATGTGTGGGTTGTCCTTAGGTTAGTTAGGTTTAATTAGTTCAAGTTCTAGGGGACTGATGCCCTTAGAAGTTAAGTCCCATAGTGCTCAGAGCCATTTGAACCATTTGAATAGATCGCGCCGCTCGAACTGTCAACACAACTGGTACTGCTAAGAGTATCCTACGACTTCCACATCACTGGCAACGGGTTATACATAATGCTGGTAACTACTTTGGAGGTCAGTAAAACTTTGAAGCACGTTTCCACTTTTTACGAGCTATAAATAAATAGTTGCCACTATTAAGGTTCTAACCCTCGTAGATGTTATATGGTGGCCATGAATAGACAAAGAAATGCACCGGCTAAGACACCGTATATTACAATGCCTGGTAGTAACCATCCGGAACGTCTTGAAGTGGAATGACCACATCGAACAAACAGTACGCCAAGTAGGGGACAGGTTCAAAATGTTCAAATGTGTGTGAAATCTTATGGGACTTAACTGCTAAGGTCATCAGTCCCTAAGCTTACACACTACTTAACCTAAATTATCCTATGACAAAGACACACACCCACGGCCGAGGGAGTATTCGAAACTCCGCCGGGACCAGCGGGACAGGTTCAGATTAATTTCAAGTACGCTGATCTGAGACGAGTGGTCTCCAAAAATTAAGGATAAAAGTAACTTTCCGAGGAGAAGTCACTAACAAGTAACGTAGCTCGATGGAACTTGGACCATAGACTGAAGGAAGTACTAAAGTACACTGAGGATAGCCATTCCCCCTTATAGAGGTGGCGTCAGTATCCTGTAAAATAAAAGGACAGTGCATTGACGCAGTTGTCATTTATGCTCAGGTGATTCCTGTTAAAACGTTTCCACCATGATTATAGCCTCAGGACGGGACTTAACAGAGTGGGGTTCGAGCTAGACGTATGGGACATTCAGTTTCAGAAATAGTTAAGGAATCCAGTTCTTTGAGATCCACAGTGTCAAGAGTGTGCCAAGAGTATCAAATTTCAGGCGATACCTCTCATCACGGGAAACGCAGTGCCCGACAGCCTTCGCCGAGAGCAGCGGCGTTTGCTTAGAGTTTTTAGTGCTAACAGCAACATTGAGTGTAACAGACGCAGAAGCCAATGCGGGACATACGAGAGCCGTATTCATCGGGATAGTGGGACGAAAGCTGGCGTTAATGGGCTACGGCAGCAGACGGCCGGCGCGGGTGCCTTTGCTGACAGCACATCACCTGCAGCGCGTCTCCCGGCTGGCGACCAGATCAGTTGGACCCTCGACGACTGGAAAACTGCGACCTGGTCATATGTGTTCTGATTTCAGTTGGAACGGGTTGATGGTAGGGTTCGAGTGTGGCGCAGACCCCACGATGCCGCAGACCCAAGTTGCCAACGAGGTTCTGTGCAGGCTGGTGGTGGCCCCACAATGGTGTGGTCTGTGTTGACATGGAACGGACTGGGTCCTCTGGTTATGTTCGCCTACTTGGAGACCATCTTCAGCCATTCATGGACGTCATGTTTCCAATCAATAATGGCAGTCGTATGGATGGCAATGCACCGTGTCACCAGGCCCATCCCTACACGAGCGTGGGTGAGGACTGCCGTATGTTGGCTGGTGCCTGTGGAAGTCTGCCCGACTCAACTCTTACCTGCCCGATGCGATTTAAATCGGACGAAGCGACTGGCCATCCCGTACGTGGAACAATCTCTCGTCCCGAGAACCCCTATCCCTGCACTATCGACGCGGCCACGCACTGTCGTCCATAAACATGAAGTCGCACACGGTGAAGGAGTACTATAAGTTTGCACTCGGCACAGGTCGATGGGGCAAACAATCGATTGTGTCGTGTTGCGAGAGCGAGTGTGAGTTGAGTCTGTTCCAGGTTGCGGGCCGAGCTGTGTGGAGGCCGGTTGCTGTAATGCAAGGCTTTACCGACAAAGGGAGTGGCCATCGCCGCGGTTTGACCCCTTTGTGCTAGAATAATATCGGGAAAGTGAAGAAGTATAATTACCAGAGTGATCAGTGATATTTCTGTGCCGATATTTTGGTTTCGCGTCTACCGCGCCGGCATCATCTTGGATTGCAGTGTTGGATTGCAGTGTTGGATTGCAGTGATTGTATTAGCGTGTGACGATAATGAATAACGAAGAAGCCTGTGCTGAGATTAGCCGTAATTAGATGTGTAGGACGAAGGCAGTGGCTGTCTCCTCCTTTTTGTGTTTTTGAGACGAATATAGGTTCTTGATTAGTGAAACTGTGTTGGTGTTCTTCTTGTTACCAGACATTGCATTATTACAGCATTTGAGAAGGACAAACTGGAAAGTAACAACTCCGTAGCAGTCAATTCCGATTGCCAGCCCCATTAGGTACACGGCCACATTAATAATAATTATTGGGCTGCTATTCGATCAGATCAGGTCGGGTCGAAATAAAACGGAGGTGTTACAACCCTTACGTGACGTTCTGCTTCCCCAGACGATATCACCCGGGCCACCAAAACAATCATACTTCACAATTATCCTGGCTACTTTACGTGTTCCTACCTTTCACGGTATGAGGGTACGGCCAGAACCATTTCTCAGACTGGAACTGCTTCCACCCCAGGAGAACCACATCACTACTGAGCGTGTTTTGCTCTGCTGTTGAATGTGCTTGCTATTGCACCCGCTATTTTACGTGCGTCTCGTCTTCCCTGTTGCACAATGTAGCAATCGTCCGCTGATGTAGTTGGCCGTGGTCAGACACCTCCTCGTCTTCGGGCAGCACTGCCTGTGTTTCAGAACGCTCCGAATGCACATGAAAGAACGCTGTGAGCAGGACCAAACTCCTGGGTTGCACTCTTCACACCCTCCTCCTTCTTCTTCTTTCCGTGTGATTCTTCCCCTGAGACGCCATGTAGATGTTGTTGCTGGCCACTGCACCGTAACTGCTAACTGACTGACACACGCTATTTTTTCCCGGCCCTGCAATGACTCCGTGTTGCCTCATTTGAAGTCCGACGTGCTATGCACGACAGGCAGACCACTGGCAGCACGACACAGCACTTCCATTCACTTCCTCCGAGTAGTTAATAAGTTATGTTGCTTTACCTAGCTCGTGGTGTCGGGTACAAGGAAGATGCCTCCCTGAACATCACTCCGATGACGGTATGCCGTCACAGACGGTCGGGCGTACCCTGGGCAGCGCTAGTATCATCCTAGCTTCCACCACGAGGACACCAGCAGACCAAAAGGCTTTTATCAAAGCCAGCTCTGAAGGTAGTCTCCATTAATATTGAGGGGCTAGCATACAAGAAAGAAGCTCTGCAATCAGACATCTGCAAACACACAAACTGTGCCTTTCTTATGAGACACGAGGTCCACAGAGGCCCCTATAATCGGTGGCCAAAGGTAAACGGCATGAAATCGACCACTCAAAGACCAAACTGGACTTTCTTATCCTATCGACGGAACTAACAGCAGAAGAAGGCGTAGAAATCCTATTTGTAACTGGAAATCCCCCCCTAGAATTACTTTTCCTCGACAGTAGTTTTCGATACCAGTATTATTTTTCGAATTTTGGCCAGGTCAATGTTATCGCAATTGATTTTCTGAAAAGTTTCATATAATTTTCTACACAATATGTTATATTTCAAGCAAACATTTATGAAAAGCAATTACTTTATTTTCGATGTTACAGTCAACAAGCACTAGCTCTGGGTGTACAGTTACAATTATTTTTTTACGAACATTTGAAATTACGAATTAGTTGGCACACTTAAAATTTATATTACTAATTATGCAATCTAGTACGGATTACTATGTTTATTTCTGGGTTCATCGAAACTAATAGCAATTCATTTGTGAAGAAAGCATGTAAACACTTTGGAATATTGTTATTTCCGCTGAGTGAGACAGTAGTGAGCTTGCCTCTGATGTTACCGGACGTATTTTTGTATTTTGGGCGAACAATGTAACTTCGGCTTTGTTAAGGTGAAAATTCAAAGGACTGTATGATATATTAACATGTGGCAAATATATTACCGTACCGACAAAATTCTGAAACAACAATCTTCAAATTTATTTAGATTAACTCAACCATGAGGACCAAAAATATGAGAATTTCAGCTTCAAGAATCAGACCCCTAGACAAGAAGAAGTAGAACCAACTCTTCGCGAAAACCTAAGTAAACTAGAAAGTTTATTGTAATTTTCGTTCCTCTCAAATTTTTCATAGAAGACTTTGCTTATTGTGGACAATAACTGGACTTGGGAAGGAGGGGGAGATTACATGTTGAAATTCACTCATGCACAGTAACATCAGCGTAGAAATCACCGAAGACAGGCTTCAGTTTCAAGCAACCAAATACCTTCTTTCGCAAACCAACTAAACCAATCATGGGTGGTTTCAGGTGCCACAGCTCTCCACGGGCCTCTATAGGACAAAAAATGGTTAAGATCTTGAACATTGGACCGAAAGCATTGAATGAAGGTCATACACGACCTAAAGAAACCACATTCTACTAACAGTGTGAGGTGGCATTCTGGATGTAATCCTGTTAATTATCATCTTTGTAAGTGAACAGATAGCGCACCAATGGAAAAAAGATGTTATGGAACCAATCCCGCAGTCTTGGTAGCGACCTAAAATCTTTGTCGTGGAAGCGGCTGTGGTCCCAGAAAAACTCCCAGTCAAAAGACGATTTAACTGTAAGGCAGAGCAATGGACTAATTTCCCAGAAGATCTGGATAGGGAAGTGTGAAATGTGGAACCTGTCCGAGGAAGGTGTTATCAGTTTATCAACCTTGTGAAAACTATGTTACTGAAACGATCCGTGTGGGCTGTACAACTACCTATATCCTAAGTTTCAAAAGCACTGCTGCAGAAATATGAATAACTATTCCACGAAGACCCTTCGAAGAAAAAATTCAAGGAGGTGAACAAGTTTTATCTGCTTTTACAAGAGAAAAGTGTTGTAACCTAGTAACACAGTTGGACGTGGAGAACAACAGTCATAAAGCGCGGAAACTCGTCAAAAAATCTTAGTGATGAGCACACTAGGTTTTCTGCTGAAACGTCCAGTGTAACCCCTAATCAAATAGCTCGCCATCTGCTACTAAACGGCAAAATAAAAAAAAAAAAACGTTGTGAGAGGGAAAAAAAGCTATTCTGAAGAAAATCACTTTATTGCTTGCCCTTTCACTTTAGTAGAACCAGAGGAAGCCATATGCTGCACGAAGAATAACAAAGCTCCAGGCCTAGATGATACGAGTTGAACAGATAAAGAGATTCGGTCCATATACTAAAAAAGCGGATTTCAAATCTAATTAACAACTGCGTCTCGAAGTTAGAGATACCCAAAACCTGGCATAAAGCGTAAGTGGTAGCCATATTGAAACCTGGGAAAGATCCGACAGACCGCAAGAATTTTCGACCAGTCTCACTTCTGTGTCGACTGATGACCATAGATGTTAAGTCCCATAGTGCTCGGAGCCATTTTGAACTTCTGTGTCATTTATACAGACCATTCGAAAGAATGATTCTGAACTGTACATCTGGATACGTAGACCAGACCCTTATTAAACAAGAGACAGAATTCCGCCCAGCAAAATCATGTTGTGGGCAGATTCTGTCTTAACTTTGCATACTGAGAACGGATACCGAGAGAGGGCAGATCACAGGCGTGATATTCGTGGACCTAGCAAGACAGATTTATATGGTCACCAAGGACTACCGATTAACGCAGTTCATCCAAACCCTACTACAAAACAGGAGGTTCTTTGTGAACAAGAAAAGCGGATGGAGATTCCAGGACATTTGGTCTCAGTGTGTTGGCACCGCTGCTGTAATATATCCCCACCAGTGACCAACCTGTCGGAGCAGACACAAGACCTTTCACATATGCCGACGACCCAACGGTTGCAGCCCAAGGGGGAACGTTCGAGGAAGCAGAAATGAAACGGATTACAACCCTCGAAGAGCTGCCAGAATATAGTGACAATAACCACCTAAAGCCTAATCCATGCAAAACACAGGTCTGTCCGTTTCCCTTGAGACGTAGACAAGCTAGGAGAAAACGGTAAGTAACTGGAGGGGAAATCAATTACAACACTGGTACATACCTCGGAATAAAGCTCGACCATACACTTACTTTCAAAGAACATTGCGAGAACATGAAGCTCAACTCGAAGTCTGCAACAGAAATATTATTGTACGCAAGCTCACAAACAGCGCATGCGCAGCTGAACCAAATATTTTACGTACCCCTGCTCCATCTCTATGTTTCTCTGCGGCAGAATATGCTGCACCAGTCTGGCAGAACCCCGCAAAGGACCAGCAGGCACGTTGACGCGACATAATACAGGGTGATTCAAAAAGAATACCACAACTTTAGGAATTTAAAACTCTGCAACGACAAAAGGCAGAGCTAAGCACTATCTGTCGGCGAATTAAGGGAGCTATAAAGTTTCATTTAGTTGTACATTTGTTCGCTTGAGGCGCTGTTGACTAGGCGTCAGCGTCAGTTGATGCTAAGATGGCGACCGCTCAACAGAAAGCTTTTTGTGTTATTGAGTACGGCAGAAGTGAATCGACGACAGCTGTTCAGCGTGCATTTCGAACGAAGTATGGTGTTAAACCTCCTGATAGGTGGTGTATTAAACGTTGGTATAAACAGTTTACAGAGAATGGGTGTTTGTGCAAAGGGAAAAGTTCTGGACGGCGGAGAACGAGTGATGAAACTGTAGCACGCATCCAGCAAGCATTTGTTAGCAGCCCAGGAAAATCGACTCGCAGAGCTAGCAGAGAGCTGCAAATTCCACAATCAACTGTATGGAGAGTCCTACGAAAAGGGTTAGTTATGAAACCTTATCGTCTGAAATTGGTTCAAGCACTGTCTGCAGCTGATAAGATTAAAAGAATCGATTTCTGTGATTTTATCCTTGCTCAAATGGAAACAGATGAATCTTTCGTTTCAAAGATTGTGTTTAGTGATGAAGCAACTTTCCACACTAACGGAAAAGTCAACCGTCACAATGTCTGTATATGGGGCACTGAGAATCCGCGGGAAACAACTCAGTATGAACGTGACTCGCCTAAGGTGAACGTTTTCTGTGCCATTTCAGCCAATAAAGTTTTTGGTCCCTTTTTCTTCGAAGGTGCTACTGTAACTGGACTACAGTATCTGGAGATGTTAGAGAATTGGCTGTTCCCTCAGCTCGAACAAGAAGCACAACAATTCATATTTCAGCAGGATGGAGCGCCACCACATTGGCACTTATCTGTCTGTAACTACCTGAACGTCAACTACCCGAGGCGATGGATCGGCCGCCAGGCAGCCTGTGATAGATCACTTCATCACTGGCCTCCAAGAAGCCCTGATCTTACCCCCTGCGATTTTTTCTTATGGGGGTATGTTAAGGATATGGTGTTTCGGCCACCTCTCCGAGCCACCATTGATGATTTGAAACGAGAAATAACAGCAGCTATCCAAACTGTTACGCCTGATATGCTACAGAGAGTGTGGAACGAGTTGGAGTATCGGGTTGATATTGCTTGTGTGTCTGGAGGGGGCCATATTGAACATCTCTGAACTTGTTTTTGAGTGAAAAAAAAACCTTTTTAAATACTCTTTGTAATGATGTATAACAGAAGGTTATATTATGTTTCTTTCATTAAATACACATTTTTAAAGTTGTGGTATTCTTTTTGAATCACCCTGTAGATTGTTGACTACCACCAACTCCAGTTGACAAAATCTACCATCTTACAGGCATAGAATCCGCGGATATCACAGGACGAACGGCGACAGAGGTTGAGAAGAAGAAGCAGGAGAATGGTTCCATTGTCTGGAACCGAAACACCGTGGTTTAGGGTAAAGTATAGAAGGAGCTTTCTTGGAACATCTGAAACCATTACATCACCACCTTCCGCTCACCATACAGCACTGTGGCAAAACAAGACTATTGGAAGCAACAAACAAAACCTAAAGGAAGAGTCCGCTGCTGCTTTTCGAGTACATTACCATACGTGGAAGACCTTCAACAGACTACGAACCGGAGTGACGCGGTGCAAGCAAAACTTGAAGCGGTGGGGCTACATTACTGCAACCTCCGAATATGGAGTACTTCAAAAAGGCAAACACCTCTTGCTCTGCACAAAGTTGCCTGAAGCCCGCACGCTAGAGGAGATGTCCCACCTCAAAATCAATATGACACGCATAGAGTCTAATGTACATGTTCGTCTACATGGATACTCTGCAAATCATATTGAAGTGTCTGGCAGAGGGTTAATCGAACCACCTTCACAATTCTCTATTATGCCAATCTCGTATAGCGTGCACAAAGAACGAACACCTGTATCTTTTCGTACGAGCTCTGATTTCCCTTATTTTATCGTGGTGATCGTTTCTCCCTATGTAGGTCGGTGTCAAAAAAAATATTTTCGCATTCGGAAAAGAAATTTCGTGATTGGAATTTCGTAAGGAGATTCCGTCGCAACGAAAAACGCTTTTGTTTTAATGACGTCCATCCCGAACCCTGTATCATTTCAGTGACATGATACCACAGTTCTTCAAGAGTAGTGACTGGCGTGTTGTGACGAGCCAGTTGCTCGGCCACCATTGACCAGCCGTTTCCAATTAGTGAGAGATCTGGAGAATGTGCTGGCCAGGGCAGCACTCGAACATTTTCTGTATCCAGAAAGGCCCGTATAGGATCTGCAACATGCGGTCGTGCATTATCCTACTGAAATTTAGGGTTTTGCAGGGAATCGCCCAGTACAATCGTAGCTGATAGAGTCACTGGGTCGACATGCGAACGCTCCAGGCTCGTCTGCAGCGGAGCCCACTGTTGGACGATGTGTGCCGAAAGCTGTGCGCCGAAACACTAGCGCCTCCAACAGCATCGTACTGTGTCTACAAATCTCCCACAGACAGATGCCTGCCCTGCTTTACAAAGCGGACAATTCTCCGTATTCCACGTTCTGTAGACGTGGAACAACTTGTCGGCTCTCCAACACCCCGCTGCCTACTCTTGTTTTCAGCAAGATAGACTGCTTTCCATAGATCATCATGACAATAGCACATCAGCGACCATCGTCGCCGTTTTCAGTGTGGTCGTTCATAGGCAGGCGCCGAGCCACAAGACGCTGCCTTTTGTCAGAGTCGCGGACGCCAATGGATTTCCCTATTTGCAGCGTGTAGCACTGCAACTCTACTTTCATATTCTCCTTATGAAGCCACTCGTCCCCAGTGCCTGCACGTGGCACTCAGCCTCATGTTGGGCTGTAGTTGTAAATCTTTTGTCTCATCGGCGTGTTAGGGTATAACTGCGGGTATTGTGGCCGTTGGCACCTTATGTACCCAGGTGGCGGGCAGCATGATTGTAGCAGGAGACCTGTCCCCGCCAACAACCACCACAGCTTTCAATGTTTGCAACAGTGTTTCGCCGTTCGTCTGAGACAGGGTCGTTTCAGGAAGCAGGAAATAATGAAGGACGTACCCGAAATATCGGACACCAGATGTGGAGGAAAATGTGATTAACACTGTGGAAGGCGACCGCCGTGGCAGTAGCGGGCAGTTGGCCCGCCGGTACAGGGTAAGCCAGACGACCGTGTGGAACATTCTACATGACAATACTGACTACCCTTACCAGCCTGTGTGGGGCTTACTAGCGACTGACTGTCCACATCGGGAGCACTTTTGTCGCTAGTTTCTGCACCAGGCAATCTCTATTCCGGGATTTGTGTCATCCAGCCTATTCACAGATCAGGCCGTCTTTACGCGGAGCGTCATCTTCAACTTTCACAACAATCATCTGTAGGATAGTGTGCAGAACGCCAATGGTACGGTGACAGTGAATGATCAGCATCGGTACAGCCGGAGTGTGTGGGCCGGGATAATTGGCGACCGCATTTTGGGACCAGTCTTTCTTCCACGTCGCCTAACAGAATAGAACTATCGACTTTTTTTGCGGGCGACTTTGCCTCCCCTTCCGGAAAAAGTGCCATTTATGATTCGAAGGTTTATGTGGCTGGTAGATGTTGCTGCTCCAGCACACTTTGGCGTTAACGTCCGAATGCATCTCAGTCGTGTCTTCCCTGGTCGATGGATGGGACGGAGGAGTCCAGTGGCACGGCCTGTGCGATTTCTGGTTGTGGTGCCATCTCAAAAGTGTCGTGTATGCGGAGCCCGTTACAGATGTGGAGACACCGGAGCAACATATTCATGCAGCCTGGCCGATGTGAACGTGTGAGACAGAACACGCCACGGCACTTACACTCATGCGTTGAGGCACTTGGAAACCATTTTCAAGACATACTGTAACTGCGGCTGCATGGTACAGCGCAAATAAAGGGTCTCCAGCACGGAAACCATACATTTCCGCAATTCGTACCTTAGAGCTTTTTTTGTTCCGTATCCACTCATCGATCAATTCCTAGAGTTTGTACAACATGGAAAAAATCGCCCTGTATATGCTGTTTGTGCAGAGCTGGTTGAAATGGCTCTCAGCACTATGGGACTTAACATCTGTGGTCATCAGTCCCCTAGACTTAGAACTAATTAAACCTAACTAACCTAAGGACATCACACACATCCATGCCAGAGGATTCGAACCTGCGACCGTAGCAGTCACGCGGTTCCGGACCGAAGCGCCTAGAACCGCTCTGACTCCCCGGCCGGCGTGCAGAGCTGGAAAAGCGGTCGTGTGCCATATTGATCACACAGAGAAGTACACGAGGAAAACGATTCTGTCTTTCTTTTAAGCTTAGCTTTATTGTCGACTTATTTGACATTTTATACAAAGCGAAGTAAATACCGGTGACGACGCATCAGGACTATGGGACGCTCTCGACGTACAGTCCAGCACATTGTAAGGTTGCTTACATTCACCTTAACCACACTTCGCAACTCACTTAACACCTTTATCGGAATTCGAGCAAAAGTATCGGCGTTCCGCAGCCAGAGGTGTTCATTTGCGGCTCAGCCCAGTTTCCTGCGAGACGCATCGAGTGCTCGGCTCTGGACTCTAACTGGCGAATATCAGGGCAATGGCTGATGTTGCTCCATCCGTAACCATTTCCAATCGTGCAGCTTTCGGTTCGGGACAGGTCAGTTTCAAGGAAACTCGCGACAGGTCTCGTCACCGACTGCCTGTGTGTCGTCGGCTGAACGCTCTGAGTGCATCCGGATCGTGTTAGCGTCATCAACTGTCACGCCACCTGTAACTGTGATTGACTCGAGAACGAATTCAATGAAACACTCCACTGTTTCTCTCGGGTAATTTACTCTATGTCGGATACTTCCAAAACGGCTGCCATGTCAGAAACATGGCTGCAGAAGGTTTCCCTCCGTCTCCCAGCTCAAATTACTCGACTTTACATTTCTGTTTACCACGCGTAGAAGTATGAAACCGGAATTTGGTTGCAATAATTACACATCTGTTTTTTGAAACTGATAAACAATATTTTTATTCAAAATAATCTCTACTGATATTTATACATTTATCCCACCTCTCCGGCAGGCAATGAATGCCACGCCCCCTCCCCCCTCCCCCGAAAAAAAGAGTTCTTTTTTTGAAGCGAATCAGTCAGCGAGCCATTTTCGTAGATTTTCATACGAAGTAAAGCGCTGTTCAGCGAGAGCGTGTCCCAGTGATGCAACTATATGATGATCGGACGGAGAAAAGTGTGGATAATAAGCCGCATGCCGTAGTATTTCGCAACTGAACGCCTCTATCGTTTCCCTGACCCGTTTTGCTGTGTGCGATGGGGCGTCATCATGGAGAGAAATGACTTTGCGTTGGCTCTTTCCATATTCCGGCCGCTTTTCACGTAATCCTCGATTGAAATTGATCTTTTTCTGTTGGTAGCGATCAGTGTTGACGGTTTCAGCAGGTTTTAACAGCTCATAATAGATGACACCTTCTGATCCAAGCAAACACAGAGCATTGTCTTCTTTCCAAAGCGATTTCGTCTTGAAGTGGATGTCGATCGTTTTCCTGGATTCGCCCATGACTTACTACGCTTAGGATTCTTAAAATATATCCATTTTTCTTCACCAGTCACTATTCCATGCAAAATAGACTTTGTTTTGTATCTGGCGAGCAGCATTTCACAAGTGGTCTTTCTATTTGCTTGCTGTCTTTCATTCAGTTCGTGCGGAATCCATTTTCCCACTTTCTGCACCTTTCCCATAGCTTTCAACCGAAGAGAAACGGCTTTCTGCGTCACATTCCGTTGTTTCGATAGTTCCTATTGAGTTTGAGTATCATCTTCATCCAATGAGACCTGCAGTTCGTTGTCTTTGAACTTTTTCTATTGTTTCCCGCGCTCATCGTTTCTCACGTCAAATCACCACTTTTGAATTTTTTGAACTACTAGAAACACTATGTTTTCCCAAGAGCATGTGCGCGGAAAGCTTCGACATACATTAGATGCGATTCTGCAGCAGTTTTCTTTAAATGATAACAGAAAACCAATGCTGTCCACAAATCGTAGTTCGTAGGCACGAAACTCGACATGTTTAAGGGTTCGGAACAGACACTGGTGTGTGGAACTCGGCTTACTGTGTGTTGACATACGTCTTCAGCCGTTACAGGAAGCAGCGGGGGCTGCAGATGCGGTCTCACGGGCTCTACACTGATTGCTGGCACCATCTGTAGGGACATTGCGGCTTCACGCTTCTACACTGGTATCTGCCTCTTATGCTTTAGAAGGGTGATTCAGACCTAAGGAGCAGGATGTATATTTAGATGCAGATATTTGTGGCTAAGGTTACACCTTTCTTTCAGCGTGTTGTTTGTACGCTTGGAGATGACAGTCACGCGCTGTGCTCGTCTGGAAGCGGCAGGGATTTGCATGGCGGCGGGGCAGAAGCGCTCCAGAGGTCTGGAGTGGAGCGCGCCGCGGCCACCTGCGCGCCATCTGCATAAAGAGGAGAGCGGAGAGCGAGGGCCGCGTCAATGCCTCGCCTCGACAAATAATACCAAAAAATTATATACGCTCAAATCCGGAACAATAACGCGGCCTTATTGAAAACAAAGGCGGTTTAATATTTATGCAGTATACGTTAAAGTTACGGCCGTCCGGAGATGAATAAATATCCATTTTTGATACGGGTCGGGCCGGGCCGCCTCGGAAGCCGCCACGGCGCTTACGGCCGCCGCCTGGTTGGCTGGTTGGCTGGTGGTTGGCTGTCCCGCCCCTCCCAGCTGTGGGCAGCGGCCGCTGGGTAGCCGGCCGGCTGGCGGGCTGCCATGTGTTATTCATGTCGCTCGGTACGGCGGTTACCGTAAACGCGGTAATTTCGGCCGCCCTGGTAAATGCTCCGTAAATGTGTAAATGGCCCATGAATCGTAATCTGATACGTGGAATAATGCGAGGCAGCCGCTGGGCGACCGTATTAAAGCGGTGCTCCGCTAACGACGACAGCACGTATTGTCCGCCGGTTTACCGAGCACGGCCGGTTTGAATACGGCGGGAGGGAACGAGGTCTGGCGATGAAGAAATTACGGTAGCGGAGGCGCTCTCGCGTGGGCATCACCACCCGAGAGACATTACAATTGTGCCTCTTCAGACGGAATATTTTCGGAAAATGAAAGAATAGTGCCTGGCAAGTGAAAGAATGTAGAAAGGAAGGCAATAATTTGTTTTGAAGCGCCAACAAGAGGCAAGAAACACCCAGAAACACTAGTTCAGTCGGGAATGCCCTAGTGGGATACAGCTGGCAGTTGTCCCGGGGAGGATCCAGGAAGAACTGCGTGAAGGGGCTATGTCGACGCAGACAGCAAACGGTCGTCTTTACGTGATAAGTTTGGTCTCTGCACGTTAGGATATATTCATTAACCTGCCTTTACCTATTTAAACGTGTATTTTCCTTTGCTAAACATCACACAATCATTTCATTTTACTTTGAAGCACCATCACCATGTTATCTACAAGTACATCTATATACATACCTCGCCTGCCACCCTACGGTGCATGGGGGAACGTACCCTGTAGTATTACAAGTTATTTCCGTTACTGTTCCACTAGCAAATACTGCGAGGGAAAAACGACGGTCTATATGGTCCGGTACGATCTCAAATTTCTCTTCTCTTACCGTCGTGGTTCTTACACCGATTGCACATTAAACGCAGTGGGCTCGTTCTGTAGTCAGCTTCGAATGCCTATCCTCTAAATTTTCTTAATAACATTCCTCGGAAAGAACTTCGCCTTCTCTCCAGGCAGTCCCACTTCAGTTCCAGAAGCATCTCTGTAACACTTGCGTGCTGTACGAACTTGCCGGTAAGAAATCTGGCAGCCCGCCCCCGATTTGCTTCGACGTCTTCCTCTAATCCCACCTGCTGCGCATCCCAAACACTGGAGCAGTACTCAAGAACAGGTCGCACTAGAGGCCCACATGCGGCCTCTTTTACAGACGAACAACACATTCCTAGAATGTTAAAAAATATATATCGGCTCAACCACTTGTTTATAGTGTAAAACACTAAGATTGGCGCGTTTCGGAAGTCAAGCTTCCATCATCAGAATAATAAAAAGTAAAAGAACCTGTTAAAACCCGCTAAAATGGAACATGCACCAGGCACAATAAAATTGATAATAAAATTAAAACATCGTGGCTACTTCCCTTGTTGCAGCCGTGTCTTCCAAGGTGCATCTCCACATAGTCGTCAAAATATAAAAAAACTCTAAAATGGTGTCGCCTATGGTGTTCAACATCTAACTAAATGGTTATCTCCTCTATCGTCGTAAACCGCCCGTGCGTCTTCGTTGATACCACACACGACGTAGCCAAACACGGCACTGAAACGCGAGTGAGCTCACGCGCAAGTAAACAAGGAAGTCACAGAGACGTCTATACAAACGTATACATGTTCCAAGGACCTCATGAAATGATGGTATCATGCCAATTGCTAAAAATGTCGTTACTATAGAAAACCAGTGAAATGATTGAAAAAGTTATTTGTATCACCAGTGAGATGTTCATTTCCAGCTCTTCTGGTAGATGGTCTGCGGTATCAACGAAGACGCACGGGCGGTTTACGAAGATAGAGGAGAGAGCCATTTAGTTAGATGTTGAACACCATAGGCGATACCATTTTAGAGTTTTTTTATATTTTGTCGACTATGTGGAGATGCACCTTGGAAGACACGGCTGCAACAAGGGAAGTAGTCACGATGTTTTAATTTTATTATCAATTTTATTGTGCCTGGTGCATGTTCCATTTTAGCGGGTTTTAACAGGTTCTTTTACTTTTTATTATTCTGAAGATGGAAGCTTGACTTCCGAAACGCGTCAATCTTAGTGTTTTACACTATAAACAAGTGGTTGAGCCGATATATTTTTTAACATTGACATTCACAACCACGACCTCTCATCCAGTATGGACAAAATCAAAACATTCCTAGAAGTCTCCCAATAAACCGAAGCCTACCACTGGCATTCCCTGCCACAGTTGTGTCATGCTCGTTCCATTTCACATCGCTTTGCAACGTCATGCCTACCTAACTCTGCCACGAAGCACAGTGCAAATGCTGTGTTCGGTCATTACGGCATTGTCCGTCCCACTCATCCGCCTTCACATATTTTTCCCACATTTGCAGCTAGCTGCCTCTCATCACACCAGCTAGACATCTGGTCCAAGTCACTTTGCACCCTCCTGCAGTCGCTAGGTGACGCCTCCCCGTGCACCACAGCGTCATCTCCAGCAGACTCCCGCTCACCCCGTCCGCCAGCTCACTGACGTATACACAGAATAACAGCGGTCCGGTCCTGTCACAGTTCCCTGCGGGACTCTTGACAACACGCTTGTCTCTGGTGAACGCTCGCAGTCGCGGCAGCATATTTGGTCCCATTATTGATTTTCTCCGCGAAAATGCTACAGATTAATCTCTCAATTTCCTTTACAACGATAAAACATGTAGCATTTAATTACAATAATCATTCACCAGCTAGCCGATTTCTCTATGCATCACTTTATGTTTGACCTTTGCTTAAGACACTGTTACTACTCAGGGAACATATACGTTGAAAGGTTAATTTGTATGTGCATTTTAAATTGTTGAATGCGTCTATAAACATTTAATTGGTTTTACGTTGCTTTATATACATTTATTCATTTACTCACTGTTATTAATTATTTTTATTTTTATTCTTGTATTTCTAGCAAAATGGTTCAAATGGCTCTCAGCACTATGGGACTCAACTGCTGAGGTCATTAGTCCCCTAGAACTTAGAACTACTTAAACCTAACTAACCTAAGGACATCACAAACATCCATGCCCGAGGCAGGATTCGAACCTGCGACCGTAGCGGTTTTGCGGTTCCAGACTGCAGCGGCTTTAACCGCACAGCCACTTCGGCCGGCTATTTGTAGTAGCGATGATGGCTGTTAATCAGTTGAAATCGATTTGCAAAAGTAAATAAAGAAAACATGATTTTGCGACTGCTTGCTGCTCATTTGGTAATTTTGTTTTCAAGAGGGACCGTAGCCACTTTGAATGTCGGATTTGCACCCTGGCTCTCTACTCACTACAGTAAAATTCCGTTTCCGAATGCTTCCGCGCAGCGGCGTCACGTCACATGTTTTGAATGCGCGAGCGCAACTGGCCGTTGTGGACTGCCGTCGCCCACTGTTGCCGTCACCGCATGTTGGAAGAGCGGCACGCATTTTATTCAGCACGGGAATCCAGATGTCATTTAGTTTCACGCCCTCCTTCTTCCTATTAACATTCCTGTGGTGTTTTACAATCTCTATGGTTCTCCGTAAGACGTTTCACGAATTTTAATGGGACGGAGGACGGCGTGAAACTGAATGACATGCGGATTCCCGTCCTTAAGAAAATGTATACAGGTCTTCCACCAAGAGGTGACAGCAACAGCGGCCGACGGCAGTTCACAACGGCCAGTTGCGCTCGCGCATGCCGGCCGATGTGGCCGAGCGGTTGTAGGCGCTTCAGTCTGGAACCGCGCGACCGCTACGGCCGCAGGTTCGAATCCTGCCTCGGGCATACCAGACGAGTGTAATCCCAATGTAATTATGGTGTACGCGTACGTGGAAACTGTGTTTCGCAACAACCGCCGTCACAGTGTAACTGAGACGGAATAAGGGGAACCAGCCCGCATTGGCCTGGGTAGATGAAAGACCGCCTTAAAAACCACCCACAGGCTGGCCGGCACACCGCACCTAGACACTAATCCGCCGGGCGGATTCGTGCCGGGGACCGGCGAGCCTTCCCGCTCGTGAAGCAGCGCGTTAGAGTGCGCAGCTATTCGGGCGGGATCAGCCCACGTCTGTTGTTCTGGATGGCAGATGCGCCGGAGTTACGAGCTACTAAATGACACCACGGTCTGTAGGAACCAGACAGAGCAGGAACGAAAGACAGGCGAAGGACAAGCAAGTAGTCAGTAGCGAACCAGGGTGCGAATTGGACATTCAAAGTAGCCACGATCTCCCTCGAAAATGTCCTCCGCTGATGGGGACGAAACGTCGGATTTTAAGGTGAAATACATTCGACGACGCCTTAATAGCCCGGAACATTTTATTAATTGCGACACTAGCGGCAGTGAAAGTTTACATTTTGCAAGTAGCGAAGTGAAATCTGTAAAATGTCTGCCTGACAGAAACGCGAAGCATTCAGAAGACATGGTCAGATGTCAGTTTAGCTTCGTGGATGCACACGCTGTTGGACGGATGAGTCAATGACATCAACATAAACTAAAGGGTATGCCTTGTCGATTTAGTCATGTCCCTCTCTCCATTGTCATCCTCTTCAATTCTTCATACGACTCTATCCCCATACATTCTTTGATGTTATTAAAATACGTTGCTCTTGGCCTGCCCCTTGGTTTTAACTTTTCCTTCAAATACATTCTTTAGGAACTGGTTGTGTCTCATTATGTGCCCTATCATTTTTTATTTTCTTCTTTCTGTATAATTTAGCAGCGTCCTGTGCTCATTAACTTCTCTTAAGACCTGTTCATTACTTTTTCTATCTACCCAGCTTGTTTCAGTCATTCTTCTGCATATCCACATTTCCATTGCTTCCAGTCTCTTTTTACCTGCCTTTCCCAGAGTCCACGCTTCACATCCGTATGTTAAGATAGTCCAGACAAAAGTTTTGGGAAACTTTTTCCTACTTTCTAGGCTTATATGAATGTCTGTTAGTAAATTCCTTTTTATTTTGGAAAGCTTGCTTTGCCAAGGCTATTCTTCTCTTTATATCTGGGATACATTTATCGTCGTCAGTGAGTGTGCTTCCCAAATAACAGAAGTTCTCAACCTGCTCTAGAACATCATCTTCTCTGCTATAGAACATCATCTTCTAGTTTAATATTAACTTTACCATTTTATTTTGTCTTCCCTATTACCATAGTTTTTGTTTCCTTCTTATTTATTTTTAGACTAAATTCTCTTAGGATTTTAGCAAATTTTAGCAACGTAAACTCCATTTCCTTCACTGAGTCAGCAAGTACTACTATATCATTTGCAAGACGGATACAGTGTATTCGTTGTCCGTTAATTTTAATTCCTTAGGTTACTCTTTTCAGTTTTTCAATGGTTTATTCAATAAGTAAGTTGAATAAATATGGTGATAATGGACATCCTTGCCTTACTTGTCAATGACAAGAGTTGCAAATCTCTGTGGCACTAGACCGGGAACCTGAGCGCGTTAACGTTGTTCGTGTTCCGTGTTGTTACCAATCCTGGTAGGGTGTAGAAACGGCGTCAACAGCATGAGGTGTAGAGTGATCTCTACGAAAGACACGGAGGTGGCATCTCAGAGGGCGTTATCGGCTCCTGACAAGAGTTAGAAAGTGAACTCGTTCTGGGTCTCCACTTGGCTGGCCGATCGAATCGAGCGGTATACACATCTGTAGGTCGTTCCCAAGTGACGGTGCGCCTCTGTTGGACTGCCTGGAAACAGGTCGACGGTGTCTGACCGCGGCAAGGGAGGACAGCCGTATTGTACACCAGGCACCTGCTAACCTTTCCACAAGAGCGCTTGCCACGCCATGAAAAGTCACGGGCTTCTGCCAACATTGTGAGTCATCGCGCACCTTCGACTATCGACTGACAGCAGCCTGACTACGGAACTACCGTCGCATGCTTAGGTTGCTGTTAACACCCCACACAGGCGCCTGCTTTTTGAGTGCTGCCGTCACCATGAAGTGTTCAGCGACGAACCACAGATCTTCTCTATCCTGCATGACCGTCGCCGACGAATATGGTAGCGACCTCTGGTGGGGTCCCGTTGTTCCATTGCTTTGCACAAGCTGCCGGATGTAGCTTCTGATCACGAATGGTAGCGACTGGGTGAATTCTGGCGGAACGGCGCTACGTCTTAGGCATCCTGCGTTTTCATGTGTTACTTTCCGTGCGATAGTCTTGTGGTGTCGTTTTGCGACAGAGCAATGCCTGTTCACACACCGCCCGTGTGCCTATGAAGCTTGTACCTGATTCTGAGGCCCTTCGCTGACCAGCAGGACCCCAACATCTGTCACCGACACAGCTCCGTCCCTGTGCCAGCATCCAGGACATCAAGGGCCAACTGCAGCAGTTGCGGGCCATCAGAGTCTCTTCGGGTTTGCTGCCGGATCCTAAAATCAACTCTATTCAATATTTCGGCGATCGAGCTGTTCGCCATCTTCAGGACAACGCTGATGCTACTTCTGCTGCTGAGAACTGACGCCAAGGCTACAAATCGACGTCCTACGTAGGCCTCCGTAACGTACGCGGCGCATGATCCGCCCTTTGCCCTCCAACACTGGGCAGCTGGCGCCACCTTCACTACTACACCGGCGGCAACGATGTATCGCACTCGGAGACGATTTTCGAACACTCGGCCTGGTCGCACCGAAGAACTTTCTGTTTTGATGCGGGATGGTGCAGGGTTCAACGTCCTGCTAAGAAGAAACCCATTGTCTCTGTTATTCAAACTATCTGCAAACCTAATTTCAGTTGCTTCTTTATAAGAACTATTCCAAAAACCAGAAGTGATGGTAAGTTCCTATGGGACCAAACTGCTGAGGTCATCGGTCCATAGGCTTACACACTACTCAGTCTAGCTTAAAACTAACTTACGCTAAGGACAAGACACACACATCCATGCCCGAGGGAGGACTCGAACCTCCGACGGCGGGAGCCGCGCGAACCGTGGCAAGGCGGCCGGAAGTGTTGCCAACTACCACAGTTTCGCCAAATTTCATGCCGTGTCCCTCGTTTAAGTAATGTTCTGCTACCGCCAGTTTTTCCGGCTGTTGTAGCCTCGTATGACGGCAATGTTCCACACACCTATCCTGAACTGTGCGAATCGAAAGGCCGATGTAAGCCTTCCCACACTGACACGGAATTTTACATATGCCAGGCTTCCTAAGCCCCAAACCATCTTTCAAACAGCCAATTAGTGCTCTAATCATGGAAGGTGGACGGAACACACTCTGATGTTAAAACTCCTTAAAATCTTTCTTGTCTTATATAGGACGTCGATTTGCAGCGTTGGCATCAGTTCTCAGTGGGATTCAGCAGCAGCGTTGTCCTGAAGATGGAGAACAACTTGATCGACGAAATGTCTAATCGAGTTGATTTTAGCATCCGGCAGCAAACCCGAAGAGACTTTCAAGACTTACTACGCCAGGAAAGGCTTGTCTCAGAAGAGGATGCAACGAGTTTGTCATCCTTTTAAACGGAATAGGTGTATACACGCACGGCAAAGCGCTGTAACACTATACTGATAAGTGGTGTAGTGTCGCGGAATGGTAAAGAGTTGGAAATGCGGAATATTGTCAAAGTTTCGTTGCCTATGCCGAGAGCCAGAGGCAGCAGGTTAGGCAAGAGCTAAGAGGATGCACATATATCGGAATGTGTCGTCTCGCAAGGGCAATGGCCTCGTTACGCACAACAGGCGAGAGAGAATTGCTTAGCACGCGGGTTTGTGTTAGACGGAGGCTTTCGTAGAGTGAAAGACAGAGGTATAGCGTCAGCTGTACTGCATTTCACAACTTCGCGTAAGTCTACCGTAACAACACGTAACTCTGTCGCAAGAACACCTAAGGGGCGAGTACGACAGATGAATCAGCAGCATAAGTGGAACGAATGAGGTCATTACAAACGAGCATGGCGTCAGGACGTCGCTCGTGCTTCCTTTAAATACGCCAGCTTTGATGGCAACAAGGCACTCGCAGTCAGACTTGCAGTGAGATGTGTACTGGGTCGCTGCGTAGCGCTCAGCTCGGTGATCGACATGTTAATCATTATTAAGAGATGTTGCAGTAAGGGCGGCCCATCCAGCAGCAGACGTGAGGGGACAGTACCAGCTCTGGCCCTCTCTGCTGCCGCTGTCAGTCGTCGACCCAGGATTAGCAGACATCGCGGCAGACTCGCTCGCCGCCAATTCTGACCACACCAGTGAGCCGTCGTCGAGATCGTGCGGGGCCTAGGTCCTGTGCGTCCGCCGTCACAACCGGGTGAGCCGACGACGCCGGGGGACTGCAGCCCGTCCGCCCGTCCACCGCGGACGAGCCACCAGGAGGAGCAGGCAAGAAGACAGGGTGGGACAGATTACACCCCGCACTACGAGAACGCCTCTCGTGCCGACAGCACCGGGACTCCAACCCAGAGCCTCGACGCGCAGCAGCTTGCTGTCCGCAGCCGAGCCGCCTCCCAGCCGGGCGCCGCCAGCCACGTGCGGCCGAAGTAAGGGCATTCTTCCGCTACGTCACAGCACGCGGCGCTGCGCTAGCAAGACTGCGCCGCCCGGATCTGGTGTCATCGCTACGAGTCAGCGAGGACTCGGGGAAGGTTGTTGATATCACCAAGCCACATTGTACTCGGCAGGAATAAAGGTGTTATGAATTAATAAAGTTTCTTTGGCGTTTCTGACGCTTCTACAGCCATTTCGTAGCATCCTGACAACTGAAGAGGTCACCGCTCGGCCATCCAGTCCACCGTAGGCGACCGGGACCGCCGGGGCGCCTACAGTGGCATGAAACTGCCAATTCTTTGTCGATTTTGGAATCATTGCACTAACATCAAATAGCTCGTGAACCTGTGAAGCTTCGCTTCGTTTCCCTTCTCGGAGGTTCACTTCTTTGTGAGGCCTTGCATATGTAATGCTTTCTTCATGCATGGCGTCCACAATACGAGTGGAGACGCTCTCATATCCACAAGACAAAAGAACAAAACCGCAGTAGCTGTACTTCTGACCTAAGATAACATCCTACCAGGCAAATGCCATCATGAAACAACGTTATCTTCCGTGAAACTAAACAGAAAGACCGGTGCCGCTGATGGGTGGATGTGACTGCGTCACAGCGCCCATTGCGAACAACGGGACGGATCACCCAGCACCTTGCTGCGCCAGCTAATTGCGCCGCTAAATGCCTGGCACTGAAATGACGTTAGGTTCACCTGATTGCTTCGTATAAAGCATCTGTGATCGTGCTATTGGCACACGCCTGAGGGTCGCAGTCCTTGGCCCAGAAGTATGTTTATATGTTTGTCGGAAGCCACTCACCTTCGCCCAGGATAATTCTCCAGACTGCGCAGTAGTGTGACAGGGTCTGTCAACTTTTTATACAGCCTCACAGTTCACATTGAGAACTAAGGAGGCAGTGCAACTGTTTTCAAGCAGCTTGTTATGTGTAACCAGTTCTTACAGCAGCATGTAACAAACATATAAAGTTAACACAATCAGTGACGAAGTTGCTACAAAAGTTTACTGTTATTAACTAACTGTGCCCACAGTAAAAAAAATGATGGACGTAACATTTCTTTAAGATAAGTAACAGACAATACTCTTTCAAAGGCTTCATGATTTCAGGAGCTAATAACAGATGAGCTACTCATTTCCTTTCGAGTCCTTTTGATGAACCAGATTGTAAATTGTACTCTCAAATCCCAAAAAAATATGAAACACACTCTTTTGGTACAATAATGTAACATGAATCCTCTGTTGTTACATGGGTAAGACTTACAAAGCAGTCATCTGCCACAATAGTCGCTACAGATTAAGCGACTCTAAATGAAATAAAGAATATCTTTGGTTATAGTATCCCTGCATACTGTCTGAGATTGTGAGAAGAACATAGTGCAGCATCTGCCTCTACATGTCTACCCCGTAAACTATCGTACGCTGCGCGGTAGAGGGTACCTGGTAACAATAATAGTAGTTTTGTTCCCTGTTCCACTGGAAAATTAAGTGAGGGAAACATGATTGCCCAATATGTCTCTGTACAAGTCCCCCAGTCTGCGTCATTTACTCCTTACAGTTCTTGTGAGAGATTAACGTTGTAGGCAGTGTAACAGTTCCGTAGTCTGTAGCAAATAATCGTTCTCTAAATAGTTTTTCACGAAATTGGCATCCAATTCCTTAAAAGGATTCCCGTCCGAGCTCACAGAGCACTTCCGTAACATTCTAGTACCGATCGCATTCGCGAGGATGACGCTTCAAACCCGTGTCCGGCCATCCAGATTTCGTCTTCGTACATCCAGAGTTGAAATGGAGCACAGTGTGACGTCAGCTGGTATAAATTTATTTTAAAGATGAAGAAATTCCTCCAGCTGTATTTAAGGTGTCGATTTTATTTTGGCAACTAATTTCACGCTGTAACACGTTATCTCCAGGCCCACACACTTGTTGACGTCAACTGCGTGCGGCTGATACTAGAAGTCAGTCGTGAGATATGGACGTGCTCCGTGTGTAAGGTGAAGATGACGTTGTTAAAACGTTGAAACTAGCTGCCAAAATAAAATCGACACCTTAAACACGGCTGGAGGAATTTCTTCATCTTTAATATAAATCCAGATTTAGGTTTTCCGTCGTTTCCTCAAATCGCTCCAGGCAAAAGCCGACATGATTCCTTTGAAAAGGCACGGCTGATTGCCTCCCCCATCATTCCCCCTATAGCAACCAACCAACCACAGAATATCCGTACGAGATGGTGAAATATATTCGTCATTTACATGAATTTTAATGTCTCTCGTGCCATGTCTTCTTCAAACGTTTATGGACCATTTTTCCTTGTGAAGAAAACTGTAACTGGTTTTGTGTGCCTGGACGTGCTGCAGCAAAGGCTTATGGGAGAATAATAGGAAGGCAGTAGTAACAACATTTTGCCACAAAATGGAGCTCCACCACATGTTTTCAGACGTTCGTGATTACGGCAATGCGAACTGCTTCAGCGTTGGATTGGACGAGCTTCCCATCACGATTCACCTGTTGTTCAGTGGCCGCATGAACATCTGACTCAGCTCTACGTGACTGCGTCTTATGGCGTCATGTGAAAGACAATGTGTTCATGCCCTCACTTCCACTTAATTTGGAAGAGTTGCTACGAAGGATGTCTAATGCGGGAGCCGATTTCGACCATGACGTAGTGGGATGCGTATTGCAAGACTATCGTACTAACGTTCGCTGCGTCACAAACCTGCCACAAGCACCTGTAATGCGACTTCAATGAGACATTAGGAAAAATATCTACACAATTCCGAAGACAGCTGGGGTAAGCAGGTGCGAAAGCTGTCGCACAATCAGCTTAACACCTCATACATGTAAGCTGATGTCAAGAATAATACATAAAAGAATGGAAAAGAAAATTGAGGGTCCGTTAGACGAGGATCGGTTTGGCTTAAGGAAAGGTTAAGCCATCAGAGAGGCCATTCTGACTCTCCGCTTGATAATGGAAGCAAGACTGAAGAAAAATCGTGATACGCTGAAGCGATTTGTCGATCTAGAAAAGCGTTCGACTTTGTCAAATGCTAGAAGAGGAGTGATGTACAATATGTACAGGAATCAAGAGGGAAGAATAAGATTCGAAAATAAAGAACGAAGTGCTAGGATTGAGTGTTAGACAAGGATGCAGCCTTAAGCTCGTACTCTTCAATCTACACATCGGAGAAGCAATGACGAAAGTAAATGTTAAGAGAGTGGAATTAAAATTCAGGATGGAAGGATGTTAATAAAAAGATTTGGTGATAACATGCTGTCCTCATTGAAGGCGAAGGAGAGTTACAGGATCTGCTGAATAGAATTAGCAGTCTAACGAGTACACAATATGCACTGAGAGTAAACTGGAAAAAGACGAAAGTAATGCGAAGTAGCAGAAATGAGCATAGCGAGAAAATTGTCAACAAAATTGGTGTTCTCGAAGGAGACGAAGTTAAGGAAGCGAAATACCCAATGACGAACGAAGAAAAGAGGACATAAAAGGCAGACTAGCATGGGCAAAGAGGGCATTCCGGGAAAAGAGAAGTGAAACATCGACCTTAATTCGAGGAAGAAATTTCTGAAAACGTGCTTTTGAGGCACAGCACTGTATGGTAGTGAATGATGGACAGTGAGAAAAATCGCAACAGAACAAAATAGAAGAATTTGAGGAGTGATGCTACACAGTAATGTAGAAAATAAGGTGGACTGTTAAGGTAAGGAATGAGGAGGTTCTGTACAGAATAGACGGAGGAAGGAACATACGGAAACATTGACAAGAACAAGGGGCAGGATAATAGGACATGTTACGTCATCATGGAATAAGTTACATGTTACTAGAGCGAGTTGTAGAGGGTAAAAACTGTAGGGGAAGACAGATATTGGAATATATTCAGCAAATAGTTGGGAATGTAGGTGGAAATGAAGAGATTAGGCCAGGAGAGGAATTCGTTGCAGGCCACGTGAAAGCAGTCAGGAGACTGATGACTGAAGATAAATAAATAAAAAACTGAGTAATAAACTTGAAAAGCTGCATTACCCACTGATGTATGTCACTTATATACAGGTTTTGTGGTTTTCGCACAGTGAGCTACTGAAACCTCGTATGACGTGCCAGTTCCTGTGGAGGGTACAGCAAGTAGCTGGCGGAAGCTGCGCTCACCTTGCGGCCCTGTGCGTCCTTGTAGACGGCCCAGCGCTGCAGCGCGTCCCTCCAGTAGAGCAGGTGGAAGGACTCGGCGTACTCCTGCCCCTGGCCGTTGCCGAAGCGGCCCTGCGTCTCGGTGGCGGTGATGAGGTGCGGCCGGCCCAGGTCCACCTCGAGGAACTCCTGCACCTCGCTGCTGATCTGCGCCTTCGGGCACCACGCGCCGCCGTTCTTCTCCTGACGGATCCTGCGCCAAACAGATGCGTTATGTTATCGCACCTGTAATTCTATCTAATGCTACGGCTTTGAATTCAATAACCTACCTTAATCAGACCTATGTCCATGTACCAAGTTTCTAGTGGTTCATTTCATATTTTCTAACAAGTGACATTGTGAGACGTCGTGGGCTCCTGACCTTCATTGCTTACTTATTCCGCCCTCACAATCATATTCCGCACATCAAGACGCTTCATTCGAACCCAAACTCGATAAGATAAAATCAATGTTCTACGAATTCATGTAAACGATATGGAAATAACTAATAAACCGCAAGTGCGCACCGTGGTTGAAATACTCGAGGCTGGCGTACACACATACGTTCCAGACACGACGGTCACAGGAGCTTTTAGTTCAAGAGAGGCAACCGCACGCCAGGAGGCCGGTCCCAACCCATCTACGTCGGTCGGTAGACGCCCGTGGAGCGGACAGCGTTCGCCCGAGGGAAAGGAGGTACGACCCTGTGTTCCGCTTAAAAGCAAATTCCGCTACATTGTGTGGGAGCGGCCAGCCTATGCATTTTTTACACATAGCACGCGGTTTGAGATTTTCACAGGGAGACAGCAAACGCCAATGCTACAGGTTTCCGGATTGGTCGCCTTAAACGAAACGTCATTCTCCCGTTTTAGATGAGCAATGCTGATGGTCAGGCGATATTTCTGACGCCTTGAGCTGAAGGAATAATGGAAGAGACCAAAAGATATACCCCTTCACGTCTGGCGTGGAGAGGCGCCGTTCCGTTGTCGCTCTTGGAGCGAGGAACAAGTCTCTCCTCAGTACTTTACTGGGGGAGCACCTCTGTCAAGAGCGAATCGAAGTGCGACTCTATATTGAGTCATTGCGATTAAGCGTTGTTCACTGTGTTGGCAGACACAGTTATTGTGCGGTGTGAACGGACAGAGTTATAGTTAAACGCCTGCGAGCGAATTTTTGAGTGGGATTGCGGTGGACTGGTTATCTGACCGGTGTACCACGCCAATAGTTAGACTAGGGGCGAATAGGAATCCTCGACTTCATCAAGGCGTAGGGAGAGTTTGATTGGCGAAGGTCAATCCAGATAGAACGAGAGTTATCTTATTTGTCAGTAGCGAGCGGCGCGGACAGCAGTCATCGCAGCTTATGGTATTGTGCGCTACAGCTCTTGCGAGCCCCATATTTCCTCCACAACAGTACACTTCACTGCATTTCACACGCGACAGCCTCGACCGTACCTAGCAACATTCTAACGGATAATTACTCAAGTTGAGTAGGCAGGCCTCACAGACATTCTGTCAAGTCAACAACCATCTTAAATTGTGTATAGAAATTTTATTAGCGAATCCTATCCTTGAGAGGTAACTTCACATTCCGAAAAGAACCAGGATATAACTTGTTCAATTCATAACTAAAAGTGCCATTGTGATTTCTCAGAATTTTTGCAAAATAAATAATAACTTTCGTTAGTTTCACGTTTTTCTTACACTAACCAGCACTACTCCAGTACCCAAGTATCCCACTAGTTACGTAAGAAATTTTCTGAATTTGTGTTATTTCCTTGCAGCGGACGACTCCACAAGATATTTATTGCTGAAAGTTTTTCACGCATTTCTCTTTAGTACGTTAGGAGCGTCTGTCTGACTTCTGTAGTAGTGTGGGGGTGGAAATTGCATTTTGCAGGAGCCACAGGGAGAAGGGTACATCTCAGATTAATCCGTTGCGCAGAATAACAGAATCTCGGAACAACCCCACGACATTGAATGCTTTTTTTTTAAAAAAATGGAGAAAGCTCTACAATGCTTGGCGGGGAGTACTTTTTACTGTTATTGGTGGATCTGCAGCTCGTGGTCGTGTGGTAGCGTTCTCGCTTCCCACGCCCGGGTTCCCGGGTTCGATTCCCGGCGGGGTCAGGGATTTTCTCTGCCTCGTGATGACTGAGTGTTGTGTGATGTCCTTAGGTTAGTTAGGTTTAAGTAGTTCTAAGTTGTAGGGGACTGATGACCATAGATGTTAAGTCTCATAGTGCTCAGAGCCATTTGAACCATTTGTTATTGGTGGTTTTATAACGTATTGGGAGGCGCATATTCAGCAACAGGAAAACTCCCTGTACGCCTATGTACAGCCCCTAATGTTTAACATCTTAGTCTCATAAGCCATTTTTCTTGTGTCATTAGTCTTCTGACAGGTTTGATGCCACCAGCCCCAAATTCCTATACAGTGCCAACCTCCTTATCTGAGTGTAGCGCTTGCAGCCTAGGTCCTCAATTATCTAGTGGACATATTCCAATCTCTGTCTTCCCCTACACTTCTTGCCCTCTACAGTTCCCCCTCACATACCAAGGAATTTGTTTATCGATGTCGTAAGAGACGACCTATCATGTGGTGCCTTCTTCCTGTCGATGGCATTTTCCACACGTTCCACTCCTCACCCAATCTGTGGAGATCCTCCTTATTTCCAGAACGAAGTTTTCACTCTGCAGCGGAGTGCGCGCTGATACGAAAGGGGAGCTTCTGTGAAGTTTGGAAGGCAGGAGACAAGGAACTGGCGGAAGTAAAGCTGTGCGGAGAGGTCGTGAGTCGTGCCTGGGTAGCCCAGTCGGCAGAGCAGTTATCAAGGTCCCGAGTTCGATTCTCGGTCTGGCACACAGTTTTAATTTGCCAGTAAGTTTCTTAACCTACTTGTTCTTTCCCTCGTCAGTCCATCTGAATGTCAACTGTAGCACCACATCTCAAACGCTTAGATTTTCTTCTTTCCGGTTTTACCATAGTCCATGATTTTTACCTCCCACGCACCATTCACGAATGGAACATGGGAGGGAACGATCAGTTAGTGGTACCACAAGTACCCTCCGCCACACATTTCCAGCTTGCTTGCGGAGCATTGAAGTAGTTCTACATCTACATGCATACTCAGCAAGCCATTGTACTGTGTATAGTGGAGAGTGCATTGTACCACAACCAATCATTTCCCTTCCTGTTCCACTCGCAAATACAGCGAGGGAGAAACGACTGTCTATATTCCTCCGTAAGACCGTAATTTCTCGTATGTTATGTTCGTGGACCTTGTGCTAAACGTACGTTGGTGGTAGTAGAATCTTTCTGTAATAAGCTTCAAATGCTGCTTCTCATTTTCTCAATAGCGTTCTTCGAAAAGAGGTCGTCTATCCCTTCAAGGATTCCCATTTGAGTTGACGAAGCATCCCCACAATTCTTTCGTGTTGATCGAACGCACCAGTAAGAAATCAAGAAGCCCGCCTTTGAAGATGTAGGTTTGTCATCCAAACGTTCTTAGAATTTTTTCTTCACATTAAGACCTTTGAAGCTAGCAGACTCATCTAGGCCAGGAACGCCCTCTTTGGCTGTGCTAGTGTGCTTTTTACGCCCTGCTTGCTTCGATCGTGAAGTATTGTTTCACTTCCAAGCCAGCATAACTAATTACCTTATTCTATTTGGTAGTCATAATTCTGATGTTCAGGTTATTACTAACCTCATTCCTGCTACTCCTCATTACTTCGGTCTTCCTTCCTTTTATTCTGAATCCACAGTGTGTCCTTATTAGACTGTTTGATACCACTCAACAGACGAATGTCGTCAACGAATCTTACCATAGGTATCCATTAACTCCGAACTTAAATCCCACTCTTGAACTTTCTCCTCCGTCATTGTTTCCACGGTGTATCGGTAGAATAGTAGAAGCGAAAACTGCATCCCTGTCTTATACCGTTTCTCAACTGAGCAATTCCTTCTTTGTGTTCCATTATTATTGTTCCCTACTGTTTCTTGGACACACTGTGTGTTACTCGTCATTACCTGCAGTGTACGCCTATTTTTACCCTAATTTCGAGCACCATGTACCATTTTACGTTGTAGAACGCTTTTTCCAGGTCGACATAATTATCCCGTGCACGTGTTTTGATTTTTCTTGCTTCAATTAACAACCTCCATTGCCTCTTTGATGCCTTTATTTATCCTAAAGCCAAACTGATTGTCGTCTGAACGGGTCCTAAATTTGCTCTGATTTGGTCATTTCGTGTGGCATTAATTGTTATTTATGTTTTAGTATGTTTACATCATTTACGTTTTACTATGTTTACTATACCTACTTGATATAGACTCCAAACGTTGGAACGGCAGAGGGAGTCACACTGTCACCTTGTTTGGCGTTTCCTTCACAGATGTACCACAGTTTCCCAGGATCCTTCCAGAAAATCTGAGTCTTCCATTCATCTTTCCTAACACTGATTTTATGTGCTAATCTCATTTCATATCGCTTCTTAGTATTTCCCTTAAATATCTACAGAAATGATGACACTTGCGTCAAATTTTCAACATTAATTTTACAACCGCACATTCCGAGACCCATCTCTCTGCTACAAATATTCTCTGTATACAGTGTTGCACCCCGTCAGTGTGTTTAAGGGACTCACTTGAAACCGGTAGCGTGACGAAACTCGTCTGCGAGTAAATACACATGACAGGAGCTGCTGATGTTCCACTGAGACGTTGCTGCTGAAGGCTTGTAAAATATCAGCAGGCACGTTTTCAACCGTTACGCAAATATGGATGAACACAAGAAGGCAAGGGCGCCCATACCACTGGATAAGGTGTGGTGGGGGAGAGGGTGTCAGCCCCCCCCCCCCCCAAATAGCTCTCAGGGAAAGGAAAAAAATATAGTGAGGTCAGACGTTTTCCTTTCAAGAAAGTGGTTTAAAAGTTGTATTACGAGGTTTTTAACAGGACTGGAAGTCGTACTTCCTGTGGCTACTTACAAGCCGCCATTCATCTTCCAGAAAGTTAAAATACTCCATAACCCTAAATCTAGCTGTTCCCTCCCCCCCTCCACCCCCCTTCAAACTGACAAACTGGCGTATGGCCACGCTTGCAGTAAGTTCACAATACTGTCCTGCACAATAAGCCATTACTGGAACGTAAGATTCCCGATTCAGCGGACAGAGCACGGCACATGTCACGCTACAAATTAGAATGAGTCAGCAACCATGTGAGAGTACTGCTGCCTCTGGTACTATGACGTAGGTTGTCGTACTCCTTACACATAGCTGGTTGAAACTTTCTAATGAGAGGATGCTTTTTTCCTGGCGCGGGCGTTGTCTTGCCGTTTAACGTCAACATTGCCCCAGTGCTAGTGGTCATGGGCGGGTCTGTCATTGGAGAGTTCTCGACTGGGTTCTGTAAGGGGCGGTCGCGTACATCCGCGTCACGCAAAAATTGTCCGAAGAATTTTCTAAAGAGTTCATTATGATTTATACAGTATTACATCGGTTCGTATCGTAAAAGTAATTTATGAATCGGTTTATTCGTGGAAAGGTACGTGGGACTATTTATGAAATTTGTGGAAGACAGAGTATCATAACAAGTTTGTTTGCGTGGCCATCCTCCGCAGCAAGCATAGAAATAATTGTTTTGTAAATATAGCTGCCTTTTCCTGCTGCCACTAAATTTATTTATCCCAGACGCGTTTCGCCTTTTTCTTGTTCTTAGGCATCATCAGTGGGACCTATAACGATACAGTTTTGTTATTTTTAGATTACCGAAGAGTTCACGTCGCGATTTTTTATGTGAGACAGACGAACACGGGAAATTCCGATTTTTACGTGGAAACTGTGACTTTTAAAATAACTAAAACCCGCGTGGCGTGTTGGGACCGAGGACGGAACGTTCAAAGGGATCGAGTTGTGTAATACTGTATTTCAGCAAGCATACTGTCACAGACAATCCGTTTTGTAAGCCTTTTACTAACGGTTTCTGTTACTTGATGTAAGATGACTGTCATGCGCGACTATGATTGTGTGCCGGCCGGGGTTGCCGAGCGGTTCTAGGCGCTACAGTCTGGAACCGCGCGACCGCTACGGTCGCAGGTTCGAATCCTGCCTCGGGCATGGATGTGTGTGATGTCCTTAGATTAGTTAGGTTTAAGCAGTTCTGATTTCTAGGGGACTGATGACCTTAGAGGTTAAGTCCCATAGTGCTCAGAGCCATTTGAACCATTTTTGTGATTTCGTGCGTCTGCCGAAATTATAGCTTCAGGTTGGCACGAACTTGTCAGTGTGTTGTGTAAAAGGAGTAACAATATATCGAAGTTTTCTCTTAAGAGCTGTCTATCCTTTAATAACCCAGTAACCGGCAACTTGAAAACATTTGTTGCAGTCTCTAGATACTTACAGCGCGACTGGGTCCACTACGGCTTTTACTGTCAAGACACACTGTCCGTTTTCTAACAGGGTAGGCGTCCGGACTGCACTGCAGATCAAGAAATTGACGGCAAGATGAGTGCCCCATTTTCTATAAAGAGAACCGTTCAACCACGCAGTTTCAAGCCGACACAGCTTCCCATATGAATAACTCGGAGATTTTGTACAATAATATCGGTTGCGAGTAGTTTATCAATAGCTTTGAGGATCTTTATGACAACGTTAGTGACTATGACGTCTTGTTAATTTCAGCAAATTAAAGATGATAAAAACTTACTTAACGGCGAGTATAGGTAAAGGAGGCTGTCGATGGAATACGACACAGGTTATAAATGTGACGTCAATGACGTAATCAGTGACTTTCCTACATTCAAAGCAAGAAAAAGAAAAATTATAATAAAACTTCAGTCCTTGGGAAGGAATGTGCTGCCAACAATTATGGCGATTTTTCTTTTATTTCCAATTACTAATTTATGCACATTTATAATTTGTGTTTAGTAATTATAATCTGTTATTTATTATACATCATATTAAAATTAAGTAACTGCCATAAATAGTAACACAGAGGTTTTGTTTTATTTCTTTTTTAGCAATTTTATACTGTTTGTAAATTATCTATTACAGCAATGCATTTAATTTGTTCTGTGTAATATTTGTAATCTATTTAGCTCTTTTACGTAATATTTCTCGATACTGCTTCACTTTTACTAAATCTACTTTGTACAGGTCTGTGCCTAGAGAGCGGTAGTCAGTTTTATCTCCTACGAACGTTACGTCCATGGGATGATAACTGGTAAATATGTTGCCCTATACGACGAGATCGCTGGCTGGATAAGGAGACTGAAGCCTGGCGAATTCTCCTCTGCTCTCTAGCCTGCAGACCGGACCTGTACAAATGGTGTTCAGAAATGACTGCAGCCGCTCGCCTTTCACGGCGGTACAAGTTTTAATTTCTCGTTATAGGTTTCAAGTAGCCTAGCGACTTGTCACCAGACACTACATTTCCTGGCAACTATTCATACCACTGTGGTGGTCGTTGTGTAAACTCCGAATTTATAGGAAACACACATAATCAGATGACATTCTGGATAATACGTCATGCCACCCAAAACAACGCACACTACCAGTCCTAGTATAAGCACTCGGCCGTAAAAATTATTCACACCGAACATGCCATGAAATTCATTGTACTAAGTATTTAAAGGAATAGCCCACAACAATGCTTTTGACGGATTCACCGTTGACCAATCAGATTCAAAAGTTAAAACCAATCAGAAACCATTAACATATCAATTATCATTAGAAGAAAACACCAAATACGACCCACTGCATTTTCTCGTTTACATCGCCTATCAGCTCGCAAAGCAGTTTAAACTGTACAAGGTCAAAATAAATTTCGCACAAACAACAACACAATGTACTTAATAACACCAGAACAGCTATTTCACTTTAAAGTAAAAATATAAACTAATTTGTGACGACTATTCCTACTTCTATATAAGGCAGATAACAAGAAGTTTTGAAATCCAATACAAATACATCGAAGCATTCCAATTTTAAAAAATCTAAATAAATCTAACTTTCTGCCAGCTTAGCACAAAATAAGCATTCAATTACAAACATAGTGACCCACACACTACAGGAAAGGTGTTAAAGATGGAATCTAGATGACCTGCAACAGCCATGGAGGCCATCAGAAAGCAAAATCGATGAAAATAAACAGCTCAAGTAAGGTAGCAGTGAATATTAAAAGACAAGAAAGAAGAATATGACACGCAGATCATGATATGTATGGTAGATCAACATTAGAATTCGTACCCAGCTTTAAATATTTGAGCATAGCGCTACAAAACAGCTGGAACTACTTTACGACTGCATATTGCAGCGTTATTCGTAAAGTAAGGTCCGATCGACGGTGAAATAGAAAAGACAGTGAAAATCCGACCAAGCTCTGCGCAGATTTGTCGGGCAGTGTCCCTATTGTGCCTGTGGACCGCGTCACGTCGCTCTTTCCAGTTCTGAGCGTGCAGTGAGCACATAAAGATTCCTAGGAAATTGTGTCTCCAAACAAGTATAGGTACCTGCTGAGAGATTTCGCCTGATTTCACGCAACCCCACTTCACGCTTATCCTTCTTCATGACAGCGTAGGGGCAACGAGGACGCTCCTGCAGCGTTTTCGATGGTAAGTGTTTGATCACCCCCACCACACAGCCCGGACAAGGCAACCTCTGACTGCCACCTCTTCGCTCACATGAACCACTGCCTATGAAGACAACGTTTTGGCACAGTCAACATGATGCACACCAGCCTAGACAATTGGTGCAAAGCACAGGCGGCTGCCTTCTATAACGAGGGTACTGGAAAGTTGGACGAGGGTCTAAGTCAGATCGACCACTATGTAGAGAAGCAGCTAGAAGGCGTAGCTAACTGTTGTAAATAAAAACATGTTTTATTTTCCCTGCGGTTTCCATTTCGCGACCGCACTGACCTTGCTTTCCGAATACGTCACGTACAAGGGCGAGCGACACCCACAAAAAGTCATTTACGAAAAACTTAAACTGCAAAATTTATCTCATCTACCTGCGATAATGCTGTTCAAGCTCAAGGTTATGCCACATGCCTCATTCTGAATTCAACTAATACGGGCGTATCTGACGGTGAAACACTCCAAGAAACTGGAAATGTTAAAGGCAGATTCATAAAAAAAGTTCCGTCAATCTCAAAATTCAGAAGAAATAGCTAAATTTTTATAATAACGCAGGCATCTTTATGCTTATCCATTACGGATATTTTAGAACCGTGACTGTATATTGAATGTAAATAAGTTTTTTTCAAAAAAGTGACTGGTTGCAGTTCTGTATAACTTATTTACATGCAAGCATCTTTCTTCAAGGAAGTTGTTAGATAATGCTTTCATCTTCCGAAGGCGCAAGCATACAAAACCGTCATCGAGAAGATACGGAAGAAAGCAAGGGGATTACTGAAAGAAATAACGGGGACGCGGGCAATGAGTACAGATACGTGGGGAAAGGACCGAACTTTCAACTCCATCACGTGTGAATACGTTTAGCCACCCATGGTTTCCAAGAGGAAGACATGCCAGAAAGGATCATGTGACAACTCCAAGGAGGACAGTGTCTGTAAACTGTGCAACGAGCTATATTCCCCACAAAACATTTTGTGGTGAAACGATAGGTATAATGCAACTATACGCACATGATATATTTAATGTAGTTATTATGAAAAAAAATAAGATGGGTGTTCTGTCACAACTAGAGATTTTCACCAATAACCATAAATCGCCTCACGCCGTTGTTAAATGAACAAATTGACTTAGCAAGCAACCTTTTTACTCAGAACTTTAAGGAATCTTTAATGTTGTGCATCTTAGCAATTAATATGGAAAACATTTTCCTCTCTAAAACAAACTCACAGGCAGACACGCACGAACACACACACACGCACACACGCACACACACACACACACACACACACACACACACACACACACACTTACACACACACACACACACGCACAAACCCCTCCCCACCCCCAAAACCTCACATCGCCACACGCCCTCTCAGTCGCCCTCCTACTTATCTTGTCTCTCTCTCTCTCATCTCTCACTCTCTCTCCGCCCCCCCCCCCTCCTCTCTCTCTTACCCACCTCCCAGATCGCCACGGAACTCAGGATCTTCAGTAATTGTAGCCATCAACATCCTAAGCTCTCTGTTGCCTAGTTCATAATCGATATGTAATAAGTGAGAGTAATTTCAGAATCCAGAAGTGTAGAAGAAATGTCTTTCTGAACCGTAGTGTTATAGAGTTGACAAATGTCATACACCAATTTTGTAATATGAATGTACTTTAAAATTATATTCAAGATCAATGTGCAGCTTTCGAAAATGCGAGTTTCCCAAAGAAAGTCTCTACTCCAGCGCAAAATCTTTGGTTTGTTTATATACTATAAAGCACTTAAAAATGGTTACCTGCGATAGAGTGTATGTAATATCATGTAATCAACGGAACTGGAAAACATATGCAATGTCTTCCAAAGTAATTTATGCAACAAGAGGAATCCTATGGAACCAGATAACTGTCTTATGCTACCAAGTCGACCTCATAATTTTATGATGTAATTAACTCCAGATACCTAGCTACATTCTTTGCTTACCTGTGTCCAACTTTTTCTGTCTAGACACGGCTATACACAGAGCAGCAAAACGCTATGAACTATCACTAAAAACTGTACAGTCTGGTGATGAATCGCTTGGCGATTTGAAACCGGTAATGCGAAAATAAAAACCTTCCATCACGAAAGGCGACTGGTTGCACTAATTTCCGAAAAATTTTATTTATCGGCGCTACAAATTTTCACATCCACAAATTTTTGTTCCCCAAAATATTATTTCTCTTCTCTGGCATCAATATTGCTTTTATTGCCTCGACTTTACCGCTATTACGATGCTAACACAATTCGTATCACATTTATGACGCTGCCACTAACTTCAGATGCACTGTCCCATGTCGTGAGTGAGGGACGGATGACCCCCTCTGTTTAGTCCCTCCGCCTTACCCTCCCCCTCCCCCTCCCCCATCCCTTCTGGACCAGTTAACCAATCAGCCAAGATATCGAGTGTAATCAGCACATCATGGCAGCGGTAACTGGGCATTATGCTGAGTTTCCAAGACAAAACCCAAAACATCAAACGATGGTACGACATCACTGATCGGGAAATCCTGTCTCGGGCTGCTCGGCTGCGTCGAGCAAGTCTTCCTGTTTTGCTTCAGAATTAATTCGCTGATCGCGAATATCTTGATATCACCTGTACTAGCTATAGATCTATTACCCAAAAGTGACATATGAAAATCAATGTCGAACCAGGACTTGAACCCGGACTTCCCGCTTTTCGCGAGCGGTCGCCCTAACCACTCCGGCTATCTGGCACACCTCGCCCACTTAACCAGCCTTCCGTGTGCCACATTGTCCACATCCTTATGTTGAGAGGCACCCACATGCCTTGCTCATACTGTGGCATCAAGCATTCAGGCCTGCAAGATGAGTGGTCTGCCAAGCGAGTGGATTCATTCTTATTTATCGAGTAACATGAACTCTAGTACTCACACTTAAGTTACAAGTTATCCTCCTATATGATTAATACGCAACGGAAACACGCATCTGACTATCAGTAATTTACAGAACTCTGACTTTGCACTACGCACTGGCAATACCAGATTTCCTTTTTGTCTTTTATTTAACGGCTTTTGTCAACACGTGGCCACCGCACTGAATATGAATGGCGCACACATTATAAATTCGGGACATAATGACAACATACAATTCGAAGGAAAAGTCCACCAATCTTTTTCTTTTCACTATCTTATTTATTCCGATAAATTCTCTAACCTAAACACACAAATTCTATAACCTATAACAATAACACATGAGACATTCCGCCCAGTGGGCATGGCTTTACATTGGTGATTCTCTATATTATGGTCTCGTAATTATTTAACGCTACAATGGACTTTCTGGATAGGATGGTGGATCTTTTATTATATCTCACACTTCGACTCTCACAATCATCATCACGAAACTTTCCTCCAGATCGAGCGATACAGAAGCAACAAGCATAACCCACTAATCTTTTGAAACTACCTTGCTACTCTCCCATGCAAACCACACATACCCAAATTACATGACATACATCACACTGCAATAAGAAATACAAAACACTAAGTAGTCACAACATTATCACTTTCAGCTTTCCCACTTCAATTAGTATTTATCCCAGTTTCACACGACACTGCCCCACTTTGTAATTCTACTTTCCTACTATGAACTCTGGAGATATTTGCACGTCTTCCTGTGCAATGCAAGCCAAGTGGCGTTGCTGGATAGACGGCCGACTCACCTTGCTTCTCTCTCAGAGTTTGAATCTAGCGTCACACGGAATCATATCACGCAAAGTAATATTAAGAACGTATTCATCACACACGCGAGTCCTCAACTGATACCATGGACGAGTACTTCTCTTTATCTTTTGTCTCATACGCAGTTTTGAGACTCACACAGTACTCACCACGTGGAAGTACTCGTCTCTAATTTCAAGTCCTGCACACGCCATTTCTTAAATATTTCAACTTATGGTACACACGCTATTTCTTAAATATTTCAACTTATTGTACACACGCTAGTAATTCAGCTTAACTTAAGCACACGGAAGTATTTCAACTTATTGCTACACATGGTTTCATTGTGACCGTTGGTCACTTCTGAAGATTACTACAATCCCATTAATATTACCTGCCTGACATTTAATTCTCCCCACAAAAGTTCCTGAAATAGAGAAATTATTATTTCAAACTATTCTTAAATATTCCACATGCATACCATGTCTCCACTCTTTTGTCATTACGGAGCACAACTAAAACAGGTCTTAACAGCACAAGATCCAGCGGCAGAGTGCTGAAACATGGCTGTTCTCTAGGTCCTCTCACACCTCTGTCGAAGTGGGGGAGCAACTTGCTACCGTATTGGTCAGCCACATTTCAGGCACTCAAAGCTCAGGTAAATTTCATCTCTTTGGTCCCACCAAAGGTGGCCAAAGGATCGTCTCAAAGATGATGATATATTCACATTCACTATCTGCGGTTAGCAGACGCCATACATTCATTCATTTCACAGATCTCACCAAACTGGATGTAGGGATTAATTTTGTGGGAGTGCACATGTGATCAATTAAATAAATAAATTGTCATTCTTTCCCACACTGGTATCCGGCTTCGCTGTATTAATTGAAATTGAGTTATTTTACAAAAAAAAATGTGTTGTTCTGACAAAAATAATGAAGTATGTTGTACCTATTTTCAATGTCGGGCGGTACTGTACCCTTTCAATGTCATAGTCCACTTTCTGTTCGGTGCCGCTTCTGCGGCTTACAGCGTTGATGAAGATGATGTCAAATAATTAGGATAAAACGAATAACCAATCCTCGAGAGAAGAGAATCCGCGACCCTGCCAGGGATCAAACCCTGGACCCCACGATCTACAGGCATCGATGTTGACCACTGCGCCAGGAACTGCGAACTCCTCCCCCCCCCCCCCCCCCCGCCCTATCCAAAAACAAGTAAAGGGGCAAATCACTGGGTAAAATGCATTGAAAGGAGAACAGGTAAAAACATAAGTGCACGCCTACCAAATAATTCTGTCATTCACTTTGAGACACTAAATTTTTCTCCTTGACGTCAAAAGTTTCATCGAAAGATCAGGGTTTTTCTGATCTCGCATCACACATCATGAACAGATACATTCTAATGACGTGGAAGTAAGAAGTAGAAGGAGCTATGCTATCTCTACAGAAAAAAAGCCACACCTCGTGGAATTTTTAAGAAACTGTTATTAGCGCTATACTCTGTTTCGAACCTAACCTGTAGTCATGCCGGCTAAAGGTCAGTCAGCTGTGTGGTCGCGGACCAGCACTTTTACTACAGACCTGCTGTCGCGCTCCGCCGTGTTGGAGGGCTGCGGCACAAGCGAAACGGTCAGGACGGAAAAAGGTCTGTGTGGTCGCCAAATGCCTTCAGCTGACAGTGGCACCCTGCAGTGTAGCATGTATTCGCTTCCAGTGCAGCACTAACCTCGTCAATGAGGTGAATGATTTAGACCTTAACCGTCACAGCGACGACAAGTGGACCACTCACCTTCCCTTCAGCCGACCTTGCGAGCTCATTCCATTTCATGTCGGTTTGCAACGTTACACCCACATATTTAATCAAGTAACTGTTCACGAAACACACCACTAGCACTGAATTTGAACATTACATGATTGTTTTTCCTACTTATCCGTATTTACGTACATTTTCCACATTTAGAGCTAGCTTCCATTCCGCACACCAAACAGAAATTCTGTGCAAGCTATACCGTCTCCTACTACAGTCACTAAACGACTACACTTTCGTGTACATTACAACCTCATCGGCAACCAGTCGCAGATTACTGTTCACCCTTTCCTTCAGATCCCTGCGGCACTCCCGATGATACCCTTGTGTATGACCTACACTCGCCGTCCGAGGCAACGTACTTAAGTCTTCGACCTACTCACATGCCTGAGAACCTATTCCATACTCTTCGACCTTTCTAAACAGTCGTCTGCAGGGTAGCGCTGTGGCAAACGCTTTCAAGAAACTTGGGAATGTGGACTCCAAGTACGGGTTTAAATATCATTTAATTACGGCACGGTGCAGCATTTGCAACCATTACAACTGGTGAACTCCATGAGTGATCTTTCCGACGGCCAGGTTATTTCATTAGTCATAAGTCACTATGCAGTCACTGACTTCCGAAAACTGGAAAAAATAGCAGCGCTGACGTCTTTTCCCACCTGCAAATTACGAATGCAGAATAAATAGCATAGTATACGTGAACGAACGAAAACAGCTGTAGGTTTCAGTTCAAATGGTTCAAATGGCTCTGAGCATCTGAGGTCATCAGTCGCCTAGAACTTAGAATTACTTAAACCTAACTAACCTAAGGACATCACACACATTCATGCCCAAGCAGGATTCGAACCAGCGACCGTAGCGGTCGCGCGGTTCCGGACTGAAGCTCCTAGAGCCACATTCAGTTAACCTATCGAAACGTGTTGTACAACTTCTGCATAAAAAAACGAGTCTGCCTCTATTACTTACCAACCATTTTCTAATTAGTGCTAGTGAGTGACTGTTTTTCTACTGTGAACTGTGTGCTTCTGGCAATAATGATGTATTTTTTTTATTACAATAGAAGTCTAAGACTATTAATGTGTATGAGAAGCAACAGAGGATCCATAACTGAACCATGTAGTCCATCATTTCTGACTGCTTCCAAATTATGTGTGGCCATTGAGTGTGGAACACGTGCAATGTATGCTCGCTCATTTTTGTCATGCAGGCAGGTTGAAATCCGTACGCCTGCCGTGTCTCCTGTCCCGTAATGTTCTAAGATTTGTAACGAAAAGTTTTAGCCAAGTGAAAAACTATTCCCAACAATAATGACTTCTAGAACATTAACTGGCAAGGAATTTATAGACTACATAGCAAAAGGAAGAAATAAATGAAGTGAAGCATACGCCCCACACCACTGACCAATAGAGTAGTTGGCCGGCCGAAGTGGCCGTGCGGTTAAAGGCGCTGCAGTCTGGAACCGCGAGACCGCTACGGTCGCAGGTTCGAATCCTGCCTCGGGAATGGATGTTTGTGATGTCCTTAGGTTAGTTAGGTTTAACTAGTTCTAAGTTCTAGGTGACTAATGACCTCAGCAGTTGAGTCCCATAGTGCTCAGAGCCATTGAGCCAATAGAGTAGTTGTGTTTTTGGAGACATGTGAGGCACATTATACAGCATAGGTCCCGCTCTAGTTAATTACATTATAAACAACGGGGTGAATAGACAGTGGAAGCGTGGACGATTTACACACAGACATATACTCTTCAGCATTAGTCATAACACACAAAATCATTTACTTCGCTTCTTTTATGATATTGATCTTCGATTGTACTCAGCTCTTGTTAAGTATGCGAGAACACACAACAGCACTTGTAGGGGATGGGAAGTCAGCCATTTTCCCGGGTTTGCATAACATTTTTTAACATTTAAATTTAAACTTTAATAGCATAAATTCGATAATGGATTTCGTAATTCTATCTTTTTACAAAATGGGAGAATAATAAAAGCTCATGGCGCTACGTTATTCGTTTTCTTGTTTGTACCATACACACAGGCGCACCCAGTGTTGTTATATGCTGCGACAGTAGTGCGCCAAGCGGACAGTAAGCTAAAGTGTCGGATTCAGTATTCGATGAATTCGGTTAGTATCGATCATATTGGTCACTAAAATGGCTCGTACGAGGGGACTTCAAAACGCATATTGCACTTTAGTACAGCAGGTCCTGTAACTTTTACTGAATGCTGTCCTGTATTTCAGAGTGGCAAGAATACAGGACACTTGTTTCCAGTACCATCACCAAGTCTCTGCACGACAGAAATCATCCCCATTGGTTACGGAGCCATTCGAGAACCGACGTGTGAACCGTCGGAAAATCTGCGATTGGTGCAAATCAGTTCCGTGACTGCCTGGACATTGTTGTCGATCGTGGTCTTCTGTCCCGTTCAGTGCAGCACTGGTCAAGCAGTTTGCACCATTTCACAATAGCAGGAAGCGACATTTGCTTGTGGTCCAAATATCGCCAGGTAACCTGTGTAAAGTTTACACGCTTTGTATACAAGAATGGTACTGTCCCATGTACTTCACCTTTGTATATTTAGGTAGTAACCTAAAGTTTTGTTCATTACATTTGGAGACCAGCCAGTTTATCAATGCGTGAAATAGGAAACTAGTGTTGAATGCATTATCTACATTATTTACCGTACCGGATGAGTGACTGCAACTGTAGCTGAAGAGAAAAACTACCACACAGGTGTGGTAATAAAACAACAGAAACAACAGAAATACTTCCCGACGCAGAAGGAAACAAATTCGTCAGTTGTTGCTACGTCAGAGCCACGAGGGTCAGAAGTTTTCAACGCAGTCGTATTTTGAAGAAGAAGAAGAAGAAGAAGAAGAAGATGACATATCACACAAATATTTGTTAACTGGAAGTTGAGTGTAGTGCAACAATGACAAAATTCTTGGAATTTGCATAAAACTGTTGCGACTTAAAGAAAGCGCCAATCAAAAGAATAGTCAATAGCAGAAATACAAGCTTCTTAAGGTCGAAAATCTATGTACGTATTCTTGCCTTTAGTGAGAAGTGTCCTTTTTGATCCTGCTGCCACTATGGATCACGACACAAAGAAATTAAAGACATTATCTGCCAGTGGGCATTGATTTACATCAAAGGAGCAAGCTGAAAAATCCTGCTTAGCCACGATTCGAATCCTGGTCTCCTGCTTCCTAAGCAGATATGCTGACCACTACGCCCTCTGTAAATATCGGGCAGCTCGGACTACTCCAAAACGCCTTTCGTCGGACTCAAATTCTCAATTTACGCCCCTGCTCATTGGCCTCGTTACTCGTAGCATCTCGCCGATACCTGTAAGAATTCGAGCTCGGTCTGCATCCGCATTGAAGGGCACGGCATGGTGTTACGTTCCTGTGGGACCAAACTGCTCAGGTCAACGGATCCTAGGCTTACACACTACTTTTAAACTTACGCCAGCCGCGCGGAGTGAAGCACCATGTCACGGATTGCGCGGTCGCTCCAGCCGGGGGTTCGAGTCCTACGTCGAGCATGGGTGTGTGTGTCGTTCTCAGCGTAAGTTAGTTTAAGTGGTGTGTAAGACTAGGGACCGATGACCTCAGCAGTTTGGCCCTTTACAAATTCACACTCATTTTTAACTTCCGCTAAGGACAACACACACACCCATGCCCGAGGGAGGACTCGAGCCTCCGACGGGGGGAGCCGCGCGAACCGTGGCAAGACGCCTGAGACCGCGCGGCTACCCCGCGCGGCTGCACTGAAGGGATCATCGGCCATCATCACCTTAATTATACAGGGTGAAGAAAAATTCGCGCACTCAGACTTCACAGCGCGATTCCTTACATACTAGCAATGCAAAAAAGTCTCACAAAATTTCGTCCAGAGGTTATTTCGGGCAATAAATGAACATTAAAAATTGGCTGTCCGGCAACACCGTAATCACATGTACGGTAACTATCCCTGTGAAAGTCACAGCAGTGCTGTGCAGTTGGTGCAGTGGATAGCGTTTTGCGTTAACATGCAGGAGGTCGTGGGTTCAATTCAGGGTCGCGGCTTACTTGTTTTTATTTGCTAAAAGTAGTGTGCGTGGAATGTTATCTGGCATCTTAATCGTCATACAGCGATTGCAATGGGATTTCTACAAAACATTTGCAGTTACATAATACGAACACAGAAACGGAAATTCAGTCGTTTTCATTGATCAACTTTTGAAGAAGTACTTTACAAGTCGTGGATGAGAATTGTTTCGTGCTGCTGCATCTACTAGATTCCAAACCAGTTTTCTGTGTACAATACCCCAAATGGTCCCATATAAATGATACTCAACGAACGTTAATAGCCCTACTGGTGTAATGTGGCAAGAATAATACCTGATATTAGTCGATGGGTCCATTAGGGTAGGGTACACACAACAGGTTTGGAATCTAGTATATGCAGTGGTGCGAAGTAATTCGCGCCCACGACATGCAAAAGGTTTCTTTTAAAGCTGTCCAATGAAAACGATTGCACGTCCGTCTCTGTGTTTGTAGTGCGTAAGTGCAAAATGTTTTGTAGAAGACCCACTGTAATCGCTGTATGACGATTAAGACCCCGGACACCGTACCACGCAGACTACTTTTAGCAAATAAAAACAAATAACAGCCTCGACCCAAAACTCTGCCCACTGCACCAAATGCCCATTACTACTGCCACATGCCAAGAGAGGTACTTACCGTATAAGTGATTACAGTATTGCCAGATTGTCAGTCTTTAACGTCCATGTACTGCCCGAAATATGCGCAGGACGAATTTTTGTATTGGGAGAATGTGAGGAATCGTGCTGCCAAGTTCGAGTTCTCAAATTTTTCTTCTCCCTGTATATGTGGAGTCCGTTCTTTACGATTATTCATGTCTCCTGGTATTTTACTTGCGCTTGGGACCTAAATCACAATAACTGCTTCGTAAATAAAGTAGAAAAACAATTAAAAACCAACTTGAGTCTTATTTCACTTATTTTAAATGAAATGTTTTCATGCCGCCAGAGGCGCTAGTGTGTCTTCAACTGTCAACCGGTAACAACTTTCAGAGCAGTAAGTGTATCGAGTTTCATGTTACATTGTGTTTGGCACCTCATTTTTAGCTCCGCTGTTAGGGCGACGGCAGTTCAATGCCAAGCTGGTGACAAACAGACGAAAACATGAGAAACGGTATCGGAAACAATGAAGGAACTCATTTCAACCTTCCCCAAGAGAAATATTCCTCATAAGTTCTGAACAGTTTAAGTAGTATTTTGCGGAGACATTTTGAAACTACAAAATGGGAAACTTTTTTACGACGAACATGTCGTTGGTGTTTCTTTAATCAGATACAGAATAACCATAAGTAAGATTTTAAGTCGAAGGAAACGAACCACATTTTCGTGTTAGAAGATTATTTGTAAATAAATGGTTGTGCCTTAACACGAAGAAAGATTTTCGAAATGGGAAGTGTAGTTGCGCAATGGCAGACTACGACTGAACATGAAAGAAGCTTCGAGGAGGCACGAGAAATTTCGGTCCTCAGCCACACCGAAGTGAGTCGCCTTACATAGCAACTGTAGGCATCTCCGCAAAACACCAGAGTGAAGCAAGCAGCCGTCACGCGCCTACGTTTCCAGCAGCTTGTTGCTAATGACCCAATTACACGAAGTGTTCTAACCAGCAGCTATTAAACAATGACATATTGTACAACTACATTTCCGTTATACGTGTTATTCAGTCCTTAGACCGGTCTGAGGCCAATTTTCAAACGAGTCTATCCAGCGCAAGCGTTATCACCTACTTATAACTTTAGCAGACTGCATGCAGCTTTGATCTGCCTCTCCAGTCTTCCACAGTTACCGCATTAACTATTTTTTTGATTCTTCAGTGTTTCTGGTATCCACCAATACCTTCTTTTTGTCAAAATGTGTCATAAAACTCTTTTCTCGCCAAAACGATTCATTACCTACTCATTGGTTATACGATCTATCTGTATGGTTTCCAGAAATCTCCTGTAAAATCAGATTTGAAGACTTTGTGTTTTATTTTTGTGTTTACTGTTTGAAATAGTTTAAGAAGTGACAAAAGTGGTTCAAATGGCTCTGAGCACTATGGGACTTAACATCTGAGGTCATCAGTTCCCTAGAACTTAGAACTACTTAAACCTAACTAACCTAAGGACATCATACACACCCATGCCCGGGGCAGGATTCGAACCTGCGACCGTAGCGGTCGTGCGGTTCCAGACTGAAGCGCCTAGAGCCGCTCGGCCACACCGGCTAAGAAGTGACACCCTGGAACTTACATTTCTCTTGGGTGTTCATAGATTTCTCTTTTTCACTGAAGCTGTTTTCGCTACGGACGGTTCACGTGTCATATACTGTTTACCCCCGTCGTCGCTACTCACTGTGCTTCCTGAATAGCAGAAACCTGTCCACTGCTTTTAGTGCCTTTCCTTTAACCTACTTCTTCAACACTCCATTACCCTTGTCTCACTGCCATCAACAGGAACGCTTTGCTCTCAATACGCGTTCATTCCGTTCGACTGATCTAAGTCCTTTGCCACAAGAAGTAACATTGTAAAATCGGATGGCCCTTTTGAGGGGGCTCTGAGCACTATGGGACTTAACATCTTAGGTCATCAGTCCCCTAGAACTTAGAGCTACTTAAACCTCACTAACCTAAGGACATCACACACATCCATGCCCGAGGCAGGATTCGAACCTGCGACCGTAGCAGTCCCGCGGTTCCGGACTGAAGCGCCTAGAACCGCACGGCCACCGCGGCCGGCCTGGCCCCTTTGAAATTAAAAGCTTGGTGGCCCCAATCGAAAGATGAAATTAATATCTTTACTCATGTAACAGATATATAGTGTTGTGAAATCGGATAAATCTTTTTGAAAGACCCTGTACATTATAAATATAGACTGCCACAAACTGATCTTAAGCAATCTTTTATCGCCAGCTCCGAGCACCGTGAGCACAGATGCAGCAAGAATTGCAAGTACAAGGGATTGTACAAGTTTGCGTTTCAGGTAAACAACGCCGTTCTGTTTTGTATATTTTTGCAGGCAATTGAGAGATACCGGTGTGTTCTTAATAGCTGCAGCGTCCTCTTCATTTCAGATTACGTTTCCATCTGTTATTCGGGGAAGGTCGGGCAGGGAGGGGCAGGAGAGCTGCTTCTAAATTCTGCCACTAGTGGCAGCACCTGCCTCAAGCGTGGAAGGAGATCATCGATGACGGCACTTACAGTTATAATAACAGTGCGATTCGAAGTGGCAACAAGTTGTCAATTACCAGTGAGTTTATCGGTGCGCGAACTTAAATTTTGAGTCTTTTCTTTTTATAAAGAATGCAGTATTGCACATATATCGTATCTTCAGATACAACTATCATTATTCTATATATTGTAGGTTGTAACAACGTCTAGCCCAAGTAGTAACAAGGGAGATGTTTAACTTCCAGAGCGGTGCGTTCGGGTCGTGTTGGACAAAGCAGTCTCTTGTTGTGGAGTTTTTATGTTTTTTTTTTTTTTCTTGTCTAACAGGCTTATGTGGAGTAGTCCCGGAATAACTGCGATGAAAATATTGTGCAGGAAACTGATTTAATTGGGCAAACAAAGTTGACACTCAGCGCTGTGGCTGATGGGTGCGACCGTAAAGGCACTTCCCATTTACAGTCGCTCCAGTCAGCCACCGCGCCGAGTGTCAACTTTGTTTGTGCGTGTTATACACATAGACATCTTGAAATGTCACTCGCGAAGCGAGTGAGGAATATTCAGTTGCAAGAAGTACGTTAGGTGACAGAATTAACCTTTACGGGAAAACAAAGACGTGGCCGTGAAACATGTTTCAGGGAATAATACATCTTTTCCGAAAACATTCAGTGATAAACTGGGAACAATACTGTATGTTCAATGAAATGTTAATATTTTGATTTAGTAGTATTATGTTGAAAACTTTAACTAATAACTTTATTATGAATTTGTGTAAAATTTCTTCCTACATGAACGCTTAGAAGTGAGGTACATAACTTTCACTTTAGTTAAATGTTTATAAACATTACTGACCTAATTAATGCTTTTTTAACAAAAATTATTTTTAAACACGTTTTTATTAGGTCGCTTCCTTGTCTGCATATCTCTTCCGCTTATATTCTTCAACTGATTTGAAACTAACTTTCCAGTGAGCTAGAGAAATGAGATTTTAAACGTAATTCACAACTGGTGGAGAATGCATTAATAAACGGCTTTCTTGTCGGAATTCTCGGTAGCTGGTGTACCTGAGAAAGGCTCATAATGTTTGCCCTGCAGGACAGGCATGTTGTATGGACCACTGTGCAGTATACGCGACATATGTGTGTATGTGTGAAGCTGTGGGTAAAGGGCTAGTAGATACAAAAAAAATTATTCGAATAAAAAGTATAATCTGATCAAAATTTTAAAAATCCATTGAGAAATTTCATACACACAAGGCTAAAGAGCAGAAAATAATTATTAAAAAATAGATTTTAGTAACAATTTCTTTAATTGGACTGAAAAGTATAAAATAATTTGTACTAACCTCATACAGACTCCTAACTAGATACAGCTGGTCCTGAATATTTGTGCTTGTGAATGTTTTACTTCGGTCCACTTTAAAAACGTATTACATCAAAAAATGTTTTAGATTTAAACAATTACACGTATTCTCACCACATTGAGATTAATAATTCTGCTAAGTAACGTGTCATAAAATTGTTCTGTGTCTACAATATTCCATTACAACCTTCAGAAAAAACAATAATTTCGTGTCTGATACCATTCTAGACACTTCGTTAATGGAGAGAAATTGACGTTCTTCGTGTTCGAGTCTGCGAAAACCACGTTTATGAAGGAATCTCATTTCGTGTGACTCTTCCGACAGATCCGCTAGCAGCCACGAACAAGACACGTTTCTCATACCGGTCGCAAGTCTTCCCAAAACAGGTCGTATTCCGTTAGCAGGTGTTTCGGTGTTGCACGCCGAGCGCAGGAAATCGGCAACCCGCCGCGGCGCAGCGCTCGCAGGGCAGCCTAACTTAGAGGGGCACAGGGAGCAGGTTATTGCTTGGGGAACGTGACTTAGTGGCGCCACATGGGGCGTCCACGGTAATGGAAGAGCTGCGTGGGCCCTGGGGAGGGATGGGGAGGGGGAGGGAGGGGAGGAGGGCGCAGACACCGGGGACTGCCGGCACGGGCGGTCAGTCCCTGCAGCAGCACAGCCCGCGCAGCAGAGCCTTGTCCCTGCGCGCTCTGATTGATTTCCGATGTCTCGGTCGCACAACCGCGTCTCTGTCGTCACACTTTGAACACAGCGCAAGCGCTCTAAGAGTCACTTCTTGCTACTTTACTTTTGTGCACGTTACGGAAGGAAGTTACAGCCCTACTGAATGATCTAACAAAGTGGTCGTCAATGAGCCAATACTGTCACTGTCGGCCTACATAAACTGCTATGTTATGAGCTCCCAACAGGCTAGCTATACTAAGGGCCCTCAAGTACCGATCGTTAAAAGTCGGCACCTTTCGGGATACTTTCAATCAACTGTTCTCTGTTTCAGATTCCTGCCATCTTCGTCGACATCAGAGAAGTGGCACTATACTGGCTGAAGAAGTGTATTGTGCTGTCTGTGCAAGCGAATGATTGATTAATAACAGTAATTGTTGTAATTATATTTAAATGCATCGTGCGATAAAAACCACGATCACAATTTTTTACTACATGTTCTGAGCCTTAATGTAATTTCAAATTCTTTGTGCCAAATACCTACCGCATTTTATGACGATCGTCTTAAAATGCGTATTCACGAATTTATGTTACTTCCGTGTCAAAATTTGCACCATAGCAGCCAGTCGGTACAAGTTGCGCATGTCCGTGGGCTGTCTGTACTGAATGACAAACAGTAACAAATTCCCCCCCCCCCCTCCCTCCCTCCACAGTTGCCCCGCTACTTACTCCTCTTGTCCTTGACGTAAGCGACTAACTGTACTTAACTCGGGGATAAATTCATCACCGTCAATTACAACTGAGCACTTTTCAGAATATTGCTGTCTCTGTGTTTTTGTTTGTTAGTGTGCAGAAAAACGACCCTCTTAAGAATCTCTTAACTTTAGCTGACATTTCTGAATTCGGTGTTAGTTACTAGATACAGATTTTTGTACACGGTACATCTGAAAAGTTAAGTGGCTGATCCCATAAAATAAAGAAAACGACAGCTACAAACAATATGCGTTTACTGACGTTCAAAGCAATCACCATTAATTAGAAAACACTGCTGACATCGGTTGTTGAGCTCTTGGAAACTACACTCCTGGAAATGGAAAAAAGAACACATTGACACCGGTGTGTCAGACCCACCATACTTGCTCCGGACACTGCGAGAGGGCTGTACAAGCAATGATCACACGCACGGCACAGCGGACACACCAGGAACCGCGGTGTTGGCCGTCGAATGGCGCTAGCTGCGCAACATTTGTGCACCGCCGCCGTCAGTGTCAGCCAGTTTGCCGTGGCATACGGAGCTCCATCGCAGTCTTTAACACTGGTAGCATGCCGCGACAGCGTGGACGTGAACCGTATGTGAAGTTGACGGACTTTGAGCGAGGGCGTATAGTGGGCATGCGGGAGGCCGGGTGGACGTACCGCCGAATTGCTCAACACGTGGGGCGTGAGGTCTCCACAGTACATCGATGTTGTCGCCAGTGGTCGGCGGAAGGTGCACGTGCCCGTCGACCTGGGACCGGACCGCAGCGACCCACGGATGCACGCCAAGACCGTAGGATCCTACGCAGTGCCGTAGGGGACCGCACCGCCACTTCCCAGCAAATTAGGGACACTGTTGCTCCTGGGGTATCGGCGAGGGCCACTCGCAACCGTCTCCATGAAGCTGGGCTACGGTCCCGCACACCGTTAGGCCGTCTTCCGCTCACGCCCCAACATCGTGCAGCCCGCCTCCAGTGGTGTCGCGACAGGCGTGAATGGAGGGACGAATGGAGACGTGTCGTCTTCAGCGATGAGAGTCGCTTCTGCCTTGGTGCCAATGTTGGTCGTACGCGTGTTTGGCGCCGTGCAGGTGAGCGCCACAATCAGGACTGCATACGACCGAGGCACACAGGGCCAACACCCGGCATCATGGTGTGGGGAGCGATCTCCTACACTGGCCGTACACCACTGGTGATCGTCGAGGGGACACTGAATAGTGCACGGTACATCCAAACCGTCATCGAACCCATCGTTCTACCATTCCTAGACTGGCAAGGGAACTTGCTGTTCCAACAGGACAATGCACGTCCGCATGTATCCCGTGCCACCCAGCGTGCTCTAGAAGGTTTAAGTCAACTACCCTGGCCAGCAAGATCTCCGGATCTGTCCCCCATTGAGCATGTTTGGGACTGGATGAAGCGTCGTCTCACGCGGTCTGCACGTCCAGTACGAACGCTGGTCCAACTGAGGCGCCAGGTGGAAATGGCATGGCAAGCCGTTCCACAGGACTACATCCAGCATCTCTACGATCGTCTCCATGGGAGAATAGCAGCCTGCATTGCTGCGAAAGGTGGATATACACTGTACTAGTGCCGACATTGTGCATGTTCTGTTGCCTGTGTCTATGTGCCTGTGGTTCTGTCAGTGTGATCATGTGATGTATCTGACCCCAGGAATGTGTCAATAAAGTTTCCCCTTCCTGGGACAATGAATTCACGGTGTTCTTATTTCAATTTCCAGGAGTGTATAAGCAAACGACTCTCGTGGAATCGCTCGAAGCACAGTGGGTCGCGCTTTGCTGGATATCCGCCACGTCTTCGTGCTCGACTTTCTCGCTCAACGCTAGGTAGATGTTCTTCAGGACCCTCCTTATTCTCCAAATTTGACCCCAGCAGAGTTCTTTTTGTTTCTCCTGCCTAAATTAGCACTGAAAGGCTGATGTTTCGCAGACGTCCCACGTGACCGTGGTTCTTGATTACTTTGAAGGTCAGTAAAGGTAATTTGTTCGTAACCAGTGTTTCCTTTTATTTTCTAAGACCATTCGCCGAAATTTCAGTGACACCTTGTGAAATGCCGCTGAGAAACAAGAACACAGCGGAAAAGTTTGACGACTTCTGGTCTAATAGGTGCGATTCTGAAACTCATGGTATCACAAATCCTGAGATCACCAGGAGATATGTCTCACATCAGTAACATTCCGGGCTGTGTTAAGCTGCATTAAATAGAATGAAGTTGTACAGGAGGTAACAAAAAAGCATGGCGTACTTTCGGGAAACATTCCTCACACGTAGATGAGGAAAGCACCTTTTTTGCCTGTACGTGTGAGGATTGTTGAAGTTTGGCCATACCCTTTTGTTACACCATGTATAATTTACCATACAAAACACAAAACTTCCATGAGAGCTACTGACACGCTCTATAAATCCGAAGTGGACAGGATGCTAAGCAAATAGACCGACAGAAACTGGAGAGCAGTATGATAGAACAGACACTTGAGTGGAATAAACTTCGTAGCAGGCAATGACTGAAACAGTAGCAACGTACGAAAAGCTTTAATTCAGTTATACTCTGTGAAACTAGTAACTGTTTATTCTTCTGAGAAACATACACAGATTTCTCTGCAGCTTATACCAGCAGATACGCCAGTGGACAAAAGTTAAACTTGCTTTAGTAAGTAGAACAGTCTCAGCACATATGCAGAAAAATTTTTAAACCAGAGAAGAGACGACGGCAGAAAACGCAGTACTGTGGTAGTGGGATATTTTGACAAGTTCATCACAGGGGAAAGTGAAAATGATTTGGAGAATTCTGTTAATATTTTAGAGCTGAATGACTGAAATAGGAAAACTTAAAAATGCACTGTAGTAGATCTAACGTGCAGTGGAGAGGACATACATCATACAAGAGTATGCAGACATTTAACTGCTCTACCGTCTCTCGAAAGACGCAAAATTACCTACACTGCCCTTCGTCTGCGACTGTGAAAGGACATCTGTACTCTTCAGCAGCCATGTAAATAAACAGTTCTCCACCTGAAGATGATGGTATGAACCATCAAAACACATAGTGCCAAATTAAACAAGTGACTGACAGAGATTTTTTTTCGTTGCTCCATAACGTACGGAACGAACCTGACCACCGCTTGGACGTGTGTCGTGTGACCAGAGGGGCGCTAATGGAACACATGTAGAGTACAAAACGTATTTTGGCCAGTTTACGCTTTTATACGTGCAGCAGTCATATTTATGCTTGCCGTACATTGGAGAATTTAGAGCTTTGGAAACGAATAATTCATTTACAGCAGCCCCGTATCATGTCAGGAACGGAGTTCGACGGGCACAAGGAAAATAGCGACTCAGTTGTGGGACAGAATACAAGCAGAAAAATTTAGTTATCGTGGCATAAGAAATCGACGCCGAAGAAGAAAAGGGAAAGATGAGCGACATACGAGAGGGAAGCCCGTTCTTGTGCGCTTTGACTAATTTCCAGTGCGTTCGCGGCGAGTCTAGCGGCACACTCTGAACACAGCGGAAGTGCTGAGGAGTCACTTCGCATGAAAAACATCCCAGTGTTATGCCACACACAATATGTATCCCAATAACACTTCTAACAGCATGTAAAGCATAAAAATTAATATTTGTGTCTTCGTGTCCTGTACGTTCCCGATACCACGTATCAGATTACAAAGAAACTTGGTGAGACGGTGTGCTCAGGTTGTCCCATAGAGTTTGGAGTGAGGTTGAAATAGGATGACGAAGAAGCACAGCTCAGGAATGAACAGAGCAATTTCAATCAGTTTCTTATTTACATGACTCTGTACAGTAATTTGTGCAATAATTTTGTGGGGGTAATATGTCTCGCCACAGTTAGGGATGGTGTGGGGGTGCGAAGGTATAACATGTTAAAATATTACGTAAAGGATGATACTAGTATTAAATCCATAGTTTTCGAGGTCGCTAGAGTAATTCGTGAGAGTAGTGATGACATTTCACCCCTAGAAGTGCAGGTAGGGGAGGGGGTGCAGAGACAGTGACATATTACCATATTTCTGTAACGCCTGAAGGAACTTGTACCGAAATTGGCGGAAAAATTTACTATACCATTAAGACACACCTAGCAGCCCAATAACTGAGCCTTGAGGATCTAAACGCGTGAACTGAAAACGTAACTCAAGACACTTGGAGCATTTCATATAAATTTGTTGTATACTCGACACTTTATTTGCAAAAAGATATTATAGAAATAAGGTACGTCGACCACCGGTATGGTGACGATGAGAAAGGGCGTTATGTAGGAATGCCCGAAAACGGCATGTTACCACTTTTTTTCTTGTAATTATTGACTTGCAATATTTTACAAGTATGAAACTCAAACTGATTCTCATTTGCGTTGTTCATTGCATCAAAACAGTGTTTCAGGGTCAAATACCTCAGACACAGTCTGGTAAACCAGCGTAGCATCAGCTAGTTGCCAGTGTCAGTCCTTTTTCTCAGATCGAGAATCAGCTAGTGGCAGAATTACAAGTTTCATCAGAACTTACATGAAGTTGCAGGGTGGAATTCACAAGAGTACGGGTGAAACATGTGTACACGTAAGTGTGAAACATGTTAAATGTGTATGAAAGTTATGTATATATAAGTGGAAGATAGGGTGTCCCAGGAGGAATGGTCTAATAAATATGGGCTCTAAAATGTATACCTGAATACTGCGTGTACTATACTGATGCTAAGTTACCTTCGTTAATTCTAGTGTTATACAAACGTCGGATACTATCAGTTGCGGACCGCCATCTGGTGGCAAGTCCCGGCACTTGGCACTTGTACTCTTACGCTGTCGTAGCCAACATGGCGTCAATGTGACGACAACATGCGGCGTGTATCTATTTGTTTATACCACAATGAGTTGTACAAATTTCAGTATTTTAAACATAGCTGCACAACAGCAACGGTTCCACGTAATAAAATTATAAACAGCCGACCAGTTGCAATGGATAAAGAATTCTTTACCTAGGTTTCAACAAATTTAAATTTGTCTTCTTCAGAAAGTGGCCTAAGGACAATGAACATCATAGCTTACATTAGAAAGGTATGAAACTTAAGTCAAGAATAGATTTTAACACAAATTAGAGAGCTCTTGCATTACAAAAATATGAGAACGACGACTGGTACTTACAATTTTACATTAGTATGGACTGATGTATCATCGCCGTTTTTACAAACGTCTGCATAGATCCATTTTTCAAAATTAAAATATAGCCCTAAAAATTGGGTTTGTCATGTAAATATAAATTAGTACATGGATGTTGCAGAGCTCATAACCGATTGAGTGTAATCGGCCAGCGTAGTTACTCAGCGGCCAGGACAGGCGGCGCTCATGGCGCGAACCATGTGCCGATTGGCGTACAAAAGCAACGTGTAAATTATCAGTATTAATAACGTCCTTAGATAAAGTAACAATAAAAAGAAGGAAAGCGTTTAACACTCCCGTTATAACAGTATGGGAGCCTTGGTACAATTAATGTAGTTATACATCAAAAAGGCAGGTGGCGCTTACGCCGAGAGAGTTACGTACAGTGGCATATACAGCCAGAATATAAAAATTACATTACGATATTAGTGAAGCCCACACGCGGTATACATGTCAGAGAGCTCTCTAATTTGTGTTAAAATCTATTCTTGACTTAAGTTTCATACCTTTCTAATGTAAGCTATGATGTTGATTCTCCTTAGGCCACCTTCTGAAGAAGACAAATTTAAATTTGTTGAATCCTAGGTAAAGAATTCTTTATCCATTGCAAGTGGTCGGCTGTTTATAATTTTATTAAGTTGTACAAACATTATTTGTTGCACATTCGGCATGTTACTGTAATGCCTCGAGTTTCTTGTGGTACGTTTTTATTTAATTTCACTTATTAGATGCTTTCATTATATGGACTTTGGACTGGCTCCAAATGACCGGAATTTGATGACAGTTACGATCTTACAGTCCATTGTATGTTCTTCTTGTCACAGAGTGTTTAAGTCGTATAGTTTAACTACCACTACCCAGTTTTATGAATACGTAACATTTAGTCATTCATGTTCTATTTATGTCCTACAGCGTTTATATATTGCTTTAAGCCCATAACCTGGACATGTTTTCTTTTACAGATCTGAAGGTCGCAATTTATATTGCCGAAACCAGTAATCCGTTAATGTGTTAATACAAATAAACAGAAGGTTTTCGTAAGAAGAGTGCGGAACTGATTTACAGATCGCCGGGTGACCACCTTACAGTGAGACCTGTCAGTGCTTCTCCCTTCTCCATCTTCGATGCTGTGAAACAAACATCTTATACCGCATACGCCTAACGATCCACATTTTTTGAGGAGGTTATATGGACGTAAAGAAGGAAAAATTTCCAGCAATCATGGGGTCTTAAACGCATACTTCAAGCTCTATGAGCACTTGATCAATGCAATAGATGTGTTTCCCATTAGCGAAGATGAGCACGTGCTCGTAGCTCCTAAGGTATGCCCTTTACAGCCCATGTTTACTAAACATTTTTCTTGTTTTGGTCCAAATTGCCACCTATCAAAATATGGAAAGCAAAGAGCTTGCAGTAGATGAGATTTGTTTCACAGTATCGAAGAAGGAGTGATCACAGCTCTTAAGGAACGTGTTCTAGAGACCACGTTTACCGGATATTTTTGCTTCGAATAATCATTCCTGCCGTACCCCTCAGTACTGACCATTGCTACTGGGACATCCCGTATACGTGTCATACGCGCACTTGGGCAAAGCCGGGCGGAAAATGCAAGTGTGTGGATGAGATCAGAAAAAAACATGTTTTTCACATGGTCGAGGGGGAGAGCGGAAAAATAAATTTGTTCATGCAGGAGACGAAGATGCCAAACATTTTCTACAATCCAGAGCAGTTGAATAAACTTCTTTTCAAATTTAATGTAATGCAAATAAAATAATTGTCTTTCATTTATATTGCACACATAAATGGTGCCTGCTTCGTATTTGTGTACCTGCTTAAAAAGGAAAACAGGTATTTTAAGAAATGCTGAGCTCACCTATTAAATAATAAAAAAAAATCACAGTACGAGTAAGCCACTGTAGAAGTTTTATTTTCATAAGAAGACACGGCTAATGGAATGGCGTTGTCGTGGTGACCTTTAACTTGAAGAGTGGTCTCGTGCACCTCTGTATGCCATACAGTAGGGCCGCATGTCGTGGGGAAATACAACGGCCGTCCTACCAGCACAGTACGGTCACGTTTGCTGATGATACGAGGCCGCATCAGTCATCTGCCCAGGCCGCTGTAAAAGCCACCGACGATCCCAGGGACCACGCGTCTCTCCGGCCTCTGCATAGACACCCTCGGCAGTGACTGCGCTTACGGTTCGACTACATGTATCGTTGGTGGACGCTATCCACCCCCCTACGGCAACGCCCATGGTTCGTGGAGGAAAACGTAGATGAATTAAATGAGTTAATAACGAGGGACTCCAAAGATTAGTTAAGTAGAATGAAGAATGCCTTAAAAAATAGTTTTTAAGGTGAATATCAGCAGACGGGGATACATAACTACTGTTCTGAAGTGAATCCAGTCACAGATGCAGCCATAGTTGTTAACGGCCAACAGTACTCTGCGTCGTGCTACGGCCACGAGCTGACTCCTGCACTGGGTGATATCGTCTTGAGATCCACCCAGGTATGTTCGAATCACTGTAATGATGTAATGTGAGCTGAACATAGAGAATTCTCGAAGACTATTTATGTTTTACGTTTTGAATAACGGTGTAATGTTACGAAAGGAGTGGGGGAGGGGTGAGTAACTTGTCGTCAGAGATACCGTGGTCGACAAGGCCCAGGCCTCTAGCCGGGGTCACGGTCAAGACTGCGGTGACAGTCAGCGGCGCAGCGCGGGACCACGTGCTCCGTGCGTCGCTTAATGAGCGGCAGCGGCACCCCTCTCTGTGGGGGTCAATTAGCAGAGGAGCTGGAGTGGGAGTCTTGAGGTGGAAGGCCCGTCACCACCCTACTGCTCTGCAGCGCCAGGGAATATCTCATCACTGACCGGCCAATGAAGGAAGAAGCGGATAGGTCAGAACTGGAAACGGAAAAGGATATCGAAATGGAATACATGACAGCCTTCGTACCATAGTATAGAACGTAACAGGCGGACTAAGTTTTAAGCACACACCACTCGCCCATATGTTGTCAAAGAAACAAGTCAACGTCAGTGTCATAACAGAAGCCAAAACAAAATTCAGAGCTACCAAAGTTTCTGGAGTAGACTTAATAATTGATCAGAAGTGGAAAAAAATACACTAATAGACTTATGTTGAGGACAGCATAATACCAGAAAGTTTTACGACGCAGAGTACGTCTATGTGTGCGAGGCATTTATGGTTCAGAAGAGGGTACAGATGAAGAGACTGAAATCTTCTATGGACAATTACAGCTCGTCGATCAGCACAATAAACGAGTACTGTTGTTGATAACTCTTCCGGGTTATATGGCCGTGGTGCATGGAATTCTTCTACTCCTAACGTTTCGTGCAGTACTACGTTGGACATCTTCAGACGTATGGCTGGTCCTGCCGACGTCACTCGGCAGGACTCAGCAGGATCAGCCATACGTCTGAAGATGTCCAACGTAGTATTGGACGAAACGTTAGGAATAGAAGAATTCCATGGACCACGGCCATATAACCCGGAAGAATTATCAACAACAGTACCATGCGGTCGTGAAAGCCTTCATTGTACAATAAACGAGGCCATCTACTGATCATCGGAGAGCTGAATGCTACAATTGGCAAAACACCAATGCAACAGGTAGTGAGACTATACAAAGAGAAACACGTCAGCAAAAATGGCCAAAAGCTTAGAGCTTCTCAATCTTTAACTCTTTGAAGGTAACCAAGACTTTCTTTGGAAAGAAAGAAATTAAGAAACATACGTGTAGCGCAAGAAGGAATACGAGTGGGTCGGTTATCGATTATGTAACTGCTAACCCCAGAGTAGCACCAGAAGTGACTGACACGCGTGTTGTCAGAGGATGTGCTATCGGTACAAATCACTTCATGGTATGCTCTGATATTCAGATTTGGGCCAGATGGAGAGAGGCATAACAATTCACTTAAATGTGTACGTAAATATACGATATATGTCCTACGAATTGAAAGTATTAGATATCTCTATCAGAGAAGACTAACTAATAAATGAGTAAATGTAGGTGCAGGAGATACAATTAAACAGCAATGGCAAACCACTAAAAATGCAGTTTTGAAAATATGTGACAAGGTTTTTGACAAAAAAGGGAAAAAATAATAATCTACAAAAGAAAGAAAAACTTGGAACGAAGAGACAGAGGGAGCAGTGAAAGAAAAACAACAAGCACATAAAATTTAGCTACACTCACACATTGAAGAACATTTATTAATGCACGAAAAGGAGTACAGCTAGAAATATAAATGGGAAAAAGCAACAGCTATCATGAGAAACTGATACCTTTTGTGGCAGATTAAGGAAAAAAGGCTTCTAACACATCTAATTTAACTATGTAAGAGCTGTGCACAAAGTGACAAAAATTAAAATCGAAGATGGTGGTAACTTTATAGCACAACAACACAATGGCTCATACTTGTCAATTAATTAATTCTGTAACTTTACTTTAATTTCTTTTATATAAATGTATCTTATTAGTTTTGCAGTGTTCGGTGCTTACGGAAACCTAATGTAATTATCAAAAACTGTTGGAAAATTTTAGCGTAAAACTTGTGGTAGAAACACTGGCAAAGTTAAGGAAATCCAAAGAATATGTTTTAAATATGACAACTAGATCGTTGGGCGCCAGTGCGCGCTAAGAGAGAAAGGCAAAGGATTTGAGTTACAAGTTATCGGTGGTGAAGTAGGGACGTAGTGTAGCCGTGTTCGAGGGCTTAGTGTCGTATGTATTGTCGAAATGGCGTTTTAAGAATGGCAAGGCATTGCAAATAAACGAGCGAGCACTTACGTGATCACATTGCGAAGCATGCAGGAGGAACTGGGTGTTAACGTGTTGGAAGAAGAGTGCCGGCTGGCGTCTGCTGGTAAGAGATGGGCGCTATTGATGAAGAGCCTGTTGTCACTAGTTATTGCCACAGAGTGATTTACGTCACACCATCTGCAACTCAGCTCAAAGTAAGATCGAGACATGTAGCCGCCTAGTTACATATACGGCTTGCCTGCATCTTAGCCGCAATCATTTGAACATTGCAGTATTGTTAGTAGAAACGCAGTTGACTGCACTGTTATGCATTATCGTAAGTCGCTTATCATCAGTAGGTTCCTTCCATTCACCATTATTGCCGAGTGAATAATAAATGAAAGAGATAATATGATTTCAACTGAGAGGAATTTTATTGCATTTGCTAGTTAACTTAAATTCAAGGCGTTCATAAATCCGGATGCAGTGTAGTAGTTATAGTCCAACTAAGAAAAAACAATGCAGTGTAAAACTAACATCAAATATCTGTTAAGTTAAAGTGAATATTCAATTTTGACTAAAGTGACTATTAAGATTTTTAATACGTCTGCAAATATTTCATATGTTTTGATTTTTGTAAAGTATATGTTGAAAAAGTGTTTGTTGTCAGTTAATGAAGTAACTGCTAGCTGTACTGATGTAATATTTACTATAAAGTAGTGATTAGTCGGGTTACATGGTCAACAAAATCTGATGACATGTAGCATTACAGTGCACGAGGTTCCACAGTACACCTCATGTCAGGCGTTGCGTATTGCTAGTAGTAGGGCTCCATTAATTTCAAACAATTCCAGTGCACTGCTAATTAACTTAAGTGCATTTCATCGTACGTTGTTTTTTCATTCGGGCTCGCACGTGCGCATTTTTGTTCTGCTGCCGCCAACCAACACACTTGTGATTATTTACGTAATTTCAGTTTCAGTTTGATGATGAACAGTTGTTAACATTTGTTCGCTTCTGAGCCGGAGACCTTAATTCATTATTCTGATGCTGTGGTATACACAGAAGATGCAGCATTAGAAAATTGCAGCGAAATGCAGGAAGATCTGCAGCGGATAGGTACTTCGTGCACGGAGTGGCAACTGACCCTTAACATAGACAAATGTAATGTATTCCGAATACATAGAAAGAAGGATCCTTTATTGTATAATTATATGATAGCAGAACAAACACTGGTAGCAGTTACTTCTGTAAAATATCTGGGAATATGCGTGCGGAACGATTTGAAGTGGAATGATCATATAAAATTAATTGTTGGTAAGGTGGGCACCAGGTTGAGATTCATTGGGAGAGTGCTTAGAAAATGTAGTCCATCAACAAAGGAGATGGCTTACAAAACACTCGTTCGACCTATACTTGAGTATTGCTCATCAGTGTGGGATCCGTACCAGATCGGTTTGACGGAGGAGATAGAGAAGATCCAAAGAAGAGCGGCGCGTTTCGTCACAGGGTTATTTGGTAACCGTGATAGCGTTACGGAGATGTTTAATAAACTCAAGTGGCAGACTCTGCAAGAGAGGCGCTCTGCATCGCGGTGTAGCTTGCTTTTTCGAGAGGGTGTGTTTCTGGATGAGGTATCGAATATATTGCTTCCCCCTACTTATACCTCCCGAGGAGATCACGAATGTAAAATTAGAGAGATTGGAGCGCGCACGGAGGCTTTCCGGCAGTCGTTGTTCTCGCGAACCATACGCGACTGGAACAAGAAGGGGAGGTAATGACAGTGGCACGTAAAGTGCCCTCCGCCACTCACCATTGGGTGGCTTGCGGAGTATAAACGTAGATGTAGATTTAGAATTACCCTTTCACACAACCATTCGTTATTTCCCATACTTTCTTGTAATTCAAGATAAACGTTGCTAAGTAGCTCTTTCGTACTGTGAACAATTCTACAGAATTCACGATGAGCCGGCCGTAGTGGCCGAGCGGTTCTAGGCGCTACAGTCTGGGACCGCGCGAATGCTACGGTCGCGGGTTCGACTCCTGCCTCGGGCATGGATGTGTGTGATGTCCTTCGGTTAGTTAGGTTTAAGTAGTTCTAAGTTCTAGGGGACTGATGACCTCAGAAGCTAAGTCCCATAGTTCTCAGAGCCATTTTGAACCAATTCACGATGTATGTAATCATACCCTTGGCATCTGTATCAATGCGATTGTCGCCGATGTTCAGAAGAGCGCCCCGCATATTGTGCAGATTCTGCGTCATTGTGCAGCACTACGCTCATATGGTTTTTTGAACTAAATTTTTAACATGTTACCATAGAGTTGACGCCTTTAGACATGGACTCACTTCATCTGGCGATGTGTCTTTAGTTATTACGAGCAGAGTCTGTCAAAACACTGTACATTGATCCACGCTCGCTATTTGATGTTACGAACATGTGTATCTACGTGAGCTAAGTTCAACGACAGCATCAGTACTGACTGATCGAGCCGTTCGGCCACCACTGAGCAGCGTGGGAACTATTCCAGAGGAGGCTGCTGCAGCAGCAAGCCTTTTATTTTTACGAATTTTGGCGAAGAGCAAATTTAAAAGAAAAGTCTTACCAGTTCCTTCATGGGTTGGAACACCTGCACGGAGAAAGGGGCTGTTGCCGGGCTAACCGGCTTTTCGCAGGTACTGGCAGACCAAGAAGTGCAGCAGCTCAGCACAGCTGCTTCGCTCTCCCGCCACTGCAGCGAGCAGCCACGTACCGCTTCAGGTTGGCTTATTAACGGTTTGGTGGCAAATTTATTTTTGAGATTGATGTGTTAATGAGAACTGACTATAAAATTCAACATAATGGGAACTGACAATTGAATTCAACGTCTCTTCTATTATTTTCATGACGCGAAGAGCGGCGGGGGTGGGGCGGTATGGGGTGGCATGAGGGGAGAAGGGAGAACCTGAGTGAGAAACGTGGTATTTCTCATGCCTGTTGCAGACTTATGACGACTGCCTTTTTTGGACTAAATTTAAATTGGCAAATTTATATTTCGTTTTCGTTTTATTTAAACTTTGAATATAAAAACACAGAATGTCAATGAATATTACATTCGCTTTTCACTAAAGAATCAATATCTGCTACCACTTCTCGATCAATGCTGATTCGAAGACAAGCTCTCAAGCCGGCCGGTGTGGCCGTGCGGTCTAGGCGCTTCAGTCTGGAACCGTGAGACCGCTCCGGTCGCAGCTTCGAATCCTGCCTCGGGCATGGATGTGTGTGATGTCCTTAGGTTAGTTAGGTTTCAGTAGTTCTAAGTTCTAGGGGACTGATGACCATAGATGTTAAGTCCCATAGTGCTCAGAGCCATTTGAACCATTTTTTTGAACCATTTGACAAGCTCTCAAACTGAGTGGGAGGATTTGGTTCTCTTCATTGCGAAAAAAAGCAGCATGTACATAAGACTCTAAGCATCGACATAATCGTAGCTACAGACTTGTAAAGTAGTGAAAATTTGCATTGAGGAAACAGAAGCCTACGAGACTAGTGCATGAAACTAATCACGCAGACGTCTTACTGTGACAAAAGTGTATTGTCATAGTGACAATATTGGGAGGTTTATTCCACATCGGCTTCTCGCTCATCATCTTCCAAATGACCATAATCTGTTGCATGGAATATATTGTAATATTGTTGTAAACTGAATTTTTTCGTGGCGTTCGAAGTTTTGAAGCACATAAATAGAACACTATGCGTATCAAGACAGCATCACATACACTAAACATGCAGACTAAGTATCCTGCTCTGATAGGTTGACGTTGATGTGTCTGACGCTTTGATTTTCCTAACCCGATCATAATGCTACTTTTAACCCTTTCAAAACAGCTAACTTCCGTGTTAAGGGGAGATTCCTCCTTAAAACTGCAACTAAAATAAGTTAATGGCTATTTCACAACTTTAGAATGTTTACTCGTAGATCCAAAAAAGATTTCGCCGTATCCGTTTTACAAGAACGTCTAAGATACGTTTGCTTAAGGGGCGGTGGCACACCGCAATATGCCAAAGTCAGTTCTTGATTTTTGTGAAAAACGTCCATCTTTACTCCGTACTTGGCATAAACTCAAACTGAGAAAAACAAGTCGTAAGATATCCAAGAAAGCTGAAGCGAAACAACTGGCAGCCGGTCGTTGGAAATCAGTCGCTTTGCCTGTTGACTGTGCAAATATAAATTTATGGAATTCACTAAAGTCCTGTTCGGTACAATATTTAAACGCTATGGAAACAGGCATTGGCTTGCAACCAGATATCCCTACTACTGCACCTTCTCAAGACGACTTTGAGTAGGTTTCTGTTCAGAAAATTAAAGAATAACGCTACCTTGATCTTGAAATTACAAGAAAAATCTTCAAATAAGCAGGAAAGGAGAACGATATTGTGCTGGTGAATTTTAATGGGTAGTATCTCGTTGTAACATTAATTTTTTGATAAAACGTTAAAATCCATTTTGCCGTAAGTTCGTTTTACTAAGCCCAGTGCCAATGAATAAAATTTTTGCAGGAAATACTGATGTATTTAGACAGTTCTTTGCATTAAAATGATCGAAAATGTAATTTGTTTATTTTATGAACATATTTATCTACCGACAATTAAAGAAAATTTAACATTGAAATTGTAAATAAACGGTCAAAAAATGTATGACTATTTATCGTCACTGTGAACTATGCCTTGGGAACGTACCTGCAAAATTTGGCACGTGAAAATTCTGCTGTGAGTACCAAAAGCTGGTTTTCAAGAATACTTTTACAAAAATATTAAATTGCGAAACTCGAAAACCAATGAAGTTGTGGACTTAAAAACTTAGGTACTGCTATATCTTTACATAATAGACATGATTTTCAAATTAGGTTGCTATCGGGAAAGTGGAGGGAAAGTTAAAGTTTGGGTGGAGTCTTCCCTAGAGACTGCGCCCTATATACTGTATGACTTGACGCCAAATCTGTTTATGCGCATTCCACTGAAGTCAGGACATTGTTTGCACTTTGTCCGCAGCTCATGGTCGTGCGGTAGCGTTCTCGCTTCCCGCGCCCGGGTTCCCGGGTTCGATTCCCGGCGGGGTCGGGGATTTTCTCTGCCTCGTGATGACTGGGTATTGTGTGATGTCCTTAGGTTAGTTAGGTTTAAGTAGTTCTAAGTTCTAGGGGACTGATGACCATAGATGTTAAGTCCCGTAGTGCTCAGAGCCATTTGAACCCTTTGTTTGCACTTCTCCTGTGATACCAATCGGCCGTGTCATTTTACCGCGAGCGCTCACATCACAGGCCGCGAACAAGGGTGACCGCTCTTTAGCCTAGCCGCATTTTCATCAGGCCTGCTGTAGCCTACCACATATTATGTTACTAGAAATTAGTTTTAACGTATGCTGAAAGGTTGCAAAACTGCGACCAGTCGCTGCTTTATGATAATTAATTTTCTCTTTACCAGTTACATGCTTGTTAGCTCATCTTATAACGGAGGCAGGAAATATAGATTTAATTGCACCTGATTTGCCTGCGCTTCCGCTGCAAAGATTTTGTATTCGGTGACTGCCCATACAGATACTAAGAACCTCTCAAGGCGAACACTGCGAATATTCCCTAGAAGAGGCTTGCCCTTTGAGATAATCTTGCTAGGCTTCATTAGGGAATATTTTTCACGTTTCAAGAGACATTTATCCGACTGTGTGCTGTTTCCAGGGAACATCACGAAGAGGTAGTCTCTTTTCGTCTTCCATCAAATTTATGTACCAGGTTGCCAATTATTAAATTACAATATTTTTCAAAATTTCCAAATTTTCCCCGTAAACCTGACATTTTAGTCGTCATTGTAACATACCCGTCATAAATGATTTTAAGGTCCTGTCAGTTTGGCGTCTCTTTAAACCTTTTGCAACCGTTTCGTCAGTCTTCATTGCTGACTCTTTTTTTTTTTCTTTTCCCATCAAATTTTAACCGTAAAATTAGTTGGTCAAACTGGTGGCATTGGTACGCAGCATCTTCTCGAAGATTTTTCACTATGAACAAACATTCGAATGAACTTTCGATTTTAATCTATTTATTCTTCGGTTTCGTGGTTCATGGTGTGGGTTCCTGTAGTCATGTCCTAGTTCATGAACCACGGGCAACGTATGAGTGGCCAAGTAAGTGGTCCCGACAGTCGGGATACCAGTTACTTTGGAATAAGGCTGGGCATCTCGGACATATTCTGAGTTGTGGTCACCTTTGTGCTCATACGGCAAAGACTACCAAATCCACCGGTTAGTCCCTCAACCGTTAGGGGTAAAACCCAATGGGACCCGGGGCAAGTAAGGCTAGCAACCTGCCTCCCTGGTACTTTAAATATGATGCTGGCAACAATCAGAGCAAAATGCCTCGGACCTCTGGAGGTGACGGAGTCCCACCTCTAACTGACAAACCAGGGACTCCTAAGATACGACTTGGCAAACAAATGGTAATGAGATGGGGAGCTATTAATATCAATGGGGGCTACTCTGGGAAGAAGGTAGAGCTGGCAGAGGCTGCAAGTAAGATGGGGCTGGACGTTTTAGCTGTTAGTGACATTCGGGTAAGGGGTGAAAAAGAAGAGGAAGTGGGAGAATACAAGGTTTACCTGTCAGGAGTCAAAGCAGGAATAGCACAATGGGGTGTAGGGCTTTACATCAGGAAAGAAATGGAACCCAGCGTAGTTGCAATAAGGTATGTAAACGAACGACTGATGTGGATAGATTTGACAGTGTCTAGCAAGAAAATTAGGATTGTGTCAGTATATTCGCATTGTGAAGGGACAGATCAAGATAAGATGGATAGTTTTTATGAGGCACTCGGTGATGTAGTTGTTAGAGTAAAGGACAAGGACAGTGTGCTGCTCATGGGTGATTTTAACGCCAGGATTGGAAATCGAACAGAAGGGTATGAAAAGGTTATGGGTAAATTTGGTGAGGATATGGAGGCCAACAGGAACGGGAAACAACTCTTGGATTTCTGTGCCAGTATGGGCTTATGGGCTTAGTAATCACGAACTCCTTTTTTAAACATAAGAACATTCACCGGTATACTTGGGAAGGCAGGGGAACCAGATTTATCATAGACTATATAATAACAGATCAGGAATTCGGGAAGGCTGTGAGGGACACACGTGTATTCAGGGGATTCTTTGATCATTATTTAACCTGCAGTGAAATTGGGATTGTGAGGCCGAAAGTGCAGGAGGTCAGGTCCATATGCAGGAGGATAAGAGTGGAGGAACTTCAGGATAAGGAAATCAGGCACAAGTACATAACAGCGATATCAGAAAGGTACAAGTTAGTTGAATGTAGTCAATTACAGTCATTGGAAAAGGAATGGACAAGGTACAGGGACACAGTACTAGAAGTGGCTAAAGAATGTCTTGGAACAGTAGTGTGTAAAAGTAAGATGAAGCAAACAGCTTAGTGGAATGACACAGTCAAGGCAGCCTGTAAAAGGAAAAAGAAGGCGTATCAAAAATGGCTACATACTAGAACTCAGGTAGACAGAAAGTTATGTTGAAGAAAGAAACAGAGCCAAACAGATAACTGCAGCATCCAAGAAGAAATCTTGGGAAGACTTTGGAAACAGGTTGGAGACTATGGGTCAAGCTGCTGGAAAACCATTCTGGAGTGTAATTAGCAGTCTTCGAAAGGGAGGTAAGAAGGAAATGACAAGTATTTTGGACAGGTCAGGAAATCTGCTGGTGAATCCTGTGGATGCCTTGGGCAGATGGAGGGAATATTTTGAAGAGTTGCTCAATGTAGGTGAAAATACGATCAGTAATGTTTCAGATTTCGAGGTAGAATGGGATAGGAATGATGATGGAAATAGGATCACATTTGAGGAAGTGGAGAAAATGGCCAATAGATTGCAGTGCAATAAAGCAGCTGGGGTGGATGAAATTAAGTCGGAACTCATCAAATACAGTGGAATGTCAGGTCTTAAATGGCTACACAGGATAATTGAAATGGCCTGGGAGTCGGGACGGGTTCCATCAGACTGGGCAAAAGCAGTAATCACACCAATATTTAAACATGGAAACAGAAAAGGTTGTAACAACTACAGAGGTATCTCTTTAATCAGCGTTGTGGGTAAAATCTTCTCAGGTATTGTTGAAAGGAAAGTGCGAGTATTAGTTGAGGACCAATTGGATGAAAATCAGTGTGGGTTTAGGCCTCTTAGAGGTTGTCAGGACCAGATCTTTAGCTTACGGCAAATAATGGAGAAGTGTTATGAGTGGAACAGGGAATTGTATCTATGCCTTATAGATCTAGAAAAGGCATATGAGCGGGTTCCTAGGAGGACGTTATTGTATGTTCTACGAGATTATGGAATAGGAGGCCAACTTTTACAAGCAATTAACGGCCTTTACATGGATAGTCAGGCAGCAGTTAGAGTTGATGGTAAATTGAGTTGGTTCAGAGTAGTTTCAGGGGTAAGACAAGGCTGCAACCTGTCTCCACTGTTGTTAATATTATTTATGGATCATATGTTGAAAACAATAGACTGGCTGGGTGAGATTAAGATATGTGAACACAAAATAAGCAGTCTTGCATATGCTGATGACTTAGTTGTGATGGCAGATTCGATTGAAAGTTTGCAAAGTAATATTTCAGAACTAGATCAGAAATATAAGGACTATGGTATGAAGATTAGCATCTCCAAAACGAAAGTAATGTCAGTGGGAGAGAAATATAAACGGATTGAGTGCCAAATAGGAGGAACAAAGCTAGAACAGGTGGACGGTTTCAAGTACTTAGGATGCATATTCTCACAGGATGGCAACATAGTGAAAGAACTGGAAGCGAGGTGTAGCAAAGCTAATGCAGTGAGCGCTCAGCTACGATCTACTCTCTTCTGCAAGAAGGAAGTCAGTACCAAGACCAAGTTATCTGTGCACCGTTCAATCTTTCGACCAACTTTGTTGTATGGGAGAGAAAGCTGGGTGAATTCAGGTTACCTTATCAACAAGGTTGAGGTTACGGATATGAAAGTAGCTAGGATGACTGCAGGTACTAGTAGATGGGAACAATGGCAAGAGGCTGTCCACAATGAGGAAATCAAAGAAAAACTGGGGATGAACTCTATAGATGTAGCAGTCAGGGCAAACAGGCTTAGATGGTGGGGTCATGTTACACGCATGGGAGAAGCAAGGTTACCCAAGAGACTCATGGGTTCACCAGTAGAGGGTAGGAGGAGTCGGGGCAGACCAAGGAACATCAGAAGAGGCACCAATGTTAGCACTGAATAGGGGATCGTGGAGGAATTTTATAAGGGCGCTATGCTCCAGACTGAACGCTGAAAGGCATAATCAGTCTTAAATGATGATGATGATGATGATTCTTCGGTTTCATCCTTCTGAGGCGTTATAAGTGTGAGCGCGCCTTCACATCTCTCTTGCCATATGTTAGTTATCGAGCCACACGTCCAAAACAGTGATAAAAGTCCTGCAGCTTTTGGTTTTCACTCGCGCTCCCCTGAATACACAGCCAACCATCATCCCACATTTCGAGGAGAAGATGTGCCAGAGAAGATCATTCTTATGACACAGCGCATTTCCTCGTTTTCGTTATAGACTGGAACGAGGCCGGAACAATGAACGTGTTTCCAGAAACATTGATTAAAAATGATAACTGCGACGAATAATCTCTCTTCCGAGAAACAAACTTGTATCTGCTTCGACGATGGCAATTTCGAAGTCAATCACCAGAAATGCAGGGTTCCACCGGGGCACGTTAGTTTTAATACCTTTAAAAACTGTTCTTATATTGCTCTCTTTTTATTTGGCAGCAAAACATAAACAACTGGAATGGTGTTTGTTTCCTCCCAAGAACTACTGAGATCGGCGTGGTGCATAAACAACAGTCCAAAGTGCTTGCTCCAACTCTTGTACGTTCCATAAAAGAATGATTAGCAGTTTGGTAAATACGCTTTTCCGTTTTCGCTGGCAAACACCAGTATTCTGTCATTCGGTCCCCTGTTATCATCTGCAAGTAAGAAATTACTACCATCTTCTTCTTCTTCTTCTTCGTTTCACCCAACTTTGGGGTACGTTGAATCAATCACTTCTGTGTGTTCTGTGCCTTTCTTTTCGCCCAGTACTGCTTCATTCTTTCTGATCTTGCTTTTCTTTCCTCATCAGAGATGACAATCGTTCTTTTCTTTCTATTTTGGAGCTGGAATCCCTCTTTTCTGTCTTTGCTTATCATTTTTGCGGTCCTGTCTGTGAGCATTTTTTCTGTGATGTGTAGTTCTCTTAAGTCTTTCTCTGTTTGGATAAACCAATTTGGTTTGGATTTTTTATTCCTGAAGTAGTCAAACATTCTTTTTGTAAGTCTATTTGGGTTCATTCTGAGAATGTGCCCATAAAACTCAATTCTTCTTTTCCTCATTGTATCCGAAAGTTTTTCTGTGGTTTTGTAGAGTGTTTCATTTTTGGTATGAATTAGTTTGTTGTTATGAAATTTGGGGCCTAAAATTTTTCTCAATATTTTTCTTTCTTTGATCTCTAGCCTTTCAATTGGGCCATGGTTAGTGATAGATAATGTCTCAGCTGCATATAGTGCTTCTGGTTTAATGACAGTGTTGTAATGTTTTATTTCTGAATTCCATGAGAGGGACTTTTTATTATAAGTATTTTTAGTAAGCTGAAAGGCTAGTTCAACTTTGTTTCTTCTTAATTCTATTGCTTTTTTCTCAAGGGCGTTCCAGCTAATCCATTCACCAAGATATTTGAATTCTTTAACCATTTCGATCTTTTGGTCTCTTACTTTAAGATATTTCATTGGCTTTTTTATATTTGTGATTATTTTGGTTTTTCAAAAGAAATTTTAAGGCCTATTTTCTCTGCTTGTTTCTGTAATTCGAGGATCTGTTCTTTGGCTTCTTCCCATGTTTCAGCTAGTAGGGCCATATCATCTGCAAATGCTAGGCAATTAACCTTGATGCCTTTGTTTTTTGTTCCTAGTCGGATTCCACTATTGATTTTCTTGTTCCATTCTCTTACTATTTCTTCTAGGGCACAGTTAAATAACAATGGAGAGAGTCCATCACCTTGTCGTACTCCAGTTTTTATCTCAAATAGGTCTGAGAGTTCTCCCATAAATTTAATTTTGGAGTATGTGTTGGTGATGGTTTCTCTAATTAGGTTTGTAGTTTTATTGTCTAGGTCCAATTCTTTTAATATGGAGATTAGAGATTCCCTGTCTATGGAGTCGTACGCCTTTTGAAAGTCAATGAATGTGATGACATACGCTTTTGCTCTCGATTTTTGGTAGGCCATAAGATTTTTGAGGTTTAGAATTTGTTCTGGGCAGGATCTTCCCTTTCTGAAGCCTGCCTGGTATTCTCCAAGTTGACAATCTAGCTGGGGTTCTGCTCTGTTCAAAAGGACTTTAGACAGTATTTTGTATGTTACGTCAAGGAGCGAAATCCCTCTGTAATTGTTGGGGTCTGTTCTGGATCCCCTCTTATGAATTGGGTGAATGAGGGCCATCTTCCATTCATCCGGAATTCTTTCTGTTTTCCATATTTCTTCAAATATGTTTTGGAGAGATTCTATGGCATTTCTATTGACATTTTTCCACAGTTCAGCTGTAATTTGGTTCTCTCCCGAAGCCTTATAGTTTTTGAGATTCAAAATGATTGATTGTAGTTCCTCGACGGTGGGTGGTTCTGAGTTAGGACTTGTTGAAGTTGAGTTGCTGAAATCCATTTTTTCAATTGGTTCTTTACAGTTGAGAAAGTTTCTGAAATATTCCCTCATCATTCATCAGTAAATTATTTTCTTGCAAGAATATTCCTCCAGAATCTATGGGATCTTTGTAGTTCCCACATATTTTCACCTAATGCAGTGTTACGATTGTTTCGCACTTATGTGTGATGGTAACGATGTTACTTAGTCGTAGCCTCGATTGAAGAGCTGCCTTGCTGCTTCAACGTAAACTGACAAAACTGTAGCGTCTGTTTCTTTTGCCCTCTTCTTTGCGCTAACAAAATGTTTCTCCCTTATTTTCTGCTTCATCTGAAATACAAACGTGGCTACCTTCTTCTAAAACTAGGCCATTTTTTGTGGATAGTCTCGTAAGTAGGCTGTTTAGGTTTTCTTATTGGTAACGCCACGTAGCGCTCTGTATGAAAATCACTGGCTGTGCTGTGTGCAGACTGTGGCTAGTTTGCATTGTTGTCTGCCATTGTAGTGTTGGGCAGCTGGATGTTAACAGCGCATAGCGTTCGGCAGTTGGAGGTGAGCCGTCAGCAGTGGTGGATGTGGGGAGAGAGATGGCGGAGTTTTGAAATTTGTAAGACTGGATGTCATGAACTGCTATATATATTATGACTACTAAGGTAAATACATCATTTGTTCTCTATCAAAATCTTTCATTTCCTAACTATGCCTATCAGTATTTAGTGCCTTCAGTAGTTAGAATCTTTTATTTAGTTGGCAGTAGTGGCGCTCGCTATATTGCAGTAGTTCGGGTAACGAAGATTTTTGTGAGGTAAGTGATTTGTGAAAGGTATAGGTTAATGTAAGTCAGGGCCATTCTTTTGTAGGGATTATTGAAAGTCAGATTGCGTTGCGCTAGAAACATTTTGTGTCAGTTTAAGCCCAGTCTTGTACAGTTTTTCTAAGGGGACGTTTCAGTCTTCCTTTGCATTTATTCTTTTTAAGCTTGTCCAACACCCTTAAATCATTTCTTGTTTGTTTGCGTAACCCGTTGTAAATCAGTAAAGGCTTTCCTTTGGTGGTCCCGCTGAACTGAGCTACTTCATCACCAAAACACGGAACGCAACTAGCCAGTAAGAGGTCAACGGCAGTCCTGAACTGTGGGAGAGAGCCGCGCACACTGCCAACTGGTGCGGGGACAGGAAATTTTGTGCAGGAAACGTGCGTTGGCCTTGCCCAGAATACGTCGCCGACGGGCCGCTGTATGCTAGAGCGTCCTGGGCTCCGTGCGAATGTCAACATATTCCCTCTCCCTACGAGTGTCACTCCGTGCGGGCGTTACAAACTTCTTCCTCACTGGGGCCGGGCGCAAGTCTTCTTATTTGGGACCACTTCGGTGGCTTGCGCGTCGATGGTAGTAGCATGATGATGAGGACAACACATGTACACTCGGCCCCAGCGGAAAAAAACGACCTCGCCGTGACTCGAATCCGAGACCGTAAGACTGAGGGTTGACAAGGCTAACCACTTGACTACGACCTGTCCCTCGAAATTATTAAGCCTCTCAGATTACACAGCAGACGCGAGGCACTGAACGGCTAAAATGCGACTGGGTCGTCGGTGATATTAACATGGAAGTATGGATTAAACACGTAGAAGGTTGTATAAGCATTGTATTTGTTACGATGAATCATATGACGTAGAACACATCAAAGAATAAATGGGTTTTCAGAAGTAGGATAACGTTTAAAAGTCGATGAGTAAATAAGTTTTTCAAAGAGTAAATATTGTTCCTTATTTCGCTTTATATTCGTCAGATAAATAACTATGTTGTATCACATACGTTCTCAGCGTTCAAGCCATCTCGTTTCTAAATTTCATCAAAATCGGTTCAGTGGTTTTGTCGTGAAATCGTAACAGACAGAATTACTTTCGCATTTGTAGTATTTGTATGGATTACCGAAGGGTAGAGGTAGGTTATAACTTGTCTAAACGATTCAGAATAACACAGGGAGCTACGCAAGGATGTGGCCTGTACTCTGCTGGAGACACTTTCAGTGAGGTATGTGAATGTCCGTGGAGGAATGGCAGCCCACTGTTCCTGAAGAGTAGAAATCAGGGAAGGTAGTGGTATTGAACGCTGGATTCTGGAGGGAAGTCGGCGTTCTGACGGACCCCGACGTGCTGCACTCGGCTCAGGCCGGGACTGTGGGCTGGTGAGTACATTTCAGGAATGCTGTTGTCTACAAATGATTGCCTCGCAGACGCTATTTTATGACAGGATGCACTATCATCTTGTCCGAACTGTCTCTGCAGCGTACGTAGCATCCAGTGCTAGAGAAATGTTCATTCATGTCCTTCCGCATTTAGCATTCTTTCAAGCGCGTTAACGGGACGATGAGCTAACCACGAAAAACACTCCCATACCGCAACACCAAGCTCTCCGTACTTCACTGTCGCCACAACACACGAGGGCAGATAATGCTCCCCACGGATTCTCAAAACACAGACCTTTCTATGGGATTATCGCAGGATACAGGTTTCTAGTCATCCAGCGTCCAGTGGCATGTCCCTTTACCACTTCAAACTTTTCTCAGCACTGACGACACGAATCTGTGCCTTATGAGGATCATTCCATTCTGTTTTAACTGCCTCTGCTCACCCATCGTGCTAGATGGTCTGCTCGGACTTCTTTAGTTTACAACTCAAGAGTACTTCCTTCTGCTCATATCATGCGATTTTTATGCAACCACCTTCCGCAATGCTCGGCCGCCGCTCTGCTTCCATCCATTGGGTGAGCCTCATCTTGATTTAGCTGGGATTATTCCTTCGCATTGCCACTTCACAATTACATCATCAGCAGTCGCCTTGGGCAGTTTTAGGAGGGTTGAAAAGTCCCTGATGGATTTATTACACAGGTGACATCCAATCAGAAGTCCACGTTCGAAGTCACTGGATTAGCTGTTTCCCTGCTAACAAGGCAGTACGCCCCACTTCCTTTTATACTGGCGGGTTCGCCCCTCGTGACATCTGGTGGTCAGTTCCACACTATACAGATGCGTCCGGGTACTTTTGGTCATCAACTGTGTGTTCGTTAGGATCTTATTTGCATATTTCGCTGTCCTCTGTCGAACCTTTGGTTTGTTTTTATAAGAGCGAAAAAGCCCGCATGTGCCAGCACACATACACACACACACACACACACACACACACACACACACACTGTGGCATAACGAAACGTTTATTAATTTTAGAAATTTTTGGTAACATCCCATGGGACCAAACTGCTGAGGTCATCGGTCCCTAGGCGCACACCCTACTTACCCTACCTTAAACTAACTTACACTAAGGACAACACACACACCTATGCCCGAGGGAGGACTCGAACCTCCAACGGGGGAAGCCGCGCGAACCGCGGCAAGGCGGCCAGACATCACGGCTACCCCCGCTGCCCGCTGCGAAACGTTTTTGTTGTAAAATATGCACAGTGATGGGGCGTCTTGACGGAGAACGAATCTGCTCCTAATGTAATCGTTACTTCAGAATAAAATCCATTCATTAGTCGCAAATATTTTTGTTTCTCTTTACCGGAGTCAACGTATCAATTACTCATCAGAAGCATTAAGTTTCCGTTTAGCAGATGGTAACACCTTCTTCGTAGAAACATAATGCCATGATACGTCCAGAAATGTACATATTGTACGTGATTATTGTAAAAAGAGATCGACAGATGGATAATTTTCAGTAATGGAATCTCATCTATACACACGTAAAGCTGTTCCCTGCTGCTGACGCAGAAATTATTTTTGTTCGGAGTGCCACAATGGATGAAATCAAATCGCTGGATTTACAAAAACTCTGAGCACTATGGGACTTAACTTCTGAGGTCATCAGTCCCCTAGAACTTAGAACTATTTAAACCTAACTAACCTAAGGGGTGGCCGAGCGGTTCTAGGCGCTACAGTCTGGAACCGTGCGACCGCTACGGTCGCAGGTTCGAATCCTGCCTCGGGCATGAATGTTTGTGATGTCCTTAGGTTAGTTAGGTTTAAGTAGTTCTAAGTTCTAGGGGACTGATGACCTCAGAAGTTAAGTCCCGTAGGGCTCAGAGCCATTTGAACCAAGCCTAAGGACATCACACCCATCCATGCCCGAGGAAGGATTCGAACCTGCGACCGTAGTGGTCGTGTGGTTCCAGAATGTAGCGCCTAGAACCGCTGGTTTTACAGAAGATTCCTAAACGTCTATCACTTTTTAGCCGTTTATTGGTTTACTAACTAATAAATTTGTGTAACGTTACTTGTAAACAGAAATAGTCTTTTACTCACTGCAGTGCTTTGTTGACTAATTTACATTTTATTGCGAGAATACACGAGAGAATCTAACAAGGGGAAGCCACGACCTTGGGATCACGGATTTACTTCACACGTTGTACACCGTTAGTGGGCCATTAAAACAACATGATGTGGAAATAGTAGTAAGGTGCACCACTGTAGCAGTTCCGAGAAAAATGCAAGAAAATTTTTATGTGTCTATTATGTAAATGACATATCTGTCGGAGGGGCCACTTATAAGAAGTCGTTGTGGTCAAGCGGCTGTAATAAAAAATGGAGTGAATGTATGAACGGGTGCCATGGGACGTCCGTCCCGAACAAATATAACTACCAATAAGGACCAAAATGAGATTAAAAAATAAACCAGACCACAAGAGTAATGCAGAATTACTCGTCGGATGTGCTCTCGACATCACACGTTACAGGATGTTATTTGTCAGATATGGAAAACATAAACTGAAACTTCATGCAGATACACGAGCATTTTTTTCATTATATTATCTCTGAAATCTCACATAAATTGACTAATATGACCAGTGATGAAGAAAATATAGGATAGGAGTGGGATGAGAACCGCCGCTTCCTCGACGACGCGTTTGCAACGAGCGAACTCTCGACCACGAAGACCTACTACTACGGGCCTCTTCGCACAGATAAATCAGTTACACAGTAGACGTGTAAAACTTGTGCTGTTTCCTCGGAATTGCCAGAGTTGTGCACCTTACTGCTTGTGCACTATGTTCTTTTAGAGGCCTGCTAAAGTTCACTATCTGTGATCCCAACCTCGTCGCCTGCCCTTGTAAGTGAGACAGTGCTGCTACTGCAGTTACTTTATACACTTAACAAAGTTGCCACAGCACTCGCAGAAAATTCTAAAACAGCCGAACTTCTCTGTAGACTTGTATTATTACAAACACTTAACATAAAGAAGGCGAGCCGGCTGGAGTGGCCGAGCGGTTCTAGGCGCTTCAGTCTGGAACCACGCAACCGTTACGGTCGCAGGTTCGAGTCCTGCATCGGGCATAGATGTGTGTAATGTCCTTAGATTGGTTATGTTTAAGTAGTTCTAAGTTCTAGGGGACTGATGACCTCAGATGTTAAGTCCCATAGTGCTCAGAGCCATTTTGAACCATAAAGGCGAATTTTAATGCACAGAGATCTGTATCGTCATATCACAGGGTACGATGAAATCCAAGAAAGACTAAACTCAAAGCTGGCCGGAGTGGCCGAGCGGTTCTACGCGCTACAGTCTGTAACCGCGCGACCGCTACGTCGCAGGTTCGAATCCTGCCTCGGGCATGGATGTATGTGATGTCCTTAGGTTAGTTACGTTTAAGTAGTTCGAAGTTTTTGGGGACTGATGACCTTAGAAGTTAAGTCCCATAGTGCTCAGAGCCATTTGAACCAACTAAACTCAAGCGGTATGTTTACGCTGTTGTCACCTGCTGCATTGGCATGGCCGCTGCCCGGGCAGGGCCAGCTTTCAGCTGCAGGTCAAATGCGCCCGGTAGATTGTGTTGTGCTCTTTATTTTTTTGTCTCTCTTCGTTCAGAGCCAGGTGTGCTGCTGGTGTGCGTCAAGCGAAGCTACAGCTTAAACGTGTCCGCTGGTAGGTTGAGGACCGCCAAACATATAGTATCTCAAATGGCTTACTGTGAGGACCAAACCATTTGGCAGATTTAGAACATTTACAATAAAAAGGTCAAGAACATGCAAAAAAAAGGGTGTTTTATTTCGGACCTCACAATGCCTGTAATAACAATGATAAATATAAGAAAGAGGAAGCCTTATATTAAAAAATATTGATAACCGCGAAATGAACTAGGAGATAAAGTTTTTTTTTTTTTTTTTTTAAAAAAAGCAGAAGAGGGAGCAGTTTCTTCAGTGTTTGTAGCTGCACTGCATATGGGCTGATTGGTGGCAGATGAAGAACAGCTATATAGTCGGGGATGCAAGAACATCACACGTTAGACTTTGAGTTTCTGATTCCATTTCCAAATCGAAAAGTACTTTTTGTACGTGCATTTGTTTTGCAAAAGCTTGTCGCCAGTTTTGTAAACACTCGTCCCTAGTTTTGTAAAGGCCTCGTATTAACTAGTGTGGAGGCAGAGTTGCGACTGTGGTTACGGCAGGCCGAGTTTGTGAGTTCGTGCAGCGGCTGCTGGTGCAGTACACCGCTAAGACAATTTCTCCCTGCCACTATTACACAGCTATGTCCCAGGGTCGGGTAACAGGATAGGAGAATGAAGGCTCGCAAAACTCCAACAAATTAGTAACGAAGTCACACAAATGACTTAAAAAGAGTTACTTTTCTCTGTGACTAGTTGAATGATTAAGACTGCATACACTGTGCAAGTAATATAACGTAAAAAAGGCCCTCAGTGGCTAAATGCAAACTTCAAAGTAAATAGCAAATGCAATTTACAACTGTTCACTTCTAAGAGTTCACTAAACGACTTTCCCTATGTCAGCCCTGGACGACGATCTCTAACCAACTGGCTGAGAGCTGCTCTTATGTCTGCCGAGCAGGCTTCTGTCCGTTGTCCTCCGCTCATTGGTGGATTGTAGTCGGGCGGCAACTGGCTGAGGCGAAGTCGATATCTTCACCCTCAGCGCCGCTGCTAAGATTTCTAGTTTTTTTCACAGAGATATTCTGCAAAGGAAGTTGTGTCACTACACTTCGCGAAACTTTGGTTCAGTGAACTGAGGAGGAGGGTGAGTGTCTCGTCGTTTGCAGGGTCTGCGTCGTCAGTTACTCTGCATCTACGTTTTAAGCAAGCCTGATAATTTATAGCGGTGTCTTTCCTCATTTCTTTTTCTGCACTAAAACTGGGACTATTGCTGTCCAACACACAGGGCCCGACAGCTCTGTTCCTTTGTTCTACTCCCTCCACTACTTCAGACGTAGCGCTACATTCAGTGGCAGGATAACCCGTGGAGCGGCCAGTCTCATCACTCTCGCCGCCACGCATACCCTACACCGAATAAATATACGAAAGCAATACTGCGTATGCGTCTTATTTGAACTACAGCAATGTAAAATACGCAATGATATGAAAATATTGGTGGTTTTATATGCACAGCTGTTGAAATGTATAACGTTATTTCCAAATGTGTTTGCGAAACGGCATCGTATCTGTGTGTGTGTGTCCGTCCGTCTGTGTGTGTGTGGGTGTGTGTGTGTGTTGTAGTGGTACGAAATTAAGCGTCACCCATCCACCAAAGTCAGCCCAGTTTGCAGGTGACTATAAGTTTAATTTAGTTTTGTTTATGTGTTTTCTTATTATTTGTAATAGATGTGAATTATCTAAAAGTTTTGTATTTTTTTTATGTGTTTCATGTACGGAGAGGGCGGCGCAACGAACGGGGACAGCATCTTCGTTGCCGCGACCAGAGAGGAAATTGCTGGCCGCTATACGTCGCGGGTCGACAGCTAAGGAGCAACAGAAGATCCTGGAACCGAGTTGTTGCGTCGTGCTTCTAAAAATTAAAAATGAAGTTTTATACTCTTTTTGTACAACAATGACGTCATATAGAGCTTAATCTTATTGAAATGTCAGTCACTAACTCTCAACGCTCAAGTTCACATCTGTATGTGTAGGAAGCTAATAAAATAGTGTATGCTACTAAAGTTGAAACACGTGTCTTGAAGATTTATTTAGGAAGAATTATGTCAACGGATTAATAATATATTTGACAAGATTCGTGATTCTTACGGCGTTCGCCGAAACTTTGAATCTAAAAACTTTATTTAATGTGAGATTCTGATATCGATTAGATCAAGATGACGTGTGTAAATATAATTTCTGAGGAGAAACAAACGAAATTTAAATTCGGAAAAGTTACAAAAAACCAATTGGCCCAAGTGATGTAATTCTTTGCACACGACTCAACGGATGTTTTACAGTTTCGTTCAAGAACCATCCTATGACAATTTAAAAGAATATGAATCATTTTTGAAGTGGGTTGTAACTGACGTAGGTGACGAAGTCTGCACATGGTCATACATATATCAAACGAAAACTAATACGTCGTTACACTACACCGTGGCGACCTTAGAAACAGGACCAGTGTGCAACTAAGGCACACAGGTACGAAACAAAGCATCCAGAGTCCTTCGGAAGTCAACGCGAGTTTTCGTGGAGCCTTCACCAGCCAGCGGCGACTTCGCGGGTGTGGGCATCTGACGGAGCGCAGCCAAGCAGTACGGTCACGCAGTTGTTCCACGAGAAGGCGCGTCTGTTGGGCAGCAGCTGAACGCTGCAAAACCCGACAACCTTTTTTCTCACTAAACTAATAGGCCCAGTACGTCAGCTGCGGGGTGTTCCTCCGGCTGGTATTAGAGGTGTTGCTGAGGGCTTCGCCTGTCTACGGCGGTGCCGGACGTGGTGGCAGCCGGTGACGTTCCGGTGTTCGACTCAGCGTCCTGGCCGGTTGCGGAAGCGGGGTCGCAGCATCTCAGCGGCTGCATCGACAGCTGTTTCTTCTGCAGCCCCATAGCAGCACACTGATCATCGAGAACTACAAATTACAATATTAGTGTCCGGTGAGTTTGTTTCAAGTTGGAAGTGGAGTGTTGTACATAGGGAGTGTGCTTTTACAGGATTGTTGATTGCAAGTCTGCGTGTGTAAATAGTTAATTTCATACAATAATGTCGGGAAGTGAAATGTCAGACGAAGAGCAATCTATGTCCGATAGGAGCATGAGATCCCTTTTTAGGGCGATAGCTAAATTAAAACAATCTAACGGGGATTTCCTAGCTGAATTAAAACAGTCTAACGAGGAATCTACTGCTAGATTAAAAGAGGAACTAAAACAGGAATTAAAACAGTCTAACGAGGAATCTACTGCTAGATTGAAAGAGGAACTAAAACAGGAGTTAAAACAGTCTAACGAGGAATCTACTGCTAGGCTTAAAGGGGAGCTAACAAAATCTACAGACAGGTTACAGGAATATCTTAATGAAACCAGTCGAGAATTAAGTGATAAAATAGAGTCTTCTAAAGTTGAAATGCAGGAAAAATTAGTAGGACTTAGTAATAAGATTGCTGATAATTGTAAAAGGTTAGAAGAACATATCCAGGAATCGCGCGAGGAAAAAGCTCGCATGCGAAACGATATCACTGACTTAACCGAGAGACTAGATAGTGTCAATATCTTAGTTGTAAATGAAATACAGAAAAATAACGATATGTTACGAGATGAATTTTCTATGCAAACAGAAACTGTTCGCAGAGAATTATTGAAATCTATTAAAGAGGTCTCTACCAAACCTGTAGAGATTTCTTCAATAGATAATGTAGAATTAGAGACATTAACTCATCAAGTAGAAAAGGACCATACCGAAATCGAAAACATGAAATTTTTAATTACTGAAATATGCAGTAACCTTGAGACTGCCAAAGATAATAACATTGATGAAGGTACAGAGCGTTCACATCGTGAGCACAGTGAAGAATCGATATTAGCTAATCGCGTATCCAATACAGAAATGCGGATACAGGAAATTACTAAACGGTTATCGGAATTAGATAATAACGAGAACATTTCAGGTAGCAGAGGTAATAACATAATCAGAGACAACAGTCGCATCGAATTTGCTAGCTCGGACGACAACAATATGAATAAAGCAATCACGGCAAGCCAATCCGATGCAACTTCGTCTCTGCAATCTAAACAAAATCCGACTATTTCTCTCGCAGAATGTCTGGATGACATAACGACAAATTCAAATGTAGCAAGTCGATTTCCTGTATTCAAACCAGGAGGCGAACTTCACCCTATAATCTTTATAAAAGCTTTTGAAACATCATTATCTCCTAAATGGAGTAATGAAAAACGCATTCAATTTGTAATAGGACATTTAGAAGCAGAAGCTGCGGAATGGGCAGTACTGCATAGAACTGAATTCAGGGACTGGGATGATTTTGTTAAGCAGTTTAAACAAAATTATTGGTCAAGAGGAAAACAACAACACTTAACTTTAGAGTTGTTAGACCTTCCTCCATATTCTAAACGGTGGGGAGGTTATAGGAATTATTTTGAATGGAATTTAAACCGTGCTAAATTAATTGAAAAACCAATTATTGAAAGTTATTTAATACGAGTCCTAATTATTGGATTACCGTATTATATAAAGGAAAGAAAAATGCTATTCTACGAATTATAGGTGAGCCTTTACTAGCTGCTCTACCTTGGCCACCGGTAAATGAGATCCAACAATGCATTCCAGACGAAAAAGTTTGCGAACAGATTGTAAAAAATGCCGAACGGAGAATTAAAAGCTATAATCAACAGGCTATAGAACCCTCATTTCAGGTAGGAGATCTTGTGTTAGTACGATCTCATCCTAAAAGTTCTAAGACCGGTAAGGAATGTAGAAAATTCTTCTTTATCTTTGAAGGTCCATATGTTGTACATAAGATTGTACATCCCAAAGCAATACTTCTTATGGAACCTTCATCAGGTGTAATTAAAGGATTATATAGTGTTGATCAGATGAAACCCTTCATTCCTAAATAAGTTAATATTTAGTGGATGTTATACACGGAAGAGCGTTCATAGTTTATTCATGTGAAGTTTTTCGTAATAGTTATGTATTATTTTAAAGAATGAAACGGAAAGCTTAAACAAGTGTTCTACAATAATCTACTGGTACTTCAAAAAGAGAAAGATAGCCAAAAGGGGGATTTATATGGAAGAAATTTTGCTCTTAGGTCAAAAGGAATTTTGCATATTTTAAATTTACTCGGATAGTAGGAACCAAAGGGGATGGTTAATAGTTTTAGGGACCATGGGCGTCCAGAGCTAGATGGCTCACGAGAACATAGCAGAGTGCCTTTAATAGAGGTTTGTAATAGTGTTAATATAGAACACACCAAACGGGGCACTCTCGCTTGTTTCTCCTAAATAAATTGCCATTACCCAACAAGGTGTCCGAAGGCAAAGAAAGCCGTGCCGAGATTCTAAAGAAAGTTTTGCTTGATTTCTTCTTGACCTCAGGTATAAATAAGGCATTAGGGAAAAGAATGACGTAAAGTAAATAGTACTATTAGTTATTGTGAGAAACTTAGTAGTAATATACATGTTTGGAAAGAATAACTCTAGTAAATAAATGAAACTGAAACTAATCTATCACAATTTGAACGCTCTGTCCTAATGTACAACGTTAAAGAACGTACTAAATTGGTATTTATTAGCAACTATTAACTGAAGAGGAGCAATCTCCCTATATTCGGTTACGAATTACCATAATAGCACAATTAAGAGTAAATGACAAATAGTCACAACAATATCGTATTAAAAGGATTAAATCTATCTAAGAGCAAGGACTCTAGGTTACGTAAAATGTGAGAAAAATGTATTAACAGTTAAATATTGTATATTGAAAAGTTTTAATTTCGGTTAAAACCTGACAAACTGAGCTTGTGGGTGGGGTATGTAGTGGGACGAAATTAAGCGTCACCCATCCACCAAAGTCAGCCCAGTTTGCAGGTGACTATAAGTTTAATTTAGTTTTGTTTATGTGTTTTCTTATTATTTGTAATAGATGTGAATTATCTAAAAGTTTTGTATTTTTTTTATGTGTTTCATGTACGGAGAGGGCGGCGCAACGAACGGGGACAGCATCTTCGTTGCCGCGACCAGAGAGGAAATTGCTGGCCGCTATACGTCGCGGGTCGACAGCTAAGGAGCAACAGAAGATCCTGGAACCGAGTTGTTGCGTCGTGCTTCTAAAAATTAAAAATGAAGTTTTATACTCTTTTTGTACAACAATGACGTCATATAGAGCTTAATCTTATTGAAATGTCAGTCACTAACTCTCAACGCTCAAGTTCACATCTGTATGTGTAGGAAGCTAATAAAATAGTGTATGCTACTAAAGTTGAAACACGTGTCTTGAAGATTTATTTAGGAAGAATTATGTCAACGGATTAATAATATATTTGACAAGATTCGTGATTCTTACGGCGTTCGCCGAAACTTTGAATCTAAAAAGTTTATTTAATGTGTGATTCTGATATCGATTAGATCAAGATGACGTGTGTAAATATAATTTCTGAGGAGAAACAAACGAAATTTAAATTCGGAAAAGTTACAAAAAACCAATTGGCCCAAGTGATGTAATTCTTTGCACACGACTCAACGGATGTTTTACAGTTTCGTTCAAGAACCATCCTATGACAATTTAAAAGAATATGAATCATTTTTGAAGTGGGTTGTAACTGACGTAGGTGACGAAGTCTGCACATGGTCATACATATATCAAACGAAAACTAATACGTCGTTACACTACACTGTGTGTGTGTGTGTGTGTGTGTGTGTGTGTGCGTGTGCGTGTAACACAGAGGACACCAAGAGAGGGAGAGAGAGAGAGAGAGAGAGAGAGAGAGAGAGAGAGACAGAGAGAGAGAGAGAGAGAGAGAGAGACATGTTTTTCGTTTATATTCAACTTCCGATACCGCTGGCTTTAGACAGAAAGGATATACGAGATTTGGCAATGATGAAAACTTACAGGCCAGCCGGAGTGGCCGAGAGGTTTTAGGCGCTATATTCTGGAACCATGAGACCGCTACGGTTGCAGGTTCGAATCCTGCCTGGGGCATGGATGTGCGTGATGTTCTTAGGTTAGTTACGTGTAAGTAGTTCTACGTTCTAGGGGACTTATGATCTAAACGTAAAGTCCCATAGTGCTCAGAGCCATTTTTTGATAACTTACATCTCTCTCCGATGTAGTTGTGAGCGTTACTCTGCCTGGTCTTATCTCTCCCGCATCATGAACGACGGCAAGCGGCTCGTAGAGCAACCAGGACGGCTTTGGCACGACAAGGGCTCCGTAACCACTCTTCTTCTTCGACATGTAGTCGTTATGTACGCGGCGGGAGTAGGAACGACGTTTTTTTGTACCTTTGTTCAGGGTTGCCTTCGTTGTTTCCATGTTGTACTTATTTGGCAGGAAGTAAAGACAATCATTTCTCGTAATTCTGTCTTTATGATCGGCAGAACTGACAAACCAGAAACAAGGAAACGAAAGATAATCCTCCACAAAGCCAATAATCGACGGTTCTAACGCAACCGCGAGCCAAAAACTGCGTGTTTGAATTGTCAGTGACAGTCAACTGTTACACGTATCCGCGTGACTCCAGTGGAGAGACTCCTGCAGCCCGTGCTCACACATCAGACGCATGCGCGTGTGTGCACCGCTGCATGTGGCCCCTTGGTTACACGTGCAACGGCTACGTGCACCTAGTGAGCACGGGAAGTGGCACAGGTGTAAATGCGCCTTAACCTTAGCTACTATGTATCTTGAGAGAAACACATTTACTGTGTAGGGGTCTCTAAGACCGCCTTTTTGTTTTTTTTTTTTATGATGAGACCACTGTTGTGGTGAATATATATTTTCATGTCTCCCTGTTGTTGGTTACACTTCCCGGAAACAGACTTCATGGGAATTTGAATTTTATCAAACAATGCAGAATTTAAAACACTTTGAAAACAAAAACAGAACAGAATTTGCACTTTATTTTTATTTTACGTATTACTAAAATCGCGCCAACGTCCTTGCCGCAGTGGTAACACCGGTTCCCGTCAGCTCAACGAAGTTAAGCGCTGTCGGGCTGGGCTAGTACTTGGATGGGTGACCATCCGGTTTGCCGAGCGCTGTTGCCAAGCGGGGTGCACCCAGCCCTTGTGAGGCAAACTGAGGAGCTACTTGATTGAGGAGTAACGACTCTGGTCTCGGAACCTGACATACGGCCGGGAGAGCGATGTGCTGACCTCATGCCCCTCCACATCCGCATCCGGTGACGCCTGTGGGCTGAGGATGACACGGCGGCTGGCCGGTACCGTTGGGCCTTCATGGCCCGTTCGGGAGGAGTTTGGTTTATTACTAAAATCGCAGCACATACTTACCTCTCTATTGACTCACACAATGTCATCAAGAAAATAGCATTACAGATTCGCAACATAACTGTGTGCAAAACTCATTTCAGTTGTGACAAATTGCATTTTGAATCAGCTTTGAATTTATTACACGTCATTTCAGCATTAGAGCGATTATTCTATCCCATAATTCTATCAAGGCAGAAATATTGCCAAATTTTTATTTTAAAAATCAAGAAGAAAATAATTACCTTCTGTATTCTTCTGATACCACGAATCAAATTTTAATTGCTTTCATCTTGCATGCATTTCACGCAGACCCTCCTACAATTCTCCAACGTAATCGGAACACCACACGGTTATCCCAGATATGTTGTTTTCCACTTCAAATAGGGACAAGAAAACGCTGATGTTTTACGTTTTTCGAAACATTACTTCTGTGTTTGAGGCTCATATCCCCAAGGTAGCAAGTTTTCTAGAAGACTTTCGAGAATCTTTTGCAGTCCAGGCAGCTGCAAGACAGTGCAGAGTTGCCTTGTTCTTTCATTAGTTAGCAGCTTCTGTTTTCTCCATCTAAAACATCTTTCTGTTCTTACCGAAGAAGTACGCTGGTCGATCCTCGTCACCTGTGGCATGCTCATGACTTCCAGTTTCTGTGCCGTGCCCTCGCGTTTAATTTCGCGTAATTCCTGCCGATCTGGAATCCCTCTGGCCGCAAGAGTGCATGGAGCGCTACTGTCTCCGGCAGAGGGCAGGTCGGAGGAGGGGGTAGTCAAGGGCTGCGGCGAGATGGAGGAGAGGACTGCTGTGTGACACGGGCGGCGAAGCGCGCAAATGAGGGGGCGTGCTGTTGGGGTCAGGCGTCTGCCGCGCCAAGAGTCGCGCCTTTGCTCGCTGCGGGTTTGCCGGGGCCGTGAACATTGCTCCTTAAAGGCTACTTGGGCAGGACTTACAAACGCACAGTATTCGGCGTGTCCTCTGCTACTGAAGCTGCAAGCAGTTTGTGTCCATTGTGATGCCGGGTTGGAGGCCGGTGTGACCTTTGCAGGTGGACGCGGTAGCGTCTGGTGTGTGATACCCGTGGGTTCCCGGCTGCGAGTAATCTTCGTTACACCCATCTCTCGGCGCTCTCTTAGCAAGTGTTTGTCAATGGCCGCTGGATTTTACGAGAAATCGCGGTGAGCATCTATTAGTGTGCACGTCGCTTGGTCGTGTGGTGGCTATTTTGACTTCGTATCCTGGTTGCCCGTTGTTATGTATATAAATGTGTCATTTATCAAGGTTTTGCCTGGTACTACTTGAGTTCAGTTCTGTCATTGTGTGTGTGCTTGTGGTTGTCACTATTCCAAACTGATTTTACAATCTAAGAGCATAGAATGCACACGTAATTCCTCTGATTAACGAACTGCCCTTTATAGTCAGTGAAAATTGTTGAATCGAGCTACCCTATTTCTGAGGCCTGTCTACAGTTACCTGTTGGCTGCTATCACGAGCTCGAGCTGTTTACTAAATTGTGTGCATCTAAGCCGGCCGGGATGGCCGAGCGGTTCTAGGCGCTACAGTCTGGGACCGCGCGACCGCTACGGTCGCAGGTTCGAATCCTGCCTTAGCCATGCTTGTTTGTGATGTCCTTAGGTTAGTTCGGTTTAAGTAGTTCTAAGTTCTAGGGGACTGATGACCTCAGATGTTAAGTCCCATAGTGCTCAGAGCCATTTGAACCATTTCGTGCATCTACAAAAAAAAAAGCTAAAGAATAATTTCTGCATTTGTAGTTTGTTAATTTTTACTAAATAATTAACGAGTTGTCTCTGTGTTGCAGGATAGGTGGCTGTATCTCTTGTTAATTGTTATCTTCTTACAGATGCCTGAGTACCATGACCGAAATTTTTAATGAATGTTTCCAGTACTGTGGTAGCGGCAACCGCCGTCCTATGTTAGTAGAGACGGAGGAATTATTGCTACGGTCGTCGTCCCTTCGTATGGCTCTACTCACTATGGGACTTAACATCTGAGGTCATCAGCCCCTTACACTTATAACTACTTAAACCTAACTAACCTAAGGACATCACACATATCAATGCCCGAGGCAGGATTCGAACCTGCGACCGTAGCAGCAGCGCGGTACCGGACTGAAGTGCCTAGAACCGCTCGGCCACATCACGTCGCCTTCTGCCACCGCCTCTGTCATCATAAATTTGAACCACTTTCGTCAGTCGTTTTGGCTACTTCGAAGACAATGTTGCGTTGATAATTATTGGCCGTAGCCGGTGATTGACATTTGTGACACAATCATATGTTTTGCTCTTTGTAATGTAAATGTATTTCTGTAATTCATTTCACATTCTTTCCAAAAAGGAAGTGATTTCATGCTGTTGCCCTTTTGAGGTGTTTACCATCAGTTGGTTATTGAAATTTTAGTATTTTCAGTTAATGTTATTCCTGCATGTTTGCTTTAAAAAATAAATCGTCGTTGTTTCTAGGAACGTTAATAAATTCTTTATGGCTCAGTACCATTCCACTCAAGACCAGCTCCCAACCGCATCTGAGTTGCCTTCTGTCGTGATGACTAAATACTCGACATCAGGGTCATTATCACTGTCATCAAAGTTTCCCGACGATTCACTGAGACATCGTTGAACATTCACATTCTTCTCGCATAGAAAACATTGATTAGAAGGTCTAGTTTTCCTCACCAGGGAGAAACCGTAATGTTCAACAAAAACACCACACGCAAACACTTTGGTACGTCTATGAGACCTCACAAGGACCAAAAATAAGAAATAAATAGGAACAACAATGCCACATTTCTGGCATGTGTAGCTTGCCCTCCAATAGGAAGGTACATGGAACAGCCTACTTCATCTCACAGGGCCGTGTCAAATATCAGAAGACAAAAAAAACTGCAGCTGACTGGGAGAGATAGTCGTTAACGGTTAAAAGGGTAAGCAGGCTTCTAGCCTGTTGTTCTAAAGAGTATCTAATAATAAATCACTACTTACCGGCAGTATATTTACAGTGTACAGCCGATATTTCCTTAGGTCGGTGTGTCGATATTTTTCCCGTATATACACTAAAGGGCCAAAGATACTGGTATATGCGTGCGTATTCAGATACAGAGGTATGTAGACAAGCAGAATTCGGCGCTGTATGAGACAAGTGTCTGGTGCAGTTGTTAGAGCGGTTACTGCTGCTACAATGGCACGTTATCAAACTGTAAGTGAGCTGGAACGTATTATAGTTCGCGCACGAGCGATGGGACACAGCATCTCCGAGGTAGCGACGAAGTGGCGATTCTCCTATGACCATCGCACGAGTGTACCGTGAATATCCCGAATCCGGTAAAACATCAAACCCCGACATCGCTACGGCCGGAAAAAGATCCTGCAAGAATGCGGCCAACGAGACACAAGTGCAACGCTTCCGCAAACTGCTGCAGATTTCAATGCTGTGCCGTCAACAAGTGTCAGCGTGCGAACCATTCATGAAACATCATCGATATGGACTTTCGGAGCCGAAGTCCACTCGTGTACCCTTGATGACTGCACAACACAAAGCTGTATGCCTTGCCTGGGCCCGCCAACACCGACACTGGGCTCTTGATGACTGGAAACTTGTTGCCTGGTCGCACGAGTCTCGTTTACAATTGCATCGGGCGGATGGACGTGGACAGGTATGCAGACAAACTATGAGTCCATGGAGCCTGCGTGTCAGCAGGGGACTGTTCAAGCTGGCGGGGGCTCTTTGATGGTGTGGGGCGTGTGCAGTTGGAGTCATACGGTATCCCTCATACGTCTGGATACGATTCTGTTAGGTGACAAGTACGTAAGCATCGTGTCTGATCACCTCCATGCATTCGTGTGCATTGTCCTTTCCGACGGACTTGGACAATTCGAGCAGGACAACGCGACACTCCACACGTCCAGAATTCCTACTGAGTGTCTCCAGGAACAGTCTTCTGAGTCTGAACACTTTCGCTGATCGCCTAACTTCCCAAACATAACCATTATTGAGCCATACACGATATTAGGCAAGTGTACCAGTTTCTACATCTACATCTACATCTACATCCATACTCCGCAAGCCACCTGACGGTGTGTAGCGGAGGGCAGCTTGAGTACCTCTATCGGTTCTCCCTTCTATTCCACTCTCGTATTGTTCGTGGAAAGAACGATTGTCAGTATGCCTCTGTGTGGGCTCTAATCTCTCTGATTTTATCCTCATGGTCTCTTCGCGAGATATATGTAGGAAGGAGCAATATACTGCTTGACTCCTCGGTGAAGGTATGTTCTCGAAGCTTCAACAAAAGCCCGTGCCGAGCTACTGAGCGTCTCTCCTGCAGAGTCTTCCACTGGAGTTTATCTATCATCTCCGTAACGCTTTCGCGATTACTAAATGATCCTGCAACGAAGCGTGCTGCTCTCCGTTGGATCTTCAGTGTATATCGATGCTCTTCTGATGTACTGACGGTCGATAATGATATATCCTTAATTATCGACATATCGGATCCCCAATATTTATTTAAAAAACATCAAGTGTCCTAGTAGCATGTACTTCTTTCAGTACGCCGCGAAAGAGTTCCTATCGTGGCCTGTCTCGGATAAGCTTTATTCCACTTTCTTTCCCCCCAGCTCTTACACAATGAAAACTGCGGCTGTCCGATGGTGCGCAGTGCCGAAAATTAAAGTTCGTTAAAAAGGAAGCCGGCAGTGCGGCGGCGGCGGTAGCAGATTATCCGCCAAACTGCGGCTGACAGCGGCGGATACTTGATACAGCGGAGCCCAAGCCGCCACCAGAGCAGACCAGTGGCCTACTGTAGTGGCCTGGCATGGTCTGCAAACCACCCTCCCCCCCCCCCCCCCCCCGCCCCTCCGCTCCTCTGACGTGCCTGCTGGACGGAGCCTCCGGTGGCTGCCCGCCTGGCGCTATGAAATTTAATTACGCGTCCGCCCGCGGGAGGCGCCACAGCCGCGCCGCTCAGAATGCGGGCCCGTCCCTGCAGACACCGATAAACGCGCATTCTTTGTTCAAAGTTGCGGCCCAGGAATGCCTTCCTCCTCCCCCCCACTCTCTCTTCCTTTTTTTCCCTTTTTTCCACTGCCAGTTTTTGGAGCTGCGTCAGTCCTGCGGATCTCCAGGCCGGTGGCACCGTTATACCGTCCTCACCTCCCTCCCCTCACCACCTCTCCACTGTAGGCGGACATCACTGCCCCACCACCTAGGGGCACCTCTTCCCGCATTCGCTGACTGGGAAGTTTCTTCTGAATTAGTAAAACAGGTCGTCCTAGGGACTTACATTGTACTGGATGTCGCTAATCATACACTGCCGTTTCTTCTGCGTAAGGTAAGCGTGTTCAGATAGAACATGTACTTCTCTCAGAAAAACTTAGGTTTTATCCAACTGATAGCTTTACGAAGAACTGAATTAAATCAGCCTTAACAAACAGAATGCAAAAAACGTGTGCGGAATAATTCAAACAACGTTCGTGGAGACAATATTCAGTTACTGGCGAGAAACCATAAACGGAGTCCCACGACGCTCAATTTTGGGTCCAGTGTTATTCCTTATGCTAGGTGATTATAATCAAACTGCAGCTACTTAAAGAGGTCAAATGTAGGCTCTAAATGTCGTATTGCAGCGAAACTTCGTAGATATTATAATACTTGAAGGTGGAATCGGTTAACGCTGGAATAGAATGTTCCAATTTTGGCCACCAGGTGCCAATCTTGCACTGTCAGTACAAGAAAGACGCGATTAGAGAGATTAGATTACATTAGAATTTTAGAACATGTTTTTTGCTCGAGTATCATGTCGTTTTTGGAAACCCAGAATCTACTATGTAGGAATCAACATGGATTCCGGAAACAGCGATCGTGTGAGACCCAACTCGCTTTATTTGTTCATGAGACCCAGAAAATATTAGATACAGGCTCCCAGGTAGATGCTATTTTTCTTGACTTCCGGAAGGCGTTCGATACAGTTCCGCACTGTCGCCTGCTAAACAAAGTAAGAGCCTACGGAATATCATACCAGCTGTGTGGCTGAATTGAAGAGTTTTTAGCAAACAGAACACAGCATGTTGTTATCAATGGAGAGACGTCTACAGACGTTAAAGTAACCTCTGGCGTGCCACAGGGGAGTGTTATGGGACCATTGCTTTTCACAATATATATAAATGACCTAGTAGATAGTGTCGGAAGTTCCATACGGCTTTTCGCGGATGATGCTGTAGTATACAGAGAAGTTGCAGCTTTAGAAAATTGTAGCGAAATGCAGGAAGATCTGCAGCGGATAGGCACTTCGTGCAGGGAGTGGCAACTGTCCCTTAACATAGACAAATGTAATGTATTGCGAATACATAGAAAGAAGGATCCTTTATTGTATGATTATATGATAGCGGAACAAACACTGGTAGCAGTTACTTCTGTAAAATATCTGGGAGTATGCGTGCGGAACGATTTGAAGTGGAATGATCATATAAAATTAATTGTTGGTAAGGCGGGTACCAGGTTGAGATTCATTCGGAGAGTGCTTAGAAAATGTAGTCCATCAACAAAGGAGGTGGGTTACAAAACACTCGTTCGACCTATACTTGAGTATTGCTCATCAGTGTGGGATCCGTACCAGATCGGGTTGACGGAGGAGGTAGAGAAGATCCAAAGAAGAGCGGGGCGTTTCGTCACAGGGTTATTTGGTAACCGTGATAGCGTTACGGAGATGTTTAACAAACTCAAGTGGCAGACTCTGCAAGAGAGGCGCTCTGCATCGCGGTGTAGCTTGCTCGCCAGGTTTCGAGAGGGTGCGTTTCTGGATGAGGTATCGAATATATTGCTTCCCCCTACTTATACCTCCCGAGGAGATCACGAATGTAAAATTAGAGAGATTAGAGCGCGCACGGAGGCTTTCAGACAGTCATTCTTCCCGCGAACCATACGCGACTGGAACAGGAAAGGGAGGTAACGACAGTAGCACGTAAAGTGCCCTCCGCCACACACCGTTGGGTGGCTTGCGGAGTATAAATGTAGATGTAGATGTACATTAGTACTTGTTCCATAGATGATGAATACGACATTTCGTAATGATGTGGAACGTGTCAGGTTAATAAAAGTTGTCTATACAAGATATTACATTACATAAAATATTACATGACAATATTTTTAATTTTTTTGTGGGGGTTGGGGAAATTACTCACTATATCCAAAAATTCATCTAATGAGTAGAAGGAGTTGCCATTAAGAAATTCTTTTAATTTCCTTTTAAATACTATATGGCTATCTGTCAGACTTTTGATCGTATTAGGTAAGTGACCGAAGACTTTTGTGGCAGCATAATTGACCCCCTTCTGAGCCAAAATTAGAAATGTTGCTATATGTAACGGATTAGGAACGGGAGGTAAGCAGAAAAGTTGGAATAATTGAGAAAGGTGCACGCTATAATGTTCATTTCGTTATTAACTACATACACAATTTTTTTTTTTTTTTTCAATATAAGCACCGAAGACGGAGTCGAGTTCCTTAACAGCGTCAGATTTGCACGTGGTGGCCAAAATTCGAACTAATTTTTCTGCAGCGTAAATAGGTTCTACGTTAACACATTAGCATTCCTACCAACTTTCGCTGACGTCCGATAATCGCAGCCCACATTGGATGTCCCTCAGTAGCTGTACTTCAGTTATAACCACCCACTATATGCGAACGAGCTTCGGCTTAATATTCAATAGGCCAATGGACTTTTTGCAGACGATACCAGCGTCATAATAAATCACGCCACAGAGGAAGCAACAGAAGCAATTGTTAATGACGTTTCTCAAAGATTTATTAAGCGTTAATTTGAACTGAGTTATCCCTTAATTCAGACAAAAATACTTCTGTACAACAAAAAGATAGTCATTCCCAGGGTGACAATTATTGAACTGTATGAACTGAAATCGTCACAACTTCTGAACGGTTTGCGTCAGAACGTTCAAACTGCACGGTTGGCCGCGGGGCATTATGGGAATTAGTATGCGCATCCGCATTCACCTTGTTGTTGTCGTTTGCACGTGAAAATGTCACGGTACAGCATAAATCAAATGCTTCAAATGGCTCTAAGCATTATGGGACTTAATATCTCAGGTCATCAGTCCCCTAGACTTAGAACTACTTAAACATAACTAACCTAAGGACATCAAATACAGCCATGCCCGAGGCAGGATTCGAACCTGCGACCGTAGCGGCCGCGTAGTTAGCGACTGAAGCGCCTAGAACCGCTCGGCCACCGCGGCCAGCACGCTGCAGCAAAACTGGCCCATTTGGGAGACTGAGAATCCGCATTTCGAGGTCCAGAAGTATCTTCAAGCTCAACGGGTGACTGTGCGGTTTGCAGTATCCAGTCATGGAATAATCGGTGCGATATTCCTTCAAGGCACAGCGACTACCGAACGGTACGTGAAGGTTTCGCAAGATGATTTCATCCCAGTTATACAAAGTGACCTATATTTCGTTAAAATGTGGTTCATGCAAGACGGTGCTCCAATACAGTGTTTGATATCCCGGAAGAGCAATTTGGGGACCGCATTCTGTCCCTGGGGTACCCAGAAGCGACTTGCACGGGGCCCGATTCGCCGCCATATTCTCCGTATCTGAACACATGTGACTCCTTATTGTGGGGCTGTATTAAAGAAAAACGTGTACAACAATAACCCCGAAAGCACTGCTGAGCTGAAAATAGCCATTCAGAAGGTCATCGACAGCATCGATGTTCCGACACTTCAGCGGGTCATGCAGAATTTCGCTATTCATCTGCGCCACATGATGACCAATGACGGCAGGCATATCGAACATGTCATAACCTAATCCTGAATATCTGCAGTGACGTTCACATGTTGAATGAAGTGTGTGCACGCCATAGTTTGTAACTAATTTACGTTTTTTTCATTGTTTTTGTTGTGGTCTTCAGTGCAGAGACTGGTTTGATGCAGTTCTCTATGCTACTCTATCCTGCACAAGGTCCTTCATCTCCCAGTACCTACTGCAACTCACATCTTTCTGAATCTGCTTAGTGTATTCATCTCTGGGTCTCCCTACGCGATTTTTACTCTCCACGCTGCCCTCAAATACTAAATCGGTGATCCCTTTTTTTTCATATGGTTCAATAATTGTCACCCTGGACATATCAATAGCAGTCAGGCAGAGTGATCCAGATACGTTGTTTTACATACTGATGAAGACTTGAACTGGAAGGACCATATTACTTATTCGACATAATAATCCATCACAGGGTGTAGAAAAATTTCCGCTACCAGTCACATAAAAAGGTTATTTATTTGTCACACGACCTGTTTCGGGCTTGCGCCCATCTTCAGGTGTTTATACATTCATGTACATGTTTATATTGCTGGAGATCACTGTTTAAATACAAAAAAATCATTTGCTGGTGACTAAACAGATAGAAGTGGGACAATTGTAAGTGGCAAGGCAGCATTTGTCGAAAATATATCTGTACTTAACATAAAGATGAAGCATCATTATTATAGTTACGCTGTGGTGACTTGTTATCATTTTCACGTCCATATTTCAGTTTTATAAAGTTTAGCGCATATTTCACTATTACGATGTGCACACAAACATGTGGGCTGTGGTCAAAGAACTTAGACGTATCAGGTGTAAACATGTCGCTCATACAGAAACATGTAGGTTATGGGCAAAGAACTTAGCCACAGGAAGTGCAGTCACAGAGTTCAGCAGCATTCATTTAATCCATCCCAATTTGAGAGCACCATCTTTCTCTACACCTGCTATAGTAGAAGAGAAAATTACCATTTTCCTCGATTGATCTTCTGTTTCATGGCCTTATCCAAAGTCTTCATACGGCTGACACGCTACTCTGCATTTGGCAGTGGTACAGGGAGGCCAGATGCACTTCGTGTCGCCCCTCCCCATTCCCATCGACTGTCTCCCTCCTCCTCACCCTCCCCCACTTGTCCCAGAACACAGATGGTACATGCCAAGTGTTTGCGCCTACTGCGACTGCTCCAAGTCGGGACATGGGTACCACGCCAGTATTTTCCTATTTTTTCAGTGAACACTTGGTGTGTTGTGGGGCGATCACTCTGTTGTATAAATTATTCAAAACCCAAGGTCGCTTAAACACTGCTTACTAGATGACCGGTTTGAACACGCTATAGGTGCCCTCACTGGATCTGTTAATATATAACCTGACAGGTTTGAGGGAGGGCTTACATCAGTTACACTATACACAGTACTATTAGCACAACACCACATACCTGAATGTGGCTAAACATGCATAGATCATTTGGATATAATGCTACATGAGGCAGACCAGCAGATATAAAATCATTGTCGCAGAAATAAAAATTAAAAAACGACTGCTCCCATGGTCTAGTAAACAGTGTTTAAGAGACCGTGGCTTTTGACTTATTTACACAGTATTCACCTGGCTGGATGTGCGAAACACCCCACAAACCACAACCAGGCCAGCCGGCCTCCGTCTTTTACCCACCTGGCGAACTGATCCCGTACCTCCCCGAATCCCGGGAACGGTGTGCAAACGCGCGCCGCTATCCAAGCGGGTAGAAAACGATCTTCATTACTCATTACTGAGACTCTCAGACACGTAGAAAGTACGATATTGCAGTGCCTGTGTTAATCTGTATACGATGCGAAGTTCCTTTGGATGTGCACGGATGTCCGAAGCAACAGGCACTGCGGCGACTACAGCCGTTACCAAACACGTGGAACGTATTCGCAGTTGCGAGTGTTACACAGCTGATGACAGTCCATATCCAGAACTGCGAATACGTTTCACGTCTTTCATAACGGCTGTTGTTGCCGCACTTCCTGTTCCTTTGGACACACGAGTCATTTAGCTACAATATAGCAGGTCAGCAACTGGAAGCAGTTAATTCCATAAATTATCTGGGAGTAGGCATTAGCAGTGATTTAAAATGGAATGATGACATAAAGTTGATCGTCGGTAAAGCAGATGCCAGACTGAGATTCATTGGAAGAATCTTAAGGAAGTGCAATCCAAAAACAAAGGAAGTAGGTTACAGTGCACTTGTTCGCCCACTGCTTGAATATTGCTCGCTAGTGTGGGATCCGTACCAGATAGGGTTGACAGAAGAGATAGAGAAGATCCAACGGAGAGCAGCGCGCTTCGTTACAGGATCATTTAGTAATCGCGAAAGCGTTACGGAGTTGATAGATAAACTCCAGTGGAAGACTCTGCAGGAGAGACGCTCAGTAGATCGGTACGGGCTTTTGTTAAAGTTTCGAGAGCATACCTTCACCGAAGAGTCAAGCAGTATATTCCTCCCTCGTACGTATATCTCGCGAAGAGACCATGAGGATAAAATCAGAGAGATTAGAGCCCACACAGAGGCATACCGACAATCCTTCTTTCCACGAACAATACGAGACTGGAATAGAAGGGAGAACCGATAGAGGTACTCAAAGCATCCTCCGCCACACACCGTCAGGTGGTTTGCGAGTATGGATGTAGATGTGGATGTAGACGAGTACATACATGTATGTCCGAAGGAATACTGCATCGTAGTTCCGAATAACGCAGCCACTGCAGTATTTATCCGCCGACAGCGGGCAAGCGACTTTAAGTAACGTGTCTCCCCCGTATGGGGAGGCACCTTCGTGGTCATGTAGTGATATGTCTACGGCTGGAGGTAATACGATTGTTGTCTACTAAGGAAACGTACACTCTCGGACACGTAAAGGTAAAAAGCTCTTGTAGTGTCTGCCAACGCAAATTGTTGAGCATATCCGAAATGATCCCGAGCTAACTAAATGGCCCGTGATCAAATGCACCAGTCTTCTTTAGATTTTCCCTGCGTTTTGTGTTGACCTGGTACAGCTGGCTGAAGATTGCTTGGCCCGTGCGCATAAATGTATTCTCGTTCCAAAGGGCCAGCTGCCCCATTCGCCTGCAGCGTACTGAGCCGTGGGCCTTGTCCGTTACGAACGAAAAGCATTCTCTGCCTGCCTCGGCTAAACTATGCGAACAGAGGCGCGAGAACACCGGCTGCACTGTAAATTTTCTCAACCGATTGTGAAGAAACTATCGCCTTAGAATTGATTCTCACATACCTCAAAGCATCATTCGTCAATTTCATAAAGAACTACGTATCATATCGTTAACTATCATAGTTATTGTGATATTTCTACATATACGGTACTATGTGAAATTCAAATAGTTTGCAATGAAAAATTGGGCTCGCTAAGAATATGCGTTTCGTACGTGTTAGGTCACAGATTGCTGCGTATGAAATGGAGCTAACACACTGAATTTTTCTTTAAACTTAAGATGAGATCTGTGTCTACAGCCAATCTCGAGCACATGGATTACAAGCGTACTTCAATCATTCAGTAACTTCCGATCGTGTACGGGCATGATAGAGTGGAAGTGAAATATTCACAACATCCCTCTTATCTCATACCCGGTTCGAGATACTGAAATGAATTTTAGGCAAATGATAGCATGCAAAGCAGAGAGTATTTGGCACACGTCTTGCAAAACTTTGTTATCTGCTTCATTACACGAGTGACAACAGATTTTTTTCCCACGAAACTGTTTGAAGAGCCGCCGATAGCTGGTGAAATGAATTAATACGGGTTTGTAACAACATAAAGAAATATCACTTTTACTGTTACACCGAGCGTGAGGTTTTCTTCAGCTATTGACTTTTCTTTCCCTCAGCTGTTTGATCCATTGTAGACCGCTTCAGGATCCTGTCGTAATCGCAACTGCATTAACACATTAGTGAGTTGAAATTGTGAAAACCCGCTTTGTATGGAAAATTAAGCTAGTTTCAACGTGGTAAATGGAAAGAGAGAAAAAAAAGACGCACAAAAGGGGCGAAAATAAAGCGCTCCTTCTGTTGCAATTTAAGCGTAATTGACTTGCCGAATAATTTGTCGTGCTGGGGTAACCTATTAACACGATCGTTTGCAGACTCGCTACTTGTAGCTTGCAAGCTCTGCGACACAGGCGTTTTCGTGGAGGCTTCAGCTGTACAACAGCACCGCGCCGTTGCCGACTGTGAAGGTCCCGGACTGCCCAGTAATGGTCAACAATAAGTCGAACAAATACACTGTGACATACTTCTTCCGTAGATGTATTATGTTTCTTCGAGCTCCGTCCAAGTAATCTCTACCTGGCATCTGCGCTCCCTACACGTTTGTGTGCTCATTCCCACTTTAGGAGATTCTAGTCAGTTGTTTTGCAGTTTTACTTTTTCCACTGGTCCATTGCCAATAGTTCGCTAGTACAATAATGAGTATCTTCACCTGTGAAGGGTGTCTCTCCTAACGAGGAGAACAGAGCAGGTGCAGTAACCCGAAACTAGTTGTCTAAGAGGGATCGGAATACGTGAACGTTTCTGAAAAACGAGCGGTCAATGTTTTCGAGGTACTTTGTCCATCTTATGGCAAGTAAACGAGTATACGGTTCAGCCGAAGCACTGGCAAAGTGGCTAGAGCCTTCACATTTTTGCAGCCCTTTTTCGAAATCCGTTTATTATTTTCATTTTAGTTATCATTTATCTACCTATTACCGAAGAAGTTTACTATAAGCTTGTTTTTCAGTGCATAATGAAATAACGTTGTCCCTATCCGTCTACTAATTGTATGTCTGACGAACGGCTTAAAAAAAGACAATAAATAAATGACAGAATTACGATTTTGATAAATATGGTCATGTATGATGATTTATTGAAACCCTCAGCTGCCGACAGGTGTTGTTGACATACCTCGAAGGGGACAGCTGAAAATGTGTGCCCCGACCGGGACTCGAACCCGGGATCTCCTGCTTACAGGAATGCGCCCAGGTTGCCCTAACTCTGAGGCTAGGCGCAAATTGAGACGCGTATAGCGCGTGTGGCGCGACGCAGCGCAGCGCGTGTTTTTGTAACATCGCAGGTTCAAATAGGACCGCGCAAACTGCGACGCGACGCGACTGGGACGCGACGCGACTGGGACGCGACACGCGCCTGCGCCAGGTCGCGCGGCGTTGTGGTTGCGGCACAGTTTCCCGCGCTTGCCTCGCTAGCACCGTGGGAAATTTGAGGCGGGGAGTCGAAAAGTAGCCCGGCCATATGTTCGCATCGGAACGGCGATTATCAGCAGTGGTAGTATTGCCAATACGATAATTTTTGCCTTACTGTGTACTGAATTTTATTGCCTTTGGGTAGTGTTTCGTTTTTCGCCATTTAAACGCTCCAGCTTTCTTCGTTAGCACGTTATACTTTTCTGTTATTTATATCTGCATAGTTTTGTTTTGGTTTTCTTCTGTTAAGAAAAATGTATACTTCAGTAACTGATGAGCCATTGGCCGCTGGAATTGCACCATATGCCTCCGCGATGTTTTCAGATCGCAAGAAGGGACAGAGGGTAGTGAATAAGGAAGCACGGAATAGTATAAAATCATGTGATTAAGAATCAAGGCAGGAAAGTAAAGCAAGGTTATATTCTCGCTGCCTAGGAAGCTAGCGTATCTGTACGATCTGTTACAAAAATTTAGAAAGGGATAATCTCCACAGGTGTGATCCCTTTGTTCTTGTGGTAAAAAACGTCCAAGATCTGAAGTATAGAAGTTTCACTGTGATTACTCTGATATGGGTGTAACAATGTAATACGACACACTGTACTACATGCATGTAAACAACATATTTCCACTGCAAGCTAGAAACAGTCGAAAAGCAGTCACAAATAACAATGTTTTAATTGGTTCGCCGTGATGAGAAAAAGCATTTCAATTGTTGCATGGACATTATCAGCATTAATAAACTAATTATACAACAACATGCTACACAAATGAAGAAAATGGTCGGTATTATTACGAAAGTAGGAATATCCTAAAAGAGTGTTATGATTAGATATATTTAATTTGTTGAAATGTGCTGCTGACAAAGGCAGATCTACTTTCATGACAATGTTTTTCGAACTCCATCTCACAAGGCACACATGGCTAGCTTGTGCATTCCTGTCGCGCGCGTTATCCATCGCTGCTGACAATACACTCACCATTGTGTTGTGCGACAGATCAATTGTTTATTTTTCTCAATAACAACTATTTTATTCGCGATCACGCATTGTCAGTTTGGCAAGCCCTAGGTGAGTAAACAGTATCTGGCATGTGCCTATCAGCCGGCCGCGGTGGCCTCGCGGTTAAGGCGCTCAGTCCGGAACCGCGCTGCTGCTACGGTCGCAGGTTCGAATCCTGCCTCGGGCATGGATGTGTGTGATGTGCTTAGGTTAGTTAGGTTTAAGTACTTCTAAGTTCTAGGGGACTGATGACCACAGATGTTAAGTCCCGTAGTGCTCAGAGCCATTTGAACCATTTGTTGAATTTTTGTTTGGACTTGGAGGAACGTTATTGAGCGTATATTGGATGCCTCGCAACGTGCTGTTCAGAACAGATCTACTCCCATCGTACTCTCACGGATTTATGCACAGCCCTGCAGGATTCATGGTGTCATTTGCCTCCAGCACTACTTCAGACATTAGTCGAGTCCATGCCGCATCATGTTGCGGCACTTCTGCGTGCTCGCGGGGGATCTACACGATACTAGCCAGGTGTACTGCTTTCATTGGCTCTTCGGTGTAAAATAGAATTGCGTATTTTCCCTCTTTGTGGTATAATATTATGTGCTATGCGTTTGTTGTGAGTTGCATCTGTCCACTGGAATGGGACTCGAACGTGCGCTGGCAGTCCTGTTACAAAAGAGCGTCTTTGTAAACGATGCATCACAACGTCTCACTAAGACTCTAGGCGTGTGGTAGAATTGTGTGCTTCATTGTTTGACCGACGCAAACACGAATGTGTAATTTTTCATGAGTAAAAGTCTGTCGATTGTGTCTTAGGTACCATTTGCTATACGTGTTTCGGAGCGGATGCTGCATAATCACGATTTGCAAGTTATACATGAGGCTTCTCCGACATGGTCTAGTGGGGCAATTGAGCCTGCGTGAATCGAGAATCTGCTTCATTGGAAGTTCGTAGTGGAATTCCTCTCTCTGTTGTTCGATTTTCTTTACGTGGGTATTGCCAACAAACTGATACATGAAAATGTACCAACACAAACACATCACTATACGACACATGCTTAAAGAGGTATGACGTCATAAACACTGAGGTGCGTGAAAAAATGGTGCTTCACCCGTGCACTTTTTTACATATTTACACTACTGGCCATTAAAATTGCTACACCAAGAAGATGACGTGCTACAGACGCGAAATTTAACCGACAGGAAGAAGATGCTGTGATATCCAAATGATTAGCTTCTCAGAGCATTCACACAAGGTTGGCGCCGGTGGCGACACCTACAACGTGCTGACATGAGGAAAGTTTCCAACCGATTTCTCATACACAAACAGCAGTTGACCGGCGTTGCCTGGTGAAACGTTGTTGTGATGCCTCGTGTAAGGAGGAGAAATGCGTACCGTCACGTTTCCGACTTTGATAAAGGTCGGATTGTAGCCTATCGCGATGGCCGTTTATCGTATCGCGACATTGCTTCTCGCGTTGGTCGAGATCCAGTGACTGTTAGCAGAATATGGAATGGGTGGGTTCAGGAGGGTAATACGGAACGCCGAGCTGGATCCCAACGACCCCGTATCACTAGCACTCGAGATGACAGGCATCTTATCCGCACGGCTGTAACGGATCGTGCAGCCACGTCTCGATCCCTCAGTCAACAGATAGGGACGTTTGTAAGACAACAACCATCTGCACGAACAGTTCTACGACGTTTTCAGCAGCACGGACTATCAGCTCGGAGACCATGGCTGCGGTTACCGTTGACGCTGCATCACAGACAGGAGCGCCTGCGATGGTGTACTCAACGACGAACCTGGGTGGACGAATGGCAAAACGTCATTTTTTCAGATGAATCCAGGTTCTGTTTACAGCATCATGATAGTCGCATCCGTGTTTGGCGACATCGCGGTGAACGCACATTGGAAGCGTATCACTCGGCGTGGTATGGGGTGCCATTAGTTACACGTCTCGATCACCTCTTGTTCGCATTGACGGCACTTTGAACAGTGGACGCTACATTTGAGATGTGTTACGACCCGTGGCTCTACCCTTCATTCGATGCCTGCGAAACCCTACATTTCAGCAGGATAATGCACGACCGCATGTTGCAGGTCCTGTACGGGCCTTTCTGGATACAGAAAATGTACGACTGCTGCCCTGGCCAACACATTCTCCAGATCTCTCACGAATTGAAAACCTCTGGTCAATGGTGGCCGAGCAACTGTCTCATCACAATACGCCAGTCACTACTCTCGATGAACTGTGGTATTGTGTTGAAGCTGCATGGGCAGCTGTACCTGTACACGCCATCCACGCTCTGCTTGACTCAATGCCCAGGCGTAAGACGGCCGTTATTGCGGCCAGAGGTGGTTGTTCTGGGTACTGATTTCTCAGGACCTATGCACCGAAATTGCGTGAAAATGTAGTCACATGTCAGTTCTAGTATAATGTATTTGTCCAATGAATACCCATTTATCATCTGCATTTCTTCTTGGTGTAGCAATTTTAATGTCCTGTAGTCCATTCTTTAAAGACGCCGCTATAGTCGAGTCAACTTCATGAAACCCCTGATACCCGGCAGTAAATGTGACAGGTTTCAAATGCGAAGCGCAAACGGCTGTAAGCGAAAACAACAGTCGTCTACAGAGCGATTTAGGGGCGTTTGTTCAGAGACGTTTACAAAATCGCGTTGTAGACTCCGGAAGCAGCTGCGCCCAGCGTTCAGAAGCAGACATTACAGAGAATCTGTGTTTTGCACACTGCATTTCTTAACATCGGTGCTGCAGTTAGTTATACATCTGTACGTTATGCATATTTCTTTGTACAAGTGTATCATAATTTCGAAGGTTTTTCCACGAACAGATGGAAATGAAATCTTTTCGATATTACTCTACAAGCAAAGGTCCTTGCTAACAGAAAATTGTCAAAATGAATAACCAGTTAGTACCGTGTTTATCAGGCAGTAAATGTGTAAAACTCAAGAGCGGTCAGACCATGGAACCCTCTGCGGCTAGAGGGCTCCGAATTACAACCTGTTACGACGGCGGTGTACGACGTACAGATGTCGGTGCATGAGTAACAGCTCGGAAGACAGAAATTGTGAATCTGAAAAGTCCGCCCACATACACAGCACCCACTCCTTCAGCGTGGCAGTGGCACACCACAAACAATCGGAGTGAGATCCACAGCAATCTGATGCCTTCGGTTCTTCACTGCCATCGATCACCCTCCGTACAGTCCCGACTAGACCCCATCCGATTTTCATTGTATTTCTTTGCGTTGGCTCTGAGCACTATGGGACTTAACATCTATGGTCATCAGTCCCCTAGAACTTAGAACTACTTAAACCTAACTAACCTAAGGACATCACACAACACCCAACCATCACGAGGCAGAGAAAATCCCTGACCCCGCCGGGAATCGAACCCGGGAACCCGGGCGTGGGAAGCGAGAACGCTACCGCACGACCACGAGATGCGGGCTGTATTTCTTTACTGCACCACTTAAACAAAGAACGGCTACTAGCACTTGACTTTGATAGCGATGAACCGGTGCAAAGAGACGTGGGGTTGTGGCCCCGTCAACAAAGTCACTCTACAGCAGTCGTAAAGTGCTGTTTCACGAGAGGTAAAAATAAAAGAAGTCGATTACGTTTTGGTCACGAAACTAAATTATTTTCTAAAGATTGAAAGGAGTCTACTGAGGTACACTTGTATGAGGCGCCCGAATATGATAATAATATTAAAGTAAACTAAAAAGAAACTATGATACTATAAACTATGTACGAGGTGCATTCAAGTTCTAAGGCCTCCGATTTTTTTTCTAATTAACTACTCACCCGAAATCGATGAAATTGGCGTTACTTCTCGACGTAATCGCCCTGCAGACGTACACATTTTTCACAACGCTGACGCCATGATTCCATGGCAGCGGCGAAGGCTTCTTTAGGAGTCTGTTTTGACCACTGGAAAATCGCTGAGGCAATAGCAGCACGGCTGGTGAATGTGCGGCCACGGAGAGTGTCTTTCCTTGTTGGAAAAAGCCAAAAGTCACTAGGAGCCAGGTCAGGTGAGGAATCACTTCAAAGTTGTTATCACGAAGAAACTGTTGCGTAACGTTAGCTCGATGTGCGGGTGCGTTGTCTTGGTGAAACAGCACACGTACAGCCCTTCCCGGACGTTTTTGTTGCAGTGCAGGAAGGAATTTGGTCTTCAAGACATTTTCGTAGGATGCACCTGTTACCGTAGTGCCCTTTGGAACGCAATGGGTAAGGATTACGCCCTCGCTGTCCCAGAACATGGACACCATCATTTTTTCAGCACTGGCAGTTACCTGAAATTTTTTTGGTGGCGGTGCATCTGTGTGCTTCCATTGAGCTGACTGGCGCTTTGTTTCTGGATTGAAAAATGGCATCCACGTCTCATCCATTGTCACAACCGACGAAAAGGAAGTCCCATTCATGCTGTCGTTACGCGTCAACATTTCTTGGCAACATGCCACACGGGCAGCCATGTGGTCGTCCGTCAGCATTCGTGGCACCCACCTGGATGACACTTTTCGCATTGTCAGGTCGTCATGCAGGATTGTGTGCACAGAACCCACAGAAATGCCAACTCTGGAGGCGATCTGTTCAATAGTCATTCGGCGATCCCCCAAAAAATTCTCTCCACTTTCTCGATCGTGTCGTCAGACCGGCTTGTGCGAGCCCGAGGTTGTTTCGGTTTGTTGTCACACGATATTCTGCCTTCAATAAACTGTCGCACCCACGAACGGACTATCGACACATCCATAACTCCATCACCACATGTCTCCTTCAACTGTCGATGAATTTCATTTGGTTTCACACCACGCATATTCAGAAAACGAATGATTGCACGCTGTTCAAGTAAGGAAAACGTCGCCATTTTAAGTATTTAAAACAGTTCTCATTCTCGCCGCTGGCGGTAAAATTCCATCTGCCGTACGGTGCTGCCATCTATGGGACGTATTGACAATGAACGCGGCCTCATTTTAAAACAATGCGCATGTTTCTATCTCTTTCCAGTTCGGAGAAAAAAAATCGGAGGCCTTAGAACTTGAATGCACCTCGTATGTCTCTGATAGGCTGTATTAGCGGATCGCTGACTGTGCAAGACTGCAGTGCCAAAGATACTGCTTCTGGTCTGAGGTTGTAGTGTTGGAGTACGCGAGTACTTGGCACACAGTGGTAGGTAGCGGTCTGTGAGGGAAAGAGGATGGAGTAGGCAGTTTTTGTGATGTGCTCTGTGAAGCCACGAAGCGTTAGATTAATTACGAGAAGGTGGAAGCAGAAGTCTTCACGTAAGCAAGGTAAACATGATAATTATGACTTTCGTCTTGCCAGCGCATTAGTATAGACGAGTTGGCTTATAATTTGTAATTGTTGAGTAGCCCCAGAATTTACGTAAATTGGTTTGTTGATAAGGATAGTTAGACATTTCCCTTTTGTAATGTTTCTAAGATTTGTTAACACAGGTATTTATGCATTTTGAGGTTAGATAATACTTGGTGTATAAATCTCATTGTTTGTGGATCAGTTGGTAAATATTATGTAATTTTCTGAGCAAAGTAATTTCAATTGTAAAATCTTTTGAAAAGCCAAAATTAACTTGGAACGTAATTTCACCAAAGAAAATCATTGTAAGTAATTCACCATAATCAGTACTGCCTGTCCAGGTCACATGTTTTTTAAAGACATTGAATTTTTCATAAATGTTTTCATTTATCATCCAAACTTCAATTCACATTTCAAAGTAATACCGACAGCATTGCACATCGCTGAGCCTGTAGCTAGCATATTTTATTTTTTTACATGAGAGACCAGAGTATATCGCGTTCCTCCGTTGTTGCCTTAGAGGTAAGACAGTTCAATTTATTCGTTATTTGCCCGGGGACCAAAGTTATCATTTTTGAACAGGGCCAGAGGATTCTGTGCCTATGGGGCTGAATGAATTTTGCAATGACTGTATTTCTTTACTGCATTGCCCAATCAGTTCGTGTAAAATTTTGCTAACAATAACACAGAGTAAGCACACCACTTGCAGTCACAACACGCCACACGACTAGTCTAGTCTCGTATCTAGTCTTCAGTCACGCGTTCATTCAATGTGCTACGTCAAAGAATCATTATTTTAAAAGAACGTTACAATTATCACTCTTTCGTAATACTATTATACCGATTACAGAACTTATCAATAATTACATTTCTCTCAAATGGAAAAATCAAGGCGTGACTCGATGTGGTGGAGGTTAGGAGTGATTTTATGATTAACATACTTCTTCTTCCTCACACAGTTCACGCACTACACACATACTTTACACTGTGTACTGTGCATCTGAGACAAACGGAGACCTACATGCTTAAACATCTCATGGAAACACCTTCTCCGAATTCAAGGTACTTCTCGGCATGGACCAGAAATTGCTTCGTTATTCACTAATTGACAGAACAACGCCAAAGTAACTATGCAACGCCGGCCGGCGTGGCCGTGCGGTTCTAGGCGCTGCAGTCTGGAACCGCGTGACCACTACGGTCACAGGTTCGAATCCTGCCTCGGGCATGGGTGTGTGTGATGTCCCTAGGTTAGTTAGGTTTAAGTAGTTCTAAGTTCTAGGGGACTGATGACCTCAGCAGTTAAGTCCCAAAGTGCTCAGAGCCATTTGAACCAACTATGTAACGGCTACTATTCCGCTTAAACGTTATTATTTTTTACTGTTATTACGAGAGGCACTGGTCAGACACAAAGCACTGGAAGCCTCAACGCCTCACATTCGTGTCAGCAGAAGTACGGAGTCCAGCAGTCAAGTGGCGCACAAACAACACGACTAAATATAGTGCACGCATTTTGACTTGTTTGATTTTAATTGGGAGGGTTCGGGTCGTGTGGGAAGCAAGCATCGCTAGGCAGAGGAGTGTTAGAGATGAAGCAGGTTTTGTAACAAGTGGCTGCACTCAGTGTGGACAACTAGCTTTCTTTTCTGAGGGGGAGTCGTAGGTGACACTCGTGATGCAATGAGAATTGCTTCCCCATGGTAGAAATAAACAGCACCAAGCTTCGGTTCATTACTTTATGGTTTAATAAAACGCCTTGACAAACTGAAAATCTTTTCCGTTTAGAAAATTCTTTACCAGTCTAAAGCTTAGTTAGCTTTAATGTTGATGACAGTGGGGGAGAGTTGGAGAGGGGGAGGGGTGGTGCTAGCTGGTATCTGACTGCACGAGAGCGTAACGGCCTCAGAAAGGTTGCGAACCACTGACCTCAGTGACGGGGCCTCGTTGGGAGAAGTGTGTTCGTCGCCAGGGTAACTATGCTAGAAATAAATATGTAGACATAAAGAATAAAGAGGTAAAGTGATAGAAAGAGTTTATTTTATTTAAAACATTTTAAGAATTTTCAAATAAAAAGTTCGCAGATATTACTTTCCAACAAGCTCTCGTACTTGCACGAAAAAGTATGCTCCGTCTACTTGCATCCAGCCGTACGTACAGGGAAACAGAAAATTACTTTGCTGAAATTAAGATGCGTGTGCGTTGACCGTTCTTGCTGTTCCTGACATTGAAAACCTTTCACTAGCCCAGGATTACGTCCAAAACCGCAAGTTCCTGTTCCAATGTTCTTGTATTTCGACTCATCTATCAGCTCGTTCAGTTTGAACGCACCCTTTTCCGTCACTCTGCATTTAGTCAACCCACGTATCAAAACTGTTCTTATCTCTCCACTGACTTTCACTTCTGTTTCATGTGTAACATTCAGGATGCTATAAGTACAGCAGTAATGCAAACTGTACAATGACTGTGTGAGTTGATGGAGTAAACATTACACATTTTAAGACATTCATAAATTTTAAATTTTTCCTCTGAGAAGTTTTGCTAATCGTGATGTCGGATTTTAAAATTAACTTGGCAGTTAATCGAGGATTATAGACTGAACACCCAAAGAAACTGGTACAGCTACCCAGTATCATGTACGGCCCCCCGCGAGCAGGCGGAAGTGCCGCAACACGACGTGCCATGGACTCGACTAACGTCTGAAGTAGTGCTGAAGTGAACTGACACCTTGAATTCTGCAGGGCTGTCCAGAAATCAGTGAGAGTACGAGGAGGTGGAGATCTCTTCTGAACAGCACGTTGCAACGCGTCCCAGATACGCTCAATAATATTCATGTCTGGGGAGTTTGGTGGGCAGGGGAAGTGTTTAAACTCAGAAGAGTGTTCCTAGAGCCACTCTGTAGCATTTCTGATCGTGTGGGGTGTCGCATTGTCCTGCTGGAATTGCCCAAGTCCGTCGGAATCCACAATGGACATGAATGGATGCAGATGATCAGGCAGGATGCTTACGCACGTGCCAGCGGTGTAAGTTGTATCTAGACGTATCCGGGGTTCCATATCACCCCAACTGCACCCAATCCACACCATTACAGAGCCTCCACCAGATTGAACTGGCCCTTGCTGACACGCACGATCGATGGATACATGAGGTTTTCTCTATACCCGTACACGTCCGTCCGGCCGATACAATTTGAAACGAGACTCGCCCGACTGAACAACATGTTTCCCGTCATCAGCACTGCAATGTCGGTGTTGATGGGCCAGGTCAGTCGCAAAGCTTTGTGTCGTGCAGTCATTAAGGGTACGCGAGTGGGCCTTCGGCTCAGAAAGCCCATATACATGATGTTTCGTTGAATGGTTCGCACGCTGACACTTGTTGATGGCCCAGAATTCAAATCTGCAGTAATTTGCGGAAGAGTTGCACTTCTGTCACACTGAACGACTCTCTTCAGTTGTCGTCGGTCGCGCCCTTGCAGGAAGAGAGCAGGAAGGTCTGTGGAGAAGACGTCAGCCATCTGCACTCTGACCGACCCCTCTCCAGGACGACAACGCGACAGCAGCGCCCTCTATGCGAAGAGAACACAAGCGCCCAGTTCTACGAGAAGCTAGAAGACCAGCGACCTGAATAGAAGCGTCAACTGTATCAGTTCACTTGTATTAGGAATTGTATATACTGAAGAGGCTTGTTATTTCCATTTTGCCCTTCGCTTGCGACATTTCTGTGTTATTGTCAAAGTTAAGTATTGTCATTGTTCATTTCGTGAAAAAACTCATTAAAATGATTTGTATGAATGGTGTCTAGCGATCCGAGAAGGCAGGTTTCCTAGACACCCCACATTCGACGACTAGGCAGGATTCAACAATTGTAAAATGGCCGTAGAGGAACCCACTTCATTGCTACCTCGGAGATGCTGTGTCCCACCGCTCGTGCCCCGACTATAACACTACGTTCAGACTCACTTAAATCTTGATAACCTGTCGTTGTAGCAGCAGTAACCGACGTAACAACTGCGCCAGACACTTGTTGTCTTATATAGGCGTTGCCGACCTCAGCGCCGTATTCTGCCTGTTTACGTATCTCTGTATTTGAATAGCAATGTCTATACTCAGTATTTACAGCTATAGGAGGTGTTATTCCGTGATACCCACTATTCACAGGGTTAACCATACCAGTTTGTTTGGTGCTTCAGTGTTGGATGGCGTGGAAGACCTACCCATCCGTGACGGGCACAAACGATGTGAGTGGCAGACACAGAAACATGCGGAGCAGACTCACCTGGCGTTCTGCGGCCCCACAGACTTGGGCTCATAGGAGGAGCTGGCGGAGACCGCGGAGTCCGGGATGCGGCCCTCCTCCATGCCCAGCGCCACGTGGCAGCGGCCAGAGGACGCTGCAACACACCACACACCTGGTCCACAGCCGTTCCATTCCAGCTCTACTAAATACTACGATATTAGGCGTGACAGTGGCAGCAAAGATGTTGAGAGAGAATCACAGGTGACGTCATAGCCAGCAGCAACAAGTTATGTTATAACTAAGATCTTCCCCCATGACTACTTTGAGGTAATCTTGCCGTCTCATATATCTACTAGTTAGTCATACTCTCTACCCTACTTCCCCTTCCTGCGACAGGTTAACGATTCCCAGGCGCTTTGGCAAATGTTCTAATGTCTCCCTTCCAGCAACGCTTTCCCACAGACCTTTCTATGCGTATTCTTCCTACTACTTCCAGATCTCGTGAGGTACCCGTCTACGTCATTACTGACACATTGTTACGGCAGTGCAGTTTTCAATTACTTTCTCCCTATTATCTTTATCTCAGCATTCCACGTTTCTTCCAAACGATTAAGTGCTCTAGAAGCACAATCCGAAGAAGATCCGTCCTTTATTTGTGGCAGTATTAGATACCTGGAGAGGTTTTCTGGTTGAGGACGATCTCTGTCATTTACTTTTGATTTACGCCGGCTATTACTTTCACACATTGATGTCTTTCCATGTTTTGTGTAGCCTGACATGACTGTTGAAACACTTCACGATAATGGATGACAGCCAAAAACAGTTGCAGGATAAAAATTTATTAAAATTCTTGACCAAGGTTTCGGTGCATATAAATATACCTTCATCAGAAGTATATTTATATGTACCGAAACCTTGGTCAAGAATTTTAATAAATACCTTCATCAGAAGTATATTTATATGTACCGAAACCTTGGTCAAGAATTTTAATAAATTTTTATCCTGCAACTGTTTTTGGCTGTCATCCATTATCGTGAAGAATTTCAACAGTTGGTGCTGCAGCCATGTTTAAAATCTTGACTGTTGAAACAGTTGCTCCGGAAAAATTTATAGGTTGGCTGTCGTTGTTACTGATGCTCCAGATAATCGGGCCCCCACGATCTGTACTCTTTGGAACTCTGTTAGGTAATGGAAATACCGTGTGGCTAGGGCCTCCCGTCGGGTAGACCGTTCGCCTGGTGGAAGTATTTCGAGTTGACGCCACTTCGGCGACTTGCGTGTCGATGGGGATGAAATGATGATGATAAGGACAACACAAAACCCAGTCCCTGAGCGGAGAAAATACCCGACCCAGCCGGGAATCGAACCAGGACCGGTAGGCATAACATTCCGTCGCGCTGACCACGCAGCTACCAGGGCCGGACACTCTGTTAGGTCTTTCACTGCATGTCGGCCTCGACCTCTGAATGCAAATACGAAGTGTGCACTACTCGCGGACAACCTGCCCTAATGCCTAGTCCGTACTGAACACGCAGAGTCCAACGCGACACGTGCCTTACCTGTGTTGTTGACCATCAAACACAACCATCCCACTGGTACCACTGTTCACAATATTTTGCGTGTCCCCTGTACATAACTGAAGTGTTGAACAGTGCAGAAACTGACCTCTAACATGTAAATAAAGCGTCTTCGCTTCAGTGTGCTCTACGTGTGAGGTACGTTTCCTGATAGTTTGCAATACCTCTTTTGTTACGCGTAGCAGTACCTAAATCTAAGAGTCATCGAAGGGAAGACTGCAGAAAAGACGGGGGTAGAACGGTGGACAACACTTTGGATGCTGACAAGGGAACCTCCCCATCGCACGCCCCTCAGATTTAGTTATAAATTGGCACAGTGGATAGGCCTTGAAAAACTGAACACAGATCAATCGAGAAAACAGGAAGAAGTTGTGTGGAACTATGAAAAAAAATAAGCAAAATATACAAACTGAGTAGTCCATGCGCAAGACAGGCAGCATCAAGGATAAAGTGAGCTCAGGAGCGCCGTGGTCACGTGGTTAGCGTGAGCAGCTGCCGAACTGGAGGTCCCTGGTTCAAGTATTCCCCCGAGTGAAAAGTTTAATTTTTTATTTTCAGACAATTGTTATCTGACAAACTCTTATGTTTTCATCACTTTTTTGTGAGTGATTATCACATCCACAAGAAAACCTAAATCGGGATAGGTAGAAGAATCTGTTTACCAATTCGCCAAGTGTACAAGTTAGGTGGGTCGACAACATATTCCTGTCATGTGACGCACATGCCGTCACCAGTGTGGTATAGAATATATCAGACGTGTTTTCCTGTGGAGGAATCGGTTGACCTATGATCTTGAGATCAAATGTTTTCGGTTCCCATTGGAGAGGCACGTCCTTTCGTCTACTAATCGCACGGTTTTGCGGTGCGGTCGCAAAACACAGTCACTAAACTTATTACAGTGAACAGACGTCAATGAACGAACGGACGGATCATAACTTCGCGAAAATAAAAAAAAAAGTAAACTTTTCACTCGAGGGAAGACTTGAACCGGGGACCTCTAGTTCCGCAGGTGCTCACGCTAACCACGGAACCACGGCACTCCCGAGCTCATACTTTCCTTGATGTTGTCTATCTTGCGCATGGTTTCTATATTTTGCTTATTTTTTTCATAGCTCCACCCAACTTCTTCCTGTTTTCTCGATTGCTCTGTGTTCAGTCTCTCAAGGCCTATCCACTGTGCCACCTTATAACTAAATCTGAGGGGAGTGCGATGGGGAGGTTCCCTTGTCAGTGACATTAAAAACGGACACAGATAGCTGCGGAAAGAAGCATAGGACGTAGGAGAGTGGAGCTCGTCCAGTCGGCACCTTTTGTAAAACTGATGCACGTAAGAAGGAGGAGAAGACAGAGGCGTGCTGGAAGTCCGCCGCGGACTCACCTTCCTGGCTGTGGGCGACGGCGGAGGCGGAGGCGACCAGCAGCGCTAGTGCGGCCATCGGCCGGCAGGCGGCGCCCATGGCGGCCCTGTCCTCCTGGCTCCTGCGGTCGCTGCGGCGGCGTGCCTGGAGCTGGAACGCCTTCAGCGGCGGCCGGCCGTCAGGCTGCCATGAGGTCGCCGTCGCCCGCCAGCGGTCGCCGAGCGGCGAGCGCCACCTGCAAACACGCATCTGCGTCAGTGGGCGAGGCTTCTGGCGCCCCTGCTGGGCTGGGGTTGGGTTGGGTTGTTTGGGGAAGGAGACCATACAGCGCGGTCATCGGCCTCATCGTATTAGGGAAGCACGGGGAAGAAAGTCGGCCGTGCCCTTTCAAAGGAACCATCCCGGCATTTGCCTGGAGCGATTTAGGGAAATCACGGAAAAACTAAATCAGGGGATTGAACCGTCATCCTCTTGAATGCGAGTCCAGTGTGCTAACCACTGCGCCACCTCGCTTGGTGCTAAGCTGGGCTGGGCTGCAGCGTGCGTGTGTACGGATACGGTGCACAGCAATGAAAGGGGAAAACTGACAAGGATGAAACTATAAGATAGCAGAAGCAAAAACGTTCCAGTAAACGTGGGTAACGAGAGATACACAGACAGACAACCGCCACTGACTTCGGAATGCACTATTGTCGTAGTAGAAAAAATGATTATTTCGAATATAAACTATGAAATTAAGTGTCCACATTTCCCTCTTTTTTCCCTTTCACTGGCGTTCATCCCGTTTAGGACGGTGTCCTTGTGAATCGTGTAAACTTTCTTTCGTTTGTTATGGTACTTTATGAGCCGTGGTAAAAATTGCTGTTTTGAAGAGCGCGCGTAGTGTGAAGCAGTCGCCCTCCGTTTCTGGCGGTGGCGCCGCTGTGGCAATCGCAGCTTCGGTGTCTCCCTCTGGTAGGAAAGGGGAAAGGTTGCCTGTTCACGTGCATTTAAGGGGCGCTATGAGCTCGCCAGTCGGAGTTGGTCAGTCGGACTGTGGCTGGGTCAGAGTCGCTGCAGTCTGGGGGGAGTCTGGTCAGTTCGTCAGCCGGGTCAGTGTGGGGCAGTCAGTGTCTGTCTGTCGTCCGGAGTGCTAGTAGGTGTTAGGCCGCCAGTCTGCTCGAGTTTGTTCAGGCAATGTCATTGGCGGTTGGTCGGTCGCGCACTGGGACACAAGATGACTTGTCCGTCTTGAGCGTCGGCGCATGTGAGGTCGCCACGTGAGTCCAGTGCGCCGCTCCGTATAGCGAGTGATAGTGGCTTCGCGGTCGACGCGAGAGCAACAGGAGTCAACCCACGACGACAGTTTAACTGTGTGTGTAGCGTATTCTCTGGCACAGAACCTGGGGACCAGCGCAGCATTTGTTTTAACGACCACTCAGGCTTGCTTATATCACAACCCGGCGCGCGAACTTACCCGGGTGTGGCTCACCTCCCTGCCCCGCAAGCTTGCGCGCTGCTTGTTATGCTTTGCGTGCAGGTCCACTAAGTCTCCATCCAAAAGGACTCATACTTCACCCGTGGCCTACTGTAGCAATATGAACCAGTTCAGCACAAGTAACGCTTCAGTATAAATACCTGCCCGTTATAGGAGATATTTCTCTTGTCACCCTAGTATTTCGAAGCAATACTGCACACCTCTCAACAGTGAGTTATGAATTATTTCAGAAACTTTTGCATCGTGTGCTAAATCAACTGTGCAATTCGCTGCTCCAGTTTTTTTTCTGCAACGGAAGTGCTGTTTACACCACTTTTGAGGTGGGCCTGGAGAGAAAAATCCAAAGGACTGACGTCTGCTGAGTCTGGAGGTCACGGTACAGATCCTGCTCCACCTATCCATCTCAGTCACAGAAGTTAAGCGCTGTCGGGCGTGGTCGGCACTTGGATGGGCAACCATCCAGGCCGCCATGCGCTGTTGCCATTGTTCGGGGTCCACTCAGCCTCGTGATGCCAATTGAGGACCTATTCGACCAAATAGTAGTGGCTTCGGTCAAGAATACCATCTTACGACCAGAAGAGCGGTGTGCTGACCCCACGCCCCTCCTACCCGCATCCTCCACTGAGGATGACACGGCGGTCGGATGGTCCCGCTAGGCCACTCGTGGCCTGAAGACGGAGTGCTTTTTTTTTTATCCATCTCACACTGTGCTGGCGCGTTACATGTCGCACTGGATCAGCAGAAAATATGCCGGTGCGCCATCACGAATCTGCCACATTCCGCAACCATTGGCCATGGGTAAAACACGAACCCAGTTACGGCGTGAGTTAACCGTGAAGTTTATTGAAACACATTATTTCATACTGGCAGCTAGCAACCATACATTCACAGGTATCTCGCAAACGGGCGTTTGTGGCAAATGGTTCAAATGGCTCTGAGCACTATGGGACTTAACATCTATGGTCATCAGTCCCCTAGAACTTAGACCTACTTAAACCTAACTAACCTAAGGACATCACACACATCCATGCCCGAGGCAGGATTCGAACCTGCGACCGTACCAGTCGCGCGGTTCCGGACTGCGCGCCTAGAACCACTAGACGACCGCGGCCGGCGGCGTTTGTCGATCTATGTTTTTCCTTCTATTATGGTATACCTTCACACAAGTTCGCTTTCAATTTAGATATACCACCCATTCAGTGGAAGAGATGATATATTTTCATTGTTTAGTGAAGTATGCGCGGCAATGAAGAATTTACAACAAAAGTATCTGCCGGAGGAGAACTGAAATCTAGATTCCTTGGTTCTGGTGGACAGGGTGCCGTCAGCTACTGTATGCAAGTAGCCTCAAATATTCAGTTTACCACAAGAACAACAGACCATCTAATATATAAGCAAACTCTCCTCCTGTATTGCTGAAACACTCCTAAGTGAGATATAGCGGAGATATTTAAACAATACTTCCGCAGATGTTACAGAAGTGACTGTTCTACTCTTAAACTGCCCAGAACGTGCGGTCGCCGCTATAGACTTCTTGTATCGCTGCTTTTCATGCAGCAGACACTCTTTGTGAAGACTGGAAGGTATGAAAAAAAACTTTTGGCTACTTGAACATTTCATTTGGTCCATAAATGATCTCAGTTATCATCTCAGTCGATAGCGTTTTATGTCTTATTGTGTTTACAACTCACCGAAGGCAGTAAAATGTAACATAGCTATACTAATATGTAATGACTGATAGCTCACGCTCATTCGATCTGCGGGAGCAGTTTTTGCTATCAACATGGTTATGGAGGAGCATTTTAGTCTAGTCACAAAGTCACAGAGAGCGCGATCCATTTGTGGCACCAAGCCCAGCCAATCCGCCACGTCGCAAGCGAACTACACTATCATGCAGCACAATTTATCTTCTGTGACCATAACGCGTCTGGATTACACATATTTATAGAACGGGATATCCTTTTATTATTTAGCGAATGTGGGCTGTGGTGCGTGACAAAACTATGTGCGCGGCCAGGATTCAAATCCAAATCCGTAGCTTTGGCGGTCAGGGTTCCACCTCATTCATCGTGCAAGCACCACCATGGACTAAGGTTTCAACTTGCTACAAGCTATACGTACATCCAAATCCGCATTGAAACTCATCTACTTTATTGCTGAAATGGCGGCGCTGGGGCAAAGGATGCATCATAGCCATTTGACAATCGTCTCACAGATGTTACTGAAATTATGTTTACACTCTTTAACAACCCTGAGGGTGCTACTGTTGGAACATTTGCTACAACCTTCCTTATTATCCAGTATCAAAGAACATATTCTGCGGAGAGACCTTCTTTGTAGAAGCTTGTTGCAACATGAAGCTTTCATTCTGCCGATGAGAGCAGTCTGTTATAGCAGTTACCAATGCACCAACCGTAAAAAGCACTGACTACTGCTCCAGCCCAAGGCTTAAGTTCTCACAAAATGTTGATATTTATATCTGTGAGTATTTTGTGAATACGCTTGTTTCGTACAGATCTTACCATTCATTTGTAAACAACAATAAACCGGCAGCCAAGATCGCAGGAATTCTTTTTATTCCGTGATTACCGGTTTCGGTGAAACTAAAGCCATCATCATAGCATCTTATGACACATACAGGTTACAACATTAAGGCAAACAATGGTTATATTAATAGTTGCCTATACCACACAGGCCTTAATATCACCAGTGTTTACCTTGATGTTGTAACCTGTATGTGTCCTAACATCCGATGATGGCGGCTTTAGTTTCGCCGAAACCGGTAATCATGGAATAAAAAGAATTCCTCCGATCTTGGTTACCAGTTTATTGTTGTACAAGCATCTAGATCGCTCCCACGTGAGGACAATGTGGTCCCTACAAAATTCATTTGTAAAGTGCGACGCCATGTAGGTATTACGAGAAAAGACCAAATTTAGGACACAAATAGGTGATGGTCCCAGAAATGTTGCGAAGAACGTCGAGCGGTTGTAGAGGGTGCCTTGAGGAACAAATCGTTAGTAACGTCATCCAACGACGCTACAGGGCCTCGAAGTTACAGGCGCTGGCGCCTCCCACCAGACCATCCCTTTGTACGGCAGCAAATGTGACTTTGTACGGCAGCAAATGTGACTTTGTACGGCAGCAAATGTGACTTTGTACGGCAGCAAATGTGACTTTGTACGGCAGCAAATGTGACTTTGTACGGCAGCAAATGTGACTTTGTACGGCAGCAAATGTGACTTTGTACGGCAGCAAATGTGACTTTGTACGGCAGCAAATGTGACTTTGTACGGCAGCAAATGTGACTTTGTACGGCAGCAAATGTGACTTTGTACGGCAGCAAATGTGACTTTGTACGGCAGCAAATGTGACTTTGTACGGCAGCAAATGTGACTTTGTACGGCAGCAAATGTGACTTTGTACGCTGACGGGCCATCGGCGAAACATCTTGCATTCAGTGATCGCGACTGATGACCACAATCGCCAGTGGAGAGTGTGGTGCTGGCTGCTGCGTAGACAGGCCTTCTCTCCTATGAATAGATGTCTGCTTAACTGAGTGGTTATGTGCTTGCCTACCATGCAGTGGGCCGAGGTTCGATTCCTGGCTGGGTTGGATATTCTCTGCTCGTGGACAGTGTGTTATGTTGTGCTCATCGTCGTTTCATCGTCGCCACCGACAGCCAAGTCGCCCAATGTGGCGTCACCTGAAATAAGACTTGTACCTCGTGACCGGAGTTCCCCGGATGGGGCCTCCTGGCCATCGATGCCACACCATCATTTCAATTTTTTTCTTCCTATGAATACGGTGCTCTGATGCCTCTCCGGATGACTGTGTTCTCTGTGCTGAAAAACATTAGAGATTTTATAAGGACTCATGAGAAAAATAAATCGTCCGCTGAGTCAACAGAACATCGCATTCATAGGTGACAAGGTCTTTCTACGCAGTAGCTAGCTGCATCACCTCCACTGTCGATCGTGGGCGTCAGTCGCCGTCACTGAATAACAAACAACACTGCGAGATGTTCCAACTGCAGTCCGTCAGCTTACAAAGTCACGTTTGTTGCCGAAGGGGTGGCCTCTTTGCAGGCGCCGGCGGCTGTATCTTCGATGCTCTGTAGTTTCGTTGGACGACGCTTCCGGACACGGTTTCTTATCCGCGATTTCTTCCTCAAGACACTCTCCATAACCGCTCGAAGTCTGTCGCAACGTTTCTGGGACATCCATCACATGTATCTAAAACACCCGCATCTCTGCTCAGAATTAAACGATTTTAGAGCTAGAATATGGCAGGCCTACGTGAGCTAAGTCAGCGGAACGATGCTTGTGTCGCAGTTCGGCAGAGATTTTTTAGGAGGAGTGTTTAATCTTGACCTACTACGAACCAGCGACCCTTAGTACACCTCTCACCTGATACTGTTTTATGCTAATTTCGTAAATATAGCTCACTACAAACCAAATACTCTGTAATCTGGACTTGAAAATGATTGAAAGGCGAATCCTCTTTAGCTATAAACTGAAACTGCTGATGATATCAAATGCACAACACACATTCAAGTACACAGTTCATATGATTTGAAGCATTGGGCTAATGTACGTCGTAAAAACAGTTTATGAACACTGAGAAAATCATCACGCATAGTAGTATTCTTTTTGTAATCGCAGGTATAAACCGTTCATATGAACACTGGACTAACAACGAACTTCATTCCGTTGCATTCGAAGACATATCAATCAACCACTCGTGCTAATACTTGCAGATACCGCTGATATTAGGACTGTTGAAGGCTTAGAATACATAGTCTTCCTTCTACAAACTATTATCACTAAATCACATAAAGCCAGAGGCTAGGCAGACGATTCTCAGAATACCCCCCCAAGCATACAGCGTACTGGATATGCCTGGAATATAGTCACTTTGTCAACAAGCACATGTGTGATTGTGAATCACACATCTCTTTGCTGAGATCTAATGACGCTGAAGATGAATTCGGAAAATAAAAATTATGAGATATTGCTTTGATGGTACTGAGCTGAAAACGTAATTTTTTATTTGCAACAGTACTAGTTCAATGTCCTTCCCTCCGGGCGATTCTGTCACGGTGATGTAGCTGCCTGTGTTGCTATGTACAAGGAGGAGGCTTGAGCGAAGTAGTGGGGAAATACGCGACGTGCGTAAAAAAATGGTTCAAATGCCTCTGAGCACTATGGGACTTAACTTCTGAGGTCATCAGTCCGCTAGAACTTAGAACTACTTAAACCTAACTAACCTAAGGACATCACACACATCCATGCCTTAGGCAGTATTCGAACCTGCGATCGTAGCAGTCGCGCGGTTCCAGACTGTAGCGGCTAGAACCGCTCTGCCACCCCGGTCGGCGTAAAAAGAAGAAAAAAAAAAAGGTAATAATGAATGTTCGACAACTGCGTTACACGTGGAAAATCAGTTGTCCACCAGCATAGTTCCATTCACATAGATACATGGTGGAACACTTCGATATTTCTTCGATACCTAGGTTGAATACTGTCTATCGTCCCAACCAGAACCAAGAGACGGGGAACAGAGGAAGGATGAGTGAGGAAATAGTTCTGGCATTTTTCTTTCAGGTTTTACCGAGTGAAACATACAGCAGGAAGCCGGGACGGTGATTTGAACAGTCGTCTTCCCGAATGCGAGTCCGGAGTCTCACCACTGCGTTAGTCACCTCACTCCGTCTCCGAAGCATCAGAAACTGTAACAGTGAACACTTGAAGCCTGTACATCACACTGCCGACAGTGAACTTGTAATCCGTGGTATCGTTGGTAGTCACGGTATCTGGGGAAGCTTTTAGATTCAGCAACCCATCGAATGTTTGTGAAAAACTGCGTGCCATGGCAGACCTGTTTGTCTTTGCTACCTATCGGGACGTTCGCACATGCAGCAGTTGTACACACCAAATGCCAAATTGCCTCTCTCTCTGGTTCCCTGAAGGACTAGCAAGACTATCAGTTCCGGCAGAGAAGGTACGGCGTGGCGGAGAATTCAACTTAACCGCAACATGAGGGCGGGCACAAAGATTACATTTTTCAGATTCAGGGGAGTATACGGTGCGATAAACAGAGACGCTGGCGTAACAGAAGAGGACGATAAATCGTGCAGAGCTCGGAAAGTGTCGAGGCGTCGAAGCGTGCACTCCGGTAAAGATCAGAGGGACGTCTTCTCTGAAACTGAGTGTCACTTACCTGCTAGTTTCAACATCTCACTTCTCAATCACTTAACTGCTTCTGTTTAACATTAACAGAAGCATACCCTTTCACCTGTATCGGTCGTTTACCTCGTTTCCACATGCGTACCGATTGTCTCTACAATGTTCAATTCAGTTGTTTATTTCTTTCTGCTTATTACTTTTTCTGTTGACTTGTCCTGTTGTTCTTCTATTTGGAGTTGTATGGTCATGGGAATAAGCTAAGAAACATGTAATTTGTGTTCCTTCTCTCTTGCTGATATGACCTAATCACGCAGCCTTTGCAGACTGTGCTAAAAGGCAAATCCACCTACCGTTACGCACAGAACACCACTATTTCTGACAGTTACTGTGAAACTAGAATTAGCCAACGTTCACATTTTCGACCCTATTACGGAATTTAAACGTGCTCGTTCATTTATTTTTGTAAACTCTCACAAAAGCCCCAGGAGAAAGTGTTTTGTGTACTGTAGCAGTACCTCACCAGACAAGACTGAGTGTAAACTCACGAAAGTGCGAAACTAAGGAAGATTTGTCAAAATGTTTAGAGATATGATGAAAACGTATGGTATTTGACGAAACTGAGGCGGAAGCGGCGTTTGTTGAAACTGGCTCCCCTCAACATAAACGTCCCTTACACTGACCTCCCATGAACAGTAACGAGAACCCCTAACGACCGTGGCTGAATTCCGAACAACATGAGAAATTTCAGCGTGTTCGGTCATACTTAGAGATCTGTCCCAAGCTTTTCTACTGTGCAATACGACAGATCTACATCTCCAGTTATAATTCCACATCAGTATTTCGTAGCTGTAACATACAAGAATTTGGTTTATTTCTCAATTTGTTCGCATTTCGTTGTACTTAGCAGAAATTTATATACTTGTTATAATGTTTTTATAGGAGAATAATCTGCAAACATTGTGTTGCAAATTTTGTTTAGAGAAATATATTAATTTACACGAGTAAACAGTACTGTCCTATCATCTGTGGACAATAAATAGTTGATACGCAATAGATATTCGGATTTTAATAACATGTTCGCTAGTTCCGTTTCTCTGACTGCCATTCTGGCTGCAGGAAAAAATATGAGAAACTTCACTGGCGCTCAATCACATCACACTAATCTGGTTGTCACGTTTGCCTTGGCAGCCGCAATGCGTAACACTGCTATCTAGACAACAGAATACTTTCACTTTTTCTGCTGCACTCTCTCAGCTCATCTGCGGTTTGTTCTCCCTTACTCAAAATGTTGTGGTACTTACCACACTATATCCCTTTCAACAACTCTCTGAGCTCTTTCATACTTTGTAGCAGAAAAGACGTGTCGCCAACGAATCTTCCTATTGATAGCTCTTGCTCTTTATCCTACTCTGAATTATCCTTTTCCTTTCTTTATCGGTTTCATGTCATCCATGTTAAACATCAGTGGCAGTAAGCTACAGTCTTTCAGAAACAGGAACTGTCTTTCATATCTTCCGCTCTTATTCACTCGTACTGTATTGACTATACAGGGTGGTCCATTGATCATGACCGGGTCAAATATCTCGCGAAGTAAACACCAAACGAAAAAAACTACAAAGAACGAAACTTGTCTAGCTTGAAGGGCGAAACCAGATGGCGCTATGGTTGGCCCGCTAGATGGTGCTGTCATAGGTCAAACGGATATCAACTGCGTTTTTTAAAAATAGGAACCCCCATTTTTTATTACATATTCGTGTAGTACGTAAAGAAATATGAATGCTTTAGATGGACCACTTTTTTCGCTTTGTGATAGATGGTGCTGTAATAATCACAAACGTATAAGTACGTGGTATCACGCAACATTCCGCCTGTGCGGACGGTATTTGCTTCGTGATACATTACCCGTGTTAAAATGGACCGTTTACCAATCTCGGAAAAGGTCGATATCGTGTTGATGCGTGGCTGTTCTGATCAAAATGCCCAACGGGCGTGTGCTATGTATGCTGCTCGGTATCCTGAACGACATCATCCAAGTGTCCGGACCGTTCGCCGGATAGTTACGTTATTTAAGGAAACAGGAAGTGTTCAGCCATATGTGGAACGTCAACCACGACCTGCAACAAATGATGATGCCCAAGTAGGTGTTTTAGCTGCTGTCGCGGCTAATCCGCACATCCGTAGCAGACAAATTGAGCGAGAATCGGGAATCTCAAAAACGTCGGTGTTGAGAATGCTACATCAACATTGACTGCACCCGTACAATATTTCTATGCACCAGGAATTGCAGGGTGACGACTTTGAACGTCGTGTACAGTTCTGCCACTGGGCACAAGAGAAACTACGGGACGAAGACAGATTTTTTGCACGCGTTCTCTTTAGCGACGAAGCGTCATTCACCAACAGCGGTAACGTAAACCGGCATAATATGCACTATTGTGCAACGGAAAATCCACGATGGGTGCGACAAGTGGAACATCAGCGACCTTGGCGGGTTAATGTATGGTGCGGCATTGTGGGAGGAAGGATAATTGGCCCCCATTTTATCGATGGCAATCTAAATGGTGCAATGTATGCTCATTTCCTACGTAATTTTCTACCGATGTTACTACAACATGTTTCACTGCATGACAGAATCGCGATGTACTTCCAGCATGATGGATGTCTGGCATATAGCTCGCGTTCGGTTGAAGCGGTGTTGAATAGCATATTTCATCACAGGTGGATTGGTCGTCGAAGCACCATACCATGGCCCGCAAGTTCACCGGATCTGACGTCCCCGGACTCCTTTCTGTGCGGAAAGTTGAAGGATATTCGCTATCGTGATGCACCGACAACTCCTGACAACATGCGTCAGCGCATTGTCAATGTATGTGCGAACATTACGGAAGGCGAACTACTCGCTGTTGAGAGGAATGTCGTTACACGTATTGCCAAATGCATTGACGTTGACGGAGATCATTTTGAGCATTTGTTGCATTAATGTGGTATTTACAGGTAATCACGTTGTAACAGCATGCGTTCTCAGAAATGATAAGTTCACAAAGGAACAGGTATCACATTGGAACAACCGAAATAAAATGTTCAAAGGTACCTACGTTCTGTATTTTAATTTAAAGAACCTACCTGTTATCAACTGTTCGTCTGAAATTATGAGCCATATGATTGTGACTATTACAGCGCCATTATCACAAAGCGAAAAAAGTGGTCCAACTAGAACATTCATACTTCTTTACGTACTAGACTAATATGCAATAAAAATGGGGGTTCCTATTTAAAAATACGCAGCTGATATCCATTTGACCCCTGGCAGCGCCATCTAGCCGGCCAGCCATCACGCCATCTGGTTTCCATCTTCAAGATAGACAAGTTTCGTTCTTTGTAGTTTTTTCGTTTGACGCTTATTTCGTGAGATATTTGGCCCGGTCACGATCAATGGGCCACCCTGTATGCAAAGTGACAATTATTGAGCTATATGAAATAAAATCGTCATTACTTCTGAATGGACAGCCGCTGTGGCCAAGCGGTTCTAGGCGCTTCAGCCCGGAACCGCTCTGCTGCTACGGTCGCAGGTTCGAATCCTGCCTCGGGCATGGATGTGTGTGATGTCCTTAGGTTATGTTTAAGTAGTTCTAAGGCTAGGGGATTGATGACCTCAGATGTTAAGTCCCATAGTGCTCAGAGCCCTTTGAAGCATTTGAACTTCTGAAGGTTTGCTTCAGGTCCTTTAAACTGCACGGTTGGCCGTGGGGAATTATGGGAATTAATATGCACATTTATGGTTTGGTTTAGCGACCTAGCCTGCTTTCATTTGGAAGCGTTCGTCAATAAGCAAAATTGGCACATTTGGGGAACTGACAATACGCGTTTCGAGATCGAGAAGCGTTTTCACAATCGGCGGGTGGCTGTGTGGTGTGCGGTGTCCAGTCACGGAATAATCCGTGCGATGTTCCTTGATGGCACGGTGGCTAGTGATCGGTATGTCAAGGTTTTGCAAGATGATGTCATCCCCATTGTCCAAAGCGACCCTGATTTCGACAAGAAAAAAAATGTATGTGAAATCTTATGGGACTTAACTGCTAAGGTCATCAGTCCCTAAGCTTACACACTACTGAACCTAAATTATACTAAGAACAAACACACAGCCATGCCCGAGGGAGGACTCGAACCTCCGCCGGGACCTTTCGGAAATACGTGGTTCATACAAGACGGAGGTCGACGCCATCGAAACAGTAGAGTGTCTGATATCCTGGTAGAGCAATTCTGGGACCGCATTCTGTCTCTGGGGTCCCCAGAAGCCACTGGCATGGGCCTCGATTTGCCGCCGTATTCTCCGGACGTGAAAACATGGGACTTCTTTCTTGTGGGGCTGTATTAAAGAAAAACGTGTACAGCAATGAGTCCAGAACCATTACTGAGCTGAAAACAGCCATTCAGGAGGTCATCGACAGCATCGATATTCCGACACTTCAGTGGGTTATGCAGGATTCCGCTATTCGTCTGCGGGCCGTCTTCGCCAATGGTGGCAGGCATATGGAACAAAACTGGCTCTCAATACTATGGGACTTAACATCTGTGGTCATCAGTCCCCTAGAACTTAGAACTACTTAAACCTAACCATCCTAAGGACATCACACACATCCATGCCCGAGGCAGGATTCGAACCTGCGACCGTAGCAGTCGCGCGGTTCCGGACTGCGCGCCTAGAACCGCTAGACCACCGCGGCCGGCCGTATGGAACAAGTCATAACCTAAATCAGAATATCTGTAGCGAGGTTTACATGCTGGATAAAGTGTGTGCACGCCGTAGTTTGTAACTAATTTTCTTTATTTTCATGCGGTTCAATAATTGTCACGGCTGTATGATCTATCCTGCTGACGTCCGCTTCTTTTGTATCGCGCACGGAAACACGCAACACCGCACCCTGTAGTGATGTACCGCCACGAAGCACCGCCTCGGCGGCCTATCACCGCCGGTATAAATTGTCAGATAATGAAGCCGCTGCAACGGATAAGGTGTTGTAAGTACCTCCGAAATTTTCCCGTAATTGGAAACACAATCGCGCGTGGAATATTAAGTGCTCCGGCGTGGCGGAGGTTTTATAAATATTTACAGCCGATTGCCGTAAGTGATTCCCGCACCCCGAAGCCTCCGGATTCCTGATTAACGGCGTGAGACGTACCTGCCTGCCCGCCGACCCACCCCCGTCGGGCGGGTAAAATAATAAGGGAGGAGCTATCAGCGGCGCATCGCCGGCGCCAGTTTTCAATTACAGTATTCGCGTCGTGTGTGTAGCGAGGTGGAGACGCCTCCCTCCGATGATAAGTTACGCGCCTCGGTGGATGACAGAGGGATGGGGGGGGGGGGGAGAGGGGGGGGCGGGGCTGGACACGCACACACGCGTGATGCGTGGCCAAGGGGCTGCGCAGGTACCTGCTGCACGCACCGCCAGCAGCAGCGGCCGACACATGCGTACCCACTGCGTGCCACCGGCTGCATCCGCGGGAAACAAAAGGCGCTGCTGGGCCGGTCTTAACGAGCCTTTGTAGTCGAGAAGTGGGAGCACTCCCATCCGCGTACCCCACCACTCCAACAAAGACTGCAGTACGTGGAACCTATCGTACTGTTGTGCCTACGAACGCCGATTTCGCAATTTAGCCACTTAAGCAACAGAGCAAAGGCCAACTTTCTGATGACCGCTCAGCGTGAGTGACCGATGGTGCGATTTCCGGTCCCCATAGAAGTCTCGTGCACAATTTTTCGACGTCTCCATCAGATGCTGCTGGCAGTGTTTCTTTGAGTTCCTGTTGTCCGGCCTCTAACTTTACTCTTTGAGGTTGGCACCCAATGATCGCAATTAATTTTTATTCCGTATTCGTGATGCGTTTCAAAAAATGTTCGAATCTGTGCTTAAAAGAAGCTGTCACACAATTTACGAGTACATCTGCCGGTGTATACAGGGTGGTCCATTGATCGCGACCGGGCCAAATATCTCACGAAATAAGCGTCAAACGAAAAATTACAAAGAACGAAACTCGTCTAGCTAGAAAGGGGAAACCAGATGGCGCTGTGGTTGGCCCGCTAGATGGTGCTGCTATAGGTCAAACGGATTTCAAGCGTTTCTTTTTTAATAGGCACCCACACTTTTTATTACATATTCGTGTAGTACGTAAAGAGATATGAATGTTTTAATTGAACCACATTTTTCGCTTTGTGATAGATGGCGCTGTAATAGTCACAAAAATATGGCTCACAATTTTAGACGAACAGTTGGCAACAGGTAGGTTTTTTAAATTAAAATACAGAACGTAGGTACGTCTGAACATTTTATTTCGGGTGTTCGAATGTGATACATGTACCTTTGTGAATTTATCATTTCTGAGAACGCATCCTGTTACAACGTGATTACCTGTAAATACCACGTTAATGCAATAAATACTCAAAATGATGTCCGTCAACCTCAATGCACTTGGCAATACGTGTAACGACATTCCTCTCAGCAGCGATTAGCACGCCTTCCGTAATGTTCGCACATGCATTGACAATGAGCTAACGCATGTTGTCAGGCGTTGTTGGTGGATCACGATAGCAAATATGCTTCAACTTTCCCCACAGAAAGAAATCCGGGGACGTCATATCCGGTGAACGTGCGGGCCATGGTATGGTGCTTCGACGACCAATCCACCTGTCATGAAATATGCTACTCAATACCGCTTCAACCGCACGCTAGCTATGTGCCGGACATCCATCATGTTGGAAGTACATCGTGATTCTGTCATGCAGTGAAACATCTTGTAGTAACATCGGTAGAACATTTCGTAGGAAATCAGCATACATTACCCGATTTAGACTGCCATCCATAAAATGGGGGCCAATTATCCTTCCTCCCATGATGCCGCACCATACATTAACCCGCCAAGGTCGCTGATGTTCCACTTGTCGCACCCATCGTGAATTTTCCGTTGCCCAATAGTGCATAGTGTAGCTGTTTACGTTACCGCTGTTGGTGAATGACGCTTCGTCACTAAATAGAACGCGTGCAAAAAAATCTGTCATCGTCCCGTAATTTCTCTTTTGCCCAGTGGCAGAACTGTACACGACGTTCAAAGTCGTCGCCATGCAATTCCTGGTGCATAGAAATACGGTACGGGTGCAATCGATGTTGATGTAGCACTCTCAACACCGACGTTAATGAGATTCCCGAATCTCGCGCAGTTTGTCTGCCACTGATGTGAGGATTAGCCGCGACAACAGCTAAAACACCTACTTGGGCATCATCATTTGCTGCAGGTCGTGGTTGACGTTTCACATGTGGCTCAACACTTCCTGTTTCCTTAAATAACGTAACTATCCGGCGAACGGTCCGGACACTTGGATGATGTCGTCCAGGATACCGAGCAGCATACATAGCACACGCCCGTAGGGCACTTTGATCACAGTAGCCACACTTCAACACGATATCGGCCTTTACCGCAATTGGTAAACTGTCCATTTTAACATGGTGATGTATCACGAAGCAAATACCGTCCGCACTGGCGGAATGTTACGTGACACCACGTACTTATACGTTTGTGACTATTACAGTACCATCTATCACAAAGCGAAAAAAGTGGTCCAACTAAAACATTCATATATCTTTACGTACTGCACGAATATGTAATAAAAATGGGGGTTCCTATTTAAAAAAACGCAGCTGATATCCGTTTGACCTATGGCAGCGCAATATAGCGGGCCAATCATAGCGCCATATGGTTTCCCCCGTCAAACTAGATGAGATTTGTTCTTTGTAGTTTTCTCGTTTGGCGCTTATTTCGTAAGATATTTGGCCCGGTCACTATCAATGGACCACCCTGTATACACTGCCGAAAAAAAATTAGTACATCCATTTACAGGTTTCCAATTCACTCAAAATTTATTGCATGTGGAGTACATGAAATGATTACATTTACAGATGAAAAGTACAAGCGGTTCTGAGGTACGAGCCATCGACGTGTGCAGAAAGACCCGTATTATTAAGTGGGGTAGCCTCTACGGGCGGCAGAACAGGCGGCTGACTCTGGCATCCAGTCGATCGTACGACTGGAAAAAAACGTCTTGGAGAACGTTATGTAACGCCTGGTCGACCTGTTCACGTGGTTCTGTAAGAGTTGTGGACGAGCACATCAACTTCCTGTTGCAAGAACAGCAAAAGAACGGGTCTAACAACATTCTGCTCGTACCGAGCGCTGGTTAGCCACTCCTCCAGAAACAACGAAGGTGAACGAGAGTTGCAGTTTATCACACCCTATACTGTAAGGCCTTTGGTGGGGCCACAGCGTCCTGGACGAATGCACCCGACGAGGCAGCGCTCACGTGTTCTGCCGCGTGCTAGCAAACGGCCATCACTGGCGAGCGGGCACAATTTGCTCTCATAGCTCAACACCATGTACTATGTACTGACTAGGCAGAAAAACGTAACAAATTTTGGTCTTATGTCAAAGCGGTAGGTGGGTCAAAACAAAATGTCCAGCCACTCTGTGACCAAAATGGTACTGAAACAGAGGATGACAGACTAAACGCCGAAATACTAAATGTCTTTTTCCAAAGCTGTTTCACAGAAAAAGACTGCACTGTATTTCCTTCTCTAGATTGTCGCACAGGTGACAAAATGGTAGATATCGAAATAGATGACAGATGGATAGAAAAACAATTAAAATCACTCACAAGAGGAAAGGCCGCTGGACCTGATGGGATACCAGTTCGACTTCACACAGAGTACGCAAAGGAACTTGCCCCCTTCTTGCAGCGGTGTATCGTAGGTCTCTAGAAGAGCGTAACCTTCGAAAAGATTGGAAGAGGGCACAGGTCATCCCCGTTTTCAAAAAGGGACATTGAACAGATGTGCAGAACTATAGACCTATACCTCTAACGTCGATCAGTTGTAGAATTTTGGAACACGTATTATGTTCGAGTAAAATGACTTTTCTGGAGTTTAGAAATGTACTCTGTAGGAATCAGCATGGGTTTCGGAAAAGACGATCGTGTGAAACCCAGCTCGCGCTATTCGTCCACGAGACTCAGAGGGTCATAGACATGGGTTCCCAGGTAGATGCCGTGTTTCTTGACTTCCGCAAGGCGTTCGGTACAGTTCCCCACAGTCGTTTGATTAACAAAGTAAGAGCATATGGACCATCAGACCAATTGTATGATTGGATTGAAGAGTTCCTAGATAACAGAACGCAGCATGTCATTCTCAATGGAGAGAAGTCTTCCGAAGTAAGAGTGATTTCAGGTGTGTCGCAGGGGAGTGTCGTAGGACCGTTGCTGTTCACAATATACATAAATGATCTTGTGGATAACGTCGTAAATTCACTGAAGCTTTTTGCGCATGATGCTGTAGTATATCGTGAGGTTGTAACAATGGAAAACTGTACTGAAATGCAGGAGGATCTGCAGCGAATTGAGGCACGGTGCAGGGAATGGCAAGTGTAATGTGCTGCGAATACATAGAAAGATAGATCCCTTATCATTTAGCTACAATATAGCAGGTCAGGAACTGGAAGCAGTTAATTCCATAAATTATCTGGGAATACCCATTAGGAGTGATTTAAAATGGAATGATCATATAAAGTTGATCGTCGGTAAAGCAGATGCCAGACTGAGATTTATTGGAAGAATCCTAAGGAAATGCAATCCGAAAACAAAGGAAGTAGGTTACAGTACGCTTGTTCAGCGACTGCTCACTGGGGTGGGATCCATACCAGAAAGGATTGATAGAAGAGACAGAGAAGATACAACGGAGAGCAGCGCGCTTCGTTACAGGATCATTTAGTAATCGCGAAAGCGTTGCAGAGATGATGGATAAACTCCAGTGGAAGACTCTGCAGGAGAGACGCTCAGTAGCTCGGTACGGGCTTTTGTCGAAGTTTCGAGAACATACCTTCACCGAGGAGTCAAGCAGTATATTGCTTCCTCGTACGTATATCTCGCCAAGAGACTATGAGGATAAAATCAGAGAGATTAGAGCCCACACAGAAGTATACCGACAATCCTTCTTTCCACGAACAATACGAGACTGGAATAGAAGGGAGAACCGATAGAGGTACTCAGGGTACCCTCCGACACACACCGTCAGGTGGCTTGCGGAGTACGGATGTAGATGTAGATGTAGATGTAGACCACTGCGCGCCATTCCGTCTTCCAAGTGATCCCCTGACGGCTCCACTCGACGCTCTGCTGCGGCCCGAGTGGAAGGCGGGCTGGAGGTGTGTGTGCCCGGAGTCGCACTGATACGCAACAGTTTGTGTTGACACCTCTGCATTCACGAGCCCTCTTATTTGTGCTGCGATAGCTCTACGATCTGCTACCGCTGCCCTCACAATACGACGATCCTGGCGGACGTCTTTGCCACAGGGATGTCCAGAATATCGTCTGCGGGTCTGAGAATGATCACGTGACCACTGACACCAGCATCGTTGCATAATTGACGCAGCACGTCCAACTTGTGTGGCAGTTCTCCGAAAGGACCAGCCCACCTCTCGGATGGCCCCTCTCAAACTCGCTCAGTTGGCTGCAGGAAGCACGAGTGTGTCTCCGTGGCATGCTTGCCTATTTGTTTCACACCTCTTCACCACACTGACCCTTCTGCCAGTGAGCATTCCCTATTAACAGGTAGACACAAACGGCGCTGTGGTAGCTATAGCACTACGCTATCTGTTGAAACCATTATCAGTACACCTGCTATCCCCACGTGTTATATGCCGCCATCGAATCAAAATCGACGCCGTCTTTCCAAGTCACTAATTGTTTTCCGCCAGTGTGTTTATAGGTATTGAAATTTACTTCATTCTCAGCGCAATCCTTAAATAAAAATAAATGCATGCCTGTATTTCTTATCACGACAGCAATTTATTGCTGAACTTTACTCGATAAACACATTTTTTGCAGGCTTCACAGTAACGTATTCTGCGTTTTGTGTGTACGTCCAGTATTCTAATTCAAATGGTTCGCAGCCAAAACAAATTCATTGAACTACCTGAATATGATAGGACTGGAACGTCCGCCACTGGTACATGACTGGTCAGCGCGACTGAATGTCATACCTAACGGCCCGGGTTCGATTCCCGGCTGGGTCGGAATTTTTCTCCGCTCAGGGACTGGGTGTTGTACTTATCATCATCATTTCTTCCCCATCGACACGCAAGTTGCCGAAGTGGCGACAACTCGAAAGACTTGCATCAGGAAAACGGTCTACCCGACGGGAGGCTGTAGCCGCACGGTATTTCCATTTTCCATTGGATTGAAATATCCTTTTATTTAGCAATCACCACATCTGAACCGAGAGACCATGGTTGGGGAAACCAGGGCAGTCCACCGTATTTCGTATCATCTTGTTCTTCTTTGGGCCTTGTCCTGCCGCCGCCCCGAACCCCAGCTGTCTCCATCTAGTGTAATCCATGAAATACTACAAACGTGTTCAAACGTCTGCGAGTCGTGTAGCTGAGCTGGAAGTGGGGACCAGCCCCGTGTTCACCAAGTGGGATATGGAAAACGGCCTAAAAACCTCATCCAGGCTGGCCGGCATACCGGCTCTCGTCGTTAATCCGCCGGGCAGATTCGACCCGGGGCCGGCGCGACTACCCAGTCCAGGAAGCAGCGCATTACCGCTCTCAGATACCCTGGCGGGTCACGGTATGCCGTATCAACTGCCCCGAAAACCTGGTAACAAAGCTTACCGGAAGATATATTAGCTATCCCCCTTAACAGAACCACACACTGGTCCCACTGGGACTCTGCAGTGGGCGTGGAACTCTTACCAGGTAGTGATGTGGCCCTCCACTGCTGACAATGAAATGGTGTGTCGCAGCCAGCCGGTTATGTGAAATCAGTGCAATCAGATCCTTAGACGGGAACACGTCACAGAATGCCAGAAAGTGGCTATCGTGTTTTTGAATTGCCCGTAACCACACCCGACAGTTGGTCGACTTTTTGTTGTATCAACGAGTGATTGTACCACGAGTCTACAGGGAATGGTGTACTACTGGGAGCCCTGTAAAACGACGTAAGAACAGTGGTCTTAAAAACATAACACCCGGCAGGGGTTTGTCACGTCTTTTCGGTGACGTTCTGTTTCTAAAGTTGCAGGAATAGCAGATCTTTTTCAGACAGTTTACAAACAAACATCGCGAAAGAAACAGGAGAATGCCGTTGCTCCCGCAGGCATTTAAAGCTGCTCGTCTTCAAAGGGCCAAATGATACAAGAACTGGACAGCAGTACCCTACAGACGTAGAGGGTGGTTCAACTAGTTGTGCTTTTGCCCCTTTTTCAAACGATTCAAAATGTCAAATACACCGACGGCCCAAAAGGCATTTCACCAACGATATGTGGAGGGTTTAATTCAAACCTGAGGTGGTTCTGTGATTTTTTTTTACTACGACTTGGGACGAGTTATTCTGGTTATGTTGACTCTACGTTTCCAACCGCCAACTTGAATACACTTAGTGTTCCGCTTTTGAAATGATCGTACACCGGGCAGAAGACTATCTGCGGGAATGTCAGCACAAGCGTTTCTGAATGGGACGACGAACCCACTTGGTTGGTTGATTCGAGGGAGGGTACCAAACAGCGAGGTCATCGGTCCCATCGGATTAGGGAACGACGGGGAAGGAAGTCGACAGTGCAATTTCAAACGAACCATCCCAGTATTCGCCTGAAGCGATTTAGGGAAGTCACGGAAAACCTCAAACAGGAAGGCAGGACGTGGGTCTGAACCGTCGTCCTACCTAACCACTGTGCCAGCTCGCTCGGTGTCAGCACCTACTGGTACACTTTATCTTTTAAATATCTCACAGAAAGAAATCCGACGACCTCAAATCCGGCGACCTAGCGGGCCAATTAATAGGTCCACCAGTGCCTATCCACTGACCAGCGTAAACATGGTCCAATACCTCACGTGATTCAGTTGCGTAATGCGCTGGGCTTCCATCATGCTGAAACCACGTACGTTGTCGAACGGCCAGGTCAACATCCTGCAGGAGTACCGGTTGCTCCTGTTATAAAGACGTACGATATTTGCGTCCATTTAACGTGGCGTCGATAAAATACGGACCAATGAGTTTGTTCCCACGATGCCACACCATACGTTAACCGACCACGGACGTTCTTGGTCAGCTTTCCGTACTGTCTACACTCCAGTAATGCGTGTTATGCCGATTAACGCTACCATGGTTTGTGAATGTAGGCTCATCGGAAAGTACTACCTTGGCAAGGAAAGCGGCGGTCGTTAGAATTTTTTGAACTTTCCATTCACTAAGCACCCGGGAGGGCATGAAGCTCTTGATGCAGTGACACGTAGTACGGATGATACTCGTGGTGAAGCAGTACTGTGACAAAACTACCTGCGGCCATATCGAAATCGCGGTGTGCCTGCCGGGCGCTTGCCCGTGGGTCGTGGTGCACTGCCGCTAGTACAGCTGTTTTCATTGGCTTCTCCTGTAACACGTCTGCTTCGTTTCCTTTTGCTGGTCTGTACGTTGCCGTCAGACACAAAGGAGTTCACAACTTTGTAAAACAACGGACGAGAGCGTCTGGAAAACACACGACATACAAGGCCACGGCAACCTCAACGTTTCTCATACTTTCTCCATAAATCAGGATTTTTTTTCTGTGGTAGCAAGCATTCATCGTCTACTTGCACGTGTGTTGCGCAAACGATAGGAAGGTGTGTAGGCAGTAAACACTGCTCAAGTGCTGTGGTGTTTAGAGCCGCTGTCTGTTCTACATCTGCACCATACGTGAGCTCATCTAACAACCTCTTGTGAAATAAGGAAAATTATTAAATCTTTGAAAAATAAATGTTCTGTTGGAGTAGATGACATCCCTAACAAGTTATTAAAAAAATGTGGAGCAATTACAGCTGATGTTTTGAGTCACGTATGTAATGCATCACTGACTCAGGGTATTTTTCCAGGCAGCTTAAAATATGCCATTGTCAGGCATCTCTACAAAAAGGGGGAAACCACAGATGTCAATAATTACCGGCCAGTATCCTTGCTTACAGCATTTTCAAAAATCTTTCGGAAAGTAATGTACTCAAGAGTTTGTGATTCACCAACAGAAAGAGGTTCCTACTCAATGGTCTGACGATGACCACAGTCGTGGTCGAAACCGGTCACCTTGATAAATAAATCGTGATCAAGACTGATTAATAGTAAGTATTTGTAAGACATTAATCACTGCCTTTCCCGTAATGTATTCAAAAGTACTCAAGAGTGGTTAGCCATCTCAGCAGTAACGGGATACTTCGTAAATCACAGTTCGGATTTCAGAAATGCTGTTCCACTGAGACAGCAATATACAATTCCACTGTCCACATAATAGAGTCTTTAAATAGTAAAATGTCACCAGTAGGAATATTCTGTGACTTATTCAAAGCATTTGATTATATGAACGATGAAATTATGTTAGAGAAATTACAATTCCGTGCTATAAATGGAACAGCATATGAGTGGTTTAATTCGTATCTACAGAACAGGAAGCAAAAAGTCTCTTTATATGTTTCAGGTGATTCAAAGGAGTATGCCACTTCATCTAACTGGAGTGAAATTACATTAGGTGTTCCACAAGGTTCTATTATGGGTCGCCTCCTGTTCTTGATATACACTCCTGGAAATTGAAATAAGAACACCGTGAATTCATTGTCCCAGGAAGGGGAAACTTTATTGACACATTCCTGGGGTCAGATACATCACATGATCACACTGACAGAACCACAGGCACATAGACACAGGCAACAGAGCATGCACAATGTCGGCACTAGTACAGTGTATATCCACCTTTCGCAGCAATGCAGGCTGCTATTCTCCCATGGAGACGATCGTAGAGATGCTGGATGTAGTCCTGTGGAACGGCTTGCCATGCCATTTCCACCTGGCGCCTCAGTTGGACCAGCGTTCGTGCTGGACGTGCAGACCGCGTGAGACGACGCTTCATCCAGTCCCAAACATGCTCAGTGGGGGACAGATCCGGAGATCTTGCTGGCCAGGGTAGTTGACTTACACCTTCTAGAGCACGTTGGGTGGCACGGGATACATGCGGACGTGCATTGTCCTGTTGGAACAGCAAGTTCCCTTGCCGGTCTAGGAATGGTAGAACGATGGGTTCGATGACGGTTTGGATGTACCGTGCACTATTCAGTGTCCCCTCGACGATCACCAGTGGTGTACGGCCAGTGTAGGAGATTGCTCCCCACACCATGATGCCGGGTGTTGGCCCTGTGTGCCTCGGTCGTATGCAGTCCTGATTGTGGCGCTCACCTGCACGGCGCCAAACACGCATACGACCATCATTGGCACCAAGGCAGAAGCGACTCTCATCGCTGAAGACGACACGCCTCCATTCGTCCCTCCATTCACGCCTGTCGCGACACCACTGGAGGCGGGCTGCACGATATTGGGGCGTGAGCGGAAGACGGCCTAACGGTGTGCGGGACCGTAGCCCAGCTTCATGGAGACGGTTGCGAATGGTCCTCGCCGATACCCCAGGAGCAACAGTGTCCCTAATTTGCTGGGAAGTGGCGGTGCGGTCCCCTACGGCACTGCGTAGGATCCTACGGTCTTGGCGTGCATCCGTGCGTCGCTGCGGTCCGGTCCCAGGTCGACGGGCACGTGCACCTTCCGCCGACCACTGGCGACAACATCGACGGGCACGTGCACCTTCCGCCGACCACTGGCGACAACATCGATGTACTGTGGAGACCTCACGCCCCACGTGTTGAGCAATTCGGCGGTACGTCCACCCGGCCTCCCGCATGCCCACTATACGCCCTCACTCAAAGTCCGTCAACTGCACATACGGTTCACGTCCACGCTGTCGCGGCATGCTACCAGTGTTAAAGACTACGATGGAGCTCCGTATGCCACGGCAAACTGGCTGACACTGACGGCGGCGGTGCACAAATGCTGCGCAGCTAGCGCCATTCGACGGCCAACACCGCGGTTCCTGGTGTGTCCGCTGTGCCGTGCGTGTGATCATTGCTTGTACAGCCCTCTCGCAGTGTCCGGAGCAAGTATGGTGGGTCTGACACACCGGTGTCAATGTGTTCTTTTTTCCATTTCCAGGAGTGTATGTGAATGACCTCCCTTCTTATGTGAAACAAGATGCTGAACTGACGCTGTTTGCTGATGATACAAGGATAATTATTAATCCAGTAAAAGAAAGTCCGATAGAAAATGATACAAATAAGGTCTCTGGAAAAGTTATTAATTGGTTTTCTGCGAATGGGCTTGCTCTGAACTTTGAAAAAACACAGTACATCCAATTTTCTGCTGCAAAAAGTATAATTCATTCAATAAACAAAACACATCTAAAGAAGTCAGTAGCCAGGGAAGAGCATACTAAGTTTTTGGGTGTACATATAGATGAGAATCTTAATTGGAAAATTCATATTTTGGATCTCCTAATGCAAATAGGTTTAGCAACTTTGGCAATCAGAACAATTGCCAATTTTGAGGATGTAGAAATTAGTAAGCTAACATACTTTGCATACTTCCACTCTCTGATGTCATACGGAATAATATTCCGAGGCAACTCAACACTTAGGCAAAAGGTATTCACTGCTCAAAAGAAAGTAGTTAGAATAATGTGTGGGGTACATAGTCGCACATCTTGTAGGCATTCTTGTAGGAATTCTTACAACTGCTTCCCAGTACATTTACTCAGTAACGAAATTTTTTCTGAACAACATAGACCAGTTTAAAATCAACAGGGACATTCATGATTACAATACGAGAAAAAAAAAACACCTACACTACCCTTTACTTAACCTATCTTTGGCACAGAAAGGGGTAACTAACCTGTCCAAGTGTACTCCGCCGTAGTTCGCAACACGGCCGCTGTAGCGCGCCGAGTAGTCCTTTGTTCGATATGTCGGAGGAATGCAACGTTGCGAATGTCGTTCCCAATATTAGAAGTTATGATATACTGGGCTGTCCTGCCCTCGCAGCATCGAAATGGAGTCCCACGTGCCGTTGGGTATTCAAGGGTCACAGAGTAGCATGTGGTAAATTACGATTGTGTACTTATTTCAATTCCTCCGATTACAGCGCCATCTGTGGCGAAACGAAGAAAGTGCTTCAGACAAAACATATGCAGATTTTGCTGTAGAATCGCAGTCTGTAATAGAAAACGGAGGTTCCCGTTGAAGATTTTAAAATTGCCCCCCCCCCCCCCCCCCCCGGCCAACACGCACGAAGTGTAGTGGCGGGTCGATTGTGGTATCACTGCATGTCCCCCTCTGAAGCAAACAAATTGGAATTACAACTTTTTTTTTCAATACGATGTGTAGTTTTCGAGATGTTTCAATATCTTCAGTTAAAATGAACACCGAAAAGTTTATTATAGAAACGTCTAAAAATTTGAAGGAAGGCGGTCACACAATTTCTGAAATTTTTGCTATTTCCTTATATACATTACATAGATAATTAGATATTATATGTAGCCTACTGTCCGTCCGAATGTTAATTAGAATATCACATAAAAATCTGAGGTACATCAGTCGAGAGCATCGAGATTTTTTGATAAAAGTGTTACCCTTTTTTACAATATATATCATTTATATATAACATATGGTGCTCCAGGAGGTATATAAAAAACCCACGTACTCGAAAGCAGATTTCAGAGTACTTGACGGCTCAACACAAAAGTTTTGTCTCAAGTACAGATAGTCTTGAGGATCAGTGGACGAAGTTCAAAACCATCGTACAATACGCATTAGATGAGTATGTGCCAAGCAAGATCGTAAGAGATGGAAAAGAGCCACCGTGGTACAACAACCGAGTTAGAAAACTGCTGCGGAAGAAGAGGGAACTTCACGGCAAACATAAACATAGCCAAAGCCTTACAGACAAACAAAAATTACGCGAAGCGAAATGTAGTGTGAGGAGGGCTATGCGAGAGGCGTTAAATGAATTGGAAAGTAAAGTTATGTGTACTGACTTGGCAGAAAATCCTATTAAATTTTGGTCTTATGTCAAAGCGGTAGGTGGATCAAAACAAAATGTCCAGACACTCTGTGACCAAAATGGTACTGAAACAGAGGATGACAGACTAAAGGCCGAAATACTAAATGTCTTTTTCCAAAGCTGTTTCACAGAGGAAGACTGCACTGTAGTTCCTTCTCTAGATTGTCGCACAGATGACAAAATGGTAGATATCGAACTAGACGACAGAGGGATAGAGAAACAAAATCGCTCAAAAGAGGAAAGCCCGCTGGACCTGATGGGATACCAGTTTCATTTCACACAGAGTACGCAAAGCAACTTGTCCCCCTTCTTTCAGCGGTGTACCGTAGGTCTCTAGAAGACCGTAGCGTTCCAAAGGATTGGAAAAGGGCACAGGTCATCCCCGTTTTCAAGAAGGGACGTCGAACAGATTTGCAGAACTATAAACCTATATCTCTGACGTCGATCGGTTGTAGAATTTTGGAACACGAATTATGTTCGAGTATCATGACTTTTCTGGAGACTATAAATCTAGTCTGTAGGAATCAGCATGGGTTTCGGAAAAGACGATCGTGTGAAACCCAGCTGGCGCTATTCGTCCACGAGACTCAGAGGGCCATAGACACGGGTTCCCAGGTAGATGCCGCGTTTCTTGACTTCCTCAAGGCGTTCGATACAGTTCCCAACAGTCGTTTAATGAACAAAGTAAGAGCATATGGACTGTCAGACCAATTGTGCGATTGGATTGAAGAGTTCCTAGATAACAGAACGCAGCATGTCATTCTCAATGGAGAGAAGTCTTCCGAAATTGAAGTGATTTCAGGTGTGCCGCAGGGGAGTGTCGTAGGACCGTTGCTATTCACAATATACATAAATGACCTTGTGGATGACATCGGAAGTTCACTGAGGCTCAGTCAGGTTGTTCTTCCGACAGCTGTTCTGACGTCGTGTGTCGCGGCCCCATGTGTTACACGACTGCTTGTAGACACGTGGAACAGTCCGCCGTGAAACACCCCAGCTAGTCCAACAACTTAACATACCATACGGCCAAACACGATTGCCTCTTTTTGCCACTCTGTCACATCCTTATATTTACCCGTGTTTACGTGCAATGTCCGCTCGAAACACAGGTGACTCTGTGATCACTACTGCCTTAAGCCGTCGGCACACGGACCGTGCTGTCGAACGTCAATGTAGAGCGTGCAGAGTTCAACGTGCTGCTGAACTATCAGGAAAGATGTTACTTGTGCATACGGCACGTGGGCCCCAGCGTGGTATACGCTATCGCAAACGCACTCCAGCGGCAGTTGCGGGATGTTTCTAGCTCGTAAATCACAGTGTTTACTAAAGGGGCGCGCGTAAAATTCCCACATCAACTGTACCAAAACGCACATTTCCTCCATTGCTCATAAGCTAGTCACGTTGTTCTATATGTAATATACACAATAAAAACTTCAATATCCGTGTACATGTTTTAAGACGAAAAGTAAAGTACCATGTCCAATAAGTAAGGATACCGGCTTATAAAAGTTCATTACAAACAGTGCGATACAAATTTGCAATAGTTCTCCACATAAGATAAGCATTATTTGACCATTCCCACATTTTAGTAAAACCCTTAGGTCATTCTTACTTGATAACTGTTCCTACCAAGTAGCAGAATTTTTTCAACATGTGAATTAGGAAACGTAAAAGAAAAAGGAACATAAATCGTTATACAAGTAGCGCAAATTCTGCTGTGGATTAAGCCAATCAAACAAACTCACTCCTCAAAAAAAGGTGAACTTATATTTACATCACATCAAATACTATAGTACATACTTATATTGAAGTAATAATAATGCGTCAGAACCTATTACGCGAATGTTAGGGGAAAAAAAAAGTTTAGACATGGCGGTACGCGAACCATCAGTATTTGACGCATTTCGATGGGAGTCGGTGACGCTATTCACTACGCTTTTTTTAAATCTAATTTTCGTTCGTTTTCGTTCGTTGTATCTGCTCGGGGCGGACGTTGCAAGACATCCGTTTCAGTTCGTCGTAGATCCATTAACTCTGTTTTTTTTTTTTTTTTTTTTTTTTTTTTTATTACAGCGGACAGCTAACCCTCTGACCGAACACGCTGAGTTACCGTGCCGGCTACGCTAAACTGACAACTAACGTTACACAGCAAATCTAATGAACTGCCACGTGCTAAAAGCTTTAATCGCAGCTATGTTCCCAAGTAACTAATTGTACCAACAAAAATGCGTTTTTGGTGGATCCTCAGTGTGTCGTTTCCTACAAATGGCATACTCTCATAACACGCTAGTTACAATAATACTTTTGCCACGAATAAGATCTTTCTCATTACTTTTTTGCAACGAATCACACAGTTAACAACGGGTTTTCGAGTCATTCTCAATTTGCTAGTGAGCAGAAACGGCGTGTATACGTATAGGCTTGAAATGAATGCCAATATGGCGCCTCATTACAATTTGTACAGAAACCAGATGGCAGTTATAAGAGCCGAGGGACATGAAAGGGAAGCAGTGGTTGGGAAGGGAGTGAGACAGGGTTGTAGCCTCTCCCTGATGCTATTCAATCTGTATATTGAGCAAGCAGTAAAGGAAACAAAAGAAAAGTTCGGAGTTAGTATTAAAATCCATGGAGAAGATATAAAAACTTTGAGGTTCGCCGATGACATTGTAATTCTGTCAGAGACAGCAAAGGACTTGGAAGAGCAGTTGAACGGAAAGGACAGTGTCTTGAAAGGAGGGTATAAGATGAACATCAACAAAAGCAAAGCAAGGATAATGGAATGTAGTCGGGTGATGCTGAGGGAATTAGATTAGGATATGAGACACTTAAAGTAGTAAAGGAGATTTGCTATTTGGGGAGCAAAATAACTGATGATGGTCGAAGTAGAGAGGATATAAAATGTAGACTAGCAACGGCAAGGAAAGCGTTTCTGAAGAAGAGAAATTTGTTAACATCGAGTACCGATTTAAGTGACAGGAAGTCGTTTCTGAAAGTATTTGTATGGAGTGTAACCATGTATGGAAGTGAAACATGGACGATAAATAGTTTGGACAAGAAGAGAATAGAAGCTTTCGAAATGTGGTGCTACAGAAGAATGCTGAAGATTAGATGGGTAGATGACATAACTAATGAGGAGGTTCTGAATAGAATTGGGGAGGAGTTTGTGGCACAACTTGACCAGAAGAAGGGATCGGTTAGTAGGACATGTTCTGAGGCATCAAGGGATCACCAATTTAGATTCAGAAGGATGTAGGCTGCAGTAGGTACTGGGAGATGAAGAAGCTTGCACAGGATAGAGTAGCATGGAGAGCTGCATCAAACCAGTCTCAGGACTGAAGACCACAACAACAACAATATGGCGCCTCACAACTCTGTGCTGAAGGGAGATGGCGTGCATGTGACGTAGGTGGCGTTGTGCCATCTCATTGGTCAACGCTCAGACGCACTCTCAGGATATGTGACCTGCTAGATATTGCCCTGCACGTTCAGGAAGACTCCCGAAAACGCTGTTCCACGCTATGACGTCAGAAACCCGGCACGCTCAACGCACGGATGCACGCTCCGTGTGCCGACGTCTTTCTGCTCACGTGAGGAAGTGCGCCACCTGTAAAAGGCGCGTGCGCACTGGAGTCCGTAATCTTTTGCCCAGTGGGCTTTTACTGTATTTGCCGACGCAGCCGAATTTTCGTCGCATTGCTGAGAATTAGTGAACAAGAAAAATAAATACAGAAGATACTGTCGTAAATTTTAAGTCGTGTAGTTGTTTTTCGAAGACTTGGAAGGATACGTCGCGGTACAAAACTCCCAAGTACCCAGCGGCGTTGCGAGCAGCTTCGACGCTGCCGTCATCACTCTCTGAACGACTGGAGACAGACGAGCGGCGCGGCAAACGAGGTCGTTTATATTCCGTGCCACGCGGCCCGAGTGCGGACATCGGCTTTGATGGACTTCTTCCACAGCCGGTTGCCCGAGAGCGAGGTGCCATTCCGTGCAAAATGATTCGGACCGCAGTACCGGTATTGAAATTTATGCTCATTTAATGAGACAAGATTACCGCTGTTTACGGGCAGGAGCCCGCCGCTCCCGTCGCGGCCATTACAGGTCGATTACTGGAAGGCAGCGGCCAGCAGTAAACATGTTCACGACAACAAGTGGTTTCCACTGCGTGCCGGTAATTACGGCGAGTTTAGCATGCCGTGCGCGTGACTCGTGTAGCCACTTACCGTGCCTCTCTGCCTATATTTTCTGCGACAGACGACTCGTCATATCAAGAACGCGTGAATTTTGCGCGTGGTGACAAGTAATGACTCTCAAGGCAGCATTTACGAACCTAAGGAATTCCAGGCAACAGTTTTGCAGCTGCACAGAAGGTGTAGGGAGCCGTTTGTTCGTGTATCTGGCAAAGAAATTGGTCAGCAGGTGTCGTTATGCTACAAAATAACACCGGAAAGGTGTGCAGTGAGCTGCAGCTCTTCATAAAATACAGCAGGACGATAAAGATAGACAGGCGACTCGATTGCCTTCAAAAGGCATGCGTATAATGAAGGGAAGAGCTTTTTCTAATAAGATTAACATTCTATTGACACTTGCTCCTGCTTCAAACGACATAAAAAATACTTTCGTAGAAGGTATATACCATAGAATTTAATGTCTTGTCAACACCTGGGTCATTAGTAGAGCCGCAGAAAATCTAGAGTATTTGGGCATCCCACTAAACTTTTAGCATTTGTTCACTACTCGCTAACAACTTTCGTTATTCCTACGTTTCCTTCCCAGAAAGCAATTCGTCGTCGATCCAGGTCAAGAAGACAGTTCCTTGATTCCATTGGATTAGGTAGTGGCTCGTACTACCGAAAACATTTCCTACGCCACGCGAGTGACCCAGCCAGCAACTTTTATATTTCACTGTTTATCTTCACGTCTCGTAATTGCTACGACTTCATCCTCACTGTCCGCGTATTCTGCCGTCAAACATAGACCACGGAACATAAATCTACATCTACAGGGATACTCTGAAAAACATATCTGAGTTCCTGGCAGAGCGGTTCAGCGAACCACCTTCACAATTTTCTGTTATTACAATGTCGTATAGCGCGCGGAAAGAACGAACACCTATATCTTTCCGTACGAGCTATGATTTGCCTTATTTTATGATGGTGATGGTTTCTGCTTATGTAGGTCGGCATCAACAAAATATTTTCGCACTCGTAAGAGAAAGCTGGTGATTGGAATTTCGTGAGAAGATTCCATCGCAACGAAAACGCATTTGTTTTAATGACGTCCATCCCAAATCCTGTATGATTTCAGTTACACTCTCTCCCCTATTTCGCGATAATACAAAACGTGCTGTACTTCTTTGAGCTTCTTCGATGTACTCCGTCAGTCCTATCTGGTAAGGAGCCCACACCGCGCAGCAGTATTCTAAAAGAGGACGGGCAAGCCGAATATAAGCAGTCTCTTTAGTAGGTCTGTTACATTTTCTAAGTGTGCTGCGAATAAAACGGAGTGTTTGGTTAGCCTTCGCAACAACATTTTCTATGTTTTGCAAGTTAAGTTGTTCGTAATTGTAATACCTAGGTATTTAATTGAATTTACGGGCTTTAGATTTGACTGATTTATCGTGTAACCGAAGTTTAACGGATTCCTTTTAGCAGTCATGTGGATAGCCTAATACTTGTCGTTATTTAAGGTCAACTTATTTAAGGTCAATTGCCAATTTTCGCACCATCCAGGTATCAAAAAAATGTGTGTGAAATGTTACGGGACTTAACTGCTAAGGTCATCAGTCCCTAAGCTTACAACGATCGCAGGTTCGAATCCTGCCTCGGGCATGGATGTGTGTGATGTCCTTAGGTTAGTTAGGTTTAAGTAGTTCTATGTTCTAGGGGACTGATGACCTCAGTAGTTAAGTCCCATAGTGCTCAGAGCCATTTGAACCATTTGAACCTAAGCTTACACACTACTTAACCTAAATTATCCTTTGGACAAACACACACACACACACACACACCCATGCCCGAGGGAGGACTCGAACCTCCGCCAGGACCAGCCGCACAGTCCATGACTGCAGCGCCTAAGACCGCTCGGCTAATCCCGCTCGGCGATACAGGTATCTTTTCTACATCGTTTTGCAATTTGTTTTGATCTTCTGATGACTTTACTAGTCGATAAACGACAGCATCATCTGCAGATAACCTAAGAAGACTGCTGAGATTGTGTCCCAAGTCGTTTACATGTGTAAGGAACAGCTAAGGGCCTGTAACGCAAACTTGGGGAACGCCAGAAATAACTTGTGCTCAAGGAACGAATTTAATGTGGCAGAGAAATGTTTGTGGTCTGTTCAACGTTGATTATACGTATGCCGTAATTAACAATGATGTTGCCAGAGTGATAGTAAAGTTTTATTTCAAGAAATATTTGTTTTTACTGTTTCATTTGCGAAGAACGTTAATTAGTTAGACATCTGAGTTAACATTGTTTCGTTAAATTCGCAATTTACGAAACTAAGCGGTTTCTCGCTCGTCTGACGACTCGAAATAATACAGCCCATACAAAGTGTATAAGCAAGTCTGAAATATTCACACTCGATTTTCTGGAAAACGGTTGAGGGTTGCGTCTTCGTACTTACATATGTCGGAGTCGTGCCGTACACACTCTGTCAATATGAACAAAATCGGTGAGGGGTGGTCGTGTGGTCCCCTTGGGGGGTCACTCGAAGATGCGGCAGGTTACTAGAATTTGAAAACGAAAGGGAAACGGTGCGGTGATTGCAATGGAGTTTGCGATATGTGTAGGGCGTAAAGGGGTGTGTGCACTGTCGACAAAGTAAGGATGAGAATTTTTGGAAATAGAAGGAACATAAATAGAAGCGGAAAGAAAGGCGAAGTGCGTAAAGTTTAGAGATTTGGAGCGAGTGGTAGGACTGTGGTGAAATAGGTGTCAGAATGAAATCGTGTAGGATAGGATAGGGCCAATCAGTGCTTTGTAAGAGTAGTGGCGGACGGTAACCCACACGTTCGGTCGTTAGTAGGTGCATGTTAATGTTACATCCCAGTTTCTCCTGCTTGTATCTTTATGACGCCAGTTCATCTTCTGTTAGGTCATGGTCCACGTCTCCTTACTGTGATTAACACAACTCTGGATCTCTTACGAATTTCGTCACATTATCTGCCGAGAACATCTTCATTTGAGCTTCAAAATAGTCGTTATCTCGTCCACAGCTCCAGTATGTTCTCATGTTGTTTTTTTGGAATCTAGTGACGCCGTCGCCCAGCCACCGCTGACTACAATGAGTGCCTGAAAGAGCGCCGTGCTGGCGTCGGAGGCGCATCTGACGCCGGCGCTCAGCGCCGCGCTAGCTCGCGGGCCCCCGGCAGGAGGCGACCGTCTCTGCTGCATCGCTACGGCGGCTGTCACGAGACGAACCACCACGCGGCCAACGGTACTGGTCTAGCACGACAGCCATCCAGCGGTAGAACGTGTGTAGCTACGAAAATTGGCGACGCCTTATCCGCGCACAAGAACGCCGGCACGGTAGCTCAGCGTGTTCGGTCAGAGGACTGCGTGCTCTGTGTAATAAAAAAAAAAAAAAAAAAAAAAAAATAAAAAAAAAAGCTGAGTCAAGCCATCAACAATCAACTTGAGCGGAGTCTTGTGATGTCCGCCCAGACCAAACGCAACGAAAAAAAAAAAAAAAACTCTAGCCTGCGCAGGAATGGGATAATACCGTAGTGCTTTCTGCTTGTTATTTGCTTATTGTTAGGTGGCTAGTGGCTAATTTTAGATTTTCGTGTTCGGGGTTTTCCGCGTTTTCTTCAGTAAGTAGATTTTTCATAAATGCGAAAAAAATGTTTTTCTTTGCCAGTAGACTTTCTTTTGGACTAGCTGTTTGTGAAAGCATTTTCTCTTTTCGGTATTCGAGAAATGAAATGGAGCAAGGAGGCGTTAAACGTCTACATTCAGGCATTCAGCGAGGAAAGGTGTATGTATGACCCGCTGTTCGGTAATAAGCCACGTCGGCAATCGCTTCTTTCTGAGTAATATGCATACATCGTTGTATGGTGATTTTTAGATTTGTAACGTAATGCCTTAGTTTACAGAAGTTAACTTTTGATGTGACTGCATCTCTTGCTTTATTTCAGCATGCCAGAAAAGAGAAACTGGCAGTGATGGCGAGAAAGTCCGCTCAGTTTCACCAAGTGCGACAGGCGATGACTGCAGAATTCTGAGTAACACATTGCACATTGCATTTCATTTTCCAAATTTGGAGAAAATAACACAAGTGCAGCTTTAGGTATTGGTCCTTTAAACTGTTGCAAACTGCAGTGCGCACACCCACAACAAATTTTGAAATGGTGAGCTGTGTTATTCTGTGGCTAAAAGCCAGACTCTTAAAAGATTCCCCAGTCGCTACGAAACGTACAGTTACAACCAGCCTGCAACATAACAGGGCATGTACTGGTGATTTATCAGTGATCTATGTTGGTAGGGTCACAAAACATATGAACACACGATGACTCGTTTCTCGCCAGCCCGTCGAACCCGTAACGCCTGGTTGGGGGAGGGGACGCTTCTGACTGCACAGTTAGGATACACCGCAGGCAAACATCGACTGTAGACACGCGCCGCAGCCACATCCTCGGCGGCCGGCTCGGGGCCCTCTGGAGCTGGAGTGCCGTCGCACGTGCGCCGCACGCGGCTGCCCCTGCACTCTGGAGGGGGGGGAGGGAGGGGGGGGGGTTGACACGGAGTGTGGACGCGCACCACCGGCCGGGGTTCGCCGCCGGCCCGCGTTGAGTCAGGTCGCTGCGGCTGCGGCTGGGCCGCGCCGCCCATGAAATATTCATGGTGGGCGGCACGGCGCCGCCCCACGGCAGGGGGCCGCGCGCCGCCTCCCACAGTCGCCGGCAGTGAGTGGCCCGGCAGGGCCGCGTAGCGCCGAGCCGACCGCTGGCGGGGAGAACAGAGCCGAACCGAACTGCTGTGACGGCGCACGGGGCAGCTGATTACAGCGCCTCCTGTCCCAGAGGCCAGCAGCCCCCTCGACACGCTGACTACACACTCAGCGGCGTGATCACTTCATCCCCGTCTCCGACCCGAATCTACGACCGAACTATGAAATCGCGATACAAACGAACGATATCTCCTCCGAAAATTACAGTGATCTCACATCACAAGTTGCATCATGGTCGCGAACTGAACAGTGACCCGAATATAGAATAAATTTCCTTTACTTGACGTCTATGGTCACACTTTTTTTTGTCATCAGACTATCGGTTTCGGTCTATAATGACCATCATCAGATCTGTTTTATAAAAACATGTCCTCATGTACTGGAGCCATAGTGGCACCGTCAAATATTACACACAAAATTCAACGCTAGCATCGTCAAACATACATAAATAACAGCATATGTAAGAGTTATCTCGTCAGCAGCACTGCTGTTAAAAAATAAAAAGTGCTGCTGACAAGATGACTCTTACATATGCTGTTACTTGTGTATAGTTCACGATGCTAGCGCTGATTTTGTGTTTAACATTTGACCCTGCCACTATGGCTCCACTATGTTAGGACATGTTTTTATAAAACAGATCTGAAGATGGTCATTATAGACCGAAACCGATAGTCTGATGACAAAAAAAAGTGTGACCATAGACGGCAAGTACAGTACATTTCATCTCTACATCATCATTGTACATCTACATAAGAGGGTCGTACAACAATAGCGCGACGTAAGTTTTTATGGCTAATTTCGATTGAAAAAAAAAAAGCCAAATTTGTGGGACATGGCGGAACATTTCCGCCTCCGCCTCCACTTCCTATAGGTGGCGGCGTTACACGTAGCCTTCAAAATGCGTTCCATGCAGAGAGCTGTAACTCAGTGTTTTCTTTTTGACGGAAGACCATAGCAAATGCGGTAAATGTCTGCAGCAAGCGACATTAACACAGTTAAGGCTGTTTCAATACGACGCAGTAAACAGAAGAAACTGGCGTGTGAATCGTTTGTGAAACATTTGTGGTGGTGTCTCATGTTCAACAGCGCATTTAAATTTAAGTACCAATACTGTTGTTACTCAAATTCATTGACACATGCAGTACACATCTCTTACATTTCTGAGGATAGTGGCGATTTCAAATACAGAACAGACGGCCTGAAGAGCTCCGTAATGCAGCCTTACAACGATGAGAAATTTGGCGCCAGTGGTCAGCTTATTGCGTCTTTACTGTAGCTAATCTGTCAGGACCTCGTAATATACTAAGTTATGTAGGTTAAAAGTCATGTAGCCCTAGGTGTCGCCTCGCGACGTCGATACTGGGTGTTAAGCAAAAAGCCTTGACGACCACTGGCGTAGGTTCTACGGAATGACCGCTGATTTCTCTCGTCTTCGCGATCGTTAACGACAGCCGTACCTCAGAGGCAGTAGACTCGCTCTGCAGTCAGTCTCAGATGCCGGTTCTCCTAACTTTACCGCAAAGAATGTCTTCTTCACTCCAGGGGTTCCTATTTGCTTTCACGTAGCACCTCCGTAATGCTCGATCAAATCTACCCAAGTGAAATCTAGCAGCACGCCCCTCAATTTCCTCGGTGTTTTCCTTTAATCCGACCTCGTGCACATCCCAAACGCTCGGGCAGCACCCAAGAATGATTAGCACCAGTGTTCTGTGCGCCATCTCCGTCACAGAAGAGCTACGCTTTCCTAGAATTCCCCAAATAAACCGAGGTCCACCATTCGCCTTCTCTTCACGCTCTTTGTATTTTATGTCACAACGTTACGCCTACGTATATCTACGAGAGCAGGAGCAAATTTAGCTATTTGCCGCCCATAGGTACAGGAAAATATTCCTGCCCCTACCACCAAAGTAACAAGTTTGTTTTCGTGGTCATGCTCCGCAGCAAGTACAGAAATATTTGTTTTATAAATGAAGCCGCTTTTTCTTGCTACAGCTTAATTTATTTTTCCCAGAAGCGTTTCGCATTTTTCTTACTTTAACGTATCTTCAGAGGGATTTAGACAGATAAAATTTTATTATCTTTGGATTATCAAACAGTTCACGCCACGGTTTTTATCTAAATAAGTAATTACTTACAGTTTGTTGGCATCTGCGTTTCCTCTCATCTGTTCTGGAGGTCGCACTACCACTTCATTTCCGAAACAAAAGTACAATTTTATATTCTAAACTTTTTCTTTCACACTGTTCAACGTGTTTCTCCTTCTTCTTTGTGGTGCATTATCATTCCTTTGCCATTAGTTATAGCTATTTCTTTCAAAACTGTGGTTTTAAACACGTAAATATTGCGACTTCTGTGTTTCCTATTGTTTGGTTTGTTTGCCTAAATGTTGCCAACTTACGAAGCACTCGTATATGTTGAAATCTAACGTCTATTGATGATGATTATATGTTTGTGTGTGTGTGTGTGTTTAGAGCTGTGTTTGTGATTTTCTTTTTTTGGGGGGAGGGGGAGGGGTTCTTGGTTTCAGCTGTAGAGTGTTGAATGTGAATGTAATAGTGTTAGAGAGTGGTTGAGAGCTTTGGTAGTCAGCTGATTTTGAGTTCTGGTTTAAATATTCTGTGGAGAGGTTCATGGACAAGTGAGTGAACCGGCAAGAAAATTACCACATACAGAAAACCAAAGTAGAAAAGAAAACGCTGTTCCATGATCAAGTACACATGCCAAACAACTCATTGTTTACACTAATAGATAAAATAACGGAATAACACTCCAAAAGAGGACTATTATCATAATAATAATAATACACACATCAATAAAGGTCTTGCATCATTCCGGTTCCCAGAACTCCTGAAGACAGACGTTGATTGTGGATATTGTATCACAGACACAATCCCTTTGCCTGTTCAGTGATGTCAATAAACCGGCCCAAAGATATAAACAACCATGCATGAGCAGCGCCTATTAGACAGAGGGGCTCCCTCACCCGACCAGTTCCAGTTATTCAAAAAGGAAGGAGGTACACGGCTCGTGTTGTCTGTAGTTCAACTATGCCTAGACGCTCAATCTCGCGGTTCGATCGCTTCCGCATTGTTACTTTGTGCCAGGAACGGGTCTATTTCACTCCCGACGTCCATGGCGAGGTTCGTCTTTGCAACCACGACAACATGCAGCGCGGTACAGATGGGTCCAACAACATGCCGAATGGACCGCTCAGGACTGGCATCACGTTCTCTTCACCATGAGTGTCGCATATGGCTTGAGCCCGACAATCGTCGGAGACGTGTTTGGAGGCAACCCGGTCAGACTGAACGCCTTAGACACACTGTCCAGCGAGTGCAGCATGTTTGAAGTTCTCTACTGTTTTGGGGTGGCATTACGTGGGGCCGACGTACGATGCTGGTGATCATGGCAGGCGCCGTAACGGCTGTACGTGAATGCCATCCTCCGACCGATAGTGAAACCATATCGGCAGCACGTTGGCGAGGCATTCGTCTCCATAGACAAGAATTCGCGCCCCCATCGTGCACATCTTGTGAATGACCTCTATATCTACATCTACATTTATACTCCGCAAGCCACCCAACGGTGTGTGCGGAGGGCACTTTACGTGCCACTGTCATTACCTCCCTTTCCTGTTCCAGTCGCGTATGGTTCGCGGGAAGAACGACTGTCTGAAAGCCTCCGTGCGCGCTCTAATCTCTCTGATTTTACATTCGTAATCTCCTCGGGAGGTATAAGTAGAGGGAAGCAATATATTCGATACCTCATCCAGAAACGCACCCTCTCGAAACCTGGCGAGCAAGCTACACCGCGATGCAGAGCGCCTCTCTTGCAGAGTCTGCCACTTGAGTTTATTAAACATCTCCGTAACGCTATCACGGTTACCAAATAACCCTGTGACGAAACGCGCCGCTCTTCTTTGGATCTTCTCTACCTCCTCCGTCAACCCGATCTGGTACGGATCCCACACTGATGAGCGATACTCAAGTATAGGTCGAACGAGTGTCTTGTAAGCCACCTCCTTTGTTGATGGACTACATTTTCTAAGCCTGGTACCCGCCTTACCAACAATTAATTTTATATGATCATTCCACTTCAAATCGTTCCGCACGCATACTCCCACGTATTTTACAGAAGTAACTGCTACCAGTGTTTGTTCCGCTATCATATAATCATACAATAAAGGATCCTTCTTTCTATGTATTCGCAATACAATACATTTGTCTATGTTAAGGGACAGTTGCCACTCCCTGCACCAAGTGCCTATCCGCTGAAGATCTTCCTGCATTTCGCTACAATTTTCTAATGCTGGAACTTCTCTGTATGCCACAGCATCATCCGCGAAAAGCCGCATGGAGCTTCCGACACTATCTACTAGGTCATTTATATATATTGTGAAAAGCAATGGTCCCATAAAGCTCCTCTGTGGCACGCCAGAGGTTACTTTAACGTCTGTAGACGTCTATCCATTGATAACAACATGCTGTCTTCTGTTTGCTAAAAACTCTTCAATCCAGCCACATAGCTTGTCTGATATTCCGTAGGCTCTTACTTTGTTTATCAGGCGACAGTGCGGAACTGTATCGAACGCCTTCCGGAAGTCAAGGAAAATAGCATCTACCTGGGAGCCTGTATCTAATATTTTCTGGGTCTCATGAACAAATAAAGCGAGTTGGGTCTCACACGATCGCTGTTTCCGGAATCCATGTTCATTCCTACATAGTAGATTCTGGGTTTCCAAAAACGACATGATACTCGAGCAAAAAAACATGTTCTAAAATTCTACAACAGATCGAAGTCAGAGATATAGGTCTATAGTTTTGCGCATCTGCTCGACGACCCTACTTGAAGACTGGGACTACCTGTGCTCTTTTCCAATCATTTGGAACCCTCCGTTCCTCTAGAGAATTGCGGTACACGGCTGTTAGAAGGGGGCAAGTTCTTTCGCGTACTCTGTGTAGAATCGAATTGGTATCCCGTCAGGTCCAGTGGACTTTCCTCTGTTGAGTGATTCCAGTAGCTTTTCTATTCCTTGGACACTTATTTCGATGTCAGCCATTTTTTTGTTTGTGCGAGGATTTAGAGAAGGAACTGTAGTGCGGTCTTACTCTGTGAAACAGCTTTGGAAAAAGGTGTTTAGTATTTCAGCTTTACGCGTGTCATCCTCTGTTTCAATGCCATCATCATCCCGGAATGTCTGGATATGCTGTTCCGAGCCACTTACTGATTTAACGTAAGACCAGAACTTCCTAGGATTTTCTGTCAAGTCGGTACATAGAATTTTACTTTCGAATTCACTGAACGCTTCACGCATAGCCCTCCTTACACTAACTTCGACATCGTTTAGCATCTGTTTGTCTGAGAGGTTTTGGCTGCGTTTAAACTTGGAGTGAAGCTCTCTTTGCTTTCGCAGTAGTTTCCTAACTTTGTTGTTGTACCACGGTGGGTTTTTCCCGTCCCTCACAGTTTTACTCGGCACGTACCTGTCTAAAACGCATTTTACGATAGCCTTGAACTTTTTCCATAAACACTCTACATTGTCAGTGTCGGAACAGAAATTTTCGTTTTGATCTGTTAGGTAGTCTGAAACTGCCTTCTATTACTCTTGCTAAACAGATAAACCTTCCTTCCTTTTTTTATATTCCTATTAACTTCCACATTCAGGGATGCTGCAACGGCCTTATGATCACTGATAACCTGTTCTGCACATACAGAGTCGAAAAGTTCGGGTCTGTTTGTTGTCAGTAGGTCCAAGATGTTATCTCCACGAGTCGGTTCTCTGTTTAATTGCTCGAGGTAATTTTCGGATAGTGCACTCAGTATAATGTCACTCGATGCTCTGTCCCTACCACCCGTCCTAAACATCTGAGTGTCCCAGTCTATATCTGGTAAATTGAAATCTCCACCTAAGACTATAACATGCTGAGAAAATTTATGTGAAATGTATTCCAAATTTTCTCTCAGTTGTTCTGCCACTAATGCTGCTGAGTCGGGAGGTCGGTAATTGGAGCCAATTATTAACCTAGCTCGGTTGTTGAGTGTAACCTCCACCCGTAATAATTCACAGGAACTATCCACTTCTACTTCACTACAGGATAAACTACTACTAACAGCGACGAACACTCCACCACCGGTTGCATGCAATCTATCCTTCCTAAACACCGTCTGTACCTTTGTAAAAATTTCGGCAGAATTTATCTCTGGCTTCAACCAGCTTTCTGTACCTATAACGATTTCAGCTTCGGTGCTTTCTATCAGCGTTCCGGTACTTTACCAACGCAGCTTCGACGGTTGACAATTACAATACCGATTGCTGCTTGGTCCCCGCATGTCCTGACTTTGCCCCGCACCCGCTGAGGCTGTTGCCCTTTCTGTACTTGCCCAAGGCCATCTAACCTAAAAAACCGCCCAGCCCACGCCACACAACCCCTGCTACCCGTGTAGCCGCTTGTTGCGTGTAGTGGACTCCTGACCAATCCAACGGAACCCGAAACCCCACCACCCTATGGCGCAAGTCGAGGAATCTGCAGCCCACATGGTCGCAGAACCGTCTCAGCGTCTGATTCAGACCCTCCACTCGGCTCTGTACCAAAGGTCCGCAGTCAGTCCTGTCGACGATGCTGCAGATGGTGAGCTCTGCTTTCATCCCGCTAGCGAGACTGGCAGTCTTCACCAAATCAGATAGCCGCCGGAAGCCAGAGAGGATTTCCTCCGATCCATAGCGACACACATCATTGGTGCCGACATGAGCGACCCCCTGCAGATGGGTGCACCCTGTACCCTTCATGGCATCCGGAGGGACCCTTTCCACATCTGGAATGACTTCCCCCGGTATGCACACGGAGTGCACATTGGTTTTCTTCCCCTCTCTTGCTGCCATTTCCCTAAGGGGCCCCATTACGTGCCTGACGTTGGAGCTCCCAACTACCAGTAAGCCTACCCTCTGCGACCGCCCGAATCTTGCAGACTGAGGGGCAACCTCTGGAACAGGACAAGCAGCCATGTCAGGCCGAAGGTCAGTATCAGCCTGAGACAGAGCCTGAAACCGGTTCGTCAGACAAACTGGAGAGGCCTTCCGTTCAGCCCTCCGGAATGTCTTTCGCCCCCTGCCACACCTTGAAACGACCTCCCACTCTACCACAGGTGAGGGATCAGCCTCAATGCGGGCAGTATCCCGGGCAACCACAGTCGTAGTCCGATCGGGGGATGCGTGGGACGAGCTGGCCGTCCCCGACAAACCCCCATCCCGACCCCCACAGTGATGCCCATTGGCAACAGCCTCAAGCTGTGTGACCGAAGCCAACACTGCCTGAAGCTGGGAGCGAAGGGATGCCAACTCAGCCTGCATCCGAACACAACAGTTGCAGTCCCTATCCATGCCAAAAACTGTTGTGCAAAGAACGTCTGAACTAATCTACAGAGAGCGCAAACAAATCGACAGAATTTAAACGGTTATTAAAATACAAGATTGCCTAGTAAATGCAGTAATGCTGCTACTTGCACACTGCTGACACACTGCTCGGCGGCGGAAGGAGACTACGCGATTTTACATTATTCAGGTACTAAAACGCGATGCTACAACTCTCAAATACTATAATACGCCCGAAATTTATGAATTAAACAATGCAAGTACCAATGCTTCCTTCAGCATAACGACATCGCTCGACTAGAGCGGCCAGTATGTTCTCCAGACAGCCACGCGGGATGGCCGTGCGGTCTGAGGCGCCTTTCCACGGCCCGCGCGGCGCTCCCCCCCCCCCCTGCCCCCCCCCCCCCGGAGGTTTGAATTCTCCCTCTGGCGTGGGTGTGTGCGTTGTCCTTAGCATAAGTTGTAAGTTTGAGTTAGTTTAAGTAGTGTGTAAGCCTTGGGACCGACGACCTCAGCAGTTTTGTCTCATAGGAACTTACCAACACGAACAATCTTCCTCTAGCATTACTTTCCCTCAACAGTAGTTGTCGATACCAGTCTCGAATTTTGGACAGGTCAGTATTATCTTAGCTGCTTTTCTGAAAACTTTCGTATAGTTTTACACACAATACGTAATATTTCAAGCTAAAGTTTATGAAAAGGAATTACTTTGTTTTTTATGCTGCAATCGATAAATACTAGCTCTGAATGTACAGTCAAAATTATTTTTTTTAGAAACATTTAAAATGACCAATTATTTGGGACACTTAAAATTTCCATTATTAATTACGCAATCTAATACTGTTTTCTATGTTTATTTCTGGATTCATTAATGCAATAATAATTGTAATTAATAGAAATTTATTTGCAAACAAAAATCATCAGTATATGATACTCCGGGAAAATCTACGCTATCACAAAATTGTTCATCCTTTGGAATGTGGTTATTAACGCAGAGTGAAGCAGTAGTAAGCATGCTTCTGATGTGATAGGACGTATTTTTGTATTTTCGCGAACAATGTAAATTCGACTTCGTTAATTCGAAAGAGTGTATCATATACTAAAATGTGACCAAATATATTAACGTAACAACAAAAATTCTGCAACAACAGTCTTCAAATTTATCTAGATCAATTCAACCGTGAGGACCTAAAATGTGAGAATTTCAGCTTCAAGAATCAGACCCCTAGACGAGAAGAACTGGAGCCAATTCTACGCGAAAAGCTATGTAAACTACAAAGTTTATTGTAATCTTCACTCTTCTCAAGCTTTTCAAACCTAGATGAGGACACGATTCTTTGCGTGGCATGGCGAATAACTCTGCCATAAAGAGTCCACGAGAAAAAAAATTTGGCAATGAGTCTCGATAATGCATCCCAGCGTGTACTAAGACTCAAGAGGGGTGGTGTAACACGAGCTAGTCATGAAGATCATGTGTGTTTTTTCTTCATTTTTCTTCTACTTGTGCCATCTCAGCTACCCATCGATACATTTTGAATGATTCACACAATATTCATCTATGATTCACAAACAATATTTACATTGTTTGTACACATATTACTTCCATGACTATGTGCTCCCATCACTGCCACGAGACTTACTCCAAACGCCAATTCTGCATGGCACACATAACATTCACACCTCCAGACAACTCTACTGACGTGCGATGCTTGCGTAGCGTAAGTTATATGAATAATTGTATTCGTAGCTCCCCAACAAACTACGCTAAGCCACTCAAGTGCCTGACTGTAGATGCTTAGTGCAATCCATGCGGAGCTCCACCGTGCCGCTAGCAATGGCAATAAACACGAGAATATCGACACACTCAAACTGGGCAAAGCTTCTCACGGTGTGGTTTCTTAGTAAGAAATTCGTCGGCCACATCCTAATAGCCTTGTTGCTGTGTTCTATCAGAGTTCACGAAGGGGACGGCGAGGCGGTTGACTCGATCTAATTGAATCTTTTGAGGACTGAGAAAGACGCCCGGCCGAACAGTTGCTTGCTGAGATTGTCAAACATATTCGTAGTGCAATGTCCGAATTAGGCACCAGTTCCTGAACGTAGTTTTCGCGCAACACTTGCTCTTCACGTATGCTTTAAAATGAGAACCTTATCACTCAGACATTCTACCGAGTCGTCTCTGTAACGCTCTTGCAGTTTGCTAGCACATTTCAGTACTTCAGAGTTGTTTCGTCCTGTACTTAGGAAGTCAAAAGTGCTGTAAAACACTTCCAACTATTTTATTCTCTTCTCTGATTCAGATATCAATCTGTCTGCCCGCATCTCGTGGTCGTGCGGTAGCGTTTTCGCTTCCCACGCCCGGGTTCCCGGGTTCGATTCCCGGCGGGGTCAGGGATTTTCTCTGCCTCGTGATGGCTGGGTGTTGTGTGCTGTCCTTAGGTTAGTTAGGTTTAAGTAGTTCTAAGTTCTAGGGGACTTATGACCACAGCAGTTGAGTCCCATAGTGCTCAGAGCCATTTGAACCATTCAATCTGTCTATAATAAACAGAGATACGTGACGATTTATTCGGTCTTGCACCCCATTTACCTTTGTTTCTGTGATGCCATCTTGACAACAGAAAACTGCCATAATATGCGATCACAATAACGTACAAAACACAGAGTAATGTTGCAACAACCTCCAGACTGACGCTGAAGTACTGTGACGTAATTTCCGTCGCTGCGGCAACATCTGAGCTCAACTCAGCATTTTCCATTTGACTGAATGAACACATACAAGAAGTGAATCTACATCTACATTTATACTCCACCCAACGGAGTGTGGCGTAGGGCATTTTACGTGCCACTGTCATTACCTCCCTTTCCTGTTCCAGTCGCGTATGGTTCGCGGGAAGAACGACTGCCGGAAAGCCTCCGTGCGCGCTCGAATCTAATTTCACACTCGTGATCTCTTCGGGAGGTATAAGTAGGGGGAAGCAATATATTCGATACCTCATCCGGAAACGCACCCTCTCGAAACCTGGCGAGCAAGCTACACCGCGATGCAGAGCGCCTCTCTTGCAGAGTCTGCCACTTGAGTTTGCTAAACATCTCCGTAACGCTATCACGCTCACCAAAAAACCCTGTGACGAAACGCGCCGCTCTTCTTTGAATATCGTCCACCTCGACGTTAGTAAACTTATCCATACTGCTGGACGTTACTGTTAGCGTAAAAATAACGCTGCTGGATAAGCAAACCTGAGACAGAAGCGAGTAGTACTGGGTGCAAGCTTTAGGACCATCAGTGAAGTGACCATTACTGTTGGCAGCAGCAACTACCGTGACGCACTGCGCAGCACGTCGGCATTTGCACCTAAGTGCAGATATTTTCATGGTAGCGCAGAAAGAAAGATAAATGGTGGAAAGACATTCAACGGAATGCAATGTCAGTCTTCAGCGAGTCTGAGGAGACCACGGGTTCGTTATACCAAAATAACAAAAAAAAGTATCCGTCAATAATCTCGGAAATTTTGTTGGTGGGTTTCAGGTTAACCCCGTTTACTGGCTTTAAAGCGCGGTCAGAAACAGTTAGCGCGTTTAATTCTCAATAAAATCAAGCTTTTAGAATCTGAACGGTATGCTAACGAAGCTTTTTAAATTCCTGTCGAAAGAAGCATGCAACCTCAAGCTTATCCTACTGCTTGTTCCGCCAGGAAAAATGCGGGCAATAACCAGCTTCCCAAGAAAGGCCACAGTAATGAAGTGACCATACAAGGCGCGGTATCCCGCGAAAGACTGCCACCAGCCGCGCCCTTTATCTTATTACGGCACGCTATTAACTTAGATCGACGACTCACCGTGTTTGGCGAGAAAAATGAGACGCTTACGTAAACGGCTAATTTACTACGACAAACCGCGGAATCACCTGCAAAAGTGAGATAGCCCGTAGCAGGAGATATATTATCCGACCTGTAATTAACCACGTCGGCGTAGTAAAGGAAATTATGTAGGAAATATGTAAATAGATGGATGTTTAAACAGGACATTATTCAACTTTTTGGACGTAATTAGAGATACAGCGATCTAGTTACGTTGCGTAATTTCCATGAATTAGGACAAATGTGTCGTTTATTACACACTATTCAGCATAAATCAAGGAAAAAACCACAAGATCATTGATAACTCACATTCGCCCCCCTAGCTGTGGCTGCTAGCGCGTGCTAGGAGGGGGTCACTTTAGCCGATGACAGTGCGTGACGGAATAAATTTCCAGCAGCGGCTTTTGGCTGATAGGAGGAGGAAAGGCCAACTCGCAGACCCTGCAGTAGTATCACCAATCAGACTCGAAACCTCTTTGCAGTGTCTCATGGAATGACGGCAGGTTGACACTACCGACAATCACACTTTCGTCCGTTGGGAACAGCAAAGTCGTCGACCTTCACGGTGAAACAACACGCGCTGCCATCGAGTTGGTCGCTTTACAGCGCTGCAGACCACGACTCAAGTAGCTACCACTGCCGTCCACGTCACACCGACTGCTGATGAAGGGTTTGGTTCTGCAGGAGGGGCTTGAGGAAGGGGACCACTTTAGTCTTACTGTCTTCCAACCAATTTTCCCCCCTCCTCCCACCCCGTTCGCTTTCATCCATCCAGTGATACCGACCACTGTGCAATCTAACGTTAACTTGCCATCTACCTCTTGGCCGTCCAGGGGTCGGGAGGCTTCCATCTTCTTTTCACATATATGACGGACTATTCTGCCAGCGTGCATCTGGCAACATGCCTACGTTCCGGTAACAGGCCGCTTCGTTGAAAATACCTCGCTTTGACTAAATATGCTACCGACGGTTGATCGGTTGGCTCTACTAATCCTTCATTCAAACTCCAAACACGTCCTTGTGTTGCTTGGTCAAATGTTGGCCCAAATATATTTTTTCTCAGGTCTTTCATTTTCGAAGGCTAAAAGTCTGTGTTCTTCTCTTTTGATCGTGCTTCGCGTTCCTGCTCCATAGAACAGTATGGGCCTGAAGATTGTATTGTAGGGTTTCACAAGTTAGTTTCCTTGATAGGGAGTCTGCAAGATAGTATTTTTCTGAAGGAAAATAAATTCTGCTTGCGTTCCATAGTCATGTGTGGTATTCTACGTCTACATCTACATTTATACTCCGCAAGCCACCCAACGGTGTGTAGCGGAGGGCACATTACGTGCCATTGTCATTACCTCCAGTTTCTTGTTCCAGTCGCGTATGGTTCGCGGGAAGAACGACTGCCGGAAAGCCTCCGTGCGCGCTCGAATCTCTCTAATTTTACATTCGTGATCTCCTTTGGAGGTATAAGTAGCGGGAAGCAATATATTCGATACCTCATCCAGAAACACACCCTCTCGAAACCTGGCGAGCAAGCTACACAGCGATGCAGAGCGCCTCTCTTGCAGAGTCTGCCACTTGAGTTTGCTAAACATCTCCGTAACGCTATCACGCTTACCAAATAACCCTGTGACGAAACACACCGCTCTTCTTTGGATCTTCTCTATCTCCTCCGTCAACATGACCTGGTACAGATCCCACACTGATGAGCAATACTCAGGTATAGGTAGAACGAGTGTTTTGTAAACCACCTCCTTTGTTGATGGACTACATTTTCTAAGGACTCACCCAATGAATCTCAACCTGGTACCCGCCTTACCAACAATTAATTTTATATGATCATTCCACTTCAAAACAATCCGTACGCATACTCGCAGATATTTTACAGAAGTAACTGCTGCCAGTGTTTGTTCCCTTATCATATAATGATACCATAAAGAATCCTTCTTTCTATGTATTCGCAATATATTACATTTGTCTATGTTAAGGGTCAGTTGCCACTCCCTGCACCAAGTGCCTATCCGCTGCAGATCTTCCTGCATTTCGCTGCAATTTTCTAATGCTGCAGCTTCTCTGTACACTACAGCATCATCCGCGAAAAGCCGCATGGAACTTCTGACACTATCTACTAGGTCATTTATATATATTGTGAAAAGCAATGGTCCCATAACACTCCCCTGTGGCACGCCAGAGGTTACTTTAACGTCTGTAGACGTCTCTCCATTGATAACAACATGCTGTGTTCTGTTTGCTAAAAAATCTTCAATCCAGCCACACAGCTGGTCTGATATTCCGTAGGCTCTTACTTTGTTTATCAGGCGACAGTGAAGAACTGTATCGAACGCCTTCCGGAAGTCAAGGAAAATGGCATCTACCTGGGAGCCTATATCTAATATTTTCTGGGTCTCATGAACAAATAAAGCGAGTTGGGTCTCACACGATCGCTGTTTCCGGAATCCATGTTCATTCCTCCAGAGAAGATTCTGGGTTTCCAGAAATGACATGATACGCGAGCAAAAAACATGTTCTACTTGTCTTCTACCACAGTTATTTACAATGATCAGCCAAAACATTAGGACCACTGCCCACCGCGACGTGGCGTTGCGGGAACGTGACGTGGTAACAAATGTATGTAAGTGGAGCAGACACTGACGCCTCTCACCCTAGCAAAGATATGGGCTGCAAATGTGGAAGTCCATTGAGGTAAGCGACTTTGAGAAAGGGCAGATTACTATTACGCAGAGCGTGTGATCGAGTATCTCGGAAACGGCGAAGCTGGTCGAATGTTCAAGTGCTACTGTCGCGAGCAACTACGGAAAGCCGGCCGGGGTGGCCGAGCGGTTCTAGGCGCTATAGTCTGGAACCGCGCGACCGCTACGGTCGCAGGTTCGAATCCTGCCTCGGGCATGGATGTGTGTGATGTCCTTAGGCTAGTTATGTTTAAGTAGTTATAAGTTCTAGGGGTCTGATGACCTCAGAAGTTAAGTCTCATAGTGCTCATAGCCATTTGAACCATTTGAACCAACTACAGAAAGTGGTAGAAGGACAGCGAAACTAGCACTTGGCGCTGAATGTTTGAGTGTTTACGTCTCTTCACAGAACGTGGGGTCTGGAGGCTTGTCTGCTCTGTGAAGTAGGGTAGATCTGTGGCGTCTCTGCCGAAAGAGAACAATGCTGGTGCATGCACAAGTTTTTCAGAGCATACCGTTCATCGTACATTACTCAACAGGGTGTTTCGCAGCAGCCCACCCCTATGTATTCACATGGTGACCCAACGACATCGTCAATTACGATTGCAGTGGTCAGGAGACAATCGTGTTTCGACCGTCGATTAGTGAAAACTTGTCAACTCTTCGGATGAATCACATTTTTGCTACACCAGGCCGATGTTCGTCTCCACAGACGCCGTCATCGAGGTGAACGGCGGTTCGAAACGTGCAGCGCGCCGCGGACGCAAGCTGGTGGGAGCAGCATTGTGCTACGGGAGACACTCTCCTGGACAAGTGGTAGTAATCGAAGACACGCTGGCAGCTGCGAACCACCTGTATCCCTTTATGCTTGATGTCTTCCCCGACGGCTCCGTCATTTTTCACCAGTATAATTGACCGTGTCTCGTAGCCAGAACCGTGCTACTGTGGTTTGAGGAGCATTAATGTGAACTCACGTTGATGTCTCGGCGACCAAATTCGCGTGATGTAAATCCTATGCAACCTGTACGGGTCACTATCGGACGCCATCACCGCGTACCCAAATCAGCGGCCCGTCATTTACGCGAATTACACGACCTGTGCGTAGACATCTAACGCCACATACCTCCAAAAACTTACCGACATACTGTCTGATGCCTTATACGCAGAATAAGTAATGTGTTTCGTTCCGAAGATGGACAAACAAGCTATTAAGTAAGTGGTCGTAATGTGTATACAGGGTGTTACAAAAAGGTACGGCCAAACTTTCAGGAAACATTCCTCACACACAAAGAAAGAAAATATGTTATGTGGACATGTGTCTGGAAACGCTTACTTTCCATGTTAGAGCTCATTTTATTACTTCTCTTCAAATCACATTAATCATGGAATGGAAACACACAGCAACAGAACGTACCAGCGTGACTTCAAACACTTTGTTACAGGAAATGTTCAAAACGTCCTTCGTTAGCGAGGATACATGCATCCACCCTCCGTCGCATGGAAACCCTGATGCGCTGATGCAGCCATCGAGAATGGCGTATTGTATCACAGCCGTCTACAATACGAGCACGAAGAGTCTCTACATTTGGTACCGGGGTTGCGTAGACAAGATCTTTCAAATGCCCCCATAAATGCTTTCAAATGTCCCCATAAATGAAAGTCAAGAGGGTTGAGGTCAGGAGAGCGTGGAGGCCATGGAATTGGTCCGCCTCTACCAATCAATCGGTCACCGAATCTGTTGTTGAGAAGCGTACGAACACTTCCACTGAAATGTGGAGGAGCTCCATCGTGTATGAACCACATGTTGTGTCGTACTTGTAAAGGCACATGTTCTAGCAGCACAGGTAGAGTATCCCGTATGAAATGATTATAACGTGCACCATTGAGCGTAGGTGGAAGAACATGGGGCCCAATCAAGACATCATCAACAATGCCTGCCCAAACGTTCACAGAAAATCTGTGTTGATGAAGTGATTGCACAATTGCGTGCGGATTCTCGTCAGCCCACAGATGTTGATTGTGAAAATTTACAATTTGATCACGTTGGAATGAAGCCTCATCCGTAAAGAGAACATTTGCACTGAAATGAGGATTGACACATTGTTGGATGAACCATTCGCAGAAGTGTACCCGTGGAGGCCAATCAGCTGCTGATAGTGCCTGCACACTCTGTACATAGTACGGAAACAATTGGTTCTCCCGTAGCACTCTTCATACGGTGAAGTGGTCAAAGTTACCTTGTACAGCAGCAACTTCTCTGACGCTGACATTAGGGTTATCGTCAACTGCACGAAGAATTGCCTCGTCCATTTCAGGTGTCCTCGTCGTTCTAGGTCTTCCCCAGTCGCGAGTCATAGGCTGGAATGTTCCGTGCTCCCTAAGACGCCGATCAATTGCTTCGAACGTCTTCCTGTCGGGACACCTTCGTTGTGGAAATCTGTCTCGATACAAACGTACCGCACCAAGGCTTTTGCCCCGTGCTAATCCATACATCAAATGGGCATCTGCCAACTCCCCATTTGTAAACATTGCACTGACTGCAAAACCACGTTCGTGATGAACACTAACCTGTTGATGCTACGTACTGATGTAGAGCAATGAGTCGCATGTCAACACAAGCACCGAAGTCAACATTACCTTCCTTCAATTGGGCCAACTGGCGGTGAATCGAGGAAGTACAGTACATACTGACGAAACTAAAATGAGCTCTAACATGGAAATTAACCGTTTCCGGACACATGTCCACATAACATCTTTTCTTTATTTGTGTGTGAGGAATGTTTCCTGAAAGTTTGGCCGTACCTTTTTGTAACACCCTGTATTTACATCAAGGTATTTGAAGTTGGGGCTGTTCCTGAAAGAACATTTTTTCTACATGAAGGTTATCAAGTTATTCTGTAGTCAATTTATCCCCTTGTATTATCATGCATCTTTTCCTCATTGATGCATCTTTTCCTCATTAATTTTTAAACCTATTTTCATGGCGTTTCATTTTGTTTCTTGTACACAACTTTAGTTTCACCACTGTAATTTCCTATTATAACTATGTCATCTGCACAGGCCAGTACACATCTAGTTGCTTAACTGTCATGTTCCCATTTGCTGCTTGTTTGGTTTCTCTTACTACTTTTTCCAAGACAAGGTTGAAGATAAGTGGGGACAGCCCATCAGGTTTAGATTTGTTTTCAATACAGCCTTATAACAAGCCGCAGTGTATAAGCCTGCTTGTCACCTACACCATACACGGTCTGATGAGTTTGTTACGGATTTCTCATTTTGCCATCATTTCTCGTGTCGTTCCTCTGTCTACAGAATAGTTGGCCTTCTGAAAGTCAACGAAAAGGAGGCGGATGTTGTTGCAGCCCCTTACTTCTTCTTGCGAAATACACTCTCTATTGTTCGTATGTACTTGTGGAAACTGCTTTGATAGTCCCCTGTTATGTCCTCTGTATTGGGGTTGAGTATCTGCAATGTTATATGTGACATTAGCTTGTATTCTTCTGAAATTCCTGTTGTTTCGCTTATCTCCTCTCGTAAGTACAGGGACAATGGTCGATTCTTTGATTTAGCCGGTAGTTTTCATCTCGTCAAATTTTAAAAATAAAATAAAACAATATTTCTCATGAAGTTTCTGAGTGGCACATTTCAGAAATTCTACTGGTGTTCTGTCAAGTCCAGCCGCTTTGCGGTTTTTCAGTGGTTTCCAACTCCTGGTTATCTCTTCGCGTGTTGGGTCACTTACAAAAGTTTCAAGTTCAGGAGGGCAATTATTCCCAATTTTGTTTTCCAGTCCACGGGAGTTCAATCAGTCGTCAACATAATGCTTCCAGCCCTGTAACGTATCATCAGATCCAGCAATGATGCTACTATTGTTGTCATGAATAAATAAAATGTTTTAATGAAATTATAACAATTTGGTTACGTCAGCGGTTCATTCAGAGCTTGTGCTCTTATATAGCGGGAATGAGGTCCATGACCTCAGCAACATTTTTCATAGCATCTCGCACCCCACCCCTGTGCAAGCGTGTTACACACTCCTAACGAATACAAAAGCAATGGCAAACGTCAATCACAACAGCAGTGTCTGATTCTCTTCTCGTCATCAAACCTCACTGCTTGAGCACGAAACTTAGGTTGAACGCTTACCCTTTGTGGCTTGAACATGATGAAAACGTCCAATAGCGTGGTAAAAGCAGAACACGAGACAATTTCAGATAAAAAATTTACTCAAAGATCTTCGAACATATGTGGTATGGAAAAAATGAATGTGTTGGTGTGGTGTAGGACAACCATAGTACGCAGTTGCGTAAGGATCTGCTGCGCATCTCAAAGAGCGAAACAGCCCGCTGTCGATGGTGTCTGTCGGTCCCGTAAGGAAATGAACTCCATTCTTCTCTGAGAGCCTTCCGTGGGGGAAACTACGGCCTGGACCGAGGACTGCGGACAAAATCGCCCCCTCTTCGTATCCCAAACACGCTGAACAGCACATAGGTCTGGGAAAATAAATAGGGGACGCTTTCTTTTTTCCTCACAGATGTTTACAGGTGTCTGGTTCTCCTCAAACTCAGACTACTGCAAAGGAAGGAAATGCCGCACCTCTTGAGAAGCTGCTCTCAGTGTCTCCGGTGGAGGGCTGGAAGTAACACGTCTAGCACGCTCCCGGTCCTTTGAGTGCTTAACGCCAGACGGCGATGAAATGTATGCGCGTTGATCGATTCTATCGCTCTTCCGACCGTCTTACTGTTTTACGCTCAAAAGCCAACTGTAAAGATGACGTCGGGACTTTATAGTTTAGTAACTGAAGCTAGTTTGTGTTCGCAGTTCACTTGCGTAGCTGAGTGGTAGCGTGTTTGCCTACCGCGCAGCGGGTCCGGGTTCGATTCCCGTCCGGGTTAGATATTTCCTCCACATGTGATCTGGGTGACGTATTGTTCTCATCGTCATCGACACGCAATTGCCCTGTGAGGTGTCACCTGGAATAAGACTTGCAACTCCGTTGGGACCTCCCGGCCAATAATGCCACACGATCATGTCACTTCATTTTTCAGCCCGAAGGTTGGTTTGAACACCATACAGCTTTACGAAGCCTGCTCCTACAGGATGTGGTATGAAGCTCCCTTTCTCCGACTTGTGTACAACCAGTTACATGACCTACAGTTTAAGTTGGTCTCCAAATTACGGTGTAACTGGGCGTTTATCTCTCGCACAAATCTACATCTTCGTTTGCCAGCCACCTTCCTGCTGTCACCAGGAATGGTGCGCGCAGAAAACGGTAGTTGGTACGCCCCCGTCTGAAGTCGAATGTGTCTAATTTTATCTTCATGCTCTTTCTGTCGTATAGAGTAAGCAGTGTATCTGTCGACTGTTCTAGGAACGTAGGACGTGTGTGAGAAACGTAATGTAACTGATTTATTATCTCCCAAAGTTTTTGTTTATTGTCGGCCGCTGTGGTCGAGCGGTTCTAGGCGCTTCAGTCCAGAACCACGCGGCTGCTACGGTTGCAGGTTCGAATCCTGCCTCGGTCATGGATGTGTGTGATGTCCTTAGATCAGTTAGGTTTAAGTAGTTATACGTGTAGGGGACTGATGACCTCAGATGTTAAGTCCAATACTGCTTACAGCCATTTGAATCATTTTTTTATTTATTTTTTCAAACAACAATGTTGTCGCCATCACAGTAGTTCCCTCCGGCAGCTACACACCGGCGGAGTCGTTGATCCCAGTCTTGGTAGCAACGTTGAAAGGCTTCAACTGGTAGGGGCTTTAACAGGTCGGTCACATTCTTTTGAATGTTCTCCAGAGCCCCAAAATGACTCCGTTTTAAGAAATTTTTCAATTTCGGGAAAATGTAAAAACTCACGAGGACTTATATCATGTGAAGAGTGGGGGCTGTTGAACAACAGGAGTGCGCTTTCAGGTAAAAAATTCTGTGATGGAAGTGGCCGTGTGGCATGGTGCGCTATCATCCACTTGTCTGCAATGTCCGGTCTCACACGATTCATCCTTTTCCTCAGCGTTTTGAGGACATCTTTGTAAAACACTTGGTTGACTATTTACCTTGGAGGAACATTTCTTTATGCGCGATACCCCTACTGTCAAAAATGCAAATCAGCACTGTTTTGATCTTTGATTTGCTGATTCGAGCTTTTTCCGGTGGAGGAAATGTCTCAGTGTGCCACTCCTCACTTTGCTGCTTTGTCTCAGGATCGTACTCAAAAATCCACGACGCATCACCCGTGTACACACGACTGGACCATTCGTGGCCATTGGCAGTCGCCTCAAGAAGAGCAACGCACATGTTTCTATGATTGTTCTTCAGCTCAGTTGTGAGGCTTTTCTGCACCACTCCGGCACAAACATTTCGCATGTGCAAGTCAGAATTCGACGCACGGTGAATGTGTGTAACAGAACACCCTCATCGTTAAACGTCAGTCTGATTTCAGCATAGCACGCAGACGTTCGACGTTTTAGTCCGTTTCTGAAGTTCAAGGCCTCCCTGAGCGAGGTTCGTCCTCAACGCGTTCTCAGACTTATAAAAATGATTAGTGCCAGGGATAAACTTGTGCTCTTGGTAAGGAATGTTCCCAACACACCTGTTTCGTCTTTTCAAAGATGACATTCGCGGATTCCGCAAGTTGAACACAAAATTTGATGGCATAACCTTGCTCCAAATTCCGCTGTTCCTTTTTCGTAACACATAGCAAAAACACGATGGCGCTCCCAGAAATCACGTGATGTCTGTACGGCGCTGAAACTCGGACTGAGCTACTGGACGGGACGAACACACCGGTCTACACAAGTAGAACAACACTGCGTTGCCAGGTCGATCGCAGTGTTGTCAGTCTAATTGCGTTTCTCACGCACCTCGTCTATTCTCGAAATTTTAACTGTAAACCGCACAGAAATGCAGAGTCTCTCTCTTGTGGCTTGTGTAGTGTGACAACACGCGCTGCTTTCTGCCCTACGCGGTACGGATCGCAAACAGGAGAACAATACTCAAGTACTAGTATCGATCGAACCAGGGTTTTGTAACTCACTTCCTTCGTGGCTGGTGTACACACCCTGAGGACTCTAAAGAATCTCATGCCTCTCCCTTAAGTTGCTCCGTACGCATAATCCCTGATATTTAATGACTACTTCGAGTGAATCTTCAGAAATCGAACAATCAAGCATTAACGAATCTTTCCGCCTATGTATTTAGAGTACGTTACATAAGTTAACATTAAGCGTCAACGACCAATCTTTTTCCTAAATGACGATCCTCTGCATTTTTCCTGCATTTTGTTACAATTTTTTAGCGTTACAGCTCTAGTGTATACTCATCCGCAAACGGCCTCTACTAGCTCATTTATATATATTATTGATAGCTATGGACTTTTGACACACTTGTGCAATAATACTGAAAATACTTTTATGTCTGCATACAGCATCTGTCTTCGTTAAGAATGACATGCAGAATTCCACTTCCTAAAAACTCTCCAAGGCAATCACACAGCTGGTCTCACTTACCATACGGTCGTATTTTAGCCACCAGGCGGCGGTGTGGAACTCGGTGGAATGCCTTACGGGAACCAAGTAAAGCGGCATCTACCTGGGTGCCTGTATCTAGTGCTTTCTGGATCTCGTAAGTAAACAGAGCGATCTCGCATCGTACAGTATCGTTGTTTACGGAATCCACATTGTTTTGTGCAGAGAACGTTTTCGATCCGTAGATATGTCGTAATACGCGACCATGAATGTTCTAAGAAATCTACACTGCACTGACGTAGGTGTGTCTGATCGATAAATCTTTCTGCAATCAAGAATATCCTGTGCACTTTTGCAATTACTGGAACGCTTCGTTGATCGACTGACCTACCCTACATTTCTGCTCGAGGAGGAGCTTCACACACCGTTTGTGGGATCACACAGATATGACTTTCCTCTGTTGAGCGACGTTAGTTGATTTACTCAATTGATTTACTTTTTCGGTGCCACATTTTGATATTCATCACTTTGACGCAGTTCATTCCTCCTCAGCGAAATAATTTAGAAAAAGGAATAGGAAATTAGTATTTTGGTTTCTTAAAAAAAAATGGCTCTGAGCACTACGGGACTTAACATCTATGGTCATGAGTCCCCTAGAACGTAGAACTACTTAAACCTAACTAACCTAAGGACATCACACAACACCCAGTCATCACGAGGCAGAGAAAATCCCTGACCCCGACGGCAGTCGAACCCGGGAACCCGGGTTGGTTTCTTCTCTCTCATCTTCCATCTAGATGGCGTTATGGTCACGTATTTGTCTGGTCAGATGGCTTTCATAAGTTTACTGATTTAATGTAAGACAAGAAACTTGTTAGGATCTTCTGCAACATGTGCAAGGAGAGAGAAGTAACAGAAGAACAAGGAATGGGGATTAAATCCCAAATGTTTGGATTTGTAGCTTCACGCTCGACCAGCCAACGAGTCACTGCGACAGTAATCTTGGCAATTGCGTTTTGTTTTCTCATCAACTACCATTCTCACACCTTAGCAAGGATCTGACAGGGAACCGGAGGAAGTTCTGGTCATACGGAAAATCTTAAAAGTAGGTCTAAGGCTTCTGTCGCGTCACTCGTTGTCCAGTGTGGTGTGGCAGTAGAAGACAGCAAAAAGGAAGTTTCAAATTTTGCATTTAAGAAATCGTTCACGCAGGAGAATTCTCCCGTACGGAGAACATACACAGGGTGGTCCATTGATAGTGACCGGGCCAAATATCTCAAGAAATAAGTATCAAACGAAAAAACTGCAAAGAACGAAATTCGTCTAGCTTCAAGGGGGAACCCAGATGGCGCTATGGTTGGCCCGCTAGATGGCGGTGCCATGGGTCAAACGGATATCAACTGTGTTTATTTAAATAGGAACGCCCATTTTTTATTACATACTCCTGTAGTACGTAAAGAAATATCAAAGTTTTAGTTGGACCACTTTTTTCGCTTTGTGATAGATGGCACTGTAATAGTCACAAACGTATAAGTACGTGGTATCACGTAAAATTCCGCCAGTGCGGACGGTATTTGCTTCGTGATACATTACCCGTGTTAGAATGGACCCTTTACCAATTGCGGAAAAGGTCGATATCGTGTTGATGTATGGCTGTTCTGATCAAAATTCCCAACGGGCGTGTGCTATGTATGCTGCTCGATATCGTGGGCGACATCATCCAAGTGTCCGGACCGTTCGCCGGATAGTTAAGTTATTTAAGGAAACAGGAAGTGTTCAGCCACATGTGAATCGTCAACCACGACCTGGAACAAATGATGATGCCCAAGTAGGTATTTTAGCTGCTACATCAGTAGCAGAAAAATTGCGCGAGACTCGGAATATCAAAAACTTTGGTGTTGAGAATGCTACATCAACATCGACTGCACCCGAACCATATTTCTAAGCACCAGGAATTGCATGGCGACGACTTCGAACGTCGTGTTCAGTTCTGCCACTGGGCACAAGAGAAATTACGGGACGATGATAGATTTTTTGCACACGTTCTACTTAGCGACGAAGCGTCATTCACCAACAGCGGTAACGTAAACCGGCATAATATGCACTATTGGGCAACGGAAAATCCACGATGGCTGCGACAAGTGGAACATCAGCGACCTTGACGGGTTAATGTATGGTGCGGAATTATGGGAGGAAGGATGATTGGCCCTCATTTTATCGGTGGCAATCTAAATAGTGCAATGTATGCTGATTTCCTACGTATGTTCTACCGATGATACTACAAGATGTTTCACTGCATGACAGAATGGCGATGTACTTCCAATATGATGGATGTCCGGCACATAGCTAGCGTGCGGTTGAAGCGGTATTGAATAGCATATTTCATGACAGGTGGATTGGTCGTCGAAGCACCATACCATGGACCGCACGTTCACCGGATCTGACGTCCCCGGATTTCTTTGTGTGGGGAAAGTTGAAGGATATTTGCTATCGCGATCCACCGACAACACCTGACAACACGCGTCAGCGCATTGTCAATGCATGTGCGAACATTACGGATGGCGAACTACTCGCTGTTGAGAGGAATGTCGTTACACGTATTTCAAAATGCATTGAGGTTGACGGACATCATTTTGAGCATTTATTGCATTAATGTGGTATTTACAGGTAATCACGCTGTAACAGCATGCGCTCTCAGAAATAAGTTCACAAATGAACATGTATCACATTGGATCAACCGAAATAAAATGTTCATACGCGCCTACGTTCTGTATTTTAATTAAAAAAACCACCTGTTACCAACTGTTCGTCTAAAATTGTGAGCGATATGTTTGTGACTATTACAGCGCCATCTATCACAAAATGAAAAAAGTGGTCCAACTAAAACATTCATATTTCTTTACGTACTACACGAATATGTAACAAAAAATTGGGGTCCTATTTAAAAAAACGCAGTTTATATGCGTTTGATGTATGGTAGTGTTATTTACCGGGCCAACCATAGCGCCATCTGGTTTCCCCCTTCAACCTAGACAAGTTTCGTTCTTTGTAGTTTTTTTGCTTGACGCTTATTTCGTGAGTTATTTGGCCCGGTTACTATGAATGGACCACCCTGTACACAGGTATACTTGGTGCAGAGAAACAACTAAAAGAATAAGGAAAGAAGTAAGTCGCCAGGTCCGTGTGGAACCCCAATTCGGTTTTACAAAGAGTACTCCACGACAGCCCCTTACTTATGTTGCACATATGGCAAATCCGTCGCAGAGTGCAAAGCCCGAAGGGACCAAATAAAAGAGTAGGTGACTCCTGTATATAAGAAGGATAGAAGAAATTACAGAGAAATAAACATCGGTTTGGCGGAGAATTATCGAATGTATTATCAGTCTGAATATAATAAATTTCCCTGGGACGGAAAAGCTTCCTTCCAGGAACCAGCATAGTTTTAGAAAACAACGTTCGTGTGATACTCAGTTTGCAACGATATACCGCGAACTACGGACGCAGGAACACAGCCAGATACTATATTACTAGATTTTCGAAAAGCACTTGACATAGAGCCCCACTGCTGAGAGTATGAGCGTATGTAATAAGTTTCCAGATATGTCAGTAGCTCGATGACTTCTATAGTAATAGAACCACTATATTTCCCTCGGCGGCAAGTGTTCATCAGAGAGAAGGGCACCGTCACGAGTGCCCCAGGGGAGCGAGATAGGGCCGCTGTTATTTTCTGTATACACAAATGAGCCGACGGACAGGGTGGGCAGCAGGCTGCGGCTGTTTGCTGATGATGCCGTGGCGCGCGGGAAGAGGTCGTCGTTGAGTGACTGTAGGAGGACAGAAGTTGGAGTTGGAGTTAATTTCTCGTTGGTGTGATGAATGGCAGCGTTCTCGCTTCCAGCGCCCGGGTTCCCGGGTTCGATTCCCGGCGGGGTCAGTGATTTTCTGTGCCCCGTGATGACTGGGTGTTGTGTGATGCCCTTAGATTAGTTAGGTTTAAGTAGTTCTAAGTTCTAGGGGACTGATGACCGTAGATGTTAAGTCCCATAGTGCTCAAAGCCCTTTGAACAATTTTTGAATGGCAGCTAGCTTTAAATGTAGGAAAAAAATGGTTCAAATGGCTCTGAGGACTATGGGATTTAACTGCTGAGGTCATTAGTCGCCTAGAGCTTAGAACTACTTAAAGCTAACTAACCTAAGGACATCACACACATCCATGCCCGAGGCAGGATTCGAACCTGCGACTGTATCAGCAGCGCGGTTCCGCACTGAATCGCTCTATAACCGCTGGGCCAGTACGGTCAGCTAAATGTAGAAAACTTTCTGTTAATACAGATGAGTAGAAAAACAAACCCACAGTGTTCGAATACACCATCAGTAGTTTGTTGCTTTACACAGTCAAATCGTTTAAACATCTGGGCGTAACGTCGCAAAGTGATACGAAATGGAGCAAGTACGTCAGTATTTTGGCAGGTAATACGAATGGTCGACTTCGGTTTATTGGGAGTGTGGTGTCACCGCCAGACACCGCACTTGCTAGGTGCTAGCTTTTAAATCGGCCGCGGTCCGTTAGTATACGTCGGACCCGCGTGTCGCCACTATCAGTGAATTGCAGACCGAGCGCGGCCACACGGCAGGTCTAGTCTAGAGAGACTCCCTAGCACTCGCCCCAGATGTACAGCCGACTTTGCTAGCGACGGTTCACTGTCTACATACGCTCTCGTTTGCAGAGACGACAGTTTAGCATAGCCTTCAGCTACGTCATTTGCTACGACCTAGCAAGGCGCCATATTCAGTTATTATTCTGAACAGATAAAATTGTGAATCATGTACCGTCAAGAGCGACGTTCATCATTAATATATTAAAGTTAAGTATGAAACTAATTACGTCCGCTTTCTGAATTCTAATTCCTTGTCATGTTCCAGACCTCACGTCAGTGTAGTTCTTCCCTCCTCACGCCCGCCTGCGTGAGCCAAACGCGTGCATTTCGGCCTCCTCTAGTAACATGGTGTTGGCTCTTCTGCCAACACCACAGGGAGAATTTTAGGAAAGTGTGGCTCATCTGGAAAGGAGACCCCATATAGGACGCTCGTGCGACCCATTCTTGAGTACTGTTCGAGTGTCTGTGATCCTCACCAAGCTGGATTAAGGGAAGACATCGAATTGAGAGGCGGGCTGCTAGATTTGGTACCGGTATGTTCGGACAACAGGCAAGTAATTTGTAAATGTTTCGGAAACTGAAATGGGAATCCCTGGAAGGAAGTCGACGTTCTTTTCGAGGAGAACTGGAATTTGAAACTGACTGTGGAACGGTTCTACTGCCGGCAACGTACATTTCCCATAAGGATCACAAAGATTGAGATAAGAGAACTTAGGGGTCGTATGGAGGCATATACACAGTTTGCAGAATGAGATTTTCACTCTGCAGCGGAGTGTCCGCTTATACGAAACTTCCTGGCAGATTAAAACTGTGTGCCGAACCGAGACTCGAACTCGGGACCTTTGCCTTTGGCGGGCAAGTGCTCTACCAACTGAGCTACCCAAGCACGACTCACGCCCCGTCCTCACAGCTTTAATTCCTGCCAGTACCTCGTCTCCTACCTTCCAAACTTTACAGAAGCTGTCCTGGGAACACTGCAGAACTAGCAGGAGAGCTTCTGTAAAGTTTGGAAGATAGGAGACTAGGTACTGGCGGAATTGAAGCTGTGAGGACGGGGCGTGAGTCGTGCTTGGGTAGCTCAGTTGGTAGAGCACTTGCCCGCCAAAGGCAAAGGTCCCGAGTTCGAATCTCGGTCCGGCACACAATTTTAATCTGCCGGGAAGTTTGATATGCACAGTTGTTTCCCTCGCTCCATCTGGGAGTGGGAACGACCAGCAGTGGTACGGGGTTCCCTCCGCCACGCACTGTACGGTGGCTTGCGGAGTATGTACGTAGATGTACATCAATTAGTTGTACGAGACGCACCCTCCGCTACGCACTGGTAGGTGGCATGCGCAGTATTGGTGCAGATGTGTAACGTAGTCAGCTACTTGAGTACAGTACAGCATTTGGTGATGGTGTCGCTTGAGAGCCATCAAGGGGTACTGACATCGGGCTTTATCTGTCGCGAGTCAGGTGAGTCAGAGAGGTGACGGGAGGAAGGTGACGAAGCCGGGAGCTGCTGCTGCTGCTCGCGGACAGACGGGGATTAGAGAGCAGCGCGAAGGCGCTTATCTGGCTGGAGAGGGGGGGAGAGGAGGTAATTTCTGGAAACAAGCGCGGCGGCGGCTGCGCCGGCAATAAAATGCAAATCAGCGGCCGGCCCGGCGCGCCGCCTGCAGGTTTTTGTGTCGGGGCGTCCAGCTGGCGGGTCGGCTTATCAGCGCCTAACGAGGCCCGGCTGGACACCGTCCGACGTCCAGCCAGCTCGCCGGCTGCAGTCGCAACGCGAGCTGCAGTGCGGGCGCGTCGCCCCCCCAGGCGCCGCCCTCTGCCTCGCACAGTAGTGCCTAATGTGACTGGTGTCAGGCAGGTCTGAAGGAAACGGGACTTAAGAAAAAAAAAATGGCTGACATCGAAATAAGTGTCCAAGGAATAGAAAAGCAACTGGAATCACTCAATAGAGGAAAGTCCACTGGACCTGACGGGATACCAATTCGATTCTACACAGAGTACGCGAAAGAACTTCCCCCCTTCTAATAGCCGTGTACCGCAAGTCTCTAGAGGAACGGAGGGTTCCAAATGATTGGAAAAGAGCACAGATAGTCCCAGTCTTCAAGAAGGGTCGTCGAGCAGATGCGCAAAACTATAGACCTATATCTCTTACGTCGATCTCTTGTAAAATTTTAGAACATGTTTTTTGCTCGCGTATCATGTCATTTCTGGAAACCCAGAATCTACTATGTAGGAATCAACATGGATTCCGGAAACAGCGATCGTGTGAGACCCAACTCGCCTTATTTGTTCATGAGACCCAGAAAATATTAGATACAGGCTCCCAGGTAGATGCTATTTTTCTTGACTTCCGGAAGGCGTTCGATACAGTTCCGCACTGTCGCCTGATAAACAAAGTAAGAGCCTACGGAATATCAGACCAGCTGTGTGGCTGGATTGAAGAGTTTTTAGCAAACAGAACACAGCATGTTGTTATCAATGGATAGACGTCTACAGACGTTAAAGTAACCTCTGGCGTGCCACAGGGGAGTGTTATGGGACCATTGCTTTTCACAATATATATAAATGACTTAGTAGATAGTGTCGGAAGTTCCATGCGGCTTTTCGCGGATGATGCTGTAGTATACAGAGAAGTTGCAGCATTAGACGTCTATAGACGTTAAAGTAACCTCTGGCGTGCCACAGGGGAGTGTTATGGGACCATTGCTTTTCACAATATATATAAATGACTTAGTAGATAGTGTCGGAAGTTCCATGCGGCTTTTCGCGGATGATGCTGTAGTATACAGAGAAGTTGCAGCATTAGAAAATTGTAGCGAAATGCAGGAAGATCTGCAGCGGATAGGCACTTGGTGCAGGGAGTAGCAACTGACCCTTAACATAGACAAATGTAATGTATTGCGAATACATAGAAAGAAGGATCCTTTACTGTATGATTATATGATAGCGGAACAAACACTGGTAGCAGTTACTTCTGTAAAATATCTGGGAGTATGCGTGCGGAACGATTTGAAGTGGAATGATCATATAAAATTAATTGTTGGTAAGGCGGGTACCAGGTTGAGATTCATTGGGAGAGTGCTTAGAAAATGTAGTCCATCAACAAAGGAGGTGGCTTACAAAACACTCGTTCGACCTATACTTGAGTATTGCTCATCAGTGTGGGATCCGTACCAGGTCGGGTTGACGGAAGAGATTGAGAAGATCCAAAGAAGAGCGGCGCGTTTCGTTACCGGGTTATTTGGTAACCGTGATAGCGTTACGGAGATGTTTAATAAATTCAAGTGGCAGACTCTGCAAGAGAGGCGCTCTGCATCGCGGTGTAACTTGCTCGCCAGGTTTCGAGAGGGTGCGTTTCTGGATGAGGTATCGAATATATTGCTTCCCCCTACTTATACCTCCCGAGGAGATCACGAATGTAAAATTAGAGAGATTAGAGCGCGCACGGAGGCTTTCAGACAGTCGTTCTTCCCGCGAACCATACGCGACTGGAACAGGAAAGGGAGGTAATGACAGTGGCACGTAAAGTGCCCTCCGCCACACACCGTTGGGTGGCTTGCTGAGTATCAATGTAGATGTAGATGTAGATGTAGACAGTTTCACGGGATTGGTCTACTTGGAGAAAGGTTTCCACAATGTAATAACAATTTAAATAAAAACTAATTTTTAATGTACCACGTTTTTAAATCGATCTGAAAAGTACAAAAAAAATTTCTCCTAGTCCCATACAGACTCCTAAAACCGATATAGGCAGTCGTAAAATTTGTAATTGTGAATTTTTAATAGCTACGACAATACCTGTGATGTTAAAAATGAAAAAATGTTGCATACAGGAGGTGAAGAATTCATGCATGAGCCAGTAGGGTAATAGTGAGGAGCTGAACTATTCGTGTACCAGTTAAGAGTGTGCGCAGAATAACTTGGCCAGTAGACGCACGGTCGGCAGGGCATACGTGCGGTGGTCGGTAGTGGTGGGGGCTGTGGGCACGAGCTGTAGGGGAAATCCAGAGTGCTGGAACTAAAGTGCCGTTCTAAATTGAAGCCTACACAGTCATTTTTTGTAAATATTAAATAGAGCAGGACCACGCCCACATCTTGCATGGTGACTATTCAGAAAGATCTACTGTCACCTCTGCTTTGGTTAGTACAATTTCGCTGAAAACGCATTAAAAAAAGGCCATTTTTTTCTCTTGACTTTTTAACCATTTATAATTTACAGCGAACCGTCACGAGTGGCTAATTTTGAGTAAAAGATATATTTCTCTTGTTGTCATGTTAAAATTTGCTTCTTTTGCCAAAACAGCGAACCGTCTTGAGTGGCCAATTTTGAGTAAAAGTTACTTTTCTCTTGTTGTCATGTTAAAATTTGGTTCTTTTGCCAAAACACAGCGGAATTTACAGGATGTCACCTCACTGACATGTCTTGCAAACGCAACTGCGTGAGATTCTGAAACTGTTGTCTGCTAATTGGAGAGCTGAGGAACAGCAAGTTCAACAGCTCATGGAAAGTACATCCTCGGTACAGAGATAAACGTATAATGTCTTCACTTATGCTGCTCCAAAGCACACAGCAATTCCCGTTTCACCAGCAATAGATGGTCCTTAATAATTACATTCTTTCACCGGAAAAGTCTGTAGTTAGTGGAATAACACGTAGATAATGAACTTCTGTTTAATAGACACATGGAAAAATATTCTCGTTTTTGCGTGCTATCATTTGCCAAATTCTCATTAAAATGTCTCAAGCCGTTTATGGAATATGGGGAATGCTGTGGATATTTCATTCTGGCTTCATCGCAGGCACGCGCGATTGTAAATGAGTGTCCTACATCAGATCAGTTTTCTCATGATTGGTGGAGACAGACATCTCTAACCAAGCTAAATTTCATACATAGCTACATATCATGCAATATGCACCAAAAACAAAATCATAGTGACTCATATTTTTCATCGCAAACTTTTTCGAATTTCATGGTGTCTTACTTAAATGCAAATATCACAGTACTATGACGATTAACGAAATGATGTGCATGTCATCATAAAGCTGATATATTTTTACCGAATACTTTCTGTAAAATCATTTGGTTGACATTGACGGGCGTGCGCCATGATTCTACCATGGCAGAGCGTCGCTGACCAGCCGAAAAGGGCCAAACACTGTTGGGCTTCTCTTCCGAACAAACGAATGAAATAACCCAGCATTTTGAAGGAAAAATGGCCACTGTACACCGGCTACAGTATTCTGTGTGGGCTCCATTAACTGCAGGCGCTGCGCATTTTTTGTTTTAAATCTTACAAGTGTTTTCATAGCTATCAAAAATTCACAATCACATATTTTCAGGACTATCCGAATCGGGTTTGTATGGGGTGTGAGAAATTACTTTAAACTTTTTTGTCTGGCTTAAAAATGTCGTATATTAGAAATTCATGTTTATTTAAATAATTATTTTCTGCGTCTTAGTATTTTGCGTGTGAAATGTTTCAATCGATTTCAAACATTCTGATGACATTACAACAGGAACATGTGGTACATTTCAGGTTTATTTCGGTTTCACTTTATATGACTCAATCAATATATTGCTTCTTCCTACGCATATCTCACGAAAGAACAATGAAGAAGAAATTAGATTCCAGCTCACACAGGTGCTTGCCAACAATCGTTATTCCCGCGCACCATTTGCGTCTGCAGCAGGAAAAGGTGAAAATGAAATTGGTGCGAAAGTACACACATCACACAAAAAAGCGAGTTAATGTTGGGTTATCACGCAGTTACGAGCCATGTTTAAGATTTCAAGTCTCTAGCTTGTAAGACGTTGGTCTGTTCCAGGCCTTTACCCTCACATTCCATCCTATTTTCATACCGAATTTGCATACGAGACTCTCTTGCTTCGTTCTCTTCCCGATTCGGCTTTGTTTGTTGACTTTCCACCTGAAGTGCGTATTGTTTACATGAGTGGCTAGAGGGTAGCGTACAGCAGTGTAGGTAGCTCATCAGTGTAATGTTTCTTTCTTGTAATACTTTTTACATCAAATGCATTTGGTCTTGACCAGGGGAATTCCTTTTCGCTAGGACTAACACAGAAGGAACTGTCGCACGATCTGGAAGAGTTGGGTCTCACGCCACTGAACCGCAAAGACGTCTGGACGAAACTTTACAGCGATTATCCCCCCGGCCAAGCTTCCGCAAACAGTGAGTGGCAGAACGGAAAAGTGCTGTGCTCATTAGGAGAACGGGAAACCACTGGTGGAAGGAGTGACAACTTCGCTTTGTTAGGGAGCACACAGCTGTTCACTTCCTGTTATGCTGCTCCGTGTTTCCTCAACCTAAATATATAGCCACTCGGACGGTGTGCGAAGCCCTACAGAATTTCCTGAATTACCGACAAACAAGTTTGGACATCGGAACGGGGCGACACTCGTCGCCCGTTTAGATGTAGACTCATCTCATTGGCAGATACATTTCAACTTCATGGTGGGAGCCAGGGAACGTACTTCCAGATCCCTGATTGGAAGCACAGTTTGGCCCTCTCTGAGATTGGCCAAAACAGATTGTGCAGGGTACCTTTCCGAGGTCTGAAGAAAGGCTATCAACAACTGAGAGAGGCATTCTGAGCTGTATTCGGATTCATAGGGGTATTATGATCCGAACTTCTGCATCATGAGGCTGCTATTTGTACATGTTTCCTTCGGTCTTCTGCCAGCTTTTCAGAAGTTGTACTCTGAACTTACGCGCAGCCATGGCGAGTAATCGGGAGTATCATGAGATCCGCAATCTGCAGTCTTGTCTCATCGTCTGGGACCAGCAACAGTCAGCAGCGAACGCAGTTCGGCGCATCCCGACACGTCGGCAACCACCTTAATGGCAGTGACGGCGAGATCGCATTGGCAGTCCAGACTTTCGAATTCGCAATACATCACTGATGGCAGAGGAGTTCATTCCTGGTTTCTGTCTCTTAGTCTTCCAAACGTGTACCATGTGCTTTACGCACTGGTATGCGAGTCTTTCTGCAATCTAATGCTTGCTTCAAAGCAGACTTTTCTTCGTAACGACTCACGTTTAGTTTCGATATCGACTTAACTTGGAACTCACCTGCCTAGTGATGTTTCTTTCTGATTCTTCCCTTTTGCATTGATCTGTTGCATGTTCTGTTCAAATTCATACCTGTTTTGTGAAATTGCATAGTTTTGTAATCACAGTTGAAAGCATATTTCGTGTCCTTTATGTGCCTGGGCACCATCTCAGTTGTAACGGCACAGCATTGTGCTGCTGGCGACCCTAAGGACCGTTCATTTTCTCATCACTGCTCTGCTTTAATTATGTAAATTCATTCTCAAACTGTTTTATTACCTCATCGTTTATGTGACTAAAGTAATTTTTACGCTCTGCTTGAGTAAATATTATTTTACCAGATAAAACTTTATCATTCAGCAAGCATTAAAGTGAATTATTGAACTGAAATGTCCAGGCCCTCCAACCATACGCAATAGGCGAGGCCCCTGAGGAGTTAAGGAACTTAGTAAAGTAGCCTACTAGCTCCGTGGGAGTAATCTATCACTGTATGTGTTCTGGGGTGATGGGTTCAGCATCAGTCTAATCTGCATGCCCACGGACCACCTGATGAGCAACAGGTCATGTTCACAGCACACGTGGCTACTGGCAAGCTCATCCGGAAAAAGATCAACTGAAAAAATTGTGCTGGGTAGGCAGACCAGAAATCCACCTAATAGAAACGTGGTAAAATGATACAAGACGTTCGGAATTCTGAGAAATACAGAAGTAAGCTAAAGAGAAAGAGATTTAGTGTACCACATCTCTGGCAACCAAGAAGAAACAATACGAAAATAAGACCGAGAACGAAGAAGAGCTCGGATTATAAATTATATAAAACATGGCAGCAGTCTTTAACGCCTAGTGTGCAGTCAAATAAGCAGTCACGGAAGTAAACAGAAGGTGGCAAAGTGGGATTAAAATTCAGGGTGAAGGGATGTAACTGATATGATATGGTGACGATAATTCTATCGTCAGTGGAGACGAAAAAGAATTACAGAAGTTGTTGAAAGGCATTGTTCCACAGAACGAAAATACTCGTCAGTACTTTGCTGTTGGAGGAGACCAAGTGGATATCATAAAACAAATATTCACTTTATTATAACACAGATAAGAAGAATTGCTTAACTTTTCACAATCCATTTCCACAGGAACTTCATCAGCATTTAAAAGTCTCTGAACAATAACGTATGATTTGATACAGACAAAATACAATGAAGCACCAAAGAAACTGGTGTAGGCATGCATATTCAAATACAGTGATATGTAAACAGGCAGAATACGGCGCTGCGGTCGGCAACACCTATATAAGACAAAAAGTGTCTGGCGCAGTTGTTAGATCGGTTATGCTGCTACAGTGGCAAGTTATCAAGATTTAAATGAGTTTGAACGTGGTGTTATAGTCGGCGCAAGCGCGATGGGACACATACAGCATCTCCGAGGCAGCGAAGAAGTGGGGATTTCCCCTTACGACCACTCCACAAGTGTACAGTGAATATCTGGAATAAGGTAAAACCTCAAATTTCTCACATCGCTGCTATTGGAAAGAGATCCTGCAAGAGCGGGACCAACGACGACTGAAGAGACTCGTTCAACATGACGGAAGTGCAACCCTTCCGCAAGTTGCTGCAGATTTCAGTGCTGGACCATCAACAAGTGTCAGAGTGAGAACCATTCAACGAAACGTCACCGATATGGGCTTTCGGAGCCGAGGGCCCACTCGTGCAGCCTTGATGACTCCGCGACACAAAGATTTACGCCTCGCCTGGGCCCGTCAACACCGATATTTGACTGTTGATGGATAGAAACATGTTGCCTGGTCGGACGAGTCTCGTTTCAAGTTGTATCGAGCGGATGGACGCGTACGAGTGTGGAGACAACCTCTTGAATCCATGGACCCTGCATGTCAACAGGGGAGTGTTCAAGCTGGTGGAGGCTCCGTAATGGTGGGAGGCATGTGCAGTTGGAGAGATATGGGATCCCTGATACGTCTAGATACAACTCTTGACACATGACACGTAAGAAAGCGTCCTGTCTGATCACCTGCATCCATTCATGTCCATTGTGCATTCCGACGGACTTGCGCATTATAGCAGGACAATGCGACGTCCCACACGTCCAGAATTGCTGCAGAGGGGCTCCAGGAACACTCTCTTTGGCCAGCAAACTCCCTAGACATGCACATTATTGAGTATATCTGGGATGGCTTGCAACGTGCTGTTCAGAAGAGATCCCCACCCCGTCGCACTCCTACGGATTTAGGGACACCCCTGCAGGATTCCCGATGTAAGTTCCTTCCAGCACTACTTCAGACATTAGTCGAGTCCATGCCATGTCGTGCTGCGGCACTTCTGCGTGCTCGCGGTGGCTCTAAACTATATTAGACAGGTGTATCAGTTTCTTTGTCTCTTAAGTGTATGTCTCTATCTCTCAGTACATTTAAGAATAACTTTCCCGTAGAGTTCTCTCGAACACATTGGTCTCACAACTGGCCTACTAGAAGAGGATGCTGGCGTCTTAGTCGATTACCGGGGACTGATCTGAGCGGTCCTTTGCTCCGGCGTTAGGGAACGGTGGTTGCGGCGGCGTAGCGAAATGTTTGTGGGCGTGGCTGCGCCGGTCTTCTCCCATTCGTCGATTCGGCTTGCAGCGAATATCTTCTCTTGTGATCGCGTTGCGAGACATCGGCCCTGCTTCGGTGCCTCGCCTCGCGCATTGGGAGACACCGCAGCAGTGAACAGTGTAGTGAACGCACTGTATGGACTAAAAGTAAACCGAAGAATTACGGAAGTAAGGAGGAGCAGCAGAAACAGCATAAAATGTTAGTCCCCTTTATCATAACACAGGCAATAACAATAAATTGACTTTGTACAAGCATTAACGATAAACTTATCATGAAAAATAGTGCCAACGAAGTAGACGTTGTTAAGAAATTTTGCTACTTTGTAAGGAAAATAACACGTTCTCCGAGCAGTCGGTGACGGAAGGAACATATGGGAAAAAACTGCCAAGATATAGGGACACGATAACAGGACATGCGTGATGACGCGTGGAAATAACTTCAGCGTTATTACAGGGTTATGTGGAGGGTAGAAACTGTACGGGAAGACATAGACTGGAATACATTCAACACATAATTGAGCACGTAGTTAGTATGTCCTACTGGGGGTCGAAGAGGGCATAAGAGAGGAAATTGTGACGAATGACATCCAATCTGCGAAAAGACTGATGACTTAAATGGTATTTCGGATTGCTGACCAAATCTGTTTATCCCATTTAATATCGGCTGTTAGCTGCACGAATTATTGCACGAATCGATGATTCTTCAGTAAGTACTAGGATGGAGCACTGACTTCAAACGTCGGCGTTCCGAATGTACTTCTTGAGAAGACACTATTGCAGGGGAAGTAGTCACGTTATTTTCTTACTTTTATTGCTCTTGTTTAAATGTTTTATTTTTTGGTCACCCTTAGAGCTTTCTTGTACAGTAATTCGGAAGATGAAGGCATGATCTTCGACATCCGTAAATTCCCGAGTTTTTTTCACTGTATATAGATAGTTGAGCCAACATTTTCACACTGATTTTTTCAGAGTCATTCTATCATCAGTTTTCGCATCAGCGGACTATCAGACCAATTGTGTGATTGGATTGAAGAGTTCCTAGATAACAGGACGCAGCATGTCATTCTCAATGGAGAGAAGTCTTCCGAGGTAAGAGTGATTTCAGGTGTGCCGCAGGGGAGTGTCATAGGACCGTTGCTATTCACAATATACATAAATGACCTTGTGGATGACATCGGAAGTTCACTGAGGCTTTTTACGGATGATGCTGTGGTGTATCGAGAGGTTGTAACAATGGAAAATTGTACTGAAATGCAGGAGGATCTGCAGCGAATTGACGCATGGTGCAGGGAATGGCAATTGAATCTCAATGTAGACAAGTGTAATGTGCTGCGAATACACAGAAAGATAGATCCTTTATCATTTAGCTACAAAATAGCAGGTCAGCAACTGGAAGCAGTTAATACCATAAATTATCTGGGAGTACGCATTAGGAGTGATTTAAAATGGAATGATCATATAATGTTGATCGTCGGTAAAGCAGATGCCAGACTGAGATTCATTGGAAGAATCCTAAGGAAATGCAATCCGAAAACAAAGGAAGTAGGTTACAGTACGCTTGTTCGCCCACTGCTTGAATACTGCTCAGCAGTGTGGGATCCGTACCAGATAGGGTTGATAGAAGATATAGAGAAGATCCAACGGAGAGCAGCGCGCTTCGTTAAAGGATCATTTAGTAATTGCGAAAGCGTTACGGAGATGATAGATAAACTCCAGTGGAAGACTCTGCAGGAGAGACGCTCAGTAGCTCGGTACGGGCTTTTGTCAAAGTTTCGAGAACATACCTTCACCGAAGAGTCAAGCAGTATATTGCTCCCTCCTACGTATATCTCGCGAAGAGACCATGAGGATAAAATCAGAGAGATTAGAGCCCACACAGAGGCATTCCGACAATCCTTCTCTCCACGAACAATACGAGAATGGAATAGAAGGGAGAACCGATAGAGGTACTCAAGGTATCCTCCGCCACACACCGTCAGGTGGCTTGCGGAGTATGGATGTAGATGTAGATGTAGATGTAGACTGTAACTGTCATTTTACCACCACTATGAACATTCACACAGAAGTATCTCCACACGATTTTAACGATAGTATGACATCGTGCCATAAAAGTTTTCCGACGCTGTTTTAAACTTTCACTTCACTTTCGATAGCAAGAAACAGTCACTGGAAACAATAACATGTTGTCATCGTGAACACCAAAGCTCGACTGAGTCTTTTTACATACGATTTGCTAGGCTGCTTTATATTCGATTTCAATAAGACAAAATATGCACTCTTATCACGAATGTGTTGCAGGTGTGAAAGGTAGTAAAGAAGTGCTGAAAGTTCGGTCTAGACTGAGTAGCGAGATATTAGGAACACTTAGGAAACCACTTCGCCAACGGCCTTGCTGTCGCCAACGGTCTTGCTGTAGCGGTAACACCGGTTCCCGCCAGTTCACAGATGTAAAGCGCTTTCGGACTGGGCTAGCTCTTGGGTGGGTGACCATCCTGTATGCCGAGCGCTGTTGGCAAGCGGGACGCACTTAGCCCATGTGAGGAAAACTGAGGGTTTTCTGGATTGAGAAGCAGCGGCTCCGGTCTGGTAAACGGCCGGAATGGCTGTGTGCTGAGCACGTGCCCCTCCCTACCCGCACCCACTGTCGCCTCCCGACTGAGGATGACACGGTGGCCGGTCGGCACCATTCGGACTTCATGGCCTGTTTGGTTTCTGTTAAGTTTTCTTTTTTTTTATATGAAACCACTTCATACACAAGTCGTCGACAGCACAGACACCAGTCAAGCAAGCAGAGTCCGTGGGGAGAAAATGAAGTAGGTATCATAGCAGCAGCAGCGGCTGTTGTCGTTGAGTCTGTACAGGAGATAGCGATAGTCAACAGGTCAGCCGCAGTACAGTGGGAATGGGAAGGTGCTGACGCTGAAACCGTAGCCACCCCAATCCCAGGTGCGAGGCGACTGCCCCCCCCCCCCCCCACCCAGTATGGTGTTCTCCTACCAGGCTGTAGCGGAAAAATGAGGCATCTGTTCCCGAAATGAAACACCGATGCCATTTTGAGGGACGAATATAAATACTGAACTAGTGATTTAAAGAGTATGAGAGACAACAGAAGTAAATTTAGGAACAAAATAAACCCAAGATTTCTTCACAACTCCTGCTAATTATGCGTGTTTTAAATTTATTCTTAAATTAACCCTAATTTCCTGCGTTATTTGTTCATCGAAAGACTAGGTCCTTCTGACAAATAGGAGTGAAAATGCCGCAAGTTACCAGTTCAAGGTAGTTGCATGAATGTTACAAAGTAGCAGATAGCGACATAATTTTATCTTTCACTATTCCAAGTTCAGTTCTTGTTTGATGTTTCCTGACACATCTTCTTTGTTTGTCTTCTGCTTTCATTTTTCACATTCCTTACATTACTTCTGTATGGCACAAATTATCTACCCACCTTTCCATAATTTTACAGTCTTCTGCTTCAGTTTGCTTGGAAATTGTTGATCGTGACCTCCGGAATAATTTGAACCTGGCTTGTCATCCTGACACATGTTTCTAACAGGAATACGAAGTCCTAATGAATGCGATATCCACGACCCAAGTCATAGTATATGTAACGTGTTATCAGATACTTGATTAACTTCATTTACTAAGTCCAAACACAGCGTTGCCATACATGTGGCAGCTCCCTTACTGTTCGGTGTGGGGGCGCTATGGTAGCGCCAGCGAGCGGGCTCTGCAGTGTATGTACTCGTGTAACAGCTACACGGCCCCTGGAAAGGAACCGCCTCCAGCTGCGTAGCTGTCTATGTCTGTCGCGTCTGTTCTGACAGCGCTACTGGACAAGACACCCATCACATCTTCTGATCTGCTGAAACTACCTTATTCCGCTTTCGTGAAAATCTTCCCGAAGTAATATGTTATTTCTTCGATTTTTCTCCGCGTTATCTTACTTTCTCTGCGCTATCCGCCTTTCGAGCAGCTAGAACATCCTGTGCTGCTCAACACTCAGAGAACACATTGCCGCATTAGGCTCCAAATCTGTCTAGCTCCTATGTGGCACATTAGTCTTACAACTAAGTATCAGCTTTGGTGTCTATCCCTCCATGTTTTGCCGAATTAATGCAGCTGTTCTCTAATGTTTGGCCCTTATTCATGGCAACCGATAAATAACAACAATTTTTTCGCCTCCATTAGTGAATACATTGGACAGTATTTTCCAAATGACACATTTTTGTACCATAATCTATTATTCAGGGCCGGATTAATGAAGTTTTGTGGGTGTGGGCTGTTTCCTAGAAGACAAAGAAGAGCCAAGGGTCCTCCCCTTGAGAGGTAAGGAAAAAAATTTCAAAAGCTACTGTTTTAAGCTGCTTTGATACTTAAAAGTATCAAATAATTGCAAAAATGTGTTTTATTTTAGACAAAAAAGTTTTAAATTCCTTGAAACGTGTAGCATTCACAACCTCTTTGAGTAACTTCTTTTATGTAACACACAGAAAGAAGCTCATATACCTTTTGTTAACACACAGTGGTTAACAAATTAAAAGCAAATAAACTGAAATTAGAATAAAATACTTTTAAAACTGCAGTTCTTAATTTGTTGACAGTTACATTTTTGCCGGTTTAGTTTATAAAGAAATAAATAAATATATACAATTATATTTTGAAAACAACAATTGTGAAGTCTTGAATAGACACTAAAATATTTTTTTCTAATTTTTATTTTCAATAGAATTCACAATGATACTCGTTTTTAGACAAACATAGTGGAAGTGAAAATAATATATTAATATTAATTATGTTGTCAAAACAATCTATTTGAGACTAATACCTACAAAGAAGTACAATGTAAATAGTGAGAATGATATTACACCGTTTACAGTTACTCAAAATTTACTTGCCGGTACATAAAGCCATAGTTTTGAATGTACTATTCTGTTTCTTTGATACACTGAGTTGCTAAAATCTGGCAAAGAAGATCTTTTTGCAAGAAACAATCGTGTTTATATTTTTGACTATGTATATGTGGCATGCTTCATGCGTATTAGCATCTGATTCGCACTTTTTCAGTTTTTATACAAAATGCTCATCTAAATGTGTGAATGCTAATTATTCAATCCTTTACGTCACAGAAGAACAACTGTCATTGTATTAAATATTACCTGTACTTAAGAAAACATATCTTTTCTGTTCTTTCCGCCCTTCTCAGTAAACCTATCAATAATTTTTTCTTTATTAATAATCATGTCTTCATGGTCAAGCAACAAAGCAAGCCCTCTTAAGCAGTTTTGCCCACAAGGGATTCTCAAACGACTGTGAATGATCCCGACTGTCGAGAAAGATCTTTCTGCTGTTGCAGTTCACAAAGGAAGAGAAGGCAGGATCAAAATCAAAGATATAATTGTAGGAAAAATTTCTGGAGTGCAAAACTGCAAAGACACAACTGAATAGCATGGCAGAAGTGTTCTGTTTGCGTCTTCCCTTCTCCATTTCGTCAACGACAACCTGATTTCTGCCTTCAGATTAGAAATGCAGTCACTTTCATTCTTTCCAATTTCTTTGTAGCACTTTGTAACCAGAGTTTCTGCATCCCTAATAACTGACTCCAAGGACATTGTTGAAGATGAGCAAATTTTTGCTAGAAGTGTGTTGAAATTATAGAGACTGAGAATGTCTTTAGAGAATGTGTTTTCTAGATCTGTGTTTATGGTGTCAAGAATAGGGGTAAAGACATTCACCTTAAAATAGCTTTCCGTACTTGATGAAGCAGCGCTGGACTTCTTAACTTCTCGGGATGTGATCTTGGGTGTTTGAATCGTGCTTCCTGTATCATCTGCCAGTTTTTTCGCTTGATTATACAGCAGGCTGAATTCCGCAAACACATTTTCTCGCTTTGTTTTCAACGCTTCCAACGTTATCGTAGAGAAAGATGAGACTTAAATGTCTCGATAAGAATTTAATTATAAGATCTAAAACTGAGAAAGTATCGGTCAAGATCTCAGTTGTTTTGCTAACATCAATAGTCTCTTTTTCGAAAAACCTATTGAGGATTAATGCTTAGCTGAGCACATTAGCAAGGCACTCGAGAGCTACGATGAATTTTCCATTGCTGATTGTATATAAAAGGGTCCTAGATGTTACGCTGGAGGTATCATTTGAAAAATGTGACTACTGCGAAATTTCCTCAAGGCATGCCACGATTTTTGCACTGTTTTTAGAAAAGACGCTACAGATAAATGCCTTTCTGCCCACTTCGGTTCACATATAGAGGTTAGCTGGTATCCTGCATCATTTATAAACACAGCACTTCTTTTTGGCGAAGCTCTAAAAAGGAAACAACCTCTCTAATGATACCAGTTGAATTTCGCACTAATTGCACACCAGAGCACTTAGAAGTACATAAGTTCAAAGAATGGTTGAAACAACGGGCTCTTTCTGGATTATTACACGCTTCCTTTATTGTAGTGACTGCTCCCACAACCTCGCAGCTATCTGCCTTAATACCAGTTGATCAAAGCTTCTCATACTGCTAAGTACAGTTTTACCTAGTTTTGCTCCAGTTATTCGGGGATCTTTATTCTCTTCATCCACTTTATCTTTGTGACAAATATTGGCATCTTTGTCGCCTTAAAATCACTCCTGTTGATGACTGTCACTTTCAGAAACTGAAGAGAAATCTTTGTTTATTTTACCGTTTGTGATGAACTTTGAGTGATTGTTTAGCCAGTTATTTTTCTGGCTCTTGCTAATTGATAAACCCTATGAGATCTTCTCTGATCATATTTTGGTAAATACACCTCAGAAAAACTGTCACCCGAGTTTTGTGACTTATACCAGTGGTCTCATCAAGCTTTGTACTATACAATAAGTTTTCTCGGACTCTGTGTAATATTTACGAAATAATTTCATCGTCTCAGCAATCAGTTACATCATTTTGTATCTGTCTAAATATCTGTCTGTCAGTCTGTTCTTCCATGTACAAAATCTTCTTTCATGATTCTTGAACCAAGTGTTAGCTATGACTAAGTTATGCTCTGTTCAAAATTCTACCAGACGGCTTCCTCTTTCATTTCTTAGCCCCAATCCATATTCACCTACTACGTATCCTTCTCTTCCTTTTCTTACTATCCAATTCCAGTCACCCATGACTATAAAATTTCCGTCCCCCCTCCCTACCTGAATAATTTCTTTTATTTCATCATACATTTCTTCAATTTCTTCATCATCTGCAGAGCTAGTTGGCATATAAACTTGTACTACTGTAGTAGGCGTGGGCTTCGTGTCTATCTTGGTCACAATAATGCGTTCACTATGCTGTTTGTAGTAGCTTACCCGTGCTCCTATTTTTTATTCATTATTAAACCTACTCCTGCATTACCCCTATTTGATTTTGTATTGATAACCCTGTGTTCACCTGACCAAAAGTCTTGTTCCTCCTGCCACCGAACTTCACTAAATCCCACTATATCTAACTTTAACCTATCCATTTCCCTTTTTAAATTTTCTAAGCTACCTGCCCGATTAAGGGATCTGACATTCCACAAACCGATCCGTAGAACGCCAGTTTTCTTTCTCCTGATAACGACGTCCTCCTGAGTAGTCCTCGCCCAGAGATCCGAATGGGGGACTATTTTACCTCCGGAATATTTTACCCAAGAGGACGCCATCATCATTTAATCATACAGTAAAGTTGCATGCCCTCGGGAAAAATGACGGCTGTAGTTTCCAGTTGGTGTCAGCCGTTCGCAGTACCAAAACAGCAAGGCCGTTTTGGTTAGTGTTGCAGGGCCAGATCAGTCAATCATCCAGACTGTTGCCCCTGCAACTACTGAAAAGGCTGCTGCCCCTCTTCAGGAACCACACGTTGGTCTGGCCTCTCAATACGTAGGTCAATGTCGTTTTCATGAATATTGCTTGACGCTCAAGTATAATCTGTAGCTAATGACGCTGAAGAACAGCCGACCTGACCATCTTGGACCTGCAATGTATCACTCATTGAATCCTCAAAGTGTTCATCTGGCTTGGAACCTGAAAATTGTACATAGCACTAAAATCATAAGTGTTTAATCCTTTGCCCATACAGGCTCGCTCACATGTATACTGCAGTTAGAACGCCTAAATAGCTTCTGGCATAAACGAACGCATTAACTCATTCTTAAAGTAATATGGGAGTCGGGTTCATTAAATAATCTGGGGTTTTGTGGTTTCATGCTGATGTGAATGTGAAAGGATAGTTGCTCCGTTTCACAGTGACATGGGCAAGACATACCCAGTTGTCACTTGTAGATACGGGTAATCATGCGTAGGTGGGCGCAGATATGGAGAAAAGGAAATTACCAAAAGAAGGGAAAAATCCAAGGAAGATATCTCTGTTTTACGGAAGTATTTGCACCTGTACTTATAACGATTATGTAAGAAAAATCACAGACGTAGGTCATACTAAACGATGCACGGTCATATACACCCGAATCAGAATAACAAAGTGATTGTTGTCTAGCTGTTTAACGGTAACGGCTACTGCAGCCAATTGCAGACGACGCTCGCGACAGGTATCATACGTAAACAGTTGTGGTCCGTTTCACTGCGTCCTTTGTTCCTCTGTGCGGCGAGATTTTTTTGCTCTGCAGAATGTCTGAAGCTTGCAGTGAAAGTTTCAAAAAAGAATGTTTGCTAAACGAAAAGTTCAGCGATCTGCTCGTGATTTGAGTGGTCAGATACGTGAGTTTGTGTGCTCCGTGCGGGAATATTTCGAGAAGGAGGGAGGCATCTGTGCGACTCTATTGCCTCTAACAAACGTAGTCGAAAGAACTGGAGACGCGTTGAAGATACGCTACAATACTGTCTTAAAGTTTGTAAGGATAAATACAGAAGGGGAGATCCTGGTTCATCCAAACGGCGGACGCCCAGCAAAAACAGGACGGAACCACCAGTAACGAACTTGTTACTCTTTTCAGCAAGATGCTGTTTCTCGCCAGATATGTGGATATTAACGAAAGAAAAGAATATCCAACTATAAAAGACTGTGCGTTCCTGTTCGCAAGGCAGAGTTATTCAGTGACAGCTAGACTTCTGCAGTGATGGTTGTCAGAGCCCTCGGTTTTCGGTACAAAAAAATTAATTGATGGAAAATAATAATCGAAAAAGGTGACATCGTAGCGTGGTATTGTCGATTTTTAAGGAACGTCGCGTTAAAGTCACGTTTGTAGACTATTTTTTTTTTTGTTATTCTCATTTGTAGCCTTCCCTAGCTCATACCTACTCTGTAGGAATCAACATGGATTCCGGAAACAGCGATCGTGTGAGACCCAACTCGCTTTATTTGTTCATGAGACCCAGAAAATATTAGATACAAGCTCCGAGGTAGATGCCATTTTCTTTGACTTCCGGAAGGCGTTCGATACAGTTCCTCACAGTCGCCTGATAAACAAAGTAACAGCCTAAGGAATATCAGACCAGCTGGATTGAAGAGTTTTTAGAAAACAGAACACAGCACGTTGTTCTCAATGGAGAGACGTCTACAGACGTGAAAGTAACCTCTAGCGTGCCACAGGGGACTGTTATGGGACCACTGCTTTTCACAACATACATATAAATGACCTAGTAGATAGTGTCGGAAGTTCCGTGTGGCTTTTCACGGATGATGCTGTAGTATACAGAGAAGTTGCAGCGTTACAAAATTGCAGCGAAATGCAGGAAGATCTGCAGCGGATAGGCACTTGGTGCAGGGAGTGGCAACTGACCCTTAACATAGACAAATGTAATGTATTGCGAATACATAGAAAGAAGGATCCTTTATTGTATGATTATATGATAGCGGAACAAACACTGGTAGCAGTTACTTCTCTAAAATATCTGGGAGTATGCGTGCGGAACGATTTCAAGTGGAATGATCATATAAAATTAATTGTTGGTAAGGCGGGAGCCAGGTTGAGATCCATTGGGAGAGTGCTTAGAAAATGTAGTCCATCAACAAAGGAGGTGGCTTACAAAACACTCATGAAAAGAAATTACCCACATAACAGAACCAAGTTTCATCACATCTCTTACGATCTAAATAAAATATAAAATTACAAGGAAGTTATTTTAAAATGCGTGTGGATGGGACCACCACAGCTTATTAGCACAATGGAGTGGTACAGATACAGCCGGCCGCTGTGGCCGAGCCGTTCTAGGCATTTCAGTCAGGAACCGCACTGCTGCTACGGTCGCAGTTTCGATTCTTGCCTCGGGCATGGATGTGTGTGATGTCCTTAGGTTAAGTTAGGGTTAAGTAGTTGTAAGTCTAGGGGACTGATGACCTCAGATGTTAAGTCCCATAGTGCTCAGAGCCATTTGGTACTGGTCCCTCATTTACTGACAAATGTAACGTAGAAATGCGGCATTAATTCACAAGAGATAAATGATTTTATTCAATAATTTTTATGAACAATAAACAGCCCAGATGAGGTTGCTTTTTAAAATGTAATTGTTATTTTCGGGCGAAACTAAGACGCGGGGACACTGTCGTCCTCTGGCATTTTCGATCTCTCTATAGTTTAATTGAGCAGAAACCAGTGACTACATTTAATCAAATTATCTAAACTGCATTTTGTTGATAAAAAAGTACGATAATATAATAAGTTATAAGTGAAAAACGTATTTCGATATCTCGGTCAAACACAATGCTGCGATGTCATTTGGTGAGCCCGCAGCTGCCGTTTGTTCATAGGTGAGATGGATCTCTCTACCTACGGCACACTGGAGACCGCGCAGCCTGGGCCAGCCGCTGCCTGCGCCAGCTGCTGCAGTTTCTCTCGCAGCAGCCGCCGCTGCTGCTGCAGCGCCACCGCAAGAAGAGCCGTCCGTCGATACGAGTTTCTTGCGGAGCTCCGCTTTAAGCCCACCGACAAGGGTCAAAGGAGGCGCGAAGCACACCACCACTTGTGCTGTTCACGCATCTGTTTACTTTTTTAATGAGTGGCTAAAACCGTTACTTGAATTAATTTATAACATTACCCTCTCTGATTACGAGAATTCGACTTTATATTCTGAATCTAACAATCACGAGAGTTAAATGTTACGTAAAATTATATATTGGACTCTCTCTTTGACGGTAACCTTTGGTTTAATCTCGGTTATTTTGGTAAAAGTCAAGAAAGATAATAACACTGTTAACTTCCGTTTAATCAAAACTTAACAATAGCTACGGCGCACAGTTAGCTTGGAAGCAGTTTGATTGGAATTTTGCTGAGAGTGAAAAGAAACTAAGTTTGCTTCCTGAATAATTGAACGCAGATAAGTTATCGGACTTTGAAAAGAATAAATGACTGCAAGTCCTAACGAATGTAACACGCAAATATTAATTCCACGATTCTTCTAATGGACATTCCGTCTACACCCACAAATCAGACTCTCATTTAATAATACAGCTCAGCGACAGCGATCAAGGAAGACCTAATTTGTAATAAGACGTAATAGTCTATGAGTCTTAACCACAAGAGACGTTTTTCAAGTTCGTCCATTATACTTATAGTGGTTTCGTATACATTGGCATCTACGTTTATACAAAAGGTACTAACAACAAGACTCACATATTGCAGTCTTTTACAGACAACATATTTTCAGAAAAATTTAATATTATTTTTACTGTGCGTACCTGACGCTGTCATTCATTTGGATAAAAGAGGGAAGGAAATACGTAAATACGGATGTGACGTCACAAATTCTCGGGAAAAAGAAAAGATACGGCATTTCACTGGTAGTTCCTGCACCGTGTCCTGAACTCGGTCGAAGCACGGGCACTGAGCAACGGCATTAAACTGTCTTTTTTATGGTCAAAATAGTCCTAGGTAAGAACGGCACATAAAAGAGGAGAATATGTAAAGCCTATTGTGGCCAAAGTTACTTTTTGAAACCCAAAGAGCTTATTCCTAACTCAACTTTTGTTCCCTCTAATGGGATCATACGAAACAAACCTAAATTTAGGGCAAGGTGATCGAAACGTTAAATAATTGCTTCACAAACAGAAGAGAACAAAGGGTTAAAAAGGGACATACTGAAAATAATTAGATTTTTGTGATGGGGAAAAAACTTTAGTCTATTTTCGGTTTACGGGAAAGGTGATAAAAAAAATATTTTTAGAAATAACTGCAATCTACAGTACATCTACATCGATATAGAAACTTCGCAAACCACTGTACAGCGTGTAGCAGAGTAGCGGAAGGCACCCTGAACGACTGCTAGCAAAAAGAGCGAGGGAGAAACGACCGTCTACATGCCTCTTTATGAGACCTAATTCCTCGTATTTTAACTCCGTGGTCCTTACGCGCAATGTATGTTTGCGCCATTGGAATTGTTTGGCAGTCAGCTTCAAATACCGGTTCAAATGGTTCAAATGGCTCTGAGCACTATGGGACTCAACTTCTGAGGTCATCAGTCCCCTAGAACTTAGAACTAGTTAAATCTAACTAACCTAAGGACATCACATACATCCACGCCCGAGGCAGGATTCGAACGTGCGACCGTAGCAGTCGCGCGGTTCGGGACTGAGCGCCTAGAACCGCTAGACCACCGCGGCCGGCTCAAATACCGGTTCACCAAATTTTCTCAATTGTGTTTCTCGAAAAGAACGTCGTCTTCCCTCCAGGGATTCCCATTTGAGTTGTTCAAGGTCTACCAGTAACAGATCTGGCAGCCCGCTTCTGAACTGCTTCGACGTCTTCCTTCAATCCGACCAGGCACGGATCCCAAACACTCGTGCAGTACTCAAGAGAAGGTCGCACCAGCATCCTACATGCGGTCTCCCTTACAGGTGATGCACTCTCTCCTCAATAAACCGAAGTCGACCATTAGCCTTCCCTTCCACAGTTCCCACATCGTGATGGTACATTCTTCTTTTTTTTCACTTGGAAAAACAACGGTTCTTGTTTCGGCGTAAAGGCAAGCGATGGCATGCCAGGTGGGAACGATAGAGAAGATATGGCGGTGAGAAAACGTCGGCCAGTTGCACGCTGACCGACCCCTCTCCAGGACGACAACGCAACAGGAGCGGCCCCTATGTGCAGGGGACATAAGCGCCGCAACCGACTGGTAACGCCCCAGTTGAATAGCAGCTTCCAGAGCAGCGAGTTTTATAGCAGCGTCAATTCTAGACACTTTGCTCATAATTTCTAATGCAGCACAGTCTTGACACTGTTTCAAACAATCCTGTTGGAAGAACATCCACAGCTGAGCATTATAGCAGCTTCAGTTGTAAATGTCTTTATTTTCACACGACCGGTTTCGGACTGTTTTATGACAAGGCGACAAGTCATCCGAATCCTCCACCGAAAAACACGACTGGTGTGTTATACGCGGCGCTACGTGTGTCACATGATAGGACTTCCTTGTTCACATACTTACTTTGCACGCCTGGTGAGTGAGATATGTCTCCTTGCCCGATATAGGTGTTCGTATGAATGTGAACCTGATCACTCCAAAGAAATGATGAAAACAGAAGTCACATAAGCTGCAACAAATGATCGCAACAATTTCATAATCACATAGTTTCTCTGTGATCTCTCAATACATATGTTTTTAACGTTTTTGAAATTCCGTTCCATTTTGGAAGTCTTGACTATTGAATTCCTTTCTCCCAACATGGTTCACACGCATTTGATTGTTATTTTCATTTCTGTGAGACGTCTATATAGTATCTCGGCTGGTCTCACTGTTCATCACATTTACTTGCGACGGCTACCTATTCTTACCACATGACTGACATTCTATAGTCAATGTATAGTATGACAACTGACAAGGCTGCAGAGAGAGAACAAACATTTCAATGCCCGGACGGACAGTTCATAACGTTGTGGCAATACACACACACACACACACATATATATATATATATATATATATATATATATATATATATATATATATATATATATATAAAAGATGTTATGTGGACATGTGTCCGGAAACGCTTAATTTCGATGTTAGAGCTCATTTTAGTTTCCTCAGTATGTACTGTACTTCCTCGATTCACCGCCATGATTTCATACGGGATACTCTACCTGTGTTCTGTTAGAACATGCGCCTTTACAAGTACGACACAACATGTGGTTCATGCACGATGGAGCTCCTGCACATTTCAGTCAAAGTGTTCGCACGCTTCTCAACAACAGATTCGGTGACCGATGGATTGGTAGAGGCGGACCAATTCCATGGGCTCCACGCTCTCCTGACCTCAACCCTCTTGACTTTCATTTATGGCGGCATTTGAAAGCTCTTGTCTACGCAACCCCGGTACCAAATGCAGAGACTCTTCGTGCTCGTATTGTGGACGGCTGTGATACAATACGCCATTCTCCAGGGCTGCATCAGCGCATCAGGGATTCCATGCGACGGAGGGTGGATGCATGCATCCTCGCTAACGGAGGACATTTTGAACATTTCCTGTAACAAAGTGTTTGAAGTCACGCTGGTACGTTCTGTTACTGTGTGTTTCCATTCCATGATTAAAGTGATTTGAAGAGAAGTAATAAAATGAGCTCTAACATGGAAAGTAAGCATTTCCAGACACATGTCCACGTTACATCTTTTCTTTATTTGTGTGCGAGGAATGCGTCCTGAGAGTTTGGCCGTACCTTTTTGTAACACACTGTATAGTATCTCGCCTGCTATCACTATTCATCACATTTACTTGCGACGCTACCTATTCTTACCACATGGCTCATATTCTGTAGTCAATGTATAGTATGACAACTGCCAAGACTGCAGAGAGAGAACAAACATTTCAGTGACCGGACGGACAGTTCATAAGACTGTGGCAAAATACACACACACACACACACACACACATATATATATATATATATACACTCCTGGAAATTGAAATAAGAACACCGTGAATTCATTGTCCCAGGAAGGGGAAACTTTATTGACACATTCCTGGCGTCAGATACATCACATGATCACACTGACAGAACCACAGGCACATAGACACAGGCAACAGAGCATGCACAATGTCGGCACTAGTACAGTGTATATCCACCTTTCGCAGCAATGCAGGCTGCTATTCTCCCATGAAGACGATCGTAGAGATGCTGGATGTAGTCCTGTGGAACGGCTTGCCATGCCATTTCCACCTGGCGCCTCAGTTGGACCAGCGTTCGTGCTGGACGTGCAGACCGCGTGAGACGACGCTTCATCCAGTCCCAAACATGCTCAATGAGGGACAGATCCGGAGATCTTGCTGGCCAGGGTAGTTGACTTACACCTTCTAGAGCACGTTGGGTGGCACGGGATACATGCGGACGTGCATTGTCCTGTTGGAACAGCAAGTTCCCTTGCCGGTCTAGGAAAGGTAGAACGATGGGTTCGATGACGGTTTGGATGTACCGTGCACTATTCAGTATCCCTTCGACGATCACCAGTGGTGTACGGCCAGTGTAGGAGATCGCTCCCCACACCATGATGCCGGGTGTTGGCCCTGTGTGCCTCGGTCGTATGCAGCCCTGATTGTGGCGCTCACCTGCACGGCGCCAAACACGCATACGACCATCATTGGCACCAAGGCAGAAGCGACTCTCATCGCTGAAGACGACACGTCTCCATTCGTCCCTCCATTCACGCCTGTCGCGACACCACTGGAGGCGGGCTGCACGATTGTTGGGGCGTGAGCGGAAGACGGCGTAACGGTGTGCGGGACCGTAGCCCAGCTTCATGGAGACGGTTGCGAATGGTCCTCGCCGATACCCCAGGAGCAACAGTGTCCCTAATTTGCTGGGAAGTGGCGGTGCGGTCCCCTACGGCACTGCGTAGGATCCTACGGTCTTGGCGTGCATCCGTGCGTCGCTGCGGTCCGGTCCCAGGTCGACGGGCACGTGCACCTTCCGCCGACCACTGGCGACAACATCGATGTACTGTGGAGACCTCACGCCCCACGTGTTGAGCAATTCGGCAGTACGTCCACCCGGCCTCCCGCATGCCCACTATACGCCCTCGCTCAAAGTCCGTCAACTGCACATACGGTTCACGTCCACGCTGTCGCGGCATGCTACCAGTGTTAAAGACTGCGATGGAGCTCCGTATGCCACGGCAAACTGGCTGACACTGACGGCGGCGGTGCACAAATGCTGCGCAGCTAGCGCCATTCGACGGCCAACACCGCGGTTCCTGGTGTGTCAGCTGTGCCGTGCGTGTGATCATTGCTTGTACAGCCCTCTCGCAGTGTCCGGAGCAAGTATGGTGGGTCTGACACACCGGTGTCAATGTGTTCTTTTTTCCATTTCCAGGAGTATATATATATATATATATATATATATATATATATATATATATATATATATATGGCACGAGAGAGCTTTGCACAAAGGTCGTCTGCTTCACAGTCCAATACCATGAGCAGTTAACCAGACCGCCATGGTTGTTCAAATGCGATAAATATTGCACGTATTACACTTGGATCGTTCGCTGTTTCTATTTTGCTTTTTTTTCAGAGTCCAGTACACCTTCTTCCTGCTTTCATGCTTTGTCTGTGTTCAGTTTTTGACGGACAATCCACTGGCCCATCTTACCACTAAATCTGAGGCGAGTGAGATGGCGAGTTTCCCTCGTTAGACCCGCTCCTTATCGGTCAGGCAGCTCCTCAGCCGACCACACGAGACTGAGTGCACGCGTTACCAGACCTACCGCCCAGTAAGACGAGTCGAACCTGGGTCATCCGCAATAGCTGTCGGCCGCGCTGTGCGATCAGCTGCGGAGGTGTACCCTGGAAAGAAGCGTGTCCAACTATGAGTGGAGTTCCCAACACAAAACATGTTCTTCCGTTCGAACAACAGCAGTACATTATTATCTCGTATCTCAACCACTAGAGAGTTATCGAGGCAAGGATTAAGCAGCAGGGCCCGCCTGCTTAGCTACGTGGTAACGTCCTCGCCTGCCATGCAAGCGGGTCCGGGTTCGATTCCCGGCCGGGTTGGAGATTTTCTCCGCTCGGGGACTGGGTGTTGTGTTATCCTCATTATCATTTCATCCTCATCGCCGGCGCGCAAGTCGCCCAGTGTGGCTGAAGTAAGACTCGCACTTGGCGGCCGAACTTGCCCGGATAGGGGCCTCCCGCCCAACGTTGCCACACGCTCATTTCGTAAGCAGTAGAAAAGTGAAGTGGTTTTTTTGCGCACGGACAACACAGGTTCGAAAGTATTCGTATCAGTATGTCGCTTGAAAGGCTGTCTACAATAAGTATACACTACGTAAGAGGGGCTTTCAGCCACGTAATGTAGTTAACACTCCACAAGCTGCACGCCCTTGGCAGCTATCAACTGTCTCAAAAGCGGACTCTGCCGATGACGCTGGCTTGCCAAGTTTTAAATATACGGGATTGCCCCAGTAAATAACCCGCCTAGGTCATGTATTCAATGTTATTCAATCTGTATATTGACCAAGCACTAAAGGAAACAAAAGAAAAATTCGCAGGTCATGGAGAACAAGTAAAAACTTTGAGGTTCCCCGATGACATTGTAATTCTGTCAGAGACAGCAAAGGACTTGGAAGAGCAGTTGAACGGAATGGACAGTGTCTTGAAAGGAGGATATAAGATGAACATCAACAAAAGCAAAACGAGGATAATGGAATGTAGTCGAATTAAGTCGGGTGATGCTGAGGGAGTTAGATTAGGAAATGAGACACTTAAAGTAGTAAAGGAGTTTTGCTATTTAGGGAGTAAAATAACTGATGATGGTTGAAGTAGAGAGGATATAAAATGTAGACTGGCAATGGCAAGGAAATCGTTTCTGAAGAAGAGAAATTTGTTAACATCGAGTATAGATTTAAGTGTCAGGAAGTCGTTTCTGAAAGTATTTCTATGGAGTGTAGCCACGTATGGAAGTGAAACATGGACGATAACTAGTTTGGACAAGAAGAGAATAGAAGCTTTCGAAATGTGGTGCTACAGAAGAATGCTGAAGATAAGTTGGGTAGATCACGTAACTAATGAGGAGGTATTGAATAGAACTGGGGAGAAGAGGAGTTTGTGGCACAACTTGACTAGAAGAAGGGATCGGTTGGTAGGACATGTTCTGAGGCATCAAGGGATCACCAATTTAGTATTGGAGGGCAGCGTGGAGGGTAAAAATCGTAGAGGGAGACCGAGAGATGAATACACTAAACAGATTCAGAAGGATGTAGGTTGCAGTAGGTACTGGGAGATGAAGAAGCTAGCACAGGATAGAGTAGCATGGAGAGCTGCATCAAACCAGTCTCAGGACTGAAGACCACAACAACAACAACAACAACAGGTCATGTATTAAAAAACATGTGTTTCGAGACCGGCAGTCACATTGAGAAAAGTCCGTGTTATACGAACAGTGGCTGGTAACTATAATTATACGCTGGATAGTAAAACAAGGAGATAGTAAAACTAGGAAAGTTTTAAGTGGGGGCTTTTTTAGACACAAGAATGTTTTGATTCGCCACTACGACGCGACGTTAGGTACTTGTAGTCTTTGTGTTTTAAACTGTTAACAGTCAGAGCAAGGAAGACGGCTGAGGAGCAGCAAACTGCACATTTAGGGGCTTGCGGCCACTGGTTGAGTGTTGGGGAGATTTTGCACAATGGTGGTGTCTTGGGACAAAAATTGGGAACGAAGCTGGTAAGTGGTGCGGGTGGAGCGTGCCTAAAAGAGCAGTTGGGTCGGCAACGTGGTGGGAGCCAGTGCGCGAGGTTCTCTGGAACTAATCGCCGAAGAAAGGACAACGGTTCCCGTGGCGGAACAAGAGCCCACTTGTGGTCGGACAGTGTTTGAGAGGAGACGTCTCCACGAACAATGAGCCCTTGCTTCCAGCGCCCGGTCCCTGACTGAGGTTACTGTCGCCGCAGCGGCCCACGCTGCGCTACGAGAGAAGGTAAGACGTCTCGGCGTAACAAGACCCTGACGAAACCTCCATTTTTCTCCCACGCTCATCGGAGTTCTGTGTGATCATTATAACCCGTGTGTTGAGAAGTATTAAGAGTACGATGGATGATCAGAAAGTAAGGTTACAAGGCCGATATTCCTGGAGATGCGTCTCTTATAAAGAAATTAGTAGTGTGCGGTAATTCTGAGAAAAGCAGTTGTCAGTTGTGCACAGTTCCTGCCAGCCACCGCCTAGGTAAACGCAAATGGCGACTCTTTCGCAAGACTGGTCTCGATTTCTGTGGGAGAAACGTGTAACCGCGGGTGAAATTCACCGCCATCTGGTAGAGATTTACGGAGAGAGATTGCAAAGTCCGGTCGGCATGTAGCAGAATGGTATCGAAAGTTTGCGGCCAATGGAGGAAACGTTACCGACGAGAGAGATTCACAGTGGCCGACCCAGCACGGCATCAACAGACTGGGACACAGCTGTCGTGTAGCAACTACTTCGGGACAACAGTAGGATTACGTTACAGCATATGGCGCTAGAACTGTGAAGAGGTAAAGCACCTCGCAACGACGTGGTTGAACACACAACGAGAGATCTTTTACGAGGGGGATATGTTCAGACTCAAACCACGAAGCGACATGTGTCTACATCGATATGGAACTAAGTCGAAAAATAAACAAATGTACGTACTTTTAATTGGCTATATTGATCGTATGAAATAAAATGTACGCGTTCCCCTGCAGGGTTTGTATTCTCAGTTTCTGATCACCCATCGCGAATATGCAGTTTTTACCAGGAGTGCTTTATTTGTGAATTCTTTTGTACATCCAGCCAAAATAACAGACTGTCTGTTGCTATCCCCATTCACACTGCAGTATGGAATGGATCCACGGTGACAATATTGTTGTCTAGCAGTGCAGTAGCAGCAAACTTATCTTTTTTTGGTCCAGAGCGTTACTATTTCGGTTACTATGCGCCGTTACTCCTTCAGAGTAATCGTATACTTACATTAATGTACCGACTGTATTTTATACAACTACTGGTGACTCGGCTCAGCTTCCCATAGACTTCGTTAAGCATCTAGGGCCAGACGACTTGAAGGGCGTAGCGTATTTTGTTTGGGTGCAGCGAGTAAAATTATTCAGAGGGCAACGTCAAGTAACTGAATACCATCACTTTCAAATAACTTAAGGGATGTACGCAGCGCACAACAGGTAAATCGTCAGGAGGCATGAACGTTGTGTGTTCCATACAATAGTGGGGTCCCGAGTGTCATCTCATCTCAGTGATGGGAGCGCATCGCCATATGAGTAATATGTTTCACAACTAATATAGTATTTCGGACTATTGTGCCGTGATCGGATGGATTTCGCATTAAAACCCAACGCGTCGTCCTCCCCTGTTGCAGACCTTTTTGCCGGCCGCTGTGGACGAGCGGTTCTAGGCGCTTCAATCGGGAACCGCGCGACCGCTACGGTTGCAAGTTAGAGTCCTGCCTGGGGCATGGATGTGTGTGATGTCCTTAGGTTAGTTAGGTTTAAGTAGTTCTAAGTCTAGGGGACTGATGACCTCAGATGTTAAGTCCCAAAGTGCTCAGAGCCAGTTGAGTTGAAAACATTTTCAAGTGGCATCGCAGCTACTTTGAGTGTCCGATTCACACCCTGGCTCGCTACTGACTGCAGGAAATTTCCGCCTAGCCATGCTTCCGCTGCTGCGAAGGAGGTTTTGGACTCGCATTTTATTAACACTGTGCAGTTGATCGAAACGATTGCATTCAAATGGATTTGACTTGGGTGGCTTGCATGTCCCTAACTGGTATCTGGCCGGGAAAAGGTAAACTGCACTACACCGCCAATATGAGCCACATTTTGTTTCTGGCGAACCTGCACGAGAGTGAGAGGTGCGTGCTAGGTTAAAAGGCAGAGTGAAAGGAGTGACCCAGCCGCTGTTCCTTCTCTAGTCAGGCACTTTACCGCTAGATGACCACACCACGTGCAAATAGTGTGACGCTTTCCGCTCTTTCGAGAACTTCTCCTCTTCCGAACTACGGCGTCTGATTGCTAGGCGGCAATTGCGTCACTTTCACAACCAAACTCTAATTCATCGCAATTCAGACAATTTGTACGAAATGTTTATAAATTACACACGGAAACTTTCCTTGTGAGTCAGTGTATCCGTTACCCAAAACCGATTCAAAACGCCTACAGTAGTACCTAAGAACGCCCTGTACAGACGGCAGAGGAGGCGACTTCAATTTATGCAGTAGGCCGCGTAGGCTATGAGCAATTAATTGGGCTCAGGTGACAGCCGAGGAATGTGCAGGGGAGAGGGGTGGAGGGTGGGAGGAGCTACTTCGAAAGCCTGTGTTACCCGTCCAGGGCGCGACGGAAGTTGTCTTGCGTTCGAGGTGTGGTGAATGCCGCAAGGACGGGGCAACACAACGTGCTGCGTGCAGAATATGCTTTCTGCCGACGGCAGAATTTCAGGCCACTGGTTGAAAAGACTGCTGCCGAGCTTCCCGAAAGCATGAACGAGGATGGAAAACTATTGTTCAGACCGTCAGCGTTTATACGATGCATCACACATCACCTGATTTTATTTACCTCTCAAGATCGTCGTATTCTTGTTAATTAATCTACTTCATGTATGTATCACACAAACACAATTAAGCCTCCTACACCACTGGCCATAAAAATTACTACATCACGAATATGACGTGCTACAGTCGCGAAATTTAATCAGCAGGAAGAAGATGCTGTGATATGCAAATGATTAGGTTTTCAGAGCATTCACACAAGGTTGGCACCGGTGGTGACACCTACAACGTGCTGACACGAGGGAAGTTTCCAACCGATTTCTCATACACAAACAGCAGTTGACCGGCGTTGCCTGGTGAAACGTTGTTGCGATGCCTCGTGTAAGGAGGAGAAATGCGTACCGTCACGTTTCCGACTTCAATAAAGGTCGGATTGTAGCCTATTGCGATTGCGGTTTATCGTACCGCGACATTGCAGCTCGCGTTGGTCGAGATCCAGTGACTGTTAGCAGAATATGGAATCGTTGGGTTCAGGAGGGTAATACGGAACGCCGTGCTGGATCCCAACAGCCTCGTATCACTACCAGTCGAGATGACAGGCATCTTATCCGCATGGCTGTAAAGGATCGTGCAGCCACGTCGCGATCCCTGAGTCAACAGATAGGGACGTTTGCAAGACAACAACCATCTGCACGAACAGTTCGACGACGTTTGCAGCAATGTGGACTATCAGCTCGGAGACCATGGCTGCGGTTACCCTTGACGCTGCATCACAGACACGAGCACCTGCGATGGTGTACTCAACGACGAACCTGGGTGCACGGATGCAAAACGTAATTTTTTCGGATGAATCCAGGTTCTGTTTACAGCATCGTGATGGTCGCATCCGTGTTTGGCGACATCGCGCCATTGGAAGCGTGTATTCGTCATCGCCATACTGGCGTATCACCCGGCGTGATGGTATGGGGTGCCATTGGTTACACGTCTCGGTCATCTCTTGTTCGCGTTGACGGCACTTTGAACAGTGGACGTTACATTTCAGATGTGTTACGACCCGTGGCTCTACCATTCATTCGATCCCTGCGAAACCCTACATTCCAGTAGAACAATCCACGACCGCACGTTGCAGGTCCTGCACGGGCCTTTCTGGATACAGAAAATGTTCGACTGCTGCCCTGGCCAGCACATTCTCCAGATCTCTCACCAATTGAAAACGTCTGGTCAATGGTGGCCGAGCAACTGGCACGTCACAATACGCCAGTCACTACTCTTGATGAACTGTGGTATCGTGTTGAAGCTGCATGGGCAGCTGTACCTGTACACGCCATCCAAGCTGTTTTTGACTCATTGCCCAGGCGTATCAAGACCGTTATTGCGGTCAGAGGTGGTTGTTTTGGGTACTGATTTCTCAGGATCTATGCGCCCAAATTGCGTGAAAATGTAATCACATGTCAGTTCTAGTATAATATATCTGTCCAATTATACCCGTTTATCATCTGCATTTCTTCTTGGTGTAGCAATTTTAATGGCCAGTAGTGTAGATGTCCAATGGACATTGTGTTCCAATCCGTAACGTGCAATTTGTCATCTTATTCTATATCTGCTACGACTAAAAGTGAAGCGCCGGCACGCCAGTCGGGAACGATAGAGCAGTGTGAGGAGACGTCAGCCAATCGCACGCCGACCGACCCCTCTCCAGGACGACAACGCGACAGCAGCGGCCTCTATGCGAACGTAACTGCCGCCCTCGGCCGGCTGCTGGCCCAGTTCTACAGAAGCTTCACGACTAGCGCCCTGGATGGAAGGGTCTACTGTATTACTTCACTTGTATTACCAACTGAATATGCTGAAGGGATTTCTTATTTGCTTGCGACCCTTCTGTGTTATTGTCAAAGTTAAGTATCGTCATTGTTCATTTCGCAATAGAACTCATTAATACGATTTGTTTCAATGTTGTCCAGCGATCCGAGAAAGCAGACTTCCTTGACCCCACACATTTGACGTCAAGGCAGGATTCAACAATACCCATTTTGAAATTCCTATTTAATTTAATATATTGCTTATTTGCTTTATTGCTTTTTACCGATAGCTTTCCATCAGTGCTGATGCAGGAGTCATGATCAGACGTTATAAAGATGAATATTTTCAGACCTAAATAAGCTCAAAAAGCTGATTTGAAAATATGCCCGCATCTCTACAGCTAGTGATGATACCCTCAGCATTGATTCCCCACATAACAATATCACCAGGGGTGCAAACACCGCCCGTGGAAGCTTTGATTATATAGTTCCATCAGCGCCATTTTTGAAAAAGGTGCGTAAGTTAAAACTACACTCCTGGAAATTGAAATAAGAACACCGTGAATTCATTGTCCCAGGAAGGGGAAACTTTATTGACACATTCCTGGGGTCAGATACATCACATGATCACACTGACAGAACCACAGGCACATAGACACAGGCAACAGAGCATACTAGTACAGTGTATATCCACCTTTCACAGCAATGCAGGCTGCTATTCTCACATGGAGACGATCGTAGAGATGCTGGATGTAGTCCTGTGGAACGGCTTGCCATGCCATTTCCACCTGGCGCCTCAGTTGGACCAGCGTTCGTGCTGGACGTGCAGACCGCGTGAGACGACGCTTCATCCAGTCCCAAACATGCTCAATGGGGGACAGATCCGGAGATCTCGCTGGCCAGGTTAGTTGACTTACACCTTCTAGAGCACGTTGGGTGGCACGGGATACATGCGGACGTGCATTGTCCTGTTGGAACAGCAAGTTCCCTTGCCGGTCTAGGAATGGTAGAACGATGGGTTCGATGACGGTTTGGATGTACCGTGCACTATTCAGTGTCCCCTCGACGATCACCAGTGGTGTACGGCCAGTGTAGGAGATCGCTCCCCACACCATGATGCCGGGTGTTGGCCCTGTGTGCCTCGGTCGTATGCAGTCCTGATTGTGGCGCTCACCTGCACGGCGCCAAACACGCATACGACCATCATTGGCACCAAGGCAGAAGCGACTCTCATCGCTGAAGACGACACGTCTCCATTCGTCCCTCCATTCACGCCTGTCGCGACACCACTGGAGGCGGGCTGCACGATGTTCGGGCGTGAGCGGAAGACGGCCTAACAGTGTGCGGGACCGTAGCCCAGCTTCATGGAGACGGTTGCGAATGGTCCTCGCCGATACCCCAGGAGCAACAGCGTCTCTAATTTGCTGGGAAGTGGCGGTGCGGTCCCCTACGGCACTGCGTAGGATCCTACGGTCTTGGCGTGCATCCGTGCGTCGCTGCGGTCCGGTCCCAGGTCGACGGGCACGTGCACCTTCCGCCGACCACTGGCGACAACATCGATGTACTGTGGAGACCTCACGCCCCACGTGTTGAGCAATTCGGCGGTACGTCCACCCGGCCTCCCGCATGCCCACTATACGCCCTCGCTCAAAGTCCGTCAACTGCACATACGGTTCACGTCCACGCTGTCGCGGCATGCTACCAGTGTTAAAGACTGCGATGGAGCTCCGTATGCCACGGCAAACTGGCTGACACTGACGGCGGCGGTGCACAAATGCTGCGCAGCTAGCGCCATTCGACGGCCAACACCGCGGTTCCTGGTGTGTCCGCTGTGCCGTGCGTGTGATCATTGCTTGTACATCCCTCTCGCAGTGTCCGGAGCAAGTATGGTGGGTCTGACACACCGGTGTCAATGTGTTCTTTTTTCCATTTCCAGGAGTGTATATGTTATTGGTTTTCCATTTCTCACTCGGTCAGCCGTAAGAAGAGAAATAAAACCATAATCTTCTCCCTCCCTAATTCTAGCCAGCTACGCCTAAACGATGAAGCAACGTATTCAGCATTCGACTGCGCAGTAGGATGTGACAGTGACACAGGGAGAATGATGAGTGTTACGATTCCGATAATCCCAAGGATTTATCCTTGGTGGGTCTCAGCTACTTGAGAAAAGTTGCTGTTCAAACGAGGAGTAGGGACACCGATTTCGAAAATTCGACCTAAATCGCCCGAAGAGCAATACGCTCGCGACATGCTCCTACATATTGACGTCCATTCTGAGGCCACAGGCAGATGTTTGGCGCAACAATCAGTCGGCGACGCGCGTCCATTCCGGGATTGCAGGGGGGGGGGGGGGGGGGAGTGGGGCAGCGGTGGAGGGAGGGAGGGGGGGGGCACGCCGAGATAAGTTTTAACAGTTGCAACACTTAACATTTTAAAAGCACTCTGTAATTGGAGCAAAGCAGCAGTCGGTATAAATGCTAAAAATCAAGTAATCGCGTTTTCAGATTTATATTCGTTATTCTGAAAACGCGATCGAGACTTATTTTATTTGATTTTTAGTTTCAACATTTGTCTTAACTGCCAAATCACATGGTAGCCTGCGTATTAAAGTGAAACACTTGAGGACTCGAAACAACATCCTCCTCAAGCTGTGCGGAGCTACCTGGGGATCTTCAGCAACCACCCTGCTATCTTCAGCTCTGGGCTTGGTACACTCACGTGCTGAGTATTGTGCACCTGTTTGGATGAACAGTCATCATACGAGGCTTGTTGATAGTAAGCTGAATACGACAATGCACAATCAGATCTACTCCAGTTTATTGGCTTCCACTGTTAACCGGTATAATGCCTCCCGATCTACGCAGATGTACTGCCCTTATAATTCCACAAGGTCTCCAGGAATTCTAACGAACGCGTGCATAGCGACCTGCCACTTTTAAATCGTGAGAGACCGAAATCACGCCATCCAACTCTGTGCGATGCTGCTGACAAGGTTGCTAAGGATTTCAAACCTCCTGAAGAATGGAAAGGTCGGTGGGAAGCAGTGACAGACGTGCGCCTGCATAACATCTCCTCGGGCGCTAAACTTCCATGTGGATTCGACCTACGACGCTACACCTGGACTACTCTCAGCAGAATCCGTACCGGCCATGGCCGATGCAGGGATGCTCTCTTTAAGTGGAAGAAGCTGCCCGATCCAGCCTGTGACTGCGGGGCTCCGTACCAGACTGTTCACCACATTGTCAGTGAATGCAGGATTCGAGCCTATCACGGCGCCAAAGAGGACTTCCTGCTAGCACCTCCAGATGCAGTGCTCTGGATAGAGGGACTGGATATTCAGTTGTAAAGAGAAATTTAAGTTTCTTGTGTGTCAATAGGTACATATGTATATGTAATTTAATTTCAAAAATGTTCAAATGTGTGTGAAATCTTATGGGACATAACTGCTAAGGTCTTCAGTCCCTACGCTTACACACTACGTAACCTAAATTATCGTAAGGACAAACACACATACCCATGCCCAAGGGAGGACTCGAACCTCCGCCGGGACCAGCCGCGCAGTCCATGACTGCAATTTAATTTCATGATGTGTCTGTATTAGCCATACACTAAATAACGTGTAGCCGGCGTTATGATGTTATTTTATCATATTGCAACCAGTTTCGGTGATTGTCTATTAAATATCGGGGATACAGCCGCGCAATTAAATTTTTTTCCACTGATATTTCGGCCGCGTATCGTCCGGCCATCTTCAGAGTGTCGCAAAACTGACGACACGGTGCGGCCTCAGAATAACTCGCAGGCGCGTACTGCCACGGTGGAGCATCTAATACCGCGCTTGCCACTTTGCTCTCGGTCTTGCTATTATTTCTGTACGTAATACGACGATACGTGGCCGTAATATCAGTGGGAGGAACTCAATAAGCGCAGCTCCATATCCGGGATTTATAGGGTTTAGAGTAGAGATGGGAAAACTGAAACACGTAACTGTTTCGAAACAAATGAAATAGTTCAATGTATTGTTTCGATACGCTGTTTCGAAACAGTGAAACAGTTTGTGTTTTGTAATCTAATAAACCTAGACATTTTATGATCTTAAATGTCTACTGCATAAATATGTCCATATAAACACAAATGAGGCGCAAGAGCGCTAATCATTTCGCAGAAAGTATGAAACTATCACTTGGGCGTCTTGGCAGTTTCGTATTTCCTGCAGCAAATGCGCTGCTTTCGTGTCGTGTGACTTTCATACTTTTCAATTAACTGAGGACAGCCATAGCTGAAGACAGAAGAACCACCACGAACGGAAATGGAAGTGGGAGCAAACTGCAGAAACAACGGATATGCTACTGGGATTCCCACATTCCGTTAGTATGGGTAATATATCCATCCTGCTAATTTCCATGCACACTAAGGGAATCATTGTGGATAATAGGCACAGTGACTATAGACTCACAAATAATTCGAATAAATAACAAAATCTAACAGAAAAAAAATTTGTATTTCAAGGTGTTTCGAACCGTTACTATAAATTCCCCATGTTTCACAGCCCTTCCCGTTCACCATTACACTATCAGTGATATATCAAACAGATTGCTTGCAATTATACCTACATCAAATTACGTGTATGTCTAATAACTGTGACTCTACGCCTTTTTTTTTTAATTCAAAATATTGTAGGCTTACTTGCGTTTCTTAATATGATTATTGGAAACATGAAAAGAGAAGCGTATGTTATAAAAAAAGTGTCATTTAATCGAATGATTTTCACATATTTATTGTTTTGAATGTGGAGAGTATGCGTTGTTTTATTGTTTGGTTAGTGTTTATGAAGCAGATGTTACGCCATTTCGTAATAGGACAGTCAGCTAGAAACGGAGCTTTATTTTCGGATATCTTAAGCTTCATGCTATTGCTTGTCAAAAAGATTTCTACATTCTTGAAAGTGTTTCATGAAGTGTTATGTTGTGTTTCAGAACCTGTGCCGAGCCCGAATCTCGTACGACACAGAGCGGAATGAAACATAACTGTTTCGATACAATTAGTCCGTTCCAAGCAAGGGTGGACTGAAACAGTCTTATTTTGAAACAACGATACAGTTTCTGTGTCTGGCTCGAGATCGAATCTGGTCCAGTTATCCGAGACAGGGGCGGAATGAAGCATCACTGTTTCGAAACAGTGAACCACAGCCGTTCCGAAACACTGAAACAGTTCCACGTATCGACACACTGTATCGAAACATAGAAACAGTGACCAAGTCTAGCTGGTTGTCTTGCCACTGTTTCTTTAGCTAATAGGACGATATGTGACTGTAATATTAGTCGGTGGAATTTAATACGTACAGTTCCACGTCCGAAATTTGTTACAGTTAGAGTATTCATTACGCCGCGATTAGTTGTAAAGGCACGGTTTCGGTGATGGATTTCGGTCACTGAAGGAATCGTGTACACGATAGGATTTCACTGTATCAGCGTCAGCTGTGGGATAGAAATGAGGTACTCAGTCACCTAAACTGGTTATAATAAAATGAAAATTCACCGAAACAACGGCTGCGTACTCAGTCGTCGAAACTGCTTCCAATAAAGTGAAATAACTCCAAAACAACGGCTGCAGGTGTTACGCAAGCAAACGGCTGAAGTCCAGCAGACCGTCGACCATAAGGATGGACACGTACCAACTGGCAGCTGTAGTTCGCGATCGGCACCTCGCCGCCATTCGGCACTCGAGGCGTGGCAGCCAGGAGCGGCGACCGCCAGCCCGTGTCCTGCGCCCTTTGCGCTGCTCCCCGCAGTTCGCCTCACGTAAATCGCAGCGCCTGGGCGTTCCGAACCGCCGGTGACGTATCCTCCATTATCTCGGTGCGTTCTTTTTTGTACCGCGCGCCGCACACGAAAGTTCATCCGGGGAGGGTCTGCGACCGGACTGGCGCAGTAAAGAGCCGAGTGGACGGCGGTCGCACAAGAAGCCGCCAGCCTCGTTACCGATGCTAATGCGCGCCCGTCGCCGTCGTAAACATGCGCGTGCGTGTGTGTAGATGCTCGCGCAAGGGCGTCCGGGCCCCTATTAAACGACAGACAATAAAATGCGGAGGGATACCACTTATTCTTAATCTTTATGTCAACCGCGTGCCGACACGGTACGTTACGTATAGGTCATTAATATGCAGTAAGGAGACAAGTCAATTGTGTATATGCCGCGCTCGTGGGAGGAATACAATGGTGCGGCGCAGAGACATATGGCGCCGGTCTGCAATATACCGCTCGAGCGTGCGGTACGTTTCCCATGGGCGGTCGTGGGATCGGTATCCTCGTGTTTATTTTCCCCTTCCGAAGACAGACGACGCGCACAAATCTTCGGAAAAAGCACCAGGTCGCTGACAATCTGGGTTTCTACTCGCATCTCTCGATAAATTTATAACGACTCGAGGAAAGATAACACGATACCCGCTGAGAAAGTTTGGTTTCGACAAATTAGTATCCACAAGCTCCGCCTGTAGACCGTTTAAAAGAATATACACTGCCGCGAACGGCTCGGTAGAATTAAGTGCATTGGAAATCAGAAAGGCCTTCAGAATCAATTCCAGCAATATATATTACACACACGAATGTATTTTATAAACAGAAGTTGCTGACCATTATGAACACTTGAGTGCTAGCTATAAGGGCTGCACAAAAGTGAGGGACCACCGAGAGACACACATGCCTGAACACAAATGACTGAAGCGATTTCACAGCTCTACAATAACTTTATTATTTGAGATATTTTCACAATGCTTTGCACACACATACAAAAACTCAAAAAGTTTTTTTAGGCATTCACAAATGTTCGATATGTGCCCCTGTAGTGATTCGGCAGACATCAAGCCGATAATCAAGTTCCTCCCACACTCGGCACAGCATGTCCATATCAATGAGTTCGAAACGGTAAGGCTTCTGCTTTAGCCTTTTCCGTAAGATTTTCCAAACCGTCGGCTGTGGTACCTTTAGCTCCCTGCTTGCTTTATTCGTCGACTTCCGCGGGCTACGCGTGAAACTTGCCCGCACGCGTTCAACCGTTTCTTCGCTCACTGCAGGCCGACCCGTTGATTTCCCCTTACAGAGGCATCCAGAAGCTTTAAACTGCGCATACCATCGCCGAATGGAGTTAGCAGTTGGTGGATCTTTGTTGAACTTCGTCCTGAAGTGTCGTTGCACTGTTATGACTGACTGATGTGAGTGCATTTCAAGCACGACATACGCTTTCTCGGCTCCTGTCGCCATTTTGTCTCACTGCGCTCTCGAGCGCTCTGGCGGCAGAAACCTGAAGTGCGGCTTCAGCCGAACAAAACTTCATGAGTTTTTCTACGTATCTGTAGTGTGTCGTGACCATATGTCAATGAATGGAGCTACAGTGAATTTATGAAATCGCTTCAATCATTTGTAATAGCCCTGTACAGATGCTAGCCGAGCCTACAGGTTACACTGTTGTATTTGACTACGAAAGCCACCTGTGCGATGTCCTCAACGCGTTGCAAATGTCAGTGGTGGTCAGAATTGTGTTCTGTGTAGTTATGGGTGCGTTGCGTCGGAGTTACGTGAATTCGAACGCGGGCAAATTGATGACGCCTGCTTGCTTGGTGTCTCCGTATGTAGCCGAACTGTTTGGTGTAGAAATAGGTACCGCATCGAAAATTTGTACCGCATTTGGGGAAACCGTAAAACTATCATTCGCGAAGACGCAACGCGGACGAAAGTGTGCGTTGATTGATCGTGACAGACGGTCACTGAAGAGGATTGTGACGAAAAATAAGACAACTCCATGCGCAAAAGTCTCTACAGAAGTGAACGTCGCATTCGCCAACCTGTCAGCGCCAAAACAAAACGATGTCTAGTTCCATAAGCAGGAAGTTGCTCGGCGAGTGGGAATTTCAAACCCGCTTGGTGACGCAGATGCCCCTACCAGGTCAACGTGGTGCCGAAACCAGAACGCATGGAATGTGGAGCTCCGGAAGAAACTCGTTTGCTCGGATGCGTCTTGTTTCGTTCTCTTCGAACGTAAACTTGGACATTAGACATGGCGGCGGTCTGGTGATGCTTTGGACAGCCATATCGCAGTATTCCATGGGCACCCTGGTTGTTCTGTGACGTCACATTACTGCCAAGGATTATCTAAGCCTTTTCGCTAGTTAGGACCATCCCACAGAACACTGTTTGTTCCCCGAGGATGTTGCTTTGCTCCAAAACGGTAGGGCCCCTCTCTACATAGCTCGCTTCGTCCAGGGCTGGATTTTGAAGCATGGCGATGAATTTTCGCATCTGCCCTGGCCGCCACAGTCAGCAGGTCTTAATATTATTAAGCCCTCTGTGGTGTACTTTGGAGAGAAAGGTGCATGATCTTCATCATCTCTACCTAAGCTTGTCTCTATTTTTCAAGATTCCCTTGAAAACCATGCGGATCCTGTATTTATGAATTACGAGTCAACTGGAAGCTGTTGTGGGCACCAACGGGTTTTCTACACCATATTTTTTGTCCAACCACTATATGTACATAAAAAACCGATTCATTTCTAATTGCTGCTATTTTATCTTCTACTACGTGCGAAGGAAACTGCATGCGTCATTCACCTCCCAATCGACTCTACGGCGCTTTTTGTCAAATTTTTTGTTTCTGTTCTTAAGAAGCAAGAAGCATTAGAGTTATCCACTGTGAATCTGGACATCTGAAAAGCTTTTCAGTTCCAAGAAACAGGATGCGTATCGCTTCAGTGATCGGTATGACTAACCTCTACAGATAATTTTGAAGGTGCACGTAAAAATATGTCAAGTTTTCTATACTTTCAAGTATTTGTTTTCGTAATAGCAAATCAAGAACACAAAGCACACTGAAGTGGTTTCATTCACTCAATATCGAAGACTCCCTGAAGGAAGATGGCAGCGAAATAGCTACGACAACGAGGTTATCATTAGCCAGGGATCGATGGCCATTAGTGGAATTCCAAAACAGTTGGTTCAACTTGAGTAACTGTATTTTTGCAGTGAAGTATGACGTGAAATACTAACTAAAATGTACCATCAAATTTTTCAGTGCGATTTGTCGAGACGTCGGAATTTTGAAACTCACAGCTGTTGGCAGAGGTACGCTAATTTTTTATTTTTTATTTAAGAATTAAACGGATAGGAGACGATCAGCGTCCCAAGATACGCTCATGCAGCAGTTTTTTTTCAACATATTACCCGGTATTCGAAAGGATGTATGTAATTATCTTCAAACAGCGTGCTGTTTTGGATAAGGGACTAAATTCACGATATCATTTGATCAGTAAGTGTCTTGGTTCACTTATGACAGTATAGCATGAAATTTTTCGTACGATACCTCGATGAGAATATTTGTATGTCCGTTATAATGTAAATACCCCACTTCCCGCAGAACCATTATTATACAAGACGTAGGTTTAAATATTTGCTTCGGTTGCAGCGCTTATTAAAAGTATTTGATTTTTCCATGAGATATTTTTAAACGAAAAATATGTCGTTTTCGTAGTTTCTCCACCCCACCGCCAACAAAAAGTCTTCCATGACAAATTCCAAAACCAATAATCAACATTGTGATCCAGTCATATTCTACGAAAAAGATACGCTCGCATCTATCGAATACAGTGGCTCTTAGAACAACCCCCAACTATAATCTAGAATTTCATTAATGTCCGGCACATTACGTGAAACAGGTATTCTACCAGGTTCCCATTTGCCCTCTGGCAGTGTAGTCCTAAAACCTGCACGAGAACAGCAACGCATTGTCGAAGTGGTGCAGCGTAACCCCACTGACAGCACACGACGACTTTCTGTCACGTGTCAACGGCGAACGTCACATGAGGAATACCTGCACACATTTCACATACAGTGCGTTTACAATCTTCACGTCGGCGACAATGCCACACGACTTGAATTGCGCCGCTAGTTACGTGACAATCGTCGTACACTTCCGTTAATACTGCTTGGTGATGCAACTACGTTCACACGGAACGGAATCAACACCACACGAAACAATAATCGATGGTCGGAGCAAAATCCACACGCTACAGGAAAACCAATTTCCCAGTTCGATTTTCGATAAATGTTTGTTGAGGCATGATCGGTAACATGCTGGCTGCTCCAGTCATTTCAGAAAAGCGAATGACGGGGCGAATTACTATCGTTTTCTGCAAAATTCGTTTTTTGAACACCTTGCGAACGTTTCTTTGGCCACGTGGGCAGCAACGAACTTCCTCCATGACGGAGCTCGAAACACCCCCGAGTAATTTTGGTATTGTTAGCTGTCGAATAATGTAGCAGCCTGACCTTTATTTCAATGACCGTGAGTGACCTAGTGGGTCAAATTTAATCGATACGAGAGTTTTTCCAATCAGGTTTTGGCCGGTAATAAGTCAGTATTCAAGGAACAAGTGGTTTTTCACTAATCAAGATCGCGGCGGTTGGCACAAGTAAAATTATGTATTTTCTATAAACACGAGTGGAGACAGTCACTGTCATAATCGTACACAGCTACTTACGTTTAGTCTCAAAACAAATAAAAGACGGTGAAATTGCGTCACGCAATGTTGTAAAAATCTGCACATATTATCCGCGCTGCGTTCCATTGGGCGGCGTGGCACACGCGAACGCGTAACATCGGCACTCCGGACTTATAATCACTATTCGGCGAAACACTTTGTCACCATTCGGTAAATGTATTACGTTTTGCTTGGAGTCAACTCAAGGCATGTGGACATTCACCCAGGCGGTGCGATATGCCTCCTCCCATTATGCCGTTACAGCAACCATTCACTCACTCAATTGCATCTAAGCCGGCCGGAGTGGCCGAGCGGTTAAAGGCGCTACAGTCTGGAACCGCACGACCGCTACGGTCGCAGGTTCGAATCCTGCCTCGGGCATGCATGTGTGTATGTCCTTAGGTTAGTTAGATTTAAGTAGTTCTAAGTTCTAGGGGATTTATGACCACAGCAGTTGAGTCCCATAATGCTCAGAGCCAATTGCATCTGAAAACAATGATGACTAATTCACTTGGAGCTTGACTGTCGTGGATCTCTAACAAGCCAGCTGCCTACCTCACACACACACACACACACACACACGCACACACACACACACACACACACACACACACACACACACACACACACACACATTTTACCAGGCGTGTAAGAGAACGTCTCAAGCACACTGACCTTAACTGATGGACTGATAGTGGTAGAACAGTTAACTGGCCACATAGATCACCATAATGTGTGCCATTAGACTTTTGTTTATGGGGTTGGATGAAGGCTGAGGCGTGCAGACGAATGCTCGGTCGCATCATGGCCGTTGCTGCCCCCTGTCAGAACGTGCGGAGACACTCTAACAAACGACACATGTTCTGCCAAGAGCGCACAGGTGCATCGTAGTTGACGGTGGGATATTCCATCATTTATTACTAACTGTACTGCAGGTTTAGCGTCACGTGTACGACAATGCTTAAAGGCGGATATGTTAAAGATACGAAATTTTTAATTCACACTTTGTACAATGCATGTGGCCAAGCTAGACACGAAGCCCACGCCTACTACAGTAGTACAAGTCTATATGCTAACTAGCTCTGCAGATGATGAAGAAATAGATGAAATGTATGATGAGATAAAAGAAATTATTCAGATAGTGAAGGGAGACGAAAATTTAATAGTCATGGGTGACTGGAATTCGAGTGTAGGAAAAGTGAGAGAAGGAAACATAGTAGGTGAATATGGATTGGGGGTAAGAACTGAAAGAGGAAGCCGTCTGTTAGAATTTTGCACAGAGCATAACTTAATCATAGCTAACACTTGGTTCAAGAATCATAAAAGAAGGTTGTATACATGGAAGAATCCCGGAGATACTAAAAGGTATCAGATAGATTATATAATGTTAAGACAGAGGTTTAGGAACCAGGTTTTAAAGTGTAAGACATTTCCAGGGGCAAATGTGGACTCTGACCACAATCTATTGGTTATGAACTGCAGATTAAAATTGAAGAAGCTGCAAAAAGGTGGGAATTTAAGCAGATGGGTCCTGGATAAACTGAAAGAACCAAAGGTTGTACAGAGTTTCAGGGAGAGCATAAGGGAACAATTGACAGCAGTGGGGGAAAGAAGTACAGTAGAAGAAGAGTGGGTGGCTCTGAGGGATGAAATAGTGAAAGCAGCAGAGGATCAAATAGGTAAAAAGACGAAGGCTAGTAGAAATCCTTGGGTAACAGAAGATATATTGAATTTAATTGATGAAAGGAGGAAACATAAAAACGCAGTAAATGAAGCAGGCAAAAAGGAATACAAACGTCTCAAAAATGAGATCGACAGGAAGTGCAAAATGGCTAATCAGGGATGGCTAGAGGACAAATGTAAGGATGTAGAGGCTTATCTCACTAGGGGTAAGACAGATACTGCCTACAGGAAAATTAAAGAGACCTTTGGAGAAAAGAGAACCACTTGTATGAATATCAAGAGCTCAGATGGAAACCCAGTCCTAACCAAAGAAGGGAAAGCAGAAAGGTGGAAGGAGTATATAGAGGGTATATACAAGGGCGATGTACTTGAGGACAACATTATAGAAATGGAAGAGGATGTAGATGAAGATGAAATGGGAGATACGATACTGCGTGAAGAGTTTGACAGAGCACTGAAAGACCTGAGCCTAAACAAGGCCCCAGGAGTAGACAACATTCCATTAGAACTACTGATGGCCTTGGGAGAGCCAGTCCTCACAAAACTCTACCATCTGGTGAGCAAGATGTATGAAACAGGCGAAATACCCTCAGACTTCAAGAAGAATATAATAATTCCAATCCCAAAGACAGCAAAATGGCTCTGAGCACTATGGGACTCAACTGCTGAGGTCATTAGTCCCCTAGAACTTAGAATAGTTAAACCTAACTAACCTAAGGATATCACAAACATCCATGCCCGAGGCAGCATTCGAACCTGCGACCGTAGCGGTCCTGCGGTTCCAGACTGCAGCGCCTTTAACCGCACGGCCACTTCGGCCGGCTTAAAGACAGCAGGTGTTGACAGATGTGAAAATTACAGAACTATCAGTTTAATAAGTCACAGTTGCAAAATACTAACGCGAATTCTTTACAGACGAATGGCAAAACTGGTAGAAGCCGAACTCGGGGAAGATCAGTTTGGATTCCGTAGAAATGTTGGAACACGTGAGGCAATACTGACCTTACGACTTATCTTAGAAGAAAGATTAAGGAAAGGCAAACCTACGTTTCTAGCATTTGTAGACTTAGAGAAAGCTTTTGACAATGTTGACTGGAATACTCTCTTTCAAATTCTAAAGGTGGCAGGGTAAAATACAGGGAGCGAAAGGCTATTTACAATTTGTACAGAAACCAGATGGCAGTTATAAGAGTCGAGGGGCATGAAAGGGAAGCAGTGGTTGGGAAGGGAATGAGACAGGGTTGTAGCCTCTCCCCAATGTTATTCAATCTGTATATTGAGCAAGCAGTAAAGGAAACAAAAGAAAAATTCGGAGTAGGTATTAAAATCCATGGAGAAGAAATAAAAACTTTGAGGTTCGCCGACGACATTGTAATTCTGTCAGAGACAGCAAAGGACTTGGAAGAGCAGTTGAACGGAATGGACAGTGTCTTGAAAGGAGTATATAAGAGGAACATCAATAAATGCAAAACGAGGATAATGGAATGTAGTCGAATTAAGTCGGGTGATGCTGAGGGAATTAGGTTAGGAAATGAGACACTTAAAGTAGTAAAGGAGTTTTGCTATTTGGGGAGCAAAATAACTGATGGTCGAAGTAGAGAAGATATAAAATGTAGACTGGCAATGGCAAGGAAAGCGTTTCTGAAGAAGAGAAATTTGTTAACATCGAGTATAGATTTAAGTGTCAGGAAGTCGTTTCTGAAAGTATTTGTATGGAGTGTAGCCACGTATGGAAGTGAAACATGGACAATAAATAGTTTGGACAAGAAGAGTGTTATGTCTAGACAAGACAGCCTAGACACAATGAGAGGAAACCGAAAGGCACGCGCTTAAACTCACGCAGGCTGGCGTGAGGTCTGAAACAGGATACGTAATGAATGCTATAAAGAAAAGTACGTAGCTTCTGGAATACTTTAATCTGCATTTGCAGAACATCGTTCTTGATGATACATTAATAGAATCTCAATATCAATTGAACACGGCGCCTTGCTAGGTCGTAGCAAATGTAGCTGAAGGCTATGCTAACTATCGTCTCGGCAAATGAGAGCGTATTTGTCAGTGAACCGTTCCTTGAAAAGTCTGCTGTACAACTGTCTCTCTAGACCTGCCGTGTGGTGGCGCTCGGTCTGCGATCACTGACAGTGGCGACACGCGGGTCCGACGTATACTAATGGACCGCGGCCGATTTAAAGGCTACCACCTAGCAAGTGTGGTGTCTGGCGGTGACACCACAAAGAGAATAGAAGCTTTCGAAATGTGGTGCTACAGAAGAATGCTGAAGATTAGATGGGTATATCACATAACTAATGAGGAGGTACTGAACAGAATTGGGGAGAAGAGGAGTTTGTGGCACAACCTGACTAGAAGAAGGGACCGGTTGATAGGACATGTTCTGAGGCATCGAGGGATCACAAATTTAGCATTGGAGGGCAGCATGGAGGGTAAAAATCGTAGAGGGAGACCAAGAGATGAATACACTAAGCAGATTCAGAAGGATGTAGGTTGCACTGGGTACTGGGAGATGAAGAAACTTGCACAGGATAGAGTAGCGTGGAGAGATGCATCAAACCAGTCTCAGGACTGAAGACCACAACAACAACAACAATGCATGTTGTAATGTTTACCAACAGTTGTATATGTGTACGTGTGTAAATCATACAGTGAATTCCATAAAGCAGAAAACAAATAACAATGTACATTAAATGTATCCTACCTCGCAGATCATTCGGAGTACGGCATATATCTATACGAAGTGTCTTACTTCAAACGGTCGTTCCTGTCAAACCATGAATACTTACATTCCTCGTGGGACATTCCTGTATAGACTTTATTGACTTCTATTCAATTAATCTTACTGCAATAGATTTCAGATCGAGTTTAAAAACCCATGCTTTCACAAGGCAGAATGTAGTATTGAGTCAAAGTGTAAGCAATACGCCAATCACTAAGCGAAGCGCCGAAGACCGTGAAGTAACTGCATACTGTCACGTGGGCACTTATACACGAAAGCTGTGTTTAATGAAACGAGATTCTCTTTTTAAACGCAAGAACTCATGTTGTTGTTGTTGTTGTTGTGGTCTTCAATCCTGAGACTGGTTTGATGCAGCTCTCCATGCTACTCTATCCTGTGCAAGCTTTTAACTCATACTGGACCTAAACTCGAGAATCTCTGCTATTAGCGTCACAGAAAGAATTACCGCCAGTATTACGCTTCGGATTAATTCTACGGCGATCTTATCTGGAGTTAAAAATCGAAGTAATCGTTAAGTGTAAAATTTCGGGGCTGTGTATCGGACTTGCGGAGAGCCTTTAAATGGGGTTTTGTGTACTTAGAATGTATAAAGCTGTAAGCAATAGAGTTTAGGGAACATTTATTTGTCCGCGTCGAACATATTTCTCGGTTGTTAGGCCATCACGAGGCCTTAACACCCAATTAACTGCGGCGAGAGGCCCCCGTTCCGCCGTCGCCGTGCAGGAACCGTAATGGCTGCCTGAGGGGCTGGGGCCCTCAGATACCGGCAGGCAGCAAACACCTCGCCGGTCACAGCCCCCAATAGTGTACAGCGCAGCCGGGGGAACGTTCACACGGTACGGACGAGTTAAGACCCGTTATTTGGCTTATAACTGAAGTCTCTGCTGTCATAAATCGAACCAAAGCTTCCCGGAAATGACGATGTGCCAGTGCGTTCTAGATTGGAACCAGACAGTCACACATCTTCCGTCTCGAGCACTATGTTCGAGGCGTTCTCCGGCCCTGCTGTTGAAAATAAAAGTGCGATCAGTCCTTCAACTTATGGCCGCCATCATTCTTCTTCCTGGAATGCGTGCAACACCCCTGTAACGACCGCTTTAATTCTGTTTTGCACATAAAGCTTGAGCCAGAGTTCCCTCCTTTTATTTCGCCAACAGTACCTGACAGTTCACTTTACTCCACACCAAATGATACAGTTATTTGTCTTTCTGCTGAATGTGGACACGTATACGTGATTTATTAAAAGTATTACAAAAAAAGCACTCCGTCTTCAGGCCAGGAGTGGCCTACCGGGACCATCCGACCGCCGTGTCATCCTCAGAGGAGGATGCGGATAGGAGGGGCATGGGGTCAGTACACCGCTCTCCCGGCCGTTATGATGGTATTCTGGATCGAAGCCGCTACTACTCGGTCGAGCAGCTCCTCAATTGGCATCACGAGGCTGAGCGCAATCCGAAAACTGGCATCAGCGCATGGCGGCTGGGCGGTCACCCACCCAAGTGCCGGCCGCGCCCAACAGCGCTTAGCTTCGGTGATCTCACGGGAACCGGTGTATCCACTGCGGCAAGGCCGTTGCCTAAAAGTATTATAACAAGGTGGCACAAAAAAAATCTTCCGAACAGAAACTAGGGTTCTCCAACTGGTTTCTGTGTTAATACAAGATGCTGATTGCTTTGAAAATTTCTATGGCTGCTCTTGAGCTTTCGGTAATCTGCCCTGAGTCAAAGTCGCGTATCTCATTGTATTTCCTCATTTTCCGGCCATATCTTCGCTGGGGTGATCTCCCATCCGTGTCTACTTCGTTTACGTACTTTTGTTACCGCGTCACGTGCCCGCAACGCCAGCAGGGGTCATCCGACGCCGCGGTGCGCGTTTTGGCTGATGAGTGTATCTGGACTGTAGCCGTATACGTGAAACGCGGACAATAAGAACGGAAAACGCGAAGGAGAATGAGGTGCTACAAAAGAATGCTGAAGATCGGATGGGTAGATCGGACGGCCACTGAAGACGTATTCAGTCGTATTGGGGAGTAAAGAAGTTTATGGAATAACTTGAGTAAAAGAACGAATGGCTCAATGGGAAAGTTTCTGAGCCGTCAAGGGACGACTAATTTGATAATGCAGGGAAGTGTGTGAGGGTCGAGAACGGAACTTGTAAGTTGCAGAGATGAAGAGGTTCGCACAGCAAAGGCTAGCGTAGAGAGGTGCAATGAAGCAATCTTTGAATTGAAAGGAGTCTACAGAGGTACACATATGTGTAGCACTCGAATATTGTAATGATAGTAATGTAAACGAAAATGAAACTATTATCTTGTAAACGATGTATGTGTCTGATGGGCTGTATAAAGCGCACCACCGCAGAGCTTCTGGTCTGAGATTGTATTGTTGGAGTACGAGAAAGCTTGGCACACAGCAGTGAGTGTGTATCAGTCTGTGAGCGGAAGAATAGTAGGCAGTTTCTGTGGTGTGCTCTGTAAAGCCACCAAGTGTTGAATTATAATGTAGCAATTTTCTCATCCCAATATTTTGTGTTACACCGCACGTAAAATAGGTACTTAAAATAATGAGTGATTTTGTAATGGAATGTAAAGTGAAATGATGAAATGTAAATGCAATTGTGACAAAAAAGGATTGCTGGATCGATATTACAAGAAGCTTTACGAGTACATGTATTATTGGAAATATAAATGTGGAAGCAGAAGTCTTCTCGCATTTAAGGTAAAGAAGTTAATTTTTCATTACTTTTGCCAGCGCGTCAGTGTGAATGAGTTGGCTGATTATTGGTAATAGTGAGTCCTGTGTTGAGAATGTACGTAAACAGATTTGATATATAGGCTAGTTAGATATTTCCCTTTTGAAATGTTTCTAAGATTCGTTAACACAGGTATACTTAATATGATGATTGGTCTTTATGCTTTTTAGTGATGTTAGATAGTATTGGCTGTACAAATCTCAATGTTTGTGACTACGTCAGCAAAGAAAGGTTTTCACTTAGTAAAAGGTATGTAATTTTACTGGGTAATGTAATTTCAGCTGTCAGATGCTTTGAAAAGCCAAAAGTAACTTCGAATACAGCTTCACTGTTGAAAAAGGCCGTAATTCACCCAAATCACTACCGCCGTCCTGTCCAAGTTCAAAAAAAATGGTTCAAATGGCTCTGAGCACTATGGGACTCAACATCTTAGGTCATAAGTCCCCTAGAACTTAGAACTACTTAAACCTAACTAACCTAAGGACATCACACACATCCATGCCCGAGGCAGGATTCGAACCTGCGACCGTAGCAGTCCCGCGGTTCCGGACTGCAGCGCCAGAACCGCTAGACCACCGCGGCCGGCCCTGTCCAAGTCATATGTTTTATAAAGACATTAAATTTTAACTAAATGTTATTGATCAGCCAAAAGAATGTCACGTGTATTTCAAAGTACTATTACGGCCAGTATTGCACACCGCTGAGCCTGTAGGGAGACTGTTTTGTTCTTCCTCACGAGACAGCAGAATATAACGCGTTCCACGGTTGCTGCTTTAGAGATAAGACAATTTCATTCGTTTGTTATGCGCACAGGCACCAGTTCTGAACAGGGCCAGAGGATTCAGTACATCAAGGGGTGAATGCATTTTGCAGCGACTGTCCTTCTTTATAGGTAATTGAAGTTGCATTGCTCAGTCAGTTCGTGTAAAGTTTCTGCTAACAATAAGACATAGTAAGTACATCACTTGCACACGATAACTCCAGATTTGAAACTTCCTGGCAGATTAAAACTGTGTGCCGGACCGAGACTCGAACTCGGGACCTTTGCCTTTCGCGGGCAAGTGCTCTACCATCTGAGCTACCCAAGCACGACTCACGCCCCGTCCTCACAACTTTACTTCTGCCAGTACCTCGTCTCCTACCTTCTAAACTTTACAGAAGCTCTTCGGCGAAACCTGCAGAAAATCTCATTCTGGAAACTCCAGATTTGTATGCATTCCCAGTACAGGCATTCATTTAAGTAATTTCAGTAATTATAAAAAACATTACAGAATTTAAGGTCACCATCACCACGAGAACAACAATAACAATACAACAACAAAAATATTTATGCAAAGAAAGCACGAGTACATTATTTACATTTTGTGTGTGGACTGTGCAAAACGATACTTTCATTAGGCATCACCTTTTTCTAGTTGTTTTTTAACGTATTATTTATAATTGAGCTGCACTTCATTCTGCATACAGTGCCACCTTGTTTCAGTATTACACACGGAAGAACCAAAGAAATTTATACACCCGCCTAATACCATGTAGGGCCCCAGTGAGCACGCAGAAGTGCCGCAACACGACGTGGCATGCACTGGACTAACGTTTGAAGTAGTGCTGGAGGAAATTGACACCCCGCAGGGCTGTCTATAAATCTTTAAGAGTACGAGAGGGTAAGTTCTCTTCTGAATAGCAAGTTGCAAGGCTTCCCAGATATGCTCAACAATTTTCATGTTTGGGGAGATTGGTGGCCTGCGGAAGTGTTTAAACTCAGAAGAGTGTTCCTGGAGCTACTCTGTAGCAATTCTGGACGTGTGGGATATCGCATTGTCCTGCTGGAATTGCCCAAGTCCGTCGAAGTGGACAATGGACATGGATGGATGCAGGTGATCAGAAAGGATGCTGAAGTACGTGTCTCCTGTCAGAGTAGAATCTAGACGTATCAGGGGTCCCATATCACTCCAACAGCACACGTCCCACACCATTACAGAGCCTCCATGTGCAGTCCCGCGTTGACATGCAGGGTCCATGGATTCATTAGCTTGTGTCCTTACCCATACACGTCCATCCGCTCGATACCATTTCAAATGAGACTAGTTTCAAGTCATCAACAGTCCAATGTCGGTGTTGACTGGCCCAGGCGAGGCGAAAAACATCGTGCCTTGGAGTCATCAAGTATACACGAGTAGGCCTTCGGCTCCGAAAGCCCATATCGATGATGTTTCGTTGAATGGACCGCACGCTGACGCTTGTTGATGGCCCAGCACTGAAATCTGCAGCCGGCCGGAGTGGCCGAGCGGTTCTAGGAGCTTCAGTCTGGAACCGCGCGACCGGTACGGTAACAGGTTCGAATCCTGCCTCGGGCATGGATGTGTGTGATGTCCTTAGGTTGGTTAGGTTTGGTTAGGTTTATGTAGTTCTAAGTTCTTGGGGACTGATGACCACAGAAGTTAAGTCCCATAGTGCGCAGAGTTTTTTTTTAAAATCTTGTAACACCTCCGATTTATGTATCCCGCTCGATCGGGATCTGATAGCAGCCCAAATAAATATTAATTAATGTGACCGTGTACCTAATGGGGCTGGCAATCGGATTTGACTGCTACGGAGTTGTTACATTCCATTTTGTCCTTCTCAAATGCTGTCATAATGAAATGTCCGGTGACAAGAAGAAACGCCAACACGGCTTCACTAATCAAGGACCTATATTCGTCTCAAAAATACAAAAGGAAGGAGACAGCCACTGCCTTCGTCATACATACTTAATTACGGCTAATCTCAGCACAGGCTTCTTTGTTATTCATAATCGTCACACGCTAATACAATCACTGCAATCCAACAATGCAATCCAACACTGCAATCCAAATGATGCCGGCGCGGTAGACGCGAAACCACAAATATCGGCACAGAAATATTACTGATCACTATCGTAATTATACTTCTTCACTTTCCCGTATTATTCTAACACAAAGGGGTTAAACCGCGGCGATGGCCACTCCCTTTGTCGGTAAACCTTGCATTACAGCAACTGGCCTCCACACGTGTCGGCCCGCAACCTGGGAACTGACTCAACTCTACACTCGCTCTCGCAACACGACACTATCGATTGGTTGCCCTATCGACCTGTGCCGAGTGCAAACCTATAGTACTGGCCTACGGACCCCTTACAATCTGCAGCAACTTGTGGAAGTGTTGCACTTCCGTCACGTTGAACGATTCTCTTCACTCGTCGTTGGTCCCGTTCTTGCAGGATCTTTCTCCGACCGCAGCGATGTCGGAGATGTGATGTTTTACCGGATAGCACATATTCACGGTACACTCGTGAAATGGTCGTACGGCAAAATCCACACTTCATCTCTACCTCGGAGATGCTGTGTCCCAGTTCTCGTACGCCGACGTTCAAACTCACATGAATCTTGATAACCTGCCATTGTTGCAGCAGCAACCCATCAAAGAACTGTGCCAGACACTTCTTGTCTTATATAGGTGTTGCTGACCGCAGCGCCGTATTCCGCCCGTTAACAAATCTCTATATTTGAATACACAGGCATATACCAGTTTCTTTGGTGCTCCAGTGTACAACACAGATGCTGTAATTGTGTACAAGAGATCATTACTTCCCCAGTTTGGGCAACGGTTGCCGCAACTGGTGTCTTGTGCCATGTGTCGAAACAGTTCAAAAATGTTCAAATGTGTGTCAAATCTTATGGGACTTAACTGTTGAGGTCATCAGCTTACACACTACTTAACCTAAATTATCCTAAGGACAAACACATACACCCGTGCCCGAGGGAAGACTCGAACCTCCGCCGGGACCAGCCGCACAGTCCATGACTGCAGCGCCTTAGACCGCTCGGCTAATGAAATGTTCAAAAATGTGTGTGAAATCTTATGGGACTTAACTGCTAAGGTCATCAGTCCCTAAGCTTACACACTACTCAACCTAAACTATCCTAAGGACAAACACACACACCCATGCCCGAGGGAGTACTCGATCCTCCGCCGGGACCAGCCGCACAGTCCATGACTGCAGCGCCTCAGACCGCTCGGCTAATCCCGCGCGGCTGGAAACAGTTGCAGGTGGCCATTTCGAATCGTACACTGCGTGTAGTACCTCCTGTGCGTTGGCGCGTTAAAGCGTCAGCAGCGTACAAGTAATGAACAGGTACAAGTGAGCTGTCCAAAAGTACGTGGATGTGTGTAAGTGGGGAGAAGAGCGTTGTCGGGACAGGAGGCAACGAGTGTAAGCAGCACTTAGTATTCCGGGCGGACAGCTGGGCAGCGCAGTAAGGCGTGTCGATAGGCTGCAGGACGTGTCGATAGCGCGCCGTGTGGGGAGGCTGTGGGGCCGCGTATAGCCGCTGTTTTATAGGCGGCGGTCGGTGCCTAACGACTGCGCACGACGGGGCCACGGAGGGACGTGGCCCGCCGGACACGTCGTAAAGCGCCGCCGCCCGTCCACGGCCTGGTCATTCGCGCCCGGCCGCCACTTTTAACAACCCTCACCGGCAGTCAAGGCGCACCGAGCCCTAAAGCCGATTCCCGCCACACGGCCGGGGGACGAATGTACGCTCCGTTTGCGACCTCTACATCTACATCTACATCTACATTTATACTCCGCAAGCCACCCAACGGTGTGTGGCGGAGGGCACTTTACGTGCCACTGTCATTACCTCCCTTTCCTGTTCCAGTCGCGTATGGTTCGCGGGAAGAACGACTGCCGGAAAGCCTCCGTGCGCGCTCGAATCTATCTAATTTTACATTCGTGATCTCCTCGGGAGCTATAAGCAGGGGGAAGAAATATATTCGATACCTCATCCAGAAACGCACCCTCTCGAAACCTGGACAGCAAGCTACACCGCGATGCAGAGCGCATCTCTTGCAGAGTCTGCCACTTGAGTTTGCTAAACATCTCCGTAACGTTACCACGGTTACCAAATAACCCAGTGACGAAACGCGCCGCTCTTCTTTGGATCTTCTCTATCTCCTCCGTCAACCCGATCTGGTACGGATCCCACATTGATGAGGAATACCCAAATACAGGTCCAATTAGTGTTTCGTAAGCCACCTCCTTTGTTGATGGACTACAATTTCTAAGGACTCTCCCAATGAATCTCAACCTGGTACCCGCCGTACCAACAATTAATTTTATATGATCATGCCACCTCAAATCGTTCCGCACGCATACTCCCAGATATTTTACAGAAGTAACTGCTACCAGTGTTTGTTCCGCTATCATATAATCATACAATAAAGGACCCTTTTTTCTATGTATTCGCAATACATTACATTTGTCTATGTTAAGGGACAGTTGCCACTCCCTGCACCAAGTGCCTATCCGCTGCAGATCTTCCTGCATTTCGCTACAATTTTCTAATGCTGCAACTTCTCTGTGTACTACAGCATCATCCGCGAAAAGGCGCATGGAACTTCCGACACTATCTACTAGGTCATTTATATATGTTGTGAAAAGCAATGGTCCCATAGCACTCCCCTGTGGCACGCCAGAGGTTACTTTAACGTCTGTAGACGTCTCTCCATTGATAACAACATGCTGTGTTCTGTTTGCTAAAAACTCTTCAACCCCGCCACACAGCTGGTCTGATATTCCGTAGGCTCTTACTTTGTTTATCACGGCGGTACTGCACGTCGGTTTAGGCAGCGTGCGTGAGCCGTGGTAAAAAAATTGCTGTTTTGAAGAGCGCGCCGCAGCGCGTTGTGTGAAGCAGTCGCCCTCCGTTTCTGGCGGTGGCGCCGCTGTAGCAATCGCAGCTTTGGTGTCTCCCTCTGGTGGGAAAGGGGAAAGGTTGCCTCTTCACGTGTATTTAAAGGGCGCTATGAGCTCGGCAGTCGGTCAGTCGGAGTGTGGCTAGGTCAGTCTCGCGTCACCAGGTGCTGGTCTGTCTCTCGTTTGCATTTGTGCTACAGTTAGTGTCTGTCTGTCGTCGGAGTGCTAGTATGTCTGTCGTTTGCATCAAACTCTAAAGCCAGGAAATGAGAGTCTTGCCACTCCGCCAGTAAGAGAACTCCGGTAGTGGTCGCCCGGTCGGGGCTGAGTTCCTGCATCTCAGTCTGCACGCAGGCCGCCAGTCTGCTCGAGTTGCTCAGGCAACGGTCATTGGCGGTTGAATCGGTCGGTTGGTCGGTCGCGCACTGAGACACGAGAAGACTTGTCCGCCTTGAGCGTCGGCGCGTGTGAGGTCCCCACGTGAGTCCACTGGGCAGCGCCCTACAGAAAGGGGTAGTGGCTTCGCGGTTCACAAGAGAGCAACAGGAGCGAAACCACGACATTGGGCTGGCCGGGGCGAGCTGCGACGCCGTGAGACGGGAGATCGGCGCGCCTTCCTGCGTCCGTTGAAGCGGCTGGCAGCGGACGGTTCGGGAGAGCGTTGGGGGTGCTGCGCCAGGTCTTCACCAGAAATCGCAGTTATTAGAAGTTAAGTGATTGGAGATATGTTGTTTCATTTACTTGTTAAATTCTACTTGTTTTCTTGGTGAGGTCACCAGCCGCTCTGTTTTGGGGTCGTCCCACCATTCTTCTCCGTTTGCTCACCCACGGGAAGGTGGTTATTTGTGAGTTGGGTGGTCCGTTTTTCCCTTGTGGAAATGGGGAGGCTTAGAGCAATCTGCGGTTCGGGTTGTTTAGTAACCCCCCCTCTGTCAATCTGCCATACGTCAATAGCTGCCTCTGTCATGGTTCTCGGATTCGGTGTTAACGAATTTATTGCTTAAAGGCCGAATTCTCGAAATATGTTTTTATCTTGCCTATCATCTTGCGAGGTGGTATATGTGTAATGTAGAGCATGTTGTACATTTTATGTAAGTCTGCACTTTATGGGTTTTATTTAAATAGTCATTTTAGGTTATAAAGTTGCCACACTTCCACCGTAAGAGTCCTTTAAAAAATTGCACTTTCGGTGGCAAATAAGTTGAGTGTTGTACCATTTCCATCCCTCGTACGGCGTGCGTAGTTTACGTGTTTGTGCTTGTTGTCAAAAATCTTTTAGTTTAAAGTAATCCGGTGTGTTGCAGATTTGCACCACTGTACTCTTTCAGAGGTTGTTGTGAGCGGTCATGACTACGGCCGTGTTGAAAGGGAGCAGGCAAGCTTCTCAGCCCGAAGGCTCCTACTGTCAGTATTGTTCTTTCTGCCTCTAAATAAAATTGTAACTTGATATTTCGAGGGTGCTATGCTGTTTATAATTTTAAATTTGTTTTTGAAAAGGCTTTTAGCAGTAAAATTCACATTTGTTAAAAGTAATTTCATTTTCCATCAGTTACTTCCTGGCAACTACTTCCACGGTCACCTAGTGTGATTAAATGTGTTAATGTTCTTGATGAATAGCTAGTAAATAAAGTAAATTCTTTAAAAAAAGATTTTGAATGTAAATTTATGGTTCAGCGCGCTGTGTGGTCGGATGAGACAATGAACCACCCACAAAACAGATTTTTTTTCCGACTTGCTGTAGCTGAATGCGAGACTGCTAGGGATGAAAACCTGCTGTAACATTACACTGGCCTGCAATGATATCATACTACTGAAAATAAATATCTGATCGAACTTTTTTATACCGAACTGTCATCGGATTTCTTCTATCCGCATATTTTTTTCGTAAAGGAATACAGTTAATTTTATTTTCAGTTATAGGAATTGTTTCATGACTCCAAGATAAGTACACGAAAATACCAAACTTGCAATACGAGTGGAGTAGCTGAGCAAAGAAAAAGCGTCGAGTGTAAATGTTTCGCCTAATCGGAGACATATTGTGTCCGGGACTAAAAATATCGTGCATTAATGGCTTGTAAGGTTGACAAGATATTGATTCCACCACAACGTACCAGACTGCGCTTCGAGAAGCAGTTTGAAAGGGCTCCTCCCGAGATGTATCCTCCTTTAAAGACCTTTCTATGAAATTTCCCTTCATCAGTCAAGAAAACTGGAAACTGGAATTTTTGTTGATCCTCAAATTGATTAAGCACCACGAATTTAAGAATACTATGTTAGAGAGGAAGATATGGACTGATTTCATGTCTGTTACTGAAAGTTTCTAAGAATTACATAACATACAAACTGCAAGAAAACCACGTTGAAAAATTCCAAGAATTTGCATTGTAACATGAGTGGAAACGTCCATTTCCTACACTCACATATTGACTACTTTCCTCAAAACAGAGGACATTGTAGTGAATAGCAAGAATTTCAATTTCACCATGACATTAAGAAGTTTGAGAAGAGGTACGAGAGAAATGGAATGAGAGCGTGATGGCCCAATATTGCTGGATGACAAAGAGGGACAGTAAAGGTGCGGCGGCGCGGTTCTGTCCGTCCCTTTACGACGGACCTGCACCTACCTGTGAACATTGTCTCAGCAGATCATCAGTAGGGAAGCCGAGTGAAACCTACTGAACTTCGACGTGAACCAGGCTGCAATTTAAGTCACTAATCTGCGTTCCGGGAGAAAGTTTTCACACGAAATGAAAGGTTGGAAATTTTGTCCTCAGTTAATATATTCTGAAACTTAGGTGAACAAGTATCACTGCCAAGCTCGTGCTATCCTTAACAGTCACTCACAATTCCTTTCACTCACGTTAGCAAGTTATGGTGTTGCATATCCCGAAAACGTAATAGCTACAAAAATACAGATTGTTTTTGATCGAGAATGCTCGCCAAGTATTAAGTCTGTCGGTAGCAAATGCAGTCACAGTTTTAGCCACCGACCTGCTCAATACGCCACGCGGAATATATGACTTTTCTCGTCACAAAGTTCACTTAAAAATTCCGAAATTTCTACACACACATCGGAATAATTATGCCGTCACTTTCCAACACTTTTGATGTATGTAACACTGCTAGATTCGACAACTAATTATTTCCATCGGAACCACTACTGCACACGTCCGATCTCTTTCATGGCTAGGCTTCGATTGCTTCTCTAGAATACTCTAAGTCTTCTCTACCAGCAGAGAAAGGCGCGCCAAGAATGTTGCTTTACCATTGGTCAATTTACTGAACAGCCAAAAGCTAAACAACACTTTCCTGCGTCAGTCCCTGCTTTCCATCGATAACCAATCGAAAAATAGTAAACCTGCACATTTTACCAACGTAATTATCTAATATGCTGAAGTATTGTTTATGCATAAAGTTATTTACTATTGTTATTTACACCTGACTTAACTTTCCCTTTACCATAAACTTACTTTACAAATCTATTCTACAAAAATCCCCTTTGTCCATATCCATACTTCTACGAAATGTTCCCACACTAAATCCCACTACATAATTCGTTAAACAATTATCTTCATATTAACCTTAAACCACACTCACGCACCATTCATACTGCTAAAACACATTTATAACATTTTACACACACAAAAAGACATAATAACACTTTATGAAAATACTAGAACAGCTTATGAAGAACATTCTATTAATTTAGTGCATTCTAGTGGCCACAATCGAAACTAAATCAGTCCCCCTATCCAATATTGTCCTCTATTGGCTAATACATAAACTACGTGCGCGTCCAGTCTCGCGTCACCATCTGTCACTCTCCAGCTCTGAGACACATCTCCCACTTAACCGCCTCCAAGGCAGGATCGTTATATGGCTCTACATCTCAAAGGAATCTATCTCTATCAATAAACCCAAAAGGAGAAAGTTTGGAAATGAAATGCAAAAGAGTTCTGATACTGTTGTTAACAGAACCATTCATAGTATTTTCAGTAAATGCTTAAAAAATAACACTAATTACGGAAATATAGAACGTGACTGGAATTTTGTTTCAACACTCAGCGGCGTTTGCGTAGAGTTGTCAGTGTTATTAGACAAGCAACGCTGCGTGGAATCACCGCAGAAATCAATGTGGGACGTGCGACGAAATTTGGTGTTAATTGGCTATGGTAGCAGGCGACGGACGCGAGTGTCTTTGCTGACAGCACGGCATCGCCTGCAGCGACTCTCCTGGGCTCCTGACCATATCGGTTGGACCCTAGACGACTGGAAAACCGTGGCCTGCTGAGATGAGTGGCGATTTCAGTTGGTAAGAGCTGATGCTAGAATTCGAGTGTGGTGCAGACCCCACGAAACCATGGGCACAAGTAGTCAACAACGTAATGTGCAAGGTGGTGGCGGCTCCATACTGGAGAGAAGTGTATTTACATGTTATGGACTGAGTGGTTTGTTCAAACTGATCCAATTATGGAATGGAAATGGTTATTTTGGCTTACTAGGAGACCAATTATAGTCATTCATGGATTTTACGTTTCCAGACAATGGTGGAATTTTTTATGGATGACAATGCGCCATGCCGGGCGGTGTGGCCGAGCGGTTCTAGGCGCGTCAGTCTGGAACCGCGCGACCGCTACGGTCGCAGGTTAGAATCCTGCCTCGAGCATGCATGTGTCTGCTGTCCTTAGGTTAGCTAGGTTTAAGTAGTTGTAAGTTCTAGGGGACTTATGACCTCAGAAGTTAAGTCCCATAGTGCTCAGAGCCATTTGAACCATTTGACAATGCGCCATGTCACCAGGCCACAATTGTTCGCGATTAATTTCAAGAACATTCTGGACGATTCGAGTGAATGATTTGACGAACCAGATCGCCCGACATGAATCCCATCGAATATTTGTGGGACATAATCGAGATGCCAGTTTGTGCACAAAATCCTGCACCGTTATGGACGGCTGCAGAGGCAGCACGGTCCTATACGTATTTCTCCAGCGGACTTCCAACGACTTGTGGAGCCTACGCTATGTCGAGTTGTTGCACTACGGCGACCAAAAGGAGCTCCGACACGCTACTAGGAGGTGTCCCATCACTTTTGCCAGCTCAGTGTACATCGTCTGGGGCCCACAAGCTATTACTGCTGTCCTGGTTACTGAGGAGGAAGGTGTCTGTCTGGCCTCCAGTGGCTGCCCAGAATTAATCTATGGAGAGAGTATCACATTAATTTGGAAGCTGCTTGAGGTAAGGGTTTGCGAAGTCGACAGTAATGACCATAGGGAGTGTGCTAGCTGAAGACCCCTCCAATACATCCGTCCAATGACGCTTTACATAGTGGTCACCATCACGTCGTCCTGTAACCCAACGGCCGAAATGACGTCTCTGCTGCATCGCTAACCGGCGCACGCGATATGATTTAGTATTTAAATTTGTTTTTTCGTATTTAAGTTCGTTCATGCTTACTTGCATATTTTAATTCGTTGTAAAGTATTATGAAAATCTGATGCTCTGAGGCGGATTTCATAAGTTTGCCAGATACTCTAAGAATCTTTGATGGTATTTTAATTCATTACTAAAACTGTATGCTGCGCGCGGTTTTTACAAAAGAAAATGTTCGGTTAGAGCTCAAACGGGTACAGTAGTGTTTCATGATAGAGTGTGTATGATAGAGTCTACACGAGAACATCATAAAACAAGATTCGGCACCGAGCGAGGTGGCGCAGTGGTTAGCGCACTGGACTCGCATTCGGGAGAACGACGGTTCAATCCCGTCTGCAGCCATCCTGATTTAGGTTTTCCGTGATTTCCCTAAATCGTTTCAGGCAAATGCCGGGATGGTTCCTTTGAAAGGGCACGGCCGATTTCCTTCCCAATCCTTCCCTAACCTGAGCTTGCGCTCCGTCTCTAATGACCTCGTTGTCGACGAGACGTTAAACACTAACCACCACCACCAAGATTCCGCAAAACGTGGTTTGTCTGCACAGCTCTTGTAACAGTTCTTGTTTTGGTGATGATATACCTTCTATATTCATCGATATGATGGTCAACTGTGGTCCTGAAAAGGACCAAGATGATGTTTCTGGTGGGAAAGGATCAGCCGCCAGAGAAACCTGACACTGCAATGGCACTGTGCTTTTCTACTGCTGAATATGCTTCTTCAGTCTGGTACAGGTCATCTAATGCCAGACAAGTAGACATTGCTCCCAACGAAACCTGCAGGTTGATTACAGGTTGCTTAAGACCTACCCCAACTGATAGGATCTACTGCCTGGCTGCAATAGCGCCACCACGGGTACGCAGAACGGTGGCTGCCAACAAGGAGAGACTGAAAGTGGAACAGGACAGTGCCCATCCACTGCACGGACATAATCCACCACAGCAACGGCTGAGATCGCGAAAGAGCTTCCTGAGAACATCCGAGAAGCTCACCATTTCACCAGAGAAGGCAAGGCTGGAGTTGTGGAAGAAGTCGACGCCTCACACGCAGACGCCAGAAGCTGAAGAACTACCACCTGGACACAACAAGAGCTGGCTGGCGTGGAAATCTTTAAACAGATTACGATCAGGAGTTGGACGATCCAGACACAACCTGAAGAGATGGGGCTTCATAACAGAAGATACGTCCTGTGATTGTGGACAAGAACAAATCACAATCCACATGCTCCAGTGCCTTTTGTGCCCTACATCCTGCACGAAGATTGATCTATATATGTACATATTTATTTATGTGTATGGCTACTGTAAATTTGTATGTTTCTGATTCGAGAATAATAATAAATTCCGCAAAACTAATATATTACGACTCCACTACGGGGCTGGACCTCGTGAACTAGCAGGTATATATATGGGGTGTGACGAGGGCCTCCCATCGGGTAGACCGTTCGCCTGGTGCAAGTCTTTCGATTTGACGCCACTTCGGCGACTTGCGCGTCGATGGGGATGAAATGATGATGATTAGGACAACACAACACCCAGTACCTGAGCGGAGAAAATCTTCTACCCAGCCGGGAATCGAACCCGGGCCCTTAGGATTGACAGTCCGTCACGCTGACCACTCAGCTACCGGGGGCAGACTACTAACAGCTGCAAAACGTCAAAGAACTCCCTTATGGCACAAAACATGAATTTCACTGATGCTGGTAACTACAGCCTTTTCTGTATGCTAATTTATAAAACTGCTCGTCTGTCAAATGGTTCAAATGGCTCTGAGCACTATGGGACTTAACTACTGTGGTCATCAGTCCCCTAGAACTTAGAACTACTTAAACCCAACTAACCTAAGGAAATCACACACATCCATGCCCGAGGCAGGATTCGAACCTGCGACCGTAGCAGTCGCGCGGTTCCGGACTGCGCGCCTAGAACCGCTAGACCACCGCGGCCGGCGCTCGTCTGTCATATTTCACTGTACAGGACTAAGCACTGGAAAGGCTTTTATCTTGCAGTCCCTCGCAGTTCTACGACTTCTTCTAGATTTCATCAGGGTAGTGATGGAGTTGAGCAAGGAGATTCCGTATGCCAAAATCTCAGCATCCCTGCAGGACGTTTTTCAGTCCTGAAACTAAACTCAGTCCGAATAGGGCTTGGAAGGCCCGACGGGTACCGACCGGCCGCCGTGTCATTCTCAGACCGCAGGCGTCACTGGATGAACGGGTACCGACCGGCCGCCGTGTCATCCTCAGACCGCAGGCGTCACTGGATGACGATTTGGAGGTTCATGTGGTCAGCACACCGCTCTCCCGGCCGTATGTCAGTTTCCGAGACCGGAGCCGCTGCTTCTCAATCAAGTGGCGCCTCAGTTGGCCTCACAAGGGCTGAGTGCATTCCGCTTGCCAACAGCGCTCGGCAGGCCGGAGGTCACCTATACAGGTGCTAGCAGAGCCCGACAGCGCTTAACTTCGGTGATGTGACGGGAACCGGTGTTACCACTGCGGCAAGGCTGTTGGCCTCAGAGTCTTAAACTGCGTAAAACCGAATGTGCACTGCCAGACGAAGAAGGTGAAGATCCCTGAAGATATGGCGGGACGTCATTGTTACTTCATACACGAATACACCATCAGCAGGCATGAAAATGATTTAGAATTGCAATTCTTATTGATATGAAGACCGGCTATCACAGTTCATTGCCGTTGTTCGCGTTTACCGTTGTTACCATGTAAGCGTATTGTGATATCGCTGGCTTAGTTGTGGAGTATCTTTGCGGGCAGCCGCGTCTGTAGTGAGTCGAGCGCGGGACACGAAACCGTTATGTTGTGTAGTGTGTAGCTCTGCATGTAAGCAGCATTGTTAGTATTCAGGTTGAAGTGTTGCTGCAAGTGCTGTTACAGTAAAGTGATTAAATATGGAAGTGATTGAGAGGAAAGTGCGTCATGGAGTAATGAAGAAACGAACAGTCCCGCCGATAACTTATTTGTGTTTCCTCTCGTTGCGTGTCGTATAGTATGAATCATCCGCGCCATGTTCGGTCTCCCAGAATGAACTGATGTGAATCAGTAGAAATTAGTTACCATAAACGAGTGCAGTCAAGTGCCAGTGTCTTGTAGCGAGCGTGAGGGCGTGCGTTCGATCATCGCGTTTCCGCATTTATCAACAATCAGCCGCGCCGCGACGGTTACACGCACGCTCGTACAAGTGAGAACTAAGAAACTGAAAAATTAACTTCACGAACAGTGTTATATCATCACTAGTGACAAGGTGGACTATTACCAGATATCTGTATGTGTGACCAGCGTAAGAACTTCCGTTCGATCATTCGGCTTCCGCATCATCAACAATAACCCGCGTCGTGTCGGTTACGCGTACGCTCGTCCGAATGATATTTTGGACTCTTAACCATCGAGATTGTTAATTTACGATTTAGAGAGTAAACGCTGCAACCTGTGGTTTCCATATCGTCTCAGAATATAGATGTTCATACCAGACATAGGACAGTGTTGTGTTTTAACGTTGAGTGTCTCCCCTAAACCCGCTTGCATATTTCGACAAATAATTTCAGACAAGCCAGCAGCAGTGTGGAGCAGAACAGTACGACCGCTGCGGGATTACCAGGTACGTGGTGTGGACAGGGCGCACGGTCACGAAACGAGAAGTCAGTATAAGGTACGACCCCACCCATTCGTACTCCCGGGCGTGTTACAACCAGACGTGGTACGAGAGGCCGGAAAGCGTGCGATGCTGAGTGGTGTCTATGTGGGGGACGTGGAGATGCCGCGCACTCAACGAGTCAGCTTAGCGACACTTGACACGGTGTGGAACGAGACTCATTGTGGGTCTCAGATTGGACGGGTGATGGAATAGTTCAATGCTCAGATTTGTACGGCATTCGGACGTGGCAGTCGCCCGGTGTTGGACTACATGGCAAGTCGAGGCGAGGCACAGTTGTCGCCAAGACTCCGGCCCACCACGTCGGACCACCGCAAGGGAGGATCGTCGTACTGTGCACCGAGGCTTCACAAGACCTGTCACCCGAGAACAAGTGATGGACTCTCTGTGACCTTCCATAGCATCGCGCAACATCGGTCGGAGGCTAGCAGCAACCGGAGTAAGGAACTGCCGTCCCGTGCCAGGCTGTCGTCAACACCACAACACGAACGGCAGCTTTTGGAGCGGTGTCGCGACCGGGAAGCGTCGATTCCTGATGAGTGGCGGGAAACTGACTTCAATGAGGAATCGCAGACGTGAAGTACGCCGCGTGACCATCGTCGAGCAGTACGTTGGTGACCTGGGGAGAGGTACCATCCTTCCAGTCTTTTCCAGACGCACAGCGGTGTTACTCCGTGACCCCAATCACGTCTGGTAGTGATTGAGGGAACTCTGTTGGCACAACCATACATCACGGACATCCTGCACTGTCATGTGTTACCCGTAATGTGACAGTGTAGGGGCGCCATTTTTCAACAGGAGAACGGTAGTCCACACGTGGCTAGCGCCTCTACGAACTATCTCCATGTCTTTGAGGTAATCCAGTGGCCAGCAAGATCCGCATGTATGTTCTCGGTGGAATGAAGGTGGGGCCAGCTCACATGTCGGCTGCATTCCAGTGCCATCGTCGAGGATACCGAGTGCCACTTTCAAGTTTACTTAGCTGAGTATCGCTGTGCGATATGGGGTCCGCATCAGGTGGGACTGACGGATGACATCGAAAGGTACAAAGTAGGGCAGCTCGTTTTGTATTATCGCGAAATAGGGGAGGTAGTGTCACAGGCACGGTACGTGAATTGGAGTAGCAATCATTAAAACAAAGGCGTTTTTCGTTGCGACGGGATGTTCTCATGAAATTTCAATCATCAGTTTTGTCCTTCGTTTGCGAAAACATTCTGTTGGCACCCACCTACGTAGGGAGAAATGATCACCACGATAAAATAAGAGAAGTCAGGTCTCTCACAGAAAATTTAAGTGCTCGTTCTTCCGGCGTGCCGTTCGAGTGTGGAACGCCAGAGAGACAGCTTGAAGGTGGTTCATTGAACCCTCTGCCAGGCACTTTATTGCGAATAGCAGAGTAATCACGTAGATGTAGCTCGTCATGCTGAGACGGCTCCAGTTCTTCTTGTCTAGGCGTCTGACCCTTGAAGCTGAAAATCTAACATCGGGTCCTCAAGGTTCCTTTGAACTAAATAAGCTGTAAGACTGTAGTTGCAGTTTCTTTTTTTTTTTTTTACGTACATATATTTTTCACTGATTTCCTCACATTTTAGTGCATCATACGGTCTTTTGGTTTTTCACAATAACAAAGCCGAAATTACATTGTTCAGACCTACTATACAAAAATACGTCCGGTCACATCAGAAGCAAGCTTACGACTCTCACACTGTGCGGAAATAACTGTATTCTAAAGGGTTTACAAATTTTCTTAATAAATTAACCCATATACTAGTTTTCGTTACATTATTAATTTCGATTATTATTTCACAAATAAATCCAGAAATAAACATAGTAAACAGTACAGGATTGCGCAAAAATAATAGAAAATTTAAGCGTGGAAATAATTCGTAACTTCAAATGCTTCTAAAAAAAGAATTTAGCTGCACATTCAGATCGATTATAACACCGAATCTAAAATATTTTATAAAGTAACGTCTTTTCCTAAATTTTTTCTTGAAATATAGCATACTGTGTGTAAAATTATATGAAAGTTTTCAGAAAAGCAACTAAGATAATATTCACCTGTACAAAATTCGAAAAATAACACTCGCATCGACAACTACTGTCGAGGAAAAGTACTGGTCGAGGAGGATGTCCCGTTACAACAGGCGTGGACCAGCGTGCCTCAGGAAGGGATACAGCGGCTTCACGACGGCCTTCCAAGTCACATACGTGCACGCATGCAGGACAGAGTGGTTGCAGCCTCAGGCTCCTACTCAAATGTCGCGCGATTCGCCCATTACTCGAACCGGCTTCTTCGAGCCCCACTACACGTCCTCTTTGAAATGCTGACAGCTGCGGTGTTGTTCATGCGGTGTCTGCGAGACATAGTTACTGTCCAACTGAGTACGCGGAATGAAATTCACAAAGACTTTATGCCCTGTTAGTCATATGCCCCTTTTTGCTATTATTTTCTGCAGCGCCGAAAAAGTGAGCTGCTGCGTCACACACTCATCCATAGGTTAGGAAAGTTTACGATTCTGCATATTCCGTTGATATCTGTATGAATACTAATTTGTGACCAATTCAGGTGGCTCCCTCGTGCTGCATTTTTTTCTTTTTTTTGGGGGGGGGGGGTGGAGGGAGGGGAGAGGTAGGAGGGACGGGTCTTAAATGTTGATACGCTGGATATCAAAATGTATGCGCCATATGAACCTGGTAGTGAAAGAAAAAAATGTTCATCGTCCACTTTCTTGAATATCAGTCACGAGTTCACTTCTGCAAGTTTTGTCTTAACTCTTCGTTCTGCATGGTGTGTATATTGTATATATGTATTGTACTGTATGTTAACCGGGGACCCAGAAACGACGGAGAGGCTCCGTCCCCGCCGCAGCCGCAGTGGTCCACAACCCCACAACGACCACCGCAGTCCACTTCACCCCTCCGCCGCCCCACACCGAACCCAGGGTTACTGTGCGGTTCGGCCCCCGGTGGACCCACTAGGCAACGTCTCACACCAGACGAGTGTAACCCCTATGTTTGCGTGGGAGAGTAATGGTGGTGTATGCGTACGTGGAGAACTTGTTTGCGCAGCAATCGCCGACATAGTGTAACTGAGGCGGAATAACGCGAACCAGTCCGCATTCGTCGAGGCAGAAGGAAAACCACCTAAAAACCATCCACAGACTGGCCGGTTCACCGGACCTCGACACTAATCCGCCGGGCCTATTCGTGCCGGGGACCAGGCGCTCCTTTCCGCCCGGAAGGTGTGAATATTTCGAGAGAGTCGGCTTCTCAGTTGAGCACTCAGCCGGCCATGTTGGAATTTATGCTAAGCGTCAAGTGGAATGAAAACGCTTCGGATTATGGTGCTGTGATATTCCTGGCTGTGTGTATTTTATTTTGCTAGAAGCTCACCTTGATGCAGCGTTATAGACGTGACGCAGCATATGGTACAGAAGTGGAGTGAGGTACAAGCGGGAGATGGTGCAGTACGTACCAGTCCCGTGGGTGACTCCGCCAATTGATTCTTATTGGTCGGCAGATTCGGCTGTTAGGCGCCAAAACGCCTAACTTATCTTATTAATTATTTATATACTTTTCATTGTATTTAACCCAATTATTACACTACTGGCCATTAAAATTGCTACACCAAGAAGAAATGCAGATGATTAATGAGCATTCATTGGACAAATGTATTGTACTAGACTGACATGTGATTACATTTTCACGCAATTTGGTTGCATAGATCCTAAGAAATCAGTACCCAGAACAACCACCTCTGGCCTTAATAACGGCCTTGATACGCCTGGGCATTGAGTCAAACAGAGCTTCGATGGCGTGTACAGGTACAGCTGCCCATGCAGCTTCAACACGATACCACACTTCATCAAGAGTAGTGACTGGCGTATGGTGACGAGCCAGTTGCTCGGCCACCATTGACCAGACGTTTTCAATTGGTGAAAGATCTGGAGAATGTGCTAGCCAGGGCAGCAGTCGAACTTTTTCTGTACCCAGAAAGGCCCGTACAGTACGTGCAACATGCGGTCGTGCATTATCCTGCTGAAATGTAGGGTTTCGCAGGGATCGAATGAAGGGTAGAGCCACGGTTCGTAACGCATCTGAAATGTAATGTCCAGTGTTCAAAGTGCCGTCAATTCGAACAAGAGGTGAGCGAGACGTGCAACCAATGGCACCCCATACCATCACCCCAGGTGATACGCCAGTATGGCGATGACGTATACACGCTTCCAATGTGCGTTCACCGCGATGTCGCCAGACACGGATGCGACCATCATGATGCTGTAAACAGAACCTGGATTCATCCGAAAAAATGATGGTTTGCCATTCGTGCACCCAGGTTCGTCGCTGAGTACACCATCTGTGATACAGCGTCAAGGGTAACCGCAGCCATGGTCTCCCAGATGATAGTCCATGCTGCTGCAAACGTCGTCGAACTGTTCGTGCAGATGGTTGTTGTCTTGCAAACGTCCCCATCCGTTGTCTCAGGGATCGAGACGTGGCTGCACGATCCATTACAGCCATGCGGATAAGATGCCTGTCATCTCGACTGGTAGTGATACGAGGCCATTGGAATCCAACACGGCGTTCGGTATTACTCTCCTGAACCCACCGATTCCATATTCTTCTAACAGTCACTGGATCTCGACCAACGCGAGCAGCAATGTGGCGATACGATAAACCGCAATCGCGATAGGCTACAAGCCGACCTTTATCAAAGTCGGAAGCGTGATGGTACGCATTTCTCCTCCTTACACGAGGCATCACAACAACGTTTCACCAGGCAACGCCGGTCAACTGCTGTTTGTGTATGAGAAATTGGTTGGAAACTTTCCCCATGTCACCACGTTGTAGGTCTCGCCACCGGCGCCATCTTTTGTGAATGCTCTGAAAAGCTAATCATTTGCATATCACAGCATCTTCTTCATGTCGGTTAAATTTCGTGTCTGTAGCAATTTTAATGGCCATCTGTCATGGTTACCCTACCAGTCTATTGTTTTTGTTTCTTAAGTGTCACTAGCTTTGAGAAACATGAGAGTAACGATATTGCAACCGAAGTGCTTCGGACACCTTCGGGTCGCTTTGGTGCGCCTGGGAGACGAAGTACTTCTGTAAGTAGGCTGTTTAGGTTCTTATATTGGTAACGCCAACGCCACGTAGCGCTCTGTATGAAAATCACTGGCTGTGCTGTGTCCAATCTGTGGCTGGTTGGCATTGTTAGAATATTCGCCATTGTAGTGTTGGGCAGTTGGCTGTTAACAGCGTGTAGCGTTGCGCAGTTGGACGTGAGCCGCCAGCAGTGGTGGATGTGGGGAGAGAGATGGCGGAATTTTGAGAGCGGACGATCTGGACGTGTGTGCATCAGAAAGAGTAAATTTGTAATATTGGATGTCATGAACTGATATATATATTATGACTTTTGAACACTATTAAGGTAAATACATTGTTTGTTCTTTATCAAAATCTTTCATTTGCTAACTATGCCTATCAGTAGTTAGTGCCTTCAGTAGTTAGAATCTTTTATTTAGCTGGCAGTAGTGGCGCTCGCTGTACTGCAGTAGTTCGAGTAACGAAGATTTTTGTGAGGTAAGTGATTTGTGAAACGTATGGGTTAATTTAGTCGGGGCCATTCTCTTGTAGGGATTATTGAAAGTCAGGTTGCGTTGCGCTAAAAAAATATTGTGTGTCAGTTTAAGCACAGTCATGTATAATTGTTCAAAGGGGACGTTTCACTTCCACTGCGCTAGTTCTGGAGGGCGTTCTGGAGTGACGGACGCGTAACTATGTTTCTGTCGTTCTGGAGGGTCACACACGTAACTCTGTTTGTGCCGTTCTTCACAGGCGGACAAGTCGTACTCTATATCGAAAATTGGATGGAAAAGTTACCGTACCATTAAGACAGCTATGTCGAGTGTTGTAGAAGACAGTGTAAAATGTGTGATTCTTTAAAACTTAACCGAAAATGATACATCAATGAGAGGTGTCGTGTACCATCATTGTCAGTACTACAGATCTCGCCCTCTGTAGATACAGACACTAACGTGGGTGTGTAGCATCCCATAAAAAGTACAGTTGCAGGGTCGAGATGACAGCATAGCAGCCTCCTCTGAAGAGGGTCCCACGATCGACGAGCTGTCTTCAGCGCTGGGGACGCAACTATACAGGGTGAAAAGTATTTAAACCGACAACTCTTGGAGGTTGTAGGGGATATCAAAACAAATATTTTTCCCTAATGTCATTTTTTCTTGTGAGGATTATTTAGACCGGTGGAGGCCGTATTACGCTCTTCAGTTGTTAGAGGCCATATTACGCTCTTCAGTTGTTATAGGGCGTATTACGCTCTTCAGTTGTAGGCAACTGCTGTCCACCAGCGTAGTGGTGCATTGTCTGTGTTTACTTATGGAACGATACACCTGGAGTGAGTACACTGATATGCTTGGTGCGTACTACGTAGCGCACCACGACGGACGAGCTGCACAGCGGGTTTATCAACAACAATATCCTAATCGCCGTATCCCGCATCATACGACCTTTGCTGCTGTGTACCAACGTCTGCGTGAGACCGGGTCATTTGGCAGATTATCTGGACAGGGACGCCGTCGCACGGTAAAAACGCTGCGGTTTGAGGAAGATGTCTTGCAGGATGTGGAGCGGGATCCTTCAATCAGCACTCGTGCATTTGCACGTAACATGGGAACGAATCACACGAATGTAAGAACAGTCCTTCGAGAGCAATTGTTACGTCCATTTCACTTACAGCGGGTCCACAACTTGGAACCAGTTGATTATCCACCCAGAGCACAGTTTTCGCAATGGTACCTGGAACAGTGTGAAATGCATCCTACATTTGCATCCTCTGTTGCCGGCCGGAGTGGCCGAGCGGTTAAAGGCGCTACAGTCTGGAACCGCACGACCGCTACGGTCGCAGGTTCGAATCCTGCCTCGGGCATGGATGTGTGTGATGTCCTTAGGTTAGTTAGGTTTAAGTAGTTCTAAGTTCTAGGGGACTTATGACCACAGCAGTTGAGTCCCATAGTGGTCAGAGCCATCCTCTGTGTTGTTTACGATGAAGCAAAGTTCGGGCGTGATGGAGTCTTCAACATGCACAATTCGCATGCCTGGAGTGAGGATATCCCATATGCCACACTAACTTGCGCTCATCAAGTGCGGTTCTTCGTTAATGTGTGGGTGGGTGTGTTGTTGGGGACAGTTTAATTGGGCCGTATCTGCTACCTAGGCCAGTAAATGGGAGGCACTATTACAATTTTCTCTCCAGAGCATTGCCAGAATTGCTGGAAGATGTCCCGCGTCCTACAAGACAACGCATGTGTGCGTCGATTCCTGGACCGACAGTTCCCAGAAACGTGGATTGGCAGAGGTGGTCCTGTACCATGACCTGCTCGATCCCCAGATATGTCCCCTCTGGACTTTTTTGTGTGGGGAGAGATGCGCAACCTTGTCTACGCAACTCCTGTTTCATCAGAAGAAGATCTGGTTACCCGGATAGTAGCAGCAGCAGGAACAATTCAGGATACTCCTGGAGTTTTTACGCGTGTCAGACAGAACATGATCCGACGGTGTAACCTTTGTTTACGTGTCAATGGAGGCATTTTTGAAAATCTACTGTAATTGAAATTGGGTTGTGTTAATGTGTTGTCTCTTGGTCATAAAAAATGGAAAAGTGTTTGTTGGTTTAATTAATTTGCCGCCAGAGAAATCTCCCTCCACCGGTTTAAATAATCGTCATAGGAAAAAATGACATTAGGGAAAAATATTTGTTTTGATGTCCCCTACAACCTCCCAGAGTTTGTCGGTTTAAATACTTTTCACCCTGTAGAAGACGACATGTTGGTGGAAAGAACGGTTAGGGACTCTCTCCAGATCTCTCCACCTTCCAGATCTGACGTCCAAGAGACGCATAATTTATAGTACACTGTGACGATGATGGCGGACGCCTGCCTGTTTGCGAGGCAGAAGTCGCAGTACGGACGCTGACAGGAGACGCTGCTGCGCTGCGGTGCGACTTGAGCAACGGTGAGAGGCCGCCCGCTCTCATTGTCTTCGCCTCCCGGTGCCCCCTTAGGTAGTCGCGTCTGCAACGTGACCGGAGAGCGGTACAACGCCGTCCGCCGCGAACAATGGTTCGACCCGGGACCACCAGGGAGCGGGCGGAATTCCGTTTTTGAGCGGCAATCCGGCGACAGGGGCGGGCCGCAGGGCCGAGATTGAGCGATTTATCAGGGCTTCCTCGGGGTCGCGGCGCCTACCGCGGCTCGGAGGAGACCGCGTCTCTGCGTTGCCGAGCGACGGGCGTCGCCCAGCGAGGGGACGGACTCGGCGGTGCTTTCATCTGCAGCGGCACACCTGTCGTGTCGTACCACTTCTTCCTCAGTGCGGAGGCTTGTGGGTGCTATTCCGCCCAACGTAAGGCCTGCAGCCACCTAGCAGCAGTACGAAACTACAAGAACGTCGATTGATCAATGCGTGGCTCTAATTTATCAGTCTTTTCACAACTGTACGTAAGAAGTAATGACAGATGAAGTAAAGTGCTAAGACAGTGCTGCGTAATTTGGCGTTAATGGCGGCAAACGTCCGTCAGAAGTGCCTATGATAACAGCACGGCATCGCTTCTCGTGGGCTCGTGACTCTATCAATTGGACCCTAGACGACTGGAAAAGTGTGGCCTGGTCAGATGAGTTCCTATTTCATTTGGTAGGAACTGATGATAAGGTTGAAGTGTGGCGAAGACCCCGCGAAGCAATGGACCCGTGATTTCAGCATAGAACTCTGCAAACTGGTGGTGACTCCATAACGGTGTGGGCTGTGTTTACATGGAATTGGCTGGGTACTCTGGTACAAGCGAACCGATCATTGACTGGAAATGATTATATGGGGCTACTTGGACACAATTTGATGCTGTCCATGGGGTTTGGGATCGGTTGGTAGGACATGTTTTGAGGCATCAAGCGATCACAAATTTAGCATTGGAGGGCAGCGTGGAGGGTAAAAATCGTAGAGGGAGACCAAGAGATGAATACACTAAGCAGATTCAAAAGGATGTAGGTTGCAGTAAGTAATGGGAGATGAAGAAGCTTGCATAGGATAGAGTAGCATGGAGAGCTGCAGAAAACCAGTCTCAGGACTGAAGACCACAACAACAACAACAACATGGGGTTTATGTCCCCGAAGAACGATGGAGTTTTTATGGATGACAATGCGCCATGTTATAGCATTTTGAACCGTTCGAGAGAATCATTAGGCCACCTGTATCGCCAGAAAGCAGTCCCCTCGAACATTTATGGGACGTTACCTAGGCAGGAAAATAACCAATGACGGACGGAGTAAGGAGGACATCAAAACCATACTAGCAGTCGCAGAAAGGGCATTCCTTTTTCAAAAGGTCTACTAGTATCAAACATAGGCTTTAATTTGAGGAACAACTTTCTGAGAATTTACATCTCGAGCACAGCATTGTATGTTAGTGAAACAGGGGCTGTGCGAAAACCGAAACAGAAGAGAATCGAAGCATTTGAGATGCAGTGCTACAGACGATTGTTAAAAATTAAGTGGGCTGATAAGGTAAGGAATGAGAAGGTTCTGCGCAGAATCGGAGAGGAAAGGAATGTGTGAAAAACACTGACAAGGAGAAGGGACATGATTATAGGCCATCTGTAAAACATCAGGGAGTAACTTCCGTGGTACTAGGGGGATCTGGAGAGGGTAATAACTGCAGAGAAGGACAGAGATTGGAATAAATGCAGTGAATAATTGAGGACGTAGGTTGCTAGTGCTACTCTGTAATGAAGAGATTGACACAGGAGAGGAATTTGTGGCGGGCCGCATCAAACCAGTCAGTAGACTGATGAAAAAAAAACCGTAAGAGTAGTAGTGTCAGTACGTCTGCAGCACAGGTTTCCTCTAGAGATCGCTTGGGGATTATCGGCTTCTATTTTCCTTCAGTTTTTCGTGCTGGCGCTGTCGTGTATTTTGAAGCTCAAACCCGAAGAAGGTTTGCTCAAAGTGTACATACCTTTCACAGACCATTACTCTTTCCCTTATCGCGACGCTACTTACGTGGGGAAATATCTAGTATGCGACCTGCCTGTGAGTCTAGTGTACTCTAAATTGTACGTAATCTGGTCTGCCTATTGTGCTTTTTATTGATGAAAAATATTTTGGCACGCATACGTCATCATAAATGCGTATTTTATTCAAGTTTATTTACTCGAATGTTGAGCTCTGTATTACCTCAGTTTCACAAATTTATACCTTGCCTATCTGTCTTAATTTCTACGTTCTCATCTGTTACAGAAATACACACAGTTACACTACGCTGCACATGCTTTCAATGAGCAACACCTCTAGCTTAAAAAAGCAATGTTTACTCATTTACGTACTAGATAACATTAATTTCTTGTTACTTCCCCAATACTTCTTGTCACCGAAGCTACTGCTGTATGCATTACGTAGTCCAAATATCTCAACAGAGATTGCGTTTTGATCTTACGAACGCTCAAGAAATCTAATCATTAACTTTGGAAGAAAGTGTCAGAAAAGTTAACAGGAGTAAAAACCACAGTCCAAAAAACTAGTGTGTTTCCATAGCACTGCCAGAGATGTTCCGTTCTCCACTTTTAACGAAACTCCCCAGTTTTAACGAAACCTATTAGAGATGTAAGCACCTGAATAATTACTCCTACGTATAAAATAGTTTCAAGAATCTAATTACTTTACAAATGAGTTAATGAACCAAATGTTTAACTTAAGCATGTAAGCGAGAAAAAAATTCTGAATGAGTTTTAAATTATACTTAGCGTTAGCTGAAGGTCTCTACCCGTAAGAGCTCTCATTATCAGACGCTGGATGAGTGTAGTCTCGGTAATTAGGGCCCCGTTTTGACCACAAGTTAGATATTCAAGTACGTCAGTGTTTATGACGTCATTTTCCTGAACTACGCGGCCTACAGTGATTTGATTCTGCAGCAGCACTCAGTGGTTTTTGTGCATACTGTCTGCAAAGTGTGTTGCGAACAGAGTACACAGTAAAGAAGTAATAAATTAAAACGTTATGCCTCATGCTCAAAGTTGTATGCATGAGCAGCGGAAACATGCCAAGCGACAAACTTTCTTCGTTTCGTCATTTTGTGTGTATGCTGGAGGAGGTAGGAGGGATCTGAGAGAAAAAGTTTTTTAAAGGTTTGAAACTATGTATAATCTTTTAGGAAGTCGTTAACGGCACTCATTCTCAAACAGCGGCTGAATAAAATCTGGCTATTTGTGCATCATTTACGCTGCATGAAGAAATACGCTAACTGCAATAAAAAATTGTTCAAATGGCTCTGAGCACTATGGGACTTAACTTCATCAGCCCCCTAGAACTTAGAACTACTTAAACCTAACTAACCTAAGGACATCACACACATCCATGCCCCAGGCAGGATTCGAACCTGCGACAATAGCGGTCACGCGGTTCCAGACTGAAGCGCCTAGAACCGCACGGCCACCCCAGCCGGAGTATGTTTAGCAACAGCTGACTTGTGCAGTAGCCTTAGTATGAGGAGGGCGCTACGCAAAGTGTTATCTGAGAGCAATAACCGTGGAGGTTACGGAAGGTCTGTGTCAATATCTGTCAAATTACTCTAAGAGGAGCGTATCATCTGAGAACGATGAGGTTGTTCGAGCGTCAGTGTTAACCTAATTTGATCTGGCTAAAAATCTTGTTATATTTCATAGTTCTCATACACCACCTTGTTAACAAATAACGACATGTTCAGAGGTTCGTTTCTACGTTCATTCACTCTGACTATCGGATGCAGATAGCTCGATGACTCTTTGGGGACAATTCCAGATGGTCTTATAGCAGATTCTCGGGAGATACACCGTCCCTAATGTGATCGCTTAATTCAGAAAACAATTACGATATCGATGCAGAACCCGGAAATCGCTAGCTAGCCTGAAAAAGGGTGCCAGCGTTTTGTTGTTCTTATAATAACATCCTCTTTTGGAGAACTATATTTGCAGCAAAGCCATCGTCCTGCAGCAGGATATGACAAATAGGTAACGTTAGTTAGTGCTAGGTGGGTATCTTGTGTCCAAACTGATCTGCACTCACGCAAGTCCATAACTAATTCACATCTAATATGAAATTTTGTGGACAGAACGCCACAGGTATCAAAACGAAAATCTTACAAACTTTTCGACAGAGATTATACTTTGAGCTAACCCTTTCCCAGAATGATACTTTTATCTATCTGCTTAAGAATGTTTCCACACGTGTGTGATAACGTCAGCTCCACAGAGCGTTCAGACGTTCGACAGGATTTGCTGGCGGCAGCGGCCACGTCCTCGGCGCGCTCTTCGGCCCAGGAAACCTGAGTGGAGAGCCGCGCCTCGTATGCGGCCACGCAGCGCGGATGAGGTGAACGCGTCCTCCCCACGCCAAGAATCTTGTGAATAATTCATGAAAATCGTTACGGAGATGGGGCGGGGCATTTTCATGCGAAATCTGAGCAAAATCGGCAACACTGCGGCGTGTGTGTACCTACGCGTTTATTTCACTTGGTTTACTGCGACAACTCGTGCACATCAGTAGCAGCTACATTCGTAAGAGGGAGCCTCGTCTGTACGCGCACAGATCTACGGCTGCAACGAAATGATATGCTTCTGTGCGAACATAATTTGTATACCTTTAAATTTTGTTTCAAAGGCCTGAATCTCTTAGCTTCTTTAATTACGTTCGATAAGTCGCTAATGATTGATAATATCGAATGAGCAAACCATAGACCTGGAGTGCCAGAATTATGCATATTGTGCTCGTAATCGATATTATGACTAAGCTGTCGCTAGATGGAGGTGATCATAACTGGGCTATGTAACTTTTATGCCGTGAAAAACAATCCACTGTCTGAAAAACTTTTCGTAGATTTTAATAAGTTATCGAGACATATTCAGGCTGTAATGTGTATGGCGACTAATGACGGCGCACTGATCAATCTTAAATTAGTATTTAAGTTAGTCGTAGACTAATAATCAGAGTGATCAAAAGTGAATGTTTTTATGTCGAGTAGTACCTCAAAGTACAGGGCTATTACAAATGATTGAAGCGATTTCATAAATTCACTGTAGCTCCATTCATTGACATATGGTCACGACACGCTACAGATACGTAGAAAAACTCATAAAGTTTTGTTCGGCTGAAGCCGCACTTCAGGTTTCTGCCGCCAGAGCGCTCGAGAGCGCAGTGAGACAAAATGGCGACAGGAGCCGAGAAAGCGTATGTCGTGCTTGAAATGCACTCACATCCGTCAGTCATAACAGTGCAATGACACTTCAGGACGAAGTTCAACAAAGATCCACCAACTGCTAATTCCATTCGGCGATGGTATGCGCAGTTTAAAGCTTCTGGATGCCTCTGTAAGGGGAAATCAACGGGTCGGCCTGCAGTGAGTGAAGAAACGGTTGAACGCGTGCGGGCAAGTTTCACGCGTAGCCCGCGGAAGTCGACGAATAAAGCAAGCAGGGAGCTAAAGGTACCACAGCCGACGGTTTGGAAAATCTTACGGAAAAGGCTAAAGCAGAAGCCTTACCGTTTCGAACTCATTGATGGGGACATGCTGTGCCGAGTGTGGGAGGAACTTGATTATCGGCTTGATGTCTGCCGAATCACTAAAGGGGCACATATCGAACATTTGTGAATGCCTAAAAAAACTTTTTGAGTTTTTGTATGTGTGTGCAAAGCATTGTGAAAATATCTCATATAATAAAGTTATTGTAGAGCTGTGAAATCGCTTCAATCATTTGTAATAACCCTGTACATGTGGCAATAGCAAACCTTCAATGCTGATTTCCCCTGCGCAGCAGGCCAGGTATTGGAGTATAGATGTGTGGACGCAAAAGGGTTACACCATACTGGCAGGTGTAGTCCGCTTAGCGGTGTAGTACAACCACGTGGAAAACCATCAGATCATAAAGTTTATGATGTGTTTGTGGGAAGACTGTTCGATGTAAAGAAAAACCATCAACCCACTGACGTGTGGACATATCGAGGTAACACACATAATAATATCTGCATTTATATCCGTTATACACTCTATTGTTTATTATGTCAATACTGTTGTGTGTCACGTGTCATAGAAGGATAGTCCGACCTATATGTAAGAACGAAAAAAATGGTTCAAATGACTCTGAGCACTATGGGACTTAACATCTGAGGTCATCAGTCCCCTAGAAATTAGAACTACTTAAACCTAACCAACCTTAGAACATCACACAAGTCCATGCCCGAAGCAGCGTTCGAACCTGCGCGACCGTAGCGGTCGCGCGGTTCCAGACTGAAGCGCCTAGAACCGCTCGGCCACGGCGGCCGGCGTAAGAACGAAAAGTTCACATTGTGTTGTGCTTACCATACAATCAGCATCTCACCCATTGTACCTAAATGGAAATTACTCAATGTTTACAGAATACAAGTTACATGACAGATATCAGTTCGTCTTTCGTGAACAGTAAAGGACGAGCACAGCTTTAATTCCAATAACTGATGACTTGAAGTACGTCATGGAATGCCGTGAGAACACAAAACTGACACTAGCAGACTTCAGCGTAGCGTTTGACAGGCTAACAAATTATCGACTTTTATTTTGAATTTGAGACCGGAAACCCTTCTTGTTAGCCTACCGCAGTCGGCAGTTACACGTTGGACGGGGGGGGGGGGGGGGGGGGGGGGGGACGTCTGCAGCGCCACCTGTCAGCGACTCCTTGGTGTGTGTGTGTGTGTGTGTGTGTGTGTTGCAGCATTTCAGCTGTCTGTATGTACTGTTTTCTGGCACGGAGATGTGAGACCAGCCCCACATTTGCGTGAAGGACCGTGGAAGTCTGCCTAAAAGCCACACTCAAGCTGACTGCTTCTTCTATGGGCGGATTCCAACCTCGTCTCGTTCACCTGCCTTATCAAACAAGAGGGATGCGTGTTGAGGTGTACGAGTAGGCCCTTCCTGCACAAGGTATCAAAATTCAGTTTTAAAGGCTGCTTGGAAAGTAGCCTCAAAAGCAATTTTTAGACCATTTCTAGCGGACAAAAAACAGCGGTCTGGCTGAAACCAAAAACGTGTTCTATAGGTTACCTGCCTTGAACTGACTGCAGTCTAATTAAACAGAATTACACCAGACGCGTTTCAGTTTTATTTATAATGCATCTTCCGTGATTATTCTGTAAATTGGATACATACTTTGCCGGCCGAAGTGGCCGAGCGGTTCTAGGCGCTACAGTCTGGAATCGTGCGACCGCTACGGTCGCAGGTTCGAATCCAGCCGTGGGCAGGGATGTGTGTGACGTCCTTAGGTTAGTTAGGTTTAAGTAGTTCTATGTTCTGGGGGACTGATCACCACAGCAGTTACGTCCCATAGGACTCAGAGCCATTTTTGATACATACTTTCGTACATTTTTGATTGTTTTAAATTAAAAACAAGGTTTTCTTTATAAAGCTGGTCTGCAATTTACTTATGGTTGTTTTTTTTAGATATTCTGCTTCTTATTTTATTGCTTGCAACGGTGTGTGTCGAAGCACTTCATGTCACATCTGCACTTGGCATTCTGCAGTATTTCTCGCGCTCCATTATTTACACTTCACCTCCTTAAACTGTTTCTCATTCCGCACTGCCATAGTTTTTATGTCTGTTCGTTTGTTGCGTTCATGTTGTGAGTGTCGCAAAACCGTGAAACTATATATTTTACTTTATTTTTCTATATTTTGAGTGTGTGTGTGTGTGTGTGTGTGTGTGTGTGTAATTTGTGAAATTGTCTTGTATATAGCTATAGACGTGAGAGGATTGGGTGGCTTCATACTTTTGTTTTTCTTTTTTTGTAAGGGAGGTGGGAAAGGCAGGGATGAGCCTGGACAGTACGGATTTAAAAGAGTCTTGACCGCAATAAAATGTTTATTTACAATGGGTGACCGGTATCTGTCGGAATGTGACCCTCTTCAGACCATGTATACGATGATGGTAGGCTGTGATGGAGAACGGAGTGGGTGTTGTGACTCCACCAACGTCACATTATTCCCTCACCCCTCAGTTCACCGTCACCGCCTACCATCATGGTCTAAATGGTCCGAAGATGGTCACATTCTGACAGAAACCGGTCACCCATTGTAAATAAATATTTTATTACGGTCGATACCGCTTTTAATCCATTTTTGAAGTCGCTGAAATGGGTTTCTTCCCAAAGTTTACTTTAATTCCATAACGATGGCGTACAAATTCGGTGACAGACGAGCAGGGGCAATGCGAATGATGTCGTAACAGAGTTGGTAGTGTTTTTCGTGGGACAAACATCGGAGTATCTGATCGAAGAACACGGCAGATGGGTGATAAAAAGAGACGGAGCGAAAGAGAGGGAACAAAGGCGGTGCGCTCGCAATCTCGGCGGAAACAATTAGGATTCCCGGCGCATGCGGCAGGTGGCGTGCACCGGCTGGCGGCGGTTTTTGCGGCCGACTCTGCCGCCCGGCGCTGGCTGTATAACGGGCCGGGCCGCCGCCGCCATCTGCATGCGTAATTCCTTAACGTCCTCGCGCTCGCCGCCGACCACAAATTTCGGCCGGCCGGTCTCGCGCGCTCAATGGGGCGGCAGTCGTCGCCGAAAACCCGCTCGGCCGCCGCGTTATGCGGGAACGCTCTCTGCTCTCCACCGTGCCGGCGAGCTACGCAGGCTGCAGAGGCGGAGGGCGTTCCGGAGTACCGGTGGTCCCAGCACAGGCCCGTGCGGATACTATCGTCAGTGAACTGCTGCGGGATCTGTTTCCGGCTTTCAAAGAAGCGGAAGGAAAGCAGGACGGACAATGAAATTGCGAGAATGAGAAAAACACCTTCGTGAGCCTACCGACCAAAATATTAAGGGGGCATTACACGACGACCGACAGCGGAAGGTACTGGTCTAGTGCGACAGCCGTCTAGCGGCTACGAAAATTAGCAGACACATTATCAGCACGCCCGAATAGAAATCAGTTCTAAACAGCCGTCAATCCACGCATGCGCAGAAGGGGGTTCCGCATCCTTTCTGCTTGTTATTTGCTTATTGTTAGATGTCTAGTGACTAATTTTAGATTTTAGTGTTGGGGGTTTTCCGCAATTTTTTTTTCAGTAAGTAGGTTTTCATCAATGCAGGAACTTTATTTCCAGTCGGCAATTGTTTCTTTTCCAGTAATAAGCATGTATTTACGATTTTTATCGTAATGCCTAAGCTTACGAAAGTACATGTTTGATTTCATTGCATCTCTTGCTTTATTTCAGGATGCCAGAAAAGAGAAACTGGCAGTGATAGGTGAGAAAGTCCATGCAGTCTGACCCAGCGCAACAGAAGATGATTGCAAAACACTGAGTATCACGTACAGAGCTCGGAAAAATAACACAAGTGCATCTTTAAGTATCGGTCCTTTACAGTGTTGCAAATTGGAGTGCATAAATCCTGAAATGGTGGGCTGTGCTATTCTGTGACTAAAAGCTACATCGTGAAAGATTCCCCAGCCGCCAGGAAGCATAATGTTACAACCAGCCTGCAACATGACAGGGCATTTACCGGTGTTTTATTCGTGATTTAGGGTGATATGATCACCAAAACGCCGGCCGGTGTGGCCGTGCGGTTCTAGGGGCTTCAGTCTGGAACCGCGTGACCGCTATTGTCGCAGGTTCGAATCCTGCCTCGGGCATGGATGTGTGTGATGTCCTTAGGTTAGTTAGGTTTCAGTAGTTCTAAGTTATAGGGGACTGATGACCACAGATGTTAAGTCCCATAGTGCTCAGAGACATTTGAACCATCACCAAAACGTGTAAACATATGGTTTAATTCTTAGTTTCAAGAATGTGCGACAGATTGTCACACTTGCTAATTCCATTTTCTATCATATACAGAGGTACCCGTGGTTTGCTGGCACGGTAGCTCAGCGTGTTCGGTCAGAGGGTTTAGCTACCCTCTGTAATAAAAAAAACTGAGTGAACGGTTGAACGAACAACCTGAACGGGTGTCATGAGGCGTCCACCCCGATTGTATACAACGAACAAAATAGAACAAAATGAGATCAACAAAGAATTAAAAAAAAAAAGGGTAGCGTCTTTGATTCATAATCAAAACGTCTTCAGTCCCGGGTTCGATCCCCGCCACTGCCTAAATTTTGATAAATAATCAGCATTGGCGGCCGAAGACTTCCGGCATAAGAAGTCAGCCTCATGCTGCCAACGGCCTTGTCAAAGAGGGCGGAGGAGCGGATAGAGGTTTAGGGCACTCTCTTGTCCTATGGGTGGGAAATTGCCCCTAAAGGCGGAAGAATCAGCAATAATCAACGACATGAGGATGCAGAAGGCAATGGAAACCACTGCATTAAAGACACGTAACGTGTATCCACAGGACATGTGGCCTGTATTTGAAGAAGTGTCATGATGATCTCTCCATTGGCAAAAGACTCCGGAATAGTCCCCCATTCGGATCTCCGGGAGGGGACTGCCAAGGGGGAGGTTACCATGAGAAAAAGATTGAATAATCTACGAAAGGATAACGTTCTACGAGTCGGGGCGTGAAATGTCAGAAGCTTGAAAGTGGTAGGGAAACTAGAAAATCTGAAAAGGGAAATGCAAAGGCTCAAGTGAAGTGAAGTGGAAGGAAGACAAGGATTTCTGGTCAGATGAGTATCGGGTAATATCAACAGCAGCACAAAATGGTATAACAGGTGTAGGATTCGTTATGAATAGGAAGGTAGGGCAGTGATTGTGTTACTGTGAACAGTTCAGTGACCGGTTTGTTCTAATCAGAATCGACAGCAGACCAACACCGACAACGATAGTTCAGGTATACATACCGACGTCGCAAGCTGAAGATGAACAGATAGAAAAAGTGTATGAGGATATTGAAAGGGTAATACAGTATGTAAAGGGGGACGAAAATCTAATAGTCATGGGCGACTGGAATGCAGTTGTAGGGGAAGCAGTAGAAGAAAAGATTACAGGAGAATATGGGCTTGGGACGAGGAATGAAAGAGGAGAAAGACTAATTGAGTTCTGTAACAAGTTTCAGCTAGTAATAGCGAATACCCTGTTCAAGAATCACAAGAGGAGGAGGTATACTTGGAAAAGGCCGGGAGATACGGGAAGATTTCAATTAGATTACATCATGGTCAGACAGAGATTCCGAAATCAGATACTGGATTGTAAGGCGTACCCAGGAGCAGATATAGACTCAGATCACAATATAGTAGTGATGAAGAGTAGGCTGAAGTTCAAGACATTACTCAGGAAGAATCAATATGCAAAGAAGTGGGATACGGAAGTACTAAGGAATGACGAGATACGTTTGAAGTTCTCTAACGCTATAGATACAGCAATAAGGAATAGTGCAGTAGGCAGTACAGTTGAAGAGGAATGGACATCTCTAAAAAGGGCCATCACAGAAGTTGGGAAGGAAAACATAGATACAAAGAAGGTAGCTGCGAAGAAACCATGGGTAACAGAAGAAAAACTTCAGTTGATTGATGAAAGGAGGAAGTACAAACATGTTTCGGGAAAATCAGGAGTACAGAAATACAAGTCGCTGAGGAGTGAAATAAATAGGAATTGCAGGGAAACTAAGACGAAATGGCTGCAGGAAAAATGAGAAGACATCGAGACAGATATGATTGTCGGAAGGACAGACTCAGCATACAGGAAAGTCAAAACAACCTTTGTTGACATTAAAAGCAACGGTGGTAACAATAAGAGTGCAACGGGAATTCCACTGTTAAATGCAGAGGAAAGAGCAGATACGTGGAAAGAATACATTGAAAGCCTCTATGAGGGTGAAGATTTGTCTGAAGTGATAGAAGAAGAAACAGGAGTCGATTTAGAAGAGATAGGGGATCCAGTATTAGAATCGGAATTTAAAAGAGCTTTGGAGGACTTACGGTCAAATAAGGCAGAAGGGATAGATAACATTCCATCAGAATTTCTAAAATCAGTGGGGGAAGTGGCAACAAAACGACTACTCACGTTGGTGTGTAAAATATATGAGTCTGGCGATATACCATCTGACTTTCGGAAAAGCATCATCGACACAATTCCGAAGACGGCAAGAGCTGACAAGTGCGAGAATTATCGCACAATCAGCTTAACAGCTCATGCATCGAAGCTGCTTACAAGAATAATATACAGAAGAATGGAAAAGAAAATTGAGAATGCGCTAGGTGACGATCAGTTTGGCTTTACGAAAAGTAAAAGGACGAGAGAGGCAATTCTGACGTTACGGCTAATAATGGAAGCAAGGCTAAAGAAAACTCAAGATACTTTCATAGGATTTGTGGACCTGGAAAAAGCGTTCGACTATATAAAATGGTGCAAGCTGTTCGAGATTCTGAAAAAAGTAGGGGTAAGCTATAGGGAGAGACGGGTCATATACAATATGTACAACAACCAAGAGGGAATAATAAGAGTGGACGATCAAGAACGAAGTGCTCGTATTAAGAAAGGTGTAAGACAAGGCTGTAGTCTTTTGCCCCTACTCTTCAATCTGTACATCGAGGAAGCAATGATGGAAATAAAAGAAAGGTTCATGAGTGGAATTAAAATACAAGGTGAAAGGATATCAATGATACGATTCGCTGATGACATTGCTATCCTGAGTGAAAGTGAAGAAGAATTAACGGAATGAACAGTCTAATGAGTACACAGTATGGTTTGAGAGTAAATCGGAGAAAGACGAAGGTAATGAGAAGTAGTAGAAATGAGAATAGCGAGAAACTTAACATCAGGATTGATGGTCACGAAGTCAATAAAGTTAAGGAATTCTGCTACCTAGGCAGTAAAATAACCAATGACGGACGGAGCATGGAGGACATCAACAGCAGACTCGCTCTGGCAAAAATGGCATTTCTGGCCAAGTGAAGTCTACTAATATCAAATACCGGCCTTAATTTGAGGAAGAAATTTCTGAGGATGTACGTCTGGAGCACATCATTGTATGGTAGTGAAACATGGACTGTGGGAAAACCGGAACAGAAGAGAATCGAAGCATTTGAGATGTGGTGCTATGGACGAATGTTGAAAATTAGGTGGACTGATAAGGTAAGGAATGAGGGGGTTGTACGCAGAATCGGAAAGGAATATGTGGAAAACACTGATAAGGAGAAGGGACAGGATGATAGGACATCTGCTAAGACACGAGGGAATGACTTCCATGGTACTAGAGGGAGCTGTAGAGGGCAAAAACTGTAGAGGAAGACAGAGATTGGAATACGTCAAGCAAATAATTGAGGACGTAGGTTGCATGTGCTACTCTGAGATGAAGAGGTTAGCACAGAAAAGGAATTCGTGGCGGGCCGCATCAAACCAGTCAGTAGACTGATGACAAAAAAAAAAAAAAAAAACAGTTTCTCGAAAGAGGCCACGTCCATCCTCACGAAGTTCCGAAATTCTTGCGGATCTTCGAACCTCAGCTCCTGTCCGGTTCGAACTCAACAACGTCTGGTTTTTCGTTTTCATCGCCTTTCTGCCCTAATCCGAAGATTTACTGTCACTCCGAGGGCAATAACTCCATAAACAAGTGGGTCCTCCATGTGCAAAATGCTATATAAATGTAAGTTTAGATATACATATACCTGTGTAACCAAATGGTTCAAATGGCTCTGAGCACTATGGGACTTAACATCTGAGGTCATCAGTCCCCTAGAACTTGGAACTACTTAAACCTAACTAACCTAAGGACATCACACACATCCGTGACCGAGGCAGGATTCGAACCTGCAACCGTAGCGGTCGCACGGTTCCAGACTGAAGCGCCTAGAACCGCTCGGCCACACCGGCCGGCCCTATGTAACCAGTCGTAATATAAAACAAACTATTGAGTCTGTAATTCAGAACAGTAGTAACCTGCATAAGAGAATAAGAATTACTTAATAAATAATGACAATTTCTTACTAAACGGGAAGCCTGAGCTCACGTAATTAATTTGAACGAATGACGTTCCAATATGGCACATGGTCCTCCTTGTCTTTCGCGCGGTAGAACGAACGACTTTATAAGAGATCAGACAGTTCTGGTAGCGTTTCGCGCGTTATTGCAGTCTACTGCGCATGTGCGCCAGGTATATCTACGCGTGGATGGTGTAATAGGTGTACGTGAACCAGCCTGTAATCACAGATATGCACGCTTCGGGCGCTGGCTCATAGCTGTACGGTTTACGCGCATCGTGTAACAGGGGCGTTAGTCACGTCCTAACAGACCGTACCGGAGGCAGAGGTCGGCAAGGCGCGCCTGTGCCGTGGCAATCGACACGGAGGTCAGCCACTCGAATCCCGGCGATGGAGAAAATCAGCCCCGACAGTATCTGGCCGGCTAGGGGAGCAGAGGTGGTGGCGGTTGGTCACCAGGTTTTGCGAGAGTCTCCTGCGTTAAATTCGAAACCTGTCTAGAGTGATTAATTTCGTGACGTAATGTGACACAGTTGATGCTGATCCTTCTGTACGATGGGTACGTTAAGCTTGGCGGCTACCTTGCTCGTATTCGACAGGGATGTTCTACCATCTGCATTCACCCTCTCCTTTTCCTCATTACTATATAACACAAACATGACACCGCACTACACACACACACACACACACACACACACACACACACACACACACACGCACACATACATACAGACTACAGTCAGCTACAGTGAACAGATATCTTTAACACGCAACTCCCACATTTCTCGAAGGAAAGGTGCTAGTGCGCACGAAAGATAACAAAATTGTTTGTCACACCTCAAATCGTCGGATGAAGAATATATTATACAGACACACACATACAGACTACAGTCAGCTACAGTGAACAGATATCTTTAACACACAACTCCCACATTTCTCAAAGGAAAGGTGCTAGTGCGCACGAAAGATAACAAAATTGTTTGTCACACCTCAAATCGTCGGATGAAGAATATATTATACACACACACACATACAGACTACAGTCAGCTACAGTGAACAGATATCTTTAACACACAACTCCCACATTTCTCGAAGGAAAGGTGCTAATGCGCACGAAAGATAACAAAATTGTTTGTCACACCTCATATCGTCAGATGAACACCGAGGTGACGAAAGTCATGAGACAGAGATATGCACTAAGCAGATGGCGCTAATATCACGAATAGAAGGTATGAGAGGGCGGTGCATCGGCGAAGTTGTCATTCGTACTCAGGAGATTCATGTGAAAAGATTTACGCCTGCCGCGGTGGTCGTGCGGTTCTGGGCGCTCCAGTCTGGAGCCGCGCTGCTGCTACGGTCGCAGGTTCGAATCCTACCTCGGGCATGGATGTGTGCGATGTCCTTAGGTTAGTTAGGTTTAAGTAGTTCTAAGTTCTAGGGGACTGATGACCTCATATGTTAAGTCCCATAGTGCTCAGAGCCATTTTTTTGAAAGGATTTCCGAAGTGATTATAGTCGCACTACCGGAATTAACAGACTCTCAGCGCGGAACGATAGTTGAAGGTAGGCGCATGGGATATTCCGTTTCAGAAATCGTTATAGAAGTCAGTATTCCGGCATCCACATTGTCAATAGCGTGTCGAGAATACCGAATTTCTAGCATTATCTCTCACCATGGGAAAAGCAATGGCCGACAGTCTTAATCGAGAGCAGCGGCGTTTGTGTAGAATTGTCAGTCCTAAGAGATAAGCGACAGTGCGTGAAACTACCGCAGAAATCAATGTGGGACGCACGGCGAACGTATCCGTTAGGAAAGTGTGGCGTCCATCGGCTACGGCAGCAGACGACCGATGCGAGTGCCTTCGTTAACAGCACGCCACTTCCAGCGAGTCTCCTGCGCTCGTGACCATGTAGGTTGGACCCTGGACGACTGGAAAACTTGGCCTGGTCAGATCAGTCCCGACAACGGATTACCATTACAAATAACCTAAATTGGAACGACCACATAGATAATATTGTGGGTAGAGCAAACCAAAGACTGCGATTAATTGGCAGAACACTTAGAAGGTGCAACAGGTCTACCAAAGAGACTGCTTACACCACTCTTGTCTTTCCTATTCTGGAGTATTGCTGTGCGGTGTGGGATCCGCATGAGGTGCGACTGACAGATGTCATCGAAAAAGTACAAAGAAGGGCAGCTCGTTTCGTATTACCGCGAAATAGGGGAGATAGTGTCACAGACATGATACGTGAATTGCAGTGTTAATCATTAAAACAAAGGCGTTTTTCGTTGCGGCGGGATCTTCTCATGAAATTTCAATCACCAGTTTTCTCCTCCGATTGCGAAAACATTATGTTGGCACCCACCTACATAGGAAGAAATGATCATCACGATAAGAGAAATCAGGGCTCGCACAGAAAAATTTAAGTGCCTTTTTTCCCGCGTGCCGTTCGAGAGTGGAACGGTAGAGAGAGAGCATGAAGGTGGTTCATTGAAACCTCTGCCATACACTTTATTGTGAATAGCAGAGTAATCACGTAGATGTTGACATAGAGTTCAGCTGGTAAGAGCTGATGCTCGGGTTCGAGTGTCGCGGAGACCCCACGAAGGCATGGTCCCAAGTTGTCAGTGAGACACTGTGCAAGCTGGTGGTGACTCCATAACGGTGTGGCCTGTGCTTACGTGGAACAGACTGGGTCCTCTGGATGTTCGGGCACGTGGAGACCATTGCCAGCCATTCATGGAGTTCTTGTTTGCAAGCAACGATGGAATTTTTGGTGGATGACAGTGCGCCATGTCACCGTCGGAAAGGCAAAATCGGAAACTACTTTTCATGTGTCAGCTAACGAAGTAAATGAATTCTTCTCTGCACCTCTGAATACCAGCACGGCTGATAATTACCGTCCACAAGAATCCCCAAACAGGATAACTAACAACGCTACCTTCCATCTAAAACATGTAACAACAAATACGGCAAGAAAAGCAATAATGAGAATCTCTTCTGATGCAATAGGCAACGACAGTATCGGTATAACCATGATTAAGAATGTTGCCGATATCTTAGTACCTGTCTTAACTGACATATTTAATTTTTCCCTCGTGAACGGAATATACCCCACTGGATGGAAAAGAAGCATAATTCGAACCGTCCCTAAGATCGAAAACCCGCAACTGCCTAGTGATTACCGACCAATTAGCATACTCCCTGCTGTTTCCAAAGCACTTGAATATATTGTTCATGACCAAATCACCGAACACTTGCATGAATTCAGCCTATATGACAAATTTCAATCCGGTTTCCGTAAACATCACAGCACAAACACTGCTCTAATTAAAGTAACTGATGACCTGAAATGTGCCATCGACAATCGAAAGGCAACAATATTGACGCTAGTGGACTTCAGCAAAGCTTTTGACACTGTTAACTTTGACATATTGCTCAGAAAAATGCAACAGCTTAATTTCTCTGATGGTGCAATAAGATGGTATGAAAGCTACTTAAAAGACAGACAGCAATGTGTTGTCTGCGTAAATGAAAAATACTCCTGGAAACATGTTTCCTCGGGAGTGCCACAAGGATCAGTCTTAGGACCACTTTTGTTCTCTATATATGTCAACGATATTTCGTCGGTTTTGTCCTCCTGTAAATATCATTTCTATGCCGACGAAATCCAGCTGTACCTAAGCGTCAGACCTGAAGATGTAAACACTGCAATCGCTCAGATGAATGATGATCTGTCTTCAGTAGTGACATGAGCGAAAAACCTGGGGCTTAAACTAAATGCAAAAAAGACGCAAGTAATCTTAATAGCCCATCAGAAATTAATAAGTTCAGATTTCCGCGAACGGCTACCTCCTATTCTGCTCGACGGTACTCCAATACCATATCAGAAAACAGTGAAGAACTTGGGTGTAACTTTGGATGAGCATCTCAACTGGGCGGAGAATACAGTCGCAGTGTGCCGAAAGACGTCTGCTTGTCTCTACGCTCTCAAAAAGTTTCGGAACATATTTCCACAGGACTTGAAACGCCAGCTCGTGCAAGCACTCGTTCTACCGAACCTCCACTACTGTGATGTGATTCAACAAGGCACGAGTAGTGAAAACAAAAGACGGCTAGAACTAACCATGAATGCCTGTGTGCGTTACACCTGCAACATTCGCCGATATGATCATGTTAGTGCTTCATACTCCGAGCTAGGGTGGCTGCGGCCGGACAAATTGCGTGACTACCACACTCTATGTCTACTTCACCGACTCCTCGTCGCGCAAGCACTTCAGTACCTAGCTTCAGAGATTAAAAACCTGTCATGCCATCATAATCGAAACACGAGGTCACTCTTATCTGGTATCCTAACTGTGCCCACTCACAAAACAAAAACTTTTGCAAACTCTTTCTCAGTTGCCGCTGTCCGCCTCTGGAACAAACTTCCCCTTACCTTGCGCAAAATTCAATCTCCTGCTGCTTTTAAGAAGAAGTTGAAGCATTTCCTACTATCATCCTCATAAAGTTCTCCACAAAATTAATGTACCAGGCCAATCCTCTCATCTGTCAAATAGCAAAGCTAGCGTCTCCTATCTTGCTCCTGAGATGCCTCCCTCTTCATCTATCTCTATTAGCCACGCAATCTTCTTTTCCTTTATATTTCCTTAATTATGTTTCATCATATCTCTCTATTCTTCTCCTCAATTCACCATGAGTCTCCCTCGTACTCCCTGCTGCTAGCACTCCTATCTAAAATCTGTCTCTTCAGTAATGTCTTATTATAACAGTACTTATGATCTACGAATATAAACTCTATGTGTATGTATTTTTCCAGGTGTGCCTTTCTAATGGTTTATTTCACTTTTTGTACTAGACGTACTTTAACATGCCTACTACAATATGAATGTAAAATAAGTAGAATGCCTGGTTAGATGTAAATCTTGCCAGGTTAAATAAATCAATAAATAAATAAGAAAATAAATAAATAATTATTTGTTATTGGTTTGGAGAACATTCTGGATAATTCGAGTGAACGATTCGCCACCCAGATCGCCTGACATGAATCACATCGAACATTTATGGGACAGAATCCAGAGGTCACTTGGTGCACAAAATCCTGCACTGGTAGCACTTTCTAAATTATGGAGGGCTTTAGAGGAACCATGGCTCCGTATATCTGCAGGAGACTTCCAACGACTCGTTGAGTCCGTACCACGTCGATTTGCTGCACTACGCGGAGAGAAAGGAGGTCCGAGACGATATTAGGAGGTATCCCAAGGCTTTTTGTCACCACAGCATACTGATCGCAACAAAAAATATAAAAAAATTGGAATTCTTTTCGTTAAAAGTATTAATTTTGTTGATCACAATAAGAATTATAAAACTACAAAAAAGTGGGAACTCATTTCTTTAAAACTATTAATACTCTTGACCAGAATAAAAGTTATGGAATGCAACAAAGATGTAACTTTATAATTTTTACTACGGTCAGGACTTCAAATGTTTAACTAATAAGAAGGTTCCAATTAGATGGATGAACACACCCCTCAGAAGCTTCCTACCAACCATGCCCTTTGATTTTACAATGTTCCCCCCCCCCCCCCCCTTTTTTTTTTTTTTTTTTTTTTTTTTTTTTGAGGGCTTGGTCGCTTTGGAGTGACCTAGATTAGTGATTGCTAACATTACTGAAACCATTTACCCCAGAATACAATTAGATATTAGATTACCTCACCAACAATAACACCTAAGTAAAGTTTAGAATGAAAAAGGATTTTATTTTAATGCTTATATTTTTAAAATGGAAGGTAAATTATATTTAGTTTTTGTAGGTGTTTCATTAAACCACGAACTAACGTGTCAGTGTGAGAACTGTTAGTGCTTCTTTCTAACAACCTTTTTTTTTTATAGGAAGGTCAAACGAATTTCAGTGAATGGCGAGTGTCACCGTTATCTCCTTGTCAGGAAGGGAACCTGTTTGCAAACGATGCTTCCTCCGCTCCACTCCTGTCCCTGACGTCACTCGCTTCACCCAAACCCTGCCCCCCCCCTCCCCCCACCACCATTTAAAATCAAGCAAGTTAAAACGTGTACACCATGCTTAACTTCTGTAAATCACTTCACTGCTGCACGCCTTACTCCTGAAGTGGCAAAAATGGAAGACTTCAGGATGCCGATGCTTTGTGTCTGTACACTGCCACTAATAGCAGAAATAATTCTAATTCGTAACTGATACACAATCCAAACCTCTTGTTTTTACACCTCACAAGGTTTCATTTTACCCCTCGAGGTATAATTACCCCCTAGAAGTGGTACCAGGCGGCCACGTGACCATCCACCGCTGACGGGAGTCACGGCAAAGAAATGACGTACATGTGCCAGCCGGCCGTACGGAATCAGCACGAAAAAGATTGACCGAGACGTGGCACAATGGGCGGGAGGAACTGCCACACCGTGAACGAGTTTCTGATTTGTCGGTGTATCAGTGTGCAATGTGCAACCAGTTTGCGAGGACTGGGGTACGACCAGCAAGCATGTAACATGTCGTAAAAAGCCCCTAACCGACAGGAAACGGAGATTAACCCGACTCCTTGCCAATCACAATTCGTTTCAGCAAGCAGTGGGAATTACTACAGACATTGAAGTCAGTTGAATCTCACCCACTTTGCGAGTGAACACTTCTGAGGGAACTGCAAGAAAGAGACGACATTTGGTGTCTGAAATTTCGTTGTCCACGGCAGCACATAGGGCCACCCGTTTTCAATTAGAACCGCACGTCACGTTGCTGGGGTGCAGTCAGACGGTTCCCCATCTTGCTTCTCTCCATATGACGCGAGGCCTTATTTGCACGAGATATTCGGAGCAGCGGGCGAAATGTAACGCTCAAGATTCCCATAATTCGGTAGCTCTGCGGGATTTAATCATCAATGGATGACTTCAGCTGAAGGAGCTTGTGGTCTCTTTTGCTCGCTCGATTGATGGCATTACGAAGGATAGAGTCGGTGTTACACGATATTAGTGTCATTTCTCCTGGTGTGATTAATCTTTTTCTTCTGGTTGGGAACACAAATCCAGCGGGAAAATACGTAACAAGTTTTGTAGGGTATGAATAAGACTTGCAGGAACTGTAAGAGAGAGAGAGAGAGAGAGAGAGAGAGAGAGAGAGAGTTGAACGTACTTAACAATAACAATTATTGGATTTCACAACAATGAATGATGCAAGGACGAAGGTGATGAATAACAATAGTAGCATCTACATCTAAATGGATACTCTGAAAATCACATTTAAGTGCCTGGCAGAGAGTTCATCGAACCACCTTCAAATTCTCCATTATTCCAGTCTCGTATAGCGCGGAAAGAACGAACACCTATATTTTATGTGATTTCCTTTATTTTATCATGGCGATCGTTTCTCCCTATATAAGTCGGCGTCAACAAAATATTTTCATTATGTACATCCCAGATCCTGTATCACTTCAGTAACACTCTCTCCCCTACTTCGCGATAAAACGAAACGTGCTGCCCTTCTTTGAACTTTTACGACGTACTCCGTCAGTCCCATCTGGTAAGGTCCCCCACACCGGGCAGCAGTATTCTGAAAGAGTACGGAAAGCGTAGTGTAGGCAGTCTCCTTAGTAGGTCTGTTTCACTTTCTAAGTGTCCTGCCAATAAAACACAGCCTTTCGTTAGCCTTCCCCGCAACATTTCCTGTGTGTTCCTTCCAATTTAAGTTCTTCGTAATTGTAATTCTAGGTATTTAGTTGAATTTATGGCCTTTACATTTGACTGACTTATCGTGTAACCGAAGTTTAACGGACTCCTTTTACCACTCATGTGGATGACATAACACTTTTCGTTATTTAGAGTCAACTCTCAATTTTTTCACGATACATATACCTTTTCTAAATCGTTTTGGAATTTGTTTTGATCTTCTGATGACTTTATTAGTCGATAAACGACAGCGTTATCTGCAAACAAGCTAAGAAGGTTGCTCACATTATTTCCCAAATCGTTTATATAGATAAGAAACAGCAAAATGCCTATAGCACTACCTTGGGGAAATTCAGAAATCGCTTCAGTTTTATTCGATGAGTTTCCTTCAATTACTACGAACAGTGACGTCTCTGAGAGGAAATCACGAATCCAGTCACATAAGTAAGCACGCAATTTCACTACAAGCCCCTTGTGTGGTACAGTGTCAAAAGAAATTCAGAAATACAGAATCAATTTGAAATCGCTTGTCAATAGCACTCAACACTCCGTGCGAGTAAAAAGTTAGTTGTGTTTCACAAGAACGATGTTTTCTGAATCCCTGTTGACTGTGTCTCAATACACCGTTTTCTTCGAGGTAATATATTGTTCCTCCCGCACCAAATTCTCGTCATCATTGCATACGTGCAGCACCTTTGGATGATGCCGAATTTTTGTCCGTATCCATTCCATTCCAGTCACACGACTGTGGAACAAATTACCCTCTAACATCCGTCTTATCCAGAACTACTCTGCACTAGAGAGGAGATTAATGTTTTATATTTTGTCATCTGTGAAGCTTTCTCCTCAGCAATTCCGTTTTCTTCCGTCCATCTCAGTTGCTAGTCTTAATCTATCATTTCTCGCTCTTCCTGTGACCAGTCAGCTTCTCCACACTGTCTTCTTACTGGTGCCACAGATTTCTTTTAGACGTCACTGCTCACTTTCGGCAAGAACGTAAAATTGTTTATGTTAGTAAGACTGACATTTCCCAAATTGCACATATTCGTTGATATACGTATCGTCATTATTATTATCAGTATTATTATTATTATTGTTATATACTGCTCATGTAGCATACACACTGTAAGGTTTACTCGCTTAGGGAATCTTATTAGATATAAGATACAGCCTGAACGCCCTATTGTTGCCAGATTAAATACGTAAGTGAAACATAGGAAATACTTTCCTTCCTCGCACACAACAGCACATTTCTTTCTCGAATTTTCGGAGTCCTCTTAATGCCTTTGATCTTTGTAGGTAACTGGGTAGAGTTACGGGTAAAGTTTCTGATGACGATGATAAGAGAGAAGGGGGAGGGTGAAGCCGGATGTGGGCACGTAGTCGGCTCCTCTGGAATACCACCGCGGGCCTCGGAGGTTCATGTCGCCATCCAACAGACGGATCACCATCAAGACTTTGATATGCTATCTCTCTATGAGATTTTCTCGAACTGTACACAAGTCTACGAATGGGAGATAAATGTGTGTTTTGATTTAATGGCACACAAATACTCTACATACAATTTTCGGCTAAGGTAGCCCCTCTGTTTTAAACTACAATCCATCGTAGATCTCTCGAACAAAAGATTTGTTCCCAATACGTGGGGGAAAGCACAGTTCACACCTGTCCACAAAAAGGGTGGCAGAAATGAGCCACGGAACGACGTCCAATATCCTTGACACCCGTTTCTTGTAGAATCTTAGAACATATTCTGAGCTCAAACATAATGAGTTATCTCGACCGGAATGACCTCCTCCACGTCAGCCAGCATGCATTTCGAAATCATCGCTGATATGAAACCCAATTCGCACTTTCTTCACATGAAATCCTGAAAGCTAAGGATCAAGGTGGTCACTTAAATACAGTATTTCCCAATTTCCAACAAGTATTTGACTTAGTACCACACCCACCCTTTTTATCAAAAGTGCGATCGTATGGTGTTTCAGAGGAAATTTGTGGCTGCACTGAGGACTTCTTGGTAGGGAGGACACAGCATCCCGGATGGAGAGTCATCGTCAGATGTAAAAGTAACTTAGGGTGTGCCCGAGGGAAGTGTGCTGGGACCCTTACTCTTCACGTTGTAAATTAATGACCTTGCGGATAATATTAATAGCAACCTCAGACTTTTTGCAGATGATGCTGCTATCTATAATGAAGAACTGTCTGAAAGAAGATGTAAAAATATTCATATGCTGCTAAAGTATCAAAGAGGTGCAATGATTGGCAATTAGCTTTAAACTGTCAGAAATGTATTGAATATAATACCAGTGAGTCACAGTTGAAACACAAATTCTCATACAAATATATGGCTCCAGCAGTGGGGATATGACATGGAACTATCGCAGAGCCCCAGTCGTGGGTAATGCAGGTATCAGACTTCCGTTTACTGGCATAATACTAGGGAAGTGCCATCAGTCTACAAATGAGAGTGCTTAAAAATTACTCGTGCGGTCCTTCCTAGCATACTCCTGAAGTGTGTGGGACCCACACCAAAGGCAGCATGAAAGGTCGCAGGTTTGTTTAATCTATGGTTGAGTGTCTCAGAGATACCGAAGGAACTGGACTGGCAGACTCTTGATGACAGATGTAAACTGTCCCGACAAAGTCCATTGACAAAGTTCCAAGAACCGGCTTTAAGTGATGACTATGGGAACATATTACAACCTCGTACGTTCCGCCCAGATAGATACCGTGAGTATAAGATTAGAATAATTACTACGCGCACAGAGGTATTCTGACAATCAATCATTCATCTGCGCTCCATACGTGAATAGAACGAGAAAGAGTTTTTAAAAAGTGGTATAGTGGAACGTACCCTCTGCCATGAACTTCACAATGGTTCACCGGGGGTAGACGTAAATGTAGAAAACCAACTGGTAATTTCATTCATCTATGAAAACAAGAAGTAATATTAAGGCTCACAGACAAGTTAACGCTGAGGCGATACAGCAGTGTTGCAAGATGACATGCGCACACAACTACCGCTCTCCTTGATGCCAGGGGAAAAACGTGGCGAACCCATTCGCATAATATGAGCGTGACAACGTCGTGGAACCGACCAACTCTGGTTATTGCGGCTAATGTCGTCGAATCCCGGCCAAGAGGCTCTTACGTAAACATACGTCGTCACTCTACAATTGGTTCACATGGTTCTGTTGTTTCTGTAATGACTCCGGTGGAGAATCTAGTGATGGTGAACCGCAGTTAAAGTTCTATTATCATCTCTGCTGTCGAAATATTGTCACACGTTTCTTCGTGCAACTGGAAAGTGGACCACCAGATTTCTTGTCCGACATGGAATGTCATGGCCATTTAACGACACTACTAAGAAGTAAAATAAAATAAAGAATACTGGTTACGTAGAACTATGTCATAGGGACTGTCCGTGCCCGCATCTCGTGGTCGTGCGGTAGCGTTCTCACTTCCCACGCCCGGGTTCCCGGGTTCGATTCCCGGCGGGGTCAGGGATTTTCTCTGCCTCGTGATGGCTGGGTGTTGTGTGATGTCCTTAGGTTAGTTAGGTTTAAGTAGTTCTAAGTTCTAGGGGACTGATGACCATAGATGTTAAGTCCCATAGCGCTCAGAGCCATTTGAACCATTTTTTTTTTTTTTTACTGTCGGTAATTTCCCGAGTTTTTTCTTAGTGTTTAGGTAACTCCGTTGATCCAGGTGGGAACAATAGTACTCTCTTGAAAGTAAAAGCTAAAACTGGTTGCATTCCATGCTGGGCGCTTGAAACAGAAACTGGTTATGAATTTCTGGAAATAAGACAGTCTTGATTGCAAATTGTTTTATCCATTTAATGGCAATTTCACGTTTCGTACTTGTTGTGCATCTTCAGATTAACGTAAAGGCGTGAAATAACATTATGAAGCGTACATTAAAAACCGGTGGAGGGGGGGGGAGGGGGATGGTAGTATGACGCAAAGATGAAACAATTTGCAACCAAGACTGTTTTATCTGGAGTAAAAGAAAAGCTGTCCGCAGCTCGTGGTCTTGCGGTAGCGTTCTCGCTTCCCGCACACGGGGTTCCGGGTTCGATTCCCGGAGCGGTCAGGGATTTTCCCCGTCTCGAGATGACTGGGTGTTGTTGTGTTGTCTTTATCATGATCATTCATCCCCATTACGGTCGGAGGAACGCAACGGCAAATCACGACCTTGCTTAGTCGGCGCTACGGGTGTCCTGCATCAGTCCCTACGCTCCTCGGAGTATGGGACATCATCATCAAAAGAAAAATTGCTATTTTTGCAAAATCTGGTGATATTGATCGAACAAAAAAGAAAGAAATCTTTTCATCAGCCTCGAAGACAGCTGACTCGGCTTGAGTACATAGGTGATTTGGATCCAATGCAGAAGTCGTCATATCTACCTGTTGCTAACACTAGAGTGTGTCTTCACTGTGTGTCCAAGGAAGAACTTTTCTGTACAAAGTAGGGATACGCATAAGACAAAGCATGTTCAGGGTACTTAGTACGTCAAATGTAGTTTAGATTCTGAAGGTGGCCAATGTATGATCGGCAGCGGATAAAGATTGCTGTCACATTCTGTTAGTGTATCAAATATAAAAATGGCTTAGAGGCGGAAGCTATATTCATCGTCCCGCGGCTCTTGTAGCCACGTTGACGTAAAAAAGAAATCCCAGGATGTCGGACGTCGTGCTTTAGGCTACGAGAAAATACGTTGTTGTATTATCAGTCAGTTGCAGATAACATGCTGTCAAGGCCAAGGTAGAGCCCTGGAGGACGAGCTGAGTGCTGTAACGACTGTCCAATTCGGTAAGTGCTGGAGAAGTAACAGTCGTTTTCACTTTACTTAATCCAGCAACAGGAAATTTGCCCTGATCGATTTGTTGCGACCACGGAGAAAGTTCAATCGTAATGTCAACACCAACCATGTTATCGTGGTCAAGATTGACTTGTTTCTGGTGTGCCTTTAGTAATAATTACTCTATGTAATGCACCATCTTTGTGAGTTGACAATAGTGATGCTTCGGACGCAACTCCACTTTTGGTTATTTCAGTTAGGGCTGAATCCGTCCGTGCAGCTGATCAGACATATGCTGCCCGGCCAAAAAGTTCCGAGACTGATTTTATTCCTGACGTATAAACGACGTCAGTGAAGTACCTACGGCAACGACCTGAACCAAGAACACTGAACAACACAAGCGCATTTGACCACTCACTTGTGAGTAGGCAGTGTTTGTCAACTGGAGGACGCGTGGCCGTAGTAAGTTATTGTGTCACAAATCTAGATGGTGCAACGGCTCTAAATCAAGTGCTCTAGAATTCTTTGAAGAAGAGAAAAGTATGTGCAAAGTTTGTCCCTACATCTTGACTCACGAACAAAAATAACGACGCGTGATGTCTGCCGCAACTGAAATGCAAAACGTGGACAATTCTTTCGTGGAAAAATAGCATCAAGGATGACAAGACTTGGTGTTGCCAATACGAGCTTACAATAAAACGACAGAGTGCAGAAATTCACATGTGTCGTAACAGAAAATATTCTACTTGGATCTAACGGTTCGTTACTAACGAACGCAATACCCTTTCTGCCCTGTCAGTTAAAGACACAGTACGTGAGGAGATTTCTACTTCAAGACCGTTTTAGGGTCACGTCAAACTGGGAAACGACGGACTTCAGGTATCTCATGTCGTGGATATCGCGCACCACTCTATTCAGAAATAAGTCCTCGTCGGGTAAACAATGCCACTTAATAATCTGGGAACTCTCTCATCGACGAAATATTACTATCTTCATTTATTTCGGATCTAAATGCGTCTACGAGTCCAGATTAAATACGCTCATTTAACCAGGAAAATCAACCCCAATTATTTATTAACTATGGAAATTCATCTCGAAGCCTGCTTTTACCTATTTCGAATATACCATGTATTTAATTCCATCATTTAATTTAAAGTGGACGAGCTCTAGATCTATTTTTCGTTGTATCTTCATTTCGATTATTTCAAAATTTTCTTAAACAGCGTATATCGTTCAGACATATTTACGCAAGATGTTGTTTTGGTCTTCAGACTGAAGAAATCAAACGCTCCTCTGTCCTATCTAAGCCTCTGCAGAAGTACTGGAACGTACATCCACATGCACCTGCCTGTAGTAGGCAGGCCTTGGTCCTTCTTCCACTATCTATTAACTGTTGCTCGATGGCACAGTAAGTGTCCAATCAACCGGTCACTTCTTTCTGTCACGTACTGACATAAATTTATTTTCTCCCCGGTTCGATTCAGTACCTCTCATGCGTTACCCTGTCTACCAGTCTACTATTTGAAATTTTTCTGTAGCTTTACATTTCATGAACTTGTATTCTCCTCTTGTCTATACTGCTTCCTGTCCATGTTTCATTTCCATATAAGGCTAATCACCAGTGAAATACTTTCAGGAAAGATTGAAACATGCCCCCTATAAAATTTTAGCATTTGCTCTGTAGCTTATACCACAAGCTCCGTTCTTTCTCTAAACTAAAGAACATAGCAGAAATCATAATACAGGTTGCATTGGGACGTTGCGTAAATTTCAAGAAATATTCTCTGGGTGTGGTCTGACGTAGTTGTGTATGAGACTCGTGAATGTTAATTGTCTTGAAACACTTAACAAAAAAATTAATTTCAAATTTGAAAAGTGTTAGCGCTAGCCTTTAAGGATAGCTAAAAGAAAAATCTCTGTTGGATTATTTTCTGGAGTTGGCTACAGCCAGTACTAGTAGCAGAAAAGATCTAGACCTAGCTAACTGCAGCGATATCAACAACAGGTTTGTATCTCACAGAACAAATGACGATCTATTCAATTGCATTGAAGTGTCTCTACGGAAGTACGGCTGGTGTAGGAGATGAATAACTTCGTACTTTGTATAATTACCAAAGAAACATATGACACGAGAGCGTGCTGAAAAGTAATGCCTCCAAATTTTTTAGTTGAAAACTCTTAAAGCTTTGCGAATGAAAGAAACTTTCTTAACATTCTACATCTTTACTCTAAATGTCTACATATTTGCACCGCTATTCCGCTAGCGTTTAACATAGCGGAGTGTAACGTAACTGCAGTGCCTCTCATAATATGTTTGCTTGTTTACAACACAACAATATGCAAGGTACAGTGAAACATGGAAGGGGCCATGTTATGGTTTGGGGTTGTATGTCGGCCCTGGGAGTGGGTGATCTGGTCTTCATTGACGAACAACGGATAAAAATGTATACCTGCAGATTCTAACCAACAATTTTAAGATGAGCGCCTATATTGTACGGTTGTTGCTTCTGGCTCCAGTACAACCGTAGAAAAGTTCTCAGTCCCCCCTCCACAAAGGCCGGACATAAACCCCATAGAGAATTTATAGGATTCGTTGGAAAGAAATGTTCGAGAAATCCCCATACAGGCCAAACAAGACGTCAGGAGACGGACTGCAAGAAGAATGGGAAAATCTAAGTGTTCCGTACTCACAGAAGCTTGCACAAAGTGTGCCAAAACGGCTGGCACAAGTGTTACAACGTCGTGGTAGAAGTACAAAGTACTGATTCCTCATTGTTTCCTAGTTCTTGGTTTATTTCTGCACTTTGTCCGAAAACTTTTGCAAAGGCAAATTTATGTTCTTTCACAAAAATATGAAATTATTTGTATTGTGTGAGTCATTAAACGAAGCAAAATGTTCAATTTATTTGCTCTGTGAATATCATTCTGTCTGTTGGAATAACAAACATAATATATTAAATTGTTTATCTATTATTTCTCAAAGTAAATACAAAACTATTCTGTTTGTCCCAAAACTTATGAAAGGCGCTGTATGTCTGTGCGTGAAAACAGCCTGCTGTAATCGAGGATCGAATTGGAAAAGTCCGTCCCACGTGTAACACGGCCTAGTTCAGCATGACAACGCCCGACCGACCACACACGAGCTCTGCGACACCCCGGCTCCTCTGGCGTCCATCCTCCTCCGTATAGTCGTGACTCGGCCCTATCCGATTGTCATAACCGAAAACTTAAAGAACGCGCTCGAGAACTTCAGTTTCACAGCCACGAAGAGGTGCAAACAGAGGTTTTGGCTCCGTCAACTACGTCAAACATCCTACAATGACGGTATCAACAAACTGGTGTGCCGCTGGGAGAAATGTGTTCCTCGCAAGGGTGACTATATTGAGACATAAATATGTAGATATATGTTAAATATGTGGACATTGAGCGCCTAGCGAGTTAATAACGTTTGTTTTATTTAAAACGCTGTAAGAGTTTGCACATAAGAAACTCGAAGACACTAGTTTTGAGTACGCGCTCGTAGACAGTTGTTGAGGAAGTAGCAGATGTTACGTTACCTCGAACAGTACCCTGCCATTATTTTCCAACAACAACTTCTGACTTTAAAAGCTGCAATCGGTTTCTAGCAGGTACATTGGTACTGGAATACTTTTCACTTGATACACAAATAGTAAATCCTGTGAAAATAATGCTGAAACTGTTGGCGCGATGTGGCGTGGATACTCATTCCGCAGATATCAACTGAAAATAACTGCAAGACATGTTGTCGAAATATCGTGTTACGTAAACGGGAGCACCCGGCTCGACACATGAGATCAGTACAGACAATAATAAAACTATGAGGAGAACACTTCAAACTTAAGTAGACAGTCATATGAAAACGGATGTTAACGCAACGGCGAGAAATACTTTCCTTCTTAAGCGCAATTTGTGAAATGAATTCAGCACCAAAACCTGAAAGCACGCGCTACGGCTGAACTACGCTGGGAATCGACCGAGGCACGCAGACTGCTTTATCTCTCACTGCAAACACCAGTCGTGGATGTTTCCAGTTTTGTTGTTTTGCTGACGCACGAACTAATATAATTTACAGTTAGTTGCAAATCTTCCAGGAATAATGCAGAAGCACGTGCTGACTGCGTCACGTTCTTTGGTCCTTTTCCATGTTTCTCACCTCTTCCACGTTATTTGTAACTGGAGCGGAGAGTACGTAATTTAAACTAGTTCAGGTCCTCATACTTTTAACATCTACGTAATGATGATACACTAAAACAAAGCCTGTAGAACAATTAAAGTTCGAAGGAGAAATCCTCAGAGACATTGTATCGCTTTGTGTGTGTGTGTGTGTGTGTGTGTGTGTGTGTGTGTGTGTGTTTGCAGTGACTCACAACAGATAAAGTTTGTGCCTTTTTTCGTCGCTCATCATGTAACGTTGAGATAATGGTTTCTAGAATGCGATCTACGGCTTTAACGTGAGGTGAGATAACGTTCCATTGTGGAGAAAGATTCGAATCTATCAAACTGTTTCCCCTCTCCCCCCCCGCCCCCCTCCACCCTCCTGGAAATCTGTTTTGTAAGTCTCTTTGTGGGATTCCTGGAAAAGAAATCAGGGACGATATTATGAAAAATGTATGTACAGTACGCCATTCAAGCAGATCTCAGCTTTATAGACAACGGGAGTACCATGTTAGATTGCTGTATGTTGGGTTAATCTCATAGCTAATACCCTACTGTGTTATAAACGAGACCTCTATGAGAATGATCTCGTCCTCTTAGAAATTGCCCCCTCCCCCCCCCCCCCCCCTTATCATTAACGTACGCATTCAATCGCTACTTTAAGGTTAATGTGGAACCAATGGCGCACCGGACTTACCAATTAATGTAAAAGGCGTCTTGAACGATGGCGGAAAAACTTATTTTTCACTCCCTGCAACTGTCCAGCTCGGATCTCCCGATCTAGTAAATATGTTTTGTGGTTCTGACGGAAGTCGAGAGCAAAGTTGTTTTCCCTAGCACATTTGTAGGCGCTCTGTACGACGCATTATCATCTTTCAGAACATCCGCGGCGCAGTTTACCGATCGTTGGTCTTTAATAGAGCTCCAGTATCTCTTCTAACAAGGTGAATTTTGCTGAAGCCTGCATGTAAGTGTTTCTCTGTCATTTTGTGCATTTCATTTTAAGCTTCGTGACTTCATTCGTAAATTTCATGGAAAACTTCCTACATGCTTGTGTTCACGATTAGTTATCTTCTTTTAATGACTTAAATGAGGAAATCATACTATCATCTTCTCTTTTTTTACTGGTGTTTAAAGTGCATAAAGGGAATATAAAGATGTACAGGAATTCGATCCTGTAAAAAGTCGATGAAAACATTTTAATCCATCGGGGAAAGTAACAGAATTCTATGTGGTGTCGTCGTTGGAAAATGTTCAAAGGCAAAAACTTACAAATTACTGGTTCCAACTTCTTTCTAAAGCGGGAAGCAGAAAACCCTTTCGTTAAACAACATCGCCACAACTGGCAGGTGCTACTACACTACACGTGGAAGCAAGTAGCCATTTTCTAAAATAATGTTGTCTCACGTGACCACACCAACAAGAAACTAAGCTCCAGTGTTGTCTGTATAAAAGAATTACACACAAATAAAAATTACTGTGACTCAACAAACTGTGTGAATAAAAAATTCAAAGTATGAATTGATGCAACACTAGAGGGAACTGTAGAGGTAAACCGAACATCCAGTGAACAATTCAGGATGTAGGTTTCAAGTGCTACTCTGAGATGAAAACTTTGACACGGGAGAGGTATTCGTGCCGTGCGGCTTCAAATCAGTCAGAATGTTCACAAAAAAAAGTTAAGTTTCGTTTCAGTCTTAAAAATGTTAACGCATAAATCTGTAAATTGTTGCAAGTTAACAATTGGATTGTTAATTGTAGAAGACCATTCATTCTCTCCAATGTGTGGCTACCAAAAGTGATACGTTAATCGTGTTGTGAAAATGCGTGCCCCACCTTATCGTATTTTTGTATAGCTTAAAGCAGCTGTTGTGAACAAGGGCATGGTTCCCCGAGAAATCTCAGCCATTTCTTTCCTCAGTACTCCATTAGCCTGCCCCCTTCTCTTTATCTAATGTCAGCAGAAATCTTACAGGGCTTTAATTCCTTATCTTTCTTATTATCCTTGAAAAAGTATAATTCACAGAAACTCAAGACAAGTTCATTAGTCGACTGAGGGAGTGCATAGCATTATTAAAAACATGCCTGCCTTCTACAAACTTTCTAACTATTGTGTTCTAAGAATAAATTCATTTAGGTGACTCTTGAGACTTGAAATAATTGGACATCGTTTTGTTTCCAATATGTGGGAGTAAGGACCACGTAGGTGAGTAGATACGTGTGTACGCGAGGGCCTCACTTGGGTACAGAGCGTTATAAGAAATGATCGCCTGTTGACATGAATGATGGACTGTTTAACAACACAGCCGTTGTCGCGCGCTCTCCCCCCATTATTCGGAAAGAGCTGATTATAGTCGTTAGGCAAGCCGATAATGACGAACGTGATGTATGGTACCCGAAAGCTCTTTAAGCGTGCCGCAGTAAATAACCGTACTGATTATACTCAACTCTGTTGGTCAAAGCAAGCGGGACACCAAGTTCCGATTCAGAGAGGCGGGCTGCTTATGTTTTGATGGGGGATTCCCACATGTGAAGGTACGTAAAGGGTCTTTTATAACTGATTTAACTGTGCTAAAGTACTTCAACGAGTCACGAAAGTGTACGTCGCCATTTCTGATTATACGAATGTAGCCAAGTCGCTGTAAGGTGTAAGGTCCTACCGCAATTGGACAGTCCGTGAGCTTAGCCCCCAACGCACGACAGTACGTTCCACTTTTCGATTTCAGGTCTGCATTTACTTACCGGCGTCCAGTTTAAATAGATGATACTGTGTTATAACTAAACTGGAACAATACACTTGTCTCAGCAATTTTGACGAACCAGTTTACGGTTGGAGTGTTACTGCGGAAGTTCCCAGTCTGTTTGCTGAGTGCAGGTCGGCACGTTTGTGACGGTTGGTTGCACAGAGAGTCCCTGAAGTCAGTGCCAAACTTAATGAATATTTTGAGCAGAAATTTCGATATCTTATTTAATTGAGAACTTAAGTTGTTGGGCTGGCATCCGCGATACGGGTAACGAGAACTATTCTAGAGCAATAAAGTATCTATGACATAAAATACAAATCTTAATATCCACTAATCAATAGCCTTGCACGTAGTCATGGCTCATGAATATTTCTTTCCAGTCCAACTTTATAGTCGGCAATCTGAGTGTAGCGACTTCACAGTGCAAGGAAGTAATACTTATTCGTTCTGATGCGTAATAACTCAGTCTGTTACACCGGTATTCCAATACGAAAGGTGTGACGTTATATCAATTAGGTATTCTACGCGTTGTACCTGTAAAGTCTTTGAGTTCAGCGCCATCTTTCAGATGACCATCGTAAGACATTCTATCTACTTGAACAATCAGTGACATTAGTGTCTGTTTTCTCGAATGGAGGACATTCTACAAAATGTGGCCATTTCGATAAACAATACGTTCCTTTCAAATATGGTTAACGTCACTTGCCAGCCTTATTTGGCTATTTTGTTAAACTTCAACGTGAACATTTTAAACTTTTCTAATTGTAAGTTAGCATACTGACTACGTATCTACAGCATTTTTTGAAAAGTGTGCCTCCTGAAGCGAAAAGGTCAGTAGCGCAAAGTGTCATAAGCAAATTCACCACCACCTTACATACGTAACGTCCAAGTAATGATTACCTCGCCTCTGCAGACGTCTTCTATTATGATGGGCTGAAAAGATTGATCCTGAAAGTTATACACCCACGAAAAAAATGGCACTTTGAATTGTGAATTTCTTTCCGTTCCATAGTGGCCCGAAATTTTGTAATGGGGAGCCGCGTTGGGGAAAGAACTTGAAATCTCTCTCTGTCTGCCGGCCGGAGTGGCCGAGCGGTTCTGGGCGCTACAGTCTGGAACCGCGCGACCGCTACGGTCGCAGGCTCGAATCCTGCCTCGGGCATGGATGTGTGTGATGTCTTTAGGTTAGTTAGGTTTAAGTAGTTCTAAGTTCTAGGGGCTTATGACCACAGTAGTTCAGTCCCATAGTGCTCAGAGCCATTTGAACCTCGCTGTCTAAACAGAAAAGGATATCACGGAATATGATGTTTGTTAATTAAATAACGTACAGATAATCAGCATCCAACAGGCAGCTATGGGACAACTGAGTGTAGGAGAGAGCGACTCGAATGAAAGGTTGTTGGCAACACTGTGCTCAGGTACTAAAACAGCACTCTTCTGGTGCTTACATCTGTGAGGAACGGTGGTGAGGCATTAGGGACCTTGACATTTACGTCACATATGGGAAGACTCGTGGGTACGTCTCGCTGTAAGGAGATGTTGCACTATGCCAGTTTGATGGGTGAGAGTATAGAGAGCTAAGTGGAGCACATGGGGTTCAGCGAGGACCCAGGTACTCAGAGAGTGCAGAGAAGGAGGAGGAGGAGGAGGCGGCGCTGACGTACCGTGGCTGGGGTCAGAGCTGGCGCAGCGGTGTGTCGCAGTAGCAGCCGCGGTGACGTCTGGCTGGATTCGCGGAGCTGGAGCGTCTGGTCGGGTCGGGTCCTGTCCCGGGCGCCTCGCCTCGCCTCTCCTCGCCGGCTGTGCGCCAGCCGCTGCCGCTGCTGCTGCTGCTGGAGGGTCCACCCGGCCGCCGCGCACCGGCTGCGCTCACGTCCGCACTGCACGGAGGTCCGCGGAGCACTGGAGAGCCGCGCAGTCGCGCCAGCCGGCCAGCCAGCCAGCCTCCCTCATCCCGCGGGGCCGCGGCGCGCGCCCCGGTCAGTGCTGCCGCCTGGCGGCGCCCGCCCCGCAACGGCGGCGCAACCCCCGGCACCGCACCTGCCGGTCGCCGACGACGGCAAGTGTTTCGGCAGCCGAGTCGCACGCCTGCCACTGACAACTCGGCCGCTCTTACCGTACTATCCGATTTTGGATGTTGGCTTTGCCAGGGGAGCAAGGTGGCTATAGATCGTCTAAAATCCGCAAGGCACCTCGTGGAGTGTGGCAGAGGGTACTTTGCCTACCACTGTCTCTCTCCATTCTTCTCCGTAACAGCCGAAAATGGTGCACGAACGATTCTTGGCAAGCGAGAGTCTGTCTGTAATGTTTCCTTTTTACGGTCTTTCGCGATGTGTATGCGAGGCCGTTTATAGATCGTGTGTGCCACAATGCTCCGATCTGCTGCGAGGCCCATGTTCAGTTATCCTTTTCTTTTCCTTGTACCTTTATCCCGCATCGGCACAAGATTATTATCGGATTTGGTGTGTTTGGTTTAAGGGATGTCCGCTTGCCTTTGCTATCGCCAACCCGCAACCCCACATCGAGGAATGCCTGCATTGCAGCTTTTGCATTGGAGATCGGAAACCGAGCCACTACGATTCAGTTGTTGCGGGTTGCATACTTCACAAATCAAGGCGCCACCGTTACGCAAGTGGTAACGGGATTCCTTCGCTCACTCTAAAATTCCGCGAATATGAAGAGTCTGAGAACGTTGGCTCTCCAATCTCTTCATACTGGTCGACTCGTTCTCTCTTGCTCAATACGCAGAAGTGTAAAGCTACTTGTATCTTACTGACAGTACGGAAGATGCTGCAAAGTAGCAGTGGCAAGGCGAAATGACCGATTGTAGGGATCAGATGGCGTTTAATAAAGCTGTGTTTTGTGGGACTGTGGAAATTAATTGATACAAAGTAGAGAATTACAAATGTGTTTCATTGGAGGAGGAGTCCAAGCTTCAGACGAAAAGACAAAAATTTTGTCCAGCGCAAACGAAATAGTTTATTCTCCTTCATTCCAGCTCCACCATGAGGAAACATATGGGCCGCGTCAGACGAAAAAAAAAAATGGTTCAAATGGCTCTGAGCACCATGGGACTTAACATCTATGGTCATCAGTCCCCTAGAAATTAGAACTACTTAAACCTGACTAACCTAAGGACATCACACAACACCCAGTCATCACGAGGCAGAGAAAATCCCTGACCCCGCCGGGAATCGAACCCGGCGTCCGACGAAAGCTGGGCACAGAGCGACGTTACTGTTATGTTACTCTGACAAAAAAGTGCGCAATTTCTGTATTCATATGGTCATGGGAACTTGTGTTTATGGGCAATTACCGAGTTCTGTAGCTTATCATTCATTTTTGTAATGTATTTTGTAATTAATCGGCGTTTAAAGATCGCACTTCATCTTCATGTCATCTCGTCTGGTACTCTTCGTTACAGACTCGGTAACGTCTCGAAATTATGATAACGTGACTCTTAGATATCCTCTGAATAGATATTAAACATTAAAATAAAATTGCAACAGTCTTCGAAAAAGCTTTATCTACACAAATGCATGTATAAAGAGAACATTTTAAGAACAGAACTAATCATTCGTCAGCTGCTCAAACTTTTATTAAATTAACCTCTTGACAAATTTCGGCAAATTAGTTTGCCATCCGCAGAAGAGCGTACAATTAGGCTTACATCGGAAAGCTGTCGTCAGGAAAACTCTAGACGATGGAGTCCTTCGTTAAAACTCCATCGTCCAGAGTTTGCTTGACGAATGCTTACCAATATAAGCTTAATTGTATGAGCTGAGGATGGAAAATTAATTTGCTGAAACTACTCAAGAAGTAAAGTAAAGATTTGTGCAGCTGTCGAATGATCAGTTCTGTTCTTAAAACGTGCCTCACAGCTGCTCCTTGGCAGCCATGAATAAAACATACAAAACGATATTCACTGCTTACCGATCAGTTATTATACCGGTATACAACTTGCTTCTGTCAGTCTGCGAGGTCGGACATTTTGAGAGATTTCAACTAGCACTCGAGAATCGCTATAAAACCGAGATAGTAATTTACAGTTTGATGGCGAAAATTCCTTTCAGAATGCTGCGCATATAGCGAAAATGCAGCGAGTTTGCGGTTACGATTCCAAACTCGTGTACCCGTTCTTCTTTCTGACCGAATCGAGTGCTCTTGTACCCGATAACAGACTAATGTAACGAGTGGGCCGCAGCGGAGAACCACGAATCTGGTCTTGGGGCACACGGGGGTGGCGATTTCGGAGCTGGCGTCACACAACTTGCCGGCGAGTTTAAAGCGAATATTTTCACCTGTCAGCCTGTAGTGCAACGTGTGTGGGAGTGAGTGTAAGTTTTCTGAATGCTTGTAGATCATACTTGGGTACCAGTCCGGTATTCACCTAGTGGGATGTAGGAAACCGCCTAAAAGTCACATCCAGGCCGCCCAACACAACGACCCTCGTCATTAACCAGCCGCGGGGGCTGTATCTGCAGGGGGTGGGGGGCGGGCGAAGTATCAAACTGTTCTCGAAACGATGGATGTCTAGTACGCAGTGTTATAGAGACGGGCAGACAATGTGTACTCATATACTTTAATGTGTTACCTTCCTTGCTTAATAATCTGATATGTGAAGGTAATGTCTTCCAAAAAATTTTTCACTAATGTAAGCCCAGTTACGCACTTCGAATATGAACCGTTACCTGGACGACGCAGGTAGTGCAGCTCAATACACAGACACACTACTCGTTGCTTCATCGTAAAATGAAGGTTTTCACGGCCTGTATCTAACCTACATCTGCGTCTATACTTTTCAAACCACCGTTAAGTGTATGGCAGAGGGTACGTCCAATTGTACGAATTATTATGGTTTCTTACTGTTCCATTCACGTAAGGAGCGCGGGAAGAATAATTGTTTGAATGCCTCTGTGCGTGCAGCAATTGTTTTAATCTTATACTCACGATCTGTATGTGAGCGATACTTAGGACGTAGTAGTATATTCCTAGAGTCGTTATTTACAACCGGTTCTTGAAACTTTGTTGACAGACTTTCTCGGGACAGTTTACGTCTGCCTTCAAGAGTGCGCCAGTTAAATTCCTTCAGTATCTCTGTGACACACTCCCACGGATTAAACAAACCTGTGAGCATTCGTGCAGCCCATCTCTGCGTACTCGTAGAACACTACTTTTTTTCGTTTTGTAAAGTGGAAAATTTTACATTTCTGAAGAGGTAGATTAAGTTACCAGTCTCTGCACCACGTTGAAATCTTATCAAGATCTGACTGAATATGTATGCAGCTTTTTTCAGACAGTACTTCATTCTAGGTTACTGCATCATCTGGAAAAAGCCGGATTGTACTGTTAATATAGTCTTAAAGGTCATTAATATACAAATTGAACAGCAAGGGTCCCAACACACTTCCCTAGGGTGCACCCGAAGTTACTTACACATCTGACGATGGCTCTCCATTCAAGATAACATTCTATGTCCTCACTACCGAAAGGTCCTCAGTCCAGTCACAAGTTTCATTTGATACTCCATATGATCGTACTGTTGACAATAAGCTGAGTTACGGTACTGAGTCAAATGCTTTTTTGGAAATCGAGAAACCCTGCATCTACTTGTTTGGCCTGATCCAAAGCTTTCAGTAAGTCACGTGAGAAACGTGCGGGGTTGGGTTTCACACGACCGATGTTTTCGAAATCCGTGCTGGTTGACATTGAGGAGGTCAATCTGTTCAAGACACCTCATTACGTCAATCTGTTCAAAATACCTCATTATGTCTGAGGTCAGAGTATGTTCTAAGATTCTGCAACAAACCGATAACAAGGATATTGGACGGTAGTTTTGTGGATCACATCTACAACCCTTCTTGTAGACGGACGCGACCTGTGCCTTTCTCCAAGAAATGGGCACGGTTTTTTGTCCGAGAGATCTACGATAGATTACACTAGAATGAAATTTTCACTCTGCAGCGGAGTGTGCGCTGATATGAAACTTCCTGGCACATTAAAACTGTGTGCCGGACCGAGACTCGAACTCGGGATCTTTGCCTTTCGCACTTGCCCGCGAAAGGCAAAGGTCCCGAGTTCGAGTCTCGGTCCAGCACAAAGTTTTAATCTGCCAGGAAGCTACAACAGATTATAGTTAGAAGAGGGGCTAATTCAGCTGCATATTTAGTATAGAATAAGATAGGGATGTAATCGGGCGCTGGAACATCGCTCAATTTTAACGATTACAAGTGTTTCTCAACACCATTGACAGTAATACTTATTTCATTCATCTCTTCAGTGGTACGAAGATTAAATTGGGGCAATTCTCGTGGGGTCTCCTAAATAACAAACATCTGAAAACCGAATTAAGCATTTCAGCTTTTGTTTTGCTATGGTCAGTGCCAGCTCCTGTCTCATTCGCTAGGGACTGGACACTAACTTTGGTGCCACTGACAGCTTTTACCTACGACCAGAAGTTCCTTGGGTTCTGCTACGTTAGTCATTGAGGGTACCACGCACTGCTCTCTTGACGTGATTCATTCAGCATCTCTCTACCTATAGCCTTTCCCTGTTTCTTTAGAAGTTTCTTTACAGTGACTGTACGCTATTGGGTTTCCCTCCTATTATGGACTGTTCCACTGGGTATATTATCTATCCAGTGCATGGTCAACTATTCTTTTAAATCTTAGGCACTTGTGCTAAATGTTTCAAGTTCCTCATTGAGCTAAGACACTACCGACTTTTAATCTTGTTTACTAAACACTTATGTCTTCCTGCTTGGTTTAGTTGTCCTTTGTACTTTGGAAATCATTGTTGCCACAGCAGCACCCTAGTCACTGAGACCAGTTTTAGTGTGGATGTCCTCAAAGACGTCAGGTCTGTTTGTTGCCATCAGATACAAAATATTTCCATTATGAGTGGGGTTCTAACTATCTGTTCTAGGTAGTGTTTAGAGAAGACATTTAGTAAAGTTCCACAGGATGTCTTATCAAGCCCACCAATAACAAAACTGTAATTTTCCAATTAATTGTTGGATGATTGAAGTCTCCACCAATGATTACGGTATGATTGGGGAACTTACACAGAAGTGAACTTAGATTTTCTCTAAAGTTTTCGGCTACATCAGGAGATATAGCTCGTGGGCGACAGAAGGATCCAGTTATCAGTTTATGCCCTCCACAGATACTGAGTGCCGGACACTGTGGCCGAGCGGTTCTAGGCGCTTCAGTCTGGAACCGCGCTGCTGCTACGGTCGCAGGTTCGAATCCTGACTCAGGCATGGATGTGTGTGATGTCCTTAGGTTGGTTAGGTTTAAGTAGTTCTATGTTCTAGGGAACTGATGACCTCAGATGTTTAAGCCCCATAGTGCTTAGAGCCATTTGAACCATTTGATACTGTCTTGCCCAAACAGTCTCACATGCAGCTTCAATTTCTGTCACAGGGGATTTGAGTTTCTTGTCTACTGCGACAAATACACCACCTCCATTTCTTATTTGCCCACCTTTTCCATGTACATTTAAATTTTTTCCCTAAATCTCACTGCAATCAATTTCAGATTTCAACCAGCTATCTGTACCTAGTATCGTGTGGGCTTTACTGCTTTTCATGTGTGCCAAACTCGGCACTTTCTTGAGAATGCTTCGGCTGTTTACCATTGGGATTTCACTACTCTTACCTATGGGAGAGATTTCTTTCGATCTTACACTGATACTTCTGGGTTAGGTTTTTGGTTATCAATTCTTGGGCGTTTAGACCATTTTATGATGCATGTTCCTGCGCTTAACATTTCGTCACCTAATGATGAAGACATAACCAGAAGTTGTAGAGGGTCAGATATTACTTTCAAACTCAAACGGACTCGGCAAGCGGAAACTGTTCACACTTCGGCGCTTAACGGTTTAGCCGCCACGTCCGCAGACCGCTTCCTGAGATGGCAGAGTCGCGCCAACGTGTGTTATGGAGCTTGTAGTGGGGAGGAGTTGCAGCTGACTGCTTTATATACCATTAAGCCCCTCATCTTCCGTCATTTCCGTCTAGAGAAACCGGAAAACTTGGAAGTAACAGATCGTGCACTGGGACCAGGGAACCGCCAAATCCGTTTTCTGACACTTAAGTTTTATGACGACGCTAGGACGTACGTACAGAGAGGTCACAGCAATAAAAAAAAACTGTGACAGCAAAGAACAGAGACTGAAATTTGACAAGTTATGGGTCTTAGGTGAGCAGGCCACGGTAGATTTTTTTAGCCTAATTTTTTATTGGTTTACAAACGTCCTTAGACAGTCTGTTTCTTAAGATTCTTTGACATAAAATGTACCACAAATGATAAAATATATGATAGATGTGAGTTACTGCATGGGAGTCTGGTGCGTCCGACCCCTTGAATGCAACCGATGTAATACTGTAATAGTTATCTATGAAATAAGGGTCCGGTTAGTTTCCGATAGTATCAACTACAATACCATTCTCAACAAGATTTCTCTTCGTAACATGACTCGTTTATGGTAAAGAGTCTAAGAGCACGCTCTTATCTCGCGATTACTTAGCTTGCTATTTTGCTTGTTTTTTACACGAAGTAAAACATGAGTGCTTGAAAAGGCACGTATAGAAAAGATTTGAAAAGTAATCCTGGTCGCGCAAATGCCGCTCAGATTGCTAACGGAACAAGTTAACACATCTAATTTCGTTAAAATGAGAGTGTTCCGACATCGGCGAAAAAAGGGCAATCGGCTGGCATTGCCGATTAAAGTTTTGTTCAGCTTCAGTATTAAAATTACAGGTTGAAACTTTAAACAACATTTTTCAATCTGGTGGCAGCTATAATACAGGCAATTACATTATACCTTTTTGTAACTTGTGAGTCGGCGTTTTTCTACTGTAGTACGTACAATTTTTGCGATATATTTTTATTTCGCTTTTTGGTGCACGTTGAGGCGTAGCGCCGTATAACGATCCTGCCTCGGAGGCGGTTAAGTGGGAGATGTGTCTCAGAGCTGGACAGTGACAGATGGTGACGCGAGACTGGACGCGCACGTAGTTTGTGTATCAGCCGATAGAGGACAGTATTGGATAGGGGGACTGTGATTTTAGTTTCGATTGTGACCTCTAGAGTGCACTAAAGTAACAGAATGTTTTTCATAAACTGTTCTAGTATTTTTATAAAGAGTTTTTATGTCCTTTTATGTATGTAAAATGTTATAAATGTGTTTTAGCAGTATGAATGATGCGTGAGTGTCGTTTAAGGTTAATATGAAGATAATTGTTTAACGAGTTATGTAGTAGGATTTAGTGTGGGAACATTTCGAAGAAGTATGGATATGGACAAAGGGGATTTTTGTAGAATAGATTTGTAAAGTAAGTTTATGGTAAAGGGAAAGTTAATTCAGGTATAAATAACAATAGTAAATAACTTTATGCATAAGCAAAACTTCAGCATATTAGATAATTACGTCGGTAAAAGGAGCAGTCGTTAGGTTTACTATTTTGCGATTGGCAATTGATGAAAAGCGCGGACTGACGCGGGAGAATGTTGTTTTGCTATTGGCTGTTGAGTAAACTGACCAATGGTAAAGCAATATTCTTCGCGTGCCTTTCTCTGCTGGTAGAGAAGACTTAAGAGTACTCTAGAGACGAGTGGGAGCCTAGCCAGGAAACAGTGCAGACGTGTGTAGTAGGAGTTCCGATGGAAACGATACGTTGCCCGAACTAGCAGTGTTTCATACATCAAAAGTGTGGTAAAGTGACGGCATAATTATTCCGATGGGCGTGTAGGAATTTCGGAATTTTTAAGTGAATTTTGTGACGAGAAAAGACATATATTCCGCTTGGGGTATTGAGTAGGTCGGTGGCTAAAAACTGTGACTGCATTTGGTACCGACAGACTTAATACTTGGCGAGCATTCTCGATCAAAAACAATCAGTATTTTTGTAGCTATTACGTTTTCGGGAAATGCAACACCATAACTTGCTAACGTGAGTGAAAGGAATTGTGAGTGACTGTGTTAAGACTAGCACGGGCTTGGCAGTGATACTTGTTCACCTTAGTGTCAGAATATATTAATTGAGGACAACATTTCCAACCTTTCATTTCGTGTGAAAACTTTCTCCCGAAACGTATATTAGTGACTTTAATTGCAGCTGGTTCACGTCGAAGTACAGAAGGTTTCGCTCGGCTTCCCTACTGATGATCTGCTGAGACAATGTTCACAGGTAGGTGCAGGTTGGTCGTAAATGGACGGAAAGAACCGCGCCGCCGCAACGTCTTTATAATGAAGTTTTTGTCGAAAAAAATCGACTTTTATATTCATAATGCTGCCATCTTGCTAAAAAACATTTTTTAAAAATATTCCTGTCTACTACGTTAGCCAATGTCATGGATGTCAAAGTAGTTTTTGAAATCTTGTTCTAGGCTGAAACCTGTGGCGATCAGAGCCCCCACCGACCGCCTTCGCATTCCATCGATTTTGTGTAGTGTCCTCTGGATACAAAGTTTTTATACTTAAAAATATGAAATACACTTTGTGGAGTTTAAAGTCAGTTTTCGTAATTTGTATTGAGAAACCTATCATGTATATCGGTTCCAAAATCACCCTGATCTACCCACTTAATGCTAATAAAACGAACAGCAGTAACTGTTACACAGTACAATCTTCAATACAGGTCAGCGCAACTCCGCGGTCTTTCGAAGCATGCTGGTACCATAGCGACCCAACTCCTTCGTAGATACGTATAAACAGTTCGGCTTGGTGACCTAGTATGGGTTTGAAACTACTACCTGAGCCTTTATAGCTTATGATGATGTCTCCAGCATTCGGAGACGAAACGTTGGCCGCAGGAACATGACCTAACGTCTCAGCTGATTCTGACTCCAATTAGAACACAGTTTAAGAGACGGAAATGCTAAGGCTCAGTCTAGATACAGTGGAGGTCAGCGAAGCGAAATGGGAAGAAGACGAGGGTTTCCGGTCAGATCATCATAGGCATCAACAACAGTAAAAAACAGTAGACCGGGAGTAAGACCCGCTATGAATAGGACGGTATGGCAGAGAGTGAGTTACTGTCAACAGTACAGCTACAGGGTTGTTCTCATCAGAATTGACAGCAGCCGGCCGTGGTGGCCGTGCGGTTCTGGCGCTGCAGTCCGGAACCGCGGGACTGCTACGGTCGCAGGTTCGAATCCTGCCTCGGGCATGGGTGTGTGTGATGTCCTTAGTTTAGTTAGGTTTAAGTAGTTCTGAGTTCTAGGGGACTGATGACCTAAGATGTTGAGTCCCATAGTGCTCAGAGCCATTTGAACCATTTTTTGACAGCAAACCAGCACCGACAACGAAAGAATATGAAGGCACTGAATGGGTAATTCAGCACGTAAAGGTTGAAGAAAATCTAATAATCATGAGGGGCTGGAATGCGGTTGTAGGGGAAGGAGTAGAAGAAAGAATGTCGGTACTAGGAATGAGAGAGGAAAAAGACTAATTTAATCCTACAACAAATTTCAGCTAGTAATAGAGAATACTTTGATCAAGAGTTATAAGAGGAGAAAGTATACTTGCAAAAGGCCCGGCGATTCGGGAAGCGATTCGGGAATCAGATACTGGATTGTAAGGCGTACCCACGAGCAGATATAGACACAGATCACAATTCAGAAGTGATGAGGAATAGGCTGAAGTTTAGCGGACTAGTGAGGAAGAGCAAATGCGCAAAGAACTGGGATACGGAAGTCCTCAGCAATGAAGAGATAAGCTTGCAGTTCTGTAAGGCTATAGGTACTGCGATATTGAATAGCTCGGTAGGCATTTCAGTTGAAGTTGGAAAAAAATATAGTTACAATGAAGGTAACTGCGAAAAAATCGTAGAGTTGGTCGATGAAAGAAGGAAGTACAAAAATGTTCAGAGAAATTCAGGAATACAGTAATACAAATCATTTAGGAATGAAATATATTGAAAGTGCATGGAGGGTTCAAAAAAATGACTGCCTGAAAAATGTGAAGAAATCAGAAACGAAATTATTGTCGGAGGGACTGACCCAGCATGTAGAAAAGTCAAAACGACCTTCGCCGAAATTAAAAGCAAGGGCGATAACATTAAGAGAGCAATGGGAATAACATTGTTAGAGGAGAGAGCAGATAGGTGGAAAAAGTGCACTGACGGCCTCTGAGAGTTGGAAGACCTGTATGATGACGTGATAAACAAGAAACAGGAGTCGATATAGAGGAGGTAGGGGATTCAGTATTAGAATCAGAATGTAAAAGAGCTTTGAAAGAATCAAGACCAAATGAGACAAACTGAATAGATAACTGAGTTATAACTTTCTCTGAGAATTTTTAAATCATTGTGCGTAGTGATACGAAAACGGCCATTCACGATGGTGTATAGAATTTATCAGTCTGGCGACATACCATGTGACTTTCGGGAAACCATCATCCACATAATTGCGAAGATAGCAAGAGCTGACAAGTCTGAGAACTACAACACAATGAGCTTAACAGCTCATTCATCCTAGTTGCTGACAAGTTATATAGACAAGAATGCAAAAGAAAACCGAGGATGTGTTAGATGACGATCAATTTGGCTTCAGCAAAGTTAAAGAGACCAGAGAGGCAGTTCTGATGTTGCGGTTGATAAGGCAAGGAAGACTAACGAAAGATAAAGACACGTTCATGGGATTTGTCGACCTGGAAAAAGGGTTGGACAATGTCAAATTGTGCAAGATGTTCGAAACTCTGAGAAAAATAGGGATAAGACATAGGAAAAGACGGCTAAGATACAATTTGTACAGGAGCCAAGAGTGAATGATAAGAGTGTAAGACCAAGAACGAGGTGCTCGGATTAAGATGGGTGTGAGACAGGAATGTAGTATTTCGTCCCTACTGTTCAATCTTCACATCGAAGGAGCAATGACGGAAATAAAAGTAAGATTATAGAGTGGAATTAAAATTCAAGATGAAATGATATCAATGATAAGACTTACTGATGACATCATTATGAACAGTGAATGTGAGGAATAAATACAGGATCTGCTGAATAGAATGAGCAGTCTAATGAGCAAACAACATGAACTGAGAGCAAATGAAAGAAATACAAAAGCAATGAGAAGTAGCAGAAATGAGAACAGCGAGAAACTTAACATAGGGGTTGATAGTCACGAAGTAGATGAAGTTAAGGACTTCTGCTACCTAGGCAGCAACATCACCGATAACGGACGGAGCAACGAAGACATCAGAAGCAGACTAGCACTGGCAAAAAGGGCATTCGCGGCCAAGAGAAGTGTACTAGTATTAGAAGTAGACCTTAATTTGACGAAGACATGTCTGAGAATGTACGTTTGGAGCACAGAATTGTGCGGCAGTGAAACATGGACTGAGGGGCACAGAACAGAAACGAAGCATTTCGGACGTGGTGCTACAGAAAAGTATGGGAAACCATCTGAGCTGACAAGACATGCAATGAGGAGCTCCTCCGCAGAATCGGTGAGGAAAGGAATGTGTGGAGAACACTAATAAGGAGAAAGGACAGGATAGTAGGTTTATTTAATGCTATGGCTAGGGCCCCCCGTCAGGCAGACTGTTCTCCGGGTGGCGGTCTTTCAATTTGCCGCCACTTCGGCGACCTGCAGACGATAAGGATGATAGGATGATGATGAGGACAGCACAACACCCAGTCCCTGGGCGGAGAAAAGTCCCCGACCAAGCCGGGAATCGAACCCGCGCCCAGAGGATTGACAATCCGTCACGCTGACCATTCAGCTACCGGGGGCGGACAGATAGTAAGTAGGACATGAGTTAAGACATCACGGAGTAATTTCCATGGTACTAGAGGTAACTGTAGAGTGTAAAAACTGTAGATAAAACGGAGTTTGGAATACATCCAGCGAATAATCGAGGATGCTGTTTGCAAGTGCTGAGACGAAGAAGCTGGCACAGGAGAAGAATTCGCCTGTTGGGAAAACTTAATCTTAATGTTGTGTGTAACGAATGAAGTTGAAAATCTATAACTACAACTTGAGGAGGGAAAGAACGAGCAGACAGACGTATACGTAATGATTAAATATCAGTACATGCCTGATTGCGTTGCAACGTAGCTTGCAAATAGTCTTGTGTGCAGAGGTGAAGGAGTAATGTAAATTTAGATTGATATGTCACTGCGAACTACTATAGTTCGATGAAACTTGGACTGTACATATAAAGAAGTTCTACAGTATAGTAGAGAAGGTAACGTAAAAAAAGGAAAAAGAACCGAAATGATATGAATAAGGATGACACTTTCATTCAAAGACAACAATTGCACTCAGATCACCGCGATTTGTGATGGTCCCTTGTAAATCACAAAATGCTGGATACGGTTCTTAACAGGACGTGCGATCACCACGACAGCAGTGCATTGCTGAAAACAAACATGTGATAATTCAGCAAACACACGTAAGTACAGGGTCCCTACTACACTTAATACGAGGGTAATCCCAAAAGTAATGTCTCCTATTTATTTATAAGTACATAGACCTGTTTATTTCTACAATGATTTACATCAGTTTACAGCTTGGACATTTAGCTATTTTTCCACATAATCACCATTTCTGTCGATGCATTTTTGTAGACGCTGTGTCAGTGTTTGTATGCCCATGTCATACCAGCTCGCCGCATGATGAAGAAGGATTCCGCCACTGGCGTGATTGTTGATTGGTCTCAGGTGTAAAGTGGTATGCCCAGGTCTCGTCACCCGTGACACTTGAGTCCAGAAAGTTGTCGTGTTCGGCTGCAAGGCGGTGAGGAAATGCGCGGGAAGCATCAGCTCGTTGCCGCGTGTGGTCCTCAGTCAGAATGCGTGGCACCCATCTTGCGCACACCTACCGGTAGTTGAACGTTTCCGTTAAAATTATGTGAGCGGTGCTTCGGGAAACCTCAGGGACCAACGTGCAGAGATCATCCAGGGTGATCCGCCGATCTTACGCATGGTTTGCTCATTCTTCGACACTGCCTCCTCAGAAACTGACGGTCTCTCGCTCCTTTGTTCGTCGTGAATTTCGGTCCGACCAGCTGCAAACTCTCTACACCACTTACGAACATTTTTGACATCCATGCACTACTCACCATATACTTCCGTCAATTGGCGATGGATTTCAATCGGCCCAGTGCCCTTTGCGTTAAAAAACCGAATAACGGCGCGCAATTCGCACTTGCGGTAACATCCAACGGGAGCTCCATTCTCAACGGCTGCCAAGCCAAGAAAAGGTTTTTACTTATCTCATCCCTTCACCCTTTCGCCTTCTGTACACACACTCACACACAAATCTCACCAAAACAAATACTATTTCACACACAAACACATACACACACACACACACACACACACACACATACATACATATATATATATTGCCATTGGCCTCTCAATATATATACTCCTTACTGTCATTTCTTCTTAACAATATTAGCTTATTCCCAAGATAAGCAGGTTTCACTCAGTTAATACTGGCAGAAATCAAACCTGCATTTGGATCGGACTTCCTTAACTCTTCTGCAGGCAGAAAGGTGTGAAGTATACTGCTGCATCCATTTTCAATAAGCTACCACTAGAACTCAAAAATCTTAGTAGTAACCCACGCGCTTTCAAATCGAAACTGAAGAGTTTCGTCGTGGGTCACTCCTACTCTGTCGAGTAGTTCCTTGAAAAATTAAGCTGATTCTTGTTGTATTGTTGATTGCATTTATTTAAACTCATGGCCTGACTTTTTTGGGTTCATAAACATTTTATTTTTATCCCTTATTTCTTTTATGTTGTAATTTCATGTACTGACACGTTCCATGACGTTGGATATTTGCTCCTCAATTTGGTTCAAATGGTTCAAATGGCTCTGAGGAGTATGGGACTTAACATCTGAGGTCATCAGTCCCCTAGAACTTAGAACTACTTAAACCTAACTAACCTAAGGACATCACAAACATCTATGCCCGAGGCAGGATTCCAACCTGCGGCCGTAGCGGTCGCGCAGTGCCAGACTGAAGCGCCTAGAACCACTCGGCCACACCAGCCGGCCCTCAGTTTGGTCCTATGGAGCTTGACGTGTAAACAAATAAATAAAATAACATGTTCTACGCTATCGTTGCACTTTTAATTTGTTCATAAATGTAATTCCCAGTTAAGTCACTAGGGTACTGTGGCTATTACAACTTAATATGTAAGTTGCATGCTTCCCTGCATGTTGAGGTTTTGATGCGGTTGATTTCTAATAATGGTGTAGGTACAATTTATCACGATTTGATACATCTCCTATAAATGGGGTCTTTTGTACCTGAAGACAGCCTATTGCTCTGAAGTCGTGTTTTACTTTAATGGCTCATCAATCAGAGGGTCACGTTCTCCGCATACGCTCTCTCCAACAGTGATCGTATAGAAGTGACGTCTTGTTTTACAACGAAAGCTAGGGTGAGCGTAGGAACACCTCCAATCGGGAGATGCAGCGTGGAGAAAGTTCACCTGGACTGTTAGTCGCGACATACGGCGGTAGTACAAGATGGTGGGACGATGGGAGTACGTCGAAAACCGCTTGGAACGATACACATCGCTAACCAACATGGCAGCTTTCTGACAGGCTGTGGAAGTGTTACCACGTGGGAGATGTTTACTTGGCATTATATTAAGAAAGTTGAGAAAAATCAGCATTCGTTGTTGAGATCAGGACGATTTGTACTGCCGCCAACGTACGTTTCGCGGAAGGACCACGGAAAAAAGAGAAATTAAGGCTGTTACGGAAGCATATATGCAGTCGTTTCCCCCTCGCTATATTTGCGACTGGAACAGGAAAGGAAACGACTAGCAGCTGTACAAGGTACCCGCCACCACGCACCAACCAGCTGCTTGCAGAGTATGTGTGAAGATATAAAGGCAGATTTCGCTGACTGTGCCTCTGTCTCGACATTTTACGAGTAGTTCATTCCTTTACGAAGTGTGAACATCGTGCTCCGCGCATAATATTGTAGAATGCTTTGTAAATGTCGACAAACTCTAGGAAGATGTTGTGATTATTCTTTAAACTGCCTTCCGTTACCAAGCGCTACACCAGAGGTGCCTTCTGGTATCTTTCCCCCTCCTGAAACCAAACTGGTTTTAGTCCAGTACATTTCTTATTTTTTCCTCTTTCTATTCCTGTCCCCCCTCACGCCACTTGTTGTAATCCTCATGAGTACACCTGTGACGACAGTCGGGTGAGAAGTGCCCCCCTCGACGCACAGTGGTGGAGGAAGGCGCCAGAGCGGTCCGGCGTCTTGCCGGCTCCCCGACATTCCTGCCGCCTCCTGGAGCCGCGCCACAAGGCGACGCCGTCAGCTACACGCTAACACGCCGGCGCCGCTAATGCACTTGTTTATGAATACGCGTTAATAAGGCTCACCCCGACCTGCACCTGTGAATACTCCGCCAAGTCCAGCCCAAATGCGAGATTAATCCTCAACGTCGAATGCGTGAGGCGCCAGTAGTCAGGATTTCATCGTTGCCTGTAAATGAGCTGGAACTGAGCACAGTAATTCTGACTGCGTGAAATGGGACATCACACACCGTTGAGGAGGAACGGAACCAATCCGTGCCACATCACCCAAAAAACGGCTTTCGCGAAGATGTCCTCTCGACGCAGCACTTAAATGAGATTTGCCTCGCTATGTAACGTTCTAAATATCGCTCTCCCAAATGTCGGAACGTGATAATTTCTTCTTCTTAGTGACGTTAGATTTTCTGCAAAGTTCTGGGCGCTATCAAAAGCGTTTTTGCACACAACGTGTTTTCATCAAATCACGAAACATACTAAAAAAAAAAAAAAGGGTTACAAATGGCTCTGAGGTCATCAGTGCCCTAGAACTTAGAACTACTTAAACCTCACTAACCTAAGGACATGACACACATCCATGCCCGAGGCAGGATTCGAACCTGCGACCGTACCGGTCACGCGGTTCCAGACTGAGGCGCCTAGAACCTCTCGGCCACTCCGGCCGGCTCATACTACACTACTCGACATTAAAATTGCTACACCACGAAGATGACGTGCTACAGACGCGAAATTTAAACGACAGGAGGAAGAAGATGATGGGATATGCAAACGATTTGCTTTTCAGAGCATTCACACAAGGTTGCAGTTCTGGGTGGAGATTTTAATTTGCCGGATATAGACTGGGAGACTAAAACGTTCATAACGGGTGGCAGGGACAAAGAATCCAGTGAAATTTTTTGAAGTGCTTTATCTGAAAACTACCTTGAGCAGTTAAACAGAGAACCGGCTCGTGGCGATAACATATTAGACCTTCTGGTGACAAACATATCCGAACTATTTGAAACAGTTAACGCAGAACAGGGAATCAGCGATCATAAAGCGGTTACGGCATCGATGATTTCAGCCGTAAATAGAAATATTAAAAAAGGTAGGAAGATTTTTCTGTTTAGCAAAAGTGACAAAAAGCAGATTACAGAGTACCTGACGGCTCAACACAAAAGTTTTGTCTCAAGTACAGATAGTGTTTATGATCAGTGGAAAAAGTTCAAAACCATCGTACAATATGCTTTAGATGAGTATGTGCCAAGCAAGATCGTTAGAGATGGAAAAGAACCACCGTGGTACAACAACCGAGTTAGAAAACTGCTGCGGAAGCAAAGGGAACTTCACAGCAAACATAAACATAGCCAAAGCCTTGCAGACAAACAAAAATTACGCGAAGCGAAATGTAGTGTGAGGAGGGCTATGCGAGAGGCGTTCAATCAATTCGAAAGTAAAGTTCTATGTACTGATTTGGCAGAAAATCCTAAGAAATTTTGGTCTTATGTCAAAACAGTAGGTGGATCAAAACAAAATGTCCAGACACTCTGTGACAAAAATGGTACTGAAACAGAGGATGACAGACTAAAGGCCGAAATACTAAATGTCTTTTTCCGAAGCTGTTTCACAGAGGAAGACTGCACTGTAGTTCCTTCTCTATATTGTCGCACAGATGACAAAATGGTAGATGTCGAAATAGACGACAGAGGGATAGAGAAACAAAATCGCTCAGAAGAGGAAAGGCCGCTGGACCTGATGGGATACCAGTTCGATTTCACACAGAGTTCGCGAAGGAACTTGTCCCCCTCCTTGCAGCGGTGTACCGTAGGTCTCTAGAAGAGCGTAGCGTTCCAAAGGAATGGAAAAGGGCACAGGTCATCCCCGTTTTCAAGAAGGGACGTCGAATAGATGTGCAGAACTATAGACCTATATCTCTAACGTCGATCAGTTGTAGAATTTTGGAACACGTATTATGTTCGAGTATAATGACTTTTCTGGAGACTAGAAATCTACTCTCTAGGAATCAGTATGGGTTTAGAAAAAGACGGTCGTGTGAAACACAGCTCGCGCTACTCGTCCACGAGACTCAGAGGGCCATAGACACGGGTTCACAGGTAGATGCCGTGTTTCTTGACTTCCGCAAGGCGTTCGATACAGTTCCCCACAGTCGTTTAATGAACAAAGTAAGAGCATATGGACTGTCAGACCAATTGTGTGATTGGATTGAAGAGTTCCTAGATAACAGAACGCAGCATGTCATTCTCAATGGAGAGAAGTCTTCCGAAGTAAGAGTGATTTCAAGTGTGCCGCAGCGGAGTGTCATAGGACCGTTGCTGTTCACAATATGCATAAATGACCTTGTGGATGACATCGGAAGTTCACTGAGGCTTTTTGCAGATGATGCTGTGGTGTATCGAGAGGTTGTAACAATAAAAATTGTACTGAAATGCAGGAGGATCTGCAGCGAATTGACGCATGGTGCAGGGAATGGCAATTGAATCTCAATGTAGACAAGTGTAATGTGCTGCGAATACATAGAAAGATAGATCCCTTATCATTTAGCTACAAAATAGCAGGTCAGCAACTGGAAGCAGTTAATTCCATAAATTATCTGGGAGCACGCGTTAGGAGTGATTTAAAATGGAATGTTCATATAAAGTTGATCGTCGGTAAAGGAGATGCCAGACTGAGATTCATTGGAAGAATCCTAAGGAAATGCAATCCGAAAACAAAGGAAGTAGGTTACAGTACGCTTGTTCGCCCACTGCTTGAATACTGCTCAGCAGGGTTGATAGAAGAGATAGAGAAAATCCAACGGAGAGCAGCGCGCTTCGTTACAGGATCATTTAGTAATCGCGAAAGCGTTACGAAGATGATAGATAAACTCCAGTGGAAGACTCTGCAGGAGAGACGCTCAGTAGCTCGGCACGGGCTTTTGTTAAAGTTTCGAGAACATACCTTCACCGAAGAGTCAAGCAATATATTGCTCCCTCCTACGTATATCTCGCGAAGAGACCATGAGGATAAAATCAGAGATATTAGAGCCCACACAGAAGCATACCGACAATCCTTCTTTCCACGAACAATACGAGACTGAAATAGAAGGGAGAACCGATGGAGGCACTCAGGGTACCCTCCGCCACACACCATCAGGTGGCTTGCGGAGTATGGATGTAGATATAGATGTAGAAGGTTGGCGCCGGTGGCGATACCTACAACGTGCTGACATGAGGAAAGTTTCCAACAGATTTCTCATACACAAACAGCAGTTGACCGGCGTTGTCTGGTGAAACGTTGTTGTGATGCCTCGTGTAAGGAGGAGAAATGCGTACCGCATGTTTCCGATTTTGATATAGGTCGGATTTTACCCTATTGCGATTGCGGTTTATCGTATCGCAACATTGCTGCTCGCGTTGGTCGAGATCCAATGACTGTTAGCAGAATATGTAATCGGTGGGTTCAGGAGAATAATACGGAACGCCGTGCTGGATCCACTCGGCCTCGTATCACTAGCAGTCGAGATGACAGCCATCTCATCTGCATGGCTGTAACGGATCGTGCAGCTTTGTCTCGATCCCTGAGTCAACAGATGGGGACTTCTGCAAGACAACAACCATCTGCACGAACAGTTCAACGACGTTTCCATCAGGATGGACTATCAGCTCTGAGACCATGGCTGCGGTTACCCTTGACGCTGCATCACAGACAGGACCGCCTTCGATGGTGTACTCAGCGACGAACCTGGGTGCACGAATGGCAAAACGTCATTTTCTCGGAATCCAGGTTCTGTTTACAGCATCATGATGGTCGCATCCGTGTTTGGCGACATCGCGGTGAACGCACATTGGAAGCGTGTATTAGTCATCGCCATACTGGCGTGTCACCCGGCGTGATGGTATGGGGCCCCATTGGTTACACGTCTCGGTCATCTCTTGTTCGCATTGACGACACTTTGAACAGTGGACGTTACATTTCAGCAGGATAATGCACGACCGCATGTTGCAGGTCCTGTACGGGCCTTTCTGGATACAGAGAATGTTCGACTGCTGCCCTGGGCAGCACATTCTCCAGATCTCTCATCAATTGGAAACATCTGGTCAATGGTGGCCGAGCAACTGGCTCGTCACAATAGGCCAGTCACTACTCTTGATGAATTGTCGTATCGTGTTGAAGCTGTGTTGGCGGCTGTACCTGTACACGCCATTCAAGCTCTGTTTCACTCAATGCCCAGGCGTATCAAGGCCGTTTTTACGACCAGAGGTGGTTTTTCTGGGTACTGATTTCCCAGGATCTATGCACCCGAATTACGTGAAAATGTAATCACATGTCAGTTCTAGTATAATATATTTGTCCAATGAATACCCATTTATCATCTGCATTTCTTCTTGGTGTAGCAATTTTAATGGCCAGTAGTGTATATAAAATTTATATGACGTACTATTACCAGCGTGTCTTTTCTTCGAGTTGTTCAGAGCATTTTATTCTGGTGTTCACAGTATTCTCCTAGAGAAGCAGAAATACGGTATAAGACAGCTTGCCGATAACTGGTTTTCATCCTACCTAATTAAAACGACGCAGAATGTCGCACCAAGAAATCTTTGGAACGTTCACAACGATACAGTATCTGCAGAGTGCACCACAGGGGACGACATTGGGTCTGCTCCTGTTCTTGTTGGATATAAATGATATGCCATTATTTGACCAAGAATTAGAAATAGTTATATTTGCTGACAATGCAAGTGTTGTGATCAAAGGCAATTGAGAAACTTACAATGAAAATATATAAATCATGAAAATTATCACTAGTCCTCTGTACGTGGACTGTCACTGGACTGAGATAAAACTAAATGCTGTATTGCAAGTGGCCTCATTACACAATTAGATACAATGCACAGAAGTAAATCAGCAAATGAAACACAATATTCTAAATCCTTAGGTTTTTATATCGGTAATAACTCGACTGGAAGTCACCCTGAAACTATTTACTTATTTTTATCATTTAAACACTGACCTAAAGAATTTTACCTGAAAAAGACAAAAAAACTTAACCTATTCGTTTACTACCCACAATATACAAACCCAATGCAATATGACTGCTATACAGAGACAACACGACTTCCAATAATTAACACAAAAGGGTGGCCCTGAATTTCAAGAAATCCTAACAATAGTAAAATTCCAAAAAATATGAAGTTAAAGAAATATGAAACTACCTCCAAGTCTGTTAATTGCCTAAACTCATTTCAGTCACGAACCCCATTTCATTTTGTAAGTCACTTACCTCACAGAAAATCTTCATAACACGAACTACAACACTTGCAGCAAGCAGCAACTACAGCCAGCTAAATAAAAGGATTCTAAGTACTATAGAGTCTAACTACTAGGAGTCATGTGGTAAGTAAAAGAAAGATTTTGTTGAAGAGCAAACAACGTATGTAGAAAATTTTACCTTATTCATATGACATCCAGTTCAAAAAATATGTAGTTGTCAATAACACCACAACCCAAACATTACCAACAACTTCCATCCTCGTTTTACATTTCCTTGCGTCTCACTTTTACAATGCATGTCCTACCAACACGGAGTCTCCACTAAGAAAAACATATCCATACACTTCCCTATCCACTCGCTAACTGCTAGTCCGTTCAATCACAGAACATCTTGCCGAGGGCGCAGAGCCCTGTCAGCGATATTAACACAATCTGTAGTAATGCCAACATACAAACATTTGCCAACATACAAAGACGCTACTTACAACCGGTTACAGCTTCTCTTAAACTGCTAATCTCTGCAACTTCTGCGTTACGTATAGTAGGAGATGACAACAGCAAAATTTTGACTTATTTTTTCCTCTTTTCATTCTTTAACGGCATATGGTATCATTTTCTACGGTAGCCCGTGACTGAGAAAAAAAGTTTTTGTGGCACAGAAACGTGTAATAAGGATAGGCTGTGGTGTCCGCTCTAGAGTACATTGAGCATATTGTCAACAGCTTCAGAGTACGTATTTAATGCCTTATGAAGTTTTCCTCGCAAAAATCATAGCTCTTTTTCCAGAAGTAGATAGATAGATAGATAGATAGAGAGAGAGAGAGAGAGAGAGAGAGAGAGAGAGAGAGGTTAAACATAGTAGTTAAGTATAAATCTTTGTACATAAAAAATTAGATTAAGACATTAATGGATAGCATGGTTCCACACTTTTTTTTGGCTGAAAAAGTATACTTCAGTTGTAAATCGGATTCATTCTGATTCATTACGAAAGGTCGCACTTACGTATGATCCTCGTAAGATGCAAATGACTAACGTTATCCGCCTCGTCTTCCTGGTTTCATCTTTGTGGCTTTATTGATTATAATTCAAGGAAATTTATCACGACAGAGAATTGACCGTTGCAAAGAGTGCGCGATTCAAGTTTCAAACCCACTGGTCGAACGAAGTCACTGAACAAAGCACCAGTAACGGCAAAACTGAGCAAAATGTAGGTGTTGATTGAGCATTGAATTTGCTTTTGGCAGGAGCTAAGCTGAAGAGTGTCGTCATCGATCTTTAGGTTTCCCTGATTGCCCTAAATAGCTGACAGCCATTGTCCCTTTCAAAAACTCATGTCTGCTATCCTTCCTCAGCCTTACCTTATCCAGCCTTGTGCCCTCTCTTTGGTGACTGGTCATTGGCGACGATCAAAGATAATCCTCATACCTACTTACACAGAACTTTAGGAGAGACTGTTCATTTCGCCATGCTAATGTAATTAATCGTACCCTGTACCAGTTGACTAAAAAAAGGAGAATGCTGGACAGAAACAATATATTTTTTTCTTTGGTCATCAGTGTTCTGACTGGTTTCATGCGGCCCGCCACGAACTCCTCTCCTATGCTAACCTCTTCATCTCAGAGTAGCACTTGCAACCTACGTCCTCAATTATTTGCTGTATGTATTCCAGTCTCTGTCGTCCTCTACACTTTTTGCCCTCTACAGCTCCCTCTAGTACCATGGAAGACATTCTCTCATGTAACACATGTCCTATCATCCTATCCATTCTCCTTATCAGTGTTTTCCACGTTTTCCTTTCCTCTCCGATTCTGCGCAGAACCTCCTTACCTTATCAGTCCACCTAATTTTCAAGATTCGTCTGTAGCACTACATCTCAAATGATTCAATTCTCTTCCGTACCGGTTTTCCCAGAGTCCATGTTTCACTACCGTACAATACTGTACTCCAGACGTACATTCTCAGATACTTCTTCCTCAAATTATGGCCGATGTCTGATATTAGTAAGACTTCTCTTGGCCAGGAATTCAATTTTTGCCATTGCTAATCTGCTTTCGATGCCCTCCTTGCTCCGTCCGTCATTGGTTTTTTAACTGCCTAGGTAGCAGAATTCCTTAACTTCATTGACTTCGTGACCATCAATCCTGATGTTAAGTTTCTCGCTGTTCTCACTTCTACTACTTCTCATTACCTTCGTCTTTCTCTGATTTACCCTCAAACCATACTGTGTACTCATTAGACTGTTCATTCCGTTCAGCAGATCATTTAATTCTTCTTCACTTTCGCTCAGGATAGCAATGTCATCAGCGAATCGTATCATTGATATCCTCTCACCTTGAATTTTAATTCCACTTCTGAAATTTACTTTTATTTCCATCACTGCTTCCTCCATGTACAGATTGAACAGTAGGGGCAAAAGGCTACAGCCTTGTCTTACACCCTTTTCAACACGAGTACTTCGTTCTTGGTCGTCAGCTCTTGGCTGTTGTAGACACTGTACATGACCCGTCTCTCCCTATTGCTTACCCCTGCTTTTCTCAGAATTTGGAACATCTTGCATTATTTTACATTGTCGAACGCTTTTTCCAGGTCGACAAATCCTATGAACGTGTCTCGATTTTTCTCTAGTCTTGCTTCCATTATTAAATGCAACGTCGGAACTGCCTCTCAAAAATGGTTCAAATGGCTCTAAGCACTATCGGACTTCACATCTGAGGTCATCAGTCCCCTAGAACTTAGAACTATTTAAACCTAAATAGCCAAAGGACATCACACACATTCATGCCCGAGGCAGGATTCGAATCTGCGACCGTAACAGCAGCGCGGTTCCGGACTGGAGCGCGTAGAACCGCTCGGCCACAGCGGGTGGCATAATTGGCTCTCTCGTCCCTTTACCTTTCCTAAAGCCAAACTGATCGTCATCTAGCGCATTCTCAATTTTGTTTTCCATTCTTCTGAATATTATTCTTGTAAGCAGATGTGATGCATGAGCTGTTAAGCTGATTGTGCGATAATTCTCGCACTTGTCAGCTCTTGCCGCCTTCGGAATTGTGTGGATGATGCTTTTCCGAAAGTCAGATGGTACGTCGCCAGACTCATACATTCTACATACAAACGTGAATAGTTGTTTTGTTACCACTTCCCCCAATGATTTTGGAAATTCTGATGGAATGTTATCTATCCCTTCTGCTTTATTTGATTTTACGTCCTCCAAAGCTCTTTTAAATTCTGATTCTAGTATTGGATCCCGTATCTCTTCTAAAACGATTCCTGTTCCTTCTTCCATCACATCAGATAAGTCTTCTCCCTCATAGAGGCTTTCAATGTATTCTTTCCACCTATCCGCTCTCTCCTCTGCATTTAACAGTGGAATTGCCCGTTGCACTCTAAACGTAGTCACCCCTGCTTTTAAATGTCAACGAGGATTGTTTTGACTTTCCTGTATGCTGAGTGTGTCCTTCCGACAATCATTTCTTTTTGATGTCTTCGCATTCTTCCTGCAACCATTTCGTCTTAGCTTCCCCACTTCCTATTTATTTCATTCCTCAGCGACTTGTATTTCTCTATTCCTGAGTTTGCCGGAATATTTTTTGTCATCGATCAATTGAAGTATTTCTTCTGTTACCCATAGTTTCTTCGCAGTTACCTTCTTTCTACCTATGTTTTCCTTCCCAGCTTCTGTGATGGCCCTTTTTAGAGATGTCCATTCCTCTTCAACTGTACTTCCTACTGCGCTATTCCTTATTGCTGTATCTATAGCGTTAGAGAACTTCAAACGTATCTCGTCATTCCTTAGTACTTTCGTATCCCACTTCTTTGCGTATGACTAATGTCTGAAGTTTCCGCTACTCATCACCACTATAGGGTGTTACAAAAAGGTACGGCCAAACTTTCAGGAAACATTCCTCACACACAAAGAAAGAAAATATGTTATGTGGACATGTGTCCGGAAACGCTTACTTTCCATATTAGAGCTCATTTTATTACTTCTCTTCAAATCACATTTATCATGGAATGGAAACACACGGCAACAGAACGTACCAGCGTGACTTCAAGCACTTTGTTACAGGAAATGTTCAAAATGTCCTCCGTTAGCGAGGATACATGCATCCACCCTCCGTCGCATGGAATCCCTGATGCGCTGATGCAGCCCTGGAGAATGGCGTATTGTATCACAGCCGTCCACAATACGAGGACGAAGAGTTTCTACATTTGGTACCGCGGTTGCGTAGACAAGAGCTTTCAAATGCCCCCATAAATGAAGGTCAAGAGGGTTGAGGTCAGGAGAGCGAGGAGGCCATGGAATTGGTCCGCCTCTACCAATCCATCGGTCACCGAATCTGTTGTTGAGAAGCGTACGAACACCTCGACTGAAATGTGCAGGAGCTCCATCGCGCATGAACCACATGTTGTGTCGTACTTGTAAAGGCACATGTTCTAGCAGCACAGGTAGAGTATCCCATATGAAATCATGATAACGTGCTCCATTGAGCGTAGGTGGAAGAAACTAAAATGAGCTCTAACATGGTAATCAAGAGTTTCCGGACACATGTCCACATAACATCTTTTCTTTATTTGTGTGTGAGGAATGTTTCCTGAAAGTTTGGCCGTACCTTTTTATAACACCCTGTATATTGTGATCTGAAACTACGTATGCTCCTGGGTACGCCTCACAATCCAGTATCTGATTTCGGAATCTCTGTCTGACCATGATGTAATCTAATTGAAATCTTCCCGTATCTCCCGGCCTTTTCCAAGTATACCTCCTCCTCTTGTGATTCTTGAACAGGGTATCCGCTATTACTAGCTGAAACTTGTTACAGAACTCAGTTAGTCTTTCTCCTCTTTCATTCCGTGTCCCAAGCCCATATTCCCCTGTAACCTTTTCTTCTACTCCTTCCCCTACAACTGCATTCCAGTCGCCCATGACTATTAGATTTTCGTCCCTCTTTACATACTGCATTACCCTTTCAATATCCTCATACACTTTCTCTATCTGTTCATCTTCAGCTTGCGACGTTGGCCTGTGTATGTGAATTATCGTTGTCGGTGTTGGTTTGCCGTCGATTCCGATAAGAACAACCCTATTATTGAACTCTTCACAGTCACACACTCTGTGCCCTACCTTCTTATTCATAACGAATCCTACTCCCGTTACACCATTTTCTGCTGCTGTTAATATTACCCTATACTCATCTGAACAGAAATCCTTGTCTTCTTTCCACATCACTTCACTAACCAGGCCGTATCAGAAGATCATGACTGCCATCTCCTGTGCGAAATAATAAGCTTTCACAATGCTGGTCAGTACAATGGTAAAACTAAACTACAAAAGAATTTCACAGACTTAACAAAACATAAACTGGTTCCATTAGACTTAACGTATGCGTACCGCTTACCCAGAATTGTGAACACTGTTTACAATAACACTAAGAGAAGTTTATGGCATGCTGTATCCATGGACCATAACAGAAAAATTTTTCTTCGTTTGTTTGCTGCATTCTGTAGGTTATTAGTAACAGCAAAGAACTTGCAGTAGAAGAGATATGTTTCACAGCAGCAGTTAACAAAATAGTATATACCACAGAGAAAAAATTAACTAATTCTTTGGAACTGAACGTGATGAAATACAGAAGCTACTGTGTGTGTGTATGTGTGTGTGTGTGTGTGTGAGTCTGTCTGTGTGTGTGTGTGTGTGTAATTGGTGGTAGCAGTTGTCGCTTCTCTACGATCGGTGTTCGAAAATGGCTCTGAGCACTATGGGACTTATCATCTGAGGTCATCAGTCCCCTAGAACTTAGAACTACTTTAACCTAACTAATCTAAGGGCATCACACACACCCATGCCCGAGGCAAGATTCGAACCTGCGACCGTAGCGGTCTCGCGGTTCCGGACTGAAGCACCTAGAACGGCTCGGTCACACCGGCCGGCTATTGGTGTTCCAGTATTGTAGTATAGATACTTAGTTCGGAACGACGATAAAGCAACTGATATCTTACAGAAAGTCAGGTAAACAGCATGTTGCAATATTTTTCACCGAGAAGATGTAATAAAACTACATGTCACCTTCCACATCATAGTTAGAGATCTATTTAGGTGCTGTATGTGGCTACCTTTGTTTCTTTTGTAAATTTATTATGTACTTTCCTGTTCTTACCTTTCGCGTTTTCCATGTCTGTTTCGAGTACAACATAAATAAGTAAAGGCGTTAAGCCAATAACCTGAGTTGTTAATTTTTGTTTGCTACTCGCACTTTTATTGCTATCGTCAAACTCAAACAACGCAACAACGTTCGATTGTAATGCATCGATATCATTGTCTGTTCCTGGTATCACGCCACAGTAAGGGAAGCCAAGAGTTTGGGAGATGAATCGGCACGTCTTGGCGTCCTGTGGAGACGATCTGTTGACCGTTGCGCAGGAATGCAGAGGGGCGTGTAACGTGCGGACAGGATTTGCCTTCCAAATGCACCGCGTGGCGTGGGCACCGCTTTATTCCAAAGTATAGTGTGGGACAGATGAAGAGGCAGATAGTTCTATGCTAATTCGCTGATTTACCGCGCATGAGGATCTCTGTGTGGTGGCCGCAGCGCCGAGCAGATTATCATCTGAAAGCCATCACCCAGGGGACGCCGCAGTTTAGGCCGCACGCGTCCGTTCCAAAGCGAAATTCCCTAAAACGGAGAAATCAGATACGTTTTTAGGGAAACAGGATGATCCGCATACGATTTATTTTAGACTGAATTGTAATTACACAATACGGCATTAATAAGAACGATGCCCGAGAGCAACACAAAACAGCAGAAAGCAAAATTCCCTAAAACGGAGAGATCGGATATTTTAGGGAAACAGAATGATCGGCTGCATAATAATCATCCAATACAGTAGTAATGAGAACTGTGCCTACGAGCCAAAGAAAGCATATACAGCAGGAATAAAACGTCTTCGACATTGAAGTGTGGACAAAAAAGTTATCTTTTAATAGGATAGTTACTTAAATTTAGTGAATAGTAAAAAATAAAAGGCTTAAAATGAGATTAAAAAAGATGCAGAATTTCACAGCAGGAGAAGACAGCACCAGAAGATGAGAGAAGGCGAAAAAATTAACAAAAGTGCTTGCTATTAAATAGAAATAATAGTTGCAAAGGAATGAAGAATATAAAGAGTATAAGTTAAGTGTAATGACGGCAATGCATAAGATATATAAAGACACTTTCATACGATTTGTCAACGTAGGAAAAGCAATACACTATACAAAATGGAACAAGATGTTCGAAATTATCAGAAAAATAGGTGTACGCCACAGGGGAAGTTGAATAAGTGATATGCATGTGACAGCATGCGTACCAACGGGTAATATGATTCAAAGCGCCGCGCATAAAAACAGGATTTTCCGGTGCTCATACCTCAGATTCTATTGGCGATAAAAAGGTACGGTCAAGTGTTTTGGATAGTCCTGGGGCTAGGGACCATTTGTGTACATAACACAAGGATCGTCTTAGCGCTATTTGTATGTCGTCTACAGTGGGCTTGACTGGAATTATGGTGGCACCATTACTCCACGAGCGGTTTCTCGGAAAACCCCACAGTAAGGTTTCTTTACTATAGTTTCGCCGTCATCAGCGGAACATAACGCAGCCGAGGATTCCAAGACGCTATGCACATTTTTACGATATACTCTTAAGATCCTGTTCTTGAATAACCTTGAAAATTTTCCTAATATCTTCAGCCGTTTACAAAATACGGAGGTTCGAAGTTACACTACTTGTACACGTAAAATCTGGTATGATGCGAAATCTATATAATAAAAAACCAAAACAAATTGTTCTAATTTTAGCAATATTTTCTCTAGGCGTCTTCGGTATTCATAAATCTTCATCCGTTATCGGGAAACACTACAAAAACAGGTTTTTTTTTTTTTTGGGTACCAAAACCCAGTCGTGGATTCCGAGACGGCTATGCATAGCGAACGGCTGTTACTTTTACGATGTATTCCTAAGATATAGCGCCATGTACCCGCTCTGGGTGGGAATGTGGGTAAGCGCGTTTTGATAAACACTGTCTGTGGGTGGCGCAACTGCCTACTAAGCAGAACATCCTGGATTCGAATGCCATGCCACTCCAGCACACATTTTTACTCCTCGCCGCTGGTTCGACATGACATTCCGATGCATCTGACATCAATAGTTACTTCTCTTTCCTTTCCTTTATCCATCCTCCACCCTCAAATTACATAGTATCTGAATTTTTCTGAGCGGCACATTTCTTTTCATATGAGTTACATATCCTGCTGCAACAGAGAAAAGAAGGAAATCAATGGAAGAATGCTCCAGTCAGAGCACAGAAAATGTGAATATCTTCCTGTGCAAACACAAACACAGTAGACAGATAACGCTACATACACGCTCAATACGTTTCCGAGAGAAAGTCAGATACCTAGGTGTCTGGCTGGACCGGAAACTTACACGGGGGGACCACATGGAATACGTTGCCAACAGAGCGCACGCGAGACTCAGACAACTCTACCCTATGCTCAACAGGGAAAGCACGCTGAACAGGAGGTTGTCGAGGTCCATATACGTGATACTGATTGGACCTCTGATGACGTACGCAGGTCCCGTCTGGGGATATGCAGCTCCTACACGACTGCGCCGCCTGCAGGTCATACAGAACAAACTGCTACGAATCATTAGCAACGCTCCACGCTACACACGCATCGTGGACCGTCACCAAGAATAGCGCTTTGAAACCCTCAAGGAAGTATTCAAAAAACACGCCACACGACTATACAGGAACTCGAGACACTCGAACAATCCTTTCATCCTCACTCTAGGAAACTACGATCACAACCACAGGTGGAAGCACAAGCGGCCAAAGACACTGCTAGCTAGGGCATAGCCACCTATGGCAAACTAACATACGCAAACAAGAGACAAACGTCGGCAAGCCCCTGCATGTCAGCAGCACTGACTGGCAACTACCAGCTGCTATTAGAGCCGACCAACAGGCCACAGCAGGGACACCGACGAGCTCGCCCTCTGACGCACAGACAATTCGCCAACATCATCCTACACTGTGCGTCCGGTATATGACCTATCGGACAGAAAGACGATGATAAACCTAACTGTTGCAGGTTGCTGACACTGATCGAGACTTCAACACCGGCACCCAGCGGCAGCCACCTAGCAACACCGCCGCACAACGTCAAGGTATCGACATGCATGATACCAACTACTAACAAAGCCTACCCTTGCACGACCTATCGCAGGGAGCGAGACATCCGCTACTGATATTACCATCCGCCCCAACTATTGCAGAGGTGTTTTTCCCTTGCCTCTTGCCTTGGCACTTTTTTTCCTCTGCTCTTCAAACCGCTACCCTTCGTTCGACTTCGACCCAATCTATCTCCAGATGAGCGCGTATTAATGGTTAACCTTAACCAGGCGTACGCAAACATCGCTGTACCCCCATCCTGCGATATCTCAATTTTGTGGAAACTAACCCTTATGCAGAGATGGCAAAAAATGGTTCAAATGGCTCTGAGCACTATGGGACTTAACATCTATGGTCATCAGTCCCCTACAACTTAGAACTACTTAAACCTAACTAACCTAAGGACAGCACACAACACCCAGCCATCACGAGGCAGAGAAAATCCCTGACCCCGCCGGGAATCGAACCCGGGAACCCGGGCGTGGGAAGCGAGAACGCTACCGCACGACCACGAGATGCGGGCTACAGCAGAGATGGCAGTAGACCTTCTGAGTTGGCCATCATGCCGGTGAGCTCAACTTAAAAAAAAAAAAATAATAATAATAATAAAATCCCAAATATACTGGTATGAGAACATATTCGCGTTTTTTTATGCTTAGAGAAAAGAAAACAGTGGCAGAGGCAAAGAGACGTAAAATCAGTCAACACTTGTAAGGTGGCAGATTGAATGAATGTCAATTTCGCACCTTACATGAGAGATTTTATATGTCACAACAAGTAGATGAGTATGTCACCTGACATACTTCGGCGATAACGAGCAGATTTGCCTATTAAAATGTACAGTATGTAATGCAAACTCGATTCAACGGTATTAACACATAGTACCCAAATACAGCATGTCAGTGAGCAAAATGTGAAAAAAGCAGCTGGAGAAAATGTTTCAGTTTGGGGGCAGACGCGAGCTGCGCTGTCACGGCCCGAGTACAACAGAACCCTTTTAAAAAGGGGTTGGTGACCCGCGGCGAAAGGGACAACGAACGCGCCGGAAGAGCAGGCAGCGGGCCAGCGCTGGTTGCTGAGGAGAAATTCTTTAGAATAACTGAGAGGGCATTGTAGTTTACATACTGCTCCATCTATGTACGTGTATATCTCCATATTCCCATACTAGGGATGAGTACATGTTTTCTCGCCTAACGAGAAACTGGGGACAGTTTCTGCTGATAAAATGAGTAAAGATTTTCATTAGCTTTTTCATAGGATTTTCAGAGGGCGAGAGCAGCCCTGCAACCGACAGCTTATCGCAGCTAAAGTGAATGCCGCTAGCAGAGGCGTCAACTTGTTGGTTTACCAGCTTGCGTCCACTGTGAACTCGAGCAACCTTGAGTAATCTTTTGCTCTTCTTGTCACGAAAACTAGTCGTCCTCAGTTGAATTGATTGTCATCCTAATTAGTACCGAACTTAGAACCGGAATCGGATGATTTGTTGTAATATTGGCCAACTTCAACTTGTAGTGAACCTTCTATTTAAATTTGATATTGTTGTGTTCAGTGTAATTTCGGGTAAACAGGAAGTAATGCGTTGTCCTAACATTGTCATGTCACAACCTATGGTAATTCGTGTACTTCTTTGACAATAATTCTGAAATCAAACAAATTGTGTACAGCTAAACACCAATGTGCTCTGTCACTGGGTGTTTTTGCTGACGTCTGACAAACGTGAAAAGGAGTGGAGTGTCAGACACTGGTAGGAAGAAGATAGTGGTCGTGTTACAGAAAAAGCGAAGGAGACAGTGAAAATGTGAGAGAAAGAGGGAGGGCAGTGATAGCGGAGCAAATTAGACAGTGACAGAACAGTGCTAGGAAAAAGTAAAGGAGACAGAGCCAGGGGGGGGGGGGGGAGGGGGAGGAATAAAGAGAAAGAGGAAGTAGAAGTGGGTGGGAGGCAGTCATGATGAGGGACAAAGTATATAACAATGACAACGAGAAAGTGAGAGATAATGACAGTGGGAGGAGACAGAAGCAGTGGGAAGTAAGGAATGAGATGCTAATATTAGCAGTAAGAGAGAGCAGAGGGGGGCAGTGAAAGTGAGAGCAGACTGTAGTAGCAGGACATAGCGAAGGGGACTGTGGCTGTGACACGGAGACACAAAGAGGTTATAACAATGAGTTAGGCTGAATGAGTGAATGAGAAACGGCAGCTGGGAGTTGATGGGTATGAACGATGGAGAAATGGGCGTGAGTGAACTACAGCTACAGGAGCTTGTGAGAATTTGAATCGGATTGCATATTAAAAAGACGAACCATGCCTAATTTTTACGATAATTTTTAAAGGTGGTGCGGAAGGGACAAGGGGGCAGCTGGTATCTCGCTATTCAGTCAGAATGTTTTAAAATAATCACGAACATATTTGCATTTTTTGATGTTCGATAGGAGCACTTTTCCACTGGTGTACAGTATAGATAGGAACCAAGAGGGATGAGTAAGGATGAAAGACGAAGATTAAGGCAATCGATTTAAAATGGGTGTTCGACAGGGATGCCACATTTTTCCCCTACTGTTCAGTATAAAGATCGAAGAAGCGATGATGGAAATAGAATGGAATATCAGGACTGTCAGTAATATTCGGGGTGGAATGACGTCAGTGATAATATTTTATGGTGACTTGTTGGGATCTTGTGTGCAAGTGCTGCTCTGAGATGAAGAGATCGGCACAGGAGAGGTAGTCGCAATGGGCTGCATCAGAAGACTGACGAGATAAAACGGTTTTCCGATGTTACATCATAAGCTTGGATCAAAACTTAGTGTGTTTTAACAGACAGCAGGTATTCTGTAATTTCAAAATACTGTAAGGAGTTTTGGCAGTGGAAGTATTGAATGGATTAATTATAATTAAAATGTATTCAGCAGCGTTTGTTGTACACAAGAAACACACGTGATAAAGCGAGAACTACATAAACAGTCTATAACGCACAAATCAGATTAAGTACGTATTCACTATCTTCGGAAAGTGGTTACAGTATTCTATCCGAAGTAAATACAGGTAAAGGTATTTGTTACCATAGAAACTTAACATAAATGTATTTTTGAAGAGTCTTTCCTTGCTAAAGGACTGGGAATCTGGGAACCCAGCCCGTGTGTTCAGTTCCTGCAAGGTAGTCGCCAGCGGCCACGGAGCACCTCAGCTCAGGCGGTTCTCGCAAGACGAAGACACGGCACACAGCCCTAACTTGTCACAACTGAAAACGAGTGCTTGGAGTACTCGACCTTTAGTGCTTAAGTCTACATTTTATATTATTCTCAAGTTGTTCATCTAAAGACCGCCCAATTTTTATACGTAGCCTTAAGTTATGAATAAGAACTTTCGACTTTAGAATAACTTTTAATAGTGCATTGTGATAATGGTTTGTGTGGGCAGTGAACAATGTATACCGAGATATTTATTATGGTACGATACAGCAGTGTTACTACATTACTCTTTATGATCGTATCTGATCTTATACTGAAATGGGTCTTGTTACATTACTCATATCAACATCTACATCATACTCCGCAAGCCATCTAATGATGTGTGGCGGAGAGTACTTTCGGTACCACTGTCTGATCCCTCCAAACCTGTTCCACTCGCGAATAGTGCATCGGAAGAATGACCGTCGATTGGCTCTAATTTATCGAATTTTCTCCTCCTGGCCAATACACGAGATGTATGTGGGGGGAAGTAATATGTTGTCTGAGTACTCCTGAAAAGTGCTGTCCCGAAAGTTCAACAATAAATCTCTCCGTGATGCACAACGCCTCTCTTGAGGCGTGCCAGTGAAGTTTGTTCAGCATCTCCGTAACGCTCTCCCGCCAGCTAAACGATCCCGTGACGAAACGCGCCGCTCTTCGTTGGATGCTGGGTCTACTCTACCTCCTCTGTCAGTCGTACCCGATAGGGATCCCAGTCAAGAATCGGGCGAACAAGCGCCTTCTAAGCCACTTCTTTCGTGAATGACTTACATTTACTTAAGATTCTTCCGATGAACCTTAGTCTGGTGTCTGTTTTCCCACTATCTGTTTTATATGGTCATTTCACTTGAGGTTGCTCTGGATAGTTACGCCTGGATATTTTACGGCAGACTCTGTCTCCAGCTCTTTGTCGTCAATAGTGTTACTGTAACGTATCGGGTTTCTTTCCTATGTATGCGCAATATGTTACATATATTTACGTTCAGGGTCAACTGCCAGAGTCTGCACCATTCATCAATTCTCTGCAGGTCGATCTGCAAATTCGTACTATCTTCTGGCCTTACTACTTCTGTATAAACAACAGCGTCATCTGCGAATAGCCTTAAAGAGCATCCGACGCTTTCTGCTAGATCATTCCTATGTACTGTGAACAGCAACGATCCTATCACACTTCCCTGTGGTACTCCGGATATTACTTTTACATCAGTCGATTTAGTTCCGTTAAGAGTGACATGTTGAGTTCTGTCTACTGGAAAGTCTTGAATCCAATCGCAAGTCTGCTCCAATACTCCATAAGCTCATATCTTTTTCATTGAACGGCAATGTGAAACGATTTCAAATGACTTACTGAAATCAGGGAACGCGGCATCAACCTGAGCGCCGTTGTCCACTGCGCTGTGGATCTCATGGAGGAACAGAGCGAGCTGAGTTTCGCAGGATCTCTGTTTGTGGAATCCATGTTGATATTTATAGAGGAGAAGTTCATTTTCCAAGAACGTCATAGTTCTTCAGAATAAAACATGTTCCATAACTCTACAACAGATTGACGTCAACGATATAGGTCTATAATTGTGTCGATCTGTCTTACGACCATTCTTAAAAACGAGAATGACCTGCGAATTTTTCCAGTTGTTTTTCGTTGCTCAAGCGATCTATGATAAATTACTTCTAGAAGGGAGCAAGTTCTGTCGCATAATCTTTATAGAATATTATAAGTATGTGATCTGGTCCTGAAGCCTTTCCACTACTAACTGATTGTAGCTGCTTTTCAATTCCGCAATCGGTTATCTCAGTATCTGCCATTTCGATGTTCGTACGCGCTATTGGAAGGATAGACACTGTTACGACTTTCCGCGGGGAAACAACTTTGGAATACCGAATTCAGTATTTCGGTTTTCTCTCTGTTATCATCCGTTTCGGTGCCGGTGTGGTCGCTGAGAAAATGAAAAGATGATTTTGACCCACTTACTGGTTTTACATAGATCAAAATCTGTTGGAGTTGACAACGTTTTACTTTGAAAATCATTAAACGCTTCTCTCACTGCTCTCCTTACCTTCATTTTCGCTTCGTTCGGCCTTTGTTTGTCTGCTAGGTTTGTACTTCTCTTGAATCTCAGATGAAGTGCTCTTTGTTTACGTAGTGCTTTTCTGACACGGCTGTTAAACCGTGGTGGAGCTTTTCCACCCTTTAAAACCGTACTCGGCACATACTTCTCTAGGGCATATTGAACGATGCCTTTGAATTTTTTTTCCATTTGTTCTCCACATCTTCGTCCTCATCACAGAATGTTTGAGGCTGACTGCTGAGATATTCTGAAATTTGTATCCTGTCACCCTTGCTGAGCAAATATATCTTCCTACCTTTATTAACATTCCTTGTAGGACCCGTTGTCATAGATGTTGTCACAGCCTTACGATCACTGATACCTTCCTCTACGTTAACTGATTCGCTCCGTTCAGGTCTGGTTGTTGTAAGGAGGTCTAAAGCGTTATCCTCACGAGTTGGTTCTCTAACTATCTACATCTACATCTACATGGCTACTCTGCAGTTCACACTTAAGTGCCTGGCAGAGGGTTCATCGAACCATTTTCATACTACTTCTCTACCACTCCACTCTCGAATGGCGCGTGGCAACAAGGAACCCCTAAATCTTTCCGTTCGAGCTCTGATTTCTCTTATTTTATTATGATGATCATTTCTCCCTACGTAGGTGGATGTCAACAAAATATTATCGCATCCGGAAGAGAAAGTTGGTGACTGAAATTTCGTATATAGATCTCGCCGCAAAGAAAACCAACCGCCTCTGTTTCAGTGACTGCCACCGCAACTCGCGTATCATATCAGTGACACTCTCGCCCCTATTGCGCGATAACACGAAGCGGGCTGCCCTTCTTTGCACTTTTCGATGTCCTCCGTCAATCCTACGGTTAAGGATCCCACACCGCGCAGCAATATTCCAGCAGAGGACGGACAAGTGTAATGTAGGCTGTCTCTTTAGTGGGTTTGTCGCATCTTCTAAGTGTTCTGTCAACAAAGCGCAGTCTTTGTTTCGCTTTCCCCAAAATATTATCTAGGTGGTCTTTCCAGTTTAGGTTGCTCATTATTGTAATTCCTAGACACTTAATCGAATCGACAGCCCTTAGATTTTTGCGATTTATCGTATACCCAAAATTTATCGGAATTCTTTTAGTACCCATGTGAATAACCTCGCACTTTTCTTTGTTTAGTGCTGTTTCCCACTTTTCGCACCATACAGAAATTCTCTCTAGATCATTTTGTAATTGGAATTCATTGTCTGATGATTTTACTAGACGGTAAATTACAGCGTCATCAGCAAACAATCTAAGGGGGCTGCTCAGTTTATCAGCTAGATCATTTACGTAAATCAGGAACAGCAGAGGGCCTATGACACTACCTTTCCGAACGCCAGATATCATTTATGTTGTACTCGGTGATTTACCGTCTGTCACTACGAACTGTGATCTCCCTGAGAGAAAATCACGAATCTAGTCACACTACTGAGACGATCATTTGCACGCAATTTGATTAATAGTCGCTTGTAAGGAAAGGTATCAAAAGCCGTTTGGAAATCTATGAATATAGAATCAATCTGAGATCTCTTGTCGACAGCACTAATTACTTTATGGGAATAAAGAGCTAGCTGTGTTACACAAGAACGATATTTTCTGAATCCGTGTTGGTTATGTATAAATAAGTCATTTTCTACAAGGTAATTTTCGGATAAGACATCCAGAACAATGGCACACGATTCCGTGTCTCTGACACCAGTTTTGATGGCATAACACTCCCAATATAGGACTGGTAAGATGCAGTCACGTCTTATTACAATGTCACGATCAGGAAAATCACTAATGACTTTCTGCAAGTTCTGTCTGAAGCGCTCTACAACTAGAGATCCTGTCCCAGGTGGTCTATAAAAGCATCCGATCACCATTTTTGACCCTTCTTTGATACTCAATTTCACCCAGATTAATTCGCATTCGGAATTCGTGATAGCAATGCTAGATTTTATTGAATTTTTTACTGCAATAGACACGTCGTCACCAATGGCGACTAACTTATCCTTACGATAATCATTCAAGTCTGAACACTTGTGCAACAACAAAACTACGATTAATTAGGTAACCACTAGTCTACACAGTAAAATACACACGTACATTTCACCTCTTTCCGGGAGCACGTGAACGGAAAACAAGGACTAAATTAATCTACAGTTTACCACACAAGTGCTGCTGCTGCTCTGCTGCTGTTATACACTGCCCCATATTTAGGAGGGCTGATCGAATGCCCCGAACTGCTGCGAGGTCAGGTGCATCTGATGTACGGTTGAACGGCAGTGGGGCTGGGGCTCAGGGCGGTCCGGTACAAAGCCCCCAGGTGCGGGCAGACCCCACAAGAGCGGAGCTGGGCAGTGGTCACTCGCTTACCAAAATGTGGAAAGACCGGCAGTGGTAGACTTTCAGACAAGATGGAAGATGGCGTCTTACTGATCTTTGACAGTCTGTAACAACTTACGATCAAATACTAATACAAATCTGAATACATCACCAATCCCAAAAAATTAGGCACATCCCATACACAACAACATGTCAGTAGCCTTAAAACTACACAACATAATACACTACTGGCCATTAAAGTTGCTACAGCACGAAGATGACGTGCTACAGACGCGAAATTTAACCGACAGGAAGAAGATGCTGTGATACGCAAATGATTAGCTTCTCAGAGCATTCACACAAGGTTGCCGCTGGTGGCGACACCTACAACGTGCTGACATGAGGAAAGTTTCCTACCGATTTCTCATACACAAACAGCAGTTGACCGGCGTTGCCTGGTGAAACGTTGTTGTGATGCCTCGTGTAAGGAGCAGAAATGCGTACCATCACGTTTCCGACTTTGATAAAGGTAGGATTGTAGCCTATCGCGATTGCGGTTTATCGTATCGTGACATTGCTGCTCGTGTTGGTCGAGATCCACTGACTGTTACCAGATTATGGAATCGGTGGGTTCTAGAGGGTAATACGGAACGCCGTGCTGGATCCCAACGGCCTCGTATCACTAGCAGTCGAGATGACAGGCAACCCATCCGCATCGCTGTAACGGATCGTGCAGCCACGTCTCGATCCTTGACTCAACAGATGGGGACGTTTGCAACATAACAAACATCTGCACGAACAGTTCGACGACGTTTGCAGTACCATGCACTATCAGCTCGAAGACCATGGCTGCGGTTACCCTTGACGCTGCATCAGAGATAGGAGCGCCTGCGATGGTGTACTCAACGACAAACCTCGGTGCCCGAGTGGCAAAACGTGATTTTTTCGGATGAATCCAGGTTCTGTTTACAGCATCATGATGGTCGCATCCGTGTTTGGCGACATCGCGGTGAACGCACATCGGAAGCGTGTATTCGTCATCACCATACTGACGTATCACCCGGCGTGATGGTATGGGGTGCCATCGGTTTACACGTGTCGGTCACCTCTTGTTCGCATTGACGGCACTTTCAACAGTGGACGTTACATGTGTTACATGTGTTACGACCCGTGGCTCTACCCTTCATTCGATCCCTGTGAAACCCTACATTTCAGTAGGATAATGGACGACCGCATGTTGCAGGTCCTGTACGGGCCATTCTGGATACAGAAAATGTTCGACTGCTGTCCTGGCCAGCGCATTCTCCAGATCTCTCACGAATTGAAAACGTCTGGTCAATGGTGGCCGAGCAACTGGCTCGTCACAATACGCCAGTCACTACTCTTGATGAACTGTGGTATTGTGTTGAAGCCGCATGGGCAGCTGTACCTGTACACGCCATCCAAGCTCTGTTTGACTCAATGACCAGGCGTATCAAGGCCGTTTATGGCCAGAAGTGGTTCTATGCACCCAAATTGCGTGAAAATGTAATCAAATGTCAGTTCTAGTATAACATATTTGTCCAATGAATACCCGTTTATCATCTGCATTTCTTCTTGGTGTAGCAGTTTTAATGGCCAGTAGCGTATTTCGCAGCGAATAAACGTTTTCACAATGTACCTCTGAATTAACAACTTTTTATCGTTTCATATGATTTGGACAAACGGTACTTCAGAAGATGACATTGCTCTATAGTTATTATCCCTGAAACATATGTATCTATATCTATTTCATTGTTTGATTTACGACGTCCTCTATACCAACTTCATTATGCAAATGTTTGTCAGAATGTCGTATTCTCCACATTTATACAGCAAATGAACGCAACACCAGTACCTCATATTTTGCCATACTTGTGATTTTATTTACTGAACAATTTACTACACCTTGCCAATAACTTTTTTTAAATGTCGATTGCAAGCGCTATTAAAAAGCTGTGCTAATTTAAGTGGTCAGTCCAATGTGTTAGCAGACACCACAATTGAAAAGATAACCAAAAGAGATTTCTGTCAGGAAGGCATAAATAATTGTCCAAACAATATTTAAGGACGACCTGCTGTTATTTATAGCGAACACACTTACACAGGAATGCCAGCTTTTTTTATTTATGAACTGGGTATTACTTGTATTTATTCTAAATGACCTGAGTGTGACTGAATGTTGAGAACATTTCTTTATTTATATATTGTTGTAATTTATTAGTTTAGAGCGGAAAAGTGGTCAGCGTGAATCAAATAATATCTGCAGAGCTTAAGGACGATGTATTTTTGGTGGGGATGGACTTGAGACAATGGAAAAACAGATTGTAGTGGGTCACTATGGAAGTCAAGTGGAGACTGGGACTTCCGGAGTAAAGAGCTCAATGGAGTGATTCTGGACACTCTGTGTCAAGTGCTGGAAGGAGGCAGACCTGCCTTTGGTAACGTTTAGGTGACTGGACGGGCTCTACAAAGTGCTTGTGAAAGGACTTCGCGTTTCGACCGGTCTGAATGTGCTCCAGAATAGGACTCTTGAGTTTTCCCGCTCGTACTTCCGAACTGAGAATGGACAGAATATGAGTTCTTATTCTTTGTACCACGTGTGTTAATTTGTGAAACATCATGTTGAACTCTGAACCATTTTGAGCTGGTGAATATTTCGTGTACTGTGTTTACGAAATGGACTTAGTTTCCGCTTATCTTTGATGACTATTCAGATTGGAAAATTTGCTACCATTCTGTTATTGCTCTCAACGCAACTTTACTACTTTTATAAGAGCATTTTTCATCTGTATTTTAATCGAATAATGTAGGACCACTTCCCGTTTCTTTGAGATGTTCTTTCTCGAATAAATATTATTCAACATACTCCGAATTCTCTGTGGTCTAAATCAATTACAGACGTTAGAACAGAACCATTGTTATTAAATTAATCATTTATCTTTCATTCTATATTTCTGTGTCATTAATTAATTCGAAATAATAGCCATTGCTTAAACTATTTGATTGCAGGATCGCGACTACAGGTTATTATTTGCCGTGAATCTGCTGTGGGGCATGAAAGGAGATGTGTTTGGTTCGACACTATGACAACATCGAGCTATTCTAGAATGAGGTTTTCACCCTGCAGCAGAGTGTGGGCTGATGTGAAACTTCCTGGCAGATTAAAACTGTGTCCCGGACCGAGACTCGAACTCGGGACCTTTGCCTTTCACGGGCAAGCGCTCCACCAACAGCAGGAGAGCTTCTGTAAAGTTTGGAAGGTAGGAGACGAGGTACTGGCGCAAGTAAAGCTGTGAGGACGGGGCGTGAGTCATGCTTGGGTAGCTCACTTGGCAGAGCACTTACCCGCGAGTCTCGGTCCGGCACACAGTTTCAATCTGCCAGGAAGTTTCATCGAGCTATTCTCTGTAACAAGAGCCCTGCTGTCTCGAGGCACCAATACTAAAACCATTAGACCACGAACTGTCTACTTTGTTTCGATAATATTAATGGTTCATATGGCTCTGAGCACTATGGGACTTAATATTTCAGGTCATCAGTCCCATAGAGCTTAGAAGTACTTAAACCTAACTAACCTAAGGACATCACATACATCCATGCCCGAGGCAGGATTCGAACCTGCAACCGTAGCGGTCGCGCGGGTCCAGACTGAAGCGCCTAGAACCGCTCGGCCACAACGACCGGCGACAATATTAATGTAAAGATAGAAGTTTCGGTACTAGTATTCATACCTAGTGTAGCATGGAATCTGACACTGAAACGTACCTATGCTTGTGATTCCCCAGCTGTTTCACATTGTAAACTCCCCACAGAAATGAAATTTTATGACAATATAAAAAAGGAAAATAGAGCCAAGTGTAACCTCCCCGTGAAAATATGATAATGAAAAGAATTGAATAGAATGGCAAATAGTGCCAAATGTTAGCTTCCCACACTAATAAAACTCAATGATAATAAAAATGTGCAAAAATGTTAAGTCCCCACAAAATTAACGTTAAGGTGAACCTGATAAATTTTATAAGGGCAGCTGCGCTGACCTTAGGCCCTGTGCAATAATTAACCTGATAAATTGATTCTGCGAGGAAAAGCATAGGAAATATTGTTTCAATTCGAATGATTCTTTTCTTAAGAACGATTGCTTTGAAAACAAAATTATTATTGGGGCATTTCTTGAACAAATTAATTACAATTAACATACATTACATTATCAGATGTGCGCAATGCTGCTTCATTACCTTATTTAACAATATACCTCGTCCTGAATCGTGACCAGAGACCCATGTCGACGCCCGCCGACTCCTCACACACAACTACTGTTCCTGCCGACTCGCTATACGCAACTGACTACTCGCTCTGCCGACTCCTCACACACTACCGAACTCTCGCGCAGACTAGCAACGATAAATAACTCTCTGGTCAGAGATTCTGTCATGTCTCGCCATCGCTGGTACTGTTTCATAACCCTCCACTGAGGGGGGAGGGGGGGGGGGGGCAAAAATTTGGCAGCGATGGTGAGTCATTTGGACTTCCCATGAGCAACAAATTTTTTCTTAACTAATTAACTTAACAAACAGAGAATATACAGATAAAGAACATGAAGTAAATATGGTGAACGTGCACCGAATGCAAAACATAGTAGGCAATAACAAAATGTGAGTACAAAACATGTAAACAAATGACATAAGTGCACATGCACTGAAAAATTCTTCAAAGTCTTCACAACAAATAAACATAATGAGTACAAATATCATTGACAAATGACATAAGTGCACATGTACTGTAGTTCAGGACATATCAGCAAATCAAAATGCACATACAATGAGTAGAAATCATGTTAGAAAAATGACAAAAGTGCACACGCACTGAAAAACTCTTTAGCATTTTCACAACAAATAAACGTATTGGCAAAAAAAAATCATGTTGACAAGTGACATAAGTGCACATGTACTATGGTTCAGAATATATAAGCAAATCGAAAAAAATGTATAGGCCATGAATACAAATGACGTTAGCAAAAAAAAAAAAAAAAATGATTTTCACTATGTTACAAGAATTAGGATGGGAGAGGGAAGGATTGCATCATGGTTGTAGCACTTTAGGTTGCACGCAGCTGCACTGAAAGTCCATATCTTTCCACAGAAGTACAACACCAAGTGAGACAATCTGAAGTTCTTTTCCCAGAAGTGTTTATCAGCGTAGCCAAGACACTGAAATGTCGTAGTAATATTCCATCATTTTGGCAGTACATCAGGTACACCAAACAGGGGACCATAATAACGTCTCCATCGCTCACGGTGGTGGACAGCATGTCGTGTCAACACCACGCTCTTACAAGGCACACCAACGTAGAATTAGTGCAAAAACCAAATATAGTGCTCCATGATCAAGAGGATATACAGGACAAATGGATATTGCAGTAATTCAAGGTAGTTAGGTCAGAAGGTGGAGGACATTAAGTCACATACTAGTCTTCATTGCGAATTACATTAGTAGTTTGCGGCAGTCATAGCCCAGTTATTGAACATTTCTGTACCATGTATGTAGTATTACAGAAAAATGTACATTAATTGTTTTACAGAGAACATTGGCACTCATTCTCTAACTACAAATCATAGAAGTCATTCGTTTTACAGAGAACATTTTACAGAGAACATTGGCATTCATTCCCTAATTACAAATCATCAGAAGTCATTACTCAAAACAGGAGGTTGTAAGTAACATAGTATTACAGAATAATGTTGATGATTAATCATTGGCCATCCCAATACAGTAATCATTAGCATTCATTTCCCAGTTACAAAGCATTATTAATTAATCATTGGTCATCTCAATACAGTAATCAGTAGCATTCATTTCCCAGTTACAAAGCATTATTAATTAGTCATCTCAATACATCTACATCTACATCTATACTCCGCGAGCCACCTTACGGTGTGTGGCGGAGGGTACTTATTGTACCACTATCTGATCCCCCCTTCCCTGTTCCATTCACGAATTGTGCGTGGGAAGAACGACTGCTTGTAAGTCTCCGTACTTGCTCTAATTTCTCGGATCTTTTCGTTGTGATCATTACGCGAGATATATGTGGGCGGTAGTAATATGTTGCCCATCTCTTCCCGGAATGTGCTCTCTCGTAATTTCGATAATAAACCTCTCCGTATTGCGTAACGCCTTTCTTGAAGTGTCCGCCACTGGAGCTTGTTCAGCATCTCCGTAACGCTCTCGCGCTGACTAAATGTCCCCATGACGAATCGCGCTGCTTTTCGCTGGATCATGTCTATCTCTTCTATTAATCCAACCTGGTAAGGGTCCCATACTGATGAGCAATATTCAAGAATCGGACGAACAAGCGTTTTGTAAGCTACTTCTTTCGTCGATGAGTCACATTTTCTTAGAATTCTTCCTATGAATCTCAACCTGGCGCCTGCTTTTCCCACTATTTGTTTTATGTGATCATTCCACTTGAGATCGCTCCGGATAGTAACTCCTAAGTATTTTACGGTCGTTACCGCTTCCAATGATTTACCACCTATGCCATAATCGTACTGGAATGGATTTCTGCCCCTACGTATGCGCATTATATTACATTTATCTACGTTTAGGGAAAGCTGCCAGCTGTCGCACCATGCATTAATCCTCTGCAGGTCCTCCTGGAGTACGTACGAGTCTTCTGATGTTGCTACTTTCTTGTAGACAACCGTGTCATCTGCAAATAGCCTCACGGAGCTACCGATGTTGTCAACTAAGTCATTTATGTATATTGTAAACAATAAAGGTCCTATCACGCTTCCCTGCGGTACTCCCGAAATTACCTCTACATCTGCAGATTTTGAACCGTTAAGAATGACATGTTGTGTTCTTTCTTCTAGGAAATCCTGAATCCAATCACAAACCTGGTCCGATATTCCGTAAGCTCGTATTTTTTTCACTAAACGTAAGTGCGGAACCGTATCAAATGCCTTCCTGAAGTCCAGGAATACGGCATCAATCTGCTCGCCAGTGTCTACGGCACTGTGAATTTCTTGAGCAAATAGGGCGAGCTGAGTTTCACATGATCTCTGTTTGCGGAATCCATGTTGGTTATGATGAAGGAGATTTGTATTATCTAAGAACGTCATAATACGAGAACACAAAACATGTTCCATTATTCTACAACAGATTGACGTAAGCGAAATAGGCCTATAATTATTCGCATCTGATTTATGACCCTTCTTGAAAATGGGAACGACCTGCGCTTTCTTCCAGTCGCTAGGTACTTTACGTTCTTCCAGCGATCTACGATAAATTGCTGATAGAAAGGGGGCAAGTTCTTTAGCATAATCACTGTAGAATCTTAAGGGTATCTCGTCTGGTCCGGATGCTTTTCCGCTACTAAGTGATAGCAGTTGTTTTTCAATTCCGATATCGTTTATTTCAATATTTTCCATTTTGGCGTCCGTGCGACGGCTGAAGTCAGGGACCGTGTTACGATTTTCCGCAGTGAAACAGTTTCGGAACACTGAATTCAGTATTTCTGCCTTTCTTCGGTCGTCCTCTGTTTCGGTGCCATCGTGGTCAACGAGTGACTGAATAGGGGATTTAGATCCGCTTACCGATTTTACATATGACCAAAACTTTTTAGGGTTCTTGTTTAGATTGTTTGCCAATGTTTTATGTTCGAATTCGTTGAATGCTTCTCTCATTGCTCTCTTTACGCTCTTTTTCGCTTCGTTCAGCTTTTCCTTATCAGCTATGATTCGACTACTCTTAAACCTATGATGAAGCTTTCTTTGTTTCCGTAGTACCTTTCGTACATGATTGTTATACCACGGTGGATCTTTCCCCTCGCTTTGGACCTTAGTCGGTACGAACTTATCTAAGGCGTACTGGACGATGTTTCTGAATTTTTTCCATTTTTGTTCCACATCCTCTTCCTCAGAAATGAACGTTTGATGGTGGTCACTCAGATATTCTGCGATTTGTGCCCTATCACTCTTGTTAAGCAAATATATTTTCCTTCCTTTCTTGGCATTTCTTATTACACTTGTAGTCATTGATGCAACCACTGACTTGTGATCACTGATACCCTCTTCTACATTCACGGAGTCGAAAAGTTCCCGTCTATTTGTTGCTATGAGGTCTAAAACGTTAGCTTCACGAGTTGGTTCTCTAACTATCTGCTCGAAGTAGTTAGTAGCATTCATATCCCAGTTACAAAGCATTATTAATTAATCATTGGTCATCTCAATACAGTAATCAGTAGCATTCATTATTCAAGTGACATACTATTCAGAGCTAATCAGAATTACTCAGAACTCTCTTAAACTGGTATCATTATTTGGGACTGGTAATATATTTTTTTGTTAGCAATGCATTGCTTTGGGTATTTATAGGGGAAAGCAAGAAGAGAAAAAGAAAAAAATTGCTTCTGGGTTGTTCCTGTAAATGAAAATGTGTAACGTCATTCGTCATGAGTCAGCTGTAGCAAGGTTATGAAACAAGTAGAGTATATGTAATCACATTCATAAATGGCATAGATTTAATGAGCAACTGCTTATAGCACATTAATTTCACAAATAATTTCTCCTGCAAAAATATATTTAAAAAATGGATTATTAAGCGGAAAGAAGAAACGCATTTTATGCTGAAAAGTAGTGACCTTCGAATTAACAGGTAGTGAAATGTGTATAATAATGTGTTCCATAGCTGTCCTTTCCAAAGCCTTCAGTCATTATACTGTGCAATATAACACCTGCTGTCAAAGCGAACTGCAACAAATACTTAAATAACTACATAGCATGAATACATAACTTCCACATTATACTCATCTGTAAAGAAAAAAAGAGCTTCATTATCGATCACTTCATTATCTGTATTATCATAACTTCATTATTATCATCACCTGTAAAGAAAAACTTCATTATCCATAGTAGCATATTCTTCATCATTATTCATGAGCATTCATGATCATCTGCAAAAAATCACTTTATTACTCATTATACAACTATTCCTTATTTCTATCATATTTCATCACTAAAACTAAGATGTGTAGTTCTGTCTGACAGCCTGCATCAATCGCCTCGTATTCTGAAAGAAAAAATTAGTTAAGACTGCTATTCTACGATGTGTATAGTATATTCTTGTTAATGCTTGTTAATTCTGATCCATTTACTCTTCATCACGAAGTATTGCATTCTCTTTCGTTCATTCCGAAGGTGAAATTCCCATTTTGTTTAATTTATTTCTTTCACACATCATTTCTTATTGAAATTGATGAATAAAGAGCAATATCTTGCATTTACATCATATACTCACTAAATAATGACTGGTTTATGGTAACATAATTAAGCATACAGCATAACATGACAGAAAACGTAATATGTGAAAAACTTATATAGTGTTCAGAGGCAAAAATGTACTCAGTGTATCACAATGTAACAGTAAAGTAGTCACGATGTTGAGATATCATAAGGCAAAATGTCAAAGTCAACTAGTGTTTGCTATATCTTAACTATTTCATAGTGCATACAAACAAAACATGAAACAATCGTATATACCTAAGAAAGACAAAAAATGTGACGTTCGTTGTGCTCAGCTTGTATGTTGTGTAGTTAATAGGGGCGAGAATTAAAGACTCTAATGGAGAGAAAATTTAATAAAATTAATATGTCACTTGATAACATTGCATAATTATTCATAAGATACATAAGTTTCTCTGGAAAAAATGTGCACAGTCTGATATGTAACGACAAGAAAAGCGACCTGCTAACCTTACCTTGCCGGGCACTTGCCAAGAAAAAATACGATAATCATTAATAAGTAGTCACATAAATATAATTGCATAAGTGGTCATAAAATGTGTAAATTCATCTGGAAAAATATGCACGGTCTGATGTGTAACGACAAGAAGAGCGACCTGCTAACCTTACCTTGCCGGGCAATTGCCAAGATAAAATACGATAATCATCAATAATTAGTCATGTGAATATAATTGCATAAGTGATCATAAAACTAGCAAAATGGCATTATAGCATGTTAAATCATAAAGTGTCTTCATTCAATAAAAGGTTTGATGTTTGACCAGTGGTGAGTGCCTTTGGATTTTCTGGTTCTCAAAGTTTCGACGTGTACAATATTGGGGTGAGGAATGCTGCGAATCCGATATGGACCTGCGTATAGAAGTTCAAATTTACTGCACCTACCTTTTCCTTTGTTGGATAAATAGTGTGTACGTACTAATATTTTCTGTCCAATGTGAAAGTCACGGCGTGTACAAACCTGTTTTTGCTGTCTTCTCCGGCGCTCTGCGGCACGTTTGATGTTGTTCAGCGCAATGTCAATTATTTCATGGTGTCGTAGTCGACGAGATGTAGGAAATGTTACTAATTCTTTAATTTTGTTAAGTGGTTCAACATTTTTCAGTATAACAGACGGAGATAGCATAGTAGATTCATTTGGTGTAGAATTAATTACATCTTGGAATGAGTGTATGTGTGTGTCCCAATCAATATGACTTTTATGGCAGTATATTCTACACAGTTTACCAATTTCTTTCATTAATCGTCCACAAGGGTTCGAAGAAGCATGGTACCTGGATACATAGATCGGAGAAATGTTTCTAGCTCGTAACATACGTGTCCATATAGCAGATCGAAATTGTGATCCATTGTCGGAAATTACTTTCATCACATGCCCTGCATGAAATAAAAAATGTTTTACAAATGCTTTCGAAACAGTTTTAGCAGTAGCTTTGCGTAACGGAGTGAAGGTAACAAATTTTGAAGTGAGTTCAACAGCGACAAAGATGTAGCAAAAACCTCTATTAGTTCTTGGAATCGGACCAAAAATGTCTACAGCGGCCATATGTCTTAATTTAACAGGTACAATGGGATATAATGGAGGAATATATGAAGTTGTGTCTGACTTAGCTTTCTGGCTGATTTTACATGACGCTAAAACTTGTCGTATACGTTTCTCCATGTTGGCAAAATAACAGTTCTGTCTCAGTATAAGAAAACATTTTCTAGCTCCGTAATGTGCGTAACTTAAATGAGTATACCAGATTAATTTGTTAACCAGTTCGTCAGGAATGCATAATAACCAATTGTTGCTGTCAGGATAAGAGCGGCGAAACAGAATGTCATTGCGTACAGTGTAATGGTTTCTAATCGTAACATTATTCCTATCTTGCCAGAGGTGTTTAATTTCTTTCCACACGTTGTCTTTATTTTGCTCTTTTGCTATGTCCTGTAATGACGACGAAATGAAATTTTCAAATGCAACTTGCTAAATGTACATGACGCTGAAATTTGCTTTGCAGAAGTTGGTTGCGATGTCTTGCTGATTGTTGCTGAGAGAACGAGATAGTGCGTCTGCTACAATATTTTGTGTGCCGGGAATGTGAGCTATTGTAAAACTAAATTCCTGCAAGTAAAGTTTCCATCTGCTTATTCTGTCGTGAGTGAATTTAGCTGAAAGTAAGGGTTGTATCGCTCTGTGGCCTGTGTAGACGGTGGTATGTCTTCCATAAAGAAAGTGCCTAAATCTCATAAAAGCCCAAACAACACATAACGTTTCCAGTTCTGTAACAGAATAATTTCGTTCAGCAGGTGACAGAATGCGACTTGCAAATGCGATGTTTTTAATTACTGTTGAGCCATCTTCTTCAATTACCTGGAAAATATGTGCGCCTAAAGCGGTGTTGGAACTGTCGGTGGCAATGGAAAAATTTCTAGTAAGATCTGGGTGCGATAAAAGTGGTGCATTCAACAAAGCATGTTTCAGGTTCATAAATTCAGAATGTGCTTGCTTATCCCAGGACCAAATAGTGTTTTTACCTGTCAATTGGCATAACCTTGGTGTGTCTAAAGCAGAGTGATGAATAAATTTACGAAAAAAGTTAATTAAACCCAAAAAATTGCGTAGTTGCTTCTTCGTTGTACGAACAGTAATGTCACGTAAAGCTTGAAGTTTTTCCGGATCAGGCGCAATGCCTTCTGCTGAAATTACATGTCCAAGAAATTTTATAGAGGTTTTGCCAAAGTGCGATTTACTGAGATTAACTGTGAGTCCTTGTGCATGAAAAGTTTGCAACAGTCGTTCAAGAATCATATTGTGTTCATACCAGTTAGCTTCTGTAATAAGAATGTCGTCTACGTACGTCGTGATTCTGTCTTTAAGTTCTGTCGGAAGTATTGTGTTCAAACCGCAAATAAAAGCTGCTGAAGAAATAGTTAAACCGAATGGTAATTTGCAAAATTGATAGCAGTCGCCAAAACAGAGAAACGCAGGGTACTTTCTGCAGTTCGGATGGAGCTGAATTTGCCAAAATCCCGATTTTAGATCTAATGTAGAATAAATAGCAGTACCGTGAAATTTCTGTAGAAGTTCCTCTAATGTCTGTGGTCGATCTGTTTCATTAATAATTATGTCATTGATGTGACGCGAATCAAGTACGAGGCGAAGTGAGCCATATTTTTTCATAACAATATTTAGCGGGTTTATGTACGGACTAACTGCCGGTTCAATAATTCCTTGGTCAAGCATATCCTGCAATTCTTTCTTAACTTGTTCTCGGTGGATATATGGAATGGGATAATGCTTTGCTTTAAATGTGTCGTGCTGTTTGACTTGAAATTCATACATAAAACCGGACATAGTACCAGGAAAGCTGGCCGCGGTGGTCTCGCGGTTCTAGGCGCGCAGTCTGGAACCGTGCGACTGCTACGGTCGCAGGTTCGAATCCTGCCTCGGGCATGGATGTGTGTGATGTCCTTAGGTTAGTTGGGTTTAAGTAGTTCTAAGTTCTAGGGGACTGATGACCACAGCAGTTGAGTCCCGTAGTGCTCAGAGCCACTTGAACCATTTTTGAACCAGGAATGTTGTCAAAAACTGGAGCTTACTGTAAAAGAATTTTGTGTAGTTGCGTGCGTTCGTCGTCTGTATTTGCACTGCTTTGTTTAACTTTATCAGAAATCATCTGCATTACGTCGTGGTCAGCTTCGTCTGGAGTGTTATAGTTATGTACGTACGTATCCGTGAACAATGTGGAATTACAGTCTATGCCACGTGATACGGAAATGACCTCTGAACGATTAATTGTTTGTTCTTCCGCAGATAAAGAGTGCTGAAATTCTAAAGCCAATTGTACATTTTCATCCTTTAGCATTAAATTGGAATTTTGAAAATCAATAACTGCGTCGTGTTGTACCAGAAAATTAGTACCTAAAATAACGTCTGTTGTCAATAAAGGAACAATCCAAAAATTTGAGTGAAATGTGTGACCTGCAATGCAAAATGATAAATGTGTCTGTAATTTAACATCTACTCCTTTACTCGATACTGCTCCTTTCACTTTCGTTTTGCCTAATGGTAATGTAGGATAGGTATTCTCTTTATTACACTCGTTGAAAGTTTCTTCATTTATTACTGACATAGGTGATCTGGAATCGATTACTGCTGAAAATTTCGATGAACCAATTTTAATTTCGATGACAGGATGTGAAATGGATTTTTGCACAATTGGTCTTTCCTGCAAAAGAGTGTCTCTGATGTCGTCGAAAGTAATTACATTTTCGTGAACAACATTCTGCGTGTCTAAAGTAGTGCTTGTGTTAGTGGAAGATGCGACCTGTACAGCATCTAGTCAATTTCTATCTGACGTGTTATTATTGTCAGGACGATTCTGTGCCATTTCGATATTTGAACTGTTCTATTATTTCTTCCTGACGTATTACGCTCTGGATGATACCTACTGTCTGGTTCATTCACGAGAATATGTTGTTGCTGATCATTTTGTTGCTGGTAAGACCGACTGTTATTAAACGTATGTTGATAATTGTGCTCATCGTTTTTGCGTCTGTCGTGATAGTCATTTCTATACGGAGCATTACGATAGGAATTGAAATACTGTGTTTTCTGTACGTAGTTGTTTCTTCGATGCCGTGCGTTACTATTTGTTGTACCCTGGACTATACGTGCACGCGGGGAAACATTAAAGCTTGGTTGACCTCGTACATAACATTGTTGGTTAGGTATACTAAGCGGCTGACTTTCATGCTGTTGCGGTGAAAAACGTCTATTGTTACAAAAATGTGGTTGCGACTGCTGAAAATTTTGTACATACTGATGATCACGATTTTATCAGATATTAAAATTACGGCTGTAGTTCTGCGCTGCCTAAAGTGAACTGTTACTTTCGGTATAACTTGTCACATCGGGTTTTCATTACATATTTCTTAATTCTAGATAGAGCAATAGTTAAAGAGCTGTTTTGATAGATATAAAGGATAGTAGAAGAGAAGGCAGCAGTGCAGAAAACTAAAGATGAAACAGCACTACTACAGCTCGGGGCCCTATGCACGCTACGGCACATATTCATTAAAGCGTAATGAATCCCCTGAGGTTAACTACGCACTACAAATAAATTTTGGCTTTTGCGTTGCAGGCAATGGTGGCAAAAATCTAAAAGCAAATCGTTGTATCCATGCTAATTCCAGTTTCTGCATTATAGGCAATGCTGATGAAAATACAAAGGCAAATTGTCGTATCCAGTTTAAAGCTAGTTTCTGCATTACAGGTAATAGCGGTGAAAGTACAAAAATAAATTGTCGTATACAGCTCAAATCGTGTATCTGTGTTCTGTCATTATTAAGTTCCTTAGATTTTCTTACAGATAAAAATTGCTCCTAATCTACGTTCTCGTCACTGAATTTAAGAACACGTTCAGGTTTGTGTGAGAATCTGTTTGTCTGTGTCATTTCGGATTTCAAGTTGCGTAGCTTTTCAGATTTTAAGACGCGTAGTCTCTGTAGATTACCCAAATTATACGGGCTGCGTGAGTCTGACAAAATTTCGCAAAGTGGCGTCTGCTGTGATGTGTTAAACCCTGAAACATTTTTTATCTCTGTTACCTCTTGCTGTAAACTTGACAATTTTTTACGTAATGTGTTATTAGATGAATCGATCTCATTGATTGTCTGTTGTAGATTTTGGAATTCAGGTGTTTGATTAAATGTAACCGGTGAAGTATTGTCTGATTTGCTGTCATTATTACTTTCAATATCATCAATACGACTGGCCAATTCATCATATTTTTCAGTCAGTATTTTTACCTGATCATCGGTTTTAGTGTCAGACGCATTAATCTGTTTTTGCATTTTACGTGTGGTTTCGTTCAGTTTTTTAACGTCTGCTTTGATGACATCAGAATCATGTGTTAGTTCTAATTGTTCGAGTCTGTCTGTCACTGTCTGAAAGTCTGTTGTCTATGTGTTTGTTTTCGATCGGAAATTTCGTCACGTAATTCTGTGTTCGACTGTTTGATGGTATTAATTTCGTCGGACACTGTAGCAATATTGTTGTCTACGTATGTTTTTGCTTTCGCGAACAATTTACGTTTGTCTTCCTGTCTCTGGGCAGTGATTGTTTCCATGACTTGACGTTTTACTTTATTTTGATCCTGTATAAATTTGCGGAAACGCGTATCACTGTTTTGTATGTGGTGATTAAAACGTTCGTCAATCTGAGTGTTCTGTTGGTCGAATTTCGCGTCTATCTTTGCATCCATTGTGCGCGAAAGTTCTGCTGTCATTAGTTTAAACTCGTCGCGTAATTGTGTAGCTTTTTCAGAGCATTGTTTAGCGACTGCGCTAATTTCCTCTCTAAGTGTTTCTGTTGTAGCTGTTTGCATATCCCTTAATTCTTGAGCAACAGATCTAATTTCTTCGCTACTTTTTCTTGAACAAGCCTCAATTTCCTCGCGTAACTGTTCCTTAGTGTCATGACACTGCGCGGCAACGGCTTTAATTTGTTCACTAAGCTGTCTGGAATTGTTGTCTAATTTTTCATTACGCTGTTTGTTCTGTTCACTAAGTTGTTTGAGATCTTCATTATTATTGTCTAGTTTTTAATTCTGTTTGTCTTGTTTTTCATTAATTTGATTAATCCGTTGTAGCAATAGTGCCATAATTTGATCCAAGCCTAAATTACCTACTCTATTTTCTGTACTGTTTGATGGTGTATCTGCAATTGTCGCGTTTTGTGTGACCATTTGGTCATTCTGTAATCTACAAAAAGGTTTGCCAGTCGGATGTACACTGTCAGTCACTATTTCGGAATTAAATAAATCCGTCCTACTTTGAGTATCCTGTTCATTTTCATTAGAAAAATTTGTCTGCTCGTCACGTGAATTTAGCGAACCGGTTGTATTAAGCTGGGCAGCGCTCATTGCAACAGAACGCCCCACGTCATCAATTGTCGTCAAATTAACAGAGGAGACAATTGAGTTCGTTTGTTCATCATTAAGATAAAAATCATCATTAGTGGTTGGAACGCACTGATTGTCAGTGAACGCAGGATTGTCATCAATACACTGCATGTCACAAGTACTATCTGTGAAGTTATTTAAGTCGCGATGTACTAATAATAGTTTTTCGCGGCATTTTAACACAAATGACAATTATTCACAAATCAAACAAAGACAATACAAAATTCAACAAATACAAGTACAACAAAGAGCAACGAATTGCCGATGATCTGTGGAAGAAAGTCACAAAATTAGTAAAAGCGTTGCGCCAAATGCTAATTATATTAAGTAAATAAGAGCAGATATCTGACTACTTTTCACAAGATTATCAAAGAAATACGATCCTGGTCCGGATGTCGCCATGTGTAAGCTCCCCACAGAAATGAAATTTTATGACAATATAAAAAAGGAAAATAGAGCCAAGTGTAACCTCCCCGTGAAAATATGATAATGAAAAGAATTGAATAGAATTGCAAATAGTGCCAAATGTTAGCTTCCCACAGTAATAAAACTCAATGATAATAAAAATGTGCAAAAATGTGAAGTCCCCACAAAATTAACGTTAAGGTGAACCTGATAAATTTTATAAGGGCAGCTGCGCTGACCTTAGGCCCTATGCAATAATTAATCTGATAAATTGATTCTGGGAGGAAAACCATAGGAAATATTGTTTCAATTCGAATGATTCTTTTCTTAAGAGCGATTGCTTTGAAAACAAAATTATTATTGGGGCATTTCTTGAACAAATTAATTACAATTAACATACATTACATTATCAGATGTGCGCAATGCTGCTTCATTACCTTATTTAACAATATACCTCGTCCTGAATTGTGACCAGAGACCCATGTCGACGCCCGCCGACTTCTCACACACAACTACTGTTCCTGCCGACTCGCTATACGCAACTGACTACTCGCTCTGCCGACTCCTCACACACTACTGAACTCTCGCGCAGACGAGCAACGATAAATAACTCTCTGGTCAGAGATTCTGTCATGCCTCGCCATCGCTGGTACTGTTTCAACATGAAAGTCACAGAGAAGTCGAGCAGGTTTAAGTCTACACCCCATCATTTCAAATTTAGGTTCTCCGTAGTTTCAAATCCTTTCCAGGCGAACGACGATTTACCTCCTCCTTCCGTTGTCTTCCTAGTGCTCGCGAAGGCCGACGAGACGTTAAGGGTTACCCTTCGTTTCCTCCTCCTTTTCCGGAAGCATAACTGGGTATTTTCAGGTAGCGTCCATAACTTTGTAGAAATAAATATATTATCGACGGCTATAAAACAGTTAATTTTCTTTAGAGGCATTAGAACCTCGTCGTGAATCCTGTAATGTGTGTGCTTTTTGCTTTAATCGGCATTTGTAATGAAAGTTTGTGGGTTCATTTGAAAGTTGCATAATTGTTTTTAATGGCCCCTTGTAATGAAATTTTATGGCTTTATTTTTTGCTTAACGAGTACAGCCCGACACTAATTTAGCTGTAGCCCGCACACATGCTAAGTAAGCGAAATTGCAGAATCATGAAAACTTCACACGATTAACACTCTGCGACAAATTTCATCAAGATTAAGGAAACGGTAAAAACAGTTTCGTTCCGAAAAATAATGACAGTAAATTGTTTCAGGAACTTTCCACCAATTTTTGTACGTATTGTTGATATAAAATGGTAGAAGTGGATTTAATGTTGTATTCTGACGCTGTTTCTTGGCAAGATTTCCCTGCTTGTGACGTCGGAGCATTACTATACCACGTTAGATATACAGCATGATTCCGTGTCACGGGTTTCCTGTACTGGAAAGTGTAGTGCACAGTTCTGGTAGGTTTTTCATTAAACTAACAGGGTATAATCGTAAAGCCTTATTACCGTTACATAATATTAAACATAAGAGTTTTGCCATATCTGCTTGAATAAAGAGTGAGTCACTTTGAATATTTGGAGTCACTGGACACATTTTAGATTCTTATAAAATTACTTGAACTTTTGCTCCAGAATTTGGCCACATCTATGATACCTCGAGCCTTTTTTTCCATGATACTATGTGGTCTGTTGTAGAGTTCATTTCTCCCGTCTGACTGGGTCACTCAATTCCGTGCACTTAATGAAGTATAAGGACTGCTCATTATTAGTGAAATTAAGAAAATTCGACTTCCAGACTTATGCATTTACATCCAGCTGTGAAGCAGCTACTACGATTACAGATTCGAGGGTGCAATCGGCGCTAAAATATTATATAGATGATGTACTGAAACTGACGTAAATTATTTCGTTCGTTTTCAGGTACATGGCTAAGTTTCGGGTACCTTACATTGTTTGCTAGTGTTAGCCGTAATAGATTCGCTTTATTGATGCGTGTTTTATTATAGTTAGTGTTAGTGGGCTACATCACCGTCTATAGGGGATAGGCTGTATTCTCTTCATGACATACAGTATCCATCTAGTGTATTACGCACACTACCTGATGAAAAGTGCCTGGGCACCGGTACGTAATGCCGAGTTAGCCTCTAAATGGCACGCGTGAATATAAGGAGAGGCCGGTAGTGCTGTCTGGTCAGTAGGAAAGTATTAATGACAGCAAACCTGTCAGGAACATCCCAACCGCTCTAAAGCTGCCCTTGTTGACTGTCAAGTGATGTGACAGCCAAGAGGAAGCGCGAAGGAAGGACCATAGTTAAACGGAGACGGAAAAACGCACAAAACCAGCGGAAGCAATGAATCGTGGCTTCCAAAGGGGTACCAGCAGCCGAAGCCAACACAATAACTTTGCTCAGGGAGTTCAAAAGAACAGAGTACAGCGTTCTAGCAGCTCCTCATAAGTTACATTTTTCTGTAGTCACCGCTAAGCGGTGCTACGGGTAGTGTAAACAAGGAGCCCACTGCACAGGGGGGGGGGGGGGGGGGGGGGGGGGTGGTACCTGGAGACGGGTGATTTCGGGGTAATAAGCCGAAGCCTCGCAGCACTCTGACGGTAGGGTCTGTCTTAGGCAAATGGTTGCCATCATGTGTGGAGTGAACAGTGAAGTTGAAACATCCCCTTAGAAAAATTATAAATGACTGCTTAAACTTACACAATATTTTTAGCGCAATGCAATCTGACTTTCAATAATCTCGACAAAAGAATGGCCCTGACTAACATGAACCTATAACTTTCACAAATCACTTACCTCACAAAAATCTTCGTTACTCGAACTACTGCAATACAGCGAGCGCCAATACTGCCAGCTAAATAAAAGATTCTAACTACTGAAGGCACTAACTACTGATAGACATAGTTAGCAATTGAAAGATTTTGATAAAGAACAAAGAATGTATTTACCTTAATAGTGTTCAAAAGTCATAATATATATACATATCAGTTCATGACATCCAGTCTTATAAATTTACTGTCTCTGATGGACACACGTCCAGATCATCCGCTCTCAAAACTACGCCATCTCTCTCCCCACATCCACCACTGCTGGCGGCTCACCTCCAACTGCGCAACGCTACGACCTGTTTACATCGAACTGCCCAACACTACAATAGCGAATATTGCAACAATGCCGACCGGCCTCAGACTGCACACAGCACAGCCAGTGATTTTCATACAGAGCGCTACGTGACGTTACCAACATAAAAACCTAAACAGCCTACATACAAAATATGGAAGAGATCGTGTTCACGGTATTGCCGTGTTTTTCGCTGTTAGTGTGTGGTCTCCTAGCTGGAGCTCATCCCAGATACATTCCACTGGGTTCAGGTCGAGACTCTGGGCTCGTCAGTACATTCCAGGAATGTTTTGGCCATAAACCACTGCCTTACACACGCTGCTTTGTATGACAGGGTGCATTGCCATGGTGATACAATAAGCGTCTCCTAGCTATTCCTCTACAGTACACAGTACATGACGTATTCTTTTTAAGCACAACTGGTTTGGGCCACTGAGGAAGAATGTGCAACCACAGGCACTCCGACACCTCACTGAAACTGTGCTCGGAATTCAAGCCGTCATAAAGACGAACAGTGGACGCACCTCACATGCATTTCCACTAATAGGAGTCCAAATACTTTGGACCAGATAGTACGAACCGTTCAGATGGACAGTAGAACTGCAATCCACATATAGAACGTTCTTCCATGTTATTCACGTATTTTTGTGCTACAAAGAGGAACTCTCGGCTTGTTGTTGTCAGGCGTTTGTTGCGCAGTATCCGGACGGGCTAAGGCTATTAACACTAGCGAAAGGGAATGCATAAGTGCTACTGTTCCACCAGTAATCCAAGAAACCCAACATCCGACAAAATGTCCGACGTAATTTAAGCGCATTCGCCAGACGCTGACGCAGAAGTGAGGTCCGGCACCATCAATCACCAGTGTAATATTTATAATACTTTGTGAAGATGGTCATCATTCAGCGGGTATTAAACGAGTGAACTTTCATTCCATGCGGAACTGATGCGCATTGTCAACATCAGAATAAATTCTGACCCACATGGGGGCAAATACAGTCTGTTACTCGTAGTGGCATGGAAGCAAACGCCCTCCGAAAGTAATGCTGATAAATTTCATGCCATTTCTAAAACACGTACTGTGTTAGTTCATGAGGACTGCTGTGCACTGTGATATCTTTGCTTGCCTCTTGTGTTTTTAATGTGCCTATGTTACCTGTGTCTCTTTCGAAGTGCACTTTCTGGCTAAAGTGTCGTTATATATTTTATCATTCGCAGGTAGGCTGGTATGAAACTGCACGTTCTCACAGTGTATCCAGACACGCTCTCTGGTTGAGAAACACGGGACAGGACAGATGGGTCAATAATTCGCACTTTCCTCAGGGCGTTTGTAGTATAACTTACAGTGGGTGGTCTTGTATTGTCCTGCTGGAATATGCCATGTTCTACTCTCATCATTCGGGACCCACAGAAGGATTTAAAATTCCTGCCACATACTGCTGAGCATTCAACATACCTGCAACAAATACCAAAGCAGTCTTCCTTTCGTTCCAGCAGCTCTCTACACCATGGGTCTAGAAGTCGAAAAGTTTGTTAGTAGCGGGAACTGCTGTATCCTATGACAATTCACAAGATCATTTACTGACTCTGCAATGCTACACGGGCTCAGTGACAAATGAAAGAAGACAAATTAATGACCACCAGCATTAATTCATTGCTACACAACCACCGCAGGGCGAATACACTACCTTTAAAACTGCAAGTGTCTCATTACTGCAATGGAGTTTGGTCGTGTACTGTCAAGCTCTCACACACGAGTATCTATAATGAGGCACCTTACTTTAGCGTAGGCACTGTAGCGATTAGACAAATAAATTAGGAAATAACTGTGCGGCTGGTCCCGGCGGAGGTTCGAGTCCTCCCTCGGGCATGGGTGTGTGTGTGTTTGTCCTTAGGGTAATTTAGGTTAAGTAGTGTGTAAGCTTAGGGACTGATGACCGCAGCAGTTAAGTTCCATAAGATTTCACACACATTTGAGCATTTTTTTAGGAAATAACTGTGGATAACACAGGGAAATATTATTTAGCATGAGATACCGTATGACAGTAATGTGAATCACAAACATATACACTCCTGGAAATTGAAATAAGAACACCGTGAATTCATTGTCCCAGGAAGGGGAAACTTTATTGACACATTCCTGGGGTCAGATACATCACATGATCACACTGACAGAACCACAAGCACATAGACACAGGCAACAGAGCATGCACAATGTCGGCACTAGTACAGTGTATATCCACCTTTCGCAGCAACGCAGGCTGCTATTCTCCCATGGAGACGATCGTAGAGATGCTGGATGTAGTCCTGTGGAACGGCTTGCCATGCCATTTCCACCTGGCGCCTCAGTTGTACCAGCGTTCGTGCTGGACGTGCAGACCGCGTGAGACGACGCTTCATCCAGTCCCAAACATGCTCAACGGGGGACAGATCCGGAGATCTTACTGGCCAGGGTAGTTGACTTACACCTTCTAGAGCACGTTGGGTGGCACGGGATACATGCGGACGTGCATCGTCCTGTTGGAACAGCAAGTTCCCTTGCCGGTCTGGGAATGGTAGAACGATGGGTTCGATGACGGTTTGGATGTACCGTGCACTATTCAGTGTCCCCTCGACGATCACCAGTGGTGTACGGCCAGTGTAGGAGATCGCTCCCCACACCATGATGCCGGGTGTTGGCCCTGTGTGCCTCGGTCGTATGCAGTCCTGATTGTGGCGCTCACCTGCACGACGCCAAACACGCATACGACCATCATTGGCACCAAGGCAGAAGCGACTCTCATCGCTGAAGACGACACGTCTCCATTCGTCCCTCCATTCACGCCTGTCGCGACACCACTGGAGGCGGGCTGCACGCTGTTGGGGCGTGAGGGGAAGACGGCCTAACGGTGTGCGGGACCGTAGCCCAGCTTCATGGAGACGGTTGCGAATGGTCCTCGCCGATACCCCAGGAGCAACAGTGTCCCTAATTTGCTGGGAAGTGGCGGTGCGGTCCCCTACGGCACTGCGTAGGATCCTACGGTCTTGGCGTGCATCCGTGCGTCGCTGCGGTCCGGTCCCAGGTCGACGGGTACGTGCACCTTCCGCCGACCACTGGCGACAACATCGATGTACTGTGGAGACCTCACGCCCCACGTGTTGAGCAATTCGGCGGTACGTCCACCCGGCCTCCCGCATGCCCACTATACGCCCTCGCTCGAAGTCCGTCAACTGCACATACGGTTCACGTCCACGCTGTCGCGGCATGCTACCAGTGTTAAAGACTGCGATGGAGCTCCGTATGCCACGGAAAACTGGCTGACACTGACGGCGGCGGTGCACAAATGCTGCGCAGCTAGCGCCATTCGACGGCCAACACCGCGGTTCCTGGTGTGTCCGCTGTGCCGTGCGTGTGATCATTGCTTGTACAGCCCTCTCGCAGTGTCCGGAGCAAGTATGGTGGGTCTGACACACCGGTGTCAATGTGTTCTTTTTTGCATTTCCAGGAGTGTATTATGGGTGTGCAATTAGGCAAAATACAAGAAGCATTGAGCATATGAGGAGAACAGTATGGGCATTATTTTTGCATACTGCATCAACAAATGAGCACCCACAACATGTACTGTACCCCACTGGTGATGACTCATGGTGTACGTAACAATCAGGAAAGGAATATACCCATAAAACAGTTTGGGACTGGATGAAGCGTCGTCTCACGCGGTCTGCACGTCCAGCACGAACGCTGGTCCAACTGAGGCGCCAGGTGGAAATGGCATGGCAAGCCGTTCCACAGGACTACATCCAGCATCTCTACGATCGTCTCCATGGGAGAATAGCAGCCTGCATTGCTGCGAAAGGTGGATATACACTGTACTAGTGCCGACATTGTGCGTGCTCTGTTGCCTGTGTCTATGTGCCTGTGGTTCTGTCAGTGTGATCATGTGATGTATCTGACCCCAGGAATGTGTCAATAAAGTTTCCCCTTCCTGGGACAATGAATTCACGGTGTTCTTATTTCAATTTCCAGGAGTGTACCTCTGCAATCTATCAATTGCTTAATCTGTCAATCTTCCTCTTCCTCCAAGGGTCTTAGCATCACTAAGATTCTGGGTTCCTAATGTCTGCTTTAGTTTGCACAAGCGAGCCCCTTGCGCTTCTGCACATGTCCAATGCACTCCTGTTCATTAATGTGAATTTCATTGCCATATTTTTTGAGTTCCTCTACTGCTTTATCTCCCTTAGAATCACCATCTCCTAAATAGTGTATCGTACATTATACCACTCCTGTGATCTGGAAAAAAATGCTTTCACTCCCTCTACTTCCATCGCTCCACTCGTGCCATGAAAATTTGCTTCACAACTTTCACTATGTTCGTCCTTGGTATTGCCCTTACATCTACAACGTTTTGAGAGAATAGCAACAGCAAGTACTTTGCAACTGTCTCCACTGGTAGCTGTCACAACTCCATTTAGAGATTTATGTCCAATACGTTCCCATGATCCATGTAAAGTAACAGTTAAATCTGCACAATTCCCATTATCTGTCACAGCTTCTTCAACTGCTTTCTTCATTGTTACTTGAGCAATATCTTCAACAGAAGATCGCAGCAATTCATTATAAAATCCAAACTTGGGTGGTGGTTTTGGCAAGTTCATAATTCCACATAACATCGTCCCTACAGCAATGCCCTTGCCAATGCAACGCAAGCCATACACTAGCCTAACATTTATATCATACACCTTCTTTCCACTATTACCACTACGAGGAATACTGTTACAGTTACAAAACGAAACTTCTGCAGCACATTTGTTACACTTCAATAACATTTTACATGCCAAACCAATGTGTGAAGTTATTTTCAATTCCAGTCCTCTTTCTTTGCAAAAGTGGCATAATACGTTATGATTCAAAATATTAGAGAGCAAGGAAATTTAATTATCTCATTCACGTCATTAATGTCACTTTCATAGCTTTCAAAATTTTTCTTTGCTGTCCCAAAGTTTCTTGCTGGAAGAAGTTCTATCACATTCATTTGGAGTAGTCGGTGAAGCAGTCTGAGCAGCATCTCCCTTCGAAACAACAAAAGATTTCTTCTTCCACTCATTGTGCCTTTTCTTAAAAACTAGATTGCTGAAACGGGGCATACTGATATCCACCAACCTAATACTTAAAACAGGTACGAACAAAATTCCTCAATTACGCAAAACTGAACAGCTAAACAACACAAAGAAAACTCAACAAGTCAACACACACGGTATGGCGTTTATGTTTACCTATACGAACAGTCCCTCGGGAGAGCCTGTAACTCCTAGAGGGCGCGTCCCCAGGTGGCGGATCGGGGAACGCCTCCCAGATATGGGTGGTAGGAGGGAAATCAAATACCTCCCGCGGACCAACAGGCCGGGCAGAGCAAGTTCGTTAGCTGAAGTGAAAGCAACTGCTCTAGGGGTAGGCATCCCCGAAATCAAGACCCTGGTCCTCCAGGTTGGGGGTTGTGCTTAGGGCCAGCGACCCTATCACAGGATCCTGTAGGAGAAAATGGATTGCTACGAATCAGAATGACAAGAATGCTGGGCCACCAAACTTGATGACGAACTTGCAAAATTTAAAGGTTATGAATATGGGAACATGGAATGTATTAAGTCTCTATAGATCAGGATCACTGATAAATGTCATACAGGAACTTGAAAGGTATAAAATGGATTTAGTTGCAGTACAAGAAACCAGATGGACGGGTAATGGAAGTATAAACAAAAATAAGTATACAATAATGTATGGGGGAAATGATACACAAATACATGCACTAGGGACAGGATTTATAATAAACAACAAATTGTTACCTTTTATTAGGAAATTTGAGGCAGTGAATGAAAGGATATCTCACATTACGATTCAATGCAAATATAAGACTTTAAATGTTATAAATTGCCATGCTCCAACAGAGGATAAAGAGGACAATATTAAAGAAGAATTTTACAACAAATTGGAACAGGTATATGATACATTCTCGAAAAATTCAATTAAAATAATTCTAGGAGATTTCAATGCCAAGTTAGGACATGAAAATCATTATAAACCTACAATTGGACTGTTGGGTGAAAAGAAATATGAATTCAATCAAAATGTACATATGCTTTTCATTGATTTTAAAAAAGCTTTTGACAGTATCAACAGGGAATATTTATGGAAGTGCATGAGGCAGATTGGCATCCCTAACAAATTGATAAATTTAATAAAATCTTGCACTTTAAACTCAAAATACAAAATAAAAGTAGCTAGCAAACTTTCTGAAGACTTTGAGGTTAAAACTGGAGTCAAACAAGGGGATTCACTCTCACCAGTTCTTTTTAACATAGTAATCAATAGAATAATCCAAAAAGTAAAGCTACTACAAATTGGAGCACAACTGGAAAGCAAAATTAACATTGTAGCATACGCTGATGACATTGCATTATTATCTGACAGTGAGAATGATTTGAAGCTTCTTACAGCACAATTAATTAAAGCCACAAATGGCACAGGCCTCCAGCTGAATACAGACAAAACAATGTACTTTATCTTATCCCGCTATCCATCAAATAATAATGTACTGCAAATTAATAACACAGCTTTCACAAAGACAAATGAATTTAATTACCTTGGTACAATAGTAACCTCTGACAACTCCATAAAAATTGAAATAGAATCACGAATTCAGAAGGCTAACAAATGCTACTATAGTCTCTTGACAGTTTTCAAAAGCAAGTTAATTTCTAGGAACACCAAACTACAAGTATACAAATCATTGATTATACCAGTACTCACCTATGGATCTGAAACCTGGACTCTCACAAAAAAAGAGGAAAACAGATTAAGAGTATTTGAACGAAAAATTTTGAGAAAAATATTTGGACCCATAAGAGATAGGATCAGTGATGAATGGAGATTGCTAAATAACAATGAAATTTACAAATTATATAAAGACTCCGATATAGTGGCCAAAATTAAAGCCAAAAGACTGAAATGGATAGGGCATGTCATCAGAGCACCACCAAACAGGACCATCAAGAAAGTGACTGAAGAGATTCCCACCGGAAGACGACCTCTTGGACGCCCACGCATGAGATACTTGGACAATATTCAAGACGATCTCAGAAAACTAGGACATGACAGACAGTGGCAAATTACTTGTAAAGACAGAGCAAAGTGGTTCAACATTGTCCATTCTGCAGCAAAAAGCCTTCATGGATTGTAATGCTTAATAATAATAATAATAATATACGAACAGTCACTTGTCACAGAGATATACAGCGTTGGAAAACAAAACACTGTCTAATTCCTCAAAGACACCCTGCTTGCAGCCAACGAGCGGCATCAGAGGTGACACACCAAGTCGCTACAACCGTTCACGCGGCGCGTCAACTTCTTAGCGTTAAAAAGACACTTTGAATTAACTTAGAAGGGTGAAACTTGATTTGTTTTATTCAGAAAACTCGAAATAATTTTAAAATGAAAAAAAAAACAAAAACGTTAATTTTGTCATTTTCGTCGTTCCGGCTCCCCTTAATAGTCTTTAACAGTATTTCAAGCGCAGCGATAACAGGGTCCTCGTGGTCATAAATCGCACAGGGTTGAGAGGAAAAAACACAGGTTCTCAATAACGTTTATTCTTTTACTGAAAGGCAACATCGTTCCGTACCAAAAGGATACGAACACACGTTACTAAATTCACACAAAACGAGTCAATTGAATAACCACAATAATTTCTTCCCTACAGAGGACTGCCCCTTGATACTCTCATCGTCAATTTTTCAAAATAATTTAGTTCTCCAATCACAATACAACCACAGAGCGACAAGACGAAAACATACAGTGAAAAACCGGAACTCAGATATTTATCACACGTTTACCACATAACAGAAATGACACTTCCAAATTTAGCGGAGTTCATAATAAATAAGTCCAATGAATGACTATCATAATTCTTTCCCTACCGGCGATTTTGCTCCAATACAGCTAACGTCAAGATCGCAATGTAAGTTCGTTTCCTGAATGCAGTACGGCCCATAGATCGGACAAGATACCACACACAATCGCAGAAACGCAATCGACAGCCGCAAGTCGACCAAAACAGAAATCAAGTACGAGGGTTGTCTAGAAAGTGAGTTCCAATCCGCCGCGAAATGGAAACCACTGGGAAAATCCGGTAAAGCTCTGCACAGATGTGTTGGGCAGTGTCTCTAGTCTGCCCGTTGATCGTGTCGCGTCGCTCTTTTCAGTTTTGAGTAAACAGTGTGCACTTAAAGATGCGTAGGGAATAGCGCCTCCCGCCAAGTATGAGGGCCTGGTTAGAGATTTCGCCTGTGTCACGCAGCCCACATAACACAACTGTCGGGCAGTTCCTTCTTCGTGCCAATTCTCGGCCGCACACTGCAGGGGCAATGAAGACGCTCCTGCAGCGTTTCAAATGAGAAGTGTCTGATCACCCCCAATACAGTCCGTAATTGGCTCCCCCTGAGCCTCATCTCTGCTCACAAGAACCGCTGGCTATGAAGGCAAAATTTTTCCACAGACAACGAGCTGCAGACCATTGCAGATAACTGGCCGAAAGCACAGTCGGCTGCTTTCTATGAGGAGGATATTGGTTTAAATGGTTCAAATGGCTTTGAGCACTATGGGACTTAACTTCTGAGGTCATCAGTCCCCTAGAACTTAGAACTACTTAAACCTAACTAACCTAAGGACGTCACGCACATCCATGCCCAAGGCAGGATTCGAACCTGCGATCGTAGCGGTCGCGCGGTTCCAGACTGTAGCGCCTAGAACCGCTCGGCCACCCCGGCCGGTGACGAGGATATTGCAAAGTTGATACAACACTACAACAACAGTCGAAGTTGGAGCGGTGACAATGTAGAGAAGTAGGTGGAAGGTGTACCTAACGGTTGCGAATAAAACGTTTCTGGTTTTCACTGTGGTTTCCATTTCGCGATCGATCGGAACTTTCTTTCTGGACAACCCACGTATTTGTCACACATTTATCAGGAAACAAAAATTACCGTCCAAAATAAATTCAGAGCAATAAAAAAACGAGTTTTGATAATATGAAAATATACAAAGACCCCTTTAAATTCACTGCACGCCAAGATTGGACCTAGCTAGAAGTAACTGTCAACGGCTCGTGGGATGCTCATAACTGATTAATAAAAATCTAAATGTGAAGAACAGTGTAACCAAACTGTGAGGGTTATCTCCAGATCGGTAACGTAAGGTCATTATCCGATCACACTACGCTAATTTCACTTGCTGTCCCGTCAAAACTAAGGTTCACCAATACTAGCACCCAATGCTAAATCGGCGCGTTACAATAGCGGCACAATCGACCAGAATGTCCGTACAGTTTCTTCCTCGGAGAGCTCGGAGTCGGCTTTGAGCACCGCCTCCACGCCAGTCCAGAGCGGCCGCCAGCACGCCACCGTACTATGGTGCCAGAGAGCCCTCCGCGGCCGAGCTGCGGAGGGATGCTCTAGATGACCATCAGTTTGGCTTTAGGAAAGGTAAAGGCACCAGAGAGGCAATTCTGAAGGCGCGGTTGGTAGTGGAAGCAAGACTAAATAAAACTCAAGACACGTTCATAGGATTTGTCGACCTGCAAGAAGCTTTCGAAAGTGTAGAATGGTGCAAGATGTTAGAAATTCGGAGAAAAATAGGTGTAAGCTATGCGGAGAGACGGGTCGTATACAATATGTACAAGAGCAAAGAGTGAATAATAAGAGTGGAAGACCAGGAACGAAGCGATCGGGTTAAAAAAAAGTGTAAGATAGGAACGTAGTCTTTCGTCCCTACTGTTAATCTGTACATCGAAGAGGCAATATTGGAGATAAAAGAAACGTTCAGGAGTGGAATTAAAATTCAAGGTGAAAGGATATCAGTGACATGATTCGCTGATGACATTGCTATCCTTAGTGAAAGTGAAAAAGAATTACATGATCTGATAACGGAATGGACAGTAATGAGTACAGAATATGGACTGAGAGTAAATCGAAGAAAGACGAAACTAATGAAAAGTAGCAGAAATGAGAACAGCAAAAAACTTAAAAAAAAGTTGAAATGTGTGTGAAATCTTATGGGACTTAACCGCTAAGGTCATCAGTCCCTAAGCGTACACACTACTTAACCTAAATTAACGTAAGGACAAACACAAACACACACCCATGTCCGAGGGAGGACTCGAACCTCCGCCAGGACCAGCTGCACAGTCCATGACTGTAGCGCCTTAGAGCGCTCGGCTAATCCCGCGCTGCGAAAAACTTAAAAATCAGGGTAGATGATCAAATAAGGAATTCTCCTGCCTAGGTAGCTAAATAATCCACGACGGACGCAGCAAGGAGGACATCAAAAGCAGACCAGCTGTGGCAAAAAGGGCATTCGCGGCCAAGACAAGTCTACTAGTATCAAACATAGGCCTGAATTTGAGGAAGACAGTTCTGGGAACGTACGTTTGGAGCACAGCATTGTATGGTAGTGAAACGTGGACTGTGGGAAAACCGAAACAGAAGAGAATGGAAGCATCTGAGATGTGGTGCTACAGGCGAATTTTGAAAGTTGGGTGGACTGATAAGATAATGAATGAGGAGATTCTGCGCAGAATCAGAGAGGAAAGAAATATGTGGTAAACACTGATAATAAGAGACTGGATGATAGAACATCTGTTAAGACAACAGTGAATGACTTCCATGATATTAGAGGGAGCTGTAGAGGGCAAAAACTGTAGAGGAAGACAGAGATTGGAATGCATCCAGGAAAAAATAGAGGGCGTAGGTTGCAAGTGCTACTGTGGGATGAAGAGGTTGGTACAGGAGAGGAATTCGTGGTGGGGCGCATCAAACCAGAAGACTGATGACTCAAAAAAAAAAGTGTAATACTGGTCAATTGCAGCGATGGGGTAGGAGTGGCTGTTGGGACTGAAGAGGGGGTGGAGTAGAGGGGAGAATTGGGAACGCGGCGTAGGGAAAGTAAGGCATAAGGGAAAAAAAGGGGGTAAGTTGATGAAGGGAGGAGAGGGAGAGGAAGCCCTGATAAGTTGAACTGAGTGGAGTTATAGCTGGTAGCATGGATAAATATTGGGGCGTAGTTCGTGGTCTGGGAGGGTTGCTGGTCATATGAGTGAATTCGGTTACTTACTTCTTTAAATTATTGTTGAGTTCATCTCGGATTGCTGGTCCTATGCATGAATTCGGTTACTTATTTACTTACATTATTGTTGAGTTCATTTCGGGCGCGAATCCTCCCAGAAGTTCACATTCTTGTTGCAGTCCCTTGCGTTTTTTCGACGTAGGTGTGACACCACATTACTGATTGGCTTGACCGCTTCACATTTACGAGTATGTGGCCTTATTTATGTGAGTACGCCACCTTTCACAACCGTAGCTTTCATTTTAGTATGTCAGTCCCATATTACTTTTACGTTAGTAGCTCCTTCTCTTGTTCGTGGTTTGTGGTAGCTGAAGACAAAGCTATAAGCTTCCAAACCGGTCAGGGAAACTGAAGCGGATTTTTAATCTGTATCTGTCAAATCGAAAAACTAATAATTCCAGTTTCAACAAATCAGGTGCTGATAGGTGTGACTATCTGTACAGTAAGTCATGGTTGCGAAATACTAACACGAATTCCTTACAAAGGAATGGAACAGCTTGTGGAAGCTAACATCGTGGAAGATCGTCTGAAGAAACAAGCAGCCTTAGTTGCAATGTTGTTTTATTATTGTTATTATTATTATTTCCAATAACGCGTTTCACCTTTATTTACGCTTCTTTGGATTGGCTAACATTCGGTAGCTATGGGCGCATGGGATACCGAGCACAAAAATCGCAGCAGGTAAATACCCGTTGTCAGAAATCTACAAACACTGCGGAATGTGTTATTGTAACTAGGCTGTTTAGGTTTTTTTATTGGCAACGCCACGTAGCGCTCTGTATGAAAATCACTGGCTGTGCTGTGTGCAGTCTGTGGCTGCTTTGCATTGTTGTAATACTCGCCATTGTAGTGTTGGGCAGTTGGGTGTGAACAGCGCGTAGCGTTGCGCAGTTGGAGGTGAGCCGCCAGCAGTGGTGGATGTGAGGAGAGAGATGGCGGAGTTTTGAAATTTGTAATACTGCATATCATGAACTGCTATATACATTATGACTTTCGAACACTATTGAAGTAAATACATTGTTTGTTCTCTATTAAAATCTTTCATTTGCTAACTATGCCTACCAGTAGTTAGTGCCTTCCGTAGTTTGAATCTTTTATTTAGCTGGCAGTAGTGGCGCTCGCTGTATTGCAGTAGTTCGAGTAACGAAGATTTTTGGTGAGGTAAGTGATTTGTGAAACGTACAGGTTAATGTTAGTCAGGGCCGTTCTTTTGTAGGGATTTTTGAAAGTCAGATTGCGTTGCGCTAAAAATATTGTGTGTCAGTTTAAGCATAGTCTTGTATAATTTTTCTAAGGGGACGTTTCATATGTCGACCCTTAGCCGAGGATACCTCACTGGAATCGTCTGATTTTTTTCTTGTTGTTTGTGTAATTAGTGTAGCTATTGTTTATTGCTAGCGCGTAGTTGTAGAGAGAATCTCCTTTGTAGTTGCAGTCTTTCATTGTTGTACAGTAAAACAGTTGTGGCATGCATGTAGATTTGCACCAAGTATTTCGCAGCTGCGCTTGCAATTAACTAGATATTATTTTCAATGTGTTTTCTTATTTTGCTCATCAAATTGTGCTTTTCTGTGTTGTCGTGTGAAATATTGTGACAATAATGGCGTGTGAAAAACGTAACACTAGGCTCCAAAGTAAACTGAGAAATATTAGTGACGACGAGCGTAGCTTGCCAGCACCACCGTGTAATGAATTAACAGACATTCAAAGTAGTAATTTGGTAATTGTGCATAGGGAAATGGAGCGGGCGTCAAATAGTGGTGTAGACAGTGAAACAGGTAGTGAACAGGGAAGCATTATCGATCGATCGGTCGGCAACAGCTCGCCTCAGAATCGGGAATGACAGAACACAATATTGCAAATACTGTAGACTCAGGTTTTGGGTTCTCACCGTTTTCTCAAATGAGTCAAGACACATTTTCCGCTTGTCAAAATGTGAATGTTGCCGGTGCAAATGCACTGCCGAAAAGCATAGAGGAACAGATTCCAGACACTAATACATTATTATTGCACTTAATGCAGCAAATGAAACAAAATCAGAGACAAACACAGCAACAGTTAGACACGATGGAACAAAATCAGAGACAAACACACCAACAGCTTCAAAAGTTAGACTCATTGGAGCAAACTCTTGAACAAAAACGTGAAGATTTAACTACTGAGTTACATAACATTGAATCGAAATGTCAAAAAGCCTTTAATGACGTACAAACACAAATTTGTGAGCATTTTCAACTTATTTTTTCACAGCATGAAAATGCATTACAGAATCACGAAGCAGCCATAAAAGAACTGCAAATTATTGTTCATGATAATCATGAGACTTGCGAGCTAAAATTGACTCAGTTGCATCTACCGATTCGGTTAAGCAACTTGCAAAAACTCAGGAAAACTTAAAGGACACCGTAGATACTCTGAAAATTGGTTCAGAAAGACACATGGAGGAAATTAGTTCATTATCAGAGAAAGTAGTTGAACTTTCGGATCAACTAAATAATTTATCTACGAAGGTAGATGATAATCTGAATGACACAAAACCGGTAGTCTTTAATGACACAGAAGAGTGCGAACAAATTAGGAAATTCAAACAAAATCAGAATCAAATAAATACGCAACACCAAAGAGAAATCCGGGAAGTACAAGATCAGCTGACACAGGTAATACAAGAATTACGTATTTCAGAGGACACTCGCGCTCCAGTACGGGAAGAGGGACATAGAAATACAGAGCAACCACAAAATAATAACACAGGAAACTTCGGAAATCATGAAAGAAAATGGCAAGGCGCATTGAATTTTGAGATGGAACAGCTGAAACGAAGTAACAATGAGCGATGTGCGACTCGCCGACACGATGATTTTGACTATAAGCTGTTCCTTACTACACGTAAATTCAAAACATTTAAGAATTCTGGCAACGACATTCATCCACAACCATGGCTTCATCAATTCTGTCATTGTTTTCCTCCCAACTGGTCATTGGAGCACAGGTTAGAATTTATGTATGGCTATTTAGAGAATGAACCAGCTGTAAGAATGCGATCGGTCATTCACGATTGTCACAGTGAAGGAGAATTTTATCATGCCTTCTTCTCAGCATATTGCTCTCAAGCTACACAAGACCGAGTAAAACATAGCATCATAATGATGAAACATTTCGAACAATCTGAATTTTCCAGTCTTGTCAAATATTTTGAAGACATGTTGCATAAGAATCAATATCTTTCAAACCCATACGGCCCTTCAGAACTCATCTGCATTTGCTTAATGAAATTGCCTGAACATTTAAGAAATATTATTTTGGCAGGACGTTGCAAAGACGACATTGAAGCTTTTCAGGGACTCTTACAAGAATTAGAAATTGACACTGACAATCGCGGAACGCGAAAACAGGAACACAACAATTACAGGTCACATCCATCGCAATTCCGTGATGAAAGAAATAATAACTGGACACGACAAGGCTATTCTCACAACACAAATCGTGACCAAAACAGACACCACCCGTATGACAACCGTTGCCAGAGTAGTAATAATTACAGGGAAAGATCACCTCTCTGCGGTAATGACTATCACATAGACAATCAGAGAAACAGACAATATGAGAACCGAAATAATTATTATCAAGGGAGGCAGAATAACTTTAGACGTAACGGTCCAGCGCGCATTTACGATTCTGGGAGAAATTCTCCACCACGTGACCGACAAGAAAGAAACTGTGGAATCTACTGACATGACGACAGACGCTATAATCATAACGACACACCTGAATTTTATCAGAAGTGGCGGGATTCTAACAGAGTAGGGCAATCTCGACAAGGTGGATTTTGTAGAAATTAGGTCTCCTAATCCTAATAACGACGCGCGCCAACAAAGAGACAGACAATGACTCGCACAGCAGGCAGCCGCGTGCGCCAGCTGGCTCTGAGAAAAATTACAGAGACGCTAACCTTGAGAAAAATTCCAGTATTCTTTACCGACGTATACCGCATGATAATTGCGTTCAAGTTGAAACTCTGCGTACTAGGAAGAGTAAAGGTTTACACCACATTTCACATGTAAAACCCTTTATTGAAAGATAATCTGCTTTTTAACATTGTCTTTGCCATACAACTTTTCACTTTACATTGCTAGTATGCTTTGTCAGACTTAGAATCTGTTAACATGCAACAATGTTTGAAGTTAAATATCCAGTCAAGAACCAAGAGAACTTATTTAAACAGAAATTACGAATGCATTGTTATTGCGAACAGACAACACAGTGTAATTGTGTGTGTACATTCTTGCTTGTTAGTTGCACGATTACATAACGACTATAAGGCTCACATACACTGCTGGTCACCGTAAATGCTACACCTTGAAGGAAGCATCCGAATCAAGTGAAATTTACACCATGGGTTTGCAGCGATGGGATATGCAACTGATTAGAATTTCAGCACAGACGCACATCACGCGCGCCTGTGGCGCCACCTCATAGCGCCATTTAAGGCTTGGCGATTTCGACGAGTGTACGTTCGGCACGTGTGTTTACCCTATGGTTGTTTCACAAGACGATCAGTTATGCCTCATAGACAACAGCGAACATCGTTTGATCAAGTATCCGAGTTCGACAGAGGAAGGATAGTGGCTTACTGAGATTGTGGATTATCATACAGAGAAATCGCTAGTCGTGTTGGACGAAACCAAACAACTGTAATGTGGATATGTGACCGTTGGATGCAGGAGGGTACGACGGACCGACGTGGTCGATCGCATTCACCCCGGTGCACCACTGCACGTGCTGATAGGCTAATTGTGCGCATGGCAGTGATGGATTGCTCAGTGACATCCCGAACCATAGCACAGCACATTGCGTCTGTAACGCATCATCCAGTGTCTGCGCGTACCATTCGACGCCGTTTACAGCAGAGTGGTCTGTCCGCAAGACGTCCATTGCTTCGTCTACCATTGACGCAGAACCACAGACGTCTCCGTCGCCAATGGTGTGATGAGAGACGGATGTGGACGGCAGAATGGAATGACGTTGTCTTTACTGACGAAGCACGCTTCTGCCTGCAGCACCACGATGGTCGGATTCGAGTGTGGAGACACCGTGGAGAGAGGATGCTGGACAGCTGCATTATGCACTGCCACACTGGTCTTGCAGCGGGTATTATGGTACGGGGCGGTTTTGGATATTACTCTCGCACGCCTCCAGTACGTATTGCCGGTACTTTCAATAGCCGGCGCTACATATCCGAGGTGCTGGAGCCAGTTGTCCTTCCTTACCTTCAGGGCTCGGCCACAGCCATATTTCAACAGGATAATGCGCGACCACAAGTGGCACGCATTGTCCAAAGGTTCTTCGTCAATAACCAGATTGAATTGCTTCTCTCGCCGGCTCGCTCTCCGGATATTTCGCCATGTGGTCCATGGTTGCTCAACGAGTGACCCAGATTACATCCCCAGCTGCCACACCAGATGATCTTTGGCAAAGTGTGGAAGCTGCTTGGGCTGCTTTACCCCAGGAACACATCCAACGTCTCTTTGACTCAATGCTGGGACGTGTGGCAGCGGTGATCTCCAACAATGGCGGCTACTCTAGCTACTGATTCTGGCAGGAACCACATGTCACAGACGTCTGTAAACGTAATCATTTGATACTTGGTCAACATGTTATCTACAACATAAATTTTGTTGTCCTACCTCTTGTCTTTCTTGGTGTTGCCTTTACGGTGGCCAGCAGTGTACTTAGAACATTTACCAGTACTGCTAATGAGATTTTAATGCAACATTTCGGTTTACTTGAAAATACATTCTGGATTTAAAGTACTTTCTGTGAGATACCAGATGGCACAGTGGTTAGTTTATGTGACAGCTACACGATTTTATCACGACACTACTAATGAGTGACAATTTGCAATGTTGCTTTTGCGGTGTTTTTGTTTTATATCTGCACAGTTTTTCTGAATTATTCTGGAAAGTAAAACATGTTTTAGTAGTAACTTTTGTGGTATAGCTACAAGCAGACAGCCTTTTCCGTAGCACAACAATACGTTGCAGCACAGTACTTTCTTCATCACGGCAATAAGCGTAATAACTAAGATATCTATACGCAAAGCATTTCACTTTTGTTTATCATGAGGTAAGTACATTGGTTTCTGCAGAACTTAGCTTTTGGAGGACAATAACTACGACACTTCCACAGAGATGATCTTACAGCAAGACGCACATTTAGCACTACAGGACATGTATTTGAGTGATTAATTTTGTACTTAAATCATTTATTTTTAAAGACATTTGAAGTACAATGATACAAAGGTTTTCCATAATACGTTTCATTCTATTGTTGTAATCTGTAACACCTGAAGGTATAATTACATTAATCCTCAGGGGGGTACACGTTTACTTTGTGTACCATGTGTGTGGCAAGCACAAGGAGCCCTAGCTAATATGGTATTTGCTTATACAACTTTACACATCGGTACCATATTTCTCTAACACATAAATTACACAGCTATCTGATTATTTAACAGAGAAACAAACATTTTTTTATTACATCAGTGACAAATGTTTACGTAATTACACAGTTGGATAACTTCACACTTACGAAATTGTATTTTGTCTGTACTTTGTGAACCGTTCATATTTTTTTGGACCCATTGTGATATTATGAGAGCTTTGAATAATATATTTGGTATGGGATCACGAGTTTTAAAGGACATTTGATGCAGATGACACTTTTGACATGAGCAGAGAATTTTTTTTGGTTTTGAAATTATTGGAGGAAGCTACGACGATTTTGAGAGTTGACTGAGGTGTGATGATGTTATAATTACGATGACTATGTGTATTACACTGTTGCGGTATGTTTATGATCAATAAGCTGATGCTATATGAGTTATTTGATTATGCTACAGATCTGTTATGATGAAATATTGCAGAAGTGTTGATGAATAAGATAAGGAATAATGAGTAGTGTTTAGGGACTCTGGTTTGTGAAAAAGGTTGTTGGAACCAAGAATCGTACTTTAAGAGTTATGAAATGTATGCGTGAATGTATTACAATGCCGACGAAAATTTTTTGGACACTGTTATATCAATAGCATTTTGTTTCTACAGATTTGTAACGCAAATTCTTGACCTGTGAAATATTTTTATATGAGACTGTCACTGTAGCGGAAACTGCTGTCGTAAATATTTCGGTAAGAAAGTTAAGTGACCACCTTCACGTAATGCGTCGTGGGCACCCAGCTGTGCGACAGACGCCCGGAAAAAAAGCCATTAGTGTGTGCCTTTCAGAGGCACAGGTGGAGAAAAAAAAAGGGGCCATTATCCTCGCTATTGACATTCCTTTGTAGAAGGCATAAGTAAATACGACACCCTCAAACTTGAAAACATGTGATTACACTATGGAGCTCTTAATTTATGCCTAATGAAATGATGAGAAACATTTTTACATTTATTGTCTTTCTAGTTGAGAGATTGCTCAATTTGTTTAATACCTAGTTTCTAGCTGCCCTGCAGCATTGGTTAAAATAAAATTTTATAGATGTACTAATATAAATATTTTATGCCTACAGACCCAGTAAAGAATAACTTTATGATGTACTTCAAAAAAACGAAGGAGCACAAAAAGACATTTCCCTTCACAGGAATTGCGTACAGAATTTTCTTTTCAAGTACTTGGTAATTTCTTTTGTTTAATAAATTGTGATGCATCACTCTAGTGTTAAGATGTGACATAGGTATTAGACATGGCCATCTTTAGTGTAATATTTTTTCTGCTTGAGCTTTGTCATGTTTAGATATAAGTTATTACATTTGCTGCTGCTGTTTGCCAGGCATAGTGCAACTACTCGTAAATTTCACTTTGTATTGGTCTGTTAATCTAGTTTTACCACTGATTTATTTTTCTTGTTGCTGCACATTGGCTCATATTAATTATAATGTTGCATTGCTTGGTAATTTAGATTTACTGCAGCTTGCTTTGACAACTTCCATTTTTTTTTCATTGCTGTTTGTATTAATTGTTTTATGCTGCTGCATTGCCTCGTCCCTTAGTTTAGCATCTGAGCTCAGTAGATTTAAGTTAGCTTAAGAGAGGGTAGACTATATAAGAGAATGAGTTGCGATGAATTGGAAGAAATGCATTGAGAAGTTATACGAAAGAAGTACAGAAAGCAGGTATAGATAGGACCTTTTGGTAATAATGATGAACGAAGGGAGATCTCCAAGAAAAAAAGGTTTTGTTTGCAAAATACTGCAGTACAAATGTCACACTGAAAACAAACCCTGCCCTTTCCTCTTGTGTTATTCTGCTATGTGTTTGTGTACTCTTGTATATTTGTGTTTTTCCTGTCTTTATGTGTTTAGCTGATATGAGTTACGTTGTAGAATTTTTCTAATACTATGTTATTTACTTTGTAAAGCTGTTAGACATTATTTATCTGCTCTGTTTTGTTGCTCATATGTGAAGTTGATGTTTCAAAAGTTATTCTGACCTTTTATGTATGAACTTATGTCATAATTCCTGTAACACTGATGTATATGTTATTTCGATTCTTTTGTAAAGCCTGTACTACAAATGTTATCTGTATTGTTATGTTCTTTAATGATGCATTTTGTACCTTTGTAATTATATTCTTCTGTTGTAAAATTGTAATTGACACCAGTTCATCAAATTAAGTAACTTGTAAGTTCCATTTCACTGCACACGTTTCTGTTGGTCATAGTATTTGGACAATATGTGAGAAGTAGGAACTGTTAGTGTTTGCACGTGTGTTAATAATTCAGTAAGGGACTGGATAACAGCATTGCTGGTTCTGAGGACAATTCCAAAAACTTTGTGAGTTCACAAGTGGTGGTTATGGACCTGCTATATTATCTGCAAGACTCTTCAATGGTGATTGTGCACCTGCACAGTCACAACAGATGGCTGCTGGCCATCTCTACAAGGGCTACAGTGGGTTTGCATCTTTGATGACCCACTAATACCATTATTTCTATAAGGACTGCAGTGGGTCTGCACCTCTGGTGGCCCAACAGTACCATAATCTCTACCAGGACTACAGTGGGTCTGCTCTGTGATGACCTACCAATATTCTTCAACTTCGACTGACTGTGCTGTGGGTTTGCTCTGTTGTGGCCCATTACCTGTCTGCATGTCAAGAGTCAGCACTGTCTTTCCGTTGGAAGGACAACACTACTTCTTCAAGACTGCATGGAAATCCACTACTTCTGTGTGCATTTTCTTTTACTGCGCAGACTTTTAGAAAAAAAACACTGCAATTTTACTGTGATGAATGATCAGGACTGTGAGAAAATTTTAGCTTTTGACCAACATTGTATCAATAGGTGTGTGCATTTGATATCTTTGTTATTGTAATTATGAAAAATTTTGTCAAATCATTATTGGGCACTGCCCAAAACAATTTGTAAAATTTTTAGTGGGGAGCATGGGGGTTTTGTAAGTAGGCAGTTTAGGTTTTTTTGTTGGTAACGCCACGTAGCGCTCTGTATGAAAATCACTGGCTGTGCTGTGTGCAGTCTGTGGCTGCTTTGCATTGTTGTAATACTCGCCATTGTAGTGTTAGGCTGTTGGCTGTTAACAGCGCGTAGCGTTGCACAGTTGGAGGTGAGCCGCCAGCAGTGGTGGATGTGAGGAGAGAGATGGCGGAGTTTTGAAATTTGTAATACTGCATATCATGAACTGCTATATACATTATGACTTTTGAACACTATTGAGGTAAATACATTGTTTGTTCTCTATTACAATCTTTCATTTGCTAACTATGCCTATCAGTAGTTAGTGCCTTCCGTAGTTTGAATCTTTTATTTAGCTGGCAGTAGTGGCGCTCGCTGTATTGCAGTAGTTCGAGTAACGAAAATTTTTGGTGAGGTAAGTGATTTGTGAAACGTATAGGTTAATGTTAGTCAGGGCCGTTCTTTTGAAGGGATTTTTGAAAGTCAGATTGCGTTGCGCTAAAAATATTGTGTGTCAGTTTAAGCATAGTCTTGTATAATTTTTCTAAGGGGACGTTTCATTATTGTGGCATCTGGCGCAGCCGCGCGGTCTAGGGCTCCTTGCCACAGTCGGAGGTTAGAGTCCTCCCTCAGACAAGGGTGTGTGTGTTATCCTTAGCGTAAGTTAATTTAAGTTAGATTAAGTAGTGTTTTAACCCAAGGAAATCTAATAGTCATGCGCGACTGGAATGCAGATGTAGGGGAAGGAGTAGAAGAAAAGGTTACAGGAGTTCTGTAACAAGTTTCAGTTAGTAATAGTGAATACCCTGTTCAAGAATCACAAGAGGAGGAGGTATACTTGGAAAAGGCCGGGAGATACTGGAAGATTTCAATTATATTACATCGTGGTCAGACAGAGATTCCGAAATCAGATACTGGATTGTAAGGCGTACCCAGGAGCAGGTATAGACTCAGATCACAATATAGTAGTGATGAAGAGTAGGCTGAAGTTCAAGACATTAGTCAGGAAGAATCAATACGCAAAGAAGTGGGATACGGAAGTACTAAGGAATGACGAGATACGGTTGAAGTTCTCTAACGCTATAGACACAGCAATAAGGAATAGCGCAGTAGGCAGTACAGTTAAAGAGGAATGGACATCTCTAAAAAGGGCCATCACAGAAGTTGGGAAGGAAAACATAGGTACAAAGAAGGTAGCTGCGAAGAAACCATGGGTAACAGAAGAAATACTTCAGTTGATTGATGAAAGGAGGAAGTACAAACATGTTCCGTGAAAATCAGTAATACAGAAGTACAAGTCGCTGAGGAATGAAATAAATAGGAAGTGCAGGGAAGCTTAGAAGAAATGGCTGCAGGAAAAATGTGAAGACATCGAAAAAGATATGATTGTCGGCAGGACAGACTCAGCATACAGGAAAGTCAAAACAACCTTTGGTGACATTAAAAGCAACGGTGATAACGTTAAGAGTGCAACGGGAATTCCACTGTTAAATGCAGAGGAGAGAGCAGATAGGTGGAGAGAATACATTGAAAGCCTGTATGAGGGCGAAGATTTGTCTGATGTGATAGAAGAAGAAACAGGAGTCGATTTAGAAGAGATAGGGGATCCAGTATTAGAATCGGAATTTGAAAGAGCTTTGGAGGACTTACGGTCAAATAAGGCAGAAGGGATAGATAACATTCCATCAGAACTTCTAAAATCATTGGGGGAAGTGGCAACAAAACGACTATTCACGTTGGTGTGTAGAATATATGAGTCTGGCGACATACCATCTGACTTTCGGAGAAGCATCATCCACACAATTCCGAATACGGCAAGAGCTGACAAGTGCGAGAATTATCGCACAATCAGCTTAACAGCTCATGCATCGAAGCTGCTTACAAGAATAATATACAGAAGAATGGAAAAGAAAATTGAGAATGCGCTAGGTGACGATCAGTTTGGCTGTAGGAAAAGTAAAGGGGCGAGTGAGGCAATTCTGACGCTACGGCTAATAATGGAAGCAAGGCTAATGAAAAATCAAGACACTTTCATAGGATTTGTCGACTTGGAAAAAGCGTTCGACAATATAAAATGGTGCAAGCTGTTCGAGATTCTGAAAAAAGTAGGGGTAAGCTATAGGGAGAGACGGGTCTTATACAATATGTACAACAACCAAGAGAGAATAATAAGAGTGGACGATCAAGAACGAAGTGCTCGTATTAAGAAGGGTGTAAGACAAGGCTGTAGCCGGTCGCCCCTACTCTTCAATCTGTACATCGAGGAAGCAATGATGGAAATAAAAGAAAGGTTCAGGAGTGGAATTAAAATACAAGGTGAAAGGATATCAATGATACGATTCGCTGATGACATTGCTATCCTGAGTGAAAGTGAAGAAGAATTAAATGATTTGCTGAACGGAATGAACAGTCTAATGAGTACACAGTATGGTTTGGGAGTAAATCGGAGAAAGACGAAGGTAATGAGATGTAGTAGAAATGAGAACAGCGAGAAACTTAACACCAGGATTGATGGTCACGAAGTCAATGAAGTTAAGGAATTCTGCTACCTAGGCAGTAAAATAACCAATGACGGACGGAGCAAGGAGGACATCAAAAGCAGACTCGCTATGGCAAAAAAGGCATTTCTGGCCAAGAAAAGTCTACTAATATCAAATACCGGCCTTAATTTGAGGAAGAAATTTCTGAGGATGTACGTCTGCAGTACAGCATTGTATGGTAGTGAAACATGGACTGTGGGAAAACCGGAAGAGAAGAGAATTGAAGCATTTGAGATGTGGTGCTATAGACGAATGTTGAAAATTAGGTGGACTGATAAAGTAAGGAATGAGGAGGTTCTACGCAGAATCGGAGAGGAAAGGAATATGTGGAAAACACTGATAAGGAGAAGGGACAGGATGATAGGACATCTGCTAAGACATGAGGGAATGACTTCCATGGTACTAGAGGGAGCTGTAGAGGGCAAAAACTCTAGAGGAAGACAGAGATTGGAATACGTCAAGCAAGTAATTGAGGACGTAGGTTGCAAGCGCTACTCTGAGATGAAGATGTTAGCACAGTAGCACAGGAAAGGAATTCGTGTCGGGCTGCATCAAACCAGTCAGTAGACTGATGACAAAAAAAAAAAAAAAAAAAAAAAAAAAGAAAGCTAAACATCCGACATGTTTATGGAAGCTTTGCTGTCGGCGGGAAGGTAAAAGTTGGGTTGGTGCGAAATACTGTAAGGAGTCTTTGTGAGAGAGATAGTGGCTAGCCTGCAAACAGCCAACTTCGTGGGTGCTAAGCAGAGCAGCAAGAGTGGAGTAATTATGTTTCGCAAGTGGATGTATATTGGCTACAACGTCATGGGATTTGTTATTAGTTTGCTTTGAGTCATAAAATTCCGGCGCTAGGAAGATAATTTACAGAGCAATTTCACCTCATTGATCTACCGTCACGTAATACCTGTACCACAGAATATTTTCACCTTAGCACTTTCACTACGAATAAAGTTCAGTACAGCATGTATTTGCATTGACCAGTAAGTTGCTTAATTGCGAATAATAAATGCTTTCACCTCAACTTCGTGTCGAAAACAATAATTTGTCCTCAAACGCTTACTTAGATAGATGCCTCTTTATGATGCCAAAATAATTCAGTGTGTCCAAATTTTAATGAACTGCGGAATCAATACTGTTAAAAAAGTAGTATCTTTTTTCGTGGAGCTATAATTTTTTCAAGCGCTTAGATAACCTTTATATGAAGTGCACCAGCTGTTCTGTAAAAGTATTGCAAGAGAATAATTCCTAAGAAGGATTAATTACGTTATTCAGATCCAACTATAATCAAAAGTTTTGCTCAGTAGTGAAGTAACAGAATGGATTGTGATTATTAGGAATATTTACAGAGCGTTACAGCTTGAAAGCCAACACAACTATGTTGTGCTTTGCAGGTCTGTGGCAGTGGTTCTGTTCTAATGTTCCCCATTGTTTATGCGTTTTTAACTATGCCTGGTCAGAAGTATTTGTGCTAAACTCAGTCGACAGAAAGTACATATTCTGAACTCCTACCCAATTTTGAGCCAGTAGTTCAGTAATTCTTACAGTAACTGTTTTTATGGAGAGCTGTAATCATTCCAGAGAAATGTGTGTTCTTATAAACATAACTGGCCACAACTTAGTAAGACTGGATGAGATTCAGACTACCCAAAGTTTTCCTTGTGTTCTGCATAGTGCAAAGACTTATATGTTCCACATAAAAACATTTGTTGTTGTTGTGGTCTTCAGTCCTGAGACTGGTTTGATGCAGCTCTCCATGCTACTCTATCCTGTGCAAGCTTTTTCATCTCCCAGTACCTACTGCAACCTACATCCTTCTGAATCTGCTTAGTGTATTCATCTCTTGGTCTCCCTCTACGATTTTTACCCTCCACGCTGCCCTCCAATACTAAATTGGTGATCCCTTGATGCCTCAGAACATGTCCTACCAACCGATCCCTTCTTCTGGTCAAGTTGTGCCACAAACTTCTCTTCTCCCCAATCCTATTCAATACTTCCTCATTAGTTATGTGATCTACCCATCTAATCTTCAGCATTCTTCTGTAGCACCACATTTCGAAAGCTTCTATTCTCTTCTTGTCCAAACTATTTATCGTCCATGTTTCACTTCCATACATGGCTACACTCCATACGAATACTTTCAGAAATGACTTCCTGACACTTAAATCAATACTGGATGTTAACAAATTTCTCTTCTTCAGAAACGCTTTCCTTGCCATTGCCAGCCTACATTTTATATCCTCTCTACTTCGACCATCATCAGTTATTTTGCTCGCCAAATAGCAAAACTCCTTTACTACTTTAAGTGCCTCATTTCCTAATCTAATTCCCTCAGCATCACCCGACTTAATTAGACTACATTCCATTATCCTTGTTTTGCTTTTGTTGATGTTCATCTTATATCCTCCTTTCAAGACACTGTCCATTCCATTCAACTGCTCTTCCAAGTCCTTTGCTGTCTCTGACAGAATTACAATGTCATCGGCGAACCTCAAAGTTTTTATTTAGTAATCATAATGATTAGCGTAACAGTCCGAAGATAATTTTCTATTATCGTCTCGCAATTGTAAAGTGCTAAAGCCAACTCCTGTCAAACTTAAGTGTGCTTCTCGCTTGTTATAATTGGCACTATGTATTGAACATTATCTTCCTTGCTTTCAGACAGAAAACGAGAGTTAGAGAGAGGTAACATGCTGGCAAGACATTTTAACAGTATATCTGCGTTTCTCATGAATAGTTACTATACAAGTATGATCTAGACTGTACTATTTTTTCGTATCCAATGCACAAAACCGATTCCAGTTAAAGTGAAGTCACATGCAGCAATCAGTTTTCTTGATTAACGGTGTATTTTATTGGGATCATTTTACATAACTAGACTGGCGACCGTTTCTCCTTAGCTCGGTTACAGTACTGTTTTCCAACTTGGGTATCATGGTTCGATCCCTGTTAGTATAACTACTGCTCTCTGCCAATGCGTTATCTTTCCGATGATGAAACATAGTGCAATTCTTTTCCCTTAACACACTATCATGATGAGACTTTTATTCCTATCACGGGAGTAACATTATCGGGAACTTACTCAAGCGGTAATCACCGGTAGTGTTATAACTACACGAAACCGAGTGCCGATACTCGGAGAGTATCTGATGATGATGGCCAGCCAGCACCGCAGAGCTTATGTTATTTCTGCTTCTAATCTTAGCAGATGTTCGCTTCATGCGCTCTGGAATGTAAAGTGTCCTAACTAAGGTGATCCCGAGGAGTTTCGATGTATGTTATGACGAAATTTGTTACCCTCAAAGTAGACATCAAGGGATCGTTGTGGAAATATTCTGGACAGAGGAAAATATGCATTTTCTGTTTAATTTCGGTTAGGTTGTGATCTCCAGTTACGAAGCAAATGGCTTAAGATGCCTAGATCAAAACTTTGGACTTTTTAAGTCGTTTCGAAGGTTTTATGTTGGATAGATTAGCCCAGTTATTCCCACAGCCAAACTTTATGCACTGTGTTGGAAGAATATACATACATTAAACTGAGCGAAATAATAATTCCAGAAAATGGAGTTGAGCCAATCAGAAATTCGTGAACTCTACAACGACGATCATGGAAACCTCAAAGTTCCCGAAGAAGATCCCAGTAGAGCTGTTGAAACGTCCTATATTGAAGAAGAACATTCAAGGAGAACTGGACGCGGTCTAAAAGTTTTCATAAACCGAAAGTGGGTACGAGACCACGTTTTGGAGAAGGGTTGGCAACGAATATCCACTAGTATCGAAAAAAAAAAAAAACAGATATAACATAAAGGTGGACAGCAAAAAAATTAACGTCAGACATCTGCTAAACACACTATATATTGTCTTAAGGTGAGACGTACATTTTATATTTTTTCTTGTCTTTACAAACGAACATCTGATTATGCTTGATGAAACGAAAATCTTATCCTACCCATCTACCTACTGCTCTTCCACCAACGAAGAAGCCGTTGCTATGGTAATGTGCAAGGACAACTGTAACTACGACAGTGACTGTACGCTTAAGCCCTTTTCACACTATCGATTTTCTTGTCTCAGTTGACTACTCGAGAGAAGTGAGTCTACAGCAGTCTTACTGGCGATTTATTCCTGTTCTGAGTAGGTATGTTTCTAGTGGTCATTTTCGTTTACACGGCAGCACCAAAACTGCGTGCGTTATGACTGTCCGCTGTGCGGTTTGGCATCTGAACTGTGAAAGCAAGCATATGATGGACTACCCTCTTTACAAAAAAATCGAAATGTAGTAACAAAATCTAGGAACAAGCAATAATAACAGTTTATTAATGACGGAAGCAGAGTTCATAACGGAAGTCGTTGTTGAAGGTTGTGTGGTAAATTCTCTACACTCCTATGAATTGAAAGAATAGAAAAGTGTCATCCAGAAATATCAGAACATGTTCATTTATTTTCTCGAGAAAATACGTACCTGCAAACACATCAAACTATGTCTGGAACACAGTAAACAGCGTCTTTCTGCCATATCTTCTGTATCTTGTTTCTTACTAAGTACAAAAATTAAATCGAAAATTACTTTTCTCGTCGAATAATTCTGTCTGTCTCAGTATTAAAGTACTTTTCATTGAAACACGTTGAATTAAGTACGTTCCAATTTATTCTTAGAATAAGCTTTTTCTCCATAAAAGGTAAATTTCATTTTGCTCTGAGATATTCCGTCTCTCCTGTAGGGAACACTAGTACGAAGAAATACCAGGACCTTGTCTAACCTTTCAGTGTGTCACGAAAACGAAGCAAGCAACACTATAAACATAACGAAGAGACGACAATCTTTGTATTAGGAGTGAGGTGGACCAGACTAGGTTAGCCAAGCTCCCACCAGGCCGCAACCGAGAATTGAAGTAACTGTTTCCGAACTGAAGGCCATCATCTGCAGGGACGAATGTGAAAACCAACCTACGATTTGAAGGTTTTGAGAGATAACGAAAGGAAACCGAAGAACAAAATAAAGGGCTGTGTAATTCAAAATATCTACTCAGTAATCAAGTCTATCTTAAATGAATGTAGTTCACTAGTTTATTAGGTCTGCATCGGAAGACGGGAAGAATACACGGTCTGTTTCTTATAAGTAGGAGCGGAACTGCATCAAGTTATCGATTCAAGGTTTTTGTATGAGTCTTACTAGGTATCTGATAGTGAGATTATTTTACCATTGACTGAATTTGCCACTTTCGGTTCCTGTTCAAACTTTGCTAGCTCATAATCTGCGTCTGTCGTTTGCGTTTGTTTTTCAGTCTTTATTTTTTACGTCACCTCAATTTCCACAATTTTATCGTATTTTTCCTTCAACTGGTTTGGACGTGAATATATGTAATCTGCAATATAACTTGAACCAGCCACCTAATTTCCGTACTTTTTTCTAACAATAAGTATGCCAAGTCCTTATTAACGGCAGTTGCATGCCATAAGTCATCGTGTATGCAACGTCTTATCAGATATTTGAAATAATTTACGAAGTGCAATCAAAGCATTGCCCTGCAAACGGCACTTTTCATATGGTAGCGCCACACTAGGGTAATTGAGCGGTCTAGTTATTTTTAGTACGTCTATGAGGTTAGGTTCCGATGCTAGCAAACGGCGCCACAGTCCCGAGCAAGCGCAGTGTACAAGATACTCGGAAATTTAGAGCGGGAGACTCGGCACAATCTATAAATCCCATTCAGCCTACTGGATTGCAATATAACTGACCGTGGTCGCATACGCCTAATGAAATTTTACAGTGAGCCAGGCTATCGTTACCGAAGGGAAATAACGCCGGTTAGTTGGAGGAAAGTGTACAACAGACTCTTCTGCAGGAGGAAACCTATTCTAAACTTAAGCTGATGATAAATTTGAAATGGGTGGAATATATTGTAATCGCTCGCAGGAGGGTTGGGGGCGGGAGAAAGGTACTACGTAATGTTTACTACAAAAATCACTGATAACACAGAGAAAACACTGATTAGTTAAAAAGAAGGGATAATTAAACGATAGCCAGCCCTCTAGGGCAATGATTCTGCATAATCTTGAAAAATGTAACGGCAAAGAATTTTACGCAAATAATCACTGACGTGGCAATAGAAGTTTGTCACACTGTTCCACAGCACAACAGTTCACGACAAAATAAATGAATCAGAAAGCACTGAGTTTGCAGTTACTCATTCTGAAACACCATGTTTTGAAAGTAACGTTCAATTGAAATTATTAGTTAAATAAATGACTGGCTTAACTTAAACTTTTTTATGTAAAAAAATAACTTTCAGTAACCTCAGTGTAACGTGATGCAAAATTTAGAAAAAGGCGAGCAATTTACTTTATTGTAATACTGAACTCAATGAGCAATTGATTTTACTTTTAAATACAACAATAAAATACATACCAAACCAGCAGAAGTCACTCTCTAAGCTAAATACAGAATAAAGGAATTTGTGCACTCGTAATTTGTGCTATATCTTTAGGCATTAGTTTTGACAGTGCAATTTACTTTAAGTAGCCTCTGTCATGCAATACAAGAACGAACTGTTACTGAGGCAAAAAATTTGGATTGAAACTGGTTAGTGCCAAATGCGCAAAACTGGCAGTAAATAATCAGTTTTCATATTCGTGCGACACTCGGTGATTGCATGGAAAGGAAAGGGACCCTGCTTGATAATAATGTCTGAGGACAATGACGATACAGGTGTCCTACAAGTGTTAACTGTTGCAAGTTATTATTTAGTTTACCCATACTTTGGGAAAGAAATGTTGCTGGGCAAAGCCTCTACATTACAACGTTTCTGAGTCAACAGTCTTACAGTGTTGTAGCCGTGCGGACGACGAAGAACGTAGCGAGCGACAATGCTGATCTGCCATTGTTGCTGCTGGTGCTGCTGTACGAAGAGAACCGCGAGTCGTCTCCAGAGCCACGGATGATTACGAGACAGGCAACAGTTGGAACTGCAGCTTCCTCCGCCGCTCCTCTCCTGCCGCGCGGGTTAACAAGTGAGGCGCGCCTACACTGGCGCCAGCACAGCTACACACCGCGTCTGCGCCAGCGCCCAACAAACACTTCGGCACTCTTTCACCACTCAGGCTGCTCCGCCTCCTCTCTGCTCGCAAAGTTAAACAACGGCGGCACAGTCATTGCCATTTCGTCGTCGCTATCGATATATTTCAATGAAGCTCCCTTGGTTATACCAAGCAATTTATAATATTTTCATAATAATTACAATCAGTCATATACAGTAAAAAAAAGGGCACTAGCACATCGATTACGTATTGAATGTAGTTTCTGTAATACAACTTAAGGATTCAGAACCAAAGGACAGTGCAAGTTATCAACGGATATTAAACGGCGAAAATTTTGAATGTTGCAGAAAGTATTTTATCAGCATTTTCACTCATACAAACACTTGTGTTCTCGTCGCTTGCTGACTTCCACGTGGGCACGAAGGGCTCGCGCTCTTGGGGTGGTCGATTTTTACGAGAAAGTCGCTCGTGTAAAAGAGTCTTGAGCGACGCATGGAAACGGACTCTTGACGCTCGAAGGCTACAGTTTTGAACCATCCAACGCAGTGGTAGCCAAACTGTGGCTCGAATCAAGTATTCCCTCGGTCCGCGGTTCTCAATCGTATTTTAGAGTAATGCGCACGCAGCAACTAACAGCATAATCCAAAGACGTCAACTAACGTTAATACTTCCTTGAGAGTGTAGTTTTCGATCTCAGTAACAAACAAAAATACTTAGAGGTTCGATAACATTTTGAGATGTGCTTGATTTTGGTTAACGTTGGTCAATTTAGCCACGAGTTATGTTGAGTTCACGGCTTACCTCAGCGGCAGAGAGCATAGCAGCGGTGTGACTGCCGGGTTGTAGGGTGTGACAGGCAGTGTTCCCTTCTTTGTCTTTCAGTACAGAGAACTCATTCAACTGCTGTGAAATATATTTTGACGCGGGAGTAACATGGTTCCGCGGATGGGCATTGCAGAGACGGTCAGCCTGAAATGTGGTACTTATTTGCAAGCAAGGAATATGAAATTTAATGCCGGCTGTTGTAATATAACGCAGTAAGTAGAAGAAAAAATGACATTAAAAATATTTAGTAAACATTTGTGATTGTGGCTGACGTTGCAATATGCATTTAAATACAGAGGGTGTTCGGAAACTCCCACTACAAGACTTGTAGAGGGCAGTGAGTACGTTGTATTTTGTGTAGGAACTCACGACCGTACCGTTATACGACGGTTTAGCATCAGATGTGTAACACGCCCACTTCTGCTGAGGGAAAGACAAAAGTCACAGAATTACATGTTCTGGCATGCAGTAGGGTAGACAGGTTGACGTGAAGTACTTCTTGTGTCGTTGTATGCAAAGATTGATTTACGAGACTCCTGTAGAGGCACAGGAAGATTTGCTGCCACGGGATCTGCCCGCTGCACCAGGAACTGATGAGACACGCGATGGAATGGCGACTGTATACCAGAACACGCTTCATTGGTGTAATGTCCGTAACGACGATGATGGTCGTCACATCGAGCCACTGTTGTAGTACATTAGTAGCGTTCTGTACGTAAGAGTACAATGGACTTCTTATCCTTCTGTAATAATATAAATGTGTGTTAACACAAGAAAATGTACTTAAGTGATAAATGGATGATTCGTTGTGTTTCCCTTTCGAATTGTTACCTAACAATTGTACTGCCTAATTTAGCTCCCCAACCAGAAGTGGATAAGTTAAAAACCTGAACTGAAACCGTCATAGAAAGGTTACGGTACATTTCTGGACATGGGATCCTATTCAAAATACGCTAAAACGCCAAAGAAACTGGTATAGTCATGCGTATTCAAATACAGAGATACGTAAACAATCAGAATACGGCGCTGTGGTCGGCAACGCCTATGTAAGACAAAAAATGTCTGCCGCTGTTGGTAGATCGGTTGCTGCTGCCTGAATGGCAGGTTATCAAGACCTAAGTGCGTTTTAAGGCATGTTACAGTCGGCGCAAGAGCGATGGGACACAGCATCTAGGAGTTAGCGATGAAGTCGAGACTTCCCCGTACGACTACTTCACGAGTGCACCGTGAATATCAAGAATGCGGTACGAGATCAAACTTCCGACCGGCCGGAAACAGATGTTGAAGACCGAGACCAACGACGACTGAAGAGAATCGTTCAACGTGACAGAAGTGCAGCCCTTCCGAAGATTGCTGCAGATTTCAATGCTGGGCCATCAACAGGTGTCAGCGTGCAAGGCACTCAACGAAACATCATCGATATGGGCTTTCGGAGTCAAAGGTCCACTCGTCTGTCCTCGATAACTGCACGAAACAAAGCTTTACACATCGCCTGGGCCCGTCAGCACCGGCATTGGACTGTTGATGACTGGAAACATGTTGCCTGGTCGGGGGAGCCTCGTTTCAGACTGTATCGAGCGGATGGACGTGTACGGGTCTGGAGATAATCACGTCAATCGGTGGGCCCTGCATGTCAGGAGGGGACTGCTCAAACTGGTGGAGGCTCTGTAACGATGTGGAGCGTGTGCAGTTGGAGTTATGTTGGACCCCTTGTAACGCCGGAAATGCATATCCTCCTATTTCCATCTATTGTACTATTATTTTTTTTCCTGGTTTTGTTACCTCAAGATTTGACATTTCTGTCTCTTTATATATTGTAATTGTTTTACTGTTTGTATATATATATATTTATGCACTCATGTCGATGTATAATTGGTTTGTTTCGTAAATATTATTTGTATTTTTACGCTGTGTCTTGCCTAGGGAAAACTGCTATCGAACGATTACATCGATAGGTCGTGTGAAGACTCAAAGTGTGTAGGATCTGTGGTAGTGTTAACTCTGCCGCGTGGAGCGCGGGCAGAGCAGTAGGAGTCTGGCTGGAGTAGCGAGTGGAGCAGGTGTGTTGTGTGACGCTCCCGCGAGTTGCCGCGCTTTCGGGGTTTGGCAGCATGTAATTGCGCTCGACTCGCGATGATAGTTTCTGACATGGTGTCGCGGACGGGAAGCATTAGCTGGCGCACATCAAGAGCCCGTTTCGCCTGGTGACCGTGTCGAGAAGAAGGCGCGCCAACATCCAGCTTCTGCAACAGCGACGGCCGACAATGAGTGACTGTCGCCACCTCCTCGATCGACGGCTTCAAACCTTCAATCAACCAACAAGGAAGACTAAAAGCACGTAAAGTTTCAGAACTGTATGGCAGACCTCAGCTTTTCAAATTGTTCCATTTGCCTCGCAAAATTACAGCAACTTAGCATGAACCTTTGTTGCTCATTGTCCCAATTGCATTGCCAAGCAGGGTCCCTTCCTTTTCCGAAATGAACCCGAGTGTCGTTGAAATTCGAACGCCAGCATAATTCCATTTCACTGCTTTAATTTCAAAGTTCAGCTGGCTACAATATTTAGATTACACAAGCACAAATTAAGAGTGCGAGTTTTATTACCGTATTTTAGCTTACCTGTGACTGCAGCGCAGCTTGGTACGTACTAAATTTTACTATTGTTAATTGTCAGAATCATGTAATTCAAGTTCAAAGTTAAATCTCGTCTTTCTAAATTGCGTAGATTCAAGTAGCTTTAGAAATGATTGTTGAGGTAGTCCAAGACTAACTGTATTTCGATGTGCTTCAGAAAGAAAGCTCACTATTAACTTCAGTCACTAAATTAACTTTCGAATTTCCGGTTTCATTAATTCTTTTGCTAAATTAAGTGTAGCGAAATTTATTACTTCTGACAAACTTTCAGTTTTCACACTCCACGTGTTTTCACACTCCAACCTTCAGTTGCCACGCTTCTAGTGCTAATTATATGTGTAATAACCTTTCTTTTTCAGTTATTATAGTAATTGTCCATAGGACTGGCGACCGTAATTTCCCCCAAATCTCAAATATCTAATTACCGCTAGTTGATTGTTAACGTAACGGCCGCACATTTACTTTCTTTATTAACTTTATCCCTATTTCAAAATTAATTTCCACCAGTTTCACTTGCATTTTTCCTTTCATATAGATGTAACCCTTTCCTCCCTCTTTACCGACAGGTTAACTTCGGTGACGATTGCTTTTCCAAAATTCCCATTAGGTACACGCGGTTTCATTTTTCACTGTCATTAAGGTCGATAAGTGAGGGGGAGGTTACACGTGGCGACCTGGTGACAGGACAATCTTCGGATTTGAGGTTGTTCTGGACACGAATTTTGTATGTTGCAAATCTCGTAACGAAGTACTGGTTACGTACAGGCCGTTACGTCAGCGAGAATAAGTAGTGGGAGGAATCCTTATTAGATTTGAGATATGGCATTTATATTGAAAATTATTAAAATGAGTGAAGGCAACAATTACCAAAATTTGGTAGGCTTGGATAAGGAACAATCGGTCGAACAGTGGGGAACGCGCACCGCGGTACCCATTGTTCAGGGACAGGCGGCTAGCATAAAAGACGCGACCGCCGAAACGCAACAAAGAGCAGAAATGGAATTCCACACTTTAGAAAATGTTTGGGAATCGGAAGTGAAAATCAAATCTGAATCCCTTGATGACGAATACGGGGGGAAAATTAAAGAGGAAGCCGCTGCGGAAGTGAAACCGGTAGTTTCCGGGAATTTAACTGATTTATTGAATGTTTTGATTAACGAAATCAAGAGTCAATCGGCCAAGCAAGAAGATCAGGCTGCCAAGCAAGAAGCTCGGGCTGCCAAGCAAGAAGCTCAGTCTGAAAAACTTGAACAAAAGCTAGACAATCAGAACAAAGCTATTAATGTTGTTAACAACAATGTTGGAGTTGTTAACACAAAAGTTGATAAAATCAAAGAAGATATTGTCGTGATTAATACCAAAATCGGTAATCTTAAACAGGAAATGATAGGCGTTCAGGCGGAAATTGCGAGCATAAATACTCGTTTTAATTCTGAAATTAGCAGAATCGAGAAAAGTGTAGGAGAATCAGTTGCTCCGATCATCGAGAATAAGGTGACGGAACAAATTCAATTAGTGAAAAAAGAGGATCAAAAGAAGGTGGAAACTTTAAAGGCTTTAGTATCCGAAGTAGATACCAAAGTGACGAAGCAGGCTAATACCTGCGAAGAGAAAAAAAGGGAAGTAGAAACGCTTGCGACAACCACTTGCCAAGTAATTACGAGAGTGTCGGAATTAGAAAAGAAACTTGACGAAAAACAGAGCTATGTGCCAATCTATGCACATAGTTCGGAATTGTTGACGAAAGAGGAGCGGTTCGACCCCTTGAAAAAAGGCGGTATACACGCGACGGATTTCATTAAGAATTGTGAAAGAGTTTTACCCAGATCATGGACTGATGAGAGAAAAATTAATGCGATTATTGATGTGTTGGCTGGTGATGCCAAGCGTTGGGGCTTAAACCTCAACATTACGAACCTGACTTTTGACGAATTTAAAAATTTGTTTCTGGCTGAATACTGGTCAGAGCAAAAACAGCAAAGTGTCTGGCGCGAATTTGTCGTATCGAGGCCTTTCGATGCGAATTCGCGCGGTTCGATGAAGGAGTTTTGTGAGGGCTGGATCCGCAAGTTGGATTATTTGCGTGATCGCCGCACGGAATCCGAAATAGTCTGGGAACTCTACATGAAGCTTCCAGATGATACAAAACGCTACGTAGGAAGCAATTACAGAACAATAAATGATTTCCGGGAAAGAGTGGAGGATGAGGACAACTGGCGCAATAATCGCGACAGTGGTAGAGGCCGTGGTAGCAACAACGGGTACCACAGCAACCACAACAACAATAACCATGGGAATAATGCATACCGCAACCATGGCAGCAATAACAATAATGGTTCGGACCGTAATAACAATCGGTACAATGCAAATAATAACAGGAATAACGGAAACCAGTATCATACTAGCGTGATACGGGCTTCGCGCAATAGTAATAACGTCAGAGGGTGTGATAAGCCGCCTCAGCAGCATCCGGAGAGCGTATCTGCTGGGACGAGACAGGGAAACCGTTAGCCGCGCCGGTGAGGGGCCGACCGGGCGTGGAGAAATTTTGGCGGCCCAATAGCAGGAGAAAACCCAGGTGTCGTCGTTATGAAAATTCCGTGTGGAATAATCAACGGCGGGAGAGTGTGCCAGTGTTAGGAGAAAGGAGTGCGCCCACAAGTAGTAGATCAGCTGTATACACGGCAGTAGGAAGTACATTCACTGTCAGTGAGAACAATTTAAGTAGTGTTCCGGAAATCGGTTATAAAGTGGCAGCTGTAATACCCACAGCGGAACTGGAGATTGAGTTTAAGAATGATTCACAATTGTTGAGAGAAGATCAGATGTCGGATAACACGTCCGTCATTGAGCGAGGGGATGCAGAGAGGGATGAGGTCTGGTTAAGGCAGTTCGGCCGCTTATACGACGAACTAAGAGATTATAGGGGCCTGTATGGGAGAAGTGTTTATGGGGAGCGCGTGCAGGATTTTCCGCGTCTCGTCCCGCAGGAAGATAGTGTTTGTGAAATGATAGAAAGTTCTGGCCCTAACCGGCAGACTTTACTAGAAATAGTTGATGTTAATGGGGAGCACGAGCAAGATTGGTCGTGTTTCGTCCCGCAAGAGTTGGATGTTGAAGTAGTAACGGAAAGTTCTGGCCCTAACCGGCAGACTTTACCGAAAGTTATAGTGATAGAAGTAGCCGACCCATCCGACGCAAACCTCCAGTTTAAACGTTGCGAGAGTATTAAGGAGAAAGATTACGAAAATTTTAGTGATAGCCGGACACGATTGGTAGAAAAGCACATAGATTACAGCGTGTATGAGGTTAGAGCTGACATTATACAGTCAGACGATAGCAGTGTGGGTTGCGCAGATCTAGAGGAAGTAATTGCAAATATTACTGGGCACATTTCTCCAGGTAGATTGGCAGATGAGATCAATCTGACCAAAGAGGAATCAACAAAGGTGACAATTAGTGAATTGATAGCAAAGCAACACTCACTAGTTGACAAGTTACAGGAAAAAGTTTCGGTATTGGAGGCGAAGCTAGAGACTAAGCCTCAGGACAAACGTGTTGAAATTAAAACTGTAAGTGAACAGAGGCTGAAAAAGCCGCCAGATAAACCGGATTTAGGATCAAAGCCGGTTGGTTTTTTCTGGAATGACCTGGATATAGACGAGGATTTACTGTGGGAAAATAAAGAAACAGTCGAGGACAAGTGTAGACAGATAGTAGTGTCTGTTAATATGCACGACCTACAACTAAACGTGTTGATTGACACCGGTGCAGAATTGAGTGCTGTATCTGGGAAAATATTTGAGTTCCTGAAAAACAGACCCGGCATCGTAGTTATGCCAGTAACAGGAGTGAAAATTATCGGTGCTACTGGGAAGGCCAGTAAACCGGTCACAAAACAGATTTTTGTCAACTTCGAGATATGTGGGGCACAATTTGAGCAAGAGTTTGTCGTCGTGCCAGACTTAACTACGGAAGTAATTATCGGGTTAGATTGGCTATTAAAGTACCGTGCAGTGATTAATTTCGAAAGCAAAACTTTCACATGTACGTCCCAAGATAAAACAATAGTGGTTAGTTTTGACGAGGCAGGAGACGGTGTGCATAGGCAATACCAGTCTATACACATTGTTAACTGGCCGAATGGTATTGACGTAGGTATGAATTTGAACTACTGTAATGTGAGGAATCTCGGCATTGACAATAGTGTAGAAAGTGAATTGGAAAGTATTGTAGACGGTGTGTCAAACGTAACACACGAACAAAGACGAGGCCTGTATGAAGTAATAATGAGGAATAAGAGTGTGTTTTCAGACAAACCGGGACTTGTGGAAGGATATAAATGCAAGTTGCATGTAATTCCGCACGAACCATTCTTCGTGAGACCGTATGCTATACCGCTGTCCAAAAAGGAAGCAGTGCAACGGGAGATAGATAAGATGATCGAATGGGGAGTGATTGAAAGTAGTACGAGTCCATACAATAACGGTTTGGTCATTGTAGCAAAACAGGATGGTAGTGTGCGTATTGTGATTGACGCACGCACGTTGAATAGGGTCGTTCAACGCGAAACAGACAGACCAGAGAGTATGGAGGAGATTTTGCAACGTTTTCATGACGTTAAGTTCATGACTAGCCTCGATCTGACGGCTAGTTACTGGCAAATAGAACTCGAAGAAGAATCTAGGCCATACACCGCCTTCTTGTTTGCGGGCAGGTGTTATCAGTATAGAGTACTGCCGTTTGGACTTAATATATCTGTGTCCGTATTCATCAGGGCCCTAGATAAAGTGCTAGGACCGGCTTTGAGTTCAAGATTAACTGTATATGTTGACGACCTATTGTTGGCCAATGCCACCTGGCATGACCATTGTGACCTGTTAGATGAAGTTTTTAGAGCATTGCGCCGTGGCGGAATGACTCTAAAGCTAAAGAAATGCGAATTTGTGAAGCAGGAACTGAAATTTTTAGGGCATGTAATTACCACTGCTGGTATTACGAAAGACCCAGAGAAACTAGAGGCAATAAGGAATTGTCCTCCACCCAAGTCTAGGAAACAGTTAAAAAGTTTTCTAGGGCTCACAGGATTTTACCGTAAATTTGTAAAAGGACAAGTGTTTAATGATGAAAATTTGAATAACCTCTTACGCAAAGATGTTCCGTTTGTGTGGACTGACGGGTGTCAGACCGCTTTCGAGAGATTAAAAGACGAGTTGTTAAGATCTAACATACTATTTCATCCTGATTTATCGCTACCCTTCCATCTGGGAACGGATTCGTCGAATTACGGGGTGGGGGTAGAACTGTTCCAAGAAGTTGGTAAAGGAGAGGATAAGGAACACCGGACGATAGCGTTCGCGAGTCGAACTTTATCAAAAAGTGAGCGAAACTACACGATTTCTGAGAAAGAGTGTCTCGCTATCGTGTGGGGATTCAAGAAGTTCAAGGGTTACCTATGGGACCGTAAGGTGATTGTTCATACGGACCATAAGGCGCTTACTTATCTGAAGGATTGTAAACTACTTCACGAAAGACTGACTAGGTGGTCGATGTATTTACAGCAATTTAACTATGACATCTGTTACGTAAAAGGGACCGACAATTGCGTAGCGGATGCGCTGTCGCGGTTGCCCGAGTCTAATCAAGGTCTATTGAAAGATGAGGCAGATGGAGTGGTCAAATTGTACTATTTTAAAGAAGTTGAGGGACGTAAATTAATAATGAACATCTGTAAGAATCTACGTCGTCATCAGAACGAGGATGGTTGTTTAAATATGGTGAAAACCCGATATGATGAAAAGAGTCCAGAAGGAGAGAAATTAAGGAAGTATTACAAGATATACGATCATATCTTGTACATACGTAAGGGTGAAGATAGTAATATTTGGCGGGTATGCTGGCCCACCAAATACGTCACGGAAATAATAGACTACTACCATTTGGCGTATGGTCACTGTGGACCAAAGAAATGTACGGAAAAGCTGAGTGAAGTAGTGCATTTTAACAACATGTTAAAACGCGTTACTGACAGAGTGAAAACTTGCGATTTATGTCAGAAGGTGAAGGTTACCAACTGTACGAGTCGTGGTCCTATGCAAAGTATAAGGCCTAACGACACCTTTGAGTTACTGTGCGTGGACTTGTACGGACCTTTGCCCAAGTCATCAGGAAACTTTGCCTACATTTTAGTAGTGCTAGAAGCTTTTTCCAAGTTCATCAAACTATACCCGATTAGGAAAGCTACAGCCAAAGCGGTCTATAGCAAGCTTGTGAGCGATTATTTTGTTCATATTGGTAAGCCCAAGGCGATTCTATCAGACAATGGGGCACAATTTACTTCTAAGTTGTGGAATGAAGGCATGGCAAGTAATGGGGTCGAGGTGATCCATATTTCAGCTTATTGTCCGGCTGGGAATCCCGCTGAGAGGTATATGCGCGAGCTAGGCCGACTGTGCCGTACCTATTGCCATCACAACCATAGGGCATAGGGCAAATATGTAGCAGTATTTGAGAGAATTATGAACACCTTGAGACATGAATCTACGGGATTTTCTCCAGATGAAATCCTGTTGGGTGACAGAAGTAAAAGTTTAGTGGAAGAGATAATCAAATTCCCTCCACGGATTGACATTAGTATTGTTCTGAAAAAAGATCGTTTGCGAGAAGTAATGAAGCTTAAAGCCGATGCTCGCATACGTCGTCATGACGCTAAAGCGCGTTTTGCTAAGTTTGCGATCGGAGACTTAGTACTTGTAAAAGCTCATTAGAAATCGAGCGAGATAGACAATGAAATCTCTAAATTTAAGTTTGTTTATAATGGACCATATAAAGTCATTGGTATACCTCACACAAATGCTTATTGCTTAGAGTATCCAAGCGCTGGAAAGCTATTAGGTATACGAAACATTGTAGACCTGAAATTGTACCAACCAAGGATTGATTAGTACCACAGATAGGGTAATTTGTACGGTATGTAGATATAGAGTGTAAGATTTAAGGATGTGCCATGTGGCGATGCTTTTGCCTGACCTAGAGGTCATTAAAAAGTTGTAATTAATAAGTAATTAATGTTGATTAAATGATTTAAGAGTTACTGAATATTAATCAATTTTAAAACCAAGCTGCTAGTTTAAGTTTTCAGCTGAGTCACAGTAGATTAAGGAATGTAAATATGATTTTGTAAATAGCTGTAAGATTCCATAAATATGTGATTTACTAGTCATTGCCGATGTACTTAGACGCTGTTTTAAGTTTCAGGCTAGTACATGCGTGTGATGATGGACAGTGTTGAGTTATCCACTGTGATAGTGTTTATGGACTCCTTGAGATTACTCGGGAGTGAGTTTTTCCGAAAGAATTCAGTGAAACGGACGTTCTGGAAATGCCATAACACAGGCGAGTGAGATCAAGCGTGCCGCACAGGCGGGCGCAACAATACTGGCGAGGCGGTGCCGCTGTCGGCTCTTGTGCCGCTGTCGGCATTCTTTGTACTTGCGAGTACGGAAGGCGGAATTGTTTTTCTTCCCGAATAGATGATGTGAAAGAATTCTGCTTTCAATACTTATGTTTTTTTCGATCTACTGAATATTATTTTCTTGTTTAGCATTAAGTGGACTCTCATGGAAAGCGTATTAATTATGAAAGTTTTATATAAAATACGTATTCTATGTAATTAATTATTAATTTGCGTATTTTGATATACCTGTTTTTTATGACCATGTAATCTGATTAATTTTGTAAATAGTATTCCATTTCTTGATACTGCTAGGAATTTAGATTTTTAGAATAGCTAAACCATTTTCTATGTTTTCTATGAATTTTAATATGTTGTCAACCTGTTTTGTTTTGATCAAGATGACAGAGTGGAATAAGATTAGGAGAGTCTCAACTCAATTATTATCGTCTAAAAATTGGTTTATGGTTAATTAGGCGAATGCTAAATTTTGTTGATGTTTTGAGCATATGCATTTCCGCTGTTTCTTTTTTGGGACATTTTCTGAGTCTGTTTACGTTACACGAACATCCTCAGACAATGTGGGGCACGTGTATCGCCGGAAATGCATATCCTCCTATTTCCATCTATTGTACTATTATTTTTTTTCCTGGTTTTGTTACCTCAAGATATGACATTTCTGTCTCTTATATATTGTAATTGTTTTACTGTTTGTATATATATATTTATGCACTCATGTCGATGTATAATTGGTTTGTTTCGTAAATATTATTTGTATTTTTACGCTGGGTCTTGCCTAGGGAAAACTGCTATCGAACGATTACATCGACGGGTCGTGTGAAGAATCAAAGTGTGTAGGATCTTTGGTAGTGTTAACTCTGCCGCGTGGAGCGCGGACAGAGAGAGTCTGGCTGGAGTAGCGAGTGGAGCAGGTGTGTTGTGTGACGCTCCCGCGAGTTGCCGCGCTTTCGGGGTTTGGCAGCATGTAATTGCGCTCGACTCGCGATGATAGTTTCTGACACGGTGTCGCGGACGGGAAGCATTAGCTGGCGCACATCAAGAGGCCGCTTCGCCTGGTGACCGTGTCGAGAAGAAGGCGCGCCAACATCCAGCTTCTGCAACAGCGACGGCCGACAATGAGTGACTGTCGCCACCTCCTCGATCGACGGCTTCAAACCTTCAATCAACCAACAAGGAAGACTAAAAGCACGTAAGGTTTCAGAACTGTATGGCAGACCTAAGCTTTTCAATTTGTTCCATTTGCCTCGCAAAATTACAGCAACTTAGCATGAACATTTGTTGCTCATTGTCCCAATTGCATTGCCAAGCAGGGTCCCTTCCTTTTCCGAAATGAACCCGAGTGTCGTTGAAATTCAAACTCCAGCATAATTCCATTTCACTGCTTTAATTTCAAAGTTCAATTAAGCTGGCTACAATATTTAGATTACACAAGCACAAATTAAGAGTGCGAGTTTTGCTAGCATATTTTAGCTTACCTGTGACTGCAGCGCAGCTTGGTACGTACTAAATTTTACTATTGTTAATTGTTCAGAATCATTTAATTCAAGTTCAAAGTTAAATCTCTTCTTTCTAAATTGCGTAGATTCAAGTAGCTTTAGAAATGATTGTTGAGGTAGTCCAAGACTAACTGTATTTCGATGTGCTTCAGAAAGAAAGCTCACTATTAACTTCAGTCACTCAATTAACTTTCGAATTTCCGGTTTCATTAATTCTTTTGCTAAATTAAGTGTAGCGAAATTTATTACTTCTGACAAACTTTCAGTTTTCACACTCCACGTGTCAACCTTCAGTTGCCACGCTTCTAATGCTAATTATATGTGTAATAACCTTTCTTTTTCAGTTATTATAGTAATTGTCCATAGGACTGGCGACCGTAATTTTCCCCAAATCTCAAATATCTAATTACCACTAGTTGATTGTTAACGTAACGGCCGCACATTTACTTTCTTTATTAACTTTATCCCTATTTCAAAATTAATTTCCACCAGTTTCACTTGCATTTTTCCTTTCATATAGATGTAACCCTTTCCTCCCTCTTTACCGACAGCTTAACTTCGGTGACGATTGCTTTTCCAAAATTCCCATTAGGTACACGCGTTTTCATTTTTCACTGTCATTAAGGTCGATAAGTGAGGCGGACGTTACACCCTGATACGTCTAGATACGACTCCGGCAGGTGACACGTACGTAGGCAACCAGTCCGATCACCTGCATCCATTCATGTCCACTGAGCATTCCAACGGACTTGAAGAATTCCAGGAGGACAATGTGACACCCTACATGTCTAGAATTGCTACAGAGTGGCTCCAGGACCACCGTTCTAAGTTTAAACAGTTCCACTGGCCATCTAACCACACCTACATGAACATTATTGAGCGTATATGGGATGGCTTGCAACGTGCTCTTCAGAAGAGGTCTCCACCCTGTCGTACTATTACGGATTTATGGACAGAATCATGGTGTCAGTTCCCTCCAGTACTACTTCAGACATTAGTCGAGTCCATGCCACGTCCTGTTGCAGCATTTCTGCGTGTCTTTGTCTTTTCAGTGTACTATGTAGTCGCTCTCCTCTAGAGATCCTTTGTGACGCGAATTCTCGAACAACCTGTCTATGCACTACTAAGCACTGTTATAAATCGCTTAACCATTCGCTCAGACAGGCAACTACAGTGTGACAATTTGGAGGGGGGGGGGGGGGAGCGATCACAAACAGTCGACGCGAAGTGTCCGGAATGGTGCCGAATTTTGACGGTCTGCGCTTGGGTCTCGTAGGCAAACTTCTCGCCCCCTTAGTATAGCTAGTGTGTTGTTGGTTCATAACATACTACACAACTGGCCATTAAAATTTGCTAAACCACGAAGATGACGTGCTACAGACGCCAAATTTAACCGACAGGAAGAAGATGCTGTGATATGCAAATGATTAGCTTTTCAGAGCATTCACACAAGGTTGGCACCGGTGGCGACACCTACAACGTGCTGACATGAGGAAAGTTTCCAACTGATTTCTCATACACAAACAGCAGTTGACCGGCGATGCCTGGTGAAACGTTGTTGTGATGCCTCGTGTAAGGGGAAGAAATGCGTACCGTCATGTTTCCGACTTCGATAAAGGTCGGATTGTAGCCTATCGCGATTGCAGTTTATCGTATCGCGACATTTCTGCTCGCGTTGGTCGAGATCCAGTGACTGTTAGCAGGATATGGAATCGGTGGGTTCAGGAGGGTAATACGGAACGCCGTGCTGGATCCCAACGGCCTCGTATCACTAGCAGTCGAGATGACAGGCATCTTATCCGCATGGCTGTAACGGATGGTGCAGCACCGTCTAGATTCCCGAGTCAAAAAATGGAGACGTTTACAAGACAACAACCATCTGCACGAACAGTTCGACGACGCTTGCAGCAGCATGGACTATCAGCTCTGAGACCATGGCTGCGGTTACCCTTGACGGTGCATCACAGACAGGAGCGCCTGCGATGGTGTACTCAACGACGAACCTGGGTGCACGAATTTCAAAACGTAATTTTTTCGGACGAATTAAGGTTCTGTTTACAGCATCATGATGGTCGCATCCGTGTTTGGCGACATCGCTGTGAACGCACGTTGGAAGAGTGTATTCGTCATCGCCATACTGGCGTATCACCTCTTGTTCGCACTGACGGCAGTTTGAACAGTGGACGTTACATTTCAGATGTCTTACGACCCGTGGCTCTACCCTTCATTCGATCCCTGAGTAACGCTACATTTCAGCAGGATAATGCACGACCGCACGTTGCAGGTCCTTACGGGCCTTTCTGGATACAGAAAATGTTCGAGTGCTGCCCTGGCCAGCTTATTCTCCACATCTCTCACCAACTGAAAACGTCTGGTCAATGGGGGCCGAGCAACTGGCTCGTCACAATACGCCAGTCACTACTCTTGATGAACTGTGGTATCGTGTTGAAGCTGCATGGCAGCTGTACCTGTACACGCCATCCAAGCTCTGTTTGACTCAATGCCCAGGCGTATCAAGGCCGTTATTACGGCCAGAGGTGGTTGTTCTGGGTACTGATTTCTCAGGATCTGTGCACCCAGATGTCGTGAAATTGTAATCACATCTCAGTTCTATTGCAAAATATTTGCCCAATGAATACCCGTTTATCATCTGCATATCTTCTTGGTGTAGCAATTTTAATGGGTAGTAGTATATTTTATTTAGGTTAGCAACTAGTAATAAGATGCGTGCGTGTATGGTTGGACTCAAAATGTCAGTATTGGCTCCTGAGCAGAAAAGTTTCACGACTTCTGATTTGACGAAATCAGCATCAACACAATCTCTGGCATCATATGCGAGTTCCGTGATTCGTGACTTCCTTGTGACGTTATTTAGCCAAGAGAATGAAATGGCGGATGACGTACAGGTAACTCGTGACGAAGATAGAGGAACTCATCAAAAGCCTGAGATTACATACAGCTCTAACAAGGAGACGTGAGGACCGTGGGGTCGGGGATTTGTCCGCAATTTTGTGTGGTGAAAGAGGACCCCTAACACCTCACGTGGTTAAAATATTAGGACGCACTACTCGGAAAATCGAGAGAAAAATCGATCCAAAGTTTCTTAGGTGACTTATGAGCATAAGATGTTAGTCCAACGTCGTGCCGCCGTCTGGCCTACGTGTTTAGCGCTCGGACCCTTACGCCAGAGGTTTCGGGTTCTATTCCTCCTCCGGCACTTTTTTTTTCCTTCTGTTGCTTGGAAAATTGCAGCGCATTGTTACTGGAGAATCGTGAAATTAATTCCCGGGAAGATTGCATAAAAATTCATTCTATAATTCACCATCAATTATCGTCACCAATATTCCGAGACATGATTTAATATGCCTGGTTTGCCTCAAAATTGTCAGAAACTCGAAACATTTTCGTAAACGTTAATGGGGCATGTTTTGGTACAGATTTACTGCAAAAGCTTTGTGATTGTAAAAAATCCGCTTTTATATGTCGCCCAAGATGTCGCAAAAATTATTGCTTTGTTTGTTTTTAGGATAATTACCACTGCGGTTCTTGTTTATAATTATCATACTATAAAAATTGAATATTTCCCAATCGACTTTGTTATCCTGATTAAAAATGCAATGTTTCTCCTCATATTAATTTACAACGAAAAATGGAAAACCCACCGCCATGAATTGTGTTGTTGGACAAAAGAAAATAATTTTTATTCAATAATGTAACTAATTTGTTAAAGATAATGTAGGTTTGGTTTGGGAAACTTTCTGAATAATTGGTGGAATAACCAAAGAAAATGAAACAGAAAAAAAAACGTGCTAGAGGAAGAATCGAACACGAGATCTCTGGCGTAAGAATACGAGGCCTAAACACCGAGGCCAGACGGCGGCTCGGAACTGTACTAACATTTTATACTCATAAGGCACCTAAGAAACTTTGGATAGATTTTTCCCGGGATTTTCAGGGTAGTGCGTCCTAATATTTTAACCACGTGCGGTGTTAGGGGTCTTCTTTCACCACACAAAATTGCGGAGAAATTCCCGACCCCAGGGTCGTGCCGTCTCCTTGTAAGACGACGGGAAGCCCGTGGAGCACCTAGCCGGTGTCGTGAATGCTGACACCGGGCCAGTGCCGTGACGAGGTGGGGGGAGACGGGCTCCCGGTTCGCATTCCGGCCGGCCGGCCCCAGAAGACGCGCCACCGCGGCAGATTCCGGCCCCCGCTCGGGTCGGCTTCTCATTAGCATCGGGCCGCCTTATTCGGCCTCCAGGTCCGGCCACGGCTGGACTGGCCTTCCGCGTTTTTGCCGCCCGACCCGTCGGACGCAGCCGCTCCCGTCCGGGATAAATCAACGCTCGCGTCCCACCACCTCCCACCGCCTCTCATAATTGCGAGCAGTATATTTATTTCGCTTCGGGGTCGCAACAGAGACGTTCGCCCAAAAGCGCTCATTTATCCCATTTGGAGGACTCACTCATTAAAATTCGATAATAGCGATCACCTCGTAATTTCGGTCCAGTTTTTAGACACCGATTCCCCGCACGTACAGATTATTCGTATCGACACGCTCGGGACGGCAGTCCTTTGATGCTCCTGTCGATGAGAAAGAGGTCATCTGCGTATTTATTGTCGAGTGTCTGACGGCGGTGGCAGTTGCGGTGGGAGGGGGGAGGAAGTGGAGGGGGAGGCGGTAGGCAGGGCCGTTGTGGCAGCAATAAATGTGTTTCAGAACAGGGAACTCGGTCGCGTATACTGCCACTCTGAATGGGATAGCTGTTACTGAATTCAATAAAACGTGTCACGAATAATCTCTAGTATTCACCCCAGAAGAAAAAGTCAAAGTTACTGATAAACATTCATGCTGAAATTATTGTTAATAACAAAATAATAGAACAAGTCGAAAACCAACGATGTTGCCTGTAACATAGGACGAGTAAAAGCAGTATCTTAAAAGCAAAGAACGAGTTCCTTAATTTCGAGGGTCGTTCCATAAGTAATGCTCCATATTTTTTTTCTCAGAACGTATTTATTGTCAAGAGTTAGAATATCGTGACAGTATACAGCAACATGACTTGTCCATCTCCTATTTTTCTACGCAGTCTCCATCACGTTCTATGGACGTACGCCAACGATGTGGAAGAGCATGTTGGTAGAAGCTCTTTGCTCTGTAGGCGTAGCCATGTTTTCACTGCACAACTGACATTCTCGTCATCTTCAAAGTGTGTGCCCCATAGAGAATCCTTAAATGGCCCAAGGAGATGGAAATTTAAGGGTGTCAGGTGTGGACTGAAGGGTGGATGAGGCAATAATGTCCAATCCAATTTGGCGATATGTTGCCGTGATATCAGACTTGAGTGTGGGCGGCCATTATCGTGCTGGAGCAAGGTTTCTGTTGGATTCTTGTCCGATCGAACACGTATGCCTCTGAATTGATGGCTGTCCCTCTTTGCATCACATCAGCCAGAATTACGTCATCACAATCCCAGAACGCTGTCACCAAGGCTTTTCCGGCGGAGGGGGTTGTCTTGAATTTTTTCCTTTGTGGTGAATGAGGATGATGTCACTCCATGGATACCTTTTTGTTTCCGGCACAAAGTCCTCCGTAACGATCCGTGAGAGAAAGGCTTCTTCGTCGGTCTCAAAAGATTGCAACAATTCATATGAAATGGCCCTTCTTTGAATCTTGTGGTCTGCTGTGAGCATTCGTGGAACCCATCGTGAGCACTTCTTTGAATATCCCAGAGTCTCGATCATTGCAGACGCACATCCAATGCAGACCGACCACTGTAGAGCCAACTGTGGGGTTGTGATGCGCCGGTCGACACGAATAATGGCGTCCTCCTGATTCAGCACATTTGGAACAGTGGCTGTGAGGGGACGCCCGGAGCGTGGCTGATCATGGAGCTCTGTTTCTGCATTTCCTGCGGCTGTAACTTTCTTTACCCATCGCCCAACTGTACTCCTATCAACTGCAGCATCGCCATACACTGCACACAAACGTTTATGGATGTTCACCACGGTTTCTTTGTTTGCACACAAGAATTCAATAACAGCACGCTGCTTGTAACGTGAGTCGTGTGTAGACGCCATTTTCACGCTTCACTACGGCTCTGCCATCTGCCAGAACGGTTCGAAACGTCACCAGCGCACAGAACAAACATCAAATGTGAAGCACCAACAAGGATGTTTGTCTATGCACATTAATGGCTTTTTTTTTTAATGTGGGGCATTACTTATTGAACGACCCTCGTAATTTGTTAGTTTGACTTCAGGTACACGTTCGCGGCTCTGGTACACACAAGGCATCCTCTTGCCACAGTATCGTAGCGCGGAGCTAGAGGAGCCTAAAGCAAGTTGCAGTATCGAGTGGGATTTCGTTTTCGGCAGCAGTGAAGGTGCAGAAGCTGTGTCCAGCCAATCTACAGGGTGCTCCATCTGAAGGTTCGGATGAGATTATCTTGGAAACTATACATCAGGTAAAACTAGTGGGTAAGACAAGTTCGTAAGCTCAATGGGGGACATCGAATGATACTACCCGTGACTCCCAGGCCCCGCCCCCTATGTGGGGCGGGGGCCAACTTTTAAATCTTAAAAGGAGACGCCCATTTTTATTGCAGATTCGGATTCTCCATAAAAAAGTAATCAAGTTTTGTCTGAAACATTTTTTTAAACAATTGACAGATGGAGCTGAAATCGAGAAAAATTAAAATTTGGGCAGAACTCCGATTTATTTAGAATTATCCGAGAAGGACGCATCAAACCGATAAAAAATGTGCACCAATTCTTACATTAAGCCAAATTAAGCTAATCTTTTACACAATGTGTCCTACCCGCCACAGTTTTTCATGGAGTGAGGCGGAATGGTATTAAAATCTCGTTAGGGAACTCTTCACAGTTGCATTACTCACCCGACAGTGGCGCTGCCGTGGCCAAACTGCGAACTATGGCTCAGTATAAAGGTCGGTGCAATGCGATCAGACGACACATCACTTTCAGATTGTGAACCGTAAACATGAACTGACGAAAGTAAATTATTCTTCAGCGAAACATGGCACACTATCCTCCTAGAGAGATTGCTATGATGTTAATTTTAGGTGAATGCCATAACAATTACACTGCAGCTGCGCAGTTGCATGCGGATCGTTTACCAAACACACGAGATTCAAGCGAAAACATTATTCGAAATTGCACTCAACGAGCCCGAAATGGATACATCGCAAATTCAATGAAAATGACGCTCGCACCCTTACCGTTCTCGCCTGTGTCCAACTGGATCCCGAAGTTAGTAGTCGTGCAACTCAGAGACAGACTGGATTACCGAAATCAACTGTTTCGTGGATTTTGAAGGCACACTGACAAAGGTATTAACGCCGAAACATATGCAAATACGAGTGCATTTATACCAATGGGCTTGGAAATGATAAGAGGTGACAATGATGTTTTTAGATACCATATGTTCACCGATGAAGTCACATTCAAAAACAATGGCGAATTAAATCGTCATTATTGTCATCATTCGTCCCCTGTCAATGCACACTGGCACAGACCCTTTGACAATCAACACAAATGGTCGTTAATGGTTTGGTGTGGCATTGTAAACGGTTACGTGATAGGACCGTATTTTTTTGACCGAAATGTTACTGGGTAATCTTACACTACTGGCCATTAAAATTCCTACACCACGAAGATGACGTGCTACAGACGCGAAATTTAACTGGCAGGAAGAAGATGCTGTGATATGCAAATGATTAGCTTTTCAGAGCATTCACACAAGGTTGGCGCCGGTGGCGACATCTACAACGTGCTGACATGAGGAAAGTTTCCAACCGATTTCTCATACACAATCAGCAGTTGACCGCCGTTGCCTGGTGAAACGTTGTTGTGATGCCTCGTGTAAGGGAGAAATGCGTACCATCACGTTTACGACCTTGATAAGGGTCGAATTGTAGCCTATCGCAATTGCGGTTTATCGTATCGAGACATTGCTGCTCGCGTTGGTCGAGATCCAATGGCTGTTAGCAGAATATGGAATCGGTGGGTTCAGGGAGGTAATACGGAACGCCGTGCTGGATCCCAACGGCCTCGTATCACTAGCAGTCGAGATGACAGCATCTTATCCACATGGCTGTAACGGACAGACAGGCGCGCCTGCGATGGTGTACTCAACGACAAACTTGGGTGCACGAATGGCAAAACGTCGTTTTTTCGGATGAATCCAGGTTCTGTTTACAGCATCATGATGGTCGCAACCGTTTTTGGCGACATCGCGGTGAACGTACATTGGAAGCGTGTATTCGTCATCGCCATACTGGCGTATCACCCGGAGTGATGGTATGGGCTGGCCATTGGTTACACGTCTCGGTCACCTCGTGTTCGCACTGACGGCACGTTGAACAGTGGACGTTACATTTCAGATGTGTTACGACCCGTGGCTCTACCCTTCATTCGATCCCTGCGAAACCCTACATTTCAGTAGTATCATGCACGACTGCATGTTGCAGGTCCTGTACGGGCCTTTCTGGATACAGAAAATATTCGACTGCTGCCCTGGCCAGCACATTCTCCAGATCTCTCACCAATTGAAAACGTCTGGTCAATGGGGGCCGAGCAACTGGCTCGTCACAATACGCCAGTCAATACTCTTGATGAACTGTGGTATCGTGTTGAAGCTGCATGGGCAGCTGTACCTGTTCACGCCATCCAAGCTCTGTTTGACTCAATGCCCAGGCGTATCAAGGCCGTTATTACGACCAGAGGTGGTTGTTCCGTGTACTGATGTCTCAGGATCTATGCACCCAAATTACGTGAAAATGTAATCACATGTCAGTTCTTGGTGTAGCAATTTTAATGGCAGTAGTGTATTTACAACTTCTCCTCCATGATTTGTTGAAGCTAATGGAAGAGGTTGATTTAGAAACTACGCAAAGAATGTGGTTCCAACAGGACGGAGCAGCTCCCCATTGCGCTAAAAATGTGCGGAACGTTTTAAATTTGTGGTACCCTGGTCGGTGGATACGACGTGGCGGACCAGTTCAGTGGCCTCCACGTTCACCAGACCTAACATCTCCAGATTTTTTCTGGTAGGGTTATTTAAAAAATAGTGTTTATGAAAGACAGCCCACTAACCAAACGATATGGAGCAACGCATTCGAGGAGCGTGTGCAGCCATACCACGGGATGTGCTGCTTAAAACTGTGGACAACTTTCGCAGACGATTGACTTTGTGAACTGAAGCAAATGGGGATAATTTTGAACAATTTCTTCGTGACTAATTTCATTAGACTCACACTAGTGAAGCACCCCAACATGTGTGACGCAAGGGGACCCACACTAATGAAGCACCCCACGAGAACATAATTCTGCTACGTACATGTCGTTGTTCCTGGGTAACGCTAAAAGTAGGATACAGTATATTTTGTATAAAAATAGCTTAATTTGGCGTAATGAAAGAATTGATGCACATTTTTTATTGATTGTATTGTCTTTCTTGGATAATTCTAAATAAATCAGAGTTATTCCGTAATTTTACCTTTTCTCGATTTCAGTGCCATCCGATTACTTTTTTTATGGAAAATCAGAATCTGCATTAAAAAATGGGTGTTTCCATTTAAGATTTAAAAGTTGCCCCCTCCCCACCCAAGCGGGCGGGGGCTGGAGGTCAGGGGTAGTATCATTTGACGTCCCCCTTTGAGATTACGAACTTGTCTTACCCACTAGTTTTACCCGATAGATAGTTTTCGAGATAATCTCATCCGAAACTTCAGATGGACCACCCTGAGGATGACTTATTTAGCGACCGGGATTGGCCTAAATCTGATATTTGCAATGTAAACATCTCAATGTGTAAGTGCTAAGTCATGATAATGTGTTTATTAATATGCTCTGTTGGTCAGACAAATTTCCATCAAAAGTGGTAGAACCTTACTGGCACGCACAGAAAATAATACCGTTCACGCTCACGTGAACCTACACGTAACTGTATAGCACCTGATGACGGCAGTGCTGAAAACGCTTCATGCTAACAAATATTAGTAATAAGTCACTAAGCAATAAAAATTATTTTATAAATGTGTAATACAGTCGCTTACCTCAATCACTTCCATACAACATGGATAAATTTGAAAAGAATCACACACTATACCATCGGTGGAAGGCATACGAAAAAAAGTACGTTTTAGTGTCATGGATCTTTGGAGGATGATGAAGATTTCAAAGCACAAGAACTAATATACACAGAAAATGGAAAAATCGATATTGGTTCAAAATGGGTCTGAGCACTATGGGACTTAACTGCTGAGGTCATAAGTCCCCTAGAACTTAGAACTACTTAAAGCTAACTAACCTACGGACAACACACACATTCATGCCCGAGGCAGGATTCGAATCTGCGACCGTAGCGGTCGCGCGGTTCCAGACTGTAGCGCCTAGAACCGCTTGGCCACTCCGGCCGGCAATAGACATTGATCATGAGACATTCTTGGATGTCCTTCCCTATTGATATAGATAGCCCTGAATCCAAGTGCTAACATTTAGAATAAAATACACCTCTGTCTACACAGTTCTGCCAGGGTCAACAACCGCTATTACGGGGTCCGATTAACAACCTTTGGAAAAACTGTTTTTACCAGCACAAAACTCGTTACAGAGATCCTAAATGAATATCTAACTGCGTAATGTTAATATTCTACCGGAGAGCCTGACAATAACTGAAGTAAAAGTTGTATCACTGAATCGTGAACAACTCTACTAACCTGTATCGTTTTGTTTCCAAACCGTACACCATTTGAAAGTAAATGTAAATACTAAAAGCTCAAATTTCTCGTGAGTTCACCCATACTCCCAAAATTACAAAGACAGTATGTTAATGAATAGATCATGTATTTTAATAAAATAATTAGTGTGTTAGGCCGCATCATTATAAAACACTACAACAGACGTTTTGAGCGTCTTTGCAGCGTTCCTCTTCAGGGCGACAAGACTGAAAAGACGATCGAAACATCGGTTGTATAGCTGTTTCAGTATTTTATCATGAAGTGGCCTAAATCACACAATTAATTTGAATATAAAGCTGGTTTCTGTACAGATACCATTGGTGATCTTGCAGCTGTCGAAAAATGAAGTTAAAATGAAATCCAGACCTTTATATGCTTACAGGCGTTGATAAATATCAACGGGGACAGTTGAAAAATGTGTGTCCCGACTGGGATTCGAACCCTGGACCTCCTGCTTACATGGAAAACACACTATCCGACTGAAACATCGTAGGCACAGAGGATAGTGCGAGTGAGGGGATTATGCCAATTATATGGACGACACATTCGTTATCTGGCCTCACGGTGAAGCAGAATTGGGAAACTTCCTCCAGTACTTAAATAGCCCGCACAAAAATATAAAGTTCACACATAGACCGAAAACAATGGTACCTTGCCATTTCTGAATGTGGAAGTATACAGAGCTGCTGGAGGTAAACTGGGACACAAAGTGTACCAGAAACCAACACACACTAATCGTTAGCTGCACGCGGAGAGCCAACACTACCCAGCTCAAAAGTATTCTGTGATGCATACGTTAACTGCCCGAGCCTACCGGATAAGCGATGAAAATAACATCAAAGAAGAGTTAAAGGAGCTACAACACACGTTTCGTGCCAACGGCTATGATGACAACATCATAAGAAAGGTAGCTAAAACCAAAGGGAGCAGAACACGAGAAGAAGGCAAAGAAGAGAAGCTTCCACTGGTACACTTACCATAAGTAAAAGGCGTCAGTGAACGGCTAGGCAACGTCCTCCGCCGACGAGGTTTCAAACCGATTTTTCGAAGCAATCACAGGATCCACGAAATGATAGGTTCCACCAAGGATGTAGTCAACAATCTTAACACTGCAGGTGTTTACGAACTACGGTGTGAGTGCGGAGGTGCCTACGTAGGAGAAACATGGAGATCTGTCTGTTTACGAGTAGCAGAACACGAACGGTATGTACGATTGCAACAACTTAATAAATCGGCACACCAGCGTGACTGTGGACAACCTATCAGGTTCCAGGACGCCCGAGTACTGGCGAAAGAATCGCGGATGCGAGAACGCAAAATACGGGAGGCGATCGAACTTATTAAGCAGCCTGACAACACCAACAGAGAAGATGGCTACAAACTCCCGGCGTCCTGGCTGCCAGCCATCCCAGTCCAACGGGCCGCGAGCGGTCACTGGGCAGAAGCTACACGGGACACGGGCGTATCTGTAGAGCAACTGTCACTCCACTTCCACACACACCAGGAGGAAAACTTGCCGACCAGAAGCCGAACGCTGATTGGCGGACAGCTACCAATCGTTGACGACACGGACATCCACGAATAGCCTCTTTCCTTTCATCTTCCCTTACGTCATGACTAGCCATTCATATTAGAGGGCCAATTAAAAGTTTTACAACAGTGACGTCAGACATCGATAGTCTGTGATAAATAGAAGCACCTATCCCCATGAAAAACCAGTCGTGCCCTGAGGAAGGCCGTTGGAATTCGGCCGAAACGTCGGTTTTAGTTTATTATTGTTGTTAGATTTTTAGCAATGACGCGGCATAATACCCAGAAGAATTTTAATCACTATGACACCGGCCGCGAAAGCCTACTTTCTTATATCGAATAGCTGTAGTCTAATGCAACAGCTCCAGGCAGTGTCAGCTTCGGATACGCTGCTTCAGGCTTTTGCTGATGAGTATTAGTGTGAGGGGCCAGACATGTGGATCTGAGGGACGTCCAATAAGACCCACATGTCCCGCTATTGTGGCCGCCCCTGTTACTGCCCATACTGTGGTTGACCCCTCACCTGTGGTCGAGTGGGAGGTCTTTCCGAGTGTGGCAGGCAGCGAAGGACTACTGGGGGGACCTTCTGGAGAGCTGTAACAACAACAACGCTGTACTATTGTACATATAATAATTTTTTCTTCTGATTTTCGATAAATTAGTGTAATCGATGTTCTGATTTCATTTCTTTTTTGTTTTATGCCATTATGTTAAAGAAACTGTAAACAATTTTCGATGTGAATATTAATGTTTATGTCAAATTTCAAGCAATATTATAACAGAATTGAAATGTAAGAAACGTTGAAACTATTGTAAGATGTTAAAATTGTAATTGTGCGTCTGGTCCATACATAGGCAATGTATTAGGATATGTAGAATGCAAAACCTCGGGTGAATACCCTGTCAGTAGGGGAGCGGTAAAAGGTGGATGGCAGGCGAGCGCGGGAAAATGCACACGGGCGCTGCACGGCATAACGGGCTCAGCAGTTGTAGTTGGAGTTTGGCATTGGTCTGAGCAACACCTTCTGGAGCGAGGAGGCTCTCCTGAAAGACGTAGTTTCATTGAGGCTCGGGTATGCCGTTCCAACGCCCATACACCATGGTAAAATTCCATAGGCACCAAATGGAAAAGTATAGCGACGCTAAGAAGAAGTAAAGTGCCGATAGGTCAAGAGCCATTGCTGTGGTTGTATGTGTGCTCTGTGCCTCGCCATCTCGCCGCCCGCCAACCGCCACATCGATAGCGAACAGGTTGAAACTTTTAGTACTGTATTCGTGTGGACCAGTGTTACTTTTGTTCCATACTGTTCAATAACAACTTAAATTTTACCAGAATTGTCCTATCATTTAATTATCCTCACAACTAACCTAAACAGGGTCCTTTCCAAATGTTGTGCAATCCGAGTGTCCCGAAATGAAGAATTAAAGTTTCTGTTAATAATAATTACCGGCAGACCTAGCTATGTTAGAATGATGTTTAAAGAACTTTTTTGTTAATGAACCAATAGACGAATAACAAGGTCTGACAAAATTAGAAGATAATTTTGATATTGATTTAGTAATGAAGGTTAATTATTTCGAGACAAATATAATGGTAATTAAATGAGCAGGAAATAAGACAAAAAGAGTAGTAAATCATATATTGGAAATCTTGAGGGCATAATGATTTCAGTAATTAATTGATTCAATACAGTGATCATAACAGTTTCAGGGTCCCCCCCCCCCTTTTTTCTTCATTTGAATTCTGAAGTGTTCTAAACTGATTTGACCAGCAAAGTCAAAGCCAAAATAGAAACCAAAATTTATCAGTGTTTTACCTTTATCAAAATTGACATTGTGCGTGTGTTTCGAAAGTGCTATTTCTAGGGTAACCTATGCCCGATTTTAATCAGATCAATAGACAGTACGAAGTTTTGTAGTAATATTACAGTGTAATGTTATGTATTTATGGTTTATCCATATTAGTTCAGAAAGTGAAATTATCAGTTCAGTAGATTTTCTGGTTCTAAAATTTACCATATTATGCAGTGTTATTACGTGTGGTTTCGCATGAACGTACATTAACTTGTACAGGGAAGAAACTCAGTTAGTGCCTAATTAGGCTGGCGACCGTATTACTAACAAATTGGTAGCATCTTCTGTGTTGTTTCTTGTCCGTCCTGACGTGTAGTTGCATTTCGGACTTGCTCGACGTGTCATTGTTATTACAGGGTGGGTGTAAGTCTGATTTGCCTCCATTCAGGTACATGCGGTCAATATCTATAAAAAAAATCCTGTCTCGTAAGGTAAACCCCACTCACTTACCATAGTACAGGTTTTAAAGAGTATTGTGTGCCACAAGCGCAGCGTTTACAGAGCCTCCTCGGTTCGTCTGACGAACTGGTTTCAATCCCGCGTCCAGCCATCCTGATTTAGGTTTTCCGTGATTTCCCTAAATCGCTCCAGGCAAATGCCGGGATGGTTCCTTTCAAAGGGCACGGCCGACTTCCTTCCCCGTCCTTCTCTAATCCGATGAGACCGATGACCTCGCTGTCTGGTCTCCTCCCCCAAACAACCAACCAATCAACGAACTGGTTTCGGGTGCTATCTGTGACTGACAAAGTCATTAATGGAGAACGGAAATGCAGTTACGGAGGTAATTTGTGAAAACCAATCTAGAAACAGAGCCCTGTGGCATATGGTCATCAACATTCAACATTACGCTCGATGATGGGAAGGTAACAGAAAACTGGCAACACTTGTTGCTCTCTTAATGGAAACCAGCGTCATGAAAGTGCAGAACAAAGGGAGAAGAGAAATCAGAACGGTAATTAGTTCAGAGGACTGTACAAATAATAAGCGTCTATACGCCTCTGGAGAAAGAGAAATTATGTTACGAAAGAAGAAATCTCCAGAACAGGATAGCATTCCTCCAGAAGTAATACAAGGCTTAACTAACATTTACCTGAATGAAATGTGTAAGGAGTTCCTCTAGCAGGTAAGGATGGAAGAGTTTTGAAATGGTTGTTGCCATATAGGCTGTGATGAAAGTAACGTGGAATGGAGAATGAGAGACAATGAACTACGTGAGCAGGTCAGACACTGTAACATAATCGAAGTGGTAATGAAGAGAATGTTGAACCCCGTTCGCATCAATATGAACCCCATTGTCAACATAGTATTTCATTTTATCTGTTTCTACTATCGTGTTATAATTTCATGTATTGATTCGTTCCATGACCATGGAGACCTCTCCTTAATTTGGTACCACGGAACAATAAATAAATAAATAAATAAATAAATAAATAAAAATAAATAAAACATCGCTCAACACTTCGTGTGAGTAAATTAGTAGTTGTATTTCACAAGAACGATGTTTTCTCTTCTAAATTCGTGTTGACAATGAGTCAGAAGGCCTCTTCGAGGTAATTCGTACTGTTCGAACATAATATACGTGCCAAAATCCTGCAGCATATCGACGCTATAGATTTGTTGTTAGTTAATATTCTCAAAGGATGGAGAAATGGGCAGTGAGACCGGCAACCAGTAGACGAAACGACCTATTTAGAGTGTTCGTTGCATTAGTCCTAGCCATTACATTCGTGTCTATTTTGACATTGCGTCGAAAATTATGTAATCGGTTGCAGTGAAGGAAGAGATTGAAGTAGCTTCAAAACAGGTCCGTTTGCGGAAGACAACTTCCAGTAGTGTAGTAGTATTAGTTTCACAAAAAGATAGTAATTCTACTGAAGAAGCAAAATTACTGTAGTCATAGAAGCACTATTACAATAGCAGCAATAGTGGTTGTGTAATTCGTTCGGCTGTCAATATTTCTTTCTTACAAGGGAACCTCCCCATCGCACCCCCCTCAGATTTAGTTGTAAGTTGGCATGGTGGATAGGCCTTGGAAAACGGAACACAGATCAATCGAGAAAACAGGAAGAAGTTTTGTGGAACTATGAAAAAAATAAGCAAAATATACAAACTGAGTAGTCCATGCGCAAGACAGGCAACATCAAGGACCGCGTGAGCTAAGGAGCGCCGTGGTCCCGTGGTTAGCGTGAGCGGCTCCGGAACGAGAGGTCCTTGGTTCAAGTCTTCCCTCGAATGGACAGTCTGCTTTCGGCTGCGGTGGGGCGAGGACGTCCGCTGCGCCTCGCCGTGCGCGACCGTGAGCGCTTGCTTGTGTTTACCTTCTCGCGGCGCGAGTTGTGTTTGTTCCAAGTTCAGTGCGACTATGGCACACACATGGCGCCACGATACGATCAAAATTACTTTCCAACCAGATCACGCGCGTCCTCGAGCCTATGAAATAGAACAGTTCATACGCGACGATCTACGTTTAGATCCGGCGACTGTCGTCGGAATACATTTTCCTATAACGGCGAGCGTGGTTTATGTTAAAATGACCAGTGCAGAGGTCTGCGCGACAGTGGTTTCTAAATGCTCGAACTCTCTCAGATTCAAACATTCTGACGGGCACATCGGTGCAGTGACGGTGGATCATGCAGGCATGGGCCTAAGGACTGTAAGGGTTTTTGAGCTCCCCTTCGAGGTCCCAGAGGAAGTTGTCAAGGACGCCTTCCGACCATATGGCAATGTTATCAGCCACGTTGCAGAAAAGTGGCAAACTTTCTCGACGTATAAGGTTTACAATGGTGTGCGCCAAATTAAACTTGAGCTCAAGAAACATGTGCCGTCCTATTTGAACATCGGTGGCTGTCGTGCAATCATCATGTACGACGGTCCACCGCGTACCTGTTCCGGATGTGGGCAGGAAGGCCATGTTCGATCGAGCTGCTTACAACGTAGAATTACGCAGATACCAGTGGGAGACTCCGTTTCCCCGACGGGGACGACAATCCTGCCCCTCACGTACGCTCAGACGACGATGCGCACCATAGTTGAGGACGAAACGGGGTATCAGACACATCCATCGACGCCAGAAGTACCAAAGGAGGAAGAGGAAGGACCCTCGGTGCCAACCCATATGTCGTCCCCTCCACAACAACAACAGCAGCAACAGTCCCACGGACTCCAGACGCAACACAACATTCAGAACGTGATGGACGTGGACGCGACCATTGTCCAGACCGCGGTTTTCCTAGCGGAAGGTGATACGACGCTGGATTGCCTCCCACATTCGGATACGGATGTCCACGTTCGAAAGCAACGTTCGCCTCGACGACGAAAGCGACGTCGGCGGACCCCTTCTGACGATTGCCTCCCACACACTGCCGGTCAAGAAGGTGACATCTCATCAGACGGCATGGATGCTGCGCCTGCTGAGGATCTAAGTGGTGTAGACGGTTCACTTGCCCATACTACGAGTGCCCAGTTACTTCTTGCACCACAGACGCGGCAGGTCGCGTCCATGGATGGCGCTCCGTCTACCTCTACCAAAGATGACGTACGTGAGAGAGATTTAGGTGCCCATCAGCTACACAGCAACGTGTTGCACCCACTGTGGTCGGACGATGTTGAGGAACTTCCTGAAGAGGACACGGATGACAGGGGAGGGGACGGCATTGGGGGTGCCACTCCTAGCGTGAAAAACTCATAATTTGTAACGGGTTTGGTGGGTCCGTCATCTCTTGCGGTTAGTTTTGATTGCCATGGCGTCTACCCTAGGTGAAGAGGCTAGACAGCACACCTTTCGCCTTGCCACAATCAATATCAACGCGATAAGGGCACCACACAAACTGACAATGCTACAACGCATGCTTGATGCGGCGGACATCGACGTGGCCCTCTTACAGAAAGTATGTGTTGCTAGTTTCCCTGACTTCTACGCATGTACCGCCCTCATCTCCCACGCCTCTTCTACCGATTGTGGTGTGGCTGTTCTGCTACGGGACGGTTTGGCGGCTACGGACGTACTGTACTTACCGAGTGCAAGAGCCATGGCAGTAACTGTCAACGGTGTACGACTCATCAATGTATATGCCCCTTCAGGATCAGGGAGACGGAGAGATCGGGCCCGCTTTTTTTCGGAAGATATTACGCGTCTATTTATGGGCCGCATAGACGATATGGTGATCGGAGGAGATTTTAACTGTATATTATCTCCATCTGATCAGCAGCCACATCACGTCCCGTATGCGGAATTGGAAATGCTAGTGCGTGACCTCCACCTGATCGACACGTGGCGCCACATCCACGACCCAGCTCCCGGTTACACCCATTAACAAGCCATTCGTCAAGTCGGTTGGACAGGATTTACGTCACAAGCACCCTTTCTACGGCGACGAGAGGAGCAGAGCTCTGGCCCACTGTATTCACCGACCACACAGCCTGTATTCGCACCGTTGCCCTCCAACCTGCACGTGTGTGGCGCAGTAGGCCCCCCTGGAAACTGAACGTCGCCCATCTGGACGAGCCGGCATGTAAAGGTGCTGTCGAAGAGTCGTGGAACGCGTCCTTACAGCGTCGTGGTCGTTTCCGATCGACCCTCAGTTGGTGGATTGAATGTGCGAAGCCTGCTCTTAGGCGCACCTTCATGGCTTACGGCCGGGAAGCGGCGGCATGGAGGAGGAGCACGGAAAACTTTTATTACACCGTCCTACGGGAATGTCTTGCTATGGAGCCCTCACCTGACAGGCAGATCATAGTCAATCGCGCGAAAGCGCAGCTCGTCTCCTTAGCACGCCGTCATTTACAAGGCGCTGTTATACGGTCGCGTGCTCCAGACATGATACAATCAGAAAGGCCACCTATGCACCACGTGCTCCTAGAACACAGGAGGCGCCGAAGGGCACTGGTAACCGACATGATAACGGACGACGGTCGACACGTGGTAGAACAAGCAGATATAGCAGAAGCCTTCTATGGGCATTACGCTCAACTTTATTTAGCAGTGCTCCCTGATATGGCGACGGTAGACACCGTTTCAGCACATGTCCACGGTACAGTTCCACCAGACATGGTACCGACCTTACTGGGAGAAGTGACAGAAGAGGAAGTGCTCGACGCCATTGGTAAAGGTGCTCCCCATAAATCACCAGGAATCGATGGATTACCATTAGAGTTCTATCGAGCCTTTAAACAACTGTTGCTACCGTGTTTGATTGAAATTTGCCAGGAATTGATGTCCCCGGGTATAACATTGCCTGCACCATTCTTGGGAGGTCTGATTGTCCCCATCCATAAGCTGAAGGGACGGAATCTGTCCGCGACTATCGTCCCTTAACGTTATTGAACAGCGATCTCAAGATCTTTTCGAGGCTGCTATCAGAACGTATTCGCGGCACATTATTGCACGTCTTGTCCGGCGATCAGACGTCCTTGGGGGGACCCAACAACATCAGAACTGCGTTATGTCGTTACAGAGATCTCATCTCCCTTGCACGGGTGAGACGTTTGCCGGCAGCCCTGGCGTCTATCGACTTTAGCCAGGCTTTTGACCGTGTGGGCCACACTTTCCTCACGGCCGTTCTACGGCGCATGGAATACCCCGACCCCTCTATCACAGTGTTGACACGCCTTCTACATGGTGCAACTTCTCGAGTTCTTGTTAATGGAAGACTGACGGCACCCATGCCCATCCGCCGATCAGTACGACAGGGATGTCCATTATCAACATTGTTATTTGCATTGGCCTTAGAACCTTTGTTGTGTGGTCTCCGAGGCAGACTCACTGGGATACAGTTCGGCGGCTCTATCGTTGCACCGCATATGCGGATGATTTGATGATCGTCATACGTGGAGCTGACGACATGGCCGCGGCTTTGGACTGGATTGCAACCTACGGTACAGCTTCTGGTAGCCAAATCAACGTTGACAAGTCCCTCGCCTTGAGCATCGGGATTGGGCTACCGCAGGAACACATTGCCCCCTTACGCTTCAGTGATACTGTACGCTGCTTGGGCTTAGATTTCAAGAACGACATGCGACGCGCGACGACGCTCAATTATCGACGCCTTCTTAACCAAATTAGGGCCGGATTCGCAAATCAGCGCTTGCGATCCCTCAACATCGTTCAGCGGGCGTATTATGCCAATGTATACCTTGCGTCCCGCATACCGCATGTCGCCCAAACGCTACCCATTCCGAAGCCCTTGGCTCGTAGCATTATCGCTGCGCTGGGATACTTCGTCACCGCTGGTATGTTACTGAAGATCAGATACGTATCTCTTACCCTCCCCAAGGAAAAATGTGGTCTCGGTCTAGTTAACGTCCATGATAGGGCCATTGCCCTCTATGTTAGCTCACATTTATGTCTGCTGCGCCGTTGTCCTACGAGCCTCACGAGTCTGCTTCTGACGGCGCTACGACCTGCTTCACTAAGAGCGCCGGTGCCACTACAGGACATCCCAGCGCCCCTCTCTTATATAGGACGTTTCTATTTAGAACAAAATTATTGCAGTGTGGCGCTCACGGCACCACAAATGGCCACAACTCGACTCCTATATCATGACATGCTGCAACGCCGCCCCCTAAATGTGGTCGAACTAAAACATCCTGACGTACGGTGGCGCGTGGTGTGGAAGACTGTACACGATGCCATGCTTGATTCCGATGTTGTTTCTCAATGGTACGTAGTCGTTAATGGGAAGCTGGTCACGCAAGAACGTCTCTACAATATTCACATGGCAGAATCTCCCAATTGTGTGGGTTGTAATACAGTAGATTCTGACGAGCACCGCCTCGGCTGTGGAGAGGCGGAACCGGTTTGGCACCTAGTGCGGCAGATGCTGGCTTATCTCTTGCGAGTTAGGCCGGAGCATATATCTGCACGCACGTTATTGTTTCCGGATGAGACATTTTACCCCAAGACTCGAACCAACTCTGTCACCTGGATACGTGGACATGCAGTCCATTACCTCTGTCGTGACGAACACAAGAATTTCCTTTACTTCTGGCTCTATTTGCAAGAAAGACATCATGCTATTTCCGGGCATACCAGATTACCAGATATCGACAATGCTTCGCAAACCACCTATGGAGTGCCTTTCACAGCCCGCCGCGTAGCTGGAATGTTCCATGTAGTGGCAGATTAGGTCAGAACGAACTGCAAACGAGCATATATTGAACAATCTTTATCAGTGGGCGCAGTCGCTGGGAAGCCTCACTACGACGTGGTAGCTATCTTTTCATTTTATTTATGTTTCATATCTTCGATGGCGTCTTCATTCTGTTTTAGTTTTCCAGGCTTGATTAACTACGACTGTTCGCAAATTGATATCTATATAAATAATTTTAAAAAAAGATTAAAAAAAGTGGGCAGGAGACCTGCTTTCGCGGTTCTAGGCGCGCAGTCCGGAACCGTGCGACTGCTACGGTCGCAGGTTCGAATCCTGCCTCGGGCATGGATGTGTGTGATGTCCTTAGGTCAGTTAGATTTAAGTAGTTCTAAGTTCTAGGGGACTGATGACCACAGCTGTTACGTCCCATAGTGCTCAGAGCCATTTGAACCAGCCAGACCTGCTTTAGAATCCAAATAAATACACAAGAACAAAATAAGAACAAAATGAACAACAAATAAAATATAATAAAGTATTATACCCTTTCCTTTCTCCTTTTATTTTATTTTTTATATAAAGTTCAGAGGCATATTTAATTTTTGTTCGTTGGCGGAACCTGAAGTGGTGGCGAACGGCCGTCCTAGTTAGCATTAGGATGAAAGTGGCGGTGGCACTAGCTTTGTTTTTGTTTTTAGGCTAGATAGGTTTTTGGGGGTAGTATGGGTGATAGGGGCCAACGCCTGAAGTGGAAGAGGTAATTTTCTTTCCTTATTAAAAAAAAGGGGGTTAGCGTAAAAAAAAGGTCCTTGGTTCAAGTCTTCCCACGAGTGAAATGTTTACTTTCTTTATTTTGGCAAAGTTAAAAAAAATATAAAAAGAAAAAGGTGTAGCGTCAAGTTAAAAAATGAAAAGTTTACTTTTTTTATCTTCGCAAAGTTATGATCTGTCCGTTCGTTCATTGACGTCTCTATTCACTGTAATAAGTTTAGTGTCTGTGTTTTGCGACCGCACCGCAAAACCGTGCGATTTGTAAACGAAAGGACGTGCCTCTCAATGGGAACTGAAAACATTTGATCGCAAGGTCATAGGTCAACCGATTCCTCCACAGAAAAACGCGTCCGATATATTCTATACGACACTGGTGACGGCATGTGCGTCACATGACAGGAATATGTTGTCGATCCACCTAACTTGTACACTTGGCGAATGGGTAAAAAGATTCTTCTACCTTGCCCGATTTAGGTTTTCTTGTGGATGTGATAATCACTACCAAAGAAGTGATGAAAACATAACGGACGGACAGACAGACAATAATGTCTGGAAATAAAAAGTTAAACTTTTCACTTTTTTTATTATTTTTTTTTATTTAATTTTTTTTTCTGAACACAAAAAATTAAAATTTTCACTCTAGCAAGACTTGAACCAAGGACCTACCGTTCCTTCTTTTTTTTTTTTTTTGAACAAACGGAGAGTACATATATATATACACAAAGCAAAAGTTCTTCAAGGTACCAGTTAAACATATACAAATGAGTGTTAGGTAAACAAATGATTAGAATAACATGAAATACAACAAATTAGAACATATCCTGTTTACCTTTTTTTTTGTTTCTTTTGTTTTTGTTTTTGTTTAAAAATTTGTATTGAACAAACTAAAAGTACATATATATTCACTATGCAAGAGTTCTTCAAGGTACCATTTAAAAATATACGAATGACTGTTAGTCAAAAAAAATTATTAAAAAAGAAAAACATTAAATACAACAAAATATAACATATTCTGTCTTCTTCCTTTTTTTAAAAAAAAATTGTGATTGTTTTTGGTCGATGCATGAGAACGTGGATAAGGGTGTTGCATCATGTGACAGGTAGGCATGGCACACCCCAACTTTGAGGGGGGTCAAGGAAGACGCTGCGGAGATAACCGGCAAAAGTTTGTCGGTAAGATGGTTTTCGGGTGAGGGTGCTATGCGCGGTCACAACTTTGTACCAGAAGTCATGGACTGTATGCGGACCACTCCGAAAGAGATATTCTACAGCCTGTCCTCGAACCCAGATTAGGGTATGGTGCTTAGCAAGAGGGTAGTGAAATGTCTGGGGCAACAACAGGAAATCCGGGGTTACCGTCGTTGGCGGGGCACGGAGGTAAAAGCCCACGATTCGTTGGATGAGGAGCCATACGTTTTGTTTCAGGGGGCACGTAAGACGGTGCTCGTCGGTGTCTTCGAGCTCACAGTCAGGGCAGAGAGGGGAGGTGGCCAGTCCTATGCGATAAAGTCGACTATTAGTCGGGAATTTTCCATAGACTAAAACATACCAGAGTGCAGACACAGACGACGGTAAAAAGGGTGCATGCACACACCCCCAAACCGTGCGCCAGTTAATGTCAGGATGCTGTAGCACCATGGGGTCGCAAGGGTTGGACAGCATAAACAAACGATAATAATCTTTAGTACGGGGAGGACGGGTGACTGGAAGATCGGCCCGAACGTAGCTGAGTTCTATGAAACAATTGGCGACGTAGTACAATAATGGAGAAATAGGTGCCACATTGATCGGTGGATCGAGAGAAGCTGGTCGGAGGATATCTAAGAGACTGCGTGTTAAAGACGGGACCGGCCCCTGCCAGTGCCCCAACAGAGTGTGGACAAAGAGTGCAGAAGAGCGTGCCCGCACGTTGATGAGTCCGAGGCCACCTTTTGCAGGAGGCAGTGTTAGAGTGTTGTAGCGGACTTTGAAAAGTGCCCCTGCTGACACGAAACATCCAAAGGCTGATTGGATGCGGCGGCCAAGGAGTAACGGCATTGGGAGGATCTGGGCGACGTGTACCAGTTTAGGGGCGACATAGATGTTGACATAGGACACACGTTGGAGTTGGTTTAAGTTACGGTGCACTTGACCGCGGACATGGTGCCGAATCGACTGCAAAAGCCGCCGGTAAGCCAGGGCCACTGTGCGGTGTGTGGAGCTCGTAAATTGAATTTTTACTCGAGGGAAGACTTGAACCGATGTCCTCTCGTATTCACTCGAGGGAAGACTTGAACCAAGGACCTCTCGTTCCGCAGCCGCTCACGCTAACCACGGGACCACGGCGCTCCTTAGCTCACACTCTCCTTGATGTTGCCTATCTTGCGCATGGACTACTCAGTTTGTATATTTTGCTTATTTCTTTCATAGTTCCACGCAACTTCTTCCTACTTTCTCGATTGATCTGTGTTCCGTTTTTCAAGGCCTATCCACTATGCCAACTTATACCTAAATCTGAGGGGGGTGCGATGGGGAGGTTCCCTTGTTAGTGGCAGAAACTAATTTCTCTTTTCTTCCCTTATTTTTCTGTTTGCACTTTTCTGTAGTATTAGTGTTTCTGTAATATTAGTATGTAGCAAGTAGTAATACCCGTTAAACATACAACCTTTATAGCAAAATTTGTGAATTTTATTGCATTTTTCAGTTATTCAGATAATGTGCTTTAATTGCTAAGCACTAGTAAATTAATGAAATATGCACTTACTGATCGTTCGTTAGCGGTCGTCTTGTAGGGCTCCTAGAACCGAGGAAACTACTTAGTGGGACCCAGTGTGGGTGTAGGTCGTACCGCCCTGATACTTTCACTTACGGAGGCGGCAGTGTGTGGAATGTCCCGTGCCACACCACCCTGCGGGAGTCTTCAGTATTGAGAAATGCTACGTTGGTAATTAGGCACAAATTAAGTGATAAGTTTATGAACAAAGAAAATGTAGACACATTCCCGTCCTAACACAAACCTTCTTTGACAAATGCAATTTTCGTTATAGATTCAGCGAAGTTCTATCAGATTGCTTCTGTCAGAGAAAGGGTCTATGAGGATGTCATTTATCACGTTACATAAACATCCCAGTGCAGTTCTCTTTCTCGTCTCATTTCTCGATCATACGTTCATTCTGAGCTCGAAAGCTCATTAAATTCTGTGGAGTATCGCGACGTTGCGACGACTGTTCAGTGCGGAACACGAGGTAATTACGGTGGAGAACGATGGCTTCTGAACGATCCTGTTTGGTCTAGCGTTGATGTAGTAGGTGGGCCGCGATTTCCAAGTAGTCGGCTATCCCACATACAAGGGGAGGCCACTACGTTTGGAACGTGGATTTACTGCAGACTTCGTACACTCGTAGTACTCCATGAGGACAACAAAATGTGTAATCTGTTGCGCGTACTTCTTAAGCGTCATTAAGAAAATCGCAAGATAATTTCGGTCGTCAAATCTATACCTCTGCGTGGCCATTTTTACCACGAAGCGGCGGCAGCCGAATGTTGCCGGCACGATAGCTCAGCTTGTTCGGTAGAGGGCTCTTTGCTCTCTGTAATAAAAAAAAAAAAAAAAAAAAAAAACCTGTGTAAATGAAACAACGATCAACTTGCACGGATGTTTTGTGACGTCCGCCCAGACCAAACGCAACGAACAATACCAACCAAAACGAGAAAAAAGCGGTTAGCGTTCAAGCTCCATAATCGCTGGATCGACTCCCGTTCGTCAGGTTTTTTTTATTTTCAACACAGTCAGTTTCTTTACTATTTATATTACAATTGATATAATTGGAAAAATATGTGTAATCGGATGAGGTTTTATTAAATTCACAATGTTATTTGGCAGTCTACAAATCTTTATTATCACTAATAAAATAATCTTCGTAATTATTGACTACTAAACGACCAAACGTAAAAAGAGATACTGAAAATATATGCTTGTCCGTGATTTGAGAAATCCCTTACATCTGGAAGAAGCCCGAAAGGACTTGTTACCTCCAAGTTTTGACCGGCACAGACGGCTTTCAAAAAATGTACAATTAATCGTCGCTTTTGACATTACAAGTTACAGGATGGTATTTTTCGTAAAAACATGGAGTACATAAAGTTAAACGGCACCAGCTGCATTGAATAAATGCTATGTTTCCGCATACGCAAGGTCTTTTGAGGTCTTCCGTGGAAAAACAAACCACGTTAACATTTTCAAAGACCTCTCTTTCAGCCGATAATTTGGAAGCAAATCACGCATATCGCAGTATTTCCTTAAATATCGGCGCTGATAATCGGTCACGCAGTATCGAGTGTATTTTAATAGCGTCTTCACGAGAAGCGATTTCTCTTTCGATTAAATACGGACAATTTCGAAGACACGGGCAAGCATACATTTTCAGTATCACTTTATGCGTCTGGTCGTTTAGTAGTCGATAGTTATGAACATTATTTTATTTGTGACAATAAAAATTTGTAGACTGCCAAATAACATTGTAAATCTAGTAACAGTTCACCCGATTACACGAATTTTTCCAATTATATCAATCGTAATATGAATAGTAAAGAAAATGACTGTGTTAGAAATAAAAAAAAGTGACGAACGGGACTCGATCCAGTGATTACGGGGCTTGAAGGCTAACCACTTTTTCTCGGTCCCTTTTTGTCCTATATTGTCCGTTGAACTTGTTCGTGTGCGGATGCCCGATGACACCGGTTCAGGTTGTTCGTTCATCCGTTGACTCAGTTTTCTTATTACAGAGCCTAGCGAAGCCCTCTGACCGAACACCCTGAGCCACTATGCCGATTCCTCAATAACGCTTGAGAAGTACGCGCTGCTGTTTATACATTTTGTTGTCCTCATGGAGAACTACGAATGTACGAAGTTTGCAGTAAATCCGCGTTCCAAACGTTGTCGCCTCCCCTTGTTAGAGAGGGCCTCGTGACACAGCCACAGTCGCTGACACATGAATACACCGCCGATCCACCTTGTGGGCGCCTGTTTACTCCAGGGCAGCATGCACCAAAACCATCCCGGTTTCACACAAGATAAGGTTTTGTGGGAGTGTTGGCTGCGGATGTAGTGTAAGGTTTTCACACCAGATGGGTCTTACTCACCGCAGTGGTAACTAAAAGTTGTAAAGTGATTTTAGAAATGATAGAATACAACAAAAAGTTGGTAACGTTTTTAACTGTGGCTTTATTTGTAAATTAACATGGTGACTGCACTGAATTTATACAGGGGCAGAAAAATTACTCGATAAGACAAGACTACGGCAATATATTTCGATGCAAGGGAAGTTTTCCAAATGAATGTCGCCCAGCAATGCACTGCAGCCAAATCGTAAAACGATAGCCAGTCAGTGCGCTTGGACGTGAGTGCATTCAGACTGACTTGGTCCCTCTAATAAAAGTTACGCAAAAGAGAATAGTAACTAATTAATTTAGCTAATGCAATAGTTTCAAGGTGAACATTTAAAACTAGACAAACTTCAAATTTAATACACGGTTGGTTAAATTACACGTGCATTTTGTTTGTTTTTCAATGGTTAAACCTTAAACTATTAAATTCACTATCTTAAAAGTGCCGTAGTGGCATTAATTTCCTAAAATACTAACGTGTACTTCGGAAACAGCAATGCAGTAAGATAGACGATATGCTTTACTGCAGAGTGCATTGTTATTAACAGCCGGCCGCGGTGGTCTAGCGGTTCTAGGCGCTCAGTCCGGAACCGCGGGACTGCTACGGTCGCAGGTTCGAATCCTGCCTCGGGCATGGATGTGTGTGATGTCCTTAGGTTAGTTAGGTTTAAGTAGTTCTAAGTTCTAGGGGACTGACGACCACAGTGCTCAGAGCCATTTGTTATTAACAAGTAGCTGTTCTAGGGCACGCGTTGCTGTGGTTCATTCGAGTTTAGTGGAACAGAAACAAAAGAAAAATCACATGTATGGGAGCTCGATATGGACCCTACTCTCCTATCTGTGTACATCACACATCACCTGCTAACTGACTCGTTCCACAACATTTCTATTAAGGAATCACTCAGAACACCGATGGAACATGTAAATAGCTAGGAAACAAGGATTGAGAGTTTGGATGAGGGTGTCAAGAGAGTTACCAGAGATAAAGAAAATGTATATAAATACCAATAGTTGAAAGGGAAACTACAAAAAGGCACAGAGAAATATGGGTGCTTAAAAGCTTGGCGTTAACATGGAACTTTTGAAAGTAGGTGACAGGACTTTCGAGGAACGATTGCTGAACTTTATGAATAAGGTATGGAGGGGATAAACACCGCTAGAAAGGCGGCAGAGAGCCATTGTCATCCCAGTACATGAAAAGGTGATTTCATAAACCGCAGCCGCGCGGGATTAGCCGAGCGGTCTAGGGCGCAGCAGTCATGGACCGTGCGGCTGGTCCCGGCGGAGGTTCGAGTCCTCCCTCGGGCATGGGTGTGTGTGTTTGTCCTTAGGATAATTTAGGTTAAGTAGAGCGTAAGCTTAGGAACTGATGACCTTAGCGGTCCATAAGATTTCACACACATTCGAACTTTTTTTTCATAAACTGCAATAACTACGGAAAAATAAGGTTATTCAACACTTGTAACAAAATTTACTATAAAAACATAAAATTAAAACTGCATTTTATGAACCACTAAACCAAAGTTATCAGCTGCATCGGCAAAGAACAAAAGAGAACTAAAATTCAAGTAGACAACACAATCCCTGAATTAGGATCAATATCAAAATACCTAAAGTACATTTAAGAAAACGGTGTGGGGCACAAAATCACAAATTTCACAAAAGCGTCAGGACTAAAAAGAAACATCTTCAGAGCATCTCTTGTTGAGTGACACACGAGATTCAAATTGTACGCCAACCGCTCCGGACAAACCTACCCTCTTGTATTGCAATGAAGCGTGAACACAGGGTAGAGATTACGAAACGAGACCATTAAGTACTGAGATGCAGATCATGAAAAGAACAGCCGGATTCACGCTATGGGACAGGGAAAGACCTTGAGGGATTTCAACGTAAATCCAGTTGTCAACGCAGAGCGGAACTACAGAATCTCTTGGGAAGATTATGTAGTACGGATACAAACTGGCCGGAACTCCAGAAAAATCCTTAAATACCATCCCACAGGTGGAAGACAGGTAAGACATGGGGTGAGGTCGGAAAAGGGCTACGAGCCTAATGCTGGATAGAACGGAGGATGTAACAAAGGGTAGAAGCTGGTATCAGACAGAAATGAAGTACACAATTAATAAAATGTTCCTGGCTATTGTGTCGTGGTGGAATTGATTTCACTTTAAAACCCGACGTTTCGTCCCTATCTGCGGAGGACATTTTCGAGGGGGATGGGAGCTCTGTTGAGTGTCCCATGCCAGGGTGCGACATTCAACAAAGCTAAGACCCCCCTTGAAAATGTTCTCCGCAGCTGGGGAAGAAACGTCGGGTTTCAAAGTGAAAGCCATTCGACAACGGCATAACTGCCCGGAACATTTTATTTATTCTTTCCGGCGGTGAAAGTTTACGTTTCACACGAATGAAGTACGTTTACAAGCACGCATCCGATACGTAATAAAGTACAAGGCAGTGGTTATGCTTAGTTTGAGTGAGTTATCAGCGGACACAGTATTTATTGCTTTGATTATACTCCGTGGCACATTTCTCCGTTTTCTGAACAAGTAATTATATCTCATGATAGATCACTGTAGCTACAAAGATTTACTTTGAAATCGGGCTCACAGTAGCTGTGAACTTCCTAAACGACTCCATGGCGCAGTCAACTGTCAATGTTCAATACGCGCAGTACAGAGAAACTACAGCCTTGGGGCATTTTCAGACATCCTGTTAAAAGTTTGTTACATTCGGAGTACACAGGTTTTGGTTAATGTTACAAGGAAAGACTAAATAGAATGTAGCTCACACTTTACGAAATAACTCGCTACATACATTCGTTGACTGTTTGGGCACACAAACTTCACACTGGCCTGCTCTGCCATACAGGCGTTTTGTGCGTACGTCCCGTACGTGAAATACGCCACTTTGCCCAGTACTTCCGAGTTTTGATGGTGTAACCGCCCTGGAAAATTGTTAAAAACGTAGTCAGCAGGTGTCAGAATTTTGAAATGAGAGGTACAAAATTGAAATAACAATAATCTTCCAGAGTTACAGGAGCTGGTATTCAAGGTATTGTAAATGAGAAAATCGTTTTGTTTCAGAAGCTGTTTAGCACAATTTCACTTGAAATTACACAGCACTTCGTTTACACGTCTTATCACAACAACATGAAAACAACGAAACGTAACTATTACTAAAACTCATAAACGAAGAGCGTAAATCTTCTTTTGTCCGTCAGTTTTAAATACTTTTCAAATTAATCTTTCGTATGAGAGTCGAATAATTATCTATACATTTATCGATAAGAAAAATTTATTAATTTTCTTTACTATGGCCAACCAGCCAACGAATGTTTGAAGTAAGTTATTTCACGTAGCGTAATGTATGTTCTGCTTAGTCACTGTAACTTTAACTGGAAACTGTGTACTCAGAACGTACCACTGCTTTGCTTTAAAAATACAACGTTGATCAACGGCCGCTGTCGAAAGTGTCCTACGATCGAAAGTGGGGAATAGTACACAAATATACTAAAATCAACAGTTGCACGCGACATAGTATCATTTATGATATGGTAATTACCTTCATATTGATAAAGAATACACGCACCTTTAGAGTATCAAAAGTACGTAGCGAATCTCACATCCAGAGAGCTGTTTCGGAGATGGCACGCTTATAGCGTGACAGTAATTCTTTCTTTTTCCGCTCCCCACCCGCATAAATCGATCAGCGAATCGGTTTTTCTGGCAGCTCTCCTAATGAATTATTTAATATTGTATAATGCTCCATTACAGGCAATCCATGACATCGGACGAGGACATCAGAAGCCCGTTCGATGAGTCGTGTCGATTATTGGTGCTTAAAATTTATTGCAGACGGCTGTGGGACGCCTTTGATGATTGCGTCGGCCGCATCAAAGAGCGAAGGAACAAATGGTCTCGCCCCACCTTAAGATACGTGGCACGTATCTCGCGTCCGAATCTTGTATTTTTATACGGACAGACACTTTTTAGCGCACTTGGTCATTTGATCACAGCCCTTTGGTTTGTTAGCTTTTTCATTATGATTTCTGAAGTTGAACAAAATTGAATAGAGATGACATTTATTACACAGTCTGAATAGGTCCTGCCTATAGAGATTTTTTTTTATTTTTTTAAAAATCAAGATCTTGAAAGACTTACTGTTTAATTGACAGAGCCAGTTTCTTTTATTTGATGAACAATATAAAACTGAAGTCTACAACTACGTTACGTTCGTCATAATTAAGCGTGCAACAGAGTCATAGGTTAAATTTATAAGTTTTCATGTAAACAGTTACTCACACATGTTACTTGAGAGTAGTATATTTATGAGAGTTCTGGAGCAAAGAGGAGTTTGGGTTAAAAATTCCAGGTTGCAAACAAATAATCTAATTTTGCAGTATTTCACAACCAAATTCTACATAAATACACCAAAACAAAATGAACAACAAAGCTGAGCTATTTAAAAAACTAAGAAAATTATGGTGAAAGAAATTTTAATTTAATTAAAAATACAAAAAATTTAAAAATTTATTCAAATTCGTAGCATGAATTGTACGATCTTTATTTGTTTTTTTCTTTACCGTGGCAAATAAATTATAATCCTACAATGTTATCTAAAGTGTCATTCTCATTTGTAAAAACTTCAGTATAACGATCTGGAAGAGTAATTATATACTTATCATCCAAAAGCAATAAAACTTTACCACCAAATTTAGTAGATAAAATTTCAGCTTTTGAAATGATTTATGTTTCTTCCATTCTGATAATTTCGTGAACACTTCTGAGCAACCATTACTGTAACTGTTAAATTCCATTAATAGATTTTCAATGCTACCATCCATGATCATTATTATTCATACAGAAAAAATTTAAGGACTCAATAATCAAAACGTTTTCCAAACGTTTGTTGAACACTAACATTGAACACAAAGGCTGAACATAAATGTTAAACATAAATGTTGAACACTTATGTTTATGTTTAATGTTTATGTTCAGTGTTTGTGTCCATTGAACGTTTGGATAAGTTTTGATGTTTGAGTCCTTAAATTTTTTTTATATAAAGTATTGAAAATCTATTAACTGAACTTAACAATTATAGTAAGGGTTGTTCAGAAGTGTTCTTGAAATTATCAGAACCAAAAAAGCATAAATATTACATGATTTCAAAAGTTGCAATTTTACCTGCTAAATTTGGGGATAAAGCGTTATTACTTTTAGATGATAAATATAAAGTTATTTTTCCAGATTTATCTACTAAAATCTTTACAAATGATGGTGACAAATCAGATAAAATTGTAGGATTACAATTTATTTATCGTGGTGAGGAACACAAATAAAGATCATCCAATTCATGCTATTGAATTTAAATAAACTTTTAATTTTTTTGTAATTTTTAATTAAATTGAAGTTTCCTTTACTATGAATTTTTAAGTTTTTAGAAATAGGTCAACTTTGTTGTTCATTTTGTGTTGGCTGTATTTACATAGACTTGGGTTGTGAAATACTGCAAATTTAGATTCCTGGTTTGCAAACTGGAATTTTTAACCCAAACTGCTCTTTGAGCCAGAACCCTCATAAGTATGCGACTCTTATGTATCCGTTTTTTCTTCAGTACGTCTTATCAGACCTTAATACTTGTTAACGGTGGCGCACTTCAGAGGTTTTTCCTCATCAGCAGGAAAAAATTAGAAAGAATTAACATTTAGCGACTGAACAGCAATGTTCCAATATTTATAATTGAAATTTGTAAGATTAGCTGAAAAACTGGCAATGTTTTTTACTAATCCCTACCAAATAGAGGTGCACTGATTCTTTGTTATTATAGAGGAGGCTGCAGACTATAAGATCATTTTACCTTGCTCTGCAAAGAAATTATTCGAGTTACACGAAAACTTCATTAACTGTCAAACTACCCCTTAAAGAAGGTATATAATGAAAAATTCCAAGTGTAATTTACCCTCTGCTAGCTACTGCAAAATATTGCCGAGTTTTGTACGTCTCCACTTGAAGCAAATAAGGCTATAAATTTATTTAGGAAAGGACAATAACACAAGTACTTGGAAGTAAATAAATGTACAAAATGACAGTAACACAAGTATTTATAGGAAAATAAATTTAGTGTGAGAAATCTCCATCTTGTAAAACAACTGCCTTAGCTGGTTTCAGTTTGAAGCACATGACCAGCTGAAATGCAAGTATCATGATTAACTGAGGTAGTGAAGGTAAGCATACCGTTATTATTATAAGCGTGTGGATGAACTTTTTAACCTGCGAAAAGAAAAGGATATGAAAAGAATAGGATAACGAGGGGTAACTCATAATGTGACCGATGTAACCTTCGTTTCTGGGTAGTAAAATAGCAGAGGCGTCCCTCTGTAAAATGGTGCATGTAATTAGTATCTAGCATGATTCCAAGTATGTGAACTACCTGTTTAAAAGTTTTTGAATTTATAAGTCGAATAACAGCGATTTTTCTCGTAATTTAACAAAAACAACCAGTATAAATCGCTGATGATAGTTTTTGTGGTAACCGGCTTCAGTCACAGAAAGAGCATCTTCAAGAAAGTAAGCAGCTCTGAAATTAACAAAATAGGTCAAGAATAATACAGATATTCATCCTATATAACATTAAGTTCAAATGTTCAAATGTTAGAATGTGTGAATTCCTAAGGGACCAAACTGCTCAGGTCATCGGTGCCTAGGCGTACACACTACTTAAACTAACTTATGCTAAGAACTACACACACATGCCCGAGGGAGGACTCGAACCTCCGGCGGGAGAGGTAACATTAAGTAAGCAAGATAGCCATCAAATAAAAATACAAGGTGTAAATAACAATTAATGTTTATTCGTAAATAATCCATTCTCCTTAAGCGCATACGACTGTCGTACACTGAAGCGCCAAAGAAACTGGTATAGGCATGCGTATTCAAATACAGAGGTATGTAACCAGGCAGAATACGGCGATACGGTCGCCAACGCCTGTATAAGACATAAGCGTCTCGCGCAGTTGTAAGATCGGCTACTGCTGTTAGAATGGCACGTTATCAAGATTTAAGTGAGCTTGAACGTGGTGTTATAGTCGGTGCACGAGCGATGGGAGACAGCATCTGCGAGGTAGCGAAGTGGCGATTTTCCCGTACGACCGTTTCACGAGTGTACCGTGAATATCAGGAATCCGGCAAAACAACAGATCTCCGACATCCCAGAGGCCGAAGAAGGATCCTGCAAGAGCGGGACCAACGACGATTGAAGAGAATCGTTCAACGCGACGGAAGTGCAACCCTTCCGCAAATTGCAGCAGATTTCAGTGGTGGGCTATCAACAAATGTCAGCGGGCGAACCATTCAACGAAACATCATCGATATGGGCTTTCGGAGCCGAAGGCCCACTCGTTTGCCGTTGATGACAGCACGGCAAAAAGCGTGACGCCTCGCCTGGGCCCGTCAACACCGACACTGGACTGTTGATGACTGAAAACATGTTGCCTGGACGGACGAGTCTAGTTTCAAATTGCACTGAGCGGATGGACGTGTACGGATATCTCATGAATCCATGGACCCTGCATGTCAGCAGGGGACTGTTCAAGCTGGTGGAGGCTCTGTAATGGTGTGGGGTGTGCGCAGTTGGAGTGACATGGGACCCCTGATACGACTCTGACAGATGCCACGTACGTAGGCATCCTGTCTGATCACCTGCATCCATTCCATTGTGCAGTCCGACGGACTTGGGCAGTTCCAGGAGGAGAATGCGACATCCACACGTTCAGCTACAGAGTGGCTCCAGGAACACTCTTCTGAGTTTAAACACTTCCGCTCGCCACCAAACTCCCCAGACACGAACATTACTGATCGTATCTGACATGCTTTGCAACGTGATGTTCTGAAGAGATCTCCACCCCCTCGTACTCTTACGGATTTATGTACAGCCCTGCAGGATTCATGGTGTCAGTTCCCTCCAGCACTACTTCAAACAATAGTCGAGTCCATGCCACGTCCACGTCGTGTTGCGGCAATTCTGCGTGCTCGCGAGGGCCCTGCACGATATTAGGCAGGTGTACCAGTTTCCTTGGCTCTTCAGTGTTTAATACAACGACGGCCGTGCAGCGGAAGACGTCTCGGTTGACTGGGTACCAGTCAGCGCAAACAATTGCCGCTGTGGTGGCAGTCATAGACGGCGTCTGTCGCTCCCACCGCATGGTAACTAGAGTCTAGACATCTTTGCAATGATATCTCCACGGCCTGCATGCCTAATCTTTGGCGCGACATGCACGACCTAATAATTTCATCCACGGCGCACAGAGGGCACTTCGTCGTATTTTTGCCGCTACTTATGGCCTTTGCAATATGTAATCTCTTTCCCAATTATTTAAATACATTTTAAATATATTTATCTAGGGTAACTAACGTCTTTACCGTAAGAACCATCAACATCGCAGAGCGTCAGCAATCGTTGGTTAATATATCAAAAAACTAAAACCCGCTTCGACTGCGAAAAAAGCGCCTAGTGTTAACCTAGGTTTCGGCGTAGATAACTACACCTTCTTCAGAACAACAATAAAACCCACAAGTGCCTAAGAAGACCTTTTTCAATTATTAAAAGAACACCATAGCTATACATTTATTTTCTTTTGCACTTGTGGGTTTTATTGTTGTTCTGAAGAAGGTGTAGTTATCTATGCCGAAACCGAGGTTAACACTAGGTACTTTTTTCGCAATCGAGGCGGGTTTTAGTTTCTTAATATGTCTTTACCTTAAACACATGCTATATGAAGCTTCCGTAATCATACATGTACTATTCCGTGTGTCTTAATACTCACTGGCTGTTCAACTGATCGCGCACGGAACTCGTATTTATAACGCATAGCGTCCCCGTGTTGGCCAGGGGTTGACGATAGCTGCCTCTCGTGCAGTGGCTTGGAGCATTGTCTCCTCACGTCAGAAACATTCGATCTCTGGCATTAACATCCGACAGTCGGCAACACAAACCAAAACATAGCATCAAAACAAGTGTTCAGTTCCTAGTACTGTGATGTGTGGTAAACAAGAACCAAAATGGCAGTTATAAGAAGAAGAACAGGGCCAAGAACGAAACAAAAACACGACATGAAGAACATCATCCGTAGAACATGTAAGTAGAATTTATAATATTAGTAAGCCATATAAAAGCCAACCACCAGAGCTGTTTATAGCCTACATATACATTGTCCCAAAATGTAAACTAAATCAAAAATATGTACATACTGCAGGCCGCTGAAGATGGCTTGCAAAGAATAAATGCGAAACGTGTACTGCACGAAAATTGTGTTTAATTCAGTTGTAGGCAGACGCTCCAAAAATAAATTATCGACATACAATAATATTACACACAAATGAGGACGACAGGACTACATACGTTGAAGAACAATACAAATCCTCTAGGACTGAAATAAAGAGCAAGTGCAGGGCAGCCAAGGGGAAGTGGCTGCAAAGAAACATGTGAAGTAAACGAAAAATAAATGATCGTCTGGAAGACTGACTCAGCATATAGAATAGTAAAAACACCTTCGCTGAAATTAAAAGCAAGGGTGGTAACATTAACAATACAATGAGAATTAAAGTGTTAAACGCAAAACAGAGAATGGGTAGGTGGAAAGAGTACATTGAAAGCCTCTATGGGCTGAAGATTGTATGAAGGAATGACGGAAGAAAAGAAATTGGGGTCGGTATGGATGATATAATGGATCCAGTAGTAGGTCAAATAAGCAGAAGTGAGAGATATCATTCCATCAGAATTTCTAAAGTCTTTGCGGGAAGTGATAACCGAACGACTATTCACGTTTGTGTGTACAATGCGTGGGACTGACAACATACCATCAGAGTTTCGGAAAAATATATTAAACGCAATTCTGAAGATTGCAAGGGCAGTTAAGCGTGAAAATTATCCCATAAGCAGTTTCATAGCTCTTGCACCCAAGCTACTGACAAGAATAATCAGCAGAAGAAGACGATCAGTTTGGCTATAGAACAGGCAAATGCACCACCAGTTTCCCCGGTGCGCTTTATAGTGGAAGCAAGGCTGAAGAAAATTAAAGACACACTCATAGGATTCGTCGACCTATAAAAAGCGTTAGACAATGCAAAACAGTGCAAGACAGTTGAAATTCTGAGAAAAATAGTAGTAAGCTATAAGGAAACAAGGATGGTAAACAATATGTGCAAAAACCAAGGGGGAAAAATGAGTCTGGAAGATGAAGAACAGAGTGTTCTGATTAGAAAGAAGAGTTTATACATCGAAGAGGCAATGAAGGAAATAAGAGAAAGATTCAAGAGTGAATTAAAATTCAGGCAGAAAGGATATCAATGAGAAGATTCGCTGATGACATAACTATCACCAATGAAGGGGAAGAAGAATTACAGGAACTGTTGAACTGAATGAACAGTCTTATAGGTATACGATATGGATTGAAAGTAAACTTGAAGAAGAAGGAAGTAACGAGAAGTTGCAGAAATGAGAACAGCGAGAAACTTAAAGCAGAAATGAGAACAGCGAAAAACTTAACATCAAAATTAGTGATCCTGTAGTAGACGAAGTTAAGGAATTTTGCTACCTTGGAAGCTAAATTACCGTTGAGGACGAAGCAAGGAGGGCATAAAAATCAGAAGAGCACAGGAAAAGAGCGCATTCCTGGGCAGGAGACGTCTACTGGTATCAAACATAGGCCTTAATTTGAGGAAGAAATTTTTAAGAATGTACGTTTGCAGCACAGTCGGAAGTAGTAAATTGCGGACTGTGGGAAAACCGGTACAAAAGAGAATCGAAGCAAATGAGATGTGGTGCTATAATGAAATGTTGAAAATTAAGTGGACTGATAAGAGTAAGAACGAGGAGACAGACTGCAGAATGCGCGAAGGAAGGACACACGGAAAACACAGATAAGAAGAAGGAGCAGGTGACAGGACGTGTGTTAAGGCATCAGAAAATAATCTCTATGGTACTACGGGGGACCTGCGTAGGGTAAAAACTGTAGGGGAAAACAGAGAGTGGAATACTTCCAGTTTATAGTTGAGTATGTGGGTGCAAGTGCTGCTCTGCGATGAAGATGTCACCACAGGACAGAAATTTGGGGTGGGCTGCATGAACTAGTCAGAAGACCGAGGAAAAAAAAAAAAAAAGAGAAAAGATAAGGCAGAAGGGATATACAATATCCATCGAAATTTGTAAGATCATTGGATCACTGAGGGAAACGGTAAAGAAACGACTGTTCAGATGTGTGTACAGAATCTATGACTCTCGCGAGGTACTATCAGACTCTCAGAAAATTATCATCCATCAAATTCTGAATATAGCAAGAACAGAGAAGTGTGAAAATCATAGCACAATAACTCATGCATCTACGGTGCTGACAAGACAGTATACAGAACAAAGGAAAAGAAAATTGAGGATTTATTAGATGACGATAAGACTGGGTTCAGGAATGCTAAATGCACCAAACTAACACTTGTACAGGGGACTGTCCGAGTCTGGTGAGCGCTGTTTGCAAGAGGGGTGGACACAGCTCTTGTGAGGGCGATTGCGGACCTACTTGACTGAGAAGTAGCAGTTCCGGTCACGAAAACTGATAGTGGCCGGGTGATACGTGTGTGTTGAGAACATGCCACTCCATATCCGAGTCCAGAGACACCTATCGGCTGAGGATGACACGACAGTCGGCGGTACCTTGAGGCCTTCCGAGCCTTGTTCGGATGGAGTTTAATGCACCAGAGAAGCAGTTCTGGCGTTGTTCTCGATATTGGAAGCAAGACTGAAGATAAATCAGGGCCCACTCGTAGGATTTGCCGACCTAGAAAAAGCGTTTCACACTATAAATTAGTATAAAATGTTCGAAATTACGAGAAAAATAGCGGTAAGACACAGAGGAAGACTGGAGAAATGCAAAAAGTACAAGAACAAGTAGGGAAAATTAAGATTGCAATACCAATAACGAAGTTCTAGGATTAAGGGGAGACAGAAGGTAGTTTTTATCCCTATTCTTCCAATGCTATTTTACCATTTGAATAGGTACAGTTTTCAAAAGAACTATAAGTGATAAAACAGTAAAACTTTTACTGCATATATACAACATAAATGCCTCAATTTACGAGTAAAATGAACATAATACCTCTTATGGGTTTTAGCAAAAAAATTTTATTCTTTCACTAGTAAAATTTAACTTTTTATGTACATTAATTATTATAAAACAGTTTCTGATTGTTTGGTGGTTCTCAATTAACTTGTAATACCTTATTACCATGTGCAGTACAAATTGTCCAAATTTCATGTTTCTAACCCCATTAGTTTATCAAATAATGGTACCCAAAAGTAAAAATCATGTAGTTTTGAGAAAAATTCATTTAATGTTTAATATTGCAATTCTAGTATAGTTTCTGATGAGAATTACTTACCACTAATATTTTCCTGCACCTTACTGAGCATCGTCTGAATCATACTCATCTTATTTTCTTCACTAGGTCCCTCTTCTTTTCTGTCTGCCTTCTTTTTTGCATTTTAAATAAGCAATATCTGCTTTGCAGATTCTCTCTTTATCTATTTGCACCAAGGATTTTGCAGTATTTCCACTAGATTTTATACCCAATAATTCCAAAACATCCAGTTTTCTAATTACACCATCACTGAAGCATAAAATAGCATCGCAAACACCAAATTTTAGGGTTGTAAGCTGAACAAATATAGTTTTCGGTAACAATTCACACATTGATGTAATTTTGGGTTTTCCCATGAAGACATTTCTTCAACAAGGTGCCGGCCGGTGTGGCCGAGCGTTTCTAGGCACTTCAGTCTGGAATCGCGCGACCGCTACGTTCGCAGGTTCGAATCCTGCCTCGGGCATGGATGTGTGTGATGTCCTTAGGTTAGTTAGGTTTAAGTAGTTCTAAGTTCTAGGGGATTGATGACCTCAAATGTTAAGTCCCATAGTGCTCCGAGCGATTTTTTCAACAAGGTACCTTTACAAAGGTCTCTAAATACGGATTTAATTTCATGCATTAGTGATGGAGGTAAAGACTGTTTGTGGTCATATCTGGCACTTATCCTATACTCCCACCAAGTGTCAGGATCATTTGGGCAAAGACCATGCACCGGATTTTCGTTTGTGGGAAGCTTATGGAAAAATATAGCCAATACAGCTTTTGTCATGTTTTCTAAATTCTCTATATTTCTTCTTATGGCCAAGCCATAATAATACTGCACTCTGTTTCAACAATTGTCAGGCGACCTGTACCACCTATCTTCTTACCTTCTTCCAATACTATTTTTGACTTTTCTTTCAATAATCTTCTCAACCTGGAACCCCTTCTCTTCTGGACATCCCCAATGCACCCTAATTTACAAATTGTGACGTTAGGACCATAGGATTGTTCTGCACATACCCGATCATAAGCCTTGCTGTCACGGTCCCCTAAATACTGTATGTATCTGACACCTCTGTTTGCCACTGAACGATTAAAAAACCTGAGAACTCCTGCTGCTTCCATCCCACCACTTGGACCAGTATAATTCATCTGACGGTTATGTCGATGCTCCTTCTCAGTTCCATTGCCACAAGTTTTACTTGCTTAGAATCTCTACATCAGTTACCTAGCCGGTATCAAATGATGTAGCTGTCACGACACTATTTTGTGAGGTGTGTGCACGTTTCGGCCAGCTATCAAAACATGCGCAAATATCACCACTTTCGCTGTCATCACTTTCCTTGAGTGCTTCTTCAGCTGCTTCCTTGATTGAGATGTTACAAACTTTAGCAACAGCAGTACCAATAACATTACTGTAAGTCATAAATTTTGCAGGAGGGTTTGGAATGCCAAGTATGGTACGTAAGAGTTTGCTTGCCCTCATCCCTTTACCAATAGATCTGATACCATAAACTAGCCTTATGTCGTTCTCATATAAATTGTTATTTGCCATTTTTATGTCATTGTTGCAGCAACTGGAACACTTTTTCTACATCTCAATGTCAGATTTGACACAATCCCTTTACGAGGACGCTGATTCTCACCCAAAGATACGTAGCCACCACATATTCTGCACACAGTATTTTTGGAAATGAAATCACAGAGCATGCTAAGGTTCACAATAATATTTTCAAACGAATGTTCGTCTCCACAAGCTGGCTGGGAGGAAATGCCTTGAAGACACTGCAGTCTCTTTCTGGAGGGGCTGAATTTCTTCATGTTTAACATTCTTGGATCCTTTGACCCACTAACCTCATTAACCTTTACGTATTTATTTCCTCTGAAATTTAATTTAGGTGAGAATTTCTTTATTCGCGGCATTTTTATGAAAACATGTGGAACGAAAGAAAACACACATCAACACATACTTCACTCACAACAAACTTCACTAAGTACAACCATTAACGCTCAAAAACAATAACAAACACGATCGGAAAAACGAGTATCGACAGTAGATACAGGGTAGGAAACATTGAAGCGATAAAACAATAGAAGCATGAAATAATGTACAAGGCGTAAAAGAATTCTGTGCATTATCTCTGCATGGCGCTAAAAGGAAGGCGTGGCTTTTAAATGCTAGATTGCACAGAGCGTACGGAAAACCATCATATCTCACAAAGAAATTGTCGTATTTATACAAAACAAAAACTGTTTCACTCAGGAAAGACCAGACATTTCAAATATGCTAAAATCTAAAAATCGAATTTTTGAAGCCCACTTGCCTTCCGTCTCCCTTTAAAAAGGGTGGTAGACGTGGAAGCACTCCTTCGCCCCAACTCGGAAGACCAAACACACGTCGCCCGATGAGATGGCCGACCGAACGACCAGCCAACGGTCGTCCCAGCTCAGGTCTCCTTCCGTCGGACAGTGCGTGTGTGTTGCCAGCGGTCGCACGAGTACTGGCTGTGCAGACCTCACTGACTGAACTCACCGCACACCACGACTCGGAAATACTAATGATCGCTCCAAAGATGGTACGACAGTCTTCTAATCGATAGCGCTGCTGCTGCCACTCACGGGCAGGCATGCCAGCAACTTAGAGACGCCAGTAAATCGAATAAGAAACGGGACGGCGGTACCGCAAAGATAAGATGTCCAGTAATAAACGGCACAAACACGAGTCGCGCACTGCTCAAAAAGCTTGTCATGCTTTTTTTAAAAAATCTTCCGCAGGCAGTTTAGCTTTTCCTCTCTTCCTTATATATACTTAACCATCTGAAACATACCAGTTATATATATATATATATATATATATATATATATATATATATATATATATATATAAAGCAGTGTGTGTGTATGTGTATGTGTGTGTGTGTGTGTGTGTGTGTGTGTGTGCGTGTGTGTGCGTCCAGGATCTCCTCCCAAGCCCGTGGATCGATTTGAACCACAGATGGCACAGAAACAGTGGGCCTCATGAGCATCAGTAGTGTGGTGTTTATAACCTCCTATGTCAAATGAGATAGGAGATATTAGGAAAGGCATGTTTTCCGGTCCTTGACTTGTAGGGTGCCATGAACGACAGGCATATTTTCTTGGCCTGCCAAATCAGCTGGCTTCGCAGGACAGCATATTTCTCCAGGAAAAGAAATGTTTTTTCCATGTCCAGACATGTACGCTGCACTGCATGAAGGACACATGATGCTGGAATAGTATCAGCTGGCCTTATCGATCTACTTTGTATGGCGCCCTGTGCGTCCAGGCAAAATAAGCGATTTTAAAGTCCTCAACTTGTCGCCTGCCCCCACATGACAGGTATGTTGCGGGACTGTAGTATCGGCCTGCTTTAATGAACTACTGTATATTTCAGGGGCACACTTGCCAGTGAGCATGCCTGGAGATAGGTTGAGACGTATAGAGGTTGGAATGGACAGTATGAAAGGAGGAAGAGAGGGACAGAAAGAGTGGAGGTGGAGATGTATGAGACAGGTGGCATGTGAAAGTGGTGGTGGACAGGTGGAATAGAAAGACGGGGAGACAGAGACAGAAACAGAAAAAGTGAGGGGGATACGGTCAGAGGAAGATGGAAGACATGGTTAGAGAGAGAGAGAGGTTAGAGGAAGTGGAGAGAGATTGGGGGAGGAAGAGATGAAGAAACAGGGTGAGTACGAAGGAGGAAATAGACGTGGGAAGATGAGGTGGGCTGAAAGAGGTAGAAAGAGGTGGACGCAGAGAGGGGGAGAAGAAGGTGTGTCCGATATGTGATAAACGCACACATAGGCGAAGCTGTAGCGAAAAGGCAGATATTATTCCTGCAATGATGGCCAGTTTATAGCCAGAGTGTAAATATCCCTGGAATCCAACGAGGTGAATTTAAAGGGCGATCACCATTAATCCCTGAGGGGCTGATGCTGAGGGGAACAATGGTGGTCAATGTACATGGTGACTGCGAAAACCCTACGGCAGCAATAATGCTAAATAAAAATGGAAAATCCACCAGAAAATTCGAAATTTTGAATATATTTTTGTGTGAAAACATCAATGAAAGAAATGAAGCAGTCGGTTTGACAGTTCTGCTATCACATATTTTCATAAAAAAAACTTTGACATTCAGTTTGGCAGATATTTTGTTCGTAAGCTCCAACTGGGGGAGTCGAAATCGATTGTAGCCGTTGTTCCGCAGTCATAATGGATTGCGCTTGAGAAACTCTTATTCGGTCGCCTTCAATCGCTCTTCGTCTGCCAGCCCCATTGACTCGACGATCACGTAGTTGGCTTGCGCTTTGCCGCTGAGTATTATAGAAAGGCCGAGGTTTTATCCCAACTTTTAAGGTAAATGCTTTTTCGACTGCATCGCACATCCTATACACACACATACACACACACACACACACACACACACATCAGTGAAACAAACATCAACGATTCACGAAGTCAGTAATTTGTGTTCATTTTTACAGCTTCAAGGACAAGTTTACCATTGTGTAGGAACATTGTTGCCGCCAGTAAGTGCTGGTCACAAATTCCTTCAGATTTACTTCCTAGGAAATTTTGATGATGAAATCAATCGGCATTGTGCCATCAGTCGAGAGGCTAAGCGAAAGATTATAGCATAAATACAATAACTGTTACATAAACACAATCAATTGGTCGAATTCTTCAAGACCGTATTAGAAACAATGTCTACGGATGATGACAAAATAGCGATCAGAGCAGACAAGAGAGCATCAAGCGAACACGAGACACGCTTCAGTGCACCGACGTTGAATGACGTTGCCACCGTGGTCGTTGCCGAGAATTTGGCCTCTCGCGACATTGTGGTTAGACAACGTGATGTGTGATAGCTTTCGCCGGCCGGAGTGGCCGTGCGTTTCCAGGCACTACAGTCTGGAGCCGAGCGACCGCTCCGGTCACAGTTTCGAATGCTGCCTCGGGCATTGTTGTGTGTGATATCCTTAGGTTAGTTAGGTTTAATTAGTTTTAAGTTCTAGGCGACTGATGACCTCAGACGTTAAGTCGCATAGTGCTCAGAGCCATTTGAACCATTTTGTGATGGCTTTCAGCGTATAAGCGAAACCATCGTCCGTATGATGCATTACAGTACCCGCTGATATTTTGCCGAGGAGAGCAAGGATGACATTTTTTGATCAAGATTATTAATCCATTAAGAGATACGATGATTAATCCGTTAACCAGTGTGTAGCATTGTTGTTAATCGTGTTTCAATTCGATTCCAAACAAAAGTTCATTATTCGTTTACAGGTCAAGAAAAAAAAACAAAAAATTAGCTGTATGAAATTTTTGTTCCCACCGTTTGGTGAGTCGTCTAAACGAGGACAGTCACTTATTGGAATGCTGCAGATTGTTTCGTCATTCCGCCGTTGATATGTATGTCAAAACTGAAACGGAATGTGTGCCATATATACGTTTAAATCATCAAAAATTGCGTACGGAACAATACACTGATCTGCGTGATGTCAAGAACGTACATGGAAATGCAAACACTACCAGCTGACGTGCCATTTTCCAGTGACGTATGTTGGGAGTCAGAGACATACGCACGAATACGCAGAAGATGCGACGACCGCACAGTCCACCGCACTTATTCATACCTTTCACTTGAAATCCAAAATGGATCGATGTCGTGCTGCTGATAGTAGGCGGTCAATCATCTAGCGGTGGCCCCGGCGTTACAGCACGAGCATTGCAGCAGAAACTGAAGACACTCGTGGAGTTTATTACGAAGTATCGTGCCTTTGGAGACGCGCGATGTTGGATGTACTCTGTGGAGTGGCAGAAAAGAGAACTGCCCCGTGCACATATTCTCCTATGGATGTTCGAGAAAACAAGACCCGATGAAATTGACGCCATCATTTGCGCACAAATTCCTGATCCGACAGCTCCTGAGTTATATGAAGTAATGACGACGCTAATGATTCATGAACCGCGTGGTGGTCACAAACGGGATCACCGTGCATGCTTGAAAACAAACGTTACCCGCGTGCTTTGTTGGTTGACACAATCGCAGGCGATGAAGGCTCCCCCTGTCGTCGCTCTGCTCGAGGTAACGGCGTAACGATTGCGTTAAAAATCAAAGGTAAGGATGCTGTAGCCGACAACAGTTGGAATCCGTATTCGCCACTGCTTTATAAAGCATTCAAAGCGCATTGCAATATTGAGTACTGCAATTCTGTCAAGTCCATCATATACGTATGCAAGTACGTCACGAAAGGAAGCGACATGGCTCTATTTGGTACTGAAGCTCCTGTCACCAACGATGAAGTTTCGCAATATCAGATTGGAAGCTCTGTCGACAGAAGTGAGGCAGTTCGGACAATATTTTCATCCTCCATACACGAACGTCACCCCACTGAGACCCATTTAGATGAGCACCTGGTGAATGGAGAACGAGTTCATTTTGTAGTAGCAAACGCAGCATAGAGGGCTGAAGGACCACGCCGACAAGCTTGTTCGCGACATGCGCAAGAGGTCCATTTTCAACAACACTGCTTTACTCGGAGATGCCTACATATTTCACATGGAACGAATTACCAAACAATTCCTAAGTCGGAAACGGATACGCAAATATGTCTTCAACTGATGCATTGGGGCACATTTACACAGTAAAGCCGAGTAATGGCGACTGTTTTTACCTGAGTTTGTTATTGTTAAACGTTCATGGACCGAATTCATCCGAATTTTTACGAACTTTCAGTAATGAATTGCGTGCAACATATCGAGTAGTCTATCAGAGTTTACATTTTCTCTAGGCTGACATGCACACGTTCTCTGATGCCTTTATTTCCTCTACCGCCCATTAAATTCAATCTCTTTATGCCTTCATAATTCCAACGTCTTTTCCATCGACGCAATTCTTTTGTAGAACAATAAAAAGACAAAATGACTACACATTCTGCATCGAGTACGTACTGGAATAGCGCATCCCGAATTTGAATTTTACTCGCAGATTCACAAAGATGCGTGATTTCTACAGAGGATTTGCGCCTGATGATGGCCGGCAAGATGTTGCAATAATTCGGAAAGCCAGCACTGAATCGCCCCATGCTCGATGCATTCAGTGGAGAAACTGAACGAGGTGCTTTAAGTCAGTTAACACGAACACAGGTCCCACTTTTGAATCAGCAGCAGAAAATCACTTACGACACATGGATGACAGCAGTCAGCGTCGGCTACAGACCAATATTCTTCGTCAATGCAGCTGGCGGACCTGGAAAAACGTTTTTCATTTCATTGATTTTACACTATTGGCCATTAAAATTGCTAAACCACGAAGATGACGTGCTACAGACGCGAAATTTAATCGACAGGAAGAAGATGCTGTGATATGCAAATGGTTAGCTTTTCAGAGCATTCACACAAGGTTGGCGCCGGTGGTGACTCCTACAACGTGCTGACATGAAGAAAGTTTCCAACCGATTTCTCATACAGAAACAGCAGTTGACCGGCGTTGCCTGGTGAAACTTTGTTGTGATGCCTCGTATAAGGAGGAGAAATGCGTACCATCACGTTTCCGACTTTGATAAGGGTCGAATTGTAGCCTATCGCGATTGCGGTTTACGGTATCGCGACATTGCTGCTCGCGTTGGTCAAGATAAAATGACTGTTAGCAGAATATGGAATCGGTGGGTTCAGGAGGTGTAATACGGAACGCCATGCTGGATCCCAACGGCCTCGTATTACTAGCAGTCGACATGACAGGCATCTTATCCGCATGGCTGTAACGGATCGTGCAACCACGTCTCGATCCCTGAGTCAACAGATGGGGACGTTTGCAAGACAACAACCATCTGCACGAACAGTTCGACGACGTTTGCAGCAGCATGCACTATCAGCTCGGAGACCATGGCTGCGGTTACCCTTGACGCTGCATCACAGACAGGAGCGCCTGCGATGGTGTACTCAACGACGAACCTGGGTGCACGAATGGCAAAACGTCATTTTTTTGGTTGAATCCAGGTTCTGTTTACAGCATCATGATGGTCGCATCCGTGTTTAGCGACATTGCGGTGAACGCACATTGGAAGCGTGTATTCGTCATCGCCATACTGGCGTATCACCCGGCGTGATGGTATGGGGTGCCAATGGTTAGACGTCTCAGTCACCTCTTGTTCGCATTGACGGCACTTTGAACAGTGGACGTCACATTTCAGATGTGTTACGACCCGTGGCTCTACTCTTCATTCGATCCCTGCGAAACCTTGCATTTCAGCAGGATAATGCACGACCGCATGTTGCAGGTCCTGTACGGGCCTTTCTGGAAACAGAAAATGTTCGACCGCTGCCATGGCCAGCACATTCTCCAGATCTCTCACCAACTGAAAACGTCTGGTGTAATGACACATTCCTATGCAGAGACATACGATATCTTAAAAGCTGCGCCAAAGATAAATTGAGAGGCATGTATATTATAATCTTTGTAAAGTTCACATTGGATTCTCTTTTGTTTGATACTCCAAGGAGCTAAGGGACACTTTCGATTGTTGCCTTGTGGAGGATGGACGTGATTTTGGACTGTGCGGAAAGGCAGCCATGTGGTTGGTAATTATGGTTTGTGCGATGAGCACAGCAAGTCTTATTGTGTTGTGAATAAAAAATAGTGAAAAGTATCGAAGTGTTACGAAAATTATTTATAGCGACGTAGCATAGTATTCCTTGGTTTCCACCGTCTTCGTGAAGTGAACCGATGCCGACTCATGATGGTACACACGGTCAACAAAGAGAAGAACATCGATGGCGACTAATGAATTAATATTGTGGCAGAAGGACTAATTCTACGTCTAAGGTGAGAACTCTGATTAAATCAACAATGACGTGGAATTTAAAATATAAAATGTTTTTTATTTATTTCGCCACACTGGCGACCGCTGACAGGGACAGTGCTGGTGGAACAAAGAGTAAGTACTTCATTGTTGTGCTACAAATGTACTTGTACTAATTACTGTTTCTCTGTTACATGACGCACATGGAAAATGACGAATAAAGTGAAACAATATTAACTGTATAAACGGATGGCACAATAACCAGAAGGAACAAGGACAAGGATTTACAAAACTAACGTAATCGTGAGTGACGCAGCTCAGTCGGAATTAAGGTAGGAAAGCGCAAACGCATGCAGTGGCTGCACCTTGGCTTAGCTCCACTTAAAGCAGAACCTTTTCCTGTCCATATTAAAATCCTGGTAGTGTTTGTGGCAACACACAATTACACTTTGATAATTACTTTTTTATGTTCAACAATCGCAGAATTAGAAGACGTAGTGCGCCATCTTGTAAATTTCCGACGCGCAACAAATAACAATCGCGAGATATTTTTATTAATTCTACTGCGAGAGAATTTAAAGATTTAGATTAACAGTAAAGTACAGATAAAAATAATATCTTCACAATGGAATCGAAGAACTTTAATTTGACAAATGTTCATGGACACGTCACCGATTCTGACAATAGTGACGTAAATGATGACGCAATTAGTTTTTCAGCACAACATAATGTAGAAGTAAATACAATTCAATTGCACTCCACAGGGATTAACAATAACGAACCACTTGCAAATGAAACCTTGTGCACAGTCGATGAAGCATCGATTACCAGATCAGATGAAAATATTTCGCGTGAAGTCAGTGAACCTAGCCCGGTTTCGATTCAATCAGACCGTGGCAGAGAAACAATGGCAACAAATAATGGCATAAATACAAACACACAAGCTTCGTCAGTTACGCTTGAGGCATTATATAGTCTGATGTCAAATGTGAGCGAGAAACTGGCGAATCTAGAAATAATGACAAACACAAAATTGTCAAACATGGAAATTGGGTTCCAACAGCAGTTTTCAAGTGTAAACACGCAATTTGAAAACATACACAGACATTTCGATCAACGCTTAAATAAACTCACCAATGAAATCGATCAAAAGATCGAAGACAAAGTCATCAAAACCGTCAATAGTGTATACAATGTATTGGCAAATGACTTAGAAAAGAAATTGTCAGATCTTACAACCAAACAGGAACAGGAACTGTCAGAAATAGTAGAAACACACAATCAAACACAAACCGTACAAAAAGAAATACATGAAAACGTACAGGCTATTCAATTAAATTTAACAAGAGTACAGTCCGCATGTGAAGAAATACCTGACCAAGTTAATAAAGTTAACGAAGAAGTCGGTTTTCTGAAACAGGAGACTCGACGTATCAACGCGGACATTATCAAAATAAATGAAACTTTAGAAAACGGTAGTGTAAATGAATCAATAACTGACCGGGAAACAAAACTTTTTGAAAAATTAGGTAATGAAATCAAAGTAGCCGAGGACAGAATACGCAAGGAAATTGCTGGTAGACTGAATGTTTCAAATGACTTGCCTACGTCAAGCAACAGGCAGTGCGACACTTATTCGCCCGTGCCAGATTACGATGGCAATAACGCAGAACATCACGCGCCCAGTCCGGCGTATGTGCACGCACCGGCACAGGCAAACAATGGCTATTCGCCAAACGCGGTGCTGCAACAGGCAGTAGGCGTGTCGCCTTGCATCTCGACGATTCTAGTCGATGAGAGCCTGTTGAAACATAGACAGTTTCCAGTTTTCTCCACAGAATCCAGAAAAACTCATCCAGTCGTATTTGTAAGAGCATTTAAAAATGTCTTACCAAGAAACTGGACTGAGGCACAGAAGATTAGATATGTAGTAGGCTTCACACAAGGCGACGCACTTTTGTGGGCCACAGACATGGCTGAACAGTGCGTCACCTACGAACAATTTGAACGGGCTTTCTTGGAGAAATATTGGTCGGCTGGGGTCCAAGAAAGACTGCGCCGTGAAGTATTCAACCCACAACCGTTCAACCTCAAAAACGGCGGGTTGAGAAAGTATTTCGAAAAGTACTTGAATAAGACGCGCTATTGGAACAATCCAATACCGCACGTAGATGTTCTCAAAATTCTGAAAAACAAACTACCCGCGAACTTACGCGAAAAATTGGTAACCATACCGGAGAACGACCTTGAATACTTTCTTTCCGTGCTTGACTCAATTGATCTAATATACGAAGAAGAGCCGAGCACAGGTAATCGGAATGAATATTCCGGAACCAATCAAAACAACGGTAACGGATATCATTTTAATGGCAGTGGACAAAACCCACACAGTTGGCATCCGTATGCGACAAGGCCAAATAATGGAACCTGGAATTACGGGAATCGGAGGAATTCGGCGCCACAGAGACGTGAAGACCGAAGGTATAGTACAGATTACGGTCCACGCCGGTATGGAAATGATAGAAATCACGTGAATGATTGGTCAGGCCCGCGTGATGAAAGGCGGCACACAAATGAAAATTACAATAGTTACAGTAATAGCAATGATAGACCAAGGAGGAATAGCGACGGCCGGTCGCAAGAAAATGTTGCACGCAGCGGTCCGGAAACTAATTGGCGACAGAATAACCACTCAGTACACTTTGTAGATGTAACGGACAGTACTGAAGCAACGCCTTTGTCTCCCCCGGTAAACAACAATCGGTCGTAATGAGCCCCCACCGGCCGACCGACTTGACAACAGGGGGCACAAGCAAGCACACATTACATCTTAGACAATTATTTTTAAGATATGATCAGGATGCGACCGTAGAAGATGATCTATGTGAAGAAGAGATGAAAGCACCGGACAAGGTAAGTGACCTCGTGCAGGCTGTAATAACAACAAAAAGATAAGAAAGGTTACAGAATTTAACATTGGACAGGAAGTACTATTACGTACCCACCCAAAATCCTCTAAAATTAAGGCATTAAACAAAAAGTGGCAGTTGTTGTATGATGGCCCTTTCATTATAATAGACAAACCTCACCCAGGATGTTATCTGTTAGGTAACACACGAACGGGCAAGGTGAAAGGGTTATACCCCCACAAGGACATCAAGGAATTTTTTCATTAAAGGTTATATGTTATTTTAGTAAAATTGAAATTGTACAACCTTGGATCACATAGTAAAATTGCTGTCATTAACCTAAGAAACTTGCGAACAACTGGGGGCATATGCCAGCTTAAAAGCGCATATTTAACCAAACCTAATGAAACATGTGTTACTGTGAGTCTTAACACTGTAAAAATAAACCATACAGTACTTTTGTAGTCTAACTCAGTTATTTAAGAGAGGGGAACAAAGACAAATTAGCGCGACGGTCAGAGTTTGTTCGCTTGAGACGAGCAAGAAACCACGCGTCGAAGTTGCAATCCAATGCTCAGCTCATGAGCACGCGATAGCTGCATGTCAAGACGAGGTCATTGGCCGCGCTGTAGGCAGCGAGCCGGGGAGAAATCTTCCCCCCTTCCATGTCCGATCAGCTGAGCGTATACAAAGCGCGAAGGCGCATGCGCGGTCGAGTCCAGGTGTCACGTGACTATTACACGATGGTGGCTATCACGAATAATGTTCACCAACAATGCAGAGTTTTCCCCGCGCCTACAGTCCAGTCGTGGTACGTAAGCGCGCATGCGCGGAACGTTTAAAAGTTTTGAGACCACTCTTACTATGAGACACTGAGACGAAAGTCATTCAAAAACAGGAAAGGAAAGGGTACACAAGTCTTGTAAATAGTAACTTAGAAAATTTAATTATAAGCTGGTATTATGTAATAAAAGTGAACATACAAGTACATACTGGTCATGGACGGTATTGTAATATTATATTATACTGAGTAAAAATCTTAGCTTGTACGGAAGGAGAAAGAAAATAAAAAAAAAATAGATAAATAATGCAGATATATAACCGGAAGAAAGGCTATGTACACGAGAACAGCACACAATTACATATAGGGAAAAAGCAGCAAAGAGGAAATCAAAGAGATAACGCATACATTTACATTACACAGTAGATAGCGATTTTCAGAATGAACAACAAGGTAAACGCGGGAATTTTTGTGACTAAGGAAAAGAGTGACACAAGGTTTAAAATAAGGTAATAATAAACAGACCTATGCAGCGTGAGTAATGAACTGAATCGCTCTCAAAACAAATACCTAGGGTTTATAGAGAGAGAGACACACATTAACGTTAGGAAACACCTGAAGCACTCAGCAAACAACTTTGTAGAATATATAAGCTATACACGAGGGTACATGTACGAAAGCTAAAGTGTAAAGGAGGAAACTAGGGAATGTTGCGTATTAATGGACTGTAAGGCAGTTATGTATGTAAGAAGAAATATTTAGTTGTAAGTATTATTAGTATAAGGGACGATGCTCAGCACACCCTGAATTATTTTGGAATATTGAAGGAATGGTGCAGGGTACCGAAAAAGGGCCCCACCAGCAAAGTGTATATTATAGTGGTAGATATTTTTTTTTGTGTATAAACGTATGTATGAATGTGTGAAAGGCGAAAGAAGCCCTGTACATGTACGGAACTTAAACAACGTAGAAGTGTATAAGGAAAATTAAACTGTAAGACAACCTCGTATAAACAGGTATACCTAACGTCAGGAAACAACTTAATTAAAACTGTAAGACTCTACGAGTGTACGAGAAAAGGTGAAAAACCTGACACAAAGTGCAATATTAGCGATGCTTCACTCATGTATGCAAAAGGAAGGTATGAATTACTTTACCCACTTGAAACATGAAAGGAAAAAATCATGTCAAAATTATATGTTTCACACATATTACAATTTACAGTCACAAAGAATGAAAATGATCTCGCCGCTATACGAGAAACAGGTAAGTAGTGTGATCGACGACCTGTAAGCAAAGGAATCGTCTATAAAATGAATTATGAACAAAAACGTCATAAAGAATTTCATGCTGCACTGAAGCTATGAAAGTCTGATTGTTCGTGTACATAGATTTTCATGACAACCGATGCATTAAAATGTCTGTAATTTTTCTCCCATGATAACACAAGACGCCTATAAGTGCACTTTAATTGAAGATGATACACGCAAACAAGGGCGTGCCGCTATTATGAAACTCTGTACATAGTAATAGTAGTTACACCCTGAACTTCAAAATTTTATGTTTATATGTCCATGTTAAGGTAGGAAGTTTTATTAGGGTTAATGATTTACAAGCACACCAGAATGTGCTTACGCCCAAAACACTGTACATATTAGGGTTATGCTGCATATAAATGATTATTTCGTGCATTTTCAGATTTTATACGCGAAAAACCGTAGCATACACGTAGTCGTTGCCACTACCCTAAGTAGAAGGTAGAAAATTCCCTTCCCAAGCTTCAGTGGAGCGGCTACAGATGTATTCTCAGCATGCTGATGCATGTCGTTACGTATGAAGAATACGTAACGGAGGTAAACCTTAACTTATACTCGAGTTCAAGAAGGAAAACAAAGGACTTGTTCCTTCTAACAGATTAATGGAAAAAGGCGAGCGTGTGTGTCAGTAAAATCCAAGACGAAGAAGCCACTATGAGTGGTCAAAAATTTTTTTCAATTTTAGTCGATAGTTTTTTCCTGTAGTTAATGTAAACAATGTATTGTATGTATTATATGTTATTCCATTGTATGTGATGTATTTTGTATTTCATGCCAAGTCCCGTGACTTACAAATTATGTGCATTGACCAGAAGTATTGAGGGGAATGAATCTCAGTACAATAGGTAAAAGGGGTTAATGCGAAGAAAAAAAAGTGTAGTGAAAAGGAAGTTTCGATCGCAATACTCGCGGTTAAAGTGGTGTGTGTGTAGAAATTAAAATTGTGCAAAGTAGTGCTACGTTGCAAATGTCAGCGACCCTAAACAAGTGACAGCGAAAATTGAAGCTTGTATCGTCAAACGACCCATGGCGTCACAGTAGGAAAGGACAATGCCAAACAAGTTTGACATGGTACGCTTCTTACCAGGAGCTGCATCGACGGGATCGTCCTCCGCCTCGCACATAGTGTGGTGTGTTCTTCGGGGCACATATTCCAATGTACCTCGTTGTATCCAGTCTAAGTACTGGAAGGAACTACAAAAAGCACACGCATACTGAGGTTCGGAAGTCTTGACGGTACCCGCACGTCGGTGTATATTCAGTGCACTGGCGCGCGCATTCAACCAACGTCGCCAGCTAACGGACGACCAAACAATCAGGCGCGCGTATCACCCGCCCATATTCAACACGGGCTAGCGAACAAAGCTCGTCGCCCCAGAATAAATACAGAAAGCAATACAAGGACTTAATTTTCACCTCTGATGAGGAAGGAAACATTTGTATGTAACGTTGTATTCAGTGTATATTTTATTGTACAAACTTTACTACATGATGTCATTTTCTCAGTATTAACCAGAACTTTGTATATTAGGATTAAGGTTTGTAAATATTAGCATAAGTATACCAAAAAACTGACACACACTCAGAAATACCAAAGAATTCACAGTGCCATGAAAATGAGACAATAAAAATGAAGTGTGTAAATAAAAGACCCCCAAACCTATCAATTGCAAGGTCGACTACTGTATCCTGTCAATCAAATAAAATTTTCTAGTGACAGTATACAGTAGGGGGGCAGTTGTAATGACACATTCCTATGCAGAGACATACGATATCTTAAAAGCTGCGCCAAAGATAAATTGAGAGGCATGTATATTATAATCTTTGTAAAGTTCACATTGGATTCTCTTTTGTTTGATACTCCAAGGAGCTAAGGGACACTTTCGATTGTTGCCTTGTGGAGGATGGACGTGATTTTGGACTGTGCGGAAAGGCAGCCATGTGGTTGGTAATTATGGTTTGTGCGATGAGCACAGCAAGTCTTATTGTGTTGTGAATAAAAAATAGTGAAAAGTATCGAAGTGTTACGAAAATTATTTATAGCGACGTAGCATAGTATTCCTTGGTTTCCACCGTCTTCGTGAAGTGAACCGATGCCGACTCATGATGGTACACACGGTCAACAAAGAGAAGAACATCGATGGCGACTAATGAATTAATATTGTGGCAGAAGGACTAATTCTACGTCTAAGGTGAGAACTCTGATTAAATCAACAATGACGTGGAATTAAAAATGAAAAATGTTTTTTTATTTATTTCGCCACACTGGTCAAGGTGGCCGAGCAACTGGCTCGTCGCAATAGGCCTGTCACTGCTCTCGATGAACTGTGGTATTGTGTTGAAGCTGCATGGGCAGCTGTACCTGTACACGCCATCCAAGCTCTGTTTGACTCAATGCCCAGGCGTATCAAGGCCGTTACTACGGCCAGAGGTGGTTGTTCTGGGTACTGATTTCTCAGTTGCGTAAAAATGTAATCACATGCCAGTTCTAGTATAATATGTTTGTCCAATTAATACCCGTTTATCATCTGCATTTCTTCTTGGTGTAGTAATTTTAATGGCCAATAGTGTAGCTTCGACTCACGCACAAAGTCATATAGCGCTGCCCGTAGCATCATCTGGCATCGCTGCTACACTGCTAGAAGGAGGATGAGCAGCTCATTCTGCATTCAGACTGCCGCAGAATTTGCAAACGATTTATGAACCGACTTGCAACACAGCCAGAAATTAACCAATGGCGAGAGTACTAAAAAACTGCAAATTAAGCATTTGGTACAAGTGTACGATGGGCACAAACGCGCTTTCGGGTAAGTCGATCGAACTTTGAGAAATTTGCACAACAATCTAGACCTCTTTGGTCGTACGATGATTCTGCTGGCGAGGTAAACGCTTTTTTGAATTCGTTTACTTTGTGGATATACTCGTACGTGAAAACTTTCAAGTTAATGTCGAATCGTTGTAAAACTTTTTAGAGCAGTTATTCGACAATGGCAATGGGAAAATTCCGGTTGACGCTTCCACTGGCCTCATTTGGCATCCATCTAGTTTTTGTCTGTTTAGAACATCGAAAGAAGCATTGATCACGAAAGTGTCCCGAATATTGCTCCAAATTACAAAAGCCAGTTTGGTTGAGCGAACGAGCAATTGTAGTAGCCAAGAATTCAAAATCAAAATTGCTGGCCATTTACTTTCCTTTAACTCTATCGATTGCATGACCAATACAGATGAAGTCGTCAACTATCCAACTGAATTCATGAATTCGTTGACCCTGTGGTATTCATGTTATGCAGTGTGAACGAACTGAAACTATATGATGGAACAAGACTCGCTGTAAGAAACTGGTGAACAACGTGACTAAAGCAACGATAATCATAGGAAAGTTCAAAGGCGAGGATGTTCTGATTACAAGAATACCACTGATTCCAACGGTCTTGCCGCATCAATTTAAGCGTGTCAAGTTTTCGGTTCGCCTTGCATTCGCAATGAGGATTAATAAACCGCAAAGCCACTCATCAGAAGTGTATGGAGTAAACCTTCAATTGCTGCGTTTTTCCCATGGCCAGTTGTGCGTGGCGTGTTCGAGAATTAGTAAACCAACGGCGCTATTCGTTTTCGCTCCGGACGGAAACACAAAAAAATATCGTTCATCGCGAAGTGTTGAGATGAAAGCATTAAAAGCACCAACAAATTATTGCCAAAACAGTGCATTCTGATTTACTGCATTTCAACAAGTTCATGATCTTAGTGAAATTCTATTGTTTCAATTCACACAAATCCAAGGCAAGATTAGGTTGCATGATTCCCTTCTCGACCAACTGACTGACTGATAGACAACGCACAGGCTAAACCACTGGAGATATAGACATGTCACACAGTAAACTGGCTCAGAGAAAGACCACGCCAAACTGCGCTGTGAGAATGTGTGTTTTGGTATTCCTTTTCCCTCTCATTTCCAACAGAAAACAGGAATGTTGTGTTTATTGCTAACTTTATAATCCTACCCTTCGTAGATTAAAAGCATGCGAAACACTGTCACTAAAACTATTGTCCTCACAGACCCAGCAGTTGGAAATGTCTCTCTCGTAGACTTTGTACTAATGATTCCAGCCGATGTACGCATTCATTTTGACTTCTATTGCCAATAAGGTTCCGTTTGCAATAACACTAAATGTGGTCAGACGGAGGGGGAGGAGGAGATGGACAGTGAAGGGGGGAGGAAATGCGAATAAAGAAGAGAAGAAGGATATGGACAGAGAGATAGGGAGCAGGAGATGGATAGAGAGAGTGTGGGATAAGAGCTGTACAGGGGGCGGGAGGGAATATAATGGACGCAGATGGGGGTGGTGGGGAGGAGGAGAAGATGGACAAAGGGAGGTGGCAGGACGAGAGGGAGAGAAGGAGATTAGGATATATATCCAATACATATTCAGCAATAGCGAAGCACTGCTAGGTTCACTAGTTATTAATAAAGAAACCGAATTAACGGTATGAGTCATGAATATTTTATGAATAAAGACGCGTTGATCGCAAAATGAAATGCTTTTGTTTATTGCTGTTGCGTTGGTACGTAAGTTCTTTGCGATTGTTGCGCTTTTCCACAAGTGTAATAAAGGCAGCAGATACACGTAACAGAGACTTTTGTCATCAATAATATATTCGCTTCACTATTTGCAACAGTCTGCCAAAGCTGCAGTAAAAATCGCGTGGTTTCGAGGTGAAGAATTTGTCGAGGTATGTTCGGAGCTCATTTTCACCGGGAAGGAAGTTCCCTTAAAGTTGTTCGATAGATAGCGGAAAAGATGAAAATCTATGGAAGTAAACTGCCCGCTCTCACTATTGAATGTAGCTGCAATTCCAACCACTATTGCAGCGAACATATTTTCTAATTTAACAGGTTTAATCTGATGATATGGCTTCTAGACTACGAAACAGGTCGTTAAATAAATTATTTACAAGAGCAGCCGAGCAGTAATGGCTGCAATTGTCTCTCATACGGGATAGTGCGTGAAAAAAGATACACTGACATTTAGAACATACCCCACGGAATCACACGGAATAGAGAGAGAGAGAGAAGAGAGAAAAGAGAGAGAGAGAGAGCTGTAATTTGACGTAAACAATTTTTTATGGAAATAGCGCAGAGAGATTAAATTGACTGGGAGGCTGATAAACGAGAGAAATTTATTCATGAAGCACAATTTTAGGTGTTTACAGATTTTGTTATCGTAACCCACACCGAAATGTAATTTTTGTTCTTGTTACTGATGTTGCACTACACAGACGAGACTGAATCTTGAGTGCTTATGTACTCCCGGTAAATAATGCAAATATGTGTAAGATGGTAGATACAGTGTCTGACGTTCTTACAGTGAAAGACGATCATGATAACTCTGACACACACCGATCAGGCAAAACGTTATGACCTCAGTTCACTACGAAGTTCGACGCCTCCTAGTGACGTTGGGGGCACATGACGCGGAAACAAAAGTATGCGAGCGGAACACATAGTGGGTATCACCGCAGTAAATCAGAAAATGGATTGAGACAAGCGACTCTGACAAAGGCGAGAAGAGCCTGTGAAGGAGTATCTCGAAAACGGAAAGAGTATCTCGTAAACGGGGACGTTGGTCGCACGTTCACGTGCTACTCTCATAAGCATGTACGGAAAGAGGTAGAAGGACAGTGAAACTACTACTAGGCGCTAAATGGTTGAAAGTCCACGACTGTTCACAGAACCTGGGGTTTGGTGGTTTGTCTGCTCTGTACAATAGATATCTCTGCCGAAAGAGCACAATGTTGGTGCACGTACAAATTTTTTGGAGCACACCGTTGATCGTACATTATTGAACATGGAGCTTCGTATTCACATGTTGACCCAACGACATCGTCAAGTATGATTGCAGTGGGCATAGGACCATCGGGATTCGACAGTTAATCAATGTAACCTTTCAGATCTCCAGGTAAATCACGTGCTACACTAGGGGCAGATGGTCGTCCCTACAAACACCGTCATCGAAGAGAGCGCGGTCTCGAAACGTGCAGAGCTACACGGACGAAGGCGGGTGGGAACAGTATTATGCATCTGGAGACATTCTCCTGCCCTTGTATGGGACCCGTGGTAGTAATCGAAGACACGCCGACAGCTGCGAACCACCTCCATCCCTTCATGCTTGATCTTTTCCTCGACGGCGATGCCTCTTTCAGCTGTATAATTGTCCGTATCTCGCAGCCAAAACCGTGCTGTTGTGGTTTTAGGAGCACTGCAGTGAAATCACGTTGATGTCTCGGCGACCAAATTCGGCTGACGTAAATCCTATGGGACCTATCTGGCTCGCTATCGGGCACCATCACAGCGCACGCAAATCAACGGCCTGTTATTTCCACGTATTGCATGACCTATGCTTAGACATCTAATGCTACATACTTCTATAAACTAGCCAAAATAATGTAGGATCCCTGATATGAAGAATCAGTGATGTATTTCGTTAGAACGACGGGCAGACAAGTTGTTAAGCATGTGATTATTACGTTTTGGCTCACCGATGTTTGCGCCCCTAGCTTCAGTATCAAGTAAGCATTGAAAAATTCTTCCTATTACGCCTACAGTACTTAATGTGTTCAGGAGAAAATTTCGGAGATACAGATGTTAAAGCCCACGTACTGTGTACAGTTTAGAAGCTGTGCAGGTAGCTTGAACGGTAGGAAGCGCGCTACGATAAGCAACTCCTTAGCAGATTCTAATGTTATGAAGTTCTCGTATAAAATGGCGACTCGAATGGATGTTCACTTGATAACTGAACTCGGGTTCCTACTACAGGCTGCCGGCTGACAGCTCAGGGTGCAAATCGCTATCACAGACGTGAAGACGTTCTCATTAGCCATTATCAGCGATAATTTGTTAACATCTTGCTAGAAGTAGCAACGTGTCTCGTTGTACAGACTTCATTGTTAGGCAGACATGAAAACATTCAGTCTGTGTTCTTAACTGTTGAATACGCTCTTGTGGCTTACTGTTCTTTTATTTTTGTCATAGATTAAATTTTGGCGACCACTGCTAAAGTATAGTTAATTAGTTAAGTATAGTGTAATTCACTAGCAGCACGCTATTTATTGCGCAGATCGCCTTTGGTGGAAGAGACGAATGGCATTTGAAATGTACTTACAGCAGACCAGCGGAGGACATCACACTCTTTCAAGTGCGTTACGTTTCTCTATCCAGGAATTAACAAAGTGCACTCCAGTACAATAATATCATCGAAAAATCACTGCGTCGTTAGGGTAGGTATGTTTGTATTGTCATACTCCCCGGAAGACTGGGATTATACCTAGAAAAATATAGTAGAAGAGTGAAACAATATGTTAGCAATTTCAGTATTGTGGGATGTATTGTCTTCAAGAGAGACTGTAACTGTAAATAATTACATTTTATCCATTAGAAATGATCCGTGAAAACCGGAGATTGTAAAAGGAATGAATTTATATTTTGAAAAAATAACTCTTCCTGCTGCCAGTGACGGTTTTCTGTTATTAATTCTTGCACCTCGCGGTTCGGGAAATAATTCCCATTTTCAAGCTCGTTTCTTCCCCTGTATTCTGACTTTTTACGTGCCATGTTTTCAGCGTGAGAACTGCTAAATTTTTGTGTCGTCTTCATTGTAACATACAACCACGCACACTTTTGTAATTAAACATAAATCGAAATGAACAGCTAATAGTGAATCTTGAAAAAATGTTTATTTATGTTTCTCTCGTAGTACCGTCATATGGATACTCACCTATTTTAAACATAACTAAAATAATCTTTAACATGTTTGAGTTTCTACTTGAGAAAATTATAAGAAAATCTAAAAAGATTTTTCCAATTCACCATTAATTATTCATAAAGCCACGTTTTAAAAACATACAGTATGAAACTGTTTTTCAGCTGCATACCATATTCAAACGTGAATTTGAGACAGGAAAATGTTTAAGAACTGTGAGAAAAAAACAAGAATTCTAATATTGCTCAGTACTTACTTCTCTAACATGGTAACCGAATTAGTTTATTTTCTCATAAATTGGTCTGGGAACGTAATGAAATAGTTAAAAATGTCCTGTCATTCTTGGAAAACGTACCTTAGCACATACAAATAGAGGTAGAGTCAAACCACACACATAAACACATACAGACACGCAGCAAAGACTCCCATGTCTTTCGAGTAATGATTTGATAAATTTGAGAGAAGGGAACACTCAGGGAAACTGGTTCGGAGTAGTTTCTGATGCTTGTGGTAAGACTTTTTTGCATGAGACACTTTGATGTTTTTGACTCGTTTCACTTGATTTGTTTCTCAGAGGTAGAATTTCATCTAGTGAGCTACTGTGCGCAATCTACCTATATATATATCGCGTAAACTTTGTTTCCTTAAAGTATTAAACAATAGGTACGAGTGGCCTTAAGTGTGATAAACTTATTTCGGTTTTTTATATTATTTTAGTGGATGGTAGTTCCTGGGTTGAAGATGAGGAATTAGCTTGAGATTTCCCAGAGAAAAGCAAACATGACGGCAAGTTCACTGAGACAAGGGTCATCATCCACGTGTGTGGATTCGACCCAGCATTAACCATATCATCAAGTACATCCAGTCGTCCACGTCCCATATAACACCAAACATCTCGGCGCCCACCGAACCTCACTGCCTTGATCAAAGATATTTCGTTGAGGTGTAGTAAGGTTGAGAGGAACACCAACTATGATCCGCAACTTCCTTTGCGTCCACAGCAACTCCAGTCCAACAATCTTTACCCACATACCGTCACCCCATTACCAATAGCGCCATTTACTACCGTAGACACCACACTGAACCTCCCTGGTCCTAATCATACCGCTGAATGAAGCGTCTAGCCTACAAATGACGTCTTGTCCAAGATTTCATACACTCAGCCCCATTCGCACCTCTTTTCGCTATGTAATGCTTGCAGTGTGTCCCACTCCATCTTCTCCTATAAAAGTAAGGCACATCCTCCTCCTCCCAAACATGAATTAACTGTCCCTTCGTAGATGGACTTCATCACTCAAGCAGCTACCTACGTGCTAGCACCACCACTAAATACAATATCAGCAAAGGATATCCGGAGTACCGCCTTCCCCAATTTCTAAGTGATCTCATATCACGTATTTCACATGTACATCACCCACCAGCATTTACTTCTGTACCACTCTCATTTCATTTTGTCAACCCTGTCCCTCCTGGAGCCCTTATCCTAACCTGCCTTCTGCGGCACCTGCTATCTTACTGCAAGCAATACGTACAACCAGAACGGCCACATCTTCTTCAATTATTTCTTGTAGCTCATCAAACAATTCCTTTCTCCAACCCCTTTTTTGCATCATATAGGTCCGTTTCATCCTACTTTGTACTGGAATCTACTTGTCAAACCTCACATGATCTTCAGTAGAATGAACATCTACATCCTCTGTAGCAAAAGAACACTATCAAATTAGTACTCTTTATGTGTCATATGACCATCCCTAGTTTGATTACTGAAGGTAAAATTCGATAATCCCGTAAAATTTTTACATTCGCTTCCGTTATACCAGGACTCTGTAGGCTAATCATCAGATATCTATGTCGTGTCAGATCACTTCGACAGGGACAAACCTGAAGACTTTTATCATCATTTTCATAAAAGTTCTGCTTTTAATGTAGACACCAATTTTTGTAACATGATCAGCACTGAAAAGCTCCTTCATTTTAGATACACTAACAGGGGAGAAGATGAACAAACATTTGCTGCTGATTTTTAAAAGATTATTACCTCAACTTTGTTAGGTACGTCTGTTTTCTAGAACCGTTTATTCATCCAACAAAATCGCATTTCTCTGCACTGTGATTCTTTGTGATAAATAGATATTTCTAAAATATAATATAAAGTAAGGTAAAATTGAATTGCGACAAATATCTCTATTGCAACACGTTGTCGTATTTTACAAAATTTGCTCATGTAACTGACGTCGCTGTATGAAACAATAATTTATCAGCATACGTCCTGGGACAATGTTTATTTATTTGATTTCATTTCCATAGTCGTAAATGAAGCATGGCCTGCTCTTAGAGCGTAACATGTGACACTCTAGCTAGCCAGACGGAGAGACGAAAATGGTCTTCATAGAGAACGCCAGCTAACAAATATTCAAATGTTCAAATGTGTATGAAAATCTTATGGGACTTAACTGCTAAGGTCATCAGTCCCTAAGCTTACACACTAATTAACCTAATTTATCCTAAGGACGAACACACACACACACACACACACACACACACACACACACACACACACCCATGCCCGGTGGAGGACTCGAACCTCCGCCGGGACCAGCCGCACAGTCCATGACTGCAGCGCCTTAGACCGCTCCGCTAACCCCGTGCGGCTAACAAATATTACTTCCGTACAGCGACTAATGTGCGAGTATGCTTTTGGACAGTTTTCCACAGTCATCTACTCACTTTCTGTCTTCAACAACAGAAAAGACAACACTACACGACTCCGTAACAATTCAACTCTGCCATCTGTAGGAAAGAGTTGAACTTACGACACAACGGGCATCAATTCAGGCAGCTGAGTCCTTAGACGACTCTCACGTGACAACGCCACGTAATGCATGTATTACAATATTTAGTACAATATCGGAACTCTACAGGGAATGTTTGAGATAAGCGCAGTGCATCAAAAAAATTCTTCTGAATACTCTAAACAAGACTTAGGTAGCTTCAATATGCGGTTTAACTTCTAAATGCGATAAAGAACGGTAAAGTTTGGGAAATTGTTTCTAGATGACTGGGAACCTCTACGGCGGTGTTTAATATGTCAGGGAAACTGTAATTGAGTGATTTAGTGACATAGTACAAATTCGAAAAGTCGTTTTTGATATTTGTGTAGTTTAAAGATGATTTTGGCTTTGTTGCCGTACTGCGGAAATTTATCTTTTACATTATCTCTTTTAATGTTTCTGAAAATACCTTCCCCTATCTTCCTTTCCTCCTTAACAGAACCCTGTCTCATGTCGTTCGTGCGTAAATACGAGTGCTTTCATTGGTACATTGTAACATTATGTGATTGCTTTATCATTTTAAATCATTCTCTAATCGAGCAGTCGCTCGGCAACAGCTACAGTTAGCAAATAATGTTGTGAGAATGTAAAAGGTGAACCACCTGTGACGTAACTTGTTTGTTGTCGAAGCGCCGTCAGAGATACAGTGAGTTATTGACTTTGAAAACCGCGGCGCGAAAACGGACAGAAGAAGAACGCTTTTACACATTTTTTTTTTGATGTACGAGATATTCTCGATGAACAGTTACTCATTCTTCTCTTGCCTCTTGTAACTTGTGTCGGACGCGCATGTCTTGCCGCCGTATTATTATCGTTAAAAATAATATTGTTTTAGTGTAAAGTAAATGTGTAATACTACAAGTGCCTAGCAGTGGCTTTATTGTGCGACGTGTATGTGAAAACGTCAAAGGAATTGTTTTCATTACGAGAAGTGCCAGTCAAAACGGCACCCATGTTAAATTCTTCATTGTAGTGTAAGTTCATCTATTAATAGCCATAAACTCAGAGTTAAATGGAACTAGTGTATGGACTATTTATTTAGTGTAGAATCTATGTCCCACCTTCATGAAGTTATTTAATTTTCTTTATGTTTCTGCCAAATAGAGAGTTCACAGTCACGAATTCTTGCGTCGAGTTCGGACGGAAGTTGCATGCGGCGAAATATTTTCTCCGCGCCATATTCTACTGGTAAATGCATGATAAACTACAGTCCCTTAGGAAATTCGTGTTGAGCTATCCAAAAATAATTATATTTTGAATAGGCATTTACTCACCTCTGCAATGCAACTTCCGACTGATCAGACGATCAAACAAGAAACAGCCGCACACGGTCGGCGTTCGCAAATATGTTTCCACCGCTGATTATAGCTATATGTTACAGCACAAAAGTAAACATATTGTTATAATTAGCGACTACGAACGGGGACATTTATAACTGTATGTTTATGTATACACTTTACGTAAACATATCGTTATAATTGGCGCCCGAACAGGGACGCGAATTATAAAAAAAAAAAAAGAAAAAAAAACTGAAAGGAATAAAAATTTATATAAGATACGCATTGTGGGAATATTCATAAAGAATTGTAGCTAATCTTGTGCTTTTTATTTGTTACATGGCATCAAACACCATCCAATAAAATTTCCATTGAGCGAAAGAAACGAGATATTCAGAGTAAATTACGGAAGAGAGATTTTTTTTTGGAACCGAATTTGTGCGAAAATCTAGTAGCAACGCTCAAGGCAGTCATCAGCAACGTAAGTTAAAATTTCGTTAGCCGTAGCCAAGCTTCCTTAATTTCAGCCGACATTAATCAATTTGTGACGATCTTTAGTAGTTGCAGTAAAATTTGCTTTGAATTCAGTAGATTGCATTTAGTAGACTAGTAATTTCTTCAAGTGTTGTTTAAATTCCATTGTTGTGTATTGCATATCATTTGTTTTTAAATGTCCGCTGCCTGTTCACGGAGCTGACCAGCCTTAGTTTTCATTTGTTGTGAACAGTGTGCAGCCATACTTTCTTTACAGTCCAGAATAGTCTCTTGTTCTCGTGACGTGCATCTCCCGACATTCCGATCTTGTGACGTAGCAGTGACAACTGACTCGCAACCGATAAATTACATCTCTGTCGACAGCTGACGGCCGTAGCTCAAACGAACTTCATTGACTTACTGTTTGTAAATAAGTGAGCTATGGCAGACGATAAAATGTCATCACTAGATTCAAATGATCAGAATGAAACGAGTGAAGTGTCGCGTCGCTTACGCTCCCGCACGATAATTAGTAGGGCTGAGACACCAATCGAAACAATTGTAGAAAGTGAAGTGGGAAATCTTACGGACTTTAGTGCCTCACACCATAATGTTACTGGTACTGAACTAGACAATGCCAGCATAGTTTCTGCCACTAGTAGTCGTAGCCATATACTGGTTACAAGGGAGGCAGGTGAAAGCAATTCAGGGGTAGTGACAGACGATGTATTCAAACAGCTACTGAATCAAATAAGTCAAATGATGCAGGACGGAAATCGCAAATTGAAAGAGGAAAATCGCCAAATGGTGAATTCCATTAAAAATGATTTGAAACACGAAAATAGACAAATGTTAGCCTCGCTTGAAGATAAACTTTCTACAGTAAGCGAAAAAATAAAAACTGTTAGAGAAAAGGTAGCCAAAGAAGTCGCAAAGCAAGTTAAGGATGCTGTTTCTCAAATGCGAAGTGGAATAATTTTCGAACTGAATGACACTTTAGCTACCATGCAAAGCGAGACAGCTGACATCCGAAACGCAACCAAGAATCTTGACTCCATCGTAACCACGGTTAATCACAGATTAGACAGAGTAACTACGCAGGTAGAAAAACTAACCGAGGGAATGTCAAACTTGACTCTGGAAACGGAAACGAAAGTAAAGGAGAGGCCAGATAGTCATGAGAGAGAATTTAGAGAAAAGTATGAGAACTGGATTGCTGGAAAGGACAAATTTGTCGAAGATAAAATTAACAAAGACCTAGTAGAGACTGTGAAAGCAACCACTCTTGGTATCTTGTCAGCTCCTGGAAGCTCCGGAGATACCGTAATGTCTGAACTCGGTAGCATTAGGCGTACCCTTCAGCAAGAATTACCAAATTGGAAGCAAGAGGTAGCGGAACAGCTAAATAACATGAAGGCACAAGTGAGTAGTAGTTCCCGAATACAGAGACCGAATTATCCTAAGTCTTTAGCCTCAGAGGAAGAAGATGAATTATTTCGTCAATTCCGAATACCTGTTGTGCCTAATGAACACACTTCACCACCACATATTCCAGTTAGTCACCGAAACCAAGAATCTGACTAAGTAGTAAAAATGATGAAGGAAGAAAGCATGATAATGCATCGAGTTTTTCAAACCTTTAACCCGGAAAAACGAAATATCCACCCAGTTGTTTTTCTTCGTGGATTCTCTGGCATTTTTCCAAATTCGTGGACTGATAGACAGCGTATCCAATTTGTTACCGGATCTATAGGTGGCGAATCGGCAATATGGTGAACCGAAGTGGTTGATAAGTGTCGGACATATGAGGAGTTTGAGCACTGTTTCCTCAGCAAATTTTGGAGCGAAGGTGTTCAGAAGCGCCTTCGTAAAGAAGTCTATAATGCAGAACAATTTGACCCCAGGAATAGTAGCCTGAGAAAGTACTTCGAAAAATATCTTGGCAAAATTAGGTATTGGGATAACCCTATCAATAGTAAAGATGTAATTATGATTCTCAAGTCTAAATTACCCATTTCGATTCGTGAAAAGCTGATAGCCATACCAGATGATGATCCAGATACTTTTCTGTCGATATTAGATTCCCTAGACCTGATCTATGAGGACATGAGAGCTAACAAACCGCGGAGTACTCCGCACAATTCTTGGCCACAACATTACGAGAGTAACGGCTATGAAAAGCCAGGGAACGGTTACAAAAATAGTAACGATTGGCAAAACGGAAATAAAGGCAATGGGTATCCGCACAAAACGAATAGACATAATCAACACAACCGATTCAATCCCGTGTATAACACGACTGGTAACCAGTACGGCAATCAATCGTACAAGCAGAAGTTTGGAAACGGTTTCAGTCAAAAAGGTTGGCAACAGCAGAGCGGATCGCAATGGAATGCACCGTACTCGCGCAGCCAACACTCAAATTACGGGCAGCAACAAACAGCTGATAACGCCCACTCATACCAACACAATTCCACGCCTAGTAAAAATCAAGAGCAGGGAATGCACAGAAACACACAGTTTAACGGCAAACCACAGTGTGAAGGTGGATTTCACAGTAACAATTCCGGAAATCATAATAGTAATAAAAATCATCAGACCCCGCGAAGGCATTACAATCCCCCTGTATTTTTCGCAAACGCGGAAGACAGTAACACGCATTGGACACCAGAACAAACGCAGCAACATTTTGACACAAGGTTTGTGCATAACAGTAATTTTGTTCCTCAGTGTTCTCATAATGTCAGATTGGTCGAACTTTCTAATGATGAAGGCCAATCAAAACCACACAAGCAGGAAAACTAAGTTCAGCATCTGAAAGCTCCCTAAGTGATGCTGTGAGACAGAATGGGGGCTACCACTTCGACGGAGAGACTAACCATGACGTACTTGTACTGAGATACAATGACGGGATTGACATGAGACAAGAATTATTACAAGAGAAACAGACGACTGACGGTGATGGACCGATAGATGACCAAGTGCAAGCTATGACACGGAATTTTGACGACTGTAATCCTAGATACAGGTGCAAATATTAATGCTGTGTCCTTATGTTTCTATAAGCAAATTAGTACATTAATTAAAATTCCAACAGTACCCGTCCAAGGATGTTCAATAACAGGAGCCATCGGCTCCCAGACACAAAAGGTCAGTATACAAGCTTGGGTACCACTGGAGATTCAATCAATACCCATAAAATGTATTTTCCTCGTTGTCAAGATTTTGGCAGTGCCATGTCTCTTGGGAATGGATTTTCTATGACGATATAGAACCCGAATAGATCTTTATACAGGCATTTGAACACTTTTAGTTGCTAAAAACACACTTTAAACCATGGTTGCTCTTACGCAAAAATCGAAAATGGCAAAGTCTTTTTGAGGGACCTTACGAGATCCTTCGTGTACCGCATACAGGTTGTTATCTAATTTCTGATCCCGCAAATGGAAAAATAAAAGGGTTATACCATCACTCAGATCTTAAAAAGTATCATGCTACAGAATAAGTCAAAAGGACAGCTTTATAATGGCAAGAGAAGGTTAGCCGCTAGTGACTAAGCGACAACTGATCTGACTCTTAAAAAAAAAAAAAAAAAAAAATTAAAAAAAATGCTTAGAATAAATTACACGACAATGAGTCTTATCTTGCTATACAGCAGAGAATTTAAAATATGTTATCTTGAGCCATAATTTAAGTACAGACAAGCTGATAAATAATAAAAAATTCTTGTTTAACAAAGAAAGTGATCAACTCCAAGAACTCTAGTTTTAAGATTTAGTTTTAAGGAGATAATATTTAAGAGAGAGAAATGAAATATAAAGCGAAGGATGTGCCTAACAAGCCGGCTTCTGCGATATGAAATGCTAAAAAGTGAAAATAAAACATAGTACGTAAGAAAATTTTTTTTAGTTCAAGGAGCAATGATCGAGAAATGAAATTTATTTTCGTCAAGGACAAGGGTCGCTTGACAATTATTGGTTCCTGATCCCACTAAACAGGAAAACAAGTAACTAATTTATAAGTCAGCTATGTCTAGATTAAGTTCTAATGTACATAAAAATCTGGAACAGGTTCATCTCTGCAATAAAATAACGTAATGTTCACGAAGCATGTGAGTTACTTGTAAGTACCAACATGACCACGAAAGCGCTGTCCTTCAGCTAGATAAACAAAGTAGCATTAATTGTAATTGAAATACGCAGGTCAGATACATTCAAAGACATAAGTGAAATAAATACCAAGTATAAGAGTGTAAGTGGCAAGGACCAAGCAATGATGACTTAAGGTCATATATAGAGGTCAATGCAGTGTAGCGCAAGCAGGCGTCAAGGCGAGAATAAAATGACAATGAAACCGCCGGCAAAACAAAGCAGCTAGTTTGTAATTGGAGCGCGTACGCAGACGTACGGCGCAAAGGAAAATTAATTTCTAAGTCATAAGGAACAAGGAGTTGTTTGCTAGATTTCTCCTTCTATGTACTATTATATCTATGTCTTTCTTCTGAATTTGTGTAAATATCCTAACCCGCCTAAACCCGTCCCGCAGACTTCACGTCACAGATTGAGAAATGCGGTTGACGTGGAGGGCTGGTTTGGCATACGATTTTCGAAAGGAAACGCGTGAACGAAATCTGGAAAAGCTAGTTTTGAAATGTCTTTATTTTTCCTTTTAAAGTCAATCCGAGACGCAAACCGAGATCGCGTTAAGGAATTTGAATATTTTCTTGAATGTTGTTCTGTTCTCATGTGAGAGGGCGATCAAATGTGACTGATTGATTCTGACATCTAGTAAAAAGAGAATTTTTGTTGAAATGACAGTGGCAACTTTAATGAAACTAATAAATAAAAAGAACGATTCAAATGAATTAAAATAATAATAATAATAATTGCTAACAGATCGGAGAAACTAATGTGACTGTGAAAATGGTTCAAATGGCTCTGAGCACTATGGGACTTAACAGCTGTGGTCATCAGTCCCCTAGAACTTAGAACTACTTAAACCTAACTAACCTAAGGACATCACACACATCCATGCCCGAGGCAGGATTCGAACCTGCGACCGTAGCAGTCGCACGGTTCCGGACTGCGCGCCTAGAACCGCGAGACCACCGCGGCCGGCTGTGACTGTGAACTAAAAGCATAATTAGTCTTAGAGAAAGATGAGGAACAATGTAAAGCGAAATGTTAAGGTAGTTACCAACAAAGCAACAGAAATTGAAATGGACATGATAATCAAAGCTCTCACTTAGCAAGCTTCAAAGTGAGACAAACTATTTGATTATAAACTGCAAAAAAAAAAAAAAAAAAAAAAAAAAGTGTACATTGTAGTGTATAAGTGAAGGCTTAAAATGGTGTGGAAGTCTGCCACAGACACGAAGCAATGCATCGTTGTTATAAGTAAGTGATAATTTCATTCACGATGAAGATAAAAAGTGTTAAACGTGCAGATAGGCCGACGGACAATGATAGTCCGGTTGTGTAACCGAAGGCGGTGATGTGATTACGTGCAGTGCATCGGAAACCAAGTGTGTTAGCTGCTTTGCAAAGTGCGCTAGCCTACCTTAAAATCTTCAAAATCGGCTGGAAAATGTGGAGACATGGATGGTTTCAATGGAGTCTCTGTCCCTGGTAATCCTCGTCCCTCCGCATCAGCTCAGCAAACCACAACACCATCGACGCAACGTGTACGCTGAACCGTGCGCGGAAAAGCTGAAGTACCGCGTGGAGGCTGGTGAGCGCCTCGAGTTCCGATTCAGCTCTAACAATCAGCCTGTGTCAACGTCCATCGACGCAACAAACGCGTTAAATTTAAAGTGATGCACTAGCACAGCACTCCCGCTGCAGTTCGACGAAACGGACTTTCCATGAAAGCCGCTCCTAAAATAAAAGACTCTTATATGAGTTCACAACGTATCACATACTATGCTAACGTTATATCCCGTGAATGAAATGCGAACAGCCAAACCACACGCGAATAGTGACAAAGTCAAATTCCTATGAATCCCAAGTCCTAAAATTAGATTTAAGCTTAGATTTTTGGCTAATGGGTATTTATATTTTTTGTTACATGTAACGTGTGTACCTAACGTGCGAGCGAGACTCGCCCACCAGAGCTGATGAAAAGTTTTCTACTCGGAGACCGCAAAGTAGCGATCCAACTTCTCAAGGGATAAGCTTCACCTGGAGAAGAACTTACCTGTCAAATACACAAACAATGAAAGCGTAAAAATCATACAACTAGTGAGCAATGAAAATTGGACACGTGTGACAAATTCCATGTGTGAGAATTATGTATGTATAAAAATGGACACGTGTGAGAAATTCCATGTGTGAGAATTACATGTGTGTAAAAATGGACACGTGTGAGAAATTCCATGTGTGAGAATTATGTGTGTATAAAAAGATGAATCCTATGTGTTTTCTTTCAGGAGCAAAGAGCCTATGAGCTCTGGACAATAGCTTGAGGCCACAAAGATGGTCGTTATGAAAGACTGTAATGAGTATAATGTATAATCCCCATTGTAAACTTCGTAGATTTACTGTCTTAGTTTTTAAATTTTTTGTGTATATTTACCTTAAGAACTGTCTTTGTCTATGAATGAGAGATCACCATATTTGTGTAATCCTAATAATCAAATGACAGGAATACTGTGTTTGATCAATGTAAATCTGTAACGTACTCAATCCCATAATGTTAACGGCGACATGTGAATCTTGGTAATCTCCTTGATTTCCAAGATTCCCATGGAAGGCAATGTAACATTATGTGATTGCCTTATCATTTTAAATCATTCTCTAATCGAGCAGTCGCTCGGCAACAGCTACAGTTAGCAAATAATGTTGTGAGAATGTAAAAGGTGAACCACCTGTGACGTAACTTGTTTGTTGTCGAAGCGCCGTCAGAGATACAGTGAGTTATTGACTTTGAAAACCGCGGCGCGAAAACGGACAGAAGAAGAACGCTTTTACACATTTTTTTTTTTTGATGTACGAGATATTCTCGATGAACAGTTACTCATTCTTCTCTTGCCTCTTGTAACTTGTGTCGGACGCGCATGTCTTGCCGCCGTATTATTATCGTTAAAAATAATATTGTTTTAGTGTAAAGTAAATGTGTAATACTACAAGTGCCTAGCAGTGGCTTTATTGTGCGACGTGTATGTGAAAACGTCAAAGGAATTGTTTTCATTACGAGAAGTGCCAGTCAAAACGGCATCCATGTTAAATCCTTCATTGCAGTTTAAGTTCGTCTATTAATTGCAATAAATTCAGAGTTAAGTGGAACTGGTGAATGGACTATTTATTTAATATAGAATCTATGTCTCACTCCATCATGAAGTTATTTAATTTTCTTTATGTTTCTGCCAAATAGAGAGTTCACAGTCACGAATTCTTTCGTCGAGTTCGGACGGAAGTTGCATGCGGCGAAATATTTTCTCCGCGCCATATTCTACTGGTAAATGCATGATAAACTACGGTCCCTTAGGAAATTCGTGTTGAGCTATCCAAAAATAATTATATTTTGAATAGGCATTTACTCTCCTCTGCAATGCAACTTCCGACTGATCAGACGATCAAACAAGAAACAGCCGCACACGGTCGGCGTTCGCAAATATGTTTCCACCGCTGATTATAGCTATATGTTACAGCACAAAAGTAAACATATTGTTATAATTAGCGACTACGAACGGGGACATTTATAACTGTATGTTTATGTATACACATTACGTAAACATATCGTTATAACATGTAGGAATATTTTTCCGTCCATTGTCTAGCTCGTGCGTCACTGTTCACCATGAATCTGTACATTGAGGTCAATTAACCCTTTGGGTAGTTTTGGTCCAATAGGAGGCGATCTGCCTATCGCTTCTTGCGACCTGAGAAAACGCTTGTACTGCTAGAAACAAGAAGACAAACAATTTAAAGTAGAGAACGAATCACTGTAATACATTGTTTCATAGCAGCCTGTTGACATAGATGAAAACCCCGTTAAGTGCCAGGAAGAAGTCGTTTTGACATATATGGAGAGGATTCCGGTACCAAACTGCCACTGGCACCACATGTATTCAACCCATGCATGACGACACCGAACTGAAGTGATAACTTCCCACATTGACTGGATTATACTGGGCACCGTTGTGACGGAAGCATCCCTTAGTATTCAGTTTCTCTTTATAGCATAAATTCGCTTTGGTACGACAGTTACCTCTGTGTAATACAGAACATTTGTTCTACTTGTAAAAAAATGTATCCGTTGATTCATGCTACTCGTGGATGGCAGAGAACGCCCTGATCATGTCCTACTGTTGTCAGAGCTCCAGGATGCAAGCAAAGACGGTACTGAAAGGTCGAGTGTGCATTGACGAGGGTTAATGTCCAATCGACTACGAGACTACAGGTCGGATACAATCACGGATTGGTGAAGATAGATCTACTGTGTCGTCACAACATTTGCCTTCCGGAAGGCGTTCGATACAGCTACGCACTGTCGCCTAGTAAACAGAGTAAGAGCCTACGGAATATCAGACCAGCCCTGTGGCTGGATTGAAGAGTTATTAGCAAACAGAACACAGCATGTTGTTATCAATGGAGAGACGTCTACAGACGGTAAAGTAACCTCTGGCGTGCCACGGGGGAGTGTTATGGGACCATTGCTTCTCACAATATATATAAATGACCTAGTAGATAGTGTCGGAAGTTCCATGCGGCTTTTCGCGGATAATGCTGTAGTATACAAAGAAGTTGCAGCATTAGAAAATTGCAGCGAAATGCAGGAAGATCTGCAGCGGATAGGCACTTGGTGCAGGGAGTGACAACTGACCCTTAACATAGACAAATGTAATGTATTGCAAATACATAGAAAGAAGGATCCTTTATTGTATGATAATATGATAGCGGAACAAACACTGGTAGCAGTTACTTCTGTAAAATATCTGGGAGTATGCGTACGGAACGACGGTAGCGTTCTCGTTTCTTGCGCCCGGGTTCCCGGGTTCGATTCCCGGCGGGGCCAGGGATTTTCTCTGCCTCGTGATGACTGGGTGTTGTGTGATGTCCTTAAGTTAGTTAGGTTTAAGTAGTTCTAAATTCGAGGGGACTGATGACCATAGCTGTTAAGTCCCATAGTGCTCAGAGCCATTTGGCCGTTTGAACGTACGGAACGATTTGAAGTGGAATGATCATATAAAATTTATTGTTGGTAAGGCTGGTGGCAGGTTGAGATTCATTGGGAGAGTCCTTAGAAAATGTAGTCCATCAACAAAGGAGGTGGCTTACAAAACACTCGTTCGACCTATGCTTGAGTATTGCTCATCAGTGTGGGATCCGTACCAGGTCAGGTTGACAGAGGAGATAGAGAAGATCGTGTTTCGTCACAGGGTTATTTGGTAAGCGTGATAGCGTTACGGAGATGTTTAGCAAACTCAAGTGGCAGACTGTTCAAGAGAGGCGCTCTGCATCGCGGTGTAGCTTGCTGTTCAGGTTTCGAGAGGGTGCGTTTCTCGATGAGGTATCGAATATATTGCTTCCCACTACATATACCTCCCGAGGAGATGACGAATGTAAAGTTAGAGAGATTAGAGCGCGCACGGAGGCTTTCAGACAGTCGTTCTTCCCGCGAACCATACGCGACTGGAACCGGAGAGGGAGGTAATGACTGTGGCACGTAAAGTGCTCTCCGCCACACACCGCTGGGTGGCTTGCGGAGTATAAATGTAGATGTAGAGGAAAATACGTCGCAGGTCGGGCGGGATTTTAGACATATTGCTGCTGGTGTGCGGTTATCGCCAGTGACATATAGTGACAATGATAAGTGCTGGGCAAGGGTTACCTGTGTCAAAGCATTCAGGACATATTCTGATCGGATGCCACAGAGTTAGAACTCTACCTACATACGCGTGTCTGGTGAGCAGAAGCAAACCGTTTCTAGGTGTTTTCCTGACTCGGAGAGGCTACATGGTTTTTGTACCGAAGCCTATTTTGTGTGCGACACAGCTGGCTTCGACGTCGTCTTGTTTGAGCTCACCCAGTTTACTCACACCTTCTTCCAGATAAGCAGGTGGTGGAGGTGGCGCCCCGCCGCCACGGACACGCCTTCCCGCGCGACAGCCCCCGCCCCCGCCCCCGGCAGCGTCTGTTCGGCGAGGCCTCTCACCGCCGTCGTCGCAGCCTCCGCAGGGGACCGGAGGCTACTCTGCAATGCGCAGAAAACAGACGACAGTCGGGCGGCGCTGTCGCTGTCCCCGTTACAAATATATTACGTCAGCTGTGCGGGTGGTCGACGTCCGCCGGCCGCTTTCCGAATTTACATTGCGCTGGTGAAATAAATGCCTACAAATGAATCCTGCTAATATATCTCCCTTTTCCTTTCTGGTCGCGTTTCGACGTTTCCAAGTTTTTGCCAGCGGTGAATATAAATGTCTGAAATATTAATAGTGGCAGAAAGCGAAGGCGGGGGGTTCCCCGTTTTTGGAGCCGTCATTGTTCGCCGCCGGCGCCCCTGGCGGTCGCCGCATGCATTACGTCGGCGACGGTGGCGGCGCGCAGCGGCACCCCCTGCGTGACGGACACGTGTAAGCAGCCGCCGGCGGAGATACCAGAGCACTGCGGGCCACGCCACGTGTTAGCAGCCGGCAGCCGACCACAGTGGTGGCCCACCCCGCGCGCCGGTCCTTTCCGGGATGGCGCTGTCAAAAACTGTGTCCGCTTATTATGAAGCGCCGCGTCCGAAATATGCGTACCGATTATTAATGGCCTTCCCGACGCCAGACCAACTGCCGTTTTCATTCTGATTGACGCATTTGTTACATTCCTGGAACACATTCCTTCTCAATTAGGCTCAGCTAATTAGTGCTTGCTAATGTGCTGCAGTAGCCGTCCTCTTCCTAGGTTGGTCCGCAGTTGCTACCCACCAAAGAAGCCAACGGGGTCATTGATAAACCGAGGAATAGTCGGAAACTACTGCTTACACCCACTGACGACACAATATCATCAACCTGTCTATCGGTGGTTTCTCTGCTGCCTACTATGTAAATTTGCAACAGTTTGAAGGTGGTAGACAACACACGTCAGTTTGTCAAGATGTGTTCTCGTATAAGTCTGCATTATCAAATGATTAGAATTTCAAAGCAGCTACACAGAGAAGCTAGCAGTTACGTCATCTACGTTCTGTATTTAAGGAAAGATGCTGCTTCGGGTTTCTCACTCAGAAATTGCGAGTGACCCTTGTTTGTTAGCGACATGCGAGGTTTTCGTGTTATGACTCTGGTAAGAAAACCTGTATCATCAGGTTCCCTTCCATTCAGAAGGATGCTGCACGCAGCGGCTGTTATATTGACTTGTAAATAATAGATTTCAGCTATCAGTCGTCCTTTTTAAATTTTATTGGCAGATCTAGATTTCAGCTACAAACTAGCCATTCTCAATGCACTATCATTTTTGATCAATGCATGTAATGCCTATTGGTCGGACTTCATCCACAGTTTATTGAATACTGTATCAGTACAACATCAAACCACTTCATCTTTCGGCTCATGTTACAGCAACCTCTTTAGATGTTCAGGGAAGAACAGGCAGTCTCGGTTGCAAAATGATTTTTTATTTGTTTAACTGGTGACGCGTTTCCCTCCCACAGGATCATCTTCAGACGTCTGGGGGAAACACAAATTTCCTCAGTACAAATTTAGGAGCCAGGAATCGGCTATAAAGCTACTGTCAGTTAAATAAAGCAACTGCGAAACCACGACCCGAGTTGTAAAAAGAGTATAACCAAAGATAACCTCACCTCTAAAAATACTCGAGGACCACTGGCAAGTGTACAGAGAGTCCAACATTCACCAAAAAAAAGAACAAATATTGAGGGCTAAGTGACAGTGGCTCACAGAGTATGTGAGTAATATAAGGAATAAAATCGTACAAGAGTCACACGTTAATTGCGTTTATGCTTACTCGCTCTTAACACAACGCAGGGTATGTTTACAACATAGCTCAGGTGTATAAAGGTTCCTTTTCATACACGTTTGCGGCTCCTGCTACAGAGCTATGAATCAATGTGACCGACTCAGTCATAGGAGGCGCCGACAGACGGGAAAAAAGACAATATGTGTTTAGAGTAATAATTAACTTACATCCATTGTATAAGATTAAAAAAACGAGGGAGCACAACTAAACCGCATCTACGTATAAAGCAAAACCACAAGTGCATAGAAATTTATTTAAAAACTGACATCATAGCCTCGAAGTAATCCTGGTTGTGGAAGATCAATTGTTTGTTGAGCAGACCTGGGCTATTCAAATGGGCTCTTTTGTTATAACTTGGCGAAACTGTTAAGGAACACTAAGGTACAAATTATGCCCTCTATAAATGTGGGAACACGGTTCCTGCTTCCTCACAGTAAGAAACCTAAGTCTTTCCACTTCTCTAGCTCTTAAGTATATCACATTAAGTGTGTTGATTGTGACGCACAGTATATCGACTGTTGTATAGCTAGAGAAGGCCGAAATGCACGCGTTAAACTCAAGCAGGCTGGCGTGAGGTCTGAAACAGGACACGGAATGAATGCTATAAAGAAAAGTACGTAGCTGCTGGAATACTTAACTTTAATCCATCATTTGTATACATCGTTCTTGATGAGACATGCTTCATACGATAACTATCAATTGCTATGGCGCCTTGCTAGGTGCCCGCATCTCGTGGTCGTGCGGTAGCGTTCTCGCTTCCCACGCCTGGGTTCCCGGGTTCGATTCCCGGCGGGGTCAGGGATTTTCTCTGCCTCGTGATGTCTGGGTGTTGTGTGATGTCCTTAGGTTAGTTAGGTTTAAGTAGTTCTAAGTTCTAGGGGACTGATGACCATAGATGTAAAGTCCCATAGTGCTCAGAGCCATTTGAACCATTTTTGAACCTTGCCGTCACACGGGGAAACAGAGCTGAAGGCTCTAACTATCTTCTCTGCAAATAAACGAGGCTTCGTCAGCCTTGCATCGCTAGCTAAGTCGACCGTACAACTGGGTCGAGTGCTAGTAAGTCTCTCTATACCTGCCGTGTGGTGGCGCTCGGTCTGCAATCACTGATAGTGGCGACACGCGGGTCCGACGTATACTAACGGACCGCGGCCGATTTAAAAGCTACCACCTAGCAAGTGTGGTGTCTGGCGGTGACACCACATCGACCAAACGGGGAGATCTTTTATAGCCCATTTTTGAGAGCATCTTTAAAAAAAAGGCAACTTAAAAAAATTCTCCCTTTGCACAACATTTCAAACTTTTCGCCACCACGCACCAGTCATAAATGATCTCAATATTTGCATTTGTACAAAAAGGCAAGGAGATGATCATCTTCGAAGAATATGAGATCTCGAAAAGATCTGTTTTAACAGCCCTCGGCTACTCAGCAAAGAACTGACATTTCATAACCAGGGTTACTTCGAGGCTATGGTGTCACTTTTTACATGTACACGGGGCTTTGGTTTGTGCCGTGGTATGGGTTAGTAGTGCTCCCTGTTTTTGTCTTATATAATGAATCTAAGCTTACCATCACTCTATAAACACATCCTCTGTTTCCCCGTGTGACGGCGCCACCTAGTTCGGCGTTGGTCACGTTGATTGATAGCTCTGTAGCAGGAGCCCTAAAAGTGTGCCCTAAGGACGCTTTATACACCTGGTCTATGCTGTAAACGTGTGTTAAGAGTGAGAACATGTAGCACAGGTAACGTGTGACTCCTGTACGATTATATCCTTTACGCTACTCACGTACTTTTTGAGCCAAGATCTCTTAGCCTGTAACACTTATATCGATTACTGGCAGGTCTATATTAGGTAACTATCTACGATTATGGAGCGTGTGTTCTTTGTTAGTTAACGTCATTGATTTGTGACAGGAAATTTAGAGTTCTGTAATGTAAATATAGAAAAAGCTAAATGATGTTTAAAATAATGAAATTTTATAATATGTGTATATTTAGAAGATAAACTTTGTATGTTGGAAGCTAGTTCATGCTTAGGACGTTTGTGTCTGTAACATGTAAAAGACGTAGGGAAGTCCCTCCGCAACGGAAGTGGCTCGGAGCAATGTAAAAGGTGGTTCTGGCGGTCGAACTGGGCGGCTACTTGGTGGGAACGGTATGCAGGCAGCCGTTGCACAGTACACATCGCCGGTGCCAAGGGAGGCAACTGGAAGCCGCTTTGCAAGGGATTTTGCCTCAGATGTGGATTTGGCTGTTGCATGGTACTCTCGGCAATAAGGAATTGCCCCAACACGTTAAATATCCGTCGCCAAGAAGAAATTTTGTAGAGCATTCAAGCATCAGAGGCCGTGAGTACAGTTAGCCGTCACGTCGCTTGCCACCACTACTTCGCCACTGCTCCACCAACTTCATGCATACAGACATTGAAACGTCCCCTTTCAACAATTCTACACGACTGTGCTTAAACTGACACACAATATTTTGTTAGCGCAACGCAATCTGACTTTCAAAATTCCCTACAAAAGAATGGCCCTGACTAACATTAAACTATACCTTTCACAAATCACTTACCTCACAAAAATCTTCGCTGCTCAAGCTACTGCAATACAGAGAGCGCCACTACTGCCAGCTAAATAATAGATTCAAACTATGGAAGGCACTAACTACTGATAGGGATAGTTAGCAAATGAAAGATATTAATAGAGAACAAACAATATATTTACCTTGATATCATCATATATAAATATAGCAGTTCACGACAAATTTCAAAACTCCGCCATCTCTCTCCCCGCATCCACCACTGCTGGCGGCTCACCTCCAACTGCGCAACGCTACGCGCTGTTCACAGCCAGCTGCCTAACACTATAATGGCGAGTATTACAACAATGCAAAGCAGCCACAGACTGCACACAGCATAGCCAGTGATTTTCATACAGAGGTGGCGTTACCAATAAAAAAACCTAAACAGCCTACTTACAACATGTACCAGAGGATAGACCAGTTGATTTGTGTGATGATTTTAATAATAATCCAAGTGCTACAAATTTGTGTTTAGAACCCTAACTTTTATCCTCATCATACAGGATCCCCTCCTAAGTGATGAGAAAACCGAGTATCCTGTTCCAAATTCAATAGTGATTTATTTATGTTTGTCAAATGTGCAAGGATTTGCAAGAGTTGAAGTTAGTTAGAATGTTGCTAAAGAGATCTCAGTTTATTGCAAAGTATCGTTTTGCAAAAATTCAGTGCAACACTGTGTAAATGTTACTGTCTAAAATACCTGCTTCACAGGCGATGAAAAACTCACGTGAGTTAAACTTATTTGAAACATAATTGAGCCTTGATTACTATCATGAACGAGTTTTTTGAAGTTAATTAAGCTCAGTGTTGAATAATTTGCCTTAAAAAAAGTAAAACAGAAACTATTTCAAGTGAAGCTAAGAATTAGATTTAGTTGAATTCAATTTTGCTACTGAAATAATCAGAGAGTTTGACTAGTGATAAAATATCAGTTTATGGGTCCCCACCATATTCTAGAAAGATAAATGGAATGTTATTACTAGTAAGGAAATCTATTTCTATAAATGATAGTATAAACAGGGTGATTATGGTATTATTTATTTCAGTTGTGGTATTTATATGTCGGAAGCCCCTCCTGGCCAATTTTAGTTCTGCACCTCTTGCAGGAACATTTCAGTAATGATCCAAGTAACAAGATTGAGTGCAGCCCTTATTAGTTTGAGTTTGGTACGACTTTGCTTTCTATGATTACCAGTATGTGCATAACTGGTAACTACTGCTACACACAGCTCAGACTGCTCCGTGTCCGTTTGTATCTTGTGTCCTACTAAAAGGGAATCTTAATGAAAGTCACTTCAAGAACTAATTCAATTTTCTTAAACATATATTTTCAAATAAATATGCCTAATTGGACTGGCGACCTTTTATTAAACCCGAAAGTTTAAAGCCTGTTTAGTTTTTTATTAATTGCACTATATTCCAAACTGTAGTCAGATACCTTCATCCAGTAGACACACGCGCGGTCAGAACTCAAAATCCTCCCAGAGGGTAACATTAGCTTACGTCAATCGGCAGATTAGTGTTGTATGTGGCTTTCCCCGTGACGGCACTAAATGTACGGTGGTTAGGGAAGAGTGACGTATAAGATAGCTCGTGTTATAAGCCCTCAATATTTGTTCCTTCATCTCCAACCTTATTTACATGGTTTCATATGTCGCCTACCCTCTTGAAACATATTCTTAATTATTTCCGTAGGTGGATGTGTCCTGTAAATTTTGTTGGATGAAGTGCCATTTTTGGTGACTGAGTCCGCCTCCGAAGAGTAGCGGTAGCGTTACCGCTTACTACGTAGAAGGTCCCGGTTCGATTCCCGGCAGAGGACTGGGTGTTGTGTGTTCTTCATCGTCATTGACTCACAAGTCACCGAAGTGGCGTCAACTAAAAAGCAATACGGGGGCCGAAATCCACCGAAATGGGGCCTCCCGGCCAACAATGCCATTCGATCATTTCCTTTTGGTGATTATTGGACTTTCTGTACGCTTGCCAGTGGTCCTCGAGTGTTTTTACCTGGTGAGCTTGTCTTTGGTTACTCTCTTTTCACAAGTCGGTTTTGCTTTCCAATTGCTTTATTTAATTGATAATGTAGCTTTATAGCCGTTCCCTGGCTCATAAATTTGTTCTGAGGAAACTCCTGTGAGAGTGAAACGCGTCGTCAGTTGAAAGCATTCTGAAATCGAGACTGGCTATTCTGTCTTGTATCAGTATGAATTCGACTGTGGCAGCATTGTCGCTTGTCGTTCCGCGATATTGCTACTCAAGTTGATCAGGACACTGCGACCGTGGTGCGAAAATAAAGGTGTATTTTGACACAGTTTGCCAATGGCCACACGTGACTAGCGCGTGAGAGGACGTAGTGTGTTTGGGGATGAAGGTTATAGAGCGACGCTACATATCTTGAGTCAAGAAATGGACTCGTTTACAGCAAGAGGAGTGTCCAAACGGGCAGCACGACACCGTACTTACAGCCAGTATGATGACTATTGGTCTGATTTCCCTCACGAGCCAAAGACTACACTGCATACAGGACTGGAAAAAATGGCTCTGAGCACTATGGGACTTAACATCTGTGGTCATCAGTCCCCTAGAACTAAGAACTACTTAAACCTAACTAACCTAAGGACAGCACACACATCCATGGCCGAGGCAGGATTCGAACCTGCGACCGTATCGGTCACGCGGTTCCAGACTGAATCGCCTAGAACCGCACGGCCACACCGGTCGGCACAGAACTGGAACCAAGTCTTCTTTTCATACAAATCTCAGGTCTGTGCATCGCATCACAATAGATGTAACGAAATGCAGAAGCTCCCAGGAGAACGTACGTTACCACATTTGTGGTGCTATTGGACGCTAACGTTGATGCTGCTGGTTGGTTGGTGCAAAAAGTGTACAACTAAAGTTTGATTAAATTAGTTTGACAACAAAATTTAATTTGAGAAACATGTGGAAAAACGTCAACTTTCGAGCCTTCTTCAAACTGAATACGAAAGGAAAATTTTCATTTAGTTTTAATAAACAGCATGAATAAATTGACAACTGTTTTGTTAATTAACGCTTCTCACATACCGACTGTGGAAACAGCCAGTCTTAAAACATTTTACGACTAAAGCAATTTCGTACCAATAGACACAACAATGCATCCCAAGAAGGTAATCTTTATACTTTTTAAAACTAAATGACCAAATGAAAATATTCTTCTTTGTTTTAGAAATGGCACTTTTGAATTTGACAGTTGGTTTCTTAACTAGCATCTCCTGCTTGCTGATTCAGCAGAACAGTCAGCCTTAAATTCAGCAAAACAGTCAGCCTTTTTAAATTTTTTTAAAAAAGCTAAAACAATTCCTTATCAATAGACACAACAGCTACTTCAAATAAGGCAATCGTTACACTTTTTAAAACCGAGTACCGAAATGAAAGTTTTAAGAAAGTTACTCGACCTTTTCAAAAGCTAAACAGGTAATTAAAACATTAGAGACAACCGTAACCTAGAAGAATTATTAACCAAACTAGGCAACTTAACAGGAGCACTGGACTTCTTTTGCTGTTGCCAGGTCTGATAGCTGGGCAGGCTTCCCAAAACTGCAACATATATGTGAATATGGCAGTTCGTCTTTTTTGCTTTACACTCAAACCTGACCGTGGTCTCTGATGACTCTCCGAAGCCAGCTATCATTATAATCAGCACGCATTTCACATGGAGCAGCAGGGACTTCAATGCAGCCTGCAGCAACCTCCACAGGCCATAGACAGACGCCGCTCCGGGCGAGTGGTCAAATCTGCTGGCCACGTTCCAGATCCAACTTCCAGCTCCACAGTGACTGCAGGTGGCCGCCTTGCACAGCTGACTATCAAGAAGTAACTCTCTGCTGCCATTCATACCAGTCTTCAGAGAGGAGAAGTAACTCTCTCACCTATTTCCTGCATAAGGAAAATTATTAAAGATTTTATTACAACCTGATGCACCTTGTGCAAGACTCTACAAAGTTAACAGTCTGAGCAGACGTTGAGGGAGCCTGGTAGGGCGTTAAAAGCATGAGGTATTTTCATGATTCTTAGCTCGTAGAAATGGCATGTTGGGAGTCTTGTCAGACAGGCCCACAGCCATACAGGGCAGACAGGGCAGCCCCTCATGAAGACAGGTGTCCAGCAGAACAATGCCACAATACCTGCCCCGTGGTGCCAGTGAAGTCTGGGCTGGGAGCAACTGTCTGAAGGGACACGCCTATGCAGTGGAGTTGCAAACTGGGCATTGCTTTTCAGAGTCACGTGTAATAAAAATTCACAACATTTCGTGTTCATCGAAAGTGCAAATAGGCCAGTGAACCATTTCCCCCGCCTGACTAGGTTGTATAAGAAAAATCTGGCGTCTGAGAAACGTTTGGAGATAGAACCTTTATTACACTTCACAGCTAGGACTAACAAGCTCCAAGGCACAGGCGATTTAGATAAAGATCTTTAAGATTCTATCTGTTCGCTTGTTGCTGTGGGAAGTGACACGACTTCAGAGAAAATCGTCTCTTCTCCCTCATTCAAAAACTTTAAAAAGCTAGTAATTGACGGTTTCTTTTTTTTCAGAGACGCAGGATTCATAACTCTCTTGCCCTGGTTGACATGAATTTGTGCTGTCGTGTGGGAGGGGAGATTTAGCGCCTCTAGAGCCCTGTGATTGGCTCAAGACGGGGTGAAGGCAGTGTCGTTCGTGCACTTAACGAGAAAACAGTTTTTTTTTTTTTTTTTTTTTTTTTTGAGAGGTACGAAGCACTCGAGTGCGGGACTTTGGTCTGGTAAGAACATCTGGGTCGAAGCTCTGGCATGTGTGGTTGGTACTTGGGACCTGTCCTGAGACTGCCTTCACTTGCGAGTAGTTTAGAATGGGGAGCCTGTGGTGAAGTTCTTACTGTACCAACAGCGTGACTTCAAACATCTCGGACTGCTCGCTTGCTGAGGGCACAATTTTTCGTTCTGGTGTAGCAGTCTTGGCGTTTGTTATCCCTGTGCGCTCTGTCGTATAAGTGAGCCAAATTGGTCCTTTGTACGACCAGCAAATGGCTGTGTCACACACTGAAATTACGTGATTTCAGGGGTCTGGTAGAGAGTAAATTGCGACCCATCTGGCTGATCGCTAGACAATGAGACTTTTGCATTTCTTTCGTGGCTGCGATTGACTTACAGGTGCCTCCTCCACGTCTCACCTCTGCCGCACACACCTCGCCAGCTGCGAGTCACATCACTGCACGAAGCAGACACGGTAACGTTCTGCCGCTACGGCATTGTCAGGGCTTAAGCTTGGTTTACACTAGCAAGTCGCTTGCAGAAGTTATTGCTGCAAGTTATTCCGAGCCGCTTGCAGCTGTGTTTACACAGCAGCGCAAGAATCAAGCAAGATGTTTCCGCAAGTTCTTTGGCAAGAAACTTGCGTCAACAACTTGCTGATACTGTTTACATATGCTTTCAGTACTGTTACGAGTGTCAGCCGAAGTATAAAATGACAAGTAGGCGAGTGAGATACGCTGTAGCTCTTGTAATTGTAATGAAAAACGTGAAAAAGAAAAAGAGAACAATTTGGGTTAGAGAGTGGATAATGAGAAGGTCGCAAAATGATGCCTCTAATAAACTTTTGCAAGAACTTAGTATCGAGGGCATGGATACTTCTGAAAACTTTTGCAGAATGTCCTCAAATGATTTGCAGTGTTTGTTGACGTTAATTGCGCCCGTCATATCAAAACGAGACACAAACTTCCGTACTGCTATTTCAGCAAAGGAACGTTTGCTAGTCACTCTACGATTTATAGCTACAGGTGAGCTACGAATAAAATAGGCCTTTTCATTTATGTATGTGAAACATACAACCAAAAAAAGTTTGAATTTTGAAATCTTTTCTTTGTAGGATACTCATACAAGTCCCTAATGTACTTGTTCCCTAATGTACTTGTTTCATATTCCCGTCAGCACGGTTTCTCTGACCGTACCCGATGTATGTAGAGCCATTTTTGACACCTTGAAAAGGGAAAATTATTTGAAGGTATGTGAAAACACAACAATGAAATTAAATTTTTATTGCAATAAACTGCATTTTAAAAAATGATATGCTTATAAAAATGTTTTTTTCTAATGCTCATAAAATGGAAAGTGACAAGCTAATTAAATAGAACATTTAATAATCACACATAGTCTTTTTCTAGTCTCCTAAAACAACAAGCTAGTGGATGCAGGTGGCAAAGGGGTTGCGTCTTCAAGTCATGCTACTTTCTCTGTGCTTCTTTCACTAATGTGTCGAATGTCGACGAGATTTCATATAATGCGCTCATCTTTTTCACTCTATCCTTAAAGTTCCGGATATGCACGTTCCATATTTCGGGATAGCTCTCCACGGCTTCAATAAAATGTTCTGTATCCTGCTTCATCCATTCCCGTTTCTCCACATTTTCTGAAATTTGTTTACGTATAATACGTAAGATGGTTACTTAAATTAAGTCACCACATTAAGTAAAATATTAAATATGAATGTTATGCAGTCGACATACTTACTATAACTTGCGCTTCCTACTTGCAGGAAACAGAAATAAATCCTAAAAGCTGCAAGTTACTTGCAGATACTTCTTGCGTGGTGTTCACACTGGAAGCGGAAAACGTGCAGCAAGTCACTTCCGCAATAAATTGCTACGGTCGCAAGTCGACTTGGCGATATGTTTACACTCGCACCTCGCGCGGCAAGTTCCTCCGCGCAAGTAAATTGCTGCAATAACTTGCTAGTGTAAACCGAGCATTACAGATCTCAATCGTCACTTGCAGTTAGCTGCACCTATATGAAGAAACGTCAGTAGATTTGATCTATCAAAGTTTGCTCAGCGTCGGATCAATTCAGATTGCGTTATCCACATTTTTAGGACCTGAGTCAAACCGTCTTTTCCGACGCAGGATCCTTGTCCAATGTAGTCTTAAACCACCTGTTACTTGTTTACGGCATTCAATCAATAACGTGTTTAGTATAACTTATGTGGGTTTTTTTGGAAAAAAATAAATGCTGTTAGAACACTAAAATTATGCCAACACAATCAATCATTTAAACAGACCCCACAGATTGGTTGGTTGGTTGGTTGTTTTGGGGAAGGAGACCAGACAGCGAGGTCATCGGTCTCATCGGATTAGGGAAGGACGGGGAAGGAAGTCGGCCGTGCCCTTTGAAAGGAACCATCCCGGCATTTGCCTGGAGCGATTTAGGGAAATCACGGAAAACCTAAATCAGGATGGCCGGACGCGGGATTGAACCGTCGTCCTCCCGAATGCGAGTCCAGTGTGCTAACCACTGCGCCACCTCGCTCGGTAGACCCCACAGACCTTTCAGTCTTACACTCTGTGGCCCAGCAGACGCAACACTCCCTCCCCACTCAAAACAGGCAAAAATCATCCGAAAGAAATCTTGGCTCCAACACTTGCACCCTCACTCCACAATCAAGCTAGGCAAACGCGCAATTAGAGAGATATCACAGTGCCAAAATGGACACTTATTGCATTCGTAGTCACCACAAGGGCCCAGTACATAGCACGATGATGATGTCTGTCACTGACTACACAACAGGATCATATCCGTTACATTTCTTATGTGTTAAGGCTGATGGTTGAGTCCAAACTTCGATGTAAGTTACAGAAAGAAAACGAAAGACCACATGTTCTCCGTGTTGACTTGACCTGTTTCGGCACCAAGGGCTGCCATGGCCAGGTCGTTTCCCGGATCTCTCACACACCGAAATTGGTTGTCGACAGACTGGCTCTCGTCCAGTCCCCACCCACTACGAGTCATGAACACGGGCACAGAGCTGCACAGAAGGGCGTACCGTATCTTAATCCCAGCTCTGTTGAACTCTGCATGCAGCTGCGTTAGAACAACTGTATCTGCCGGATCAGTAGGTCTGTCTACTACAGTTCGCAGCCTGTATACACTCGAAACACTTAGAACGTAAACTCTTTATTTTTCCTCTTATATTGCCTATGCACATAATAAGTAAAATTTCGTTATAATCCTATCCCTTCCAATGTTGGAAATTTCATGGCCAGGACTGAACAATGGAGGAGAGGGATTCCTAGCTACTAAGAACAATAATGACAACCTGTTAGATTCACTATTAGATACTGTTAGATGCACTAATAATAGAGCATGACACGTGATTACGTATCATATGGCGTTTTATCGAACTACGAATGGTCATTGTTCCAGACTTGGATAATCTGAGACTTGAGTACTGTCTCTAATCGGCTTCAAATGGTTCAAATGGCTCTAAGCACTATCGGACATCTGAGGTCATCAGTCCCCTAGACTTAGAAATACTTAAACCTAGCTAACCAAAGGACATCAGCTACATCCATGCCCAAGGCAGGATTCGAACCTGCGACCGTAGCAGCAGCGCGGTTCCGGACTGAAGCGCCTAGAACCGCTCTGCCACAGCGGCCGGCTCTCTAATCAGCGATATCTTCCGTGCCGCATTGAGTACTACCACCACGACACTAGGGGAACAGTCTACCGAGATCTACTGGAACGAGTCGTCAGCTAGACGCTAACTGAACACTGCTCTCTATCTTTTGATCCTCCAGAGAAACAAACCTTCTGACTCGCTGTTTGATTCGTCTATCTCTCTGACAGCCTACAGTGTATACACTCAGTCCTGTGGACCGTACAAGTAAAGAATAAATTCATCGTGTGACATTCGTATGATATGTCCTATCCAAATATGTCAATTATATTTATTTTGATCGAACAACTATGAGATACAGCTTATCGTCTTGTACAAGACCACTTAGAGGAATGGACGGCGTTTACAGCACAAAACAACAGCAGTAAACAACACTTCGCCTGATCTGGTCACGGGAACAATGACGTGGCTGTGAAGTCTTCCGCGACAGAGTTCATGGATAAAAGTTCCCTTGCCACGCAAATTCGGGTAAAACCCCAAGCTTTCAGTGACTTTTTCCGTGATAGTCGTTACGGGATGTCTGACTGTGGTGAAACTGGTGAAGCTCAGCACGGCACCTCGCTGGCTAGATTACGTCACGGTGAGGTCACACAAATGCTGCACGATGAGGTGCCCCCTAGCGCCGCTCGCAGCGCCAGCAGTCACATCACGCGGCGAACTGAGGTCTTCCTCTGTGATCAGTCTGATACTTCCTTTGTGAAGCGCACTCGTCCATTCGTTGCTACACTACGTGATCAAAAATATCCGGTCACCTGACTGAAAATGACTTACAAGTTCGTGGCGCCCTCCATCGGTAATGGGAATTTATTATGGTGTCGGCCCACCCTTAGCCTTGATGACAGCTTCCACTCTCGCAGGCATACGTTCAATCAGGTGCTGGTATGTTTCATGGGGAATGGCAGCCCATTCTTCACAGAGTGCTGCACTGAGCAGAGGTGTCGATGTCGGTCGGTGCGGCCTGACACGAAGTCGGCGTTCCAAGACATCCCAAAGGTGTTCTATACGATTCAGGTCAGGACTCTGTGCAGGCAAGTCCATTACAGGGATGTTATTGTCGTGCAACCACTCCGCCAGATGCTGCGCATTTTGAACAGGTGCTCGAACGTGTTGGAAGATGCAGTCGCCATCCCCGCATTCCTCTTCAGCAGTGGGAAGCAAGAAGGTGCTTACAAAATCAATATAGGCCTGTGCTGTGATGGTGCCACGCAAAACAACAAGGGGTGCAAGCCCCCTCCATGAAAACACGATCACACCAGAACACCATAATACCACCGCCTACGAATTTTACTGTTGGCGCTACGTACGCTGGCATATGACGTTCACCGGGCATTCGCCATACCCACACCCTGCCATCGGATCGCCACATTCTGTACCGTGATTCGTCACTCCACATAACGTTAATCCACTGTTCAATCGTCTAATGTTTATCCTCTTTACACCAAGTGAGGTGTCGTTTGGCATTTACCGGGGTAATGTGTGGCTTATGAGCAGCACCTCCCGCCTAACTGTCATAGTACTGTCAGCGGATCCCGATGCAGTTTGGCATTCCTGTGTGATAGTCTGGGTAGATGTCTGCCTATTACACATTACGACTCTCTTCAACTATCGGCTGTCTTTATCAGTCAACAGACGAGGTCGGCCTGTACGCCTTTGTGCTGTACGTGTCCTTTCACGTTTCCACTTCACTATCACATCCGACAGAGTGAACCTAGGGACGTATAGGAGCGTGGAAAACTCGCGTACAGACTTATGACACAAGTGACGCCCAGCCACCAGACCACGTTCGTGAGTTCCGCGGGGCGCCCCAGTCTGCTCTTTCAAGATGTCTAATGACTACCGCGGTCGCTGATACGGAGTACCTGGCGGCAGGTGGCAGCACAATGCAGCTAATATGAAAAACGGTTGTTTTTTTGGGGCATCCTGATACTTTTGATCAGGTAGTGTAGGTGTCTCGAAGTTGTCTAACTTATACTGCTTCCCTAATCACAGAGAACTGACCTGATTTCTTCCCTGCTTAATACCGGTCTTCCAGCCACTCTGTTTAACAATGCTCTCGATCTGAGACCATCAGAGACCTATAATATTCCTTGCGAGTGTGGCAGCGCATACTAGGAGCAGTTCATACGGAGTGTTGCCGATGGCTATGTAGAACACCAACTTCATTTCAAACACAAAAATTCAGAAAAGTCAGTGGTGACCGGTCATAGTGTAATAAATAAACAGAGGATTAGGTTGGAAAATATGACAATTCTATCGCACGCTTTATACTGTTAGGACTTACGAAACAAATGAAAACTAGACTATATGGTTGTATTTACAACACATACCAACTACACACTTAACGAAGTATGTAAGTCTGTGTTTGAAAGTGCTCTAAATTATGGTTTTCAAAAAATCTGCGCTATGATTTTGTCAAATTATAAGCGAGTGACAATTCTGTGAGCTGCAGAGGTTAAGACACTAGAGGTAAATAGCAGTAAACCATCACCTTCAGTATCCCATGCAGAAAAAGATGCTTTATGATAAACAAGAAACAGATATTCTGTGACATTATCAGAAACTAGTTCTTGTCGCAAGAGACAGTCCAATCTGCCTCTTATCTTGTTGTTACAGGTGTATTTTGTTTTATGAGAAAGTAAAATAATGTCAACTTAATTTTTGGTTAAATGTGTGATAAGATGATAATTACTTATTCACACTTAATCCAGTTTATATATTTGATGTTTTAGTATGAATGAAATGTAATATATCATATGAATTTGATGCATTATCTTATGTAAGTTTAACTGTATATGATATTTGTATGAAGTATACACACTTTGGTCAACAGAAAAAAAACTCATCTGCACTAATATTTCGTTGTCAGGAGAGTAACAAGTGAAAGGAATTAGTATGGGCTGGAACTGAATCACATAACAACAGACAGCAGCGACTTGGTATCAATTAGTTAAAATGTACTACATTTTTTGAAAGAGACTTTTCTGTGGAAGTTAGGGGAATTTAAGAAGAAAAGACAAGTATTGTACTGATATGGAGGACGTTAAATGAACAGGAATGATTTTAAACAGAATATTGAAGCCAGCTCTTATAAAACAGTGGGACTACAGTTACAACTGTCTCAGAGGTGTTGTTTCAACATACCAGCAAGGGAAGCAAAATACTAAGACTGCCTGTATCTAGTCAGTATTGAAAGTGCCACTAGAACATTAGCCAAACCATGTTACTAAGCAAATACATGTAATTGTCAATCTGATTGGCTTTGAATCGAGCAAATTTTTTATAGTTCGTAAGCTTAATGTGGATGTTGTACTAGGAACAGACATATCCAACAAGCATGATGTTAAAATAGTTTTTTGACAGAAGTATGTGGACTTTACTAGGAAAGACAAGACTGAAAGAAAACTCTTTCAAGAAAAGATGCAAGAGGAAGGACACATGAAGGAAAATGCAACATGGTGGGAGAACAATGCATACAGAATTCTAGATTAGAGACGAGGCTCTACTGAGAAATAATGAGAAGTATAGAGAGGAAACAGGAGGGACAGAAAAGGTTTTCGGCTTGTTTGATGGACCAATTATATTTTCTGGAAACTTGATGAAAGTGTGTGCAGGTTAACTGAACTAGAACAAAATGACAGATATGGGATGAGAAACATCACTGAAAAATGGCTCTGAGCACTATGCGACTTAACTTCTGAGGTCATCAGTCACCTAGAACTTAGAACTAATTAAACCTAACTAACCTAAGGACATCACACACATCCATGACCGAGGCAGGATTCGAACCTGCGACCGGAGCGGTCGCTCGGCTCCAGACTGTAGCGCCTAGAACCGCACGGCCACTCCGGCCGGATAAACATCACTGAATGAAGAAAATAACACCAAAAGAGAGACTAGATGAAAAATCAGTGTGTTAAGAGAATTTGTGTTAAAGAAAGAGTTTTATGAGATTTGTTCGAAGTGTTTGTAACAATAAAATGTAAAAATGCTTACATAAGAGAATCTATTGTACTCCAGAGAATGGACCAGATCCTTTGAGATTAAGGCTAGCACTGCAGTTAAAATAGTCAGCCAAGCGACAAATGCTGTGATGGTCAAATATGAGTGCTGGAAATAAAGGACTGGTTTATCTGTGTACAAAAGTGCCAGATACAGCAGTGCAGGAATGTTCATAAACACAGATGAGTAGTCCAAGAAGCATGTGCTAGTGCAGGCCAACAGGAACAAATGAAAGTGGTTATGTCACACACTATTTATTCGTATTGAAGCAGACAGTAGATAAGAGATGGGGCTGGGGCACAAGCCTATCAAAGTGAATTAATGAGAGTGTGACTTCATGTGACTTAAGTCACCTCCGTTAACTGTATAGAATAAATAAATCTGATTATAATACATATCACTGACTGTACGAAATTCTAACAATAATGATTAATTATTATTAGCATTTGAGAGGCAAGTATAATGAGTGTATATACAAATATCAGAAATGAATGTACCACCATTTCCTTATTTTGCTAAATGCATAATAACAATAATTATTTATTCATTATTATTCCTATGTATTTTAGTATGAATCAAACTTAATATAGCATATGAATTTCTAGTATTACTTGATGCAAATTTCATTATATGCATTCCTACATTAACTATATACGCTATGGTTTGATAAGAAAAAACTAATCTGCGCTAAAATTTTGTTACTGGGGAAGTAACAAGTGGAAGGATTTAGTCTATGTTGGAACTGGTTCATGTGATTATCGATATGGAGAATGAGTCGTGAATTAAAACAGAAGAAATAATTTTGAGGAGGGAGACGTTGGAGGACTTTAAGGAGAACACAGAAGTATTGTACTGAGATGGAAGACTCGGCATTACCATGTAGAGACTGGCAGAACATACACGTTTCCAGGAAACTACTGCATCGGCATTGCTGCAGTAAAACACTAAATTATGGGACGAAATCTGATGCCAAAAATTGAATGAAGAATAATTGAGAGAGGGAAAGATTGAGAAGAAAGAAGAGACCAACAAACAAGATTTTCAAAACAGAAGACTTACCAAAAAATCAGCGCAGAAGACAATGGTAGATCATGACTAACAATATGTCGAGAAATGGAACAAAACAAATAGTTTCGTCAAGAAAACGCAAGTGTATTGTGGTTTGAGTATGGCAATGTGCTAAACAGATACGTACCTTGTTTTGGCAGAGGAGGGACTACTAAGGACTGTGTTACGAAGACTAACTTATCAGTTATTTTTTGTATTAGAAGCCTGAACATGAAGAGATTTGTCAGTTTGTGAGGGCTTATGCACACTTTATTTTAAATCGAAACCTAGTAAAATGGTAATACCCCAGTCAGATGTATCATTACGCAGTCACCCACTGTTGAATTATACAAAACTGTTTCTGCATGTTATCCCAGAGCAGTCAAATCCAACTGCCATCTCTAAAATAGTTCTAAAGTTTGACAACGAGAGCCTTCCTCCGACGCGGTCGTCGTCGTATATGCATTAGTTTAAAAGTTTCGTATTTAAACCATGAGCGTGTGTGTGGGCCCGACAGCGGCGGCCGTCGACTGTCGCGGAGAATGAGGCAGAGTGGAGAGCGCGCGGTGCGTACAGTGCGTGCGCGGCCGCGGCAATTGGATTATGGCGCCGCCAGTTGTGCCGGAGAGCACGCACTCGGCTGCCATATTGATTTTGGGATTTAACGAATTTAGCCTTCCGTTGTCGGAAGCAAATGGCCGGCGAGCGGGGAATCGGGTGTTATTGTAACGGAGCCCGCAGCCGCTGTCCCCCGCGTCCTTCGCGCAGTCCTCGCTGTCAGAACACACAGCAGCGCAGAGGAGGGACGGAGGCAGCAGCGCCGCAAAAACTGCGGCCTCGTCCGCGAGCACAAACTTCTGCCGCGCGGGCTTGTTTTCGGAAGGGGTGGTGGTGGCGGTGCGTGGCGCAGCAGCCGCTAAAGTGTGCAAACAGACGCATTAGCCGCACCCCCGCCTGCCGCGGGGGTGTTAAGCGTGCTGTGCGTGCGGTATGTCGCCGTCAGCCACGTCCCGGCCGCCGTGCGTTCTGAGAAAGTACAACACGGGCAGGTGGAGGGGGGTGGGGCTGTCAGTTTTACTGCTCGTGCAGTTATTGCTTCTTGTACAGGCATTATTTTACACATAAGCTGACGGGAAAAGTTCGCAACATCTTGAAGGCGCTGTGCGGCGTAAACGAATGTTGGTGGGGCGTTTCTGCACTGAAACGTGATGTCTGTTCCAATTTCTCGCCAGTTGCGTATGAGTGGAGCTGGTGGTGCCACTATGTGGACGAAAATCATGTTGTTGTTGTTGTGGTCTTCAGTCCTGAGACTGGTTTGATGCAGCTCTCCATGCTACTCTATCCTGTGCAAGCTTCTTCATCTCCCAGTACCTACTGCAACCTACATCCTTCTGAATCTGCTTAGTGTATTGATCTCTTGGTCTCCCTCTACGATTTTTACCCTCCACGCTGCCCTCCAATGCTAAATTTGTGATCCCTTGATGCCTCAAAACGTGTCCTACCAACCGATCCCTTCTTCTAGTCAAGTTGTGCCACAAACTTCTCTTCTCCCCAGTCCTATTCAATACCTCCTCATTAGTTACGTGATCTACCCACCTTATGTCCAGCATTCTTCTGTAGCACCACATTTCGAAAGCTTCTATTCTCTTCTTGTCCAAACTGGTTATCGTCCATGTTTCACTTCCATACATGGCTACACTCCATACAAATACTTTCAGAAACGACTTCCTGACACTTAAATCTATACTCGATGTTAACAAATTTCTCTTCTTCAGAAACGATTTCCTTGCCATTGCCAGTCTACATTTTATATCCTCTCTACTTCGACCATCATCAGTTATTTTACTCCATAAATAGCAAAACTCCTTTACTACTTTAAGTGTCTCATTTCCTAATCTAATCCCCTCAGCATCACCCGATTTAATTTGACTACATTGCATTATCCTCGTTTTGCTTTTGTTGATGCTCATCTTATATCCTCCTTTCAAGACACTGTCCATTCCGTTCAACTGCTCTTCCAAGTCCTTTGCTGTCTCTGACAGAATTACAATGTCATCGGCTAACCCCAAAGTTTTTACTTCTTCTCCATGAATTTTAATACCTACTCCGAATTTTTCTTTTGTTTCCTTTATTGCTTGCTCAATATACAGATTGAATAACATCGGGGAGAGGCTACAACCCTGTCTCACTCCTTTCCCAACCACTGCTTCCCTCTCATGCCCCTCGACTCTTATAACTGCCATCTGGTTTCTGTACAAATTGTGAATAGCCTTTCGCTCCCTGTATTTTACCCCCTGCCACCTTCAGAATTTGAAAGAGAGTATTCCAGTTAACGTTGTCAAAAGCTTTCTCTAAGTCTACAAATGCTAGAAACGTAGGTTTGCCTTTTCTTAATCTTTCTTCTAAGATAAGTCGTAAGGTTAGTATTGCCTCACGTGTTCCAACATTTCTACGGAATCCAAACAGATCTTCCCCGAGGTCCGCTTCTACCAGTTTTTCCATTCGTCTGTAAAGAATTCGCGTTAGTATTTTGCAGCTGTGACTTATTAAACTGATAGTTCGGTAATTTTCACATCTGTCACACCTGCTTTCTTTGAGATTGGAATTATTATATTCTTGTATGCTTTAAATACACGCTGTAGCGGCCGTGAGTATTAGTCACCTTTGAGATTGGACGTGGTGAGTTGACGTTAATCAGGAATGTCTTTAAGGTGACCTAGACGCTAACACCTCGCTGAGTTGGCAGCAATGTAGCCAGTGTAGATGATTGCCAGCGGTGGTCGTGAGAATGTACGGCTGCAGCAGGGCCGGCCTCTGGATGGCCACGTGACATTACCGTGAGGCGAGGCCATGGTGGTCGGTTTATGGCTCTGGTGCATCGCACTGCGAGTCCAGCAGCATTTTGAGCACCACTTCAAGGACATCTCCGAACCAGACGGTCTTGCTGTGCACTCCGCTGATCCCAAATCACCGCCAGTTGCGACTTCGGTGGTGTCGAGCGAGAGCTGGTTGGAGGGCAGGACGGACGTCTGTTGCGTTTTCTGATGACAACTGTTTCTGCCTCGGTGCCAACGATGGTCGTACATTGGTTACAAGGAGGCCAGTTGAGGGCCTGCGGTCAACCTGTCAGTTATACCATAACCTCAAAACTGGAGGCAGTTCATGTAATGAAATTATTTTTATTCAAGGAATTATGGTGTAAAGCAACAGAGCAGTGTTACCCTCTGAGAGGAATTTAGTTACGTTGACCGTGTTGTACCTAACGGAGGTGACTTATCGGAAGTGAAAGTCAGAATTACGTAAATATTAAAACAGCAACAAACAATATTTTACCTGAAACTTCCTGGCAGATTAAAACTGTGTGCCCGACCGAGACTCGAACTCGGGACCTTTGCCTTTCGCAGGCCAGTGCTCTACCATCTGAGCTACCGAAGCACGACTCACACGCGCTCCTCACAGCTTTACTTCTGCCAGTACCTCGCCTCCTACCTTCCAAACTTTACAGAAGCTCTCCTGCGAACCATGCAGAACTAGCACTCCTGAAAGAAAGGATATTGCGGAGACATGGCTTAGCCACAGCCTGGGGGATGTTTCCAGAATGAGATTTTCACTCTGCAGCGGAGTGTGCGCTGATATGAAACTTCCTGGCAGATTAAAACTGGCAGAAGTAAAGCTGTGAGGACCGGCCGTGAGTCGTGCTTCGGTAGCTCAGATGGTAGAGTACTTGCCCGCAAAAGGCAAAGGTCCCGAGTTCGAGTCTCGGTCGGGCACACAGTTTTAATCTGCCAGGAAGTTTCATATCAGCGCACACTCCGCTGCAGAGTGAAAATCTCATACTGGAAATGTTTTACCTATTTACCCTGTTCAAAGAATAAATAAAACGGTCGCCAGCCTAATTAGGGAAGAGAATGGTTGAGATTCTTGTTCATTAAAATAGGTATGACTAACTTTAAAGGACAAACACAACCTATACTTTGCCACACACGAGTGCAATGAACTCTGGCACCTGAATACAGTATGTTCACGTTGAGGTTGGAGCTAACAGATCAGAACATACTATTTGCGTAAATATAACAGATAACAAAACACACTATTACCTTGAGGTCTTAGTCAAACTGAATGGTCTCAATAATGTGACTATTAATATTCACTGCAGGATCGTAAATTGGGCATAGGCTCAATATTACTTTACATATTCCTGTGTGACATGAAATATGGATATGCTTCACAGCAAAATTAGTAATTGTGCATAGATTAAGTCTCTCAGTACTAAACATCTTTCTACTTAGAATGAAAATTAAATAGAGTTCACTAACAGATTACTTCTCACAGAATTTTTAATAAAAAGAAAAAGTTGCTGTTTTCATAGATAGTGGTCTTTCTATTAATTGTTATCTATCATGAGCACAAAGGATAAACTGTGGATCCTATTACGCTATTAATATGAACTTTCAATACACGAGAGGAACCCAATGTTGTACAGAATTTGACTTGAATAGCAAGAGTAATTAAAACTTTCTGCAATTAAGTAACTTGGTGCATTTGAACTACTTTCAATTGGGGGGTGGGGGGTGGCGGTCCCTTAATCTTGACCACTGTAGCAGAGCAAACTAAACACACTTTCAGTACACTAGTGAAATAAGTACTTAACAAGCATGAACATATAACTCTCAACAGTTGCACTTCTAAATTTTTACTTCAGTGAAACACAAATTTGAGATATTTGTACGATCTTTTCAACAAACAATATTAAATTTAGCACACTCTATTGCCATATTTATTTTAATATGCTTTCAATAAAGGACACTCGGTAATCACTTTAGTTCAGACGGAGAGGAACCTGAGAGGTGTTATGATAAGGGAAGAATCACGGTAGGTACATAAATTGATTTATAAATTACCTTATATTTCAGTACACTATAACATCCTATGAGCTGATCCTTCGCTGTACATTACTGTAGTGTTCCATTACAGTGATTACGCAATGTGGTGGCAACTGCATGTTGGTAGGTGGATTTGCAGCTAGAATTGATGGACTCTGTCATTTCTTGGTGGCGTTGATAGATACTAATTCCAGAATGGTTCCAGCTATTTATCCATCCATCCGAGGCATTGGAAAGCGTCAGGAAAAGCCTCTCTCGGAACCAGCACAATACGCAACTTTTACTTGAGCAGTTGATAGTTTAGTAGCTCGTCCCCGACTGACTCTTGTTCCACCTTTCTACCTGGGTCAACCACAATTTGCGCGCGCTGCACAGTTCCGTTCCCGAGCGGAACCACAACACCTTTTACATAAAAAATAACAAATAAACCTAAGTGAAGGTCAGCAGTTTACATTACAACAAACAATCATTCTAAATAAAACAGAACATTTGAATATATTGGTTGTTCTACACAAAATTCTTTAAATAAAATTATTTGATTTTAAAGATAACAAAAGAAACATATAATTTGCTCATACTGTACATATTACAAGGATTACACTTCCTACACTCTTAAAGACATCAAACTTTTTAACAGAAAAGAATAAACACTCTCATGGTATCGATTCAGTCCAACATTTACAGAAACTCAACGATATAACACAAAACAAAATAAAAGGCAAAATGGTGTGGTGCGATTTCATATGACAGCAGGAGCAGGCTCGTGGTTGTTTTCACGCATCCTGACTGTAAATTTGCACGTCAGTCTGGTGATTCGACCTGTTGTGTTGCCCATTCGTGAACTCCATCCCAGACCGTGTTTGACAGCAGGATAACGCTCACCCACACACAGCTATTTTAACCGAACATCATCTGCAGAGTGTCGACGTAGTAACTCGGCCAGCTCAGCCGCCAGACCTGTAACCAATTAAGCACATCAGTGACATCATAGGACGGCAACTCCAACGTCTTCCACAAACAGTTCGCGTATTGACTGACGAAGTGCTACAGATGTGGAACTCCATCCCACAGACAGACACCCTTCACCTGTACAACACAATGCAGGCACTTTTGCACGCCTGCATTCAACATTCTGCGCTTACGCTAGTTATTAACGTACCAGTGGCTTACATTTGCAAGTTGTCGCTTGCTTTACTCATAAATACGTGTCTGAGTGATGCTAAATGTTATTAATTTTACATAAAGAATTGTCTTCTCAGTATCCTTCAAGTTATGAGCTACACCCTTAATTTTTGTATATGAATTAGAGATTTTACTATGGCACTTTTGTTGCCTCTGCCAGTGGTTACTTTCAGAACTAAAATTGATAATCAACAGATTAATGTAATAAGATTGCATCTTAAAATGCTGGTGCACCTATGTACCATCACAATAAAATAAAAACAGTGAATAGCTGAGGGAGTATGAATGGGAACAATGATGTATCTACGTTTACAAAATAACGACAAGTTTTATTAATCTTTTTGTAACTAGCTCATAAATCTTCCACAAAAGTGACAAACGCAAATCAGAAAAGGAATGGTCTTTGATTGGCAAAGCATACTTTCCTCTGCAAGCTATATAAATCCTCCCCTCAATTAACACTTTCTACAATGCAATCTGCCTTTGTTTACGTGAATCCACTGTGAGGCCCAACTCTATTCAAAAGGGATCAACTGTGACAAAGTATGCCACCAACCATGTGGACCTGAGGACAGAGAGCTGTGACTATCCAAAAACTACACACAGGTCCAGCAGTGCTTTACCCTTTCACCTTGACTCCGCCAGCAGCGGAAAATGGTGAGCTGTGGACAGGGGCGGTGCGCTGCTGCAGCTGAAATGTTCTGACGCGTCCACTAAAACTTGGAAACTACGCTGTCTGGGTTCTGATTAACAGAACGTGGGAAATTTCCCTATCAGAGTCCTGAAATTCTTGCAAATTTCACTGGTCTGGTCAGGCACAATGATGCGTGCTGGAATTGTCAAATGTCAGTCGACTTAGGACGAATACGTTCACCCTCAAGACACACGATGTGTCCGAGTTGATATGAGTTCCACTGTCGGTACAGTTGGAAATTGCCATCGGCTCTTAGTCTACCACAAGAGACAGACCACAAGTCTCGCCCACTAGGGAAAGAGCTCAAGTTCTCCACCATGGGAGAACTATAAGACGAAGAAGAAAAGTATCACAACCACTTTTCCCCAGGCCTCAGTACATGGGCCGAATTAGGAAAAACGAAACCATCCCCTCATTGTACAAACCAACTGAGCTATCCTCTACGCATTGAATCTCCCCTGTTGACTGTCCTATTGGCCTGTTAGGCAATACCGGGCTTCCCACGCTAGGGGAGCAAGCCCCCACTTTGCATATTTACGTAGAAGCCAGATTTCAAATCTGTCTTGTCTGAAAGGAAGATTTTAGACTAGGGCGTCGTTCTCACAGTGAGTATGCCCATATTTTGGCAAAAAACATCTATCTAGACAGAACGACGGTCCCTCATGTATGTAGAGATGTAATCTTGTGGGCCAAAGATTTCCAATTTCTAAAAGAAGGCTTTTAAGCTTCCCAGACAGCTGTACCTCTGAAATATATGTCATCTGGTGCTCACTGAAAGAATCTGGCGACTTCCTGGCCTCCATTAAATAAGTGCACCAGTCTGTATCGTCCCAGCTTCTAACATGAGAACGCACAGAGTTCTGTGACCCTCCCACTGTTTGCACAAAGCCTCAGTTTACAGCAGTCTCTCTTAAATGGCTTCCTCCACCCCCTTTCAGCCATATGGCCGTCTTCGCGATGGACTGTCACCTTGCCTAGGTTAAATGTTTTTCGAACCAGCACCCTTCTGTTGGGAAGGAGGAGAGGGCTTTGGCCAGAAGTTACAATCCACTGGCTGCTGCTTCCCAGAATCACTCAACAGCCAGGTCGCTGCCCTTCAGCGTTTATTTCTCTCCCTATTGTCTGTCACCTCCACTGTAGCCCCTCAAGAACAAGTTCTCTACAGGTTACACATGTAGTTGTGGGAAAATTCTGCCCACAATTTCCCCATGTAGCTCATAAACCACACATGCCAAATTTCGTACTGCGGAACAATGAGATCATGACCGAAAATGTGAACATTAATCAGACTAACAGTTGAAAGGTATGTGCTAAGGTCTGATCAGGGTAGCTCCAGAAAATAAAGTCGGTAGTTGCCAACCGCAAGGTGGAATAGTATAATATCTTTGAGTAGGAGGATCTTTGATGGTTAAGAGAGCCGGGCACACGCAGTAAACAAACTGTAGAGTCGCAGCTAGGTGCCCGGAGGAAGCAGACGTGTGGTGACAGCTGCAAGGTAGGTCGCTGCCCCTGAGCAAACTTTAGCATGTAAATGATTTCAAATTGGTTTTTGTTAGATAATGTTCAGAGTTAGGATTAATATGTCCAAGGTTCGGCACAGTAAGCGTTTTGTAAAATTTTTTGTAACAGCGATTCGTGCTACAAAAATGTTGGAAATGATGGGTTTTGTGTATGACTTAAAATTTTAACAACATATATATACTGAGATCAAGATTGTGTTTAAATCTAACAGCCTGAATCATAATCCATATCCTTTGCTTGTACTGAATATGAAAATGAGTAGTAAAATATGGTTACCCACCAATGAAAGAATGTCAAGAAAATGAGGCCTCTATGCAATATATAAGTGCAATTCATGGTTTGAAATCGATTTTGGTCGAACTAACGTTATCAGAGCAAAGTTAATTCAAATAACTAATTTTATGCCATTTCAGAACTGACGTTATCCAAGTCGAGATATAATTTCATTAAGTAAACATCAGGGCCAAAAGTTATTTTTTCAGTTCCATCTTAATGCCGTTGCACATACGGCATTATTCTCTTAAACTTGATTGCCGAGTCAAATACATGTTGCGTTTCTGGCAAGATGGAGGAGTGCAAGAACCAAGTTCACAGACGCAGTCAGATGCAGGTTTGTTGAAAAATTAATTTAGAACAATCTTATCAATGATACTTTCACATATAAAAAATGGGATACAATTTTGGTTGGATACTTTCACAGTGTTGTTAAAGCGAGAGAGTGGCGTGCCTCCTCTAATATTAACCTGTGATCTTGGAATCCGGTTTATTTATTGCTGGTGACTCGTTTAGGGCACAGTATCTCTTCTCAAACCACATGCCTTTGTAAGTAATTGAGATACAGTCAAGTATGCATAATTAAAACAGCCATAGTGGACAATCCAAATGGCAGTGCTGATGGTCTAACATACATAGGCAAGTGTGATAAATAAACAATACTTCTTAACGCAGCTTATCACGGAATTCCAATCATTTATTCCAATAAAGAAAAAGTTATGGTCCTATTTCACCATCAGCACACTGGAGGTTCAAAAATTTCTTTTCTGTTCTTGTTTACAGCACATACAAAATCCAGATTGGCCATGGAGCACATCGTCCAAACCTCCGGTCCACTGACAGGCCAATGTGCCCTGCACATAGCTGCACACCAGTGTTGCTGTGTAACTCTGCTTAATAATAACAAACTCCACACTCAGTTTGATTTCTGCATGTGTTGTGGAAAAAAATCTAACTGTGTGCTGTGTATTCCAATACTGGTCACGCATGTTGCACCTGTAATCAAAATGAATAAAGTCCAGCCTATGGAAATCTGTAATTTTTGACACAATAAGACTAAACCACGTATTGGGTGGGTAATGGACTAACAAATAAAAGTTAAGGAAAACCCTCGTGCGTGATCAGGCCGCACAACGGTTTTTGTAACACTTATTCTTGAATAGCCGGCCGAGCGGTTCTAGGCGCTTCAGTCTAGAACCGCGCGACCGCTACGGTCGCAGGTTCGAATCCTGCCTCGGACATGGATGTGTATGATGTCCTTAGGTTGGTTAGGTTTAAGTACTAGTTCTAAGTTCTAGGGGACTGATGACCTCAGATGTTAAGTCCCATAGTGTTCAGAGCCATTCTTGAATAGTTGACGTTTGAAACCCTGTGTGGGATCCTCGTAAGGAGTCTTCTGCCGTCCCCAGTTGTCTCAAGACTTCGAAACCGAGTGTGGCGTTCAGTTGTAAAGGGCTGTTGTCCCACACTTGTGGAGTTCTTTCATTTTGGGCTATAAGTCTCCTGACTGACGCCTTGACTTGCTCTCCTGTATCATCCTCCTCATTCCACAGAAGCACTTACAACCAGTAATCCCAGTTATTTGTTTTCCCCCATAATTTATGTCCTCCGCAGTTTCTCCAGTTACTCCTTTATGGCTCTGACCCCTCCCTTCTTCCAGTCAGTTTCTTCCTTGTATTCCTGTCCTCACAAATTCTGCTGGAACCTCATCATTCCTCATCGCTTCACTCAGATATCAGGATCGTGCTGTAGAATCACATGTCGAACACTTCGATTTTCTTCTTTTTTCTGCCGCCACCCACTGTAATTATTAATGCCAGTAGGAGGCCGTCGCTGCAGTGAGAGAAAGAGGCAATTTTATCAAAATAGTATTGTTTTCCCGGTTTCCTGGTACTTGTCTGCACACAGCGCACACAGAGAGTGCGTAGTTTATCTCTTGTGGTGGAAAGCCACGAAGCAGTAGGCCTGTTGCTCTTGTATCCCTCTACTCCAGATTTCTACCAAGCGTGTGTGGCGTTCGTGCTCTTTACACGTTTTTCATTAAGCTCCCGCTTTCTCCTGTACACACTTTGGCGCCTACTTCATAGCCTCCCGCAGTCTGGAGGCGATAGAGACCGACCGGTGTAGATCAGGAAATCCTTTATTTTTTACTATCTGAAAAATCTTTCCATCATTTGCCAAAAGATTCTTTTTTCTCTTTGGGTATATTAATCTAGTAACAACCTTACACAGTGAGGGACCAGTTCCCCAATCCCATTTTTAGCGTTGTTAATAGTATACAATGTCGTTGGACAAGCAGTCTCTGTGGTTGACCATCAGGTCATCGAAGACACTCATGGGATGAGCCAGGCAGCATACGGACACAGGTTTGAATCACCACCTGCTGTCACCGTCTGCGTCGTCCCATGTCTCCAGAGATGTAAGTCCCTCCATTCAGCACTCCACAGCTCTGCCCCTTTGGCCGCACACGCCCCTTCATTCAGCAGTAGGTCCCACGGGACCTTGGAAGCCGGCAGCAGGAGCGAAAGCCGTCGTGTGCCACCAGGGCACCAGCCCTCTGTTGACAGCTCTTGGCTCGTCGGCACCTGCCTCCATTCATGCAGCCCGATGATGTCATGACGACCAACTGCCCTGCTGTTGCTATGAGGGTCACTGCCGCCTGCAGACACAGCTGCGCACCCCGCAACCCCCCCCCCCCCCCCCATAGCTGACAGGGCTGGTGGACGACCTTGACTGCGCCACTTTTCATGGTGCGCCCCCCCCCCCCCCCCCCAGGCTGCTATGGCTGCCCCGTTGTCAGCGTCCTCTCCAACTGCCTGATACGTCGCCATCCATTCAGCTCACACAGTCTGCTCAATGTTTACATGTCGGTTTAGTGCTGTGTTTTTTTTACAAATATGTTCACAGGATAAATACAGAGAGAATTATAACGAAATTGTAAAGGATTGCTTTACATGATTACTCCAAGAAAAGCAAAAAAAAAGTAAAATGGTTTACATACCTCTTTTGACAAAAAAATAAAATCTGATTCTACTCAACAATTATTTTTTGTTTGCATTACAGCAATAATTTTAAATGATTACTTTTCTGTGTCAAAATCTTTATAATCTTAAGTAGTGGTGAGGTCATCAAGTTGTAATGTATGACAGTGTAATTTCCCACAACTTTTCATGCAACTCAAAGTAGAAAGCCAGTTTAGACTACACATTCACTTCAGTCTCTCTCACATCATCTAACTCTACTTCTCATTCAAGCAACACAGCTACTGTGAAGGATATACGAACTAATGAAGGTACTAGGGATTACTTCCCCATTACTTAGTCATTATGGTGATATTAACGCTGGTGTATGGATTGAATCTCGATAAGTGCCGAAGTCACCAGTCTGTTCTCTGTGCTATGTGGGCAAAACAATTCTGCTGCGAAATTCTCTTTTTGCTGAAACTGACACAGAAGTTTCTCATATTGGTGTACAAATTTTTCACTCCAGCTGCTGAAACAAACATAAAAAAGCAGAAGGTGTTATCGATATTTGTCTGCAAAGCTACATTTCTTCCGTTCTTCTCTTTCTCATAAATTGATGGTGTGCCTCGCTCACTCTGCAAAAACATACCAAAGTGACTCACACATTCTGTACTCACTCCACATAGTATAAACTATCGCCCATGATCTACTATTCAGGTGCTCGCGAAAGCCCACACGAATATCATTGCGCAATAGTGCAGAAAACCACATACGAAAATCACAAGCGAATAACCACACTGAACAACAATCGCATAAGATGCGATAGCTCATCTGTGTAACCACAGTCCAATAAAATATCCCATTCACGAGAAACATCGCACCAAAGGCGACATCCATAGATGAGAGACACACCACAAACACATCGCGCCACTCGCGATGACAATAATCAGCCCACAGCAAAGACACACTGCACTGGGCAATGGTCACCAACCACGGCGAAAACACACAAGAAAGTCAACACGCCTCTTGTGTGGGCAATACATGACCATCCTGCAAAATACTTCCATGGATTTTACAACCTAAGTTCAACGATGCCCGTCTCTCACACTATTCTACGAATTGTATACCAGATCGTACAAGGACTTTTACTGCAACGCACAAGCAATAAACAGAAGAAATTTGATTGTAGCTGAACTCAAAGATGTTAAGAGAATTCTCTCCCCAGTGCTCGTGCACTTGTTTTGGACTCAAAGACATAAAATTCTGTCGTTGTTGTGAGACCTGATTCTGTCGTTCCATGCAAACTGTAAAACTGCTATGAGAACATATTAACTCAGATGAAATGGAATTCAAATAAACACCGAAGTTTCCGTCGTGAAATCGGCACATTTCTACTCTCAACAACTGTAATTAGTCATCTCTGGGATGATCATCTGTACATCTATAAACCTGATACATGTGACGAAGAAATGATTGTAGAGTGAAATTCTATCAATGCCTTACTCTTATGACTAGCAGTAATGGGAGAAGTTCATTTGCTAATTACCATAGTGAATCACAAAAAGAAATCTAAAGAAATGATTGTTGTCTTTAACATTATTATAACTAAACAAAACTTATGCTTATGTTCAGCTGTCACCGACCATTAAACTATCTGTAGCTTCAGAATGAGATTTTCACTCTGCAGCGGAGTGTGCGCTGATATGAAACTTCCTGGCAGATTAAAACTGTGTGCCGAACCGAGACTCGAACTCGGGACCTTTGCCTTCGACGGGCAAGTGCTCTACCATCTGAGCTACCCAAGCACGACTCACAGCTGTACTTCTGCCGGTACCTCGTCTCCTATCTTCCAAACTTTGCAGAAGCTCTCCTAAGGACCTTGGTAGAGCACTTGCCGACGAAAGGCAGAGGTCCCGAGTTTGAGTCTCGGCCCGGCAGACAGTTTTAATCTGCGAGGAAGCTTAGATTAGATTAGATTAGATTAATACTTGTTCCATAGATCATGAATACGACACTTCGTAATGATGTGGAACGTGTCAGGTTAATAAAAGATGTCTGTACAAGATATTACATTACACAAAATACTGCATGACGCTAATGTTTAAGTTGTGTTTTTTTTTCTGCGGCTTGTTCAGAAAAGGAAATTGCCACCATGTGTCCGCCCCTTCTGTTTTCTTCTCTTCTCCTTCTACCTGATGTAACTGCTGCTATCGTGAGCTCCAACTTTATTCAATGAAGGGATTAATTTGCGATATGTGAGAGTTTGCAGGGCACTCTCACTTCTGATTCGGTGTTATGCCGCTTCATGTTCTTGCAGAATATGATCGTTACTGCGATTTGCTTCATACATTATGATGAAATGGTCTTGTTTGCATGTTCTAGGGACGGAATTACGGTAAGCTTTACCTGCGTTCAAAGGAATAGGGAGCCGATTTAAACGACTGCAGTAAAAGCTGCGGCGATGGTGGCCCCAGCAAAGCGAGCTTTTTCTGCCGAACGTGTGGAGACATTTCCAGACGGCCGAGTTCCGCAGTCTCGTTGTGAAGACACACTTAATTGGCGCCATACGGGAGGCAGGCGCATCCAGGTATACAGACTAGCGCCGAGAAGTCGCCACTGCACTGGCCAGTGCATCGTAGACCGGCAATAAAGCAGAGGATGGGCCCTTGTTACGGAGGAAGCCGACAAAAGAACTGTGAACACTCTGCAAATTCCGTGGGACAGGGCGACTGGCGCCCAGATGTCCAGATTCTGTTTCAAAACATATTTGTGAAAGCACGAGGCTTTTAACGAGTTTATGGCAATTCTTTGCAAACTTTGAAATGGACGCAACAGGGTAGATAACAAGCTGTTTCTGTAGGGCTGTGCTTCCATCTTGAGCATTTTGTTAGGAAAAGACATGGCAAACGTGTGGGAAAGAGGCTGCGAAGCTGAATCTTTTTCTACGTTTTCTCGCAATTAACTTTAAAACAAATGTAATGTATTGCGAATACATAGAAAGAAGGATCCTTTATTGTATGATTATATGATAGCGGAACAAACACTGGTAGCAGTTACTTCTGTAAAATATCTGAGAGTAAGCGTGCGGAACGATTTGAAGAGGAATGATCATATAAAATTAATTGTTGGTAAGGCGGGTACCAGGTTGAGATTCATTGGGAGAGTGCTTAGAAAATGTAGTCCATCAACAAAGGAGGTGGCTTACAAAACACTCGTTCGACCTATACTTGAGTATTGCTCATCAGTGTGGGATCCGTACCAGATCGGTCTGACGGAGGAGATAGAGAAAATCCAAAGAAGAGCGGCGCGTTTCGTCACAGGGTTATTTGGTAATCGTGATAGCGTTACGGAGATGTTTAATAAACTCAAGTGGCAGACTCTGCAAGAGAGGCGCTCTGCATCGCGGTGTAGCTTGCTGAACCGTCAGAGGTACTGCTTATATCATCACGCTCAAATCGAGTGATGCGTGGGTGTACTTATTTGTCTTGAGTCGGCCGATATTTAATCATGCACAGTCGTGGCTCAGAGTCAAATTCGTTTGGCAGACCATCAAACGGGTCCACCTGCACACTGGAATCCACCGGGGTTTCAGAGGCTCATGGAAAACTACCTGCATTCCGAATTAACCGAATGTGAGACCTCGTACTTACATTTTTCGGGAACGCGCCATTAATAACAGATTGCCGCCGTCCACGACTTCAGTCGCCGAGCGCTTCGTGGTGTGCCGCCTTGACCAGCAGGAGGGTAAAGTATTTGCTGCTGCGGCGTAAGGCTCTACTATATGTTTCTCAGCACCCTGTTCTTTCGAAACATATTTTTCTTTTTTGAATAGTAGAGTACAGATGCTTGGTTGTGGCATAGCTTTCTGCCATAACCCAGATTCACGTGTATGGATTCAGATAAAGCGATTAGTGTTCTGGTTAGTGCCGTGTGTCGATCCCCAGGTGATCACTTCATACACCATAGACCCCATGTTAGTGACAGCGTTTGTTAAATAAAAAGATGTTTGTCTAATATTTATTTCGTTAGTTTTGTTGTCTTGTAATGATAAAAGTGAATAAATTTAGTGTCATTTAGATCACAACTTCTCCCTTAGTTCTGATTAACAGCTCCTTCCCGTTTTGTTATTACAGTCTACATTAGGAACATAAGTAGAAGCTTTTCATTTTACGTCCCCTGCCAGGATCTCTTACCTTATTTAACGATAGTCTTTCAGTATGTGATGCACTCCTGCCGATCGTTCAGATCTCATGAAGTCCAGCTCATATGCATTCTCGTGCATGACACGGCATATCCCAAATGGTCCATTAAACATGCTGAAGAACTTCTGGCACTATTACTTCTGTTTGTTGGAGAACCTAAATGATTTGACTAGAATCTTCTGTCCAACGCGAAATTCACGGACCCAAGGCTTCTTATCTTTTCGCTCCTTCCTTCTCCTTCCAGCTTCCCAAATCCTTTGCAGTGCCATGCCAATTATCTCTCAGTGCGGACTCTGTTTCCTCCAGGGAAATTACACTAGCTCCCGTACTTTCTCTGGTGGGTCTCAGTTCTTCTACACAGTTATCGGTGCCAAGAGAGTTGAACGATGTGGAAGTTCATTCACGACATTTTGGAAATCCTGCAATGTCACGTTCCATGTGCTGTGCTGTAGATGACAGTATATATGACACAGATTTCCCAGGTCCTTCACACACCGTTCGGTGGGGTTAGAACTCAGGTGATGACCCGATGTGTAAATGGGTGCCATATTATATGTCTCCAGAGTGTCCTTCCACCGTTTTGACCTGAATCAAGCCCTGCTATCTGTAATAATTTTGTCCATCTTGCCTACTTGCTAGGAAGTCTTTCGTTAATGCTTTGCAAACAGTGACTGCCGTGGCTCCTCGTAACAGAGTAAATGTAGCTAACTTCTAGGTTAATTCAACGGCTACTGAAATGTATCGGAAATCAAGCTGAATGACCAGGAGCAGTCCTATTAAGTCCACAGCCAGCATGTGTAGCAGTTTCTTTGTAACAATTGGACAGAGGGGTGGCTTCATTGTCTGGCTGTCTGGTTTTGCCTCCTGACAGGCCTTGCATACTGATAGAATCTTCGTTATTCGTCTTTCCATTTCTTTAAAATGACACAAGTCCTTCAATTTAAGGAAGGATTTCTATGGTCCAAAGTGACAATAACTTAAGTGGGTGTACAAAGGCTCCATATCATGCTGGTTGCGTTTCATCAGTGGAATAAGATCCGCTTCTTTACAAGGTAGAACATTCGTAATTCGACTTCCTGGTGGTTCATCCAACGTCCTTCAGTTGCTTCAATTCTGGATCTTTATCCTGGTCTCTTCTTATATCCCGTAATGATGCATTCATGAAGTTCTCGCATATAGAATAGCCTAAAGTGACTATCCTCTGTATCTTTTCCCTTTACATCTAGTCTCCCAATCAGCGAATGTGAAAGTGCATCCGTAATTACATTTGTCTTACCAGGGACATGTGTGATGCCGATGTCAAGTTGCTAGAGGTATAAAACCCACTGTGTCAGCCTATTGTGTCCCGAGTTTGCTTACAGAAAAATATTCTAAAGCTCTGTGGTCTGTCTAGACATGGGTCCTGTGTTTGAGGAGGAAATATTTGAGTATTTTGAAAGCCCACATGATAGCCAATGCCTCCAACTTAATTACTGAGTAAATGCTTTCGCTCTTTGTAAGGACCCAGCTCCCAAATGCTATGGTCTTGTTAACTAATGTACCCCCTTCCATAATTTGTTGGAATATTACTACGCCAAGACCTGCTTTCGCTGCTTCAGTCCATATGCAAAAATCTGGTGTTAGGGCGAGCACCGATAGGTGCTTCCACAAGGGCCTGTTTTACCAAATTGAGTTCGTGATCCTTATAATAAAAAAAATACGACTCCCAGGAAACCTCTGACGTCCTTCCTGGTCTGTGGTCTCGGGAATAGGGCTATTGCTTCGAATTTTTCCAGATGAGGTGCAATCCCTTCTGCTGAAATCATGTGCTCAAGGAAATCCACCTTCCTCGTTCCAAAACAAGATTATTCCAAATTAATTGTGACACCATGTTGCCTTCGTGCTCCTAGCAGTTCGCCAAAGACCTTGTTGTGCTCATCACAATTGAACTTTGTGATGAGGATATCATCAACATAGCAGGTGATGTCGTTCTTTAGCCTTACCATCAAAATTCCGTGCAGCCCCCTAATGAATGCTTTGGACGATATATTGAGGCCCAAGGGCAATCGCCAGAACTGATAGCAGCGTTCTTCAACTAGGGAAGCCGTGTATTGATGTCAAGAAGGGTGTAATTCTATTTGCCAGAAACTTGAACTTAGATCAATGGATGAAAATGCTTTGACACCATGAAATCTTCGCAAGAGATCTTCCAGTTTCTCTAGACTGTTTCTGGCAAGATTTGCCTTGAATCAAGCACTAGATGCATCAACGCATCCTTCTTTTCAATTACCCGCAATGGGTTATTGTATGTGGACACACTGGTTTCAATGATCCATTCTTCCAGTATCCTCCATATTTCTCTCGAGACTTTGTATGTGGTGGGAATAGGATAAGGTGGGATGAAGAACTTCTGACGTTCTTTGACAATGAACGTGTACTGGAAATTATTGATGGCTTCTGTCTTAGGTAGGAACACTTTAATGTTGTGAAGTAACACGGTATGTAGTTCTGCTATTTCCTCTTCAGTAATATAGTCAATACCACAAATCCTCTCTTGTATAATATAATAGATATTGCCCTTGGTGTCCTCTTAGCCATTATGGCAATCCCTTTCATCTCTCTACACTGATTTCAACTTAAGCTACAGAGATCTTAACGCACCTCTCGGTGACTTGCGCCCTTATCACCCAACTAATGAACATGATGCTTTTATCCTTATTTAATGTCAAAGTACCATGTCCTAAATCCAGTGTTGGATTTTACTCACTTACAAAAGATAACCAGCTCAGTTGTCAGTTTTGGCACAATCAGGAAGTTTCTCACCAGCAGGTGACCTTGACAAAGTAGCTCTAGCCTAGTTTGGATGCTCACTTCTGTTACCTTCCCTACTATTGCTCCTTTTATTCTTAATCTCTTCACTGATAGTTCCACCCAGTCTTGCAGTCCCTTGCACTGTCTATATGTCTCTTCTGCGATGAACAAAATCTCACTACCACTATCCAGGATTGCTCTAACTTTCCGGCCGTTGTGGCCGAGCGGTTCTGGGTGTTTCAGTCTGGAACTGCGCGACCGCTACGGTCGCAGGTTCGAATCCTGCCTCGGGCATTGATGTGTGTGATGTCCTTAGGTTAGTTAGGTTTAAGTAGTTCTACATTCTAGGGGACTGACGACCTCAGATGTTAAGTCCCATAGTGCTCAGAGCCATTTGAACCATTGCTCTAACTTCCTTTCCTCCTTTGGTTACCATAATAATTGGATGCACGCCATTATGAGTGAGCCCCACTCTTTCTTCGAGCAAAGTTACTTCAAGATCGTTGTATCTAATAACAATGATGAGGCTAAGTCCAACTTCAGTTGTAGATGCGTTTTGTGCCTCTTCTGCATCTTCAACTAGTCATTTACATTTCCTCACGCCTCTATTCCTGGGTTCGGTCCCCGAATCTCAATTTCCTCGGCCTGACCTCCTTTTCCGTTTCCTCTGTTGTTCATTCGGGCACATCTTCCATTGCCATTCATAGTGGATCAATGATTTCGCCATCCATTATATTGTGGTCCTTTGCCTTCTTCCCTCCATCCAGTCCAGCGTCTGTTGCATAGTACATAACTATTGCGGTTCCCATTGCAGTATCTTCGTTGTTCCACTTCATTACTTCCGAAAATTCCCGACCGCGAATGGTTTCTGTAAGACGTTCCATTTCGTACATTTTCATTCCTATTATTATAATGGGTATGTTGTGGACACGACATAGAGGCTGCGACCTATCTGTCAGACTTTCCTCTGCGTTCTCTGATATTCTATGCTCGGAATGCATAATCTAATTCGTAAAGAGTGTTACGGAAAGTACTGAGCTACACATTACACCTGCCAGCTAATGTTCATATTACAACAGAAGTTTGGTGTAACAGTGACGTATGGTTTCACTGGTAGGGCATGGTACGCCAAGATACTAGTTCTTGTCAATCATTGCATCAGGGAATTTGACTGGGCTTTTGTAGCCTGAACTTTCGAAATCATTGCCAACAATCATCTCATACTTCATGTGCTCTTGCGTCTACTTGGACATGTAGATATATAGAAAGCTCTTTTTGAACTCCGGGCAACTCCTATACGTCGCTGATATTCCTCGCATTGTCTCCGCAACTGACCCTTTCAAGTGCCCGCAAATAAAGTATAATTCGTATTTCAAAGGCCAATTTGGAGGTAAAGAGAAGTCAAATTGCGATATCCAAGTGCATGGGTGAGTAAAATTACCCTCATCTCGGAAAATTTGGAATTTTCTGACTCGTAAGAAATGTTGCAAATCGAATGGCGTTTCATCGACAACTTTCGTCCTACGGAAAATATAAGTCCTTTGGACGTCCTTGTTCGACGTCCCCTCATTTGTGCTGCCTCCACGGCTTCGAAAAAATGCAACGTTTATATCACCATGCCCTCTGTTCGCTGCTAGCTGTACGCAGTTGTCCGTGCCGTCCGAAGTTGAAATAACTGGTCCATTTATGTTCGCGCTTGGCCGTATCTGAAATCTTTTCCTTAGCACCTCCTCCAAGTTCTTTTCCATACGAGTGTTGATGGCTTCCTGTTGAGATTTGAACGACAGAAGAGTCCAGACCTCTTCAGTCTTGCTCACTGGAGTTGCAGTTGTCACAACCGAAGCAGTCCCTTAATTTGCGCAGCTCAGACTCTATAATCTGTCCATGGCCTTCACGTATTTTCGTGTCGATGCGCTGCTCCGCGTCATTTTGCCGCTTTTCCACGCTTCAGAATTTCTTGTTCAAATTGATCACTGCCTCTCGTCCTTGCTGTTCTGCGCGTTTACTCGTTTTCGATGATTCAGCTGCTACTCATCTTGTGGAAGTTGCTACTGTCCTGGTGCCCTCTGCCATCCTGTAAGCATCATGTGAAATCGTTAAAATTTTGATTGCTTTGGTGTTTACTTTACGTAGGTTATCCTGTAGTTGATCTGTCCATGACTTGTGTTCCTCTCGCATCTGATTTGCTTGCGAATCGATATTTTTTATGTCCGTCCTCGTCCCGTTATTATCCCGTACTAACTCAGTAATTTTCTCCTCCATTCCTTTTAGCCCATCAATTTTCTTCTCCATTCTCATTAAAAATGCCACAAGACTGAAGTCGTCTTCTTTTTCCTCAGTACTGTGATCGACCGAACTCATACTTGATATCTGCGATGTTGTTTCCGCATCATTGTGTACTGGTACCGCCCTGTTTTCTCTGTCCGGATTTCTAATAATCAGCTCTGCTTCGATATGTTGTGTTACGCTCACATGTTCTACCGCACGCGATATGACGATGTCCGTCCCCACAAGATAAACCCAATCGCTATCGTCTCCCTGATTTCCTTCCTGCACGACATCTTTGTTGCTAACACCGTTCAACTGCAACGCCTCCCTACATTCAAACTGTGCCTCCAGTGATTCATCCTCCATGACGTGAGATTTACTTTTCCGATCCCAGTCTACTTGTGTCCGTACCCTACTTCTTGCTATCCTTCAAATTCTCTATCAAATTTATCTGTGCAGCAAGTGGGCAACCGTAGTATCTAACTCACAAGATACACGCAGTACAATATGGTCACTTAAAAAAAAAAATTAGCAAAGGAGTTTTCTGTCCGACACTATGACAATAGTACACTAGATCCATAATCAACAAACAATTAGATACAAAAAAATACAATAGTAAACGCCACAAAAATAATACAACTCCGTTAGCAACGACAGCAAAACGATCAACAAGGACACAGAAGTCACTGACACAAATAATTTTGCAAATAAAACAAATAAATACATAAACAACACAATCGGAGAAATAAGTCTCTAGTTCGTCTAATGAACCATATTTTTCTTTTTAACCAACGTAATGTGGACCTGTCTGGCAAGGACGCTAAATGGCAGCATCACAGAAGTGCCAAGGACCTAGTTCCTGGCAGCGGTTTACCAACTGCACACTTCCAGGTTCTATCAATTGCAACCATGACTTTAATAAAATGGCAAAGGTAATGTAAATCAGATCACTGGGAGGAGTTGTGGTCTAAATAACAATTGATTTGTTCTTTCATAATATCACATGACAATTGACGACTAAAGAAACGCCACACAAACATTTTATCTGACAATCGTTTTCAATAATATGCGGTTTATGGTTAACAAAGCAATCAGCTGGGGATCAACTCATCACGCTAATCAGAAATAAGCGCTTTATCTGACATCATAAGCGTGAGTCTGGGGTATGGCCCAAAAACTACGCTACTATCAAGATTCTGTACTCTACTATTGCACAAAGTAAAATATGGTTCCAAAGAACAGGGTGCTGGGAAGCATATACTGTATTGGAGCCCTACACCGTAGCATCGAATACCTCACCCTCCTGCAGGTGGGGGCGGCACAGCACGACGCGCTCGCCGAGTACAGTCATGGACAGCGAAAAATCTGTATTAACGGCGCGCTCCCAGAAATATGCAAGTACGCGGTCTCTCGTTTGGCTGATTCGGAACGCAGATACTTCTCTACGATCCTCTGAAACCCTGGTGGATTCCAGAATGCAGGTGGACCCATTTACTGGTCTGCCAAACCAGTTTGACTCTATGACGTGGCTATGCATGATGGAATATGCCGAACGTTTAGACAGTAGACTCTAAGGAAATAAGTACACCCACGCATTGAGCGAGTGATGCAAAAAGCAGTACTTCTGACGGTTCAGATGTGACTGGCATAGGCCCTATGTGGCACACTAGCAAAGGACACCACTGTGTACATCTGCTGGTCTTTACTAGCGAAGCGCCAGTACAAGAGTGATCTTCTCTTTCTACATCTACATCTACATCCATACTCCGCAAGCCACCTGACGGTGTGTGACGGAGGGTACCTTGAGTACCTCTATCGGTTCTCCCTTCGATTCCAGTCTCGTATTGTTCGTGGAAAGAAGGATTGTCGGTATGCCTCTGTGTGGGCTCTAATCTCTCTGATTTTATCCTCATGGTCTCTTCGCGAGATATACGTAGGAGGGAGCAATATACTGCTTGACTCTTCGGTGAAGGTATGTTCTCGAAACATTGACAAAAGCCCGTACTGAGCTACTGAGCGTCTCTCCTGCAGTCTTCCACTGGAGTTTATCTATCATCTCCGTAATGCTTTCGCGATTACTAAATGATCCTGCAACGAAGCGCGCTGCTCTCCGTTGGATCGTCTCTATATCCTCTATCAACCCTATCTGGCACGGATCCCACACTGCTGAGCAGTATTCAAGCAGTGGGCGAACAAGCGTACTGTAACCTACTTCCTTTGTTTTCGGATTGCATTTCCTTAGGATTCTTCCAATGAATCTCAGTCTGGCATCTGCTTTACCGACGATCAACATTATATGATCATTCCATTTTAAATCACTCCTAATGCTTACTCCCAGATAATTTATGGTATTAACTGCTTCCAGTTGCTGACCTGCTATATTGTAGCTAAATGATAAAGGCAGCTCGGTATCATAGCACATTTGCATAGTTAGACTATTCCCACTTTAGCACAAGCCAATCACGAGTTGGAGCTCGGCATTCGAAGCTGGGACACCGCCCCCTGCTCTGCATACACAGATTTGACCGACCAGCGACTTTAAAAATTAATTGGGGGAAAAGGAAAAAAGATTCATCTTCGCCCCATCTTTCCCACACATGTACGTTGTGTCACTGCTAAAAGAATGATTTGGATGGAACCACAGCTCTGCTGAAAAAGATCGTTATCTCCGCTGTTGTGTCCATTTTGCGCTTTCCAAAGAACAGCGTAAACTCGCTAAAAGTCTCATGCCTTCACAAATATGTTCTGTTGCAGAGTCTGGACGCCACTTTCCTGTCCCACGGAATTCGCAAATACTCTCAGATGTCTCATCCGCTTTCAGCCTAACAAAGGCCCATACTCTGCTTTATTGCCAGCCATCAAGTCTTCCTACGCGCCGGTCAAAACTGCAGCGACTCGTCGGCCGTAGTCAGCCTGCCTGGATGTGGCTGCCGACCGACCGGCGTCACCCAATGTGTCCGCACAATGAGACTGAGGGACTTGGCTGTCGGCAAACGTTTTCAACCAGGTTCAGCAGAGGAAAGCTCCCTTGGCTCTCGGCCGCTGAACGCTTTTTTACTGCTGTCAATGAACTCGTCACCCTCTTCCTTCAAACACAGGTGAACCCTACTGCTATGCCTTCACTAGAGCACACAAGCAAGAGTGTTCACTACCGCCAACCATTTCATCATATGAATGAATTGAGATAGTATCAAATGTAGCAACCAAGTAATTAAGATCACACTCCCTATGAAAATTAAGCAGCATGAGTCTGTATCAAAAGTGAGAAGAGCCCTACAATGTCTCACAGCTACCCTTCATACTCCTTTATTTACCAAGAATGGGTAATTTAGAAGTAGATACCTTCGGAGTTGGAAAGAAACTTAATTCACTCAATAAAGCAAGTCTTCTGGTACACATTCTGGAACAATTAGGCTTCTTTTGGACTAAACTGAAGCATTACTTCCATGTCTAGCACTCATATACAACCACATGCTGGATGAAGGATCTGTATCTAATGACTGGAAAGTTACACAAGTCACACGAATACACAAGAAAGGGATTACTTCGATGAATTATTGACCCATATCACTAACATCGATTTCCAGAAGGAACTGGAAGGTATACTGTATTCCAACATAATGAATTACCGCGAAGAAAACTATCTATTTGCATAGTCAGCACGGATTCAGAAAATATCACTCGCGTGCAGCACAACCAGCTCTTTGTCGTCATGGGGTAACGATTCGACAGAGGACCTCAGTTTGATTCCATGATACTGCGTTTCCAGAAGCCTTTCGTTACCATTCCTTAAAAGAGCCTTCTAATCAGGCTGAGTCCCTATAGAATATCATCTAACTTGTGTGACTGGATTTGTCACTTACAGCCAGAAAAGTCAAAATTCGTGGTACCTGAGTGAAACGTTAGCGACATCCGGAATACCTCAAGGAAGCCGTATAGGCCTTGTGTTGTTCTGAATCTACATAAACGATTTAGATAATCGCAGCAGCCCTCCTAAATTAGATATGGGTGATTCCATCGTGAGAAACTCGTCAGAAGATCGATAAGAATTACAAAGAAATTTACTCAATTTCACTTAATTTTGTCATGTTCACAAATGAGAAGGCGCCATCTGTTTTACTTTGAAAAAAAAAAAAGCTTTCTACAGCCAAGATCAGATAAACACTTCTATTCTTAAAACCGACAGACCTCACTGCCATCTTTTCATATCCAAAAATTTTTGTTACAAAACGTGTTCAATGCGAGTTGGAAGCTCATGCCAAGTTCTCACATTAGTGGATGAAGTGTACCACATCGTAAAAAAGGTTCGTCAGAAATAAAACATTGTCTCAAACCTTTGTGTAATGTGCATTATTTTATCCACTAATATGACAGATTGGCGTGAAATTCCAACTCAGAATGAACACGTTTTGTAACAAAAATTTTGAAAGACCAGAAGGTGACAGCAAAGTCTCTCGAAACCGACCCACCACGCGGTACCAGAAAAAACCGTGTGACGTAACGGGCGGATTGTGGCGCCCTGAAAACATTCAAAGTTCAGAGTTGGCGGCCACCGCTCGGACCGCGCCGCAAGCTGCGGCTCGTCAGCAACCGCCTGATGCTGCACAGTGGCCGGACCACGTGGTCCAGCGGCTGCGTGGCTGGGAATTCCATGGTGACGCTGTATCGATGAAGGAGACATGCCGGGAATGACAAACATGGCGGACATTGTGAAACCTTAGTGGCAGACATTTCACAGTTCATATAGAAATTAATTGTAGCCAGAGAAATCATGATACCTCAAAGAGAAACATGTACATTACCATTATTTGCACGACGATTCTGATGGTGTAATCAGATTTTCAATATCTTTACTATTTTAAAGTTTAGTATCTGACGATAAATTATCCAAATAACACCAGCAACGAATTTCCAAAATCTAAACGGTTCATCCGATTTTGTCGATCGACATGTCTTCTGAAAGCTATTAGTGTAAACCAAATTTGGTATAAATCACAGGCGTGTAACTTGAATAGTACATTACTTATTGGAGGTCAAAGTGGCCGATTACTATCGATTACGTCAGGCCATAAGTACTCCACAGTTATACGAAAAAACGGTAGCAGCATGCTTATAAATATATTTATTCATCTTGTTTATATCTGATATACAGGGTGTCCCAGCTATCTTGTCCACCCAAAATATCTCTGGAACAATAACAGCTATTGGAAAACGACTTTCACCGGTATCAATGTAGGGCTGGGGGCCATGAATGTACATATTTGGAAACATTCTAAAACGAAAGCATATGTGTTTTTTAACACAAACTTACGCTTTTTAAATGGACCTCCTATATTTTTTCTTCTGCAATCCATAGCATGACAAAGCACATACACAATGGCGTTGGTTGCATCGCAATATTCCCATTACATCCCGAGATATTGAGACGCGAAGTTGACGCTTGAAACACCCGACATGCGCTGCTAGCGCACGTCCTGAGGCTCAGGCGTGAACCCCACGCTGCCCGTAATCGCGATGTGATTGACACGTGTAATCACACCTCCATACTTATCAAGAGGTCCGAAACGAATAATACGGTCTGCTGCCATCAACTCTCATAAGCAGATAATGGTTTCCCTCTTGCAAGTTTTACGTGTCTACGTACACAATATAAACCAGTACCTATCGGTGTACACCCGTCAGGTTGTCTTATTTATCCTGCACACCCAAAATAAGGTTTATCTAATGCGTTATATGACCCATTGTGCCTGTCGCGCAGGGCCTGGCTCTACCTAGTCAAGTGTCCAACGTAGTTCCCACTACTGCCACAGTTACCACTTCGTCTTGTTTATGATTTGCGACCCACGCAAACTCCTGTACTCCACCACCCTCCGAGCATCCCATTTGTTGTTGCTTTGGCGTGCAGTACACCGCTTGCTAGTGTAGTCGTACAATAGAGTAATCTAGTGACGGCACGGAGGTAGTACACATTGTGAATAAACGTTGTGTTGTGGAACTTATACTGTACAGTATAATGTACACACATGAAGATGTGGTAGAAATGCTGCTGATCTATGGAGAATGTACGTTGACGGGAAATACGTTATGAGATTGCTTGTTTGTTGATAGTACTGTTAGCAAACATTATGATTATTAAGTTAATATGTCTGTTTTCTACCCTACTCTACATACCTGTACTGTACCCTGTTGTAGGTGGACGAAATGCTGTTCAGGCAGAACGACTGTACAGAAGACAATTCCCTGACAAGCCATTGCCTTCGCGCCGGGTGTTTGGTCGTCTCACATCTCGTCTACGTGAAACGGGAAGCTTAAATCCAAGACCTCGACATCGTCCTAGAACACGCACAGATGAACGTGCTGAAGTTGCTTTGCTCGCTACCATAGCTGTGAATCCTCAAATCAGCACACGTCAAATTGAACGTGAAGTTGGTGTGTCGAAATCAAGTGCACAGCGTATTCTTAAACGTCATAAATTTCATCCTTACCATGTTCATTTACACCAGGATCTTCATGGAAATGACTTCCGCAATAAGGTAACATTTTGTCGGTGGGCTCAGCAAATACTTCTGACTAATCCAAATTTTTTTGCAGATGTTCTCTTTACCGACGAGGCATCATTCTCCAACAAAGGACTTGTCAATATGAGGAATATGCGTTATTGGTCCGCAGACAATCCAAAATGGCTCCGTCAGGTAGAGCATCAACGTCCGTGGAAAGTTAATGTTTGGTGTGGGATTATTGGAGATACCATTATCGGACCTTTCTTTATAAATTGCATCCAAAATGGCAGACTATACTCCAGATTTATACGACACAATCTTCCTGTTCTCTTGGACACCGTACCTCTGAACCGGAGAATGGTCATGTGGTATCAGCATGACGGATGCCCTGCACATAACGCCTTACGAGCACGACGACTTCTGAACCGTAAGTTCCCTGGTAGGTGGATTGGACGAGGTGGCCCAGTTAGGTGGCCTGCCCGATCTCCAGACCTTACACCGCTGGATTATTTTCTTTGGGGAGCAGTGAAGGATGCTGTTTACCAACAAGAACCAACAACACCAGAGGACATGAAGCAACGCATTATAGATGCTTGTACAGCCATCAAAGAGAAAACAGTAGGGCATCCTTCATCCGCAGAGTGACCCTATGTATGCAAGCCAATGGGCATCACTTTGAGCATGAGATGTGAACGCTACGTTTAGTATGTAGTGCTGGTATCACAGTGGAAGTTTCTACAAAGGGCCATTCTACCCAGTGATGTTAAGAAACATTTGTTTGCAACAATTTGTCATTTAACGCATTAGATAAACTGAGAGGCACCCACCTGCCTTGCTCATACTGTGGCATCAAGCAGTCAGGCCTGCAAGATGAGTGGTCTGCCAAGCGAGTGGATTCATTCTTATTTATCGAGTAATATGAACTCTAGTACTCACACTTAAGTTACAAGTTATCCTCCTATATGATTAATACGCAACGGAAACACGCATCTGGCTATCAGTGATTTACAGGACTCTGACTGTACACTACGCACTGGCAATACCACATTTTCTTTCTTTTTTTTTAATTTAACGGCTTTTGTCAACACGTGGCCACCGCACTGAATATGAATGGCGCACACTTTATAAATTCGGGACATTATGACAACATACAATTCGAAGGAAAAGTCCACCAATCTTTTTCTTTCCACTATCTTATTTATTCCGATAAATTCTCTAACCTAAACACACAAATTCTATAACCTACAACAATAACACATGAGAAATTCCGCCCAGTTGGCATGGCTTTACATTGGTGAATCTCTATATTATGGTCTCGTAATTATTTAACGCTACAGTGCAGTTTCTGGATAGGATGGTGGATCTTTTATTATTTCTCACACTTCGACTCTCACAATCATCATCACGAAACTATCCTCCAGACCGAGCAGTACAGAAGGAACAAGCATAACCCACTAATCTTTTGAAACTGCCTTGCTACTCTCCCATGCAAACCACACATACCCAAATTACATGACATACACCACACTACGGCATGAAATACAAAACACTAAATAGTCACAACATTATCACTTTCAGCTTTCCCACTTCAATTAGTATTTATCCCAGTTTCACACGACACTGCCGCACTTTGTAATTCTACTTTCCTACTATGAACTCTGGAGATATATGCACGTCTTCCTGTGCAATGCAAGCCAAGTGGCGTTGCTGGATAGACGGCTGACTCACCCTGCTTCTCTCTCAGAGTTTGAATCTAGCGTCACACGGAATCATATCACGCAAAGTAATATTAAGAACGTATTCATCACACACGCGAGTCCTCAACTGATACCATGGACGAGTACTTCTCTTTATCCTTTGTCTCATACACAGATTGAGACTCACACAGTACTCACCATGTGGAAGTACTTGTCTCTAATTTCAAGTCCTGCACACGCCATTTCTTAAATATTTCAACTTATGGTACACACGCTATTTCTTAAGTATTTCAACTTATTGTACACACGCTAGTAATTCAGCTTAACTTAAGCACACAGAAGTATTTCAACTTATTGCTACACGTGGTTTCATTGTGACCGTTGGTCACTTCCGAAGATTACTACAATCCCATTAATATTACCTGCCTGACATTTAATTCTCCCCACAAAAGTTCCTGAAATAGAGAAATTAATATTTCAAACTACTCTTAAATAATCCACATGCATACCTTGTCTTCGCTCTTTTGTCATTACAGAGCACAACTAAAACAGGTCTTAACAGCACAAGATCCAGCGGCAGAGTGCTGAAACATGGCCGTTCTCGAGGTCCTCTCGCACCTCTGCTGAAGTGGGGGAGCACCTTGCTACCGTATTGGTCAGCCACATTTCAGGCGCTCAAAGCTCAGGTAAATTTCATCTCTTTGGTCCCACCAAAGGTGGCCAAAGGCTCGTCTCAAAGATGATCATATATTCACATTCACTATCTGCGGTTAGCAGACGACCATACATTCATTCATTTCACAGATCTCACCAAACTGGATGTAGGGATTAATTTTGTGGGAGTGCAGATGTGATCAATTAAATAAATAAATTGTCATTCTTTCTCACACTGGTATCCAGCTTGGCTGTATTAATTGAAATTGAGTTATTTTACAAAAAAAAGTGTTGTTCTGACAAAAATAATGAAGTATGTTGTACCTATTTTCAATGTCGGGCGGTACTGTACCCTTTCAAAACATAACATTGATAATTATGTGATAATAAAACTAATCGGTTAGACATGTTTACATTCATATTCTATGTCCTACCTGAACCTCCCAAATCAAAACATTTTTACCTAAAAACGGTAAAACTTTTAGTCCACTTGCTCGTTTCACTACAACCATCAACATGAATTTTACTATTACGAGTGTACGATTGACTGTCACTTGCGCTAGATCTACAGTAAAGTAAAGTTTTAACGTTGAACGGCATTACCTTTTTAGTAACGGATTAACGATAAGCGAAGTTAACTTTATGAAACGTTGCGGTACACAGATATGTTACAGAACCGCATCACCCCTAGCCTATGGGATAAATTCCTGCTGGAATGTACGACGTTAATGCAGGATGGCAGCAGACCGTATTATTCGTTTCGGACCTCTTGATAAGTATGGAAGTGTGATTACGCATGTCAATCACATCGCGATTACGGGCAGCATGGGGTTCACGCCTGAGCCTCAGGACGTGCGCTAGCAGCGCATGTCGGGTGTTTCAAGCGTCAACTTCGCGTCTTAATATCTCGGGATGTAATGGGAATATTGCGATGCAATCAACGCCATTGTGTATGTGCTTTGTCATGCTATGGATTGCTGAAGAAAAAATATAGGAGGTCGATTTAAAAAAACATAAGTTTGTGTTAAAAAACACATATGCTTTCGTTTTAGAATGTTTCCAAATATGTACATTCATGCCCCCCAGCCCTACATTGATACCGGAGAAAGTCGTTTTCCAATAGCTGTTATTGTTTCAGAGATATTTTGCGTGGACACGATAGCTGGGACACCCTGTATACTATTCATGAAGACATTGGTCAATTATTTACTGTGCGTTAGAAAGCACAGAGACATTACGCTACTGGCTTACTTCTGTCCTTTTCCTTTGATATATGTTTATTTGATTTGTTTATGTATTTAATAATGTATGTTAGAGCGTGTTTACGGTCCAGCTGTAGGAATACTTATTCAATTTTAAGTTATTTAAATGTAAACCCAGTGTTTCGAATGTGTTTCATTACGTTTGTGAGTGTGCGTTGGTTGAAGAAATGGCGAGAGCGCTCTAGCCAATCACAGCGCTCGTTAATGGGGAGACTGGATGGGAGTGGGGGAAAGTCGTGGACAGTACGGCGCAGGACACAGGTAGGTCTGAACAGTGCAGCGCAATGGACAGCTGCACATTACTTTATGTTGAGGGTCGGTTGTCCATCCCTGCGACGACCCCTTCCAAGTCTTACTGTGTTTCGCTCCATTTTTCTAGCGTTGCAACATCTCTGTATACAATAGTATCATCTGCGAAAAGCCTCATGGAATTTCCGACTTAATCTACTGCGTCTCTGATATATTCTGTGAAAATAGAGGACCTATAACACTCCCCTGGTGCACGTCACATACTACGTTTGCGTCGGAAAACTTGTCTCTGTTCAGCAGGACATGCTGCGTTCTTTTGCTAGAAACTCTTCAATCCGGCTACACAGCTGGTCTTATAATCCATACGTTTGTATTTTGTTCAGTAGGTGGCAGTGCGAAACTGAATCGTAAGCCTTCCGTAAGTCAAGGAACACGGCATCTACCTGGGCGCCTGTGTCTAATGCCGTTTCGGTGTCTTGGACGAACAGAGCGAGCAGGGTTTCACGCGATAGTTGTTTCCTAAAGAGTCATTCCGAAAGAGGAAATTTTCGTTCACGAGAAATGTCATAGTATGCGAGCATAAAACATGTTCCGAAATTCTACTACAGACATTTTGGCCTATAGCTATGTGCGTCTGTAAAACAACTCTTCTCGAAAATGGGAGTGAACTGTGCTTTTTCTCAATCATTAGGAAAGCTTCGCTTTTCTAGAGGCCTTCGGTACTCTACTGCCAGAAGAGAGGCGAGTTCTTTCGCTTAGTCTATATGGGAGCAAATTTCCAAATAGGTATCCCATCAAATCCATTCGGCCTTACTTCTGTCGAGCGATTTCAGTTGCGTTTCTATCCCTTGGTCACTTATTTGGATATCCGTAATTCTGTATCGCACATGCAGGGTGTTTCCGTAAGAAATGTAACAGAACATGGAGAATGCTCCACTGAAGAATTTGAGGTAGGGAACATGGCGTCGTAGAGGCGAGCTTAAGGAGATAGGGAGGTAACCTTGTCTACCGCTTTGTCTAGCATTACCGCTTTCCAGTTTGTTTACAACTAACATCATACAAGTTTACACGTACTGTGCTCTTTATTTACATGTACGTTATTTCCTGCAAGAAAACAAGGAGGACGAGCTCGATTACTAGGAAGTCATGATGCAGGTTTCGTTCACTTTACTTGACGTTCGTGCAAAGAGTTCTAGCTGAGTTGTTGGAGAGCGTACCCTTCGCTGTTCGTGAGAGGACGCGGATACAACAAGACGGTGCACCGCCTCACTCCAGTGTGGATGTCTGCACATCTCGACGCTGCATTTCCTGGTGGCTGGATTGGAAGGGCAGGACTTATTCCATGAAATTCCAGGCCACCTGACTTGAATCCCCTTGGTTATTTCCTTTGGGGATATCTAAAGTCACTTGTATGTGAGACCCCAGTCGATACCGAGATGGACTTAATTGCCAGAATTGCAGGTGCCTGTGGTGTGATTCAAAACACACCACGGATATTTGTCAGGGTGCGTGAGAAACTTCTTCGCCGATGTCGCGCTCGCATCGCGATTGATGGCCGTCAGTTTCAGCATATTTTGTAACATACAGTACAAATGGTATGTTCATTGTGTCAGTGATGGTATTTGCATTTAACTGTAAGTAATGTAAATAAAAAACCACACATAATGTGATTTTATTCCTATTATCTCGTTAAGGTGGCTTCTCCGATCCCACGTTCCGTGCCTCAAATTGTCCTGTTACATTTTTGCACGCTCTTACGGAAACACCTTGCATAGTAGGAAGAATACAGATAATGTTACTCATGTTTTGCGAAGATGCTCAGAAATGCTAATCGTTGTTACATCCATTGCAATTCAGCCCAATCTGAAGTCTATTGCATGCCACCCTCATAACTAGAAGGTAGTATCCGTAAAAAAACTCTTACTTACGGCAGACTTGTTTAAAGAATTTCTTGCATTTATTAATAAGTGCAAGGTTAGGCGTAGCCCAGAACGAGTGCACCCAGGGACAGCTTGTTAGCAGGTCGCGGTTCTACATCTACATTTACATTTATACTCCGCAAGCCACCCAACGGTGTGTGGCGGAGGGCACTTTACGTGCCACTGTCATTACCTTCCTTTCCTGTTCCAGTCGCGTATGGTTCGCGGGAAGAACGACTGCCGGAAAGCCTCCGTGCGCGCTCGAATCTCTCTAATTTTACGTTCGTGATCTCCTCGGGAGGTATAAGTAGGGGGAAGCAATATATTCGATACTTCATCCAGAAACGCACCCTCTCGAAACCTGGACAGCAAGCTACACGGCGATGCAGAGCGCCTCTCTTGCAGAGTCTGCCACTTGAGTTTGTTAAACATCTCCGTAACGCTATCACGGTTACCAAATAACCCTATGACGAAACGCCCCGCTCTTCTTTGGATCTTCTCTATCTCCTCCGTCAACCCGATCTGGTACGGATCCCACACTGATGAGCAATACTCAGGTAGAGGTCGAACGAGTGTTTTGTAAGCCACCTCCTTTGTTGATGGACTACATTTTCTAAGGACTCTCTCCCAATGAATCTCAACCTGCTACCCGCCTTACCAACAATTAATTTTATATAATCATTCCACTTCAAATCGTTCCGCACGCATACTCCCAGATATTTTACGTAAGTAACTGCTACCAGTGTTTGTTCCGCTATCATATAATCGTTGCTAGACCCGTGGTCTAGGGGTAGCGTCTTTGATTCATAATCAAAACATGTTCGATCCCCGCCACTGCCTAAATTTTGATAAATAAACAGCATTGGCGGCCGAAGACCTCCGGCATAAGAAGTCAGCCTCATTCTGCCAACGGCCTTGTCAAAGAGGGCAGAGGAGCGATAGAGGGTCAGGGCACTCTCTTGTCCTAGGGGTGGGAAATTGCCCCTAAAGGCGGAAAAATCAGCAATGATCAACGACGTGAGGATGCAGAAGGCAATGCAAGCCACTGCATTAAAGACGCGTAACGTGTATCCACAGGACATGTGGGCTGTAATTGAAGAAGTATCATGATGATCTCTCCTTTAGCAAAAGATTCCGGAATAGTCCCCCATTCGGATCTCCGGGAGGGGACTGCCAACGGGGCCGTTACCATGAGAAAAAGATTGAATAATCAACGAAAGGATAACGTTCTACGAGTCGATGCGTGGAATGTCAGAAGCTTGAACGTGGTAGGGAAACTAGAAAATCTGAAAAGGGAAATGCAAAGGCTCAATCTAGATATAGTAGAGGTCAGTGAAGTGAAGTGGAAGGAAGACAAGGATTTCTGGTCAGATGAGTATCGGGTAATATCAACAGCAGCAGAAAATGGTATAACAGGTGTAGGATTCGTTATGAATAGGAAGGTAGGGCAGAGGGTGTGTTACTGAGAACAGTTCAGTGACCGGGTTGTTCTAATCAGAATCGACAGCAGACCAACACCGACAACGATAGTTCAGGTATACATGCCGACGTCGCAAGCTGAAAATGAACAGATAGAGAAAGTGTATGAGGATATTGAAAGGATAATGCAGTATGTAAAGGGGGACGAAAATCTAATAGTCATGGGCGACTGGAATGCAGTTGTAGGGGAAGGAATAGAAGAAAAGGTTACAGGAGAATATGGGCTTGGGACAAGGAATGAAAGAGGAGAAAGACTAATTGAGTTCTGTAACAAGTTTCAGCTAGTAATAGCGAATACCCTGTTCAAGAATCACAAGAGGAGGAGGTATACTTGGAAAAGGGCGGGAGATACGGGAAGATTTCAATTAGATTACATCATGGTCAGACAGAGATTCCGAAATCAGATACTGGATTGTAAGGCGTACCCAGGAGCAGATATAGACTCAGATCACAATATAGTAGTGATGAAGAGTAGGCTGAAGTTCAAGACATTAGTCAGGAAAAATCAATACGCAAAGAAGTGGGATACGGAAGTACTAAGGAATGACGAGATACGTATGAAGTCCTCTAACGATATAGATACAGCAATAAGGAATAGCGCAGTAGGGAGTACAGTTGAGGAGGAATGGACGTCTCTGAAAAGGGCCATCACAGAAGTTGGGAAGGAAAGCATAGGTACAAAGAAGGTAGCTGCGAAGAAACCATGGGTAACGGAAGAAATACTTCAGTTGATTGATGAAAGGAGGAAGTACAAACATGTTCCGGGAAAATCAGGAATTACAGAAATACAAGTAGCTGAGGAATGAAATAAATAGGAAGTGCAGGGAGGCTAAGACGAAATGGCTGCAGGAAAAACGTGAAGACATCGAAAAAGAAATGGTTGTCGGAAGGACTGGTTCAGCATATAGAACAGTTAAAAGAACCTTCGGTGAAATTAAATGCAAGGGTGGTAACAGTAAGAGCATAACGCGAATTCCACTGTTAAATGCAGAGGGGAGAGCGGATAGGTGGAAAAAATACATTGAAAGCCTCTATGAGGGTGAAGATTCTCTGATGTGATAGACGAAGAAACAGGAGTCGATTTAGAAGACATAGGGGATCCAGTATTAGAATCGGAATTTAAAAGAGCTTTGGAGGACTTACGGTCAAGTAAGGCAGAAGGGATAGATAACATTCCATCAGAATTTCTAAAATCATTGGGGGAAGTGGCAACAAAACGACTATTCACGTTGGTGTGTAGAATATATGAGTCTGGCGACATACCATCTGACTTTCGGAAAAGCATCATCCACACAATTCCGAAGACGGCGAGAGCTGACAAGTGCGAGAATTATCGCACAATCGGCTTAACAGCTCATGCATCGAAGCTGCTTACAAGAATAATATACAGAAGAATGGAAAAGATAATTGAGAATGCGCTAGATGACGATCAGTTTGGGTTTAGGAAAAGTAAAAGGACGAGTGAGGCAATTCTGACGCTACGGCTAATAATGGAAGCAAGGCTAAAGAAAAATCAAGACACTTTCATAGGATTTTTTCGACCTGGAAAAAGCGTTCGACAATATAAAATGGTGCAAGCTGTTCGAGATTCTGAAAAAAGTAGGGGTAAGCTATAGGGAGAGACGGGTCATATACAATATGTACAACAACCAAGAGGGAATAATAAGAGTGGACGATCAAGAACGAAGTGCTGGTATTAGAAGGGTGTAAGTCAAGGCTGTAGCCTTTCGCCACTACTCTTCAATCTGTACATTGAGGAAGCAATGATGGAAATAAAAGAAAGGTTCAGGAGTGGAATTAAAATACAAGGTGAAAGGATATCTATTATACGATTCGCTGATGACATTGCTATCCTGAGTAAAAGTGAAGAAGAATTAAATGATCTGCTGAACGGAATGAACAGTCCAATGAGTACACAGTATGGTTTGAGAGTAAATCGGAGAAAGACGAAGCCAATGAGAAGTAGTAGAAATGAGAACAGCGAGAAACTTATCACGATTGATGGTCACGAAGTCAATGAAGTTAAGGAATTCTGCTACCTAGGCAGTAAAATAACCAATGACGGACGGAGCAAGGAGGACATCAAAAGCAGACTCGCTATGGCAAAAAAGGCATTTCTGGCCAAGAGAAGTCTACTAATATCAAATACCGGCCTTAATTTGAGGAAGAAATTTCTGAGGATGCACTTCTGGAGTACAGCATTGTATGGTATTGAAACATGGACTGTGGGAAAACCGGAACAGAAGAGAATCGAAGCATTTGTGATGTGGTGCCATAGACGAATGTTGAAAATTAGGTGGACTGATAAGGTAAGGAATGAGGAGGTTCTACGCAGAATCGGAGAGGAAAGGAATATGTGGAAAACACTGGTGAGGGGAAGGGACAAGATGATAGGACATCTGCTAAGACATGAGGGAATGACTTCCATGGTACTAGAGGGAGCTGTAGAGGGCAAAAACTGTAGAGGAAGGCAGAGATTGGAATACGTCAAGCAAATAATTGAGGACGTAGGTTGCAAGTGCTACTCTGAGATGAAGAGGTTAGCACAGGAAAGGAATTCGTGGCGGGCCGCATCAAACCAGTCAGTAGACTGATGACAAAAAAAAAAAAAAAAAAGATCATCTTGAGACTATTTTACACCTAACTGCAGTGTTCTCTACGCTTCTCCAAAGCGCTCTGCTCCACACCACCGCTTCCTGCTCTCATCAAGGAACAAAATGTTCTGATGATGATCCTTTTAGGGATCGAAACCGGTCATCGAACGAAATAAATAATATACTGTTGGGACTGCTTTTACTGAAATAATTTTAGTACAGTTTTATCGATATCCGTTTGAGGCGTAGCACCGTATAACGATCCTGCCTTGGAGGCGGTTAAGTGGGAGATGTGTCTCAGAGCTGGATAGTGACAGATGGTGACGCGAGACTGGACGCACACGTAGTTTATGTATCAGCCGATAGAGGTCAATATTGGACAGGGGGACTGTGATTTTAGTTTAGATTGTGCCCACTAGAGTGCACTAAAGTAATAGAATGTTTTTCATAAACCGTTCTAGTATTTTCATTAAGTGTTGTTATGTCTTTTTGTGTATGTAAAATGTGAGAAATGTGTTTCAGCAATATGAATGATGCGTGAGTGTGGTTTAAGGTTAATATGAAGATAATTGTTTAACGAGTTATGTGGTAGGATTTAGTGTGGGAACATTTCGAAGAAGTATGGATATGGACAAAGGGGATTTTTGTAGAATAGATTTGTAAAGTAAGTTTATGGTAAAGGGAAAGTTAATTCAGGTATAAGTAACAATAGTAAATAACTTTATGCATAAGCAAAACTTCAGCATATTAGATAATTACGTCGGTAAAAAGTGCAGTCGTTAGGTTTACTATTTGCGATTGGTTATTGATGAAAAGCGCGGACTGACGTGGGAGAATGTTGTTTTGCTATTGGCTGTTGACTACACTGACCAATGGTAAAGCAATGTTCTTCGCGCGCCTTTCTCGGCTGATAGGGAAGACTTACTCTAGAGAAGAGTCGGAACCTAGCCATGAAACAGTTCGGACGTGTGTAGTTGTAGTTCCGATGGAAATACGTTGCCAGATCTAGCAGTGTTTCATACGTCAAAAGTGTGGCAAAGTGACGGCATAATTATTCCGATGGGCGTGTAGAAATTTCGGAATTTTTTGGGGAATTTTGTGACGAGAAAAGACATATATTCCGCGTGGCGTATTGAGCAGGTCGGTGGCTAAAAACTGTGCCTGCATTTGGTACCGACAGACTTAATATTTAGCGAGCATTCTCAATCAAAAACAATCAGTAGTTTTGTAGTTATTACGTTTTCGGGAAATGCAACACCATAAACTTGCTAACGTGAGTGAAAGGGATTGTGAGTGACTGTGTTAAGACTAGCACGGGCTTGGCAGTGATACTTGTTCACCTAAGTTTCAGAATATATTAATTGAGGGCGAAGTTCCCAACCTTTCATTTCTTGTGGAAACTTTCTCCCGAAACGTAGATTAGTGATGCCCCAAAAATTATTAATACGTGATACACAGGGTGTAACAGGTCTAAGCGCAGATATTTAGTAAAATGTGTGCGTTGATTTTGTTTTCTCTGGTTCGAAAATGGTTCAAATGGCTCTGAGCACTATTCGACTTAACTTCTGAGGTCATCAGTCTCCTAGAACTACTTAAACCTAACTAACCTAAGGACATCACACACATACATGCCCGAGGCAGGATTCGAACCTGCGACCGTAGCGGTCCTTCGGTTCCAGACTGTAGCGCCTAGAACCGCACGGCCACTCCGGCCGGCTTGTTTTCTCTGGGCCGGTCTTTCCACAGACACGTCACATAACTGACTACCTGCTGTTTCTTGCGTAGTCGTAACTGTAGTGCTAAGTGGGCTACGCCTGTCAATGTAGACTTACTGTTTAGCATCCAGGGTCCACATTTCGACACCTGACCTGCTCCCGAGGGGACAAGAAGCATTAATGGCTTGCACTTGCCATGTGTGCTTGGAGCTAGTAACCAACCAAAAATATACTACTCCTAATAAGTATAATTATTAGTAACTTATATCTATAACTAATACTTATAATTATTAGTTTGTAAATGAAGTTTATACTAGTGTTACGTTGCTTGGTTCACTGTCATGAGTCACAAAAAAAAGAAAAAAATCATCATCTACAACCATAACATCCTGTATGTACATCAACAGGAATGCCTTGCATGCCATTCTATAGTTTGTAGCGGAGGGTTTTTCGTGTTAATATTAACCATGACGTACCTTTGACCTACCAACGATATGACTCACTGTCATGGATTTTTTTGGGACGTGCTGACGTAGAGTCGTTCCTCCTGTGAACGTCTGAGACCAGTCTGTGCAGTGCATTTTGGCTTATTATTGTGGATGACTATGAATCTGAAAATGGGAATCCCGATGCCATCATACAAAAATCTCCTCGAAATTAACAGTATGTCGACTCACTGTGTGACAAGTGGATCACCATCACATCAGATTCTTTTACTCAGCGAATCATTGCGATGAGCTTCAGAAATTAGCCTGCAAACTGCGTGTAGAATCTGATGATTAGGAACCTCTAAATTAGTGATCAAATACTGACACGTAAACGTTTGAACGGGATATGTTCTCACAAAGTTTCGCGCCATCTATCCCTGAATCAAAAACGTTGGGCTCAAAAGTGCTTACCGCGTTGCAGGAGGTCTTTAGACGCAACTGTGCAACGTAAAGAATGACGTTGATTGAAGATTTAGAATTTCTCCACTAGTATCAGCCATCATTTTGTCGGTCAATACGGGAAACCTAACCTTGTTATGTGGTTATTTAAGGTCCAGTAATCGCTCGCCTTTAGGGACCAGCTCTGTAAAACTGACTTCAGGAGCAAGTAACGTACTCCCTTGCGCTGGGACAAAAATGAAGACCTAAAATGTAGGACGTAAGAGGCGAGATGGGATTGTTAGCCACCAGCAGAGGTGCCTCGGTGAGAACTTCCAGCCACACTTCAGTACGCTGCCCAGACATGAACACGACACCTTATTCTCCCGCGTAGTGCGAGCTGAAGTGTGAGAAACGCCCCCCACGCCACGCCGTCCCCCGCTGGGACGCTTATCTGCGCCTGCTGGATGACGCACCCACTTCACATCTGTACCTCCGCGGCTGGCCGGTTATACGCGCCCCGCGCTGTGATAATGACGTTAGCACCTGGCTACCTGTCCCATACCTGCCCCCCCACCTGCGCGGCCGCTCTGCCCTTGTTAGCGCAGCCGCCTGATTTATACGCGCTTTTATGCATAATTCATGGCACGCCCGTAAATAAAGCCCACTCAGAGGGGATAAGGGCACAGAAATAAATTTATAAATGGAAATCAATTAACGTTTAGAGAGCGCTGATGGACGGGAACAAGGAGCTCCGCGAGGAGTCGTTGCACGCAACATTACTGATGTGGATTGTTCGTTTCCGAGCCAGCAGCACTAAGAGCAGTGTTAATTCATCTGGTTCCTTTAACTTGTTAGACACAACAATTTATTACCGCTACAGCGCCATTAATAACGAAGCAACAGAAGGAATATTCGTATGGGGTAACTTCCAAAGAAGTTCAATTATTATTCGCTTCCTCGCCTTAAGCTTACAGCAATTAACGAAAGGGAATTTTACACTACACATGTTTACTTTTATTTACTTAGCATTTTCAGTGGTCATTCTGCAAATATGGACACATACAGTACGTCTGGTTGTTTCAGGTGAAAGCTGTACTTTATAATATTTAGTTATGTTGTTTCTGCATATTGTTCACATCTTCTGCAAACCACTGCTTCTTTTCTCTTTGTTAGTGGAGGATGATGTCGGAAGAAAACTTCGTTGCGTATATAGACTCGGCACTTCTTACCGCTTTGCACTTTCTCTTACTCTGCACTGGCGATATTTTTACACTTCACCTCGCTTTTGGAAACAGAACTGCAGCTGTATGTTTACTCACTCAGCACAGTATTACATTGTCTATGTGTGTAGGTTTATTCTTCGTGTAGGTTCTGAGAGTTGCCACATGTGAAACAATTTTTTAAATAATTCGTGTGTGTAAGTGTGTGTGTGTGGTGTACCTGTGTGTGTGTTTGTGTGTTACTGTAAATTAGTGAAAATGTCTTTATTTGTTCAGCAGAGATGTCAGTGGAGATCGGGTGTGAGCTGTGGTTCGAATTTTTGGGGGATGGTGAGTGTAGGAAGCAAACTCGGAGGAGATGGTAGCGGCGAATGGGGCCTGTGGTTATACATATATATAGGGTGATCAAAAAGTCAGTATAAATTTGAAAACTTAATAAACCACGGAATAATGTAGATAGAGAGGTACAAATTGACACACATGCTTGGAATGACATGGGGTTTTATTAGAACAAAAAAAAATATTGCTAGACGTGTGAAAGATCTCTTGCGCGCGTCGTTTGGTGATGATCGTGTGCTCAGCCGCCACTTTCATCATGCTTGGCCTCCCAGGTCCCCAGACCACAGTCCGTGCGATTATTGGCTTTGGAGTTACCTGATGTCGCAAGTGTATCGTGATCGACCAACATCTCTAGGGATGCTGAAAGACAACATGCGACGCCAATGCGTCACCATAACTCCGGACATGCTTTACAGTGTTGTTCACAATATTATTCCTCGACTATAGCTATTGCTGAGGAATGATGGTGGACATATTGAACATATCCTGTAAAGAACATCATCTTTGCTTTGTCTTACTTTGTTATGCTAATTATTGCTATTCTGATCAGATGAAGCGCCATCTGTCTGACATTTTTTGAACGTTTGTATCTTTTTGGTTCTAATAAAACCCCATGTCAGTCCAAGCATGTGCGTCAATTTGTACCTCTCTATCTACATTATTTTGTGATTTATTCAGTTTTCAAATTTATACTGACTTTTTGATCACCCGGTATTTAATGTTACATTAAGTGGTCAGTTAATTTAAAGAATGTGTGGTTTGGCAAGTTGGTCTGGTAATTTTTGAGTTGTTCCTTTTCTGTTAATGTTTTCTGAATCTGGTAATTTTCTTGTACAATGAGGAGGTGTCTTTTGTCGTTATTTATCCTTATGATTTCCATCTCTGTCTCTCTCTCTCTCATACACACACACCGACACTCACACACGCACATACATTCTCCCTCTAACTGCCCCCCCCCCCTGGAATCTAACGCCCTTCCTCGAGACTCTACACAAACACACATCCACCAACTCACAAACCCCCGCCCCCCCCCCCCCCACGCCCCCACCCCCAACGCACACAGATACATATAAACATGAATTACTTTTGGTAAAAACTAGTTTTACAGGTTGGCAAAAGTCACAACTTAGACGAAAGACAAACTAAAAGTGATAAACACTATAGTACTGTGCTGAGTGAGAACACTTATATCTGTAGCCCTGTTTTCGAAAGTAAGGTGAAGTATAAATAACGCCAACGCGGGTTAAGAGAAAGTGCAAAAAGATAAAAAGTGCCTAGTGTACAGGCGTAACTAAGTTTCTTTCGACATCAGCCTCCGCTAACAAAGAGGAAAGAGGAAATGATTTGCAGAATATGTGAACAAGAGGCAGAAACACCGTAAGTAAACTGCACGCCAACTTAACAAACAAAATACTATTTTTAACCTAAAACAACCAAAAATATCAAACATATGAATCCATATTTGCAGAATGACGACAGACAGGTGCTTCGTAAATAGACAGAAACGATTCTGGCGTAAAATTCTCTTTAATTAACTGCCGTAAGCTTAAGATGGAGAAACCCATAGTAACTCATTTTAAAAGGGTTCGCGGAAGATGGCTATGGAAACAAACATGTTAAATGAAGTACAATGCAAAGTCTTTCTGGATTGTAAGCTTCTACTGCGCAACTGTTTTTATCAATCCTAGCCTTCATTAATTTCACTCTCCTTGTTGGTGGAGAATGGAAGCGGCTTCACTTTGGACTTTGCAATTGCTATGGAACAGTTAAAACGTATATCCTTTCGAGCTTCCAGCCCGTTCAAGCACTTAAATTTTCGCGGACTTCCTGTCGAACGCCTGCCCGCCGTCGGTAGAAGTTAGCCAGCACCGCGTGGTTTTCTGCCCCACCAGCCCTGGCAGCTGTGACGTCACTGATTCTGAGTTTTATGCCATAAAGCTGCATGTTTTCGTCTCGAGCCGCTTTAACTTCGCGTTGATCGAGTTCGCAAGATATACTGAGCTGCAAGAAGATGTCTGCTTTTGCGAGTATTTTCCGATATGTGATTGGCGATCCTTTACTTATTCTATCCCGAAAATAGAGCCTCCCTACGTTGGCACCATTCACATCTATTGTTGAAGCATGTTGCTCCACGGCTGATTTCTGACAGCAATAAGGACGCCAACAGTAAAGCGTTGATGCAGATCAGGGGTCTCCAAACATTTTAGCCTAAGGGCCACAATCGCTCGTCCATTATGTCCGAAGGGCCAAGGCCTATCTATATTCTGCTTCGTTGAGGCCTGACAGTCTTAGTTCTGCTCGTGACTCGTGGGTAAAATTCAGAAGTTTTCGTAAGGCTTACCACTTTCGACTGTACGGGTTGTATGGAAATGCGCAAGTGATGTGGATGACGAAATAAAATACAACCTCTCTCATAAACTCGACCAAAATGAAAGTTCTAAACTGTTCACAAGTTCTATATCAGCTCAGAGCCACGAAAAGATTTACCTACACACTACACAGCAAGAACACATCAATGTCCCCCCCCCCCCTTCAATGCGGTTTGATTTACAAATCTGGCTATGTTTCGTATGCGGCGCCAACTCAGACTCGTCGCAATGTACCCAACGTGGGACAAAAATATTTGATATAAATGCAAACAGGATTTGCTGTGCAAAAAAATCACGTACGCACTCACTTATTTTTTAAAGCTTAACAATTTCGAGTTTATTTCCAACAAGAGCATAGAAAAATCGAAAGTCACAGTTCACAATAAATGGATTTCAGAGCCTGACAGAGTTTCTTATGATCTTGGAGGCCGCTGAAAGAACCACATTTAATTGCGTGAGTTATCTTTAAAAACCGTATATCAAACTATAAATTCCACAATGGCTACCTACTGAAATGTTATAAGTGCAGCTTATATCACACGCACCCCGAAAAGTAACAAATCCATCAGACGCCGAAAACTATCTATGACCAAAAGCAGGAACTCTGAATAATTCACAGACGGGTACTTATGGCTGTTTCACCATTCAGAGAATAAAACTTTCTTCTTAAACGGACTAACACAGCATACCCGCTCACCGGCGTCCGACCCTAGACTCCCCTAAAACGCCGCTGTTCAACCAGTGAAGTGATTTAAATTACTGAACATGAAAACTGCTGAAATTATTAATTGTAACCTTGTATACACGTATGATACATCAAATCGCATGAAGATTTTCTGGGAAATATTATGGTGTTATCAGTTTTCTTTTATCTGCCACAGTTTATTTATGAATAATAATTTCCATGCTTTTCCTCCATTATCGGATACATAAGTGTAAATATTAACGAATAGTTTAAATAATACATTAAATAATTTTCTATATATCTGAAGTTTACAGTATTGCCACTACTTTTAGTGTTTATTTATTTAGTAAGAAAAGCTGTTTTTAATTGTGAAAATTTCGTTTCTCGGCCTCTCATTTCTGTATGTGAATAATTTCAGTGAATCTGCTATCACTGTCCAATACAGTTTAGCGAGATGTATCCGTAGACACCTTGTTTGTTACGATGGGACGACGCGTTGCCAAGGTTTGTATCCCGCCTGGAAGGCGGCGCGTGGGTCTGCTACTGAGATCTGTAAAATAGGCCGAATGAAGGAAACGAGAACGAGCAGGTGAGGTAAAGCACTTCGGCACTGCAAGTAAAGTGACAGCACCTTTACTTTTTTTTTTCTTTATTGAGTTTCGATTCCCCCCGAAGGCGGCAGGCTGGCACCAGCTTCGTACGCCTCTCTTCAGACTACAGAATTTGTTTTAAGAAGATGAAGATAATAAATAATAAAAACAGGCGATAAAATCGGCGACTTAAATGGTAAAATGGCGGAATATCGTGGAAGCTAAAACATAAAGCAAAGGGTTGATGGTGCTAATAAAATACATATGAAGCAGACAGGTAAAATAATAGACAGACATTGGAACAAACGCGGCGACAGTCTGCTTTCTGTTCGCAGGAGATATAAAATGCACACCCAGCGACAGCATGATTTCTGTTCGCAACCTTTGGAAAGACGAACAACACTGAACATTCACTTGAACACCGCACTAAAAAGTTGGCACAAATATGACACACCACATCCGAGGGCAGACGGGGGGGGAACCTGGACAGGTGACGGGAAAGAAAAGAGGTGGGGAGGGGGATGGAGAGGAAAAACACCTTTACTGCTGTATACAAACATTACTTATCTTTTGGTACAGATGAGCACGTAGGTGCGAAGCCGTTCACGTATCAAAGCTAACAGTCACTAGAAGCTAGAAACGCAAAGTCTGTAATGGCTAGCCCCGCTACAAGTAGAAGTTGCTAGGTCGTCTGCTCCTGGTCAACTGGGGCAGAAAGTAGAGCGGCGTTCGTTGAGCTCCACAGCGTCGGCTAGAGGGCGCTGTGGTCGGCGTAGTTCCTCCGCTCTCGTAGTGCCAACCTACGAGCGTGCACATACGCTGCGACATCGGTACTATCGATACCACACCAAGATATTCACTTTTCAGTTCAGGAGTTATTTATCACACTTAACTTACAATGTTGAGGGTATCAGATTAGGAAATGAGACACTTAAAGTAGTAAAGGAGTTTTGCTATTTGGGGAGCAAAATAACTGATGATGGTCGAAGTAGAGAGGATATAAAATGTAGACTGGCAATGGCAAGGAAAACGTTTCTGAAGAAGAGAAATTTGTTAACATCGAGTATTGATTTAAGTGTTAGGAAGTCATTTCTGAAAGTATTTGTATGGAGTGTAGCCATGTATGGAAGTGAAGCATGGACAATAAATAGTTTGGACAAGAAGAGAATAGAAGCTTTCGAAATGTGGTGCTACAGAAGAATGCTGAAGATTAGATGGGTAGATCACATAACTAATGAGGAAGTATTGAATAGGACTGGGGAGAAGAGAAGTTTGTGGCACAACTTGACTAGAAGAAGGGATCGGTTGGTAGGACATGTTCTGAGGCATCAAGGGATGACCAATTTACTATTGGAGGGCAGCGTGGAGGGTAAAAATCGTAGAGGGAGACCAAGAGATGAATACACCAAGCAGATTCAGAAGGATGTAGGTTGTACTAGGTACTGGGAGATGAAGAAACTTGCACAGGCTAGAGTAGCATGGAGAGCTGGATCAAACCAGAGTCAGGACTGAAGACCAAAACAACAACAACTTACAATAACTTATAAATCATTGCGGATATTGAACGCTCGTGTTCACACACGTAATCGCCAGTCTTTCCGCTTCGAATGAGGCTCCTGGCTCTTCAGTAGCACGTATTGTAAGCGTATGGTCATATCGCTGGCTTAGTTGTGGAGTATCTTTGCGAGCAGCCGCGTCTGTAGGGGGTCGAGCACGGGACACGGAACTGTCATGTTGTGTAGTGTGTAGCTCTGCATGTAAGCGGCATTGTTAGTATTCAGGTTGAAGTGTTTGCTACAAGTGCTATTACAGGAAAGTGATGAAATATGGAAGTGATTGAGAGGAAAATGCGTCAGGAAGTAATGAAAAAGTGAGCAGTGCCGTCGATAACGTATTTGTGTATCTTCGTGTGTTGCGTGTCGCACAGCGTCAATCATGCGCGCCGTGTTCGGTCTCCCAGAATGAATTGATGTGAATAAGTAGAAATTAGTCACCATAAAAGAGTGCAGTCAAGTGCCAATGTCTTGTAGCGAGCGTGAGGACGTGCGTTCGCTCTTCGCGTTTCCGCATTATCAACAATCAGCCGCGCCGCGACGGTTACGCGCACGCTCGTACAAGTGAGAACTGAGAACTGAAAAATTCACTTTACCAGCAGTGTTATATCATTACTAGTGACAAGGTGGACTATTACCAGACATCTGTATGTGTGACCAGCGTAAGAACTTTCGTTCGATCATTCGGCTTCCGCATCATCAACTATCACCCGCGTCGTGTCGGTTGCGCGTACGCTCGTCTTGAGTGATATTGTGGACAGATAATGATCGTTAATTGCGATAAAAATTTACGACTTAGAATGTAAACAGTGCAACCTGTGATTCCTCATTGTCTCAGAATACAGATGTTCATACCAGACATAGGACAGTGTTGTGTTTTAACGTTGAGTGGCTCCCCTAAACCCGCTTGCATATTTCTATAGATAATTCCAGGCAAGCCAGCAGCAGTGTGGAGCAGAACAGTACGACCGCCGCGGTATTACCAGGTACGTGGTGTGGACAGGGCGCACGGTCAAGGAAAGCAACAGTCCGAAACGACAATCAGTTTAAGACCCCCCACCCCATTAGTACTCGCGCGTGTGTTACAGTATGTTTCAGTATTTATTAATTTTTGGGGTAAGCTTTCATTCTGCACTGGAGGCGAGAAGTGACCTGGAGAGACGGGCAGCCATTGTGCTGCCCAACGGAAGAGTTTCCCCGATCACGTGATCACCTTACAGGCCGATGGAAGTCCAGAGACAGCCCCATCTGTGCAGCATAGTGTGAAACTGGCCATGTACGTGCTCCTGTCAAGCTGACTTCAGCTGTCAACACGAATATGACGCGATATTAGCCGCCGCCTGTGTGTCCGCGGCCGCGTGTTTGTAACTAAATAAAGCACCTCTTCCCTTTACAATAGGGTGTCGTGCTACACACTGTTGCCAGACTTTACAGGCACACAATGTGTGGCACTGCGCTATTCATTACACAGTGAAATGCTTATTGTTTGACCTTGGTTCAAAAATGGCTCTGAGCACTATGGGACTCAACTGCTGAGGTCATTAGTCCCCTAGAACTTAGAACTAGTTAAACCTAACTAACCTAAGGACATCACAAACATCCATGCCCGAGGCAGGATTCGAACCTGCGACCGTAGTGTTTGACCTTGAGCTGTGTCCTTAATTTCCTTTCATACACTTTGCTACAAATAAATACCACTCGTGAACGTCATTGTAACGCAATTTTTCGAAACCTTGTTGCTTTCGTGAATCATTCACATCACAGCAAGACCTCAAAATGTAGCGCGAGCTGCATATCGTATCAGCGGCGGCAATAGTGGTTACCTCTTAGTTCCCTGCGCTCACCGCTGGCATGATACCGACACGCTATAGTGTCGAATTACGCGGAAAATTTCTGTGCAGGACTAGACGGTGATTCAAATAACTATGGTGCAGGGTGCGTGGGTGGACTCCACTCCCTATTTCCTGCTGGCACTTCTGGGCAAATGGTTCAAATGGCTCTGAGCACTATGGGACTTAACATCTGAGGTCATCAGTCCCCTAGAACTTAGAACAACTTAAACCTAACTAACCCAAGGACATCACACACATCCATGCCCGAGGCAGGATTCGAACCTGCGACCGTAGCAGTCACGCGGTTCCGGACTGAAGCGCCTAGAACCGCTCGGCCGCCGCGGGTGGCCATTTTTGGCAGGTGTCCAGGATATTTCATTGCTGCGGTGATAGCCGATGTACGCGATGCGTTTTACGTATTGTTACGACTACGTCCCCCCCATGAACCATGGACCTTGCCGTTGGTGGGGAGGCTTGCGTGCCTCAGCGATACAGATAGCCGTACCGTAGGTGCAACCACAACGGAGGGGTATCTGTTGAGAGGCCAGACAAACGTGTGGTTCCTGAAGAGGGGCAGCAGCCTTTTCAGTAGTTGCAAGGGCAACAGTCTGGATGATTGACTGATCTGGCCTTGTAACGATAACCAAAACGGCCTTGCTGTGCTGGTACTGCGAACGGCTGAAAGCAAGGGGAAACTACAGCCGTAATTTTTCCCGAGGGCATGCAGCTTTACTGTCTGATTACATGATGATGGCGTCCTCTTGGGTAAAATATTCCGGAGGTAAAATAGTCCCCCATTCGGATCTCCGGGCGGGGACTACTCAAGAGGATGTCGTTATCAGGAGAAAGAAAACTGGCGTTCTACGGATCGGAGCGTGGAATGTCAGATCCCTTAATCGGGCAGGTAGGTTAGAAAATTTAAAAAGGGAAATGGATAGGTTGAAGTTAGATATAGTGGGAATTAGTGAAGTTCGGTGGCAGGAGGAACAAGACTTCTGGTCAGGTGACTACAGGGTTATAAACACAAAATCAAATAGGGGTAATGCAGGAGTAGGTTTAATAATGAATAGGAAAATAGGAATGCGGGTTAGCTACTACAAACAGCATAGTGAACGCATTATTGTGGCCAAGATAGATACGAAGCCCACGCCTACTACAGTACTACAAGTTTATATGCCAACTAGCTCTGCAGATGACGAAGAAATTGAAGAAATGTATGATGAAATAAAAGAAATTATTCAGATTGTGAAGGGAGACGAAAATTTAATAGTCATGGGTGACTGGAATTCGAGTGTAGGAAAAGGGAGAGAAGGAAACATAGTAGGTGAATATGGATTGGGGGACAGAAATGAAAGAGGAAGCCGCCTGGTCGAATTTTGCACAGAGCACAACATAATCATAACTAACACTTGGTTTAAGAATCATGAAAGAAGGTTGTATACATGGAAGAACCCTGGAGATACTAAAAGGTTTCAGATAGATTATATAATGGTAAGACAGAGATTTAGGAACCAGGTTTTAAATTGTAAGACATTTCCAGGGGCAGATGTGGACTCTGACCACAATCTATTGGTTATGACCTGTAGATTAAAACTGAAGAAACTGCAAAAAGGTGGGAATTTAAGGAGATGGGACCTGGATAAACTAAAAGAACCAGAGGTTGTACAGAGATTCAGGGAGAGCATAAGGGAGCAATTGACAGGAATGGGGGAAATAAATACAGTAGAAGAAGAATGGGTAGCTCTGAGGGATGAAGTAGTGAAGGCAGCAGAGGATCAAGTAGGTAAAAAGACAAGGGCTAGTAGAAATCCTTGGGTAACAGAAGAAATATTGAATTTAATTGATGAAAGGAGAAAATATAAAAATGCAGTAAATGAAGCAGGCAAAAAAGAATACAAACGTCTCAAAAATGAGATCGACAGGAAGTGCAAAATGGCTAAGCAGGGATGGCTAGAGGACAAATGTAAGGATGTAGAGGTCTATCTCACTAGGGGTAAGATAGATACCGCCTACAGGAAAATTAGAGAGACCTTTGGAGATAAGAGAACCAGTTGTATGAATATCAAGAGCTCAGATGGCAACCCAGTTCTAAGCAAAGAAGGGAAAGCAGAAAGATGGAAGGAGTATATAGAGGGTCTATACAAGGGCGATGTACTTGAGGACAATATTATGGAAATGGAAGAGGATGTAGATGAAGATGAAATGGGAGATATGATACTGCGTGAAGAGTTTGACAGAGCACTGAAAGACCTGAGTCGAAACAAGGCCCCCGGAGTAGACAATATTCCATTGGAACTACTGACGGCCGTGGGAGAGCCAGTCCTGACAAAACTCTACCATCTGGTGAGCAAGATGTATGAGACAGGTGAAATTCCCTCAGACTTCAAGAAGAATATAATAATTCCAATCCCAAAGAAAGCAGGGGTTGACAGATGTGAAAATTACCGAACTATCAGTTTAATAAGTCACAGCTGCAAAATACTAACACGAATTCTTTACAGACGAATGGAAAACCTAGTAGAAGCCAACCTCGGGGAAGATCAGTTTGGATTCCGTAGAAACACTGGAACACGTGAGGCAATACTGACCTTACGACTTATCTTAGAAGAAAGATTAAGGAAAGGCAAACCTACGTTTCTAGCATTTGTAGACTTAGAGAAAGCTTTTGACAATGTTGACTGGAATACTCTCTTTCAAATTCTAAAGGTGGCAGGGGTAAAATACAGGGAGCGAAAGGCTATTTACAATTTGTACAGAAACCAGATGGCAGTTATAAGAGTCGAGGGACATGAAAGGGAAGCAGTGGTTGGGAAGGGAGTAAGACAGGGTTGTAGCCTCTCCCCGATGTTGTTCAATCTGTATATTGAGCAAGCAGTAAAGGAAACAAAAGAAAAATTCGGAGTAGGTATTAAAATTCATGGAGAAGAAATAAAAACTTTGAGGTTCGCCGATGACATTGTAATTCTGTCAGAGACAGCAAAGGACTTGCAAGAGCAGTTGAATGGAATGGACAGTGTCTTGAAAGGAGGATATAAGATGAACATCAACAAAAGCAAAACAAGGATAATGGAATGTAGTCTAATTAAGTCGGGTGATGCTGAGGGAATTAGATTAGGAAATGAGGCACTTAAAGTAGTAAAGGAGTTTTGCTATTTGGGGAGCAAAATAACTGATGATGGTCGAAGTAGAGAGGATATAAAATGTAGGCTGGCAATGGCAAGGAAAGCGTTTCTGAAGAAGAGAAATTTGTTAACATCCAGTATTGATTTAAGTGTCAGGAAGTCATTTCTGAAAGTATTCGTATGGAGTGTAGCCATGTATGGAAGTGAAACATGGACGATAAATAGTTTGGACAAGAAGAGAATAGAAGCTTTCGAAATGTGGTGCTACAGAAGAATGCTGAAGATTAGATGGGTAGATCACATAACTAATGAGGAAGTATTGAATAGGATTGGGGAGAAGAGAAGTTTGTGGCACAACTTGACCAGAAGAAGGGATCGGTTGGTAGGACATGTTCTGAGGCATCAAGGGATCACCAATTTAGTATTGGAGGGCAGCGTGGAGGGTAAAAATCGTAGAGGGAGACCAAGAGACGAATACACTAAGCAGATTCAGAAGGATGTAGGTTGCAGTAGGTACTGGGAGATGAAAAAGCTTGCACAGGATAGAGTAGCATGGAGAGCTGCATCAAACCAGTCTCAGGACTGAAGACCACAACAACAACAACATACGACTACGTCCGACAATGCTAAAAGTATGGTAGTGACGTCCTCCTGGGAGTGGAGAAGTACAATAGTACAGCATCATTATGTGGTTAGCGGCAACATATGCGATATGAAAAGCCTAAATAGTTGGACTGCCGTGTTTTCTGACTACAGTTTCTTAGTGAAGGTACAGTGTAGTCAACGATGAGTAATTAATTAAATTAAAATCACCTTAAATCTAAATCCACTGTAATTCTTCACTCACAACCCTTACTCTTATTATTGTTACTTGGCATCTTTCGATTTCCAGTTACACCCGATTTGTGTCGATTTGTGCACATATGCAAAAGAAACGGAAGATGCAGTGCAGAAATTTTAAAGAGCAATGAGAACACCATCATTCCTGGAGTGAGGCAATGTGTGTAACTGGCAATGAAGCAGCGGAAGCCAACAGCTGGAAACATAGGAGTCTTTCAACAGTGGTTCGAAATCTTTCCAAATGTTGTTTAGGGAGGTAAACGCTGAACAACAAACAGCGACTCGTGCTGGTTTCCGCGTGGCTCACTCAATAGCAAACTATGTAAAGACCGTTTACTGATTGCAACAGTTCAAGACATTTTTCTAAAAACATGAGTTTGTCAGGAAACACTGTGGTTCGAAGAGTATCTGATACTGTTGAAAATATATCTCAACTGTCTGAGAAAACTCGACACTTGGAGTGGCTCTCTTTGGCTCTGGATGAGTCAACAGGTGTTTCAGATACTGCACAGGTGTTAATTTTTATTCTAGGGAAAAACAAAAATGGCCAGGTGTACGAAAAGCTTCTTGAGATTCATAGCATTCACGTGACGGTCACTGGAAAAGAAATTTTTAGACGAGCAGAAAATGCTGCTCGGAAACACGATCTTCAATGGAGAAGCTTTAGGAGTAACACAACTGATGGTGACAAAAACATGGATGGAAAAAAATGAAACTTTCCTCGCTCTTGTATCAAACGTGGCAGAAAATGACGGTGGATCAACCGCTAATCGCACACCACATCATTCATCAACAGTCTCGATTTAACAAAAAACGTTTCAGGCATTTTAATACGTGCCAAACATTCTTTCAGCAATCAGAAACACCATTTCCGGTACATTTCGCAACTGAAACTTCCATTGCTTTAAAAATACATTTTGAGGAAAAACTTTCAAAAGCCAAGATTTTCTAAACTACTCTTACTGTTGACAACCAATTTCGACGATTGTAACTGTCGCCTTACAGTCTCAAAAATTTTTTTGTAACAAAATATATTCGATTGTGAATTAGCACCTCATGCCCTGTCTCGTCATGGTGGATAAAATACAGCATATTATCCATTTGCACTTTATTTGAGCCGTATACTTTGTCTAAGGTAATGGAAATGGAAACGAGCGTTTGGCGTCATTGGCCGGGAGGCCCCTTACGGAGCAGGTCCGGCCGCCTCGGTGCAGGTCTTATTACATTCGACGCCACATTGGGCGACCTGCGCGCCAGATGGGGATGAAATGATGATGAAGACGACACAACACCCAGCCCCTGAGCGGAGAAAATCCCCGACCCAGTCGGGAATCAAACTCGGGCTCGTAGGACGCCTATCCGTCACGCTGACCATTTAGCAATCGGGACGGAGTTCGTCTAAGGTGGATCTACGATATATGTAACATGTCATGCAAACATAATGGATGTGTAAATGCGCATTTTACTGTGTGTTGCGAATTGTAAGGGTTATGAAGCCTCTACGTATGCGAAAATGCCCATATGCACAAGTAGATGGTTTCAATGTCGACAATCCTGAATAAAACGTGAAGTATTTTACCCATCCATAATGACATAATGTAGACTGGTAATGGCAAGGAAAGTGTTTCTGAAGAAGAGAAATTTCTTAACATCGAGTATAGATTTAAGTACCAGGAAGTCGTTTCTGAAAGTATTTGTATGGAGTGTAGCGATGTATGGAAGTGAAACTTGGGCGATAAATAGTTTAAACAAGAAGAGAATAGGAGCTTTCGAAATGTGGTGCTACAGAAGAATGCTGAAGGTTAGATGGGTAGATGACATAACTAAATAGAGTTGGAGAGAAGAGAAATTTGTGGCACAACTTGACTAGAAGAAGGGATCAGATGGTAGGACATGTTCTGAGGCATCCAGGGACCACCAATTTAGTATTGGAGGGCAGCGTGGAGGGTAAAAATCGTAGAGGGAGACCAAGAGATGAATACACTAAGCAGATTCAGAAGATTGCAGTACGTACTGGGAGATGAAGAAGCTTGCACAGGATAGAGTAGCATGGAGAGCTGCGTCAAACCAGTCTCAGGACTGAAGACCACAACAACAACATCAACAGTGACATGGCGTGAGGTACTAACTCACAATGGAAAACTTTTATAAAAACAATATTTTTGAAGACCAGAAGATGACAATTGCAATTGTATCACTTATGTCACATTTCTTAAGAAAGTTGCTTAAAGATATTTGTCTACGCTTGTGCTCCAAAATTTGAGGAAAAAGAGACATAGCATTTTCCTTACTTAAATTTACAGCGCTCTTGGGCATCTTTAGTTCATTCGTGTTAGTTAATGACGACAAATCAGAAGTGGAATTCGTAAACTGATACTGCGACGGAAGAGGTTGCCATCCGTCGGCGAAGAGTAGATCTTGCAACACTGTCGCAAAGAATTTGCAACATCGTCGCGAAGCGCACTGCGATCAGTACAGCGGACTGGATACAGCCTAACATGCAAGTGGAAGGAGAGTACGGGAAGAATGGAAAGGAAAGGGGATCACTGGTGTCAGCTGCCCCGGTACGTTATGCGGTATCAGCGACGACGAGTTATAATGTGTACCGGACTGGGATTCGAATCCAGAATCTCCTGCTTACTAGTCAAGTGTGTTAAGCACTGCGCCATCCCGGTACAGCATCATCGCAACTGCGCGGACTATCTGAGCACACCTCACAACCGATCCACACTCCCATCGAGCGCCACCTGTCTGCAGTGCAGCCCTCGTCCATTCCCTCCATGTTCGCTGCTCTGAGACTCCCATAGGAGGTCGGACGTATTTGTGCATCCGCACTGAAGAAGGTGGATCCATTGCCCAGCTGGGTCTGTTAATTGTGTGAATAGGTGGTGTCTGTTCTTTCTGACTCTTTATGCGAAACGCCGTTCGTTAAGCGACTCAGTTTCTTACATTTTCTTCTATTCGTTGTCCGAAGGACTCGCTATGGGAGGTGCTCGCTAAGCAAAGTTTTACAGTAATTAAGAAAAAAATATGGCGTGTTGGGTTCCATGCATGTGCGACCGGTTACCGTGGCCCGGATCGATGGTATTTGCGGGCCGGTGTTTGTAGTTTGGAGACCCCCTATGTGGGTTATGTAACGTCTTCTGACGTCAGTGCAGAGTTGTAAGGCACTTTATGTATGCAATGGGTGAGACTTGTGTCAGCAGGCCTCACTTGTTTGACTGGAGGCCGAATACTGGTTTAACGCCGGCACTTAACTGGAGTCGGAACTCAGACGAATTTTGCTCGATACGCCACAATCCTCAGAACTTTGTGCACCTTTGCCTCCTGCTAACTGAGAACATGAAGATGCTTATGTATATGGATGGTGTCAAACAAAATGGTTGTGGCACTGGGTTTTGCACAGACGAGATCGTCAAGAAAGACAAAGCAGTGCTTCTAAGTGATCGTGAATGCTACTGAGATCTCTCGAGAATTCTTCCAGTATTTCGTGTCCTTAGGGCAGATAACGTACACTCTTCAATGTTGTTGTGAGAGTTGCAAAGTAGTTAACCAAAGTGTGAAGCGGCTGATATTGATTTACAGGTGCTGATGCCGTTGCAAGGAGCTGTTCGATTCGTTTTCTACACGAGAATAATAAGTTCCATTTATTTGGAAGGAGAAACAGCATTGGTCGTATTTTTTTTTCTTTTATTATCCGCAAAATCGGTTTTCGGTCACTTAGTGACCATCCTCAGTGCTGTAATATACAATTAAAATTGGTAGGCACAGGTATCAACAATCTTAGAGCGATCACATAGCTCAGTTTATGTGATCGCTCTAAGCTTGTTGATACCAGTGCCTACCAATTTTAATTGTATATTACAGCACTGAGGATGGTCACTAAGTGACTGAAAATCGATTTTGCGGATAATAAAAGAAAAAAATACGACCAATGCTGTTTCTCCTTCCAATTATATCCATTATCTGGCCGTGGTGCACAGAACACTCCATGGTGTCGCCAATCTATTCCATTTATTTACTTATCAATTCTTTTACCGCTGTTCCAGTCGACGTCAAATAAAAAACGCCCCGACCATTCGTTTGTTGAGTCAGTTTAGAGGGCAGGAGAAGCCAAAGGCATACCATCTCCACAAGGCGGTGCCCAGTAGAGAACCGTGTGTGTTTACTGAGACCAGCCTGCAGGTTCTGAACAGTTTTACTTATGTGCAGCACAGTACAGGGAGAGGATCTAAGCCATTAAACCCTCGCGGCGGTTAAGACAGACAATGGACGCGCCGGGCTGTATAGCTTTAAGGTGTTTCGTAATTTTCCTAAATCGCTTAAGGCGAAAGCTAGGAAGGTTCTTCTTCAGGTATATGCCCGAAATACGTCTCCATTCTTTGGCAATGTTAGCTTGAAGTCTGCCTACAATATCCTCGTAGTCGTCGAGATATCAGAGCCTCTTTTCTTCAACACCACACCCAAGAACTTACACATGTACCGAGCTTAAAGGACATGGTACGAAGAAACATTCGCAGTTGGATTTTGTATCAGGTATTTGTTACATTTTTATTTCTGTCGTAAACCTGTTTAAAATGGAACTTGGAGAATAATATATACCTTTGCGCAGAATAATTAATGGGCAGTTAGTCTTTGAAAATGATGGCGGAGCATATGCTGAAGATTCAAGGAAATTAACTTGAGATTCAACAGACAGTAAATCAAAAAGTTAAGAGCGCCAGCGAAACACCCCACTGAGCAACAAAAGTTTTTTTTGTTACAGGACAAATTTTCGTTTTACAAATTTTGTGCTGTCTCCGCTGTTGGATATCTGCTGCATCCTCATCCAGCAGAAGTTCTGTGGTGTGCTCAACAGTGGGACCTACTGTCTGGTCAGCTTGTCTACAGCCACATTTCATCATTCATCTGTATTTCTAGAATTTATTTTCATGGTGATACACTAACCACAAGGAAAAGTAACCAACTCGACCTCGTATTTCTACATCTACATCTACACCCATACTCCGCAAGCCACCCTTCTATTCCAGTCTCGTATTGCTCGTGGAAAGAAGGATTGCCGGTATGCCTCTGTGTGGGCTCTAATCTCTCTGATTTTATCCTCATGGTCTCTTCGCGAGATATACGTAGGAGGAAGCAATATACTGCTTGACTCTTCGGTGAAGGTATGTTCTCGAAAGTTCAACAAAAGCCCGCACCGAGCTACTGAGCGTCTCTCCTGCAGAGTCTTCCACTGGAGTTTGTCTATCATCTCCATAAAGCTTTCGCGATTACTAAATGATCCTGTAACGAAGCGCGCTGCACTCCGTTGCATCTTCTCTATCTCTTCTATCAACCCTATCTGGTACGGATCCCACATTGGTCAGCAGTATTCAAGCAGTGGGCGAAATAGCGTACGGTAACCTACTTCCTTTGTTTTCGGATTGCATTTCCTTAGGATTCTTCCAATGAATCTTAGTCTCGCATCTGCCTTACCGACGATCAACTTTATATGATGATTCCATTTTAAATCACTCCTAATGCGCACTCCCAGATAATTTATGGTATTAACTGCTTCCAGTTGCTGACCTGCTATTTTGTAGCTAAATGATAAGGGATCTATCTTTCTATGTATTCGCACCACATTACACTTGTCTGCGTTGAGATTCAATTGCCATTCCCTGCACCATGCGTCAATTCGCTGCAGATCCTCCTGCATTTCAGTACAATTTTCCATTGTTACAACCTCTCGATACACCACAGCATCATCCGCAAAAAGCCTCAGTGAACTTCCGATGTCATCCACAAGGTCATTTATATATATTGTGAATAGCAACGGTCCTACGACACTCCCCTGCGGCACTCCTGAAATCACTCTTACTTCGGAAGATTTCTCTCCATTGAGAATGACATGCTGCGTTCTGTTATCTTGGAACTCTTCAATCCAATCACACAATTGGTCTGACAGTCCATATGCTCTTTCTTTGTTCATTAAATGACTGTGGGGAACTGTATCGAACGCCTTGCGGAAGTCAAGAAACACGGCATCTACATGGGAACTCGTGTCTATGGCCCTCTGAGTCACGTGACGAATAGCGCGAGCTGGGTTTCACACGACTGTCTTTTTCGAAACCCATGCTGATTCCTACAGAGTAGATTTCTAGTCTCCAGAAAAGTCATTATACTCGAACATAATACGTGTTCCAAAATTCTACAACTGATCGACGCTAGTGATATAGGTCTATAGTTCTGCACATCTCTTCGACGTCCCTTCTTGAAAACGGGGATGACCTGTGCCCTTTTCCAATCCTTTGAAACGCTACGGTCTTCTAGAGACCTACGGTACACCGCTGCAAGAAGAGGGGCAAGTTCCTGCGCGTACTCAGTGTAAAATCGAACTGGTATCCCATCAGTTCCAGCGGCCTTTCCTCTTTTGATTGTAGTTGTTTCTCTGTCACTCTGTCGTCTATTTCGATATCTACCATTTTGTCATCTGTGCGACAATCTAGAGAAGGAAGTATTTTAAAGAGAAAAAGCACACGTGAGAGATGTCAGCCGCAAAAATCGATCCCACGCGAAAATTTGGGCCACTATTCTGACGGTACGGAGATACACCCCCTGGTACCGCGCGTCGCGGAATTGGAATCCCCGCCGGACGTCATGGACGTCGAAACCCCTAGAGGTCTCTGCACCATCGCGCCGTAAGCTGTGGCGGCGCGCGCCTCCTGGCCCGCTTTTAGTGTGGGGGCGCCACAGTGGAACGCGTGGTCGCAGCGGCCAATAGCAGCGCCCCCGATAGCGTACTTAAGCGCGTGCCTCTCGCTCAGCCAGCGAGTATCCACCCTCCCACCTCGGCACGGCCAGACTGTGTACTTGGCCCTTGTCCGGCCAATACTCGAGTACGCCGCCATAGTGTGGGGGAATGCAGCTCCGTCGCACGTCGCGATGCTCCAGCGCGTCCAGAATCGGGCGCTAAGACTCGCTCTCCACAAGCCGCCTCGTTACTCCCCGAGGCTCCTATATGAGGAAGCAGGCGTCCCGCTGCTGCGGGATCGCTATAGGGAGTCCGCCAGGGTGTTCTATCCCTCTGCCGAACACTCTGGCAGTCGTCTTATTCGTGGACTGGGACACCACGTCCACCACAGAACAACCATGCGTTGGTCTGATCTGCTGCGGCCGCTCACATAGGCCAATCCTACCCGTGAGGCCAGAAATCGTTCTTGAGGTACACACAGGAACAGCAGCTTCGCTGCTTAGCCTGTCTCACTCCTGGTAGATATAACCAGAGATTTGCAGTGCAGTCAGCCAGTGAGTCTAATCGATGCGTGAGTCTTGACATATCGCCTCGACAACAGACAGCGTGTTTACCGTTCTTTGTTTTAATTACGAGTGGACGTCCTGCATTCGTTTAGTTGTCTCTGTCACTCCGTTACTTCTTGCGTGTTGTCGTCGTAAGGTCTCTCTCCATCGTCCGTCGATGTTTTGTGACCGTCCGTTTGTTTATTCGCGGGCCGCTCTCCGTTTGTTCCCCCCGTGGTTTCTCGGCCACCCCGCGGCCGTTCCGGTCGCGGTTACAACAGGTCACAACTCACCCTTCTGGAAGTAAAGGTCCTAAATAAGCTCTCGAATTCCGTGTTCGCTTGTTTCTGCGCTCCGCTGCGCCCGATTAGCACCCGAGAACGAAATGCTGTACAGTGGAGTGCGTGCGAGGTTAATATTTATAATGTCGGTGGACCAACAGGCGAAACAGCGATATCTGCAGGAGTTTTACGGAACGTCGGCCAAATTGGAACTTTTATACGCCAAAGAACGAGAGTTCCTAATAAAACCGTGAGTAGTAAGTGTAATTATATGGGGATATTTGACTACCTTTTAGGCGGCCGGGGTGGCCGAGCGGTTCTAGGCGCTTCAGTCTGGGACCAATCTGCTGCTACGGTCGCAGGTTCGAATCCTGTCTCGTGCATGTAGGTGTGTGATCTCCTTAAGTTAGTTAAGTTTAAGTAGTTCCAAGTTGTAGGCGACTGATGACCTCAGCAGTTAAGTCCCATAGTGCTCAGAGCCATTTGAACCATTTTTGACTACCTTTTATATAAGGCAAACAAAAGTTTATAGGCATTATTTAGTGGAATTATTCGTACCTTTCAATTTTATTGCATAAGTAAGAGGCAACTCCACGAAGGAAGACGTGCTGGATGTACACTGAGGTGAGAAAAGCCATTAGATAACGATGTGCTCATATGCAGATGGAGGTGGTACAGAGTGCACAAAGGTATAAAACGGCAGTGCAGTCATTTGCACCCAGGTGAGTCACGTGAAAAGGTTTCCCACGTGATTGAGGCAGCGCGACTGGAATTAAGAGCCTCTGAAAGCAGAAAGGTAGTTGGAGCAAGAGGCAGGGAGCATTCGATTTCGAAAATCGTTAGAAACTTCAATATTCTGAGATCCACAGTGTCAAGAGGATGCAAAAGAAAAGAAAAGAAAAATCAGGCATTACCTGTCACCACGGACAACGCAGTGGCCAGCGGTCTTCACTTGACGACGGAGACCTGCGGCGTTTGCGCGGAGTTACCAGTGCTAACAGACAATCCACACTGAGCGAAATGACGGCAGAAATGAATGTGGGACGTACGACGACCGTATCCGTCACGACAGTGCAGCGAAATCTGGCGGTAATTGGCTGTGGCAGCAGACGACCGTTGCGAATACCTTTGTTAACAGCACCACGTCGCCTGCAGCGCCTGTCCTGGGCTTCGGACCCTATAGATTGACGCCAAAGGACTGAAAAACTGTCAGCTTTCCAGATGAGGCCCGATTCCAGTTGGTAAGAGCCGATGGTACAGTTCGAGTGTGCCGCAGAGTCCACGAAGCTATGGACACAAGTCAACAAAGCACTTTGCAAGCTGATGCTAGCTCCACAATGGTGTAGGCTGTGTTTCATGGAATGGGCGCGGTCCTCTGGTCCAACTGAACCCATTATTTGATGGGAACGGTTATATTCGGCTACTTGGAGACCATCTTCCGCCAAACAATGATGGAATTTTTATTGATGACAATCCACCAAACCACGAGGCATAAATGTTCGCGATGGGTCTGAAGAACATTCTGGACAATTCGAGCGAGTGATTTGACGACCGAGACCGCTCGAATGAATCCCATCGAGCTTTTATGGGACATAGTCGCACAAATTCCTGCACCGGCAACACTTCCGTGATTACGGACAGCTATAGAGGCGGCATGGCTCAATATTCCTGCAGCGGACTTACAACGACTTGTTGAATCCATGCGACGTCGACTTGCTGCAATACGGCGGGCAGAAGGAGTTCCGAAACGATACTGGGAGGTACACCGTCACTTGTGTCACCTCAGTGTGGAGCAGAACAGTGGACTGACGGTCGCTCTGACGATGACGACAATGAGACTGCCCTTCCACTACACTCACATCCACCGAAGAGCGTCATTGGTACAACGGGACAGTGATGTGAAAACGAGGCAGTAAGCTAATTACGAAGCCTGCTCTGAAGATGTAATTTCGTCAGACCCACTTTGCTCCTCTCTGTTGGACAAGTGTACATGAAATGAACCGTCGCTTTTTGGAAAAGTGTAAAGAACGAAAATCTGTAGTTAGTTAAGAGAAACTTTAAATTATAAAATAAAGGGGAGATCTGTACATCTGGAGCAGATAAGCTGAAAACCGGCGTACGCATCGACATTAGCTTTCTAACATCGTCACAGTCTTACCAGATAAATTTAATAACGCGCTCAGGAGCAAGACGACGATTCATAATGTTTATATCCAGCAGGGGGGCGTTCAAGCCGCAACGGCGGTGGCACTAAAAAGTTTAAAGCATATGCTGGATACGTGTCCGCTTTCAAGAAGAAACATAGTATCGTGTTGCGAAAAGTAACACATGTTACTGCAACTAAGAAGCTGTGCAATGAGACACCCATACTTACCGCATGTGAAGAGTTCGTCGCTAACACCAGAGCCATTATGGTAACGGTAGGTAGACAGAATGTGTACAGTAAGGATCAGAGTGGTTTTAATTTAAATATCACGTCACGTCGATGTGTTGCCAAAAAAAGGGACGAAAGACGTCTGCAGAGCGGTACAGTACGTCAGTAGCAGGAACTACAGCTTTACAACAACGCCAACCGTATTTGCGGTTGGACACTTACTGTCAACTCTCTCTGTTTGTTGATTTGGGGGAGGGGACCAAATAGCGAGGTCATCGGTCCCATCGGGTGCCCTTTCGGAGGAACCATACCGGAATTTGCCTGAAGCGATTTACAGAAACCACGGAAAACGTGTATCACGATGGCCGGACAAGGGTTTATACCTCGTCCTCCCGAATGCGAGTCCAGTGTGCTAACCACTGCGCCACCTCGTTTGGTCCTCTGGAAAAATGTGAACAAAGAACATTTACGGAAGTGGCGGCAGAAGGTTTTTCCTTCGCACGAGTTGTTAGCAGAACTATTTTAATCGTGGATTCATTTTCCGTCCAGAAAAGCTTGTCAATGCCTGAAGAGAAGAAGACAATGGGATTGCTGTACTTACGATAGCACGTTGGAGGAAGATACTGTCAACCGGTGGATGTATTTCACTTTCGAAGGATTTTGTCGGCAGCCTTACCAACTCGACACAACCTCTCGGCGTCGATGTGAACTTCAGTCTGAGTGACAATATCCTTCAAGTGCAGTCCCTTCTATACAGGCAGTCACGTTCACCAGTATTTCGGCGAGTCTTCTAGTACGCTTGATATCCCAACGGCTACAACAGTGACCGGCCAGATTACTTTGAATATCCAGTGTTTTGATGTTGGTAGCGTTCTTTGTTCATTCTACTTAAGTGTGCGGTTTGTAACACGTAGCTGGTGGCAGATATCTCTTTGATCTGAACATTTTTATGTTGCGTAGCTCTATTTAATTATTATCATCGCTATTCTGCGGTATTTTCTTTAGGTTGTAAAGCTCACTGTTAAAATGAAGTACATTTACGAGAGTTGCTCTGTTCTTCCAGAGGAGGACCTTTGTTGTCACTTCACTGTACAGTAAGTGCTTCACGCTCGGGCATCAATCAGATGCAGTAGCACGGAGATACTGACAAAGGATGCGCGCACGTGTTTAGAAGCTGTAATGTCAGAAGGTCGTAACTGCGTGTTAGCAGAATAATGGCCCAAATTTAGGCACGGGGCTGATTGCTGGACCTGACATCCAACAAGTGTGCTTTTTTCCTTCTTAAAATACGAGTCGAACTGGTGACGTTTCCTTGTCAGACAAGGTTCCCAAACCATTTTACAATTACGGCTGACGATATGGTTTTAATGCAATACGGAAAGGAAGAAATAAATTGACAGGAAAGTGGTTAGGAAACGAGGCCTACATTTTTTGTCGGATGCTTGTGAGTGACGATAAATTTCTACAGAAGCCCCTTTCTCCAGTGTGAACATTCAATAGCGCTGATGTTATCGTGAGGTAAATTATAGGAGTCTTTCCTCGAGCGGTATCTTCCCGACGCTGTTTCCCTGCAGCCAATCGCCGTTAATTCTTAGCCCCGGCTGACCGCTTGCGGCCGTGCGCTCTACCCTAGCCGTCTTGGGAGCCCCAGACAATATACGCTCCCAATGTTGGAGTTAATAAATATTTAGAGTTGCTTAATAGAAGCAAGATGGATGGTGGCGCGGCAGGCGAACGCGCCTGATCCGCCCATTGTCGTGTAACGAGGGCGGCGCCGCCCACATGCCGCCACCGGGGGTGGGGGGTTTATGCGTGAGTGGGTGCGTGTGTGTATGTGTGGGTGGTTCGGGGGGGGGGGGCGTGAAGACGTCTCCTCACGGAACGTTCCCAGAGAACCAACACGTCCTCTGAGGAACAGCCGCCGGCCGTGTGCCTCTCAGAATGCGGACGTTCGTGAAAAATAAAATACATTTATTACGCAGATTCACTACGAAAACTGTGCAACGTACACGAAGACAGAAAATGAGGGATAATTCTGCTAGAAGAAGTTAGTATGCCACAGCGTTGTTGGTAGAGAGGGTACGGTAGCTATCGTACAGGCGAAAACCTCATTCAGTACCTGTACTTTTTATTTATATTCTTAAGTTTTAATGCCTTTGATGAATCAACTATGTGAGCGTGGGGTGCAACGGATTAATCTGAGATGTACCCTTTACCCTGTGGCTCCTGCAAGATGCAATTTCCACCCCCACACTACTACAGAAGTCAGACAGACGCTCCTAACGTTCTAAAGAGAATTGCCTGAAAAACTTTCAGCAAGAAATATCTTCTGGAGTCGTCCGCTGTAAGGAAATGGCACAAAAATTCACAAAATTTCTTACGTAGCTTGTAGAATACTTGGGTACTGGAGTAGTGATAGTTAGTGTAAGAAAAACATGAAACTAACGAAAATTATTATTTATTTTGCAAAAATTCTGAGAAATCACAATGGTACTTTTAGTTATGAATTGAACGAGTTATATCCTGATTCTTTTCGGAATGTGAAGTTACTTCTCAAGGATAGGATTCGCTAATGAAATTTCTATACAAAGTTTAAGGTTGTTATTGACTTGGCAGAATGGCTGAGAGGCGCGCCTACTCAACTTGAATAATTATCCTTTAGAATGTTGCTAGGTACGGTCGACGCTGTCGCGTGTGAAATGCAGTGAAGTGTAGTGTTGTGGAGGAAATATGGGGCTCACAATAGCTGTAGCGCACAATACCGTAAGCTGCGATGACTGCTGTCTGCGCCGCTCACGGATGACAAATAACATAACTCTCGTTCTATATGGATTGACTTTTGACAAACAAACTCTCCCTACGCCTTGATGAAGTCAAGGATTTCTGTTCGCCCCTAGTCTAACTATTGGCGTGGTACACCAGTCAGATAACCAGTCCACCGCGATGCCACTCAAAAATTCGCTAGCAGGTGTTTAACTATAACTCTGTCCATTCACACCGCACAATAAGTGTGTCGGCCAACACAGTGAACAACCCTTAATCGCAAGGACTCAATATAGAGTCGCACTTCGATTCGCTCTCGACAGAGGTGCTCTCCCAGTGAAGTACTGAGGAAAGACTTGTTCCTCGCTCCAAGAGCGACAACAGAACGGAGCCTCTCCACACCAGACGTGAAGGGGTATATCTTTCGGTCTCTTCCATTACTCCTTCAGCTCAAGGCGTCAGAAATATCGTCTGCCAATCACCATTGCTCTTCTAAAATGGGAGAATGACGTTTCGTTTAAGGCGACCAATCCGGAAATCTGTAGTATCGGCGTTTGGCGTTTGCTGTCTCCCTGTGATAATATCTGAAACTGCGTGCTATGTGTAAAGAATGCGTAGGTTGGACACTCCCACACAATGTAGCGGAATTTGCTTTAAAGCCGATCATAGGGTCATTCCCCCTTTCACTCGGGCACACGCTGTCTGCTCCATGGGCGGCCGAAGTTGACTTGTCCTCTGAAGGGACCGGCCTCCCGGTGTGTGGTCTGCATCTCTCAAACTAAAAGCTCCTGTGATCGTCGTGTCTGGAATGTACGTGTGTACGCCAGCCTTGAGTATTTCAACCCCGGTGTGCACTTGTTATTTGCATAACATTTACATGAATTGATACAACATTGACTTTATCTTATCGAGTTCAGGTTCCAATGAAGCGTCTTGATGTGCGGAATATGATTGTGAGGGCGGAATATGTAAGCAATGAAGGTCAAGAGACCACGACGTCTTACAACTACTTTACAGTACAATGATCTCATAATTGTTTTATTATTCAGTACAGTGACGAATACATTCCACATACAGTATGTCACATTCAGCCCTGTCCGCAGCTCTTGGTCTAGTGATGCCAGCACGGTAGCTCAGCATGTTCGGTCAGAGGGTTTAGCTACCCACCGTAGTAACAAAAACTGAGAGAGCGGATCAACGAACAACCTGAACGGGTGTCATCGAACGTCCGCCATGAACAAATTCAACGAAGTATATAAAACAAAATGAAATAAAAAAAATGAAGTGGCTAGCGTTGCTGTCTCTGGTTCACTGGGTCCCGGGTTCGATTCCCGGCGGGCTTGGGGATTTTCTCTGCCCAGGGAGGGGGTGTTTGTTTTGTTTTCATCATTTTGTCATCATTCATGACAGTGGCTAAATTGAACTGAGAAAAGAAATTGGACTGCGTGAAAAACTGGCATTTGTATGGGCAGATGACCGCGCAGTTGAGCGCCCAACGAAACCTAAAACAATAACAAACATTCATCCCGACCACCGCACTTACGTTTTACGACCAGAAGCAAAATAAAAATGTAGCAAACACGTGTTTTTTTTTAACTAAAAGGGACTAATTAACCGGCATGATTGCATTTCTTGTAACTTAGCTCGTTAAGAATATATGAACACCAGGATGTCTATTTTAAATAGTACTCCATACTTCTTTATTCCGTAATCCACTTCCTCTCCGCAAGATTACTGTATGGCAGTGGTTCTTATTTGGAAGCCACAGGGCTTGGGGCCATATGTACGGGGGGAGTACATGTGGCACTGGTTTCTGTGTGTTGCGAGGTGTCACTGCAGAGGGCGAGTTTGCTGTAGGGACTGCGACGGGTGCACTGGAAGTCACTGATAATGTCAGTAGTGTTGCAAATGTTACAGATAATGAAGCAGAGCAGACGCATTTATTTCCGAAGGACGCAGGTTCGCCACCATACGTGGTGGAGCCTCCTCCTCAGAATGAGGGTCGGAGAGAAACAGCTTGTAGGGGTAAGGGTGGAGCAGAGAAGATTGAATCCGTTCAGGAATGTGTGCATCACGATGAGGATCGAGTTGGCGTCACTTGAAATTTTATGAGTAGTGAGGATAAGGAGAGGAGATTGCTTCCAATAATGCATTGCCGCAGGGGTATATAATCAAGTGAGTGGAAGTACCTAAATTGTATATGGCATCATCAAGACATAATTCACACAGTTGATTTTGATGAGGAAAGATAGAGGAGAGCGTGACGTTGCAAGACTTACTCAATCTGTATTCAACTTTAAACTAAAGGATATAACATGAAGTATGGACTAGTATGCCGGTAGTGTAGTTCCCGATGTAGTTCTTGTACAGGCATAGTATTAAACTCTGAGGCAACTGAAGACCCAAGTTGGACTGGCGTCCCGAAACTGCGAGTTAAGAAACAACCTGATAAACGAAGGATGGAGCTGAGTGTCATAAATAAATAACTGGAACCATTTGGTGAGGTAAGGTTTGTTTAATGAATTTGCTGAGAACGAGAAGTTTGTAATGGTGCTTTACTATCGTTGAGTAGCAGTTCAGTGGTGTCACAGCTGTGTGAGAGAGCGATTAGAAAGTAAGGATGGAATATGAAGCTACTTGGTAAACGAGAGAAAATGCGGAGCATAAGGACGTTATGAGTGAGACTGTTATAGTGCTTCCTAAACAGCTATCGAAGTAAGTAACTTCTAGTGGAAGGTTCATTGAAAGAACATAGCCACTGCACATTTTGGTTTAATCTGAACTGGTGTAAGAGAGAAAGGAACTGATATGGATATCAACATGCAAGTGTTCATCAAGATTGTCCAGAAGAACGAAACTCTAGGACGAAGGCTTCTTGCATTGCAAAATGATGCACTAGACACAGCAGAAGGAAATCAAGCTGGAGCAAGGGGCCACATAAGCGGGTCAGACCAGGGCTGACCAAATGTTATTGCATGCTGGGTTACTCATTGATACAACAACTGGGCTACAAAGCAAGACAGTCACTACAACAAAGAGCGCAGCCAAAGTGGAAGTACCAACAACCCAGTAGGAAGTCAGAGCCATTGTACTGTGATGGCCCAGTTACTTTAAATCTAAACAATGGACTTGCAACAAAACAAGCGTCTACCAAGCCAGTATAAATAACCCTCATTTCTCATTTTTAAGTAACAGGTGTTACACACTGCCAGCCACCAATCTTGAGGAGAACCCTACAGCGGTCTACGAGTCTGCAAGTCCATGTGGTTCAACCATACATCACCTCCACATTCTGACGCTGCTAGCCATGTAACTGCTGGTTGTCTCAAGCCTGATGATGTGGTCTCAGCACTCTTAATCTGGTGGGCCACCTGGAGGGCCTACATCAGCTGTTCCCGCGTTCTGCCCATGAGGTCTGGTTCCTGTCTGGTAATGTGCAACTGCACCTCCTCCACCGCCTGTGTAGGCAGACTCTGCTGTTGTGAGCCACCTTTTTCTCACAGGGTCACCGGCGCGGTCGCGCACGCCTTGGCCGTCCTTGCCTGTGGCTGTAGCCCCTATCCGGTGCGGCTGACGCAGCGTTTCCCCTCCTGCTGAGTCAGCAGCCTCGAGGTGGCGCCGACACTGTCGCCACTGCCCCCTCGCCTGTCGTGGCCACACTCCGCCTGCTGACTACAGCGCCTCCTTCGACAGGGTGTGCGCCGATTATGTCCTATGGGTGCTATCATCGTAGGCAACAACACAGCAGATGAACTTCGAGTAACAAATGAATGTTATTCCAATTCTGCTTCTGTGAGGTTGAGAGATTGCAAGGCACTCTCACTTCTGATTCGGTGCAGGGAATACGATCTATGGTGATTTGACTTCATACATTGTGATGAAATGGTGGGCAGCAGTTTATGGTCTTGTTTGCTTGCACTAGGGAATGAAATACGGTAAGCTTTACCTGTGTTCAAAGAACAGGGTGCCGACTTAAACGACTGCAGTAAAAGCACGGCGTTGGTGGGCCGACAAAGCGCGTTTTTTCTGGGGAACGATAAGGAGACATTTCCAGATGGCCTCGTGCAGCGGTCGCATTGTGCAAAACACATTAGCTTGGCGCCAGAGAGGGGGCAGACGTCCAGGTATACGGCCTAGCGCCGAACGCGAGACTGTGTACTTGCATTTTTCGGGAACTCGCATTTAATAACAGATTGCCGCCTTCCATGATTCAGTTGCTGAATGCATCGTGGTGTGCCACTTTGACCAGTAGGAAGGTAAAGTATTCGATGCTGCGACATAGGGCTATAATATCTGTTTCTCAGCACCCTGTTCTTCTGAACCATATTTTTCCTTGTTTTTTGTATGGCAGAATACAGATGCATGGTGGTGGCGTAGTTTGATGCGATAACCTGGATTCGCGTGTATGAAGTGAGACAGAGCAAGTAGTGTTCTGGTTAGTGTCGTGTGTCGATCCCCAGTAGACCACTTTGTGCACCACAGATCCCATTTTAGTAATGCTTTTGTTAAATAAATATTTTTTGTATGATATTTCTTTAATAATTTTGTTGTCTTGTGATGTTTAAGATCAATAAATCGATTGTGAATTAGATTACAACTTCTCCCTGAGTTCTGATTAACAGATCTTTCACATTTTTATGGCAGTCTAGAGCAGAAACATAAGGAGTAGTTTCTTCACTTCATGTCCACTGTGTGGATCCTTACTTCATTAACAATAATCATCTTTCAAGGTGTCATTGGTTGTCCGACAGGCATCCAACAAAAACTCCACTGCAATCCTCTGGTTGCATGGTGGATTTAGAGCATCCTCATCTACCACTTTCCACCATCCACATAGCAGATGATGAACAAGTTCATTGTCAGTGTGTAGCAAATATATGTATAGGTATTTCTACAGGTGACTGAACAACATTAAATTTGCATTTACTTCATTTGCAGACTAATTATTATAGCTGCTAGGAGAAATATGATATTAGGTTGGTTAGTACCTCCAGGTACATGTGGAAAGAGCAAGCCATTAATGGCTCGGCAGCAGGTCACGTGTTGAAGTCTGGACACATGGACGCAAAACGGTTAGTCTATACTGACAGGCATAGTGCACTTAGTGATGCATTCATGGGCTTGCAGAAAACATCAGGCCATGGAGTTGTAGCGTGTTTGTGGGAAGAATGTCTGCCACAGAGGAAAAGCAACCAACACTCTGACGTGTGGTATGTATTAAGTACCTTGTATAAAAATATCTGCACTTATATGAGTTATACTGTGTGCTCTGAAAATATGCGTTTGATGGGCTGAATGGAGGAATGAAGCTGGACAGAGCAATGTACAAAAGCCGCTGTTATTTTGGTGCCAGTGTTGCACACTGCTGCTAGCTGCTGCACTAGGGCTCGTATGGATGTCGTCTTTTAGTGAAAGTTGTAGTTCCAATACATCGTGGGCATTGGTGGTTAATATGTATGCAATATGGGTAAATATGAGAGTGCAAAATTAATAGAACGTGCTGTATAACAATTACGCTTATCAACATATTTATAAAATTTCACCATTGTCAATAACAATAATAATAACATGAATAACTTGTCTGAAGAAAGGAAGAATAGTTTTGTGTTTTTTTTCTACATAATTAAGTACAGTTTACGGCAAGAGCAAAGCCTAAATCAGGATGGCTGGAAGAGGGTTCTAACCGTCGTTCTCCCGACTGCGAGTCCAGTGTGCATGTTTTTGACAGTAATATCTCACTTCAGAGGATGAACACCAGTAAAAGATTTCAGTAAAATGCCGTCTTGTGAACTTTCAAGCAGTTTAATAAAGTGCGTTAATTTTTAAGTTCATTTGCTGTGTAATTACAATAATAGTTCTGGCACAGTGTTTGTTTGCTAGGCTATAGGTAAGGATTAGCAATATGGGGACCAATATTTTAAACTGAGACATTTTGTTTTGCAGGCAGATGGCGCATGTGTATTTAATTGGAAGTGGACTTCTTTCCCGCAGGCGAACTCTTGATGTACCGTGTAGTCTGAATTTGGCATCGTGTAGCATCAGCTCCAAATATTTCTGTTCAAAACCAAATGTTCACATAGTTCTGTTGCCCTGCACTGATATTTACACATTTCGATACCAAAAATTACTTTTACACATTCTCAGGTACCAACTTGACATTTAGGAATACGAGTCTAAATATATAATAAACATTCAATCTTGTGAAACGATTTCCTCTTCGTGATCAATATTCCATAACAAACAGCCCTCAGTGTAACCCATAGCATTGGAAGTCCCACATTTCTTGAAGGATTTGATAACTGTTTGCACTGTCACCTTTTCCTATAATTTGATCACGAAATCACGCAAGAGATCACGTGATGCAGCCCTCATAGCTCCACCTTCCGTACACGACTTTTCGTCACTCTTCTTTCATTGTTTACAAATGTGGTATTTCAATGGTTTACTCAGAGAGACGTCTAAAGGTTGTAGCATCGATGTCAATCACCCTATATAACAGCAATCATAGTATTGTTTCGTGCTGTGCAATGTTTGGTATTCTCAGTTATGTGACTGCGAAACAAATCTCACACCAACAAACTTGGTTGATTTCGTAGAGCACGTGATCGCTTCTGCCACACATTTACCATCCACCATTTTACACCATTCTCGTCCATCTGCCGTTTTTAGTAAAAATGTACAAAAATGTCTGGTAGAAATTTTATTTTACGAATAGTTGAAAATGACCTTAAGTTTTAAATTTGTTCCATCTGCCATGCATGTTAATACTACTGTATTTCTAACTTCAACAGTTTTTACGCCTTTTGTTTCCACAGTTCTGTTGTTTATCATATAGAAGTTCATTAGTGTTTTATCCATATTTCCAGCTGATATTGTCGTAAGTTCTATTTTTGCCTTACACGAATAACTAAATTATGAAAAGTCGAAGCTTTATGGTCAAGATCTTTCGGTAATTTCTGCGCAATTTTTGGTTTCTGCCGTATTACCAGTTTTTTTTCTGTTCATGAAACGATTGCAGCAACTTACTGTTGCTTTAAATTCTTTACCGTGCTCTGGACTGGCTCGTGCCCAGTGCAGCTCATAAGTCCCAATCATATTTCTTGTAACAGCATAACAATTCTGCCTCTGTTCTTATTGCATGATTCAACGATATTTTTTAAATCTGGTCAGCAAGTTATTCCTCTGCTCATAGAGCACCTTTTCATTGGCATTTATTAAACAGCAACTTCATTCTTTCGCCAATTTCTTACCGTCTTCTCTGTTATGTCGAAGTCCCTCACTGCAGCACAGTTGTTCGATTCTTTAGCCTGTTTTTTGACCTCTAACTCGAATCTCGCTTCTTTTTGTTGGTTCCATCACTAGCCACGAACTTTACAAATTTTACGCCGATAGACTTCCGCTACAAACACTCTGAACACAGAACACAACCTACAACAATACTTGTTAGCCGTACATATGAGTTCGTTATTCGGCATGTGTTTCTACAGGCAAAACCGTAATAATGCTAAAGGAGGCTTTCGCTTAATGACGTATGCAGCCGTACCATCTGTTTAATAGAACAGAGCGGTATGTTCGCAAAACTGAATAGCCAATACTGTGCTTTTATAAATACTCAAGGTCATTACCCAAATCAGTGCCATTATTATCATCTAGAGGATCACTACTCTAAACTAAATTTTCAGTCCGTTGATAGTTTGGAGATCGTCTTTTAGGACGGGCATACGGAAAACTATATATCTTCAACGACAATTTACACCTCGTCTTACCTGAAGATCGTATTATTCGCCGAAGTATACGGTAGTGAAACGTGTGACAAATCGCAACAATCATTCAGATTGGTAAATAAATGAATATTTATTGTTTATTCTTCAGTTTATTTTCTTATCAGAACAATTTTAATATTTTACGTAGTTTATTATTTAGTATGCCTCATATGGTATGTAAATTTAACAATTTTACATAATATTTTCACTAAAATAATTCCTCTGATGTTAATCTTAAACGAAACATTAACAACCGGCATCATTGGAAAGCAATTGACGTATCTGTAGACGCACTAATTTAAAATCTCTGATGCTGCAAAAATTTCACATCCACACACATATCATTCTACCTGATTATGGCGTTGCAGCTGGAAACCAGAGTCTGAAAAAAACAATAAATATTGTAAATATCATAGCAGTGTTGTGTGTTCATTCGCAATGCGTAAAATATTTCACCAAGAACTGACGGAAAAATCAATGATACAATTTAATATCTTAAAATAAATGTTACGATGGAGGTTCCGAAACTAACAGACACCTTACACTCAAAATAAACACTCACCTGAGTAATTTAGAAGTAGGAGCTGCCTCTACAAATTCCCTCGTTCCCCAAACTAGAAAAAAACGCGACAGAACTGAATGACCATTAGGTTGCCGCAGTGACAGTAGTTCAGTATTATCTCCAGTGGCTGAGCCTCTCTTCTTAGTGTAGATGTGGCTAAACGAGAACAGAGAACAAATAAAAAGGGGGAAAGGGAAAATTAACGAACGCGATCCCGTGTAGTGAGAATAGGAAAGCTGCTGATTTAAGTAACGGTGCCACGTAACAGACTGCTGGGTGGCTCAGCACTTCGGAATTTGTTTGGCAGAAGCGAGAAAACTCTGGGGATGTTTATTTAGCCTAGTCATACGTACCTGTTGAAAGGGAACGGACGGGAGTGGAAAAGATACTTGTGGAAAAGGAAGTGCACGTCCTGATAAACTGCACGCTTCCCTCATCTTCCCATTTGTGAAAGAGTAGATTCTATCTACGTTTCAAACAACAATGGAAACAATAGAATGAAATTTTTACTCTACAGCGGAGTGTGCGCTGATATGAAACTTCCTGGCAGATTAAAACTGTGTGCCGGACCGAGACTCGAACTCGCGACCTTTGCCTTTTGCGGGCAAGTGCTCCACCAACTGAGCTACCGAAGCACGACTCACGCCCCGTCTTCACAGCTTTAATTCCGCCAGTACCTCGTCTCCTACCTTCCAAACTTCACAGAAGCTGTCCTGCGAAAACTTGCCCAACTAGCACTCCTGGAAGAAAGGATACTGCGGAGACATGGCTTAGCCACAGCCTGGGGGTTGTTTTTAGAGTGAAAGTTTCGCTCTACAATCTGCCAGGAAGTTTCATATCAGCGCACACTCCGCTGAGAGTACTGGCGGAATTAAAGCTGTGAGGACGGGGCGTGAGTCGTGCTTGGGCAGCTCAGTTGGTAGAGCACTTGGCCGCGAAAGGCAAAGCTCCCGAGTTCGAGTCTCGGTCCGGCACACAGTTTTAATCTGCCAGGAAGTTTCAATGGAATCAATGATGGGGCAGAGGTCATAGTTTCGGGGCATGTCGTTTATCACTAATTGTTGCAACCGGGTTTAGAGGTGAGACGTGCAGCGTACGATGATGAGTCAAGACGTTATTACCGCTGTCCACGACGAGACAGAAAGCCGCCTGTTGACGGTACGAGCACTTGACGTAGTAAAGACAGGATAAAAACGGTGCGGAGATACCGGTCCCGATTGGGGAAACTCACTGACGTAAGTGACTCACACAAACGGCAGATTGTAGTCCTCCGGAGCCCGTCAACGTGCGTCTCGGCAGTTCGTGTGTTCCTCTTGTGAGCATCTCCGTACAGCCAACTTTTAACAGACCGTGAGGCGATACCTGTTGCTACAAGAAGAGGTCGAATTGGGAAATATTTTTTGCACAATTGTAGGAGAGAGTTCCATGAAAAACATACTAGAAATCGTGACTGATGGGAGCTCAGTGTGACGTTTTTCTCAAATAACTCGAGAACTATGGCCTCTAGCGAAAACATATCCCCGTACAAAATCTAACTACATCAAATGTCTTAGAAAAACGTCCCATTCATTTTTCTGCAGAACTACTAGTTTGCGCGTAGCAAGCGAGAGGACACATCTCGTGCTTGGCTTACTAGAGGTCAAATAACATTGCGGGCTGCATAAAACGATATCGGAAAGGGCAGCTGAGACAGCCTGTATACAGTACAATAGGGATGAAACCTTCAACTGTATTTGTAGGTCTTATTTTATTTGCCATCGATTTCAGTGTTACATTGCGGCATCTTCAGACCCTTTTATAATGCCAGATGTCCATAATTATTAATGTAAACCTTCTCTGCTGTTTATGACGTTAAGTGAGGCAGGACACTTGAACATGTTGACCGAATGTCATCATCAGTTACAATTGGAGTCGGTGCGGGATTACCGAGACTGGACCGTGGTGCAATGGAAACGTTTCACGTGGTCAGATGAATCACGTTTCTCGTTACACCATGTCGATAATCGAGTCCGCATGCATCGTCGTATAATGTCCAATAAACAAATAACCGAAAAGCTGCATGAAAATATAAAACTTCGCAAAGTTTACATTTTTTTTTTCGTGGTATCCTAGAAGTATCATCAGATGGAGTTGGCACGCCTGCCTCGCAAACAGAATGCTCTGAGTCATTGTAACAGGATGGCGGCGTCCTTGCAGGTTTGCACCGATATGTGGAAGTAGTGTGTCATTAGCTCTCTGTTAGCTGAATGGTTGAAACCAATCGAAATTCACCGCCGGGTGGCAATGCAATATCGTGAAAGTTGTCTAACACAAGTGTACAAGTGGGCGTATAAATTCAAATCGGATGTAACAGGAGCTGAAAATTCGCCACACCCAGCCAGCTCTGTCTGTGGAAAACAACACTGCGAGAGTTGACACGGGTAAACGGGCGTATTACGGTGATCGATATTGCCGCAACTATGAATATTAGTGCCGGATCAGTGCACCATGTTGTTTATGAGGTATATATCTTGAAAAAATTGTATGCGAGGTGGGTTCCAAAAGATCTGACATCAGAAATGAAAGAAGGCGCATGGAGTCTACTTGCCCCATCTCTCGTTGTTCCTGGGATCTGGCACCTCAGATAACCACATATTTGACTCACTGAAAGAAGCTTTTGGTGGGTCAAGGTTTGCCGACGATAAGGAAGTGCAGGCAGCAGTGCGTAACTGGTTAGGCACATGGTCCCAGGAATTATTCTGCACGTGTAATTGAGAAGCATGTCCAGTGCTGGCTCAAGTGCATAGAACTTGAGGGGGGCTGCATAGAAAAATAAATAAGCCATTCTTGTAATAGGTTCCTTAAAACATTTTTTTAAATTGAATTTCGTTCGTACATGCATCGCAGTCACAGGACGGTAGGAGCAGTAATACGTTATGAGGGACGTTCACCTGGACATTGACGGGACTTGGGGCAGTAAGCGAAGGCACAATGAGAATTATTCAAAATGGCAGTCACAATCGCATTATTTATTTTGCCGCCAACCGGTTTCAACCCGCGATGGGGTCATCTTAAGGGCAGTTTATACCATTTGGTCGTTAGCTGGAGTCGTCACCCTGCCTGTGTACGGTTGGTAACTAGTCAAATGGTTCAAATGGCTCTGAACACTATGGGACTTAACTTCTGAGATCATCAGTCCCCTAGAACTTAGAACTACTTAAACGTAACTAACCTAAGCACATAACACACAACCATGCTCGAGGCAGGATTCGAACCTGCGACCGTAGCGGTCGCGCGGTTCCAGACTGTAGCGCCTAGAACCGCTCGGCCACCCCGGCCGGCAGTAACTAGTCGTCGCCCTAATTACCAACCGTGCACAGGCAGGGTGATGACTCCAGCGAACGACCAAATGGTATAAACTGCCCTAAATATGACCCCATCGCGGGTTGAAACCGGTTGGCGGCAAAATAAATAATTCGATTGTGACTGCCATTTTGAATAATTGATTATAAGTAAATCAATCGCTGTTTATCTCCATACAACTATGTTGTCTAAAAATTTAGGGACAATGGGAGTTGGTACTGTGCGAACATTATTGCGTACCACTTGTTTCCCTTCATTCTTAATGTCTTTCCGGAAGGTGAAGCCATTTTCCAGCAGGACATCTGTCCGTACTACAACGTCAGTTGTACACGGAGCATGACAGTGAGGTCAGGCTGATGTCTTGGCTACCGAATTCGCCTGATATGAGGCAATCATGTTTTGGCCCATCAGTGTATGTAGCTTTGCCGGTCAAATTACATCACGACCTATGACTGCAGTGTAACAGATAAACAGACGGTGGCGCAAATTAGCTGTCAGAATCTATTTGAAGACGTTCAAAGTACGGTGTAGACGTGCTCCATTCTGCATGAACGAGTACAAAGTCCTTCAGGAAATGTTCAGTGATTGTATCGTTTCCCTGGACACCGTACCATCCACTGGACACAATGTGGAATGGCCCCCTTGTAGCTCCGATGTCAGTCCATGTGATTATTTATTATGGTTTAATCTAAAGGATTTCTAAACTCATTCGGGGGAAGTGGCAACAGAACGCCTCTTTACATCTGTGTGTAGTATGTATGAGTCTGGCAAATACCGTCTGACTTTCGGAAAAATATCATCCACGCTATACCGAAGACAGCAGGAGCTTAACATCTCAAGTTGCTGGCAGGAATAATATACAAATGAATGGAAAAGAAAATTGATGATGAGTTATAAGACGATCAGTTTGGCTTCAGGAAAGGCAAAGGCACCAGAGAGGCAATTCTCACATTGCGGTTGATAATGGAAGCAACACTAAAAGGAAAAAAAAAAAACAAAAAAAGGGAAAAAAAACGAGAGACGTTCATACGATTTGTCGACCTAGAAAAAGCGTTCGACAACTTAAAATGGTGCAAGGCGTTCGAATATCTGAGAAAAATAGGGGTAAGATATAGAGAGAGAGGGATAATATACTCGTACAATATGTGCAAGATCCAAGAGGTAATATTAAGAGTGGACGACCAAGAACGAAGGGCTCGGATTAAAAAGGGAGACAAGTTTACTAGTATCAAACATAGGCCTTAGTTTGAGGAAGGAATTTCTGAGAATATACGTTTGGAGCACAGCATTGTATGGTAGTGAAACATTGCCTGTGGGAAAAACGAAACAGAAGAGAATCGAAGCATTTGAGATGGGATGCTACAGACGAATGTTGAAAATTAGCTGGACTGATGAGGCGAGGAATCAGGAGGTTCTGCGCAGAATCAGAGAGGAATATCTGGAAAACACTGACAAGGAGAAGGGATAGGGTGATATGACATCTGTAAAGACATCAGGGACTGACTTCCACGGTTGTAGAAGGAGGTGTAGAAGGCAAAAACTGGATGCATCAAACCAGTCAGAAGACAGATGACTCAGAAAACAACTAAAGGACTGAGAAACTGAACATGCAGTTTCAACACCCCTGGATCTTCATACTACAAGTTTCTGAGAGACACAGCTGGTGTCTTCAGAGAGTCATCACGGAATTCACTTCACGCCTCTGCACACTAATTGCTGCAGACGGAAAGTGCTTTGAAAATTTTCTGTGTGAAATTTCACCTTTTCTGCTACAGCCTAAATATGATAAAATAAATCCCATATTCAGTCGTTCTAGGCAAAAACTATTACGACCGGTTTTGCGCCACCTGGTACGTGACTTGATGTTGGAGGGATGGAAACGGCGTTTTTGATCATACAGAGCAATGTTTCTACTACACTGTGTCGGAGGAACACAATCTTCGAGGACAACATATGCTTCACAAGTCTACCGTGAAAGCTGCAGTGTTCCATACTGATCTACGTACAAATATGTCTTGCGTGGAGTGGAAAGTATCAGAAATTCCGCTCGCCCAAGGCCCAAGGACATGAAGTAAAGAAAAAAAGTCACTTATGTGTACTACGTAACGTTTCCTGTACTCGCGTTCAGATCATTATAGTAATATTTAGACCGTAAGAAATAGTAATTAAAGTACAGTCTTGTCCGTATACAATAATTTGTTTTTATTTTAAAGGTGATCAGTTTTGATCTGTGTGAGGTATCCTCAAACCATTTACTCCATAATGACTGTTGGAGGAACGGAACAGGAACCACTCTGGGAAGGCGTGAAGGTCAACTGCTCTAATTTGACCTTCACGCCTAAGTTGATCTTCACTCTTTCCCAGAGACGCTCCTGCCTGTGCTACCAACAGTCGCGATGCTGTAACATGAAATTATTTTATGCGGTCACAACTGTTTTTAGTTGAAACTTCCGGACTGAGAGGCCGTGGTCGATGTATAAAATTTCCACCTAACGTTTCGTCTCCATCTGCGGGAGACATCTTCTGAGGTCGTCCGGCTCCAGGTACTCTCGCATTTACAGAGCGCGTAGAGGGCACCACCATTCGTCACGTGATGCCGACGGTATGCCTATCTTTGGAAGGAGTCATCATTCTCGATTAAGAGTAATCGATTGTCATTCTGCCTCTCAGCCCGGAAGTTTAGCCTTCCGCACGACATTTTGTATGTGATCATCGTGGTGCCAGAGTATTTAGTTGAAACGACAAGCTTTAACTTGGTATTATTTATCGTGTAGCCCAAATTCAACAGTTTATTTTTAGAATTCATCTGGACGGCATAGTTACGAGTATTACTGTTGAAGGACAAGTTCTACATTTTGCACTTTACAAATACCTTGTCACAACGATTTTCTAAGTGGAACTGCGTTTCTGATGACTTTAGTAGGCTAAATGGCAGCAAAGACTGCAAACAATCTAAAAGGCTGATCACAGATACACCAGAAGCAGCCGTATGGTGCGTGGTGGAGGGTCTACATTGTATGATTACAACTGTTTTTGATTAAAAATTTTAATAGCGCTTTGCAGTCACTGTTATCTGCATGAACAACGTCTGCAAATTTTTGGAGCAAGGCTTTTGTGACGATCATCTTTGTCTAGTTCTGACGCTGCAGTCTTAACTAGAACGTGTAGTGGTTGAGAACGTGTTTTGTTAGGCACCCCTTTTCTCTCTGCTCAGTTCCCACAGCTTTCCACCGTCCACAGCAACGCCCAACTCTCATTCTAGACAATTCTCAGTTCTGCGACAAGACAACTGCGAAGCCGAAGAGCCCGTGTGACGCACTGCGTATTTCAACGCTTCAGGTTTGTCTCTTACTACAAAGGAAATGGTGGAGTCCCCCACCCTGCCACTTTCCGATAAACAATACGCCGCTGTCGCCTGCCCCGTGGTTTTACGACACAATTCTTTGCGCCATAAAGCAGACGGGCGGCATCGAGAAAGGAATGCAGAGCGCTTAGCACGGTACGTGGGGGAGTCAGCACGCGCGAGTCCACTCTGGATGGGGAGGGGGGCACACCGTTGTAAAGGCGATCGGGCCGTGACGACGGAGCGCCAGCCGGCCGTGAAACGTCATCCAATTCTTTGGCGCTCCCCCGGCAGCAGCGGGCTGCGGCGGCGGTGCCACCTCCGCTGCGGGTGCGATGTCTCGCGGCCGACTCACTAACTTTCCGCGCCACTTAAATAAATTAAAAGACGCCCGCTCAAGTGTGGAGCAATCTGCGTGCCCCCTACCCACTACCACCCACTCTCCGCGATATTGAAACTGCGACTCCTGATTGGATGAAGCCCCGCCCCCTCCACCTCCACCTCGCCGCACCCCCACCCCCTACCCCTTTCGCAAATTGCGTGCCACCCCTGGCGTCCGGCGCCTGCTATTCATTACTGGGGGGGGGGGGGGGGGGGAGGAGCTCCAACCCGCTATGCTGGCGTCTCGTCGGCTTACTTCTGTGGAACTTTAATGCCCGTCCTGGGGAGTCGCGATTTAGCCCGCGCAGCTGACGACAGAAATGACTTCCGCTGGAAGGACTCTTCGTGTCGCAATCGAGCAGAGGGCGAAGAGGGGCGAAAAAAAGAAATCGTAGCATCTGGCTCTCACACCTTCCTCCCTTGGATTAATACTCGGGAATAAAAGTGTTCCGCTCAGGTTCACCCCTGCCCGCTTCCCTTCCCTTCCTTAGTAAACACGGGACTCATTCATCGCATTGCCAACATCTGGAGCTCTAGAATGCAGCCAGTGTTTCAAACTGGAATTACATGGTCCTGCCGGCCGGGGTGGCCGAGCGGTTCTAGGCGCTACAGTCTGGAACCGCGCGACCATCCTGCCTCCGGCATGCATGTGTGTGATGTCCTTAGGTTAGTTAGGTTTAATTAGTTCTAAGTTCCAGGCGACTTACGACCTCAGAAGTCAAGTCGCATAGTGCTCAGAGATATTAGAACCATTATTGAACATGGCCCTAGCGGCATTGCTTCTTTCAGGTTCCTGTCACTGAGGAAATAGACCGTTATACACAATCTTGTATGGGAGTTGTTGTTGTTGTGGTCTTCAGTCCTGAGACTGGTTTCATGCATCTCTCCACGCTACTCTATCCTGTGCAAGCTTCTTCATCTCCCAGTACCTACTGCAGCCTACATCCTTCTGAATCTGCTTAGTGTATTCATCTCTTGGTCTCCCTCTATGATTTTTACCCTCCACTCTGCCCTTCAGTACTGAATTTGTGATCCCTTGATGCCTCAGAACATGTCCTACCACGCGATCCCTTCTTCTAGTCAAGTTGTGCCACAAACTCCTCTTCTCCCCAATTCTATTCAATACCTCCTCATGTGATCTACCCATCTAATCTTCAGCATTCTTCTGTAGCACCACATTTCGAAAGCTTCTATTCTCTTCTACTCTAAACTATTTATCGTCCATGTTTCACTTCCATACATGGCTACACTCCATATAAATACTTTCAGAAAAGACTTCCTGACACTTAAATCTATACTCGATGTTAACAAATTTCTCTTCTTCAGAAACGCTTTCCTTGCCATTGCCAGTCTACATTTTATATCCTCTCTACTTCGACCATCATCAGTTATTTTGCTCCCCAAATAGCAAAACTCCTATACTACTTTAAGTGTCTCATTTCCTAATCTAATTCCCACAGCAGCACCCGACTTAATTCGACTACATTCCATTATCCTCGTTTTGCTTTTTTTGATGTTCATCTTATATCCTCCTTTCAAGACACTGTCCATTCCGTTCAACTGCTCTTCCAAGTCCTTTGCTGTCTCTGACAGAATTAAAATGTCATCGGCGAACCTCAAAGTTTTTACTTCTTCTCCATGAATTTTAATACCTACTCCGTATTTTTCTTTTGTTTCCTTTACTGCTTGCTCAATATACAGATTGAATGGCATCGGGCAGAGGCTACAACCCTGTCTCAGTGTCTTCCCAACCACTGCTTCCCAAACATATACGTTTGAAATATCATTGAGATTACTTAACAGACAGCAGCCTGAATCACAACTGTAAGAATGGGAATGGCATGTGAACGCGTATATCTTATATCGTCGCTTATGCGCTTTGCCCTATACTGACTGCAAGAATGTACATTTAATTCAGCTGCGAAAATACAAACTGTCAATAACCTTAATCCAAACTAACACTATCACGGGGTCTCAGGTTCGTTTCCCGGCCGTATTCGAGATTTTCCCTGTCCGCGGAATAGATGTTTTTGTTGTCCTCATCATTTCATAGTCACCATCATTCTGGACAGTGGCTATATTGGACTGTGAATAAAATTGCACTGTGTAGAGGTTGGGAGTTTGTACGGGCGCTGACGACAGCGCAGTTGAGCGCCCCACAGACCAAACATCATCATCATCATCAAACCAAAACTGTATGGATTTACGTAACACAAGAACTGAATCTCATGCAACACTACTGATCTGAAATTCACTATGGTAATAAAACAAAACTTGATCAGTTTGAAAGTAGTGGTCCCTGTGCTTGATCAGTTCTATCCCTGAAATAATAAAACCTCTTACCTTTATCTACGCAATGGTAACACTCTTCCCACTGCTCTCTGTTAGTACTTTAAAATCTATAGTTAGCAAACAGCTATTGTGCAAGGCTGTTACTTACCATACACTTTAATTAAATCGAATATGACTGAGACAATAACTTCTTGAGAAAAATGATTAATCAATAATGATATTGGTCTGGGAAATCGTAATGACTTGGTATATTAAAAAACTAAAAACCCGTTCGATTGCGAAGAAAAGCACCTAGTGTTGAATGTTAACCCAGGTTTCGGCGTAGATAACTACACCTTCTTCAGAACAACAATAAAACCCACAAGTGCCTACGAAGAACTTTGTCAATGATAGAAACAACACCATAGCTATACATGTATAAACGAAAAAGAAAAGGAAAACACAAACAGTACATATGTACAAAGTCAAAACCACTACTTAACTTAATGGTGTACGCTCAACCTCACACCGGCCTATGTTCGATGGGCCATGACCCACCATAAACTCTGCAAAAAGTACCAATTTTAGTTGTTGGATGTTAAGTGGAAGGTCATTCACATATATAAGGAGTAGGAATGGAGCCAAAAGTGAACCCTGTGGGACTCCCTTTGTGATTATTGCCCTAGTGAGTAAAATTTTCTACCTTTCCGACATTGTTTGAATTACTCAGCACAACCTTTTGCACTCTCTTTGTCACATATCTTTCAAAGCAGCTGTGTGTAAAGCAATCAGTTCCATAAAAGTTAAGTTTTTCTAAGGGAGTATCATGATCTACATAATCGAGTGCCTTGGAGTGATCACAGAAAATACCAACTAGCGGTATATTATTATTTAAGGCTTGTAGTATTTGTTGAGTGAATGTATAAATGGCATTCTCAGTAGAGCAACCTTTCTGGAATCCAAATTGTGACATGCTAACTAAATTGTTGTGACTGCACTTGAGTACATTACTTTTTCGAATGTTTTTGAAAATCATGTCAGTAAGGATAATGGACGATAACTTTAAATCCGTCTTGTCACCTTTGTTATGAAACGGTTTCATAATTGCATACTTTAACTTGCCTGGAAAAATTCCCCGTACCAATGATACATTGCATATATCGTCAAAGACATTATTTATTAAGTTGAAAACATTTTTCAGAATTCCGTTTGAAATTCCATCAACACCACAAGAACTCTTTATGCTTAGAATTTTTATAACTTTATTTATTTCAGTGAACGACATTGGTGCTACTGCTAGTTGCTTAAAGTTTTGTGGAATGACAGTTTTAATATATTCTCTTGCTTCTTCAACTGAACCATTTAATCAAAGATTTGCTACTACATTTAGAAAGTGATTGCTGAAAATACTTCTACATCTACGTGATTACTTTGCTACTCACAATTAAGTGCCTAGCAGAGGGTTCAATGAACCACCAAGTACTTGCAATATGTGAATTATCACTCATAACACTTTAGTTTAATTGTTATGGAGTCTTGTACACTAACTGGCTGTCTTCTCTTCTGTTTTACAATCTCCTATACAGTTTTAATCTTGTTATATACATTATTTATTTCTTTAAGAAAATGCATGCTTCTGGACATTTTAATGACTTTATTTAAACTACTACAGTATTTTCTTTTTTGTAGTATGCAAGTAATGTCTGTTCGTAACTTGCTCCAGCCTTTACATAAGCTTCCCTGCTTCTCTTACATGAGGTTTTAAATTTCTTGACATCCACGGCTTATTTGTTTCTTTTTCTTGTTTTTTGTTTTGTTTTTTATGGATCTTTTCGATATTTTTTTCAGAAAGCAACTTTATAATATTGACACAAATTTACAATGGAACAAGCTGAATTTGACGTTAGCATCTCTTCCTTCTCATCTTCTTTCAGCTCTCATTGCCTCCTTCCCTCTTCAGCCAATCTAATTCAAAAAATTTGCGTTTGTAATTCTACCTGGAGAGCACAAATCTGTTTTCCCTGTTCCATGATTTTCTTGTCTCGACTATATAATCTACAAATCCATGGAAGAGACTCATATGACGGTTTTTTGGCATCTCTGCTGCACTCTTCTAAACGAAACATCAATCCACACATTTCTCTTCGTTTTGCTTTCTAACTGCTGATAAACTCTACGCAAGGGCCTTAAGGAATTTGCTCATGTTTCATTTCGTAAGTTAGTCTCATATACAAAGGACTAATCCAGAATGGTTGGCAAAGGCAGGTTCGTAATTTGAGGGGATTCATGATGTCAGGTGAACTGTATACACCCTATTTAACGGTCATTATATGTGCGTCGATATCTGTATCATTTCGGTTATCACTACTAAATGGCTTCTAATATAGTTGAAAATCTGGAAGAGTATTTCAACCCGACTTGCTTTACTAGTCGGAAGACAGCTATCTTTCATCCCTCTCACTTGTGAAACTGGTTACTCGTGCTACATCGATTGAGAAGTAGCGTCATCCATAGCTGAAGTCACTAATGCACACCCGTGCTCGCAGACTGCCGATTCGAATCAATTTCATTGCCAATATTTTACACGGTCAAAGGGAGAAGAGGAGTAGGCGAAGCACGCCGTATCACCAGACTTTGTGCCAACAGCCCACGTTACATTCCAAACCGCTCCAGAACGTCTATTTTGAGTTAGCGGATGTATCACTGCATATGATGACGTGCTACTGGGTAAAGACGTAATGAATTAAATAGGTCAGAGCTTTTTTGATTCGGAGAGCCTCGCGTGCTTCCGTCTGGTTGAGAGTTTACATCTGATTCTATCTCCTCTACTGTCCAAGGATCGATCTCTTTTTTCCCTGTAGTGAGTATGGGGAAGCGGAGGGCAGATTTGGTATGTTGGTACGGAGGATTTTAAGCAAAACAAGAGAGATTTGCTTGTGCGCTTGGGGTCGAAACTGATGCGAGGAACATTTTGAAGAATCTATGAAAAGCGGTCAGAGGACTGTCGGTAATAAGTTTGGAAACTTTTTTTATTTCAAGGGAGATGGTCTTCCCATTAAAGCATTGCGCTTCTGTTCGTTGCAGGAAATAGATCTTGATTTTGTGATTTTGGTGCGTGGCGGAAGGACTGAAGTGGTGGATGAGTAATTTTTAGAGCCATTATGTAAGGTACTTGGGCAGTTGGCAGAAGCTGGAGAAACAGGTGCCTAATCTACACGTACTTCCGTCATAGTTACCTCAACCTGCCTCTCTTTTGCTGGAAGAATGGCGTAAGATTCTCTTGAAAACCGTTCAGAACCTGTATTTATCCATTCCGAGACTACAGGACGCTGTTTCGAATGCCACCTGTTTCCCTACACCGACTTAGTCGGTATTTTTTGTTCACACAAAGAACGCGTCCAGTAGAGCGGCTTACAGCGGGCGGTGTGCCACGCTGGAGGCAAGCAACTGCTGAAAGACGAGACGGGGGCCAGAGACGGGGGCCGTGCTGGCGCGCCGGCGTCTGCCCCGCCCCTTCCCGTGACGGACGCTCTCCACTTGTCGCCCACCCGCTCGCTTTGAGCTCCACCAGGAACCCACACGCGCCGCCGCCATCCTCCGGCCGCCGCCTCCACTGATACAATTTGTAAAACAACGCCCCCGCCGTTCGTACGGGAGGCGCGTCACGCGACTCTCCCATTTACGGATGCGTTCCCGTGAAACAAATATTTATGCCTGCGACTGCGAGACGGACAGTGCCGCGTTGCCTGGAACGGGGAAGAGCGTCCCGGCCGGAATGTGAATGTGGAGTGCCGGGCGTCACGTCGCCCTAATGGATTGCGCCACTTCCATATTCCCGCAGACTGGGTCACGTGCAGTACCTGCTGTCTGTGGTTAAGTAATGAAAACGTGTGTTTTGTGAGGCCACCTGTCCTTCCTCGTACAAAAGGCTGCTCCACACGAGAATATGTTTGGATTCTGACGAGAAGTATTTCTGCTAATATACAAGTGATAATACGCGTAACAACTCCAGTGCAGCCATTTTTAATACGACTGAAGTACCCGTCCATAACATAATGCTTATTTCCCTGGAAAAGTGATAGTTAATATGTTACTGTTCTGTTTGCTACATAATTACAGTGATCAGCCCTTTTCGTTGCAATAGCGGCTCTTGAGATTCTGCTCTGCTGTTATTGTTCGCACTAAAGAGGAACAAATTTATTGGGAGCAATCTGAAACTACCTAACGTAAAAGAGTCACCTAAGTAGCATCAAGAACGTGAAGACAATGAAGGGGAATGACAAATATACCACACTGCATCAAGTAAACCAGAGTAAAACAAAATATGGCGTTAAATACCCATACGCTGAAGAGCTAGTGTTAAAATGTTCCAGAATGAGATTTTCACTCTGCAGCGGCGTGCGAAATGAAACTTTGCATGGGGGCTTAATTAAATAAAAATGCAAATAATTTTTAATTTTAGTCGCTGTATGTCCGATTACGAGGTCTCGTAAACGGTTGGCCCTGACCAGTATTTGTACGCAATCTGACTGCATAGAACAACAACAAAGAATGAAACGAAATTTCCGTTAACACAATTAATTAATTAAGTCCCCAGCAACTATAAAGCTACGAAACAAAAACACAAATGTAACTGTTCTGTGTGTGGAAGTGTGATTCAACGTACACATCTGGCACGGTTCTTCCTCAATAACACCAGATATTTTAAACACCATTTATACTGAAGTAATTAATAAAATAAACAAATACTATAATTACACATAGAAACCAGAAATACAGTCTAATACAAGAACACGAGCCAGATGCTTTGTTGACTGGACCTGTAACCAATAGGCATTATTGTTCAAGACATTGAAATAATACAAAAGAAAAGGAATTTTTTTTTACCTTCATATATATTGACGAAAAGCACATTACAGCATCCCTAATCCAACAATATCTGGTGTCTAGCCCATCAAAACAATATGACAACATATGAACAAGCACTCTCCACCACGACTTCTCGACAAGAACGCTCCACTACCACATCTCAACAAGCACTGCCTTCCACGACTTCTTGACAAGAACTGCCAGTGGAGGCGGCTGAATAATACTCTTTGGCGCAATCTCTGGCGCTGTGGCTCAGTGTAGCCATCTTTCAACTTCCTGGCAGATTAAAACTGTGTGCCAGATCGAGACTCGAAGTCGAGACCTATGCCTTTCGCGGACAAGTGCTCTACCAACTGAGCTACCCAAGCACGACTCACGCCCCGACCTCATAGCTTTACTTCAGCCAGTACCTCGTCTCCTTCCTTCCAAACTTTATAGAAGCTCTCCTGCGAACCTTGCAGAACTAGCACTCCTGAAAGAAAGGATATCGCGGAGACATGGCTCACCATCAGCCTGGGGGGTGTTTCCAGAATGAGATTTTCTCTCTGTAGCGGAGTGTGCGCTGATATGAAACTTCCTGGCAGATTAAAACTGTGTGCCGGATGGACACTAGAACTCGGGATGTTGACTGGCATCGTGAATCACCTTAAATTTATCCATGTTATATCGAATGATTTGAGCACTGCGACTGTATTGTAAATTTATGAAACAATTTCTGTTGCTTCAGTCGCATTTTTATTAATCTTTAATTAGCGAGACACGTTTCGGCAGGCCTGTTCCCGCCTCTGGTGTATTCCATTTACATGTATATGTCTGATCAGTTACATTTGCAGTGTTTGCCAGTGAGCTTATGTCTCGAAATACACTACTGGCCATTAAAATTGCTACACCACGAAGATTACGTGCTACATACGCGAAATTTACCCGACAGGAAGAAGATGCTGTGATATGCAAATGATTAGCTTTTCAGAGCATTCACACAAGGCTGGCGCCGGTGGCGACACCTACAACATGCTGATATGAGGAACGTTTCCAACGGATTTCTCATACACAAACAGCAGTTGACCGGCGTTGCCTGGTGAAACGTTGTTGTGATACCTCGTGTAAGAAGGAGAAATGCGTACCATCACGTTTCCGACTTCGATAAAGGTCGGATTGTAGCCTATCGCGATTGCGGTTTATCGTATCGCGACATTGCTGCTCGCGTTGTTCGAGATCCAATGACTGTTAGCAGAATATGGAATCGGTGGGTTCAGGATGGTAATACGGAACGCCGTGCTGGATTCCAACGGCCTCGTATCACTAGCAGTCGACATGACAGGCATCTTATCCGCATGGCTGAGTCAAAAAATGGGGACGTTTGCAAGACAACAATCATCTGCACGAACAGTTCGACGACGTTAGCAGCAGCATGGAATATCAGCTCGGAGACCATGGCTGCAGTTACCCTTCACGCTGCATCACAGACAGGAGCGCCTGCGATGGTGCACTCAACGACGAACCTGGGTGCACGAATGGCAAAACGTGATTTTTTCGGATGAATCCAGGTTCTGTTTACAGCATCATGATGGTCGCATCCGTGCCTGGTGACATCGCGGTGAAAGCACACTGGAAGCGTGTATTCTTCATCACTATACTGGCGTATCACCCAGCGTGATGGTATGGGGTGCCATTGGTTACAAGACACGGTCACCTCTTGTTCGCATTGACTTCACTTTGAACAGTGGACGTTACACTTCAGATGTGTTACGACCCGTGGCTCTACCCTTCATTCGATCCCTGCTAAACCCTACATTTCACCAGGATAATGCACGACCGCATGTTGCAGGTTCTGTACGGCTGCCCTGGCCAGCACATTCTCCAGATCTCTCGCCAATTGAAAACGTCTGGTCAATGGTGGCCGAGCAACTGGCTCGTCACAATACGCCAGTCACTACTCTTGGTGAACTGTGGTATCCTGTTGAAGCTGCATGGGCAGCTGTACCTGTACACGCCATCCAAGCTCTGTATCACTCAATTCACAGGGGTATCAAGGCCGTTATTACAGCCAGAGGTACGGGGTACTGATTTCTCAGGATCTATGCACCCAAGGTGCGTGAAAATGTAATCACATGTAAATTCTAGTATAATATATTCGTCCAATGAATACCCGTTTATCATCTGCATTTCTTCTTGGTGTAGCAATTTTAATGGCCAGTAGTGTATTCCTCCTAATATGCAAGTGATAATTCAAGTAAGAACTCCAGTGGAGCCATTATTAATATGATTGAAGTACCCGTCCATAATATAATGCTTATTTGCCTGGAAAAGTGATAGTTAATATGTTATTGTTTTGTTTCGTGCATAATACTGTGATCAGCCCGTTTTGTTGCAATACCAGCTCTTAAGATTCTGCTCTGCTGTTATTGTTCTCACTAAAGAAGAACAAATTTATTGGCAGCAATCTGAAACTACCTAACACAAAAGAGTCACCTAAGTAGCGTCAAGAAGGTAAAGACAAGGAAGGGGAATGACAAATATCCGACACTGCATCAAGCAAAAAAAAAAAAAAAAAAAAAAAAAAAAAAATTCCAGTATATGGCGTTAAATACTGTTGTATACAGATACGCTCAAGAAACAGTGTAAAAATGTTGACTGGCATCGTGAATCACATTAAATTTATCCATCTTATGTCGAATGTTTTGAGCACTGCGACTGTACTGTAAATTTATGAAACAATTTTTACTGCTTCAGTCGAATTTTTATTAATATTTAATTGGCGCGACACGTTTCGGCAGGCCTGCTCCCATCGTCTGGTGCATTCAAATTACATGTATATGTCTGATCAGTTACATCTGCAGTGCTTGCCATTGAGCTTATGTGTCGAAATAGAATCCTGTACAAAAAGATACATATATTTTACTGTGTGTATTGAGTGATTTCTGTGTTCAGATAATTTCATTAGCGCATTTCCTTACATTTTTTATTGGAAATTTTGTTATCAGGCATGTATAGCACTGTGACACATACAACACAGCTCTGTACTTTTACACACAGATGTTTACATCTACCCAAAGATCCTTAACCGCTAAGATGAAGTAGTTTCGATTGTAAAGATATAAATATACAGTTGACATGAAACCATCTCTGTTTAGATGTACTGCAAGAAATAGCTATCATAAAATGCTACAGACAATTTTTTTATTATTAAAAACAATATTTTCAGTAAATCAAGATTTTGAGGAAATTAGTACTGTTGGTTCCTATCTTATAATTTCGTAACTTGTTACAACGTACCGTGCCATGAATTAAATTGCCTGATTGTTCATGTAATTGAATTTGGTGTGTCTTGCCCATTTTATGCAATACATGAAGGTAATTCACTATATCATGAAACGGGTGGCCAGTTCCGCTCATGTGGATAGCTATTGGTGATTTATTATAATTGTTTGTGTGGTTGCAATTTACATGTTAAACGTATCTTTACTGTAAGTCTTTCCGGGTTTGGCCTTCTTAGAAGCCATTGCATGTACCACATGCTATGTTACAAATACCTAACTATGTATCTTTACCTGTCTGCGTGTTTATATTCTGTATAAGTGTCTGTTGCAGTTTGTTGCGTGTTGTGAAGGCAATGTTAATGTTTTGCAGTCTTAAAATGTTTCCAATTTTGTGGACAATTTTCCTGTGAATCGTACGCAAGCAATGGGTTTCCTTTTCATTTTTTGTGCAGCAGTCGGTTTATAATTATTTTTTCTTTCCTGTTGGCAATAAGATTATAGTCGTAGACATTAGCTGCAGCTATTTGTTTGACTGTGTCGGTTTCATCAAGCTTAGCATATTTATCCATTGGCTCTGTTAATTAGCGTTCTGTATGCAGTATCTTTTGTGTGGGGTGACAAGACGACCCGTGTATGGTGGAGTCTGTTGGCCCGCTGCTTGATGTTTAGTTAAGGCTCTTTGAAATGATGTAAACATCAGCACGTGAAAGCGTTAAGCTGTGATGTGTTCGTCATTGTGCTCTGTTTGCCTGGCAGCTAAATTTCCAACAAAAATATAAGTAAATGCACCAGTGAAATGATCTAAACATATAAATCACATAGTGTTCACGCTAAAATATGTGTATCTTTCTGTACAGTGTTCTATCTTCAGGAATAACGGTACTGGCATACACAGAAAGTGAATAGAATCACACTTTACATCAGTATAATGTACATGTGACAGGAATGCACTTCACGATGGGAGCATTCGAGACCAAGACGGCTTGTATAGCCGCGAAGTGCTCATTGTACAGAGGCAGTGTATCATATAGTTACACAAAGTGTATCATATACTTATAATGGTGAAAAGATGCCGACTATAATTTTGGTGACCTCAAAACCCTTGCCTTGACCCAGAACCTTGTCATGTATTCACAACATCAGTGAATACTACATTTACGATTCAGACCAGATTTACGTGCAAATTTTTCGTGCTTAATTACGGTAAATTTGAACTTCTGGATCTAGGTAACGAATAATGATACTGAAAAAGATTTCAAGGATCCCCAAGAAGAGTGTCTTAGCAACTATGGTAAAAGGTTCAACAATTTGCCGTGAACAGAAATGAGGGAAGCGTCCATCCCCACAATTGGCTCTTTTGTAGCCAAAAATGGTTTCGCTGATATATATTGATAAGGATTTTAGAAAACCGGCAAATGGTGTTCCTAGATGAATGCCTAAATAATGAGCAGTTAAAAGTTGAGCCATTTTCTATGTTCAGTTATTTAGATAATTACAGCGACAATGCAAAAAAATGCCTAAAAACGATTTTTGCAGTTTTGTGCGTAATTATGGCAGATCTGAACCTCTAGACCTCGGTAACAAATAATAATACCGAAAAAAGTTCCGAAGTTCACAGACAACATACCTTAAGAACACGTGGTAAAATTTTCGACGATTTACCGTGAGTAGTAACTATTGACGTAGTCATCTTCAGAATTGGTATATTTGGTACCCAAAAATTATGGTTTTTAGGGATTTCCTCAGGAACGACCCATAAACAAATGGCGCTTTCATAAGCGGTCTAAGTCCCAACCTAGACCACACGTAGTGCAAAAGAACCAACCAAACCGCCCAGTTTCCTGTAAGATTCAAATTTTGAACCACTACTGTAAGATAACTATATTACGCCCGTTGTTGCGATAGATATATAAATGGTCGCTAGGCCAAGGAAATAAAAAAAACTGACCCATTATCTCTGTTATCAACAAAACCCTATATATGACCCCTTGAAAAATCGCGTTTTCACGCGCGGTTTTTTGGGACTGTCGTGCAACAAGCATGATAAGAAATACACTTGTTGATTAATAAGCGTACTATTCTTACCATGTGACTTATTTCATAACACAACAAGTTTCAGCTACAAACGACCCAAATGCGAGAATTAAGACTGTCGATCAAACTACAATACATTTCCAGTAAGTTACCTAAATTTGATGTCAATGTTCTGTAACTGTTTACATCATGCAAAAGAATATTCCCAAAACACAGCCTGTATGTGGTTACAACCGTGTGAAATATCCAGTTGCCCTTAATTTATGGTACGGGTGCGCTTAAAATATGGTAAGAATAATGCGAAAATATTTAAATTGTTTTGGACGTTGTAAAATTTAACAATGTCCGGACAGCGTATCAGTCTCACAGAATTGTGTCATCAAGCTGATAAACAAATTCAAAGAAACTGGGTCCATACTTGGCAGACCTAGTGCTAGACTGGCTTTTCTTGAGGATTAATGCTAGAGTAGCACATCTAAGTTAATTGTCAGTCTTGGAGAGTTACTACGGGCACTGTAGTGGGCCAATAAGCGCACCTGTCGTCGCATTCTGCAACTTAATAACAGCATTTGGAACTACCGCAAACTTCTCGGCAATTAAGAGAAGGTAGTCAATATAATGCACTGACATTGCGTTGGTGTTGAAACTTTCAGCTGGGAAATCTTATTCATTCATTAACTCAACATTTGGCTCCTTGTAGATCTATCAGTAAATCCTCAATGATTCATCCTTTCAGAAGATCGTGAAAGTATAGGTGTCTTACTGCTGTGAGGCAAGAACAATATCGTTGAATCTACAGGACAGTTGTCGAAAATGTGAACATCAGCACGCTGGAAAAGGGTTTTTCCATTACACTTAAGGGTCCTGGTGCCCCTGCCCTCTTTTACTGACTGTGCAACAATCCGTGGATCAAAGACTTCCGGAAAAGTTTATTTGTACGCCGGTTATCAGTAACCTAAACTGCAATGGACTCTGACCTGACCCTGCGTGATGCATATTTAGTACAAAACTCGAAAAACCGTAACAACGAGGTCAAACTGCAAACATGCTTCGTGTGAAGTCTCCCATTGTTCACATATACCAGCAAATTGTCTGAATTAAATTAAAAAAGCTGTTCGCCAAATGGAGAAAACCTGCACAGTCGTGGTTCGTTCAGAGTGTCTTCAGTTGTATACGATACTTTGATTCTTCATTTGTGTTTTGTTACAAATTCTGCCATTGTATTTGATGCACACATTTTTCCCGTGTATGATACGCATTTTCTTCACCTATTTTTTATTTATGGGCGCAAACTTCCGAAATATCCACTATTTTCTTTTTCCCTACCTTCAGGATGCTACGTCGCACACTGACTACTCTTCGTCTTTCAAAATTGTACTTGTTACAGGTAAAACTTACAAAGCGTTACGCTTTTACGTGAATCTCGGTCAAGGGATTCGGCGAGACAATGCCATGAATTTTGTACGTGTAGGAGAGAATGGCTCTGGCAGTTGAAGGTAAGTAACGATTTAAGAACTGAATTTGGTTGGCACGCATAATCTCCAGAATAAAAGGGGTGCAACTCCCCTTGCGCGACGGGGTTTTAGCCCGCCGTGAAACGTGCTTCTTCTTCTACATACTGGTCCTTTATTTATTATTTTTTTTTGTTTATCATTGAGATGAAATGGTTGATTGAAGCACGGGCGTAGACATGCAGATAAATATGAATAAGCTGATTTAAGGCAGTGGAAGAAACAACGTTTAACACGAGAAACTAATGAGGCAACAAATTCATGAGAAGGATATGGCTCTACAAAATGTGGTACGGTATAGCGTCGCATATGAAGCTTTTGACAATGGTGATTGGAATACAGTTTTTGAAATTCTGATATAATACAAAGAACTGAGGTTATCTATAACTGGTACCGTTATCCGACTGCAGCAAAATTGAATTATACGAAAAGAAAGCAGTAATTGAGAAAATAAATGGGACTACCAATTATATTCAGTCTGTTCAACGACCAACCAGTAACGGAAAGCCAGGAGGAATTTGGAATGGGAGCTAAAGATAACGGAGGAGAAACAAAACTTTCAGATTTGCAGATGTCACTGCAACTCTGGTACATAAATCACATGCAAAATCAGTAGAGTGTAATCTTGAGAACCATGAAAATATGTTATATTGTGAATATGAACAAAATTAAATGCAATGAAATGTGTCGAATCAAATCAGGCGATGTTTAATGATTACATTAGAAAATGAGACCATAAAAGTAGTGGGTGAGTTTTTCAACCTGAGGAGTAAGAAAGTGACTATGTGCGATGTAGGAAGGCTATAAAATTGTTTCACAATTGCAATAAACACGATCTGAAAAAGAACAAAAAAATCTTGCAATCGATAACAAATTTAAGTGCTGGAAAGTCTTTTCTGATGGCATTTGTCTGACGTGCAACATTAAACGAGAGTAAAACTTGAACTAAACACTGTTCAGAAAAGAACAGAATATAAGTTTTTGAAATACGGTGCTGCAGGAAAATGTTTGCGATTAAATTGGTATTTCGGAAAACATTGAGGTGCAAAGGGTTTAGGTTAGAGAGAGAGAAATTGAAGCGATCCCTTTTTTAGTGAAGTTGAAAGAGGAGACAGTTGACGGGACACGCCACAAGGCATCATGCGATCCTCTGTTTGATAATGGAAGGAAGTGTGTGTGGAAAAATTGCAGAGGGAGATTGGGGCTTGTTTACGGCGAGGGAGTTCGAAGGAAGCAGTTTGCAATAGCTGTGAAGAGACGTGCACAATATAGACCCCCTTGGTGAGCCCCAGACGTACGACGGAAGACCAAAACATCGACGCTGAAGAATCCGAACGACTATACGAAGGCCAACAAAAGATTGCATCTGGTAAAACTTTGAACATAGCTGCTAAGGATCAGTGACCGTGTTAAAATTATATTAAAACAAATAATCCCTCGGTCACAAATATTAAGTCAAAATTGACCAGGTTCCGACGCTACTATGAGCGTCGTTTTCAGAATTAAACTAACTGTTCTAAAATATAATAGGTATATAAGACATTCAAAAACTAAAGTGTGTACTGACTGGAAAGAGATGCAGTACTTACAAGTCACATTCTAAAAAAAAATCTAAGCCGGAAAGGCGACGTCATGAAAAGTTGTAAATAAGTTAAGATGGCGAGCCGCTAACGGCTGCTCGTACCAGAGTGAACACGGGTTGCAACAAAACTAGTTTTGTTCTAATATGATTGCATCTGGCATATTCACAAAAGAATGGGTTCCATCTTGAATAACCGATAAAGAAACACGAGAACATGCCTGCGAGAGCTAAGGGTACGTAAAGTATTGGGAAAAGTTGTCGCCCTGAGGTAGATAGCTATTGGGTAACGTTTACGGGGATTTTTTCACAAAAGTAGCCCTCGTAAGTGGAAACTTACCTCAGAGTTGTTCTGAGCCACCAAAGTGTCCAGAAAGGAGGGCGATACGAATCTGCTTCATAGCAAATAAGTGAGAATACGCGCGGTTGGGATTGAGTAGGGTCTTCTGACAGTTTCCATATTATGAGTCAAGCCTTCTTCCAAATCGTCTGTAGTGGAAGTTTCTTCTGTTGTCGAGTCTGTTTCTGCTCCTAATCGTGGCAGTGTTTCTGCAAGCGAAAGAGGACTGCGGGCAGTAGCTCGCTACCAGTTTTTACGGTGAAGTTATTGCACATTAAATTACAGAGGGGTTGACGCACTTCTCAAAGCCTTTCCGTTGCAAATGAGTAAATGGCTTCTTTTTTCTCCGCTGCCTCGTTTATTTACATCAGCGTTTCTCTCTCCCTCTCCCTTCCCCTCTCTCTCTCTCTCTGTGTTTTTCAACTCTCCCCTCCGTCCCTCTGGCGTGAGCAAGGTGACAAGCCCGGGTGCGTTACAGCTGGCATTATCATGGAGATGGGAAGGTAACAATTCCGCGGGGAAATCTGCAGCACCGGACCGCAGCAGAGTGGGGGCTCCTGTACTGCGTTGTACGGCGGTGCAGTGCGTAACGTGGTGGGGGGGGGGGGGGGGGGGTGCGTGCTCGCACGCTCGCGTCATCCGGCCAGGGAGCCCTCCAGCGTCACCACGTCACGTGTCCAGCCCTCACTTAGCAACACGCTTATGAGACAGATCTGAACGGAACCGCGTTTGAGGGTCGGGTACTCCCGTCCTGTAACATCTCCACTGGTACTGCCACCAGCTTGGCTTCACTGCGCTGTCATCTCGTATTAGAATAAGAGCAGCCTCCAACTTCTTATACATTTTCCCCAGAGTTCCCTCACCTGCCAGTTTCTTTTTTCAAGCTATGTGACTCTCGGGGTATTCGACCGAGGTTGGTCGACTGAACTGGCATTCGAGAGGAAGACAATTCATGCCTATTTAGGTTTTCAACGATGTCTTCAAATCGTTCCAGGCAAATTCCGGAATGGTTTCTTTGAAAGAGCAGGATCGATTTCCTAGCGCATGCTTCAAACAGCCGAGTTTGTGTCACCTCTTCGTCGACGTGACGTTAAACATGAATCCTCCTCCCTTTTCTCCAAGTTACCGCTGATTTCGACGCGTCTTGCAACCGTTTCCATACGATTTCTCTCTAACGCAGAGGTAACAGTGTGGACATTAGCGTTTAAGAGTTCTCGTACTATGGTACCATTAAATGTGGTGATAAGTAGGTTCTCTCTCACAAAGATTCAAAGATGTGCTTCACATACAATCTAACGCCACAAACTTTGAGCGATTGTAGAGGATGTCTTGAGGAACGAATCGATGATAGGAACCCGTATGCGTTCACGTCCTCCAACGACGCTACAGAGCTTCGAGGTTACAGGCACGCGATGATGTCTTGAGGAACAAATCGATGATAGGAACCCGTATGCGGACACGTCCTCCAACGACGCTACAGAGCTTCGAGGTTACAAGCACGCGATGATGTCTTGAGGAACAAATCGATGATAGGAACCCGTATGCGGACACGTCCTCCAACGACGCTACAGAGCTTCGAGGTTACAGGCGCGCGATGATGTCTTGAGGAACAAATCGATGATAGGAACCCGTATGCGGACACGTCCTCCAACGACGCTACAGAGCTTCGAGGTTACAGGCGCGCGATGATGTCTTGAGGAACAAATCGATGATAGGAACCCGTATGCGGACACGTCCTCCAACGACGCTACAGAGCTTCGAGGTTACAGGCGCGCGATGATGTCTTGAGGAACAAATCGATGATAGGAACCCGTATGCGGACACGTCCTCCAACGACGCTACAGAGCTTCGAGGTTACAGGCGCGCCATGATGTCTTGAGCAACAAATCGATGATAGGAACCCGTATGCGGACACGTCTTCCAATGACGCTACAGAGCTTCGAGGTTACAGGCACGCGATGATGTCTTGAGGAACAAATCGATGATAGGAACCCGTATGCGGACACGTCCTCCAACGACGCTACAGAGCTTCGAGGTTACAGGCGCGCGATGATGTCTTGAGGAACAAATCGATGATAGGAACCCGTATGCGGACACGTCCTCCAATGATGCTACAGAGCTTGAGGAACAAATCGATGATAGGAACCCGTATGCGGACACGTCCTCCAACGACGCTACAGAGCTTCGAGGTTACAGGCACGCGATGATGTCTTGAGGAACAAATCGATGATAGGAACCCGTATGCGGACACGTCCTCCAACGACGCTACAGAGCTTCGAGGTTACAGGCGCGCGATGATGTCTTGAGGAACAAATCGATGATAGGAACCCGTATGCGGACACGTCCTCCAACGACGCTACAGAGCTTCGAGGTTACAGGCGCGCGATGATGTCTTGAGGAACAAATCGATGATAGGAACCCGTATGCGGACACGTCCTCCAACGATGCTACAGAGCTTCGAGGTTACAGGCGCGCAATGATGTCTTGAGCAACAAATCGATGATAGGAACCCGTATGCGGACACGTCTTCCAACGACGCTACAGAGCTTCGAGGTTACAGGCACGCGATGATGTCTTGAGGAACAAATCGATGATAGGAACCCGTATGCGGACACGTCCTCCAACGACGCTACAGAGCTTCGAGGTTACAGGCACGCGATGATGTCTTGAGGAACAATTCGATGATTGGAACCCGTATGCGGACACGTCTTCCAACGACGCTACAGAGCTTCGAGGTTACAGGCACGGTCGCCTGCCACTAGATCACCCCTTTGGCAGCAAACGCGACTTTGTTAGCTGACGAACCGTGGGTGCAGCGTGTCACTATGTTGTTTCTTATTCAGTGGTCGCGACTGGGTGTCACGATGGCCAGTGGACAAGGTGGAGGTAATAGCTGCTGCATAGATAGGCCTTATTTCCAATGAATGCGATGCTCTGTTGCCTCAGAGGATGACGATTTTGGGCACAGCGCCCCATCTACATTTCATTTATCCCTTGCATACCAAAAAACATTGGAGGTTTTAAAGAGTTTCAGTGGGAAAATAAACTGTGGATGGAAAGCTGTGCCTGTAACAGTCATCCACCAAGGCAACAGAGTGCTGTGTTCATGGGAGAGAAGACAGCTTGCTCCATCTTCTCCACTGTCGATCGTGGCAGTCAGTCGCGGTCAATGGATAACAAACAACATTGCGAGATGTTCTGCCTATCGCCAGTCAGCTTACAGTCACATTTGCTGCTGAAGGGGTCGCCTAGCGACAGGCGCTGGGCATATAACGTAGCCACTCTGTAGCGACGTTCCTAGCGTCTCCAGACTCCGGTTCCTATCCTCACTCTGTTCCTCAAGACACCCTCTACAATCTCTCGAACTTTGTACCAGCTGCAGGTTGCCTATCTAACAGCTTCCACACAGCATTGGACTTTCAATATTTCGCTTGGTTACAGACTGAATTGTCCGCGGTTCGTGGTCTCACGCGTGGGGTCCCGCGGGTCAGGGATTTTCTCTGCCTCGACATGACTGGGTGTTGCGTGTCTTTCATCATCATTTCATCCTCATTCACTTGCAAGTCGCCGTAATGGCGTTAAAGAAGTTGTGGAGTGAGGGGTCTCCTGGCCACCAATGCCATACTCTCATTATTATTACTGACTGATTTTAAAATGCTGTCATAATCCAATCATTAAGAGGTACAACCTGAAGTCAGAAGGTTAACACAGTTAAACAAATGTTAGAAATAGCAACAGTGCGTGTCTTGACACAGCATAAATTCTTGTGCGGAAAATATACGGAATTTATTAATCGAGTATTTGACAGTAGGAGCACTTAGCGACTTCCAACAAACTTTACGCATAATTTCAGACTTTCATGGAACTTTTTCTCTCTGACACTTCCTACAAAAAGATGAAAGTAACAAATTTATCCCTTACAACATTATCTCCGTTTGTGCAGTAAAACCTCGTCAGTAAGCATGACGTTATTACTTCTCTACTACCGACTCTATCTGTAACACAGTTCGCAGACAGTTTTCATATATACCACGAAATATACATGCAAAATTATATAAATGTACGAAACATAGTTCAAGAGATATGACGTCATAAACATTAAGATGCGTAAAAAACTAGTTTTGATTTAAAACTGTATTCATCCAGTGTTTGATAACTTTGTGAATTCAAATAAACTGTAAGTATAATTTCAAAGCTTTTCTACATTGTTCCTCGTTTTGATGCTAAACATGAAATATTTAACAGTATAAATCATTTTAAAGTTTTCACAAATGTTTACTGAGCCTCCACCGGACTTACAACAAACATCCAGATGATAGCCAAACTCGACTGATTCCGTTACACCTCACATATCGAGGTCTTCCATTAAGTAATATTGTAATTTAGTCCGTAATAATTAAGGGAAGGTAATGACGTAGTTCAAATTTTAATATGCAAATTAGCTGAGATTCATTAACATTTTATGGACGAATTTTACATGTTTAATTATGTTGGACTGAGTAGGGAGAGCTATCAACAACAACCCCAGCTACTAGAGCCACTGTGCGCGAAGTTTTCAGTTTGGTAGCGTTAGCCGTTCTTCGATTAGTGAAAACCCACAAGGTGGCTGCTAATGAGAAACAGCTGTTGCACAGTTCGAACGCAGGTACATCGTTGAAAGCTCCTCTCCACCAAACAAGTGGGTGACAGCCAGCACGCGATGCTCGTCAACGGCATGGACAGATGAGAGCTACGCCTTTCTCTGTGCCTGTTCTGCACGGGTATCATGGCGGGCCAATACTCTGTTTCCTCCTTATCCGATGTGAATTATTTCTTTGTTTCAGTATGATTTAACACAGCAATCGTTTTCATGTTTGAAGTAGGTAAGTACTAGATTCTAAATAATTACTACGAAAGTAGTCTGATATTCAAGAGTGAAAGGCACTTCAATTCGTTTCTTGCCCTGAAGTACGATACCAGCAGCTTAAATTGCTGAAGGCGCAATGAATTCTCGTTCATCAGTAGAGAGTACGCTGAGTTGAAACTCACCGGCAGATTATAACTACTTGTCTACAAGGACTCGAAGATGCAACGTTCGCCTCTCTCTCCTGATAGAGAGGGCACATGATAGCGAAAAGTAAACGTACAAAGTTCGAGTCCCGTTCCGGCATACAGTTTTCTCTTGTCAGGCAGACTTAGAAATAGTTCCATTTGAAAAAGCGAAATAAATACCAACGTATCTGTGATTTATAGAGCTAACACAACGGGATATAAGTCGCTAGTCAGGATTTTCTCACAAATGGTCTGGGTGAAAACGGAGTTACGATTCGTAAACGGTTCGGGTAGTATCTGAGGTCAGCAGATTAGATGAACCATTCTGTGTAGCTGTAACTACACCAAATAAGTTCGTACTATAACCCTTCATACAGGCGGAACTAAATTCTATTGTGAAAGTGCTCGTCACAATGAGGACATGGACCGAGAGAGGTGGTGCAGTGGTTAGCACAATGGACTCGCATGCGGGAGGACGACGGTTCAATCCCGTGTCCGGCCATCCTGATTTAGGTTTTCCGTGATTTCCCTAAGTCCCTTCAGGCAAATGCCGGGATGGTTCTGAGGCGTGCTGGTTTCCTGCGGTTATTGCGGTAATGCCGTAGTTCTTCCTCTTTCTACGTGTGGCAGCAGCGGAGTGTATCGATATTCGCACCCTGTACTGTCTTTGGTCTGGTGCTGATAGTTTCCGGCCAGCCGGTGTGCAGTAGTCAATCGGTTGGTGTGGATCAGCCAGGAAATCTCCGCGCGGCGCAGTGGGCCGGGTCCGCTGGCAATCTCTATGCAGTGTCGGAGTGTGTGGGAGCTGTTCCGATTGCTACGGGGTTCGTGGCTCACAGACCCAGAACATCAAAGTTGAGTGGTGATTTAATCTACCGAAGCCAGACTGTTCGCATTGTGCCGTTGGTTTTCATGATTGGCTCTTTGGGGGTATTCCCGTGAGCAACAGCGAGTGTTCGAGTTGGCGAAAGTTTGGCCACCCTCCGGTGGACTTTAACTGTATTTTGAAGTCCAAGTGCACCAGTGGAATTTTCTGCCTTGTGGCCGTTAAAGTTCCAGTTACATGCCCTGGCTGCTGACGTAAAATTCAGGCAGTGTCCTTTCCCCACCGTGTTGTCGTTGTCCAACACGTGTGTGTAGTTTTAACAGCTTATGAGTACTTGCTTGATGGCGGCTACGCCTTTTACGTTTTGGCTTTTAAGTTCCCTGTGTACTGGTCGGGTGGAAAGCAAGTCGTCTTGTAGGTGGGTCCGTCGACTGTCTCTTTGTTGGGTTGTCGGCGGATCGGTTCAAATGGTTCAAATGGCTCTGAGCACTATGGGACTTAACATCTGTGGTCATCAGTCCCCTAGAACTTAGAACTACTTAAACCTAACTAACCTAAGTACATCACACGCATCCATGCCCGAGGCAGGATTCGAACCTGCGACCGTAGCGGTCACGCGGTTCCAGACTGAACCGCCTAGAACCGCACGGCCACACTGGCCAGCTCGGCGGATCGGATATACTTGGGCCGACTACCTGTCTCCCCTAAGCGAACGTTAATATTTCAAATGCAGACCGACCCCCGAAAACTTCTGACCGCCGCTGGCTACACTGTCTCTTCTTATTGGTGTTTGATTGTGTATTTTAATGGCTTATAGCCGATGGTTTGAATTTGTATGCTTTAGTTGGGATTTAAATAATGGGCCTTCATACACTTTAAAATTGTAAGTTCCTTACTTGTCAAGTCTTGCATTGTTTGGCCCTTCAGCCTCATTTGAAATATTTTCTGGATGAAGCTTTAGGCGCTCTGCCTTTTGAAAATTTATTGTAGTTGAGTTGTTCAATAATTGGCCTTCAGCCGCCTTAAAATTTAAGTTCCGTACTTGTTAAATCTTAGATTGTTTGGGCCTTCATCCTATGTAAAATATTGTTTAAAGATAAAGCTTTGTGTCTTCCTCCTTGTGCTTTATTTTAAAATTAATTTTACCTGCAGTGTTAAATCATGGGCATTCAGCCGTGTTTAAAGTAAACTTGTATGCTTTTCAAGTTGATTCAAATGGCTCTGAGCACTATGGGACTTAACTGCTGAGGTCATTAGTCCCCTAGAACTTAGAACTACTTAAACGTAACTAACCTAAATACATCAGACACATCCATGCCCAAGGCAGGATTCGAACCTGCGACCGTAGCTGTCACCCAGTTCCAGACTGTAGCGCCTAGAACCGCTCGGCCAATTCGTCTGGCGCTTTTCAAGTGTTAGATTTGATGGGCCTTCAGAATATTCTGAGTCTGAATTTGTAAGTTAATGGTTTTCAACCGTTTTTAAATTTAAGTGGTTGTGCCTTTAAGGCATAAGATAGTGTGGCCTATTCAGCCGATAACTGAGTTCAAAAAGTATTGCTGTATTGTTTGGACAAGTAAATAAAGTTATTTGTGAAACTTCCTGGCGGATTAAAACTGTGTGCTGGACCGAGACTCAAACTCGGGACCTCTGCCTTTCGCGAGCAAGTGCTCTGCCATCTGAGCTACCCAAGCACGACTCACGCCCCGTCCTCACAGCTTTACTTCTGCCAGTACCTCGTCTCCTACCTTCCAAACTTCACAGAAGCTCTCCTGCGAACCTTGCAGAACTAACACTCCTGAAAGAAAGGATATTGCGGTGACATGGCTTAGCCACAGCCTGGGGGTGTTTCCAGAATGAGATTTTCACTCTGCAGCACACAGTTTTAATCCGCCAGGAAGTTTCATATCAGCGCACACTCCGCTGCAGAGTTAAAATCTCATTCTGGAAAGTTATTTGTGTTTGAGTGTAACTGACAGCCCCCTTTTGGTCCCTTTCCACAATTCCAACTACCGGTTCTGTCCTGCTTATTTAAGCAGGGCGTTTCAGGTTCCTTCAAAGGCCACAGCCGACCGCCTTCCCCATCCTTCCCTAACCCAATGGGACCGATGATCTAGCTGTTTGGTCCCCTCCCCTCGAATCAACCAACCAACCAATGAGACCGTTGCAAAGCAGTCACCACACACTTTTAGACATTTACCCCACTAAGAGGTGAGATGATAAATTCCTGTTTAATAGAACGCGGTTGACCGCTGACGGAGCCACAGACGCACCCACTCTTCTACGTCCTCGTCCGACAGACACCGAGGTCCATGCATCTCTTTCTTCGGGTCACCAAAGATGTGAAAATCACACCGTGAAGGGCGTTGGTTGTACAGAGGATGTTGCGGTGTTTCGCCAACCACATCGCTAGAAATGGAGCCTTCGTCCTATTAACAGTGTGGAAGCAGGGAGTCTCATGCAACAAGATGATTCCATCCGACAGCATTCGTGGGCGTTTTGAGTCTTTTTCTGCAAACAAAGTGTCTGCATAGCACTGTGCATTGATCGGTGTTTCACGGTCGAGGAACTTGACCAGCAGAGTCGAAGAACAAGCTCGTCGTGACCATACAGGGTGCCAACATTTCAAGACTAATAGGAAACGGCAAAGCCAATATTGGAAATATATCACGTCTTCCCCGAGAAAGAAATCCAAAGCTGTTCACGCGACTTGTGGTAACGTCATCATGCCCTCTTTCTTTGGCTGCTCGGTCGTAAAAATGCACAACGCTATAAGGACACTACGAAGAAAGTGCGATGCGTCATCAAGTGAAAACGCCCAGGAATGCTGCCGGACGGAATTATCCTGTTGCACGATCGCGCCCGCCCCCACACTGCCAATTATACGAAGGCTACACTTCAGTGATTTGGCTGGGAAACACTACAACATCTCCCATACAGCCTGGATCTTCCACTTTGAGATTTTCAAATCTTTCGCGAGCGGAGGAAAGACATGCGTAGACGTCGGTTTCAGTCGGAAGAGGAAGTAAAAGAGTGCGTGCGGTTATGGATGCGTCAGCGGCCGACTGCGTGGTACGAAAGAGGAACTGATCGTTTCGTTTCCCAGTGGGATAAATGTCTTCACGGACGTGGTGGTTACTTTTGAATGGAACCATTCCACGGTCCCGTTGTGATGGGTGTTCCGTTTTCAGTTGACTGTCTCTCATAAATAGCAAGGATAGGATAAACGCCAATGGTGGAGGAGTATTTATAGCAGTAAAGAATTCAATAATATCCAGTGAAGTTATTAGCGAATGCGAATGTGAAATAATCTGGGTTAAGTTAAGTATCAAAGGTGGGTCAAATATGATAGTCGGATGCTTCTATAGACCACCTGCATCAGCAACCGTAGTAGTTGAGCGCCTCAGAGAGAACCTGCAGAACGTCGTGAAGAAGTTTCGTGATCATACTATTGTAATAGGGGGAGACTTCAATCTACCAGGTATAGAATGGGATAGTCACACAATCAGAACTGGAGCCAGGGAGAGAGACTCTTGTGACATTATCCTGACTGCCTTGTCCGAGAATTACTTCGAGCAAATAGTTAGAGAACCAACTCGTGAAGCTAACGTTTTAGACCTCATAGCAACAAATAGACCGGAACTTTTCGACTCCGTGAATGTAGAAGAGGGTATCAGTGATCATAAGTCAGTGGTTGCATCAATGACTACAAGTGTAATAAGAAATGCCAAGAAAGGAAGGAAAATATATTTGCTTAACAAGAGTGATAGGGCACAAATCGCAGAATATCTGAGTGACCACCATCAAACGTTCATTTCTGAGGAAGAGGATGTGGAACAAAAATGGAAAAAATTCAGAAACATCGTCCAGTACGCCTTAGATAAGTTCGTACCGACTAAGGTCCAAAGCGAGGGGAAAGATCCACCGTGGTATAACAATCATGTACGAAAGGTACTACGGAAACAAAGAAAGCTTCATCATAGGTTTAAGAGTAGTCGAATCATAGCTGATAAGGAAAAGCTGAACGAAGCGAAAAAGAGCGTAAAGAGAGCAATGAGAGAAGCATTCAACGAATTCGAACATAAAACATTGGCAAACAATCTAAACAAGAACCCTAAAAAGTTTTGGTCATATGTAAAATCGGTAAGCGGATCTAAATCCCCTATTCAGTCACTCGTTGACCACGATGGCACCGAAACAGAGGACGACCGAAGAAAGGCAGAAATACTGAATTCAGTGTTCCGAAACTGTTTCACTGCGGAAAATCGTAACACGGTCCCTGACTTCAGCCGTCGCACGGACGCCAAAATGGAAAATATTGAAATAAACGATATCGGAATTGAAAAACAACTGCTATCACTTAGTAGCGGAAAAGCATCCGGACCAGACGAGATACCCTTAAGATTCTACAGTGATTATGCTAAAGAACTTGCCCCCTTTCTATCAGCAATTTATCGTAGATCGCTGGAAGAACGTAAAGTACCTAGCGACTGGAAGAAAGCGCAGGTCGTTCCCATTTTCAAGAAGGGTCATAAATCAGATGCGAATAATTATAGGCCTATTTCGCTTACGTCAATCTGTTGTAGAATAATGGAACATGTTTTGTGTTCTCGTATTATGACGTTCTTAGATAATACAAATCTCCTTCATCATAACCAACATGGATTCCGCAAACAGAGATCATGTGAAACTCAGCTCGCCCTATTTGCCCAAGAAATTCACAGTGCCGTAGACACTGGCGAGCAGATTGATGCCGTATTCCTGGACTTCAGGAAGGCATTTGATACGGTTCCGCACTTACGTTTAGTGAAAAAAATACGAGCTTACGGAATATCGGACCAGGTTTGTGATTGGATTCAGGATTTCCTAGAAGAAAGAACACAACATGTCATTCTTAACGGTTCAAAATCTGCAGATGTAGAGGTAATTTCGGGAGTACCGCAGGGAAGCGTGATAGGACCTTTATTGTTTACAATATACATAAATGACTTAGTTGACAACATCGGTAGCTCCGTGAGGCTATTTGCAGATGACACGGTTGTCTTCAAGAAAGTAGCAACATCAGAAGACTCGTACGTACTCCAGGAGGACCTGCAGAGGATTAATGCATGGTGCGACAGCTGGCAGCTTTCCCCAAACGTAGATAAATGTAATATAATGCGCATACATAGGGGCAGAAATCCATTCCAGTACGATTATGCCATAGGTGGTAAATCATTGGAAGCGGTAACGACCGTAAAATACTTAGGAGTTACTATCCGGAGCGATCTGAAGTGGAATGATCACATAAAACAAATAGTGGGAAAAGCGGGCGCCAGGTTGAGATTCATAGGAAGAATTCTAAGAAAATGTGACTCATCGACGAAAGAAGTAGCTTACAAAACGCTTGTTCGTCCGATTCTTGAGTATTGCTCATCAGTATGGGACCCTTACCAGGTTGGATTAATAGAAGAGATAGACATGATCCAGCGAAAAGCAGCGCGATTCGTCATGGGGACATTTAGTCAGCGCGAGAGCGTTACGGAGATGCTGAACAAGCTCCAGTGGCAGACACTTCAAGAAAGGCGTTACGCAATACGGAGAGGTTTATTATCGAAATTACGAGAGAGCACATTCCGGGAAGAGATGGGCAACATATTACTACCGCCCACATATATCTCGCGTAATGATCACAACGAAAAGATCCGAGAAATTAGAGCAAATACGGAGACTTACAAGCAGTCGTTCTTTCCACGCACAATTCGTGAATGGAACAGGGAAGGGGGGATCAGATAGTGGTACAATAAGTACCCTCCGCCACACACCGTAAGGTGGCTCGCGGAGTATAGATGTAGATGTAGATGTAGATAGCGCAAAGAACAAAATGTAGGGTGGACGACGGAGGATGTATTATACGAGGATAATCCCTAAACTAAGGTCTCCTATTTTTATAAGTATATAGACCCGTTTATTTCTACAATGGTTTCCATCAGTTTACAGCTTGAACATTTAGCTATTTTTCCACATAATCACCATTTCTGTTGATGCATTTTTGAAGGCGCTGTGGCAGTTTTTGTATGCCCATGTCATACCAGCTCGCCAGCATGTTGTTCAGAAAGTTATGAACCTCTTCTTTCATCTCCTCGTCGGAGTTGAATCGCTTTCCGGCCAAATGCTGTTTTAAATTAGGGAATAGGTGATAGTCGCTGGGCGCCAAGTGAGGACTATAGGGTGGGTGGGTGATTATGTTCCACTGAAACTGTTCCAGGAGAGCAACGGTTTGCCGAGCGATGTATGGGCGACCGTTGTCATGGAGAATGTGTACGGCCTTGCTCAAAATTCCTCTTCTCCGGTTCTGAATTGCCCGTTTGGGTGTTTTCGGAGTCTCACAGTATCTGTCACCGTTAATTCTGGTCCCAGCGATTCAGCTCCGACGACGAGGTTAAAAGAGAAGTTTATAAGTTTCTGAACAGTGTGGCGGCGAGCTGGTATGACATGAGCATACAAAAATTGCCCAGCGACTACAAAAATGCGTCGACAAAAATGGTGATTATGTGGAAAAATCTGTGAATGTTCTACATCTACATCTACATGATCACTCTGCAATTCACATTTAAGTGCTTGGCACAGGGTTCATCGAACCACAATTCATAGTATCTCTCTACCATTCCACTCCCGAACAGCGCGCGGGAAAAGCGAACACCTAAACCTTTCTGTTCGACCTCTGATTTCTCTTATTTTATTTTGATGACGATTCCTACCTATGTAGGTTGGGCTCAACAAAATTTTTTCGCATTCGGAAGAGAAAGTTGGTGACTGAAATTTCGTAAATAGATCTCGCAGCGACGAAAAACGCCTTTGCTTTAATCACTTCCATCCCAACTAGCGTAACATATCTGCCACACTCTCTCCCCTATTACGTGATAATACAAAACGAGCTGCCCTTTTTTGCACCCTTTCGATGTCCTCCGTCAATCCCACCTGGTAAGTATCCCACACCGCGCAGCAATATTCTAACAGAGGACGAACGAGTGTAGTGTAAGCTGTCTCTTTAGTGGACTTCTTGTATCTTCTAAGTGTCCTGCCAATGAAACGCAACCTTTGGCTCGTCTTCCCTACAACATTATCTATGTGGTCTTTCCAACTGAAGTTGTTCGTAATTTTAACACCCAGGTACTTAGTTGAATTGACAGCCTTGAGAATTGTACTATTTATCGAGTAATTGATTTCCAACGGGTTTCTTTTGGAACTCATGTGGATCACCTCACACTTTCCGTTATTTGGCGTCAACTGCCACCTGCCACACCATACAGCAATCTTTTCTAAAGCGCTTTGCAACTGATATTGGTCTTCGGATAACCGTACTAGACAGTAAATTATACAGTATCATCTGCGAACAATCTAAGAGAACTGTTCAAGCTGTAAACTGATGTAAAGCATTGTAGAAATAAATAGGTCTATGTACTTATAAAAAAACAGATCTTACTTTTGGGATTACCCTCGTAATAACAACGCTTCGAGTTTATCCGGAACAGTGACGTGCCGTGAAGAAAAGAAGCGGAATTGGCGCGCAGTTGTGTGCGCGGCTACTCGCCTGGCGCCTGGTTGCGGCGTCACTTAGGCATGGCACGGGGAGAGAGGGGCACGCGTGTTCAGCGGTCCGGTTGAAACATCCCCTTAGAAAAATTATACAAGACTGTGCTTAAACTGACACAAAATATTTCAGGCGCAAAGCAATCTGACTTTCAAAAATCCCTACAAAAGAATGGCCCTGACTAACATTAACCTATACGTTTCACAAATCACTTACCTCACAAAAATCTTCGTTACTCGAACTACTGCAATACAGCGAGCGCCACTACTGCCAGCTAAATAAGAGATTCAAACTACTGAAGGCACTAACTACTGACAGGCATAGATAACAAATGAAAGATTTTAATAGAGAACAAACAAAGAATACCTTAATAGTCATAATATATATAGCAGTTCATGACATCCAGTCTTACATATTTCAAAACTCCGCCATTTCTCTCCCCAAATCCACCACTGCTGGCGGCTCACCTCCAACTGCCAACGCTACGCGCTGTTAACAGCCAACTGCCCAACACTACAATAGGGAATATTACAACAATGCCACCCAGCCACAGACTGCACACAGCACAGCCAGTGATTTTCATACAGAGCGCTACATGGCGTTACCAATATAAAAACCTAAACAGCCTACTTACATAGCCCCCATGCTCCCCACAAAAAAAATTTACAAATTGTTTTGGGCAGTGGCCAATACAGATTTGAAAAAAAAAATTTTATAATTAGAATAACAAAGAAATCAAATGCACACACTTATTGATACAATGTTGGTCAAAAGCTAAAATTTTCTCACAGTCAATAAAGACAGTCCTGATTATTCATCACAGTAAAATTGCAGTGTTTTTCTCAAAGTCTAATCAGTAAAAGAAAATGCACACGGAAGTAGTGGATTTCCATGCAGTCTTGAAGAAGTAGTGTTGTCCTTCCAACGGAAAGACAGTGCTGACTCTTGACATGCAGACAGGTAATGGGCCACAACAGAGTAAACCCACAGCAGAGTCAATCGAAGTTTTGAAGATATTGGTAGGTAGGTCATTACAAAGTAGACCCACTGTAGTCCTGGTAGAGATTACAGTATTGGTGGGCCATCTAAGATGCAGAGCCACTATACTCCTTATAGAGATAATGGTATTGGTGGGCCATCAAACGTGCAGACCCACTGTAGTCCTTGTAGAAATAATGGTATTGGTGGGCCATCAAAGATGCAGACCCACTGTAGTCCTTGTAGACACAGCCAGCAGCCATCTTTTGCAACTGTGCAGTTGCACAATCATCATCGAAGAGTCTTGCGGACAATATAGCAAGTCTATGAACCACCACTTGTGCACTCACAAAATTTTTTTTGTGAAATGTCCTTAGAACCAGCAATGCTGTTATCCAGTCCCTTGCTGAATTATTAACACACGTACAAACACTAACAGTCCTCCTTTTTTTCACATATTGTGCATATACTACGACCAACAGAAACGTGTGCAGTGAAATGTAACCTACAAGTTACTTAATTTGATGAGCTGGTGTCAATTACAATTTTATAACATAAGAATACAATTACAAAGGTACAAAATACATCATTAAAGAGCATAACAATACAGATAACATTTTTAGTAAAACAGGCTTTACAAAAGAATAGAAACAAACATGTACATCAGTGTTACAAGAATTATGACATAAGTACATACATAAAAGATCAGAATACCTTTTGAAACATGAACTTCACACATGAGCAACAAAACAGAATAAATAATGTCTAAACATCTTTACAAAGTAAATAACATAGTATTAGAAAAATTCTACAACATATCTCTTATCAGATAAACACATAAAGACAGGAAAAACACAAATACACAAGAGTACACAAACATATACCAGAATAACACAGGAGGAAAGGACAGGGTTTGTTTTCAGTGTAACATTTGGTACTGCAGTCCAACCCAAAACATCATTCCATAGATCTTTCGTCTTATTTCAACATTTGTTTCCACCAAAAAAATCCTATCCAAGCATACTTTCTGTATTTATATGTTCACATATTTCTTACCTCATTATTTATTTTCCATTATCTTACCTCATCAATTATTTCCAAGAAAATCCTACCTAAACCTGTGTCCCTAAACCCTACTTTTTTGTTCATATCCTCTTTCAAAATACTTTTTTGGCCAAACCGTTTTCTTATAGCTTATCAATGCATTTCTTCCAATTCATCACAACTCGTTCTCTTATATAGCCTACCCCATCTTAAGCTAACTTAAATCTACTGATCTCAGATGCTAAACTAAGGGACGAGGCAATGCAGCAGCACAAAACAATTAATACAAACAGCAATGAAAAAAATTCAAATTGGCAAAGCAAGCAGCATAAATTAGCAAAGCAAATGCAATATTACAACTAATATAAGGCAATGCACAGTAAACAAGAAAAATAAATCCGTAGTAAACCTGGCTTAACAGAGTAATACATAGTGAAATTCAGTAGCACTATGCCTGGCAAACAGCAGCAGCAAATGCAATAACTTATACCTAAATATGACAAAGCTCAAGCAGAAAGAATATTACACTAAAAATGGACATATCTAATACGTATGTCACATCTTAACACTAGATTGATGCATCACCTTTACTTACTGTACCAAAAATGTACCAAGTCATTGACAAAAATTATCTATACACTTCCTGTGAAGAAAAAAGTCTTTTTGTGCTCCCTCGTTTTTTTTCGAAGTAGATGATTAAATTATTTATTTACTGGATATGTAGGCATAAAATATCTATATTAGTACATCTATAAAATTTTATTTTAACCAATGCTGCAGTGCAGCTAGAAACTAGATATTAAACAAAATAGGCAAAGCAAGGCGTGAAACGTCATTCACTAGCCATATGGCATTTCATAATGCAGTAAACAATCTTTCAACTAGCAAGACAGTAGATGTGAAATGTTTCTCATCATTTCATGAGGCATTTTAGTAAATATCATAAATTATGAACTTCACAGTGTAATCATGTTTTCAAGTTTGAGCGTGTCGTATTTGCAATGCTTTCTACAAAGGAATGTCAATAGCAAGGATGTTAGCCTCTTTTTTATTTTCTCCACCTGCGCCTCTGAAAGGCACACACTAATGGCTTTTTTCCAGACGTCTGTCGTGTTAACTTTCTTACCGAAATATTTACGACAGCAGTTTCCGCTACAGTGACAGTCTCATATAAATATATTTCACAGGTCAAGAATTTGGGTTACAAATCTGTAGAAACAAAATCCTATTCCAGAATGAGATTTTCACTCTGCAGCGGAGTGTGCACTGATGTGAAACTTCCTGGCAGATTAAAACCGTGTGCCCGACCGAGACTCAAACTCTGGGCCTTTGCCTTTCGCGGGCAAGTGCTCTACCAACTGAGCTACCGAAGCACGACTCATGCCCGGTACTCACAGCTTTACTTCTGCCAGTACCTCATCTCCTACCATCCAAACTTTACAGAAGCTCATTCTGGAAACATCCCCCAGGCTGTGGCTAAGCCATGTCTCCGCTATATCCTTTCTTTTAGGAGTGCTAGTTCTGCAAGGTTCGCAGGAGAGCTTCTGTAAAGTTTGGAAGGTAGGAGACGAGGTACTGGCAGAAGTAAAGCTGTGAGTACTGGGCGTGAATCGTGCTTCAGTAGCTCAGTTGGTAGAGCACTTGCCCGTGAAAGGCAAAGATCCGGAGTTCGAGTCTCGGTCGGGCACACGGTTTTAATCTGCCAGGAAGTTTAAAATCCTACTGATATAACAGTGTCCAAAATATTTTCGGCGGCATTGTAATACATTCACGCATTTACATACATTTCAGAACTCTTGAAGTACGATTCGTGGTTTCCAACAACCTTTTTCACAAACCAGAGTCCCTAACCACTACTCATTATTCCTTACCTTATTCGTTGACACTTCTTCAATATTTCATCATAACAGATATGTAGCATAATCAAATAACTCATATAGCATCAGCTTATTGCTCATAAACATACCGCAACAGCATAATACACATAGTCATCGTAATAATAACATCATTACACCTCAGTCAACTCTCAAAATCGTCGTAGCTTCCTCCAATAATTTCAAAACCTAAACAAAATTCTCTGCTCATGTCAAAAGTGTCGTCTGCCTCAAACATACTTTTAAAAATCATGATCCCATAACAAATACATCATTCAAAGCTCTCATAGTATCACAATGGTTCCGAAATGGTTCACAAAGTATATACAAAATACAGTTTCATAAGTGTGAAGTTATCCAACTGCGTAATTGCGTAAACATCTGTCACTGACGTAGTAAAAAAAATGTTTGTTTCTCTGTTAAATAATCAGGTAGCTGTGCAATTCTGTGTTGGAGAAATACGCTACCGATGTGTAAAGTTGTATAAGCAAATACCATATTAGCTAGGGCTCCTTGTGCTTGCCACACACATGGTACACAAAGTAAGTGTGTACCCCCCTGAGGATAAATGAATTATACCCTCAGGTGTTACAGATTACAGCAATGGAATAAAATGTATTACGGAAAACCTTTGTATCATTGTATTTCAAAAATCTTTAAAAATAAATGTTTTATGTACAAAATTAATCACTCAAATATGTGTACTGTAGCGCTAAACTGTACGTCATGTTGTAAGACAATCTCTGTGGAAGTGTCGTAGTTATCGTCCTCCGAAAGCTAAGTTCTGCAGAAGTCAATGTACTTACCTCCTCATAAACAAAAGTGAAATGCTTTGCGTATAGATATCTTAGTTATTACGCTTATTGCCGTGATGAGGAAAGTACTGTGCTGTAACGTATTGTTGTGCTACGGAAAAGGCAGTCTCATTGTAGCTATATCACAAAAGTTAGTACTAAAACATGTTTTACATTCCAGAATAATTCAGAAAAACTGTGCAGATATAAAACAGAAACACCGCAAAAGCAACATTGTAAATAGTCACTCATTAGTAGCGTCGTGTTGAAATCGTGTAGCTGTCACATAAACTAAAGTAAATCAAAATGTTGCATTAAAATCTCATTAGCAGTACCAGTATATGTTCTAAGTATGTAAGCCTGATAGTCATTACGTAATCGTGCAACTATCAAGCAAGAATGTACAAATACAACACTGTGTCATCTGTTCACTATAACAATGCATTCGTAATTTCTGTTTAAAAATGTTCCCTAGGTTCTAGACTGGATATTTAACTTCAAAACATTGTTGCTTGTTAACAGTTCCTCAGTGTGACAAGTTGTACTAATGCGTGAAGTGAAAGTTTTATGGCAAAGACTAAGTTAAAAAACAGATTACCTTTCAATAAACGGTTTTGCATGAGAAATGTGGTGGATACCTTTACTCTTCGTAGTACCCAGAGTTTCAACTTCAACGCAATTATCGTGCGGTATACGTCGGTAAAGAATACTGGAATTTTTCTCAAGGTTAGCGTCTATGTTATTTTTCTCTGAGCCAGCCGGCACACGCGGCTGCCTGCGGTGCGAGTCATTGTCTGTCTCTTTGATGGCGCACGCCGTTATTGGGATTAGGAGACCGAACTTCTACAAATTCACCTTGACGAGAAGGCCCTGCCCTGTTTGAAGCTCGCCAGTTCTGATGAAATTCAGGTCTTTCGTTTTGTCGGCAGTTTACATAGTTTCTTGTTTGTCGGTCATGTGGTGGAGAATTTCTCCTGAAATCGTAACTGCGTGGTGGATTGTTGCGTCTGAAGTTATTCTGTCTCCCTTGATAATAATTATTTTGGTTCCCATATTGCCTGTTACTATGGTTGTCTCTGTGATAGTTACTACCACGGAGAGATGATCTTTCCCTGTAATTATTACTACTCTGCCAACGGTGGTCATACGGGTGGTGTCTGTTTTGGTCACGATTTGTGTTGTGAGAACAGCCTTGTCGTGTCCAGTTATTATTTCTTTTATCGTGGAATTGCAACGGATGTGACCTGTAATTGTTGTGTTCCTGTTTTCGCGTTCCGGGATTGTCAGTGTCAATTTCTAGTTCCTGTAAGAGTCCCTGAGAAGCTTCAATGTCGTCTTTGCAACGTCCTGCCAAAATAATATGTCGTAAATGTTCAGGTAATTTGATTAAGCAAATGCGGATGAGTTCTGAGGGGCTGTATGGGTTTGACAGGTACTGATTCTTGTGCAACATGCCTTCAAAATATTTCACAACACTGGAAAATTCAGATTGTTCGAAATGTTTCATCATTATGATGCCATGTTTTACCCGGTCTTGTGTGGCTTGAGACCAATATGCTGAGAGGAAGGCAGGATAAAACTCTCCTTCACTGTGGCAATCGTGAATGACCGATCGCATTCTTACAGCTGGTTCATTCTCTAAGTAGCCACACATAAATTCTAATCTGTGTTCTAATGACCAGTTGGGAGGAAAACAATGAGAGAATTGATGAAGCCACGCTTGTGGATGAATGTCGTTGCCAGAATTCTGTAATGTTTTGAATTTACGTGTAGTAATGAACAGCTTATAGTCAAAATCGTCATGTCGGCGAGTCGCATGTCGGTCATTGTTACGTCGTTTCGGCGGTTCCATCTCAAAATTCGGTGTACCTTGCCAATTTCTTTCATAATTTCCGAAGTGCCCTGTGTTATTATTTTGTGGCTGTTCCGTATTTCTGTGTCCCTCTTCCCGTATTGGAGCGCGAGTGTCCTCTGAAATACGTAATTCTTGTATTACCTGTGCCAGCTGATCTTGCACTTCCCGGATTTCTCTTTGGTGTTGCATATTAATTTGATTCTGATTTTGTTTGAATTTCCTAATTTGTTCGCACTCTTCTGTGTCATTAAAGACTATCGGTTTTGTGTCATTCAGATTATCATCTACCTTCGTAGATAAATTATTTAGCTGATCCGAAAGATCAACTACTTTCGCGGATAATGGACTCATTTCCTCCATGTGTCTTTCTGAACCAATTTTCAGGGTATCTACTGTGTCCTTTAAGTTTTCTTGAGTTTTTGCAAGTTGCTTAACCGAATCGGTAGATGCAACTGAGTCAATTTTAGCTTGCAAGGTCTCATGACTTTCATGACGATAGTTTGCAGTTCTTTTATGGCTGCTTCGTGATTCTGTAATGCATTTTCATGCCGCAAAAATATAGGTTGTAAATGCTCACAAATCTGTGTTTTTACGTCATTACAGACTTTTTGACATTTCGATTCAATGTTATGTAACTCAGTAGTTAAATCTTCGGTGTTTGTTCAAGTGTGGTGTCTAACTTTTGAAGCTTTTGCTGTGTGTGTCTCTGATTTTGTTCCATTGTGTCCAACTGTTGCTGTGTTTGTCTCTGATTTTGTTCCATTGTGTCTAACTTTTGAAGCTTTTGCTGTGTTTGTCTCTGATTTTGTTCCATTGTGTCTAACTTTTGAAGATTTTGTTCCATTGTCTCTAACGTTTGAAGCTTTTGTCCCATCTGTTGCATTAATTGTAATAACAATGCACTGGTGTCTGAAACATGTTCCTCAGTGCTATTCGGCAATGCATTTGAACCGGCAATATTCGCAGTTTGAAAAGCAGAAAATTTGCCTTGACTTATTTGAGAAAACGGTGAGGATGCAAAACCTGAATCTGCAGTATAGGCAAGATTGTGTCCTGTCGTTTCGGATTACTGAGGGAAGCTGTTGCCGACCGATCGATCGATAATGCTTCCCTGTTCACTAATTGTTTCACTGCCTACACCATTGTTTGCAGCCCGCTCCATTTCCCTATGCACAATTACCAAATTACTACTTTGAACATTAGTTAATTCATTACTCGGTGGCGCTAACACACTGCTTTCGTCTTCACTGTCATTTCTCAGTTTACTGTGGAGCCTAGTATTACGTTTTTCACACGCCATTATTGTCACAATATTTCACACGATAACACAGAAAAGCACGATTTGAAGAGCAAAAATAAGAGAACACATTAACGTAACACTGAAAATAATATCTCGTTAATTGCAAGAGCAGCTGCGAAATACTTGCTGCAAATCTACATGCATGCCACAACTGTTTTACTGTACAACAATGAAAAACTACAACAACAAAGGAATTTCTCTCTATAATTACGCTCTAGCAATAAACAAAAGCTACACTAATTACACAAACTACAAGAAAAAATCAGAAGATTCCAGTGAGGTATCCCCAGCTAAGGGTCGACATATGAAACGTCCCCTTAGAAAAATTATACAAGACTGTGCTTAAACTGACGCACAATATTTTAGGCGCAAAGCAATCTGACTTTCAAAAATCCCTACAGAAGAATGGCCCTGACTAACATTAACCTATACGTTTCACAAATCACTTACCTCACAAAAATCTTCGTTACTCGAACTAATGCAATACAGCGAGCGCCACTACTGCCAGCTAAATAAGAGATTCAAACTACTGAAGGCACTAACTACTGACAGGCATAGTTAGCAAATGAAAGATTTTAATAGAGAACAAATAATGTATTTACCTTAATAGTCATAATACATATAGCAGCTCGTGACATCCAGTCTTACAAATTTCAAAACTCCGCCATTTCTCTCCCCACATCCACCACTGCTGCCGGCTCACCTCCAACTGCCAACGCTACGCGCTGTTAACAGCCAACTGCCCAACACTACAATAGCGAATATTACAACAATGCCACCCAGCCACAGACTGCACACAGCACAGCCAGTGATTTTCATACAGAGCGCTACATGGCGTTTCCAATGTAGAAACCTTAACAGCCTACTTACACGGTATAATCGGCGCCGAGTGTTTTACGTCCGCCGGCAGGCGTTTAGTTGGTGCCCTGCGGCTGCCACACCCCCTCCCTCGGCAGCCGACGCCCCGCCGCGTCGCCAAACACAGCTGGACGCAGCCGCTGTCAGCAGCACGGCTCTCATTGTGTGACCGTTCCGTGGGCGAGCGAGCGAGCAGTCGCCGCGTGCGCTGAGGGGGGCGTGGCAGGGGGCGTGACGGGGGCCGCGCAGTGACACGCGCCACCCCTCCTCTCGTTTGCGGTTCGTATCCGGGCAGATAAAACCGTGCCCGTGTGCTAACTTGATCATGTCAACGTATGTCCAAAAATGGAGCTTGAGTCTACCATGGAACACGAAAAAATAGAGAATCGGCAGTGAGTGTTTACAGCATTGACAAACACATGGGGCAGTCACATTAATGTGATCACTGCCCATGTTCGATGTGAGTTTCCAATAACCACTCACAGACGTCACATGGCACCACAAGCTATGTGATACGTCCCCTTGGAAAATCTATGAATTACTGTGCTGGTAAACTTCTACGTTATTTGATACAAAGACAGCTGAGTAAAACTGAACGTAATCAGACAGTTTTCTCTTTACTTATTCTGATCATCACTGAACTGTAAACTGTCACACAATATATATATATATATATATATATATATATATATATATATATATATATCAGCGAAACGCAGTCTGACTTTCAATAATCCCTACGAATCACTTACCTCACAAAAATCTTCGTTACTCGAACTACTGCAGTACAGCGAGCGCCAATACTACCAGCTGTATAAAAGATTCTAACTACTGAAGGTAGTAACTACTGATAAGCATAGTTAGTAAATGAAAGATTTTGACAGAGAACAAACAATGTATTTACCTTAATAGCGTTCAAAAGTCATTATATATAATTTTGTGACATCCAATTAAACAAATTTCCTTTTTCTGACCGACACACGTCGAGATGATCCGCTCAGAACTCTGGCATCTCTCTCTCCACATCCACCACTGCTGGCGGCTCACCTCCAACTGCACAACGCTACGCGCTGTTCACATCCAACTGCCCAACACTCTACAGGCGAATATTCCAACAATGAATCTAACCAGACTGCACACAGCACAGTCACTGAGTTACATGGCGTTACCAACATAAAAACCTAATCAGCCTAGTTACATATGGTGGATATACAATGAAGCGCCAAAGAAACTCTGTATAGGCATGCGCATTCAAATACAAAGATATGTAAGCAGCAGAATACGGCGCTGCGATCGGCAACGCCTGTATAGGAAAACAAACGTCTAGCGCAGTTGTTACATCGGTTACTGCTGCTACAGTGGCAGGTTATCAAGATTTAACTGAGTTTGAACGTCATGTTATAGTCGGCGCACAAGCGATGGCCACAGCATGACCGAGGTAGCGATGAAGTCGGGATTTTTCCGCACAACCATTTCACGAGTGTACCACGAATATCGGGAATCCAGTAAGACATCAAATTTCCGACATCGCTGCTGTTGGGAAAATATCCTTCAAGAACGACACCGACGAAGACTGAAGAGAATCGTTCAATGAGACAGTAGTGCAACCCTTCCTCAAATTGCTGAAAATTTAAATGCTGGACCATCAACAAATGTCAGCATGGGAACCATTCATCGAAAGACCATCGATATGGGCTTTCTAAGCCTGATGCCCACTCGTGTACCCTTGATGACTACGCGACATGAAGCTTTGCGCCTCGCCCGAACCCGTCGACACAGATATTGGACTGTTGATGACTGAGAACATGTTTCCTGGTCGGAAGAGTCTCGTTTCAAATTGTATCGAGGAGATGGATGTGTACGGGTATGGAGACAACGTCATGAATCCATGGACCCTGAATGTCACAAGGGGACTGTTCAAGCTGGTGCAGCCTCTGTTATTGTGTGGGGTGTGTGCAGTTGGAGTGACATGGGGCCCCTGGTATGTCTAGATACGACTCTGACAGGTGACACGTACAAAAGCATCCTGTGTGATCACCTGCATCCATTCATATCCATTGTGCATTCAGACCACTTGAGCAATTCCAGCAGGAAAACGCGACGCCCCAGACGTCCAGAATTGCTACAGAATGGCTCCAGGAACACTTTCGCTGGCCACCAAACTCCCCAGACATGTAGGTTATTGAGCATATCTGGGATGCCTTGCAATATACTGTTCAGAAGAGATCTCCACCTCATCGTACTCTTACGGATTTATGGACAGCCCTGCAGGGTTCATGGTCTCAATGCCCTCCAGAACTGCTTCAGACATTAGTCGAGTCCATGTCACGTCGTGTTGCGGGACTTCTGCGTGGTCTCAGGGGCCCTACGAGGTACTAGACAGGTGTACCAGTTTCTCTGGCTCTTCAGTGTATCAATCGAGTCTGCGTACGCACAAAACGGTGCAGTCGTTGTCGTAATGCGTTGGAAACGGAGCGATTTATCTGACGTACAAAAGTGATGATCATTGCCTTTTGGGGGGAAGGGTGTAAGCATTTCCGAGACCGCTACCTTTGTAAAACGGCCAGGTGCCGCCATAGTTAAAGTATACCGTGCATGGCGATCCGGTGCTATGCAAAATCGGCTTCGAGGGAACTGTGCTGCACCATGGACCATAGATGACAGGGATGAGCGACGACTTTGGAGACGTGTCGGAGCGAACTGAGGTGTAACTGTTGAGCAACTGACCGCCCAGATGAATCAAAGGGCTGACAACAGTGTCTTCTCAACAAGCGTCGCAGCGTCTGGTTTACGCTGCCATGCTGACTGCTGTTCGTCGGCTACGAGGTCTGGAATTCGCATCCTAGCACCTCAACTGGACGTCCACATAACGGGGTCAGGTAGCCTTTTCACATGAATCACGTTTTATGCACCATCGGCCATATGTAATCGTCGGAAGGATCCAAACCAGTGGATGTAGCATTTTGGTCTGGGGAACGTTATCGTGACATTCCGTGGTCATCTCGGCGTTGTGTAAGGCACACTGCATCGACACAAGTGCGCATCCGGCCTTGGGGACTATGTCCACCCCTACGTGCAGTTTGCTTTTTCCTCAACACAATGGCATCTACCAGGAGGACAGTGCAACGTGTCGCACAACACGCAGTGTCCGCGCGTGGCCTGAAGAGCACCAGCACGAGTTTCCCCCACTCCCTTGGCCACCGTACTCCCCAGATTTAAACCCAACCGAGAATCTGTGGGACCACCTCGATCATGCTCTTCATGCCGTGGATCCTGACCCGCAGCTCGCCACGGCCCTGGAGTCGGTTTGGCCTGACTCTCCCGCAGTGGTCCACACTGCAGAGGATGGTTATTCAGGTTTCTGACAGGTCGCCACGTCAATACGACTAGACAGCGTACAATGTATTACGAATATTCATTTGTATATGATTTTTGTACGATTTCGTGATTGCAGAAGAATCACTGTAAGTACGAGTTGCAACAGTTAAATGTCTGTGATTATGAGCGCAGGTGATTTAGAGTGGTACGTCGATATAAAACTATTCGCAGGTAAGACGGGAGCTAGACTGAAATTCATTGGAACAATCTTCAGGAAATATAATCATCCACGAAGGTGGTGTAACATTTATGGCTCTGGGAACCACAGCGTTCGCTTTGTAATTGAGAAAGAAAATGTTAGGTGTTGTATGACGCAAGACGTTTTCACTTTCCCTGTTAAGGACCTGGCGATTTCAATTGACGTACTGTCTGCAGTTTGCTAATTTGTTAGACACAAAATATTAATTTTTCGGTACAACTTGCTTGGCTTCGATTTTTCGTGACAGTAAAAGATTGGATTGTTTCGGGTGCGCTGATTTGCCTTGCACTGGGCAATCGCGCTTTTTAATTAAATGATATATGCTAATTCTAAGCAGTTACTAAAATACGTAATCCCCTCGGCCGTTGTGTGTCGCCCAAGCCAGTTATTCGCTTCATACAAAATCACTCTCCCACATTTCCACTTGGGAACCATTCAGTAACATATTAGAGGGATCAGTGCTAATAAATAATAAGATACGCGTCAATACTCGAATGAAAATAAGTAAGAAGGAAGTAACAAAAGATGAATGTCAGACAGATAGTGGTAATTACTTCGCCAGGATATTGTAATTTCCATTTATTCTTCTAAATTTTAAAACAGTATGGATTCATTTTTTTACATACAAGACTCTTTTCTTTGCCATCAGTGGTACAGTTAACAGTTGGGTCATTAATTTTTGAAAAAAAAGAAATTTGCTATCGCAGGAAAAAACAAGAAACCATACCAACACGTTGTTACAAGGTGTAGTGGTGTGTACAAATATTTTCATTTACTCATGTTTATTCATATGTAATTAAGATTTTGTAGACATTCGTAGTAGTAATCCTTTCATTAGTAGGTTGTCATACACTTGATTCAGATTCTATTACAACCACTTATCTTTAACGACTTTAGTATTAAGACATGCTAACAAAACACTTCGTGTACCTTTGGCTCACGGCAACAATGCGCGCTGAATGAAGTGTTACGGGATGGCAAAGCGAGTTTAGAGAGTCTAATGGGAAAGTCTGAGATGAGCAGACGGATGGTATACTTCTACATGGGAGGCTGCCACAAGTAACATCTCGTAGGGGGCCGTACCTGCTCGTCACCACCAATTTCTGCCGGGTTTATGGTATACGAGAGGCCTGGGCAGAACTGAAAGTGACAGAATAAGAAGATCCAGATGGCCAAGAGTTTTGAGAAAATTGCATTTTTAGTGCACAACGGGCGAACAAGAGCCATTTTGTTAGCATAGTTTCCAGGCTGCTTTTTGTGCTACAGGAGGTTACTGAGGGTAATCCAGAGTTGTAGGTTCGAGTTACAATGCGGAAACCTGTTTATTTTCAATTTGTACATTGCTTTCACTCAAAAATTAACTAATTTATGAACAAAGAAACCCACTCATACACCGTGCAGTGTGCTACAACACTTTCTGGTTAATTATTGTCAACAGTGCCAAGTGATTACTTACTTTTTGGGCCGAGCATTCAAAAATGATGGATGAATATATGGCAAAATATAGGAATATCGTCAGTACTTTGTCAAAATCTGAGGAATTTATAACATCTTTGTACAAAAATTGGTGATAATTTGATGAAGTCTAATGCGCGTGAGAACAAATTTCTTGACTCATGAGGAGGACAAGTAAATCTGGAACCAAACAATGAGATTTTTCAATATAAAGAACGACCTCCACTATGCTGTATGAAATTGATACTCGCCAGATGCAGTCCACTAGCGCAATACTGTGATGTGTTAATTCTACAGCATGTGTGTAAATGTTTTAGTTAAATACATCTCTTTGAGTAATACAGAGAGGAGCTGTATATTGATGAAATTTTTCTTGATATGTATTGTGAATTCTACAAAGTAGTTTATGCACAAGAATTATCGTTGTTAAAAAGTTGGGCTGAGTTACATGTGATTTGTAGACGTATGTTGTACCATTCTTATAGTTTTTTTAGGTTTTTAGCTTTTCCTGCTGCATGGGTTATAAATTAAACAAATCCTTTTCAAATCTTAACATTTATTTAGTAGCGAAGACAGCCTTATCCTACTCCATATTAATTTCTTACAGTCACACTTCAGGAAACATATACCTGGGACTTGAGTAATGCCCCTACACAGGGACAAGTATATCTATAGAAGTCATCATGTGGGTGACGTTTCTGTCTTGATTTACAGAGTACAGCTAAGCCGTACACATTCTGCATTCACAGAACAAATGTGTATAAGCAAGTGCAATCTGTGATAACACAGGGGCAAGGAGGATGGTCAACGCAAGGAGGTCTTAACGTTCCATGAGACGATTATGATTATACACAGTGACAAAATGAGCAACATACGAATGATTGAATATTAATACTGTAATTAGTTCTATTTTGGCTGCGGTACAATGTGTATGTATGCTTTGAACTATTGAAAGTTTTTTTAATATGTGGTATTATATTGTAATTTGTGGTGACAAATAAACAAATTTGACAAAAAAAGACAAAAAACTGAGCAATGAACCTAGTTTCAAGTCCCAGCCGTGGCACAAAATTTTAATTAATTTCTTCAGCTTCTATCATTATTGTAGATAAAGTTGAGACACAAATGTCTCAAAGAAAATTTAATCGTAAGTTATTATGTCGTTATGAGTACTGACTGTGAACAGAGGCTAAGGGGTCAATTAATTTTAGGATATTAAAAAAAAAAAATAATACTTTTACACGAATATTCATGTAGTTATGCACTGAATTACATGAATGGCATTATTACAAGTATTCCATCACATAATGGAACCAGCCATCTCAGAAGTCAACAAGGGTGACAATGCAGCAGTGTATGAGACACACCATTGTGTCATACAGGGTATGCAAGCAGTCCTTGCAGGATTCAGGACATTACATCGGATCGTGCATACGTCTGTTGCCAGATCTTTGTGGCGACAGCATGCAGGTTACAGCATACTAGAGTGAGTGTTATGTACGCGTTGCAAGGTGTTATTTAATGCCCGTAGCTGCTGGTAAAAGGAAGTGAGTGAACTGGGAGTTGTCCAAGAGTACTCTGTAGTAATAGCTGTATATGGCTTTGTATAAGTTTTGTAAATTTGTTGTTTTTAGTGGAAAAATGGTAAGTAACAAGACTAATGTGATACGGAGCCAAGATCTGCCACTAGAATCAATGTCAATGCAAAGTGACACATTGAAGAAGATACAAAAACTAGCAGCAGGGCAAAGAAAAATTAATAACGATACTGATAAAAGCTAAGAGCTTTTTATCAAATGTTAGGTAATATTTTGAAAGATTTCCGTCATGGGCTATGTATTTATTTCAGAGCTTATGATCAGTGTTTAACAAAAGTAGAAGCAGGGCAAGTGGCTGTAATAACAAAGCAAACAGACAGTAACACAGAAGTTGTTAATATACAGAGTGATATCAGTGAAATTTGTAACAGTAACAGCAAACACTGAGAAACAAAACAGAACTATCAATGAGACTATTAACGTGAAATCAGATTGAAAAGATAGGATACACGTGATCTAAACTGTTACTGAGCTACAAGATTTTAAGGTTAGTTGAACTGTTAACATGACGAGTAAAGTCAGTCACATTTGTAGCACAGATTGTGGTCAGCAGTGCCCACAAACTAATATAGTGCCTGAAGAGCCATGTAAACGTGGCAGTAAGAATCGTAAAGACGACGCAAAAATGGTTCAAGTTAATGTGAGAGAAGTTGAACAAAAAGTAAATAAATCCATGGGGACAGTAATTGAATCTCTGACGATTTACATCACTAAACTAACAGGGGAAGTTATACCCAAAATAGAATCACAGTGTGATCTGCAAGAAAGAGTAAAATGGAATTAGTATTAGTGAAACAGAAAGGATACGAAGTTCGTGCTGTGTCAACAGAAAGAAATGTTTGGCCAGTGACCTTCATGTGCCAGTTAGAGGCCATCATTATGATGCAGTGTACACAACACTAACAGTTAGGTTAGATTGCTTACAAATTTAAAGTAACTCAGATGAGAACACTAGTCACTTAAAGAACACACAATGTTGATGGTTTACAAGTCAGAGCAGTAGTTAGCAAAGATACATGATGTTTTTGCATTGCAGCAGGCGATGTGTGAATGACAACTTCGGGGGATGTACACTCTTTGTAATGCCAAGTAACTGATAATTACCGGGTGCCTGAGTGAAATGACAATATTATTTCAATTTCGTTCCTTACTGTCAATTCTTCCTCTTCTTTCATTTAGAATTGTAGCTTTTATCTTTTCTGTTCCTCACTATAAGTGTTGAGAAGTGGAATGACAGCCATAAGGATAAGTTTACAAGAAATGGGCGAGGTAAGCTGAACTGAGTAATGTTGACCTCATGTGTAAGCGACACATGAACATATCATGATATTACCAATATGAGATTGTGTTATACTAAAATGTGATGATGCCCCGAATGAACAAAAAGATGGAGACAATTTTCGAAATATTCTGTATGTCTAGACTACATACTACTGAAGGCAATTGGCAATAGCATTTCATAATTACCAGAACATACATTAGCTTTACACCATTAGCGGTAAACACATTCATCAGCTGACTGAAGAGAGCTTAAAACATGGCTGATTCAAACCATACTGTGAAACTAATTTTTGTGGAGAAATGGGTATAGAAAGGCTTGATCTACTTACGAACACCGTTTACGAGTGAAGAAATTTTTAGAGAAAACAAAGAGGTAAAGCGATTTATTTAACAATAATTAATGATTTTAAGAAGCAAATTACACTAAAATTAACAATATTATGTACTTTCGTTGGGCAGAAGATGTATTACGTAGAACAAGGTAAGTGGTTATCAGAAAATAACGAATCAGTAATGCAATAGCAACGGAAAGTGTTAAATCTAGTACACTGCGTCATAGCCGTAACAGAGTGAGGGTTGTAATAAGTATGAACGATGGTCTGCTCACTAATGTGAATTGTGTTCATGTCTATAGGCAAGGGATGGTTCTTCCAATGAGGTTATCGTGATATTTATGGGGTTTATTACGCAACAAGTTAAGTCGTTGAAAGAGAGCACTGTGATTGTTGATGTTATTACAGGCGATGGGTAAGTACGCCAGTTTATTAATGTAGACTGAGGTATTAGGGGAAAAGGTGAAGTGGTTTTCGCCGCAGGTCAGCAAAGTATTAGGGAGCAGGTATGAAGTTCGTAAGTATGAGATATATCAGTGTCACTACGGCACCACAAATGCGACACTAAAGAGTACGTGAAGTTTCGAGAGTGATACCACAGTATGTGCTGATCATAAGAATTGTCATGCACGTAACAAAATATATGTGTATCATATAAAGGTATAACAGGTGGCTGTACATTTCGCTAGACTCATTAGATGTATTGCACTTTACATACAAAAATATTTTACTGCAACTGAGACACTGATGTAGACATTGATCTATGTCTACACATACACACATATGATTTTCCAACACCGTTCCACTTTTTATGAAAGGGAAAAAAAAAAAAAAAAAACGAATACACTATTTCATAAAATTTCGGGCGTGTAGCCTCATAAATTCAACTTCTTCTTCTAATATTTCGGCTGAATACCGTCCAGCCATCTTCAGAGTGAGCCGAGGTGACTGACGCTGTAGCACTGGCCCCGTCCTTTTAAACCGCCAGACCGAACCACTGCGCATGGGGCCATAGATACACAAGGCGCCAGAGACGTTGGCCGGCGGAGGTATGACCCATGCACGGAAATTAGATCTATCGATGCGCAGTCGATCCACACTGTGATATCGATGTATCACTTCGAGCTCCACCGTCGTGACATCTTTGTGATTTAATTACAGACGTTTCCGGATTCCATGATTTGTCCAAGCTGAAGCCGTTATCTCCACTAATCAAATTCGTCGCCAACCGAATTTCAGTTGCTTCTTTCACTACTGACTCCCAAAAAGACGAAGAGGAGGCTAAAATTTCCACGTTATCGTACACCATATAGTGTCCAGTGGCAATAAAGTGCACTAATACACAGTATGTTTGGGGAAGTAAATATAGATAATAAATAACATAACATAAAAAAGTAGTGCACTTCTGACTGTCGAGTGAGGGCAATGCTGTATTATGTCTGAATATTTTTTTTAACTTTAATGCAAGCACATCGTGAGAAATTATTTGAACTGTAGACCAAAGTGTTCTCGCAATGTGTTTTGAATGACTTTGAATCACAGTTGTATATCTACATAGTTCACAAGACAACTGGCTATTATCAGAGGCAATATACTAGAAATTCTGTAAAACTTGTAAAACTATATGATGTACTGTCACAGTTAATGACACATTATGAACATAACATACGTATTTATGGGGATGTTGAGAAGCTGTGAGAATGGCTACGATTTATTGTGATTTATTTCAGGTTCTGGCTACGTAAACCAAGTCACTAATGAATGCAATTTTTTGTATTTTGCGTTTAAACGTACGTGTCCTGCATTTGGCAATGGAGACGAGACGAGGGAGAAAGAGTATTCGCTGAAACTTCCTGGCAGATTAGAACTGTGTGTTGGACCGAGACTCAAACTCGGGACCTTTGCCTTTAACGGGCAAGTGGTATACCATCTGAGCAACCCATGCACTAGCGACGCCCCGTCCTCACAGCTTTACATCTGCCAGTACCTCGTCTCCTACCTTCCAAACTTCACAGAAGCTCTCCTGCGAACGTTCCACAGCTAGCACTCCTGGAAGAAAGGATACTGCGGAGACATGGCTTAGCGACAGAACGAGATTTTCATTCTGCAGCGGAGTGTTCAAATGGTTCAAATGGCTCTGAGCACTATGGGACTTAACTTCTGAGGTCATCAGTCCCCTAGAACTTAGAACTACTTAAACCTAACTAATCTAAGGACATCACACACATCCATGCCCTGGGCAGGATTCGAACCTGCGACCGTAGCGGTCGCGCGGTTCCAGACTGTAGCGCCTAGAACCGCTCGGCCACACCGGCCGGCGTCGCAGCGGAGTGTGCGCTGATATGAAACTTCCTGGCAGATTAAAACTGTCTGCTGGACCGAGACTCGAACTCGGGACCTTTGCCTTTCGCGGGCAAGTGCTCTACCATCTGAGCTAGCCAAGCACGACACGCCCCGTCCTCACAGTAGGAGACGAAGTACTAATCGTAGAGGGAGACCAAGAGATGAATACACTAAGCAGATTCAGAAGGATGTAGGTTTCAGTAGGTACTGGGAGATGAAGAACCTTGCACAGGATAGAGTAGCATGGAGAGCTGCATCAAACCAGCCTCTGGACTGAGGACTACAACAACAAACGATGTGATGAACATCGGCGCGAGGTCTGTGACACATCGGACTCGTGATTTCGGTTCCGGCAGTGTTCCTGCGCCGAGTTCCGGCACCACCCAGCCGCTGACAGGTGTTTCTCCGGCTCCGGGCGTCTCCCGCCTCCTCCTCGGCTGCGGCGCGTCGCGTGCGGCGGCAGCCCGGAGGCGCCGCGTGTCGGGTTGCGTGCTCTGAGCGGCGGCGGCCCGGGGATCGCGTGTCCCGTCTCATTAGGGCGGGCCCGCTTCCAGCTCCAGCAGCGCCGGCTGGCTGCACTGCAGCGGAGGACCACCTGGCAGCGGCCGCTGGACCGCCTCCAGCCCTGCTGTATATAGTTTACCCAGCATAACTGCTCGTCCGCTATTTTGCTTTACATTCACGTCAGCGGGAGCCTTTCTTTACAACTCTATCACGTCTTCACGGATACAATAGCTATTATCTGCCTTTACTGCGCTGTCCAGTTCCGTAATTGTGACCACCTGTCGAAAGCTTAAAAATGGTTCAAATGGCTCTGAGCAGTATGGGACTTGACATCTACGGTCATCAGTCCCCTAGAGCATAGAACTACTTCAACCTAACTAACCTAAGGACATCACACAGCACCCAGTCGTCACGAGACAGAGAAAATCCCTGACCCCGGCGGGAATCGAACCCGGGAACCCGGGTGCGTGAAGCAAGAACGCTACCGCACGACCACGAGCTGCGGACTGTCGAAAGCTTAAATAACTCCCTTTTGGGACACGTGGTGTGGTCCTGAAGGGTAACAAAAGAGATGTCGAGGCTTACCGACTCCAGTGCAGTGGGCAATTGCGGCAGACTTCTCGGCTGAGAATCCATTGTGTGTACGCCATGACCGAGATGGTCCCACAGGTTCTTGACTGGATTTAAATCCTGAAGTTTGGTGATGGATGGAGTACTTAAACACATCTTAGTGCTCTTAGAAGTACACTGCGAGCTGTGTGACACGCTCCATTGTCCTGTTGGTAGATGGCATCGTGCCGAGGAAAAGCAAACTGCGTATAGGGGAGGATACTGTCCTCAAGGATACATCCATACTTGTGATGATCCATTGGGCCTTTTGGACTGTCTGGATCGCCCAGGTACCACGAAAAGGTTTCACACCGCACGTGTCAACGGCCATCCGTCCAATGGAGCATAAATCGTGTTTCATCTTAAAAGAGTACCTCTCGCCACAGTGGACATACAGTTGTGGTACTGGTGTGTAAATTCCAGCCAACGAAGCCAATGAACAGCCATCAGCATGGGTGCATGAACCACGTGTCTGGCATGCACAGCCCCTTTTGTCGAACGGTCGTTGAAGAGAGACTGTTCATGGCCCCTTCATCTGGGTGGTCAGTTGCGTAAGAGTTGCACGTCTGATCGCTCGTACTCATTTCCGTGACCACTGTTCACCCGTGACATGTACGGCCTGTGGTGGACCACAGTTGCTTCGGAGCCGAGGTTGGGTAGCCCCATATTGCCATGGACGGTGTATTTTAACTAAGGTGGCATGCGGAAACGTTACAAGCTTAGCCATTTCGCAAATGCTCCTACCCTTTGGCCGAAAGTCAATGAGAATTGCCTTTTGGACGTACATGATGGCTCCATTTCCTTATTACGACAATGACTGCATTGTTTTCCGCGTCTTCCCCCCGCCCCCCCCCCTCTCCCCATCCGACAACATTTATACTCCCTCAACTGGTAACGCTGCCATCTGCCGTCTGTGTGTGGTTATTTCTCGTTGACGTCGAACAAACTGTACGCGCAAGGCGAAAAAGCCTCTAGCATTCTTTATGTCTTACTGTCAACCAAGTGGCGGACAATCCCTGCAAAATGAGTTCACGTGGGAGATACTCGCCGCAGAGCACGCTGCCAGTGGAGACGTGCAGACGTACCGAGTATTCGGTGGCACCGATATACCACCGACTTCTTCCTTTTTCCTCGGATAAAATAACTGTTACGTGGCAGACAATCCAATAAAGACGACGAGGCTACTTTCGTAGCGGAACGTTTCTTAAACAGCCGAAGTTCGAACTTCTACGACCAAGATCTTCCTAAGCGATCCATCGTGGTCAAGTTTATGAGTACCCTTCTTGATTGACAAATCAAGGTCTGCATTCAGTTCCAAAGGCCGAAGCTACTTCTTCTCATCTCCAATGCTGATAAGCTCGCCATTGAGCGCCCCGTTTCAGAGGTTCAAGTGGCTCTGAGCTCTATGGGACTTAACATCTGAGGTCATCAGTCCCCTAGAACTTAGAACTACTTAAACCTAACTAACCTAAGGACATCACACACATCCATGCCCGAGGCAGGATTCGAACCTGCGACCGTAGCACCAGCGCGGTTCCGGACTGAAGCGCTTAGAACCACTCGGCCACAGCGGCGGGCGCCCAGTTTCAGCTTAAATATCATCCCTTTTAGGGTTACGCACCAACAGTAAGCGAATCAAGTGTCTCCTCATTGTTGAAATCACCGCTCTTTCATTTTTATGTGTAACTGCAGCAAAGGCGAAAGTTCATTTTAAATAAAACCGGCCTAACATTGCATGTAAGTTGTGAAAATTTGTTTATCAGGCGGCCTGTTTCGATCTGAGTGAGATCATCTTCAGACCTAACACAACATGACGGCGGCTGAAGAGAACGTGGCGAGGAGGAGCCCGCTTTGTAGCTCCGACAGATACTCGCCAGACCATCTGCAGCCGCCATCATGTGGTGTTAATGGTCTGAAGATGATCATGCCACGATCGAAACAGCCCTCCTGATAAATAAATTTTTAATTTTCAAAAGTTAAACACATGCTGGAATGTTTTTATTTTTAAAAAATGTTACATTTATTGTAATTGCTGCTTTCTCAGAAACAATGTTACAAAAAACACCCACCACAAAGGTGTTTAAATCGTTATTGCTGTGCAGCTAGGTTCGAGAATATTCCATCTTCTGGGAGGGTTTGGAATTTTAAAATTGTGTATGCCATATGTCCATAATGATGAAAAGCGTTATGCGTCTTTTCTTAGTAGTACGAAAGCAATGGACCCCGGAGTACGGCACACATTATCTGGCCCAGAACACGTTGTGCGTTCACAGCAGAGGAACCGTATTCGAGCGGTAGTGTAGAAAAAATGCGCCTCTCGCCGAATAAAAATCCCCGCCGTGAGTTACATTCCGACATTCCTCGCGCGTCGCGCCAACATATGAGTGCATTTAGCTCATTAGTGGAATTAACGACGAGAGCCCGTCTGGGGAGAACACACGTTTCCAAATTAGCACGTCCGCCCGCGCCACGGACGTAATACCGGCAAAAGCCGGCAGCGGCGGCTGGCTGGCAGGCGGCCAGGGGAATACGCGCTGCCCCCACGTGTGCAGCTCCCGCCGTCGCAGTGCTGGCCCGCTTTATCCCGGCAGGCCGGCGAAACCGCAGGTCCGCTCGCGCCCGTCCGTTCCCACAGAACAGACCGACCCGGGAGGTCAATATCATCTGTGGAGCGACGGGCCGTCCAGCTCCCGGAAGGAACGCACCTAGCTAACGTCACGTGACTCCCCACAAATGGTTTAATTCGTACCTAACTGGAAGAGTGCAGAAAGTTGAAGTAAGCAGTTCTCACAATATGCACAGATCAGCACATTCCTCAAATTGGGGAACTATCAAGAATGGGGTTCCACAAGGGCCGGTCTTGGGTCCTTTGTTGTTCTTAATATACATTAATGACTTGCCATTCAATATCCATGAAGAGGCAAAGTTAGTTCTCTTCGCTGATGATACAAGTATAGTAATCACACCTGACAAACAAGAATTAACTGATGAAATTGTCAATAATGTCTTTCAGAAAATTGGTGCCTTGTAAACGGACTCTCACTGAATTTTGAAAATTAATAAATATAGACCTTAATCAGAAGCATATAGCTAAGGTAGAATATTCAAAATTTTTAGGTGTGTCCATTGATGAGAGATTAAATTGGAAGACACACATTGATGATCTGCTGAAACGTTTGACTTCAGCTACTTATGCAATAAGGGTCATTGCAAATTTTGGTGATAAACGTCTTAGTAAATTAGCTTACTACGCCTATTTTCACTCATTGCTTGCATATGGCATCATATTTTGGGGTAATACATCACTGAGGAATAAAGTATTTATTGCACAAAAGCTTGTAATCAGAATAATAGCTGGAGTCCACCCAAGATCATCCTGCAGACATTTATTTAAGGATCTAGGGATATTCACAGTAGCTTCTCAGTATGTATACTCTCTTATGAAATTTGTTATTAACAACCAAACCCAATTCAAAAGTAATAGCAGTGTGCATAACTACAATACTAGGAGAAAGGACGATCTTCACTATTCAAGATTAAATATAACTTTGGCACAGAAAGGGGTGAATTATACTGCCACTAAAGTCTTTGGTCACTTACCAAATAGTATCAAAAGTCTGACAGATAACCAACAAGTATTTAAGAAGAAATTAAAAGAATTTCTTAATGACAACTCCTTCTACTCCATAGAGGTATTTTTAGATATAAATTAAGAAAAAAAAATTTTAAAAATTTAAAAAAACAAACAAAAAATTTAAAAAAGTTGTTATATTAACTTAATCATGTTGTTAAATTAACTTAATTGTATTGGAAAATTTGACTCGTTCCACATCATTACGAGATATCGTAATCATGATCCATGGAACTAGTATTAATCTAATCTAAGCTAATAAACAAGTACTCCTCACGAAGACACGTACCTGCCGTAACGAAACCAAACGCTTGTTTTTATTGGCAGATATTTCTTCTTATTTCTAATATTCCTGTACTACGTGGAATCACATTGTTCCAGTTAGAAATTAAAGCAGCCTTTCTACAATAAACTGTTCAAGTTGACTTTCTGCGTTTCCATTTGCAGCATTAATGACATTGCACCACATTAATCCTGATGAAATAAAATCATGACGAGGAAAACCTATATGCAGAGAGTTGCTCTATCGCTTACATTTGACTGTTACTTCCTACGATAAAACTGAATTCACTATCTCCCTGCAGAACCTTGGTCACACATCCAGTCGCTACTTTTCCTGCGGCAAAGTGGCAAAGGAAGGTGGTGCTGAAAAGTAATGAGCAATGCTATTCTGATCGTCAGTGTCAGATTTATAAGCTTCATCCGCTATGTCGCCTACAGCTAACAGTGTCTGAGAAACTGAACATATACTAACCCTTTTAAGCCCAGCACACTACAGACCAGGTTACTAGCGAACATCCAGCATGGGATCAGTCTAACTTATTGACCTCTCAGTCGCGGAGACAGACTACTTTATACAGCTTATTGGAATAAGTGGTAGCGCATAAGTAAGTTTGTGCTGTAATTAGGAAGGCATTAATTCGATTATGTACAACCCACAAAATGTGTTCTAGCACAACGAAGTATAACAACGAATAACTGCGAAAGGTTCCTTTTTTTGTCGCTGGAGGATTCTCAGTACCAAGAAATCTCTCCTTCTCGACTCACATATCTCCGAACTATTTCATATCAGACACATATATCAGTTTTCTGAAAGCACATTCGACCATATACGCCCATTCCTCAGCCTGTAACAATGTCCATTGTTTTCACGAGCCGGCCGTTGTGGCCAAGCGGTTCTAGGCGCTTCAGTCTGGAACCGCGCTGCTGCTACGGTCGCAGGTTCGAATAATGTCTCGTGCATGGATGTGTGTGATGTCCTTAGGTTAGTTAGGTTTAAGTAGTTGTAAGTTCTAGGGGACTGATGACCTCAGATGTTAAGTCCCATAGTGCCCAGAGCCATTTGAATCATTTTTGTTTCGACGACCTGCGATAGGCATGACGGACGTTGTTTGTCACACTCCCTAGGATCAGCTCAGCACCTTATAGTGACTGGTTGACCCATCTATCCCAACATACGTCACACAGTCATGGAAGGTAACAAGACAGGCTGGAATTTCCAATACTGACAACCACGACAAGTTGTATAGGGCTTCAGTAACCTTCGTCTTCTGTGTTTTCCACTTATTTCCACATATTCTGTAAGGAAACTCCTCATTTCTTATCACATCACACCTCTTTTTACTCTCCGTCTGGTAACGCTACATCTTAACCACTTCGGTTATGTTATCTTCGGTTTTCCCACTGTCCATCATTAACTTCCAGACAAGGCTTTTTTCTAGATGTATGTTCTTAAAAAACCTTTTCTTCAAACTGATGCTGCACGGTCCAGCCACGTTAATGTGCCCACCACCCAAGTTCGATATCAGCGTCCAACAGTCACTCAGAGACAGCAGGTGGCAGCTGTTCGGGAGACGAGGATAACACTGCAATCGTTGTCGTAGAGCGAAAACGGAGCGACTTCTATGAAATCCAGAAGGGCACTATCATTAGCTTTCGGATCAAGGGTGGAAGCATTTGAAAATGGATAAGTTAGTAAACTGTTGGCGTGCCGCCGTGGTTAAAGTACAGTATACTGTGCATGACAAAATGGTACATTCCAAAACTGGCGGCTTCGTAAGTGTGGTTCAGCAGAGGCCATGGATGACAGGGGTGAACGACGGCTACAGAACTGTCCGTTCAGCAGCTGATCACCTACAGTAGATGAACCAAGGGGCTACCGACAGTGTCACCTGAACGGCCGTTCACCTGCTGTGTATGGACCACCGCGGCAGGCGCTTGGTTGACGCAGCCATGCTGACGGCTGTTCATCGGTGATGAGTGCCGAAATTTGCACACCACTACCGTCGAATGCGATCATTGCCTTTCCTGGCCTCCTTCTGATATTCTCCTCCCTTCGGCCGCCACGGGTTAATGTCTTTCCGAGGTAGTTAAACTTCTTGACTACGTCTGCTACTTGGTCCCCGTTTCTGATGTTCACTTTATTGCTAGAGTCATTCCTCTTACTTCTCATTACTTTCGTGAGGCAAAGTCCAAAGAAGGAAAATGAGCTTTTCGTTCTGTGCTGAACGATCTGGCACCTTATAATGGAGGAAAAACATTTCCTTCCACGCTTCACCTTGTTAAGCTCCTGTAAGCATTTCACGAAATATTTCTTTATGACTTGCCCCTTGCAAACCCAATCCCTTAGGCGAACACCACGACAATCCCAATATCAGCATCAAGTAACTCGATGATGGCTGCCTCTTTGCCTTTCTGCGAGTGCCAAAGAACATATTTCCGCTGCTTGCTTGTCCGTTTTCCGGAAGGTCACAGAGACACACCGAGTACGCCTCCGTGGTCACCAGGATGCAAAAGAAGTCCTCAGGATTGGCCCGACGCAGGAGAAACATTTCTATTGCTGCCTCGGTTTGGCAGGCTTTGCGAATTTGTGTCAGCAGTCGCGGAAGCCAGCGGGCGGTGACGTTTCTCATGCTCGACTCGAGCGAGATGAAAACTGATCCATGAATGATTTGCATTTTTTCCACCATCAAGTCGGCTACGTCACTATGTCTTGAGATATCCATTTCCTCACAAGGTGATGGTCTGCATTTCGTTCTTCGTCATTCAGATTTGTTTGTCCATACTGGAGTGGTCTGTAACACCTGTGATGAAGCAAAACCTTAGCTCTCCATCGGCAGTGGCGACTTGGGAGAGAGACTGCCTTCCCCTACACTTCCATCCAGTTCCAAAGTCAAGCGGAGCCCGCGCCTCTGTGTGTATTTTGTGCCGCACATACCGATATCCCACTGTATAAAATAATGTTTTATTATTGTTACAATTATGTAATTTCTTACTACATTGTTGTACAACTATGTAGACGTAAAGAATACCGAGTCTGAACACGCAAGTAGTTCCCCCCAAAATCACTATTTTACGAAAAGTAACATCCGGCAGGATTAAAAGATACAGAGTTAAAATTCCGATAGTATATGAAATCTGATGTACGAATATGACGAAGAAATGTTATGTAAAAATATATTCAATGATTTTCAAGTTTTTGAAGGATATGTAAATATTGGACTAAAAATCTGTAAAATATAGTAGATCATCGACTATTTACCTATAACTTTGAAAATAGAGATTACAGCACCATAGTCTGTATAACTTTTTAATTTTTTAAAGTCTTCTGACTGGTTTGATGCGGCCTGTCACGAGGTCCCCTCCTGTGCCAACCTCTTCATCTCGGTGTAGCTCTCGCAACCTACGTCCCCAGTTATTTGTTGGATGTATTCCAATCTCTGTCTTCCTCTACCATTTTTGCCCTCTACAGCTCCCTCTAGTACCATGGAAGTTATTCCCTCATGTCTTAACACACATCCCCTCTTTGTGTCTGTGTTTTGCATACATTCCATCCAAGGGGATTCTGCGAAGATCCTCCTCACTCCTTGCCTTTACAGTCTACCTAATTTTCAACATTTTTCTGTAGCGCTACTTCTCAAATGCTTCGATTCTCTTCTGTTGTAGTGTTCCCGCAGTGGAAGTTTCTCTACCCTACAATGCTGTGCAGCAAATGTACATTTTCAGAAATTTCTTCCTCAAATTAAGGCCTATGGTTGATAATAGGAGACCTCTCTTGCCCAGGAATACCATCTTTCCCAGTGATAGCCTCCTTTTTATGTCCTTGCTCCGTCCATCTGGGTTATGTTGCTGCCTAGGTAGCATAATTTCTTAACTTTGACTACTTCTTGATCCCCTACATCTTCATCTACATCTACGTGATTACTCTGCTATTCACAATAATGTGCCTGGCAGACGGTTCAATGAACCACCTTCATGCTGTCTCTCTACCGTTCTACGCTCGAACGCCACGCGGGAAAAACGAGCACTTAAATTTTTCGGTGCGAGCCCTGGTTTCTCTTATTTTATCGTGATGATCATATCTCCCTATGTAATGTGGGTCCCAACAGAATGTTTTCGCTATCGGAGGAGAAAACTGGTGATTGAAATTTCATGAGAAGATCCCGTCGCAACGGAAATCCCCTTCGTTTTAATGACTGCCACTCCAATTCACGTATCATGTCTGTGACACTATCTCCCCTATTTCGCGATAATACAAAACGAGCTGCCCTTCTTTGAACTTTTTCGATGTCATCCGTCAGTCCCACCTGATGCGGATCCCACACCGCACAGCAGTACTCCAGAATAGGGCCGACAAGCGTAGCGTGAGCAGTCTCTTTGGTAGACCAATTCTGAAGTTAAGTTTCTCGCTGTTCTCATTGCTGCTGCTTCTCATTATTTTAGCATTTCTTCGATTTACCCTAAATCTATGTTCTGAGCTCATTAAACTGTTCGTTCCACTAAACAAGTTCTATAATTCTTCCTCACTTCCACTTAGGATAGAAATGTCATCAGGAAACCTTATCCTTGACATCTATTCACCGTGAATTTCAAACCCATACTTGAACTTTACTTTTATTTCCATTGCTGCTTCTTTATAGATTGAAGAGTAGAGGCGAAGGACTACATCCCTGTCTTACACCCGATGTAATCCGAGCACTTCGTTCTTCGTCTTCCCGTCTTATTCTTTCCTTTTGACTCTTTTACATGTTGTATATTACCCGTCTTTCCACATATATAAAACCTATTTTTATCAGAATTTCGACATTTTGCACCATTCGATATAATCCTATGAACTTGTCTTGATTTTTCTTCAGTCTTTCTTTCATTATCAACCGTAACGTTATAATTGCCTTTATGGTACCTTTCCCTTTCCTGAAGCCAAACTGATCCTCATCTGACAACTAATCGTCCATCCTTGTGTACATTATTCTCTCCAGGAACTCGAATGCTTGAACTGTTAAGCTCATAATTCTCGCACTTGTCGGCTCTTGCAGTATTCGGAATTGTGTGGACGATATTTTTCAGAAAGTCCGACGGTGCATCACCAGTCTCAACATTCTGTACACCAATATGAGTCGTCAGTTTGTTTCCACTTCCCCCAGTGGTTTTAGAATTTCTGATGGAATGCTTTTATCCCTTCTGCCTTATTTGATCTTAAGTCTTCCTACGCTGTTTTAAATTCTGATTCTCATAGAACATCCCCTATCTCTTACCCACTGACTACTGTTTCTTCTACTGTCACATCTTTAGACAACTCCTTCCCCTCATAGAGGCCTTCAGTGTACTCTTTCCACCTATCCGCTCTATCCTCCGCATTTGACAGTGGGATTCTCATTGCACTCTTAATGTTACCACCCTGGCTTTTAATTTCACTCAAGGGTGTTTCGACTTGTCTATATGCTGAGTCAGTCCTTGCGGCAATCATTTCTTTTTCGATTTCTTCGCGTTTTTCTTGCAGCCATATCGCTTTAGCTTCGTCTCTCTTCTTGTTTATTTCATCCCTGTGTCACTTCTATGTCTGTATTGCTCAATTTCCCTGAACAGTTTTTAAGTTCCGTATTTCGCCGATCAACTGAAGTATTTCTTCTGTTACCCAAGGCTTCTTCGCAGTTATCTTCGTCGTACCTATTGTTTTCTGTCCAGCTTCTGTGTCTGCCCTTTTTAGACCCCCATTCAGCCGAATTGCCTACTGAGCTATTCATTCCGCAGTGTCTATAGCATCAAAGAACTTCAAGCTTACCCCTTCATTCCTTAGTACTACGATATCCTACTTCTTTGCTCATTGATTCTTCCTGAGTAGTCTCTTGAAGTTTGGCGAACTCTTCATGGCTACAAAATTATGATGTTAGTCTATATCTGCTCCTGTGTACGCCTTAGAATCCAATACCCGGTTTGCGAATCTCTGCCTGAGCATGATGTAATATAATTGAAATCTTCCTGCACCACCCGGCCTTTTCCAAGTATACCTTCTCCTCCTTGTGATTGTTGAACATAGTATTCGCTATTACTAGCTGAGATTTATTGCAGAACTCAGTCACTCCTTCTCCTCTCTCATTCCTAGCACCAGACCCATATTCTCCCGCGACACCTTCTTCTGCTCCTTCCCCAACAACCGCTTTCCAATACTTCATCGCTGTTGGATTTTCATCTCTCTTTACGTATTGAACTACCTGTTCAGTATTCTCACATTGTGTCTCTTCATCTTACACTCGTGACGTCGGCATGTGTACCTGTTGTTGTCGGTGTTGGCTATTACGATGCAATAAATTTCAGAAAAACTGAAGTGATTTAACAAGAGTACAGCGATGATAGAATGAATAGTTCAGTAGGTAAAGATCAAATGAAGTACAATTTAAAAATTCGTATCAACTTAATGTATTAACACATAAAAATGAAACTGAAACGAAGTGTTTGTTAAATGATACGGTAGGGAAAATTAGAGAGCCAGTACAAACATAAATAGGAAAGATTTTATTAATTTCGTACGCTAACTCTTTTAGAGCACAGTTGCGCTTTCGTATCAGAGGCGTTAGTTCCGTTTCGCCATCAGCTCCCTGTCGCACGGGTGTGGTGTGCGTTAGGTGAACCAGAACTCTACCGACAAACATACGAGGTGCGGCTAGAAAAAAACCGGACTGATGCTGGAAAAAACATTTATTTACAATTATTTACAATTTCATGTTATCTCCTTGAATGTACTCTCCTCCTCGGTCTCTACACCGCTCCATACAAATTTTCCACTGTTCATAGCAATGCTGCAGATCATTTTCGGTAAGTCCATACATTACTTCCGTCGCTTTTCCTTTTACTGCTTCAACAGTCTCAAATCTAGTTCCTTTCAAAGCTGACTTGACTTTAGGGAAAAGAAAAAAGTCACAGGGGGCCAAATCAGGTGAATAGGGTGGATGATCTAAGATGGGAATGTTGTGTTTTGCCAAAAACGTCTTCACTGACAACGCACTGTGAGCTGGGGCATTGTCTTGGTGAAGGATCCATGACTTTTTTCTCCACAAATCGTTCCGTTTTCTCCGTACTCACTCACTAGGGTAGCCAGGACGCTAATGTAGTAATGCTGATTCACTGTTTGTCCCTCTGGTACCCAATCAATGTGCACAATCCCTTTGATGTCAAAAAAACAATCATCATTGCCTTGAATTTCGATTTTGACATTCGTGCTTTTTTTTGTCGTGGAGAACCAGAAGTTTTCCAATGCATCGATTGGCGTTTAGTTTCGGGATCGTAAGTAAAAAACCACGATTCATCGCAAGTAATAACATTTTGTAAGAAGGTGGGATCACTTTCAATGTTTTCCAGGATGTCAGAACAAATCATTCTTCGGCGTTCATTCTGTTCAATTGTGAGACACTTTGGAACCATTTTTGAACACACTTTGTTCATGTTGAAACTTTCATGAAGAATCTGCCTAACACTTTCCTTGTCAACTCCTGTTAACTCAGACACTGCTTTGATTGTTAAACGGCGATCTTGTCGAACAAGTTTACCGATTTTTTCAATGTTTGCATCAGTTTTTGCTGACAATGGTCTGCCAGTGCGAGTGTCATCACTGGTGTCTTCGCGGCCATCTTTAAATCGTTTAAACCATTCAAACACTTGTGTTCGCGATAAACAATCATCGCCGTACACTTGTTGTAACATTACAAACGTTTCACTTGCAGATTTTCCTAGTTTGAAACAAAATTTGATGTTAACACGCTGTTCTTTCTGTACACTCAACATTTTCCGACGCACAGACAAAACGTCAACTACTTAAAACAGACGCCACGGGTAGACTGAGTGCAGGAGGCAGATGAAACTCGAGCAGTAGGCGGAGCGAGAGTCACGTGACAGGCCACGCGACTTTCAGCCTTATTGCATTCGTTTTATTGTTTCACCAGTACTAGTCCGGTTTTTTTCTAGCCACACCTCGTAGTATGGATCGAAACAAGAAACAAGTGTACAGTAAACATGCTTCGCCCGGCTAGCCGCGCGTTCTAACGCTCTGCTTCCCGAGCGGGAAGGCGTGTGTACCTGATTAGTGTCGAGGTCCGTACAATAGCCCTGGGTCCGGTGTGGATCGGTGGTGGGGTGGGTGGACTGTTGTCGCCTGTTGTGGGGTTGTGAAGCACTGAGGGCTACGGCGGGACGAAGCCTCTCCGTCGTTTCTATGTCCCGGGTTTCATACACAATACACACACTCTGTAGATGTAGAAACACGCGCTCTACAACGGGTACCTTACGGTGTACAACTATTTGTTCAGTAGGAGAAAAGAGTTCCACATTACCGGAGATGAGCTACTCACGATCTCCCAAAGCGTGTTGGTGGAGTTCCGGTTCGCCTTGTGTAAGCAGCTCCGGAGCTGCCTCGTGGGTTAATTCTTTCAGAATCTTTTATGAAGAGTGTGTGTCGCCTTCGGACAGCAAGTCAGAGCCCATCTTCGCGGTGGATTGCGCTATACCGTTAGTCTCAACCAGGAAAACAGGCCACGCATAGCTGTGTACGGACACGTATGAGGGGCACCGGGGAACTTAGACCGCACTCATATAGGTCAGAAATTATACTTTCCTGTAAACTGTAAAGAATAAACTGCCTCTTTCCTTTTGGTCTAGCATATTTATGCACTGGCACTATTCTAAATCTGCCTGCCCTGTGGAATGCTAAAACTTATAACCTTTAGGCGAGCAAAACCTTTTTTTGAATTGTTCGAACAATTTGAGCAGAAAAGGAATTTATAGATAATCGAGCTTTGAGCAGATTCAGATTCTGAACTGTGTCAAATGCTGATGAGAGTAGTAAAGTTTATATGATCTGTGAACAATCCGTGCGTGTGGAACAGCAGGTTTTTTTTAAAAACATACATGATTATTCAAAGATCGGAGTTCCAATTTTTCATCATTAATTCCTCGCTCCATTCAAATTACTGAGTATGAATTTATTTTTCAGCCATGGCGAGTAACACGTTTAGGACTGTTTTCTGCTCGCTCAATCCCCTTGATTTGCAGGCCCTTGCAGGGTGGTTGAACTCCCATTTAGAGAAGTGACACACGAGTGAAATTAAAATCTGCCAGCGAACACACCTGACCTCCCATTATTCTACCATGAGGCTTGGCATAAAACCACGTGCTATCGATACAGTTTTCTGGTGTGCCAAAGCACTCAGCAGGGACCTAGGCGCCTGTGTGTATTGCAACGTAACGATATGTTAAATGTTCTTATCTTGTAAGCGTAGCTACTTTTACTGACGTGTGTCTCTGTTACATTCTAACGCAGGTCATCACAATACGCTGAGTGACCGGCACCGACAGTGGAAGCAATTCGTAACTGCTTCTAAGGTGGTGCATTGCATACACGTTAAACTGTGCCATATGATGTTGCATAGTTGCGAAACACTTCCTCCGACTCACCATGTATTGTTGCACCGTTGTTCGCCTAAGGGGGAACGCTTCAGAAAATGCACTGGTAGGTACATGCCAACGTTTGCAGTTTCAAAGATAAATGAATCAAACACGTTCTCATTACAGTATTTGTTATTATCGGCAATTTTTCAAATTTTTTTGTCAAGTAATTCGATCGTGACGATGTTGGATATTCGTGGGAAACATACATGAGGAACATTTTCTCAAGGAGTACTTTACTTTATCACTATCACGGTGTACTACGTTATTCTTAGTGATTAGATAAACTAATATGTTTTCAAGTTTTAATAACATTCTTAGAACATTCAAAATCAGTTAAATTTATGTTTATGATACATAACAAATTCTGTTTCAGAATATTTTAAATAAATTTGACATTAATGAACTTTGAAAAATTTTTTAAATATTGTGCCACAGAAAGTTGTGTTGTAGCATTTACAAAGCCTGCAGCAAATTTCATCTTTTTATCTGCAATGGTTCAGCAGAAAATGTCCCTCATACACTTTAAAATGTAAGTTGCGGGAGATGCGAGGAGAAGATTTATTAGGATTTCTGCCATAAGAAAAATACCTTAATGTTGGCCATAAACATAAATTTGATCGTTTTAGTTCTCAAGTAGCTCTTTTTTCTTCTAGTCTGATTCTTCTACGATTAGTTTTGGCAAAATTCTTCACTAACATTTCAGAAATGCCAATATGCTCATTATTAGTATTGTTAATAGCTTGCTGAAACTGTTTATTTTCTTAAAAAAACATAACGCTGTATCTTCGCTTTCAAACAGTAACTCAGTCGAAAAGTTTACAGATATTTGTGCTCCTTACAGTACAGCAAAACAATATTTCCACAACACCGACAATAACAGCAGGCAAAGATAGCTAACAGCAGGCAAAGCATCATTAACTAGCTCACTGCCTTCTATACTCTTACGATGCTTCTATGACAACAGGAAACAATAAAATATCACAAACAAGGACAGAGTGATGGAGAAAAGGGGGCGTGACACTACGAATTGCTTGAAACAAGAGGTACTTTACATCATTTGAAGTACGAATTAAACTCTGGAAACTGAGACATAATTTCCAAAATGCTACAGAAACAAATAGTGGAGAAACAATTTTCATACATGTCCTCTGAACAAACTACTGCAAAGTAGTCAACTTTATCAGCGGGCTGCACTCGTTCGTTTTGTTTTGGCTTATCAAGTAAGAGGCCGTGTTGTCGTGGGTGCAGGAGTTTCCCCTTAATGTAGATACATTGCTGGTCGGTTAGTTCGTTGATTTGTGGGAGAAGACCAAACACCGAGGTCATCGATCCCATGGGATTAGGGAAGGACGAGGAAAGAAGTCGGCCGTACCCTTTCCAAGAAACCACCTCGGCATTTTCCTGAAGCGATTTAGGGAAATCACGGAAAACCTAAATTAGGATGACCAGATGTTGGTTTGAACCGTCGTCCTACCGAATGCGAGTCCAGTGCGCTGACCACTGCGCCACCTCGCTCGGTGCACATTCATGAAAACAAGCAAAAAACTAATTACCTAGCTGCATTTACCTCTGAGATGATAATTAAAACATCATGAGGGCGTCTCGTATTTATGCTGTCAATGAAGAATACTTCCTTGACCGTGAGCCGACTGTTTTACACTGAAGAGCACATCTGCCTAATGTCGTGCAGGTCCCCCGCGAGCGCGCAGAAGCGCCGCAACACGACGTGGCAGGCAGGGTCCGTGGATTCATGAGGCTGTCTCCACACCCGTACACGTCCGTCCGCTCGACACAATTGGAAACGAGACTCGTCCGACCAGGCAGCATGTTTCCAGTCATCAACAGTCCAGTGTCGGTGTTGAAGGGCCCAGGGGCGGCGTAAAGCTTCATGTCGTGCAGTCATCAAGGGTACACTAGTGGGACCTTGGCTCTGAAAGTCCGTATCAATGATGTTTCGTTGAATGGTTCGCACGCTGACACTTGTTGATGGCCCAGCATTGAAATCTGCAGCAGTTTACGAAAGGGTTCCACTTCTGTCACGTTGAACGATTGCCTTGAGTCGTCGTTGGTCCCCTTCTTGCAGGATCTTTTTCGGCTTCAGCGATGTCGGTGATTTGATGTTTTACCTGCTTCCTGATATTTACAGTAGACTCGTGGAACGGTCGTACGGGGAAATCCCCACTTCCCCTCGGTGATGCTGTGTCCCACTGCTCGTGCGTCGACTATGACAGCACATTCAGACTCACTTAAATATTGATAACGTGCCACTGTAGAAGCAGCAACCGATCTAAGACCTGCGCCAGACACTTGTTGTCTTATACAGGCGTTGGTGACCGCAGCGTCGTATTCTGCCTGGTTACATATCTCGGTGTTTGAATATGCATGTCCCTTTGAGCTTTGAAGGAGTACATCACAATATCTAGATAAACTCGAGAATTCGACATCTTGCTTTGTTTGCAGATATAACCAATTTCGATTTAGGGCCATCATCTGTGCTACAAGAGCGAAATAAAACTGACGTCAGCGTTTGTCTGAGGCCTCCATCGTTGAGCAAGAACGGGCAGTGGTGCAGAACTGAGCAGTCCATCGGCCTCCGGTGTCCTGGCGGACGTCGTCGTTGCTGGGAAGTAGCTTTTAGTATGAGGTCTTGTAACCTCCCCCTCACTTATCGACCTTAGTGACAGTGAAAAATTAAACCGCGTGTACCTAATGGAAATTTGGGTAAAGCAATCGTCACCGAAGTTAATCTGTCGGTAAAGAGGGGGGAAAGGGTTACATCTAAATGAAAGGAAAAATGCAAATGAAACTGGTGGAAATTAATTTTGAAAAGGGGTAAAGTTAATAAAGAAAGTAAATGTGCGGCCGTTACGTCAACAATTAACTAGCGGTAATTAGATATTTGAGATTTGGGGAAAATTGCGGTCGCCAGTCCTATGGACAATTACTATAATAAAAGAAAAGAAAGGTTATTGCACATATAATTAGCACTAAAAGCGTGGCAACTGAAGGTTGACACGTGTTGTGTGAAAACTGAATGTTTGTCTGAAGTAATAAATTTCGCTACACCCTGACTTAATTTAGCAAAAGAATTAATAAAACCGGAAAATTGAAAGTTAATTTAGTGACTGAAATTAATAGTCAACTTTGTTTCTGAAGCATATCGAAATTCAGTAAAATACAGTTAGTCTTGGGCTACCTCAACAATCATTTCAAAAGCTACTTGAATCTACGCAATTTAGAAATAAGAGATTTAACTTTGAACTTGAATTAAATGATTCTGAACAATTAACAATAGTAAAATTTAGTACGTACCAAGCTGAACTGCAGTCACAGGTAAGCTAAAATGCTAACAAAACTCGCACTCTTAATTTGTGCTTGTGTAATCTAAATATTGTAGCCAGCTATGAATACTTTAACTGAACTTTGAAATTAAAGCAGTGAAATGGAATGATATTACTTTAATGCTGGCGTTCGAATTTCAACGACACTCGGGTTCATTCCGGAAAAGGAGGGGACCCTGCTTGGCAATGCAATTGGGACAATGAGCAACAAAGGTTCATGCTAAGTTGCTGTAATTTTGTGATGCAACAATTTTAAAAGCTGAGGTCTGCCGCACAGTTCTGAAACTTTACGTGCTTTTAGTCTTCCTTGTTGGTTGATTGAAGGTTTGAAGTCGTCGATCGAGGCAACTCGCGGGAGCGTCACACAACACACCTGCTCCACTGCACCACCCGAGCCAGACTCTTTCTGCTCAGCCCGCGCTCCACGCGGCAGGGTTAACACTACCAAAGATCCTAAACACTTTCGTTCTTCACACGACCTATCGATGTATTCGTTCGATAGCATAGTTTTCCCTAGGCAAGACCCAGCGTATAAATACAAATAATATTTACAAGACAAACCAATTATACATCGACATAAATGCATAAATATATACAAATAGTAAAACAATTACAGTATATAAAGACACAGAAATGTCATATCTTGAGGTAACAAAACAAGGAAAAAAATTATAGTACAATAGATGGAAATAGGAGGATATGCATTTCCGGCGTTACAGTCTGAGGCAGATGACAGGGGCCAAACTTTAGGCAGATAGCGCCACAGTGCATCGTGTTACGGTGAGTCTTGCCGTACAAGGTGCAATGGCGAAATTCATTATAACTGGAGTCCTTACCTTATTTCTTACATTAGCACAGATATTTGTTCGAGTTCATTAAGAGGGATACCTTTCTGTTGCTGATGAAAAGGTTCTGAATTACACTTATAGTATAACGTGACGTCGATGTGTTCATTGTATACAGTCTCGTTTCTGTGTTTGTACCTATAGTCCTCATCCCGCGTGATAACCTACCAGGTTGGCCGATGTACACCTTGTCACAACCACAACGCTTCAATCTCTATTTTCTTAAACGTGTATCTTTATCGTACTCGTTAGGTATATTATGTTTCAATTCATCTACAAGTCACGAACACCATAGGAAATGAACTAAAGCATAACACATATCAAGTGATATTCCACGTCTACTGCGTGCCGATGAACTGCAGTATACTACGAGGGGTAACTCGGCTGTCTTCACCACTTCGCTTACGCAACTTGGAATCCTCTACCGCTAGGGGGCTCCGAATAGTAGTGTGCCCCGTAACTTTCTCGGTGCTTGAGAAACAGCGTCCTGTAATTGAGTTTACAGTCTTAGCAAACGTGCCTGCAATTTAAGTCTATGGGATAATGAAAGCTGTGTGCGGTGATGATTGTATCGAAATCAGTAATGTGCGACATTGGGTTCTTGGCGCTCTAACGAAGTAAACGGTGGTGCCAACCTCAGCGTGTGTGACAGAGCTCGTACAGGCCGACCAAAACTTAACGAGCGCCGAGGACTTCATTCTGACAGTGAGGAATCGCTTCAAGCAGAAGTGAGGTTGTGACTCCGACAACAAACTCTGACAGTGTACACTGATGGTGAAAAAAAGTGGGCTCTCGTTAGGAGAAATGTGTTCGTCGTCAGAATATGTTCACTTATAAGTATATATGCATGAAGAATAAAGATGTAGAACGTTAATACAGTCTGTTTTATTTAAAAAGCTCTAAGAGTTTTCAAAATAAAAAATTGGAGGCAATGCTTTTCATCACGCCCTCGTTTATCCTCTATCTAGTCAAAAGTCTCCTAACATGCACTTTTTTGAGTCATCAGTCATCTGACTGGTTTGATGTGGCCCGTCTGTGCAAACCTCTTCATTTCAGAGTAGCACTTGCAACCTACGTCCTAAGTTAATTGCTGGATGTATTCCGACCTCTGTCTTCCTCCACAGCTTTTGCTCTCTGCAGCTCCCTCTGGTACCATGGAACTCATTCCCTCATATCTTAACAGATGTTCTATCATCCTGCCCCTTCTTCTTATCAGTGTTTTCCACATATTATTTTCCTCTCCGATTCTGTGCAGAACCTCCTCGTTCCTTACCATATCAGTCCACCTAATTTTCACTTTCCTGTTTTCTGTATGAACACATCTCAAATGTTACGGTATATTGATAATTTTTACTTATGGACCGTCTGACAGCAACTGAATAAAACACAATTTTAGCGCCATGTGGGAAAAAAACCGCAAATTGGCGTTCATAAGAAGGACAACAACACCAAAAATGAAACAGGAGCGTAATATGTAAGAAATTGTCCCCGTAACCTGCAAGTACAGTTCGAAACATTACTACTTAATAGGAAATACCAACCACCAGAACTGTTTATAACCTATAACCACAGTGACAAAAATGTAAATTAAATAGCTAACATATGTACATATTCCAGGCCACTGATGATGCCTTGCAGAGAATAAAGGCGAAATGCGTATGGCACTAAAATCGTGTTTTATTCAGTTGCTGTCAGACGGTCCATAAGTAAAAATTATCAATATACCGTAATATTACACGCAACTGAGGAAGACAGGACTACAAAAGTTGAAGACATCTCAAATGCTTCGATTCTCTTCTGTTCCGGTGTTCCCACAGTCCAAGTTTCACTACCGTACAAAGTTGTACTCCAAACGTACATTCCCAGAAATTTCTTCCTCGGATTGAGATCTATGTATCATACGAGCAGACGTCTGCTGCCGGGGAATGCCCTTTATGCTTTAGATGTCCTCTTTGCTCCACCTTTCATGGTCTATTTTGCGGCCTAGGTAGCAGAATTCCTTAAATGTGTCTACTTCTTGATCCCTAATTATTATATTAGGTTTCTCGCTGTTCTCATTTCTACGGCTTCTCATTTCTTTCGTCTTTCTCTGATTTACTCTCAATTTGTATTCTGTACTCATTAGACTGTTCATTCCATTCAGGAGATCATATAATTCTTCTTCACTTTCACTCAGGATAGCAGTGTCATCAGCGAATCGTGTCATTGATGTCTTTTCACCTTGACCCATTAGTGGACATCAATATGGGGAGAGAGGGTTTGGAATAGGGCCACCCCCTATCGCTAACAATGGGAAATCCGAAAACTAATGCGCCGATCCCACGGAGACAGGAGACGCAGCCAGAAGGAAGACGAGTTCTGATGTAGTTGGCCAGCGTCAACTGAGCGAGTGTTCTTTATGTATCTGATCCGTCTCTTACCCACCGAACGTATGTGGATCCCTTTTAGTTAGAATGTTGCAGGTATAATAAGGATTTTGCTTTGTTCAAACGCATTATACACTATTTAAAAGAATCAAAAAAATGGTTCAAATGGCTCTGAGTACTATGGGACTTAACAGCTGAGGTCATCAGTCCCATAGAACTACTTAAACCTAACTAACCTAACTACATCACACACATCCATGCCAGAGGCAGGATTCGAACCTGCCACCGTGGCAGTCACGGGGTTCCGGACTGAAGCGCCTAGAACCGCTCGGCCACCGCGGCTGCCTTCAAAGAATCAACAGCAACAATTGACACGTATCATACGTAGGTGTTTCCGGGGTATAATAATTTTAATATTTCTCCGGTATTCAAGTCAGTCATCAGTGTTTCGCATGAAATTCAGTGAAGGGAGAGGAAATACTCTCCTGTGGAGATTTTAAGCAATTTTACTAGTCTACTTTACCACATTAAATGAAGTCGAAGTAATAGTAATGGATACTGGTGAAGCTTTCAGCTAAAGCTAAGCGCCCTTTTTTCGGAATAAATACTTACTGTCGTCGATGAAAAACGTAAGAACCAAAATATTAATCATAAAACTACGACAGCGGTCTTAGTTTCCATAAAGGAATTGGCAGTTATACCTATAAATGACACGTTATCTTTTATTGTGTGATTATAATTTTACTTATCAGGAATGAATACACATATGGCAGACTTACCATCTTGATATCTACCTATGTTTACGAATAAACAGATTGTTTTATTACCAGCAAGCCATTACTAGGAAACGCCTCGTGTCCTCTGAGCCTCTCGCATGCGACTGCAAGGAATGGTAAACTGAAAAGTCGTTATGTTGGCTGCTGACCCCAAAGCACACGTGTAGGAGGCGTTCAAGGACAGCCGCACTGGAGCAGGTCCTCTGAAAGAGATATCGCCGGACACTTTGCGTTCCGTACATCACGATGACTGTTAGTTTTTTGGTGCCGCAGCTGAAAGTAATAAACTGTACCCAGCAGTCGTTTATTTCTTTTGAGACGTCTGACATGTTTTGAAATAAAACTGTCGTTTCCAAGTTATAGAGAGGACACCCAATAAAAGTGTTCCATATGTTTACATGAACAGGTCAAACCTAGAAAAGGAAGTCCTACAAAATAATGTGAGGAACCAAAATGTCCCGTATTTCACGTGCATCGTAAATATTCAGATCTCAGAGGTGTCTTCTTATTAAAATTTATTGCTGCTTTCTCACTGGCTATGTTTGCACCTGTGCTGCATGCTGCGGAGTTCGCAGCTTGCGTTTAGTCCAAGGATGAGGCGAGATACAGCCATAGTGGAAGAATAAATTATTACACTAACTACATTTCCATAGATGCAAATCGCTGAAGAAAGACACCAGATTCGCGCTACTGTCAAAGTGTCGTTGACGGCCTTAGCTCAGTACACCATACTGGAAACTTTAGCGGGTACTGTTTACGACTTCCGCACTACAATACACCATCGCTATTCGAGAACGTTCCCCTCGCGGTAAGTAGTTGTGGTTCACGCAAGAAGAGTAACTTACTGTATAGGACATCAATCTAAAATGCGAACAACTTGGAGGAGCTTGTGCTTGATGCACTGAGCAAGTCCCAGGCCAGCCATTTGTGTTCTCCCAGGTTCCTTAGTATTTTAGAAGCAGTGAATGATGTTTAAGATTGACTGAAGACTAAATGAACAAATGTTACTGTCTCAACAGATCGGAAGCTCTCATAATGTTGAACGGCTCTTGTGTAAACAACCTACATTTTCAGAACGTGTGTTTGTACGACTTTCCCTTAATATTGATCAGTATTTCCTGTAATATCATGCAACACTTCAATTCCAAAATACCCCGTACACAGATGTTTAACGGAACTGTTTCTTTAGTGTTTCGTCTGACTGTTAGCGCAACAAAAACGAATATTTTATATGCATACAGAACAGAATTTGGTGTGAGTTCTACATGCTAAATTAATTTGCAGTTATTGTAGTGCGTGAGCAGTTTTAATTTTCGCGTTTATTCAATTCAGTGGCCAGGAAACCTTTATTTTCCTTGGGGCATCGGGCTTCTGCCAGTTTCGGTACGATCCACCACAGTTCCTTCTCCCGAGATGATCTCTACACCTCAGAGTAGCACATACACTAGCAAAGAACAGGTATCAACCATAACGTTAAATGTTCACTGTCAGACATCAGTGGTACCAGCAAAACGTGTTGTTGTTCTTGGTTTGGCCTTCAGTCAGAAGACTGGTTCGATGCAGCTCTAAATACTAGTTTATTATGTGCAAGTCTCTTCAGCTCTGCTTAACTAATGCAACGAAACATCCACTTCTACCTCTGAGCAAAACTTTTTCCTTGGTCTCCCTCTACAATTTTTACCCCCCACCCCACACTCACAAACACACTTCATTACCAAACTGACAATTCCTCGATGCTTCAGGACTTGTCCTATGAACGAATACCTTATTTTACCCAAATTATGCCATAAATACCCTAAGTAGCTGTAGAGCGTAAAAACTGTAGAGGAAGGCAGAGAGTGGAATACATTCAGCAAATAATTGACGACGAAGGACAAAGCCTGCAATTCTTCTATTCAGTCCCGTCTCGTAAGTGATTTGTTGTACCTTTCTAATCATTAGCTTCTGTAGCACCACATTTCAAAAGTTATTCTCTTCTTGTCTTACCGTACACGTTCCAATTCTGTACAACACTACACAGCAGACGAATACATTCAGAAACACCTCCTAACGCTCAAACTTTCAGAAATTATTTCTCTTGCTGTAATCGGTCTACGTTTTAAATCCTTTCCATATCAGATGTCATCACTTATTTTGCTACCCAAATAGCAAAACTCATCAACTACTATTAGTCTCCCGTTTTCGAAACTAATTCTCTCAGCATCTCCTCATTCAATTCGGCTATATTCCATCGTCATACTATAACCTCTTAGCAAGACACTATCCATACCCTTTAACCACTCTTCGAAGTCCTCTGCCGTCTGTAGCACCATAACAATATCATCGGGAAACTTCAAACATTTTCTTCTTCTCTCTGAACTTTAACTCCTCCTCCATATTTCTCATTGATTTACTTTACTGTTCAGTGTACATATTGAATAACGTCAGGGATAGGCTACTGCCTATCTCACTCTCGCATTGCCTTCCTGTCTGCTTCCTGTACAGAGTCTACATAAATCTTCGTTCTCAGCTACCTTCAGGATTTGAAAGTGTGTCTTCCAGTCAACATTTTCAAAAGCGTTCTCTAGGTCCATAATGTTATAAATGTGGATTTGTCATTCGTTAATCTATCTTTGAACGTTCCCCGCAGTGTCGGTATTGCCTCTCGAGTACCAAAATTTTTCCGGAATTCAAACTGATCTTGCCCCCAGATCAACTTCTATCAATTTTTCGATTCTTCTATAAATAATTTTTGGCCGTATTTTGCACCCGTAATACATGGTACTGATGGTTTGGCAGTATTTACTGATGTTAGCAGCTGTCTTCTTTGGAAATAGTACTATCAAATTCTTCTTGAGTGCTGAGAGCGTTTCACCTGTCCCATATATTTTCAGTATTTGTAAAAATGGTATTTCTCAAGAGCCTAGGAAACACTGTAGCACTCTGTATTATTTTAAGTTGTGTTCGACTGTGCGTTTTTCGGTTCACAAAGAACAGTGCAGGGTTTCCTGTGGCACGTGGCCGGACAAGCATCTTCTGTACGAAGCATCCAGGGTACTTGTTGCCCAGCGACGCCTCCTGATACCGATTTTGTACAGAATCGAATTAAAGGCCAATACAAAGTGATTCGGCAGCAGGTGACGATACATCATTTGCGTCATATCACGCATGCTGCCTCTGACACAGGTCACTCTTGGCTGTACGCGGCTATCTTAAAGAATTTGAAATGGTAGGGAACTAGGATCTGGAAGTGCTGATGTCTTGGCGTGAACAAAACAGTCTTTTAGACACATTCATTTATCACAAAGGACAATTTAACATCAACAATGATAAGAAATACTTACTCACCACAGAGCCCAAATTTTATTTACATTTTCTGTAATAGTACGGACTATCTTAAAACGAAACGAACCCTAAGTACTCTAAAATATTACATAATACCTCAGAAGTATCAAACTATAGTTTACGCTGATTTAAAATAGATATTACAAGGGCCGCACTACCTGTACACTTTAAAAGTAAAAAAGCTTGCAAAATAACAGAATATACAAGATGACAAACAATACTATACATGCTTTAAAATAAGAAAATAAGCATTACCAAATCAACAGGCGTTACCAATTATCTACAGGAGTGCTCGGCCCCGAACCTAGTGGTACAGATTTTAAGACGTATGCACAGAAAATACAATTATTCAGATAGTGAAGGCAGACGAAAATTTAATAGTCGTCGGTGACTGGAATTCGAGTGTAGGAAAAGGGAGAGAAGGAAACGTAGTAGGTGAATATGGATTGGGGCTAAGAAATGAAAGAGGAAGCCGCCTGGTAGAATTTTGCACAGAGCACAACTTAATCATAGCTAACACTTGGTTTAAGAATCATGATAGAAGGTTATATACATGGAAGAACCCTGGAGATACTAAAAGGTATCAGATAGATTATATAATGGTAAGACAGAGATTTAGGAACCAGGTATTAAATTGTAAGACATTTCCAGGGGCAGATGTGGACTCTGACCACAATCAATTGGTTATGACCTGTAGATTAAAACTGAAGAAACTGCAAAAAGGTGGAAATTTAAGGAGATGGGACCTGGATAAATTGAAAGAACCAGAGGTTGTACAGAGTTTCAGGGAGAGCATAAGGGAACAATTGGCAGGAATGGGGGAAAGAAATACAGTAGAAGAGGAATGGGTAGCTTTGAGGGATGAAGTAGTGAAGGCAGCAGAGGATCAAATAGGTAAAAAGACGAGGGCTAGTAGAAATCCTTGGGTAACAGAAGAAATATTGAATTTAATTGATGAAAGGAGAAAATATAAAAATGCAGTAAATGAAGCAGGCAAAAAGGAATACAAACGTCTCAAAAATGATATCGTGATATCGACAGGAAGTGCAAAATGGCTAAGCAGGGATGGCTAGAGGACAAAATGTAAGGACGTATAGGCTTCTCTCACTAGGGGTAAGATATATACTCCGTACAGGAAGATTAAAGAGACCTTTGGAGATAAGAGAACCACTTGTATGAACATCAAGAGCTCAGATAGAAACCCAGTTCTAAGCAAAGAAGGGAAAGCAGAAAGGTGGAAGGAGTATATAGAGGGTCTATACAAGGGTGATGTACTTGAGGACAATATTATGGAAATGGAAGAGGATGTAGATGAAGATGAAATGGGAGATACGATACTGCGTGAAGAGTTTGACAGAGCACTGAAAGACCTGAGTCGAAACAAGGCCCCCGGAGTAGACAACATTCCATTGTAACTACTGACGGCCTTGGGAGAGCCAGTCCTGACAAAACTCTACCATCTGGTGAGCAAGATGTATGAAACAGGTGAAATACCCTCAGACTTCAAGAAGAATATAATAATTCCAATCCCAAAGAAAGCAGGTGTTGACGGATGTGAAAATTACCGGACAATCAGTTTAATAAGCCACAGCTGCAAAATACTAACACGAATTCTTTACAGACGAATGGAAAAACTAGTAGAAGCCGGCCTCGGGGAAGATCAGTTTGGATTCCGTAGAAATACTGGAACACGTGAGGCAATACTGACCTTACGACTTACCTTAGAAGAAAGATTAAGGAAAGGCAAACCTACGTTTCTAGCATTTGTAGACTTAGAGAAAGCTTTTGACAATGTTGACTGGAATACTCTCTTTCAAATTCTAAAGGTGGCAGGGGTAAAATACAGGGAGAGAAAGACTATTTACAACTTGTACAGAAACCAGATGGCAGTTATAAGAGTCGAGGGACATGAAAGGAAGCAGTGGTTGGGAAGGGAGTAAGACAGGGTTGTAGCCTCTCCCCGATGTTATTCAATCTGTATATTGAGCAAGCAGTAAAGGAAACAAAAGAAAAATTCAGAGTAGGTATTAAAATCCATGGAGAAGAAATAAAAACTTTGAGGTTCGCCGATGACATTGTAATTTTGTCAGAGACAGCAAAGGACTTGGAAGAGCAGTTGAACGGAATGGATGGTGTCTTGAAGGGAGGATATTAGATGAACATCAACAAAAGCAAAACAAGGATAATGGAATGTTGTCGAATTAAGTCGGGTGATGTTGAGGGTATTAGATTAGGAAATGAGACACTTAAAGTAGTAAAGGAGTTTTGCTATTTTGGGAGCAAAATAACTGATGATGGTCGAAGTAGAGAGGATATAAAATGTAGACTGGCAATGGCAAGGAAAGCGTTTCTGAAGAAGAGGAATTTGTTAACATCGAGTATAGATTTAAGTGTCAGGAAGTCATTTCTGAAAGTATTTGTATGGAGTGTAGCCATGTATGGAAGTGAAACATGGACGGTAAATAGTTTGGACAAGAAGAGAATAGAAGCTTTCGAAATGTGGTGCTACAGAAGAATGCTGAAGAGTAGGTGGGTGGATCACATAACTAATGAGGAGGTACTGAATAGGATTGGGGAGAAGAGGAGTTTGTGGCACAACTTGACCAGAAGAAGGGATCGGTTGGTAGGACAAGTTCTGAGGCATCAAGGGATCACAAATTTAGTATTGGAGGGCATCGTGGACGGTAAAAATCGTAGAGGGAGACCAAGAGATGAATACACTAAGCAGATTCAGAAGGATGTAGGTTGCAGTAGGTACTGGGAGATGAAGAAGCTTGCACAGGATAGAGTAGCATGGAGAGCTGCATCAAACCAGTCTCAGGACTGAAGACCACAACAACAACATAAATGGCTAATAGCACATGGCTCTTTTTATTTTATCTGAGAACGACGAACGTTAAAGATACCTAACCCAGAGAGTAGACACACTATTAGTGCAGGCAGAGACACATCTTTCCAGATCAAAGATAAGTGACAGTTAAAGAAAGATTTGAAGGTATCTCAACCTGGGAAATATAGGTACTAAAAGTACATTTAAAGACAAATCTTTATAGATCGATATTAACGGACACTGAAAAACTTTAAACATTTCTAAACGTAAAAAATACACTTACCAGATGTACACGTACAGATTAAACGTTCAAGATCAAGGTTAAGATGCAGAACAAGGTAAAATGCAAACCCTCTTGCATTGGAATAAATGTTTAATCGGGCACATCTTTACTACCAGGGCGCTGATGCACGTCAAGGGATTCTCCCGAAAGAAGGGCCCTTAGTATAAGCCATATCAGCTTACGGAAGAAACATCAAACGAAATTGTGAAGCAAAACGACAGCAGTTTTGACGAACCGTGCCTGATACTTTACTGCATCTGAGAGACAGAGTTATTCCGGCGATAGGCTTGGAAGAGTTAAGGACGGTGTGTGCAGCCAAGTGCAGCATCCAAGGCAGCAGCAAACAGGCCTAGTGGAACTCCAGAGTGTAGCGCAGAGGGAAGAAGGCGACTCCGCTACGCCTAGGCACGGTCATCAAAGTAAACATCCGCCTCCCAAAGGTGGCGAGAGAAGCTGCGAGCTGAGGCCGCGATACAGAGGGACGCCTTTTCCTATGGACAGCCCCCAGCAGAAAAGGCCGCCCGTGTCAGCTGCACATGATCTTACACCCCACACGACGCCCCGCTAGGGTGCCACTTACTGAGATGTCAGAACAACCGCATCCACGTAACGAAAGCGAAAAATGTTCCACAAGCAAAGGTAACGGTATGAGCGACCACATGGCTCAGAATTCTGCAAACGTTCGTTATCATCATCCATACAGACATGCTTACTGAAAGAACAACCTTGAGAGTTGTTAGAATACGACGAATTCTTCTCTAACTACTTCAGTTCTCGATATTTCGACCTCACTGATGAGATACTCTTCAGCAGTCCTCTGGTATTCCAGACTGTTCAGCTATAAGCGGACACCAGTAGACTCCTGAAGAATATATCAGCATCGAAACGTCGAGTATAGGAGAAGTGTGAGAAAAGTACGACATGGTCTAACAAATCTGAAGTTTATACCATCAATGCAATTACTCCGAGAGCCTGCAGCTTTGTGTCATAAAGACTGCCAATGAATTTATATCATCAGAGGAAAGGTCTTAAACACATTTGCTTTGTGTACGACGAATAATTATAATGCAAGTGTCCGTTATAATTGTCATATTTGATATTAGTTAAGGTGATGGTTGAGCTAAAAGTTTTCTGAGCATCGTATATTGTCATTATAACTTTCGTCTTTCTTTGGTTACCCTCCTCCCTTCTGCGCTCAGTAGGCCTTTCCGTTCAACAGACCGTGTAACTCTTTTTCACTTTCACAGCGGTTAACACACTGAAAAGCCAAAGAAACTGGTACAACTGCCTAATATCGTTTAGGGCCCATGCGAGCCATCAGAAGTGCCGCAACACGACGTGGCATGGACTCAACTGATGTCTGAAGTAGTGCTGGAGGGAACTGACACCACTAATCCTGCAGGGCAATCCATGAATCCATGAGAGTACGAGGGGGTTGGACATCTCTTCTGAACAGCGCGTTGCAAGGCATCACAGACAATCTCAACAATGTCCAAGTCTGGGGTGTTTGGTGACCAGCGGAAGTGTTTAAAATCAGAAGAGTGTTGCTGGAGTCACCCTGAAGCAATTCTGGGCGTGTGGGATGTATGGATGCAGGTCGTAAGACAGGATTATTTCTTACGTGTCACCTGTCGAGTCGTATCTAGACGTATGAGGGGTCCCATATCACTCCAACTGCACACGCCCCACACCATTACAGAGCTTAGAACACCTTATATAGTCCCCTGCTAACATTCAGGGTACACGGATTCATGAGGTTGTCTCCATGCCCCCACACGTCCATCCGCTCGACACAATTTGAAGAAAGATTCGTCCGATCACGCAACATGTTTCCAGTCATCAACAGTCCAATGTCGATGTTGACGGGCCCAGGCGAGGCGTAAAGCATTGTGTCGTGCAGTCATCAAGGGTACACGAGTGGGCCTTCGGCTGCGAAAGCCCATATCGATGACGTTTAGTTGAGTGGTTCGCACGCAGACACTTGTTGATGGCCTATCACTGAAGTCTGCAGCAAATTGCGGGAGGGTTCCACTTCTGTCTAGGTGAATGATTCTCTTCAGTCGTCGTTGTCCCGTTCTTGCCGGACGTTTTCCCGGTCGCAGCGATGTCAGAGATTTGATGTTTTACCTAATTCCTTATATTTACGGCACACTCGTGAAATGGTCGTACGGGACAATACCCACTTCATCACTAACTCGGAGATGCTGTGCTCCATCGCTCGAGCGCCGACTATGACAGCACATTCAGACTCACTTAAGTCTTGATAACGTGCCACTGTAGAAGCAACAACCGATCTAAGGCCTGCACCAGACACTTGTTTTATATAGGCTTTGGCGACCGAGGCGTCGTTGCTGCCTTTTTACTTATTTCTGTATTTGGATATGCATGCCTATACCAGTTTCTTTGGCACTTCAGTGTAATACAATCAAGGAAATTTATCACCGATTTTGCTGCACCCTGTGCTTTTATTTCCTTCGCTGCGTCTTTGATATACAAGTTGAATTGTAAAGGAGATATATTCCGGTCCCGACTTATGCCCTTTTAAATGGTAACACTTCATGCTTGCTATTGTGTTTCTGTTGTTTCCTCTCTGTATCTGAACACTTTTTATAGTATCCAAATTTCCACTTCATTGTTTCGCTAGGAAGCCTTAATTTCATTCGAATAGTTTGATTCGATGGTACAAACTGTACGTGCTCTCCTGAATGTACGTATGGCTTCTTTTTCAGATACTGATTTCTCAACTCCATTACACACTTGGCGCCACTGTGTGATATTACGAAGCAGTTTGATGATGAATAGTTCAGCTTGCTCAGCTTGTCTGGGCCTGACTCTACCAGCTCAGTCTTTACACACTCTGATGATGTCTCCAGCATTAGGAGACCCAGCATTACGCATAGGAACATGCCCAACACCACAGCATAATGCTCATACAATAAAATCCATCAAAGATGCAAGTTAATCTTTGGTTTCGTTTGTGAATGTCATGTTTGTTCCAATTTTCATTCTATTCTTTTGATGAGAAGTTCGCAGTTTCCAGGAATGAGATTGCACGCAATGCATAGGGGTCGTAACAGACAAAGATCGCAGGAATGTGTGCGTTTAAAAGGACTTGTGTCAATGGCAAGATTTCCACATCACTGTACATGCCGTGGGGTGCTAGTATTGACAGTTTTATTCGCCTAAATAATTTTTAAGATTAAATGTTTGTACGAAGTTTAGACGATTTCGTCCTTTTATCAGTGGATGCGCTTAACGTGGGGACCACATGATGTTAATCGTGTCGACAAATGGTTCAAATGGCTCTGAGCACTGAGCGACTTAACTTCTGAGGTCATCAGTCGCCTAGAACTTAGAACTACTTAAACCTAACTAACCTAAGGACATCACACACATCCATGCCCGAGGCAGGATTCGAACCTGCGACCGTAGCGGTCACTCGGATCCAGAGTGTAGCGCCTAGAACCGCACGGCCACTCCGCCTCTTGTAGACAAGTAGATGGGAATACTCATTTGTAATCCACGTAAGGTTTATGTGTGTACAATTTAAAAATTTAAGAAATGTTTGAGTAATTTTAAACGTGAAGGTTTTGTGTAGCTTCGACCGTGATTGTTATGAAGAACAATTTAAAATACTTGGTACTACAATTAGTACGAATGTTACTGTAGTGAGTAAGAGAATGACGTGAACTGATGTAGGCTGCGATAACGATCTTTAAAAGTAGAATTCCTAAAGTGTGTTCCTTTGTAATTTGTTTTCTTTTCCTTAATTTTTCAGATGAAATATATCAAGAATTCTAATCTTTGTGCAAATGTAGTCTCTCGGCCACCGCATCTAAGTCGTTCCTTGCTTATTATACCGTCTTAACCACTGCTATTGTCAGAATATAATATTTCTTGGATTAAGGTAGTTTAAAATCGTTTTTTTACACAGCTGAAGTTTCTCATGATGAACGTTGGTTAGTACGTGATTTGGAAGGACAACATTTCTAAAACGGAATTACTGAACAGGCAGAAACATTCTCCTGCACATCAATTCCAAATTAATTGAATATCCCACCACGAAACCTTATATCATTATGATATTTTATATCTTCCAGAATTCCTCAGTCCTTATTCCCCGAGCTACCTGCCGTTGGAAACTGCTTCTGCCTGTACAGGTAATACACGTCTGCACGTCTGTATCTCCTGAGCGAGCGCCTGGACGCAGGTTTGCTGCGTTTGTGATTCTGTTTGTCTCCAGATTAGGACTTGTTAGTAGATGATCGATGTTAGGAGCGGTGGTGAGTATATCAGTTTCTGAGAGACTTTTCCATCTGCACAAATGGTATCCACCAAGAAGAGCAGGCGAGCTATGTGTCGTACAAACCCAACGGAAATGACGTGTGAAGTCTCTCAACAGCTGTTCGCAATGAAAAACAGACAGAAGGTATAAATCAGCGTGCTTAATGAAAATTCGATAACTTTAAAGACTGCGTTGGAATGCGCTTCTGAACTATGATTTCATTACACTTTAGGCGGAAGCACTCTTGAAAACCAAACAAGAGATGTTCGGACAGCTACTCCCCATGTCCTAAACGTTACGACGCTGTAATAGTCCCAGTGCCAAATTGCAGTGTTGTCTCTCTATCCTCCTCTGGCACTAGCTCACAGACACACACACACACACACACACACACACAAATACAGCGGCCCCGGGCAGAATAACGACCCCAGCCACGCTCGTCTGCCGACCTTCATTTCTATTCATTGCGACTCGTGTCGGATAAAGACCTACGCAATTAGAGGGATAGCGGTGACGATAATTAAAAGCCTATGGGAGAATGTGCCGACGGCGCAACTAATATTTGATGAGGGCTCGTAAAAATGTAAATGAGATATTTTCGCGGGACAAAGAACTTATTTGCTTGAACGGAAACTTCTCCAGTCCTCAGACAAATTTAAGTCGTGAAGGACTAAAGGATGAGATACATTTCTTCTACGGATAACATCTGAAGTCAGAGATCTTGAGCTGTCTTTCCGGATTTTATATCCAGAATATAACACGAAAATTTGTGTGTAGTTGGTTAGCTTTTTGGAATGGCATGTTCGTTGTGACTCATCAGCGATCTGACTTAAAGTAGAACTATACTGCGTGACGCTAAATATTGTTATGACAACCAGAACCAACTGTCCTGGCCATCAGCTGGCGCTACCGTGATTGTTGCGTGTCACCTTACAAAGAACACTAGAAGCACTTCGGTGTGTTCGGCTTAATACGAATCATATGTACATCGTAAGGCATATGTTAATTGAAATTCCGCATAGAAATAGACCTTTGATGTTAATTTTATGAGAAAACCAAGAAGACGATGACATTAAATTCCATGTAATAAGTGACCGAAAACCAAAAAACATTGTTTGCTAAGTCGTATCATCATCCGTGTACGGGATATAATTTTAGATGGTGGTACTTCTCTGGATGCGAATTCCGTTGCGCAGCGTCCTTAAGGAAGAAATTTATGTTAATAATGAACGGTGACTTTTCTGGGAAAAATCTTAAAATGGAAGGAACAAAGTACGTAACATTTGGTGACCCTGAGGAAATATTTCCCCCTAAGCATCAGAACTCATTCGACGAAGATCAGTATGAGACACGCATACCTTTGTTACTGATTTAGTATTTATTTTTGACTGATACTAACCTCCAGCGACAGCAAAACCGATGTAGAGTGAGTTAATGTTTCTGAATATCTGGTGTGGATATAGGAGTGCTCTATATCTTGTGTGGAGTGGGTACTATAATACGGCATGAAAAACCTAAAAAGCATACACAAGCTCGGTGCCTGCAGTTACTAGTTAATTTGTTATTTGTTCCACAGAACAAATTCATGATAAACATTGTGCCATGGAAAGCGTCAACTCAACAAATACAAAACACCTATATACAAGTAAATAAAGTATAATACTGATATGGCCGTAAGCTGGCCATTTACCATTCTTTATCGCCAATTATCTCTACACACTCATTGCTCTATAAGGAGAAAGATCTTTAACCTACATCTGAAAAGAATTCTGCTACCTGTCGGACATTTTATCTCCACGGACAGATTATCAATGTGTTTACAAATGCATATTTCACCTCATTCTGTACAAAAAATTGATTCATTTAAACAGTAACAAGAACTAAAACTAAACTCCGCCCTGCCATCCTCAGACCACAGGCGTCACTAGACCTGGAGGGGCATCACCAATTACGTTACGTTAACAGCAAAATGGGCTGTTCATAACAAATGTCGTAAGTGAATATATATAATGTGGTGCTGTAGCTACTATTCTCAACTGCTTAAATGGATACCTGCAAGATGTACGTGTGTGCGCTTCACACATAATTCTGAATATTTTCGCCGGCCGAAGTGGCCGTGCGGTTAAAGGCGCTGCAGTCTGGAACCGCAGGACCGCTACGGTCGCAGGTTCGAATCCTGCCTCGGGCATTGATGTTTGTCATGTCCTTAGGTTAGTTAGGTTTAACTAGTTCTAAGTTCTAGAGGACTAATGACCTCAGCAGTTGAGTCCCATAGTGCTCAGAGCCATTTGAACCATTTTGAATATTTTCGTTTGTGTAATGAATACTCTTTGTCTAAGCACGGAGTTACCTCAGAATATTATCCCATAGGGAGAAAAGGGAGCCACCTGTACGAATATCAAGTGCTCAGATGGAAAACCTGTCCTAAGCAAAGAGGGGAAAGTAGAAAAAGTGGAAGGAGTATACAGAGAATCTACACAAGGGCGAAATACTTGAAGGCAATGTTATGGAAATGGAAGAGGATGTAGATGAAGATGAAATGGGAGATATGTTACTGCGTGAAGAGTTTGACAGAGCCCTGAAAGACCTAAGTAGAAAGAAAGCCCCGGGAGTAGACAACATTCCATTGGAACTACTGACGGCCTTAGGAGAGCCAGCCAAGACAAAACTTTTCCATTTGGTGAGCAAGATGTGTAAAACAGACGAAGTACTCTCAGACTTCAACAAGAACATAATAATTCCAATCTCAAAGAAAGCATGTGAAAATTACCGAACTATCAGTTTAAAAAGTCGCATTTGCAAAATACTAATACGAATTCTTTACACACGAATGGAAAAACTGGTAGAAGCCCACCTCGGGTAAAATCAGTTTGGATTCCGTAGAAATGTTGGAATATGCGAGGTAATACTGAAACTTTGACTTATCTCAGAAGATACGTTAAGGAAAGGCACACCTACGTTTCTAGCATCTGTAGACTTAGAGAAGGCTTTTGACAAAATTGAATGGAATACTCTCTTTCAAATTCTGAAGGTGGCAGGGGTAAAATAGAGGGAGCGGAAGGCTATTTACAATTTTTACAGAAACCAAATGGCAGTTGTTAGAGTCGAGTGTCATGAAAGGGAAACAGTGATTGGGAAGGGAGTGAAACGGGGTTGTAGGCTATTCGCGATGTTATTTAATCTGTATATTGACCAAGCAGTAAAGGAAACAAAATAAAAATTTGGAGCACGAATTAAAATCCATGGAGAAGAAATAAAAACTTTGAGGTTTTCCGATTACATTGTAATTTTGTCAGAGTCATCAAAGGACCTGGAAGTCCTGTTGAATGGAATGGACAGTGTCTTCAAAGGAATATATAAGATGAACATCAACAAAAGCAAAACGAGGATAATGGAATGTAGTGGAATTAAATCAGGCGATGCTGAGGGAACTGGATTAGGAAATGAGACATGTAAAGAAGTAGCAGATGAGTTTTGTTATCTGGCAAGCAAAATAACTGATGGTGGTCGAAGTAGAGAGGATATAGAATGTAGACTGGGTATGGCAAGGAAAGCGTTTGTGAAGAAGAGGAACGCGTTAACGTGGAGTATAGATTTAAGTGTCAGGAAGTCTTTTCTGAAAGTATTTGTGTGGATTGTAGCTATCTATATAAGTGACACATGGACAATAAATAGTTTAGACAAGAAGAGAATAGCAGCTTTCAAAATGTGGTGCAACAGAAGAATGCTGAAGATGAGATGGTAGATCACGTAACTAATGAGGAGGTACTCAATAGAATTGGAGAGAAGAGGAACTTATGACACAACTTGAATAGAAGAAGGGATCAGTTGGTAGGACACGTTCTGAGGCAGCAAGGGATCACCAATTTAGTACTGGAGGGAAGCGTGGAGGATAAAAATCGTAGGGGGAGGCCAAGAGATGAATACACTAAGCAGATTCAGAAGGATGTAGTTTTCAGTAGTTACTCGGAGATGAAGAGCCTTGCACAGGATAGAGTAGCATGGAGAGCTGCACCAAACCAGTCTCAGGACTGAAGACCACAACAACAGCATGATATCAATGAATGGAAATATGCTAAGTATTTTGTCTTAGTGACTTCTAAATTCCTAAAATTCGCAAATTGGCAAAAGTAGTCGAAGCTGACGGTTTCAGTATGTCCACTATGGTTTTCCCAGTTTAAATTTTCATCAATATGCACACCTACGAACTTACAGTTTTTTGTCCTACTTGGTATTCCTTATTGTTATAGTTAATAGTGGGTGGGATTTTTTCACAGTATAAAGCTGCACGAACTGCATTTTTCGAAGTTCGAACCTAGTCCTTTTGTGTAAATTCATTCAGTAACTTTCACAAAAACAGTCATTTACTACTTTATCTGTTGATGATTTTTTTTCGGCTTCACAGTAGCGTTTGTATCATCTGAAAACAGAACTAAGTGTAATTCTGCCTCCGATTCAAATATAATGACACATCATTAAGAATAATAGAGAGACATCGATCGAACCCTGTGGGACTGCCACTGTAATTTCTCCCCATGGTGATGATGTGGTGCCCCTGTTTGTGTTATCGAAGAGCCTGGGATAGCTTTCTGCATTCTGTTTCTTAAAGAAGAACCAGGCATGTTCTGAACCACGTACTCCATAAAAACTTAACTTCTCTTATAGAATATTATGACAGAACCCATCATATGCATTTGTCAAGTCACAGAAAATCCAGATGGACTATAATTTATTAAGTAAAGATTTCGTTATGTGCTCAGTAAATGTATAGATGGCTGACTCAGTACGATGCCCAATCCGAAATCCCAACTGTGGTTGACAAAGTATCCCATTACTTCACAGGTGGCCGGCTGGCGTGGCCGAGCGTTTCTAGGCGCTACAGTCTGGAACCGCGCGGCCGCTACGGTCGCAGGTTCGAATCCTGCCTCGGGCATGGATGTGTGTGATGTCCTTAGGTTAATTAGGTTTGAGTAGTTCTAAGTTCTAGGGGACTGATGACCTCAGAAGTTAAGTCCCATAGTGCTCAGAGTCATTTTTGAACTTCACAGCTGGGTGACGACCTTCTCAGACAATTTAAAAATGGTGTAAGCTGTGACAATGAGAGGTACTTACTGACATCTGTTGAGTCACCCTTTTTACAGAGAATCCTAAAATATTTCAGTGTTTGTAGGAAAACACGCTGAGTTAATGATCTACTACGTAAGTGACTAAGAGCAGTACATATTATAGGGTCAGAACTTTGTAGTGTCTTATTAGTGCTTACCCACTCCATTCGAACCTTCCATCTGTGAGTTATGATAACCTGTAATACAGCTCGGGATGGGGGTTTAATTTTTAATTTACTGAATGGACTCTGTATTGCTCCTCATCTACTGTTTGGCTGTATCTTCTGAACAATTTCGTCACCTATTTTTAAAAACCAATTATTACAAATATTTCCTACCCATGAAGTCCCTTTTACAATGCTCTCATACCCTTTAACAGAAATAATTTCATCTTCTTTACCTGTCTATCTCTTAACAATATTCGGTATTGATTTTATTTTATTATTTAATTCGTTAATTTATGACAAAATATGTATATTACTGAAATTAAAAAAAATTAAATTGATGATAATAAGGAAATACTTCTGGGTCATTACTTCTTCCCAGTATTTTGTACAAGACCTCTGTTCATTGTAAAGAGACTCTGATGACTGTAGTGATCGAAGATTTCTTTAATGACTTGCCATTATTACATTTAGTTATCTTTTCAATAATACTACTTTTAAAAGGAAATATAAAATCCTGAAGAAATATATTGAATTTAGAGCTAACATTACACTGCCGGTCGGAGTGGCCGAGCGGTTCTAGGCGGTACAGTCTGGAACCGTGCGACCGCTACGGTCGCAGGTTCGAATCCTGCCTCGGGCATGGATGTGTGTGTTGTCCTTAGGTTAGTTAGGTTTAAGTAATTTTAAGTTCTAGGGGACTGATGACCTCAGATGTTAAGTCCCATATTGCTCAGAGCCATTTGAACCATTTTTAACATTACTTGTCAGTAGCCTGTTGGTATGTTTGTATGTTGGCAGCGATATAGACTGTATTAATATTCCGGATAGCGCTCTGGTCTATTCGCAAGAGATACTGTGGTTAAAGGGACTAGCAGTTAGCGAGGTATAGAGAATCGATTGCACATGATTTTCTCAGTGCGCACTCAGTGTTGGTAGGACATGCATTGAGCAGGCTTTCAAATAAAGTGATGAAAGGATGTGAGGTGGCCCTCAGCTGCGTACCCTCTGACTCAAAGTTGAACTATTAAAAGTTTTGGCTGGTTTCGATGTCTAGGGGCTGGGATACGTAGGTGCCGCATTACAAGCCAGATATTGCTGAGTCTACAGTATACAATATAAATATACACATGAATCGATTGGTCGAAGATCCCTATCACTTGGCAATTGCAAATTTTTAATGCAACTTAGTAATTTATAAGTGAAAGATTGCAATAAAATAAAGTCTGCAGGTACTATCTTAACGACTTTAACTGATGAGAAAGATAGTAGAAGTATTTTTGAGAATGCGGTATATTTCTGCAAAACACCTATTGGTGTCGATGGTCCAGCAATTAAATAAAAATGGAAGATGAATAACGGGGAAACAGTTGATTCCTACTGCACGTAGTTAGTAATGAACAACAGCATAGCTATCGAGATATTTACTTCTAAACGCACGCTATGTCTTCACCGTAAAAGCCAAGGAAATCTCACAAGTGCACAAGTCGGCACTACGAAATATTTCTATCCCTAGCGACCACATGCAAACTGCTCCACTGTCCTAGTCTGTCGCGCGACTCCACGTGTGTCGCGCCGTCCAGCACCTCCCATGTCCTGTGCTGTCCCCCCACTTCCATCCAGTCTCCCCATTCACGAGCGCTGTGTGATTGGCTAGAGCACTCCCGCCATGTCTTCAAGCCAACAACACAAACATAAAACACTTTCTAAATACTGGATTTACATTTAAATGACTTGAAATTGAATAAATATTCCTACGGTTGGACCATAAACACGCTCTAACACACATTATTAAATAGACATATATCAAAGGAATGGAAATGGAAGAGGATGTAGATGAAGATGAAATGGGAGATATGATACTGCGTGAAGAGTTTGACAGAGCACTGAAAGACCTGAGTCGAAACAAGGCCCCCGGAGTAGACAACATTCCATTGGAACTACTGACTGCCTTGGGAGAACCAGTCCTGACAAAACTCTACCATCTGGTGAGCAAGATGCATGAAACAGGCGAAATACCCTCAGACTTCAAGAAGAATATAATAATTCCAATCCCAAAGAAAGCAGGTGTTGACAGATGTGAAAATTACCGAACTATCAGTTTAATAAGTCACAGCTGCAAAATACTAACACGAATTCTTTACAGACGAATGGAAAAACTAGTAGAAGCCGACCTCGGGGAAGATCAGTTTGGATTCCGTAGAAACACTGGAACACGTGAGGCAATACTGACCTTACATCTTAGAAGAAAGATTAAGGAAAGGCAAACCTACGTTTCTAGCACTTGTAGACTTAGAGAAAGCTTTTGACAATGTTGACTGGAATACTCTCTTTCAAATTCTAAAGGTGGCAGGGGTGAAATACAGGGAGCGAAAGGCTATTTACAATTTGTACAGAAACCAGATGGCAGTTATAAGAGTCGAGGGACATGAAAGGGAAGCAGTGGTTGGGAAGGGAGTGAGACAGGGTTGTAGCCTCTCCCCGATTCAATTCAATCTATATATTGAGCAAGCAGTAAAGGAAACAAAAGAAAAATTCGGAGTAGGTATTAAAATTCATGGAGAAGAAATAAAAACTTTGAGGTTCGCCGATGACATTGTAATTCTGTCAGAGACCGCAAAGGACTTGGAAGAGCAGTTGAACGGAATGGACAGTGTCTTGAAAGCAGGATATAAGATGAACATCAACAAAAGCAAAACAAGGATAATGGAATGTAGTAGAATTAAGTCGGGTGATGCTGAGGGAATTAGATTAGGAAATGAGACACTTAAAGTAGTAAAGGAGTTTTGCTATTTGGGGAGCAAAATAACTGATGATGGTCGAAGTAGAGAGGATACAAAATGTAGACTGGCAATGGCAAGGAAAGCGTTTCTGAAGAAGAGAAATTTGTAAACATCGAGTATAGATTTAAGTGTCAGGAAGTCATTTCTGAAAGGATTTGTATGGAGTGTAGCCATGTAAGGAAGTGAAACATGGACGATAAATAGTTTGGACAAGAAGAGAATAGAAGCTTTCGAAATGTGGTGCTACAGAAGAATACTGAAGATTAGATGGGTAGATCACATAACTAATGAGGAAGTATTGAATAGGATTGGGGAGAAGAGGAGTTTGTGGCACAACTTGACTAGAAGAAGGGACCGGTTGGTAGGACATGTTCTGAGGCATCAAGGGATCACCAATTTAGTATTGGAGGGCAGCGTGGAGGGTAAAAATCGTAGAGGGAGGCCAAGAGATGAATACACTAAGCAGATTCAGAAGGATGTAGGTTGCAGTAGGTACTGGGAGATGAAAAAGCTTGCACAGGATAGAGTAGCATGGAGAGCTGCATCAAACCAGTCTCAGCACTGAAGACAACAACAACAACAACATCAAAGGAATAGCAAACAAAAGTATGCCAGTAGCCTAACGTCTCTGTGCTTCCTAAACCACAGTAAATAATTGACAAATTTCTTCATGAATAGCATATATCAGATATAGACAAAGGCGTAGATGAATAAATATATTTATAAGGATGCTGCTACCGTTTTTTCGTGTAACTGCGGAATACTTATGGCCTGACACGATCGATAGTAATCGCCCACTTTGACCTCCAATAACGCATGTACTATTCAAGTTAGATGCCTGTAATTCATACCAATTTAGGTTTACACTAACAGGTTTTTAAAGACACATCCGTCGACGAAATCGGATGAGCCGTTTAGATTTTGGAAAATTATTATTGGGTGATACTTATTTAATTTACAATCATTTTCTAAACTTTAACCTAATAAAGATATTGAAAATCTGATTACACCATTAGAATCGTGGTGCAAATAATAGTAATGTTCATGTTTCGTTTTGAGGTATCACGATTCATGTGGCAACTATCAATTTCTATACGAACTATGAAATGTCTGCCATTAATGTTTCACACAGTCCACCATCTTTGGCACTCCCGGCGTGTCTCCTTCATCGACTCAGCGTCACCATGGAATTCCCAGGAACGTGGCTGGTTCACGAGCTGGGGCTGCCCCTCGTGTTCAGTTGACGTTCGACACCACGTGATTGCTGTCGGCCCGCGGCCCACCGAGGGGCCCCCACGCGGCCACAACTCGCCGTTACCTCACAATTGTAAAATAAGACTGGATGTAGTCGGTAATGTTTGGGTAGTGGAATTATTGACAAATATATAATTCTTGGAACTGGATGTCAGATTAATAAGGTAAAATCTTCTAAACACATTGTTTGCAGTACAAGAAAATCTTTCATTTGCTAACAACATTCCTCCTACTAGTTAGAGTCTATAGTAGTTAGAATCTTTTATTTAGCTGGCTGTACCTGCTGCTTGCTGTAATTCTGTGAGGTACGTGACCTATTAAAAGGTTTGGGTTATTGTTAAGATTTCTTGCAAATCAGGGCCATTCTTTTGTGTTAATTATTTGAAGCCATGTTGTCACTGTTTTGCAGTCAGATTGCGTTGGGCTTGTATATTGTGGGTAATAAATGAACAGGTTAAGTTTGAGTTGTCTGTGTCAGAGAAAATCCCGCAGGTCAGTGTTGAAATGATGAAAATAAGTAAAGAGACCAGTAGTTTCACACTGATTGCAAACTTCACCCCAGCCAACATTATTTAAGCTTTCTTTAAGATTTGTTCATGACTCAGGCTCACAGGTTTCTTGGAGTGTTGCTGAGCTGTACATAAAGCTGCGTAATATAACGTGACTGTGTGTCATAGTCTGACAAAATAGTTCAAATGGTTCTGAGCACTATGGGACTTAATTCTGAGGTCATCAGTCCCCTAGATACTTAGAACTACTTAAACCTAACTAACCTAAGGACATCACACACATCCATGCCCGAGGCAGGGTTCGAACCTGCGACCGTAGCGCTCCCGCGGTTCCATACTGTAGCGCCTAGAACCGCTCGGCCAACCCGACCGGCTTAGTCTGAAAATCCGTTTACCACCAGACTGGAATATGTCTCAGCAACTTCTGCTTGTTGAATGAATACGTTATGTATAAGGTACTACTGTCTTGAGCAACTCAAGTAGAGAAATTTATAGGTCTCTTTACCAGACAGAGCCCTTTAATCACTTCCTTCTGTCTGACAGAAAGCACAATAAACTACCAAAACTTTTCGTATGAATTTCGTAGTGACGCAGATGAGACCTGTATTTTCTAACATTCAGCAATATTACATTTCCCAATGGTAACTCACAACCACATGTTTCTGTATTTTAGTCTCTACAGAATTAACTTATTTCCACGTATTTCTATCTACAACCTTTTCCTTTAATACGAGAACCCCATTTTCACCCACAAAAATCTACGTGAGTATGCAGCTAACTTGTAACCATTTACTATAAGATTGTGTTGTATTGAGTTCAAGCAGACATATGATATCAATTGCTTTCGGTGTACTAAGATCTTCCAAATCATTTAACGAATCATTTGCTGTATTTTTTTCCCACCTAGCAACCACGCAACTCCCTCCCTCCTCTCCTCCTCCCCCCCCCCCCCCCCCCGGGCCCAACCAGCGAAAATTCTGATGCACCAAGTTGATTTCACTTTTTGTTCTACACTTTAGAATGCCCCATCAGCTTAATTTCCTTTAATATAGGCTGCCTTGGTTCTGAATTCGACCTAATCTCAGTATCTGACTTGACTCCGAATAACCATAGGGATTTGGCTTTGTGTGCTGATGGCCGCCAACAGATCTGTAACTCGTCTTTACTGCTCCTGATCAGATCCGTAGGCCACGAGAAGTATCTTCCCATCTTCCTATAGCAACTACTGGAACGGCACCAATGTGTGATTGTGCACCCATCGAAAGTCACAAGTTCATAGTCCTACAGCAAAGCTAACCCAGGGCTGGTCTTGGCACATGGAATCTCCACGCTACCTACCTTTGTGTTCTGACTAGCTACACTCCTGGAAATGGAAAAAAGAACACATTGACACCGGTGTGTCAGACCCACCATACTTGCTCCGGACACTGCGAGAGGGCTGTACAAGCAATGATCACACGCACGGCACAGCGGACACACCAGGAACCGCGGTGTTGGCCGTCGAATGGCGCTAGCTGCGCAGCATTTGTGCACCGCCGCCGTCAGTGTCAGCCAGTTTGCCGTGGCATACGGAGCTCCATCGCAGTCTTTAACACTGGTAGCATGCCGCGACAGCGTGGACGTGAACCGTATGTGCAGTTGACGGCCGTACACCACTGGTGATCGTCGAGGGGACACTGAATAGTGCACGGTACATCCATACCGTCATCGAACCCATCGTTCTACCATTCCTAGGCCGGCAAGGGAACTTGCTGTTCCAACAGGACAATGCACGTCCGCATGTATCCCGTGCCACCCAACGTGCTCTAGAAGGTGTAAGTCAACTACCCTGGCCAGCAAGATCTCCGGATCTGTCCCCCATTGAGCATGTTTGGCACTGGATGAAGCGTCGTCTCACGCGGCCTGCACGTCCAGCACGAACGCTGGTCCAACTGAGGCGCCAGGTGGAAATGGCATGGCAAGCCGTTCCACAGGACTACATCCAGCATCTCTACGATCGTCTCCATGGGAGAATAGCAGCCTGCATTGCTGCGAAAGGTGGATATACACTGTACTAGTGCCGACATTGTGCATGCTCTGTTGCCTGTGTCTATGTGCCTGTGGTTCTGTCAGTGTGATCATGTGATGTATCTGACCCCAGGAATGTGTCAATAAAGTTTCCCCTTCCTGGGACAATGAATTCACGGTGTTCTTATTTCAATTTCCAGGAGTGTATTTGCATTTTGTGCAGATTGGCCCTAATACTGTAATTTTTTATTTTTAACCAGCGTCTTTCTAGCTGCCCCTAATATCAACAATCGATGTAATTTGTTTAAAACCTTACAAATATCTCCTACGTTTGTTATTCCCTGGCTAAGGCTAGCACCTGGTTTTAAAATGCTTGTGACCTTGTCCTCTGAACCTAACTTTTACTATAGCTGCTGACTTACGCCCCTTCCACGAATGCAACCTAGGAGAACATATTATCTTTTCTGTTTTTTACGCAACTTACTGCAAGTTTTTTTGCGCTGTTCTGTTGCACACTACGTTACCCTACATCTGTGTGAGGCTCTTCTTTCACTGCTTCTGGCAGCAAGAAGCGAAATCTTTTGCTTAGCCGAATTACGAATTTGCTAGCAAAATTTTCACTGTTGCCATTCGCTTGTCACCTTTTCCACCACCCTTTTACCCGTTCTCTGTTTTTACCTTGCAACTATCGTAATTCAAATGTCGCGTTTTCTAGTTCTGCCTCAAGAAGAGCCAAAGAAACTGGTACATAGTATAGTACATAATATAGTGCAGAGGCCCCGCGATCACGCAGAAGTGCCTCAGCAAGACGTGGCGTGGACTCGACTAATGTCTGAAGTAGTGCTGGAGGGAACTGACACCATGAATCCTGCTGGGCCGTCCATAAATCCGTAAGACTACGAGGGGGTGGAGATCTCTTCTGAACATCACGTTCCAAGGCATCCCAGATAAGCTCAATAATGTTCATGTCTGGGGAGTTTCGTGGCCAGTGGAAGTGTTTAAACTCGGAAGAGTGTTCTTGGAGCAACTTTGTATCAGTTCTGGACGTGTGGAGTGTCACATTGTCCTGCTGGGACTGCCCAAGTCCGTCAGAATGCACAATGGACATGAATGGATGCAGGTGATCAGACAGGGGGCTTACGTACATGTCACAGTCGTATCTAGACGTATCGTAGATCCAATGTCACTTCAACTGCACACACCCCACACCATTCCAAAGCCACCAGCTCAACAGTCCCCTGCTGACATGCAGCTCCATGGATTCGTGAGGTTGTCTCCATACCCGTACACGTCCATCCACTCGACACAATTTGAAACAAGACTCGTCCGACTAGGCAACATGTTTCAGGTCTGAAAGCCCGTATCGACGACGTTTCGTTGAACGGTTCGCACGCTGACACTTGTGTTGGCCCAGCACTGAAATCTGCAGCAATTTGCGGAAGGGTTGCACTTGTATCGTGTTGAACGATTATGTTCAGTCGTCGTTGGTCCCGTTCTTGCAGGATATTTTTCCGGCCACAGCGACGTCGGAGATTTGTTGTTTTACTGGTAGACTTGTGAAATGGTCGTTCGGGAGAATCCGCACTTCATCGCTATCTCAGAGAGGATGTGTCCCATCGCTCGTGTGCCGACTGTAATACCACGTTCAAAATCACTTAAATCTTGATAAGTTGCCAACGTAGCAGCAATAACCGATCTAACAACTGCGCCAGACACTTGTTGTCCTATAGAGACGTTGCCGAACGCATCACCGTATTCTGCCTTCTTACATATCTCTGTACTTGAATGCACGTGCCTATGCTAGTTTCTTTGGCACTTAAGTGTATTTACCTTCTGTTCTTCGATTTTCCCGTCTTTCTGGCAAGCCGTAATCTAAACCTTTCCCGAATCACTCCCTGTGTGACCAATCTGCGGTAACATCCACACTTGGTACATAGGGGAAGCTCGTTTTAACACTTGATAAAATGAAACAGACAAAAAGGAAATTTATGTTACTATTTTTGTACGATTCATGCTCGTAAGTGTAGGCCGGAAAATTACGGCTGTAGGCTCAACAAAAAACTATATTTGTTATAGCGGTTTGCCTAAAAAAAAATGGTTCAAATGGCTCTGAGTACTATGGGACTTAACTACTGTGGTCATCAGTCCCCTAGAACTTAGAACTACTTAAACCTAACTAACCTAAGGACATCACACACATCCATGCCCGAGGCAGGATTCGAACCTGCGACCGTAGCAGTCACGCGGTTCCGGACTGCGCGCCTAGAACCGCTAGACCACCGCGGCCGGGTTTGCCTCATTTTCACGACACTAAGACTTATACTTACATGCTAATAATAACAAAAAACGTTTAAAAGTAACTATTAATCTCTTATTTAAGTAATTATTTACAAGAGCAGAACACCAAAGTACCTACAAAACGTCAACCATTCGACCTGTGGATTTGATCTCACTGTCCTTCTTATGCACGTCTTAGAAACTATTGCTTGCAGTGTCTCGCTGTACCAATCTAAAGAGAATGAAAATACGGATGGCCAGGCACAGTCTGACAAATTTGTAAATGTCTTGCAGGGTAGCTGTGTTGAGAAATATCTGTTAAGAAAAATGTTCCCGAGTCAATTAGCATTGAAATTAGTCTATCAGGCCATTGTGTGCGCAAAGTAAAGCGGCCCGCTACAGGCCGCGCTGCTGCCAAACGAATTCTTCCTAAAGCCGAGCAACAGAGTGATACGAAATTCGGGCACGGGTCGTAGTAAGCATCGAAGCCGAGCCAACACCTGAGCGGTCTCATGCGCTTTCATCTACACTGTGGGAATGACTGACACGAATTTTATCCGGCGAGCCGCTCGAATTTGCGCGTGCAACGGCCAGATTCGTTAACTTCAATGCTTATTAATTCTGAACGGCACGGCGTATCGAATGTTTCTCTTAACCGTGACTTCGCAGCTCAGCCTACCCTGAAACACCCCTACAAGCTTTTCAGAATGCTTCTGACCACCCTGCGTATGCTTCAAAATACAGAAGTCGTTGTTAGAAGTTGAGGCTGTAATGGTCGTAACTACAACAGTCGCCATATGGCTAGATACTGACTGGTGGCGAAACCCACGTGGGATCATTGTTGACGACAGAGTGCGGCAGTCTTCTCCCGCTGAGGTGTCGGTCGAGGGCAGCAGCGGAGCAGCGTCAGGTGGGTGCATCGAATTCCCGCCGGTCCCTCATCACGACTCCAAGGATACACTGTCCACTTACAAAACGCGCAGTCGGCTGTTACTCCGACAGTCAGTGACACGTTAAAGCCGAAATATTTCATTCGCCGTGACCACTGAAGCGCTGTCCTTCCATTACAAAGAAGTTACACCTGTTTCAACTTCTCATTATGCATAACTCACAGAAATTGTGGACTTTATCTTCGGTAGAATCATTTTCAATTGGATTCTCTGAAAGTACTTATCTCACGAAAAGACAAAGAACACAGTGTCAGTGAAACCTCCAGTTCGGACGTGTGCTAAGTTGGCACCTGTGATGCACAAGAGAGATTCCGTGAGTTAATGTAAAGCTTACGTAATTATGAAACTTATATTTCCACCACCTAGAGCTTCTTTATCAACAAACGGTTTCGTTCCTCATACCACCATCAGGTGCCTTAAGATATTTCAAATAGTTCACACATTAAATTGCATAGAATCCGCCTCACTGTTTCCAAGTATTAAAATACGTTACGATGTATTTTGTAATATTTGGTGCCACAGGCTTAATATCGCCATGCACGTTGTTTTTAATGATACCCGAAGATTGTCTGAGGACAGAAAACGGTTGTACTTATGAGCAGTTCTTTGTCGTTCAATTGTAGCGTTTTTCAAACTCTTAGGAGCTGTCGAACATCAACTTCACAAAATATTGCAAGCGTATTTCAGAAATTAATTATCTCAAAACTCTCCGTTCCAATAACTGAAGTCTAATTTAAATGCAACTAATGAAACGAATAGATCGATGTAGGTGAAATAAACGAATACCGGACGACGTTTAAGATCGTTGAGATACGCTGAACGTGCAATGTCTGAGAAAGTGTTGAGAGAATCTGTGGTAGCAATGGTAGAAACATCACTTTGATGTAAACACGAGCTACACCTCCATCAAAATATTTGCTACCGGAATAGAGGAAACGTTCTTTCAGGACGGAAATAAAATGACTGAAAGATTACTATCTTATTATCTGATCAAGTAAAGCAACAGGTAACCAGAATTTCCGAAAGGATAGAAGAAATGACAACTTAGTAAGTCAATCGTAATGAACCTGCAAAAAAGTTCAAAAAAGTATAATAGAACAATAACGCGAAAAAGAAAGCGCGGTTTTCGGAGAATGATATAATCAATTAAATGTCACATGTCACATGGTCAGGTCCAACAGCAGAATATTGCTATAATGTACTTACGCAGATTTGAGCGTTTGAAAGTATATGGTAGTGTATACCTAGTACACTATCCCGAAAGATTTTAAGTAGATTTCAGAGGAATTGGAAAGACAGAATGGAGGTTAATTACACGGTAAAATTTATGCAAGGAAGAACAAACGCGTGGGGTAGGTCATCGGAATACTGCATCAGATATCAGGAATTTTAAACTGTATTTATGAACATAGTTCATGAACAATATTTGGTAAGAAATAGTTAGAAATTGAAGAAATCTTTATTATCAATGAAGTATCTAGATTCACTGAACGATAGTAGTTTTAGTGACTTCATAAAGCAGAACCGGGATCGTAATACTTACTCAGAGGATATGCGAGTGCAGGCTTTCTCGGCGAATTTCATATATGAAGTCTTCACGGGTTGTCAGCCGAGTAGCATCGTCGTCTCGTAGCAACGTTTCGATGGAATGCGTCTCCATCATCTTCAGGCGAAGAGGATGTCGCACAATGCAAAAATGATAAAGGAAAAGTTCGCGGTAGAGGATAATGAGTACCTTGATATTGCTTTTATCTTGCATAAATGAGAAATTCTTGTTCTTCGAAAAAAGTAATGTTTATCAAATGAAAAGAAAAAAAATATGGCCCTGCAACCATGAAATACTCTATGAACTTAATGAACAAGTGCATCTCACAGTTGAATAAGCCAGAGATGTGGCACAAACCTAAGAAGCGTTCCTCAAAAAGAAAGACCAGTTCCTTTATTCATGTAGACCATACTCTTACACAGCAGCGTGGATTCCATCTCGGGTATGTTGTTGTCCAACATTAACCGGACAAAACATGCAGAGGTCAGGTTTAAAAGAGGCCAAATAAAGAACCTGCTGTTCCTCATTGTAAATGCAAAACTGCAGCCTACGACTAGAAAGTTATATTAGATTATCTTCTACAACACACCAACGAATGCTTGTTGCAACTCTAGTAATTGTATGTTGTCCCGAACAACTAGAACTGGATAGACTAGAAAAAGACCCGAACGGCAAATCAATGTGACACGTCACAAATTCTACCATCTATGCAGAGGACACAGCAAATATTACTCAAGATAAAACTATTGAATTGGTGAAAGTGGTAATATGAATCACGCTTTGAAACTTGCCAATTATAATGGTGCGAACTATCCAAAGCCCAAGGCTGGCAGGCATCTAGCAAACCATAAAGAGAGCAGAGCTATACACTCGCCGGAATGTGCCAAAAATACTCAACTTTGATGTTATTGTCTTTCTGATTAAGATACCAAATGGAATATTCCAGCAGAATAATGCAAGACCCACTACTGCTCCACAAATACCTTGAGGAACTTATAGACTCTATACTGGTCCGCCCAGTGCCCTACTTTCCCACACACATAGAATGGCTGGTATGCAAATGGAAAACGTATTCTTTCACACCCGGCTTCATAACGTACAATGTATTCGTTTCGTCAATAAATTCTTCATGTTAATATTGGGAGACTATTTGCTACTGTCTCTCAGTTAATATAAGAGTCTATTCGCTGCCGTGGGGATCACACTTCACACTGATTTCAATAGACATCAGTTTAGGATGGAATTAAAGTTAAAAAATTAAATTCCTTATATGTGAGCAATGTCCCCGCAAATTTTGCTGAAAACCGCACTGGTGGTTTTTTGTGCAACACTTATTTACATTAAATACAACAATAACTATTCAAATATTAACAGGAAAATTTAACAGAAGCGTTTTATAGGTAAACAAAAATAACAGTTTAGGATTCAGTACACGACAAGGATTTGAAAGTATTTTTTTTTTTTTTGTTTGCATGGTGCTTCGTATTTGCCGTGATAATTGCGTTTGTCTCTAACTGTAACTTAATTCACAGGGTTTATGAAACCGAATAATATCGTCAGTTTCACGACTTTGTTAAGTGAGATTTATGAAATTCCGTTGTGTGAGTAAAGGTTATTGTCAGGTAGGTCACCTAGACGGATAATGCGGAGAGCCTCTACTTCAGTCAGTTCACTAAGAAATTTCAGCGAAAGAAACTGGTACAATTGTCTAATATCGTGTAGAGCCACCGTGAGCACGCAGAAGTGTCTCGGCAAGACGTGGCATGGACTCGACTAACGTGTGAAGTAGTGCTGGAGGGAACTGACACCATGAATCGTGCAGGACTGTCCATAAACCCGTAAGAGTACGAGGGGATGGAGGTCTCTTCTGAACATCACGTTGCAAGGCATTCCAGATATGCTCAGTACATGTCTGGGGAGTTTGGTGGCCAGTGGAAGTGTTTAAACTCGGAAGAGTGTTCTTGGAGCCACTCTGTAGTCGTGTGGTCGTGTGGGGTGTCGCATTGTTCTGCTGGAATCGTACATGTTCGTCGGAATGCACAATGGACATGAATGGATGCAGGTGATCAGACAGAATGCTTACGTACGTGTCACCGGTCACAGTCATATCTAGACTTATCAGGGGTCCCATATCACTCCAACTGCACACGCCCCACAGCATTACAGAGCCCCCACCAGCTTGAACAGTCCCCTGCTGACATGCATGGTTCATGGATTCATGAGGTTGTATCCATACCCGTACATGTCCATCCGCTCGATACAATCTGAAACGAGACTCGTCCCAGCACGCAACATTTTTCCAGTCATCAACAGTCCAATACCGGTGTTGACGAGCCCTGGCGACGTGTAAAGCTTTGCGTCGTGCAGTCATCAAGGGTACACGAGTGGGCCTTCGGCTCCGAAAGCTTACAATACGTTAGTTCGTCCAGTCGTATTGTTCTTCTGTATAGGACCCTTACCAGTCGGGTCTCATTCAAGAGATTGAGAAGGTCCAAAGGAGACCAGCAAGATTCGTGACTGATAAATTTAGCCATCGCGAGAGCGTAACAAACCTCATAGAAAGTTTGAAATGGGATACACTTGCAGACAGACGATGCGCTAAACGGAAGGGGCTTGCGACCGAACCGCCGAATCTTTCCATCAGTAAATGGGGTATCTTCTCAACTGACTCGGTTGTTTTAACCCCCTCCACTGACGGAATGACCCACTTCCTAATTCCGTATGTATAAAACCAATACGGACTTGTAGCTGTCACGCCTTTGCGCTTACTGCTACGTATTTTAACCGTAAATGGCTCAGTCCTAATGGTAAGAAGTAGTAGTGAATTCACGTTGTTAATATTTGAATACAGCACAGCTGCCACAAGCTCAGCTCACTTTTACTCCACTCCTAACCTCGCCATTGCACCACATTAACTTGGTGCTACGTGGATCTTGCTAAATTCACTTGCGTGTACATTTTTGTCCGTTACTCGCCAGTATTTACCTATTGGATTAGTACACTCCTAACCGGACTATTTCTCAAAGAGCTGTGATGATTGAACGGGTTCGATCCACGGCCTACAGTGCCCTACAGTTCACACGGTAACACTGCCTACCTGACCCACTTAACTTGGTAGTGAGCTTATGTATCCAATCACCACTGCTAGCAGCAGTGGGTAATCCTATCAGCACGACGAGAGCAGCAGACTTACCGTCGAATCCTCCTGAAAATACTTATAACTACGGTCGCCAGCTCTGAAGGAGCAAAAGAATAAATCAATTTTTTGGCTCGTTTCAAAGTGAAACGGCTTGAGTTGAATTTAAACTTAATTCTGAATATTACTATTTCTGATCATTCGAGGTGATTCTACAAAGCAAATACTGTTTCAATTTCTGTGAGTTGGCTTGGTAATTACTACCAAGATTATTTATGCAACTTGGGTTGACAAAATTCTATCCTTCAACTTCATGTAATGATTTTGGATATTACCCTTTGGACAATTGATATAGAATTACTTAAGTCACTTTACTTGAAAGGTTACTCAGAAAAATTTAAGTAACTATAAATAGGCGACTCATTCTGGTGTGTCCATTGCTCTTTTCAACGTTCTTATACGCTAAAGTATTCTACAACAAAAAGAATTGTAAATGAAAGAGGCGAGGGTGGCCTCAGTCTGATTTCACTACACTATGTTTGAGGTTACTACACTTTACAATGAACAACATGCGTCGTAATTTTACTCATTACTATATTCTGTCCTCTGCACTTGCACAAAAGAAAACTGGTATTCTCCTTTTACAAGTATACAAAGTGAGACTTAACAATTGCAAGCAGTCTTGCCTTGGGTAGACGTGTCGGTGCTGGTGGTGAGATGCATGTGGCTAACGCAGCTCTTCACGCCTCATGCCCTTAATGGCGGCTGGAACTACGAGCTGTAGCACTCGTATAAGCTACTGCACGTCCGCCATAAAATCTGGGCGCAGGAACTCTTACAATCAGCACCAGTGGCATAGAGACGGCTTCGACAACCATTCGTCGCGTTCCACTCCACAAACGGCGACGATATTCGCCTCTTCGCTGTTGCGCAATCACTTTTGCGTGAGCACAGTTACGCACGTCCGGTCACGTCAACACTCCCCAGGCCATTCCATTGTTCAGTCCCTGTGTCTCCAGCTACCTCTAGCTACGCTCGTATCACCAAGAGTGGGGGCATTCCCCTACCACCTTTTCACTGAAATCATTTAGTATTTAAGAAAATTTATATTTATTACCCTGAAGTTCATACCAGTCATAATAATTTACTACTAGCGCTTTACAACATTAAATTATACAGTAATAACTTATAATTACCAAGAAAAAGAATACATTTGACTCCGAGAGCTTAGTGCATTGTCTGACAGGTAGCGCTAATTCCCGGTTTCGCCAATAGATGGCATCAGGGTGCACTCCCTGGCAGTCTCACACCAGTGCGCCCGTTTCCGACCCGCGGGCTCCAAATTACTGGCAGCCTACCCTCATTTCAGTTCTGTTACAGGCTGCTCACTAAATTCCGAAATCCGATCTTCGCCGAGGATGTACAGTATATATTATTACCACCAACTTTCAAATCGCGCTATGCTCACCATTCAAAGATTAGGGAAATTAGAGCTCGTACTGAGGCGTTCAGACAGTCGTTTTACCCTCGCGCGATCCGCGAGTGGAACAGGGGGGTGGGGGGTGGGAGGGGGGAATATGAATTTGGCACGAATTGTGCCCTCCGCCACACACCGCTTGGTGGCTAGCGGAGTATATATGTAGATGTAGATCGATGGGTCTCCGTTGAATGGTTTGCGCGCTGACACTTGTTGATGGCCCAGCACTGAAATCTGCAGCAACCTGCGGAAGGGTTGCACTTCTGTCACGTTGAACGATTCTCTTCAGTCGTCGTTGGTCCCGTTCTTGCAGGATCTTTTTCCGACTGCAGATACGTCGGAGATTTGAGGTTTCACTGGATTCCTGATATTCACGGTACACTCGTGAAATGGTCATACGGAAAAATCCCCGCTTCGTCGCTACCTCGGAGATGTTGTGTCCCATCGTTCGTGCGCCGACTATAACACCACGTTCAGTCTCACTTAAATCTTGTTAACCTGCCATTGTAGCAGCAGTAACCGATGTGACAATAATCGATGTGACAACTGCGCCAGACACATGTCTTATATAGGCGTTGCCGACCGCAGCGCCGTATTCTGCCTGTTTACGTATCTGTATCATTGAACAGACATGCCTATACTAGTTTCTTTGTCGCTTCAGTGTATAACGTTTGATTATTTCTTTAAAAGTGTAAATAGTGAAACGTTATTCTTGTAAATAACTTCCCCATCTATTCCTTTATGATTAGGAAATGGAAGCCTTGTTTTCCAGTGAAACAGAAAAGATCTAGAAGGTTTTATAGTTGTTTTAATGTCTCATAATGATACGGTCGAACACTCAAAAGGATTTTATTCAAATTGAGACCGACGGTGTATGGCTACACATCAGCTACGCTTTGGATTTGCTGATTGCTCTGTACTGTACGTCTGTAGTGTAAATGAACTTCACAAATAACAGGGATACGTTAATACAACAAGTTATAAAGGAGGTCTGATAATGAGTTATGAAATAATAAAATAAGCTATGATTATCACATCTAAATGAAATATGTAGGAAGCTCTTGTTTTATACATTAATGAATTGATAGTAAATCATAGTTAGTTTGGTATATTAACACTTGGTACATCTTTGAATGCAAATACAATGAAAAATTATCTTTTTATTCGGATTATCATCATCTCAGATATGCTTGCATACTAAATACGTGAGCTACACACAGTCTCTGGTTTCCAGAGGTTGCATTATAGAGAAAATCGCGGGCAAGCTAGTAGGGAACAGTCGAGTCGCGTCGTGTGCTATGCAGAGGTTTCATTCTGTCCAGTAATATCTATGCATTGGTAATCAGAGAGTACTATCAGTCATTTGTTCAGTATTCTAAATACCCCTGTGGCACGACGGTGATTTCTTGTCATTTGGAGAGAGACCTGTCAGTTTTAAGGTGCTGGAGGTTACGTGGCTTCACGAGGGTTTATCCCGTTCCAGCACATGGCTTTAAGACAATGCTTTATCTATGTTTGCGGTGATGACTGGCAGACCCAAATTAATACGACGAAGTTAGATACGGCAAATTGAGTGGGAGTTGAGGCGAATCAGCCGAGGCACTGAAACGATTTATACGAATTTTACATTAAAAGAAATTAAATAATCAAATCCGCAACATGTGCAATTTGCTGGATAATTTACAACTTTTGAACGAGTGCAGGTACAGAGTAAATCGAGTGCTCATTTTAAAGGTCTCGTCGAAAGGCAACGACTGACATCCTTGTATAATTTGCAGCGTTAATAATTCACTGGTATAACGGGTTTTTCAAAATTTGTTGCTAACAATTATTTAAAACAAATAACTCAAGACAACACATGAAAAGCATGACAGTGTCATGGTACACATTTCATCACCTTTAGTTTGTGATATTTGTAATTCTTACGATATGTTGTCTTTGTTTGTTAACAATTTTTGCACAGTTTTGACCACATTTGTTTAATTTTCGTATATTCACAAATTCTGATCAAATTCGTATGGAAAGCGGTGCCTTATAAACAACTGTAACGTTATTTACTGGCACAAGTGGACAAAAACTACTTTCGCACTCGGCGAATATGATTGAAAAACATTAAAACATTGATTCTGGGCAAACTATTGCAGCTACAAATTTGTGTAATATACGTCGTTTGATGAAAATTTGAACGCGCATATAGTGGCGCAGACAGAATGAAGATGGTTGTTCTATATAAAAAGTTTTGCAAAGAAGTGGTGATCAATGGAAAGCAGTTACGTGACGTAGTTCGGGGAATTTCGGATCGAGGGTATTTAAGCGGAGCTGACACAAAGCTCCAGGAGAGGCGCTTTGCTGACGCCGGACCTGCCTTGTTCAACGCAACACTCTGGCGACAGTTTCTGCCGTTACAGAAGTGAATTTCGCATGTGCGCGCAAAAGGAAGACAGAATTTTTCGTGAAGAATCCGGACTTTTCGGTGTGGAAGACAATAGGGACTTGTGGTGTTTTCACGCGTTGTGTCTTTTGGCGATTGTTTTTGTAAGCAAACGGGACTTGGCTGCAAAATCGTATCTGTGGGACTCTGTTTCCAATCGAGTGCTGCTACACGCGGCCGACGAAGCGGGACTGTAGGACTCCGTTTACTTTTGAGCGTCCCGAACTGCGTTTTGGCACGCCAACGGGACTTTGTTTCTGATATGGTCGGGTTGCACTCTGTTTTCTCCGCACTTAGGTAACACTTCTGTAGCAGCGCCATTCGACATTAACTGTGTTTGTTCCACTCGGGACTTGGAATATTTTGTGGCAGCCGACACTTGGGAATTTGCGTTGGAGTCGAGTCAACTTTAGATCGTAGGGATTAGGCCGTGTTTTAGCGAACTGACCGATTTGCTAAACATCAATCGATGTTCTTCAACAGTCAACAACTTTTATTAAAATTTATAGCGTTCTCGCCATCGCTATTCGGGGCTCTAGCAATAACTAAAATTGCACGTAACTGTTTGGAAGACACAACCAGTGAAATGTATTTAGTTATTAATAAAAACTTGTGAATTTTAATAGACGTAACACCGCATTCGATTCGTCATTTGACATCAGTCTCCTAGGCTGTACGTTGTTTAACATTTGTACTTGTCGCCCAGCGTCATCGAGAGTGTTCCATTGAAAGGGTACAGTACCGCCCGACATTGAAAATGGGTACAACATACTTCATTATTTTTGTCAGAACAACACATTTTTTTGTAAAATAACTCAATTTCAATTAATACAGCGAAGCCGGATACCAGTGTGGGAAAGAATGACAATTTATTTATTTAATTGATCACATGTGCACTCCCACAAAGTAAATCCCTACATCCAGTTTGGTGAGATCTGTGAAATGAATGAATGTATGGTCGTCTGCTAACCGCAGATAGTGAATGTGAATATATGATCATCTTTGAGACGATCCTTTGGCCACCTTTGGTGGGACCAAAGAGATGAAATTTACCTGAGCTTTGAGCGCCAAAAATGTGACTGACCAATACGGTAGCAAGGTGCTCCCCCACTTCAGCAGAGGTGCGAGAGGACCTCGAGAACGGCCATGTTTCAGCACTCTGCCGCTGGATCTTGTGCTGTTAAGACCTGTTTTAGTTGTGCTCCGTAATGACGAAAGAGTGGAGACATGGTATGCATGTGGAATATTTAAGAGTAGTTTGAAATATTAATTTCTCTATTTCAGGAACTTTTGTGGGGAGAATTAAATGTCAGGCAGGTAATATTAATGGGATTGTAGTAATCTTCGGAAGTGACCAACGGTCACAATGAAACCATGTGTAGCAATAAGTTCAAATACTTCCGTGTGCTTAAGTTAAGCTGAATTACTAGCGTGTGTACAATAAGTTGAAATATTTAAGAAATAGCGTGTGCACCATAAGTTGAAATATTTAAGAAATGGCGTGTGCAGGACTTGAAATTAGAGACGAGTACTTCCACGTGGTGAGTACTGTGTGAGTCTCAATCTGTGTATGAGACAAAGGATAAAGAGAAGTACTCGTCCATGGTATCAATTGAGGACTCGCGTGTGTGATGAATATGTTCTTAATATTACTTTGCGTGATATGATTCCGTGTGACGCTAGGTTTAAACTCTGAGAGAGAATCAAGGTGAGTCGGCCGTCTATCCAGCAACGCGACTTGGCTTGCATTGCACAGGAAGACGTGCAAATATCTCCAGAGCTCATAGTAGGAAAGTAGAATTACAAAGTGGGGCAGTGTAGTATGAAACTGGGATAAATATTAATTGAAGTGGGAAAGCTGAAAGTGATAATGTTGTGACTATTCTCTGTGTAGTATTTCATGTTGTTGTGTGGTGTATGTCATGTAATTTGGGTATGTGTGGTTTGCATGGGAGAGTAGCGAGGTAGTTTCAAAAGATTAGTGGGTTATGCTTGTTTCTTCGGTACCGCTCGGTCTGGAGGAAAGTTTAGTGATGATGATTGTGAGAGTCGAAGTGTGAGGTATAATAAAAGATCCACCATCCTATCCAGAAAGTGCACTGTAGCGTTAAAAATAATTACGAGACCATAATATAGAGATTAACCATTGTAAAGCCATGCCCACTGGGCGGAATTTCTCATGTGTTATTGTTGTAGGTTATAGTTTTTGTGTGTTTAGGTTAGAGAACTTATTGGAATAAATAAGATAGTGAAAAGAAAAAGATTGGTGGACTTTTCCTTCGAATTGTATGTTGTCATAATGTCCCGAATTTATAATGTGTGCGCCATTCATATTCAGTGCGGTGGCCACGTGTTGACAAAAGCCGTTAAATAAAAGACAAAAAGAAAATGTGGTATTGCCAGTGCGTAGTGAACAGTCAGAGTTCTGTAAATTACTGATAGTCAGATGCGTGTTTCCGTTGGGTATTAATCATATAGGAGGATAACTTGTAACTTAAGTGTGAGTACTAGAGTTCATGTTACTCGATAAATAAGAATGAATCCACTCGCTTGGCAGACCACTCATCTTGCAGGCCTGACTGCTTGATGCCACAGTATGAGCAAGGCATGTGGGTGCCTCTCACCATTTATGCACCACTTTAACAGGTGTTAAGCGCACTTACATGACGGCAGAAAGGGTAGGAGATCATTCCCGAGTTAGAGGACGGGAGCCAGCGATCAGAAGCTTTTGGAGCCCCATTCCACTCGACCTACCGTCGCTGCCCTCCCCCATTCATGTTTTATATAATATTGTATTAGAAATCAAGAAAACAACATTTTGTAATAGAAATATTTCGTAGAAACAGACATTATCTTGTATGACAATGCTGAGAGAGAGAATTATGGTTGGAATTTACTTTTATATCATTATAAGGACTGAATTTCAAAGCACTTCCATTTGTCATTTATAAATATTTCACACACTGTTCAACGAAAATGTCCGACAATATTTGTATTGTCAAGCCTTGCACGAATAATAAGTAATAATTCTGAAAAGTAAATTACAGAAATGAGTTTGCTGAAACATTGATATAAAGAGAAGTAATAAAAAGAAAGCAAAGCGCCTCGCAATGATTTATTTCAGACCATCGTTTGCAGTGGAGCCATACCAGAGTCAAATTATTCGCTGCGAAGTAAGAATTTTTTGTAGGGTCTAAAGAAACATTTTTGACAGAATATTACGAACGGTTTTCACTCAGGTAAATTCATGTAAATTCCAAAGATGCGTTTTAGTTATAGGACATATTTAAGTTACTTAACATTGAGTTATACTGAGTATGTTTGTGGATACAATCTAATTTACTGTCAGATACACTCCAGATTAATTAAAACTTCATTTCTATAAAGTAATTTGCATAAAAAGGTTCATGTTCAAAAGTAGGATAGGTACGCCAACTCTGGATCTAAATCTGTAATCGGTATTTTAGGAATGAGACAGTTTTTAGAGTTCGTTAGCGAGAAATCCAGGTAAAACGCAGTCTCGGCATGCAGCTTCCATCTATACAGGTAACTTTGAAAGTCACTGAAGTCGTTGGCGAATTCGGGACTCAGAGGAGTAGCGGCCATAGGTTGCACAGACACGAAAAGAAATGGAAATAATAAACAGCAACAGTGAGACGTGGTGGATATTTAACGCGAAACTATTCAAAACGGAGAGTTCCTGAGCGGCCGATAGAGGAATGGTTGTTGCAGATTACTAGGCGAGACAAGAAAGGAAACGCTTGTGTCAACTGGAAGATTGGAGAGAGATACGTAACTATGCCTGTAAAGGAAGTGAAATGAAGGTGTATCCAGATAATGGATGGTAAACAGGCGATGGAAGTTGATTGCTGAAATCAGTGCTATGACGAAGAAGGAGCTACAACCTAATGGGAGACACATTCATTACGCTAAAAATCGAAATGCTTGGGAAAATCTAGAAGAAGTTCTTACCTAGCATCTAGTGCCAAATGGCGATGGGCAGAATCTTACATCTTATTTTTGTGGAAACTAGTTTGCGAAACACGGTTGAAGATGTATACTACAATTTTAAACATGGCTTTGAGCCAGAAACCGTACAAGAATATGTTTTGTACACTACTGGCCTTTAAAATAGCTACACCAAGAAGAAATGCAGATGATAAACGGGTATTCATTGGGCAAATATATTATACTAGAACTGACATGTGATTACATTTTCACTCAATTTGGGTGCAGATATCCTGAGAAATCAGTACCCAGGACAACCACCTCTGGCCGTAATAACGGCCTTGATACGCCTGGGCATTGAGTCAAACAGAGCTTGGACGGCGTGTACAGGTACAGGTACAGCTGCCCATGCAGCTTCAACACGATACCACAGTTCATCAAGAGTAGTGACTGGCGTATTGCGACGAGCCAGTTGCTCGGCCACCATTGACCAGACGTTTTCAGTTGTTGAGAGATCTGGAGAATGTGCTGGCCAGGGCAGCAGTCGAACATTTTCTGTATGCAGAAAGGCCCGTACAGGACCTGCAACATGCGGTCGTGCATTATCCCGCTGAAATGTAGGATTTCGCAGGGATCTAATGAAGAGTAGAGCCACGGGTCGTAACACATCTGAAATGTAACGTCCACTGTTCAAAGTACCGTCAATGCGAACAAAAGATGACCGAGACGTGTAACCAATTGCACCGCATACCATCACCCTGGGTGATACACCAGTGTGTCGATGACGACTACACGCTTCCAATGTGCGTTCACCGCGATGTCGCCAAACACGGATGCGGCCATCATGATGCTGTAAACAGAACCTGGATTCATCCGAAAAAATTACGTTGTGCTATTCGTGCACCCAGGTTCGTCGCTGAGTACACCATCGCAGCCGCTCCTTTCTGTGATGCAGCGTCAAGGGTAACCGCAGCCATGGTCTTCGAGCTGATAGTCCATCCTGATGGAAACGTCGTCGAACTGTTGGTGCAGATGGTTGTTGTTTTGTAAACGTCCCCACCTGTTGACTCAGGGGTCGAGACGTTACAGCCATGCGGATAAGATGCCTGTCATCTCGACTGCTAGTGATACGAGGGCGTTGGGATCCAGCACGGCGTTCCGTATTACTCTCCTGAACCCACCGATTCCATATTCTGCTAACAGTCATTGGATCTCGACCAACGCGAGCAGCAGTGTCGCGATACGATAAACCGCAATCGCAATAGGCTACAATCCGACCTTTAACAAAGTCGGAAACGTGATGGTACGCTATTCTCCTCCTTATACGAGGCATTACAACAGCGTTTCACCAGGCAACGCCGGTCAACTGCTGTTTGTGTATGAAGAATCGCTTGGAAACTTTCCTCATGTCAGCGCGTTGTAGGTGTCGCCACCGGCGCCAACCTTGTGTGAATGCTCTGAAGAGCTAATCATTTGCATATCACAGCATCTTCTTCCTGTCGGTTAAATTTCGCGTCTGTAGCACGTCATCTTCGTGGTGTAGCAATTTTAATGGCCAGTAGTGTATAATACAGCCAACCGTTGCAACAAGATTTATCTTGATCTGGCTTCAACACCGACTCTGGGTATCTTCACCAGAAAAACCAAACACAATTACCTATGCACGGTTACAAAACTGTTAATATTGAGGAAAACTAACACTAGATGGTTATTATACCGAACAAATTTATGAAGTGGCTATACTCACATGAAGTGAGAGATGAAAACAAATCGTGTAGCCGTTACTCTAGGTATTCTATCATACTCCAGATATGTAGGTGATATTTTGGTTATTTACAGAAAGTCTGGTGACAGCATTGATCACCTTTTGAAAATCTTCAATGAATTTCACGAAAAAAATTACTTTGACGCGTCCGCTCGAGAACGAACCCCCTCCGTTAATTGTTTGGATCTAACATTACCAGTAGTTCATATCAAAATTTCCTTTCATATTTTTCGCAGAGAAAGCTGCACTGATTAAATAGTACCGTCCGGATCAACACACCTTTATTCCCACAAAAATGCCTTTTTTCGTTCTTCCATCAATAGAGTTGTTTCCACTCCTTTATGTGATGAAAACCTCGATCTGACATTACTTTGATTAAAGCTATCGCAGTCAATAATAGCTACTGAGCAACCATAGTGGCCAAATATTCAAAAATAAAACGAACAATACAATCACTACTCTTGGCACTTCGCCAAACAACAAAAATGATGAAAACAATTTCTACATTATTTTTGTGGCCTGGTTTGCACGATTCAGCGTCTCCTAAAAACCAAATACGATCGTATTTGCTAACACTAGTATGAGAAATAACCTTATTCATAATGTGAACTACAGCATTCTCCCTTACAGAACTCAAGAGTCTACAAAATTAGCTGTGACAGATTTCCAGCCTTTTAGATTTAAAGAAATGTTCTTAGGAAGAAAGGTACAAATATACATAGGTAGTCCTTTGCTGATCATTTATTAATTACTGGCCATAGCCCTAAGGAAGTTCATGACTTAGTATCCTGCCGATAGGAAAGAAAGACTTCAGACTTAATTTCGTAACGTACCAGAAGTTTTCAGACACCTTTCTCTTAATGACGGTTTTATTCTGAATGATTTGTTGCAGCTACGTAGTAATATATTCTTTAATGGTAGAAAGACCTTTCTTAGAAACACCTAGAAGTGACTCCTCATTTTCCTCAGAGTAGACGCTAAATAAAATATTGTCTTCTACTCTCCTTTTCATTTATTATATTGGAATTCGTTTTCACGCAAAGTGTGTACGAGAATAATTGCTTTTGCATTGTCCTGTAAATAATGTTTATTTTGCTTAACACTGACTGGTGACTTGCAAGATGATCGCTTATATGTTATTTGAAATCCTTTTGCTAATGTAAGCAGCTAATTTCTTCGATTGTTAATAGATGCTGCGAGATGTTTCGCGTGCACGTTGTGGCAACTTCAGCCTCTGAGCCTCTTAGTCTGATGTCACCTCCAGTGCATGTTTTCCCTTACAGCTCTGGCGGCTTACAGTGTAGGAATATTTTTTACTGACAAGTATCACTGCTATGCCAGTCTCAATACCTGTAACGTTTATAGCCGGCCGGGGTGGCCGAACGTTTCTAGGCGCTTCAGTCTGGAACCGCGCGACCGCTACGGTCGCAGGTTCGAATCCTGTCTCGGGCATGGATGTGTGTGTTGTCCTTAATTAGTTAGGTTTAAGTAGTTCTAAGGTCTAGGGGACTGATGACCGCAGAAGTTAAGTCCCATAGTTCTCAGAGCAATTTTGTAACGTTTTGGGAAGTTATTTCATATAACTCGTACATTTCTTCGGGATAATATTCTCTATTCTTGGTTTTTATTTACATTAATGGCTTTATTATCTTTTATAGGTTACTGGTTTTGGTTTTTCTGCTGAAGATACGCGTTGTCGGTGTCGAAACTAGGTAACGTTAATCTTATCGCAACTGGTTGTCTGTATTATACGAATCAATGTGTACTAGACAAATGTTTTTATTTAAGGCCTGCAATAGAGCAAAAGAAAATGTCAAAATGTTACTTGCAGTTCTGAGTTATACGCTGTAGCAATCACGACATCATATTTTCCAATCGTAGCTAACACACACATTCATCTACAGGGTATAACAGAAATGTATGGCACGAATTCCAGGACACATTCCTCACACGTAGACGAAGAAATTACTTTATACGAACATGGGTCTGGAAACTCGTTGTTTTCATGTTGCAACTCATTTTCTGCACCTCATTAGCCACGTGAAACACACACGAACAGAATGCATCAGCATACCACATGTAACTTTTTCTTACAGGTGATGTTCAATATGCCCTAAATGGGAATTCATACATGCATTAATCGGCCATAGTAGTGCAACTCGGCTGCGCTGAAGCACTGCGTATCGTTCCGCAGTGTTCGACATACGGACATGGGGACTCTGAACATCTTGTACTGGGGCCCCACACTCAAGATCTATCAGATGCACCCACAAATAAACGTCCAGGGGGTTTATGTCCGCAGAGAGTGGAGGCCAGGCAAATGGTCCATATCTACCTCTCCATTAGTCACCGAGGAGGTGCCCCACCGTGCACGAAAGATATCTTTTGTCGCACCAGCTAAAGGCACGTCTGCTAACGGATCAGGTAGGAAATCCTCTACGAAATTGTGACAACTTTGTCCGTTGAATCTGGGTGAAAGGAAGCGAGGCCCTACCGAACAGTCACCAACAATGCTGACCCAAACATTGACAGAAAATCTTTGTTGATGAGGTTCTTCAACAGTAGCGTCAGGATTGACATCTGCCCACACCTGCCGGTTGTGAAAATTTACAACCGAATCCCTTCGAAACGACGCCTCATCTGTGGACGGCACTGTTGCACTACAATTAGGTTTGACATTTTGCTGAACAAACCTTTCGCAGAAGAGTACGTGCCGGAACGTCAGCTGCTGGCAGTGCCTACACATGCTGCAAGTTGTACGAACAACAGCTGGTCCTCCTGTAACAATCGTGTGCTCGACATGCAGTGTTGCCTCTGCCGTTGCGGTGTCCTCGTGTCCTCCTAGGCGCCCCCGGTCGCGAGCTTAAGTGCCCCGTGCTCCCTGAGTCGGCGACCAATGCCTTCAAACGTTTTCCTTCGTCCTGGAATTCTCTTCCTGTAGGAACGTTGAGCGCGGGCGCCATTGCCGTTAGTAATTCGTACATCCAGTGGGCATCTGCGTCTGTGTAGAGTGCCGTTGCGCGAGCCACCTCTGTGTTTACGTACTAACCCGAGCGCTTGCAACGGTCGTACTGGTCGCTACAACGGTTGATGTTGCCTGTAAACAAGCAATGGCGTACGTCGCGTGGCAGCGGGTACATGTGAAACAAAACACTGGCGGTGCACAACGTAACCAGACGTCACCAAGAGTGCGTGTTCCCCATGATTCTAATGTTCGGTTCTTGTGTGATCCCCTGATTAATTAGTTGGAGAAAATGAGTTGTGACACGGAAACAAAGCGTTTCCAGACCCATTTAACATAATATAATTTCTTTGTCTACGTTTGAGGAATGTGTCCTGCAATTTGTGCAACACATTTTTCTTACATCAAAAATGGTTCAAATGGCTGTAAGCACTATGGGACCATCTGAGGGCAACAGTCCCCTAGACTTAGAACTACTTAAACCTAACTAAGGACATCACACACATCCATTCCTGAGGCAGTATTCGAACCTGCGACCGTAGCAGCAGCGTGGTTCCGGACTGAAGCGCCTAGAACCTCAGGGCCACAACGGCCGGCTTTGTTACATCCCGTATATCCTGACTGCCACACACACACACACACACACACACACACACACACACACACACACACACACACACAGGGTGAGTCACATAACATTACCGCTGGATATATTTCGTAAACCACATCAAATAATGACGAATCGATTCCACAGACCGGAAGTGAAGAGAGGGGCTAGAGTAATTCGTTAATACAAACCATAAAAAAATGCACGGAAGTATGTTTTTTAACACAAACATACGTTTTTTTTAAATGGAACCCCGTTAGTTTTGTTAGCACATCTAAACATATAAACAAATAAGTAATCAGTGCCGTTTGTTGCATTGTAAAATGTTAATTACATCCGGAGATGTAGTAACCTAAAGTTGACGCTTGAGTACCACTCCTCTGCTGTTCGATCGTGTGTATCGGAAAGCACCGAATTACGTAGGGATCCAAAGGGAACGGTGATGGACCTTAGGTACAGAAGAGACTGGAACAGCACATTACGTCCACATGCTAACACCTTTTTATTGGTCTTTCACTGACGCACATGTACATTACCATGAGGGGTGAGGTACACGTACACACGTGATTTCCGTTTTCAATTACGAAGTGGAATATAGGGCCCGACATGTCAGGCCAATAGATGTTCAATGTGGTGGCCATCATTTGCTGCACACAATTGCAATCTCTGGCGTAATGAATGTTGTACAAGCCGCAGTACATCTGGTGTAATGTCGCCGCAGGCTCCCACAATACGTTGTTTCATATCCTCTGGGGTTGTAGGCACATCACGGTACACATTCTCCTTTAACGTACCCCACAGAAAGAAGTCCAGAGGTGTAAGATCGGGAGAACGGGCTGGCCAATTTATGCGTCCTCCACGTCCTATGAAACGCCCGTCGAACATCCTGTCAAGGGTCAGCCTAGTGTTAATTGCGGAGTGTGCAGGTGCACCATCATGCTGATACCACATACGTCGACGCGTTTCCAGTGGGACATTTTCGAGCAACGTTGGCAGATCATTCTGTAGAAACGCGAAGTATGTTGCAGGTGTTGGGGCCCCTAAACGTCGGAGGTTTCAAGAGTCAAGTTTAGGTTACAATATCTCCGGATGTAATTAACATTTTCCAATGAAACAAACGGCACTGATTACGTATTTGTTTCTATGTTCAGATGTGTTAACAAAACTAACGGGGTTCCATTTAAAAAAAACGTAGGTTTGTGTTAAAAAACATACTTCCGTGCATTTTTGTATGGTTTGTATTAAACAATTACACTAGCCCCTCTCCTCACGTTCGGTCTGTGGAATCGGTACGTCAGTGTTTGGTGTGGTTTACGAAGTACATCCAGCGGTAACGTTAGGTGACTCACCCTGTACTGTATATATATATATATATAAAAGATTCTCTTGATTAACATTTTACACGCATCACCTTCCTGTGCTTTGCAGTTTGCGGTATATGGATCCCCACATCAAACATCACATGTTTATGAAGTAGAGTCTGCATAGAGAATAATAATTTACTTCACACAGGAAGGTGAGAACGCCGACGTCTGCTGCCCTACCAGATGTTCAGAACCCACAGTCTCAGGTCTCTCATCACTGTTTAGACGCCTTAAGCCAACACCACAAACCAACATCATAGCCGACCGCAGTTGGCAGTACAGGCTCCAACCAGTAAACCCCCAATTCTTTAAAGAATGAAAATCTCTTGCATAAAACAGCTTCGCTAAGTGTTCTCATTATCAAACAATTGCTGAGTATTGTGTGGGTAATTTGCTCACCCTTTTAAGCAAAAGCCAGTTTCGCGCACATCTCAGCGTTTGTCAGTTACCTCTCCAGGCCTATGTGTCGTACGATGACATAATGCGAGTTGACGGGGTGGAGAAGAGTTTGTACCTCTTTAATTCTGACGAATTTTGCATGAGAACGAGACATGCACTCGACCCCTCCTTACCTGCCACCTAATTAATTATGCGCACAACGCTAATGAAGGGAAATGATAGTGCACCCTGCTAGTTGGTAAAATAAGGAGTGTACATTCATAATAATTTAATAAAAATCATAATCTACTCAGGGAGAGAAAAAAATAGAACTTTATCATAATAAACAACAGGGAATGGGATTCTGCATATATCTACGAAATGATATGTGGCTTAAATATTACAATGAAATTTATTATACATCAGAACAGTAGGTTAAAGGATAAGGTATTCTGAACTACACTCCTGGAAATGGAAAAAAGAACACATTGACGCCGGTGTGTCAGACCCACCATACTTGCTCCGGACACTGCGAGAGGGCTGTACAAGCCATGATCACACGCACGGCACAGCGGACACACCAGGAACCGCGGTGTTGGCCGTCGAATGGCGCTAGCTGCGCAGCATTTGTGCACCGCCGCCGTCAGTGTCAGCCAGTTTGCCGTGGCATACGGAGCTCCATCGCAGTCTTTAACACTGGTAGCATGCCGCGACAGCGTGGACGTGAACCGTATGTGCAGTTGACGGACTTTGAGCGAGGGCGTATAGTGGGCATGCGGGAGGCCGGGTGGACGTACCGCCGAATTGCTCAACACGTGGGGCGTGAGGTCTCCACAGTACATCGATATTGTCGCCAGTGGTCGGCGGAAGGTGCACGTGCCCGTCGACCTGGGACCGGACCGCAGCGACGCACGGATGCACGCCAAGACCGTAGGATCCTACGCAGTGCCGTAGGGGACCGCACCGCCACTTCCCAGCAAATTAGGGACACTGTTGCTCCTGGGGTATCGGCGAGGACCATTCGCAACCGTCTCCATGAAGCTGGGCTACGGTCCCGCACACCGTTAGGCCGTCTTCCGCTCACGCCCCAACATCGTGCAGCCCGCCTCCAGTGGTGTCACGACAGGCGTGAATGGAGGGACGAATGGAGACGTGTCGTCTTCAGCGATGAGAGTCGCTTCTGCCTTGGTGCCAATGATGGTCGTATGCGTGTTTGGCGCCGTGCAGGTGAGCGCCACAATCAGGACTGCATACGACCGAGGCACACAGGGCCAACACCCGGCATCATGGTGTGGGGAGCGATCTCCTACACTGGCCGTACACCACTGGTGATCGTCGAGGGGACACTGAATAGTGCACGGTACATCCAAACCGTCATCGAACCCATCGTTCTACCATTCCTAGACCGGCAAGGGAACTTGCTGTTCCAACAGGACAATGCACGTCCGCATGTATCCCGTGCCACCCAACGTGCTCTAGAAGGTGTAAGTCAACTAACCTGGCCAGCAAGATCTCCGGATCTGTCCCCCATTGAGCATGTTTGGGACTGGATGAAGCGTCGTCTCACGCGGTCTGCACGTCCAGCACGAACGCTGGTCCAACTGAGGCGCCAGGTGGAAATGGCATGGCAAGCCGTTCCACAGGACTACATCCAGCATCTCTACGATCGTCTCCATGGGAGAATAGCAGCCTGCATTGCTGCGAAAGGTGGATATACACTGTACTAGTGCCGACATTGTGCATGCTCTGTTGTCTGTATCTATGTGCCTGTGGTTCTGTCAGTGTGATCATGTGATGTATCTGACCCCAGGAATGTGTCAATAAAGTTTCCCCTTCCTGGGACAATGAATTCACGGTGTTCTTATTTCAATTTCCAGGAGTGTATTATGCGAATAAGAGTTGGCTCGAGAACAAGGGCTCCTACTCCCTGTGATGCAATAGCTTCATGAGAATGACTGGAGGTCCTAACCAATCAAACATTACTCTGTCGACTATATTGCAGCATCGTGATTAGTAGTGAGACCTCACATGGGATCACATGGAGAAACAAGCGAGGTGGACTTGTGGCAAACTTAGCGCGCGTGCTGCTGAGGGGTTCACTATAAAACTGATAGGTCCTACAATGCTGGAGCTGCAAAATACTTCACCAATCCTGAAATTTGTAGCAGGTCGTCGGTAGGCAGCTTTCTGATGATGTAGGCGCCGACTTCTGGTGTGCAGAAATTCTGTTTCAACCCCTGACCTCGAAGGCTGTCCGAGAATTCTACGTTCTGCCGAAAAAATGTGCGACTGTGTCACAAGACCGTCCGACTCCGAGGAAGATCAGATCCCGGACCCCCTGCGCCCGCGGAACGCAACAGCGATGATGTCAACACTGCTCAGCTGCCTACTCTCCTAGAAAACTGTGAACCCCCCCCCCCCCCCCCCCCACTGCCTCAGAACATCATTCGCGCCAATAGCGACCGTTCCCTCCAATTTCGTGCAGGGCATTATGACGTGAACTAGTCTCAGTTTAAGTTGACCAATCATGCCTCTGCTATTCAGCTGAGGGCACTGAACTTGCCGTTTGACCGGCTACGAAAACAACCTGCCTAGACCACCGGCCATCCGGAGCCAGACGGCCGGCACAGTCCACAAGTATTCTCAGAACGAAGGTCATTTGGCGCTGCATACAATAGGCGACACTAGACCGACGTCAATCGTTCCGCCAGGTGCCTAAGCCTATTGTACGAACCCCTCAGAATTCGGGGCAGTGCAGCCCCCAGTCGGAAATGCAGTGTGCCGCGTCCTTCGATGCTTGCCTCACACAGGCCACACAGGGAAGTAACCCAACATGCATAGGAATCAAGTAAAAGTATTTTTCAGCTCTCAGTACAAATACTCTCGTTACAAAAACCTTATTCGGCCTGTTACCACCGTGCAATGACATAGAACATTAATAAAATTGATGAAGATGAGAGGCGACGTGCAAAAGAGGGCATGGAACCTCTCAATAATCTTACAACTGCGTACAGTGGTAGATATGAATGCTGTTGTTGTGGTCTTCAGTCCTGAGACTGGTTTGATGCAGCTCTCCATGCTACCCTATCCTGTGCAAGCTTCTTCACCTCCCAGTACTTACTGCAACCTACATCCTTCTGAATCTGCGTAGTGTATTGATCTCTTAGTCTCCCTCTACGATTTTTACCCTTCACTCTGCCCTCCAATACTAAATTTGTGATCCCTTGATGCCTCAGAACATGTCCTACTAACCGGACCCTTCTTTTTGCCAAGCTGTGCCACAAACTCCTCTTCTCCCCAATCCTATTCAATACCTCCTCATTAGTTACGTGATCTACCCATCTAATCTTCAGCATTCTTCTGTAGCACCACATTTCGAAAGCTTCTATTCTCTTCTTGTCCAAACTATTTGTCGTCCATGTTTCACTTCCATACATGGCTACAGTCCATACAAATACTTCCAGAAACGACTTCCTGACACTTAAATCTATACTCGATGTTAACAATTTTCTCTTCTTCAGAAACGCTTTCCTTGCCATTGGCAGTCTACATTTTATATCCTCTCTACTTCGACCATCAACAGTTATTATGCTACTTCATCCCTCAGAGCTACCCACTCTTCTTCTACTGTACTTCTTTCCCCCATTCCTGTCAATTGTTCCCTTATGCTCTCCCTGAAACCCTGTCCAACCTCTGGTTTAGCCAGTTTATCCAGGTCCCATCTTCTTAAATTCTCACATTTTTGCAGTTTCTTCAGTTTTAATCTACAGTTCATAACCAATAGATTGTGGTCAGAGTCCACATCTGCCCCTGGAAATGTCTTACAATTTACAACCTGGTTCCTAAATCTCTGTCTTACCGTTATATAATCTGATACCTTCTAGTATCTCCAGGATTTTTCCACGTATACAACCTTCTTTCATATGGATACTGTCTGGTAAATACGCTGTGTTCGTAAAGAAGTAATAAATTAATATGTCATGTATGACGCGGCAGTTTTACTGCATAAAATGCGAGAAAGGAGTAAACGGTGAACTATTTTCGCTTTCATTCTTCTGTGTGGGTGTCTGCGAGAAAAAGTTTCATAGAAGTTTGAAATAGTGTATAAAGTATGTTGAAAGTAATTAAGGCTCCCATTCTCAGTTACGAGATGAATGTAGTCTGGATACTGCTGCACAATGACTTACGCTGCCTCATGTCGTAAACACAGTTTCTAGAACTAATACGTGTCCTAGAGTGTCAAACATAAACATAAAATCTTACCAGTTTATGAGTAGATTATGACAGTACTTAAAACTTTTAAATTCGATAAGTAACTCTACAGAATGTTAGAAATGAAAGTTTTGTTGCCCCTGACAGCCTTTAAATAGGCAACCTACCAAAGAAACTTTGCACCAGTAACCCCGAACTATGAACCGGGCTAGCCGTTTACTAATAGACAGCTGTAGTAGCAATGGAACGGTCTACAAAGTTTGTTAGCTTAACTTGACTCTTGTCACCTGCTGAGCCTCGGCAGTGGAGCTTTTCATCAGTTTAAAATAAATTCGGGTTGCTCCTAACATGGACGTCAGTGAACGCTCAGCCTGCGCCAGAGAATAATCGGTACGTGTCAGTAGATCTTGACAGTACAGTTTTTACGCTGTCTGCAAATAAAGATGAAGAGTGGAACAGGACAGCTCGGGTGACTGGAACAACAGCAACCTACGAATGCGCCAGTGAGCGGTTACTGGGAGCTTTGGGGCGCGGTTGCCAGCTCGCCGGACAGCGCATTAATAACCACGTTAAAGGCGCACAGTGCGCCCTTTCCAACTTTGTGAGTAGCGTAGGAGTGGCAGCAGGCACACCCCCTGACTCACTGCCACAGACGTATATCCTGGCTGTAGTGGTGCGTATGTACCAGTCGGCTGTTTAGAGTCAGCGCAGTATGGTTAGTGTATCAGCGTGGTCTGTCCAGCCTGTCTACATCCACTGGTTTACACTAGCAGCCGTGGAGGATGGACTAAGAACAGTGGTCGTATACAGATTCTAAAAGCCAGGAGCAGAAACGAGTGTCACTCATTATCGGTGACAACTGGTATCAAATTCTACAGTAACACATCGAAATCATTACAGATGGAGCACAAGCTCGAATGCTGTCAAGGATGAGGAAGGAAACCAGCCGTGCCTTTTTTTTTTTTTTTTAAAAAAAAAAAAAAAAAAAAAACATTCCGGAATTTGCCTGGAACGATTTAGGGAAATGACGGGAAACCTAAAATCTGGATGGTCGGGACTGCGTATGAGCCGTTGTCCTCCAGAATGCGAATCCAGTGTCCTAACCACGGCGGCACCTCGCTCGATAATCTCAACAAGAATCGCGGCTCTTTGTCAGACAGTTTCCCGGTGAAGGCTGCCATGTTAACTGCAGGCAACGGACATTTGGAGTCGAGTACCTCACAAAATGCTGTTTCTCCCAGCGGGAGGCAAAGTTTTATGTCTTCATTGGACCAAACAACAAAGAAACTGCACAGTGACTGCCCGGGGGAAGGGGCGTGTAGTGTGGTGCGGCGAGTAGCGAATTTCTTACTTTGACGTAAGCCGGTGGGCGCGACGACGGCCCAATGAGGAGTTCAATCCGCAGTTTGTGGGGGGAGTAGTTGAAGCCGGAAGCCGTTCTTCGATCAATGGCTGTGCTTTTTGTACCACGATTTGCGCCCCTTTATTCAGGTTACCCTGAACCTGATTCACGTTGTTTACCTCAACACTCTTGACGACCAGACGTCGGCTTTCTTCAACACTTGCATGATGAGTGTGCTGCGATTATTTCCGTCTTCCGAGATGACAATAGCAGTGCTCACAGGGTTGCAAGCACACGCTACTCGTTTCACGAACTTTCTGGCTTTCTGCCCCACTTCGACAGCCACGTTAAACCACCCGATCTTAATCCGATATAATTTTTTCGGGACCATTCGGAGCAATGGGGGCGAAACTATCAGTAAATACCCCCTCATTGAAGTAGTTGCATGGGATGTAACCACTAAGGAGGGAACTGGATACGACATACCTAAAGAAATTAATGTAGTCTCTTAGTCATGAATTAAGGCAATTATCAGAGCCATAGGTGGTGTTCAGCATGACGCCTGGCACTTTGTCCGGTGTCCTTACTAAGGTGCGAGCAAGTACCGTCTGATGACAGGGAGCGTGTATATTGTTAGATGAGCTGGCACACACCATATAGTATACCTCAACATCCTCTTTAGGGTTCGAAGTATTGAGCGAAATTGGGTTTATGTTCCAAATCACGACACTGCACGAAACTCAGAAGGCCTTTACAGGCTCTAGCGATTGTGGAGTAATGCGCTGTCGTATACAGTTAGTACGTTGTCTCAGTGCTATCACGCATTATGTACACGTTTGAAATAAATCTCGAAGTTGCTCCAGTGGAAAAATCTTGTAACTGTTGAAAAAAAAGTACAAGTTTTTCTCGAGTCAATGTCACATGTGTGCAACTTTTTACAAACCGTGTGCGAACTATTCACGTTAACAAGGATCATAAATTTTATTTCTCTGTGAATTTAAATATTTCAGCGGGTTCCTTCTCCCTGCTGTGATTTAGAGGAGCTTACGCAGTTTTTACACAAAGCTCCTCTGACGAAAGTAGAAAAGCTCATTAACTGCGCATTAAATTCCAGAGAGATTACTGGAAATTTTTCCTCTCTATCAGCACTAATGCCGAAACATTTAGTTGAATGTGCCGTAAGCCTCTCGCGCGGTTTTAAGAAACAAAAGAAATAAAACTGAGTTGAAATACTTGTGACGTTCTTAGTGCTGCAAGTGTACACAGTTTGGAACATTCACTCAGCTGGACGGAAAGTGTTTACTTTGGTGTACTTCAAATTGTTATCATTCTGTAGGATGGTTCACCTACAATACAGTAGTACTATATTAGTTTCCGCTGAGGTTGTCTCCTGGTCACCTCCCTAACAGTGCCAAATGGTTAAACTGTGCGTACATTTTTAGGATGACAGATATTCTGTCTCTTTACTAAATGAAAAGGTAGAAGGAGTTGGCTGCCTCCCCCCCCCTCCCCCCCCCCCCCCTTGGATAACGAAGATATCTCTGTGAAGAGACGTCTGCTGTAGGCACGCAGTTTTGCAGTTTTCTCATTATTTGGTAAATATAACACTGCGTGGATCCTTGACATCGTCTACATTTCCTTCTCCATAAGGTGTTATTGAACTGCCTTTTGACGATTCATGTTTAAAGAAAGCTATCAATGGTGCAGATTTTTTAACTGTGAAACTAGTGTCCCGGCATCCAGTGAACAGAATACTGCATAGCTCACGCTGGAGGTGCAACATGTAGCTAGAGTTGTGGTCCACACGTTGGCTGACTGAGGCGCAGAACTTCAGGCATTTAAATATTTAAATTATTTTTTTCGCTAATTCAAGTTCACGAAGACTTAAGGGCTGAAATATGCTGTGTATGAAAATTAGCGTCAAGTAACGAGACTTGCTGAAGCTACGATAATTTTGTTGTAATATGCTCCAGTCTATTCCTGTTTCGCCCCGGAATGCATCTGTAGTATTTTATCTAGTAGAAAGAAAAACGACATCGAAGATTTATTTTTATTTGTTCTCTGCCACCATGAAATTCACGTTCTAGCTTTGCTAAACAGCACTTGTTATTTTTATCATGTGTTATATTTTTGTCGATACTGAACCGTGAATTTACTTTCAAAATCTTTTCTTAAAGAATTTACTTTATTTACTAGCGATTCATCAAGAAGATTAACACATTTAATCACACTAGGTGAGCGTTGAAGTAGTTGTGAAGCAGTAACTGATGAAAATGTAATTACCTGTAAGAAATGGGAATTTTATTCATAAAAGCCTTTTCAAAAACAGATTTAAAATTTATAAGCAGAAAAGCACCCTCGAAATACCAAGTTACAATTTTATTTAGAGGCAGAAAGAACAATACTGACAGTACGAGCCTTCGGGCTGAGAATCTTGCCGCTCCCTTTCAACACGGCCGTAGTCACGACCGCACGCAACAACCTCTGAAAGACTACACTGGTGCAAATCTGCAACACACCAAATTACTTTAAACTAAAAAGTTTAACAACTCACACAAACACATTAACTAAGCACCCTGTAAGAGGGATGGAAATGGCACGAACACTCACACTAAGAAATTATTTGCCACCGAAAGTGCAATTTGTTTTTAAAAGGACTCGTACGGTGGAACGGTGGCAACTTTATAAAAATGACTATTTAAATAAAACCCATGAAATTCAGACTTACATAAAATGTACAACGTGGTCTACATTACACATATACCGCCTCGCAAGATGATAGGCAAAATAAAAACATATTTCAGGAATTCGGCCTTAAAATCTTAATTCTATAAATTCGTTAACACCGAATCCGAAAAAGATGATAGAGGCAGCTATTAACGTATGGCAAATTGACAGGGGGGTTACTGAACAATCCGAACCGCAGATTGCTCTAACCCTCCCCAACTCCACAAGGGAAAAAACGGACCACCCAATTCACAAATAACCACCTTCCCGCGGGTGGGAAAACGGAGAAGAGTGGTGGGACGACCCCAAAACAAAGCGGCTGGTGACCTCACTAAGAAAACAAGCAGAATTTTACAAGTAAATGAAACAACATATCTCCAATCACTTAACTTCTAATAAACTGCGATTTGTGGCGAAGACCTGGCGCAGCACCCCCAACGCTCTCCCGAACCGTCCGCTGCCAGCCGCTTCAACGGACGCAGGAAGGCGCGCCGATCTCCCGTCTCGCGGCGTCGCAGCTCGCACCGGCCAGACCGATGTCGTGGATTGACTCCTGTTGCTCTCGTGTGAACCGCGAAGCCACTACCCGTTTCTATACGGGGCGGCCCACTAGACTCACGTGGGGACCTCACATGCGGCGACGCTCAAGGCGGACAAGTCATCTTGTGTCTCAGTGCGCGACCGACCAACCGACCGATCCAACCGCCAATGACCGCTGCCCGAGCATCTCGAGCAGACTGGCGGCCTAACGCGCAGACTCAGATGCCCCGACCGGGCGACCACTAGCTGAGTTCTGTTACCGGCTTGAAGTTTGATCCAAACGACAGACATACTCGCACTCCGACGACAGACAGACACTAACTGCCTAACAAATGCGAACGAGAGACAGACCAGCAACTGGTGGCGCGAAACTGACCCCCTGCCGAGCTGATAGCGCCCCTTAAATGCACGTGAACAGGCAACCTTCCCGCTTTCCCACCAGAGGGAGAGACCAAAGCTGCGATTGCCACAGCGGCGCCACCACCAGAAACGGAGGGCGACTGCTTCGCGCTACGCCCTGCGACGCGCTCTTCAAAACAGCAATATTTTGTACTACGGCTCAGATACTGTGTTTAGTTACAAGAAAATTTATACAAATTGTTACCGAAGTGGAAGAATGCGAGAGGGTGAAAGTATCGGGTGGTTATAAGTAAAAATTCAGCCACCCGCAGACGTCCAGGGTGGGCTGTAATTGTCGTATGGCAGCGAAATGCGGTAGAGGTCGTAAGGCGTCAACGCGAAACCGATTTACGCTGGGAAGAAAAACAATGATTCAAAAGGGGACTTAACTTCTAAGGTCATCAGTCCCCTAGAACTTAGAACTACTTCATCCTAACTAACCTAAGGACATTACACACATCCATGCTCGAGGCAGGATTCGAAGCTGCGACCGTAGCGGTCGCTCGGTTCCAGACTGAAGTATCTAGAACCGCTCGGCAACTCCGGTCGGCTGATAGTTGGAGTAGTTCAGCTAGCCATTCACTGAAAAATATTGCCTGTGTTTAACGTATTGGCACTTCTGTGCATATGTTGCTATTGTCCAGATCACATATCGACAATTATGCAACTTTTAGGTTCAGTACCGATTAGTTTTACAAGTTGAATTTTTTGTGGTCGTCTTCTTTTCAGTCACTGATTCATATTCCTGAGATGCCATCACAAAGAATTACTTTGAAAGTTTTGTGCTGTGGACATGGGCCGTTTCCCTTGTCCTCCGTTATGATGTCGTAGCTCTAAATTGTTGTAGCTTATTACTTCTAAACACTGGAAGGTCGTTAGAGACGCAGTCGTGTAACAAAACACAGCAAACTTGTAATCGAACAAGATCAGTGGGTGCTATCGTCATTTCCTTCACTAAATAATAAGGGAATGAGCGCTGAGTTGAGCCATTGTGGACAATGACAACACCATCACAATGAGAACAGCAAGCTTAGGTGTGCAACAGATAATATCTATAGTTAGTGTTTCACCCAAAAGTCGAAAAGTTGTAGGACAGCTTCTGTAAAGTTTGGAAGGTAGGAGACGAGATACTGGCAGAAGTAAAGCTGTGAGGGCCGGGCGTGAGTCGTGCTTCGGTAGCTCAGATGGTAGAGCACTTGCCCGCGAAAGGCAAAGGTCCCGAGTTCGAGTCTCGGTCCGGCACACAGTTTTAATCTGCCAGGAAGTTTCATATCAGCGCACACAGTCCACTGCTGAGTGAAAATCTCATTCTGGAAACATCTTCCAGGCTGCGGCTAAGCCATGTCTCCGCAATATCGTTTCTTTCAGGAGTGCTAGTTCTGCAGGGTTCGCAGGAGAGCTTCTGTAAAGTTTGGAAGGTAGGACACGAGGTACTGGCAGAAGTAAAGCTATGAGGACAGGGCGTGAGTCGTGCTTGGGTAGCTCAGTTGCGCCGGCACGGTAGGTCAGCGTGTTCGGTCAGAGAGCCTACTGGCCTCTGTAATAAAAAAAAACTGAGTGGAAAGATCAACCACCGAACTTGAACAGGATGTCTCGCGACGTCCGCAACGACCAAACACAACGATCACTAAGGAACACAAAAAAAAAAGTTGGTAGAGCACTTGCGCCAAAGGTCCCGAATTCGAGTCTCGGGCCGGCAAACAGTTTTAATCTGCCAGGAAGTTTCATATCAGCGCACACTCCGCTGCAGAGTGAAAATCTCATTCCAGTTGTAGGGTAATTAAGAGGATCTTGTGAGTTAAATTAAAATTGTGTATAACAGAATTTTATTTATTTTAATTATTACACGCAGTATACAAGTAGTTCACCGGGAGCAAAGTAAGGTATTAAAATCACACATATTGACGCTAACGCAGTGGGGAAGTACCAAATTATATGGAAAACTGCATTGGGAAAAGTTACTAAGTAATTCTTATCTGCCACCCCTTCAGTTTTAAGTCAATGATACAAAATCACAAATTATAATCAATGGTCAACTCAAGCTTCGTGCCAGAACAAGGAAGCAGCAGCCTGCCCAAAATATGCATATTGTTACCACAGATTCCAAAACTGACATTTGCTCAGGATCAGCAAAGTGGGAGAAAACTCTACGCGGAGATCATGACTCATCACCGACTACCGACATTGTAAAAGACGGTGAGAGTATCGATTATTTAACACAGCAGAAACTTCCCACCCTTGACATACATGACGCACCATAAGAAACGCGAAGTTGTTACTGGGCTGTAGCCGTGTCTCGTCGATAGGTCGACTTCTTCGTGCGAAACATGATGGCAGGGCGAGTCACACCTACTGGTTGAGCAAAATTTTCGAGCAAAGTCAACCGTCATTCTCAAGCCAGCCAGGCAGTGCGGCAGCGTCTCAATCTTTCACGTTCATGCAGAAAAATCGTAATGTCGTACTCACTGGATGGTAACACTGCCAGTGAGACGCCCCTTGCTCCTAGCTAGACTAGGCCAGTCACTTCTGGCTCCGCCCACAAAAGCACGAAGCAGGTCGCAGCCTCATTCCCGTGGAAACTGCCCATCGACCTGCGGAGGCTCACCTCTCTTAATGTGGTCCACTGAATGCTTTTGCCGAGAACAGGATCCTGAGACGACTCTGGGAGTGCAGCTTCCCAGCGCGAGAAACGCAAAACTTTCCAAGTTTACATGTTCAATAGTCTCAATATAATAAACGCCAAGTATTGGGATAAAATTAAACAACGTCCCTTAATGATATATGACAATAGTGTCACAACCTTCAGGAATATGAATTGGCCGGCCGGGGTGGCCGAGCGGTTCCAGGCGCTTCAGTCTGGAACCGCGCGACCGCTACGGTCCCAGGTTCGAATCCTGCCTCGGGCATGGATGTTTGTGCTGTCCTTAGGTTAGTTACGTTTAAGTAGTTCTAAGTTCTAGGGGACTGATGACCTCAGACGTTAAGTCCCATAGTGCTCAGAGCCATTTGAGCCATTTGATATGAACTGAGTCAATGTATGCTTCAAGAAAACAAAAGATATCATACACCAGATGCAGAAGTATGAAACCGGAATTTCCCTATAAATGGTGCTATGCGTCAGTGTAGCGCCCGTGAGACTGCGTCCGCAGCGCCATCTGCTTCCTGTAACGGCTGACGACCAATGCCAACACACAGTAACCAGAGTTCCATACATCGGTATCTGTTTCAAACCCATAAACATGTCGAGTTTCATGCCTGCGAAATACGATTTGCGGACAGCGTTGTTTTTTTGTATAATTTGAAGTATTAAGAAATGAAGAGATACGGTTGCAGTTCTCTAAGGCTATAGATACAGCAATAAGGAATAGCTCATTAGGCAGTACAGTTGAAGAGGAATGGACATCTCTAAAAAGGGGCACCACAGACGCTGGGAAAGAAAACATAGACACAAAGAGGGTAACTTCGAAGAAACGATGGGTAACAGAAGAAATACTTCAATTGATCGATAAAAGGAGAAGTACGGAAATGTTTCGGGAAACTCAGGAATACAGAAATACAAGTCGCTGAGGAACGAAATAAACAGCAAGTGCAGGGAAGCTAAGACGAAATGGCTGCAGGAAAAATGTGAAGACATCGAAAAAGAAACGATTGTCGGAAGCACAAACTCAGCATACAGAAAAGTCAAAACAACCTTCGGTGACATTGAAAGCATGGGTGGTAACATTGAGAGTGCAATGGGAATTGCACTGCTAAATGCAGAGTAGAGATCGGATAGGTGGAAAGAATATAATGAAAGCCTCTATGAGGGGGAAGGCCCGCATCTCGTGGTCGTGCGGTCGCGTTCTCGCTTCCCACGCCCGGGTTCCCGGGTTCGATTCCAGGCGGGGTCAGGGATTTTCTCTGCCTCGTGATGGCTGGGTGTTGTGTGCTGTCCTTAGGTTAGTTAGGTTTAAGTAGTTCTAAGTCCTAGGGGACTGATGACCATAGATGTTAAGTCCCATAGTGCTCAGAGCCATTTGAGCCATTTTGAGGGGGAAGATTTTTCTGATGGGTAGAAGAAGAAACAGGTGTCAATTTTGAAGATATAGGGGATCGACTATTAGAGTCAGATTTTAAAACAGCTTTGGAGGACTTAAGATCAAATAAGGTAGAAGGGATAGATAACATTCCATCAGAATATCTAAAATCATTGGCGGAAGTGTAAACAAAACAACTATTCACATTGGTGTGTAGAATGTGTGTCTAGCGACATGCCATCTGACTTTCGGAAAAGGAATGGAAAAGAAAATTGAGGATGCGCTGTAAGATGACAGAATAAATCAAAATCAGATTTTGCACCTTACATAAGAGCTTTATACATCGCAATGGGATGGTGAATATGACACCTAATTCGGCGGTTATTAGCAAATTTCACTATCAGTATGTAATGCAAATAGGGATGACAGTCAATCGACGGTAATTAACACACTGTTGCTATATAATGCGTGTCTATGAGCAGAAGGTGCAACAAGCAGTGAGAGTGGTTTTAGTTTGGGAGAGCAGAGGCAAGGCTGTGCCACAGGAGATACAACAGAAATCACTTAAAGGGGCGTCCCAAGCCAGGTCAACAACTGAAGGGGAGAGCGAGTTAACGGGCCTTCTGAAGAAGGACAGCGAAGAAAGCTTTTAAAAACTGCATTTCAGAATTCCAAATGGATACTAAGAAGACCAGTGACGCGTTTTCGACCATGTGTGAACTGAGAGGTACACACGTGAGAGACAATGTACGCATTTTGACGTCTGTCATGGGCTCAAAACGTCTGATTGGCGGAAACGCACTAGGAAGGCGTAAAGAGCTGTAGTTTCGTCGCAGTTTAATGGTAGGGCCCTTGCGATTGGTAGAGAGAGTTTCCACAAAAGAAGAGGAACGCTCCTATTGGTCGAAAAAAAGCTGTGATGTGAAGAATGAATGAACCCAGGTGGGGAGACAGTTTGCCTATGAGAAAGACAAGATGGAACTTTTGTGATGACTCTTCTCTGAATTGGCATCAAGTGCAGAGTGGAGCGCATAACGCTCTGTACGACGCAGAGAAGATATTTGGGTGAACACTGCGTTCACAGCGGCTGACGTCCAGCTACAAATTAGTTGTAGCATTGTTTAGCTCCAACTGTGGAGAAACGAGTCAGCCAATTAGATAACCGTTCTTCCGAGAACTGAGAGAGCATTATAATATGCACGCTGCTCCAGACATGCGCGTGTATATAGCCATATTTTAAGACTAGCGATGAGTACATGCTTTGTAGCATGACGAGAAACATGGGGAAAGTTTATGCTGAAAAAAGTCAGCAAAGGTTTTAATTAGTGTTATAGGAATTTCAGAGGAGAGAGCGGCCTATCAGACAACAGCTCATCGCAGCTTAAGGTAAATACCGCATGTAGGGGCATAAACTGGTTCGTTCATCAGCTTGCATCCGCTGTAAACTCGAGCGACCTTGGGTAATCTTTTGCTCAATTTGTCACACAACTGACCAACCACCATAGACTTCATTGTCATCCTAAAAATATTACCGAACTTTGAACTGGAATCGGATGATTTATCGTAGTACTGAGCAACATCATAACGAAATCGTAAGAATAATTTTGTAAAGAAACTTTTAGTAAAACTTTAATATTGTAATGTTTAGCATAATTTAACTTTCTGAGAGTTAATATCTAATATTGTTGTGTTTAGTAATATTTCACTTTTGATGTTGATGAGATGTTTTACCCTGACAACTGTTTTATCGTTGTCACATGGTAAAGTGTGTATTTCTATGCTAATGTTCAGACGTTAAACATGTTATTTCAACTTATACAGTTGTCCTCAGTCATAGAATGAGAAGCACCGAAAGTGTCACCTTACAAATGGCGACTCTGCCAGGATGGCAGTTGGTCCGCCTGGATGAATTTTGAAAAAAAAAAAAAAAAAAAAAAAAATGTGTTGTTTTGTGACGAGGTTACCCAACGTATGTAAACTTATAGTGGACAGAATACAGTAAATGTGTGAACCAAAGTGCAGAAAAGTTGTATTAGAAATTAGAAGAACATTTCTGACTGTGTAAATGTATCTTGTGCATGACCTTGCTGGCGCGCGCGAAGTTATTCACGCCCTTATTGTGTCCTGTTGAAATTCCACAAACAGTGAACGGTTTTGCTAATGGTGTGTACATAATCTAAGAAACTTTCTATGATGCTTTGGAAATGGGTAAGATCGTATAACTGGAGCGCAAGCTCGCGCAGTACGAGAAAGACAGAGGTTAGCTAGACGATCAGAGATGGCAGAAGAACGGACAGTATCGCAGATAGGTCAAACTGAAGATCTTGACAAGATATTAATATGCAGCAAAAGGTATCGAGTGCGGGTCACGGAACTGAACTAGTGATAGTGCAGAGGGAATGGTTGCAGTTTCACGACTGGTATCACAGTCTGAGAATGCACAACAACGAACAAAGGACAGATCTAGTGGGTCAGAAGTAGAATCAGAGGACGAGCAACTTCCGTACGTTGAACCGAATATAGTAGTTTTGAACCCAACGGGACAGTTTACAACAGAAAGAATGTGTGTAAGTGCGCCCGCACTGTGCACGGAAGTCGGTGAGACGCCGTGTGAGGGGCGCTAACGGCCAAATTTACCTCAAATAGCGACGGGTGACGATGGCGAAGAGTCAGATAGTGTGTTCGCATCATTTAAGCAACTCACTATGGTAGTAAACGAGTGAATCGACAAATGCAAGGTTAGAAACTTGAAATAAATGCAGGCTTAGCAGACTTAAAAACCGAAACAAATGTAAAGTTAGAAGTCTTACAACCCGAAACGGCAAATTTAAAAACAGCTACAGATGCCGCGTTATCGGCCACGAATGCTGCCTTAAATAGTCTTCAATTTGAAACCTATGCTGGGTTCGAAAAAGTCCGCGAAGATCAGCAGGAATTACGAACGGAGGTTAATGAACAGTTTACTAAAATCTGGAGAGAGGCGAGAGACTCGCAGGAGCTTATACGATCGTTAATGGCTGACCAGAAAAAGATGCGTTCTGACGTTGACCAGGTGCAGGATGTACTGGCCAATGTTAATCACAGAGTGGATAAGTTAGCACGCAAGACGTCTAGTAAAGCGCAACAAACCGTGGAAGAGCTCAATGTCAGAAAACGTGTCACGCATTGACAACATAGTCTCGAAAAATCAGAAGCAGTATGAAGACCTTCGTACAGAACTGAAACAGTGTATCGAGAATCGTACAGAAAACAGTAGCGAGGTGACGGAATCGGTAGTATCATCCGACATAGTGATGGACAGAAATCCAGAAATAAACAAGTCAGTTGTGCAATCTTCAGTAGCAGTAGCGGAAACAACAAAACATCATGAAATTCCAGTCATACATCCCCAAGAGATTGCGTCCATAATTACAGAAGCGAAACAAAAGCAAATACGAAAAGAACAGCTAAAACAGGTGAGCGAAGAAGATACTGTGCGGTCAGAGCAGACAAAGGAGCGAGAAACGGTAAACGCACGCATTCCAACAGAGCGGCAGCTGACCATCCGAACGTACGCGAGTGACGCGAGAACAGAGTAAGTTGAGGCGACACATGTACCAATTGCGCAATTTCCAAGTTACAGTACAACAGGTTATAGACACCAAGACAACATGAATCTAATAGGAAGGCAAAACACTGAACCATTAACGGAAAATGTAAACGAATCGTTCAGTCCGATACTCGAGGAACAGTACGGTGTAGCCAACTGGACGTCACTGCGTAGATACGATGCTAGATGGGACATAAATATGTTAGCTCAAGACCCTAATGTACTAGAACAAATACAAGAAAACATGACACGGTTGAAGGGAGCGAGTAATGTTGTGAAAACACAAACGCCGTATGGTGGAAGAGAAAAATTTGATAATGCTCACCTTTTGAGAGTCAGAAAATCCCGACATTACAAAGAAAGCGGGTACGGCTTACATCTACGCATATTTATAAATCAATTTGAGATCGGTTTACGAGGGCATTGGGCACTTAGCCGTAAACTTGTCTTCACTTGTGGGCATATAGACAGCGCGATAGTGGAAACCATGCAAAGAGTCCCTGTAAACTGTAAATCGTATGAGCAATTTAAATCCACAGTCTTGGGGCGATACTGGTCCACAGAAACACAAAATAGAATAGAGTAGGAGTTATTACAGAAACAGTTGTTCGAAAATTCACGAGAAAAGAAACCAGTTCGATTTTTCGAAGAAATGACAAAAAAAGCAGTGTTTACATAATCCATACAGTGATGGGGAACTGATAATGATGTGCACAATGAAGTTACCTTGACGTTATCGGCAATCATTGGTTGGTAGGGCAGGAGACAATATACAAGCATTTAAAGCAATGCTAAGGAAACTTGAATTTATTTTCTGTGAAGATGACGCGAAGAAACAACATATAGTGAGAGAAAACAATAATAGGAGGCATAACAGCAGCCGATGAGACTTTAATAATAATTACAATCGCAATAATAACGTATGAAAAGGTAATCGTTTCGGAAGGAGTGGTAACCGTCCATGGGATAACAATAATAATTATGGTTTTGGAAGGTCACAGAGGTCGAATAATAATTATGGTTTTGGCGGGTCGTGGAATTACAATTGTGTATTTGGTCATAGAAACTACGGTGGTAACTATGATCCGAGATATAATCACCGTGAAAACGACGCAGGGAGGTTTAGAGGTTTCCATCAACAAAATGCAGGTTATTTAGGTGGAAATGGAATGGCCCAGACACAGAAAGGGCAAAATGTAGCTTCAGCAGGACAAAACACGCGAAATGAAACGGTACAGCGAGTCGAGTTGAGACCATCAAACCCAGGTAAAAGACAGAATTGACTAGAGAAACGGTATGAAGACCAGTCACAAGTGATTCGATCGAATAGTGAATTTAATTGTATGATCAAACATGTATATAGAATTAGTTTTGATAAGTAAGACTTTGAAGTAGGTTTAGCGGGAGATGGAATACAGACACCAGCAAGCTGGGATTCAATTGACTGGGAATCGACCGATGATGATGAGGAACAGGAGTTATTAACGGTGAATATAGACAGTAATACAAAAACTGATGGGGACCAAATGGTAAAAGACGTAGCATATTTATACGAAACGGAGGGAGAAATAGTATGCCACTAGGATAATGTACCTTTGATAACACCTAAAGTGATGCCTAAGTTGGCAGTGAAGTCCCACCAGTACTTAAAGTAAAACATCGATATTTTGTAAAATTAGCACTGATCAACTTAAAAGTTGCTGCGTTTAAGAGAAAGAACCGAACGGACAGAACGGCAAACACACAAGTATTTTCACAAGGACAAAAGGTACTAGTAAAAACCCACCATCTCTCTCTAGCAATAAAAAACACCAGAGCCATAAATTCTTTTCTATTTACAAAGGCCCCATGGAAGTAAGTAAGGTAGTCCATGATAACGCAGTAGAATTGATTAATCCAATACAGGGAAATCATTAGCTTTGTACCATGTGAGTCATTTAAGAGTATATAAAGTTTAAACAAAAGGAAAAAGAGTAACTCCACACAAGAATTTAATTGTATTAATTGTCCAGAAATCAAACAGTATGAAAGATAGCAAACCGCACCCAGATAAAACTTTTAACTTGTACTTATCTCAGTTACCTAAATAAAATAAATTTCGTAGGAAGGTAAAAGAATAATGATGATGAAAAGATAGGAAAGTAAGAACTAAAGTAACCCTTCTACAAACAAATGTGTTCTGAGGATAGAGTTGAAAGTAAGGAGAAAAACAGACATCAGCATGTGGATAATTTGACAAAAGAGTAGTAGATTCTCTCTTAAAGATGTAGTGTGAAGGAGGAGGAAGTTTATTTTTGTAGACGAAAGGAAGTGAAACATTAGGAAGGAAATAGATAATTAGGTGGGAAGGAGATAGGCGTTTTTAATTTGTTCCATCGATGACGGTGAACAAATAATTGAGTAAATATTTTTGGGGAATATGTGAAGTATATATGATTTGTGGAAGGTATCGCACACTGATATTGAAATGGAAATATGAGTGACATAAATATAAGAAGTTGTTAGGAGTTAATAATTAGGAAAGAGAATAAAATATTGAGCTAAGCAAGAGACAAGTTATTTCGTGGAAGGAGGCAAACAGTGGGAAAAGAAACTAGCTCGGGGAAGGTTTTAATGAGGAAGAGTTTGATGAGGGAAGAAAGGAATATAAAAGTTTACAATGGAGAAAAAGGAGAAAGGGGTAGGTACAACTGAGAAAAAGAAATTTAGGCATTAAAAAGAACGCAGTAAACAATAAAGAAAATTTTTGAAAGGTAAAATATCAATAAAGCAGAGATAAAGTGTATTTTGAAGTTCTGTTACAGCTAAGGACAGAAAGAAGAGATTGCAGAGAAAAAGAGACTGGAGTCGGAGTCAAGGTGGAAAGATTTCAAAATAGCGTAATATACTTGTCGTTATGTAACACCATAGCTCTAATGCTGTAAGGATTTATTTTGCTTTTTTGCTTTGGTTTAATGTTATAACGTTAAGTATCTGTAAATGTGTTTGAATCGATAACATAAAATTGTATACTCCTTTCTTTGTTAAAACTTTGATGTCATGGTTTGATTCTATGCAATGTAGTATATCTGTCATTTAAATTCTTTGTCCCATTTGGAGGGAACAAAACTTACTGTATATAATTGTGATTTCTGTGTGAATAAATTTTTGTAGAAATGTCAATATGTGCAAATGTTATGTTTTATTTAATGTGTTTGTTTGCTGTTATGTAAACTGCTGATCCTCACTTATGGTTCTTAGTTAGTTTGTATGTAAAAGGTGTAGTGGTTCCCCTCGGGAACGGAACATAGTAGCGCGCGCAAGTTGTGGTTGGCCTAGGTAGAAAAGGTGCAACCAAGAGTCAGTTGGGGACGAGCTACCAAACTGTGCACTGCCATGTAAAAGTTGTATATTGTGCTGGTTCCGAGAGAGGCTTTTTCTGCTACTTTCCAATGCCTCGGATGGATGGATAAATAGCTGGAACGATTCTGGGATTGGTATTCATCATCGCCACCAAGAAGGGCCAGAGTCCAGCAATTCTGCCTGCAAATCCACCTACCAACATGCAGTTGCCACCACATTGCGCAGTCGCTGTAACAGAGTCACCTATTTAATCATTCACTTGCAAGTAGAAGACTGCGGTAATAAAGACAATTTGCTGTTGCTTTTAAAGATTAAAAGTTCATAAAACTGAGGCTTATAAAGTTTTGCTTAGTTAATGATCATAGTGCTGCCAGTAGTAAATTTTAAAAGGTGAGTTACTTTCTCGTAAATTTGTCAACATTGTGCCTCACTGCAGCAAAAGTCGTGAATTGCACTTGTGGAAAGTTATATTTGCTTGCTAAGCACTTGTTTCTTTCGGGTATTGAAAGTGCATATTAATAGTGTAATAAGATCGACAGGTTGTCCTTCACCACTATTTATGAAAACGATAGTTTCTTTATTCATAAGACAGTGAGAAGTAACCTGTTAGTGAATTCCAATTAACTTTCATTTTAAATAGTAAAGTTTTTAATTGTGTGAGACTTAGCCTGTTACCAGCTCATAATTTTGCAGTGAACAACATTTATAATTCTATGTCAATTAGGAAAGTGTTTGAAAAATAATACTTAACCTATGTCCAATTTATGATTCTGCAGCGAATATTAATAGTAATGTAATAAAGACCATTTAGCTTGAAGAAGCCCTGAAAGTAATAGTGTGTTTCGTAATCTGTTATATTTACGCTAATAGTTTGTTCTGGTCTGTTAGCTTCCAGTCTTAACCGTGAACATATGCAGGTGTTAGAGCTCATTGGACTCGTGTGTGGTAAAATATAGGTTGTGTTTGTCCGTTAAAGTTACTAATAACTGTTTTCTTAAACAAGAATGTTAATCATTCTCTTGCCTAATTAGGCTGGCTACCGTTTCCTTTATTCTTTAAACAGTGTAGCTAGGTAAAATATTATTTGTTACTGTTTGAATATTTAGGTAATTCTGACTTTCATTTCCGATAAGCCACTTCCGTTAGGTACAACGCGATCAATATAACAAAATTCCTCTCAGAGGGTAACACTGCTCTGTTGCGTTATACCATAATTGCTTTAACAAGATAGTTTTATTTCACAAGCTGCCTCCAACTTTAGAGTTATGGTATAGCAGTAGCAGACAGTAGTGCTATACGTGGCTTTTCCGTGACAGGACTATTTGTTCTGTTGGGGCATAGTACGTAGTAAACCAAATTTGGTATTTGATTACACGGGCTACGTAAATACCAGTTGCAGTGTTATAGTTAGAGAACAAAAAAAAAAAGAAAAATTTGAAAGTTGCTAACTTACTAAATGTCATCACCATCAATCTCACTCTTAGTATACATCGCGATATTAAGAAAAGAATATGGGAAACGAATGAAAAAAGTATATAGGAATAAGAAAAACTGTTCTGGACAGAGTAATAATACAGGGTGATTCAAAAAGAGTACCACAACTTTAAAAATGTGTATTTAATGAAGGAAACATAATATAACCTTCTGTTATACATCATTACAAAGAGTATTTAAAAAGGTTTTTTTTCACTCAAAAACAAGTTCAGAGATGTTCAATATGGCCCCCTCCAGACACACGAGCAATATCAACCCGATACTCCAACTCGTTCCACACTCTCTGCAGCATATCAGGCGTAACAGTTTGGATAGCTGCTGTTATTTCTCGTTTCAAATCATCAATGGTGGCTGGGAGAGGTGGCCGAAACACCATATCCTTAACATACCCCCATAAGAAAAAATCGCAGGGGGTAAGATCAGGGCTTCTTGGAGGCCAGTGATGAAGTGCTCTGTCACGGGCTGCCTGGCGGCCGATCCATCGCCTCGGGTAGTTGACGTTCAGGTAGTTACGGACAGATAAGTGCCAATGTGGTGGCGCTCCATCCTGCTGAAATATGAATTGTTGTGCTTCTTGTTCGAGCTGAGGGAACAGCCAATTGTCTAACATCTCCAGATACTGTAGTCCAGTTACAGTAGCACCTTCGAAGAAAAAGGGGTCCAAAAACTTTATTGGCTGAAATGGCACAGAAAACGTTAATCTTAGGCGAGTCACGTTCATACTGAGTTGTTTCCCGCGGATTCTCAGTGCCTCATATACAGACATTGTGACGGTTGACTTTCCCGTTAGTGTGGAAAGTTGCTTCGTCACTAAACACAATCTTTAAAACGAAAGATTCATCTGTTTCCATTTGAGCAAGGATAAAATCACATAAATCGATTCTTTTAATCTTATCAGCTGCAGACAGTGCTTGAACCAATTTCAGACGATAAGGATTCATAACTAACCCTTTTCGTAGGACTCTCCATACAGTTGATTGTGGAATTTGCAGCTCTCTGCTAGCTCTGCGAGTCGATTTTCCTGGGCTGCGAACAAATGCTTGCTGGATGCGTGCTACATTTTCATCACTCGTTCTCGGCCGTCCAGAACTTTTCCCTTTGCACAAACACCCATTCTCTGTAAACTGTTTATACCAACGTTTAATACATCACCTATCAGGAGGTTTAACACCATACTTCGTTCGAAATGCACGCTGAACAACTGTCGTCGATTCACTTCTGCTGTACTCAATAACACAAAAAGCTTTCTGTTGAGCGGTCGCCATCTTAGCATCAACTGACGCTGACGCCTAGTCAACAGCGCCTCAAGCGAACAAATGTACAACTAAATGAAACTTTATAGCTCCCTTAATTCGCCGACAGATAGTGCTTAGCTCTGCCTTTTGTCGTTGCAGAGTTTTAAATTCCTAAAGTTGTGGTATTCTTTTTGAATCACCCTGTACTTTTTGTAAAGTCATAAAAGAAATTTAATGTTTGTAAAGTTTTAGCGTAATTTCAGAGAGAAACGTTATATGTAAAATCATAAAAATGTTTAATATTTGTGAAGTTGATAGCTTAATCTAAGAGAGTAAGGGTTAGAATAATATAAGAGAAATAACTGAGGAAACAGAAAATAGGTAAGGATGTAAGGAAAGTAATATTATCACATCAGAGACAAACTCTGTATTAGATGTGAGGTCAGCAGACAAGGTGCAGCATCACTGCGGCCAGATCGACGGCGAGACTGGAGAGAGTGGTTAGGTTCGAGGGGAAGGGACGCCGAGTGTGAGCGGATGGTACGTCAGCTGTGAGATGACGAAAGAAGAGGTCTTGGTGGAAGCAACGTTCCTAGAGGATAACTCCTCTGTGGAAATGTTTGGAGAGCTACAACGCATCCTGAATACAATCAATATGTACCATGACGTGAACTTTATTCATTTGAAAGCCACACACAAGCGTTATAACAATGGTTTTGCGAAAGTGTTCGATGAGTGACACTTTTATCGCGAACTATTCAAAGCAGCATATGAGGAGATAATAGATGTCCACCGAACCTGAACGGAGGCGGACGTATTATGGCGAGGAGGAGCGGAGCCTTAGACTCAGCACAAGAAGAAGAAGAAATGCATTTCTGTAACTCAATCTGCAGAACAGCGTAAACTGTTATCAGACCATACGAAATTCGACAACTGCAGAACAATCCCTGAACACTCATGGGACGGAACAAGAAAACGATGGAAGGCTGTTCAACTTATCTAGATGAACAACCGATTACAATGAAGAATACACAACAATTGCAAAGAGGGCGCCAGAAGCACAGATTAAACGACAATGGCGTTAAACAGGCCTTCAGTCCTAATTCCCAGTCCAGAGAACTAAGATACAAGTGAGAAGACAGCAAGATGCAACGAGAACTGAAGATGCACTGCAGAAGATTTGGAAGAGGGAAGAGCCTGGACCAGAAGAGATCAAGAAACCTTTTCAAATCCCTTGCCATACAAGACCATTATTGCATTTAACTACCAACGAGAAACCAATTAAACTGTTCCAGCGATATAGACATCCGATATTCTTTATGGCAAACTGCAATACCTTCAGATGTCATACCCCAAAATGGGAGAGAACTACTCGTATGGAAACCCAAAGATGAATTGACCAACGATGAACCAGCATAAAAAATGCGACGAATGACGAAGAAAACTTCTATGCTGCCAAAAGTGAACCTCCAATACAACTTCACCATCGGCTTATGAATCATGGAACAAAGGCTACAACGCATTAAAGACACGCTCAGGCTTTCAACAACCTTTCTCTCTGTCGACCGTCATTCCGTGCTTATTAGAGACACAGCGAGGCACACAGCCGACCGTCATTCTATATGCGGTGGAGACACGTCGAAACAAATGAAGATAAAAGTGATAATTGCAATGAACCATGTTAAAGATGTAGGAAAAGAACTGTCTGTGACAGACTACTACCCAAACAAAAAGGAAACAATTTAAAATTCCTGTTTGAAAATATTTTGAATTAGAAACCTATTCTGTATTGGTACTAGGTTTCATTAGCGATGCTTTTTTATTTTGACATAGCAATAATATTTCCTTGAATTTTACATTTCTTCAACCATTTAAGTTAAGGAAACCTAACGTTAACATTCTGGAAGGTTAAGATTCTAGTGTAATGTGTTCATTAAAATATATAGGACAGATAAATGTGAAGGGGTTTAGCTATTCCATGATGTCAATTTAAAATTTTGTAAAGTAATTAGTAGGATTAGAAATTTAATATGTTGGCAAAAGTAAAATTTGAAAATTTTTGTAACCTTATAATGCATAGAGTTAAAATTTTTGAGGAATATAAATATGTTCATGTATAGGATTATGCCTCTAAAGTTATAGGAATGGCTGAGTTATAGATCATAAAGCTTTATTGTAAGTAATTAAACTGCTTAAATTATAATTGATATGGAAGCTTATAAAAATTATTATAAAAGGGGAGGATAATGTCGAATGAAGGTTTCCTCAACTTCAATATATATCCATCATCATTTAACTTAAATTAAGTAATCAAAAAGCAGATCAGTCTCAAAACAGAAAAAACTATAGGGATGATACAAATTCATATATCTACTCAAATTGCTTGAATTTAAACCTACAATTAAAATGTAGACCACTATTTTGCAGGAAAAAATACCTTAGAGTAGTTAAATAAAATTGTATTAAAAAAAGAAAATTATTAAGAATGTTAAAGATTAAAAGGAAAAAGAAAATCACTTAAGAGGTCTAATGCGTAAAAAGGAAATCAAGTACAAAGTAAACTAGAAGAGTAATGCGACTGAATCGAACCACTGTTAAAGTTATACAAAATATTTCAATAGGAAGTTGGTCAGTAAATATGCCAATTACTACAGTAAGCAGTTGCAAGCAATTCTGCACTGATGTCAATCAGTTTCTCAACCACTGATTAACCCAGCACATAACTGAACACGGAAGGAGGAGGATATGTAAGGTGGCAGAAGGCGTCTGAAGGTCAGATTTGTACCTTACATAAGAGCTTTATACATCACAATGGGAAGGTGAATATGACACCTAACTTAATTCGGCGGTTGTTAGCAAATTTGCCTATCAGTATGTAATGCAAAAAGGGATGATACTCAATTGATCGTAATTAACACACCATTCCTATATAATGCATGTCTATGAACAGAAGGTGCAACAAGCAGCCAGAGGCATTTTAGTTTACAATTCGGAGGGGCGAGAGCAGAGGAAAAAAGGCCGCGCCATGGGAGATACATCGGCAATCAGTTAAAGGGGAGTCCCAAGCCAGGTCGACAAACAACCATGTGGCTCAGAAGGGCAGAGCGAGGTAATGAGCCATCTGAGGGAGGACAGGAAAGAAAGCTTTTAAAAAATGCATTTAAGAATTCAAAATGGATACTAAGAAGACCAGTGACGCGTTTTCGATCATGTGTGAACTGAGAGGTACACACGTAAGAGACAATGTACGCATTTTGACGTCTGGCATCGGCTCAAAACGTCTGATTGGCGGAAACGCACTAGGAAGGAGTAAAGAGCCGAAGTTTCGTCGCAGTTTAATGGTAGGGCCCTTGCGATTTGTAGAGAGAGTTTCCAAAAAATAAGAGGAACGCTCCTATTGGTCGAAAAAAAGCTGTGACGTGAAGAATGAAGGAACCCAGGTGGGGAGACAGTTTGGCTATGAGAAAGACAAGATGGAACTTTTGTGATGACTCTTCTCTGAATTGGCGTCAAGTGCAGAGTGGAGCGCATAACACTCTGTATGACCCAGAGAAGAAATTTGGGTGAACACTGCATTCACCGTGGCTGACGTCCAGCTAGAAATTAGTTGTAGCATTGTTTAGCTCCAACCGTGGAGAAACGAACCACGAGTTAATTGCTCTTGCAAGAACTGAGAGAGAGCATTATAATATCCACGCTGCTCCAGACATGCGTGTGTATATAGCCATATTCTAAAACTAGGGATGAGTACATGTTTTGTAGCATGACGAGAAAGATAGGGAGAGTTTAAGCTGAAAAAAGTCAGCAAAGGTTTTAATTAGTGTTATAGGAATTTCAGAGGAGAGAGCGGCCTATCAGACAACAGCTCATCGCAGCTGAAGGTAAATACCGCATGCAGGGGCATAAACTTGTTGGTTCATCAGCTTGCGTCCGCTGTAAACTCGAGTGGCCTTGGATAATCTTTTGCTCAATTTGTCACATAACTAACCATCCACCATAGACTTCATTGTCATCCTAAAAATATTACCGAACTTTGAACTGGAATTGGATGAATTATCGTAGCACTGAGCAACATCATAACGAAATTGTAGGAATGATTTTCTAAAGAAACTTTTAGTTAAAGTTTAATATTTTCGTGTTTAGGATAATTTAACTTTCTGATAGTTAATATTTAACACTGTTGTGTTTTGGATTACTTCACTTTTGATGTAAATGAGATGCGTTATCCTGACAACTGTTTTGTCGTTGTCACAGGGTAAAGTGTGTAAAAGAGCGTATTTCTATGCTAATATTGAGACGTTAAACATGTTATTTCAACTTACACAGTTGTCCTCACTTACAGAATAAGAAAAACCGAAAATAATACCTTATAGTGCTAGATGACGATCGGTTTGGCTTTAGGAAAGGTAAAGGGACGAAAGAGGCCATTCTGGAGTTGTGGCTAATAATGGAAGCAAGACTAAAGAAAAATCAAGACACGTTCATAGGATTTGTCGACATGGAAAAAACGTTCGATAGTGTAAAGTGGTGCAAGAAGTTAGAAATTCTGAAAAAAGTAGGGGTAAGCTATAGGGAGAGACGGGTCATATGTGTACGACAAACAAGAGGGAATAATAAGAGTGGGTGACGAAGAACGTAGTGCTCGTATTAAAAAGGGTGTACGACAAGGATGTAGCCTTTCGCCCCTACTGTTCAATATGTACATCGAGGAAGCAATGATGGAAATAAAAGAAAGGTGCAGGAGTGGAATTAAAATTCAAGGTGAAAAGATATCAATGATACGATTCGCTGATGACATTGCCATCTTGAATGAAAGTGAAGAAGAATTACATGATCCGCTGAACGGAATGAACAGTCTAATGAGTACAATGTATAGATTGAGAGTAAATCGAAGATAGACGAAGGTAATGAGAAGTAGTAGAAGTGAGAACACCGAGAATGTTAACATCGGGATTGATGGTCACGAAGTAGATGAAGTTAAGGAATTCTGCTACCTAAGCAATCAATGATGGACAGAGCAAGGAGGACATCAAAAGCAGCAATGGCAAAAAGGGCATTCCTGGCTAAGATAAAGCTACTAATATTAAATATCGGCCTTAATTTGAGGAAGAAATTTCTGCGAATGTACGTCTGCGGTACAGCATTGTATGGTAGTGAAACATGGGCTGTGGGAAAACCGGAGCAGAACAGAATCGAAACATTTGAGACGTGATGCTACAGACGAATGTTGAAAAGTAGGTGGACTGATAACGTAAGTAATGAGGAGGTTCTGTGCAGAATCGGAATATTTGGAAAACACCGACAAGGTAAAGGGACAGGATGATAGGACATCTGTTAAGACATGAGGGAATGACTTTCATGGTGCTAGAGGGAGCTGTAGAAGGTGAAAACTGCAGAAGAAGACAGAGACTGGAATACATCCAGCAAATAATAGACGATGTAGGTTGCAAGTGCTACTGTGAGATGAAGAAGTTAGCACAGGAAAGGAATTCGTGGCGGCTAGCATCAAATCAGTCAGAAGACTGATAACAAAAGAAAAGCGTCGTAAATCATGCATGAATCCAGGCCATCGACATCCAATGCAAGACCAAATCGGTTTGAAAAGAAGACAGTGTTCTGTGTTTGGTGGGATCAGATGGGTGTCATCTGTTACGAGCCGCTACCAACAGCAGATGATCGATTTAAATCGAGCATTACGTGAAAAACGACCGGAATGTGGAAAAAGGCAACACAAAGTCACATTGCTCCATGGTAATGCCCCACCAAACATAGCAAAACGGGTTAGGGAAACGATCTAGGCGTTCAGTTGGGAAATACAATGCATGCGGCTTATTCTCCACACTTTCCTCCGTTAGATTATCATCTGTTTGCATCGCTGGGACACGCTCTCACTGCACAAAGCTTCAATTTGTATGAAAATGTACGAAAATGGCTTCAAAAGAAAAACTGCTTTTTTTATTTTTTATTATTTTTGCGTGGCATTCATAGCCTGCCGTAGAGGTGAGAGAAATGTATAAATAGCAAGGGAGATTATTTTGAATAAAATATTTTTTATCAGCTTCGAAGAACAGACGGGTAATTACTGCAACCAAATTCCGGTTTCATACTTCTACACCTGGTATACCTACTCTGTACTCTGTATGAAATACAGCAGCAACTCTACCAGCTAAGTTACTCAAACAAATCACAATGGAAACTGCTCCATTTAAAAATATCTGCTGCCTCTCCTCCCTTACACTAGACATCTGCTGTCTATATGCTATTTGTAGCGTAATCTGTACTTGAGTACAATGATATTCTTCAAAGAAATGTTTACTAGCATCTATATATACAGAATCCTGTTTACAGCACATTACTGTCATACAAGGGTTACTGTTACTTTCCACATAAATAGCTTAACTTTTCAATCGTTGAATCTAGGTATCTGACATCCCAGTAACTGTAAGAGTTTTCTACTGAAGGACGGATATTTATTTCATCACGTGGAAGATACTCCATCTGACTACATTTTCCCCTCGAGAGTGAAACCCATATGTGAAAAAGAAATTAATTATGTGTGAAGAAATTTGTGCTAAACTGAAAAACGTTAAACATCAATACGAAACGTCGTATTGATGGTCTATGGAACAAATGTTAACGTAATGAAATGTAAGTGTAATTGGACATACAGCGGAACAAAGCTGTTAAAACTGATCAAATGGGAAAATTTTCATCTCTTTTTGTTTATTCAGTGCTAAACACATATTGATTTTGGGGCATTCTTTACCAGCAGATATTGTGAGGCTGTGTCAAGTTGAATGACAGCTCGTTCTCTGATTTATCAACGCTTTCTTTAGCAATCAGTTTACTTAACTTTCTACTCAGACTCCCACACGTCAACCAGAATGAGATTTTCACTCTGCAGCGGAATGGCCGCTGATATGAAACTTCCTGGCTATTAAAACTGTGTACCGGACAGAGACTCGAACTCGGGACCTTTGCCTTTCGCGGGCAAGTAGTAGAGCATTTTATTGTGTGAAATCATATGGGACAACTGCTATGGTTATCAGTCCATAAGCTTACTCACTACTTAACCTAAACTACCATAAGGACAAACACACACACCCATGCCCGAGGGAGGACTCGAACCTCCACCGGGACCATCCGAGCAAGATGTTTCTGGGTAGAGCGACGAACATCTGTGAACTGGAGTGGCACGATGCGAAACTGGAATATAACACCAACGCGATGCTGAAGAATGGATATTCACCCACTGAGATAGAAAGAGCGCTTCATTAAAGATGCAAGTGACGACATCTTGATGATACAGAATATGACCCTAATCTGCAAACCCATCAAGAAGATAGAGCAATACATGAGGTCGGCCAAGGATGCTAGCAAACCATTGGAAAGGCCAACAATTTACAGGATACGGTCTAACTGTGCGGTCGTGAAAGTGAGTATTGCTAGAAGGACGTCGAAAAACGATAAGAAAAATACAAGGCCAACTGAAGAAGGAGAAAAGCAGACTTATCAGTTGTTGTGGGAAAGGCTCTGTAGCCAGGAGACCAGCAGGTTTGATGTGACAGGACAAAGGTAACGGCAGTCACACGGCGACACTACGAAAGGCTTTATAAACTGCTGATCATTCCAATAATTTTAGTAGGAAAGAGGAAGTTGCTGAGTTAAATAGTATTTGGATTCTGGTATTGAGGAAGGTGTGTACCAGTTTTACACCGTGGGGTTACAGCAATGGCGGACGACACTGCCCCAAAATGGCAAATTACACTCGAGTTTTCAAAACATGTGGCGTAACGGCTCTACGCGACAGCACGCGGGAACGGAATTTCACTCCAGCCAGTTTCCATGGTGTGCAGCAGACCTTCGAAAAAGCTAGAAGCCCCTTCGGAGATGTCCTGCCCACACTGGGACGAGACGTTGGGTTCCGACCATGGGATAATAAGGTATTGTAAGCTGTAATATTTTAATTAATCTGAAATGTTACTTATTTACCTGGGGCGTACGTTCTGTTGTTGACTGTCTGACCCGTATGGTATTTCCTCGCGACGCAGATGAACGACTAACAGGTACTCGCGCATCCGATACAAAAAGTCATAGCCTTTACTTTGACATTATTGAACTAAAAAAACCGTGAGTCCGTCACCTTATAGGCTCTATATTACATGATACGCCCAGAGACATTATATATACAGGGTGAACCAAATGTGGTAAGTATGTAGCAAAACAAGAAGAAATGCAAGGAAACGAGGGCTCTAGAAAGCATATCTCAAGAGGTATGAACACTTGTTCTTCTTCGATACTGTGAAGCACGTCCCTTCTGTTACAAGTTCGTCGCTTTTCATATTTTTGGAGGTGGTAGTATAGACCAAATCAAAGAAAAAAAATATCAAGTAAACATGGACTTTAAAGAGTTTGAAGCACTTGTTCCGTAGGAGAGAAGTGTTTGACAGTAGCGAAATGAGCAAGTGCCAATAGCTCTCAAGAGACCGGAGTTTTCTTCTTGTTTTGATGCACGTTGCCATCTGCGAAAGTTTGTCGGCGGTGTTGTGGTTGATGCAGTTCGTCAGTAGCAGTAAGAGAGATATAGGCTCCTCAGGATAGCAGTTTTCTCTTGCAAATGTTGAAATATTACGGCACCTTCCTCAGAACCGCTGTACCCCAATATCTCTGGCGATTTTACGAATGTCGGCGTTTGGCCGTACCGCGTACGACCGGCTTCTTTTCTGTGAGATGAGGAGGGGGTGGGGCCCTGCAGTATGTGTTGCCGGACGTCGGCTTTGGAGCCTCCGGGGCGCCGAATGCCGAGTGGGTGGTGCGGGGGGGGGGGGGGGGGGGGCGAACGGCGGAACGAGCGCCCGCTGAGTCGCTGAAAGGTTCCCCCCCCCACCCCCACCCCCGCCCCCACTCCAACCCTTGAGCGAGCCGCCCCGGGGAGCAGCAGGCGGCACACGTCATATTATGCATTATAATGCAAAGCCTCGGGCGACTGCTTAAGGGCGCGGCGCAGAGAATATTAATGCCCGCACAGCCCGTGCCGCAGCGGAGCATCTGCGAGGCAGCGTCACCTCTTTATGTGGAGAGAGAGGAGAGCTGTCGCAGAGGGCGGCGAGCACTCCTGTTATTCCGCACTGCTGACGGATGCTCAGTCACTTAAATCAGTTGAGATTTGTCCGCTCTCCTCACTGAACGCAGGGCTTTAAAATACAAGTCACGGCGTTTCGATCGACGTCTTTTCAAGCATCGTCAGAAGAATTTAGTAAAACTGACATATACAATACATCTTTATGAAAGGAAATTTTAAGCATGCTTTCTGCAGTTATTTTACTACAAACGTGTTTCGTGATCGCAACATTGGTCCACATTTTTGAAGATGATTCAGATGGCTCTGAGCACTATGGGAGTTAACATCTGAGGTCATGTCCCCTAGAACAGAACTACTTAAACCTAACCTAAGGACAATACACGCATCGATGCCCGAGGCACGATTCGAACCTGCGACCGTAGCGGTCGCGCGCTTCCAGACTGAAGCACCTAGAACCGTTCGGCCATCACGGCAGGCACACATTTCTGGAAGTCTTATTTATTTCATAATGGTTCGAGGCATGTGTTTATAGAGTTGCTAGGACACAGCAGTTGAACTGGTAACCAGAGGTTTCGTAAGCAAGGGAAACCGGCCATTGCTCGGCAAGCGGTGTGACATAATTCAAAAAATGTTCAAATGTGTGTGAAATCTTATGGGACTTATCTGCTAAGGTCATCAGTCCCTAAGCTTACACACTAATTAACCTAAATTATCCGAAGCACAAACACACAGGAGGGAGGACTCGAACCTCCGCCGGGACCAGCCGCACAGTCCATGACTACAGCGCCACAGACCGCTCGGCTAATCCCGCGCGGCGGTGTGACATAATTCCCTGAGAACCAGTGTCGTGTGCTCCGTCAGTCAACCCAACACCTATGGTCGAAGAGGCCTAAACACAGGCTTCCAGGCAATATGTCAATAAGTGGCCGCTAAACTTTGAATTTGAAAAGCACATTACTCAGTGCTGTCTGACAAAATTATTTCCTTACGGCCGGATTCTGTCACTGACCATCCTCATGTTGCCATTCCAAAATTTCTTCTACCGTAGGATGCTCAGTGACCGCAAGTGGTCATGAATAAATAATTCTATAAGACGGCGTTGTGTCGTCTACTGTCCAAGTCTAAGTTTGAGTGATTCATGAATTTATTTTGTTTTATTCGATTTGATGCAAACCTCATTTCAGCAGATACAATTATTGCAGATAATGACACAAACAGGACATTGGTCTGATTTCATCACAAAATATAAAACATAATTAAACGAGATAAGGTGTCGACAGAGTACATTAGTCTGAGTGACCTATTACAATGTAAACCATGAAATTTTAACAAAAAATCCAAGTGTAGGGTATACATGTATAATGAAACATTGAAGATATCCTAAAATTTTAAAGTTCCTTTTTTCAATAAGAAATGAAAAGACAAATGCGTTTGGCCGATGCAGCTATTCGTTGAACTAAGGTCTAGTCTGAGACAAATGTAGTCCTTCATTTTACAAATACTGCACAATGTAATATGTTCTCGGATGGTGGCATTTATCATATTCTACGCATACACGTACAATCTCGTCAATGACGCAGGAATCACAGATGGGAGAAGGAATTAATTTTAGCAAATATCTTGTTCATGAGAGTTGCTGTTAGTCTGTTAGCATAAACAATTTCCCTTCACGTGAGCGCCGAGTTGAGAAACCAAGGGTGGCGTGGATTCTGCTGCTGAATCGCACAACCCTGTGTGACTTTGATGTGGCGGTTTGTGTTCACTAACTTACCCACTACCTTTTTGTTTCGCTGGCGACTCTACTACGAAAATTACTGTATGGGAAGGATACATCGATGGGAAATGAATGGTGGATCATGTTCGACAATTAATCTAATTCCAACAGGGGTTGCGAAGCAACTCAAATCACTTGATACGGGCAGGTCTTCAGGTCCAAATTGTATACCGATTATGTTCCATCCAGATTACGCTGATACAATAGCTCCCTACTTAGCAATCATATACAACCGCTCACTCACCGATAGATCTGTACCTGCAGATTGGAAAATTGCACAGGTCGCACCAGTGTTTAAGAAGGGTAGTAGGAGTAATCCTTCGAACTACAGACCTATATCATTGACGTCAGTTTGCAGTAGGGTTTTGGAGCATATATTGTATTCAAACATTATGAATCACCTCGAAGGGAACGATCTATTGATACGTAATCAGCATGGTTTCAGAAAACATCGTTCTTGTGCAACGCAGCTAGCTCTTTATTCGCACGAAGTAATGGCCGCTATCGACAGAGGATCTCAAGTTGATTCCGTATTTCTACATTTCCGGAAAGCTTTTGACACTGTTCCTCACAAGCGACTTGTAATCAAGCTGCGGGCCTATGGGGTATCGTCTCAGTTGTGCGACTGGATTCGTGATTTCCTACAGGAAGGTCGCAGTTCGTAGTAACAGACGACAAATCATCGAGTAAAAGTGAAGTGATATCAGGTGTTCCCCAGGGAAGCGTCCTGGGACCTCTGCTGTTCCTGATCTATATAAATGACCTGGGTGACAATCTGAGCAGTTCTCTTAGGTTGTTCGCAGATGATGCTGTAATTTACCGTCTAGTAAGGTCATCCGAAGACCAATATCAGTTGCAAAGCGATTTAGAAAAGATTGCTGTATGGTGTGGCAGGTGGCAGTTGACGCTAAATAACGAAAAGTGTGAGATGATCCACATGAGTTCCAAAATAAATCCGTTGGAATTCGATTACTCGATAAATAGTACAGTTCTCAAGGCTGTCAATTCAACTAAGTACCTGGGTGTTAAAATTACGAACAACTTCAGTTGGAAAGACCACATAGATAATATTGTGGGTAAGGAGAGCCAAAGGTTGCGTTTCATTGGCAGGACACTGTAGGGAAGCAGCCTACTCACGCCTTATAAAAATTCTCATCAGTCTTTCCATTGTGTGCCAGCGTAGTCCGCTGTAACTAGCTGTGACGTCATAAATGTTGCGCAATACTTTAAAAATCAAGTAAATAACCTGAAACGATTCTAGCATGTCAGGAGTAATACTAAATCAATGTGTGTTGAATATAAGTTCAATAACTTTAACCATTTTCGAAATTTGGACGTTTCTCTGTAAAAATCATTGGCGCAACAGAAAAGAGCTAGAAACTTAAAAATTTACATTTAGATTCCTTTTTCATAATAATTTAGTAGAAACAGTATTCTGGATCTCACAAATTAAAATTTTTGTTGAAATTATTGATTTTCTGGTTTTTGTCTTAGAAATTAAGGAAGCAAGATAGATTAAGTAGGCGAATAAATAAGGCTAGGATGTTTAAATTTAAGTAGAAGGGAGATCCGCTATAATCATAAAGATATGAGAAGTTTCAACCGAATAACTATAAAGCTATAGCGATAGCGTATCTCCAAAGGCCAAGTTCAGAGCTCGTCTACTGCGTGTAGTGTAATGAAATTAATTCTCTCACCTAAAATATTTGACTTAGCCACGTCAGACTTTCATTATGATTACTTACTTGTGTGCTGATTGCACATTTAAATTGAGAGCTTCATCGGCTATCAGCAAAGGAAGCAATGATTTATTCAACAACTTGAAGTGGTGCATTACTAGCCCAGCGGCTAGTCGGGAGAGCCGATTTGATCAGGCGTTCCCTTAGCCGTCCGCACCGCAGCTTAATATATAAAAATGCTGCGCGAGGAAGGAAGGCCCCATTTCTCTCCAGACGCTGATTAGCACACCACCTGTGCCGGGAGTCGCTTCGCGTAGCGCCGGTATCATTGCTATAAACAGCCTCGGATGCCGTAATAAGTTACTCGGGATACGCGTAAGCATGAAATCGTTTTCGAGTGAAGTGTTAATGTCGTATTTTCACGTGCCGCCGCGGGACAAACATTCTACCATCATTTAGCGTGGTGTTTGATGAACATTATCATCAAATTATTGCGAGCATTCACTTAAACATTTAATTTGAACAGTTATAGTTGCATCAGCGCATTGGACTCTGATCTGCTCTGTTAGTTAGATTGTGTGGATTCTTTTTTTTTGTCTGTGACTTTCAGAATATAGTGAACAATTTTAGTGAATCGTTTTTGATTATGAATCCAAGACAATCTCCTAATTCCTCACAGCTATAAGCTGTAGCTATAAGTGTATTTCTCAGATGAAGTGGGCACTAGGAATTCTAATTACAGGCTTCACATTTTGCTAATCACTTTCTGATTACCAATATTGTAGTTAGAGAGCCAGTGTTGAGAATGGCAAAAGACAGCATAAATAACAGGTACATTTTAAATAACAATTATTCCACCCCCCGATCCACATATGGTTAATCGGCCGGGAAATGCATCTTTTCTACATTACATTCTACATTTATTAAATAACAACATAAATTCCACCCGCCGCCCCACAATTGGTGCATCGGCCAGGAAAGAAACTGAGTAAAAGTGAAAGTGATTTTTAAATATTCGGATTCGTGAGTGAAATGCAACACGCAACTGAGTAATAGAACAGTGATAGTGTTATGTATGCATGTGGACGACGCAATTGGATTAACAATGCATCTGGATTAGCGGAGCTGGCACTGAGTCCAGCGGAGCTGCCGGCATCGCGAGAACCCAGTTTCGCCTCACCGCAGTCGTCCGCTGGAGCAACAGGAGCCTCGCCTGCAGTTGCTGGCCACGCAGCAGCCGTCGGAGTGCCGTCTGCAGTTCAATGCGCTGCGTCGCATCAGTAATCCTGGTACGCCATGCCGGCAACACCATACGTGGTGCAGAAGGAACTAAGTTAAGTGAGAAAAGCTGTTAAAAATTTTACTAACCCGCACTAAAAAACTGTCGGCGATGGAACCGCCAGAAGAAACTGAGGTTAAACTTAAATCAGAACCTATGTCTGTTGCGGGAACTGTAAATCCAGACAACGATTCAAGCATAAATATGCATGAAAATAGTAATGTTAAAGTGAAATATGAAGTATTGTATCCTGACCGTAGTGTGAAAAGGGGCAATGATTCAATAATAGAGAACCCTGTAGTAAAGCAAAAATTAGAAATTGTTAATTTATTGGATGATAGTTTACCTGATGAGTTAAAAACGAAACAGTCATCAGAGGTGGTAGAGTTTCAAAAGGAGAAGTTAGATATGACTGATCAATCAGAAATTTCATTTAGTTTTGATGATTCTGGTGTTGGAGCTAGTTTTTTGTCACCTGAGTGTGAAAAGAAACTAGCTACTGAGCAACCCAAAGATACTGGGGCTATTGATTTAAATGTTATATTACAAGCAATAGCTACCAGTAATACTGAATTAAAGTCTGAAATAACTGAGGTCAAAAGCAGTAATGCAAAAATGTCAGCCAGTAACGCTAGAATGAATGCTGAATTAAAATCTGATATAATGGAGGTAAATAACAGAATTGTGGCCAGCCAAACTAATTTTAATAAACGGTTTGAGGCAATGGACAATAAATTAGAATCCAATAAAGCTGAATTAGAAACTTCCTTCAAGACTGGCTGCAATAACTTGAAAGAGGTTCTGGACAGTTTGAATTATAAAATTGATTACAACCATGAGGATATTAAGAAAAAGGTTGCTCAACAGTTATCTGAGATGTATAAAACAGTAAAATCCGAAGTTGCTGAGGTTCGCAAAGATTTCCAAATGGAAGATGCGAAGCTGGAGCACAAGTTAACAGAAAAGATCGAGGCGGAATCTGGACTGTGCTCAGATAGGTTTAAAGACGTTAATATAAAAGTAAACATATGTCAAGCAGAAGTAGCTGCAATCTAAACCGATACTACTCATATTGTGAAAAGAGTAGATAATGTTGAAATGAGAGTAGAAAATATTAGTACTAACATTGCTAACATTGAGAGTAAAGTAGCTTCAGTAACTTCTGGTAATGGTAGTATACAACAAGTTGTAGCTGCAAACGCCGCTTTTATCGGGTGTCGGCAGATCTTGCGGTTCGATCCAGATAAAAATATCCACCCGCTAGATTTCTGGAACGATTTTGAAGATGTAATTCCACCAACTTGGTCTGAACGAGAGAAAATCTCATTTATTAGAAGTCATTTAGCAGGTGACGCTATGCGTTGGTCAGCTGATGTTATGTTGAAGTGTAAAACATTAGCAGAATTTAAAACAGCTTTCATTAATGAGTATTGGTCTAGCAATAATCAAAATGAAGTGTTGAGAGAATTTTGGAGTGGAAAACGCTTCAACGCAGGCAAGAAATCTATTAAAGTGTTTGCCAAGTCATGGATCTCACGTTTGTCACATTTGGCCGAAAAGCTGAAACCTGAAATGATAATATTAGGTCTTGAAGCCCAACTGCCATGGTATTGGCAAACTACACTCCTGGAAATGGAAAAAAGAACACATTGACACCGGTGTGTCAGACCCACCATACTTGCTCCGGACACTGCGAGAGGGCTGTACAAGCAATGATCACACGCACGGCACAGCGGACACACCAGGAACCGCGGTGTTGGCCGTCGAATGGCGCTAGCTGCGCAGCATTTGTGCACCGCCACCGTCAGTGTCAGCCAGTTTGCCGTGGCATACGGAGCTCCATCGCAGTCTTTAACACTGGTAGCATGCCGCGACTGCGTGGACGTGAACCGTATGTGCAGTTGACGGACTTTGAGCGAGGGCGTATAGTGGGCATGCGGGAGGCCGGGTGGACGTACCGCCGAATTGCTCAACACGTGGGGCGTGAGGTCTCCACAGTACATCGATGTTGTCGCCAGTGGTCGGCGGAAGGTGCACGTGCCCGTCGACCTGGGACCGGACCGCAGCGACGCACGGATGCACGCCAAGACCGTAGGATCCTACGCAGTGCCGTAGGGGACCGCACCGCCACTTCCCAGCAAATTAGGGACACTGTTGCTCCTGGGGTATCGGCGAGGACCATTCGCAACCGTCTCCATGAAGCTGGGCTACGGTCCCGCACACCGTTAGGCCGTCTTCCGCTCACGCCCCAACATCGTGCAGCCCGCCTCCAGTGGTGTCGCGACAGGCGTGAATGGAGGGACGAATGGAGACGTGTCGTCTTCAGCGATGAGAGTCGCTTCTGCCTTGGTGCCAACGATGGTCGTATGCGTGTTTGGCGCCGTGCAGGTGAGCGCCACAATCAGGACTGCATACGACCGAGGCACACAGGGCCAACACCCGGCATCATGGTGTGGGGAGCGATCTCCTACACTGGCCGTACACCACTGGTGATCGTCGAGGGGACACTGAATAGTGCACGGTACATCCAAACCGTCATCGAACCCATCGTTCTACCATTCCTAGACCGGCAAGGGAACTTGCTGTTCCAACAGGACAATGCACGTCCGCATGTATCCCGAGCCACCCAACGTGCTCTAGAAGGTGTAAGTCAACTACCCTGGCCAGCAAGATCTCCGGATCTGTCCCCCATTGAGCATGTTTGGGACTCGATGAAGCGTCGTCTCACGCGGTCTGCACGTCCAGCACGAACGCTGGTCCAACTGAGGCGCCAGGTGGAAATGGCATGGCAAGCCGTTCCACAGGACTACATCCAGCATCTCTACGATCGTCTCCATGGGAGAATAGCAGCCTGCATTGCTGCGAAAGGTGGATATACACTGTACTAGTGCCGACATTGTGCATGCTCTGTTGCCTGTGTCTATGTGCCTGTTGTTCTGTCAGTGTGATCATGTGATGTATCTGACCCCAGGAATGTGTCAATAAAGTTTCCCCTTCCTAGGACAATGAATTCACGGTGTTCTTATTTCAATTTCCAGGAGTGTAGAATTATATCTGCCCCTAGAGGCAATCTGGATCGTTTCATTGAATATTTGGTACGTGTAGAACGTGTGGCGGCCAATGAGGAGCAAGCACGTAATAACAGAAATGGTAATAACACTAGTAGTAATTTTAAGAACGAGCAGATTGGCAATGTAAACATCAGAACAGTAGGTGTTCGTCATCCTAAGAGAGGTAGGAATTGGAGAAATAATTATCAGAAGCAACAATGGCATCCAAATGATAGTAATTTTGTTCCGAACAAAATTATGCACTTAAACAACAGTGCGGAAAGCCATGGTGTGCCAGTTAACTATAATGGAAATAAAGGAAACAGTAGTAGGCCGAGGCAAGAAAACTAGTTCCCGTCTATGAGGACACTGGCGCTCACCCGGCGGTTATTTTTCCTATGCCAGTAGTTACAGTAATTGGTAAGACAGATCAGAATACTCAGACTGAACATGTGGATGAGGGGTCGGTAGCATCTAAGGATACAGCAGAAATATTAGATCACTCACAGTATTTGATAGATACTGTGTTAGAAACGCTTTCTAAGTGGGAAGAGAAAGAGAAGGCGCAGCAGTGTAACGGTAGGGAAGAGCTACAAAATACTGAATTGTCAGGTGAAGAAGCAGAAGAAATTCATGCTTATATTTACGATAAGGATGATGTGCTCTTATCTAAAGTGCCTGTGCAGGATGTTGATACTGTACTAATAGATTTAGGACAGGAGGTAAGTGAGAATGTAGAGGGTAGGCTGTTTTGGGGTCGATGAACCCAGCAGCTGTGACCAGTTGTCACTGGAGAAGGAACCCGACGATAATGGTAAAAGTGGTTTACCTGTAACTATTATTATGCCCGGTCTGGAGGCGCAGAATCTCTCAGACTACAGTAATTTGGGTCATGTTCAGCAAACTAAATGTAATGAAGTCGTGCGGTGTTTCGATTTGAAATTAATAGACCGACTGGAAAAGGCAGCTGAAAATGTAATTCAGGAAACCCCTACACACTTTGACCTAAATGTAATGAAGACAGATGTCGATCACTTTAGTTGGAGACAAATCCAAAAGGAACTATTGGATGAGTTTGAGGAACCACTTGTACAACCTAGAATATGCCACCCTATAATAACAGTGAATATGTTGTGTATCAGTGTACGTTGTCTCTTAGACAGTGGAAGTGAGGTGAGTGCGATATCTCAGTCCTTCTTTGATGCATTACCTGGTAAAGACAAGCTTACAGTAATGAGGGTATCAGAACTAAGAATAATTGGTGCTACTGGCAAGGTGTCAAAAACAGTAAAACAAGAAGCTTTGCTGCCCTTTAATATTAATGGTAATATAATTGATCATCCATGCTTAATTGTAAATAATCTCAGTATTGAGGTTTTAATTGGCATAGATTTCTTGTCAAAATATCAGAGTGTTGTTGACTTTGAAAGAAGCCAGTTAAAAATTGTCTTGCCGATAACCGGAGTAATTACGGTACCTTTTACTGATAAACATGTAGCAACTAATGATGAAACTTGGGAGCTGCCTATATGAGTTCTGAAAAATAGGAGATATTTGGACGAAGGTGTTAATCTTAGTAAAAGTAAGCTAAACACAGAAGAAGAAGAAGCAATTTTTTGGACAAAATAGAAGCTAAATTGCAGGAAATCGATAAAATTTCAGCTAGTCAGAAGGAAGAACTGAGACAGGTTTTAAAAAGGCATCATAAGGTATTTTCAAATCGACCTGGCGTGGTCAAAGGTTATGAATGTCAATTAAAGGTGAAACCTGGCCAAGTGTTTTTCAGGAAGCCATACCAAATACATGTAGCTAGGAAGGAAACAGTTCGAAAGGAGATACAGGGAATGCTAGAGTGGGGTGTGATTGAAAAAGCGGTCAGTGAGTACAATAATCCTCTTGTTGTTGTACCAATAAGAGACGGGAGTGTCAGATTGGTCTTGGACGCTCGTTGGTTGAATGAAATAGTGGTTGGGGAAAGTGATAGACCGCAGAACATGGACGAGTTATTGCAAAAGTTCCAGGGAGTAAAATTCTTAACTTCTATGGACATCACGTGTGGATATTGGAATTTGCCACTGCCGGAAAGTTCAAGGAAGTACACTGCTTTCTTGTACGAAGGAGTTTGTTACCAATACCGTGTGGTACCTTTCGGACTTAATATCTCTGTTTGTGCCTTCGTACGTGTGATGTGCCATGTTTTAGAACCAGCCTTAAGTAATAAAATAACAGTCTACGTAGATGATCTGTTAATAGCAACTCCTACCTGGGAAGAACACATAGTTTTATTAAAGGAAGTGTTAGAGGCTATTGAGAGAGGTGGCATGAAACTAAAGATTGAAAAGACAGAGTGCGTTAAAGAGGAAATAGGTTTCTTGGGATATATGATAAGTGGTAAAGGTATTCTGCCTCACCCAGGCAAGCTAGCAGTCATCGAAAAATTTGAGGCTCCCAGAAACAAGAAGCAGTTGAGATCGATGTCCGGTCTTTTCGGTTTCTATAGGCGTTTTGTTAGGGATCAGGCTTTTAATGCGCCCTGTCTTCACCTCCTGCTGAAAAAGAAAACCCCTTGGGTTTAGACAGCAGAATGTCAACAGGCGTTCGAGGTGCTTAAACAATCTTTAATTAATAGTCCTATTTTACATCATCCTGATTTTGAAAAATCATTCTGTATGTCTGTTGATGCTAGTGGCTATGGTATAGCTGTGGAGGTATTCCAAGAAGAAATAGAGAACGAACAAGAAGTACACAAGACTACAGCTTTCCCAAGTCGATCTTTACAGGCAGCAGAGAGAAATTATGGCATCTCAGAACTGGAAGCATTGGCAATTGTATTTGGGGTACAGAAATTTGAGCAGTATCTATTAGGTCACAAGATAATTGTTTACAGTGACCATAAGGCATTGACCTTTTTAAAGACCTGTAAGTTGAGGAATGCTCGTTTGGTAAGATGGTCATTGTATCTCCAGCAGCTTGACCTTGAAGTTAGATATATGCAAGGGAAAGACAATCTGGTAGCTGATGGGATATCTAGAAGTGCGGAGCTATGTGATGACGCGGAAATTATAGCAACAGACCTAAGTGAAGTACGAATGTTTGCGTTGCACGAAGTAAAGGAAGAAAGTGCATTAAAGAGAGTGATTAAGAACTTGAGACGTGAGCAGAGTGCAGATGACCAGCTGAAATTAGTGAAGAGCTATTTAGGAAATGCGAACTATCCTAAGGTTTCGCAATACTATTGTCTGCATAAAGGTATTCTGTTTAGGAGGAAAAAGGTAGGTGTTTCTGAGTGGAAGCTGTGCTTTCCCTCACAACATGTAGACTTACTAATCGACTATGTACACCTCAGGTATGGGCACTACGGTGCAAAGAAGTGCATTGCCAAATTAACAGAGAAGGTTGTGTTTGACAACATGTACCGCCGTGTGGCCAAGCGTCTAGCATCTTGTATAGTGTGCCAGAAAGTCCGTGCTGCTAACACCAGAATACAAGGAGATATGCATTCAGTAGAGCCAACTGAAACCCTAGAATTACTGGCTTGTGATTTGTTTGGCCCTCTTCCTGCTTCGAGAGGTGGGTGCACCCATGTTTTTGTTGTTGTGGATGGATTTAGTAAATATGTTAAGCTATACCCAATTAAAAGAGCAAATGCAAAAACGTTGATAGAAAAGTTGAAAAAATTCCGAGGAATTTGCTGTCAGACAATGGGCCTCAATTTACTTCTGATAGATTTAAAGAATGTCTGGATAAGGCCGGAGTGAAACATCTGAAAATATCTACGTATTTCCCCCAAGGAAATATGAGTGAACGTATTATGAGAGAATTGAATAGGCTTTGCAGGACTTACTGTGTTCGGAAACACTCCAGTTGGGCAGAGCACATGAAGTATTTTGAGAATGTAATTAACAACTTAAGACATGATGCAACTGGTTTTGCACCTTGCGAATTGATGTTTCGCCAAGAACCGCACAATGTGATTGCACATATGGTAGAATTCCCTATTCTAACGCAAATAACCACAGACGAGAAGAAGTTAAAGGCTAGGGCAAATATAAGAAAAAGAGCATTGGAAAGGAAGAAGCGTTATCACGCAAAAGCTGTACCCACCAGTTTTGAAATAGATCAGTTAGTCCTTGTCAAAACCAAGGAAAAATCAAAGAAAATAAATGCAGAAACAAAGAAATTCATGTTCGTATACCAAGGACCTTTCAGAATCATAGGAAAACCACATGCTAATGCATATAGGCTAGAGTACCCTAAGAGTAAAAAGCTATTAGGTCTCAGGAACGTGATCGACCTGAAGAAGATCATAGGTAGTGAATGAATTCTGTAGGGAGGAGGTTGTTCTGTAACCTCTACACAGTGTGGCAGCTGTGCAGTCCCAGCTGTGTGAGATCTTCTTTCCATTTCAGGTCTCACTCACTCTTCATCTTTCCTGTCTACAAAAATGTTGACCCCTTCTTTCCAATATGAAAATTTTAATAAACTAATGAATTCTGTAGGGAGGAGGTTGTTCTGTAACCTCTACACAATGTGGCAGCTGTGCAGTCCCAGCTGTGTGAGATTTTCTTTCCCCTTTCAGATTTCACTCTCTCTTCATCTTTCCTGTCTACAAAAATTTCGACCCCTTCTTCCCAATATGAAAATTTTCTGAAACCAATGAATTTTGTAGGGAGGAGGTTGTTCTGTAACCTCTACACAGTGTGGCAGCTGTGCAGTCCCAGCTGTGTGAGATCTTCTTTCCCATTTCAGATTTCACTCTCTCTTCATCTTTACTATCCACCAAAATTTCGGCTGTTACTCTCAAACACATTAAATTTTCCTTTATGGTTATCAAGCCAGCATTAAGCTAATGAATTCTGTAGGGAGGAGGCTGTTCTGTAACCTCTACACAGTGTGGCAGCTGTGCAGTCCCACCTGTGTGAGATCTTCTTTCACATTTCAGATCTCACTCATTCTTCATCTTTACTATCCACCAAAGTTTCGACTCCTTCTTTGCAATACAAAGATTTTCCGTCATGGCTATCAAGCCATGAGTTCTGTAACCATTCTATCCACCGATTAGTGAAAAAAACAACCTATTGTGACAAACCTAACAGTGACATAAACAACAGAGAAGTATGACGTAATTAAGATGCAAATGTACTTGAGTACCAATTATGTATAGAACCCTGGTAATAATGTAAGTACAAAGTGTTGTTTTATTTGAAATAGTCCACCAACAGTAATTTAAAGAGATATACGAATTCGTGTACAAGCAGGATCTGAAGTGGCAGTGAAACCTATTGTATGCTGTAGAGCTAACTAGTTAATAGTAAAAGAGATTGCTTAGTGTTATGAAAAATATGCAGATAAGTTGTAAGAATGAACTCACCTCGTGTAGCAAGGAATGGCAGTGTAATAGAATTGAGTAGTGTTTGTGGTTGAGACGTGAAGGACACGTCCCTGAAGTATTTATAAGGTTGGAGCTGGCCATTATTTTAGTGTAGTGTGTGACAGGATACACCTACACGTATTGAGGTTATGAGTTGGAGGCGTGAATGCGACCATAGGTACCCTTATGTTAGAGGAGACAGAGCAGCTTATGGTGTCCTATAGGTTTAAGGAATTTAGCATTACGCTCGTCCATAATTACTTGATGCACTTTAGTGGCAGGTCGAGAGAGACTACCTGAGGTTTCAGCGTCTGATCGAGTGGAAATGGATTGCCACGTGAGCAAACTGATCAGCTGCAATACACTATAGATATGAAATAAATGTGCTATCCTATGCTTTAAATTTTAATAGAGTGAGTGTTAAATAAGTACATACACTAGCAACATAATTGAGTAACATAATGACAAACGTGAAACATTATTTATAGCTCATCATAAATACACTTCGATGAAGTAAGTACATAATTGCAGATGTGGAATTGACACAACAGCAGAGGACCAATAAGTGGAGTTAGTAGTCAACTAAACGTAGTGTGTTTTGAGCACTCAGAACTGTACTATTACCACAAGTTACTCACATGTACAAAGAAGCTGAGAAGACAACTACTAATCAAATATACTCATACTATTTCTAAGAATAAGGTAATCGAAGATGAGTCAGTTAAGTAAATAAAATACAGATTTGTCAGGAATGTACCGAGCATTTGTTCAGTGTTCTGCCCCAGAAATAATAAATTGAGATTAAATAAGATTTATGATGGTATGCCGTGAGCATAAATTTTCTCTAGTACGTGACTAACGGCGTTTTGAGCCATTTGTTTATCGATTTTATGACAGTTAAGTAACTGCGAGCGTAAAATTGAAAAAGTTCTGTTAACTTTGTTCCAGTAACATATTGAAAAGATAAAATGTATATATCCCCATTTCATTGTGACCCACCCTTAGATATTAAGTGAACAGAGTCTGAGGCACTCTTTTTGTTTATTCTACAGGACAAACCAGATAATGGCAGCCTGGTAGCTGCGTGAAAGCGTGGAGTGACTTGGACACAACTCACAGTGACCCCTCCCCTTTCCCCATGTAATTTAGAGTGTACGTGAAGGACGCACACCATAGCAACTTCCCTGCCTCTACCCTTGTGAATGGAAGTGTAGGACGCCACCCAAAGCGGCTACAACCACGTGTGTAAAAATGAAATTGTCATGATTTGTGAAATTTTCTTTCAGGTTTAGAAAAGACTGCTAAGATATAATTATCTGTTTATGTATTATGAATAACTGTGTTATTTTCTTTGAATTTGTGTATGTAAAAATGTGTTTAATGAATTTAAGATTATCATAGTATTACATATTTTTATGTGTTTGTTTGTCTAAGGCAATGTGTATGCCATAGCGTTTCATTGATTTTCCTTAAACTTTGAGTGATAATATTGCTTAAGAGGCAGTGAACATGCCAGCAATTTAAATAATTGAAGTAGAAAATCAGTTTTCTTTTAATATTTCTATATGTTTACATTTCAATTTTAAATTTTCGTAAGGAATTAAGCTGTACTCTTACTTCCCTTTTTGTAATAAATTTTTTTCTCGTTCATTAACATTCAAAAAAAAATTAGTAGGGGGTGATGTAGGCTAGGATGTTTAAATTTAAGTAGAAGGGAGATTTGCTATAATCATAAAGATATGAGAAGCTTCAAATAAATAACTATAAAACTAAAGCAAGAGCGTATCTCCAAAGGCCAAGTTCAGAGCTCGTCTACTGCGTGTAGTGTAATGAAATTAATTCTCTCGCCTAAAATATTTGACTTAGCCACGTCAGACTTTTATTATGATTACTTACCTGTGTGCTGATTGCACATTTAAATTGAGAGCTTCATCGGCTATCAGCAAAGGATAGTGGTGCATTACTAGCCCAGCGGCTAGTCGGGAGAGCCGATTTGATCAGGCGTTCCCTTAGCCGTCCACACCGCCGCTTTATATATAAGAACGCTGCGCGAGGAAGGAAGGCCCCAGTTTTCTCCAGACGCTGATTGGCGCACCACCTGTGCCGGGAGTCGCTTCGCGTAGCGCCGGTATCATTGCTATAAACAGCCTCGGATGCCGTAATAAGTTACTTGGGATATGCGTAACCATGAAATCGTTTTCGAGTGAAGTGTTAATTCTGGGATGACTGTAATGATCTATCTTCAGTTGCGTATGTCGTATTTTCACGTGCCACCGCGGGACAAACATTCTACTATCATTTAGCGTGGCGTTTGATGAACATTATCATCAACATCGAAAGGGTGCACAAAAGGGCAGCTCGTTTTGTATTATCACGTAATAGGGGAGAGAGTGTGGCAGATATGATACGCGAGTTGGGATGGCAGTCATTAAAGCAAAGACGTTTTTCGTCGCGGCGAGATCTATTTACGAAATTTCAGTCACCAAATTTCTCTTCCGAATGCGAAAATATTTTGTTGAGACCAACCTACATAGGTAGGAATGATCATTAAAATAAAATAAATCAGAGCTCGAACAGAAAGGTTTAGGTGTTCGTTTTTCCCGCGCGCTGTTCGGGAATGGAATGGTAGAGATATAGTATGATTGTGGTTCGATGAACCCTCTGCCAAGCACTTAAATGTGAATTGCAGAGTAACTATGTAGATGTAGATGTAGATGCTCCGGTATCCACTGAAGATGTATCCGTTCACGCAGCTCCTCTGCTCGATTGAGACTTCACAGTACATCGTGTGTCACAAGATAAACAATTTTTCCTTCGACTGCTCTCGTAAGAGAGTGTAGGTCAGTCATCGAATCAGAACATGCTAGCATCTGGTCGACATGGCACGAAGTGCACTACAAACTTGGGTATGCAAATGATTAACATTTCAGCATAGCCACATAAAAAAGAGAGGAGTAATGCCATCTTCATTCTGTATTAACGGAGCGTTTTCGGCGTTCGTGAGAAGATCGTGTAACGCCTGGTGGAAGGAGAAGAACCAGCTCGTGTCGGAATTACAGGAACATTATTGTGGCCTATTGAGAGACCGGTTCACCGTGCCTCACGCGAACATGGAACTGATTCGTTCAGGAGGGCCATACTAAATGCCATGCAAGAACTTAATAGCGCCATGCGGCTTGTGCCTGAGAGGACAAACATGTTCTTCGTTCGGCCGTGCAGAGTCTTATTTCCACGACATGTACCGTGTGTCGGCAAATGTGCTTGTTTACAACAAGAAAAGTATCCACATCGTGTGCTACGACGCCTGGAGCAGCACAAACTGTCATCCTGACGAATAATTTTGCGAGCTTCTTTCGGCGAGGCAGGAGGAAGGTGTGTGAACCAGGGGTGCTGGCTCCAGCAGCAACACGGGACGTTGGAGCCGATGCCACTGCGACGTCCTTCCACACGAGTCCCAACCCACAGCATGGCGGTGGAGGCTCCGAGGAGCGCGAAGGTTGTCGGACGACGTGCGTCGTCTCGGGCCCGGCGAGGTGTGCCGTTGGGTACACACCACGATCAGCTCTGGCTCACATTGACGATGTGTACAGTAGTAGCAGTAATAGTAGTACCAGTAGCTTTATTCATCCGTATATTTCCTTTTACAAGGATGTAGGACATGCCAAAGTATTTACAAGTTCAAAATGGTTCAAATTGCTCTGAGCACTATGGGACTTAACATCTGAGGTCATCAGTCCCCTAGAACGTAAAACTACTTAAACCTAACTAACCTCAGGACATCATCCATGCCCGAGGCAGGATTCGAACCTGCGAACATAGCGGTCGCGTGGTTCCAGACTGAAGCGCCTAGAACCGCTCGGCCACACCGGCCGGCATTTACAAGTTTAGAACAATTTAAAATAAGGTAATTCGCATACACATACATTTACAGACTTCTAGTTAGAGACGATCATTGGATTTAGTCCTGGTATACAATAATTTATTACAAATAAGTTATTAAATAATGCAATGCCACACTGTTCGCTCATATCTCACTATCAGTCGTTGCACACACGATACACACTTTGTTCCATAACACTTCACTTACTACACACACAAACACACACACGCTGGTGATCTATGGGCCATTTTCTGTACCGCAACTTCTCATTTGCTATCCTCAAAAACTGAGTCAGCATCCCTGTATAATGAGTGAGATGATGAACTCAGAAAGAGGAAGAGGTGTTAGTATTGTGCTATGCATAGCTTGGACCTAAGTTTTTGTAGAAAAGGAAAAAAAAGAAGGAAAAAACCTTGGTGTGAAGGTTTTATGTGGAATGTTGGATGTTTTGTAATCATTATTAGTTTTTATTTGCATATTTTTTTTTTTACCAAACCCCTACTCTGTTTCATGTAAGTAATTCTTCAATGTATTAAATGTATTGCATGACAGGTATTTTTAGCTGCCTTTTTAAAGAAGTGTGTTTTTGCAATTTCTTACATCTCTTTTGGTAATTTATTGTTCAATTTTATTGGTTCAAATGGTTCAAATGGGTCTGAGCACTATGGGACTTAATATCTGAGGTCATCAGTCCCCTAGAACTTAGAACTACTTAAACATAATTAACCTAAGGACTTCACACACATCCATGCCCGAGGCAGGATTCGAACCTGCGACCGGAGCGGTCACGCGGTTCCAGACTGAAGCGCCTACACCGCGTTCAGTTTTATTCCTTAGTAGTAATGGTTACATTCCTGATATGTCAAGGCTGATAACTGCGCTCTTCCTCCGAAGTCTTCATGATGTTATCTTTCAACAAGAGAACGCAAGCCTGCATGGTGTCTTGCCCTGCTCCGATGCAGAGGGTGTTCGCCCGTTGCCCTGACCACCACGTATTCCATATCTCCCACCTACTGGGAACACCTGGACACGAGTTCCCGATAGACGGGCATGCGCAGCTCGTCACTCACCACGACTGTTGATCTCTGGCTCAGCGCTTAAGCAGCATGGAGTGACGCAGCCGTATATGTGACCCAAGATCAGCTTTTAGGAGAGTTTTCGAATGCCACTGATAAGAACATCGATTCATTTCAGGAACCATAGCTGCTTCAGTATCTCTGTAGTACCCACAGAACCACTCACGAAATGCAGACGGTTCCGGTTTCACGTATTCACCTTGTTGGTTTATCAAATTGATGTTTTCCAAAAAATCCCCCTTTATTTTGTGCAGACGTGCGGCTTTCTCGTTCCCGTACACAGACACGGACACACACACACACACACACACACACACACACACACACACAAAACGCAGGGGGAGAGCCGCGCGCGTCTTCCGGTGCCGATACGTCCAGTTTGTAATCCGCAGCTGCGTGCCAGGGACGCCTCCACGACAGAGGCGGCTCCTGCAGCTGTGCTTAATGGCGGTGGCGAACACGGGTCTGCAGGAGGCGCCGAAATCCATCACTTGCAGCGGTCGGACTTTTTTGTCTTCAAAACCGAGGGAGGCGCTGTAATTAAACGGTGCACTCGCCTCCAGAAAGACCTCGTTTATAATTGCCGTCCGGTCAACCTCCGCTGTTTGGTAAATATATTTGCACTGCTGCAGAGGATCAAGTCTGCGTTCGGTTAAGTTTGGAGGTCTCTTTCGTTGTTGGTGAAGCAGTCGTTGGTTTCGTGTTACGTGCCTCACATCCCTCCGATTTGACAGCGCGATCGGCATCTTGTGTGGTTATGTCGTTGTTTATTTGAATGAGCAAGCTGTACGCACTCACTTACAGATGCTTCTGCCGTGGGAAGGTCCTAGGTTGCTGGTATTCGAACTAGAGTTCTCTGCACCACTAACCTATGATTTCAACCCCAAGATTACAGAAAAGGCCAAGTTATTAATATCAAAATAAGAGAATCACAGCGTGGCGGTACAGAGTAATGTTTCCATTGCACTCAGTGACGTGGCCACGATTTTGTCAAAGAGGGGAGGGGTCGAATTTATTAAAGGGGATCTTAAAAAGATGTTTTTCATTTATTCCGAAAATTCCCATAAAGAACTAGAAATCATTAGGCAATCATCTCGGAGATCTCACCAGGCGGAGATATAATCTCGTTATTTATAGGTCTTGTATTTTGGCAAACCACAAGGAACAGCCAGCCGGGGTGGCCGAGCGGTTCTAGCCGCTACAGTCTGGAACCGCGCGACCGCTACGGTCGCAGGTTCGGATCCTGCCTCAGGCATGGATGTGTGTGATGTCCTTAGGTTGGTTCGGTTTAAGTAGTTCTAAGTTCTAGGGGACTGATGACCTAAGAAGTTAAGTCCCATAGTGCTCAGAGCCATTTGAACCATTTTGAACTAAGAAATAGTCACTCATCTCCCACCACCCTCCAAGGTCATTTGACATTCTTTTTCTTTCAGTCTGTATTTGGGCTGAGGAAGTTATCAGGAATAGACGAGCTCAAATTTTTTGGGACACTGATCATTAACGACAGGGCTTTTGGAATATGGAGATCTCTGTTCGACAGAGAGGCTAGAAATATTTTTGGTGGTGGAAATGCAAAGGATACGGAATTTTTCAAGCTTGCACTTTTCCAAATTCTCTTGTTTAACTAAGAATTTTTCAGAGTAAAAAAGATCATGTTCTTCATTAAAAAACGTCCAGGAAGACGACTGAATGAGCATAAATGAGGAGGATTTGGATTATTATTCATTTGCCATATGGTTTTAAGTGCTGGCAGTCTTCCAAAGAGATGCTAGCCTCGTCTTCGATGCAGCTCTTTTTAGTAAAGCAGACGGGATGCATCTTTAGGGGAACTGGAATCTTTCAGGAAAGAAACGTATTCGGAAGGAATTGGCTGTAGCCGATAATTAGAGACGAACCCCGGCATTCGCCTAAATTGAAAATGGGAAACCATTCAAAACCATTTACAGGGTTGCTGGCGATTGGATTCAAATCATCTCGCCTCTCGAATCCAGGGACTATTAGCCCACCGGCTCATCGTGCACAGCTACCCAAGTCGATGGAGAATTTGGAAAAACTGGTTGTTGTGCATTGTTTTAAAATAAAATAAAATGCATCCCTACAAAAGAATGAATTGTGACATTGCATGTTTTTCCTTTAATTGTGCATGTCATGTGATACTGCATGAACGCATTCATATTTCAAGATTTAATAGTGCATGGGGTTGCTGGCTTCAGTTATTACAGTATTACATGTACGGCTACATCTACGTGATTACTCTGCTGTTCACAATAAAGTGCCTGGCAGAGGGTTCAATGAACCACCTTCAAGCTGTCTCTCTACCGTTCCACTCTCGAACGGTGCGCGAGAAAAACGAGCACTTTAATTTTTGTGTGCGAGCCCTGATTTCCCTTATTTTATCGTGATCATTTCTCCCTATGTAGGCCGGAGCCAACAGAATGTCTTCGCAATCGGAGGAGAAAACTGGTGATTGAAATTTCATGAGAAGATCCCGTCGCAATGAACAAACGCCTTTGCTTTAATGATTGCCACTCCAATTCACGTATCATGTGTGTGACACTGTTGTTGTGGTCTTCAGTCCTGAGACTTATCTCCGCTATTTCACGATAACAGGAAACGAGCCGCCCTTCTCTGAGCTTTTCCGACGTCGTCAGTCAGACCCACCTGATGCGGATCCCACACCGCACAGCAGTACTCCAATACAGGGCGGAAAAGCGTGGTGTAGGCAGTCTTTTTAGTAGACGTGTTGCACCTTCTAAGTGTTCTGGAAATGAATCGCAGTCTTTGGTTTGCTCTACCCACAACAGTATCTATGTGATCGTTCCAAGTTAGGTTATTTGTAATTGTAATCCGTAAGTATTTAGTTGAATTTAGAGCGTTCAGATTTGTGTGACTTATCGCGTAATCGAAATTTAGCGGATTTCTTTTAGTATTCATGTGAATAACTTCACACTTTTCCTTATTAAAGGTCAATTGCCACTTTTCGCACCATACAGATACCTGATCTAAATCATTTTGCAAGTCGTTTTGATCATCTGGTGACTTTACAAGACGGGAAATGGCAGCATCATCTGCAAACAATCTAAGAGGGCTACTCAGATTGTCTCCTGTGTCGTTACACATCGGGAACAATAGAGGGCCTATAACACTTTTTTGGGGAACGCTGGATATTACTTCTGTTTTTATCGATGACATTCCGTCTATTACTACGAACTGTGACCTTTCTGACAGGAAATCACGAATCTGGTCGCACAACTGAGGTAATATTCCATATTTGGTTAGAAGGCTCTTGTGGGGAAGAGCATAAATAGATTTTGTCCACCTCATAAGTCATAAGCCATCCCAACATTCTGTCTTGATTCACACAGAAGATACGGCCTTATTAAGTAGGATAAATCTTTCTGAAACACCATGTATAATTTGTGTACGAACGTTTCCTTGTCTAGGAAAAAGTGAAAATTGTTATAATGCTTGGCTGCGTTGTTTCATTGGGGGCCTTTAAATGTGATTTTAGTACTTATATTTATACCTGTTAGTCTTATTACATTTATGATCTCCGATTGCATTGCGGATAGAACAAATATGTTTCGTATTTAGCAGATTAACGACATCGTATGAACCATTAGAATCCTTATCCTAATCAAATAGCTTGCAAAGAGGGTGCGTATCGAGAAAAGTAGGGTTTAAACCACTTTTATGTCAACAGCCCAAAATACCTTTTAAAAAATCATTCTATCCGCATGACAACACATTTCCTTCTTTAGTGGAAGTGAAGCACTGCTGAATTTGTAGAAGTTTCGCTTATCGGCAAGGCATAAGCGTCTGGTGCAGTAAAATGAGGGAGGAAGAAGGAGATGAAGGGAAAGAGATAGTGAGGGAGAGATGCTGACGTGCTATTTAATGATGTGTGCCACGTATTCCGCGCCCGGGTTCCCGGGTTCGATTCCCGGCGGGGTCAGGGATTTTCTCTGCCTCGTGATGACTGGGTGTTGTGTGATGTCCTTAGGTTAGTTTGGTTTAAGTAGTTCTAAGTTCTAGGGGACTGATGACCATAGATGTTAAGTCCCATAGTACTCAGAGCCATTTTTTTTGCCACGTATTATTGTGCGTGCAGTCACATAATAAACGGTACACTTCATCTTCAGATTGGTCTGTTGAATAACAAGATAAATAAGTACTATGAAATGTACTGTTAATCTCCTTCAGGTTATTTCACGTAACGTGTGGCCGGCCACCGCTCGGACGCTGAACCCTGCAGGTAGGCATCTACTGGCAGCGCGGTACTGCAGGCGTCGGTCACTCGCGATTTTGCCAACGGATCTGTGTGGACTGACCTGCCTGCTTGCTGAGGTCGCCAGAGGCGTGTCTAAGAAAGTTGTTATGAAAACGATGTTACCTAGCTACACAGCGTGTAGGTGACATCCATAGAAAAACGCAGAGAATATTACATGAGGGCAATTTTCGCGTCGTATAACGCATGTTACCTTAAAACTATTTAAGAACAAGATACTGAAAAGAAGGAAAACTGGGATATTATTTCATGGCCTGAAAAATATGAGGCCTTTGTATCCATTAAATCAATTGCTGCAGTGGTCTTCAATCCGAAGGCTTGTTCGTTACAGTTCACCAGAGAATGCTATGACAAAGTATTCACCTCTATCGCCACTATGGCTTGCAGTTTCCAAGTCCCATTATTGTAAAGAAACAACAATAAAGGAGTTAGCGTAAACTAACCAGGACCTTCTTCTGCTGCACCTGCATCCGTCTTTGGCAGAAACCGCTAGCCACATCCTCCCGTCCTGGCACCTTGTTTAATGTTAAATCAATAAACATTTATGGTTTGAGTAGGTGAGCCCCAAAACTTTCTGTACAATGCTGAATATGTACAAAACTGATGATGTAATGCATTCATACACGTGAAAAGACTCTCTTTCAATGCTAAAAGCTAACTTTTATGACTATTTTGCAGAAATGTGTCTGTCTTACAAGTGGAGAGAGCTGCTTAGTATTACGCATGAAAACATTATGGGCAACACCGCCAGTCCTGTTTGTGGTGACCATAACTAAACAGGATGGAGAACTGATAATTCAGTTGTTGTAGACCCTCACGACCAGATATGAGTACATGTCTGTGGGATACAATGATTCCACATATGAACAACTCACATGGAGAGAGAGGGCCAAACATGTGCCTCACGTGACAGTCCTGACATACACGCAGGCCGGTCCGGTCAGCGCCTGCAGCAGTCTCTGAATGCATCACGATTGGGAATTGTAGTGCGCCGAGAGATTACACAAAGCTGTGTGATCTCAGTGCGCTCTTTGTTTACGGTCGTTTAAACGCCTGCAGTGCTGATGTTCCATGGTACAATGTATTGGTGGAGACATGAGAACAAAAGGAGTCAAGAACAGTGATCAGTGATACCTCGACAAAAAAGGAAGAACTTAATCTTAAAAAAGAGAAATCAGATGCAGTCAAGGTCACATGGCAAGAAAGTAGAAGATACAGTTAGATCAGGTTACTGTCAATAGAACACTAAGATCTCGGTCAGATGTGGAGAGAGGACTGGCCTCCGCCTTGCAATTATAAGGTGTAAGGGTGCCTGGCTTGTAGGGCATATCTAGATCACGCTAATGGTGGGGGATTCTTTCGCTTCCATTTGCCCTTTGCAGTATTAGGCAACGGACAAGGGTAGGGACGCTATCTGCAATAAGGTTTCAGTTTGTCGAAAGGGCGGGTTATTGAGTGATATGCCAGCTGTATCTCCACAAAACTGGAGGTGTGATATGTGTGATTATGTATGGTCCTTACAGGGTGGAGTAAACAGTTTAGGTATTTCTTTCCTGGACACAGGATTTCAGAACAGGAACCCAATCACTCTGTCGATAAGGTAGTAACACTGCACATTTGTTAACTCTCTGAATCTGTTTCGATGATCTGTTAAAATTACTTTGCTGGACTTCCCTCCAGATCATCTTAAGAGTGCAGGGAAAATTTTTCTTCATTCGAATGCACGAACAATGGCAACTTCTTTAATTCAGAGGAAAAGCTCACTGTGTCTCCATATACCACCTTTGACTCATGAATTCTACTGTTATAGGTGTTCAGAGCATGAATTCTACTGTTATAGGTGTTCAGAGGAAAAGCTGACTGAGTGTCCATATACCACCGTTAACTTATAAATTCTACTGTTATAGGTGGACGGTATATATGGCATATAATGATGTAATTTGTTATGTCTCTTATTTACATATGAAGCTGTTTGTCATGGCTGTTGGCTTTTGGGTGTAAGGGAGTGATTTTCCATTTCTTAATCCTCAAGTGCAAGTGGCACACTAGTACAAATAAAGTAGTATATTCATCTGAATGACTTCAGGGTTCTTAAATGATAATGATAAGTGATTCACAAAGGATTTTGCTATAGTCGCTGCCATCATACTTCTAATTGGCTATAAGACAAACTAGTACCAAGTACAAAGACAAGTGATCAATAATTGAAAGTATGTATTTATCCTCATATTGTGTCTGTGAGAAAGGTCCTGATAGGTCTAGAAGCTTCTGGCAAAGTTTGCAATCGAATCTGTGGCTGAGTGTGCTTTGAGCTTTGGACACATGCAAGGTGAGCACATAAGTTATTTTTAATGCTGTGTCCACCAGTAATGCTTAGCAATGCTTACATTAGTGATACATTTTCTGTTGTAACAGGTTTGGATGCCATCATGGCACTTAGCAAAAATACAGCGCTGAAGAGCCTTTGGTATCACTAGTCGATTCACAAGGGGGCTTCATGATCTTTGGATATGAAATCCAGAACAATGGAATATTTCTGACACTCTGCACTCTTAGTCTGAGTTTCTTTCAACTCTGTCATGAGCACCTCATCTATTTGCAATACGTAGATCTTCCTACATAATCCATCTGCATTTTGGTGAATGTTCCATGGTTTATGATACACATCACAACGATATACTCTCAGTTTCATAACCTGTCACATCAACTACTGGGGTCCTTTATGCTCAATAGACAGTGTGGTCAGTTACCACTGTGAACCTTATGTTGTATGATTAGCACCTGAAATAATTAACTCCAGAAATCAAGGCCAACAGCTCCTTCTCTATTATACTAAAGTTATCTTCTGCATTTTACTTGATGAGAAGGATAACCGATTGGTTTCGCTTTACTATCTTTCTCTTAACGCAAATGCATCCCACAGTTAAATCACATGACAATCTAAATTATTTCTCAAAATCAGAGTATATCAGCGAGAGAGAACTCATTAAAATATCTCTGACCTGTTGCATTACAGTCTGTCATTCTATGGGCCCTCCAAAGTTTGTAACACCATACCTCTAATGCTGTAAGAATTTGTTTTGCCTTTTGCTTTGTTTTATTTAATGTTGCATCGTTGAGCTTCTGTAACTGTTGTTTTATTGAATCGATAACACAAAATTGTATACTCCTTTCTCTGTAAAAACTTTGATGTCATGTTTTGTTTCTATGCAATGTAGTATATCTGTCATTTAAATTCCTTGCCTCAATTGGAGGGAGACAAAACTTACTGTATACATTTGGAATTTGGGTGAATAATTTTTTGTAAAAATAATAATATGTGCAAATGTTCTGTTTTATTTAAAATGCTTGTTTGCTGTTATGTAAACTGCTGACTTTCACTTAGGCTTCTTAATTATGTCATATGGAAAAGTGTTGTCGTTCCCCTCGGGAACGGAACTGTGTAGTGCGAGCAAGTTGTGGTTGGCCTAAGTAGAAAAGGTGGAACTGAGAGTCAGTTGGGGACGAGCTACCAAAATGTGCACTACCATGTAAAATTTGTATATTGTGCTGGTTCCGAGAGAGGCTTTTTCTGCCACTTTTCAGTGCCTCGGATGGATGGATAAATAGCTGGATTGATTTTGGAATTGGTATCCATCATCGCCACCAAGAAGGGACAGAGTCCAGCAATTCTGCCTGCAAATCCACCTACCAACATGCAGTTGCCATCATATTGGGCAATCACCGTAACGGAATACTATAATAATGTACAGTGAAGGATCAGCTTATTGGATGTATTAGTGTGCTCAAATATAAGGTAACTTATAATTGAATTCATGTACCTACCTTGATTTTTTCCCTATCACTACACCTCTCAGGTTCCACTCCATTTGGACTATCATTACCGAATGTCCTAGTTTGTGGAAAAAATGAAAGCCTCCCAGTGATGCAAACAGTCCAATTTAAAATTTTTTTTGGATTTTCAATGTCACTTATTTAATCATTTACTTGAAAGTAGAAGACTGTGGTAATAAAGACAATTTGCTGTTACTTTTGAAAATTAAAATTCTTAAAACTGAGGCTTATAAAGTTTTGCTTAGTTAATGATCATAGTACTGCCTGTAGTAAATTTTAAAAAGGTGAGTCAGTTTCTTGTAAATTTGTCAACACTGTGCCTCACTGTAGTAAAAGTCGTGAACTGCAGTTGTGGAAAGTTGAATGCTTGCTAAGCACTTGTTTCTTTTGGGGATTAAAAGTGCATATTAATAGTGTAATAAGATCCACAGATTATCCTTTACATTTATGAAAACAATAGTTTCTTTATTCAAAAGACAGTGAGAAGTAACTTGTTAGTGATTTCCAATTAACTTTCATTCTAAATAAAATAGTATTTAGCTAAGAGAGACTTAACCTGTGATCAGTTCATAATTTTGCAGTGAACTACATTTACGATTTTATGTCAGCTAGGAAAATGTGTGAAAAATAATAGTGTGTAATGTTATCTGTTATATTTATGCAAATAGTCTGTGCTGCTCTGTCAGCTTCCAACCTTAACCGTGAACATATGCAGGTGTCAGAGTTAATTGCACTCAGGTGTAGCAAAGTATAGGTTGTGTTTGTCCGTTGAAGTTACTCATACCTATTTTCTTAAACAAGAATGTTAATCATTCTCTTGCCTAATTAGGCTGGCGACCGTTTTCTTTATTCTTTAAACAGTGTATCTGGGCAAAAATATTGTTTGTTACTGTTTGAATATTTACGTAATTCTGACTTTTATTTCCGATAAGCCAACTCCGTTAGGTACAGCACGGTCACCATAACAAAATTCCTCTCACAGGGTAACACTGCTCTGTTGCGTTATACCATAATCGCTGTAATAAAATAGTTTTATTTCACAAACTGCCTCCAGCTTTAAGGTTATGGTACAGCTGTAGCAGACACAAGTGTTATACATGGCTTTTCCGTGACAGGACTAGTTTTTCTATTGGGGCATAGTACATAATAGACCAAATTTGGCAAAAGATTACATAAGCCAGAGGTCTCCAAACTTTTTAGTCCACGGGCCACATTGACTCCTCCACAAAGTCATAAGGGCCATGATATACCTAGTGGGATTAAAACACCCTGGCACTTCATGATCACCGTAATGTACAGCTAAAGGAAAGATGAAATCGCAAAAATCTAAGGTTGTGGGAATAGCTAGCACTGAAACGAACTACGATTTTTATTTGATTACACAATTTTGATTGGTGGACGTACCGGACCGAAATTCTGACGTGTTTCATTCTGGCGAATTTCACCGACAAAAAAGTATGTCACTGCACATTCTTCACGAAAGCGTCCTGCAAAGTTAACAAAATCTCAAAATCATTGTTAGCAACACTATTACTACAAGCCGTAACAGAGGTAGAGTATGTCAACGCATTGTTATTTCAAGCGGCGCAACAATAAGTTTAGTTTTGTAGTCTTGTAGCTAGTAGCAGAGCGAGAGCACATATTTGATAGTTCTGTTGCGTGATTGTGTCTGTGTTACGAGTGTCTCACGACTTTTTTAGTGTTTTACGCGCTGTACTAGTAAGTGAGACGACGAAGTGTGGTACAATTCAAAGTTTGAATTCGAAGAGACAAGGAAAATCTGAAAATCGAAATACGTATAGCACGACTTGAGTATTTTTTCACTGTATTTTTTAGTGGAACTACAGTGTAATTGTGAGTATTTAATTTAGTAATTAAAGTACCTTAAAAATTAATTCAATGCATTTTGTTTAGGCAGATTACACCCTAGTTTTATTAGTATTAAATAGCACAATTTTATTTTCAGGTTACAATCTTTTTTGATGTTCTGTACAAATATGGAAAAGAAACGAAGGGTTGACAGTGAATGTGGAATTTTTAAAGAGCAGTGGGGATGTCAATATTTCATGGTGGAGTCAAGCAACAAACCGAAGTGTATTATTTGCAGTGAAGCAATATCAGTCTTCAAAGAATACAGTTTAAAACGTCATTATGAGACTAAGCGCTCTCATAATTACTCCAAGTTTACAGGATGCGAACGATTAGAAATGTATGAGTCTCTGAAACGCCAGCTAAAAATCCAGCAGTCGCTGTTTAAGAAAGTAAATGCAGAACAACATGCAGCAAATCGTGCTAGTTTTCGTGTGGCTCATTTAGTAGCGAAACAGTGTAAACCATTTACTGACGGTGAATTAATTAAGAATTGCTTATTGCAACAGCAGAAGGAATGTGTCCAGAAAAACTTAATTTATTAAAAAACATAAGTTTGTCGGCAAACACTGTGGCTCGAAGAAAGGATGACATTGCTCAAAATATATCAGCACAACTGCGTGACAAAAATCAAGACTTAGACTGGTTCCCTTTGGGCGTGGATGAGTCAACAGATGTATCAGATACTGCTCAAGTTTTTATTCGAGGGATTGACAAAAATTATGAAGTGTATGAAGAGCTCCTTGATGTTCACAGTATTCATGGGACGACCACTGGCGAAGATATTTTTACAGAAGTTGAAAGGGCGGTTCAGAAAAACAATCTTCAGTGGAAGAAATTAAAATGTATTACAACTGATGTTGGCAAAAACATGTGTGGGAAAAATAAAGGTCTTGTTGCTCTTCTTTCTAAGGCCGTAGAAAATGACGGTGGCTAAAACTATTAGTAGTGCATTGTATTATTCACCAACAGTTTTCGTGTGGAAAACATTTAGATATGTCAGAAGTTTTAAAGCCAGTTATTTCAGTTGTTAATTATATCAGATCCCATGCACTCATTCATCCCCAGTTCCGTGAGTTTCTTGAAGATATCGAGGAAAGCGACTTGCCATATTATACTGCAGTACGCTGGTTTAGCTGCGGTAAAGTTCTGACCCGTTTTTTTTAACTCCGAACAGTAACTGAAATTTTTTTGAACAAAAGAAATCGCCCTCTGGCTGAGTTACGGAACGGTGAGTGGTTATGGAAGCTCGCATTTTATACAGACTTAACTAAACATATGAATGACCTTAATTTAAAATTACAAGGTGAAAACCAACTTCTGCCTGATTTATACACGCATGGTAAGTCCTTTCGACAAAAGATTGCTTTGTTTCAATCTCAGTTGAACAAATTATTCTTCACGCATTTTAATACATGCCAAACATTCAGTCAGCTAACTGAGATTCCGTTTCCTGTAACTTTCACAATTGAAGCTTTGGGCACTTTAAAAATTAATTTTGAATCACGTTTTTCAGATATCGATGCAAATTCAGACGATATCAAGATATTTCAAAATCCCTTTGACGTCGATGTAGTAGCGTTACCCGCAGAACTTCAGTTTGAAATTATTGATTTGCAATGTAGCGACTTTTTTAAAGAAAAACATTCAAAGTCAACATTACTGGAATTTTATAAGTGTCTTCCATCCACACAGTTTCCAAATTTACATAAATTTGCCCGTGGCTTTTTTTCCGCTTTTGACACTACTTATTTGTGTGAAAAAACTTTCTCCAAAATGAAACATGCAAAAAGTATTTACAGATCAAAATTAAGTGATGAGCATTTGAAGCCGCTGATGATTATCTCTAGCAGTAAATGTACCTCCACAACTGGAGGTAATTATGAAAGGAAAGTTACAGCTACATAAAAGTCACCAATTATCACTAAGATGTTAAATTTCTTTACGTGAATACTTTAACACTGTGTGTTTTCAAGATATACATTAATTTTCTGTTATTTTTATAAATGTGTTAAAACTAAAATATTCAGTAACATTATGTACACCAGGTACTGTATTTTCTTTAAATTGCCTTTAAATAAAAATACTTTACATGATTTGCTTGCTATGTGAATTTTACAACGTAATCAAAAGAAAGTGAAACCTCGCTTAAGAAGTATCTTCCATAATGACTGATTACTAAGGCAAGTCGCCGAAGTGGCGTCCATTTGAAAGACTTGCACCAGACTCGTGAGTACAATAAAATGCAAAGAAGTTTTTTACTTATAATGTTTCCGCCAAACTAGTGTGTTACCCGTTCTTTTTTTTTTCACTGTTGCACGGAGAATGGCTGTTTTTTGTGGATAGCCACAAGTTTAACCATGACCTTCCGCTATGTAAAGATAGAGCTCAGACAATGTCGCGGTGTATTGGTCGCGATAGGCATTAAAACTCAATTGTTGGCAATAGAGGTACCACCTCAAATATTTGGCGGGCCGGATACCGGGTGCGGCGAGGCACACTACTTTTTACCGCCCTGCCAATATCCAGCAATGTTCATTTGTCTAGCTAAAAGCTGTAGTAGAAAATACTAGACCACTACTGTCTACTGCAGGTCGCAGCATATATAGAATTGTCCAGTAAACGGGATGTGGCTAGCTACTGAAATAAAAGTTCCAACTTGGCAATGTAACTTTTCAGGTGTATTTTTACGATAAAGATCACAGTTAATACTCCCAAGTCCGTACTAAGTGGCAACACAATGTAAAGTTCACACGCACACCACAATCACAGACGTAGCCAGTTTATGGTATTTACACCCGTTACCGAAGTTAATAGACTTCACCGGATGGTGTAGTTATAAAAATGCTCGCTCAAATATTGTGCACTCTGCTCTACACATAACTGTTCCAGTCTTCGATCGCACAACACGCCTCGCGGTTTTAACTAACAGTCAAAAGGAATAATTTTGATATTCCGTCCGAAATTCCACACGACTCCCACTATACCGTTCACTTAAATACACTTTGTACTACTTCGCGAACTCGTAATTAGCATTTTTCCGCGATTTTACAGTACTTTCGACGGAGCTGCTTTCAATGAGACGTTACTAGTTCGAACTCTCAGCCCCGACTGACTTAGATCACACCAAAGGCTTTGTTCCCAGCATAGATTGGCGCGAGCCTGCATTTTTCTGACTGGCTGATATCACAAACAGCAAATCAGGTTGCAGTATTATCCCGCGCTAACCCGCGCTTTACTTCAGTGACCAATCATAGTAAAACATTTATTTCTATGGCAATTGCTAAATAAATAAATTTAGAAAAGTATCAAATATAAAATTACTCCTTCTGAAACTACCGATTAATTTGTGTTCTACTCACGATTTATTAGTACCATAAAGTGACTGCACATTTAATTATAGTAAATTCCCTGTATAGTTTAACTGGTTGTTGTTGTTGTGGTCTTCAGTCCTGAGACTGGTTTGATGCAGCTCTCCATGCTACTCTATCCTGTGCAAGCTCCTTCATCTCCCAGTACCTACTGCAACCTACATCCTTCTGAATCTGCTTAGTGTATTCATCTCTTAGTCTCCCTCTACGATTTTTACCCTCCACGGTGCCCTCCAATGCTAAATTTGTGATCCCTTAATGCCTCAAAACATGTCCAACCAACCGATCCCTTCTTCTAGTCATGTTGTGCCACAAACTTCTCTTCTCCCCAATTCTATTCAATACCTCCTCATTAGTTACGTGATCTACCCACCGTATCTTCAGCATTCTTCTGTAGCACCACATTTCGAAAGCTTCTATTCTCTTCTTGTCCAAACTGGTTATCGTCCATGTTTCACTTCCATACATGGCTACGCTCCATACAAATACTTTCAGAAACGACTTCCTGACGCTTAAATCTATACTCGATGTTAACAAATTTCTCTTCTTCAGAAACGCTTTCCTTCCCATTGCCAGTCTACATTTTGTATCCTCTCTACTTCGACCATCATCAGTTATTTTGCTCCCTAAATAGCAAAACTCCTTTACTACTTTAAGTGTCTCATTTCCTAATCTAATTCCCTCAGCATCACTTGATTTAGTTTGACTACATTCTATTATCCTCAGTTTAACTGGTGCTTCGTGAATAAACAAAACAATTTTCATTTACTTGTGTTCTTCTTCACTCATAAAACACTCACGCTGCTAGTTACTACACATATAAAACAATGATAACTATGCAAATACATTAAATATTAGTCAAACATAACTTTACAACATTGTTTTGACTACGACTGCTAACACTGTCCGTCAACTGCTGCCCTCTGCCGCATACTAGTACAACTACGCGCAGCTCTGTAACTCAGGTCCATGTCAGCTGGTGACATCTGTCGGTGACTCACGCCTATAACGATATCGTCCTAACAAGTGACAGGAGTGATGCGAAGGCGCTACGCCACAGGGGGATGTCCGGCCAGCTAAACGCGGGCCTGTTTGGCGGTCCTCGCGTGCCGGTTTCGGCGCGCGGGCCATAGTTTGGAGACCCCTGACATAAGCTACGTAAATGCTGTTGCAGTGTTATAGTTGCTCCTTTTTCAACACATTTGCTAATGGTTTTTTTTGCTGTGGTATAATACTTGACAAAATGATAATAATTCGCAGGCCCAAAAAACTATATTTCCTTTATGTGAGGGACTGCAGAAAAATAGTCTACCACTTCTGCTGACTGCTGATATGGTTTCATTGCAGCCAGACTGACAATATGACCCATGTACTGAACCTGTAATTCTGCAAAAGAACATTCCAGCAATTTCATGCTCATATGCAACCATTGCAATCGTAGCAGCACACTCCTTAGATATTTGGCATTGTCAAAAATTAAAATAAAATATGGCGTTTCAGTCTTCGATCGCAGCTAGCCCGAAAACGGTAATTGAAAATAAAGAATAGCGATCGAAGAGTGAAACGCCATATTTTATTTAATGAACGATCGCGGAATTCCCATTGAGGTAATCATGTCTAGTTTTGATTGTCGAAAATTGTTCTAGAAAATGAGCCTCTTTAAATGTAAGCCTGTAAATTGCTGGAAAGTCACAGGCTTGGCTCATAAACCAAAATCCATCCTCAAAAACTCATATAGCCTGGCTGTTACTACAAAAACACTTTTTGATCTGATTTGATACAACTGTAACCTGATGATATCCTGATTTCATGTCCGAGGTGGTAAAATACTTGCAGTTTCGTGACCTATCCAGGATTTCATCTATATGGGGCAGAGGGATATGAATTAGGTGCTGTGACTTCATTTACCACACACATATCAACACATAGGTGATAGTATTTCTCACTGTTAACTGATTTTTTGGGAATAATTGCTACAGGAGAGGCCCAGGTCCTGGAGAAGGGATGCATGATTCCTGCATCAAGCTCTTAGTGAATATTCAGTTCCACAACTGACTGCAAGCGATATAGTAATCAACATGGTTATTTTACTGTTGGATTAACATTCTCGATCGGAATTTAATAGTAGATAACGTTAGTTGGCAGCAAATACAGTCTCTCCTCAACCACACAAACTCTTCTAAACTGTGCAAAAGAGTTAGATCTGGTACAGACCAATGTGAGAACTTCTTCTCCAAGCAAACTCTAAACTGTGGCTTGATTGTACAAATTTCTGTTATTTGGCAGTGACTTCTAATTTCTGTGTTTCTAAAATTGCTTTCCTCTCATCAGAGGCTACTCCTCGTTAGCTATATCCCGTATACTAACCAGTATAATTCACAAGGTGTTACATTTTTCACTCTAAAATTATCTGAGCAAACTGAGACATATACCTACTTATGCACAGTCTCTGCCCTACAAACGTCTTATTTCATGTGAAACTGATGCCTATTTTGGGTGAGTTGGTCAACCAGAAAAATAGTTCTTTAGGCTATCAGCTTTTGGCTGTGATCCAGATGACTCTTTTAGTACCATCACACATAGTTACAGGGACACTGACTTTTAGTACACTAATATGTGGTTTATCAGAATTTTTGGGAATGAGCCCCAGATGCTTGTGTCTGTTTGGTGTTATTGCCACCAAAACGATGAATTGGTTCACCACACAGAACAGTCTGCAGTCAACTATACATTGGTTTTGTCGCAGAAAATCGCTCGCTAGAATAACATCAAAATCTTGCCCTTACTTTCTCAATATTCTGTCTCAAACTCATATGTTCTCCCATAAAGTGATCATTTCACATGACATTCCTGCAGGCTTAATTACTTCAGCTGCCAAACTACTAACAAGGTATCAGGGCAGCTTGAAAGGCTGCTTATTGCTGCATATTAGCCACCTCTTTAAGCCCACAGAAGTTGACAAGGTGAACTGTTTTGCTGGGAATACAGAGGGTTGGCTGGTGCAGCCCTTCTCTCATTTCATCACTTCAGTAATACTGAGAATCACAGTGGCCACGGTTTGCACTACCTCACACTCAAGGGCATCTAATACCCAAATGTCGAATTTCTTTCCGAAGGGGACCTTGTGGTGCGCAATGTATTTTGGCAGTATGATCCAACTGACTGCATTGTCCGGAAACTATGTCACATGAGGCCGCACAGTGAAAGTCTTTGTTGCATCAAGGCGTTGAAGCTAACAGCTCTGCCTCTTTATGCAATGTTATGAGGCAGAATACTTCATGAAGGGCTGTGATGGCATCTTGACTCCACAATTTGTGGATTGATAATGCAGGTAAATACGTCGACTGTGCATGCTTCAGCTTCCTCTAGTAAAACATTACTGTGTATAGTGTCGCTTTGCAAATTATAGGTGTGACATGAAATCGCTTAAATTCTGTCAGTGAATACCTCAAAATCTTCTCCTTGTTTTTTCTTGGGCAATGGATAATTTATGGTGATGGTAATTGACCCATCATCATCATTTCCTTTTGGCCTTTGTCCTTCTTCAACGCGGGATCGGCTGTGTTATTACGGATCTGGCAGTGTTAGTTGCAGAGGGTGGCCAGATGCCCATCCTGCCGCCACCCCGAACCCCCCAGGGCGTAAGTAGTGAACCCCATCTGCCTGCGTCCAGTGTAAGCCATGGAATGGTGCGAACGGTATCAAATGTCTGCGAGTTGTGTAACTGAGGCGGAAGGTAGGAACCAGCCCGGTATTCACCTAGTGGGATGTGGAAAACCGCCTAAAAACCACATCCAGGTTGGCCAGCATACCCGCCCTCGTCGGTAATCCGCTGGGCGGTTTCGATCTGGGGCCAGCGCTCCTACCCAAGTCCAGGAAGCAGCGCCTTACCACCCTCGGCTACCGTCTGCTTAACCCCTCACCTGAATTTCAGACTTTCCAGTTTTCTTTAAAGCCTTTGTTGACTCTACACAGGTACATATACCACTGATAACTTCAGATAAACCACGTTCAACAGTAAACCATCCAGTCACAAGCACAGGCGGCCAGTATCATGGACAGAGTATTTGCAGTGTTCCCCTGAGAAGAATCGTATGATTGTAACTGTCAGAAAGGTGCACACAACAGTAGGCTGAGTATTCGAATCTGATTCTAATGTGCACAGTTTCGTCTGGAGTTGATCCAGCTTCTCCTGTAGTATAAGAGCTAACTCATGTACCCTCTGTTGTAAGACCTAGAGGTGGTCTTCACAACTATAAGCCTGTTCTCGACTCTCTAATTTTGTATGAATAGTGGACATATTTCTGCTACTATTGGGAACCAAAATTGCCAGCAGTAAATTATACAACTAAATGGAAATTTTCCATAATGGAAATAGTCTGCTCTGAGAGCTGTGTTCTCCACTATGGGAACACGTGTGTTCACCGCCGCCGTGGTGTTGTGCCAGGAGGGTACCACCGTTACGTGACGAGGATGTGGGAGGCTGCCAATAAGAAGCGTCGTTCAAAGCGTCAACGCCTGCGCCCACTCTGCGCAGGACAGTCGCACTCGCTGCCTCTTCGGGCTGTCATATTTTTCATCACTCCCTGTGCCCTTCTGACGTGTCACACAGTGGGTTCTTCTTCTTTCCTGAAGGAAGGAACAGTTGCGTGGCAGACGTTTCCACGACGATGGCGAGGTCGTTTTAGACGCTGGACGTTTGCTGAACAGCCAAAATGTGGACTTGTACAACCAAGGTCTGCCCCAAAGCACCCAACGCTGGCAAAGTTTATCGCATTAGAAGCTGAATATGTATAGAATGGCTAATATGGTCATCACATTTTATGACTGCAACTTCATTTTTTGGAGGTGATAGTTAAAAGCTGTATGAATACACATGTTACACTGTTCTGCGCACATTTTGCTTTGTAATTTCTGGTCCCTCTCTTCCAGACAAAGTTTACGACGGGACATGAAAATGTAAGTTACACTGTTGTGTTGGCAGAAGAGCCAACACCGTGTTACTAGTGGAGGCCGAAATGCACGCGTTTTAGCTCACGCAGGCTGGCGTGAGGAGGGAAGAACTATACTGACGTGAGGTCTGGAACATGACAAAAAACAGGAAGCGGACGTAATTAGATTAGTACTTTAATCCATTAGTGATGAGCGTCGCTCTTGAAGGTACATGATTCACAATATTATCTGTTCAGAATACATTCTTGAAGAATATGGCGCCTTGCTAGGTCGTAGCAAATGACGTAACTGGAGGCAATGCTAAACTGTCGTCTCTGCAAATGAGAGCGTAATTTGTCAGTGAACCGTCGCTAGCAAAGTCGGCTGTACAACTGGGGCGAGTGCTACGGAGTCTCTCCAGACCTGCCGTGTGGCGGATCTCGGTCTGCAATCACTGACAGTGGCGACACGCGGGTCCGACGTATGGGATTTTGATGGTTTTTCCTTTTTCGGAAAAATATACAACACTCCTGACACCTCTGTTAACCCACGAATTAACTTCTGGGCTGAAAATCAGACATTCTTACGTTGCACCCACACAACAACTTACACTTATTGCTTACTTCTTTGTTAATTGTTCTCTTGTAGTCACGCTAACCTGGAATCGTCAGTTCCTCAAACAACGGATCTGGTCTGGGAGGCCTTAATTCCTTTGCGACTAACTTTTCCTGGAAATTTACTTTTCTGTTAGCGGTTAAGAGGGTTCATGTGGACACTGCACACAAAACAACCAACTACAAATGCAAATTGCCCTTCGTGGAAATGTTTAAATTCAAGTAGCAATGCCAACCAACTTGGTCTCTTGAGCAGAATACAAATGAGGCGCTGAGACCCATAAGGGTCTATAGCGCACCGTCCTCAGTCCCACATTTAAGTGAATATGGGAGAAATTGAGCCACGTTTTCGTGAATGTCCATACTCGTATACGCAATGTGGGCCGACAGTCCAGATGAACGTGGCTCACCATAAGATCGACACACGTCAAAAGCATGAATAAATGCTACACTTTCACGGTCGACGATGATGTGCTTTAGGCCTTTATGGTTCTCAGCACTTCAAATGGATCGCCTTACGATAAAATCAAAAACTTAATATACTATAACTATCAGAAACCCACAAAGTAGGTTCCGCTACCAGTATAACTATAGCGTATGCTGACGTCCGATCTAATTTTACTATACAGTGCGAGTATTGGCATAGCTGAGGAATGTGTTACCACCACGCGGGATGTATGCTACGTGAACCAAGGTAAAAGCCCGCTGCAGTGTGCTACTACAAGTTGGCGTTGACGTAAACTTGTAGTTGAATGGTCGAACTAGCTGTGTACACCGTGAACTGTGCACGTTGTTCATCAAATCCGCATGTCTTTGATCCACAAGGCAGTTACGTGCCGGCCGCTGGTGGCCGAGCGGTTCTAGGCGCTTCAGTTTGGAACAGCGCAACCGCTAGGGTCGCAGGTTCGAATACTGCCTCGTTCATGGATGTGTGTGATGTACTTAGGTTAGTTAGGGGACTGATGACCTCAGATGTTAAGTCCCATAGTGCTCAGAGCCATTTGAACCATTTTTGACAATTACGTCAAGCCAGTGGGGCATGCGCGAGAACTCCTTGAAACGTGCTCAACTGAAGAGGTGTTCGCGGCCCTGATGCTAGATTAGCAAATGTAGCACAGCGCGGTAGATTTGGGGTCGTATATTTCATATTACCGCCACTGCCCCTGCGCACATCATCTTTGGTGTTCGGTTCCAGATGCTACACCACTTCACTCTGACACTGTGATGCGTCAGTTATCTCAGAGCCACGGCAGACGTGTACAACTCGTACCCCCTTCTGACAAAGCGCCATTCTCGTTGCGCAGAGGTCTTAGCGCGCGGCGACACGTGTGACTCGCGCTCTTCACCAAGTGATACCAACCGAATCGAGGAACAGAACACGCTGGCACTGTGCTGTGCTGTGCTGCGATGTGTTGGCAGGCCTCTCGCCTTCCGCCCGCTTTTGCCCGCGTTTCGACACGCAGTGCGGGCCCGCCGCGCCGGCACCTGTTCGCTCCGATAAGAATCGCGATTTTCATTCGCCGGCGATTTCGCTGGCAGGCGGTTCTCCTTGGAAGTCGATCGTGCAGTCATGTCGACGCCTTTTTTCCCTGGACCTTGCTTTTCGGAACTTTTGCATTTCAGATTGCCTCGGACGGCCGGAGAGTTTGTATCCGAGCGGCTACAGCTGATAGCGAGCACAAGATAAAGGAAGGAGCGGACGTAAGGGTTTGACATACGTTGAACATAGAGTCATCGAATGTAAACGAAGACAAAGTAACAAAAGCATAGTGTAATCTGTCGCATGTCATAGTGTAAGTGCTGTCCAGAGAGAGGGGTTTACTTCGTTGGTTATTGAGATATAAAAATGACGGGAAATTATCTTTAATAAGTGATACAATTCCCCCACCTCAAATAATTCGTGAGCTGTACGTTAATTTTCGCATACATCAATAACAATAATGCTATTGTCGCCATATTGTGAAAGTACATCTACATCACTATCCATACTCTGCAAACGATTGTAAAGTGCATGGCAGAGGATATTTCCCAGTCTACCACTTATTACGACTTCGTGGTGAATAAAATATTGGGCACTGACTGTTAAAATACTTTTATTAAACACTACCTGTTTCGCATAAGTATAGCGGCATCTTCAGGTGCTAGTTTTTTAAGAAATCGTAGCGCGACAACGATATTGCCGCATCATGATTTTTCGAAAAGCTGTCACCTCTCTACTGATGCGAAACAGGTGGTGACTTTTTAATAAAAGTATTTTGATAGTCAGTGCGGAAGATTTTATTGATCATGTGCGTTTGTGGCTGTAGTTGCCCGACCACTAATATAATACAGTAGGACTTCGTCCCAACACATTCACGTATGGAGCACGGGAGGAATGACTGTTAAAAGGCCTCTGCGTGCATTGCAGGTCATCTAATCTTGTCCTCGGTATCATTACGCGAGGGAGACACGTAGATTCTAGAATCATCATTTACGGCCGGTTCATGTAACGTTGTAAGTAGGCTTTCACGAAATAATTTGATTCTATCTTCAAGGGTCTACGAGTTCAATTCCTGCAGCATCTCTATGACATTCTCCAGCTGGTTCAACAAACCTGTGATCATTCTTGCAGCCCTGCTTTGTACTCGTTCAGTATCCCGTGGTAGTCCAATTTCGTACGGATCCCACACATTTGAGTACTACTGTACGATGGGTCACACGAGCGTTTTGTATACCACTCTTTCGCAGACTAATTGAGTTCCAGCAGTATTCTCCGAACAAACCGGACTCTGCCACCTGTTGTACCTACAACTGAATCTATGTGATCGTTCCATTCCTTATTTTCCCAGGAAACGTAACAAGCAGGTATCTGTGTGAGTTAACACACTCCAGCTAAGACAAGTTGTAATGTACTGAGGATACTACAAAAATGGTTCAAATGGCTCTGAGCACTATGTGACTTAACTTCTGAGGTCATCAGTCGCCTAGAACTTAGAACTAATTAAACCTAACTAACCTAAGGACATCACACACATCCATGCCCGAGGCAGGATTCGAACCTGCGACCGTAGCGGTCACGCGGTTCCAGACTGAAGCGCCTTTAACCGCACGGCCACACCGGCTGGCGAGGATACTACAATTCTAAGTTTCGTGAACTGCACAATTTTAGGTTTTTGAACATTTAAAGCCAGTTATCAATGATTGTACCACTTTGAAATCTGACAAAATGTTTGTGGAACTTCTTCAGACATTACTTTATTATACATAACTGCATCATCAGCGAAAATTCTGAAGTTACTATCAACATTGTATGGAAATTTATTAATACACGACAAGTAAACCAAGGTACCCAAAACATTTCCTGGGATCACACCCGATGTTAATTTCACATTTGTCAATGACTCTCCAGCCAAGATGACATGCTGTGCCCCGCCTACAGAAAAATTCTCACTCCATTCACAAATTTCGCCTGTTGCATCATACAATAATACTTTTGGTAATAAACGTAGATGTCGTACACCGAGTCAAATGTACACTCCTGGAAATGGAAAAAAGAACACATTGACACCGGTGTGTCAGACCCACCATATTTGCTCCTGACACTGCGAGAGGGCTGTACAAGCAATGATCACACGCACGGCACAGCAGACACACCAGGAACCGCGGTGTTGGCCGTCGAATGGCGCTAGCTGCGCAGCATTTGTGCACCGCCGCCGTCAGTGTCAGCCAGTTTGCCGTGGCATACGGAGCTCCATCGCAGTCTTTAACACTGGTAGCATGCCGCGACAGTGTGGACGTGAACCGTATGTGCAGTTGACGGACTTTGAGCGAGGGCGTATAGTGGGCATGCGGGAGGCCGGGTGGACGTACCGCCGAATTGCTCAACACGTGGGGCGTGAGGTCTCCACAGTACATCGATGTTGTCGCCAGTGGTCGGCGGAAGGTGCACGTGCCCGTCGACCTGGGACCGGACCGCAGTGACGCACGGATGCACGCCAAGACCGTAGGATCCCACGCAGTGCCGTAGGGGACCGCACCGCCACTTCCCAGCAAATTAGGGACACTGTTGCTCCTGGGGTATCGGCGAGGACCATTCGCAACCGTCTCCATGAAGCTGGGCTACGGTCCCGCACACCGTTAGGCCGTCTTCCGCTCACGCCCCAACATCGTGCAGCCCGCCTCCAGTGAATGGAGGGATGAATGGAGACGTGTCGTCTTCAGCGATGAGAGTCGCTTCTGCCTTGGTGCCAATGATGGTCGTATGCATGTTTGGCGACGTGCAGGTGAGCGCCACAATCAGGACTGCATACGACCGAGGCACACAGGGCCAACACCCGGCATCATGGTGTGGGGAGCGATCTCCTATACTGGCTGTACACCACTGGTGATCGTCGAGGGGACACTGAATAGTGCACGGTACATCCAAACCGTCATCGAACCCATCGTTCTACCATTCCTAGACCAGCAAGGGAACTTGCTGTTCCAACAGGACAATGCACGTCCGCATGTATCCCGTGCCACCCAACGTGCTCTAGAAGGTGTAAGTCAACTACCCTGGCCAGCAAGATCTCTGGATCTGCCCCCCATTGAGCATGTTTGGGACTGGATGAAGCGTCGTCTCACACGGTCTGCACGTCCAGCACGAACGCTGGTCCAACTGAGGCGCCAGGTGGAAATGGCATGGCAAGCTGTTCCACAGGACTACATCCAGCATCTCTACGATCGTCTCCATGGGAGAATAGCAGCCTGCATTGCTGCGAAAGGTGGATATACACTGTACTAGTGCCGACATTGTGCATGCTCTGTTGCCTGTGTCTATGTGCCTGTGGTTCAGTCAGTGTGATCATGTGATGTATCTGACCCCAGGAATGTGTCAATAAAATTTCCCCTTCCTGGGACAATGAATTCACGGTGTTCTTATTTCAATTTCCAGGAGTGTATTTCGGAAATCGAGAAATACATTTACTTGACTGCCTTGATCCATAGCTTTGACTATGTCATGTGAGAAAAGTGCGAGTTGTGTTTCACATTATCGATACTTCTGACACCGTTCTCGTCCATGGACGTGACTGTGCTTCCTTCCAACTATTGGCCACGGTTTTTTGTCCGAAGGATTTATTGTAGATTATGCTTCACAGAAGGGCTAACATAGCCGCAAATTCGGTATAGAATTTAACATGGATTCCATCGGACGCCAGAGTTTTTTTCTTTATTTTAGTAATTTCTTCAGTTTTTTAATTCCTCTTACACGAACATCAGTTTCATTCCTCTTTGCAGTGGTATGCGATTTGAACTGGGACAATACACCTGGGTTTGTATTGTATTCAAACACTGGAAAACCCATTAGTGTCGTCTTTAACAAAATGTCTTTGCTTCAGTTAAAACAGCCGTGGTCAGAAACAGTCTCAAAAGCTTGTAAATACGTTACAGGGTACGTTGTGGTAAGAAGCAATTATGAAAAAAAAAACCTCGATACGTTGCTCCATTTCCGAGTTCATTAGCACCGATGTTGCCCATCAGGCCGGTGCTCGCGCAAATTCAAGCGGCTCGCCAGAAACAGTCTCAGTTGTGTCTCAGTTGTTCTCACAGCTTAGATGGTGGTGCACGAGACTACTCAGCCTTCGTCTCAGCTTTGTTGCTTAATAACGTCCCAAGTGCAGTTTTTATGTAGCTCTCTTGTTAGGTTATCGGAAGCGAAACGAAGAAGACGTTTGGAGACACAGTCTCTGGCGGGTCGCTTGAATTTGCGCGCGCATCGGCCTGACTGGTTAACTTCGGTGCTAACTTGGAAATCATGCAACGTATGGAATTTTCAGACTGTCTCTGAAGTACCTGAGAGAAACCAGAGCCTGACTTTTCGTCTCCAACTGCGGGGATGGAGGTGGCAGGGCGTCATCTTCGAAGGTAAAACTGGAACTGCATCAACTGCTAGAGGGGTCCCCGCGTTTATAGAGCTGCTTAGTGAGTACCACCGTGCATGACGTGGTGCCGCATGCATGATTATCTCTTGATTAAAAGTAATCGATCGTAATTCTGTTGACGCAAAGTCGAGATCCACAATTTATTCAGCGTGCCTCCCTCTTCCTTTCTGTTACATCTATTACCGCGCTGGTCGGTCTCTACGGCCTCTTTATAGAAGCACGCACGATAATGCGATGTGTTTGCCGAAGCCCTGATCTGACTGAATTTTCTTTCTAGGTTGCCAGCTAGAAAAATATGTTCTCTTACGGCCGATTTGTCTGTATGTTCCGACAGCAGTTCTTTTTTTGTTCAACTAAGCGAGTGTCAACACTTCTTTTCGTTGTTTCATTGTATACCTGTATACAACTACATGGAATCTCATATACCTGAGGTGTTACTATTGGATACTGTGCGTCTTTTGCTGTTCTTAAGCTTTTATTACATTCTTGGGTGGTGGTGGGGGGGAGGGGGGGGGGGAGTAAAAGATCGTTTTCGTCCCATATATAGCTAACACTTTCTCTGTGCAATCTACTGGTTTGTAAATGAAATAAAAGTAAACTTCCCAGTAGGCGACCGTTTTTCCTCATTAGGTCTCACTTTCTCACTTCTCGGACGATGAGCTCGAACTGCTTCGTTACAATTTTTCTAAAAAGCCGGCCGTAAATGATTTAATGACACATCTTTTTCTTGGGTAATGACTGGATCAGTGCTTAAATTGTAAAATTTTAGGGCCTGGAAGGCACCTCTTGAAACATACAGCTGCTCCCATTGACCCTACCACCTCCCATAAAAATCATAAGTTTCAATTTTTCTTACTTTCACTCGTTCCGGCGCAGTTACAGTTACGTTGTGATTTAATACACGTGAACTGTCTCGAATCTCCGGTGCCGATTTGTTCCAGCGCGTTAAAAAAGAAAAGTCCTTGCAAAGTGACGGAACGCCGTTGCGACGTGTTCCTGCACAAATGCATAAATTATGCCCTGTGTTGAATTCCTTGTGCACGTGTTGACGAATTTGTATAGCTTTCCCGCAAATCTTAAGGTGCAAAGTCCGGTCACCTGCTTGGTCACGGATACATCCAGGAAAATAACTTGCCCACTGGACTCTCTCTCCTTCGTAAAATGAAATGGCTTGTGCACTGTCGGTAAACCACAAGACGTGCTTAAGTGGCTTATGTACTGCAGAGCTTCATTACCGTCTGAAGAGAGAGAAGCTTTCACCAGTTGATTAGTAACGCTTGAATCGTTTGTCGTACGATATTTTTGAAGCATTTTAGGTAGTCGGATCGTTAACCCTCTTGTAATATTTATTAACGGTACGCAGGGTGTCTTGTCATGCACACTACTTACAAAACTGTAAGTTTTCCAATTGAGAGTTGGGCGAATAAAGCCTCCACCGGCGATGACAGCATGATGAGGGAACTGGAGTTTTCCTAAACGTCTTCGGTTATATAAGGAGCCCGGTGGTCGACAGAAGGATCCAGTTATAAATTTATGCCCATTCTTTATACTGATTCTTGCAAAAACTATCTCGCATGTAGCTTCAGCTTCTGTCTCTGTGGATTTGAGCATCTAACCCACTGTGACAAACACACCACCACCATTTTCCGTTCGTCTCTCTTTCGATATAAGTTTAATTTCTGCCAACAAATCGCACTGCCATCAAATTTGAGTTCTCACCAGATTTTGATACCGAGTATTGTGTGAGCTACACTGCTTTTAGGAACTCATCAAACGATGGAACTTCGTTGGTAATGGTTTGGCAGCTAAACATTAGGTTTCTAATTCTCACGCCTGTGAGAAGCGAGAAGCACGTCTTTGGATCTCGCACTGGTACGTTCGTGTCTCCCACAGTTGTCGTTATCTTCACTGCAGACAGAGCAATCCTATCACAAAAAACTCTGTGTGCACCTCACACACAGTTACCCAGTCTCTGACCCAGTCTCTGACATGTAGGAAACATCTGACCGATTTAGGGGGACGCAACAGTTCTCATTCCTACGCGACAGTTCTCATTCCTGTGGTGCAAGTCTAGGAAGTCGCAGTCTACACTGACACAGAACCTTCGCAGTCTCTGGTTGAAACCTTCCACCACCAATGGACCACAATCTATTCTTGAGACAACGCTGCAGATTGTGAGTTTATTCAAACTCTGTGAACAATCCTGATCTTCTCAACCTTCCCTGCCAGTCGTCTGGAAGGATCCAAATATGCCCTCTGAGCCCAGGCGATAGGAAATGTTTGTGTCAGGTCGCACCACAATCTACAGCTGATGACGCCCTGTTTCCTCTTCAACAAACTGGATGAGGCTCCCAGGCATACACACTCCGGGGACCAGGCGGTACTTCCCACCCTTGTTGCCGCTTCCCTAAGGGTACACAGCTACTCGTTGTACGTTTCAACTGCCGATGATTAATAGACCGCTACCCCTCTTCATGTGCGTAACCCTGACACGGGACACCATACGTTCTACAACACATTGAGACTCAATGGCTCAGTTTAAGTTTCATTGGGAGACAAGACCTCGGACTTGTCGATTATAGGGTTGGGTGTAACAGCCTGAGTTCTCCTTGGTTCCTGCCTTCCCTGTAGGCCTATATGGTGCTACCACCATCAATGACACGCCACTCGCAGTCAAGCGGACCTGTACTTTCTCTAGGGGGCACAGTACCCACAGGCGAGCGTAGTACTCGATGTGCCTCAGATATCGCCGATCGTTGTGGTCGAGCGGTTCTAGGCGCTTCAGTCTGGAACCGCGCGACCGCTACGGTGGCAGGTTCGAATCCTGCCTCGGGCATGGATGTTTGGGATGTCCTTAGGTTAGTTAGGTTTAAGTAGTTCTAAGTTCCAGGGGACTCATGACCTCAGAAGTTAAGTCCCATAGTGCTCAGAGCCATTTGAACCATTTGAACCTCAGCTACCTCTGATACGCAACCTTTAATAGACCTGGTGCAATATTTTACGTAACAGGGAACAAACAACTTCCAAATAAGCCAACTGATTCTCTGTTACTTTGTCCTTGGATCTGTTGAGCCAAAAGTGTTACTAATGCCCTTTAAGAACTTACGTAATTAATATACAAAACTAAATTACTATTAAGGGAACAAAGACTAGAATAAAAGTTCCTTATTTCCTGAAACTTTGTTTGAGGTTATAGTCGCTAACAAATTTGAAAATAGCGTAAATGTACGATAAATACGATTCATTTACACTCCCGTTGAAAACGAAAGCTAAATGTAACATAATACGTAAATTAAACTATGTCCTGTAGTAGCTAAATAACAAACTCTATTCTATCGGGAAATAGTTCATGTAGAACACTTCTAAGTTCCGAAAATTTTCAAATATGTACGTCTATACACCTTAATATTCATTAAAATACGAGCTGAAAGTTCCAGCACAAAAATACTTTGAAGTGTAAATGTAAATCACAAATGCCGATTTATCGAGAAATGTTATGGACATTATTCGTAATTAGGAAAATTCTAAAAAACATACTTTTACAAGCATGCTTATATTCTAAAAAACATACTTATTTTTCATTTAATTTTTTTTTGAGTCCTCAATCTTCTGACTGGTTTGATGCTGCCCGCCACGAATTCCTTTCCTGTGCTAACCTCTTCATCTCAGAGTAGCCCAATCTCTGTCTTCCTCTACAGTTTTTGCCCTCTACAGCTCCCTCTAGTACCATGGAAGTCATTCCCTCATGTCTTAACAGATGTTCCATCATCCAGTCCCTTCTTCTTGTCAGTGTTTTCCACATATTCCTTTCCTTTCCGATTCTGGGGAGAACTTTCTCATTCCTTATCTTATCAGTCCACATAATTTTCAACAGTCGTCTGTAGCACCACGTCTCGAATGCTGTGATTCTATTGTGTTCCAGTTTTCCCACAGTCCATGTTTCACTACCATACAATGCTGTGATCCAATAGTACACTCTCAGAAACTAATTCCTCAAATTAAGACCTATGTTAGATAGTAGTAGACTTCTCTTGGGCAGGAATGCCGTTTTTGGCAGTGCTAATCTCTTTTTGATGTCTTCCTTGCTTGGTCCATCATTGGTTCTTTGTTGCCTAGGTATAAGAATTCCTTAATTTCATCTAGTTCGTGACCATCAATTCCGACGTTAAGTTTCTCGCTGTTCTCATTTCCGCTATTTCTCATTACTTTCGTCTTTCTTCCATTTACTCTAAATCCATATCCTGTACTCATTAGGCTGTTCATTCCATTCAACAGATTATGTAATTCTTCTTCACTTTCACTGTGGATAGCAATGGCATCAGCGAATCGTATCATTGATATCCTTTCACCTTAAATTTTAATTCTAGTCCGGCACCTTTCTTTTGTTTCATTCATTGCTTCTTCAATGTACAGATTCAACTGTAGGAGCGAAAGACCACCTCCCTGTTTTACAACCTTTTTAATCTGAGCACTTCGTTCTTGGTCGTGAATTCTTATTACTCCCTCTTGGCCCTTATACATATTGTATATTAACCGTCTCTCCCTACTGCTTACCCCTAATTTTCTCAGCATTCCGAATATCTTGCACCATTTTACATTGTCAAACCTTATTTCAGGTCAGCGAGTCCTTTGAACGGGAATTGTTATTTCTTTAGGCTTGCTTCCATTATCTACCACAACCTCAGAATTACCTCTGTGGTGCCTTCACCTTTCCCAAAGTCAAACCGATCGTCCTCTAACACATCCTCAATTTTCTTTTCCATTGTTCTGTATATTATTCTTGTCAGCAATCTGGATGCATGAACTGTTATGTGATAATTCTCGCACTTGTGAGCTCTTGCAATCTTCGGAATTGTGTGGATGATATTTTTCTCAAAATCAGATCGTATGCCGCCAGACTCACACATTCTACACACTATCGTGAATAGCCGTTTTGTTGCCACTTCCCTTAGCCGGCCACGGTGGTCGTGCGGTTCTAGGCGCTCCAGTCCGGAGCCGCGCTGCTGCTACGGTCGCAGGTTCGAATTCTGCCTCGGGCGTGGATGTGTGTGATGTCCTTAAGTTAGTTAGGTTTAATTAGTTCTAAGTTCTAGGGGACTGATGACCACAGCATTTTGAACCATTTTTTGAGCCACTTCCCTCAAAGATTTTATAAATTCTGATGGAATGTTATCTATCCCTTCTGCCTTATTTGATCTTCAGTCCTCCAAAGCTCTTTTAAATTCTTATTCTAATACTAGATTCCCTTTCTCTTCTAAATCGATTCCTGTTTCTTCTTCTATTACATCAGACAAATCTTCCCCCTCATGGAGGCTTTCAATGTACTCTTTCCACCTACCCGCTTTCTCCTCTGCATTTAACAGTGCAATCTCCGTTTTACTTTTAATGTTACCAGCCTTGCTTTTGATTTCACCAAAGGTTGTTTTGACTTTCCTATATGCTGAGTCAGTCGTTCGGACAATTATTTCTTTTTCGACTTCTTCACATTTTACATGCAGCCATTTTGTTTTAGCTTCGCTGCACCTCCTGTTTGTTTCATTCCTCAGCCATTTGTGTTTCTGTATTCATGAGTTTCCCCGGAATATTTTTGTACTTATTTCTTTCTTCGCAGTTACCTTCTCTGTAGCTATGTTTTCCTTTCTAATTCCGTGATTTCTGTTTTTACGGATGTCCATTCCCCTTAAACTGTGGTGGTTCCTGAGCTATTCCTTGTTGCTGCATCTTATAGCCTTTTCTTCTACTCCTTCCCCTACAACTACATTCCTGTCCCCCATGACTATTAGTTTTTCATCTCCCTTTATGTACTGTATTACCCTTTCAACATCCTCATGTACTTTCTCTATCTTCAGCTTGCGACGTCGGCATGTATACCTGAACTATCGTTGTCGGTGTCGGTTTGTTGTCGATTCTGACAAGAACAACCCTATCACTGAACTATGCACTGTAACACACTGCAAAAGACTCTTTGCCCCATCTTTTCATTCATAACGAATGCTAGTCCCGTTGCTCCATTTTCTGCTGCTGTTGGTATTGCGACGCGGCACGCTACTTTTTACCGCCCTGCCAGTGTCCAGCAATGTTCATTTGTCTAACTAAAAGCTGTAGTAGAAAATACTAGACCACAACAGTCTATTGTAGGTCGCAACATACATAGTATTGTCCGGTAAACGGGATGTGGCTAGCTACTGAAATAAAAGTTTTCACTTGGAACTGTAAACTTTCAGGTGTATTTTTACGATAAAAATCACAGTTAATACTGCCAAGTCCGTACTAAGTGGCAACGCAATGTAAAGTTCACACGCACACCACAATCACACACGTAGCCAGTTTATGGTATTTACACCCGTTACCGAAGTTAATATAGTTCATCCGACCGTTTAGTTATAAAAATGCTCGCTCAAATATTGTGCACTCTGCTCTACACGTAATACCTGTTCCAGTCTTAGATCGCACAACACGCCTCGCGGTTTTAACTAACAGTCAAAAGCAATAATTTTGATATTGCGTCCGAAATTCCACACGACTTCCACTATACCGTTCACTTAAATACACTTTGTACTACTTCGCGAACTCGTAATTAGCATTTTTCCTCGATTTTACAGTACTTTCGTCGGAGCTGCTTTCAATGAGATGTTACTAGTACGAACCCTCAGCCCTGACTTACCTAGATCGCACCAAAGGCTTTGTTGCCAGCATAGATTGGCGCGAGGCTGCATTTTTCTGATTGGCTGATATCACAAGCAGCAAATCAGGTTGCAGTATTATCCCGCGATAACCCGCGCTTTACTTCAGTGACCAATCATTGTAAATCATTTCTTTCTATGGCAATTGCTAAATAAATAAATTTAGAAAAGTATCAAATACAAAATTACTCCTTCTGAAATTACCGATTAATTTGTGTTCTACTCACGATTTATTAGTACCATAAAGTGACTGCACATTTAACTATAGTAAATCCCCTGTATAGTTTAACTGGTTGTTGTTGTTGTGGTCTTCAGTCCTGAGACTGGTTTGATGCAGCTCTCCATGCTACTCTATCCTGTGCAAGCTCCTTCATCTCCCAGTACCTACTGCAACCTACATCCTTCTGAATCTGCATAGTGTATTCATCTATTGGTCTCCCTCTACGATTTTTACCCTCCACGTTGCCCTCCAATGCTAAACTTGTGATCCCTTGATGCCTCAAAACATGTCCTACCAACCGATCCCTTCTTCTAGTCAAGTTGTGCCACAAACTTCTCTTCTCCCCAATTCTATTCAATACCTCCTCATTAGTTACGTGATCTACCCACCTTATCTTCAGCATTCTTCTGTAGCACCACATTTCGAAAGCTTCTATTCTCTTCTTGTCCAAACTGGTTATCGTCCATGTTTCACTTCCATACATGGCTCCACTCCATACAAATACTTTCAGAAACGACTTCCTGACGCTTAAATCTATACTCGATGTTAACAAATTTCTCTTCTTCAGAAACGCTTTCCTTCCCATTGCCAGTCTACATTTTATATCCTCTCTACTTCGACCATGATCAGTTATTTTGCTCCCTAAATATCAAAACTCCTTTACTACTGTAAGTGTCTCATTTCCTAATCTAATTCCCTCAGCATCACCTGATTTAGTTTGACTACATTCCATTATCCTCAGTTTAACTGGTACTTCGTGAATAAACAAAACAATTTTCATTTACTTCTGTTCTTCTTCACTCATACAACACTCACGCTGCTAGTTACTACACATATAAAACAATGATAACTATGCATATACATTAAATATTAGTCAAACATAACTTTACTACATTGTTTTGACTACGACTGCTAGCACTGTCCGCAAAGTGCTGCCCTCTGCCGCCTACTAGTACAACTACGTGCAGCTCTGTAACTCAGGTCCATGTCAGCTGGTGACATCCGTCGATGACTCACGCCTATAACGATATCGTCCTAACAAGTGACAGGAGCGATGCGAAGGCGCTACGCCTCAGTTTTACCCTATACTTATCTGACCAGAAATCCTAGTCTTCTTTACATTTTCAATTCGTATAACCCTACTATATCTAGACTGAATCTTTGCATTTACTCTTCAGCTTTTCTAGCTTCTCTACCACGTTCAAGCTTCTGACATTTAATTATACAATGATATGAGGGAGCGATTGTTTAGGAATAACGACACAGCTGCCTAAAACTTCTATAAGAAAACAGAAATTAAGTTGACAATTGGTGATATGATAGTTCTTTGCGCAAAAATTGTAATTTGCGAACGGCTATTTGCTACGAAATGCACAATACTTTTGTAAATGACCGTAAATTCTGAAAAATATAATTATTTTTTCTCGTAATCATACAACGAAGTCAGGGAACGACTGTTTTCGAATAACGATACTGATGCCAGAAGTTCCTAAATAACCACTGATTAAGTTTACAATTGAGGATGTTCACTATGTGATGAAAAGTGTCCAGACGCCCTGCTTAACGCATGATGGATCTCCGTACATCTCGGCAGACGCACCCGATACTGTAAAAGGAGACGGAAAGTACTGTGCAGAGGGACAGCGACAGCAGAATGGCTCGTTGAGGACACGTCGGCGCCTTCGAATGTGGACTGCTCACTGGATGCCACGCGAATGACAGATCCATCAGGGACGTTTCAGCCATTCCAAAGGTGGTCAAGTCGAATGTGGGTGACGTGAGTGAAAGGCAGAAACACGAAGTAACAGCCACAGGTAAGACGAGACAACTCTGACTTCATGGACTTACAGACAGGGACCATCTAGCGCTGCGGACGGTGGTTGTTCACAGAAATCAGTGAGAGGAATCACTCGTGAGTGACAACAGCAGTCCAGTTAGCACAATTACTGTGCGTGTGGAGTTATAAAGAGTGAGGTATAATGGCAATGCGGCCCATCGTAAGCCGCACTTTTGTGTAATCGTTTCCAAGAGTAAAGAGCGAAGCCGAGGGATAGCGGACGACTGGAGGCGAGAGACAGGGAGCGATGAAGCGCTCTACAGCCTGTGACACTCCGGTCGATGGACGTGTCTGGTGAATGCATGGAGAACATTGACTGCGAATCGCGTATAATTCCAACAGAGAAGTACAGAGGGGGAGGTGGTGTTACGGTATGGGGGTGTTCCACGTTGTTAGGGTGTGGTCCCATTATTGAGTTTGAGATTAAAAGGGGTAACATTATACGACAGCTGTGGACGTCTAGACTATGTGCACAATTCCCCGTATAATAGTGTTACACGTGGCTTTCCGCTTGAGAGGACTATTTGTTCCTTTGGGATATTATAAGCTGTTCTGAGAAGAACAGCTGATTAGTGTCTTTGAACCACTGTCGATCTGTTCTGAGGGAAAGCAAGGTCTGTAGGCACATACACATTTGGAGTGGAGTGGACAGCAGACGGGTATTTTGCTACTGTTCACACGGTCAGGCATTTCCGCCGTATCTCGAAATCATATCTCAGATCGTTTCACTTTGCAGATTGGAAGGTCATCACTCTCCGTTGGTACTTAAGAGTGCACCTGCGGGTTCAGGAAGCAGTGACATTTGAGCGACCAGTTCTTTCAAGAAGGATACGATAGCTTCTGTGAGTCTGGAATCATCAACAACTCGATGCTCTGATTTCTGGGGAAAGAATGGCAGCAAATAACAGCCATATTATTGTTAGACGGCCCCGTAAGTATTACTTCTCTCTGCTGTAGGTGTTGTTTGTGAGAGAGAAAGCTTTTAGCATTAACTGCGGAATGCTCCGATTTCCGACGGAATAGCGATATTATTTGAAGATGCTGTTGAAAGGGTTTCCATGTATGCTGACAACAAGAAGGGCTGGGAGCTATATTCCAAATATCCCAGTAACGATTTGACGTGGTTGGGGAAAGGACCACTGGCTGCATATCACATGAGGCTGTTTGAAAACATCTTGTTCTTCCAGACTGACAGCAGCATTTGTTAGCTCTCACCTGTCTGTACACCTGGAGCTGAGTTCATCTTTGTGTTTCGGTGGACTACATCACTCTTTGTGATGTGAAAACATGGCACGAGAAAACTTCCCTGCCCGCTAAGAGGACGAAGCAGATACATGCGCACACGGCTGCCGGCAGTTGACTCGTGTCCGCTAGCTGCTAGTAGTGAATCAGGCACCACGCTAGTTTTGTCACTGCAAAGAGCGCTGAGAGCTGCCCAGTCAACGTCTCACTCAGCCTCCAGCAACGGCAGTGTACACGTCGTCGCTCCCAGCATCCCAACTTATACAAGGACTTAAGAACTCGTTTGAGGTCTGCAATCTTTGTGATAGCGTTTTCGTGTTGCGTAGGGTGCGTGTTTCTAGCTGCCTTTTTATTGCAGTGTGTTTATTACAATCCTTAGCACAGTGTATTGGATATGTAGACGAGGTTTATCACGATCGGCAGCTGTGTTAGGGTACGTGTGAAGTGTGTATTGGATCTTTATATGTCCTGTGGGTGAAGTTTTTCGTGATCTACTGTGCATATGATTTGTGTAACAGATCTAGATTGATGATCTGTAGCAGTGGAATTACATAATTATGATACGTTTATTGTATGCTTGTATCTTGTACCATCCTTGGAATATTTTTGGATCTGTAGCTCTTCATACATCGATGATCTACATGTAGTTAGGGCATTTGAACACTCCTTTTCCAGCCAATTTCAAGCAGTATTGTGACTATACAAGAAAACTATCCCGCCAGGATAACACCCAAAAATAATAAAATATAGAAAAAATCAGGTTATGTCCTTCCATAACAATAGCTTAGCACAGACTGACTCTTTTCACGTCATTTCCCAGGTGGGGCAGGAAGTTGGGAGGGTATGGGGGAGAGGGAGGGGGAGTGGTGACAAAAAGCGGCGAGGAAGGAAAACTCATGACATCATCTGCTGATGCATCAATGCAACATAGTAAAATCTATGGAAGAGATCTTGAATAAATTTTGCAACAACGCGGACTGCACCCATATTGGCTCAGACCTATTGCTAATTTCATATTAATGTACAATAGGAAGCTTCAATGTGGAGTTGTTTTATTATTAATTATTCAACTAATTTATGTAGCGCAACCAGATTTAACTATTTCAAAGAACTGCTGAATGAGTAAACCAATCATTTCAGATGAAATATTTTTGATTGACTACATCATTTAGTTGTAACAACGCGTTATATCATTTATTTTACTTTAATTACTTATGGTGAGACGACATCTAAGGCGGCAGTACGGCCGAAGATGGACTGGCAAGGAGGCCGAGTAACGTGGTTTCCAAAATACCTCAACGCCATGGATTTCCGTGTTTGCGGCCGCCTTAAAGATGAAGTGTACGCCACTGTGGTTAACACGGTTGAGGAATTGGGGCAGAAACTTGGCACTGCTTGTCAAGAACTTCAGAATAGGTCAGGCATGTTTGAAAGGATTCTAAACTCATTGTGGCGGCGGGTACACCCAGTAATAGGCCTTCTTTAACTTCGAGTAGTCATGATACTGTTGAAGTGTTCATTCAAAACACCTCCACTGCCACCGTAGCATCTCCAATAAGTTTTCTTATCGTTGTACAGTATTGCTACCTTTTCCTAACTGGGTTGATGTTGACACAGAATCAAGTCGCTGGTGGCCGGTAGCTACAAAGTCGCATATATCTCAAAAACGATTCGTTTGCGGACCTATGTTTACTGAGACTTTTTGCTTCTGCTATCGCTTGCATTGAACGGTATGTGTTTACGGAATTAATTATAAATCGACCTGTATACGTGTCCATTCTCTTGAGATTTTGTCAAACGAATAAGACTGTGTATTCCATATTAAGTAACTGCTCCATTTTTCATGAGATCTGCTACTATTGTTTCGTTTTCGGGAGCTTATTTGTTTTACAAGCGTTCAGTGACCCGCTGTAGATACTGAAACCTAGGCTCATCTATTTGTGGTTCTACTGTGAGATTCTGCAGTACTTTGTCCTTCTTTGAGTTACGCTTGAATTACGCTTGTCGCTTAATATCTCTGTCTTTCCATTGGACAGTCTTGCTTCTAAGACATACATTGTGTTGACTGCGATGAATGTGATGGAATACACAATGTGCGCTTGACCCGAAGTATCCTTCCTGTTTTGATGCAGTTATTCAATAACTACAGAGTACTTCGTATCTCCGATAGGAATGTCGTTTCATGTTCAGTGGGTAGGTAACGTTTCAAGAGGTTGAGTACACAAATGAAAAACTCTTCCTGTCGTTAAAGTTGTGTCCATTTATGTACAATTGCGAATAAAAGTTCATAAACCAAGGGTCCGTTTAATTTTTATATCCCTTATTTTTCAATTAAATAATATTTAAAACTGTTTTGGGGTATCACTATATATAGAAGAGTCCTAGCAAATTAAATTAGAATCTGTCAGATGAGAATAAATAGCCGTATATAACGAAACAAGAGCAAGGTTGTATATGTGTTGAGGTAGCGCGCGCGCGAGAGAGTGTGTGTGTGTGTATGTGTGTGTGTGTATGAGTGTGTGTGTGTGAGCGTGCATATGAAATAGAAAGTGTGTCTAAGAGCTTTTTAGAAATTACGTTTTGGAGACGTAAATTAACAACATTGTACGAGTAGTACAGGCATCCCTCGAATGTACACTACTGGCTATTAAAATTGCTACACCAAGAAGAAATGCAGATGGTAAACGGGTATTCATTGGACAAATATATTATACTAGAACTGACATGTGATTACATTTTCACGCAATTTGGGTGCATATATCCGGAGAAATCAGTACCCAGAACAACCACCTCTGGCCGTAATAACGGCCTTGATACGCCTAGGCATTGAGTCAAACAGAGCTTGGATGGCGTGTACAGGTACAGCTGCCCATGCAGCTTCAATACGATACCACAGTTCATCAAGAGTAGTGACTGGCGTATTGTGACGAGCCAGTTGCTCGGCCACCATTGACCAGACGTTTTGAATTGGTGAGAGATATGGAGAATGTGTTGGCAAGGGCAGCAGTCGAACATTTTCTGTATCCAGAAAGGCCCGTACAATACCTGCAACATGCGGTCGTGTATTATCCTGCTGAGATGTAGGGTTTCGCAGGGATCGAATGAAGGATAGAGCCACCTGAAACGTAACGTCCTCTGTTCAAAGTGCCGTCAATGCGGAGAAGAGGTGACCGAGACGTGGAACCAATGGCACCCCATACCATCACGCCGGGTGATACGCCAGTATGGCGATGACGAATACACGCTTCCAATGTGCGTTCACCGCGACGTAGCCAAAACACGGATGCGACCATCATGATGCTATAAACAGAACCTGGATTCATCCGAAAAAATGACGTCTTGCCATTCGTGCACCCAGGTTCGTCGTTGAGTACACCATCGCAGGCGCTCCTGTCTGTGATGCAGCGTCAAGGGTAACCGCAGCCACGGTCTCCGAGCTCATAGTCCATGCTGCTGCAAACGTCGTGTAACTGTTGGTGCAGATGGTTGTTGTCTAGCAAACGTCCCCATCTGTTAACTCAGGGATCGAGACGTTGTCCGGACGATCCGTTACAGCCATGCGGATAAGATGCCTGTCATCTCGACTGCTAGTGATACGAGGCCGTTGGGATCCAGCACGGCGTCCCGTATAACCCTCCTCAACCCACCGATTCCGTATTCTGCTAACAGTCATTGGATCTCGACCAACGCGAGGATCTATGTCGCGATACGATAAACCGCTATCGCGATAGGTTACAATCTGACCTCTGTCAAACTCGGAAACGTGATGGTACGCATTTCTCCTCCTTACACGAGGCATTTCAACAACGTTTCACCAGGCAACGCCGGTCAACTGCTGTTTGTGTATGAGAAATCGGTTGAAAACGTTCCTCATGTCAGCACATTGTAGGTGTCGCCACAGGCGCCAGCCTTGTGTGAATGCTCTGAAAAGCTAATCATTTGCATATCACAGCATCTTCTTCCTGTCGGTTAAATTTCGCGTCTGTAGCACGTCATCTTCCAGGTGTAGCACTTTTAATGGCCAGTAGTGTATTTCACGAAAGAGTAATATGTAACTGAACAAATTACAATAGAAATAACCGCTAAAACTGGTTTTCATACGACGTATGGGACTGTACAGAAATGTTCAGTGACTATATTGTGGTAGACAGTAATCATTACACTTTCAAAGTGTGTGATTATACAGTGGCTGAGTGTTTGATTAATTACGTCATTAAAGCAAATGTTTTGGTAGAATTTCTACAGATTGAAGAATGAGGAAAGCGTGAATGTTCACATTTTTGATGGGTTATTTCGTCCACTACAACCGGTAAGACGATTTTGAGAAGACTTCTGGGCAATTTCTACTTCTGTTATCAACACACCTAGCGCTCTTCTACATCTACATTAATACTCCGCAATTGACATTTAAGTGCTTGGCACAGCGTTCATCGAACCACAATCATACTATCTCTCTTCCACTCCCGAACAGCGCGCGGGAAAAACGAACACCTAAACCTTTCTGTTCGAGCTCTGATATCCCTTATTTTATTTCGATGATCATTCCTACCTATGTAGGTTGGGCTCAAAAAAATATTTTCGCATTCGGAAGAGAAAGTTGGTGACTGAAATTTCGTAAATAGATCTCGCCGCGACGAAAAACGTCTTTGCTTTAATGACTTCCATCCCAACTCGCGTATCATATCTGCCACACTCTCTCCCCTACTACGTGATAATACAAAACGAGCTGCCCTTTTTTGCACCCTTTCGATGTCCTCCGTCAATCCCACCTGGTAAGGATCCCACACCGTGCAGCAATATTCTAACAGTGGACTTGTTGCATCTTGTAAGTGTCCTGCCAATGAAACGCAACGTTTGGCTCGCCTTCCCCACAATATTATCTATGTGGTCTTTCCAACTGAAGTTGTCCGTAATTTTAACACACAGGTACTTAGTTGAATTGACAGCCTCGAGAATTGTACTATTTATCGAGTAATCGAATTCCAATGGATTTCTTTTGGAACTCATGTGGATCACACCTCTTCTATGAAGTTATGGCTGCTAAGGGAAGAAGCTCGCTTGTAACATCATGTTTGACTTCACCACTGCGATGACTACTCTGCCCTCCTGGACCGCCACTCTTTCAGGACTCGTCCTGAGGGGAGATTTCGTTGGCCAGTGGTCGCCAGCAGGCGGCGCCCAGCGAGATCCGGCGGTGATCGCTGCTCAACCAGAGCCGTCCCTGTTGTGGCTGGCAGCCCAGCCTTCTGCCGGTTATTACCCGCCAGATGAGCCCCATAAAGGGGGACGCGTATTACGTTCCTTCCTCACGAGAATTACTGGGGAAGAAGTTACGGGTGGATCAGGGCCACCTCGTGGAAACGCGCGCAGATTTTCCGACGTCTGCGTCCGCAATAAAATCCGCGCGCTGTCCAGCGGACCACGCCCGTATAGAGGGTATGACTTTATTTCCGCGATGAGATGGGCGAATGACACGCCGATCACCACGAGCCAAAAGAAGGTACCCGACTTCAGGAGTGCGCTGGGAAAGTAACATGTAAACCAGCACACAGCATCTGCTTGCAAAAATTTGTGTCGTTAATCTGGCCACTCTTTACCACATCACTGCCACGAGAAACAGTAGAACGTTGAATTTTACGTTATCAAACCGGTATTTACCAATAACCACTCCTTTCCTCGTCTTCTGTTACATGCTCTACAGAAACATACGTCTACGAACCAAATGCACACATAGCTTCGCAAGAAATTGTTAGTGGTTTCAAAGCAGTCTATCAAATAGAGGTTGTCTTATGGGAGAGAAGACGAAGATGAATGCGACATGTGTTTGTTCGAAGAAAAGAAAAGTTTTGTTAAAAGATAAGAGGTGAAAAATTGAATTAAATGTTAAATAATGGTATCCCGTCTCCAACAAGTATAGCATTTCGTTGTGGAAATGATACCGATCTTTAAATATCGACTTCAGAATTGTTGCTTTGTATGGCCGCATAGTAATCAAATGGTTCAAATGGCTCTGAGCACTATGGGACCTAACATCTATGGTCAGCAGTCCCCTAGAACTTAGAACTACTTAAACCTAACTAACCTACGGACAGCACACAAGCGTAGTAATCCCCGGCCGTCATCATGCTGGTCGAAATGTTGTGCGTGATCCAACACTTCATCTTCAGTTACAATCTCTCTGTCGTTTTGGAACAGTTCCAGCAGCATTCTGTAATATCACTTGAATCTTGGAAGCTTGCAATAATATCTTCAGTGGCCATCGCCATAATCGAAAGAGTCTCTGTCAACCTTCTTCTCTTCCTCGCTCCACTATGACCTGAGAAAACCACTATTTTCGTCTTTGGGAATATGTATATACTATTGGCGCCCATAAACGCCATATTATAACCTGTGATCACCCAATAAATCACTGTTCTTGGATGTTGACTTAGATAAATTAACTTTTCTTATTATTTTAATAACCCGCTTCAGCTGATATTAATAAAGATATATTTTTCTCTCTTTCGAATGGACTTTGCAAGTAACAGTGTGGTCTAACAGCTGAGTGTCTGACAAGAAAACCAATCGAGACGTTGATCGTCCGTTCGTTGATTACTCATCTCACTACATTTACGAGCATCTGTCTTCGCCAGACTTTTTCCAAAGATTGCTTTAATTTTAAACTATAACTTATTCATTTTATTTTATTTTTACCAGTCGTCCGGTAGGGAAAAATGGCATTTATTTGTTTGAAACATCACTACCGACTTACTTTCTCCATTAAAAAAAAAAAAGAAATCCTAGTTTGTTTTCCGTTTTTAATGGCCTCGTAGTCGACGGGATGTTAGTCTTCCTTCCTTCTTCCTTCAAAAATATTTGCACTGCGTTTCTCAACAAATATTTCTTGTGATGCGTGCAGAGAATTACGACGATAGGAAACCCATGAACGGCCTTTCTGTAACAGCATCGAAAATCTGTAGTTTTAATATGACACGCTACGGCGCTTGGCCATCTGTAAAACTCGATCAAGACCAAGAAAGCTGTCATCTTAATAATAACGTTCTTCGTTTCTCCGGCTAGGGCAATAATGAGGAAAAGCATATTACAATAAAACGTACATGAGGACCTGTAGTATGCGTTATAATATGCACTGTCAAAAAATGGTTCAAATGGTTCTGAGCACTACGCGACTTAACTTCTGAGGTCATCAGTCGTCTAGAACTTAGAACTAATTAAACCTAACTAACCTAAGGACATCACACACATGCATGCCCGAGGCAGGATTCGAACCTGCGACCGTAGCGGTCACGCGGTTCCGGACTGAAGCGTCTAAACCGCACGGTCACACTGGCCGGCCAATATGCACTGTCGGAAGATGGCTTGAGAAGAAAGTGTTACTGTTAGCAAGGCAGTAGCATTGAGGTTTTCATATGTGTGAAAGCTGCAGAACATCGTTTACAGAGAAACTGCTGAATTTTCTTTGATACAAATATCTTGAATACCGCAGTATTTCAGTCGGTTGTTGTATCATCTACATTTGTTCTCAAAAATTCTAAAGAAGATAGTTCTGCTTCAGAACTCGCGTCGTATCTTCAAACATCATTAAAGCCGATTACATGTCCTGGAGACAAAATTGTGGAGGGACCATTTTCTCAGTTTGGTAAGTGATTTTCGTTTACTTGATCTAAATAAAGATAGCAACTAATCAGGGGAGAAATATCCCGAGCGAAAGATTACCTACAATTTATGCAGAAGCTACATACAGTTATAATAGTTGAAAGACGTGGAATGATGGCATTAGTTTATAAGAGACCAACGGATTCATAGCAAAACTCCCGCGTTCTTCAACTTCTACATCAAGTGCACAGTATGTAACCTCCCCCTCACTTATCGACCTTAATGACAGTGAAAAATTAAACCGCGTGTACCTAATGGAAATTTGGGAAAAGCAATCGTCACCGAAGTTAATCTATCGGTAAAGAGGGAGGAAAGTGTTACATCTAAATGAAAGGAAAAATGCAAATGAAACTGGTGGAAATTAATTTTGAAAAGGGGTAAAGTTGATAAAGAAAGTAAATGTGCGGCTGTTACGTTAACAATTAACTAGCGGTAATTAGATATTTGAGATTTGGGAGAAATCACGGTCGCCAGTCTTAAGGACAATTACTATAGTAACTGAAAAAGAAAGGTTATTACACATATAATTAACACTAGAAGCGTGGCAACTGAAGGTTGACACGTGTAGTGTGAAAACTGAAAGTTTGTCAGAAGTAATAAATTTCGCTACACTCTGACTTAATTTAGCAAAAGAATTAATGAAACCGGAAAATCGAAAGTTAATTTAGTGACTGAAGTTAATAGTGAGCTTTCTTTCTGAAGCACATCGAAAGACAGTTAGTCTTGGACTACCTCAACAATCATTTCAAAAGCTACTTGAATCTACGCAATTTAGAAATAAGAGAATTAACTTTGAACTTGAATTAAATGATTCTGAACAATTAACAATAGTAAAATTTAGTACGTACCAAGCTGAGCTGCAGTCACAGGTAACTAAAATACGGTAACAAAACTCGCACTCTTAATTCGTGCTTGTGTAACCTAAATATTGTAGCCAGCTACTGAACTTTGAAATTAAAGCAGTGAAATCTAATCATATTATTTTAATGCTGGCGTTTGAATTTCAACGACACTCGGGTTCATTTCGGAAAAGGAAGGGACCCTGCTTGGCAATGCAATTGGGACAATGAGCAACAAAGGTTCATGCTAAGTTGCTGTAATTTTGCGAGGCAAATGGAACAATTTGAAAAGCTGAGGTCTGCCATACAGTTCTGAAACTTTACGTGCTTTTAGTCTTCCTTGTTGGTTGATTGAAGGTTTGAAGCCGTCGATCGAGGAGGTGGCGACAGTCACTCATTGTCGGCCGTCGCTGTTGCAGAAGCTGGATGTTGGCGCGCCTTCTTCTCGACACGGTCACCAGGCGAAACGGGCTCTTGATGTGCGCCAGCTAATGCTTCCCGTCCGCGACACCATGTCAGAAACTATCATCGCGAGTCGAGCGCAATTACATGCTGCCAAACCCCGAAAGCGCGGCAACTCGCGGGAGCGTCACACAACACCTGCTCCACTCGCTACTCCCCAGACTCTCACTGCTCTGCCCGCGCTCCACGCGGCAGAGTTAACACTACCAAAGATCCTACACACTTTGATTCTTCACACGACCTATCGATGTAATCGTTCGATAGCAGTTTTCCGTAGGCAAGACCCAGCGTAAAAATACAAATAATATTTACGAAACAAACCAATTATACATCGACATAAGTGCATAAATATATATATATCCAAACAGTAAAGCAATTACAATATATAAAGAGACAGAAATGTCATATCTTGAGGTAACAAAACAAGGAAAAAAATAATAGTACAATACATGGAAACAGGAGGATATGCATTTCCGGCGTTACACGTGCCCCACATTGTCTGAGGATGTTCGTGTAACGTAAACAGACTCAGAAAATGTCCCCAAAAAAAAAACAGCGGAAATGCATATGCTCAAAACATCAACGAAATTTAGCATTCGTCTAATTAACCATAAATCAATTTTTAGACCATAATAATTGAGTGGAGACACTCCTAATCGTATTCCACTCTGTCATCTTGCACAAAATAAAACAGGTTGACAACATATCAAAATTCATAGAGAACATAGAAAATGGTTTAGCTATTCTAAAAATCTAAATTCCTAACAGTATCAAGAAATGGGATACTATTTACAAAATTAATCAGATTGCATGGTCATAAAAACAGGTGGATCAAAATACGCAAATAAATAATTAAATAGAATACACATTTTATATAACCTTTTCATAATTAATATTCTCGTCATGGGAGTCCATTAAACGCTAAACAAGAAAATAACACACATCAGATCGAAAAAAACATAAATATTGACAGTAGAATTCTTTCAGCTGTCCAGGAAGAAAAGCAATTCCGCCTTCGGTACTCGCAAGTACAAAGAATGCCGACAGCTGCACAAGAGCCGACAGCGGCACCGCCTCGCCAGTATTGTTGCGCCCGCCTGTGCGGCACGCTTGATCTCACTCGCCTGTTTAACGGCATTTTCAGAACGTCCGTTTCACTGAATTCTTTCGGAAAAACTCACTCCCGAGTAATCTCAAGGAGTCCATAAACACTATCACAGTGGATAACTCAACACTGTCCATCATCACACGCATGTACTAGCCTGAAACTTAAAACAGCGTCTAAGTACATCGGCAATGACTAGTAAATCACATATTTATGGAATCTTACCGCTATTTACAAAATCATATTTACATTCCTTAATCTACTGTGACTCAGCTGAAAACTTAAACTAGCAGCTTGGATTTTTCAGTTGATTAGATCATGATTAAATTGATTAAAATTAAATTGATTAATCAAAATTAATTACTTATTAATTACAACTTCTTTAATGACCTTGGTCAGTCAAAAGCATGGCAATCTAGCAAATCGTTAAATCTTACACTCTATTTTACATACTTTATAAATTACCCATTGTGTGGTATTAATCGATCCTAGGTTGGTACAATTTCAAGTCTACTATATTCCGTATACCTAATCGTTTTCCAGAGCTTGGATACTCTAAGCAATAAGCATTTGTGTGAGGTATACCAATGACTTTATATGGTCCATTATAAACAAACTTAAATTTAGGGATTTCATTGTCTGTCTCGCTCGATTTCTCATGAGCTTTTACAAGTACTAAGTCTCCGATTGCAAACTTAGCAAAACGCGCTTTAGCGTCATGACGACGTATGTGAGCATCGGCTTTAAGCTTCATTACTTCTCGCAAACGATCTTTTTTTCACACCAATACTAATGTTAATCCGTGGAGGGAATTTGATTATCTCTTCCACTAAACTTTCTACACTTTTGTCAATGCCGAGATTCCTCACATTACAGTAGTTCAAATTCATACCTACATCAATACCATTCGGCCAGTTAACAATGTGTATAGGCTGGTATTGCCTATGCACACCGTCTCCTGCCTCGTCAAAGCTAACTACTATCGTTTTATCTAGTGACATACATGTCAAAGTTTTGCTTTCGCAGTTAATCACTGCACGGTACTTTAATAGCCAATCTAACCCGATAATTACTTCCGTAGTTAAGTCTGGCACGACGACAAACTCTTGTTCAAATCGTGCCCCATATATCTCGAAGTTGACAAAAATCTGTTTTGTGACCGGTTTACTGGCCTTCCCAGTAGCACCGATAATTTTCACCCCTGTTACTGGCATAACTACGATGCCAGGTCTGTCTTTCAGTAACTCAAATATTTTCCCAGATACAGCACTCAATTCTGCACCGGTGTCAATCAACACGTTTAGTTGTAGGTCGTGCATATTAACAGACACTACTATCTGTCTACACTTGTCCTCGACTGTTTCTTTATTTTCCCACAGTAAATCCTCGTCTATACCCAGGTCATTCCAGAAAAAACCATCCGGCTTTGATCCTAAATCCGGTTTATCTGGCGGCTTTTTCAGCCTCTGTTCACATACAGTTTTAATTTCAACACGTCTGTCCTGAGGCTTAGTCTGTAGCTTCGCCTCCAATACCGAAACCTTTTCCTGTAACTCGTCAACTAGTGAGTGCTGCTATGCTATCACTTCACTAATTGTCACCTTCGTTGATTCCTCTTTGGTCAGATTGATCTCATCTGCCAATCTACCTGGAGAAATATGCCCAGTAGTATCTCCAATTACTTCCTCTAGATCTGCGCAACCCACACTGTTATCGTCTGACCGTATAATGTCAGCTCTAACCTCATACACGCTGTAATCTATGTGCTTTTCTACCAATCGTGTCCGGCTATCACTAAAATTCTCGTACTCTTTCTCCTTAATACTTTCGCAATGTTTAAACTGGATGTTCGCGTCGGATGAGTCGGCTACTTCTACCACTACAACTTTCGGTAAAGTCTGCCGGTTAGGGCCAGAACTTTCCGTTACTACTTCAACATTCAACTCTTGCGGGACGAAACACGACGCATCTTGCTCGTGCTCCCCATTAACATAAACTATTTCTAATAAAGTCTGCCGGTTAGGGCCAGAACTTTCCATCACTTCACAATCACTATCTTCCTGCGGGACGAGACGCGGCAAATCCTGCCCGCGCTCCCCATAAACACTTCTCCCGTACAGGCCCCTATAATCTCTTAGTTCGTCGTATAAGCGACCGAACTGCCTTAACCAGACCTCATCCCTCTCTGCATCCCCTCGCTCGATGACGGACGTTTTATCCGACATCTGATCTTCTTTCAACACTTGCGAATCATTCTTAATCTCAATCTCCAGTTCCGCTGTGGGTATTACAGCTGCCACTTTATAGTCGATTTCCGGAACACTACTTAAATTGTTCTCACTGACAGTGAATGTATTTTCTACTGCCGTGTCTACAGCTGATCTACTACTTGTGGGCGCACTCCTTTCTCCTAATACTGGCACACTCTCCCGCCGTTGATTATTCCATACGGAATTTTCATAACGACGACACCTGGGTTTTCTCCTGTTATTGGGCCGCCAAAATTTCTCCACGCCCGGTCGGCCCCTCACCGGCGCGGCTAATGGTTTCCCTGTCTCGGCCCAGCAGATACGCTCCCCTGATGCTGCTGAGGCGGCTGATCACACCCTCTGGCGTTATTACTATTCTGCGAAGCCCGTATCACGCTAGTATGATACTGGTTTCCGTCATTCCTGTTATTATTTGCATTGTACCGATTGTTATTACGGTCCGAACCATTATTGTTATTGCTGCCATGGTTGCGGTATGCATTATTCCCATGGTTATCGTTGTTGTGGTTGCTGTGGTACCCGTTGTTGTTACCACGGCCTCTACCACTGTCGCGATTATTGCGCCAATTGTCCTCGTCCTCAACTCTTTCCAGGAAATCATTGATTGTCCTGTAATTGCTTCCTACGTAGCGTTTTGTATCATCTGGAAGCTTCATGTAGAGTTCCCAGACTATTTCGGATTCCGTGCGGCGATCGCGCAAATATTCCAACTTGCGGATCCAGCCCTCACAAAACTCCTTCATCGAACCGCGCGAATTCGCATCGAAAGGCCTCGATACGACAAATTCGCGCCAGACACCTTGCTGTTTCTGCTCTGACCAGTATTCAGCGAGAAACAAATTTTTAAACTCGTCAAAAGTCAGGTTCGTAATGTTGAGGTTTAAGCCCCAACGCTTGGCATCACCAGCCAACACATCAATAACCGCATTAATTTTTCTCTCATTAGTCCATGATCTGGATAAAACTCTTTCACAATTTTTAATGAAATCAGTCGGGTGTATACCGCCTTTTTTCAAGGGGTCGAACCGCTCCTCTTTCGTCAACAACTCCGAACTATGTGCACAGATTGGCACATAGCTCTGTTTTTCGTCAAGTTTCCTTTCTAATTCCGACACCCTCGTAATCACTTGGCAAGTGGTTGTCGCAAGCGTTTCCACTTCCCTCTTTTTCTCTTCGCAGGTATTAGCCTGCTTCGTCACTTTGGTATCTACTGCGTCTCCTACACTTTTCTCGATTCTGCTAATTTCGGAATAAAAACGAGTATTTATGCTCGCAATTTCCGCCTGAACGCCTATCATTTCCTGTTTAAGATTACCGATTTCGGTATTAATTACAACAATATCTTCTTTGATTTTATCAACTTTTGTGTTAACAACTCCAACATTGTTGATAACAACGTTAATAGCTTTGTTCTGATTGTCTAGCATCCGTTCAAATTTTTCAGACTGAGCTTCTTGCTTGGCAGCCTGAGCTTCTTGTTTGGCAGCCTGATCTTCTTGCTTGGCCGATTGACTCTTGATTTCGTTAATCAAAACATTCAATAAATCAGTTAAACTCCCGGAAACTACCGGTTTTACTTCCGCAGCGGCTTCCTCTTTAATTGTCCCCCCGTATTCTTCATCAAGGGATTCAGATTCGATTTTCACTTCCGATTCCGAAACAATTTCTAAAGTTTGGAATTCCATTTCTGCTCTTTGTTGCGTTTCGGCGGTCGCGTCTTTCATGCTAGCCGCCTGCCCCTGAACAATGGGTACCGTGGTGCGCGTTTCCCACTGTTCGACCGATTGTTCCGTATCCAAGTCTAACAAATTTTGGCAATTGTTGCCTTCACTCATTTTAATATTTTTCAATATAAATGACAAATCTCAAATCTAATTAGGATTACTCCCACTACTTATTCTCGCTGACGTAACGGCCTGTACGTAAGCAGTACTTCGTTACGAGATTTGCAACATACAAAATTCGTGTCCAGAACAACCTCAAATCCGAAGATTGTCCTGTCACGGTCGCCACGTGTAACCTCCCCCCTCACTTATCGACCTTAATGACAGTGAAAAATTAAACCGCGTGTACCTAATGGAAATTTGGGAAAAGCAATCGTCACCGAAGTTAATCTATCGGTAAAGAGGGAGGAAAGTGTTACATCTAAATGAAAGGAAAAATGCAAATGAAACTGGTGGAAATTAATTTTGAAAAGGGGTAAAGTTGATAAAGAAAGTAAATGTGCGGCTGTTACGTTAACAATTAACTAGCGGTAATTAGATATTTGAGATTTGGGAGAAATCACGGTCGCCAGTCTTAAGGACAATTACTATAGTAACTGAAAAAGAAAGGTTATTACACATATAATTAACACTAGAAGCGTGGCAACTGAAGGTTGACACGTGTAGTGTGAAAACTGAAAGTTTGTCAGAAGTAATAAATTTCGCTACACTCTGATTTAATTTAGCAAAAGAATTAATGAAACCGGAAAATCGAAAGTTAATTTAGTGACTGAAGTTAATAGTGAGCTTTCTTTCTGAAGCACATCGAAAGACAGTTAGTCTTGGACTACCTCAACAATCATTTCAAAAGCTACTTGAATCTACGCAATTTAGAAATAAGAGAATTAACTTTGAACTTGAATTAAATGATTCTGAACAATTAACAATAGTAAAATTTAGTACGTACCAAGCTGAGCTGCAGTCACAGGTAACTAAAATACGGTAACAAAACTCGCACTCTTAATTCGTGCTTGTGTAACCTAAATATTGTAGCCAGCTACTGAACTTTGAAATTAAAGCAGTGAAATCTAATCATATTATTTTAATGCTGGCGTTTGAATTTCAACGACACTCGGGTTCATTTCGGAAAAGGAAGGGACCCTGCTTGGCAATGCAATTGGGACAATGAGCAACAAAGGTTCATGCTAAGTTGCTGTAATTTTGCGAGGCAAATGGAACAATTTGAAAAGCTGAGGTCTGCCATACAGTTCTGAAACTTTACGTGCTTTTAGTCTTCCTTGTTGGTTGATTGAAGGTTTGAAGCCGTCGATCGAGGAGGTGGCGACAGTCACTCATTGTCGGCCGTCGCTGTTGCAGAAGCTGGATGTTGGCGCGCCTTCTTCTCGACACGGTCACCAGGCGAAACGGGCTCTTGATGTGCGCCAGCTAATGCTTCCCGTCCGCGACACCATGTCAGAAACTATCATCGCGAGTCGAGTGCAATTACATGCTGCCAAACCCCGAAAGCGCGGCAACTCGCGGGAGCGTCACACAACACCTGCTCCACTCGCTACTCCCCAGACTCTCACTGCTCTGCCCGCGCTCCACGCGGAGGAGTTAACACTACCAAAGATCCTACACACTTTGATTCTTCACACGACCTATCGATGTAATCGTTCGATAGCAGTTTTCCGTAGGCAAGACCCAGCGTAAAAATACAAATAATATTTACGAAACAAACCAATTATACATCGACATAAGTGCATAAATATATATATATCCAAACAGTAAAGCAATTACAATATATAAAGAGACAGAAATGTCACATCTTGAGGTAACAAAACAAGGAAAAAAATAATAGTACAATAGATGGAAATAGGAGGATATGCATTTCCGGCGTTACAAGTAAATAAACAAAAGAGAAATTTGTAACAAAAAATAAAGGTGAAACAAATATTTCGATATTTCGTTAACATGGTATTAGGGGGGGGGGGGGGAGACTTTGCACGGCAAAAATTGCTGAGAGAAACTAAGATTTGACCATGGTAAACAGCCATGAAGAGCTTGCACGGGATGAAGCAGCATGGGGAACTGCATCAATCCAGTATATGCACTCACCACAGCTACAACAAATTTTATTCTAAAGACGTTGGACATACGAGTGAACTAATTTTTTGCTACTCATGCAGCGTTTAATCTTGGTTAGCCAATATCCTTGAAATTCACAGCGACATGATACCTCTTCGTCTTATTCTCAGTTTCGTTCGAGAATCAAAGGAAAATTTTTTTGAGAACTGTCGACATATTAAAGAACAGCACAATACGGCTCGATTGGTGGTCACGTACTTGTAAAAAAGAGGGTGCAAAATCCATGTCTGAATAGTAACAGACGTTGTTCGTTAATTACTCGTCTTTTAATTGAAATGACTGTAATTAGAAACCCTACCAGATCACTTTCGTTTAGTTGGCTTGCTGTTTTATTCTTGAAAAGCGGTGATTCCCCACATGTTCTGTAGTTGTTTGTTTTGCGCCAAGAGGAATTCTTCATAAGGAAATTCAGATCAAGAAATAAGAACCTGGTACACACAAAGACCTCGTTGAGCAGAACAGAGCGCTGGGGACAGGGATGTGGACGTTTTCAGTACGAAATTAACTTTTATTTTGGAGGTCACTTGCAAAAAGCAAATGGTTCAAATGGCTCTGAGCACTATGGGACTTAACATCTGAGATCATCAGTCCCACAGAACTTAGAACTACTTAAACCTAACTAACATAAGGACATCACACACATCCATGCCCGAGGCAGGATTCGAACCTGCGACCGTAGCGGTCGCGCGTTCCCAGACAAGCGCCTAGAACCGCTCGGCCACACCAGCCGGCTGCAGATAGCAACTAACGCATAAAAAAGCAGATAATAAGAACTAAACGAATATTAATTATGGAGTTTTATGCTCTCCCGGCTCATATCATTTCAGATACTAGTAGTGGACAGTTTCAAATAAAATTCAAACACAAAAAGAACATTGTTCGTATGAGATGAAAATATGTCTCTATTGAATTAAAATCACTATCTCGTGACAGCAATTCACCTGAGGAAAGGTACCATAATCACCTGAATTAAAGACGTATAAGAGGTATTTTATAGAACAAAACATGGTGAACTTAAAGATTGTCAAATGAAAGTATGGACATCACGTAGGGAACCAGAGTAGTTGTTGAGTAGCTGCTTAACCTGCTCCCCTCACCTCCTCACCCACACAATACCAACCCCAAAATCCATCACTTTTGAAGTCGTCGGCACATATTTCGGGGCGAAAAGGCAGACGGGCATCGTCACAAGATGGATTACATAAGCTTAACGAAAAGAATAAAAACTGTCACAACTCTGAATGGAAAATTGGTTCCCTCAGTTCTCTAACATCTATCTGCTTTTGCTCATTTGCCAAACGATAACTTTCGATAATATCTTTGATTAATTGACAAGGATTACGAGATGACCTGACACGAATTTGAAAGCGAATATGCATCTGTTAAAACGGATTTAAATGGAACGTAGCAAAGTTCTGACGGCACGTAAATCGAGAGCAATCAGCCCCTCCCCCCCCCCCCCTCCGGCGCATAGACTGACTGGCCTAATGGGGTATCAGGTGGTCCCGAGGCGTAGAATGTCTCCCTCTGGAGCGATGCGACCTGGAGATGTAACGGCTGGCTAATTAATGGGCGCGTGTTAGCCCGCATCCATAACATACGAGCAGCGGGCCCCGGCGTGCGTTCCACAATGGCAGCACGCGATTTGACTATAGCATAAGTTACAGAATAAGAGTGTTATTGCAGACGAGGTATATATTTATTTTTACATGTCAGCATTTGGAAATTAATAATAGAGTTCTAAGGAGACAAGTAGATCCAAGGTGGCTCACGGCTAGCAGGAAAGGAAGGAAAGAACAGCTGTGAAGTGTTGGTAGAAGTAGAAATAGTGAGAGGTACTTGTTGATTTATTATGGTTAATGGTAATGCAAATCTTTGGAGATATCTGGGGGTAAAAAATGACAAAACTTATGAATACTTCACAGCTGATCATTCCTCGCCTATATGAGTATATCAGCGTCTTTCCTCGTCAGATATCACAACTTTTTTTTGTTATAATTTTGAACCCCATTAGGCCAGTCAGTCTATGCGCCGGAGAGGGGGGGGAGGGGAGGGGCTGATCGCTCTCGATTTACGTGCCGTCAGAACTTTGCTACGTTCCATCAGACCAATTGTGTGATTGGATTGAGGAGTTCCTAGATAACAGGACGCAGCATGTCATTCTCAATGGAGAGAAGTCTTCCGAAGTAAGAGTGATTTCAGGTGTGCCGCAGGGGAGTGTCATAGGACCGTTGCTATTCACAATATACATAAATGACCTTGTGGATGACATCGGAAGTTCACTGAGGCTTTTTGCGGATGATGCTGTGGTGTATCGAGAGGTTGTAACAATGGAAAATTGTACTGAAATGCAGGAGGATCTGCAGCGAATTGACGCATGGTGCAGGGAGTGGCAATTGAATCTCAATGTAGACAAGTGTAATGTGCTGCGAATACACAGAAAGATAGATCCTTTATCATTTAGCTACAAAATAGCAGGTCAGCAACTGGAAGCAGTTAATACCATAAATTATCTGGGAGTACGCATTAGGAGTGATTTAAAATGGAATGATCATATAATGTTGATTGTCGGTAAAGCAGATGCCAGACTGAGATTCATTGGAAGAATCCTAAGGAAATGCAATCCGAAAACAAAGGAAGTAGGTTACAGTACGCTTGTTCGCGCACTGCTTGAATACTGCTCAGCAGTGTGGGACCCGTACCAGATAGGGTTGATAGAAGATATAGAGAAGATCCAACGGAGAGCAGCGCGCTTCGTTACAGAATCATTTAGTAATCGCGAAAGCGTTACGGAGATGATAGATAAACTCCAGTGGAAGACTCTGCAGGAGAGACGCTCAGTAGCTCGGTACGGGCTTTTGTTAAAGTTTCGAGAACATACCTTCACCGAAGAGTCAAGCAGTATATTGCTCCCTCCTACGTATATCTCGCGAAGAGACCATGAGGATAAAATCAGGGAGATTAGAGCCCACACAGAGGCATACCGACAATCCTTCTTTCCACGATCAATACGAGACTGGAATAGAAGGGAGAACCGATAGAGGTACTCAAGGTACCCTCCGCCACACACCGTCAGGTGGCTTGCGGAGTATGGATGTAGATGTAGATGTAGATCGTTCGTCAGCCATAACTACAGTGGCCAAACCGGATTCTATTCACAGAAAAGTGAATCATTTAAGCCTTGAATTTAATCTAAGCGATGCAAGGTAACGCTAAAACGGTACAGACTTAACATGACGACTACTAAACCTCTGCTCGCAGTTGGTACCTCTTTCGTTTGTACTTCCGACTACGTCTACAAGGGACGGAGAACCGGTAATTCTAAAGAAGCATTGCAAACTAAAACATCCATCAACAATCTGCTGACCAACTGACGTGGATTATGGCAACAAAAGAATGGAAACTTACTTCATCTAATTGTCCCATTCATGTTCGCAACTGAGTGAAAACTAAGTGGGAGGAAGATCAGCGTGGGAAGAAACTCTGTGCAATGAGGAAACGGGTATTACGTTGAGGGAATGTTAATCGTGCAAAGAAGAGACATACACCGTTAAAGAAAACTGCGGGAAATGAGAGCGGACACTGAGACTTTAGAAAATGAGGCTCGATCACGTACGATACAAACTGAGAGAGGCACTTTAGATCTTCGTTTATTAGATCTTTGATAGTTAGTAACAGGATGGACAATTTCCGAACCAAGTCATTCTGAAAGAACAAATCAGACGCCCACTCGATCAGTAACAATGGCCTCATAATTTATTCTTCAAAAGAGGAGAGATGAAATACTAATGAGGCTGTCAGTTACTCCGAGGTCCAAAAAACATCGCTAATCACGCTTACAATAAAATGTTTCTTACCATTTCAGCGCACAGGCTGCAGCAGCCCCGTTCTGCACCAGCCTCTGTGGTCTTCCATCACTCACCTATTGCATCAGACAAGCATCTGATTTGTGCAGTGCCCGAAGTTTAGCTCACAATTTCACCATTGAATTTACTCCCGGTTACACACAGCTTTTATGTGATCATACTCACAGAAGAAATTATTCTTCATACTTTCTATAAGTTCCTAACGGAATCTGACACAACTTTATATGGTACCTCCCTTCATCGAGTTTCCTCATAAAATAATATATTTCATACAAAACAGTGTGTAAATAAACAAAACGTGGTAAGTTTGGTTCTCTACATTCCCTCCACAACCTTTTCCAGTTAAAAACTGCTTAGTTAAATTCTTTTTTCGATAATAATCCGTTTTCGGTTTCTTAAAAAATTACCGTTATGGTGTGGTGGAAAAACAAGAATTTAGAAATTTTTGCCATGCAGGAGGCGGCAGAATAGCATCCGCGGTTTCTTAAAAAATTACCGTTATGGTGTGGCGGAAAAACAAGAATTTAGAAATTTTTTCCATGCAGGAGGAGGCAGAATAGCATCCGCGCGTAATACAGCCGCCCAGTAGAAAAGACTGGACATGCTCAATTCTCCGCGTAATCAAAGATAACGAGTCGCGGAACACCTACAGTTTTAAACTTCCTGGCAGATTAAAACTGTGTGTCAGGCCGAGACCCGAACTCGGGACCTTTGCCTTTCGCTTGGGTAGCTCTGATGGTAGAGCACTTTCCCACGAAAGGCTAAGGTCCCGAGTTCGAGTCTCGGCCTGACACACAGTTTTAATCTTCCAGGGAGTTTCATATCAGTGCACACTCCGCTGCAAAGTGAAAATCTCATTCTGGTCACCTACAGTTTTCTTGCAGCCGCTACTGCAACATAGCCAAGTGACTGGCATCTACAAAATGATTGTGTATTGTGTAGAAGGATTGTAGAAGCACACTCAAAACGTGTATGAGGTCGTATTTCGGAGTTAAAAATAGCGACGCTGTAAATTGTAGCAGCAATAAGAAATATCCTCAAGACAGCAAAAAAATAATAAATAAATAAGTAAATAAATTAATAAATTAATAAAAATCTTTGTACGACAGATTACAATTCATTAACCGTATTAAATGATTTTCAGTGATACGATTATGACTCCGCTACCGTGAACCGTATATACTACAATGCACTATTATTTCAATATAATATGTGGATATTAACAGCAGACGGGTTATTACTTTAATTGAATTTCTTTTAGCATTGGAAAAGTCACCGCCGCGTTTAGTGACTGGGAAATATGGAGGTAACAGCATTAAAAATAGCAAGTTCTTCGTTCATATCTTCCCATTCTTTTACTACTACACGCCAACCGCTTGGAGCGCTAGCATCGCTCAGCTGTCACAACTTTTGACAGCTGAAGCGATGCTAAACCTCCAAACGCCTGGTGTATAGTAACTTAGCTCAAAAAGTTCAGTTTTCTTGCCCTATAGAGTTTAGTGGTTGTTCGTTGTACGTAACAGAGAAAGACATAAGAACCGTTCCGAAACTGGAGCTTTCTCATATGCGCTATGCGACTGAAACTTCATTGATCGCGTGATTCTGACCAGTATTTTGTGTTTATAAGAACACCACGCTGTTGCTAAACTTTACTTGTGTATTTCGCTGAAAATCTGTAATAAAACATGAACAAGTGTTTCTTGTGAGGCGTGAGTGAAGAAGCAGTACTCGATTTAGACGATGAAACATTTAAAAACAATTATTTAATGTTATTGTTCCAAAAAGATATAGACTTGCAGTATCACAATGTCTAACTAACCAAAGAGTCAGTTGAGTATTTAGGTTATCATAACACGCGTTAGAAGAAAGCAATTTTTCAGATATTAAGGAGTAAGTGCAACTCTGTCTAAATTTTTTATTGGTTATCATCCTAAGCGTGTTAAATATCCGAAGCTTACTGTTGTAACTATCTGTAGGTACAGGAACACTGTGTTAATTTCCATGAAGAAATATCAAATGCTTCGCCCAGCGATTTTGCAAGTATATTTTATTTATTTATTTATTTATGCGTTTATTTTACCTGGCAAGATTAGGGCCTTCAGGCCCTCTCTTACACCTAACCAGGCATACTCAGATTCAACAGATTTCAGTGTCTACAGAAAATTAGGACATATAACATGTTATACAGTATTAATGTTAAAGAAAAAAAATAGAGATTATAAAAGTAGTACAATGATAATTATAACAATCAAAAAATAATTATAACAATCAAGAATAATAAAAATAATAATAATAATAATAATGATAATAATAATAATAATAATGACTATGTATATGAAAGTAAACATATTTTTCTTTTATGAGTGTCAGTCCTATTGCTAGTTGGGAATTTACTCGTTATATTCTTGCAGCTTGTGAGTTATTCTCATCAAGCAGAGACATAAGACGATGGAATGGGGTGAAAGAGATATAGAAGAGGTAGATAGGTTAGAGGAAGAGAAATAGAATGGTAAAATTCGAAGCTATGATGGAGAGGAGAAAGAAAAAGATGAGGGGGGGCACAACAATGGTGGCTATACCGTCCCTAATATGTAAGTCTTAAGTTCCCTCTTGAATGTTGAGTGGTTTTGGATAAGACGCAGATCCCAGGGGAGCGCGTTCCATAGTCGTATGGCTGAGATGGAGAATGACACGGAGAAAGATTTTGTGTTATGTAAAGGTACAGCCAAGATGCTAGACGTATCCGATCTGGTATTGCGGTTGTGGAATGATGATAGGTGTTTAATGTGAGAAGATAAGTATTGGGGGCACCAGTGGCTAAGAAATCGATGAAGTAAGCACATCGTGTGGAGATCGCGTGCCTTATGTGGGCGTATCCAACCTAGCTGGGAGTATGAAGGACTGATATGATCATACAACCGTATGTTGCATACGTATCTAACACAAGCATTCATCACTAGCTCGAGGCATCTCGAATTTTCATTATTTGTGCCATGTTGAACTACATCACAGTAGTAAAGATTAGGCAAGACTAGTGTTTGGACTAATTTTTGTTTAACATGGGTTGGAAATATTTTTCTAAATTTTTGAATTGCATGTAGGGAGGAGAGCGATTTCCGGCAAGCTGTGACTGTTTGTTCTTCCCAGTTTAGGTGTTCATCCAAGATTATTCCAAGGTCTTTTACTGTTTTTTGGTATGGTATATCACCAGCGTTAATAGAGATTAATGTTATACTGAGGCACTTACTCAATAAACTTAAACTGTTATGTGAATTGAAGCACATCTGAAGCCGAGGATCATCAGAGATGTCTGTAGTCCAGTGGACATTCTGGTGCAATAAATAATGACATAGCAGAGCGAAGTGCTGATAAAATAAAGTCATTTTCTACGGACGTGGATGAGGTATTAAATATTTGCAATCACTGTAATTACTATACATTTTATCGGCTTTCTCTAAACTCAAATTCTGTGAACAAATTTTTATTTTATTTCGTCAAATTTTCACTATCTGATGGTTATTCAGCCATGTTACTGCGAATGTTGTTTTTACTGTTATTGTAATTACATCTATGTTAATATATGCAGTTTGATAAAGTATGAAACTAACATTCGAGGAACCGTCATTAACATCTGCTATGCCCGATTTGATTAACTAGATGCCTGATACAAAACCGGAGACTCTTCACTCAAAGTATCTAATGTATCGCCAACAGCACATAACTTTCGGAATCGACTCTAATTCAGGATTCGTCCACTGCAGTTCTTCCACCGAAGTCATCAACTTCCGACGAAAATACCATCTGCTTGTTTTGCAGCCACAAGCAAAAGACGAGTGGAAAACACCGTTATCATCGCATATTTCCTCAGTCAGAAAAATTGCTAAAATAAAAGTGACTGAGGAAAGTTTAAATGATTCTGAGCTAACTGCAGAACTCTAGAATCAAACTATTAGCCATCACAAGATACGTCTCACTGCTTATAGGCAAACAGAGAAACGTCATACCACGGAATGTAAACAATAAAGTCCAGGCCGTTTCTGCTAAATAATCTTCACGAAAGACAAGAACGTAGCACTGCCTTTATTAGCAGGAAGAACTAAAAGGTTCTTACCTTCCCTCAACAACCGTGATGGGCCTGTTTACTGGAGGCTTCTGCATATTGTAAACTACGGTGCGATTCTACAGACCGAACAAAGGAGAAGACTACGTCACTTATTAAGAAAAGCTCCATATTTCAGGATATCACTAGAAAACCTCATCTACGGGCGGCGGTATCAACACGATGTATGGTTTACCCAAAGCTCATAAGCCTGGAACTCCCCTTCGTCCGGTCGTCGGGACTTGGGCGTTCCCGCTTATAATTTAGTTAAATATCTTGAATGAGATTTTTCACTCTGCAGAACACGCGTTTGTTCGGACCTGAAAAATCTGCCGTCGCTGATGTGAAACTTCCTGGCAGATTAAAACTGTGTGCCGGACCGAGACTCGAACTCGGGACCTTTGCCTTTCGAGGGCAAGTGCTCTACCGACAGAGGTACCCAAGCAGGACTCACGCCCCGTCCTCACAGCTTTAATTGCGCCAGTATCTTAATATCTTGCTTCTGTCCTTAGCCGTTGTATCGGGAAATGTGATCGTCACATATTCAACGCTTGAAGTCTCTACGCCTTGGGACACCTTGTTAATTTAGATGTTGTTTCACTTTTTAATCAGGTAACTCTGGAGGAATCCTGTCTCTAACTGGTCAGCTCTTGGCTGATGAAACTGTTGAGCTGTGCCCCCATTTACTGACTTCGACATATTTTTTATTTAGTGATACATATTTTGAACAGACTGATGGTGCGGCTGACGGGAGCCTTCTTTCCCCCATTGTCTCCCATCTTTGCATGGAAGATTTTGATGGTACTGCACTCAGTAGTTCTTGCCTGAAACCCACACGGTTTCTTGAGATACGTGGATGACATTTTTATTGTTTGGCCACATGGAGTGGAAGGCTTTAATCAATTTTAGATGATATTAACTGCCTTCATTCATGCATCAGATATTCGATGGAAATGGAGAAAAGAGGGCAGATTACCTTTTTCGGATATTTTAGTAGACAAATAAGAAAATAGGACTTTGGGACACATTTTATTCATAGCGACCACTACTTCCGTGCTACCAGCTGTCATCCACCACATGAACGCGTGGCAATGTTACGTACGGTGGTCGAATTTTGATAAAATGACGCAGGAACTGGATTAGCTTGAGGGTTTTACAGACAGACTCGATACACTGATCATCAAACTGTTCGTGCATTCCAATTTGGACCACCTTGTGAACAAACTATGGATATTTATTATTCAGTTTTTTTAGTGTTTGTGGAGAGTATTTTTTCGAAAATTTCTAGAATACACAGAAAATGCGACATTAAAAGTGCCCTACTGTCTTTAGCCAAAACTAGAGCCTTTCTTGTATCTATTAAAGATGATCTGGGGTTGAGGAAGCCTAGAGCATATAAAATTCCCCGTGATTGTGTAAAGGCTTTATACCGAGCAGACTATTCGCATGGGTCATGAACAATGTGGGGAATATCATCACGTTTGCTCCAGCACGAAAAATCTGCCGTCGTTGACCATTGTCTCAATGAAGGGCATAATATGTAGCTTAAACAGAAGCTGATTATTACTGCTGCTTACCGTTATTGGGACTGCGCTTAAGGAATCCTTCGAAATATGATTATCCAATGACATTATTAATAGTGATAAAGGTTTTCTTTTAAGCACAATGTGGAATCCTATTTCATTAGACATAAAACAACAACGGTCTGGTATTCGACCAGCTGCACTTTAATCTGAGGTTCATTGCTTTTGTTACTTTCTACCGCCGCCTGCACTGCAACTCTTCGCTTCGCGGAGGGCAACCCTACTGCATCTTCCGCAGGAGCAGCGGTCCGTTCCCCCAGGATACAGAATCCGTGGCATCTGACCTTACCTCAGTTACAGCGTGACAGCGCTCCTGCAGTCTCACCTGAAGACGGCGCCGAGATGGTCTATGGAAATATCGTGTCGTTAGGACGACGAAATCCGGCTGCTTACCCGTGAAGAGCATCAACATTTATTACGCTGGGAAAGTCTATGTAGTCAAGGACAACAACATAAATCACCTAAGGAGAGCCTTGTAGATATTATTAACAGAGAAGTAACTGAAAAGGACAAAGTTATGTACTTTGCACAGTTATTCTGTAGGTACACAGCTCTAATACTTCAGTTCAGTGATGCTAAAATATGAGTATACGCCGAAGAAATATCAAAGTATCGCCCTGATCTCTTGGAAAAAAATGAAGAGAAAAGTATTGGTGACCGTTCGATAATAAAAGCATCTGCTGGACTACGCAGTTAAAAAATAATATTTTACAAGACAGATATCGACGTGTTTCTAACGACAAATAACGTCAAGTATTTGGAAAGAAAAGCAGATAATACACTCGAAGGTGTAGCTTTTCATTTAAGAAATTGCATAAAAACTATGGATTGGACATGGCTAGTTCTAACGAAACTGCAAAGTGATGTCACTGTTCACCGATATTATTTCATTGAGAAGCTGAAGAAACTGAAACTTGCGCCAAACGACATCCTGGTCAGCTTTGATGTTGTTTCGTTATTTACGAAAGTGCCACTCAGTGACGCTCTGGAGCACATCGGTTCCATTTTCCCGCAAGACATCAAAAAGCTCTTCCATGCATGTCTCACCACGAGCTATTTCACGTGGAATAGCGATTTCTACGAACAGCTGGAAGGTGTCGCCATGGGTAGTCCTCACAGTCCAGTGGTGGCCAACTTCTTCATGGAACAATTCGAAGCACAGGCACTGGACTCTGCGACTTGCAAACCTAAGGTGTGATACAGGTACGTCGATGATACTTTCGTGGTGTGGAGCCATGGTGAAGAACAGCTCGGTGAATTCTTGAGACACTTGAACAGCCTCCATGCCAACATAACATTTACCATGGAAGTAGAAAAGGACAAGAAACTGCCATTTCTAGATGTGCTGGTCACAAGGGACAGCGAAAACCTGGGACACAGCGTGTATCGGAAACCGACACACACGGACCGATACCTGCACAACCTGTCAAACCACCACCCGAGCCAGAAAAGAGGCATGATTAGTAGGCTCGTAACGAGAGCAGGACGAATATGTGAGCCGCAACACCTCAAACGAGAAATGCAACACCTGGAAACTGTCCTGAGGAGCAATGGGTACTCCACAAATTACATTAGAAGTGTAACAGAGCCAAACACTCGGTGAAGTAAGGAACCAGAAAAAGAAGTGTCGGATACGGCCTTTCTGCCATACATTCCCAGAGTGACGGACAGAATCGGCCGTATATTGCGCAAACACGGCGTAAAGACAAGCTGCACATTCAGAATTATGATCAAAATGTTCCGCGCGGTATCGATTGCTAGGGCTTTCTTCTCCTTAAAAAGTGAGGTCAAGTTGACGATGTTTCTTTATTAGCTAGATTGTCGGAGTTTTCAAATAACAAAAAATATCTACAGCTTCCTGATTTTATGGTCCATGACCGTGAATTCTTTATTTCAAAGGAGGAAATATAAAACTGCATCGAATGGAATAAACACATGTGAAAGAAACAGGTTGACTTAAAAGTCCGGAATGGCTAAGCAGAAATGGCTAGAGGACAAATTAAAGGCTGCAGAAGCATGGATATCAATGGAAAAAATAGGTACCGCCTATAGGAAAAGAAAAGAGAAGCACTTCTATGAATGCCAAGAGCACCGCTGGCAAGCCACCGTAATCAAGGACTGGAAACCTGAAAACTGGAGGGAATATATATAAGAGAAATAAAGCTGAAGGCAATATTATAGAAAGGGGCAGGCGGCAAATGAAGATAGGGTGGGAGATATGAAACGCCAGAAGAATTAGTCAAAGCGCTGAAACACCTGCGTCGGAACAATGTCTTAGATTAGATAGCGTTACCTCAGAATTGTTCAGTTATTTTGGAGAACCAGCGACGCCGAAACTATTCCATCTGGTGTGTATGACATACCAGACGGGTGAACTATTCTGAGACTTCCAGAAAACCTAGTAATTCCAGTCCAAAGTAGGCAGGTGCTGAGAGATATGAATATCACCGAGTAGTCGGTATAACACGAGTAAATCATGGTTGTGAGTTATTCACCCTAATTATTTACAGAAGAATGGAAAAACTGGCAGAAGCCCACCTCAGGGAGATCAGTTTGGCAATGCGCTTCCTACCACATGCTCATTTTAAGAACTGTTGAGTCAGCTTCTATTTCCGGATTCAGATAGCGATTCAAGAATAAGAGAGGAAATACGAAATAGTAAATGGCGTAAAAACATGAAATGCATCAGGTTTTGTACCAGTATCCGTTGCCTCGAGAGATTCACGCTCCCGCCGGGAAATTTAATACTACCTCGTCGATGGCAGCTGATAGGAAGATAAAATTGAATTTCGTCAAGTTAGCTCCCTGGGCGTAACTTCGTTAAGGTTCCAGAGTCAGTTCACGGAATGAAGCGGGCGGAACTAAATCCATCAGCCCTCAGAGCAATAGTGGACTGCAGTATTGCTTGCGATTATCGATAGGAGAGCGGCTGCTTCATGCTCCGTCCTCTGTTCGAAAAGTTTCCGTTATTAAAACGTAAACTCGACCACACTTCCATCTCAGTCAAGAAATGATTGATCGTATGACAGTTGTTCGTGATTATCGATATAGCGAAGTGGGAGGCTCATATATTTATCATCAGCAGCTGTATTTTGTGCACTGCTGGATGAAGACTATTAGTTTCTTCATACATTACATATCCACGTTTGTACTACCTATTTCCTTAAATGCTTCACATGTATTTCATCATGTAGGCTTCTAGTAAACCTTCAAAGAATGGCCTAACCCTTTTTCCTATTTATTTGCGCTTGTATGCCCATCGGAGATCCAGTTCTGTTTTAGCAAGTTCTTACCACTAATAGTTTCCGTCATGATTTTCTGTCTTACCCCCACTCTTCAATCATAGCATTATTATTATTACCGTCCGTTGGATAACTCTCGTTGCTGGGGCGCGTCCACAGTTCAGTATACTGATTATGTGTATTTTTGATTTTAGAGAAATTTATTTTCAATCCTACAACCATACTTGATCTATTCAGTTCTTCTGAGACAAAGTGGACAAAACAGTGTTTTAAAATGTCACACTTATTAAAGTATTTAGGGACGTTACGGCATGGTCTAATGAATTTCCTGCCGAAACCGAACGTTTAGTCCCCATCTGCGGAGACATCTTCAAGGTGGGTTGTTGCTTAAATGAACGTCCGATTCACATATTGCTCCGCTAATGGCTGCAGAAAAATATCGTTTGTGGGCCATGACGTCACGTTTTCGGAACCGGAATGTAGTTGGTCCCTTTCGGTTGCTGTCGTCGGCTATTGCTTTCATCCCACGGTGAAAAACTGACACAAATTTTAAGAGAATAATTTGGTTCAACCACATTTAAAATGTTAATCAGATTAAAATCTGATCGCATTAGCACAGATGCATTTCGAAAGTACTTCCGTAACAAGGCAGTTTTAATGTGATTAGATTTTAATGTGATTAAATTTTAATGTGATTAAAATTAGAAAGGAGGTTACGCGGAATTATTCTATAAAATTAGTGAAGTACAACTGCGTGCTAGCTTCCATCGACTTACAGATTAAACCAGACACTGATGCGTATCTTCAGCACCGTAATCCAGTTAGCATTCAGTTTGACACTCTTCTCCTACTGATTAAAATTACAGTGGAATTGATTAAGCCCTCTTCTATGACTAGATTCGTGATTTCCTGTCAGAAAGGTCGCAGTTCTGAGTAACTGACGGAGAGTGATCGAGAAATGCAGGAGTGATGTCTGACGTTCCCGAAGGAAGTACTATCAGGCTCCTGCTGTTCGTGATGTACATGAATGATTTAGCAGACAATCTGAGCAGCCATCGTGGATTACCTGCAGATAATGTGAGGCTACTGGGCGTCCAGTCCCCAGCTCCTGGTCTAGCGGCTAGCGTTCCTGCCTCTGGATCACGGGGCTCCGGGTTCGATTCCCGGACGGGTTGGGGACTTTATCTGTTTGTGTTGTCCTCATCATTTCATCATCATCATTCGTGACAGTGGCTAGATTGCGTAGCGGGACTTTGAATTTCGCCGCGCTACACTCGTTCTATGACCGAAAATTTTGAACGAACGACAAAACGGATGACAGAATTAAATAACACCACTCAACAGCTCAGCCAGCGATTTGAGACATTGTCCGACCGAGTCACTAAACAGGAAGAAACTTTGGTTACATTCACACATGAAACAATAAACAATATCACCCGATGTGAGAATCAGTTAACTCAAATAGTTAACGTGCAGCAGGAAGTGAACACCCGTGTGGAAGAGTCAGCTCAGGCCCACACTTCAGCTAGCTCCACCCAAGAAAAGCTGACTGAAGAAGTGGGAAATATTACCCAACAACTCACAATGGTAGTTCTTGAACAAACCCACCTCAAGAAAAGATAGAAAAATTAGAAGACCGAGCGGACCTCGCGTCACTAAACACCGACATCAACATGGCCGAGTAAATTGTGTGACGACTATCTGGACAAAAAACTTGAAACAATTACACAGGACATACTTTCAAGAGCAAAGACACATGTTAAAGACGAGACAAAAGACATAGAAGACGAAGTGACAAAATTACGAAACAATGTTGTGCCGTGTTTGGCGATTGGTGCAAATGCATCGTCAGGAAACGACAAAACAGCTAAAACCATGGCTAATGACACAGACAGAACACCTATTGTGGAATCACCTATTTCCAATCAAAATTACAATGTGCCGCTTTCTTTTCCACCAAACGAGCAATATTACGGTACGACACCTAGAGTGGAAGTGACACAAACCACGTCAATACAGTTATGCCAACCGCCATGGCCGATGACACGTTTGTAAGGTATGGGTATTTCCAGACATTTTCCAGTGAGGACAAGCACAAAGTCCACCCTATTGTGTTTATTCGATCATTTGAGGGTGTTTTTCCACGTAGTTGGTCAGAAGTCGATAAAATCAGATACGTCACCAATCTCATGAGAGGAGAGCAACTAAGTGGGGTGCCGCTATGAAGCGGCAGTGCCTTACGTTTGAAAAGTTCGAACAATCCTTCTTGGACGAATTCTGGTCCGAGAATGAGCAACAGAGTCTAAGGAGAGAAGTGTGCAGCCCCGAGGCCTATGACCCTAAACAAGAGACATTAAGACAATACTTTGAGAGGTACCTAGACAAGACACTGCACTGGTCCAAACCAGCCGACTTGCCAGCGATAATTGACACTTTAAAGAGCCACCTACCCTCTCCATACCGAGACAGATTAATAGGAGTACCGGAGAATGACATTAAGACTTTTTTAAACTTCTTAGATCAAATGGACGTAGTTTACAGAGGCGATTCACGCCATTCAAATTTTACTCATATTAGTAACCAAAATCAGCACCCACCCCAAAGGATCCGTAGTGACGGTGGTTGGTGGAACCATCCCTCCACGCCGCGACGCAGTACGATGCCTGCGTGCGAAACATACTCAAATGGAAACGTGTATGACGGTAGGAACAACCGCACAAATTCGTGGAATAATAATAACGACAATAATTATCACCCATATCAAAACGGTGACTATATGCAAAATGAAAATCACAAACAGTACAACAACAAACGCAATGGGAGACGTGAGAATAACCGGTACAACCCGGGCTACTTTGAAAGGAACATGCCATATAACAGACATAATTACCACCAAAACAATAACAATCCCAGCAATCACAGACAGAATATGTGGAACACACAAAATTCACGCATGACAAATCATAACCCTCCACGGAATCCGCCGCCGTTCCCCGGTACAGTTATGCACTTCCCGCCACGAAGTAGCAATAACAATTGCGGCGCGCCATCAGCTGACGCGTGGGCGCCAACCGGCCGGAATGTAAACATAGTGGAGCTGGTCAATGAACCCGGCCAAACACAGCAGACGACGGAAAACAGTCGACGACCGAGCTAAGCGCTCGTGCTTCGGTCGTGAGGTGTTGCAAGAGCGCAACGGCTGAGACGGTTTGTTTCCTCAGGTACGACGACAAAATGACAGCAGAACAGGAATTAACAAACCTATCAGGCTGATGACCTTGTTATTTTGCGTTCACATCCCAAGTCTGTAAACTTTCAGATATGAATTAAATGACATGAAGAAAATTAAGTATGGCATTACAAGCCTGGTCAACCACTAGCCAACATAGGGAATCAAAAGAAAGAAATAATTAATAAATGAAGGAAAGCCCGTGCTTTAAGTATTAAGTATGATATCCCTTGGCACGCCCAAACCTGATTTAAAAAAAATAATACCCCAATAAAAGAAAGCCAATGGGACTTAGTATAATTTTTTAGTGTAAATATTTCACATGCAGATTCTTGTAAATTTATATGTAATTGTATGTGTTAAAACTTTGGATATTGTCAACATATTTTGAAATGTGACCACGAAATGTAAGCTTTCATAATGAACCATGTAAACATGCTGGGACACAGTGAACTTTGTTAAAATGTAAATATTGCAAAATGTGTTGCAAACTGTGCACGTTATAAACGACGAATTTTGTGTTGTTTGTGAAACTTATGGTGCATAAACCAAATAACTGTTCGTAAACAGATATAAACTGTAATTTACTTCGACGGTAATGAGGATTTTCACACTGCAAATGAACGTTAGTTGGCAAGTGTAAACAACGTGGTGAAACACCTACCTTTGCGAACATCGACGCCGTTGTTCCTGGCCGGCCTTCAGATGCTTGGAGACAATAAACTCAGCACCTGTCGTAGGCGATGTGGAGACTAAAAACTACATCGACCATATATGCCCCGGGGACAATAGTCATGAAAACGCACAAGGACCTGGAGTGTTGTGTCGTAACAGAAGACGTGGACATTGCTTCAGATCACGCACACGCTCAATCTTATGGTATCACCGGACTTAACACGTCATATATGCTGGAATAACAACTTGTAATGAACACTATGTGAAAGTGAATACTATGCAAGATTGTCATAACACAGCGATTTTGAAACTGCCGCACGCGAAATTCAGTGATGCTATTGTGCATGCGCAAAGACTACGTGCTGCCAGAGATGCATTGGGAAACCAAAGCTGAAAGCACACAACATTAACTGCGCTGGCGAGCAGCTTGTTCAAACAAACTCTATGTAAATATATATTAATTGTGTAAAAAGGATCAAAACTGTAACAATTGTATGTAGTATATAGATTTAGAAAGTAAGTATTGACAAAGATAATCCCCTATGAATGCACGTGGCCTATCCTATGAAAATATGTATAATTGACATTTAGGTATATCTATTCTATTGCTTGCTAGCCTGCCACGCTAAATGTTTTAGCGTGACAGTCGAGGGGGCGATGTAGCGGGACTTTGAATTTCGCCGCGCTACACTCGTTCCCTCAGATAAAAAATATCCCTTCGCAGCGGTAGAGACAATACTAAAACTGTAACTCTTTTTTTGTTTTCTATCCGTTTCTTGATTGTCTCTTGATAGCTGAAGCTTAAGGCAGACGTGATCTGATGAAGACGTAAAAAAAAACTTATTAGCTAGTCTTGATCTGATTTTGATGTGTAGACATATTGTGGAAGTTGTTAAGAAATTCGGAGGATGGAAGTAGCAAAGTAAATTAAATTGCATACAGTATCAAGATGATTTTAATTGGTATAAATTAGAAATTCCTGGACAATGAAACTTATCGCAAGATTTCGGAGCAGACTTTTCACGCAGAAATGAAGGATATTTGTGAAGACCTGTACGCCGCACGAAAGAAGACAAGTTAACCTTGCGAGGTGCCGGGGCTAGCAGTGTATTTAACACTAAATTCTAGAATCTACATATGTAAATGATGCTCTATGCCCCCCCTATTCTAACTCCGACTTTTGCTGTTGCACAAGGATTAAAAAATATACGCGAACTGACTTTAATCAACCCTGCAAGTGGAGTAGAAAAGAGTTTGGCACCTGCAATAATTTAATTTGATAAATAAGTTAAATAAAGGAAGGTTTCATAAACGTAGTGAGAAATGATGGGTTGCTCTACCGATTAACAGAATGAAAGTTCTGTCCAAAATAACAATATGATTTATTAAGACTAAACACAAAATAATAAACAAAAAACCATGAATTCTAATTTATAATACATCAAATTGGCTCAAATTGGATACACAAACAAACGCTGTGAAGGTGAAGTTGTCCCTAAACTAGATTGTGAGGTTTATGACGAAGTGGGAGCCAATTCCTTGCCACTCAGATCTTAAGAGAGACGCACAGGTAATCCAACATTAATTGCTGCTACTCAAGACAGAACAAAGTTAGGAAAAGACGAACAGGCGCGCTCTGCTGATCTCTGATTATCACCTAGAAAATCCCTATCTGCCGGTGCTGCGGACATACATTACCAAACTGTCTTCTTAACTGCCAGAACACGATCTGGCGTACCGGAGGCGATGGCTGGTTGCTTCGACGTCCTCGACCGAAAGGCGAGAGCCGACTACCAGAGCACCCGTACAGGCCGAACACCGAACATTCCCGCCCCCACCACAGTGGCCGTGGTTAAACGTTCCAATCAGCAACTCGAAAACCGGCGGAAAATTCCACTCCATTGCCGGAGCACTACCATTCCACCAATGGAGATTCTTGGCGCCAATTTCTGCGCCGATTTTGCTACGTCACGGAACTATGCCCTGAGCAAGCCAATCACAGTTACTATTTTGCAGGAAGCGCGGGAATTTTCCCGCCACAACTGCCTGGGTACACAAGTCATTCCCACGCCACGCTGGTAGCCCGGCAGAAAGTGTTTTCGCTAAGTTTCTGCGAAGTAACGGAACCTCTAGCCCAGCCGCTACTCCAGGCCCCGGCGGGCGTGTCTCTTGACAATGTCGGCGTCTGCAAAGCATTCACTCGACTTCCTCACACCCGTCGGCTTAACCCTCTCCAGCTCAGGAGAGCCCGCCTGTCACCAGACCACCTGGGTGACGAGAGACGCTGCGTGGGAAGTCCGCGTGTGAAGGAATAGCAACTTTGCACCGCATGCAATTAGAGAGGAGAATCGTAAGATAGAAATATGAGAGGGGGCTCATGCCACCTCTCAACCTGGTAAAGGATGAACTCTTATCTACGCCATTTCCCTCTGTCAGTTACATTTTGTTATTCTTTGTTCTGTTTCAATAATTTTTATAGTGGAAATTTGTTTAACTTTTGCTCAAAAACGCCACAAGGACCACCCCAACAATAGCTTTTCCGAACCACGAAGTCCGATAGTTTTTCTGTAATACGAAGTCCGATTTGCTTTTCATTCTTTCCCTTTTTCATGGTCATTAACGATTTAAAAAAAAAAAAAAAAAGGAAACCCTTTTCACTCATGATTTCTTCCACATTTTCAACCTTTTCTTCTCTTCTTATTTTTCTTTTTTATTAACCACTACAATTGCATTGTGTAAAAATTGGTCTGTGTAAAAATTAGGACTTTCTATGGGCGCTGATGAACGCGTATTTGAGCACCCCACAAACCAAACCCAATCATCACCGTCCAGTAAAGTCATCATCAGATCAAAACGAATCACAATATAATTCAGACAGAGTATCTCTATGGTGAGAACAGTGGCAGTTAACTGTAAAAAACGAAAAATGTGAAGTCATCCACAACAGCACTACGAATCAGTTAAATTTGTGTTACACGATAAACCACACAAATCTATTGGCTTTCAGTTCAGGTAAATACCTAGGAGTTACAATTACGAACAGCTTCAACTGGCTCGATAACATAGGTAATGTTGCCGGGAAGACAAACCAAAGACTGCGTTTTATTGGAGAACACTTGAAAAATGCAACAGGTCTGGCATGTAGTAGACTGCCTAAACTGCGCTTGCCCGTCCTGTGGCAGAGCACTCCTGTGCAGTATGGCATCCTTAGCGGATGGCATTGACGGAGAGTGTCACCAACATGATGCCTGAGTTCGGGTGGCAATCACTAAAATAAAGATGTCCTTCGTTGCGGCGAGAACTTTTCGTGAAGTTTTAATCTCCAACATTCCTCCCCGAATGCGAAAATATTTTGTTGACGTCACCTGCTTATGAAGAAATGAACATTGTAATAAAATAAGAAAACTCAGAGCTCTCGTGGAACGGCTGAAGTATTCGTTTTTCCAGGGCGCTCTCCGAGAGTGGAATGGTAGAAGATAGCGTGAAAGTCGTTGGTGAACCCTCTGCCAGGCAGTTGAGTGTGAATTGCAGCGTAGCCCTGTGGATGTTGATGTAGATGAAGGGTAGTCATTCTTAGTAACAGCTCGTGGCTTCCAGAGTCGAACCCATCTAGGTCTGACATGATGGTCTGCTGCTGAGTGTAATGCGCTGTGACTGCGGATTACATGTTATAAAATGTGAGGACAGCGAAATACGATTATGGTGCAAAATTGATGTAAATCCAGTTGGAGTCTTAAGAATGAAAGAATACATATTCACGTCGAGAAATTTCCGGAGAAGTATTGCAAATACTCGTCGTTACACTTTAATTCTAAGAAAATAGCGATGAAAGTGACATGAAACTTACGAGAATGGTTAAAAATGAAAGACGAACTGTTCTAAGAATCGCAGATGTTTTATCACATCTGTCAAAAAGTAAAAAAAAAAACTCTTAATTAATACATGGAATCCACAAACTATTTAGCACAGCGTTTCAGGTGAATGAAATACAAAGACGAAGTGCAGTGGATAACAACCACTTGACATTCACCAAATTTCGGGAAGATGCAGCGAAGAGCGTTAAGGAATTATGCTGACTGATATTGAAGTCCCTTGTATGATCTAACAAAGGAGTATACCAAAATCAGGTTGGCTCTACTTATCGTATGAACAACATAGAGTGAAGAAAAATATTTTTGGAACTCTAGGTTTCCGGCAAAAAAGGTGCTGGCAGACCGGCACGTGGCTGACAGGTTAGAAAATGACACTACAGTCGAACGAACTGAAGAGAAAGGAGTCGTAAAAGCATTATCAAAAGAAGGTAGAGATTAACAGCTTATGTAAACAGTTCAAGAAGAATGATCCTGGTACTGGATAGGGCAATAAACTGTAGGTGTAGGTCAAAAACAGATGTAGTGCGACTGACAGCCGGGTAGAAGCGCCATAATTTAAAGCCGGTATGAGGCAAGTTCTTTTATTAGCCAGGCTTTGCTTCGCAATTGCTAAACATGTATGGGAGTCTCCTTCTTCCCCCGTCCGTCTTCCATTCCCTCTCTCCTTGCCCCTCTCTTCTTCCTGCACCTCTGTCTGCCCATTACCTCCTCTATCCTCTATCTACCCTTCACCTCCTCTACATTCTCTCTGTCCATTACCTCCTCTACTCTCGGGCTCCCCATCACCTTCTCTGCACTCTCTCTGTCCATCTCCTCCTTGCCCCTATTTGTGCCCATTCCTGTCCCATTCCCGTCCGCCACCTCTTCACCTGTCTCTCTGATGTTCGGCCTTGTTTATTGATGTTGGCAATCATTCCTTGATTGGTAATTGAAGTCGCTTAAAATGAAGGCGTATATCGGTGAGATCTTTGGTATACACGCTACGAGAGACTTGCACTGATGACAAACTGCCAATTTGCTTCTGTCTCGGGTTCTTCGGCCGACGTTCGTCTGATGATTTTACTGACGTTTCGCCAGCACGAGTGGCTGGCATTACCAAAGCTTCACCCTCCATTGCCGGTGGTGAACTGGAGCCGAGCTCGTGGCCGCAGACTATATGTACCTGGCGCGACAACGTCCGATGGTTTCTCCGCGGTCATTTCCGGTGCGGTTCTCTTCTTGCTACCTGCGACGGTCGTTCGCTGCAGAACGGGAAGCCAGGATCCGTTTACCTTAAGGCTTTCCTCTTTCTTGTTCAAGCTGTTCCTGTGTTTGTGTATTTCTACAGTTTCTCTGAACAAGTGGGTGTGATAGTGCTTCTCTCGGGCATGGGCGTGTGTGTTTGTCCTTAGCATAATTTAGGTTAAGTAGTGTGATGACCTTAGCTGTTAAGTCCCATAAGATTTCACACACATTTGAACATTTTTTTTACAGTGCTTCTCTACAGCAAGAGCTTCCGTGTCGGTGAATTTTATTACATGGTCGGTCTCACTCAGCGCGTGCTCTGCCACGGCCGATTTCTCCACCTGCCCCAACCTGAAATGTCGCTTACGTTCTTTGATCCTGGTGCTGATTGATGGTCCAGCCATTCCGACGTAAACTTTTCTACATGTGCCTGGTAAGTGGGTCCCTTTTATCCCTTGCCGATCTAAGACATTCTTTGATGTTCCTTGTCAGTTTGAAAACTGTCTTTACGCCGTGTTTGTGCAATATACGGCCGATTCTGTCCGTTACTCTGGGAATTTATGCCAGAAAGGCCGTATCCGACATTTCTTTTCCTGATTTCTTACTTCGTCGAGTGGGTGGCTCTGTTACACTTCTAATGTAATTTGTGGAGTACCCATTGCTCCTCAGAACACTTCCCAGGTGTTGCATTTCTCGTCTGAGGTGCTGCGGCTCACATATTGGTCCTGCTCGCGTGACGAGCGCATTAATCATGCCTCTTTTCTGCCTCGGGTGGTGGTTTGATAGTTTGTGCAGGTATCGGTCCGTGTGTGTCGGTTTCCAGCACACGCTATGTCCCAGGTTTTCGCCGTCCCTTGTGACCAGCACACCTAGAAATGGTAGTTTTTTGTCCTTTTATACTTCCGTGGTGAATGTTATGTTGTCATGGAGGCTGTTCAAGTGTCTCAGGAAGTGATTAACTGAGTACCAGCTACCTCATCATAATCGAAAACCCTGGTTTCACTTATCTGGTACCCATCAGTATAACGGAAACATTCGTCATCTCCTCTTGTGTTCGTTCTGTCCGAACCTGGAAATGCATTGTGCGCAAAACTCAGTTCCCTGCTGTTTCCACGAAGATGGTTACTTCCGGTTTTTTTTTTCAATAATTAATGCATTTGACAAGCTCCACTCCTTGAAACAGTAAAGGAAATGATTCTATGTGTTCCTAGTTACCCCTCCTCCTCTTTTCGTTTACCATTCAGTCATGACACTTACATTCCTCTTGGCTTCGCTATCTGTGTTTTGTTACATCCCCCCTCCCACGTCGGTTGCTGCTGGCGTTCATACCGTAAATCAACCTGCCTGCAGTTTGCTTTTATTGTTTTACTACTCATCAACGAATCGTAAACTCTTTTTTCTGCACTATAGTAATTGATAAGTGTTGGATTCTGTGTTAGATATGATTTATGCAAGCTTATAGTAATGAATTCAATATACAATACGTAGAATATCTACTTAAATGTAAGGGAGGAAATGGTGGCACTGAACACGCTCGGTGAAACAAATAGAACGGCCGGTATTGGTGGAATCGTTTCAAACTTGAATGCTGCAGGTAAAACAAATACTACCAAAGTTAAAATAATAATAACATTTTTCATAATCCAGTAGAAACTCAAAATTGTATGTTCTAATGATATATTATCTATTATCTTTAAAGAACGAGGAATCTCATAAATAAAAAATTGGAAGACATACGGTGGTACAGAGCTTTCTGTATACAGTGACGTCGATATTGTCAGTAATGTGACCTAACGGCTCTTAACCGTTTCGTTGTGTGGAATCGTCCACTGCCACTAGAGTCCCAAGACAGCGTACTCACGAAAAACTACCATTTGTCAGCCGCAAGCAGGTCGCTGTTTCATCTCGAAATGTCGCCAACAGGTCTACGTAATTCTCTGCCTGAGAACTCCCCCACTGAATTGGTTTGCTCCCCTTCAACTTCCACCCCAAGCCCTTTACAGACTGGCAAACTTAAATCCCTTTCTTACTCAAGAGCCGCAGCGTTACAAACACGCGAAATTTCCCAACAAATCTCCCTTCAATGGCTAATTGCGTTAAGAGATCCTTAAATTTTTAATCTCCTTCCAACTTCATCTCTCAACATAATCATTATCTGAAAACAATTTATTAGCTTCGAATAGTGACTTACAGAAGCGAAAAAAGAAACCCTCTTTCTTTCTTATACCCCACTCACTTTCCGGGACAATATTAAATTACGTTAATTTACTTTCCGTAGCATACGAAATCCGTACGTCTGCATTTATTTTGCTATAAAGGTAATTAGGAATGGAGGATGAACTCAAAAGTGTAAGGATGTTGGAATTTAATGTTCGCATCCGCGATTCATATCTGCCCTCTACTACTTACGTAGTAAAGTCAGAAACATTATTGTGCCACTGGTCACTAGCTTGTTGACGGACCTCTGTGTCTTGGTTTACTTAAAGTCACATTCGTTATGGAATTTTATAAAATGAGAGGCGTTTGTTGTATGATTTCGCGAATCGAAAGTTTGCGTAACGTCCAACTTCAATGTACACACTATGCTACATATCGTAAAAATACAATTAACAGTTAATTTAGTTGGTTGTGACCTGGGCAGTTCAGTGCTGTGAAACTGCTGATTTATTTTGTGACGTCCATCTGCAGTTTCAGTATTGAAAGAGGTGATTCGGAGTGGAAACACATTAGGTGAAAACAAAAGACTCGCATATTTTTTGTTTTATACACAGGTAAACATCTGAAAGTATTTAATAAAATAGGTCTCATTAAAATAGCCGTTTCTGTTCCGTGCTAGAACACTCTATGCAAACCATCGCAGACTGTAATGTAAAAAACAGTGGCGGAAATTGCATGGTAGAATCATAATTGAATCTCATGTAATAGTGTATTGTAATGTAACCTAATGTAAAGTAATGGATATAGCCATTTGCAACAGTTTGAATGTACTCAGAAATTTACGCAGCATAATGCATAGTATTAATTATGACAACACTACAATAACGTGCATGACTTGTCTAAATTGTGCCCACAAAATTACGTAGTCAATTCACTGTGTTCACTAATGACGACTGTTACAAGAGCAAGATATCAGCGTTCACAGCAGAACAGTCGAGGGATAAAAACTAGAGAAGAAAGAAAAATGACTGGTCCACGACTAGCGACAAAAATTGTGAGAAATAATGTAGCTTACGTTTTGAACCAGAACTTAGGGATGAAAAAACTTGAAAGAGAATGAAATTAGGTACTAGAAATTTCAATTACCGTTTGTTTCTTATAACGCTACCATGTTTGTTAAGAATTTATTACTCTCGATTTCATTCCGTTCTCGTGAAGATGAAAATACAGAGGTTTTCTTCATGGCATTGTATTAATGCGTGTTATTTGCAAGGTATTTACTACGAATATCTCTATACACTCATATAAGATTGCTCAAGCAGTTTGTATTTAATGGGCTATCTTTTATTGATAATTAACCAAGAGGAATTAATCGTACCGTGACCGCTCTGTTTATATAAAGGACATCCAAATCGTAACGGCCTTTCTCTGAATAAGTACAGAGCACGATGAGACACGCTGAGGTGCATTTCCCTTTAAAATTAGAAGTCGACCTCCGGAAGTTTGCTCTCACTTTACCCCGTAAATAATTCTCAGTGTCCATTAATGTGACGTTTTGTGTTAGCGAATTGTACCGCCTACTAGTTCAGAATCACCATTACGTGTCAATCTCTCTCGCCATTAAACTGTTCTTCAACTGTCTTCGTGTCCCTGTTCTCTCATTTCGCATTCATTTTAATTTCGGTGGGCATAGTACTTATTCAACAGAACAAATACATGTACAACACTTATATAAGTACAAAATTACATATTCCAGGTAACACAACATAATATCAAGGAAAAAAGAAAGGAAAATATGTGGAAATTAAGACTGAAGAAAAATTCTGTAACAGATGATAACCATATCGATATAGTAATGCCAAAAAGCAACATTTACTCCATTGAACGAATAAACACACCTAACAATAGCAAACGGATTTACACATTACATAAGATTATGAGTGTTATGAAACGTCATTGAGTTTTAACATTGACTTGCCAAGTAATTTGAATCATTATTAGAATAGGATTGTTTTCTTGGAAAAAGAAATTGAAATATATTACACAGTTACTAAGTTAGAGTTGGTTTCTTGAGAAGCAGATTAATGAATTTAAGTAAGGCACAGCTGATACACTGTCCTGGTGACTTGGTATTGTTTATAACCTGCCATGTCTTCTTGTTTTCGTACCACAGTACTTGAACAGTTCGAAAGCAAGCAGTGAAATTAGGTCTGTTCCCTTCAAGGATAGAGATGTTAATCAAAAATCCACTGACAACATTCATCAATAAGAAAGTAAATCTATTCTGCAAACATTGGACATGAGAGCAACAAAACCACAAACAAACACGTACAAGATTTTGAGCATTTGAACTATGCACTCTTAATTCCCCGTCCATGTTTTATTTTTACAAATTAAGCGGTGATCACGTTGCAACCTTCTAGTGTTGCATTTGAATCAGAGAAACACCATAATTTGGTACGATAATTCTCTGAATATTTCTAACTTTACTAAATTATCTCTTTTTAACTAACAACGGTCTTTCCAATTAAGAAATGTTAAGGTTTGAATTTTGAAACTACACTCCAATATTTTCGCCAATGCCGTCTTTCCTGCCAGTTCGAGTGAAACTTCGACCACTTGTTTTGTATGATATATTTCAAAAGTTTGCAGGTGTTCGTCTTTGGATCTTCTCATCAATGTAGTACCTGATTTCATGAACGAAATAAAAAAAGAAATACAGTGCTCCGTAGCAGTGTGTTACACCATGCTACAAGTAAAGTAAAGAAGACCATTTATATTAATGTTTGATATCAGAGTAAGAACGATACCATACAGCCTAAGGTAAGTAATTTTATGTTCAATGATGATGACAGACTGATAGAAACTGATATGGAATAAAGGATGTTTCAACATCATCTCTTGGCATCTGTTGACTATGAATATGTTCAAATTCTACATCTACTACCTCTACATCTACATCTACATGGTTACTCTGCAATTCACACTTAAGTGCCTGGCAGAGGGTTCATCGAACCATTTTCATGCTACTTCTCTACCATCCCACTCTCGAATGGCGCGTGGGAAAAAGGAGTACCTAAATCTTTCCGTTAGAGCTCTGATTTCTCTTATTTTATTATGATGATCATTTGTCCATACGTAGATGGGTGTCAACAAAATATTTTCGCATTCGGAAGAGAAAGTTGGTGATGGGAATTTCGTAAATAGATCTCGTCGCAAAGAAAGCCGCCTCTGTTTCAGTGACTGCCACCCCAACTCGCGTATCGTATCAGTGACACTCTCTCCCCTATTGTGCGATAACAGGAAACGCGCTGCCCTTCTTTCTACTTTTCCGATGTCCTTCGTCAATCCTATCTGGTAAGGATCCCACACCGCGCAGCAATATTCCAGCAGAGGACGGACAACTGTAGTGCAGGCTGTCTCTTTAGTAGGTTTGTCGCATCTTCTAAGTGTTCTGCAAACAAAGCCCAGTCTTTGTTTTGCCTTCCCCACAATATTATCTATGTGGTCTTTCCAATTTAAGTTGGTCGTAATTGTAATTCCTAGGTATTTAGTCGAATTGACAGCCCTTAGATTTGTGCGATTTATCGTATAGTCAAAATTTATCGGATTTCATTTAGTACCCATGTGGACGACATCGCACTTTTCTTTGTTTAGTGTCAATTGCCACTTTTCGCACCATACAGTAATTATCTCTAGATCATTTTGCAATTGGAATTGATCGTTTGATGATTTTACTAGACGGTAAATTACAGCGTCATCTGCAAACAATCTAAGGGGGCTGCTCAGATTATCACCTAGATCATTTACGTAAATAAGGAACAGCAGAGGGCCTATGACGCTACCTTGCGGAACGCCAGATATCACTTCTGTTCTACTCGATGATTTACCGTCTATCACTACGAACTGTGACCTCTCCGAGAGGAAATCACGAATACAGTCACACAACTGAGACGATACTCCATATGCACTCAATTTGATTAATAGTCGCTTGTGAGGAACGGTATCAAAAGCCTTCTGGAAATCTAGGAGCATGGAATAGATCTGAGATCCCTTGTGGATAGCACTCATTACTTCATGGGAATAAAGCGCTAGCTGTGTAGCACAAGAACGATATTTTCTGAATCCGTCGAAAACTACGGAAGGGGGACCACAGCTTTCGCGTCAGATAGACAGGTATTGACCGGTAGCTCCTGCAGATACGCACCTGTAAAACCGCTGCGCATTCCGTACGCAATCTGTGGCGGCGACGTAGGAGAACAACTTCTGCAGATTCCACACCCTGAACCCTTATCGAATGGGCGACATATCAGGGGGAGCGATGCCGGCGTTTCGACTGCTCGTTCGGATAAATATCGTTCCTTAGCGACGCTATTGAATTTATTGAATTTGCTGCTGGGGACTTCGCTGACTTCCGAATGGTTTCCGAATGTATTGAAGGAGCGCGAAACAGCAGTGTGTTAGGTAATCTGACGAACGCCTGAGTAGGTGCAGAGATGTACCATAGTAAAATTGTTTCCACTCTATGTTGGGCGCGTGGTACAGCAACCGGTTACGAATTTCTTGATGTAAGACAGTCTCGTTTGCAAAATCTTCGTCAGTTACAGGAAATGACGCTTTTCGACGTCCGCCCCTGCAGCTGAGTGATCAGCGCAACAGACTGTCAATCCTAAAGGCCCGGGTTCTATTCCCAGCTGGGTCGGAGATTTTCTGCGCTCAGGGACTGGGTATTGTTTTGTCCTAATCATCATCATTTCATCCCCATCGACGCGCAAGTCGCCGAAGTGGCGGCAAATCGAAATACTTGCACCCGGCGAACGTTCTATCCGACGGGAGGCCCTAGTCACACGGCATTTATATTTGTTTTACGCTTTTCGCCCTTCTGGGGCAAGATGAGATCGGGTTTCCACGATATATTTACGCCCGTCTGATGATGCCTCAAAAGGGCGAAACGCGTCATTTCTTGCAAATAAAGAAGATTTTGCAACCGAGGCTGTCTTGTGCCACGATGTACAATAATACAACCAAAATACGCTATCTGCTTTAGAAGGGACAAGTGATGAAGCCTTGCTACAAGGGTTTTATCCTGTTCGTTAAATCTTTGAAGTTTGGTGATTTCCATACACGCAGGCTAATGAAATAATACTGTTGTGGATTGGCAGGAGAGCCAACACCAGTTATAAGAGGAAACCGAAAGGCACGCGTTTTAGCTCACGCAGGCTGGCGTGAGGTCTGGAACAGGACAAGGAAATTAGACTAGCAAAAAACGTACGTAGCTGCTGGAATACTTAACTTCAATCCATAAATGGTGAACATCGCTCGTGACGGTACATATTTTACAGCATCAATAGTAACTGGTAATGGCGCCTTGCCAGGTCGTAGCAAATAACGAAGCTGAAGGCTATGCTAACTATCGTCTCGGCAAATGAGAGCGTATTTTGTCAGTGAACCATCGCTAGCAAAGTCGGCTGTACAACTGGGGCGAGTGCTAGGGAGTCTCTCTAGACCTGCCGTGTGGCGGCGCTCGGTCTGCAATCACTGATAGTGGTGACACACGGGTCCGACGTATACTAACGGACCGCGGCCGATTTAAAGGCTACCACCTAGCAAGTGTGGTGTCTGGCGGTGACACCACATTCCTCCCCCGCAAATCGGCGCACGGTTGTGGCATAAGGCTTCCGCCCACCGTGGGGAGGACCCCCCAAAAAAATGGCTCTGAGCACTATGGGACTCATCTGAGGTCATCAGTCCCCTAGAACGTAGAACTACTTAAACCTAACTAACCTAAGGACATCACACACATCCATGCCCGAGGCAGGATTCGAACCTGCGACCGTAGCGGTCGCGCGGTTGCAGACTGAAACGCCTAGAACCTCTCGGCCACTACGGCCGGCCGGAGGAACCCATGTTGACGTATGCGACGAGGTGGGGAGCCTAACAACAGGCGAGGCTGTGCCACCCGCACCCATTCGGACCGTGGGGAGCTAGGAAACGCCTGAAAACCTGCTCCAGGGTGCACGCCAACATGCGGTGTATGCGCCCGCAGAGAGGAGTGGCCGAAGGGTCGACCTCCATCGGGCCTGGGCACCCGACGGACGAAGACGCCGGAGCGGGCAGTCGGAGGACAACTGGTCACGGGAAGCGATCGGCGGCGCGTGACCCAGGGAGGCGCTTGGCGGCTGCAGCGAAGCGTCCACTGCGGGCAGCGCCGGCGGGAGAACAGGCGGCGGCGGCGGCGGCGGCGTGTCGCCATGGGGCAAAATGGAAGGCAGCGTCGGTAACACCTGGAGCTGAGGCGAGCCAGTAGATGGGTCCCCAGGGCGCTGACCGGACGGCACCGTCGCTGAAAGCAGACGGGGAGCGGCAGATCCCATGCGACGACAGAGGCGCAGCTGATTGAGATGCCGACGCACCTCACCAGAGACCCCCAAAACCAGATACGTAGCGCGGCCGAGGCAGCGAAGAATGCGCCCTTCGAGCCAACGCCGTGAACCTCGATAGTTGCGGTAGTAGACAAGATCGCCTGGGGCAAAAGCAGGTGTCTGCCGCTGCACAGGAACCTGATGCGGCGGATGCAGCAAAGACATCAAGGTGCGATGAGGGCGACCGTGCAGCAACTCAGCCGGCGAGCGACCATCTCGGGGCTGAGAGCGATACGAGGACAAAAAGAGCAATAACGCGTCCTCTCGAGAATGCGACTCTTTCAACTTCAACATCTGTGACTTGAAAGTCCTGACCAATCGTTCAGCGGGACCGTTTGACTGTGGCGAAAACGGCGCGGACGTCAGATGCTGAATACCATTGGCCTTGCAGAATGACTGAAATTCTGCGGACACGATTTGTGGGCCATTGTCGGAAACAATAGTCTGTGGAAGACCTTCAATGCAAAAGATAGCGGATAACGCTTGGAAGGTGGCAGATGACGTCGTGGAAGACATCCGGACAACAAAAGGAAAATTACTGAAGGAATCTACCACAACCAACCATCGAGCATTCCAGAATGGACCAGCAAAATCGATGTGTAAGCGTTGCCAAGGGGAAGTGGGTTTTGGCCATGCAAAGAATTTCCGCGGTGGTGCTGATTGTTGTTCGGCACACACCATGCAAGAAGAGCACATATTCGTAATCGTGGCATCGATTCCGAACCAAGTACACTGCTGACGAGCAAGTTGTTTCTTTCACACTATACCCCAATGTCCTTGGTGGAGAAGCCGTAAGACAGAGGACTGTAACGAACGAGGGACCACGACCCTGGACTGATCATTATCAGAACGCAACAGCAAAACACCACGTCGTACAAAAAGCCTCTCCTTGTGAGCAAAAAATCGGCGAACCAACGGATCCCCGATCCGTGACTTTGACAAGGGCCATTTCGTAGCAAGAAAACGCAAAACGGTAGCAAGGACAGGGTCAGCAGCTGTGGCTGTAGCTACACGACGAAAATCAATCGGAAACGATTCGACCACGTCATCTGTTTCCGAATCAATGAACATGCAAGCAAGTTCGGAGGAATCGAATGCTCTATCCTCAGCAACAGGCAAACGGGACAACGCATCGGCGTTTCCGTGCTTAGCAGTGGACCGATACAAGATATCGTAGCGGTACTGCGAGAGGAAAATAGACCAGGGAATGAATTTCTGCGCTGTACGTGGAGGTACAGGTTTGGTCGGATGAAAAAGCGATGTCAAAGGTTTGTGGTCTGTGATGATGGTAAAGTGACGACCATACAAGAAATCACGAAACTTTGTAACACCAAATACGAGAGCCAATGCTTCTTTCTCGATCTGTGAATAATTTCTTTGCGCAGACGAGAGCAATTCGGACGCAAAGGCAATAGGGCGATCGTGCGAACCATCTTTGTCCGCAAGCACAGCACCGATCCCGAAATCCGATGCATCCACCATCAACAAAAGGGGCTTCCGGGGATCGAATGGCGTAAGGCAAGTATTGGAAATCAACGCCGATTTCAACTGACGAAAGGCGCGTTCGCATTCCGTCGTCCAGACGAACGGAACACCTTTACGGCGTAAGCGATGAAGCGGAGCTGAAATGGAAGAGGCGTGTGGGATGTAACGGTTATAATAATTAATTTTTCCCAGCACACTCTATAGCTGCTTCAAATTCTGTGGCGAAGGAGAGTCTTGCATGGCATGGAGGTGCTCTGGACTGGGATGTATGCCTTGGGCATTGAGTGCATGTCCCAGATAGGGTAAGTCACGAGCAAAAAACACCCATTTGTCCTTCCGCAAGCGAAGACCATTTTGTCGCAAGACCTGAAATAATATTCTTAGATTGGCTAAATGTTCTTCTTCCGTCATTTCGGATATCACAATATCGTCCAGATAGTTTGGTGCAGTAGGGACCGACGCACAAACAGTTTGTAGATATTGCTGAAACAATGCAGGGGCGGATGCACACCCGAATGGCAGTCGTTTGAATCGATACAAACCAAGATGCGTGTTAACCACCAAAACGCGCTGGGATTCTTCGTCCACCGGTATTGACAAGTACGCATCTGCTAGGTCCAACTTCGAAAAATATGTACCCGGGCACAGTGCATCAAAAAGATCTTCCGGGCGGGGTAAAGGAAAAGTTGCAGTCACTAGTTGTGGATTCACTGTTGCCTTGAAGTCCACGCAAAGTCTCAATTTTCCGGAAGGTTTTTTGCAAAATTACTAAGGGTGATGCCCAGAGAGAAGCCTGCACACGTTCAATTACACTTTGTGATTCCAAATTGTGTAATGTTTTTGCGACCTCATCACGCAATGCGTGGGGAACATTGCGCGCTCTGAAAAATTTCGGTTGCACGTTTACTTTCAGTTCCAAATGTGCTTTATAGTTCGTAGCGCAACCGAGGCCCGGTGCAAAAATGTCTGCAAATTTTTCACATAGACGAGAAACACTGGCTGTAGGCACAGTCTGATTCACTGATAGGACCTGATTTACTATAGACAAGTTAAACAACTGAAATAAATCGAAACCAAACAAGTTCACTGCAGCAGAAGAACGAAGGACGTAAAATGACACAAGTTTTGTTTGTCCCTTGTATGTTGCAAGAAGGCTGCACTATCCTAACACAGGGATAGGCTGACCTAAATAGGTACTTAACATTTGCGGCACGCAACGGAGGTGTGCCCAGCAGTTTGTAAGTGTCTTGATTGATCAATGAAACTGCAGCTCCGGTGTCGAGCTGGAATGGTATCACTTTGCCGTTATTGTCCAAGTCCACAAAAAGTTTATTGTCCTGCTGACGACAAGATCGACTGTCTCGTGCAACGTGATCTGACACTGGTACAAAAGCACTTGCGACTTGACTTGAGTTCCTGCGATGTCGATGCACACTATTTGTGGGACGAGCACAGTCACTGTGAGAGAGAGTGGCACTGGCCAGAGTGGCATGAACTACATGAATTTCCATGGGCGAAGTGTCGCGGGCCTGTGTATCCTTGGTTCGATTCCGATGCCGGCGCGAAGCAAGGGGCCTGGAATCGTTTTGAGTTTCTGATCTGAGCTTTTTCTGGCAAACACTCTGAACATGTCCTTTTTTATTACAGAAAAAGCAAATAGCTTGGCGTGACGGGCAATTCTCATGCGAATATCTAGTAGCACACCGCGGGCATGATTTTAGCACTGCATTTGGTTGCCGGCGCGGTACACGTGGCTGAGTGTTTGGCGCGGCCGGGCGCGAGTACTGTTTACTGTTCCCTGCAGCTCGCCCGGCGGGCCGGTTAACCTGACACATGGGTGGCGAAGTTTCAAATAATGCCTGAGCAAAGTCAAGTGTGTCCTGCCCATGCAATATGTCTATCACTTGTTGGAGGGAGGGATTGACAAGTTTCAAAATCTGTTCCCTTATACGAACATCAGAAACGTTCTGTGCAATTGCATCACGCACCATAGTATCTGAATAAGGGAGTCCACATTGACACTCAAAAGCACAATCCCTAGTAAGGCCTTGCAAGGTTGCAACCCACTCTCTATTAGTCTGACCTGCCGTACGTTTTGTACGAAAGAAGGTATACCGTTTGGCAACTACATTGACTGATTCTTTGAAATGTGCATCTAATGCAGACAAAATTTCGTCGTAGGACAGAGCTGCGACGTCGCGTTGGGGAAATAATTTGACTATCACACTGTACATGGTCACCCCTATAGAGGATAATAAAATAGGCTGCCGCTCGTTACCTTGAATTCTGTAGGCGGCGAGATAGAATCCAAATTGGCGTGACCACTCCGTCCAGCTTTCCAGTGCAGCATCAAAAGGACAAAAAGTTGGTGCAACTGCGTGTTGTGGCTGCGTTAGCGGTGGAGCGGCGGCTGCCGCATCGTTTTGCATTGCACGTTGACCCTGGATGAGCTGTCCAAGGGCATCCAGTAAGGCCTGCGTCTGCTGATACTGTAAGCGATAAAATTCGGACAGTACATCTGGAGATGGTGGCGAAGCCATTTCACAAGTAAATCGGGGCAGTATAGTTACGAACGCGGTGTTGCCTCGTCGCCAATGTTGTGGATTGGCAGGAGAGCCAACACCAGTTCTGAGAGGAAGCCGAAAGGCACGCGTTTTAGCTCACGCAGGCTGGCGTGAGGTCTGGAACAGGACAAGGAAATTAGACTAGCAAAAAACGTATGTAGCTGCTGGAATACTTAACTTTAATCCATAAATGGTGAACATCGCTCTTGACGGTACATGTTTTACAGCATCAATAGTAACTGGTAATGGCGCCTTGCTAGGTCGTAGCAAATGACGTAGCTGAAGGCTATGCTAACTATCGTCTCGACAAATGAGAGGGTATTTTGTCAGTGAACAATCGCTAGCAAAGTCGGCTGTACAACTGGGGCCAGTGCTAGGAAGTCTCTGTAGACCTGCCGTGTGGCGGCGCTCGGTCTGCAATCACTGATAGTGGCGACACATGGGTCCGACATATACTAACGGACCGCGGCCGATTTAAAGGCTACCATCTATCAAGTGTGGTGTCTGGCGGTGACACCACAAATATATCACTTGTACAAAGCCTGTAAAAAACAAAGGCAGGTGCCTGGTTGGGTGCTGTTCGTTTAATGCGACAGATCGATGATTTCGAAAATTGTTGTTAATCAGTTCACAACTGTACACAAATGGTTCAAATGGTTCTGAGCACTATGGGACTTAACATCTATGGTCATCAGTCCCCTAGAACTTAGAACTACTTAAACCTAACTAACCTAAGGACAGCACACAACACCCAGCCATCACGAGGCAGAGAAAATCCCTGACCCCGCCGGGAATCGAACCCGGGAACCCGGGAGTGGGAACTGTACACAAGAAATAAATTTTAACGTAAGATGTTTATACTATACACATTTAGACATTATATTCCTCATGGTACGTGAAATATGTTTATCTGATCCTACTTAAATCTACGAGAAATGTAAGAGAAGGTTCTTTAGAAGAATAATGAGGTAATGTGCAGGAACTATGTTAGACCGCTTCTTGAGTCTTACTAGTCAATCTGGGACTCCCTACCAACTAGGTTTAAAAGAAGAGGTACAGAAGATTCAAAGAAGCACTGGGAAGTCTTTCAAGCTTTTTTGACGAAATATACAATCTCCTAATTTTCTGTTTTGCAACCGAGTCAATGTATTCTACATTATATTTACCCATCTTTCCAAGCTCACGTTTTCACGGTTGTAGAAAACATAGTTACGTCGTCTACTCGTTATATGAACACTGGTCAAATATTTTTTTTTCCAAACTTTCATTCCTTCCTCCTGGAATTTGTCAGGCTGATGCAGTTGATGCCCTTGTCAAAGAGGGCGGAGGAGAGGATAAGAGGTTCAGGGCACTCTCTTGTCCTAGGGGTGGGAAATTGCCCCTAAAGGCGGAAGAATCAGCAATGATCAACGACGTGAGCATGCAGAAGGCAATGGAAACCACTGCATTAAAGACACGTAACGTGTATTCAATGGACATGTGGCCTGTATTTGAAGAAGTGTCTCTCCATTGGCAAAAGATTTCGGAATAGTCCCCCATTCGGATCTCCGGGAGGGGACTGCCAAGGGGGAGGTTACCATGAGAAAAAGATTGAATAATCAACGAAAGGATAACGTTCTACGAGTCGGGGCGTGGAATGTCAGAAGCTTGAACGTGGTAGGGAGACTAGAAAATCTGAAAAGGGAAATGCAAAGGCTCAATCTAGATATAGAAGGGGTCAGTGAAGTGAAGTGGAGGGAGGACAAGGGTTTCTGGTCAGATGAGTATCGGGTAATATCAACAGCAGCAGAAAATGGTATAACAGGTGTAGGATTCGTTATGAATAGGAAGGCAGGGCAGAGGGTGTGTTACTGTGAACAGTTCAGTGACCGGGTTGTTCTAATCAGAATCGACAGCAGACCAACACCGACAATGACAGTTCAGGTGTACATGCCGACGTCGCAAGCTTAAGATGAACAGATAGAGAAAGTGTATGAGGATATTAAGGTTAATGCAGTATGTAAATGGGGACGAAAATCTAATAGTCATGCGCGACTGGAATGCAGTTGTAGGGGAAGGAGTAGAAGAAAAGGTTACAGGAGTTCTGTAACAAGTTTCAGCTAGTAATAGCGAATACCCTGTTCAAGAATCACAAGAGGAGGAGGTATACTTGGAAAAGGCCGGGAGATACGGGAAGATTTCAATTAGATTACATCATGGTCAGACAGAGATTCCGAAATCAGATACTCGATTGTAAGGCGTACGCAGGAGCGGATATAGACTCATATCACAATATAGTAGTGATGAAGAGTAGGCTGAAGTTCAAGACATTAGTCAGGAAGAATCAATATGCAAAGAAGTGGGATACGGAAGTACTAAGGAATGACGAGATACGTTTAAAGTTCTCTAACGCTATAGATACAGCAATAAGGAATAGCGCAGTAGGCAGTACAGTTGAAGAGGAATGGACATCTCTGAAAAGGGCCATCACAGAAGTTGGGAAGGAAAACATAGGTACAAAGAAGGTAGCTGCGAAGAAACCATGGGTAACAGAAGAAATACTTCAGTTGATTGATGAAGGGAGGAAGTACAAACATGTTTCGGGAAAATCAGGAATACAGAAATACAAGTCGCTGAGGAATGAAATAAATAGGAAGTGCAGGGAAGCTAAGACGAAATGGCTGCAGGAAAAATGTGAAGACTTCGAAAAAGATATGATTGTCGGAAGGACAGACTCAGCATACAGGAAAGTCAAAACAACCTTTGATGACATTAAAAGCAACGGTGGTAACATTAAGAGTGCAACGGGAATTCCACTGTTAAATGCAGAGGAGAGAGCAGATAGGTGGAAAGAATACATTGAAAACCTCTATGAGGGTGAAGATTTGTCTGATGTGATAGAAGAAGAAACAGGAGTCGATTTAGAAGAGATAGGGGATCCAGTATTAGAATCGGAATTTAAAAGAGCTTTGGAGGACTTACGGTCAAATAAGGCAGAAGGGATAGATAACATTTCATCAGAATTTCTAAAATCTATGGGGGAAGTGGCAACAAAACGACTATTCACGTTGGTGTGTAGAATATATGAGTCTGGCGATATACCATCTGACTTTCGGAAAAGCATCATCCACACAATTCCGAAGACGGCAAGAGCTGACAAGTGCGAGAACTATCGCACAATCAGCTTAACAGCTCATGCATCGAAGCTGCTTACAAGAATAATATACAGAAGAATGGAAAAGAAAATTGAGAATGCGCTAGGTGACGATCAGTTTGGCTCTAGGAAAAGTAAAGGGACGAAAGAGGCAATTCTGACGCTACGGCTAATAATGGAAGCAGGGCTTGATTTTTCTTTAATCAAGGTTTTGTCGATCTAGAAAAAGCGTTCGACAATATAAAATGGTGCAAGCTGTTCGAGATTCTGCAAAAAGTAGGGATAAGCTATAGGGAGAGACGGGTCATATACAATATGTACAACAACCTAGAGGGAAGAATAAGAGTGGACGATCAAGAACGAAGTGCTAGTATTAAGAAGGGTGTAAGACAAGGCTGTAGCCTTTCGCCCCTAAGGTTCAGGAGTGGAATTAAAATACAAGGTGAAAGGATATCAATGATACGATTCGCTGATGACATTGCTATCCTGAGTGAAAGTGAAGAAGAATTAAATGATCTGCTGAACAGAATGAACAGTCTAATGAGTACACAGTATGGTTTGAGAGTAAATCGGAGAAAGACGGAGGTAATGAGAAGTAGTAGAAATGAGAACAGCGAGAAACTTAACATCAGAATTGATGGTCACGAAGTCAATGAAGTTGAGGAATTCTGCTACCTAGGCAGTAAAACAACCAATGACGGACGGAGCAAGAAGGACATCAAAAGCAGACTCGCTATGGCAATAATGGCATTTCTGGCCAAGAGAAGTCTACTAATATGAAATACCGACCTTAATTTGAGGAAGAAATTTCTGAGGATGTACGTCTGGAGTACAGCATTGTATGGTAGTGAAACATGGACTGTGGGAAAACCAGAACAGAAGAGAATCGAAGCATTTGAGATGTGGTGCTATAGACGAATGTTGAAAATTAGGTGGTCTGATAAGGTAAGGAATGAGGAGGTTCTACGCAGAATCGGAGAGGAAAGGAATATGTTGAAAACACTGATAAGGAGAAGGGACAGGATGATAGGACATCTGCTAAGACATGAGGGAATGACTTCCATGGTACTAGAGGGAGCTGTAGAGGGCAAAAACTGTAGAGGAAGACAGAGATTGGAATACGTCAAGCAAATAATTGAGGACGTAGGTTGCAACTGCTACTCTGAGATGAAGAGGTTAGCACAGGAAAGGAATTCGTGGCGGGCCGCATCAAACCAGTCAGTAGACTGATGACAAAAAAAAAAAAAAATCCTTTTCCCAACGTTTTCGGCCATGTATATGTTCGACATATATACTGCGCACATCTCCTCCAAGTCCCCGTCCCCATTCTTGCTCCCTCCCTCCAATACGCCCATTTCTCCCTCACGCTCTCTGTGACCATATCCTGCTGCCCTCATCTCATTGTTAATAACATTCTCTCTTTCCAGTCTAATTCTCCCACCATTTCTGCCTCTCTCCTCCTGCCACGCTCTCTCTGGCCTACATCTCCTATGCCTTTGGCGATCTCCTCCTTCTCATCCTTCTCTCTCTGCTCTTCCCCTAATTTATCCCTCTATCCATTTTCTCCTCATCCTCACTGCGTTTTTCTCATCTTCTCTTCCCTCTTCCTCTGTCCATGGAATCCTCCTTCTTCGTCTCTCTTTGTCCATCACCTCCTCCCCTTCTCTCATTGTCCATCTCATCCTCTCACTGTCCATCCCATCCTCCCTTCTCTCCCTCCACTCTCCCACTACCTCTTCTGTACATCTCATCCTGCCCCTATCCCTCTGTCCATCTCGTCCTGCCCCCTGTCCCCATCTATTTCCTCTGTCCTCCTCTCTCTCTGCACCTCCTCCGCACAATGTCAGCCTAGTCATCTCGCGCTTCCCCCTCTCCATATCGATCATATCCTTTTGTCCTCTCTATCCATCTCTGTCTCTCCCCTCCGTCTCCTCTCTCTCTCTCTCTGTCCATCCACTCCTGTCCGCCTCTCCCTGTCCATCCACTCCTGCCCTCCTTCCATGTACTCTAGCCCTCCTGGACCTCTCTCTTTGTATACCCCCGCTTTATCGATCTGAACATTTCCAAGCCATACCCATCTGTACAGTTAGCCGTTGCAAACATACAAAAGAAACTGACAGGTGCTGCTCCCTCAGTCTGCCCATTATTCACGGCAGCCTGCTCGTAATCGAACAGAGGAACAGGAGCTTCAGACGAGCGGTACTTGTGGAAACAGCGCAGATACCTACAGAGGATTAGAAACAGACAGGACGGCGTCACAGAGCAGGCAGTAACTCGGTTAGCGACTCGCTAATTGTGAGCGCGCCGGGCTGTGCTGGGAAGTGGTAGAGAGTTCCCACGGCCACCTGCGGCCTTGACCGCAGCCCGTGGCGGTCACCTGCCTGCTGCCCTGGCGTAAGTCGGGCCCAGACTGCGTCACAGAGGCATAATTAGCCGAGTGTTGGCAGAGGTCGCGGGGCGGGAGCTGAGTGTGAGCGGCGGCAAACGCGAACCACCGCTGCGGATTTACAGACGCGCGGGACACACAGAGTTAATACACCTCCCGCCAACGATACTTTTTAAACGTTGGTAGCGCCGAGTAGGACAAAGCGTCAAATAGGATGGTGGCTCTGATGAGTAGGTAATTAGAGGTCTATTGCACAACCCTTAGGAAAGCCGGCCGGCGTGGCCGAGCGGTTCTAGGCACTATAGTCTGGAACCGTGCGACCGCTACGGTCGCAGGTTCGAATCCTGCCTCCAGAATGGATGTGTGTGATGTCCTTAGGTTAGTTAGGTTTAAGTAGTTCTAAGTTCTAGGTGACTGATGACCTCAGATGTTAAATCCCATAGTGCTCAGAGCCATTTGAACCATCTTTTTTTTTTTGTTTTTTTTTTTTGTTTTTTTGTTTAGGAAAGACTACTAACACAACCTCGTATTGTGCCACCTTATCCAGAAGCTATTTATTTATGTTATTTACTTACTGAATACGATGGGATGAAACCCTTCTTTAGACCCTGTCTTACACCGGACCAGGAATTTACACCTACGCTATTTGTTATGTCATAGTTACTCAAGAAATATCAGTGATACTAATATGTGCAGATTTTCTTAATGTGGTCACACACCGTCAGGTGGCTTGCGGGGTATGGATGTAGATGTACATGTAGACATTTTTGAGTAACAGTACCGTCTAAGAACTGACGGCCTTTGAATGCTAGCCGTATCACAGCCTATTTACAGCTGTGCAAAGGTCATTCTATTTGAGACAATGAGTTCTGAGGGAGAGAAATTTAGGAACAACGCACCATCTGATGGCTTTGGGAGACGAGCGACGTCGTTTTGTGAAGAAGGGTGCTTAGTTCTAAAGGAGAACCGACTGCGTATTGGGAAAAAAGGCACAAATTATATTGTTGCTTTACTGGATATGTCATTAACTGTCTTTTGAAGCGGGAACTCTTCTTCAGTTCTGTGATACAGTGAGGGAGGTCATTCCATCCGCGGATAGCTACTGAATAGAACTTTCAAAACGCGACAGTGATGGAGGAGGATGGAAAGACGTTATACCTGAAGGGAATGAGTGTTGCTGCTGTGTTTTTCAGAGAAGAGCGTTAAGGTACAGGGGAGATGTGACAGACTGCGTTGCTGGGTTGGGTTGGGTTGTCTGGGGGAGGAGACCAGACAGCGAGGTCATCGGTCTCATCGGATTAGGGAAGGACGAGGAAGGAAGTCGGCCGTGCCCTTTCAGAGGAACCATACCGGCATTTGCCTGAAGCGATTTAGGGAAATCACGGAAAACCTAAATCAGAATGGTCGGACGCGGGATTAAACCATCGTCCTCCCGAATGCGAGTCCAGTGTGCTACCCACTGCGCCACTCACTCGGTATTGCGTTGTTGCCAATGTAGAGAACGTGAAGTCTATGGAAATTATCCACTTGTCAGCATGTGCTGCACCGTGTAAAATGTGAAGTCGAACTTCACACATACACCGAACTCACGCGTTCATTACCAGTTGCAGGCGGTGAAAAAGTTCTTGCTGGATGAGACCGCCGCGATCAGCAAGTCGTAGGAGAAGCATTTGTAGGACAAGCATTTATAGTGCATTCTTCTTTTGGTCAAAATAGAAGAGCTTTTTATGTTTTTGTGAGGCACAGTGAGTTACTAATGCCTTCTCGCACATTGCAGATATAAACTCAGCCAGGTTCAGATTTTCATTTATTACTGCCCTTAGACTCTTTGCTGAGAGATAGAAATTTATGTTTATCGCGTTTAGGATAAAGGCGATAGTGGTTCTCGATATTTAGAGCTCATAAGCCTAGAAAAACGAGACTGGACAGCTTAGGTTTTGGATGGAATTTCTGTTTCACAGAGGAAGGCTGCACTGTGGTTCCTTCTCTAGATTGTCGTACAGATGACAAAATGGTAGATATCGAAATAGACGACAGAGGGATAGAGAAACAATTAAAATCGCTCAAAAGAGGAAAGGGCGCTGGAGCTGAAGGGATACCAGTTCGATTCTACACAGAGTACGCGAAGGAACTTGCCCCCCTTCTTGCAGCGGTGTACCGTGGGTCTCTAGAAGAGCGTAGCGTTCCAAAGGATTGGAAAAGGGCACAGGTCATCCCCATTTTCTAGAAGGGACGTCGAACAGATGTGCAAAACTATAGACCTATATCTCAAACGTCGATCAGTTGTAGAATTTTGGAACACGTAATATGTTCGAGTATAATGACTTTTCTGGAGACTAGAAATCTACTCTGTAGGAATCGGCATGGGTTTCGAAAAAGACAGTCGTGTGAAACCCAGCTCGCGCTATTCGTCCACGAGCCTCAGAGGGCCATAGACACAGGTTCACAGGTAGATGCCGTGTTTCTTGACTTCCGTAAGGCGTTCGATACAGTTCCCCAAAGTCGTTTAATGAACAAAGTAAGAGCATATAGACTATCAGACCAATCGTGTGATTGGATTGAAGAGTTCCTAGATAACAGAGTGCAGCATGTCATTCATTCTCAATGGAGAGAAGTCTTCCGAAGTAAGAGTGATTTCAGGTGTGCCGCAGGGGAGTGTTATAGGGCCGTTGCTATTCACAATATGCATAAATGACCTTGTGGATGACAGCGGAAGTACACTGAGGTTTTTTGTGGATGATGCTGTGGTATATCGAGAGGTTGTAACAATGGAAAATTGTACTGAATGCCGGAGGATCTGCAGCGAATTGACGCATGGTGCAGGGAATGGCATTTCAATCTCAATGTAGACAAGTGTAATGTGCTGCGAATACATAGAAAGATAGATCCCTTATCATTTAGCTACAAAATAGCACGTCAGCAACTGGAAGCAGTTAATTCCATAAATTATCTGGGAGTACGCATTAGGAGTGATTTAAAATGGCATTATCATATAAAGTTGATCGTTGGTAAAGCAGATGCCAGACTGAGATTCATTGGAAGAATCCTAAGGAAATGCAATCCGAAAACAAAGGAAGTGGGTTACAGTACGCTTGTTCGCCCACTGCTTGAATACTGCTCAGCAGTGTGGGATCGGTACCAGATAGGGTTGATAGAAGAGATAGAGAAGATCCAACGGAGAGCAGCGCGCTTCGTTACAGGATCATTTAGTAATCGCGAAAGCGTTACGGAGATGATAGACAAACTCCAGTGGAAGACTCTGCAGGAGAGACGCTCAGTAGCTCGGTACGGGCTTTTGTTAAAGTTTCGAGAACATACCTTCACTGAGGAGTCAAGCAGTATATTGCTCCCTCCTACGTATATCTCGCGAAGAGACCATGAGGATAAAATCGGAGAGATTAGAGCCCACACAGAATCATACCGACAATCCTTCTTTCCACGAACAATACGAGACTGGAATAGAAGGGAGAACCGATAGAGGTACTCAAGGTACCCTCCGCCACACACCGTCAGGTGGCTTGCGGAGTATGGATGTAGATGTAGATTTCTTAATGCATTGAAATTTTCCATAACTGTTTCAAGTTTATTGCTTTTGTCCATCGATATAACTGTAGTTCATAAGCATACCTGTGGTTAACTTACAGCTGCACAGCACTGATGAAAAGTCATTAACTCATAGTGAAAAGAGTATAGGAGGAAAGCACATATTCAGATTACACTCTGGTGACAATGAAAGCGCACAACAGCTGAAAAATTTCTGTTATATTTCTTTGGATTATCTTTGAGGGATCTTTCCGAAGCAGGGAGTAATCATTCCATTCACAGACACCGTAGATCCGGTTTGTAGGGAAACGCTGATTTCATTTACATAGACTGCTCATCTTCTCTTTTTCCACAATATTCTTCCTTCCTGTGCTTTTGAATGTCTCTTAATAGTCGATCAAGGAAATTAAAATATTAGGTATTTATTATTTTCATGCATTACTCTATTTGATAGTTAATTACGTCATTGTTTTGAGACACACTTCTTCTGATTCTTCTGCTCGTATGGTAATTCGCGAATCTCTTTTACAACACATATCTCTTTCGTCACGTGTGATTATGCGAATCCAGAACTATTACGATGCGTGGATTGTTTTGTCGAGTTTAGTTAGCAAAGATTCGCAAATAATGCGAACATTATTGTGTAGTTGATAGTTTACATGATGAGCAGTTCACAGAATGATAGTAATTTTCTTCACAGCATTCATATTACGTACTGATCTGCGAAGTCCTGCTTTTCTCAAATGTTCCTTTACACACTCTTCTTGAAAAGACAAAACTTTTTGTTTCAGTTTTGGGAACGCGGATGAAACATACACAAATCTGACATTTCGCTGCTAGTTCAAATTCGAACAGGTCCCTTCCGTCATCAGTTATGATGTACGCCGACCCGCCTGGTGGAATTAAACGTCTGTTAAGAGAACTCCAAATGGTGAAACTTGTGCATTCTACTAAACGATACGATATTCGTCGATTGGCGGTCCTTTTCTACACTCTGGAAAGACATTAAACATCCAGTCGGGCTGCAACAGTAAATATAAAATTTTCACAGGTTTTCTAAATAGTTTAAAGCAAATGGCAGGTTTCTTTCCTTTGAAAATCACTCAGTCGGTTTTCTTTCCAACCTTCCCCTAAAGAGAGCTTGTGCTCTGCCCCTAGTGATATCGTCGGTGACGTGACCTTTAACTTGCCATCTTTCTCTGTTTCAGCGGTAGCCCATACTGATCAAGATAGTATTGTGATATATTCAGTCATTTTGCGTCTGCGAAACACATTTCATTTAGTTAAGAAAGTGGGTGGAGAAGCGGCAGATTGTCGTCGTAAACGAGAAAAAGAAGAATTCCCAAATCTTGATTGTCGACTATCATCCAGATTTATATATGAAATGGCCTGTGCGGCTGGTCCCGGCGCAAGTTTGAGTCCTCCCTCGGGCATGAGTGTGTGTGTGTTTGTCCTTAGGATAATTTAGGTTAAGTAGTGTGTAAGCTTAGGGACTGATGACCTTAGCAGTTAAGTCCCATAAGATTTCACACAGGCCGGCCGCGGTGGTCTCGCGGTTCTAGGCACGCAGTCCGGAACCGTGGGACTGCAACGGTCGCAGGTTCGAATCCTGCCTCGGGCATGGATGTGAGTGATGTCCTTAGGTTAGTTAGGTTTAAGTAGTTCTAAGTTCTAGGGGACTGATAACCACAGCAGTTGAGTCCCATAGTGCTCAGAGCCATTTGAACATTTGAACATTTCACACACATTTGAACATTTTTGTTACCAGTTTGACTCGAAGATTGGCGATGGCTGAATACTGAACTATGGCCCTCCCATATGGAAACTGCAATAGCAGACTGGAATGGAGGATGCTTTAGGCTTTTTTTAGAATTGCTTGCCATGATGTGGACCCTATTATCCTCGTAGCTATCCAGACGCCATCTCACTGTGTAGGAAGTAGCGGCTAACGTGCCCCATCGGTGCAGGCAGCCGGAAATACACACACGACAAGCGCTGTTTACGACTGCCTGTGTTCTACACTTGCACCTTGCTCGTTCAAAAATGGTTCAAATGGCTCTGAGTACTATGGTACTTAACTTCAAAGTTCATCAGCCCCCTAGAACTTAGAACTACTTAAACCTAACTAACCTAAGGACATCACACACATCCATGCCCGAGGCAGGGTTCGAACCTGCGACCTTAGCGGTCGCGCGGTTCCAGACTGTAGCGCCTAGAACCGCTCGGCCACCCCGGCCGGCACACCTTTCTCGTCCCCGAGTTCTGACATCCAGTGGACCTGTAACCTGCTTCAGACAGGTTTCTCCCATTTGTATGCGGCTGTTATTGCCCTTAACAACTGAGACTAGACCCCGGATATTTCGCAAACATGCCAGATGCGACCCTCCGCTTTACTGCACACCTGCCAAACGTTGACCTGCTCTGTTTTCTCCCACTCCGATGGTGCCTGTATATCTGCTCCACCTAAGATCAGTCAATCCCCCCCCCCGAACCCTTGAGCGCCATGCACTATGCCTTTTCTGCGCCCGTTCGTTTTCCCCGAGTTGGATCCTCAGCCATCTTATCAATCAAATTCCCACCCTTCCTCTCCGACAGTGAACACCTCTGCATATCCTACGCCATCGGCAAAGTAGATTGAGCTAGGCCATCACTTCCCCTTTGGTCACAAATCTTCAAACCTTGGTGCACTGTCACGCCATTACTATCGCATCCCACTGTCTGTATCGCTACACACACTCCACACGCTGTCGGAACGCGACTTCAATCGACTTCGCCTCCCAGACAGGGCAATCCGTCCCGTTATTCGTCTGTCCACCAGAACTGTAAACAAAAGCACGTTGAGTCGTCGGGCGAGGCGTTTTCCATCATCGCAACAACGTCTCGCAATCGTGTCCGATGTCCTGCTTGCTGGCCGGCCACACACAGCTGTGACTCCTGCAATGTTGGAACGTGTGGACAGTCTCATTGCAGGTGATCGACGGGTGTCAATCAAACACCTCGCTGCACAGCTATAGGTCTCCGTCGCAGTGCTGACAAACTCGTTGACCTCAAAGCCGTGTGCCCATTGGGTTCCGCACTGCCTAACAGAAGACATAAAGAGCAACGAAGGACCTCTGTGCAGAGTTGCTTGCGCGTTGCGAGACTGATCGTGACAGTTTTTTGTCGAAAGAATCATGGGTTCGTCACTTCGAACCAGGATAAAAACGACAATACATGGAGTGGCGATACACAACCTGCCGTCCGAAGCAAAACTTCAATGCGGCACTGTCACCTGGTAAAGTCATGGCGACCGTCTTCTAGCACTGAAGAAGTTGTTCTGTTTGATGTCCTCCCTCATGGTACAACTATCAACTCTGAAGTGTATTGTTCTACCCTCAGGAAGTTGGAGAAATGGCTTGAAAGTTTTCATCGGCACGAAAATTCGAACAAACGTCTTCTCTATGAGAATGCAAAGCCTTACAGAAGTCTGCTCACAAACCTTTACTGGACTGCACTTCTTCACCCACCCTACAGCTCGGATTTTGCACCTGCCGACTTCCATCTGTTTGGCTCAGTGAAGGATGCACTCCGCAGGCAGCAGAACATTGGCTCGGACGAGCTGCACAGGATTTACCGAGCGGTCTGAGGCGCTGCAGTCGTGGACTGTGCGGCTAGTCCCAGCTGAGGTCCGAGTCCTCCCTCGGGCATGGGTGTGTGTGTTTGTCCTTAGGATAGTTTAGGTTAAGTAGTGTGTAAGCTTAGGGACTGATGACCTTAGCAGTTAAGTCCCCAAGATTTCGCACACATTTCTTTTGGCTCGGACAACGACCACTAGAGCGGTACCATGAGAGCATAAAGATCCTCCCAGTGAGGTGGTGTAATTATTGGGGCAAGGGGGTTTCTGGCGCATTCTGCATTGTTGCCAGATGTATCCAAGATGGCGGCGATGATGTCACCCAAGTCGGCGGTGCATAGATTGGGCAACAGTGCATGAAGTCATCCAATATGGCGGCTGTGACATCATCCAAGATGGCGGACTTTGGTGGGAAGATAGGTCAATTGGCCAACCTCCACTAACCTAACCCCCATCTCCTCCCCTCCCCTAGAAAAATGGCTGGAAGTTCAAATTCCAACAGGATAATTCATCACACCATGGTTATCTCTGTAACCTAAAAAAATGGCGGGAAGATAAGTCGCTTGGGCTACCTCCGCAAACGTAAGTCATCCGACCGCCACCTCTTCCTAGGAACTGGTGCCAAGTTTGAATTTTCGTGAGAAGATAGATCAATTGGGCTGTCTCTACTAACCTACGAAAATGGCAAGAAAGAAAGGACACTTGGGCTACCTCCACTAATCTAAATCACTCGACTGCCACTTTGTCCTAGCTATTGGTTGGAAAATATCCCAGCCTGCACTGGGCTGCTGGCGAGAGGAAGGAGTGTACTTTATTTGATTTGAGACAATTTATTTAGTGGTGGACTTTGAGATACATTATATGCGCTGAAAAATCTGCAGTTGAGATACTCATTTAACTTTAGAACTCTGTATCTCAGAATGAACAAAAGTGGACTTGTACCATTATTGAAATAAGCCCTTCATTTATCATAGTGATACAGAACACACGCTCTGACATGCCACACAGCCTAGAGACCTGTCCAGAGAGCCAAACAACTCGTAAATCGTCAAAATAATAATCCATCTAAAAGATTTTGCAAACATGCTTTATAATCTTCAAATGTCAAAATCATGCACCAGTCTTTATTTAAACAATTTGAGGCACTACCGCGATCCAGTGTGTTTGCCATGAGGTTCAGAGCCAAACTGACCTGCTAGTACACAGTACCACCACCAGAGGGCACTGTCGTCCATTCCATGATGTAATCCAACAGAGCAAACCCTCTCCAAATGTGGGGGTGACTAGATACAATCCAGTACAGTGCTATACTACAACTCCTGAACATTGCATTTGGGCCAGGTGTTGGCAGCTGTGCTACATTTACAAGCAATTTTAGAACACTGAACGAGAGGTTATGTCTTGATCGCATGGATAGAACTGATACAAATAAATCGATAGAATTGCGAAAAATGACGGGGAATAGGTATAAATTGACTGAATATACACCGAAATGTGGGGAAATTAGGGAGTACTTGCATATCTTCTGGTTTGTGCAATCAGTTTATACATGGAGACAGGTATGCAGCAGCAGGAGGAATCTGATAACACATCAACATGAAAGCTAAGGGAGTCAGGGAAGCAGTCATTTTTTTCTCCATCGAGGTAGCAGTATACTGTATGTCTATTGTGGTACATGTGATACACACAAGTTGGCTACTGTATTTGATGCTTTTCTGAAAGTCAGAGAACCATCCGCCTCTAAACTTACTTCCATCTGTGTTAAAGGATAACAGCAAATGGACAGGTGACCGATTGAGATGGAGATGTAATGTACAATTTAATGACAGACTGATGATGCATTGTAGAGAGAGAGAGAGAGATGTTGGCGCAGGTCAAATTAATATTTCTTCTACTGATCTGCCAGGATGCATCAATCGCATGCCGTAGCCCTTGTTCGACTCATATACAAGCACGTGTTCTGTATTTGATTTAGAGTACTGTGTACTTGCGATCATTAACAGCAAATCTCTCCATCGTCAGAGGATTTCCATCTCATGTGTGATGAAACGTGACCATCCTGTTTTGACACATTCCTCTAAACGAATGAGCATTTATCCCTTGTATTCCATTCCCTACTCGCATCTTAAGTATAAAATTGAAACTTCAGTTTCATAACTTAGTAGTGATAGTTGCTTGTGAGACACTGCAATCCCCATGTATACACCTGCTTGAGATATGTGCTGATTACAGAGTTAGTGGCAGCATGATGTGTAATTTCACATGTCGGATGCCGCTGCTATGCATTTATTTGTTTCCTTGTAATAGGTACTCTCCATTACTAACGATCATTTTACATAGGGCTGATGTGGGGATAGTATAATTTCTGAAACGTGACCGGATGTGAAAAGTGGTTGCTATACATCTCTGGAAAGTTATATTGTGCATGTATCACACATAGTATTAAGATAGTAGTTTTCTCGTTTTATAGATCGATACTGTAGTTTATCGTAGAGAAACAGAGAAGAAGGATGTATGTATGCGCTTGAAATATATATTTCCTACATTGGAATATTAACAGTGCTACATTCCATACGACTGATACGTCGAAAACACAAGTGATCTAACATTATAGCCCGTCTTAAGTGCGGAACGTTGTAGCCTTAGGAGTGTGTGTGTTTATGTTCTCTCTTACCAATACCTTCCAGGTACTGATCCTAGACTCTGAAATAATACTTTAAAATTGATAGCCTGGTTGATTTAAGTAAAAATGCCTTGAACTCCATCCATCTGGAGCTCCTTCGCGCATAAAAATAACCAATTTCTTGTTCTTCTTAACCGTCTGCTATTACATCTCAACACTTTCAAATCACTTGCTATACATCTATAACGAGTACTAACCTCCTCGACATAGGTCCATATCGAGAAATCTTGCATTTAGATGGGCTATGACTCAGCAAGCTCCATTCATTCACGGGATGTGGAATGTAGCTTCCTATTTCTGGTTGGATGGAGATTAAATAGGTATCGGTGCTGCAAGGGGGAGGGGGGTTGGTCAAAGACAGTGCGACAAGGTCTTCCACCCTCTAATTTTACCCTAAGACAGCGAGAATGCTCTGTGACTCCATTCAGAATAAATTATGCACTATGCTCAGGGTGTCAGAAATATGTAGAGCATTGCCTGATACACTTTGATTATGCATGTGTTTGAGAATTAACAGTGAATGGACATCTGTCTACACTCGCAATCGTACTCGCAAAGTGGAGAAGGGGTGCTTTAGCTATGATACTGAAATTGGGAAACATGCTGTCACATCATTGGTCAGTGTTGAAATTAGCGTAAAATTGCTAAAATTGTTCACACTATCAACTGTGATGCTTATTATTAGAGTCTTTCCATCCCATCCGTCCACTAGTACACTGTTGGTTACCACATTGACTGACATAGCTTGTTTGAGTTGGAGAAGAAGTTTTGGCGGCTGGGCTATGCCTTCTGGGGTGAATAGCACCGAAACAGTGTTCACGTACATGACTGCAATATGAGGAATCTGTCGAAATGGAACGCAGAGTTATCAGCTATTCAGTCACTATGACATATGAGTTTAAATGTAGAGCTCGTGAATCACCTTCAGACTGTAGTTTGGAAACTCTACACAACGCGAACAAACTTTTCCAGTTTCCTTATATTGTAACTGTCTTTTATTGAAAATCGTCCAGTGTGTGGCGTGTTATGGTAGCCGCCGTCACAGATCTCAAAGTCGTGGCAGAAAAACGAAATGTTTGGTAGTGTACAAAAGCATGTTAGAAAACAATGTTTCAAACAACTAAACAGGACTACAGGGAGCGTCTCTTGCGACTTATAGTATAGTCTGTGGGATACAATCATTCTCCTAGGTTATAGGTGATGAAACTTTAAAGCGGCCTCTGCAGGGGATCGATACGTGTGCATTTAATACTATCGCCCCACAGAGGCAGCAGCAGCAGTAGCTTGAGGTGTAAATTCAGTGAGGGACGAGGTGTTCTGTTAGGAATGCTAGGATGGATGCACGCTGTGCTATTCTGGGAAGCACTGCGATATCTCTCTCTCCCTGCTGGACTGCACCACAGCTATGCGTCATCACGCGAGCAACGGTGTGTAGATGAGTTCTATATCAGATGAAGTTCGTGGAGCTTCAATAGTTCTAAATTTTTCTCTGTTAGGCGATAGAGAATAATGATGATAGCATGTTGGGCTGATAGATTTGAATGGACACGTACCTGTAGTACTTGTATGTAGTTTGGAAACGCACCACAATGCGCGCGTTTCTTCAGAATGGTCAAAACACGATCCTGTCACACTAACTCAGGTCGTCTATTTCTACACGGGTTGCAGAAGGTGGTGGATGTGGCTTCTGCTCAGTTCCGACTTACATTGCAACGATCACATGTATTGCGAAGATGCAGAAATGGCTGTAGTTGTAAGATGTGCAGGGACTAATTAAAACCATGTTCGAATTTTACTATAGCAGACAGTTTCGAGAAAGGTGACTAGTTTCGAGATATGAGAGTGTCAGAAGTATGGTTCACTTGTGCCTGTGATCTAACGCAGTTGTGTGGTTGAATAGTAGGAATTGATTCCAAATCATAGGCGTCTTTTCTAGTGGATAGCATAACACTAGCGATATGAAAAGCTGGTGTACAATTCTTACGATCTCAATCAGCACACTATCTTCTACTGTTTGTGATCCTTCTCAATCAGTCATCTCCTATAACTCAGTGGATATATAGTAGAACCTCTGATATGGTATCGAGACATAATATGTTACAAATAATATAGAAATACCTAGCGGCGTGAGGGAGTTACAAATACCAGTTACATACCGCGTTCCTTAGCCGAATCACTTTCAAAATTCAGCAATTTAATCATATACACTCCAGCGATCACCGTCTCGGCACTTGTCCGCATAGAACAACCGCCTCATTCGGAGGTAATGTCGTACCTCGATTTATAAAGCCGGTATAGCATTTAACTTGGATACTTGTGTGCATCTGTAGAACCAAGACCGCTTGTGGTAGTAACATACAGTAGTTGTTGCGATCGGGATTTTTAACATATGAGACGATTACAGCTCTCCTTCTACAACACAGTGGTATCACTCACAAGATAAACGTTTGAGATATGTCCACCCATCGCTGATTTTCTCTCACAAGGGAACCTCCCCACCGCACCCCCCTCAGATTTAGTTATAAGTTGGCACAGTGGATAGGCCTTGAAAAACTGAACACAGCTCAATCGAGAAAACAGGAAGAAGATGTGTGGAACGATGAAAAAAATAAGCAAAATATACAAACTGAGTAGTCCATGCGAAGGATAGGCAACATCAAGGATGCTGTGAGTTTAGGCGCGCCGTGGTCCCGTGGTTAGCGTGAGCACCTGCGAAACGAGAGGTCCTTGGTTCAAGTCTACCCTCGAGTGAAAAGTTCAATTTTTTGTTTTCAGACAATTATCAAAGTTCAGGTACTCACACATAATCAACTTCGCTCTCCAAAATTCCAGGACATGTTCAGATTTGCTTGGACATATGCAGGATTTGACGGTCTACACAAGGAAAATTTTGAAAACGTTAAAAACATATGTTTTGACAGAGCACAGGGAAAATTGTGCGACTGTGAAACTGTTGCATTCATTTGCTGCAGTTTATATGACAAACTATTATGTTTTAATCACTTTTTTGGCAGTGATTATCACATCCACAAGAAAACCTAAATCGGGCGAGGTAGAACAATCTTTTTACCCATTCGCCAAGTGTACAAGTTAGGTGGGTCGACAACATATTCCTGTCATGTGAAGCACATGCCGTCACCAGTGTCGTACAGAATATATCAGACGTGTTTTCCTGTGGAGGAATCGGTTGACCTATGACTTTGCGATCAAATGTTTTCGGTTCTCATTGGAGAGGCACGTCCTTTCATCTACTAATCGCACGGTTTTGAGGTGCGGTCGCAAAACACAGACACTAAACTTATTACAGTGAACAGGGACGTCAATGAACGAACGGACAGATAATAAATTTGCGAAAATAACGAAATTAAAATTTTCACTCGAGGGAAGACTTGAACCAAGATCCTCTCGTTCCACAGGTGCTCACTCTAACCACGGGACCACGGCGCTCCTAAGATCGCATTAACCTTGTTGTTCCCTATGTTGCGGATGGACTACTCAGTTTGTATATTTTGCTTATTTTTTTCATAGTTACACACAACTTCTTCCTGTTTTCTCGATTGATCTGTGCTCAGTTTTTCAAGGCCTATCCACTGTGCCAACTTATAACTAAATCTGAGGGGGGTGCGATGGGGAGGTTCCCTTGTCAGTATTATTTTGTATCGTAGGCAATCAGTTATTGACGAAGTATTATACTTTGTAGTAGTAGTAGGGTATGCGCGATAGGTTAAATTTGAGCATCAGGCTTATAAAGTATGTGTTTGTGTTCTCACATGTGCAGAGGAGGTTGTAAAACCAGAGCTCCGTAGCTCTACTGAAATAATTCTTTCTCTTTTGTCTGTTCTACCTTCTGTCATTGTAAATATCTTTTGATTGTATTGATAGCACAAGAGTGTTCGCTTTTTCCTTTGTAAAAACTCTGATGTTATGGTTTGATTCTATGCAATGTAGTGTTTCTGTCATTTAAATTCCTTGTCTCATTTGGAGGGAATAAAATTTAATGTATATAATTGCAATTTTTTAAAAATAATTTTTTATAGAAATACCAATATGTGCAAACGATATGTTTTGTTTTCGAAGTAACTGTTTGCTGTCATGTAAAGACTGATTCTTACTAAGGGCTTTTAGTTATTTTGTATGTAAAAGGTGGTTGGCGTGGATAGAAAGGTGGAAGAAAGAGTCAGTCGGGGACGAGTTACCAAACTGTCAACCTCATGTAAAAGTTGTGTATTGTGCTGATGCCGAGAGAGGTTTTTCGTGCTCTTTTCCAATGTACCAATGCCTCGGATGGATGGACAAAAATCTCCAACTATTCTGGAATTGGTATCTATCATCGCCACCAAGATATGACAGAATCCAGCATTTCCGCATATAAATCTACCCATCAACATGCACTATCCACCACGTTGCACAATCACTGAAAAGGATCCAAGGAATTGTACAAATGTACAGTGAAGGATCAGCTCATGTGGATGATTTATTTGTTTTCAGTTATAAGGTAAACCAAGACTATTTATGAAAACTTACCTTGATTTATCCTATCACATTTCCACTTAGGATCCTTCCCATGCTAAAGTGGTTACCGATTGTCGTTATTGAAAGGACATTAATGTCCAGTCATTTACTAATTAATGCCTCTTGAACACAGTAAAAAGAAAGTTAAAGTTAATGTGGCAAAAGAGTGAGTAGAAGTAAATAATGTTTGCTGAAAGTAATTTTGCAATTAAAACTACTTATTAAAAGTTTGTGTGCTTGCTAAAAAACAAAAGTGAAAAATAGAATTTAAAGTAATAAAGTTGTACAAACAGGTTGAAAGGTGGCTACACTGTGCCACTGCGCCAGAGATTGCGCCAAAGAGTACTATTAAGCCGCCTCCACAGTGCTTGTTGGGAGTTCGTGGCAGTCAGTGGTTGTCGAGAGTTCATGGCAGAGTGTGTGTTGAGAGTTCGTAGCAGTCAGTGCCTGTTGTGAAGTCGGAGTAAGATGTTGTAGTAAAGAGTGTTGTTCCATGTTTTATGCAGTTATTTGATGGGAGAGATAGCAGATGTTATTGTGTGCATTTCGTCAATATATATGAAGGTAAAAACCACAATGTTCTTTTGTTATTTGTGTATCTGAAATAATGCGTCATTACAGGTTCAGTCAACAAAGCATCTGGCTTGTGTTCTTGGATTAGAGTGTAATTGTGATTCTCTTGAGTAATTATGGTATTTTTACTTTCTTTAATTAATTCAGTATAAATGTTAATTAAAAATTCTTGTGTTATTGAAGAAGAACCATGCCAGATGCGTACGTTGAGTCACACTCCCACATACAGAACAGTTACTTTTGTGCTTATTGGTTTCGTAGATTTTATAGTTGCTGGGGACTTAATTAATTAACTGTGTTCACGAAAATTTTCGTACATTGTTTGTTGCAGTCAGATTGCGTAATAATTCTAGTCAGGGCCAACCGTTTACGGGACACTGCGTAATCGGACAGACATACTAAAACTAAAAATCATTTTCAATCATATATATTTAATTAAGCCCCCATGCACGTGGCGACCCTGCCAGGATCGTCCCTTGGAATCTTCTGACTGTAAAAATAGTAGACAGTAGTATTGTTGTAGTAATTTGTAGTTAGTAATTGTAGTCTATTTTGCATGTGTAGATTTGGTAATTGTCATTCTTCTAATGATATTTTTTTCTCAGAATTTAAATTGTTGTCTTGTCAACGGGTTTGAAAATCCAGTGCAATTATTTCAATTGTTCGTTAATCGTGTTTGAAGGAAACATCTCGTGTGAATAGTATTGTTGGAGATAAGGAGTCATTGTGTGGGATTTTCGAACAGTGACGAATTTTTTTATGTTTTGTAAATGATTACGCGATCTATGAAAAAGGCAAAAATGATGGATAGTGAGAATGACGAAATTGTTGACATGGCGAACTCGCCAACAGAGGAAAACAGTATGGTGAATAATGTAGTGGAAAACAATTTAATAAGCAGGGAAAATAGTCCGGAAACAGTCCAAAATGTTTCACAATCGAAAAATTCTCAGACTGCGTGGTTAACGACAGAAGAAATAGAGCAGTTGATGAGTGCAATATTAAATTTGGGATCTGTATTAAAAACAGAGATAAAAACATTTAGAACTGAGATGAAAGCAATGACAACACGGTTTTGCTCAAAAATAGGAACAATTGAAAAAGAAATAGGAACAACTAAAACCGAGATGAAAGCAGTGGGATCACAGTTACGATCTGAATTAGAAACTGATAGGGGAACAATGGAAACTCAGTTAGGCTCACGAACGGGGACATATTTCAAAAACATGAAAGATGAATTAAAGAAAGAAATCAGGGAAGAAGTACAACCGATTCTGAATTCTCACAATAATAGATCAATTTCAACAGAAATCAGACAAGAGGAACAGGGCAGGGAACAGGAAGAAAAAGATCGCGTGATAGTACAGAATTTTTCAGAGTTAAATTTACAACGTGCAAAGGATAAGGAAGAAATATTTGAGGGAATCGAGGAATCAGTACCAAATGACAGATTAAATAACCTAACACAACAATATCAACAGCTAGCTACCAAATGTGACAATACTGAAACCCGAGTCGCGACACTTACGGAGGACGTAAATAAACAGAAAGAACGATTAAGTGACTCATCGGAAAGAGTTGAGGAGATCTCAGATAAATTGACAAGTGTTAGTTTAGCAGAAGGGTTTGAAGAAAATAATTTGTTTCATTTACGGGATGCAACAAGAGAGCGCCAGGCGCGTGAATTTAACAATAGTCGTCATTGTGACTGGGACAGACGCGGTAGGTCTTTGTCGCCACGAGGCGAAAACTTTGACTATAAACACTTTTTGACTGTTCGGAAATTTAAGATCTTCCGCAATTCTAAGAATGACATACATCCATGTGCATGGTCAGGTCAATTTGCGTACACACTTCCGCCGGATGTGCCACAAAGTCACAAACTGGAAATTATGTGCAGCTATTAATGTCCTCAGGGGATTCACTACTCTAAGTGAATATGTGCCGTAGCGAGCATAGGGCCCCGAGCTGTAGTGGTGCTATTTCCCTTTTAGTTTTCTGTACCGCTGCCTACTCTTTTACTATTCTTTGCATCTGTCAAAACAACTCTTCGACTATCAATCTATCTAAACAATAACCGGATTTGACTATTTACCTAAATGAGATTTCGAAAAGTACTGTTTGAACTTATTAATGTCCTCAGGGGATTCACTACTCTAAAGTGAATATGTGCCGTAGCGAGCATAGGGCCCCGAGCTGTAGTGGTGCTATTTCTCTTTTAGTTTTCTGTACCGCTGCCTACTCTTTTACTATTCTTTGCATCTGTCAAACCAGCTCTTCGACTATCAATCTATCTAGTGAGTAAGTAAACAATAACCGGATTTGACTATTTACCTAAATGAGATTTCGAAAATTACTGTTCTAACCTATTAATGTCCTCAGGGGATTCACTACTCTAAGTGAATATGTGCCGTAGCGAGCATAGGGCCCCGAGCTGTAGTGGTGCTATTTCTCATTTAGTTTTATGTACCGCTGCCTACTCTTTTACTATTCTTTGCATCTGTCAAACCAGCTCTTCGACTATCAATCTATCTAGTGAGTAAGTGAACAATAACCGGATATGACTGTTTTACCCAAAAGTGACTTTGGAAATTACCGATTGGACTTACTGTACCTATTGCAACATTCATCGTAGTTTAAACGAAATGTTACCTGTTTATCTTCGTGACAACATTACTTCTTATGTTGACGATATTATTATTGCTAAATGTTCTTGGAGTGAGCACAACAAAATTTTGGATTCATTATTACGTATTTTTGCACGAGTTGGCATTACAGTGAACTTAGAAAAATCTGAATTTGGTCGTTCTCAGATGAAATTTCTCGGTCACATTATTGCTAGAGAAGGTATTCTTCCTGATCCAGAGAAACTAGATGCTATTCAGTCCGCAATGACATTCTTTTTAAACGAAAATCGGTCGACAACTCCGTTTGGTTAGTTTGTATTCCTGATGAGTGGGTTAATAAGCTGATTTGGTATACGCATTTCAGTTATGCACACTTTGGTCGCAGAAAATGCTTTCATAAATTACGAGAAAATTGTTAGTTCAGTAATATGGAAAAACGTATTCGATCTGTTCTGGCCAAATGCAAATTATGTCAAATGGCTAAGCCTCCAACGATTTCTCACAGAGCACCGTTGTTTCCTGTCATTCCAGCGAAATTAAAGGAGATGGCTGCAGTCGATTTGTTTGGTCCAGTGGTTCGTTCTACTAATGGTTTTGCGTACATTTTCGTAGCAGTGGAACTGACGTCAAAATATGTGTGTTTTACACCTTTACCCAAAGCAACAGCTCGTTCAGTATCTAACGCTTTTATCAAACATTTTCTTAAAGAAGTCGGTCATGTTGATAAGGTAATATCAGATAATGGATCACAGTTTCGTTCTAAAATTTGGCTTCGTACTCTACAGCGTCGTAAAATTAAACCAATTTTCATTTCACTTTTTCACCCTCAATCTAACGCTTCAGAGAGATGGATGAAGGAAATCAATAAATTGTGTCGTCTTTATTGTCATCAGAATCACAGAACTTGGGATCAGTATCTTCATATTTTTCAAAACATTCTGAATGAACTCCCTAATGATTCAACTTCTTTACCGCCTCTATTGATATTAAAAAATAAAGTACCAACAAATCGCATTTCTGAAATCGTTCCTTTTCCGCCTTCACGGAAACTACGGCATTCTGAAGTTGTGAACATGGCTCTACGAAATATTGCATCTGCGGCTGCTAGAAGAGAGAAATCAGCTAGACGTCCTGGTCGTTCAAAAATCTTGTCAGTTGGTCAAAAGGTATTAATTAAGTCCCACCGTTTGTCTCACAAAGGAAAAGGCTTGTGTCGCAAATTTTTTCTGCTTTATAACGGTCCATATAGAATTCGAAAAATTATTCATGATAACACTGTTGAAGTAGAAACTCTTAAATCTCGGCGCTCTAAAGGAATACATCATATATCTAACGTAAAAATTTTTGTGGAATGACATACTTTGGAGAACTAACAGCCACATGTAAACACGGAGAATGCAAGAGTACCGCGCTGTGTTTTGGCGGCGGCATATACTCAAAGCAACAGTCAAGTCTGCGCGCCGCACAAGGCAGTCGTTGACCGCAAACAATGGCTTCCTACGTCACGCGCCTACAGCTGATCGAGCGCTCAGTGCGAATGCACTGACAGACGTAAACAAATACACAGTCTAATTTCTCCGACTAAATTCTGTATAAAGCTATAAGGACTTGTTGAATTGTGTTATTAACATTCAGTATTTTGCAGGATACGGTTGTATAAAGTATTTAAGAACTTCAGGTAAATTCTGTGCGTGTCCGACGTTAAGACGACTTGCTATCGAGAAAATTTCAGGAAGAATGTAATTTCGAAGAAGAAAGTAATAAACTAAAAAAAAGGTAACTATTAATTGAGTTCATTTTTCAGGTAACATATTTCCACTTAGGTACGTACTTTAGACGTAATTTGCTGCTCGCGATTACGTGATTCATACTTTGTGCTAAATTTCATGTTCTATGAATTTACTTGTGAAGCGACGTGCTTGCGTACGTTAACTGATTTTGACAATGATTATTAATGAACTGGGTTGTGACTTGTATATATTATGCATCGCTTGGCTGCACTGCTATTTCACTGATGTCATATTTTTTAATTATGTGCCTGCTGTGCTTATTTATTTAAATTATAATTGTAACCTGATTAATTGTGCTGACTGTGGTTAGGTATGTAAGTTATACTTTGTGATTTATCTGCTTGCGCCTTCATGTTTACTTATTAAGATTACATATGAACATTTATTTGCTTGTGCTGATATGATGCTAATGACTTGTTTATTACGTAAGATATATGTTTACTGCTATGCGTATGGATTACATATTTACACATTTCTGTTTTGTTGCCATAACTGCTCTTTAATTTGGTATATAGAAATGCTGATATAAGGTGTACAAACATAGAGTTTAGGTCACACTATGGTATTAATTATAGATTGTTCGCTTGGCAGAGCCTCGTTGTAAGGATTGTGCTGCATCCACTTGTTGACATTCTGTTCTCTACTGGTATATTTACTCGCTATTGCAAGTTTTGCTTACGCTCAGTGCCTTATATTTTTAAGATAAGAAAATTCACTGCTATAATTCGACGAACGACATTAGTACAAGAAAGTCATTGAAGTCACATGAGCTGAGGTTTTATGGAAGGTGTATAAATTTATGCTAATAGGAAGGAAGCTAACGACATGACAGACCAAAACTAGGTTTAGACCATTGACAGTATCACACTGCATTTTCGTGAGCAATTGAAATAGGAAGTGACACTTGACACAAAAAATACTCCACATGTTTGCTTCTGCTATGATTCTTGAAGTGGTGTACACACTGTGAAATATTATGATCATTCACACTCCGTAATCGTACTTAATTACTGAGAGTTATTAGAACTAAGTCTGTTAGAGGTCAGGTATGCATTTCTTTTATTTAATGATGGACAAGGAACCAAAATGTATCTTATAATTTATAATGAGTAGAAGATTGAGCTCAGATGGATTACACAGAGGTTGTGTGTTGACAATGTGTCTTCGGATTGTATGGGATACTGAATTGAAGTTGCATTAGGATTTTATCTGTACTTGTTCGAGGAGACTGACTAGAGGAAAGAGTTGTTATGGAAGTGTAATGATATTGGTGCTGAGGTTTATATGTAGCGACGTATTATTGAGGTATAGAGATTATATGAAGTTGATGATTATTGGAGTTTTTGTGGACAAGAGGTAAGATAAATGATATTGATGATAAGAGTTATATGTATCGACGTATTGAAGAAGTATTAGTGAAGTATTGAGATTATGTGATGCTGATGATTATTGGAGTTTTGGTGTATAAGAGGTAAAGTAAGTGAGGAGCATATTCTTTTTTTGTTGGTCTTATGGAACAAGGAGGATGAAGAGAGCAGACTAGAACACTAAAATAGAAGGAAGATAGTCTATACACACACTTTGTTAAATCACTAAGCAGTATATACTTTTTTTTTGAAGAGAGGAAGTAATTACATATCGTGGCTCACTGACAGTTGTTCAACAACTGTACATTTGATCTGGCTTGGCAAACACTGGTCTTGACATGATGACTATGACGTTGACCTAACTATTATTGACTGTTATACATTGCTGCCACTACTACTTGATACACATGATGAACATCAGATTTTAACAGAATTACATTTACACAGTTAACACTATTCAATTACACAGTAGTACTTAATGTGGATGAAAGATGAATGAGTGTGTTTTCCTTTACTAATCCTACCCACCTATCTCCTAAACATTATTTTATTTGTTTGTAGTGGCTAGCACTGACACCCATGAATATTATAGGTTTACTGGTATTTGTGTATTGTAATAGTTAATAGGACAATTATTTGATATCATTTGTGTATTTGTTATGATTTGTATGTTACTGTAAAAGCATTTGTATGTGCATTCAAACTATTGTTCATGCCTGAACTGTGTGATTAGTGAAGATAAATATTCTGAACTGTTACCTGCACTTTTCAACATGATGTGTGACATTTGGTCGTGTTTAATTTCTGCTGATGAACTGTGTGATCAGTGATTGTAAAAAAAATTATGGACTGTTACTTGTACCTTTCCTTCATGATTGGTGCCACTAGGACATGTTTAATTTCTGCTCATAAACTCTGATGAACAGTGTGATTAGTGCTAGTGAGTTTGATGGAACTGCTTCTGCTGAGAGATGTGACTTGTTGATGTCTGCACCTACTCAACATTGCTGGGTGCAACTGATGGACTGCTTCTACTGAAATGATGTCACTTGTTGGTGTCTGCACCTGCTCAACATTGCTGGGTGCAACTGATGGACTGCTTCTACTGAAATGATGTCACTTGTTGGTGTCTGCACCTGCTCAACATTGCTGGGTGCAACTGATGAACTGTTTCTACTGAAATGAAGTCACTTGTTGCTGTCTGCACCTACTCAACATTGCTGGGTGCCACTGATGAACTGCTTCTACTGAATTAATATGACTTGTTGCTGGGTGTACCTGCTAAACTTTACTGGGTGCAACTGATGGACTGCTTCTACTGAAAAGATGTCACCTGTTAGTATCTTTTTTTTGTATAAACTAATCATTGAAAGCATTTTATGTGAACATTTGTATAAACTGATTTTTTGTATATTGTGTAAACTACTATGTAAAGCCACGTGTATGAAAAGAATTTGTATTGCCTACTGTACTTTATATATTAGGTTAGTGAAAGGTCAGTGCAAAGCCAAAATTTTTAACTAATTATGTAATATTTAGGTATTAATATTATCTTTTATTTTTGTCTGTATTTTTGTGGACGAATTTGGTGGTATTTTCACCACCAATGCTGGCAAAAATACCATCAAATTCTGGCCTGTGGAGGAGGGGCATATGAAAGGTGGCTACACTGTGCCACTGCGCCAGAGATTGCGGCAAAGAGTACTATTAAGCCGCCTCCACAGTGCTTGTTGGGAGTTCGTGGCAGTCAGTGGTTGTCGAGAGTTCATGGCAGAGTGTGTGTTGAGAGTTCGTAGCAGTCAGTGCCTGTTGTGAAGTCGGAGTAAGATGTTGTAGTAAAGAGTGTTGTTCCATGTTTTATGCAGTTATTTGATGGGAGAGATAGCAGATGTTATTGTGTGCATTTCGTCAATATATATGAAGGTAAAAACCACAATGTTCTTTTATTATTTGTGTATCTGAAATAATGCGTCATTACAGGTTCAGTCAACAAAGCATCTGGCTTGTGTTCTTGGATTAGAGTGTAATTGTGATTCTCTTGAGTAATTATGGTATTTTTACTTTCTTTAATTAATTCAGTATAAATGTTAATTAAAAATTCTTGTGTTATTGAAGAAGAACCATGCCAGATGCGTACGTTGAGTCACACTCCCACATACAGAACAGTTACTTTTGTGCTTATTGGTTTCGTAGATTTTATAGTTGCTGGGGACTTAATTAATTAACTGTGTTCACGAAAATTTTCGTACATTGTTTGTTGCAGTCAGATTGCGTAATAATTCTAGTCAGGGCCAACCGTTTACGGGACACTGCGTAATCGGACAGACATACTAAAACTAAAAATCATTTTCAATCATATATATTTAATTAAGCCCCCATGCAAGGTATTACAAGAAAATGAGATTTTCACTCTGCAGCGGAGTGTGCGCTGATATGAAACTTCCTGGCAGATTAAAACTGTGTGCCCGACCGAGACTCGAACTCGGGACCTTTGCCTTTCGCGGGCAAGTGCTCTATCATCTGAGCTACCGAAGCACGACTCTCACCCGGTCCTCACAGCTTTACTTCTGCCAGTATCTCGTCTCCTACCTTCCAAACTTTACAGAAGCTCTCCTGCGAACCACTTATTGTACCCTTTGTTAAACACTCGATTGCTGAAACGGGGCATAGTGATATCCACAAACCAAATACGTAAAACAGGTACGAGCAAAATTCGTCAAATACGCAAAATTGAACAGCTAAACAACACAAAGCAAACTCCACAAGTCATCACACACGGTATAGCATTTATGTTGACCGATATGAACAGTCACTTGTCACAGAGATAAAGCCATACAACGTTGGAAAACAAAACACTAACTAATTCCGCAAAGATACACTGCTTGCAGCCAGCGAGCGGTGCCATCAGAGGTGACACATAAAGCTGCTACAACCGTTTACGCGGCGCGTCAACTTTGCAGTGATAAAAAACACGCTTGGAATTCACTTAGAAGGGTGAAACTTGATTTTTTTAATTCAGAAAACTCTAAATAATTTTATAATGAAAAAGAAACCAAAAAACGTTAATTTTGTCATTTTCATCATTCCGGCTCCCCTTAACACTGAAAGTACGCTGGTTGTCGAAAGGCTTATATCTGGCAAGATTTTTCTCACTTTCTGAGACTGTTCTAGAGCTTTTGGCCCCTAAAGATCCGATTTTAAAAGAAAATTAAATCTTCCGATTTGTTTACTAAATTTAATGAGGTTAATTTGCAGTTGCAAATCTATAATTTAAGATTCGTAAAAACGAAGTCTAGCCTTTCAACTTTTCTTTATATAGCCCTAAAAATGGGTAGCCCCACAAGTGGTGAATTCCAGAACATACCTAGAAGGCTTCGAGTGCTCCACAATGTTGCAGAACATTCGAAAGACTTCCGGAATGTACCACAATCATCTGGTATGTTCCCGAACATTCTGGAATGATCCCGAAAGTATCAATATCCCCGAACATTCCACAACATCCCGGATCATTTTGAAACGTTTCGGAACATTCTGCAATGTTGTGGAATGTTCTCAAATACTCTCAAATGTTTTAGAAATTTCTGGAGGGCGAAACTCCCCAGCCCTTATATCCTCAAAAGCACGCCCTTCAGATAAAAAACGGGGACATTCTTCCTGGATGGGGGACAGAGGGCTACAATTACATGTAACTCCCTTAATTGTACCGGGACTAGTTTCTGAGTTTAGCGGCACGCACATTCTACACTTTTAAGATATAATGTTGACCAAGGCATAACATCAACTCCTTACAGTCGTAAAGGACCACTTCGTTTCGTCCGTGACACAAATATAGCCAGCAGAAAATAACAGTGGATACAGTAGCATCGTTCGTGTCCAATAAGGTACAAAAGAGCACAATATGTGGCTACTCTAGATTGCACATTGTGTTACGCACAATAACATTGTTCTGGGCGTTTTATGTCGAGGTTTATCTTCACAGGGACGACATGTACACGTACGAGAAACGTTCAGATTAGAGAAGATCTTCAAAGCGAGCACCTAGCATTTGCAAACACTTCGACACTCGCTGGATCATACATTACTGGATCCTGCGCAACACACCTGCGTCCACCACTTCCGATGTGGCGTGCTCTAGAGCTATTAGGTGATGCACGTCCATGGGTGGAATAGCGTAAACTTGTTCCCTTAAGTATCCCCGCAAATGAAAATCTATATTTTGTTAAGATCCATGGAACGTGGAGGCAATAACACTGGACCTCCACAACCAATCTGTTTCTGTGGAAAAGTTTCATTTAAATAAGTGCATTCATTCGAAAGTGTGACGAAGCATGATCATGCTGAAATCTTAGCTGTCAGTGAACACCAAGTGGAACGTTTTCTAATGCGTCAGGCAAGTTATTGCAAAGAAATGTACGATGTAGGGATCCATTCACCTTCTCCAGCAGTTGATAACCATTTATGCCAAAGCGTGCCTCAAAGCCACGTTCGGGGGTGATTTTTGTGTTGTCTTGCGACCAATACTGGCTGTGGTGGAGGCTGAAAATACCTTCGCGAGTGAAGCTAGATTCGTTAGGCCATCACACAAAACTGTACTCGTCGAATGCGGTCTTCTGGCCACTGCTGTTGACGTAATGTGTAATGAGATGAATGCAGGTGTTCATCGTGTAACACTTCAACAACCACTTTCGAGATTCCTGGAAGTGCCTAAGACGGGTACTTCGTCGAGGTGATTGGTGATCTATTTCGAGAATAGCGTCCTCTGTTTGTGGAGTACGTCTAGTCCTTGGGTGACATGTGTCTGCTACTTGTGGACGAAGATTACCGGTTTCCCGAAGGCATTCTCATCGGGTTGGGGCCTTTGAGGGTACCTTGCACCATACGCGCGAGCAGCAGTAGCAGCTTGAGTATGGGACGAGGCCAGCACACGACGAGAACTAGGGAACGGACTATAATCTTGCCAAATACACTTTTTGTGTTCGATCTGGATGGAGAATCACATGTCGACCTCTACGTGAGACATTTTGCTCCATCATGTGTATCTTTCCGGCGATCTTTGTGTTTGAAGCCATACGGTACTGTACCAAGTATAGAAGTAGAAAATCAGAATTTGGTTACAATAACTACACGTCTGTTGCTTGAAACTCATAAACAATATTTTCTTCATTCTCCATTGCTATTTACACATTTCTTCCACCTGTTCTGCAGGATATGAATGCCACGCCCAAAAAAAAAAAAAAAAAAAAAAAATGAAAAGAGAGCAATTTTTCTTTTGAAGCCATTTTCGTACATTTTCATAGGAATTGAAGCGTTGTTCAGCGCGAGCGTGTGCTAGTGATGCAAATAGATGACAACTTGACGGAGCCAAGTCTGGAGATTAAGCCGCATGCCCTAGTATTTCCCAACTGAACGCCTCGATCGTTTGCCTGACCCGTTTTACTGTGAGTGATGAGGCGTTACCATGGAGCAGTATGACGTTGTGTTGCCTTTTTCCATAGTCCTTTCGTTTTTCATGTAATGCTCGATTTAAATCGATCATTTGCACTTCGTTGCGATAAGTTTTAACGGTTTCACTATGTTTTAACAACTCATAACAGATGACATCATTCTGATCCCACCAAACACAAAGCATTGTCTACTTTTCGAAGCGATGTGGTCTTGCAGTGGATGCAGATGGTTTGCCTAAATTCACCCATGATTTACAACGCTTAGGATTCTCAAAATATATCCAATTTTCATCGCCTATCACTATTCGATGGGCAAACGACTTTCTCTTGTATCTGGCAAGCAGCATATCACAAGTGGCCTTTCGATTTGCTTGCTGTCTTTAATTCAGTTCATGCGGAACCCGTTTTCCCAATTTCTGCACCTTTCCATAGCTTTCAACCGTAGAGAAACGGCTTTCTGCGTCACATTCAATTGTTCCGCGAGTTCCTGTTGTGTCTGAGTATCATTTTCATCCATAAGGCCTGCAATTCGTTGTCTTCGAACTTTTTCGGTGGTTTCCCGCACTCGTAGTTTCTCACGTCAAATTCGGCACTTTTGAATTTTTTGAACCACTCGAAATACAGTGTTTTTCCAAGTGCATGTTCGTCGAAAGCTTCAACAAGCATTCTATGCGGTTCTGCAGCAGTTTTTTTTTCAAATGATAACAGAAAGCCAATTCTGACCGCAGATCGTAGTTCGTAGGCACAAAATTCGTCATGTTTACGGGTTTGAGACAGTTACCGATGTTCAAAAGATGGCTCTGAGCACTATGAGACTTAACTGCTGAGGTCATCAGTCCCCTAGAACTTAGAACTACTTAAACCTAACTAACCTAAGGACATCACACACATCCATGCCCGAGGCCGGATTCGAACCTGCGACCGTTGCGGTCGCGCGGTTTTAGACTATAGCACCTAGAACCGCTCGGCCACTACGGCCGGCACAGTTACTGATGTACGGAACTTGTGTGGCTGTGTGTCGACATTCATCGTCAGCCGTTACAGGAAGCAGATGGCGCTGCAGACGTGGTCACACGAACCCTTCATTGATGGCTAATACAATCTATAGGGAAATACCGGTTTCATACTTCAGCACCTGGAATTGTTACAAGCATTCCATGATGGTGATGTACAGTATAACAACATGCAGATGTGTGTTAGTTCATTCTGGGCACTGAGATTCGAGCTAACAGTTTCCTTTCACGTTAAGTGTTCGGTGATGAAACAGCTTCTCATTTAAGTGTGAAAATGAAGCGCCACATCGTACGATTCCACACAGTAGCCATGTTACATTGGAGAGCACGAGAGAGATTATCCAAAGCCTCATGAGCTTTTGAAATTTCCCGAGAAATGATTTCTACTCCTCCTTCGACGAGGGAAAGACGGTTACAGAAAGCAGTTTTCAGAGACAGGTTGTTTCTGTAAATTATTTATATGCGTGGGCGTTCTGGACTCTTCCACAGTTGCGAGACTATGCCGAAAATGTCATTTTACGACAGGGCGAGGGGCCGCAGCCCTGCCACCTGCATGTGAGACCCGTTTTCTAACACCCAGCTGCGTCAACGATGGGTCGTACCCATCTCGCATTCTACCCTTGGACAACAACGTGGCCTGATTCGCATGTCGTCTTTTCTCTTTTTTCTTTTTTTCCTGAGGTTTCGTCAAAGACTCCGCCACATGTCTCCGCTTCCAGTAAGAATAGGCTGAAAGTAATTGAAAACGTCGATTTCAAACGTGATTTTATACAAGATTCCAAGTTTGTATGAGTACGCATAGAATGGATATTTCAGATACTGAAGTTTTTTCATCTTGTACGTATTTCGAAATTTGCTCCAAGTTTCTGACGTCATTCATATAAAAGGTTTATGAAAAGGCGAATCAGTTTCGAAGACTCTGTAATTTACCTTGCGAACTCTTCAAAATTTAAACGAGATACTTCTTTCACCCTCATAAACGATCGGCTTTGTGGAAGTCTTGTTTATTGAATACAAAGAGATAACAGGGAACAGAATTTTACACGTGTGCTTTAAAAAGAGAGTTTTCTGTCCTTACTGTACGGGTGTGCGGGGCACATATCATTCCACCAGATTCCACCTGAAAATAAAACAACCGCTTCGCTCGCAGCTATGAGCACTTGCACAATTGTAAGCAAACGAATGTAAGAAGTTCTGCAAGTTGCTGTTGCGCTGGTAACGTCTCTTCTTGCGCTTATGCCCGTAACACCATCAGTTCAGTTCCTTAGACATGCAAATACTCGGCAAATATGTTCCCTAGTTCCGCAGGACGGAATGAAATGCACGGTGGAGTCCCGTGCTGTATTAACATTTCTAACATCTCCGCCAAGTTTCAGTTGCCTTTCCGTTTTAAAAAAAATATTGTATTGCTTCTTGCAGCTAATTTCTGCGCCTTTCGAAGGAAGGAAAATTTTCCGAGTTAATGAAAATTTCGAAGCTGCTGCCGGGAAGAATCCCTAAACGCATTTAGAAGGGAGAGCGGCGACGGAACTTGGGCGCATCCCCCCCCCCCCCCCCCCCCCCTCGCTCTTCATTACGACGGAGCAGTCGTTTCATTTGTCGGGACGGCGAGGAACTTCAGACGTCAATCGATGTCCGGCCTGCCTTCACTTGTAGTGCAACAGACGGGTTTCCTCGCTGTTGCGGAACTGGCGAAGCTAATCCGCTAGTCAGTATTTTTCGATTATCTTCTTCTTTCCTGACTGTCTTATTATTCCATGTTGCCCGTTAAGTTACCTGTCTGTCAGAGAAATCAAAACGCGGGAGGACATTTGTCGAAGTAACGTATTTACGTGGGGGAGTTGGAAAATAAGTTTCCCCTATCGACTGTGGTCAGAGTTGTGTGTGAAAGGAAAAAAAAAGACAATGAGACATTAAAGATAAGACATATCTTTATTTTTCTACATAATTTCCAAGTGCATTGAGATATTTGTGATACCGCTTTATAAGCTTCAAAAAGCCTTCCACGAAAAAATCAGGGCGTTGCATACGGAAGAAGTGCTGAACGACTTGTTCGACGTCAGCATTGCTGCCAAAGCGCCTTCCGCCGAGAGTCTTCTTCAAAGCAGGAAACAGACGGAAGTCACTTGGTGCGAGATCCGGACTGTAAGGCGGATGGTGTAGGCGCTCCCAACCAAGAGTTGCAGTGTGGTTTTCCGTTGTAGTCGCCGTGTGTGGTCTCGCATTGTCGTCCAACAGCAGAACGCCAGGTCTGAGAAGGCCAGGCCGCTTCTTCCGAATCACCTCTTTCAATTTCGAGAGAGTGGCACAATACCGCGCAACACTGATGGTTGCATCCTCCAGAAAGTCCAGCAGCAAAACTCCTTTGGCGTCCCAGAAAACGGTGAGTAGCAATTTACCTGCAGACGGAGTGCATTTGAACTTCTTTCGGACAGGTGATGACGGATGTTTCAACTTCATGGATGCGACCTTCGACTCGGGCCTGTAATGGTGGACCCACGTTTCATCCCCCGTCACAATCCGTAACAGAAAGTCATTGCCAGATTCGTGGTAACACACGAGCTGTTGCAGGCTGAACGCCATGCGTCGTTCCATGTGTGTCGGGGTCAGTTGGCGGGGCACCCATCGTGCTGACACCTTCCTGTATCGAAGAATGTCACGGATGACCTTGTCAGCTCGGTCATGTCCGATTCCAAGTTCTGCCGCTACTCCATCGATGGTGATACGCCGGTTCGCTTTTATCATGTCATACACCTTCCTGACATTTGCATCTGTAGTGGTCGTGCGCGTCCGTCCAGGTCGCGGTATGTCCTGCACTTGCTGACGTCCATCACTGAATTACTGGCACCGTCTCCGCACCATTTGCCTCGACATGACACCTGGCCCATACACCTCAACAAGATGGTTATGAATTTCTGTGCCTGATACTACACATGCGGATTCATAGCGGATAACAGCTCTCACTTCTACCTTTGATTACGACTCCAAAACTCACGTTCTCTCCACAGCTCCAGGAAAAGACTGATCGGCTGGCCTCCGCTTTGCGCAGGCACTGCGACGGCGCCATCTGCCTGATCGTGGTCGACTTCTATCCAATGGAGTATCGGTGTCTTGCACGTGCGCGTTCACCTACAGTGTTGTCTTTCACCCATATCACACAACTCTGCCCACAGTCGACAGGGGATACTTATTTTCCAACTCCTCCTCGTAAACTATTAATGTTGAAAGACGGCAGGCTAATGTAAGTGCGAGAAAAGCTATTGCAGACGTGAACTGTTGGTACATTAATAACCGGTGTACCTGCCAGAATACTGATTGCATGAATGCAAACGTGCATGCATTGTGTCTTTCAGGTGCCTGAAGTCAGTTTGTGGGATGGAGTTCCATGCCTACTGCATTTGGTCCGTCAGTACAGGGAACATTAATGCTGGTATTGGATGACACTACAGTCTGATGATGTCCCATATGTGCTTGTTTGGAGACACATCTGGTGATCGAGAAAGCCAAGACAACATGTCGACACTCTGCAGCGCATGTTGGGTTACAACAGCGTTGTGCGGATGAGCATTATCCTGTTGGAAAACACCCTCTCGAATGCTGCTCATGAATGGCAGCACAACAGCTCGAATCACCAGACTAACGTGTGGCATAACCGCGCGCTCCTGCAGTCAGATGAAATCACGCCCAGACCATAGCTTCAGATGTAGGTTGTAACGTACCCTCTCTGTTATGTTATTGTTGTTTTTGTGTTATTGTAGTCGTAGAGATATGAAATTATTGTAGCGGTTTGCTTAGTCAGCCGTACTTCTGAATTTTTGACATTAAATGGAGCATGAAACTTGCGTAATAAATACTTTGCGTGAAGTGCGATTTGCGGCATAAACAAAAAATAATTGCGGAGGTGCAATCCACTGAATATTAACAGAAAACCCTTAGAACAACGTGCACGACTGGCTAGACAGATTCAGAGGGTACGTACATTCGCGTGCGAGTGGTTGCGATCTGATGAGTAAGATCTATCTTAATTTTTTTTCGAAAAATAATTACGTCGTAACACACTCGGAGATTGTGAACGTACAGTCAGGGTAGAGGCACTTACCTTCTATCATTCCCCGTGGCCTGGGTAAAATAATTGCAATTATTTAAATTTAAGAATACTTCTTTTCTGTCGGACTCCTATTTTTATATGAAAAGGAAGATTGCAGGTTCTGAATGTCTCGGCAAAAACACATCGGAATTAATCTTAGCGGCCACCAAAGGAAAGCAGTGAGCACAGTCACTCACCTCTATTGTGGAGCAGCGCCGCCGTAAAGACCGTCGCCTCCATCTAAAATTCGCCTTCTCGAATTAACAGAATAATTTGTACTCCATTGGTATGGGATTTAGGCTTGATCTTGACAGAAATTATAAAACAAAAATTTTGCATCATTTATCACCTTCATTTAACATACACATAGACATGAAATTATACAATACGTCTTTACGCCAGCAGATCAGAACAAAAAGAAGTAGTTAATACTCGAAGTAATAAAAGAATCTCGAAATTAGTCATTTGTCTATCAAGGATAAAACAGTTTTTCAGAGTATTCCTCTGGTATGACAGTCGAACAAATTTTTATCTTATATCTTTGAGATTAAATTACAACATTTTTTAGTTCCTTTTCAAGGTCCATTGTGTCTAACAAGGGAACCTCCCCATCGCACCCCCCTCAGATTTGGTTATAAGTTGGCACAGTGGATAGGCCTCGAAAAACTGAACACAGATGAATCGAGGAAACAGGAAGAAGTTGTGTGGAACTATGAAAAAAATAAGCAAAATATAGGAACTGAGTAGTCCATGCCCAAGATAGGCAAAATCAAGCATAATACGCGGACAGGAGCGTCGTGGTCCCGTGGTTAGCGTGAGCAGCTGCGGAACGAAAGGTCATTGGTTCAAGTATTCTCTCGAGTGAGAAATTTTAATTTTTTATTTTCAGACAATTATCTGTCCGTCCGTCCGTCCGATGCGAGGTAACTGCGCCGTAGTATGGGGACGCTACACCTAAACAAACATCGAAACACGCGACGTCAGTCGACTACAGCGCACGGAAGAGAGAGTATTCCTGCTAACGAGGGTCCCTGGCTGGCAGTTGACTGTTCGCTACTTTGGAAGAGAGTGCATTAAATACGTGAGATGTATTTCGTGGGCAATATGTTTTCCGTTCCCATTGGAGAGGCACGTCCTTTCGTCTACTAATCGCACGGTTTTGCGGTGCGGTCGCAAAACACAGGCACTAAACTTATTACGGTGAACAGAGACGTCAATCAACGAACGGACAGATCATAAGTTTGCGAAAATAAAGAAAGAAAACTTTTCACTCGAAGAAAGACTTGAACCACGTACCTCTCGTTTCGCAGCTGTTCACGCTAACTACGAGACCACGGCGCTCCTGAGCCCTGACTTTCCTTGATGTTGCATATATTGCAAATGGACTACTCAGTTTGTATATTTTGTTTATTTTTTTGATAGTTCCTCACAACTTCTTCCTGTTTTCTCGATTGATCTGTGTTCAGTTTTTCTAGGTCTATCCACTGTGCCAACTTATAACTAAATCTGAGGGGGGTGCGATGGGGAGGTTCCCTTGTAAGCCGCAGGCAGTTTGGTTGGTTGGTTGGTTGGTTGGTTGGTTGGAGGCGCTCATCTGGCCGCTTCCTGACCAACACACGGCCATCGCTGGCACCGAGGCAGAACCGGCTTTCGCCAGGAAACACAACATTCCCCCATCCTGCTCTCCCAATGAACTCGCGCTTGACACTACTGAAGTCGGTAATGGCGGCAATTTGGGGCCAGTGGAATGTACGCTACAGGGCGTCTGGCTCGGAGCTGTCCTTGAACTAACCGGATGTAGCAGTTCGTTGTGTCACTGTGGTGCCAGCTGCTGCTCGAGTTACTGCCACAGATCCAGCGCGATGCAGCAGGGCCACACGCCGAACACGACGGTTTTCCGCCTCTGCAGAGCCACGTGGTCATCCGGTGCCCAGTCTTCTTACGACCGTACCTTCCCGTGACCACCGCTGCTAGAAGTCAGCTTCAGTGGCTGTATTCCTGCCAAGTCTCTCTGCAGTATCGCGGAAGGAATATCCAGTTTCTCCCAGCCCTATTACACGACGTCGTTCAAACTCAGTAAGGTGTCCATAAAGGCGTCTTTGTCTCCTTAAACGCGTTTCTGCCTAACGTCAACTCACGACGTCCAGTCTGAAAGTTATCTGACGCTCATAGCGTCCACTTAAAGCAAACTTGAGCCGCATCCTCACAGTGGCGCTACTAGCGCCATCATTATGCGACTGGGGCGAAATTTGAATACACATCATTCAGATGTAGAAACACGCCTTCCTTCTCTCTGTCGCGATTTTTTCCGTCATTATATTATACTGGCAAATGAAACAAGTCCATCTGTAGTACAAAAGCAAACTTTTTAAATTTAATGTTGTACAGAAACCAGATTTCAGTTATAAGGGTAGAAGGACATGAAAGGAAGCTAGTGAACCATCAGTTAGGGTGGTTCACAAACAACTACTCAAGTACACATGTTATTCCCAAAAGTTATCGTGGAAGTAGGGGCCAGGAGGTGCTGGTGAAATAACACACACTGCTAATGATACCTTTTTATTTTAAAAGACTTTCTCAGTAATAAATATTTAAGTCTGGCATTTTTTTTTTAAAAAAAGCTATTTCAAAAACAATTTCCAATAGCTGACAAATTTTCTTAATGAAAAGGAGATTGCAAAGTATGACGTTAACAACTTCCCAATAATAAGATTTTAAACTTATCATATATATATATATATATATATATATATATATATATATATAAGAGAACAATTCCTTAAGAAAACCTTTAAGTAGCTAGTTTGTACTACAGTTAAAATAATTGTCTCTTCCCAATTAAATAACTTATATTACACCTGTCAGTTGTTACAAGATAAATGTGAATAAGCCAGCACACAAACCTTCACATTAAAGGCAGTTCCCAAAATAATTTTCCTTAGCTCGGTGATGGAGTCACTACGGCTCAGTTAGTACTAGCGAAGGGAGCTAGGCACTGTTGTGGCTTATACCCCACGTTATTCTGTGTGTACACTGAACAAGCAGTGCAGAGAAAAATAAGATAGAATCGTATTAAGGGTGACGAATTAAAAAGTTTGCGGTGTGCCCGTGATATTGTAACAATGAAAGAAGGCATAGCATTTTCACGGTCAGTTACAAGGAATGGATGGCTTCTAGAAAAGAGCGGAGATGAACGATAGTAAAATTACAATAATGATAGTGGAGGGTAGTCAGATTAATCACTTTATTAATGCTGAATAAATTAATTTGGAAAAACAAAAACTAACAATGCCTCATGTGGATCTACACTGAACGGGCAAAACATTATGACAGCTGTCCACCGCGACGTTCGATGCCGCTTGCAGGAACGTGGAGCGGTAACATAGGGATATAAGCGAAGCAGACACGAACGGGGAATCACCCTAGGGAAGACGTGGGCTGTAAATGGGAGAATCCTTTGAGACAAGCTACTTTGACAAAGGACAGATTATGATTACACAGAGTCTGTGAACGAGTATCTCGAAAGCGACGAAGCGAATGTTCACGTGCTACTGTCGTGAGCATCTACAGACAGAAGTAAAAGAACAGTGAAACTACTATTAGCCGCCAAATTGTTGGATGTCTACGACTCTACACAGAATGTGGGGTTCGGAGACTTGTCTGATCTGTAAAGTATGCTAGATGGCCACTGTGGCATCTCTGCCGAAAGAGCGCCCACTGTTCTTTCGGAACACACCGTTCATGGCACATTGTTGAACGTGGAGCTCAGCAACACACCATCTGTTCGTGCTCACATGTTAAGCCAACGGGATCGTCAGTTACGATTGCAGTTCGCACGGGACCATTACCCTGATGCCTTTCCACTGCTAACCAACTGTAGTTACTTTTCCGTTCCACGATCGGTTATCTCAAAAGTTGACACTTCGACGTTCGTACGCTGATTGGAAGGAGGGACCGTATTATGACATTCGGCGAAGAAACATTTCGGAGGAACGGATTTGTATTTCACCGTTTCGGTGCCAATACGCTCACCGAGCGACTGAATAGATGATTTCTAACTGCTTACTGATTTTACATAAGAGCAAAACAACTTAGGGTTTTCAGTCAGATCGGTTGGCAACATTTTACTTTCAAAGTCATTGAACGCTTCTCTCATTGCTCTCTTTAGGGTTATGTTGTCGTCGTTCAACTATTGTTTGTCAGCTACTTTTTTTATCTGCCTTGAATAAGTGATGCTGTTCTCTTTGTTTTCGTGGCATATTTCTAATACGGTTATAAAACCATGGTGGGCCTTTGGTATCCCTTAAGAAGTTGTTCGGAGCACCCTTGTGTAAGACATGTTGAATGATGTTTCTGAATTTTTTTCCATTTGTACTCTAGATCTTCGTCCTCAGCACTGAGTATTTGATGTCGACTACTCAGATATAATACAGCAATTTGTAATCTGTAACTCTTGTTAAGCAAAATTTTTTTCCTACCTTTATTAACATTTCTTATAATACGCATAGTCATAATTGCAATCGCAGCCTTATAATCACTTATACCTACGTTAACTGGTTAGATAAATTAACGAGTCTTCGTTGCTAGAAGGTATTACGTATTACTTTCTTTAACTGACAATTACTATAACTTACAATGTTAGTCCGCAGGCGTTAATCTTAATTTAAAACATTAATTTCCACGTTATTTCACAGCAACGGTGGCCTGGCTTTTCCTCACGTCCGCATACTTGACACGTGACAGCTCTCGACAGACGAACATGTGCGACCTCTTGTGGCCACAATCGATCACTTTCTCTCGTTTGCCCGTATACTCTTTCATACACGCTGTTGCACTTAATTACCTACTTCACAATAATGAAATGTAGCAAACTGCAATGTTGCACAATCAACGTAATTACCATTACAGTTGAAAACTTGTTGTCATTTAGAAAATGCTACTACCCTACCATGAACTGTTTTTCAGAAATTATTAGAACGGCAGACAAAAAAATGACTCTGAGCACTATGCGACTTAACTTCTGAGGTCAACAGTCGCCTAGAACTTAGAACTAATTAAACCTAACTAACCTAAGGACATCACACACATCCATACCCGAGGCAGGATTCGTACCTGCGACCGGAGCGGTCGCTCGGTTCCAGACTGTAGCGCCTAGAACCGCACGACCACTCCGGCCGGCAAAGGCAGACAATATCAGCGAAAAGACATCCGCCGACAAACATATGTTACAGAATAAAGTAAACAGAGTACTGAAGCAGGGTACATCAACATTGACTGTCCTTGGTGTCACACCATAGCTAGACGAAACCTTACGCTTCACTGACGTACCCCGGTTTCCTTGTAATTAGCTCCAATAGATCCAGCTATGTCTGTGTCCTTTAAAACAACGGAATATGTGTAACTGTAGCTCAGCAATAAATTTCCTTCAGTTTATCAGCAAATAGGCAAGAAATGACCTTTGTAGACTTGGCTCTTCTCAATATCACAGAAAAACCTTTCCCGTATTTCAATGGCCTTGCCTACTGTTTACCCGCTACTGTCTTCAGCGTGCCTCATAGTGCTTTTATTTTATTCTTAAATTAATTATCAGTCAGTAGCGAGCAAGTGGGTGTGTAGGACCTTCCATCGAGCTACAGACCCCCCTTGAAAATGTCCTCCGCAGACGGGGACGATGTTGTGTCTAGACAAGACAGCCTAGACACAATATGAGGAAGCCGAAAGGCACGCGCTTAAACTCACGCAGGCTGGCGTGAGGTCTGAAACAGGATACGTAATGAATGCTATACAGAAAAGTACGTAGCTTCTGGAATACTTAACTTTAATCCATAATTGTAGAACATTGGTCTGACGGTACAGGCTTTATAATATAACCAGCAAAAGATAAATGGCGCCTTGCTAGGTCGTAGCAACTGACGTAGCTGAAGGCTATGCTAATTATCGTCTCGGCAAATGAGAGCGTATTGGTCAGTGTAGCTTCGCTAGCAAAGTCGGCTGTACAACTGGGGCGAGTGCCAGGACGTCTCTCTAGACCTGCCGTGTGGTAGCGCTCGGTCTGCGATTACTGACAGTGGCGACACGCGGGTCCGACGTATACTACCGGACCGCGGCCGATTTAAAGGCTACCACCTAACAAGTGTGGTGTCTGGCGGTGACACCACAGACGATATGTTGGGAATCGACACAGAATTCATCAACCGACCACGGCATAACAGTCTGGATAGTTATTATGGACATAATTATCCTTCGTACAATGTTCGTACTTTAAGACTTTGACGTTTCGCCGGGGTCAAAAGGATTGGAGAAAGAGCGCTATCACACATGGAGGAGGATGGCCGAAAGTGCAGTCTTTATAACTATATAAATAACCGCTTAGACATTGTAAGAAAACCGAACAACGAAGCTGTTCATACGGTGTTATTTGATATGTGACTACCAGTTTCGGTGCTTCAGTACACCATCTTCAGGCCTTAACTGAGGCGGAGTGTCTTAACTCCTATCGTATACACGATTCCTCAGCGGCCTCAGCGTCACCTAAGACCTGAAGATGCGTACTGAAGGGCCGAAACTGGTAGCCATATAACAAATAACACCATAAGAACGTCTGCAGGTGTTCCAGTTTGTTACATACATGAACGGCTGAAGTTCCTCAAACCTCCAATCAGACGTATAGGCAGACAAAAGCACTGTCCCAAAACGATTTTCATCGCCGTGAGGCGGGGATACGCTTTTATTACACTTATCCCCGGAATGTGAGTCGTCGTTGCCACTGCGCAAACGGTCGATGACGCACATCGGAGAACTTTGAATGAGGGCATCCAGTCTACCATGCGGAACAGACCAGATGAAAGCAGACAGGAATTTTTACACAACTGAATATGCTGCTTGCACTTTAATGTGAATGACGGAATCGTCTAGTATCACGTAAGAGCGAAGGAAGCTGAATCATATCGATTTTCAGCACTCCGAACGAAATGTTTAGTCCGTCTAAGATACTTCAAACATTATCTATTGCTCCTTGTAATGTACTTTCCTTTTTATGGCTCACCTCACTACATAATAATAAGTATTACAATAATTTGTACAAGTGAAAACACTGTTGTAGACTACATATTAAGCATTAACTACGACGGACCACGTTTTCGTTTATAAAATATATAGAGGCTAGAGGCTGCGGAATCGCACGGAAAACAATAATGCTAATACCAATGATAACATAACAACGATAATAATAACAATAATTTACAACCATTTAGACACGCGCTTTTCCCCAACAGGTAAACTTGACATGAAGGAAAAGTAAAACTTTTTTAGTAGCTTTTGAAGGTATTAGGATGCTTCTAGTAGTCGCAATGAGCCGTTTGTACTGTACACTGTTGAACCAAAACATCAGAACCACCTGCTTAACAGCATGTTTGTCCGTCTTTGGGACGAAATACATCACTGATTCTGCGTATGAGGGCTTCGACAGTTTGTTGGTGGGTTTGTGGAGGTACGTGGCACTAGATGTCCACGCACAGGTCATGTAATTCGTTGAAATAACGGGCTGCTGGTTTGCGTACGCAGTGATGGCATCCGACAGCGACCAGGATAGGTTCAACGGGATTTCATCACGCGGATTTGGTAGCCGAGACGTCAACGTGAGTTCACTGTAATGATCCTGAAACCACTGTAGCACGGTTCTGGCTCCGAGAGACGGACAATAATCCTGCTGAAAGATGGCATCGCTGTCGGGGTAGACATCAAGTGTGAAAAGATGCAGCAGGATCGCAGCTATCAGCGTGTCTTCGACTACTACCACAGGTCCCATGCAAGCGCAGGAGAATGTCTCCCACAGCACAAAACTACTCCCACCTGTCGGCGTCCGCGGCGCGCTGCACGTTTCGAGCCGCCGTTCATCTCTATGGCGGCGTTTGTGGAGACGACCAGCTACCTAGTGTAGCAAAAATGTGTTTCACCCGAAGAGCTGACAAGTTTTCAATGATCCACGGTCGAGTCCCGACGGTCCCATGCCCACTGCAATAGTGACTGACGATGACGTAGGGTTAATTTGTGAACACATAGGGATGGTCTGCTGCGGAACTCCATGTTCAACAATGTACGATGGTTCATTGAACCCTCTGCCAGGCAGGCACTTTATTGTGAATAGCAAAGCAATCACGCAGATGTAGATGTAGAAACGGTGTGCCCGAAACACCTGTGCTTGCACCAGCATTGTGCTCTTTCGGCAGAGATGCCAAAGATCACCACCTGTCCTACTTTACAGAGCAGACAAGCCCCAACGTTCTGTGAAGAGTCGTGAACGTCAATCTATTTTAGCGCGTAGTGGTAGTTTCACTGTCCATCTACAGGTTTCCGTAGATCCTCACGACAGTAGGACGTGAACGGTCTACCAGCTTCGCTGTTTTCGAGATCTCCTTCACAGGCTCTGCGTAATAGTAATCTGCTCTGTGTCAAAGTCACTTATCTCAATAGATTTCCGCAGCTGCAGCCCATATCTTCGCTAGGGTGATCACCTGTCCGTTTCTGCTCCGCTTACATAGTTTTGCTACAGAATCACGTGCTCGTAAAGCCACCAGGACACATCCAACGTCGCGACGAGCAGTGTTTTGGCTTATCAGTGTATTTTGTGGACATTGCTAATCGACATTCTTTTTTTCCTGTTTAGGAACACGATTCTTCACTTTGCGTGACGTAGGTTGGATCAAATGGCTCTGAGCACTATGGGACCGAACTTCTGACAACTCCCCTAGAACCTAGCACTACTTAAACCTAACTAACCTAAGGACATCACACACATACACGCCCGAGGCAGGATTCGAAACTGCGACCGTTGCGGTTGCGCGGTTCCAGACTTTAGCGCCTAGAACCGATCGGCCACTCCGGCCGGCGTGACGCAGGTGAAGAAGCGATGCAACATTTTCACGTTTTTGCAGTAACAATGCTACCACTGTCTGCCTTCGTCCGGAACAAAGTTCTATAATATTTTGAAAACATAGCTCCTCGCTCTTTTAGAAATGTATTATCTGAATAAGTGAAAAAAAGAAACAAACAAATAAAAATAACCAATTTCCCTTGTCTCAGTTTTTAATCCACATTTTGTATTCCTATACGGAAGTGTTGACGACAATTGGTTACTGTTCTATTTATGCTTCTGCTTACAGGTGAGACAATTAAGATGTCAGTTCCAGAACGAGATTTTCACTCTGCAGCGGAGTGTGCGCTGAAATGACACTTCCTGGCAGATTAAAGCTGTGTGCCACACCGAGACTCGAAGTCGGGACCTTTGCCTTTCGCGGGCAAGTGCTCTACCATCTGAGCTACCCAAGAATGACTCACGCCCCGTCCTCACAGCTTTACTTCTGCCAGTATCTCGTCTCCTACCTTCCAAACTTTACAGAAGCTCTCCTGCGAACCTTGCAGAACTAGGATTCCTGAAAGAAAGGATATTGCGGAGACATGCCCTGATATTATCAGCGCACACTCCGCTGCAGAGTGAAAATCTCATTCTGGAAACATCCTCCAGGCTGTGGCTAAGCCACGTCTCCGCAGTATCCTTTCTTTCAGGAGTACTAGTTCTCCAAGGTTCGCAGGAGAGCTTCTGTAAATTTTGGAAGGTAGGAGACGAGATACTGGCAGAAGTAAGGCTGTGAGTACCGGGCGTGAGTCGTGCTTGGGTAGCTCAGATGGTAGAGCACTTGGCCGCGAAAGGCAAAGGTCCCGAGTTCGAGCCTCGGTCCGGCACACAGTTTTAATCTGCCAGGAAGTTTCAAGATGTCAGTTGTATTTAATATAACTTTACAAGTAGATTAATGAATTTTTAAACAGTTAGAAAGTAGTAATCACACTAATGATGCTCGTTTACGAAGGAGAGATTTTCACCTGGTGGCAGACGATTGCTCTATAACCGTGTTGTACCGTACCGACGCAATTTGCCTGAAGCAGGTTACGCACGTAACGCGCATGCGCCACGACCCGCAATGACCTTAACACATCGGCCGGTTGCCCTGATTTGAAGTCGCTAGCGACTTCACGCTAACCATACCGAACCATATCTCGGTTCAGTGAGCGCCACTCATTAATGACTGGGTAACGTAGGGAGAAACGGTTTATCACACTTTTCACCTGGTAATTCGTTCATGACATCCTCCGTTGTTCACGGTACACAGTTTCCGTCCCGACACTGTTATCGATTGTACAGTACGTGAGGAACGTACGCTTACATTCTGATTAACGATTTCCAGCGGAACGCCGGAAAGGCATCTAGGAATAGCGGAAAGGCACCTTCAGCAGAGCCACACCCTTCCAACAGAGCTCCACCATTACAGACCTCTATGATAACGGAACGTTAAATTGTAATCTTCTTTCAACGCATTTGAAGTTAATAACGTACGTTAAAGGAGCTGACTCTTGCAGAACACACAGGTCTTCCAAAATTTGTTTGCTTAAGAACGAAGAGAGTGAGAGGCAAAATAAACACTCGTTATATTTCTCAATTAAAACTGGGAGACAGATATAATAATCATGTTTCTATTTTATTTTTCTCAGTAATACTTTACGAGAGAAAATGAAACACCGACTGGTGAAGACATGTTGGGAAGTAGTGTTAGAATTTTGACGAGTCGCACAGCTTTACAGTCAGTAGAAATTTTTGACCAGTACGTTCAAACATCGATGTCAGACATCAGTGTTCTCGGGATGGTTTTATATGCCCGTAGAATTACTCTACGCAGTGTTCCGCAAATCATTTCCCACGGCCAGCTTTACAAAATTAGAGCACAAATGGTATGAACATAAAGAAGTAACCAACATGCATCATGGTCTGATGCAGCCACTCTCGACTTCCTCTCCTGTGACAACCTATTCATCTAGAGTCACATTTGCACCCTAGGTACGTCTGTAACACTTCGCTACTGCGCACGATACTTATTAAAGCCTGTACTATGGTAAGTTGACGGGCTTCACCTTATAAGAAAGGATTTTGGTATATATGTTGACCGCTAGTACCTGAATGGAGGCAAAATCAGACTTTCACCCACTCAGTAACAACAATGATACGTCAAGCAAGTCTGAAGTGCAACTATACGTTAAGACGGACAAGAAACAACACAGCAGATGCTACCAAATTGTTAATAATACGGTCGCCAGCCTAATTAGGCATTAACTGAGTTTCTTCCCAGTACAAGTTGATGCACGTTCATACAAAACAACACGTAATAACACTGCATACTATGGTAAATTTTAGACCCAGGAAATCTACTGAACTAATAATTTCACTTTCTGTACTAATATGTACAAGCCATAAATACACAACAATACACCATAATGTTTACTACAAACTTCGTACTGTCTACTGATCTGATTAAAATCGGGCATAGGTTACCCTAGAAATAGCACTTTCGAAACACATATACAATGTCAATTTTGAAAAAGGTAAAACACTAATAAATTTTGGTTTTATATTGACTTTAACTTTGCTGGTCAAATCAGTTCAGTACATTTCAGAATTTAAATGAATAGAAAAGAAAAGGGGGGGGGGGCACCTTGAAACTGTTATGATCACTGTATCGAAAATATTGATTAAAGGATTCATTAAGCACTGAAGATTTCCAATAGGTGAGTTACTACTCTTTTTAGCTTATTTCCTGCTCATTTAATTACCATTTATCTGCCTCAAATAATTAAACTTCATTACTAAACCAATTTCAACATTATCTTCCAACTTTGCCAGACCTATATATTCATTAACAACAAAGTTCTTCAAACATCATTCTAACATAGATAGGTCTGCAGGTAAGTATTGTTAACATAAACTTTAAATCTTCATTTCATGACACTCGGATTGCACAACATGTGGAAAGGACCCTGTCTAGGTTAGTTGTGAGGATAATTAACTGATAGGACAGTTCTGGTAAAAGTTAAGTTGTTATTGAACAGTCAGGAACAAAAGTAACACTGGTCCACACGAATACAGTACTAAAAGTTTCAACCTGTTCGTGTCGATGCGGCGGTTGGCGGGCGGCGAGACGGCGAGGCGCAAAGCACACATACAATCACAGCTTTGGCTCTTGATGTATCGGCACTTTGCTTCTTCTTAGCGTCGCAATACTTTTCCATTTAGTGCCTATGGAATATAGCCATGCTGCATAGTCGTCGGAAACGGCACATCCGAGGCTCAATGAAATCACGTTTTCCAGGAGAGCCTCCTCGATCCAGAGCGTGTTTCTCAGACCGATGCCCAACTCCAACTACTACTGCTGAGCCCATTATGCCGTGCAGTGCCCGTGTGCATTTTCCCGCGCTCGCCTGCCATCCACCTCTTACCGCTCCGCTACAGACAGGGTATTCACCAGAGGTTTTGCATTCTACATATCTTAATACATTGCCTACGTATGGAGCAGGCGCACAATTACAACTTTAACATCTTACAACAGTTTCAACATTTCTTACATTTCCATTTTGTTATAATATTGCTTGCAATTTGACATAAACATTAATATTCACATCTAAAATTGTTTACAGTTTCTTTAACACAATGACATGAAAAGAAAAAAGAAATGAAATCAGAACATCGCTTACACTAATTTATCGAAAATCAGAAGAAAAAATTATTATTTGCACAATAGTATAACGTTGTTGTTGTTACACGTCCAGAATTTTATATATATATTTTCCAGTCTACCACTACAGAACTTGCTCTCTACGCCTCCCTATAGTACCATGGTACTAAAAATCCTGTCGTCCAGTCGCTTCTATTGTCAATTTTGACCACAAATTTGGTCTTCACTGATTCTGCGCGACATGGAAAACACATCACCCTGTAATACACTCCTGGAAATTGAAATAAGAACACCGTGAATTCATTGTCCCAGGAAGGGGAAACTTTATTGACATATTCCTGGGGTCAGATACATCATATGATCACACTGACAGAACCACAGGCACATAGACACAGGCAACAGAGCATGCACAATGTCGGCACTAGTACAGTGTATATCCACCTTTCGCAGCAATGCAGGCTGCTATTCTCCCATGGAGACGATCGTAGAGATGCTGGATGTAGTCCTGTGGAACGGCTTGCCATGCCATTTCCACCTGGCGCCTCAGTTGGACCAGCGTTCGTGCTGGACGTGCAGACCGCGTGAGACGACGCTTCATCCAGTCCCAAACATGCTCAATGGGGGACAGATCCGGAGATCTTGCTGGCCAGGGTAGTTGACTTACACCTTCTAGAGCACGTTGGGTGGCACGGGATACACGCGGACGTGCATTGTCCTGTTGGAACAGCAAGTTCCCTTGCCGGTCTAGGAATGGTAGAACGATTGGTTCGATGACGGTTTGGATGTACCGTGCCCTATTCAGTGTCTCCTCGACGATCACCAGTGGTGTACGGGCAGTGTAGGAGATCGCTCCCCACACCATGATGCCGGGTGTTGGCCCTGTGTGCCTCGGTCGTATGCAGTCCTGATTGTGGCGCTCACCTGCACGGCGCCAAACACGCATACGACCATCATTGGCACCAAGGCAGAAGCGACTCTCATCGCTGAAGACGACACGTCTCCATTCGTCCCTCCATTCACGCCTGTGGCGACACCACTGGAGGCGGGCTGCACGATGTTGGGGCGTGAGCGGAAGACGGCCTAACGGTGTGCGGGACCGTAGCCCAGCTTCATGGAAACGGTTGCGAATGGTCCTCGCCGATACCCCAGGAGCAACAGTGTCCCTAATTTGCTGGGAAGTGGCGGTGCGGTCCCCTACGGCACTGCGTAGGATCCTACGGTCTTGGCGTGCATCCGTGCGTCGCTGCGGTCCGGTCCCAGGTCGACGGGCACGTGCACCTTCCGCCGACCAGTGGCGACAACATCGATGTACTGTGAAGACCTCACGCCCCACGTGTTGAGCAATTCGGCGGTACGTCCACCCGGCCTCCCGCATGCCCACTATACGCCCTCGCTCAAAGTCCGTCAACTGCACATACGATTCACGTCCACGCTGTCGCGGCATGCTACCAGTGTTAAAGACTGCGATGGAGCTCCGTATGCCACGGCAAACTGGCTGACACTGACGGCGGCGGTGCACAAATGCTGCGCAGCTAGCGCCATTCGACGGCCAACACCGCGGTTCCTGGTGTGTCCGCTGTGCCGTGCGTGTGATCATTGCTTGTACAGCCCTCTCGCAGTGTCCGGAGCAAGTATGGTGGGTCTGACACACCGGTGTCAATGTGTTCTTTTTTCCATTTCCAGGAGTGTAGTTCTCGCATTCTTAGAAGCTAATAGTGCAGTCCGACGAGTCAGATTTCACATATTTTTTTCCAGCTGCGATTATGGTTTATAACAGGCATGCAGAGAATCCAACTCTTCCCACTGTTTGGTACGGGAGTGTCTGTGCAATGAGGTGACACGATACGATTTTTGGTGTTCTCTCGTTCATGCATTTCCAGGGAACGAAATAAAGTCAAGACCATTTCATCTATGACGCTTTGTTCCATTTCCTGAGACGACAATCGCTGGTGTCATACCAATAGCTGTGTCCATGCTTGATTTCAAGAACCATTAAATAAAATAAATAAATTCCTGCAGTAAGGATGACATCATTACGAAGTTTTGCGAGTGGTGCTGTCTGGATAGCTTGGTCTTCTTTCATTCTGTGTAAGGTGCCAGCGAGTTCGCAGCTCCTTCACTCCACGGCCACTCTGGTCTGTATCGACCGAACCCTGTCGAGATGCCAATCACTTCCCGCAGATCCTAATTCGTCGTGAAAAGCTGTTGCGCGACGGAAAAGTCAGACAGTTAATGCCAGGGTGTGGTCCTTACAAAAATCAGTTGTAGTAAGGGGTTATTGGGTTCATCTAGCTATTGAAATTAATGAGTGGTCCGAGTTCAGCAATGTTGTTATAACCATAAGTGCAAGCAAGAACAATACGTTTTGATAACTGCACATTATCATTTCCGCACAATCGGAGGTAAAGCATAATCAGAACATAAGATCTTCAAACAGATTCAATTAGAAATGACTGTAATACGAAGAAACCGCGCGAAGTTTGCGGTAAAGAAAATGGTCACATTAATAATCGATACTTCGTCAAAGAAAGCAAACGCAGGATTCCGCTGAGAACATGGCGACTGGTTCGACCCGTCATCAGGTGGAAGTGCACTGAAGCGCCGAAGAAACTGGTGTAGGCCTACGTATTCAGATACAGAGATATATAAACAGGCAGAATACGGCTCTGCGGTCGGCAACGCCTATATAAGACAACAAGTGTCTGGCGCAGATCGGTTACTGCTGCTACAATGGCATGTTACCAAGATCTAAGTGAGTTCGAACATTATGTTATAGTCGGCGCACGAGCGATGGGACACAGCATCTCCGAGGTAGCGATGAAGTGGGAATTTTCCCGAACAATTTCGTGTGTGTACCGTGAATTTAATGAATCCGGTAAAACATCGACTATCCGACAGGTGCGGCCGAAAAATGATCCTGAAAGAAAGCGACCAACGACGACTGAAGAGAACAGTTCGACGTGGCAGAGATGCAACCCTTTTGCAGATTGCTGTAGATTTCAGTGCTGAGCCATCAACAAGTGTCAGCGTGCGAACCATTTAAGGAAACATCATCGATATGGGCTTTCGAAGCCTAAGGCCCACTCGTATACTGTTAATGACTGCACGACCCAAAGATTTATGCTTCGCCAGGGCCATTAACACCGACATTGGACTGTTGCTGACTGGAAACATCTTGCCTGCTCGGACGAGTCTCGTTTCGAATTGTATCGAGCGGATGGACGTGTACAGGTATGGAGATAACTTCATGAATCCAGGACCCCGCACGTCAGCAGGGCAGTGTTCAAGCAGGCGGAAGCTCTGCAATGATGTGGGGCGCGTGCAGTTGGAGTGATATGGGACCCCTGATAAGCCTACATACGAATCTGACAGGTGACACGTACGGAAGCATCCTGTCTGATCACCTGCATCCATTCATGTCTATTGTACATTCCGACGGACTTGGGAAGTTCCAGCAGGACAGTGCGACACCCCACACGTCCAGAATTGGTGCAGAGTGGCTCCAGTAACACTCTTCTGAGCTTAAACACTTCCGCTGACCACCAAACTCCCCAGACAGAGCATTATTGAGCATATCTGGGATGCCTTGAAACGTGCTGTTCAGAAGAGATCTCCACCCCTCGTACTCTTACGGATTTGTGGAGATCCGTGCAGGATTCATGGTGTCAGTTCCCTCCAGCACTACTTCAGACATTAGTTGAGTCCAGGCCCCGTTGTGTTGCGACACTTCGGTGTGCTCGTGGGGGTCCTACACGATCTTAGGTAGGTGTACCACTTTCTTTGGCTCTTTAGTGTGTTTCACATGCAAGACCCAGAGCTTAGATCCTTAGCGAGTCCCTGAAGACTGAGTATAATTCTGAAATAAGATCCCCTTAAGTTTTTGGAACGCGCCTAAGTTATATTAACTGCACTCATCTCCTTTTCGCCATTACAGCAACTTAGTGCCATGTTTCCTCTCCGTTTCAGCGTGGGCTGCGTTCGTGATTTCTCCGCCTGCCTACTAACGGCTCGGTGCTAGGTGCTGGACGCGAGCCCCACCTGAAGATCGCAGCCTTTGAGTGAGGCTCTCTCAGCCGTGTACATTAAGGTCTGGCGCCCACGTCCAAGACAACCACGTAAGTTAAGTGCGTCTGTATCAATCGATAGATGATGACGATATTTGGTTCGGGGGCATTCAACTGCGTGGTTATCAGCACCCGAACAAACTCCCAGTCTTTATGCTGCCCAGTCTCGCCATCTTCCCGAACGATGATGAAATGAAGAGTACAAAACTAACACCAAGTCCCCGGGCGGAGGAAGTCCTCGGCCCGGCCGGGAATACGAAGCTGTGACCCCGAGATCCAGAGGCAGCAACGCTAGCAACTGGACCACGAGCTGCAGATTCAACTGATAGAATATCAAGTGTCCTAAATAACCTCTCTGCTCCCCTTTCTACGTGGAAACGCTACCCAAACCTACCCATCTTCCAGTAAAAATGTTTTTTAGTATTTCCTCCAGTGGATTGAAACATAAAAAATTGCAATTTCTCCTCTGATAAAGTTAATTTAAAAATCGTCCAATCTCTTATGCTTTCCAAGTTGGCGAATCGTTAACAGTTGTAAGTTCCCGGTTCGGAGCTTTGTACGTGTCGTGTGGATGAATAGTCGGAGATTCGGCAATAGTAACTGCAAGCTGCCCGCTACACTTGCCAACTCAACAACTTGTATTTCATATTACGCCTTGTAGGCAAAATAAAACACACTGGCAATGAATGATTACTCACGCTGCTCTGTGCAGTTGCAGGTGATGATCAGTTCAAAATGGTTCAAATGGCTCTGAGCACTATGGGACTTAACATCTGTGGTCTTCAGTCCCCTAGAACTTAGAACTACTTAAACCGAAATAAGCTAAGGACATCACACACATCCATGCCCGAGGCAAGACTCGAACCTGTGACCGTAGCGGTCACTCGGTTCCAGACTGAAGCGCCTAGAACCGCACGGCCACACCGGCCGGCTGATTATCAGTAACTCAAAATAAAATAACTACACCAAATTCCTTCCACTTGGGAATGTCCCTAATAGAGGAATCTGTTTTAAAACGAAACATACCGTCACAGGAAGACGACAGTTTAGAAACGTAGTGACGATTTGTTGATTATCGACTTGACTCATCATTGGTTGCAAGTAAAAAGAGGTGACACTAAAGCCACTCGTATTCAATTGTTGTTGTTGTTTTTGTTGTGGTCCTCAGTTCAGAGACTGCTTTGAAGCAGCTCTCCATGCTACTCTATCCTGTGCAAGCTTCTTCGTCTCCCAGTACCTACTACAATCAACATCCTTCTGAATCTGCTTAGTGTATTCATCTTTTGGTCTCCCTCTACGATTTTTACTCTCCACGCTGCCCTCCAATACGAAATTGGTGATCCCTTGATGCCTCGGAACATGTCCTACCAACCGATCTCTTCTTCTTGTCAAGTTGTGCGACAAATTTCTCTTCTCCCCAATTCTATTCAGTACCTCCTCATTAGTTACGCGATCTACCCATCAGCATTCTTCTTTAGCACCACATTTTGAAAGCTTCTATTCTCTTCTTGTCTAAACTATTTATCGTCCATGTTTCACATCCATACATGGCTGCACTCCATACAAATACATTTAGAAAGGCTTCCTGACGATTAAATCTATACTCGATGTTAATAAATTTCTCTTCTTCAGAAACGCTTTCCTTGCCATTGGCAGTCTACATTTTGTATCCTCTCTACTTCGACCATCATCAGTTACTTTGCTCCTCGAATAGCAAAACTCTTCTACCACTTTAAGTGTCTGATTTCCTAATCTAATGCCCTCAGCATCACCTGATTTAATTCGACTACATTCCATTATATTCGTTTTGCTTTTGTTGATGTTCATCTCATACCCTCCTTGTAAGACACCATCCATTCCGTTCAACTGCTGTTCCAGGTCCTTTGCTGTCTCTGACAGAATTACAATGTCATCGGCGAACATCAAAGTTTTTATTTCTTCTCCATGGGTTTTAATACCTACTCCGAAATTTTCTTTTGTTTCCTTCACTGCTTGCTCAATATACAGATTGAATAACATCAGGGAGAGGCTACAACCCTGTCTCACTCCATTCCCAACCACTGCTTCCTTTTCATGCCCCTCGACTCTTATAATTGCCATCTGGTTTCTGTACAAATTGTAAATAGCTTTTCGCTCCCTGTATTTTACCCCTGCCACCTTCACAATTTGAAAGAGAGTATTCCAGTGAACATCGTCAAAAGCTTTCTCTAAGTCTACAAATGCTAGAAACTTAGGTTTGCATTTCCTTAATGTGCCTTCTAAGGTAAGTCGTAGGGTCAGTATTGCCTTACGTGTTCCAACATTTCTACGGAATCCAGACTAATCTTCCCTAAGATCGGCTTCTACCAGTTTTTCCATTCGTCTGTACAGATTTCATGTTAGTATTTTGCAGCCGTGGCTTACTGAACTGATAGTTCGGTAATTTTCACACCTATCAACACCTGCTTTCTTCGGGATTGGTATTATCATATTCTTCTTTAAGTTTGAGGGTATTTCGCCTGTCTCGTACATCTTGCTCAGCAGATGGTAGAATTTTGTCACGGCTGGCTCTCCCAAGGCTATCAGTAGTTCGAATGGAATGTTGTCTACTCCCGGGGCCTTGTTTCGACTTAGGTCGTATTCGAGTAAAATATTTAGTTACTCAATTAAATTTCAAATTGTTGCGTATGATGTCAACACTATGAGGCGTACAATTACGTAAAAAATATTGATATCCGTCGAATTATGAGATTACTGAGGACTACGGGTTAGCGTTACCTGTGCGGAAGGCACCTGAATTCCATGTGTAAGAGTGCTGCACGATAAATCAGACAGCTAGTCTTACGTCTGAGCAGCTCACAAATGCTACTGATCTGGGGAATATTGATTCGCAATTCCTGCAGTGAAATCGCTCTGTAATAAATAGCAGAACGACTGCTATTGCTGAATAATTCCGCAAATTGCGAGTTGCACAGAGCAGAAAGCAGTGCAGAGACTAAATAAGGGCACCATAACAGCTCCAAGCTGCAGTTGGACGCTTCTGCAACTCTGTGTCAGCGCTCAACACGTCGCCCCGGAGCCTCGAATACCGAAAGCAAAGTGTACAGACACCGAGTGTGCCGGACACACAGTTCAGTACCGACGACTGTCTGAAACACACGTCCGTAAGTCTCGCGTGCTGGACGTCAATGACGCGTGCCTCTTGCGCTCCGTTCGACTCCTCAACGCTATACTGTGAAGGCTCGGTACACCGACAGTCGAAAATCTCTCCATTCCCTTCGAAATACCGATAAAATAGCGCAGAATTTTCTCAGTAGGCGGCTGTGCCATATCTCAAATTTCACTAGGGATTGCCACTGCACAAAGTGCGCCCAGTCATTGGCTGAGGAAGCAGCTCTTTTTCCATACTGTGTACCAAAAAGCGACAGAGACTCCAATACACACGCTCGAGCAGGGGAGCAGGTGACCCGTTCTGGCTTTGCTCAGGGTTGCACTGAGCCCGTCCAACGCTTCCTGCCACGGAAAGGCGGACGTCCTTTCCCGTAATCTCTGCTTTGTGCCTCCCACAGGTTTGCTACTTCTGCGTCGCACCAACAACGGAGAAATTCTACCCTCACATTCCAAGCTCAGCAACTTTTGTGCCTTCTCCCACGGAAGTTACACATAATACTACGGCAATCAATTTACACTGATCAGCCAGAAGATTGTGACCACCGACCTACTATCGAAATAAACGTATCGAGATGATGGCAGCGTCACACTGGGTAGGAATGACATGCTAGTCAGACACGGGCACTGTGCATGCAGCATCAGTAAGCGTGCAGAATGGAGAAGGCGCGCGATCTATCTCAGTTTCACCGAGGGCAGACTGTGATGGCACGCAGGACCGGCACGAGGATTTCGGAAACTGCACAGCTTGTCGGCTATTTGAGGAGTGCCGTTGTGTCTTCAAAACGTGAAGAAGACAAGATGAAACCACGTCCAGAGGGCGCGGGATTGAGAGGCCACCCATCATTACAGATGTCGAACGTCGTAGGCTGGGCAGACTGGTAAAACAGGACAGGCGGCGAATTGTGGCGGAACTAGCAGCAGACTTTAATTCTGGGCAGTATATAAGTGTGTCTGAACACATAGTGCGCATAACACTCCTAACGATGGGACTCCGCAGCCGACGTCCATGCATGAGCCGATGTCAACACCAACACATTGGCAACTATGACGGAAACGGTCACGAGACCATTGGTACTGGACGTTGGCTCAGTGGCAGAGCAGTGTATGGTCTGATGGATCCCAGTACCTTCTTCATCGCGCCGATGGCAGGTCGCGAATCCGTTGTCTTCCAGGGGAACAGCTCCTTGACAGCTGCAATGTGAGACGGAGACATGCTGGCGGGGGCTCCATTATGTTGTGAAGAACATCCACGTGAGCGTCCGTGGGTCCAGAGGAGCCCAAGCAAGGCAACATTACGGCCAAGGAGTATCGCACACTGGTTGCAGACCACGCACACCCTGTAATGCCACTTCCTCGGACGAGATTTCCCCCCAAGTCCCAAATTCCCAGAAAAGTGAATAAGCGAACCAAGTTCCATTTATCACTATTATTAGGATAATAACAAGTAATTAAATCAGGAATCTAAGATTTGACAATTTAGCAATCTACGAAAGAAAGATTAAATTTCAGTAAAATTAAAATCAAAAGTCCGCAGCTCGTGGTCGCGCGGTAGTGTTCTCGCTTCCCGCGCCCGGGTTCCCGGGTTCGATTCCCGGCGGGGTCAGGGATTTTCTCTCCCTCATGATGACTGGGTGTTGTGTGCTGTCATTAGGTTAGTTAGATTTATGTAGTTCTAAGTTCTAGGGGACTGATGACCATAGATGTTAAGTCCCATAGTACTCAGAGCCGTTTGAATCATTTTTTAAAAATCAAAATCATAATAAATCGCAAAATTAGCATAAATTAACATTCACAAAGTAGAACCAACGTTCCCAAAGAATATTTCGTGTGAGTACTCTTTGCGAATAGTGAGTAGTGACTAAGTATAATTCAATGCACTGTCACTACGTTATGGAGTTACCCGAAGCAGGTCACATATTTGAATGCTCGTACATGTAGGCGCGCTTAGATTGTTTTTGAGATTGAATAATTGTGATCTATTACGACGCAGTAATATGATCTTCTGACTTCAAATATCACGGGATTAGAATTCGAACGGAGGACTTTTACCTACTAGAATAAAGTGAACTTTTAACTAGATACTTGAACATTACTTAGACAGTGATTTAGGCAACGAACACTGATAGACAATTTTCATTCACAATAGCCAGTGGTTTATGGAACTTCAGTGATAGGTCCGAAGCATATAATTTAAATCCCCCCAACACCTGGGAAAGTTTTCTTCTCGAGACTCGGTTAGGAAGTGACTGATATTGTGCAATAAAACACCCTCTCGTGCCAAGTCGTGCATTTGTGATTTAAAATTCTATCAAATTAGTGACATGATATTTGACTGTAGCGCTCAGCGCTTGTGTAGAATCTTTGACTCAAATAACATGCCCACTCTTACGATTTCTTAGATACTTGAAATTACGACCAGCTTATAGGGAATTTGTTGTGGATGTGAATGTATTGGTTTTATCATTAATGTTTCACCATTAATCAGTTAAACATCGATTACGAACGATTAATTACGATTCTTGGTGAAGTAAATATTGTAGGCCACTTGCCTACAACAACTAATTGCATAGCCGTCCGGTATAATGTGTTAACGAAAAAATATGTATTAGCAAAAAACTCAAAATGAGAAGAAACTAAAAGAACAACGGAGAAGTAACAAAAACTAGGAGACTCTATAGTCTTACGGCAAAGATAAAAAAAAACAACACATGACCAGAAAAAAACTCTCGCGCACTTTTGATATCACTTTGGACCAGACATGAAAAATATCACTGCCACAATGTCCGCCCCTGGTAACTGTGTGGTCAGCGCGACGGAATGTTATGCCTAACGGCTCAGGTTCGATTCCCGGCTGGGTCGAAGATTTTCTCCGCTCAGGGACTGGGTGTTGTCCTTGTCATCATTATTTCAACCTCATCGACACGCAAGTCGCCGAAGCGGCGTCAACTCGAAAGACTTGCACGAGGCGAACGGTCTACCCGTCGGGAGGCCCTAGGCACACGGCATTTACATTTACTGCCACAATATCTCACGCACGTCGACATTTCGGTTCAGCACTGTCATTTTGTGTAACGTCGTCTTCGTAACTTGATAACGATGTCAACACTCTACCGACTGTCGGCGAGTTTTAGCCGAGGCCAAGTACAAATGAAACCAAATCATCAAGAAGAAGAGGCGTTTTAACCCTTTCATGACGATCATGTTTCCCGAGAGCAGTGACGTGTTTCTTGATGTGCTGGACCTCAACGCGCCAGATTTTAAACCGATGTGGGATGTGACTGAACATGGCCTCAGAGCTCATTGCCCCCCACCCCCGCCCTCCACGCTCCACGGAATTTGCGGTAATCAGGTGACCTGTGTGTGCGGATGTGGTGGCAGCTGCCTCCAGCGACATACCAAGGTCTCACTGCTCCCATGCCACGACTCGCCACCGCTGTTATCTGTGCGAAACCTGGACATATCGGCTACTAGGTAGGTGGCCATCGTTTTCTGACTGATGAGAGAGTATATGCTGTCCTTGGCGACACGTGACTAAACAGCTACGTCACGCAACTTAGCCACAATGTGCCACCCAAGAGAAACATTTCTGCGCCAGCCAAAGCGAATACCAAGTGCGCTGTCTTTATTCGGAAAACGGCGTCCGATCCCCCACACAAGCTCCTCTTTTTAGTGCTGGCCAACCGCCGTCGTCTCACTACTTTTTCTGCAGAGCTCTGGCCGACAAACTCTGTGGCCTGGCGACAGAGTGTTGCACACCGGCTTTTTAGAAACAGCGCCTGATGTCTCAAAAGTGTTTTACTCTCACGATCTAAAAAGGATCTTGTCCCATTCTCCGACGACGTTCACAAGACTGTTTTACGACCAGCGTCCGGAAGGCAGCCAGTAAGCACCGCACGATACCGTTTTATCTGGATAGGGCACGGTGGAAAGAAATACACAAGCCCTGCGAAGTCCCAGCTTCGTCATTAATGCACACTGCTAACAGCTATTTAGCGACAGCTACCAGCCAGCTGCTTCGCAGTTTGCCTGAGAAGCCGGCACATCGGACCATCACGGCAGCCTGGCCACCTCGTGCTGTCATGATCAGTGGCGAGGCTTCTGGTCCTCAGGTTAAGCTGTCGCCTGGGAGTTGCTGGCTAGCAAATAGTTCCTAGTCGGATGGCTCTCCAAGGCTCAGTCAAGTTATCCCGCCCTCTTCCGCATGAAAACTAAATACTCAAACATAATCGGATTTATTATACAGGGCTATTACAAATGATTGAAGCGATTTCATAAATTCACTGTAGCTCCATTCATTGACATATGGTCACGACACACTACAGATACGTAGAAAAACTCATAAAGTTTTGTTCGGCTGAAGCAGCACTTCTGGTTTCTGCCGCCAGAGCGCTCGAGAGTGCAGTGAGACAAAATGGCGACAGGAGTCGAGAAAGCGTATGTCGTGCTTGAAATGCACTCACATCAGACAGTCATAACAGTGCAACGACACTTCAGGACGAAGTTCAACAAAGATCCATCAACTGCTAACTCCGTTCGGCGATGGTATGCGCAGTTTAAAGCTTCTGGATGCCTCTGTAAGGGGAAGTCAACGGGTCGGCCTGCAGTGAGCGAAGAAACGGTTGAACGCGTGCGGGCAAGTTTCACGCGTAGCCCGCGGAAGTCGACGAATAAAGCAAGCAGGGAGCTAAAGGTACCACAGCCGACGGTTTGGAAAATCTTACGGAAAAGGCTAAAGCAGAAGCCTTACCGTTTACAATTGCTACAAGCCCTGACACCCGATCACAAAGTCAAACGCTTTGAATTTTCGGTACGGTTGCAACAGCTCATGGAAGAGGATGCGTTCAGTGCGAAACTTGTTTTCAGTGATGAAGCAACATTTTTTCTTAATGGTGAAGTGAACAGACACAATGTGCGAATCTGGGCGGTAGAGAATCCTCACGCATTCGTGCAGCAAATTCGCAATTCACTAAAAGTTAACGTGTTTTGTGCAATCTCACGGTTTAAAGTTTACGGCCCCTTTTTCTTCTGGGAAAAAAACGTTACAGGACACGTGTATCTGGACATGCTGGAAAACTGGCTCATGCCACAACTGGAGACCGACAGCGCCGACTTCATCTTTCAACAGGATGGTGCTCCACCGCACTTCCATCATGATGTTCGGCATTTCTTTAACAGGAGATTGGAAAACCGATGGATCGGTCGTGGTGGAGATCATGATCAGCAATTCATGTCATGGCCTCCACGCTCTCCCGACTTAACCCCATGCGATTTCTTTCTGTGGGGTTATGTGAAAGATTCAGTGTTTAAACCTCCTCTATCAAGAAACGTGCCAGAACTGCGAGCTCGCATCAACGATGCTTTCGAACTCATTGATGGGGACATGCTACGCCGAGTGTGGGAGGAACTTGATTATCGGCTTGATGTCTGCCGAATCACTAAAGGGGCACATATCGAACATTTGTGAATGTCTAAAAAAACTTTTTGAGTTTTTGTATGTGTGTGCAAAGCATTGTGAAAATATCTCAAATAATAAAGTTATTGTAGAGCTGTGAAATCGCTTCAATCATTTGTAATAACCCTGTATAAAGATGTGGCTTGATGTCTGGAATCATCTGTATCACGACTTTTTCAAATAAAAATTTGATCTGACTGACGGATGAATAATTAATGAGAAACACAGTGAAATGAGAGTCTGGGGCCAGACTGACATCTGCGGTCTGTTTCAGTTGGGCACATCACTGACGTGCTTCCACTACTATCTTCATGAGATCTCGGCAAATTTGCAAGTAGTAAAACTTCAGTAAAGTAAGTTCTTCTTAATTTCATTGTAAAACAAAGATAAATGTCACTTAGAATAAAACTTTTCCGTATACACAGGTAGAGTGGGCTTAGGAATAGCTTTCAGCGCAACTGACACACGAGTTTACTGTGATGTTTCGTGTGATGTAATCGTTGGAGCAGCCAGAAAGTGAACAATTGCATATTCCCACTCTATAATCTCGTACGAAATAATATTCGGGGTTAACTCGTGACTTAGAAAGAAAGTACTGATTGCACAAAAGCGAACGGTACGTCTAACACGTGTTCAGCCACGGACGCCATGTAGGTACCTTTTTAAGGAGCTAGGCATTTCACTGCGCCGTCAAAATACATATTTTCGATAGTGAAATTTGTCATAAAGTAATGCATCAGAATTTGAGAAGAAGAGTGATGTTCATACCTGTAACACTAGATGGAAAAATGATCTTTATTACCCATTGTTAAGGCTGTCAGTGGCTCAGAGAGGAGACCAATATGCAGCAATAAAAATATTTGATGGTTTGCCCAATAACTTAAAATGTCTGACAGGTAGCGAAGCAGGTAGCAAATCTAATCCAAAATCGTTTTTCCTGAGCAACTCCTTCTATTACATTGACGAATTTCTACTTAAAAACTGATAGCTAGAAAAAGATTGTTTTTAGTGTAATTGCATGAGTAGAAATAAGATTATAATGTTTTCATTAGTGTTAACACTGATCATGTATACATATGCCGCAAACTAAGTCGTTCCACATCATTTCAGTCAGAGTATCGTTCAAATGTTGTATGGGATATGGGACTAACTAACAAACTTCAAACGATATAGAAATTGTAGACATTGGCGCTGACTGAAAATTGCTCATTCTAAGTATCGGCAACAGTCGCAGCAGACTGTACGCCACTGTCTGATGCTACCTCAAGTGCCTGTTTCACCTTACACCCCTTTGCAGAGTGTTGTGTGCTAAGTCATGTAGTGATTACTCACATACAAATTACAAGTCACTCGCAATGTCTATAACCTTTATATGGTTTGAATATTATCTACTTACAAAGTATTTTATATGACGAGAACATTTCACTCGTAAATCTGCTTATCTGGTACTACATGTAATTGTTTGGATTTTGTGATGAAGACACCCTTAGTCTTTTTCGAAACCAGGCGACAGTAAAATTTTGTTTGAATCGGTCTGCTGTATCTTTTCTTTGGGTCATCAGTCTCCTGACTGGTTTGATGCGGCCCGCCAAGAATTCCTCTCCTCTGCCACTCCTTCATCTCAAAGTAGCACTTGAAACCTACGTCCTCAACTATTTGCTGGATGTATTCCACTCTCTGTCTTCCTCTACAGTTTTTACCCTCAAGTACCATGGAAATCGGTCACTGATGTCTTAACAGATGTCCTATCATCCTGTCACTTCTCCTTATCAGTGTTTTCCACATACTCTTTTGCTCTACGATTCTGCGCAGAACCTCCTCATTCATTCCCTTATCAGTCACTTAATTTTCAACATTCGTCTGTAGCACCTCATCTCAAATGCTTGGATTCACACCTGTTCCGGCTTTCCCATAGTCCACGTTTCACTACCATACAATACTGTACTCCAAACATTCATTCTCATAAATTTAGGCCTATGCTTGATACTAGTAGGCTTCTCTTGCCGAGGAATGCCCGTTTAGCGATTGCTAGTTTGCTTTTGATGTCCTCGGTGCTCCGTGCGCCATTGGTTATTTTGCCGCATAGGCACCAAAATTCCTTAACTTCATGCACTTCGTGACCATCAATCCTGATGTTATGTTTCTCGCTGTTCTCATTTCTGCTACTTCTCATTACTTTCGTCTTTCTTCGATTTACTTTAAATCGCTTTCTTCGATTTACTTTAAATCTATATTCTATACTCATTAGACTGTTCATTCCATTCAGCAGATCATGTAATCATGTAAGACTGCAGGCTTTCGTGGCCGTTGTCACCGAAGTTAAAATCTTCTGAGTTATTAGGCCGCGTCATGTTTCTTCTAAAATGATCGATCTTCTGGTGTCCACTACTGCTAGAACACTAGCAGTAGTGGACACCAGAAGATCCTGAGGAAGATCCTAGCAGAGGGGTCGAAACGTCGATCGTTTTAGAAGAAATATGACACGATCTAATAAACCTTAAGGTTTTAAAGTCAGATCATGTAATTTTTCTTCACTTTCACTCAGGACGGCAATGTCATCAGCGAATATAACCACTGATACCCTTTCACCTTGAATTTTAATTCCACTCCTAAACCTTTCTTTTATTTCCATCATTGCTTCTTCGATTTACAGATTGAACAGTAGGCGTGCAAGACCACATCGCTGTCTTATACCCTTTTTAATCCGAGCGCTTCGTTCTTCGTCCTCCACTCTTATTATTCGGTCTTGGTTCTTACCCGTCTCTCCCTATAGCTTACCCCTATTTTTCTCAGAATTTCGAACATCTTGCATCATTTTACATTCTCGAACGCTTTTTCCCAATCGACAAACCCTATGAACGTGCCTGTATCAAATCACAATTAAAAAAATCTGGATACTACTGTATGCAAAAGTCATTGGACAATTATTTTACTAAGGTATTCAGTAGAGTTGTACTGTCTTCACTATTTCTACTACGAATCCACGATATGAGTAATTCCCCTAAAGCGTCCCTACTAAAATGGCGTCCCTCGGGCATCTCGCTGGGACTTTGTGCGTGCAGGCGTGCAGTATGTGCCGAATGGGGGCGCTGCCATTTTGTGACGATTTAGACTCATTCAGGTTCACAGAGGTCACGCTACGTTTTTTCTGCCAACGACCGCGTGGCTTTCGTTTTAATCACTTAATCAACTACGTCACTGTTCGTCCATTTGTTTCTGTCTGAGTATTATGGCTGTCGGTGGGTAAGAGTAGGGAGGTATCAATTTCAAAGTACGAATTTCCATTCGTCACGTATTATGACGCACTTCCCCTGCTGCTTCGCCGCGGTCCAACAAGTCGGTGGGGCCCCCGAGGCAATTTCGCCGATTTCAGTTTGTTTCCCTTCTGGCTCGAGAGAAGGAGAATAAATGGCGGGGGCTCGTGGTGACGGCCGCCGCCCCCGCATCTGCGGCTGCCGTCCGGCGGCGCCGCTGCGTCTGCTCTGACGGGAGACGCATTACTTCTTCAGCAGGCGGGCAGGCGGCTGGCTGGCTGATTCGGCCCTAATGCGGTGGTAAGTTATGGGCTCGCCGCAGGCGCCGCACACCCTAGACGCTGCCAGAGGTGGGGGGTGGCAACTTTTCTATTCCCGAGGTGGGGCAACCCGCCTGAGCAATGCTGGAGGGTGGAGGGGGAAGCGCCTTGGGCGTCACAGCTGCCGCACGTCGCGATATTGCGAGCGGCGACGCGCGTGCAGCGCGCTGTGGATCGGCCGTCACCCACCCAGCAGGGGGGGAGCTGGCGCGGCGGCCGAATTAGCGGCGGTAATAATCCGACGCGTCCGCCCCACACCAGAACAGACCACACCAACACCACACCAACACCAGACCACAGCACGGCTCACTGAACTCAGCGGCGACCGCAGCACCCCGCCTGTGAGTGTTGCCATTGTTTATCTGTAGCGCGGTGGCAACGACTCACGGCAGTATTGCGATGCGGCATGACACGAAAAAGAAAAAAACAGAAAGGAACTAACACAGGTACTGAGAACCCAGTAGGTACACTGAAGAGCCAAAGAAACTGGTACGCCTGCCTAATACCGTATAGGGCCCCAGTGAGTACTCATAATGCCGCAACGCAACGTGGCATACACTCGACTAATCTCTGAGGTAGTGGTGCAGGGAACTACTGGCTCTATGAATCCTGCAGGGCTGTCCACAAATCCGTAAAAGTACGAGCGGGTGGAGATCTCTTCTGAACAGCACTGGTCCGAGCGCGGGTCTCACAACCCGAACCACACGCCACTGTTAAGCACGAATGAAGGACCGGGTCCCTTACTTCGACTGCACATAATTCATTAAGGTCAATCCAACACATTTATTTCAAATACATAAATGAAGTTACATTTGAATCTTGTCTGACATTAAACAGGAATAAAAAAAAAACAATTTCAATATCAGCTGATTTAGTGCGTGAAGCGCGAGTTAAGCCAATAAGCAGGTAAACTAAATTTGAATCTGCCTGGCATTAAAGAAGAATTTTAAAAAACAATTTTTTATATGTTTAAATTACAGCATTAAGGAATTCCAAATCTTTCCCTATTCTAGGCGGAGGCTGAGCCAGAAACACAGAATGCCACAAAAACACAGTTTTGCTGTGAAATCTTGCAGGACACCCGGAAGCAGTACCAGAAAAGGGGTCGACACCCACAAATAACACAGGCTAAGAGTCAGGCTGGGAGCACATCCTACGAGAATTTCTTCACATCATGCTCACCACAAACTGCAGACATTCCGGCCGAACATCCGCTTGCGGTGGCTGCCAGAAGGACGAAGCGACCAAACAGGCTCAAGCCGTGCTTCTCACACAGGCACCTCAATTTGTACAAACACCTGGGCCAACACCAACTCCGGATTCCCCTCTCACTGCGAGGCTTGGCACAGTTTATACGAAATGCCTTCCAGGAAACCAGTAACCGCCGCAGGAGTTTCACGATTCGCAAACAGCCGCAGCGTAACAGACATCACACGTGTGCTTACGCGCGAGCCACAACTCCGCCAGTCGCACCGGATGCCCCAAACCGACTGCCTCCTGCCGTCCTGCGCGCCCTAGCCGATGCTCATGCCCGGAGACGCGCCAAAGATAAGCCGATCGCTGATGATCGACCAGCGATCTGGCTCAAGCACGATGCAAATCTTCCCAGATATGCTCAGAAACGTTCATGTCTGGGAGTTTGATGGTCAGCGGAAGGGTTTAAACTCATAACAATGTTCCTGGAACCACTCTGTACCAATTCTGGACCTGTGGAGTGTCGCGTTGTCCTGATGGAATTGCTCAATGCACAATGGACACGAATGGATGCAGTTGATCAGACAGGATCCTTTCGTATGTGTCACCTCTCAGAGTCGTTTCTAGACATATCAGGGGTCCCATATCACTCCAACTGCATACGCCCCACACCATTACAGAGCATCCACCAGCTTGAAAATTCCCCTGCTGACATGCAAGGTCCATGGATTCAAGAGCTTGTCTCCATATCCGTAAACGTCCATCCGCACGTTACAATCTGAAACGAGACGCGTTCGACCAGGAAACATGTTTCCAGTCACCAACAGTCCAGTGTCGGTGTTGACGGGCCCAGGCGAGGAGTGAAGCATTGTGTAGTGCAGTCACCAAGGGTACACGAGTGGGTCTTCGGCTCCGAGAGCCCATATCTATGATGTTTCGTTATATGGTTCGCACGTTAACACCTGTTGATGGCCCAGCATTGGGATCTGCAGCAATGTGCGGAAGGGTGCACTTCTGTCACGTTGAACAGTTCTCTTCAGCCGTCACTGGTCCTTCCTTTTCCGTCCGCAGCGTTGTTGGAGATCTGATGTTTCACCGGATTCCTGATATTCACAGCACACTCGTGAAATGGCCGTACGGGAAAAATCCCCACTTCATCGCTCTCTCGGAGATGCTGTGTCTCATCGCCTGTGCGCCGACTGTAACACCACGTTCAGACTCGCTTAAATCTTGATAACCTGCCATTGTAGCAGCAGTAACCGATCGAACAATTGCGCCAGACACTTGGTGTCTTATATAGGCGTTGCTCTGACGGGGCCGTATTCGGCCTGTTTACATATCTCTGTATTTGAATACACATACCTATACCAGTTTCTATGGCGCTTAAGTGTAGCCGGCCAGGGTGGCCGAGCGGTTCTAGGCGCTACAGTCTGGAACCGCGCGACCGTTACGGTCACAGGTTCGAATCCTGCCTCGGGCATGGATATGTGTGTTGTCCTTAGGTTAGTTAGGTTTAAGTAGTTCTTAGTTCTAGGGGACTGATGACCTCAGAAGTTAAGTCCCGTAGTGCTCAGAGCCATTTGAACCATTTTTTAGCTTCAGTGTAAATATATTCCGTCAGCATAGTGTGCTGCGCAAGTCACCAACATCAAACCGAAACGGTCATTTCTTCATATTAGCACCTACATAAAGTTTCAATAAAATTTAACGTCATTACACATGTCCTTGAGCACCTCATTCTTTCGGCCATTTAATAAACATACAAGGATAAAGAATCGACAGCTGAGAATGCTTCTTTCAGCCACAACTGCGAGCATTCGCTGAATTCATATTATTCTACGTATGTCTTATATCCATGAATGTTTATTACGTATCTGTGTTTGCTATACCTTTCCCACTCTTAATAATAACGCATTTATATTGTAAAATTATCCTTCTTTCCCATTAACGCCATCTTAGACTGATAGAATGAAAGGATGCGTATGTTACTGAGATTTCATAGCGTTTGTTAGTAGGTAAACTCCTTTCTGCTGCTGTGGCAGTTTAACCAACTTTGGTGAAAGTCTTTCTTTTTTCAAGTCATCAGTCTTCTGAATGGTTTGCTGCAGACCGCCACGACTTTCTCTCCTGTGCCAACCTCTTCACCTCAGAGTAGGACTTGCAACCTACGTCCTCAAATTTTTGCTAGATGTGTTGCAATCTGTGTTCTCCTCTACAGTTTTTGCCCTCTACAGCTCCGTCTAGAACCATGGACCTGATGTCTTAACAGATATCCTATCATCCTGTGACTTCGTATCAGTGTCTTCCACATATTCCTCTCCTCTCCAATTCTGCGCAGAGCCTCCTCATTCCGAACCTTATTAGTCCGTTTAGTTTTCCTCCTTATCACCACATCTCAAATGCTTCGATTCTCTTCTATTCTGATTTTCCCACAACCCAGTTTTCACTAATATACAATGCTGTGCTCCAAACGCACATTCTCAGAAATTTCTTCCTCAAATTAAGACCTATGTTTGATACCAGTAGATTTTCTTGGTCAGAAATGCCCTTATTGCCAGTGCTAATCTGCTTTTGATGACCTCCTTGCTCCGTCTGTGATTGGTTATTTTGCTACCTAGGTAGTAGACTTCATTCATTTCATCTACACACATCAAAAAATGTTTTGCATCACCCCGTTTCTCAGACCTCTTGAGGACAGACGTTGACTGTGAATATTGTATCGCAGACACAGTCCCTTTGGTTGTTCAGAGCTGTCACTAAACCCTCCCAAAGATGTAAACAACCACGCATGAACCGAGCGAGGTGGCGCAGTGGTTAGCACACTGGACTCGCATTCGGAGGACGACGGTTCAATCCCAAGTCCGGCCATCCTGATTTAGGTTTTCCGTGATTTCCCTAAATCGCTCCAGGCAAATGCTGGGATGATTCCTCTGAAAGGGCACAGCCGACTTCCTTCTCCGTCCTTCCCCGATCCGACGAGACCGATGACCTCGCAGTTTGCTCTCTTGCCACAAACAACCCACCCAACCATGCATGAGCAGCGTCTATTAGACGGAGGGGGTCCGAAAGCCGATCAGCTCCAGTCATTCCACCAGGAAAGAAGGTACACGGCTCGTGTTGTCTGTAGTTCAACCATGTCTAGACGCTCAAAACCGCAGTTCGGTAGCGTCCGCATTGTTACTTTGTGCCAGGAACATGGAGGAGATACAGAAAGACTGGAACTGTCGATGACATGCCTCGCTCAGGCCACAAGAGCGCTACTACTGCAGTGGATGACCGCTACCTACGTATTATGACATGGAGAAACCCTGACAGCAACGCCACCATGTTGAATAATGCTTTTCGTGCAGCCACAGGACGTCGTGTTACGACTCAACCTGCGTGCATGATGCAAAACGTCACTCCTGACGTCCATGGCGAGGTCCATATTTGCAACCACGGCACCATGCAGCGCGGTACAGATGGGCCCAATAACACGCCGAATGGACCGCTCAAAAATCGGCATCACGTTCTCTTGACCGATGAGTGGCGCATATGCCTTCAACCAGACAATAGTCGAGACGTGTCTGTAGGCAACCCGGTCAGGTTGAACGTCTTAGAGACACTGTCCAGCGAGTGTAGCAAGGTGGAGGTTCCCTGCTGTTTTGGGGTTGCATTATTTGTGGCCAATGTACGCCGCTGGTGGTCATGGAAGTCGTCGTAACGGTTGTACGATACGTGGATGCCCACTTCCGACCGATAGTGCAACCATATCGGCAACATATTGGCGAGGCATTCATCTTCATGGACGACAATTCGCACCCCTATCGTGCACATCTAGTGAATGACTTCCTTCAGGATAACGACATCGCTCCACTAGAGTGGCCAGCATGTTCTCCAAATATGAACGCCATCAAACATGCCTGGGATAGATTGAAAGGAGCTGTTTATGGACGACGTGACCCACCAACCAATCTGAGGGATCTATGCCGAATGGCCGTCGAGGAGTGCTCGCGAAAGGCAAAGGTCCCGTGTTCGAGTCTCTGTCGTGCACAAAGTTTTAATCTGCCACGAAGTTTCAAAACCAGAGCACACTCTGTTGCAGAGTGAAAATTTCATTCTGGAAACATCCCCCATGCTGTGGCTATGCCATGTCTCCGCAATATCCTTTCTTTCTGGAGTGCTAGTCCTGCAAGTTTCGCATTAGAACTTCTGTGAAGTTTCGAAGTTAGGAGACGAGGTACTGGAGGAAGTAAAATTGTGAGGAGGGGTCGTGAGTCGTGATTGTGTAGCTCAGTTGTTAGAGCACTTGCCCGCGAAAGGCAAAGGTCCTGAGTTCGAGTCTCGGTCCGGCACACAGTTTTAACCTTCCAGGAAGTTTCAAAATCAGCGCACAGTCCGCTGCAGAGTGAAAATTTCATTCCGAATCTCTGTCTTCGACGTCAATTCAATTTCGGATAACAGCTTTCATTTAGTTCTAATGATACGTTTACTAGGCGGCGTTAGGCCGGTGGAGCAAACCTATGCCATCTGTACGCGTGTTGTAGAGCAGAGCATGTTATGTTATTCTGGGTTCCTTTCTTCGTTCTGTGTCAAGTTAGTATGGACGTCGAGAGTGTGTATACTTCCTTTATAAGCTGTTCCCATTCTTTACACATCTTCAGTGATTTCCAAACCCATCATGTGAGATGAGTAAATAATTTTCGTGGTTACTTAACCTTCCAAGCTAGGCACCGGGAGCGTTTATGTTTCATGGAGAAGTGTTATGTTTGCTTTTAAGCTGATTACATAAAATACATGTTCAATACAATTTAAATTAAATTTCACTGTTAAAGTTTTATCCACGTAACCCAATCCCTGTTTCGTAGGACAGATTCTACAGCGTTTGTTCCTTGTTCTATTCATGCAGGCCTTTTTATTTAACTGCTTGTCAAATAAGGTTTCAATTTTATAAAGTAACATTGTCTATGAACAGGCCGATCGTTTGACTGAGAACAGAACGGACACTTCCGTTTGACACAGGCTTATCCTCCGTGTGTTACATTAAAATAATTTATTGTTCACATAACTTTAGTAAATACCATTCGTAATTTCTGCAGACACCTTTCAAGGCGACCATGAATCGCGCTGTTGTTTACAGTTTGCGCTAAAGTCGTCATTTTAAAATCACACCACATGGGCCAAATTTCCATTGTTTCACACATTCATTTATTAGTAACAGTACAGATGTGTATCGAAGATTGTCGAATCGAGAAGTGTTTATATAACTAACTAACACAAAGATTTAATTATAGTAAGAGTAGCCTATCCCTGGTGTTATCCAGTCTGTACGTGTGAAAGCAGTAAAGGAAACCTGCAGAAGTATGTCGAGAGAGAATTAAAATTCAAGAAATAATACCTTCGAGGTTAGCCGATGGCATTGTAAATATATGAAATAAGGCAGATTGTAAAAACTTTCAAGAACTGTTGAAAATAGTCGATAATGTCTAAGATGATCATCAAGAAAAGTGACACATGGGTACTGAAATGTACTTACTTATTAACTCCTTGACGCTAAAGGCCAAGTCTGGCCTTGGCTTCTCTGATCATTACACACTGGAATGTAGTCGAATTAAATCAAATGATGCTCAAGGAATTAGATTAGAAAAAGAGAAACTAAAAGCAGTACAAGAATATAGGCATTTAGGCAGCATTAGAACTGATGATGGACAAAGTGGAAAGGATATAGAATCTGGTAAGTAAGAGCGTGATGGGTATAACACACGGATAGTGAAAGATGTTGCCTTAGTTCTTCCACAATCCAACAGAGGGCATCTTTATCCTTCGTGCAAGGTCATGAAGCATTTGTTTACCTTGTATTCTTGGCTGAGATGCACAACAAGAGACATGAGTGCAGCCAACGCGACGCGTTTATCACAGATGTTTTGATGCCGACTGCCAAACGTTGGTTCATCACAATAATGAATGTTTTATATTTGCAGTTGGGCAACGATCTAAAGCATCGCATCAGGGTTTGTAGCGACTGGGAGAAGGAGAAATGTGTGCGGGTACTGGATTGGCCCTCGTAGTCCCCTGATGCTGATACTATTGAAAATGTATGGTCTTACATCAAAAAGAAGTTGTAACGAAAAAGATCTTCACTTTGAAATAGCTATCAACGCAAATTCGACGCACTTGGGGGTGTATTCCTCGTGAACACGAGGAAAACTTTGTTTCAAGTACGCCCCGCGGATACCGAGCAATTATCGACGCTGCGGGTGACTGGACGTATAATTAATTGTAACTGCATTTTTCTTTTGTTTGAATATGAAATATACAAATGTTTTAGTTTGTTGACACTTTTTCTACTGATTAAGCCGACTACGATCTTACTTAATAGACTGTAAAATGCTAACAGGTGTAGTAGGGAAAGTATTTATGAAAACGAGGAATTTGTAAATGTCTAATATATGTTCTAGTGTTACGAAGTTTTTGCTGTAAGTATTTGTCTCGGGCGTAGCCTTGCACAGAGTTGAAATCTGGACGACATGCGGTTCAAAGAAGTTGAAAATGGAAGCTTTTGAATACTGGTGCTATAGAAAAGTGTCAAAGATCAAATGAATAGATCGAGTAACTAATATGGAGGTAGTGAATCTGTTTTGGCAGGAGGAAATTTATTGCACAGCTTGACTAAATGAAGGGATGATTAACATGCAACATCCTGAGCCATCGTGGGTTCTTCGGTTTGGTGCTGGAGGGAACTGTACGATATAAAAATTGTAGAGGAATGCAAGAGATGAACGCGACTATTAGGTTCAAATGGATGTAGGTTGCAGTCCTCCTTCGGAGACGAATTGATTTGCACAGAATCAAAGCAGTCTTAGGACTGAAGAACACAACAACAATTCTAATGAGAGACGTGGTATGTGGTGATTAACGTCGAGAGACAGTGAAATGAAGACGTAAAATCTTTGGGCAGATTTATGTGACTACGTGGTTATATATCTAATAGGTAAGTAAAGGATGCTGGTTGCTTTTTCTTATTTTAATATTTGCTTCACATACTGATGCTGCCTATCGTCTGATTGCCGAGATATCCTGAAACTGAATTTTGTTAAAATACGGGTCCACGATTTTGGCATCTGCCATGGAGCTGGTGAGGCCAGTGGGATTCCTGAGCAGGCGGCACCTCTCGGCTTGTAAGTTCGACTGAGTGCTGCGTCGTATGAAGTCATTAAGAGAATTTGAATGAATTTGGTATATATAATGATTAATGTGTAACACGCATCGCCATCTGACTATAGTGTCTTCAACACGACTGATGAGGAAATGCATTTCATTAGTCATTTGAAAAGAAAAACACTTCTCAAGCAGGTCAGCTATTGTTAATAATCACAAGATGTGGAAATGAGTGGCGGAATGCACGTGACAGAAGTTTGAACAACTACTCTCCAAGAAAAAGGACATCCGTTAAAAACGAGGGTAGCTCTCCTCAAATTTTGGCAATTACACTACACTCTCGCTAATCCGGCCATTCCTGGCCCATATGGGGTGCCGGATTAGCGGAAGTGCCGTATTATTGAGTGTCTGAAATTTATTTTACTCATTTATTTTGTTTGTTATTTATTTTGAAAACATAGGGGACGTAGTGTGCTGTACTTTGTTAAACCGAAGGATACAATTTTAAATCACAGAGGATATACTTTATTAAATCCAAAAATACATTAATTGTCAGCCGGCCGAAGTGGCCGCGCGGTTCTGGCGCTGCAGTCTGGAACCGCGAGACCGCTACGGTCGCAGGTTCGAATCCTGCCTCGAGCATGGATGTGTGTGATGTCCTTAGGTTAGTTAGGTTTAACTAGTTCTAAGTTCTAGGGGACTAATGACCTCAGCAGTTGAGTCCCATAGTGCTCAGAGCCATTTGAACCAAGCCATTAATTGTCAAAGAGAACTTAGTCCTTGAGTGTATACTGTACGTAATTATACAGTCGTATCACTCACTATGAAACATGTCCCCAATTTTTAACTTTCGCAATGATGATACGCGACTGTGGTATGTTTTATCACGCAGCCGCTTTACAAGCATTGCATTGCTACTGCATGTATCTGGTTGTTGCAGAATGTACTCCAGCAAGACCTCGGCAGCTTCATCACCAGCAGCGTGAGAAATCTTAATCCTCTACTTCACCACTTTCATCATCTCTTTCTTGCACGCTTTGGTTATTTCTTCATCTGTTAAAGTTTGGTTCGTACCACAGTTTTACTCATTCCTACACTTAGTAACACCTTCATCATCAATTTATTCTCCTCCTCGAAGGTTGTGGAACATGTCAGTGTACAAAGTAATCGATAATTCCGAATTGACTGACTCATCGCTGTCACTCACTACTGGATCCAACTCGGCATCAACGGATGGTCACAATTTTATCCAGCATTATGGTAGCGCTCTCCACTTTATCCCATGCTTCGGCTGCTTGGAAAACATCATGTGTGTTAATTGCTTTTCACGCCTTCAGAATAGTCTCGATAGACTCGTTTTCGCTTTCTTTCAGCAAGGAGACGAGAAGCGAATGTCTATGATGACGTTTAATTGGCGCACGGGCTGAATTAGGGCTGTCACATTGGGTGGGAGAAAGAGTGCTTGTTTACCATCGGACTTCAGAGAAACATCTGAAGAATGGCTGGGAGCATTCTCAGTTATTAGGATATCTTTCAGCGGAAGCTTTTTCATCTTTAGCTCTTTTCTCACTGCTGGTACAAACGTTTCTTGGAACCACGGAGAGAATATTTGTCTGTCAGTCCACACTTTCTTCTGACGCAGTGCTGCACTGGTAGAGTATTTATGTCAGTGTGTTGAGAACAACATTGATGTTGGGATTTTCCAATCACCATTAGCGGTAATTTATGACCACATTTACATTACAGTGCGCCGTTAATGTTACGCACTGCTTGTGACGACGAGCTTCCTTCTAGTTCTTGGCAGCTAATGTTTTTGATGGAAGCATCTTGTAAAGGGTTCCTGTTTCATCAGCATTGTACAAGGCATCAGCAGTTAAATCTTCTTCCTGTCTTATCTTCCGTGCCTTGCTTACAAACTCATCAGCATATTTATCGTTAGCTGAGCGACTTTCTCCGGTGACTGTCAGCTGCCGAATGCCATGTGGTTTTTTCCAACTTGATACCCAACCTGCAAACAAGTTACTACCGCCAAAAATGCAGCTGCCTTTTCCTTTATAATCCAGCCACTGACTGGAATTCCTTTACTGCTTTGTTGTATGAACCATCTATGTTCAGTTCTTCATTCTCACTCTTTCCGTTTTCCCAACTCACTACCCATTTGTGTTGAGTACTGTCGAATAAGATCTTCATTCTTTTTGATGTCATAAATAGTTGCTCGTCCAACAGTGAACTCAGCAGCAATGTCTTTCTGCGAAGAACCTCGATTTAACTTTAAAATTTCGAGTTTCTGCTTGAGGCCTGGCGTAACGTGATTCCTTTTAGAAGACACGATTCCGAACAGTAAAGAAAGATACAATTTCAAATACAGTATATAAAGCGTTGTTTAACTAAGCATTGTAGCGCACGATAATTCATTGTACACGTGTTTTTGAAAGTGCGCCAGATTACTGAGAGGCCGTACTACTGACGGTCGGATTAGCGGGAGTCTAGTGAATTTAACAAATCAAAATCATCTTAATATCATAATCCGTTTCCGGGGTTGAATCTTAACAAGCGTCCTAGGCATTATCGAATAAGCAGAAGCTAGTGTCATCAGAAAGACGGGTCGTTTTCGCTCTTGTTAATACTTGAGAAGTTAAAACACGCGTGCTCACTCCCAAATACGTGTTTTCGTGAACTTCGCTGTCTATCCGTGTCTGGTTTCCTGCCCTTGTTGCGGTTACGTCATGCTTCTTCTTCCTTCCTACGTGTGGCAGCAGTGATATGTATCGATGTTCGCGCCGTCTACCATCTTTGGTTTGGTGCATATAGTTTCCGGCTAGAGGCTCTGCAGGCGGTGGGTCGGTTGTTACGGACGAGGGAGGTTACCTCCTCGCGATGCAGTCGGCTGGGTCCGCTGGCAGCCCCTGCGCAGTGTCGGAGCGTGTGTGGAGCAACACCGAGTGTTTCTAATGTTGAAATTTAGCCGCCATGCGGTGCAATTAACTATTTTGGTTGACTACAATTCGAGTGCACCAGTGGAATTTTTTGCCTAGTGGCCGTTAGTGTTCCGGTTACATGCCCTGGCCGCTAACGTAATTTCAGGCAGCGTCCTTTCCTCGCGTGTTGTCGCTGTCCAACATGGTGTGTAATTTTTGCAGCTAATACATACTCCATTGTGGATTATCACGTTTGTAAGCTTTTGTGTTTGAGTTCTCATGTACTGATTGATGGAAAGCAATGCGTTGTCACGGTCGGTCCGTGGCTGTCCCCTGGTTGGGTTCCGACGGATCAAGTGTAGTTGGGCTCACCACCTGTCTCAACTAAGTGAACGAGGGCAGACCGACCTCCCTGGAGGCTTCTGGGTGCCACCGCTGTTTAATTATCTGTTTTCAACTACTTAAAATTTAAGGCTTATCGTTATTTTTCCTTTTTCTTAATAATTTTGCAAAATTAATTCTTAAATTTATCTTTCAAGCTTCTGCCTTTAAAAGCTTACGGTAACATACTTCAAAATTTTGAAACTTAATCGTGGCCTTGAGCCTTTGGTATTGCACCTTGCATATGTTGGTTCTATCTACTTTACTGTGATGTTTTTTTAAATTATTTTATTGCTATCTTAATTGGATTTTTATCTTTTTAATTTGTTAAGATTTCTTGTTTGGAGGCCTTCAGCCGTGAAAGACTTGCATTCGGTAAAGATCCGGCTATGTGCCGCTTCGGTTGTGAGAGTGTTATTCAATTACAATAAATTACAAGGTGAAACTGACCCCAACTGAATAGTGGTAAAAAAAATTGTTGTTTTGAAGAGCGCGCCGCAGCGCGTTGTGTGAAGCAGTCGCCCTCCGTTTCTGGCGGTGACGTCGCTGTGGCAATCGCAGCTTTTGGTGTCTCCCTCTGGTGGGAAAGGGGAAGGGTTGGCTGTTCACGTGCATTTAAGGGGCGCTATGAGCTCGGTAGTTGGTCAGTCGGAGTGAGGCTAGGTCAGTCTCGCGTCACCAGTTGCTGGTCTGTCTCTCGTTTGCATTTGTGCGGCAGTTAGTGTCTGTCTGTCGTCGGAGTGCTAGTATGTCTGTCGTTTGGATCAGACCTTAAAGCCAGAAAATGAGAGTTTTGCCACTCCACCAGTAATAGAAAGCTAGTGGTCGCCCGGTCGGGGCCGAGTTCCTGCATCTGAGTCTGCACGTTAGGCCGCCAGTCTGCTCGAGTTGCTCGGGCAACGGCCATTGGTGGTTGGATCGGTCAGTTGGTCGGTCGCGCACTGAGGCACGAGAGACTTGTCCGCCTTGAGCGTCGGCGCATGTGAGGTCGCCACGTGAGTCCAGTGGGCCGCGCCGTATAAAAAGAGGTAGAGGCTTCGCGGTTCACCGCCTCTCCTGGACTCCCCACCTCCGGATAATCCAAGATAAGGCACGCTCCCGACTCAGTCTCCTCAAGCTCCTCTCCGGCCGTACGTGGGGTCTGGACCCCTCCACCATCCTCCACACCTATAAATCCCACATCCGCCCTATCCTTTGTTATGCCCATCCGGCTTGGGTCTCCGCCCCCCCTACCTTTTATAAATCCCTCCAAATCCTTGAACGCCATGCTCTCCACCTCGCCTATCGCATCCGTCTCCCCTCCCCTACACAGATGCTGTACGATCTCATCCCCTTCCCCCACCTCCTCCTTTTCCTTGAAAGGATATGGATCCTGTACACCTCCCGTAAACTCGATCCTCCTCACCCGCTCATCTCCCCGATCCTCTCTCACCCCCGCCCGCTGCCGCGCCTGTATTCCCACGTCCCACCCGGTCTCCATCTCTCCACCCTCCTTACCCTCTCCCAAGGTGGCTTCCGCCAGCTCGCCCTCCCTGATGATGTCCTCCTCCCCTCTATCTACCCCTCCTATCAACTTTGGCCCTGCCCCACCCCCCACTTCCTGTGTCCTTTCCTTTAGGCACCCTCCCTCCCTTCTCTTCCCTTCTCTTTTCTCTTCCCCCGTCCCCTCCCTCCACCCCTCTTCCCCCGTGCTTCCCCTCCCCCTTCCTCCCTCCCCCCTATCACTCCTGCCCGTGGCATCTCTGCTCTCCCCTCTCGCTCTCCCACTCCCCTTCCTCCTACTCCTCTCTTGGCAGGTCCCCGGACTCGCACACGCATAGTGAACATTCGCGCGCGGGAGGTCATCGCCATTAGTGTCTCGTGTGTGTGCCTTCGTTTGTGTTTAGTGTTTGTTCGCCGAAACGCCGCCACTATTCACGTGTACCATCGCCATCATCCCTGTTTTGTGCGCCGTGTCGACTAGTGTCAGTGATGTTTTCTCGTCAGGCGTAAACAGCTCCGTGTTTTTTTGTTTTTTGGTGTCTACATTGTTTTGCCCGCCATTTTTGATTGTATTCTCTGTGTCGCCTCCATTTATTACTTCTTGTAAATCTCAAGGCTGAAGAGCGGCGTACTCAGCTGCTGACAGCCCGCCTTGTGTAAGGTGATAAAAATTACAATAAAGAAAAAAAAGAAAATTCGCGGTTCACACGAGAGCAACAGGAGCGAAACCAAGACATCGGTCTGGCCGGTGCGAGCTGTGACGCCGTGAGACGGGAGATCGGCGCGCCTTCCTGCGTCCGTTGAAGCGGCTGGCAGCGGGCGGTTCGGGAGAGCGATTTGGGGGTGCTGCGCCAGGTCTTCTCGAGAAATCGCACTTTATTAGAAATTAAGTGATTGGAGATATGTTGTTTCATTTACTTGTTAAATTCTGCTTGTTTTCTTGGTGAGGTCACCAGCCGCTTTCTTTCGGAGTCGTCCCACCATTCTTCTCCGTTAGCCCACCCGCGGAAAGGTGGTTATTTGTGAATTGGGTGGTCCGTTTTTCCATTGTGGAGTTGGGGAGGGTTAGAGAAATCTGCGTATCGGATTGTTCAGTAATCCCCCTGTCAATCTGCCATACGTTAATAGCTGCCTCTGTCATGTTTGTCGGATTCGGTGTTAATGAATTTATAGAATTAAGGTGCCATGGCCGAATTCCTGAAATATGTTTTTATCTTGCCTATCATCTTGCGAGGCGGTATATGTGTAATGTAGGGCATGTTGTACATCTTATGCAAGTCTGAATTTCATGGGTTTTATTTAAATAGTCATTTTTATAAAGTTGCCACCCTTCCACCGTAAGAATCCTTTTAAAAACAAATTGCATTTTCGGTGGAAAGTAATTTTTTTTTTTATATGAGTGTTTTGTACCATTTCCATCCCTCTTACGGGGTGCATAGTTAATGTGTTTGTGTGAGTTGTTAAAATTTTTAGTTTAAAGTAATCTGGTGTGTTGCAGATTTGCACCACTGTAGTCTTTCAGAGGTTGTTGCGTGCGGTCGTGACTACGGCCGTGTTGAAAGGGAGCGGCAAGTTTCTCAGCCCGAAGGCTTACACTGTCAGTATTGTTCTTTCTGCCTCCAAATAAAATTGTAACTTGATATTTCGATGGTGCTTTTCTGCTTACAAATTTTAAATCTGTTTTTTGAAAAGGCTTTTATGAATAAAATTCGCATTTGTTAAAGGTAATTTCATTTTCATCAGTTACCCACTGGCAACTACTTCCACGCTCACCTAGTGTGATTAAATGTGTTATGTTCTTGATGAATAGCTAGTAAATAAAGTAAATTCCTTAAGAAAAGATTTTGAAAGTAAATTCACGGTTCACCAACCTTATTTGGCCCTTTCCACAATCCTAATTACCTGTTCTGCCCAGCGGATTCAGCGGGTGTATCTGCTAGCTACTGCTGGGAAACGGAAGTCAAAGGAAGGTAGGTTCATCAATCAAAATAAAACCAAATAACTGTGACGAATCATGGTTTTTGACAATCATTTTGCTCACGAAACTCCGCAGAGCACAACGAAGTAATCACAACATGGGTGGAGAAATGACACGAAGTCCCCCCGTCAGAAATTAAGCTGCAAGAAAGAGAAGCGATATCACGGCGCCCGGTTCCCTGACCGATTGGGAGGACCTTAAATGTCACACAAAGCAGTGGCCGTTGATTCAATTGTGTCACCAGTCCACCGTAAAAGTTTTGAGCAAAACCCCCGTGACATTTTCCACTAACTGCGCGTTGCTCCGCCTGATTAATCGCAAGACGTGATTTTTGAAAAGAACGGGACGGTTGTTGCCTCCGGCCTGTAATTGCCACAAATCAGCTTTGAGAACTAAGAATTCAATGGATGGTCTCATGTTTCTGCATCGAAAACGTAGACTATTTCACTGATCTTACGAGCAAACATGCTCTCCCAATTAACCAGACATTCGTACTTCACAGAGCTAAACGTGATTACGGGCGACTTACGATACTGATATAAAGCCGACGAAACTGGTTCCCCACTCAGTCGCTCTCCCAGGCATGACCGTATGATAAGCAACAGACGGAAAAGCTGTCTACTGAACGTGGTGAAGCCACGTTAATCAATAAAAATAGCAATCTCATGATAGGTGGCTAATAAGTGTTTAATAAATACTGGATAAATTTGGCAATTGTGGACGGCACTGCCTCTTAATCCACTGATGGCGTACACATTTAGAGGAATGTTGACCTGCAAATAATATCTGCATATGACTGCATCAGTACTTTTCCCCGTTTCAGTTTTCCAAACAACAGTGCTTGTATCACAGTTGTAATAAATTTCGCATGACGTGGTGCAGGTCGTGTGCGATTAATATTTTAGTCTAACTGAGAATGAAAAAAATAGAATCATTACTAGAGAGCGAAAATGGAGCAGTTCAAGCCTCAAAAGATTTTCTGCGTGTCATTGCTTCGAATTCGAAGTTTTTCTCAACACTTCCACTTTGTCTTAATAGGAAGCCGTATCGCAACGACACTGCAGCCACAATTACTGTAACACTCTCTCGACTGTACGGTGAACGGCAGCGCAAATCTGAAACAAGAGAAACCTTCTTGCCTTTCTCTCTTCAAAGCCTTAAGCTAATTTCATTCCATACCTCAAGTATAAATTGTTAAGATTTCTATAAAAGTGTACGCAATTTCCATCTACAACTTCATCTACATCGATGTGACTACTCTGTAATTGACATTTAAGTGCCTGGCAGTGGGTTCTTTGCACCACCTTCAGACTATTTCTCTAGCGCTCCCCTTTCTAACAGTACCTTAAATGTTTCTGTACGGGCACTGCCTTATTTTATTACGATGATCATTTCTTCCTACGCAGGTTGGCGACAGCGAAATATTTTCTCATTCAGAGAAGAAAGTTGATGATTAAAATATCGTGAGAGGATCTCCTCGTAACAGAAAATGCTTATGTTTAATATTTCATCCATCCTCACCAACTGTAGTCGTTAGTAAGGAAATAATACGCAACCAGTTGCACACAAGCAATTTAATTTTTTGCTGGTTTCGGCAAATTAGAAAATTATACCTATCCCATTATTTGCGAGTATCACCAATAATATGCATACAGCGAAATACCATGGTCATGTGGTTCATAGTGTCTGTTGTTAATGATTGCCACCCGAAGTCGTGCATCATATCCGTGACACATTCTCCTCTAATTCGCTATAATTCGGAACGAACTGTCCTTCGTCAATCCCATATGGTAAGGATAGCACATCGCACATCGCACAGCAATACTCTAGGACACGACGGAGAAGCGTAGTGCAGGCGGTCTGTTTCATAGGCCCGTTGCATCTTGTAAATGATCTTCCAATAAACCAAGTCTTTGGTTTTGCCTTCACCACCATATTATCTGCCTGATTGTTACAAGTTAAGTTGTTCGTAATCGTAATTCCTGGGTATTTAGTTGAATTGACAGACTTTAAAATTGTGTGATTTAACCGAAATTTAAAGGACTTATTTTTCGTATTCATGTGGATGACTTCACAATTTTTCTCATTCACAGACAACTGCCACTTTCCACACCGTAGAGATGTCGTGTCTACATCATACTGCAATTATTTCTGATCTTCTGGTGACGTCCCTAGACGTGAATGAGAGTAGTGTAGACAAAAAGTGTACGAAGGCAGCTCAGATTATCTCCAAAATCGTTTATATAGATTAGAAACAGCAAAGGCCCTATAACAAATCCTTGAGGAACACCAGATATTACTTCTGTTTAACTTGAAGATTTTCTGTCGGTTATTACTAACTGTGACATGTATGGCAGGGGGTCACGATTCCAGACTCACAACTGAAGCGATACTCCATGGGCACACAAGCTGATTATGTCTCTTGTGAGGAGGTAGCTGTGTCTCATTGTATTTGAAAAGAATGGTTTTTATGTATATGTGCTATAAATCAGTAGACCCTTACCTTCCAGGTGGTTCATAATGTTCGAGCACAGACTATATTCCAAAATCTTACTGTAAATCGAGGCCAGTAATATGACTCTGCAATTCATTGTATAAATATTCCTTTTCTTGAGTAATGGTGTGACCTGTGCAGCTTTCCAGTCTTTAAGCACGGATCTGTCATCGAGCGGCCGGTTGTATATGATTAAAAATAATAATCTGAAAGGAACCTAATTGGTATACTTTGTGGGCCGTAATACTTTCCTTTATTAAGTCATTTAAGCTTCATTGGCACACCAAGGATATATGTCTAAATGGCTCGTGTTGGCAGGTGTTCTTGATTCGAATTGTCGAGTAGTGGCTTTGTCTTCTTTGGGGGAGGAATGTTGGAATCCTGCCTTGAGTTTTGAATGGTGTATGTCTGTGGTGGCGATGTAATGACGTTCAAAATCTGCACAACTCTCATGTGGGAACCTTGTGTCAGGCCAGTGAGACATGACTTTCAGAGTCAGTGCATGTCGGAGGCAACAGCCCTGTTCTGTTCCCATGAACGTCTACTCCACTGATATTCATACATGATACTGAAGAATGAGTACAGCGGTGTCACTCTGTAACCTGTCTTATGTCATTTCGATTATCCCAACGTGACATGTACGTTGGTTACAGCACAGTGGTCGCGAATTCATTTTCGAATAAAATTTGCCCGTCGCGATTTCGCGAGAACTACACCTTCCCGTATAAGTTTGCCGGGACATTTCTGTTATAATTTCGTATGGGCTACACCTGCCTGTTACGACCCTTGCACGACCTCTGTGAATTCTGTCGATGCTTGTTGTCATGTCAACTTGACAAGGATTCCAAATACTGGCACAATTTCCTGGAATCGGTCGCACTAAGCTGTTGCTTGCTATTTCCTCAACAGATCGAATTTTCCCAGGTTTATTCCCACCAATCTTACATTTCTGTTCGTCTTCCATAATGAGGATTTTGTGCCATAGTCCGATTGAAATGGTGTGCAGCGTGGAGCTGGGAGTGCTGTTATGATTGACCAAAAAGAGGAACAACATTTATTCGCCTTTAACATTGAGAAAACGAACAATCCAAAGGAGGTTTTATAATAGCCCTCATTCCAACAGTGAAAATTAAGCAACATGTAAAGAAAATATTAAAGTTTATATGTATGACTTTTGCATATGATAGACGGTGGGAGATCAAAAATTAACAAAATTAACAATGAAAACATTAGTCATATTAATCACAATTCAAGGTACTGAAACAAATACATTTGGTCATTAAACAGAGGTTCATATTAAGCGACCAGCTTCAGTTTACCCCAAATATCGTCCGTTCCCTTCATTCAATGTAGATGTTTTCATTTAACAATAATATTATCTTGGAACTCTTCCATTTGGTCCGTGTTTGCATAGAAAAACAGTAATATCACAGATTGAGTCCGCCTTGAAGCAAATCACCTTGTTATTCGAAACTTCCTGGCAGATTAAAACTGTGTGAAGGGACCGAGACTCGAACTCGGGACCTTTGCCTTTCGCGAGCAAATGCTCTACCACAAGGTAGGAGACGAGGTACTGTCAGAAGTACAGCTGTGGGGACGGGGCATGAGTCGTGCTTGGGTAGCTCAGTTGGTAGGGCACTTGCCCGCTAAAAGCAAAGGTCCCGACATCGAGTCTTGGTGTGGCACACAGTTTTAATCTGCCAGGAAGTTTCATTTCAGCTCACACTCCGCTGCAGAGTGAAAATCTCATTCTGGACCTTATTATTCGTTTATTTCTTTATTATCCCAAACTAGTTTCAGCAACAAATATCACCATCATCAGAGGTTTTTTTTTTTAATTTAAAACATGCAGAAAATGGTATGGTTGTACAAACACAGTAAAACATTATTACACTTTTACAAATCATCTTTTGAAATATAGTTTTATATTGATACTTTTGTAGTACCTTATTTATTGTATGCTACAGCATGTTTTAAGCAATTATTATCGCTGTTTGTAGCGTATTTTCTTTGCTCTTTTTTCTGTTGCCGTCTTTTTACTTATCGAACATCATGTCATCTGCAACCATGTGAGCGGCTGTAAGTAAACAAATACTCAAAGGTGAACTTCGTATGTCAGCAGTATATACTTACACTCCTGGAAATGGAAAAAAGAACACATTGACACCGGTGTGTCAGACCCACCATACTTGCTCCGGACACTGCGAGAGGGCTGTACAAGCAATGATCACACGCACGGCACAGCGGACACACCAGAAACCGCGGTGTTGGCCGTCGAATGGCGCTAGCTGCGCAGCATTTGTGCACCGCCGCCGTCAGTGTCAGCCAGTTTGCCGTGGCATACGGAGCTCCATCGCAGTCTTTAACACTGGTAGCATGCCGCGACAGCGTGGACGTGAACCGTATGTGCAGTTGACGGACTTTGAGCGAGGGCGTATAGTGGGCATGCGGGAGGCCGGGTGGACGTACCGCCGAATTGCTCAACACGTGGGGCGTGTGGTCTCCACAGTACATCGATGTTGTCGCCAGTGGTCGGCGGAAGGTGCACGTGCCCGTCGACCTGGGACCGGACCGCAGCGACGCACGGATGCACGCCAAGACCGTAGGATCCTACGCAGTGCCGTAGGGGACCGCACCGCCACTTCCCAGCAAATTAGGGACCCTGTTGCTCCTGGGGTATCGGCGAGGAACATTCGCAATCGTCTCCATGAAGCTGGGCTACGGTCCCGCACACCGTTAGGCCGTCTTCCGCTCACGCCCCAACATCGTGCAGCCCGCCTCCAGTGGTGTCGCGACAGGCGTGAATGGAGGGACGAATGGAGACGTGTCGTCTTCAGCGATGAGAGTCGCTTCTGCCTTGGTGCCAATGATGGTCGTATGCGTGTTTGGCGCCGTGCAGGTGAGAGCCACAATCAGGACTGCATACGACCGAGGCACACAGGGCCAACACCCGGCATCATGGTGTGGGGAGCGATCTCCTACACTGGGCGTACACCACTGGTGATCGTCGAGGGGACACTGAATAGTGCACGGTACATCCAAACCGTCATCGAACCCATCGTTCTACCATTCCTAGACCGGCAAGGGAACTTGCTGTTCCAACAGGACAATGCACGTCCGCATGTATCCCGTGCCACCCAACGTGCTCTAGAAGGTGTAAGTCAACTACCCTGGCCAGCAAGATCTCCGGATCTGTCCCCCATTGAGCATGTTTGGGACTGGATGAAGCGTCGTCTCACACGGTCTGCACGTCCAGCACGAACGCTGGTCCAACTGAGACGCCAGGTGGAAATGGCATGGCAAGCCGTTCCACAGGACTACATCCAGCATCTCTACGATCGTCTCCATGGGAGAATAGCAGCCTGCATTGCTGCGAAAGGTGGATATACACTGTACTAGTGCCGACATTGTGCATGCTCTGTTGCCTGTGTCTATGTGCCTGTGGTTCTGTCAGTGTGATCATGTGATGTATCTGACCCCAGGAATGTGTCAATAAAGTTTCCCCTTCCTGGGACAATGAATTCACGGTGTTCTTATTTCAATTTCCAGGAGTGTATATACTTGGGGTTGTGGTAGTGTTGTGGAAACCAGTTATTTTGGTGTGTATGTAGCTGTTGCTTAGCTGTTCGTGTACTCACGTTCGTTGGATGATGTGTGGCTGCTTTTTCAGAGAAAAACAAAACCTTTGCACTTCGTTTCTGATCCGGAATATTATGCCATCTTGCTGTTCGCGTGTGTCGCGAGAGGCGTATCGCAAGTGGCGGGAATGGCTATGAAAAACTGTAGCGTGAATTACGACGACTTTTGTTCATTATTTATGTCTCTGTGTGTGATGGTTAAGTGGTTCTTTTGAGTGTGTGTGCTTTGTGTTCTGTGTCCTCGGTCAGTTCTCTCAGAGCGGTAAAAAGTGTGTTGTTGCAGAGTGTTGTGTTTTCATTTATTACATTTTTCCCTTCGACTATAGCCTTTTGTATGTGGTAATTTTCTTCTTTTGCATCAAGACGGACTCAATTTGTGATATTACTGTTTTTCTAATGTTTTTATTTACTTGTAATTTCTGCTATTTACTGGTAGCAGACATTACAAATAAATAATCATCCCACACAGTCACGGTTCAGAAACGTAGCCATTACGGCCGAAAATAATTAGATGTTTTTATTTTATTTATTTATTATTTATTTTTTTGAGTAATCAGTCTTGTGACCGGTTTGCTGCTGCCCTCCCACGAAGTACTCTCTTGCGTCGATCTCTTCATCTAAGAGTGCCACTTGCGCTCCGCGTCTTAAATTCTTTCTCTGTCTTTGACTGCAGTTTTTGGCCTCTACAGCTCCCTCTAGTACCACGGAGGTTATTATCTGATGTCATACCAGATGTCCTAGCACCCTATTCCTCCTTCTTGTCAGTTTTTCCTGTACTTTCCTCTCTACACCGAATCTTCGGGAAACGTCCCCATTCTTTATCTTATGAGTCCACCTAATTTTCAGCATTCTTCTGTAGCACCATATCTCAAATGCTTCGTTTCTCTTCTGTTCCTGTTTTCACGCAGTCCATGCTTCACTACCGTACAGTGCTGTGCTTCAAACGTACTTTCTCAGAAATTTCTTCCTCAGGTTAAGGCTTGAGTACTAGTAGACTTGCCTTGGTCAGGGCTGTCCTTTCTGCCAGTGCAATTCTTTTTATGTCTTCCTTGCACCGTTCGTCAAGGGTTAATTTGCCTGAGTTTGAATTATATGTATTCACCACACGACCGGTTTTGTGCTTGTGGCCATCCTCAAGTGTTTACACATTCATGTACATGTTTATACTACTGGAGATCACTGTTTGAACACGAAGAAAACTGAGAATTATTTGCTGGTGACCAAACAGATACCAGTGTAACAGTTGTAAGTGGCAAGACACCATTTGTCGGAAATATATCTGTACTTACATAAAGATGAAGTATCCTCATTATTATTACACTATGGTGACAGTTTTTCCACTCAGTTGCACATTTGTTACCATTTTCAAGTCCATGTTTTAGCTTTTTTTTAAATCTAGCTAAATATAATAATCTAGCATATACTGTATTCAAACATTATGAATCACCTCGAAGGGAACGATCTATTGATACGTATTCAGCATGGTTTCAGGAAACATCGTTCTTGTGCAACGCATCTAGCTCTTTATTCGCACGAAGCAATGGCTGCTATCGACAGGGGATCTCAGGTTGATCCCATATTTCTAGATTTCCGGAAAGCTTTTGACACCGTTCCTCACAAGCGACTTCTAATCAAGCTGCGGCCCTATGGGGCATCGTCTCAGTTGCGCGACTGGATTCGTGATTTCCAGTTAGGAAGGTCGCAGTTCGTAGTAATAGACGGCAAATCATCGAGTAAAACTGAAGTGACATCAGGTGTTCCCCAGGGAAGCGACCTGGGACCTCTGGTGTTCCTGATCTATATAAATGACCTGGGTGACAGTCTGAGCAGTTCTCTTAGGTTGCTCGCAGATGATGCTGTAATTTACCGTCTAGTAAGGTCATCCGAAGACCAGTATCAGTTGCAAAGCGATTTAGAAAAGATTGCTGTATGGTGTGGCAGGTCCCAGTTGACGCTAAATAACGAAAAGTGTGAGGTGATCCACATGAGTTCCAAAAGAAATCCGTTGGAATTCGATTACTCGATAAATGGTACAATTCTCAAGGCTGTCAATTCAACCAAGTACCTGGGTGTTAAAAATACGAACAACTTCAGTTGGAAGGACCACATAGATAATATTGTGGGGAAGGCGAGCCAAAGGTTGTGTTTCATTGGCAGGACAGAAGATGCAACAAATCCACTAAAGAGACAGCTTACGCTACACTCATTCGTCCTCTGTTAGAATATTGCTGCGCGGTGTGGGATCCTTACCAGGTGGGATTGACGGAGGACATCGAAAGGGTGCAAAAAAGGGCAACTCGTTTTGTATTATCACGTAATAGGGGAGAGAGTGTGGCAGATATGATACGCGAGTTGGGATGGAAGTCATTAAAGCAAAGACGTTTTTCGTCGCGGGGAGATTTATTTACGAAATTTCAGTCACCTACTTTCTCTTCCGAATGCGAAAATATTTTGTTGAGCCCAACCTACATAGGTAGGAGTGATCATCAAAATAAAATAAGAGAAATCAGAGCTCGAACAGAAAGGTTTAGGTGTTCGTTTTTCCCGCGCGCTGTTCGGGAGTGGAATGGTAGAGAGATAGTATGATTGTGGTTCGATGAACCCTCTGCCAAGCACGTAAATGTGAATTGCAGAGTAGTCATGTAGATGTAGATTTCACTATCGTGCCGTGAACTGGTGATATAAGCAGTGTATATCACGACTTAACGACACAGTAGTGAAAACGGAAATGAGCGCTTGGCGTCATTGGCCGGGAGGCCACTTATGGGGCAGTTCCGGCCGCCTCGGTGCACGTCTTATTACATTCGACGCCACACTGGGTGACCTGCGCGCCGGATGAGGATGAAATGATGATGAAGACAACACAACACCCAGTCCCTGAGCGGGAAAAGTGCCCGACGCAGCCGGGAATCGAACCCGGACCCGTAGGACGGCAATCCGTCACGCTGACCAGGCAGCTATCGTGGCGGACACAGTAGTGAAACATGCAGATAAATTCTAAGAAACTGAAACATGGACGTGAAAACGGTAACAAACGTGCAACTGAGTGGGAAAACTGTGACCACAGCGTATTTATAAGGATACTTCATTTTTATGCACGTACAGATATATTTCCGACAAATGGTGTCTTGCCACTCTACAACTGTTCCACTTGTATCTGTTTAGTCACCAGCAAAAACTTTTTTTTGTGATCGAACAGTGATGTCCAGCAACATAAACATGTACATGAAGGTATAAACACTTGAGGATGGGCAAAAGCCGAAACCGGTCGTGTCACGAATGAATAATCTTTTATGGTGACAGATAGAGGAAATTTTTCTACACCTTGTACAGGAACTGTCACTGAGTTTAACAGCATCCACTACGGATGAAATACACTCCTTATATTTTATCATACAAAGAAGAACAATGCTATCTCTTGATACTGAATTTTGTGTGGTATAGCCGACCGGCGTGTTCGTGCGGTTCTAGGCGCTTCAGTCTAGAACCGCGTCACCGCTACGGTCGCAGGTTCAAATCCTGCCTCGGGCATGGATATGTGTGATGTCCTTAGTTAGTTTTAAGCAGTTCTAAGTTCTAGGGAACTGATGACCTCAGATGTTAAGTCCCATAGTGCGCAGAGCCATTTTTTGTGTGGTATAGACAAGTAAATTCGCCTATAAATGACGGATTTTTCCTTATCTATATGATAGAACATTATTCGTAAGATATGTCACTGCTATGAAACAGCCTTTCAAAAGTATTGCCCATAGATGTTAAACTGATGGCCGACCGGAGTGGCCGATCGGTTCTAGGCGCTTCAGTCTGGAACCACGTGATCGTTACGGTCGCAGGTTCGATTCCTGTCTCGGGCATGGATGTGTGTGATGTCCTTAGGTTAGTTAGGTTTAAGTAGTTCTAGGTTCTAGGGGACTGATGACCTCAGAAGTTAAGTCCCACAGTGCTCAGAGCCTTTTTTTTTTTTTTGTTAAACTGGTGAAACAAGTACAAGAATTTTACCACTTGTCCCGCAACCGTGCACTTCTGGGCCACTTTCTTTGTGTTTCATTTATCCATAATTGTGCTGCCAATTTTCCCGGAAACAACAACGTCGTCAATGAAAAACATGAGCGCTACTGTTCCTGCAGGTCAGATATTTTATGTGTCTTCGTAACATTTTATGTCGTATTACGCTTCGTTGGAACAAACTTGATGGCAGCTGTAAATGCATATCAGAAATAATCCTATCTTCATTAACAGTCACTTGTTCTACCAATGGTAACTGTGGAAGAACGTAATCCGCATCCTGGCGGCGAACTCAACCACACAGAGAAAGAGAGAGAGACTCGTGTGACAGGTGAGCGACCCATCGTTTGCTGGCAATAATAGTAGGATTGGGGGGGGGGGGGGGGAGAGGGGGAGTCCAGCCGTGAGAAGCGGGCGACCTCCGCGGCCGGCGGCGACCCCTCACGTCAGCCCCGCCCACGCTCCCTCTGTCCGGAGTGTGGGAGGAGCGCGTGCCGCTCACACGATGACTCTATCTGACGGCGGACACTCGCTGGTGACTGCCTGGCTGGCGGGCTCTGCCGCTGCTGCCGCCTCACCTGCGTCAGGCGAGGTCCGCGGCCGGCTCGCACTGGGCCGTCCCCAGGCTGTCCGAGAGCTGCAGCTCGCGCCGTGACAGCTGAACGGGAAACGTCTATTCTTTTCAGATATTTCGAGAGACCTTTCCAAGTCTGAAACATTTACAATACATGCAGTCTGAAACGATGAACGAAAATTTGTACCAAGGCTGGGATTCGAACATGTGCCTCCTGCTGACTAGGCAGACGCGCTAACCAGTACGCCACCCTGGCACACTGGCTTTGAACAACTGCACCGGTTACCCTACTATGCCTCCCTCCTCAGTCGAAATTCCCACTCACGCCTCAACCCACTTGAATTGGGATTGATGAAGGAGGCGTTCTATGGCAACTGTGCAAACCTACCGTGTCAGGGTGGCATAGTTGTTACCGCACCTGTCTCGTGAGCAGGAGGCGCAGGTTCGAATCCCGGCCTCGATACAAATTTTCATTCGCCGCTTCAGATTTCATACGAGGGCAGTTCAATAAGTAATGCAACACATTTTTTTTCTGAAACAGGGGTTGTTTTATTCAGCATTGAAATACACCAGGTTATTCAACAATCTTTTAGCTACACAACACTATCTCCATTCAATGCTACGGCCTTACGCCACCTTGAAATGAGGGCCTGTATGCCTGCACGCTACCATTCCACTGGTCGATGTCGGAGCCAACGTCGTACTGCATCAATAACTTCTTCATCATCCGCGTAGTGCCTCCCACGGATTGCGTCCTTCATTGGGCCAAACATATGGAAATCCGACGGTGCGAGATCGGGGCTGTAGGGTGCATGAGGAAGAACAGTCCACTGAAGTTTTGTGAGCTCCTCTCGGGTGCGAAGACTTGTGTGAGGTCTTGCGTTGTCATGAAGAAGGCGAAGTTCGTTCAGATTTTTGTGCCTACGAACACGCTGAAGTCGTTTCTTCAATTTCTGAAGAGTAGCACAATACACTTCAGAGTTGATCGTTTGACCATGGGGAAGGACATCGAACAGAATAACCCCTTCAGCGTCCCAGAAGACTGTAACCATGACTTTACCGGCTGAGGGTATGGCTTTAAACTTTTTCTTGGTAGAGGAGTGGGTGTGGCGCCACTCCATTGATTGCCGTTTTGTTTCAGGTTCGAAGTGATGAACCCATGTTTCATCGCCTGTAACAATCTTTGACAAGAAATTGTCACCCTCAGCCACATGACGAGCAAGCAATTCCGCACAGATGGTTCTCCTTTGCTCTTTATGGTGTTCGGTTAGACAACGAGGGACCCAGCGGGAACAAACCTTTGAATATCCCAACTGGTGAACAATTGTGACAGCACTACCAACAGAGATGTCAAGTTGAGCACTGAGTTGTTTGATGGTGATCCGTCGATCATCTCGAACGGGTGTGTTCGCACGCTCCGCCATTGCAGGAGTCACAGCTGTGCACGGCCGGCCCGCACGCGGGAGATCAGACAGTCTTGCTTGACCTTGCGGCGATGATGACACACGCTTTGCCCAACGACTCACCGTGCTTTTGTCCACTGCCAGATCACCGTAGACATTCTGCAAGCGCCTATGAATATCTGAGATGCCCTGGTTTTCCACCAAAAGAAACTCGATCACTGCCCGTTGTTTGCAACGCACATCCGTTAAAGACGCCATTTTAACAGCTCCGTACAGCGCTGCCACCTGTCGGAAGTCAATGAAACTATACGAGACGAAGCGGGAATGTTTGAAAATATTCCACAAGAAATTTCCGGTTTTTTCAACCAAAATTGGCCGAGAAAAAAAAGTGTTGCATTACTTATTGAACTGCCCTCGTATATCAATTCATTGTTTTCTTCCAACAGTACCCGACACTCCCAAAAATATTTTCGTCGATGTCTTTTTCTCCTGTCTTTCCCCTGTCAAAAATTCCAACTACCACGTTAGCTCCTTCCGCTCTAGCGTTTTCTCTGTGTTACGTGCCCGAGAACAGCTGGAAAAGAAAAAGTTAAATGTGACTGGAAACAGTAACACCCACCAAATATCTAGGAGTAACCGCCTGGAGCCTCCTAAAATGGAATAAGCTCATGAAACACACGGCGCAACATAATTATAGGATCACCTCTTCGAGGCACTGTAATTACCTCCCGTTGCAAAGTATAAGTTTCGGATTTGGCTCAGAGGTGCCTCCAGCTTTCCTCTGTAACGGTGCAAGAGCGTGGCGCAATCCGACGTCTCCTTCAGCGTCGGTAACGCAAGGTGACGACACAGTCCTCAGCACAGAAGTTTATGTGAAATGTAAGGTGAGTTAATAATGTCACAAAATTTCACCACAAATCTGCCAGACACCACCGTGGACGCGTCACATCATGAGGAGGCCATCACAGCCCCCCTTAAACACATTTCACGCTTTGTTTCAACGTCTCTGTGGTAAGGTTAGAACAGCGAAAGCCAGTTTTGCAATCACACGGTTTCTTATCGGTGACCGAGGCAAGCATTTCAGATACACCGCCGCTCAGAATCAACGCGAAAAACCGTCAGAAGCTGGCGTAAAAGACGTGTGCGGCAGCACCACTTTCCCCAGGGTGTTGATTCCCACACATATCGAGGTCGCAAACGCCAGTTCGCAGTGCAGTGAGCAACACGAAGTTGTTCTTGACAACTTTTTCTGACAGCCTCGGACGTTTGAACGCTTCTCTAAGCACACACAATTAAAAAAGTTTTGCATCACCTGGGTTCCGAGAGTTACGAAACCTGTACAGAAAATTGGCATAGAGGTCAACATAAACGTCATTTCCTCCCTTTCTATTGATCATGAAAACCACGCATTGCTCGTTGTACCACTATACAGCGAGACTTTCAGAGGTCGTGGTCCAGATTGTTGTACACACCGGTATCTCGAACACCCAGTCCTCTATCAACGATGCTTCCTTGTATTCGTCGTGGCATACCATCTACAAGTTCATCAAGGCACCTTTGGTCCAGACTGTCCTACTTCTCAACGGCGATTCGGCGTAGATCACTCAGAGCGGTTGGTGGTCACGCCGCCCATAAACAGCCCCTTTTTATCCATCCCAGGCGTTGTCGCTAGGGTTCAGTTCTGACCACTCTGTTCAAGCGATGTCGTTAGCCTGAAGGAAGTCATTCACTCGATGTACACGATGGGGGCGCGAATTGTCCTCCATGAAGACGCATGCCTCGCCAATATGCTGCCGTTATGGTTTCGCTGTCAGCCGGAGAACGGTATTCACGTATCGTACAGCCGTTACGGCGCCTTCCATGACCACCAGCGGCGTACGTCGGCCACACGTAATGCCACCCCAAAACAGCAGGGAACCTCCACCTTGCTGCACTCACTGTACATTGTGCCTAACGCGTTCAGCCTGAGCTGGTTGCCTCCAAACACGAGTCCGACGATTGTCTGGTTGAAGGCACATGCGAGACTCATCGGTGAAGAGAACGTGATGCCAATCGTGAGCTGTCCATTCGGCATGTTGTTGGGCCCAACTGTACCGCGCTGCATGGTGTCATGGTTGCAAAGATGGACCTCCCCTCCCATGTGTTGGGAGTGAGGTTGCGCATCATTAGCCCTTAGGCGGCCTGAGCGTGGCATGTCATCGACAGTTCCGGTCTCTCTGTATCTCCTCCATGTCCGAATAAAATCGCTTTGGTTCACTCCGAGACGGCTGGACACTTCCATTGTTGAGAGCCCTTCCTGGGAGAAAGCAACAATGCGGACGCGATCGAACCGCAGTATTGACCGTCTAGGCATGGTTGAACTACAGACAACACGAGCCGTGTACCTCCTTCCACATGGAATGATTGGAACCTATCCGCTGTTGGACCCTTTCGTCTAATAGGCGCTGCTCGTGCGTGGTTGTTTACATCATTGGGCGGGTTTAGTGACATCTCTGAATAGTGAAAGAGACTGTGTCTGTGATACGATATCCACAATCAACGTCTATCCTCTGGAGTTCTGGAAACCGTTGTGATGCAAGACTTTTTTTGATGTGTGTTCATCGAGGGGCCGCAACCCTATTTAAAAGTGATCACATCCCTCGCAGTCTTTTTCTCCCGTCTCCAGGATGGAACAACTACGGACCGTTCAAACCAATTCGATGAAATCTGAACTTGTTCCGAAGGAACAAAAGGTCATTGCGCACCGCGCGGGGTAGCCGCGAGGTCTGAGACATCTTGCCGCGTCGGAGGTTCGAGTCCTCCCTCGGGCTTGGGTGTGTGTGTTGTCCTTAGCGTTAGTTAGTTTAAGTTGGATTAAGCAGTGTGTATGCCCAGGGACCGATGACCGTAGCAGTTTAGTCGTATAGGAACTTAACCACAAAATCCGGAAGAGATCGGGATTTACGCTTTCTCTACCCTCCTGCTTTGCACCCTACTATGATGTGATCACGTGGGAAATCAAGAGTAGCTCATGTGTGAATAGAATAGCAAAAGGCCCTCTATCATTCCCCAGTTCCGTAACACTCTCTGTGTCACCTACGCACCTTTCTTGAGGACGTTGGAAATATAACTTCAGAAATTTCAATACCAAATCAGCCTGGTGGCTGCTCTAACGCCTGAGGGCTACGGAAACCCTTCGACACCCTCGTGGGTGGGGCTTGCCTAGCTACAGGCGATGGAGAAACCGCCAGGCTGATTTCGTGCCAAAGTTTGTGACAGGTACATTTGTAACACTGTGACAGGTACGTTTGTAACGCGTGCAACAAAGGTCCGTGGCTGGTACTGAGGGTGTTACGAAATTGGGGAAAGCGTTAGAGGGCGCTTTGCCGTTTTACTCACGCTCATTTCAATGCTGCATTCGCGCGTGATCATACAAAGGGGGACAGGGGGGCTCAAAAATAGGATGACTGAGAAAGAATAATTACACTTCGCTGCGTATTATGTTCATATTCCTCCGAACGATTTTGGACGGTCCCAATCGTGGTCGCACTGGATTCCAAAGGGGTGCGATTACGTTCAATGAGGGCGCATCTCCACAGTATTCTTAGAGTAGGGCTGAAATGTCCGAGCATGTCAGCAGTTTCAAAAGCTGTCAACAACAACTTCGTGCTGCACAGCCAATTAATTGTCGGTTTCGACCACGAGATGTGTGAGAATCAACGCCCCAGTGAAAAGTGTGATTCCATTGACGCCCTTGATGGTAATCCCTGGTGCCTTTTCCTGTCGATTCGGGGTGGTAGTGTTTCTGAAATGTTTTCCTCGGCCAACCATAATAAAACCGCTTGATTTAAACGCTGTGTGTCGCGGTTTTGACCTACAACGCAGAGGTGTCAAAAAAGGGGTGAAATGTGCTTAAAAGGGTCTGTGACGGCGTCCTCATGATTTGACACGTCCACGGTGGCGTTTAGCAGAATTTTGGTGAAATTTGGTGCCGATGTCACGTGATTGACTCACCTTACATCTCCCATAAACTTCCGTGCTGAGGACGTTTTTCCGTATGTGACGGCACCTTGCTGTTTGAAGCGTCGCCATGCTAGATGGTGACGTCACAGGGCGCCAGGCTTTCTCACCATTACAGACGGAGGCTGTAGGCGTCTTTGAGCCCAATTTCAGACTTACGTGTTGCAACGGGGGGTAATTACAGCGTTTCGAAAAAGTGATGCTTTAATTTTGTTGCGCAGTGCAGTGGGTAAAACGGGTGTCACGCTGATATTCGCTGGATCACTCTTGAGAAACTGTAGCGCATCCACAAAAGCAGTTACCTACAAAGCACTCGTTCTACCGATTCTTGCGTGTTTTTCATAAATCTGGGTCAGCTACGAAGTAGACTTAAAGGAAGATGTGGATAGACGCAATGAGGAGTGGCACATCTCGACACGAGGTCGTTTAGTACGCGCGAGTGCGTTACGGGGGAACTCAAACAACCCCAGTGCTGCAGTGCCTGTCGCTGCGTTGTACGTCAGTAAAACGTCTGAATCTGAAATCCCGAGAGTTCACGCTGGAGGAGGAACTGAGCAACTCCCACATCATCATCTAATGTCGACAACGAAAAAAAAAAAAAAAAATCAGAGAACACTTAGATCTCACAGGGAGATGTATCGACAGCCGTTCTGCGGACACAACATTCGCGGATTTCTACAGAGAAGGGTAGCGCAGCCGCGCTCTACCACACGCCGTACTCTGACTTGCAGAGTGTAGTCGGATCGAACGTAACATGCTGCAGCCTAGCTCAGTTTATTGTGTAGTGTGGGCTCACAAAGCCCAAGAGGGTGAAATCAGCTAAACGCTAATAATGAAATTTATAACAGCCGTGGACCCATGTATAACAAGCAGATTCAAGCACATGCTAACGGAATTCTGCACCGATGTCCATGAAAGTGAATTTTATGACGACAACGACGTCTGATTATGTTATTACTCTAAACTTACAGCTACAGTATTTCATATACAGCCATCAACGTCTTTATTTTGCGAATGAAGTAGAGTCAAGAAAGGACTACGTAAAAAGTATCTGTTAGATTGCTCTTGTAGAAAGCTTTCAATTATTTGTCGATATGTAGAAGTAGATTTTTCATAAAACTGCCGATTCTATCCTTTAATCTGCACAGTCAATTGCATTCTACAGGCAGCTTCACAGTAAATCTACCTGTACATACCTGCCACGTATCATTATTGAAGCGTATTAATCAATTTTCTGTCCATTGTTACGAGAAGCGTGCACATTTGTTCGCCTGTGACTTGCTATATAGGCTCTGAAGCGGTTCATTTTTATAATATGAAATATGATACGTATCGTTTTTCTTCGTGCTCGCACACACAGCTTTAAGATCTAGACCAAAATGTTCACGGTAATGAAATCCACCTGAAATGTTTCTTTCGTCTGAAAAATCTAGGACTCACCCGTTCCGGATTAAAAATTTATTTTATGTGGCCAGCTGTAACGCATGTCCCCACATCAGTATCTATGTTGCACAGAGTAGAAAACGTCTACATGCCATCTGTTTACGAATAACTTAACTTTTATTCTGTGTGCTTCTGTGTTTCAATGTCTTTTTCTGAGCCGCATATTGGTAACAACACTGATATTTGCTTCGAAAGGCATGGTAATTCTTGCAAAATGTCACTCGGAGTTGTCGATGTATCAGATAAATGAATTTCAAAGTTTCAGGTGGGGCCTGCTTCACACCCCATCGCCACAAATTAGACGCGTCAGAATTAGTTCATATGCAGAAACGCAGGTGCATACATTACCGGGCAAAGCGAACTGAAGATCTGACCATGGTGGCAGTACCATCACAACTGCTGTCGAGAAACAGCAGGGGGAGATAGTGCTAACGTAATGGTCAGTTTAGTGTTCTTACATGTGGGGCTACGAGAACGACCTGTACAACAATGTAATTAAACGTTTACCGACAGCTTAGTCAGCTGTCCCTGTCTTTCATGAGCACAAATAGAACATGCAAATGTGAAACAAAAATTGGCACTTCTCCATGCTTAGCATCAAACATGCAGATCGTGATCTACTAAAACATGCTACAATCGTGTCTCATGTTCTAATACATGTCATCTGAACGCAACATACAGGTCACAGGCCTTAACCAACTCAAAACGCCATCCAGTAACCTCTGAAAAGAAGCTGGTTCAATTTTTAAACCAAACGATATCTGCTTTTACTGATAATGTCCATATGTGTATCTTGAAGTTTTCCCGGCGTATTGATTGGTCCATCATATTTCGGGCTTGCAGCTGGATCACGTTGACATCTTGGCACGATATTTCGGCTAACAAACATGCAGCCATCTTCAAGTGAGTACGAGACTACTGTTTTTTTTCTTTATTTATTTTCAATTCCTCCCGAAGGGGGCGGGCTGGCAGCAGCTTACTACGCTGCTCTACAGCCTACAGACTTCTTTTAAATAAAGGAAGAAGAAAGAAACAAGGAAAAACAGGCGATAAAATGGTGATTTAAAGTGTAAAATGGCGTAAAAATGCGGAAAGTTAAAACAGAAAGCAAAAGGGGTTGGCAATGTAGATAAAATACACAGGAATCAGACAAGTAACATAGTAGTCACACAATTAAAAAACATGGCGATAGTCCGGTTTCTGTTCGCAAGAGATAAAAGGCACACCCAGCTTCAGTATGATGGCCGTTCGCAACAAGTCCCAAAAAACACAACCCGGAGCACTCACTGTAAAACACGCACTGTAGAACACTCACTGTAGAACACTGCACGAAAGTGGCAGCACAAAGATGACACTCCCGAGCCAAAGGCTGATGGTGGGGGGGTGAGGGGACCTGCAGGAGAGGAAAAAACAAGGAGGGAGGAGAGGAAAAACGAAAAGGGGGCGGAACCATGGAGGGAGAGGACGAATAAAGGGGGAGAAGAGCAGACGCGAGAGGGAATGAGAGGAGGCAGAGGAGGGAAATGTAAAAGGACGCGGGGGAGAGAAGGGGGCAATGAGAGGGGAGGTGGGGAAGAAAGAGGATGGAAGGGGGGAGGGGAGCCCGGGAAAAGGACAGAGGAAAGGAGGGGGAGTGAGGATCAGAGTTGATAGGAGGGATAAATGGAGGGAGAGAGGGCATCATCCGGGAGGGGGAGTTGATGGAAGCCACCTTGGGAAAGGAGATGGAGGGTGTAGAGATGGAGGGTAGGGGGCACACAACGGTGAAGACATGGCAGGGGGCGGGGATCGGAGCAACCAGGGGGTGAGGGGGTTCAAGATGGCGGGAGGTGTAGAGGATGCGGATATGATCGAGGAATAGGAGCAGATGGGGGAAAGGAATGAGATCATAGAGGATCCGCGTGGGGGACGGGAGGCGTATACGGAAGGCAAGGCGGAGTGCATGACGCTCAAGGATCTGGAGGGACTTATAGAATTTGGGGGAGGGGCAGATATCCAGGCAGGACTGGCATAACAGAGGATGGGACGGATTAAGGATTTGTAGGTGTGGAGGATGGGAAGATTACTGGTGCGCGTCGTTCTATATATACCGAAAATTGGCGCGGCGGCGCCTGCGCAGTGGAGAAGGCTAATATCGCGCCCCCTATCTAATTTGGCGCGCTCTGCAGCAGAAGCGGGCCGCGCATGGGTACTGGTGTACCTACATTTGCGCTATCTGTCGTAAAGCGCCTTCGCGCAGCTGAGGCGCGGTAGTCGAAAGTATAAAATCAATTTTCGTCAGCCGTCGCACTAGATGCAGACCCATGTCTCTGTGAAGCGATTAAAGAAATTACAGGATCCCATGCTTTATCCCTCTGAAAGCCGCCGTCTCGATTAATAAGATCTTTTGCCAATCGTATCTCCACGGACTCCTTGATAATGGATTGCCAAAAAGATCTAGTTGTCGCTAAAATTTTTGTTCCACAATAATCCATGGAGTGTCCCGTAGAAATACAGTGATCTGCTATGGCTGATTTGTTGGGCTGTGGTAGACGTGTGTGGCGCTCATGCTCCACGCATCTTTCCCGTACTGTGCGAGTAATTTGGCCAATGTAGGATTTGCCACATTGACAAGGGATCTTACGAGTATAAATACCCGCCTTCTTCAGACCCAGATCGTCCTTCACAGAGCCAAGCAAAGCCGATATTTTCGTAGGTGGTCGGAAGATCATTTTAACACAATGCTTCTTTAAAATCCTTCCTATTTTAGAGGAGAGGTTACCCACATACGGAAGAAACGCCCTGGACCTGACCACCTCTTTGTCTTCTTGTTTCTCTTTACATTTCTTCTTTGTTACAGCTGTGCAGATTTGGCGCGTAGAATATCCATTCTCCCTGAAGACGGATTGCAAATGTTCTAATTCTTTAGGAAGGCTGTCCTTATCAGATACCACATGTGCCCGGTGCACCAGAGTACGTAGCAAACCCATGGTTTGTGCGGGGTGGTGGCAGCTTGTCGCCTGCAAATACAGATCTGTGTGTGTGTGGGCTTCCGGTAGACGGAGTGCCCCAAAGATCCATCGGTTCTACGATTGACAAGGACATCCAGAAACGGCAGACATCTATCTTTTTCGACCTCCATGGTAAACTGAATATTCTTGTGAATGGAATTCAGATGTTTTAAGAATCCTGCCAGTTTTTCTTCTCCATGGGGCCAAACTACAAATGTGTCATCCACGTAACGCCAGAAGACTTTCGGTTTAAATTCAGCTGACTCGAGTGCCTTCTCCTCAAAGTCCTCCATAAAAAGGTTTGCTACCAGAGGGGACAAAGGACTGCCCATGGCAACACCGTCAACTTGTGCAAAATATTCATTATTGAATAAGAAATAAGTTGAGGACAGGCAATGATGAAATAATGCTGTTATGTCGGCTTTGAACCTTCTGCTAATGAGTACCAGTGAACCCATCAGTGGAACCTTAGTAAATAAAGAGACGGCGGCTTTCAGATGGATAAAGCATGGGATCTTGTAATTTCTTTAATCGCTTCACAGAGACATGGGTCTGCATCTAGTGCTCATTAAAGGCTGTAAATGCCTCGTTAAGCAATACGATTTTGCTATAAAGCGGTATACTATTAACTGTAGGTGTAAGTTGCTGAGTTACCGGAGATGTTGGTAATCGCCCGTCTATACAAAAGAAGTCGCTGAACTTCAACAATGTAATCGCCCGTCTATACAAAAGAAGCCGCTGAACTTCAACAATACTTGCTCCACACTTTCTCACGTAAATTTCCTGCATCGGCGGTTTCCTTATGACTTTCATCAAGACTTGATCTATGCAGGTCTTCTTCTTCCTCTAATACTTTCGGAATGGCTGTCACTATACCTTTTGGCCGGCTAACTTCACTTCTGCCCAAGTTATCTGTGCTAACTGGGACCGTGCATTCCCCATTTATATTACTCGCGTCCGCGCTATCAGCTGCTTCAGCTCTTCATTGTTTGAGAATGGCTCAAACACGTGCAGAGTCCCAAGAGGCAAGTCGGTACCCACCGAGACCCACACGACTTTTCCGGTACCTGTGGCAATTTTATCCTGCTGGTCAATCGTTAACGAACTCATCTGCCGTTTAACTAGCATCGCCTTCATGGCACGTGTCCCTTGCGATACTGCTTCGTTTGCTGCTGTATCATCCAACTGAAACAAAGTTCCACTGAGCTCAACCGTGCGTTACCAGTGGTAAATCCTAGCACTATGTTTGTCGACAAAATGTAACCTGAGAATTCCTGAATATCCTTCACCGACATATGGTAAAACTCCTGTACTTTCAGTAAACTTAGTTTTGCCAGTAGTAAAATCAAGTGCCGTCGTAGCCAAAGGCCCAACAGCGTTATCGCCAGTTCCACGTAACTTATATGGTGGTGACCACAGTCTACTCCTGCCCACGGGGTTCAGACATTGTGTCTACAAGAAACCTTTATTCCACACCACTCATTATGCCAGTTAAGCAGCGTTCCGCCTGCGCCCTAACTTGTGCAGTGTTACGGTCTCTTGGCATTGTTTTCGAACGGTCAGAGCATTCCCAGTTAAGTTCAACGGCTGCTTCTCTTCAATATTTTCCGTTTCCTATTCCGACAATCCGATACCTGGTAAGCCACCTTTCCACATAAGTCGCACTCCGTGTGCCAACACTGTTTGTGTGTGTGGTCCCTATGTCTACAGTTCTAGCATTTGACCTCTGAAGCGAATAGACGGTCATCTATTTGTTACTTCTTGGCAAAAGCTTCTCGTCTTAGTATGCTGTAATTCTCAGAGATACTATTATATGACTAGGACTCTCGATACGAACGCTTTGTGACAACTCAGCGAGTATTCCGCGTAAGAAAAGTTCTAACGTTCCGTTTTCAGTTTCCTGCATGTACAGCTTATCGGCCTCCTCACTCTATGTAGACAGATACGTCTTTACACTGAATTGAATCCTGTCTGAAATGCCTTGGGCGGAGTGGCCGAGCGGTTCTAGGCGCTACAGTCTGGAGCCGCGCGACCGCTACGGTCGCAGGTTCGAATCCTGCCTCGGGCATGTGTGTGTGTGATGTCCTTAGGTTAGTTAGGTTTAAGTAGTTCTAAGTTGTAGGGGACTGATGATCTCAGAAGTTAAGTCCCATAGTGCTCAGAGCCATGTAACCACTTTTTGAAATGACTTTGACAGACTCATTATGTTTCAAAGACAAGTACTAGGCTTCTCGCGGAAACCCGCGTGTGCTAATCGCAAGTTAGCCGCACGATAGGTTAGTTCGTCTGGCCAATCGCTCATTGCAGCAGTGGCTCTAAATCATTAACGAGAACTGACACATCTCCCGTTGTTGTACCTTAAAAGGGATTGACAAGTGAAACCACGGTCTCGGACTATGACTGAAACTGACCGACTTCCAAAACCTTGAATCTACTGTATGAAGGAGCTCTTCACACTTCTGCTTTGGGCGAGAATTTCCATTTCTTAACACCCGCACTTGCTCTCCTACAGCACCAACAGAGTCAGCAGGTAGGAACACCTTGCGTTTCTACCATTTTGCGTACTTCAGTCTAAGTGTAATTAATACCCAGAAACACAAACAACCAACTATTGTCATCAAATAGTAAGAAAAGAACAAATTAATTTTCTAGCATATCATCACCCTTTTACGCTCCTAACAACCGCGAGCCAAATGTTCAACACGTCTGCATCTAAGACATGTGACTACTACAGACTAAGTTCACAACTAGACCCTGCAAGATTGAAAAACTGGCAGCTTTTACATCTACACCGACCTCTACATCTACATCTACATTTACATGGATACTCTGCAAATCACATTTAAGTGCTTGGCAGAGGGTTCATCGAACCACCTTCACAACTGCGTATTATTCCAGTCTCTTACAGCGCGCGGAAGAAACAAACACCTATATCTATGCGCACGAGCTCTGATTTCCCTTATTTTATCGTGGTGATCGTTCCTCCCTATGTAGGTCGGTGTCAACAACATATTTTCGCATACGGAGGAGAAAGATGGTGATTGGAATTTCGTGAAAAGATTCCGTCTCAACGAAGGACGCCTTTCTTTAAATAATGTCCAGCCCAAATCCTGTATCATTTCTGTGACACTCTCTCCCATACTTTGCGTTAATGCAAAACGTGCTGCCCTTCTTTCAACTTTTCGATGTACTCCGTCAGTCCTATCTGGTAACGATCCCACACCACGCAGTAGTATTCTAAAAGAGGAAAGACAAGCGTAGTGTAGGCAGTCTCCTTAGTAGATCTGTTACATTTTCTAAGTGTACTGCCAATAAAACGCAGTCTTTGGTTAGCCTTCCCCACAACATTTTCTGTGTTCCTTCCAATTTGAGTTGTTCGTAATTGTAATTCCTAGGTATTTATTTGAATTTACGGCCTTTGCATTTGACTGATTTATCGTGTAACCGAACTTTAATGGATTCATTTTAGCACAAGTGGATGACCTCACACTTTTCATTATTTAGGGTCAACTGCCGATTTTTGCACCATTCAGATATCATTTCTAAATCGTTTTGCAGTTTGTTTTCATCTTCCGATGACTTCATTAGTCGATAAACGACAGCGTCATCTGCAAACAACCTAAGACGGCCGCTCAGATTGTCTCCCAAATTCTTGATATAGATAAGGAACAGCAAAGGGCCTATAACACTACCTTGCGGAACGCCTGAAATCACTTCTGTTTTACTAGATGACTTTTCGTCAGTTACTACGAACTGTGACCTCTCTGACAGGAAATCACAAATCCAGTCACATAACTGAGACGATATTCCATAAGCACACGATTTCACTATAAGCCGCTTGTGTGGTACAGTGTCAAAAGCCTTCTGGAAATCCAGAAATATGGACTCAATCTGAAATCCCTTGTCAATAGCACTCAACACTTCATGCGAATAAAGAGTTAGCTGTGTTTCACAAGAGCGATGTTTTCAAAACCCATATTGACTGTGTGTCAATAGACCGTTTTCTTCGAGGTAATACATAATGTTCGAACACAATATATGTTCCAGAATCCTGCTGCATATTGACGTTAATAATATGGTCTTACTAGTACTAAATTATCAGCTCTACTATTCCCCATAAATAATAATTCTCCAGAGGTTCATGCGGTTTTATAAACGTAACCTTAAACTCTATCCAGTACTGACTGAAATTAAATCCAACGGCAGGGAGAAGATACAGGCTAAAATAAAAATGAAGTGAAAATACCCGCACCACACTGTGCTGAGCTGGTGCTGTCGAACTGGAGATGTGTTGGGTATCACTGCCCGTGCGTAATTACCAAAGTACTCAGTCTTCTTAACTACTCGACACCACACTATGACGTTTTGGTGCTGGGTGCTACCCAACAATCATTTCTGACATCAAACTGCAGCGTATGGACGCTGTACGAACATTTCTCGACACAAACTGTCGTGTCAGGGAGTATAACGACCACTTACTGATACCACCTGTAGCGCACTGGCCTGATAAGTGGCTCTACGCATCGTTGTGGGTGAGAGAAATGGTGCGGCAGAGGGTTGATGAACACCGGCGTGCACAGTGGAACTGCGGTAGCCTTAACATGTGTTTGTTTCCAGCAGCAGTGTACATCGCGGCGGCAGTTCTCGATGCTGCCCAGCGTATGTGTCAACGCAGCTGATGGCGGGATGTGCTGACGTCTCAGAGATGCTCGTGAAGTGCGCTGCCCCGGGTTGTGGGGGTTACCTCCACGGCGTCATGTGGCGTGCGAGTTGGCGAAGGAACGAGTGTGACCTGCTCAGGAGCGCTGGAAGTTTTTGTGGTAAGTTCATATGGGACCAAACTGGTGAGGTCATCGGTCACTAAGCGCACACACTACTTAATCTGACTTAAACCAGCTTATGCTAAGAACAACTGAAACTTCCCCTTTGAAAAATTGTGCAAGACTGTGCTTAACCTGACACACAATATTTTTAGCGTAACGCAATCTGACTTTCAGAAATCCCTACAAAAGAATGGCCCTGACTAACATTAACCTATACCTTTCACAAATCACTTACCTCACCAAAAATCCTGGCAGGGTCGCCATATGAAACTTTCCCCTTGAAAGATTGTACAGGACTGTGCTTAACCTGACACACAATAATTTTAGCGCAACGCAATCTGACTTTCAGAAATCCCTACAAAAGAATGGCCCTGACTAACATTAACCTATACCTTTCACAAATCACTTACCTCACCAAAAATCTTCGTTACTCGAACTACTGTAAAACAGCGAGCGCCACTACTGCCAGCTAAATATAAGATTCAAACTACGGAAGGCACTAACTACTGATAGGCATAGTTAGGAAATGAAAGATTTTAATAGAGAACAAACAATGTATTTACCTTAATAGTCATAATATACACTCCTGGAAATTGAAATAAGAACACCATGAATTTATTGTCCCAGGAAGGGGAAACTTTATTGACACATTCCTGGGGTCAGATACATCACATGATCACACTGACAGAACCACAGGCACATAGACATAGGCAACAGAGCATGCACAATGTCGGCACTAGTACAGTGTATATCCACCTTTCGCAGCAATGCAGGCTGCTATTCTCCCATGGAGACGATCATAGAGATGCTGGATGTAGTCCTGTGGAACGGCTTGCCATGCCATTCCCACCTGGCGCCTCAGTTGGACCAGAGTTCGTGCTGGACGTGCAGACCGCGTGAGACGACGCTTAATCCAGTCCCAAACATGCTCAATGGGGGACAGATCCGGAGATCTTGCTGGCCAGGGTAGTTGACTTACACCTTCTAGAGCACGTTGGGTGGCACGGGATACATGCGGACGTGCATTGTCCTGTTGGAACAGCAAGTTCCCTTGCCGGTCTAGGAATGGTAGAACGATGGCTTCGATTACGGTTTGGATGTACCGTGCACTATTCAGTGTCCCCTCGACGATCACCAGTGGTGTGCGGCCAGTGTAGGAGATCGCTCCCCACACCATGATGCCGGGTGTTGGCCCCGTGTGCCTCGGTCGTATGCAGTCCTGATTGTGGCGCTCACCTGCACGGCGCCAAACACGCATACGACCATCATTGGCACCAAGGCAGAAGCGACTCTCATCGCTGAAGACGACACGTCTCCATTCGTCCCTCCATTCACGCCTGTCGCGACACCACTGGAGGCGGGCTGCACGATGTTGGGGCGTGAGCGGAAGATGGCCTAACGGTGTGCGGGACCGTAGCCCAGCTTCATGGAGACGGTTGCGAATGGTCCTTGCCGATACCCCAGGAGCAACAGTGTCCCTAATTTGCTGGGAAGTGGCGGTGCGGTCCCCTACGGCACTGCGTAGGATCCTACGGTCTTGGCGTGCATCCGTGCGTCGCTGCGGTCCGGTCCCAGGTAGACGGGCACGTGCACCCTCCGCCGACCACTGGCGACAACATCGATGTACTGTGGAGACCGCACGCCCCACGTGTTGAGCAATTCGGCGGTACGTCCACCCGGCCTCCCGCATGCCCACTATACGCCCTCGCTCAAAGTCCGTCAACTGCACATACGGTTCACGTCCACGCTGTCGCAGCATGCTACCAGTGTTAAAGACTGCGATGGAGCTCCGTATGCCACGGCAAACTGGCTGACACTGACGGCGGCGGTGCACAAATGCTGCGCAGCTAGCGCCATTCGACGGCCAACACCGCGGTTCCTGGTGTGTCCGCTGTGCCGTGCGTGTGATCATTGCTTGCACAGCCCTCTCGCAGTGTCCAGAGGAAGTATGGTGGGTCTGACACACCGGTGTCAATGTGTTCTTTTTTCCATTTCCAGGAGTGTATATAGCAGTTCATGACAAATTACAAAACTCCGCCATCTCTCCGCACATCCACCACTGCTGGCGGCTCACCTGCAACTGCACAACGCTACGCGCTGTTCACAGCCAGTTGCCGCTGCCCAACACTACAATGGCAGACAACAATGCAAACTAGACACAGACTGCACACAGCACAGCCAGTGATTTTTATACAGAGGTGGCGTTACCAACAAAAAAACTTAAACAGCCTACTAACACAACACACACACCCATGCCCGAGGGAGGACTCGAGCCTCCGACGGGGGGAGCCGCGCGAACCGTGGCAAGGCGCCTGAGACCGCGCGGCTGGCCTGCGCGGCAGGAGCTCTGGAGTGCGGCTGGCTATGCATCCGTGCGCCTACTCGTGGTTCCCATGTTGTGCCCTTGAGTGTGAAACCCGACACTGGATGTTGGCTGTACGCGAGTACTCTGAGTTGTATAACGTTATCTCACCCTCTGTCACATTGGATGGTGGCGTTGGCTGTTCTGCACTTTTCGCCTGTGGCTGGTAACACAAACCCATCTGGCCAATAGTCTTCTCACAACAGACGGTAGACGAAACATAGTCATTGAAAAATACCCGCAAGCAAAGTGGAATGTCATCTGGCGATGGCGAAATATCCATAGCTCTGTATTGTCATCACGCATCAGGTCCGCATGGTGTCTAATCATCAACGACGAAGTTCCAGCCAATCACAAAGTCGACAACTTCAGCATGAGGCCCACACGCACCTATACGATATGCGGTCACCTGGACACCTTAATTCACATGTTCGCCTGTGGTGCAGCTGGACTGATCACGACACACGTGCGAAGCAGACTGGCGATAACTGACTGCACGGTTTGCAAAATGTCGACGTCATGGAATTAACCAGACCAGAAAAAATACAGTAGCCCCGCAGGAAGCAAAATGCCGACACCGCTGCATGTATTATCAATCATTGTAATACAACACTTAAAGAATATTGTGAATATATGGAATACGAACATGCAAATACAAGAGGACAAAGAGATTACTTTGACAGGTACGGTAACGTGTTGGAATTATGGTGCAGATGTAAATCAATTTATTTGAGTCACTATTTAGTTCAAAACAACGTATCACAAGAACATGCAAAGCCAGAGAAACGTACACAACTATCCTATGTTAATATAATTATTAATTCTTATTTTTTCCTTTACTTGGCTGGTTAGACACTGGACTCGCATTCGGGAGAACGACGGTTGAATCCCGCGTCCGGCAATCCTGATTTAGGTTTTCCGTCACTTCGCTAAATCCCTCCAGGCAAATGCCGGAATGGTTCCTTTCAAAGAGCATGACCCACTTCCTTCCTCGTCCTTTCCTAATCCGATGAGACCGAAGACCTCGCTGTCTGGTCTCCTTCCCCAAACAACCCAACCAAATCTTTATTTGGCAAGGGACGAATTTTAGTTTGTACAAGAAGACACTATAAACCATCAAAAGATTACTTGTCATCTACCTGAAGACAGATATTACTTGTCATACAAACGCGGCACTATTCTTCTCGTCACGGAAAAGGATAAGAAAAATACAACAACCCAAAAAGGAAAATTTGTGTTCCACAACTATTCAGGGGAAAACAGTTTTGTGAATAATGGCAGGGTATTGCTTGAAATTTAACTGCTTATGTTTCTACCACCACAAATACCAACATCCTTTACTTATATGCTAGACTAATGTAACTTTCAACAAGAATATTGAAGATTTGAAAACTAACCAGCCCATTCTTGTCTAGTGGATTGGTGTGAGGAATATTAAAGATTCTAAAAGGCTATTTCATCCGATCCATGTATTGCCATCAGTATACAGACGATTAATTTATCCTGTGGTTCAGTGATGGAAATGGAACAATTTACTACAAAGGATGGAGTTCTCCACTTGCACACAGTGCAGCCGCAGCCAGTGTACATGCCCGCCGCCAGGCCGCTAGCGGCACCTCCGCCCTTCACCGACGCCGTCACACCTCCGCGCCTGCCGTCGCACAACTCATGTAAGTAAGCTGTTTAGGTTTTTATGTTGGTAACGCCACATAGCGCTCTTTATGAGAATCAATGACTGTGCCGTGTGCAGTCTGTGGCTGGCTTGCATTGTTGTTGGCTATTGTAGTGTTGGGCAGTTGGGTGTGAACAGAGCGTAGCGTTGCGCAGTTGGAGGTGAGCCGCCAGCAGTGGTAGATGTGGGGAGAGAAATGGCGGAATTTTGAGAGCGGATAATCTGTACTTGTGTTCATCAGAGACAGTAAATTTGTAAGACTGGATGTCATGAACCGATATATATATTATGACTTTTGAACACTATTAAGGTAAATACATTGTTTGTTCTCTATCAAAATCTTTCATTTGCTAAATATGCCAATCAGTATTTAGTGCCTTCAGTAGTTAGAATCTTTTATTTAGCTGGCAGTACTGGCGCTCGCTCTATTGCAGTAGTTCGAGAAACGAAGCTTTTTGTGAGGTAAGTGATTCGTGAGAGGTATAGGTTAATGTTAGTCAGGGCCATTCTTTTGTAGGGATTATTGAAAGTCAGATTGCGTTGCGCTAAAAATATTGTTTCAGTTTAGTGATGATCAGAATAAGTAAAGAGAGAAATGTCTGAGTACGTTCAGTTCTGCTCAGCTGTTTGATAAATAACGTAAGGGGTTTACCAGCACAGTAATTCACTAATTTTTCTAAGGGGAGGTTTCAAGATGTGTGGACGAGGTCACCGAACAGCTGCAGCCTCTTCCAGAAGCGACAGCCACGCATACCGGCATCGTCAACCAGGCGAAGCAGCCGGTGCACGAAGGCGTTCAATAAGTAATACTACACAATTTTGTTGGCCAGTTTAGATTTAAATAAATGCAGGATTAGTTGTGGAATATCGGGGCATAGTCTCGATCCAGCCCCTACAGTTTTATGAAGTTCCGATAGGTGCCGGTGTCTTGTGTAGCCTTCACACGGCATCTGTAACGGAAGTGCGTTCCACGCAAAGAGCTGTCATAGAATTTCATTTTTTTTCGTAATTTTCTGTGCGAATTGAATCCTCAAACAAATTTCGGGCTTGCAGCAGGTCGTAGATTAATTCTTTGCACATTTCGACTGGGCAACTACCAATCATCTTCACGTGAGCTGTCGAATACTGATGAAGATCTTTTTTTGTGGTAGGTTGAAATACAGCGTCACCGGTGGATCACGGTCTTACTGTCTTGGTGGAAGGTAAAATTGTTCTATCCTACAATGACGTTGTTGTAACTGCGACCAGAACGGTCGCGGGGCAGCACTGACAGAAGGACGGCGGGACTCACGGAGCGGCCCGCGGACAACAACACAACGGGAGAGGGCGGACACGACCGACGAAGGACGAATCCGACGAGACCAAACAACAGAGTCACGAGGAAACAAACTCGTACACGAACCAGGAAGAAAGCAGTCTAGCGCAAGCGAGGTGCAAACCGACGTAAGCGAGATCAGACTGACTAGATGAGCTTTTTTTTTTTTTTCTTTATTGATTTTCAATTCCCCCCGAAGGGGGCGGGCTGGCAGCAGCTTACTACGCTGCTCTACAGCCTACAAACTTTTTTCAAATAAAGGAAGAAGAAAGAAACAAGGAAAAACAGGCGATAAAATGGTGATTTAAAGTGTAAAATGGCGTAAAAATGCGGAAAGTTAAAACAGAAAGCAAAAGGGGTTGGCAATGTAGAAAAAATACACAGGAATCAGACAAGTAACATAGTAGACACACAATTAAAAAACATGGCGATAGTCCGGTTTCTGTTCGCAAGAGATAAAAGGCACACCCAGCTTCAGTATGATGGCCGTTCGCAACAAGTCCCAAAAAACACAACACGGAACACTCACTGTAAAACACGCACTGTAGAACACTCACTGTAGAACACTGCACGAAAGTGGCAGCACAAAGATGACACTCCCGATCCAAAGGCAGATGGGGGGGGGGACCTGCAGGAGGGGGAAAAACAAGGAGGGAGGAGAGGAAAAAACGAAAAGGGGGGGGGGAACCAAGGAGGGAGAGGACGAGTAAAGGGGGAGAAGGGCAGACGCAAGAGGGAATGAGAGGAGGCAGAGGAGGGAAATGTAAAAGGACGCAGGGGAGAGAAGGGGGCAAAGAGAGGGGAGGTGGGGAAGAAAGAGGATGGAAGGGGGGGAGGGGAACCCGGGAAAAAGACAGAGGAAAGGAGGGGGAGTGATGATCAGAGTTGATAGGAGGGATAAATGGAGGGAGAGAGGGCACCATCTGGGAGGGGGAGTTGATGGAAGCCACCTTGGGAAAGGAGATGTAGGGTGTAGAGATGGAGGGTAGGGGGGACACAACGGTGAAGATGTGGCAGGGGGTGGGGATCGGAGAGGAGAGGAGCAACCAGGGGTGAGGGCGTTCAAGACGGCGGGAGGTGTAGAGGATGCGGATATGTTCGAGGAATAGGAGCAGATGGGGGAAAGGAATGAGATCATAGAGCATCCGCATGGGGGACGGGAGGCATATACGGAAGGCAAGGCGGAGTGCATGACGCTCAAGGATCTGGAGGGACTTATAGAATTTGAGGGGGGGGCAGATATCCAGGCAGGACTGGCATAACAGAGGATGGGACAGATGAAGGATTTGTAGGTGTGGAGGATGGTAGAGGGGTGCAACCCCCATGTCTGGCCGGAGAGGAGTTTGAGGAGTCGGAGGCGGTTGTGGGCTTTGGATTGGATGGAGCGGAGATGAGGGATCCAGGTGAGGTGACAGTCAATGGTGAGGCCAAGGTAGGTGAGGGTGGGGGTGAGGCAGACAGGACGGGCGCAGACAGTAAGGGAGAAATCCAGGAGCCGGAAGGAGCGAGTGGTACGACCTACGATGATTGCCTGGGTCTTGGAAGGGTTGAGTTTCAGGAGCCACTAGTTACACCATGCAGCAAAAAGGTCAAGGAGATTCTGGAGAAGGCGTTGGGACCGTTGGAGGGTAGGAGCGAGGGCGAGGAATGCGGTGTCATCAGCATATTGCAAGAGGTGTACTGGAGGGGGGGGGGGGGTTTGGGGCATATCTGCCGTGTACAGGAGTTAGAGGAGAGGGGAGAGGACAGAGCCCTGGGGCACACCTGCAAAGGGGTAGAAGGTGTAGGAAGTGGCATTATGGATGGTAACATAGGAGGGGCGGTGGGAGAGGTAGGAGGCCACCAGACAGATGTAGTTGATAGGAAAGGCGTAGGTTTGGAGTTTAAACAGGAGACCGGGATGCCAGACACGGTCGTAGGCCTTTTCGAGGTCAAGGGATACAAAAATGGCGGAGCGACGGGAGTTAAGCTGGAGGGAGAGGAGATGAGTGAGGCGGAGGAGTTGGCCATCAGCAGAGAAGGAAGGTCGAAAGCCACATTGGGTGTTTGGGAGGAGGTGGTTTTGGCGGAAGTGGTGATGGATGCGCCGTGAAAGGATGGATTCCAAGAGCTTGCTGAAGACTGAACTAGATGAGCGAGTGGCCGGCGCTTAAGTATGCTGTCGAGGGCGCCGCTATTGGCCGCTGGGACCACGTGTCGCAATGTGGTGCCCTCACACTAAAAGCGCTCCAGCAGGCGCGCGCCGCCACAGCTTATGGCGCGATGGTGCAGAGACCTCTAGGGGTCTTCGACGTCCATCACGTCTGGCGCGGATTCAGATTCCGCGGCGCCCGGTACCAGAGACGTCATTCCACTGGAGTGCACGTCGAAGCTGTGGCGGTGGGCCTTAACGTGCCATACCACCCTCCGACGGTGAAAGTTCAAGGTGCAAGCAATAAATAATACAACTACATTAGGTACCAATATTCGTGCATTATGATGTGCGACACATATCGAGTGGTCATTTCAACACCATTAGTAACCATAACAGGTCTGTCGTTAGCCATGGCCTGAATCTGATTCCTCAAGGATGGTGAGAGGAGCAGGCTGGCGGTGTCGGTGATGGGGAGTTGTGGTGCCGATGGTTTGTAGGTCAGCGACCGTGTCGCATAGGGCTTCCACTTTGTCACAGAGACGCCATGCCTTCTGTCGAATGGACTTCATAGTGACCATGTCCGTTTCCTCGAGAAGGGTAACTACCCACTCTAGGGGAGGGGCATGAAGGCTCCACCGAAGCACCTTATTCTGCAGGCGCTGGAGGGTCTGCATCCAGGAGGCACTAATCGTGGCCCACGCAGTGGAGCCGTAGGTGAGGGAAGGGTAGACAACCATCCAGTACAGTCGGAGCTTGGTTTCTAGGTTCAGTTCCCTGATGTTGAACACTGGGGACAACGCATTTATGAGGCTCTGTTCTTTTTGGGTGACGTATTCTGCATGTCGATGGAAGAGAAGTTCTTTATCCATCCGGACACCTCGACATTCGGTATCAGGGGACGTCGCAATAGTGATGTTGTGGTGGAGGATTGGACGCCGTTTAGTGAAGCAGACTGTCGTAGTTTTGACGGCACTGAGTGCAGTCTTGTTTGACGAAGACTCGCTCCGTTCCGCCCTATACAGCGCACCGCGAATTTTCCGCACATGCGTCCAAATTCAAACTGAAAGACGTGCCACACCTCCCGGCGGCGTCGCCCACGATAGTGGAGCCGCGGAGCTCGGCTGTCCTCTGTGTTTCTGCGGCCATTGGCGCACCCTGTCGCCTTCGGTTCGAACAAATCGTGGAGATGGTGGGGTTCCACGCACTAACCACGTGGCAGCCGCTGTCACGGCACATCAGGTTTTCCGCCTGTCGTATTGCCACGGATTCCTTAATAATGGAGTCCTAAAAATATGTTGTCGTGCTCAGGATCACAGTTATAACGTACTGCATTGAATGTCCAGTGGAAATAGAGCGTTCGACAACAACGGAGCTGCAAGGTTGCACATGGCGAGTGCAGTGCTGATGTTCAGTGCAGCGTTCTAGCACAGAGCGTGTCGTCTGTCCTATGTAATACAACAGTGCGAACGTATTTTGTAAATTCCGGTCTTTTGCAATAACAAGTGGTCCTTCACAGATCCCAGATGTCTGCTATCTTGTAAAAACATTTCATTTACAGAAGCAATCACATTCTTATGACACAGTCATAACAGGTTCCGGCCATTCAATCAGCATCTTCAGATTCTAAAGCAATACAAAAGAAAATTAATATTAAAACGTAAAAAATAAGTGCAATATTGTACGTGAATATGAATGCCCACTCCAATCATCCACTACGTCAGAAACATGCATATTTTTATTCGATGTTACACGGAATAGTAAGACTTCCATTATGTCAAATTGAAGTGAAAAAAGAACTTTAGATATTAATACAGGTTGTCCTTGCAAATGATTATGACCCAGATAAACTCCATTCTTTGTTTCTTTTGCTTACGCCACAGTCCCGCAGCAATCGCACGGTTGGCGTGGTTAGAACGGTTTTCGTAAGGTTAGTGTTAGGGGTGGCTGGATGCCCTTCCTGTCGCCACCCCGTACCCCCAGTGATGGAATCAGTGTACCCCAGCTGTCTGCATCTAGTGTGCGACGAGTGGAACTGAGGCGGAACGTGGGGACCAGCCCGGTATTCACCTAGCGGGATGTGGAAAACCGACTAAAAACCACATCCAGGCTGGCCGGCACACTGGCCCTCGTCGTCAATCCGCCGGGCGGATTCGGCCCGGGGACGGTGCGCCTACCCGATTCCAGGAAGCAGCTCGTTAGCGCTCTCGGCTACCCTGGCGGGTATATAGTTAACTCCATGCAGAGCAAAATTAAAAATAAGATAAAAAGAAGCGAGAAACGGCAGGTCAGACCTACAGCCGAAAAGGATAAGTACGCCACTATGAGATATATAGGCAAAACATAAGACAAAATCGAGCATACATTCCGAAGAAACGGGGTTAAAATTGCATTTAGGACTTCCAATAATTTAAAAAGACTAGTGTGTCATAACTTGCCAAGGACAAGTAATAAATATAGTAAATTGGAGGTCCACAAAATATCATGTCATGAATGCGATAAAAGCTACATTAGACAGACAGGCAGGTCCTTTGATGTAAGGTTTAAAGAACACACGTATCCCAGTAATGAGACAGCGCTAGGCTTACATAGGCAAGAAGAGGTTCATAATGTTGGTAACATCGACGAACAGCTTCAAATTCTACATGAAGTTACAAAAAGTAAACGATTAAACATTTTAGAACAACTGGAGATTTATGTTACGAGACGCAGAGGACCTGACAAACTCCTCAATGAACAGAATGAATTTGCAACAGACGCATACTTCAACATTTACGACGATCTGTTCACCTGAGCGAATCGTTTTTACTACACACGTTCTTCGCTGAGGATGGAGCCTTCCGGCCGTCGAGTACTGCACTGCCTAGTGCGGGCCGCAGCAGAGGTCAACAACCTCTAAGGCGGAGGAGCGCGCCAGCCACCTGCAGCAGAGCACTGCACTCGTCGTCCTGCACGAATCCTCACTGTCGTACCAGTGGACAACGGCGTAAATAGGCGACAGCCGGAAATACAGCGCCATCGGGCGTCACAAATACACTCTACAAGTGCTACTACTATTTTCATCCGTAGGACTGTTTTCTCCCTGTTCTGAAATGTTATTTTACTGATTTAACGATCTTTTCTGTAATCTCGAATTGTATATACATTTGACCTAAAAATTAATAACAAATTTGTCATATTTTAGGCTTTTGAAAAATAAAGACTATCTTAGAGAGACGCGCGCATCTAGCGCAAAGAGGGTGAACAAAATAATCAAACTTTTATATCTATATAAGACCGGTGTTTTACATTTAATAGCTATTCTGAGAACGGATGAACCTGTGTTCAGTATATGCCGCCTTTAGGTATGAAGTATACTATGTAATTCGCATAAATTCGGTTAGATTACTAATAAGTCTGGTTAAATATTGCACTTATTTTTTAGGTTTTAATATAAATTTTCTTTTGTATTGTTTTAGAATCTGAAGATGGTGATTGAATGGTCGAAACCGGTTATGACTGTGTCATAAGAATGTGATTGCGTCTATAAATGAACAAAAAGTTTAAAAAAAATCAATAACTCATTCCATTGTCAAAATGTCGTTTTTTCCAAAGTCTGCAATCTTAGCGAGATCACTCTCGCTTGAAATTTACAGATGATTCCTGCTATTTTAAACTGTACGATGCCCACAGAAGGAAGGAAAGCAAAAGATTTTGCCTGCATGCTCTCCTCTTTATCGACATCCTTATTCTCGCTTTTAACTGACAGTGTCCTTTTAATCTGATGTGTGGAATATCTATTCCTTCTAAACACTGTCTTTAAGTGGGCGAGATCTTTACGCAGACTGTCTATATCTGAGACACGGTGAGCTCTGTGTAAGAGTGTTTTAAGCAGGCTCAAAGTTTGGGTTTAGTAATGACAACTTGACCCTAGCAAATACAAATCAGTATGAGTGGTGTTACAATAGCTGAACATCCCCGAGAGCCATCACTCTTTGGTAAAACCAAGACATCCAAGAAGAACAGAGCTGAGGGGGTGAAAAACTCCATAGTTTTATCTCTTCCAAGGAGGCACACTATGAAACTTATTGAAGTGTTGTCCACATATCTCCAAAACACAGTTGGTTTACGGGCATCTCAGTGAAGTGCTCTCTCTTCAAAATCCCCCGTACAAAGACTGTCCACCAAGGGATATGGTGGACAGCCCATGGCGATATGGATATTCCACCCAGCAGATCAACACGGTACGGTCAGTTAATATCTACGATCGGCAAGTGTATAACGAGGAGAACACGCTAACAGAATCATCAGCTTTTGCTCCTACTATGGGCAATACTTACTTTCAAAAAGCAAGAATCCTGTGTTCACTGAAGAGCCAAAGAAATTAGTACCCCTGTCTTGATACAGCGTATGGCCCTCGCGAACACGCACAAGCTCCGAAAACCGAGGTGGCATGGACGCCACTAATGTCTGAAGTAGTGCTGGAGTTAATTGACACCATGAATCCTGCAGGGCTATCCATACATCCGTAAGAGCACGAGAGGGTGAAGATCTCTTCTGAACAGCACGCTGCAAGGTATCTCAGATATGTTCAGTAATGTTCATGTATTGGAAGTTTGTAGCCACGGAAGTGTTTCAACTCTGAACAATGTTCCTGGAGCCACTCTGTAGCAATTATGGATGTGTGGGGTGTCCCGTTGTCCTGCTGGAATTGCCCAAGTCCGTCGCAGTGCACAATGGACAGGAAGGGACAACTTTAAGAGTCCTGTGTAGACGTAGCAGCGGTCCCATATCACTCCAACTGCATATCGCCCACACAATTACAGAGCCTCCACCAGCTTGAACAGTCACCTGCTGACATGCAGGGTCCATGATTCATGAGATTGTCTCCAAACCCGTACACGTCCGTCGGCTCGATACAATTTGAAACGGGACTCGTCTGTCCAGACAACATGTTTCCAGTCATCAGCAGTCCAGTGTCGGTCTTGACTGGTCCACACCAGGCATAAAGCTTTGTGTCGTGCAGTCATCAAGGGTACACGAGTGGGCCTTCAGCTCCGAAAGCCCATATCGATGGTATTTCATTCAATGTTTCTCGCGTTGACACTTGTTGATGCCCTAGCATTGAAATCTGCAGCAATTTGCGGAAGGGTTGCCCTATCTGTCACGTTGAACGATTCTCGTCAGTCGTCGTTGGTTCCGTTCTTACAAGATCATTTTCCGGCCGCAGCGATATCGATGTTATACCGGATTCCTGATATCCACAGTACACTAGTGAAACGGTCTTAAGGGAAAATTCGTACTTTATCGCTACACCTCCCGGCGGCAGTGCCTTCGCTAGTGGAGCCTCAACTGGCATCTCGGATTGCGCAATAACAAGTCGCCCTTCACTGATCCGAAATGTCTGCAATCTAAGATGGTGGAACCCCATCATCTCCAAGATTTGTTCGAACCTAGGACGAGAGAGTGAGCCAATGGCCGCAGAAACACAGAGGACAGCGGAGCTCCGCGGTTCCACTATGGAGGGCGCCGCCAGGAAGTGTGGCACGTCTTTCCATTTGAATTTAGACGCATGTGAGGAATAATTGCAGTGCGCTATATACTGCGGCATGGAGCCAGTTTTCGTCGGTCTTCGATGTTCACCTGAAGACGACGTGTAGGTGCCCAGACGGAATGTTTTACAATGAATCAAACGACGACCGACTATAAGCCTAAAATTTCTTTGAACAGGTGTCATAATAGCATTCTCAAAATGTCTATGGAGACCTGATAGTGAACAAAAGTGAACCGTGGATTTACTTTCAAAATCATTTCTTAAAAATTTATTTTATTTACTAGCGATTCATCAAGAACATTAACACATTTAATCACACTATGTGAGCGTGGAAGTAGTTGGCAGTGGGTAACTGATGAAAACAAAATTTCTTTTAAAAAATGGACATTTCATTCCTAAAAGCCCCTTTTTTTTTTTTTTTGTAAAAAAAGGAAACAGATTTAAAATTATAATCAGTTTGACAGTATGAGCTTTCGGGCTGAGAAGCTTGCCGCTCCCTTTTAACACGGCCGTAGTCACGACCGCTCACAACAACCTCTGAAAGACTACACTGGTACAAATTTGCAACACACCAGATTACTTTAAACTAAAAATTTTAACAATTCACACAAACACATAAACTATGCACCCCGTAGGAGGGATGGAAATGGTACAAAACCCTCACATTAAAAAAAATTACTTGCCACCGAAAGTAAAACTTGTTTTAAAAAGGAAAACTCTTACGGTGGAAGGGTGGCAACTTTATATACTAAAATGACCATTTAAATAAAAACCCATGAAATGCAGTCTTACATAAAATGTACAAACATGCTCTACATTACACATATACCGCCTCCCAAGATGATAGGCAAGATAAAAACATATTTCAGGAATTCGGTCTTTACACTTTAAGCAATAAATTCGTTAACACCGAATCCGACAAACATGACAGAGGCAGCTATTAACGTACGGCAGAACGACAGACAGATAGACAGACACTAGCTGCTAACAGATGCGAACGGGAGACAAACGAGCAAGAGCAAGCTGGGGACGAGAGGCTGACCAAGAAAACAAGTAGAATTTAACGAGTAAATGAAACAACACATGAGCAATCACTTAACTTCTAATAAACGGCGGTGTCTGGCCAAGACCTGGCGCAGCACCCCCGAAACGCTCTCCCGAACCGTCCGCTGCCAGCCGCTTCAACGGACGCAGGAAGGCGCGCCGATCTCCCGCCTCACGGCGTCGCAGCTCGCGCCGGCCAGCCCGACGTCGTGGGTTGACTCCTGTTGCTCTCGTGTCGGCCGCGAAGCCGCTCCCCTCGCTATACGGCGCGGCCCACTGGTCTCACGTGGCGACCGCACATGCGCCGACGCTCAGGGCAGACAAGTCATCTTGTGTCACAGTGCGCAACCGACCAACCGATCGATCCACCCGCCAATGCCCATTTCCTCAACAAACTCGAGCAGATTGGCGGCCTAACGCATACTAACAGTCCGGACGACAGACAGACTCTGACTGCCCCACACTGAGCCGGCTGACCAACTGACCAGACTCATCGCCTGGCGAGCTCATAGCGCCCCTTAAATGCACGTGAACAGGCAACCTTTCCCCTTTCACACCAGAGGGAGACACCAAAGCTGCGATTGTCACAGCGGCGCCACCGCCAGAAACGGAGGGCGACTGCTTCACGCTACGCGCTGCGGCGCGCTCTTCAAAACAGCAGATTTTACCACTGCTCGATAAGGACATGAGTTATTTGGTCGAAGCATCTGTAAGCATTGCAACAAGGCTGCGTAAACCTGACCTCCCGTGTGCCGACCGGGCACACACAGCTATGGCTCCGGCAGTGCTAGAGCGTGTGAACACTCTCATTCGAGGTGACTGACGGATTACAATCAGCCACCTCGCCGGACAACCGGACATCTTTGTCTATTGTGGTGACTCACTCGTCCGCCAGTTCGAGTACTCAATGGTGTGTGCCCACTGGCTTCCTCGGCATCAGCGAAGCACCATCTGTGCGGAGTTGCCCGCGCGTTAACGAGGCTGATCGTGACAATTTTTTGTCGAACATTGTCACAGGCGATGAAACAGAGGTAATCATTTCGAACCGGAAACTAAACGGCAATCCATAGAATGGTGCCACGCTATCTGTACCCCGAAAAAAGGGTACACATTTTTTATTTATGTTATGGACTGAAAACCCACAAAGTCAAGAACTCACATCAGATCTTCCTTACTTGAATCGCTTACTTGTTTCGGCAAACAATCCAGGCAGTTTCAGATCATAAAACATCCTTGATTAGTATTAGTGTCATTAGGGTTTTATGCATCGTTAAAATGTCTCTTAAAATGGGAACATCCACGCATGATGCAACTGAAAACAGCTCTTCATCGTTCGTGCCCACTATAATTGAACTATGGTCATAGAACATAGACGTTATGCCATTGCAACTTAGTAACTGACACAATCAGTACCAAATAATGTAGATACTGATTTTATCAGTTACAAAATTTCATGGTTAATGTCCACCGTGAATGGAAATATGTCGCCATTGAAGACCGGCACTGAGGCAATTGAAGTGTACAACAAGGTATACGTGATATGGGTCAACAACGGCTGTGGAGATGTGTATGGGCGAATAGACGTTCAACTCATGAGCAACTGAACATCCAGATGAACCAAAGGGCTACCGGCACTGTCTCCTCGACGACCCTTCAGCGAACGTTACTACTTATGGGCCTCTGTAGCAGGCATCCGGTTCGTGGAACCCTGCTGATTGACGTTCATCGACGACGAAGGCTGGAACTTGCACTCCAGTACGGCAACTAGAGGTCCACCTGGTGGTAACAAGTCGCCTTCACGATGAATCACGTTTTACGCTCTATCACACAGTTGGCCATTGGCGTGTACCGCCCTACGACAGTGTTGAAAGTGGTCCAGGCTGGAGGAGGCTAGCGCTATGTTCTCGGGCATGTGTTCGTGGCCTTCCTTGGGTGATTTAGTTATTCTGAAAGGCACAGTCGATCAACAAAACAATGATGAGGATGTTGGTTCGCGGGGTGCACAACATCGAGGTCATCAGCCCCCGCACAATCTTTCCAGTTCCAGTCACGCCACTGCCTGAGTAATGATGATGAGACGAAGCAGACAACACAAGCACGCAGTCCCCAGGCGAAGAAAATCCCCTACCAGCCCACTAGACCACGAGCTGCAAACAACAAAAGAATGCATCTATCCTTGGAGATCATGTCCACCCCTACCAGCATGGCTTTCAACGTGTCACACAGCTCACACTGTTCGTGCGCGTTTCAAAGAGCACCGAGATGAGTTTACCATTTTGTCCTGGCCACCAAAGTTCCCAAATTTAAACCCAATCTGTGGAACCACTGCGACTGGGCTGTTTGTGCCACGAATCGTCGACTGAGGAACACAGCACAGCTGGTCACAGTACTGCGGTCGGCATAGCTCCCTTATCCCCGTCCGCGTCGTCCAGAGCCTCACTGACTCCCTTCCTGCACGTCTACCATGAAGAAAGTGGTTGCTCAGGGTTTTGACGGGCCGTCACATTAACGTGATTGGGCGGTGTATGAGCCGTCCATGGCTCACGCTCGTGCTATCTCTTATTTTACATCGTTTTCTTTTTGTGTTGCCACCTTGTTATGTTAGTTTCAATTTGTTTTGTCACTGACTTCCTGCTTTGTCTGCCCATCAGTGGCAGTAGCAGCGCCTATCGATATAGCCCTCACATGTTACCTTTGCTGCACTGCTGTTACTTCCCGGTTGTCGTGTGTAAAGGGGAGTGCGAACATGCTAGGAGGGCAGTTCGGACCTGCCAGTCGTGGAGTTGGAACGCGGCACTAGTTCAGTAGGGTTGGAGTAGCAGTGGAGCCTGAATGTCCATGGCTTGCCCGACCGTTGCCGCCACGCATCACTTGAGCTGGCGACGGTCTTCGTGGATCGTCGGTCGGTCGGCTCGCCAATCGTTTGTTTATGGGTTAGTTGTGGGTGGGTATCGACTCCCGATTTGTCTCCGTGATTGCACGGCCACTGCTGAATGTCGTTCAAGTCTTCGTGCGGGTGTTTGTCAAACTGTGTGTGTATCTGGCGTCATTTCCACTGACAACCTGTTTTTAAAACAGGTTGTCAGTGTAAATGCCGGTGTACTGGCAGTGAGTCGGTCGGTTGGAGCAGACCAACGAGCAAGTCTCCTTGCGGCGCAGTCGGTCGGGCCCAAAAAAATGGTTCGAATGGCTCTGAGCACTATGGGACTCAACATCTGTGGTGATAAGTCCCCTAGAACTTAGAACTACTTAAACCTAACTAACCTAAGGACATCACACACATCCATGCCCGAGGCAGGATTCGAACCTGCGACCGTGGCAGTCGCGCGGTTCCTGACTGAGCGCCTAGAACCGCTAGACCACCACGGCCGGCAGGTCTGGCCCACTGGCGGTCTCTATGCAGTGTCAGAGCGTGGGGTGCTGTTCCGAGTGCTACGAGGTTCGTGGCTCACCGACCCAGGACATCAAAGTTGAGTGAGTGGTGATTTAACTACCGAAGCCACGTCTGTTCACGTTGTCCCCTTGGTTGGTGATTCGCCGTTGGCGGTATTCCTGGGAACAACAGCGAGTGTTCTAGTAGATGAAGATTTAGCCGTCGTGTGGTGGAATTAACTATATTTGTCGATTTGAAATTCAAGTGCACCAGCGGAATTTTCTGCCTTGTGGCCGTAGCGTTCCCATTACCTGCCGTGGCCGCTGATGCAAATTCACGCAGTGTCCTTTCTTCACCTGTTGTCGCTGTCCAAGATGGTGGGTAGTTTTTGGCAGCTTAATGTATTTTTGGTTGTGGGCGGCTATCTCTGTAACGTTTTGGCTTTGGAATTCTCGTACACTGGTCGGTGGTTAGCAACTCGTCTTGTCGGTGGGTCGCTGACTGTCTCTTGGTTGTGTTGCCGGCGGATCGAGTATAGTTGGGCCGAGTACTGGTCTCACCTAAGCAAACGTTAAGATTTCAAGGGCAGTCCGAGCCCCTGGAAACTTCTGAGAGCTGTTGCCTATACTGCCTTTCCGTTTAATTGTGTATTTTTAATGGCTTATGGCCGATGGTTGGAATTTGTATGCTTGTAATCGTGTTTTTATAATCAAAGGCCTTCACTCGTTTTAAAAGTAAGTTTCTCTAAACTGGGCAAGTCTTACACTGACTGAAGAAAGCTTGGGCCTTCTGCCTGTTGAAAATATATTGTATTGTTTTAAGGCGTCGGCCTTCAGCCGCTTTGAGTTTTAAGGATCTTACTTATCAAGTACTACCTTTTGGAAGATAAAGCTGTGGGCTTTCTGCCTGTTGAGAATTTATTGTAGTGTATTGTTTTTAAGAGCATGGGCCCTCAGCCTCTTTGAGTTTAAAGGTTCTTAGTTATCACATTCTTTCAAGATAAAGCTGTGGGCCTTCTGCCTGTTGAAAATTTACCGTAGCTGTATTGTTCTTAAAATGATGGGCCTTCAGTCGCTTTAAAATTATGGTTTGAAGTCTTACATCACTTGGGCTTAAATAATATTTAAGATTAAAACCTAGAGTCTTCTGTCTCAAAAAAAAAAAAAAAGTATAGCAGTTGTATTTAATTCATGGGTCTCCAGCCAATTTAGAATTAAGGACGTTTTCTGTCGATAGTCAAGCTCAGAAGTTGCGCTGTAATGTTTGGATAACTAAATAAAGCGTTATGTTTGGAGTGTAACTGAAAGCCGTTCATTGTAACCCCCCCCCCTCCCCCCTTCCACAATTCCTACTACTTGCCTGTCCTGCGAGTTCAGCAGGACGTATCAGTGTACTTCCTCAGGGGAGCGGTATCTCCTTTATCTCGCTATGCAGTAAAAAATATTGCCGGCGTCAATCTCGGTGGCACCGACGGCTCGGTGACAGCGAAGGATAACAGGAGCACGCCTTTACACGCAATGTTTGATGATGGGGTAAACAAAGCGCGCAGGGGTGGGGATCCGGTCAGTTGGACGCTTGGACGCTCAAAGCGGTGGGGCTGTCCCCGCTTCACCCCCCCTGCGGCGGCGCTGCCGACAGACCTCCAGACCTGCATCCGGGCCGTCAAAGGGATTCCGGCCGTCGGCCGCTCAGTGACGTCAGCCAGTGTGAGCCGGCAGCGCACGCCACGCCACGCGCCCGTCTGTCTCTGCCGTGAGCCGGCGCGGCCCGCTGTGCTGCTATCGCGGGTCGCAGTCTCTTCAAACGGGCGCCCCGCATCCTGGTTCTGACGGCTCACTGCTTTTGTCTGCGCTGTCTACTCTCATAAAGCTTCGCGTGCCCTTCTCTTCTCATTTACTCATTCGATCTTTTCCTTCGATAACGTTCATCACATTCAGTTAAATTTGACAGAATGTCGACCGTGATGAGCGTCACACACGATATCTCTATCTTAAGACAATTTCATCAAGCTCATTGCAGACTTACAATGCAGTCGACGGTGATCTCTCAGAGTTCTACAAAATTGTTAAGGCTTTCGTGGCCACTTGTTGCCAAACTGCCTATCGGCTCCTGTCTCGGGTTCTTCGGCCGACGTTCTTCTTTTGATTTTACTGACGTTTCGCCAGCACAAGTTGCTGGCGCAACGTCAGTAAAATGATTAGATGAACGTCGGCTGAAGAACCCGAGACAGGATCCAATAGGCAGTTTGTCGTCTTAGAGTTGTGTTACAACATGGACGTCCGTTTACTACCCGTGCATTCAACATTTGCATGCCATTCACAGATTCGATCACGCCTTTCCCTGGCATCAATTTCAGAACTGTTGGTACGTGGGATAGCCAAAATAATGTGAACACCTATACTTACTTGAGAATGGTTTATTGATAAGGGGTTGGACCTCATTTGCCGCTAATACAGCTGCTATTCTTCTTGGAATACTGGCATATAATTACTGTATAGTCTCCAGTGGAATGTTACGCCACTCTTCAATCAGAACCTCTTTTAACTCCTGTAGCGACGAGGGAGGCGGAAATCTACTCCGGAGTCTGCGCCGCGATATTGCCCACAGGGGTTCGACATGTTCAAGTCCGGGGACTGCGCTGGCCGGGCAAGACGCTGCAGTTCATCTGCATGCTCCTCATACCAGGACTGTACTGTCCTGGCTGTGTGAGTGGGTGCATTATCGTCGTGAAGTATGGCATCATTGTTGGGGAACGGTATTTGAATCACGAGGTGCACCTGTTCACATAATCTTCGGCTCTAACACGGCCTTTGAGAGTAATGATGGTACCATCAGAATACCATGATATGGCTGCCCACACATTACACTTCCAAATCCATGCCTAACCGTTGAAATCAAGCAATCAGCATTGTAATCTTATTTTGTCGCTCTCCACACATAAACTCGGCCCGATGTTGGAAATAACGAAAACTATGACTCGTCGGACCGTATGACGTGTTTCCACTGATGGGCCGTCCAGGATTTATGCTCCTGACACCACGTTTTATGCTTCTCTGCGTTGGTTGTCGTCACTAATGTTTTCGGTACAGCAGATCGTACATGAATATTCATTTTATGGAGTTCTCGGCGGACGGTGCTGACAGATACGGGGTCTCGAAGATGACTATGGAGCCCTGCATTCACTTTAGCCGCCGTAGTTTTGTGTTGTTTTGACACAATTCGTGTTAGCGTACGACGATCTCAGTCATTTAGTTTTGATTTGCGGCCACTGTTACGTTTACACGATGATATCTATAGTGTCGCGGAATAGTAAAGAGTTGGAAACGTGCAATACTGTCAAAGTTCGTTGCCTATGCCGAGAGCCAGAGGCAGTAGGCTAGCCAAGAGGAGTGCAGATGTATGGAATGTGTCGTCACGCAGGGGCAATGGCCTGGTTACACACAACAGGCGAGAGAGAATTGCTTAGCACGCGGGTTTGTGTTAGACGGAGACTTTCGTAGAGTGCAAGGCAGAGGTATAGCGTCAACTGTATTGCATTTCACAACTTCGCGTAAGTCTGCCGTAACAACACGTAACTCTGTCGCAAGAACACCTAAGGGGCGAGTACGACAGATGAATCAGCAGCATAAGTGGAACGAATGCGGTCATTACAAACGAGCATGACGTCAGGACGTCGCTTGTGCTTCCTTTAAATACGCCAGCTTTGATGGCAACAAGGCACTCGCAGTTGGACTTGCTGTTAGATGTGTACTGGGTCGCTGCATAGCGCTCAGCTCGGTGATCGACACGTTAATCTTTATTAAGAAGATGTTGCAGTAAGGGCGGCCCATCCAGCAGCAGACGTGAGGGGACAGTACCAGCTCTGGTCCTCTCTGCTGCCGCTGTCAATCATCGACCCAGGATTAGCAGACATCGCAGTAGACTCGCTCGCCGCCAATGCCGACCACATCGGTGAGCCGTCGTCGAGATCGTGCGGGGTCTAGGCCCCGTGCATCCGCCGTCACAACCGGGTGAGCAGACGACGCTGGGGGACTGCAACCCGCTCCATCCGTCCACCGCGGACGAGCCACCAGGAGGAGCAGGCAAGAAGGCGGGGTGGGACAGAGTACACTCCGCACCACGAGAACGCTTCTGGTGCCGAAAGCACCGGGACTCCAACCCAGACCCTCCACGCGCAGCAGCTTGCTGTGCCACCGAGCCGGCCGGCCAGCCGGGCGCCGCCATCCACGCGCGGCCGAAGTAAGGACATTCCTCCACTACGTCACAGCACGCGGCGGTGCGCTAGCAAGACTGTGCGGCCCGGATCTGGTGTCATCGCAACGAGTCAGCGAGGACTCGGGGAAGGTTGTTGATATCACAAAGCCACGTTGTACTCGGCAGGAATAAAGGTGTTATGAATTAATAACGTTTCTTTGGCGTTTCTGACGCGTTCACAGTCATTTACTAGCATCCTGACAACTGGAGAGGTCACCGCTCGGCCATCCAGTCCACCGTAGGCGACCGGGACCACCGGTGCGCCTACATATCTTTCCATGTTTTGTGCAGGCAGGCTGTCATGACTGTTGAAACGGTTGCTCTTGAAGCATTCAACAAGTTTGCTGCCTCGGTTATTGATGCTCCAGCTAATGGGGCCCCCACAATCCGCCCTCATTGGAACATTGTCAGGTCTTTCATTGCACGTCGGCCTCGGCCTCTGAATGCCAATACGAAGTGTGCACTATTTGTAAGCAACCTGCACTGATGCCTAGTCCGTAGTGAACCCGCACACTCCAGCGCGACACGTGCCTTAACTGCGTTCTTGACCGTCAAACACAACCATCCCATTACTCTCACTGTCCACAATGTTTTGCATATCCCCTGTACTTCCCATATGAATACGCTGCAGTTCACAATTAGCCTTCGGCAGAGGTAGCGCAGAAACAGTTTAAGACTTCTCCGACCGTTCGACTCTCGGATATCACATGGGGGCAAGAGGAACAGTTAAGTCATTCTCTCCGAGTTGTGATTTCTCTTTTTTCTTTATAACGATGGCCGTTTCTTCCTGTTATGTGATTAACCAATGTGGTTCGCTCACATTCATTTTATATACAACGTTCCTTTGTCGCTAACATCCTACGGCTCCACTCAGGAAACGTTTACAGCAATTTATTTGTAAATTTACATTACACGTTGTTTTGTCACGTGTGAGAGCTGTAATGCGGCTAGGTTATGATGCTAGTTAATTCATTTCCATGAATAACTGAAGTTGGCGCCAGTATGAGCAGTTCTGGAAGAGACTCCGATGTGGCACTCTCTGTCATAACGAACTGGAATTTCCAGTGGAAGCAGAGAGCGCTATAACTGATAAAGGACACAAGTGGCAATTATTCGAAAAGTTTCAATTTCGAGCACTGGGGCAGTACTTCACGCTATGCTCAGTGGTTATTCGCCATCACCCTGCACAGGCTGGTTTTCAGGCCCTTGTTTACTGGGGAGTCTTTGCTTCCGTTATCGCCCATCTTCAACTGTGTCAATTCTTGACTCGCTTTTAACAGACATCATGCAAGTGTCTAATGTAATATACAGGGTTTATCACACATTAGGCGCTTGTATGATGTCTTAGACCCTTGTACGGTGTTTGTTGAATGCATGTCACTTAGTAGTGGTCGTATTTTCACACAATCTAGAGTCTTGACTCAGTGGTAACGCCGGTTCCAGCCAAATCGCCGCAGGTTGCCAACGGATGGGAGACCGTTTCAGTCTGCGGAGCGCTGTTGGCAAGCGGGTTCGCACTCAGCCCTTGTGAGGCCAGTGGAGGTCTCCACTTGACTGAGAAGTAGCGGCTCCGGCCACGAAAACAGACGACGGCCGGGAGAGTACTTTTTCTGACCACGTGCCCCTCCATATCCGTTTCCAGCGACGCCTGTCGCCTGAGGGTGTCCCAGAAGTTGGTCGGTACTGTTTGGCATTCCGGGGTCTGCTCTGACGGTATTTCATTGTTCCACATAAAATATCCCCGACTGCAGATGTCCTATTCACTAAGGGGTTAAGGCCCAAATAGGTAATGTTATTACGCGATCTGTCTGCCTTCAGGTACGATTCCACAGGTACACATGTACCTAGCGCAACAGATATTATTTGGCATCTGAAATGATTGATTATTGTGAACTATACAATTTCGTCGTCACTGGATCTAACACTGCGCAACATTACGCTTGGTAGGAAAGACACGTATCATAATCGTGGATTCAGTTATGATGATCATGATGTTGGTTTGTGTGGCGCTCAACATCGAAGTCAAAAAATGGTTCAAATGGCTCTGAGCACTATGGGACTTAACATCTGATGTCATCAGTCCCCTAGAACTTAGAACTACTTAAACCTAACTAACCTAGGGACATCACATACATTCATGCCAGAGGCAGGATTCGAACCTGCGACCGTAGCGGTCGCGCGGTTCCAGACTGAAGCGCCTAGAACCGCTCGGCCTCACCGTCCAGAATTGCCACGACGTGGCTCCAGGAACACTCTCCTGAGTTTAAACACTTCTGCTGGCCTCAGAACTCCCAGATATGAACATTATTGAGCATATCTGTAATGCCTTGCTACGTACTGTTCAGAAGAGATCTCCACCCACTTGTAGTCTTACTGATGTATGGACAGTCCTGCATGATTCATGGTGTCCCCTCCAGCACTACTTCAGATATTATTCGAGTCCATGCCACGTCGTGTTGCGGCACTTCTGCGTGCTCCATGGGGCCCTAAACGATGTTAGGCAGGTGTTCCAGTTTCTTTGACTCTTCAGTGTATATGGGGCTTAACTTTAGACTAGCGATTACTAAATCTCAAAGAACACAGATCATTAGCAAAGAACAATAGTATAAGTCATATTACGTAATCTACGTGGTACACACGCAACAATCAAACATGCCTGTGATTCAGGGTAGTAGTTAAAAATGTAAAAATCTTTTGCAATGAAACTCATTTTGCGAAATTCGATTACGATAAAATGCAGCATCTAAACAGAATGCCACGAATTCTACCCTTGGGTTCAATCTGCTTTAGTAACAACGCAATGTTTGTAACACGCCCGGGAGTGCCAATGGGTGAAGGGGGGAGGGGGGCTCCTTATACTGACTTCTCGTTGCTTGACCGTGCGCCCTGTCCACACCACGTACCTGGTAATCCCGCGGCGGTCGTACTGTTCTGCACCACAGCTGGCTGTTAACTTTCCTGAAATTATCTATCAAAAAAATGCAAGTGGGTTTAGGGGAGCCACTCAATGTTAAAACACAACACTGTCCTATGTCTGGTATGAACATCTATATTCTGAGACGATATGGAAACCACAGGTTGCACTGTTTACACTCGAAATCGTAAATGTTTATCCCAACTAACAATCTTGATGATTAACAGTCCAAAATATAATTCAGACCAGCGTACGCGTAACCGACACGGCGCGGGTGATTGTTGATGATGCGGAAGCCGAATGATCGAACGAAAGTTCTTACGCTGGTCACACATACAGATATCTGGTAATAGTCCACCTTGTCACTAGTGATGATATAACACTGTTCGTGAAGTTAATTTTTCAGTTCTCAATTCTCACTTGCACGAGCGTGCGCGTAACCGTGGCGGCGCGGCTGATCGTTGTTGATGCGGAACGCGATGATCGAACGCACGTCCTCATGCTCGCTACAAATCACTGTGTAAGTAGGCTGTTTAGGTTTTTTTATTGGTAACGCCACTTCTGTATGAAAATCACTGGCTGTGCTGTGGGCAGTCCGTGTCTGCTTTGCATTGTTGTAATACTCGCCATGTAGTGTTAGGCAGCTGGCTGTGAACAGCGCGTAGCGTTGCGCAGTTGGAGGTGAGCCGCCAGCAGTGGTGGATGTGGGGAGAGAGATGGCGGAGTTTTGAAATTTGTCATGAACTGCTATATTTATATATGATGATATCAAGGTAAATACATTGTTTGTTCTCTATTAATATCTTTCATTTGCTAACTATCCCTATCAGTAGTTAGTGCCTTCCATAGTTTGAATCTTTTATTTAGCTGGCAGTAGTGGCGCTCGCTGTATTGCAGTAGCTTGAGCAGCGAAGATTTTTGTGGGGTAAGTGATTTGTGAAAGGTATAGTTTAATGTTAGTCAGGGCCATTCTTTTGTAGGGAATTTTGAAAGTCAGATTGCTTTGCGCTAACAAAATATTGTGTGTCAGTTTAAGCACAGTCATGTATAATTGTTCAAAGGGGACGTTTCATATGTCGACCCTTAGCCGAGGATACCTCACTGGAATCTTCTGATTTTTTTTTCTTGTAGTTTGTGTAATTAGTGTAGCTTTTGTTTATTGCTAGCGCGTAATTGTAGAGAAAATCTCCTTTGTAGTTGCAGTCTTTCATTGTTGTACAGTAAAACAGTTGTGGCATGCATGTAGATTTGCACCAAGTATTTCGCAGCTGCAATTAACTAGATATTATTTTCAGTGTTATGTTAATGTGTTCTCTTATTTTTGCTCTTCAAATTGTGCTTTCTGTGTTATCGTGAAATATTGTGACAATAATGGCGTGTGAAAAACGTAATGCTAGGCTCCAAAGTAAACTGGCACTTGATTGCACTCTTTTGTGGTAAATAGTATTACTGATTCACATTTGTTCATTCTGGGAGACCGAACATGGCGCGGATGATTCATACTATGCGTCACGCAACGAGAGGATACACAAATACGTTATCGACGGCACTGCTCATTTTTTCATTACTTCTTGACGCACTTTCCTCTGAATCACTTCCATCTTTCATCACTTTACTGTAACAGCACTTGTAGCAACACTTCAACCCGAATACTAACAATGCCTCTCACATGCAGAGCTACACACTACACAACATAACAGTTCCGTGTCCCGCGCTCCACTCGACAGACATGGCTGCCCGCAAAGATACTCCACAACTAAACCAGCGATATGACAATACGCTTACATGTTATTTTTCCAGTGTAGCTCACCAAATTCGTAAATAAAGAAAGTTATTACTGTGTCTCTCAGAGCAGATACATGGAGAAATGTTGTGCACAATTCTGTGTATCACTTCATGAATACAGAGAACAGAACCAAAAAGAAGGTTCGTTCTCCTTCAGACTGGTAAAGCATGCAGACCGCAAGGACGCATTCAAACCACATTGGCTGAGCCTCGCTCTCCCACGCTAAGATGAACTAGTGTATCAGAGTCAGCTGTCAGTATACAAAAATCAATCAATGGGCGCAAATATGACACTAAAAGTGGTTCTTGGGAGGAAGGTAGCACGTAAATCGTAAATTAGGTAAGTGGCAAATTATGACTTATCAAGACTTTCCTAATAATGCTACAATGTGGCGAAACCCAGCCAATCTAGAAACTTTCTGTTATTATTGTGCTTTTTATCACTTAGTTTCTGGCTGTACCTGAATGTAACGATGTCGTAGACTAATAGACATGTACCGTATTTTCAGTGGAATGTCCTGTTGTCACGTCATGCAGCTTTTATCAGAGATGTTACAACAAGTGCGAGAGACTGTCCCCGATACAAAACAGCAGAAGGAGGAAGAAAGCAATGAATGGAGGAAGCTTCGCGTGCTCCTCTCGAGAAGCAACGTCCGTCCGTCTGTCTGTCTGTCTGCAGTTGCCGACGCGGCTTGGCTCTCGCACCTGTCGTGGGCGGTGCTCGTTAACCTAATGAGAGCTTCCGCTGTTGCAGCGACCATAAACACGCATCAGCTGCGCCCAGACGTCGAAAAGATTTGTAAGTAGCGGCTGTGAAGCGAGCACCGCCTGCGTTCGTCTCCTCCTTAAATAGCGCTCCGACAGTGCTACGGGCGTCCGAGGAAGGAGAAATAATACCCTGCAGCGTTAATGGTGGTAAAATTCGTCGAACACTAGCGTAATTACAAGCAGGAGAGAAGGGCGGTGGGCGGCGACACACGTGCAGGCAGGGGAATAAAAATGCACGCTGCCTCGTGGCGCTTCTCTTGTAAAAGGAAAGTTTACGTGTTTCGAGGGTTTCCACTTCTGAGCTTACCCATTCTGGTCTTCTCTGGAATTCGAACAGCGGTTGAATACGAGAAGATGCAATAACGTAGGCCGACAGAATATAACCAGCGAATTTCTTTTGACATGTATTGCCGTGCGGTTGAATATTAATCGTGCGCTGCCCCCTGATGTGTTTATTCTTCTTCTCTTTTTACCACCACCAATCTTTCAAGACACTGACTGCCTTCACACATTTTATTCTGTCGCAAGGGCAGTTTTTCTTCTTTGGTCATCTACCTTGTTTGATCTCTACACCGGCCGGAGTGGCCAAGCGTTTCTAGGCGCTACAGTCAGGAACCGCGCGACCGCTACGGTCGCAGGTTCGAATCCTGCCTCGGGCATGGATATGTGTGATGTCCTTAGGTTAGTTAGGTTTAAGTAGATCTAAGTTCTAGGGGACTGATGACCTCAGAAGTTAAGTCCCATAGTGCCATTTGAACCACTTGATCTTTACATAATCTGTGTTATCTAGGACTACATTTCAAGTGCTTAGTTCACATTTTTCTTCCCTTCAGTTCTTACTGTAGTGGCTACTCTTAGGACATGTCTCACGAAAATGAGTTTCGTTTGCCGAAGTAGTTTACATAGGCTTCTCACTCCGATTAGTGCTTACTCTATTCCTAATTTTCTATCTCCGCGTTCGTTTTAGTAGACCTTCGGTTTCAGTTTCATGAAGAAATGTGCTGCAAACTTCAGGAAACTTACTATTTCAAACTTATTTTCCTCCAATTGCTTCTGTCCACACATTTCGCATAGCTTGCATATATTTCATTCGTTCAAAACCAAATTATGTGCCTCCACTTTTGTACCTTGCATCATTTTACTTGTGCGATGTTTTCTCTACATAACCTGTGTTATCTAGGACTACATGTCAAGTGCTTAGTTCATTTTTCTCCCCTTCGGTTCTTAGTGTAGTGGCTATCATCTGCCTTTAAAATTTGTAAATCGGCATAGATAGCTACTGATACTCGCAATGACAGGAATCCCTCTTGCACGTAAGCGTTTTTTTCCATTCCTGGGTTTCCTCTTCTAATAATCCGTTTAGGATGTGGATTTATTTCTAAGTTCCTCATTTAATAATTCCTTTTTCTTGAAAGACTATATTACTCCTACAGAGCAAACAAACTGAAAGGAGGGGAAATCAAGGAATCGGAAAGTACATCTCACTGAAATATTTCATCTCATTGAAATATTGCCTGCACTCGAACCAACAGGCAAATTTTAATCCAGCATTCCTGTATCAACGTGAACAAAATGATATGGAAACACACGAATGATCGCTTAACGAATGGTATGGCCTTTAGTGAAATGGGAACCACAATTGCAGGAAAATCCTCTAACAAATTCTCATGTAATGAGTCTGAGGAATGAGCGTTCATCATCGATGCGGAAATCCCGCATTATCGTTACCACGTTACGATTTGTATGAGCTGGAAATTGCGTATCCGTACCGTGTTGATGACTTCCATGATTTCTTCTGCGGCACAGTGTTGTGTGTTTTGGATAAAACGAATCGTTAGTATGAAACCTGCACTCAGTGTACTGTTCTTGAACAGCACCACTGCCGTGCCCACTTTATCGCCCCCATGTGACAGTCGCATGACCAGCCGTAGTGCTCCATGCTCTCACTAAATGAGACCCTGCGGAGAACGCAGAACGACGCCGCAAAGTCTGATCAGGAATTTCCAGCACCTTAAGGGCAGTTGCTCACGATGAAAATTTCCTCGACCACCGGAATTCAAACCTACTACTTCCAAGTCGAGTGCCATCACACGAATAAATATATGCTCAGTTCGTCTGAATCACAGTGCAAGAGGTGTGATGAGTAATTCAAAGAATGTTGAAAGTGTTGAAAGTTCTGGCGAGTGGGGAGAAATCACAAAGGGAGACCCACAGAGTCCCATTTTGATTCCACTCCACATTCAAAATGCAGTTTTGATACTTTTTGGAGACTATATTAGTGATAAATTAGCTTCTGTCAGAGAGAAAGCAACGTAAACGACGTGAATGTGATGTCTTCGATGTCTCACCTGAAGATGAGTGGCAGGTGCCAAGTGGAAATATGGTGCAATGAATTAATCGACGATCGACAGCAAGCACGAAATTTGTTCGAACAACAGGAGAGACTGCAAATGATATTTCCCAAACTATATATAAAATGGTTCTCAGTAAATGAACTCGCCCTAAATTTTGAAAAAGAACACACTATATTAAGTTCCGTATGACAAAAAGACTCATACCGACAATTGATGCAGCACGTAACCAGGAGCCAGTAAATAGGGTAGAATGCTACAAACTTCAGGGTGTACGTACTGATGATAACTTGAACTGAGAGGAGCGTACTACGCAGCTTCTTAAACAACTAATTTCTGCTACTTTTGCTCTTCGTGGAACAGCTATTCCTGATATATTTTGCTTATTTCCACTCAATAATGACTTACGTAATAATCTTCTGGGTTATTAACCACGTACAAAAAAAAAAAAAAAGTACTGACTACGCAAAAGCGAACGTTCAGAATTACATGTGGTGCCATCCCACGGACTGAGGCGAAACAGGTGCCGTATCGTTGTAAGAGGTACAGGGGCGAGCGAGTGTGCCGGGGCCTACCCCAGTTCACCGCCAGTAGCCCCACGTCATAAAGACGCGCCTGTGCTTCACATACAAAGATCTGCACCATTATCTAAGAGGGAACTTGAAATTAAAGTAACTTTTACGAACTTCTTCAGCGTATGCTTCAGTGTATTAATGTTAACATTGTAAGGTCTCAGAAAGATCAAATGAGTATACAAACTTAGGAAAAAATAAATGGCGCTAAAAAATGAAACTAGAAAGCTAAAAATGGATCAAAATATGCAAAAGTATGTCACAACTGAAACTTACAAATCTCAACTTGATCAGAGCAATATTTTGGTAAAAACTAGCGTTTTTACGAGAAATTGAAGTGGCTAAATATTAGTCTCACAAATATGAGAATTCGTATATAGCGTCAGTTGGATATAAAAGCATTAACTGCGTGACACCAACAAGCTACCTCTATTAGTTTTCAAGCTATTTACCGAAAAACAAGTTTGGAACAAAAACGTCCTTATTCATTACAGATAAAGTATCATTTGTATATGCAATGGAAAATTCTAATTACACCAATTGATTTCAGTAATGCTGTAATGCAGCTACACCATGTTTCAGGATTGTATTGTTAATAAATATGAACCTTAAAGAGGGAGTTGAGAGGTCATGTTCTACTGTCGGTTCTGTTCTAAAAATTCTAGGCAGCAAGTTTTAAATTCATTCAAGCTAAACCGTTTCCAGCAACTAAAGCACTCATATATATATATATATATATATATATATATATATATATATATGTTGTGGTGTTCAGTCCTGAGACTGGTTTGATGCAGCTCTCCATGCAGCTCTATGCAGCTCTATCCTGTGCAAGCTTCTTCATCTCCCAGTACCTACTGCAACCTACATCCTTCTGAATCTGCGTAGTGTATTCATCTCTTGGTCTCCCTCTATGATTTTTATCCTCCACGCTGCCCTCCAATGCTAAATTTGTGATCCCTTGATGCCTTAAAACATGTCCTACCAACCGATCAAGTTGTGCCACAAACTTTTCTTCTCCCCAATCCTATTCAATACCTCCTCATTAGTTACGTGATCTACCCACCTTATCTTCAGCATTCTTCTGTAGCACCACATTTCGAAAGCTTCTATTCTCTTCTTGTCCAACCTGGTTATCGTCCATGTTTCACTTCCACACATGGCTACACTCCATACAAATACTTTCAGAAACGACTTCCTGACACTTAAATCTATACTCGATGTTAACAAATTTCTCTTCTTCAGAAACGATTTCCTTGCCATTGCCTGTCTACATTTTATATCCTCTCTACTTCGACCATCATCAGTTATTTTACCCCCTAAATAGCAAAACTCCTTTACTACTTTAAGTGTCTCATTTCCTAATCTAATCCCCTCAGCATCACCCGGTTTCATTTGACTACCTTCCATTATCCTCGTTTTGCTTTTGTTGATGTTCATCTTATATCCTCCTTTCAAGGCACTGTCCATTCCGTTCAACTGCTCTTCCAAGTTCTTTGCTGTCTCTGACAGAATTACAATGTCATCGGCGAACCTCAAAGTTTTTACTTCTTCTCCATGAATTTTAATACCTACTCCGAACTTTTCTTTTGTTTCCTTTACTGCTTGCTCAATATACAGATTGAATAACGTCGGGGAGAGGCTACAACCCTGTCTCACTCCTTTCCCAACCACTGCTTCCCTTTCATGCCCCTCGATATATATATATATATATATATATATATATATATATATATATATATGTGTGTGTGTGTGTGTGTGTGTGTGTGTGTGTGTGTGTGTGAGTGTGTGTGTGTATAAAATTGAGAAGAATGTAAATTGTTAAACGACAGACTATTAATTAATACATGTCCAAGAAAGGGGCCATTTAGATGCTGACATCTGTGCCTAGGGCAGTTGATAGCAGATGTACCGTTTGGCGGTTTGCTGCTCCCGTATACAAATACAGTCAGAGAGGCAGTTGGAAGAGACACTGCGCATTGAGGTACCAGTCTGTCCGCGTCGGTCAAACGCCTGTGTACACTGTTCCTTGGATGCCATCAGAGCCACGCAGACGAATGCGTTTTCGGGGAAAGTAGGACTGTACACCGTCCTGGATCGCTTAGATGTCACTGAAGTATTGTTTGTGTGCAGCCCGTAATATAGACAAAACGGATGGCAAGTGGCAGATAATTTTAAAGTTTTAAGCCGAGTTGTTAACTTTGGTGATTAGATGTCAGGGCGATAGAGCATTTCACTGGGGACTTCCGTCAGAGGTCGCCTTTGAACTGCTAATTGTGCTGTTTCCAATAGGGGTGTTCGTTAGAATTAAGACTTAAATATTGTTCGTGTGAACGTTTGCCAAATACAAACATTAAAAGAACTTTTGCATCACCTCGGTTACGAGAGTTCCGGAACCTGCACAGATAATTGGAATAGAGATTGACATAAACTTCATTTCCGCCGTTTTTATTCCTCATGAAAACCACACATTGCATGTTGTACCACCATACAGCGAGACCTTCAGAGGTGGTGGTCCAGACTGCTGTACACGCAGGTACCTCTAATACCCAGTAGCACATCCTGTTGAATTAACGCATGCCTGTATTCGTCGTGGCATACTATCCACAAGTTCCTCAAGGCGCTGTTGGTCCAGATTGTTCCACTTCTCAACGGCGAGTAGGCGTAGATCCCTCAGAGTGGTTGATGGGTCACGTCGTCCATAAACAGCCCTTTTCAATCCATCCTAGGTATGTTCAATAGGGTTCATGTCTGGAGAACATGCTGGCCACTCTAGTCGAGCGAGCCGGCCGATGTGGCCGAGCGATTCTAGGCGCTTTAGTCTGGAACCACGCGACCGCTACGGTCGCAGGTTCGAATCCTGCCTCGGGCATGGATATGTGTGGTGTACTCAGGTTAGTTAGGCTTAAGTTGTTCTAAGTTGTAGGGGACTGATGACCTCAGATGTTCTATTGTGCTCAGAGCCATTTGAACCATTTGAACTAGTCGAGCGATGTCGTTATCCTGAAGGAAGCCATTCACAAGATGTCCACGATGGGGGCGCGAATTGTCGCCCATGAAGACGAATGGCTCGCTAATACGCTACCTATATGGTTACACTAACGGTCGGGGGATGGCATTCAGGTTACGGCGCCTTCCATGACCACCAGCGGCATACGTCGACACCATATAATGCTACCTCAAAACGGCAGGAAACCTCCACCTTGCTGAAATCGATGGACAGTGTGTCTAAAGCGTTCAACCTGAGCGGGTTACCTCCAAACACGTCTCCGACGATTGTCTGGTTGAAGGCATATGCGACACTCATCGGTGAAGATAACGTGATGCAAATAGTGAGAAGTTCATTCGGTAGTTCATGGTGCCATCTGTACCGCGCTGCATGGTGTCGTGGTTGCAAAGATGGACCTCGCCATGGACGTCGGGAGTGAAGCTGTACATCATGCAGCCTGTTGCGCACAGTTTGAGTCGTAACACTACGTCCTGTGGCTGCACGGTGAGCATTATTCAACATGGTGGCGTTGCTGTCGGGGTTCCTCCAAGCCATAATTTGTGAGGGTTTATTGACATCTCTGAACAGTCATAGAGACTGTGTCTGTGATACAATATCCATAGTCAACGTCTGTCTTCAGGAGTTCTGGGAACAGGGGTGATGCACAACTTCTTTTGATGTATGTATGTCAATCAGTTAAAACTTAAAACTTGTCATAGTTGCTCATCCCTCTGAGTAAATAGCAAGAAGGAACACTTCCTTTCAGTGAGCACAAAGAGTGGTGTGGACTTGGAGACTGTAAATTATGTCGGTACGTCCTCCATTGCTTTCTGGCTGACCGCAAAAATAGTTTTGAAGCTCTTGTAAACGGCTAAGGTATGTGTAAAGCATGCACAAACAATTTAAGTGTCTGTACATAACGACATTACAAAAACATCGACCGTTTGATTATTTTACCCGCTGCCGCTAAAGACATCATATGCTCCTTCTTCCAGGAGCTGGGCATTCTAAGTGCGCCATCGCAATATAATATTCGCTAATGAAATCCATCATGAATAACTCATCTCAGTTTTTAGGCGGACAGTGATGTACATACCTATCAGTGGTTCAGAAAGATGTTCAGTCTCCACCAACAATTTTTTTAATAATTTTCTGAGTAGCTTAAAATGCCTTGCACGTAGCAGCAAAGCAAGTTTTAAATCTAACTTAAAATCATTTCTCCTGAATAGCTGGTTCTGTTCCACTGACGAATTTCTATTTAAATACTGTTAGCCTGAAAGAAAACTTGTTTTAACGTAAATGCATGAGCAGAACGAAACAACTATTGCGTTCATTAACGTTCACACTAACCATGTACATGTATCCTCTAAACTGTCACGTTCTACATCATCCCGAAACAGAATCATTCAGATGATGTGTGGAACATGCAACTAACTCAGTGAGCTCAGCTGTGGAGGCGGATCAGTAGAAATCCACATTCATCGGGGCCTTCGGATTCCAGTGGGACCTACAGATTCCAGCGGTTAAGTTGTGACAGTTCCCATATCTTACACCATGTGGAGTACTAGGAATCGATGTTGAAATCCAGGTAACAGGTTCATGTTAGGAAAGGATCAAGCATTTACACGTGGAACGGAAACCCATCTGACAGCTCGGCGTTTTCGCCAAATTAATATTTATTTAGGAAAAACATACTGATCAATAAGGGATAAGTTGCCGCATTACAAGCCAAATACTGCTGAGTCTACAGTATACAATATGAATATACACATGAATAGATTGGTCGATGGTTCCTACCACTCGGCAATTGCGAATTCAGAATGTAACATAGAAATTTGTAAATGAAAGACTGCAATTAAATAAAATCTGCAGGTACTACTTTTAAATGGTTCAAATGGCTCTAATCACTATGGGACTTAACATCTGAGGTCATCAGTCCCCTAGACTTAGAAGTACTTAAACCTAACTAACCTAAGGACATCACACACATCCATGCCCGAGGCAGGATTCGAACCTGCAACCGTAGCAGCAGCGCGGTTCAGGAACTGAAGCGCCTAGAACCGCTCGGCCACAGAGGCCGGCTACTACTTTTAACTACTTTAAATGATCAGTACGATAGCAGAAGGACCTTTAAGAATGCCGTTTATTACTGCAAACACTTATTGTTGTCGAGTGTCCCGCAATTAAATAAAATGTAAGTTGATTAACAGGGAAACGATAGATTACTACTTCACGTAATTAATTACGAGCAACAATACAGCTCGCGTGATATTCACTTCAAAACGCATACTACGTCTTGACTGCAGAAGCCACGGAAACCTCACAAGTGCACAAGTTGGCACTACGATATATTTCTATCTCCCGCGACCACGCGCAAACTGCTCCACTCTCCAAGTATTTCCTGCAACCGTACGTCGCTGCTTCCCGTTCAGCACTCTCGCGTCTCCCGTGCGACCCGATGCTCCTCCCCCACTTCCATCCAGTCTCCCCATTAACGAGCTCTGTGATCGACTACAGCGCTCCCATCACTTCCCCAAGCCAACGCACACTCACGAACATATTGCAACACACACGAAATAATGATTTACGTTTAAATAACTTGAAATTAAATAATTAATCCTACGGCTGGGTCATAAACATTCTCTAACACACATTATTAAATACATAAACAAATTAAATAAACGTATATCAAAGGAATAGAAAAAAATAGGCCAATATCGTGATGTCTCTGTGCTTTCTAAACCACAGTAAATATTTGACCAATTTCTTCATGAATTGTATATATCGGATATAAACAAAGACTTAGACGAATAAATATTTTTATAAGCATTCTGCTGCCATTTCTTCATGTAACTGTGGTGTACTTACGGCCTAACGCTATTGATAGTAATTGGCCACATTGACCGCCAATAACTCATGTACCATTCAAGTTACATGTCTGTCATTGATACCTGTTTAGCTTTACGCCAATAGCTTTCTGAAGACAAGTCTATCGACAAAATCAGATGAACCGTTTAGATTTTGGAAATTCGTTGCTGGGTGTTACTAGTATAATTTACAGTCACATACTAAACTTTACACTAATAAACATATTGAAAATCTGACTACACCATCAGAATCGTCGTGCAAATAATGGTTGTATACATGTTTCTTTTCAAGGTATCATGATTCCTCTTGCTATTATTAATTTCTACATGAGCTGTGAAACGTCTGTCATTAAGGCTCCACAAAGTCCGCCATGTTTGGCACTCCCGGCAAACACATCTCCTTCATCGACACAAAGCGCAGTCCTCGACACGGCGTCAACATGGAATTCCCAGCCACATGGCTGGTCTGGACCACGCCCTGGGGCCGCCCCTCTTGCTCCGGCTAACATTCTGCACCACACGGCTGCTGACGACCCCTGGCTAGCCGGGCAGCCCGTGCGGCCACAACTCGGAACTCAGAATATTTTCAGTGCGCCACAACTCGCCCGTTACCTCACAGGCGTTGGGCAGGATGCCGCCAAGGTAGCGGCCCAGAAGTCACGGGTGCAAACACCTAGGTAGACTCGCATTTTAAATGCGAACATTTTAGGTTAGGCTTTGCCGTGACTGTTATTGACATTTTAATGAAACAACAGGTTTACCAGTCACCGTTTTATTTATTTCCACTACGCGTTTCAAAGGTTTAAACCTCCATCATCAGGTGGATTTACATTAGTTAGTATGACATTTGTGTGTGTGTGTGTTGTGTTACGATGTTTTGGAGGAACTTGTGGCACTGCTTCCAGTGGTCACAGGTTCCTTTCGTTGTCGTAACACATACGTAATAACCTGAAAACCAATCTCCTTCACAATTTAAAATCAGTACGTTCCCCTTTGTTACATTCAGAAGTCTATAAAATCATTTGCGACACATGTCCTTCATGTAATATAGGACAAACAGGGCGAGCTTTTTCAGTCAGATATAAAGAGCATCTATTGGGGAAAAAAGGCACTAACATTCATAATTCTTCTTCCGCTGATCATTTGTTGATCACAGGCCACAAACCTAAGGAAATTAATGAAATTAATATTATGCACACAGAGAAGAAAGGTCGTAGACTTGATGTTCTTGAGGAAATGGAAATATTCAAACACTTCTCTCTCAATCATAACCTTATTCTTAATGAACAGTTACAGTTACGTAACAACAATTTTTTCAATGGCTTCAAACCTTTACTGAAGGATTTTTAAAAGGTATTTTTCATCTATGTCAATTTTTCCTTGTGTTTTTTCTGAAATGTTGTTTTACTCCCCATGCTCTTATTGCAGTTTAATCACTTGCTGTATTTACCGTAACAAATTACTGAATTTTTTTAAAAAATTTCTTACTGCTTTTAAATTATAATATTTCATACTATTAAATGTTTAAAAGTTGTAGACACATATGCTATACAAACTGCTGTAACCTTTCTATCACGTGAAGCAGATGTTACCAGTTTTCGTCACCAGATGGCGTCACACCTCACGTCCACATCGTAGTATAGCCGGCTCACGCGCCACCCAGTCCGATGCCACCTGTTTCAGTATACACAAGCAGCCCTTAGCAGCAATCTTTAATTTTTAACCAGAAATGACAGTAAAACTTTTACGTAGGATGTTTTTATTATGTGTCGTGGCCTTTTTGGTGTTAAAATTGTATGACGAGAGCTGTAATGCTCAACGTTTTACGTATGTAAGTACATCTTTATATACGAATATTAATTATTACTGTCTTGTATTTTTCTTATTAATGACTAACTTTGTATCACCATTATTTAGGTAATATAAATTCTGACGAAGACTCCCTTCGTTTAGGAGTCAAAACCATGGTCAATTCGACTATAAAATCCATTGTAACCAGTGGGCTGTCTTTACTACAGAAAGTATTTTCACGGTTGCTGCGCACAGCTTTATTTAAAGTTGTATCCCTTATGTGTTTCGAATCACATCGCAGGAAGCTACAATTGTGGCAACTAATTCCCTCTCCCTATTCAGTAGAGTCTCCTACACAAGTGACTTTAGATATCCCAGTAGGATATAATGAAGGGGATTGAGGTCAGATGACCTCGCAGGCCACGGAGTAGAACCTCGCCTTCCAACCCGCGACAAGGAAGTACAGCACTGTGATGGCTGCGGACATCCACACTGAAGTAAAGTGGTGCGCTGCCAGTACAGTATCCGTATCCTCTTGTGATCAGCCAAGGATGCGTTTTCCGATAACTCAGGTACAAAGAACTAAATGCACAATCCTCAAGGTAGACGACTAGGTAGAAGATACGACCCAATTACATTGTCGCCTACACTGCGAGCCCAGATATTCACAGCAAGATGTACTCGATGATATGACTCTACTACGGCGGGAGGGTCTTCCTCATCCCACACATGGCTATTCCTGTTGTTCGGAGTCCCATCACGATCAAATGTGGCCTCGTCAGTAAACTGCATGATCTGGAGGAAATCCGGTGGATCAATCCACTGTTGGAGCAGCCACTGACACAGTGCGACCCTTAGTGCAAAGTCAGTTACGATCATTGCATGGACACGTTGAGGGTGATATGGGTGTAATCGTTGTTCGTGGAGTACTCGACACACGCTAGTATGTGTAGCGCCCATTTCACATGCAATACGACGAGTGCTTGTAGTGGGGTCCGCTGCAACACATTCCCGCACCTCCTCTTCAAAATCGGGTGTGCGAGTGGTCCTCATGTTGCCTAGTCCCTCGTTTCTTCTTAGCAATGAAACAGTCTCCCCCCATTCGTCTATCGAGAGAAGTAAACCCTTATCGTGACGGATGATGCCTGTACAGCCTTGCACGAGCGAGAGCATTGCAACGTACTTCCCCATACACATGGTGCACGTCAGTGAGCTCTACGAAACTGCGCCGGTACTACTCCATCATATTGTACTGTACGTCTCTGAATAGCACTGAGCAACGAATGGGTCTGTCGTCGATTCATAGCACGTTCTGTCATAATGTAAATACGATATGACAGAGCCACCTTATCGACAACTAAAATAAATAATAGCTACGTCATGATTTCATAACAATCAGGCTCGTTCTCCTTGTTTCATTGCAGGAAATAAAGAATGTACATGTAAAGAACAGCACAGTAGTGTAAACTTGAACACATGTTAGTTCTAAATAAGCTGGAAAAATGTAGACAAAATGGCAGACAAGCTGAAAGGAGTATCCTGGGATACGCTTGTATGTGACACCCGAGTGTGATGATAATATTAACGTAAACTAAAATTAAAGTATTATATTATAAACGATGTGTGTCTCTGACAAGTTTTGTAAAGTGGATCCCTGAGTGCGCACGACCGCAGAGCGAAAGATACTGCTTCTGGTCCGAGATTGTAGAGTGAGAGAGCGCTTGGCGCACAGGTGCAGGTAGCTGTCAGTGAGCGAAAGAGAATGCAGTAGGCAGTTTTTGTGGTGTGCTCTGTAAAGCCATCAAGTGTTAGATTAATACAGGAACTATGGGAACATGTAAGCAGAGTCTTCTCGCAAGCAAGGTAAGTATGTTAAATATTTATGACTCTCGCTTTGCCAGCGCATTAGTGTAGATGAGCTGGCTAATAATTCGGAACTGTTGAGTAACCTCGGAATGTACGTAAACTGATTTTATGAAGAGACAAGTCAGAAATTTCCCTTTTGTAATGTTTCTAAGATTTGCTAACACAGGTATACGTAATTTGATGATTTGTATTCATGCTTTTAAGTGAGGGTAGATAATACAGTTTAATGTATTAGGGTCAGCATTGCGCCCCACTGAGCCTTTAGGTAGCATATTTTTATTTTTTTCATGAAGGACCAGAATATCTCGTGTTTCTTCATAGTTGCTTTAGAGGTAAGGCAGTTTAATTTATTTATTATGTGCACAGGGACCAAAGTTATCAGTTTTGAATAGGGCCAGAGGACTCAGTGCCTAAGGGACCGAATGTATTTTGCAGTGACTGTATTTCTTTACTGTTACTGGGAGTTGTATTGCCCAATCAGTTTGTATTAAGTTTTGTTAACAATAACACACCACTTGCACTTGTAGCTACACTATAACTGCAGTTACTTATCCATTCCCCAGTCACGCACGTGGGGACCCAAGCAACTTAACACATACTACTTCTAATAGCTGTAATTGTTGCTCTACAGGTGATGTAAATAACCAGGTAATGTTATGCAGTAGAGCGTCAGATATCAATAGAAATGTTTGCACTTCTACCCGTTACAACTTATATATAGACGTTGGACATAAACGATGGTGAAAGTCGATGGGAAAAAGTTACTGCATGTAAAATATGGTACATGATGTGCTATATTCTGTTTAGTTGATTGTTCACGGTAAACTGAGAAATGGTAGTTCTATTTCTAATTTCAGATTCTCGCTAATGGCAGATTTTCTCGTAATATGTGCAAGTAAACAGTGGTAAGTGTCAAAAGCATGGGTGCTAGTGTTAGTAATGTGTGCGGTTTTTGTGCCAGGAAAGTGCTCTTCACGTATGATTTGTACAAATCCGAGGGTTATGTGAATAACTACGACTCAGATAAAGGACTTGACTGTGCTCCTAAACGGAAACGCTTTTCAAAAGTCGTTGCTAATCAGGAAAATGTGAATAATTGTTCAGGAAAGTACATGATATTGTGTCCACTACCTAAGTTTACTTGTATTTACGTGACTGAGTGATGGTAGAAATGTTAAGGATCATCCATAACATTGTTTACGAACTGTAGTAAGGCGACAATAAAATTAATTTATGTTGCGCCGAATCGTAGATTCCTTTTTGAGGTTGTTATACTTAACGCTCTCAAAAATTGGTAGTGTAAATCGTAGTTCATAAATTGAAACAGATCAGAGAGTTTAAATTTTCACTTCTCGGAGGTTTTGGAGTAATGTTTTGTTAACTCGCCTCACAAGTAAACAGTGGTAAGTCAACACTAAGCTACGCTAAGTGCACCCAGTTTACCGGTATACTAATTTTTAGAACAAAATTTGGGATCAAATTTACGATTTTAAAAAATATGACTTTGCTCTGAAAATATTAGAAAACTATTACAGTTTCTCGAAACAACCAAATTTTCCGTCATCGTTGTTTTATAACCGAGGTCTTTATATACACACCGTCTGTCCGAAGAGCTCCGACACTGATTTTATTCCTTACGTATTAGCGACGTCAGCGCCGTAACTACGGTGGGAACTTGAAATGATAAATGAAAGCAACAGATGTGTGCTAGAGCAGTCATTTTTGAGCAGACAATGTTAAGCAGTGTTCGCGGGCATTTGTGCGTCAACGGGTTTACGGCACAAATCGCAGTGGAGTATGTCTAAATCACGTGTTCGAGACATACTGCAGGAAAGTCTGTGCAAAGTTTGTCGCGCAAAACCCGACTCCCAGATATAAACGACGTGTGAGCGCTTGCCGAGACTAGCTTGAAATGTGAAATACGGACAGTTCTTTGGTGGGAAAAATCATCATGGATGACGAGACCTTCTGTTACCAATAAGAACTTACCACACAATCACAGACTGCAGAAGTTCATATAAAGGGCCAACGCCGCAGCTGAAATTGTAGCTAATACATAGTACGAGCTGGGCAACATCCCTGAGAAAGGCCTCTCTGGCAGTTTCACGTGGTTGTGTGAACGTTCAGTGTGGGGCAGACTATGTAGTAGAGATGGGCAAACTGAAACACTTAACTGTTTCGAAACAAATGAAACAGTACAATGCAATGTTTCGATACGCTGTTTCTAAACAGTGAAACAGTTTGTGTTTTGTAATCTAATAAACCTACACATTTTATCATCTTGAATGTCTACTGCATAAGTATGTCCATATAAACACAAATGAGGTGCGAGAGCGCTAATCATTTCGCAGAAAGTATGAAACTATCACCTGGCCGTCTTGGCAGTTTCGTGTTTCCTGCAGCAAATGCGCTGCTTTCGTGTCGTGTGACTTTCATACTTTTCAATTGGCTGAGGACAGCCATAGCTGAAGACAGAAGAGCCACCACGAACGGAAATGGAGGTGGGAGCAAACTGCAGAAACAACGGATATGCTACTGGGATTCCCACATTCCGTTAGTATGGGTAATATATCCATCCTGCTAATTTCCATGCACACAAAGGGAATCATTAAGAATAATAGGCACAGTGACTATAGACACAAATAATTCGAATAAATAACAAAATCTAACAGAAAAAAATTTTGTATTTCAAGGTGCTTCGAACCGTTACTATAAATTTCCCATGTTTCACAGCCCTTCCCGTTCACCATTACACTATCAGTGACATGTCAAACAGATTGCTTGCAATTATACCTACATCAAATTTATGTATATCTTTAATAACTGTGACTCTATGCCATTTTTAATTCAAAATGTTGTAGGCTTACTTGCGTTTCTTAATACGATTACTGTACATGAAAAGAGAAGCGTATCTTATAAAAAAAGTGTAATTTAATCGATTGATTTTCACATATTTATTATTTTGAATGTGAATAGTATGCGTTGTTTTATTGTTTGGTTAGTGTTTATAAAGCATATGTTACACCATTTCGTATAGGACAGTCAGTAAGAAACGAAGCTTTATTTTCGGGTATCTTAAGCTTCATGCTATTACTTGTCAAAACGATTTCGACGCTCTTGAAAGTGTTTCATGAAGTGCTATGTTGTGTTTCAGTATCTGTGCCGAGCCCGAATCTCGTACGACACCGAGCGGAATGAAACATCACTGTTTCGATACAATTAGTCCGTTCCAAGCGCAGGTGGACTGAAACAGCCTTATTTTGAAACAACGATACAGTTTCTGTGTCTGGCTCGAGATCGAATCTGGTGCGGTTATCCGAGACAGGGACGGAATGAAACACCACTGTTTCGAAACAGTGAACCACAGCCGTTCCGAAACACTGAAACAGTTCCACGTATCGATACACTGTATCGAAACATAGAAACAGTGGCCAAGTCTACTACGTAGAACATCTGAAGCACAGAAACCACCAGCACAACATTTCTCTATTCCGTTATTAACCCATCCTCGAATCTTTTAAGACTGACAGGGCATAGTTTATACGAGGGTTGCCCACAAAGTAATGCACCGTATTTTCTTTTCCACAGCCGGAGACAATGCTACGAATGCGAAACGTTACGTATTTATTATTTGAAGTCTCCCGATTCAGCACGCCAAGTTTACGTTACTTCCGACAGATGGCGTAGCTGCAGAACCGTTCCAAAATGGCGTCTGTAGGTGATTACAAGAAACCGGCCGTCACTGAATTTCTCACCGCAGAGAAAGAAACAGTGTTGAATATTCACAAGCGCTTGTGTAAAGTCTATGGAGCATCTGTTGTCGACAGAAGTGTAGTTAGTCGCTGAGCACGGAGGGTGAGGTGATGAGAAGGCGGTTCGGCGGAGCTCCACGACTGTCACACCTGACATGTTGCAGCGAGCTAAGGACTTAACACTTGCTTGGGCCATAAAGGGAGGCCATTAGTGGAAGAAATTTTGAGGTCGATGAGGAGGTGATTCAGACAGTGAAGCACTGGTTCCGCCACCAGGACAAGGTGTGGTACTGACAGGGCGTACATGCCCTTGTTTCATGCTGGAGGAAGGCCATAGAACAGGATGGATATTAAGTGGAAAAATAGCATGTGTAGGTAAAACACCATTCTTTCATGTGTGTAATTCGCTTTATGTTCAGTAAAAAATTGTCGCAGGAAAAAAATTTGGTGTGTTACTTTCTGGGCAACTCTCACATATAAAAGGAAAGCAGACAATAGACATCTAAAAACTAAGACTAAATACACTTACAGCCTGAAGGTACGTTTTTTTTACATCCTTTGATAATGTGACAGCCCATAAATATAATTTGATAGCACAAAGGCGCAATATAGAACAACAGTGGTAAATACTCAGCTACAGAATGAAATTAGGAATATATAACAACAGTGGTAAATGCCAAGCTACGGAATTAAATTATCTAATACATGGAAGTGCCGGCCGAAGTGGTCGTGCGGTTGAAGGCGCTGCAGTCTGGCACCGCAAGACCGCTACGGTCGCAGGTTCGAATCCTGCCTCGGGCGTGGATGTTTGTGATGTCCTTAGGTTAGTTAGGTTTAACTAGTTCTAAGTTCTAGGGGACTAATGACCTCAGCAGTTGAGTCCCATAGTGCTCAGAGCCAATACATGGAAGTCAAGATTCGAGAATCATTGTAGAACAGCTAGCGACCATTCACGAGTTATTCTCATGATTTGTTATTCTTTTATCTGTCACCAAGATGTCTGGACTAGAATCGCTATCGTTGCTTAAAATTGTTTCAAGCTTCTATTAGTTGCAGAGCTTATCCTAATCAATTAGATTTTCCCTCAATCAGAACTTTGCTAACGATGTATATATTGTATTTTATTCGATGTTCTATACATGTATTCGTATAATAACGAAATATCTGAAAAATAGGTACTGCAAGATGACAAATGACAACTTTCTGCTGTTTATTGTAACTACACCAGTCCCTATGTACAGTGACATTCATAATGTACGAGATAAAACTCAAGTTCTGCATCTACAGCTATGTCCGTACTCCACAAATCACACGTTGGTGTGTGGCGGAGGGTACTTGTGGTACCATTTTCCGATCCCGCCCCCCCTCTTCCCTGTTCCAATCGCAAATGGCGTGTGGGTAGAATGATTATCGATAAGCATTCGTCTTCGCTCTAAGCTCTCTGATTTTATCATTGTGGTAATTACGCGGGACATACGTGGGTGGAAGTAATATCTTGCCCCACTCTCCTTGGAACGCACTTTCAGCAGAAAAACCTCTCCGTGACGCACGACGCCTCTCAGTCTATTTTAGAACAACAGTTAATAACGAGGATTTCCCAGCAATTTGGATACGTCATATATTCAGCCACTGTTGCAATCAGGCAATGTTTCTAAATGCCATCTAGAACACAATCCGGAAAAATATTTATCTCGTGAAGACTTAACAACGGCCACGAAACTCTTTGCAAGCAATAGGCGTTCTCACAGATACACACCACTTATTATTTAATTTACCTCTTCATTTCAGCGTCATGTGAAACTTTACAGAAAAAAATGAGTACCGTTCTAATTTGGGTTTCACCATGCCTATGCTGTCTTTCAGAACGTCTGAAACTGACTCCCGATGAAAGATTTCTGAGGCTAGTCAAAATCAAGGACTGATATTGAGTGGGAGAAAACGATTTTGGCTTGATGTAGTTTATGTTTATTAAAGGTTTATACGACCTTTGACTTTCTAGCCACGTTAATCAAATTGCTTTGATTTATCTTCTATTCGTAGAGCTTCCCTTCTCAGTTATCAAATTACTTTAGTGAAAATTGGCCAGTCGAAAAATACCACGTCTTTGGACATGGCTTCAGAACAGAATATACCACTAAAATAACAACTTAAGATATACAGATTAGTTGGAAGAATTTGTAGTTTTATCTCGCACTCTCGAAATACAAATGGTTCAAATGGCCCTGAGCACTATGGGACTTAAGATCTGCGGTCATCAGTCCCCTCGAACTTAGAACTACTTACACCAAACTAACCTAAGGACATTATACACATTCATGCCCGAGGCACGATTCGAACCTGCGACCGTAGCAGTCGCGCGGATCCGGACTGAAGCGCCTAGAACCGCTCGGTCACCGCGGCCGGCTCTCGAGATACAGCTGTTTTTATATTGTGCTAGAAGTTTCTACAGATGCCTCAGTTGTTTCCAGGAATGTTCTAGAGTTTAATACAGTACTTTCTTTAAAGCAGTTTGAATTCTGTAATTTTCTCATACTTAACAAATACATCTTTCGTAACATAAACTTGCAAAAAATTCTCGTGTGGGAAGTAAAAAGCTCCTGGAGAACAGAAAGGATGCCCTGAATACGGCTGTCTGAATTTATGAGGCCTCCTAATGGAAATATGAAAGTTTCATGAGATGGAAGAAATATTCCAGCTCCTCTGTTCTTGTATGAGTTATACATGCAACATATGTTCTCCAGCGCCGTGTCTGCTGGAGGTAAAAGGTGTTCCACCAGCGCAGTTCATTACGAGGCGCGGCTATCGCAGACTTCACAGACAGACAAATCTTTTATCAAGAATTCTAAAAAAAAAGGAATTCTAGGAGCAGCGCGTACATCATCTCGTTGCTCCTATTCTGAGCTGGGAATACGGATGCATCGATTATACTGAAGCAAGGCGTTGGACAGCGGTGCTTGGTTCTTAATTTGCAGATAAATTTAAAAACTATTCTTCAGTGGATCGAAAAATGTGAAAGTATTTTATCGGTATAAACGAAGTCCACTGTGAAGTGTATAACGAGATTTTACTGACGCTTTTTTTTGTTGTTGTTGTTAATGGGTGAAAAAGTAGGCAGTGTAAAGTGTACTCGCTGAAATCTCTTAGAAAATATCTGAATGAGAAGCGTATTTCGACAGCTCATTGCCCCAGTTATTGAGAAGCAACACGTAGTCAAATAAGCTACAGAGAACTGTTGCAACCGCAGTGTCGGTCCACACAGCGGGAGAAGACGATGTTAATCAAACCAAAACGCCGTATAACGGACACCTCTTACCTCAATACGTGGGTAGAATGTAAGTAGAAATGCGTAACAGCCTTTTGGACAGTATTGGTGGACATCGGATTGATTGAGCTAATGGAATATACTGTTTTATTTAGGAAAACGTAATACACATACTTACAGCACAAAAATAATGTTGCAAACTGTCAACGACGTTGATTGGAGAATGTGACTTTTAAGCGTAAATGAACCAAATCATCGTTTTATGTTGTGATCTAGTAACCGTACGATTACGATAAAACTTCACCAAAGACATTTTAATTAATTATTCAAGAGCGTATTTACTTGGAACCGACAGGACGATGGCTGTACGCAAGTAATCAAATGAAACGTCTTCGAAGTGAAACTGGTTTGGTTGATACACTTGTTGTTGCTTTCTTACCTATTATCTAGATTCTAAAACATACCGTGCTACGGATGTACGGTTGTACTTTTTGTATTACAAAGAGCTTTTCGAAAATTTTAATTTTAAGGAAATATTTTGGAACATCGTCCTATTAGCTCCACATACGACCACCTCTGTTCCAAGAAGATGCTCCTGCTGCCACTTTTACATCTAAAGCAACTTAAAAGAATTATATGAAGTAACAACTCGAAGTGTGTAACATCACAGCACTATCGAAGGAATTTAATCAAAGAACGACTGGTTGGATGTCCATGCAAAATAGGTCGTAATGAAATAGGAGAGGTGGGGTGACAATATACAGACTTGACACTAAGACTTCCTATACGCTAGTTTAAAATAGACATAGTCACCTTTGTTATCGAGCTATCTATGAATCAAGCGTCCACTACAGTCAGAAACTACACTACTGGCCATTAAAACTGCTACACCACGAAGATGACGTGTTACAGACGCGAAATTTAACCGACAGGAAGAAGATGCTGTGATATGCAAATGATTAGCGTTTCAGAACATTCACACAAGGTTGGCGCCGGTTGCGACACCTACAACGTGCTGACACGAGGAAAGTTTCCAACCGATTTCTCATACACAAACAGCAGGTGACCGGCGTTGACTGGTGAAACGTTGTTGTGATGCCTCGTGTAAGGAGGAGAAATGCGTGCCACTACGTTTCCGACCTTGATGAAGGTCGGATTGTAGCATATCGCGATTGCGGTTTATCGTATCGCGAAATTGCTGCTCGCGTTCGTCGAGATCCAATGACTGTTAACAGAACATGGAATCGGTGGCTTCAGGAGGGTAATACGGAACGCCGTGCTCGATCCCAACGGCCTCGTATCACTAGGAATCGAGATCACAAGCATGTTATCCGCTTGGCTGCAACAGATCGTGCAGCCACGTATCGATCCCTGAGTCAACAGATGGGGACGTTTGCAAGACAACAACCATCTTCAGTTCGACGACGTTTGCAGTAGCATGGACTATCAGATCGGAGACCATGGCTGCTGTTACCCTTGACGTTGCATCACAGACAGGAGCGCCTGCGATGGTGTACTCAACGACGAACCTGGGTGCACGAATGGCTAAACATTTTTTCTGGTGAATCCAGATTCTGTTTACAGCATCATGATGCTCGCATCCGTGTTTGGCGACATCGCGGTTAACGCACATTGGAAGCGTGTATTCATCATCGCCATACTGGCGTATCACCCGGCGTGATGGTATGGGGTGCCATCGGTTTACACGGCGCGGTCACCTCTTGTTCGCATTGACGGCACTTTGAACAGTGGACGTTACATTTCAGATGTGTTACGACCCGTGGCTCTACATTTCATTCGATCCCTGCGAAACTCTACATTTCAGGAGGATAATGCACGACCGCATGTTGCGGGTCCTGTACGGGCCTTTCTGGATACAGAAAATGTTCGACTGCTACCTTGGCCAGCACATTCTCCAGATCTCTCACCAATTGAAAACGTCTGGTCAACGGTAGCCGAGCAACTGGCTCGTCACAATGCGCCAGTCACTACTCTTGATGAACTGTGGTATCGTTTTGAAGCTGCATGGGCAGCTGTACCTGTGCACGCCATCCAAGCTCTGTTTGACTCAATGCCCAGGCGTATCAAGGCCTTTATTACGGCCAGAGGTGGTTGTTCTGGGTACTGGTTTCTCAGGATCTATGCACCCAAATTGCGTGAAAATGTAATCACATGTCAGTTCTAGTATAATATATTTGCACAATGATTACCCGTTTATCATCTGCATTTCTTCTTGGTGTAGCAATTTTAATGGCCAGTAGTGTATTTTGAAATCCGCACTGCTAATTTTCCATTTTCTTCCAGTTGTGTTTATTCCAAATACAGCAGACGAACATATTGCGTGTCACGATCGTTAGTCCCACAGATGTAAACTGTGAGTGCTTCAGCCATACAAATACAACGTGTGATCAGGCATAATTAGGGTATACAAATAGAACGTGATGAGAAATATTTTCAGCTACCCTTCGTTGAGAACCAGATGTTAACTTTTGCCAAAGGGATATTTCGCCATTATCAAAAAGCGTCTACAGGGCATTTAATTAAGAGTAGTACAGTTTTTATGCACTAATGAGTTAGGAAAGAGCTAACTTAATGATTTTATATTAATAAATTTGTAATTTGTTTTTCGGGCGAAATCTGCGTCCCCTCTCATCTGGTCACAGATTAGAGGCCACACTGTAACCTAATTTATAAAACTTCGACATATTTTCACGTCACGATATTCTTGTTTTGTAGTATTCGTATTTCGTAGGATAACTGCAACAGAAAACTATTACTGACTGGCATTAATTGCAGATTTGTCTTACTAGAACTGCGAGCAATTTCTGTGGTAACTGTGTACCCACTTGGTGTCTTTTACTAAGTGTAGCCAACCTACCGAAGTATGAGGGAGTGCTCAAAAGCAATGCCTCAGAACTTTTTATTTGAAACTATTAAGGCCTTTTAAATAAAAGAAACGATGTTAACATTCTACATCTTTATTCTTCGTGTCGTCATTTTTGTATTCCTCTGCCACTAGAGGCCTCCGAATTGAAGCGTATAAAATGGCCGTGTGTGACGTAACTATGTCAGTGCATGAGAAACAGCGTGCTGTAATCGATTTTCTGATCGACGAGCATACCCTCCTTTAGCATGACACACCCAGACCCACAAGACTGTTGTGACATGTGCAACAATCCGGTGCCTTGGGTTCACTGCCATCAATCACCCTCCATACATTCCTGACTTGGCCCCACCCGAGTTTTATATGTTTCCAAAACTTAAAGAACACCTTCGAAGATGAAGTGGTGCAACCAGAGGTGAGGTTGTGGCTCCGTGAACCAAGTCAAACATTCTACAGTGACGGTATCAACAGACTCTCTCGTTGGGAGAAATGCGTTCGTCACCAAGTGCAGCGCATCTTACATATCTCAACAGCGTAGTGGAAGGTAATACTCACATCATACAGAGAAAAGGCATGCGGAATAGCAACAAGAATATTTAACACTTCACAAGTCACTTTCTGCCATAGGTTTCATAAAATCTGTTCCCTTGTGTTGTTACTGGGCTTACAAACTAAACCTTGTAAAACAAGTTAGAGCACAGCTGTAGTACTGAAGAGTCAATCCAACGTGAGGTTTGTAGGACACCTGCATCACGGGTGGAGTACGGTTGCCGTGGATTCTTCTAATGAATGTCAGTCTGGTATGTACCGTTTCCAAGTTCAGTTTCCTGTGGCCGTTCCAGTTACAATCACTTCTTACGCATTCTGCCAGATACTAAAAGAATGTGACGATTTTCAGAGACTGCTGCACAATCTTCTAATCAAGCAATTACACGTCTTTACCCCAATTTTCGTGCAATACGTAACATTTGTTTATATTGAGAGTCTATTGCTAAGGACTGCACCGTACATCGACGCACTGCAGCTCTTCGTGCATTGTTGTCCTGTCAGTTTTGTGAGAATCACCCCACTAGTTGTTCATAACTTTAGCAGCCAATTAATCTTACTTTTTGTAACACGCTTTGTTCCTGTACAAATTCCTACATAACATTTCATTAGATAACGGCATATTTTGATAGAAATGTAGGTACATAACAGGAATGTATTTGGCTCTCCTTAATATAAATAACTGAAAATTATGTTTGTCAATTAATGGAATTAATAATAACACGGTTACTCGTTATATTTTGGTCTAAATACTGATCAAAACACATCTTTCATTTCGATGTGAATCCACATTAACGTATGCAAAAATCGTGGTATCGCTAAAGAGTGGCCCCAATGAATTCACAATGTCAGTGGCCACAGCCTTCCAGCAGAATATAGTTAGAGTAGAAGCGAGATGGACTGAACATATGTTGACCAGCGTTCTCTTTCGTGCGCTAATAAAGAGGATATAACTGAGCGACAATGAACAGCTTTACTGGCGTGACACTGCAGCATTCGCCCGGATATCGCCCGGCTTATGTGGACGGCTTGTTCCTAATTTGTTTTGTGCGTAAATCAACTTATAAATGGATATCTTAGACGGGTTGCTCAATGGCAAAGCAAAACAAAGGGGTGGCGGGGGGGGGGGGGGGGGGAAGGGGGGGGGAGGGGGAGGTGGGCGGGCTTGTGCACTAAATGCTAAAGCAGAGGACACTGAGAAAGAGCTGTAACCGTGGATCGTTATGTCAACAAATCAGTCTGTCGAAAGTCTAGCGGAAACATCTAAGGGCATAAACGTTCCATCGATTAAGTGTTGCCATGGGATGTGTGTGTTGTGAGCTACACGTGTTCAGAGGAAGAGCGCTAAGGTGTGGAGGGTAGTTTAAATAAATAGTGTAAATAAATGGTGCTAAGTGAAGAAAAGGTGATAAACAGTGACTTTGTGAGAACATGGGATGTCGTATTCTTTGTGATTGGTACTAAATAATAGTGCCTTTTGCCTTTCACAATTTGGGAGTGTGGTTGTTGTTGTTGTGGTCTTCAGTCCAGAGACTGGTTTGATGCAGCTCTCCATGCTACTCTATCCTGTGCAAGCTTCTTCATCACCCAGTACCTACTGCAACCTACATCCTTCTGAATCTGTTTAGTGTATTCATCTCTTGGTCTCCCTCTACGATTTTTACCCTCCACGCTGCCCTCCAATACTAAACTGGTGATCCCTTGATGCCTCAGAATATGCCCTACCTGTTGGGTTGGCTGAAGCGCCAACACCGTGTTACTAGAGGAGGCAGAAATACACGCGATTTAGCTCACGCAGGCTGGCGTGAGGAGGGAAGTACTGACGTGAGGTCTGGAGCATGACAAGGAATTAGAATTCAGAAAGCGGACAGTAGCTAGTTTGATACTTAACTTTAATCCATTAATGATGAACGTCGTTCTTGAAGGTACATGATTCACAATATCAATATCAATAGTAACTGAATATGGCGCCTTGCTAGGTCGTAGCAAGTGACGTAGCTGAAGGCTATGCTAAACTGTCGTCTCGGCAAATGAGAGCGTATGTTGACAGTGAACCATCGCTAGCAAAGTCGGCTGTACAACTGGGGCGAGTGCTAGGAAGTCTCTCTAGACTAGACCTGCCGTGTGGCGGCGCTCGGTCTGCAATCACTGATAGTGGCGACACGCGGGTCCGACGTATACTAGCGGACCGCGGCCGATTTAAAGCTACCACCTAGCAAGTGTGATGTCTGGCGGTGACACCACACTACCAACCGGTCCCTTCTTCTAGTCAAGTTGTGGCACAAATTTCTCTTCTCTCCAATTCTATTCAATACCTCCTCATTAGTTATGTGATCTACCCATCTAATCTTCAGCATTCTTCTGTAGCACCACATCGAAAGCTTCTATTCTCTTCTTGTCTAAACTATTTATCGTCCACGTTTCACTTCCATACATGGCTACACTCTATACAAATACTTTCAGAAACGACTTCCTGTCATTTAAATCTGTACTCGATGTTAACAGATTTATCTTCTTCAGAAACGCTTTGCTTGCCATTGCCAGTCTACATTTTATATCCGGGAGTGTGGTATTTACGTGAAAACGTTGTTTGGATGGATTTTTAATATCCAACCTGTCTGAACATTCCGCCATCAACAGTTCTGCAAGTATTTTATTTCCAGAAACTGTTAGTTTAAAGTGATTCACAGCGTCTAAACATCATCAACAAGTTATATAATGAATTTTGTCAAGGACGAGGATCTGATTGGATAAAACTACAGCGAAGGCAGACATTACAGTATCATCCGCCATTACTAATCGTCATCAGGTAGGAACAATCGCCATGCACGCACCTTTCCTCACCGAGAGAGATTTTCACAGTAAACAGCTGTATGAACAAACGAAACTCTGGTTAGAATCTTTTCAGAATATAATAAGCAGTTCAGTTTTGAGCTGACATTTGACTGTGGATACTTCTTTCTTTTATTTGGTCAGATAAGCTATTTACTGAGAGGCATCCTCGCTGGCGAAATGAAACGAACGTAGCTAAAAACAACCATCCCGCTAATATCTAAAATGATCTACTCATCCTAAAATACACAGCTACAGTTTATACCGAAAACTAACAACAAAAGAAGATTATTACGTATACAAATCTATACAAAAACGGAATAGCATAATAAACGAAAACAGAACACTTTGCAACAACACACTCTTTACAGATCTAAGAGAAATGATAGAGGACATAGAACGTGTCCAACAACAACAACAACACCAACACCCACACACCCACCCACCCACCCACCCACACTCACATACATACACATACACACACATACACACACACACACACACACACACACACACACACACAAACGTAACCATTTCCCCATCAGAAACAGAGACATAAATAAGAACAGAAGTCGCCTGAACTCCCACAACAGTTTTCAAAACCTTCCCGCAAAATGCGATACATTCGTATGGCGTAATGTTTTGAATTACTACCAAGGTGCAAAAGCTACGTTTTTGCGTGTTTAAAAGCAACTTCAAGGGGAGCAACAAACGCGAGTACATGAAAAATTATGTAACAGCCTAGTGCACACCAAAACTGTATCTACCACAATTCCCAATAGTTTAAAGCTGTGCTACGTAAGTTCGCTTTTTCATATTTGTTAGTAACAGCCACTCATGCGCCTACTGCTGCAAATGACATGCTGTATGCCGAAGAAACGGCAACAAACGCACAGAAAATATGCCGGCAATAACAGCAGAAAACATAAAACTAAGCTGTGACTTAAAGTAAATAAGGTATTATGAAACTATTCACAGGCACCAAATACTATACACGTAATAATGCTTTTTAGTGTTTATAACAATACTAATAGACTAAAGAAAAACCTACTGACGGTGGAGATATTTCTATTCACAAGCAACAGAACCGCTGTTCTTTAGCGAACTCTTGTATCTGTTGCTCTCAGTCTTTTAGTTCGCCGCTTCCGCAGGAGTAAAAGACAAAATATCGGTTTGGCGTGCTGCATTAGTTTTCTGACGATTCCTGAGCAATACGTGTGGAACATTTGTTAAGCTTTTATAAGAAGTGAGATCCGTTTATATATAGACGTCTGGTTTTACGCAAAGTAAGCTTAATCCTATACAAATACCGAAACAATATATACCATAACATATTAGACAACTCTGATTATAGACAACACTCCTATAGTTAAGATATTAACATTCTGTCATCTTAAAATCTTTAGTCTTGCAGCGAATTCTACTTCTGAGGATCAACATACATCCTAATTTTTAAACCATGGAAATATTTCTGCAAGGACTGAGAAATAGTACATTTCTACCACCGCGATTTTGGTCGGTTTGTCTAACTGATAGGGTGAAAAATAATACTTCTCTGAGCATATATGGAGATCATTGGTTCTGTTTCTAGTAAAGAGCACAAAATCTGATCTGAGACAAAACCCCATCAAGAAAGAGACCCTTCAGGGATGTGGAATGAATCCAAATTTACATTAATTAAAGACAAGCTGATTGTAGACCTTAATTTGTACCAATATTAACATTAATTTACCTACCATTGTGTTGATTAGCATTATTCATGCCTACACTAGCTACATTTAACTACGAAAACTAAAAAGAAACTAAAAAGAAAGTCGCCTCTTTGAAAGAAGATACTGCCTCCACAGTTATACCAAACAGTAACTGATTGTCTCCTACTGGTAGTTTGATATTTACTCGATTACAGCTGTTTTTGCGAAACAAAGTCGTTGTTTGCATCTGACAGTTAATATTTGAAACATTGCTTTACAACGATCGCTCTTACTTGACATGTAACTGACTCAACTTTTTATCCTTTTATTTAAATCTTCAGATAATTTCTAGACTGACAAATTAAGTGAATTTTTATTTCAGATTGGTAGTAATTTCCTACTTCTTGCTTTATATTAGATCAGAGATTGTTGAATACCACACCTCTGTAGCAGAATCCACAACTCCAGGGCAGAGAGCCAAAGTGTACAATGACGATACCTTTGTATCTCTTGCATTGTGACTGTGTACGTCACAGTTCACATAAAGCTTGTTTTTGCTGGCAATAAGAAAAACGACTAAGGAGTACATTTATTGGGGAGGACATGAAGAATTCCAAGGGTGTTAAAAAGCATTCCGTACAGTCTATTTTTATCTGTTTCACACAATAATCTTGCTGTCTATTTCTGGTGAAAGAACACTTGATTCATTTTAATTTCACTGCATCAGAGGATAGTTCACTATTAGGTAACCAGCCCTTGTTTAACACGATAGTTATCAATTTCATAGAAATGCATTAACGTCTCTGCAATTGAATAGGCTACATGATATATGTTAGATAATAAAGGCTGCTGCCTTTTGTGTAAGTTGTCAGGGACAAATGGGTTTTGGTCACTGAAATTTTACTCTTCCTGGCATGGTGCCAGAAAGTTCAACAGATTCCTTAGGACGGCAATGAACACAACAGAAAATGAAAGGACTGTTGGTAATATTACACATGCTTAATTCATAAATATTGGTGTCATAGAAAAACACCATTTATACAAAACTTATATCCTTGTACCGTGGAAATTTATCACTGTATCACTAACACAGATAATGTAGAATCAACTTTATTTAATCCAGTCTCTTGCTGCAGTGGAAACACTGTATGAGGGGGAAGAAGAAAAAGTAGCTTGTATAAGGGGGAAGAAGAAAAAGTAGCTTAAAAATGAAGATGGTAACACATTTTTAAGGCATAGAAATTTGGAAACTGGTATTCTGCGCTACACACTGAAACAAATATAAAGCTTCTCACATGTCAGCAAAAGAATTTAAGAGAGATACAGAGTAAGATTAAAGAATGGCATTCAACTTCATTAGTGTGCTTCAGATGACCAAACACAAAAACTACAGATCTGCCTGTGGTGACTTGACTTCTGCAGCTGTGGGTGCCACAGCTGCAGACAAAAACACAAAATCACTGGTTATTAAATAAAACTATTTTTGTGTGAAAGCCACTAAATACAACATGGTGTGGACTCTCATTTAATGATATAGGCTTACTTTATAACACTGATTGAGTATAGCTGTTTTCGGTTGATTAATGTGGCTATCAAGGAGAGGATTGTTTGTAAACATGTTTATTCAGCAAGGAAAACATCATTCCTTAAGTCCTGGAAAGCTGAAATACTAACTTCTTCAAAGGTTTTTTCACATTAAAATGGGCGATTGTCTAATACTTTCTGGCCAATTCTGCAAGCATGAACATGGTCGTTGCCTATAATAGACAAGCCACGTCCATTCTTTTTTTTTTTTTTTTTTTTTTTTTTGCTTTTCACAATACCGGTACTAGAAACATTAGCACATGGTCAAATTTGTCAAAAGTGGCGCTCTAGGTTTCTTCAATTTCCTAGCGAAAAACCAAGTATAAGAAACTGAATGAGGTATGTAATCATAGTCGTTATTTGTTACAATGGCAGAATCATTAGCACAAATAGATGTTCCAGTCTGAATGTGCTGCAAAAATCTCTTCAAAGCAGCTTCAGACTGCTGGATTGGTGTTCTGCTCCTCAACGACTTCTCACGGCACTGAGAAACACTTCCACCTGGTCTTGACTGAGTTTGTATGACAATGCGAAAGTCATTCATGGCGCAAAGCTGCTTTTAACAGCGTTATACACAGCTAAAGATGAATATAGACTTTTAATTATATCTGTAGAGCCATATCGTGTTGAATGAACCAGTAAAGTTTTGCAGGAGATTCTTTTAATGTAAACTAGCAAAATTTTGCTTTCTTTACCTATCACCACTGTATGTGGCAAAAATCATAGGGTATAAACACTTATTTTGCATAAAAACCTTTGGGAATAACCGATTTCATTTCTTATAAAAGCTTAACAAAGCATTTCTCACGTATTGTTGAGAAATCGTCAGAAAAGTTAATGCCGGCTGCCAGACTGATATTTCGTGCTTTACTCTTGCGGAAGCAGCGAACTAAAAGACTCATACTGCAATAGAAAGAAGTGTTCTCCGAAGGACTGCAATTCTGTTACTTGTAAACAGAACTGTGAGTACGTTTCATCCGGCCACACGATAACCATCCCGTAACTCTTAGAAATTTATGAGACATTAGGTCAACTGCAGTACTACATTGTAATAGCAATACGATCCGCTGTTTTATTGCCAAAACCAGTGCTTGATTTCAGCTATAAATGAGAAAAACTGTAACTGTCAACTCCACTTCACCTAGCTCGTAATGATGGAAACTCGGCTTTTTGCCTCGAATCACCTGTCCTAGATGTAGGTTTCAGTTTAAGAAGTCATGCACAGTCTATATTATCTATTGTCTACAGATAAAATGACTTACTGCCTCCACAGATAATACTTATAGAGAAGATACAAAAGTGATCACATGCAGATTGTAACAGAGGTAGCCGTAAATTTTTATGTCAAGCAGAAATAGTTGCATTATTTCAAAAAAGAAAGATCAAGTTTTTTGTGTGGAGACGCATTTAAGAGATGATGAGAAATAAAGTTGAATTTACAATTTTAATCTACTGTCTGTAAGTGAAAATTAATTTAACACAGTGGAGAAAAGAAACTGAGTTCGTCATTTAATACTAAAGCTGCCAATCTGAGTGATGTGCATGACGATTTATTTTTCTTCATTTATTAAATGAATCTTTACGTAAAAATCTTCATGTTTTCATTTTTTAATTAATGTAACTATTTCTGCGTGACATAAAAAGTAACACTTTACAAACTCTCTATGTGAATAATATCTGTGTATGTCGTATGTCATTTATCTTCGTTCGTGATATTCAGTTGTCACCGGACGATAGCCTTAGAAATCGAGAACCGGTTCAACACCAAAGAAATATAAAATAAAAACTGTTTCGTATTTAATACGTTTAGTCTAACATTTATGAAACTTTTAGATATTGTTGGTAGTTGTAAGCTTGCGATAAATTTTAAGTAACTGATAATACGATCATTCAAAAGAGGGCATTGATTGCTTTATTAGCGGAGGCTGTTTGTGATTACTCAGTCCATAAACTGTATTACCGTACAACAAAATAAACGGACATCTTGTAATGGAACAAAATGACCTACTTCCTTTTTCCTATTGTCAATGTTATGCATTTCGGTGACTGTCCATGTGTAATGTGAGTTCAGGCCTTCCGCCGAATTAAAAGAAGAGCACTGGGCGGAAGATTAAAAACACGAAAACTGCTTCAGACGTGGTACGCATCTTTTATAGTTCGTCTTGATGTTTCCACCACTATGGTCCGGTTAATATAAAGGCCTATCTATATGCCTCTTAGTTATACCCGTACGGTGAGAGAGTCAGAAACAATGGCTATTTCGGCGGCCGCTCCTTCCTGGAGAGCTTTAATTCAGTACGCGCCAAGTGTGGCGCTTAATGCCATTTGGCGGTCACCATTAGGCGTTGGCGGCGGCGGCGGCGGGGGCGGCCACATTGGAAACACGTAATTAAACGCGCAGCCTCGCGGGACAATCCATTTTTTCTCCATTAGGGGCGCCGTAACTGCAATTGAATGGCTCAATGTGTGGAAAGGCCTCCGCCATTAACTTTTCCATTGGCCGAAAGCTGTTATTGATTGGAGAGCAGGATGGTACGTTTTTCCCCGAGCTGCCGCTTCCGCCAGCGCCTGCTTCTGAAATAACAGCAGGGAAATTCTTTTCATTATCTTTTAATTTGCAGTTACCAGCTTGTTGCGTAATCGACACACACACAAAAGTCGATAAAAACAGTTGCCAGTAAAAATCGTGTTTTATTTCAAGGAGTAGCGTAAATTTTGGCAGCTGGGGAAAGATATCCACAAGGAATAATACATGAAACGCAGTCGCCATAATACCCGATTGCTCAGCTGGTGGGAAAAACTGTTCCCGTAATACAGACCGTATCGCAACTGCATTCTGTTCGAAATGATCACGAAAATTTTTTCGAGGATGGAGAAGTCGTCAGTTCTCTACGGGTATATTTTAATGCAGCGTAATTGTACTAATTAAGAATCTTTGCTTTAATTAAATGTAGATCCTTTGTTGTTTCTCGTGTATATAAATCGCATTCCACTTGCAGTGAGAGAAAGTACAAATTTTCTAGTTTTCGCCGATAACAGAAGTATTAAAATTAAGAATAATATCTGCTCTTATCAAAAGACAGTTTACGAAATATTTGAAAATATCAGTAGACTGCAAGCAAACTGATAACCATTTCAGTTCGACTCAGTACTTTCAATTCAGGATATACTGTTCATAAATTGCTGTGATCCACACAGTGCAGTACGACAAGCAGATAGTGTTAAATTTTAATGGCTACAGACACAACAGAAGCTTAGTTTGAAAAATCTGTACTCTAGACTTAATGAAGCGCCTTTGTACAGTTACGTTTACAACATTCATGATTATTGCGGTTACTGATGTTTGTACGAGGAACGTACTGTATTACGCGTAGTACAATTAACCGTGATAAGGAATGACTTTTTTTTAGAATCTGAACTGACAGATATAATAGACTACTGGCTATTAAAATTGCTACACCACGAAGATGCCGCGCTACAGACGCGAAATTTAACCGACAAGACGAAGGTGCTGTGATATGCAAATAATTATCTTTTCAGAGCATTCACACAAGGATGGCACCACCTACAACCCGCTGACTTGAGGAAAGTTTCCTACCGATTTCTCATACAAAAACAGCAGTTGACCGGCGTTGTCTGGTAAAACGTTGTTGTGATGCCTCGTGTAAGGAGGAGAAATGCGTACCATCACGTTTCCGACTTTGACTAAGGTCGGATTGAAGCCTATCGCGATTGCGGTTTATAGTATTGCGACATTGTTGCTCGCGTTGGTAGAGATCCAATGACTGTTAGCAGAATATGGAATCGGTGAGTTCAGGGGGGTAATACGGAACGCCGTGCTGGATCCCAACGGCCTCGTATCACTAGCAGTCGAGATGAAAGGCATCTTATCCGTGTGGCTGTAACGGATCGTGCAGCCACGTCTCTGAGTCAACAGATGGGGACGTTTGCAAGACAAAAACCATCTGCACGAAGAGTTCGACGACGTTTTCAGCAAAATGCACTATCAGCTCGGAGACCATGGCTGCGGTTACCCTTGACGCTGCATCACAGACAGGAGCGCCTGCGATTGTGTACTCAACGACGAACCTGGGTGCACGATTGGCAAAGCTTCATATTTTCGGATGAATCCAAGTTCTGTTTACAGCATCATGATGGTCGCATCGGCGTTTGGCGACATCGCGGTGAACGCACATTGGAAGCTTGTATTCGTCATCGCCATACTGGCGTATCACCCGGCGTGATGGTATGGGGTGCCATTGGTTACACGTCTCGGTCACCTCTTGTTCGCACTGACGGCACTTTGAACAGTGGACGTTACATTTCAGATGTGTTACGACCCGAGGCTCTACCCTTCATTCGATCCCTGCGAAGCCCTACATTTCAGAAGGATAATGCGCGACTGGATGTTGCAGGTCCTGTACTGGATACAGAAAATGTTCGACTGCTGCCCTGGACAGAACATTCTCCAGATCTCTCACCAATTGAAAACGTCTTGTCAATGGTGGACGAGCAACTGGCTCGTCACAAGACGCCAGTCACTACTCTTGACGAACTGTGGTATCGTGTTGAAGCTGCCATCCAAGCTCTGACTCAATGCTCAGGCGTATCAAGGCCGTTATTACTGCCAGAGGTGGTTGTTCTGGGTACTGATTTCTCAGGACCTATGCACCCAAATTGCGTGAAAATGTAATCAGATGTCAGTTCTAGTGTATTTGTCCAATAAATACTCGTTTATCATCTGCATTTCTTCTTGGTGTAGCAATTTTAATGGCCAGTAGTGTATAATCAGAAGATAGAAGCGTGTTTTGAGAAGCTTTTTTACAGTTCTAAAACATTCTGGAGATACATATCATCAAAAGCTTAGTATTTTGACAGCTGCTTCACAATACATAGATTCATTAATTCCATTTGCCATTAGCAGTATTGTAATACAAGAATCAAAAACGCCTCTACAAAGACTACAAAGGTGTGAAATCTGTAAAGAAATGAGTCAAATAAATAGGTAAACGTGTTTCAGCTACTTGTCTCTGAAATAAACTAATTTAAGACTGTACTGTTGGACAAGTGCTTTTTTTTCCTGTACTGAGTAGTATTCTCACGGGAACTCGTACTACCAATACATTCAGTTTGACGTAGATACTGTTGCGACTGCAGCGCTATTATAATGAACATTATAAAGTCTAAGCGTCCTTGACTTCTACGTTCCAGAGACCTCTCGTCACGGGTTTGATACAGTGTAACGTGGACTGCAGTTAAGACTGTCGAGATGAAGGAAACGAACAGTACTTGTAAAACTAAGACTGTAATGAAAACGTTTTGCCCCCATTAGAGTGAACAATAACGATTCTCAATGTCAGAGAGAATGTATCAGGGGCCAGAAAATGTAACGTATGAAAAATGCTAGACAAAGCAAGACGGCGTTAGCCGAAGACGTGATACCCACAGATTCTGAGTAATTACGCCTTATGTTTTCAACAGACTACAGTCCAAATGATGAATGGTTGAAAATTACGTTGTGTACCCGGCGACCTGCTCGGCATATTCATGCAGTCTGCGATGCGACGTTATGCAGCGGCGGTGGAACCTAATCAGTTAAGAGTAAGTAACAAAAAAATGGTTCTGAGCACTATGCGACTTAACTTCTGAGGTCATCAGTCGCCTAGAACTTAGAACTACTTAAACATAACTAACCTAAGGACATCACACACATCCATGCCCGAGGCAGGATTCGAACCTGCGACCGTAGCGGTCGCTCGGCTCCAGACTGTAGCGCCCAGAACCGCACGGCCACTCCGGCCGGCTGAGTAGGTAACATAATTAAAACATAGGGAGCTATGGAAGCTACAAATAGCACAGAAATTTCAATACATTAGTGAATGTTTAATGTTACTGATAATTATTGATGATGTGACGGAAGTCTAGAGATGTTAAATAACTCCTGATTATTCTTAGGTATAGAGATTTATTCGACAATTATTACGAATCGGTATTCCATTTGATTATGAAGTTAGTGATATCCGCGAAAATGGCGTTTTACATTACAAACAAGCCCATGGGGAAACTGGAACGGCACAGCGCACATGGATATACCATACAGGGGGTTTCCGGTGTTAGGACGCGTAAGTGTCTGCTAACCAAACAGGTTTGAGGAGCCTCCAGAAAGACGTCAAAATGAGCACAGTTGGCTTGGCTGTACAAGAATGGCACATATCTGCATTATCAAGTGTTTTCTTTGAATGCTGTGGTCATAAATAGCACCCATTGCTAGAGGTCACTCTCGTTTTGGAAGCTGATCTTAAATGTTGCGAGGTTAGTACAACCAGATTGCGTGCCGCGTAGGCCGACATCTTAGTGCAACGTTGCAGTAGTCTACTTGAGAACCCAGGGCATCAGACGTTCAGCAAAGGCTTCCGGTCGTATCAGGTAGAACACTTAACAGTATTACTGACTGCTTGTCGGCGCAGTTAGATGCGTGTACGTGTTCTACCGTGTATCTTCAACAGTTGCTCGCCTCCATTTTCATACATCTACATCTACATTTATACTCCGCAAACAACCCAACGTTGTATCTACATTTATACTCCACAAACCACCCAACGGTGTGTGGCGGAGGGCACATTACGTGCCACTGTCATTACCTCCCTTTCCTGTTCCAGTCGCGTATGGTTCGCGGGAAGAACGACTGCCGGAAAGCCTCCGTGCGCGCTCGAATCTCTCTAATTTTACATTCGTGATCTCCTCGGGAGGTATACGCAGGCGGAAGCAATATATTCGATACCTCATCCAAAAACGCACCCTCTCGAAACCTGGCGAGCAAGCTACACCGCGATGCAGAGCGCCTCTCTTGCAGAGTCTGCCACTTGAGTTTGCTAAACATCTCTGTAACGGTATCACGCTTACCAAATAACCCTGTGACGAAAGGCGCCGCTCTTCTTTGGATCTTCTCTATCTCCTCTGCCAACCCGACCTGGTGCAGATCCAACACTGATGAGTAATACTCAAGTATAGGTCGAACGAGTGTTTTGTAAACCACCTCCTTCGATGATGGACTACATTTTCTAAGGACTCTCCCAATGAATCTCAACCTGGCACCCGCCTTACCAGCAATTAATTTTATATGACCATTCCACTTCAAATTGTTCCGTACCCATACTTCCAGACATTTTACAGAAGTAACTGCTACCAGTGTTTGTTCCGCTATCATATAATCATGCAATAAAGGATCCTTCTGTCTATGTATCCGCAATTTTCTATATTCGTTCATGTTTCACAATTTCTGGTTGTCGCTGTTGCTTACTGCCCGAGCACTGCCTGTCGGTCTCTTAACTATTGTTTCTCTATAGTAAAAGCACTTTTCCAAACATTTTACTGCTTAACAGTTCCATTAAGTATGTGAGCCTCGTTGTAAATGTACTTATGTGCCTCTATGAAACAATAAATCTGCTTAATTCAGTAGCAGACTCTTATTTGAGTTGTACTGCCCGTCTGGTCCTTAATTTCAATCCTGTTTAAGCCTGCAGCAGTGGCAGGGTAGTCTGACACTTTAGGCAGCGGCCGTGACACTGAGCTGGGACAATAGCGTACTCGTGTTAAGTCAGGCCAGTGGTCACAGACGCCATTTTCACAAGTCGTCCAATGCGCCGTTGAAATTAGCATCATTCACTCCAGACGGTTTCACAAGTCGTCCAATGCGCCGTTAGCATCATTCACTACAGACGGTCTCGTATGATTCGTCAAATTATGTCATGACTTCATTGCATTATTTTGTCCTGCGTCGCATATCGTATATCTCACCTGTAACAGAGTGCCATCAGAAAATCTTCCAGGCCAACATACACTGTGTGATCAAAAGTATCCGGACACCCCCAAAAACATACGTTTTTCATATCAGGTGCATTGTGCTGCCACTTACTGCCAGGTAATCCACATCAACGACCTCAGTAGTCATTAGACATCGTGAGAGAGCAGAATGGGGCGCTCCGCAGAACTCACGGACTTCGAAAGTGGTCAGGTGATTGGGTGTCACTTGTGTCAGACCTGTGCACTCGAGATTTACACACTCCTAAACATCCAGAGGTCCACTGTCTTCGATGTGACAGTGAAGTGGAAACGAGGAGGGACACGTACAACACAAAAGCGTACAGGCCGACCTCGTCTGTTGACTGACACCGCAGACAGTTGAAGAGGGACGTAATGTGTAATAGGCAGACACCTGTCCAGACCATCACACAGGAATTCCAAACTGCAACAGCATCCACTGCAAGTACTGGTGAGCCGTGGCGCGGCTGGCCCCAGTGTCCTCGCACTTACAATGGCATCGCTACCATCGATTAGAGGATCAACATCTTTGCCTTCCGCGATTCAGGCCAGTGGTCGAGTGATTAACGGGAGAGGAAATAGACAGCGGAGTGGATTCACTGGGTCGGAGGTGGCTTGTTGACGTTTACCGTGAGGACTGCCTGTGGTACGACGCCTGTGCGCTATGGGCAGGTCAGCGAGAGATCCCGGCAGTGACTTGACGGGACCTCGGGTTTGGTATCGCGGTGGTGCACTGTTGTGTTGTGGGGCTTTTCTGCTGCGAGGGCATGTACAGGTTCTTGTTACTGGCCATTGAAATTCAGATGTGTCTATGGCGTGACGGAGTAAATGTGTGATGTTCGCCGCTGTTGCATGTTAAAACGCTTCGTCTGCCTTGTGTCGGTGCCGGAAATTATGTGAAGTAAATAGCTGATACCACGGCGACGTCTTGCTCTCACGCGTTGTTGGATGTATTTCGGTTCAAAAATGGTTCAAATGGCTCTGAGCACTATGGGACTTAACTTCCAACAAGGGAACCTCCCCATCGCACCCCCCTCAGATTTAGTTATAACTTGGCACAGTGGATAGGCCTTGATAAACTGAACACAGATCAATTGAGAAAACAGGAAGAAGTTGTGTGGAACTGTGAAAAAATAAGCAAAATATACAAAGTGAGTAGTCCATGGGATACATAGGCAACATGAAGGAAAACGTAAGATTAGAAGTGCCGCGGTCCCGTGGTAGCGTGAGATGCTGCAGAAGGAGAGGTCCTTGGTTCAAATCTTCCCACGAGTGAAAATTTTACTTTCTTTATTTTTGCATAGTTATTATCTGTCCGCTCGTTCATTGACGTCTCTGTTCACTGTAATAAGTTTAGTGTCTATGTTTTGCGACCGCATCGCAAAACCGTGCGATTAGTAGACGAAAGGACGTGCCTCTCCAATCGGAACCGAAAGCATTTTATCGCAAGGTCATAGGTCAACCGATTCCTCCACAGGAAAACACATCTGATATATTCTATACGACACTGGTGACGGCATGTGCGTCACATGACAGAAATATTTTGTCGACCCACCTAACTTGTACACTTGGCGAATGGGTAAAAAGATTCTTCTACCTTGCCCGATTTAGGTTTTCTTGTGGATGTGATAGTCACTCCCAAAAAAGTGATGAAAACATAAGAGTTTGTCACATAAACTGAAAATAAAAAATTAAAGTTTTCATTCGTTGGAAGATTTGAACCAAGGACCTTTCGCTCCGCAGCTGCTTGCGTTACCACGAGCCCACGGCGCTCCGGCGGTCTCTGTGCCCTTGATGTTGCCCATCTACCCATGAACTACTCAGTTTGTATATTTTGCTTATTTTTTCACAGTTCCACACAACTTCTTTCTGTTTTCTCAATTGATCTGTGTTCAGTTTTTCAAGGCCTATCCACTGTGCCAACTTATAACTAAATCTGAGGGGGGTGCGATGGGGAGGTTCCCTTGTAAGGTCATCAGTCCCCTAGAACTTAGAACTACTTAAACCTGACTATCCTAAGGACATCACACACATGCCCGAGGCAGGATTCGAACCTGCGGGCGTAGCGGTCGCGCAGTTCCAGACTGTAGCTCCTAGAACCGCTCGGCCACCCCGGCCAGCTGTATTTCGGAATTAGTGAATGGTGAAGATATCCCACGTGTAAAGCAAATGAAGGCATTTGCGCTATACTAAGGTACTGTTTTATTCTGCTTAAATATGTGTCAGTATGTGCATTTATATGCACTTCTTTAGTTGCAGAAGTTATAGAATTGTGTAAAGAGAGAGCTATGTGGAAAGGGATGTAAAGTTGAAACCCTTCCACTAAGTGAATACACTCGAACTCTGTATTACTAAAGGTGCCTTTCGATACCAGCACCTACCTTGGGTAATAAGTGTTATTCGGCTGTCCTCCTTCAGTACATTTGTCTCGCTTATATCGTTGCTACGTTTGTCGAGTGGAATTAGGGCTTACTGTAATCACCTTATACGTTGAAGTTAAGTATCTCCCTCGCCAGGGCGCGAACCTTCGTGGATGTAGTCGTATTCTCATCTGTAAAGATTGACAGTGTTATTCATTTGTTCTCGTCACATGTATGATTATTTGTCTTGTTATATTTAATGTCAGTAAAATGTAAGTGTTAGCGATTTCCGAATTGGGAATTTGTATTCTCCTCTTACGGAAACAAATTTAAGTGTTTTTAACTCTTTTTTAAGTAGCCTTTGCATGCGTACATTTTGCCTCCATGTTTGGTGTTTTTATGGCTTCCACGTTAATTAAAATTGCAATAAAGGTAAATTCGGCAAAGGAGGATTTCATGTATTTATTAGTTGCTAAGTGGATCCTAAGTGCAGGAACCCAACCAGGCGGAAGGTGAGAAAACTTGGATTTCGTGGTCGAGCGGCTGCTCGTAAGCCACACATCACGACGGTAAATGCCATACGACGCCTCGCTTCGTGTAAGGAGCATAAACACTGGACGATTGAACAGTGGAAAGAAGTTGTATGGAGCGACGAATCACGGTACACAATGCCGAATGTCCGATGAACATCTGCCAGCGTGTGTAGTTCCAACAGTAAAATTCGAAGGCCCTGGTGTTATGTTTGAGCCGGGTGTGACTCGCGTTCATGCCGTTTGATTTTTGGCATTTTGTTACATCGAGTGGCGTCGTGTTTCTTCCTTACTTACTGGCGTAACGAAGTTGCTGGCTTGCCTCCTTGAGTGGCAGCAGCAGCACTTAACGGTACTTGTACTGTCGTACTATATTTGGTGTGACCGCTAGTATTTCCGGGTGGTGGTGGTGGTGTGTGTGGTCGTCAATAGGCTGGGACGGAGCAGCGAGGAAGTCTCCGCGGCGACAGGCCAGTCCGGAACCGCTGGCGGCGTGCACGCGCTGTCGGATCCTGAGGCTCTAGCTGCGAGAGCGACAAAGTTTGTCGCCCACCGAACCTGGACGCTGAAGTTGAGTGATCAGTTAACCTGTTATGAGATCTCAACTACTGTGACATCTCTTCGTTCATTTGCAGGTTGTTGCTTCCTGGGCCATTCGGGCTAGCAGCAACGTGTTGGAGTTGGGAAAATTTTGCAGCTCTCTTCCTGTATTGTGATTAATTATTAAATTGAGTGTTACTTGCACAGTGAAGTGTACTACTAGCTATATTTTCTGCCCTATGGCCGTTAACGCCCCATCTACCTGCCCTGGTCGTTAGCATGGTTTTCTGGCAGTGTGCCTTTCCTCATCCTGTTGATGCTGTCTGGCGCGGCGTGTAGTTCGACAGCCTTCTACGTTGTTTGGTTCATATTTTGCTTAGAGTGGTTATTGTTCCCTTGGATGTTTTTAGACGCTAATCAATTGTTGGTTGGTCCTTGGGCTGTCCCTAGTTTGAGTTGCCACCCGATTATTCAACTCTTGGGTGCCTGTCTCACCTCACCTTACATTTGAGTTACCTTCTCAGGCTGACCCTTGGAATACTTCTGAGCGCCACTTGTTCCGTTTGTCTTAGATTGTGATTTTCATTTTAGTTTGAAGTATTGCGCGAGGTCTTCGGCCGTGTAGTAATTCAGTTCTTTTTAAATTTTACGTAAAGGCCTTCAGCCGTGTTAAATTAAAATTTTGAAGATTGATTTTACTTAAAAAAATATTTTTCCTTAAAATATGTTCTGTCTGAAATTGTTTGTAATCGAAGCCCTAGGCCGTTAGTTATTTGATGTGTTATGTGTGACCTTCAGCCGAGGATTTACGTGAACCCCTTTTAATGAGGCCTTCAGCCGTGTGTATTCTTTAAAGGAAAACTTTTTATAAAAGGGAGGGGTTTATTTTAAATTGTTTGTCTGACTTGTTGTTCAGGCCTTCAGCCGTTGTTTCAAATTTGTTTGTGGATTTCAGCCGTGCAATAAGTTAATATTTCTTTAATTAGGCTTTCAGTCGTTCTGTTGTAAGTTTAAAAAGAAATTTCTTGGTTAGAAAAAATTGTTTATTTACGTGATTATAGTTGTCCTTCAGACGTGTAATGTAGGCCTTCGGCCGCTAATTATTATGAATTGCATGTTTTTGTTTATTACATTTTCCCTCTATTTTTAATTGCTTTGATTTTTAAGCCAGGCCTTCAGCCGTTCTTGTTTTTGGTGTGGTTTTGGGCATTCAGCCCAGAAAGCATCTCAAGTTTTCCTTAACTAGGCCTTCAGCCGTATTGTCTAATTGTGATCTTTTAAAGCAATGTGTAAATGAGTTGTTGTTAGAAAAATAAAGTTGTGTGTTTGATTGTGCAACTCACTGTAACGGTTTACGGCCCCATACACAATCGTAACCTCATCCCGTGCACTCTCTGAGTACGTACCAACCAGGTTTCAATGTTGTGGTCGTGTTTTTCATGGAAGGGGCTTGCATCCATTGTTGTTTTGCGTGGCGCTATCACAACACAGGCCTCCATTGATATTTTAAAGGCCTTCTTGCTTCCCACTGTTGAAGAGCAATTCGGCGATGCCGACTGCATCTTTCAACACGATCGAGCACCTGATCATAATGCACGGCTTGTGGCGGAATGGTTACACGACAATTACGTCCTTGTAATGGACTGGCCTGCACAGAGTCCTGACCTGAATCCTATAGAACACCCTTGGGATGTTTTGGAACGCAGACTTCGTGGCAGGCCTTACCGACCGACATCGATACCTCTCCTCAATGCAGTACTCCGTGAATAAAGGGCAGCCGTTCCCCAAGAAACCTTCCAGCACCTGACTGAACGTATACCTGCGAGATGGAAGCTCTCATCAAGGCTAAGGGTGGGCCAACGCCATATTTAATTCCAGCATTATCGATGGAGGGCGCCACTAACTTGTAAGTCATTTTCAGCCAGGTGTCCGGATACTTTTGATCATGTAGCGTATACTATGACCTTATTGGCCAATGAATGTCAATCTTGAGGTGGTTACTGCACAATTTTCGTGAAACTGCTATTTGTGTCTCACGCTTTTAGAACTCTTCAAACCCTATTGAAAACGGTTGTAGTGCAATTGTAAACACTGCGAGGTGTCGGTTGATCAATTTAGCATATCCCTGAGATGCTACAGATTCTATCCTCGGTGACCTACCGTGACAGAGAATTCCCCATAAGATCAAGCGAATTAAAAGAAACCATGGTCACGCAATGTAAAACTATTTATGTAATTAAATTACCAGGTGTGGCCCTCTGGCCCTATTAAGCATGACAATATGGGTACCTCATCTCCCACGGACGTACTGATAACGGGATAGATCAAAGTATGCAGGGAAACTAAGGGTCACTATAACAATCTGATTTATTGCTAAAAGAACATAAAAAAGTTTATCCATTGAATCAACAATATAACTAATTATTAAGCAAAGAAGGGTTTGAAAACACTTATGATAATCTTGGGAAATTCGGCTGTATATGTCAAATGATTGCGCAGTAAATTAGCTTGATAAAGATGATACTTTTTAACGCTGATCGCCTCTCTTTATATGAATAGCCACAAATAATACACGATTAAAAATCCATTTCACAAAACAAGAACGAATACCCGCACTGTCACCTTTCACATAGTAGGTGGAAAATTAGATCATCAAAACGAAACCCTGATGAGAGGTAAATGACTTCGTGCTCGCCTCATCTCAGCGAATGCAAATATAAGCCATGTTCACAACTTCAGTGAAGTAGGAGAGTAGAAGTGGCTGCAGTAAAAGCTGAAAATTCTATTTCGAGCACCTGAGGTCTGCGTTAAGTTGAACACATCTAGCTCTGCAGCTTATGACGTTTCTGCGGCGCCCCCAGGCAAGTGCTGCCTATGACGCCCTACTCTTCTCTTTTCAATTAAGCTGGTTCTACCGCCATCAGTATCTCGCTGGCCAGCTAGGACAGACCTTCCGAGTTCCGATCAATCATAATTTAATGATTCTGCGATGATTAACCAGTGAAGTATATTTCTGCCTTGGAGCAGGGCGGAAGGCAGAAAATCTCCCCTGCTATTGAAAGGAATCTACTGGGGTACACTTGTATGTGGCACCCGAATATTACTAATGTAAACTAAAATGAAACTGTGATATTATAAACGATCTATGTGTATGATAGGCTTTATAAAGCGGATCGCTGACTGTGCGCGACCGCAGAGCCAAAGATACTGTTTCTGGTCAGAGATCGTAGTGTTGGAGTAAGTGGGCACAGTAGTGGGTAGCCGTCTGCGAGCGAAGGAGGATGGAGTAGGCGGTAGTTGTCGTGTGCTCTGTGAGGGCAACAGTTGCTAGATAATTATCTAGGAATTATGAGTACATCTATTCTCGGAAATAGAAACGTGGAAGCAGAAGTCTTCACGCAAGCAAGGTAAAGATGTTAAATAATATGACTTTCGTTTTGCTAGCTCGTTAGTGCGGATGAGTTGGCTGATAATTGTCAACTGCTGAGTAACTTCAGAATGTACGTAAACTGTCTTGATGTAAAGGCGAGTTAGATATTTCCCTTTTGTAATGTTACACAGGTATATGTATTCCCTTTTGTAATGTTACACAGGTATATGTAATTTCGTGATTTGCATGTATGCCTTTTTAGTTAGGTTAGATAATACTTGCTTTATAAATCTCAGTGTTTGTGTATCAGTTAGTAAAAGGAATTTAATTTTCTGAGCAACGTAATTACAATTGTCAGATGTTTTGAAAAGCCAAACATAACTTGGAATACAATTTCATGAAAAAATTAAGTGTTAGTAATTCACCACAATGTGTACCGCCTCCCTGTCCAGATCACTATGTTTTTCAAAGACGTTGGATGTTTCTTAAATTTTTTCACTTTATGCACCCAAGAAATTCATGTACATTTTTAACGTACCAGCATTGCACCCCTCTGAGCCTGTAGGTAACATTTTTTTAATTTTTTTCGTGAGAGACCAGAATATATCGCGTTCCGCCGATGCTCCTTTAGAGGTAAGGCAATTTAATTTATTTCTTATGTGCACAGGTCCTAAGCTATCAGTTTTGAACTTCAGTCATTGGCATTTGTTATTATTGGTTGCAGTTTTGATGAAGTGTTGGTGATTTGATTGATTTGGTAGACGTCTATGAATATATGCTTATTAAAGGGGTTACAGGACAGTTTTGGAGAAAACCACCAAGTGACAACACTATCGAAAAGGCTGAGCTGCAATGTAACTGCATTCTTACTGTGGTTGGCATATGCCCTTCATTGTCGGTATGGTTAGGTTATTCCATGAAAAGAGAATTCAGAGCATCCTGCTGCCTTTAAGTTGTATGCGCTGCCCTGGGAATGACGACGTTTGCATTTTCAGTGAAGTAAAAATTGGACATTTTTACAAATACAGCTTCTCTAGTCATTATTGTTTCCTTTGCGATTGTCGCCAGAAAAAGTGTTTAAATCGACGTGGAGGATTCAGCAACATCTACAAGAACGTAATTAATTTGGTTATCTGTTGATCTTCCATTTCTAGTCATATTATGTAATGACTGTTGCGTTATGTGCAAATGAGTAAACACAATTTTCATTTTGCCAGGTAAATCTCACCTTAATTTATTGAGGGATTGTCAGATAAAAATGTCATATTTGAAGGATATTTAAATACATATAAAAACACAGAACGAGACATGAAAAGTATGGCAATAAATGTGTGTTCTCAATGCAAGAGATTTATCATATGCAGAAAGCGATAGCAAAGAGTAAGCAACTCATAAATGACCAGACACACGTAAACAACACTCTACCAAACTTAACAAAAGACATGAACACGATTGCCCCAAACAACGCATATACTTTTGTTATAGGTAATACACAGATTTATTTTATGTTGGCAATATAACATGAAACCAACATAACAGAATGGTGGACAGCAAAGTGTACATCTTTTATCATGTGTAGGCAAGAGTTCTTATTAGTGTAGGCAAAAGTATACAGGGTGTTACAAAAAGGTACGGCCAAACTTTCAGGAAACATTCCTCACACACAAAGAAAGAAAATATGTTATGTGGACATGTGTCCGGAAACGCTTACTTTCCATGTTGGAGCTCATTTTATTACTTCTCTTCAAATCACATTAATCATGGAATGGAAACACACAGCAACAGAACGTGCCAGCGTGACTTCAAACACTTAGTTACAGGAAATGTTCAAAATGTCCTCCGTTAGCGAGGATACATGCATCAAACCTCCGTCGCATGGAATCCCTGATGCACTGATGCAGCCCTGGAGAATGGCGTGTTGTATCACAGCCGTCCACAATACGAGCACGAAGAGTCTCTACATTTGGTACCGGGGTTGCGTAGACAAGAGCTTTCAAATGCCCCCATAAATGAAAGTCAAGAGGGTTGAGGTCAGGAGAGCGTGGAGGCCACGAAATTGGTCCGCCTCTACCAATGCATCGGTCACCGAATCTGTTGTTGAGAAGCGTACGAACACTTCGACTGAAATGTGCAGGAGCTCCATCGTGCATGAACCACATGTTGTGCCGTACTTGCAAAGGCACATGTTCTAGCAGCACAGGTAGAGTATCCCGTATGAAATCATGATAACGTGCTCCATTGAGCGTAGGTGGAAGAACATGGGGCCCAACCTAAAATGAGCTCTAACATGGAAATTAAGCGTTTCCGGACACATGTCCACATAACATCTTTTCTTTATTTGTGTGTGAGGAATGTTTCCTGAAAGTATGGCCGTACCTTTTTGTAACACCCTGTAGATTCACCAGCATAACAGCAGGTTCTCATATTAAGCAATACAGAAACACACAGTAACTAATTAAATGTATGTATTAAGCAAGAAACAGCCAGAATTAGTGCTGTTTGTAGCTTGTATGAACAACTGCAAAAAATTGCCTTTACGTGAAAATTTGACAGTCCACTGAACTCACGTGTATAGAACTAATTGAAATCCATCTGAAAAACGAAAACCGCAGTTATTCAGTCGTACACAGGCGTAACTACAAATTCGTTAATATAATAATACTCTCGAAACAACCCACATGCAAGCAACTGCTTTCTGTCTTCCTCTACAGTTTTAGCCCCCTACAGCTCTCTCGAGAACCACAGAAGTTAGTCCCCGATGTCTTAACAGATGTCCTATCATCCTGTCGCTTCTCTTTGCCCGTGTTTTCCACATATTCCTTTCTTCTCCAATTCCGCGCAGAACCTCCTCAATCCTCACCTTATCAATCCACCTAATTTTCAACATTCGTCTATAGCACCACATCTCAAGTGCTTTGATTCTCTTCTGTTCCAGTCTTACCACAGTCCGTGTTTCACTACAGTACAATGTTGTGCTACAACCGTACATACTAAGAAATTTCTTCCTCATATTAAGGCCTAACTTGATTTTAGTAGAATTACCTTGGCCAGGATTGCCCTTTTTGCCAGGCTAGTCAACTAATCATGTACGCCTTCCCCCGTCGGTCTTTGGTTATTTTGCTACGTAGGAAGTAAAATTCCTTAATTTCATCTACTTCGTGACCATCAATCCTGAAGCTTTCTCGCTGATCTCATTTCTGCTACTCCTCATTGCGTTCGTCTTTTTTCATTTTCCAGTCCATATTCGGTACTCAATAGACTGTTCATCCCATTCAGCACATCATGTAATTGTTTCCCACTTTCACTCAGATAGCAATGTCATTAGCGAATCGTGTCACTGATATCCTTTCACCCTGAATTTTAATCCCATTCTTGAACCTTTCTTTCATTTCCGTCATTGCTTCATCAACATACATATGAAAACAGTAAAGGCGAAAGACTACATCCCTGTCTTACACGATTTTTAACCAGAGCGCTTCGTTCTTGGGTTTCCACTCTTATTATTCCGTCTTGGCTCTTGTACATATTGTACATTACACGTCCCTCCCTATAGCTTAGCCCTATTTTTCTCAGAATTTCGAACATCTTGCACCATTTTACATTTTCGAACGCTTTTTCCAGATCGACAAATCCTATGAGCGTGTCTTGATTTTTCTTTAGTCTTGTTTTCACTATCAACCGCGACGGCAGAATTGCCTCTTGGTGCCCTTACCTTTTCGAAAGACAAACTGATCGTCATCTAACACATCCTCAGTTTTCTTCTCCAGTCTTCTGAATATTCTTCTTGTAAAAGGCTACTGATGCATGAGCTGTTAAGTTGATTTCGCGACAGTTCTCACACTTTTCAGCTCTTTCAGTATTCGGAAATGTGTGGATAATATTTTTCCGGAAGTCAGATGGTATTTCGCCAGACTTATACATTCTACACACCAAATTGAACAGTCGTTGTGTTTCTACTTCCCCCAGTGATTTTAGGAAGTTTATTGGAAAGTTATCCATGCCTTCCGCTTCATTTGATCTTTAGTGCTCCAAAGCCCTGTTAAAATCTGATTCTAATACTGGATCCCCCTGTCTCTTCTAAACCAACTCCCGTTTCTTCTGCTGTCAAAACAGACAAATCCTCCACCTCACCGAGGCCTTCAGTGTGTTCTTTCCACCTATCCGCTCTCTCCTCTGCATTTAACAGTGGAATTCCCTTTGCACTCTTAATGTGACCACACTTGCTTTTAATTTCATGGAATGTTGTTTTGACGTTCCTGTATTCTGAGTCAGTCCTTCCGACAATCATTTGTTTTTAGATTTCTTCACATTTTTTTCCTGCAGACATTTTGTCTTAGCTAACCTACACTTCCTATTTATTTCATTCCTCAGCGACTTGTATTTCTCTGTTCCTGAACATTTTTTGTACTTCGATCTTTCATCGATCGGCTGAAGTGTTTCTTCTGTTGGGCAAGGTTTCTTCACGGTTGCCTTCTTTGAAACTATGTTCTTCTTTCCAAAATCTGTGATTACCGTTTTTAAAGCTGTCCATTCCTCTTCAACTATACTACTTGCTGAGCTAATCCTTATTACTGTACCTACAGCCTTAGAGAACTTCAAGCGTTTCTCGTCATTCCTTAGTACCTCCATATCCCACTATTTTGCGTACTGATTATTTCTGGCTAATTTCTTGAACTTCAGCCTACTCTTCATCACTACTAAATTGCGACGGCATCTTACTCCGGCGAAAGAATTCGCAGTCAGTGATATCTGTGGCGTGAAAATCAGTCTACTTTATAACTGACACTGTCTTACAGACCGTGACCCTTCTACAGTAGTAAATAAACAAACGCCGTCTGGATCAGATGATGTTTAATTACAATTCTTGCCACACCACAGTTTAACTCCGTGCATTTTGTATTGTGCTGAGAGGACAGAACTGTATTTCAGTAGGATTTGCCCTCTATCCTAGTTGATCACGAGTCGATTGTCATAAAGGTGATGTGTCTGGACTCCAGCCTAAGCTTTTAGGTTGGAGATTTTCATTGTATTTCATAGTCAATACCCTATTTCCAATGATCTGCCATCCACAGGTATATATTGCTTTAATTATTTCCCCTGATTTTATTTCAATCTGAAAGCATACACGATATTCTTAGTTCTCTCTCTCTCTCTCTCTCTCTCTCTCTCTCTCTCTCTCTCTGTGTGTGTGTGTGTGTGTGTGTGTGTGTGTGTGTGTGTGTGTGTGTGTGTGTGTGTACGTGTGAGAGAGAGAGAGAGAGAGAGAAAGAGATAAACAAAAATTAAAGTTTTACGTATTTATCGAAATGAACTTTAGTTTATTAGGGATCAGAAATACGTCACGAAATAAATAAAGATAAATAAAAGTCGAGAGGACTGTAGATCCATTATTTATAATATTCGTGAAAAACGGAAACAGAAATGGACACCGCAGATGGATGCCACAATAGAGGTAGTATGTAAAAAATGTTTCAAGTGACTGAGTATTTATAAAACATGAGTAATTATTTGTGAGTTCAGAGGAAAATAACTCTTTGTTAACAACTGACTGAAATTTAAATTACAATTACGAGTGCCATTGTAGAGTGAATTATGAGAGGAAGACAGCAGAAAGAGATAGCGAGTACAGTTCGTGCGCCGGAACGAGTGTCCGAGCGGTTCTAGGCGCTACAGTCTGGAACCGCGCGACCGCTACGGTCGCAGGTTCGAATCCTGCCTCGGGCGTGGATGTGTGTGATGTCCGTAGGTTAGTTAGGTTTAAGTAGTTCTAAGTTCTAGGGGACTGATGACCACAGTAGTTAAGTCCCATAGTGCTCAGAGCCATTTACAGTTCGTGCCAAATATAATCTTCAAGACTCAGTTATATGAACTATGAGCCGTGGTGTAGCAGGAAGTAACGTGAAAAGCAGAAAACAGTACGTAAGGCATTTCGCAATGTGCGAATTATACGTTGATGTTCGACTATAGGGTTCTTATTAATGAAAGCTAGAATAACCACTGTTCAATCAGATTTCAAGATTAGCTGAGTCCCTATCACTGTCTTCCAGAATGACTCACACGCAATATGCTACTGTTTATAAATAAATGAATCAATCTGAGTTATCAAAAAGGCGAATCAACAGATAACAGAACAGATCTCCTTAAAGTATCCAATTACCTCCACTACCTGAACGATGTATTGCGTTCCAGCGGCGAGGACGCCAGTACATCTGTACACATGTCTGACCACACGAGCGCAGGATTATATTTTGTCCCAATTCATTGCTGAATATTGAAGAAATTACTCTTCTGCATCTCGTCTTACAGAGATATTGAGAGACAGGGAGAGGAAAAGAGAGACAGAGAGAGAGAGAGAGAGAGAGAGAGAGAGAGAGAGAGAGAGAGAGAGAGAGAATTGAACAGCTATTTCTGTGAATACCATATATTTCATTGAAATTGGTTGGCGCATGGGGAAGAAAACACGTTGCCACGTAAATTGTATTCCAGAACGCTACAAGTAAATCGAGTTGTCGAAGCAGAGCTGTAACTTGAGCTCTTGTGCTGCTCTGTGGGATTCAGGACAATTTGTTTACATCAAAATCTACTGTATGATATACACTGACGGAAAGAAGTCGCAACACCAAGAAGCAGTTGTGCGACATAAACTAAAGTTGGTAGGTGTGTTTCTACATCTGAAATATGAAGTCTATTCAGATTTCGCACCAGTCACATAAGACTGGCGCGGATGGCGCTCTATGAAAATGCAAATCGGGTTTGCTTTAAATACACGATTTAACTGTCGTGAGTGTTAGTTACGTTTGAGATTGGACGTTGTGAGCTGATATTAGTCAAAAATGCCTGTAAAGCGAAAAAGAAGCCATTATCAACACCTCTCTGTGTTTCAACGAGGCCCTGTAATAGGGCTACGAGAAGCTGGATGTTCCTCGTGCGATATTTTAGAAAGACTTGTCAGGAATGTGGCCACCGTAGACGACTGCTGGTAGCGTTGGTCACGAGAACGTAAGGTCGGAAGAAGACTGGGCTGCCGGACAGCCACACGGCACTGCCGAGAGGGAAGACCATCGTGTTCGGCGTATGACTACGGAACACAGAACTGCATCTGCAGCAGCAGTTTCAGCAGCCGTTGACACGTCGGAGCCAGATGCCATGTAGCGTGCATTCCACTGACCCCAAAGCACCACCATTTGCGACTTCAGTGGTGTCAAGCGAGAGCTGGCTGGAGTGCAGGGTGGAGGTGTGTTGCGTTTTCTGATGGCAGCTGGTTGTGCCTCGGTGCCAGTGACGGCTGCGTGTTGGTTAGGAGGAGGCCAGTTGAGAGCCTGCAGTCAACCTGTCTGTTAGACACACTGAACCCACACCTGGAGTTATGGTCTGCGGTGCGATTTCATATGTCAGCAGGAACACTCTCTTGGTTATCCCACACATCCTGACTGCAAATCGATAATTCAGTCTGGTAGTTCGACCTGCTGTGCTGCCATTCATGAAGAGCATTCCAGGGTGTGTTTTCGAACAGCACGACGCTCGCCCACACGTGCCAGTTGTAATCCGACATGCTCTACAGAGTGTCACCCTATTGCCTTGACCTTCTCAGCCACCAGATCTATCTCCACTCGACCCCATATGGGACATCAACGGACAACTCCAGCGTCATCCACAACCATCATTAAGCGTCCTCGTGCTGACCGGCCGAGTACAGCAGGCATGGAACTCCATCCCAAACACTGACATTCGGCGCCTGTACAGCATAACGCATGTACGTTTCCCTGCTTTCGTTCAAGTTTCTGGTGGTTACACCGGTTATTAATGTACCAAAATTTCGTATTTGTAATAGCTTACTTTACGCTGCATTAACCTGTGTTGTTGTTGTTGTCTTCAGTCCTGAGACTGGTTTGATCCAGCTCTCCATGCTACTCTATCCTGTGCAAGCTTCTTCATCTCTCAATACCTACTGCAACCTACATCCTTCTGAATCTGTTTAGTGTATTCATCTCTTGCATTCCCTCTACGATTTTTACCCTCCACGCTGCTCTCCAATACTAAATATGTGATCCATTGATGTCTCAGAATATGTCCTACCAACCGATCCCTTCTTCTAGTCAAGTTGTGCCACTAATTGCTCTTCTCCCCAGTTTTATTCAGTACCTCATTATTAGTTATGTGATCTACCCATTTAATCTTCAGCATTTTTCTGTAACACCACATTTCGAAAGCTTCTATTCTCTTCTTGTCTAAACTATTTATCGTCCACGTTTCACTTCCATAAATGGCTACACTCCATACAAATACTTTCAGAAGCGACTTCCTGACATTTAAATCTGTACCCAATGTTCACAAATCTCTCTTCTTCAGAAACGCTTTCCTTGCCATTGCTAGTCTACATTTTATATCCTCTCTTCTCTTACCATCATCAGTTATTTTGCTCCCCAAATAGCAAAACTCCTTTACTACTTTAAGCGTCTCATTTCCTAATCTAATTCCCTCAGCATCACCCAACTTAATTCGACTACATTCCATAATCCTCGTTTTGCTTTTGTTGATGTTCTTCTGATATCCACCTTTCAAGACACTATCCATTCTGTTCAACTGCTCTTCCAAGTCCTTTGCTGTCTCTGACAGAATTACAATGTCATCGGCGAACCTCAAAGTTTTTATTTTTTCTCCATGGATTTTAATACCTACTCCGATTATTTTTTTTTGTTTCCTTCACTGCTTGCTCAATATACAGATTGAAAAACATCGGGGAGAGGCTACAACCCTATCTCACTCCCTTCCCAACCACTGCTTCCCTTTCGTGCCCCTCGACTCTTATAACTGCCATCTCGTTTCTGTACAAATTGTAAATAGCCTTTCGCTCCCTGTATTTTACCCCTGCACCTTTACAATTTGAAAGAGAGCATTCTAGTCAACATTGTCAAAAGCTTTCCCTAAGTCTACAAATGCTAGAAACGTAGGTTTGCTTTTCCTTAATCTTTCTTCTAAGATAAGTCGTAGGGTCAGTATTGCCTCACGTGTTCCAACATTTCTACGGAATCCAAACTGATGTTCCCCGAGGTCAGCTTCTACCAGTTTTTCCACTCGTCTGTAAAGAATTCGCGTTAGTATTTTCCAGCTGTGACTTATTAAACTAATAGTTCGGTAATTTTCACATCTGTCAACACCTGCTTTCTTTGGGATTGGAATTATTATATTCTTCTTGAAGTCTGACAGTATTTCCCCTGTCTCATATATCTTACTCACCAGATGGTAGAGTTTTGTCAGGATTGGCTCTCCCAGGATGTCAGTAGTTCTAGTGGAATGTTGTCTACTCCGGGGGCCTTGTTTCGACTCAGGTCTTTCAGTGCTGCGTTCGGTCTTTGAATCCCTGTATTTTGTTGATGGCATTCCTATATTCCATTCTGTTGTAAACTGTCTCTGGTATAATGTTTCTTTGGTATTGGAATTATTATATTCTTCTTGAAGTCTGAGGGTATTTCGCCTGTTTCATACATCTTGCTCACCAGATGGTAGAGTTTTGTCAGGACTGGCTCTCCCAAGGCTGTCAGTAGTTCTAATGGAATGTTGTCTACTCCCGGGGCCTTGTTTCGACTCAGGTCTTTCAGTGCTATGTCAAACTCTTCACGCAGTGTCGTATCTCCCATTTCATCTTCATCTACATCCTCTTCCATTTCCAAAATATTGTCCTCAAGTACGTCGACCTTGTACAGACTCTCTGTATACTCCTTCCACATTTCTGCTTTCCCTTCTTTGCTTAGAACTGGGTTTCCATCTGAGCTCTTGATATTCATACAAGTCGTTCTCTTTTCTCCAAAGGTCTCTTTAATTTTCCTGTAGGCAGTATCTATCTTACTCCTGGTGAGACAAGCCTCTACATCCTTACATTTGTCCTCTAGCCATCCCTGCTTAACCATTTTACAATTCCTGTCGATCTCATTTTTGAGACGTTTGTATTCCTTTTTGCCTGCTTCCATTACTGCATTTTTATAGTTTCTCCTTTCATCAATTAAGTTCAATATTTCTTCTGTTACCCAAGGATTTCTAGCAGCCCTCGTCTTTTTACATAATTTATCCGCTGCTGCCTTCACTACTTCATCCCTCAAACCTACCCATTCTTCTTCTACTGTATTTCTTTCCCCCATTCCTGTCAATTGTTCCCTTATGCTCTCTTTGAAACTCTGTACAACCTCTGGTTCTTTCAGTTTATCCAGGTCCCATCTTCTCAAATTCCCGCCTTTTTGCAGTTTCTTCAGTTTTAATCTACAGCTCATAACCAATAGAGTGTGGTCAGAGTCCACATCTGCCCCTGGAAATGTCTTACAATTTAAAACCTGGTTCCTAAATCTCTGTCTTACCATTATATAATCTATCTGAAACCTGTCAGTATCTCCAGGCTTCTTCCATGTATACAACCTTCTTTTATGATTCTTGAACCAAGTGTTAGCTGTGATTAAGTTGTGCTCTGTGCAAAATTCTACCAGGCGGCTTCCTCTTTCATTTCATCCCCCCAATCCATATTCACCTACTACGTTTCCTTCTCTCCCTTTTCCTACTACCGAATTCCAGTCACCCATGACTATTAAATTTTCCGTTCACTATCTGAATAATTTCTTTTATTTCATGATACATTTCTTTAATTTCTTCATCATCTGCAGAGCTATCGATCTTGGGCACAATAATGCGTTGACTATGGTGTTTGTAGTAGCTTACCCACATTCGTATTTTCCTATTCATTATTAAACCTACTCCTGCATTACCCCTATTTGATTTTGTGTTTATAACCCTGTAGTCACCGGACCAGAAGTCGTGTTCCTCTTGCCACCGAACTTCACTAATTCCCACTATATCTAACTTTAAGCTATCCATTTCCCTTTTTAAATTTTCTAACCTACCTGCCCGATTAAGGGATCTGACATTCCACGCTCCGATCTGTAGAACGCCAGTTTTCTTTCTCCTGATAACGACGTCCTCTTGAGTAGTCCCCGCCCGGAGATCCGAATGGGGGACTATTTTACCTCCGTAAGATTTTACCCAAGAGGACGCCATCATCATTTAATCATACAGTGGAGCTGCAGGCCCTCGGGAAAAATTGCGACCCTAGTTTCCCCTTGCTTTCAGCCATTCACAGTACCAGCACAGCAAGGCTGTTTTGGTTGGTGTTACAAGGCCAGATCAGTCAATCATCCAGACTATTGCCCCTGCAACTACTGAAAAGGTTGTTGCCCCTCTTCAGGAACCACACGTTTGTCTGGCCTCTCAACAGATAACCCTCCATTGTGGTTGCACCTACGGTACAGCCATCTGTATCGCTGAGGCATGCAAGCCTCCCTACCAACGGCAAGGTCCATGATTCATGGAAGGGAGGGGGGGGGGGGGGATGTCAAGGGCATATGTCATAGATATGCCCTTGTAAAACCTTATGGTTCTTTTGAAAGTAAATAATTGTTAGTCATATACATAATTTCAAATTTACCACACAGTTACATCATCTTTCAGGAAGAAAATAAGGTGTCGTGAAATCAGACGAACCTTTTTGAAACGTCGTGTATTTTGTTTTTACATCCATATGTTGCAAACACTAATGAGACGAAAAGGAATGTGAATAACACACATCCGGAATAGATAAACCAGTAACAGACCTGTTCATCTACGAAAGTTATGGCTGCCACTTCACGGCACATTTTTTTAAAAAAGTAAACAGAGTTCCCGGTTGCCCGAATACTCGTACAGGTACTAGGCGAGGCAAGTCGCCCAGGCCGGCTGCGGTGTCCTTCGCCGTCGCGGGCGCCGGAGCAGAACGGCGCAGGCCGCCACCTCGTTTCACAGGCGGTTAAGCCGCAGGCGCCGCCCTAAGGGCCGCGCCGAGGGCCTGCGACTTAGGGTTCATCTGCATTCCGCCCTCCCGATAGCTCTGCGTTCAGCCTCCACCGGGTGGTAACTCTTGCACCGCAGTTGGAACTACACCCGTATCTGTAGGCTCATCCGACACCTCGCTAAAGGTGTTTAAACAGGACTTTGAAACATCACACCGTCATGTAGATATAATTTGTAGCGAAAATGTAGGTATTGATTGTGGATGGCAGTTACGTGTGTGATGTGCTTTTACTACTGCCAAACAGTGCATGAATACTGAATGTACATAGGACGCACGAAAGTTTGCGAGGTGCCGGGCTAGCAGTGTATTTAATACTAAATTCTTCTAGAATATTCATATGGAAATGATGCTCTGAGCCCCCCCCCTTTTCTAACTCCGACTTCTGCTGTTGCACATGGATTAACAAGAAACGTGGACTGACTGTAATCGACCCTGCAAGTGGAGTCAATTTGATAAAGGAAAGTTTGATTAACGTAGTGAGAAATGAAAGGGTTGCTCTACCGATCAACAGAATGAAAGTTCTGTCCAAAATAACAACTTGATTTATTATGACTAAACTCAAAATAATAAACAAAACACATGAAAAATTTACGATACGTCAAATTGGATACTCAAATGCTTTGAAGGTGAAGTTGTCCATAAACTAGATAGTGACATTTATGACCAAGCGGTATGTTGAGCCAATTCCTTGCAACTCAGATCTTAAGAGAAACACCCAGCCAACACAACATTAATTGCTGCTACACTAGTGAGAACTCAGACAATGAACACCCAAGACAGAACCACGTTAGAAAAGACGGGAACAGGTGCTCTCTGCTGAGCTCTGATTGTCACATAGCAGAATTTCCTAATCTGCCGGTGCTGTGGACATACATCACCAAGCTGTCTTCTTAACTGCAAGGACGCGATCTGGCATACCAGAGACGATGGCTGGTTGCTTCGACGTCCCATCGTGGTGATGATAATGTCACGATTATAGCCCGAAACAAATTATCCCGGTCTTTTTGTTCCAGGTTAAAGACTTCCTAGCAACACAAATGCGCCTCTGATAGAGACAAAGAAGGCTCGCTACACAATCACTGACGGTACAGTGATTGATTTTAACAAGCGAAGTCACACGGTAACTCCGATGCAGTCAACTTTAGCCAAATCTTCTCAAGACAGACAACATAGACCGCTTGTACGCAGAACACTCAATTGCCAACTGTACTCGAAAAGTTACGTTGAAGCTGAAACTTCAGCAGCTTCGTCAAACAGTTACAATTAAATGAAAGTAAATTACACAGCCAACGGATGGCAAGCTGTCCAGAGCAATGACAGCTCAGTCTTGTAAGATACTCCGACCGAAAGGCGACAGCCGACCTCTCCCCAGAGCACCCGTACAAGCCGAACACAGAACATTCCCGCCCCCACGACAGTGGCCGTGGTTAAAACGCGCCAATCAGCAACTCGATAACCGGCGAAAAATTGCATTCTATTGACGAAGCACTACTGTTCCACCAATGGAGATACTTTGCGCCAATTTCTGCGCCGATTTTGCTACGTCACGGAGCTATCCCATGAGCAAGCCAATCACAGTTATGATTTTGCAGAAAACGCGGGAATTTGCCTTCCAAGACTGCCTGGGAACAGAAGTCATTCCCACGCCTCGCTGGTAGCCCGTCAGAAAGTGTTTTCACTATGTTTCTGCTAAGTATCGGAATCTCTAGCCCCAGCGGCTCCTTCAGGCCCCTGTGGGCGTGTCGCTCCCGCTCTTATGACAATGTCGGCGTCTGGACAGCATCCACTCGACTCCCTCACACCCGTTGGCATAACTCTTTCAAGATCAGCAGAACCCGCCTGTCACCGGACCACCTGGGTGACGAGAGACACTGTGTGGGAAGTCCGTGTGTGAAGCAATAGCAACTTTTCACCAGGTGCAATTAGAGAGGAAAATATTCATATCTTCTGAGTCCTCAATACTAGCCTTGTAATGATCATACTTGGCTATATTTCCCCAAATCGAATTACTCAGAGTAAGATATAAATATGAGAGGGGGCTCGTGCACCCTCTCATAGCCCATACGCCATTTTAGATTGTAATTGGTGAGTGGTTGGCTCACTTAGGAGCAAGGTAGTGAGTCAATCGCCCAAGAGCAATCTTGAAAACTGACTCCTCAGGCCGCACTCTATACAAAAATCACTGCAACAAAAGATGCAGCTCATAGAGGGAGGATAATTTATGATGTAGCCAACTTCACCTTCTTAATTTGGAGATCTAACACTCACATCACACATCTATACCCAGGGAGCCCCTTACAAACACCGATTCACACAGACATTCACACTCTAAACATGGCCTGGGCACGTGAGCCAAATCTGGAGCAGTTTATTCTTTACAATCAGAGTTTGAGTGCTCCACAATTAAATGCCCAAGATGTTACAACAATTTCAATAATTAAACTAACCTGAACTCAATCACACATGATACTATTTAATTTAACAATCTCTTTGTGAGCTTTCAGAATCTAATTACAACCCCTGATTCATTCTGTCTCCCTGCAGCAAGAATAAATTTTACAAAATGTTTCCTGAAGTGATGGTCCATTACGTCTATATTTGATTATTAGTAGCACTAATAATCTCTCTGAAGTGACTGAACAGGGAGCACTTAATTCTGTATGTTTGATATTGCCTAGCAGGAGGACATTATTCATTTAAAACACTATCACAGCCTGAAATCGTTTCACAATACATAAACACACATGATAAACACTTGAACGTGTTTTAGGTTAATGTATACTACACTAATTGTAATTACTGAATTTAATGTTATTGAGCTTGCATTGTGCTGAAGGCACAATGTGTACTGTGGTGGCAGCAATTTCCTTGAATGCTTAATTAAAGAACAATATAGATCTGCTTGTCAAGATAGTTACTGCGAATACTAATTGAGAATTACGTTGCTCGGACGGAACCAAGTAATTTTTTACTATTGCAATGTACTGAAGAGCCACCACATCGAGCTGGATAGTAATTAAGGTGGCACAGTACCTGGCATCTTCCATCCGTTGCATGAAGCGGCGTCTGCTGGCAATTTCGGCGTTAATTCCGACTATTTTCTCTTGTAATATAGCTACGCCGATACTCACGCACCATAACTTTTCATTGACGTTGTAGCACATAGAAATCACAGGATATGGGGTAATAATGAGCTATTTCCTTTATATAATTGATTACACTCGTTGAATGCAATTTAAACCACAAAATTATTTTTGCCTCCAAACTTTACACACTGTATAGAACTTGGTTTGACTATTACACAACTGATTCACAGAATATAAATGTATTGGTAATGGCGTCGGTATAACCACCACTGTTCATAATAATACTCCTGTAAGATAACTTCTAGTTCGTTGCTACCGAAGTGAGCCCACCAATGGACCTCATCAGTTATTGAGATCACAATACGTCGTTGGATGCGGCTACTGGTCCCTTCACACCTCCCCATTGGCACAAGCAACTCGTCGCAATTAACACAGCATTCCGCCATGCAGTGCCATGTACCTCAGATCGGGAAACCGTACTATTTTGCCACTCACAGCCCACCTCCGTCGAAATACCGCGTCTTACAAGCCTTAGTGTCCATTTAGCTTGTAGCCATACTACAAACGAAGTCCATATCTGTTTTCAGCTCACTTCTAAATGGTGTGTCAGCAACGTTACCGTAGCACACACTGGCAGTCACTTTTACGCCACTTAACACTTGTGCTGCCTCAGAGCTACGCCAACTTACTTCTACTGCCTATATTACACGCCAACCTGTACACTGTTCTCATTCTCGGGGATTCCCCCCATACCTAAACATTATTTTACATTACGCTAAGTTCTCTATCTACAATTAAACATACCATAGCATTACAATATTCAATTACAGTCATTTTCATATATTAAAGTAATATTACATTTATCTTTTTACTACACGTAACAATATTATTTAATTTAATTCTTTTGTTATTTCGCTGTCAGAGTGCAGCACAAGCCAGACACTGTCTCCCGCATAGCGTTCTTTAGCTGCCAAGAGGCGGAAGCACTTCCGCTTTGCCTTCGATTCTGGCCCACAGATGGTATAAGCGTCCACTTTCTCTACCATTGCGCCTTGACTTTGCCTGGCCTTCACTATATGACATGTTGTTACATTACAAGAACAATACAGTAATTTGTGCTCCTTACTCTGTCACTTATAATAAAAAACACAAACACATACAAGGTATAACACACATTACAAAAACAACACTAGAGAAAGAAATTTAAGAAAAAACAAGGCTCATGGGGTTTCAAGTTGTGCTTGCATGTTACACAATGTTCACGACTGTGATGAGAGTCAGGCACTAAATCACATTGTTAGAAATATTCTAAGCACTTCACAATATCCTTGGTTTCTCTGAGGGGGTTGGTCTATTGAGTCATATGCGTTGATGCACGTAGTTTCATGTCTTGAGCGTTGGAGGGGGCTTTTGGGATGGGGCCACTGTACTGACATCAGATAGTGCTAAATGTCAGGTGTAGTTGCTACATTGTTACCACAGCAATAGGGTGTGCTGGAGCATCTGCCGTACACTGTTGAGATTGCAGCAAGACCGACGCATACAATCACGGCAGTACGGTAGGGAGACATAGTGACAGGCTCTCCTCATTTCGATTAATTGTCTCTGAGGTCTACTAGTTGGGATGCATCACTAGTCCAGATCTCTTCTCTCCCTGGACAGTACTTTACGTTTCCCAATATTGCAGTTCGACGAGGGATGATGGCACGTGGAGTGACTCCACAAGTGTGTGAGGTCATCCAGACAGGATCGAACTAGGAGCGACGATTGCTACAACTGCTCTCTAAGTGAGACGAGAAGTTAGAAATGAGACAATTCATTTGTTAGAGTTCGTGGCACGATACTGCTTTGTGTATGCAGATCGGCAAATGCTAGTGAGTTGTAAAAACTCAAACAGGTGAGTATACAGCGCCCCTTTCTGTCCTGAGGCCCTTAGGCGCGGATTCTGACACTGTACGTAATCTTCTTCGTGTACTCACGACAACGTGGTCTACCGCAGGAAATCCCTCCAAACGGCTGCCGTGTCCGGAGAGCTAGCTGGCTGTAGCGTGCTGGTAGCGTGTTAGTGTCAACGGCCATCCTCAGTTTCGCTTGTGGCCCGGCGAGGGTTGTCTCCCGCATAATCCCTCAGGTATATGGCCCGGTGATTGTCTGTGGTGTCACCGCCAGACACCACACTTGCTAGGTGGTGGCCTTTAAATCGGCCGCTGTCCGGTAGTATACGTCGGACCCGCGTGTCGCCACTATCAGTGATAGCAGACCGAGCGCCGCCACACGGCAGATCTAGAGAGACTTCCTAGCACTTCCCCCAGTTGTACAACCGACTTTGCTAGCGATGGTTCACCGACAAAATACGCTCTCATGTGCCGAGACGATGCCCGCATTTCTACCGTCTAGGGCACCACTGGAGTCAAACGCTCACAGGTTCACCCCGACTTGCAAGACAACGATGATGGCGCATCACTGTAAAAACTATACTGCCCATATTCATCCTCGAAATCACGCAATATACTACAATCTTGCAGTGCATTGACGAGTGCCTGCAAGCATTGGTATGAACGTCTCACGACTTCTCAGAACGCTTCTAAGAGCACGTTCTTGTATGCGCCCGTTTGTGCGACATCTCCTCACTCATCATTATCTCTCAACATGGACACCAGACAGGGAAGGACAAAAACATTGCTCATGGAATGGTAGTGCCTCCTACTCCATCGACATTGGAAGTCGCGAACATAAACAACAACAACAACAACAACAACAACAAAAGGCTAGCAGCAGTAAATTTTTTTACAAGACAACGCAGCGTGTTCATACTTTAACAATCTTAATCTATTAATGAAAGTATCATTGTTACCTGTAGCAAGGTTCATGTATTTGCCCATTCTACTATGCACACCACTAACACAAGTTCTATTCCACGAACTCCTTTATGTGAGAGATGTGGTGGAGTCCTATGGACCTTCTTTCCTTTCAGCGCCTCCAATTCATAAGCATTGTGGTGAGCTGCTCTCCTTATACGGTACGGGCCTTTGTAAACAGAATAGAATTTTTGGCATTTCATTTTCTGTTTGTTCGAGAGTGGGAAAGACTTCACGAGCACCCTTTGTTCAATTTGGAAGTGTCGTACACGAGCTCCCCTGTGGCAAGTCCCTTCCTGACCTCTGCTGTAGCCCGTATCCTCTTGAGAGCCAAATCCACTACGGCTGGGTGCTACGTTCGCGCCCTTGGTGGGAAGTTTACGACCTCGGTTATCAAGTTGTACTCGCATTACCAACCTGTGGTTGGAAATCCCGGATTAGAGGTCATGATAGAGTTCGTCCTGTCGCGCTCTTCAGTGCCGTAAAGGTTACGTATTTGGACGTTAGTTCAACAAACACTAATACGTAAGTATATCCTCTTCTTGTTCTTGGCAAAGGTCCCATCAAATCTGTTGCTGCTAATTGTCTTAATTTGGTCGGTAAGGTCGGGTATAATGGTACCTGCATGCTCACAGTGGTGTGCTTAGCCTTTTGGCAGTCTTTACACACCGATAGTACCCTCCGAATTCGACGCTCCATGTTTCGAAAGTAACACATGGCCCTTAGCTTGTGATTGCAGTTGCATGGTCCGAAATGTCCATAGCTGAGGTGGGTATGCCATATAACCTTGTTTATTAGGTGTTCAGGGATACATACCCCCCATTCAGTGTCATTGGCATAATTTCGGTGGAAGATTATGCCTTTCCGCAAGAGGTAGAACTGCCTGACGGTGGCGTGTCTTCTGTCTATCCATTTCTGTTTCAATAACACTAGGGCAGGGTCCTTGTCTTGCTCCTTCTTGATGTCCTGCATACTACAGGTAACAAAATTTTCAAATGCTACTTTTTGCATATAGAAAAGGCAGTAGTGATTTTCCTCCAGAACTTCTTCCATGTTGTGGTCAGATCCGATCGGTGACCGTGATAAGGCGTCTGCAATAATGTTCTGACTGCCGGGGATATATTCTATCGAAAAACTGTATTGCTGCAGATATGATGCCCACCTAATGAGCCGCCTGTGATTAAGCTTTGCAGTCATCAGGAACTCGAGTGCCTTGTGGTCAGTGTAGACCCTCGTCTTGCGACCAAACAGAAGGTATCTGAATTTTTCAAACGCCCATACAATAGCCAGCGCCTCTAACTCGGTTACTGAGTAATTCCTCTCACTCTTGGCTAGTACTCTGCTACCAAACGCAATTGTCTTCCACACCCTGTTTCTTTCATGTACATAGTCTTGGAGCACCGTGACACCCAGAACTGAGTATGAACTATCCGTTACTATGCAAAGCTCTTCTGCTAAATTAGGATGTGAGAGGTTGGGTGCTTGTAGTAATGCGAATTTTAATGCGTTCCATTCAGATTCGGCCGCCTCATCCCATTCCCAAGGAATCTTCTTTCTAGTAAGTTGGTACAACCTAGGACCGCTCTGAGTTTTGACATGTATGAAGCGGTTGTAAAAATTTATGATCCCTAAGAACCCCCTTAACTGCTTCTTTGTCGTAGGAATGGGAAACTTTTCAATCACTTCGATCTTTTCGGGATTTGGCGCAATGCCCTCACCCGTGATGATATGTCCTTTGACAGAGGACGTCCCAAAATTCGATTTTTCGATATTGATAGTCACTCCGTATTCCCTGAATGTCGCTAGGAGTTCACCGAGGACAGCATTGTGCTCTCCCCAAGATTTCTTCGAGATCAGCATATCGACCACGTAGCTGGTGACATGACGTTTCAAATTATCGCTTAGCATGCCGTCCAGCCCCCGGATGAATGCGGCAGGCGAAATGTTCAAACCAAATGGTAGACGACGAAGCCGGTAACATCTTCCAAATGCTAAAAAGGCTGTGTACTGTCTGCAATTTGGGTGGATCTCAGCCGCGCACGACTAGCCTAGCGGTCTTGGGCGCTGCAGTCATGGACTGTGTGGCTGATCCCGGCGGAGGTTCGAGTCCTCCCTCGGGCATGGGTGTGTGTGTTTCCCCTTAGGATGATTTAGGTTAAATAGTGTGTAAGCTTAGGGACTGATGACCTTAGCAGTTAAGTCCCATAAGATTTCACACACATTTCTTGGTGGAACTCAATTTGCCAGAAACTCTATTTTAGATCAGCTGATGAGAAGATTGATATTCCATGGAAGTTTTGTAAGAGTTCCTCTAATCTTTCCGGTCTGTCTGTTTCGGGTTCCGGTATTAATTTGTCGCGAGTCCAAGACTAAACGAATACTACCATCTGCCTTCTTTAAAAATGGTTCAAATAGCTCTGAGCACTATGGGACTTAACTACTGAGGTCATCAGTCCCCTAGAACTTAGAACTACTTAAACCTAACTAACCTAAGGACATCACACACATCCATGCCCGAGGCAGGATTCGAACCTGCGACCGTAGCGGCCACGCGGTTCCAAACTGACGCGCTCAGAACCGCACGGCCACACCGGCCGGCATCTGCCTTCTCGACGGCTCTTAACGGGTTATTATAAACTGAAGCTGTAGGTTCTATTATTCCTTCACTCAGCATTCGCGTAATTTCAGCAGCTACCTTTTGTCGATATGCCAAGGGGATTGGGTAGGGTGGCACACGAAGCTGGTTGTGCGGACGTACACGGAATTCATATTACAAGTTCTTTATTGATCCTGTCTTGGGAATGAAAACCTCCGCGTGTTTTACTAGTAATTTATGAAGTTCTTTGCACTGGTCGGACCTTATATTCTTTATTGCTTCCAATTTTTCTCCTATTTTCTCCTTCATTTCTCCCATTATCACGACTTCATTGTCATCCGCGTCCTTTCCCCTACCCGAAACGTCGACCTGCTCTTCCTTTCTGTCTTTCTGACACGCATAGTTTATCCGTACACTGTTAGACGGTAGTTCATCTGGGATCAGCTGGTTGTCGAACTTAATGTGGACGGGATTCCCTTTCCTCAAAACCACCTCGTCCTAGATCAACTATCGCTTCATGCTCATTTAGGAAGTCCGTTCTTATTATCATGCCAACCGCCAGATTTGGCACGATCCAGAAGTTAGACTTTACTTTGTGTCCTTGGCAGGAGAATTCCAGTCTTGTTTGTTGGGTGACCTCCGTACATTTACCCGCTAATGCCCCTTTTATTTTGGTTTTCATAACCGATAGGACAGGCCAGTCCACCTCCTGAGAGCACCTCTTGTAAGCTGCCTCAGATATTGCTGTTATGTGGCTTCCACTATCTATTATCGCATTCATCCTCTTTTCAGCTATTGCTACTGTGACAAGACGCTGCCGATCCTGTCGACGAGTTCTTTTATGTTCTTAGAGCAGGATTTCTGATAAATCTTCGTAATTTATCATCCGTAGTTGGCCAGGTCCGAGATTACATGCGAAATTCTCGCGGCCTGTGTTCGCACTACTCTGGCGTCAATCCCTCGTTAAACCCCCCTCCACTAACGTGCATTGGGATTTGCGGGTCTAGTTTCAATCTCCTGGCTCCACTGTTGTCCTTGGTTTCGCTCTCTCCACTTACGGTCGCTTTGCCGTTCGTTATTCCTCCTATCCCAGATTCCTTGTCTAGCTTGACCCTGTTCCCTGACGTTCTGGTTTCCGTGTCTCTGGTTTCCATAACTTTGAACAGCGTAACCTTGACTTCCGTAACCCTGGTTTCCTAACAGACCAGTGCGATTATGTGATCTGTTGTCGTCCTCCCTTGCTGGTCGTTGGTATTTGTTACTTTGCCCCTTCTTCCTGTCCTTTGCGTCTTGTTTATCTAAGACTACTTCGAGTTCGCGCAATAGACTCTTGAATGCTTCTATGTCAGATCCACACTTCCCGACAAGTGTCTGTTGGTACCTAACTGGCAATTTGGAAAAGCAAAATTTAATGATTTCTACGTTGCTATATGGACTATCTAAAAATTTATTCTTCTTGAGTAAATCATCAAGAAATTTGGTTGCGCTCCTTTACCCAGACACTTCCCGTTCAGGACAAAATATTATTTCCTCTTTAATCCAGTCTTGCGTTTCCTTTGACCAGTAGGTCTGCAGGAATGCACCAACAAATTCCTGATAAGTCCGACACGTCGCTGCCACACCCCGCATCTTTCGCGCGGCTTGGCCTTCAATGTGTCCACATATGAATTCTAATTTTGCATTGGTTGGCCATGATGACGGTAATGAATTTGTAAACTGCATCTCACAGCTCTTGGGATGCATCGACCCTCCATTAGCTTTGAACTTCTGGAATTTTAGTATCAACAGGAAGTGATTGTGATCAAAACCCTGTCTGATCCATGCACTGGTGTTGTCACTCGTTTCCGATACTTGCACGTCTGCCGAGTGTCCTAATCTATCTTGCTCATAACTGTGATGTACTACCTCTGTATCACAGTATCACAGTGGAAGTGACATTCAGCATTCACTCTCCCAAGTGGGCTGCAATTATTGGAGCTATTACTCGCTGTTTCTGCGTATGCATTGTCAGTTACACACTCTGCCACTGGGCTAGAGCTCGGCGGGCTTTTCCTCGGTGACACAATTCTGTGTACTCCATCACTGGTATCCTAACGCGCAGTGCTCGTGTGCCCGTTTCGCTCTAGTTTTGCTATCCGACTCTCTACTTCTTTCATTCGTTTCGTGATGTTCGTAACCACGATAGTACCTTGAGTTTTTAAGAACGCTAGGGATTTTGAGTGGGCCCTTCTGTCGTACGTCACAAGCGCCCTGCGAATTTAGAAGTTGCTTCCGCGACTTTCATTGCCCCTGGATTCCAGGACCTTGCTGAAGACCGAGGTAAGGCTGATGGGATGGAAGGAGGAGAGAGCAGACGGCGGTTTGTCGGGTTTGAGGAACATCCGGATCCGGGAGGTTTCCACAGGTCGGCGTAGAAGCCAGTGGACAAGACCACATTATGGAGTCTGGCCAGGGTGGAGAGGAAGGAGGTGGGAGCTTCACGAAGATGACGATAGGTAACACGGTCGTGACCGGGAGCAGTGTTGCGTTTCGTGAGGTGTGTAGATATGATAACCTGAGCAGTGTGTAATGTGTGTAATGTTGTCCAAGTAGTGGAAGCCAGGAGTGAGTGGAGAGGCAGAGGTGTCGGTTCGATCACGGACATCCGGGAAGAGGGAGTAATCGAACTGGGGTCGTCGGGGAGGGTAAAGATATTGTAGAGATTGGAGAGGAAAGAAGCAAAATGATTGGCCTTACTGAGGTTATCAGGAAAGGGGTGGTCACTATGAAGGGGAGGGTAGAAGGGGGGGGGGGGTTTAGATCTGGTAAGGCTGTAGAAGGCTGACCAGTACTTCGACGAGTTGATAGGTAGGGTAGCATTAAGATGGGTGCATGTCCGTCGCCAGTCCTGGTGTTTCTTGGCTGCGAGCAAGTTTCGTATGTGTCGTTAGAGTTGCCGGGGGCACAGTATAGACTGTGGGGGTAAAGCCAGATGGTGCAGGTGGATGGCGACGGTAGGGATGTGGGCCTCCACGGCCTCAGACAAGGTCTGTTGGAGAAAGGAGGCGGCACAGGTAACGTCATCAGTGTGGTGGTAGGTGAAGGGGTGGCTATTGATCCAGGTAGTGAGGGTATCCCGGAAGGCATTCCAGTTCACACAGGAATAATCATGGACATATTTCGGGGGAGGGTCGGTGCTAGGGTTGGGATGGAGGCGACGACCATCTGATACGGTGAGGAGGACAGGGAGATGGTCACTGCCGATAGGGTCAAGGACGTTCACCGCTATGTGGACAAGGAGGTTAGAGGAGGATAGGACGACGTCGGGAGTGTTATTGGATTCAGTGCATGTGTGTTGGGAAACGGAAACGAGGTCACCTTGGAGGGTGGACGGGAATCGATGCCACCACTGTAGCTGGGCGGCGGAACGACTATGGATGTTGAGGTCGGCGTCAATCACGTAGGAGGAGAAGGTACAGTTGATGTGGAAAGGGAAGTCAAATCGAAAGGAATAGGAGCAGAGGGGTGGACATAGATGGTGGCGCAGGTAATGGTATGGCCAGGGAAGAAGAGATTGAGGATCAGATGTTCCGTGGGGTCAGGAAGGATGGGTTGGAGCCGAACAGGGTTTTGACAGTGGTGTCCAATGACTACTCTGTCACACGCTATTGGGAGAGGATTATTGGATGGGTGGAGGAGGTAGGGCGATGTGTGGACGGTATGTTGGGGCTGGAGAAAGGTTTTGTTAAGGAGGAAGGCATCCACATGGTGGGCCGTGAGGGTCTGCATAAGGAGGTTCTTGTTGATGGTAAAAATGGAAATGTCGTGTGGCTAGGGCCTCCCGTCGGGTAGACCGTTCGCCTGGTGCAGGTCTTTCGATTTGACGCCACTTCGGCGACCTGCGCGTCGATGAGGATGAAATGATGATGATTAGGACAACACAACACCCAGTCCCTGAGCGGAGAAAATCTCCGACCCAGCCGGGAATCGAACCCGGGCCCTTAGGATTGACAGTCTGTCACGCTGACCACTCAGCTACCGGGGCGGACTTGTTGATGGTAAGGGAGTGGATGTTGTTGAACAAGATACAGTGCTGTCACACAATGACAGGAACTTGAACGGGGCTGTGGAGATGGGAGAAGGTGAAGTGGGCTTGGTTATGGAAGTAGGTGGCATAGGTACTGAGGTGGAAGACAGATCGGGCAGAGGGATATCTACTGGAGGGTGTGGGGACGCTGGAAAGGATGGACATTTTGGAGGACGATGGTAACAAACCTGATGATGTCCTTGGCAGTAGGGGGGGGGATGAAAGGAGTTGCCAGGAGGGGTGGAGGCACCCATAGGGTGGATGGGGATGGTGAGTTCAGGAGTGGAGGTGGGGGGGGTTGGGCCTTGCGCTTTTGGGAGTAGGTAGGCTGAGGAAGGTTGCAGGTGTTGCAGGAGGAAAGGGACTGGAGGTTGGGAAACTGCCAAAGGAAGTGCGCCTGGTTACAGTGCAGGCAGAATGGGTCTCATGGCGCTGTGGACTGGTTAGGCTTCCTCTTTTATAAGCAGTGGATGGCTTCTCAGTGGCTGGATGACGTCACGGCGAAAACGGCGCGTATGGAAGTGGCGGCGTCTATGTCCATAGATTTTGTCTGCGTGCTTTATCCAGCGTTGCTTGCAGTGCCATCCATCGCAACTGGTGGAGAACTGCGAGGAATGTAAGAAGTCACCCTCTGCGCTCTTTCTTTATCAACTATGCGCTTTCATGCATTGCTGTGCATATCCGGAGTCTCTGTTGATATTATTTTCATTTGAATGGTACACACCAGAACATAAGATTTACAGTGGTGGTGGAGAAGGAGGGGAAGTTACCCTTCTCAGATGTGCTGGTGGAGTGAAAATCAAATGGACATCTCAGACATTCTGTGTACAGACAACTGACACATACCGATTTATATCTGATTGCACATAGTTTTCATCACCTAGCTCAGAAGAGAGCTATGCTGAATACCTCGGTACACAGAGCAAGGACTATTTCGGACAAGGATGATCTCGGCTCCGAGATTAACCATGTGGCAAAGGTATTCATAAAAAATTGATATTCTTATCGTGATATCAGATCTACTCTGGCGAAGAAACCTAGGAAGGACGCTGTTCTAACAGATCATAATTACCAACACATCGTGCAGCTACCATTCTGTGGTGCAACGATCAGGAAGATTGGTAGAGTCCTGAGCTGGCAAGGAATCAGACCAGTCTTCCGAACACCCAGGAAGATTAAGGAAATGTTGCGACACGTGAAGACAATCTCGGCCCAAAAGTACCAGGAATTTACAGCATTCCTTGCGAGTGTGGCAAAAATTATGTGGGCCAGTCTATAAGAGCTGTTGTGGATGGCTGTGTGGAACATCAGCGTCACCTGAAGTACAGGTATCTAGCTGAGCACAGTTTGTTAAATAAACATAATATTTTATTTGATGAAACTAGAATACTTGCTCACGCTTCAAATTATTGGGACTGTCATCAGGAAAGCAGTTGAAATTTAACTATGTGAGAATAATTTCAATGGAGCCTCTGGATATGCACTCAGCAATGCATGGAAGCATGCAGTTGATAAAGAAAGAGCGCAGAGGCAGGCTTCTTACATTCCTCTCAGTTCACTGCCTCTTATGATGGATGGCGCTCTATGGACATAGAGGCCGCCACCTCCAAAAGCGCCTTTTTCACCATGACATCATCCAGCCAATGAGGAGCCACCCACTGCTTATAAAAGCGGAAGCCTCACCGGTCCATGGTTTCTTCCTTCCTCTCCCATCGTCCCTCCTATGTGAGTATCCACAATTCCAACTCCCATACTTTCTGCCCTCTGCCGGCGTGCCCCAGTGCTCCGTCCTTTCCCCTCTCCTCTATCTCCTGTACCCTGCTGATATGCCCAAACTCCTCCCGCCTGTTCCAGTTTGCTGCCAGTAGCCTTTTACCCTACCATTCAACGATCCGAACATACCCTCCAAACGCAACTTGACCAATTCACCGCTTGGTGGAACCAGTGGTTCCTCCGTATCAACCCCTCCAAGACCCAGGCAATCATCATAGGCTGCACTACACACTCCTTCAGTTTCCATGATTTCTACCTCACCATTTATGGCCTTCCTATCCAACTCACTCCTCAAATACCTTGGCCTCACCCTCGACCGCCACCCCACCTGGACTCCCCATCTCCTTACCATCCGACACTAAGCTCACAACAGGCTCCGCCTCCTGAAGCTCCTGTCCAGCCAGACAAGGGGTCTGCATCCTTCCACCATCCTTCACACCTAGAAATCCTTGATCCACCCCATCCTCTGTTATGCCAGCATGGCTTGGATTTCTGCACCTCCCAGGTTCTGTAAGTCCCTCCAAATCCTCGTCGCCATGCGCTCTGCCTCACCTTCCACATCCGCCTTCCATATCCCATGTGTATTCTCTACGACCTCATCCTCTTCTGCCACCTTCTCCTTTTTCTTGAACACATCCTCACACTATAAACTGTCCGCCACATTGATCCCCCTTACCCACTGATGTCTCCCTTCCTTTCCTCCCCCAGCCTGTTGCCATGACTTTACCATTGTGTCCCACCCTCTTTCCAACTCCACACCCTCCACCTCCTTTCCCAACGGAACTTCCACCATCTACCCCTCCCAGATGATGAGCTTGACCCTTACATCTACCCTTCCTACCGACTCTAAACCCATCTTCCTCCTGCCTCCTCCTCAGGGCTCCCTCTCCTCCCCCTCCCTTCTCCTGAGCGGCTTTCCGCCCCCTACTCGCCCTCCCTCTCTTGTGCTCCCCTTCAGTGTCTCTGCACTCCCTTCTGCCTTGTCTTCCCTCTTCATCTCCTGCCCCACCAGTCTCCTGCCTCTTGGTGTACCCGCTTACGCACCTACTCTTTTCATCCCTCCCCCTCCCCTGCTTTACCTTGCTCTCCCCTCCTTTTCCATCCTCTCTGGCCCCTTCCAATGCAGGTCCCACCTGGCAGATTTATTCTTCACGTGTGTGCTCCAAGTTGGTTTAAAGTGTGTTGTTCTGGAGTCTTTTTAATACTGTGGCAGACTTTTAACCTCTACGTGTGCCTTCATTGTCTTCTTTGTGTTTTAAGAATCGTCAACTCTGTTTTTTAAGAATATGTCGACTTTTTTAATTGTCCCCCCATGAACGCCTCCATGTCAGTGTATTTTTACCTCCATTATCTCCCCTTACTCTGTTTTATGTTCCCCTTTTTTATCGCCTTATATGTAACATTTTATTCTCTGTTGTCACGTCACTTGGCTGAAGAGCGGTGGATTGTGCCACTGACAGCCCCCCCCCCCCCTGCCCATATGGGGCAGGGGAATGTAATCACCGACGAAGATGACCGAGGTATTCGTCGAAAGCTTGGGATTTTAGCCAAATTTGACGCGGCAAGTAAACCGAGAACTTTTTATATGAGTATACTAATGTTAATACCAACAGAGGGCTCTCACGACGTGTGATTTTGAAAAAAAAAGGATTTTTATTCCATAATGAATAATTCAGTTTTCGGCAAAACCAGGGAGAGTGCTAAAACTATCGCGAAATTCATCTAGTTTACCACTGGAATGGCAACCAGCAGTGATGATTTGGAGTGCCATTTCATTTCTTTTTATAGTAGTACGCCTTTAGTTGTTATCCGCAGCAGGCTTACAGCACAAACGTACCTCGACGATATTCTGTGCCCCATTTTGTTGCCCTTCGTGGGAGGTCATCCTGAGCTTACATTTAAGCAAGATAATGCTTGTCTTCGTGCTTGCCGAAACTTACCCTGGCCAGGAAGGTGGACGAATCTCTCATCAGTTGAGAACATTTTGAGCATTATGGGCAGAGGCCCTCAGAACCAGCTCGGTATTCTGACGATCTAAGGTGCCAGTTGAACAGAATGTGGCACGATATCCCGCAGGAGGAGAGCCAACAACTCTATCAACCAATGCCAACCCGAATAACAGCTTGCATGTGGCCCAGAGGTGGACTTGATAAGTTTGTGAAAGTCTTTCCCTTGAATAACTTATCCATTTTTTCTGAAACTGTAACCACTTGTTTGTCTGTACATCACATCAACCGATTCTCGTCCCATTCGGAGAGTTCCATCGTGATGAGTCTTTTTTTGTTTTTGTTTCAGAGTATAATTAGTGGAATACGGTCACGTGTAGCCAGTCGCAGTACGGCTTATACAGTTACAAAAATAGTGGGGTATTGCAGTTGTATTTCGAAATAAGTAGCAGTGAAAAAGAAAAAAAGAAACAAAAATAAACAGAAACACTGACTAACAAAATAAATAGTCGTCTTACTTTCAAAGTGCTGGAAAAATTGAAGAATTCGGGTATATTTATTACTTTACAAACGAGGCTCGCTACTAAACTTCCCACAAAATAATTGGAAGTTCATATCGAGAGTCACTTTGCTACTGAGCCTATACTTAAGTAACATCGTATTTTAAATTTTATTTACATAGTTTACGTCACATTAGATGTCATTGATTCAGCTGCCTATATACATTTCTGGCTCTTTAACAGCTTTTTCTACTGTGTGCGCTCTAATTTTTGTAGTAATTTCCGTTGCGGACTGCAAATCAACAGCTTGAATATTTTCACGCGCTTCCGGAGTGCGTTGGCAGATAGAGCTCTATTACGCTACGTTTCTGTGCCACACGAAATAGTTTTGTGAAGTGTAACGGAAGACACGTTTACCTTTTATTGCAAAGTGCATTTGCTAGTAAAACCGTGTTCCTGAGTGTGTCGTAACATCGTTTTTTATGGTTACACCATGCAGCCGACATGGGGCTCCTCTACATATTTCATTTTTGAGCACCCGTATAATTGTCGCTCCGCTATACGGGAACGGTCAGTGGCCGGCGAACATGGTAGTGACAACGAGGTTTTAGTTTCCCGCGTTTATCTGCAGATGTACGCGAACCGGAGGCTCGAAACGAGTGCGGGTGTTAATTAAAATTACAGCGACGCCGCTGCCCCCCCACGCTCGCCCGTGTACAGCAGTCCGATGTCGGCGGGCATCGGAAACTTGTTTGCGCGCGGCGACACGGCCCCGACGGAAATTATATGTGCGCGCCGACCGCGAAGTTCGGCGGCGTAATTAGCACCCGAATTACTGCACCGCATGACGGCAGCACCTTTTGCGTTACTGCCACAACGCTCTTGTCCCGCGGAGGTTACTGCAACTTCTGACTGTTTACTGGTAGCTGCGTGGAGCGTTAGCTAAAGTATAGCACACGCAATGCGTACAGCAGTCAAATAGACGTGTTCATTCTCCCTCACCTTACGAGAACATCAGGTATCAATATGTATCTACGAGTTCATATACATAGTTGCGCATCAGAGAGACTCGTATCTAACACGTTGTTGTGCATTCAGGATCAAAGAAGGAACTACAATCCAACATTTTTTTGTGTATATGGGAAAACAATTTTTAATAGTTTCTTCCGTAGTGTCATAAGTGACGCTCATACTTTTCATGACGGTATACAGACCGATGAAGATGACACTTCGAAGCCAAAGACTCGTGACAGACATCTTAAAAAACTAAATATACTACTGGCCATTAAAATTGCTACACCAAGAAGAAATGCAGATGATTAACGGGTATTCATTCGACAAATATATTATACTTGAGCTGACATGAGATTACATTTTCACGCATTTTGGGTGCATAGATCCTGAGGAGTCTGTACCCAGAACAACCACCTCTGGCCGTAATAACGGGCTAAATACGCCTGGGCATTGCGTTAAACAGAGCTTGGATGGCGTGTACAGGCACAGCTGCCTATGCAGTTTCAACACGATACCACAGTTCATCAAGAGCAGTGACTGGCGTACTGTAACGAGCCAGTTACTCGGCCACCATTGACCAGACGTGTTGAATTGGTGAGAGATCTGGAGAATTTGCTGGCCAGGGCAGCAGTCGAACATTTCCTGTATCCAGAAAGGCCCGTCCAGGACCTGCAACATGCGGTCGTGCATTATCCTGCTGAAATGTTTGGTTTCGCATGGATCGAATGAAGGGTAGAGCCACGGGTCGTAACACATCTGAAATGTAACGTCCATTGTTCAAAGTGCCGTCAATGCGAACAAGAGGTGACCGAGACGTGTAACCAATGGCACCCCATACCATCACGCCGGGTGACACGCCTGTATGGCGATGACGAATACACGCTTCCAATGTGCGTTCACCGCGATGTCGCCAAACACGGATGCCACCATCATTATGCTGTAAACAGAACTGGATTCATCCGAAAAAATGACGTTTTACCATTCGTGCACCCAGGTTCGTCGTTGAGTACACCATCGCGTGCGCTCCTGTCTGTCATGCAGAGTCAAGGGTAACCGCAGCCATGGTCTTCGAGCTGATAGTCCATGCTGCTGCAAACGTTGTCGAACTGTTCGTGCAGATGGTTGTTGTCTTGCAAACGTCCCCATCTGTTGACGCAGGGATCGAGACGTGGCTGCACGATCCGTTCCAGCCATGCGGATAAGATGCCTGTCATCACGAGTGCTAGTGATACGAGGCCGTTGGGATCCAAGATAAAACAATAGTAGTTAGTTTTGACGAGGCAGGAGACGGTGTGCATAGACAATACCAGCCTACACACATTGTTAACTGGCCGGATGACATTGACGTAGGAATGAATTTGAACTACTGCAATGTGAGGAATCTCGGCATTGACAATAATGTAGAAAGTGAATTGGAAAGTATTGTAGACGGTGTGTCAAACGTAACACACGAACAAAGACGAGGCCGACTTTCCCGTACCTATTGCCATCACAACCATAGGGCATGGGGCAAATATGAAGCAGAATTTAAGAGAATTATGAACACCTTGAGACATGAATCGACGGGATTTTCTCCAGAGGAAATCCTGTTGGATGACAGAAGTAAAAGTTTAGTGGAAGAGATAATCAAATTCCCTCCACGGATTGACATTAGTATTGGTGTGAAAAAAGATCGTTTGCGAGAAGTAATGAAGCTAAAAGCCGATGCTCGCACACGTCGTCATGACGCTAAAGCGCGTTTTGCTAAGTTTGCAATCGGAGACTTAGTACTTGTAAAAGCTCATGAGAAATCGAGCGATATAGACCATGAAATCTCTAAATTTAAGTTTGTTTATAATGGACCATATAAAGTCAGTGGTATACCTCACACAAATGCTTATTGTTTAGAGTATCCAAGCTCTGGAAAACTATTAGGTATACGGAACATTGTAGACTTGAAATTGTACCGACCTAGGATCGATTAATACCACACAATGGGTAATTTATACAGTATGTAAAATAGAGTGTAAGATTTAACGATTTGCAAGATTGCCATGCTTTTGCCTGACCAAGAGGAGATTAAAGAAGTTGTAATTAATAAGTAATTAATTTTTACTAAATGATTTAAGAGTCATTATAAATCAATTGAAAAATCAAAGCTGCTAGTTTAAATTTTGAGCTGAGTCACAGTAGATTAAGGAATGTAAATATGATTTTGTAAATAGCTGTAAGATTTCATAAATATGTGATTTACTAGTCATTGCCGATGTACTTAGACGCTGTTTTAAGTTTCAGGCTAGTACATGCGTGTGATGATGGACAGTGTTGAGTTATCCACTGTGATAGTGTTTATGGACTCCTTGAGATTACTAGGGAGTGAGTTTTTCCCAAAGAATTCAGTGAAACGGACGTTCTGGAAACGCCTTTACAAGGGCGAGTGAGATCAAGCGTGCCGCACAGGCGGGCGCAACAATACTGGCAAGGCGGAGCCGCTGTCGGCTCTTGTGCCGCTCTCGGCATTCTTTGTACTTGCGAGTACGGAAGGCGGAGTTGTTTTTCTTCCCGGACAGCTGATGTGAAAGAATTCTGCTGTTAATATTTATGTTTTTGTCGATCTGCTGTACATTATTTTCTTGTTTAGCGTTAAATAGATTCTCGTGACGAGAATATTAATTATGAAAAGGTTATACAAAATGTGTAGTCTATTTAATTATTTATTTGCGTATTTTGATCTACCTGTTTTTATGACCATGCACTCTAATTAATTTTGCAAATAGTATTCCATTTCTTGTAGTGTTACGAATTTTAATGATTTTGGAATAGCTAAACCATTTTCTATGTTTTCTATGAATTTTGATATGTTGTCAACCTGTTTTATTTTGTGCAAGATGACAGAGTGGAATAAGATTAGGAGTGTCTCCACTCAATTATTATCGTCTAAAAATTGGTTTATGGTTAATTAGGCGAATGCTAAATTTTGTTGATGTTTTGAGCATATGCATTTCCGCTGTTTCTTTTTTGGGACTTTTCTGAGTCTGTTTAGGTTACACGAACATCCTCAGACAATGTGGGGCACGTGTAACGCCGGAAATGCATATCCTCCTATTTCCATCTATTGTACTATAATTCGTTTTCCTTATTTTTGCTACCTGAATATATGATATTTCTGTGTCTTTACATGTTGTAATTGTTTTGCTATATATATATATATATATATATATATATATATATATATATAGCAAAACAATTACAACATGTAAAGACACAGAAATATATATATATATATATATATATATATATATATATATATATATATACATCTGACCGAGCGAGGTGGCGCAGTGGTTAGCACACTGGACTCGCATTCGGGAGGACGACGGTTCAATCCCGTCTCCAGCCATCCTGATTTAGGTTTTCCGTGATTTCCCTAAATCATTTCAGGCAAATGCCGGGATGGTTCCTTTGAAAGGGCACGGCCGATTTCCTTCCCAATCCTTCCCTAACCCGAGCTTGCGCTCCGTCTCTAATGACCTCGTTGTCGACGGGACGTTAAACACTAACCACCACCACCTATATATATATGCATTTATGTCGATATATAATTGGTTTGTTTCGTAAATATTATTTGTATTTTTACGCTGGGTCTTGCATAGGGAAAACTGCTATCGAACGATTACATCGATAGGTCGTGTGAAGAATCAAAGTGTGTAGGATCTTTGGTAGTGTTAACTCTGCCGCGTGGAGCGCGGGCAGAGCATGAGGGAGTCTGGCTGGAGTGGGGCTGTGGAGCAGGTGTGTTGTGTGAAGCTCCCGCGAGTTGCCGCGCTTTCGGGGTTTGGCAGCATGTAATTGCGATCGACTTGCGATGATAGTTTCTGACATGATGTCGCGGACGGGAAGCATTAGCTGGCGCACATCAAGAGCCCGTTTCGTCTGGTGACCGTGTCGAGAAGAAAGCGCGCCAACATCCAGCTTCTGCAACAGCGACGGCCGACAATGAGTGACTGTCGCCACATCCTCGATCGACGGCTTCAAACCTTCAATCAACCAACAAGGAAGACTGGAAGCACGTAAAGTTTTAGAACTGTATGGCAGACCTCAGCTTTTCAAACTTTTAAAATTGTTGCATCACAAAATTACAGCTACTTAGCATGAACCTTTGTTGCTCATTGTCCCAAGTGCATTACCAAGCAGGATCCCTTCCTTTTCCGAAATGAACCCGAGTGTCGTTGAAATTCAAACCCCAGCATAATTCTATTTCACTGCTTCAATTTCAAAGTTCAGTTTAAGTATTCATAGCTGGCTACAATATTTAGATTACGCAAGCACAAATTAAGAGTGCGAGTTTTGTTACCGTATTTTAGCTTACCTGTGACTGCAGCTCAGCTTGGTACATACTAAATTTTACTATTGTTAATTGTTCAGAATCATTTAATTCAAGTTCAAAGCTAAATCTCTTATTTCTAAATTGCGTAGATTCAAGTAGCTTTTGAAATGATTGTTGAGGTAGTCCAAGACTAACCGTATTTTACTGAATTTCGATGTGCTTAAGAAAGAAAGCTTCTTATTAATTTCAGTCACTAAATTAACTTTCAGTTTTCCGGTTTTATTAATTCTTTTGCTAAATTAAGTCAGAGTGCAGCGAAAGTTATTACTTCTGACAAACTTTCAGTTTTCACACTACACGTGTCAACCTTCAGTTGCCACGCTTCTAGTGCTAATTATATGTGTAATTACCTTTCTTTTTCAGTTACTATAGTAATTGTCCTTAGGACTGGCGACCGTAATTTCCCCCAAATCTGAAATATCTAATTACCGCTAGTTAATTGTTAACATAACGGCCGCACATTTACTTTCTTCATTAACTTTACCCCTTTTCAAAATTAATTTCCACCAGTTTCATTTGCATTTTTCGTTTCATTTAGATGTAACCCTTTCCTCCCTTTTTACCGGCAGATTAACTTCGGTGACGATTGCTTTTCCCAAATTTCCATTAGGTACACGCGGTTTAATTTTTTCACTGTCATTAAGGTCGATAAGTGAGGGGGAGGTTACAAACTGTTGTTTGTGTATGAGAAATCGGTTGGAAACTTTCTTCGTGTCAGAACGTTGTAGGTGTCGCCACTGGTGCCAACCTTGTGTGAATGCTCTGAAAAGCTAATCATTTGCATATCACAGCATCTTCTTCCTGTCGGTTAAATTTCGCGTCTGTAGCACGTCATCTTCCTGGTGTAGCAGTTTTAATGGCCAGTAGTGTACTAGCACAAGGTAATTAGTAATCAGTCAAAATAGTAATAATGGAACTGAATTATTATTTTTTTCGTCAGTTATTCATCTTTTAGCGTATTTATGCACTTGATATGTTCAAAATTACGTTAGTTCATTTGTCTCGTTATGATCGTATTCGTTGCATTACAGATTTAAGCATGCTTAAAAGGGAACTGAGGTAACATACGAAATAGAATTGCCACTGAACGTTATATGTACGAAAATTTATCAGACAAATTCGGACTGCTCTAACTGTGGGAGAGGGAATTGCGCACTAGTGTATTACCCATAAGCGGTATTTGAGTATAAAGGATCTACAATTATTGGGAGAAGAAACAAAACCTCGTTTCCTTAGTTCACTATAGACGTACCTATTTTCCATTCACACAGAAATTAGAACACTTGAAACTAAATTAATTTCTTTATTCTTCATAATTACAGCCTGCTATGTAGGAAGCTAACGTAGACATACAGTCTCTTTTCTGTGAATACTACTGAAATATGTATTAATTATTTATTCCTGGTACTCATGTACATTTCGAAAAAACCTGCTTCTACAAAAATTCTAGAACTACAAAACTTCCTACCACTACAGTACTATAATAAAACCTTTAACAAACTGCCCACTACTAATACAACTACTAGCTGCTGCAGCTGCAGTATCCTTCAAGGTGGGTCAAGCTGACTTGATGATGCTTTGAGATCCAAAATCCTTAACACCTGACCAGTCAGGTTATGTACCAGTCCACTCGACGGTTGAAGGAACCGAAATTTTAGTCTTTCCCTGATGTTAGGGAGATATTCGCATGTTCTGCTGCGTGTGCCAGAAGACTACCACTCATTTTCTCACACATGTAACATGCAGTGTATTAGCTTCCTGATGTTGACCTCAATTCCAAATATCCTTTGTATTTCCATTTTATTGCCTTTCTTTAACCAATAAAGCCTCCCCCCCCCCCCCCCGACCCCCTTTTTCCGATTTACAAGTCCAGAGGACGCATTTCTAGAATTAGAAACAACGCATCATTCAGAGTGCTGCAGTAAGCGCCCATCAATCGTAGTAGCATCCCTCGCTGAATTCTTCTTTTGAGACTAACCTCACAAGCTGAGATCTATGAGTCCAAACGACTGATGCCAATATAGATTGACGCTATGTTCTGATTGTTTCCAAGGTAAGTTGGGATTACATTTTCGTGACAATCATAATTGCACGTTTTCTGCCTGCTTCCTCTGTATGTTGCGCAAAATTACAACGTTTCTAGTTGAATACCCGTAAATATCTCGTTACTACACTTCTCACAATCGTTACATAGTTTAATTTTATTTCAGAATATTCTGACAGGTTTCATTTCGGCACGAGGTAGGTCGTTTTGTTACATGCTAGTGGCAGTTTAACACTTCGACATCATCCTTCAGGTTCGTGGAGCGCTACATTACATTTGTCTCCTGTGATCCTTCTGGAGCCACCGTTTACGACGAACACCACGTCATCTGCAGATGCTATGAGTACACTTACCGCTACCGCTGCTATGGTCTCGAACACAGCATCTGAAAAATGTGGGCCACACACTAATGCCTGCCGACAGCGTTTTGCAAAAGTCTTCGTTATTTGATTCCCTGGTCCTATCAGATGCATGTCACCCGCGGCGATAGTCTTTCAGGCAGATGTTCAGTGCCTCTGGTTATTTCAGTTCCCCAAGGTGAGCAAAGAAAGTCGATGACCACACATTATCAAAAGCGCCAGAAAAATCGATCATTATCACTAAAGCGTACGTAGAGTGAGTATTGCCGCCAGTGTCTTCAATACACTCGTCTCTTCTAAAGTCGCACTGGTGAGGCTTCATCCCTGGTGGCAGTCTGTGATCCTCTAATCTTTTGCGTAACAGCTTTTCTAATATCTTACTGCGAACGTTCAGAAGACAAATTTGTCTGTATGATTTTGGTACCATAGGATCCTTGTCTTGCTCTTTCCTAAGAACTATTCAGCTAAATTTCAGAAAAGCTGTAAAGCTGTACTGGAAAAACAGAAGTTCACTCGTAAATTGTGAACAAATGAATTCACGAAATGTATTACGTGTGGCCATGATACGAAACTACAGTAATTTATACTTCTTCAGACTATCTCAGTCCACTGCTGGATATAGGCCTCTTTCATACGTTTACATTATCTTTGATTTTGAGCCATCTGGTACTGCCGTGTTCAAACCTTCAGCTTCACGTCATCAAGCCCTCCATTGGAGTCTTCCAATGCCTCTCTTGTGGTCTTATGGTCTCAACTGAACAATTCTAGGGCGCCTCCTGTTGTGATCTTGTCGAATTCTAGGGGTCCACTTGCTGTTATCTTGTCGGGCTACGTGTTCCACCCTTTGCCATCTCACATTTCAGTCTTTTAAGTCTTCCTAGGACGTCTGTTATGTTTTTTCTCTTTCTAGTGTCCTCTGATCGAATCCTATCCCTCAGGCTGACTCCAAGCATCTGTCGCTCCAGAGTTCGTTGTATGCGCATCAGTTTTACGAGCACCTGCCTTATTCAGAGTCGTAGTTTGCAGACGGTACAGACCTTAGCTTGTAAGTGGTAATATGCATATCTTACACACCTTCAGCTTCCAGTTATTTGGGACATCCTTGCTGGTCAGCGACCCATGGCTTCTGGCATGTTTGTTTGCCCCTAGTTTAATTTTGAGGCCAAAGTGGATGCATTCATCAAAAGCCTCTGTACACTGATTTTCGAGTGATTATGTGGGCTCAGTATTTTTGTATCATCGATGTTAACTCCCATGATAGTCTTTGGAGAGGCAGGTTTTAGTTCTTGGATCATACTCTTTAGTTCTTCGAAATCTTCGCTTCTGAGCATAACATCATTGCCGAAGTGCAGATGGTTCAGATTTTAGTCACTGTTATTCTCGTCTACTGATTGAATACACCTTAAAATGCAATAAGTAAAGATACACATATTAATAAAATAGCAACAAGTTCTGACTCCTTATGCGTTTTCTTTTTCGATTTTATTTATTCATCGTTAAAAACGCTACCTCTTCCTACAGTGGGATATGCACCAAACGCAAGCAGAAATTAGAAACAATATTTACAAATCCCATAGAATCGAACATTATGTTAGGCGCTTTATGGGGCTCCTTAGGGACATGGCTGCCAAGAAGGAGAAAAAGCCAATGTGCACTCTGTGTGCATACCGGATGGAGTCATTCCAGACGTGGAAAAGGTCCTTCCGGTTGCCATGAAGAGCAAAGGATGCAGCCAACTGCAGGTGGTCGCTAACGTCGCTACCAATGATTTGCATCACTTTGGATCAGAAGAGGTCTCTCTGGTTTAGAGAGGCTAACATAAGTGCTAAAAGCTGCCAGTCTTGCTCGCGAGATGAAAGCACAGCTGACAATTTGCGGCACAGTCGACAGGACCGATTGCGCACCTATGGTACAGAGCCGAATGGAGGGTCTGAACCAGAGGCTCTGACGGTTCTGCAACCATATAGGCCGCAGATTCCTCGACTTGCGCCATCGGGCGGTGGGTTTCGGGTTCCGCTCAATCGGTCAGGAGTCCACTACACGCAGGGAGTGGATACATCTACATCTACATCTACATGATTACTCTACAATTCACACTTAAGTGCTTGGTAGAGGGTTCATCGAACCACAATCATACTATCTCTCCACCATTCCACTCCCGAACAGCGCGCGGGAAAAACGAACATCTAAACCTTTCTGTTCGAGCTATGATTTCTCTTATTTTATTTTGATGATCATTCCTACCTATGTAGGTTGGGCTCAACAAAATATTTTCGCATTCGAAAGAGAAAGTTGGTGACTGAAACTTCGTAAATAGATCTCGCCGCGACGAAAAACGTCTTTGCTTTAATGACTTCCATCCCAGCTCGCGTATCATATCTGCCACACTCTCTCCCCTATTACGTGATAATACAAAACGAGCTGCCCTTTTTTGCAACCTTTCGATGTCCTCCGTCAATCCCACCTGGTAAGGATCCCACATCGCGCAGCAATATTCTAACAGAGGACGAACGAATGTAGTGTAAGCTGTCTCTTTAGTAGACTTGTTACATCTTCTAAGTGTCCTGCCAATGAAACGCAACCTTTGGCTCGCCTTCCCCACAGTATTATCTATGTGGTCTTTCCAACTGAAGTTGTTCGTAATTTTAACACCAGGTACTTAGTTGAATTGACAGCCTTGAGAATTCTATTATTTATCGAGTAATCGAATTCCACGGATTTCTTTTGGAACTCATGTGGATCACCTCACACTTTTCGATATTTAGCGTCAACTGTCACCTGCCACACCATACAGCAATCTTTTCTAAATCACTTTGCAACTGATACTGGTCTTCCGATGACCTTACTTGACGGTAAATTACAGCATCATCTGCGAACAACCAAAGAGAAATGCTCAGGTTGTCACCCAGGTCATTTATGTCGATCAGGAACAGCAGAGGTCCCAGGGCGCTTCCCTGGGGAATACCTGATATCACTTTTACTCGATGATTTGCCGTCTATTACTACGAACTGCGACTTTTCTGACAGGAAAACACCAATCCAGTCGCACAACTGAGACGATACCCCATAGGCCCGCAGCTTGATTTGAAGTCGCTTGTGAGGAACTGTGTCAAAAGCCTTCCGGAAATCTAGAAATACGAAATCAACCTGAGATCCCCTGTCGATAGCTGCCATTACTTTGTGCGAATAAAGAGCTAGCTGCGTTGCACAAGAACGATGTTTTCTGAAACCATGCTGATTACGTAACAATAGATCGTTCCCTTCGAGGTGATTCATAATGTTTGAATACAGTATATGCTCCAAAACCCTACCGACGTCAATGATATAGGTCTGTAGTTCGATGGATTACTCCTACTACCCTTCTTAAACACTGGTGCGACCTGCGCAATTTTCCGATCTGTAGATGCAGATCTATTGGCGAGCGAGCGGTTGTATATGATTGCTAAGTAGGGAGCTATTGTATCAGCGTAATCTGAAAGGAACCTAATCGGTATACAATCTGGACCTCAAGACTTGCCCGTATCAAGCGATTTGAGTTGCTTCGCTACCCCTAAGGTATCTACTTCTAAGAAACTCATGCTAGCAGCTGTTCGTGTTTCAAATTCTGGAATATTCCATTCGTCTTCCCTGGTGAAGGAATTTCGGAAAACTGCGTTCAGTAACTCCGCTTTAGCGGCACAGTCGTCGGTAACAGTACCATCGGCACTGCGTAGCGAAGGTATTGACTGCGTCTTCCCGCTTGTGTACTTTACATTCTACCAGAATTTCTTCGGATTTTCTACCAAACTTCGAGACAATGTTTCGTTGTGGATCCTATTAAAGGCATCTCGCATTGAAGTCCGTGCCAAATTTCGCCAGTCTGTAAATTTTAGCCAATCTTCGGGATTTCGCGTTCTTCTGAACTTCGCGTGCTTTTTCCGTTGCCTCTGCAACAGCGTTCGGACCTGTTTTGTGTACCATGGGGGATCAATTCCATCTCTCACCAATTTATGAGGTATGAATCTCTCAATTGCTGTTGCTACTATATCTTAGAATTTGAGCCACATGTTGTCTACATCTGCATAGTCAGTTCGGAAGGAATGGAGATTGTCTCTTAGGAAGGCTTCCAGTGACATTTTATCCGATTTTTTAAATAAAATTATTTTGCGTTTGTTTCTGGTGTATTTGGAAGAAACGCTATTGAGCTCTATTAGCTCTGGATTGTTTGTGGCTAAGAGGCCATGTGTTTTTTCGCAACCATTTACAATTCGCGTGGGTTCGTAGACTAACTGCTCGAAATAATTTTCGGAGAAAGCATTTAGGACAATCTCGGAAGATGTTTTCTGCCTAGCACCGGTTTTGAACAAGTATTTTTGCCAACATATCGAGGGAAGGTTGAAGTATAGTATAACCGTATGAATGGGGTATTTATTTGTTACGAGACTCAAATTTTCTCTGAACTGTTTAGCAACTATATCATCGGAGTCTGGGGGTCGGTAGAAGGAGCCAATTATTAACTTAGTTCGGCTGTTAAGTATAACCTCCACCCATAGAAATTCGCACGGAGTGTCTACTTCGACTTCACTACAAGATAAACCACTACTGACAGACACAAACACTCCACCACCAATTCTGCCTAATCTATCTTTCCTGGACACCGTCTGAGACTTCGTAAAAATTTCTGCAGAACTTATTTCAGGCTTTAGCTAGCTTTCTGTACCTATAACGATTTTAGCTTCTGTGCTTTCTATTAACGCTTGAAGCTCAGGGACTTTCCCAGCACAAATACAACAATTTACAACTACAATTCCGACTGTTCCTTGATCCAAGCACGTCCTGTATTTGCCATGCACCCTTTGAGATTGCAGCCCACCCCGTACTTTCCCGAGGCCTTCTAACCTAAAAAACCGCCCAGTCCACGCCACACAGCCTCCGCTACCCGTGTAGCCGCCAGCTGAGTGTAGTGAACTCCTGACCTATTCAGCGGAACCCGAAACCCCACCACCCTACGGCGCAAGTCAAGGAATCTGCAGCCAACATGGTCGCAAAACCGTCTGAGCTTCTGATTCAGACCCTCCACCCGGCTCTGCACCAAAGGTCCGCAGTCCGTTCTGTCAACGATGCTGCAGATGGTGAGCTCTGCCTTCAGCTCGTAAGCAAGACCGGCAGCCTTCACCAAATCAGATAGCCGCTGGAATCCAAAGAGAATTTCCTCAGATCCAAAGCGACACACGTCATTAGTGCCGACATGAGTCACCACCTGGAGCTGGCTGCACCCTGTGCTCTTCATGGCATCCGGAAGGACCCCTCAGGCGCTGATAACCTCGTTGTTGTGCGCCCTAAAACACTAATCATCATCATCATAATCATCGGAAGGACCCTTTCCACATCAGGAATGACTCCACCCGGAATGCACACCGAGTGCACACTGGATTTATTCCCCTCCTTAGCCGCCATATCCCTAAGGGGACCCATTACGCCCCTAACATTGGAGTTCCCAACTACCAATAAGCACACCCTCTGCGATTGCCCGGATCTTGAAGGATGAGAATCTCCTCTGAAACAGGGCAGGCAGCTGCATCTGGCTCAGCCAGGGACAGTACCTGAAACCCGTTTGTCAGACGCACCGGAGAGGCTTTCTGATCAGCCTTCGGGGACGTCTTTCGCTGCCTGCCACGCCTTGGAACGACCTCCCAATCAACCACAGGCGAGGGCTCAGCCCCACTGCGGGCAGCAACCGGGGCAACCACAGCGGCAGACCGGTCTGGGGACAGACGGGACGAGGTTGACATCTCCGTGATACCCAAGTCTGGCTCCCCACAGTGGTGCCCATTGGCAACAGCCTCAAGCTGCGCGTCCGAAGTCAGCGCCGCTTGCAGCTGTGAGCGAAGGGATGCCAACTCAGCCCTCATCCGAACACAGCAATCACAGTCCTTGTCCATTCTAATTGATGTTGAACAACAGTTACTGAAACACGAGTCCGTGCCTAGATAACGCAAGGGAAACACACAAAGAATGTATGAAAAAACTTGTACAGATGCCTAACGACTGAGCTACAATCTGCCTGAATTTACGATTACAGTAACTAAAACTCGAAATTACAACTCCTATACAAAACTCACACGCTATTTAAGTAAGAATCTACGAAGTAAACACAGAAAAGAAGCTATATACGTATATTTCTGCGCTGTCGACGTGCACCAACTAGGAGCTCAGGCCACACGGGTAGCAGGGGCTGTGTGGCGTCGATTCAGTGGTTTTTTAGGTTACAGGGTCTCGAGAAAACACAAAAAGTACTTCAGTCACAAATGGTGCAGGCTGAACACAGGAAGAACGTAGATACAGGAACCATCGCCACAACAGTTGTAAATTGTTGTAGCTGTATTGGGAAAGTGCCAGAACTCCAAGCGCTAATAGAAAGCACTGATGCTGAAATCGTTATAGGCAATGAAAGCTGGCTAAAGCCGGAAATAGTTCGGCCGAAATTTTTGCGAGAAATCTAAGAGTGTTCCGAAAGGACAGGCTAAACATTGTTGGTGGCGGTGTTTTCGTTGCGGTCAGAAACAGTTTATCTTGTCGCAGAACTGAAGTAGATAGTTCGTGTGAGTTCGTACTGGCGAAGGTCATTCTTGGCAACCGGAATAAAATAATAACGAGATCTTTTTACTGACCTCCCAAATCAGACGATAAAATTGCTGAAAGGTTCAAAGAAAACTTCAGTTTAATTTCAAACACGTACCCGACTCATACAATTACAGTTGGTGGTGACTTTAATTTACCCTCGACATATTGGCGGAAATAAATGTTTAAATCAGGAGGTACGCATAAAACATCATTCGAAACTATGCTAAATGCATTCTCTGAAAATTATGTCGAGCAGTTAGTTCATGAGCCCACGCGAATAGTAAACGATTGTGAAAACACACTTGGCCTCTTAGCAATAAATAATCCTGAGCTAATAACAAGCATCAAAACGGATTCAGGAATTAGTGAACACAGGGTTTTCGTAGCGATATTGAATCATGTAATCCCCAAATCCTCCAAGACGAAAAGGAAAATATACCTATTCAAGAAAGGAGATAAAAATTCACTTGAGACAATCTCCCCTCCTTCTAAATTAACAGCGCAAGTATAGACTAGACGCGGCTTGAATTCAAAGAAACAGTATCAGCAGCAATTGAACAAACGACGTAGCCGATTCTTCTACACGAAACGGGTGAGAACACTGTTGCAGAAACAACGGAAAAAAAAGAATGCCAGATTCAAACGGACGCGAAATCTCCAATATTGGCGATTTTTTACAGAAGCTCGAAATTTAGCGTAGACTTCAATGCGAGATGCTTATAACAGTTTCCAGAATGAAACTTTGTCTCGAAATCTGGAAGAAAATCCAAAGAGATTCTGGTCGTATGTAAAGTATGCTAGCGGCTAGATATAGTCAATGCTTTCTCTGCGCTATAGCAATGGGAATACTATGGACTACAGTGCTGCCAAAACAGAGATACTAAACACAGCCGTCCGAAATTCCTTCACCAAAGAAGACGAGGTAAATATTCCAGAATTCGAATCAAGAGCAGATAGCGACACGAGCCACATAGAAGTACATATCCTAGGAGTAGTGAAGAAACTTACATCACTTAACAAAAGTAGGTCTTCCGGTCCAGACTGTATACGTGTTAGGTTCCTTTCAAAGTATGCTGATACAACAGCTCCATATTCAACAATCATACACAACCGTTCGCTCGACGAAAAATCCGCATCCAAAGACCGAAAAGTCGCACAGGTCACAAGAGTATTCAAGAAAGGTAGCAGGAGTAATCCACTAAATTCAAGGCCAATATCATTAAAGTCTATGTGCAACAGGCTCTTGGAACCTGTGATTTGTATTGATGTACATACAGAATTAGAAGAGACCTACGGAATCGATTATATTTTTGTAGGAGAACAGCTGTGGTACTCTTACAGTAGACAAGTTTTAGTTTGAGATTAATTTAAAACAAAGATTTCCAGGCGAATAAATTACCAACTAATACATTTTTAATAATAATGTTTCTTGAAGGTAAGAGTGTGAAATATAAGACTTTTAATACATGAAACATAAGTTTTGCGAGATTACGCGTTGCTGCAGCTCAGTCTGATTAAATGGAAAAGAATGAAACAGGGAAGCACATGTTTCTATCTACGTCCCCTATCTTTCCGTAAGCTGCTGCCCACTCTCTCTATCCATCTCTTCCTTGTACTTTCTGTAACCATTTCCTCCCACCTCTCTGTCCACCCTCCTCCCCCCCCCCCCCCCCCTCCCGACCGCTCATTCTCTGACCTTCAGCCTTTAGCCTTGTTCACTGTTGCTGCACATTCAGATTCTGTAGTAGTATTCTAACCAAAGGCCAGTAAGCCATAAATATAACTTTCCTGTTTGTTAACAACGTTTCACTATCATGTCTTTCATATACCAATTTGTATATTACATACACACATCAAAAAAAGTTTTGCATCACCCCGGTTCCCAGAACAGATGCTGACTGTGTATATTGTATCACAGACACAGTTCCTTTGACTGATCAGAGATGTCACTACACCCGCCCAAAGATGTAAACAACCATGCATGAGCAGCGCCTACTAGGCGGAGGGGTCCGACAGCCTATCTGTTCCAGTCATTCCACCAGGAACGAGGTACACGGCTCGTGTTGTCTATAGTTCAACCATGCCTAGACGGTCAATACGGAAGTGTCCAGGCGTCTCGGAGTGAACCAAAACATTCGGACATGGAGGAGATACAGAGAGACAGTAACTGTCGATGCCATGCCTCGCTCAGGGCGACCAAGGGCTGTTACTGCAGTGGACGACCGCTATCTAGGGATTATGGATCGGAACTGACCGTAACGCCACCATGTTGAATAAGGCTTTTCGTGCAGCCACAGGACGTCGTGTTACGAATCAAACTGTGCGCAATATGCTGAGTGATGCTCAACTTCACTCCTGACGTCCATGGCGAGGTCCATCATTGCAAGCACGACACCATGCAGCGCGGTACTGATGGGCCCAACAACATGCCGAATGGACAGCTCTGGGTTGGCATCACATTCTCTTCACCGATGAGTGTCGTGCAAGCCTTCAACGAGACAATCTTCGGAGACATGTTTGGAGGTAACCCAGTCAGACTGAACGCCTTAGACACACTGTCCAGCGAGTGCAGCAAGGTGGAGGTTCCCTGCTGTTTTGGGGCCGACGTACGCCGCTGGTGGTCATGAAAGGCGCCGTAACGTCTGTACGATACGTGAATGTCATCCTCCGACCGTTAGTGCAACAATATCGGCAGGATATTGGCTAGGCATTCGTCTTCATGGACAACAATTCGAGCCGCCATCGTGCACATCTTGTGAATGACTTCCTTCAGGATAACGACATCGCTCTACTAGAGTGACCAGCATGTTCTCCAGACATGAACCCAATCGAACATGCCTGGGATAGATTGAAAAGGGCTGTTTATGGACCACGTGACCCACCAACCATTCTGAGGGATCAACGCCGAATCGCAGTTGAGGTGCGGGACAATCTGGACCAACAATGCTTAGATGAACTTGTGGATGGTATGCCACGACGAATACAGGCATGCAACAATGCAAGAGGACGTGCTACTGGGTATTAGAGGTACGGGTGTGTACAGCAATCTGGACCACCACCTCTGAAGTTCACACTGTATGGTGGTACAACATGCAACGTGTGGTTTTCATGAGCAATAAAAAGGGAATGATGTTTATGTTGATCTCTATTCCAACTTTCTCTACACGTTCCGTAAATCTCGAAACCGACGTGATGTAGAACGTTTTTGATGTGCATATATTAAAACATACAGGGGGAAGAAAAATTCACGCAATGGGACATCGCAGTGCACTTTCTCACATACTGGCAATAAAAAAAAATGTCTTTCACAAAATTTCGTCCTGCGCAGTAAATGGACGTCAAACAGCTTCAATCTGGCAACACTGTAATGACATGTATGGTAAAGACCTCTGTCAGCAAACAGTGGTGTGTTGTGCGGCTGGTTCAGTATATAGAGTTTTGGGTTAGGAAGCAAGAGATCGAAGTTCCGACTCTGGGTCGTGGATTATTTGCTTTTAATTTGCTAAAAGTAATCTGCATGGTACGGTATCTGGCGTCTTGATGTATTACGAACACAGAAATGGAAATGCAATCATTTTTCATTGGCCAGCTTTTAAAGAAACCTTTTGCATGTCGTGGACGCGAATTGTCTCGCATCACTGTATATACAAGATTCCAAACTTGTTTTGTGTATACCTTCCTCCAGTGGCCCCATTCATTGATACCAATCTATTATTTTTGCCATGTTCAGGTCCATTACATTTCGTTAGCGCTTTAAGGCACCAGTAGTACTAGCAACGTCTTTGCAAATAATTACAATGGTACCATTGTGGAAAGGTACACAGAAAACAGGTTTGGAATGTAGTAGATCCAGTGATGCGAAACAATTCGCGTCCGAGAAGTGCAAAAGGCTTCTGTAAAAGCTGACCAATGAAAACGATTGCACTTCCATTTCTGTGTTCGTAGTTCGTAATTGCAAATGTTTTGTATAAATCCCACTGTAATCGCTGTACGACGATTAAGACGCCAGATACCGTACCACACAGACTACTTTTAGCAAATAAAAGCAAATATGCCTCAACCCAGAATCGAACCCTCGACCTTCTGATTGCCAACCCAAAACGCTATCCACAGCTCCAACTTCGCAGCACTGTTGTACCTACTGAAAGTGGTAGTTACCGAAAATTTGATTACAGTGTTACCAGACTGCCAATCTTATACGTCCATTTACTGTTAGAAATATGTACAGGACAAAACATTGTGAGAGACACTTTTGTATTGCGCTGCGAAGTCCAAGTACGCTAATTTTTCTTCACCCTGTGCAGCCTATTTCAGTCCGAATGTTCATCAGAGTATTGTGCAAATAATCTGAAGAAAATTATTTAAGAACTTTCCGAGATTTTTGGTAATAACGTTTCCTCTTTGCATGTTACATATTTATTTATATAGAAAATTTATTAACAATAAGTGTATACAACCCGCGCGTGTTCGAATTCAACGTTGTGTCATAGTTTCGAAGTAATCAGTGAAAAACTTTGATATTTAAGATTCTGAACAAACGAACATTTATATTCTTATTTATTTAGATTTAGGTAGAGCAAACGTATAAGATATCTTACAAACATTATGCACGCCTGTGCCTTTATGCAATGAAATACAAATAATTAAATGTACTTACAAAAAATCGTAGGGGTCGATAATAGGGAATTTATGGAGAACACTGTATTCTGAAACTCCAGCCGAACAGCGCAAATTTTTTCATTACTTTCGTTGCTCTTCTCCTTTCATTTCGCCGCTATGAGGAACTCACTGCAGCCAGATAAAGCAGACGGGAAAGAAATGTAATAACAGACTGCTGCCGGCTTCATTCGGTTCATCTCGCTGGATAATAAACGGAGAAGACTTCCGCGACGGAGGTGAAATTGGTTACGCTGTGATCACAATGCGGCCCGCAGCTGTCTGCGAGATCAGAGGGGAGATTCTGTGATCAGTCTCCACAAGACGCTCTGGCAGGAAATTGAAATTTAGTGTGCCTCTGGCGTTACTTCCCATTTGGTACCCGTAGGGCAGTTCAACTTCGTTGAAGTGTTGTACTTACAGATAACAGAGTGTATAACGCGGCCACCTGGATTTACTATGAAAGACGTTAATTTGTTGCAAATATGACCGTGAAGACATCGGACTATCGGACGCCGAGCTATAACTACATTTCAGTACGCGCGTTAAATTATTCCTCTTTCATGAGCAGGTACTGGCGATTGCTGAAACAAAACGGCTGTGACAAACGGAAGACTGACATGGAGAAGCTAAATGTGTAACAATGCATCACTGGATCACATAACGATCTAACAACATAATAACTACATTAATCATTCACGCTACCACGTATGCACATTAAGACACTATACGTGGATCAATCGAAACAGCTACTCATTGAGATAAAATAGTGCAGTTACTAAATGGAATGATTTACTGAAATGGCTGAAACAGAAGGCTCGTAATAAAACTTTATATGTAGGTGTCAAAATAATTTCTAGTGAAAAGTCGTGAAAATAGCCGATAAAAGATATCAGGTGCTTACATTGATTTTAATCCAATAGTTTTAAAATATGAAAAACTGATAGCGAGAAACTGCGCTTTAAAAGTAATACCTGCATTTTTGCTGAGACATCGCTGTTCTTTTAACAACCATAAAAAAGTTAATTATTACGCAGTGGCACATCTGTTCTTGTGATATTCTCATATAAAGTCACGATATAAATATTCCTCCATAGATAGCAATCGCAACATAATGCTCACACTCGCGCAAAGAGAACACGCCATTACCACAAGATAAAGAAAGTCTCTGACTAACTAGTGCAACTCTCGTACAAGAACAATAGAATGTTTTACATACTTCGTTTCCTTCTAACATACATTCTGATCTTAAGCATAGTTTAACTTTCGAAATTATTGATTACACAAATAATATTATTCGCAAATACTAATGTGGTTCGCACAGTAATGAGAATATTAATGCAGACAGTTTCATGTAGTAATAACAGATGGAGTTCCTGGTTACAGTTGCAGAACAGTGGCGCATACTTTGAAATATTCCAGATTGTATTATGGACTGAAATTAACCCGTTAACTGCCACGATTCCCATTTGGGGGTCGGATAGTTTTTGTCCCATCAGTTGGCAGCAGAGACTTGTTTTAGTGCCGAGTAGCTTATAATATTTGACAACAGTCTAACTGAGGTGACAGAGTAGAATCAAAATATTGCGTTTGGTTTTTTGTGTAAAGTTGAATAAACCATAAATTGGATGGTAAGTCATGTAATACCAATATCATAGATTTTCAATTGTGTTATTTTTGCATTATTTTTATTATTCCGTCAAATGATGCAATCATATTGTAAATTTGTAGGTTACAGTAGCTCACAAATGTTTGTTCGTTCATTTATTATTAGTAAATATTGTTTTATTACATGTTTTAAAGCGATACCCATTAGGCGATCGTGGCTGATACAAAGTACTTTCATACAATCATAATAATTGTATCTTTATTACTTTTGAATACATTATGGGAGTAGCAGCGATCAATGAGTTACAAATATTTACTATTAAAAACAGTCTTGATCACGATTTATTTATTAAGGTGACCGGTTTCGACCACTACTGTGGTCATCTTCAGACCACTAGTGATTCTCCAGCAGAAAGAGATTCCTACTCAATGATCTGAAGATGACCACAGTAGTGATCGAAACCGGTCACCTTAATAAATAAATCGTGATAAAGACTGTTTTAAATAGTAAAAATTGTATCTTTTATTTCGTTATTTTTTATTTCCTTTAGGTATGGGAACCAGAAAGTTCCTCACACTTGCCGAAGTAGAAGATACGATAAACGATCCTAACTTTCTCACCGAAGATAATGATGATGGTGTGACAGATATTGAAGAGCCTCCCCCTGACAATGTGGATCGTGTTTCCGACGCTGAAGAATTCGATGACGACAGTTTGGAAGACACTTATGCTAACGGTGTTCCTGGTAGGCTGGAAGTTCATTCAGTTGCAGTTGCCGATACCGATACAGAACCACTGGCCAAAAAAGACCCTATTACTTCACGGTCCAAACGGTTAAAGAACTGTGATTTGAAAATGGTTAAAATAGTTTAAGATTGGCAAAATGTTTAGCCTGATTACGAAAAGACATTTGGGCGTAATGACGGTATAAACAGAGCTATGGAACAAGTAACTTCTCTCAAAGGAAAATCAGCGATCGAAATTTTCGAAATGCTATTTGAACAAGAAATAATGCATTTCACAGTCAAAGGAAGTGTCAGACATGTTGCATGTTGTTAAAATTAAAACAGAATTGTAAAATATTATCCCAAATAAAATTTGTTTCCAATTATTCCTTTTTTTTTCATGTAACCTGCCACGATCCCCATTTGGGGATTCCTGAAAAAAAAAAAGGCTATAATTTTGAAAACCGTATTCTGCAGATAAAAGTGGTATGTCAGGTTCATATATCTTACACAAATACACAGAATTTCTCAGAAAACGTAAAAGAATAGACCGTTAATGGGTTAATAAACTCACAAATGCAAATTCTGCTGTGCTTTTACGTTACAGAAGTGAGTTACTTTAAGTATATGTTACTGTTTTGACGTAATTGTGTCGATACAAGTGGTCTCTTATTAGTACTAATACCCTACCCGTGGAGTCGCGCTCTACTGAAATTACTGTTCCGTTACTTTGGTACAATACATAACGGTGTAGTAAATGGTAGGAAAAGGCCGACGATCTCTGCGTTTGTTCGTTTGTTTTGCACATAATTAGAGCTGCGAATCGTTAAATGTTAGCTCATTGTGTATTTTATATCCTTACCAATTTGAACTGCACTTCATTAGTGATGAAAATTAGTTGATCGCGTAACTTCTGCGCTTATATGTAACCAAACAATTACTTTCCGTGCAAGTATAGTTTAAGTCCACAAACATTAAAAACATGTACATAATTACTGTTGTTGTTTTGTATTCAATAGAAGGTTCTTTATCACGACCAAAGGCAAGAGATTGCTGTTATTACTGGTAAGTGCGAAAGTTGCCGATATCCAATGCTTTTCTGTTTTGGATTCTTTTTATTTTACCTGTTTTGGGGAAAATAAGCGCTATGTGATAAATATGTATGGTTCCAGAATGAAAATTTCACTCTGCAGCGGAGTGTGCGCTGATATAAAACTTCCTGGCAGATTAAAACTGTGTGCCGGACCGAGACTCGAACTCGGGACCTTTGCCTTTCGCGGGCAAGGGCTCTACCGCTGAGCTACCCAAGCACGACTCACACCCGCCAGTACCTCGTCTCCTGACTCCAAACTTCGCAGAGGTTCTCCAGCGATGCTGCACAACTAGCACTCTTGGAAGAAAGGATATTGCGGAGACTTGGCTTGCCACAGCCTGAGTAGAGCCCTTGCCCGCGAAAGGCTAAGGTCCGGAGGTCGAATCTCGATCCGGCACACAGTTCTAACCTGCCAGTAAGTTTCAAATCTGTATGCCTTCATTTTTATTTTCACTACAATATCCCGCTGTTCCACGTTACAAATGAACCACTTTCGAATAAAGTCTAAATTAAACATTCACAGTTTCAATTTTACAGTAAATACTGTTGATTTTTAAGAAACAGACAGGAGGATAACTATATAGAACAAAAATATTACGAATGTTACGGGACTCTTTATATATCCTCACCCAGGTTCTAGACGGTTCACCGCTTCCAATTTCAAGGAGAATCTAGCAAAGACATTGATCACATACACAAACAATGCGACTGAAATGAGGTAACGTTCAATGGGTGAGCACTTACATAATTTACAGGTAAGGCGGTTACGATCATAGCTGACCACGGCTATTAAGAAAACTACCGTAATCTACGGCTATCTATGGTAGTCTATGGTAATTCACGCTAGTTTTACGTCTCAAGTTACTCGTCAGTGAGGGCTTGTTCAAAGCTTCACGTTGTGTACGTTATGTATCCACCTGAGAACAATAATAATAATGATAAAAATAACAGTACTAATAATGGTGTATTATGATAAGTAGCAGTCGATCTAATTTTCGATAGAAAAAATTACATTATAATACGCTTTAGCCTCGTATGTTACAATCAGTCGTTGAATGATGAAGGCCTAATTCATTCGTGACAAGCAAAGTTTCGTGCGACGAAACAGTTTTAAACAATGTAGACTTTCACGCTGGTGTTTACCTCTGTTAAAACTTCGAGGATGGGAGGCTGAGGTCGGCATGCAAAACTATTCCTTGACGTTTCATCTCCGACTGCGGGAGACATCTTCGAACGCAAAACAGCATTTGCGACAAGGTCTCGAGTATCCCCCTCCCTCCCCTCCCCCCCCCCCCCCTAAATTGTAGGTCTAGAGGGCACCACCACACGAGTTTGTCTCTGGTTGGCATCATAGTTCACAGTCGAAAGTGATAAATCGTCATGTTGTTGGCACAAAGTCATCCCGCATTTCTATTTAAGATATTTTTCTTTCCTGCTAAAATTATTAGTGTGCTTGTAAACCTGTATGGCCTATTTATACATGCGCGAATGATAATTCGTTGTCTTTGGTAAACCACTTCTCTTGCTGAATTTTATTTCTTTGTCTCCATGTCGAAACTTTTCTTCTGACGAGGCAGACTTTTCAGTTTGTCCCAGCCTGAAGTTACTTTTGTATTCGGCTAAGCGGGTGTTTCTTTTTTGTCTGGTTCAGTGTATACTTGCCCACAGTTTCATGTACTACAGGATTCCCTAGTCGATGCCGTTCATATTCTTCCTTTCTTGAGCAATCTTTTATTTTCTCGGTAGATCGGCAGATCGTTTCAACCCCATTTTTGGACAACATTTTCCGTATGTGATCCGTAATCCTGTTAACAAAAGAGAGGAAACTTTCTCATCTGGCGGCCGTTGCTATGTATTTGTCCTGGCTTTCTCCCTCACTGGAGAGCTGGATCCACTTTCTTGCTGAAGTAATTATTTTTCTTGAATGCTGAGCGTAAGTGTCAGATATCTTATAAATAAACCAGTTAGAAAACTCTTCCAGTCCCGTCTCCTAATATTTTCACACTTTTTTGTCTTCAGTATTCTTTGAAGTGGTTATCGAGATGACGATGAGTTTCTTTAACGTTCCACTTCACGTTATGACCCAAAGTCCGGTCCACCCGTTTGATGCTGATACATACAGAAAGTTAAGTTGACCATTACTTTCTTTCTCCATCGTACTTTGAAGTTTGGGTTGATGTACTCAGTAGACATCCAACTGCTTTTCACCGTGCATCGGTACTACAAAGGTGTTGTGAGCATAGCGAACCCCTTAGCTCGTCTTTTATTGGCTGTCTCAAGTGCCCATATTCATTTAAACCCGTTTGTAATTGTAGGCGAAATGTTTTATTTATCGACCACCGTCTCTCAGAAAGGAAGTTTTAATGGAAGAAAGGTGCAGTATGTTTGCCTTTTCAAAAAGTGAGAAATAGAAACATTAGTACCTACAAAATTACAGCTCTGAAATCTATTCGTCCTGTGGTACAACACGTCAGTGAAAGAATACGAAAAAATTAAGAACTTTCTATGCTTCTCTTGTTGTCTTTACGTAACCCGATTTTGCAGAGTAGAGCAAACCAAATATTATGGTAACTTCTTGACATAATAGAAATTTGCGATATTACTTTATTTCTCAGTAACGTTTATAACAATTTACTAATAAACCGTATGAGATTCATGCTCTTCCATAATTACGCAATGTATTGGTACGCTTCTAAAGTTTTGTGTCTTTCGAAGTTTGTCTATTACGTAATACTCATCTTACAGGTTTTTGTGTTATGACCTACGTTTGCATATATATTTACATCCTTAAAGTCATTTCTCTACCGTTCCACTCTCAAACAGCTCACAGGAAACACGAACACTTAAATTTTCAGTGCGAGCTCTGATTTCCGTTAAATTATTATGATTATCGTCTTTCCCTATGTAGGACGGCAAAATATTTTCGCATTTAGAGGACAAAGCTTGGGATTGAAATTCGTGATACGATCCCGCCGCATCCAAAAACGCCTTCGTCTTAATGATTATCACACCAAATTCCGTATAATGTCCGTGACACCCTTTCACCTGTTTGTCAATAGTACAAAACGTGCTTACCATTCTTTAAATTTTCTCGATGTACTCCGTTAATATTAACTGGTAAGAATTGGACACCTCGCAGCAGTACTACACGAGAGGACGGACAAGCGTAGTGTAGGCAGTCTTCTTAGTAGGTCTGTTAAATTCGCTAAGTGATCTGCCAGTAGAACGTAGTCTTTGGTTCGCCTTCCTCATAACATTTTCTGTGTGTTCTTTCTAGTTCAAGTTGTTCGTGGTAGTCATTTCTAGGTATTAGTTGAACCCACGGTCTCCACATCTGATTGATTTATCGCGTAAGCGAAGCTCAACGGCTTCCTTTTAGCATTTATCTGGATGACCTCACACTTATCGTTGTTTATGGTCAATTGACAATATGCGCACCTTACGGAGCTCTTATTTAAATCGTTTTGCAATTTGTTTTGATCTTCTGAGGATACTGGACGATAAACGACAGCACCATCCGCAAAAAATCTAAGACGGCTGCTCATATTGTCTCCTAAATCATTTGTAAAGATAAGAAACAGCAGAGGGCCTATAACACTACCTTGTGGAGCGCCAGAAATCACATCTATTTAGCTCGATGACTTTCCGTCAGTTACTACGCATTATGACCTCTCCGACAGGAAATCACGCAACCAGTCGCAGATATTCCATAAACACGCAATTTGATCACAAGTCGCTTCTGAAGTACGAAATACGGAATCAATTTGAAATGATTTGTCAGAAACACTCAACACTTCATATGAGTAAACAGCTATTTGTATTTCACAAGAAAGATGTTTCCTAAATGCCTGTTGGCTAGGTATCTATAGACCGTTCGACGTAATTCATATTGTTCGAAAACAACGTATGATGGAAATTCCTGCTGCATATCGACGTTAATAACACCGGCCAGTAATTTAGTGGATTACTCCTCTTGCCTTTCTTGAATACTGTTGTAACCTGAGCAATTTGCCAGTCTTTGGGTAAGGATGTTTGGTCGACCGAGTAGTTGTGTATCATTGTTTAGTACGGAGCTATTGCATCAGCATACTGAAAGGAATCCAATCAGTAAACAATCTGAACCGGAATAGTTGCTTGTATCGAGTGATTTAAGTTGCTTTACTAGTCCGGGGATATCTACTTGTAAGTTACTCGTATTGGAAGCTGTTCCTGATTCGAATTCTGGATTATTTACTTCGAATTCTTCTGTGAAGGAATTCCGGAAGGTCCTGGTTAGTAACTCTGCTTTAGCAGCACTGTTATCTATAATATTTTAATCGTGTAGAGGAGGCAATGGCTGTGCTGCAGCAAGCGTGTTTTACGTAACTTTTTAGATTTTCTGCCAGCTTTCGAGACAGTTTCGTTGTGGAAACTATTATTTTGCGTTTGTTCAAATGTGACATGCTTTTTTCGTTGTTCCTGAAGCAGTGTTCTGACCTGTTTTGATACATGCATCCACCCTCCGTCGCATGGAATCCCTGATGCGCTGATGCAGCCCAGGAGAATTGCGTATTGTATCACAGCCTTCCACGATACGAGCACGAAGAGTCTCTATATTTGGTACCGGGGTTGCATAGGCAAGAGCTTTCAAATGCCCCCATAAATTAAAGTCAAGAGGGTTGAGGTCAGGAGAGCGCGGAGGCAGTGGAATTGGTACATACTGAAGAAACTAAAATGAGCTCCAACATGGAAATTAAGCGTTTCCGGACACATGTCCACATAACATCGTTTCTTTATTTGTGTGTGAGGAATGATTCCTGAAAGTTTGGCCGTACCTTTTTGTAACGTCCTGTATATTGTAGTAAGGGGCTTATGTCGTCGCATGTTTACTATAAGACAATTATACATTGAGATCATGTATTATTCGTAAAGAGGTAAATTATGATGCGTGAGATTCGATGCAGACGCGTCTTGTAGGTCCTGGTCTTGTTGCGCGCGTCTTCTTAATGTCAGAGTTTGAGCTGTAGTTAAGCCAGCGTTTGCCCCCTAGGTTCCTACACTACACGCAAGATGGGTTTTTTTGTCTCTTTCTTTCTCTTTTCCTCTGCCAAAGCGGCACTTTTCTCCTTGCTCGATCGCTATGCCTAAGGCAGAAGTTGACCACGACTGTAACAAATATACGTAGGTCTATAGTTAAGCTGGCTAGGTCGCGTAAAAGTTCTTGCAGCTGGTGAAGAATGATTTACTGATCACGAGTGGCACGAGGATAAGAGCGTTATCAGTTGTGTATGCAACATGTGGTCTGTCACCTAATGCCACTCAACTTGAAACATTGTTGTTCTTGTGCTACATTTGCACTTCGGTTTCTGAAGATGGAAATAATTCAGAAACACGTCATGAATACTTTGTGATCAGTAAAGTCGTTCTTCACCAGCTGTATGACTTTTTATGCGATCTAATCCGCTTAACTACAGATCTACGCATATTTACCAGAATGGTCGCTAGCTTCCTGCTTGACTTTACGTCACATCTTTATTATGACTATAACAGACAGACATTGCTCTGACATCGACAACAAAACTGGGTTTCAGACATAACAGTGACCAACAGCAGTAAATGGTCCACTGAGAACTGCAAGAGATCAGTATGTCATTGCAGCGTAGTTGTTGAGAATGTCACTGATATATTCTCTTAGAGGGCATAGTTTCTTTTTCAGTAACTCTTTCGTGTGCTTATCTGGAATAGTGGATTTCTATGATGAGCGCTGAAAGGCTTGTGCATTTGTCGGTCATGCTACAAGTTACATAATGTTATTAACTCTGTTTTTATAAGGCGCCTCATAGATCTTCCTTTCACCTCCAGCTTCCATTTGTTTAGGGCCTCGGCGGTAAATCTCGCTAAACATGTGAATATCAGGACGTCGTCCCCTTGCAAGACAGATCCTGCACTTTTTCTGTTGTGGCGTTGGGTGCGCGCATTCTTATTGCATGATTCAGGTTCCCGTGTTGAAGTATTCAGGCCTTGTACTGATGGAATCATAATTCCTCATCCATATACCTGCTTTCTACTGAGAATCGGCGTGGAAAAGAGTACATGGAAAACACTGAAAAGAAGAATGGAGAGGATAACAGCACACCTGTTAAGACAGTGTGGAATAATTTCCGTTGTACTAGAGGGAACTATAGAGCGTAAAATCTGTAGAAGAAGACAGAGATTGGAAAACATGCCGTAATTGAGGATGTAGAATGCAATTGCTACTCTGAGATGAAAGGGTTTGCACAGGACAGGAATTCATGGTGGTCGCATCAAACCAATCAGAATTCCATGACAAAAATGTCCAAATATAGTAACAGAGGTCGATATTTTCGCAGGCGGTTGTCTGACGACAATTTTGTTATAATGTAAGTAAATCGACGAAATATTGTTATTTGTAGCGATCTCTGAAATACTTTTTAGTACCTTCTCAGCAACCCTCTCCTGCTTGCTGTTTATTTGAGTGTCACTGCGAATGACTTTTCTGCTTCCTACCAAATATGTTGGGGTTGGCGTACTTCTCGAAACACGACAATTGCATACAACCACACACGAGGTACCTCACTAATTTTACTGTGATTACCATAAATCAATTAAGTCGAATGCTGGAATGGTTGCTCTGAAAACGAAACGTCCGATTTAGTTTTTAATTTTTTCCTATCCGCGCTGTAGGTTTGGTTCCAGTGAGCCCCTTTTTCCTCTCAGGTTTCTTGATGTTGCTGTCGTAGTCTCAAGTCAGAAAATGGATGATTATTTACGCAACTGGCTACGTCAGTCTATCACTATAGTTACTCAAGTGAACAACGGCTTGTCCTTTTTCGTTTGAGCTACCTAACTCAACAGTTGCTTTCAGAAGGCTAGTTGTCCTACCATAAAAAATATGGTTGCCTGCCATGTACGGATGTGCAAAAATGTGTTAGCTCTGGTAGTAATGCATTTACTAGCATGGTTTTGCACAAAAGAGGTAAAAGTGTACTGTGATTTTGTGTCAGCTGATTCGCTATCATAAGATACAGCGTGCTGTCTTAATTTTTCTCACGACTTACAGAATTTAATGCGTGATGTACAGTTTTGTGCTGAATGGAAATAAAGGGATGGCAGCAGAAAACACAGGAGGGCCGCACTGCCATACATGATTAAACTGTGAACGGATGAATCACAGTGTGTCGAGAATATGGGTACTTGAAACAGGCCGTAGGGGCTTAGCCATCAGGCAACATCACGAGTGAGTTTTGTATGTTGTATTTAGGTGAAATGATGAGAGGTGCAAGGAAAGGAAACAGGTTAAATCAGATTTACAGTTGAGGAGGACAGAAAATTTGTCTGCATCCAATAAATACACTCCTGGAAATAGAAAAAAGAACACATTGACACCGGTGTGTCAGACCCACCATACTTGCTCCGGACACTGCAAGAGGGCTGTACAAGCAATGATCACACGCACGGCACAGCGGACACACCAGGAACCGCGGTGTTGGCCGTCGAATGGCGCTAGCTGCGCAGCATTTGTGCACCGCCGCCGTCAGTGTCAGCCAGTTTGCCGTGGCATACGGAGCTCCATCGCAGTCTTTAACACTGGTAGCATGCCGCGACAGCGTGGACGTGAACCGTATGTGCAGTTGACGGACTTTGAGCGAGGGCGTAAAGTGGGCATGCGGGAGGCCGGGTGGACGTACCGCCGAATTGCTCAACACGTGGGGCGTGAGGTCTCCACAGTACATCGATGTTGTCGCCAGTGGTCGGCGGAAGGTGCACGTGCCCGTCGACCTGGGACCGGACCGCAGCGACGCACGGATGAACGCCAAGACCGTAGGATCCTACGCAGTGCCGTAGGGGACCGCACCGCCACTTCCCAGCAAATTAGGGACACTGTTGCTCCTGGGGTATCGGCGAGGACCATTCGCAACCGTCTCCATGAAGCTGGGCTACGGTCCCGCACACCGTTAGGCCGTCTTCCGCTCACGCCCCAACATCGTGCAGCCCGCCTCCAGTGGTGCCGCGACAGGCGTGAATGGAGGGACGAATGGAGACGTGTCGTCTTCAGCGATGAGAGTCGCTTCTGCCTTGGTGCCAATGATGGTCGTATGCGTGTTTGGCGCCGTGCAGGTGAGCGCCACAATCAGGACTGCATACGACCGAGGCACACAGGGCCAACACCCGGCATCATGGTGTGGGGAGCGATCTCCTACACTGGCCGTACACCACTGGTGATCGTCGAGGGGACACTGAATAGTGCACGGTACATCCAAACCGTCATCGAACCCATCGTTCTACCATTCCTAGATCGGCAAGGGAACTTGCTGTTCCAACAGGACAATGCACGTCCGCATGTATCCCGTGCCACCCAACGTGCTCTAGAAGGTGTAAGTCAACTACCCTGGCCAGCAAGATCTCCGGATCTGTCCCCCATTGAGCATGTTTGGGACTGGATGAAGCGTCGTCTCACGCGGTCTGCACGTCCAGCACGAACGCTGGTCCAACTGAGGCGCCAGGTGGAAATGGCATGGCAAGCCGTTCCACAGGACTACATCCAGCATCTCTACGATCGTCTCCATGGGAGAATAGCAGCCTGCATTGCTGCGAAAGGTGGATATACACTGTACTAGTGCCGACATTGTGCATGCTCTGTTGCCTGTGTCTATGTGCCTGTGGTTCTGTTAGTGTGATCATGTGATGTATCTGACCCCAGGAATGTCAATAAAGTTTCCCCTTCCTGGGACAATGAATTCACGGTGTTCTTATTTCAATTTCCAGGAGTGTATAACAAACCCTACGCACTGTTTTTATTCAAGACGATTACTCCAGTCAACAACATTTAACAGCATGTTATTTTAAGCCCGCAAGCAATGTACGTTCAAGGACAAAGAGCTGCGAACTGGCTGGTATAAACAATGCCGGAATTTGAAAGGGGTCAAATTGCGTCTTTCGAGTGTGGCGGGGGGGCGGAGGAGAGGGAATAGTCCTTTCGGCACAAACAAGGTTCTGGACGCCCACACAGCACAGACACCCGCCAGGATCGTCGAACTGTAAGGGCAGCACGCAGCACACAACCTGCTACCTCGTACAGCTACCAAAGCACATGTAAGGGACTTGCGAATCCACACGTGACAACACGAACCGGTCATTAGCAGTGGGACGGCGGGCACAGACACCTCTAGGCCGTCTTCTTCTCGTGCTGCAGCGTCGACTTGCACGTCTCGGCACGTGTCGTCAGAGGATCATTTGGAAGATGGAAAGGCGCGCCGTGGTCTTGAACGACGAAAGCAGATTCTGCATACACGCAAGCGACGGTCGTTTGCGCGTACGATGTAGACCTGGTGAACACTGTATCACAGAGTGCATTCGTGCAAGACTCACTGGCCCCAACGGAGGCCTCATGGTCTGGAGTGACATAAGCTACAATTTTCCTTCAATATTGGCGTTTTTGGAAGGGACGCTTACCGAAGATCTTTACGTGCAGAATGTTATCAGAACCTTTCTTTTGCCGTTCTTGCAACAGGAAAGTGATGTGTTGTTCCAATAGGATTGTTCCAGTAGGACAATGCTCGTCCACACACTCCCCATGAAACTCAGCGTGCTCTGTAAGACGTGCAGAAACTTTCTTGTCAAGCAAGGTCTCCAGACGTGTCTGCAGTCGAGCACGTGTGGGGTACGATGGGACGAGAAGTGACTCGTGCGACTTGTCGACCAGCAACTCTTACAGACCTACGTCCACAGGTTGAGCAGGCGAGCCATAACGCATCCCATGGCGGTATTTGCCATCTGCACCATCAACTCGATGCCAGAGGGAGCACCTGCATTGCCGCCCATGCAGGCTACACCAAGTACTAACATCGATGTTTCAGGATGGTGCCTCAGAATCACTTGCGCTATTGATGTGCAAATACAGTCATTTCGTGAACTACATATGCCCTGTGCCAACAATAAATCTTGAGTGAATCGGAAACCTCTAACAAGGCGTAAAATGTTTCTTTCCAGTAGCGTTTGCCGCCGAGAACAGATTATTATTGGTATTTAGTACAATACAGTACTGCACACCGTAATGATAAAAGTATAATTACGATCACAAACAGTAAACTTTCACCATGTAATTATTTCTGCTGCAACATTGTACTGTAGCAGTTGGCAACATTTGAACATTCGTCTGCTCTCATGAGTAAAAGAGGTGCGTCTTATAGAACACCGAACTACATTATGCCGTCTAGCAGATGTAATGAGAACTAATGTTGTGAAGTGATGGTAACATGCAGGCACCTCATGGCTAAAGTTCCAACTAATGATACTATAGATATATACAGATGTATATTTATTGATTTATTTTGTTCTGCGGCTGGTCCCGGCGGAGGTTCGAGTCCTACCTCGGGCATGGGTGTGTGTGTTTGTCCTTAGGACAATTTAGGTTAAGTAGTGGGACTGATGACCTTAGCAGTTAAGTCTCATAATATTTCACACACATTTTTGGACATTTATTTTCTTCAAAATATTATGTGATTAAGAATATTGTAAAGTTATGTATTTCTCATCATAAGGGCGCATGGCTAAACAATGTAAGGCATATTCAGAAGGGAAAGTGCTGCAGATGTATTGGTGCAGCAATATCCCGCCTTTTTCAGTAGTCAGAGGTCCAGAACAGTACAATAAAGAGAGCCAAGTTCAGAATGGCTGATATGAAGATGTAGTTGTGTTAGTGTGGTTTTAACTGAGCTAATTATCAATGAGAGCCTCGGAAGACAACGGTAGAATGGTACGTTTCTACGAGAAAAGCAGCTGCACAAATATGTGTAATTAAGTAAGAAGTAGTAGCCTATGATCCGTTAGAAAATATATGCCAGATATGTTATGGCGTGGCGGCCTCTTCAGAGCTTCAAGATACATAGTACTGGTTATGGAGGAAGCAGAATTATTCAGAGCCTCAAAGGGGTATGCTGTGAAGTGCATTTTATAGTAGCATTTTCGATAGAGCATTGGATCTAGCTTACCGCACAAGTTTATTTTTGTGTATGCTTTTGTGAAATTTGGACTTCATACGGCGAAGCCCTATCTGAGTTGTAAAAGCCATGCTCTACTCTGAATTTCAAGTTAGGTAATAAATTCTTAAATTATTCTTAAAGCAAGCGCTTTAAGAGATTGTTTTTGCCACTCATCTCCACTAACTTAGATTTTTCTACGTTTGCAGCAAGTTACCATTCATCACACCAACTAGAAATCTTGTCTCTGACATCCCGTGTCCTCCCTGCAACGGCCACTAAACGAGGACGCATTCCCGTGCGCCGCAACCTCATCAGCAAACAGCCGGAGACTACTGATCAGTGATCATCCTGTCCGTCAGGAGATTTATGTATACAGAAAACAAGAGCGACCGTGTCAGACTTCCGCGGGAGATACTCTTGTCTCCGATGTTGAGCAGATATTTTTCTACCTAAACAGCAAGACTCATATACGCTTACAGTGTTTCATTTTCTAATCTAATTCCCTCAGCACCACCTGATTTAGTTGAACTACATTCCATTACCCTTCTTTTAGTTTTGTTGATAGTCATCGTAAAACTTTCTTCCAAGAGAATGCCGGCCGGATTGGCCGTGCGGTTCTAGGCGCTACAGTCCGGAGCCGAGCGACGGCTCCGGTCGCAGGTTCGAATCCTGCCTCGGGCATGGATGTGTGTGATGTCCTTAGGTTAGTTAGGTTTAATTGGTTCTAAGTTCTAGGCGACTGATGACCTCAGAAGTTAAGTCGCATAGTGCTCAGAGCCATTTTCTTCCAAGAGAAACATCTACTGTAGCAAGAACGACAGAGTTACAACGTCATCTACAAAGCTCGAAGTTTTATTTCTTCTACCTGAACGTTAATTCAATGTCGAGGCTTAAAATTCATGGAGAAGAAATAAAAACTCGGGGGTGCGGTGTTTGAAGTCAGGTAATGGGTTTTGTTTTAACTTTTTTCTCCGTTTATACTTGGTGTGATAGGCATCAGCTGGCCCGCGTGGCATGCAGTTTCCACACGTCACAGGGAGCTGAGGGGAAATCCTTCGCCTGCTTCTCAGTCGCCTGTGATGATGGCCCTCGGCAGGGGGTCTCGCAGAGAACCAAGTTAGCGGGAAGTCGGGCGGCGGGGCAGCCGTGGCTGGCTGCCGGAGCAGCAGCACGCCGACACTACGGCGCCGCCACCGCGAGGGCGGATAGCGGCAGAAAGTTGCCGGCCGGCAGGTGCCCCGCTCCAGACCCCGAAACGTAGCGGCTACAGCCCAAACTTTCAGCAGCCCTATTGCGACCAGTCTCCAGCGCAGATGTCAAAGTCCTGATACGCAAGCGAACTTATAATCTAGAAAAATGTCTCACACTCACTGAAAACAGCCCTTGCTATTCCCCTCATATGGACTGTAAAGGAATAGTTTTGGTATTTATATCGATTTGTCTTAAACTGGGGTAATAGCTTGAAAAAGAAGGAAACACAATATCTGATCAAATGTATCCTGACACTCTATACATTGCACACACACACACACACACACACACACACACACACACACACACACACACAAACTTATCAAGTTTTCGAGGAGGAGGAGATGAGTGAATAAAATCCCATCAACAATGACATCATTTAGAGACAGAGCACAAGATCAGATTAGGAAAAGGCAATCCTTTCAAAAGAACCATCCCTGCGTTTGAGGGAAAATCAGGATGGCAAGTCCCGGGTTTGAACCGTCGCCCTGTAGAAGGCGAGTCCAATGTGCTAGCCACTGCGCCACCTCGCTGGGTTCAGTTTTTAAAAACCCAGTAATTATCTCCCACTGCGACTCATAAGCTTTAAATTCAGCTAAAATATGCGTACAGTCTTCCCCTGCATCGGTGCAGAAACATAGCTCCGCGACATCACCTCCAGCGTCGGCGAAGCTTCTGACAAGGAGGTGCAGTTGAGTGGTGTCGAATAAGGTGCGTGCACTGAGGCGTTAGAGCAGCCGCGAGGCGGCAGTCAGCTGACTGGGTGTCCATAGTGTCTCGCAGGTACATTTCTAAAGTGTTAAGCAAACATGTGTGGGTGGCACCAAGAATGTTGCTGGAGGGGTGGTCTTAGAGGTGTGATGTTACAAAATAGAAGTGATGTTGTTATTCAGTGCAAAAGTTGGAAATTGAGATTTCCCTTACTGTTTTATCAATTACAATTGGCGTAAGAATCATGGATTGACCATTGTCATAAAATATTGCATTATGAGATGTCATTAGTTTTTACTTGCAGTTTCGCGTGGCTTGAGGCAGTCACAACTAGCGTGCTATTGATTAAGAAATTGCATTATCGTCTTTCTAATTACTTCATGATCGTAGATACGATCATACCCGGTTGTGAAGTTATTGTTATGACAAAACAATTTCCTAAGGGACCAGAAAGTTCTTAAGGGCGCAAAAACAACTGTAACATCATACAAAAGGGAAATTCAATATTAAAGCTGATGCAAGAAGACGATAAAACAGTTTTTCTTTTTATCAATGTAACACGCACATTGGACTGCTGATCTTGGTGTCTGTAATATTAGCAAAATGCATAATTAAAATGAAAATAATACTGAGGAGATAATAGGAATGAGCACTGTTAAATGATTCAGTATTCCCAGAAAAAATATTTATTATAACTAAACATATATCGTACCTTAAGCTTAGTACAACAATGACGGTAGATTTTTACGTCCGTATCATGTCCATTCAGCGCTCTTTTATATAGCCATTGTCTTCTTTGAGTCGCTCGTGCGTCGTCACGGTAAGTTATAACAGTTCTTTACACTTCACTCAAACTTAGACATAACACGTTTTTATACATTTAGTAAAAAATTAGATCAGACTGCCACAGATCTGCGTCCGTCTTACTTGAGAAAAACAGTACAAGTCTTTTTTAGCGCTCAAGGCTTCATTTGTTCTCCAGCGAACAAAATAGTGAAGGATCGCATATCTATCCGTATTTTTCTGTTTGCCGCCCAAAGACGACGAATTACATTATTTAGAAAATTCCACAGTCGCCATGCGACTCCTCATTATACATTAATCATTATTTACAAACAAGTATTTGCCTTCTGGCTGAAAGTATTAACTACTCGTATTTGCTGTTTTAATGAAGTCAAAAATAGCGAATATCACAGAGGGACCCTTCCAGCCCTTGCAAATCCGCCCACGTCGACTCTCGATGAGGTAATTATGAAGTTTAAATGCAGAGGAAAAACCAGAATTGCAACAAAGCTCATGTAGTGATGGATGATACCTTACAGCATTGGGAGGGTGGTCGTAAAAATCGCATGAAGTCAGTGGAAAGAATCACTTGTGAGTTCCAAAGTGCTAGCAGCAGTCCAGCGACCAGAATGACTGTGCGTATGGAGTTAAAAAGAATGCGGCACAGTGGTCCAGCAGCTGCTCATAAGCCACCCACTTCTGTCGTTAATGGTACACGACACTTGGGACGGTACAAACAGCAACGTCGATGGACAGTGAATTATTGTATATTAGTGATTTGGGATGATGAATGACGCTGACTTCGTTGGAAAGGTTTACGTTTGGCGAATGGATGTAGAACGCTACATGCCATCACTTGCTAACAGTGAAGTGTTTAGTGCTGTTGACAAGGAATTTCAAATTGATTCCGTATTTCTGGATTTCCGGAAGGCTTTCGACACTGTACCACACAAGCGGCTTGCATTGATATTTCGTGCTTGTGGAAAATCGTCTCAGTTATGTGACTGGATTCGTGATTTCCAGTGAGGGTCACAGTTCGTAGTAACTGACGAAAAGTCATCGAGTAAAACAGAAGTGATTTCCGGCGTTCCCTAAGGTAGTGTTATAGGCCCCTTGTTGCTCCTTATCTATATCAACGTTTTAGGAGACCATCTGAGCAGTCGTCTTAGATTGTCTGCAGATGGTGCTGTCGTTTATCGTCTAGTAAAAGTCATCAGAAGAACAAAACAAATTGCAAAACGATTTATATAAGAAGCCCGTACAGTATGAAAATTGTCAGTTGACCATAAACAATGAAAAGCGTGAGGTCATCCATATGAATGCTAAAAGGAAGCCCTTGAACTTCGGTTACACGACAAACCAGTCAAATTTGGAGGCCCTAAGATCAACTGAATACCTAGGAATTACTGTTACGGGCAACTTAAACTGGAAAGAACACGTAGAAAATATTGTGGGGAAGGATAACCAAAGACTTTCTTTTATTGCCAGAACACTTAGAAAACGATCTAGTAAGGAGACTGCCCATACTACGTATGTCCGTCCTCTTTTAGACTACTCCTGGGGGGCGTGGGATCCCTACCAGATAAAATTGATGGAGTACATCGACAAAGATCAAGGAAGGACAGCACGTTTTGTATTATCGCCAAATAGGGGAGAGAGTATCCCTGAAATGATACAGGATTTGGGATGGATATAATTAGAACAAAGGCGTTTTTCGCCCTGTTCGGTTTAATTTCTTTTATTTTTAGTAGACTTTCCATCAGAAGGGTCCGTCGTACACTTTCCTCCTACTTACCGGTTGTAACCTCCCCACAATGAAATCTACTGACAATAACAATTAAACAAAAATTAGCAATCTGACTCAAATATAAGTTCTTTACAAAAAATTAAAGTCCATTCAGTGATAAGAAAATCTCAGTGATAATGATAATTCAATTAAACCGAAATATCGGTCTTTGGCCCTGTGCAAAAATCAGAATTAAATTCTTACCTCATTGTAACTGCTAGTCAAATTTCTGCTCTTACTCTTGCGCACGGCTTGGAGGAACTGCATTGCAAATAATAATATTCTTTTTTTTTTATTATTTAACTGAAAACTGAAACTTTACTTTAAGGGAAATGGAACGAAATAGTTACTTCAATAAAAAATAAAATTTTTATGTAAAATTGCTTTTGAAATCAAAATTATTATTGGGGGCACTTGTTGAAAATTAATTACAATAAATAAACTTTACATTATCCGATGATTATCTTAAGTAACAGTATACCTCATTCAGCATCTTGACCAGTGTTGCCAACAGACTACAGCACACAACCGCACTGGGCTGCTACTACTGACCGACTGCTCTGCATGACGACTACTAGCGTACTGCATGCCACTGAACAGAGCTACTGACTCGCAACGACTACTGACAGAGTACTGCTCTGCATAGCGACAACTAGCGAACTGCTCGCAACATTCGCGCGGTCAAGCGCATACTCTCTGGTCAGAGACGCTGCAATGCCTCGCCATCGCTGCTACGTTACATACGTGTTTCATAACCCTCCACTGGGGGGGCAAAAATTTGGCAACGATGGTGAGTCATTTGGACTTGCCAAGCGCGGCAAAATTTTTCTTTAATTAACAAACTTCTACAACTTACAGAATATTTAGATGTAGTACATGAATTAAATGTTGTGCACACGTACTAAGTACAAAATATATCAGACAAAGACAAAATGTGAGTACAAAACATAGTAACAAATCAGAAAAATGTATATACAAATTATTTGACAGATAACAAAGTGCACAGGCACTGAAAAAATTCTTTAGCATATTCAGAACAAATAAACAGACTGGTAAGAAAAAAAATCATGATGACAAGTGACATGAGTGCACATGCACTGGAGTTGAGAACATATCAGCAAATGATGAAATGTATATACAATTAGTAACAAATGACATAAGTGCATATGCACTGAAGTATTGAATATACAGAATGAGTACAAATCATATTGAAAAATGAGAAAAGTGCACAGGCACTGAAGTTCAGTAGAAAACATATTAACGCCTAACATAAGTGCACATGCACTGTAGAACATATCATCAAAAAATAAAAATGTATATACAATATAAAAGACAAGAGTGTACATATACTGTACTTCAGAACAAATCGAAAAAAAATGTCTTTAGCATTTTCGCAATAAATAAACATAATGGCAAAAAAAAAATCATGTCCAAAGTGCACACGCACTGAAAAAATGTCTTTAGCATTTTCACAATAAATAAACATAATGGCAAAACATCATGTCGACCAGTGACATAAGTGTACTCGCACTGGAGTTCAGCGAATCGAAAAATGTATAACCCATGAACATAAATGATGTTACCAAAAAATGATTTTCACTATGTGACAAGAATTAGGATAGGAAAGGGAAGGATTGCATCATGGTTGTAGCACTTTAGATTGCACACAGCTGTTCTGAAAGTCCATATCTTTCCACAGAAGTACAACACCAAGTGACACAACTTGAAGTTCTTTTCCCATCAGAATTTATCAGTGTAGCCAAGACACTGAACTGTCGTAGTAATGTTCCATGTTCTCATTTTGGCAGTACACTAGGTACACCAAACAGTGGGACCATAATAATGTCTTCATCGCTCACGGTGGTGGACAGCATGTCGTGTCAACACCACGCTCTTACAAGGCACACCAACGTAGAATTAGTGCAAAACCAAATATAGTGCTCCATGATCACTGGGATAAACAGGACAAATGGACATTGCAGTAATTCAGGGTAGTTAACTCATGAGGTGAAGGACATTAAGTCACATGATATTGACAATTACAGTCTTCATTAGTAGTTTGCGGCATTCATAGCCCAGTTATTGAACATTTCTGTACCAAGTATGTACTATTACAGAAAAATATTCATTAATTGTTTTACATAGAATCAGTAACCTTCTTTTCCTAGTTACAAAGTATAGCATGGTTAATTAATCATTTGTCATTCCAATAGTATTAATCATTAGCCTTTTCCTAATTACAAAGCATTATTAAACAGTAATTAAGATTCATTAGCCTTCTAATTACAAAGCATAGCATCATTTGTCATTTCAATATAGTAAGAATCATATTCTTTTCCAGTTACAAAGTATAGCATAGTTAATTAATCATTTGTCAGTTAGTTAATCATTTTTCATTCCAATAATAATCATTAGCCTTTTCCTAATTACAGTTAATTAATCATTTGTCATTCCAATATAGTAAGAATCATTAGCCTTCTCCTAATTACAAAGCATTATTAAACAATCATTCTTTTCCAATTATAAAGCATAGCATAATTAATTAATCATTTGTCTTCCAATAGTAATAATCATTAGCTTTTTCCTAATTACAAAGCATTATGAAACAATCGCATTCTTTTCCAGTTACAAAGTATGGCATAGTTAATTAATTATTTGTCATTTCAATATATAGTAAGAATCATTAGCCTTTTCCTAATTACTAAGCATTATTAAACAGTCACATTCCTTTCCAGTTACAAAGTATCAACATTGAAAACAAGAGCTAATTAATGGCATAATTAATAACAATTCATCGGGTGACATTAATTATTGGCACTCAGTGGCCAGCAAGTATTGAATAGAATAAAACATAGTCCATCATTCAGTATTATTCAGATCATTACGAAGTCATTATTAAAAATCAGTTAATTACAGTCATAGCATTAATAATCATGGGCATTATAAGTAGTCTCATTACAATAAATCATTGTTCCTCATTCAGTATTATTCAGATCATTACGAAGTCATTATTAAAAATCAGCTAATTACAATCAAAGCATTAATAATCACAGGCATTATAAGTAGTCTCATTACAATAAACAGTGGCAGTTATTAGCTAGTGACAAAGCATTATTTTAAATATATACTTTTTTTTGTCTCATTAAGGAGTCATTACTCAAGTGACATGCTATTCAGAGTTGATCAGTATTATTCAGAATTGTCATAAACCAGTGACATTATGTGGGACTGGTAATACATTTTTTTTTTGTTAGCAATGCATTGCGTTGGCATCGATAATTAATTGCTGAGGCATAACACTATTTGTTTTTGACCTATTGCTGCAAATGAGGATAGGTAACGTCATTCGTCATGAGTCAGCTGTAGCAAGGTTATGCAACAAGGCAGTATATGTGATCACATTTATAAATGATAAACACAAATGGGTAAAAAATAAAAATGCAAGTACAAGAACAGGTATAATAAGTAACAGGTTTAGTAAGTATCATGAAAAACTTCTCCTGGAAAAAATACAAAATGGATTATTGACCTGAAAGAAGAAACGCACACTATGCTGAAAAGTAGTGAACTTCGAATTAACAGGTAGTGAAATGTGTATAAAAATGTGTTCCATAGCTGTCCTTTCCAAAACTTTCCGTCATCCTACTATGCAAAATAACCCCTGCTGTCAAAACAAACTGCAACAAATACTTAAATAACTACATAGCATAAATACATAACTTCAACATTATCCTCATCTGTAAAGAAAAAAAAAAAACTTCATTATCAATCACTTCATTATCCATATTATCATAACTTCAATATTATCATCACCTGTAAAGAAAAACTTCATTATTCATAATACCATATCCTTCATCATTATTCATCAGTATTCATTATTATCTGCAAAAATATCACTTCATTACTCATTATACAACTATTCCTTATCTCTAGCATATTTCATCACTAAAACTAAGATGTGTAGTTCCGTCTGACAGCCTGCATCAATCACCTTGTATTCTGAAAGAAAAAATTAGTTAAGACTGCTATTCTATGATGAGTATAGTATATTCTTGTTAATGCCTGCCAATCCTGATCCATTTACTCTTCCCCATAAAGTTATTGCATCTTCTTTCGTTTATTCCGTAGGTGAAACTCCCATTTCTGTTGAATTTATTTCTTACACTCATCATTTCTTTCTGAAATTGATGAACAAAGATTAATGTCTTGCATTTAAATCATATACCCACTAAATAATGACTGGTTTATGGTGACACAGTTAACCATACAGCATAACATGACAGAAAACGTAATATGTCAAAGACATTGACAGTGTTCAGATGCAAAAATGTACACAGAATAATACAATGCAGCAGAAAAAAATGTAAAACAGTCACGATGTTGAGATGTCATAAGGCAAAAAAAAAAATGTCAGAGTCAACTGGTGTGTTATATCTTAACTATTTCACAGTGCATACAAACAAAACTGGAATACAATCATACATAAAAAAAGGTGGAAAATGTGCACGGTCTGATGTGTAACGACAAGAAAAGCGACCTGCTAACCTTACCTTGCCGGGCACTTGCCAAGAAAAAATACGATAATCATCAGTAATTAGTCATGTCAATATAATTGCATTAGTGAATAGCATCATAGTGTGTTGAATCATAAAGTGGTTTCATTCAATAATCGGTTTAATGTTTGAGATATGGTGATTGCCTTTCGATTTTCTGGTTCTCAAAGTTTCGACGTGTACAACATTGGGGTGCGGGATGCTGCGAATCCGATATGGACCTGCGTATAGAAGTTCAAATTTACTGCACTTACCTTTTAATTTGCTGGATAAATAGTGTGTACGTACTAATATTTTCTGTCCAACGTGAAAGTCTCGGCGTCTACAAACCTGTTTTTGCTGTCTTCTCCGGCGCTCTGCGGCACGTTCGATGTTGTTCAGCGCAATGTCAATTATTTCGTGGTGTCTTAGTCGACGACATTTGGGGAAGTTTACTAATTCTTTAATTTTGTTAGGTGGTTCTACGTTTTTCAGTATAACAGACGGAGATAGCATAGTGGATTCATTTGGAATAGAATTAATTACGTCTTGGAATGAGAGTATGTGTGTATCCCAATCAATATGTTTTTTGTGGCAGTATATTCTACACAGTTTACCAATTTCTTTCATTAATCTTTCACAGGGGTTCGAAGAAGAATGGTACTTGGATATATAGATCGGAGAAATGTTTCTAGTTCGTAATATGCGTGTCCATACGCTACTACGAAATTGAGATCCATTGTCAGAAATTACTTTCATCACATGCCCTACATGAAATAGAAAATGTTTTACAAATGCTTTCGAAACATATGAAACTTCCTGGCAGATTAAAACTGTGTGCCCGACCGAGACTCGAACTCGGGACCTTTGCCTTTCGCGGGCAAGTGCTCTACCATCTGAGCTACCGAAGCACGACTCACGCCCGGTACTCACAGCTTTACTTCTGCCAGTATCTCGTCTCCTACCTTCCAAACTTTACAGAAGCTCTCCTGCGAAACTTGCAGAACTAGCACTCCTGAAAGAAAGGATATAGCGGAGACATGGCTTAGCCACAGCCTGGGGGATGTTTCCAGAATGAGATTTTCACTCTGCAGCGGAGTGTGCGCTGATATGAAACTTCCTGGCAGATTAAAACTGTGTGCCCGACCGAGACTCGAACTCGGGACCTTTGCCTTTCGCGGGCAAGTGCTCTACCATCTGAGCTACCGAAGCACGACTCACGGCCGGTACTCACAGCTTTACTTCTGCCAGTATCTCGTCTCCTACCTTCCAAACTTTACAGAAGCTCTCCTGCGAAACTTGCAGAACTAGCACTCCTGAAAGAAAGGATATAGCGGAGACATGGCTTAGCCACAGCCTGGGGGATGTTTCCAGAATGAGATTTTCACTCTGCAGCGGAGTGTGCGCTGATATGAAACTTCCTGGCAGATTAAAACTGTGTGCCCGACTGAGACTCGAACTCGGGACCTTTGCCTTTCGCGGGCAAGTGCTCTACCATCTGAGCTACCGAAGCACGACTCACGCCCGGTACTCACAGCTTTACTTCTGCCAGTATCTCGTCTCCTACCTTCCAAACTTTACAGAAGCTCTCCTGCGAAACTTGCAGAACTAGCACTCCTGAAAGAAAGGATATAGCGGATACATGGCTTAGCCACAGCCTGGGGGATGTTTCCAGAATGAGATTTTCACTCTGCAGCGGAGTGTGCGCTGATATGAAACTTCCTGGCAGATTAAAACTGTGTGCCCGACCGAGACTCGAACTCGGGACCTTTGCCTTTCGCGGGCAAGTGCTCTACCATCTGAGCTACCGAAGCACGACTCACGCCCGGTACTCACAGCTTTACTTCTGCCAGTATCTCGTCTCCTACCTTCCAAACTTTACAGAAGCTCTCCTGCGAAACTTGCAGAACTAGCACTCCTGAAAGAAAGGATATAGCGGAGACATGGCTTAGCCACAGCCTGGGGGATGTTTCCAGAATGAGATTTTCACTCTGCAGCGGAGTGTGCGCTGATATGAAACTTCCTGGCAGATTAAAACTGTGTGCCCGACCGAGACTCGAACTCGGGACCTTTGCCTTTCGCGGGCAAGTGCTCTACCATCTGAGCTACCGAAGCACGACTCACGCCCGGTACTCACAGCTTTACTTCTGCCAGTATCTCGTCTCCTACCTTCCAAACTTTACAGAAGCTCTCCTGCGAAACTTGCAGAACTAGCACTCCTGAAAGAAAGGATATAGCGGAGACATGGCTTAGCCACAACCTGGGGGATGTTTCCAGAATGAGATTTTCACTCTGCAGCGGAGTGTGCGCTGATATGAAACTTCCTGGCAGATTAAAACTGTGTGCCCGACCGAGACACGAACTCGGGACCTTTGCCTTTCGCGGGCAAGTGCTCTACCATCTGAGCTACCGAAGCACGACTCACGCCCGCTACTCACAGCTTTACTTCTGCCAGTATCTCGTCTCCTACCTTCCAAACTTTACAGAAGCTCTCCTGCGAAACTTGCAGAACTAGCACTCCTGAAAGAAAGGATATAGCGGAGACATGGCTTAGCCACAGCCTGGGGGATGTTTCCAGAATGAGATTTTCACTCTGCAGCGGAGTGTGCGCTGATATGAAACTTCCTGGCAGATTAAAACTGTGTGCCCGACTGAGACTCGAACTCGGGACCTTTGCCTTTCGCGGGCAAGTGCTCTACCATCTGAGCTACCGAAGCACGACTCACGCCCGGTACTCACAGCTTTACTTCTGCCAGTATCTCGTCTCCTACCTTCCAAACTTTACAGAAGCTCTCCTGCGAAACTTGCAGAACTAGCACTCCTGAAAGAAAGGATATAGCGGAGACATGGCTTAGCCACAGCCTGGGGGATGTTTCCAGAATGAGATTTTCACTCTGCAGCGGAGTGTGCGCTGATATGAAACTTCCTGGCAGATTAAAACTGTGTGCCCGACCGAGACTCGAACTCGGGACCTTTGCCTTTCGCGGGCAAGTGCTCTACCATCTGAGCTACCGAAGCACGACTCACGGCCGGTACTCACAGCTTTACTTCTGCCAGTATCTCGTCTCCTACCTTCCAAACTTTACAGAAGCTCTCCTGCGAAACTTGCAGAACTAGCACTCCTGAAAGAAAGGATATAGCGGAGACATGGCTTAGCCACAGCCTGGGGGATGTTTCCAGAATGAGATTTTCACTCTGCAGCGGAGTGTGCGCTGATATGAAACTTCCTGGCAGATTAAAACTGTGTGCCCGACTGAGACTCGAACTCGGGACCTTTGCCTTTCGCGGGCAAGTGCTCTACCATCTGAGCTACCGAAGCACGACTCACGCCCGGTACTCACAGCTTTACTTCTGCCAGTATCTCGTCTCCTACCTTCCAAACTTTACAGAAGCTCTCCTGCGAAACTTGCAGAACTAGCACTCCTGAAAGAAAGGATATAGCGGATACATGGCTTAGCCACAGCCTGGGGGATGTTTCCAGAATGAGATTTTCACTCTGCAGCGGAGTGTGCGCTGATATGAAACTTCCTGGCAGATTAAAACTGTGTGCCCGACCGAGACTCGAACTCGGGACCTTTGCCTTTCGCGGGCAAGTGCTCTACCATCTGAGCTACCGAAGCACGACTCACGCCCGGTACTCACAGCTTTACTTCTGCCAGTATCTCGTCTCCTACCTTCCAAACTTTACAGAAGCTCTCCTGCGAAACTTGCAGAACTAGCACTCCTGAAAGAAAGGATATAGCGGAGACATGGCTTAGCCACAGCCTGGGGGATGTTTCCAGAATGAGATTTTCACTCTGCAGCGGAGTGTGCGCTGATATGAAACTTCCTGGCAGATTAAAACTGTGTGCCCGACCGAGACTCGAACTCGGGACCTTTGCCTTTCGCGGGCAAGTGCTCTACCATCTGAGCTACCGAAGCACGACTCACGCCCGGTACTCACAGCTTTACTTCTGCCAGTATCTCGTCTCCTACCTTCCAAACTTTACAGAAGCTCTCCTGCGAAACTTGCAGAACTAGCACTCCTGAAAGAAAGGATATAGCGGAGACATGGCTTAGCCACAACCTGGGGGATGTTTCCAGAATGAGATTTTCACTCTGCAGCGGAGTGTGCGCTGATATGAAACTTCCTGGCAGATTAAAACTGTGTGCCCGACCGAGACACGAACTCGGGACCTTTGCCTTTCGCGGGCATGTGCTCTACCATCTGAGCTACCGAAGCACGACTCACGCCCGCTACTCACAGCTTTACTTCTGCCAGTATCTCGTCTCCTACCTTCCAAACTTTACAGAAGCTCTCCTGCGAAACTTGCAGAACTAGCACTCCTGAAAGAAAGGATATAGCGGATACATGGCTTAGCCACAGCCTGGGGGATGTTTCCAGAATGAGATTTTCACTCTGCAGCGGAGTGTGCGCTGATATGAAACTTCCTGGCAGATTAAAACTGTGTGCCCGACCGAGACTCGAACTCGGGACCTTTGCCTTTCGCGGGCAAGTGCTCTACCATCTGAGCTACCGAAGCACGACTCACGCCCGCTACTCACAGCTTTACTTCTGCCAGTATCTCGTCTCCTACCTTCCAAACTTTACAGAAGCTCTCCTGCGAAACTTGCAGAACTAGCACTCCTGAAAGAAAGGATATAGCGGAGACATGGCTTAGCCACAGCCTGGGGGATGTTTCCAGAATGAGATTTTCACTCTGCAGCGGAGTGTGCGCTGATATGAAACTTCCTGGCAGATTAAAACTGTGTGCCCGACCGAGACTCGAACTCGGGACCTTTGCCTTTCGCGGGCAAGTGCTCTACCATCTGAGCTACCGAAGCACGACTCACGCCCGGTACTCACAGCTTTACTTCTGCCAGTATCTCGTCTCCTACCTTCCAAACTTTACAGAAGCTCTCCTGCGAAACTTGCAGAACTAGCACTCCTGAAAGAAAGGATATAGCGGAGACATGGCTTAGCCACAGCCTGGGGGATGTTTCCAGAATGAGATTTTCACTCTGCAGCGGAGTGTGCGCTGATATGAAACTTCCTGGCAGATTAAAACTGTGTGCCCGACCGAGACTCGAACTCGGGACCTTTGCCTTTCGCGGGCAAGTGCTCTACCATCTGAGCTACCGAAGCACGACTCACGCCCGGTACTCACAGCTTTACTTCTGCCAGTATCTCGTCTCCTACCTTCCAAACTTTACAGAAGCTCTCCTGCGAAACTTGCAGAACTAGCACTCCTGAAAGAAAGGATATAGCGGAGACATGGCTTAGCCACAGCCTGGGGGATGTTTCCAGAATGAGATTTTCACTCTGCAGCGGAGTGTGCGCTGATATGAAACTTCCTGGCAGATTAAAACTGTGTGCCCGACCGAGACTCGAACTCGGGACCTTTGCCTTTCGCGGGCAAGTGCTCTACCATCTGAGCTACCGAAGCACGACTCACGCCCGGTACTCACAGCTTTACTTCTGCCAGTATCTCGTCTCCTACCTTCCAAACTTTACAGAAGCTCTCCTGCGAAACTTGCAGAACTAGCACTCCTGAAAGAAAGGATATAGCGGAGACATGGCTTAGCCACAGCCTGGGGGATGTTTCCAGAATGAGATTTTCACTCTGCAGCGGAGTGTGCGCTGATATGAAACTTCCTGGCAGATTAAAACTGTGTGCCCGACCGAGACTCGAACTCGGGACCTTTGCCTTTCGCGGGCAAGTGCTCTACCATCTGAGCTACCAAAGCACGACTCACGCCCCGTACTCACAGCTTTACTTCTGCCAGTATCTCGTCTCCTACCTTCCAAACTTTACAGAAGCTCTCCTGCGAAACTTGCAGAACTAGCACTCCTGAAAGAAAGGATATAGCGGGGACATGGCTTAGCCACAGCCTGGGGGATGTTTCCAGAATGAGATTTTCACTCTGCAGCGGAGTGTGCGCTGATATGAAACTTCCTGGCGGATTAAAACTGTGTGCCCGACCGAGACTCGAACTCGGGACCTTTGCCTTTCGCGGGCAAGTGCTCTACCATCTGAGCTACCGAAGCACGACTCACGCCCGGTACTCACAGCTTTACTTCTGCCAGTATCTCGTCTCCTACCTTCCAAACTTTACAGAAGCTCTCCTGCGAAACTTGCAGAACTAGCACTCCTGAAAGAAAGGATATAGCGGATACATGGCTTAGCCACAGCCTGGGGGATGTTTCCAGAATGAGATTTTCACTCTGCAGCGGAGTGTGCGCTGATATGAAACTTCCTGGCAGATTAAAACTGTGTGCCCGACCGAGACTCGAACTCGGGACCTTTACCTTTCGCGGGCAAGTGCTCTACCATCTGAGCTACCGAAGCACGACTCACGCCCGGTACTCACAGCTTTACTTCTACCAGTATCTCGTCTCCTACCTTCCAAACTTTACAGAAGCTCTCCTGCGAAACTTGCAGAACTAGCACTCCTGAAAGAAAGGATATAGCGGATACATGGCTTAGCCACAGCCTGGGGGATGTTTCCAGAATGAGATTTTCACTCTGCAGCGGAGTGTGCGCTGATATGAAACTTCCTGGCAGATTAAAACTGTGTGCCCGACCGAGACTCGAACTCGGGACCTTTGCCTTTCGCGGGCAAGTGCTCTACCATCTGAGCTACCGAAGCACGACTCACGCCCGGTACTCACAGCTTTACTTCTGCCAGTATCTCGTCTCCTACCTTCCAAACTTTACAGAAGCTCTCCTGCGAAACTTGCAATACTAGCACTCCTGAAAGAAAGGATATAGCGGAGACATGGCTTAGCCACAGCCTGGGGGATGTTTCCAGAATGAGATTTTCACTCTGCAGCGGAGTGTGCGCTGATATGAAACTTCCTGGCAGATTAAAACTGTGTGCCCGATCGAGACTCGAACTCGGGACCTTTGCCTTTCGCGGGCAAGTGCTCTACCATCTGAGCTTCCGAAGCACGACTCACGCCCGGTACTCACAGCTTTACTTCTGCCAGTATCTCGTCTACTACCTTCTAAACTTTACAGAAGCTCTCCTGCGAAACTTGCAGAACTAGCACTCCTGAAAGAAAGGATATAGCGGAGACATGGCTTAGCCACAGCCTGGGGGATGTTTCCAGAATGAGATTTTCACTCTGCAGCGGAGTGTGCGCTGATATGAAACTTCCTGGCAGATTAAAACTGCGTGCCCGACCGAGACTCGAACTCGGGACCTTTGCCTTTCGCGGGCAAGTGCTCTACCATCTGAGCTACCGAAGCACGACTCACGCCCGCTACTCACAGCTTTACTTCTGCCAGTATCTCGTCTCCTACCTTCCAAACTTTACAGAAGCTCTCCTGCGAAACTTGCAGAACTAGCACTCCTGAAAGAAAGGATATAGCGGAGACATGGCTTAGCCACAGCCTGGGGGATGTTTCCAGAATGAGATTTTCACTCTGCAGCGGAGTGTGCGCTGATATGAAACTTCCTGGCAGATTAAAACTGTGTGCCCGACCGAGACTCGAACTCGGGACCTTTGCCTTTCGCGGGCAAGTGCTCTACCATCTGAGCTACCGAAGCACGACTCACGCCCGGTACTCACAGCTTTACTTCTGCCAGTATCTCGTCTCCTACCTTCCAAACTTTACAGAAGCTCTCCTGCGAAACTTGCAGAACTAGCACTCCTGAAAGAAAGGATATAGCGGAGACATGGCTTAGCCACAGCCTGGGGGATGTTTCCAGAATGAGATTTTCACTCTGCAGCGGAGTGTGCGCTGATATGAAACTTCCTGGCAGATTAAAACTGTGTGCCCGACCGAGACTCGACCTCGGGACCTTTGCCTTTCGCGGGCAAGTGCTCTACCATCTGAGCTACCGAAGCACGACTCACGCCCGGTACTCACAGCTTTACTTCTACCAGTATCTCGTCTCCTACCTTCCAAACTTTACAGAAGCTCTCCTGCGAAACTTGCAGAACTAGCACTCCTGAAAGAAAGGATATAGCGGATACATGGCTTAGCCACAGCCTGGGGGATGTTTCCAGAATGAGATTTTCACTCTGCAGCGGAGTGTGCGCTGATATAAAACTTCCTGGCAGATTAAAACTGTGTGCCCGACCGAGACTCGAACTCGGGACCTTTGCCTTTCGCGGGCAAGTGCTCTACCATCTGAGCTACCGAAGCACGACTCACGCCCGCTACTCACAGCTTTACTTCTGCCAGTATCTCGTCTCCTACCTTCCAAACTTTACAGAAGCTCTCCTGCGAAACTTGCAGAACTAGCACTCCTGAAAGAAAGGATATAGCGGAGACATGGCTTAGCCACAGCCTGGGGGATGTTTCCAGAATGAGATTTTCACTCTGCAGCGGAGTGTGCGCTGATATGAAACTTCCTGGCAGATTAAAACTGTGTGCCCGACCGAGACTCGAACTCGGGACCTTTGCCTTTCGCGGGCAAGTGCTCTACCATCTGAGCTACCGAAGCACGACTCACGCCCGGTACTCACAGCTTTACTTCTGCCAGTATCTCGTCTCCTACCTTCCAAACTTTACAGAAGCTCTCCTGCGAAACTTGCAGAACTAGCACTCCTGAAAGAAAGGATATAGCGGATACATGGCTTAGCCACAGCCTGGGGGATGTTTCCAGAATGAGATTTTCACTCTGCAGCGGAGTGTGCGCTGATATGAAACTTCCTGGCAGATTAAAACTGTGTGCCCGACCGAGACTCGAACTCGGGACCTTTGCCTTTCGCGGGCAAGTGCTCTACCATCTGAGCTACCGAAGCACGACTCACGCCCGGTACTCACAGCTTTACTTCTACCAGTATCTCGTCTCCTACCTTCCAAACTTTACAGAAGCTCTCCTGCGAAACTTGCAGAACTAGCACTCCTGAAAGAAAGGATATAGCGGATACATGGCTTAGCCACAGCCTGGGGGATGTTTCCAGAATGAGATTTTCACTCTGCAGCGGAGTGTGCGCTGATATGAAACTTCCTGGCAGATTAAAACTGTGTGCCCGACCGAGACTCGAACTCGGGACCTTTGCCTTTCGCGGGCAAGTGCTCTACCATCTGAGCTACCGAAGCACGACTCACGCCCGGTACTCACAGCTTTACTTCTGCCAGTATCTCGTCTCCTACCTTCCAAACTTTACAGAAGCTCTCCTGCGAAACTTGCAATACTAGCACTCCTGAAAGAAAGGATATAGCGGAGACATGGCTTAGCCACAGCCTGGGGGATGTTTCCAGAATGAGATTTTCACTCTGCAGCGGAGTGTGCGCTGATATGAAACTTCCTGGCAGATTAAAACTGTGTGCCCGACCGAGACTCGAACTCGGGACCTTGCCTTTCGCGGGCAAGTGCTCTACCATCTGAGCTACCGAAGCACGACTCACGCCCGGTACTCACAGCTTTACTTCTGCCAGTATCTCGTCTCCTACCTTCCAAACTTTACAGAAGCTCTCCTGCGAAACTTGCAGAACTAGCACTCCTGAAAGAAAGGATATAGCGGAGACATGGCTTAGCCACAGCCTGGGGGATGTTTCCAGAATGAGATTTTCACTCTGCAGCGGAGTGTGCGCTGATATGAAACTTCCTGGCAGATTAAAACTGTGTGCCCGACCGAGACTCGAACTCGGGACCTTTGCCTTTCGCGGGCAAGTGCTCTACCATCTGAGCTACCGAAGCACGACTCACGCCCGGTACTCACAGCTTTACTTCTGCCAGTATCTCGTCTCCTACCTTCCAAACTTTACAGAAGCTCTCCTGCGAAACTTGCAGAACTAGCACTCCTGAAAGAAAGGATATAGAGGAGACATGGCTTAGCCACAGCCTGGGGGATGTTTCCAGAATGAGATTTTCACTCTGCAGCGGAGTGTGCGCTGATATGAAACTTCCTGGCAGATTAAAACTGTGTGCCCGACCGAGACTCGAACTCGGGACCTTTGCCTTTCGCAGGCAAGTGCTCTACCATCTGAGCTACCGAAGCACGACTCACGCCCCGTACTCACAGCTTTACTTCTGCCAGTATCTCGTCTCCTACCTTCCAAACTTTACAGAAGCTCTCCTGCGAAACTTGCAGAACTAGCACTCCTGAAAGAAAGGATATAGCGGAGACATGGCTTAGCCACAGCCTGGGGGATGTTTCCAGAATGAGATTTTCACTCTGCAGCGGAGTGTGCGCTGATATGAAACTTCCTGGCAGATTAAAACTGTGTGCCCGACCGAGACTCGAACTCGGGACCTTTGCCTTTCGCGGGCAAGTGCTCTACCATCTGAGCTACCGAAGCACGACTCACGCCCGGTACTCACAGCTTTACTTCTGCCAGTATCTCGTCTCCTACCTTCCAAACTTTACAGAAGCTCTCCTGCGAAACTTGCAGAACTAGCACTCCTGAAAGAAAGGATATAGCGGAGACATGGCTTAGCCACAGCCTGGGGAATGTTTCCAGAATGAGATTTTCACTCTGCAGCGGAGTGTGCGCTGATATGAAACTTCCTGGCAGATTAAAACTGTGCGCCCGACCGAGACTCGAACTCGGGACCCTTGCTTTCGCGGGCAAGTGCTCTACCATCTGAGCTACCGAAGCACGACTCACGCCCGGTACTCACAGCTTTACTTCCGCCAGTATCTCGTCTCCTACCTTCCAAACTTTACAGAAGCTCTCCTGCGAAACTTGCAGAACTAGCACTCCTGAAAGAAAGGATATAGCGGAGACATGGCGTAGCCACAGCCTGGGGAATGTTTCCAGAATGAGATTTTCACTCTGCAGCGGAGTGTGCGCTGATATGAAACTTCCTGGCAGATTAAAACTGTGTGCCCGACCGAGACTCGAACTCGGGACCTTTGCCTTTCGCGGGCAAGTGCTCTACCATCTGAGCTACCGAAGCACGACTCACGCCCGGTACTCACAGCTTGCCCGCGAAAGGCAAAGGTCCCGAGTTCGAGTCTCGGTCGGGCACACAGTTTTAATCTGCCAGGAAGTTTCATATCAGCGCACACTCCGCTGCAGAGTGAAAATCTCATTCTGGAAACATCCCCCAGGCTGTGGCTAAGCCATGTCTCCGCTATATCCTTTCTTTCAGGAGTGCTAGTTCTGCAAGTTTCGCAGGAGAGCTTCTGTAAAGTTTGGAAGGTAGGAGACGAGATACTGGCAGAAGTAAAGCTGTGAGTACCGGGCGTGAGTCGTGCTTCGGTAGCTCAGATGGTAGAGCACTTGCCCGCGAAAGGCAAAGGTCCCGAGTTCGAGTCTCGGTCGGGCACACAGTTTTAATCTGCCAGGAAGTTTCATATCAGCGCACACTCCGCTGCAGAGTGAAAATCTCATTCTGGAAACATCCCCCAGGCTGTGGCTAAGCCATGTCTCCGCTATATCCTTTCTTTCAGGAGTGCTAGTTCTGCAAGTTTCGCAGGAGAGCTTCTGTAAAGTTTGGAAGGTAGGAGACGAGATACTGGCAGAAGTAAAGCTGTGAGTACCGGGCGTGAGTCGTGCTTCGGTAGCTCAGATGGTAGAGCACTTGCCCGCGAAAGGCAAAGGTCCCGAGTTCGAGTCTCGGTCGGGCACACAGTTTTAATCTGCCAGGAAGTTTCATATCAGCGCACACTCCGCTGCAGAGTGAAAATCTCATTCTGGAAACATCCCCCAGGCTGTGGCTAAGCCATGTCTCCGCTATATCCTTTCTTTCAGGAGTGCTAGTTCTGCAAGTTTCGCAGGAGAGCTTCTGTAAAGTTTGGAAGGTAGGAGACGAGATACTGGCAGAAGTAAAGCTGTGAGTACCGGGCGTGAGTCGTGCTTCGGTAGCTCAGATGGTAGAGCACTTGCCCGCGAAAGGCAAAGGTCCCGAGTTCGAGTCTCGGTCGGGCACACAGTTTTAATCTGCCAGGAAGTTTCATATCAGCGCACACTCCGCTGCAGAGTGAAAATCTCATTCTGGAAACATCCCCCAGGCTGTGGCTAAGCCATGTCTCCGCTATATCCTTTCTTTCAGGAGTGCTAGTTCTGCAAGTTTCGCAGGAGAGCTTCTGTAAAGTTTGGAAGGTAGGAGACGAGATACTGGCAGAAGTAAAGCTGTGAGTACCGGGCGTGAGTCGTGCTTCGGTAGCTCAGATGGTAGAGCACTTGCCCGCGAAAGGCAAAGGTCCCGAGTTCGAGTCTCGGTCGGGCACACAGTTTTAATCTGCCAGGAAGTTACATATCAGCGCGCACTCGGTTGCAGAGTGAAAATCTCATTCTGGAAACATCCCCCAGGCTGTGGCTAAGCCATGTCTCCGCTATATCCTTTCTTTCAGGAGTGCTAATTCTGCAAGTTTCGCAGGACAGCTTCTGTAAAGTTTGGAAGGTAGGAGACGAGATACTGGCAGAAGTAAAGCTGTGAGCACCGGGCGTGAGTCGTGCTTCGGTAGCTCAGATGGTAGAGCACTTGCCTGCGAAAGGCAAAGGTCCCGAGTTCGAGTCTCGGTCGGGCACACAGTTTTAATCTGCCAGGAAGTTTCATATCAGCGCACACTCCGCTGCAGAGTGAAAATCTCATTCTGGAAACATCCCCCAGGCTGTGGCTAAGCCATGTCTCCGCTATATCCTTTCTTTCAGGAGTGCTAGTTCTGCAAGTTTCGCAGGAGAGCTTCTGTAAAGTTTGGAAGGTAGGAGACGAGATACTGGCAGAAGTAAAGCTGTGAGTACGGGGCGTGAGTCGTGCTTCGGTAGCTCAGATGGTAGAGCACTTGCCCGCGAAAGGCAAAGGTCCCGAGTTCGAGTCTCGGTCGGGCACACAGTTTTAATCTGCCAGGAAGTTTCATATCAGCGCACACTCCGCTGCAGAGTGAAAATCTCATTCTGGAAACATCCCCCAGGCTGTGGCTAAGCCATGTCTCCGCTATATCCTTTCTTTCAGGAGTGCTAGTTCTGCAAGTTTCGCAGGAGAGCTTCTGTAAAGTTTGGAAGGTAGGAGACGAGATACTGGCAGAAGTAAGCTGTGAGTACGGGGCGTGAGTCGTGCTTCGGTAGCTCAGATGGTAGAGCACTTGCCCGCGAAAGGCAAAGGTCCCGAGTTCGAGTCTCGGTCGGGCACACAGTTTTAATCTGCCAGGAAGTTTCATATCAGCGCGCACTCGGTTGCAGAGTGAAAATCTCATTCTGGAAACATCCCCCAGGCTGTGGCTAAGCCATGTCTCCGCTATATCCTTTCTTTCAGGAGTGCTAATTCTGCAAGTTTCGCAGGAGAGCTTCTGTAAAGTTTGGAAGGTAGGAGACGAGATACTGGCAGAAGTAAAGCTGTGAGTACCGGGCGTGAGTCGTGCTTCGGTAGCTCAGATGGTAGAGCACTTGCCCGCGAAAGGCAAAGGTCCCGAGTTCGAGTCTCGGTCGGGCACACAGTTTTAATCTGCCAGGAAGTTCCATTTCAGCGCACACTCCGCTGCAGAGAGAAAATCTCATTCTGGAAACATCCCCCAGGCTGTGGCTAAGCCATGTCTCCGCTATATCCTTTCTTTCAGGAGTGCTAGTTCTGCAAGTTTCGCAGGAGAGCTTCTGTAAAGTTTGGAAGGTAGGAGACGAGATACTGGCAGAAGTAAAGCTGTGAGTACCGGGCGTGAGTCGTGCTTCGGTAGCTCAGATGGTAGAGCACTTGCCCGCGAAAGGCAAAGGTCCCGAGTTCGAGTCTCGGTCGGGCATACAGTTTTAATCTGCCAGGAAGTTTCATATCAGCGCACACTCCGCTGCAGAGTGAAAAATCTCATTCTGGAAACATCCCCCAGGCTGTGGCTAAGCCATGTCTCCGCTATATCCTTTCTTTCAGGAGTGCTAGTTCTGCAAGTTTCGCAGGAGAGCTTCTGTAAAGTTTGGAAGGTAGGAGACGAGATACTGGCAGAAGTAAAGCTGTGAGTACCGGGCGTGAGTCGTGCTTCGGTAGCTCAGATGGTAGAGCACTTGCCCGCGAAAGGCAAAGGTCCCGAGTTCGAGTCTCGGTCGGGCACACAGTTTTAATCTGCCAGGAAGTTTCATATCAGCGCACACTCCGCTGCAGAGTGAAAATCTCATTCTGGAAACATCCCCCAGGCTGTGGCTAACCCATGTCTCCGCTATATCCTTTCTTTCAGGAGTGCTAGTTCTGCAAGTTTCGCAGGAGAGCTTCTGTAAAGTTTGGAAGGTAGGAGACGAGATACTGGCAGAAGTAAAGCTGTGAGTAGCGGGCATGAGTCGTGCTTCGGTAGCTCAGATGGTAGAGCACTTGCCCGCGAAAGGCAAAGGTCCCGAGTTCGAGTCTCGGTCGGGCACACAGTTTTAATCTGCCAGGAAGTTTCATATCAGCGCACACTCCGCTGCAGAGTGAAAATCTCATTCTGGAAACATCCCCCAGGCTGTGGCTAAGCCATGTCTCCGCTATATCCTTTCTTTCAGGAGTGCTAGTTCTGCAAGTTTCGCAGGAGAGCTTCTGTAAAGTTTGGAAGGTAGGAGACGAGATACTGGCAGAAGTAAAGCTGTGAGTACCGGGCGTGAGTCGTGCTTCGGTAGCTCAGATGGTAGAGCACTTGCCCGCGAAAGGCAAAGGTCCCGAGTTCGAGTCTCGGTCGGGCACACAGTTTTAATCTGCCAGGAAGTTTCATATCAGCGCGCACTCGGTTGCAGAGTGAAAATCTCATTCTGGAAACATCCCCCAGGCTGTGGCTAAGCCATGTCTCCGCTATATCCTTTCTTTCAGGAGTGCTAATTCTGCAAGTTTCGCAGGAGAGCTTCTGTAAAGTTTGGAAGGTAGGAGACGAGATACTGGCAGAAGTAAAGCTGTGAGTACCGGGCGTGAGTCGTGCTTCGGTAGCTCAGATGGTAGAGCACTTGCCCGCGAAAGGCAAAGGTCCCGAGTTCGAGTCTCGGTCGGGCACACAGTTTTAATCTGCCAGGAAGTTTCATATCAGCGCACACTCCGCTGCAGAGTGAAAATCTCATTCTGGAAACATCCCCCAGGCTGTGGCTAAGCCATGTCTCCGCTATATCCTTTCTTTCAGGAGTGCTAGTTCTTCAAGTTTCGCAGGAGAGCTTCTGTAAAGTTTGGAAGGTAGGAGACGAGATACTGGCAGAAGTAAAGCTGTGAGTACCGGGCGTGAGTCGTGCTTCGGTAGCTCAGATGGTAGAGCACTTGCCCGCGAAAGGCAAAGGTCCCGAGTTCGAGTCTCGGTCGGGCACACAGTTTTAATCTGCCAGGAAGTTTCATATCAGCGCACACTCCGCTGCAGAGTGAAAATCTCATTCTGGAAACATCCCCCAGGCTGTGGCTAAGCCATGCCTCCGCTATATCCTTTCTTTCAGGAGTGCTAGTTCTGCAAGTTTCGCAGGAGAGCTTCTGTAAAGTTTGGAAGGTAGGAGACGAGATACTGGCAGAAGTAAAGCTGTGAGTACCGGGCGTGAGTCGTGCTTCGGTAGCTCAGATGGTAGAGCACTTGCCCGCGAAAGGCAATGGTCCCGATTTCGAGTCTCGGTCGGGCACACAGTTTTAATCTGCCAGGAAGTTTCATATCAGCGCACACTCCGCTGCAGAGTGAAAATCTCATTCTGGAAACATCCCCCAGGCTGTGGCTAAGCCATGTCTCCGCTATATCCTTTCTTTCAGGAGTGCTAGTTCTGCAAGTTTCGCAGGAGAGCTTCTGTAAAGTTTGGAAGGTAGGAGACGAGATACTGGCAGAAGTAAGCTGTGAGTACGGGGCGTGAGTCGTGCTTCGGTAGCTCAGATGGTAGAGCACTTGCCCGCGAAAGGCAAAGGTCCCGAATTCGAGTCTCGGTCGGGCACACAGTTTTAATCTGCCAGGAAGTTTCATATCAGCGCGCACTCGGTTGCAGAGTGAAAATCTCATTCTGGAAACATCCCCCAGGCTGTGGCTAAGCCATGTCTCCGCTATATCCTTTCTTTCAGGAGTGCTAATTCTGCAAGTTTCGCAGGAGAGCTTCTGTAAAGTTTGGAAGGTAGGAGACGAGATACTGGCAGAAGTAAAGCTGTGAGTACCGGGCGTGAGTCGTGCTTCGGTAGCTCAGATGGTAGAGCACTTGCCCGCGAAAGGCAAAGGTCCCGAGTTCGAGTCTCGGTCGGGCACACAGTTTTAATCTGCCAGGAAGTTCCATATCAGCGCACACTCCGCTGCAGAGTGAAAATCTCATTCTGGAAACATCCCCCAGGCTGTGGCTAAGCCATGTCTCCGCTATATCCTTTCTTTCAGGAGTGCTAGTTCTGCAAGTTTCGCAGGAGAGCTTCTGTAAAGTTTGGAAGGTAGGAGACGAGATACTGGCAGAAGTAAAGCTGTGAGTACCGGGCGTGAGTCGTGCTTCGGTAGCTCAGATGGTAGAGCACTTGCCCGCGAAAGGCAAAGGTCCCGAGTTCGAGTCTCGGTCGGGCATACAGTTTTAATCTGCCAGGAAGATTCATATCAGCACACACTCCGCTGCAGAGTGAAAAATCTCATTCTGGAAACATCCCCCAGGCTGTGGCTAAGCCATGTCTCCGCTATATCCTTTCTTTCAGGAGTGCTAGTTCTGCAAGTTTCGCAGGAGAGCTTCTGTAAAGTTTGGAAGGTAGGAGACGAGATACTGGCCGAAGTAAAGCTGTGAGTACCGGGCGTGAGTCGTGCTTCGGTAGCTCAGATGGTAGAGCTCTTGCCTGCGAAAGGCAAAGGTCCCGAGTTCGAGTCTCGGTCGGGCACACAGTTTTAATCTGCCAGGAAGTTTCATATCAGCGCACACTCCGCTGCAGAGTGAAAATCTCATTCTGGAAACATCCCCCAGGCTGTGGCTAAGCCATGTCTCCGCTATATCCTTTCTTTCAGGAGTGCTAGTTCTGCAAGTTTCGCAGGAGAGCTTCTGTAAAGTTTGGAAGGTAGGAGACGAGATACTGGCAGAAGTAAAGCTGTGAGTACCGGGCATGAGTCGTGCTTTGGTAGCTCAGATGGTAGAGCAGTTGCCCGCGAAAGGCAAAGGTCCCGAGTTCGAGTCTCGGTCGGGCACACAGTTTTAATCTGCCAGGAAGTTTCATATCAGCGCACACTCCGCTGCAGAGTGAAAATCTCATTCTGGAAACATCCCCCAGGCTGTGGCTAAGCCATGTCTCCGCTATATCCTTTCTTTCAGGAGTGCTAGTTCTGCAAGTTTCGCAGGAGAGCTTCTGTAAAGTTTGGAAGGTAGGAGACGAGATACTGGCAGAAGTAAAGCTGTGAGTACCGGGCATGAGTCGTGCTTCGGTAGCTCAGATGGTAGAGCACTTGCCCGCGAAAGGCAAACGTCCCGAGTTCGAGTCTCGGTCGGGCACACAGTTTTAATCTGCCAGGAAGTTTCATATCAGCGCGCACTCGGTTGCAGAGTGAAAATCTCATTCTGGAAACATCCCCCAGACTGTGGCTAAGCCATGTCTCCGCTATATCCTTTCTTTCAGGAGTGCTAATTCTGCAAGTTTCGCAGGAGAGCTTCTGTAAAGTTTGGAAGGTAGGAGACGAGATACTGGCAGAAGTAAAGCTGTGAGTACCGGGCGTGAGTCGTGCTTCGGTAGCTCAGATGGTAGAGCACTTGCCCGCGAAAGGCAAAGGTCCCGAGTTCGAGTCTCGGTCGGGCACACAGTTTTAATCTGCCAGGAAGTTTCATATCAGCGCACACTCCGCTGCAGAGTGAAAATCTCATTCTGGAAACATCCCCCAGGCTGTGGCTAAGCCATGTCTCCGCTATATCCTTTCTTTCAGGAGTGCTAGTTCTGCAAGTTTCGCAGGAGAGCTTCTGTAAAGTTTGGAAGGTAGGAGACGAGATACTGGCAGAAGTAAAGCTGTGAGTACCGGGCGTGAGTCGTGCTTCGGTAGCTCAGATGGTAGAGCACTTGCCCGCGAAAGGCAAAGGTCCCGAGTTCGAGTCTCGGTCGGGCACACAGTTTTAATCTGCCAGGAAGTTTCATATCAGCGCACACTCCGCTGCAGAGTGAAAATCTCATTCTGGAAACATCCCCCAGGCTGTGGCTAAGCCATGTCTCCGCTATATCCTTTCTTTCAGGAGTGCTAGTTCTGCAAGTTTCGCAGGAGAGCTTCTGTAAAGTTTGGAAGGTAGGAGACGAGATACTGGCAGAAGTAAAGCTGTGAGTACCGGGCGTGAGTCGTGCTTCGGTAGCTCAGATGGTAGAGCACTTGCCCGCGAAAGGCAATGCTCCCGAGTTCGAGTCTCGGTCGGGCACACAGTTTTAATCTGCCAGGAAGTTTCATATCAGCGCACACTCCGCTGCAGAGTGAAAATCTCATTCTGGAAACATCCCCCAGGCTGTGGCTAAGCCATGTCTCCGCTATATCCTTTCTTTCAGGAGTGCTAGTTCTGCAAGTTTCGCAGGAGAGCTTCTGTAAACTTTGGAAGGTAGGAGACGAGATACTGGCAGAAGTAAAGCTGTGAGTACCGGGCGTGAGTCGTGCTTCGGTAGCTCAGATGGTAGAGCACTTGCCCGCGAAAGGCAAAGGTCCCGAGTTCGAGTCTCGGTCGGGCACACAGTTTTAATCTGCCAGGAAGTTTCATATCAGCGCGCACTCGGTTGCAGAGTGAAAATCTCATTCTGGAAACATCCCCCAGGCTGTGGCTAAGCCATGTCTCCGCTATATCCTTTCTTTCAGGAGTGCTAATTCTGCAAGTTTCGCAGGACAGCTTCTGTAAAGTTTGGAAGGTAGGAGACGAGATACTGGCAGAAGTAAAGCTGTGAGTACCGGGCGTGAGTCGTGCTTCGGTAGCTCAGATGGTAGAGCACTTGCCTGCGAAAGGCAAAGGTCCCGAGTTCGAGTCTCGGTCGGGCACACAGTTTTAATCTGCCAGGAAGTTTCATATCAGCGCACACTCCGCTGCAGAGTGAAAATCTCATTCTGGAAACATCCCCCAGGCTGTGGCTAAGCCATGTCTCCGCTATATCCTTTCTTTCAGGAGTGCTAGTTCTGCAAGTTTCGCAGGAGAGCTTCTGTAAAGTTTGGAAGGTAGGAGACGAGATACTGGCAGAAGTAAAGCTGTGAGTACCGGGCGTGAGTCGTGCTTCGGTAGCTCAGATGGTAGAGCACTTGCCCGCGAAAGGCAAAGGTCCCGAGTTCGAGTCTCGGTCGGGCACACAGTTTTAATCTGCCAGGAAGTTTCATATCAGCGCACACTCCGCTGCAGAGTGAAAATCTCATTCTGGAAACATCCCCCAGGCTGTGGCTAAGCCATGTCTCCGCTATATCCTTTCTTTCAGGAGTGCTAGTTCTGCAAGTTTCGCAGGAGAGCTTCTGTAATGTTTGGAAGGTAGGAGACGAGATACTGGCAGAAGTAAAGCTGTGAGTACCGGGCATGAGTCGTGCTTCGGTAGCTCAGATGGTAGAGCACTTGCCCGCGAAAGGCAAAGGTCCCGAGTTCGAGTCTCGGTCGGGCACACAGTTTTAATCTGCCAGGAAGTTTCATATCAGCGCACACTCCGCTGCAGAGTGAAAATCTCATTCTGGAAACATCCCCCAGGCTGTGGCTAAGCCATGTCTCCGCTATATCCTTTCTTTCAGGAGTGCTAGTTCTGCAAGTTTCGCAGGAGAGCTTCTGTAAAGTTTGGAAGGTAGGAGACGAGATACTGGCAGAAGTAAAGCTGTGAGTACCGGGCGTGAGTCGTGCTTCGTTAGCTCAGATGGTAGAGCACTTGCCCGCGAAAGGCAAAGGTCCCGAGTTCGAGTCTCGGTCGGGCACACAGTTTTAATCTGCCAGGAAGTTTCATATCAGCGCGCACTCGGTTGCAGAGTGAAAATCTCATTCTGGAAACATCCCCCAGGCTGTGGCTAAGCCATGTCTCCGCTATATCCTTTCTTTCAGGAGTGCTAATTCTGCAAGTTTCGCAGGAGAGCTTCTGTAAAGTTTGGAAGGTAGGAGACGAGATACTGGCAGAAGTAAAGCTGTGAGTACCGGGCGTGAGTCGTGCTTCGGTAGCTCAGATGGTAGAGCACTTGCCCGCGAAAGGCAAAGGTCCCGAGTTCGAGTCTCGGTCGGGCACACAGTTTTAATCTGCCAGGAAGTTTCATATCAGCGCACACTCCGCTGCAGAGTGAAAATCTCATTCTGGAAACATCCCCCAGGCTGTGGCTAAGCCATGTCTCCGCTATATCCTTTCTTTCAGGAGTGCTAGTTCTGCAAGTTTCGCAGGAGAGCTTCTGTAAAGTTTGGAAGGTAGGAGACGAGATACTGGCAGAAGTAAAGCTGTGAGTACCGGGCGTGAGTCGTGCTTCGGTAGCTCAGATGGTAGAGCACTTGCCCGCGAAAGGCAAAGGTCCCGAGTTCGAGTCTCGGTCGGGCACACAGTTTTAATCTGCCAGGAAGTTTCATATCAGCGCACACACCGCTGCAGAGTGAAAATCTCATTCTGGAAACATCCCCCAGGCTGTGGCTAAGCCATGTCTCCGCTATATCCTTTCTTTCAGGAGTGCTAGTTCTGCAAGTTTCGCAGGAGAGCTTCTGTAAAGTTTGGAAGGTAGGAGACGAGATACTGGCAGAAGTAAAGCTGTGAGTACCGGGCGTGAGTCGTGCTTCGGTAGCTCAGATGGTAGAGCACTTGCCCGCGAAAGGCAATGGTCCCGAGTTCGAGTCTCGGTCGGGCACACAGTTTTAATCTGCCAGGAAGTTTCATATCAGCGCACACTCCGCTGCAGAGTGAAAATCTCATTCTGGAAACATCCCCCAGGCTGTGGCTAAGCCATGTCTCCGCTATATCCTTTCTTTCAGGAGTGCTAGTTCTGCAAGTTTCGCAGGAGAGCTTCTGTAAAGTTTGGAAGGTAGGAGACGAGATACTGGCAGAAGTAAAGCTGTGAGTACGGGGCGTGAGTCGTGCTTCGGTAGCTCAGATGGTAGAGCACTTGCCCGCGAAAGGCAAAGGTCCCGAGTTCGAGTCTCGGTCGGGCACACAGTTTTAATCTGCCAGGAAGTTTCATATCAGCGCGCACTCGGTTGCAGAGTGAAAATCTCATTCTGGAAACATCCCCCAGGCTGTGGCTAAGCCATGTCTCCGCTATATCCTTTCCTTCAGGAGTGCTAATTCTGCAAGTTTCGCAGGACAGCTTCTGTAAAGTTTGGAAGGTAGGAGACGAGATACTGGCAGAAGTAAAGCTGTGAGTACCGGGCGTGAGTCGTGCTTCGGTAGCTCAGATGGTAGAGCACTTGCCTGCGAAAGGCAAAGGTCCCGAGTTCGAGTCTCGGTCGGGCACACAGTTTTAATCTGCCAGGAAGTTTCATATCAGCGCACACTCCGCTGCAGAGTGAAAATCTCATTCTGGAAACATCCCCCAGGCTGTGGCTAAGCCATGTCTCCGCTATATCCTTTCTTTCAGGAGTGCTAGTTCTGCAAGTTTCGCAGGAGAGCTTCTGTAAAGTTTGGAAGGTAGGAGACGAGATACTGGCAGAAGTAAAGCTGTGAGTACCGGGCGTGAGTCGTGCTTCGGTAGCTCAGATGGTAGAGCACTTGCCCGCGAAAGGCAAAGGTCCCGAGTTCGAGTCTCGGTCGGGCACACAGTTTTAATCTGCCAGGAAGTTTCATATCAGCGCACACTCCGCTGCAGAGTGAAAATCTCATTCTGGAAACATCCCCCAGGCTGTGGCTAAGCCATGTCTCCGCTATATCCTTTCTTTCAGGAGTGCTAGTTCTGCAAGTTTCGCAGGAGAGCTTCTGTAAAGTTTGGAAGGTAGGAGACGAGATACTGGCAGAAGTAAGCTGTGAGTACGGGGCGTGAGTCGTGCTTCGGTAGCTCAGATGGTAGAGCACTTGCCCGCGAAAGGCAAAGGTCCCGAGTTCGAGTCTCGGTCGGGCACATAGTTTTAATCTGCCAGGAAGTTTCATATCAGCGCGCACTCGGTTGCAGAGTGAAAATCTCATTCTGGAAACATCCCCCAGGCTGTGGCTAAGCCATGTCTCCGCTATATCCTTTCTTTCAGGAGTGCTAATTCTGCAAGTTTCGCAGGAGAGCTTCTGTAAAGTTTGGAAGGTAGGAGACGAGATACTGGCAGAAGTAAAGCTGTGAGTACCGGGCGTGAGTCGTGCTTCGGTAGCTCAGATGGTAGAGCACTTGCCCGCGAAAGGCAAAGGTCCCGAGTTCGAGTCTCGGTCGGGCACACAGTTTTAATCTGCCAGGAAGTTCCATATCAGCGCACACTCCGCTGCAGAGTGAAAATCTCATTCTGGAAACATCCCCCAGGCTGTGGCTAAGCCATGTCTCCGCTATATCCTTTCTTTCAGGAGTGCTAGTTCTGCAAGTTTCGCAGGAGAGCTTCTGTAAAGTTTGGAAGGTAGGAGACGAGATACTGGCAGAAGTAAAGCTGTGAGTACCGGGCGTGAGTCGTGCTTCGGTAGCTCAGATGGTGTCGGCTTTTGGCGGCCGTGGTGTGCGGACCTCCGGCGTGTGCTGTGCGCTGCGGTCTGCTGCGCTCCGCTCGGTAAGTCAAGCGCCTGTTGCAGTAGTTACTGCGTTATTTGAGACTCTTGATGGATTCGTATTAGAAGGAGAGATGGATCAGCCTAATAGGAGAGACACATTGAAATTTGTTTTTGACCAGAAAGGGCAGAGACCGAATTCGTTCGAAATTGAGACGTGGTTAGAAGAAGTTGTGAAAATTTCGTTTGAGGATATTATAGGTATTCACCTTTCAATTGTGAGTAGTATTGTGTATGTCAAGCTTAAAAACACGGAATTGTGTGACAAAATTGTTGAATCTAGTGGCGGAACATTTAAGTTCAAACATCACGATGGCAATGTTAGTGAAGTTCGTGTTACGCATGCTGGCTTTGGATTAAGAACTGTCCGTATCTTTGAGCTACCATTTGAAATCACCGCTGAGCAGATCAATTCCGTGATAGCTCCTTATGGGAGAATAATTAGCAATTTTGCAGAAAAGTGGTCTGCTGCTCACAAGTTCCCCGTCTTGAATGGTATCAGGCAACTGCGAGTGGATTTACACAAGCACATACCCTCGTATATAAATGTTTGTGGTTATCGGGCTATAGTGATATATGATGGGCAGCCAAGAACCTGCGCGTCTTGCGGCGGCACAGGCCATGTCCGCTCGCAGTGTATACAACGCCGAGTGGCCCAGCTACCTGCGGGCGAAGCAGTGAGACCCCCGGCCATGTCAACGTTGCCTTTAACTTACGCAGCGGCAGCCGCTGGACAACTCCATACGCGTGACGCTCCTGACGCTACTCGGGACGCTACCCAGGATGATGCAGCTCGCGACAATGAAGTGATAATGGAAGTTAGCGACTCGATGGGGACAACACAGCCAAAGAGTCAAGAAAACGAACCAAATATCTCTGTTCAAATAGAACAAACTCCTGAACCGGTTATAGTCCTTCAGAATGAGCAGTCTCCAGAAAACCACAAGGAAATCAACCCATCACTTGCCAGAGAACAAGACCGAGCGCAAGAAACCCAAGATGTAATGGAAAACGATGAAACCTCCCCAAGAGTCAGTCCTCCAAGGAAACATAAAAAGAGGAGACTAGCTCATAAGGGAGCTGAACAACTGGGACCCCCTTTGCGAGAAAAAGCAAAGCAGATTAGCAACAAACTGCATGAAGAACAACATCGTAATCCGGTTCTGAGTATGCAAGCACCTGACCTCTTGCACGCCAAATCAAATACACCATGCCCCATGTCAACGGAGCAGTCGTCAAACGAGAGGTTGAAGCTGATAGTAAATTTCGATGAAGACAAGGTTTTCCCTGATACTAGAAATGCAGAAAAAGAGACATCGAAAGCTAATCAACACAAAACCTGGGCTGATGAATCGGATGAAATGCATCACGATGAAGAATTGAACGAAACTGGAGGAACGGAACAGACTTCTGCCCCAAGAGATCAACTGAAGGCGATGAATACATCATTGCCGGAACATACATGTGAAAAAGGATTTTCCTCCGACAGCACTTCGTATGACGAATACTGACTTCGGTAATGAATAGGACAATATGAACGCAGCGCAAGCCTACAAAATCGCTACGTTGAACATTAATAAGATACGCTCCTCCCTGCATTTACAACATCTGCAAGACTTTCTATACGCTGCTGACGTTGATATACTACTGTTACAGGAAGTAACAGATATTAAATTAGAGAAGATACGTGGATACAACGCCACAATAAACCCCGGTTACGGTGCAGAGCTGGGAACCGCAATTCTCACGAAAGAAGGCATCCGTGTCACACAAATAGCAAAACTTGAAAACAGCAGAGGGGTTGCAGTGACTGTTAACAATGCCCGCATCATCAACGTTTATGCACCGTCAGGCAACAATAACAGGCGTGCTAGAGCGGATTTTTTTAGAAGGGAAATCGTTCATCTCTTCGGTACACGTCAAGATTATATAATCCTAGCCGGCGATTTTAATTCTGTACTTAGCCCGAAAGACCAGACACCGAATTTCAACAAGTCCGTAGAACTGGAAAGAATAGTCCACCAAATGCAGTTAACCGATACCTGGGAACATACCCATGGCGCACAGGCCGGTTTCACATATTTTAACAGTCACTCAGCAAGCAGGCTAGACAGAATTTACGTGTCGTCCAACCTTAAGAACCATGTACTCCAGTCTGAGGTCTGGCCCACTATGTTTTCTGACCATGCCGCGTACATCACCACAGTAAATTTGGAAAAACAAGAGACTTACCGAGCGAGGGGCATATGGAAACTCAACATTACACATCTCCAAGATGAGGAATGTCGCGTAGCATTTACTAATGTGTGGCAAGAATGCGAGAAACGATTCCCGCGATACAGTTCTGCCATAGCTTGGTGGTTACAATGTGCGAAGCCTAAAATAAGAAGAATGCTGATGGATTACTCGCGACAGAAAAGTTTCTGGATTAAAAAGACGACTGAATTTTATTTTAGCTGCCTTAGAGACCTGTACACCTTGGACACACGATTAATGGAGAACTTTAGCCGGATTCAGAAAGTCAAAGCAAAACTTTTGGCGCTGAAGCGGCGACAGTCAGAAGGTTTTAAAGTCAGAGCGAGACTACACAACATTGTAGAAGGGGAAGAAACGGCTATGTACCATGTAATGCGCGAGAATAAGAGAGGAAACAGAAAAATACTGACAGAAGTTAAGTTACCTGATGGGACCAGGCACACAAAACAGCATGAAATTCAAAACGCTGTTCATAAATATATCTCAGATATGATGTCCACCAAACCTACCGTCGACGAGGCGCGGCGTGATCTTGTTAGAAACGTATCAGGACGAATTAGTACAGAGCAAGTAGAAAATCTCATGGCCGAAATAGAAGAGGACGAATTGAAAGACGCAATAGCACAGAGTCCTAAAAATAAGTCTCCAGGACCTGACGGTATCCCCGTGGAATTCTACCAAGTGTTCTGGCCACAAATGAAAAGCAAGTTGCTATGTATGTACAACGAAATCATGAGTGGCACTGTTGCCGCTCCCAAAGAATTTCCTGAAGGGATCATAGTTCTAATTCCTAAAAACTCACTTAGCAAAGCGATTGAAAACCTTCGCCCAGTAACATTACTCAACAGTGATTACAAAATTATGGCCCGCGTATTAGCAAGAAGAATAAAAATGGTTATTAACTCTGTAACTGGCACGTACCAAACATGTGTAGGCAAAGACAGAAACATTTATCAGAATATATGCGAATATAGGGATATAATATCAACCGCAAATGTATGCCGAATAAAATGTGCTTTAGTGTCATTAGACTTCGAGAAGGCGTTTGATAGGGTCGATCATAAGTATCTTCTTGGTATCATGGAAGTAATGGGATTCCCACCACGATTCGTGAGGATTATTCAACAAATTCTGAAAAACAGTGCAGCACGAATAATGATAAACGGACAACTAAGTAGAGAGATTGAATTGACTGGATCCGTACGTCAAGGTTGCCCAATGTCAATGGCCCTTTTCGCAATAGCAATAGAACCTCTCCTCGCGACACTCACGCATCACCTGCAAGGACTGCATATACACGGCAAGAAAATAGTGTGCAACGCCTACGCAGATGATGTGGGCGTCCTGGTTATAAATGAAGATGAAGTGGCGAAAGCTCTTCAGATTGTACACACATATGAACTTGCTTCTGGCGCCAAACTAAATAAAAGGAAGTCAGGCATCATGAACCTAGGCAGAGGAATATCCATGCAAAATCGGGGACAATTGACGGAAGTATCCACATTGAAATGTTTGGGTATTGAATTTAGGAGCAACATCCAACACACTATTGCCGTCAATTATAAAAAACTACTTGCAAGCATACGAGCATCTGTACAAGGAAACAGTATGAGGCAACTGGACGAGATACAGAAAATCAAACTAGTAAATGTGTATATAACATCCCAACTTAACTATGTTGTCCAAGCTTTTCCGATGCCATTAGAAACAGCCAGAAGAATTTTATCCGCGATAGGAAGCTTTGTATGCCAAGGCAACATTTTCAAAGTGAAGTTCAATACACTAACACTCCCAACAAGGAAAGGAGGTTTAAACCTTGTTGATGTCAGTTACAGGTCACGAGCGTTATATGTGTGTCGAATGTGCAAGCAATGGAAACAGATGCCCGACAGCTTAACGGCCCACTTGCTGAATGAAATTGCTCCAACAAGCATGCAGCCGCCTATAGATGTGAAGCATATACCAGCTGGTCTTTGTCACCTGAAAACTTTTCTCGTTGAGTACAGTTATATCTCCTCGAGGCTCTCAGAACAGCAGTTGAAGAGAGTAAAGGACATCTATACATATTTGATGGAAGCTAAGGACGGAAATATTATTGAAAGAAAATACCCCAACAACGACTGGTCTGCAATTTGGAAAAATATCGACGATCGGAACTTACCCTCTAAGGTGAAAGCAACTTGGTATAATGCAGTCAACAGGAAAATTTCAACTAATTCCAAATTGCACGCTATACATCTCACAAATTCGCCCTTGTGCGCGTCATGTAACCTTCTTGACACTGAAGAACACCGATTCGTGTGTGAAAGAGTAAGAGACATATGGCATATAGTTAAGCAGAAATTAGCGACCGTTAACAGAACATCTCCAACCGTTTTCACCGCCGCAGATTTTCTGACTCCAGACGCAGTGCCATACCTACGAAAAGAAATGCTGTTAACTGGCTAAAAGGGCACACTGTGCACTATATCTTGAAGGCAGAAAATAAAAGCAAAGAAGATTATTGGGAGTATCTAACAACTCAGCACCATCATCTCATGCGGACAAAAGACTACAAAAAAAATTACGCATGCTTCCTAAATAGAATCATGGAATAAAATTAAACAGAGAACAATAGACAGATTAAGATTGGTACGGAATTCAGAGATGTCAGCCTTGCACGATTACAGATACCTGGAACCGGAATGTCTTCGATCCTTTCACGAGACACAGCAGAAAAGAAATCAAGTCCGTGGCAAGACGCACAGGACTATATCCTCATGAAGAAATTAGACATCAAGTTTTATGTATTGTAATTTTTTTTTTTTTTTTTTTTTTAATTATCTTATGCCATACACGGAGAAGTTTTAAGTTCTAAAAAAAAACGTTCTTCAAGGGGTTGCAAGATTTTATGTTTTCCTTATGAAGATGAGAGACTTCACGTATCAGTTTATTTTAATATACTTATCTTTCCATTAGCAAGAGGAAGATTCATTACCTTTAATTAATATTAAGAAGAAACATTTATTTCTCATTGCTGTTAGCTAAGGTAATTTAGACATCCAGCTTACAGAAAAAAAAAATTAAGAAGCCGAAATAAAAATAAAAAAAAAATAAAAAAATAAAAAATAAAAAAAATACAAAAATAAAAAAAAACAAAAAAATACAAAACAAGAAAAAGTGGCCGAGCACTCGCAAAAAGTAAGAAAAATGAGGACTTGGCATCAAAAACATAAAAAAGTACATACAATAAAAAAAGTAAAAAAAAAGTTGGTAGAAGGATGGACTCATAATAACAATGATAAAAAAAAAAAAAAAAAAAAAAAAAAAAGATGGTAGAGCACTTGCCCGCGAAAGGCAAAGGTCCCGAGTTCGAGTCTCGGTCGGGCATACAGTTTTAATCTGCCAGGAAGTTTCATATCAGCGCACACTCCGCTGCAGAGTGAAAAATCTCATTCTGGAAACATCCCCCAGGCTGTGGCTAAGCCATGTCTCCGCTATATCCTTTCTTTCAGGAGTGCTAGTTCTGCAAGTTTCGCAGGAGAGCTTCTGTAAAGTTTGGAAGGTAGGAGACGAGATACTGGCAGAAGTAAAGCTGTGAGTACCGGGCGTGAGTCGTGCTTCGGTAGCTCAGATGGTAGAGCACTTGCCCGCGAAAGGCAAAGGTCCCGAGTTCGAGTCTCGGTCGGGCACACAGTTTTAATCTGCCAGGAAGTTTCATATCAGCGCACACTCCGCTGCAGAGTGAAAATCTCATTCTGGAAACATCCCCCAGGCTGTGGCTAAGCCATGTCTCCGCTATATCCTTTCTTTCAGGAGTGCTAGTTCTGCAAGTTTCGCAGGAGAGCTTCTGTAAAGTTTGGAAGGTAGGAGACGAGATACTGGCAGAAGTAAAGCTGTGAGTACCGGGCATGAGTCGTGCTTCGGTAGCTCAGATGGTAGAGCACTTGCCCGCGAAAGGCAAAGGTCCCGAGTTCGAGTCTCGGTCGGGCACACAGTTTTAATCTGCCAGGAAGTTTCATATCAGCGCACACTCCGCTGCAGAGTGAAAATCTCATTCTGGAAACATCCCCCAGGCTGTGGCTAAGCCATGTCTCCGCTATATCCTTTCTTTCAGGAGTGCTAGTTCTGCAAGTTTCGCAGGAGAGCTTCTGTAAAGTTTGGAAGGTAGGAGACGAGATACTGGCAGAAGTAAAGCTGTGAGTACCGGGCGTGAGTCGTGCTTCGGTAGCTCAGATGGTAGAGCACTTGCCCGCGAAAGGCAAAGGTCCCGAGTTCGAGTCTCGGTCGGGCACACAGTTTTAATCTGCCAGGAAGTTTCATATCAGCGCGCACTCGGTTGCAGAGTGAAAATCTCATTCTGGAAACATCCCCCAGGCTGTGGCTAAGCCATGTCTCCGCTATATCCTTTCTTTCAGGAGTGCTAATTCTGCAAGTTTCGCAGGAGAGCTTCTGTAAAGTTTGGAAGGTAGGAGACGAGATACTGGCAGAAGTAAAGCTGTGAGTACCGGGCGTGAGTCGTGCTTCGGTAGCTCAGATGGTAGAGCACTTGCCCGCGAAAGGCAAAGGTCCCGAGTTCGAGTCTCGGTCGGGCACACAGTTTTAATCTGCCAGGAAGTTTCATATCAGCGCACACTCCGCTGCAGAGTGAAAATCTCATTCTGGAAACATCCCCCAGGCTGTGGCTAAGCCATGTCTCCGCTATATCCTTTCTTTCAGGAGTGCTAGTTCTGCAAGTTTCGCAGGAGAGCTTCTGTAAAGTTTGGAAGGTAGGAGACGAGATACTGGCAGAAGTAAAGCTGTGAGTACCGGGCATGAGTCGTGCTTCGGTAGCTCAGATGGTAGAGCACTTGCCCGCGAAAGGCAAAGGTCCCGAGTTCGAGTCTCGGTCGGGCACACAGTTTTAATCTGCCAGGAAGTTTCATATCAGCGCACACTCCGCTGCAGAGTGAAAATCTCATTCTGGAAACATCCCCCAGGCTGTGGCTAAGCCATGTCTCCGCTATATCCTTTCTTTCAGGAGTGCTAGTTCTGCAAGTTTCGCAGGAGAGCTTCTGTAAAGTTTGGAAGGTAGGAGACGAGATACTGGCAGAAGTAAAGCTGTGAGTACCGGGCGTGAGTCGTGCTTCGGTAGCTCAGATGGTAGAGCACTTGCCCGCGAAAGGCAAAGGTCCCGAGTTCGAGTCTCGGTCGGGCACACAGTTTTAATCTGCCAGGAAGTTTCATATCAGCGCACACTCCGCTGCAGAGTGAAAATCTCATTCTGGAAACATCCCCCAGGCTGTGGCTAAGCCATGTCTCCGCTATATCCTTTCTTTCAGGAGTGCTAGTTCTGCAAGTTTCGCAGGAGAGCTTCTGTAAAGTTTGGAAGGTAGGAGACGAGATACTGGCAGAAGTAAAGCTGTGAGTACCGGGCGTGAGTCGTGCTTCGGTAGCTCAGATGGTAGAGCACTTGCCCGCGAAAGGCAATGGTCCCGAGTTCGAGTCTCGGTCGGGCACACAGTTTTAATCTGCCAGGAAGTTTCATATCAGCGCACACTCCGCTGCAGAGTGAAAATCTCATTCTGGAAACATCCCCCAGGCTGTGGCTAAGCCATGTCTCCGCTATATCCTTTCTTTCAGGAGTGCTAGTTCTGCAAGTTTCGCAGGAGAGCTTCTGTAAAGTTTGGAAGGTAGGAGACGAGATACTGGCAGAAGTAAAGCTGTGAGTACCGGGCGTGAGTCGTGCTTCGGTAGCTCAGATGGTAGAGCACTTGCCCGCGAAAGGCAAAGGTCCCGAGTTCGAGTCTCGGTCGGGCACACAGTTTTAATCTGCCAGGAAGTTTCATATCAGCGCACACTCCGCTGCAGAGTGAAAATCTCATTCTGGCTTTCGAAACAGTTTTAGCAGTAGCTTTGCGTAATGGAGTGAAAGTAACAAATTTTGAAGTGAGCTCAACAGCGACAAAGATGTAGCAAAAACCTCTGTTAGTTCTGGGAATCGGACCAAAAATATCTACTGCGGCCGTATGTCTTAATTTAACAGGTACAATGGGATATAAAGGAGGAATATGTGAAGTGGTGTCTGATTTAGCTTTCTGGCAAATTTTACAAGACGCTAAAACTCGTCGTATACGTTTCTCCATGTTGGTAAAATAACAGTTCTGTCTCAGTATAAGAAAACATTTTCGTGCTCCGTAATGTGCGTAACTTAAATGAGTGTACCAGATTAATTTGTTGACCAGTTCGTCAGGAATGCATAATAACCAATTGTTGATGTCAGGATGAGAGCGGCGAAACAGAATGTCATTGCGCACAGTGTAATGGTTTCTAATCGTAACATTATTCCTATCTTGCCAAAGGTGTTTAATTTCTTTCCACACATTGTCTTTATTTTGCTCTTGTGCTATGTCCTGTAATGATGATGAAATAAAATTTTCAAATGCAACTTGCTGAATGTACATGACACTGAAATTTGTTTTGCAGAAGTTGGTTGCAACGTCTTGCTGATTGTTGCCGAGAGAACGCGATAGTGCGTCTGCTGTAACATTTTGTGTACCGGGAATGTGAACAATCGTAAAATTAAATTCCTGTAAATATAGTTTCCATCTGCTTAATCTGTCGTGAGTGAACTTAGCCGAAAGTAAAAATTGTATCGCTCTGTGGTCTGTGTAAACGGTGGTATGTCTGCCATAAAGAAAGTGCCTAAATCTCGTAAAAGCCCATACAACACATAATGTTTCAAGTTCTGTAACAGAATAATTTCGTTCAGCAGGTGACAAAATGCGGCTTGCAAATGCGATGTTTTTGATTACTATTGAACCATCTTCTTCAATTTCCTGGAAAACATGCACGCCCAAAGCGGTGTTCGAACTGTCAGTGGCAATGGAAAAATTTCTAGTAAGATCTGGGTGCGATAAAAGTGGAGCATTCAACAAAGCATGTTTCAGGATCATGAATTCAGAGTGTGCTTGCTTATCCCAAGACCAAATAGTGTTTTTACCTGTTAATTGGCATAGTCTAGGCGTGTCTAAAGCGGAGTGACGAATAAATTTACGAAAAAAGTTAATTAAGCCCAAAAAACTGCGTAATTGTTTCTTCGTCGTAGGAACACTAATGTCACGTAGAGCCTGAAGTTTTTCCGGATCAGGCGCAATGCCTTCTGCTGAAATTACGTGTCCAAGAAATTTTATAGAAGTTTTGCCAAAGTGCGATTTACTAAGATTAACTGTAAGTCCTTGTGCATGAAAAGTTTGTAACAGTTGTTCAAGAATCATATTGTGTTCAGACCAGTTAGCTTCTGCGATAAGAATGTCGTCTACATACGTCGTAATTCTGTCCTTAAGTTCTGTCGGAAGTATAGTGTTCAAACCGCGAATAAAAGCTGCAGAAGAAATAGTTAAGCCGAACGGTAATTTGCAAAATTGATAACAGTCGCCGAAACAAAGAAATGCTGTGTATTTTCTACAATTCGGATGAAGTTGAATTTGCCAAAATCCCGATTTCAAATCTAGTGTAGAATAAATAGCTGTACCGTGAAATTTCTGTAGAAGTTCCTCTAATGTCTGTGGTCGATCAGTTTCATTAATAATAATGTCATTAATGTGACGTGAATCAAGTACAAGGCGAAGTGAGCCATCTTTTTTCTTAACAATATGTAGCGGGTTTATGTACGGACTAAATGCTGGTTCTATAATTCCTTGGTCAAGCATATCCTGCAATTCTTTTTTAACCTGTTCTCTGTGGATATATGGAATAGGATAATGCTTTGCTTTAAACGTGTCGTGCGGTTTGACTTGAAATTCATACATAAAGCCGGACATAGTACCAGGAATGTTGTCAAAAACTGGAGCTTGCTGTAAAAGAATTTTGTGTAATTGCGTTCGTTCGTCGTCTGTAGTTGCACTGCTCTCTTTAACCTTATCAGAAATCAATTGCATTACGTCGTAGTCAGCTTCGTCTGGAGTATTATAGTTGTGTACGTACGTATCCGTGAACAATGTGGGATTACAGTCTATGTTACGTGATACGGAAATGACCTCTGTGCGGTTAATTGTTTGTTCTTCCGCAGATAAAGAGTGCTGAAATTCTAAAGCAAATTGTATATTTTCATCCTTTAACATTAAATAAGAATTTTGAAAATCGAAAACTGCGTCGTGTTGTACCAGAAAATTCGTACCTAAAATTACGTCTGTTGTCAATAAAGGAACAATCCAAAAATTTGACTGGAAAGTATGACCTCCAATACAAAATGATAAATGCGTCTGTAATTTAACGTCTACCCCTTTACTCGGTACTGCTCCTTTCACTTTTGTTTTGCCTAAAGGTAATGTCGGATAGGTATTCTCTTTGTTGCACTCGTTAAAAGTTTCTTCATTTATTACTGATATAGGTGATCCGGAATCGATTACTGCTGAGAATTTCGATGAACCAATTTTAATTTCGATGACAGGATGTGAAATAGTTTTCTCAACAAATGGTCTTTCCTGTAAGAGAGTGTCTCTGATATCGTCAAAAGTAATTACATTTTCACGAACAACATTTTGCGTGTCAAAGGTAGTGCTTGTATTATTGGAAGATGCGATCTGTACAGTATCTAGTCAGATTCTATCTGACGTGTTATTATTATTAGGAGGATTCTGTGGCATTTCTACTATTTGAACCGTTCTATTACTTCTTCCAGACGTATTACGTTCTGGATGGTATCTACTGTCGGGTTCATTCATGAGAATATGTTCTTGTGAATAATTTTGCTGTTGGTGAGACCGACTGTTATTACACTCCTGGAAATGGAAAAAAGAACACATTGACACCGGTGTGTAAGACCCACCATACTTGCTCCGGACACTGCGAGAGGGCTGTACAAGCAATGATCACACGCACGGCACAGCGGACACACCAGGAACCGCGGTGTTGGCCGTCGAATGGCGCTAGCTGCGCAGCATTTGTGCACCGCCGCCGTCAGTGTCAGCCAGTTTGCCGTGGCATACGGAGCTCCATCGCAGTCTTTAACACTGGTAGCATGCCGCGACAGCGTGGACGTGAACCGTATGTGCAGTTGACGGACTTTGAGCGAGGGCGTATAGTGGGCATGCGGGAGGCCGGGTGGACGTACCGCCGAATTGCTCAACACGTGGGGCGTGAGGTCTCCACAGTACATCGATGTTGTCGCCAGTGGTCGGCGGAAGGTGCACGTGCCCGTCGACCTGGGACCGGACCGCAGCGACGCACGGATGCACGCCAAGACCGTAGGATCCTACGCAGTGCCGTAGGGGACCGCACCGCCACTTCCCAGCAAATTAGGGACACTGTTGCTCCTGGTGTATCGGCGAGGACCATTCGCGACCGTCTCCATGAAGCTGGGCTACGGTCCCGCACACCGTTAGGCCGTCTTCCGCTCACGCCCCAACATCGTGCAGCCCGCCTCCAGTGGTGTCGCGACAGGCGTGAATGGAGGGGCGAATGGAGACGTGTCGTCTTCAGCGATGAGAGTCGCTTCTGCCTTTGTGCCAATGATGGCCGTATGCGTGTTTGGCGCCGTGCAGGTGAGCGCCACAATCAGGACTGCATACGACCGAGGCACACAGGGCCAACACCCGGCATCATGGTGTGGGGAGCGATCCCCTACACTGGCCGTACACCACTGGTGATCGTCGAGGGGACACTGAATAGTGCACGGTACATCCAAACCGTCATCGAACCCATCGTTCTACCATTCCTAGACCGGCAAGGGAACTTGCTGTTCCAACAGGACAATGCACGTCCGCATGTATCCCGTGCCACCCAACGTGCTCTAGAAGGTGTAAGTCAACTACCCTGGCCAGCAAGATCTCCGGATCTGTCCCCCATTGAGCATGTTTGGGACTGGATGAAGCGTCGTCTCACGCGGTCTGCACGTCCAGCACGAACGCTGGTCCAACTGAGGCGCCAGGTGGAAATGGCATGGCAAGCCGTTCCACAGGACTACATCCAGCATCTCTACGATCGTTTCCATGGGAGAATAGCAGCCTGCATCGCTGCGAAAGGTGGATATCCACTGTACTAGTGCCGACATTGTGCATGCTCTGTTGCCTGTGTCTATGTGCCTGTGGTTCTGTCAGTGTGATCATGTGATGCATCTGACCCCAGGAATGTGTCAATAAAGTTTCCCCTTCCTGGGACAATGAATTCACGGTGTTCTTATTTCAATTTCCAGGAGTGTATATGTACGCTGATAATTGTGCTCGTCGTTTTTACGTCTGTCGTAATAGTCATTCCTATACGGTGCATTACGATAGGAATTGAAATACTGTCTTCTTTGTACGTAGTTGTTTCCTTGCTGCCGTACGTTACTATTTCTTGTATCAGGGACTATACGTGCACGCGGCGAAACATTAAAGCCTGGTTGACCTTGTGCATTCCATTGTTGGTTAGGTATGCTAACCGGCTGGTTTTGATGTTGTTGTTGTGAAACACCTCTATTGTTACTAAAGTGTGGTTCCTGTTGCTGAAAATTTTGACGATATTGATAATTAGAATTTTGGCTGTTATTAGAGATTTGATAGTTGTCGTTCCTAAAGCGTCTGTTATCTTTCCTATTGAAATTACGTGTCTGATCATAATTGCTGTACTGTTGTTGACCTTGCTTATTATAAGAAAAATTTTTGTTTACAAAAGAATAATCAGATTGTTGTACTTCCAAGAGCTGTAAAAGATCTCTGAATGCTGAAATGTTTTCCTTTTGCTGCCCCGTTAGAAGTGACACTCGTAATGACCGTGGTAATTTGGAAATGCATAATTGTATAAGTGCGGATTCACTGTACGGTTCACTTAGGTACTGGTTTTGTTGCACCATGTGCTCAAAAAATTGCGTGACACTGGGAAAATTTGTGTTCTCATAATTTGGTAAGCTAATTAACTGGTCTTTAATTCCGCGCTGTGTCGTCTTCGACCAATACGCTGACAGAAAAGCATTCTGAAACTCTTCTACTGAATAGCATTGCCTCGCGATCGGTCTCATACGAGTTGCCGGTTCGCCTTCCAAAAAACTGCAAATAAATTCAAGTTTGTGTGTTACAGGCCAAGTCGGTGGAAGAGCAAAGCTAAATTGTTGAATCCAATCCAGTGGGTGAATCTGCGTTCTATCGTTTTTGAAAACCTTAAACTTTCTCACTGACAGAAAATGTTTGTAGTCGAAATTATCATCTCTGTGTGATGGAACAGGTTCAGGATCGTAAGAGAATCTATTGAACTGTGGTTGATCAGGATTTAAGTCCCGTACTCTCTGTAGATTACCCAAATTATACGCGCTGCGTGAGTCTGACAAATGTTCATAAAGTGGCGTCTGTTGTGGTATGTTATTAACTGAAATACTTTTCATCTCTGTTACTTCTTGTTGTAAACTCGATAACTTTCTACGCAACGTGTTATTAGACGAATCGATCTCATTAATTGTCTGCTGTAAATTTTGAAATTCAGGTGTTTGGTTAAATGAAACCGGTGCAGTATCGTCTGATTTATTGTCATTAGTATTTTCGATAACATCAATACGACTGGCCAATTCATCACATTTTTCAGTCAGTATTTTAACCTGATCATCGGTTTTAGAATCAGACGCATTAATCTGTTTTTGCAACTTACGCGTAGTTTCGCTCAGTTTTTTAACATCAGCTTTGATGACATCGCAATCCTGTGTTAGTTCTAATTGTTCGAATCTGTCTGTCACTGTTTGAATATTTACTGTGTGTGTATCTGTTTTTGATTTAAGATCAAAAATTTCATCCCGTAATTCCGCGTTCAATTGTTCTATGGTATTAATTTTGTCGGACACTGTAGTAATATTATTGTCTACATACATCTTCGCTTTCGCGAACATTTTACGTTTGTCCTCTTGTCTTTGTGCAGTGATTGTTTCCATGACTTGTCGTTTTACTTTGTTTTGATCTTGAATAAATCTGCGGAAACGCGTATCACTGTTTTGTATGTGCTGATTAAAGCGCTCGTTTATCTGAGTGTTCTGCTGTTCGAATTTCGCGTCTATCTTTGCGTCCACTGTGCGCGAAAGTTCTACCGTCATTGCTTTAAACTCGTCCCGTAATTGTGTAGCTTTTTCAGAGCATTGTTTAGCGGCTCCGCTAATTTCGTCTCTGAGTGTTTCTGTTGCGGCTGTTTGCATTTCCCTTAATTCTTGCGCAACAGACTTAATTTCTTCGCTATTTTTTTGTGAACAACCCTCAATTTCCACGCGCAACTGTTCCTTAGTGTCATGGCACTGCACGGCAACGGCTCTAATTTGTTCACAAAGCTGTCTGGAATTGTCGTCTAATTTTTCATTAAGCTGTTTGTTCTGTTCCCTAAGTTGTTTGAGATCTTCGGCATTATTGTCAAGTTTTTCGTTCTGTTGTTTGACCTGTTCACTAAGTTTGTCTTGTTTTTCGTTCTGTTGTTTGACCTGTTCACTGAGTTGTTTAAAATCTTCACTTTGTTTGTCTAATTTTTTGTTCTGTTCACTAAATTGTTGTTGTAGCAATCTTGCCATAATTTGTTCAAAGCCAAAGTTAGCGTTTATACTCTCTGTGCTGTTTAGTGGTGGATCTGGAACTTTCTCGCTTACTGTAACCATTTGGTTATTCTGAGATTTAGAAAAAGGTTTGTCAGTCGGATGTACACTGTCAGACATTATTTCGGAATTAAATGGATCCGTCGTACTCTCACTACACTGACCATTTTCATTCGAAAAATTTGTTTGTATGTTACTTGAATTTTCCAAACCGGTTGTATTAAGCTGGGTAGCGCTCATTACAATAGAGCGTCCCGCGTCATCAATTGTCGTCAAATTAACAGAAGAGACAATTGAGTTCTTTTGTTCATCATTAAGATAAAAGTCATCATTAGTGGTTGGAATGCACTGATTGTTAGTGAACGCAGGATTGTCATCATTACACTGCGTGTCACATGTCCTATCGGTAAAGTTGTTTGAGTCGGTAATTTCATTCATAATACCTCGCGATACACTATTCACAGTCTTTCGCGGCATTTTTACAATAGTCAAAATTTTTCACAAAATAAATAAGCACAATGCAAAAACAACACACAAATACAACAGAGCAAAGAATTGCCGTTGACCTGTAGAAAGACAGTCACAATATTAGTAAAAGCGTTGCGCCAAAACCTAATTATATCTAAGCAATAAGAGCAGATATCTGACTGTTTTTCAAAAGACTCTCAACGAAATTCTATCCTGGACTGGGTGTCGCCAAGTGTAACCTCCCCACAATGAAATCTACTGACAATGACAATTAAACAAAAATTAGCAATCTGACTCAAATATAAGTTCTTTACAAAAAATTAAAGTCCATTCAGTGATAAGAAAATCTCAGTGATAATGATAATTCAATTAAACCGAAATATCGGTCTTTGGCCCTGTGCAAAAATCAGAATTAAATTCTTACCTCATTGTAACTGCTAGTCAAATTTCTGCTCTTACTCTTGCGCACGGCTTGGAGGAACTGCATTGCAAATAATAATATTCTTTTTTTTATTATTTAACTGAAAACTGAAACTTTACTTTAAGGGAAATGGAACGAAATAGTTACTTCAATAAAAAATAAAATTTTTATGTAAAATTGCTTTTGAAATCAAAATTATTATTGGGGGCACTTGTTGAAAATTAATTACAATAAATAAACTTTACATTATCCGATGATTATCTTAAGTAACAGTATACCTCATTCAGCATCTTGACCAGTGTTGCCGACAGACTACATCACACAACCGCACTGGGCTGCTACTACTGACCGACTGATCTGCATGACGACTACTAGCGTACTGCATGCCACTGAACAGAGCTACTGACTCGCAACGACTACTGACAGAGTACTGCTCTGCATAGCGACAACTAGCGAACTGCTCGCAACATTCGCGCGGTGAAGCGCATACTCTCTGGTCAGAGACGCTGCAATGCCTCGCCATCGCTGCTACGTTACATACGTGTTTCACGGTATCACTTCTTCGGGAAAGATAGCCGCATTCAACTAGAAAAAATCCATTAGGCATACACGCTGTCCACGGTAATACTTTATATCGCAAGCAGGATAGGCCGATTGATAAGAGGGAGGTTACAGGTTCCTTTGAGAGGGCACAGCAAATTTCCTTCCCTATCTTTGCCTAATCGGACAAGACAGAGGATCTCTCTATTTGAGCCCCTCGCCCAAATGAACCAACCAACCAACAGCCTCTACATTTATGTAATTTAACGTGTAATCGAAATTTAACACAGTGCTTTTAGTACTCACGCGGATGACCTTAGAGTTTCCATTAATTTGAGGCACTTGCCACTTGAATTGCTTAGAATTTTTTTTCTGTTGGCAATAACATTTTGGCGAAGTTTTGCTAGTGGTATTCATCGAAATGTTGCGTCATTTACACGGGTGCTCTCAGGTGGAAGCATAAGAACTGTATATTATTTCAACTTGCTGGGGAAGATAACGACGTCTCATAGCACGATATCACACCGATTGGGCTTACAGCGTGTGCATCTGGAAACAGGCCAGGCTACTGCCGGTACTGACGGGAATTGGCTGAAGGCTCGTGTTTTTCCCAGAGCAGCAGTCGTTCAAGGCGAACCGGCGCTCAGATGTCTGGCTCTCGCGAGAGAGGCAACTTGGGTAACAAGCCGAGGCGCACCAGTGGTGTCATATGTGCCGCCTTCTGGCGCTTCTCGGAAGATGATGACCCACTAACTGATTCCAGAGTCTGCGTCAAATGAGAAATTCTTCGAAGAGGTAGCTCTGGCAATGTTAAAGGTTCGTCACTATATGTTATATTCTGTAAACTCAAAGACAGCGGACAAAAAAGCAGGTACAGATTGTCCTTAAGAGAAGGAATTTTGCGAAAACATGCCAATTGCGGGGCAGTTTGAAATGAAACAGTGCAGTAAATGTCAGTCTTTGCATTCCAGCAGCGTATCTACAATTCTTTTTCAGTTTTTACCGCTGTGCTTAAAAAAGTGAATGGAAATAAGCGAAGAACATTTGGCACTATATTCACCAGCTTTTTCCCCTAGAATCTCGACTCGTATTCTGTCGTTGGCAGGGCATTGTCTGCACACGAATTATAGTAAGTTGACTTGCGATGAGTTTTCTTCTAATGTTACAGAGTGTCAAGCGAGACATTGGCAGTGTCTTGAGAGTTGTCTTCATCCGAGTGGGCTCTATGTGCGAGATAGAGGGCCTGCTAAGAGGAAGACTCGTCTCAACGAGAAGTTGTGGGCTCTCTTATTTCTTAATTCTTTTATTCCTTTAAAATAGGATATTAACTGTTATTCTTTCTGTACATTCCTGTTAGTTGATCGTGACTGGAGGAAGTAACTCTAGCCGTGGCATTTGTCTGCCACCTATGATTTATTTATATACTCGTGTCAGAAGCCTACCTATGCAGTACACACCTGTACGAAAACATCTACTGACAAACAGTCGGCACGGATTCAGAATAGAGAAGGGAAACTCGTTCATCCTTGGGAATTAGTTCACTGGTGATCGCTCTTTTTTGGTAACCGTTCATTTTTACTCGTTCACCGTTCTTTTGCGCTTGGTATATGGTTCTTATGAAAAATTTAAAATTAGTAGCATAGTTGACTGAAGATGGAAGGTGCCAAGAGGGGGGACTTGTCTCCCTCCGGGAGTACAGAGTTTTTATTCATAACAGAATTCTCAGACACGTGTGATTTTTGTGATTCCACAAAACTTCTCGTTTGGCCAACATTAGCGTTAGGTGGGTGATCGCAGTGAAATAATATGAGGTGCCGCACGAAAAATCGGCCCCGAGTGCAGACTGCTCCCCAATTACGCACGAGTTGTTGACCGCTACGAGCAGAATAGATAAACATGTAGTAATTAGACAGTGAAGAAATAACAAATAAGCTAATGCAAACAACAGCTTCGATCGGTGGTCGACAATGAGCAGTCTAGTACTAGGGGCCGATTTTCTGTGCGCCACCCTGTACCACTGAAATAATATTGTAGGAGTTATCATATTCTCTTTACAAAATACGACATCAGACACTCGATTATGGAGCACGGGCTTCATTCGTTTGTAAGTCGGTCTGCCTTCCATAACAATGAACATGTTCTTTTACCTTGGTTCAAAAAAAGACGGAAAATGGCTACTCGTGTGTGCCGTGCCGACTTCATTTGCATGTGTAATAACAAAAAAATCTTGCCTTTTTACAAGTATTTCTTCTGCTGTTTATCGAAATAGTGAAGTAAGCTGATATGCCGTTTTTTTGAAGAGATGTATGTATTACATACTAGGTAATTTTATGTAATTCACGTAATTATAAAATACACTTTAATTACAGGTCGTGGACGTTGAATAGAATACGAAGAGAACCAGAAGTTCAGGTACCAAAAAATATTTGAAACAGATCTACAATGGGCGTGCGAAGCGAACGAAACGAACAGCAACTCGGTACTGAACTAACTAGGGGCAGTCGGCAGTGGAACTGCGACGAGTGGCCAAGTGCAGAAGGGCGAGTGCGGCCGAGAGAGACCGAGACAGGGGGGAACGGGACCGAGGCTGGCACGAGACCGGCCTAAGTGCAGTCGCGGGAACGAGACCGACCGTTTCCCGTTTCCGGGAATTATAAGTAGAAAGCCGCGACCGAAGTGAACTACGAAAGACCTCTCCTTAGAATTCGTTCCTCGCTCGTTCCGTTCACCTTGGTGAACCGTTCCTTTGGACCCGTCAGTTCCCGAACGACCCATCTCTAATTCAGAACACACCACTCTTTCGAAACACAACGATCTCTTTGTTCACACGAGCTAATGACTGCAATTCACCGGTCAGTTCAAGTTGACTCCACATTTGAAGATATACAGAGGATTTTTGACACCGTTCCTCACAAGCGACTTCTAATGAAATAAAGCGCTTATGGAGTGCCGTCTCAGTTGTGAGCCTGAATTCGCGATTTCCTGTCGCAAAGGTCACAATTCGTAGTTACTGACGGAAAGTCGTCGAGAGAAACAGAAATGATATCTGGCGTTCCCCAGAGAAGTTTTATAGATCCTCTCTGCTGTACCTAACCTTCATGATCGATTTAAGAGACCATCTGAGTAGCTTTCTTAGACTGTTTGGAGATTATGATGTTATTTACCGTTTCGTAAAGTCATCAGACTATCGAAATCAGTTGCAAAATCATTTAGACAAGATAACTGTACGGTACGAAGAATGGCATTTGACTCTAAATAATGAAGAGTGTGAGGTTATCCGCATGAGTACTAAAAAGAAACGCTTATACTTCGGTTACAAGATAAATCACATAAATCTAAAGGTCGTCAATTCAACTAAATACTTAGAGATTACAATTACGGACAATTTGAATTGGAACAATCACCTACATGACGCTGCGGGGAAAGCAAACGAAAGACTATGCCAAGTTGGCAGAACTATTTCTAGGTGCAACAGGTCTGACTGACCGCACTACACTTGTCCAGCCTCTTCTGGAGCGTTGCTGTGCGCTGTGGGATCCGTATCAGGTACGGCTGAAGGAGGACATCGAGAAAGTCCAATGAAAGGCAGGTCGTTTTGTATCATCTCGTAGTAGGGGAGAGAGTGTCACGGATGTGTTACGCGAATTGGGGTGGCAGGCGTTAAAACAAATGCAGTTTACATTGTGGTGAGATATTTTCACGAAATTTCAATCACAAATTTTCCCATGAATGCGAAGATAACTGTTTGGTGCCCACTTACTTATGGAGAAAAGATCATCATAATAAAATAAGAAAAACCATAACTTGCCAGGAAACATTCAAGTGTTAAAATAAGAGAAATCAAGTGTTAAAATAAGAGAAATTATAACTTTCCATGAAACATTCAAGTGTTTGTTTTTCCCGCGCTCTGTTAAAAAGCGGTACGATAAAGAAACAGGGCAAAACTATTTCGATAAACACTCTGGCAGGCACTTAATTGTGAATAGCAGAATAGTGATGTAGCTGTCGATGTAGATATACACGGTATATACTTGTTAAATTTTTTTAAAAACATAAAATTGAGTAGTGTCGTCAACCCAATTTGTAAATCAGATGATATTTGTCTGAGCCACAGCTAGGGCACTACCATCTGCAAGCGTTGAACAACTAAATGGGCGAAGAGGCCACGGTCACAAGTCAGTGCTTCTCCACGATCACACTTGGTGGTATCCTCCGATGTGAAACCCCCTAGATTAAGGGAGGATTCCACGCTACCACGCCAGCACTAAGAGACCTCCAAACTCCGCACTCTGTATTGTGGTCTGGTCGGAAGATCCTTGTCTGAAAGGAGTTTCGTTCTCAGTGTGCAGCCGTTCGTGATCGGCGACAATTTCTTGACGAATACTTGAGGTTACGATACTGAAAAGACAGTAAATCTCGACAGAAGTAGGTTTCAGGGGCCCTGTTTTGAGCACGAATGCAGGGGCGCGCGGAGGAAACCTCCTGGTGTGCAGCTGACAGCGTTCAGCCGAGCAAATAAATTCATATAAAGTGACTGACTGAAGGCACAACCCTCGTTAACGGTAGAGAGTGCACATATCTACCTGCTGATTCTTCCAGTCCAGAAGCACTTACTGGAAATATCAAAATAAGACTTTCTCAAGGCCTAGATTTACATTTATGCGTAAATCCTGCGAAGAGGAGTTGCTGAGTCAACTAAGTGTGGAGCACAATGTCGAACGCTGACAGAAACGTTGTGAAAATCGGAGTATAGCTAGGATCTCCAGTCTAAATGTCTGATTATTGCTCTCTAATTTCTGTTTCTCAGTTAAACATTTTGATTTCTGTCTCCATTCGAGGTATTCCAGTCGTTCGTCGTTTTTGTTATGATGGTTGTTGCTTTCGGCTTCTTTTGGTGGTGAACATCGCTTGTTAAATTGTTGACAGTTACTGAGCCTGAAGGTCGAAGAGTGTAGTGCGCTTTCATAACTAGGTGATTATTCCAACACTATGGGCCACGATGGGCGACCAATGGATGCGGGCCTGATTTTATATTGCCACCTTGTGTGATATTGTAGCCCCTTGTGGAAGGGTGTGGGACTGTGCCAGAAGATGTGTACGTAGGGCAATGTCGAGATTAGCATCGGTAACGTCTCTATACTTTTCTGCCGCTTTTGCTATTTCTATATATTGGAAAGCTGTGTTGAGATTTTTTTGCGAGCCAACTCCTGTCGAATAGCACAATACATTTTCGATCGTAAAACTTGGAAGTAAGAAAAACGATTCACTTTTCTTCTGACTATAAAGCTTACGAGGGTTATTCGGAAGGTAGGGAACGATCGGTCGCGAAATGGAAACCACAGTGAAAATCCGATGAAGTTTTGCACAGGTGTGTTGGGTCGTTCTTTTTAGTTCTGAGCACAGAGGGAGCACATAAAGATACCTCTCCCGCCAAGTACGAGGGCCTGGTGAGAAATTTCGCCTGAAGCTAGGCAGCCAACATTATATAGCTGTCGTGCACTTTCTTCATCAACATAATTCACAGCCGCATTTCTTTCAATTACAAATGTCTGATTGCCGAAAATACAGCCCGTAATTGTCTCCCTCTGAGTTTCATCTCTGGTAACATGAACCGCTGGCTATGAAGACATTTTGATACAGACAACGAACTGTAGGCCAGCGTAGAGAATCGACGGAAAACTCTACCTTCTATAACGAGGGTATTAGGAAGTTGGGACAAACGTCTAAGTCGGATCGGCGGCTATGGAGATAAGTAGCTGGAAGTTGTAGCTAACTGTTGCAAATAAAACGGTTTTGATTTTCGCTGTCGTTTCCATTTCGCGACCTGTCTTTCCTTACTTTCTGAATTGCTCTCGTACATTAGAGAAGGTGTGATCCTCAGCAACGCAATCCCATGTTGGGCACAAGGCTGGTAGGGAGTTCTTGTGTTAGGGTATTCCATTTCTCCAGCAGTGCGGTTGTCAATAGTGGGAGACCGTTGTTGGATGTGGACGTGCTGCAATAATCACAAACATACACGGTGCGATTTACGTACCCCAAGATGGAAACATGTAATGTACGTCGAAAATGATCGTTTACATGGTCCAGATGTTACGGTGCGGGGAGTCATAGTGTTTCGTGGGTGTACTGACCTACAAACCTCTGAACACTGTACCCTCACCAGTCAACATCATCACTGATCACTCACGCTATTAAGAACCATGTCTCGCCTTCTGCAACGTTCCGGGGAGCATCATACATTATTCTACGAGGTTTCGGGACTGCAGCCGGATCATGTTGACCTCTTGCCATAATATTTCGTCTGGCAACCCTCCAGCCATCTTCGAGTGATTGTCCGCCATTGGACACTATTAGTTCACTGTGTCGGGTAGTTCACGACACTGTGAACTAACAGGTCCAGTGGCAGACACTCATCTGAAGATGGCTGGACGGCTGTCAACCGAAATATTGTGGCCAGAAGTCAACATGATTCGGCTGCAATCCCGAAACCTCGTAGAATATTTAGCATGCCGGGAAAACTTCAAGAACCAGCATCATACAGCACAGTGACTTTGGTGTAATTATTGCCACTGAATAATATTATTGCACATTTCTTTCAGCTACCTCCTGCACTATACCGCAACTGTTCTATGTGTGGACTACGTTTCATCGAGTTATGTTACTTGGCAGTGGCACATCACGAGGCAGTGAGTTGCTTCATTTCGCTTTGCACACTAGTGTGTAAGTGAACCTGCATTTGATCCCATAAAAATAATACTGCAGCTAAAGTTTGATTGTACAAAGAAGTAGTATTCAATTATAATATGCTTGTTGAGCAACATCTTTGTGTACTCATTCTACTTCAACTAAAATAATATTCAAGCCTAAAAATTGGTGTTTATAACACAGTCTATTATAATCTGCCTTTGATGTGACAATACTATCATCTCCCTTAAAACGAAAGCTCATGCTCTTTCTCACTTTGTGTTCAACGTTAGTTTAGTGAGTATCACGCAGTTACAGGCGTGATAGTTTCATTAACTTTCCTTACGAGTGATTCTGTTGTTATGTCTATAATTAAAGTGTTCCTATCGACAAAAAAGACAATTTTTTCTCAGCATCTTTAACTGGATAGTCTCCATCACAAACATAAAGACAGCAATGTGCTCCTCGAGGAATTCTTGTATCCTGACGTCCGTAGTATCTTTCCCTTCTCTAACCTGTTTTACAGGTGTGATCATAACCCTTTATTTGTAGTTTTTATTATCCCTAACGACTTTTGCTGCTTCACTAGAATTATGTGGTTGGCAGCGTCAATCGCCTTGAATAGGTCTATCAATATGCGTACTGCTTAGCGCAGCATGTATTACTTCCGTAAATTTCACTGTAGCTGTTCTGTACCACTACGTGAACTTAACTGCCTTTCTCTAAGGAGACTATACATTTTCAGGTACAGTATTTCACACTTAATCTCATAATTTCTTGCATAAGGAACAAATGGGTTTTAGGATAGGACGCTCCACAATAGATGCAGTTTTTATTCTACAGCAAAGAATATAAAAACGGAGAGAGTATAATAAAGACACCCACATTGGTTTTGTTGACTTTAAAAACTCTTTCGACAATGTCAATAGACAGAAACTTTGGGAAATAATGACGAATCGCGGATATGAAAATCATCTAGTAAATGCGGTAAAAAGTTTATATCGGGACACAAATATCACTCTAGATCTCAGTGATAAAACAACTAAGGAGATACCAACTAACAAAGGCTGCTGCATCTCTGCAACTTTGTTCAACATCTGCATTAATTAAATAATACATATATGGAAATCAGAATTTCACAAAGGCATCTACCTAGACAGGAACATTCTCTTAAATAATTTACTATATGCTGATGATGCAGTGATCCTAGCAGATAAGGAAGCTGACCTTCAGAACGGAATATACTTGGTAAAACAAGTAAGTTCAAAATTTAAGATGGAAACTGCAAAAGAAAAAATTAAGACAACGGCCTCCATGGAGAAGGAACCAAACAGAACCAAAGAGTGAAAGGACAGAAAATTTTAGAGCAAGTAAACCATTTCAATTACCTAGGATGTGAAATGGCATATGGCTAAAGCAGAGATATTGAATTTAAGCTTAGTAAATTCAGCCGGGTATGTGGAACAATTAACAGAAACCTAAAAAACAAAACCAGGAGAGACACTCAAATTAAATTTTACAGAACTGTTGCAGTTCCCACACTGCTCTATGGAAGTAAGACCTGGATGATTACCAAGAAGCAAGAAAACCGCTGCCAACCGACCGCGTGGTGAAGAATGCCGGGCTGGACATAATTTTAGTAGTTTTAATTTGTCTTGGTACCACGGTACTATAGTTTTAACTTTAATGTTGACTGTGCCTTACTGTGGCATGTTATAGTAATTTTATGCTTCTGAAGAAGACTAGATTTATTTAGCCGAAACCTGGTGAAGACCAGAAAATTTGCGCAAGTGAGGCTAATTCTTCAAAATATTAGTCTATCACAGTTGTTGACGAGGCTGCAATATGATAAAAATTCTTACGAGAAATGAATTTCCTTAGAGGTGTTAAAAGTTGCACAAGAGAAGACAGGCTAAGAAATCAAGACATCAGAGAAGAACTGCAGGTCTTTAGCCTCAATGATAAAATTCGAGATTACAGAAGAAAATGGAACGACTATCTACAAAGAATGGAGAGAGAAAGAGACTTCCCTTAGATGATGACAATGATGAATATCACATAACTTATGAGAAGGATTACAGCAGGGAGACAGGCTTGTAATTTTCTGTCTTTTCCATTACTTTTCTTTAGCAGAGATACAGCTTTCACTTGTTTTAGATAGTTCGGAAAGTGCCTCAAATTAAGGTATCTTTTACTATGTTGCTGTATGCTATTTATTCATTCATTCAGCGGACAGCGTGACACTTCATCTGTGCTTTCTTTTCATTTTTGTGCTGTGTTATTGACATTAACTTTTGTTGATGGTTAAGTATGTGTTGTATTAGCCGTGTCTCCATCTGAAGATGCCAATCCTGAAGAAAATATTTATTTGTGAATTTTAATGCTTTCCATTGATCATTTATTGGCCTATCATAGTCCTTTGCTTCAAGTATTATGTTTCATTCTATTTACACCTTTATTGTTTTACTGATTTTTCACTTTTATTTTCAGCATTAAAATATTGTTCTACCGTATGAAAAGTTTTACTTCCCTTCTGTAGTTCGATATATGGATCAATATTAATTGCAGATATCGGGAAAATTATTGTCTCCATTCCGCATGGCAAAAAGGATTCTCGACATAAAGATATGATGGAATATGATGCATACTGACACATTACAGCCGGTCGTTAAAGCTCGCTCCATATGCGAGTGGAGTTAGACAGGGAATTCCAATCCATTGTACCCTTTGACGTATCTGTATCGTGAACTGTGCGTTTATACGTAGGTGATATACAGTGATAAGACACAAGACGCCTACTACCGGCCGTTGCTATTCCTACACGAATTCCGGGCAGCAGGTGCGTTGTAGGATCCATAATTAATTATACGCTCCATGTGTTTGTTATAAGATTCAATTGATCTTGGAGCGTTTTCACTAAGATGGCAATTGGCAAGAAACCTTAGCAGAATTTTCCGGTCGGTACTGTCGTATAAGGAGGGAGGGAGAGGTGTAACGAACCTAAAGGACCGCGCGCAGGACCAGCTCTGCGACAATATGCAGTGCACCGTCAGCAGCCCTCCCTACGAGAGGAAATTTAATGTGGCTTCGTTGATAGGCGGCGATACAGGACTAATCAAATCCGAGGAAGTTAGTTCCGCGAGCTTAACGTCGTTAGCCCCGAGACGTGGCCCGGTGAGGCTAAATCAATGGCGACGCGACGCGGCGGCACGCGGCGGACGAGTGCGCGTCAGCCGCGCCGCAGCTCCAGCTGCCAGGCACTCAGTCGCTGAGGCCTGCCGGGGACTGAAGGAGGCGACACTGGGGGTGGCGCCAGGGAGCACTCCAACAAGCACACGGCTTAGCGGGCGCGTGCACCTCCAAGGCACGACATATGCTCGTGTTAAATGGCAGTTTTCGCAGATTCTCACCATAAATACCAGCAACAGCTACGTAAAAGTAATTCTGTTTTGTAAAATTGTTGTGAGTGTCTCTTCGCAATGACGCCTCGAAATGAGTGCACTCACTTTTCGTTATGAACCTCTGGGCCGTTACATATTCATATGGTGGTATAAATATCCCAAAACCCAGGCGATCATTGTAGGCAAAACCACCCCTTCCTTCCGCCTCCTCGATTTCTATATCACCATCCATGGCCGTCCTATCGCCCTCACCCCCACCCTTAAGTCCCTTGGCGTCACCCTCCACCGTCGCCTCTCCTGGACTCCCCATCTCCGGACGATCGAAGCCGAGGCACGCTCCCGACTCCGTCTCCTCGAGCTTTCTGGCCGTACGTGGGGTCTGGACCCGTCCACCATCCTCCACACCTATAAATCCCTCATTCGCCCTATCCTCTGCTACGCCCACCCTGCCTGGATCTCTGCCCCTCCTACCTTTTACAAATCTCTTCAAATCGTTGAACGCCATGCTCTCCGCCTCACCTCTTGTATCCGTCTCCACTCCCCCACGCGGATCCTGTACGACCTCATTCCATTCCCCAACTCCTCCCCTTCCTCGAACTTATACAAATCCTATACACCTCCCGTAAACTAGATCCCCCTCACCCGCTTGTCTCTCACATCCTCTCCCTCCACCGTCCGCTGCCCTGCCTGTATTTCCACGTCCCACCTGCTCTCCATCTCTCCATACCCTCTCCTAAGGTGGCTTCCGCCAGCTCCCCCTCCCTGATGATGTCCTCCTCCCCTCCATCTACCCCTCCTACCAACTTTGATCCTCCCTCCTCATTCCTGTGTTTGTTCCTATTGGCACCCTCTCTCCCTTCTCTCCCCCTTCCCTCCCTTCTCCCTTTCTCCCCACTATTCCCCAGGGCTTCCCCTACCCCCATACCTCCATTCCTCCTACCATCTCCTCTAACATTGGCATCTTTGATCTCCCCTCTCCCCCCTCCCCCCCACCTTCTTCTTCCCCTCTCAGCTGGTTCCCGGACTCGCACACATTAAGTGGACATTCATGTGCCGCAGATCATCGCCATCAGTTTCTCGTGTGTGTGCCATCGTGTTTGTGGTTTAGTGTACCGTCTACGTCGTCAGAGTTTGTGCGCAGTGCCGGCAGTTTTTTTTAGTGTGTTTTTCGTCGAGTGTGAATGGCCTTGTGTTATTTGCTTCTGTGTCTACTGTTTTTTTGCCCGCCACTTTGTTCAGTATTTTATGTGTCTTCTTTGTATTTTCATTGTCATACCTGTGGCTGAAGAGCAGCGTAGTATGCTGCTGCCAGCCCACCTTATGTAAAGATGTTTAAATAACAATAAAGGGAAAAAAAGATAAATCTCCCATCCGCCCCATTCTCTATTATGCCCGTCCCTCCTGGATCTCCACCCCTCCTACCTTCTACAAGTCCTTTCAAATCCTGGAACGCCATGCACTCCGCCTCGCCTATTGCATCCGCCTCACCTCTCCCATGTGGCTCCTCTATGACTTTATTCCTTTCCCACACCTCCTCCTCTTCCTTGAACATACACAGATCCTTTAAACCTCCCGTATGCTTGATCCCCCTCACCCGCTTGTCTCTCTCATCCTTTCACACCCCAATTTGCTGCCGTGCCTGTACTCCTGCATCCCACCCGCTCTCCATATCCTTGCCCAAGGTGACTTGCTCCAACTCTCCCTCCCGGATGATGTCCTCGTCCCCTCCATCTACCCCTCCTACCAGATTTGATCCTCCCCTCCCTCCTCCTGAGCTTTCCCTCCAGGGCTCCCTCTTACCCTTCTCTCCCTCCTAAATTCCTTCCTCTCTCCCTCTCCTCCCCCGCACTTCCACACCCAACCTCCCCTCTCCCCTCCCCCTCACTTCCCCTCTCCCACTGGCGTCCTGCCCACCTCCCCCCTACCGTCCCCTATTCCCTGTGGCAGGCCCCATCCTTTTTTCGTGCAATATTGGATGCAGTGCGCCGAAGATGGTCGTCAGTGTTTTCTGTGCAGTGTTTCTCCGTTACAGTGCAATTGTGTCTCTTCAGCGTCCTCCACCGTTCTACAGTGTACTCATTGTGCCTTCGTGTACGTTTGCACTTGCTTATGCAGTTCAGTGTCTTCGGTTCGAACGTCTTCGTTTTTATCGTTATGTGTGTCACCTGTTGTTTCATATTCATATTTCCTGTATCTCTGTGTACATGTTATCTGTTCTATGGCTTTCTGTGGCCGAAGAGCGCCGTAGATAGGCCGCTGCCGGCCTACCTTTAGTAAAAGGTATTAAAATAACAACAAAGGAAAAAAAAGGTAAATATCCTAAGTCAACGTAGCAAAAAGTCTTTTATTGGCACCTAGCTTCCGTTCATTGATGAGCCATCTCCAGATATAAAATGCAGAGGACTGCATGAGAGAGGTGTACAATACCATAATGCTTTTACCGTTCACCTTTCACTATTTTATGAATACAAATAAAGTTTTTATTTAATTCAGTGTGTATGAACCACTTTATTGGTATGTTTCATATACTGGAAGTTGAAATATGAACCGTAGTTCGCTGTTGTTCGACCCTGAAACACTCCCTCATTAACCTACCGTTATTGACTAGTGGAATATGACATAACAGTTTAAAATAGTTTGACCGTGTGCAACTGATAAAGACTGATCGATTAATATTTGCACGGGAGTTGTTTCGTCCCCAATCCTACAAAGCTAATTAGGCTTTCAGGTAGCAATAATCGGTACATACGTTGTGGTTAATGTCCTATATCTTTTGTCTAAGAGCACGAATAAGGTAGTTACTCCCTTTGTCTGACTAAGTAAAGCGGTTAAGAATTTTTAACATTGTACAGCCCTGTCAGCAACTGTGATAATTGAACATGCAACACGTCAGCCTCAGTTGCAAATAGAAACGAAACAAAATAGAAACAAAACGAGTGACACTCGCTTGTGAAGAAGGTCAAATTATTTTGGCTGAAACCTGGATAAAGTTTGGTTTCTATTTGCAACTGAGGCTGACGTGTTCCACGTTTAATAGCGGTCAACTCACCGCAGGCCACCTACTAATGTCGACACACGCTAATATTCTTCACGTAACACTGAATGCACAATCCTGACTGCAGTCCAAATCGTGGGTATCCGGCGCGGTTGTCGCGTAACCACGGTGCACAAATGAACTCTTAAATACATCAAACAAATCACTCAATTAAAGCCATTTCTGTATTTGCTGGAGGTCAGGCCCAAGGCGTTGGGTGAAACACACAGCCGTTAAACAACTGTAAACTCGGTCGGCTGTCCTGCCGAGATCCCCCCTGCTGTCTTGGCAGCCAACAGATTACTTGCTCAGTCTCAACACTGACCACTCTCTGGCGCACCGCGTGCTCGACTATCGATAGTAACTACTCCGAGCCGCGTGAGGCAAAGATATATTGTTCTCATTACGTAAGGGGCGGTTGACCCCTTACAACCATTATATGCAATTTTCTGTATTTTAAATCTGAACATGGGTCGTCAATAAACTCAAAGCGATATTGACTTAGGTAACAGATCACCTGTCTCCAATAACGTCGAAAAAATTATATATGCTTTAACTTAATGTTGTAATACATCTAAAATAATTCGTAGTTCGTTATCTAGAGCGACCGTATCCGGCTGTAGCTCACGCTTTCATTCTTCTTTGTATCTCTTCTTTAGTATGTTATAGTTTTTCTATCGAGCTGTATTCTTAAATAAAACACACTATTTGTTTCTTGTACGAAACAAGTTTGCACTTTTATTTCAACTTGAACATTTTTTCTCGCATCAGTTTTTTTAAGTGTACTTCTCCTTAATACGTGTTAACAGAAACAGATTCAAATATCTTGCTTAAAATTCTTTTGGGAGTCCAGGCGTGTCACTATAACAACTACTTATCCGGTTTTTCTTTCCGTCATCAGTCCTGTGACTGCTTCGGTGCGGATCGCCACGAATTCCTCTCCTGTGCCAACCTGTTCATCTCAGAGTAGCACTTGTAACCTACATCCTCAATTATTTGCTGGATATATTCCAGTCTCTGCCTTCATCTACAGCTCCCTCTGGTACCCTGGAAGTCAGTCCCTGATTTCTTAACAGATGCCCTGTCATCCCGCCGCTTCTCTTCGTCAGTGTTTTACACATATTCCTTTCCTCTCCGATTCTGCGTAGAACCTCCTCATTCCTTACCTTACCAGCCCACCTAATTTTCAACATACATCTGCAGCCCCACATCTCAATTGCTTCGATTCTCTTCTGTTCCGGTTTTCTTACTGTCCATGTTTCACAACCATACAATGCTGTGGGAATAGGGGACAGAATGTCACTGAAATGATACGGGATTTGGTATGGACATGATTAAAACGAAGTATCAAATTCACTATGGAGACTGAAGCGGAGGGTAAGTTACCTTTCCTTGATGTCTTGGTCAAGAGAAGGGCTCACGGCACCCTAGGTCATGGGGTGTATCGGAAAACAACGCACAATGATCTGTATTTGCACGCAGACAGCTGCCACCACCCTTCACAGAGGAATGGGGTACTTAAAACTCTAGTACATAGGGCGCGCGTTATCTCTGACGCAGAGAGTCTACCCCAGGAATTGGAACATCTGAGAACTGTATTTCGAAAAAATGGGTACTCAGAGTGGCAGATTCAACGTGCTCTCCGCCCAACCAGTACAGCACAACCTGTGGAGATGGATGAAGTCACGAGGGAGGAGGTAGGCACTGCGTTTATCCCATATACAGGCGCACTCTCGGGGAAAATAGCCCGCATTTTGAAGAAACACCGGGTCAGAACTGTGTTTTGTTCTCCGAATAAAACTCGTGCACTGGTGGGGAGCTCCAAAGATGACCTCGGTTTGAGGAAGGCCGGCGTGTACCAGATTCCGTGTCAATGTGGCAAGTCGTATACTGGTCAAACGATGCGTACCGTCGAGCCACACTCGACTGATTTATCCGAGCAAGTCAGCGGTCGCTGAACATTGTTTGTCGGAAAATCACGCTATGGAGTATGAACGCACGAGGATTCTGGTACAGACGTCGAGATACTGGGACAGCGTTGTTAGAGAGGCCATCGAAATTCGCACCAATGACGACCTCATAAATCGTGATTGTGGCTATAATCTTAGCAAGGCTTGGGAACCAGCGGTTGGGTTAATCAAGAGTAAACCGAGCAAACGTATAGTTGTGACGACGACGGCGGACAGAGCCATCACTCCAACGTCATCTCAGACGCCGTCGCAATCTGTTCCACCGTGCGACCGTGGGGCGGGGCGCGGACGGCGGAGGGAGAGCGCCGCGGGCGGAGGGTATTTAAGTCGGCCGCCGCCGCGACCGATCCCAGTTCCCTCTGAGCAGCCATAGCGTTCGGATCTCCGTGCCGGCACGTTCACAGGAGCTCAGTCCGTCAGTTCACCTGATGATGGCGACATGTATGATCGCCGAAATATTGTGCCCGTTGGACACTGTAGACCGGCAGTACACCCGTGGATATTTTGCTTACCAAATACGCCGGGAGAAACTCAAGAATCACATTGTGAAGGTTGTTCGATGAACCCTTTGCCAGGCAATTAAATGTTATTTGCAGAGTATCTGGGTAGATGTAGAAGTGCGGTAGCAGGAAGGACTTGGCCAGGTGGGGTCAGGGCTATAGACACGAAATAAAATAACGATAAAGCCTGAGTTGGTCGAGTCTTGAATAAGAAAAATCACGACAGCAGTACAAGAATACGCGCCTTGTGATGATGAGATTGAACGAGTGTATAACGAGATGAAAGAAATTATTCATATCTTTAAGTGAGCGGAAAATTTAATTGTAATTGGGAATGGAATTCGAAAATGGCAAAAGGAAGAGAAAGAAAAATAGTAGAACACGGATTGAGGGAAAAGCATGGAAGTGGGAGCCTTCTGGTACAGTGCTGCACAGAGCTTAATGAAATCAACGCCAATACTCAGTTTGAGATTCATAAAAGAACGTCTTATATAAGGAAGAGACCTGGGGACGTCAGAAGATTTTAGATTGATTTCGAAACCATGTGGAGGACATTTCCAGGGGTGGATGTGAACTGTGACCGTAGTTTATTAGCTATAAAATGCAATTTAAAAGCCAAGAAACTGGAAAAAAGGCAAGGAATTACGAAAATGGGACTTGGATATGTTGAAAGAACCAGAGATTACTGATATTTTCAGAGCATCATTAGGCAACGTTAGACTGAAGTAGGGATAAAAGTTTAGTATGCGACAGTGCACCGAATTTCCGGTCCACGTCGCGTATCGACATGGAGGAGAAGTCAGAGGTGGTCGGGCTACGCCGCGTCCCCAGACAGCCGCCTGCATGAGGGGACACCGCATCCACCGCTGCTGGCGTGTCACGTGCTGTCCTACACTGACGCTAGAGCGCCAGTAAATACGGCGGCCACGCACTTTCCGGTCGGACTCGCTAGTCCACTGAAGCCTCAGGTAGCAGAGTGTCTGACCTCGCCAGTATTACGATTTCGATTGTCGTTGCTCCCTGCAGTTGGTGTGTACGCTTACCACGACATTGCACTTGTTTTAGATTGGCCTTTCATTTTGTCAGCACCACCATCGTCGATCTCAGGAACCCCCTGTTTGTTTCACAAGCCTCTGCGATACCGACTTTGCGACTGTCCATCAACTATGTTCTAATAACGCAGACTAGGAGACAGTAAAATGAATACAGTAGAAAATGGGTGGGTAGCTTTGAGAGGTAAAATAGTGAAGGCAGCTGAGGATCAAATATTCGTAAAAAGACAAGCCCTAACAGAGACCCTTCTCTTTCTGTTTTGAGGTACTGAATTTCATTGACGAAAGGAGAGAACACAAAAATTCAGCAGACGAAAGGGAGTACAGATGTCTAAGAAATGGAAGCAGGAGGAAGTGCAAAATGTCTAGAACACAAATGCAGGGCTGTAGGAGTATGAGGATACATTAAAGAGATCTTTGGAGGAAAGAGAAGCAACCATATGAATATCAAGAGCTCAGGTAGAAAGCCAATACTACGCAAAAAAGAGAGAGTTGAAAGGTGGAAGGTATGTATTGGGGGCCCCTTCAAGGGAAATGACTTGTAAACAACATTGTTGAAAGGGGAGAGAAGTAGATCAATATGAGACGGCAGATATGGTAATGCGAGACATATTTGACAGAGCAGTCAAAGACGCAAGTCGAAACAAGGCTTCTGGTGTAGACGAAATTACCTCAGAACTTTTGAGATGCGTGGAGAGTCCAGCCATGGCAGAACTTCAAAAATGGTTCAAATGGCTCCGAGCACTATGGGACTTAACTGCTGTGGTCATCAGTCCCCTAGAACTTAGAACTACTTAAACCTAACTAACCTAAGGACATCACACACCCGAGGCAGGATTCGAACCTGCGACCGTAGCGGTCGCGCGGTTCCAGACTGTAGCGCCTAGAACCGCTCGGCTACTCCGACCGGCATGGAAGAACTATTCCGCCTGGTGTGCATGGTGTATGAGACAGGCGAAGTATCATCAGACTTAAAGAAGAATGTAATGAATAATTCCAATTCCAAAGAAAGCAGGTGCTGACAGGTGTGAATATTACCGAACTGTCTTATTAAGAAGTCACGCTTGCAAAATGCTGACACAAAGTATTTACGGAAGAGGGGGAAAATTGGTATAAGCCGACGTCGGGGAATATTATTTTGGGTTCCAATTATACGAACACTTGATTCAATACTGACGTTACGACTTATCTTAAAATATTCATTAAAGAAAGACAAACCTAAGAATTTGTATAGAGAAACCTTTGGACATTGTTGACTAGAGTACACTCTATGAAATTCTGAAAGTAGCGGGGATAAAATGTACGGAGCGAAAGGTTATATACAACTTTCACAGAAACCTGGCAGTAGAAGAATAGGAAATGGATGCAATAATTGGGAAGGGGGTTAGACAGGGTTGTAGCCTATTCTTGATGATTTTCAATCTGTACATTTACCGGGTAACAAAGAAGCCGAAAGAAAAATTTGGAGAAGGCATTAAAGTTCAAGGGGAAGAAATAAAAGCTTTGAGGCGTGCCAGTGCCACTGTAATTCTTTCAGAGATAGGAAAGAACTCGGAAGAGCAGTTGAAGGGAATGAATAATGTCTTCAACAGTGACTATAAGATGAGGATCAACGAAAGTGAAATAGTGGTAGCTGAATGCAGTCGAATTAGATCAAGAGTGGGAAATAGATTAGGAAACGAGACACTAAAAGTAGTAGATGAGTTTTGGTGTTTTGGCAGCAAAGTAACTGCTGAGACCTGAAGAAGACAGAATGCAAAATGTAGACTGGAATTGACAAGGAAAAGCATATCGGTAAAACCGGAATTTCCTACCCTGTAACTGAAATCTGTTAGGAAGTGTTTTCTGGAAGTCTGGAATGTAGCCTTGTAAGGACGTGAAAACTGGACGAAAGGCAGTTCACACAGAAAGAGAACAGAAGCTTTTGAAATCCCATAGGTCTGCTACAGAAGAGTGCTGAAGATTAGGTAGACAGATAGAGTAAGTGATGAGGAGGTAGACCAACTTAATCGAAATGAAGAGGAAAGAAACTTGTGTCAGAACCTGGTTAGAAGAAGAAAACGGTTGGTATGATAAATTGTGGAATCAACGGATCACCAACTTAGTACTGGAGGAAAGTGTAGGGGGTAAAAATTGTAGAAGGATATCAAGACGTGAATATATTAAGCAGGTTCAAGTGTATGCAGTTTACAGTAGTTACCCGGAGATGAAGGATCTTGAAGAGCTAGCTGTCCTGCGGAATTCCATCAAACCTATTTTTGGACTGAAGATCACAACAACTACTCCACCGCGTATGCTTTTTCCAGAGTTCTTGATTGAGTACCAGCAATGCTGTGCTCCAAATGTATACTCTGAGAAATTTTTTTCTCGAAGTCAAGGCCCATGTTTGACACCTTTTACGGTTCATTTTTTCTTTCTGGATGAGGTATCGAACATATTGCTTCTCCCTACTTACACCTCCCGAGGAGATCACGAATGTAAAATTAGAGAGATTCGAGCGGGCACGGAGGCTTTCAGACAGTCGTTCTTCCCGCGAACCGCACGCGACTGGAACAGGAAAGGGAGGTAATGACAGTGTACGTAAAGTGCCCGCCACCACACACCGTTGGGTGGCTTGCGGAGTATAAATGTAGATGTAGATGTAAATAGATAATCTACAAATTCCGGAACGGGTTGGCTTTTTGCGTCGATGGCTTAACTGAAGGTGACTATTCCATTATGAATATTACGACTACCTATTGGCTGAAAAACAAGTTAGTGCGGTTACTATCCGACGGCAGTGCAGTGATGGATGACAACTGAAGGTCTACAATCCATTTCTGACAGGAAGAATGGAACAATGGCTAGCTACTGCTGTGTCCAGAAAATTTTGCAGCGTAATACCACTAAGACACTCTATTTGCACGGTATATTGCTGGGATGATTCGGAAGAGTTCAAATACTGACTGCAGACGTCGATGTGTACAATATATAATTTGGGTTCGATTTCGAGACAACGACAAACGTTGTTCGCCATCTAGAGCTACTCCTGCAAAATTAGAGTGACATTTGATGTTTCGTGACATGAAACAGGAAGCGGCAGAATGTTTTGTTACGTATTGTTTTTGTTATGAATGCGAGCACCATACTGCGAACACAAGCTGTGTCTCTCTCTCTCTCTCGCGTACCATCTGGTTAGCGACCCCTGGAGGCGATGGTCTTCCTGCTCGGAAAAATAAATTGTGAATGGGGACGGAATGAGGATGTGGGGAGAAGGTAATAAGATATTGGGATGCCGAAACAACAGGAGGCGCTAGCCCTAAGGCTCCTAAGCGGATCTTTCTTTCTTTTTCCTTCTTGCAACCCTTGTTTTGAGAAGAATAGCCGAGGGCTAAAGTTTCTTGTTATAAAACTCGCTGTTCAGATGCGAGATAAAAAAACGATTTTTAACACGAAAATTTCTTAAATTAAGTTTTTGTCTATCCATCCAAATGCACCATGACTCAAGAAGGTTTCGTTATTCGCTTGAACAGCTAAGCGAATATTCATTACAAGCATTTTTCTCTCACATACTACACATCCGGTTTATTGCTTTCAAGTTTCTCTAATGTATGTATTTTTCATTGAGTATGCAGACACAGTGACCAAAACACGACTGACGTTCGGAAGTCGTAGACTCCCTACGTCCACCCTTGGTTTTGTGCGGCTTGCCTTTATCATCCAAGTTTAAATGTACAACTTTCTAATGCCTAGAAAATTAATAGGATGTAAAGCTCTGAACTTTTTCAGATGCGCCGATTACAGAGAAATGACAACTTTTATTTACTTTTTGTGTAATTTAGGTTGTATTACATAGCCTTCCTTGAATTCCGTTATGCTATTTAAAATTGTTACAAGACTCTGAACCCACCATTTAAACGTTTCTATGGTCGTAGCTTATTTTCGGCCAGAGCCTATTACAAGATGAATACACATCAGTGTACGTCGCTCCTTTATTGTCTTTGAGTGTTGGTAACTAACGTTAATACTGTGTGGAAATAAAACATAGAACCTACTTCTCCGCTGTGTCACCACGACCTACATATCCTCTGTGTCACATGTGGAACTTTACATCAAACGATAAATATGTTTAATACTTGGATTTGCTCGCTTCATCTACATCTAAGTAGTTCTATGTAGTTCTAAGTTCTAGGGTACTGATGACTTCAAAAGTTAAGTCCGATAGTGCTCAGAGCCATTTGAACCATTTGAGACAGTTGGTGGACGAATGTGTCACCACTACCGACACAGAGGAGTCCACTTGAGCAGCGAGGTGTGAGACTCTGGTCCCTCGATAACCTCGAATGAGAGTGTCCACACGTCCCAACACTGTTACATATCTACATGGATGCTCTGAAAATCACATTTAAGTGCCTGGCACAGGGTTCATCGAACCACCTTCATAATAATCTATTATTCCAGTCTCTTATAGCGCGCGGAAGAAACAAACACCTATATCTTTCCATGTGGGCTCTGATTTCCCTTGTTTTGTGATCGTTTCTCCCTATATAGGTCGGCGTTCCTCCGCAACGAAAAACGCCTATGGTTTTAATGTGCCCTCCCCAAAATATGTATCATTTCAATGACACTCTCTCGCCTATTTCGCGATAGTACAAAACGTGGTGCGTTTCTTTGAACTTTTTCGATGTAGTCCGTCAATCCCATCTAGTAAAGATCTCACAAAGCGCAGCAGTATTCTAAAAGAGGATGGACAAGCATAATGTAGGCACTCTCTTCAGTAGATCTGTTGCATCTTCTTAGTGTCCTGCCAATAAAACGCTTTCCCCACAACATATTCTATATGTCCCTTCCAATTTAAGTTGTTCGTAATTGTAATTCCTAGCTATTTGGATGAATTTACAGCGTTTAGAGTACATTGATGTAACATGTAATGGAAGTTTAAAGATACCTTTTAGCACTCACGTCTGTGACCTCACATTTTTCCTTATTTAGCGTCAATTGATAATTTTTGGACCATACAGACTTCCAGAGGCTGTAACTATCTTTACCCATCCCCCCAACAGTACTCTTATCAACTGCAACATCACCATACATTGCACACAAAACTTTATGGGTGTTCACCAACGGTTTGTTTTTGTCCATAAAATAATTCAATAACAGCAAGCTGCTTGTAACCTGAGTCGTGTGTAGACACCATTTTGCACTGTACTACGGCTCTGCCATCTGCCAGAACGGTTCGAAACTTCACCTGCGCACAGAACAAACATCAAATGTGAAGCACCAACAACGACTTTTGTCTATGTGTATTAATGGCTTTTTTTTTTTAAATTGGGGCATTACTTATTGAACGACCCTCGTAATAGCCCGCAGGACTATAGAAGATCCGGAGAAGAGGCATTTTCGTTAAGAAGATCAAAACTTTTCGTAAGAAAACGCTTTTGGAATCTGCTTCACTTTGGCTTCTAGCAGCTAAAAGTGAAAATACGTATCAGTGATTTCACTTTCCCTACTGTGCTCTAAAGAGTGGTAATTTTCTTAACTGAGTTCCTCATACATGTTGGAGCCTACACAAAACAATGGCTGGTTAAGTTCGTTACGGACATTCTCCAAGTGGGTAACATTCCTCCCTCACTTCAAAGAGCAAAGATCATCGCAGTCCTGAAAACTGGTAAACCAGGCGATGGACCAGAGAGTTACCGCCCCATTGCCCTTCTCAGTATGGTCTATACATTACTAGAAAGACTGCTCCTCAACAGAATGGGCGAAACTATACTCAAAAAAATCCCTATCGAACAAGCAGGATTCCGTCCCAATCGCTGCTGTACAGATCGAGTCCTATCACTGACAACATATATAGAGGTGGGGTTCCAGAAGAAACTTAAAGTAGCTGCAGCATTCATAGACCTAACAGCAGCCTATGATACAGTTTGGAAACAGGGACTCATGTACAAATTAATCTGTGCCGTCCCCTGCAAAAAGATAACCAACCTCATTGACGATATGTTGTGAAATAGAACCTTCCAAGTAATGATGGGGAATGAGAGAAGTAAACAGATGAAACTCAATAATGGACTCCCACAAGGCTCTGTCCTTGCGCCCCTTCTTTTCAGCCTTTACATCGCTGTCATGCCTGCAACCAGATCGCGCAAATTTGGTTATTCTGACGACTGGGCTCTGGCAACAGCCCACAGAAATATAGAAACTGCCGAAGATATCCTTACAAGCGACCTAGGCGACCTAGGGATTCTCAGCGATTATTTTAGAAAATGGAGGCTACAACCTAGTGCTACAAAGACAGAAGTATCTGCCTTCCATTTGAACAACAAAATGGCCAACAGAGAACTACATGTATATCTAGACGGGAAAATACTAAATCACAACAAACACCCAAAGTACCTTGGGGTTACCCTAGATAGGACACTAACATTCAAAGAACACCTGACGGAAACTGCAGCGAAACTTAAAACACGCAACAACATATTGCAGAAGCTCTGTGGTACCACTTGGGGCTCCATAGCATCTACCTTAAGAACATCCGCACTTGGCTCGGTGTATCCAGTGGCAGAATACTGTGCCCCAGTGTGGCTCAACAGCAAACACACACACACACACACATGGTAGACAGCCAACTTAATGCAACAATGCGTATTACATCAGGCACAATCAGGCCAACTCCTACAGTGTGGCTGCCCGTTCTCAGTAACATAGCCCCTCCTAACCTACGCCGAGAACACGCTCTGGTTAGAGAATTTCAAAAAATCATGACCAACCCTCAATTACAAATCCACGAAGATACTCACGACATCCAAGGAAACCGACTCCGGTCTAGGCATCCTCCACTAAAGACCGCACAGGCGCTGCACCAAACCAACTTTAAAATAAATGACCGACGGAAAATGAAATGGGACAGCAGAACAGCACTAAACTGCCACAGTATGCCATGCACCTTTAGTAAACCAAAAGGATTTGACTGCCCTCGCAAAGTTTGGTCAATTCTCAATCGCATCAGAACCAACTGTGGGAGATGCGCCGACTCCTTACACAGATGGGGTAAACTCCCTTCGGCCGCTTGCGACTGTGGTGCTGAGAGACAGACGGTCAAACACATCGTGCAGGAATGCCCACTAAGGGCATATGAGGGTGACCCACAGAATTTCCTAATGGCGACCCGGGAGGCAATCGGCTGTATGTTATCGAAGCTGGAAGTTTGTTTGTGAATGCTCTTCTGTGAGTGTAAATTTACAATTGGTGGCGTCCTTATACAGGGTGTTACAAAAAGGTACGGCCAAACTTTCAGGAAACATTCCTTACACACAAATAAAGAAAAGATGTTATGTGGACATGTGTCCGGAAACGCTCAATTTCTATGTTAGAGCTCACTTTAGTTTCGTCAGTATGTACTGTACTTCCTCGATTCACCGCCAGTTGGCCCAATTGAAGGAAGGTAATGTTGACTTCGGTGCTTGTGTTGACATGCGACTCATTGCTCTACAGTACTAGCATCAAGCACATCAGTACGTAGCATCAACAGGTTAATGTTCATCACGAACGTGGTTTTGCAGTCAGTGCAATGTTTACAAATGCGGAGTTGGCAGACGCCCATTTGATGTATGGATTAGCACGGGGCAATAGCCCTGGCGCGGTTCATTTGTATCGAGGCAGATTTCCAGAACGAAGGTGTCCCGACAGGAAGACGTTCGAAGCAATTGATCGACGTCTTAGGGAGCACGGAACATTCCAGCCTATGACTCGGGACTGGGGAAGACCTAGAACGACGAGGACACCTGCAATGGACGAGGCAATTCTTAGTGCAGTTGACGATAACCCTAATGTCAGCGTCAGAGAAGTTGCTGCTGTACAAGGTAACGTTGACCACGTCACTGTATGGAGAGTGCTACGGGAGAACCAGTTGTTTCCGTACCATGTACAGCGTGTGCAGGCACTATCAGCAGCTGATTGGCCTCCACGGGTACACTTCTGCGAATGGTTCATCCAACAATGTGTCAATCCTCATTTCAGTGCAAATGTTCTCTTTACGGATGAGGCTTCATTCCAACGTGATCAAATTGCAAATTTTCACTATCAACACGTGTGGGCTGAGAGAATCCGCACGCAATTGTACAATCACGCCATCAACAGAGATTTTCTGTGAACGTTTGGGCAGGCATTGTTGGTGATGTCTCGATTGGGCCCCATGTTCTTCCACCTACGCTCAATGGAGCACGTTATCATGATTTCATATGGGATACTCTACCTGTGCTGCTAGAACATGTGCCTTTACAAGTACGACACAACATGTGGTTCATGCACGATGGAACTCCTGCGCATTTCAGTCGAAGTATTCATACGCTTTTCAACAACGGATTTGGTGACCGATGGATTGGTAGAGGCGGACCAATTCCATGGCCTCCACGCTCTCCTGACCTCAACCCTCTCGACTTTCATTTACGGCCCCATTTGAAAGCTCTTGTCTACGCAACCCCAGTACCAAATGTAGAGACTCTTCGTGCTCGTATTGTGGACGACTGTGATACAATAGCCGGCCGCTGGTGGCCGAGCGGTTCTGGCGCTACAGTCTGGAACCGCGCGACCGCTACGGTCGCAGGTTCGAATCCTGCCTCGGGCATGGATGTGTGTGTTGTCCTTAGGTTAGTTAGGTTTAAGTAGTTCTAAGTTCTAGGGGACATATGACCTCAGCAGTTGAGTCCCATAGTGCTCAGAGCCATTTGAACCATTTTGTGATACAATACGCCATTCTCCAGGGCTGCATCAGCGCATCAGGGATTCCATGCGACGGAGGGTGGATGCGTGTATCCTCGCTAACGGAGGACATTTTGAACATTTCCTGTAAGAAAGTGTTTGAAGTCACGCTGGTACGTTCTGTTGCTGTGTGTTTCCATTCCATGATTAATGTGATTTGAAGAGAAATAATAAAATGAGCTCTAACATGGAAAGTAAGCGTTTCCAGACACATGTCCACATAACATATTTTCTTTCTTTGTGTGTGAGGAATGTTTGCTGAAAGTTTGGCCGTACCTTTTTGTAACAACCTGTATAAAAACTGTCATTTATTGTTGTTTGTACATATGTGATTTTTTTTTTAAATCGTGTTGTTTCTGTAATTTCTACTGTGATGTTATGAGCCATACGCTAAATAAATTAATAAATTCTTAAGTCCTTGTTTAATGCACGGAAAACCCGCTTGTAGTGTAAACAAAGGCAGCGGGCTGCCTCGTTACAGAAAGCAGGCACTCTTTTTCTCACAGAGAGCAGGTAGCGCCGTGTGTGGTGGGGGTGGCGCTCACGGCTCGCAGTAAACAGCGGCGTCGCGCAAGGCTACGCCCCCTCAGGACGCGGTGCAGCCGCGCCCCCTGGACATCCGTCAGCCGGGAGCTGTAGGACGCCGCCGCTGCTTCCTCTGTGGCGGCCCTCTGCTGGCCGGCCGCCGCGTGTTTTGCATAATCCCCGCTCCCAGATATGAGCCGGCCGTGGCAGGGGGAGGGGCCGCCGTGGGGCGAGCCGACACGGCGAGTCTGCACACAGCGCGGCCAGCTGCCAAGTAGACGTGGCCGCCGTGTCTGGCGGTGCAGTCTGCAGCACAGTGTGGTGTGCCAACACGAACTTTTCCTCGTTGTAAATATTCCATTGTCCTTTTCCAACTCACAGAGTCTGCAACAATACCTTTTTCACGTTTCCGTAATGTTTCACGGTGTGCCCAAATGGATTTATTCACTTCACTTTCCCTCTCTGTTTATATTACGTATTAATAGTTCTCATGAATACCAGTTCTTTTATCTTTTATACTGCAGGCAGCTTTTTGCTTTCTCATTTTTATGGCCTAATAGCCTTTTCCCTGCAGATTCGCCCATGTAACAGTTCGCCACATCTATTTTCCTTCTCCTCCTTCCTCTCTCTGTCCACCTCCCATGACTGTCTGTCTTCTCCTTCCCAGTATTCTTTGCCATCACTCTATCCATATCCGCTGCACCCTCTCTCTGACCATTTTTTCGCCCATTCCCTATGAACATATCCTCCTCTCCCTCTCTTTTTCCACCTGCGCCTCTTCCTTTTCCACTTTCCCACCTCTTTACGTTTTCCACTCCCTAATGCATCACCCCCCCTCTCTCTGGCCGTATCATCCTACTCCCTATTCTGCCCATCTCTTGTCTCAACCTGTCCAAAGCTATGCTCATCGGCACGTGTAATCCCTGCAATACACTTCAATAAACTAGCTCTGTGCTAACCTCACAACAAGCCTGTCATGCAGGACAGACCACACCTCAAGGATCTGAAAATCATGACAAACAGGCTGCCTCGCAAATCAGGTGGGCAAAGCAGGCTGATACTGCTACAGCACAACTTACCTATCGTGCAGAACAACCGTTTCTTGCTTTTGACATGTATGCTGCCTTGCAAAACATGTTCGTCTGGCAGGCCAATACTGTTCCCAAACAACATGCTTGTCATGTAGGGTGGCCAAGGACTGAAAAAGAAAACGTTTTTGGCCATATCTCCGACTCCTACTGGAGATGGGAGTCTATGAAACCAACAGTGCTGAAACATGTGGTGCCAGCTTTTTCTGTGCTGAATTTGGTTGAAAGCGAATAAAAAGGGTTTCGGAGAATATCCTGGACATACATGCACACACATACACTCCACGTATATAAAAAATCAGCATAAAGACAGCAGCAGTATGATTGATTAACAATAACAAAGAATACGAGTTTCCGAATGCCTATCCGCTGGACCAGTTTGCTATAGACTATCTGATAAGATTAGATGATGATCATCATCTCATCATCACCTGATAAGATAAGAATCACAAAATAGAAGCGCTAGGAGTTAAAACCACAAATAAACGGATGAATGAGTATAGGCATAAAAGGACACATCATGTCACAAGACTTAATCAAAATAACATGCCTAAAATAATAAATTATCGACTTATAGCAAAAATATCAACAGGTAGACCAAGCAAGTGGTGTAGAGGTCAGATAGATACTAAACAGGAATAACAGAGGTACCGAGAAAGAGGGCGTCAAAGAACAGCAACATCATAAAAATACAAATATATTTTCTGAAAATACGTGAGCACTAAACTTCGAATCATAAAAAACAGCTCTGTCGATGGTCGATATGGCTTCGCCAGTAAGAACTCCCGACAGAGAGCATACAGGGCAGGTTACTTTACATGTACATGAGATGTGTGCAGTGTATAATTCTGTGTCTTAAAACCAGACTAGGTAATTTATCGACAGTGTTGCATTGTAATTAATTTCTTAAAAAGATTCCAGTAGCAACCACTGACAATTTGAAAACAATGGCAATAAGCTAAAGAATGAATAACTGGCTAAAAATGCCCTTGACCGTTTGTGAATCAGCCTCATCCTAGCAGGTAAAAGAGCTCACTGCGCTCCTACGATAATCTCCGGACACTTACCGAGCAAATTGAATGTGTTTGTAAAAGTGAAAGTAACTTAAAGCCCCTTTAAATCACCACTGGTTGTCGTAATCTGTACACTTGTGGTACAGGCGTCATTTACTTCCATGCATAGATCTAAGAACTATCACCTACGAGTGGGTATGTAAGTGACATCTTAATTCTATTAATGGACTTTGTAAGAGTTGACAAGAAACTAGCATCGTTCCATTCTAAACGTGTTTATGTTCCGCGCAAGAAATTCTATTTAGACACTAACATGTTGTGCAACATTTTATGGTATCAACACTCTTTTATATGCTTTGTACTTCAGTACCGCAATCTCACTATAATTCTTTCAAAATGGTTCAAATGGTTCTGAGCACTACGCGACTTAACATCTGAGGTCATCAGTCCCCTAGAACTTAGAACTACTTACACTTAACTAACTTAAGGAAATCACACACATCCATGCCCGAGGCAGGATTCGAACCTGCAACCGTAGCGGTCGCGCGGTTCCAGACCAAAGCGCCTAGTACCGCTCGGTCACAACGGCCAGCTATAATTCTTTGATCCAGAAACATTACATAAAATGAACATAAATAGTTCTGCATCTACATCTACATCGATACTCCTCTACGTGGATACTCTGAAAATCACTTAAATGCCTGGCAGAGAGTTCATCCAACCGCCTTTAGAATAATTCTCTATTATATCAATCTCGAACAGCGCGTGGAGAAACCGAACATATATGTTTTTCCGTGCGAGCTCTGATTTCCCTTATTTTATTATGATGATCGTTTCTATCTGTGTAGGTCGGCATCAAAAAAATAATTTCGCATTCGGAGGAGAAAGGTGGTGATTGAAATTTCGTGAAAAGATCCCGCAGCAACGAAAACCGTCTTTGTTTTATTGGTGTCCACTGCAAATCCTGTATCATGCCTGTGGCACTCTCTCCCCTATTTCGCAATAACACAAAACGTGCTGTCCTTCTTTGAACTATCTCGATGTGCTCCGTCAATCCTACCTGGTAAGCATCACAGACCGAGCGGCACTACTCCAGAACAGGACGGACAAGCGTAGTGTAGGCAGTCTCTTTGATAGTTCTGTTACTTCTTCTAAGTGTTCTGATTAAATTATAAATGAACCCCATTTGTCTTCCATTAAATTTTTTCAGCGTTCTGTTGCACTGTTTCGTATCTACATATGCTTTATATGTTACCTTCATCGAAATTAACCTTGTGTTATGTGCCTTTTACTCCGTAAGCTAAAACAAGTTTGTGACAAATTGTCGCAGAAGTTTTACATCATTATATTTCTCTGATAAATGTAATTTTTCTTTATACAATCATTAATACACGCAGAGGTTAATTTAATAAGCAAAACGTTGTCTCATAAACTAGTTCAATCGAGATAGCACAGAATAGCTCGTCACTCCAAAAGAAATGCACACTACTTTTTTAAAATTGATCTTTTATTCTACATGTTTGAAAGTTTTACAGTGTGTAGATACATCCCTTAGGAACAATATTTTCATTTCTCCACATAATTTCCATCCCTCTCAACTGTCTTACGCCACCTTGTAACCAGCGCCTGTATACGCGCACGGTAAAATTCTGGACCTACCTGTTGGAGCCACTGTTTGACAGCGTGCGCAAGGGAGTCATCATCTTCAAATCTTGTTCCACGAAGAGAGTCTTTCAGCTTCCCAAAGAGATGATAGTCTCATGGAGCCAGGTCACGACTGTAATGCGGGTGTTTTCAGTGTTGTCCATCAGAGTTTTCTGATCGCTTCCATGGTTTTGTGACTGACATGTGGCCGTGCATTGTCGTGCAACAGCAAAATGTCCTGCTTTTGCCGATGTGGTCGAACACGACTCAGTCGAGCTTGAAGTTGCTTCAGTGTAGTCACATATGCATCAGAATTTAAGGTGGTTCCACTTGGCATGATGTCCACAAGCAAGAGTCCTTCGGAATCGAAAAACACCGTAGCCATAACTTTTCCAGCAGAAGGTGTGGTCTTGAATTTTTTTTCTTGGGTGAATTTGCATGATGCCACTCCATTGATTGCCTCTTCGTCTCTGGTGAAAAATGATGGAGCAATGTTTCATCACCTGTCACAATTCTTCCAAGAACTTCATCTTCACCATACTCGTACTGTTCCAAAAGTTCGCTGCTTACCGTTTTTCTTGTTTCTTTGTGAGCCACTGTCAACATCCTGGGAAGCCAAATGGCACAAACCTTTTCTAACCCCAACGCTTTCAGTATTCTGCAAACTCTTCCTTCCCCTATCCCAACGTAGAGTGACAATTCGTTCACTGTGATGCGTCTGTAAACAGTCACCAATTCGTGAACTCTCTGCACATTGTCTGGAGTGTGTGCAGTACGAGGCCTTCCGCCGCGAGGACACTCCTCAATATTGCCGTGCCCGCTTTCATCACGTAACCTACTGGCCCACCGACTAACTGTACTGCGATCGACAGCAGCATCTCCATACACCTTTTACAACCTCTTGTGGATGTTTCCCACTGTCTTTTTTTCACAGCACAGGAATTCTATGACAGCACGTTGCTTCTGACGAACGTCAAGTGTAGCAGCCATCTTGAAGACATGCTGTGACGGCGCCACTCACTGGAACAGGTTGAAAAAAAAATGGCTCTGAGCACTATGGGGCTTAACATCTATGGTCATCAGTCCCCTAGAACTTAGAACTACTTAAACCTAACTAACCTAAGGACGTCACACAACACCCAGTCATCACGAGGCAGAGAAAATCCCTGACCCCGCCGGGAATCGAACCTGGGAACCCGGGCGTGGGAAGCGAGAAGGAACAGGTTGAACTAAGTTTGAAAACAAGCGGGAAGGATGTATCTACATACTGTAAAACTTCCACACATGCAGAATGAAAACTGTATTTTTACAAAAATAGTGTGCATTTCTTTTGGAGTGACCCTCGTATTACTTATGTTTACGAAACAGTATAATACAGAATACATTCACTAAATGCCAACCTTTTTTTTCACGGCCATGAGTCTGTGCCTCAGCGGTAACCTTCATCGCCTTCATTTATCTATACTGAAAATCTTCGCTTCATGTTTTTCAACAAGATGCGTATTCACTTCATAAACACCATGAGAATTTCTAAAATAGCATTCTAACAGGATTAGCACACCACCAGCGTGAAGCGCCTAGCTTTCTTCCTAAATGAGAGCTGAAGCAACGAATTATTGTATGAATAGTGCTCGTTACCCTCTCCGCGAAATGCTTCATTTTTACTCGAAGTACTGTAGCCTATCTGTCACATCTGTAGTCTTCGCCATTCCACCAGTGATTACCAAAATTCCTAGCTGCAGCAGAGTGTAACCCCTCGTAGGGCCTTTTCCAGACCTTAATATCGAACGTTGATAAGTGACAATATCTACATCTACATCACGCTCCGCAAGCCACCTAATTGTATGTGACGGAGGGTACTTTTCGTAACACTAACTGAGCCCTCCAACTCTGTTCCACTCGCGAATAGCGAATGGGACCAATGATTGTCTGTAAGCCTCCGTATTGCCTCTCGGCAATTTCTCCTCGTGGTCATTACGTGAGACGAATGTGGGGGGAGGTATCATGTTGGCCTACCCTTCCCGGAGAGTGCTCTCTCGAAATTTCAATAGTAACTCTCTCCGTGATGCACAACGCCTCTCTTGTAACGTCTGCCAGTGGAGTTTGTTCAGCATCTCCGTAACGCTCTCTCGCCAGCTAAACGATCTACTAGATCTACCGTAAACAGTAACGGCGCTGCGACACTTCCTTGGGGTACACCGGAAATTGCCTTCAAATCTGTCTTCCGTTAACAGCGACGAGTTGAGTTCTATCTGCAAGGAAGTTTTGAATCCAATCACAAATCTGTTCCGCTACCCAATAAGCTCGTTTTTTTTTTTTTCACTATACGGCAATGTGGTCCGTGTCAAATGCCTTCCTGGAGTGAATGAACACAGCATCAACGTGAGTACCACTATCTACGACGCTATGCATCTCCTGGAGGAACAGACCGAGATGAGTTTCGCAGGATCTCAGTTTGCGGAATCCGTGAGGTAATTTTCCTTCCCCAAGAACGTCATAAGTTTTGAGCATAAAACATGTTCCATAACTCCACAACAGATTGACGTCAACGATATAGAATTGTAATTGTGTACATCTGTCTTATGGCCCTTCTAAAAAACTGGAAGGTTTTTCACTATGTACCCTTGGTTGCTCAAGCGATCTACTGTAAACTACTGCTAGGAGGAGAGCAAGTTCCTTCACATAGTCTTTGTAGGATCTTAGAGGTGTCTCATCCGGTCCTGCCGTCTTTCCACTACTAAGCGACTGTAGCTGCTTCTCTATTCCGCGATCGCTTATCTCAGTATCTGCCATTTCGACGTTCGTACAACGATTGAAAGAAGGGACCGTGTTACGTTCTTCCGCGGTGAAACAATTTCGGAAGACCGAATTCAGTATTTCGGCCTTCTCTCTGATACTTTCCGTTTCGGTGGCAGTATGGTCACTGAGTGAATAAATAGATGATTTTGACACACTGATTTTGGTCAAAACCTCTTAGGGTTTTCACTCAGATCGGTTGACAAAGTTTTACTATCAAAACCACTGAACGCTTCTCTCATTGCTCTATCTGCGCTAATTTTCTCTTCGTTCAGCTTTTGTTTGTCAGGCAGGTTTTTACTCCTCTTGAATCTGAAATGAAGTTCCATTTGCTTATATAGCAGTTTTCTGACACGGCAATTAAACCATGATGGGTCTTTCCCATCCCTTAAGAACTTGAAAGGTCTCTGTTGGATTCCTTTCATGTTAATTGCTTAAATCTGTTGTCATTTATGGCATAAAATCCTCTTCTAAATTTACTGTGGTGTTTCTGACTATCTGGGAGGAGACTCAGCAGTGGAACGTGTTGCTTTTACACATAAACAAGAACGATCTGACACACTACTACACTTTAAAACATAGTTTATATGTAATTCATGTCACACAGTCTCATACGGAACCTACATCCGCTTTCTTTTATATACTGTATATGACAAGATACTGTCATCCCCCTTCCCTTCTGTGTGAGAGGATGAATGAGCAAATGTATTTCTAGTTATATGCTGGATGGTAGCAGACAAGCCTGTCTGCTAGAGAACAGTAGGACCAACGTCGGAACAGGTAGCTACGCTTTCTAAAAGCAAAGAGGTTTCTATCCTTATTATGGCCCAGTCCGTCCCTTGTCATGTTGGTATAGGAAGCTGCCTCTCTGGTCACTTCCGTTTTGTGTACGGAAGCACCCTTGGTAGGAGCGCAGGTCAGTCTGTCCGCGGCGAGCGTCTGAAGTGGTAAGATCTCCGGCTAAGCGCGTGTCGGCTAAGTCCGTAGGACAATGGATTTCTTAAGTTCAGCCTAACTGAAAATTTAATCACCTTTATTTCAGGTTTAGGTCTAAAATATCTAATGTTATCTTAAATTGCAACGCAGTGTAATTCGAGTGTGAAGTTCAGAATATATTCCGGTAGTTGCTTTGTCACTACTTTGTCAGTAAAGTGGAACCACGCGTTGATCAGTAACTCTAACTAAGATCATCAATCTTAAATGCAAATGTGCGTGAGATTATAACGTCTCGTCTTGACAATATTTTTCAATATAGCAACTTTTCTTTATGTTCAACCCACGTGGGGTGTACTTTGTGAGACCAGTACCACGTGCTTATACAATTGTTTGACCCATCAGGTTAATAGTAAGACGATAGTAACCAGTTCGAGGTTTTTCGTTTGTAAATTGCTTTTCGATCTAATTTATTTTAATTATCAAAATTATTGTGGAGTTACACTCTTTGTGTAAACCAAGTTGAACACGTGAAGCATGTGGTGTAATCATCAAAGTAGCCCTCAGCTGTTCTTTTCGGGAAGATTTCACAGAGAGTTAGTATGAATTTAGTACACCAGTGTGTGGTAATTACATGATGGACAGGATTGCGCTACGAACGTAACTTCTTTGGGTGAAAATTGAATCGGTTGGTTGTGGTTAATTTCCTCTTGCATATGTTTCAACGTTCTTCGTGTGTTATTCTATGAATGCAGTGTTGTATGCAGTCTCCCAATCTTGGCTCCATATTTGATGTGTTCTGTAAGACTACAAACTCACATTTTCACAGTCGTAAATAAGCCACCAGCTTAATTATGACCCAAGTTTAATATGCTGAAATTTCAATGATCAATGTTGAAATAAATTTCCAAATATAAAGCGATTTATTTCTTTTTATTTAAATTCTCTTATATATATATATATATATATATATATATATATATATATATATATATATATATATATATATCACCGGTTGTCGTATGACTATTAAAAGATTATAATTAATGTTAGTCTGGTTGGGAATTTGGTAAGCTAGACTGGATACCTGGTGAAACAGTTGCTCACTAATGCAAGGTTAACTTCCCCAGACAACTCACAGCTTTTAACCCGCTTTTATTGTCTATCAGCACCGCTTTCGTAGCAAATTAAAGCAACAACGTTACAAAGTACTCAGAACATATTTGTCTAGGGCATATTGCACGCTTCCTTTGAGTTTTTTTCCATTTGTTTCCACATCTCCCTCCTGATCATCTTGATGCTGACTGCTCAGATAGTCTGAAATGTGTATCCTGTCACTCTTGCTAAACAAAAATATCTTCCTACCTGTCTTAGCATCCTTTGTAATACCCATCGTCATAGATGCTATCGCAGCCTTATGATCACTTATACCTTCGCCTATGTTAACTTATTCGATAACTTCAGGTCTGTTTGTCGCCAGGAGGTCCAAGGCGTTACCCTCACTTGTTGGTTTTCTAACAATCTGCTCAAAAAAATTTTCGGACAAGACATCGTGTACAATGTCACACGAATCCCTGTCTCTGGCACCAGTTTTAATAGCATGACACTCCTAAACTACAACAGGCAAGTTGAAATTACTCATTATTCAAAGGCATGATGAGGAAAATTACTAACAACATTCTGCAAGTTCTGTCTGAAACGCTCTACTACTACAGCTCGTGACCCAGGTTGCCTATAAAAACATACGACTACCATATTTTACCGAATTATAATACTTAACTTCACCCAGATTATCTGACAAATCCCCGATAACCTCGCTAGATTTTATCGAATTCGCTATAGCAATAACACGCCGCCACAATTTGCGGCTAACCTCTTCTTACGATAAATATTCCAATCAGGGCTTAGGATTTCGTTGTCATTAACGTCTGGTTTGAACCAACTTTCTGTTCGTAATACTATCTGAGACGCCCGCTAAACCCGCAGGGCAGAGCAGGTGATTAGGATTGTGAAAAGGGCCAAATAAGGTGTCTGTCAGATTGACTCAAAATTGTGATTTATTGTAATTTAATAACACCTTTAAATCAAAACAGCACGTAGCCGAAACTTTAGAACTACGAGTTTCAAAAAAGGCAATTATTTCACGGCTGATGGTCTCCAAACAAGAAATCTTAAAAGTCAACAAAATAAAAACGCAGTTAAAAAAAAACAAATAAAATAATTGAAGTATATGTGGTATCACAGCTAGGCTGGAAATCCTCAAGGCAAAAGTAGATAGAACAAACATACGCAAGGTACAATACAAGCGGCTGAGGGCCACAATTAAATCTAAAAATTTTAAAATATATTACCATAATCTTTTAAGGCAGAGGGCCGCAATATTTTTGCTTAAAGGGTAATTTCAAGAATAAGGTTCTAAGCGGCTAAAGGCCCGCTATTGATTTTCCAAAATTCAAAAGTACATAAAGTTCAATAAAAACAAGAATCTTTAAATCATTGGCTATGATAGGTTATAAACAGAGAATTAAACACTGGTGAGAAGGACAATAAAGAGAACGGCACCTGGAAGCCTCCAGGGAGGTCGGTTTGCCCTCGTTCTCTTAGGTGAGACAGGTGGTGAGCCCAACTGCACTTGATCCGTCGGAACCCAACCAGGAGACAGCCACGGGCCGACCGACACAACGACTTGTTTGCCACCAATCAGTACATGAGAACTCAAACACCAAAGGTTACAAACGTGACTATCCACAATGAAATATGTATCAGCAGCCAACTCCACACCATGTTGGACAGTGACAACAGGTGAGGAAAGGTCGCTGCCTGAAATTACGTTAGGTGGCCAGAGCAGGTAACAGGAACACTAACAGCCACAAGGTAGAAAATTACGCTGGTACACTTGAATTTGAAATACGGTAATATAGTTAACTTTACGCCAATGGAACACTGCCTGGACATACGCCAGTGACCAGGGCAGGTAACCAGAACACTAACGGCCACGAGGCAGAAAATTCCGCTGGTGCACTCGAATTTTAGTCAACCAAAATAGTTAACTGCACCGCATGGCGGCTAAATTTCAGCAATAGAAACACTCAGTGTTGCTCACAGGAAAACCTCCCCAACAGCGAACCACTGAAAGGAACCACACAACATGAATGGATGGTTGAAACCACTACTCTACTTTGACGTCCTGGGTCGGTGAACCACGAAGCTCGTAGTGATCGGACAGCTCCACACACGCTCCGACACTGCGCAGGGGCTGCCAGCGTACCCAGCCGACTGAACAGCGCGGAGATAACTTCCCTGGTCCGCCGCAACCGACCGACTCACTGCAGACCCACTAGCCAGAAAATATATGCACAAAACCAAAGATGATATACGGTGCGAATATCGATACACATCGCTGCTGCCACACGTAGAAGGAACCACGACGTAACCGCAACAAGGGCGGAAAACCAAACACACATAGACAGCGAAGTACACGAAAGCGCATAGTTGGGAGTGAGTGCGGCTCACTATCTGGGCATTATAACCTTCAGTAAACAATACTAACTCTGAGACCTTTTCTTGGATGGTCATGCAGTGTATTAAAATCATATTAACTCTGATCTGCGGCGACGAACGTTCTCTGAGGTCCCTGTGGCTAATTTATCAGACAAATCTCTAACCTAAAAAAGCCGCATGTGCACGCCACACGTACTCCGCTACCCTAGTAGCCGCTTCCTGCGTGTAGTGCAGGCCTGACATAGTAAAGGGAACCCTACAATTCTGTACCCGATAGCGGGGGTCGGGAAATTCGCACCGGATACCGTCGAAGAGTCGTCTGCGCTTCTGATTTAGACCTTCCACTCTGCTCCAAACCAGAGGACTGCAATCAACCGTGGGTACGATGGTACGAGTAGACAGCTTAGCCTGCACTCCGCGTGCGTTGCTAGTTGCCTTCACGAAATCAGCCAGCCGCCGAAAGGAGCCGAGGATGCCCTCAGAACCCAAGCGACAGGCGTCATTCGTGTCGATATGTGCCACAGTTGGATTATAATTTCCCCATGTTCAGTACCTACAGAGCCAACAGTATGACGTTTCATGTGTGAACAGTTCGATTCAGTTGTCAATCAAAGCACCTTTCCCGTGAGTACTGCATACTTATAAACCTCTTTTTCTTGACACTGTTAGTACGATGTTTTCACTTGTCTGTGTATTCTCTTTCAAAAAGCGGTGCTTCGCTAATATCTTGTATCGGTAAGTACATCAAAACAAGATTTCACGCGTTATCTGCATTCGATTCTGTTACTTACCACCAGTTTACTCATGCATTTTCGGCGTTGTCTAAACAGACAGAAAGAGCATCTTAAGATTACGAAACGGTAGACGGTCTCGAAAATAGACAGTGTGCTCGAAACATTTAGGAAACTATCCTTGTAATTCTTTCACGGCCACAGTGAATTCTCCACACATCACGTTTTATTTAACGGCTGTGAGCTTCGGGAACAATACTGTGGCAGAATATGTCTCTTGTGGGACGCGATTTTCTTTTTAGATGCATCCCCATCAAAACAGAAAGAAGTTGTTTCTCTCCTTGCAGTGTCTTGCTGTGAGCAGTGTGCAGTCATGTCCACTTCAAATGCGACGTCTCTAATTATTGTTCCTGCACTCGTTTTTCCTTCATAAATTCAAAGAAATTAAATCGAAAATTCGTTCCAGCCTTGACCATTGATTTAACCAACATACTTTTCAGTGACATACGAAGTCTCCACAGTCTTTGTTCACTTCAATAGGAAACTGTTACAACTGGCAGTGGAATAATCCGTGCGACGTCTGAAATGTTACTGTTCGTAGCAAGAGTTTCCTGAAGTGCTCGATACCTGCACCTATAGCACAAGGTGCTACTTGATGTATTGAACAACGTACCACGTCTGTCGATCGTTGCAATATTTTGATACTTCATTGTTAAATAAATCTCTGAATTATTTCTGCATGGTACTGTAATATCGTTTCATAACAAATTCGCAGTACCGTTGCTTATTTTACTGCATAACGTATGTTGGGGTGTTCTCATCCCTCTCTTTTGTCGTTACCATTCATTTTAAAGGGTTGTGACAGTAGATCGCTAAACTGCCTCTTTTTATGCAAACGTCCTCTGGATTTATGAGTGTCCTTCATATCACGAACATACAATGAAGGGAGAACCGCGATGACATCGGGATTCCGCCGAACTGGAGAGAGTTTGTAACGGAACTGAAATGATGGTGGGCTGACAGTAATTTGGAGCCCGCGCGTCGGAAACGGGCGCGCTGGTGTGAGACTACCAGGGAGTGCACCCTGATGCCATCTATTGGCGAAACTGGGAATTAGCGCTGCCTGTCAGGCAATGCACTAAGCTCTCGGAGTCAAATGTATTCTTTTTCTTGGTAATTATAAGTTATTACTGTATAATTTAATGTTGTAAAGCGCTAGTAGTAAATCATTATGACTGGTATGAACTCCAGGGTAATAAATATAAATATTCTTAAATACTAAATGATTTCGGTAAAAAGGTGGTAGGGGAACGCCCCCACTCTTGGTGATACGAGCGTAGCTAGGGGTAGCTGGAGACACGGGGACTGAACAATGGAATGACCTGGGGATTGTTGACGTGATCGGACGTGCGTAACTGTGCTCACGCAAAAGTGATTGTGCAACAGCGAAGAGGCGAATATCGTCGCCGTTTGTGGAGTAGAACGCGACGAATGGTTGTCGAAGCCGTCTCTATGTCACTGGGGCTGATTGTAAGAGTTCCTGCGCCCAGATTTTATGGCGGACGTGCAGTAGCTTATACGAGTGCTACAGCTCGTAGTTCCAGCCGCCATTGAGGGCATGAGGCGTGAAGAGCTGCGTTAGCCACATGCATCTCACCACCAGCACCGACACGTCTACCCAAGGCAAGACTGCTTGCAATTGTTAAGTCGAACTTTGTATACATGTAAAAGGAGAACACCAGTTTTCTTTTATGCAAGTGCAGAGGACAGAATATAGTAATGGGTAAAATTACGACACATGTTGTTCATTGTAAAGTGTAGTAACCTCAAACAAAGTATAGTGAAATCAGACTGAGGCCACCATCGCCTCTTTCATTTACAATTCTTTTGGTTGTCCAATACTTTAGCGTATAAGAATGTTGAAAAGAGCAATGGTCACACCAGAATGAGTCGCCTATTTATAGTTACTTAAAATTTTCTGAGTAACCTTTCAAGTAAAGTCACTTAACTAATTCTATATCAATGGTCCAAAGAGTAATAGCCAAAATCATTATATAAGTTGAAGGATAGAATTTTGTTAACCTAAGTTGCATAAATTGTCTTGGTAGTAATCAGGAGAAAGGAAACTGGCATTCTACGGATCGGAGCGTGGAATGTCAGATCCCTTAAACGGGCAGGAAGGTTAGAAAATTTAAAAAGGGAAATGGACAGGTTAAAGTTAGATATAGTGGGAACTAGTGAAGTTCGGTGGCAGCAGGAACAAGACTTTTGGTCAGGTGATTACAGGGTTATAGATACAAAATCAAGTAGGGGTAATGCAGGAGTAGGTTTAATAATGAATAAAAATTGGAGTACGGGTTAGCTACGACAAACAGCATAGTGAACGCATTATTGTGGCCAAGATAGACACAAAGCCCATGTCTACTACAGTAGTACAAGTTTATATGCCAACTAGCTCTGCAGATGATGAAGAAATTGATGAAATGTATGACGAGATAAAAGAAATTATTCAGGTAGTGAAGGGAGACGAAAATTTAATAGTCATGGGTGACTGGAATTCGTCAGTAGGAAAAGGGAGAGAAGGAAACATAGTAGGTGAATATGGATTGGGGGGGGAAGAAATGAAAGAGGAAGCCGCCTGGTAGAATTTTGCACAGAGCATAACTTAATCATAGCTAACACTTGGTTCAAGAATCATAAAAGAAGGTTGTATACCTGGAAGAATCCTGGAGATACTAAAAGGTATCAGATTGATTATATAATGGTAAGACAGAGATTTAGGAACCAGGTTTTAAATTGTAAGACATTTCCAGGGGCAGATGTGGATTCTGACCACAATCTATTAGTTATGAACTGCAGATTGAAACTGAAGAAACTGCAAAAAGGTGGGAATTTAAGGAGATGGGACCTGGATAAACTGAAAGAACCAGAGGTTGTACAGAGTTTCAGGGAGAGCATAAGGGAACAATTGACAGGAATGGGGGAAAGAAATACAGTAGAAGAAGAATGAGTAGCTCTGAGGGATGAAGTAGTGAAAGCAGCAGAGGATCAAGTAGGTAAAAAGACGAGGGCTAATAGAAATCCTTGGGTAACAGAAGAAATATTGAATTTAATTGATGAAAGGAGAAAATATAAAAATGCAGTAAATGAAGCAGGCAAAAAGGAATACAAACGTCTCAAAAATGAGATCGACAGGAAGTGCAAAATGGCTAAGCAGGGATGGCTAGAGGACAAATGTAAGGATGTAGAGGCTTGTCTCACTAGGGGTAAAATAGATACTGCCTACAGGAAAATTAAAGAGACCTTTGGAGAGAAGAGAACCACTTGTATGAATATCAAGAGCTCAGATGGCAACCCAGTTCTAAGCAAAGAAGGGAAGGTAGAAAGGTGGAAGGAGTATATAGAGGGTTTATACAAGGGTGATGTACTTGAGGACAATATTATGGAAATGGAAGAGGATGTAGATGAAGATGAAATGGGAGATAAGATACTGTGTGAAGAGTTTGACAGAGCACTGAAAGACCTGAGTCGAAACAAGGCCCCGGGAGTAGACAACATTCCATTAGAACAACTGATGGCCTTGGGAGAGCCAGTCATGACAAAACTCTACCATCTGGTGCGCAAGATGTATGAGACAGGCGAAATACCCTCAGACTTCAAGAAGAATATAATAATTCCAATCCCAAAGAAAGCAGGTGTTGACAGATGTGAAAATTACCGAACGATCAGTTTAATAAGTCACAGCTGCAAAATACTAACGCGAATTCTTTACAGACGAATGGAAAAACTGGTAGAAGCGGACCTCGGGGAAGATCAGTTTGGATTCCGTAGAAATGTTGGAACACGTGAGGCAATACTAACCTTACGACTTATCTTAGAAGAAAGATTAAGAAAAGGCAAACCTACGTTTCTAGCATTTGTAGACTTAGAGAAAGCTTTTGACAACGTTAACTGGAATACTCTCTTTCTAATTCTGAAGGTGGCAGGGGTAAAATACAGGGAGCGAAAGGCTATTTACAATTTGTACAGAAACCAGATGGCAGTTATAAGAGTCGAGGGGCATGAAAGGGAAGCAGTGGTTGGGAAAGGAGTGAGACAGGGTTGTAGCCTCTCCCCGATGTTATTCAATCTGTATATTGAGCAAGCAGTAAAGGAAACAAAAGAAAAATTCGGAGTAGGTATTAAAATTCATGGACAATAAGTAAAAACTTTGAGGTTCGCCGATGACATTGTAATTCTGTCAGAGACAGCAAAGGACTTGGAATAGCAGTTGAATGGAATGGACAGTGTCTTGAAAGGAGGATATAAGATGAACATCAACAAAAGCAAAACGAGGATAATGGAATGTAGTCAAATTAAATCGGGTGATGCTGAGGGGATTAGATTAGGAAATGAGACGCTTAAAGTAGTAAAGGAGTTTTGCTATTTAGGGAGTAAAATAACTGATGATGGTCGAAGTAGAGAGAATATAAAATGTAGAATGGCAATGGCAAGGAAATCGTTTCTGAAGAAGAGAAATTTGTTAACATCGAGTATAGATTTATGTGTCAGTAAGTCGTTTCTGAAAGTATTTGTATGGAGTGTAGCCATGTATGGAAGTGAAACATGGACGATAACCAGTTTGTACAAGAAGAGAATAGAAGCTTTCGAAATGTGGTGCTACAGAAGAATGCTGAAGATAAGGTGGGTAGATCACGTAACTAATGAGGAGGTATGAATAGGATTGGGGAGAAGAGAAGTTTGTGCCACAACTTGACTGGAAGAAGGGATCGGTTGGTAGGACATGTTTTGAGGCATCAAGGGATCACAAATTTAGCATTGGAGGGCAGCGTGGAGGGTAAAAATCGTAGAGGGAGACCAAGAGATCAATACACTAAGCAGATTCAGAAGGATGTAGGTTGCAGTCGGTACTGTGAGATGAAGAAGCTTGCACAGGATAGAGTAGCATGGAGAGCTGCATCAAACCAGTCTCAGGACTGAAGACCACAACAACAACAACAACAGTAATTACCAAGCCAACTCACAGAAATTGAGAGAGTATTTGCTTTGTAGAATCACCTAGCATGATCAGAAATAGTAATATTGAGAATTAAGTTTAAATTCAACTCAAGCCGTTTCACTTTGAAACGAGCCAAAAAATTGATTTATTCTTTTGCTCCTTCAGAGCTGGCGACCGTAGTTATAAGTATTTTCAGGAGGATTCGACGGTAAGTCTGCTGCTCTCGTCGTGCTGATAGGATTATCCACTGCTGCTAGCAGTGGTGAGTGGATACATAAGCTCACTACCAAGTTAAGTGGGTCAGGTAGGCAGTGTTACCGTGTGAACTGTAGGGCACTGTAGGCCGTGGATCGAACCCGTTCAATCATCACAGCTCTTTGGGAAATAGTCCTGTTAGGAGTGTACTAATCATTAGGTAAATACTGGCGAGTAACGGTCAAAAATGTATACGCAAGTGAATTTAGCAAGGTCCATGTAGCACCTAGTTAATGTGGTGCAATGGCGAGGGTAGGAGTGGAGTACAAGTGAGCTGAGCTTGTGGCAGCTGTGCTGTCTTCAAAGATTAATAACGTGAATTCACTACTACCTCTTACCATTAGGACTGAGGTATTTACGGTTAAAATACATAGCAGTAAGCGCAAAGGCGTGACAGCTACAAGTCCGTATTGGCTTTATACATACGGAATTAGGAAGCGGGTCATTCCGTCAGTGGAGGGGGTTAAAACAACCGAGTCAGTTGAGAATATACCCCATTTACTGATGGAAAGATTCGGCGGTTCGGTCGCAAGTTGCACGGACCGATAAACGCCACACTGCGATACTGAATGAAATGTCTCGCTGTGGCGACTACTCAGGCAGTGGAACGAGCAAAGTCGAAACGGGCCGAACCGTGACCCTCTCAGAGGGCCCACGTGAAATTTCGCAAGCCGTGGCCGGCCCTGTTTTTCTGCATGTTCTCTGGTGTTGCTGCAATTGACAACATCGTGCCGCCGAAAGAAGAAAGTCCGGTGGAATTAAGTTGGGAGGCCAAGCAGATAAATCCACCCCTCCTCCACGACAGTCCATCTGAAAGGATGCCTTCCCTGCAGAACACGACGTGCAGGCAACGTAGTGTGTATTGGACATCCAGCGTGTTTGTACGACATAAGTAATCTGGTTCATAGCGGCACTTCACCTGTGCTGGAGTGTGGGTTCATTACAACAGAAGTGAAAATAATTAGTTGGCACCATGCGTGCCAGCTCTACGAAGATTGTGTTTTCTTGGATTGGAGCTTCCTGTTTCCTGAAGCGTCACAATAAGATGAGCAAAATTCTGTCGGAGAGGAGGGCTCCTGTCAGGATATCGCTCCCTGTAAAGTTGCTCTACCTGAGTAGCATTATAAACTCCTTCCACCTTAACAGAAAAGTAATTATGGTGCTGATTTTAATCAAGGACTACCTTTACTGTACACAACATATCGTTTAAAGGTACTACAGCGCTGTACTGTATGTGCCCGAATTGTAAACAAGAAAACATTACAGCTGTTAAAGCAATACAAGCTAATTATAACACATAAAAACTTTTTTGCCGTTACAAAACTGCAGTCACAATCTGTCAAAAACCTCAGGAACTACCATAGGGATTTTGCTTTAGTTCCCTGTCATAGGAAGAGCGATTCACGAGGGAGGTTAGTGTATGTAATTAACAAATATTTCCTGTTAATTGGCTGATCTACGATCAAATGCATTCCCCTCTCGCTGTGAAAACGATGTTTTGCCACGCTTATAAAATTACCCCAGCTTTTCATGAATAATATGTATTTTATAACAGCATCCAAGCAAAACGAGCAGATTTGAATGTAGTCGAATTGAGTCGGGTGATGCTGAGGGAATTAGATTAGGAAATGAGACACTTAAAGTAGTAAAGGAGTTTTGCTATTTGGGGAGCAAAATAACTGATGATGGTCGAAGTAGAGAGGATATCAAATGTAGACTGGCAATGGCAAGGAAAGCGTTTCTGAAGAAGAGAAATTTGTTAACATCGAGCATAGATTTAAGTGTCAGGAAGTCGTTTCTGAAAGTATTTGTATGGAGTATAGCCTTGTATGGAATTGAAACATGGACGATAAATAGTTTGGACAAGAAGAGAATAGAAGCTTTCGAAATGTGGTGCTACAGAAGAATGCTGAAGATTAGATGGGTAGATCACATAACTAATGAAGAGGTATTGAATAGAATTGGGGAGAAGAGGAGTTTGTGGAACAACTTGACAAGATGAAGGGACCGGTTGGTAGGACACGTTCTGAGGCATCAAGGGATCACAAATTTAGCATTGGAGGGTAGCGTGGAGGGTAAAAATCGTAGAGGGAGACCAAGAGATGAATCCACTAAGCAGATTCAGAAGGATGTAGGCTGCTGTAGGTACTGGGAGATGAAGAAGCTTGCACAGGATAGAGTAGCAGGGAGAGCTGTATCAAACCAGTCTCAGGACTGAAGACAACAACAACAACAACAACAACATCCGTGTGATTCTGATACACATGTGGCCTAGGGTGAATAACACGATAAAACTCTGGCCCCACCCATTCCAACTCACCAGGGCTTCCTCTCCTTCCCCCTACCCCCCCCCCCCCCTCCCTCCCAACACACACACGTCCGTGCCACCCTTCTTCCTATCTGCCATTCTTTCCCCACTTCCCTTTTCCCCACAATTAATAGCATCACAAAACAGCCTTCTCTTCTGTCCCAACAGCTACTCATATCCTACTGCTGCTAAGCTTCAGTTCTCCATCCTCATACCACGACATTCCTACCTTCCTCACTGGGTAACCTTTTACCCTTCAACAAAAACTTCCTGTCCCAGAACAGGCCTGCCGTTTCATAGGAAAGTGCTTCTTTTAAATGTCAGTGTTTCAACATCAAATTTTACATGTATTTAAGTGTGGGCTTATTTTTTATTGTTATTTTTTATTGTTACTGTTTTTAACCATCAGTGCAAGAGATCATACCTCTCCTATATCTAGAAACTTCCATTTTATTTTTCACTTCCAAGAAATTTTAATTTCAACGTAAATATCTCTCCTATTTCATTCCTTGCTCCTTTTCCATATCGTTTAATTTTTATTGTCAATTGACTAAAGAGCAGGTTGCCTGTACCGCTGGCTGACCACACCCCTTCTGCCCATATTGGGCGTGAGGGATGGAATAACAATAAAGAAAAAATTTAACTCTGTACAAATTAGACTGTAAATACGGGACTGTCGCGAAAACGTTTTCGAATTTCTGTGTGTTAATTTAACATTTAACAGCCACAGTTCTCGTGTTTCCGTTTGTGTTCAAAAGTAAATCGATTGTGCGATATATTACAAGTTCGTAAAGGGAGCGAATTATATAGTCTTACCTGTGGTGGTTTAGTATTTGAATCTTTGCATGTTAATCTAATTTGTTGGACACACTTCTAGGGTTTTCGTCAATGTCTACAACAGAGTTTCATAGCAAGTGTTGACAGTGGTTTGTTTGTGTAGTGTAGTTTTACACCATCGTTCTTATGGATACAGACTGTGTATGCTGTGTGCGGAAGCGAGTCTAATTGGTGACACTTTACTGTCAGTTCCAGGCTGCACTGGCTTCGGTACCCAGTTTGAGGCTGCAGTGGATGGGCATCAGTGTTGCGAGTCGGCCATAGGGATCCAATGAACGTCCAGCATGACTCACGAGTCCGCCTATCAGTCTGTACTGGTGGCCAGCCCGGTTACTACTCCCATTGGAGTTGACCCCTCACCTGTGTTCCAGTGGGAGGCCGCCTCGAGGCATGGTAAGCTGCGAAACATTTCCCCGGTTAGTTCGACAAATGCGTTCTTCCAGGTGCTGCGTGTGGCTGACACTGTCCCTCAGCCAGATGTAGTCGTCCTCTTTAAGACGATGGCTCTCAACCTGCAGGATCTAGGCAGTCACAAAGGTTGGGATTATTCGTGGTTGGGGGCTCCAACATCAGGTGCGTTATGGGCCCCCTAGGGACATGGTTGCCAAGAAGGGGAAGAAATCCAGCGTGCACCCCATGTGCATACCGGGTGGGGTCATTCCAGATGTGAAATGGGGCCTTCTGGATGCCATGAAGAGCACAGGATGCAGCCAACTGCAGGTGGTGGCTCACGTCGGTACCAGAGTGACCTGTGTCGCTTTGGATCAGAAGAGATTCTCTCTGGTTTAAAGCGGTTAACAGAAGTGGTAAAGACAGCCAGTCTTGCTTGCGAGATGAAAGCACAGCTGACAATTTGCAGCATAGTCGACAGGACCGATTGTGTACCGTTGGACCAGAGCCGAGTGGAGGGTCGGAATCAAAGGATCGGACGGTTCTACGACTATGTAGGCTACAGAATCCTCGACTTAGGGTGATGGGGTTTCGGTTTCCACCAAATAGGTCAGGAATGCATTACACGCAGAAGGCAGCTACACGGGTATGAGGGGCTGTGTGGCGTGGACTGGTTTTTTAGGCTAGAGGACCTCGTGGAAACCAAACAGGGCTCCAGTTTGAAAGGGCGCAGGTCGAACACAGGAAGAACGTAGATCCAGGTACCATCGGTATAACATTTGTAAATTGTAGCTGTGTTGGGAAAGTACCAGTGCTCCAAGCGCTAATAGAAAGCACTGATGTTCAAATAGTTATTGGCATTGAGAGCTGGCTAAAGCCGGAGATAAGTTCAGCCGAAATTTTTGCGAAGGACCTAACAATGTTAATAGATTATAGGCGGTAGCCAAGCGTATTTCTTGCTGTTAAAAGTATTTTATTTTGATGCGAAATTGAAGTAGGTAATTCCTGCGAGTTAGTATGGGTACAGGACGTTCTTGGCAACCGGACTGAAATAATAATTGGATCCTTTTACCGACCTCCCAACTAAAATGATACAATTGCTGAAGGGTACAAAAAAAAACTTGAGTCTAATTTCAAACTAGTAGCCAACCCATAAAATTATAATTGGTGGCCACTTTAATTTACCCACTACATGCTGGAGAAAATACATGTTTTAAATCGGAGGTACACGTAAAACATCATCCTAAATTGTGCTAAACGTAATCTTTGAAAATATTTCGAGCAATTAGTTCATGAGCCTACTCGAATAGTAAACGGCTATGAAAACGCACTTGACCTCTTCATAACAAAAAATCCTGAGCTAGTAACGAGCATCAAAACGAATATGGGGTTAGTGACCACAGGGCTGCCATAGCGAAACTGAATACCCTAGCTCCCAAACCCTCCAAAAAAGTAAATATTCCAGGATTCGAACCAAGATCAGCTTCTTACATGAGTAACTTAGAAGTAGATATTCTTGGAGTAGTGAAGCAACTTGAATCATATAGTAAAATGAAGTCTCCTGGATCAGACTTAATACCAATTAGGTTCCTTTCCGAGTATGCTGATGCAATAGCTCCACACTTAACAATCATATTCAACCTCTGGCTCGAACAAAACATTTGTACCCAAAGACTGGAAAGTTGCACAGGTGACCCCAATATTCAAGAAAGGCAGTAGAAGTAATCCAATAAATTACAGGCCTATATCATTAACGTCGATGTCCAGCAGGAGTTGGAACGTTTATTGTGTTCGAACACTATAATTACCTCGAAGAGGACGGTCTATTGACACACAGTCAACACGGAACTAGGAAACATCGTTCTTGTGAAACAACTAACTCTTACTCACATGGAATCTTGAGTGCTATTGACAAGGTGTTACAAATTCATTCCGTATTTCTAGATTCCCAGCAGGCTTTGGACGCTATAACACGCAAGCTGTTTGTAAGGAAATTGCGTGCTTATGGAATATCGTTATGTGACTGGATTCTTGACTTCCTGCCAAAGAGGTCACAGTTCGTAGTAACTTGTGGAAAGTCATCGAGTGAAACAGATTTCTCTCGTTCGTGTTATAGGCCCTTTGACGTTCCTTGTCTATATAAACGATTTAGGAGACAATCTGGGCAGCCTTCTTAGATTGTTTATAGATGATGCTGTCGTTTATCGACCAGTAAAGTAATCACAAGATCAAAACCAATTGCAAAATTATTTAGAAAAGGTATCTGTATGGTGTTACAATTGGCAGTTGACCCTGAAGAATGATAAGTGTGAGGTCATCCACATGTGTGCTAAAAGGAATCCGTTAAACTTATGTCACACGATAAATCAATCAAATCTGAAGGCCGTAAATTCAACTAAATACCTAGGAATTACAATTACGAACAAATTAAATTGGATAGAACACACATAAAATGTTGTGGCGAAGGCTAACCAAAGACTGCGTTATATTGGCAGAACGCTTAGCATATGGAACAGACCTATTGAAGAGACTGCCTACACAATGTTTGTCCGTCCTCTTTTAGAATACTGCTGCGCGGTGTAGGATCCTTACGAGATAGGACACATCGAGAAAATTCAAAGAACAGCAGCACATTCTGCATCATCGAGAAATTGGGGACAGAGTGTCACAGACATGATACCGGATTTGGAGTGAACATCTTAAAAAAAAAAAAAAAAAAAAAAAAAAAAAAGGCGTTCGCCGTTCGGGGGGGGGGGGGGGGGGGGGAGGGAATCTTCTCACGAAATTTAAATTACGAATTTCTTCGTCCGAAAGCGAAAATATTTTGTTGGCATAGAATGTTTTGTTGACGGAGAAACGATCATCATAATAAAATAAGGGAAATTAGAGATCGCAAGGGAAGATACAGGCGCTCGTTTTTTCCGCGCGGTGTTCAAGAGTGGAGTAAAGAGAATTATTCTGAAAGTGGTTCGACAAACCCTGTGCCAGACAGGTAAGTGTGATTCGCAGAGTAGCCATGTAGATGTAGATGTAGGTGAAAAATTACAATAGCGAATGCGAAATTACGCGAATAATTTAAAATTAAAACTCAAATATTCTCGAAAATCCTGGAATTCCCGGAACTTATGTCTTGGCAGTATCGATGTCGATAAAAGGCAAAAGTGGTCGAGATTATCGATTTTCATGACGGATGAACCGTCTGTTAAGTTTGCACTGAAACCTGGGTGCACTAGCTAGAATTTGTTTATGCGCTAACATACAACATATTCAGTCTTAGTTTCGTAGTAACTTTACTTGATACCTCCACAACTATAATAATAATAATAATAATGATAATGATAATGATAATAGTAATGAAATAGAAACACAAAGAAAAACCAAAATTTTATGATACGCTGATAACTGAACCATTTATTTAATTTCCATTCGCGAAAGAGATATAAAGCGCGTTTGCGCTTAAGAGGAGTGCAATTAAAGAGGTAATGAAACATTTAGCTGTTTTAATTTCTGGTACACTATGTGATGAAAGGTATCCGGACGCCTGGCTGAAAATGACTAACAAGTTCGTGGCCCCTCCATCGGTAATGCTGGAATTCAATATGGTGTTGGCCCCCCTTAGCCATGATGACAGCTTCCAATCTCGCAGGCATACATTTATTCAGGTGTTGGAAGGTTTTTTGGGGAATGGCAGCCCATTCTTCACGGAGTGCTGCACTGAGGAGAGGTATCGATGTCGGTCGGTGAGGCCTGGCAAGAAGTTGGTGTTCCAAAACATCCGAAATGTATTCCATAGGATTGAGGTCAGGACTCTGTGCTGGCCAGTCCATTACAGGGATGTTATTGTTCTGTAACCACTCCGCCACATGCCGTGCATTATGATCAGGTGCTTTGTCGTGTTGAAAGATGCAACCACCATCCCCAAATTGCTCTTCAACTGTGGGAAACAAGAAGGTGCCTAAAGCATCAGTGTAGTCCTGTGCTGTGATAGTGCCATGTAAAACAACAAGGGGTGCAAGTCCCCTCCATGAAAAACACGACAACACCATTGCCTCCGAATTTTACTGTTGGCACTACACAAGCTGTCGAATGACGTTCACCGGGCATTCGCCATACCCACGCCCTGCCGTCGGATCGCCACACTGTGTACCGTGAATCTTCATTCCAGACAACGTTCTTCCACTGTTCAGTCGTCCAGTGTTCGCTCTCCTTACACCAAGCGAGGCGTCGTTTGGCTTTTACCGGCGTGATGTGTGGCTTACGAACAGCCGCTCGAGCATGAAATCCTAGTTTTGTCGCCTCCCGCCTAACTGTCGTAGTACTTGCAGTGGATTCTGTTGCAGTTTGGAATTTCTGTGCGATGGTCTGGATAGATGTCTGCCTGTTACACATTACGACCCTCTTCAACTGTCTGCAGTCTCTTTCAGTCAACAGACGACGTCGGCCTGTAGACTTTAGTGCTGTACGTGTCTCTTCACGTCCCAACTTCACTAGCGCATCGGAAACACAGGACCTAGGGATGTTTAGAAGTGCGTAAATCTCACATACAGACGTATGACACAAGTGACACCCAATCACCAGAGCACGTTCGAAGTCCGTGAGTTCCGCCGATGCCCCATTCTCCCCTCTGAGGATGTCTAATGACTACTGAGGTTGCTGATATGGAGTACCTGGCAGTAGGTGGCAGCACAATGCACCTAATATGAAAAACGTATGTTTTTGGGGGTGTCCGGATATTTTTTATCAAATAGTGTATAATATCCTTTCTTAACTTAGATATTTAGTACTTGGTTATTTTAAATATTTTAAATCGCATTATCGTTCAATTCTGTCACTTTTTAATGAAGAGCTAGTGTAATATCGTCAGTATTCGTTCATTTACTTAAACGTTTCCAAAGTCAGAAACACGAAACATATACCTTCCCACATCTTTTGACTCGTGTGTGCTTTCACAGGCTATAGTAAATTATGGAAAAGATAAAGGGAATGTATTCACGCTTCCTCTTAACTGATCAGGTATTTTGAATACAGAAGAGGGACAAGGGGCCTGGTTACGGTGGAGGTTTGAGCGAGTACCGCCAGCCGTGAACGACCGTCTGCCGGGATATCCCGCGGCCGATCGCAGTGTGTGAGGTTGGTAGAGTGTGATGACGTCACTCCCGCACCTCCCGGCCACCTGGGCAGAGCAGGGCTACCAGCTCCCTGCTTATGCTAATAGGCTAGCCGACTCGCCGCAGCAGCGACCGGGGAACAAGGAAAGCCACTCGTTATCCGGGGAAATCAAGGGTCTGTCGGAACCCCCGGAGTCACAAATTGGAAACCCGCTACCATAAACTTTTTGGCATCTTAATACATATCCATACCACAGGTGGCCACACGGATTCTTCTAATGATCTTGAGTTATACAGTTGTATCTGCTCTTAACGAATTAACGGACAGTAACGGAATTATTCCGGCACCATATCGATCGAAAAATCAGTAGCCTAATCACGTAACATTTATCCGCCTCCATTTATCTATATTAACACCAGGAATACGATCGTAATTAGTGTTTTTTTTCTACAGAAATTATTGCCCAAACTACAAATTATATCCATGTTCTAACCGTAGAAAGAAGATATAACGTACGGAGCATGTGCAAAATAGAAATAGATATGAGATTTCAGCTACTTGTACTTTTTCGGAAGTGAATAAGAAATGTTAATAGTTGGTCTTTGCTCTGTAGATTTCAACAGCGAACAAATGTTACGGATGATACGAGAGACATTCAATAAGTAATTCAACACGTTTTTTCTAAAGCAAGTTGGTTTTATTCAGGATTCCAATACAGCATATACTCATTTGGCCACAAAACCATATTTTTCAACATAATCTCTGTTCAATGGAACGACCTTACGCCACCTTACCGGCAGGGTCTGTGTTCCCGCGTCCTACCACTACTGGTCGACGTCGGGGCCAACGTCTTGATGCATCAACAACCTCCCCTTCGCGCACATACTGCTTCTCGTGGAGTGCTTGGCTTCTTTGAAAAATTAAATGATAATATTTGAGAGAAGTTACTGGTGACATAGATATTTTTTTACGTATGTGGACTGAAGCAGTAAGGGAAAATTTGCAAATGGTTCAAATGGCTCTGAGCACTATGGGACTTAACATCTGAGGTCATCAGTCCCCTAGAACTTAGAACTACTGAAACCTAACTAACCTAAGGACATCACACACATCCAGGCCCGAGGCAGGATTCGAACCTGCGACCGTAGCAGTCCCACGGTTCCGGACTATAGCGCCTAGAACCGCTCGGCCACAATGGCCGGCGAAAAATTTGCACCAAGGCCGGGAATCGATCCCAGGTCTCCTGCTTACCACGAAGTCACCTTGGCACAGTGCTTCACACAACTGCCGCTTCCGTCTGTAAACATAAAATCGTATCTGTATGAGACCAGTGAAGTCTCTCGAATTGTCTAATTTTATTTGTATAAGTACCTGCGACTGAGTTTCAGTCTGGATCCTCCATTTACGTCCGATGCTGAAGTGCTGTTCCACAACATGGAGAGCGTCGCCAGTTCTGTTTGAGTGTGAGGGGGCCTTTAAGGTAGACTGGGACGGCAGTGAGAGTTTGGACCGAGGAGCGAGGTGTGTCAGGGTAATCTGTGCAGCTGTGTGAACCGGTGTGCCGAGGCGGCTTAGTGGCCATCGTACCTGCCTACTAAGCAGGGGACCCGACTTCGATTCCCAGCCTTGCTACGAACTTCCACTTACTGTTTCATTCTATATACACATAAATTTGCATCATTGTGTCAGACAGATGGAAGACGGTAGGAGTGAGTTACAGGCTGTAGGGTACACGAGGAAGGAACTTGTAACTGAGTGGCGTTTACTTGTGTGTGTGTGTGTTATCGTAAATACTAACATGAGAAAGTGAACTGACAACCAAAGTGAGCTACTGAACTCAAAGCCACATCAATTATATGAAACTGAAAAGAATCTTGTGTCTGTGGAAACTGATCTCATTCATAAGCAAATAAACAAGTAAACCAGTAATTTCATGCTCAGTAGACATGGTAAGTACATAAAAAACTGTAATTTCGATCTGTATAAGAATGTAACGTAAAACACACGAAAATTTCTGCACCGACATATGGCACTAAAGAAACTGACAGAACCTACATTGAGCAAAGGAAACGAAACAATCACGTATTATGAATCTTACCCTTAAAATGAAGTACTGGCAGAAACAGCAACACAGCAAGACAACGCAACAGCTAAAAAAATACTTCAAAAAACTAGTTACAGTTGGTCAAGCGAAATTGGGTTCATAATCTTCAAAATGAGAAACATGATTCAACCTTTAAGTTCTGAAATTTCAGTTAGGAAGGAACTTATCAAAGAAAACAGTTATAGACTCTAATATGAAAATTGTCCACCCCCGGTAGCTGAGTGGTCAGCGCGACAGAACGTCAAACCTACGGGTCCGATTTCGATTCCCGGCTGGGTCGGAGATTTTCTTCGCTCATAGACTGGGTGTTGTGTTGTCCTAATCATCATTATTTCATCCCCGTCGACGCGCAAGTCGCCGAAGTGGCTTCAGATCGAAAGACTTGCGCCCGGCGAACGGTCTACCCGACGGGAGGCCCTAGTCACACGACAAAACAGAAAATTCATTTAATTTAATGACTTCCATGGTACAGTAAATTAACTCAAAAGATGAGCCAACAGAATAATGATCAAAAACTCGATTGTGACAAGGGTTAAGTGGTCTAACAATATAAGTCTATAAAAATAAAACTAAACATTTTACGTCATCATATAATACCTTGTCCTTCATTTCAAAACCTTTTTTATGCCTGTATGCTATCCGACCATTGTTCTGAGTCATCATTCCTCCTCGTAATAAATCTGCAACTCACATCGTTCTAAAAATTCGTCCAAGCATCACACTGCACACTCAAAGAAAAATCCTCCTGCTGCACACTGCAGCTATCCCCTACTGTCTGTCAAAGATTCAACGACTCCACAGTGCTGCCATCGCAGACACAGATACTGTTACCTAACAACTGTTTCTCTTAACACAATTCTGGAAATATATCACTCTCCTTTACAAATATTAACAGGTACAATAACATTATCAAAAAACATCCATCTTGCAGCGTCGAATGGCGTTCTGTGAGTTCCTTTCGGCTACACAAACGTCTGTGACGCTTTTTGTTGTCATGGACAAGGAAAAGTTCGTTTACATTTTTGAGGTGACGAGCATGCTGAAGCTTTTTCTTCAGTTTCGTAAGGGTAGCAAAACACATTTAAGAATTGATCGTTTCACCATGAGGGAGGACATCAAGCAGAATAAACTCTTCAGAGTCCCAGAAGATCATCGACATGACTTTACGGTTGAATGTGCGGCTCTGAACTTTTTCTTCGGGGGAGAGGTGGTACGCTGCCACTCCCTGGACAGCAGTTTGGTTTCCGGTTCGAAGTCATAACCCATTTTTCACCGCCGGTGACGATTTTTCGATAGCAAATTGTCACCACCAGCCTCGTAACGAGCAGGCAATTCCGCTGTGATGGTCCTTCTTTGCTCTTTGTGGTCTTCTGTTAGACAACGAGCAACCAGCGGGCACACACCTTTCAGTGTCCCAGTTGGTGGACGAATGTGACAGCACTACCGACAGAGAGCCGTCCACTTGATCAGCGAGGTGTGAGACTGTGGCCCTGGATCACCTCGAATGAGAGTGTCCACACGTTCCAACACCGCAGGAGTTACAGCTGTGTGCGGTCGACCAGCTAGCGGGAGCTCGTACAGGTCTGCGCGACCTTGTTACGACGACAGAGGCTCACCGTGCTTTTGTTTACTGCCAGGTCTCTACAGACATTCTGCAAGTGGCTGTGAATATTTCTGATTCTCCGGTTTTCCGCCAAAAGAAGGTCAATGAGAGCTCTCTGTTTGGGACGTACCTCCGCTACTGAAGCCCGCTTAACTGCTATACATAGCGCCGCCACAGATAGAATCTTCATGAAACTATAGGCGCTGAAGCGGGAATATTACACCATGTTCCACGCAAATTCCGCATTTTTTCAATTAAAACTGCTCGGGAGAAAATATGTTGAATTACTTATTGAACTAGGAGCTGTAGATGTAAAAGACTACAGTAAACACAACAAATAATTGACATTATTTGATGCGAGTGCTACTCTGAGAAGAAGAGGGTGGCAGAGGAGAAGAATTCGTGGAGAGGCACGTCAGACCGGTCAGAGGACTGAAAAAAGAAAAAAAAACGTTGAGGCATCTGATGTGGAACCGTCTCTGTGACTCGTTTAACGGTTGCACCGCGAATATCTGGACGGATATACTATGATGTATCTGTGCATATCCGCAACAACAGTTACTTTCTGGTGCTGCGTTAAGGACAGCGTCATTTTTCCAATTACAATTACTGACCACTGGGAACAGAGTATCGTAATATTGGCTTGAATGGGCAGTGTCCTGGACAGGATAGGCGTACTGATGACACCCCCGCGCTGACCTCTTCTGCCTGGCTTCCCACGTTCTCTTGTTTCGAATGAAGTGACATTGCTTGCTTATACAACAATCGAAAGCCGACCGCGATCGCCGAGCGGTTCTAGGCGCTGCAGTCCTGAACCGCGCGACTGCTACGGTCGCAAGTTCGAATCTTGCCTCGGGCATGGATGTGTGTTAGGTTCAAGTAGTTCTAAGTTCTAGGGGACTGATGACCTCAGATGTTAAGTCCCATAGTGCTCAGAGCCATATGAACCATTTGAACAATCGAAATCTGCGGCCGAGTGACACGGCAGCTGTTCTAGGACACTACTTTAGACTCTCGGATCCATAGTTGGGCTCCTTGTCTGTTTTTGGTATAAAACCAGAGCTTGTATTAGTAAAGTTTCTCTTAAGTATATTTAAAAGTGCACCAAGCATTGCCCGTTATACTGAACGGTCTAGGACGTTTTGATTTAATGTTGTAATGAATGAACGTCTACTAGATAAGCGAACTGTTCGATTAACACTTAACCGTATAAACCACTAACAACAGTATGCCAGATATGACAATTGTTTCTACACGACTTCAGTTTGGTTGCTAAAAAGGTCCTTGGAGAATAACCAAAAACCCTTTTCACTAATCACCACAGAAAATTCTAATTTCTGTAATGTTACAGTCTTCTTGCACAAGGCGCGACGCTTAAATCCGGACATATTTCAATTTGAACTTCCCACGATATCGTAGTTCCGCCGGAGGTTGCGATTGGCGTTCTAGAAAGCCATACGCATCTAGTAAACAGTCAGAACCTCAAAATGGCCGAGATGTTACGGAAAAGTGCAAAGTAAAGCCCAAGAACCGGAATTATCGAAAGTCCTCGCCCTGGGCGTTCGATTCTTCGGGCACCCGAGAACAACTGTTTATTGTGGCCAAGTATAATGCTTTGGAGAAGTCTGGGGAAGGTTCCGCTAATCCGGCGAGGAAACCTCATACGGGGAAACGCGTATCACGAACTGCAGCAGTCATGGAATAGGCTCAGCAGCTGATTTCGGAGGACCCGGAGCAATCGCTGAGGAAATCGGCATCAGTATTGAATGGCAGCGAGCGAAAAATGCGTCGGATGGCAGAGGAGGACCCCATACGAACCATTTAGTCCAAAACTGGCTCTCGGATAACGCTGACGTGTTCTGGTCAGAGGAGTTCTGGCCCCCGAAAAGCCGGGATTTGAGTCGCCTCGACTACTAAGTTTGGAGTGTAGTCGAAAGAGTTACCAATAAGACGAGGTACCCTAATGGTGCATATCTACGCACAGCTATCGAAGCAGCATTCGCTAATATGGACCATGCTTTTTTGAGTGCATGCGATCGCTTCAGGACAAGATTGGAGGCGGTCACTGCGGCTGAAGGAGGTTACATCGAGTAATGTTGCTCTTGAAAATACCATTAATAATAAATAAAACGATTTTTGTTTTCATTTGTATTTCGTTTTAAGAAATTTGCTTTAAAAATAGAGTTTCATTTGCCAGGATTTAAGCACCTCGCTTTGTATGTAAATGACTTCGTTCTTTGAATTTGTTATAGCTGTGGAACCCAAACAAAGTCTACGTTTACATTCTATGGCATGTGAATTACCAGATTCGATTACAGCAGAGGAAAATCTGCGTCTGGCGCGAGCGAACCGTCACAGCTTCGGTATGCATAACGGATTAAAAAGGTTTACATTTGTGTCTGCGGCTTCCTACGCGCACGAGTAAGTCGCATACATTTCAAACAAGCCGATGTTTCGCATTTATTAAAAATGTTTCGCACGTATTTGCACAAATTTTTCATCTGATTCTCCGCTGTTTTATAACATGCGAAACGAGAGGGGTCTCGGACGTATCTCTGGTATTCCACTGTGTCCCGAAACTCTACGACAAAATTAAGTCACCCTGCAGTTCTTGCGGCCTGGCTGACGCACTAAACAACACAGACATGTGACTGATTGGGCTTCACACTTTTAAATTACTCCTTGTTAACTAAATACAGGAAAAAGTTCCAGCAGGTCGTTGTCGAACACTTTTACCTGTCACTTCGTCTTCCCCCCACTCCTACACCTAGAGGCACGAGGGATATCTTACCCCACATTACTTTTATATAAATAATGAACCGAGTACATACAAAATATGATTGAATTTGTTTCTGACTCTCCTGAGATAAGCTCTTGTGTCACCCCATTTTCACTCCCTCCTACACTCTAACGGGAGACAGGGTATTCTTGCCCTTACAGTGCTGGTTTTCAGATGGTAAGTAACGTGTGTACGAAGTTTTGTTGAAATTTATTCATTGGTTTAGTCGGAGATGTGGAACGTACATACTTACATACGTTATGTTAAAAAATGACGAAATTCCTCCAGATGTATTAAGGTGTTGGTTTTATTGGCAACTAGTTTCGATGTTGTTACAACATCATCTTCAGGCCCATACTTGTTGACAGTAACCGTATGTGTCTAACACTAGTAGTGAATGGTGAGATAGGCGTGTTCCATGCGGAAGGCAAGTATGGGCCTGAAGATGATGATGTAACAACATCGAAACTAGTTGCCGATAAAACCAACACCTTAATACAGCTGGAGGAATTTCGTAATTTTTTAACATATATTAATATTATACTAGCTGACGTCCCAGGTCATCCGTTGCAATTATGGATATACGAAGATACTTACATACAGTGACGCATGTGATTGCAGCAAATCCGCGTTTGATGCGAATGCGGCTAGCATTTCTCTTAGCGCTCAGGCTTCTAACAATACCATTTCTCCCATTTCACGCTGGACAAAAACAACTGACGGGCGGCCATGCTAGCCATACCCACAGACTAGGTTCACTTTACAGATGCCACCGCCCCAGACGTCTGGCCCACTGCAGAGATTAGAATGGACGCATGGACACACAAACTGGATGCTAGAACATGTAAATACGTTGTTCGTCTATAAATCTCCGCAGACGATCTAGACGTTCAGAAAAGCAATACACTCCTGATTGCCGTCGAAATGGCGTGAGAATCGGCGCACGTATATGACAGTAATTATGTACCCACCCAGGACCTGAAATCATTCCTGTCTGCACAACTGTCACACTACCGAGTGAAAGTTCTGCGACTTAGACACAGCTTCGAACAATCTTCGCTAATTTGGGGTGGATGCCCCATGGTGACCTCAGTATGTGTTGGAATTGCCAACGAGTCGCCATAATCATAGTACAATGTTAGTGTCCGTCCCAGTTGATCAGGCGAACATAGAGGTATGCATAACTTGAGGCGGCGCATCCTAACCCTAAAATCGTCATATACAATTTCTCTCTGTTGAACAATGCCTTAACAGCAGTACAAACAACTTTGCTCTGCTAGGAAGAAGGTTATTGTGCCTCTTGGAATGAAATACTGACACTCTATTGCCCAGTAATTGTCTTAACTAACTGCCAGCTGGTCGTCTGCGTACCTTTCCTGCATATATGGTTTAGCTCCATATTTGCGTAAAAGTTAATTCTTACAAGGTACAAACAGTAATGCAGCTGAACTAAGTTAAGCGAAAGTTGAAGCGACTGTGATCAGTTAATCGCGTTGTAGAAGTTGTGCACTTTAAGAGAAGCCGCTAATGAACCTCTATAGACTGACAAACAGGAATTCATGTAAGTTGTCGTTGACTCTACTCTAGAAGATTGTATCCTTTAAAAAAATATATACATAAGTAAATAGGAGATATAAAATAGAAATTGTCTGCGAAATTCGATTTATCCATCACTTGTAGTTTATCCGACTGTGGAAGTGAGTAACAATAACTATAGGTCTGTGTTTATTTACAACATCGGGTAAACAACATATTCCCTGCGACCGTCGTGTGTATACACGGAAACTGGGGTGGTCTCACATCAAGAGGTCCAGACATGGAAAACGACTCCCGCTTGTGCTGGCTGAAATGGTTCACTGTATGACGTAATCGTAGTAAGTCTTTTAGTATCTTTTCTTTAAAATAAAATATATTTATTATTATTAATACACCGAGCGAGGTGGCGCAGTGGTTAGCATGCTGGACTCGCATTCGGGAGGACGACGGTTCAATCCCGCGTCCGGCCATCCTGATTTAGGTTTTCCGTAATGTCGCTAAATCGCTTGAGGCAAATGGCACAATGGTACCTTTGGAAGGTCGCGGTCGACTTCCTACCCTATGACTTCACTGTTTGGTCCCCTCCCCAAAATCAACCAACGAAGCAATTATTACTATTGTTAATCAATATCTTTAAACGACTATATGATAATCCACGGATTAAATGTCACTGTGCATTTATTACCACAGCTTATGCAACAGACTGTAAGTGCCGATAGATCCGTAACAAAAGTTTCAGTAGTAAAACAAATTCAATGCTTTTCTTGTGAGCTACATCAAACATATTCTTGCGTACAGATTTTTTCTGGAGTCTTCAGCCTCTTATTCCCAGATCCTCCTTATGGCTCAGTGTGAAAATGAAAGCTCTGAACCATACCTGCTGTGACTCTGCTGACTAACTTCAAACGCTGCACGCCGACCAAGGAGCACCTCAGACAGAGGAAACGCAGCAAAACAAACAATACGTACTAATACGTAACACTGTTCCCCAAAACATGGATCTGTGCGCCCACACATCTGTCAATAAACAGCACGATTACTCATTTATGTAAGACGACGAGGGTGCAGAAAACTTTGCACTTCTGAATTACAAAAGGAAAAAAAATTCTGAGTATAATTGTGAACAGTTCTGTACCGTCGCAAGGTCGTAGTTGTTAGTATCACTGATCATGTTTTCTCACTTATCCAATTCTTCGTTACCTAGGTTAGGCTGTGTATGTATTAATTTTTTTACGACTGTCACGTACAGCTTTCCAAAACTGTAATTTGAAAGCGTCGTAGAAAAAAAGTTAGAAAACTTTTGATTCCATCTGACGCGATTACAACGGAATGAGATTTCGTAATTGAAACAAAAAATGTGGTCTGGTAGTAGTATTTCGCCGCCGTGGGTGCAGAGAAGACGAGGGCTCTGGTGACAGAGCGCGTGGCTGCGTGACTGTGCCCAGTTGGGTACGCTGGCGACGTGGACACGGTCGGGTGTGAGGGACCTTTGCATCGGAGTTCACCTGCTGTTTCTCTGATAAACTGCAAGTTAAGTTGGTTAAAGGTTTAGATGTTAATTGAAGAATTTTGGTTTGTGCAACCAGCGTCTTTTCTGCCTTGTGGCCTCCTGCTTTCGGATTTCCTGTCCCTGTCGCCGGTGTAATTATAGACTGTGATCTTTTGACTTCTTATTAGTACTGTCTGGGAGGAAGTGTATTTTTGGGCAGGGATTATGGTTCCTGATTTGATTCCTCCTCCTCCCCTGGCCTCGCGTGAGGTCGATGTGATTGCTGAATGTGAGGCGTTGTGGGTCTGTTAGTCCGCTTCTAGTCTGAGCATCCTTCGGGAGACAATTGTGGCTGCCCTTACTTTCGGTCGGTTAATTGTTTCTGTCCCAGGACATTTTGGTGGCAGAACATGGTATTGAAGTTGTTAGTTATTGTAAAATGTTAAATGGTGGTATTTTACTGATTGTTTTTGGCCACTGTTTAAAAAGGTTAAGTTTGCCTTTCATTGGTGGGTTTTTTAAAATTACGTGGCTTTACAATTGTTAGTTATTGTAAAAGGTGAATGACTGTATCTTTACTTTGATTGTTTTAATGTACTTGGCATCCTAGTTCTGCCTCCCTGTTAGCGAGCCCTTGTAATTTCATATCTTGTTGTGCCAAAATTTAAAAGAAGTGGCTCCCTACATGTTCGGTAGCAAAATTGTATGCAAATTGTTTTTGTTTAATTACTTGGAAAGTTTTAATTTTGTTATTAAATGATTTATCAAAGTCTGTTTTAAGTAAAATGGCTTGGCTATTAACGGTAAAGTAAAGGTTTTAATTTCATTACTTGGAAAATTTTGATTTGTTATCAAATGTCTTATGAAAACGGGTTTTAAGTAAAATGGCTTCGCCGTTAACTATAAACTAAGTTGTTTGGAAGAGGCACTCATGGCTGCTACCTTTTCGGATCTGTTCCTGGTCCAATGGTACAGAAATGACTGTTAATGGTTGAAGTAATCAATAAAAAATTGTAAGTTGCAACTCGACAGTAACCAACTAATTTTGGCCCTGTTTCCCAACTGGGGGTTTTCCTTGATTAATCGTAACAGCCGTCTCAATATTAAATCGTATTGAAACCCGTTGTCACAGCTTTAGCTCAAATGTGCTTAGTCTCTTCTTTAGGTTTTAATCTGATAGTTTTCGTTTCCTTAGCTCTGTCGGAGACTGTCGGATTCTGCATAACTGTGAGGAAACAGACTGTTTCCCTGACACTACGGACCGCTTGAGATACGTGCTAAGGTGAAACGTAAAACACACTCCTTGAACGTCAGCGTTTCCGATTTCACACTCTTAACTCTATAAGGTCTCGTTGGAAGTTGCATACGTGTGTGAAATTTAATACCTTCTTGTGGTTTCCACTGTCTCGCGCGGCGTATAGATCCTTGTTAAGAGGCCTGAGTCATTAGGAAATAACATCGAAAAACAGCTGGATGCTTTCGCTTTTCGCTATCGGGCCAATTAATGTTGCAGCCAATTACGGTCCCTCCAGCGGGCCTGCGAGCTGGAGCGGCAGTAGTTTTCACTTTCTTCCTTTTTTTTCGCCGACACCGACTGCCGGATGACGACAGATAAGCCGGCAACAGATGAGATTGTCTTCTCGTTTATCTGGAAAGAAATTCGCCTCTTCGTGGCCCAGGTGTTCGTGCTGGCTGCCTAATTAAGATGATAATGAAACGTCCAAAATAAACGTATAATTCGGTCGCAAATTTTGTTCACACAGTCGGAGAAAAGTCCGACAATTAAGTAAGAATTATTGTCTGCGCAGCAGATAAATTTCTCTGGGAGGCACCGTAGCTACTGGGATGCTGTGGCTTCGACGCAAGCAAGACAGTATCTTCGTCACCCAAAGCAGTAAGAAGCTTTGTCGCTCGTTGTACCTACTGCAGTGTCACTTCCACAGCTATCAAATTTACAGCAGAATAGCCCACGCAGAGTAATCGTTTAAACTGTCCCCGCGACGGTTGTGGATTACACGCAGTTACAGGGCCCTGTGTTTTTACAGTAATTGTTTTGAAGCAGATATAAAAGACGACTCATTTTTGAGGTCACCATCTTTCCAGATAAAATGATTTTAAAGTTTTTTGTAACAACCCAATACATCTTAAAGTGCCCAACAGGCTCAGCGCATTAGTACACATAAAAAATCATTCACGAAATATGGAGCGCTAACAAAATGTGGATACGTCACTTAAATAAGTAAACAGAGTTTCGTACTAGTATTTCGCAAGGCGGTAGCGATAGTCCATGGCAGTTACTAATCGCCAATACTAGTCCAAATACAATTAATTATTTTAGTGACATTGGAACTAATAGAGTCGTTTTTGCCTTAGAGACATCTCAGAGTAGTTCAAACAATCTATTCAGCAGTATTATTTAACTATTATTTTTTAATTTACCTTGTTAGTTGGTGTTTTAATGGCCACCATAAAGTTACAGTCATAATTACCGTTGTTCTCGGTTTTTACTTTAAGCTACACTTTTTCCATCGATGCACTTTGTCTAGCATGTTGTTCATCTGACTACCTGACAACAGTTGTTCGTTTCTCGCCGTGAAATGTGACTACAGCTGTTTGTAAGATGTCTGCTTTTTGTGCGTCTTCGGTTGTACACCCATTTCTTCCAGATCTTTCTTGATATTTATTTAGCGCGTTATTCTAGCTTTCGGTTTTGAGTTAAAAAGTTCAAGGCAGATTTCTTTCATTTGCATTCCTTGATTCTACTTCCATCGCCATATAACCAAACTCCAAATTGGCACATTTTGTCCTCTTCTATTTTAGATTATGTTTCTTGCTTCGATTTCTGTTGTGTAGACCCATTTTTTTATAATCTTGACCTTCCTTTTCACCGGGATTCCACTTGTAAACATTTCTCAGAGAGGATGAGATATGTAACATTATGTGATTGCCTTATCATTTTAAATCATCAGTCGCTCGGCAACGGCTACAGTTAGCAAATAATGTTGCGAGAATGAAAAAGGTGAACGACCTGTGACGTAACTTTTTTATTGTTGGAGCGCCGTCAAGAGATGCAGTGAGTTATTGACTTTGAAAACCGCGGCGTGAAACCGGACAGAAGAAGAACACTTTTACACATTTTTTTTGATGTACGAGATATTCTCGATGAAAAGTACTCATTCTTCTCTTGTCTCTTGTAACTTGTGTCGGACGCGCATGTCTTGCCGCCGTATTATTAGCGTTAAAAATATTATTTTAGTGTAAAGTAAAAGTGCAATACTAAAAGTGCAATACTGCATAGCAGTAGATTTATTGTGCGACGTGTATGTGAAAACGTCAAAGGAATTGTTTTCATTACGAGAAGTGCCAGTCAAAACGGCATCCATGTTAAATTCTTCATTGTAGTGTAAGTTCACTATTAATTGCCATAAATTCGGAGCTAAATGGAACTATTCATTTAGTGTAGAATCTATGTCCCACCTTCATGAAGTTATTTAATTTTCTTTATGTTTCTGCCAAATAGAGAGTTCAGTCACGAATTCTTTCATCGAGTTCGGACGGAAATTGCATGCGGCGAAATATTTTCTCCGCGCCATATTCTACTGGTAAATGCATGATAAACTAGGGCCCCTTAGGAAATTCATGTTGAGCTATCCAAAAATAATTATCTTTTGAATAGGCATTTACTCTCCTATGCACTGCAACTTCCGACTGATCAGACGATCCAACAAGAAACAGCTGCACACGGTCGGCGTTCGCAAATATATTTCCACCGCTGATTATAGCTATATGTTACAGCACAAAAGTAAACATATTGTTATAATTAGCGACTACGAACGGGGACATTTATAACTGTATGTTTATGTATACACATTACGTAAACATATCGTTATAGACAACTGATTGTATATCAACACACAGGTTTTGTTACTAAGTTGAAATGAATTTCAGATATTATTATTATTGTCCTTTAAGCTTAATTTCAGAGAGTTTTGAATGCCTAGGAAAGTGGTCTGAATAGGAGCGTCCTGAAAACCTGTAATCTGGCCTGGTTAAATAGATACGTACAAGAAATATTTCATCTAGAAAATGTACTCGTAGAATTGAAAGGAAAGTACAGATTTCTAATTCTTAGCTTTTGTGATTATATACTGCACAAAACGACGATAGAAATCGTATTTATTTCTGTCATTACATATCTTCACCTTCATTGCTTTGAAATACGTCTTATTCCTATGTGCGAGGTCTCTTCTTTTGGCAGCAGAGATACAGAAATGGAAAATGAGAATAGCTCCTCTCTCCTCGTGTACACCGCTGGCATCTCCCCCGGGGTGAAGTGTAATCAAACTTGAGATTTCAGTAAGCGAAGGTTATCCCCCTCAGTCATGGAACGACACTCCAGGGCGATAGTCCTAACCATCAATTACTACAACTAATGTCCGCACGGCAGAAACTTTGTGTGATAACCCTAACGCTTACAACGCCTCGTAAATAAACAGTTGTTACTTAGCTCCAGGGAAATCTCTAGCGCCATGTTGCATTCCCATTGGGTTGGAATGGGGATGCATGTAGTATCGCCTAACTAGAACGGTAGGTAAGGCAGCAAATGTTTTGAAACGTTCCAGCGCCCAGCTTTAAAACTAATTAGATACATTACGCAGTACAGTAGAACTATCTATACATTTTCGTCCGGAGTATTCACGTGCATCTCCTAAACAGCTTCTTCATGTTTCGATGTAAAACGCGCCTGTGTAAGAAAACTGCGCACTTTATCGTTTGATGTAAATAATTAGAATTGAGTAAAACGTACTGTAGCATCAAGAGGTTAAAACGGTGCTAACTGTGAAATTACTTTCTTCTACAAATTTTTATTTGTGGACATCCACAAGTCTTCTGCTACATGTTCATGGTAAACAAATTCGGCGTAGATGTAAAATACTTTTGTTGATGGAAGTGTTGCACAGTAGAAGTCGCCATACACTACCACACTTTCTGTGTCTCATCCCCTCATCGGGTCAATCTGAAATAAAAAAAAAACCTGTTGTAACCTACTCCATTAATGTTCGTGGTAAACAACATGAAAAGGATGTCTAACATGGTACGGAGAGGAACTGATGTACAACCGCATAAGAATGCCGAAAAAATGCAGAACCAATATAGGTAATAAAAAAAACTAACGGCAGTCCAATGCGGGAGATGTTCACCTTAACAAGGAATTAAGAAAAAGCTGCATGACTAATAACAGAATAGGTAGAACAAAGCAAGACACACATGACATAGAATGCTATCATAAATAATAGCATAAGGCAAGGACCGAAAGACACAAAATCGCCATAAACTATATCCAACAGCAGAAAAGTCAAACATAACAAATGACAGGTTGTGAACCAGTGAAAATAAAAGGTACAACATCTGAATGATAAAAAAATTAAAACATTTTAAGAAATTAAAAAGTAAAGAGGTTTTTAAAGTAATAAACCATTTGATGTTATTGCAATAAAAGAGATCCAGAACGCAGATGAAGGGCCCTTGGCAGGGTTGTGAAAAAGGAGCGTAGAAGACAGTAAGCTGACTCCGAAACTGGTTACTGAAGGCTTTGTACAGTTATTCGGGATATTATTATGGTTGAGCTCAACTTGTTCGTTAACGTCACTGTCAGGATTGTTAATCGTACATTTGAAAAATCGATCTCTTCCAAAACATTTAAAGGTAGGCCCTTATCATATGAGTAACACAAAGATTCTCCTCAGTATTCCGTATTTTATGATTACTTAAAACTAAATCCACAGACATTGCTGATTTGGACTTGTGAAGGATACAATGGTCCTTAAAACTAGTCTGGAAAGACCTGCCAGTTTGTCCAACCTAGCGCAAGTCTCATTGCTGACACATAATACAATAAATCACTGTTCCACTAAACGGTTTAGGTTCCCCGTATTCATTGCAGATAAGACATTGGCCATTATTACGAAGAATAAACAAATCCGGAAAAATATTTGAATCCCTCAACTATTTTCCCTCTTTCTCCAAAATCGTGCTCCCACAGGGAATGCTGACATACTTCCCTCCAGAATCCTGTGCAATCAGTGTGCTGCCCGCCACGAATTCCTCTGCTGTGCCAACCTTTTTATCTCTGAGAAGCACTTGCAGCCTTTATCCTGAAATATTTTGTGCACGTATTTGAACCCCTGTCTTCCTCACAGTTTTTCCCCCTTACAGCCCCTCTACTACCGTCGAAGTTATTCCCTGATGTCTTAACATTTGTCCTGTCATCCTGGCTCTTCTTGTCAGTCTCTTCCATATGTTCGTTCCCTAACAGATTCTGCGGAGAACCTCCTCATTTCTTACCATGAAAATCGACCTAATTTTCAGCATTCTTCAGTAAAACCACATTTCGAAGGCTTCAGTTCTGTTCTGTTCCTGTTTTCCCAATGGCATGTCTTATTACCATGCAATTCAATGCTCCAATCGTATATTCTCATCAATTTTTTCCTCAAACTAAGACCTGTTTTTGACACTAGCAGACGTCCCTTGACCAAAAGTGCCAATTTTGCCAGTGCTAGTTGCTTTTTATGTCCTCCTTGCACCGTCCGTCGTAGATACTGTGGTACCTAGGTAGCAGAGTCCCTTAACTTCGTCTGCTCCGTGATCTCCAGTTCTGATGCTAAGTTTTAGCTGTTCTCATTTCTGTTACTTCTCATTACTTTCGCCTTTCTTTAGTTTACTCTCAATCCATATTCTGTACTCATTACACTGTTCATACCATTCAACACAAGCTGTGATTATTGTTCACATTCACTAAAGATAGCAACGTCATCAGAGAATCGTATCATTGAAATCCTTTCACCCTGAACTGTAATCCCACTCTTGAATCTTTCTTCAGTTTCTCTCTTTGCTTCATCGATACATAGACTGAACAATAGTGGCGAAAGACTACGCCCTTGCCTTACAACATCTTTAATCCGAGCACTTCGTTCTTGATGTAGTCTTATTGTTCCATCTCGACTCTTGTACATGTTGTATATTACCCGTCTCTCCCTACAGCTTACCGCTATTTATCTCAGAATTTCGAAGAACATCTTGCACCATTTTTCCAGGTCGACAGATCCAATGAACGTGTCTCGATTTTTCTCCAATGTTGCTTCCATTAGCAACGGCAACGTCGGCACTGCCTCTCCGTTGCCTTTACCTTTTCTAGAGCCAAACTGATCGTCGCCTAACACTTCCTCAGTCTCCTTTCCATTCTCCTCTATATTATTCTTGTAAGCAACTTGAATGCATGAGCTGTTAACTGTGCGATACTTCTCTCACTTGTCAACTCTTTCTATCTTCGGAATTCTGTGGACGATGTTTCTCCGAAAGTATGATGGTATATGGCCAGTCTCTTACATTCTATAAACGAACTAAACAGTCGCTTTGTTGCCACTTTCTCCAATGATTTCAGAAACTCCGATAGAATGTTACATATAGCTCCTAGCTTATTTGACCATAATTCTTCCGAAAATCTTTTAAATTATGATTCTAATACTTGATCCCCTATCTCTTCAGAGGTTTTCAGTGTTCTCTTTCCACTTATCCGCTCTCTCGTCTGAATTTAACAATGGAATCCACCTTGTATTCTTAATGTTACTGACCTTTCTTTTAAATTCGCAAGTGGTTGTTTTGAGTTTTCTCTATGCTGAGTTCGTCGTTCCGACAATCATTTCTTTTTCGATGTCATCAAATTTTCATGCAGCCGTTTTGTCTTAACTTCCCGGCACTTCTTATCTATTTTGTTCCCAAGTGACCTGAATTTTCGTATCCTTGTATTTCCCTGAACATTATAGCACTTCCTCCTTTCGTCGATCAGCTAAGTATTTCCCCTGTTATCCATAGTTTCTTCGCAGTTGCCTTCTTGTAGCTAAGATTTTCTTTCCTACTACTGAGATTGCAATTTTTAGATATTTCCATTCCTCTTCAACTGTACTGCCTACTGAGCTATACATTTTCTCAGTACCTATAGCGTTAGAGAACTTCAAGAGTGTCTCTTCATTCCTTAGGGCTTCCGCATCCCACTTCTTTGTGCATTGATTCCTTCTGTCCAGTCTCCTAAACAGCAGCCTAATCTTCATCACTACTAAATCGTCATCTGAGGCTACACCTACTCCTGAGTACGTTCTACAGTCCAATGTTTCATTTAGGAATCTCTGCCTGATCATGACGTAATGTAACTATAATCTTTCCGTATCTTCCAGGCTTTTCCCGGTATGCCCTCTCCTCTGGTGATTCTTGAACGGAGTATTCGCTATTACTAACTGATATTTATTTTGAACTGAATTAGTCTTCCTCCTCTCTCGTTCCTACTATCAACCCCATATTCTCCCATAATCTGTTCTTCTACTCCCTCCCCTACAGCCGCATTCCAGCCAGATTCTCATCTCCCTCTACGTACTGAATTACTCGTTCAATATCCTCATAGACTCTCTCTTTCATCCTCTTCTCACGACTTCTGCGTGTATACCTAAACTACGAGAATTTTTGTATTTTTGTCGGTGTTGGTTTGCTGTCGATTCTGATGAGAAAGACTCTATGACTAAGCTATTCGCTCTCTGCTCCGCCTTTCTATCCATGACGAGTCCTACTCCAGTTACACCATTTTCTACTGCTGCTGATATTACCCTATATTCGTGTGACAAGAAATATTTGTCTTAGCTCCATTTCACTTTACTGAATTCCTCTACATCCACAGTGAGCCTTTGTGTTTCCCTTTTCAGATTTTCTATCAGACTTCTGACATCCCAATCCCAGCCTCGTAGAATGTTATTTTTTCGTTGATTATTCAACGTGTTTCTCGTGGTCACCTCCCCCTTGGCAGGCCACTCCCACAGATCCATATGAGGGACTAGTAGGGAATCTTTTACCAATGGAGTGATTATCACGACACTTTTCTCAACACATATTATGTGTTTTTAATGGACTGGTTTTCATTGCCTTTTGCATCCCCATGACGTTCATCATTGCTGATTCTTCCGCCGTTTAGGTGTAGTTTCCCACCCCAAGGGTTAGAGAGGAGAGTGCCCTGAACCTCTGCCCGCTCCTCCGCTCTCTTTGACAAGGCCGTTGCCAGAATGAGGGCGATTTCTCGTGCCGGATGTCACTGGCCATCATTTATGATGATTTTCATTCAAAATTTAAACGGTGGCGGCGTTCGATAGGATGTTTTGCTTACTAGTCAAATACGCTACAACTTTTTGCTGGTGTGTGTGATTCAAGAATGTATAAACATAAGATATTTCAAGAACCTTCCAGAACTATGAAGTACAGTCTAACAAATAACTGCAGTTGGTCGGATTTGAACTGACGACACGCAGTATGCTAGTCAACGACGCTTATCCCTTTTTTCTTTTCTTTATGACAGATAGGAAAGGAATCTCGGCTGACGAATCAAGTGTCGTGGTCTTTTTTTATCCTTTTTCTTACGATACAGAAGATACTTGTACCGGCAGGAAAGGAAGGACTCCGTCAGCTCTAGGTTGGTTGAAGACGAGCTGGGCAGTGGGCAGGCCATGGCGCCCTCCACCCCCTCTCCCCCCTCCCACCTCCCCCCCCCCCCCCCCACCTCTGCCTGTCACTGTGCTGGTCCTACACATGGGACTGGCCTTTTTGTGTAATTTCTCGGTTTTTAATTTTTTAATAATTTTTTGAATCCTTGCTATGCACTTTCTATACAAAAGTAAAAAGAAATGAAACAGAATCTGAGTTCATCCTACGTGGCTTCCGCCACTTAAAAAAAGGAAAAAAATTCTTTTCCAGTCGTTGCCTGCAACAATTTTGTTTTCTTTTTGTTAATTAAAGAAGAAAAACAAGACAAAGAGATGTCACAAAAATGAAATAAAATACCTAACAATAATAATGAATGGGACCATGACGAGCATACCACAAGGACCGGTTAACTCAACCGATAACTTGACGACGAAATACAGGGTCCCACAAACTGGCAAAGAAGTCGCGACGCTGTGGCATGCGCAAACGCTTCCGATATGCAGTGGCACTGTACTGGTGGAAGGCGAGTGGGTTCCTATAGCCTCCTCCATCTGCAGTGTAATAAACACAGAGCCCTAAGAGCCATGCAGTTGTACACTGCTGTCCAAAACTAAAGCAAGAAACCACTTGTTTCAGTTGTTAATTCTCAGCATACCTTGCTACATGGACTGTACCTTTTTGGAATGGTTGTTGCATATTCGACTCGCTGTGACAAATCAAACCAGCTAATGGGAAGTGACAGTAAATTTTTCCTTTTAGAGACGTAGAAAGAAATTTATTTAACTTAGCAAAACTACTGAAGGCCAATGTTAGTCTCTCCCTCACGAGCCTCTTGTTCTCTACAAGAGTCGTCAGAATCAAGCCTCATCGATGGGTTATGATACTGCATTATCAATTATGCCAATCAGCGGTAATATGATTGTATTTCCATTTTATGTAATTGATTTTTCATTCCTACTTTCAAACTTGCTGGATCAAGTTCTTTCATTCGTCTCCACTGCGGGCAAACCCTACAGTACATTTTATCGTCGTCATCATGAAAACGAATGTGGTTAAAATATGATCCATTATTTCTTCTTCGTTTTCTCACTTCAGAGACCTGTATTCGTATCGTGGGACTGCTGAGAATATGGATTATCATTGCCTGATTCGTCTGTTAAATCTGAATTCACAACTATTTTGTCAGTGTATATTCCATTTGAAGCACTGACGTATAGGTTGGATCATTGCCTCATTCGTCATGGGCAGTTTCTACAGGTTTGGTTGGTACTGTGTGAAGTTTTCTTAAAAACTGTGAATCCCAGACGAATTGGTATTTTGTACTCACGGTTCTGTTCCATGATTTCGCTCATTGCTTATTCAGTGGTCCATTCTCCTGTATTCAGATATATTTGTTTAATTACACTACTGGCCATTAAAATTGCTACACCAAGAAGAAATGCAGATGATAAACGGCTATTCATTGGACAAATGAATTATTGTAGAACTGACATGTGATTACATTTTCACACAATCTGGGTGCATAGATCCTGAGAAATCAGTACCCAGAACAACCACCTCTGCCCGTAATAACGGCCTTGATACGCCTGGGCATTGAGTCAAACAGAACTTGGATGGCGTCTACAGGTACAGCTGCCCATGCAGCTTCAACACGATACCACAGTTGATCAAGAGTAGTGACTGGCGTATTGTGACGAGTCAGTTGCTCGGCCACCATTGACCAGACGTTTTCAATTGGTGAGAGATATGGGGAATGTGCTGGCTAGGGCAGCAGTCGAACATTTTCTGTATCCAGAAAGGGCCGTACTGGACATGCAACATGGAGTCGTGCATTATCCTGCTGAAATATAGGGTTTCGCAGGGATCGAATGAAGGGTAGAACCACGAGTCGTAACACATCTGAAATGTAACGTCCACTGTTCCAAGTGCCGTCAATGCGAACGAGAGGTGACCGAGACGTGTAACCAATGGCACCCCATACCATCCCGCCGGGTGGTACGCCAATATGGTGATGACAAATACACGCTTCGAATGTGCGTTCACCGCGATGTCGCCAAACACGAATGCGACCATCATGATGCTGTAAACAGAACCTGGATTCATCGGAAAAAATGAAGTTTTGCCTTTCGTGCTCCCAGGATCGTCGTTGAGTACACCATCTCAGACGCTCCTGTCTGTGATGCAGCGTCAAAGGTAACCGTAGTCATGGTCTCCGTGCTGATAGTCCATGCTGCTGCAAACGTCATCCAACTGTTTGTGCAGATGGTTGTTGTCTTTGCAAACGTCCCCATCTGTTGAATCAGGGATCGAGACGTGGCTGCACGATCCGTTACAGCCATCCGGATAAGATGCCTGTCATCTCGACTGCTAGTGATACGAGGCCGTTGGGATCCAGCACGGCGTTCCGTATTACGCTCCTGAACCCAACGATTCCATGTTCTGCTATCAGTCATTGGATCTCGACCAACGCGAGCAGCAGTGTCGCGATACGATAAACTGCAGTCGCGGTAGGCTACAATCCAACCTTACACGATGTCCTTACACGAGGAATCACAACAACGTTTCACCAGGCAACGACGGTCAACTGCTGTTTGTATATGAGAAATCGGTTGGAAACTTTCGTCGTGTCAGCACGTTGTAGGTGTTGCTGCCGGCGCCAACCTTGTGTGAATGCTCTGAAAAGCTAATCATTTACATATCACAGCATCTTCTTCGTGTCGGTTAAATTTCGCGTCTGTAGCACGTCATCTTCGTGGTGGAGCAATTTTAATGGCCAGTGGTGTAATATCCATTGTTTTCCTATGTCTTTGTTGGTTAATCTTTGTGAATATTTTGTACATTACCAGCTCAGTTTGATACATCTTCAATTGAAATATTATTTTTTCATACGTAAGGTGTTTCACTGATTCATTCGATTTCACAGTATCTTTTACATAAATGACAATAATATGCAGGCATAAATTTCACCTTCTGCATCAAAACTAAGCGTTTTCTTTTAGCTCCAGCTGTTAAGTTGCCGGTTCATGTGGTTTCTCCCTGGTGATGATAGCTAACTCGCTCGCTCTCCCATTACCTAATGCAAGTGGAGTCAACTTGGCGATAGTACAGCAGAATACGACTTTAAGCACTCCAGTTTCAACAAGTACAACTGAGTTTGTGCCGCGTGATTTTTGTCGACAGTGCGTCAGTACAGCTCCTGCAGCTCATAGTACTCGACCATGACAGCAGTGGTTTGAGGATACTGTTTTTTATGTGAGGGGGAACTCACAGGCTGCCCGCGTGTGCTCGTTCTAAACCCCTTTGCACTGGACCCTCAGAGGTCTTCTGCCCTCATGGTGTCGTTTGTGTTTCAAACCATACAGTATTCGATTGATACACGTCCTTCATGAGGGTGATGTACGTGTTGAGACTTGTGAATTTCTTTGGGGCGTGGAAATGGGAGATAACAATTTCCTTGCACGTCTAATGTTCAGTGATTGGCTACGTTCCGCTCAAGTCTGTAGTACCTACCCACCACCTTTTACACATTACAATAACAGAAATTTTTCAACTGGATGGAAAGAGTTGTCAATTAGGAACTTTTTCAGTTCGTTTTCAAATTTTAGTTTGCTGTTAAACATCTCATATTCTGGGGAATGTGATCAAACATTTTAAGTGCAATATCATACATCCATTTTCTGTGCCAAGCGCAACCATAATGGGGAGTAGTGAGTGTCATTTTCCATCTGGTACTGTAATTATGTACATCATCGTCATTTTTAGCTGCGGTGGATTACTTACGAAAGATTCATGAGGGAATGAATTTGCTGTGAAGCAGTAGTCGCAATGTCCAACTTCTTAAACGGATGTCTACAAGATGATGGTGGGTGAGCATCATACATTTTCCTCACAGCACGTTTTTGAGCTGTGAAGACTTTCATACTTAAAGATGAATTACAACAAAACATAATTTCACATGACATTATTCAACAAAAATCTACAAATAACAATCGCAATACGAGGAATAGTTAATGTAGAGTAAAAAAAAATGCAGAAATACATTTGTTTAGGTTACATATTTAAGTGATCAAAATTAGAAGATCACAGGTTAATGAAATCGCGAGGTAAGTCACTGCATATGTGAAATGCTGGTAAATTAATAACCGGCGTAAACCCCAGAACGTTGAATGCAAGCTCGCTAATGTGCACGCATTGTAAAGGTGCCTGATGTCAGTTTGTGAGACGGAGTTCCAAGCTGTTGTACTCGGTCGGTCACTGCTGTTTGTGGATGATGGCGCAGTTGCCACACGATGAGGTCCCACATGTGCTCAACTGGACACAGACCTGGTTATGGAGCAGGCCAAGGCAACATGATGATGATGATGATGTTGATGTTTGCTTTGTGGGGTGCTCAACTGCGCGGTCATCAGCGACCGTACAAAGTCCCAAGCATTACCCAGTCTAAACTAGCCACTGTCACGAATGATGATGATGATGAAAGGACAACACAAACACCCAGCCCCGGACACAGGAAATCCCCAACCCGGCCGGGAATCTAACCCGGGACCCGGCGATCCAGAGGCAGCAACGGAAGCCACTAGCCCACGAGCTCCGGACCCAAGGCAACACGTCGACACTGTGTACAGCATGTTGGGTTACAACAGCCGTACTATGAGGAGCGTTATCCTGATGGAAAACATCCCCTGGAATGCTGGTGGTGGTGGTTTGGGGTCAGTGGAACGCACGCTACAGGGCTCTGGACTGTCCTTGAAGTAATCGATTTTGAACAGTTCTTTGTGACACAGTGGTGCCAACCGCTGCTGCAGATGCAGTGCGATGCGCCCGAGCAATATGCCGAACACAGTGGTCTTCCCTCCCGGTAGAACCATGTGGTCGTCCAAAGACGTTCTTCTTGCGAACGTACATTTCGTGACCACCGTTGCTAGTAATCATGTAGAGTTGCAACATTTCTGCCAAGTCTTTCTGCAGTATCGCAGAAGGAACATCCGGCTTCTAGTGTCCTATTACATGACATCTTTAAAATTCAATGAGGTGTTTATAATGGCGTTTTTGTCGCCGTAACTAAGCTCACGACCGTTACAGAGTGTATTTAAAGTAAACCTGATCTGTATCCTCATAGTCGCACACTCTTATGCGACAGGCGTGAAATGTGAATTTACATCATCTCTCAGATGCAGAAACACTTCATTTACGTCGCACAACTCCTTCTTGGTGCTGTAATTTTTTTTTCCGTTCAGTGTATGTCTAAATACTGATTTGTCTGTCCCCACGATTTTCAAATGTGGCTGTACTAAGTCGTTGTATGACTTACGACATGTGCTTTCTCCAGTTTAAATTCTCATCAATATGGACACCTAAAATTTTGAATTTTTCAGTCTATTTATTATGTCATTTTCCATGTGTTAGTGGAACAGTGAAACGCCACAGCATTAGAACACGGCGCACTCAGCAGTCACGTACCGTATTAGAACACTAGACACTCTCTCCAAATATCATGTGTTTTACGCCGTTTCCCGGGCAAAGAGTTGAGGTCCCTTCTTTTTTTGTCGGAACATGTTTACACGTGTCTTATACATTAATATTTTGCAGATATAGTTGTTTCCAAGACTGTAAGAACATGCCGAAAACTTCATTTTTTAGTGGTAAGGAACAAAGACATACCGGCACGTTCATGTAAAAGAACACTTCTTTTAGCAGACGATGACTGGTTGTTGTGTGATGTCCTTAGGTTAGTTAGGTTTAAGTAGTTCTAAGTTCTAGGGGACTGATGACCATAGATGTTAAGTCCCATAGTGCTCAGAGCCAGGTGTGTTCGGATCTCTCGTTGCGCCAATGGCCTTAAAAACCTATTAATCCCAGGGAATGTACTGGAAAGGAAAATAGGAAGGAAGGAAGGAAGATAACGCTTTCACGCCCCGTAGACCGCACAGTGCTTCGAAACGAGCACAAACTTGGATTACGAAAGGATGGGGAAGTATATGTGCCGTGGCCGTTTCAGAGCAACCACCTCGACACTCTCCTGGAGCGATTTAGGGTGCTCACCCACGATCATCTTGTACACGTCTGTTTAAGTAGTCGGGCTATCTGACCATTCCTCATGAAGTTTATTGTAAGTAATCCACCACAGTTCAAAAGTAACAATGACGCACAACATTACAATACCGGACGAAAAATGACATTCATTCCTCCACATTAAGGTTGCTTTAGCACAAAAAGTGGTGCACTATGCTGCAACAAAAATTTTTTTGATCACTTACCCAGTAGTATAAAATGTCTGACAGAGCCGGCCGGTGTAGCCGAGCGGTTCTAGGCGCTTCAGTCTGGAGCCTCGCGACCTCTACGGCCGCAGGTTCGAATCCTGCCTCGGGCATGGATGTCTGTGTTGTCCTTAGTTAGGTTTAAGTAGTTCTAGGGGACTGATGACCTCAGATGTTAAGTCCCATAGTGCTCAGAGCCATGTGAACCAATTTTTTGTCTGACAGACAGCAAAGAAAAATTTGATAAACTGAGAAAGTTTCTCCTAGACAACTCCTTCTATTCTGTAGAAGAATTTCTCTTGCCGTAATATGTAAAAGCTGGTGGGTACGAATTACTAATGTCTGTATATTTTTTTTCTTTTAGTTAAAGAAGAACGCAATTTGAAACTTTTAGAATGTACAAATTAATTAGCATGTGAATGTAAAATGACTCGTTGCAAATAATTACGGTCTATCGTGGAAAATGATCCATGGAACATGTAACTAACTAATTAACTAACTGGAAACCTAAATGTGGATCGTCGGACGGGGATCTGAACAGTATGCGAGTCTAGTGTGCCAACCACTGTGGCTCCTCGCACAATGGAATTCGTTAAAGCCCATCTCAGTACGGCTCCCACTGCAACAGCTTGGAGTGCACTGCGGTAGCCGGCCGGGGTGGCCGAGCGGTTCTAGGCGCTACAGTCTGGAGCCGCCAGACCGCTACGGTCGCAGTATCGAAACCTGCGTCGGGGATGGATGTGTGTGATGTCCTTAGGTTAGTTAGGTTTAAGTAGTTCTAAGTTCTAGGGGACTGATGACTTTAGAAGTTAAGTACCATAGTGCTCAGAGCCATTTGAACCATTTTTTTTTTGAACTGCGGTGCCGCTATATCGCCAGCAGTAAACACAGTAATTCCAGACAAGTGTGGAACAATACTGACTTTAGTCGGGGTATATTTCGTGCATCCGGTGGAGGCCACATTGAACATCTATGAAAAGTGAATGAAGACTTTGGTTCTAAACGGAACTATCGAAAGTGTCCCAAGTTCTATGAGTATACTTGTGAAGCATGTACCCCTGCAAAATCCGATGGTTCTTTTAAAAATAAAAGGTTTGTGGTTCTCCGAGGAATTTCAAACTTATCGCAGGAGTTTGTAGTGTTGTAAAATTGGAAGACGTGTGCATGTACGATTTTATAGTAGAGGATGCCAAGGAAGAATACTGAGGGGCGAGTTTGCTGTTTTGTGTCTGTAGAAGTGCTCGCAGACAGACGTCCCTTCCACTGGACGGGGTGGGTGAGTGGGGCCACGAGGGGGCCTAACCGATCGCCACGGCTACACGGCTGCCCATTTCCGGCGCGGCCTGCTCCATAACCCGGCCTGTACTCCCGCGGGGGAGGGGGTGCCCGGCCGCCGGCTCTGGTAGTAGGAAATTGCATTAGAATGCAAAATGCTCTCCCGGAAACAACCTCTCTCTCCTGACCCTTATGATTAATGTTCATTAGGTTCACGGCAAGGTTGGGGGAGCAGTACGGTTCGGTTTACGCGTGCGTGCGGGTCAGCTGCGAACGAAATGCGTGGAAGGGACGTTCAGAAGCTGGCCGACTCTGCGGCGTAAGTGTTTACCGATAACTGACGCATTAGCGAGCATTACTTCCTGCTGCCGAGTGGGAGGGTAACTGCGCCAGTAACAGCACGTGAAATGCTGGAACAGAATGTCAGACCGTTGCAGTGCGAAAATAACTACACGATCCCTCATAAAATTCGGCGCTCTTTATCGAAGTGGAACGAAAAAACGGAAGTTACTATTTTACCTGGAACAGCACGGCGCAAAATACTTCAGTTTTACCATCTGGCCGCATCACGTGGATGTCTTAACTCTGCCGCTACAGGAATTGTATTAACAATGTGGTTGTTAGTAGAAATATAGTCTTTTTCATAAAGCAGGAACATAATTTATAAATGTGCTGTGTCTAAGCCTGCCTACAGCAAATTAGTGAACAAGCCTCCTATGTTGAACTTGTTGTAACTGCAGGAAGGTGTGTCGATTGAGTTGCAGCTTCTTGTTTTATGGACACTTGGAGATATAGGAGCCACGTTGCGAGTACTCACATATAGTTACATCTACAGGACGCAGTTTAAAACGTAACAAGTCTCCACAACCTATGCGTTATCTTCTCTAAAATATTGTTTCTGACTTTCTGCTCCTCATGCCATAATGAATGGATACACGAAATGGTCAGTCTGCCTGTAATGCGGTTCTAATTAAAATAAAAGTTCACATGTTAAATATCTATCCAGAATACCGAAAGGACACACTATGAACATACATCAAGAACTGGAGTGGCGAATGAAAATTTGTACCAAAGCTCGGAATCAAATTCGGATCTCCTGCTTCCCAGACAGGTGCACAAGCCGCTAAGGTATCTTGATACAGATATTCCAAAACATGGACAGCCTCGGCAATTGTCTTCGTGTGTAAGCGGGAATTTACAGTAGACTGGATCGAGGAAGGAGGCGTGCCAAGGTAATCCGTGCAGTTACCTGAATCGCTGTGCAAAGGTGGGCTAGTGGCTTAGGCCCCTGCCTCGTAAGCAGGAGACCAACGTTCGATTCCCGACCTCAGTACAAATTTTCTCCGCCGTTTCAGTCTATGTACACGAAACCATATGTATGAGACTAGTAAAGTCTCTGAAGTTGTCACTTCAACGTAAATATTATATGGAAAACTTCATTGACATATTGGAGCACAAAAAGATGATATTGTAAGTAGGCTGTTTAGGTTTTTTTATTGGTAACGCCACCTCTGTATAAAAATCACTGGCTGTGCTGTGTGCAGTCTGTGTCTAGTTTGCATTGTTGTCTGCCATTGTAGTGTTGGGCAGCGGCAGCTGGATGTGAGCAGCGCGTAGCGTTGCGCAGTTGGAGGTGAGCCGCCAGCAGTGGTGGATGTGGGGAGAGAAATGGCGGAGTTTTGAAATTTGTCATGAACTGCTATATATATTATGACTATTAAGGTAAATACATTGTTTGTTCTCTATTAAAATCTTTAATTTGCTAACTATGCCTATCAGTAGTTAGTGCCTTCCGTAGTTTGAATCTTTTATTTAGCTGGCAGTAGTGGCGCTCGCTGTATTGCAGTAGTTCGAGTAACCAAGATTTTTGTGAGGTAAGTGATTTGTGAAACGTATAGTTTAATGTTACTCAGGGCCATTCTTTTGCAGGGTTCTTTGATAGTCAGATTGCGTTGCGCTAAAAATATTGTGTGTCAGTTTAAGCACAGTCATGTATAAATTGTTCTAAGGGGACGTTTCAAGGTCACCGACGATAGAATCTGTAGCATCTCAGTGATATGCTGAATTGATCAACCGACACCTCACAGTGTTTAAAATTGCTCTACAACCGTTTTCAAGAGGGTTTGAAGAGTTCTAAAAGTGTGAGATACAAATAACAGTTTCACGAAAATTGTGCAGTTTCGATGATCATTTCCTCCAACTCTTCACATTCTTGCAGTAACGATTTCATTTTACCTTCCCTACAGTTCCTGCTGATTTCGTTCCTAATTGACATATAATTCTGTATTACTTTCTTTTTCTGACTATTCCTACATTTCTTTCTTTTATCCACCAATTTGTCTCTTCTGTTACTCAGAGTTTCTTCCAAGTCAGTCAAATTTTGTAATTATGCTTTTTAGGGATGTTCATTCTTCTTAAACAACATTTCCTACCATGATATTCATTATTACGGAGCCTCAGTCCTCAGAGAACATCAAATGCAAATCGTAATTCCTCAGTACTTCAGAAATCCCCTTCTTTATAAGTTGACTCGTCCTGACGATTTTCTTAAAACTCAGTCTTCTCTTCATCATTACTAACTTGTGCTCCTGGACACGTCTAAGAATCCATTACCTGATTTGGCTTTCCCTGTCTTACCAGCTTGTGTCCTTCCGTGTCTGCAAGTCTTTTCTAACTTGACCTCCTCAATTATTGATTCCTGAACGATACATCTGATGCTACCAGCTGGTATTGTGTATGTCAATAAGTCTTTCTCCTCTCACTCTCTGTTCCTTCCCCTCATATTGGATTCCTGTACCCCATGATATATCTTTGTTTCCCCATACGCAAGGAAATACCCGTTTAGTGTGTTCGTATACACTGGCTCTTCATCTTCTGGTTGTGGGATTAGCGTGGCTACCTGGACCGTTGTTATTGGCACTGGTTTTCTGTCGATTCTGATTAGACTAACCCTATCTCTGAACAGTTCGCGCTAACCCTAACTTCGTTCTACTTTCCTATCCATAACAAATCGTTCTCCTGTTTTATCACTTATCTGCTTATGTTGACATTACCCTATATCAGTATTATCACAATCGTCATCTTTCTGGAGCCGAAATGACACAGGCTGTGGAAGTCCTGCGAACTTACATCTCCTTTCTGTTCCACTTCACTGATCTCTGCTGTATCTAGACTGAGCATTTGCACTTAAGTTTTAAGATTTTAGTTTTACTACCATGTTCACACCTCTGATACTTTACGTGACTGATAGTATATTACACTTTCGTGGTTGTTTTTTTTTTTTTTTTTTTTTTTTTTTTTTTTTTTTTTTTTTTTTTTGTCACCTCCATCTTGGCAGACCCTTCCTCCTAAAGAGGGGCTAATCGAGATTCTCTTTCAATGGACAGACCTCAGTGACAGACTGCACATCTCGGAGAAATGGACGGCTCACGGCGGAGCGTGAGAGAGACCCCCTTGGATCGATTGGGGAACGAATGTGTAGAAATGGAGAACGATGCGATGGAACGATTCACGAATAGGACTGATGACCGAGCACTGAGCTGGTGTAGACAAATCCGATAGACGGAGGAACAAGAGTGGTCGCAGTGTTTGCACAACTTGTCCTTGCCAGGAAAAAGGAGCCGAGGGAAGCCGAGGGCGTCGTGGAAGGGAACGACAGCCAAACACATGGGAAGCAAGGCTCTATCGGAAGGAGATTGGTAGGAAAGAAGTTTCTGTCTTCTGAGAGCATGCTCCTGCCTGTAAGTGGAAACACCTGCTAATGTAAGTAAGTATACCTTCCAGATGTGTCTTTAATGCAGTCGCTTCCGTTGCCTTCTACATCCTTTTGCCGGAGGTGATTGCTCATTGTTTTGGCCCTTAGAGCTAATTAACCACCCCAAGAATTAGAAAGTGCTCTGGCCCTCTATGCGTTCCTTCTGCCCTCTTTGACAACACCATCGGCCTACTGCGAGAAATTTTCAATTTCCTTTGAAGCTGATTTCTGTTCAAAATCAAATCCGACACTCAGCACGTATTGAGTGACGCTATCCCTAGACTAAAGTTCAGTGGCTCTTTATCCATGCACGAATCAGTACGATTTTCCATCAATTTCCGTCAACAACTTTGCATAACAGAACTAAATGGACTTAAAATATTTATGCAAGGATTAAAATGTTTTACGAAGAAACACTTCACCTTGGCTTACAAAATTTGCTGTTTGTCTCTAACTGCCAAGAATTCAAGAGGAAAGGTGTCAGGCAAATCCAACACCTTCCATGAAAACCCTGACATGACAAGCAAATCCGGCAGTATGTCACAAAGCTCCGAATAAATCCTGATATTAAATTAACCAAAGTAATACGATCAACGAGTGAGCAAACGGAATACCACAGACTAACACAAGAACGCCTAGATGCATGTCAAACCTTCCCTCCGTGAAACAGACGCAGTTCCGAGGGAAGAAACAAGAACAGAAGTTGAGAGCCGAACCGTGTTAAGCTAGAAGGCCCTACGATAAGGGACGGACACCCACGTTGCCAGCCAACCACCAGGACCACCCCCGAGCCCATGTTAAAAGATAGAGCCCTCCAGAAGAACAGTGTAGATCTTACGATAACACTAAAATGGCCACACCAGTTGCAAGTTTTAGCGTGAGACTCTTTCGCGTCTGTGTTACGTTGCAAACGTTAAAAACATTGCCCCACCACGAAAAGTATAACGTTTCTCATTGGATAGACAGAAATTTTGTAGGCGGAGCTTAAGGTTAACACTGAGACCCTGATTGGTCAGATGAAAACACAGCCAGATAGTTCTTTTTAAACCAACTTCGGTAAAATGTAGTAAGGAGAGTTGCTTCCGAGAAGGCGAGGTGAGTGGAGCTGTGCCGTCCGCCGCCCCCTGACGAACACCGACAAGGTAAGGAACGCACGCGATGCCGCATTTTTGAGCGCATAAGGCTTCACTCAGAACTGCAGAAGTCTCATTTTGCGTAATACTAGTGTCGATCGCCAATTAAAGCTCATGGTATTCACATTTGCTACGTAACTTAAAATCTGAAATGCAATGATTTTTCTGTTATATAATTATTGAGAAGCCACATCAGCCACTGTAATTTACAACAAGTTAGATAAGTAATTAAAGATAATTGAGGGTCACTGTAGACCATTTCGATAGTTTCTCTTTTGTGAAACTTAATTTAAACCTAGATTATAGATGTGATATGGCATAGGTCATCCTTCGATCCATTGTAGAACTTGGAAACCCACTCAGGGAATATTCGTTCACATTTTTGTTGAACGCAGTTGGTTTTTATCATCCTGTATTAAAACATTTCCTTCTATCAATAGTGCAATTTATAAACAATGTTTTGTGAGTAGAATAAAATTTACAATGATAAACTTAACTGATTTTTCGACGTTATTTTACCAGCTTACTAAAAATAGGAAAGCCTTGAACCCCTTCCACTAAATTTAGTTAGCATTAAGATTCTTTTACAGGGAGTGCAGTGGACCTGACGCTGAAATCATTAAGTATTTGGTTATATCATCGCTAGTCTCACTGAACTCTTCTGAACTCTACATGTCATGTGTGGTCTGGCGTCTCCTTACCAACAACAGGTCCCAGGTTTAAACTAGTCAATTCCCTAAAAAACACGCTCAGAGCGTCGTTGCGCGAAAGTGGTAGGGAGACACGACTTAGAACAAACAGACACCACGCGGAATGTTAGAAAGATACTGATAACGTATGCTGCAAAGTGGATTTGTAAACCAGAGACTTTAGGAAGACGTTTAGAACTATGGACTTACCGACAATTACTTTTATATGGTAATTCCATTTTAAACTACTACTAATGCCTACTACCAGACAATTTACGGAATTTACTGCTTCCAGTTTTTGACATGCTATATTGTACTTAAATGATAAGGGATCTATCTTTCTATGTATTCGCAGCACATTACACTTGTCTACATTGAGATTCAATTGCCAATCCCTGCACCTTGCGTCAATTCGCTGCAGATCCTCCTGCATTTCAGTACAATTTTCCATTGTTACAACCTCTCGATACACCACAGCGTCAACCGCAAAAAGCCTCAGTGAACTTCCGATGTTATCCACAACGTCATTTATATATATTGTGAATAGTAACGGTCCTACGACACTCCCCTGCGGCACACCTGAAATCACTCTTACTTCGGAAGACTTCTCTCCATTGAGAATGACATGCTGCGTTCTGTTATCTTGGAACTCTTCAATCCAATCACACAATAGGTCTGATAGTCCATATGCTCTTACTTTGTTCATTAAACGACTGTGGGGAACTGTATCGAACGTCTTGCGGAAGTGAAGAAACACGGCATCTACCTGGGAACCCGTGTCTATGGCCCTCTCAGTCTCGTGGACGAATAGCGCAAGCTGGGTTTCACACGATCGTCTTTTTCGAATCCCATGCTGATTTCTACAGAGTTGATTTCTAGTGTCCAGGAAAGTCATTATGTTGTTGTTGTTGTTGTGTTCTTTAGTCCTGAGACTGGTTTGATGCAGCTCTCCATGCTACTCTATCCTGTGCAAGCTTCATCTCCCAGTACTTTCTGCAACCTACATCCTTCTGAATCTCCTTACTGTTTTCATTTCTTGGTCTCCCTCTACGATTTTTACCCTCCACGCTGCCCTCCAATGCTACCTTTGTGACCCCTTGATGCCTCAGAACATGTCCTACCAACCGTTCCCTTCTTCTTGTCAAGTTGTGCCACAAACTCCTCTTCTCCCCAATTCTATTCAATAACTTCTCATTAGTTATGTGATTTACCCATGTAATCTTCAGCATTCCCCTGTAGCACATATTTCGAAAGCTTCTATTCTCTTCTTGTCCAAACTATTTATCGTCCGTGTTTCACTTCCATACATTGCCACACTCAATACAAATACTTTCAGAAACGACTTCCTCACACTTAAATCTATACTCGATGTTAACAAATTTCTCTTTTTCAGAAACGCTTTCCTTGCCATTGACAGTCTACATTTTATATCTTCTTTACTTCGACCATCATCAGTTATTTTGCTCCCGAAATAGCAAAACATCTTCACTACTTTAAGTGTCTCATTCTCTAATCTAATTCCCTCAGCATCACCCGAGTTAACTCGACTAAATTCCATTATCCCCGTTTTGCTTTTGTTAATGTTCATCTTATATCCTCCCTTCAAGACACTATCCATTCCGTTCAACTGCTCTTCCTAGTCCTTTGCTGTCTCTGACAGAATTACAATGTCATCGGCGAACCTTAAAGTTTTTATTTCTTCTCCACGGATTTTAATACATACTCCGAATTTTTCTTTTGTTTCCTTTACTGCTTGCTCAATATACAGATTGAATAACATCGGGGATATGCTACAACCCTGTCTCACTCCCTTCCCAACCACTGCTTCCTTTTCATGCCGCTCGACTCTTATAACTGCCATCTGGTTTCTGTACAAATTGTAAATAGCCTTTCGCTCCCTGTAGTTTACCCATGCCACCCTTAGAATTTGAAAGAGAGTATTCCAGTCAACATTGTCAAAAGCTTTCTCTACGTCTACAAATGCTAGAAATGTAGGTTTGCCTTTCCTTAATCTTTCTTCTAAGGTAAGTCATAAGGTCAGCATTGCTCCACGTGTTCCAACATTTCTACCGAATCCGAACTGATCTTCCCCGAAGTCGGCTTCTACCAGTTTTTCTATTCGTCTGTAAAGCATTCGTGGTAGTATTTTGCAGCTGTGACTTATTAAACTGATAGTTCGGTACTTTTCACATCTGTCAACCCTGCTTTCTTTGGGATTGGAATTATTATATTCTTGTTGAAGTCTGAGGTTATTTCGCCTGTCTCATACATCTTGCCCACCACATGGTAGAGTTTTGTCAGGACTGGCTCTCCCAAGGCCATCAGTAGTTCTAATGGAATGTTGTCTACTCCCGGGGTCTTGTTTCGTCTCAGGTCTTCCAGTGCTCTTCACGCAGTATCGTATCACCCATTTTATGTTCATCTACATCCTCTTCCATTTCCATAACATTATACTCGAACATAATACGTGTTACAAAATTCTACAACTGATCGACGTTATAGATATACATCTATAGTTCTGCACATCTGTTCGTCGTCCCTTCTTGAAAACGGGGATGACCTGTGCCCTTTTCCAATCCTTTGGAACCCTACGCTCTTCTAGAGACCTACGGTACACAAGTTCCTTCACTTACTCTGTGTAAAATCGAAGTGTGTCCCATCAGGTCCTGCGGCCTTTCCTCTTTTGAGCGATTTTAATTTATTTTTTTTATCTCTCTGGCATGTATTTAGATATCTAACATTTTTTCATCTGTGCGACAATCTAGAGAAGGAACTACAGTGCAGTCTTCCTCTGTGAAACAGCTTTGGAAAAAGACATTTAGTATTTCGGCCTTTAGTCTGTCATCCTCTGTTTCAGTACCATTTTGGTCACAGAGTGTCTGGACATTTTGTTTTGATACACCTACCGCTTTGACATAGGACCAAAATTTCCTAGGATTTTCTGCCAAGTCAGCACATAGAAATTTACTTTCGAATTCGTTGAACGCCTCTCGCATAGCCCTCCTCACGCTACATTTCGCTTCGTGTAGTTTTTGTTTGTCTCTAAGGCTTTGGCCATGCTCTTGTTCGCTGTTTAGTTCCCTTTGCTTCCGTAGCAGCTTTCCAACTCGGTTGTTGTACCACGGTGGCTCTTTTCCATCTATACGACCTTGCTTGGCACATACTCATCTAATACATACTGTACGATGGTTCTGAACTTTGTCCACTGATCCTCAACACTATCTGTGCTTGACATAAAACTTTTGTGTTGAGCCGTCAAGTACTCTGAAATCTGCTTTTTATCACTGTTGCTAAACAGAAAAATCCTCCTATATTTTTTAATATTTCTATTTACGGCTGGTATCACCGATGCTGTAATCGCTTATTGATCGCTGGTTTCCTGTTCTGCGTTAACTGTTACACATAGTTCGCGTCTGTTCGTCACCAGAAGGTCTAACTTTTTATCGCCACGAGTCGGTTCTCTGTTTAACTGCACAAGGTATTTTTCAGATAATGCACTTCAAAAAATTTCACTGGATTCTTTGTCCCTGCCACCCGTTATAAACGTTTGAGTCTCCCAGTCTATATCTGATAAATTAAAATCTCCACCCAATACTATAACATGGTCAGGAAATATACTCGAAATATTTTCCAAATTTTGCTTCAGGTGTTCTGCCACAACAGCTGCTGAGCCAGGGGGCCTATAGAGACATCCAATTACCATGTTTCAGCTTACTTTAACCGTGACCTTCACCCAAATTATTTCACATTTCGGATCTCCGTTAATTTCCTTCGATACTATTGCACTTTTTGTCGCTTCACTGTCCAGCTTGTCTCTGCGGTATACATTCTAGTCTGAGTTTAGAATTTCGTTACTGTTTGCATCTGATTTCAGCCAACTTTCCGTCCCTAGTACACAGTGGGCATTGTCGCCGTTTATTAAGTTCTGGGACCTTTCTATAGACGCTCCTGCAGTCTACTATTACCACATTAATATTGTCATTGCCGGTTACGTTTTGCCTACTGCTACCCTGTCGCGTCTCAGGAGGCGTCATATCGGGCCTAGGGAGGGAATTCTCTAACCTAAAAAATCCCCACATGTGCACTCCAGAAGTACTCAGCTACCCTTGTAGCTTCAGTGCAAATACCTCTCTGTATGTATCTGTAATTTTACTACCGGGTGTAAGACGCGCTTGCATAGCTCAGACTTAAGACTTTTGCCTGCTGATGGCAAAGTTCCTAGGCTCGAGTCCCGGTCCAGCATACGTTTTTAAAGTTTTGATCTATCAGGAAGTTTCAGGTCAGCGCAGAGTACGCTGCAAAGTGGAATTTCATTCCGGAAACAGCCGGGTAGCTTTTGGTACCGAGATACCATTACTCTGCTCCGTGTGGCGTAAACGGTCGTAGCCGAGAAATGTAAAATTCATTGCTTGTCCATTGGATCGTTGCTGTCACTTGCTGTAGTGGTGGGAAGGCATCTGCAGCTACACAATAGGAATATAATTTCTCACATGTTTCTTCCTCCGCGGTAAGACAAAAGTTGTATGATATTGTCACACAACACTCAACCGTTAAATGTTTTTATAAAAGTTCGATAAATCGCGAAAAATAAGATTGTAAAGTAGAGGATAATAACGGGCGAAGAAGTTGGTGTTTATGTTACGGCCGGAGCTACTCCGCTGATGTATCGGTTTCGCAGAACTTCCCTACGCTGCAGTTTTCAAAGCACTGGCCCCACAGGAGAAGTAGTGTGGTGAAGACATTACCGCGGATAGATAGTGTTCCGCTTAGCATAAAATACTGCCGCCCAGTAGCGCGGAGCCGTTATGCAAAGCGGCCGGCAACTCATAACTTGAGATACGCCACTGCGCGGAAGATTTACGGCGCGCTGCCCGTGTTCCTGCCGGCAAGTTGTCACTAATGTCCTTCCTGAGGGAAAGCCGAGCGCTGGTGGGGGGAGCCGACGCCACATCCCACCACCACCCACCCGCGGGCAGGCCGTGTCCTCGCTTCAGTGTCCACGGGGAGGCAGCGCTCGAGATACACAGCTATCTGCAGTCTCCACAACAAAAACATTACAACTTCTTACTCCTCAACCCATTCTGTACAATCTCTGGATCGATTAGTGCAGGAGTGTCTGTCTAGCAATTCTTTTGGTAGATTAGCCCATCTGGCCCGTGGGGGAGGGACAGGGAGGTGACAGGGGGGCTCGACGGTCGGACAGGGGGAGAGGTTGTACTGTCATTGTTACGAAGAGACCTCAGCCATACGTTTTCTATTTGCCGCGGCTGTCCGTTTCTTCGCGACTAAATTGTCACTGTAACGTAATTTCTAGCATTTTCCTCGTAGCTCTTTGTTGTTATTGAACCGTGAATTTAGTTTCAATTTTTTTAATACACTTTATTTACTAGCGATTCATCAAGAACATTAACACATTTAATCACACTAGGTGAACGTGGAAGTAGTTTCCAGGAAGTAACTGATGGAAAATGAAATTACTCTTAACAAATGTGAATTTTATTCCTAAAAGCTTTTTCAAAAGTAGATTTAAAATTATAAGCAGAAAATCGCCATCGAAATATCAACTTACAGTTTTATTTAGACGCAGACGGTACAATATTAACAATAGGAGCCTTCGGGCTGAGAAGCTTGCCTGCTCCCTTTCAACACGGCCCTAGTCATGACCGCTCACAACAACCTCTGAAAGAGTACACTGGCGCAAATCTGCAACACACCAGATTACTATAAACAAAAAAATTTTAACAACTCACACAAACACGTAAACTATGTACCCCGTGAGAGCGATGGAAATGGTACAATACTCAAATTATTTGCCACCGACGGTGGAATTTTTTTTTAAGGACTCTTACGGTGGAAGGGTGGCCACCTTATAACCTAAAATGACTATTTAAATAAAACCCATAAAATGCAGACTTACGTAAAATGTACTACATGCTCTACATTACATATATACCACCTCGCAAGATGATAGGCAAAATAAAAACATATTTCAAGAATTCGGCCTTTATGCAATAAATTCGTTAACACCGAATCCGACAAACATGACAGAGGCAGCTACTAATGTATGGCAGATTGACAGGGGTGGGGGGGTACTAAACAACCGGAACTGCAGATTGCTCTAAACCTCCCGTACTCTACAAGGGAAAAACGGACCACCCAATTCACAAATAACCACCTTCCCTCGGGAGGACAAACGGAGAAGAATGGTGGGACGACCCCAAAAGAAAGCGGCTGGTGACCTCACCAAGAAAACAAGTAGAATTTAACAAGTAAGTGAAACAACATATCTCCAATCACTTCTAATAAACCGCGATTTCTGGAGAAACGTCCGCTGCCAGCCGCTTCAACGGACACAGGAAGGCGCGCTGACCTCCCGTCTCATGGCGTCGCAGCTCGCACCGGCCAGCCCGATGTCGTGGGTTGACTCCTGTTGCTCTCGCGTCGACCGCGAAGCCACTACCCCTCCTTATACCGCGCGGCCCACTGGACTCACGTGGCGACCTCACATGCGCCGACGCTCAAGGCGGACAAGTCATCTCGTGTCTCAGTGCGCGACCGACCAACCGATCGATCCAACCGCCAATGACCGTTGCCCGAGCAACTCGAGCAGACTGGCGGCCTAACGCACAGACTCAGATGCAGGAACTAAGCTCCGACCGGGTGACCACTAGCTGAGTTCTATTACTGGCGGAGTGGCAAAACTCTCATTTTCTGGCTTTAAAGTTTGATCCAAACGACAGACATACTAACACCCCAACGACAGACAGACACTAACTGCCGCACAGATGCAAACGAGAGACAGACCAGCAACTGGTGACGCGAGACTGACCTAGCCTCACTCCGACTGACCCCCTGGCGAGCTGATAGCGCCCCTTAAATTCACGTGAACAGGCTACCTTTCCCCTTTTTCACCAGAGGGAGGCACCAAAGCTGCGATTGCCACAGCGGCGCCACCGCCAGAAACGGAGGGCGACTGCTTCACACAACGCGTTGCGGCGCCCTCTTCAAAACAGCAAATTTTTACCACGGTTCAGTTATGAATGCCACTTCTGTTACAGATGTTTTTATCTATGCTTTGAATACATATAGTCATTGCTTACTACGGCACGTTCTTCTTCTTCTTTTTCTTAGCGCCGTCCCGTTGAAGCGGGGTTGACTTTTTGGGTCAATGCAAGGCATTTCTCACGGTTTAACTCATCCTGTCGATTTAGGCTTCTTGGTCTTACAGGGTGACAATAATTGAACTAAATGAAAAAACCGTAAATTAGTTGCAAGCTATGGCGGGCACACGCTGTATTCACGGCGTAAACTCGCTACTGATACTCTGATTTAGGTTATGGCATGTTGGATGTGCCGGCCATCATTGGCGACGATGTTACGCAGACGAATAGCGAAATTCTGCAACAACCGCTGAAGTGTCGGAACATCCCAGCTGTCGATGACCTCCTGAATGGCTGTTTTCAGTTCAGCAGTTGTTTTGAGGCTACTGCTCTGCACCTCGTCTTTAATATAGCCCCACAAAAAGGAGTCGCACGTGTTCAGATCCGGAGAATATGGCGGCCAATCGTGGCCCACGCCAGTGGCCTGTGTGTACCCCAGGGCCCGAACGCGTTCCTCAAAGCTCTCCTCCAGGACATCAAACAATCTCCTGCTTCCATGAATCACATATTGTCAAAATGAGGGTCGCTTTGGATAATGCGACTTCTCGATCGCGAATTGCTGACTCTGTCCCCAAATGCACCAATTTTGCTTATTGACAAATCCATCCAAATGAAAGTGGGCTTCGTCGCTAAACCAAACCATGAGTAAATGAGTGTTGTAAAATATTCCTTTCATATAGTGTTTACTTAAAAACAGAAAAAAAGCGATCGTTCCACTTGGGACCTCTGGAAGGTACATTAGCTTATTTTGTTTAGTTGTAAATATTTGTGATGTATTATTGTTTTCCTGACATGTTCCACGTCCTGGAGGACCTCCTCGCTACGGATCAATTGGAATGAAAGTAAATTTAATCTAATCTAAACTTCACATCAAAATCCTGTGTGTCAATTTTGTAGACAATAGTGTTGATGAAACGCAACCACTGTTCCGTAGCCCTTGGCCTTAATGGCTGATGGGTTTGAATTTTGAACGGGAAGAGATGCAGGTCTTCAACAAGAATTTGTCACAGTGTCTCCCGGTTGACTCCCACCTGTTGTACAGCTCGTCTGATAGATTTCCTGGGCTTTGTTTGAGAAACAGCGCGTGTCTTCTCGATGTTTTGAGGCGTTTTCTCCCTTGTTGGACGACATACGTTGCCAACACTGTCATCACGAACACCACCCCTTCCCTACAAACTTGCGGATCTGGTGTCTTCAGCTTGAACCTGGTCGCAAAGTGTCTTCGACCTGCAGCTGGGCTGTTAGTGCTCGCACAGTAGGCCTTCACAAGCGCTATACGCTCAGGCACGCTGTAATGTGACATTTTCGCGTGCAAATGGCCAACAACAAGGCACGTGCACACGCGCACAGCAACTCCCATCATGCCCCGCGGCCAATCGTGCAGTTTGAACTTCCTAACGCAAACCGTTCAGGAGTTCCGAACGTTTTATTTTTATAGTTCAATAATTGTCACCCTATAGATCTGGATTCATAGTGCCCAGTCACTATAATTTAGGTCTTCCGTGTTGTCTCTGGCTTTCGACAGTAAGATGATAGACCGACCTGATTACTGAAGTAGGTGGTGGCTGTGTGCCTCGTCCATACCACGCATGTCTCCATTGTTGCGTCTTTTCTTTGACTGGAGTCGGGTCGCTGTATTGCTGATGTGGTCGAGCAGGAAAACGTCTACTCATTTTCTCAGCATCTGCATTTTCATGACACGTAGTAGTGTTCAGTACTTGTGGGTGCGGGCCAATACTCGGTACCATATAATGCAATGGCCTCACCATTGTGCCGTATATCTCTGATTGTAGGTGGATAGGCGTCTTCTTCACACAGACTGTTACCCAGTTTAAGTAAAAATGTCTGTTACTTTTCAGTTTTGACAGCACTTGTTCACAACAGTCAAGATTAGGTATTTTGTGTATGAGAAATTTATGAATAGTGGATAACAATGTTTCATTCTGACAGCGTGTTAATTAATAAATATTAGCTGTTTGAGCTTATCGCATTGTATTGGCCTATTTCGACAATCTTCTGACAAATGATCAGGGTAGTAAGTATTATATTCGAATGTTTTATGTTATGTTACACATTGACATGTTCCACACCCACCAAAATCATCTCATTTTTTGGGTCTATGGAACGAAAACGAATCTAATCTAATCCAAGCTAATCTTCTGACCAGTGACGTCTCTTAACAGCACCCAGGCTGCATTGATTCTTGCTCTTTCAACCTCATTCACATAGCGGTCGCTTCGTAGCCGAGAGCGCAGATATCGGTGCGTCTCCACCCCGGTAAGAGGAGCTCCATTAATTTCTGTGGTTCAATGAGATGGAATCGTTTTGAGGTTCTCATCCTGTGGTTGTTTAAATGGAGACAAAATTTTTGTCGACGATCATAACACGTTAGGACTTCGATTTCAAGAGCCTCGCTTGGGTTCGCCGCAAGTATCACTTAGAACAAAGGCGTATTTCGTTGCGACGGGATCTTCTCATGAAATTTCAGTCACCAATTTTCTCCTCCGATTGCGAAAATATTCTGTTGTTACCCACCTACATAGAAATGACCATCACAATAAAATAAGATAAATCAGGGCTCGCACAGAAAAATTTTAGTGTTCGTTTTTCCCGCGTGCCGTTCGAGAGTGGAACGGTAGACAGACAGCTTGAAGGTGGTTCATTGAACCCTCTGCCAGGCACTTTATTGTGAATGGAAGAGTAATCAGATAGCTGTAGATATAGATCAGTGTGTAGCATTGTCCACAGAACACACTTCCCTAGTGCTATGTTGTCCTAGGTGCGCGAATTTTTCGCAGCGTGGAGCGGAATAGGCTTGCGTCTTCCGCTGTGCGATGCGGGTGGCAGGGTGCTGCGTGAAACCCCTCTGCTCACTCGCTCAATGCAAACATACGAGACTAGGGTGCGGACAACGCATTGCAGCAGACTCCGCCTGCGATAAATGCTCGCGTGCTTCGGGAGGAGTCTGTCCCTCAAGTCGCAGCGATTTACTTGGCCGGAGGAGCGGGGCGGTGAGCTTCAAAAACCTAAAAAATGAAACAATTTTTTTATAATTTAGCAACTCCACCTGATAGAGTGATACGAGAACTACCTCCTGATACCTTTTCTTTTAACTCAATGAAAATTTTGTGCTATTGAAATCGATGAATATGTAAGATTTAAAGAAAAGTTGATTGTTCGCGCTACTCGATATTTATCACACCATATCTCATAAAATAAGTGTCGTACAACAACATAAGTTTACAACTGCCTTCAGCAGTATACGTCGATAACGTGTGCAAAAGTTCTTGCCAATAGAGTCGGTAATAGTGAAGTAATAAATCGAAATGTAACGTCTGACGCGGAACCTTTACCAAACCAACGTCCAAAATGTAGTAAGCGACAATCTTTTTCCCGTTATACTTTCATGGGGGTAGAAAGTTGGAAAAAGTTTGGGAAAGGTTTGAAATAATTATTACAGTTTGTTGGAAGTCGGTGGGTGCTATAGTTTCTCCTAGACGAGAGCAGTTTCGTGCGGTTCGTTGGTGCGACGCTGTTTTCCTGCGCCCTGCGAGGCGCTCTCTGCTTGGTCCGGAGGCAGTGAAGGCCGAACATGATGCAGCGCAGTGCTCCAGCTGAAAACTGTCAATCTCGGCACTCCGAAAGTACATGGAAGTTATGGACTGTGTGTTACTGGAAAGAGTACTCAGGAACCGCAACGCAGTGAGACGAATGATCTTGCATCGTGAAGAAGAAGGATCATGTAAAATTTTACTTACAAAACATTAGCTTGACGATGCGGCTAAGTTTATGGCATTTTTCTTATTCACACTCTATTTCTACATCTACATAGATAATCTGCAAATCACATTTACGTGCCTGGCAGAGGGTTCAACGAACCACCTCCACAATTCTCTATTATTCCGATCTCGTATAGCGCGCGGAATGAATGAACACCTATATCTTTCCGTACGAGCTCTGATTTCCCTTATTTTGTCCTGTTGAAAAATCCGCCCTATGTAGGTCGCTGTCAACTAAATACTTTCGCATTTGGAAGAGAAAGTTGGTGATTGGAATTTCGTGAGAAGACTCCGTCGCAACGAAAAACACCTTTCTTTTAATGATTTCTCCCCCAAATCCTGTATCATTTCTGTGACACTCTCTCCCATATTTCGCGATAATACAAAAAGTGCTGCCTTTCTTTGAACTTTTTCGATCTACTCCGTCAGTCCTACCTGGTAAGGATCCCACACCGGGCAGCAGTATTCTAAAAGAGGACGGACAAGCGTAGCGTAGGCCGTCTCCTTAATAGGAATAAGTGCCCTGCCAATAAAACGCAGCCTTTGGTTAGCCTTCTCCACAACATTTTCTATGTGTTCCTTTCCAATTTAAGTTGTTCGTAATTGTAATACCTAGGTATTTAGTTGAATTTACGGCTTTTAGATTAGACTGATTTATCGTGTAACCGAAATTTAACGAGTTCCTTTTAGTACTCATGTGGATGACCTCACACTTTTCGTTATTTAGGGTCAATTGCCAATTTTCGCACCATCCAGATATCTTTTCTAAATCGTTTTGCAGTTTGTTTTGATCTCTGATGACTTTATTAGTCGATAAACGACAGCCTCATCTGCAAAAAACCGAAGACGGCTGCTCAGATTGTCTCCCAAATCGTTTATATAGATAAGGAACAGCAAAGGGCCTCTAACACTACCTTGGGGAACGCCTGAAATCACTTCTGTTTTACTCGATGACTTTCCGTCAATTACTATGGACTGCGACCTCTCTGAGGAAATCACAAATCCAATAACTGAGACGATATTTCATTAGCACGTAATTTTACTACGAGCCACTTGTGTGGTACAGTGTCAAAAGCCTTTCGAAAATCCAGAAATACGGAATCGACCTGAAATCCCTTGTCAATAGTACTCAGCACTTTATGTGAATAAATTGAGCACTCAGTTAGTTTCATTGTTTTCTTTCGGTAACTGAAGACAAACTGAGAAGTAATTACTGTAACCGAGTTGAAAAACATATGACGTTGAACGTAATAAAAAACATCTACATCATACTCCACAAGCCACCTAATGGTATCTAGCGGAGGGTACTTTCGGTACCACTATCTGATCCCTCCATCTCGCGAATAGTTTTACTCATTTTTCTTCCGATTTCTGACCAAATAAGTCTTTTTTCCATTTGGGTGGCGTCGGTCATATTCCACAAAATTTGTTTTTCGGAAACCAGTTCGATAAGCTGCTCATCCTCTGAGGCAGAGAAGAGGTCAGTCGACATTTCTGGTGATTGTTTCTATAACAACTCATTGTCTCTTGTTGCCTGTGCGCGCGCAAAAAACGGTGGAGCGTCGCCTGGCTGGTGCCCAGTTCGACCCCCCTCGCTCCTCCGGCCAAGTAAATCGCTGCGACTTGAGGGACAGGCTCCTCCCGAAGCACGCGAGCATTTCTCGCAGGCGGAGTCCGTTGCAATGCGTTGTCCACACCCTAGTCTCGTATGTTTGCATTGAGCGAGTGAGCAGAGGGGTTTCGCACGCGTTTTACGCAGCACGCAGCGGGAAATTCCCGCAGCTAGGAAAACGCAGCGTTACGGTATCCATTAGCGTAACGAAGGGCAGCGAAGACGGAGCTGAACGGTGGTGAAACGGCAACTCTCGCAGGAATGCAGTCAGTCATTCAGTCCTGCAGAGCACCGCACCCCGCTGCTGGTGCTCTTGTTCAGCATTTTTGCTCAGTTGACCTTGGTTTCAGCAACTTAATGATCACGAAGAGCATACCAAATCATCTGACGCGGCACTGGATCAGCTGTTTACTACACTACATTCTGGAACTATATTTTTCTCCGAAAATAATGGTGTTTTCTTGTATTTGTATCTTGCCAAGCTAATTACTCTTCCATACCTCCTTAAAGCACCTGTCAACCTTTCGTTAAAGTTTCCGTGGACATAATTCGCCTGTAGAATTAAATGCTAGAGTTTAAAAGGTTACTGCACTCATTTTTCAGTAATCATCTGTTCTAAACAAGGAAACGACTTTTTTTGGAGGTGGATTTCTTCTAGTTAGCACTTGCTCTTGACTTTTGGCAGTTCCATCTAGGACGGTCAGGTTACTGCGACTTCCCACTTTCTTTAGTGCTTTTCTTCCATCCTGTAGCGCCCGTGCTCCAAAGATCGACATTTGTGGAGTAGAAGTAGGTAGCCTAACGTTTACAGACTGCGACTGTAGCTAACGGTTACTGCTTGTGTATTTTCTCTTCCTAACAGCAGACCATACGAGCAAACCAGTTGCACCTTTGCCAGCAGTTACTCGCACGCTAGGTTCTGGGGCTGTGCGCGGCTCTGTTCAAAAATAACTGCTTAGTGTAGGCAAAGAGGCGAGCCGCGCTCATCTGTTTACATGCCCCACAGCTAACTCTCTATGAATAATAATCTGTAGCTGTGATCCTTCAGTCAAACAGTCTACGCACTGGCTAGAGTTGCGAATTAATAAAATACACAGAAATACAACATAAAACATAAATGAATAATTTAATAAAAAGGGTTCTATTTTACCTTCTGTAATTGAAGAAGACAATAGAGAATTATGCTGAACAATGTTTATTCAAGAAAGAACATTTCAAATAAACGGGAAGTGGTTCTACGATTTTCAGCTAAAATACAGACAGAAAATACTCTTATCAAATGCAGTAGAGTCACGCTGAGAGTGGTATGTGAATAGAAGCGAAATCCGGGAACTAAATAACCATCAAAGATATGGGTAAATGAAGTCCGTTCCGTTATCACAATACACTAAATATTCACCAGGTCAAAACAGTTCAGAGTTAAACATGCGATACGAAGAATAGTAACTCATACTCCGTAAATCAAGGAACGAATGTAAAATAAGAACCTGTAGCTGCGATCCTCCGGTCCAACACTGTGGTCTGGCTAGAACTGTCAATTAATGAATGACACAGAAATACTAAAATGAAATGTAAATTGCTAATTAATAGCAAGGGTGCTGTTCTAACGTCCGTAATTGATGTAGACAACAGAGATAACGTTGAATAAAGTGTATTCGAGAAAGAAGATCTCAAATAGAGAGGAAGTGGTTCTACGTTACTCGGTTAAAATACAGACAGAAACTACCCTTAAAGTGTTCTGAGAATGGTAACAAACTAAACTGTGATCAAAGACACGCAGAAACCAAATCCGTTCCCTAAACATAGTACACAAAATATCCACCAGCTTCAAAGAATTCAGAATTCAACATGATGGTTCACAAATTAACGCACACGATACAAAGAGTAGATACCCATATTTAGCCTATCCAAAGTTCCGAGGTACAAGTGGAAAAATTTAGTCCTACTCTGGAGCACGTTCAGGCCTCTCGAAATAGAACGTCCTTTCACATCTTACAGTATTGTGGCGGCCGTTCACCCCCCAAAACCAAACATCTCCACAGTCAAAACAAGCACGTAGCTGCAGGCAGATCTGCCCTCTTCAGGAACTCGATACAAAGTGTGCAGAATCGCTCTCTCGAGCTGTTCACTCGAGAAGTCTCAGTCTCCACTTGACTCCTGCTGGGAGAATGGTGTGCATCTCCACATGCGCATCCAGTGACGCCTATCGCCTGAGGATGACACGGCGGTCGGTCAATAGTACTGGGTCTTACGAGGCTGACTGGAAGAAGTTTTAGTTCTCTATAATGGCATGGCCGTGTAAATGACCATGTCAACATGTATTGGATGATGATAAAAAGTGACTGGGATATTGAATTATTGTGACTGGCGTTGCACTTTACGATATGTCAGTCTAAAGTATGTCAGTCTAAAGTATGTCTATCTTAAATCTGTTCCCAAACTGTTTTCGAGACTGTTTGCCACTTCAGTTGAAAGTGCCACTGCACATGTGCTGATGTAACTGACTGGTGTAACTCCAGTTTTAGTGACAAATCTTTTTACGTTAAAACTATCCAGGACATCTGCATAGTTTTTCTCAGGTACAGTTTCCAAGGCACCGTAAAGAGGTTGCAAAAGTACTACAATATTTCGGTGGACGCATTTGTATGGAAGACATTTTTTCGATTATGAAGCTAAATAAGTCACGATTACGTGGCAACCTGAGTCCGAAACTCTGTGATATTGTCTGCGTCTGTCTGTATGCCGACAGTTTCTACTAGGTAAAAATTAAATTATGTCTTCAGAGCGCCAAAAGTAATTAAATATTGATGAAAATTTCTTTCGTTTGTCTCCTATGTCGTTGAGAAATCTCAAATATAAAACCAAGTAGTATGCAGAGCGGCTGCCTGCCATTTAAATGCGGCACGTTTCCCCTCTTCCCCCACCCCGTGCTCAGCCAGTGTGGCGGGGTGGTGGGGGAAATGTGAAGCGAGGATGAGCGCTTTGGCACTCAGGCCTAGGCATGGCCCGTGAGCTGAAATCTTGACCACAGCTGCTGTAGGCGAGGAGAAAAGTGAGGGTACAGTGTTACTGTTTGTGTTGTTTGTAAATGTATGCCACTCATTAACATATTGTAGGGTCATCTTTCACTATGTAAGAACTGAATCCTGGAGTTCCTATGCTAGTTAATGGCAACCTAAACTGCCATAGCCGTCACTCCTAGTAAGCCACAGAACGTCCACTGTGCATGCACCAGAAGCCTTCAGCACATGCTGACACATAGCTGAGTGCAAATGTATCCTTATCTGTGATGAGCACAGGGGAAAGCGCTGTATTACAAGCAGAAAAACCCCAGTAATATCTCCCACCCATAGCATCAAAACTTTTGGGAGATGATATGTGTACACAATGGGATACCTGTCCTCTTGCTTAAAAGAAACCTACTTGAGCCGTGTGTGGCTCATGTTCCCACCAATTAAGTATATTACACTTTGTTTTTAACGTACTTCCACCTCACTATGTTAATTTAAATTACTACTGTCACTGAGTTGCTGCTTTGCCTGACCGTGAGCGGCGCTAGCACCGCGTATCGGTATATCCCCTCTCGTAGTATCTTGGCTTGACAGCCATTACTACGCTTTCGTTGCCTGTCGTAAGCCAGTTAGTTGGCAGTTCGGGTTGCTAGTACGAGTCTGCCAGACTGGGAACGTGTCTGGAGCGCAGTCCGGACCTGCCAGTCGGGGAGTTGCAGTGCGGCACTGGTGCAGTCGGGTTGCAGCAGCAGTGAGCTCTGTGTCCACATGGCTCGCTCGGTCGTCTCATCAGGCGAGGTGTAACTGGTTCTCCAAGCGCTTCTGGCCCCTTCAATTACCATCTTGTAGAACTTGGGTCGGTCCTTTCGTGGTGCAGGGATGTCTTTTAGCCAATGGGCATGTTTCCTCTGCATGGTTGCATCCGAGCCAGTACTTCCGCGTTGTGTATCTGCAAGTGAATGGGAGAAGCGCCAGCAATGCAGTCGCGATCGACCAGCAGCCGCTGACCGGCCAGCAGGGAATCAGTCAGTTGTTGCGGACGAGGGAAGTTATCTCCGTGCGGCGCAGAGGGCTGGGTCCGCTGGCAGCCCCTGCGCAGTGTCGGAGCGTGTGTGGAGCTGTCCGATCGCTACGAGCTTCGTGGCTCTCCGACCGACCCAGGACGTCAAAGTTGAGTGGTGGTTTCAACTACCCAACCCACGTCTATTCATATTGCGGTGGTTCGCTTCGGTGGTTTGCTGTTGAAGAGGCTTTCCGGTGAGCAACACCGAGTGGTTCTACTGCTGAGATTTAGCGGCCATGCAGTGAAATTAACTCTTTTGGTCGATTACGATATGAGTGCAACAGTGGAATTTTCTTTGTTGTGGCCGTTAGTGTTCCGGTTTCCTGCCCTGGCCACTAACGTAATTTCAGGCAGTGTCCGTTCCTCACCCGTTGTCGCTGTCCAACATGGTGTGTAATTTTGACAGCTAATACATACTCCATTGTGGATTTTTGCGTTTGTAACAATGCCGGTTTGAGTTCTCATGTTCTGATTGACGGGAAGCAAGTTGTTGCGTCGGTCGGTCCGTGGCTGTCCCCTGGTTGGGTTCTGACGGATCAAGTATAGTTGGGCTCACCACCTGTCTCACCTAAGTGAACGAGGGCAGACAGACCTCTCTGCACGCCTTCTGAGTGCCACCGGTGTTTAATTATCTGTTGCCAGCTATTTAAATTTTAGGGTTATGGTTATTTGTAAGTTGTCTTAAAATTTTGCAAAATTTAATTTTAAATTCATCTTTCAAGCTTAAACACTGCGGCCTCCTGCCTTTAAAGATTATCGCAAAATATTTTAAAAATTTTGAAGTTCGATTATGGCCCTCAGCCATTGGTATTCCACCTTGCACATGTTGCTTCTTTAAATTATTTTATTGCTATCCTAATTGAATTTTTATCTCGTTAAGATTTCTTTTTGGAGGCCTTCAGCCATGAAAGTGTTGCATTCGGTAAAGATTCGGCTATGTGCCGCTTTGGTTGTAAAGGTTATTGAATTACAATAAATGACAATTAGAAGCAGAAACTAACCTCAGCCCTTGGCCCTTTACAGAATCCTATTACCTGTTCTACCCAGCGTATTTGGCGGGAGTATCACTACTGTCTCGTTTAAGCAGATTATTTGACAGTCTCATCTCTGTCACGTCCTTCTAGTCCTCTGTTAAACAGTGCTTGACAACTGGCCTGTGTAAATTTTGCCACAGAAGTCTTGTTCTTTGCACGTCAACACTTTGTCAGTACGCCTGTGCTGACGTGATCCTAATTAACTCCATCTGTTTTTCAGCCATCCCACATCTTTCTTCCTTGGGGCTTGTACTTGTTAACAACGACTGCACATCTGTCTTCGTGCGTAAGCCAGAGGTGTTGTTCCCATTCTTCCCTTTAGTCTTCAATCTTCTCATCTACATTATAAATTCCTAGTTGCCCTCACATGTCATAATTTTTTATGTGGTTCCTCCTTGAGCAACTTTCGACAGTTCTTGAAAGTATCATTCTGCGTACTATACAGGGTGTTACAAAAAGGTACGGACAACCTTTCAGGAAACATTCCTCACACACAAAGAAAGAAAAGATGTTATGTGGAAATGTGTCCGGAAACGCTTAATTTACATGTTAGAGCTCATTTTAGTTTCGTCAGTATGTACTGTACTTCTCGATTCAACGCCAGTTGGCCTAATTGAAGGAAGGTAATGTTGACTTCGGTGCTTGTGTTCACATGCGAATCATTGCTCTACAGTACTAGCATCAAGGACATCAGTACGTAGCATCAACAGGTTAGTGTTCATCACGAACGTGGTTTCGCAGTCAGTGCAATGTTTACAGATTTCCAGAACGAAGGTGTCCCGACAGGAAGACGTTCGAGCAATTGATCGGCGTCTTAGGAAGCACGGAATATTCCAGCCTATGACTCGCTACTGGGGAAGACCTATAACGACGAGGACACCTGGAATGGACGAGGCAGTTCTTCGTGCAGTTGACGATAACCCTAATGTCAGCGTCAGAGAAGTTGCTGCTGTACAAGGTAACGTTGACCACGTCAATGTATGGAGAGTGCTACGGGAGAACCAGTTGTTTCCGTACCATGTAGAGCGTGTGCAGGCACTATCAGCAGCTGATTGGATTCCACGGGTACACTTCTGCGAATGGTTCATCCAACAATGTGTCAATCCTCATTTCAGTGCAAATGTTCTCTTTACGGATGAGGCTTCATTCCAACGTGATCAAATTGTAAATTTTCACAATCAACATGTGTGGGCTGACGAGAATCCGCACGCAATTGTGCAATCACGTCATCAACATAGATTTTCTGTGAACGTTTGGGCGGGCATTGTTGGTGATGTCTCGATTGGGCCCCATCTTCTTCCATCTACGCTCAATAGAGCACGTTATCATGATTTCATACGGGATACTCTACCTGTGCTGCTAGAACATGTGCCTTTACAAGTACGACACAACATGTGGTTCGTGCACGATGGAGCTCCTGCACATTTCAGTCGAAGTGTTCGTACGCTTCTCAACAACAGATTCGGTGACCGATGTATTGATAAAGGCGGACCAATTCAATGACCTCCACGCTCTCCTGACCTCAACCCTCTTGACTTTCATTTATGGGGGCATTTGAAAGCTCTTGTCTACGCAATACCGGTACCAAATGTAGAGACTCTTCGTGCTCGTATTGTGGACGGCTGTGATACAATACGCCATTCTCCAGGGCTGCATCAGCGCATCAGGGATTCCATGCGACGGAGGGTGGATGCGTGTATCCTCGCTAACGGAGGACATTTTGAACATTTCCTGTAACAAAGTGTTTGAAGTCGCGCTGGTACGTACTGTTGCTGTGTGTTTCCATTCCATGATTAATGTGATTTGAAGAGAAGTAATAAAACGAGCTCTAACATGGAAAGTAAGCTTTTCCGGACACAAGTCCACATAACATATTTTCTCTCTTTGTGTGTGAGGAATGTTTCCTGAAAGTTTGGCCGTACCTTTTTGTAACACCCTGTATGTTCTTTTTTTCATTGAGAGTAGTTTGTTGATGTTGAATAGACCCTTTATGTTTCCCTGTCCCTCTGCCTCTCCTGTTAACAGTGCCCACTCATCTAACCCCTTTGTTTTATCTCAACTTACCCCATTTTCATACTTCCGTTTAGCGCCGTCTATTTGTTATGCGCTTCAATCGGCAACGCATTTTTGTTTTAGTTCTGTCCTGCTGCTAGTTTCATTTTTGTAGCTTTGCGCATGAAGGTTCCGTTAAGAGCAAGCATGGGGTGATGATTACAAACAGAGATGCACAGCTGCAGAGATGGGAAAAGCATTTCAAGGAGTTGTTAAACCGTAAAGACAACACAGAGCAACATGTGAGGCAGGTTCCAGAGGAAATCGAATCAGGTTAAGGTATAAGTGTGCAGAGTTCCACATTGGAGGAAATTAGGCGTGCTTTGAGAAGCCTAAAAAATGCAAAGGCTCCACATCTAGACAACATAGCACTGGAGCTGTTAAAAGCTGATATTGAAAGCACTGCTAAAATGTTATGCCCCTTGCTGAAGCATATTTGGCTTGAAGATAATTACCAAAATGAGTGGAAAAGTGAACTGGTGGTAGAGCTCTCAAAAAAAGGAAATTTGTCAAACTGTGACAACTGGCATGATGTCAGTGTCAGGTAATAATCACCAGAGTTATATTCAATAGGATTAAAGATTCAGTTGATATTCGACTGCGTAAAGAACAGGCCAGTTATCGGGCACAACACAGTTGCTTTGATGTTATTAATACTCGTTGGATCATATTACTGCAAGGCAAAGAATTTCAGGCAACCATGTACCTGGCATTCAATGGCTTTGAAAAGGCCTTCGAGTCTTTGAAATATAAAGTGCTGTGGAAGGTGTTGGAAAAGTATGGTATACCACAGAAAATTCTAAACATCAGCAAAGATCTATAAGATGGCTGAAAATATTATGTACTCCACAAGGAAAATTTCACAGATCCAAGATGGATAATAACCGCAGTCTGTCGTGTTGGATTTTTTCACCAACGCTCGTTCTACTCGTTCTTTACCCAGTTTTGAGAAGAATCACAGCAGGCAGAAGACGAGGAATCCAATGGTGCATCCATGAAACTCTGGAGGATATGGATTTCACAAACTATATAGTTTAATTAGCTCAAGAGCTAACAAATATGAAAGCTAAATGAAACTCACTGAAACAGAAGCTCAAGATAAACAAAGATAAAGGAAAGGAAATGAGAAGAAATTCTGGGAGCATGGAAGTGTCGATACTGGTAGGGGAGTAGCAAGTGTCAATTCATTCCTCCATATGGGTGGTTTCGTCACAGAAGATGGTGGATCTGGAGAAGACGGGAGAACAACGTGAAGAAGGGGAATGCTGCCCGTATAGATCTGTGTCAAATATGGAGAAACAGAAACATTACATGCAAAACTAAAATTCGTACTTTTAATACAAATGTGAAGACTGTCGTTCTGCACTCCAGTGAAAGTTGGAAAGTGAGAAAAATATAAGATCACAGCTACAGATCTTCATAAATACGTGTCTCCACTGCATAATGAATATTTGGCGGCCAGAAGAAGTAAATAATGGGAATCTCTGGACAAAAACTCTCTATAGAGAACAAAAGATACGTGAGAGAAGTGGAGATGACTGGGACCCACATTCAGAAAGCCAGAAGGAGCAGTCGTAAACAAGGCACTGGAATGAAATCCTCATAACGAGCCAGACAGGCAGGTCTAGAGGTAAATGGAAGAGGACGGTGGAGGGAGAAATGGAAGAGGATGGTGGAAGGGGAAAAGGGAGAGATACCAAGGTCAGGGTGGAGTTGAGGGAAATGGCCAAAGACAGAGATGAATGGTAAGTTCTCCTGGATATCATATGCCCCGACAGCGGTCAAAGTAAGTAAGTAAGTATGTTATTATTATCTCTTTCTCTCTTAACCTAGGATTCGTCTCGATGTAGTAGCACGGGCACGATAATTGTATTACACAGTGAATTTTATCCGTAGTGGATGTTGTTGAACTCCGTGACTGTTCCTTTATGGGATGTAGAATAATTTCCGCTACCAGTCACAATCGAAGTTTATTTATTCGTCACTCTACCGGTTGCGGGCTTGTGCTCACCCTCAGGTATTTACATTCATGTACATGTTCGTATTGCTTGAAATCACTGTTCGAATACAAAGAAAATTATTTGCTGGTGACTAAGCAGATAAAAGTGGATCAATTGTAAGTGGCAAGGCAGCATTTGTCGAAAATATATCTGTACATACATAAAGATGAAGTATCCTCATTACAATTATGATGTGGTGACAGTTTTTCCACTCAGTTGCACATTTGTTACCATTTTCAAGTCCACGTTTCAGTTTTCTTTTAAATTTAGCTGTGTATTTCACTACCGTGTCGTGAATTCGTGATATATAGTGTGTTTACATTCAAACACATAGGTTATGGTCAAAGAACTTAGACACAGGAAGTGCAAAGATGTTGCTAATACAGAAACATTTAGGTCATTAACAAAGTACTTAGACACAGGAAGTGAAAAGAAGGACACACAAAGAAACTTAAAAAGCTATTATAAATTTCGAAATTTTTGATACACATTACGAAATTTTTTGATCCAAATTTTTGTCAGAGAACTTACATATGGGAAGTGCAATGATGTTGTACACATGAAATTTTTTGAAATCTATTACAAGTTACGAAAATGACAGTTAAAGCTTGTGTTTACAATATGACTTTTACAAATTACGCGATAATGACAGTTGAACTGTTGTATGATTGTTCCATCGGATTTCCATAGCATATTACTTTGTAATTAGATATCAGAGGATAATGGGCTTCTGTTTTTGAATATTTCATGATATATGTGGAGATAAGTTTTCTTTGCAAGCGCCACTTGTTCACTGAGAATAAGATGTGGTGAGTTAAAGCTGTGGATATAAATTTCCTGCACTTTGAGCAGATTCATTTTCTTTCCTTTGTGGTCACTGTGTAGTATTTATAGGTTGTCTGTAATGCCTGTGGCTGAGTGACCATGGTTCATTAGATGCATTGCAAAGGTACATTTGTCGAAGTTTTTTACCCAGTATGCATTTATATGCTCATGGTATCTTGTAGTGAAACTCCTTCCAGTTCGACATACGTAGAAATGCAGGCAATTGTCACATAAAAGTTTGTAAATACATGATTTGTAGTTGAATTGGTTATTTGTCTTACTGTTGTGGATGATATACTGTTGTGACTTGTTGTTAGTGCTGAAAGAAAGTTGAATACCAAGTTTACAAAGAGGTTGGCAATTTGGTGTTAAATTTTACCTATAAAGGATATGTCGGAAAATATGTTTCTGCTTTTCATGAATCTGATTTATGAGGCGTGCATTGTTTCTTTTTGATTTTGTTGTTAAGCTTATCAATAAAAATCTCGATTTTGTCCATTTCTATGTTCATTTTACTTGATAATGCTAATTTCTTTTTATTCATCATGGGGGCCGAGTGAGATTTTACGTATATGATTAAGTGTAGACCCGAAGAATGCCATTTTGTGTTGTACTGGATGACACAAGCAGTTGTTAATGAGAACATCTGTAGTGGTGAGTTATCTGTAAATCTGAAAAGCATGTTTGTTGTTTATATTAGATATCGTAAGGTCAAGAAAACTGAGGATGAGCACAAGCCTGAAACCGGTAGTGTGACGAATAAATAACCTCTTATTTTTATTAGTAGTGGAAATTTTTCTGCATCCCATTGCCTTATACAATTTAAATTTTTTGGGTTTGTAAATTTTTGTAAAATTTTGATTGTGTTTAGATATTTATGTTAGAATTTGTTGATTCTCTTTTCCAGGTCTTTGTCCACCTCCAGAATTATGTCACTGCTTAAATAAGTGAAACTGGAGACTTGTTAGAATATATCGTTACCGATAACTGTCTTAGATCGATCTGAGAGTTTTCCATAGTGGGCCCAACATTTGTATTAGTTACAGACACTTTTAGGGTGTAAATTTTTCTTCGCAAGTCATGTAACGTACACACAGAATGTAAGTCTATCTCTGAGCTGTGCTGTGGCTAGCATTGGTGCCGTTGCTAGGTTGGCATCGTTTAGTTGGTATAGTTACTGTTGTCGTCTTCTTCTTGTGTTCATTGGCTCCACTCGGTTTGCAAGCGTTGTCTGTCTGCTAGTGGCAGCAGCGGTGGTTATCGATATCTAGTAACGGTGGTACTATCTTTGGGGCGACGTTGTGGTGTTCCCGTGTCGTGTGAGTCGGCAGTTCGGTTGGGGACGGACGAGCAGCCAGATCCGCGCAGTGCGAGACACGCCACGACCACTGGCGGCACGCGTGCACTGCCGGGTGGAAGGGCTGTAGTCGCGAGGGGTACAGCCTCGTGCTCAACAGGACCCACGAAGTTTAGGTGAGCCTTAATTCAAGTAGTGAAACCTCCACCACTGTGAGATCTCGCCATTTGCACGTGTGTTGCTGCTTGCAATGTCGCTGAGAGGAAAACCAGCGAGTGGAGCGTTTGGGGAAGGCGAACCTAATTAGCTTTCCTCCACTTCTTATTATTAATTGTTGCACTCTATAAGTTATTATTTGTGAAGTTCAACCAGTGGTATTTTTCCTGCCTAGTCGCCGCTAACGCCCCAGTTACCTGCCCTGGAGCTTAGTCCATGTTACACCAGTGTAATTTTCCTCGCCTTGCCGTTGCTGTCCAGCAAGGCGTGTAGTTCGACGGCTTCCTTGATTTGTCGGCCAGGTGGTTCTGTTTTTTTTTTTTTTTTTTTTTTTTCTTTTTGCTTCCAGATGGTCTAAACACCGGAGACCGAAGACGTAGCGCTGACCGCCGGCTCTGGTTTGGGTATGTTATTCCATCGTTGCATTGGTCACCGAATATAAGGTAGATTCAGCAAATGATTATTGGTCATTCGTTCAAACTGCCTCTAGTCTGAGATACCATCTCGTGAAGTGAATGCAACTTCTGACTGCCTGTCTTATCGCTTGCGAAGTTTTGAGGGATTTTCCCAGGTAAATCCTTGAAGCAACGTCTGCCCCCCCCCCCCCTCCCCAATCCCCCCAACACACACACACTCCCCCTAGGTTTCGTGGCAGATCTGATGAATGTTTTTTTTAAAAAAATATTTTTATGACTGTAACTTCAAATGTGAAGATGTTTAACTGGTTCTTTAAAGGACTGCTAGTCAGGCCTTCAGCCGTGAAACAGTTTTAAATTATTACTATTGGAGCCTGCAGCCAAAAGGAGGTTTAAATTGTTTTCATTAATGCCTTCAGCCGTGAGTGTTACTTGTCTTAAAATTTTAATTAGACAATTGTATCCTAGCAGTGAGATTTGATGATTGTTCTTTTAAAAATATTTTAATAACTGTAATAGCTGGTTGAAATAGTTTAACTGGTTCTTAAGATTGCTGTTCAGGCCTTCAGCCGTGAAACAGTTTTAAATTATCACTATTGGGGCCTTCAGCCGAGAAATAGTTTGAATTTTTTGTCATTAAGGCCTTCAGGCGTGGAACACATATTAATTTATTGTCACCTTTTATTTTTTGTTGTTTCCAAGTAAGGTGTACGTGATTGAAAAATAAACTAACCAACAGTAATTGATTGCGGCCCCGTCCACAATCGCAACCCAGCCCTGCCTTACTTGGATACCGGGCCTCAATCTCCGTATTTCGTAATACTATTCCGTTCTACCCTAGCGCTGCGCGTATTTATGCGGCCTCGCAGGCCACCCAGAATTGCTACGAGCTGAGGTGCACCGTGTGTATGGCCGGACACTAGCAGGCCCAGGGCACAGAGCAGACCGCACGTCAGCCCGGGACGTGGACCACATGTGGATAAATCCCAGAAGAAAGAAGCTGGACAATGGTGCTAGCTTCGCAGAATGCCGATGGACCGGCAATGGCGGACTCTGAGACAAGCTGAAAGATGGTTTTCTTACAGCTCTGTGAGAGTCTGTAACTATTCACATCAAGCACTGAAGCAAATCTGAATACATCGACCATCTCAGATAAATGAGGCACCTCTAATAACAGAACAGTATTTCAATATATTTAAAACCACGGAATTAATATTTCACAGTGAATAAACATATTACAATGAACCTCTGAATTAACAACTTTTAAGTTTTTCATGCGATTTCAACAAACGGTATCTCACATAATAGCGTTGAACTATAGCTGTCGTCTTTGAAAGCTACGTATCTGTATCTCTTTTATCGATTGATTAATGGCGTCCTTTATATTACTCTCATTATGCAAATGTTTGTCAGTATATCCCTTTCCCCACACTTTAAAAATTCATATAAATTTATTGAAAGAAGATATAGAGCTGGGTTTAGTGTTATTTTGTAGGAAAAAACGTCAAGTTTTTTTATCTTAAACTAAAGATGTTGTATGTGGCTTCCGTTGGTTATTCTGCACACATACCATCGGAAATCAATTTCTTCCCAAACCCAGTGTAGCACTGCAGGTGTAACTTGCTCAGTGGCGGCGTACATTTTTGCTCTAAGTTCAGGTAGAGAAGCCGGGACAGAAGGAACAATCACCATATCGTTGATGAATCCCCACGGAAAAAAAAATCGAGTGGTGTCTGGTCTGGGCAACGTGGGGACCATGCAATTGGTGCATCATGGCCAGTCCATTGACCTGGAAAGCGGTCACTCAGAAGATCCCGGACGTCAGCCAGGTAGTGGGGTGGTGATCGATCTTGCATGAAGTAAACGTTTCGGTCTCGGTCATCCTCATCGATCTGTGGTATCAAGAATTGTTGTAACATAGCTGGGTACACTATCCCGTTGATGTCTCTCGCAAGGAAAAAAGGGGGCCATATACTTTGTTCTTGCTCAGTGCACAAAAAACGTTAAGAATGAGATTTTCACGCTGCAGCGGAGTGTGCGCTGATATGAAACTTCCTGGCAGACTAAAACTGTGTGCCGGACCGAGATTGTAACTCGGGACCCTTGCCTTTCACGGGCTTGGTAGAGCACTTGCCCGCCAAAGGCAAAGGTCCCGAGTTCGAGTCTCGGTCCGGCACACACTTTAAATCTGCCAGCAAGTTTCAAAAAACCATCACTTTGGGGCTATCATGAACATGTTGCAATGTTTGATGTGGATTTTTGCTGCCCCAAATCCTACAGTTATGTGTGTTAACCATGCGACTTAACTGAAAAGTCGTGTAGTCAGAAAAGATGATTTTGTCCAAGAAATGTTCATCCTCATCCGCATAGAAGTTCTTGCGAGGTGTTTTATCAGTGTCTTTTGTTGCCAATCTGTACAGTTTCAAATGCAAATGCAAACGGTTTTCCAACACACGCCAAACACTCGTATGTGGGATTGGCAGTTCGCGAGATGCACGCCAGGTCGATTTCTTAGGGCTGTTGACAAAACATTGTCTCACTCGCTCAACGACGTCGCCAGATGCGCTTAGACGACCTGACGATTTCCCATGTCTTGCCGAGCACCCTGTTTCTACAAAACATTTATGCCACTCATAAATTGTAGGCTTACTAGAAGGATGTTCAGCGGAAATTATGCTGAACTGCTGTCGCCGACTACGATTCTTCAAACCGAAACACACAGCTAGCACACTCGGGCCCACTGAAGGCTGTCATCTTGAACGCAACTGCCGCTAGCGCTCCTTACGGTGCGATTCCGCACTAGCGAACTACGCGAGACAAAACTTGATGCATTTCCCTGCAAATTGACATTACAGCCATCTCTGTAGGTACTATGAATCAATTTGTACGAATTTCCAAAGTTGTAAAGTCCTTTTTGAAAGACCCTCTATTGTTGTAACATATTAGCACAGGAAACGATCACGTTCGTTCAAATAATGTCTTTAGAGGTTAAGAAGGATGCATTTTTGACGGGGACGGCCTTCAGCCAATGGAGAAGCAGATGGTAGGGGAACGCTACGGGAGCGGAGTGGAGACTGGGGCGGCAATTACATCCACTGGCGCAGACGGATCTGGCGTTCAGTGACGTATGTAGGGACGACAGCTCGGGTGCGACAGTCTTTACGTAACATCTGAAGATGACGGGCAGCTGGAGCACCGAAACATTACGTCAAATCGATTTTAGCAGTCGACACTCGTATGGGCACGACATCGTGGTAGATGATCGTTGCAGTGTCTGTGTGTTTATTGGCTGCATCAGCACGACAGCAATTGTCACAAGTGTATCTGGCTGCTGAGGCATGAGCAGTGGTAGCATTGCGAAGCCTTTTCTGCCCTAATCTGTCTAACAAGCCTTCATCATGCTTCGACATTCCAGATGATATGTCATCACGCCACTCTGGTCTCATGCTAGCCCGTGCCGCCCATCTGTTTGTGTCGAGTCCAAAGCTGTACATATCTCGTTTACAGGAGTCCTTGAACCTCAATACAGGACGCCCTGCAGGTCTTTTGGCTATAGAGATCCAAGCATCACCTCACGTGGTAATCTGTCAGGATCCGTACGGTGGACGTGTCCCAGCCAGCGGAGTCGTCTCTGCTTCAAGATAGCTGAAATACTGTTGCAGTTAGTTTTAGATAGCACTGCTTCGTTGGTCACTCGGTCCTTCCACGTTACTCCGAGGGAGTCTATCTATATTGTAATATTATTGTAAAAAACGCGTCTCGCAACACGTTCAGCTCTTCGTTTCAGGGGGGCAGCGAACGATTACCCCTCCGTGTGAGGCTTAACGAGGCGTGACGGCAGTTTGTTTGCAGTTAGCGACCGCGGAGCAGCTGCGGGCGCAGATCCGCAAGGACGCAGTGTCACGGCCGGTTTGTTCCTCGTCGACTGCGGCCGTGACGTCTTTCCGGCTGACGTCTGCAGCTGGTGGCGGCTGACGAGTCCCACAATGGGCGCGCGGCCGGCCCTCCAGAGCTCCGTGAATGGCGGCCATTGTGCGCGGCGGTCGCGTGTCGGCTGGCCTCTGTTCTGCTGCACCGCCGGGACGGCGCCGACTGGCCGGGGGAGGCGGCGGGGGTCGACTCCCGGGGGCGCTCATCGAGAGGGGGGCGCGCGCTCCTGCCGTGTGTACAGGGGCGCGCGCGTGGTCGGCGGCGCGGAATGACGGCGGCAGCCCCGCGGCTACTTTGCGGCGCGCCGCGCACTCGGCGGCGGCTCAGCCACAGGCAGGACACTGGCGGCGGATCCTCTTCACCCCGCCCTCGAGTCCCCCGGTCACTCGTGCGGTGATAGGTGACGTCGAGAGACCCGTTCCTCGTCATCTGCGTCTATATCAATACACGGCAAGCCACCTAACGGCGTGTGGCCGAGCACACTTCTGGCACCCTCCACCCATCCAAGCCCTCCTCTACTCCCACCTTCCCTCGCGTGGGAATAATGACTATGAGCAAACTCAGTACGACTTCACTGTCTCTGATACTCCGGCAGTCGGCATTTTGTGAGTCACAGTACCTCCGAGTAAGTAATACACTGACCCAAAAATCACAACGCCAAAAAAATAATTAATGCAAAGTAATGTAATTTCTTGGCAACTGCCTTGCCGCAGTGGATACACCGGTTCCCGTGAGATCACCGAAGTTAAGTGCTTTCGGGTGTGGCCGGCAGTAGGATGGGTGACCATCCAGGCCGCCATGCGCTGTTGCCAGTTTTCGGGGCGCACTCAGCCTCGTGATGCCAATCGAGGAGCTACTCGACCGGATAGTAGCGGCTCCGGTCAAAGAAACCATCGTAATGACCGGGAGACCGGTGTGCTGACCACACGCCCCTCCTATCCACATCCTCAATTCAGCATGACACGGCGGGCGGATGTTCCCGATGGGCCACTTGTGGCCTGAAGACGGAGTGCTTAACGTAATTTCTTGAATCTGTCTAGGTAACATACACTGAAGCTCCAGAGAAACTGGTATGCCGGCCGCGGTGGCCGTGCGGTTCTGGCGCTGCAGTCCGGAACCGCGGGACTGCTACGCTCGCAGGTTGGAATCCTGCCTCGGGCATGGGTGTGTGTGATGTCCTTAGGTTAGTTAGGTTTAAGTAGTTCTGAGTTCTAGGGGACTTATGACCTAAGATGTTGAGTCCCATAGTGCTCAGAGCCATTTGAACCATTTTTTTGAAACTGGTATGGGCATGCGTATTCAGATACAGATATATGTAAACAGACAGAATGTGGCGCTGCGATGATAATTCCTATGTAAGACAACAAGTGTCAGGCGCAGTTGTTAGATAGGTTACTGCTGCTACAATGGCAGGTTCAAAATGGTTCAAATGGCTCTGAGCACTATGGGACTTAACATCTATGGTCATCAGTCCCCTAGAACTTAGAACAACTTAAACCTAACTAACCTAAGGACATCGCACAACACCCAGTCATCATGAGGCAGAGAAAATCACTGACCCCGCCGGGAATCGAACCCGGGAACCCGGACGCGGGAAGCAAGATCGCTACCGCACACAATGGCAGGTTATCAACATTTACGTGAATTTGAACGTGGTGTTATAGTGGGCGACGAGCGATGCGACACAGCACCTCCGAGTTAGCGATGTAGTGGGGATTTTCCCGTACCACCACTTCACGAGTGCATCGTGAATATAACGAATCCAGTAAAACATCAAATCTCCGACATCGCTGAGACCGGAATAAGCTCCTCCTAGAACAGGACCAATGACGACTGAACGACGGAAGAGAATCGTTGAACTTGAGAGAACTGGAACCCTTCCGCAAATTGCTGTAGATTTCGGTGCTGGGCCATCAACAAGTGTCAGCGTCCGAACCATTCAACGAAACATCATCGATACGGGCTTTCGGAGCCGAAGGCCTACTCGTGGATCCTTGAGGATTGCACGACACAAAGATTTACGACTATTCCGGGCCCGTCAACACCGACATTGGAATGTTGATGGCTGGAAACATGTTGCCTGGTCGGAAGAGTCTCGTTTCAAATTGTACGGAGAGGATGAACGTCTGCGGGCAAGGAGACAACCTCATGAATCCATGGACCCTGCATGTCAGCAGGGGACTATTCAAGCTGGTGCAGGCTCTGTAATGGTGTGGGGCGTGTGCAGTTGGAGTGACATGGGAACCCCTGATACGTCTAGATACGACTCTGACAGGTGACACGTACGTAAGTATCCTGTCTAATCACCTGCAACCATTCGTGTCTAATGTGCATTCCTATTTTCTATGTCTGCCTGGAGTGGCAGACATAAGTTGGATTTGGTAACAGGACGTGACCGGGGTGTGAAGCAAGATCTGGTGGTCGAGGAAAGATTAGTCTCAAAGTAAGGTGCCAGCGATCAGGAAGATTACTTATCTTTTTCTGCACAATGAAGCAGGCACCGTCTATTGCCCTCATAGCAAGTAGCTACGTAATTAAGTTCACAATACAATTCACAAATCCACAGTGCTATCCAAATCGTAACTAAGTTCTAAGCCCAAGGTTGTCATATAAGTAGTATACAATAACACTTTGATATTAACACAGCTATCGAGCAACAAGAGCGAGTGGTCGTGGCGTCAGCTCTGTTCTCCCGTTATATCCTGTGGCCATAGAGGGAGCTGCAGGCGAGAACTACTGAATGGCGCGACGTCTTCAGCCGGATATATCGCCATGAACCTCCGGCGGACGTGACGACGTGAAGCTGAGGCCGACCATCGCGAATGTGCGGCCGGGCTGAGCGACGGCAGGGCGCGCGTGATTCGGTTAGGTTCGCGGACATAGCACTATTTATTTATTTAGTGTATGGCAGTGCGCATCATTTTACGCTTCTTACAAATGTTTAAACAGAGATATACATAAAAAAACACGATAAAACATACAGATAATGGGCAATACAATTAAACAGAGACATCAAGATTATATACAGTCAAAAAATTAAATACAAATATCGAGATTATATATAAAGTTTTTTCCGGCGTCTGTTGCCATCAGAAAATCACTGAACTTGACACTGTACGCTCTTTTGCCTCTCTGTCTGTTGGCTCCGCAGTCACAGTTAGGAGTTGGTGTTTTTCCCCGTTTGTAAAGAGTATCTGCACATCTTCCGTGATTTGTCCGTATTCTGTTAAGGGATGACCATATTTTACGTGGTAGTGCATATCCCGGCGGTCTCTCAGTGATGCAGGGGAGGGCTTGACAATGCTCAGGGCACACCTACCGCCATTGTTCCCTCCAGGTCTTTATTGCATCAAAGTTTATTTTTTGCAATTCCTTGGCTGTTATCACTGTCGGATGTCTAGACCGAAGTCTGTTTCTTTCCAGGTCAGGCATGTCGCAGTGTAGAGGGAGCTGGGCGTTGTCGAGTATCTTCCTATATTCCCGGAGAAGAGCATTCTTCTGACGTAGGTCTGCAGGTGGTATGTGGCTTAGAATTGGCAGCCAATGTGTTGGGATTGATCTCATGATTCCGCTGACAATTCGCATCGTGCTATTCAGCTGCACGTCGACTTTTTTTTATTTTGGTGTGAACACTCTTCATCCAGACCGGAGCGTAGTACTCCGCGGCCGAGTAGACCATTCCCAGTGCCGGCGTGTGTAGCGTGTCAGCCGAGGAGCCCCGAGTAGTGCCGCACAGCTTCTGGAGAACATTATTCCTCGTCTTTAGTTTGGCTGCAGTATTTTTCAGATGTCGTTTATAAGTGAGCACTCTGTCCAAAGTGACTCCAAGGTACTTTGAATGCTCATTAGATCGGAACCGATTTCCCTCGAGAGGAACGTCAAGTTGTTTGCTTGCAAATTTATTATTGAAATGGAAATAAGTAGTTTCGGTTTTTGTAGGATTTGGCTGTAATCTCAATTTACCAAAGTATGTACTTAATGTCTCCAAGTCAGATGTCAAGGTTGTTTCCATGAAATCAAATTTCTTGTGTTGTGTTGCCAAGACCCAATCGTCTGCGTACCCAAACTTCCTGGAAGATATGGATGGCATATCGGAGATATATAAGCTTAAAAGCAGTTTAGCCAACACGGAGCTCTGCGGTAGGCCGTTGTTCATGGTTCTTTGGAGGCTTATCTGTTCTCCTGTTACTACTTGAAATGTTCTGGCAGCAAGCATGGCATCTATAAGTCTGGTAGTTCTCAGGCAAGAGACTGTTCGCATGGATTTGTACAACAGTCCATGTCTCCAGACAGCGTCATAGGCAGCAGACAGATCTATGAAAACAGCTGATGTTTTTAATTTCCTTTAGCAGCCAGCCTCTATGTAAGTAGTTAGTGACATAACCTGGTCTGTACAGCTGCGCGCAGGGCGGAACACGGCTTGCTCCATGGGAACTGACTCGAGAGTTTTGGTGACAATGCGGTTATAGAGAAGTCTTTCCAGGAGTTCATAGACAGAGTTGAATAATACGACTGGGCGGTAGCTCTTTGATTCGTTACTCGGCTTCCCTGGCTTTAGGAGAGGAACGATTTTTGATCGTTTCATTTGCTGAGGGACTATGCCGTGAGTTACAATATCTGTAAAGAATTCTGCTATCTTTTCGCATATTTTCAGCAATTCAGAAGAAACTCCGGATGGCCTCCATCAAAACCAGGTGCTTTTCCCGATTTTACGCCTTTGAGAGCACTTGTTATGTCTTCTGCTCAAAATGGACGAGAAAATTCAGTTTGGTCATCGCGGAGAGATTTTAATGTTGTGAGCTCATGCTTTATCTGAGTGGTGTGAGCTCTATCTCTCGGAGTATTAGAAGTTTAAACTATATGGGAGGCAATATTGTTTGGATGTATCGGTGTTTCTTTGTAGATGCTCTTATTGTCGTCATTTAGTTTTCTTAAGAGGGACCATGCTTTTCTACTAGAAGTTTTGAAGTCTTGTTCTTGAACGGTTTCCATCCAGCGTTCTTGTCGAGCCACATCAAGATTGTGCAGTAGGTCGTCAGCAATTTCCTGGTCGTTGCTGTTGAGGAATGCCTGGTACTGATTTCCACATTCTTTGTTCCATCCTGGGCTATACGGTTTACGGTACCCTCTAGGTATTTCCTTTTTTGCGGAGCTTATGACCGCTCCAACAAACCTCTTGTTGGAGCAACTTATCCAGGCTTGGATGCTCATTAGGTCGGAACCGATTTCCCTCGAGACGAACGTTAAGTTGTTTGCTTGCAAATTTATTATTGAAATGGAAATAAGTAGTTTCGGTTTTTGTAGGATTTGGCTGTAATCTCAATTTACCAAAGTATGTACTTAATGTCTCCAAGTCAGATGTCAAGGTTGTTTCCATGAAATCAAATTTCTTGTGTTGTGTTGCCAAGACCCAATCGTCTGCAACTTATCCAGGCTGTTAGAAAAGATTTCCCAGTTTCCTTTCTGGAAATTCTACCGCGGGCGAGGAAAGGAAGTAACTAGGGCAGTAGTTATTCCAATCTCTGTTAGACTGGGACGATATTGGCTGTGTGGAAAATCTGGTAGAATATTACGAGAAATTTTCAGCGGTATGTTTTCCTTGTCTGTAGTCACAAAACATAGGTCAGGGTTATATCCTCGTCTTCATGCTGGCGAATAGAAGGTATCTCTACCCTTTGCGTCAAATACGAGGTACATATTGTTTTCATCTGCCCAATTTGCAAGTGCCTCACCATTGTCATTGTTCTCTTTGTATTTCCATTGGCTGTTGTAGTCGCCTACATAGACAGATGGGTGTTGCAATAGTGGTAGGACTTGTGGTGGCCGAGAGGCTGCAGGAGGTTTGTATGTGTTACTTATGGTGTACCCTCCGACTTGAATAACCACTTCGTGTATGTTGTTGCTGGTAGATGTTGGATGCAACTGAACATAGGTTACCACACGATAAGCTTGGTGGCATGTGGCACCAACTAAGTCGTAACCGTACATTTTACCTCTTTTTCTTAGTTGTTCCATATTCTCTGTGTGTGTTTCCTGAATGGCAGCGATGTCAATGTAATTATGGTTTAGAACCTTTTGCAGGACATCACTCTTGGACCTGCTGATTCCTTCTATTTTAGCTGGCAAATCCTGAGGCAAGGTTCCAGTTTTCTTGTCAGCTGGCCATGAGAATGACCGATGGATTTCGTCTGTGCCATTTCGATTAGGATGTGCTATTAAATAGTCAGGAGATCAATATGATTGTCTGGTTGCCAGTTTGGGCTAGTTCATTTAGTTCACGTCTATAATTAGACGCTGTCCAGGGTGCACGTGTAGTATTGTACTGAGGACGCGAACTAGCCTTACACCCCACTGTGCATTCCGACGAACTTGAGCAATTGCAGCAGGACAATGCGACACCCCAGACGTCCAGAATTGCTACAGAGTGGCTCCAGGAACAGTTATATCAGTTTAAACACTTCTGCTGACCACCAGATTCTCCATACGTGAACGTTATTGAGTTTATCTGGGATGCCTCGCATCATGCTCTTCAGAAGAGATCTACACGCCCTCGTACTGTCACGGATTTCTGGACAGCCCTGCAGAATTGATGGTGTCAGTTCCCTCCAGCACTACTTCAGACATTAGTCGAGTCCATGCCACGTCGTGTTGCGGCACTTCCTAAAGGAACACCTGACATGTGCCGAACATCGGTTTCCCTACTAGATGTTACACGATTGCACTTCCCCCGTCAAATGTGCGTTCTTTACTTGGGTCCCGTTCACGGAAGTTATCACTCCGTTCTCCGACCATTCCGCTCGTTCCAGCTACTGTCTCCCTGAGAATTCCTTTCATTTCTGTCAAGATTATTATTTTTGTGGTGATTATTTGGATTCCCATTTTAATAACTACAACCCAGTTTGCTCTCGGGTTTGAACTTCAAAGACGTCTCTAATTTTTCTGCAAATTCTAGAAATTCGCCACGGAATCACATGGACTATGGACAACATCCCACTGCAAATTTTCGGGTAATCGCATTTTAAACGCGGTGATCTCCGTTAAAACCCCCCAATGGATGTTTCACGTGCATAAACTTGCCAAGTTCACGCTTACTAAAATCTCTTATCATCCCATTAACGTACCCGTAACTCGGCCGATTTAAGAGTTCATTTTGGATCCGCGTCTGTTATACGCCTCGCTCCAAAATTTATTCAAAAAAACACTTCTCGAACTCTTCCTACGATTCGCACGAACCACATTCAACATTTGCCCAAGACTGTGAGTCTTCCAGCAAATGCTGTTTAACGTATTGTATTTTCGCTTCGTCCAAGATGCCGTGAACAAATGCCTCCGTACACGCAGCCAAGAAATTTACTGGGTGATAGCTTCCGTCATCTGTGTAACATTTCAAATGGTTCAAATGGCTCTGAGCACTATGGGACTCAACATCTTAGGTCATAAGTCCCCTAGAACTTAGAACTACTTAAACCTAACTAACCTAAGGACATCACACACACCCATGCCCGAGGCAGGATTCGAACCTGCGACCGTAGCAGTCCCGCAGTTCCGGACTGCAGCGCCAGAACCGCACGGCCACCGCGGCCGGCTGTAACATTTCACAGATCCGTTATTTTCCCAAGGGATATTCATAACCGGCGTGGCCTGTTTGGAGGCTAACGAATTTAAATCACTTTTTATCTGTTGCATTTGTTTTTTAAATTCATTTTCACTAGTGATCCTGAATTCTATTTTATCTTTAATTTTACCCACTTCTTTCTCTGCCTCACCTACATGATTGGCAATGCCACTAATTGCTAAGTTTATATTGCTTTTATGAGCATCTTGCGCTTTTATACAGACTCTTACCTTGCCCCCAAGTTCTGTCTGTATTTATCCATTTTTGCCCAAGATCTTTTTCCACTGATTCGATTTTAGATTTTACTCTCACAACTTCGTCTGTAATTTTCCCCATATCCACTCGGACACATTTTAACTTATTATCAATTGCTTTTTCAAGGTTACCCATGATTTTTTCAACTTCCTCTTTCATAGCGGAACCTATTTCTGTTCGCATTGTACCCATATCAGTCCGAATTTTATCCGTAACTGTTTGCAACGTCCCCGTATCTGTTCAAATTGTACTGATATAATTTGCCATTCCCTGGATCATTTGTGTTAGCTGAGACATAATAGCTCCCGCACATTCATTCCCCTCGCCTGAATTCCTATTAGTTACACTTTCGCATTCTGATTTTGGACTAACCGGCTCACTTCCGTATTCAGAATTACACATACTAGGTGACTCTTTTATATTCGCGAGATCTGTAAGTGCGCTATTTGCGCAGGCACTTACCTGATCTGAAATGGTTCGCTCTGACATGGTGATGCCGTCGGTTGTAGTGGAAGTCGACAATGAAGACTGCCCTGGAGTACTCGAAGAAGCTGTCGTCGTACTGCTGCAGGATCTGCATCCGCCACTGCAGAAGTCTCCTGATGTAGTTGTAGCTGCTGCCGGTTACCGCGTGTTCCAACCGCCTCCCATACCGCTGTCAGTTAAACGCACTGACCGCTACTGTTCCCTGCACTCAACTTATTTCGACTCTGAACCACCACGCAAATTGCCTTTAACGTGATAGAATAGGACCTCTATCGATAGCATGTGTTAGGTGTGAAAATTACTGCGTAATTTGACTATTTCCAGAAACCTACTTGGAAAAAAAAAATCGATCTCACACTGCGTTTTGTGAGAGGTTCACTCTACAGAAATCTCTACTGGTTTTGCAAAGGTTTTTACACTTCGCATAGTACGCTGAATAACAGAGAACAAAGGAATTACCAGTTTGGAGAGCACAAATGCCTGACTAGAAACCTCCAATTTCTGGCTTTCAAATAAATAAAAAATTGTGATGTGGTCCTCAGACTCAGGGTTGAAATATTAAAAGTTTTGGCTGGTTTCGTTCTCTAGGGGCTGGGATACGTAGCTGCCGCATTACAAGCCAAATACTGGTGAGTCTACAGTATACAAGATGAATATACACATAAACTGAATGGTCGAAGGTTCCTATCACTCTGCAATTGCGAATTTTGAATGTAACATAGAAACTCATAAATGAAATATTGCAGTTAAATAAAATGTGCAGGTACTGTTTTTAACGACTTTAAATGATGCATACGATAGCAGAAGTGCCTTTAAGAATGCCATTCATTTCTGAAAACACTTATTGATGTCGATGGTCCAGCAATTAAATAAAATATAAGGTGAATAACAGGGAAACAATATATTCCTACTTCAGATAATTAGTTATGAACAACAACGTAGCTCGCGAGATATTCACTTCTAAACGCATACGTCGTATTCACTGCAGAGGCCACGGAAGTCCCCGAAGTGCACAAGTCGGCACTATGAAATATTTCTATCTCCCGCGAATACGCGCAAAGTAGCTCCTGCGCAGGACTCCTCCCCAACTCCCATCCAGTCTCCCCATTAACGAGCCCTGTGACTGGCTAGAGCGCTCCCGCCATTTCTCGAACCCAATACACACACAGATATATTGAAACACACATGAAATACTGGATTTACATTTAAAAACGTGACATTAGATAAATACTGGATTTACATTTAAATAACGTGAAATTAAATAAATACAGGGTTATTACAAATCATTGAAGCGATTTCACAGCTCTACACTAACTTTATTAGTTGAGATATTTTCACAATGCTTTGCACACACACATAAAAACTCAAAAAGTTGTTTTAGGCATTCACAAATGTTCGATATGTGCCCCTGTAGTGATTCGGCAGACATCAAGCCGATAATCAAGTTCCTCCCCCACTCGGCGCAGCATTTCCCCATCAATGAGTTGGAAAGCATCGTTGATGCGAGCTCGCAGTTCTGGCACGTTTCTTGGTAGAGGAGCTTTAACCACTGAATCTTTCACATAACCCCATAGAAAGAAATCGCTTCGGGTTAAGTCCGGAGGGCGTGGAGGCCATGACATGAATTGCTGATCATGATCTCCACCACGACCGATCCATCGGTTTTCCAAGCTCCTGTTTAAGAAATGCCGAACATCATGATGGAAGTGCGGTGCAGCACCATCCTGTTGAAAGATGAAGTCGGCGCTGTCGGTCTCCAGTTGTGGCATGAGCCAATTTTCCAGCATATCCAGATACACGTGTCGTGTAACGTTTTTTTTGCAGAAGAAAAAGGGGCCGTAAACTTTAAACCGTGAGATTGCACAAAACACGTTAACTTTTGGTGAACTGCGAATTTGCTGAACGAATGCGTGAGGATTCTCTACCGCCCAGATTTGCACATTGTGTCTTTTCACTTCACCATTAACAAAAAATGTTGCTTCATCACTGAAAACAAGTTTCGCACTGAACGCATCCTCTTCCATGAGCTGTTGCAACCGCGCCGAAAATTCAAAGCGTTTGACTTTGTCAAAAATGGCTCTGAGCACTATGGGACTTAACATCTATGGTCAACAGTCCCCTAGAACTTAGAACTACTTAAACCTAACTAACCTAAGGACAGCACACAACACCCAGTCATCACAAGGCATAGAAAATCCCTGACCCCGCCGGGAATCAAACCCGGGAACCCGGGCGCGGGAAGCGAGAACGCTACCGCACGACCATTGACTTTGTCATCGGGCGTCAGGGCTTGTAGCAATTGTAAACGGTAAGGCTTCTGCTTTAGCCTTTTCCGTAAGATTTTCCAAACCGTCGACTGTGGTACGTTTAGCTCCCTGCTTGCTTTATTCGTCGACTTCCGCGGGCTACGCGTGAACCTTGCCCGCACGCGTTCAACCGTTTCTTCGCTCACTGCAGGCCGACCCGTTGATTTCCCCTTACAGAGGCATCCAGAAGCTTTAAACTGCTCATACCATCGCCGAATGGAGTTAGCAGTTGGTGGATCTTTGTTGAACTTCGTCCTGAAGTGTCGTTGCACTGTTATGACTGACTGATGTCAGTGCATTTCAAGCATGACATACGCTTTCTCGGCTCCTGTCGCCATTTTGTCTCACTGCGCTCTCGAGCGCTCTGGCGGCAGAAACCTGAAGTGCGGCTTCAGCCGAAAAAAAACTTTATGAGTTTTTCTACGTATCTGTAGTGTGTCGTGACCATATGTCAATGAATGGAGCTACAGTGAATTTATGAAATCGCTTCAATCATTTGTAATAGCTCTGTATTCCTATGGGTGGACCATAAACACGCTCTAACACACATTATTAGATTCATAAACAAATGAAACAAACACATATCAACGGAGTGGAACAAAGGGTAGGCCAATAGCCTAATGTCTCTGTGCTTTCTAAAACATAATAAATATTTAACCAATTTCTTCATAAATAGTATACCGCGTGATCAAAAAGTTAGTATTAATTTGAAAACTGAATAAATCACGGAATAATGTAGATAGATAGGTACAAAGTGACACACATGCTTGGAATGACATGCGGTTTTATTAGAACCAAAAAAATACAAAAGTTCAAAAAATGTCTGATCAGAATAGCAATTATTAGCATAACAAAGTAAGACAAAGCAAAGATGATGTTCTTTACAGGAAATACTCAATATGTCCACCATGATTCCTCAACAATAGCTGTAGTCGAGGAATAATGTTGTGAATAGCACTGTAAAGCATGTCAGGAGTTATGGTGAGGCATTGGCGTCGGATGTTGTCCTTCAGAATCCCTAGAGATGTCGGTCGATCACGATACGCTTGCGACTTTAGGTAACCCCAAAGCCAATACTCGCACGGACTGAGGTCTGGGGACCTGGGAGGCCAAGCATGATCAAAGTGGCGGCTGAGCACACGATCATCACCAAACGACCCGCGCAAGAGATCTTTCACGCGTCTAGCAATATGGGGTGTCATTCCAAGCACGTGTGTCAATTTTTACCTCTCTGTCTACATTATTCCGTGGTTTATTAGGTTTTCAAATTTATACTGACTTTTTGATCACCCGGTATATCAGATATAAACAAAGACATAGACGAATAAATATATTTATAAGCATACTGCTGCCGTTTTTTCGTGTAGCTGTGGATTACCTATTGCCTGACGCGATTAATAGTAATTGGCGACATTGACCTCCAATAACTCATGTAGTATTCACGTTACATGCCTGTAATTCAAACTAATTTATGTTTACACTAATAGCTTTCTAAAGACACGTCGATCGACAAAATCGGATGAACCGTTTAGATTTTGGAAATTCTTTGCTGGGCATTACTTGTATAATTTACAGTCAAACTTTAAACTAATAAAGATATTGAAAATCTGATTACACCATCACAGAATCTTCGTTCAAATAACAGTAATGTGCATGTTTCTTTTTAAGGTATCATGATTCCTCTGGCAATTATTAATTTCTACATGAGCTGTTAAATGTCTGCTATTATAGTTCCACAAAGTCCGCCATGTTTGGCACTCCAGGGATACACATCTCCTTCATCGACACAAAGCGCAGTCCTCGACACGGCGTCAACATGGAACTCGCAGCCACGCGGTCGGCCTGGACCACACGCTGTGCCTGCCCACCCCTCTTGCTCCGGCTAACGTCCGGCACCAGGCAGCCGCCGACGAGCCCCATGCCGGCCAAGCGGCCCGTGCGGCCACGCCAACTCCTAACTTACCAGGGAACCTCCCCGTCGCACCCCCCTCACATTTAGTTATAAGTTGGCACAGTGGATAGGCCTTGAAAAACTGAACACAGATCAATCGAGAAAACAGGAAGAAGTTCTGTGGAACTATGAAAAAATAAGCAAAATATACAAACTGAGTAGTCCATGAGCAACATACGCAACATCAACGATGAAGTGAACTATGGAGCGCTGTGGTCCCGTGGTTAACGTGAGCAGCTGCGAAACGAGTGGTTCGTGGTTCAACTCCTCCCTCGAGTGAAAATTTTAGTTTTCTATTTTCAGACCTGTCCATCCGTCCGTCCAACGCGAGGTAACTTCGCCGTAGAATGGGGACGCTACACACCGTTGGGTGGCTTGCGGAGTATAAATGTAGATGTAGATGAAACAAACATCGAAACACACGACGTCAGTCGACTACAGCGCACGGAAGGGAGAGTATTCCTGCTAACGAAGCTCCCTGGCTGGCTGGCAGTTTGGACGAGAGTGCATTAAACACGTGAGATGTATTCCGTGGGCAATATGAATCCAGCAAATATAGCTCGCGATTTCAATAACAAGGTTCCCATTGGAGAGGCACGTCTTTTCGTCTACTAATCGCACGGTTTTGCGGTGCGGTCGCAAAACACAGACACTAAACTTATTACAGTGAACAGAGACGTCTATGAACGAACGGACAGATCATAACTTTGCGAAAATGAAGAAAATAAACTTTTCACTCGAGGGAAGATTTGAACCATGAACCTTTCGCTCCGCAGCTGCTCGCGCTAACCTCGGGACCAAGGCGCTCCTTGTCTTACAATCTCCTTTATGTTGCCTATGTTGCGCATGAACTACTCAGTTTGTATATTTTGCTTATTTTTTCATAGTTCCACACAACTTCTTCCTGGTTTCTCGATTGATCTGTGTTCAGTTTTTCAAGGTCTATCCACTGTGCCAATTTATAACTAAATCTGAGGGGGTGCGATGGGGAGGTTCCCTTGCTAGAATATTTTCAGGGCGCCACAAATCGCCCGTAGCCTCACAGGCGTACCGATATTGCCGAGTATCTTTGCCACTGTGTAAAAGGCGCCATATAGAAAATCTCCTGCTCTGTCTGTAATGTAAATGACAAGGAATTCTGATGGATGACGCAAGGAACGCACAAGACTGAAATGGAAAAAAAGCAAATGAAGTAAGGCCATCTTTGTATTTCTCCCCATACGTTGCACTGTATCAGAATCAACCTCCCACCTACCAGACTTACAGAAACATTCTCTTACCTTGAGAGCAGCCCATGATACGCTAAAGACCTGTGTAGTTTCTGTGTTCTAGCTTTTGCCTGCTCACACTTGCGGAAGTAACTTTACAGTACACCTGGACTCACCGTCCACTGTAACCGTTTTAGAACTTCATTAAATGTGAACAAGACTTTTAGCTTTTCATTAGTAAAGCATGTGATTGTAAATTCTGATTACGTCCGAGTACAGTTCCTTTTAATGCTGTAAAATGCCAGTAATTATAATGTATTAAAATGTACATATACTATAAACATGACATACCCACTTTTCCCACGATATTATACCTGACGTTTACTGCAGCAGCTATCTGACCTGCACACGAGGTCTATACGAATCCTCGTACATTAATTGAACTTTCTCATTTATAGCACTGAAAGGCGAGCTGTTTTAATTGTTAAAAATCATTTAACAGGCAACATAGCATAAAATATTTCTTTATTTAAGACAGACGGTTTCAACAGACTTTGCCGTCATCTTCAGGTCTTAAAAATCTTTTGTTGTAAAACGTGTTCAGTTTACGCTCACCCTCACGCACAAGATGTCAAGTGGAAAAAAATCAGCACATTATAAACAATTTGTCTCGAATAGAGAAATATTTTAAGCGATCTTCGCAATCGAATGGTTTTTAACAATCTTTGACTAATGATCAAAATCTCATAGGTCCAGGGTTAGAACCTCACCACTGATTAAGTTATGAATAAAAATCGTCAGCAATGGCGGCGGAAGACTTCCAGCATGAAGTGCCACCCTCGTGCTGGCAACGGCCTTGTCAGAGAGGGCGGAGGAACAAACAGAGGTTCAGGGCACTTCCTTGCACTTTGGGCGGGAAATTGCCCATAGTAGGTAAAAGCATCAGAAATGATCAATGGCACCAAAGAGGATAGAGATGGTAATGGAAACCAATCATTAAACTCACATAATCTGCATCCACCGGATATGTGGCCGGTAACTGAAAAAAAGTCACGAACATCTCCCAGTACGCGAAAGATCACGACATTTCGGGCGGGGACTGTTGAGTGGGAAGTGCCCATGAGAAGAAGAGTGAATAATCAAGGTAAAACTTTGATTAATAATTAGCATTGGCCACCGAAGACTTCCGGCATAAGAAGCCATCTTCACTCTGCCAACGGCCTTGTCAAAGAGGGCGGAGGAACGGTCAGAGGTTCAGTGCACTCTCCTTTCCTTGGGTTGTGAAACTGCCCCGAAAGGAAAAAGAATCATCAAAAGAACAAAAAAATTCAACGAAAGGGTGACGTTCTACTAATCGGAGCTTGGGGTGTCGGAAGTTTGAACGTCGTATGGAACCTAGAAAATCTGAAAAGGGAAATACTAAGGCTCAATCTAGATGTAGAGGAGGTCAATAACGTGGAATGGAAACATTTCAAGGACTTCTGGTCAGACGAGTGAACGATAATATCATCAGCAGCAGAAAACGGTATAACGGGAGTAGGATTCCTTTTGAATAGGAATGTAGGGCAGAGAGTGAGTTACTGTGAACAGTTCAGTGACAGAGTTGCTCTCATAAGAATCGACAGAAAACCAACACCGACAACAACAACTCAGGTGTAAATGGCAACGTCGCAATTAAGAGATAAAGAGATTGACAGACCATGTGAGAATATTGAACGGTTATGGCTTTGAGCACTATGGGACATAACATCTATGGTCATCAGTCCCCTAGAACTTAGAACTACTTAAACCTAACTAACCTAAGGCATCACACAACACCCAGTCATCACGAGGCAGAGAAAATTTGACCGGTTAATTCAGTACGCCGAGGAAGACCAAAATCTGATAGTCGTAGGGAATTAGAACGCTGTTATAGAAGGAGGAGCAGACGGAAGTGTAACGGGAGAATATGGACTTGGTAGTAGGAATGAGGGGCGAGAAAGACTAATTGTGTTCTGCAATAAATTTCGGATAGTAATAGCGAATACTCTGTTCAAGAATCCAAGAGGAGGAAGTTTACCTGGAAAAGGCTGGTAAATACGGGAAGATTACAGTTAGAATTCAGCATGATCAGGCAGAGATTTCGGAAATCAGATATTAGATTGTAAGGACACCCGAGAGCAGACATAAACTCACATTAGAAAATAGTGAAGATGAAGATTAGGCTGATGTTTAAAGATTGGTCAGGAAGACTGAACACACAAAGAAGTGGGATACGGAAGTTTTAAGGAATGAAGAGACACGCTTGAAGTTCTCCGAAGCCATAGATACTGCAATAATGAATAACTCAGTAGGCAGTTCATTTGAAAAGGAATTGCTCTCTCAAAAAGGGCAAATACAGAAGTCAAAAAGCAAAGATCGGTACAAGGAAGGTAACTCCGAAGAAATCATGGGTAACAGAGGAAGTACTCCAGTTGATCGGCGCAAAACGGGAGTAAAAAATGTTCAGGGAAATTCAGGAACACAGAAATGTAAGTCACTTAGGAATGAAATAAGGTGAATGGCGAAAAAATCGAAAAAGATGTAACTATCGAAAGGAAGCCTTCTCTAGATTGTCGCACAGATGACAAAGTGGTAGATATCGAAATAGACGACAGAGGGGTAGAGAAACAATTAAAATCGCTCAAAGAGGAAAGGCTGCTGGACCTGATGGGATACCAGTTCGATATTACACAGAGTACGCGAAGGAACTTGCCCCCCTTTTTGCAGCGGTGTACCGTAGGTCTCTAGAAGAGCGTAGCGTTCCAAAGGATTGGAAAAGGGCACAGGTTATCCCCGTTTTCAAGAACGGACGTCAAAAAGATGTGCAGAACTATAGACCTATATCTCTAACGTCGATCAGTTGTAGAATTTTGGAACACGTATTATGTTCGAGTATAATGACTTTTCTGGAGACTAGAAATCTACTCTGTAGGAATCAGCATGGGTTTCGAAAAAGACGGTCGTGTGAAACACAGCTCGCGCTATTCGTCCACGAGACTGAAAGGGCCGTAGACATGGATTCACAGGTAGATGCCGTGTTTCTTGACTTCCGCAAGGCATTCGATACAGTTCCCCACAGTCGTTTAATGAACAAAGTAAGAGCATATGGACTATCAGACCAATTGTGCCATTGGATTGAGGAGTTCCTAGATAACAGAACGCAGCATGTCATTCTCAATGGAGAGAAGTCTTCAGAAGTAAGAGTGATTTCAGGTGTGCCGCAGGGGAGTGTCATAGGACCGTTGCTATTCACAATATACATACATGACTTGGTGGATGACATCGGAAGTTCACTGAAGCTTTTTGCGGGTGATGCTGTGGTGTATCGAGAGGTTGTAACAATGGAAAATTGTACTGAAATGCAGGAGGATCTGCAGCGAATTGACGCATGGTGCAGGGAATGGCAATTGAATCTCAATGTAGACAAGTGTCATGTGCTGCGAATACATAGAAAGATAGATCCCTTATCATTTAGCTACAAAATAGCAGGTCAGCAACTAGAAGGAGTTAATTCCATAAATTATCTGGGAGTACGCATCAGGAGTGATTTAAAATGGAATGATCATATAAAGTTGATCGTCGGAAAAGCAGATCCCAGACTGAGATTCATTGGAACAATCCTAAGGAAATGCAATCCGAAAACAAAGGAAGTAGGTTACAGTACGCTTGTTCGCCCACTGCTTGAATACTGCTCAGCAGTGTGGCATCCGTACCAGATAGGGTTGATAGAAGAGAGAGAGAAAATCCAACGGAGAGCAGCGCGCTTCGTTACAGGTTCATTTAGTAATCGCGAAAGCGTTACGGAGATTATAGATAAACTGCAGTGGAAGACTCTGCAGGAGAGACGCTCAGTAGCTAGGTACGGGCTTTTGTTGAAGTTTCGAGAACATACCTTCACCGAAGAGTCAAGCAGTATATTGCTCCCTCCTACGTATATCTCGCGAAGAGACCATGAGGATAAAATCAGAGAGATTAGAGCCCACACAGAAGCATACCGACAATCCTTCTTTCCACGAACAATACGAGACTGGAATAGAAGGGAGAACCGATAGAGGTACTCAAGGTAGCCTCCGCCACTCACAGTGAGGTGGCTTGCGGAGTATGGATGTAGATGTAGATGTAGACCGACACGGCACAGAAAAGTCAGAACAACTTTTGGTGAAATTAAAGGCAAGGCTGGTAACGATAAGGGTGCAAGGGCTGAGAAGAATACAGAAGAATAGAAAATAAAATTGGGGATCTGTTAGATGACGATCAGTTTGGCTTTAGGAAAGGTAGAGGCCCCAGAGAGACAGTTCTCACATTGCAGTTGATAATGGAAGCTAGGCTGAAGGAAAATTAAGACCATTTCATCTACGTCGTATCCCGCAAGCCATCTAGCGGTATGTGACTCTCCCCCCTCCACCGGCCTCCTTTCGCTATTCCACTCGCGAATAGCTGGAGAGAAGAATGATTGTCGGTAAGCCTCTGTATTGGCTCTAATTTCTAGAATTTTCTCCTCGTGGATACTACACGAACGTATATGAGGGGCGGGGGGATGTGAAGTAATGTGTTGTGAGTTAAATCTCTCCGTGATGCACAACGCCTCCGCTGTAATGTCTGCCAGTGGAGTTTTTTGAGTATCTCCACAATGCTCTGGCGCTGGTTAAACGATCTCGGTACGAAATCCGCCGCTCTTCTATCAGTCCTATCTGATACGGATCCAAGATAGATGAACAATACAGAAGAATCGGTCGAACCAGCGTCTTCTAAGCCACTTCCTTCGTGGATGAATTACATTTCCTTAAGATTCTTCCTATGAACCTGACTCTGGCATCTGCTTTTCCCGCTATTCATCTCATGTGGTCACTGCACTTTAGGTCACTGCGGATAGTTACTTGTAGATATTGTACTGGAGATACTGCTTCCCGCGGTTTTTCATCAAGAATGTGTATTTCTTTTCATATGTATGAGCAATATGTTACATTTATTTACGTTCAAGTTCAGCTGCCAGAGCCTGTACCATCCATTAACTATCTGGTAGTTATTCTGTAGATCTTTCTGTCTCCTCGCGTTGTTACTTAGTTCAAAAACGTTCAAATGTGGGTGAAATCTTATGGGACTTAACTGCTAAGGTCATCAGTCCCTAAGCTTACACACTACTTAACCTAAACTATCCGAAGGACAAACACACACACCTGTGCCCGAGGGAGGACTCGAACCTCCGCCAGGACCAGCCGCACAGTCCATGACTGCAGCGCCCAAGACCGCTCGGCTAATCCCGCGCGGCGTTGTTACTTCGTTATTGACGACCGCATCACCTGTGAGCAGACTTAAAGGACATCTGACGCTTTGTGCTAGATCATTTATAGAAACTGTAGACAGAAACGGTTCTGTCACACTGTCTTGGGGTCCTTCGGAAATCACCTTTACATCTGCCGATTTTGTTCAGTCAAGAGCGACGTGTTGAGTTCTATCTGCAAGGGAGTCTTGAATCAAATGGTCAAATGGCTCTGAGCACTATGGGACCTTACTTCTGAGGTTATCAGTCCCCTAGAACTTAGAACTACTTAAACCTAACTAACCTAAGGACATCACACACATCCATGCCCGAGGCCGGATTCGAACCTGCGACCGCAACGGGCATGCGGTTTCAGACTGTAGCGGTTAGAACCGCTCGGCCACTCCGGCCGGCAGTCTTGAATCCAGCCGCCAATCTGCCCGATACTGGATGAGCTCTGCTCCTTTTTTCACTAAACGGCAGAGCGGGACGGTGTCGTATGCCTTCCTGAAGTCAAGAAACACGGCATCAAATCTGAACGCCATCGTCTTCGGCTCTGTGGATCTCGTGGAGGAACAGAGCGAGCTGAGTTTCACAGGATCTCTGTTTGCGGAATCCACGTTGATTTTTGTAGAGGAGATTTTCATTCCCCACAAACGTCATAATTCTTGAGCATAGAACATGTTCCATAATTCTACAAGAGACTGAAGTCAAGGATATAGGTCTATAATTGTGTACGTCTGTCCTTCTTAAAAATGGGAAAGACCTGCGCCCTTGCCCAGGCGCTAGGGACCCTTTGTTGCTCACGCGGTCTAAGGTAAATTACTGCTTGAAGGGGAGCAAGTTCTTTCGCATATTCTTCGTGGAATCTTGTAAGTATCCTGAACCCTTTCCACTACTATGCGATTGTAGCGGTTATCTCGAAATCTGCCATTTTGAGTTAGTATTGACGGGAGGGACCGTGTTACGATTTTCCGCGGTGAAACAATTTCGGAAGACCGAATTCCGTTTTGGTGTCAATATGCTCACTGAGTAAATGAATAGGTGATTTTGACTCTCTTATTGATTCTACATACGAACAAAATCTTTTAGGTTTTTTACCTTGATCGGTTTACAAAGTGTTTCTTTGAAAGTCATTGAACGGATTCTCTCATTGCTCTTCTTATGCTCATTTTTGCTTTGTTCAGCTTTTGTTTCTCAGCTAAGTTTTGACTTCTCTTGAATCTGAGATAAAGTTCTCTTTGTTAAGGTAGCATTTTTCTAACACAGCTATTCAGCCATCGAGGGTCTTTCCCATCCCTTAAGACCTTACTTGGAACATATGTGTCTAGGGCATGTTGCACGATGCCTTTGAATTTTTTCCATTTTTTCTCCCCAACTTTGTCCCCATCACCAAATATTTAATGCTGAGTGTTCAGATAATATGGAATTTGTATCCTGTCACTCTCGCTAAGCAAAAATATCTTCCTAGCTCTGTTAACATTCTTTGTCAGACCTACTGCCATAGATGCCATCACAGCCTTATGATCACTGATACCTTCCTCTATGTTAACTGATTCGATAAACTGAGGTGTGTTTATTGCCAGGATGTCTAAGACACACGATTTTCGGGCAAGACATCCAAAACAATTTCACATTAATCCCTGTCACTGGCACCGGTTTTTTTGTCATGAGAGTCCCAATTTACACCTGGCAAGCTCAAATCACCGCAGCCTCCTCCCCTCCCCCGTTTACAACGGCATGATCAGGACAACTATTACCGTTATTCTGCACGTTCTGTATGAAGCGTTCTACCACTAAAGCATCTGACTCAGGCGGTCTATAAAAGCATCCGATTACCATTTTTGACCGATCTTTGAAACTTAACTTCAGTCGGATTAAACCGGCCGCAGTGGCCGAGTGCTTCTAGGCGCTTCAATCTGGAACCGCGCGAACGCTACGGTCGCAGGTTCGAATCCTGCCTCGGGCATGGATGTGTGTGATGTCCTTAAATTAGTTAGGTTTAAGTAGTTCCCCATAGTGCTCAGAGCCATTTGAATCGTTTGAACCCAGATTAATTCAAAATAGGAATCTGTGATAACCTCGCTAGATTTTGTCGAATACTTTATTGCAATAAACACGCCACCGCCACTGGCGACTAACCTATCCTTACGATAAATATTTGAATCTGAACTCAGGATTTCGGTTTAATTCACGTCAGGTTTCAGCAAAAATTGTGTCCCTAATACTGTCTGTGGATTATAACCTTCAGTAAGCGATACTAATTTTGGGACCTTTCCTTGTCGCCTCCTGCAGTTTACTGAAATCATATTAACCTTTTCTATCTCTGATCTGAGACGACGAACATTCTCTGTGGACATTGCGACTAATTTATCAGGTAAATCGTCTTTGGTTTCATAGTGTCAATCGAACTGGAAGAAGCATTCGACAATTCAAATGGTACAAGAAAAAAATAGGTCATCCATTGGGAGAGACGGGTAACATACAACTTGTGCAAGAGCCAAGAAGGAATAATGAGAGTGGACAGACAAGAACGAAGTGCCCGGATTGAAGAAGATGTAAGACAGGGATCTTTCCTTTCGCCCCTACGGTGTAATCTATACATCGAAGAAAGAATGGAGGATATAAAACGTAGGTTCAAGAGTGGGATTGAAATTCAATGTGGAAGGATACCAGTGATAAGATTCGCTGATGACACTGACATTCACAGTGAAAGTGAATAAGAATTACGGAAGATGATGAACTGGAACAGTTTAATGAGTACAGAATATACACTGGTAGTAAATCGAAGAAAGGTGAAAGTGATGAGAACCAGAAGAAATGAGAACACCGAGGAACTTCACATCAGAATTGGGTATCGCAAAGTAGATGAAGTTAAGAAATGCTGCTACCTAGGCGGCAAAATAATCCATGACGGATGGAGCAAGTCGGACATAAAAAGGAGACTAGTACTGCAACAAACGGCATTGCTGGCAAATAAACATCTACTAGCACCAAACATAGACCTCCACTGAAGGCAGAAATTTCTGAACACATACGACTGGAGCACAGTGTTGTACGGTAGTGAAACGTGGATGAGGTAAAATCGGAACAGAAGAGAACCGAATCATTTGACATGTGGTGTTAGAGATGAAGCAAAAATTAGATGGACTTACAAGGGTTAAGGAATCAGGAGCTTCTCCGCAGAATCGGCGAGGAAGAGAGTTTATGGAAAAGGCTGACAAGGTGAAGGGACAGGATGGTACGACTCCTGTTAAAATTTCAGAGGATGACTTCTTTGTTTCTGAGGGGAGCTGCAAAGGGTAAAAATTGTAGAGGAAGAGGTAGAGAGACTGGAATACATTCAGCAAATATACCTGAGGATGTAGGTTGTAAGTGCTTTTCTAGTACAGGAAGGAAGAAATGCTTGGTGAGTCGCATCAAACCGGTCAGAAGATTGATGATAAGAAAAAAAACTTACGTTGCTTCAACATATCACAATTTGAGCTATATTTTTCTTTTTCTTCTTTTTCTATACTTACATGGTGCATATTTAGACTTAAAATTTTTCGGCTGATTGTTGCTATATTCCTGTTATGTATAGTATTTAAATATTCATTGTATCGTGCATTTATGTCAGTTTCAGGTTACACTATGAAATGGCTGCAATATAAAAGCCGAAATCGGTCGTGGAGTGGAATGAAGAACTCCTTTAGCAGTTGGAGCGGCTGTTCAGTAGGTCTGCAGTCAGTGGTGGACCGGCAGCGTCCTCCAAACACGGAGAAACTTATACTTTGCTGTAGACTGTACCGCCCTCTTAGGATCCAAACAGCGCGTGTCTGTGTTCGTTCCATGCCAGTTGTCTCGCCTAACTAATAAGGAGTCAAAAGATTGGTAGAACTAAACACTCTTTAATTCAATAACCGCCGCACCAGCGCAGCGTCATGTGTGTGCTTTCCCTTGCAGAAGCATCGCACATATCCAGAACCCTCCCAACAACTCTAAATCTTCCAATCGTTCTCCCTGATACTGCTTTTACATCATCATCGCGTTTAATATCGCTTCTTCTTTTTACCCTTGAATATATGATGTGGTGTACGGTACATGTCAACGACTGATCCTGTAAGCAAGTGCTCTAGCTTCCTTTCTCCTTGTTGTAGACATGACCTCGCATTTATCCGCTTCTGATGACAGCTGCCATTCATTTAAGCACTTTTGCCCCAGTCTTTCTCTAGTTTGTTTAGATCGTCCAATGACGATGCTTTCCTGTACATAACAACAAGGTCAACAAACGTAACCTCATCAAATTCCTGCAGTAAATCTCCGCGTCGTACACACACCTCTCCTGTACGCACTAGCGCTTAGTGAACGACCGTGGAACAAAACGTGCCTCTATGTCTATCTCCGCTAGTAATACAACCTGGCAAGGGTTCCAGTCTGCTAAGTAACACTTTAGAATTATCCAGACGAGTGTTCTGTGACGCACTTCTTTCGCGTATGAATTAATTTCTTACGCTTTTTGTAATAAACCTGAACTAATTTTCGTAGAATTAATTTAACATGGTCATTTCAGTTCAGGTCTCTCGGACGTTCCAGGGCTGTTATTGACTCTACTAACCTTTCGCCAGCAGCATGACGTCTTCGGTCATACGTCACATTTATTGCCAGACACTACCCCAATCACGGACCCTCTGCAGATTTCCACGCACTTCACCAAAGTGTTCCGGCGTTGTATCGTCCGCCTATGGCCTCACGGGGCCTCCTACGATATCCAAGAGATCGTTGTAAGCCGTAACGGCTCTATAACATTGCCTTTGGGTACACCTGAAACTATCATTACACATTTCAGTTTCGTCCCGTTAAGAACAATGAATTTAATCCTCTTAGCTGGATAGTCCTGTATCCAGTCACAACTCTGGCCCAATACTCGGTAAGCCCGTATTTAGATCTCTAAACATCTCTAGCCGGCGGTGCGCAACTGTACTGAAGACCTTTCAGAAGTCAATGAACTCGACATCAGCGTGGGAGCATTTGTCTACGGTTCTGTGGATTTCTTAGACGAAAAGAGCGGGCTGTTACTTTTACAAGCTCTCTGACTGAGGAATCAATGTTGACTTTTATGCAAGGGAGTCTGTCCTCCTAAAACGTCTTAGTGCGTGACCATAACACATGATCCATGATTCTACAACCAACTGACATTGGTGAGTATGCATGTAACTATAAACATCTGTCCTAGAACGTTTCACATTATCTATATAGCGTGGTAGTCTTTGACAAAAAGCATTCCATGTGTCCAGAACAAATCTTTTATTCTGTAGTGGAGTGTTTGTAGTTTTGAGACTTACTGGTAGACCCAAGTGTAGTAGCCGGCCGGGGTGGCCGAGCGGTTCTAGGCGATACAGTCTGGAACCGCGTGACCGCTACGGTCGCAGGTTTGAATCCTGCCTCGGGCATGGATATGTGTGATGTCCTTAGGTTAGTTAGGTTTAAGTAGTCGCATAGTGCTCAGAGCCATTTGAACCATTTTTTTGAAGTGTAGTAATGGGCTGGAACTCAGATCTGGAAGCTACCTATTAGCCTCTGAGCTAACAATACATGATTACTGACCTGTGCTTACAACTTCAATGCCGGCCGGTGTGACCGAGCGGTTCTAGGCGCTTCAGTCCGGAACCACGATGCTGCTACTGTCGCAGGTTCGAATCCTGCCTCGGGCATGGATGTGTGTGATGTCCTTAGGTTAGTTATTTAGAACTACTTAGTTCTAAGTCTAGAGGACATGACCTCTGACGTTAAGTCCCATAGTGCTCAGAATCATTTGAACCATTTGAACAATTTCAATTTTTCCAACATTTCTCTCTCACTTTTCAGACTTTGTCGAAGTTGCGAGACTGTGAGTGCTGGAACAAAAGATGCCGCCTAGAAGTGGCTCTGTTACAGGCTAGAGTTTGTTTCCAGAACAGACGTGATAGTGTCATTCCCGCTAGGTGTGAAGTCTGTAGGTAGCAGCGAAGTGGAGACAGCTTTAAAGATGCGAGTGTGGATTCTGAGCACAACATGGTTAGCTACAGAGACCAAGTCAGGGTTCGAATCCCGGTCCGGCACACAGCGCATTCTACCTACGGTGAGCTCCTCCCAACCTATCCATACCGTTAACTGTTGAGAAATCTCACTAGAAAATATATGAGGCGTTGTTGGGCGCCGCAGTAAGAAGGCTAAAGTTAGTAAACCACAAAAGCACGTACTCCCGACAGGGAGCTCTACGTACGTCACAGAGTTTGAAATTCGTAATTCCTCTACCAGCAGCTTCTCAAAAAATTTCTTTTACTTTATTCACCACCTCACAGAATTTAAATACAAATTACCAACATAGCTGTTTTGTTCTTGCTATAGAATATCGTATGGTCTTAATTGCAATAATAGATTATTGGTAAATGATGTTCCTCTCTACGAGGTAACGCTAGTCGATGAAAAAAAAAAGGCTCTAATCACTGTGGGACTTAACATCTGAGGTCATCAGTCCCCTAGACTTAGAACGACTTAAACCTAATTAACCTAAGGACATCACACACATCCATGCCCGAGGCAAGATTCGAACCAGCGACCGTAGCAGCAACGCGGTTCCGGACTGAAGCGCGTAGAACCGCTCGTCCACAGCGACCGGCTACTCGATGAAAAATATGGTAGTAATAACTCCACCGTTCTGGGCACAGTGGGACAGCAACTCATTTTCAGGTTGTGATGCAAAACGTGACAGCCAGAGTTGCAACTAAATGGATCGACCAATTTTTGCCAAGTAAAATGTTCGTCAAAATAGCAGTAAACGAAGTGCGTACGTATGTGTACCAATGTCTGCCAAGTAAATTGTTCGTCAAAATAGCAGTAAACAAAGTGCGTACATATGTGTATGGTCCCAATTTTTTACTACTATTTTGACGGAGATTATACTTGGCAAACATTGGTTGATCTGTGAATCGGTGTAGTCCGGAAACGGTCACCTACTAAATGACTACACGTTTCAGTCGCAACTCTGGCTGTCTTGTTTTGTATATCAACTTAAGGATTAGAGCTCTGTGATCTACCTCGTCGCATTTAGTGCCTGCACTTGAATATTACTCCAGCCTATACATCCTAAATCAGGTTAGATTAACAATGGACATCCAGCGTGTACAAAGAAGAGCAGTGTTGTCTCAGATAAGGTGGATTAATGAGAGAGTATAACAAAACTGAAGAAAAATTGCCACTGGTGGAAAGTCGAAGAGTCAAATATCCATCGAAAATCTGTGGTAGAAGATTCCATGAACTGCTTGCATACTGACTAAAAATACGAGCTTAGAAAAACAACAGGCAGCACAGTGTCGTGTAAGGAATCATTCTGACTATGTCTCATCGAGAATGGAACAAGCAGAACCATAATTATTAAAACAAGAGCAGTAACTGCTAGTAAGGAATTTGCGTAGTACGGACGTGCATCGAGAAGTGTACATTCAATTTGGTACCTTCAAGAACTGTTATTTGACACTGCATTTCATTAATTTTTTTAACTGTGTGGCTCACAGACTCGCTCGAGTTTCACTGCTTGATGTTAGTTGGCTGTCTCGCACTTTGCCAAAGGCCATGCGGCATTGGCAACACTGGTTGCCGTAAGATAATCCAACTTAAGCGCCGTCGGGTTTGGCTAGCAGCTGGGTAGATGAAACTTCCTGGCAGATTAAAACTGTGTGCCGGACCGAGACTCGAACTCGGGACCTTCGCCTTTCGCGGCAGGTGCACTTTCCCGAAAAAGGTCCGGCTCATAGTTTTAACCTGCCAGGAGGCTTCATATCAGCGCACACTCCACCGCAGAGTGAAAATCTCATTCTGGAGACCTCGATGGATCATCGTCCATCCACCTCTGCCGAGCGCTGTTTGCAAGTGGAGTGCTCTCAGCCCTTGTGAGGCCAACTGAGGACCTACTTGACTGAGAAGTAAAGGCTCTGGTCACGAGAACTGACGTAGGGCCGGGAGACGGCGTGCTGACCACATGCCCGTCCATATCCGCTTCCAGTGACGCCTGTGGGCTGAGGATGACTCGGCGGCCGGTCGGTACCGTTGGTCCTTACAACGCCTGCTGCAACAGAGATTAGTTTAGTCTTGAGACCTGAGTTTCTCCTGGCGTATACAACTTTCAAATAACTTCCGGGAATTCAGCCAGGTAACACTTTCAGCGACAGCTGATATTTCGGCGGGAGAACACCCCGCCATTTTCAAGGCAAACATTTCTCCCGCCGAAGTATCGGCGGTCGCTGAAAGTGTTACCTGGCTAAATTGCCGGAAGGTATTTGATAGTTTAGTCTTGCACTTCATGTATGTACTCGTGCTGGATCTTGAGAAATTAAGGCCGTGTAGTTTGTATTGTTACTTGTTTGCCTCAGTAGCCTTGATTGTACTTTTCAGCACATTTCTTTGCTCCACTGATAATTTTTCATGTAACTGGGTTAACTCAGTTTCAATCAAACTTCGTTTTGACTACAAAGATAAATGTTACATCGAGCTAACCCAGTGAAGAGTCACCGAACAGAGTCGAAACGTCGAAGGAAGTGCAATATGTCATGTCGAAGTCAAATTAAATAGTACGTAGTGACACGTGAATTAACTTGAATGGGATAGAACGATTAGTTTCCAGAAAACGAATTTCTTTTTTCAGGCTCGTGAAGGGCACGCTGCTATGGAAGTGTTGTATGTTTGGAACCCACGGAAAGAACACACTAGTAACAGTGATGTTACGATACTGACCCATCGATCAAGAAGCTGTTACAAGATAAATACTAGAAATGCTGAGATCCTCACCTCCGCACTTCCGTAAGTCTCTATGTTTTCCCAGCGTAACGACTTATGTCACGTGGTTTCCGGACTGTAGCCGAAGGACGTCGATGTCTTGCCACGATATTTCGGCTAACGACCATTCCGACATTTTCAGGTGAATATTTTACACTGCAGATTGCGAGTGCACGTTCCTAAGTTTATCCCAGAAATTATAGTGGAGGCGCATATGCATAAATCTCGATTAGCACCCTCTGTCGACAGATCGGCCCAAAGCAATAAAAAGTGCGAGGTCCTCCACATGAGTATTAAACGAAATCGGTTCCATTTCGGTCACACGATGAAACAGAAACTGTAAAAGCGATTAAAATCATGAACGACTTCAGCTGGCCCCATCACATCGATAATGTTGTGAGAAGATGAAGATGGTGTTTTATTGACAGAATGCTTAGAAGATGCAACTAATCTATTAAATAATCTATTAATCTATGTATTACATTATACTAGTCTGTCTTCTTTTGGAGTACTGCTGCGCGATATGGGATCCCAACCACGCAGGAGGAACGGACGACATCGAAAAAGTTCAAAGAAAGGCAGCTCATTTCGTATAAGCACAAAACAGGGGAGTATACTGGATACGGTATGCGAGCTGGCGTGGCAGTCATTAAAACAGGGACTTTCGTGTTTGCAGCTAGATCCTTTGGCGATTTTTCAGTCACCAACTGCCTTTTTCCAGCGGACAATATTTTATTGACTGCCTCTTACACGGCGAGGAATAACCATCTTAACAAAATAAATCATACGAGAACCGAAATTTGTTTGTTTCTTTTTTCCTCATGCAATATTCCGCAAGTGGTTCTATAAACCCTCTGCTAAGTACTTACATACGAATTGTAGAGTAGTCAAGCGATGTAGACGCATATTGAGAAGCGGTTGTTTGCGTACGGTGGCACCAGCTACGCCGTTGTTGTTGCTGGTACAGAGGCAACACCAGGGCTGAGAGACAGCCATGATAAGCAATGATGTACAGCAATCAACACGTACTACGTGAGACATTTGTGCAAGCATATTTACAACATTAGGAAAATGGAAATTTGTGTAACTACTGAGGTCATCGGTCCCTAGGCTTACACATTACTTAATCTAACTTAAACTAACTACGCTAAGGACAACACACACACTCGTACCTGAGGGAGGACTCGAACGGAGAAAAGTGGGTAGGCGCCATAGAACGTCCGGCTACTCCGCGCCGCTGCAACAGTAGGGAAGTTATTGCTATATATGAATGTTCAAAACTGGGTGTACGTAAATAAGAAATGAGAAGATTGACAACTGAATCGCCAAGAAGAAGAAATGAGGAAAACAATGACAAGAAGGGACAGCATGACAGGACGTGTGTTAAGACAAGGAATAACTTTCGCCGTGCAGGATTAGCCGAGCGGTCATAGGCGCTGCAGTCATTGACTGTGCGGCTGGTCCCGGCGAAGGTTCGAGTCCTCCCTCGGGCATGGGTGTGTGTGTTTGTCCTTAGGATAATTTATGTTAAGTAGTGCGTAAGCTTAGGGACTGATGACCTTAGCTGTTAAGTCCCATAAGGTTTCACACACATTTGAACATTTTTGAATAACTTTCATTGTATGTGAGGAAACTGTAGAGGCTAAAACCTGCAAGGGAACGCAGATGTTGGAATCTATGCAACATACAATTCAGGACGTTGGACGCGAACCCTATACTTGCAAGGAAACATCACCAACTTGATCTCATAATTTAAGGAAAAAAAAACACATGTGCAAAATATGAGCCCCCAGCAATCGACTCCGGCCAAAATTTGGACCCAGTTCTGATAGTACGCACTTACGACCTTCCGAAACTAGAGCTTTCAAATTTCGCGAGCACCGGTTGCTTGCCACTCAGTCGAGCCCTCTGCAGCCGCCTGACGGCCGAGCGGTAAGCACTGTACAGCTGGCTGAGTAAGAGGTCGCTGAAATACTGCTGTGTCAGTAATGTGTGGGTACTCATTAGGAAACTTATTATTCCGATAGAGAAATAAGTAATATTTAGCACAGAAGAAAGCGTCTACCGACATTTCTATAAAAGATGGATCAAAGTCTGCAAAGCGCCGTTGTCTACATAACAGTGATGGGATTTGGAACCATGAGTAAATGAAAGCTGAATACAAACCACATTTACTACATTGTTACATTCAACAAAAGAACATGAAGTCATACCAGTCATTTATTAACTAAGCAAATACTGTTTAAGGCCCTGTTTCACAATTTTATTATTCACGACCGAGGTTTCGGTTTTTAAGCCCATTTTCAAGCAAATTACCGTTTCCCCGAAGATAATAATGCACAGATAAACATGACGACCAGGGAAAGATAATCATCTTAACATCTTAAGATATAGATCCATAGCTTAATGTACAATTACATCAATGACATTTTCCTTTTATTACTCAGGTGCGCAGTGATTCGTTCTTAATGGTATGGTAAATCTGTTTCATCTACATCTACATACATACTCCGCAATCCACCATACGGTGCGTGGCGGAGGGTACCTCGTACCACAACTAGCATCTCCTCTCCCTGTTCCACTCCCAAACAGAACGAGGGAAAAATGACTGCCTATATGCCTCTGAACGAGCCCTGATCTCTCTTTTTTTATCTTTGTGGTCTTTCCACGAAATATAAGTTGGCGATAGTGAAATTGTACTGCAGTCAGCCTCAAATGCTGGTTCTCTAAATTTCCTCAGTAGCGATTCACGAAAAGGACGCCTCCTTTCATGTAGAGACTCCCACCCGAGTTGCTGAAGCATTTCCGTAGCACTCGCGTGATGATCAAACCTACCAGTAACAAATCTAGCAGCCCGCCTCTGAATTGCTTCTATGTCTTCTCTCAATCCGACCTGATAGGGATCCCAAACGCTCGAGCAGTACTCAAGAATAGGTCGTATTAGCGTTTTATAAGCGGTCTCCTTTACAGATGAACCACATCTCCCCAAAATTCTACCAATAAACCGAAGACGACTATCCGCTTTCCCCACAACTGTCATTACATGCTTGTCCCGCTTCATATCGCTCTGCAATGTTACGCCCAAATATTTAATCGACGTGACTGTGTCAAGCGCTACATTACTAATGGAGTAGCCAAACATTACAGGATTCTTTTTCCTATTCATCTGCATTAATTTACATTTATCTATATTTAAGAGTTAGCTGCCATTCTTTACACCAATCACAAATCCTGTCCAAGTCATTCTGTATCCTCCCACAGTCACTCAACGACGACACCTTCCCGTACACCACAGCATCATCAGCAAACAGCCGCACATTGTTATCCACCCTATCCAAAAGATCATTTATGTAGATAGAAAACAACAGCGGACCTACCACACTTCCCTGGGGCAGTCCAGATGATACCCTCACCTCCGATGAACACTCACCATCGAGGACAACGTACTGGGTTCTATTACTTAAGAAGTCTTCGAGCCAGTCACGTACTTGGGAACCAATCCCATATGCTCGTACCTTAGTTAGGAGTCTGCAGTGGGGCACTGAGTCAAACGCTTTCCGGAAGTCAAGGAATATGGCATCCGTCTGATACCCTTCATCCATGGTTCGCAAGATATCATGTGAAAAAAGGGCGAGTTGCGTTTCGCAGGAGCGATGCTTTCTAAAGTCGTGCTGATGCATAGACAGCAACTTCTCTGTCTCAAGGAGGAGTTCTAAAGCGTAATATTACTTCTGCAGTATTATGGAATACTTTAAAGATTATTTCAAGCCAAGTGAACTGATTTAATACCAGCAGCGATGGTGTGGTAGGAGATCGGAGCTCTGATCTCGAAAATTAAACTGGGCAACGCTAGAAACTACTTATTTCAAAGAACAGATCTTCTTCTGCCTATCCAAGTCTGGGCCTTATGGCCCGTTCTGGCCTCAACATTTCTTTCTCATCCTTACCACACACCTTTCAATAGGGTAATACAGCGAGGAGACAAAAGACGTGAGATTTCTCCTAATATCGTGTCGAGTCTCCTTTTGCCCGGCGTACTGCAGCATCCCGACGTGGCGTCGACTCAACAAGTCGTTGGATGTCCCCTGCAGAAAAATTGAGCCATGTTGACTCTATACCCGTTCATAACTGAGCAAACGTTACCAGTTTGTGCACAAAGTGACCTCTCGATTCATAGCGAGCTATCTCGCTGGCCAATCCATTCCCTCCGGCTGTCCAGAATGTTCTTCAAATGAATCGCGAACTACTGTGGCCCGGTGACACGGCACATCGTCATCCATAAAAATACCATCGCTGTTTGGGAACTTGATGTCCACGAATGCCTGCAAACGGTCTCCAAGTAGCTAAATATCCGGAGGACCCACTGCATTGCATGCAAACACAGCCCACCTTGCACAGTGACTTGATGACAACTTGGGTATATGGCTTCCTGGCCTCTGCGCCACGCTCGAACCCTGCTATCAGCTCTTAGCAAGTGGCCACTGTTTTTGAGTCGTCTAGGCTCCAAACGGGTTGGCGTCGAGCGCACGAGACTCGCTGCAGGCAATGTCGTGCTGTTAGTAAAGGCACTCGCATCGGTCGTCTGCTGCCATTGCGGATTGGCTTCAGATTTCGCCACACTGCCCTGACGGATATGTTCGTCGTACGACCCACATACATTTCTGCAGTAATTTTACGCGTTGTTTCTGGTCTGTTGGCACTGACAACATTATGAATACTCCGCTGCTTTCGGTCGCTAAGTGAAGGCTGCCGGGCCTTTGCACAGTGAGAGGTCATGTTTGAAATGTGGTATTTTCGGCACACTCTTGACACTGTGGGTCGCTGATTATTGAATTCCCTAACCATCTGGAATGTTCCTTGCATCTTGCTGTCAACTACCATGCCGCGTTCAAAGTCTGTTAATTCCCGTCTTGAGGCCGTAATCATATCAGAAACCTTTTCACACGCATCACAAATGACCAGTGCACTGCCCTTTTACACTGTTTAGACGACACTACCGCCATCTGTATATGTGCATAACGCACTCCCACGATTCATCTCAGAGTATTCCATCGCTTATTGAGGGATTCTCTCAGGTGACGAACTCAAAACGTGCTCTTTCCAGCCCCGCTTTCGTTGGGTTATTTTTTCAGTTAGTGACTGTAGCCCTAGATTTTTCATTATTTCAACATTTCTTGTTTTCCCTTCCCTTATACACTATTCACTTATCTAATGAAATTCATTTCTAATGTGTCAAGTTGTCTTAGCTCTTTTTATTTTAATGCCAAACTTCCTGCTCCTCATGACTATAAAATTTCATTTGGGTTTCTCTCACCGTTCCACCCTCAGATGTTCTTTCTAGCGTTTTATCCTTAGATGTTCTTCTTATCGGGCCACATATGTATCGCAAGGTATTAATTTTCTTATTTAAGTCTTTCTCTTCTTCAAAAGTTACGTCACGTCTTAGATACTGGAGATTGATGAAAGTTTCTATTATTACGATACTAAGGATTATCTTGCTTGCTATGGGCTATTTTTCTATGGACATTGTTGTTGCTTTAGTTTTTCATACGTACCGGTTAGACCGAGCGGGGTGGCGCAGTGGTTAGACACTGGACTCGCATTCGGGAGGACGACGGTTCAATCCCGCGTCCGGCCATCCTGATTTAGGTTTTCCGTGATTTCCCTCAATCGCTCCAGGCAAATGCCGGGATGGTTCCTCTGAAAGGGCACGGTCGACTTCCTTCCCCATCCTTCCCTAACCCGATGAGACCGATGACCACGCTGTCTGGTCTCCTTCCCCAAACCGACCAACCAACCAACCATACGTACCGGTTATAATTTAATCCTATATTGTTTAGTCTGTGTACCCCTATTTGTAGTTTGTCTTTACTTTCCTTTATAATTACCAGGTTGTTTGCAAGAAACATTGCATTTATAAATAAATTACTCCCACTTATTTCATCAGGAGCTACACTTTTCTTCGTCCATTCCCTGACCTGGTCGTCGATGTAGACGTTAAACACTACAGGTGACTTCCACATCTACATCTACATTTATACTCCGCAAGCCACCCAACGGTGTGTGGCGGAGGGCACTTTACGTGCCACTGTCATTACCTCCCTTTCCTGTTCCAGTCGCGTATGGTTCGCGGGAAGAACGACTGTCTGAAAGCCTCCGTGCGCGCTCTAATCTCTCTAATTTTACATTCGTGATCTCCTCGGGAGGTATAAGTAGGGGGAAGCAATATATTCGATACCTCATCCAGAAACGCACCCTCTCGAAACCTGGCGAGCAAGTTACACCGCGATGCAGAGCGCCTCTCTTGCAGAGTCTGCCACTTGAGTTTATTAAACATCTCCGTAACGCTATCACGGTTACCAAATAACCCGGTAACGAAACGCGCCGCTCTTCTTTGGATCTTCTCAATCTCTTCCGTCAACCCGACCTGGTACGGATCCCACACTGATGAGCAATACTCAAGTATAGGTCGAACGAGTGTTTTGTAAGCCACCTCCTTTGTTGATGGCCTACATTTTCTAAGCACTCTCCCGATGAATCTCAACCTGGTACCCGCCTTACCAACAATTAATTTTATATCATCATTCCACTTCAAATCGTTCCGCACGCATACTCCCAGATATTTTACAGAAGTAACTGCTACCAGTGTTTGTTCCGCTATCATATAATCATACAATAAAGGATCCTTCTTTCTATGTATTCGCAATACATTACATTTGTCTATGTTAAGGGACAGTTGCCACTCCCTGTACCAAGTGCCTATCCGCTGCAGATCTTCCTGCATTTCGCTACAATTTTCAAATGCTGCAACTTCTCTGTATACTACAGCATCATCCGCGAAAAGCCGCATGGAACTTCCGACACTATCTACTAGGTCAGTTATATACACTCCTGGAAATGGAAAAAAGAACACATTGACACCGGTGTGTCAGACCCACCATACTTGCTCCGGACACTGCGAGAGGGCTGTACAAGCAATGATCACACGCACGGCACAGCGGACACACCAGGAACCGCGGTGTTGACCGTCGAATGGCGCTAGCTGCGCAGCATTTGTGCACCGCCGCCGTCAGTGTCAGCCAGTTTGCCGTGGCATACGGAGCTCCATCGCAGTCTTTAACACTGGTAGCATGCCGCGACAGCGTGGACGTGAACCGTATGTGCAGTTGACGGACTTTGAGCGAGGGCGTATAGTGGGCATGCGGGAGGCCGGGTGGACGTACCGCCGAATTGCTCAACACGTGGGGCGTGAGGTCTCCACAGTACATCGATGTTGTCGCCAGTGGTCGGCGGAAGGTGCACGCGCCCGTCGACCTGGGACCGGACCGCAGCGACGCACGGATGCACGCCAAGACCGTAGGATCCTACGCAGTGCCGTAGGGGACCGCACCGCCACTTCCCAGCAAATTAGGGACACTGTTGCTCCTGGGGTATCGGCGAGGACCATTCGCAACCGTCTCCATGAAACTGGGCTACGGTCCCGCACACCGTTAGGCCGTCTTCCGCTCACGCCCCAACATCGTGCAGCCCGCCTCCAGTGGTGTCGCGACAGGCGCGAATGGAGGGACGAATGGAGACGTGTCGTCTTCAGCGATGAGAGTCGCTTCTGCCTTGGTGCCAATGATGGTCGTATGCGTGTTTGGCGCCGTGCAGGTGAGCGCCACAATCAGGACTGCATACGACCGAGGCACACAGGGCCAACACCCGGCATCATGGTGTGGGGAGCGATCTCCTACACTGGCCGTACACCACTGGTGATCGTCGAGGGGACACTGAATAGTGCACGGTTCATCCAAACCGTCATCGAACCCATCGTTCTACCATTCCTAGACCGGCAAGGGAACTTGCTGTTCCAACAGGACAATGCACGTCCGCATGTATCCCGTGCCACCCAATGTGCTCTAGAAGGTGTAAGTCAACTACCCTGGCCAGCAAGATCTCCGGATCTGTCCCCCATTGAGCATGTTTGGGACTGGATGAAGCGTCGTCTCACGCGGTCTGCACGTCCAGCACGAACGCTGGTCCAACAGAGGCGCCAGGTGGAAATGGCATGGCAAGCCGTTCCACAGGACTACATCCAGCATCTCTACGATCGTCTCCATGGGAGAATAGCAGCCTGCATTGCTGCGAAAGGTGGATATACACTGTACTAGTGCCGACATTGTGCATGCTCTGTTGCCTGTGTCTATGTGCCTGTGGTTCTGTCAGTGTGATCATGTGATGTTTCTGACCCCAGGAATGTGTCAATAAAGTTTCCCCTTCCTGGGACAATGAATTCACGGTGTTCTTATTTCAATTTCCAGGAGTGTATATTGTGAAAAGCAATGGTCCCATAACACTTCCCTGTGGCACGCCAGATGCTACTTTAACGTCTGTAGACGTCTCTCCATTGATAACAACATGCTGTGTTCTGTTTGCTAAAACCTCTTCAATCCAGCCACACAGCTGGTCTGATATTCCGTAAGCTCTTACTTTGTTTATCAGGCGACAGTGCGGAACTGTATCGAACGCCTTCCGGAAGTCAAGAAAAATAGCATCTACCTGGGAGCCTGTATCTAATATTTTCTGGGTCTCATGAACAAATAAAGCGAGTTGGGTCTCACACGATTGCTGTTTCCGGAATCCATGTTGATTCCTACATAGTAGATTCTGGGTTTCCAAAAACGACATGATACTCGAGCAAAAAACATGTTCTAAAATTCTACAACAGATCGACGTCAGAGATATAGGTCTATAGTTTTGCGCATCTGCTCGACGACCCTTCTTGAAGACTGGGACTACCTGTGCTCTTTTCCAATCATTTGGAACCCTCCGTTCCTCTAGAGACTTGCTGTACACGGCTGTTAGAAGGGGGGCAAGTTCTTTCGCGTACTCTGTGTAGAATCGAATTGGTATCCCGTCAGGTCCAGTGGACTTTGCTATATTGAGTGATTCCAGTTGCTTTTCTATTCCTTGGACACTTATTTCGATGTCAGCCATTTTTTCGTTTGTGCGAGAATTTAGAGAAGGAACTGCATTGCGGTCTTCCTCTGTGAAACAGCTTTGGAAAAAGGTGTTTAGTATTTCGGCTTTACACGCGTCATCCTCTGTTTCAATGCCATCATCATCCCGGAGTGTCTGGATATGCTGTTTCGAGCCAGTTACTGATTTAACGTAAGACCAGAACTTCCTAGGATTTTCTGTCAAGTCGGTACATAGAATTTTACTTTCGAATTCACTGAACGCTTCACGCATAGCCCTCCTTACGCTAACTTTGACATCGTTTAGCTTCTGTTTGTCTGAGAGGTTTTGGCTGCGTTTAAACTTGGAGTGAAGCTCTCTTTGCTTTCGCAGTAGTTTCCTAACTTTGTTGTTGTACCACGGTGGGTTTTTCCCGTCCCTCACAGTTTTACTCGGCACGTACCTGTCTAAAACGCATTTCACGATTGCCTTGAACTTTTTCCATAAACACTCAACATTGTCAGTGTCGGAACAGAAATTTTCGTTTTGATCTGTTAGGTAGTCTAAAATCTGCCTTCTATTACTCTTGCTAAACAGATAAACCTTCCTCCCTTTTTTTATATTCCTATTAACTCCCATATTCAGGGATGCTGCAACGGCCTTATGATCACTGATTCCCTGTTGTGCACTTAAAGAGTTGAAAAGTTCGGGTCTGTTTGTTATCAGTAGGTCCAAGATGTTATCTCCACGAGTCGGTTCTCTGTTTAATTGCTCGAGGTAATTTTCGGACAGTGCACTCAGTATAATGTCACTCGATGCTCTGCCCCTACCACCCGTCCTAAACATCTGAGTGTCCCAGTCTATATCTGGTAAATTGAAATCTCCACCTAAGACTATAACATGCTGAGGAAATTTATGCGAAATGTATTCCAAATTTTCTCTCAGTTGTTCTGCCACTAATGCTGCTGAGTCGGGAGGTCGGTAAAAGGAGCCAATTATTAACCTAGCTGAGTTGTTGAGTGTAACCTCCACCCATAATAATTCACAGGAACTATCTACTTCTACTTCACCACAGGATAAACTACTACTAACAGCGACGAACACTCCACCACCGGTTGCATGCAATCTATCCATTCTAAACACCGTCTGTACCTTTGTAAAAATTTCGGCAGAATTTATCTCTGGCTTAAGCCAGCTTTTTGTACCTATAACGATTTCAGCTTCGGTGCTTTCTATCAGCGCTTGAAGTTCTGGTACTTTACCAACGCAGCTTCGACAGTTGACAATTACAATACCGATTGCTGCTTGGCCCCCGCATGTCCATTACGGCCTTGCTTTAATCTTTAGCTTATCTCAATTTCTGGTGTCAGTTCTATGCCAGTATCTATTATCACTTCGATATTTTTATATAAACCTTGGCATACATTTATCGGGTGCCTGGGGAAACCTCTTTCTTCCGCGACCGACTAGAGATTTTTTTTCTGTGCGTATGGTCAAAGGCATTTTCATAATCGATAAACGATAGGTATCTTTCCAACATGAATTCTGTTTTTTTATATATAATTTGTTTCACCGTGAATGCTCATTCGGCACAACATCTTCCTTTACGAAAACCTGGTTGCTATTTCAATAAAATTGAATCAGGGATATTTCTATGCCCTTCATTAATTAGTTTGCTGTAAATCTTATAAAAAGCATTTAAAGCACCGTTTCCCCTGTAATTTTTTGTGGTCTTTCTATCTCGTTTTTTAAACTATGAAATAACTTTAACGCATCTCATTCTTCTGGCATTTTACCTGTACGCCAGTACACGTCACAGAGATGGAGGATTGTTAATTCTAGGAATGTATCACTATTTATTATCATTTCTGATTTAGTTGAGTCTAATGCAGGTGTTTTTCAATTTCTTGTATTCTTGAAAGCCTGTTTTGACCCTTCAAAATGAATCGGATCAGTCCCTTCCTTTCCTCTTTCTTCCATTGGCCCATCTACACAAGGATTATACCATAATTTCTTATAATGAGTTATCCAGTTTTCTGGAAGAATGATAGCCAATTCTTGTCAAATCTCTGGTCAATTTAAATAGTACTTCCTGTCTACAATGAAAGTAATGTTCAGCTCTGTTGTAACGTTGTTGGTTTATTTTGTGTTGTTAGCGGAACTAATTGACATTAAAAGCGGGTTAAAAGCTGTGAGCTGTCTGGGGAAGCTAACCTTCCATTACTGCGCAACTGTTTCACCAGATATCCAGTCTAGCTTACCAAATTCCCAACCACACTAACATTAATTATAATCTTTTAATAGTCATACGACAACCGGTGAGATATATATATAAAAGAGAATTTAAATAAAAAGAAATAAATCAGTTTATATTTGGAAATTTATATTAACATTGATCATTGAAATTTCAGCATATTAAACTTGAGTCGTAACTAAGCTGGCGCCTTATTTAGGATTGTGAAAATGTGAGATTGTAATCTTACAGAACACATCAAACATGGAGCCAAGATTGGGAGACTGCATTCATAAAATAACACACGAAGAACGTTGAAACATATGCAAGAGGAAATTAACAACAACCAACCGAGTCAATTTTCACCCAAAGAAATTACGTTCGTAGCACAATTCTGTCAGTCATGTAATTACCACACACTGGTATACTAAATTCATACTAACTCTCTGTGAAATCTTCCCAAAAAGAATAGCTGAGGGCTACTTTGATGATTACACCACATGCTTCACGTGGTCAACTTGGTTTACACAAAGCGTATAACTCCACAATAATTTTGATAGTTAAAATAAATTAGATCGAAAAGCAATTTACAAAAGAAAAACCTCGAACTGGTCACTAACGTCTTACTATTAACCTGATGGGTCAAACAATTATATAAGCACGTGGTAGTGGTCTCACAAAGTACACCCCACGTGGGTTGAAAATAAAGAAAAGTTGCTATATTGAAAAATATTGTCAGGGCGAGACGTTATAATCTCAGGCACATTCGCACTTAAGATTGATGAACTTAGTTAGAGTTACTGATCAACACGTGGTTCCACTTTACTCACAAAGTAGTGACAAAGCAACTACCGGAAGATATTCTGAACTTCACACTCGAAATACACTGCGCTGCAGTTTAAGATAACATTAGATATTTTAGAGGTAAACCTGAAATAAAGGTGATTAAATTTTCAGTTAGGCTGAACTTAAGAAATCCATTGTCTTACGGACTTAGCAGAGACGCGCTTAGCCGGAGGTCTTACCACTTCAGACGCTCACCACGGACAGACTGACTGGTCCCTTCCTGAGGGGTGGCTCACAAATACAAACGGAAGTGGCCAGAGGGGCAGCTTCCTATACCAACATGACAACGGACAGACAGGACCATACTAAGGATAGAAACCTCTTTGCTTTTAGAAAGCGTAGCTACCTGTTCCGAAGTTGGTCCTACTGTTCTCTAGCAGACAGGCTTGTCTGCTACCCTCAAGCATTCAACTAGAAATACATTTGCTCATTCATCCTCTCACACAGAAGGGAAGGGGGATGACAGTATCTTATCATATACAGTATATAAAAGAAAACGGATGTAGGTTCCGTATGAGACTGTGTGACATGAATTACATATAAACTGTGTTTTAAAGTGTAGTAGTGTGACAGATCGTTCTTGTTTATGTGTAAAAGTAACACGTTCTACTACTCAGTCTCCTCCCAGATAGTCAGAAACGCCACAGTAAATTTAGAAGAGGAATTTATGCCGTAAATGACAACAGATTTAAGAAATCAAACATGAAAGGAATCCAACAGAGACCTTTCACTGTTTATAAATGTGTCCCATGAAGATCTTTTACTCATCATACTTTTTTGTTTTGTTTCATACCTGATTTTATCACAGTTTTCTTTAGCTTCCTCAGTCTATTCTGCCAGTACTCCCTGTACGTTTTACTTTCGTTTTCTGTGATTTCTGTCTATTAGTTCTAAAATTTAAGTTCGTTGTCGATTCGGTTTGCGTTTCTCAGCTAGGACTTCTTTAGGGACTTGAGTTATGGTATTTTTAATGTTTGTCAATTCTTTGGTTATATCTTCACTTGACGGCATTTGTTGGAGTGGGTCAACCTACACTGATAAAGATTCCTTAACTCTCTTCGTAGGGCAGAAGAACCTTAAAAGTTTCTTTCATTTTTCCTTTTGTTCACTTTTTCTGCCTTTTCCACAGCTGGATCTTTGATTTACCAAAATAATGGTTAAAAGAATATACGTGTTTAGCCTAAGTCATGGACCCATTTTCAAAACTTCGTATTTATTCAAGTACAAATCGAAAATGAACTAGCTATATCGCAATGAAAAGAGGAAGCTTCAGAGTTTTTTTCCCATTATGTTTGATATCAATTTAATAAATTTAATAATTTGTAATTAATTAGTTTCTAATAATTATTTAATAATTAGAAATGTGATAAACGCTATAAATGTTCAATGTGGCCACCGTTGGCTGCACGGCAAACATCGGCGCGGAAGCTAAACTCGTCCCACACACGCGAAAGCGCATCTGCTGCTACTGGGCACACGGCAGCATTATGATCCGGTTCCGCAGATCGTTCAGAGTGGTTGGTAGAGGCGGGACGTAAACAGCTTCTTTCACGTAGCCTCATAAGAAATAGTCGCAGGGTATAAGATCAGGAGACCTCGGTTCCCGGAAGTGCGGAGCGAGGCCCTTAAGTCCCTTCCGACTCATCCGGCGCTGAGGAAGGGAGTCATTCAAAAAGCCTCGTACATCACGGTGCCAATGGGGCGGAGATTCATCCTGTTGGAAAATTAAGTCCTGGGAATCTTCCATAATTTGAGGGAACAGTCATTGTTCGAACATGCCCAGTTACGTGATTCCCGTTACAGTTCTTTCCGCAAAGAGAAATAGTCCATAAACCTTTGTACGGAATACGGCACAGAACACGTTGATCTTTGGTGAGTCTCTTTCGTGTTGCAGTGGTGAAGGTGGATTTTCCATCCCCATATACGAACACTGTGTCTGTTGACTTTTCCACTAAGGTGGAAAGTCGCTTCATTCTTAAGAACTACACTCTGCAGAAATGTGTCATCCTCCATCTCCGCTGACACATAAGCACAAAATGCGAGACACTTCTCTTTGTCATTGGGGTTGAGAGCCTGCAAAAGTTGTAATCGGTAGGGCTTGTACAGCAAGCGCCGTCTCAGAACTTTCCACACAGTTGGTTGAGGTATTCCAAGTTCTAGACTGGCTATACTGGTGGACTTCCTGTGACTGCGCACAAAACCTTCTGGAATCTGTCGGGCACCATTCTCTGACACACGCGGTCGGCCTGTTGTTTTTCCTTTGCACACACTCCCAGTCCGTTTAAATTGCTTAAACCAACGGCTAATGCTTTTGCGAGTTGGTGGTTGAATACAGAACTTGGTACGGAATGCCCGCTGTACTGTAATTTGCTAACCACTTTTCACGAACTCGAGAACGCAGAATACCTTGTGCTCCACAGTCGCCATCTCACTCACAACTGACAGTGAAACGGAATGACGGCCCTATCGCCACGCGAACTCTGCCAGCCGCTTCTGAAACCATCACAGTCCGCCCTCCGCCGCCAGCCAAAAACTTGCTATAAAGCTAGTTCATTTTGGATTTGTACTTGAATACATACGAATTTTTGAAAATGGGTTTTGAATAACCCTGTATATCTCTGGTAATTGCCAACTAGGACTAAACTACTTCTGGCTTCTAAAGTGATCGCTAGAGTAAGTATGTCTGTTAAGAGTTCATCTTATTTATGATGCTTTGTCTATTCCTGCAGACTTGCTGGATTAAGTATACTTATCAGAGTTGGTGGGTGGAATAACCGGGGATCCCGTCACCCACCTCTCGGAGATCACCGTATCAGTCATATTACGGCACCAAATCTTCCTTCCAAACTAATTGCATTTTCCCAGTATCCTACCAATCAAATGAATCACCCACCTGCTTTATCAACGCTTTAGCATTATCATTTCATTTCATGTCTCTACCAACTGTTAAAGTCATGTATTTGAATAGGTTTACTGACTTAAACTGTGGGTAGTTGGTGTTGTTGTCATAGTACATTACTTCTCTGCTTTAGGTTTATAACTGAAACAGCAGCCAACCAAAAGTATGTGAAGCGTGATTTATTTTCAATGAATATTCGTAAGAATTTATTTTATTTGTTAGCGATTCATGAAGAACATTAACACATTTAATCACAGTATGTAAAAATGGAAGTAGTTGCCAGGGAGTAACTGATGAAATCATAAGCAAATTCCTTTTTAACAAATGGTAATTTATTCACTTTAGTGGTGCCCAAAGCTTTTTTTAAAAAAAGGAACAGATTTAAAATTATAATCAGAAAGCACCCTCTAAATATCAGAGTTACAATTTACTCAGAGGCAGAAAGAAACAAATATCTGAGTGTGTGAGCTTTCGGGCTGAGAAACGTGCCGCTCCCTTTTGACACGGCCGTAGTTACGACCGCTCACAACAGCGTCTGAAAGACTACACTGGTGCAAATCTTTAAACTACTTTAAACTAAAAGTTTTAGCATTCACACAAGCACACAAACAATGCACCCCGTAGGAGGGGTGGAAATGGTACAAAACACTAAAATTAAAATATTAACCTTGCCACCGAAGGTGCAATTTGATTTTAACTTCTAAGACAAGTCTTACGGTGAAAGGGTGGCAACTTTATATACTAAAATGACCATTTAAATAAAATCCCATGAAATGCAATCTTATATAAAATCATACAAGGTTGGCCAAACAAGTTAACATGCTCTACAGTACACAGATACGGCCTCTCAAGATGATAGGCAAGATCAAAACATATTTCAGGAATTAGGCCGGTACACTCCAAGCAACAAATTCGTTAACACACAAAATCCGACAAACATGAGAGAGGCAGCTAGTAATGTACAGTACATTGATAGGGAGATTACCGAACAACCAGAACCGCAGGTTGTTCTAAACCGCCCCTACTTCACAAAGGAAAAACGGACCACCCAATTCATAAACAACCACCTTCCCGCGGGTGGGCAAACGGCGAAGAATGGTGGGAAGACAGCAAAACAAAACGGCTGGTGACCTCACCAAGAAAACAAGTAGAATTTAACAAGTAAATGGAACAACATATCACCAATCACCTAACTTCTAATAAACTGCGATTTCTGGAGAAGACCTGGCGCTGCACCTCCAAATCGCTCTCCCGAACCGTCCGCTGCCAGCCTCTTCAACGGACGCAGGAAGGCGAGCCGATCTCCCGTCTCACGGCGTCGCAGCTCGCACCGGCCAGACCGATGTCGTGGGTTGACTCCTGTTGCTCTCGCGTCGACCGCGAAGCCACTACCCCTCCCTATACCGCGTGGCCTACTGGACTCACGTGGCGACCTCACATGCGCCGATGCTCAAGACGGACAAGTCATCTTGTGTCTCAGTGCGCGACCGACCGACCGATCGATCCAACAGCCTTGACCATTGCCTGAGCATACTCGAGTAGTCTGGCGGCGTAACGCGCAGAGTCAGATGCAGGAACTAACCCCCGATCGGGCGACCACTCGCTGAGTTCTCTTACTAACGCAGTGGAAAGACACTCATTTGCGGCTTTAAAGGTTGATCCGAACGACAGACATACTAGCACTCCGGTCGACAGACAGACAGTAATTGCTTCACAACTGCGGACGATAGACTAGCAAGTGGGGACGAGAGACTGACCCAGACTGACCGACTGGCGAGCTGATAGCGCCCCTTAAATGCACGTGAACAGGCAACCTTTCCCCTTTCCAACCAGAGGGAGACACCAAAGCTGCGATTGCCACAGCGGCGCCACCGCCAGAAACGGAGGGCGACTGCTTCACACAACGCGCTGCGGCGCGCTCTTCAAAACAACAATTTTTGCCACGGCTCAGTATGGTTAAACAGGGTTTATTAGGATAAAATCTTTTATATATATTTTACAAAACCATCTTCAGACGATTGTTACACCTTTCGTTCTTTTCTTACGGGGACCTCGTTTGGAAGGATACACTGAAAGTTTTTTGTTCAGTATTTGCTAAAGTTTACGAGAGTTTTATTTCTTATGACCTCTACCAAAACATTTATGAAAAGGTTTTAAGGTTATGAAAAGGTGAAATGTGGTGAAAATTTAAGTTCTGTATACTTCTGTGTCACGAAATCGACCTATGTTTTTATTGTGAATTTTGAAATTAACAGATTTGTGGCTGTGCACTATGCGAATGTTGTTCAATTTACTTCTCTACGTTTCGTTAAGTGTACAGTTTTACATTTCTGCACATTTAAAATAAGTTACCAGCCTTTTCATCTCCTCTAAATCCAGTCGGTGTGTTCCTAGACATTTGTGCAGTTTGCTCAATTACAGATAAATGCGTCACCTGCAAAATATCTACGTATTCATACTATGTGTGAGTTCGTTAACAAATATGAACGTCCACGGTCTCTAGACAGCCCCAGGGCACGCCTGAAGTTGCATGTACGTCTTCCGATGACTCTCCATCACAGGTAATATACTCATCCTACCTACAAAAAATCCTTGATCCAGTAAAAGGGCGGGCCGGCGTGGCCGAGCAGTTCTAGGCGCTACAGCCTGGAACCGCGCGACCGTACGGTCGCAGGGTCGAATCCTGCCTCGGGCATGTCCTTAGGTTAGTCGGGTTTAAGTAGTTCTAAGTTCTAGGGGACTGATGACCTCAGAAGTTAAGTCTCACAGTGCTCAGAGCCATTTGAGCCAGCAAAAGGTCTCGCACTTCTGTTAAGAAGCGCTTATGCGCTGCTGAGTCGATTGCTTTTAGGAAGTCGGGAAACACTTTATTCTACTGATTGCCTGGATTGCCTTCACGATGGCTTTCAGGACGTCATTTGAAAAATTAAAGCGGTTGAAAATTTAAAGAGATGAACTGCAACTTGAAGCGACCGGGGCCGAATCCGCGGTTTAACATCTGCTAGGTCGCTCTGGAGTAAAAAAAGGAAGCAGCTGGCGGTGCACTCTTGAATCACTGCCCCGGACGAAACCGCAGTGCAGCTGCCCGGAAGCGCGCAGTCTGCGGCGGGCGCCCACGTGGCCCACCCACCCACACACACGACACACGGATGGCCGGCGCTCCGCTGAAAGCTCCTTAACAACAGGTTGCCCGCTTCCCGCCTGTCAGCGCGGGTCCCAGACACCTGCACTTACCCAGGCTTCTGCTTTCTTTCTCTTCTGCACGCCTCTAATTCGGTAGCAGGCGAAACCTGTTCCGACAGATTATTCTGAAAATTTGTGACGCAGTTATCTGTTACCCACGAACCGTATCAAGTAACCGATTATAGTACTTTTCTTGCAGAAAATTGTACCTTAATTTACCTCACTGAATAATTTTCCTGCTGCGGTAATCGGTCTCAAACCCGGACACCTGCTGTTCACCGTCTGCGCATTTCCAGTTGGCCCATCCAGACACGTATCACTATCCCACGTACTGCGCTGTACCGCCCATTTCTCTCCTACCATTACGATGTACGCGCGAATTATGCCGACGACGATGTGGACATCCTCAGCCCACAAAGATTCTTCTAGAATCTGACACTGGAAATACCGGGTGATCAAAAAGTCAGTATAAATTTGAAAACTGAATAAATCAAGGAACAATGTAGATAGAGAGCTACAAATTGACACACATGCTTGGAAAGACATGGGGTTTTATTAGAACCGAAAAAAATACAAAAGTTCTCAAAATGTCCGACAGATGGAGCTTCATCTGATCAGAATAGCAATAATTAGCATAACAAAGTAAGACAAAGCAAAGATGATGTTCTTTACAGGAAATGCTCAATATGTCCACCATTATTCCTCAACAATAACTGTAGTCGAGGAATACTGTTGTGAACAGCACTGTAAAGCATGTTCGGAGTTATGGTGAGGCATTGGCGTCGGATGTTGTCTTTCAGCATCCCTAGAGATGTCGGTCGATCACGATACACTTGCGACTTCAGGTAACCCCAAAGCCAATAATCGCACGGACTGAGGTCTGGGGACCTGGGAGGCCAACCATGACGAAAGTGGCGGCTGAGCACACGATCATCACCAAACGACGCGCGCAAGAGATCTTTCACGCATCTAGCAATTTTTTTTTTTTTGTTCTAATAAAACCCCATGTCATTCCAAGCATGTGTGTCAATTTTTACCTCTCTAGCTACATTATTCCGGGGTTTATTAAGTTTTCTAATTTATACTAACTTTTTGATCACCCGGTACAAACAAATTTTAATGTACGAGGGTCGTTCAATAAGTAATGGCCCACATTGTTTTTCCTCAGAACATATTTATTGTTAAACGTCAGAATTTGGTGACAATATACACCAAAATGTCTTCTCCACGTCCTATTTTCCTACGTAGTCTCTCTCACGTTCTATGGACGTACGCCAACGTTGTGGAAGACCACGTATTCGTTGCTGGTAAAAGCTCTTGTCCTGTAGGCGTTGCCATGTTTTCACTGCATGATTGACACTCTCCTCATCTTCAAAGTGTGTTCCCCGTAGAGAATCCTTAAGCGGCCCAAGTCCGAGGGTGCCAGGTCTGGACTGTAGTGTGAATGAGGCAATGATGTCCAAGCCAATATGGCGATGTGTTCCCGGGTTCTCAGACCTGTGTGTGGGCGTGCATTATCGTGTTCGAACAAGATTTCTGCTGGATTCTTGTCCGATCGAACACGTTTACACGGTTCTTGGGTTTATTCAGAGTCTTCACGTATGCTTCTGAATTGATGGTTGACCCTCTTGGCATCTCATCCACGAGAATGACGCCATCACAATCCCAGGAGACTGTCACCAAGACTTTTCCGGCAGAGAGGGTGGTCTCGATTTTCTTCCTTTTTAGTGAATGAGGATGATGCCACTTCATGGACTGCCTGTTAGTGTCTGGCACGAAGTTGTTCAAATGTTCAAATGTGCGTGAAATCTTATGAGACTTACCTGCTAGGGTCATCAGTCCCTAAGCTTATCCTATGGACAAACACACACAGACACAAACACACCCATGCCCGAGGGAGGACTCGAACCTTCGCCGGGACCGGTCGCACAGTCCATGACTGCAGCGCCCTAGACCGCTCGGCCAATCCCGCGCGACTCTGGCACGAAGTTGTCCACCCAGCTTTCGTCCTCCGTAACGATCCGTGACAGAAAGGCCTCTCCGTCAGTCTCAAAACGCTCCAACAATTCAGATGAGATGGCCTTTCTTTGAATCTTGTGGTCCGCTGTGAGCATTCGTGGAATCCATCGTGAGCACCTCTTTGAATATCCGAGAGTCTCGGTTACTGCAGACGCACTTCCAATGCTGACCGACAACTGTAGAGCCAATTGTCGAGTTGTGATGCGTCGGTCGGCACGAATAATGGCGTCCGCACGAATTTGGCACGACTGGAGCAGTGGCTGTGACAGGACGTCCCAAGCGTGGCTGTCCATGGAGCTCTGTTTCTACATTCTCCGAGGCTGTAACTTTCCTTACCCATCGCCCAACTGTACCCCTATCAACTGCAACGTCGCCATACACTGCAAGCAAAAGTTTATGGACGTTCACCAAAGTTTGTTTTTGCCCACGCAAGAATTCAATAACAGCACGCTGCTTTTAACGTGAGTCGTATGTAGACGCCATTTTGACATTCTACTACAGCTCTGCCATCTGCCAGAACGGTTCGAAACTGCACCGGCGCACAGAACAAACATCAGATATGAAGCACCAACAAGAACGTGTGCCTATGTAGATTAATGCCTTTTTTAAAACATGCAGGGCATTACTTATTGAACGACGCTCGTATAACGAATGTTTGACATATCTACACCTGCAGCTATGTTCCGAAAACTGCCTTAGGCTGTGTAGTGGAGATTACTTCGCGTAGTTCTATCGATTCTCGCCTTTTCTCTTCCAGTCGTGAACAGTGAGAGGTAAGATCGATTGCTTTATGTGAACTCGAATCTCTCTATTTTTACGCCAGTGATCTTCTCGCGAGACTTATATAGGTCGCAATATGTTGGTGCATTCTTGTAGTAACGAACGTTCTTGGCATGTGAACAGTAAACAAATACGTAATTCTCAACGCTTCTCTTGCAGCGTCTGCACAATTGAATTAGATGAATGTCAGCGTGACGCTTTCGCGCTTTCTAAATGAACCTGTAACGGAATGCGCTGCTCCTCTGTAGATCTTCTCTATACCATCTCTCAGTTCTACCTAGCGACGCTCCCACATTATGAGGGATGTTCAGTTGTCGTCGAATAATGTTTCTGCTAGCTGTCCCCTTCCGTGGGTGGATACTTCATATGGATTCATCTCGCACCACCGATTCCTAGCATTAATTTCGTGCGTTCGTCTCACTCCATACTAATACTCCCACAGACGTAATGGATGCGACTGCATCCAACAATCGAATAACCATAAAGTAATGCGTTCGCCTGCCAGTACATGCGTTATGTTTGCTTATGTTTAGCCTCAACTGTGAATTCCCACACACTGCGCCGATACTTTGCAGATCTTCCGGCGTTTTGCTACAATTTTCAAGGGTTGTGACATGTCTGCACACAGCAGCGTCATCCACGAACAGCCTCATAAAGCGTCCGACTTTGTCCATTGCCTCATTTACATGCAGCTTAATTATAAAGTCCATGAAACGTTTTAAAAAACAGGTGTAGGTAAACATAACATAACAAATCGTAGAGTACGTGAAACAAAAACAAGGTTTCTTTCGGAGTAGTGCCGGCCCGTTGGTTCAGAAGGCCGCCGATAGGAGCGCTAAAACAGTTACAACTCATAATACGCCAGATAGGGGAGTACTGTTGACAATGAACGCACGCACAAAATTCTAAAACCCAATATGCTACTGTTTCACCAAAATAAATCACTGCTAAAGAAGCTCTTTCGCAAAATCTATACGTGGCTAGCCTCACATCTGCTCTTCATTATTACAGCTGACTTAGTTGTACACACATAGGCTACACCTACATTCACACTTTAATAAAGAAGGTAAAAACATAAAATCGTAATAATATTTATTTTTACGTTTAGATTGATAAGTTATTTCCCGAATGAAATTTTCACTCTACAGCGGAGTGTGCGCTGATATGAAACTTCCTGGCAGAGTAAAACTGTGTGCCAGACCGAGACTCGAACTCGGGACCTTTGCCTATCGCGGGCAAGTGCTCTAGTTCTGCAAGGTCCGCAAGAGAGCTTCTGTAAAGTTTGGAAGGTAGGAGACGAGGTATTGGCAGAAGTAAAGCTGTGAGGACGGGAGTGAGTCGTACTTGGGTAGCTCAGTTGATAGAGCACTTTCCCGCGAAAGGTAAAGGTCTCGGTCTGGCACACAGTTTTCATCAGCCAGGAAGTTTCAAGTTATTTCTCGTTTTTGACTAAATGGTTGTGCATCAATATAACTATAGTGTATTTTCCTCTGTATAATTATGGATGTCTATAGTTTTATTGATTATTGAACCTACTGAACAGTCACTATGTAAAAGTGAAGATCAGTTTGAAACGGTAACATGCAGTGCCTTTATTAAAACGGTTGCTGGTGTGTATGGAATCGTGTCTATCAATTTCATTTTCAGTAATATATCATGACGTGAAACGCTACAGACGGATGTATATTTTACAAAGCAAATTGGAACACTATTAACAGCAGCTGAACTACGAGTGCGTGCTGTAAACAAGTCCCGCAGAATTGGTGGTGTGAAATCTCTTACAGCTTTATAAATAAAATAGATGTTACTAAATTCTACATCTTTATTCTTCATATCTACATATTTTCAGCCGTCTCTCGCTAGATGGCTCCGAATTGCAGCGTAACGTGTAACGTGGCACTGTGTAACGTCACTATGTCGGTGGGTGAGGAACACCACAATCGAGTTTCGAATTCCAAGATTTTGTCCACACATGGAGCACCTTCTCCTTGAGTGTGGCAACTCTAGACCACACAAAGGCGCTGCGGTATCTGTTTTAATCCGACGCCTTGGGTTCACTGTCACCACCTCTACTTCTACATCGTACTCCGCAAACCATCTTATGGCGGGTGGCTGAGGGTACTTTCGATACCGCTATCTGATCCCTCCAACTCTGTTCCACTCGCGAATAGTGCGTGGGAAGAATGATTGCCGGTAACCCTCTGTATTGGCTCTAATTTCTCGAATTTTCTCCTCGTAGTCAATACGTGAAATGTATGTAGGGGGAAGTAATACGTCCTCGAGAAAAGTGCTGTCCCGAAATTTCAATAGTAAAGCGCTCCGTGCTCCACAACGCCTCTTTTGTAACGTCTGCCAGTGGAGTTTGTTTAGCATCTCCGTAAGGCTATCTCCCAAGCTAAGCGATCCCGTGAAGAAACGCGCCGCTCTTCTTTGGATCTTCTCATCTCTATCAGTCCTCCATGATGGGGATCCCAGATAGATGAGCAACACTCATGAATCGTGCGAACAAGCGCCTTATATGCCACTTCCTTCGTGGATAAGTCACATTTCCGCAAGATTCTTCCAATGAATCAGAGTCTGGTATCTGCTTTTTCCAGTACCTGTTTTATATGATCATTCCACTTTAGGTCGCTCTGGATAGTTGTGCCAAGACAGTTTACGGCAGCCACCGTCTACAGCTGTTTGTCATCAATAGTGTAGCTCATTTATGCGCAACATGTTACATTTATTTACGTCCAGGCTCAACTGCCAGAGCCTGCACCATTCATCAATTCTCTGCAGGTCGTTCTGCAAATTCTTACTATCTTTTGGCGTTGCTACTTTGGTATAGACAACTGCATCATGTGCGAATAGCCTTAAAAAGCACCCGTCGCTTTCTACTAGATCATTTATATATATTGTAAACAGCAAGGGTCCTATCACACTTCGCTGTGGTAATCCGGATATTACCTTTACATCTGTCAATTTTGTTCTGTTAACGGCAACGTTTTGAGTTCTGTCTGCAAGAAAGCCTTGAATCCAATCTCAAGTCTGTTCCGATATTCCTTAAGCTCGTACTTTTTTCATTAAACGGCGATGCGGGACGTGTGAAATGCTTTACTCAAATCAAGGAATACGGCATCAAACTGAGCGCCGTCGTCCCCTTTGCTGAGGATCTCATGGAGGAATACACGCCGGCCGAAGTGGCCGTGCGGTTCTAGGCGCTGCAGTCTGGAACCGCGAGACCGCTACGGTCGCAGGTTCGAATCCTGCCTCGGGCATGGATGTGTGTGGTGTCCTTAGGTTCGTTACGTTTAAGTAGTTCTAAGTTCTAGGGGACTGATGACCTCAGATGTTAAGTCGCATAGTGCTCAGAGTCATTTGAAGCAGTTTTGAGGAATACACCGAGCTGAGTTTCGCAGGATCTCTGTTTGCGATATCCAAGCTGGTTCTTATACAGATGTTCATTTTCCAAAAACGTATTAATTATTGAGCATAAAACATGCTCCATAATTATACAACAGATAGACGCGAACAATATAGGTCTGTAATTGTGTGGACCTGTCTCCGTACGGACCCAACTTCGCTCTATGTTTTCATCTGTTTCCAAAATTTAAAGTACACTTTCGATGAATTCACTTAGATAGTGATGAAACGGTGCAGCAAATCAACGAAGTCAGTCATTCAACAGATACAATATCAACAAACTGGTGTCTTGGTTGGAGAAAGGTGTTCGTCGCCAGAGTGGCAATGTTGAGAAATGAATACTCAGAAATTAACAGTAAAAATGTAAATGTCGTGTGACTAGGGCCTCCCGACCGGTAGACCGTTCGCCGGGTGCAAGTGTTCCGATTTGACGCCACTTCGTCTACGTGTGCGTCGATGGGAATGAAATGATGATGATTAGGACAACACAACACCCAGTCCCTGAGTGGATAAAATCCCCGCCCAAGCCGGAAATCGAACCCACGCCCTTAGGATTGACAGTCTGTCACGCTGACCACTTTTTTTTTTCTTTGTTCGGTGTAGTTCGTTGCGTTTGGTCTGGGCGGACGTCACATGACATCCGTTCAAGTTGATCGTTGACTCAGTTTTTTTGTCACAGAGAGCACGCAGCCTTCTGACCCAACACGATTTTTTTTAATCTCATTTTGTTCGCTTTTGTTCGTTGCATCTGCTTTGGGCGGGCATCGTAAGACAACCGTTTAAGTTCATTGCTGATCGATTAACTCAGTTTTTTTTTATTACAGAGGGCAGCTAACCCTCTGACCGAACACGCTGAGCTACCGTGCCGGCATATGGGTGCAAGTTTCCGATTTGACGCCACTTTGGCGACTTGCGCGTCGATGGGAATGAAATGATGATGACTAGGACAATACAACACCCAGTCCCTGAGTGGATAAAATCCCCGCCCAAGCCGGGAATCGAACCCGCGCCCTTAGGATTGACAGTCTGTCACGCTGACCACTTTTTTTTTTTTCTTTGTTCGGTGTAGTTCGTTGCGTTTGGTCTGGGCGGACGTCACATGACATCCGTTCAAGTTGATCGTTGACTCTTTGACTCAGTTTTTTTGTCACAGAGAGCACGCAGCCTTCTGACCGAATACGCTGAGCTACCGTGCCGGCTTCCACTCAGCTAACCGGGGCCGGACAGACATTAATAATAAATATGTAGAACGATAAGTAAGTCGTACCGCAGGATCGATAGCTCGCGCCAAGATCCTGGATTCCACAGATTTTATTTCTCAAAGCGTTGTGGCCGCCAGGAGGGGGGGGGGGGGGGGGGGCGCCCACCGAAGCCTCTTAACGTGACTGCAGATCGTAGAAGCGGTCAATCTGCACTATGGCACGTCGTTTGCTTTACGAAGACAGTACGCCTTCAGCAGCCGAAATAGCAAGTTTTCCGGCTGGGAGAACACAAACGCAGCTCGTGTTGGTGATGGACACCGGCGCCCCGGGAATATATTCCATCAACAGCGTCCTTCTGCCGAGAAGCAGATGGAACTTCGTGCGGGGAGCCGCCCACAGAGGAGGGAACTATAAACAGTGAGAGGACAGTCACAACACCTACGTGGGTTCGGTATCACCGGGAAGGTGTCTGCCAAAGGCTACAACAGGTGCTCGGCTGCTTTGTGCAGACTGAGAGCGCCCAGGAGGCTATAAAAAAGATCCGATTGACATTACTTGATGGTTATGATATCGTGTGACGAGGGCCTCCCGTCGGGTAGACCGTTCGCCTGGTGCAAGTCTTACGATTGGACGCAACTTTGGCGACTAGCGCGTAGGTGGGGATGAAATGACGAGATTAGGAGAACACAAGACCCAGTCCCTGAGCGGAGAAAATATCCGACCCAGCCGGGAATCGAACCCGGGCCCAGAGGACTGACATTACGTCGCGCTGGCCACTCAGCTACCGTGGGCGGACATTACTTGATGATTGACGTCTGTCACTTGCAAACACGGCGAGTAGCTTCACAAATGCTGTTCGTGCGTGACACGGAGCAAGTTAGAAGCAGCCGTCGGGAGGTTTGACAGAAGTGAGAGATGCTCTGTCGATAGCGGATCTTAAGTGGCCAGTGACTTAATTGCGGCAGACGACGTATTTTGAAACTCTGAATTGAGACTGATCTCCTAACTTAATCACAGCCTCGTCAGGTGCAATGTATCAGAGAAAAAGACGATCAGTGATCTGCAGCAGAACTTTAATCATGAGCTCCTTGTTCACGGCGATTAAAGCTGTCATCTACAAGTAAACTCTGGTCAGAAAAATTTAAGTTTCAGCTCTAATAGCAAAATGTAATTTTTCGCTACCATTGTTTACCTGAAACTGGCTGCACGAGATGCCACGTTACCAACCTATAAGCAGTGCTGGTTGTCACTTGGTTACAGATTATAGGTGAGACAGGCAGGTTCCAAATGAAAACTAAAGGATAGGAAGAAAAATAAGAGCAAAAAATGTACGGTGACCTAAATGGCGCGGCACAGTATTATAAATTTTGAAACAATACATTTAAACCAATTAATTGAATAAAAATAATGACAGTCTCTTTATTAGGTTTAAAAACAAAAAACAAAAACAAAAATTCGCTGCATTGGACGATATTCGCGCTGGTGACCTTCTACACGTCTACTTTACACGCTAACCACTGTGCTATGTCACGGCACTGCGAGTGAATGCTAGATTTATGATTGTAATGACTCACGCGTAACGATGAACTGGAGCATTGTAAAATTCGGTTTCACGGAATATCGTATGAAGCTTTCTAAGGTGCCGATAACTGTATATGTGGCATTGAATCGTGTCTTGCGCGGGGAGATCCAGCAGTCTTTGCCTGAAATGTGTGTATTTCGTTATCATCGTTTTGTATGTGCGTGTTGTGTGACTTGCGTGCCTGTGTGTCTTGTTTTTGGTGCGGTTATCATGTGTGATGAAATACGAAATAAAAGCCCCAGACCCAGGCTTCGGGAAGGAACTGGAAATGAACCCACCAGTTGTTGTGGCAGTCTGCGAACGGAGGACGGTTCGGGTGTCACGTTGAGGGCTCTAATTGAAGGAAACCAGCTCCATCGCGTGAAGTGCAGCGGCAGACGCTGAACCGAGCGCACGCGTAAGCAGCTCTAGCAGCAGCAGTAGTCTGACGCACAGTACGAGGTGCATTCAAGTTCTAAGGCCTCCGATTTTTTTTCTCCGGACTGGAAAGAGATAGAAACATGCGCATTGTTTTAAAATGAGGCCGCGTTCATTGTCAATACGTCCCAGAGATGGCAGCACCGTACGGCAGATGGAATTTTACCGCCAGCGGCGAGAATGAGAACTGTTTTAAATACTTAAAATGGCGACGTTTTCCTTACTTGAACAGCGTGCAATCATTCGTTTTCTGAATTTGCGTGGTGTGAAACCAACTGAAATTCATCGACAGTTGAAAGAGACATGTGGTGATGGAGTTATGGATGTGTCAAAAGTGCGTTCGTGGGTGCGACAGTTTAATGAAGGCAGAACATCGTGTGACAACAAACCGAAACAACCTCGGGCTCGCACAAGCCGGTCTGACGACATGATCGAGAAAGTGGAGAGAATTGTTTTGGGGGATCGCCGAATGACTGTTGAACAGATTGCCTCCAGAGTTGGCTTGCTGTGGGTTCTGTGCACACAATCCTGCATGACGACCTGAAAATGCGAAAAGTGTCATCCAGGTGGGTGCCACGAATGCTGATGGACGACCACATGGCTTACCGTGTGGCATGTTGCCAAGCAATGTTGACACGCAACGACAGCATGAATGGGACATTCCTTTCGTCGGTTGTCACAATGGATGAGACGTGGATGACATTTTTCAATCCAGAAACAAAGCGCCAGTCAGCTCAATGGAAGCACACAGATTCACCGCCACCAAAAAAATTTCGAGTAACCGCCAGTGCTGAAAAAATGATGATGTCCATGTTCTGGGACAGCGAGGGCGTAATCCTTACCCATTGCGTTCCAAAGGGCACTACGGTAACAGGTGCATCCTACGAAAATGTTTTGAAGAACAAATTCCTTCCTGCACTGCAACAAAAACGTCCGGGAAGGGCTGCGCGTGTGCTGTTTCACCAAGACAACGCACCCGCACATCGAGCTAACGTTACGCAACAGTTTCTTCGTGATAACAACTTTGAAGTGATTCCTCATGCTCCCTACTCACCTGACCTGGCTCCTAGTGACTTTTGGCTTTTTCCAACAATGAAAGACACTCTCTGTGGCCGCATGTTCACCAGCCGTGCTGCTATTGCCTCAGCGATTTTCCAGTGGTCAAAACAGACTCCTAAAGAAGCCTTCGCCGCTGCCATGGAATCATGGCGTGAGCGTTGTGAAAAATGCGAACGTCTGCAGGGCGATTACGTCGAGAAGTAACGCCAGTTTCATCGATTTCGGGTGAGTAGTTAATTAGAAAAAAAATCGGAGGCCTTAGAACTTGAAAAATCTTGATGCCCATCTCTGTGTTAGTCATCTCTCTAGAGCAATTGTCCCGCCACCAGAAGCTTCACGTTACACCACTAAATTTAAATCTCGTGCTGGTACACAGCACGTACATTAGATCAGAGTATTCTAGTTTGCATTCTTATCTCGTGCAGTAGCTTTCGGGTAAGCAGCGTTTCTAGCAACAGGTAACTGTATGTAACCTCCCCCTTCCTAATCGGGCTACTGGACTGCTCTACAACCGACCGTGATCGCATATGCTGTAACACCATTATCGATTTATGTAGTTTATACATTGTAAATATGAAGTGATTTTTCTGTACTAGTTAAGATCTTTGAATTGTAAGAGGAAAAGTGGAAGTTTATGATGTATATATTGTAAAAGACATAATAATGTTTAAAAATAATGGAACTTTATAAACAATGTATGCTCGTAAAAGAGAACTTGTACTTTGAATACTGGTTCATACTTAGGGAAGTTGGGTATATAATGGAAAAGGTGTAGGGAACCCCCTCTTCTACAGAAGGGGCTTGGCGCGCGCGAAAAGGTGGTTTTGGCGGTCAATCTGGGCGGCAAGACAGAGAGCACATCACACAGCCAGTGGCCAGCAGTTGCACAGTCAAGACCGCGGGTGCCTCGCATGTGGTTTCGGCTGTAATATGGTGCTCTTGTATTATGGAATTTGAAAACAGTCTTAAACTGCAAGAGTTGAGACCAGATAGTCGCCACCTGCTTGCCACCACTATTACGCCACTGCTCCGCCAACTTCAGGACATCAGATATGTTCTTAGTGTGAACCGGTATGTTTGTGTGTGTGCTTTTTCAATAATAATTCAAGTAATAAAAACATGTGTGTGATCTTTGGAACTGTCCTGATCATAAAACCGTTTTAGGCTCCTATCCTAAACGTGGAAAAAAATTGAGTATCCTGTTTCTGAATAATGTCTGAATTGTTTCTTCTTTGAAAGTGACTAAGTTTCAGTGATAAATTGTATAAATGTTGCTCGTTAAACCATCTACTTCACAGGCAGTGAAAAAGGCATATACTTTGACTTACAGGAAATTTGATTTTTGCTTTGACTGTTACCATGAACTAATTTCTGAAGTTTTATTTGAAAATAGCAGTTGAATGAATTGCTTTATAGTAATGAAATATAAACAAATTGAAGTGGGGTTAGAAATCCACATTACTGTAATGCAATTTGTCTCTGAAATAGTTACAGAATTTGCCACTAGATTAAATGACAGTTTATCGGCCCAACTATACTCTTTTCTATAACGAGAAAGTTAATCTAAATATCGATTTTGCTAAAGGAATCTGACGTATTTTCAAAAAAGAGAGACTATATAAAAGCTTTTATACAGTGTTATTTTATAGCATTTGTGATGTTTGTGTGTTTGTTAAACCAGCATTCTTGTCATACTCCACTTAGTCTCGTGATGTCTTTGATAACTTTCTGGTGCTGAATTGCATAATGGTTGAGATGATGATTATTATCAACAGGAGTAAAGTACCATTTAGCCTTCTGTGACTCCTAATTTATGCGAATGATAACTACTGCGAATCACCGTTCAGTTCGTCTGGTAGTTGTGTGTATTCATTGCACTTCACAACGAGAGAAAGAATGAAAGTCGCTGTTGCAAAATTTGAGTAAAATTCTTTGAACTTAATGTTCTCACATTTATTATGCCTAATTGGGCTGGAGACCGTTTATTATTTCATTCACGAAAACTTTCACTACTTTCATTATTTCCTAAATTAAAGTCTTTCAGCTTTCTATTAATTGCCATAGTCACGAAATTCATTTTCGAAACTCTCTATCCATTAGGTAAACACACGGTCAAATAGAAAATTCCTCCCAGAGGGTAACATTAGTTGTGAGGGCGTAATACTTGGCGCTAGCTTGCAGTATAACGTTATAAAGCCTAATGAAATTTTACAGAGTAAGGCTATCGTTACAGAATGAAAATAACACTGATTTGTTGGAGGAGAGTGTACAACAAACCCTTCTGAAGAAAGAATCTATTCTAAACTGAAGCTAAATGTTGATGATAATTCTGAAATGGCTGGAACATAGTGCAATCGTTCACGAACCGCACAGGTGGGGAAAAAAGAGTACAGTGTAATATTTCCTACAAAAATTGCTGATAATAAAACGGAAACACTGATTCCCCGTTGGGGAAATGAGTCTCCAGAATCTTAAGAAAGGTAACAACAAAGAAATTTAAGCAATAATCACTGGCGTGGCAACAGAAGGTTGCCAAGCTTTTCCACAGCGTGACAATTCAAAGGAAAAATAAATGAAGCAGAAAGCACTCAGTTTGCCTTTACTTATTCTGAAATGATAAATTTCGAAAGTAAACTTCCAGCGGGAAAACATAAACAAGAGAACCTGGGTGTCACCAGGCGGGAGAACTGTAAATCAAATAGACCATGTTGCCATTGATCTCAGAGCCAAGAGATGGGTGTCAGACATTAAGACAGCGCGGGATGCCGAAGGTGGGAGTGATCATTTCCCGATCAGAGGCCTTTTGAACGTGCAGTGTAATGGAAGAACGGGGCCCATGTTAAAAAGAGTTGAAAGGTACCATGTGGAGAAACTAAAAGGTGACACAACGAAGACCGAATACCAGGTGCAACTTAGTAACTGCTTTGAAGCACTCAGTGAAGTGGACGCGAATCAGGACCTTGAACTAATGTGGGGAAACATCCAGAGCTGATACGGCAAAGGAGACGTTTATGGGAAACACAGTGGTCTACAAGACCTGGTTTAGAAAGGGATGTGCAGATGCCCTGGAAAGGAGGAAGGAAGTCAGGCGCAAATGGCTGGAGGGGACAAATCTGGCATAGGGCAAAGCACAGTTTGAGGAGGTCCGAAAGACTACACAAACAACTCTGAGAAGGGCAAAGAGGAAACATATATAACGGATATCATAACTGAAGCAGAAACAGACTTCAGAGGACAAAAGACTAGGGAAACGTTTCTGAAGGTGAAGTACCTCTGCAAAGGTCACCAGGCCAAACAGAAATTTGTCAAAGATTCCCATGATAACATCCTGACGAACGATAGCGATATAGCTGAGAGATGGAAAGAGTACTTTCGACAGCTGCTAAATTTTGATGAAGCCGAACTGCAGTTTGATTTCCAGTATCCAGTTACAGCCGATGCAGATTATCCCGCACCTAGCCTAGATGAGATAAAAACCAAACTCAGACACCTTAAGCAGAATAAGATTTCAGGTGAATATGGTATACAGGCTGAAATGATCCTGGCAGGAGGAGAGAAACTTGCAGAAAGAATACACCGACTGATGCTGGCAATATGAAGAACTACCAGCATAATGGAAAACAGTTCTCATCTGTCCGATACACAAGAAGGGCGACAAACTGAAATGTGACAACTATCGAGGAATCGCCCTACTTAACTTCTGCTATAAGATCCTGTCCAATTGCCTCATACATAGAATTCAGCCCGTGGCAGAATCGGTGATTGTGGAGTACCAGGGAGGTTTCAGGCCAGGGCGGTCCATAGTAGATCTCATTTTCAATCTCCGACAGCTAACTGAGAAATTGGATGAATATGGTAAAGACATGCATATTTTATTCGTTGATATTAAGAAGACCTATGATTGTATACTTCGCAAGAGCCTGCTCAGCTGTTTAAGGGGGTTTGGCACGGCAGAGAAACTCATAAATCTGATAAAGATCTGAGTGAAACACGTGCAATGCTGAAGATGGGCATCCGCGTAACTGAGGAATCTGAAATTGTGACAGGACTCAGGCAAGGAGATGGGTTGTCCCAATCTCCCTCGATAAGACCGTGCGCGAGACCTTCCAAGAGAACGAAGGGATTGAAATCGAAGGAAAGAGACTGGCATACTTAGCCTATGCGGACGACATCTGTTTACTCTGTAGGTCTGAGGAGGAGTTGGAGCATATGACCAGAGCACTAAAGGAGACTGACAGCAAATGTGGTCTAAACGAAGTCAAGACATAGTACCTCGTTATGACGCGTGGTCAAAGTCAGACTGCTGGTCATCTACAGTCACTGCAGGTGGGAGACCAGTCCTATAACACAGTGCATGAATTCAAATATCTAGGGGCTCTTTTCATTGAGAACTCGTCATGTGAAGCAGAGATCAACGCCAGAATACAAGCAGGAAAGCGATCTGACCACGGCCCAACACAACCGCTTCGGTCTAGATATCTCTCGAGACAGTTCAAGATTCGACTATACAAAACCCTGATCCAACCTGTTGTTCTACACTCCTGGAAATTGAAATAAGAACACCGTGAATTCATTGTCCCAGGAAGGGGAAACTTTATTGACACATTCCTGGGGTCAGATACATCACATGATCACACTGACAGAACCACAGGCACATAGACACAGGCAACAGAGCATGCACAATGTCGGCGCTAGTACAGTGTATATCCACCTTTCGCAGCAATGCAGGCTGCTATTCTCCCATGGAGACGATCGTAGAGCTGCTGGATGTAGTCCTGTGGAACGGCTTGCCATGCCATTTCCACCTGGCGCCTCAGTTGGACCAGCGTTCGTGCTGGACGTGCAGACCGCGTGAGACGACGCTTCATCCAGTCCCAAACATGCTCAATGGGGGACAGATCCGGAGATCTTGCTGGCCAGGGTAGTTGACTTACACCTTCTAGAGCACGTTGGGTGGCACGGGATACATGCGGACGTGCATTGTCCTGTTGGAACAGCAAGTTCCCTTGCCGGTCTAGGAATGGTAGAACGATGGGTTCGATGACGGTTTGGATGTACCGTGCACTATTCAGTGTCCCCTCGACGATCACCAGTGGTGTACGGCCAGTGTAGGAGATCGCTCCCCACACCATGATGCCGGGTGTTGGCCCTGTGTGCCTCGGTCGTATGCAGTCCTGATTGTGGCGCTCACCTGCACGGCGCCAAACACGCATACGACCATCATTGGCACCAAGGCAGAAGCGACTCTCATCGCTGAAGACGACACGTCTCCATTCGTCCCTCCATTCACGCCTGTCGCGACACCACTGGAGGCGGGCTGCACGATGTTGGGGCGTGAGCGGAAGACGGCCTAACGGTGTGCGGGACCGTAGCCCAGCTTCATGGAGATGGTTGCGAATGGTCCTCGCCGATACCCCAGGAGCAACAGTGTCCCTAATTTGCTGGGAAGTGGCGGTGCGGTCCCCTACGGCACTGCGTAGGATCCTACGGTCTTGGCGTGCATCCGTGCGTCGCTGCGGTCCGGTCCCAGGTCGACGGGCACATGCACCTTCCGCCGACCACTGGCGACAACATCGATGTACTGTGGAGACCTCACGCCCCACGTGTTGAGCAATTCGGCGGTACGTCCACCCGGCCTCCCGCATGCCCACTATACGCCCTCGCTCAAAGTCCGTCAACTGCACATACGGTTCACGTCCACGCTGTCGCGGCATGCTACCAGTGTTAAAGACTGCGATGGAGCTCCGTATGCCACGGCAAACTGGCTGACACTGACGGCGGCGGTGCACAAATGCTGCGCAGCTAGCGCCATTCGACGGCCAACACCGCGGTTCCTGGTGTGTCCGCTGTGCCGTGCGTGTGATCATTGCTTGTACAGCCCTCTCGCAGTGTCCGGAGCAAGTATGGTGGGTCTGACACACCGGTGTCAATGTGTTCTTTTTTCCATTTCCAGGAGTGTATATGGCTGTGAGACGTGGAGTATCCGGGAACAGGACTTTCATAAGCTCCTCGTTTTTGAGAGAAAAGTGCTTCGGAATATATTCGGTCCGGCTTAGGATGCAGACACAGGGGAATGTAGGATCAGACACAACCAAGAGCTTGAGGAACTATACCAGCAGCCCAATATAGCAGGAACTGTCAAAGCCAAACAAATACAGTGGGCCGACCATGTGGCCCGGATGGAAGATCACAGATGGCCTCGGAAGCTCCTGGATTTCACAAAAACAGGAAAGAGACCCCCAGGGAGACCCAAAAAGCATTGGAGGGATGGTCTCCATGAAGATTTAAACCAAGCATCAATAGATGTGGACGGATGACGGATAGCAGCAATGGACAGAATACATTTGAGGAGGAAACGTATAGCAGCGTGCGGTCCACTGGGCCTGACCACGTAGAAGAAGAAGAAGAAGAAAGTAGAATTAAATGAAGTTAACTGGTTAAATAAATGGCTGACTTACCTTAAACTTTGTGATGTACAAAAATGACCTTCAGGAACTTCAGTGTAACGTAATCCAACATTTAGAAAAAGGCAAGCAATTTTTGATTATTGAAAGATAGAACTGAATTTAACCAAATGAGAAACTGATTTTACTTTTAAAATAAAGACATTAAAAGACATACCAAGCCAGCAGAACTCACTCCCTAAGCTAAGTACAGAATAAATCAATGTTCACCCTCTTAATTTGTGCTGTATCTTTAGTTATTAGATTTGCCAGTGAAATTTTGCGTTAATTTAAGTGAATAAAGTTAATAGTAAAAATTTCAAGTTTTTTGAGGCTCTGTCATGAAATACAAGAATGAACAGTTACTGAGGCAGCAAATTTAGACTGAAAGTGGTCATTAGCAAACACACAAAACTGGAAGTAAATAGTTAATCAATTTTCCGTACTCATACGACAATCGGTGATTGCACCGAAAGGAGAGGGCCCCTGTTTGGTAATAATATCTGAGGACAATGACAACAAAGATGCCCTACAAGTTTCAACTATCGCAAATCATTATTCAGCTTAGCCATACTTTGTGAAATAAATGCTGTTGGGCGAAGCCTCTGCAATATTATATTTTTTACTTTACCATCTTACGATGTTGCAGCTGTGCGGACGACGAAGAATGTAGCCGACGACAATGCTGAGCTGCCGTTATTGCTGCAGCTGCTGTTCGAATGGTCTCCAGAGCCACGGATGATTACGGGACAGGCAGCAGCTGGAACTGCAACTCCCTCCGCCTGTCCACTCCTTCCATGCGCTCACCATTCGCGTGTTAACGAATCAGGCGCGCCTACACTGGCGCGAGCATAGCCGCACACCGCGTCTGCGGCAGCGCCCAGCAAACACTTCCGCCCTCTTTCAAGACTCCGGCTGCTCTGCCTCCTCTCTGTTAGCAACGTGGCAGAGACTCTCCATACGCAAAGATAAACAACGGCACAGCTACTGCCATTTTGTCGTTGCAGTCGATACATTTCAATAACGTTCTCATGGCTATTACCCAGCAATTTACATTATTCTCATCATGATTGCGATCAGTTACATACAGTCAGAAGTAAGTAAAATATTCCATCGCTTACTTATTAAATACAGTTTCTGTAATACAGCTTAGAGCTTCAGAATCTGAAGTACAGCGTAAGTTACCAACGGATATTAAACAGTAAAATTTTTGGATGGTGCTGAAGGTATGTTATCTGCATTTTGGGTGTTACTTGTAGATACACGCACTTCGGTACAGATATTTATTTCTGTTTAAGAGCTTACGGTCCTAGAGTACAGTGAGAAATCTGCAGAGCAGTTTTTAGTGTTTCTTTATTCTCCTCGTTATGTTTTGCTTACATTCCGAACACAGTAGCGCTATTTGTGGTCTTCTCTCTGTTGTTTACACACTACGATACGGCAAGGGACTGTGCTTTTTGTGAGCGGAAGCAAGAAGAATTGGCTGCTGTCCGTAAACAGCTAGAAGCTGCGTTAGTTAACGCTAATGCTCCTGGCTAATGCTCAAAGCTTCGGCGATAGAGACGTGCGACAGCTTTCGTGCCGTTGCAATCCTCTGGTGACCCGGACGTCGCTTCAGCCTCCGATACCTAACATCTGGCCGCTCCGTCCTCATTTGCGAGTGGGTGGCAGGCGGTGCTGGGTTCGCGTGTCACTGGGTGGAAGGCAAGAGAGCAGGAAGGTCACGCGGCTGGATCCCTCCGCCTTAGCAGTAGGCACGAGATGCTACCCAATGTTGTCGATAGCTGTGGGTACGGACAAGTGCAGAAGGTGGGTATGCTTGTCATCCGGAGCTCCAATGTCAGGCAGGTGATGGAGCCCTCTGGGAAACACAGCAGGCAAGGCGGGAAAGAATGCCAGCGTGCACTCGCTATGTTTGCACGCAGATTCTCGTGTGTGATGGGAATCGGATGCGAATTTCTCGACCTCCACTGTCGGGTACAGAGCTGTAGGGTTCTTAGTAAGAGGTCAGGCTACTAGGGCAGCCGAGTACATGTGGCGTGCACATGCGGCGTTTTTAGGTTAGAGGAACCCTCCCTTGGGATAAAAGACGATTTGCCTGATAGATTAGCCACAATGTCCTCAGAGAATGTTCGTCGCCGCAGATCAGAGACAGAAAAGGTTAATATGGTATTAGTAAAGTGAGGGGTTTCCAAGGAAAGCTTTAATGCGCAGTTAGGAATAGAAAGTTGATTGCAACCGGGCGTTAATGGCAACGAAATCCTCAGTTCTGATTGAATTATTTATCGTAAGAATAGGTTAGTCGCCAGCAGGGGCGCCCGCAGGTATTCTGTCAATAAATTGTTTTCTTACCACTAATAATTGTTTCAGCTCTTAAAAACACTGCTCATGCAGTGAACGCAGTTGGATTTAAATCAACAGTCCGGAAAAAAACGGTTCACTACACTCAACTGTGTAAACCTGGTCAGATTCGCTTACATTACTGTGACAGCTTCTTTTGTGCACTCAACAATAGTGTTCTGCAGTTGCGTAGTGTACTAACTAAGAACGATTCTTTCATGTGATACAGCTCTATTTTGGAATAGGCCTATGCGTTATAATATGCTTACTGAATTACTGTTGTTCTCTGAAGAGCATTTGTCGTTTCATGGTAAGCCAGATGTTTTCCCCTTATATGCAATTTAGAAATACTGATGCACTTTTAGTACCATGCCAGAGTTATGAACACAAAAAACTAACATTATAACTATAGCAAAACCTGTTTTTACATTAGCAGACTCTACATTTTGACGCCATTTTCGTTTGGTGCTGTCCTAAGCTTTTTCTCTCTGAACTGCTTGTTTTCCTGCTATTAAAAATCGACATTCGGAAGTAACTGAAGGATATCTTGTCATCCTTCCCTTCAAACAAAGTTTAGAAAGCTCCATCCTCCCCTCTTGTTAAATTAATTGGATGATTCCCAAGTTATTCGGTTTTTCCTTCTCCTTTTCATTAGTCGACACAATAACAATACTTATATTTTACTGTCTGTTCATTTCAAACAAAACTGTACGTTTAAAAACAATGAATAACTTACGTAAGACATTAAAATTAAATGAATGGGTTTGATGATGAAAGTACATTGCCTTTAATCTGCTGACTCGTGCGGTGGCGACGGTGATTTTACTGCCGTGTATGTAAACACTGGACTTCTGACAATGGCGACGGTCGATTGACCTGGCGGGAAATATCCGCTGTGCAACCGGCCTTAAGGCCTGGCCAGACAGAATCCGGCCTGCCGCTGAGACGGACGGCGCTGCGGCAGGCCGGGCCAGCCAGCGGCAAGGGACGCCACACAGGCAACGGCCGGCCGCAGCGGCTCTTGATATGTCAGCTGTTACAGTGTGGAAAGGGCCGAACCCCATTATTAAGCTTAAAGTGCAAAAACGAATAAGCTCGCACTAGCGATACGAAATGGCACCAAGAAAAGGAGACGTTGGGTGCACGACATTAATAGCAAGAGAGAAAGCTTAGGAGAATACCATTGGCTGTGTATTGATCTAGATTCTCACGAAGATAGCTTCTTCAAATATTTTCGTTTGTCGTGAGAATGTTTCCGGTCTAAGGCACTGCAGTGATGGATTATGCGACTGGTCCCGGCGAAGGTTCGAGTCTTCCCTCTGGCATGGGTGTGTTTGCCCTTAGGATAATTTAGGTTAAGTAGTGTGTAAGCTTAGGGACTGATGACCTTTGCAGTTAAGTCCCATAAGATTTCACACACATCTGAACATTTTTGAGAATGTTTCGAGGAACTGCATCGCCTGATAAAAAGGTAGCACCGAGGAGTGCACAACGAACCGGAGAAAGCCAATTGATACAAGGCAGAGACTAGTCATTTGTTTGAGGTAAGTTTTACCATTTGTGGCCTCTTTGTGCTTGAAACAGAAGTCGTATAATTTATTCCATTTCAGTTTTGCGGTATCATATGAAAGGTTTGGCGGAAGAAAGTGCTATCCCACAACGTAGTTACGAGTGGAGTGATAAATTTATCTGCAGTGTTTACGAATACAGCAAACGATAGTAACATCTAGTTCCGTATGTCCCGCTAGAGAGAACTTTCAACTTAATAAATTGTTTTGTTTCATTGTATTCATAACATAGTCATTGAATTTAAACAAACATATCTCTGGTCGTTAACTTATCTATTCGCTCTATCGGCATTATTGATTTTAATCTTTTCCAAATACTTGACTACAGGCGACAGTCACCAGACCATAGCTTTTTCTTTTCGGTTAGGATGTTCAACACTCTCAGATATTGTGAAACAAGTGTGCCAGACAATAAGGGCTGTTCTACAGCCCAAGTATTTTCCTATTCCTACAACAGAGATGTGGAAGAAATCTGAAGAAGGATTTATAGAACTGGGGGTTTCCGAACTGCCTTGGAAGTACAGACGGAAAGGCTGTCAGGTTAAAATGCCTGGAGGATAGTGGATCCCAGTTCTTCTGTTACAAACAGTTCTTTTCGCTAGTTCTCCTGGCGATCGTTGATCCATACTACCGAGTTTACACTAGTTGATATTGGAAGTTATGGACATCACAGTGACAACACCATTCAGCTTTCTATCGAGAGTATGTCGAGGACAAATGTATTCTACCTCCAAATCAGGAACGCGTGTATCATACAAAAAGTTGTATTCTCTCACCTCCTCTACAAGTCTTTCTGTGTGCATGCACTACGAGCTGCAAGACAAAAACCGCCTCACGCCGCTGCTTCTAGTGTGACCACACAGCAGTTGAGTGGGCCAACAGAGGCAAGCAGCCGCTCCGGCTTGCGGCGAATCTGTAATCTGTCGCAACCCGGCGGCGGCCGGTGCGGCTGGCCGTCTGCCGGTGCGTCAGAGCCGCACTCAGTGTGACCGCCGCCATACAGTAACGAGCGATTCAACAGTGCGGCCCGCCTGCTGCGGTTCAAGGCCACAGGCCGGACGGCCAGGCCGCTTTCTGTCTGGCCAGGCCTTTAAAGACCTGGTCAGAAAGAGCGCGGCCTGGCGGCCCGACCTGTGACCTTGAAAAGCAACTGCAACGGCCAGGCGGCATCGTTGTTGTGTATAGGTGTCGTTCACACAGAGCGCGACACTGGCCGGCTCGCCGCACCGGCTGACGTCAACGCGGACAGATTCGCAGCAGCCCGGAGCGGCTGTTTACATTCGCTGGCGCATTTGACAGCAACGGCGCGAGGCAGATCTCTGATACCACGCCACACGTGCAGGCTGCTATGTGATGAGGTTCCGTCCGTTTCCACGGTGTGACAGCTGACGCAGCAGCTAACCGCTTTTGCCTGTGCGGCGTTCCTTGCCCTGCACAAGCAGACTTACGCCTTTGTGTCTGACCAGGCCTTCAAGACGCTGAAAATCAGTTTTTATCTTTCCTGCATGTTTGGAAACTGGCACATCCGGGATATATTATAGGAACGAAGCCCTTGTGACTCCTAAGAGATTGAGACCACTCGTTTCTAAGTCATTATCAAACTATCACAAACAAGCCATCATTGTCTCATTAATCATCAGTCACTTATTAGTTACCATCTCTCTACAATATGCCGTATCGATCAAATGCCTGGATGGTTAATGGCGTACCCTCGCTTGCAACACTGAGGTAAATGGCAACTGGCAAATGTTTCAAACTTGGTCCCAGTGTGGCGACTCCACATAGTCATAGAGAGGAGACAAATAAAACTGGAAACGCATTTCCGAATAAAATTTGGCAGCTGTGCAAAGTTTAGTTTCGTGTGCTATGCTGTATTCTTACAGGCAGACGCCCTAGTGTCAGCCACATCGGTTTTAGATGAATTCGCTGTTTCTCACACATCTGCTGTTAAGGTGTCTCATTTTAAGAGTTAATGTTGTGGGAATATTCTGAACTGCTCTCGTAAATGCACATTTTGAGGCACAACGCCATGTCAGTAAGTGCACCACTGTTGAGAGATGTTAATAGGTGCTTAAAATAAATAATAACAATTTCAGATTGTTAAACAGGTAAAAATAAACTATTTTCTCTTTTTAAGTAAGAATAAATCTTTCATTTTCGCCTGCCTTAATACATTTTCTTGCTATTCATACTTTTCTCTGTTAGTCCCCTGAAAAGTGAAAAAAACAGGGCTTTACTTTCTGTTTTGTAAAGTAAAAACTAAATGTACGCAATAATTTCCACAACCCATAACAGATTCATGTCTTAACAAATTTTGTAAACTTTGGTTGTAAGGATGATGTAACTGTTTTATTGTTACAAACATATTAATGTAGTTTGAAATACTGTTGTAAATTTAATATTAAGAACAAAAGAAGGCATTGTTGTTGTTGTTGTGGTCTTCAGTCCTGAGACTGGTTTGATGCAGCTCTCCATGCTACTCTATCCTGTGCAAGCTTCTTCATCTCCCAGTACCTACTGCAACCTACATCCTTCTGAATCTGCTTAGTGTATTCATTTCTTGGTCTCCGTCTACGATTTTTACCCTCCACGCTGCCCTCCAATACTAAATTGGTGATCCCTTCGTGCCTCAAAACATGTCCTACCAACCGATCCCTTCTTCTAGTCAAGTTGTGCCACAAACTTCTCTTCTCCCCAATCCTATTCAATACCTCCTCATTAGTTACGTGATCTACCCACCTTATCTTCAGCATTCTTCTGTAGCACCACATTTCGAAAGCTCCTATTCTCTTCTTGTCCAAACTAGTTATCATCCATGTTTCACTTCCATACATGGCTACACTCCATACAAATACTTTCAGAAACGACTTCCTGACACTTAAATCTATACTTGATGTTAACAAATTTCTCTTCTTCAGAAACGATTTCCTTGCCATTGCCAGTCTGCATTTTATATCCTCTCTACTTCGACCATCATCAGTTATTTTACTCCCTAAATAGCAAAACTCCTTTACTACTTTAAGTGTCCCATTTCCTAATCTAATTCCCTCAGCATCACCCGATTTAAGTTGACTACATTCCATAATCCTCGTTTTGCTTTTGTTGATGTTCATCTTATATCCTCCTTTCAAGACACTGTCCATTCCGTTCAACTGTTCTTCCAAGTCCTTTGCTGTCTCTGACAGAATTACAATGTCATCGGCGAACCTCAAAGTTTTTACTTCTTCTCCTTGAATTTTAATACCTACTCCGAATTTTTCTTTTGTTTCCTTTACTGCTTGCTCAATATACAGATTGAATGACATTGGGGAGAGGCTACAACCCTGTCTCACTCCTTTCCCAACCACTGCTTCCCTTTCATGCCCCTCGACTCTTATAACTGCCATCTGGTTTCTGTACAAATTGTAAATAGCCTTTCGCTCCCTGTATTTTACCCCTGCCACCTTCAAGATTTGAAAGAGAGTATTCCAGTTAACATTGTCAAAAGCTTTCTCTAAGTCTACAAATGCTAGAAACGTAGGTTTGCCTTTTCTTAATCTTTCTTCTAAGATAAGTCGTAAGGTTAGTATTGCCTCACGTGTTCCAACATTTCTACGGAATCCAAACTGATCTTCCCCGAGGCCCGCTTCCAACAGTTTTTCCATTCGTCTGTAAAGAATTCGCGTTAGTATTTTGCAGCTGTGACTTATTAAACTGATAGTTCGGTAATTTTCACATCTGTCAACACCTGCTTTCTTTGGGATTGGAATTACTATATTCTTCTTGAAGTCTGAGGGTATTTCTCCTGTCTCATACATCTTGCTCACCAGATGGTAGAGTTTTGTCATGACTGGCTCTCCCAAGGCCACCAGTAGTTCTAATGGAATGTTGTCTACTCCCGGGGCCTTGTTTCGACTCAGGTCTTTCAGTGCTCTGTCAAACTCTTCACGCAGTATCATATCTCCCATTTCATCTTCATCTACATCCTCTTCCATTTCCATAATATTGTCCTCAAGTACATCGCCCTTGCATAAACCCTCTATATACTCCCTCCACCTTTCTGCCTTCCCTTCTTTGCTTAGAACTGGGTTGCCATCTGAGCTCTTGATATTCATACAAGTGGTTCTCTTCTCTCCAAAGGTCTCTTTAATTTCCCTGTAGGCAGTATCAATCTTACCCCTAGTGAGAGAAGCCTCTACATCCTTACATTTGTCCTCTAGCCATCCCCGCTTAGCCATTTTGCACTTACTGTCGATCTCATTTTTGAGACGTTTGTATTCCTTTTTGCCTGCTTCATTCACTGCATTTTTATATTTTCTCCTTTCATCAATTAAATTCAATATTTCTTCTGTTACCCAAGGATTTCTATTAGCCCTCGTCTTTTTACCTACTTGATCGTCTGCTGCCTTCACTACTTCATCCCTCAGAGCTACCCATTCTTCTTCTACTGTATTTCTTTCCCCCATTCCTGTCGATTGTTCTCTTACGCTCTCCCTGAAACTCTCTACAACCTTTGGTTCCTTCAGTTTATCCAGGTCCCATCTCATTAAATTCCCACCTTTTTTTAAGTTTCTTCAGTTTCAATCTGCAGTTCATAACCAATAGATTGTGGTCAGAATCCACATCTGCCCCTGGAAATGTCTTACAATTTAAAACCTGATTCCTAAATCTCTGTCTTACCATTATATAATCTATGTGATACCTTTTAGTATCTCCAGGATTCTTCCAGGTATACAACCTTCTTTTATGATTCTTGAACCAAGTGTTAGCTATGATTAAGTTATGCTCTGTGCAAAATTCTACCAGGCGGCTTCCTCTTTCATTTCTTCCCCCCAATCCATATTCACCTACTATGTTTCCTTCTCTCCCTTTTCCTACTGACGAATTCCAGTCACCCATGACTATTAAATTTTCGTCTCCCTTCACTACCTGAATAATTTCTTTTATCTCGTCATACATTTCATCAATTTCCTCATCATCTGCAGAGCTAGTTGGCATATAAACTTGTACTAAAAAAGGCATACGATTGTGGAAATTGGTTCTGTCATTAATAATGTGCAGAACTTGACTACTCACATACCTGCATCACTTAAACAGAATTTGAATTCGTCTCGGGTCCTTCCCATAATTATCTACCACTTTTTCGATGAAGGACTCCTTCTCTGATTTTATCTTATCAAGATGAACTGACACCATACACAAACAACTGAGTCGATTATCTGCCACGGTAGTTCTCAGCCACGTTTTCACGCGCCTGAGAGTGCTGCAAACAAACATGACGTAGGCCTACACTAATTCATACAGTGAAACCTTCTTCAATTACTCTATTGTGATAATATTTCAAACAAGATTTAAAAATAATTAGAAGAAAAGTTTCATCTGACTTAAGAAATTGTTTCAAAGTCTTTCTAATTAAGTACTTACAATCAGAAAAATGTGACTGTGGTAATTAAGTACCTGAACGATCTTTCTGCAGAGCAGGTGGTTGCCGGTAAGCTAAGGGCTACCTTCAAGGCTGAAGCTACGGCGGGCAAGAATTTGGCTTTGTCCAGTAGATCAGTCAGGCTTAATTCAGCAATATCTCCTTCAGTTACTTTATCGCTTTTCCACATACTGATCCATGTCCGTGCTTCTTCAGTGATGTTATCTGAAAGATCGCCATAAAATTTCTTGATATTTGCAATTATCTTTTTCATATCTAGGTCGCTTTGGGATTTCATTACCTTTCGGTGCCAGCAGAAAATCTCAAAAGATGCCTTGTTTTCTTCTGAAAACCGTTCTTGCAAGGACTGGACTATGGAAACCAAACATGGAATAAAGAGAGATTTTCTGTAGTACTCAGTGACAGAAACTGGTGGATGATTTGCACGATGCATTTGTCGCGCAACAACTCGCGGTTGTCGAATGCCAGTGACATCTATTCCAAGTGCACTGTAGTTGCTTTCAGCACTTTTCATTATCATTTCAAATTTGGCTTCCGCATTTTCTCTGAATCCAATAACATTTTTACAATTCCTTGAATGTGTTCTGAAACTTCTAACAAGTTAATGTTTACTGATTGTAGGATATTGGTGACAGGTTCTAGTTTAGCTGAATATTTTGCTATGACTTTTAATGTAACAATAAATGTTGCAGAAGTAAGTGTGCAGTAAAGTTGCCGGGCTTTCTGCCTAGTTTCACGATCTCCTTCTTTATGTAAAACTGCTAATCCTTCAATAATTTCTAAAAACTTATCATTAAATTTCCTTATAGACTTATGCTTCTCAGACCAGCGTGTCTCACACAGTTTTTGAAGGTTCCCAACTAGGACTTACCTTTGCGTGCTCCCCTGGAAAAAGAATTTCCTTCTTTGATAGTACCAATGGCATTTCTAACCTCTGGTAAGGTGTACAAATCATTCACAACTAAATTAAGTCTATGGCTAGCACAAAGATAGAAGCGAGCCTTGGGATATTTCTCAGCAATTATCTTCTGTACTCCGCCAATTTTACCGGCCATCGTACTGCACCCGTCATATCCTTTTCCTACCATTTTATCTAGATTTAAACCCCAAGCAGATAAAGTAGATATTATTGTGTTGGAGATATGTTTTGCATCTAACCTTGCTAATGGTGTAAATTCAAGGAAGTGTCCTCTGACTACATTAGTTGCAAGCTCAAAATAACGTGCAGAAAGAGAAAGTTGTTCTGTGCCTGCAATATCCATTGTTTCGTCTGCCAACACTGAAAATGATTCGCTGTTATTCATGGTATTAATCAAATCATTTCTTAGTACTTCGGCGCATACATCAATTAAATCATTTTGAGTTCTATGAGAAACGTAGGTAGCATTTTTAGGAGCACCCTCAAAATGTTTCCGCAATGTTTCGTCAGCTGACTGTACTCTACATTGTAACAAATCATCAAATACAGAATTTGAATTTGTTTTTCCTCTTAAAGGTAAGTCATGTAATGCACAAAACAATACAAGAGAAACAATTGATTTTAACTTTGCACGATTAGTTTGTACTAATTTCGCAAGATTCTCGTTGGCGAGTTCTTCCATACTTCTAGTTTTGTTTGTCACAATACTAATGAAATTATTTGACTTTTCTATTGCATCTTTATGCCACTCGGAATTCATATGCATTTTTGCACGTTCATGGAACTTTTTGAAATTTGTGAATGGGCGGCTTATGAATGCGCCATGATGACTACCATGCGTTATGCGTGGGCGGAAAAGCTCACAAAACTTGCAGAGGGCACCTTTAACTGCTTTAGAATAGACCAGCCACAGATATAATGACAGCCAGTCTGGTCGATATGTTCTTTTTGTGCTGTCTATGTCATTCTTAAAATTATAACTTTTTCAGGTTGCCATGGATTCAATAAAATCTTATACTTTAGGCAATTGTCAATATCCTTTTTTTCAGTGTAATTACATCGGGAATACTGTTCAGAATACTTCTACCTCTTTCATCAACGCACTTGAAGCCAGCAGAGGAACTGTCTTCGCCTGTATTTTCTCCATCAGCACAACTGCTGGAATTTTTAATAGTGATGGTTGCGTTTGACTCACCCTTTTCCTGTGATATCTCATGATAGACAGAACCTTCTTCGACACCTACACTTCCATTTGTAGTTTTCATTCGCTTATGAGGTACCAAAAACGTATATCGGTCACTTTACCATTACATACACTTCGCTTTTACATTCACAACGCACAAACGTCTATGCAAACCACAATCCAGCACCACTGCCCACTTACAACTCACAATGAAATTACACAACCCTTAACGCGATGCGATGCTGAACCGAGCTGAGCGATGGCTAAAGAACAGAAGCTGAAAGCCTATCACAGTGGTGGGAGGGAGGGAGGGGTTTTGGTTCAACAATGAAACAGCGCGATGTTCATTAGACCGCAAGCCAGCGACTTTGAGTTTCGCACGGTCGTTTGGAGCGGTTTCCTGCGATGGATGTGGAAATATTTATGCGGTATGTTCCAATTAGAACATAGTAAGACTCATCTAGAATGTTCAGGAAATGAAGGTAGCTCACGCCACACCCTGCTATATCACGTTCGTTGACAGTAGTTCCAATGACGAATATTACCTGCTTCTACAGACAAGTAGCGATATTTGTGGCCACACAGTACCCTCGAACACTTTTTCAGCAAACGAAAAGGAACATAATACAATACGCTATTTTAAATTAGCGTCTGACAATTATTAACCATTATTTGAAATTTCAAAGAATAAAATTTTGCCGAGTGTGTTTTGTTGTGCAACTGCATTGTGTTGCCAGTCGAGGTTTATGAAGAGGTACCATTCTTAATGGGACCATGTACACATGTAGTAGTTTGTCGATCGGCAGATTCGCTTTATTTTATTATATCTTATTAGTAATGCCCAGGTTTGTTAACATGTAAACGGCCTTTCTTCATCAGATATGCGTTATTTACAGTTACTAAAATCTCGAATATTCCGGCTATAGATATCTATCTTTAATTTTGTATTTTTCGACATATAGATACTGTATTGTAGATTCTTTTTCAAGGAGGATATCATTTTTTGCGTTTGTTTTTAACGTCCCTCTATGACACAACTGATTCTTTTAATATGTAAAGAACGAGCAATGGGCGTGCCTTCAGGAAAAACGCTTAAATGTTGCTCAAGAATGCATTTGTAGAAGTTAACAATAAACTGCTGGTTCATCTGATTATTCCCATTGTTGCCTCACTTGCTGTTGTTAATTTCTACCACGTATGGGTGTAGAAATAAAAATACTTCGTAGGCAATAGCTGTAGGACGGATATATAACAATTTTGCACGTCTTCAACGAACGAGATTTCTTAAAGAAAAAGACACAATTTTTAAATTTATCGTCATTTTTTAATTTCAGTTCGATTCTCCTTTAAAGTTTTTCATTGGTCTAGTTCATTCTGTAATTCTGTTTACATATGTTTTATATCATTTTTACACCATTTTATCGATATTTTCCGGTTATTTTAGTGGTAATTTTACAGATATTTTAAATCACACATAACTGAACCCTCAAGTTACAGGTATTTTTTACATTAGTAAACTGAATAAATTCTCACTAGGGGCAACTGCCCCCACTGCCCCCCCCCCTCCCCACCCCTGCAGGTGTCCCTGGTAGCCAGTGTTGTTCATTGCAGCAAGAAATTCGATAAAATCTAGTGAGGTTATCATGGAATCCGAATATGAATTAATCAGCGTAAAGTTAGTATCAAAGATCGATGAAATATACTAATCGGATGCTTTTATAGACTGCCTGCATGAGAAACTCTAGTGGTAGAAAGCTTCAGACAATACTTGCAGAACATCGTTAATAATTTTCATGCCGTTGTAATATGGCATGACTTCAACTGGCCAGTTATATCAACGCTGGTGCCAGGGACAGAGATTCACGTGTCATTGTTCTGCATGCATTGTCCGGAAATTACTTTGAGCAGATAGTTAGAGAACCAACTCGTGAGGGTAACGTCTTGGACCCCCTGGCAACAAACCGAGGTTAACTTATCATATCAGTTAACGTAGAGGAAGGTATCAGTGATCATAAGGCTGTGGTGGTATCTACGACAACTGGACTGAAAAAAAAGTTAGGAAAGGTAGCAAGATATTTTTGTTAAGCGAGGGAGACAGGATATAAAGTCCTAGTACGCGAGCAGACATGGTCAAATATTTGGTGATACGGATGAAGATGGGGAGAGCAAATGGAAAAAATTTAAATTCATCGTGCAATAAACCCTAGAAAAGTATGTTCCGAGTGGGGTTTTAAGGGGAGGGAAAGATCCACCATGATTTAATAGCCGTGTTAGAAAACTACTACATAAACAAAGAGAAATCTCAAATTCAAGAGAAGCGAAAAAGAAGGTAAGAAGAGCAATGACAGAAGCGTCCAACGACGTTGAAAGTAAGACTTCGTCAACCGATCTGAGTAAAAGCCCTAAGAGGTTTTGGTGGTATGTAATATCAGTAAGTGAGTCAAAATCATCTGTTCATCCACTCAGCAACCACGCTGTCACCGAAAGGAAAGATAACAGAGAGAAGCCCGAAATACTAAATTCGGCCTTCCGAAATTGTTCCACCGCGGAAGATTTTAACAGGGTCTTCCGTTCAATAATCTTACGAAAGTCGTAATGGCCGACGTTGAGAAAATCGATCGCAGAATAGTAAAACAACTACAATCTCAAAGTAGTGGAAAGGCGTCAGGATGAGAAGAGATATCTGTAAGATTCTACTAGGCTTACACCAAAGAACTTGCCCCCTTCTAGCAATAATTTACCGTAGTTCGCTCGAGCAACAAAGGGTCGAATGGAAAACAGCGCAGGTCATTCCGGTTTTTGATAAGGGCTGTAGCGCAGATGCACACAATTATGGACTTATACCGATGGTGTCAATATGTTGTACAATTATGGAGCATGTATTATCCTCAAGAGTTACGACGTCTTTCGAAAATGAAAATCTCCACTATAAAAATCAGCATGGATTCCGCAAACAAGATCCAGCGAAACTCAGCTTGCTCTGTTCCTCCACACGGTGAGAGTGCCTAGACAAAGGCGCTCAGCTTGATGCCGTGTTCCTCGACTTCAGGGGGGCTTTTGACACCGTCCCGCACTGCCGTTTAGTGATAGATAAAATACGAGCTTATCGAGTATCGGAGCGAGCAGGCTTGCGACTGGATTCAAGACTTTCTTGCGGATAGAACTCAACACGTCGCTTTTAACGGAACAAAATCGACAGGTGTAAAGGTAATTTCCAAAGTACACCAAGGAAGTGCGATAGGACTGTTACCATTTATATATATATATATATATATATATATATATATATATATATATATATATATATATATATATATATATAATCTAGTAAAAAGTGTCGGGTGCTCTTTAAGGCTGTTCGCAGATAACAAAATAGAAACGCCATAAGATAGTAACAAACCGCTGGATAGTATCAAAAATGGCTCTGAGCACTATGGGACTTAACATCTGAGGTCATCAGTCCCCAGGAACTTAGAACTACTTAAACCTAACTAACCTAAGCACATCACACACATCCATGCCAGAGGCAGGATTCGGACCTGCGACCGTTACGGTCGCGCGGTTCCAGACTGTAGCGCCTAGAACCGCTCGGCCACACTGGCTGGCGGTATAGTATGTACCGTAAAATATCCAGGAATAATTACCAGAGCGACCTTAACTGGAATGACCACTTAAAACAAATTGTGGAAAAAGCATATGCCAGATTCATAGGAAGAATCCTAAGTAAGTGTAACTCATCCACAAGGGAAGTGGTTTATAGGGCCCGTGTTCTACCGATTCTTGACTAATCTTCATCTGTCTGTGTCTGGGATCCCTAACAGGTAGGACTGACAGGAGGGACGGAGAAGATCCTACGAAGAGAAGGGCGTTTCGTTACAAGATCGTTTAGACGGCAAAATCTCCATAGGTAGACGTTACAAGAGAGGCGTTGTGCATTACGGAGAAGCCTATTATTCAAATTTGGAGAGAGCACTTTCCGGGAAGAGTCGGACGACATATTACTTTCCCACCCTTACGTCTCGCTAATGGCCACGAGGAGAAAATCTGAGAAATGAAAGCCAGTACAGAGGCTTACTGGCAATCATTCTTTCCAAGCGCCCTTCGCAAGTGGAACAGGTTTGGAGGGCTCAGTTAGTGGTACAAAAAGTACCCTCCTGCCCACGCCACTAGGTAGCTTGCGGAGTATCATGTAGATGCAGAAGTGTCACCTATCAAGTAATTTTAATGGGACCATAATTTGGCGGGTATGATGCGTTATGTTTAGCTGCAATTGTAAGTGCAGTGTTAATTCGAAATTTTCGGAAATTCAGTGTCTTGATCAGCGGTACAGATCAATCTCTCATGGTGTAGATTTACTAAATAGTTCCTTTTTTAATATTCAGAAGTGCAATGCCTACACGAGCAGTACGTCGTAGCCTCTTGGGGTGTATATTTACTAATCGGTTCGGTCTGGATGTCTATACTTAATCAATTTTAAAAGGAGAGGCTGAAATACCACTTCAGTTGTAAATTTCTTTATTTCCACGAGGGGGTGGAGATCTCTTCACGTTGCAAGGCATCCCAGTTGTGCTCAATAATGTTCTTGTCTGGAGAGTTTTGTGGCCACCGGAAATGTTGAAACTCAGAAGAGTGTTCCTGGAGCCACTATGTAGCAATTATGGACGTGTGGGCGTCGCATTGTCCTACTGGAATTGCCCACGTCCGTCGGAATGTAAAATGGACATGAATGGATGCAGATGATCAGACAGGACGCTTACGACTCTCCCACCGTAGCGAAATAAACATCGAAAACTGACGATTATGTAAAGTGCATCTTGTGAATCTTGTGAACAGCCGTCTGATGATGAACTTGTCAGTTCGAAACCGGTCACGGCACTATTTACTTAAATAAATAGCAGTTTTAAGAGTGGCTAGTTGCTGTCTTCTTCTTTGTAAGAATCAGTCTACATTAATTGTATGCAGCCACGGTCTCACCATGTCAGTTTTAGACAAACTTCCATGGTATTAGAGGGAGCTGTAGTGGGTAAAAACTGTAGAGAAACACAGAAATTAGAGTACACCCAGCAAATAATTGACGACGTATATTGATTATTTTTAGTTTTGGGCTGTCTAACTACAACTGAATGAAGCACAGTAATTGTACCACACGAAAACTGTGTTTCATTCAGTTGTAGTTAGACGGTTCAAAAGCAAAAATTATCAATATACCGTAATATTACGCGCAACTGAGGAAGACAGGACTACAAAAGTTGAAGATGTAAATTGAGGACGTAGGTTTCAAGTGCTACTCATGAAGAGGTTGGCTCAGGAAAGGAATTCTTGGCGGGTGGCAACAAACCAGTAAGAAAACTGATGATTGAAAAAAATTAAAAAAAGAAAAAGAAAACGTGGCATCCCGCATCCAAGTAGAATTATTGCACTACAATATGTTTATCAGTTATATATGGCGATGTATGAAGACACGTGGTCTTCCACACTGGTTTATTGCAGGTTCTTGAAAATGGTTTAAGGACGATTTAAATATTCACTCCTGGAAATTGAAATAAGAACACTGTGAATTCATTGTCCCAGGAAGGGGAAACTTTATTGACACATTCCTGGGGTCAGATACATCACATGATCACACTGACAGAACCACAGGCACATACGCACAGGCAACAGAGCATGCACAATGTCGGCACTAGTACAGTGTATATCCACCTTTCGCAGCAATGCAGGCTGCTATTCTCCCATGGAGACGATCGTAGAGATGCTGGATGTAGTCCTGTGGAACGGCTTGCCATGCCATTTCCACCTGGCGCCTCAGTTGGACCAGCGTTCGTGCTGGACGTGAAGACCGCGTGAGACGACGCTTCATCCAGTCCCAAACATGCTCAATGGGGGACAGATCCGGAGATCTTGCTGGCCAGGGTAGTTGACTTACACCTTCTAGAGCACGTTGGGTGGCACGGGATACATGCGGACGTGCATTGTCCTGTTGGAACAGCAAGTTCCCTTGCCGGTCTAGGAATGGTAGAACGATGGGTTCGATGACGGTTTGGATGTACCGTGCACTATTCAGTGTCCCCTCGACGATCACCAGTGGTGTACGGCCAGTGTAGGAGATCGTTCCCCACACCATGATGCCGGGTGTTGGCCCTGTGTGCCTCGGTTGTATGCAGTCCTGATTGTGGCGCTCACCTGCACGGCGCCAAACACGCATACGACCAACATTGGCACCAAGGCAGAAGCGACTCTCATCGCTGAAGACGACACGTCTCCATTCGTCCCTCCATTCACGCCTGTCGCGACACCACTGGAGGCGGGCTGCACGATGTTGGGGCGTGAGCGGAAGACGGCCTAACGGTGTGCGGGACCGTAGCCCAGCTTCATGGAGACGGTTGCGAATGGTCCTCGCCGATACCCCAGGAGCAACAGTGTCCCTCATTTGCTGGGAAGTGGCGGTGCGGTCCCCTACGGCACTGCGTAGGATCCTACGGTCTTGGCGTGCATCCGTGCGTCGCTGCGGTCCGGTCCCAGGTCGACGGGCACGTGCACCTTCCGCCGACCACTGGCGACAACATCGATGTACTGTGGAGACCTCACGCCCCACGTGTTGAGCAATTCGGCGGTACGTCCACCCGGCCTCCCGCATGCCCACTATACGCCCTCGCTCAAAGTCCGTCAACTGCACATACGGTTCACGTCCACGCTGTCGCGGCATGCTACCAGTGTTAAAGACTGCGATGGAGCTCCGTATGCCACGGCAAACTGGCTGACACTGACGGCGGCGGTGCACAAATGCTGCGCAGCTAGCGCCATTCGACGGCCAACACCGCGGTTCCTGGTGTGTCCGCTGTGCCGTGCGTGTGATCATTGCTTGTACAGCCCTCTCGCAGTGTCCGGAGCAAGTATGGTGGGTCTGACACACCGGTGTCAATGTGTTCTTTTTTCCATTTCCAGGAGTGTATTTACATTTCAGCTTCGAACAGACCATGGTTTCTTTTAAAAACCTTAACACATAAATTAGTAAGCCTGTTTCACAAAAAAAAAAACACTGAACTCCACGCGAACAGTCACGAAGGTCCAAAGGTACCGACCGGTCGCCGTGTTGTCCTCGATTTTGCTTACATCTTGGTTCCATTATCATGTGCAACGTTAGAATGGATTGTCTGACACATTTATCCTCCCTAAACTTTAATTGGTCTTCATCTAAAATATCATCAATTATCTTAACTAGTCTTCTGTATATCATTCTTGTCGGCAGCTTGGATCCAGGAGGTGTTAAGCAAACTGTGATTGTCCTCGCCCTTGTCTGTCCTTACTGTCTTCAGAACTTTGAGGATGACATTTTTCCGAACGTCAGGTGATAAGTCTCCACGCTATGGACTCTAAGAAAGAGCGTGCTTGACACTTACCCAGTTATTTCAGAAATACCGAGGGGATATTATTTATGCCTGCCACTTTATTCGATCCCAAGTCTTTCGCAACTCTGACAAAAGTCGACTCTAATCTCTTCTTATCTCATGCTATAAGAAAGTTACTCCCCTTCGGCGTACTCTCTCTTTTCCACGTTTAACATTGGAATTCCTGTTGCACTCTTAACTGTTGTCATTTTTTCATTTAATTTCATCGAAGATAACTTTGACTTTCGTACATACAATCAGAACTTCGTATTTTTCTGTAGATATTTTGCTGTGCCTTCTTATTTATTTCTTTCCTATGTGATTTATAATGAATTATCGCCGTATTTTCCTGATTTTTTTTTTTCTCTCTTCTTTCACCAATTAGGTGAATGTTTACTCTGTTATCACCAACTGTCCAACTTCTGTGGTAGCCTTTGTTAGATATGCCCATCCCTCGTTAACTGAAGTGACTGTTGTGATGTTCGTGACCGTAGTATCCATGATCGTAATATCAACAGACTTCAAGATTTTTAAACGCGCGTCATCAGTCCTAAGTGCTTCAGTATCTCACTTCTTTCCACAACGACTCTTTCCAGCGATCTGAAACTTTAGTCTACAGCAAAGTTACTAAATTGTGGTATAAGCGTATGTGCTCCTGGACACGCCTTATAATCCAAAATATGATTTCCAATCCTGTATCTCACCAATATTCCAACTGTAATCATTCTGGGATCATAATAGGGTATTAATGACAAAAGAAAACCAGACAACTACCGTTAATTTTTCACCTGTAATAATATACGTTCTGTAATGGATAGCTAAAACGCACGAAATAATTCAACAAAACCGTGGCGAAACACACACCCTGTTTAAAACACTCTCTCGTATCAGTTTTATTACCGTAGTAAAATATTTCTTTTAGCCATTTTTGGAAAGCGCCGACAGCTACGATCGATACAAATGATACAGTAGCAAAACACGGTGTTCAGGCTAAAACTCAGGGGCAGCAGTAGTCAATCTTTGTTACGCACCGTCCACTCCGTTGGTAGTAAAATTTTCTAAACGTGCACTGGTTCCACAGTAATCGTGATTTACACACATCAAAAATGTTTTGCATCACCTCGGTTCCGAGACTTCCGGAACCTGTACAGGAAATCGGAATAGAGATCAACATAAACATCATTTCCGTCCTTTTTATTGCTCATGGAAACCACACATTGCATGTTGTACCACCATATAGCGAGACCTTCAGAGGTGGTGGTCCAGATTGCTGTACACACCGGTACCTCTAATACCCAGCAGCACATCCTCTTGCGTTCATGCATGCCTGTATTCGTCGTGGCATACTATCCACAAGTTCATCAAGGCACTGTTGGTCCAAACTGTCCCACTCCTCAACGGCGATTCGGCATAGATGCCTCAGAGTGGTTGGTATGTCACGTCGTCTATAAACAGCCCTTTTCAATCTATTCCAGGCATGTTTGATAGGGTTCATGTTGGCCACCCTAGTCGAGCGATGTCATTATCCTGAAGGAAGTCATTCACAAAATATGCACGATGGGGGCGCGAATTGTCGTCCACGAAGGCGAATGCCTCGCCAATATGCTGCCGATATGGTTGCACTATCGGTCGGAGGATGGCATTCACATATTGTACAATCGTTTCGGCGCTTTCCATGACCACCAACAGCGTACATCGGCCCCACATAATGCCACCCCAGAACAGCAGAGAACCTCCCCACCGTGCTGCACCCGCTGAACATAGACTCAGATCACAATATAGTAGCGATGAAGAGTAGGCTGAAGTTCAAGACATTAGTCAGGAGTGTGTCTAAGGCGTTCGACCTGACCGGTTGCCTCCAAACACGTCTCCGACAATTCTCTGGTTCAATGCATACGCGACACTCATCAATGAAGAGAACGTGATGCCGAACCTGAGCGGTCTATTCGGCATGTTGTTGGGCCCATCTGTACCACGCTGGCCTGCCGATGTGGCCGAGCGGTTCTAGGCGCTTCAGTCTGGAATCGTGCGACCGCTACGGTCGCAGGTTCAAATCCTGCCTCGGGCATGGATATGTGTGATGTCCTTAGGTTAGCTAGGTTTAAGTAGTTCTAGGGGACTGATGACCTCCGATGTTACGTCCCATAGTGCTCCGAACCATTTGAACCATTTTTTTGTATCGCACTGCATGCTGTCGTGGTTGCAAAGATGGACCTCGTCGGGAGTGAAGTTGCGCATCATGCAGCCTATTGCGCACAGTTTGAGTCGTAACACGACGTCCTGTGGCTGCACGAAAAGCATTATTTAACATGGTGGCATTACTGACTGGGTTTCTCCGAGCCATAATCCGTAGATAGCGGTCATCCACTACAGTAGTATCAAATGGTTCAAATGGCTCTGAGCACTATGGGACTCAACATCTGAGTTCGTAAGTCCCCTAGAACTTAGAACTACTTAAACCTAACTAACCTAAGGACAACACACACATCCATGCCCGAGGCAGGATTCGAACCTGCGACCGTAGCGGTCGCGCGGTTCCAGACTGAAGCGCCTAGAATCGCTCGGCCACTCCGGCCGGCTACAGTAGTATCCCTTGCGCGGCCTGAGCGAGGCATGTCATCAACAGTTCCTGTCTCTCTGTATCTCATGTCTGAACAACATCGCTTTGGTTCATTTCGAGACGCCTGGACACTTCAATTGTCCAACGCCCTTCTTGGCACCAAGTAACAATGCTGACGCCATCGAAGCGCGGTATTGACCGTCTAGACATAGTTAAACTGCAGACAACACAAGCCGTGCACCTCCTTCCTGGTGGACTGACTGGAACTGATCGGCTGTCGGACCCCCTCCGTCTAATAGGCGCTGCTCATGCATGGTTGTTTACGTCTGGATTTAGTGACATCTCTGAACAGTCAAGGGGACTGTGCCTGTGATACAATATCCATAGTCAACGTCTATCTTCAAGAGTTCTGGGAACCGGAGTGATGCAAAACTTTTTTTAATGTTTGTATAGAGAGGTAATTTTATTATTATTATTGTTATTATTATTAATATTATTAGTATTATTACCCATTTTTGCCACCAGGACAGTGATTAACTCGTCTGTTACACGATTATTCATTTTTTCTTGTTTCCCTCTTCTTTTTCTCTTCCTCAAACCTCTTCATCCTTTCACTGTGCTCCTGTTTCCTTGGCTCTGCCCCTATTTTGTCGGTTTTCTTCTTTTCTTTTACTTCTTTTACGTGTTCATAATTTTGTTTCTGAATTTGTCTCATTCGTTTATCATTTCAGTACCGATCACTGCTTGTTTTAGGTTCTCCTCTGTTTCTTGGAACCAATTGGTTTTTTTGATTGAACTGTTTACGACATCAAAAATCCTCTTTGCGAGTCTTTTGTTGTTCATACTATGTATGTGTCCACAGAATGTTTGTCACCGTTTTCTGGTCATGTCTGTGAGCCTGTCTGTGTGTTCATATAAATCTTTGCTGATCAATCAAATACCATCTCTGCGTGCTGCTCCAAACATTTTTCATAGGATTTAACGTTCAATTTTTTTTCTGCTTTTGTGATGCCTAATGCTCCGATTGTGGTCGTTTCTGAGGCGTATAGTGCTTCCGTAGTGTAACGCCTGAGTTTAACCTGTCATGAAACATTTCTTTGATTGTAATGCGTGCATGTCAGTCTGTATGCTTTGTGAAGTTTTTCCTGTTCTTTGTTTCTTGGATGCCTTGTTTGATCCTCCCCTTTGTATATATTCCCTAAGATATTTGAATTGTTACACTCTGTTAACCTTTCAGTATTATGTGTACATGGCTTGGCTTTTGTCGCTTTTTTCTTTCCATGTATTGCGTCTTTTCATACGATATCTGTAGACCTGTTTTCGCAGAGCCTTCATGTACTCATAAGCATTCCAGTGCTTCTTGGGATTCTTGTCTATTACTGCTGGGTACTGCCAGGTCATCTGTAAATGCCAGGCATTTTATGATCGTCTTGTTTGCGCGCGCTCTTCCTAATAGAATTTCTTTTACTTTGTCTTCCTATTGTGTGATAATTCTATCCAGGACAACGCTGAAGAAAGAAAACGGTGAGGGACCATCTCCTTGTATGAGACCTGTATGTATATCGAATAGGTTGAGATTTCTCCCCTTAATTTTATTTTAGATGTCATATCTGTAATTGTCTGTTGTATGACTGTCCGAGTGTTTTCGTCTATTTCATATTCTTCTAGTGTGTCAAAGAGAACCTGCCTGTCTATGGAATCACGAATGTGATTACAGTGTTGGTCGTCTGTCTGACCTTCAGGAGCGTTCCCAGGTTCCAAATTTTTTCAGTACGGAACCTTACTTTCTTGAAGTCTGCTTGTTATTCACCTATCTTTTTATAGGATTGTGGTTCTAGTCTGTTCAGTGATACCTTGGAGAGAATGTTGTAGGTGGCCGGTAATAATGAGATACCTCTGTAGGTATAAGGCTCTGTCTTGTCGCCCTTTCTGTGGACTGGATGAATCAACGCACATTTCCACTCTAGTGGAGTTTTCTTTGTATTCCATATTTCTGTAAGAATTTCATAGATTTTCTTTTTGGTAGTTTAGTCTTTGAGTTTTCCGGTCTCGGAGGTAATTCCGTCTTCTCCTTGGACTCTGTTGATTTTATTTCTATCTCTGCTACTGAAGGCCGCTTTGCATCTGGGTTTGGTACTGTTTTCGTGAAGAGTAATTTTTCTTTAGGGTTCTCACAGTTGAGGAGTTTATCAAAATATTTTTTAAGAATTTTAAAGTTCTCTGCGGTTCTTGTTTCCAGAGATCTGTCTGTTCCATTGAAGCAAATATTGGGGAGCTGATAACTCTTTATATTTTCCCAGAAAATTCTGTAGAAATTTCTCGTGTTACTTCTCTTGAAGTCTTCCCCAATTCCATTTAGTGAACTTTTGTTGGACGTCCTTTATACTATCCTAATATCTTTCGAGGACTGTTTCTCAACTTTGTGGAAATCTTGCCATGTCTATTTTATTTTGTTGCTGCTAAACTTCTTGTAGGCCTGGATTCTAAGTTCATTGACCTGATCACATCTTGCGTTCCACTCTCTGTTTTTTTCGTTTACTGATAGGTTGAACCGCATTGCATTCTGAATTGTCTACGCGAGATCTGTCCGATTTTGTGCTCAACTTCCATTAATTTCTTCAATAATTTTGTCTTCGTTTATCTTCAAGTATTCTGGATCCGGTCTTCTAATTTTTTTCTGTATTGTCTTTCTGTTTCTTGGGACTGACCTAATTTTTACTCGTAACAAGTGATGGACGGAATCGGAGAATCATTTGAGTGTTCTCACATTCAGAACTTCACTTTTATTTTTGCCTGTGATGTCCACGTGATCTATTTGAATTTCTCCCACTACGTTTTTGTGGGTTTTCCATGTTGTGAGTTTTCGTTTTGACTTTTGAAATTGTGTTGACATAATTTTTAAGCTAAAATTTTGACAGTATAGTATGAAATGTTTCCCATTGTTATTGGTGCGTTTGTTGTTTGTGTGCTGTGTAAGGGGCTGTGATTTGCTTGTACTTCTTCTCCTTGCCTAGTTGTGCACTGAAGTCTCCTAATAACATTTTAAGATGTCTTTGTGCTATTTTATTTGTTATTTCTTCCATGTCTTCAAAAAAGTCTTCGCCTTCTTGCGATTTCTTTCTGTTGTGATCTTTTGGCGGTGCATGTGCATTGATGATTGTTTTCGTTTATTTTACGTTATAAAATTTATGGAGCAGGGTTGCAGCAAGTTGAAGCACATAATAATTTTAGTGACTTGGCAAGATAGGCGAAAGGCACGCGTTTAAGCTCACGCAGGCTGGCGTGAGGTCTGGAACAGGGCAATGTCTTGAGAATTGCAAATAAAGTACGAAGATCTTGGAATACTTAACTTTAATCCATAATTGGTGTACATCGCTCTTGACGGTACATTAATTATAACCTCAATATAAACTGGTAATGGCGCCTTGCTAGGTCGTAGCAAATGACGTAGCTGAAGGCTGTGCTAACTATCGTCTCGGCAAATGAGAGCGTATTTGTCAGTGAACCTTTCATAGCAAAGTCGGTTGTACAACTGGGGCGAGTGCTAGGACGTCTCTCTAGACCTGCCGTGTGGTGGCGCTCGGTCTGCAATCACTGACAGCGGCGACACGCAGGTCCGACGTATACTGACGGACCGCGGCCGATTTAAAGGCTACCACCTAGCAAGTGTGGTGTCTGGCGGTGACACCACAATAATAATTACTTCCCAAATACTGAGTCAAAATTTTATGAAAAGCTTATGAAAATGTTTTAGGAAGTCCTACGGCTGGAACGCCCGCCAATGGGACAGTGGGAGGTAGAGACTGGGTCGGCTCACACTGCTCTGGAGCTTCAGGAGTTGGCCTACAACTGAAACACGGGCAAGAACCCTAACGCTCTGTTCCACGTGAGTGTAAGTTGGCAGTGACCGCAGAAAACGGCTGTCTGCGCCATACTGAACTATCTGTCAATGGAATCAGATCACCGCCATTTTCCAACAATACTTCAGGGTCATGCGTAACATTGGCAAGTGCAGCCGTGCCATGACATTTCGAAATAATCTTATACTATGAGTCATTGGTGGTACATCTTGTAAGTAGGCTGTTTATGTTCTCTCTATGTAAGTAGGCTGTTTAGGTTTTTTATTGGTAACGCCACCTCTGTATGACAATCACTGGCTGTGCTGTGGGCAGTCTGTGTCTGCTTTGCATTGTTGTAATACTCGCCATTGTAGTGTTAGGCAGCTGGCTGTGAACAGCGCGTAGCGTTGCGCAGTTGGAGGTGAGCCGCCAGCAGTGGTGGATGTGGGGAGAGAGATGGCGGAGTTTTGTAATTTGGCATGAACTGCTATATTTATATATGATGATATCAAGGTAAATACATTATTTGTTCTCTACTAATATCTTTCATTTGCTAACTATCCCTATCAGTAGTTAGTGCCTTCCATAGTTTGAATCTTTTATTTAGCTGGCAGTAGTGGCGCTCGCTGTATTGCAGTAGCTTGAGCAGCGAAGATTTTTGTGAGGTAAGTGATTTGTGAAAGGTATAGTTTAATGTTAGTCAGGGCCATTCTTTTGTAGGGAATTTTGAAAGTCAGATTGCGTTGCGCTAACAAAATATTGTGTGTCAGTTTAAGCACAGTCCCTGTATAATTGTTCAAAGGGGACGTTTCATATGTCGACCCTTAGCCTAGGATACCTCACTGGAATCTTCTGATTTTTCTTGTAGTTTGTGTATTTAGTGTAGATTTTGTTTATTGCTAGCGCGTAATTGTAGAGAGAATTTCCTTTGTAGTTGCAGTCTTTCATTGTTGTATAGTAAAACAGTTGTGGCATGCATGTAGATTTGCACTAAGTATTTCGCAGCTGCGCTTGCAATTAACTAGATATTATTTTCAGTGTTATGTCAATGTGTTCTCTTATTTTTGATCTTCAAATTGTGTTTTTCTGTGTTGTCGTGTGAAATACTGTGACAATAATGGCGTGTGAAAAACGTAACACTAGGCTCCAAAGTAAACTGAGAAATGACAGTGAAAATGAAAGCAGTGTGTTAGCGCCACCGAGTAATGAATTAACTGATATTCAAAGTAGTAATTTGGTAATCGTGCATAGGGAAATGGAGCGGGCTGCAAACAATGGTGTAGACAGTGAAACAGGTAGTGAACAGGGAAGCATTTTCGATCGATCGGTCGGCAACAGCTCGCCTCAGGAATCCGAAATGACAGGACACAATTTCGCAAATACTGTAGATTCAGGTTTTGGGTCATCACCGTTTTCTCAAATAAGTCAAGACACATTTTCTGCTTGTCAAAATGTGAATGTTGCCGGTGCAAATGCACTGCCGAAAAGCGTAGAGAAACAGATTCCAGACACTAATACATTATTATTGCAATTAATGCAACAAATGGAACAAAATCAGAGACAAACACAGCAAAAGCTTGAAAAGTTAGACACAATGGAACAACACCAGAGACAAACACAGCAACAGTTAGACACAGTGGAACAAAATCTCAAAAGGTTAGACACAGTGCAACAAAATCTCAAAAAGTTAGACTCATTGGAACAAACTCTCGAACAAACACGTGAGGATTTAACTGCTGAGTTACATAACATTGAATCGAAATGTCAAAAAGTCTGTAATGACGTAAAAACACAAATTTGTGAGCATTTTCAACCTATTTTTTCGCGTCATGAAAATGCATTACAGAATCACGAAGCAGCCATAAAAGAACTGCAAACTATTGTTCATGAAAATCACAACACCTTGCAAGCTAAAATTGATGCAGTTGCATCTACCGATTCGGTTACGCAACTTGCAAAAAGTCAGGAAAACTTAAAAGACACAGTAGATACGATTTCAACACAAATGGATACTCTGAAACTTGGTTCAGAAAAACACACTGAGGAAATAAGTACACTATCGGAGAAAGTAGTTGAACTTTCGGATCAGCTAAATAATTTATCTGCGAAGGTAAATGATAATCTGAATGACGCAAAACCGGTAGTCTTTAATGACACAGAACAGAACGCACAAATTAGGAAACTGAAACAAAATCTGAATCAAATTGATACGCAACACCAAAGAGAAATCCGGGAAGTACAAGATCAGCTGACACAGGTAATACAAGAATTACGTATTTCAGAAGACACTCGCGCTCCAACACGGGAAGAGGGACTTAGAAACACGGAAAAGCCGCAAAATAATAACACAGGGCATTTCGGAAGTTATGAAAGAAATTGGCAATGTGCACCGAATTTTGAGATGGAACGGCCGACACGACCTAACAATGACCGATATGCGACTCGCCGACATGATGATTTTGACTATAAGCTGTTCATTACTACCCGTAAATTCAAAACATTTAAGAATTCTGGCAACGACATTCATCCACAAGCATGGCTCCATCAATTCTCTCATTGTTTTCCTCCCAACTGGTCGTTGGAACACAGATTAGAATTTATGTGTGGCTACTTAGAGAATGAACCAGCTGTAAGAATGCGATCGGTAATTCACGATTGCCACAGTGAAGGAGAGTTTTACCATGCCTTCCTCTCAGCATATTGGTCTCAAGCCACACAAGACCGTGTAAAACATAGCATCATAATGATGAAACGTTTCGAACAATCTGAATTCTCCAGTCTTGTGAAATATTTTGAAGACATGTTGCACAAGAATCAGTACCTGTCAAACCCATACAGCCCCTCAGAACTCATCCGCATTTGCTTACTCAAATTGCCTAAACATTTACGACATATTATTTTAGCAGGACGTTGCAAAGACGACATTGAAGCTTTTCAGGGACTGTTACAAGAATTAGAAATTGACACAGACAGTCGCGGGATGCGAAAACAGGAAAACAATCGCTACAGGTCACATACGTCACAATTCCGTGACGACAGAAACAATAACTGGCCACGACAAGCCTATTCTTACCACACAAATCGTGACCAAAATAGACACCACCCGTACGACAACCGTTGGCAGAGTAATAATAGTTACAGAGAAAGATCGCATTTCCGTAGTAATGACTATCACAGAGACAATCAGAGAAACGGACAATATGGGAACCAAAACAAGTATTATCAAGGAAGGCAGAATAACTTCAGACGCAACAGTTCGGCGCAGAGGTACGATTCAGGGAGAAATTCTCCACCATATGACCGACAAACAAGAAACTATGTAAACTACCGACAAAACGACAGACGTGAATTTCATCAGAACTGGCGGGATTCTAACAGAGCTGGGCCCTCTCGGAGAGGCGAATTTGTGGAAGTTAGGCCTCCTAATCCCAGTAACGACGCGCGCCAACAAAGAAACAGACAATGACTCGCACCGCAGGCAGCCGCGTGCGCCGGCTGGTTCAGAGAAAAATAACATAGACGCTAACCTTGAGAAAAATTCCAGTATTCTTTGCCGACGTATACCGCATGATAATTGCATTCAAGTTGAAACTCTGCGTATTGAGAAGAGGAAAAGGTTTACACCACATTTCACATGTAAAACCGTTTATTGAAAGATAATCTGATTTTAACTTTGTCTTTGCCATAAAACGTTTCACTTCACGTTACTAGTATGCTTTAGAAACTGTTACCATGCAACAATGTTTGAAGTTAAATATCCAGTCAAGAACCAAGAGAACTTATTTAAACAGAAATGACGAATGCATTGTTATAGTAAACAGACGTCACAGTGTTATTGTGTGTGTACATTCTTGCTTGTTTGTTGCACGATTACGTAACGACTATAAGGCTCACATACTTAGAACATTTACCAGTACTGCTAATGAGATTTTAATGCAACATTTTGGTTTACTTGAAAATACATTCCGGATTTAAAGTACTTTCTGTGAGATACCAGATGAGACAATAGTTAGTTTATGTGACAGCTACACGATTTTTATCACGACGCTACTAATGAGTGACAATTTACAATGTTGCTTTTGTGGTGTATCTGTTTTATATCTGCACAGTTTTCTGAATTCTTCTGGAAAGAAAAACATGTTTTAGTAGTAACTTTTGTGGTATAGCAACAATGAGACAGCCTTTTTCGTGGCACAACGATACGTTACTGTACAGTACTTTCTTCATCACGCCAATAAGCATAATAACTACGATATCTATACGCAAAGCATTTCACTTTTGTTTATCATGAGGTAAGTACATTGGCTTCTGCAGAACTTAGCTTTCGGAGGAAAATAACTACGACACTTCCACAGAGATTATCCTACAACAAGATGCACATTTAGCGCTACAGGACACGCATTTCAGTGATCAATTTTATACTTAAAACATTTATTTTTAAAGATTTTTGAATTACAAAGAAAGTTTTCCGTGATATATTTCATTCCATTGGTGTAATCTGTAACACCTGAGGGTATAATTACATTAATCCTCAGGGGGGTACACGTTTACTTTGTGTACCATGTGTGTGGCAACCACAAGGAACCCTAGCTAATATGGTATTTGCTTATACAACTTTACACATCGGTACCATATTTCTCTAACACACAAATTACACAGCTATCTGATTATTTAACTGAGAGAGATAAACATTTTTTTTTACTGCATCAGTGACACATGTTTACGCAATTACACGGTTGGATAACTTCACACTTATGAAACTGTATTTTGTCTGTACTTTGTAAACTGTTCATATTTTTTCGGAACCATTGTGAAACTATGAGAGATTTGAATGATATATTTGGTATGGATTCATGATTTTTAAAGTACGTTTGAGGCAGATGACACTTTTGACATGAGCAGAGAATTTTTTTAATTATTGGAGGAAGTTACGACGATTTTGAGATTTGACTGAGGTGTTATGATGTTATTATTACGACGACGATGTGTATTATGTTGTTGAGGAATGTTTATTATGCTACGTATTTCTCATGATGAAATATTGAAGAAGTGTCGACGAATATGTATATGTATAATGAGGTAAGGAATAATGAGTAGTGTTTAGGGACTCTGATTTATGAAAAGGATGTTGGAAACCAAGAAACGTACTTTAAGAGTTATGAAATGTGTGACTGTATCACAATGCTGACGAATATTTTTTTTTGGACACTTATATTTATAGGATTTTGTTTCTACAGATTTGCAACGCTAATTCTTGACCTGTGAAATATTTTTAAATGAGACTGCAACGGTAGCAGAATCTCCTGTCGTAAATATTTCCGTACGAAAGTTAAGTGACCACCTGCACGTAATGCGTCGCGGGCACCCAGCTGTGTCAGACGCCTGGAGAAAAAGCCATTATTGCGAGCCCTTTTCAGCGGCACAGGTAGAACAAAAAAAGGGGACGTGGGACGTGTCAAACACCTGGAGAACAAGCCATTAGGGTGTGCCTTTCATCGCTAATGCGACACCCTCGTTACTTGAAAACATATGATTACTCGCACTTTGTGCTAATTGCTGAAATGCTTATGAATTGATGGGAAATATTCGTACATCTGCACACCTGATTATGACAAGTGTCTTTCTACGAGAGTTGAGAGCTACTGACTTACGAAATGTCACATGACTATTGAATGATATTTTTATGCTTTGGTTTGCGTAATTGCTTATTTCATTTGACATCTGTTTTCCAGCTGTGTTGCAGCATTGCTTTTATAAAATGAAATGCATTTGCTAATGTGAACACTTTCTGTTAACAGATCTATTAAATAATTATTTTATGATCCACATTCTTTAAAAAAAGGAGCACTTGGAATGGAGAGAACAATAAGAAGGGACTAATACCAGTAACTGCATCTATAATTTTCTTTTCAAGTACTTGGTAATTTCTTTTGTAGAATAAATTGTGATGCATCACTCTAATGTTAAGATGTGACATAGGTATTAGACATGGCCATTTTAGTGTAATATTTTTTCTGCTTGCGCTATGTCATGTTTAGGTATAAGTTGCTGCTGTTTGCCAGGCATAGTGTTATTGAATTTGACTTTTGCTCATTTATGCTGCTAGCTTTGCCAATTTGCATTTTTTGCATTGCTGTTTGTGTTGATTTGTTATGTGATGCTGCATTGCCTCGTCCCTTAGTTTAGCATCTGAGCTCAGTAGATTTAAGTTAGCTTAAGAGGGGGTAGACTATATAAGAAACTGACTATGGAGAATAGGTAAAGAAATGCATTGAGAAAACAGGTTTAGGTAGGATTTTCTTGGAAATAAATGTTGAGGTAAGAAATGTATGAACATATAAATACAGAAAGCATGCTTAGATAGAATTTTTTGGGTGGAAACAAAGGATGAAATAAGAGGAAAGATATATGAAGTTTTGGGTTGGACTGCAGTACCACATGTTACACTGAAAACGAACCCTGTCCTTTCCCTTTTGTGTTATCCCACTATATGTTTGTGTACCCTTGTGTATTTGTTTTCTTCCTGTCTCTGTGTACAGTTTCATAGAATTTTTTTCTCTTTTAATATTAAGCTACATTCACTATGATGAGGAATACTGTTATCCTCGAATATAATTGGCATTAATAATGTGTTATTTACTTTGTAAAGATGTTTAGACATTGTTTATTGTTTTGTTTTAATGCTCATGTGTAAAGTTGATGTTTCAATAATTATTCTGATCTATGTATGTACTTATGTCATAATTCCTGTAACATTGATGTATATGTTTATTTCTATTCATTTGTAACGCCTGTTTTACTACAAATGTTATCTGTATTGTTATGTTCTTTAATGATGTATTTTGTACCTTTGTTATTGTATTCTTCTGTTATAAAATTGTAATTGTCACCAATTCATGATATTATTAACTTGTAAGTTCCATTTCACTGCACACGTTTCTGTTGGTCATAGTATATGGACAATATGTGAGAAGTTGGGACTGTTAGTGTTTGCACGTGTGTTACTAATTCAGCAAGGGACTGGATAACAGCATTGCTTGTTCTAAGGACAATTCCAAAAACTTTGTGAGTGCACAAGTGGTGGTTTATGGACTTGCTATATTCTCTGCAAGAATCTTCGATGGTGATTGTGCACCTGCACAGTCGCAACGGATGGCTGCTGGCCGTCTATACCAGGACTACAGTGGGTCTGCACCTCTGGTGGCCCACCAATACCATTATCTCTACAAGGACTACAGTGGGTCTGCACCTCTGGTGGCCCACCAATACCATTATTTCTACAAGGACTGCAGTGGGTCTGCACCTCTGGTGGCCCACCAATATCGTAATCTCTACCAGGACTACAGTGGGTCTGCTCTGTGATGACCTACCTACCAATATTCTTCAAAACGTCGAATGACTTTGTTGTGGGTTTGCTCCATTGTGGCCCATTACCTGTATGCATGTCAAGAGTCAGCACTGTCTTTCCATTGGAAGGACAACACTACTTCTTCAAGACTGCATGGAAATCCACTACTTCTATGTGCATTTTCTTTTACTGCTTGGACTTTGAGAAAAACTCTGCATTTTTACTGTGATGAACAATGTGGACTGTCTTTATGGACTGTGAGAAATTTTGATCTTTTGACCAACATAATATTAATAAGTGTGTGCATTTTATATCTTTGTTACTGTAATTGTGAAAAATTTTTGTCAAATCTGTATTGGCCAGTGCCCAACACCATTTGTAAAAATTTTTGTGGGGAGCATGGGGGCTATGTAAGTAGGCTGTTTATGTTCTCTCTATGTAAGTAGGCTGTTTAGGTTTTTTATTGGTAACGCCACCTCTGTATGACAATCACTGGCTGTGCTGTGGGCAGTCTGTGTCTGCTTTGCATTGTTGTAATACTCGCCATTGTAGTGTTAGGCAGCTGGCTGTGAACAGCGCGTAGCGTTGCGCAGTTGGAGGTGAGCCGCCAGCAGTGGTGGATGTGGGGAGAGAGATGGCGGAGTTTTGTAATTTGGCATGAACTGCTATATTTATATATGATGATATCAAGGTAAATACATTATTTGTTCTCTACTAATATCTTTCATTTGCTAACTATCCCTATCAGTAGTTAGTGCCTTCCATAGTTTGAATCTTTTATTTAGCTGGCAGTAGTGGCGCTCGCTGTATTGCAGTAGCTTGAGCAGCGAAGATTTTTGTGAGGTAAGTGATTTGTGAAAGGTATAGTTTAATGTTAGTCAGGGCCATTCTTTTGTAGGGAATTTTGAAAGTCAGATTGCGTTGCGCTAACAAAATATTGTGTGTCAGTTTAAGCACAGTCCCTGTATAATTGTTCAAAGGGGACGTTTCAATCTTTCAGGAAGTGTGGAACGATCCACTCGAAGAATGATCTGGTCAATATTTAGGTTCTGGAGAAATGCAACTACTTAGTAAAATGGTTACGCGAGATTAAATTATTCAGAACATATCCCTGAATACCGTATAATTTATTTATTCATTATTTTATTTTATTTCGTTTTTATTTTCTTTTATATTTTATAAGAGTTCATATTCGTCTGTTGCATTACGATTACCGACGCTTCGTTTCACTAAAGAACTGAAATGGAAGGAAGCTTAGGGTTTAATATGCCGTTGACGTGGATACCATTATAGACGAAGCACAGTATCGGATTACGCTCAAGAAAAGGATGAAGGAAATACACCTTGTCCTTTTGAAAGGAATCATTACGGTATCCATCGAAACTCACGGAAGGCACGAAATAGCTTAGTCAGGATGTCTGAAATGATCATTGAAACCATAACCTTGCCGAATGTGTGTCTGTTGTCTAGCTACTGAGACACTTCGCTCAGCGATTTCAGGAATGGATTACTCGTAATGCCGCCGATTCGGTAAGTTTATTTCTTGCAGCATGCTGACGGGGTGAAGGCTTAACGCCGCATCGTTTTTGTGGTCGTTGGTGGGGAACTACGAAACTACATTAGGCTTTAACGCCACGTGTATGTCTGTATAAGGATAGGACAGGAAGTGTGTCCAAATGTACCGCCCTAGAATGAGCCTCGAGTGACGTGAGGAGCCATAGAAATCATAAATGTCAAATTCTGTGAGCGTATTTGAACTTTATTCTTCTAGAATTCGACTACAGTGCTTTAAGCGACCACTAGAACAATTCCTGAGGAATGTGTGGAAGGATTCATCCTGCAGTACTTAGCACAGGCAGTTTGTATTGCTTCCAGAATGAGATTTTCACTCTGCAGCGGAGTGTGCGCTGATATGAAACTTCCTGGCGGATTAAAACTGTGTGCCGGTCCGAGACTCGAACTCCGGACCTTTGCCTTTCGCGGGCAAGTGCTCTACCAACCGAGCTACCGAAGCACGACTCACGCCCCGTCCTCACAGCTTTACTTCTGCCAGTATCTCGTCTCCTACCTTCCAAACTTTACAGAAGCTCTCCTGCGAACCCTGCAAACCTAGCACTCCTGAAAGAAAGGATATTGCGGAGAGATGGCTTAGCCGCAGAAGTAAAGCTGTGAGGAGTGGGCGTGAGTCGTGCTTGGGTCGCTCAGTTGGTAGAGCACTTGCCCGCGAAAGGCACAGGTCCCGAGTTCGAGTCTCGGTCCGGCACACAGTTTTTTAATCTGCCAGAAAGTTTCAGCTTGTATTGCTAGTAGCTGTTCCGTACATTTACAGTTTTCCAGGAAGTTCAGTTTCAGCAGGTACTTGTGCCCCTGGAAACGATTTGACAAGTAACTGACGCGTTCTCGCGAAGATATTAACTCAAAATAAAACTGTCTCCTGATGATAGTAGCGAGTGTGGATAAATGAAGAGACTGTACCTGCAGGAGATGCCTCGCTTCTGTATGCAGTTTAGCCGTTAACTGACTAAGGGATTTTTACAGGAGAAACGTTTAGTGAATGACGTATTATCGCAGCTCGATTATGTCCTTCAGCGGCGCGGATGATATTGAAGTGGTGAGGCTGTTCAAAGCGGCTTGACACTAATGATATGATAATGGTTCGTTAAAAACGGATTATATTAAATCACACAAGATTACATGACGTACGAATATTGGCAGTAATGCCACACAGTGTAGGGGAGTGATTGACAGGCGGACAATAATGAGCTATCGGACGGACGGGCGGCGCGCTCGGATATATCGGATAATTGGGTAGGTGATTAACTTATGCGTCTCATTTGAGTTCAGCGGGGTGCGGCGGGGCGAAAGACGCACAAGCGCGCCGCCGCCGCCGCCGCCGCCGCCGCCGCCGTCGGCTCTCTGGTCGAAGCGTTTGACCGCGGCGCCCAGCAGGGGAGAGCTGATGTGTTCGAGCGACCGCGGCGACGACTGGAGTCGCAGCTGAGCCGCGTGCATTCAGATCCGCGCCCAGTCGTGCCCGTACAGTATCTCTAAAACACTGCAGTCAAGCATAGGGCGCGGCAGCTAAGAAAGGCCACCCAAAACACATAGAAAATGTTGTGGGGACAGCTAACCAAAGGCTGCGTTTTATAGGCAGTATGCTGATGCATTAGCTCCATACTTAACAATCATATAGAACCGTTCGCTCTACGAAAGATACGTACCCAAAGACTGGAAAGTTGCACAGGTCACACCAATATTCAAGAAAGGTAGTAGGAGTAATCCACTAAATTACAGGCCCATATCGTTAACGTCGATATGTAGCAGGATTTTGGATCATATATTGTGTTCGAACATTAAGAATTACCTCGAAGGATACGATCTATTGACACACAGTCAACATGGGTTTAGAAAACATCGTTCCTGTGAAACACGACTAGCTCTTTATTCACATGAAGTGCTGAGTGCTATTGACAAGGGTTTTCAGATCGATTCCGTATTCCTGAAGGCTTTTAACACTGTACCACACAAGCGGCTCGTAGTGAAATTGCGTGCTTGTGGAATATCGTCTCAGTTATGTGACGGGATATGCGATTTCCTGTCAGAGACGCCACAGTTCGTAGTAACTGACGGAAAGTCATCGAGTAAAACAGAAGTGATTTCAGGCGTTCGCATAGCTAGTGTTATAGGCCTTTTGCTGTTCCTTATCTGTATAAACGATTTGGGAGACAATCTGAGCAGCCGTATTCGGTTGTTTTCAGATGACGCTGTCGTTTATCGACTAACAAAGTCATCAGAAGATCAAAACAAACTGCAAAACGATTTAGAAAAATATCAGAATGGTGCGAAAAGTGGCAGTTGACCCTAAATAACGAAAAGTGTGAGGTCATTTACAGGAGTGCTAAAAGGAACTCGTTAAACTTCGGTTACACAATAAATCAATCTAATCTAAAAGCAGTAAATTCAACTACATACATAGGCATTACAATTACGAACAACTTAAATTGGAAAGAACACATAGAAAATGTTGTGGGTACGGCTAACCAAAGGCTGCGTTATATTGGCAGGACATTAGAAAATGTAACAGACCTACTAAGGAGGCTGCCTACACTACGCTTGTGTGTCCTCTTTCAGAGTACTGCCAGGCGGTGTGGGATCCTTGTCAGGTAGGACTGACGGAGTACATCGAAAAAGTTCAAAGAAAGGCAACAAGTTTTGTATTATGGCGAAATATGGGAGAGAGTGTCACTGAAACGATACAGGATTTGGGCTAGAAATCATTAAAAGAAAGGCGTTTTTCGTTGCGGCGGAATCTTCTCACGAAATTCCAACCACCAACTGTCTCCTCCGAAAGTGAAAGTATTTTGTTGACACCGAATTACGTAGGGCGGAACGATCAGCACGATAAAATAAGGGAAATCAGAGCTCGTACGGAAGGATATATTGGAATAACAGAATTGTGTAGGTGGTTCGATGAATCCTCTGCCAGGCACTTAAATGTGATTTGCAGAGTATGCATGTAGATGTAGATGTAGAGGTAGAAAACACTCTGCCCGACATGAAAGGTGCAGCACGCAGAAATGGTGGAGGCCACGAAATGGAGCTTCATGGGCTGACAGGATACGCAGTGTTCTTTCAGTGGTTACGTTTGCAAAGAATCTGGTACAAGGGTCATTCGAAAAGTAAAGAATGTTTCTTTTTCTACAGAAATTTACGATATAATTCAACGAAACTGTATTTTAGGAGGGTTGCCCGGAAAGTAATGCACCGCATTTTATTTTCTCTCACAAGGGAACCTCCCCATCGCACCCCCCTTAGATTTAGTTGTAAGTTGGCACAGTGGATAAGCCTTGAAAAACTAAACACAGATCAATCTAGAAAACAGGAAGAAGTTGTGTGGAACTACCAAAAAATGAGCAAAATATACAAACTGAGTAGTCTATGTTCAAGACAGGCAACATCAAGGACAGTGTGAGCTCAGGAGCACCGTCGTCCTCTGGTTAGCGTGAGCAGCTGTGGACTGAGAGGTCCTTGGTTCAAGTCTTCCCTCGGGTGAAAAGTTCACTTTCTTTATTTTCGCAAAGTTATGATCTGTCCGTTCGTTCACTGACGTCTCTGTTCACTGCAATAAGTTTAGTATCTGTGTTTTGTGAACGCACTGCAAAACCGTGCGATTAGTAGACGAAAGGACGTGCCTCTCCGATGGGAACCGAAAACATTTGATCGCAATGACATACGTCAACCGATTCCTCCACAGGAAAACACGTCTGATATTTTCTTTACGACACTGGTGACAGCATGTGCATCACATGACAAGAATATGTTGTCAATCCACCTAACTTGTACACTTGGCGAATGGGTAAAAAGATTCTTATACCTTGCCCGATTTAGGTTTTCTTGTGGATGTGATAATCACTCCCAAAAAAGTGATGAAAACATAAGCGTTTGTCACATAAACTGAAAATAAAAAGTTAAAATTTTCACCCGAGGGAAGGCTTGAGCCAAGGATCTCACGTTCCGTAGCTGCACACGCTAACCACGGGACCACGAGACTCCTGAGCCTGGTGTGTCCTCGTTGTTGGGTATGTTGCACATGGACTACTCAGTTTGTATATTTTGCTTATTTTTTCATAGTTCCACACAACTTCTTCCTGTTTTCTCGATTGATCTGTGTTCATTTTTTCAAGGCCTATCCACTGTGCCGACTTATAACTAAATCTGAGGGAGGTGCGATGGGGAGGTTCCCTTGTCAGTCGAAAACAACGCTACGAATGCGAAGCGTTACGTACGTATTATTTGAAGACTCCTGAGTGAGCGCGCCAAGTCTCCGTCATATCCGACGGCTAGTTTAGCTGCAGAACAGTTTCAAAACGGCGTCTGTACGTGATGTACGTTACAAGCAACGTGCCGTCATTGAATTTCTCACGGCAGAGAAAGAAGCTGTGGGGAATATTTACGAGCGCTTGTGCAGAGTCTGCGGAGCATCTGCCGTCGACAGAAGTGCAGTTAGTCAAGAATGGTTCAAATGGTTCTGAGCACCATGGGACTTGACATCTGAGGTCATCAGTCCCCTAGAACGTAGAACTACTTAAACGCAATTAACCTAAGAACATCACACACATCCATTCTCGAGGCAGGATCCGAACCTGTGACCGTAGCAGGAGCGGGGTTCCTGACTGAAGCGCCTAGAACCGCTCGGCCACCTATGCCGACTATACTTAGTCCCTAGGCGGAGTGTGAGGTCATCAAAAGACGGTTCGCCGGAGCTCCGCGATTTGCAGTGGTCGGGGACAACATCCGCGGCTGTCACACCTGACACGTGGCAGCGAGCTGATGTTGTCGTTCGCGAGGGCAGACGCATTACGACTCGGCAGTTGGCGCTGCGTCTGTCAATCAGCAAAGGAAATGTGGATGGAACTATCCGCACTCTTGTATATTCAAAACTGTTTTCAAGATGGGCCTTGCGCTGTCTAACGGTGGGTCACAAATTGCACAGAAAAAAACATTTGCCTTGATTTGCTGCAACGTTTTGAAGCTGAGGGGCAGGCCTTCTTGTCCAGGATAGTGACAGGTCATGAAATCTTGGTTCACTATTTTGGACCCAAACCAAAACGACAGTCGATGCAATGGCGCCATTCCTAGTCCCCGCAGAAGAAAAAATTCAAAGAAACTGCTTCCGCCAGTAAGGTCATGATCACTGTGCCCTAGGACTGTGAAGGTGTGAATCTCATTGATGTGATGTCAAGAGGGGGTAACATTAACTCAGAAGCAAGTGTCAACACATTAACAAAATTCAAGATGCGCTTCCGGCGACTTCGGCGCCACAGCAACCCAGGACATGTTTTGCTGCAACACGATAACGCTTGCAGTCATGGTCTGTGCGGCTGGTCCCGGCGGCGGTTCGAGTCCTCCCTCGGGCATGGGTGTGTGTGTTTGTCCTTAGCATAATTTAGGTTAAGTAGTGTGTAAACTTAGGGACTGATGGCCTTACCAGTTAAGTCCCATAGGATTTCACACACATTTTTGAACGATAACGCTCTGCCTCACACATGTCTGAGGACTGCTGAACACATGGCAAAACAGGGTTTGACAGTGTTACCCCATACACCCTACTGCCCTGACCTAGCACCCTCGGACTTCCACTTGTTTGGGCCATTAAAGGATACCTTTCATGGAAGACATTTTGAGGACGATGAGCAGGTGACTGACACAGTGAAGCACTGGCTCCGCCACCAGGGCAAGGTTTCGTACCGACAGGGCATACACGGCCGGGGTGGCCGAGCGGTTCTAGTCGCTACAGTCTGGAACCGCGTGACCGCTACGGTCGCAGGTTCGAATCCTGCCTCGGGCATGGATGTGTGTGATGTCCTTAGGTTAGTTAGGTTCAAGTAGTTCTAAGTCTAGGGGACTGATGACCACAGCAGTTAAGGCCCATAGTGCTCAGAGCCATTTTTTTTTTTGACAGCGCATACACGCCCTTGTGTCACTGGACGAAGACCGTAGAACGGCATGGAGATTACGTGGTAAAATAGAGTGTGTGGATAAAACATCATTATTTCGTGTGTGTAATTCTCACTACGTTCAATAAAGAATTTCTGAATAAATGCGGTGCATTACTTTCTCGGCAAACCTGTTACATAAAATTTCACATCGAAGCTAGTTTTCTACGTAGTCATTTCTCAAAAGGCACTTGGTCGTCCCTTTTACCAGCTTTTCTATGCTATCTGCATACTCATTGGCAACTTGTTCAACACTTATTAATGGTTTCTTGAAGTTCATTATCACTTCCATAGAGCTGTCCGCCTGAAGATGTTCCAATAAAGGGAAATAAGTGATAATCACTTTGGGCTACGTCCGGACTGCAACCGGTCCAGGAAAGCTGTCACCTGCTCACTCTCGCTGGAGCCGCTCTGATGTTTATGTGGGCTCCTGGTCACAACGGTCTGTCAGGAAACGAGGCCGCCGCCACTGCTGCCAAGGCTGCAGTCCTCGTACTTCAGCCAGCTAAAGTGCGCGTCATTTACGGCGGCGGCCGAGTTTAGGTTCGTTCTGCGCATCTGACGTCACAAAACACTGTCAGCCAATGAACAGAGAACGACGTTGCCAGAGCTCGAGTGCAGTGCAAAGCACGGAGGAGTGTCTTCAGTTTTAGAACGTTCAGTCATAAATAAAGTAATTGAACAAAAGAAATGTCTTGATAACAGACTTTCTTTTATACAAAGTTTGGAAACAACATTCTTTATACCATTTGCTTCATATTCTATTAATTAATAAAACCAAACAAGCAATAAGCCTCCTAATTCAGGCGATAGCAAGGATAAGTGTTTGTATCATTCTCACGAACCGCTTCTTCGCAATAAAGAACAGCAGTAATTGTTTATATCCTATTGTACATCGAGCAAACGTAATTCATAGTCATACCAACAGTGTTTGTCGATATTTTGCGTGATGTTTTACAGTCCTTCAGGACGTCTGTTAAACGATGAGTTGGTTCAAATGGCTCTGAGCACTATGGGACTCAACTGCTGTGGTCATCAGTCCCCTAGAACTTAGAACTACTTAAACCTAACTAACCTAAGGACATCACACACATCCATGCCCAAGGCAGGATTCGAACCTGCGACCGTAGCAGTCGCACGGTTCCGGACTGCGCGCCTAGAACCGCCGGCCGGCAAACGATGAGTTGCATTAGTGTAATGGTTAAGGTGTTTGGATACTAAGCGCAAAGTTCTGGGTTCAAATCTTGATATTTTCTTTATTGAAAGGCGATATCGAAGTGTCTTACTTCATTTAGACCAGACGCTTTTTTGTCTTTTGAAGCATCTTCAGTGGGCTGTATTTTGTCTCCTCCATTGCCAAGTCACCTTTCGTAGTTTTGTGCTGCGGTAACAATTTTCAACGCTTGTGTTGGCTGATCAGTGTCAAATAAACGCTGTTTGTATGTGCCACGCACAAAAATTATATTTGACATAGCTCAGAGCACTTCACTGATACACAGTATATTCCTGATGGTTTTGTAAGTCCAGTGTTTTGTTTAATGTATTTAGTCTACTTCCTTTTGATTGATTGAAGTGCTTTAAAATAAAGCCAAACGCGCCCGGTGTAAATAAAACTTTTATTACAGTCGCGAAAGACGGAATATTACTCAATATTACATACGACACCTATCTGGTACTTAAATAAAATGAGATTTGTTATACAGTAATTTTTTTATGAAATTTAGGTATCTTGTCCACATTTCGTTCTCAACAGTGTGGAAACTAAAATCGACCATACAGAAAGTATACGCTATGGACTTTTACCTTTGCAAACTCTTCAAAATTTCGTGCAATGGTTTACTACATTTAATGCTGCACAAGAACTGCGTTGAACATCGAAACAAAATTAAGTCATTTGTGGGTGGAAGGTATCAGTCAAGAAGATGTGTAAAAATCAAATTTTTGGGCCAAATCGTTTTTGTGAAATCGAATGATAAGTGTGTCAAAGCAGTCAGAAGACCATGTGTATGCACAGGCGAGCAGTGCAGTGATGACAAAATGCGGGGAGCACGTCTTTGCAGCAGCGAAAGGGTTAATGCGGCCGTGGTGGCTTTACTTCATAAACTGTGCGCTCCCCCCTAAACGTAAGTTTGCGAACTATACTATACTATGGCGCTGCTTCTCTTGGCGCGTGCGCCGTTTGCAACTGGCAACGCAGCAATCTCCCACGTCTGGGTGGGCATGCGCGAGCCGCCAAGATAAAAGAATTGAACTATAGTTCTTACCTTCCCGCACGTGATCTCTGTGTTGCCGTTTGTCAGCAGGTGACGTCACTTGGGCATCGCCACTGGTCCTCCGTTCATGGGAACAAGCTGCGGGCTATCAAGCCTCTCCCAGCGCCTTGGACGACCTCCTCTCGGGCCTCTCGCAACGAGGAGATTATTTTAACTAGGTTGTAGACTTGGCCACTGTTTCTATGTTTCGATACAGTGTATCGATACGTGGAACTGTTTCAGTGTTTCGGAACGGCTGTGGTTCACTGTTTCGAAACAGTGGTGTTTCATTCCGCCCCTGTCTCGGATAACCGCACCAGATTCGATCTCGAGCCAGTCACAGAAACTGTATCGTTGTTTCAAAATAAGGCTGTATCAGTCCACCTGCGCTTGGAACGGACTAATTGTATCGAAACAGTGATGTTTCATTCCGCTCTGTGTCGTACGAGATTCGGGCTCGGCACAGACACTGAAACACAACACTTAATGAAACACTTTCAAGAGTGGCGATATATTTTTGACAAGCAATAGAATGAAGCTTAAGATATCCGAAAATAAAGCTTCGTTTCTAACTGACTGTCCTATTACGAAATGGCGTAACATCTGCTTTATATACACTAACCAAACAATGAAACAACGCATACTATTCACATTCAAAATAATAAATATGTGAAAATCATTCGGTTAAATTACACTTTTTTTATAACATACGCTTCTCTTTTCATGTACAGTAATCGTATTAAGAAACGCAAGTAAGCCTACAACATTCTGAATAAAAAAAGGCGTAGAGTGACAGTTATTAGATATATACATAAATTTGATGTAGGTATAATTGCAAGCAATCTGCTTCACATACCACTGATAGTGCAGTGGTGAACGGGAAGGGCTGGGAAACATGGTGACTTTATAGTAACGGTTCGAAACACCTTGAAAGGCAAAATTTTTTCTGTTATATTTTGTTATTTATTCGAATTATTTGGTGTTATCTGTGAGTCTATAGTAACTGTGCCTATTATCCACAATGATTCCCTTTGTGTGCATGGAAATTAGCAGGATGGGTATATTACCCATACTAACGGAATGTGGGAATCCCAGTATCATATTCGTTGTTTCTGCAGTTTGCTACCTCCAGTTCCGTTCGTGGTGGTTCTTCAGTCTTCAGCTATGGCTGTCCTCAGCCAATTGAAAAGTATGAAAGTCACACAACACCGAAAGCAGCGCATTTGCTGCAGGAAATACGAAACTGCCAAGAGGCCCAGGTGATAGTTTCATACTTTCTGCGAAATGATTAGCGCTCTCGCACCTCATTTGTGTTTATATGGACATACTTATACAGTAGACATTCAAGATGATAAAATGTGTAGGTTTATTAGATTACAAAACACAACTGTTTCACTGTTTCGAAACAGCGTATCGAAACATTACATTGTACTGTTTCATTTGTTTCGAAACAGTTAAGTGTTTCAGTTTGCCCATCTCTACTAGGCTGGGTATTGGGCACTGCCTCTTTAGCCCTCGCCATTTGTTCAGTGGCGCTCCCCCACCACTTAGTGCACATTGCGCCCAACTTCTAACAGTCCGCCATTAATCGCTTACGTTCCCGTTTGTGTTTATCATCTGTGTTATCGGCCGTTTTGGCGAACGACGCGTGGTCTGTCGAGCGCGTTATACTTTTTATCCGTCGTAGCAGAATGGCGAAGGATATTTAACTTTTAGTTCTGGACCTCGGTTTCTCTATGGTGTATCTTCTCCACGTTCCTGTTTTTAACTTTCTTCTCTTACGTCGATTCGTTTTTAACTCCTGTCTTCATCTTCTGTAGTTTTGACTTGGGTGTGGAAGACCCTAGCTTTTTTTGCGCCCTAAAACAAAACAAAACTGAAACCGCTCAGTGAGTCGTGCGCCACTTTCGCTGCATGCGGGCGTGCTTTGTCGTGAAGTGCGACGGCTCCACGGGGTGGCATTCCGTGCAGCCTGTTTTCAGTGGCGCGGCGAAATCTTTGTAGGCCACTCCGTTACTAATTGTGATTCATCCATCTTCTTGGTCTTGAGTTTCAATTCGCCAGTCACCACTGAGGGTCGGCCCGCGTGATCTTCGTCGTGAACATTCTTCCGTCTTCCATTAAGTATGCTACATCACATCCGACATCACGCTTCGTTCACCACATTACCGTAAACCCCACTGATGTGACTACAAATTCCCGTGGGTTGCACGTTTTGCACGTTTAAAAAGCACCTCATACTTCACGGGACCGTCAATTTTGTAACGCATTTTAAAGTCGCACAGCTAAACAGAAATCAACCGTCTTGCATCGTAGCTGCCGCTAAACTGAAGCAGATGAGTATCAAGTTCAGCGATCGATCGGCGGTGGTGGTGGGTGAACGCGATCACGTGCCAAAATGAAACGATTTTTACTTTCCGAATGACCCTCATAATATGAGTCCACTTATCAGCAATATGCTTAAGTCTGTTTGCCCTGGATGCGAGTAATGACGGCGTGCAACACATCGCAAATCAAAGGAAAAAGGTAAGAGGAAGAGTTTACGTGCCGAGCGTCAGTCACAAAGAGGAGACGAAGAACTTTATAAGCCTACTAACAGAAGAAAGGATAGACTCCAAGGGCATGAAGTGGGAGTTGAGAGAGGAACACGATGGTGAAGAGTTATAGAAAATAGCCACAGAAATGGTGCAGAAGGAGGGAACACAGACGAAAACGAGTAAACCACCAGAGCGCGAATACACAGTACACCAGTAGAGGGGGAGGGCCAAGTATCTGTAAGAATATCTAAACAGGTTATTTAATAAATGTATGTGGTATGGAGAGGAAATTTCAAGAGAGTAGAACTTCACGTATCTAAGCCCATACAAAGGAATGTGTAGGAATTGTCGAGGCACAAGTTCAGTTAGCAGGCTGTGTAGGAATCTTTTAAAATGAACTTTACCCTAAGACGGATCACGGAGAAGAGACCAGAAAGGAATCGAAGTAGTTATGTGGTTTACACAGTTTCTTAAAAACATATGACATAATGTCACTGTAGTCAAAGCAACTGACAAAAATTTGCGTAAGAAGTATCATAAACCTCTACAAATTGGCAGAATGTGTCATTAAAGTGATAAAGGAAATTTCTAGAGTGGCCTCGAGAATAACTAAAGCACTGAAGCAAGGATGATATTTGACTCCAACGCTCTTCGAGATGTATAGGGCGGTCATAATTATACTTCCGCTAATTGAGAGGGCCCTATGAAGAACGGTTGATCGTAGAACAACAAAACATTGTGGAAATGTTTATAAGGACGAACGGAAGATAAATAATGAATAAGCGTTTGAAAGAAACACACATAATTTCTACATGCGAGAGTGACATTTGTTAACTGAGTACTATGTTTAAGTTCCACACTACAAACGTTACTCAGAGTGACGATCATCCGCGTCGACGACAGCCTGGAACCGCACTCGAAACTGCACTATAAACGTCTCATTTGGGATGTTGACTACCTCCCTGCTCTGTTCTTCAGCCTCCATAGCGGGTTAGTGTGTCCTTCAGGTAAGCCCATAGCCAAAAATCACACAGGTTAAAATCTGGTGATCTTCGTGAGGACGCAGTTTCGAACGATTGGCCATTAATTCGAAGTTCCTAATCTTGTTCTCCAACCTTGATGCGGAAAGCAAACCTCTTCGCATTCCTTCAATGCATTGATACTCCCGAACAACATCAGCAGTCTGGTTGTTTTGATAAAACAGCTTTGTGTGTAAGGCACTGCTCACCTAGTCCAGACTCATGTTGACTGTCTGCATCTGTAGTGCACACTGGAGCTTGTGACACAAGCCTATATCGCCGCACTTGTACTGGCACCTAGCGGCAAGTCGCGACACTAACACTGCTGACAACGCAAATCCTGTAGAGCACATTCTGAACATCACTCCTATAAAACTGAGTGCCAGTGCAGTAAATAGTTTTCCATCTGAACTGGGTGAAGTAGCCAAAGTTGAATTACAACCACGTTGTATGTGCAGAAGCCACTAGATCTCTGGGGTAAAAAATGCATGGGAATGGGGAATGAAACAGCGAACCAGTGAACAGACACACTTCCCTATCCTGATAATCAGCTCGTCGCAACAAACTATGTAGAGGATATATCTTATGTGCTTGGGAAGTTGCTGGAAGAATACAAAATCTGTGGTCTGAAAATTAATTCTGAGTAGACAGAATATCTATATTTCAGGGAGGAGGAAAGTAACACAGATATTGAGGGACATCGGATTAAAGTGTATATACAGTACAAGTGCCTGCAGCTCGTGGTCTTGCGGTAGCGTTCTCGCTTCCTGTGCACCGGCTCTAGAGTTCGATTTCCTGCGGGGTCAGGGATTTTTCCTGCCTCGAGATGACTGGGTGTTGTGTCGTCATCATCATCATCATCAATCATCCCCATTACAGTCAGAGGAACGCAATGGTAAACCACCTCCGCTAGGACCTTGCCTAGTACGGCGGTGTGGGTCTCCCCACATCGTCCCCTGCTCTCCATGGAGTATGGAACCTCATCATCATCATTATACAGTATAATTATCTGATTAGTATTCTATCACTTGATGGAAGATGTGACAGATAGTCAACAATGGATCAGGCAAGGAAGAGGGGCTATCGAAAAATTACTCCAGCGTCAAAATGGGGTTTATAGGTTAAAATAATACTGCACAAACCCGTTGTGCAACCAAAAAGAAGTTGTGGGAGTGAATGTTGCGAACGCACTGTAGGAAATAAAGAATGACGAGAGACTCAGAGCTTTAGAAGTGGCCCGTTTGAAAAGAGCATGTGGAAAGTCTCGACTTGAGTGTCTGACAAATGAGAAAGTAAGAGCCATTGCACTGTTACGGATACAGTAGAATAGAAGAAAGACAGATAGGATGGGTAGTGTATGTAAAAAGAATGGCTGTACAGAGTGGCAGCCAGTCAAAGAATATTTTTAGAATTGGTTTGAAAAATTTTTTGAAACCGCCAGTGAGAACTTTACAAGTTTTCTACCAGAGAAACTTCGGCTGTGCCTATGTGACACGAGCTACTTGCCTTTCAGAACTGAAGCAGTTCTGTCCAGTTAAAGCTGCTGACAAGAGACGTCTTAAGCCTTCTGCTGAAACTGTTAGCGAATTCACCCATCGGTTTTCGCCAATAGTGGGCGTGGGATAAAGGTCTCATGTGTGGATGCTGGAGGATTCTGCAGTATAGAACACAGCTGCTTCTCTCTCTTGTGATCAAGACCTTGAGGAGAACAGATTTCTTTCTCAGGAGACAGAGCCTCTGGTTCCTGAATTCCATGACCAGACAACAACATAAGTTAACATGAACCACCTCCCCTTCCGTTGACCACTTATTTAGTTGTTCGTCCTACTAGACTGGCCCACACTTGGTAACTTCCGACTCTAGGCACACCATTTGTATTCCATACAGTGACATATATTTTCTGTTCTATCATTTAACAGCAGCCCTTGCCCACTCACAAGGCCTGACTGCTTGACCTTCTGTACATTGTTGTCATAAGCAGAATCCAACAACCTTTACCCCCCTTCCTTGCCGATGAACATTGGTGTCAGGAATGGGATTCGTTACCATAGTTCGGTCCATAGGGCGGCCGTTTACTTTTGGTTCCTGCTTGATGTGTGGTCGGTCAGTATTCACCATTGTTTTTCCACGAAGCCTGGGTGCTACAGCACGTCGGCTACAATGCCGCGCCAGATGCTGGAAGGCCAGTTCCCACTAGGGCTGCTGCGCGTCAAAGCTGCGTGGCAGTGCTTTGGTTACCATGGAAACGCAGTCAGTTACGTGGTATAGCGGCTCTGCGTCGCAGCTACCCGTGTCGAACTGCTGCCGCGTGCCGTGCTGCAGGTCAGCGCCGCCAATCTCTACCTGGTGCGGGCACAACGGCAGCCATGAAATACTTACAATCCGATTTGAGGGAAACTATTTGGTGAAAAAATTTGATTCTTCTCTGTCTTACAGCATGATATCTTCACTCAATAAGGAGCTGAATTTCTTTTCGTTATCTGTCGTGGACACCTGCTGTATCACTTTTATGTAAAGCACTACACGAAATTTTATTGAGCGTGTAGAGGTAACAACGCATTGCACAGACTTTGCGTACAGTTCATTTTAGGTAATACATTATTGCAAATGAAATTTAGCCAACATATCTAAATTGTTTATAAGTTGAGAGCAGAACGATGGCTATCACCGTTCTCGAGATACTGGATGACATGTCGGCGGAGGGTGCAGAGCGGTGGCGGCGAGCGGGTCGCCCGATACTTCTCCCTGCTCGTCGTAAGTCACGTCGTTGATCAGCCCCAAGTTTTGTAATAGTTCAAGAAATCGAAACGTGGTTTTCTTGCAATTGATAACTCGTAAAGAGTCACATATTTTGTCGCGAGATAAGTATGCAAAATCAATTTATCTATCGAGATGCGAAAGCAGCTATAATTTTTCCAAATGGATCGAAGAACTTTTTTAAACGACATTTAATAGCATGTGAAATGTTAATTACGGTGATATGGAACACGTTAATATTTACTACGTTATATGTAGACCTGCAGAAGTTAAACCGAAACTATTTTGTTAGTAGGCAGTAAGATGTAATTTTCTAAGCTATTGATTATTTCGTTTCATATGTAAGAAACAATTTTTTCCTGCTGCAGTCTGTTTCACTTGTTCAAGACGTGTTTCGCCTTTTACTTTAATGCATCTTCAGTGGAACCTAGAGTGATTCAATTTTGTTCTGATGTGTGATATCTAAATTTTATCTTATTTGTTTCCATAAATAATTGATTACTTACGGATAATCGAGTTTTTAATTGGCATCTGCGTTTCCTCTCATCTGATCACATGCTGGACATGTCACTAAAACTTGCCTGACAGAACATAAGCAGATTTTCACATTCGCACTTTTTTCTTCACAAGTTTCGTGTTCTTTGTGCTAATTGGTGTCAAGCACTATTATTCTTCTGTCACTAGCTGCAGACATTTTACCGAAAACTATTATTTTAACTCGTAACTACAGAGTGTTGGCTTTGTCTCTTCCTATTTAGTCTGTTTAGCTACATGTTGTCAACCTAGCGGATTATATGCTGAAACCTAACGTCTGTTCATTTCTGTTGTCCCTATATCTGAAAAAGTGTTTGGCTAGTCACTGAGAGTCATTGAAAGTTGACTGTGATTGCAATAGCTGTCAGAGAGTGGCTGAAAGTTTTGGTGTTCAAATGATTTGAGTTTTGGTTTACTTATTTTGTTGAGGGGTTCATGTAACAGTAAACACACTTCTTACATTAATAAACAAAATAGTAGAATAACACCCCAACAGAGGAATATTATCAGAAAATTAGTACCCAACCTCTTTGTCCTTACTCTTACATGGACCCCTCCACAAAACATTTAAACCAAATCTCGAATCAGAAGAACACGAAAACATTCAACTACTCTCCGACAGCTATTACGTTCACATTCAGCTTTCTACAACTTGACTAACTACATACACATAGACAAACACCCACACACACACACACACACACACACACACACACACACACACACACACACACACAGATAAAAGAGAACGGAAGTGAACAGACTTAGTTTTCAGCATATACTTCGTTAGGTTGGCAAAATGTACATAAATAAACCAAATAAGAAGAAACATAAATTGAACACACAGTATTTACGACTTAGTTACGACTTTAAATCATTTTCGGTAAAATATCCGCAGCTACTGACGGAAGAATAATTGTGCTCCACACAAATTAGCGCAAAGAACATGAAAATTTTGAAGAAAACCGTTTGTAACGTGGAAATACGCTTATGTCTAGTAAGTGAAGTTAGAGTGTCACCTACAGCCTGCGATCAGGTGAGAGGAAACGCGAATGCTAGCCATCAACTCGATTAATTGTAGGTAAACACTTATTCATGAAAAAATATAAGATGTGAACTTTTTCATAATCTACAAATGTCTCCAAGATTCCTTTGGAAATGCCTTAAATTAAAAGGCGAGACGCGACTGTAACCAATAAAATACATCACAGCAAGAAAAAGGCGTTTGTTATTTACAAAACGAAAACTTTGTGCCTGCTGCGGCTGACCGCCACGTAAGCAAACTTGTTATTAATTATTTCGTTTTGTCTTCAGACGTTTTGTTTATTTGCAACGTATAGAATACTTTACAATTACATGTCTTAACACCGGTTTGTCAATAACTCTTTCCAGCATAGCTAAAATAGTCTTTACGGCCAGGATATGTAACCTCTGATAAATCGATTTCTTTTACCCAAAGATTTTACGTCCCTGATCGAATCCTTGTGACAAATACCTTGGCATAAAGTATCAAATATAATATTCTGTGCATCTTCTTCAACATCCATAAAGTCTCAATAATCCCAGTCTTGCAGGTAGTTATGAAGGATCAGTCACAATAATTGGTTTTACAGTTACCACTTTAAGTGTTATGGTCCATTTGCCGATTATGTGTTTGGCTGCCAAAATCTCGTATGCATCTTTTGATTAACCTGATTTCCCAACACAAACGGTAATTAAAAAGACAGTAGCTTCATACAACGTTAGTGCATCCTTTAACATGCCTGAGAATGATCACATGAAATTTGAAGTAAGCGGAAAAGCCTCCACTGCACAAAAAAACGTATAGCAGCATACGTAGAATTGCATTACTATACATTTGCCGCCCAAGATCTCGACACAGCCTGAGAACTGCCAGTGCGTTCGGAAGTCACGGATAATACATAACTAGCCACTGGCTCTTGGTTCATGTACGAATACTTGTCTTATGGGAATTGCCACAAATGGCAGAGTGGCCAAATCAGTAATCAAATGGTTCAAATGGCTCTGAGCACTATGGGACTCAACATCTTAGGTCATAAGTCCCCTAGAACTTAGAACTACTTAAACCTAACTAACCTAAGGACATCACACTCATCCATGCCCGAGGCAGGATTTAAACCTGCGACCGTTGCGGTCGCGCTGTTCCAAACTGTAGCGCCTAGAACCGCTCGGCCACTCCGGCCGGCAATCAGTAATCCAAATTTATCATTTACTGGGAGTCATCATAAGAAAACTGCACTCAGGCTGTGACTTTTACCTAACGTAAGGCTGTTTGCAGAGAGTAAAAGAGATGCATACAGAAATACATCACAAGTGATATGTGCTAGAGGGTGTACCAAACAAATGTTCTGCAATAGATACGCAAGTGACCTGCCTAATCAGAGGTGATGTTATTTGCTGCCGGGTTGCATCAACATGAAATACAATTGGTCTCACTGTTTGTCTGCTGTTGTCGTCAGCCTGAAGACTGTGTTGATACAGTGCCCACAGTAGTCTGTCCTGTGTAGGCCCCTTCAACTGTACGTCACTGCTGCATCCCACATCCATTCGAATCCTCTTACCGTTGGCAAGCCACGGTTTCTCTCTACCATTTAGCCTCCATTACCAAACTGACGATTCCTTCACGCCTCATTATATCTACTGTTAAAAAATTCTTTTTTAAAAAAGTTGTGCCATAATTTCGTTTTCCTCCTCAGTTTAATTCAGTACCACTTCTTTAGCTATACAATCTACATATCTAACCATTAGCATTCTTCTTTACCACCACGTTTTGATAGCGTCCCTGCTCATCGGCCGCGTTTCACTTACATACAATCTGAAAAAGGAAATGCAAAGGCTCAATCTAGATATAGTAGGGGTCAGTGAAGTGAAGTGGAAGGAAGACAAGGATTTCTGGTCAGATGAGTATCGGGTAATATCAACAGCAGCAGAAAATGGTATAACAGGTGTAGGATTCGTTATGAATAGTAAGGTAGGGCAGAGGGTGTGTTACTGTGAACAGTTCAGTGACCGTGTTGTTCTAATCAGAATCGACAGCAGACCAACACCGACAACGATAGTTCAGGTATACATGCCGACGTCGCAAGCTGAAGATGAACAGATAGAGAAAGTGTATGAGGATATTGAAAGGGTAATGCAGTATGTAAAGGGGGACGAAAATCTAATAGTCATGGGCGACTGGAATGCAGTTGTAGGGGAAGGAGTAGAAGAAAAAGTTACAGGAAAATATGGGCTCGGGACAAGGAATGAAAGAGGAAGAAGACTAATTGAGTTCTGTAACAAGTTTCAGCTAGTAATAGCGAATACCCTGTTCAAGAATCACAAGAGGAGGAGGTATACTTGGAAAAGGCCGGGAGATACTGGAAGATTTCAATTAGATTACATCATGGTCAGACAGAGATTCCGAAATCAGATACTAGATTGTAAGGCGTACTCAGGAGCAGATATAGACTCAGATCAAAATATAGTAGTGATGAAGAGTAGGCTAAAGTTCAAGACATTAGTCAGGAAGGATCAATACGCAAAGAAGTGGGATACGGAAGTACTAAGGAATGACGAGATACGTTTGAAGTTCTCTAACGCTATAGATACAGCAATAAGGAATAGCGCAGTAGGCACTACAGTTGAAGAGGAATGGATATCTCTAAAAAGGGCCATCACAGAAGTTGGGAAGGAAAACATAGGTACAAAGAAGGTAGCTGCGAAGAAACCATGGGTAACAGAAGAAATACTTCAGTTGATTGATGAAAGGAGGAAGTACAAACATGTTCCGGGAAAATCAGGAATACAGAAATACAAGTCGCTGAGGAGTGAAATAAATAGGAAGTGCAGGGAAGCTAAGACGAAATGGCTGCAGGAAAAATGTGAAGATATCGAAAAACATAGGATTGTCGGAAAGACAGACTCAGCATACAGGAAAGTCAAAACAACCTTTGGTGACATTAAAAGCAACGGTGGTAACATTAAGAGTGCAACGGGAATTCCACTGTTAAATGCAGAGGAGAGAGCAGATAGGTGGAAAGAATACATTGAAAGCCTCTATGAGGGTGAAGATTTGTCTGATGTGATAGAAGAAGAAACAGGAGTCGAGGACTTACGGTCAAATAAGGCAGAAGGGATAGATAACATTCCATCAGAATTTCTAAAATCATTGGTGGAAGTGGCAACAAAACGACTATTCACGTTGGTGTGTAGAATATATGAGTCTGGCGATATACCATCTGACTTTCGGAAAAGCATCATCCACACAATTCCGAAGACTGCAAGAGCTGACAAGTGCGAGAATTATCGCACAATCAGCTTAACAGCTCACGCATCGAAGATGCTTACAAGATTGATATACAGATGAATGGAAAAGAAAATTGAGAACGCGCTAGATGACGATCAGTTTGGCTTTAGGAAATGTAAAGGGACGAGAGAGGCAATTCTGACGTTACGGCTAATAATGGAAGCAAGGCTAAAGAAAAATCAAGACACTTTCATAGGATTTGTCGACCTGGAAAAAGCGTTCGACAATATAAAATGGTCCAAGCTGTTCGAGATTCTGAAAAAAGTAGGGGTAAGCTATAGGGAGAGACGGGTCATATACAATATGTACAACAACCAAGGGGGAATAATAAGAGTGGACGATCAAGAACGAAGTGCTCGTATTAAGAAGGGTGTAAGACAAGGCTGTAGCCTTTCGCCCCTTCTCTTCAATCTGTACATCGAGGAAGCAATGATGGAAATAAAAGAAAGGTTCCGGAGTGGAATTAAAATACACTCCTGGAAATGGAAAAAAGAACACATTGACACCGGTGTGTCAGACCCACCATACTTGCTCCGGACACTGCGAGAGGGCTGTACAAGCAATGATCACACGCACGGCACAGCGGACACACCAGGAACCGCGGTGTTGGCCGTCGAATGGCGCTAGCTGCGCAGCATTTGTGCACCGCCGCCGTCAGTGTCAGCCAGTTTGCCGTGGCATACGGAGCTCCATCGCAGTCTTTAACACTGGTAGCATGCCGCGACAGCGTGGTCGTGATCCGTATGTGCAGTTGACGGACTTTGAGCGAGGGCGTACAGTGGGCATGCGGGAGGCCGGGTGGACGTACCGCCGAATTGCTCAACACGTGGGGCGTGAGGTCTCCACAGTACATCGATGTTGTCGCCAGTGGTCGACGGAAGGTGCACGTGCCCGTCGACCTGGGACCGGACCGCAGCGACGCACGGATGCACGCCAAGACCGTAGGATCCTACGCAGTGCCGTAGGGGACCGCACCGCCACTTCCCAGCAAATTAGGGACACTGTTGCTCCTGGGGTATCGGCGAGGACCATTCGCAACCGTCTCCATGAAGCTGGGCTACGGTCCCGCACACCGTTAGGCCGTCTTCCGCTCACGCCCCAACATCGTGCAGCCCGCCTCCAGTGGTGTCGCGACAGGCGTGAATGGAGGGACGAATGGAGACGTGTCGTCTTCAGCGATGAGAGTCGCTTCTGCCTTGGTGCCAATGATGGTCGTATGCGTGTTTGGCGCCGTGCAGGTGAGCGCCACAATCAGGACTGCATACGTCCGAGGCACACAGGGCCAACACCCGGCATCATGGTGTGGGGAGCGATCTCCTACACTGGCCGTACACCACTGGTGATCGTCGAGGGGACACTGAATAGTGCACGGTACATCCAAACCGTCATCGAACCCATCGTTCTACCATTCCTAGACCGGCAAGGGAACTTGCTGTTCCAACAGGACAATGCACGTCCGCATGTATCCCGTGCCACCCAACGTGCTCTAGAAGGTGTAAGTCAACTACCCTGGCCAGCAAGATCTCCGGAGTCGGTCCCCACTGAGCATGTTTGGGACTGGATGAAGCGTCGTCTCACGCGGTCTGCACGTCCAGCACGAACGCTGGTCCAACTGAGGCGCCAGGTGGAAATGGCATGGCAAGCCGTTCCACAGGACTACATCCAGCATCTCTACGATCGTCTCCATGGGAGAATAGCAGCCTGCATTGCTGCGAAAGGTGGATATACACTGTACTAGTGCCGACATTGTGCATGCTCTGTTGCCTGTGTCTATGTGCCTGTGGTTCTGTCAGTGTGATCATGTGACGTATCTGACCCCAGGAATGTGTCAATAAAGTTTCCCCTTCCTGGGACAATGAATTCACGGTGTTCTTATTTCAATTTCCAGGAGTGTACAAGGTGAAAGGATATCAATGATACGATTCGCTGATGACATTGCTATCCTGAGTGAAAGTGAAGAAGAATTAAATTATCTGCTGAACGGAATGAACAGTCTAATGAGTACACAGTATGGTTTGAGAGTAAATCGGAGAAAGACGAGGTAATGAGAAGTAGCAGATATGAGAACAGCGAGAAACTTAGCATCAGGATTGATGGTCACGAAGTCAATGAAGTTAATTTGAGGAAGAAATTTCTGAGGATGTACATCTGGAGTACAGCATTGTATGGTAGTGAAACATGGACTGTGGGAAAATCGGAACAGAAGAGAATCGAAGCATTTGAGATGTGGTGCTATAGACGAATGTTGAAAATTAGGTGGACTGATAAGGTAAGGAATGAGGAGGTTCTACGCAGAATCGGAGAGGAAAGGAGTATGTGGAAAACACTGATAAGGAGAAGGGACAGGATGATAGGACGTCTGCTAAGACATGAGGGAATGACCTCCATGGTACTAGAGGGAGCTGTAGAGGGCAAAAACTGTAGAGGAAGACAGAGATTGGAATACGTCAAGCAAATAATTGAGGACGTAGGTTGCAAGTGCTACTCTGAGATGAAGACGTTAGCACAGGAAAGGAATTCGTGGCGGGCCGCATCAAACCAGTCAGTAGACTGATGACAAAAAAAAAAACAATGCTACACTCCAAACAAATATCTTCATGAACTGCTACTCAACCATTTAAATATCTACTCGATGTCAACAAATTTTCTTCTTCAGAAACGCTGTTCCTGCTATTGGCAGTGTGGATTTTATACCGCCTCTATTTCTGCCATCTCAGTTACTGCTTCCCCTTCAATTTTACAGCTGCAGTGTGGTTTGTGTACAAGTTGTTGATAGTCTCTCTCAGTTACTGCTTCCCTTTCAAGTCACTGAAATTTTACAGCTGCAGTGTGGCTTGTGTACAAGTTGTAGACAGTCTCTCTGTGTCTGTGTCTTACCGCTGACAGCTCCAGAGCTTCGAAGAGTGTCTTTCAATTAAGACTGTCGAAACCTTTCTCTACGTATACAAATGCCATAAAACAGGTTTGGCTTTCTTTAGTCTGTCTACTAAGCTAAGTGGCAGGATCAATATCGCCTCGCGTGCTCAGACATTTCACAGGAATCTTACGTTGTGCTCATGTTAGCGGGTATAACCACTCTCCCTCTCCTCTCTGCATATTGCTTCCACCTTCTAACCTTGTCTTCTTTGCTTAGTTCTTGCTTGGCAAATGAGTTGTTGACAGTTGCTTCTCTTTTGAGCCAAGTTTTCTTTCCTCTTTCTCTTATTTAATTTCGGCGTCTATATATTCCAATTGCAAAATCACAGTTGCGATTTTGGGCTCTCGGTCAGCGTCATTTTTTTAGACATCTGTGTTCCCTATTGCTTGCTTTATTTGCTGCAGTTTTATGTTTTACCCTGTTGTAAATTATATTCAATACATCGTATTATATCCAAAGATTTCTACTGTACCTTTCTTCCATCCCCTGCTGCCTTCACCACTCTGTCTCTCAAAGATATTTATTTGTATTGTAGTGGTTTCCTTCCTCTGTTTCAATCAGTCGGGACCTAGTGATCGTTCAGAAAAACTCTGGGTCTTAACTTATTCAGGTTCCAACACTTTAATTTGCAACCGTTTACTGTCTCTTTAATTGTAACTACAGTTCATAACCAATAAAATATCGTCGGTCTGCGTTTCGAAATTTCTGTTCCAAATATGCATCCTTCTTTCATGATTCTTAAGCAAAGTGTTTGTAATGATTTAATGGTGCCCTGTGCAAAATTCTATCAGGAAGCTGCCCCTTTCATCCATCCCACAACGCTATGTTTTCCTACTATTTTGTCTTCCAAGACCGGCTACCGAATTCCATTCTCTCATCACATTTTTAATTTAGGTCTCGCTTAACTACTGAACAATCTCTGTTATAGTACATTACTTCAATCAGTTCATCATCTATGGTGGGGATAAGCATGTAAATTTTTATCACCGTGGTGAGGGTTTCGGTAATGATCATGTTAATGGCAGTTTAGAGATGTAGCTGAGTTTCGTGATACCACTTCGTTGGTAGATTCAATAGCTAACTTTCGCAGAGTGGTTAAAATACGTGCTCTTAACATAGCAAATACTGAGGACCAACTGTCAGACATTTTCAGTTATAAATAAATGACTACCACGTAACAGGTAATGTGCTATCATTACAGTAAACTGCGTTTAGGTGCTGCAGTTATCAAAACTAAAAGCCAGTATGAAAGAAACAGTAAGTTCCTGTTCTGGGGCGATGGGTTTTCTAAATGAGATAGTGCACAATCATGAACGGAAATCGCCAAATCTGTTTGTTACGAAATAAGAAAACACGACTGATGAAATATGTGAAAGAGTACATCGTAGAGAAAATAAAAAGTTGTATGTCCTCATCAAACTTCGTCTTTCTTCCTTGTAGATTCACGGTACACTTTAATCAAATGTACCGCGCGTTTCGATGCGTCCCGCCCCATGCCTCACGAGCGGCGGTTCGTTGTTGGCTACCGCTAGCTTCCGCCAATACTGCCAGCCGCCGCTTCACCGCGGAAAACGCGTGCCGCCGCTAGAGAGCCTGTATATGGAGAGAGTGGCCAACCGAACGATACGGCGGCCATTTTTCTGCCAAAGCGCGGGCGGAACTTTTGAATGGCCAGTAGTGGAGTACACACTCACCGAATCAAAAGCATAAGACCATATGGCGAAATCATTCGTTAAATGCCTTTCTTTACAGCTATAATACACTCATAGTAGCCTACTACGTACACCACAGAAAATTTGATACAGTGACTGTAAAAACTATACGTTACTTGCATTTATCTCCTTTACAGTTCGTTTACTAGACATATTGCAATGAAAGTAACGTAAAATAAAAAAAATATCATGCATAGCATTTGTTTTGTATCGGAAGTGCATAACGCTAAAGATTTAACGTTCCCGTATTACGTCAGATGTATGAAAGTCGTAAGCAGTTGTTTAGAACCAAATGCATCGTTTACGAACGTCTGCAGAACGAATTACAGATGTCAAAAATAATACTGTATAATTACTAACGTGTTTACTTCAAACATGTATGCCTACCGACTTCATCACAAAACGCTTCATTATTTCAACTTGTATGTAAGATCGCAAACGCTAATTACGCACTAAAACCGATATACAACTAAATCGAACATGTATGCACAACGCATAACAAGTCTCTCAATTATTCAAATAGCTTTTAATCGTTTCCAAAAGTCCTCCGAACTTCAATTCAACTCAAAAGCACGGCGAACATAGGAAGCGCCAGAGACGTTTGGCAGAAAAATGGCGCCGAAGCTAATCAACCAGTCACAGGCAACTTCACCTATGGCCACTCCCAAGGTCCGTAAAAAAAATAAGGTTGAGCAGTAAGCGTTCTGTCCTGCCATTGGCTGAGGCTGTGACGTCACGAAGGAACCACCGCTGCCTCTGGAACAGCGCTACAATACGCAGCCCGCGCATTTAACCGATGTATTTGTGAAATGTTTCAGTTTCTACAGAAATAGTAAAAGGTAAATTGTTATTCTGCTATTTCGAGAAAGTTACTGCTATATTCTGTAGCTTGTCCAGCTTTAAACAGACACTGCTGAGTGCTGACTTTAATAAAATCAAGCGTCTATAGATCAAACTATACAAAAATAAGTGCGAAGTACAGTCTGTTTTGCAGTACTCTACGAAGTAAACGTTCGAAATGAGCATTCAATTATCTAACTTTGGCTCTGGGAAAAGTGTTAACTTGTAGACAAGCTCTATGTAACGCGCATTTATATTCTGTTTACATCATGTCTACAAAAACACTGTCATTTTCACTCAAGAAATTATGCAATTGCCTTATTTGTAGGAAGCATTTGAATTACCTACCTGAACTGACACACACACACACACACATTCTTAATTTTCTCACACCTCAAACCTTTGGCTTATATTTTTATCAAGGTGAATGTATAATGTTTGCCCTAGTTGTTAAAATTCACTTATATAAAAGAGCATTGAATCAAAAAAAGTGCTGCAAAATACGATTTACAGGAAATAGTGGTAAATTAACTTACCGAGTCCGCCGTTCAGCAAAGTTGGTGTGTAGTGTGGGAAACAATAAGCCAATCCTTGGCACTGTCAGTGTAGAGTCTTGCTAGTTGTGAAACACATACAGTCAGAGGACCTTCACTTCTATCACTAAGTTTATATATTATTTAACTTTCGCAAATATTGTTTATTTACATTCTAAAGCGATGACAAATACCACTTCCTTGCTTTCCGTTGCTGAGCGGCAACTGCTTTCTTCGACTTGTCCTTTGCAGACAGCCAACGCAGTCGGATAAATGTTCTCGTCCTAGCGTAAATCTTAATGATTTCTGGGTGAATAGTGGGGAATCGCTCGGTAAGTATAGCGCACAGGTTCTTGATGACACCACTTTCCCTGGACAAACTGTCGTGTCCATGGATCTGGGCAAAAATTAATTCAAATTAGCTAATTGTTTCGAGCCACGTTTCTGAAGGCACAAGCAAACCGCCACGAGAAACCATGCCCAGCCATCCTCTCGATGTCTCCTCAGGCAGTGTCAGTAACTCCCCAGTGGGTGTGGCCAGTCATCTGTCATACTGTCTGCATCGATAAGCTACATATCCAGCAAGATATTTAAATCCTTCAGTGCTACAATCAGAAGCCAGTGACATTGGAGGCACATCGGATTCTCCTACTCCAAAATCTAAATCTTCTATCTCCTTCTCTCCTTCAACCATTGCCAACGCCTCAGACATATCAGGCAGGATATTGCCAAAAACAATTGCAGTCACGAATCTTCCTTCTTCATCTGGCTCAACAGACGATGCGTTTGCTCCCAACAACAACAGTCTTAACCGGCTCTTTACCTCGAATGGCGATGGATGATCATAAAAACGTCTACAAAGATAACCAGACGGAAACGACAACACGCACGAAACACAACACGGACGAACCACGACAACACAAAGCTCAGACGTACACTTCGCGCGCGCCAAGAGCTGTTCCTCAGTGACGTCATGCGCAGAACGTCAGAAATGGGTTTGCTTCTGCGCAGCAGCTACTGCTCCCTCGTGGGCCACTCCCTCTGTATACAGGCTCTCTAGCCGCTGCCGTTGCCGCACGCCGCGCTTGGTGGGAATCGGCCCTTACAACATGTGTGCAGTGAGCGCGCCGGCCCCCGCAACTGTTCGCTGAGAGCGCGCCGGCCCCATTTGACTGTCGCGGTCCTCCCAGCTTCTCAGTGGCCGCCGGCTGACCCTGAGCCAACCGCCGAGGCACGGATAAAGGCACCAGGTGCAGCGGCGAGCTGTTCAGTGCGGGCGCGGCTTCCCTGCCGCTGCCGCTGCCGCCGCCCACCTTCCGCTGCCGCCGCCCACCTCCGTCACCCCTGATGCAGTCCATCCGCGGAGTGCAGAGTGGCAAGCAACAAAGCTTCGCCGCTCCACACCGGCCGAGATGGCCGCGTCGCGGGCTCTGCGGTTGCTGCCAACTACACTGTGCTCGTCATAAGAACAAACCTGATATAAACATTACACCATATATTGTTTCGCGTTTGATTGAATCTAATTCGATTTTGTCTCACGTGGAGCGAACGCCAAGCTGTGTCGACTACAGTCAAACATGCTCATAAGGATACCTTTTATGCCGTGTTACACGGACATAGAGCGATAATGCGGGACAACAGGTTTATCTGTGCATTTAACTTAAAGAGCACTGGCCTGTCAGCTGGTCCAAGCAAATTCAAATGGCTCTGAGCACTATGGGACTTAACATCTATGGTCATCAGTCCCCCCAGACTTAGAACTGCTTAAACCTAAGTAACCTAAGGACATCACACACATCCATGCCCGAGGCAGGATTCGATTTGCGACCGTAGCAGCAGCGCGGTTCCTGACTGAAGCGCCTAGAACCGCTCGCTCACCATTAGTATTCAGTCTTACAAAAGATAAGAAGTAGGAAACATATTTGAAAGTTATAAAGTTCGCTCAAGATCAATGTAGGAAGAGGCAACTGTCCTTAATTCCAAAAACAGTGGTAAATGAATTCGAACTCCTTCGATGAAAGTATCAAGGTTGCCTTCCCACTGGTCAAGATTACTGGTTGTCGGTTTCACCTAGGTCAAGCTTGGTAGTTACAAGTGCAATCGTTATTTTAAGAACACAGCGTTACTATTAAACGATGAACGGCTATAATTGTAGAGAATATTATCTCCGTCTTATTAAAACAGCAGAATGCAGTTAATCCTAAAATTACATTGTTCTTAAAATCAGCTATACATTATTCACGTTACCATGGGTTGTGTACATTGCTCAAGTTGCCCACCTTAGAAAACTTTCACCGGATGTTTTTGTTAATCTGGTCAGCACATAGTTACAAAAATCCACAAAATATGATGCTAATGTAACTAAAAATTACATTTTCTCGTCACGTTTGGCTAGCAGAGTGCTCTTCCTTATGAAGAACGACTAACGCTTATCAGATCTTTCATTCCCGGTGCAGTGCTTCGTGTTAATCTCTTCACCTAAACATGTTCAACTTTGTGAAAAGTGTGAAACGCGAACGAAATGATACCTGCGTAAGAACTTGCAGAAAATGGCCACCTCATGAAAACGAACTCGAAAGCCAGGGCAAGGTGAGCTTTCATACAATAGAAATTAGATTTGGTCATAAATGTTGAAAATGACAAATTATAATTTGTGAACTGCCCGTGAATAGAATATAAGATAAAAACATGTAGTTGTTTTGAGCAAATATACACATGAAAAACTTTTGTCCCCAGCTCGTGGTCTAGTGGTTATCGTTGCTGTCTCTGGATCACGGGGTCCCGGGTTCGAATCGCAAACGGATGAGGGATTTCCTCTCCCTGGGGACTGGGTGCTTGTGTTGTCCTCATCATTTCATCATCATCATCATCATCATCATCATCATAAAAATTCGTGGTTTAATGTGAATGTTAAAAAAATTGGAGTGTGTGAAAATTGGGACCGTGTACAGGCGCTGGTGACCGCATAGTTGAACGCCCCACAAAGCAAACATCATCATCATCACCCCGGTTCCCAGAAATCCTGAAGACAGACGTTGACTGTGGATATTGTATCACAGAAACAGTCCCTTTGACTGTTCGGAGATATCACTAAACCCTCCCGAGGATGTAAACAACCATGCATGAGCAGCGCCTATTAGACGGATGGAGTCCGATAGCCGATCAATTCCAGTCAGTCCACCAGGAAAGAGGTACACGGCTTGTGTTGTCTGTAGTTCAACCCTCCCTAGACGGTGAATACCGCGGTTCGATCGCGTCCGCATTGTTACTTTGTGCCAGGAAGGGCTCTCAACAAGGGAAGTGTCCAGGCGTCTCGGAAAGAACGATAGCGATGTGGTGGGACATGGAGGAGATACAGAGAGACAGGCACTGTCAATGACATGACTCGCTCAGGCCACCCGAGGCTTACTACTGCAGTGGATGGCCGCTACCTACGGATTATGGCTCGGAGGAACCCCCACAGCAACGCCACCACGTTGAATAATGCTTTTCGTGCAGCCACAGGACGTCGTGTTACGACCCAGACTGTCCACAATAGGCTGCATGATGCGCAACTTCACTCCCGACGTCGATGGCGAGGTCCATCTTTGCAACTACGAGAGCATGCTGCACAATACAGATGGGCCCAACAACATGCTGAATGGACCGCTCAGCATTGGCATCACTTTCTCTTCACCGATGAGTGTCGCATATGCCTTCAACCAGACAATCGTCGGAGTCGTGTTTGGAGGCAACCCGGTCAGGCTGAACGCCTTAGACACGCTGTGCAGCGAGGCCAGCAAGGTGGAGCTTCCCTGCTGTTTTGGGGTGGCATTATGTGGGGCCGACGTACGCCGCTGGTGGTCGTGGAAGGCGCCGTAACGGCTTACGATACGTGGATACTATCCTCCAACAAACAGTGCAACAATATCGTCAGCGTATTGGCGAGGCATTCGCCTTATTGGACGACAATTCGTGCCCCCACCGTGCACATCTTGTGAATGACTTCCTTCAGGATAACGACATCGCTCGACTAGAGTGACAGCATTGTATCAATAAGTGTGTGCATTTGATATCTTTGTTATTGTAATTATGAAAAATTTAATCAAATCATTATTGGCCACTGCCCAAAATAATTTGTAAAATTTTTTGTGGGGAGCATGGGGGCTATGTAAGTAGGCTGTTTAGGTTTTTTTATTGGTAACGCCACCTCTGTATGAAAATCACTGGCTGTGCTGTGTGCAGTCTGTGGCTGCTTTGCATTGTTGTAATACTCGCCATTGTAGTGTTGGGCAGCTGGATGTGAACAGCGCGTAGCGTTGCGCAGTTGGAGGTGAGCCGCCAGCAGTGGTGGATGTAGGGAGAGAGATGGCGGAGTTTTAAAATTTGTAATGAACTGCTATATTTATATATGATGATATCAAGGTAAATACATTGTTTGTTCTCTATTAATATCTTTCATTTGCTAACTATCCCTATCAGTAGTTAGTGCCTTCCATAGTTTGAATCTTTTATTTAGCTGGCAGTAGTGGCGCTCGCTGTATTGCAGTAGCTTGAGCAGCGAAGATTTTTGTGAGGTAAGTGATTTGTGAAAGGTATAGTTTAATGTTAGTCAGGGCCATTCTTTTGTAGGGAATTTTGAAAGTCAGATTGCGTTGCGCTAACAAAATATTGTGTGTCAGTTTAAGCACAGTCATGTATAATTGTTAAAAAGCGGAAGTTTCACATTGAGGAGTGGGACAGTCTGCACGAACAGCTCGTTGTGGATAGTATGTGACGACGAATACAGATATGCATCAATGCAAGAGGACGTGCTACTAGGTACTAGAGGTACCGGGGTGTCCAGCAATCTGGACCACCGCCTCTGAAGGTCTCGCTGTATGGTGGTACAACATGCTGTGTGTGGTTATCAAGCGCAATAAAATCGGCGGAAATAATGTGTATGCTGATCTCTATTCCAATTTTCTGTACAGGTTCCCGAACTCTCAGAACCGAGGATGCAATAGTTTTTTTGATGTGTGTATTTTTGTATGTGAAATTTGTAGTAACATCTTTATATTTGTATACAATTTTTTTCTTTTATATCTTGTTTATTGGTCCAGTGTTTACCATATTCTGTAAGAGTGTTGTAAATAGTGGCGGAGGTCATGCGCTTGCTCCATTCAGATAGGGAAGAGCTTGTCAGGATAGTGCAACTTACACTGAGCTGACAAAAATAAAGGGATAGCGAGGTGCACATACAGAGACGGCGGTAGTATCGTGTGCACAGTGTGTAAAAGCACACTGCACTGGATGAGCTCTCATTTGTACTCAGTGGACTCACGTGAAGAGTTTTCCGACCTGATTACGGCCGCATGATGGGAAACAACACTCTGTGAACGCGGAATGGAAGTTGGAGCTGGACGCACGCGACAATCCATTTCAAAAATCGTTAGGGAATTCAATATTCCGAGATTCCCAGCGTCAAGAGCGTGCGCAGAATAGCAAATTTCACGCATTGACTCTCACGACGGACAACGCAGTAGCCGACGGCCTTCACCTAACGACCGAGGACGGCGGCCTTTGCGTGCAGTTGTCAACGCCAACAAACAAGCAACACTGTGTGAAAAAAAATGTTCAACTGTGTGTGAAATCTTATGGGATTTAACTGCTAAGCTGATCAGTCCCTAAGCTTACACACTACTTAACCTAAATTATCCTAAGGACAAACACACCCACCCATGCCCGAGGGAGGACTCGAACCTCCTCCGGGACCAGCCGCACAGTCCACGGCTGCAGCGCCTTAGACCGCAGCACTGTTTGAATTAACCGCACAAATCAATGTGGGACGTAAGACGAACGTAAACTTATGTGTGGTCAAATTTGCCGTCAATGGGATATGGCAGTGGACGACCGACACGGGTGGCTTTGCTAGCAGCATGACATCGCCTGCAGCCCCTCCCCTGGGCTCCTGACCATATCGGCTGGACCCTAGACGACTGGAAAACCACGGCCTGGTCAGATGAGTCTCGATCTTTGTTAGCAAGTGCTGATGGTAGAGTTCCAGTGTGGCGCAGACCCCATGAAGCCACGGACCCAAGCTGTCAACAAGACACTGTGCTGGCTGGTGTTGGCTCCGTAATGGCGTGGGCTTTGTCTACGTGGAATGGACTGAGTCCTCTGGTTCAGCTGAAAGGATCAATGATTCGAAATGGTTACGTTCGGCTAGTTAGTGACCATTTGCAGCCATTCATGCACTTCATCTTTCCAAACAAAGATGTCATGTCACTTTGCGACAATTGTTCCCGATACTTTTGAGGACACCCTTGGGAGAGCCAGTCCTGACAAAACTACCATCTGGTGAGCAAAATGTATGAGACAGGCGAAATACCCTCAGACTTCAAGAAGAATATAATAATTCCAATCCGAAAGAAAGCAGGTGTTGACAGATGTGAAAATTACCGAACTATCAGTTTAATAAGTCACGGCTGCAAAATACGAACACGAATTTTTTACAGACGAATGCATAAACTATTAGAAGCCGACCTCAGGGAAGATCAGTTTCGATTCCGTAGAAATGTTGGAAGACGTGAGGCAATACTGACCCTACGACATATCTTAGAAAATAGATGAAGGAAAGGCAAACCTACGTTTCTAGCATTTGTAGACTTAGAGAAAGCGTTTGACAATGTTGATTGGAATACTCTCTTTCAAATTCTGAAGGTGGCAGGGGTAAAATACAGGGAGCGAAAGGCTATTTACAATTTGTACAGAAACCAGATGGCATAAGAGTCGAAGGACATGAAAGGGAAGCATTGGTTTGGAAGGGAGTGGGACAGGGTTGTAGCCTCTCCCCGATGTTATTCAATCTGTATATTGAGCAATCAGTGAAGGAAACAAAAGAAATATTCCGAGTAGGTATTAAAATCCATGGAGAAGAAATAAATACTTTGAGGTTTGCCGATGACATTGTAATTCTGTCAGAGACAGCAAGGAACTTGGAAGAGCAGTTGAACGGAATGGACATTGTCTTGAAAAGAGGATACAAGATGAACATCAACAAAAGCAAAACGAGGATAATGGAATGTAGTAAAATTAAATCAGGTGATGCTGAGGGAATTAGATTAGGAAATGAGACACTTAAAGTAGTAAAGGATTTTTCCTATTTGGGGAGCAAAATTACTGATGATGGTCGAAGTAGAGAGGATATAAAATGTAAACTGACAGTGGCAAGGAAAGCGTTTCTGAAGAAGAGAAATTTGTTAACATCGAGTATAGATTTAAGTGTCAGGAAGTCGTTTCTGAAAGTATTTGTATGGAGTGTAGCCATGTATGGAAGTGAAACATGGACGATGAATAGTTTGAACAAGAAGAGAATAGAAGCTTTCGAAATGTGGTGCTACAGAAGAACGTTGAAGATTAGATGGGTAGATTACATAACTAATGAGGAGGTATTGAACAGAATTGGGGAGAAGAGGAGCTTGTGGCACAACCTGACTAGAAGAAGGGATCGGTCGGTAGGACATGTTCAGAGGCATCAAGGGATCACCAGTTTACTATTGGAGGGCAGCGTGGAGGGTAAAAATCGTAGAGGGAGACCAAGAGATGAATACACTAAGCATATTCAGAAGGATGTAGGCTGCAGTACGTACTGGGAGGGGAAGCAGCTTGCACAGGATAGAGTAACATGGAGAGCTGCATGAAACCAGTCTCAGGACTGAAGACGACAACAGCGACGTTTGAGGAACATTCTGGACGATTCGCGCAGATGATTTGACCACACAGATCGCCCGACATGAATCCCGTCGAGCATTTATGGGACATAATGGAGAGGTCAGCTCGTGTACCACGTACTGCAGTAGGAACACGTTGCCCATTACGGACAGCTGTAGAGGCAACAAGGCTCAATACTTCTGCAGCGGACTCCCTATGACTTGTCGAGTCCAGGCAGCGTCGAGTTCCTGCGCTATGCTGCGCAAAATGAGGGGCGACTCTATATTAGGACGTACTCCATGACGTTTGTCGCCTCAGTCTATTTTCATGTTTTCGTTTACGGGGAAAGCTTGTAGCGTAATTGTTACAGCCGCGCTGTAAATTTGACATAAAATGCCGATAAACTGATGAAACAGCTCCCACTCTCTAGTGCAGATGTAAATAGTGCAACGTGTACACGCTGCCATTTAGTTCTGTTGATATTGTTCACAGAATCATACGTTCAAATAAATTAAGAGAAATTGCAGCGAAGCGAATGACACGAACAGTAAATTAATTTTGCGGCCTTTATGTAATAATGTGGGGCTAAGTTAATTATTACTGGAATGGCGACAGAATGTTTCTGATACGCTGCAAACACGAGCAGGGGGGCACTTGTTGGATTGCTTCGTAAACATTTACAGCGTTTATCAGCGCCGCGACACGCAGCCAAAACACGATATGAGCAAATGTTTGTCGTCGGTCCCTCAGACGTTAGCATTCTTATGTGTTTACACACCCGCGCTCTCCGTGGCAGTGTATGTAACCCAGGGAGTAAAGCAACTGATAAGGTGCGCTAGTGGCAAACGAAAAATGAACACCCTTAAGCAACGGTCGCATACGTCTGAAATACAACTGACGTATTAAAAAATATCCACACTGAGTACAGTCATAGTCACATTAAAGAATGCAAACGTTTTAAAAATGACTTTCGTGTAATTTTTAAGCAGATGGTACTGGTAAAAACAAAACGTGCTCTTAATTAACGTCTGCATAGAGAGTGTGTCGAATTATGGGCTATTTTACTTCTGTTGAGAACGGCCAGCGCCGTGTAGGGAAGACCGCACCCCTTCTATCGTTCGCTGCTCGTTACTTGTTACGTGTCAGTTTCGTAAGTAGTCTCCTGGTAGTGATGACGTCAGATACAGCGCATACAACTGTCTCCCACTGTGGCCGTCCAGAACGCATCGTTCTGGTGTCACGCTATCAGCGGAACACGATTAATGGTTCCAAAGAGGCGAACAACGTGAGCAGCGAAACCGTCCTACTGGTCCACTTGGGTAATGGCAGAAACAGCATTCTGTACCGGTTTAAATAACGGCATTAGCCGACACACACGCCTAATGACAGCCTCTCTGGCGCTTTTCACGTTGAAAACTATCCATCAGCACACACGTGAGATCATTCGTAAAGCAGAATCTCGGTAGACCTCGAACAGCTGGCATGCCGGTACGGGGAAATGAGCAGAAAATGTTCCTCAAACAAGTATGCGAAGAACTGGAGCTGCTGAAGGCACAACCACAATTCCCGTGTCGGGTATGGGGGAATGAGTAGAAAATGTTCTTCAAAGTGCTAAAAACTAAACCTACTGAAGACACAAACGTAAACACAAATTGTGAAACCTGAGTTTCTCCCGTCGTGTAAAATATTCAGTTATATTAAGGGAAACCAGCCGGGTGAAGTCTTCTACAACCGCTGGTATTTTGAAAGGTGCAGACCTGTCATTTTCACGACACAGATGCTGCAAGGAAGCGCTGTGCAAGTGAATTTGGAACATGGGTATGCAGAGCATTTCGTGAATGATAACACTCTCTCTCTCTCTCTCTCTCTCTCTCTCTCTCTCACACACACACACACACACACACAGTAGACACAAGCGCCACCAACCTGTCCCTCAGTATTTTGGCAAGAGATGGAGCTAGATTGCACGCAGAATTACAACAAAAACGTCCGTCTCTGTTTATAAAGTGGCTTGTTCATTCCATAATAACACTGCCGTTATAGCTGGAAGTACATGTCACACATCTACATCTACATCCATACTCCGCAAGCCACCTGACGGTGTGTGGCGGAGGGTACATTGAGAACCACTATCGGTTCTCTCTTCTATTCCAGTCTCGTATTGTTCGTGGAAAGAAGGATTGTCGGTATGCCTCTGTGTGGGCTCTAATCTCTCTGATTTTATCCTCATGGTCTCTTCGCGAGATATACGTAGGAGGGAGCAATATACTGCTTGACTCCTCGGTGAAGGTACGTTCTCGAAACTTCAACAAAAGCCCGTACCGAGCTACTGAGCGTCTCTCCTGCAGAGTCTTCCACTGGAGTTTATCTATCATCTCCTTAACGCTTTCGCGATTACTAAATCATCCTGTAACCAAGCCCGCTGCTCTCCGTTGGATCTTCTCTATCTCTTCTATCAACCCTATCTGGTACGGATCCCACACTGCTGAGCAGTATTCAAGCAGTGGGCGAACAAGCGTACTGTAATCTACTTCCTTTGTTTTCGGATTGCATTTCCTTAGGGTTCTTCCAACGAATCTCAGTCTGGCATCTGCTTTACCGACGATCAACGTTATATCATCATTCCATTTTAAATCACTCCTAATGCCTACTCCCAGATAATTTATGGAATTAACTGCTTCCAGTTGCTGACCTATATTGTAGCTAAATGATAATGGATCTTTCTTTCTATGTATTTGCAGCACATTACACTTGTCTACACTGATATTCAATTGCCATTCCCTGCACCATGCGTCAATTGTCGTTGTTTCCCAAAGGATGAGGGGTGCCAAGACAATGTTCTGCAATAGCAGATTTGTTCGGCTGTGGGTGCCGCTCGCGTCCAACACACCCGTCCTCCGCAGCCCTGAATGTCTGGCCAGTACTCGTATGTGACATGCTACAATAGCAGGGAATACGATAGACATCCGTATTACGCATGATCATCCCTTACAGATCCTAAAACGGCCTCAGTCTTAGATAGTGGTCGAAAAACACATTCCACATAACATTTCCGAAAAAAAGACCAGTCCTTTGGGAAATGCTTGCTGCGCAAGGCAATAACACAGAAGGCTTTTCTACAACCTGGGCATTATCATCACTAACCCCAGTGCTCGGTTGGTCGATAGCCCAGCGCTTTTTGACAAAAAGTGACTTCCAGATGGGATGATAACTCAGCTGACAAACTTTCAGGGCTGGAGTGGGTGACAACTATCAGCCTCGGCTGTAATTTTCCATCATGAAACGAATATTCCGTTGGATTAAATTCAGGCACTCGAAAACGCCTTTTAAATTCTCACTACGATGAGACCAAACGACAAAAGAGTAATCTCCATATATGAAAATGCACGCAGTTTCTAATGCATTGCAGAACATAGAATTGGTCGCAGTCATCCTATGGAATATAAAAATACGGAGACCCTGATATGTACTTCCATATACTGGAATATTGACCGAGCGAGGTGGCGCAGTGGTTAGACACTGGACTCGCATTCGGGAGGACGACGGTTCGATCCCACGTCGGGCCATCCTGATTTAGGTTTTCCGTGATTTCCCTAAATCGCTCCAGGCAAATGCCGGGATGGTTCCTTTGAAAGGGCGCGGCCGACTTCCTTCCCTAATCCGATGAGACCGATGACCTCGCTGTCTGGTCTCCTTCCCCAAAGAACCCAACCCAACCCAACTGGAATATTGATATTAAGGCTGTTGAAATTGAATTAACGCGTGACGTTACAAACAGAGGTGGAGGTTTTCGCTTAGAATTTTCAGCTAATCGTTTCCTCTGCTTTGTCAAAAAACAGAGGGACAGAGTTAATGCTGCTTTACCCATTCATTTTTAATATTCACTATCGATAACTTCTGGTGGCACCCATCTTTGGTTTCTTGGCGGCGGTACTGCTCCGCTGTGTGTGTGTGTGTGTGTGTGTGTGTGTGTGTGTGTGTGTATGTGTGTATGTGTGTGTGTGTGTGTGTGTGTATGTGAGCGTGTGTATGGATGGGTATGTGGATGGGTGGGTAAGTGCTTTAGCGCAGCGCTACATTAGTGCCTTGAAAATGACAGCGTGTGCACATGTCGAAATTTCGGCGGTTGTCGAAGGCGTACCCGGCTGCATTCCCGTAACTTATTCCTACATTTTGTACGCTGGAAGAACCTCAGTTTCTACATTGCTTTCCTCTCCGGGGACGAAGTGTATCGCCGTTTGCGGAGGTTTTATTAACTCCGCAGTAGTGAAGTAAGATGGCAGTATGCATAGTCCCTTTTCTAGCGATGTCGTTATCATAATATTGTTCCAACGTTTACCGAAGTTCTGCGTTGTATTAATTGCCCTACTGCAAATCACAAAAAAGAATGTAATGTTGCTCGTGAAGGAGCCAACTACACTCCCCAATAGTTTTATTCTGTTTCCCAGGAATTATTTCGGCTTTGTTTAATGACTAATTCAATGATTTCGTCCTTTTGTTAGAAATGGCCAGACGGTTTTTCATTGTAGCAGTGTAACTGGAAATTTCATTTCGTAACTGCTCAGTATTCACAGAAGTTTGAACATTCCCGTGGCTCGGAGTCGAACAATGTACCTCGACGTTCTGTGATCTGCCTCAGGGAGGAAGCTTTTGTGCCGCCGCTTTATTCGTGCCAGGGAGAGGTTTAAATTATTCACCACGACGAAGCGTTTACGATTGGTTGATTTTACAAGTCCTCTTGAACAGGCTGCTTTTATACAACCTTCTGATTCTGCAGAGGAGGTTAAGAGGAAGACGTGTCGCGTGTTGACTGGGGCATGTCCACCCAAGAGTTCTGTAACAGCCGCTGAGAGAGCTTGTTTACGTTCACTCACAAGGATCCCATTCAGTGCGAGGTCGTGAGTTTAATCTTTTGTGAGGATCATTTGAAAGTGTCGTGTTTACATTTACAACAGGAAAATTATTACCCGCTAATGATGTGCACCAGGAGGACGACAGAAAATAAGTGTTCGAGAGGTGCAGAGATCAACCTTCTGTGTTATGTAGTTATTACATTCCCAAATAGACATCGCCTGCATTCAAGAGAAGTTCAAAACAAACAATTAACTTTCACCATGAACACGGAATGAGGAATAGCCTGTCACAGGGATCACAAAGGTTCGCACAAGATCGAAGACGACTCCTTGGGAGTTCCAAACCGTGCACGACGTCCAGCTGGGTAACAACGTTTAAAGAACGCGTATAGAATCATATTGGTGTAACGAGGGAATAAGAACTGATCGAATGTAATGGCATGCAATCGAATACGAAACAGTCGGTCTTGGTGCTTTTTCTAAAACTGGCTATCCCTTAAGACGTAGCTGCAGATGGAAACGGAGAGTGAAACGTCTAGCGGTTGAATTTGTCCAGTGGTTCCAGGTGATATGAACTGCAATGTCACACACTTTTCAGGAGGGATAGTTTGTTCTAAAAGAGAACGATTTTTATACGCAGACGAGGAATGAAGCAGAAGCAAGTTACTTCGCCGAGCTATTGGCCAAAAGCAGTGCTCACACTACTGTTGCAATTCTCTTACGCCCATTTACACACTCTTGCTTACTGTGACGAAAATATGTACTACTACCCTTGCAAGACCACGGACACGAGGAAGTACCGTAGGGAGTAGAGCACCTACAACTTCTCGCAGCAAAGTAAACGGCTTTCCACTCAATTTATCATCCAGATTAACAGTCGTCATAATTGTATACGAATGCGTTAAGGCATTGATGTTAATTGATCTTGATGCAACTCTCTTCAAACCTTCAATGCCCAGGATTCCTTAACATGCATTTCCTCTTCAAATCCTAATTGGTCGGAGTTGCAAACAAATTCCTTGCTGCATGATGGCGTAAGTTCGTTTAGCTCATCTACAAATTTTCGGACCGATTCCGGAGTTCTCTGTGCATCGTCAAGTTGAAATTTTGTTTGTAATTTCGTCGTCTTGCGTCTTTCAATCCTGTAGCACTGTTTGAAGTTATGCAACTTTACGTCGCGGGACTTTCATGTGCATAACGTAGTAGCTCACTATCATGAACGTCCTGTGAATCCTATCGAGCATTCTATCGAGGAAGAACCAGTTTCTGTAACAAGTGCGCCTTGTCCTCCCTCGAATATCTGCAGTTTTTCTTATGCACTTGTACTGCTTCCACCGACGACGTTAAACGACAATCGATGTTAACGTTATACCCCTACGAGGAATTTTTGAGGAATTTGACCGTGATATACGCTGATGAGAACAGAAGAATCAAGCTGGGGTTCGTTTCCGAAACAATCCAGCAGAGTATAACCAACAGTAAACAAGTGGGTCAAGAACAGACGTTCTCCCAGCACAAAAGCAAGTTGTAACATGCGGGCTCTCAAATAAGGTGGAATGATGGTGTGGCCCTCAACTGCGTACCCACACAGTTAGAGTTGAAATATTAAAATGTTTTGGCTGGTTTCGTTGTCTAGGGGCTGGTATCCGTAGTTGCTGCATTACAAGCCAAATACTTCTGAGTCTACAGTATACAATGAATAGAATGGTCGAAGGTTCCTGTCACTCCCAATTTTGAATGTTGTATAGAAATTTATAAATGAAAGATTGCAATTAAGTAAATTCTGCAAGTACTATTTTAACGACTTTAAATTATGGGTACGATAGCAGAAGTACCTTTCAGAATAGCCTTTATTACTCTAAAACACTTATGGTGTCGATGGTCGAACAATGAAATAAAACATAAGTTGAATAACAGGGAAACAATAGATTCCTACTTCCCGTAATTAGTTATGAACAACAACATAGCTCGCGAGATATTCACTTCTAAACGCATACTACTTCTTCACTGCAGAAGCCATGGAAATCTCACAAATCCACAAGTCGGCACTACGAAATATTTCTATCTCCCGCGACCACGCGCTAACTGCTCCAATCTCCAAGTCTTTCCCGCGACTGTTCGTCGCTGCTTCCCGTCCAGCACTCTCCTATGTCCTCTCCCGTACTGTGCAGAACTCCCCCGTCCTCTCTCGAAACGATGCTCCTCCCCCACCTCCATACAGTGTCACCACGTGTCCTTTTTGGAACGATTGCTGTGATTGGCTAGAGCGCTCCCGTCCTGTCTCCAAGCCAACGCACACTCACAAACATAATGAAACACATTCGAAATACTGGATTTACATTTAAATAACTTGAAATTACATACATATTCCTACGGGTGGACCATAAACACGCTCTAACACACATTATTAAACACACAAACAAATTAAATAAACATATATCAAAGGAATAGCAACAAAAGGTAGGCCAGTATCTTAATGTGTCTGTGCTTTCTAAAACACAATAAATATTTAACCAATTTCTTCATGAATAGCGTATATCGGATATAAACAAAGAGATAGATGAATAAATATATTTATAAGCACGCTGCTACCGGTTTTTCGTGTAACTGTGGAGTACTTATGGCCTGACGTGATTAATAGTAACTGGCCACTTTGACCTCGAATAACTCATTTACTATATAAGTTATATGCTTCTAATTCATACCAATTTAGGTTTATACTAATAGGTTTCTAAACACACATCGTCCAACAAAATCGGATGAACCGTTTAAATTTTGGAAATTCATTGCTGGGTCTTACTTGTATAATTTATCGTCAGATACTAAACTTTAAAGTAATAAGGATATTGAAAATCTGACTACACCATCACAATCGTCGTGCAAATAATGGTAATGTATATCTTTCTTTTTGAGGTACCATGATTCCTCTGGCTAGTATTAATTTCTATATGAACTGCGAAATGTCTGCCATTATGGTTTCACCAAGTCCTCCATCTTTGGCACTACCAGCATACAAGTTTCTTTCACCGACACAGCGTCACCAGGGAATTCCCAACCACGCGGTCGGCTGGCAATCACGTGACCAGCTATTGTGCGGCATCGCGGTTGTTAATGAGCTGTGGCTTTGACCAGCGTCCTGTGCGGCCGCCCCAGTTCCGGACACATAACACTTCCAGGGCGCGAAACTCGCCCGTTACCTCACAAACATTACTTATTAAAACAGGCCGTCAGCCTAATTAGCCATTATTGCATTAAGCAAAATGATAAAGCAGAAGGCAGTACTAAGGGTTACGTAACTTTCCTTGACGCACACAGACACACACTAAACCCTTTCCTTATAACTGTTCATACTGCAACACAATAACCGAACATTCCAGATAATTGTGCTACTAACAATCAAATGGCCGATGTGCAAGTTAATTATAACATATGCCACTCAATAAACTTACCTTCAATGAACTAGGTGCAACAGTTTATGAAACCAATTACCGACACACATGAAACTAGTAGCAATACTGAACAGGCAAAAGCTTGAAATGATTCTGAATTTAAATCAGGGGATCTGCTAATGATCATAATCTACAACTTCATTCCCTGATGCAGGGCCTTTAAGACTGTGCAATGGTCAATGTGCATTAGATAGATAACACAGTAAACAGATCTTTCTTAAACTCAGTTTGATGCAACTAAACAGAATGCAAATCTAACTACACTGGCTCTGAAGGAGCCTTTGCATTGCTTCATTAACTACCTAGTCTAGTACACGAGGACCCTTAAGCTTTCATGGTCTGAAGAACCATACTCATTAACAAACTACATCAGTATGTACGAGAAATTGTATTTCTATCATTAATTATTAATTAAGTAAAGCATAACAAACTATAACTCCTTAAGTAACGAACGTGCTTTCATAAGCAGTCTTTTGACCTACTAAAAGTATAATTGGCTGTGCAGATGGCAACACAACATTAAATTCATGTTTAACCACTTTCCCATAGTAAATTAGGACACTCGGAATTAAAATCACTGGGATAGGATTCCTGACCAGGTTAGTGATTTGGGATAATCACGTGGGTAAGATAGAGTTTTTAGCAACACCACAATTATTATTATAAAATCAACCAAATTTCACAAATAACTTGTCCATTTACAGAGAGCCAGATATAAACAATTTATTGGAAAGCTGGTGGTACTGGTGGCGTAATTTGCAGTGGCTGTTAATCTGACGGCGACGGAATGCTGTTGGCCTCACCCTGTTACATATCTCCTTGGCGTCGAAATTATATTTATAGGACCAAAAGCCATGCCATGATAATGCAGCATCCGAGGCGCATAAATACTGCCGTTAAGCTCTTCTGGCCTGAAAACTCCAGGAATACGAGCCACAATGGTCCGCTGCTGCTAGCGAGGTGGTAACCAGAGCACTGCTCATCCCAGACTTCTTACCCGTCACAAAGGACGAGTTGCCACTTGCTGCGTGCCAGCCACACCTTCCCCACTCCGCCAGGCTACTTCCTTAGCTGCGGGGCTTCCCCACATCTTTTACATTCAACCCTATGTTTGCTAACTGTAAACCAAGTTATTTACACTACATTACATAACAGTCATTTCAGTAGTTATTTAAATTCACAAGCACATTTTAAGTAATATCTTTCAAAACTTTCTCATAACTGAAACATGTATACATAGTCAAAGAATTTCCGTGACAAACACAATACTATACATAAGCGATACTACAAACAGACGTAGAAATAGCGATACAGATACAAAATAGCTTACTGCACAATCATATTGCTGCGGACTTATTCGAAATCTGTTCATAATTGTTTATTTACTATGCTGTGGATAATCTTGCACGCACATGTATTGTTCAGTACATGCTCCTTGGACAACGATTATCCTCACTACTTTTCACTCGAGACGGAATTTATTGCTCTCCATCCGACAAGGTAGATGAACTATATGGCTCGAAAACTGTTTCAGCATCACTTTCACTTGTTAAGCACCCATCGTCAATTGTACTCATCATGTACATTGTCCGCACAACGGAACCCATACGAAAGCACACATTCCACTGACGCATCTTGCAGAAACGCTAATATTTCATCTGCCGCTTCTTTCTCAGTTTGCGAAATTCCTGTGGTTTCTTTGTTTTGAAAAGTCAGCTTCGGCAATTATTGTTGTACACATAACGCAATGTTTGCTTTGTTTATCGTTGCCATTGCTCTGCTTTGTATCAACACCACTAGCACTTAAGCAGCGTTGTGAGTTACTCTTCCACTAAGCACTTCAGATACGTTCCGTAGTGTCATACATCCAGTCAGCCCCCTGTTGACTTTAACAGCCAATATTGTGGCTGCGTGGTAGACAATGTGTGGGGCGTCGGATGCCTGGTCTGGCCTGGCCTTTTGCGACCTCTCCTTCGATGAGATCCTTGTCAGAGTGGATCCCAATACAGCTATTTTACCTGCAGACAGTGGCAATGCTATAGTGGTGCTGGACAAGCAGGATTACGTTCAGTAGATGCAATGTGCTCACCATATGACAGCTCATCGCAGGATCGGTGCTGAAGCTACAAAAAGTGTTGAGAGACAGACCAACACCCTTCTGAAGAAAAGTTACTGCTCACAGGAGATTTTGTGCTGTTCATCCTAGATTTTGTGGTCTCCTGAATGTCGACAGGGAAGGTTTCTCTCTTACGACTATTGTGAGTAACACTGGTGCCCCAACATACCCTTTAGCGAATCGCCTTGCTGCTCTGTTGAGCCCACTGGTGGGTCAGTGTGAGCATCACATTAAGAGTTTGGCGGTTTTCCTACGTCAGTTGCACGCACTGCTTTTGAACGAGGTTTCAGGTAGTAAATGAGCTGAAATTCTTTGAACTTTTTCGCTGTCCTCCATCAGACCAACCTGGTATCGAGCGCATACCACGCAGCTGAATTGTTGCATATTTTAAGTGTCCTGCCAACGAAACACACTCTTTGGATCGCCTTCCGTGCTGTTGTAGATCGTTGCCCTTGCATGCGTTATGCATGAAGGGGAAGTACCCCGTTTTCTACGATTCGTACGACAGCACTTACCACAAACGGTTAAAGAGCGATGGATTGCTTAAAGTGATACAGTTGCAGGGCCTCATAGTTTACATGACCTTAATTTCTTAAGGCACCTCTAGACGCCCAGAGAGTCAAATTTCACCTATTTGTCCAATTATTTGGCAGAAAGCTGCTTTCTTTAACACATCTGTGAAACAAACAAGTACTGAGGCAAATTTTGTTTGATGGCAGATTTGTCTGAAAAATCTGGACGTTTACGCTTACTTTTGTCAAAAATTAGCTAGTTGCCACACTTTGAAGATGACGGACCGTATGAATCGTGCTGTTTCGCTTCGCGTTTCGAGCGGAAAAAACATTTTTTTTTGCAATTTGGAAACCTAGATCACGGAATTACGTGGATTAATCCGATCACAGGCCTGTACTGAAACGGTGGACATGTTACGTTATTGCCATCAAAAAAATATACTGCGCAAGAAGAAGCAAAAAAAAAAAAAAAAAAAAAAAAAAACTCAGCACACGGTGTAGAGGTGGAAGTACCGAAAAATTATTTTGTCTTTTAATACTTCATTTATTTTCTCATATGTTTCGTCATTATATCACTTAGTGTACGATATGCAATGAAATGTACAAATTTTAAATCTTTGAAATCTGCTTCAGTTGTCAGACATTTTAAAGTTTTTGAAATTTTTGAAAACATAGTCTGCGACCATAAAATTTGTTAAAATTAAAATTTGAAACAGTCTTGATCGCAATCTTGTTAAAATATTTTTTATTGGAGTGACTGACCGGTTTCGACTATATGAAAGAGTCATCTTCAGACTCTGTAGAGATATATTGCCAAAGTAGTACAGACGTTTAAAATGGCTCCGAGCACTGTGGGACTTAACTTCTGAGGTCATCAGTCCCCTAGAACTTAGAACTACTTATACCTAACGATCACACACACATCCATGCCCGAGGGAGGATTCGAACCTGCGACCGTAGCGGTCGCGCGTTTCCAGACTGTAGCGCCTAGAACCGCTCGGCCACCCCGGCCGGCATAGATGTTATAATAAGCATATAAAAATATATAGACAGGGTGAGTCACCTAACGTTACCGCTGGATGTATTTCGTAAACCACATCAAATGCTGATAAATCGATTCCACAGACCGAACGTGAGGAGAGGGGCTAGTGTAATTGGTTAATACAAACCATTAAAAAAGGCACGGAAGTATGTTTTTTAACACAAACCAGGTTTTTTTTAAATGGAACCCCGTTAGTTTCGTTAGCACATCTGAACATATAAAGAAATACGTAATCAGTGCCGTTTGTTGCACTGTAAAATGTTAATTACATCCGGAGATATTGTAACCTAAAGTTGACGCTTGAGTACCACTCCTCCGCTGTTCGATCGTGTGTATCGGAGAGTACCGAATTACGTAGGGATCCAAAGGGAACGGTGATGGACCTTAGGTACAGAAGAGACTGGAACAGCACATTACGCCCACATGCTAACACCTTTTTATTGGTCTTTTTCACTGACGCACATGTACATTACCATGAGGGGTGAGGTACACGTACACACGTGGTTTCCGTTTTCAATTATGGAGTGGAATAGAGTGTGTCCCGACATGTCAAGGCAATAGATGTTCAATGTGGTGGCCATTATATGCTGCACACAATTGCAATCTCTGGCGTAATGAATGTCGTACATGCCGCAGTACATCTGGTGTAATGTCGCCGCAGGTTGCCACAATACGTTGTTTCATATCCTCTGCGGTTGTAGGCACATCACGGTACACATTCTCCTTTAACGTACCCCACAGAAAGAAGTCCAGAGGTGTAAGATCAGGAGAACTGGCTGGCCAATTTATGCGTCCTCCACGTCCTATGAAACGCCCGTCGAACATCCTGTCAAGGGTCAGCCTAGTGTTAATTGCGGAATGTGCAGGTGCACCATCATGCTGATACCACATACGTCGACGCGTTTCCAGTGGGACATTTTCGAGCAACGTTGGCAGATCATTCTGTAGAAACGCGATGTATGTTGCAGCTGTTTGGGGACCAATGAGGTGGTCGCCAATGATTCCGCACCATGCATTTACAGTCCACGGTCGCTGTCGCTCTACCTGTCTGAGCCAGCGAGGATTGTCCACAGACCAGTAATGCATGTTCCGTAGATTCGCTGCCCCGCGGTTTGTGAAACCCGCTTCATCGGTAAACAGGCAGAACTGCAATGCATTCTCTGTTAATTCCCATTGACAGAATTGCACTCGATGATTAAAGTCATCACCATGTAATTGCTGATGTAGCGACACATGAAACGGGTGAAAGCGGTGACGATGCAGTATGCGCATGACACTACTTTGACTCAGTCCACCGGCTCTCGCAATGTCCCGTGTACTCATGGGTGGGTTCATGGCAACAGCAGCTAACACACCAACTGCACCCGCTTCTCCTGTGACGGGCCTGTTACGGACCCGTTTGCGTGCTACGACCATACCTGTTGCATACAGTTGGCGGTAGATGTTTTGCAATGGGCGGCGCGTTGGATGCTCTCTGTCCGGGTACCGTTCTGCATACACCCTGTAGGCTTCAGCTGCATTTCGTCGACACTCAGAGTTCGAATACACCATGGTCACAGTTCCTACAACACTACACTATCACAGACGTCTGGTAACATGGTGTACTACAGCTGGCCTGCGTGCGGAGACGAATGCAGAATAACAATAGCAGCAAGCGCTACATGCGGACACTGCGAAAGGTAGACCAAACCACAAAAGTGCACTACAGCCACACTCGTAAACACGGTCGTCATCGTAAACATGTCCCTGCAGATGCTGCTCGCCGACCGTGGCCCGTGTTTGTTACAAAATGGGTCAAATGGCTCTGAGCACTATGGGACTCAACTGCTGTGGTCATCGGTCCTCTAGAAGTTAGAACTACTTAAACCTAACTAACCTAAGGACATCACACACATCCGTGCCCGAGGCAGGATTCGAACCTGTGACCGTAGCAGTCGCACGGTTCCGGACTGCGCGCCTAGAACCGCGAGACCACCGCAGCCGGCGTGTTTGTTACAACACGCAACTGAACGTCGGAGGTTTCAAGCGTGAACTTTACGTTACAATATCTCCGGATGTAATTAACATTTTGCAATGCAACAAACGGCACTGATTACGTATTTGTTTATATGTTCATATGTGCTAACAAAACTAACGTGGTTCCATTTAAAACAACGTAGGTTTGTGTTAAAAAACATAGTTCCGTGCATTTTTGTATGGTTTGTATTAAACAATTACACTAGCCCCTCTCCTCACGTTCGGTCTGTGGAATCGATTCGTCAGTATTTGATGTGGTTTACGAAATATATCCAGCAGTAACGTTAGGTGACTCACGCTGTATAAGTATGGTAAATAGTAATAAATTACACCACCCCTATTAACACCCGTTCCCTCCGTTCACAGTCAGCAGTGACGCGAGCGTGGACGGTCGACGGAACTCATCTAGCAGTGTCCATCCACCGCTCTGGGTATATTTTAATAATATTTATCTAATTTTTATGTATGATTTTATATGCGTATTATAACGTCTATGCTACTTTGGCAATATATCCTTACAGAGTCTGAAGATGCGTCTTTCATACAGTCGAAACCGGTCACTCACTCCAATAAAAAATATTTTAACAAGATAGCGATCAAGATTGTTTTAAATTTTAATTTTAAAGTTATGGGTAATCCTGTACATATGTTTTTCATGAGATGCGCCTTTAGCAAAACACAGTTTTGTTTTTCATCCCAAACATGTTTCATTGCAGTCGCAGAATCTTCAGTGGGATTTTATTTTATGGCTGTTAAGCATAAAGAATGTACGTTACTGTTCGTACACATGTAAATATTAGTTTTTAAAATTGTAGTTACAGTTTTTTTTGGAGAACACTGAAGATGCTGTAACTGCAGTGAAACACGTTTGGGATAAAAAAACAAAATTGTGTTTTGCTAAAGGCGGACCCCATCCGAAAACGTCTGTTTTGTTAAAGCAAACACGGAGAAAAAGGCCCCAACCTCAGGATGATTATAGGTAATTGTTGAGAAACTGGAATAATTCTCGAATAACTGTGTTTTCACTTTCAACGTACTGTGGAAGTAATGGTAACAATTTATTAATAGTTTGGGTGTTCGTTAGGAGTAAGTTGATCTAATATCCAGTTTGGGTGTAATGTTCTCGTTAGCAGATCTTCGTGGATATACTTCTCTGTTTCGACGATTCCCTGAACTGGTGTGGCGTCATCCTTTTCTTCCTAATGGACAGTGCTAAAGTCAATGTCAGAAAAACTTTGTCTTGCTGGTAGCCATTCCCAGTTGTGACAAAATGTTTCACCATGGGATACACAAAGACTGAGAGCTGGCAGAAAAGTGAAATTAAGTTGGACGATTCGTGTTTTTCGCACGTCGGGCGTCGACGCTATTGTTTGATAAACGGCTGGAAACCAAACATCGAATTTCTAAAGTGCCGAATTATGAACTTGCAAATATTACTTCGGTAGGTAGGATAACAATGAGCAGTGAAACGATTTGTCTGCCGAAGGACCACATACACAGGTTGAAGAAAACCGTGGAAAAAAAACACACACATTACAACGGCTAATACGATTTAGGAAAGCTATAGACGTTTAAAACAGCTTCCAGTCATCTCGGAAGGGGTAATTACACGTGCTGTGTGGTTTTTAAAAGGTTCTTATACCGTTATTGAAGTTCAGGTAAGAATAATGGATAGCAATCACTCACTCGTCTGTAGAAAGTAGGGACAGAGGCTCATTAGTACAGAGATCTAGTGACTGTGGCGGACAGAGAAGATACGGCAAATCATCCTCGTGCTCAAAAAACCAGTCCTGGACGATGCAATCTGGATGTACAGGGACCCTGTCCGCGCAGAACACGGCTTTACCACTGGGGAATGGATATTATATCATGGGACTGACCTGATCGGCAAAACTGGCCACATGATCCTTGGCAGTAACGGGAACTTGAAGAGGAACGATGGGGTCCACGGAATGGCTGCCCGAATAATCATCGCCATGTTTCACTCCTGGGACGTAAACTCAGCCAAAAGTTGGAAGCATTGTCAAACAAGACTCAAACGACCAAATGATGTTCCTCCGTTGTTCCATAGTGCAGGTTTTGTGGCTTAGGACCGCGTTTTCTATTAAAGAGCATTTGCCTGACTGGTGAGTGGTTTTGGAAATCCTGCTATCCTTGCAATTCCCTTCTCATGGAGCTGCCTTCGAGTTGCTTTTGGTGGTCAGAGGGTACGCGAGTGCTGCAGTGATTCTGCCAGCTGTTGTCCTCGTATTCTTCGTTACAATCATTTTCAGTGACCTTCTGCCACCATCACTCAGCACACACTTACGCACTCAGCGGATAATGCTTTTTTCCGTTTTTCCTGTAGGCAGTATAAGTTTTGAGTGCAGTGCCCGATGGATCACCAAAAACGTCGGCTACTTCTCTTTACGGAAGCACCCACCATAGGAGCAACAACACTTTGCCCACCATCTGATTCACTTTAACATAATGCACTCGCAACTACGCAGAACGCTTTCTGATCACGAACAACACTTGCGGCATGCTGAGGGCCGTGCAAAGGTGCCGCTCGTGTTCAGTTACGACAGTGCAACTTGCGCGCCTGGCTAACATCGCACTTCGTGTTCAAGCTTGCATTTTCTTGGAAGCCCTGCAATTATTTTTGAAATCAGCTGGTGAAACGGTATCATCGATCTTAGTCAGTAGCTTCCGTTGGCTGAACGTACTGCTGTTTGAACACTGTAAAAAGGCTACCGTGTACGGTTAACACTCTGAAACATTAGTACGTAAATGCAAGACAAGAATTGTAAATTTTAGTGTGAAAGCGGAATACTTTTAACTGTTAATAACGGTATGATTGGCCTAGGCGTTGTTACGAAGTGTGTTACACGCAAAAAGGCCTGAAACGGAGTAAAATGATTTGTATTGTTATCCTTTAAAAGGAACGTCTTACAACTTAAATTTCAGGAACTACAACATCACGAAGTAAAGAAATACGTTTTAGTGTTAGAGAACACAGGCAGGTTCATTTAGCTACGATGTATGTTCTGCCCGTTACCCACCCCATAGCCGCTAAATAAAATGTAGTAGGGGAAGTCGTACCAAAGACTGCGTTTGATTGCCAGAACACTTGGGTTTTGGAAGACGCAACAAATCCACTACGCTTGCCCGTAGTCTTCTCGCGAACTACTGTGAGGTGTGGGATCTCCTTCAGACAGAATTGACGGACGACGTGGAAAAAAATTCAAAGAACGGCAGGTCATTTTGTATTATCAGACTTGATATACGAATGCGGGTGGCAGTTAATAAAACAAAGGCGGTTTTCGCTGAGGCAGGGACTTCTGAGGAAATTTCAATCACCAGCTTTCTCCTCCGAATACGGAAATATTTTGTTGGCACCCACATGCATAGCGAGAAATGATCATCATAACAGAAAAAGAGAAGTGAGAGAAAGCACAGAAATATTTAAGTTCTCGGCGCTCGTCTTTCATGCGAGCTGGTCGAGAGTGGAACGGTAGAGAAATAGCTTGAAGATGGTTCGATGAAACCTCTGCCAGGCACTTCATTGTGAATCACAGACTAGCTACGAAGATATAGATGAAAATTATAGGATAAGAGGACGATTACAGGCCGTAACGGGGAAGTAGTGCACTGTCTCGTTATTAACACGCCTCCTTAAACCACTCTAATATTTCACAATAAAGGATGGCAGCCAAAAACAGTTGCAGGATAGAATTTTTTTATTAAAATTCTTGACCAAGGTTTCGGTACATATAAATATACCTTCATCAGAAGTACATTTCCTGAATAGAAAGACACATTCATTAGAAAAGCCATATCAACGAAAGTGAGAAACAGAAGCTTAAATAACGGTGAAATTGCTAAAGTAATACAGGCACACAATCTTTAGTACTTACTAAACTCTAATATGTTCAAACGTAAAGAAGAACAGCAGTAAGTCACAGAAATTCTTAATTTGGTCCACATCTACATTTAGACTACAGCATAGTCATCATCGTTGCTAAAATACAAACAAGAGGGAATTAAGAACAGATGAAAAACATGTACGCAGGGTGCATCACCTAAAACTAGGACTGCGAATATTTCGGAAATGGGAAGTGCTATTTATGTACCGTTTTCACAGAATGGGTTGGTTTTCAGGGTCTGGAATCGTTTGCCAATAGTGAGATTGGAATAATTGTTAGAAAGTCTATTATTTGTGCAAACATATAGTTTTTTAAATGCAACAATGTCTATTGGCGTAACAAACTAGCCTGAATCGCAAAAAAAAACAATGGTATAGGCATGCCTATTCAAATACAGAGGTATGTAAACAGGCAGAACACGGTGCTGCGATCGGCAGCACCTATATAAGACAAGAATTGTCTGGCGCAGTTGTTACATCGGTTACTGCTACTACAAGTCACGTTATCAAGATTTAAGTGAGTTTGAACGTGATGTTACAGTCGGCGCACGAGAGATGGGACACAGCATCTCCGAGGCAGAGATGAAGTGGGGATTTTCCGGTATGACCCTTCCACGAGTGTACCGTGAATGCTAGGAATCCGGTAAAACATCGAATTTCAAACATCGCTGTGGCCGGAAAAAGAACCTACAAGAACGGGACCAACGACGACAGAAGACAATCGTTCAGCGTGACAGAACTGCAACCCTTTCCCAAACGGCTGCAGATTTCAATGCTGCGCCATCAACAAGTGTCAGCGTGCGAACCATTCAGCGAAGCATCATCGATATGGGCTTTCGGAGCCGAAGAACCACTCGTGTACCCTTCATGACTGCACGACACAAAGCTTTACGCCTCGCCTGGGTCGGTCAGCACCAGCATTGGACTGTTGATGACTGGAAACGTGTTGCCTGGTCGGACGAGTCTCGTTTCAAATCGTATCGAGAGCGAGCGGACGGTCGTGCACAGGTATGGAGACAACCTCATGAATCCATGATCCTGCATATAAGCAGGGTGTAACCTCCCCCTCACTTATCGACCTTAATGACAGTGAAAAATTAAACCTTGTGCGCCTAATGGAAATTTGGGAAAAGCAATCGTCACCGAAGTTAATCTGTCGGTAAACAGGGAGGAAAGGGTTACATCTAAATGAAAGGAAAAATCCAAATGAAATTGGTGGAAATTAATTTTGAGAAAAGGCTAAAATTAATAAAGAAAATAAATGTGCAATCGTTACGTTAACAATTAATTGGCGTTAATTAGATATTTGAGATTTGGGGAAAATTACGATCGCCAGTCCTATGGACAACTAATATAATAACTGAAAATGAAAGATTAATGCACATATAATTAGCACTAAAAGCGTGGCAACTGAAGGTTGACACGTGCTGTGTGAAAACTGAATGTTTGTCAGAAGTAATAAATTTCGCTACACTCTGACTTAATTTTGCAAAAGAATTAATAAAACCGGAAAATTGAAAGTTAGTGACTGAAATTAATAGTGAACTTTGTTTCTGAAGCACTACGAAATTCAATAAAATAAGGTTAGGGTTGGGCTACCTCAACAATCATTTCAAAAGGTACTTGAATCTACGCAATTTAGAAATAAGAGACTTAACTTTGAACTTGAATTAAATGATTCTGAACAATTAACAATAGTAAAATTTAGTACATACCAAGCTGAGCTGCAGTCACAGGTAAGCTAAAATATGGTAACAAAACTCGCACTTTTAATTTGTGCTTGTGTAATCTAAATATTAGAGCCAGCTATGAATACTTCAACTGAACTTTGAAATTAAAGCAGTGAAATGGAAAGATATTACTTTAATGCTGGCGTATGAATTTCAACGACACTCGGGGTCATTCCAGAAAAGGAAGGGACCCTGCTTGGTTCAAATGGTTCAAATGGCTCTGAGCACTATGGGACTCAACTGCTGTGGTCATAAGTCCCCTAGAACTTAGAACTACCTAAACCTAACTAACCTAAGGACAGCACACAACACCCAGCCATCACGAGGTAGAGAAAATCCCTGACCCCGCCGGGAATCGAACCCGGGAACCCGGGCGTGGGAAGCGAGAACGCTACCGCACGACCACGAGATGCGGGCACCCTGCTTGGTAATGCAATTGGGACAATGAGCAACAAAGGTTCATGCTAAGTTGCTGTATTTTTGTGATGCAACAGTTTGAAAAGCTGTGGTCTGCCATACAGTTCTAAAACTTTACGTGCTTTTAGTCTTCCTTGTTGGCTGATTGAAGGTTTGAAGTCGTCGATCGAGGAGGTGGCTACAGTCACTCATTGTCGGCCGTCGCTGTTGCAGAAACTGGATGTTCTTCTCGATACGGTCACCAGCCGAAACGGGCTCTTGATGTGCGCCAGCTAATGCTTCCCGTCCGCGACACCGTGTCAGAAACTATCACAGCAAGTCGAGCGCAATTAATTGCTGCCAAACCACGAAAACGCGGCAACTCGCGGAAGCGTCACACAACACACCTGCTCCACCGCCCCACTCTATCCAGACTCCGCTCTGCCCGCGCTCCACGCGGCAGAGTTAACACTACGAAAGATCCTAAACACTTTGGTTCTCCACACGACCTATCGACGCAATCGTTCGATAGCATAGTTTTCCCTAGGCAAGACCCAGCGTAAAAATACAAATAATATTTACAAAACAAACCAATTATACATCGACATATATATATATATATATATATATATATATATATATATATATATATATACAGTAGAACAATTACAATATATAAAGACAGAGAAATGTCATATCTTCAGGTATCAAAATAAGGAAAAAAAAATAGTACAATAGATGGAAATAGGAGGCTATGCATTTTCAGCGTTACAAGGGGACTGTTCAAGGTCGTGGAGACTCCGTAATGATGAGGGAGCGTGCTGTTAGAGTGATATGCGACCCCTGATACGTCTACATACGACTCTGATGGGTGACACGTATGTAGAAATCCTGTCTGATCACCTGCATCCATTGATGTCCATTGTGGATTCCGACGGACTTGGACAATCCCAGGAGGACAATGCAACCCCCCACACGTCCAGAATTGCAACAGAGTGGCCCCAGGAACACTCTTCGGAGTTTAAACATTTCCGCTGGCCACCGAACTCCCCTGACATCAACATTATTGCGTATATCTGGGATGCATTGCAAAGTGCTATTCAGAAGAGATCTCCACGTCTCGTAGTCTTACGGATATATGGACGGCCATGCAGGATTCGTGGTGCCATTTCCCTCCAGCAGTACTTCAGACATTAGTCGAGTCCATGGCACATCGTGTTGCTGCATTTCCGCGTGCTCGCGGGTGCACTTCACCATTTTTGTCGGGTGTACGTCTCTTTGGCTCTTCAGTGTAAAAGAAGGGTAAATTAGAATGTCAGTGGTGTTTGTTGCAGAATTTTAATGCGAGTCGATTACGAGATATCGTATTCTGTAAAGTTTCCCCACCAACACTTGCTTGTGTCATTTATTCTGCTTAGTTGCATGGTAAAATTTTCGTTTGCTTACCATTTGCTTGCGTGTTCCTTGAGTGCATTGAGACTTGCTAGTCAGATAGTGGGTGACAGTACAAACAGAAGATCTGAGTGGAGAACAGGATTTACCAATGAAGAAAAAGCCGACGTGCTCATCGTGCATGGAGAGCGTGGAGAGAACGTAGATCGTTCTCGTACGGCGTATGCGGCAGTATACCCAAAATACACTCCTGGAAATTGAAATAAGAACACCGTGAATTCATTGTCCCAGGAAGGGGAAACTTTATTGACACATTCCTGGGGTCGGATACATCACATGATCACACTGACAGAACCACAGGCACATAGACACAGGCAACAGAGCATGCACAATGTCGGCACTAGTACAGTGTATATCCACCTTTCGCAGCAGTGCAGGCTGCTATTCTCCCATGGAGACGATCGTAGAGATGCTGGATGTAGTCTTGTGGAACGGCTTGCCATGCCATTTCCACCTGGCGCCTCAGTTGGACCAGCGTTCGTGCTGGACGTGCAGACCGCGTGAGACGACGCTTCATCCAGTCCCAAACATGCTCAATGGGGGACAGATCCGGAGATCTTGCTGGCCAGGGTAGTTGACTTACACCTTCTAGAGCACGTCGGGTGGCACGGGATACATGCGGACGTGCATTGTCCTGTTGGAACAGCAAGTTCCCTTGCCGGTCTAGGAATGGTAGAACGATGGGTTCGATGACGGTTTGGATGTACCGTGCACTATTCAGTGTCCCCTCGACGATCACCAGTGGTGTACGGCCAGTGTAGGAGATCGCTCCCCACACCATGATGCCGGGTGTTGGCCCTGTGTGCCTCGGTCGTATGCAGTCCTGATTGTGGCGCTCACCTGCACGGCGCCAAACACGCATACGACCATCACTGGCACCAAGGCAGAAGCGACTCTCATCGCTGAAGACGACACGTCTCCATTCGTCCCTCCATTCACGCCTGTCGCGACACCACTGGAGGCGGGCTGCACGATGTTGGGGCGTGAGCGGAAGACGGCCTAACGGTGTGCGGGACCGTAGCCCAGCTTCATGGAGACGGTTGCGAATGGTCCTCGCCGATACCCCAGGAGCAACAGTGTCCCTAATTTGCTGGGAAGTGGCGGTGCGGTCCCCTACGGCACTGCGTAGGATCCCTCGCTGAAAGTCCGTCAACCGCACATACGGTTCACGTCCACGCTGTCGCGGCATGCTACCAGTGTTAAAGACTGCGATGGAGCTCCGTATGCCACGGCAAACTGGCTGACGGCGGCGGTGCACAAATGCTGCGCAGCTAGCGCCATTCGACGGCCAACACCGCGGTTCCTGGTGTGTCCGCTGTGCCGTGCGTGTGATCATTGCTTGTACAGCCCTCTCGCAGTGTCCGGAGCAAGTATGGTGGGTCTGTCACACCGGTGTCAATCTGTTCTTTTTTCCATTTCCAGGAGTGTACGTTAGTCATCTAGGCAGTTGTGTATCAGCCTCTTCGACCAGTTACGTGAAAGTGGTAGTCTGATACCGAAACATCGTAAGAGAAGGAAAGAGGCAGAAAAGGAGGAAATTAATGCTCGTCTCACCGTTACAGTTGTTCCGTACGTTGGTTCCCGCGCAATCGCACGATGACGTGGGATGAGTCATGCAAGTGTCCCACGCATTCTCCATCGATATAGGTTCCATCCGTATCACATCTGTCTCCATCAAGAGCTCCATGGAAACGTTTATGACAATCGTGGTAACTTCTGTACATGGACATTAAGAGAGGATACTTCAGATGTATCGTGAACATTTGTTAGTAATGAAGCAACACTTACGAATGATGGACAGGTAAACTGCCGAAAAATGCGGTATTGGTCAATTGAGAATCCCATTTGGCTTCATCAGGTGGATCGTCGGCGTTCATGGAGTGTACACGTGCGGTCTGGGGTAGTGAGCCATCAGCTGTGAGGTCCGTGTTTCATGGACGGGACACGTATCGCAGCCTCCTAGCAGACTATCTTCCACGGATGCTAGTAGAGGTTGCTCTGCAGGCTAGGGGAAAACAGTGGTACTAACATGATGGCTGTCCAGTCAATACTGCACGAAGTAATACAGCCTGTCTTCACGAATTGTTTCCAAATTGTTGAACTGGAAGCAGAGGACCTGAACCTTGGACGACCTGTCCCCCGGTTTTGACGTCCCTACGTTTTTGTCTGAGGGGAAATCTGAAAGCCGGCCGGAGTGGCCGCTACGATCGCAGGTTCGAATCCTGCGTCGGGCATGAATGTGTGAGATGTCCTTAGGTTAGTTATGTTTAGGTAGTTCTCAGTCTAGGGGACTGGTGACCTCAGATGTTAAGTCCCATAGTGCTCAGAGCCATTTGAGCCATTTGAAATCTGAAAGATGCTGTCTGCAAGTACATACCAACCACCACACGATGACGTATTTCCGCAGCCTGCTCGGACATCTCCGCTGAAATGCTGGCACGTGTGCAGCAGTCGTTTAACACCAGACTGGTAGCGTGCGCTGCCGCTGCCGGTTGTCATTTATCCCGTTACTGGCCAGAGTCCGCATAACTAGTGAATGCTCTTATGTCGTTCTCTAGCGTGTGCGGACCACAGGTGTTATATAAGCGCCGGTGTGTAAACTTTTCAAAATACTGTATCTCAAAACGACCCGCACTAGAATCATTTAATAAACATCACTGACATTCTTGCCCTACGTTTAGTTCGTTACTCTCAATAGGCATTGGTCCATTTAAGAAGTGTATGTTTACACAAAAACACACTTTCTATGTTCATTAAAAGCTGAAACTTCCTGGCAGATTAAAACTGTGTGCCGGACCGAGACTCGAACTCGGGACCTTTGCCTTTCGCGGGTAAGTGCTCTACCAACTGAGCTACCCACGCACGACTCACACCCCGTCCCCACAGCTATACGTCTGGCAGTACCTCGTCTCCTACATTCCAAACATTACAGAAGCTCTCCAGCGCACACTCCGCTGTAGAGTGAAAATTTCATTCTAGAAACATCCCCCAGGCTGTGGCTAAGCCATGTTTCCGCAATATCCTTTCTTTCAGGAGTGCTAGTCCTGCAAGGTTTCGCAGGAGAGCTTCTGCAAAGTTTAGAAGGTAGGAGACGAGATACTGGCAGAAGTAAAGCTGTGAGGACGGGGCGTGAGTCGTGCTTGGGTAGCTCAGTTGGTAGAGCACTTACCCGCGAAAGGCAAAGGTCCCGAGTTCGAGTCTCGGTCCGGCACACAGTTTTAATCTGCCAGGAAGTTTCATGTCAGCGTACACTCCGCTGTAGAGTGAAAATTTCATTCTTCATTAAAATCTGATTTTTGGCTATCAATACGAGCCCCTGGCTAGCTATTCGTTCTGTGGAAAACACACATCAGTAGCACTTTCCAGGTCTGCAAGTTTTAGGTGATTCACCCTGAATAACGCAGTTGTACGAAACCGTGCAAAGGGAACATGGTAATGACATGCCATTAACAGAAGAGTGATACAGGTCCGATCACGTCAGAGCATAAATTTTATGACAACTGACGGTAGCATTTAAATGGCAGAAACAAAACTGATGCCATTGCTTACAGCCAAGAATACGCGTCACCGTTGACCTGTTGTGGCCGCTACTGCAATAAACATCCGTGAAGCTGTTCCTCAATTTTGTTGAACACCATAGCCGTTAACCCTCCCGCCAGAGGTTCGAGGCCTCCCTCGGACATGGGTGTGTGTGTGTGTGTTGTTCTTAGCATTAGTTAGTTTAAGTAGTGTGTAAGTCTAGGCACCGATGACATCAGCAGTTTGGTCCCTTAGGAATTCACACACACTTGAAAATAACCGTTAAATGAATATTAAAAGACGGTATATATCGGATATACCAATTATGTAGTGAATATATTTAAAAATCCATAAAAAAACGAAGAACGGAACCTAAATGAAAATAAAGGCATAAAAGACAGGAGTCCTCCATAGGATTACAGTGTGACAAAACCGTGATTTTTCACTGTATTTTAGAGTTCATGTAACGTTGCGGTAGTCAATAATTTTTAGCTATAGAGTATACTGTAACAGATCCACGACGACGCATATGCTCTCTGTCTGCAACAGCTTCGATATTGTTTATGCCATTTAAATACTAGAGTCAGTTGTCATCAAATTTATTATTCTGTTAATGGGTTGTTATTGCTTTGTTACCCCTCACGAGGTTTCGTAGAGCTACGTTAAATTCGCACATACGAGGGTTGTTCAGTAGGTAATGGCCCACATTATTTTTTCCTCAGAACGTATGTATTGTTAAGAGTCAGAATTTGGTGACAATATACATCAACGTGTTTGTCCATGCCCTATTTTTCTACGCAGTCTCCATCACGTTCTATGGCTGTAGGCCAATGTTGTGGGGGAGCATGTATTCCCTGCTGGTAACAGCTCTTGTCCTATAGACGTAGCTACGTTTTCGCTGTACGACTGACACTCTCGTAACCTTCAAAGTGTGTTCCCTGTAGAGAATCTTTAAGCGGGTCAAAGAGATGGAAGTCCGAGGGTACCAGGTGTGGACTACAGGATGGATGAGGCAATGATGTGCAACCCAGTTTGGCGATGTGTTCCCGGATTCTCAGGCTTGTGTGTCGGCGTGCATAATCGTGTTGGAGCAAGATTTTTGCTGGATTCTTGTCCGTTCGAACACGTCGAGACGGTTCTCGAGTTTATTCAGAGTCTTCACGTATGCCTCTGAACTGGTGGTTGACCCTACTGGCATCACAATCCCAGAAGAGTGTCACCACGACTTTTCCGGCAGAGGGGGTTGCCTTGAATTTCTTCTTTTGTGGTGAATGAGGATAATGCCACTCCATGATCAACCTTTTTATTTCCGGCGCAAAGTGGTGCACCCAGCTTTCGTCCCCCATAACGATCCTCGATAAGGCCTCTCCGTCGGTATCAAAACGTTCCAACAATTCAGATGAAATGGCCTTTCTTTGAATCTTGTGGTCCGCTGCGAGCATTCATGGAAGCCATCGTGAGCACCACTTTGAATATCCGAGAGTCTCGCTCATTGCAGACGCACTTCCAATGTCGATCGACAGCTGTAGAGCCAATTGTCGAGTTGTGATGCGCCGGTCGGCAGGAATAATGGCATCCGCACGATTCAGAATGTCTGGAGCAGTGGCTGTGACTGGACGTCCCGAGCGTGGCTGACCATCGATCTCCGTTTCTGGATTTCCTGAGGCTGTAACTTTCCTTACCCATCGCCCAACTGTACTCCTATCAAGTGCAACGTCGCCGTACACTGCAAGCAAACGTTTATGGACGTTCATCACGGCTTCTTTTTGCCTACAGAGGATTTCAATAACAGCACGCTGGTTGCAACGTGAGTCATATGTAGACGCCATTCTGACGCTACAGACATCATATGTGAAGCACTAACAAGGACGTTTGTCTATGTATATTAATGGCTTTTTAAAAAAATGTGGGGCATTACTTATGGAACGACCCTCGTACGTGTATTTCAGTTGATCTTGATTCTTTCCTCTTTTATATTTTAGCGCCAATGAATATTATGTTACTGTTGAAATCTAGATTTACAGTAAATAACGGATTTGATACTCACTGCTGTCCTTCAAATTTGGTATTCAAAAGTCGCTGCGCATCGCCGGTATTCGACTGATTCCAGCTTCTGTGTGTCCATCTCTATAGCGATAGTCTCGGGAGTCGGCTGTTCGATTGATGATGTCAAATTAAACACACTTCAGCCTTCAAATTTTAACCTTGTTTTATTAGGCAACCAGTTTCGGCGCTTTACTGTGTAAATAGGCTGTTTAAATTTTGATGTTGGTAACGCCACGTAGCGCTCTATATGAAAATCACTGACTGTGCTGTGTGAAGGCTGCGGTTGGTTTGCATTGTTGGAGTGTGTGCTATTGTAGTGTTGGGCAGTTGGCTGTTAACAGCACGTAGCGTTGCGCAGTTGGAGGTGAGCCGCCAGCAGTGGTGGATGTGGGGAGAGAAATGGCGGAGTTTTGAGAGCGAAGGATCTGGACGTGTGTCCATCAGAGACAGTAAATTTGTAAGACTGGATGTCATGAACTGCTATATATATTATGACTTTTGAACACTATTACGGTAAATAAATTGTTTGTTCTCTATCAAAATCTTTCATTTTCTAACTATGCCTCTCAGTAGTTAGTGCCTTCAGTAGTTTGAATCTTTTATTTAGCTGGCAGTAGTGGCGCTCGCTGTATTGCAGTAGTTCGAGTAACGAAGATTTTTGTGAGGTAAGTGATTTGTGAAAGGTACAGGTTAATGTTAGTCAGGGCCATTCTTTTGTACGCATTATTTTTGAAAGTCAGATTGCGTGGTGCTGAAAATATTCTGTGTCAGTTTAGTGTTGATCAGAATAGGTGAAGAGCGAAATGCCTGAGTACGTTCAGTTCTGCTCAGCCGTTTGAAAATCCAACAATATAAGAGGTTTATCAGTACAGTAATTCATTAATTTTTCTAACGGGACGTTTCACAATGTTGTGGAGGAGCATGTACTCCCTGCTGGTAAAAGTTTTTGTCCTATAGGCGTAGCTACGTTTTCACTGCACGACTGACACTCTCGTCGTCTTCAAAGAGTGTGCCCCTAGAGAATATTTAAGCGGCCCAAAGAAACGCAAGTCCAAGGGTGCCAGGTCTGGACTGTAGGGAGGATGAAGCAATGATGTCCAAGCCAATATGGCGATGTGTTCCCGGGTTCTCAGACTTGTGTGTCAGTGTGCATAATCGTATTGGAGCAAGATTTCTGCTGGATTCTTGTCCGATCGAGCACGTCGACAAAGTTCTTGAGTATATTCAGAGTGTTCACATATGCCTCTAAATTGATCGTTGATCCTACTGGCATCACAACCCCAGAAGAGTGTCACCATGACTTTTTCGGCATAGGGGGATGCTTTGAATTTCTTCTTTTGTGGTGAATGAGGATGATGTCTCTCCAAATGGCTCAAATGGCTCTAAGCACTATGGGACTTAACATCTGAGGTCATCAGTCCCATAGACTTAGAACTACTTAAACCCAACTAACCTAAGGACATCACACACATCCATGCCCGAGGCAGGACTCGAACCTGCGACCGTAGCAGCACCGCAGCAGCGCCTAGAACCGCTCGGCCACAGCGGCCGGCGATGTCACTCCATGATCTACCTTTTTGTTCCCGGCGCGAAGTGGTGCACCTAGCTTTAGTCCCCCTAACGATGCGTGACAGAAAGGCCTCTCCGTCGGTCTCAAAGCGCTCCAACAAATCAGATGAAATGGCCTTCCTTTGAGTCTTGTGGTCCGCTGTGAGCATTTGTGGAACCCATCGTGAGCACCTCTTAGAATGTCCGAGAGTCTTGATCATTGCAGACGCACTTTCAATGCTGACCGTCAACTGTAAAGCCAATGTCGAGATGTTGATGAGCCGGACGGCACGAATAATGGCATCCGCACGGTTCAGCATGTCTGGAGCAGTGGCTGTGACAGGACGTCCCGAGCGTGGCTGATCATCAGCAGCTTTACTCCTATCAACTGCAGCATCGCCATACACTGCACACAAAGGGCTATGGATGTTCACCACTGTTTCTTTTACTGCACACAAGAATTCAATAACAGCACACTGCTTTTTACGTGAGTAGTATGTAGACGCCATTTTGACGCTGTACTGCGGCTCTGCCATCTGCCAGAACGGTTAGAAACTTCATCGGCGCACAGAAGAGACGTCATATGTGAAGCACCAACAAGGACGTTTGTCTGTGTATATTAATGGCTTCTAAAAAATGTGGGGCATTACTTATTGAATGACACTCGTACGTATATTTCACTTGTTCTTGATTCCTCCTGCTTTTGTATTTGAGCGTCAATGAATACTATGTTACTGTCGAAATCTAGATTTACAGTAAATTACGGATTTCAAACTGACTGCTGTCCTTCACACTCGGTATTCAAAACTCGCTGTGCATCGCCGGTATTCGACTGATTCCAGCTTCTGTATGTCCATCTTTATAGCGATAGTCGCGGGAGTCGGCTGTTCGATTGATGATGTCAAATTAAACACCTTTCAGCCGTCAAATTTTAACCTTGTTTTATTAGCAACCAGTTCGGTGCTTTATTGCACCACCTTCAGGTCCCTGACCGACTCGGCAGATGATGTTTGAAGTGGTCATTGTAGCAAGTAGCTATCTACTAATACCAGTATTGCTGGCCTCTGATTCGATCACAAGGGAGGTAGATTATTGCTACACGTCGGCCAAGGGCCTGAAGACGGAACAACAAAGCGCCGAAACTGGTTGCCTAACAAAATAACGTTGAAATTTTACGGCTGAAAGGTGTTTAATTTGACATCATGATTCCAGGTTAGATAAAAATATGAAATATTGATTACATAGTCGTTTTACAGCCCTTATGTAGATGTAGATGTTCTGGCGACCATTTTTGCCCAGCGCTGTTATATGTTTTGACACCGCCCGCAAAAAGAAACGGCTGTGTTTACATTCTGGCTTTGTCACTGAAGCTGGCGTTTCGGAAGAACGCCCGTCGTTGCTATACGCTTGTCTGCAGACAGCCTGCGGTTCTCGTCGCGGCCTGCGCTACGGAAGCAGCAGACACGCCCCGCTGTCTGGGCCGACAGCAGCTGCGCTCCGCTGTACTGCTGTACGGTGCTGTGGTGCTGCTCGCACGCCTCCGCTGTCTGCAGACCGCAGCCGCGTATCCGCCAGCTGCGGTCGCAGCGGCCGGCCTGACGCAGACGTAGACGCCTTGTCTCTGTCTCCGTGTCTGTGGGTCCGTGTCTCTCTGTCTATCTCTCTCTGTGTCCGTGTGTCTGCCCCTGCAGCTGCTGGAGCCATTGTGTCTGCCGGCACGGCGCCCCGGAGGGAAAAATAATCAGCGGGGCGTGAAATATGCTGCGCGGAACGAAATTTATTTTCGCAACAACAAATTTCCCCTTCCGAGGTATTCGCGTGCCAGCCAGCTGTGTGCAAAGTAAAAGGAATACACTCTCTCCGGGAATTCGCACAGAGAGCGCCAAATTTTTCCGCGAACGGCGATACGGGCAAGGGAAGTTCGGAGGAACGGATCACAAAATATTTCAAAAGGATGAAGGAGTTTCTGCCGAGTGCTCTCACAGCATTAAAACCCCTAACCGACGAATTTCTCTCCCCCGTAAAAAAGAACCTTGTATCCTTTCATGATTAGATGTATATTGGAGAGCTTCGGTATCCCATTCAAAGTTTGTGAGATCGCCAATGGCGCTACAGAGAATGTGGACTACAACCACGAAACCAAAATAGCCAAATGTACACGTCCAAAAAACTGAGCTTCCTGGTATAACAATGAGCGCACCAGCTGATAGATCTACATGTTCTAGACGTCCTCATTTAACCGTTATTATATATGACAACAAGAAAATAAAGAGAGAAAAATTTAAATTCCGACTTACATCAATGAATATTAAACTTGAAATGTTAAAGTAGGAGTGAATGTTATTTGCATGTTAAGTTAAATTTTAATGTGCTTCACAAAGAAGATTTCCTCTTAACTAGGATCGCCTTTAAAAAGGTCTAAGCTTTCAGGACTGTCCAGCTATGCCTATGTTTAATAAGTTTACGCGTGTGATGTAGGTTCGCACAGTCGACGTAATTATAGCGATACGAAGTTGCAGCTTCGGCACTCCACACCGCTGCTGCTGTGCGTATGTAATTTTATTTCTCACGTTAGACGCTCTTGGTCACCTACACCCGTAGCACACTCTGAGGTGTCGAATATAGCAGTCTCAATTTTTCGGGAGGAAATACTGGTAAATTACACTTACAATGCATAAATGGCCTATTGCCACGGAACAGGACAGCGTGTAGGTTCGAAGTAACACAAAGTCGCAGAGACGAATGTCTGATCGTGTGTATATGTAAACTTGAAACAAAAATTTCCAAAATGAGATTTTCACTCTGCAGCGGAGTGTGCGCTGATATGATACTTCCTGGCAGATGAAAACTGCGTGCCGGACCGAGACTCGAACTCGGGACCTTTGCCTTTTGCGGGCAAGTGCTCTACCAACTGAGCTACCCAAGCACGACTCGCGGCTCGTCCTAGCAGCTTTAATCCCGCCAGTGCCTCTTCTCCTACCTTCCAAACCTCTCAAAAGCTCTCCTGCTCACCTGCGAAACTCCTTTCTTCCAGGGGTGCTAGTTCTGCAAGGTTCGCAGGAGAGCTTCTGTGAGGTTTGGAAGGTAGGAGAAGAGGCACTGGCGGAATTAAAGCTGTGAAGACGCGTCGTGAGTAGTGCTTGGGTAACTCAGTTGTTAGAGCCCTTGTCCTTGAAAGGCAAAGGTCCCGAGTTCGATTCTCGGTCCAGCATACAGTTTTAATCTGCCAGGAAGTTTCAAAAATTTCCAAAGTTGTTAAAATTATGAGACTGTTCACCTTTGAATAAATGTTTATCTATACCATAGTTCGTAACACCGAAAATTTACATAAAACACCTTCTGCTCCATCCAAAACTTTCGCCGTTTAATATTCGTCGATAACTTGCACTGTACTTTTGATTCTAAAGCTGTAAGCTGTATTACAGAAACTACATTGAATACGTAATCGATGTACTAGTGTATTTATTTTAGACTGTATGTAATTGATTGCAATTACAATGAAAATATTGTAAATTGTTGGGTAATAGGTAAGGGAACTGTATTGAAATGTATCGATGGCAACGAGAAAATGGTAGCAGCCTCGCCGTTGTTTATCTTTGCGTACGCAGAGTCACTGTCACGTTACTGGTGGGAGGGGGGGGGGGGGCAGAGCAACTTGAGTCTTCAAAGAGTGCGGAAGTGTTTGTTAGGCGCTCCCGTCGCCGCGGCGGTGTGCAGCTATGCTCGCGCCAGTGTAGGCGCGCCTGATTCGTTGATCCACAAGTATTGAGAGCACGGTAGGAGTGGACAGGCTGAGGAAGCTGCAGTTCTAACTACTGCCTGTCCCATAATCATCCGTGGCTCTGGAGACGACTCTGGGATCTTCGAACAGCAGCAGCAGCAGCAACGGCAGCTCAGCAATATCGTCGGCTACAATCTTCGTCGTCCGCTCAGCTACAACATCGTATGACTCTTAGGTGAAAAATTATATAATTACGTTGGCATTGGCTAGCAACATCTCTTTCACAAACTGTGAATAACTTCAATAATAATTCATATTTACAACTCTTAGGGCACCTGTGTTGTCATTGTCTTCAGACATTATTACCAACCGGGATCCCTTTCCTTTCCATGCAATCACCGAGTGTCATAAGAATATGAAAAACGATTGACTATTTATTGCCAGTTTTGTGTGTTTGCTAATGACCAGTTTCAGTCTAAATTATCTGTCTCAGTAACGGTTCATTCTTGTATTGCATAACAGAGACTACGTAAAGAAAAGTAAAATTTCGCTGGCAAAACTCCACACATCTAAAGAAGTTTTGAATCACCTCGGTTCCGAGAGTTCTGGAACCCGTACAGAAAATTGAAACAGAGATCAACATAAACATAATTTCCACCCTATTTATTGCTCAAGAAAATCACACATTGCAAGTTGTACCACCATACAGTGAGACACTCAAAGGTGGTGGACCACATTACTGTACACACCGGTACCTCTAACACCCTGCAGAACGTCTTCTTGCATTGATGCATGCGTGTATTCGTCGTGGCATACTACCCACGAGGCACTGATGTCTCCTCAATGGCGATTCGGCGTGGATCCCTCAGAGTGGTTGGTGGGTCACGTTGGCCATAAACAGCCCTTTTCAATCTATCCCCGGCATGATTGATAGGGTTCATGTCAGGAGAACATGCTGGTCACTCTATTCGAGCGATGTCGTAATCGTGAAGGAAGTCATTCATAAGATATGCACGACGATGGCGCGAATTGTCGTCCATGAAGACGAATGCCTCACCAATACGCTGCCGATATGGTTGCAATATCGGTTGGAAGATGGCATTCACGTATCATACAGCCATTACGGCGCCTTCCCTGACCACCAGCGGCGTACGTCGGCCCCACATAATGCCACCCCAAAACAGCAGGGAACCTCCACCTCGCTGCACTCGCTGGACAGTGTCTCTAAGGCGTTCAGCCTGACCGAGTTACCTCCAAACACGTCTCCGATGATTGTCAGGTTGAAGGCAAATGTGACACTCATCGGTGAATAGAACGTGATGCCAATCGTGACTGGCCCATTCGGTATGTTGTTGGGCCCATCTTTACCGATCTGCATGGTGTCGTCGTTGCAAAGATGGACCTCGCCATGGACGTCGGGAGTGAAGTTGCGCATCGTGCAGCCTATTGCGCACAGTTTGAGTCGTAACACGACGTCCTGTGGCTGCACGAAAAGCATTATTCAACATGGTGGCGTTGCTGTCATGGTTCCTCCGATCCATAATCCGTAGATAGCGGTCATCCAGCAGCCTGAGAGAGGCATGTCATCTACAGTTCCTGTCTGCCGGCCGGGGTGGCCAAGCGGTTCTAGGCGCTACAGTCTGGAACCGCGCGACAGCTACGGTCGCAGGTTCGAATCCTGCTTCGGGCATGGATGTGTGTGATGTCCTTAGGTTAGTTAGGTTTAAGCAGTTCTAAGTTCTAGGGGACTGATGACCTCAGAAGTTAAGTCCCATAGTGCTCAGAGCCATCTGAACAATTTTGAAGTTCCCATCTCTTTGTATCTCCTCCATGTCCGAACATCATTGCTTTAGTTCACTCCGAGACGCCTGGACACTTCTCTTGTGTCCGTTCTGACACAAAGCAACAATGCGGACGCGACGAATCGCGGTATTGACCGCACAGGCATGGTTGAACTACAGACAACAGGAGCCGTGTACCTCCTTCTTGGTGGATTGTCTGGAACCGATCGGCTGTCGCATCCCCACAGTCTAATAGGCGCTGCTCATGCATGGTTGTTTACATGTTTGGGCGTTTTTAGTGACATCTCTGAACAGTCAAAGTAAGTGTGTCTGTGATGCTATACCCACAGTCAACGTCCATCTTCAGGAGTGATGTGGCTGATGTAAAACTTTTTTTGATGTGTGTAATAGTTATTATTGCACAAATTAAGCATGAGCAAATTCATTTATTCCGTATTTAGCTTAGCGAGTGACTTAGGCCGGGTTTGTATGCATTTTACTGTTCTTAATTTAAAAGTAAAATCAATTGCTCATTTGCTTAAAGTAAATGCAGTTCAGTCTTTCAAATATCAAAAGTAAAATGCTCACCTTTTTCTACCCTCTGCATTACGCTGCACTGATGGTACCGAAAGTAACTTTTTTTACATAACGTAGTTTAAGTTAAGCCAGTCAATCGTTTAACCAGCAGCTCCGTTTAATTTTGCTTCCAAAATTTAGTCTTTCAGAATAAGTAATTGCAAACTCAGTGCTTTCTGATTCATTTATTTTCTCGTGAACTGTTGTGCGTGACAACCTTTTGTTGCCACGCCTGTGAGCATTTGCTTCAATTCCTCTGCCATTACCTTTCTCAAGGTTCTGGAGATTCATTGCCCTAGTTGGCTGGCGACCATTTAATTATCCCTTCTTTTTAGCTAATCAATGTTTTCTTTTTATTTTTGTGTCAAATACTACGTGGAACCCTTCTTCCCCTTGTGGGGTTCGTGAGCGACTGCACCATACTCAAGCCGTTTCAAAATTATCATCAATATTTAGTTTAAGTTTAGAATAGATTCGTTCTTCAGAAGAGTCTGTTGTACACTTTCCTCCAACTAACTGGATTTATTTTGCTTCGATAACGATGGCCTTAGTGTAAAATTTCATTAGGCGTATGAGATCACGGGCAGTTATATCGCAACTCAGTAGCCCTATTAGGAATGGGGAGGTTACAAGTTGTCTTTAACAAAACAACCACTTTCGTATTTCTATTCACATGATATTAAGCCTCAGCGTTCAACTAAATTCCCTGACTAATTCCATAACCGTATACCATCTGACTTTCGGAAAAGCATCATCCACACAATTCCGAAGACGGCAAGAGCTGACAAGTGCGAGAATTATCGCACAATCAGCTTAACAGCTCATGCATCGAAGCTGCTTACAAGAATAATATACAGACGAATGGAAAAGAAAATTGAGAATGCGCTAGGTGACGATCAGTTTGGCTTTAGGAAAAGTAAAGGGACGAGAGAGGCAATTCTGACGTTACGGCTAATAATGGAAGCAAGGCTAAAGAAAAATCAAGACACTTTCATAGGATTTGTCGACCTGGAAAAAGCGTTCGACAATATAAAAGGGTGCAAGCTGTTTGAGATTCTGAAACAAGTAGGGGTAAGCTATAGGGAGATACGGGTCATATGCAACATGTGCAACAACCAAGAGTGAAAAATAAGAATGGACGGTCAAGAACGAAGTGCTCGTATTAAGAAGGGTGTAAGACAAGGCTGTAGCCTTTCGCCCCTACTCTTCAATCTGTACATCGAGGAAGCAATGATGGAAGTAAAAAAAAGGTTCAGGAGTGGAATTAAAATACAAGGTGAAAGGATATCAATGATACGATTCGCTGATGACATTGCTATCCTGAGTGAAAGTGAAGAAGAATTAAATGATCTGCTGAACGGAATGAACAGTCTAATGAGTACACAGTATGGTTTGAGAGTAAATCGGAGAAAGACGAAGGTAATGAGAAGTAGTAGAAATGAGAACAGCGAGAAACTTAACATCAGGATTGATGGTCACGAAGTCAATGAAGTTAAGGAATTCTGCTACCTAGGCAGTAAAATAACCAATGACGGACGGAGCAAGGAGGGCATCAAAAGCAGACTCGCTATGGCAAAAAAGGCATTTCTGGCCAAGAGAAGCCTACTAATATCAAATACCGGCCTTAATTTGAGGAAGAAATTTCTGAGGATGTACGTCTGGAGTACAGCATTGTATGGCAGTGAAACATGAACTGTGGGAAAACCGGAAGAGAAGAGAATCGAAGCACTTGAGATGTGGTGCTATAGACGAATGTTGAAAATCAGTGGACGGATAAGGTAAGGAATGAGGAGGTTCTACGCAGAATCGGAGAGGAAAGGAATATGTGGAAAACACGGATAAGGAGAAGGGACAGGATGATAGGACATCTGCTAAGACATGGGGGAATGACTTCGATGGTACTAGAGGGAGCTGTAGAGGGCAAAAACTGTAGAGGAAGACAGAGATTGGAATACGTCAAGCAAATAATTGAGGACGTAGGTTGCAAGTGCTACTCTGGGATGAAGAGGTTAGCACAGGAAAGGAATTCGTGGCGGGCCGCATCAAACCAGTGAGTAGACAAAAAAAAAAAAAAAAAATTCCGTAATGGCTACCATGCAACAATACAGTTAAATCCGCTCAGACAACATGTCTTTCTATGCCACTGTCTCAAGCTGCAGTAGGAAGTATTATTAATGCAGTGTTAAGGATGTGATGTCAGCAAAGAGTTGCATCGCCTACACAGAGTTTATTTTCGAACTCACTTTCTGCCGCTGCGGTAAATACGTTAATCCCAAGCGCGTGTATCACATCCAAATTAGCACAGTTTTCATCTCTTAATTCGATTTGTGCCATTACACCACTAGAATAAAAAACGCGTAATATAGATTGTATATTTTACAAAAAGTTATTACATCAGGAGATAAACACATTTCATTAAGAAATCGAAATTCGTATTTCACGAATGTCACCGTTACCGCATTGAGGTGCTGATAAAACTACTTAAACAACCAGTTTCGGCTGATTGACCATCATCGAGTTCTGTGAACCATTTACAGCGGCTTTCTGTAAGTAATGCAATACATTTTTTTTTCTGAAAGCAGGTTGGTTTTATTCAGAATTCCAGTACACCATAGTATTCACCAAACTTTTGGCTGCAAAACCCTGTTTTTGAACATCTCCGTTCAATGCGGCATCGTTTCTCTACGTTACTGGGAGGATCTGTATGCCAGCACGGTACCTCTCAACTGGTCGACATCGGAGCCGACGATCTCGCTGCGCCAGTCACCTCCCCATCATCCAGGTACTGCTTCCTGCGGAGTGCGTCCTTCATTGGGACAAATAAGATGGAAGTCGGAAAGTGCGTGATTCGGGGTGTAGAGTGCATGAGGAAGCACAGTGCAATGGCGTTTCTTTTTCAGCTCCTTTCGGGTGAGCAGGTTTCAGCGAGGCCTTGCGTTGTCATGGAGAAGGATAAGTTCCGTGTAAGTCTGCACGCTTTCGTGCTCATTGTCACTAAATTTAAAATCTTCTGGGATGTTAGGTCGCGTCATAATTCCTCTAAAATAATCGACGTTTCGACACCTCTACTGGGATCTTCTTTAGAATCTTCATTCTAGCAATAGTGGACACCAGAAGATTGCGGGCTTTCATCTAACAAAAATGTGTGGTGGTGGTGTGGCCCTCAACTACGTACCCACTGACTCAGTGTTGAAGTATTAAAAGTTTTGGTTGGTTTCGATGTCTAGGGGCTTGGATACGTAGTTGCTGCATTACAAGCCAAATACTGCTGAGTCTACAGTATACAAGATGAATACACACATGAATCGAATGGTCGAAGGTTCCTATCTCGTGAATATAACGTAAAATTTATAAATAAAGGATAGCAATAAATAAAATTTGCAGGTACTAACTTAACGACTTTAAATTGTGAGTACGATAGTAGAAGTACTTTTGAGAATGCGATATATTTCTGCAAAACACTTATTGGTGTCGATGGTCCAGCAATTAACTAAAATATAAGTTGAATAACATGGAAACAATAGATTCCTACTTTACATAATTAGTTAGAAATGATAACATAGCTCGCGAGATATTCACTTCTATACGCATACTACGTCTTCACTGTAGAAACCACGGAAACCTCACACGTTCACAAGTCGGCACTCCGAAGTATTCCCATCTCCCGCGATCACGCGCAAAACCGCTCTACATTCTCCAAGTCCTTCCTGCGACTGTGCGTCCGTCGCACCGTCGCGTCCAGCGCCTCCGTGTCCTGTGCCGTCCTGCCAGAACTGCCCTCCCGCTTCCATCCAGTCTCCCCATTCACGTGCACTGTGACTGGCTACAGCGTTCGTGCCATTGCTTCAAGCCAACGCACCCACACAAACACAATGAAACACATTCAAAATACTGGATTTACATGTAAATAACTTGAAATTGAACAAATATTCCTACGGCTGGACCATAAACACGCTCTAACACACATTATTAAGTACATAAACAGATGAAATAAACATATATCAAAGCAACAGCAACGAAAGATAGGCCAGTAGCCTAAGGTCTCTGTGCTTTCTAAACCACAGTGAATATTGACCCAATTTCTTCATGAATAGTATATATCGGATATAAACAAAGACATAGATGAATAAATATATTCATAAGCATGCTGCTACCGTTTTCTCGTGTCACTATGAAGTACTTATGGCCTTACGCGATTAGTACTAATCGGCCACTTTGACCTCCAATAACCCCTGTACTACATGCGTTACATGCCTGTTATTCATATCAATTTAGGCTTACACTAATTGCTTTTTAAAGACACATCGATCGAGAAAATACGGTGACACGTTTAGATTTTGCAAATTCGTTGCTGGGTCTTACTTGTATAATTTATCGTCAGATACTAAACATTAAACAAATAAAGATATTGAAAATCTGATTACACCTCAGAATCGTCGTGCAAATAATGGTAATGTACACTACTGGCCATTAAAGATGCTACACCAAGAAGAAATGCAGATGACAAACGGGTATTCATTGGAGAAATATATTATACTAGAACTGACACGTGATTACATTTTCACGCAATTTGGGCGCATACATCCTAAGAAATCAGTACCCAGAACAAACACCTCTGGCCGTTATATCGGCCTTGATACGCCTGGTCATTCAGTTAAACAGAGTTTGCATGGCGTGTACAGGTACAGGTGCCCATGCAGCTTCAACAAGATACCACAGTTCATGAAGAGTAGTGACTGGCGTATTGTGACGAGCCAGTTGCTCGGCCACCATTGACCAGACGTTTTCAATTAGTGAGAGATCTGGAGAATGTGTTGGGGAGGGAAGCAGTCGCACATTTTCTGTATCCAGAAAGGCGTACAGAACCTGCAACATACGGTCGTGCATTATCCTACTGAAATGTAGGATTTCGCAGGGATCGAATGAAGGGTAGAGCCACGGGTCGTAACATATCTGAAATGTAACGTCCACTGTTCAAAGTGCAGTCAATGCGAACAAGAGGTGACCGAGACGTGTAACCAATGGGACCCCATACCATCACGCCGGGTGATACGCCAGTATGGCGATGACGAATACACGCTGCCGATGTGCGTTCACCGCGATGTCGCCAAACACGGATGCGACCATCTTGTTGCTGTAAACAGAACCTTCATTCATCCGAAAAAATGACGCTTTGCCATTCGTGCACCCAGGTTCGTCGTTGGGTACACCATCGCAGGCGCTCCTGTCTGTGATGCAGCGTCAAGGATAATCGCAGCCATGGTCTCGGAGCTGATAGTTCGTGCTGCTGTAAACGTCGTCGAACTGTTCGTGCAGATGGTTGTTCTTGCAAACGTCCCCATCTGTTGACTCAGGGATCGAGACGTCGCTGCACCATACGTTACAGACATGCGGATAAGATGCCTGTCATCTCGACTGCTAGTGATACGAGGCCGTTGGGATCCAGCACGGCGTTCCGTATACCCACCTGAACCCACCGATTCCATATTCTGCTAACAGTCATTGGATCTCGACCAACGCGAGCAGCAATGTCTCCTTAAGATAAACCGCAATCGCGATAGGCTACAATCCGACCTTTATCAGAGTCGGAAAAGTAATGGTACGCATTTTTCCTTCTTACACGAGGCATCACAACAACGTTTCACCAGGCAACGCCGGTCAGCTGCTGTTTGTGTATGAGAAATCGGTTGGAAACTTTCCTCATGTTACCACATTGTAGGTGTCGCCACCGGCGCCAACCTTGTGTGAATGCTCTGAAAAGCTAATCATTTGCATATCACAGCATCTTCTTCCTGTCGGTTAAATTTCGCGTTTGTAGCACGTCATCGTCGTGGTGTAGCAATTTTAATGGCCAGTAGTGTATATGTTTCTTTTTGAGGTATCGTGATTCATGTGGCTACTATTAATTTCTATGCGAACTGTGAAATGTCTGCCATTAATGTTTGACAAAGTCCGCCATCTTCGGCGCTCCCGGCGTATATCCTTCCTCGGAGTTCGCAGCCACGCTGCTGGACCAGGGCTGGGGCTACCCCTCTTGCTCAGCTAACGTACGGCACCACGTGGCTGCTGCCGGGCCGCGACCTGCCTAGAGGGCCCAGCGCGGTTACGCCTACTCCGAACTTAGAATATTTTCAGGGCTCCGCAACTCGCCCGTTACCTACAAAGATTCTGAAGAAGATCCCAGCTGAGGTGTCGAAACATCGATTATTTTAGAGGAAATATGAAGCGGCCTGCCTCCCCAGAAGATTTTAAATTTGAGGATAAGTTCGACGAAGACTCTTAAGTCTTTTCTTCAGTGTCCTGAGAGCAGCACAGAATAGTTCAGAGTTGAGCGTTGCACCATGAGGAAGGACATTATCCCTTCAGAGTCCAACGAGAGGGTCGCCGTGATTTTACCGTCTGAGAGTGCGACTTTGAACTTCTTCTTCGTAGGAGAGGTAGTGAGTCGCCATGTAAAGGATTGCCATTGATGAACCACGTTTCCTCGTCCTTGAAGAAGTTTGACAGGAAGTTTCCACCATCAGCCTCGTAACGCACAAGCACTCCCGCACAGATGTTTAGTCTCCTGTTAGGCGGTGAGGAAACCAATGGGCACACACCTTTGAGTACCCTAAATGGCGAATGAGTTTGTCAGCACTACCAACAGGGACCTCAAACAAGCAGCAGGGTGTAGGACTGTGATCCGCCGATCACCTCGAATGAGAATGTCCTCACGTTCCAAGTATTCAGGCGTCACAGCTGTCTGCGCCCGGCCGGCTAGTTGGAAATAGGACACGTTTGCGCGACCTTGTCGGCACGATTACACACGCCTAATTCAACGACTCAGCGTGCTTTTGTTCACTGCCAGGTCTCCTCAGACATTCTGCAAGCGGCTATGAATACCTCCGATGCTCTCATTTACCGCCATAAGAAATTCATTCACAGCTCTGTACTTGGAACGCACCCCTATTACAGACACAATTTTGAAGACTACATATAGCGCCACTACCACTCCCGCCGGAGGTTCGAGACCTCCCTCGGGCTTGGGTGTAGGTGTTGTCCTTAGCGTAAGTAAGTTTAAGTAGTGTGTCAGTCTAGGGACTGATCACCTCCGCAGTTTGGTCCCTTAGGAATTCACACACATTTGAACCCACTACGACCTACAACAAATTCCACATATTTTTGACCGAAACTGCCCGAGAAAAAAATGTGTTGCGTTACTTACTGAACGCCCGTCGTATGTGATTAACGTGAGATAGTAAAACCACGAATTTTTCACTTTTCTCGCGCTGAATACAAATAATTACATCATCAATTTATATTCACATTTGACAATTTCATGGTTTTATTATCGGACGTTAATGATTTTATTTTCGTCTAATGTGATGCTGTAAATTCTGCAATAACCTCATGGTGAGTTGGCCGAAGCTGGTTGTTTACATAAAGATTTTGTCAGCAGTTCTACGTGGTAACCATGACATTTTCCAAATATCTACGAGCTGTGAAGTACGACCTATTCAAGATCCATCGAAATTAATATGGCTGTAGACTTTGCCACTTGGCGAGTGTGGTGGTAATTGTCTGCCACAATGTCTAATCATCGTTAATGGGAAAAGACAGACCTAGAAACCCGCATTGCAACAGCAGGAAAATAATCAATTCTGATACCGTATGGAATTTTGACCTGTCAGTATGAAAATTACATTTTTAAAACTGCTGTGAACGCTTCGGGTATCGCAGCAGTAAAACAGGACGCCAGTTGTACACTTCAGTGAAAGCGCATCAGAGGGACCACGATCTGAAACGCGCTGCGATGTGGAGTTTTAGCTTGCCAAAAAGACCACTGATGTCTCACGCTATGTATCTACAGAAGATTCCAGCAGAGGTATCGAATCGACGGACACTGAAGAAATCGGAAGAAGAATATGACGCGGCAACACAACTCCGAAGATATTACCATAAGTAGGCCTGAAATGGGACAGTATATTCTACTTTCATAAATACTGCGCACAATCGTTGCCTCAACTTGTTGTCAGTAGGTGCCTACTTCCATTTTCTTGTAGCTACAACCTAATGACCCAGCCTATGCAAAGGAGAATGCCCACGTACACATTTATTTCTTCGTCACAGGGCAGTCCAGCCAGGGTGTCCGAGCGGTTCTAGGAGCTACAGTCTAGAACCGCGCGACCGCTATGGTCGCAGGTTCGAATCCTGCCTCGGGCATCGATGTGTGTGATGTCCTTAGGTTAGTTAGGTTTAAGTAGTTCCAAGTTGTAGGGGACTGATGACCTCAGATGTTAAGTCCCATAGTGCTCAGAGCCATTTGAACCATTCTCTTCTCTGCCATGAGGGAGGTTCAGAAACATTCGTTGGTAACGGCAAGTGGTTTCTGGCGGCACCATTGCGTGAAATGGAATGGAGGTGGTGGTTACTACTGTTCTCCCCCCCCTCTCCCCCCCCCCCCCCCCCCCCTCTACCCACACCCCCATCCCAAACGTTTGGCTTTGACGCAAAGCAGAGGGCGCGTTGTTGCCCCGGGCTAGGTAAGTGACTCACACTTTTGTCTACACTGGTATGTGATGATGAACAAGTGCATGCTACTCACGATACGGATCATATTCGTGTTATTTCGGTGCCGTTATTTATCGTGTGCAGGGATGGCGAATGATGATTATTTAACTATTTTTGATGTAATTTTAGGCAAGTAAGGAACAACCATGAACATACTAAAGTATGAGACATTGCCAAAGGGAGGCCTGCTTGCGAAGTGATTTTACTTCTCTTATGTTCATTAATTTTAATTTTATCCACTTGCCTGTACTAAATTCTGATGGGTTTCTTTGCACAACTGACAGGTGTGCCCTCAGTCTCCAGATGTTCATGAACACCGACTCTGACTCAGTTTTGCTGTAATAACTCCAAAATTCTTGTGTGTGTGAGCTCAGCGGAGTTCGTGGGTATGAATCAGCTGAATATTTTTCTCGAGTTACGGAAATGTATGTGAATAATGGTAAAATGTACCACGTTCGAGTACCGGTTGGGCCCTTAGTACAGGATTGTCGTCTTTCAGAGAATTCAGTGGAGCGATACATCACTGCAGATTGAAACACTCATTTTGGAAACAGGAAGTAAAAACTAAAGAAATACCAAACCAACTCAGTTGTCCAACAGGTACCATTTACGGAGTGAGGATTCATAAGAAGTTTATTCAATGAACTGATGGTTAGATTAGTAAACGAGACAATGAACGCTCCATGAAAACATCATTTCAAACTGTCAAAAATGGAAATTAACAATATCTTTGAAAATCAAGCGTTTCAAGAACAGAAAAGTGGTAAAATCAAACTAAAATCGTAAAAATCAAAAGGTACGTAGTCGTATGTCATACATAAAAACGCTCGTTTACAAACAGAAGACAAAATGTATCGCTAATTATAATCAGATTCAGACACGGGTCATCTACTACTTATATGCATCGAAACAAGGTTATTGAGTCTAGTTGTTGTGAGTGGGACGAAACATCAACTGCAGATTGGAACCAATTCATTTTTCCTGCTTGTGCTACGACCGTAACCAAAAAAATTTACCACCGACTAATAATTGCCGTATACTGTTGTCCACACATGTCATTAAAGTGCATAACACATTAATTAAAATTGGTGTGCACGAAATATATTTATTTGAACAAAATTGTTACAAAAGCACAGAAAATAATTACTGCAATAAATGTTACATTATGTAAACTGATCTATGATCAGTGGAACAAAATGCCAAAATAACTAAATAAACGATTGTTATAACCTTTGGAAAGAGAAGTAATATTCCATTACTCTTTGCATTAATGTGACGCATTTCGCTTAGTGTTTACTGGACAAACCATCGACAAACCAACATAGTAAAGAGCAACTGGCGTGCAGGTGAATATGGTTTTCGACACTGCTGAAGAAAATGATGCAGTCTGCTGGACAAGCAATAGTGTTATGGGACGGGACGCTGGAAGAGCAATCCGAAATTTTCAAGTTTGACGAGGAATTTTTACGCAGATAACTCTATCTTCTTACTGTTCATGTTATTAAATTCACCATTTTTGATTGATGATTTAAGTATGGACATACAGAAGATGAAAGTGTGATATTGTTTTACCATGTCCCGTATGGTAAAAAAATAAAACGCCCAGTGTATTCTTTTAATAACTTAAAGCCCCAATTTAATCTATCTTGCTCCTCGGATCTTCTGCAACAGAGTCGAAAACACTACATCGATTGCTTCAGACGTAGTAGTTTACGTTGTTAATGGCATCGGCGAATATGAACGTAAGTACGTCTGGACTTACGTTATAACAAGGACGAACCACACAATGCAATTACAAAGCAAGAATGACAAATTAACCGTTAAAAATCAAGGTACTGTTGCTTAGTTCAGACTGGCTTCCATAAATAAAATGTACACAGGTCAGTATTCAGTTAGTATATAAATCTTTGCAGGTAGTTCCGCTAATAATAGTCTACATAAGGGCACTGTTATGTGGTTATGTTGTATGCTACATGTTTTGTGGTGTGGCTCTTAATAGAGTCTCACATCTAGCAGAACGAGCAAGGTACAGTGAAGTATGTAGAGCTGATAAATTTTAATCAAATTTCATGACTTAATTGTGTGATCTGACTAGAATTAAAAAATAAAATTCCAAATGGCTAAGCGTACCTTATCGTAATCAGCACGAAGAGCAAGGTCAAGATGTGATATCCCGGTAACTAAACTTACGATGGTGAGGCAAATAAATTTCAGCCTGTGTGTGACAGTGCTGTTGAAATCAAAATTTCACTTCATTTTCCAAAATGTTCAAGTGTTTGTGAAATCTTATGGGACTTAACTGCCAAGGTCATCAGTCGCTAAGCTTACACACTACTTAACCTAAAAACACACACACCCATGCCCGAGGGAGGACTCGAACCTCCTCCGGGACCAGCCGCACAGTCCATGACTGCAGCGCCCAGACCGCTCGGCTAATCCCGCGCGATTTTCCACGTAGTCCAGTTTTAAATCATTGAACGTGCCACAATCAACGGAGCAATCATGTAACAAAATTAACTTCAAATTTTTTATCACGGTCCGGATTTGTTACGAAATCTGTTTTACATTTCGTGAATATTTAACATTTTGTGCGCCCCTTTTGAACAAAGCTTTCTTGTAGTTAATTTTCATGTACAATGTAGCATGTTGTAAACTATTTTATACGCTCGTAACTATCTATCGTCTAGGACCATACTGATCACTTTCCATATGTTTTTCATCCCTTGTTATAGTTTCCAGACGCTCTGCAGATTTATGTATTTAAGTTCAGTTAAACAGGTTTTAGCTGTTGGAAATGAAGGAGCGTAGTCCTCATAAATCTACTGAAACTGTGTGTGAGTTCGCATTGGTAATTTTGTTGTTGCGGTATCGTCTGCTCCAGCTTTCCGAAGCCTCTTCGTTTATGCGTAACTACTGCAATCTCCAAGCACCTGAAATTGCTTGCTGCATCCGAGCCTTGGTACCTTTCCAATTTGTACCCCAGTGCTTCCCTTCTTTACTTAATTGCCGATTCCCAGCTTCCTTCGAATGTATCCAATCAACGGATCCCTTCTTTCAATCGTGTTGTGCCATAAATTTCTTTTCTATACAGATCTATTCAATACCTCTTCCTTATTTATCCCTTCTACACATATAATCTTCAGCATTTTTCTGTAGCGCCACTTTCTTGATTATATTGTTTATGCATAACCTTTCAGTTCCGTTCTAGGCTACACTCCACAGAAATACCTCTAGAAAAGACCTATCACTTTCATTTTTATTTGATTTTAAGAAACTTCACTTGTTGAAAAACGTTTTCCTTGTATTACCTTTACTGACATTCATATTACGAGGGTTGGAACTTAAATAGATGCAACTATTTATTCACAACTGATACAAAAGAGTTACATGTTTGCACCTGTTACTGTTCTTCAAAGTAGTCACCAGCGTTGTGTAGAACCCGTTGCGAGCAATGTGGAAGGCGTAGTATACCGTTATTAGAGCCTGTTCTGCTAATGGCGCGAATGGGGCGGTCTGCTGCCTGTGGTATCTCTGGAACAGTCACGAAGCGAATGCCACGAAGTGGTTTCTTCATCTTCGGAATCAAATCAAAAAGACATAAGTCCGGGGAGTATGGTGGCTGGTACAGTACTTCCCAGTCCCATCGACCGAACAGAGCAGCGCCCGCGCATTGTCGTGCAAAATGATGGGTGGCTTGCGCAGGAAGTGTCGCCGCTTCTTTCGCAAAGCTGGTCGCAGGTGATGCTACAAAAACGAACAGTAATACTGTGTACTGACGGTCTGCCGTGGAGGAACGTAATGCTTTAGGATAACACCATCACAGTTGTACATGAGAATCACCGTAACTTTCACCGTACTGGGGCTGTGACACACTTCCGACTTTCGCGGCGACCCATAATGACGCCATTCGTTGGACCGGCGTTTCAGTTTTAGATATTGTGGCCCATGTCTCATCCAGGGTTACGATACGGTGTAAGATAGCCTCTCCTTCGCGCTCATAGCGCTCCAAGTGCGTCTGAGCAGCGTCATAACGCATCCATTTCTGAATTTCCGTCAAGCCATGCGGGACCCATCGTGATGCAATTTTTCGCATGCCCAGGCGTTCCTTCAGGATGCGAGGCACAATCGTATGGGCTAATCCGGTTTCGTGGGCGAGCTCACGAATCGTATGGCGTCGATCACTGTCCACTAACGCGACAACAGCATGCACTTCTTCTTCAGAGACTCTAAGACGACCTGCCCGATGCATGTCTGCCACAGTTTGCCGATCTCCGTTGAAGGCTTTTACCCAACGCGTCATTGTTCTGTCCGGCAATGCCGATTCCCCGCACGCCTCTTGAAGACCTTGATGACACTGTCGTGTTTTACGAGCTCTGGCACATTCAATCTTGATCCTACTCCGTTGTTCCTGTTTCGAAAACATAGTGACACTGTTACCTTAGACCGCTCGTTCACAAGTAACTGTGTTTCCCTCGATTGTGCGCACACCGGTGACGTGGGACGGGCGAGTCCATTTGCTAGGAGGTATGGTAGGTAAGTCAACAACGTGTATCATCAGCGACAATAGTAGGTTCCACTGCATAGTGTCTTCACAGCAGCGTTGCCACTATTTAAGTTCCAACCTACGTATAACCCTTTTCAAGACACAATAAACTCGACAGACCTAATTCCTTTACACCTTCTAAAAGAATTACAATGTCATCGGAAAATCTCGAAGTTTGTGTCTTTCCACTAAAATGTTTTTGCCATTCCAATTTCTCTTTGTTTTCCTGTACTACTTTCTCTATGTACAGATTGAATAGCACCGTCCTTACACCCCTGTCCAATACTGCTCCCATTTCATGTCTCCGACTCTGACAACTGCCGTGTGATTTCTGCACAAGTTGTACACAATATTTCCCTCTCTTTGCATTATGCCTGCCACTTTCAGAGTTTCAAAGTATGCTTTCCAGTCACCATTGTTAAAACCTTTAAATTTACGAAGGCTGTTAACTTGGAATTCCTTTCTTTATTCCGTGTTTTGCGGCAAGGCGTAGGGTCAATACTGCTTCGTGTGGTCCTACATTTCTGTGGAACCCAAACTGATCTCATTTGACGGTGGGTTCTATCAGTCTCTACATTCTTCTGCATACCATTTCGTTTCGGTACTTTGAAACCATTATGTATCAAACAGTTTGGTAATATTCGCATCTAGCCGGCCGGGGTGGCCGAGCGGTTCTAGGCGCTACAGTGTGGAACCGAGCGACCGCTACGGTCGCATGTTCGAATCCTGCCTCGGGCTTGGATGTGGGTGATGTCCTTAGGTTAGTTAGGTTTAAGTAGTTCTACGTTCTAGGGGACTGATGACCTCAGAAGTGAAGTCGCATAGTGTTCAGAGCCATTTGAACCATTTTGAATGTTCGCATCTGCCAGCACCTACCTCCTTTAGAATAGTGGTTATTAAATTATTTTTGAATGCTGGGAGTATTTTTGGTGGCTTCTCTTCGTAAATAAAGAAATGTGTTTAGCCTCCCACTTCCTAATCGGCCTACTGGATTGCGATAAAACTGACCGTGATCGCATATGCCTAATGAAATTTTACAGTTAGTAAGGCTACCGTTACCTAAGGAAAAAACGCCGGTTAGTTGGAGGAAAGTGTACAACAGACTCTTCTGGAGGGATAATCTATTCTAAACTTAAGCTGAATATTGCTGATAATTTTGAAATGGGTGGAATATAGTGCAGCCGCTCACGAACCGCACGGAAGCACGGGAGGGGGGGATGGTACCACGTAATATTTACTACAAAAATCACTGATAACACGAAGAAAATACTGATTAGCTGAATAAGGGATAATTAAACGGTCCCCAGCCCGCTAGTGCAGTGAATCTGCAGAATATTGAGATACGTAATGGCAAAGAATTGTAAGCAAATAATCACTAGCGTGGCAACAGTAGGTTGTCACCCTTTTCCACAGCATAACAGTTCACGAAAAAATCAATGAATCAGAAAGCACCGAGTTTGCAGTTAGTTACTGTGAAATACTAAATTTTCAAAGCAACGTTCGATTGAAATTACTGGTTAAATAAATGACTGGCTTAACTTAAATTTCGTTATGTACAAAAATAACTTTCAGTAACCTCTTTGTAACGTGATGAAAAATTTAGAAAAAGGTCAGCAATTTTTTTTGATTATTGAAAGATTGAAGTGAATTAACTTTAAGCAAATGAGCAATTGATTTTAACTTTAAAAAACAACAATAAAATACTTATCACGCCAACAGAAATCACTATCTAAGCTAAACACAGAATAAATGAAATTGCGCACTCTCAATTTGTGCTGTATCTTTAGTTATTAGCTTTGCCAGTGAAATTTTACTTTGCTTTAAGAAGCCTCTGTTACGCAATACAAGGATGAACAGTTACAGTGGCAGAAAATTTAGAGTGAAACTAGATTTTAACAAACACACTAACTGCCAGTAAAAAGTTAATCACTTTTGATGTTCTTACGACACTCGGTGATTGCATGGAAAGGAAAGGGACCCTGGTTGGTAATAATGTCTGAGGACAATGACAACACAGGTGCCCTACAAGTTTTGACTATTCCAAGTTATTATTTAAACTATTCATACTTTATGAAAGAAATATTGCTGGGCGAAGCCTCTATATTACTGTGTTTGTCAGTTAACAGTCTTACGGTGTTGTAGCTGAGCGCACGGCGAAGAATGTAGCCGACGACAATGCTGAGCTGCTGCTGTTGTTGTTGCTGCTGCTGCTCAGTGAGAACCCCGAGTCGTCTCCAGAACCGCCGGTAATTATGGGACAGGCAACAGTTGGAACTGCAGCTTCCTCCGCCTGTCCACTCTTGCCGTGGTCTCAATACTCGCGGGTTAACGAACCTGGAGCGTCTACTCTGGCGCGAGCATAGCTGCACATCGTAGCGGCGGCAGCGCACAACAAACACTTCCGCACTCTTTCACGACTCAAGCTGCTCTGCCTCCTCTATGCTCGCAACGCGACAGACGCTCTCCATAAGTAAAGATAAACAACGGCACAGCTACTACCATTTTGTCGTTGCTGTTACACAGCAATTTACAATATTTTCATTATAATTATGATCAATTACTTACAGTCAAAAAATACACTAGTGCATCGATTATGTATTAAATATAGTTTCTGCTACACACCTTACTGCTCCAGAATCAAATGTACAGTGCAAGTTATCAACGGATATCAAACGGCGAAAATTTTGGATGTTGCAGAAGATGTTTTGTCTGCATTTTCGGTGTTACTGTGGGGCAGCACGGTGTTTTAATTTATCCATTTGATCCAGGGATATAAAACACGACAGATAAGGGAATCAGTATGAACACAGTTATTTCGCTGAATCCCGCACACAATCGGACAGAGTGTAATAGTTCAGCAGGCACAAAGTTTCACTCATTTCAGCGCTGTCTCTGCCTTTTAAACGCCCATCCTTTTCCGACGTGACAGATCGTTTGGTTTCAGCCGCCGCAGAAGAGCAGATATTTATTCGGCGTCCACTTTCGGAGTTCCAGCGGTCGGCGGGGGTGGGCCCTCCCACGCGGACGGCTTCCCTCACTGTGCGCAGACAGATGGAGGTCATCGTTAACGCCTGCCGGGGGAACGGCTCGCAGAGAGGAAGCAATTTTTCCCGGCTGACGTCCTGCCACTTCACGTCCAAACTGTAACCCAAAGAGTGTAATCTCTTGCGAACATATTTTAACGGTCACTTTCGACAAGCCTGCGAATTGTGTGGTTCTCGCACAGGCGATCCTGGTTCCAAAGGCAGCTGCAATAGAAATTTTTTGGCTCTCATCGGTCTTCTGACAGGTTTCACGCGCCAGCCACGAGTTCCTCTCCTGTGCCAATCTCTTCTACATCCTCAATTATTTGCTGGATGCATTCCACGCTCTGTCTTCCTCTACAGTCTCTAGGCTCCCTCTAGTACTTCCCTGATATCGTAACAAATGTCCTATCACCTTGTCCCTTCTCCTTGTCAGTCTTTCCCACGTTTCCCTTTCCTCTCCGATTCTGCGCAGAATCTCCACATTACTTGCCTTATCAGTCCACCTACTTTTCAATATTCGTCTCAAATACTTCGATTCCCTTCTATTCCGGTTTTCCCACAGTCCGTGTTTCACTACCATACAATACTGTACTACAACCGTACATTCTCGGAGATTTCTTCCTCAAACTAAGGTCTATGTTTCGTACTAGTAGACCTCTCTTCGACAGGAGAGGTCTACTAGTGCTAGTAGACTTTTTTATGTCCTCCTAGCTCCGTCCGTCATGGGTTACTTTGCTGCGTAGGTAACAGAATTCCCTAACTTCATCTAGTTCGTGAACATCTATCCTGATATTAAGTTTTTAGCTACTAACATTTCTGATACTTTTCATTGCTTTCGTCTTTCTTCGGTTTACTCTCAGTCCATATTCTGTGCTCAATAAACTGTTCATTCCATTCAACAGATCCTGTAATTCTTCCCTTTCAGTGAGGACAATAGTGTCAGCGATTCTTGTCGCTGACATACTTTCACCTTGAATTTTAACCTCACTCTTGAAACTTTCGATGTATAGATTGAACACTGCGGGCGGAAGCCTACACCCATGTAGCATTTCGTTCTTGGTCTTCCACTCTCGTTGTTCTGTGTTGGTTCTTGTACTAATTGTATATTACCCATCTTTCCTTATAGCATACTGCCATTCTCCTCAGAATTTCGAACGTCTTGTGTTATTTCACATTGTCAAATACTTTTTTCCAGGTCGTTAATACCTATAAATGTACCTTGAGTTTTCTTCAGTCTTGCTTCCAGTAGCAACCATAATGTCAGAACTGTCTCTTTGGTACCTTCACGTTTTTCACGGCCAAATTGATCGTCATTTTCTTTTCCATTCTTTTGTGTATTATTCTTGTCAGCAGCTACGATGCATGAGCTCTTAAACTGATTGTGTTGTAATTATCGCACTTGTTGGCTCATGCGATCTTCGGAATTGTGTGGATGATGTTTTTCCGAAAGTCTGATGCTTTGGCGTCAGTCTCATACATTCTACACACCAGCGTAGCCACACTCGTTTTGTAGCCATTTTTCCCCATGATTTTAGAATCTCTGATGGTGCGTTATCTATCCCTTCTGCCTTATTTTGGTCTCAAATCTTCCAAAGGTCTTTTAATTCTGATTCTAGTTCTGATTCTAGTTCTCTTCCCTTCGACTTTTATTTCTTCGTCTATCACGCCATCAGCCAAGTCCTCTCCTCATAGACGTCCTCAACGTACTCTCTCTCCACCTATCCGCTCTCTCCTCTGTATTGAAAAGTGGAATTCCTATTGGACTCTTAATGTCACCTCCTTTGCTTTTCTATATACCGAATCAGTCCTTCCGAAAATCATTTCTTTTTCGATTTCTTCGCTTTTTTCTTGCAGCCGTCTTTCTTAAGCTTCCCTGCACTTCCTGTTTAGTTCATTCCTGAGTGACTTGTACTACTGTACTGAATTTCCTTGACCACTTCTGTACTTTCTTCTTCTGTCGGTCAAATGAACTGTTTCTTCCGCTACCCGTGGTTTCTTAGCAGCTACCGTCGTTATACCTATGTTTTCTTTCTAACTTCCGTGATTTCTCTTTTTTTAGAGATGACCATTCGTCCTCAACTGAACTGATTAATGAGCTAGGCATTGTCGTAGTATCTATACCGTTAGATAACTTCAACGTATCTCTCCTTTCCGTAGTACTTGTGAATTTCATTTGTTACCGTATTGATTCTTTCTGACTAGTCTCTTGTCCTTGAGCTTACTCTTCATCATAGAGACAAGAAATTGAACTTACCAGGATGCAGCAAATAAGAGACATGGAATCAGTTATACAGAAAAGACTTGAAGCTTACCCTGACGAAGGAAGCAAGTGCAAAAGTGTTTGAGAACATTCACACTTTCCACGAAGCCTCCCACTGGGTACAGTTAAAAAAAACACGCAAGAAAGAAACGTGTTAATAACTTATTGTCTGTTCTGTGCTCCAAAAGGCACCGAGTAGGTACGTTGCCTTTGCTACACGTCTCAATAACGGATGTACGGCTATATGACTGTTCTTCATCCACATCTGAGTGCTTTGCATAGCGTTCGTAGAACCACTTGCACCCTAATTCTCAATCATTCGCCCTTGAGAAAAATCAACACCCAGGTTTACTAGCAGGACACTTAGAAAATGTAACAGACCTACTTAGGAGACTGCATACACTAACTTGTCCGTACTCATTTAGAATACTGCTGCGCGGTGTGGGATCCTTACCAGGTAGGACTGACGGAGTACATCGAAAATGTTCAAAAAAAGGCAGCACGTTTTGTATTATCTCGAAATATGGGAGAGTGTGTCACAGAAATGATACAGAATTTGGGCTGGAAATCATTAAAAGGAAGGCGTTTTTCGTTGCGACGGAATCTTCTCACGAAATTCCAGTTACCAACATTCTCCTCCGAATGCGAAAATATTTTGTTGACACCGACCTACATAGGGCGGAACGATCACCACGATAAAATAATGGAAATTCATCTCAGAGTAGCACTTGCAACCTACGTCCTCAATTATTTGCTTGACGTATTCCAATCTCTGTCTTCCTCTACAGTTTTTGCCCTCTACAGCTCCCGCTAGTACCATGGAAGTCATTCCCTCATGTCTTAGCAGATGTCCTATCATCCTGTCCCTTCTCCTTATCAGTGTTTTCCACATATTCCTTTCCTCTCCGATTCTGCGTAGAACATCCTCATTCCTTACCTTATCAGTCCACCTAATTTTCAACATTCGTCTATAGCACCACATCTCAAATGCTTCGATTCTCTTCTGTTCCGGTTTTCCCACAGTCCATGTTTCACTACCATACAATGCTGTACTCCAGACGTACATCCTCAGAAATTTCTTCCTCAAATTAAGGCCGGTGTTTGATATTAGTAGACTTCTCTTGGCGAGAAATGCCTTTTTTCCCATAGCGAGTCTGCTTTTGATGTCCTCCTTGCTCCGTCCGTCATTGGTTATTTTACTGCCTAGGTAGCAGAATTCCTTAACTTCATTGACTTCGTGACCATCAATCCTGATGTTAAGTTTCTCGCTGCTCTCATTTCTACTACTTCTCATTACCTTCGTCTTTCTCCGATTTACTCTCAAACCATACTGTGTACTCATTAGACTGTTCATTCCGTTCAGCAGATCATTTAATTCTTCTTCACTTTCACTCAGGATAGCAATGTCATCAGCGAATCGTATCATTGAATTCCTTTCACCTTGTATTTTAATTCCACTCCTGAACCTTTTTTTTATTTCCATCATTGCTTCCTCGATGTACAGATTGAAGAGTAGGGGCGAAAGGCTACAGCCTTGTCTTACACCCTTCTTAATACGAGCACTCCGTTCTTGATCGTCCACTCTTATTATTCCCTCTTGGTTGTTGTACATATTGTATACGACCCGTCTCTCCCTATAGCTTACCCCTACTTGTTTCAGAATCTCGAACACCTTGCACCATTTTATATTGTCGAACGCTTTTTCCAGGTCGACAAACCCTATGAAAGTATCTTGATTTTTCTTTAGCCTTGCTTCCATTATTAGCCGTAACGTTAGAATTGCCACTCTCGTCCCTTTACTGTTCCTAAAGCCAAACTGATCGTCACCTAGCGCATTCTCAGTTTTCTTTTCCATTCTTCTGTATATTATTCTTGTAAGCAGCTTCGATGCATGAGCTGTTAAGGCGATTGTCCGATAATTCTCGCACTTGTCAGCTCTTGTCGTCTTCGGAATTGTGTGGATGATGCTTTTCCGAAAGTCAGATGGTATGTCGCCAGACTCATATATTCTACACACCAACGTGAACAGTCGTTTTGTTGCCACTTCCCCCAATGATTTTAGAAATTCTGATGGAATGTTATCTATTCCTTCTGCCTTATTTGACCGTAAGTCCTCCAAAGCTCTTTTAAATTCCGATTCTAATACTGGATCCCCTATCTCTTCTAAATCGACTCCTGTTTCATCTTCTATCACATCAGACAAATCTTCACCCTCATAAAGGCTTTCAATCTATTCTTTCCACCTATCTGCTCTCTCCTCTGCATTTAACAGTGGAATTTCCGTTGCACTCTTAATGTTACCATCGTTGCTTTTAATGTCACCAAAGGTTGTTTTGACTTTCCTGTGTGCTGAGTCTGTCCTTCCGACAATCATATCTTTTTCAATGTCTTCACATTTTTCCTGCAGCCACTTCGTCTTAGCTTCCTTGCACTTCCTATTTATTTCATTCCTCAGCGACTTGTATTTCTGTATTCCTGATTTTCCCGGGACATGTTTGTACTTCCTCCTTTCATCATTCAACTGAAGTATTTCTTCTGTTACCCATGGTTTCTTCGCAGCTACCTTCTTTGTACCTACGTTTTCCTTCCCAACTTCTGTGATGGCCCTTTTTAGAGATGTCCATTCCTTTTCATCTGTACTGCCTACTGCGCTATTCCTTATTGCTGTATCTATAGCGTTAGAGAACTTCAAACGAATCTCGTCATTCCTTAGTACTTCCGTATCCCACTTCTTTGCGTATTGATTCTTCCTGACTAATGTCTTGAACTTCAGCCTACTCTTCATCACTACTATATTGTGACCTGAGTCTATGTCTGCTCCTGGGTACGCCTTACAGTCCAGTATCTGATTTCGGAATCTCTGTCTGACCATGACGTAATCTAATTGAAATCTTCCCGTATCTCCCGGCCTTTTCCAAGTATACCTCCTCCTCTTGTGATTCTTGAACAGGGTATTCGCTATTACTAGCTGAAACTTGTCACAGAACTCAATTAGTCTTTCTCCTCTTTCATTCCTCGTCCCAAGCCCATATTCTCCTGTAACCTTTTCTTCTTCCCCTACAACTGCATTCCAGTCGCCCATGACTATTAGATTTTCGTCCCCCTTTACATACTGCATTACCCTTTCAATATCCTCATACACTTTCTCTATCTGTTCATCTTCAGCTTGCGACGTCGGCATGTATACCTGAACTATCGTTGTCGGTGTTGGTCTGCTGTCGATTCTGATTAGGACAACCCGGTCACTGAACTGTTCACAGTAACACACCCTCTGCCCTACCTTCCTATTCATAACGAATCCTACACCTGTTATACCATTTTCTGCTGCTGTTGATATTACCCGATACTCATCTGACCAGAAATCCTTTTCTTCCTTCCACTTCACTACACTGACCCCTACTATATCTAGATTGAGCCTTTGCATTTCCATTTTCAGATTTTCTAGTTTCCCTTCCACGTTCAAGCTTCTGACATTCCACGCCCCGACTCGTAGAACGTTATCCTTTCGTTGATTATTCAATCTTTTTCTCACGGTAACCTCCCCCTTGGCAGTCCCCTCCCGGAGATCCGAATGGGGGACTATTCCGGAATCTTTTGCCGATGGAGATATCATAATGACACTTCTTCAATTACAGGCCACATGTCCTGTGGATACACGTTACGTGTCTTTAATGCAGTGGTTTTCATTGTCTTCTGCATCCTCATGTCGTTGATCATTGCTGATTCTTCCGCCCCTAGGACAAGAGAGTGCCCTGAACCTCTATCCGCTCCTCCGCCCTCTTTGACAAGGCCGTTGGCAGAATGAGGCTGACTTCTTATGCCGGAAGTCTTCGGCCGCCAATGCTGATTATTTATCAAAATTTAGGCAGTGGTGGGGATCGAACCCGGGACCGAAGACGTTTTGATTATGAATCAAAGACGCTACCCCTAGCCCACTGGGTCTTAGCCCGCGCGATTTACGAGTTTGGAATAATAATGAATTTTGAAGGTGGTTCGAAGAACCCTCTGCCAGGCACTTAAATGTGATTTTAAGAGTATCCATGTAGATGTAGATGTAGAACGTTTCGTGGTAGTGTTGATTTATATTATTACGATGGTAGAACGTTTCGTGGTAGTGTTGATTTATATTATTACGATGGTCGTTTCTCCCTGTGTAGGCTACAGTCAACAAAATATTGATGTTGGAGTTATGTATCGCCTATGCAACTAAATGAAGGCAATTTGTCTGTTGCCACATGCCTTTCGCTTCATTTATTTGGGAAGAATCATCAGTGGCCTGAAATACGTGTTTCTTTTCATACATGCATACAATAAACGTTTCATGTGATAGATATAATACGCTGCTATATTACTTTTGTCGAGTTTTTATGTTGCTTTTTTGGTTAGAAGCAACTTTTTTAGCACAAGATCCGTGAATGTGGTGTTATCTTCGGCGCACGAGCGATGGGACACAACATCTCCGAGGTAGCGGTAATGTGGGGATTTTCCCGTACGATCATTTCACAAGTGTACCGTGAATTTCAGGAATCCGATAAAACATCAAATCTCCGACATCGATGCGGACGGAAAATGACCCACAACAACGGGAGCAACAACGACTGAAGAGAATCGTTCAACGAAGTGCATTCTTTCCGCAAATTGCTGCAGATTTCAATGCTGGGCCATCAACGAGTGTCAGCATGCGAACATTCAACGAGACATCATCGATGTGGGCTTTCGGAGCCGAGCGCCCACTCGTTTACCCATGATGATTCCACGACATAAAGCTTTATGCCTTACCTGGTCCCGTCAGCAACGACGTTGGACTGTTGACAATTGGAAACATGTTTCTTGACCAGACGAGGGTCATTTAATATTGTATCGAGCGGATGGATGTGTACTGGTACAGAGACAACGTCATGAATCCATGGATCCTGCATGTGAGCAAGGGACTGTTCAAGCTAGTGGAGGCTCTGTAACGTTGTGGGGCGTGTGCTGTTGGAGTGATATGAGACCCCTGATACGTCTACGTACGACTCTGACAGGCGAGACGCACGTAAGCATCCCGTCTGATCGCCTGCATCCTGTCATCTCCATTTTGCATTCCGGCGGACTCGGGCAATTGCAGCAGGACAATGCGACACCCCACACATCCAGAATTGCTACAGCGTGGCTCCAGGAACACTCTTCTGAGTTTAAACACTTGCGCTGGCTACCAGACTCCGCAGACACGAACATTATTGAGCATATCTGGGATGCCTTGCAATGTGCTGTTGAGAAGAGATCTCCACCCCCTCGCATGGAGGTCCGTGCAGGATTCATGGTTTCAGTTCCCTCCAGCACTACTCCAGACATTAGTCGAGTCTTTGCCACGTCGTGTTGCGGCATATCTGCGTGCTCGCGGTGTCCCCACACTATGAGGCAGATGTATCAGTTTCTTTCGCTCTTCAGTGCATAACGCGTGTCAGGGGCCGTAGAAAACATTGCAGTCGTTGTCGTAATGAGGAAACAGAGAGATATATCTGACGTCCAAAATTGCTTGGTCACTGGCTTACGGGCCTAGAGTGGAAGCATTTCTGAAAGGGCTAAGTTCCTAATCTGTTGGTGTGCCGCCGTGCTTCAAATATGCCACGAATGACAAAATGGCGCTATCCAACACCGGAGCCGATGCCTCTGCCATGCACCACGGGGTATAGATGACAGGCATGAATGACGGCTATGGAGATGTGTGCAGCAAAAAAGAAGTGCAGCTTTTGAGCAGCTGACCACCCAGCTAAAGCAAGTGCCTACCGACAGCACTTACTCAACAACCGTTCAGCGAACGTTGCTGCGCAGGGTCCAATATCGCAACTGACGTCTGTTCAGTTGCGACAAGCGGCCTTTTCACATAAATAATGATTTATGTTCCACGCGACATATTGCATCTATGGCATTAAACGACTAATAGCAAACATCTGAAACCAAACACCTTGCAGCAATCTTAGTAAGCGTCCAGGCCGCAGATGGCAGCGTTAAGGTCTTGGGAATGTTTTCGTGGCATTCCCTGGGTGATCTCATCATTCTGAAAGGCACAATAGGTCAACAAAAGTATGCGTCTATTCTTGGGGACCATATTCAGTCTTTTGAAGGGTGCTCATCTAACAGTGATTGAACTGTGTTAAACGAGCTGCCCTTCTTTGAACTTTTTAAATGTTCTCGTCAATCCTAGCTGGCAAAGATCCCACACCGCACAGAAAAATGATTTTACAACTTTAAAAATTCATATAAATTATTGAAAGAAGATACAGAGCTAGGTTTCGTGTTATTCTGCAGGGAAACACACCCAGTTTTTTTTACCATAAACTAAAGATGTTGTTTGTCGTTTCCGTTGGTTATTCTGCACACATCCCATGGGAAGTAACTTTCTTCCCAAACTCGCTGTTGCATAGGAGGTGTAGCTACCCTAGTGGCGGTATAAATTCTCTCTCTAAGTTCAGGTAGAGAAACCAGCACAGTAGGCACAAACACGATATTCTTGATGAATCCCTATAAAAAAATCGAATGGTGTCAGGTGTATGAACGTGGGGGCCATGCAGTTTTTGCAACATCATGGTCAACCCATTGACCTGGAAGGCGGTCACAGAAAATCCTGGACGTCAGCCGGGTAGTGGGGTGGTGCGCCATCTCGCATGAAATAAACATTTCGTTCTTGGTCATCCTCATCAGTGTGTGGTATCAGAAACTGTGCAACAAAACGTTGTCTCACTCGCTCAACGACGCCGTCAGATGTGCTTGGACGACCTTATGACTTCCCATGCTCTATCGAGCACCTGTTCCTACAAAACATTTATGCCACTCATAAATTGTAGGCCTACTAGGAGGGTCTTTAGCGTACTTGGTTCGGAAATCGCGCTGAACTGTCACCGACTTCGATTCCTGAAACCAAAACACTCTCTGGTCCAGTGAACGGAGCCATCTTTCACGCAACGGCCTCTAGCGTTCCTAATGGTGCGTTTTGGCACTAGCGAACTACGCGAGACAAAACTTGATGTAGTTCGCTACAAATTGACACTACAATCTCCTCTGTAAGTACTATGAATTAATTTATATGAATTTTCAAATCTGTAAAGTCCTCTTTGAAACACCCTTTACAGAAGTTCACGCTCAAGCGCAGTGTAGGCAGTCTCTTTAGGAGACTGCTTATATCTTTCAAGAGTTCTGCAAATAGCGCAGTTACGGAATCGTCTTTTTCCCAACTTTTTCTAGGTCTTCCTTCCATTTTTAAGTTGGAGTAAAGACGTAAAAGGCATTTAGTTGAAACGACAACATTTAAATTTGTGTGGTTTGTAGCGCGACCGAAAATTAATGAATTTCCTCAGTACTCGTTCCGTGGACCTCACTCTTTTGCTGTTTTGAATCATTTGCAGCCTTTCGCACCACGCAGACCCATTTTCTAAATTATTATGCAACTTGGTCTGATCTTCTTTCGAATTTACTAGACGGTAAACGACAGAATTATCTGCGAACAGTCTTAAGACCGATGCTGAGACTGTCTCCTAAATATACGAGGGGAATTCAGTAAGAATTTCTTTTCCTCTGCCAATGCCGGTTGAAAAAAGGCGGTATTTGTAGTGGGGCATCATGGAATATTCCGCTTGGAGGCCCTATAGTTTCATGAAGATGTCGGCGCTATACGTTGCCATCAAAGTCTGACCTGTAACAGAGGAGCGTTCCAAGCACAGAGCTGTCATTGAGTTTCATTTGGCGGGAAACGGAGGGCATCGGAGACATTCATAGGCGGCCGCAGACCTGGGAGTGAACAAAAGCACGGTGAGTCGCTGGGTGAGGCGTCTCCCATCGTCGCAACAAGGTCGAGAAAACCTGTCCGACCACGCCGCGTGTCGGCCGGCCGCACGCAGCTGTGACTACGCTCAGGAAACTGAAGCTAACAGTTTCAGAATGTTCGTTGTCACGAAAATGCAAACGAGAGTCTCCTTCTCCATGAAAACCCGAGGCATCACTTACTGTAAGTCTGTGCGCCCGATAGGAGCTCACAAAGCATCATTGGACTGCTCTTCCTCATCCACAGTATAGTCCGAATCGCGCACCTTTCGACTGCCATCTGTTTAGGCAAACGAAGGGTGAATGCAGCAGAAAGCAGTACGTGCATATTGGGGAGGTTACTTATGCAGCAACGTGTTGCCTCCGACGTCTACCAGTAGCGTGCTACAATGCCGGTATACAGTAAGGTGGCGTAAGGCCGTCGCATTGAACGCAGATTATGTTGAAAAATAGTATTCTGTAATCAAAAGATGGGGAGGGGGGGAGGGGGAATGAAATTATCGTATAGCATTTGTAGCCGGGAGTCCCACTCGGGGAAGTTCGGCGGCCGAGTTGCAAGTCTTTTCAGGTGATACACATCCGGCGATTTGCATATCAATGATGATGAAGACGACGCAGCACCCAGTCCCCGAGCGGGGAAAATCTCCAGGAATCGAACCTCGGCCCGTTGCATGGCAGTCAGTGTCCTGTCCACCAAGCTAAGGTGCCGGGAAGAATCGGGAATAATATGGTGTACTGGAATCATGTACAAAACCAACCTGATTTCAGGAAATAAATATGCTGAATTACTAATTGAATACCCCTCATATTTAGGAACAGCTGGGAACCTATAGGCTACTCTTCCGTGGCGGACACGGGATATCACTTTTGTTTCACTGCATGATTTCCCGCCAGTTACTACGAACCGTGACTTTTCTGATAGCAAATCACGAATATTATTTTCAGCGCGTGACTGTAGCAGAAATCTTCACAAACACTACTTTTACTAAAAACCTTTTAGTTATTTAGGTGTTCACTGATGGAGATCCGGATACAATTACTGGATGAAAGATGAAATTCCGTTACGATAACATAATTAGTTAAAGGAACGGCTACAAAATGGCTCTGAGCACCATGGGATTCAACTTCTGAAGTCATTAGTCACCTAGAACTTAGAACTAGTTAAAACTAACTAACCTCAGGACATCACACACAACCATGCCCGAGGCAGGATTTGAACCTGCGACCGTAGCGGTCTCGCGGTTCCAGACTGCAGCGCCTAGAACCGCACGGCCACTTCGGCCGGCGAACGGCTACAGCTATAGAAGATTTTTATCACCTAAAATTTGTTTTCACCGTAGCTAATTTTATACTATAGTGGTAATGCTACTTTAACCTCGTTGCAAATGTTGAATTTCGCGTTATTTTCTAACTCAACACTGGAATCGGCAACTATGTATTCAAGCACCTGGTCCCTTTTCGATGCATCTTTGAACGCAAGCGCTCTGTTACTTTTACAAATATAACTGACCATTACTTTGCTCTCCGCATAATGCAGTAGATCGTTGATCGCACTCTCTCTGCACCTACGTCTACTTCGCCAGGAGCCGTATCAAGCAAAACAAAGTACATGCCTCAAGTACTACCGCTTCCTGAAGCGAGCATTCAGCTGACTTCTTCTTCACGGTCACATCTTTAAGCTACAATTCGCGGACCTCCCACGTGGGACGACCTTGAACTCATCACCATCCGAAGCATACTGCGCTACGCTCCTCATCAGCCGAATGAAGGCAAAATACTTAACCAGTATGCGACTACTGCTGCCAGTAAACGTAGCGACGATTCCTCCTGAGTACCAGCACATGTGGATGTACTTTCTTGAATAAAGGTATGTAGGCGCAAGTTTACCAGACACCTTGGAGCTTCAGAATAAAGACAGCACTTGGAAACCTCGTTAAAGAAAGGAAGCCACAAGTCAGCTGGAGGGTACTGAGGCGAAATATTCACCAGATGTTCCTACCATAATGCATCCACTCTCAATGGTATCTGACTGCACGTGCACAAATTAGTTCTTGTTAGGTAACTTGACAGCAAGTAGGAACAGTTATTTACATAGAGGTTAAAGAACAATGTATATAGGGACATCATTTGAAGCATAAGAAAACATAAAAGATACTTGGAATAAATACAGGCACTATCGAATGTGAGCGTTGCACACCAACGATCTTATTGAATGTGATATTGTTTAGTACAATTGTGTTCATCGTTATAGTTGGAGATAGCGGTGAGAAGAGAAAGTAATATCTAATTACTTTGTCAACAGAGCACAAGGGACTGGAAATGCGACACTAATTCCGTACAAAGAAAATTTGCTGGTGATAACATACTATAATTTCGACGGAGGTACAAATCAAACCCAAAAACATTGTCAGTTGATTGAGCTTATCCGTTACGGATATTTTATAACCCGTGATTGTTAACTGAATGCAATTACATGAAACTGTAACCAGTCACTTTTTTGAATAATTATTTATTACTCCATGAACCCGTTTTCGAACCTTTCCAAGTTCTTCTTCAGATGGTTACTGGAAGCTTCATAATTATTTCTAGCATAAAGCTGGGTGCTGGCACTGTGACAAGAAGATGGAACATGCTTTAGTTTATCGCCATGACTATTTTTTATCTGTCAATATGGATGTAAATGTAATTTTTTACTTACTGCGACAGTGTGGGTGGTTTTTTCGTTAGTGACCATATCTCTGCTCCCATTTTGATGGCATTTGATGTATCACTTCACACACTTTTACACAGCGAAACTTTGCTGGCATCCAGTATTTGCTACACATTTATTACTTCTAACAAACCCTATCACCGTCCGAACAGGCCTGGGAAGGATCAGTTGTACCGACGGGCCGCCGTGTCATCCTCAAACCTCAGGCGTCACTGGATGTGGATATGGAGGGCAATGTGGTCAGCACACGGCTGTCCCGGCCCTATGTCAGTTTTATGAGACCGGAACCGCCACTTCTCAGTCAAGTAGCTCCTCAGTTTGCGTCATAACGGCTTGGCGACACCGCTCGCCAGACTGGATGGTCACCCATCCAAGCGCTAGCCCAGCCCGACAGCGCTAACCTTCGGTGATCTGACGTGAACCGGTGTTAGCACTGCGGCAAGGCCGTTGCCGCTTGTAACAAAGATCTTGCTCAGAGATGTAATTTGTTCTTGTTTACACGTATTAAAGTCGATATAAGGGTAAGTATTTTAATCACACTGGCGATAACATGAGAGCGCGAAATAAAATACATAAATCAAAGAATGAATTACTGCAAGAAGAAACTTCAAGTGATCTGATGTCTTATCTATATCGCCAGCACGCTCTGGATGCTGGCAAAGTTTCGCCGTGTAAAAGTTCGTTAAGTGACGTACCAGCTGGCCATCAAAATCGAAGCAGACAGATGGACACTAAAGAATAAAGCCGTCCATACTGTCGCAGTAAGTAAAACACTGTATTTACGCCTATATAGACAGATAAACAATAGTCATGGCGATGTATCAAAGCGTGTTCCATCTCCTTGTCACAGAGCTAGAAATAATGATGTAACTTCTAGAAACCATCTGAAGATGAACCTGAAAAGGTTCGAAAACCGGTACATGGAATAAGAAATAATTTAAAAAAAAGTGACCGGTTGCAGTTTTATGTATTTGTGTTTGTCGGTTGTATTTTGACTCACGCTATGCGAGAATATACTCGGGGCAACCACACAGTGGAAATAAGGTACGTAAATGCATTTATAGAAACTGTAAAGGCTGACAGAGGCAGCAGTGGATGCCCTATTAAGGCAAACTCAGCTGACCATCTCCAAACTGGAAACAAAACAGGGGCTGCACAAACTCGAAACTCTGGCGGATGGCGCGGCGGATCGTGCCGCGTCGAAGCGGAAGTTAATTCGCCGCCGTCGGCTGAAAGCAGCTCCCTGGCTGGCTCTGCTGCTGGTGATGGAGCACGGGGCTCAGGCGCTGCTGGGCTCTGGGTCTCGGAACACTGGTGGCGCTCAGAAGAGGTCAGACAACCGACCACGGTCTACACTCGCACACTGATTCTACACTCCTGGAAATGGAAAAAAGAACACATTGACACCGGTGTGTCAGACCCACCATACTTGCTCCGGACACTGCGAGAGGGCTGTACAAGCAATGATCACACGCACGGCACAGCGGACACACCAGGAACCGCGGTGTTGGCCGTCGAATGGCGCTAGCTGCGCAGCATTTGTGCACCGCCGCCGTCAGTGTCAGCCAGTTTGCCGTGGCATGCGGAGCTCCATCGCAGTCTTTAACACTGGTAGCATGCCGCGACACCGTGGACGTGAACCGTATGTGCAGTTGACGGACTTTGAGCGAGGGCGTATAGTGGGCATGCGGGAGGCCGGGTGGACGTACCGCCGAATTGCTCAACACGTGGGGCGTGAGGTCTCCACAGTACATCGATGTTGTCGCCAGTGGTCGGCGGAAGGTGCACGTGCCCGTCGACCTGGGACCGGACCGCAGCGACGCACGGATGCACGCCAAGACCGTAGGATCGTACGCAGTGCCGTAGGGGACCGCACCGCCACTTCCCAGCAAATTAGGGACACTGTTGCTCCTGGGGTATCGGCGAGGACCATTCGCAACCGTCTCCATGAAGTTGGGCTACGGTCCCGCACGCCGTTAGGCCGTCTTCCGCTCACGCCCCAACATCGTGCAGCCCACCTCCAGCATTGCTGCGAAAGGTGGATATACACTGTACTAGTTCCGACATTGTGCATGCTCTGTTGCCTGTGTCAATGTGCCTGTGGTTCTGTCAGTGTGATCATGTGATGTATCTGACCCCAGGAATGTGTCAATAAAGTTTCCCCTTCCTGGGACAATGAATTCACGGTGTTCTTATTTCAATTTCCAGGAGTGTATTATAGCCAATGCTTTAAAGGAAAAAAAATATCGTCTTTTGTGTAAATCAAGGGCCTTCAGCCCGTGTAAGTAAGTTTGAATTCTGGCAAGTAGATATTTTGCTGAAAGTTACTGTTGTTGCGCTATCTTTTCATGTAGTGCGCTGTCAGCCACTTAAAAGTTGAAGGTTTAAGGTATTTTGAATTTTTAGAAAATCAATTGTGGGCCTTGAGCTGCTTAAAACCTTATTCTTAAATTTAGTTACTGTCGCTGCGTTGCCTTATATTTAGTGTGCTTTCGGCCACTTAAAACTTAAAGGTTTAGTTTTTATTTTTTATTTTTTGGAAAATCAACTGTGGGCCTTGAGCCGCTGAAGGCTTTATTCTCAAAGTTTTCACTTAAGCGAAGACATTGCGGCCTTCTGCCTTAAAATATTAATGTAATATATTTTAAAACTTTGAAATTGAGGCCTTCAGCCGTTGGTATTGCACCTTGTTTATATTTGTTGTATCCACTTTTGCCTTGAGGCTTTCAGCCTAGCTGTGATGTACACACATATATTTTAATTATGTTATTTCCAATTTTAGCTGCGTGGCTTCAGTCACTTGAAGTTTATCTTGTCGATTTTTAAGATTTCTTGTTTGGAGCCGTGAAAAATTGGATTTTGAAACTCGTAGTTGTAGCTATTGGCCGTTTTGGTTTAAATGTGTTATTAAATTACAATACATTACAATTTTGAAGTGAAACTGGCCGCCACCTTATTTGGACCTTTCCACAATCCTAATGACATGTTTTGCCGTGCGGGCGTTTCAATCCGTACAAATAATTTAATACCATTGATTACACTCGACTTGATTTAATGGTTTTTGCCCTGTAGTAGATGTTGGGGTGTGTATGTCTTGTTGTCTGTGAGAGATTGTGGTCCCATCACTACAGCGCACTGCGTCACCTCCACAGACTCGTAGGTGACCCTGAACAGAATGGCGAGCGGCGCCATAATTATATCGCGTCTGTTGACATGGAACGTAACAGCGGTTAACAGACGGTGCAGTATGAGTCACGCGCAGGTCAGATGCCGTCACACTGCTCGATTGTGTGTAGTTTCTACGCGATCTGGTATAGGTCACTAGCTGACGGACAGTGTTTGAGCTGCTGTCAAAATACTACTTTCATTTGCAATTCTGTTTGTTTAATTTCTCAAGTGTTTATCAATTGCTATCATAATTGTGATTTCTTATGAGAGTGAAAGAACTGTGAATGTCAAATAATATATTATGTAAAGTTTTTGTACTATACATTGAAGTAACTTGTCTGATGAGGGATGTTCCAGAATGGCGTGCGTGTTAAGTGATTCACGCCGGGGAATTTGTTATAAACTATTCCTTCATTTTATGGTACTGGAGAAATGAGATTATGATTTTGGTGAACTATTTTTGTTAATTAGGATTTAATTTTATATTTGCGGGTTTTCAGAGTTTATTTATGTTAGTATACTGTTCTGATTCAGTGACAAATTTTGATTGGTTCTGTATATGTACACATGAGGGCTTGAGCGGGTTTAACACTGCTTTCCGATTGGCTGTGTTGTTTCTCTACCAATCAGAAATTAGCATATTCGCTCGTATTTTGCGATCTAGAAACTTCCTTTGTGTAGCGAGATGAGTGGAATCTGGGCTTGGATCTGACAGTGATCAGACCTTTTGCTAGGTGCTCCGATGAAAATTATTAACATTTTGATATTTCGGCCATGCCATGGCTTTGAGCACTATGGGCCTTAACATCTGAGGTCATCAGTCCCCTAGAACTTAGAACTACTTAAACCTAACTAACTTAAGGACATCACAAACATCCATGCCCGAGGCAGGATTCGAACCTGCGACCGTTGCAGTCGCGCGGTTCCAGACTGAAGCGCCTATAACCGCTCGGCCACACTGGCCGGCCGATATTTCGGCACCAAAATTTTGAGAAGTGCCGTGAAGTGTGGAAGCGAGTTCGATTTGATATACGGTGTGAAATTCAGAACTTTTGGTGATATTTTAAGTAACTAACTTCCGCATGGCGTGTTGCTTACTCGCGAACGTCAACATTTTGTTACTTGAGACGTTATATCAACATTTGAGCGGGCGATTCTAAAAGAAACCACCCGTTTGTAAACTTCCTGTGAAGGGTAGCTAATAATTATCGTAAACTGGCTTCGGTTACGAATGATATGTGCGTGTGGACTTTGCAGACTTTGTACAGCTCAGAGCTGGTCGGAGTGGCCGTGCGGTGTGGAACCGCGAGACCGCTACGGTCGCAGGTTCGAATCCTGTCTCGGGCATGGATGCGTGTGATGTCCTTACGTTAGTTAAGTTTAAGTAGTTATAAGTTCTAGGGGACTGATGACCTCAGAAGTTAAGTCCCATAGTGCTCAGAGCCATTTTTGTACACCTCAGAGGAAGGCTTGGTAGCAACTGGTGTAAACAAGCTTACCGTATTATAATGAAATTTTACGCACAAAAATACTTTCATTTAACTACTATTAACCTTCCACTGACGAAACAGTTTTTAGTGAGACTTGTGGTTAACAGGTGTACAGCCTTTTGTTTATAGCTTTTCCTGGCTGTCAAGAGGCAGCCTCGGTGTCGGATTGGGAGGAAACCTAAAGGAGACTCCAGATGGGATCCTGGCTGCGTGTCCCACTGAACAGTAAACAGGTGGAAGGGTGCGGGCAAAACATTATGACCCGTTTTAAAGCCTACATTTAAAGTAGCTTCCGTGAGACACAGTGTTATTGCCTTACCATCTAAAATCTTCGTGTCAATTAGAATATTCATGTGATAGAATTAATTTTTTAACGAAAGGTACTTGGTACATCGCGCGGCTGGCGCCAGTACCTATCTCTTGGAGTGTTGTCCGGGTTCGATTCCGGGCGGGGTCAGGGATTTTCACCTGCCTCGAGATGACTGGGTGTTTGTGTTGTCCTCATCCTTTCATCACCATTCACGAAAGTGGCGAGATTGGACTGAGCAAAGGTTGGGAATTTGTACGGCCACTGATAACAGTGCAGCTGAGCGCCCCATAAACCAAACATCATCATCATCATCATCATCTTTGCCATTGATTTCGCTTTGGCCGGCTGCTAGTTAGTTGTTCATCGCGGGTTCGGTTATTTAAGTCTGCAACGTCGAGGCAGCAGCTCTCACTGTATGGTCTGTCGGTTGTGGTTACAACACGGTCGGAGGTTGGCCCTTACTTGGTGCGCATGGTCATTGTGCGTAGTATTACTGGAGTACTGCGGCCGGAGACGCGGAAAAGTTTTGGGTTCCGGCACGAGGCGTGTTACTTGGCTTTTCTCGCCACGCAGTGCAAGTTGAGAAGAAGAGCTTGCCGGAGCATTGCCTGGAATTAACCATTCGCCTGGGCACATGGCGTGTGTTTGAACTTTTCTGTATTTGTTAATGGTTAACTAATGTTGTCTTCAGTGTGAATTTGGTATGTCAAAGTTAAGTCACATGGCACGGCGTGATAACGGGGTTTGGGCTTTCCATCTTAGTTTCCTACCACCTGATGAAGGATCTGCAGCTAGATGTAAGGAAACCCGGTTAGCTCCTCATTATTCTGTGATGGCATATTTAAAACTGTTGTAACTTTGGTGATAAAGTATCCAAATTTGCGCCTTAGTTTATGAGTGACGAAATACTATGCTGTCTCGTAAAGCAAAGTCAGATTCTATCAAGGTGTAGTTGTGTTGGGCTCTTGCGCGTTTAAAGTAATACTCAGCTGGTACTATCACATTTCAAGGAAGAATCTTATTTATGCGTGTATTGCAGCATTTAAATGAATTCTTGTTGTTATTGTTGTTGATGTGGTCTTCAGCCCTGAGACTGGTTTGATGCAGCTCTCCATGCTACTCTATCCTGTGCAAGTTTCATCTCCCAGTACTTACTGCAACCTACATCCGTCTGAATCTACTTAGTGTATTCATCACTTGGTCTAACTCTACGATTTTTACCCTCCACGCTGCCCTCCAATAGTAAACTGGTGATCCCTTGATGCCTCTGAACATGTCCTACCGACCGATCCCTTCTTCTAGTCAGGTTGTGCCACAAGCTCCTCTTCTCCCCAATTCTGTTCAATACCTCCTCATTAGTTATGTGATCTACCCATCTAATCTTCAGCATTCTTCTGTAGCACCACATTTCGAAAAGTTGTATTCTCTTCTTGTCCAAACTATTTATCGTCCATGTTTCACTTCCATACATGGCTACACTCCATATAAATACTTTCATAAACGACTTCCTGACACTTTAATCTATACTCGATGTTAACAAAACTCCTTTTCTACTTTAAGTGTCTCATTTCCTAATCTAATTCCCTCAGCATCACCCGACTTAATTCGACTACATTCCATTATTCTCGTTTTGCTTCTGTTGATGTTCATCTTATATCCTCCCTTCAAGACACTGTCCATTCAGTTCAACTGCTCTTCCAAGTTCTTTGCTGTCTCTGACAGAATTACAATGTTAAAAATGAAATGAATTTTTAAGTGTTGTTAAAATTGGCGAGCCTTGCTGTTTTAATGTAATATTTTATTCTTTTACATAACATGAATGTGCAGCTGGAAGTGTGCTCTTGTAGCTGATTTATGTTTGAGTTGTGCGGAGCACACTGTATTTCGTCTGGTACGGTGGGACGTGGCATCGGGGCTTGACCACTTCGTTGCCAGTGGAACTGTGATTCGTTAGACCGGGCTCCATCTTGCAAGCCTTCTGTCTCGATCTCGTCCTTAAGTTGAGTATTGCTATTCTCTTCGTTCCTGGCTCTGTAAGGTCGTTAAGCTTTGTAGCTCGTTCCTCCGCCGCTTTGTCGAATGCATCTTTCTCTCGAAATATGCGTTGTAAAACTGGGTTTCACTCTGTAATTAGTGCCCAATCAGATTGCGAGAAGCTTCATCTTATTAATTCTGTATTACCTTATCAGCCATTTGTATCATATTTGTACTCTGTATGCTGGTTGTGAAGTTTAATTTTTATAAAGGAGTGTTTCATGTGCGTATGTTCTCTGGGAGTATTTAGATGCTGAGGCGCTGTTTTTTTACTAATTATTCGTTATTTAATTAGTGCTTCCCTGTAGTGGCACCAACTGGATTATTCCATAGTCAGAAGTTCGACTGCCCGGCGTCTTCATCGCCGAGCGCTGATGTTTCAGATGTTGCTTTTATTGTTACTTGTATGCCTTATGTTGCGTCGTACCCGTGGTCTAGGGGTAGCGTCTTTGATACATAATCAAAACCTCTTCGGTTCTGGGTTCTGTCCCCGCCACTGCCTAAATTTTAATAATCAGCATTGGCGGCCGAAGACTTCCGTCATAAGAAGTCAGCCTCATTCTGCCAACGGCCTTGTCAAAGAGGGCGGAGGAGCGGATAGAGGTTCAGGGCACTTTCTTGTCCTAGGGGTGGGAAATTGCCCCTAAAGGCGGAAGAATCAGCAATGATCAACGACATGAGGATGCAGAAGGCAATGACAACCACTGCATTAAAGACACATGAAGTGTATCCACAGGACATGTGGCCTGTAATTGAAGAAGTGTCATAATGATCTCTCCATTGGCAAAAGATTCCGGAATAGTCCCCCATTCGGATCTCCGGGAGGGGACTGCCAAACGGGAGGTTACCATGAGAAAAAGATTGAATAATAAACGAAAGGATAACGTTCTACAAGTCGGGGTGTGGAATGACAGAAGCTTGAACGTGGTAGGGAAGCTAGAAAATCTGAAAAGGGAACTCCAATAGCTCAATCTAGATATAGTAGGGGTCAGTGAAGTGAAGTGGAAGGTAGATAAGGATTTCTGGTCAGATGAGTATCCGGTAATATCAACAGCAGCAGAGAATGGTATAACAGGTGTAGGATTCGTTATGAATAGGAAGGTAGGGCAGAGGGTGTGTTACTGTGAACAGTTCAGTGACCGGGTTGTTCTAATCAGAATCGACAGCAGACCAACACCGACAACGATAGTTCAGGTATACATGCCGACGTCGCAAGCTGAAGATAAACAGATAGAGAAAGTGTATGAGGATAGTGAAATGGTAATGCAGTATGCAAAGGGGGACGAAAATCTAATAGTCATGGTCGACTGGAATGCAGTTGTAGGGGAAGGAGTAGAAGAAAGGTTACAGGAGGATATGGGCTTGGGACAAGGAATGAAAGAGGAGAAAGGCTAATTGAGTTCTGTAACAAGTTTCAGCTAGTAATAGCGAATACCCCGTTCAAGAATCACAATACTTGCAAAAGGCCGGGAGATACGGGAAGATTTCAATTAGATTACATCATGGTCAGACAGTGATTCCGAAATCAGATATTGGATTGTAAGGCGTACCCAGGAGCAGATGTAGACTCAGATCACAATACAGTAGTGATGAAGAGTAGGCTGAAGTTCAAGACATTAGTCAGGAAGAATCAATACGCAAAGAAGTGGGATACGGAAGTACTAAGGAATGACGAGATACGTTTGAAGTTCTCTAACGCTATAGATACAACAATAAGGAATAGCGCAGTAGGCAGTACAGTTGAAGAGGAATGGACATCTCTAAAAAGGGCCATCACAGAAGTTGGGAAGGAAAACATAGGTATGATGAAGGTAGCTGCGAAGACACCATGGGTAACAGAAGAAATACTTCAGTTGATTGATGAAAGGAGGAAGTACAAACATGTTCCGGGAAAATCAGGAATACAAAAATACGAGTCGCTGAGGAATGAAATAAATAGGAAGTGCAGGGAAGCTAAGACGAAATGGCTACAGGAAAAACGTGAAGACATCGAAAAAGATATGATTTTCGGAAGGACAGACTCAGCATACAGAAAACAACCTTTGGTGACATTAAAAGCAACGGTGGTAACATTAGGAGTGCAACGGGAATTCCACTTTAAATGCAGAGGAGAGAGCAGATAGGTGGAAAGAATACATTGAAAGCCTCTATGAGGGTGAAGATTTGTGTGATGTGATAGAAGAAGAAACAGGAGTCGATTTAGAAGAGATAGGGGATCCAGTATTAGAATCGGAATTTAAAAGGGCTTTGGAGGACTTACGGTCAAATAAGGCAGAAGGAATAGATAACATTCCATCATAAATTCTAAAATCATTGGGGGAAGTGGCAACAAAACGACTATTCGCGTTGGTGTGTAGAATATGTGAGTCTGGCGACATACCATCTGACTTTCGGAAAAGCATCATCCACACAATTCCGAAGACGGCAAGAGCTGACAAGTGCGAGAATTATCGCACAATCAGCTTAACAGCTCATGCATCGAAGCTGCTTACAAGAATAATATACAGAAGAATGGAAAAGAAAGTTGAGAATGCGCTAGGTGACGATCAGTTTGGCTTTAGGAAAAGTAAAGGGACAAGAGAGGCAATTCTCACGTTACGGCTAATAATGGAAGCAAGGCTAAAGAAAAATCAAGACACTTTCATAGGATTTATTGACCTGGAAAAAGCGTTCGACAATATAAAATGGTGCAAGCTGTTCGAGATTCTGAAAAAAGTAGGGATAAGCTATATGGAGAGACGGGTCATATACAATATGTACAACAACCAAGAGGGAATAATAAGTGTGGACGATCAAGAACGAAGTGCTCGTATTAAGAAGGGTGTAAGACAAGGCTGTAACCTTTCGCCCCTACTCTTCAATCTGTACATCGAGGAAGCAATGATGGAAATAAAAGAAAGGTTCAGGAGTGGAATTAAAATACAAGGTGAAAGGAATTCAATGATACGATTCGCTGATGACATTGCTATCCTGAGTGAAAGTGAAGAAGAATTAAATGATCTGCTGAACGGAATGAACAGTCTAATGAGTACACAGTATGGTTTGAGAGTAAATCGGAGAAAGACGAAGGTAATGAGAAGTGGTAGAAATGAGAGCAGCGAGAAACTTAACATCAGGAGTGATGGTCACGAAGTCAATGAAGTTAAGGAATTCTGCTACCCAGGCAGTAAAATAACCAATGACGGACGGAGCAAGGAGGACATCAAAAGCAGACTCGCTATGGCAAAAAAGGCATTTCTGGCCAAGAGAAGTCTACTAATATCAAATACCGGCCTTTATTTGAGGAAGAAATTCCTGAGGATGTACGTCTGGAGTACAGCATTGTATGGTAGTGAAACATGGACTGTTGGAAAACCGGAACAGAAGAGAATCGAAGCATTTGAGATGTGGTGCTATAGACGAATGTTGACAATTAGGTGGACTTATAAGGTAAGGAATGAGGAGGTTCTACGCAGAATCGAAGAGGAAAGGAATATGTGGAAAACACGGATAAGGAGAAGGGACAGGATGATAGGACATCTGCTAAGACATGAGGGAATGACTTCCATAGTACTAGAGGGAGCTGTAGAGGGCAAAAACTGTAGAGGAAGACAGAGATTGGAATACGTCAAGCAAATAATTGAGGATGTAGGTTGCAAGTGCTACTCTGAGATGAAGAGGTTAGCACAGGAAAGGAATCCATGGCGGGCCGCATCAAACCAGTCAGTAGACTGATGACCAAAAAAAAATAAAAGCCTTATATTATGCCTTAATGTTATACCTTGGTATGAATTTATATTGCAAAAGCGAAGTCATTGTACAGGATAGTCTGGCGAGTTCGGAGTTCGGCAAGTTTTGAATGTATTAAGTATTTACACAAACAGAAATTTTCAGAATGAGATTTTCACTCTGCAGCGGAGTGTGCGCTGATATGAAACTTCCTGGCAGATTAAAACTGTGTGCCCGACCGAGACTCGAACTCGGGACCTTTGCCTCTCGCGGGCAAGTGCGCTACCACTTGCCCGCGAAAGGCAAAGGTCCCGAGTTCGAGTCTCGGTCGGGCACACAGTTTTAATCTGCCAGGAAGTTTCATAACAGAAATTTTGTTAATGTTTCATGCATTAGTTAAGCAGATTTTAACAGGGGGTTTAAGAGAAATTTGAATTGTACTCATGTGGGGTTCTTAAATTTATCTCGTTTGTTGTATTAAATACTGCAAGGTAATAAACATTGTTTAACACAAGCTGTGTATGATAACTACGGCGGTGCTCCTTCCCGTCTTATTGTTGGACACAAGTAGCACGTACCAGTACTCACTTCAGGCTCCCTTAGGATCTATATTCTTTGGACCCTGGAGCGTACTTATTTAGGGCATAAGAGCTGAAGTTCTAGCAAACAACTAAACCGGTCCCGTCCTAATTCTAGATTATTATTTAAGTGGGGGCTCGTAAAAAGAGCTATAAATAAATTTTAACATTTCACCTTACAAATTCATATGTTAACCCCAACAATATTAATAACGTCACCTGGTACAGGCTGCAGGTGGCCTATCTTGCAGGTTCCACAGAGCACAACATTTTGATTTTGTTATTGACCAAATTTCAAAATTGGAAATGCTGTCTGCTCGCTAACAAACACTTTACAGGTTTAACGCAGTAAGTCAAGTATTAAAGTTAGAAATTATTTATGGCTTGAGATAGTGTTAACTCGGAAATATTAATAACATTTCCGTCACGAACCATAGCTTATGATAACTCTTTGTCAAATGCAACAGTAGTATCTCCTGTTCCTGCACGAAGTACAGCGTCAATTATAATGACATAATTATGATTTTTTTTAAATTCTGTAATCGTAGATTTATATGGTAAAGTATATTTAATCTTCGAATATCTTTGACGGCCACCCGATTCCTCCTTAACAGTTGCAGAATCATTCAAAGAAATTCTACGCTCAGAAGCGTGGAACTACTCAGATCAGGCAGTATTAGTTGGAGGTGACTTTAACGTACCGAGTAGAGACTGGGAGGTCTCCGGATTCATTGCAGGTGGTAGGGACAGACACTCTTTTGTAGCAGATCTCAACACGATTACCGAAACCTGTTGAGCAGCTAGTTCAACATCCTACACGGATAGGAAATAAATTAGACCCTGTAGCTACAAACAGACCTTACCTTGTCGACTATGCCAGTACAGTGATACGGATTAGTGGTCATGATGTTAACATAGCGTTGATAGTTACTAAAGTTAATAAATCCATCAAGAAGATTAGAATAGTATTCACGCTGGAAAGAGCACACAAGTAATTTTCAGCATCCGGCTCAGACAATGAATGGACATAATTTAGCTTCAGTATGGTGAATGTAGAGGAATTGTGGGCACAGTTTAAACCACTTGCAAATTGCACTCTGGACGCATATGTGGCTAGTAAGTGGATTAAGAACGGAAAGGGTAGTGGTTTAATAACAATATTCAGAAAATGCTGAGGAAGCAGGGATTGCAGCACTCTCGGGGCAGGAAAGAACGTGGAAATATCGACATGCGAAAGTTTGTAGCAGTTCCTGCGTCTACAGGTTGCCCCAGGAGTAATGGTCAATGTTCCGGGATATTACAGGAGCAATGATTCGAAGATAAAACGTGTAGCACATCTGGGTTCTAAAACTGATATCTTAAGGGCTGTGAGGACTTGGTCATCTTTAATACCGTCGAACAGATCTACTGAAGACTAGATTTAAGGCCACTATGAGGGTAAGGTGTAATGGTGTGGCACAAGAATAAACAGGATTCGAGAGGGAAGAGGTTGGGGATCTATAACTAGAATCTGAAATTAAGAGGGCGTAAGACAGCGATGTAGTCTTTCACCTCAACGGTTAAGTCTGTACATCGAACAAGCAATGACGGAAATAATACAATGATTCAAGAGTGGTTTTAAAATTCAAGGTGAAAGAAATGTTGAAAATTAGGTGGACTAATAGGTTAAGGAATGACGTGGTTCTGCTCAAAACCGGCGAGGAAAGGAATATATGGAAAACACTGACAAGCAGAATGGAGAAGGTGGTAGGACATCTGTTAAGATATTGTGGAATAACTTCCACGCTACTAGGGGGAGCTGAAGAGGCTGAAAACTGTAGGGGAAAATAGAGACTGGAATACATCCAGCAAATAACTGAGGACATAGGTTGCAAATGCTACTGTGAGATGAAGGCGTTGGCACAGGAAAGGAATTCGTTATAGGCCGCATCACACCAGTCAGAAGAATGGTGACCTAAAAAAAGGGGTAAAAGAACGGACCCTCAAAGTTACAGACCCATATACTTAATATCGGTATGCTGCAAAATTCTTGAACACATTATAAGTTCGAATGTAATAAATTTCCTTCAGATGGAAAAGTTTTTGCACACAAATCAGTACCGGTTCAGAAAGCAGCGCTGGTGCTAAATTCAGCTTGCCATTTTCTCAGCCAGTATCCTGCGAACGATGGACCCAGATGAGCAACAAGCTGATTCAACATTCCTGGATTTCCATCCTGGATTTCCAGGAAGTGTTTGACCAGGTCTCGCACAGCAGACTGTCAACAAAAGTCCGAGCATAGGGAACAGGTTCTCAGATGTGTAAATCGTTCGGAGACTTCTAAAGTAATAGAATCTGGTACTTCGTCCTCTCGGATGTTTACCAGAGACAGCGATATCGTCAGGAGAACCCCAGGGAAGCGTGATAGCTCCCCTCTTTACCTCTTTATAGACAAATGACATAACGGACAGGCTGAGCAACACTCTGCGGCTGTTTGCTGATGAAGCTGTAGTAACGGTAAGTTATTGTCGTTCAGTAACTGTAGACGGATACAGGATGACTTAGACAGAATTTCTAGGCGGTGTGATGAATGTCAGTTTCCTATAAATGTAGAAAAGAGTAAGTTAATGCAGTTGAGTAGGTAAAAAAAAAACTCTAATCAGTATAATGAAAAACCACTCACTCGATGACTAGTTTCGAGCCGAGGCCCATTTTCAAACTATCGTAACATAGTCAAAAATGGTATTTCCGAATATGGGAAAACCATGTCAAAAATGTTGAACGAATAGTGTATAAAAAGAAGTTAAATGTGTAGCTTTGGACAGGTTTTTCGCTATACTGATTAACAGAAGTTGCTGACCCACGGCTACTCAAGCATGCTGGAAGTTCGCAAATAATACCCTAATGTTGGAATAAAGTATCGGTAGTGTGGTGGTTGAGGCAGCCACGTTGATTAAATATCCAGACGTAACACTGCAAAACGAGATGAAATGGAACGAGCTTGTAGCAGGCAAAGTGAATGATCGACATCGGTTCATTGGGAGAGTTTTAGAAAGTGCAACTCATGTGGAAGGGCGACCGTGTATGAAACACTTGTCCAACCCATTCTCGAGTACCGCTCGAGTGTTTTTGATCGCCACCACATCGGACTGGTGGAAGACATGGAAGCAATTTGGATGCGTGCTGACAGATTTGTTGCTGCTAGGTTTGGTCAACACCTGAGTGCTACGGAGATGATTTGCGAAATCAGACGGGAGGCCCTGGAGGGAAGATGACATTCTTTTCGCGAAACACTGTTGAAAAAATGTAGAGAAAAGGCATTTGCAGTTGACTGCAGAGCGATTCCACTACCGCCAACGTACATTTCGCTTAAGGACCACAAAGGTAGCATACGAGAAGTAATAGCTCTTACTCAGACGTATAGATAGGCCGGCTGAAGTGGCCGTGCGGTTAAAGGCGCTGCAACCTGGAACCGCAAGACCGCTACGGTCGCAGGTTCGAATCCTGCCTCGGGCGTGGATGTTTGCGATGTCCTTAGGTTAGTTAGGTTTAACTAGTTCTAAGTTCTAGGGGACTAATGACCTCAGTAGTTGAGTCCCATAGTACTCAGAGCCATTTGAACCAGACGTATAGATAGTCGTTTTTGCCTCACTCCGTGAGCGAGTGGAATAGAAAAGGAAATCACTACTAGAGCTGACACGGTGCGGTCGCTTTCAGATTATGTATTTACATGTAGTTTTAACAGATTAACTCATATGTAATGTAATTAGATGTTTGAATCTGTTCTATACACGATAGTTAAGTTCTTTAAAGAATAAGTGTTGGTGGTAGGGTTACAAGAGCAGATTGTCCCTACAAAAGTTAATCGCGTAATTCTAATGAAATGTATCTCGTTACTAAGGTCAGTAGTGAGAACAATAGTTTGCTTAACACCAATGAAGGATGCTCGTTTGGTGTGGTAGAATCGATGTTGGTTTCCTAATTATGTTGCTACCTCTCCATGGGTTGTCTCAAACTTTGTCACTGCATATCGAAGTGGCTACAGGAGAAACGGAATAGGTGGTACGTGTTGAACCGCTTCTCGGCCAGCACTCAGCACACACTGTATGGTAAATGCACACTTGCAAAATAGAAATTAGTACATTGACGACAGTGCAACGGATGTACTTGTGAATACGTTTGTTAATCTGTAACAACTTTCACTGTAACCGTATTACCCCAGTGCGAATAATTTGTTCACCAGAATATTGAAACGAAAAGTCAAAACAGCTGTCACCAAAGTTTTCAGCCACTCGCTAACAACTAGTACAACCGCCACACCCCCCCCCCCCCTCCCGAAAAAAAAATCGGCTCTATCCCACCCTCTCTCTCTCTCTCACACACAGACACACACACACGGTATAAACATCATAAACAGAAGTTAGTAACCAACATATACTTCGTTAGGTTGGCAACAAATAGGTAAACATACCAGAGACGATGAAACACGTAATGGAGTCGCAATATTTACGCTGTGAAAAGAAGTGTACGACGAAATAGTTTGATCGAGTGACAGAAGAACGATAGTCCACCACAAAAAAGAGTGAGAAACATGGTGAACAGTGTGTGGATGGCGAAAACACAAAGTTGTGAATATAGAGCGGTGATAAAAGTGGTAGTGCGACCTCCAGACCAGATGTGAGGAAACGCAGATCAGCAAATCGTAAGTAATTACATTTTTACAAAAAAATCGCGAAGTGAACTGTTTGATAATCTATAACTAACAAAACTGTATCATTATAGATCCCACAGACGATGCCTTAGAACAGGAGAAGGTGAACTCGTATGGGATAAATAAAATAACTAGCAGCAGGAAAAGGTAGTTTGATTTGCAAAACAAGTACTTGTATTCTTGCTGCGTAGGCTGGCCACACATTGTTCGCTTTGTGCTCGAATATCTTATGGTGACTCGATAGCTCGATAAGAGCTCCACAAAAGAATGCAAAATTTTAGTGGTTGATCCTCACCCAGTACAAGAATAGATCTGTCACTTATTGCTTAATTCACCTCTGGCAGTGTTTTTGTTATGTGAAAAGTGCGAGGCAGCGCTGTGCTTTGGACTCTGTGTCAGACCGTGCGAGCCGCCGTACCTAGGTTAGCTGACAGGCCAGAGGAAGACCAGAACGCTGCACCTCCAATATGGCCACACCTAGCGGTAAAGCGTTACAGTGGTCAGACCAACCTCAGGTTTCATGAAAGCTTAACATTATGGCTTATTAGATTCCCCAGATGTATATTTGTCATAGGCAGTTGTTACGTACCAGACAGAAAGTGTAGCATTCGCCATGTCTGTCAGGCACGATTTTTGAATTTTATGCACGCTGGTATACCTTACACACGTAATGCTATGGTTTCAGCACCTTGTAGAAATGATTCTCCTTTCTGGAAATTGTTTTGTGATCAGTTTGGGATCGAGTCGAAAACTGTAAAACCTGAAGAAACGGAGCAGAGGGCCAGTTTAACTGAAGAAGGTCGGCGACAGAGCTATCGAGTCGAGTGCGGACGTAACTCATCGGCCCGGGGGAGTCGGTCTACCACTAAGAAGAGCCGATGGCAACTCTTGGGAAATCAATGGCTCCTGCGAGGCGCAGTCGCTCGTTAGACGCGTCAATGAAGTTTCCTGCCGCCTCGCCTTAAAGCTGCAAGGCCGCCGCTTCCTGCGGCTCCGCAGAGTGGCGAAGCCGCCAGCCCCGTAAGGCAGCTGGCGTGACGCGGCCGGCAGACACCACGAATTTTGTACACACGCAGCGATGTGGATGTGCTCACTTTGCATTAGGAAAGCACTGTGCGTCAGTATTGCAAAACTGTACTCGCTTCCAAGATATGATAATGAACTTCAAAGAAATAGCTGGAAGAAAACTATCTGTTCACAAATAACTGGGATGGAATAAAAAATATCGTTCTTGTGACACACAGTTGGTTCCCTGCAAAGTAATGGTTGCTATTGACTAGGAATCTCAAGTTGATTCGGATGTTTCTAGATTTTCAGGTGGCTTTTGTCACCGTTCCTCACAAACACCTTCTAATCAAATGCCTTGCCGCGTAGTGTAGTATCAGTTGGGCGACTGGACACGTCATTTCCTGTCAGGAAGGTCACAGTTCGTAGTAACTGACGGCGAGCAGTGTGGTGACACAAAAACGATAACTGGGATTCCCAGGAAAGTGTTACACAGGCCCTCTGCTATGTCTAATCTATACAGGGCGATTGAGCTGCCCTTACTTGTGGGATTTATGCAACCCACAACGCCTTCAAATACCACAAGATTTGCATATCCTCTCGCTCGCTGTTTGCCGCTTATTAGCCCTAAAAAAAAGAAATTAACAAGTCATTCTTGTAAGAAATTAAATGTAGTTAAATTTTGTACTGGGGTACGATCTCTTCAGAAGCTATAATTTCCCAAATATTGAAAAAAAGAAAAAGTGAGCATCAAAAGTGTTTTTGTTAATAACACCAAAACTATAGTTTCCAGCAAAAATGCATCCCAGTACAAAACTAAACTACATTAAATTTTCTAGAGAAATTTCTCTCTACGACTAATAGTTTGCATGTAGAGAACCAGAGAGTATGACAGTCTTGCCTGAGGTTTTTGAAGGCGTTGCGGGTTGCATAAAATGTATTTGTAGGTGCAGTTGTATGATGTTGTGTAAGTGAATAAGGACAGTCGGAGAACCCCTCTTATAGGACTGCTGATAAAGCTGACGTCTGCCACCTAGTGAAGCCATCAGAAGCTCGAAACCAATTGCAAAATGATTACCATCTACTAAGATCAATTACAAAATGATTTAGCCAACATATCTCAATAGTGCAAAAATTGACAGCTTACGCTAAACGAAGAAAAGTCTGAGATCTTCAACAACAAGCACAAAAGAAACGTTAAATTTCGATTTATACCGTAAACCACACGAATTTAAAAGTTGCCCAATCAATAAAATCAAGCGATAGCAGTTAAATAGATACTGCCTACAGGAAAATTAAAGAGACCTTTGGAGAAAAGAGAACCACTTGTATGAACATCAAGAGCTCAGATGGAAACCCAGTTCCAAGCAAAGAAGGGAAAGCAGAAAGGTGGAAGGAGTATATAGAGGGTCTATACAGGGGCGAAGTTCTTGAGGACAATATTATGGAAATGGAAGAGGATGTGGATGAACATGAAATGGGAGATATGATACTGCGTGAAGAGTTTGACAGAGCACTGAAAGAACTAAGTCGAAACACGGCCCCGGGAGTAGACAACATTCCATTAGAACTACTGACAGCCTTGGGAGAGCCAGTCCTGACAAAACTCTACCATCTGGTGAGCAAGATGTATGAGACAGGCGACATTCCCTCAGGCTTCAAGAAGAATATAATAATTCCAATCCCAATGAAAGCAAGTGTTGACAGATGCGAAAATTACCGAACTATTAGTTTAATAAGTCACAGCTGAAAAATACTAATGCGAATTCTTTACAGACGAATGGAAAAACTGGTAGAAGCCAACCTCGGGGAAGATCAGTTTGGATTCCGTAGAAATGTTGGAACACGTGAGGCAATACTGACCCTACGACTTATCTTAGAAGAAAGATTAAGGAAAGGCTAACCTACGTTTCTAGCATTTGTAGACTTAGAGAAAGCTTTTGACAATGTCGACTGGAATACTCTCTTTCAGATTCTGAAGGTGGCAGGGGTAAAATATAGGGAACGAAGGGCTATTTACAATTTGTACAGAAACCAAATGGCAGTTATAAGAGTTGAGGGGCATGAAAGGGAAGCAGTGGTTGGGAAGGGATGAGACAGGGTTGTAGCCTCTCCCCGACGTTATTCAATCTGTATATTGAGCAAGCAGTGAAGGAAACAAAAAAAAAAAAAATTCGGAGTAGGTATTAAAATCCATGGAGAAGAACTAAAATCTTTGAGGTTCGCCGATGACATTGTAATTCTGTCAGAGACAGCAGCAAAGGACTTGGAAGAGCAGTTGAACGGAATGGATAGCGTCTTGAAAGGGGGACATAAGATGAATATCAACAAAAGCAAAACGAGGATAATGGAATGTAGTCGAATTAAGTCGGGTGATGCTGAGGGAATTAGATTAGGAAATGAGACAGTTAAAGTAGTAAAGGAGTTTTGCTATTTGGGGAGCAAAATAAATGATGATGGTCGAAGTAGAGAGGATATAAAATGTAGACTGACAATGGCAAGGAAAGCGTTTCTGAAGAAGAGAAATTTGTTAACATCACGCATAGATTTAAGTGTCAGCAAGTCGTTTCTGAAAGTTTTTGTATGGAGTGTGGCCTTGTATGGAAGTGAAACATGGACGATAAATAGTTTGGACAAGAAGAGAGTAGAAGCTTTCGAAACGTGGTGCTACAGAAGAATGCTGAAGATTAGATGGGTAGATCACATAACTAATGAGGAGGTATTGAATAGGATTGGGGAGAAGAGGAGTTTGTGGCACAACTTGACTCGAAGAAGGGATCGATTGGTAGGACATGTTCTGAGGCATCAAGGGATCGCCAATTTAGCATTGGAGGGCAGCGTGGAGGCTAAAAATCGTAGAGGGGGACCAAATGAAGACACCAAGCAGATCCAGAAGGATGTAGGTTGCAGTAGGTACTGGGAGATGAAGAAGCTTGCACAGGATAGAGTAGCATGGAGAGCTGCATCAAACCAGTCTCAGGACCGAAGACCACAACAACAACAACAAATAACACGTTTGGCCGGGCCTTCAACACTCTATGTAAACGGCTCCAGGTCCTGCTGGTTTGCCATTTTGGAATTGCTTAACTGTGTCCTGTACTTCCTCTGTTGTTATTTCCTGGATTTATGTGGTTTGTTCGTTGCCTGTAAAGAAGCGTATATCGCGAAATGCTTATCGATCTTCGCTAGAAAAGTTTTTGATAGTATATCTTCCATCTAGCTTGTAAGTTTATACTACTTCTGTCATTTGGTCTTAGCTGCTTTATCACCTTCCACGCTTCTTTGGTCTTTGAACCCCCTGTCCATTTACTGTATGAATTTGTCACAGTTAAAGTTCTACATTGCAGTTTTTGCTCTAATTACTGCCTTCTTTGCGTCTCCCCTCAGTCTTATATACCTACTTGTAATGAGTCTTATTGCTCATAAGCATGTGTTCTAGGCCTCCTTTTTCTCCTTCAATTTTGCTGCGATATCATCTCATCAATCTCATTTGAATTTGCCAGACGTTTTCCCAACTAGTCCGCGACTTCCAAAGGCAGCTTTATGAACAGCTGTCTGAATGGTCTTAAACGCTATTTCCACTGTCGTATCATGAGTCTGATGTAGATGCCGACTGAATGTAAACTTGTATAGGAAGGCAATTCAAGGATCCTGCATTAAACTTAACTTACACTGTATTTGGTGCAGTTTCTCTCCATTCTCTTTAAAACTGTTTTGTTACCTACTAGTTTTTTGAAAGGGGACCCAAAGTTCACACCGAAGCAGGGAATGGTCAGATGCACATTCTGCAATCCTACACCTTTGTACGATTAGTTGATTTCGCTATAGCTTAACCAATTATAGACTTTAACTTGCTCTAAGGCTGTGTCCACGTATATCTATAGACCTGTTTGTGTTGAAAAAATCCATTTCATCTCTTAAGACTGCCCTGTCCACACATTTCTACCGGCTTCTCTGCATTATCGATAACAATATCCTCCCTAAATTTGCTTACAACCTTAGTAGAATCCTGATAACCAACTCGTCCTTTAAACTCTCCTAAAAGATACAGCTCCTTCCTATTCCTGATGGCATCTGGAAGGTACGTCAGATCGTTAAAGAAATTATTCTTATCAGCGCCAGTATCACGTGTTTAGGTTTGTTTGCTTTGGTTCTAGAAACAGGTATCTAGAGCCAAGCGGGGCAGACTTGGAAGGCCGCTGATATAGTGGCTGTCTGCCCTAGCGCCGCGCGGCAAGGCAGGTGTAGCAGCCGACTGTACTCTCGCTGCCTGCGGCACAGCAGGTGTGCTGTCCTGCTGTCCTGCTGTACTTCTGCACAGTGGAGGCTCGTCTGCGGCGTCGCCCGCCGGCCGCTGCACATGACGGATGGCGGTCGCTTTATAGGAAGGACGCCCCGGCGGGCGCGCGTCCGCGTTTTCAGCGCGCAGATAAGGCCGGCATCCATCACGCGCGCACACGACACCGCCGGCGACGAAACCTGCGCCCCGCCAGTGTTTTGTTTCCTAATCCCCACGGCCGCGATATGTTGAGCTGCGCGCCGACACTTATGAATAACGCGGCGTGACGCCGTATTTTTCTCGCTGATGGCCACTCACCCCACGGACCAGAACGCCGGAGTCCGGCGCGGCTCAGCCCGCGTTCGGCGTCGGAGGACCCGCGACGCAGCGGCAGAGGCCGCGCGAACCATTCCGTGCTGCAACAGGCGGGGCGGATTACGGCCGTAAATAATACTGCGCGTTCGCGGGCTGGGCTTTACGGCGAACGGGGAATTCTCGGAGCTGCTTTGGATGTCTCACCTGCGGATTGTCCTCAACAGACGCAGTCAGGGTACTTTAAATTACACGGAAGCAGTTCTCGTGGTTATTTTTGAAGAACGACACTGGCATTTAATGATGTCACGTGTGGTTCAGTTCCTCACAAACTTTAAACAAATCCGTATATTCTGTCAGGCTTAAGGGATTACTTGACATCGTACAAAATAACAGGTTCGGACAAAGAAGCAGAATGTGGCTTCTAGAGGCCCGCTGTTAACACGTTAGTGTTACGAGAGGCGTCCCATAAATAACGCAACATTCTTTCTTCTCGGCTAGTTATGATTAAGAATTGAAACTTTGTTTACGACATCCTTTAATATTCTTGTGCTCTCTCATACATTTCCAGTAACTCCCGGCACATGGCAGCTCTGTAAGCAATCTCCAAAATAGCGGGTGAGACGAATTCCGAACAAAGAGAAGCTACTGAATTTCTTTGCCGGAAACTTGGACCAGCGTTTCCTAGTCACCGTCTCGCTACGCATTGGTGTGTAGCGAATACATTTCAGGTGTGTCCCGAGATTTTTAATCTTTCGCATATATAATATCTAGATTGCTATAATTTATCGCCAAATCGTTTCTTGGAGTAGAGAATTTGATAAAATTTTGTATCTCATATTCGTTCTACAATAAAAAAATCTTGTACGCACTCCACGTGTTTGGTTTTTTGCATCTAGGGAAAAGAATCACATGTAGGTGTGTGGCGAAAATCTGAAACGCACTTCGGTGTGCCCCAAAGGAAGAATGGTTGAGAAATGCTGAACCGGGCTGTCACAAATATCCGGAGGCGTTTACAGAAAGTCTGTGGACACTGTGTACTGCACACATTTTGTTTCGGATGTGTTCTTTTAAAGCAGTGTCACATATACTTACATTCTTGGCATGCACTACACATTTTAAATAATGACTAACGCAATATGGTCCCATAAACCATTTTCAAAATGGTTCAAATGGCTCTGAGCACTATGAGACTTAACTTCTGAGGTCATCAGTCCCCTAGAACTTAGAACTACTTAAACCTAACTAACATAAGGACATCACACACATCCTTGCCCGAGGGAGGATTCGAACGTGCGAGCGTAGCGGTCACGTAGTTCCAGACTCTAGCGCCTAGAACCGCTCGCCCCCCCCCCCCCCCCCCCCCCGACCGGCTAAACCACTTTAATCCTTGATCCGTGAATATTGTCCTAGACCAAAACCGGTAGAATTTCTATTTAAAACAGAAACAGCTGATGGTTAAAAAATGCATTTTATACATCAGAAATGTATGTACTAGAAAATACACTATGACATTAGCACAGCTAAAGCGGTGTCCTACTCAGCTTAAATTTTCTTCAGTATTCAGAGCACAAGCGGTGCAGTCTGTCACTTTTCTTTAATAACACAACCAAGTTTTATATTAAGTGACAGTTCCTCGTCAGTCAATAGATTTTTTGATATAATGTAGTCTGCGTCAACCCGTAACGGTTGTGGAGTTGCTGCGAACAGGATGAGGCATGTGTTGGGATGATGCAGTAGCGGAGGCCTCTCCTAGTTTCAACACCAGCGAAGGCTGCAACTCTCTCCCCAGTATGGCGACGGGAGTCCTGCCCTTGAATCATACGTCAAAATACATGATTTTGACAGTTCTATTTAACTTTCAAAATGAATCCCAAGTAACAAAAAGAAACTAGCAAGGGTAGATATTTTTCCAAAGAAACGGAGCTATCAAGCAAAGAACTTCGAGCAACGAAAATTAGCGCGACGTGTTTCGCGCCCTTACTTCAACTAACCTTTCGTGAAACTCTGGATAGGAGGTCAGAATTTTATTAACGCATTTTATTGAACTTTAGCGCAGCATTTAAAGACTTTCAACGCCGATACTACTGTGGACAAGACTGCCAATGCCAGAAACAAAAGTGTTTCTCTAGTACCATGAAAACATTAATATTTAAAGTCGATTAATGACGCACGAAATCAGTGCAGAGAGACACAGAGAGAGGCACTTGTGAGCGAAAATTGTCACTCCGCTGATGTTCATCGTTTGAAGGAGCAGAATGTGTAAGTCGTTTTGAGATTGGTATGATTGCTTTAAGCTCAGCTAGCTGAAACTTCTGAAACCCCACAGCATTAGACTGAAAGAACTTCTTAACGGTTCAGGTCCCAGATCGGCACTAAGCGTCCACTTTCAGGAACAAGGGCATACGGCTATTGATTCGGCCTCAAATTTGTACTTTTTGCATCGTAAACGTTAGGGGAACATACTGAAATTCCTTGAGGAAGTGGAAATTATGAGATCCATTTAGCAGTTTCCCGAACAGACGCTAAACAGACAACAGGAACTACATTATCGTTACATTGCGGATAACTTTGATTTTTTAAATAAAAGTGGCAAATATGGTATTCTGCAACCCTACTCAATTTTTCTTTAGTACTGTACCAATGACTATTCGTACTGCTTTAGTATAGCTCACTTTATCACTTTTGGTTTGGATTTCGCTATACACAGATTTATATAATAAAAAAGTCTATCTTTTCCACATCATAACTATTCAGACAACATGTCACCAATATCCACTAAAATATTCAGTAATGTACTTCGTTTACTTATCATTTACTTCTTACAATATTCTCAAGTAAACACGCCTCAAATAATAATTTTACTTATTCATATTCTGCTAGTGATTTTGCCAATCAGGTGCCTAATTACCTTATGGAAAAACCTATTATTCTCTGGTCATGGTTGTCTGTTACTTGTAATTGTTCTATTACGTAAACGTTATTCGGGGCAGAGCATTTTCGTCTACGAATATGATCACGCCACACTAATTTTCCGGTAGGTCATATTGCCTCAGCGCTCATGCGCAGCCCTAGTTATCACAATCGACAGGATTTCTCGTGCAAACCTTCGCTGGGCTCTCTCTTGCCTGCATCTTCACGCGTCATGGACTGCTGTGTTTGTGGCATTTCGTTTCCATCAGCATACAAATTCCCCAACCAGTTACCGTTTTATACTATTATCACTAAGCCGGTTCTTGTCCATACTTCCTACATTTTTTATTAATTTCTAGGCACTTCTGACGGACTGTGGCACTCGATCGAATGGTTAACCGGTTACTCTCGGCGTATTGTCGTCCTTTCCGGTTCCATGGTACGTGTTTTTAATTTCTGAGAGAATATCCCAGCGTATTATCAGTTTATGCCGCACTAGATTGGGCGGATGTTTATTGACGATTCTCCTAGTCTAAAAGAAAAGGAACTCTTGAGGAATCGTGGACCCATGCTTTCGGTTTAACTGACGAATCGCTAGTTACATTGTTCATTTACAGAAAAGTATCGTTTGATCCCGTCCATGTCACAAGTTTTATGTCATGAGTTAACTTGTAAGGAATTTGCCCTCTTTTTTATTACAGAGAGTAACCATGTCAGACCACAACTGTAGCGAACGCGTTTTCTAATATACGAGGGGAGTTCATTAAGTAATGCAACACATTTTTTTTCTGAAACAGGGGTTGTTTTATTCAGCATTGAAATACACCAGGTTATTCCCCAATCTTTTAGCTACACAACACTATTTTTCAACGTAATCTCCATTCAATGCTACGGCCTTACACCACCTTGAAATGAGGTCCTGTATGCCTGCACGGTACCATTCCACTGGTCGATGTCGGAGCCAACGTCGTACTGCATCAATAACTACTTCATCATCCGCGTAGTGCCTCCCACGGATTGCGTCCTTCATTGGGCCAAACATATGGAAATCCGACGGTGCGAGATCGGGGCTGTAGGGTGCATGAGGAAGAACAGTCCACTGAAGTTTTGTGAGCTCCTCTCGGATGCGAAGACTTGTGTGAGGTCTTGCGTTGTCATGAAGAAGGCGAAGTTCGTTCAGATTTTTGTGCCTACGAACACGCTAAAGTCGTTTCTTCAATTTCTGAAGAGTAGCACAATACACTTCAGAGTTGATCGTTTGACCATGGGGAAGGACATCGAACAGAATAACCCCTTCAGCGTCTCAGAAGACTGTAACCATGACTTTACCGGCTGAGGGTATGGCTTTAAACTTTTTCTTGGTAGGGGAGTGGGTGTGGCGCCATTCCATTGATTGCCGTTTTGTTTCAGGTTCGAAGTGATGAACCCATGTTTCATCGCCTGTAACAATCTTTGACAAGAAGTTGTCACCCTCAGCCACATGACGAGCAAGCAATTCCGCACAGATGGTTCTCTTTTGCTCTTTATGGTGTTCGGTTAGACAACGAGGGACCCAGCGGGAACAAACCTTTGAATATCCCAACTGGTGAACAATTGTGACAGCACTACCAACAGAGATGTCAAGTTGAGCTCTGAGTTGTTTGATGGTGATCCGTCGATCATCTCGAACGAGTGTGTTCGCACGCTCCGCCATTGCAGGAGTCACAGCTGTGCACGGCCGGCCCGCACGCGGGAGATCAGACAGTCTTGCTTGACCTTGCGGCGATGATGACACACGCTTTGCCCAACGACTCACCGTGCTTTTGTCCACTGCCAGATCACCGTAGACATTCTGCAAGCGCCTATGAATATCTGAGATGCCCTGGTTTTCCGCCAAAAGAAACTCGATCCCCGCCCGTTGTTTGCAACGCACATCCGTTACAGACGCCATTTTAACAGCTCCGTACAGCGCTGCCACTTGTCGGAAGTCAATAAAACTATACGAGACGAAGCGGGAATGTTTGAAAATATTCCACAAGAAATTTCCGGTTTTTTCAATCAAAATTGGCCGAGAAAAAAAATGTGTTGAATTACTTATTGAACTGCCCTCGTAACAGATCTAATCTGACGATGTGGCTTCAAAGCTACGAAACTGGACGTAAAATAAATCACTTACAAAAGCAGCCAAACGTCTATTACTCAAGAAATCCCGTAAGAACTATGATTCTTAGAAGAAACGCCCCCAGACCTCTACTCCATGGTACTAACCGACGATTCAGGGGCGCAGCCAGCGTTACCACCTGCTGCAGGAACGTCGAATATCAATCTGTCGCAGTGTCTCACAATCTTTTGTAGCCTACTACCCCTGAGTTCAATAAGATGTTACCTATTAAACTTTCCCCCCCCCCCCCCCTCCAGCACTCCCACCCCTCAACTGCTTTCCCCGACCATCATCAACTTTAACACCTGACTAAACTTTACAATGAGAAAGAATTTTCTTTGCAAACTCTCGTTTATAAAATGATGAATGATAGTTGACATTTAATTTGTGTGTATCTGTGTGTGCTGTAATCAATAATGAAGCAGTTCTCGGTCAATACGAAGTGATCCGCACAACTCAGTCGCGAAAGCCAACAGTGGCTGGTGACTTCAATCTACCCTCGATAAGCTGGAAAAATTATACGTTTAACTCCGGCGGCAGGCATAAAACGTCATCCGAAATTGTAGTGAATGATTTCTCAGAAAATTATTTTGAACAATTAGTTCATGAGCCTACTCGAAGCGTAAACGGTTGCGAAAGTATACTAGACCTCTTAACAACAAATAATCCTGGACAAATAGGGAGGTTCATGACGACCACAGGGATTAGCGATCACAAGGCAGTTGCTGCTAGGTTAAATACCGTAGCACCCTCAATCATCAAAAAGAAACACAATGTACATCTCTTTAAGAAAGCTGATAAAAATGCTCTGAACACTTTTTTAAGAGGGGATCTCCACTCCTTCTGTTCTGATCACGTAATTGTATAAAAGATGTTGAATGATTTAAAAGAGATAGTATCGACACCAGTTGACAGACATATACCACATAAATTAGTAGGTGATGGTACTGATCCCCCCATGGTACACAAAGCGGGTCAGATCGGTGTTGCAGAAGCAACGAAAAAAGCAAGCCAAATTTAACAGAACGCAAAATCCCCAAGATTGGTGAAGTTTTACGGAAGTTCGAAAGATAGCGCGTACTTCAATGCGACATGCTTATAATGACTTCCACAACGAAACTCTGTCTCGGAAACTGGCAGAAAACCTAAAGAGATTCTGGTCATACATAAAGCACACTACTGCGCCATAACAACGGTGAAGTCACTGATGACAGTGTCACCAAAGCACAGTTATTAAACACGCTTTTCCGAAAGTCCTTCACCAAAGAAGACGAAGCAAATATCCCTGAATTCCAATCAGGAAAAATTGCCAAGATGAGAAAAATAGTAGATATCCTCGGAGTAACGAAGCAGCTTAAATCACTTAATAAAGGCAAGGCCTCCGGTCCAGATTGTATACCAGTCAGGTTCCTCTCAGACTATGCTGATAAAATGCCTCCATATTTAGCAATTCCCCCCCATGAACCATGGACCTTGTCGTTGGTGGGGAAGCTTGTGTGCCTCAGCGATACAGATGGCCGTACCGTAGGTGCAACAACAACGGAGGGGTATCTGTTGAGAGGCCAGACAAACGTGTGGTTCCTGAAGAGGGGCAGCAGCCTTTTCATTAGTTGCAGGGGCAACTGTCTGGATGATTGACTGATCTGGCCTTGTAACACTAACCAAAACGGCCTTGCTGTGCTGGTACTGCGAACGGCTGAAAGCAAGGGGAAACTACGGCCGTAATTTTTCCCGAGGGCATGCAGCTTTACTGTATGGTTAAATGATGATGGCGTCCTCTTGGGTAAAATATTCCGGAGGTAAAATAGTCCCCCATTCGGATCTCCGGGTGGGGACAACTCAAGAGGCTGTCCTTATCAGGAGAAAGAAAACTGGCGTACTACGGATCGGAGCGCGGAATGTCAGATCCCTTACTCGGGCAGGTAGGTTAGAACATTTAAAAAGGGAAATGGATAGGTTAAAGTTAGATGTAGTGGGAATTAGTGAAGTTCGGTGGCAGGAGGAACAAGACTTTTGGTCAGGTGAATACAGGGTTATAAATACAAAATCAAATAGGGGTAATGCAGGAGTAGGTTTAATAATGAATAACAAAATAGGAGTGCGGGGAATCTACTACAAACAGCATAGTGAACGCATTATTGTGGCCAAGATAGACACGAAGCCCACACCTACTACAGTAGTACAAGTTTATATGCCAACTAGCTCTGCAGATGATGAAGAAATTGATGAAATGTATGATGAGGTAAAAGACATTATTCAGGTAGTGTAGGGCGACGAAAATTTAATAGTCATGGGTGACTGGAATTCGAGACTAGGAAAAGGGAGAGAAGGAAACATAGTAGGTGAATATGGATTGGAGGAAAGAAATGAAAGACGAAGCCGTCTGGTACAATTTTGCATAGAGCATAACTTAATTATAGCTATCACTTGGTTCAAGAATCATAAAAGAAGGTTGTACACATGGAAGAATCCTGGAAATACTAGAAGGTATCAGATGGATTATATAATGGTAAGACAGAGATTTAGGAACCAGGTATTAAATTGTAAGACATTTCCAGGGGCAGATGTGGACTGTGACCACAATCTATTGGTTATGAACTGTAGATTAAAACTGAACAAACTGCAAGAAGGTGAGAATTTAAGGATATGGGACCTGTACAAACTGATTAAACCAGAGGTTGTACAAAGTTTCAGGGAGAGCATAAGGGAACAATTGACAGGAATAGGGAAAAGAAATACAGTAGAAGAAGGATGGGTAGCTTTGAGGGATGAATTAGTGAAGGCAGCAGAAGACCAAATAGGTAAAAAGACGAGGGCTAGTAGAAAGCTTTGGGTAATAGAAGAAATATTGAAATTAATTGATGAAAGGAAAAAATATAAAAATGCAGTAAATGAATCAGGCGAAAAGGAATACAAACGTCTCAAAAATGAGATCGACAGGAAGTGCAAAATGGCTAAGCAGGAGTGGCTAGAGGACAAATATAAGGATGTACAGGCTTATCTCACTAGGTGTAAGATAGATACTGCCTACAGGAGAGTTGAGGGGGCCTTTGGAGAAAAGAGAAACACTTGTATGAATATCAAGAGCTCAGATACAAACCCAGTTCTAAGCAAAGAAGGGAAAGCAGAAAGGTGGAAGGCGTATATACAGGGTCTATACAAGGGCGACGTACTTGAGGACAATATTCTGGAACTGGAAGAGAATGTAGATGAAGACGAAATGGGAGATACAATACTGTGTGAAGAGTTTGACAGAGGACTGAAAGACCTGAGTCGAAACCAGGCCCCCGGAGTAGACAACATTCCATTGGAACAACTGACGGCCTTGGGAGAGCCAGTCCTGACAAAACTCTACCATCTGGTGAGCAAGATGTATGAAACAGGCGAAATACCCTCAGACTTCAAGAAGAATATAATAATTCCAATTCCAAAGAAAGCAGGTGTTGACAGATGTGAAAATTACCGAACTATCAGTTTAATAAGCCACAGCTGCAAAATACTAATGCGAATTCTTTACAGACGAATGGAAAAACTAGTAGAAGCCGACCTTGGCGAAGATCAGTTTGGATTCCGTAGAAATATTGGAACACGTGAGGCAATACTGACCTTACGACTTATCTTAGAAGAAAGATTAAGGAAAGGCAAACCTACGTTTCTAGCATTTGTAGACTTAGAGAAAGCTTTTGACAATGTTGAGTGGAATACTCTCTTTCAATGTCTGAAGGTGGCAGGGGTAAAATACAGGGAGCGAAAGGTTATTTAGAATTTGTACAGAAAGCAGATGGCAGTTATAAGAGTCGAGAGACATGAAAGGGAAGCAGTGGTTGGGAAGGGAGTGAGACAGGGTTGTAGCCTCTCCCCGATGTTATTCAATCTGTATATTGAGCAAGCAGTGAAGGAAACAAAAGAAAAATTCGGAGTAGGTATTAAATCCATGGAGTAGAAAGAAAAACTTTGAGGTTCGCCGATGACATTGTAATTCTGTCAGAGACAGCAAAGGACTTGGAAGAGCAGTTGAATGGAATGGACAGTGTCTTGAAAGGAGGATACAAGATGAACATCAACAAAAGGAAAACGAGGATAGTGGAATGTAGTCGAATTAAGTCGTGTGATGCTGTGGGAATTAGATTAGGAAATGAGACACTTAAAGTAGTGAAGGAGTTTTGCTATTTGGGGAGCAAAATAACTGATGATGGTCGAAATAGAGAGGATATAAAATGTAGTCTGGCAATGGCAAGGAAAGCGTTTCTGAAGAAGAGAAATTTGTTAACATCGAGTATAGATTTAAGTGTCAGGAAGTCGTTTCTGAAAGTATTTTTATGGAGTGTAGCCTCGTATGGAAGTGAAACATGGACGATAAATAGTTTGAACAAGAAGAGAATAGAAGCTTTCGAAATGTGGTGCTACAGAAGAATGCTGAAGATTAGATGGGTAGATGACATAACTAATGAGGAGGTATTGAATAGAATTGGGGAGAAGAGGAGTTCATGATACAACTTGACTAGAAGAAGGGACCGTTTGGTAGGGCATGTTCTGAGGCATCAAGGGATCACAAATTTAGCATTGGAGGGCAGCGTGGTGGGTAAAAATCGTAGAGGGAGACCTAGAGATTAATAAACTAAGCAGATTCAGAAGGATTTAGGTTGCAGTAAGTACTGGGAGATGAAGAAGCTTGCACAGGATAGAGTAACATGGAGAGCTGCATGAAACCAGCCTCAGGACTGAAGACCACAACAACAACAATTTAGCAATTGTATACGGCTGCTCGCTTACAGAAAAAATACGTACCTAAAGACTGGAAAATTGCTCGAGTCACACCAATACCAAAAAGGGAGATAGGAGTAATCCGCTGAATTACAGGCCTATATCACTGACGTCGATTTGCTGTAGTGTTTTGGAACATATACTGTGTTCGAACGCCCGCCGGTGTGGCCGAGCGGTTCTAGGCGCTTCAGTCTGGAACAGCGCGACCGCTACGGTCGCACTTTCGAATCCTGCCTCGGGTATGGGTGTGTGTGATATCCTTGGGTTAGTTAGGTTTAAGTAGTTCTAAGTTCTATGGGACTGATGACCTTAGATATTAAGTCCCATTGTGCTCAGACCCATTTGAACCACTTTTTGTGTTCGAACATTATGAATAACTTCAAAGAAATCGATTTATTGACACATAGTCAACACTGATTCAGAAAATATCGTTTGCGTGAAACACAATTAGCTCTTTTTACTCACGAAGTAATGAATGCTATCGACAGGGGATGTAAAATTGATTCCATATTTTTAGATTTCCAGAAGGCTTTCGACACCGTTCCTCACAAGCGTCTTCCAGCCAAACTGCGTGACTATGGAATATCGTCTCAGTTGTGCAACTGGATTCGTGATTTTCTGTCAGAAAGGTCACAGTTCGTAGCAATAGACGGAAAGTCAGCGAGTAAAAAAGAAGTAATATCAGGCGTGCCCCAAGGAGGTGTTATGGGTCCTCTATTGTTCGGGATCTATATAAACGACATAGGAGACAATCTGAGTAACCCTCTTAGATTTTTTGTAGATGATGCTTCAGTGTACCGTCTTGTAAAGTCATCATACGACCAACACAAATTGCAAAATGATTTATGTGCGATATCTGTATGGTGCGAAAAGTGGCAGTTGACCTTGAATCAAGAAAAGAGTGAAGTTATTCACATGAACACTAAAAGAAATCCTCTAAGTTTTGATTACACGATAAGTCACACAAACCTGAAGGCTGTAAATTCAACTAAATACTTAGGGATTACAATTACAAGTCACCTGAATTGGAACGACCATATAGATAGTTTTATGGATAGACCACACCAAAGACTTCATTGTCAGAAAACTTAAAAGGTGCGACAGGTCTACTAAAGAGACTGCTTACACCACGCTTGTCCGCACTATTCTGGAGTACTGCTGTGCGGTGTGAGACCAGCATCAGGTGGGACTGACGGATGACATCGAATAAGTTCAAAGAATGGTGGCTGGTTTTGTATTATCGCGAAATAGCGGTGATAGTGCCACAGACATGATACTTGAATTGGAGTGGCAATCATTAAAAAAAGAAAAAGGCGTTTTCCGTTGCGACGGCATCTTCTCATGAAACTTCAGTCACCAGTATCATCCGTTTTCTTCTCCGATTGCGAAAACATTCTGTTGGCACCTACCTTCATAGGGAGAAACGACCATCACGATAAAATAAGAGAAATCAGGGCTTTCACAGAAAAATTTAAGTGCTCTGCGCCGTTCGAGAGTGGATCGGTAGAGAACTTGAAGGTGGTTGATTGAACCCTCTGCCAGGCACTTAATTGTGAATAGCAGAGTAATCACGTAGACGTAGAGGTAGATGTAGAGCCACAGTGAGGGTAAACACTTCTTATGAAAAGTGTTTTCTCTGCACTATTCGATGCCCTTGCGGATTTGCTTCATCCACCTAGTTAAAATGTGTGCACTATAGTTGCTGTTTGTAAATCACCTGACCGCTGCGCCCTTTATTTCTGAAGTGGCAGACAGTCTAAGACTTCAGGCTGTGGATGCTTTGTGTCTGACTGCTGTAATAAGAACAATAATGATAATAACCCTGTGTACAGCGCTATAGTGCTTTGCTGCTAATTAGCTCCTATATCTGTTTCAAAGTAAGTAATGAAGCTATTTCTCGTCTATTGCACTGACCACCTTCAACTTGCAGAACACATTTTCGTTTACTTTCATTAATGTACAGTTCAATATATAAAGTACGTGTGTAATCGGTGGTCTATGTGAGGTGCGTTACGTGTCATGCTAGTAACTGAGGAAAAAGTTATTGATAACTTATATAATCATTATTAAAATGTTGCAAAATTATGTTAAAATTAATGATGTTTTAAAAGTCATTTAGTTTCATGGCTGCAACACAATCACAAACATTTTGTTTCTTACCCCTTAGAAAATCTCATTTTATCCCTGAGGGGGTAATTATCCCCAAGCTTGGCAACCACTAATCTATCGCTACCGATGCGGAAAACATTCGAAGTGCTTGTTAATACTTTGCACTTTCCAAAACATCATTGAAAAATATATTAGGTAATGTCCTTTGGAGCAGCTCTACCTCAGAGCCTTTACTTGTGGGCCATGTAATGAATTCTCCGATCTTTCTACCTCACACTGTAGAAATATACAGAACTCAGGTTACTTTCTGTAGTGATGAGTAGACTGCGCGTTTGATGAGGAAATAAAGGCGGAAAGGCAGACCATCTCCTGTTTGGTCAAATATTAGGGGGAAAGGAAAGAATTCAAACAACAAAGTGTAACCAATGAAGTGCGTGTAGGTCAGTGAAAAATATCGTGAAATGTGGAAACTAAAAGTATTAACATTTACGTATACTTACTTACGTTCATGGCCAACCTACAACTTAGGAGCTAAAAACAATTATTGAAATGAGGAGAGGTCAGCCATCCAGTCCGAAAGATTTCCTCTTTCTGGAGTCAAGGTCAGCATAAAGAAAAACACTCAGCTGGAGTGCGGCAAACGCTGAGCTGGTGCAGGCGTCTGGGGCACACGTGAGCGTTCAGAGTTTCAGTATCATCCAGCCTTGTACTGTACAAGGAAGCACCTGCTTTGAAGGGGCAGAGAGCTTAAATTCTTTGAAAACTTTTATTCAGATCAATTTATTTCCTTGAAAGGTCTGCAGTACTTAAAGAGAGCTAACAGGGAACCTCTTGAGTGCGAAGTCGCAAGCTCAGTTTTAGTAAGGCTTATTTGGAAGTGTTGAATTAACAAATATGACAGGAAAAATATTAGCTGTTAATGACCCACCATGTGCAGCAGGAGGGAGACAGAAGTCGAGTGTACGGGAGGTGCACAGATCAATCTTCTATCAGTTTTATGTAATATACTTCATAAAATGACATCGTTGACATTCGAGAAATATTTAAAACAAACCATGAACTTACACTTTCACCACCGAATGAAAAATAGCACGCCACAGTGTTGACAAAGGTTCACACCATCGAGATCGAAGATGCACTACGTTCAGCTAAGTATCCTCTCTTAAGGGATGCATGTAGAATCAGATTGGTGCAACGGGATGATGAGAACTGATGAGATGTGATGATAGGCAACCGAAAGTGAAGCAACCCGTCATGGAGCTTATGGAGAAACTTTCTATCCTTTAAGGCGTGGCTGCAGAGTGTGCGACAATATATTTTCTAGGCATGGAAAAAAACCATCCAGAGGGCAAGTCTGTCCAGTGGTTCTAGATGGTATGAACTGCAATGTCACACATTTTTCAAGAGGGGTAGGTTACTCTAACGGAGTAACGCCGGAAATGCATATCCTCCTATTTCCATCTATTGTACTATAATTTTTTATTTTGTTACCTGAAGATATGACATTTCTGTGTCTTTATATATTGTAATTGTTTAACTATTTGTATATATATATTAATGTCGATGTATAATTGGTTTGTTTTGTAAATACTATTTGTATTTTTACGCTGGGTCTTGCCTAGGGAAAACTATGCTTTCGAACGATTACATCGATACGTCGTGTGGAGAACAAAAGTGTTTAGGATCTTTGGTAGTGTTAACTCTGCCGCATGGAGAGCGGGCAGAGGAAGTCTGGCTGGAGTAGGGCGGTGGAGCAGGTGTGTTGTGTGACGCTCCCGCAAGCTGCCGCACTTTCGGGGTTTGGTAGCATGTAATTGCCGGCCGGTGTGGCCGTGCGGTTAAAGGCGCTTCAGTCTGGAGCCGCGTGGCCGCTACGGTCGCAGGTTCGAATCCTGCCTCGGGCATGGATGTGTGTGATGTCCTTAGGTTAGGTTTAAGTAGTTCTAAGTTCTAGGGGACTGCTGACTACAGTAGTTAAGTCCCATAGTGCTCAGAGCCATCTGAACCATTTAGCATGTAATGGCGCTCGACTTGCTATGATAGTTTCTGACACGGTGTCGCGGACGGGAAGCATTAGCTGGCGCACATCTAGAGCCCGTTTCGCCTGGTGACCGTGTCGAGAAGAAGGCGCGCCAGCATCCAGCTTCTGCAACAGCGACGGCCGACAACGAGTGACTGTCGCCACCTCCTCGACCGACGACTTCAAAGCTTCAATCAACCAACAAGGAAGACTGGAAGCACGTAAAGTTTTAGAACTGTATGGCAGACCTCAGCTTTTAAAATTGTTCCATTCACAAAATTACAGCAACTTAGCATGAATCTTTGTTGCTCATTGTCCCAATTGCATTACCAAGCAGGGTCCCATCCTTTTCCGGAATGAACCCGAGTGTCGTTGAAATTCAAATGCCAGCATTAAAGTAATATCATTCCATTTCGCTGCTTTCTTTAAAAATTCCGTTAAAGTATTCATAGCTGGCTACAATATTTAGATTACACAAGCGCAAATTAAAAGTGCGAGTTTTGTTACCGTATTTTAGCTTACCTGTGACTGCAGCCCAGCTTGGTACGTACTAAATTTTACTATTGTCAGTTGTTCAGAATCATTTAATTCAAGTTCAAAGTTAAATCTCTTATTTCTAAATTGCGTTGATTCAAGTAACTTTTGAAATGATTGTTGAGGTAGCCCAAGAGTAACCTTATTTTATTGAATTTCTTCTGCTAAATTAAGTCAGAGTGTAGCGAAATTTATTACTTCTGACAAACTTTCAGTTTTCACACAACACGTATCAACCTTTAGTTGCCACGCTTTTAGTGCTAATTATATGTGCAATAACCTTTCTTTTTCAGTTATTATAGTAGTTGTCCATAGGACCGGCGACCATAATTTTCCCCAAATCTCAAATACCTAATTAACGCCAATTAATTGTTAACGTAACGACCGCACGTTTACTTTCCTTATTAATTTTACCATTTTCTCAAAATTAATTTCCACCAATTTCATTTGCATTTTTCCTTTCGTTTAGATGTAACTCCTTCCTCCCTCTTTAGCGACAGATAAACTTCGGTGACGATTGCTTTTCCCAAATTTCCATTAGGTACACGCGGTTTAATTTTCACTGTCATTAAGGTCGGTAAGTGAGGGGGAGGTTACATACGCAAATTAGGAATCAAGCACAGGCAAGATATTTTGACCAGCTATTGGCCAAAAAGAGTGCTCATATCATAGTTGTAGTTCTCTTACTTCCATTTTCCTAATCGTGCTTGCTGTAAAGTAAATATTTCCTACAACCCTTGCAAGATCACGCACTCGAGGAAAACTAGTAGAGAGCAGAGTACCTCCAACTTCTCGCTGCACAATAAACAACTTGCCAGCCAGTTTAGCATCCACATTAAATGCCGACATAATTGTATACGAATGCGTTAAGACATTAATGTTGTTCGACCCTGATAAAATTCTTTTGGCATCTCTACTTTCCAGGGTTCCTTTCATACGGATTTCCGAATGCTGATTGGTCGGAGATGGAAACAAATTCCTTGCTGGACGATGGTATAAGTTTGCTTCTCTCCTCTACAGATTTTGAGGTCGATTCCGCAGTTTGCTGTGTATCGTCAAGTTGACATTTTGTTTGAACTTCGTCATCTTACTTCTTCCAGTTCTGTATTACTGTTTGAAGTTATGCAACTATCCACTACTACTTCCTTTGAAGTCACTGTAACCTACGTCGCGAGCGTTTTGATGTGCATAACGTAGTAGGTCGCTATCATGCACATCCTGTAACTTGTATCTAGCATCGTTGAAACACGCGAACAACAGTTTCTTTTAACAAGTGCGCCTTTTCCTCACTCTAATATGTGCAGTTGTTCTTATGCAGTACACAGTCACACGTTATTCGGAATCTGTTCATAAGTTTTCTTTACTGTGCTAATGTGGATCTTCAATGTAGGTAATTATGCTTAGTACCCGCTCTTTGGACAACGATTGTCCTTTATTGCGTTTAATTGGAAACGGCATTTGTGGCTCCCTGTCCGACAAGGATGATGAACTACATGCTTTGATAGCTGCTTCAGTATCATTTTCACTTGTTAAGCAGGTATTGTCATCATTGTATTCCTCATGTAGATTATCGGCACAGTCGAGTGTATACGACACCACACATTCTACTGACTCATCTTGTAGAAACGCTAATATTTCATCTACCACTTCTTTCTCACTCTGCGAAAGTCCTTTTGTTCCTTTTGCTGGCCGCTGTGGCCGAGCGGTCTTAGACGCTTCAGTCCAGATCCAAACGGCTGCTACGGTCGCAGGTTCGAATCCTACCTCGATCATGGATGTGTGTTATGGCTTAGTTAGGTTCACTTAGTTCTAAGTCTAGAGGACTGATGACCTCACATGTTAAGTTCCATAGTGCTTAGAGCCATTTGAACCAATTTCTTTTCTGGCGAAACGTCATAATGCAATGTTTGCTTTGTATATCGTTGCCATTCCTCTGCTCTGCATCAACACCACTTACACTGTAGCACTGTTGTGAACTATTCGTCACCTAAGCAGTTCAACTACGCTTCATAGACTACTAATGCTGTGCTCACCATTGGATACCTCCAGTTCGGTCCCTGTTGCTATTAGCAGCCAATATGGTGGTTGCATAGCAGACGATATGTGGGGTTGAAACGTCCCCTTTGAAAAATTGTACAAGACTGTGCTTAAACTGACACACAATATATTTGGCGCAACGCAATCTGATTTTCAGTAATCCCTACAAAACAATGGCCCTGACTAACATTAACCTATACGTTTCACAAACCACTTACCTCACAAAAATCTTCGTTACTCGAACTACTGCAATACAGCGAGCGCCACTACTGCCAGCTAAATAAAAGATTCAAACTACTTAAGGCACTAACTACTGATAGGCATAGTTAGCAAATGAAAGATTTTGATAGAGAACAAACAATGTATTTACCTCAATAGTGTTCAAAATGATAATATATATACAGCAGTTCATGACATCCTTTCTTACAAATGTACAGTTTCTGATGGACACACGTCCAGGTCATCCGCTTTAAAAAATGCGCCATCTCACTTCCCCACATCCACCACTGCTGGCGGCTGACCTCCAACTGCGCAACGCTACGTGCTGTTAACAGCCAACCGCCCAACACTACAATAGCCAACAATAATGCAAACCAGCCACAGACTGCACACAGCACAGCCAGTGATTTTCATACAGAGCGCTACGTGACGTTACCAATATAAAAACCTAAGTAGCCTACTAACATAGCCCCCATACTCCCCACAAAAACATTTTAAAAATTGTTTTGGGCAGTGGCCAATACAGATTTGAAAAAAATTTTCATAATTACAATAACAAAGAAATCAAATTCACACACTTATTGATACAATGTTGGTCAAAACCTAAAATACTCTCACAGTCCATAAAGTCAGTCCTTATCATCCATCACACTAAAATTGCAGTGTTTTTTTTTCAAAGTCTGAGCAGTAAAAGAAAATGCACACGGAAGTAGTGGATTTCCATGCAGTCTTGAAGAAGTAGTGTTGTCCTTCCAACGGAAAGACAGTGCTGACTCTTGACATGCAGACAGGGAATGGGCCACAACAGAGCAAACCCACAGCAGAGTCTGTCCAACTTCAAGAATATTGGTAGGTAGGTCATCACAGAGCAGACCCACTGTAGTCCTGGTAGATAGTATGGTATTGGTGGGCCACCAGAGGTGCAGACCCACTGCAGTCCTTGTAGAAACAATGGTATTGGTGGGTCATCAAAGGTGCAGACCCACTGCGGTCCTTGTAGAAATAATGGTATGGGTGGATCATCAAAGATGCAGACCCACTGTAGTCCTTGTAGAGACGGTCAGCAGCCATCTGTTGCGACTGTGCCGGTGCACAATCGCCATCGAAGAGTCTTGCAGAGAATATAGCAAGTCCATAAACCATCACTTGTGCACTCACAAAGTTTTTTTTAAAATTGTCCTTAGAACCAGCAATGCTGTTAACCAGTCCCTTGCTGAATTATTAACACATGTGCAAACACTATCAGTCCCTACTTGTCACATATCGTTCACATAATATGACCAACAGAACGTGTGCAGTGAAATTTAACTTACAAATTACTTAATTTGGTGAACTGGTGTCAATTACAATTTTATAACATAAGAATGCAATAATAAAGGTACAAAATACATCATTAAAGAACATAATAGTACAGATAACATTCGTAGTAATATGGGCTTTACAAAAGAATCGAACTAACATATACATCAGTGTTACAGGAATTACGACATAAGTAAATACCTAAAAGATCAGAATAACGTTTGAAACATCAACTTCACACATGAGCATTAAAACAAAACAGAGTAAATAATGTCTAAACATCTTTACAAAGTAAATAACATATTATTAATGCCAATTATATTTGAGGATAAGAGTATTCCTCATCATAGTGAATGTAGCTTAGTATTAGAAGAGAAAAAAATTCTATGAAACAGTACACAGAGACAGGAAGAAAACAAATACACAAGGGTACACAAACATATAGTGGGATAACACAAAAGGAAAGGACAGGGTTTGTTTTCAGTGTAACATTTGGTACTGCAGTCCAACCCAAAACTTCATTCCATAGATCGTCCCTCTTATTTCGACATTTGCTCCAGCCAAAAAAAAATTCCTATCCAAGCACGCTTTCTGTATTCTGTTCACATCCTCTTTCAAAAATAATTTTTCTCCGCTGTACACTACTTTTTTTGGCCTAACCATTTTCTTATAGCTTCTCAATGCATTTCTTCCAATCAGTCATAGTTCGTTTCTTATATAGTCTACCCCCTCTTAAGCTAACTTAAATCTACTGAGCTCAGATGCTAAACTAAGGGACGATGCAATGCACCAGCATAAAACAATTAACACAAACAGCAATGACAAAGAAATGCAAATTGGCAAAGGAAGCAGCAGTAAATGTAATAACTTATATCTAAACATGACAAACCCACAAGCAGAATAAATAGTGCACTAAAGTCAACAATGCAAAAAAGGGAAACGTATATTCACATCTCAATGTCTATATAATTAAAGTGGTGCACCACAAAAACTTATTCTATAAAAAATTACCAAGTAGTTGAAAAGAAAATTATGTATGCAGTTACTGTTATTAATCTCTTCTTACTGTTCTTTACATTCCAAGTGCTCCTTTTTCGAAGAACGAGGATCATAAAATTATTATTTAATAGATCTGTTGACAGAAAGTTTTCACATTAGCAAATGCATTTAATTTTATTTCATAAAACCAATGCTGTAACAAGCTGGAAACCAGATGAAATAAGCAACTATCTAAAGCGAAGCATAAAAATATAATTCAATAGTCATGTGGCATTTCATAAGTTAGTAGAAATTCTCTCAACTCTCGTAGAAAGACACTTGTCATAATCAGGTGCGCAGATGTAAGAATATTTCCCATCAGCTCATAAGCATTTCAGTAAGTAGCACAAAGCACATGCTCCACAGTATAATCATATGTTTCCAAGTTTGAGCGTGTCGTATTTGCAATGCTTTCTACAAAGAAATGTCAATAACGAGGATAATGGCCTCTATTTTTTTTCTCCACCTGTGCCTCTGAAAGGCACACACTAATGGCTTTTTTCCAGGCGACTGTCGCGCAGCTGGGTGCCCATGACGCATTACATGAAGGTGGTCACTAAACTTTCTTACTGAAATATTTGCGACAGCAGTGACAGTCTCATATAAAAATTTCCCAGGTCGAGAATTTGCTGTACAAATGTGTAGAAACAAAATCCTATCAATATAACAGAGCCCAAAAATTTTGAGTGGCATTGTGATACATTCACGCATGTACACACATTTCAAAACTCTTAAAGTACGATTCTCAGCTTATTGATCATAAACATACCTCAACAGAATAATACACATCGTCACCGCAATAATAACATCATAACAGATCAACCACATCTTAGAATCATCGCAGCTTCTTTCAATAATTTCAAGACCTTCAATAAAGTCATCTACCCCAAACATACTTCAAAAATCATGATCCCTTACCAAATACATCATTCTAAGCTCTCATAGTATCACAATGGTTCCGAAGAAATATGAACAGTTCACAAAGTACAGACAAAATACAACTTCGTAAGTATGAAGTTATCCAACTGTGTAATTGAGTAAACATGTGTCACTGACATAGTAAAAAAAAATGTTTGTTTCTCTCAGTTAAATGATCAGATAGCTGTGTAATTCTGCGTTAGAGAAATATGGTACCGATGTGTAAAGTTGTATAAGCAAATACCATATTAGCTAGGGCTCCTTATGCTTGCCGAACACATGGTACACAAAGTAAGCATGTACCCCCCTGAGGATTAATGTAATTATACCCTCAGGTGTTACAGATTACAGCAATGGAATGAAATGTATCACGAAAAACTTTCTTTGTAATTCAAAAATCTTGAAAAATAAATGATTTAAGTACAAAATTAATCACTCAAATGCTTGTCCTGTAGCGCTAAATGAGCGTCTTGCTGTGAGATAATTCTGTGGAACTGTCGTAGTTATCGTCCTCTGTAAGCAAAGTTCTGCTGAAGTCAATGTACTTACCCCATCATAAATGAAAGTGAAATGCTTTGTGTATGGATATCGTAGTTATTACGTACCTTACCGTGATCAAGAAAGTACTGTGCTGTAACGTATTGTTGTGCTACGGAAAAGGCTGTCTCATTGTAGCTATACCACAAAATTACTACTAAAACATGTTTTACTTTCCAGAAGAATTTAGAAAACCTGTGCAGATATAAAGCAGATACAGCACAGAAGCAACAATGAAAATTGTGTCACATATTAGTAGCATCGTGATATAATCGTGTAGCTATCAAAGAAACCAAATGCTAAGTCATCTTTAATCTCACCGAATGTACTTCAAATAAAGAGTATCTTTTCAAGTAAACCAAAATGTTGCACTAAAATTGTAAGTAGGCTGTTTATGTTTTCTCTATGTAAGTAGGCTGTTTATGTTTTCTCTATGTAAGTAGGCTGTTTATGTTTTCTTATTGGCAACGTTACATAGCACTCAATATGAAAATCACTGGCTGTGCTCTGTGCAGTCTGTGGCTAGTTTGCATTGTTGTCTGCCATTGTAGTGTTGGGCAGCGGCAGCTGGCTGTGAACAGCGCGTAGCGTTGCGCAGTTGGAGGTGAGCCGCCAGCAGTGGTGGATGTGGGGAGAGAGATGGCGGAGTTTGTAATTTGTCATGAACTGCTATATTTATATATGATGATATTAAGGTAAATACATTGTTTGTTCTCTATTAATATCTTTCATTTGCTAACTATCCCTATCAGTAGTTAGTGCCTTCCGTAGTTAGAATCTTTTATTTAGCTGGCAGTAGTGGCGCTCGCTGTATTGCAGTAGCTTGAGCAGCGAAGATTTTTGTGAGATAAGTGATTTGTGAAAGGTATAGTTTAATGTTAGTCAGGGCCATTCTTTTGTAGGGAATTTTGAAAGTCAGATTGCGTTGCGCTAACAAAATATTGTGTGTCAGTATAAGCACAGTCATGTATAATTGTTCAAAGGGGAAGTTACAAAATCTCATTAGCAGTATATGTTCTAAGTATGTAAGCCTGATAGTCGTTATGTAACCGTGCAATTAACAAGCAAGAATGTACAAATAACACTGTGTCCTCTGTTCACTATAACAATGCATTTGCAATTACTTTTTTAAATAAGTTCCCTAGGTTATTGACTGGATAGTTAACTTTTAAATATAGTTGCATGTTAACAGTTTCTAAGTGTGACAAAAATTACTAGTGACATGAAGTGAAAAATTTTATAGCAAAGACTAAGTTAAAAAGCAGACTATCTTTCAATAAACGGTTTTACGTGTGAAATGTGGTGCAATCCTTTACTTTTCCTAGTAAGCAGAGTTTCAACTTCAACGAAATTATCATGTGGTATACGTCGGTAAAGAATACTGGAGTTTTTCTCAAGGTTAGCATCTATGTTATTTTTCTCTGAGCCAGCCGGCGCACGTGGCTGCCTGCGGTGCGGGTCATTGTCTGTTTCTTTGTTGGCACGGATCGTTATTACGATTAGGAGACCTAACTTCTACAAATTCACCGTGACGAGAGGGCCCTGCCCTGTTAGAATCCCGCCAGTTGTGATGCAATTCAGGTCTGTCGTTACGATCACATCGTCTGTCGTCATGTCGGTAGATTCCATAGTTTCTTTCTTGTCGGTCATGTGGTGGAGAATTTCTCCCGGAATCGTAACTGCGCGCTGGACTGTTGCGTCTGAAGTTATTCTGTCTCCCTTGATAATAATTGTTTTGGTTCCCATATTGTCTATTTCTATAATTATCTCTGTCATATTCATTACCACGGAAATGCGATCATTCTCTGTAACCATTATTCTGCCAACGGTTGTCATACGGGTGGTGTCTGTTTGGGTCACGATCTGCGTTGTAAGAATAGCCTTGTCGTGTCCAGTTATTATTTCTGTCATCGCGGAATTGTGACGGATGTGACCTGTAATTGTTGTGTTCCTGTTTTCGCGTTCCGCGATTGTCAGTGTTAATTTCTAATTCTTGTAAGAGTCCCTGAAAAGCTTCAATGTCGTCTTTGCAACGTCCTGCCAAAATAATATGTCGTAAATGTTCAGGTAATTTGATTAAGCAAATGCGGATGAGTTCTGAGGGGCTGTATGGGTTTGCCAGGTACTGATTCTTGTGCAACATGTCTTCAAAATATTTCAGAAGACTGGGAAATTCAGATTGTTTGAAATGTTTCATCATTATGATGCTATATTTTACTCGGTCTTGTATAGCTTGAGACCAATATGCTGAGAGGAAGGCATGATAAAATTCTCCTTCACCGTGGCAATCGTGAATGACCGATCGCATTCTTACAGATGGTTCATTCTCTAAATAGCCACACATAAATTCTAATCTGTGCGCTAATGACCAGTTTGGGGGGGGGGGGGAACAATGAGAGAATTGCTGAAGCCACGCTTGTGGATGAATGTCGTTGCCAGAATTCTTAAATGTTTTGAATTTGCATGTAGTAATGAACAGCTTATAGTCAAAATCATCATGTCGGCAAGTCGCATGTCGGTCATTGTTACGTCGTTTCGGCGGTTCCATTTCAAAACTCGATGCACCTTGACAATTTCTTTCATAATTTCCGAAATGCGCTGTGTTATTATTTAGTGGCTGTTCCGTATTTCTATGTCCCTCTTCCCATATTGGAGCACGAGTTTCCTCTAAAATATGTAATTACTGTATTACCTGTGTCAACTGATCTTGTACTTCCTGGATTTCTCTTTGGTGTTGCGTATTAATTTGATTCTGATTTTGTTTGAACTTCCTAATTTGTTCGCACTCTTCTGTGTCATTAAAGACTACCGGTTTTGTGTGATTCAGATTATCATCTACCTTCGTAGATAAATTATTTAGCTGATCCGAAAGTTCAGCTACTTTCTCTGATAATGAACTAATTTCCCCCATGTGTCTTTCTGAACCAATTTTCGGAGTATCTACTGTGTCCTTTAAGTTTTCCTGAGTTTTTGCAAGTTGCGTAACCGAAGCGGTAGATGCAACTGAGTCAATTTTAGCTTGCAAGGTGTCGTGATTTTCATGAACAATAGTTTGCAGTTCCTTTATGGCTGCTTCGTGATTCTGTAATGCATTTTCATGACGCGAAAAAATAGGTTGGAAATGCTCACAAATTTGTGTTTTTACGTCATTACAGACTTTTTGACATTTCGCTTCGATTTTATGTAACTCAGTAGTTAAATCCTCACGTGTTTGTTCAAGCGTGGTGTCTGACTTCCGAAGATTTAGTTCCATTGTGTCTAACTTTTTAAGCTTTTGCTGTGTTTGTCTCTGATTTTGTTCCATTGTGTCTAACTTTTAAAGATTTTGTTCCATTGTGTCTAACTGTTGCTGTGTTTGTCTCCGATTTTGTTTAATTTGCTGCATTAATTACAATAAAATGTATTAGTGTCTGGAATCTGTTCGTCTATGCTTTTCAGCAGTGCATTTGCACCGGCAACATTCACATTTTGACGAGCAGAAAATGTGTCTTGACTTATTTGAGAAAACGGCGAGGACCCAAAACCTGAGTCTACAGTATTTACAATATTGTGTTCTGTCACTTCGGATTCCTGAGGCGCGCTGTTGCCGACCGATCGATCGATAATGCTTCCCTGTTCACTACTTGTTTCACTGTCTACACAATTATTTGCCGCCTGCACCATTTCCCTATGCACAATTACCAAATTACTAGTTTGAACATTAGTTAATTCATTACACAGTGGCGCTAACACACTGCTTTCGTCTTCACTGTCATTTCTCAGTTTACTTTGGAGCCTAGTATAACGTTTTTCACACGCCATTATTGTCACAATATTTCACACGAGAACACAGAAAAGCACAATTTGAAGAGCAAAATAAGAAAACACATTAACATAGCACTGAAAATAATATCTACTTAATTGCAAGCTCAGCTGCGAAATACTTGGTGCAAATCTACATGCGTGCCACAAGTGTTTTACTGTACAACAATGAAAAACTACAACTAGAAAGGAAATTCTCTCTATAATTATGCGCTAGCAATAGACAATAGCTACACTAATTACACAAACTACAACAAAAAATCAGAAGATTCCAGTGAGGTATCCTGGGAGGGTCGTCATATGAAACGTCCCCTTAGAAAAATTGTAAAATTGTACATGAGTGTGCTTAAACTGACACACAATATTTTTGGCGCAACGCAATCTGACTTTCAGTAATCCCTACAAAAGAATGGGCCTGACTAACATTAACCTATGTTGTTGTTGTTGTTGTTGTGGTCTTCAGTCCTGAGACTGGTTTGATGCAGCTCTCCATGCTACTCTATCCTGTGCAAGCTTTTTCATCTCCCAGTACCTACTGCAACCTACATCCTTCTGAATCTGCTTAGTGTATTCATCTCTTGGTCTCCCCCTACGATTTTTACCCTCCACGCTGCCCTCCAATACTAAATTGGTGATCCCTTGATGCCTCAGAACATGTCCTACCAACCGATCCCTTCTTCTGGTCAAGTTGTGCCACAAACTTCTCTTCTCCCCAATCCTATTCAATACTTCCTCATTAGTTATGTGGTCTACCCATCTAATCTTCAGCATTCTTCTGTAGCACCACATTTCGAAAGCTTCTATTCTCTTCTTGTCCAAACTATTTATCGTCCATGTTTCACTTCCATACATGGCTACACTCCATACGAATACTTTCAGAAATGACTTCCTGACACTTAAATCAGTACTGGATGTTAACAAATTTCTCTTCTTCAGAAACGCTTTCCTTGCCGTTGCCAGCCTACATTTTATATCCTCTCTACTTCGACCATCATCAGTTATTTTGCTCCCCAAATAGCAAAACTCCTTTACTACTTTAAGTGCCTCATTTCCTAATCTAATTCCCTCAGCATCACCCGACTTAATTAGACTACATTCCATTACCCTTGTTTTGCTTTTGTTGATGTTCATCTTATATCCTCCTTTCAAGACACTGTCCATTCCATTCAACTGCTTGTAACGCTTCCGCCCTGCTCGGACGTACGTTATCTCTATAAAGCCTGTACTGCAATAAGTTCACGGGCTTCACCTTATAAACAAGGATTTTAGTACATTAGTTGACCGCGTGTACCTAATAGAAGCAAGATCGGACTTATACTCAGTCAATAACTACAGTGATGCATCAAGCAAATGTAAAATATAATTACTCTTTCGCATGGACAAGAAGTACACACAGTAGATGCTACCTGTAATCAACAATTCGGTCGCCAGCCTACTTAGGCAATGAGTGAGTTTTACCTTGTACAAGTGGGTGCATGTACAAGCATAACTACACGTAGTAAAGTTGCGTTATACGGCAAAGTTTGGAACCAGAAAAATCCACTGAACTAAAGTTTTCTCTTTTAGTACTAATTTGAACGAGCTATAAATACACAACACCACACAGCAATGATTACTACGAACTACATTTTGTATATTGGTCAGACTGAAATCGGGCATAGATTGCCCTAGCATTAGCAATCTCGAAAGTACACACACTACGTCACTATTAAGGATGGAAAAACACTAATACACTTAGGATTAATATATAATTTAGCTTTACTGGTCAAATCTGATCAACACATTTCAAGGTTTGCAAGAATGGACAAGAGAAGGGGGGGGGGGGGGGCTGAAACTGTTATAGTCGTTATACTGAAACTGTTAAGTACTGAAGGCAAATTAACACTCAAAATTATCAATCTATGGATAACTACTCTTTTGTCTTACTTCTGAATAATTTAACTGTCATTATTTCTGTCTGAAATTAATTAAATAACATCGCTAACTCAATCCAACAAAAACTCTCTTCCAATTTAGTCACACTTTTGTTCTTTCTCAACATTTGCAATAACACATAGAAATTTTAGGCTCCTTTATGGCATAGATTAGTCTGCTGATAATTTTCATTAACACTAACATTAAACTTTCAGTTTAGGATACTCGGGTTGCACAATACGAGGTAAGGATCCTGTCTAGGTCAGTGATCAGGATAAGTCATGGCTAATGCATTTCTGGTAAAAGTCACGTTATTATTGAACAGTCAGAAACATTTTCGACACTGGTCCACACAGATACATTTCTAAAGATGAAATAAATGTTTGACCTGTGCAAGTCGGTGCGGCGGTTGGCGGGAAGCGAGATAGCGGGCAGCACGGCACACATACAAGCACGGCTAAGGCTCACACAACATCGGCACTTTCCATCTTCTTAGCGTCGTAATCTTTCCAATTTTGTGCCTAAGAATATAGCCATGCCAAGTAGTCGTCGGAATCGGTTCATCCGAGGCTCAATGGAATCCACTTTTCCTGGGTAGCCTCCTCGGTACAGTACGTGTACTTCCGACTGTTGCTCGCCTCCGACTGTAATGCTGAGCCCGTTGTGCCGAACCGCGCCAGTGTGCGTTTTCCCGCCTCGCCTGCCTCCACCTTTTCCCGCTCCCCTGAAGGTAGGGTATTCACCACAGGTTTTCTACTACACATATCCTAATGCATTACCTACGTATGGACCAAGTGTATAAATTACAATTTTCACATCTTACAATAGTTTTAACATTAAATACACTTTCCTTTGATTACCACATTATTCGAAATCTAACATAAATAATAATATTCATTTAAAAAGTTGCTCACAGTCTCTTTAACATAACGATACGGACCGAAAAAAAATTTTAAAACCTTGCTTATATTAATTTATCTAAATTCATAAAGAAAAAAATCATTATAGGTACAGTTGTCGTTACACATGCCCCTGTTTCCAGAAAATTTTCTTAAGTCCAAATTTTATGGGAACACTAAATCTTACAATTATACAGTGGTTCCGAATCTTTACTTAATTGTCCAAAAAGATTTACACTACATATTTCCTTTTACTGTATATAGGTTTACACTTTTTTAACATATCAAGAATAATTACTTGTCATTTACTCAAGTCCAACTTCCCATCATAACATCACTAAAATAGCAATTTAATCATTTTTTCTAAATTTCTCAAAGAAATAATTTAAAATTCTGGAATACAAACATTTAACTACAAAAACAATTGCATATTTTGTATACACTATAAGATAATTTGACGCTGCTTGCTTTGAATAGCAGTCCATTTCTTTACTCACTAACCAAAACACACACACATATATTCAGAAAATTTACTATACATATTTGCTGCCTATTGTGCGGATTTGGGCAGTCCTTTTTACTTCATATTGTCAAGTCTCCTGGATCACATTTACAATTTTCCATCGCCTATATATCTGCCCTCATTGGTATTTGGCAGTCCTTCATATTATGGTTCATACACTGCTCATTTTCATTTTTTTACAGTCCCATCTTTTATCTGGCTGATAGCATTTATCCTTTCTTTTCAGTCCTTTTCTCCATACATTTTTACAGTTACAGTACAATTGGTAATCTGAAACTCATATAACTACATTAGCACACTTTCAAGGGTATACAGACATTTACAAAGATTAGATACATTTAGAATAACTTGGGTTCAGCATAAGATACAGCACATTTATTCGTTCCTAGGAACATACAGTTTCAGGTCCACAATATTTCTTACACCTAAAGGTCTTTTGGATTTTGGGTAGATCAGGTAGTAAGCATTGTCGTGTGGAATATTCTGTATTATATATGGTCCATTATAAATATATTTAAATTTTGAAATTTCATGGTTTAGTTCACTAGACTTTTCGTGGGTTTTTAAAAGAACATAATCTCCAATTTTAAATTTTGAAACTTTTAAATTTTCATTGTGTCTTTTAGATCTAGATTCAGCCTTTTGCTTTGCCCTTTTTATCACCTATTCTTTCTTTTGATCCAATCCCAAACTTGTACAAGGTGGAAACTCTAGTTTTTCTTCAATTAAACTTTTACTACTTCTGCCTAACAAAATTTCTTCCGGTGGAAATCCTGTAGTTTCATGATGCAGTGTGTTCATGACATTCTCAAAATCCGATATAAACCTGCCCCAGGCTCTATGATTGTGACTGCAGTATGTTCTACACAATCTCCCGATTTCTCGCATGTACCTTTCAACCGGGTTGCTAGCAGGATGATAAGCTGAGATATATTTAACCTCCACACCATTTCTCTCCATTCCTTCTTTCCAAATTTTGGATATGAACTGGGGTCCATTGTCAGATAGTACTGCTTTGGGTTTCCCGATGGTCCTGAAGTATTCGACCATCCTATTAAATACAGCTTTTGTTGTTGCTTTTTTCAAGGGATATAATTTCACAAATTTTGAAAATACTTCCAATATCACCAAAATATATGCACAATTTCCCGAAGTCTTTGGGAGGGGACCATATAAATCTACCGATAATAAGTCTAGGGTGTCTTCAGGCAACGTACTTTGCATTGGTCCCCTACTAGTTTTGTTTGGCACTTTGGCCTTTTGACAGACATCACATGACTTAATCCGTTCCTTTACCTTCTTACTGACACTACCAACAATCACTACTACACTATTCAATTTATCCAAACATTTCTTTGGCCCACTATGCCCCAATGCTAAATGAAAATAATCTATGACATCAGTGTCGAACTGGTTTGGCCAACATACCCTCCATTCCTCAGTAACTAAATCTTTCTTCCTATATAAAATGCCCTTATACATTTTGTAATATTTCTTAATTTGAGGATACTGTACACTGTCAAATTTTACCTTCACTGATTTCCAGGTTGAATCCTCATTCTGATGGTATCTAATATTTTTACATATCTGCTCCATTTTCCTCTTTCCTGAAACCTCTTTCATATACCTTATCTGAAAAGTACCCCCTTCACCATTTTCATTTGGCACTTCACTCATGCCATTAGGCAATCGAGATAAAGCATCTGCCACATAATTCTCAGTACCTTTAACATAACAAATATCGTAATCAAATTGTTGTAGGTACAAAGCTCAACGAGTTAGCCTACCATTAAGTAAACGGCAATCTTTAAGAAAAGTTAAAGCTTTGTGGTCAGTATGTATAATGAGCTTATGGCCCCACAGATAATTTCTAAATTTCTTTAGCCCCCATATAATGGCTAAAGCTTCCTTTTCCGAAATAGTGTAGTTTCTCTCGTATTTTGTTAGAGTTCTACTTGCAAATGCGATAGTCCTGTGTTCGATTTCTTTCCCTTCACAGATTTCTTGGAAAACTTCTATACCAATTCCATAAGCACTGCTGTCAGTACTCATATGGAAAGGTTCTGATAGTATGGGGTGATGCAAAATATTGTCATTCAAAAGTTCGTTTTTCAATTTTTCAAAGTCTCTCATGCACCCTTCTGTCCACACAAAAGCACTATTTTTCTTAAGTAAATTATTCAGATGAGGACTATTAAAAACTTGCCCCTTGACGAACTTTCTATAGAACCAACATAAACCTAAAAAGGCTTTCAACTGTTTTCTATTTCTAGGAGCCGGACATCCTGATATTGCACTTAACTTTTCCGGATCCTTGCCAATGCCGTTTGTAGTAATAATGTGCCCCAGAAGCTTTATTTCCGATTTCACAAATTCACATTTCTTGCACTTAAGTGTCATGCCCCCTGCTTGTAGAGCAACAAAAACTTTCCGCAATAACTCGCAATGCTCTTGCCATGCTTCTGTAGCAATCAGTAAATCGTCTACATAAATGGTTAGCTGGGAACTCAGTTCTCTCCCTAACACAAAGTCCAGTGCCCTAATAAATACTGCCACAGAAGTACTAAGCCCAAACGGCACTACTTTATACTGATAGCATTTCCCGGCAAATAGAAAAGCGGTATATTTACGGGATTCTTTACTTAATGGGATTTGCCAGTATCCGGCTGTCATATCCAGACTGGTTAAATACTTCACGTTATAAAATTTTTGGAGCATTTCGTCCAGATTTTCAGGTCTGTCTATTTCCTTCTTTACAATTTTGTTCAAAGTCCTGGCGTCGATAACTACTCTCACTCCCCCATCCCTTTTGTTCACTATGATAAGGGGACTATTATACTCGCTGCTACTTCGTTCGATTACCCCCCACTCTATCATTTTATCTATTTCCACTTGAACAGCCTGCCTCTTTGATATGGGTATCGAAAACGGTCTTACGAAGAAAGGTTTATGCTCTATGGTCTCAATCTGGTATTCAAAATTCTTAACTAGGCCAGGTTTGTCCGAAAATACGGGGCGGTTACTATCTAAAATTTCAAGCAATTCTGCTTTCTGTTCGGGAGATATTCCCTCTAAATTTTCCACCATTCCCTTAAATTCATGCCCCTGCTTGTCACTCTCATTTAATAATCTCTGGACATGGTACACCTCGTACTTGTTTGTCAATCCATCATTCCCTTGGTCGATCTCCAACAACAAAGAATCGATTTCTGAATCAAACACTTTCCCACTTTCCTCAAAATTTAATTCCAAATTCCTAAATGTACTATTTATTTTGACCACTCCCTGGCTACAGTCAATAATAACCTTTTCTTTATCCAACCAATCTATCCCCAAATTCATTTCAGTACTCAAGTCTGGCACAACCAAAAAATCGTGTTCAAAGTTTTGTCCTTTTATACTAAATTCAACCAAAATCTGGTTCTTTACCGGCTTGCTAGCCTTACCAGTTGCACCAACAATTTTTACACCTGTCACTGACATAATTACTAGCCCAGGCTTATCACAAATGTGTTCGAAAAATGACTGAGAAATTGCACTTATCTGAGACCCAGTATCAAGAAGTACTTGCAATTCCACGTTATAAATTTCAATTGGTATTATAGTTTGTTTAACCGTCGAATGTTTTTCATTACCGTGGTCTTCCTTGAGCAAATCCGGGTCGACAATAACATCATCCCAAGATATGCTTTTAATATTCACTTCACATATATCTGGCGGTTTCTTGGGTTCCGGGAGTTCAAAGTCATTAACTACCTGAACTCTTCGCGAAATAAACCCTGAGTCGTCCGGTGGCTCTTTCTTTCTTTGTTCTGTTTCAACGTCTGGATTTTGTTTTGATACGTCGTCATCGTTAGGTACAATATCGCAATTAAGTGTGTCCCCTTTATTTTCACTGATTTTCTCATAGCCTCTTTCAGTAAAAGTATATTCATTTTCCTCTACACCTGAAAATTCATCTTCACTAGAGCCATCACTACTCTCTTCCTCTACATCAGGTTCACTTAAGTACGCTACTTTAGCACAATAGGGAGAGTTAGTACATTCATTTTCGTCTGTATCTGTGTATCTTTCATCATCCGAACTATCGTCGGAATCCGACCATTCCGGATCGCTTTCAGGTTCTAACATAAAAGCTTTTCTGAGACAGGCACTAAGTCCTTCCTCTGTATTGTCGTCAGGCTTGGATTTCAATTCAATCTCCTCTTTTGGCAAAACGGCCTCATCCTCAGCTTTATTCACATCCACTGTGACTTCATATTCGGTGTAATTCTCGTGGACTTTAATTACTTTCAGGTAATCATCTGCCCCTTCTCCACGGTGCCTCTCGGTAGCAGCTCGTACTATTGGCGGACTGTTAGCAGGAGTTATTTCTTCGTCAATGCTGAGGATTTCATCCTCCAAATCCTTCCTATCATTAACCTTCCTCCTATCGGCAGCACGCGTACTTTGCGCGGCGCTATTTATTCTTCCCTCTTCAAATTTGGGCCACGTCACTTTATGGACGTCCCTACTATCTCTCTTTCCACCAACTAATCTCTCCGCCTCATACTCCCTTTTAAAATCCTCCCACTCACATTGCTTTAGGCCCTTGTACAGATCATCGATCTGCACACGCCAATCAGTTACTTCTGCTAATTCATCCTCGCCTTTTATCTCATTGCAAACACTGCTAACCGCACCTCTCTGTGTATTCACAGTTTCATTTATTGTTTCCTTTGCCACGGAATTACCACTCGTAAAATTTTCCTCAGCTCTTACGGCTACGTTCGTACCTACTGCTGCCGTATTGCTAGCGGCTTCTTTCCGAACAGATGTTCTGCTAGGCTGGGCCGTTGCCCTCTGATGCTCCACTCGCCTGTTAACATGTAGCGCTCTGTGCGGCAGAGATGACTCATTCTGGCTGGCACCTGACGCTTGTTTCGCCACAACACGTCGCGGCGTTCCATGCTCGTCTCTAGCCTGTCTCATTACATTACGGTCGGTCCGGTATCTTTTCTTAAATCGGGGCCGGTATGTATTGTCCGCTTCCGTTTGGCCCGCAACGTTCGCGGAAATTAGTTTCCCGCGTCGTTATTATTTTGCGCGGTATACCCTCTACCGCGACCTGGATTATTTCCTCTGCCTCTTCCTCTGCCTCTTCCTCTCTGTATTACATTGACGCGAAATCCATCGCCGTCGTTTCGTTCGTCATTGTGTCGGTTATTACGGTTACCAAAATTTTGATAATTGGCACGACTTTCGCGCCAATGGTCTTCATCTTCGACCCTTTCTAGAAATGCTTGGAAGCTACGATGATTGCTTCCTACGTACCTCTTGGAATCCTCCGGAAGCTTTTTATATAGCTCCCAGATAATTTCTGAATCTGATCTTCTACCTCTTAAGTGTGTCAATTTTCGGTACCAATACTCACAGAAATCTTTCAAAGAATTTCTGCCCCGGTTATCATGCTGTTTGGCCATGATAAACTCGCGCCATAAATGGTCCTGCTTTTGTTCAGACCAATATTCTTCCGTAAATCTTTGCCTAAATTCTTCGAACGTCATTCTTTCGGTATTTAAATTTATTCCCCAGCGCTTAGCATCACCCGCTAAGGCGCTAATTACTACGTTTATCTTTTCCTGATCAGACAAGTGCTCAGGAAATACTCTCTCGCAATTTTTAATAAAATCTAACGGATGCCACCCGTTATGTTTCTTGGCTGGATCGAAGCGTTCCTCGCCTTCTAACAGCTTCGTAATTGGTGTGCCATTACAGACAACACCAGGCCTATCTTTAATTTTGCTCTCCAGATCGAAAATTCTGCCTTGAATTTTCGTAGTATTTTGTTCACAATTTTGAACACATCCGGTTACTTTTTTACTTAAATCCCTTTCAGTGTCTAAAACTACCTTTTTCAATTGTGATATCCCGTGTTGACATTCGTTTACGATCTCAGTTTTGAGACCGAAAACTTTTTCGTCTACCTTAGTTTCAACCAGAGGTTCTACTTTCTCTTGGATGTTGAGAATTTCAACATCGAATCTACTATTAATGTTTCCAATTTCCTCCTGCATAGTATCCATATTTTTGTTAATGGTATCAATTTCAAGTTTCAGAGTATTTACCACAGAACTTAAATTACCCACTTTTTGTTCTACCTGTTCTATTTGTTTACTAATTTTAATTCCCTGTCCTTCGACCTGTGCTTTAATTTGATCCACCTGTGTTTTGAGTTGCTCGTCAACATGTGTTTTAAGCTGTTCATTCTGTATTTTGAGCTGACTTCCCTGTATTTTGAGTTGCTCGTCAACGTGTGTTTTGAGCTGATTAACCTGACTGCCGACTTGTTTTTGAAGTTGCTCATTCTGTGTTTTGAGCTGCTCGTCAACGTGCGTTTTAAGCTGCTCATTCTGTCCTGCAATTTGTGTAGTTAATTGTTCAAATAAGTCGTTCATGCTTAAAATTTTTACACTGTTTTGTTCTACGGAATCCGTGTGTTCCGGTTCTACTTCATAAGTTTCTTTCGGTTCTTTCTTTATCTGTGGAGAATTAAACATGTCAGTGGATTCATTCACATAACCACTATCATCTACAAAGTCATCTTCTACTTCCTGTTTTCTTCCTTGCTGTGTCCGAGGCGATCTCAACCTTTCAATCTGTTCATTGACATGTTCGTGGTATTGTATGTACGCCAATTGTCTTCCGCTAACGCCATCTGTTACATGGCCGCGTAAACTCCGGCTACTGCCAGCCGCATTCTCCATTTCGCTCGGCGCACCTACCCCGTCTACGTTTCTGTCCATACTAAATGCCAACTATACCACACTATTATACTTGACTCACACTGTAGTTTATTTTACTGACTTTTATTGCTATTCGTGCCACTGAACATCCACTGTTCGATCTTTACATTAATTTGTAACTGACAACAACTGGATGTCCTGTCACCGGGAAGCCACTTGTAACGCTTCCGCCCTGCTCGGACGTACGTTATCTCTATAAAGCCTGTACTGCAATAAGTTCACGGGGGCATTCGAGGGTTGGATTCCCTCTCTTCTTCATCGAAGAGTTTCACTGCCTGGGCTGCTCTCAGGGTGCGCCTTCGACGTGGAAGATCCCTGCCGTGTCGTCTGTTTGCCGTCACCGCAGCCGCCGCTTGGTCGCCGCCTTCCGGTCCTTGCAGCCGCCGCAGCCGTCGCCGCCTGCCGGGGCTCGCCGCCCCCGCCTGGTCGCCGCCTGCCGGGGCTCGCCGCCGCCGCCGCCGCCGCCGCCCCCGGTGCCCGCCGCCGCCGCCGCCGTCCGGTGCCCGCCGCCGCCGTCCGGTGCCGCCGTCCTGACCCTGGTCTACGGCCGTCTTCGTCTTCATCCGTCTTCGTCTTTGTCTGTCCCCAGTTTCTGTCCTCTCCTCTTCGTTCTGTTCGTTCTTGTTTCTCTCTCCCGTCATGTCCACCCCCACCACCACTGTCACAACTACCACCACCGCCATTGTCCGTACCTCCCCTTCCGCCGCCTCCACCACTATAACTTGGTGTGCCCAGTCCCACCCCCCTCCTTCCATTCCACCTCTCCTCACTCTCCCTTCACCCTCTATCTTTGTCGCCCCCTCTCCCGCTTCTTCCTCCCGCTCCTCTCGTTCTGATCCCTTCCCCCCACTCCCCCAGCCTGTCACTGCAGCTCCAGCTCGGGTGATGGCCCGTCGGGCCACTGCCCACGCCCAGCTCTCCCCGTCACCTTCGCCATCACCGCCGCCACTGCCACCGTCATCGTCATCGTCGCCGTCGCCTTCACCGTCACCGTCACCATCTCCGGCGCCGACTCCGGCCCCGGGACCTGCCCCTCCCCGCCACATTCCCGTTGTTCCCATCCCCCACACCTCCTCCACCGCCGTCAAGCGCCCCGGTGGCACCCCTGCTTCCTCTGCTTCCAAAAAGGCTGCGCCTCGTCCTCCTTCCCCCACCCATGATGCCATGGAAGTCTCCCCACCTGTCCCTGCCTCCTCATCCTCCTCCTCTCCCCCTTCCTCCTACCGCTACCTCCTCTCCCGTCCTGATCCCTCTCTCCTTGAAGCCCGGAACCTCACCCTCTTCCTTCGCCAGCATTGTCCTGGTGCCCCCATCTCCCTCCTCACTCCTCGCCGAGATTCTGTTCTCATCTCCTCCCCCAGCCCAACCCTCCATACTGACATCCTCTCCCGTCTCCCCATCACCCGTTTTGGTCCCAACGCCTCCCTTACCCCTGCTCCTTCTCCATCTCCTACCCGCCAACGCCAACCCCCGCGTCGCCCGCCGACCCTCACCGCCGTGATCACACGGCTCAGTCCGTCGATCACGGAAGAGGAGGTGTTGGCGGAGCTCCAGGCCCATCCCACGCTGGAGGTGCGGGCGGTCCGCCGCATTTTCAACTCGGCCGGCCCCACCCGCCTTATGCGGGTTTTCTCTGAGGACGCCCCCTCCACTGACCGTCTCCTGAAGGAGGGTGCCCTCCTCTTCCACCAGCGGTACAAGGTCGACCCTTCCCGTTCCCCTCCTCAATCCCTGCGCTGCCAGAGGTGTCTGCGCTATAATGCGCACCCCACAGCTGAGTGCCGCGAGGCCCCCACCTGCCCGCATTGTCGGCAGGCGCACTTCCTCCGGCAGTGCCCTAACCTCCAATCCCCTCCCTCCTGTAATACCTGCAATCTCCCTCATCCCACCTACTCCCAAAAGTGTAAAGCCCGACCCCCTCCAACCACTCCTGAACTCACCGTACCTGTCCGTCCTCTGGACGCCCCCACCCCTCCTGGCAATTCCCTTCGTCCCCCACCCACCGCTGAGGACATCATCAGGTTCCTCACCATCGTCCTCCAGAATGTTCATCCCTTTCAGCGCCCTCACACCCTCCAGCAGATCTCCCTTGCTGCCCGTTCCATCTTCCAACTCAAGATGTACGCCACCTACTCCAACAACCAGGCCCATTTCACCTTCTCCCGTCTTGACACCCTCGTTTAAATCCCAGTCATGGCGCGACTGCAACGTATCCTTTTCAACAACATCCGCTCCCTTCCCGCCAACAAAAACCTGTTCCTGCACACCCTTGCCACCCACAGCGTGGATGCCTTCCTCCTCAATGAAACCTTCCTGCAACCCCACCACACAGTCCACACTTCGCCCTACCTCCTCCACCGCTCCGATAATCCCCTCCCGATTGCGCGTGGCGGAGTTGCCATTGGTCACCACCGCCAGATCCCCGTTCGGCTCCAACCTCTCCTTCCCGACCCCACCGAACACCTGATCCTTAGTCTCTTCTTCCCCGGCCTTACCGTTACCTGCGCCACCATCTATGTCCGCCCCAACGCTCCTATTCCCTTCGACTTCCTCTCCCACGTCGATCGTACCTTTTCCTCCTACGTGATCGCTGCCGACCTCAACATCCATAGTCGTTCCGCTGCCCAGTTACGGCGATGGCATCGGTTCCTCTCCACCCTTCAAGGTGACCTCGTCCCCATCCCCCGGCATACCTGTCCTGAATCCAACTCCACTCCTGATGTTATCCTCTCCTCCCCCAACCTCCTTGGCCGCATAACGGTGGATGTCCTGGAGCCTATTGGTAGCGACCATCTCCCTGTCCTCCTCACCGTTTCAGACGGTCGTCGCCCTCGCCCCGACCCTCGTACTGACCCTCCCCCTAAGTATGTCCACGACTATTCCCGAGCCGACTGGAATGCCTACCGGGATACCCTTTCTACCCAGGTCGATAGCCACCCTCTCACCTACCACCACCCTGACGATGTCACCCATGCCGCCTCCTTTCTCCAGCGGACCTTGTCTGAGGCCGTGGAGGCCCACGTTCCTACTGTCGCCATCCACCCCCACCGTCCTACCTTACCCCCACAGGCCGTTCTCCTCCTCCGTGAATCCCGTCGTCTCTACCGTGCCTTCCTCCGCACGCGTGACCCGGACACACTACGATGCCACCGGCAACTCCAGCGACACGTTCGTAATTTGCTCGCGGCTAAGAAACGCCGGGACTGGCGACAGACATGCACCCGTTTAAATGCAACCCTACCAATCAACTCGTCCAAGTTCTGGTCGGCCTCCCGTCGCCTTACCGGAACTAAACCCTCCCCCTATTATCCTCTTCTCCATGATGATCACCCTTTCCCTGACTCCCTTAGTAAGGCCAATCACTTTGCCTCCTACCTCTCCGATGTATTTTCCGTCCCCGATGATCCCCAGTTCGATTACTCCCTCTTCCCGGATATCCGCGATCGAACTGACACCTCTTCCCCTCCCCTCGCTCCTGGCTTCCAGTACTTGGACAACATTACACACACGGAACTCAATGCCCCTATCACTACACAGGATCTCATTGCTACCCTCCGCACAAAACGCAACACCGCTCCTGGTCACCATCGTGCCACCTACCGCCACCTTCGTGAAGCTCCTGTCTCTTTCCTCTCCACCCTGGCCAGGCTCTACAATGTAGTTCTGTCCACCGGTTACTACCCCGACCTGTGGAAAACCTCCCGTATCCTCATGTTCCTTAAACCTGGCAAACCGCCGTCCGCCGTCTCCTCCTACCGTCCCATCAGCCTTACCTCGGTCTTCAGCAAGGTCCTAGAATCTATCCTCACCCGCCGCATCCACCAGCATCTCCGCCAGCACCGCCTCCTTCCCGTCACCCAGTGTGGCTTTCGGCCATCCTTCTCTTCCGACGATCTTCTCCTTCACCTCACTCATCTCCTTTCCGAACAGGTTAATTCCCGTCGCTCCGCCATCTTCCTCTCACTTGACCTCGAACGCGCTTATGACCGCGTCTGGCATTCCGGTCTCCTCTTCAAGCTCCAAACCTTTGCCCTTTCCATTAACTACGTCCGTCTGATCGGTTCCTTTCTCTCCCGCCGTCCTTCCTATGTCACCATCCATAACACCGATTCCTACACCTTTTTCCCCTCCGCCGGTGTGCCCCAAGGCTCCGTCCTCTCCCCCCTTCTGTACCTTTTGTACACGGCGGACATGCCGCCGCCGTCGCCCCCCGTCCACCTCCTCCAGTTTGCCGATGACACCGCCTTCCTCGCCCTTGCCCCCACCCTGCAACGCTCCCAACGCCTTCTCCAATCCCATCTTGACCGGTTCACCGCTTGGTGCAACCAGTGGTTGCTCAAGGTCAATCCCTCCAAAACCCAGGCGATCATTGTAGGCAAAACCACCCCTTCCTTCCGCCTCCTTGATTTCTATCTCACCGTCTATGGCCGTCCTATCGCCCTCACTCCCACCCTTAAGTACCTTGGCGTCACCCTCGACCGTCGCCTCTCCTGGACTCCCCATCTCCAGACAATCCAAGCCAAGGCACGTTCCCGACTCCGTCTCCTCAAGCTCCTTTCCGGCCGCACGTGGGGTCTGGACCCCTCCACAATCCTCCACACCTATAAATCCCTCATCCGCCCTATCCTTTGTTACGCCCATCCAGCCTGGCTCTCCGCCCCCCCTACCTTCTATAAATCCCTCCAAATCCTTGAACGCCATGCTCTCCGCCTTGCCTATCGCATCCGTCTCCCCTCCCCCACGCGGATCCTGTATGATCTCATCCCCTTCCCCCACCTCCTCCTTTTCCTTGAAAGGATACGTATCCTGTACACCTCACGTAAACTTGATCCTCCTCACCCGCTCATTTCCCCGATCCTCTCCCACCCCCGCCCGCTGCCGCGCCTGTATTCTCACGTCCCACCCGGTCTCCATCTCTCCACCCTCCATACCCTCTCCCAAGGTGGCTTCCGTCAGCTCCCTCTCCCTGATGATGTCCTCGTCCCCTCCATCTACCCCTCCTATCAACTTTGACCCTGCCCCGCCCCCCACTTCCCGTGTCCTTTCCTTTCGGCACCCTCCCTCCCTTCTCTTCTCTACCCTTCTTTTTCCGTCTCCCTGTCCCCTCCCTTCCCCCTCTTCCCCCGGGCTTCCTCTCCCCCTTCCTCCCTCCCCCCTATCTCCCCTGCCCGTGGCATCTCTGCTCTCCCCTCTCGCTCTCCCACTCCCCTTCCTCCTCCTCCTCTCTTGGCAGGTCCCCGGACTCGCACACGTATAGTGAACATTTGCGCGCCGGAGATCGTCGCCTTTTGTGTCTCGTGTGTGTGACGTCGTATAGTGTTTTTGGTGTCCGCCGTTCCACTCCTACGTTCACTTGTGCCGTCGGACTCATCAGTGTTTTGTGCGCCGTGCCGACGTGTTTTCCGTGTTGTTATCGTCACATGTGAACGACTCCGTGTTTTTTATGTCTCTGTGACCTCTCTCTTTTGCCCGTCACTTTGTTCTTTGTCATTCACCATGTTTTATACTCTTGTAAAACGCTATGGCTGAAGAGCGGCGTAGTGTGCCGCTGCCAGCCTACCTGAGTTGTACAGGTTTTAAAATAACAATAAAGTAAAAAAAAAAAAAAAAAAAAGTTCACGGGCTTCACCTTATAAACAAGGATTTTAGTACATTAGTTGACCGCGTGTACCTACTAGAAGCAAGATCGGACTTATACTCAGTCAATAACTACAGTGAAGCATCAAGCAAATGTAAAGTATAATTACTCTTTCGCATGGACAAGAAGTACACACAGTAGATGCTACCTGTAATTAACAATTCGGTCGCCAGCCTACTTAGGCAATGAGTGAGTTTTTCCTTGTACAAGTGGGTGCATGTACAAGCATAACTACACGTAGTAAAGTTGCGTTATACGGCAAAGTTTGGAACCAGAAAAATCCACTGAACTAAAGTTTTCTCTTTTAGTACTAATTTGAACGAGCTATAAATACACAACACCACACAGCAATGATTACTACGAACTACATTCTGTATATTGGTCAGACTGAAATCGGGCATAGATTGCCCTAGCATTAGCAATCTCGAAAGTACACACACTACGTCACTATTAAGGATGGAAAAACACTAATACACTTAGGATTAATATATAATTTAGCTTTACTGGTCAAATCTGATCAACACATTTCAAGGTTTGCAAGAATGGACAAGAGAAGGGGGGGGGGGGGGCTGAAACTGTTATAGTCGTTATACTGAAACTGTTAAGTACTGAAGGCAAATTAACACTCAAAATTATCAATCTATGGATAACTACTCTTTTGTCTTACTTCTGAATAATTTAACTGTCATTATTTCTGTCTGAAATTAATTAAATAACATCGCTAACTCAATCCAACAAAAACTCTCTTCCAATTTAGTCACACTTTTGTTCTTTCTCAACATTTGCAATAACACATAGAAATTTTAGGCTCCTTTATGGCATAGATTAATCTGCTGATAATTTTCATTAACACTAACATTAAACTTTCAGTTTAGGATACTCGGGTTGCACAATACGAGGTAAGGATCCTGTCTAGGTCAGTGATCAGGATAAGTCATGGCTAATGCAATTCTGGTAAAAGTCACGTTATTATTGAACAGTCAGAAACATTTTCGACACTGGTCCACACAGATACACTTCTAAAGATGAAATAAATGTTTGACCTGTGCAAGTCGGTGCGGCGGTTGGCGGGAAGCGAGATAGCGGGCAGCACGGCACACATACAAGCACGGCTAAGGCTCACACAACATCGGCACTTTCCATCTTCTTAGCGTCGTAATCTTTCCAATTTTGTGCCTCAGAATATAGCCATGCCAAGTAGTCGTCGGAATCGGTTCATCCGAGGCTCAATGGAATCCACTTTTCCTGGGTAGCCTCCTCGGTACAGTACGTGTACTTCCGACTGTTGCTCGCCTCCGACTGTTATACTGTGCCCGTTGTGCCGAACCGCGCCAGTGTGCGTTTTCCCGCCTCGCCTGCCTCCACCTTTTCCCGCTCCCCTACAGGTAGGGTATTCACCACAGGTTTTCTACTACACATATCCTAATGCATTACCTACGTATGGACCAAGTGTATAAATTACAATTTTCACATCTTACAATAGTTTTAACATTAAATACACTTTCCTTTGATTACCACATTATTCGAAATCTAACATAAATAATAATATTCATTTAAAAAGTTGCTCACAGTCTCTTTAACATAACGATACGAACCGAAAAAAAATTTTTAAAACCTTACTTATATTAATTTATCTAAATTCATAAAGAAAAAAATCATTATAGGTACAGTTGTCGTTACATGCTCTTCCAAGTCCTTCGCTGTCTCTGACAGAATTACAATGTCATCGGCGAACCTCAAGGTTTTTATTTCTTCTCCATGGATTTTAATACCTACTCCGAATTTTTCTTTTGTTTCCTTTACTGCTTGCTCAATATACAGATTGAACAACATAGGGGACAGGCTACAACCCGGTCTTACTCCCTTCCCAACCACGGCTTCCCTTTCATGTCCCTCGACTCTTATAACTGCCATCTGGTTTCTGTACAAATTGTAAATAGCCTTTCGCTCCCTGTATTTTACCCCTGCCACCTTCAGAATTTGAAAGAGAGTATTCCAGTCAACATTGTCAAAAGCTTTCTCTAAGTCTACAAATGCTAGAAACGTAGGTTTGCCTTTCCTTAATCTTTCTTCTAAGATAAGTCGTAAGGTCAGTATTGCCTCACGTGTTCCCGTGTTTCTACGGAATCCAAACTGATCTTCCCCGAGGTTGGCTTCTACTAGTTTTTCCATTCGTCTGTAAAGAATTCGCGTTAGTATTTTGCAGCTGTGACTTATTAAGCTGATAGTTCGGTAATTTTCACATCTGTCAATACCTGCTTTCTTTGGGATTGGAATTATTATATTCTTCTTGAAGTCTGAGGGTATTTCGCCTGTTTCATACATGTTGCTCACCAGATGGTAGAGTTTTGTCAGGACTGGCTCTCCCACGGCCGTCACTAGTTCCAATGGAATATTGTCTACTCCGGGGGCCTTGTTTCGACTCAGGTCTTTCAGTGCTCTGTCAAACTCTTCACGCAGTATCGTATCTCCCATTTCATCTTCATCTACATACTCTTCCATTTCCATAATTGTGTCCTCAAATACATCGCCCTTGTATAGACCCTCTATATCCTCCTTCCACCTTTCTGCTTTCCCTTCTTTGCTTAGAGCTGGGTTTCCATCTGACCTCTTGATATTCATACAAGTGGTTCTCTTATCTCCAAAGGTCTCTTTAATTTTCCTGTAGGCGGTATCTATCTTACCCCTAGTGAGATAGGCCTCTACATCCTTACATTTGTCCTCTAGCCATCCCTGCTTAGCCATTTTGCACTTCCTGTCGATCTCATTTTTGAGACGTTTGTATTCCTTTTTGCCTGTTTCACTTACTGCATTTTTATATTTTCTCCTTTCATCAATTAAATTCAATATTTCTTCTGTTACCCAAGGATTTCTACTAGCCCTCGTCTTTTTACCTACTATATCCTCTGCTGCCTTCACTACTTCATCCCTCAAAGCTACCCATTCTTCTTCTACTGTATTTATTTCCCCCATTCCTGTCAATTGCTCCCTTATACTCTCCCTGAATCTCTGTACAACCTCTGGTTCTTTTAGTTTATCCAGGTCCCATCTCCTTAAACTTCCACCTTTTTGCAGTTTCTTCAGTTTTAATTTGCAGTTCATAACCAATAGATTATGGTCAGAGTCCACATCTGCCCCTGGAAATGTCTTACAATTTAAAACCTGGTTCCTAAATCTCTGTCTTACCATTATATAATCTATCGCATACCTTTTAGTATCTCCAGGGTTCTTCCATGTATACAACCTTCTTTCATGATTCTTAAACCAAGTGTTAGTTATGATTATGTTGTGCTCTGTGCAAAATTCTACCAGGCGGCTTCCTCTTTCATTTCTGTCCCCCAATCCATATTCACCTACTATGTTTCCTTCTCTCCCTTTTCCTACACTCGAATTCCAGTCACCCATGACTATTAAATTTTCGTCTCCCTTCACAATCTGAATAATTTCTTTTATTTCATCATACATTTTTTCAATTTCTTCGTCATCTGCAGAGCTAGTTGGCATATAAACTTGTACTACTGTAGTAGGTGTGGGCTTCGTATCTATCTTGGCCACAATAATGCGTTCACTATGCTGTTAGTAGTAGCTTACCCGCATTCCTATTTTCCTAGTCATTATTAAACCTACTCCTGCATTACCCCTATTTGATTTTGTGTTTATAACCCTGTAGTCACCTGACCAGAAGTCTTGTTCCTCCTGCCACCGAACTTCACTAATTCCCACTATATCTAACTTCAACCTATCCCTTTCCCTTTTTAAATTTTCTAACCTACCTGCCCGATTAAGGGATCTGACATTCCACGCTACGATCCGTAGAATGCCAGTTTTCTTTCTCCTGATAACGACATCCTCTTGAGTAGTCCCCGCCCGGAGATCCGAATGGGGGACTATTTTACCTCCGGAATATTTTACCCAAGAGGACGCCATCATCATGTAATCATACAGTAAAGCTGCATGCCCTCGGGAAAAATTACGGCTGTAGTTTCCCCTTGCTTTCAGCCGTTCGCAGTACCAGCACAGCAAGGCCGTTTTAGTTATTGTTACAAGGCCAGATCAGTCAATCATCCAGACTGTTGCCCTTGCAACTACTGAAAAGGCTGCTGCCCCTCTTCAGGAACCACACCTATACGTTTCACAAATCACTTACAAAAATCTTCGTTACTCGAACTACTGCAATACAGCGAGCGCCAATACTGCCAGCTAAATAAAAGATTCAAACTACTGAAGGCACTAACTACTGATAGGCATAGTTAGCAAATGAAAGATTTTGGTAGAGAACAAACAATGTATTTACCTCAATAGTGTTCAAAAATGATAATATATATACAGTAGTTCATGACATCCATTCTTGCAAATGTACTGTTCCTGATGGATACACGTCCAGATCATCCGCTCTCAAAAATGCTCCATCTCACTTCCCCACATCCACCGCTGCTGGCGGCTCACCTCCAACTGCGCAACACTACACGCTGTTAACAGCCAACCGCCCAACACTACAATAGCCAACAACAATGCAAACCAGCCACAGACTGCACACAGCACAGCCAGAGATTTTCATACAGAGCGCTACGTGGCGTTACCAATATAAAAACCTAAACAGCCTACTTACATGGTGAATGTGCTGTTAGAATCATTGGTCTGTTGTTACCTCACACTCTAGGGATTCCTTACGAGTATCTGTAAAGAATGGTTACAGATTGCCCGCGATTCAGCACGTGTTGCTGAGATTTGCTCCCGCGGTAGGATGAAGGAAGAAGTGATCCCTTAAAGTGGATCCTGTCCGCGATCCTCGGTCAGTAGGGGGTGGTGGGAGGACCACGTGGTGCCCGGGACTCGGTGTGGCGGAGCCGGTGGCTTCCCTCCCTTGTTTGGCGGCGCTCGAGTAGCTAGCACGTACCTTTTACGGTCTCCTGGGCCTGTTTCGAATTTTCAGTGGGAATTAAAAGCCTTTTGGGCAGGGATTTGAATCGCCAGTGCCTTATGTATCCATAGTCATAGTCTCGGTTCAACAAACCATAAGAGATATATCTGCACTGAAATACCTGTACTTTCTCGACCACCCGGAAGCCCACAACAGTCTCCATTCTTTCCTTCCTGACAAACGCCGTCTCGGACAATATTGGCCAGACTTTGTAGAAGGATCTGGTGCTGAGGCTATAATCGTGTGCCGTGGGAAGCAGTCGTAGTCATGCGATACCAAACAAAGTCCAAGTGCGGTGAAACAGTAGCTAAATCTCAAGGTCAAATAACTGAATGTGACCCGTTAAGGTACCGACACTTCAGAATCGCCGACAACAGCTTCATAACGCGTCAGAATTGCTTGTCCTTGTAGTCGTACAATTCATATAATAGACCGTAGTTTGAATTATAAATAAAGTTTTCGTAAGTGATTTTTAACGTGTTTGACAGTGACAGAAAATTTTGTGGTAACGAAAAAGAACAAAGCTTAATTGCGTGAACCGAAGTTTTTCTTGCTTCTGAAATTGTTATTTTACTATTCTTTTTAGTCCACATTGGCTCCCTCAAGGGTCAAAATTGTTAGCTAATCTCCCGTGTTTCGGTACTAATTATTTAGCACGACAGATCTGTCTGATATGTAGCGCTAGGTTAAGTCTCAGTAGGAGTTAAAATAAATGTGGTAGAACGGTCACGGTCGAATAACTCCTCATTAGCCACCCATTTCTGGACACAGACCCAGGCAACGGTCCAAGTACTCTAAAGAGAGAAGCCACTGGACAGTGGTTGCTTGGAAAGCAGTGATTTGGAATCGTGAACCCTTTATTAAGTCCATGTTAGAGTTTTAGTTTGGTGAATGCCCATGGGACGATACTTGCCATCCTGTGTAGTGTCAACAACGAAATTTGGAGGAACTGGTGTGAGAGTACGGTGCTGTCTTCCGTGGCTAGGGTATGCAGTCCTTATTGCACTTATGAAAGCACTAACTGCAGAACAGTTTGCATGGGGGGTTAATTAAATAAAATGAAAATAATTTTTAATAGCTGTCTGTCCGATTACGCAATGTCTCGTAAACGGTTGGCCCTGACTAGTATTTGTACGCAGTCTGACTGCATAGAACAACAACAAAGAATGAAATGAAAATTTCCTGTTAACACAATTAATTAATTAAGTCCCCAGCAACTATAAAACCTACAAAACCAAGGCACAAGTATAACTGTTCTGTGTGTGGAAGTATGACTCAACGTACACATCTGGCACAGTTCTTCTTCAATAAGGCAAGAAATTTTAAATATCATTTATACTGACGTGATAAAAAAAATAGAAATACTATAATTGCGTAGGGAAAGCAGAATTACACTCTAATACAAGAACACAAGCCAGATGCTTTGTTGACTGAACCTGTAATGACACATTATTTAGGACACTGAAATAGTGAGAGAGAAATTTTTTTTTGTTTTTTTTGTTTTTTTTACCTTCGTTTATATTGATGAAAAGCACTCTAGACATTACAATCTCTCCACACCGACTCGCTACTACCACATCTCAACCAGAACTCTCCAATATCACATCTCAGCAAGCACTGCCTGCTAGCACATCTCAACAAACACTCCTCACTACGACATCTCAGCACAGACTACCACGAGACCTCGACAGGCACTGACTACTACAAGCTCTGCCCAAGCACTGTGGAGGCGGCTGAATAATACTCTTTGTGCAATCTCTGGCGCAGTGGCTCAGTGTGGCCACCTTTCATATGCCCCTCCACCACGGGCCAGAATTTGATGGTATTTTTGCCAGCATTGGTGGCGAAAATACCACCAAATTCGTCCACAAAAATACAAACAAAAATAAAAGATAATATTAATACCTAAATATCACATAATTAGTTAAAATTTTGGCTTTGCACTGACCTTTCAGTAACCTAATATATGAAATACAGTAAGCAATACAAATTCTTTCATACATGTGGCTTTACATAATAGTTCACACAATACACAAAAAATCTGTTTATACAAAAAAGACACCAACAGGTGACATCATTTCAGTAGAAGCAATACATCAGTGGCACCCAGCAATGTTGAGTAGGTGCAGACAGCAAGAAGTAACATCATTTCAGTAGAAACAGTTCCAACAGTGGCACCCAGTAGTGTTGAACAAGTACAGACACCAACAAGTGACGTTATTCCAGTAGAATCAGTCCATTAGTGGTACCCAGCAATGTTGAGCAGGTGCAGACAGCAACAAGTGACATTATTTCAGTAGAAGCAGTCCATCAGTGGCACCCAGCAATGTTGAAGAGGTACACACAGCAACAAGTCACATTTCTCAGCAGAAGCAGTTCCATTAGTGGCACCCAGCAATGTTGAGCAGGTGCAGACCCCAGCAAGTGACATCATTTCAGTAGAAGCAGTTCATCAGTGGCACCCAGCAATGTTGAGCAGGTGCAGACACCAACAAGTGACATTATTTCAGTAGAAGCAGTTCCATTAGTGGCACCCAGCAATGTTGAGTAGGTGCAGACCCCCAACAAGTGACATCATTTCAGTAGAAGCAGTTCATCAGTGGCACCCAGTAATGTTGAACAGGTGCAGACAGCAACAAGTGACATTATTTCAGCAAAAAGCAGTCCATCAGTGGCACCCAGTAGTGTTGAGCAGGTACACACAGCAACAAGTCACATTTCTCAGCAGAAGCAGTTCCATTAGTGGCACCCAGCAATGTTGACAGGTGCAGACACCAACAAGTGACATTATTTCAGTAGAAGCAGTTCATCAGTGGCACCCAGTAATGTTGAGCAGGTGCAGACACCAACAAGTGACATTATTTCAGTAGAAGCAGTTCCATTAGTGGCACCCAGCAATGTTGAGCAGGTGCAGACCCCCAACAAGTGACATCATTTTAGTAGAAGCAGTTCATCAGTGGCACCCAGTAATGTTGAACAGGTGCAGACAGCAACAAGTGACATTATTTCAGTAAAAAGTAGTCCATCAGTGGCACCCAGTAGCGTTGAGCAGGTACACACAGCAACAAGTCACATTTCTCAGCAGAAGCAGTTCCATTAGTGGCACCCAGCAATGTTGACAGGTGCAGACACCAACAAGTGACATTATTTCAGTAGAAGCAGTTCATCAGTGGCACCCAGTAATGTTGAACAAGTGCAGACACCAACAAGTGACTTCATTTCAGTAGAAGCAGTCCATCAGTTGCACCTAGCAATGATGAGCAGGTCCAGAGAGCAGTCCATAATATTCACTATCACTGATCACACTGTTCATCAGAGTTTATAAGCAGAAATTAAACATGTCCTAGTGGCACCAATCATGCAGAAAAAGTACAAGTAACAGTCCATAATATTTACTATCACTGATCACACTGCTCATCAGAGTTTATAAGCACAAATTAAACATGTCCTAGTGGCACCAATCATGTAGAAAAAGTACAAGTAACAGTCCATAATATTCACTATCCTAATCACACAGTCCATCAGCAGAAATTAATCATTTCTAAGTGGCACCCATTATGTTGAAAAAGTGCAGGTAACAGTCCATAATATTCACAATCACTAATCAGACAGTTCAGGCATGAACAATAGTTTGAATGCACATACAAATGCTTTTACACTTAACATACAAATCATAACAAACACTCAAATGATGTCAGATAATTGTCATATTAACTATTACAAATACTCAAATATCAGTAAACCTATAATATTTATGGGTGTCAGTGCAAGCCACAACATACAAATAAAATAATATTTTGGACATAGGTGGGTAGGAATAGGAAAGGAAAACACACAAAACACACTCACTCATATTTCATCCACATTAAGTACTACTGTGTAATTGAATAGTGTTAACTGTGTAAATGTAATTCTGTCAAAATTTGATGTTCATCATGTGTATCAAGTAGTAGTGGCAGCAATGTATAACAGTCAATAATAGTTAAGTCAACGTCATAGTCATCATGTCAAGACCAATGTTTGCCAGGCCAGATCAAATGTACTGTTGCTGAACAACTGTCAGTGAGCCAGGATATGCAAATACTTCCTCTCTCCAAAAAAAAGTATGTACTGCTTATTGATTTAACAAAGTGTGTGTAGACAATCTTCCTTCCACTTTAGTGTTCTAGTCTGCTATCTTCATCCTCCTTGTTCCATATAGACCAACAAAAAAAAATATGCACCTCACTTACTTTACCTCTTATACACCAAAACTCCAATAATCATCAGCATCACATAATCTCAATACTTCAATAATACCTCTTACGTCGATACATATAAATCTTATCATTAATAGCATTTATCTTACCTCTTGTCCACCAAAACTCCAATAATCATCAACTTCACATAATCTCAATAATACCTCAATAATACCTCTTCAATACGTCAATACATATAAACCTTATTACCAATATCATTTCACTTCCGTAACAACTCTTTCCTCTAGTCAGTCTCCTCGAACAAGTACAGATAAAATCCTAGTGCAAACTTCAGTTCATCATCCCATACAATCTGAAGACACAATGTCCATACACAACCTCTGTGTAGTCCACCTGAGCCAAATCTTCTACTCATTATGAATTATAAACAAAGAAATGCATACATGACCTCTAACAGACTTAGTTCGAATAACTCTCAGTAATTAAGTACAATTACGGAGTGTGAATGATCATAATATTTCACAGTGTGTACACCACTTCATGAATTATGGCAAACAGAAGCAAACATGTGGAGTATTTCTTGTGTCAAGTGTCACTTCCTATTTCAATTGCTCACGAAAAATGCAGTGTAAAAAGTGCCAATGGTCTAAACCTAGTTTTGGTATGTCATGTCGTTAGCTTCCTTCCTATTAACATACATTTATACAGCTTTCATAAAACCTCCTGCTCATGTGACTTCTATGTAGTTTCTTGTACTACTGTCGTTCGTCGAATTATAGCAATTCATTTTCTTATCTTAAAAATATAAGGCACTGAGCGTAGGCAAAATATGCAATAGCGAGTGAATATACCAGTAGAGAACAGAATGTCAGCAAGTGGATGCAGCACAATTCTTACAACGAGGCTCCGCCAAGCGAACAATCTATAATTAATACAATAGTGTGACCTAAACTCTATGTTTGTACACAGTATATCAGCATTTCTATATACCAAATTAAAGAGTAGTTGTGACGACAAACAGAAATGTATAAATATGCAATCCATACGCATAGCAGTAAATATGTATCTTACATACTATACAGGTCATCAGCATCATATCAGCATAAGCAAATAAATGTTCATATGTCATCTTAATAAGTAAACATGAAGGCGCAAGCAGATAAATCACAAAGTATAACTTACATACATAATCACAGTCAGCACAATTAATCAGGTTACAATTATAATTTAAATAAATAAGCACAGCAGGCACATAATTAAAAAATATGACATCAGTGAAAAAGCAGTGCAGCCAAGCGATGCATAATATATACAAATAATAACCCTGTTCATTAATGATCATTGTCAAAAATCAGTAAATGTACGCAAGCACGTCACTTCACAAGTAAATTCATAGAACATGAAATTAGCACAAAGTCTGAATCACATAATTGCGAGCAGCAAATTATGTCTAAAGTACGTACCTAAGTGGACATATGTTACCTGAAAAATAAACTCAGTTAATAGTTACCTTTTTAGTTTATTAGTTTCTTCTCGGAAATTACATTCTTTCTGAAATTTTCTCGATAGCAAGTCCTCTTAACGTCGGAGACACACAGAATTTACCTGAAGGTCTTAAATATTTTATACAACCATATCCTGAAAAATACTGAATGTTAATAACATAGCTTTATACTGAATTTAGTCGGAGAAATTAGACTGTGTATTTGTTTACGGCTGTCAGTGCATTCGCACTGAGCGCTCGATCAGCTGTAGTCGCGTGGCGTAGGAAGCAATTGTTTGCGGTCAACGACTGCCTTGTGCGGCGCGCAGACTTGACTGTTGCTTTGAGTATATGCCGCCGCCAAAACACAGAGCGGTATCCTAGCATTCTCCGTGTGTTTACATGTAGCTGTTAGTTTCTCACAAGTATGTCATTCCACAAAAATTTTAACGTTTGATATATGATGTATTCCCTTAGAGCATCGTGATCTAAGAGTTTCTACTTCAACAGTGTTATCATGAATAATTTTGCGAATTCTATATGGACCATTATAAAGCAGAAAAAATTTGCGACACAAGTCTTTTCCTTTGTGAGACAAACGATGAGACTTAATTAACACTTTTTGACCAATTGAAAAAGTTTTTAAACGACCAGGACGTTTAGCTGATTTTTCTCTTTTAGCAGCCGCAGATGCAATATTTTGTAGAGCCAGGTTGACAACTTCAGAATGCCGCAGTTTCCGTGAAGCCGGAAAAGGAACGATTTCAGATATGCGATTTGTCAGTGCTTTGTTTTTTAATATCAGTATAGGCGGTAAAGAAGTTGAATCATTAGGGAGTTCACTCAGAATGTTTTGAAAAATATGAAGATACTGATCCCACGTTCTGTGATTCTGATGACAATAAAGACGACACAATTTATTGATTTCCTTCATCCATCTCTCTGAAGCATTAGATTGTGGGTGAAAAAGTGCAATGATGATTAGTTTAATTTTACGACGCCGTAGAGTACGAAGCCAAATTTTAGAACGAAACTGTGATCCATTATCTGATAAAACCCTATCAACATGACCCACTTCTTTAAGAAAATTTTTGATGAAAGCGTTAGATACTGAACGAGCTGTTGCTTTGCGTAAAGGTGTAAGACACACATGTTTTGACGTCAGTTCCACTGCTACGAAAATGTACGCAAAACCATTAGTAGAGCGAACCACTGGACCGAACAAATCGACTGCAGCCATGTCCTTTAATTTCGCTGGAATGATAGGAAACAACGGTGCTCTGTGAGAAATTGTTGGCGGCTTAGCCTTTTGACATAATTTGCATTTGGCCAGAACAGATCGAATACGTTTTTCCATATTATTGAAGTAGCAATTTTCCCGTAATTTATGAAAGCATTTTCTGGGACCAAAGTGTGCATAACTGAAATGTGTGTACCAAATTAATTTATTGACCCACTCATCAGGAATACAAACTAACCAAACAGAGGTGTCGACCGATTTTCGTTTAAAAATAATGTCATTGCGAACTAAATAGTGCTGTCTAATCGCTACGCTTTCCTTTCTCCTCCACTTCTCCTTAATGTCCTTCCAGATTGGATCCTTATTTTGCTCCTTAGCGATGTCCTGGAGCGAAGACGAAATAAAGTTCTCAAACGCAACAACTTGAATATACATCAAACAATAATTGTTTTCTATGCAGTCCTGTTCGGCACTTTGTTTCAAACCCATAGGTGCACGTGATAAAGCATCAGCAACAATATTTTAAGAACCCTGTATGCAAACAATACTAAAATCAAATTCCTGTAGGTTCAACGCCCATCGTGACAATCTGCCGTGAGTTAATTTTGTTGACATAAGAAATTCCAGAGCTCGATTATCGGTGTAAACCTTAGTATGTCTGCCAAACAAAAATGTCCGAAATTTTGTAAAAGCCCAAACAACAGCTAAAGCTTCAAGTTCCGTAATCGAATAATTCTTTTCGGATTTAGAGAGAACACGACTTCCAAATGCAATAGTTTTCTGTACTACAAGGCCGTTTTCTTCTATCTCTTGAAATAAATGTGCCCCTAGGCCTTTGTATGATGAGTCCGTCTCCAAACAAGAATCTTTAGATAAATCCGGATGTGAAAGAAGTGGAGCAGCAACTAAAGCATCACGAAGTTGTTCAAATTCTGATTGGGCTTCCTCATCCCAACACCAATTAGAATTCTTTCCAGATAGTTCACATAAACGAGGTGTGGCCAAATCGTCCAATCTAACAAAGCGTCTAAGAAAATTACGGACACCAAGGAAACTATGAACATCACGTTTTGTGGTGGGAACAGCATAATTACGAATAGCGTCTAATTTCTCTGGATCAGGAAGAATACTTCTGTAGAAATAATGTGACCGAGAAATTTCACCTGAGAACGACCAAATTCAGATTTTTCCAAGTTCACTGTAATGCCAACTCTTGCAAAAATACGTAATAATGAATCCAAAATTTTGTTGTGCTCACTCCAAGAATGTTTAGCAATAAGAATGTCGTCAACATTTGAAGTAATATTGTCACGTTGATAAACAGGTAAAATTTCGTTTAAGCTACGAATGAATGCTGCTGAAGATACAGTAAGTCCAAACGGTAATTTCCGAAACTGGTAACAGTTACCAAAGGCTAAAAAGGCAGTGTATTTTCTACAATCAGGGTGGAGTTCTATTTGCCAAAAACTTGCGCGCATATCAATCGTGGATAAAACTTTAATTCCATGGAAATGTTGAAGAAGTTCATCTAAATTTTGTGGACGGTCAGTTTCAGGAATGATGATATTATTTATCTGTCTGGAATCCAGAACCAAACGAATTGACCCATCCTTTTTAAGAACAACGTGTAATGGGCTAGTATAAGGACTGACTGCAGGCTCAATAATGCCCTGATCTAACATGTATTGAAGTTCATTCTTAACCTTGTCTCTGTAAGCCAAAGGAATAGCGTACGTTTTCCCCCGAAATGGTGTGTGTTCTTTTACTTTAAATAAATATTGTAAGCCTTGTATAGTTCCTGTGTGATGACTAAACACTGTAGCATGTGAAGTCAAAATGTGGTGCAGCTCTTCTCTTGCAACGTCATCTGGCACTTCAGCTTTCTTAACCTTTTCATTAATTAATTCTTCGCTATTAATTATATCATCCATCGCATCTCTGTATCTATTGTCATTGTCATGAATAAACACACTGTCGTCATAATGCTCAACGAAAACATCAGAAGTAAGAAACCTTAAACATTTTGTATCTGATTCAGATCTTGTTAAACACTCGACAAATTTCAAACATTTCGGCATTCCGGCAACAGTCAAATTCACACTTCCTTCTTTAAAGTTCAAAATTGCCTTATGTGCGTTAAGAAACTCCATACCTAATATAATTTGTGTACTGAGTAATGGAACAATAATAAAATTAGCAGAAAATTCGTATCCTTGACAAATGAAATTTAGGTTGGTCTGTTGTTTAACTTCCACACTTTTTTCAGAAATAGCGCCTCGAATTGTAGTTTTAGAAACAGGTAACACAGGACAAGCAACAGTTCTTACACATATACCAAAAACTGATTCGCTAATGACATTCAATGGGCTCCCAGAATCTGAAACTGCAGTGAACTTATTCTTACCCACACTTACTTCAATAACAGGATGTAAAAATGCGTCTACATTATTTTCCTTTTCGTCTAGCAAAATGTCTCTCATGTCTTCCAGGCGTACGTAATGTAAAGTCGTAGTGTCATTACTTTCTGAACCGTCTATATTGCTGCCAGAAGCCGAAGCTGCAAATCATTGTCGATTGTTTGCGTCACGTCTTTGATTATTCGCGTCATTTCGCGGATCAATTTCTACTATTTGCACTTGTCTCTCTGAAGTTCTGTCACGTGGAGGATACCAATTAGGTCCCTCCTGTCTGTTAGATGCAAATTCTTGGTTGTGTCTGTTATTAATATTTCTGTTTTCCTGTCTGTCTGCATAACTACTTCTTGTGTAATTTCGACTGTCGCTTCTGAAATTATTGTATCTACTACCCTGGTTATTTCTGTAGTAAGAATTTCTATTACTGTATGAATAATTTCTGTCTTGATGTTACCGATTACTGTTTCCATATGATTGATCACTCCGGTACGAATTACCGTTATTATAATTTTCTGTGTAATTTCTGTTAGAACGTCTGTTATTGTCATAAGGCTGGTATCTATTGTCCTGTCTGTTACGTCTGTCATTCTCAAAATTTCCCATATAACGCCCGTTCCGATCACTATCTCTTTTGACCGAAAATCTATTGTAATTACTGTTACTGAAAAAGTTACTAGAAGTCCTGTCGTCGTTGTCATACTCAAGTTCTTGCAACAAAGTCTTAAAAGTCTCGATGTCGTCTTTACATCTTCCAGCTAAAGCAATTTGTCTTATAGATTGTGGCAGCTTAGTTAAACAAATGCGAATTAGTTCAGTCGGGCTATAAGGGTTGGACAGGAACTGATTCTTTCGAATCATGTCTTCAAATATTCTGCCGGCGTGCGGAACTCAGTTTAAAATTACGCTGCATAATCAGACTATGTTTGACTCTGTCTTGTGTGTTTTCGGACCAATATGCCGATAGAAATGCGTGATAAAAATCATTCAGATTATTACAATCTCTGATGAGTGCGCGCATCCGCGTCGCCGGTTCGTTTTCTAAATATCCACATATAAATTCCAGTTTGTGACTTAGTGGCCAATTTGGTGGAAGTGCGTACATAAATTGATCTAACTATGCACATGGATGTATGTCATTCTTAGAATTGCGGAAGATCTTAAATTTCCGAACAGTTAAGAAGTGTTTATAGTCAAAGTTTTCGCCTCGTGGCGACAAAGACCTACCGCGTCTGTCCCAGTCACAATGACGATTATTGTTAAATTCACGCGCCTGGCGCTCTCTTATTGCATCCCGTACATGAAACAAATTACTTTCTTCAAACCCCTCTGCTATCCGTGATTCCAAATTTCTTTTGCTGTCTTTTCCTACGATTTCGCCTTCAATTTGTTTGACTTGCTTTTGTAATGTTTCAAATTCCCTTTTGACGCGTTCATTAAATTTTCCCTGATTTTCATCATGCTCATTTATATTCTGGTACTCTTCGGTTTCTGCAAATGGTAATGGAGCTGTATCATCTGAATCTCTGTCCCTATTTAAACTAAGACTTGTCAATTTATCTGAAATCTCCTTAACTCTTTCCGATAAATCACCTATTTGTTCTTTCTGTTTATGTACGTCTTCCGTAAGTGTCGCGACTCGGGTTTCAGTATTAACACATTTGGTAGTTAACTGTTCATATTGTTGTGTTAGCTTATTTATTCTGTCATTTGATACGGATTCCTCGATTCTCTCCAATATTTCTTCCTTATCGCGTGTGCGTTGTAAATTTAACTCTGAAAATTTCTGTACTATCACGCGATCTCTTTCCTCCTGTTCTCTATCCTGTTCCTTTTGTCTGATTTCTACTGCAATTAATCTATTATTGTGCGCATTCAAAATCGGTTGTACTTCTTCTCTGATTTCTTTCTTTAATTCATCTTTCATATTTTTGAAACACGTCCCTATTCGTGAATCTAACCGTGTTTGCATTGTTTCCATCTCTGTTTTAATTGTTCCTATTTGTGAATCTAACCGTGTTGCCAAAGTTCCCATCTCTGTTTTAAATTCAGATCGAAACTGCTCCATTGTTCCCATTTGTAAGTTTAACCGTGTCTCCATTGTTCCCCTATCTGTTTTTAATTCAGATCGTAAATTTAATATTGCACTCATCAACTGCTCCATATTAACTTGTTCGAAATTCTTTTCGCCCCGAACATTTCCCGCAAAACCAGTTTCCTTCGTCATAGCTGTAAAGCTATCTGTGTTCGATACTATTTCAGAATCTTCTATCGTTAATCTCGTATTCTGTGAATTTTATGATTGAGAAAAATTTTGAAATGGTTCCGGACTATTTTCCCGACTTATTAAATTGTTTTCCACTTCATTATTCATCACACTGTTCTCCTGTGTTGGCGAGTTCGCCATGTCAACAATTTCGTCATTCTGACTATCCATCATTTTTGCCTTTTTCATCGATCGCGTAATCATTTGCAAAACATACAAAACTCGTCACAATACGAAAATTACAGAGAATATAACACGTTATCACCAACAATACCATTCACACGATATGTTTCCCTCAAACACGATTAACGAACAATTGAAATAATTGCACTAAATGGTCAAACGCGTATACAAGGCAATAAAAATGAAATTTTGAAAAATACCATTAGAAGAATGCTAATTACCAAATCTACACATGCAAAATAGACTACAATTACTAAACTACAAATTACTGCAACAATACTACTGTCTACTATTTTTACAATCAGAAGAATGCCAAGGGACGATCCGAAGCAGCGGTCGCCACGTGCATGGGGGCTTAATTAAATAAAATGAAAATAATTTTTAATAGCTGTCGGTCCGACTACGCAATGTCTCGTAAACGGTTAGCCCTCACTAGTATTTGTACGCAGTCTGACTGCATAGAACAACAACAAAGAATGAAATGAAAATTTCCTGTTAACACAATTAATTAATTAAGTCCCCAGCAACTATAAAACCTACAAAACCGAGGCACAAGTATAACTGTTCTGTGTGTGGAAGTATGACTCAACGTACACATCTGGCACGGTTCTTCTTCAATAAGGCAAGAAATTTTAAATATCATTTCTACTGACGTGATTAAAAAAACAGAAATAATAGAATTGCGTAGGGAAAGCAGAATTACACTCTAATACAAGAACACAAGCCAGATGCTTTGTTGACTGAACCTGTAATGACACATTATTTAGGACACTGAAATAGTGAGAGAGAAATTTTTTTTTGTTTTTTTTGTTTTTTTTACCTTCGTTTATATTGATGAAAAGCACTCTAAACATTACAATCTCTCCACACTGACTCGCTACTACCACATCTCAACCAGAACTCTCCAATATCACATCTCAGCAAGCACTGCCTGCTAGCACATCTCAACAAACACTCCTCACTACGACATCTCAGCACAGACTACCACGAGACCTCGACAGGCACTGACTACTACAAGCTCTGCCCAAGCACTGTGGAGGCGGCTGAATAATACTCTTTGGCGCAATCTCTGGCGCAGTGGCTCAGTGTAGCCACCTTTCAAGTTCTACATATCGGACTGAAATACGATGGTGGAAGTAAATGATAATGTGTTCTTCTCGCTGACTGACGCAATAATGATTTTGTAATGGTGAACAACGTTGCAACTACCTAATAATGGCTTGTGAGCCCCCACGTGCATCACCACAAATATAGAATTGAAAACCAAGGGAACCACACTTTGTAGGGCCTCGATACTGCACGGCTGGATTTAAAAAAAAATGGGACTCTACTTCTGAGGTCATAAGTCCCCTAGAACTTAGAACTACTTAAACATAACTAACCTAAGGACATCACACACATCCATGCCCGAGGCAGGATTCGAACCTGCGAGCGTAGCGGTCGCGCTGTTCCAGACTGTAGTGGATTCCAAAATGTTGGCTATATTTCTGTTCAGGGTCGAACCAACGCATCTCTCGTATCAACCGCAAATAAGAACAGTCACACATTTAATAAATGCAGGCACGAAATTGCAATGGAATAATGTTCACTTGTCATACCTTTTTAATTTTCAGCAAGTTTGCTGGTTTGATGCAGCTCTCCATGCTACTCTATCCTGTGCAAGCTTCTTCATCTCCCAGTACCTACTGCAACCTACATCCTTCTGGATATGCTTAGTGTATTCATCTCGTGGTCTCCCTCTACGATTTTTACCCTCCACGCTGCCCTCCAATGCTAAATTTGTGATCCCTTGATGCCTCAAAACATGTCCTGCCAACCGATCCCTTCTTCTAGTCAAGTTGTGCCACAAACTTCTCTTCTCCCCAATCCTATTCAATAACACCTCATTAGTTACGTGATCTACCCACCTTATCTTCAGCATTCTTCTGTAGCACCACATTTCGAAAACTTCTATTCTCTTCTTGTCCAAACTAGTTATCATCCATGTTTCACTTCCATACATGGCTACACTCCATACAAATACTTTCAGAAACGACTTCCTGACACTTAAATCTATGATCGATGTTAACAAATTTCTCTTCTTGAGAAACGCTTTCTTTGCCATTGCCAGTCTACATTTTATATCCTCTCTACTTCGACCATCATCGGTTACTTTACTCCCTAAATAGCAAAACTCCTTTACTACTTTAAGTGTCTCATGTCCTAATCTAATTCCCTCAGCATCACCCGACTTAATTTGACTACATTCCATTATCCTCGTTTTGCTTTTGTTGATGTTCATCTTATATCCTCCTTTCAAGACACTGTCCATTCCGTTCAACTGCTCTTCCAAGTCCTTTGCTGTCTCTGACAGAATTACAATGTCATCGGCGAACCTCAAACTTTTTACTTCTTCTCCATGAATTTTAATACCTACTCCGAGTTTTTCTTTTGTTTCCTTTACTACTTGCTCGATATACAGATTGAATAACATCGGGGAGAGGCTATAACCCTGTCTCACTCCTTTCCCAACAGCTGATTCCCTTTCATGCCCCTCGACTCTTACAACTGCCATCTGTTTTCTGTACAAATTGTAAATAGCTTATCGCTCCCTGTATTTTACCCCTGCCACCTTCAGACATTGAAAGAGAGTATACCACTCAACATTGTCAAAAGCTTTCTCTAAGTCTACAAATGCTAGAAACGTAGGTTTGCCTTTTCTTAATCTTTCTTCTAAGATAAGTCGTAAGGTCAGTATTGCCTCATGTGTTCCAACATTTCTACGGAATCCAAACTGATCTTCCCCGAGGTCGGCTTCTACCAGTTTTTCCATTCGTCTGTAAAGATTTCGCGTTAGTATTTTGCAGCTGTGACTTATTAAACTTATAGTTCGGTAATTTTCACATCTTTCAACACCTGCTTTCTTTGGGATTGGAATTATTATATTCTTCTTGAAGTCTGAGGGTATTTCGTCTGTCTCATAAATCGTGCTCACCAGATGGTAGAGTTTTGTCATGACTGGCTCTCCCGAGGCCATCAGTAGTTCTAATGGAATGTTGTCTACTCCCGGGGCCTTGTTTCGACTCAGGTCTTTCAGTGCTCTGTCAAACTCTTCACGCAGTATCTTATCTCCCATTTCATCTTCATCTACATCCTCTTCCATTTCCATAATATTGTCCTCAAGTACATCGCCCTTGTATAAACCCTCTATATACTCCTTCAACCTTGCTGACTTCCCTTCTTTGCTTAGAACTGGGTTTCCATCTGAGCTCTTGATATTCATACAAGTGGTTCTCTTCTCTCTAAAGGTCTCTTTAATTTTCCTGTAGGCCGTATCTATCTTACCCCTAGTGAGAGAAGCCTCTACGTCCTTACATTTGTCCTCTAGCCATCCCTGCTTAGCCATTTTGCACTTCCTGTCGATATCATTTTTGAGACGTTTGTATTCCTTTTTGCCTGCTTCATTTACTGCATTTTTATATTTTCTACTTTCATCAATGAAATTCAATATTTCTTCTGTTACCCAAGGATTTCTATTAGCCCTCGTCTTTTTACCTACTTGATCGTCTGCTGTCTTCACTACTTCATCCCTCAGAGCTACCCATTCTTCTTCTACTGTATTTCTTTCCCCCATTCCTGTCAATTGTTCCCTTATGCTCTCCCTGAAACTCTCTACAACCTCTGGTTCTTTCAGTTTATCCAGGTCCCATCTCCCTAAATTCCCACCTTTTTGCAATTTCTTCAGTTTCAATCTGCAGTTCATAACCAATAGATTGTGGTCAGAATCCACATCTGCCCCAGGAAATGTCTTACAATTTAAAACCTGGTTCCTAAATCTCTGTCTTACCATTATATAATCTATCTGATACCTTTTAGTATCTGCAGGATTCTTTCTGGTATACAACCTTTTTTTATGATTCTTGAACCAAGTGTTTGCTATGATTAAGTTATGCTCTGTGCAAAATTCTACAAGGCGGCTTCCTCTTTCATTCCTTCCCCCCAATCCATATTCACCTACTATGTTTCCTTCTCTCCCTTTTCCTACTGACGAATTCCAGTCACCCATGACTATTAAATTTTCATCTCCCTTCGCTACCTGAATAATCTCTCTTATCTCGTCATACATTTCATCTATTTCTTCATCATCTGCAGAGCTAGTTGGCATATAAACTTGTACTAGTGTAGTAGGCATGGGCTTTGTGTCTATTTTGGCCACAATAATGCGTTCACTACGCTGTCTGTAGTAGCTAACCCGCACTCCTATTTTTTTATTCATTATTAAACCTACTCCTGCATTACCCCTATTTGATTTTGTATTTATAACCCTGTAATCACCTGACCAAAAGTCTTGTTCCTCCTGCCACTGAACTTCACTAATTCCCACTATATCTAACTTTAACCTATCCATTTCCCTTTTTAAATTTTCCAACCTACCTGCCCGATTAAGGGACCTGACATTCCACGCTCCGATCCGTAGGACGCCAGTTTTCTTTCTCCTGATAACGACGTCCAATTGAGTAGTCCCCGCCCGGAGATCCGAATGGGGGACTATTTTACCTCCGGTATATTTTACCCAAGAGGACGCCATCATCATTTAATCATACAGTAGAGTTGCATGTCCTCGGGAAAAATTACGGCTGTAGTTTCCCCTTGCTTTCAGCCGTTCGCAGTACCAGCACAGCAAGGCCGTTTTGGTTAATGTTACAAGGCCAGATCAGTCAATCATCCAGACTGTTGCCCCTGCAACTACTGAAAAGGCTGCTGCCCCTCTTCAGGAACCACACGTTTGTCTGGACTCTCAACAGATACCCCTCCGTTGTGGTTGCACCTACGGTACGGCCATCTGTATCGCTGAGGCACGCAAGCGTCCCCACCAACGGCAAGGTCCATGGTTCAAGAGTATCGCTTCTTATAATTCACAGTGGTTTATTATTGAAATAATATCTATCTGTGTGAGAGTTTAAGTAGGCTGGCCAGTATCAAGTATTGAGTTAATCTTCCAAAAATCTACAAAATATTTTTGAAGTTGCGTCGGCACAGTTTTAAAGTCGTAATTCCGTGATCGCGAACTACCGATGTTCTAAGACCCAAAGTTAACAGCAAAACAATGTTTAAAAGTATAGACCAAGTCGCTTAATCCAAAATATTCAGAGTGTACACGCTGGAAATGTTACAGTGTATTCGCAATCGATTTCAAAGTGTTACAAGTTCCCAATCCTACCAATTCATACACATACGTGTGAGCCTTCACGTTCGACGCACACGGAATTTAACAATTCCACGACAAAATACTTTAAAAATATCTCTGATGCTCACACGGGGCGACGTGTAGCTGCACATATCACGTGTCTATTCCCTATCTCTTTTCACGCCGCTGCACAAAAGCCGAGTCTCCCACGCGAAAACGGTAGCGTTTATTTACAGCTACGCGCTGACGTGATTTACGACATCCAAAACCACAAATAAACCACATATGTAATGTTGCGTGTACGTGTGACACATGAAACTGGACACAGATTTCATAAGCTTTCCTATGCTGCTCGTAGTTTTTCCTCTAGCGTTAAAGATCTGATCAGAGGTAGTCTATTTTTCTATGCGGGTGCTATTTGGTGTCGTTATGTCGTCTATAAACACAAAACTCTTAAACTAATTATAGCCATATATACTTAATTACATCTATTTACTAATGCTGCCTCTATTTTCTCTGTTTCATGTTAAATTTGTGAGAAAATTAAGTTTTTCATGTGCAGAATTTAGTACTCAAAAATATCTACCACGAAAGCTTGACACTACTCACTTACAGTATTCACTAGGTCTGTATGAATCGCTGAAGCTTCTAGTGAGTCATTAATTTTTGAAGATCATTTTATAAGTAAAATATTTAACACTAAATAAGTTGAAAGAAAACCTTCGTAACAAGAGCACGTCTTTACTCATGACTCTCTTAAATTTAGTCTTTGTTAAAATTTTAGTACCTTCTCAATAACTATTTGGGCTTACCTTTTATCTGGAATTTCCTTCTTATCATTTGTTTTATTCAGTCAATTCCTTCAATGACGGCTAACCTCCCACGTCCACTGAAACATCTACATCTACACCTACATCTACGTGATTACTCTGCTATTCACAATTAAGTACCTGGCAAAGGGTTCAATCAACCACATTCAAGCTGTCTCTCTACCGTTCCACTCTCGAATGGCGAGCGGGAAAAACGTGCACTTAAATTTTTCTTTGCGAGCTCTGATTTCTCTTATTTTATCGCGATGATCATTTCCCCCTATGTAGGTGGGTGCCAACAGAATGTTTTCGCAATCGGAGGAGAAAACTGGTGATTTAAATTCCATTAGAAGATCCAGTCGCATCGAAAAACGCCTTTGTTTTAATGATTGCCACTCCAGTTCACCCATCATGTCTGTGGTACTATCTCTCCTATTTCGCGATAACAAAACGAGCCGCCCTTCTTTGTACTTTTTCGATATCATCCGTCAGTCCCACCTGATGCGGATCCCACACCGCACAGCAATACTCCAGAATAGGGCACAAATGGCTCTGAGCGCTGTGGGACTTAACACCTGTGGTCATCAGTCCCCTGGAACTTAGAACTACTTAAACCTAACTAACCTAAGGACATCACAAACATCCATGCCCGAGGCAGGATTCGAAACGGCGACAGTAGCGGTCGCCTGGTTCCAGACTGATACGGATGCCACACCGCACATCAGTACTCCAGATTAGGGTGGACAAGCGTGGTGTAAGCAGTCTTATTTGTAGATCTGTTGCACCTTTTAAGTGTTCTGCCAATGAATCGCAGTCTTTGGTTTCCTCTACCCACAACATTTTCTATGTGATCGATCCAGTTTAGGTTATTTGTAATTATAATCCCTAAGTATTGAGTCGAATTTACAGCCTTAAGATTTGAGTGACTTCGCGCGTAATCGAAATTTAGTTGATTTCTTTTAGTAATCATGTGAATCACTTCACACTTTTCCTTATTCAGGGTCAACTGCCACTTTTAGCACCACACAGATATCTTATCTAAATCATTTTGTAATTCATTTTGGTCATCTGATGACTTTACAAGACGGTAAATGACAGCATCACCTGCAAATAATGTAAGAGGGCTATTCAGATTGTGTCCTTTGTCGTCAATAGAGTTCACGAACAATAGAGGGCGTGTAACACTTCCTTGGGGAACGCCAGATATTACTTCTGTTTTACTCGATGACTTCCCGTCTATTACTACGAACTGTGACCTTTGTGACAGGAAATCACGAATCCATTCGCACAACTGACGCGATATTCCATAGGCACACAGTTTGGTTAGAAGACGCTTGTGAGGAACGGTGTCGAAAGCCTTACAGAACTCTAAAAATATGGAATCAATTTGACGTCGATAGCACTCATTACTTCAGCAGTATAAAGAGCTAGTTGTGTTAGTTGTGTTTCGCAAGAACTATATTTTCTAAATCCTTGCTGACTATGTGTCAATAAATCGTTTTCTTCGAGGTACTTCATAATGTTCGAAAACAGTATATGTTCCAATCCCCTACTGCAAATCGACGTTAGTGATATGGGCATGTAATTCAGCGGATTACTCCTATTTCCCTTTTTGGGTGTTGGTGTGACTTGAGCAACTTTCCAGTCTTTAGGTACGCAATTTTCTGTGAGCGATCCGTCGTATATAATTACTAAATATGGAGCTATTGAATCTGCATACTCTGAAAGGAGCCTGACTGGTACACCATCTGGATCGGAAGCCCTGACTTTATTGAATTAAGCTCCTTTGCGACACTGAGAATATCTACTTCTATGTTTATCATCTTCGCAGTTGTTCTTCATTGGAATTGGTGAATATTTACTTCGTCTTCTTTGGTGAAGGAGTTTCGGCAAATCGTGTGTAAAAACATTGCTTTGGGGCACTGTCATGAGTGACTTCACCTTATTTGCTGGGTTTTTCCCACTACGCATTCAGAGACTCCGGCTAGCTGACTCGTGCTCAGGATTTCACATAGACTACTTCTGACGTCCGCCAGTCATCGCACCTCGAAGGGGCCGCCTCCCACGGACGCCGCCTCAGAGTTCGTCCGCTACAGCGTGGTCCCTCCAGCTGTCAAAACACGCTCCCTTGGCTGTCTCAACACACCCCGTTTCCGCTACAACAGGACGTGTGCACAGCCGCGTCTGTTGTTGAAGTTTCTCGTGGCCGTTTCCAGGATGAACCGTCTCGACGTCTTACTGTGTATAGTAGAGAAACTGTTCGGAAGTGGTGACCTGTTGTAGCAGCACGACAATGCACCGTGTCATGGGACATCGTCTGTGAGGAAATGGTTTGTGTACAATTATATTTCCAATATAACACTTTGGGGATGAGTTAGAATGTCGACTTCACCCCAGACATCATCAGCCAACATTATTCTCTAGTTTAAGTTGTTGGGGGAAGAATGCGATGCGGTTCCTCTAGATATACTCAGTCACCTCACTTAAGGTGTCTCCAGCAACTTTCAAGCCGTCAAAAAGATCAATGGTCGACCTACTCCACATTAAGATCCGCTAACAGGTGTCCTGTTACTTTTGATCAGATAGTGTGTACGATAAAACGTGAGAATCTGTGAGCCGTGGTAAAAATTGCTGTTTTGAAGACCGCGCCGCAGCGCGTAGTGTGAAGCAGTCGAACTCCGTTTCTGGCGGTGGCGCCGCTGTGGCAATCGCAGCTTTGGTGTCTCTCTCTGGTGGGAAAGGGAAAAGGTTGCCTGTTCACGTGCATTTAAGGGGCGCTATGAGCTCGCCAGTCAGTCAGTCTGGGTCAGTCTCAAGTCCCCAGCTTGCTAGTCTGTCTCTCGTCCGTATTTGTTAGGCATTTAGTGTCTGTCTGTCGTTCGGAGTGCTAGTATGTCTGTCGTTCGGATCAACCTTTAAAGCCGGCAAAATGAGAATCTTTTCACTCCGCCAGTAAGAGAACTCAGCGAGTGGTCGCCCGGTCGGGGTTTAGTTCCTGCATCTGAGTCTGCGCGTTAGGCCGCCAGTCTGCTCGAGTTTGCTCAGGCAATGGTCATAGGTGCTTGGATCGATCGGTTGGTCGGTCGCGCACTGAGACACAAGATGCCTTGTCCGCCTTGAGCGTCGGCGCATGTGAGGTCGCCACGTCAGTCCAGTGGGCCGCGGCGCATAGCAGGGGTAGTGACTTCGCGGTCGACACGAGAGCTACAAGAGTCAACCCACGACATCGGTCTGGCCGGTGCGAGCTGCGACGCCGTGAGACTGGAGATCGGCGCGCCTTCCTGCGGCCGTTGAAGCGGCTGCAAGCGGACGGTTCGGGAGAGTGATTTGGGGATACTGCGCCAGGTCTTCTCGAGAAATCGCAGTTTATTAGAAGTTAAGTGATTGGTGATATGTTGTTTCATTTACTTGTTAAATTCTACTTTTTTCTTTGTGAGGCCACCAGCCGTTCTGCTTTGGGGTCGTCCCACCATTCTTCTCCGTTTGCCCACCCACGGGAAGGTGGTTGTTTATAAATTGGGTGGTCCGTTTTTCCCTTGTGGAGCAGGGGCGGGTTGGAGCATCCTGCGGTTCGGGTTGTTTGGTAATCTCCCTATCAATCTGCCGTGCTTTAGTAGCTGCCTCTGTCATGTTTGTCGGATTTGGTGTGTTAACGAATTTATTGCATGGAGAGTAACGGCCTAATACCTGAAATATGTTTTGATCTTTGGTAACTTTGATATTATTGCCTATGATCTTGAGAGGCGGTATCTGTGTACTGTAGAGCATCTTAACTATTGTTTGGCCAACCTTGTAGAATTTTATATAAGATTGCATTTCATGGGCCTTTATTTAAATAATCATTGTAGTATATATAGTTGCCACACTTTCACCATAAGACTTTTCTTAGAAGTTAAAATCAAGTTGCACCTTCGGTGGCAAGGTTAATTATTTAATTGTTAGTGTTCTGTACCATTTCCATCCCTCCTACGAGGGTGCATAGTTTGTGTGCTTGTGTAAATTTTTAAAAATCTTAGTTTAAACTTATCTGGTGTGTTGCAGATTTGCACCAGTGTAGTCTTTCAGAGGCTCTTGTGAGCGGTCGTAACTATGGCCGTGTCAAAACGGAGCGTCAAGGTTCTCTGCCACAAAGCTCATACAGTCAAAACTTGTTTCTTTCTGCCTCTGTATAAATTGTAACGTTGACATTTAGAGGGTGCTTTCTGATTATAATTTTAAATCTGTTTCTTTAAAAAAAATGCTTTTAGGCACTATTCAAGTGAATAAAATTCCCATTTGTTAAAAGGAATTTGGTTATGATTTCATCAGTTACTCCCTGGCAACTACTTCTATGCTTACATAGTGTGATTAATTGTCTTAATGTTCTTGATGAATCGCTAGTAAATAAAATAAATTCTTAAGAATATTCTTTGAAAATAAATCACAGTACAATCTGCTAACACGAACATACGTAAGTTGATGACAGTAGTCGGACAGCCGAAACGAGATATCGAAATACACGACGGTGGTGATGCGTTTGGCTCGAAGTTACTGCGGTGTACAGAGAACGAAAGTCAGAAAAGAAAACTGACGCTTGGAATGTTGCAGACGGAGATTAAGATAAGCAGTCTTCTCCCTAGGAAAAATGCTGTGTGTTTGTTGAGTGCTGTAACACTGCGCACGGAGAGGAAATAAAGACGAACTGTGTGGCAGGAGTCTGCACTCCCGCTGCCAGCCAGTCAGAGATTTTCCGACCTCTGAACGCAGAGCGACGCCTCGCCGCTAAACCGCGCGCCGCCGCGGCCGCCGGCGTCCCCGGTGGCGAGGCAGGCACTGGCTCAGCTGCGGAGCGCTCTCGCCTCCTCATTATTCATTCCGAGCCTTCTGGCGTAAACTCAGTTAACTTGGCGGGGGAGAAGGCCCGTAAGACGTTTAGTCAGATTTCCCTCGGGAGAAATTATCCTCTGCGAATTCCCTCGTTAAAAACACCACTCAATTAACGGGAGATACCTCCTGGCGCGGCGCGCAAACTTCCGTAGTCGCTCCCAGTGTCACCTGCAACGTTTCGTCCGACGCACGCGTCGTCATCCTTGAATGCTACGATCGGTTCACGGTATGCAGCGTATCTCACAGAAGCATGAGGCAACGCAATATCTGAACGACGTGACTCCATTTCGGTATAATGTGTTTGGTAAGCTCACGTTACGTATGAGAGATTTTCATAAATTAAACTTAAATTGGCCATTAAAAAAAAGAAATAATAGGTAATTTTTGTACACAGTCTGTACTTACATGTTGAGACACTTCTCCACATAGTCTCCATCCAAACTGAAACGTTTGTCGTACCTCGGCGCCGGATTACTCATCCCTTCACCAGTGAATGGCGTCAAATCGTGCATCAGCCAGTTGTTCACTGCTTTTTTGACGGCATCATCGGTCGTGGGAGGACTTCAGCTTGCTGAATAGATGACACTAGCTTGGTCGCTAGTCCAGACTGAAGCGAAGGTACTGAAAAATCTCCGAGCCAAAAACCTGAAGTTTATCGTAGCTTTCCAGAACGGGATTGACTATTGTCTTGTAGGAGAATGAGTTCTTGGCTAATCCTCCTGCGCCATTTCTTTTCGACTGATCTTCAGAGCTTAGTAAGAGTATCACAACAAACCTGTAATGTCACAGTATTGTCACGGGTTACTTTCTGAAAATCTGTTGTCGAAATTCATTTGTGATCCCAAAGAAATGAAGCCAGCATTGTGATATTCGACGTCTCCTATAATTTTTTAGGCTTAATACGGGAATGAGTGCAAGTTCAGTGTTTTACTGTCTCTTAGTTTCTGAGTTCACGTACTGTATTCGTATTCGTCCGCAGTGACGGTTCTGTTGAGAAACATTTCATCCTCGTCACTGTTGGAATATCAGGGTCGAACCGTTCTGTCTTTTGAACATCTTGAAAGAAGCGCACTTCATTCACCATTCAGTGCTCGAATTCCATATTTCTAATCCCAGCATTCTGGTACTCGGTAAAGTAGGCCTAATAATTCAGGTAATATTAATAATTTCTATGGGTTGCCTGATTTATTTGACGATTTTTACAGCTTGTCTCACACTGATCTGTGAGAGGCGCTTGGCGCTAGAAATTTTCTTTATGGGCGAGGGCAGCAGTCTTTCTAGCAGCCATGATGGCTTCCCGTTTCCCATCCCTTTTCCGATCGCCAGGGTAGCACGTGGTGTCGTTTGAACATTCAGTAGTGGCCAAACTTTCTCCTGTTCTCAGTTCCCCAACCTGCCTTACCAACCTTGTAACTGGTATTTCTTCTCGATTTTAACGTCGCGAGGTCACTTCCCTGTGAAATTCCGGCCCTATAATTGGCCAGTTCAGGTGCGCGCCCGTTTTTCACCGGTAGGCGCCAACCGCTCTCCGCTGGTGGACAGTGGACAAGGGGGCAGCAGCTGCAGTTCTAGTGTGACCGTGCCGGAGGCCGGAGGTGCCGCTTCCAGGAGATCAAGTTCGGTAAGCATGAGCGCCGACGCGCACTGTAGATTCGCGCCCTGCGGCCCAGAGGGGACCTGATAGGTCATTGTGAATAGTTTCGCGTCTTGCAGGTTTTATTGCTTCAGTAAGGGAGGCTACCGAGCGATTCTTCTCAGTCTTTGGCTAATTCCTGGTGGTGGTCGTTGCACGCCTGCAACCCCTTCCTTTACTAAATGGGATTCTATTTGATAATACGGCGATCGTTACTAAAATCCCTTTCCTCCTGCTATCGTTGCGTGTTATGAACGTACGTTGGGGCAGGCTGCTGAATCTTTCTGTCCCCACCCCCATTTGGTTGTATTATTGTTCGATTCTGAACTGTTTAATAAATGAGTCCGTTAATCTTACATTCTCTTTCTTTCCTTACTTGAACTCACCCCTAGTGTAACAGGATAATGCGGAACTATAACGGTTGCTATAAGGTCGTGCAGGTCTCGCGTCACTAACGATAGTGTAAAGGTTCAATATCGCGGGCCTGGCACGACCACTGCACGCATGGCACCGATAACAGTAGTAATCATGCTCAACTATTCCCCATTGATAAACTGGGAAGTGTTCACGGCTCAGTGTCAGTACGTGAGCACTAAATCCACTTGATGTGGTGGAAGTAGTGGTCCCTGTATTGCCTTGCTGGTTTAGACAACAGCATATCCAGACACTCCGGGATGATGATGGCATTGAAACAGAGGATGACACGCGTAAGGCTGAAATACTAAACACCTTTTTCCAAAGCTGTTTCACAGAGGAAGACCGCACTGCAGTTCGTTCTCTAAATCCTCGCACAAACGAAAAATGGCTGACATCGAAATAAGTGTCCAAGGAATAGAAAAGCAACTGGAATCACTCAACAGAGGAAAGTCCACTGGACCTGACGGGATACCAATTCGATTCTACACAGAGTACGCGAAAGAACTTGCCCCCCTTCTAACAGCCGTGTACCGCAAGTCTCTAGAGGAACGGAAGGTTCCAAATGATTGGAAAAGAGCACAGGTAGCCCCAGTCTTCAAGAAGGGTCGTCGAGCAGATGCGCAAAACTATAGACCTATATCTCTGACGTCGATCTGTTGTAGAATTTTGAAACATGTTTTTTGCTCGAGTATCATGTCGTTTTTGGAAACCCAGAATCTACTCTGTAGGAATCAACATGGATTCCGGAAACAGCGATCGTGTGAGACCCAACTCGCGTTATTTGTTCATGAGACCCAGAAAATATTAGATACAGGCTCCCAGGTAGATGCTATTTTTCTTGACTTCCGGAAGGCGTTCGATACAATTCCGCACTGTCGCCTGATAAAGTAAGAGCCTACGGAATATCAGACCAGCTGTGTGGCTGGATTGAAGAGTTTTTAGCAAACAGAACACAGCATGTTGTTATCAATGGAGAGACGTCTACAGACGTTAAAGTAACCTCTGGCGTGCCACAGGGGAGTGTTATGGGACCATTGCTTTTCACAATATATATAAATGACCTAGTAGATAGTATCGGAAGTTCCATGCGGCTTTTCGCGGATGATGCTGTAGTATACAGAGAAGTTGCAGCATTAGAAAATTGTAGCGAAATGAAGATCTGCAGCGGATAGGCACTTGGTGCAGGGAGTGGCAACTGTCCCTTAACATAGACAAATGTAATTTATTGCGAATACATAGAAAGAAGGATCCTTTATTGTATGATTATATGATAGCGGAACAAACACTGGTAGCAGTTACTTCTGTAAAATATCTGGTAGTATGCGTGCGGAACGATTTGAAGTGGAATGATCATATAAAATTAATTGTTGGTAAGGCGGGTACCAGGTTGAGATTCATTGGGAGAGTTCTTAGAAAATGTAGTCCATCAACAAAGGAGGTGGCTTACAAAACACTCGTTCGACCTATACTTGAGTATTGCTCATCAGTGTGGGATCCGTACCAGATCGGGTTGACGGAGGAGGTAGAGAAGATCCAAAGAAGAGCGGCGTGTTTCGTCACAGGGTTATTTGGTAACCGTGATAGCGTTACGGAGATGTTTAATAAACTCAAGTGGCAGACTCTGCAAGAGAGGCGCTCTGCATCGCGGTGTAGCTTGCTGTCCAGGTTTCGAGAGGGTGCGTGTCTGGATGAGGTATCGAATATATTGCTTCCGCCTGCTTATACCTCCCGAGGAGATCACGAATGTAAAATTAGAGAGATTAGAGCGCGCACGGAGGCTTTTAGACAGTAGTTCTTCCCGCGAAGCATACGCGACTGGAGCAGGAAAGGGAGGTAATGACAGTGGCACGTAAAGTGCCCTCCGCCACACACCGTTGGGTGGCTTGCGGAGTATAAATGTAGATGTAGATGTAGATGTAGACAAAAAATATCAAAAATCACAGCCCATACAGCAAGGAATAGTAACTTGAAACAAACGAGCCACTGCTTTTAATCTGTTAAACATCTTGGCAACCGCCGTGGACAAATCCTGTGGTAATCGAACGTCTCAGTGACACTGTTAAAGAGGATTGTCCTTGCAGTCCGAGGCACATATTCAGAAGCTTCGAAATTGTCAACCGATGTCTCTCAAGAACAATTTCGTCAACCTGTTGCAAAAATTCGTCAGCAGCATCTCAGTGTATTGCTCGACCACTTTCGCCATGCACCTCCACGCTACCAATCCTGAATATGCTGCATCACTCTCTGACATCACCATCGCTCACAGGCCCGTCCTATAGACACGACACTATCTACGATGACTCCCGGCGACGCTAATGTCTTCCGCTCGCAGGAAGCGAATTACAGAACGTACCTCACAAGTGATGGGAGACGCAGCAACATCCGCACTTGCTGCTTACAGAATCATGAGCCCAGTATAGAGCTGTATCGCTGACCGACATAACGTGGACTTCAAAGTTAGATTTAGCAACCATGCAAGCACCGTTAAACTACGAGATTGCTCGTCATTTTTAACAGTCAATTTCAGCACAGCGCTCGTACTCCGACCATCGCTTTAACACAGATATCAGTTTCTTAAAAAAATAGTTATCATTTCCAAAACGTGGTTGTGTTGAGAAGCAGATACCATGCGACATTCCTGTCGGACTTGGTTGACCATCACTCTCAGTCAGAGACGTCACGACAAAGACTTATCTACTTTACAGCGATTAAATTTCTCTACGGACGAAATCTTCTCCAAGTTGTGGGTAGCTCGGTGTGCCGCAACCTCATCTCAATTACTGATCGTAAATCAAGACTGATCTAACCATTCCAAGAATCAGGCAGTACAGCTTGAAACTATTGCGAGAATGTGGTTTGAAAGTTAACTCGTTCTCACCTTATTTCTCAAATTCAAACAGCCACATGTCTCCTCATCTGCATAATGAAAGATGTCTTCATTGCTCTTATCATTTAGAGAATAAACATTTTATTGCTCTATATCTGTAACTGGCATCCTTACCTATTTTAATTATGTATCTTGCACATCTTTACTGTGTTGATATCATCCTACTCACAAGGGAACATCCCCATCGCACCCCCCTCAGATTTAGTTATAAGTTGGCACAGTGGATAGGCCTTGATAAACTGAACACAGATCAATTGAGAAAACAGGAAGAAGTTGTGTGGAACTGTGAAAAAGTAAGCAAAATATACAAACTGAGTATTCCATGGGCCACATAAGCAACATCATGGACAATTGCAGTTTAGGAGCACCGTGGTCCCGTGGTAGCGTGAGCAGCTGCGGAACGAGAAGTTCTTGGTTCAAGTCTTCAGTCGAGTGAAAATTTTACTTTCTCTATTTTTGCATATTTATTATCTGTCCGTTCGTTCATTGACGTCTCTGTTCACTGTAATAAGTTTAGTGTCTGTGTTTTGCGACCGCATCGCAAAACCGTGCGATTAGTAGACGAAAGGACGTGCCTCTCCAATGGGAACCGAAAACATTTGATCGCAAGGTCATAGGTCAACCGATTCCTCCACAGGAAAACACATCTGATATATTCTATACGACACTGGTGACGGCATGTGCGTCACATGACAGGAATATGTTGTCGACCCACCTAACTTGTACACTTGGCGAATGGGCAAAAAGATTCTTCTACCTTGCCCGATTTAGGTTTTCTTGTGGATGTGATAATCACTCCCAAAAAAGTGATGAAAACATAAGAGTTTGTCACATAAACTAAAAATAAAAAATTAAACTTTTCACTCGATGGAAGATTTGAACCAAGGACCTTTCGTTCCGCAGCTGCTCACGTCACCACGAGACCAAGGCGCTCCTCCGTTGCCACTGTCCTTGATGTTGCCTATCTTCCCATGAAGTACTCAGTTTGTATATTTTGCTTATTTTTTCACAGTTCCACACAACTTCTTCCTGTTTTCTCAATTGATCTGTGTTCAGTTTTTCAAGGCCTATCCACTGTGCCAACTTATAACTAAATCTGAGGGGGGTGCGATGGGGATGCTCCCTTGTCATATGCCTCAAACGTAGTTCATAATTATGATCTCATTTCATGGAAGTAAGTCTTTCTTTCGAAAAATCAGCATTTCGCCAATCTCAATGTTAGTACTCTGCAACAGTTTGTAAATCATTTTCAGGCGTAGAATGATGAAGAAGTCCTAGCTGCAGTGTAGGATTTTTAGACCTTGTTCCTACCTGAGAAGCCGGCCGGTGTGGCCGAGCAGTTCTAGGCGCTTCAGCCTGGAACTGCGCGACCGCTACGGTCGCAGGTTTCAATCCTGCCCTGGGCATGAATGTGTGTGATGTCCTTAGGTTAGTTAGGTTTAAGTAGTTCTAAGTTCTAGGGGACTGATGACCTTAGATATTAAGTCCCATAGTGCTCAGAGCCATTTGAACCTACCTGAGACAGACTTCGGTTGTGAGTTTGATTAATTCAAAAAATGGTTCAAATTACTCTGAGTACTATGGGACTTAACATCTATGGTCATCAGTCCCCTAGAACTTAGAACTACTTAAACCTAACTAACTTTTACCGGCTAGCAGTTTTTAAACAGAAATTCACCAGTGGAATAGACGTAGAAGATACCTCGGAAATTCAAGAAGGAATGATTCAAAAATTGAAAATCGTGTGATTAATTTAAAAAAATTAACAATTCACCGGACAATTTTTCAGTCTCTACCCATTTAGTTTTCATTAATAATTCTATGAACGCAGTATTTCTCTCCGAGTACAGCGAACAAATGGCTTCGCGTCAGTTTTGCGACGTACAATTCTATTTTTGCAGCATCTTTGCTGTGTGGTTGACAGTTGTGTAGGACATAAATATGCTATAGGAGTGCTACTAGATAATAGTTAGGACCGCTGATATTCTGGTTCTGACAGCAGCCAAACGAAATTATGTTAAAGAACAATGGCTGAGTCTGTACAGTGCTGTGAAAATTCTGTGGAGTTCCTCGTTAGATAACTCTGCAGCATATCCAGCGCCAGAACGTTGGCAGTACTTGGCCCTCTTGTGAACTGGCAAGTAAGTCCAGGACCAACCGCCTTCACAGAGCCACAGTGTACTAACGAACGACTGCAATGAATGACTTATCAGCAAAAATACATCACATAGGATGGACATAAGAGAACTGGTGTGCAGGGACACCACTGATTACAATGTAAAACTGTAGAGGCCTCTGACAGCGGTGCGCGTCGAAGATAAAATGTTTACTGACTGAAGAATACATTCTTTTACTTTTTTTAACTTAGTTCTTTTCTGGAATATTGTTTCTCTGCTAGAGTACTGCTTTGTAGTATGGGATCATTAACAGACAGAATTGACAGAGAAAATCGTAAAAGCACGAAGCCAAGGGCTCGTTTTGTATTATCGCGAAGTAGGGGAGAGACCCTCACGATATGATAAGCGATTCGGTGTGTCAGTCATTAAAACAAAGGCATTTTTCGTTGGGGCGAGATCTTTTCACGAAATGTCAATCACTAACTTTCTCCTCTGAATGCGAAAATATAGGGAGAAAAGATCGCTGTAACAAAATAAATCAGAAAGAAGTGTGTGGAAAGGTTGAAGTGTTTATTTTTCACACGCGCTCTGAGACCAGAAATATAGAGAAATAATTTGGTTCTAAGAACCCTCTAGCTCAAAACAGGTCGTCTTCTGTGAAGCCACCGGTCAAGAACGTGCGCTAAAAGGTGCGTTCCGAAACACGTCTGTCTCCACCAGCATTGCCGTGGGTCACAGCCTATCCTGATTTACAAGGCTCCGACCTCCATGTTCTATGATGATGCTTGGACGACCAACACCTCTCCTGGTTTCCACGTCCTTCCAGCATTTTCCGTAGTTCCTCACCATAGTGACAAGCAGACAAGGGACCATCTTCGCCGTCTCCTAGACGCTCGTTCGCAGGCGCCAGGCCATAAGAAGCACTTTTTCGGTGGAAATCTCATTAATGCATATGTTCTTTAGAGTTAATTTATTTTCACTGGAGTATGTTAAGTTTATGCAGCTAACTGCCGCCAGTTTGTTTATTGCCATACGCGTTTTGCTTCATTTACTTATGGGCCATCTTCAGCGGCCTGTAATAGATGTTTCTTTTTATACATATAACAAACTTATTATGTGGTACTTTCAATATGTTACTATGTTACGTTCTGTGATGTTTTTCTCTTGTTTTCAGGTTAGAATCAACTTTTGTAGCACAAATTTCCTGATACGAAATTATCGCTCGGTGTTACTTAAGATTTTCACACGAATGGGCTAACAGCGCCGAAAATCGTAAGCCACTGAAGATGCTTCGCAAATAAAAGAAGCGGAAGGCGTATATCAATAAACAAACTGCCCTCAATTAGTTGCACAGGCGGAACATACCCCCATGAATTTTGAAGCAGCTAAGGAGCGACGGAAAACGGGAAAAATTATGATAATTTATTTTGTTAATCGTGTATTGCCGCACAAGTTGATTATCAGACTCTGTCGCCGCCTAAGAGAACACAGTGTACGTGAAAAAGATTGGAAAACATGTTCATCGATAGCGAGTACAAAGACAGAGTAGTGTCATCTTTGACAGTGCAGTGGTAACGTTCTGAAAATGTTAAAGTCGAACAGTAAATAAATATAAAGGGTAGTAACCAGAAAATCATTAACAATGAATATCGAAAAATATGTGCTATCTAACAATTTAAATTAAACTGAGAATCACAATAAAAAAAGCAAGACAAGAGTACTGAACTAGTACCAGCACGTATTTCTTCATGGTTTTACAGCAATCGTAAAATCAGAACGTATAAATCTTGAGATATTTTTAGCTGCCATTGTTTGAAAATTGTACTTTATGTCCGTCTAAAGGTTCTGAGCCTCCTACGTTGTGACAAAATTCCCACACACACATATAAACCATCTCCCCCACCGTTTTCCCTGTTAAATCAATCGTGCATACCCTCATCATCTTCACACATTTTCGGATTAAACGTCTTTCACTACACCGAAATCAAGCAAGTTAAAGATGATTGCAATATCTTCTCTGTTTCTTTGTGGCCGTCGTGTCCTTGTTCTATTCTTGAACCTGTAGTCGTATGTTTTGTTTGGTTACGGGCTTCGATCCATACATAGTAGATGGTCATCCCACTGCTTTCTGTACTCATGGATCTGTTCTGTTACTCGTCTAACATGGTGCTCCTCTGTTATCTCACTCGTATGTACTCTTTGTATCCTGACAAATATCTTGGAGTCTCAGTTCTGCAGTTTCAATTCTCAGTAATTTTCCTGTCATTGAAGTCCATACTTCGGATTCGTAGAGCAGTAAAGGTGTTCCGTTTTGTGTCGATTGTATTATTTACACTAAGTTGTTATCACTGTCCTCTATTCTGGCACTTCATTTTATTTGAATTATCGATTACACATTATATTCAGTTCTATATTACTGTGTTGTAAATAGTAAATAGGACGTATGAATGAGGGAACATATTTATGGGTTTGAATTATTATATACAGTAGAAACATTGAAGAAGTTAATCGATCCAATATTTAGTTTGTTACCGTGAATTTTTACTTCTTGCTTTTTGTGCTGTAGAATAATGTGCAGCGTCATCATCAAATCTATTGTACGTTATTTCTGAACGTGGAATATCTTAAGATCTTCTTTTCTGTTTGTGAATGGGTGTAAAGCGTTTTTATGTGTAGGTACACAGCCTGCAAATATTTTAAAAATAAAAACATGGTCTGCTGTACGCTGTATATACTGTCTACAACGGATCATGTGTTCATTTTTTAAGTTTGTTGGCATGGCTGATTTTGTGAACTGGTTTTGTTTGTAACAGGTCATACTTATAGTGTATCAAGCACGAACGTTTCTCATAGTTTGTCCAATACATTATCTTCAGCAAGTTATACATATGGCTCTGTATATTTCTGAGTCCGTTTAAGGTTTACAAAATGGATGTAGTTTTTTGTATGTGGAGAAAGATACTTTGACCTTATGTGACCTAAGTAGGATTGGTAGTTCTTCTGAAATATTATTTAAATGTATGCTGCCCACATGTTTGATTGTATTATCAGTTCCAGAGAGGCGACGGAGTATCTTCATACTTGCTTTTTGTTTCTGCGATTTGTGTGTAACTCAGCTGGAGAACACACTAGCCAGTTCAATTTGCTTCATGTATAATGTCTTCTCCCCAATCTCTCTGATCAAACGAATTTTGTTCGATCTGTATTTATTGTTTTGTACGCAGCTTTCTTTTTATCTCTGGATGATATGATGTAGCAAAGATTGTGGTACTGAGTTATCATATTCCTGCATATCTTGAAACTGTTCCTGTTGCTGTTATTTTCTGTGCTCAATTCTAGGAAATTAATGCTACCATTATTCTGAGCTGTGAAATTTATGTTTATGTGTACATTGTTGAACGCATTGATGGTGATATTGATTTCTGTTTATGTGGATTTCTGCACAATATAGGAGGCACAGCCCTGTAAGTAGAAGAAGAATAACTAGAAAATCAAAAGATTTACATTTTACGAATTTCCAACTGTACTGAAACCTCAAAACGACGAGAGATGGGCTTCGATGTCGTACATAAGCAGTGCAGCCAGGAATGGTTGTGGCATATATTTGGATTGTATCCAGTCTTATAGAGTATCGGGCAACGCAGAAACTTCCTCTCAGAGTGGTCCCAGTTCGTAGTGATAAACGGTAAATCATCGAGTAGAACACAAGTGATATCTGGCGTTCCGCAAGGTAGTGTCATAGGCCCTCTGCTGTTCCTGATTTACATAAATGATCTAGGTAATAATCTGAGCAGTCCCCTTGGATTGTTTGCAGATGACGCTGTAATTTACCGTGTAGTAAAATCATCAGACGAACAATTCCAATTACAAAGTGATCTAGAGAGAATTTCTGTATGGTGCGAAAAGCGGCACTGAACAAAGAAAAGTGCGAGGTCAAAAGTGTGGTCAGTATACTCTGAGAAACATATTTGAAACGGGTGCCGACATCTACATCTACATGGTTACTCTGCAGTTCACACCTAAGTGCCTGGCAGAGGGTTCATCGAACCATTTTCATACTACTTCTCTACCATTCCACTCTTGAACGGCGCGTGGGAAAAAGGAACACCTAAATATTTCCGTTCGAGCTCTGATTTCTCTTATTTTATTATGATGATCATTCTCCATACGTAGGTGGGTGTCAACAAAATATTTACGCATTTGCAAGAGAAAGTTGGTGATTGAAATTTCGTAAATAGATCTCGCCCAAAGAAAAGGGCCTTTGTTTCAGTGACTGCCACCCCAGCGCGCGTATCGTATCAGTGACACACTAGTCCTATTGTGCGATAACAGGAAACGGTCTGCCCTTCTTTGCACTTTTCCGATGTCCTCCGTCAGACCTACCTGGTAAGGATCCCACACCGCGCAGCAGAGGACGGGCAAGTCTCTTTAGTGGGTTTGTCGCATCTTCTAAGTGTTCTGCCAACAAAGCGTAGTCCTTGTTTCGCCTTCCCCACAATATTATCTATGTGGTCTTTCCAATTTAAGTTGCTGGTATTTGTAATTCCTAGATATTTAGTCGAATTGACAGCCCTTAGATTTCTGCTATTTATCGTATACCCAAAATTTATCGGACTTCTTTTAGTACCCATGTGGATGTCCTCGCACTTTTCTTTGTTTAGTGCCGCTTTTCGCACCATACAGAAATTCTCTCTAGATCACTTTGTAATTGGAATTGATCGTCTGATGATTTTATTACACGGTAAATTACAGCGTCATCTGCAAACAATCCAAGGGGACTGCTCAGATTATTACCTAGATCATTTATGTAAATCAGGAACAGCAGAGTGCCTTTGACACTACCTTGCGGAACGCCAGATATCACTTGTGTTCTACTCGATGATTTACCGTCTATCACTACGAACTGTGACCTCTCTGAGAGGAAATCACGAATCCAGTCACACAACTGAGATGATACTCCATATGCATGCAATTCGATTAATAATCGCTTGTGAGGAACGGTATTAAAAGCCTTCTGGAAAACGGAATATGGAATCGATCTGAGATCTGTTGTCGACAGTACTCATTAGTTCATGGGAACGACATTTTCTGAATCCGTGTTGGTTATGTATCAATAAGCCAATTTCTTCAACGTGATTCACAAATCTAGTTTTCCGTTTTACACAGCTTTCCAGAATAATATTGGTCGGATGTTAGTGTAAATTCTTACACATGCACCCCATCAGCGGGTATCTAAGTAATTTAAACTGAAATTCTCGTTGACTGGTAGCACTTTAAACAGAATTCACTAGTGTTGTTCGTGTTTCTTGTTGTTACGAAGCTTGGTAGGGTATACTCTGAGGTGCGAAAAGATCACGAGATGCCTTCAACATCGTGTCGGAACTCAGTGCAGCCACTCCACGTGGCATGGTCTCAACAAGTCGCTAGAAGTCCCCTGCAGAAATACTGAGCCATGCTTCGTTTATAGCCGACATTATTGCGAGAGTGTTGCCTGCACAGAGGATTTTGTGCATGGAATGACCACTCGATTATGTCCCATAAATGTTCGAGACCCACCAGGCGTACGGATACTGCTATAAAGTACATGTGCGGCGCCTGTTCTTTCGGATGTGACAGTGATCCAGTTTTATGATGTCTGGGAACCTGAAGGCAGACATCTCGTCGTCGAGGTTCTGGTCGTCGTCTTGCGACCACCACAAGGAAGTATCGTCGTGTAGTGTAACGAGCACATCACAGCCCCTTGACACAAGCGCCAGCCATTCGAGAACAAATACTGGACACCCTGCAAAACTCCATGTCGTCCTGCTCCTTTAATCGGAGAGTAGTAGTAGTAGCGAGATTATGCAGTTACCGTCCCACCAACAGACTGCCTTTAACCACACAGTGAGTTTGGTTGTTGTACGTTGTGCAGGAAGCATGAATTACGAAGGAATGGAGTGGAAATGAAGTTCTGCCGAACTCCGGATCACAGTCGTCGTCGAGAAAAGGGTTCCGATCTTCCAATGCTTTGTAGAGGAACAGCGGAGTTACTCCTAGAGTCGCGGTGTGTTGAACCATCTTCATGTCACGGCTAGTTAATTGTTGAGGAACTGTGACGGCGCAACGCTATGTCATGGACATGCAACGTGTTACCCCTCATTCGATGGGACGACGGTGCTATTTCTCATCAGGAAAATTCTCTCCCACACACGGCAGGTATGCTTGTGAACCGCCTGCGTGTTTTTGAGGAACTTCCGTGGCGAGTGACATACCCACATCCCTCTCTTATACACTCATGCGCATAAATTATGGATAATTGCAGAATGTGGTGCCACACAACGTGGCACTACACAGAACTGGCGCTAATAGCGTAGGCTCATAGGGAACACATATGACACAGATCTGTAGGTCCTCGGTATTGGTGATAAGTTGAGGAAATCCTCCCGACACACATGTGCTACAAAACGCCACTGTTTCCTGCGCATGTACCCCGACATCAGTATGGGATATGATCACCATGCACACGTACACAGGCCGCACAAAGGGTTGGCATACTGTGGATCAGGTGGACTAGGAGCTGCTGGGGTATAGCCTCCCATTCTTGCACCAGTGCCTGTAGCAGCTCCTGAAGTGTCGGAGGGGTTTGAAGACGTGCAGCGATACGTCGACCGAGAGCATCCCAGCTGTGCTCGATGCGGTTTACGTCTGCAGAACAGGCAGGCCACTCCATTCGCCTGATGTATTCTGTTTCAAGGTACTCCTCAACGATGGCAGTTCGGTGGGGCCGTGCGTTATCATCCATCAGGAGGAAGGTGGGACCCACTGCACCCCTGAAAAGGCTGACATCCTGCTGCAAAATGACGTCCCGATACACCTGACCTGTTACATTTTCCTCTGTCAAAGACATGCAGGGGGGTACGTGCACAAATCATAATCCCACCACACAACATCAAAGCACAACGTCCACACAGGTCCCTTTAGGACATTAAGGGGTTGGTATCTGGTTCCTGCTTCACGCCAGATGAAAACCCGACGAGAATCACTGTTCAGACTATACCTGGACTCGTCTGGGAACATAACCTGGGACCACTGTTCCAATGATCATGTACTGTGTTAATGACACCAGGCTTTACGGGCTCTCCTGTCACGAGGGGTCAGTGGAATGCACCTTGCAGGTCTCCCGAAGAATATACCGTGTCTGTTCAGTCGTCTGTAGACTGTGAGTCTGGAGACAACTGTTCCAGTGGCTGCGGTAATGTCCACAGCAAGGCTACCAGCAGTACTCCGTGGCCGTCTGCGGGCACTGATGGTGAGATATCGGTCTTCTTGTGGTGTTGTACACTGTGGACGTCCCGTAATGTAGCTCCTGGAGACGTTTACTGTCTGCTGAAATCGTTGCCATAATCTTGAGATCACACTTTGTGGCACACGAAGGGCCCGTGCTACGTCCTACTAAGTTTGACCAGCCTCCACTCGCCCTAGTATTCTACCCCGTATAACGTCATCAATATGTGTTCTTTGAGCTATTTTCAACACACAGTCACCATCAGCACGTCTGAAAACGTCTGCACACTTACCCGCTGCACCGTACTCCGACATGCACCAACACACCTCTGCGTATGTGGACTGCTGCCAGCGCCACCGTGCGACGCTCGCAGGTCAAATGCGCCGCATGCTCACACCCAGAGGCGATTTAAACCCGCAAACCGCCTACCAGACCGTTGTCTCACCATGTATCAGCATTATCCTTAATTTTTGAGCATGAGTGTAGAACGTGTGTACGACCAGTTTGGACGTCAACTCTGTCCTAGGGACAGCATCCAGGACATATCAAGAACAAGATACAACAGATGTGGACCAGCTTGCATCAGGAGAGGATGCAATGGTTTTATGGCACCCTTCCCAGTTGAATCAGGGCATGTGTCGATGCCAAAGCGGTTGCAGCACCGTAATAGTAAGTGCCATCGTACAGTCGAGACCTCCGTAAAGCCGGCCAGTGTGGCCGAGCAGTTCTAGGCGCTTCAGTCTGGTACCGAGCGACTGCTATGGTCGAAGGTTAGAATCCTGCCTCGGGCATGGATGAGTGTGATGTCCTTAGGTTAGTTAGGTTTAAGTAGTTCTAAGTTCTAGGGGACTGATGACCTCAGATGTTAAGTCCCGTAGTGCTCAGAGCCATTTGAACCGTTTTTGGAATCTCGGTAAATTGGAGTCGATTTTGTATTCACTGTAATAACTCCACTTATGGCCTCAATCTGCGGATTTCGTTTCCCTTTTCCCTTCCGACTGCTTGCTTCTTTTGGTCTGGAGCCGTACTTCATGTATTACATTAATGAACATTTTATACTGGTATGCAGATGACAACATATATGAAGCAGATGGAAGAAAATAATAATTTGATTTTTACTTAGCATATTTTACCTGCAAATTCTAATAATTTTGTCCTTTTCGAGCATCATACGATCTCTTGCAAATCGGATCAAGTGTTCACCAATGAGAGACGTAAAAAAAGGCGACTGTCTCACGTTAATGCTACGTAAATTAATTGCAGCGAAATGACTTTTCTTTGGTACCAAGCATGTTCAAATTTTTCTGAGCGTCTAACGTACAAGAATGACAACGTGTTCCAGTCCGACGGCATGAGATTCCTTGACGAGTGACTAAACTTCCAGGCAACGAACCATTAAACAGCTGCAACAGCAACACAATAATCGCTGAGTTTACACTTATTTTTATTCCACGATTTAGTCTTAAATCTACAAATGAGTTATATCACTGAATACTTTTCGTCCACTTACGACAATCTCATGCAAAAAATTGCATACTTCCACTAAAAAAGTCGATGTCTGTTTCTTGTTTGTTAATGAACTTGCTAAAAACATTGCTATTTTTGTCAAGAGACCTTTTCCCTGTTCGTCTTGGTGAAAACAAGTTGCAAATGTCTTTAACGTGTCAAAAATTATTTGAAGTGAAAAATTTACGCACCGTGCCACGTATTTATAAATCATCTACTCGGTACCCTCCGAAGTTCCACGACACTAATCACCGAGGATGCTGTTGCAACAGGGAAGTCGCAACCCTAGTAATTGCAGCGATAAGGAGAGAATCAACGCCCCGTGTGGCTATTTGCAGTTGACCTTAGCACGAAAAAATGTAGCTTACTGTGCACAAATATGTGTTAACACCCGCCACATTCATTAAACACCTATAATAATATATAGAAAGCGATTTAGAGTGAATTGCCCATAACATTAAACGGACGAAAGCGGATGTCAGATTCATTCGAACAATTCTCAAGAAGCATAGGTCACCTGCGAAGTAGTAGCTTACAACACCCTCATTCGACCATTACTTAGATTTTGCAGAGTAATGTGGGACCCGTACCAGATAGGACTGATAGAACAAAAATGGGACAAAACTGAGCGGTATGTTTTGTAACTGGTCTGTTCAGCGAACGCAAAAGCGTTACAGTGGTGTTCGTCAAACTCCAGCGACAGACCCTACAAGTTACTATTAAAATTCTGTGACGATACCATCCTAGAAGAGTAAACCAATCCGTTTCTTCCTCCTAGAAATATATCGGGAAAAGGGTTGTTGTTGTTGTTGTGGTCTTCAGTCCTGAGACTGGTTTGATGCAGCCCTCCATGCTACTCTATCCTGTGCAAGCCTTTTCATCTCCCAGTACCTACTGCAACCCACATCCTTCTGAATCTGCTTAGTGTATTCATCTCTTGGTCTCCCTCTACGATTTTTACCCTCCACACTGCCCTCCAATACTAAATTGGTGATCCCTTGATGCCTCAGAACATGTCCTACCAACCGATCCCTTCCTCCGGTCAAGTTGTGCCACAAACTTCTCTTCTCCCCAATCCTATTCAATACTTCCTCATTAGTTATGTGATCTACCCGTCTAATCTTCAGCATTCTTGGGAAAAGGGTATGAACGTCAAATTAGCGCCGAGCTCCCAAACATCCGAGACTGGCACTGGAGGAGTGACGTGGCTGTAGTGCTCAAAGTGCACTCCACCACACACGACGAGGTGGCCTGTCGTGTGTAGATGTAGATGCAGCAGCCACCCTGGACCTGAACATCTGTGATTTAGTGTGAATGAATAACAGTTGGTCGCAAGGTATCCGATCATATTGAAAAGAATAAAAAGAGGATAGAATGTTTGCACACTCCTTGTGTCGAACTGCATTGAAAGTATTTTAAAGTTATTTGCCGTTTAATCCGACCTCTCTGATGTGGAATACAGCCACTATAAGCCTTGTGCACATATCTGTATTGTGAGCCTGCCGTTCGTCCGCTCAGAGCAGCACCAGCGGCTGATGGCCAAGTGCCGGGCGCGTGTTGTACGGCGGGCAGCCTAGCGCCCCGGGGCTTCGCTGACGGCGCCAAAGCGCCGAGTTTGCTGACTGCGCGCCTGATCAGGCGGTCCAGCGCAGAGCGCGTTAATTCAGCCGCCAGCTACCTGCTGCCCGCCAGCTAGGCTACCTGCCGGCCGCGTTATCTCGCGCCGCCCACCACCTGCGCACGCAGCGAGCCTTCCAAATTTCCGGCCTCGGTTTGCGCTTCGCTAGATTAAACGCACACTGTATCAGAAACAGCAACGTATAACGTGATTTACATACGAACGTACGTGAGGCAGCCTTTACATAATGCATTAAAATGTGTGCGCAGTTTAAGCTAATAACAGCCACTCTTTTTCGTTCATAGAGTAATTGATACAAATGATGGAGTGTACGACCATAAGAAACTAACTCCATTTTCCAAAATGTGAAACATTTGCGGAAATACATCTAAAAGAAGTCGATGTTACGCTTTCCTGTTTCAGAAATTGTCGTACAAACCTAATAACAGATATTAAATTTTCAGCGTCACTGAAGTACAATGCATTCAAATGGTTCAAATGGCTCTAAGCATTATGGGACTTAACATCTGTCTTCAGTCCCCTATAATTAGAACTACTTAAACCTAACTAACCTCAGGACATCACACACATCCATGCCCGAGGCAGCATTCAAACTTGCGACCGTAGCAGCATACAACGCATTGATAAGAGTGCAGGGTGGTATTCTGTTTTCAATGAGGATTGGTGCAATCTACCGTTATCACAACAGTATGCACAGGTCGGAAATATGGCAGCCAGTTATTCACTGGTTTTGTACAGGGAGTCCCAACAGGAATGGTCAATATCAGGGATGTGACAGCAACGATCATTCGATGCAAAAATTTCTAATAAACATGGGCTTCAAAATATATACATGAAGAGTTGTTACCATTTCCTCATCTTCAGTACTGTGAAACAAATCTATTTTACTTCATTCTCTCTGCTTTCCATTCTTTCAAGACCAGAGACATACGGAAATGTCCAGTAAACATGGGATCCAAGGTCCATATTTTAAGAGCTGTGAGCACTTGTTCGCCTTCACTAAGCTATAAATAAAGTTCTTAGGCTATAGTGACGGTCTTTACTAGACGTTTTGTTTCTGTCATATCCATTACAACTGGCACGCTCTATCTGCAAAATCGCCATCTGTGGGGTACAGACAATCTTCGTGGAATGGTTGAGGCGTCTCACTAGCGTCGGTTCAGCACCAGTGTGTGGACAGGGTTTCATGGAGACCACAAATTTGGAACGGTTGTTGTTCCACAACCATTCCATCTGGGACACTCTGTATAAAGCCGTGTTAGTATGGACTGAGGTACCATGGTGACAAGGGCACCAATAGATACCTACTTGCTTGCACTGCAGCTCGCAGTTGATGTACACAGGTTGAACGTTAATAAAAGCCGACAAACTCAGGGACGGATATCTGGCTGGAAATGGAGGAAAAAAGGTCCTACGAAGGTATGTCCGAGACTGAACGGTGTGCGTGAAACGACAACAGATCATCCCGGAACACAGTACAGAGCTGCATCGCATCCACGCCACAACAGATGCTCAAAGTGGCCTCCATGTGAAGTAATCGACGAATTCACACGTCGCATCGTAGATTGCTGCACTCTTTCGCACGTTCCGGCCTCTTTCCGACTAGCTTCACAGGCGTCCTGAAGACGGTGTTTAAGGGTTTGTACATCAGGAACTGCTTCAACATACACAACGCTTTTCAGATGCCCGCAGAGTTAAAAATCCAGGGGGGGGGGGGGGGGGGGGGAGCTAGCAGGCCGTCCTACAGGGACCGCGTACTGTCCAGCTTCCAGAGAAGACGTAAGACATTGTTGAGGTTGTGAAAATGTTAGAAGTAGTCACAATCAAGCTACAGTATCCCATTACAAACAGCATTGTAAGGTGCTTAAAATGTTATTAGGGAGGCAAAGAGTATATGGTATGCAAATGGTCAGTTGTGAAAAGTGTCTGGTCAGCAGCACAAGGTCGACGATATAAAAGTCAGTTCGCAGTAAAAATATTTCTGTTACTGACAAATCAGATATAAGTGCAGCATTCAACAACCATTTTATGAGCATTGCTGGTGAGTTTAATAAAAATTTTGTTTCTACAGGAAATCATATATCTTTCTTGGCAAATGCCTTTCCGAGACTGATGTCTGAAATACACCTCTGTGATACAGACAAGAGGGAGATTGAGTCAATAATTAAATCGCTGAAGGACTCATGGTTATGATGGATTGTCTAGCAGAATATTAAAGTACTGTGCTGAACATGTTAGCCATGTATTTAGCCATATTTGTTATTTTTCCTTTAGGAATGGTCAGTTTTCTGAGCGATTAAAGCACTCAGTAGTAAAGCCGCTTTTTAAAAAGGGAGAAAGGGATAATGTAGACAATTTTAGACCTATTTCTATGCAATCAGTGTTTAGTTAAGTTACTGAAAAGGCTATGTATGTAAGGATAATTCATCACTTTATATCACACGATTTGCTATCAAATGTACAGTTCGGCTTCAGAAGTCGTTTAACAACTGAAGATGCTATATTCTCTTTTCTCTGTGAGGTACTGGATGGGCTAAACAAAAAGTCTCGAATGCTAGGCATATTTTTTGATTTAACTAAGGTGTTTGACTGTGTTGATCACAAAATATTGCTACAGAAGTTGGACCATTGTGGAATACAGGGAGTAGCTCACAATTGGTTCACCTCTTACTTTAGCAGCTGACAGCAAATGGCCATTATTCACAGTGTTGAGAATGGCTGTGATGTGAGGTCTGAGTGGGGTACAGTCATGTGGGGGGTACCCCAGGGATCAGTGTTGGGACTGCTCCTGTTTCTTATTTATATAAATGATATGCCCTCTAGTATTGCTGATGACACTAGCTTGGTAGTAAGGGATGTTGTGCGCAACATTGGCTCGGTTTTAAATAGTGCAGTTCATGACGTAAGTTCATGGCTTGCAGAAAATAAACTAACGCTAATTCACAGGGAGACTCAGTTTTTAGAGTTTCTAACAATTGAACAAATCCTGGCGTCTTAATTTCACAGGACGGGCATATGATTAGTGAAATTCAACAGTTAAAATTTCTAGGTGTTCAGATAGATAGTAAGCTGTCGTGGAAAGCACACGTTCAGGACCTTGTTCAAAGACTTAATACTGCCATTTTTACTATTCAAATGGTATCAGAAAATTAGTCTACTTTGCTTATTTTAATTCGCTTATGTCGTATGGTATTATATTTTGGGGTAACTCTTTCCATTCTAAAAGGATATTTTCGGTTCAGAAACGCGCTGTTCAGGCAACAAGTGTTGTAAATTCGCGAACCTCCTGTCGACCCCTGTTCACGAGTCTGGGTATTTTGACATTGGCCTCTCAATATATATTCCTTACTGTCATTTCTTGTTAAAAATATTAGGCTATTCCCAAGAATAAGCAGCTTTCACTCGGTTAATACTAGGCAGAATTCAAACCTTCATTTGGATTGGACTTTCTTAACTCTTGTGCAAAATGATGTGCAGTATACTGCTGCATCCATTTTCAGTAAGCTACCACTCGAATTCAAAAATCTTAGCAGTAACCCATGCGCTTTCAAATCGAAACTGAAGAGTTTCCTCATTAGTCACTCCTTCTATTCTGTCGAGGAGTTCCTTGAAAAATTAAACTGATTCTTATTGTATTGTTGATTGCGTTTATTTAAACTTATGGACTGACTTTTTTCGGGTTCATGAACATTTATTTTGATCTGTTAATACTTTTATGGTGTAATTTCATGTACTGACAAGTTCCATGACCTTGGAGATTTGCTCCTCAATCTAATCCTACGGAACTTGACGTGTAAATAAAATAAAAAAACTGTGTTGCGGGAGTGTGGTGGTACTATGTTATGCAGAAATCACATAAATCGTCCTTTACCGTAGGCACATTCTCAAGAAGCTCAGGCAGAGTATTCCGCAGGAAGTCTAGGTAAGTTCCTTCGTTGTGACGTTGCGGAACAATAACCGTTCCAAATTTGTGGGCTCCAAGAATCCCTATCCATACACTGATGCTGAACCGAAGCTGGTGAGGCGCCTCAACCAGTCTCCGAGGATTGTCTGTAGGCCACAGATGACGACTATGCGTATTGAGCGTGCCAGTTGTGATAACGGTTGGTTCGTCGGTAAAGAGGACTGCTGACAGAAATCCCATAATTGTGATAGTCTGGTGTAAAAACGACCGTCAAAATCCTTCCAGTAGAGAGAAATCCGCTGCTGACAGTCACTGAACTCGTTGAAGATGACAGGGATAGTAGGCATTGTCGTGCATGCTACACATCATCGTACTTTGGCTTACACCGTGTTGGGAGGGCAAGTGGCGTTCGACTGTGCGTACACTAGATCTGAAGGCCCGGTTATACAGGATATTAAGACGAACCCTAGCACAAGCCCGAGGCAAGTGTTCACCAATTTCAGACGTAAAAGAATATGAATGTCTCACGTGAATGCTAGGTAAATGAATTTCCAGCGAAATGACATTTCTTTGGTACCAAGCATGTTCAGATCTTTGTGAGCGTCTGACGTACGAAAATCACAATGTGTTCCAGTCCTGCGGCAAGAGATTCCTTGACGAGTGGCTAAACTTCCAGGCAACGTACCATTAAACAGCCGCAAAAACAATAGTCGCTGAGTTTTCACGTATTTTTATTCTACGATTTACTCTTGAACCTATCATTAACGTGAGACTATCGCCTCTTTTTACGTTTCAAATTGGTGAGCACTTGCCTCGAGCTTGTACTAGGGTTAGTCTTTATATCCTGTAGAACCGGGCCTTCAGATCTGGTGTACGCACAGTCCGACGCCTCGCTGTACGTTCGTCTGTCTGGAAAGACCCATGATCACAGAAACGCAAAAAAGGGCTTGAAATGTTGTTTCTTGTGGTTGACGTGTGTGAGGGTACTTGTTTTAGTTGAACCGTGCTGCCTCTCTACCGTTACCATTTTCTTGGTCGTACGCAAACACCATCTCGGCTTGTTCCCGCTATGAATGGAAATTTTGCTGCTTACAATACGAAGTGTCAATCACACAGCTTTAGACACCCAAGGAACCCACAGCACGTGGTCAAAGAAATTTCCATTTCTCAGCGCCATTTACCTTGGCAACGACGCGTTTCCGGACACATTTTCATAAGATCTTTTTTCCTCCAGTTCCAGTCAGCAATTCGTCCCTACAATTTGTCAGTTTTTCACGCTGTATAAACCGTATCATGACTACAAGGCTGCGTACATAAATCATAACTGTCAGCGATTGGATAAACGACAACTGACAGGGAATCAACTAGCTCCGGCCTTATTCTAACTCTATAGGAATGGTGTCATAAGAAAGCACCTGACTTCGAGCAGAGAAGCGACGTGACGTCGCCTCGTATGAAAGTTATATTGTCTGAACCTTACTGAGTTAGTAAAAATTACCAATTGGAAGACATGTAAAACAATTACGCCACTGGAAAATAAAAATGCAACACAAGGAAGGTCACCAAATAAGTTAACAGGTAATTTGATGGAATGCAGGGTGCGACATTTAGAACGCACAAATGAAACTCCCGAAGCCAAGAAGGGACTTAATCCGGCTGGTCACCGAGCAGAGCTGAGGTCGGGTGACAGATGCGGTTGCGTCATTCCATTCTGTGCAAGAGTTCATCAACCGTAATGTCCAGTGAGTGGTACCAGTGGTGAGAATAGTGTGTGTCGGGCATCAGTGACCACATACGAGTATTCTCAGCGTGTGAGAGAAGAGAAGAGCACGCTGGTCAGTTAACATTCGAACAGCCTCCGTATGGAGGTAGCTCATGTTTCGTGGACTCGTACTTTGCTGGAACATGAGGTCTTGACGACCTCGAAGAACGTGCATATCTTCGGACGTTAACTGCGCCGCTGTTAAAGACGATAAATATAGCGGCCGGCCGCGGTGGCCGAGCGGTTCTGGGCGCTTCAGTCCGGAACCCCGCGACTGCTACGGTCGCAGGTTCGAATCCTGCTGCGGGCATGGATGTGTGTGATGTCCTTAGGTTCGTTAGGTTTAAGTAGTTCTAACAAGGGAACCTCCCCATCGCACCCCCCTCAGATTTAGTTATAAGTTGGCACAGTGGATAGGCCTTGAAAAACTGAACACAGATCACTCGAGGAAACAGGAAGAAGTTGTGTGGAACTATGAAAAAAATTAGTAAAATATACAAACTGAGTAGTCCATTCGAAGACAGGCAACATGAAGGATAGCGAGAGTCGAGGAACGACGTGGTCCCGTGGCTAGCGACAGCAGCTACGGAACGAGAGGTCCTAGGTTCAAGTCTTCCTCGAGTGAAAATTTTAATTTTTTATTTTCAGTTTATGTCACAAACTCATATGTTTTCATCACTTTTTAGGAGTGATTATCACATCCACAAGAAAACCTAAAGGTAGAACAATCTTTTTACCCATTCGCCAAGTCTACAAGTTAGGTGGGCCGACAACATATTCCTGCCATGTGACGCACGGGCCGTCACCAGTGTCGCATAGAATATATCAGACATGTTTTCCTGTGGAGGAATCGGTTGACCTATGACCTTGCGATCAAATGTTTTCGTCTCCCACTGGAGGAGCACGTCCTTTCGTCTACTAATCACTTGGTTTTGCGGTGCGGTCGCAAAACACAGACACTAAACTTATTACAGTGAACAGAGACGTCAATGAACGAACGGACAGATCATAACTTTGCGAAAATAAAGGAGGTCAAATTTTCAGTCGACGGAGGACTTAAACCAAGGACCTCTCGTTCCGCAGCTACTCATGCTAACCACGGGACCACGACGCTCCTAACTCCCAATCTCCCTGATGTTACCTATGTTCGCATGGACTACTCAGTTTATATTTTATTAATTTTTTTCATAGTTCCACACAATTTCTTCCTGTTTCATCGATTGATCTGTGTTCAGTTTTTCAAGGCCTATCCACTGCGCCAACTTATAACTAAATCTGAGGGGGGTGCGATGGGGAGGTTCCCTTGTAAGTTCAAGGGGACTGATGACCTCAGATGTTAAGTCCCATAGTGCTCAGAGCCATTTGAACCATAAATATATCGCGTCCTGTCCAATTACCGGCTGTGGAACGAGAAGTGATAATTTTGTATGGCAAATGGAACTGAGACGCCCCTCTTAACCCGCAGGACAGGACAGGTAGTTTAAATTGTGGAAAGGGCAAAAATAAGGGGCTGTCAGTTACACTCGAACATACAACTTTATATTTGATTGAACATTACAAAAGCCCAAAAATATTTTTTAAACACACAACCTTAATCTTTGGGACTTAATTACCGGCTGAAAGCCACTCTAATTTAAAAAGAGCTGAAGGTCAATAACTTAAAAATCAAGCATAATCAGAAATTTAAAAGGCAAGCCTTATCTTACAACAGTTCTTTATTTAGGCTGAAGGAACAAAGAATCTGAGATTTCCAGAGCAAACAATTTGAATTCAAAATCGGCTGAAAGCCCAACACTTAAGGCTAAACAACATTAAATTTTTAAAGAAAGAATACAAGGCCTTACGTAAAACAGTTCTTAATTAGGCAAAATTCAACCGAAACATATATTTAAAAGGCAAAGCTTTATCTTAAAACAGTTCTTTAGTTGGGCTGGAGGCCCAAAGGATCAGACACTTCAAGAGCAAACACGTTAAATTCAAATCGGCTGAAGGCCATAACATTAATTTTTTTTAATACCAAAGGCCTTACGTGAAACAGTTCTTTAATTTAGGCTGAAGGCCTTAAGACTAAAAGAACTCAAACTCAAAATCGGCTGAAGGCCCAACACTTAAAATTGAACAATATTAAAACCTTTAAAATGCCAACGGTCTTACGTGAAACAGTTCTTTACGTTCGCCTGAAGGCCTAAAGAATCTTACGCCATAAGGGCAACGTTAATTAAAAAAAAGAAAAAAGAAATCGACTAGAAGCCATACAAGTACAAACAACAAGAAGAAATAAAGAAAATGGGCAGTACACCCAAGGGGCTCAGATGTTGGAGGGTCGGCCTAGAATTCAAACACTAACCGCTCGCTTAGGTGAGACAGGCAGTCGCGCCAACCATTCACGATCCGACGACAACCCAACCGACCGACAGCCAACGGACCGACCGACTAAATAACTTCCACTTCACCCGACCAGGGCACTACAGGGAGTTCAACGGAACAACGTAGAAGATATTGACGCCCGCAAACTACACACCGTGATGGACAGCAACAACACGATGAGAAAACTACACTGCCTTAAATTTAAGTCAACGGCCAGGACAGGTAACCAGATCGTTAATGGCTACAAAACAGAAGATTCCGCTGGTGCACTTCAGTTCAAATAACCAAATACAGTGAAACTCCACCGGAGGGTGGCTAGAATTTGCCAACTTGAAAACACACGTTGTTGCTCGCGGCAACACCCCAACAGCCGACAACGAACTCCAAACGACACAATGTGAACAGTCTTTCTTGCTGGTAGGTTAAATCGAAACTCAACTTGCGTGTCCAGGGTCGGCGAGCCACGGACCAGCAATGCGAACAGCTCCACACACACCGCGTAGAGACCGCCAGCGGCCTCGGCCAAACTACGTCCCGCGAAGAACTGACCGACTGGTCGTACACCGCCGAGCCAGAAACTATAAGCGACAGGTCAAAGATTGTCCAAGGTGGGAATATCGATACACACCGCTGCCGCCACCCGCGGAAGGACAGGATAACAGCATAATCACGATAACCGCTGGAGACTAAACACAGAATCGCAAGGAAGGATTAATCCAGTGCATAGCATGAGACAGTCATGGCTCAGGAACCTCACACTTTCATTCTCCTCAGAGGCTTCATGCCCGGATTTTCAGATGCATGCAGAAGAGGTACTCCCCCGACGAGGCGACGTGTCCTCCTCTCCATTGCTGACGGACACAGCGCGGTCTGCGCGCGTCTCTCTTCTGGCGCTGCGTTGACGGAAGCTGCGACGACAGCAGCTGCGTTGGCAGTCAGCCCTGCTGCGGGTCTCGACGCACTGCCCGCGTGCATACTGCTCTCGGTGCACACCAGCTCATAGCCTGACCCGAGGTGCGCATAGTGTCTGTAAGATGCTCCACCGTCCGTGCCTCCTATCTTGCTTAATCTCAAGTCTTGCAAAGCTCTGTCAAATTCTGGCTCTGATGCTGGGTCTCCAGCGCTTTCTACATCGACTTCCTTTTTCCTTCTATCTCATCAGACAGTTCCTTCCCGTCGTAGAGTCCTCCAGTTACCCCTGACACATGTTATGCCTCGCCTCTGCGTTTAAAAGGCCGAGTTCCTCTTGCACTGTGCTTCATCCTGCTTCTCAAATCACGGTGAGATTCGGCAGCACAGGAAACTGCAAACGAGAGTTATCACTCGTTCGTGAGGCCCCTGGTTTTTGAGTAAGTTATGTTCCAGGGCTCGATGGTTTTGATTAGGCAATCAGTAATTTAGACTCCACATTATACATAAAGATTGGTTGTTTTATTTCCTCTGTCTATTATCACTCACGATACCATTTTGTGTGCAAATTCATATTATGTATACCACACAGTGGTTTTGCAATACATTCGAGTAAATCTGGAACGTTATTATGTTTCTGTAGGTACCTGAACCCCCTTTACTGAAATTATTAATTCGTTTTGAAAGGACAAATACCCACGACTTATTTGTCAGGGTCATCATTTTCAGGTCATTATTCAATCGAGCGACATCTGACAAGGAAACAGTCCAGTTCGACACGTCGAAACCCATCATGAAATGTTTTATGCAGGGAGAATACAACGACAGAAATGAGCCGTCAAAATGTTGTATGGCAACATTCTCTGCAAAGGTTTTATTAACTGTTGTAGTTACTCGTCTTTGCCGCACGAAGAACCGCTTACTAGAGCGGTTTGTATAGCCCTTGCTGTCTAGCGCACGATCGGCCATGACAAGAGAGCATACCACCACGCAGCGCTAATAATCGGAGTGACACAAGCGAACGTGAAGCTCCTAAACCGTACAAAAGAGCTATGTATCGTTAATGTTTTGAATAAGAGGCAGCTCGTATAGACAGCTAAATTACTGCATATGTAATTTTTACAGAAGCGACTGGCAGAGGAAACTAAATCAAGGTAGGTGGTTGATACTACATTACAGACAACATCCATCAATCGTGACTAACTTGCTGAAATGAAATATTCCTTACACACAAATCACTTTATAAGAATTCAAATTCAAATGGCTCAAATGGCTCTAAGCACTATTGGACTTAACATCTGAGGTCATCAGGCCCCTAGACTTAGAACTACTTAAACCTAACTAACCTAAGGACATCACACACATCCATGCCCGAGGCAGGATTCGAACCTGCAACCGTAGCAGCAGCGCGGTTCCTGTTCAAATGGTTCAAATGGCTCTGAGCACTATGGGACTCAACATCTTAGGTCATAAGTCCCCTAGAACTTAGAACTACTTAAACCTAACTAACTAAGGACATCACACACACCCATGCCCAAGGCAGGATTCGAACCTGCCTCCGTAGCAGTCCCGCGGTTCCGGACTGCAGCGCCAGAACCGCACGGCCACCGCGGCCGGCCGCGATTCCGGACTGAAGCGCCTAGAACCGCTCGGCCGGCTTATAACAATTTCTGTAGCACAATTCTTATGATAATTCTTGCATAGCGCACATTTTATTCCTCATAGTCCTCACAGTACAGCGAAGTGTCATTTGAATGACAAAAACGAACATTTCCTTGTACCAGACGCACCTGAGGAAAGAAAAATTAATAGTTTTAGGCATGTCACAATAATTATTTGTTTTAGTCGGACGGAACTGGGTCGGAGTAAGAAATGGTCCTGGCCGTTGCTCTGATTGTTGTGCAGCACACTGAGCATACTTTTAGCAATTCGTGAAATTCGCCAACGGAATCTGATAACGCACAAATGCGTGAAATTTATGAATACTGTTCTCCGGCTGAACTTTAAATGACGCAGAGCTAACGGAAATTATATTATTCGACACTTTCTTTAAAAAAAAATTTCCGCAGTTGATAAACCTCTTTAACGGGAGTCACATTAGTTGTTCTGGGTGGAATCTGAATTACATGAACAGTCTTTCCATCGTACTCATGAAAGACAGAAGTATAGTTACGTCCAGGCCAAAAGCCCAGCAAAAGCAATGAAATAATTTCTGCAACGGTTAGAAACAGTTTCGAATGAAACGTTAAAAATAATTCTTTCCTATTCTCCCATATTTTTATAGGTCGATTTTATGGTTCTTGTCACTAAAGAGTCCTTTCTTTTATTTTTGGTCCTAATACTCCTTGAGGTACCCGAAGACAGATATAAAAATGTAGAAACAGTAATCCACTCACACTTATCACTGTCATTGTTGTACATGAATGTGTCATAGCTTTCATCGATTGCACAACAGATTATGCCTTTTCGCCTCGAAATGCGGTATTCTCGCAATTCTTTCACGAAACCTGACTGATCCGCTTTAGACACAACGGATGAGGGCAGAATAGCAAGCTTCGTCTTCACATAGGCTATGAATTAATGGCATCTCCTCTACAGTTTTACTTGAAGTAATCTTTGTTGTTTTGCCATTTCCTTTACTGTATTATTTCTTGAATCTGCTAAACCAGGTCGAAAACGACTTAAAATCAGCAATGTTCATCTCAGGTGCGAATCAAAGGGTCCAGTCTCGTAGATCTCCGTCGGTAATGGTACACTACCTCTCATGGGCAGCTCGACGTGGTCAGTATCTCAAGATGACTCCTCTAATCCTGTTCTTTATCCACGTCCAGCCATCCTGATTTAGGTTTTCCGTGACTTCCCTAAACCGCTCCAGGCAAATGCCGGGATGGTTCCTTTCAGAGGGCACGGCCGACTTCATTCCCCGTCCTTCCCTAATCCGATGAGACCGATGACCTCGCTGTCTGGTCTCCTTCCCCAAAACAACACCAACCCTGTTCTTTATACATGTTTAGGGGTTCATGTTGCTTATTAATGGGGAGTAACGGGAATTTGTGGCCACCCTGCACAGTAAATCTTTGGAGTAGTCTTTCTTTACAGTTTTGGGAGTACGAAGCAAAACCGGCTCCGCACACTGCTTAATGCTAATCGTTAAACATAATAAATATTAATTCAGTTTTATCTTCGTTGTTAATACTTAATCTTCCGCAAAAGTAACTGGTATTTTTATGGACATTAAAAGAGTTGCAAATATTAGGAACAGTAACAGCGGACAATAGTTTCTGAGAAACTATCAGCGAGAACTGAAATCTGTTTTACGAATTACGGTCGTGCCGCGTCATGTTATCCGTTTACCAACGCGCCGTTAACCAAGGACATTCGCGTACCATGTCCGCTACAGCTCCGGTTGTGGTCTACGGTTCTACAACCTCCTGACGAGCTACGATTTTGTCCATTTCCAACATTTTTTTGAATACTTACAGTACTGCTGTCTTTGGCAGAATATTCCGTTGTGTATATTCTTCCTGCATAAAAAATTTCAGAGCATGTTTCGACACGTAGGACTGGACCATTCCTTTGTGAGTCCGTGGGAGGGACCAGACTCTCGGGAGGTCCTTGATCGTGGCTACGAGAAGGCATATTCTGCGCTTTTGGCGTCTTTCAAATTGTTTGCAGTGATGTGTGTTTCTATATTAACATAATATAGAAGATTATTTTCCATATTGTATTGCATCGGTTTTGTGTCATTTGAGGAGAGCAGACGAGAAACTAATTGAGGAAAAGGATTCAGTTTTGAGAAGGTAACTGTAGAGGGTGATTTTCTCCGCCGTGTACAAATTCTAGGGATTGATACATGAGAGGATACGGAACAGAAAACGTCTAATGAACTTAAGTCCGGAAATACATGGTTTCCGTGCTAGAGACCATTTTTTCCGTTATATGTCGTTACAGAGACTGCGGTCTAATACGCGCTGTACCATGCAGCCGCAGTTACAGTATGTGCTGAAAATGGTTTCCACGTGCCGCAACGCATGCGTGTACTCGCCGTAGCGTGTTGTGTCTCTCACGTTCACATCGGCCAGGCTGCATCCGACCAGTGGCAAAAGCAGCATGAATATGCTGCTCCAGTGTCTCCACATCTGGAATGCGCTCGTCATACACGATGCTTTTGATATGCTCCATAACCAGAAATGGCACGGACTGGTATCCGGTGAACCAGCATGCCGTGCAACTGGACCCCTTCGACCGAGTCATCGACGAAGGAAGACACGACTGAGATGCGTCCGGACGTTAACGGCGAAGTGGTCTGGAGCACCATCACGTAGCGGCCACATTACCCTTCGAATCATCAATGGCACTTCTTCCAGCAGAGGAGGCAAAGTCACCCGCAGGAAATTCTGTAAGTCCTGTTGGTTCCGAAGTCCACCAGTTGAGTGGTACCATGCGGGCATACAAGCCCTCACAGCAAGGTGCCGTAAGGCCGTCGTATTCAACGGAGATAATCTTGAGAATTAGTATTTTGCAGCTAAAAGACTGGGGAATAGCATGGTGTGTTGGAATCCTGAAAAATTCCGGCCTGTTAGCAACGTGGAAGAAAGACTGGTCACAAAACATGGTGGCCGATTATCCCGGTCGCACCGATGCTGATCATTCGCTGCCACCATACCATGTGGGTCTGCATATTACCCCACAGACGCCTGTTATGAAAGTTGAAGAAAGGTGGCCTCATCTGTGAATAGGATGGCTGACACAAATCTCGGAATCGTGGTTACCTGGTGAAGAAACCAGTGAAAAAAAAAAATGCTCCCGATGTGGAAAGTCTGTCACCAGTAAGCCTTCACACTTACAATAGGTGATAAGGGTAATAAAAATTGTCATGGAGAAGGTTCCACACGTTTGTCTGGCTTACCCTGTACCGGCAGGCCAACTGCCCGCTACTGACACGGCGGTCGCCTTCCACAGTGTTAATCACATTTTCGTCCACATCTGGTGTCCGAACACTTCGGGCACTTCCTTCACTGTTTCATGCTTTCTGAAACGACCCTGCCTAGGACAAACGGCGAATCTCTGTTGCAAATATTGAATGCTGTGGTTGGTGCAGATAGGTCTCCTCATACAACCATGCTGCCCGCCGCCTGTTGCCATTTGCCTTTCCGCAAGTAAACACCATGCCGGCGAGCCCCCGATTCAAATACGACACCATTGTGTACAGCGGTGTTTCACATCCACTACAAGGTGAGTCAGCGAGAGAAGTGAATCGGGCACAACATTACCAATTACTACGGCAGCAGAGAGCGGCAGGGCATGAAGTACGAGGAACAACACCACCCTCTAGCGAGGAACAATGCATACTGTACTATGGCTGCATCGTACAGCGCTTATTACACCGCAGTCTCTGTAACAAAGTACGAGGTGCATTCAAGTTCTAAGGCCTCCGATTTTTTTTTCTCCAGACTGGAAGGAGATAGAAACATGCGCATTGTTTTAAAGTGAGGCCGCAATCATTGTCAATACGGCCCAGAGATGGCAGCACCGTACGGCAGATGGAATTTTACCGCCAACGGCGAGAATGAGAACTGTTTTAAATACTTAAAATGGCGACGGTTTCCTTACTTGAACAGCGTGCAGTCATTCGTTTTCTGAATTTGCGTGGTGTGAAACCAATTGAAATTCATCGACAGTTGAAGGAGACATGTGGTGATGGAGTTATGGATGTGTCGAAAGTGCGTTCGTGGGTGCGACAGTTTAATGAAGGCAGAACATCGTGTGACAACAAACCGAAACAACCTCAGGCTCGCACAAGCTGGTCTGACGGCATGATCGAGAAAGTGGAGAGAATTGTTTTGGGGGATCGCCGAATGACTGTTGAACAGATCGCCTCCAGAGTTGGCACTTCTGTGGGTTCTGTGCACACAATCCTGCATGACGACCTGAAAATGCGAGAAGTGTCATCCAGGTGGGTGCCACGAATGCTGACGGACGACCACATGACTGCCCGTATGGCATGTTGCCAAGCAATGTTGACATGCAACAACAGCATGAATGGGACTTTCTTTTCGTCGGTTGTGACAATGGATGAGACGTGAATGCCATATTTCAATCCAGAAACAAAGCGCCAGTCAGCTCAATGGAAGCACACAGATTCACCACCACCAAAAAAACTTTGGGTAACCGACAGTGCTGAAAAAATGATGGTGTCCACGTTCTGGGAAAGCGAGAGCGTAATCCTTACCCATTGCGTTCCAAAGGGCACTACGGTAACAGGTGCATCCTTCGAAAATGTTTTGAAGAACAAATTCCTTCCTGCACTGCAACAAAAACGTCCGGGAAGGGCTGCGCGTGTGCTGTTTCACCAAGACAACGCACCCGCACATCGAGGTAACGTTACGCAACAGTTTCTTCGTGATAACAACTCGGAAGTGATTCCTCGTGCTCCCTACTCACCTCACCTGGCTCCTAGTGACTTTTGGCTTTTTCCAACAATGAAAGACACTCTCCGTGGCCGCACATTCACCAGCCGTGCTGCTATTGCCTCAGCGATTTTCCAGTGGTCAAAACAGACTCCTAAAGAAGCCTTCGCCGCTGCCGTGGAATCATGGCGTCAGCGTTGTGAAAAATGTGTACGTCTGCAGGGCGATTACGTCGAGAAGTAACGCCAGTTTGATCGATTTCGGGTGAGTAGTTAATTAGAAAAAAAATCGGAGGCCTTAGAACTTGAATGCACCTCGTATAATTGAGTAGATGGTCTCTAGCATAGAAACCATGCATTTCGCGACATAAGTTCATTAGATGTCTTTTGTTCGGCATCCTCACATCGACCAATCCCTAGAGTTTGTGCACGGTGTGAAAAAATCATCCTGTATATGAAAATTTCACTGGACATTACACCTGCGCTAAGAATAAGTCAGTTGTTGCTAAAGAAAGACTCATTGCTCATACGCCAGTATCACTCGTGTCACAAAGTAACATTTTCTTTGTTATTTCTTGCCTAGCGCACTTCTCCACTTACAAGCCAGGAGTACTCTATCTTAAATTAACGGAGGTATCTGTGCTATATCATTCCTTACTTCTGTCCTAGCATAACTTCTGCTCGCACAAACGGGGAGCGTTCAATCGTAGATTGTGGTGTAAGCGGCAGCAGTAATTAATTCGAGTGTCGGCGTGCTCCTAATGGTCGGTACTCTCGCCTGCCCGCATCGAGGTATGCGCGGCTTTCTTCTCCTTCCCGGCTGCAACCTTCCCCCTCCCCCACCCCCCTCCTGGCCACCGACGACTGCGAACCATCGGCGCCAATTTTCTTGCGGAGCCGTTTTCTTAATTAAACGGCGCAGCGGAGCCGCCGCATTGGTCCGAGAGAGTCTTTACGGTGGCGAAGCGTGATCCGGCTCACGGGTAGCGCCCATGTAATAACGGTTGATTACCGGGTTAATTGCGGGATTCTTAAGGAAGCCTGCACTCCTGGTTTTGAGGACACTCAACCGCTTCCGAGGTCTCTGACAGGCTCCACAATATTAAGTTTACTTTCAGTTGCTAGTGTTCATGATGCTTGCAAACAGAACTAACACTTGTAGGAAATGAGATACATAAATAATATTTGTACTGCGTCGTGAACAACTTGTCTGAAAGCTGCCGTTATGGTATTCTGGTATTTCCATAGCTATTTGGTGTGTTTGTTCGCTACAACTTCATACACATGCGATCTAATTTTCGTATTTTTGGTACAAAAATAAGTGGGTCAAATGGCTCTGAGCACTATGGGACTTAACGTCTCAGGTCATCAGTCCCCTAGAGCTTAGAACTACGTAAACGTAACTAACCTAAGGACATCACACACATCCACGCCCGAGGCAGTATTCGAACCTGCGACCGTAGCGGTCGCGCGGTTCCAGACTGTAGCGCCGAGAACCGCTCGGCCACCACGGTCGGCCAGAAAGAAGTAATTCCAGTTGCTGTGAGCTGGTGTGTGTGCATCACGCCTGTCGGGAGAGTCTGACGTGACTACAGCTTTTCTCGTTGAGATCGTATTACAGCATCCTCAGGCGACGTACATGTGTAGCCCATCTTTCTCATGGGAGAACATAGCGGCAGACTGCACGAACAAATGCTTGTAGGTCCATGTGCAGCACGTGGGTTCACGAGATGGACTCAAGACAACAGGTTGGCAAGACGAGCGGGAATGGATCCTTCCAGAAAGACTGCAGCACGAGAGTATCGTATAACGCTTTGACTAACAGAGAGGTAAAAACAGCAGAAGTTCGGGCAGAGGTCATAGGCACGTACCCTCAGGAACATACGAAGGGCTTTCGATAAGTACAGCAACATATTTTTTTCACGACCAGTATCGGTTTTAAAAATGCAGAATTTATTGTGAGACATGATGAGATATTTCCTCTTCATACTTATAGTTTCATCAAGTTCCGATAAATGGTAGCTCTTGGCGTAGCCTTCAGAATGACATCTGTAACAGAGATGCATTCCAAGCAGAGAATTCTCATTGCGTTTCTATCGCCGGGAAACCAGAGCATCGCAGATATTCATAGGTTGTTCAAATGTGTGTGAAATTTTGTGGGACTCAAATGCTAAGGTCATCAGTCCCTAAGCTTACACACTACCTAATCTACATTATCCTAAGGACAAACACACACACACCCATGCCCGAGGGAGGACTCGAACCTCCGCCGGGAGCAGCCGCACAGTCCATGACTACAGCGCCGTAGACCGCTCGGCTAATCCCGCGCGGCTCACATGTTTCAAAATACACTTTTCAGTCTTGGCATTTAAAATAACACGCACTGAAACGTTGTAGGGCATTTAAAAATATCGACTTGTTAGTTGGTTAAGACAAATACTACACTGTACTCCACATCTATACTACTTGATGGAAGGGGCCTGCATTTAGGTTAAGTAATTGGGAGAGGGAAGGTGGATTGATTCTTTGGCCAAGTTAAAGAGTTTGTGGAGATGCTTGTTGGAGGTCAGGTGGGTTTCGGGGACAAGTATAATGTGAGAGGTATACAGATGTCTAGGATGGGAGCCAGACAAATGTCAAGAGAAGGGTAGGACGGGGGAAGGATGGGAGGCCTGAAAACGAAAGGCGGCAGGGAGGAGAGGGAAATCTTACGGGAGGATTGGACGTCATAGCAGGTATGACTGTTAGGGGGCGAGACTTTGTTGAAACTGCGCTCGAAGAGGCCATGGGCTGTGTGTAAGTGCAGAGTGTGTGGAATATGTTTATCGATGCCAGGGTTTGTGATTAAGGGGGAAGTATTCACTCGGTTCGAGGTAGTCAGTGTAAGACGTAGGTCGCAAATAATTCCTGTACGGGAGGGTAAGAGAATTCGGAACGAAAGACGAAGTACGTTGTGTCAAGGGTTTGGTGATATCGATAGATTGTATATGGGACAGACATTCAGACGAGATTTGCGTAGGAGTATATAGATAGGATGAAGGCTTTATAAGGTGTGGAGGATGACGGGCACAGGTTAGTAAACTGAGTTGATAAAAGACTTTGCCGAACTGGACCTCCTTTTGCCCGGCGTAGTGCAACAACTGAACGTGGCATGAACTCAACGAGTTTGTCTCAAGTACAGATAGTACTGAGGATCAAAGTTCAAAACCATCGTACAATATGTGTTAGATGAGTATGTGCCAAGCAAGATCGCAAGAGATGGAAAAGGGTCACCGTGGTACAACAACCGAGTTAGAAAACTGCTGAGGAAGCAAAGGGAACTTCACAGCAAACATAAACATAGCCAAAGCCTTGCAGACAAACAAAAATTACGCGAAGCGAAATGTAGTGTGAGGAGGGCTATGCGGGAGGCGTTCAATGAATTCGAAAGTAATGTTCTATGTACTGACTTGGCAGAAAATCCTAAGAAATTTTGGTCTTATATCAAAGCGGTAGGTGGGTCAAAATAAAATGTGCAGACACTCTGTGACCAAAATGGTATTGAAACAGAGGATGACAGACTAAAGGCCGAAATACTAAATGTGTTTTTCCAAAGCTGTTTCACAGAGGAAGGCTGCACTGTAGTTCCTTCTCTAGATTGTCGCACAGATGACAAAGTGGTAGATATCGAAATAGACGACAGAGGGATAGAGAAACAATTAAAATCGCTCAAAAGAGGAAAGGCCGCTGGACCTGATGGCATACCAGTTCGATTTCACACAGAGTACGCGAAGGAACTTGCCCCCCTTCTTGCAGCGGTGTACCATAGGTCTCTAGAAGAGCGTAGCGTTCCAAAGGATTGGAAAAGGGCACAGGTCATCCCCGTTTTCAAGAAGGGACGTCGAACACATGTGCAGAACTATAGGCCTATATCTCTAACGTCGATCAGTTGTAGAATTTTGGAATACGTATTATGTTCGAGTATAATGAATTTTCTGGAGACTAGAAATCTAATCAGTAGGAATGAGAATGGGTTTCGAAAAAGACGGTCGCGTGAAATCCAGCTGGCGCTATTCGTCCACGAGACTCAGAGGGCCATAGACACGGGTTCCCAGGTAGATGCCGTGTTTCTTGACTTCCGCAAGGCGTTCGATACAGTTCCCCACAGTCGTTTAATGAACAAAGTAAGAGTATATGGACTATCAGACCAATTGTGTGATTGGATTGAAGAGTTCGTAGATAACAGAACGCAGCATGTCATTCTCAATGGAGAGAAGTCTTCCTAAGTAAGAGTGATTTCAGGTGTGCCGCAGGGAAGTGTCGTAGGACCGTTGCTATTCACAATATACATAAATGACCTTGTGGATGACATCGGAAGTTCACTGAGGCTTTTTGCGGATGATCCTGTGGTATATCGAGAAGTTGTAACAGTGGAAAATTGTACTGAAATGCAGTAGGATCTGCAGCGAATTGACGCTTGGTGCAGGGAATGGCAATTGAATCTCAATGTAGACAAGTGTAACGTGCTGCGAATACATAGAAAGAAAGATGCTTTATCATTTAGCTACAATATAGCAGGTCAGCAACTGGAAGCAGTTAATTCCATAAATTATCTGGGAATACCCATTAGGAGTGATTTAAAATGGAATGATCATATAAAGTTGATCGTCGGTAAAGCAGATGCCGGACTGAGATTCATTGGAAGAATGATAAGGAAATGCACTCCGAAAACAAAGTAAGTAGGTTACAGTACGCTTGTTCGCCCACTGTTTGCATACTGCTCAGCAGTGTGGGATCCGTACCAGTTAGGGTTGATAGAAGAGATAGAGAAGATCCAACGGAGAGCAGCGCGCTTCGTTACAGGATCATTTGATAATCGCGTAAGTGTTACGGAGATGATAGATAAACTCCAGTGGAAGACTCTGCAGGAGAGACGCTCGGTAGCTAGGTACGGGCTTTTGTTGAAGTATCGAGAACATACCTTCACCGAGGAGTCAAGCAGTATATTGCTCCCTCCTACGTACATATCACGAAGAGACCATGAGGATAAAGTCAGAGAGATTAGAGCCCACACAGAGGCATACCAGCGATCCTTCTTTTCACGAACAATACGAGACTGGAATAGAAGGGAGGGAAGTTGAAACGATATTGTACACTCGTGTTTGTACATTTCTGGCTAGTATCACATAATTGGAGAGAGGCTAGACTGATACAGAAGTATGTAGATCACGCTGCACCATGGCTAATCCAAAATAGCCAGTACATTAAGAAATTTGCCTGCGAGAGAAAAATGTCTTTGCTATGAAGTTTTATATGCTATTTGGCTGTAGAACAAAATGATACACATTAAAATGTTGACCCTGAATAGTGCTAATCTTTATCTTTTACCTGGCAAACAATCACTTTACCAGAACTGTTATTCTAATTACACACAATATGAACATAAAATTTAACGCATTTTACTTTCTGATAAAGTGCTTAAAAAATTACAAGGTTGCACTTTTCTGATATCTTGTAATGATATGATATCTCTGAACTGCCATCTCACAAATACATTCCGACAATCACTGTATCTTACAGTGGACATGAATTTTGATGATGGTTAAATTTGTTGACCTACCTGTGCACACCGAACGCTCGCCTGTCCTGCAACCTGTTGCTATTAGGAATATTGGTTTAGGAATAGTGGTCTGGCTGTGCAAAGCAAAATTTCAATTACCGTATTTGCGGTGTGCAGTGCAAGACGCTATCTCACCAGGTTTCACAAAATGCTTCTGCAGCCTACAGCTCGCGATGTGCAATGTGAGTATACAAAACACATTCATAAAGGTAAGAAATTAAAAGAGACGAACTAAACTTAACGGCTGATAAATGAGAACAAAGACTCAAAGTATAACTATGCTTCATTAAGTCATAGCAACAATTCACCCTTTCACAAAGTTCTCACAACTTGACAAGTTACCAAAATATTTCTTAGTAACTTTCCTGTTTACAGTTACTTGAAAACTGTTTCAAATATAAGACAAATGCATGTGTTACACTATAAAATTTTTACCGTGGAAATGAGCGTATGGTATCGATGGCCGGGAGGCCTCCTGTCCCCGGAAGTTCGTCCGCCAAGTGCAAGTCGTATTTCAGTCGACGCCACATTGGACGACTTGGGCGCCCTCGGTGAGGATGAAATGATGAAAACAACACAAACCCACTCACCGAGAGGAGAAAAATCTCTAACCCGGCCGGGAATCGAAACCGAGCCCGCTTGCATTGGAGGCGAAATCGTAATGGCAAGGAAGACAGTTACCTTTCAAAGTCCCCTGCAGAAATACTGAGCAATGGTGCCCTATAGCCGTCCATAATTACGGAAGTATTGCCGGTGAAGGACTTTGTGCAGGGACTAATTTCACGACTGTGTCCCATAAACGCTCGATGTGATTCATGTCGGGCAATGTAAGCAGCCAAATCATTCGCACAAACTGTCCAGAATATTCTTCAAGCCAATCGTGAGCACTTGTGGTCTGGTGACATGGCCCAATGTCATCCATAAAAATTCGATCGTCATTTGAGCTCATGAAGACCATTAACGGCTGCACATGATCCCCAAGCAGCCGATCGTAGCCACTTCCAGTCAATGATAGGTTCAGTTGGACCAGAAAACCCAGTCCATTCCTACGTAAACAAAGCCCAGACCATTAGGGAGCTATCACCAGCTTGCAGAGCGCCTTGTTGATAGCTAGGTCTACGGCTTCGTCGGTTCTGCGCTACACTGGAACTCTACTATCGGCTCTTACGAGCTGAATTCGGGACTCGTCTGACCAGGCCACGTTTTTTCAGTCGTCTAGGGTCCAACCAATATGGTCACGGGCCCAGGAGACCCGCTGCAGGCGATTTAGTGCTGTCAGCAAAGGCACTCGCGTCTGTCGGCTGCTGCCACAGCCCATTAACGCAAAATTTCACCGCACCGTCCTAACGGATACGTCCGCGCACCTCCCGCATTGATTCCTACAGTTAGGCCTCGCAGTTTTGCTTGTCTGTTAGCACTGACAACTATACGGAAACTCTGCTGCTCTGGGTCGTTAAGTGGAGGCCGCTGGGCAATGCGTTGTCCACGGTGAGAGGTAATGCCTGAAATATGGCGTTCTCGGCACACTGCTGACACTATGGATCTCGGAATATTGAATTCCCTAATGGAAATACCATGTGTGTACTTCCTTTGCTCTTTCATTATTAATTCCCGTCGTACGGCCATAAACACGTCTGGGAAGACTTTTCACACGAATCGTCTGAGTACAAATGTCGGTTTTGCCAACGTGCTACACTTGTATACCTTGTATTCGCCATACTACTGCCTCCTGTATATTAGCATGTTGCTATCACATGACTTTTGTTACCTCAGTGTAAGTCTATTGTGGGCTTTGTGTTGGGTGATTTAGCGGGGGTGGTCACTATTTTGATTTGCAATCATGTATTAGACCGAGATATTTTAGTGTGTGTGTTAATTGGATAGGACGGTCTTCTATGGTTAGTGATAGTTTACCGTCTACCTCCTTGTCTAGGGACGCCAGATGAAAGTTGATGTCGTCGAGCCCTGAATCAAAATTGCGCAACGGATAACTGGGGAGGGGAGCTTGAGAGCGCTACCTAGAGAGCGTGCCCTTTCTCTACGATAATAGGCAAGGGGCTGGAGGGCTCACACGCTGGTGTGTGGGTCCCTGCATTCTACAGCTTTTACTTTAAATAAATTCCTTTAACTTGACTTCTTTGTGATTTTTAAGGTATATTAAAGATTGATGACAGTTGATTACCTATTTATTTTAAACATTATCACTCGACTTTACAGCGATTGCAGCAATTGTTTCAGTTTACAGATATTACAATTTTTACAACTTATAGCTCGGGTATATTATATACCAATCTGCACGCACTTTTCTACGGGCAAGACGGAATTGCGTTGGCCAAATGTATACCACCAAAGCCTCCCAACATTTTACATAGGACATCCACTATGTGAGGAGGATAACGGGCAAACTGGGGACCAGATACATTAACACAGGGGGTCGAATTTCCTAAATTAACGAGATCATTCATTTCCTTACACAATCAGAAGCTGGAAATAAAAGAATTAGTGCAAATATTCGAATACCTCTCTTCCATGCGTGAACATTGAGACAGACGCACTGAGGGCACGTCTGCTCACTTACCCGTCTTCTGTAACCCTCCACTTTTCTCTGCCTCGTGATGGCTGGGTGTTGTGTGATGTCCTTAGGTTAGTTAGGTTTAAGTAGTTCTAAGTTCTAGGAGACTGATGACCATAGATGTTAAGTCCCATAGTGCTCAGAGCCATTTGAACCATTTTGTAACCCTCCACGAATGTGGCGGGCACCCGGAGGTCTTCCTGGGGCCCGGTGGAGGGGGATGGTCGAACCACTTGGCCGTGACCAACCTCTCCACCCCAGATCTTATGACACTGGAAAGTCTTTGACTTTTACCTGCCTCTTCTGTCTCTCTGATCCCCTACCCAGGAGTAGGGTTGGCACTACTATACTACATAACTACTTCCCAACAAGGACTTGGCCACGCTTTACGGAAAGGTGTGAGGAGGATTAGGAAAGTTCATGTGCAGATTCACATTCACGTACAAGAAATGCATAATACACGACACATATAAATACGTATTATGAAGCCTGACACATTTCTTTCCACCCGTCCACATGGGTTCTGTTGCACCCGCGGCCGGTCGCGTCGTACAATAAAATTGGCTGCGGAGCCGCCTCTGTTTCTATTTCCCGGTGCGAACGAGCAGCGAAACCTGCTGCTTGTAGAGCGGAAACTACTGTACCGTTTCATTAGGTAAAAGTAGTGGATGTGAAAATTACGGATGGCTCGTTCAACAATTTTTGCCAACGAGACAGGACTGGTCCGATGCCTCTAGATTAAAAAACAAGTGAAAATTAAAAAAAAGAGTAGGATACGTCGCAGTAACAGCAGATGTGGAGGCAAGGCAAAAGCCTCGATGAAGACACAAGTGGTGAACGGACGCGACCATTAATTCGGCGGCGGTACTCGGGGCGGGTGGGTGGGAGCCTCCGGCGGCGCCGCTTTGCCGCCTATTGGCTTCGTCGGCGCCAAGTGGCAGAACGAGAGGCCGACTCGCGGAAAGGTTGCCGTCGCAGATTACGGTGGCCGGGGCGCCCCGGGGAGCGGGCGGCGCAAATCAGATTACGTATTATAATGCGGCCTCTCCGGCGAACGCCCAAGGGCGCCGGCTGCCGGGAATATTAATGTCCGCCGCAGCCGCGTCAGCGCCCGCCGCCGGGGGCCGCGAGAAATCGCCCGCCGCCTGTTTCTGCACCGCGTCACATCCACATCACGTAACATCGAACCCCGGAGCTCGCTTCTCGCCTTTCGCTGCTCCCGTAATGGTGGCAAATCAAGTACAGTATTTTATTAACTGATTTTATTACTATTATCTGAGTGTGGCGATCACTCTGTGCAGGATCTCAGTTTAAAGTCGTATTTCAACTTTATGAAATACAGTCCCCTGGCCTGTGTTCGATCTCTACAGCCTATGAATGTACAGACACTGTAACGCCCACGCTCGGGCGTACGTTAGCTCTTTAAAGCCTGTACTATGATAAGTTGACGGGCTTCACCTTATAAGAAAGGATTTTAGTAAATATGTTGACCGCGTGTACCTGAATGGAGGCAAAATTAGACTTACACCCACTCAGTAACAACAATGATACGTCAAGCAAGTCTAAAGTGCAACTACACGTTAGTACGGACAAGAAACGACACAGCAGATACTACCAATTGTTAATAATACGGTCGCCAGCCTAATTAGGCGTTAAGTGAGTTTCTTCCTTATACAAGTGGTTGTACGTACAAGCATAACAACACGTAGTAATACTGCATTATATGGTAAATTTTAGAACCAGAAAAATCTACTGAACTAATATTTTCCCTTTCTGTACTAATTTTGACAAGCTATAAATACACAACATTACACTATAATGATTACTACAAACTGCGTTTTGTCTATTGATCCGACTGAAATCGGGCATAGGTTACCCTAGAAATAGAACTTTTGAAACACACAAACAATGTCAATTTTAATAAGGGTAAAACACTGATAAATTTAGGTTTTATATTGACTTTAACTTTGCAGGTCAAATCAGTTCAGTACACTCCAGAATTTAAATGAATAGAAAAGAAAAGAGTGGAGGGGTTGGGGGGACCCTAAACTGTTATGATCACTGTGTTGCAACTATTAACTATTGGAAACATTAATCACTCAAGATTTACAAAATATGAGTTACTACTCTTTTTGTCTTATTACTTCCCCTTTTAACTACCATTATTTTTGTCTCAAATTAATTAAGCTTTATTACTAAACCAGTTCCAAAATTAACTTCCAACTTTGTCAGACCTTTGTTCTTTGCTTATATTTTCATTAACAATAAAGCTCCTTAAAATTCATTCTAGCATAAAAAGGTCTGCAGGAAATTCTTATTAACATAAACTTTAAATCTTCATTTCGGGGCACTCGGATTGCACAACATGTGGAAAGGACCCTGTCTAGGTTAGTGATAAGGATAATTAATTGATAGGACAATTCTGGTAAAAGTTAAGTTGTTATTGAACAGTCAGGAACAAAATTAACACTGGTCCACACGAATACAACTCTAAAGATTCAACCTGTTCGTGTCGATGCAGCGGTTGGCGAGCGGCGAGATGGCGAGGCGCACAGCACACCTACAATCACAGCTATGGCTCTTGGTGTATCGGCACTTTGCTTCTTCTTAGCGTCGCAATCCTTTTCAATTCAGTGCCTATAGAAGATAGCCATGCTGTGTAGTCGTCGGAAACGGCACCTCCGAGGCTCAATGAAACCACTTTTTCCAGGATAGCCTCCTCGATCCGGAACGTGTTCCTCAGACCGATGCCCATCTCCGACTGTATTGCTGAGCCCGTTATGCCGTGCCGCGCCCGTGTGTATTTTCCCGCGCTCGCCTGCCATCCACCCTTTACCGCTCCCCTACTGATAGGGTATTCACCAAAGGTTTTACATTCCATATGTCCAAATACATTGCCTGTGTATGGACCAGGCGCACAATTACAATTTTAAACATGTCGCAATAGATTCAACATGTGTTACACTTCAATTCTGTTATAGCATTTCTTGAAATTTGACATAAATATTAACATTCACATCGAAAGTTGCTTACATTTTCTTTAACATAATGACACGAAAAGAAAAAGGAATGAAATCAAAACATTGCTGACATTAATTCATCGAAAATCAGAAGAAAAATTATTATATGTACAGTTGTTGTTGTTACAATACCACTTTCGTACCACTGGGTCTCTGCACTCCCTCGTGCCCTGTGTTCCCTCTTCCTCTCCCGCCCCCCGTGTCTCCTGCCTCTTCGTGTACCCCCTGATGCCCCTCGTCTCTTCATCCCGCCGCTTCCCCTGCTGCCCCTTGCTCTCCCCTCCTTTTCCATCCTCTCTGCCCTTTCCCTCGGCAGTTTTGTTCTTCACTGTGTGTGCTCCAAATGGGTTTTAAGTGTGTTGTTCTGGAGTGTTTTTACTACTGTGGCCGACTTTAACGTGTGCATGTCCATTCAGTGTCTTCTCTGAGTTTTGCAGACTCGCCAACTGTGTTTTTTTAACTTTCTGGTGGCTTTTCACTGTCCTCCATGAACGTCTCCGTGTTAGTCTATTTTTTACCTCCATTTTGTCCCATTATTCTGTTTTATGTTCCCCTTTCTCGCCTTATGTATGTAACATTTTATTCTTATTTAAAGCTGTTATGTCACTCAGCTGAAGAGCGGCGGATTGTGCCGCTGACAGCCCTCCCCTGCCCGTATTGGGCAGGGGAATGAAATCACAATAAAGAAAAAAAAATTTCGTACCACTGGCTCCCAACATCCACTATTTGGACAACATATCACAGACAGATGCGAACTCACCCATCACAACACAATACAAAAAACAAGTGTTACACAAACATTACACTGTTCCTAATCGTGACTGCATTACCAGCAGACACCTAAAAAAAAGTCCCTGATTCTGTTTCCTTCTTCTTCTTCTTCTTCGTCTAGCAACTCTTACAATTATGTAAAAACGCTTCTCTCCACAGACTACTATCGTGAGGTCTGAGGTGCTGCAGCTTACATGTTCGTCTTTCTCGCGATGCGAGCGTATTCGTCAAGACTCTTTTCTTGCTCGGGCAGCAATGGCTACTGCATAACTTATGTTAAAAGCATAACAGAGCCAAACACTCGACAAAGTGACACATCATATGAAGAAATGTCGGGTACGGCCTTTCTGTCATACATTCCCAGAGTGAAGGATAGAATTGGCCGTATACTGCCGAAACACGACGGAAAGGCTTTTTAAAATCCAACGAAGACGGTCAAAGAGTGCGTCAGATCGACAAAGGAGAAAAGGGACCAACTTGCAATGTAGCGAATACACCGCGTACCACGCACATGCGGAAAAGTTTATGTCGGAATGATTGGACGATCAATCAACACCAGGATCGTAGAACATAAGCGACATTGCAGGTTTGGGCAGATCGAAAAATCGACCGTGGAAGAGCACGCTCTGTGTGAGGCCGACCACGTACTGAAATTAGCCTACACCGAAGTTCTGGCTGTAGAGAAGAGCTGTCACGCCTTCTTGTTCAGAGAAGCTGTAGACCTACACTGAGCTGTGCCGGCTCGTATCGATTGATCGATCGGGTCGGCATGGTGTGATCTTTGGGCTCGGCCGTTTGACGTGGCTTTTGGCCGCGACGGGCGTGGGGGCTACAGAGGGACAGCCGGAGAGCCGCGCGGCGCGGGAGAATCGGAGGCGAGCGTGGTTGAGCAGGCCGCGGCACGACGCAGAGGTGTGGTGTGTCTGACACGTCTGCAGGACCGAACCTGGCTTGTACTGTGGGAACTGGACTCGGCCACATTACCCGAATCGAGTCGTGCCGCCCTGATCTGAATCTGTAAAGGATTTCATAAAAGATTTCGTCAGAATTGCTTGTCATGTTTTTGGTGCGCATATTATACTGATCCTTGCTTCCCAAGTATCGGCATCACGACCGGAAACTGTTGTCTTGTCAACCAAAAGGTCCCCTCTATTTAGTGCTGTTTAGGTAAACACGTGTTATTGTGTTTGGTCAAAGCTCTATCTGGATTTTGTGATGTGATCCAGTCCGAGAAAGCGACGTGTACTAATTGGTACTGTTGCTGTTCCGAGAGACGGACGGCGTAAGCCAATATGGTGGAACTGTAATATTTTTTCCTGGTACATTGAGCCGTGTGGACATTGTTATAGTTGGTTCAAAGCACAGGCTTAACACTGAATCCGTACTTCCTGTGTTATCTAATTGCATTACTTGTTCACTCGTAAACAGTGAAATGCTAGCCTTACTTGACTGTTTAACAGTATCCTGTTAAGGGGTAATTTAAATGAGCTCCCCAGTTTCAGTGAGCATATGTTACCTACTAGTGTAGTTTAAATTTCTAAGCTGACTTGGTATTATGCTATCCGCCCTCGTCCTTTAAGGTTACGTCAAGGGCATTAGTTATTGATTCACCCTTGACTATTTTGTTTCAACGTTCGTGAAATAGGCTGTCATTTTATACAGCGTGAAAGGTGGCTACACTGAGCCACTGCGCCAGAGATTGCGCCAAAGAGTATTATTAAGCCGCCTCCACAGTGCTTCGAGAGAGCTCGTGGTAGTCAGTGCCTGTTAAGAACTCGTAGAAGACAGTGCATGTTAAGAACTCGTAGAAGACAGTGCTTGTTGAGAGCTCGTAGTAGTGAGTGCCTGTTAAGAACTCGTAGAAGTCAGTGCCTGTCGAGGTCTCGTGGTAGTCTGTGCTGAGATGTTGTAGCAGAGAGTGTTGGTTGAGATGTGCTATTAGGCAGTGCTTCCTGAGATGTGATATTGGAGAGTTCTGGTTGAGATATAATGTAAGGATTAGAATGATTTTCATCAATATAAATGACGTAACTAACTCCGTTTGTTTTTATTTCAGTGTCCTAAATAATGCGTCATTACAGGTTCAGTCAACAAAGCATATGGCGTGTGTTCTTGTATTAGAGTGTAATTCTGCTTTCCTTACGCAATTATCGTACTTCTAATTTTCTTTTATCACGTCAGTATAATTGGTATTTAAAAAATTCTTGTCTTGTTGAAGAAGAACCGTGCCAGATGTGTACGTTGAGTCACACTCCCACACACAGAACAATTACATTTGTGCTTTGGTTTAGTAGGTTTTATAGTTGCTGGGGACTTAATTAATTAATTGTGTTAACGAAAATTTTCAGTTCATTCTTTGTTGTTGTTCTTTGCAGTCAGATGGCGCAATAATACTAGTCAGGGCCAACCGTTTACGAGACACAGCGTAATCGGACATACAGCTACTAAAATATTTTCAATCATATTTAATTAAGCCCCCATGCAATCGTCGTCATTTTACGTTTGAGGAATTAATGTTTGCTGGTTTCTCCCTCCCCCTCCCCCGCCTTTCTCTGAAATTGTATAGTAGCACGGGCTCTAAGACCTTTTTTTCCGCTGTGTCATAGTGTACTGTGTGCGGCACTCTGTCCAGCTCGCCCGCTTGCTGTGGGTTCTGGGTCCAGCCGCCTCTGGTCTGGCTCCAGTGGGCCCCCTTCTGCTACTTGAATTAGCCCGTGCCTATGTGACGCCACCTATTTTGGAAATGTGTCACGAAGGGGCGTATCTGTTTGAATTTTATTTTGTGTTAAAAAATTTTTGTGATATCCATTATTGGTTAAACTTTATCTCATTATTGTAGTCTCCTTTTGGGAGCTTTACTGTGTACAGAATTTAATGAACTTGAAAGTCACTTAATGCTTGTAACGCCGGAAATGCATATCCTTCTATTTCCATCTATTGTACTATAGATTGCTCCTTATTTTGTAACCTGAAGACATGACATTTCTGTCTCTTGATATATTGTAATTGTTTTACTGTTTGTATATATATATTTATGCATTTATGTTGGTTTGTTTTGTGAATATTATTTGTATTTATACGCTGGGTCTGGCCTAGGGAAAACTATGCTATCGAACGAATACATCGATAGGTCGTGTGGAGAACCAAAGTATTTAGGATCTTTGGTAGTGTTAACTCTGTCGCGTGGAGCGCGGGCTGAGAAGGGAGAGTCTGGCTGGAGTAGTGCAGTGGAGCAGGTGTGTTGTGTGACGCTCCCGCGAGTTGCCGCGCTTTCGGGGTTTGGCAGCATGTAATTGCGCTCGACTTGCTATGATAGCTTCTGACACGGTGTCGCGGACGGGAAGCATTAGATGGCGCACATCAAGAACCCGTTTCGCCTGGTGACCGTGTCGAGAAGAAGGCGCGCCAACATCCAGCTTCTGCAACAGCGACGGCCGACAATGAGTGACTGTCGCCACCTCCTCGATCGACGGCTTCAAACCTTCGATCAACCAACAAGGAAGACTGGAAGCACGTAAAGTTTTAGAACTGTATGGCAGACCTCAGCTTTTCAAACTGTTCCATTTTCATAACTAAATTACAGCAACGTAGCATGAGCCTTTGTTGCTCATTGTCCCAATTGCATTACCAAGCAGGGTCCCTTCCTTTTCTGGAATGAACCCGAGTGTCGTTGAAATTCAAACGCCAGCATCATTCGATTTCACTGTTTTAATTTCAAAGTTCAGTTAAGGTATTCATGGCTGGCTACAATATTTAGATTACACAAGCACAAATTAAGAGTGCGAGTTTTGTTACCGTATTTTAGCTTACCTCTGACTGCAGCTCAGCTTGGTACGTACTAAATTTTACTATTGTTAATTGTTCAGAATCATTTAATTCAAGTTCAAAGTTAAATCTCTTATTTCTAAATTGCGTAGATTCAAGTAGCTTTTGAAATGATTGTTGAGGTAGTCCAAGACTAACCGTATTTTACTGAATTTCGATGTGCTTCAGAAAGAAAGCTCACTATTAACTTGAGTCACTAAATTAACTTTCGATTTTCCGGTTTTATTAATTCTTTTGCTAAATTAAGTCAGAGTGTAGCGAAATTTATTACTTGTGACAAACTTTCAGTTTTCACACTACGCGTGTCAACCTTCAGTTGCCGCGCTTCTAGTGCTAATTATATGTGTAATAACCTTTCTTTTTCAGTTACTATAGTAGTTGTCCTTAGGACTGGCGACCGTAATTTCCCCCAAATCTCAAATATCTAATTACCGCTAGTTAATTGTTATCGTAACGGCCGCACATTTACTTTCTTTATTAACTTTACCCCTTTTCAAAATTAATTTCCACCAGTTTCATTTGCATTTTTCCTTTCATTTAGATGTAACCCTTTCCTCCCTCTTTACCGACAGATTAACTTCCGTGACGATTGCTTTTCCCAAATTTCCATTAGGTACACGCGGTTTAATTTTGCACTGTCATTAAGGTCTATAAGTGAGGGGGAGGTTACACGCTTGTTTAAAGATTAATGTTGTTGTTTGAATAGGGCGGTTGCCCGTGCTTGTAAGGATTTTTTCCTAACTTACCTTATCACAAAGGTTTCATTTTGCCAAAAAAAGTTTAATAAAAGTGGTGTTGTTATAAATTGTGAAATTTGCTTATATGGCCCGACCCTCCCGCTCAACAGCAATTGGCTGATTAGGGTGAATTGACCACCACATACCCAATACGCTAATAGCTTCAACAAGAAAAAAGAAAGCGTCAACGTTAACTGATCCTGAATGCCCGCTCTGCAGCAAACAACTGTTGCAGGTAGCAAGAGAAGAACCGCCCCGGAAATGAGCGTTGAGAAACTCTTGAACGTTGGCGCGCCAGGTACATATAGTCTGCGGCCGCGAGCTCGGCTCCTGTTCACCACCGGCAATGGAGGGTGTAGCTTTGACAATGACAGCCACTCGTGCAGGCGAAACGTCTGAAGAATCATCAGACGGACGTCGCCAGAAGAACCCTTGACAGAAGCCAAGAGGAAGTTTGTCAGCTGAGGACCTGTTAGCTGACGATCAAATTGGCTTTAGGAAAGATAAAGGCACCAGAGAGGCTATTCTGATGTTGTGGTAGATAAAGGCAGCTGGACTGAAGAACAATCAAGACGGGGTCATTGGACTTGTCGCGTGGAACAAATGGTGCAAAATGTTCGAAATTTTGAGAACAGTAAGGGTAAGCTATAGGCAAAGGCGCATAATACACAATATGTACAAGAACCAAGAGGGAACAATAATATTGGTAGAACAAGAACGAAGTGGTCAGATTAAAATGGGTCTAAGTCAGGGATGTACTCTTTCTCTCCCTACTGTTCAACCTTTACATCGAAGAAGCAATGAGCGAAATAAAAGGAGGTTCAAGAGTGGGGTTAGAATTCAGTGTGGAACGCTATCAATGATAAGGTTAGCTGATGGTATTTATATCGGCAGTTAAAGTGAAGAAGGATTTGCAAGATGTGCTGAATGGCATGAACAATCCGATGAATACAGAATATGGATGAGAGTAAACCGAAGAAAGACGAAAATAATGAGAAGTAGCAGAAATGAGAACCCGGAGTCTCTTAACATTACAATTTGTCTCCAGAATGAGAGTTTCACTCTGCAGCGGAGTGTGCGCTGATATGAAACTTCCTGGCAGATTAAAACTGTGTGCCGGACCGAGACTCGAACTCGGGGCCTTTGCCTTTCCCGGGAAAGTGCTCTACCAACTGAGCTACCCAAGCACGACTCACGCCCCGCCCTCACAACTTTACTTCTGCCAGTCCCTCGTCTCCTACCTCCTGGAAACATCCCCTAGGCTGTGGCTAAGCCATGTCCCCGCAATATCCTTTCTTTCAGGAGTGCTTGTTCTGCAAGATTCACAGGAGAGCTTCTGTGAAGTGTGGAAGGTAGGAGACGAGATACTGGCAGAAGTAAAGCTGTGAGACCGGGGTGTCAGTCGTACTTGGGTAGCCCACATGGTAGAGAGCACTTGCCCGCGAATGGCAAAGGTGCTGAGATCGAGTCTTGGTCCGGCACGCAGTTTTAATCTGCCAGGAAGTTTCATTACAATTTGTGATCACGAAGTAGTCGCAGTTAAGAAATTCTCCTACCTAGGCAGCAAAATAACCTATGACGGATGGAGCATGGACGCCGTAAAAAGCAGAATGGTACTGGCGTAAAAGGCATTCCTGGTCAAGAAAAGTCTTAACTTGTATACGAAATTTCTGAGAACTGAGAACGTAGGTCTGGATCACAGCAGTGTACCTTATGAGTCATGGAATGTGGGAATACCAGAATTAAAGAGAACCAAAGCCTTAAAGAAGTGGTGCTGTAGAGAATGTTGAAGATTAGGTGGACTGATAATTAAGAAATGAGGCAGTTCTCCGCATAATCCGCGAGGAAACGAACATGTGGTAAACACTGACTAGAAGAGGGGACAGAATGATAGGACGTCTGGTTAAGGCATCTGGGGATAACTTCCATGGCACTAGAGATAGCTGCAGAGGGCAAAAATTGTAGAGGAGGACAGAGAACAGAATGTATCCAGCAAATAATTGAGGACGTAGTGTCCAAATGCTACTCTGAAATGAAAAGGCTGGCACAGGAGAGAAATTCGTGGCGGGCAGTATCAAACAACCAGTCATAAGACTGATGCCACAAACTAGACAACACTGAGATTTTCGTTTATCTGTTAATGGGTGCGGTGATGCGTACATTGGCGTTTCCAAATGTGCGGTGCCGTCATAGCTAGAAAAAAATCATACAAAAGATTAGTAAGGTTGTGTAACTAAATTGTAGAATTTGGACTGACGACGCTACAGTCTTTGCCACGCCACGTAATTCCTTTTCTCTTAAGCTTCGTGCAACTGTTGACTGTACACTGTAAGCATGGAAGGCCATGGCTTGTCAAATTTCACGCGTGCTCGGTGTCCGTGGTGCGTGCTTTTTTCGGGAGCACACGTTACCGAGCGCCATTTCATTTAGTATTGCGATGTGGCTGTTTTCGGCTGGCGCAACCCTCTTCAGTTCGGCGGAATCGTAGTGTCAGTGCTGTTTGTCCACGGTAAGCAGAATATTAGAAGGTGCGGTGTGTGTACAGAGAAGAAAGTTTAGCGATCTACTGTCAGAAGCCCTTAAAAATTAATGGGAATGACGGAAAAGGAGAGATCAGAATTCTCAATGGATATTATACAGTCTCATAAGAGCCTTGCACTGCAAATTTTCTATTACAATACGATAAAGAAAGAATTTAAAGATTTAATTGACAACGAAAGATAAAAAAATACAACGATCGACAGATGTGATTAATTGTTCTGTACATCAAGAAGTACTTTGTGCTAAATTTGCAGGCTTGCAGTAGGGGAAAAATTAGTAGTACGAATAGTAATATTAAAGTCACATACAGTATTCCTGTTAGTTGCAACAGTTATCGATGGAACTGAATGAAGAGTATGGAGACTTTATATATTGGCGTAGTACAAATTTATATCACTGCAAAGTACGTTGGTCAAGTCAAGGGCCATGCCTGGAACGATTTTTCGGTTTAAAACTCGCTATTGTCGGATTTATGAAGGGAAAAGGAGTGCGTGAACGAAAATTAGAACATCAGGAATGGACTGCAGACTTCGCAGCTTAAGCGGACTTGACTTCACACTCTACAGTAAGAGACTGCAAAGTGAGAATCAGCGTCTTCGTGATATGAGGGCAATGATTTCAAGGAAAAGGGACACATTATGAGAAACACCGTCCACTTCACAATGCTCACTGGCGTTAAAGGGAATGCGAAGTTTGAAGGATTCGCAGTGGTCTTGAAAGAATTACGAGGATGGTTTCCTAAACGTTTTGAAGACACTTCCAATCTTACATCTTTTTTCGAGCTGTTTTCAGGACAGCTTGCTGTTGCACTTAAAAGCAGCCCTCAGCATGTGCAGAGGTGTGAGATAATTCTGGTCTTAAAGGCAAATCCTTTTACTTTAAAACTGTCTGCATTGCTTTCCTCAGGTAGAGTTTCCACGTCTCCGTAATGAGACTGCAAAAGCGCTACAATATTTCGATCAACATATCTGTGTGAAACACCTTCTTTCGATTATGAAACTAAATAATTCACGATTAATTGGCAACCAGAGCGCGAATGATCAGAGAAATTGTCTGGGCTTGACCGTATGAGTACAATTTGTACCAGATACCAGTTATATTAATTCTTTAGCGCACAAACAATATTTATGTAATACCGAAAATTCGTGTTGATAGTGACCTATGTCGTTCAGAAATGTGAAACGTGATTCCAAGCCAAATACAGTGTGAGTGCACTGACATTTAAATGCGGCGCATCCGCAATTCCCAAATATTGGAAGGAGGGAGTCCTTCCGCTCAGACAGTGTGACCTGGTGGTGGGGGAAGTGTTGTGCAGCGAGTTCGAGTGTTAAGGAACTGGTGCCAGGGCATGGCCATGGAGCGTGTTCTGTAGGCACAGCGCAAGAGCCGAATTCTCGGCCCCAGCTGCAGTACAGGAAACGAAACTTCTTTCTTATTTTCATTCGGCTTTACTAAATGTCAGTGCGGCCAGGGAAGAAATAACAAACAATTCAACATGTGCTGTGACTGGGATGCCTGTATAACTTTGTCATATCCCTGCGCGAGGAAGCCTTGAATACGCCCATTTTGTCATCCGTTAGCTGTTGTTGGGATTCGATACAGTGCTTTACACGATTTTCTAATAGTATCTGTTTAGGACTGATATTAGAAAATATCATGCCTTTTAGGTTTTTTTTTTTTCGTTTCACTTCTTCTGCTACCTAAAACATTCTGTGAACATACCTGTGTTGTTTACATTCTCGATAAATTAAGGCCGGCTGCCGTCTAGATACTGTATACAACTCACAGAAAGGTAAGTTTGACTCATTATTACCTTATTACAGTTAAAGTGTGCTGAAGTAACTTTTAATTTACTGTAAAATTAGCCTCATGTGTGCCAAATCTGGATGTTCCTGTACGTTATTTAGTATAGCAGTAACATGTCACTGGGGTGATTGCAACGAGGAAAGCAGCAGAGTGTAAGATGATGCCCTCCCATCAGCTTGTATATATTGTAGTCGAGACAATTGCTGAACTGAATTGTGGCACAGGGAAGAAAGATTTGTACTCTTCAGGCAGAACTGAAAATGGCGTATTTTTAAGTAGGTAGGTTGAAGGGGGAAAGAGACAGTGGGAGCTGTAAAATGTTACAAGGAATAGACAAAAGGAGAAAAGATTAGAAACAACATTTCAAATTCTCATCATCAATCAATTTTACTTTTTATTTGAGATAAGAGAAGAGCCTCAACCAGATTATGAGGAAAGTAGAGTGCAGCAGACTCGAGGGAACGACTTTAAGGCTAGATCGGTAGATAAATCAAGTAGAAAGAAAAGAGCCCTACTGCCAGGTAGCAATTATGGGAAAGATGTAAGTCAAATGCTGTGGGAAAAGCTAGGCACAGAATACCAGGTCTCAAGCTTCGTGAATCCTAGTGCCAAGCTTAACCAGATGCAGAGAACGTAGGGGACTCGTGCAGAGATTTTGGAACAAAGGATCAGATACTTAAAGCAGCAGGAACAGTAAACAGTTTGGCTACAAAAACAGAATGTAGCATTTAAGGTCACCCGAAAAAAAATGGGAGCCGTAGTAGCACACACTCGAGTAGGGTTTGTAGAGGTTTTACGGTGTCGTGATCAGCTCTGGGTGGGCGAGCCGACCCCGGATCGAATCCGCCTGGCGGTTTAACGACGAAGGGCCGGTGTGCTGGCCAGCCTGGATGTGGTTTTTAGGCGGTTTTCCACATCCCACTACGTGAATACCAGGCTGGTGCCTACATCCCATCTCAATTACACGACTCGCACTACTTGAAACACGTTCGCACTGCTTCATGATTTACACTAGCTGCAGACAGCTGGGGTACACTCATACCATCCCAAATCAGACTGTAACCCTGCCGACCCTGTGAAAACTGTGGAACAAAGGCAGTGAAACGTCCCCTTAGAAAAATTTCTGAATTACTGTGCTGATGAACCTCTTACATTATTTGCTTTTCAAACAGCTGAGCAAAACTGAACGTACTCAAACATTCACTAGAGTGCCACACAATATTTTTAGCGCAACGCAATCTGACTTTCAAAAATCCCTACAAAAGAATGGCCCTGACTAACATTAACCTATACCTTTCACAAATCACTTACGTCACCAAAAATCTTCGTTACTCGAACTACTGCAATACAGCGAGCGCCACTACTGCCAGCTAAATAAAAGATTCAAACTACTGAAGGCATTAACTTCTGATAGGCGTAGTTAGCAAATGAAAGATTTTGATAGAGAACAAACAATGTATTTACCTTAATAGTGTTGAAAAGTCATAATATACATAGCAGTTCATGACATCCAGTCTTACAAATTTCAAAACTCCGCCATCTCTCTCCCCACATCCACCACTGCTGGCGGCTCACCTCCAACTGCGCAACGCTACGCGCTGTTAACATCCAGCTGCCCAACACTACAATGGCAGACAACAATGCAAACTAGCCACAGACTGCACACAGCACAGCCAGTGATTTTCATACAGAGCGCTACGTAACGTTGCCAATAAGAAAACATAAACAGCCTACTTACAGCAGTAGCCAAAGAGGAAGAAGAATATCAGCTCTGGGTTGACTCGGCTGTCGTCTGAGTAAACAAAGAGCTGAGTGGACTGCTTTTGACTGAAACAAAGTCTCATATCTGTGCTGTGCCTGTTGCTGCAATTGGGAGATGGCTTTGCACAAAACATGGCCTGTACCTCAACAGAAGGGGAAAGGAAAGATTAGCAGGGAATCTAGAAGAAAGTGTAAGTGAAGCCGCAACCACACAAGGCAAAATCCTGTGATTACTGGAATAAAAGGGATACATTTTTTACGTCACAGTCAGATTATTGACAGCATTGAAAGAAATTAGAGTAGAACAGGACCGTAAAACACGATAATTAACAGAAACACTCAGCTGCCAACAGGTGATGTTGATATACAACTGGGACAGCTGAAAATGTGTGCCGCGACCGGGACTCGAACCCGGGATCTCCTGCTTCCAGGGCAGCTGCTTTGTCCATTTTTTTTGTTTTTTTGTTAAATCTCATTTTGTCCGCTTTTGTTCGTTGCATCTGCTCGGGGTTGACGTCGTAAGACATCCGTTTAAGTTCGTTGCTGATCGATTAACTCAGTTTTTTATTACAGAGGGCAGCTAACCCTCTGACCGAACACGCTGAGCTACCGTGCCGGCTGTCCATCTGAGCGACCGAGGGCACAGATGATAGCGCGACTGCAGGGACTTATCCATTCCACGCTTCCCGTAAGACCACATCCCCAAATGTCCACAACCTACATTCGTAATCTTCCTAAAGGATATTTGCCTATTCACTGCTGTCCCCATTGAGGTATATCAACAACACCTGTTGGCAGCTGAGGGCTTCGATTAATTATCATTTCTTTCTAGATAAGCTGCATGGTCATCAATGATATCTGTTCTTTCGGAACAGTAACTATCTTCATACCATAAAATATATAACAGCTTCCCGAAATTTTAATTTTTCTCATCAAAACATTACGATGGTATAAAAGTAGACGGAAGAGCTTCTTATACGTCTAGAAGACGCGAAAAATTCTTTAGTGATAGTTGTTTTGTGCCTCTCTGAATATCTTGTAACCACAGGGATGGAGGAGTTAAGTATTAGGGATTACAGACTAATATCATTTTCGTGTTGAGTTAACACGGAAAAATAAGGAGTTGTAAAATACAGGGTGGTCCATTGATCGTCACAGGGGCAAATATCTCACGAAATAAGCGTCAAATGAAATAACTACAAGCAACGAAACTCGTCTAGCTTGAAGGGGGAAACCAGATGGCGCTATGTTTGACCTGCTAGATGGCGCTGCCATAGGTCAAACGCATATCAATTGCGTTTTTTAAAATAGGAACCCCCATTTTTTTATTACATATTCGTGTAGTATGTAAAGACATATGAATGTTTTAGTTGTACCACTATTTTCGCTTTGTGATAGATGGCGGTGTAATAGTCACAAACATATGGCTCACAATTTTAGACGAACAGTTGGTAACAGGTAGGTTTTTTATATTAAAATACAGAACGTAGGTACGTTTGAACATTTTATTTCGGCTGTTCCAATGTGATACATGTACCTTTGTGAACTTATCATTTCTGAGAACGCATGCAGTTACAGCGTGATTACCTGTAAATATCACATTAATGCAATAAATGCTCAAAATGATGTCCGTCAACCACAGTGCATTTGGCAATACGTGTAACGACATTCCTCTCAACAGCGAATAGTTTGCCTTCCGTCATGTTCGCACATGCATTGACAGTGCGCTGATGCATGTTGTCAGGCGTTGTCGGTGGATCACGATAGCAAATATACTTCAACTTTGCCCACAGAAAGAAATTCGGGGACGTCAGATCCGGTGAACGTGCGGGCCATGGTATGGTGCTTCGACGACCTATCCACCTGTCATGAAATATACTTCAACCGCACACGAGCTATGTGCCAGACATCCATCATGTTGGAAGTACATCGCCATTCTGTCATTCAGTGAAACATCTTTAGTAACATCGGTAGAACATTACGTAGGAAATCAGCATACATTGCACCATTTAGATTGCCAACGATAAAATGGGGGCCAATTATCCTTCCTCCCATAATGCCGCCATACATTAACCCGCCAAGGTCGCTGATGTTCCACTTGTCGCAGCCATCGTGGATTTTCCGTTGCCCGATAGTGCATATTATGCCGGTTTACGTTACCGCTGGTGGTGAATGACGCTTCGTCGCTAAATAGAACGCGTGCAAAAAATCTGTCATCGTTCCGTAATTTCTCTTGTGCCCAGTGGCAGAACTGTACATGACATTCAAAGTCGCCGCCATACAATTCATGGTGCATAGAAATATGGTACGGATGCAATCGATGTTGATGTAGTATTCTCTACACCGACGTTTTTGAGATTCCCGATTCTCGTGCAATTTGTCTGCTACTGATGTGCGGATTAGCCGAGACAGCAGCTAAAACACGTTATTGGGCATCATCATTTGTTGCAGGTCGTGGTTGACCTTTCGCATGTGGTTGAACACTTCCTGTTTTCTTAAATAACGTAACTATCCGGCGAACTGTCGGGACACTTGGATGATGTCGTCCAGGATACCGAGCAGCATACATAGCACACGCCCGTTGGGCATTTTGATCACAATAGCCATACATCAACACGATATCGACCTTTTCCGCAATTGGTAAACGGTCCATTTTAACACGGGTAATGTATCACGAAGCAAATACCGTCCGCACTGGTGGAATGTTGCGTGATATCACGTACTTATACGTTTGCGACTATTACAGCGCCATCTGTCACAAAGAGAAAAAAGTGGTCCAATTAAAACATTCATATTTCATCACGTACTACACGAATATGTAATAAAAAATGTGGGTTCCTATTTAAAAAAAAAAAAAACGCAGTTGATATCCGTTTGACCTACGGCAGCGCCATCTAGCGGGCCAACCTTAGCGCCATCTGGTTTCCCCCTTCAAGCTAGACGAGTTTCGTTCTTTGTAGTTTTTTCGTTTGATTCTTATTTCGTGGGATATTTGGTCTGGTCACTATCAATGGACCACCCTGTATATAAAATTTGGACATAGCCAAAAGTATTGAAACAGATCATTTTATGTTATTATTATTGTTATTATTATTAGATCAGAACCTAGAAGGCCGGCCGCGGTGGTCTCGCGGTTCTAGGCGCGCAGTCCGGAACCGTGCGACCGCTACGGTCGCAGGTTCGAAACCTGCCTCGGGCATGGATGTGTGTGATGTCCTTAGGTTAGTTAGGTTTAAGTAGTTCTAAGTTTTAGAGGACTGATGACCACATCAGTTGAGTCCCATAGTGCTCACAGCCATTTTGAACCATCAGAACCTAGAAGCATACATATCCTTACGAATTGTTACTGCAGAGTTCTGATATGGTGATTTTAACTGTTCCCATATACCCTCTAGGAAACTTTCAGCTATTTATGAGAAATCTTGATGTGTTATTGAACTACCTGTCAGGAAAGAAAAAACAGTTAGTAGCTTGTGGAGATTTCAGTGTAGACTTCTTAGATGATACTGACAGAAAAAATTAACTTGGATGATTATTTGTGGGTTTCATTCTGATTGCAGTGGCTAATTTTTCTAGCTCAGGTGCAGCAAAGTAGTAGCATCATGGATGACAATATTTTATAGACAGTGTCGAGGTTGAAACAATTAATATGTAACCAACTGTTACTACATTATCTGATCATGATGCACAGTTAAAGGAAATAAAGAGTGGGACACTTTACAGGCCTGAGAGAAGTTCACAGAAAGCAGCGAGACTTATTTAGAGAAGTGGCATTTGAAACTGACTGCAGAACGATTCTACTGCTGCCACAATACATTGCACGTAAGGACCTCGACGATAAAATACGAGACATTTGGGCTCATACGGAGGCCTATAGACAATCGCTTTTCGCTCGCTCTATTTGTTAGTGGAACAGTGTAATGTTGATGTAGATCTGATTTAAAGAAAGAGGAGACAATGTTTTAGGAGTACATTGAAAGAGGTGGCATGAGTTGAGGTATATGTATAAAGAGACTAATGTCAAATTTATTCCATACTAAATTTGTGAATGGGCACTTGGAGAATATACGTTTGAAGAATAGCATCCTGTGATAGTGAAACATGGACTGTGGGAAAACGGGAACAGACGATAATCGAAGCATCTGAGGTTTCGTGTTGCAGAAGAATGTTGAAAAAAGGTGAGTGATAGGAGGTTCTCTGTTGAAACAGCGAGAAAAGTAATATGTGGAAAACGTGGACACGAAAAAGGGATAGAGTGATTGACCATCTGTTAAGGCATCATTGAAAAACTGTCATGCTACTGGAGGAGCAGAGTACTGTAGAGGAAGACAGAGATTGGAATACATTGCGCAACTAATTGAGGACATATGTTACAATTGATTCTCTGAGATGGGAAGATTGGCACAGGAGGAGAATTCGTGGTGGGCCACAGCAAAAAAGTGTCAACATTTTAAAGCTGCACACTTTTCGACAGGTATGACATCATTCATTGGTTGGCTATTAATTGCATACTACCTCGGTTTCTCTAGGAGATTTTTGTGGTTAACTTTGCTGACGATCTTTCTACTCACGAACGACGTGAGGGTTTTGGAAGGAAGCCTTCACTTCAATCGCAGGTCCTTCGGATACTCTGTAGCCGTGTTAGCGTGCCCCACAGGAGAGTGGCGTCTTAAACGGGAAGCAGCCTGTGTACCTCGTATGGCGAAGGAAGGGTGCTGAACTGCCACCATTGTTGCCAATTTGCAACCGTGAAGCGCAGAACGCTGCGGAGGTACGGAAGCTACGTCACTGAGAATAACAGTTGGTCGTGGAGCTACACCAGCACCGAGCCACACAAACGTAAAGAAGAAGGCGTTCCTCGACTGGTTGCTGGAGACGCACGAAGCAGCCGCGCCCAGTCGGACCCACACAGTCACACCCCGTCACGGGTCTCCTGTCGCCGTGGGGGCCGTGTTGGTCACCGTGGACAGAGGTAGGGTTGCCTCCGCTCTTCCTCGTTCCTCCACCGGCCGTGGCAGCCGTTACCCCAGCCGCAGGGGTCGGCCCCGCGTCGCAGCAGCCTGAAAACAACCCTCGTCCCTCTGGGTTTTTTCCCCCCTCCTTTTTTCCCGTGCGAAATCGTCAGTACGTGGCGCCTCCTTCAAAGCGCTCTCGCGGCTGCCAAGCGCGGAACTAACGCGTTCAGAATGCGCTTTCGCGCGCGAGAACACACACGGCCGCGCGCGCGTGCATACTGATGACGCAATTACAACGCGCGCGCCGCCCGCCGCTAATCTGCCTTTTTAATGCTAATTTAATGAAAGCTCCCGCCGGCTGAATTCTAAGCATTCGCGCGCCGGCTCTCGCAAACGCCGCGATTTTCCCGTCTGGTGATGAATGCCCGGCGCTCTTACACACTTGTCGGACTGGGACAATTTGGGCTGCTGCGCCACGCCATCCGGTACCGCGGCTCGCCGTTGCGTGGAAAGCCCCGGGGTAATGTCACACCGTACAGAGCCGACGGTGTAGGCCTGCGGGAGGCACAACGGCGTCATCCGGCTCTGCGTAATACGGCGGAAATGTCAGCAGGTTCTCTGAATTCAGACACGTGTTCAATTGCGAGATTTCTTCCAGTTGAAACTGTGCTTCTGTGGTGTCATAATCTTCATCGCTACACTACGAGACCAGAACCGCATAGAATTTTAACGTATTCCCCCAGTCGTTATGACCTGTCCTTACCAATTGCCACGCACGGAGATACCTGACAGAACTAAAGTGCCTGTGAACGCAGACCCTGCAAGGTAAGGGCATCCCAGATGAAAATGGTTCAAATGGCTCTGAGCACTATAGGACTTAACATCTGAGGTCATCAGTCCCCTAGAACTTAGAACTACTTAAACCTAACTAACCTAAGGACATCACACACATCCATGCCCGGGGCAGGATTCGAACCTGCGACCATAGCAGTCCAGCGGTTCCGGACTGAAGCGCCTAGAACCGCACGGCCACCGCGGCCGGCAATCCCAGATGAAGTGACGATTAGACATCAGAATAACAGCCGTCATACATGCCCTAAAATATTTTAGTGAGAAAGGGATAGCTTCTATTTTAGAACACACCAACAACTGTTACCTGTACTAAATGTTTTTATTACAGAATCACCATACACATTGGGTTAAAAAAATGTTCAAATGTGTGTGAAATGTCATGGGACTTGCTGAGGTCATCAGTCCCTAAGCTTACACACTACTTAACCCAAATTGTCCTAAGGACAAACACACACACACACACCCATGCCCGAGGGCGAACTCGAACCTCCGCCGGGATCAGCCGCACAGTCCATGACTGCAGCGCCTCAGGCCGCTCGGCTAATCCCGCGCGGCCCACATTGGGTTCGAGCGTGTAGTTAGTGACATTGGAAAATCGTCTATAGTTAGGAAGATCCTGACAATGAATTCACGAACAAAATGAAATTAATCGTGATAACACGAACATATAACAACCTTTCAGAACCATTCCTACATTACAAAAGAACTCCTAGCGTAACTTACAGTACAGTGACCACAAAACAATTTACCCTCCAAAATATTACACTCACAACACTTCAATACGCCCTGTTGTCTGCTGGACAGTGACGTATATTTACCTATACGTTTCTCGACTTTTAAGCCCTATGAACACAATGCGATACGTAGCTAGCATGGATATGAGGGAATGGGAAGTAAATACGTAACACAACTAGAGTCTCTAATAGAACCGAAGTGCACACACAAGCTAGTGACTTCCTTACTGAGCGCCTGAGCAAACGCGATACTTACCGTGCTGTGTCGGCGGCTGCTGTGGTCCGCAGTGAAGTATGATGACGTCGGCGTTGTGCGGACCTGTAAACCTCAACACTATTCTGGCCTTGACTGTATCACCAGTCATAAACTGACCTGATTTTTCGTGAGGCGGAAAACTGTATTTTTCCCTAGCTAAGTTATTGGCAATGTCCACTCGCTCTAACTTAGCGACGTGTACACCTTTGCCCTCTTTAATTGTTCTGCAGCACGTAACTAACCCGGGTCGAAATCCGTAATATCCACTCCGTAGATGTTACGAGATTTTCGAACTCTGTGAACGCAAGTGTTCAGTAAAAAGCTCTTCTAGTCCGACAGAACAGTCCTTCTGCACACGGCCATGGTCTGAAGAGATCTCTCCCTTCTACTCACAGACCCGATCCGTATATCATTTCTGTTCTCCCCCACTGTACCTTGTGCTCATCCCCTGCCACAAGTCGTAGCAGCCAATCCTTTTTGTGGTACCACTTGCGTCGTTTCTTGTCCCAATGAAGCTTGAGAAGCGTATTGGGGGTGGAAACTATTTTCCTTTTGGCCTATAGCATTCATGTATCGCTTCTATAATCCGCACTCTACCAATACGCGAACTGTCCATGTGCAACCTCGTGTTCTCCACACCTTCATCAAGTCATACGCGAGTATTTGTTGAAAATAGCGGTGCTTTCCACTGTGGCCTGTTTTCTGTTTTGAAAAATGGTTCAAATGGCTCTCAGCACTATGGGACTTAACATCTATGGACTTCAGTCCCCTAGAACCTAGAACTACTTAAACCTAACTAACCTAAGGACATCGACAACACCCAGTCATCACGAGGCAGAGAAAATCCCCGTCCCCGCCGGGAATCGAACCCGGGAACCCGGCCGCGGGAAGCGAGAACGCTACCGCACGACCACGAGCTGCGGACTTTCTGTTTTGAAACAAAGAAACATAGCAACAATGTTTTTCGTGCTTTTTAAAGACCTCCCGTTGTGATTCTGAAAGGCACTTTCCCAGGCATCAGATGTGGTCATCCTTCGTGTGTTATGTCCAGTTGTCTCTGATGCACTGTTAACTTTTATTTTGTGCGGTAACAATTTTCGTAAACGCGTATTCCGCGTATTGGTCCCCTAAGAGCGGTCCTGCTATGCTGTTTCTTTCCGTTCCACGCAGATGCGAGTCAGGGGAGCCCACTTAATGGCTTATTGTTAGCTAATGGTGCCTGCCTCCCCACTGCGATGGGTCGGCTTTTTTTTTTTTTTTTTGGCCCCTCACGAAATGCGTTCCATGTTCTACTTTTCCCTACGGCTGGAAACTCCCTGCGTGCACTTCGGTTCAAATTGATTGCGATACTTGATGACTATTAACATGCAAAGTAGGGAATGCTTTTAGTATCGAGTTCATGTATTACTCTCTATACAAAGCCAATCACTATCACTTTACTTGAAGTAGGGCATGTGTGGTATCAAACTGTTCAACTTGATGAGTAGACTACGTTCCTACACAGGGTGTTTAAAAAAGAACTCCATATTTTTAATGTGTTCTAGAATGTCTAAAAAGTGACATACGCTATTCTAGTTCGTAGTGTTTGATCCATCAACTCTCCAAGTTTGGCTCCCCTGCAGTTGGCTGGTCTGCTTGACCTTGAGACGGCACCAGTGCTATTTCTTCCATCTGTTCCCTCAGTTCAGTCCAGGCGTGCGTGTAGTGCAGTGCAGAGCAACTCAGCAACAATGTGTACTCTCAAACGGGAAGTTCAGTGTGATATCTGGTGCGTCAAAAGTGAGTCAGTTATAAGAGTGGAACGTGAGTTTCGATGTCAATATGGTGGTGAACCACCTACAGGAAAAACTCATCATCACCAAAACCATGTGCATGTGGCTCTTGACATCTGCTTTCCATGAAGGTGGATAGGAAGGGCTGGCTCAATACCTTGACCACCACAAAGCCCAGACTTAACCCCTCTGGTCTTTTTCTTTTGGGGCCACATAAAAAATATTGTGTACATTGAAAAGATCAGAGACATCAGTCATTTTCGGGAAGGAATTGGCGAGGCGGTTGGGACAGTTACACCTGAAATGTTGGTGAATACATGGCGAGAAGTGGAATATCGTCTCGACGTCTACAGGGCAACAAATGGATCCCACGTTGAAGTCTACTAACATTAAACAGAACTTGAAGGAATTCTCTTTCATGATATGTACTCATTGATGTAATTTTTCATTAATTTCCTCATTAAATTTACAGTTAAAACCGGGGAGTTCTTTTTCAAATAACCTGTATTTAAAATAGTTTGTTTAGGGGTTACAAAGTCGGTAGAACTACTGCATTCGAAATTGTATTTACATGTTATATGGTACTATGTATTGGAGATGCTTTGAGAAATAGATACAAGGATGGGGGAAAGTGGGTAATGCATAATATGTACAAGAATGATGAGCGAGCAATAAGAATGGAAGAGCGAGAGATAACAGCTGTTAAAGGGCTCAAGACAAAGCTGCAGTCCTCTCCCACTATTCAGCCTGTGTATCAGAAAAGCAATGAAGAGAATAAAACAAAGTTTCAAGAGTAGGATTAAATGTCATGGTGAATAGATATCAGACTTTATCAATCATGTAGGTCTATCAACTCATACCCAAATGAACTTGAGGAAAGTTGTGGGTCTTGTTGAAAGTAATGGTGTAGTGGGCTAATGTAAAGTGAGAGTAAACACAAAAGGACAAAAGTAATGTGAATCAGAAATGAAACCAGCGATTACTTGATATTAAACTCGGGGACCACGTGGTAGGCGAACTGGAGGAATTTCGCCGCCTTGGGAGCAAAATAACGGTGGAGGAAGAAGAATATAAGCAGCCAACTGGGACAGGCAAAGAGGACACAACTTTCTAAAAGATTTCTACTCATGTCAAACAAGGGCTTCAATGCAAGGAAGAAATTTCAGGATATGGACGTTTGGGGTAGTGCATTGAAAGGATGTAAAAAACAGACTACAAAAAATCAGAGCAGGAGAGATTCGCAGTTTGGAAATGGCGCTATGGAAGGATGTAGAATAAGAAGTGAGTCGGTCCTCAGGAGAATAGGGGAGGTGAGGAAGATACGGAGAACACAGTCTAAAGTGTTCATTCCCAAGTGATGGTGCACGTACATGGAGAACACAGCCTAGAATATTGGTCCTCACATAATGGAGCATGTACAGCTGGTGGTATAAAACGACATTTCCGGTGATAGAAGTAAAGAAAACATGTATTAAATAATCTATTCTCTTAGTCCCTTTTCTGTTCTCTTACATTTCTATTCTCCTACATGTTTAAAGTAAAATGACAGTGATAAAACAGACTGATAAAGGAGCATCTGTATAAAATAAAAGAAAATGGATTTACTGCAGAATGTTTTGGACTACTCCCAGGACACAGGAGTATTGGGGCAAGGACGGCGCTGCTCCATAGTACAGTTATCCAAAATAGCGGTGATGACGTCAACCAAGATGGCGGAGATGACGCCATCCAAGATGGTGACTGTGACGTCATCCAAGCTAGCGGATTTTGGCGGGAAATTTGAATTTTGGCTGGAAGATAGTTCAATTGGGCTACCTCCACTGATCATACCCGCCTCCTCTCCCCCAGAAATATGACAGGAAGTTCAAATTCCAACAAGATAATGTATGACACCTCAGTTATATGTACTAACCTAAAAAAATTGCGGGATGATAGGTCACTTGCGCTACTTCCACTAACCTCAATCATCCGACTGCCACCTCTTCCTAGGAACTAGCACCAATTTGAATTTTGGTGATAAAGAAAGGTCAATTCGCGTATCTCTACTAAGCTGAGAAAATAGTGCAAAAGAAAAGACACTTGGACTACCTCAACTAAACTATGTCACCTGACTGACACCTCCTATTAGGGATTTGTGGGAAAAGGTCTCGACCAGTGTTGGACATAAGTCTTTATTTGGCATGCACTATTTTATTTAAGCAATTACAGGCACTACCACCATCCAGTGGGCTCGTCAAGGAGTCTGGACTCCAACTGACCTAGTACACAGTACTACCACCAGAGGGCACTGTCGTCCAAGACATGATCCAAGATGGTGGGGAAAAATGGCGACAGACAGTGACTTCACCAAGAGATCTAGAGTCGAACTGACCTAGTATGCAGCACTGTCACCAGAGGAAGCTGTAGTCAGTTCCATGACGTAACCCAAGATGACTGTTATGGTGGGGGAAAATAATAAGAAAAGGACGCTGCCTGTGATGGACATGAGTCTATTTTGCAGGAAGTGTCTCCACCATGAGATCTAGAGTCCAACTGACCTTGTACACACTACTGCCACCAGAGGGTGCTATAATCCTTGCTGTGATGTAATCCAAGATGGTGGTCTGGAGGGGGAAAATGGAGCGAAAATTACTCAGCCTGCGCTGGGCTGCTGGAGAGATTTTATCACAGTGATATGAAACACATGCTTGGGGTCACAATACAAAGTCTGCAGACCTCTAAACAGCTCCTAAATAACGCTCTTTAGACATTCAAACAACTCCTAACTTACTGAAATAATTTCAGTACAGACCTGGAAACTGCTCCTTCGTAATGTGGCACAGTGATGTGTAGACACGCTCAGTATTCGTAAACTACCCAAACAGTGCATAGCACAGCCTACAGACCTGCTCGCAAAATAATGTAACAGACATGCACAGACACCGCCCACCACCCCCTGTCCACTGGACCACATACTCTCCCAGAAGTCGGGATGCACCGACAGCTCTGAGAAGTGATGCGGCCATCAGCTGTCAAACCACACACAGGCGCCTGTTCGGGTCCTGCACGCATGAGGTGGTGACATCCATTTCATATGCAACACCAGAGAAATTCCTTTCAAAATACGTGTTCACCTAGGTGCCATTGATGACGCGATCGGACGGTAGCGTAACCTATATACAAGGTGCAGACACTCCATGGTTGACCATGCATGTGTGTTCACCACTGCTGGTGTGAACTGTCCCACTACCTGTGATCTGGTGAAGAGCTAACTGCCAAGCGATACTGCAGAAATCCGTTACAGAATAGCACAAGCTGCTTTCTCCATTGTGATTGTAATGGACCATGTGTGACATGTGACTCACGCATCACCGTGCATAGCTACATACCATCACAAGTGCATCTAGCAACATTCTCAATGTTATACTGAAGCCACATGGCTATCTAAAATAATAACCAAGTGGAACTCTAGTAAATTGCATAGTGTCCTAGAAATACTTAACGTACCTTTTGTAGGAGTTTTCGGGATGTCTCAGATTGTATGCACGGAAATTCTTTCCCTAACAGAACCTGTTTACGAAAATAGCACAGAATAACATGTAATGCACTCTTGCCAGCCATCCTAACGTTATACCCTTCCTGCTCTAAACATACACAAACTTTCTTACCGCAATGTAGAGACTCCTATATCCCAGCACAAAAGATGTCTTGTGAACCAATCGATCATTTTGATTGGCTCGTATCGAATTTACCCGCTGAATTACTGATGCTGCAAGTTAGAAGCATTATCCACCTTTTCTTTTTTTCTGCAGAAGAGACATACAGTGGTAAAATTATTTTGCGCAGATCGCTAAATTGCATTGACAGTTAAACTCGCAAAGATGTCTACAGATCATCAAATACATACTAGACTCACAAGAATATTGGAAGCCAGAAACACATTTACCAGTGCAGCTACAATTAAATATTACGATTGCTGCTACAGTCTGACACCGATCGATATACAGGTAATGTCTCCTCATGACGGCTGTGATTGTTGAACATATCTCACTATCTAAAGCGCACGTAATTTTCCACATAAAAAATCTCTCTGATACTCTCGCGGTTATTGATTTGCTGACTCTATACATCCCCCATGGTAAGACACACAGTCATCTTCTCTTGTCATGCCACAATGCAATATATACACATTTTACACAACATAAGCCACAATAACTTTACAATTCAATATATACACATTTTACACAAACAGTGCAGTTATCTTTTATATCTTTACAGCTCCCGAAAAAATTATAGTTTTCCTACACTCACACTGGCTATATGTCACGATTCTCCTCAGTCCTAGGGAAGCAGCGTCCGCCTTTTCTTTCTTTGTACGGACATGACTTTCAGTGGTAAAAAAGCTATTTTACACTGATCACCATATTGCACCGACAACTAAAAGTTGCAATTTGCCATACATATCTTCAAACACGGAAAGACTCTTACTCAATTACACTACTCTCGAGCCTGATCCAGCAATATATCAGTGCATACCATGTCGATGTATTAAACGTACAATTCATGACCTCCACTATACAAAAGCATCCCTTTTGCATCAGAAAGCTGTCATTGGATCGAAGTCACTCTCAGAGCTGTTGTGTAAAGACTGGCCCGTTTCCCCCTGGACACAAATGCGTTGCTGTTTCTGGTCATGACCTGCTTCCCCCCTTACTTTTCTTCACATCCATCTCTAGACTCCAGGGTTACGAGAACAAATATACTATCACATGCTTTGCACACAGCAGTATCCTACCAACAAATCACGCATTATAATTCCAAAGATGCATTCTGGGAATAGCTTCTCTACAAAGCCTAAACTTTAGCAATGTGGAGCATGATGTGGACCATTGAATAACTAGAAACGTATCCCATCGGAGAAGACCTTTACTTCACAGCTCGAGACAAATAGAGGAAACTGATATTTCCATTCTTGAATACCAATGTCGGTGATGTAGTAGATTCCAAAACAACCCTGTAATTTACAAAGTCAACTAAAGTGTTCTCATGTCTACAGAACCGACAAACGTGTCTTAAACATCCTAGATGCACACACCACAATCGGTCTTCTCTCAACTAAAAAATGGTACAAAATGTGCAGAAGCAGTCAACTGAACAAATTACATGGACGGGAGTAACGGTCCAGCGCAACCGCACTTCCATATTCATTCCCAATTTCCACGCGATCGTGAAAGCTATCCAACACATACTAGGTATTAGTTTGTTATTTGGTCGTCAAGGGGACAAAACGATTAATTCATATACATTCGTACACTCCAACAGGCATCTCCAGTCTGACAGCTCCTACTGTTAATGGGAAACGTGAATCCCCCCGCACAGGTCACTGGCGTGTCAGGCCGAGCACATACAGGTAGAATGTTTATCCTAAGAAGTCGTCCACATATATTTTTTATCGCTGTACATACAACTAAATATTACGATCACAGTCTTAAATGAACGACATTCGACAATGAGGGAAGTATCGGAAATATACTCTGTTGACGGCTGTGGCAACAGAAACAGAAATATCAGTACCATTCTTATGACTTGACATACTCTTCCCATGCTGTCACCATACACCACGTCAAATACATACCTTCCTTCGACTTGACATAGTCATTTCCATTACACATGTCGGAATACAAACATATACTTTATATGCCTGATGCTCAAATGCGAACATGTCATGCTCACCCCACTACTAAGTATAATACTTTGTCCGGACAAATACTGTGACAGTGATCACAGGAGCATATAAGTGTTGGACCAGCACTCCGATTACACGTCGCCTACATTGCAACCTAGTGATAAAATCGCTGAATTTTTAAAGTGATTCACCTAAGGAACGTCCTATGTAAGAGATACTTGGAGTCCCTCATGCTGCCCCAGCTAGATATTTCTTTAGTACTTGTAACATTTTCTGTCTTGATACCATGTCAGAGGTTCTAAACATTCTGCGTGGTGTCTGTTTGTTCTATATCGTGTCTCCCTACCACTTTCGCGCAACGACGCTCTGAGCGTGTTTTTTAGGGAATTGACTAGTTTGAACCTGGGACCAGTTGCTGGTAAGGAGATGCCAGACCACACATGACATGTAGAATTCAGAAGAGTTCAGTGAGACTAGCGATGATATGACCAAATACTTAATGATTTCAGCGTCAGCTCCACTGCACTCCCTGTAAAAGAATCTTAATACTAACTAAATGTAGTGGAAGGGGTTCAAGGCTTTCCTATTTTTAGTTCGCTGGTAAAATAACGTCGAAAATGCAGTTAAGTTTACTATTGGAAATTTTATTCTACTCACAAAACATTGTTTATAATTTGCACTATTGATAAAAGGAAATGTCTTAATACATTATGGTAAAAACCAACTGCGTTCAACAAAAATGTGAACGAATATTCCCTGAGTGGGTTTCCAAGTTCTACAATGGATCGAAGGATGACCTATGCCATATCACATCAACAATCTAGGTTTAAATTAAGTTTCACAAAAGAGAAAACTATCAAAATGGTCTACAGTGACCCTCAATTATCTTTAATTACTTATCTAACTTGTCGTAAATTACAGTGTCTGATGTGGCTTCTCAATAACTATATAGCAGAAAAATCATCGCGTTTCAGATTTTTACTTCAAGTGGCAAATGTGAACACCATGAGCTTCAATTGACGATCGACACTAGTATTATGCAAAAAGGGGATGTAACAGATGAGACTTCTGCAGTTCTGAGTGAAGCCTCATGCGCTCAAAAATGCGGCATCGTGTGCGTTCATAACCTTGTCGGTGTTCGTCAGGGGGCGGCGGCTGGCGCAGCTCCATCCAGCTCGCCCTCTCGGAAGCAACTCTCCTCTAACTTCTCCTTACTAAAATTTACCGAAGTTGGTTTAAACAAACCTATCTGGCTGTGTTTTCATCTGACCAATCAGGGTCTCAATGTTAACCTTAAGCTCCGCCTACAGAAATTCTGTCTATCCAATGAGAAACATTATACTTTTCGTGGTGGGGCAATGTTTTTAAAGTTCGCAACGTAACAGAGAAGCGAAAATGTCTCACGCTAAAACTTGCAGCTGGTATGGTCCTTTTAGCGTTATCGTAAGATCTATACTGTTCGTCTGGAGGGCTCTTTCCTTTAACATGGGCTGGGGGTGGTGGTAACGTAACAGAGACGTGAAAAAGTCTCACGGTAAAACTTGCGGGTGGTGTAGCCCTTTTTGTGTTATCGTAAGATCTATACTGTTCTTCTGGAGGGCCCTAGCTTTTAACATTGGCTGGGGGGTGGTCTTGACGTAACAGAGACGCGAAAAAGTCTCATGCTAAAACTTGCGGGTGGTGTGGACCTAGCAGTTATCTGGCGACGTGGGTGTCCGTCTGTCCCTTATCGTAGGGCCTTCCAGCTTGACACGATTCTGCTCTCGGCTTCTGTTCTCGTTTCTCCCCTCGGAACTGCGTCTGTCTAACGGTGGGAAGGTATGACATGCATTTAGGCATTCTTGTGTTAGTCTGTGGTATTCCATTTTGCTCACTCGTTACTCATATTACTTTGGTTAATTTACTGTCACGATTTATTTGGAGCTATGTGACATACTACTGGATTTGGTTATCATGTCAGGGTTTTCAAGGAAGGTGTTGGATTTGCCTGACACCTTACATATCACCACCCTTCAAACTTAATTTTTGCACTGAATTTAGGCAATGATTGAATCATTGGCCAAGTCAGTCAAAGATTATTTATTTATCTAAATTTTGTTGCCTACTGTTCAGCCACGTTATTCTGGGTCTATGCTAGTTTGTATTACTACTTAATATTTTCATATTCTTCCAAATTATTCTTAAAATTGACAAGAGAAGAATATTTTTATGCTATTATTAATTTTTAATTATTTTCTTTCGTTATTTAAGTGTGAAGTTTGTTTTTTAAGAAGTTTGTTATCGAAAGTGAGGAGCCTTTCACATCGATTTTCTTAGAAATATTGGTTTTATACATGTAGTAATTAAGTAAAATCTATTCCAAACACATTTTCTAAATATCATGTACAAGTAAAGTGTTTTTGTTTCTAGACACTCATTTCAACATTGTTACACTAACAAATAAGAATTATTTCGAAGAATTGCTTTGACAAAGAAATATACATACACAAGTATTGAGATATTATCCTAACAAATGGTACAAATGTTAAAAAAAAGTGAAAATATCCAACAAAATAATTTTTTATTCTTTGTTTTTATAAGGAGAAAATAAGTAAAATATAGTTATTCTTTTATTTTTATGAGGAGAAAATAAGTGGCATATAATTTTAGTGTTTATTATGCCTTACTTTTGTTCTTTATATACTGTCCATTTCAGAACTAATGACTTTTTTTTATCGTTAGTCTATTTTTTACTTAAGTCCATAGTCAATGACTGATACTTTGTAGTTTATGAGCTGTCTGGCATGCTTAACTTATTTAGTTTTTCACACGTTTCTTTTTCACAATTCCTACATCACATAATTTGATTTCACACATTCACACAATCCTATGAATATTTAAGCATGAGGTTAGCGAATGTTTTTGCACGAAGGTGATGGACTTGAGCGAGATGGGTGTGGGCAAGTATTTGATGTACAGCTTCATTCGTCGTTCCTTGTTGGCTTTGCAAGTGTGTGCTGCTATTGTGGAGGTCCCATAATGGAATGGAGCTGTGAGTGCAGAATCTCGTGGTTTACTGGCTTTGTATGCGTGAAAGTCATCGTTATGTGTCGCTGAAAGCGGTCGTTTATCGTTGTAATACTTCACAGACGACTAGTTTACAATAGGATAGGGATTTGGGAATGTATGTCGTCTGTTCTTCAACCATCTTCTTTCTTGGTCTCAATCTTGCGAATCTTCAACTTCTGTTTCTTACTTGCTTCTTGGTTCTTCTCTGGGCAGGATATGGAAATATTTATTGATAACTAGTCGCTTTGATGTTTTCCTCTTAGTAACAGTTTGATAAATTGTTTGAGCATGTCATTTTTACTTTGTGGACGTTTTCTTCAGTTTCGTGCATCAGCGTGCTGTTTAATAGCGGTAGCGTGACTTTTACACATATGTTTTGCCTGTGGTGGCATGCCCAAGCGGTCTTCTCATCGGGCCGTTTTTTTTTTGCTCACTCCGCTGAGTGGGGGCGCTTGGAGACCTTTCCGGCGTTCGGCATCCCGTCGCATCACTGCAGGGTGTTCCGTCCCAGCAGGGTTCCGCCTAGTGGTTAAATTTATTGCCCACTTCAGTTACAAGGGCCTTCTGTTGGTCTCGCTGTCCTTTCCCTTCTCTCAACGCTTCTGCCTTGTAGGAATCGTGTCTTGCTAATTACGTCCTTTTCTTTCTTGATACTTCTCGCATTGCAACTTGTGGGTCGTTGCATCTGGTCCTTGCTGGAGTTTTTACAATGGTTCTTACAAAAAGTTTTACTTATATTCATCTAACATATGTCTAGTACCTACATTATTTTGCGCCATTTGAAAAGCTTTACAAATTTCGGCGCCCTTTCCATGTTACAATTCTAAGATATTTTGAGTTTTAACTTATACAAGAAAGCTCAAATTCGTTTTTTATTTTTGTGTAGTGCCATGGTGTATAGCATTTTAGTATTTCATGCTGTTAGACTATCTATGCTTTATACCTTCACCTTAATCTATGGTACTATTGGTGTTATTATTGAAACTACATTCTTTTTCCCACCTTCCTCTCTCTTCATTCTTTTTTCTCCTGACGATATCATCTGCAACATAATCTTGAAATATTGTGCTGATTATTTACCAGTAATGAAATTAATCTTCAAACTTGTACTGAAAGTGTTTAATACTGCCAGTCTTAGGTAAAAACCCTCCAATTCTCTTTTACTGTGTTCCGAAATACCTTGAACTTCTTGCAATTTGTCGTCGATTTCTTTATGGACTTCTAACATGAGTTGAGGCGATTCCCCCTTTTGTGCATACCATTCTAATTCTTCATCCTCTTTATCTCGCACCATTCTTAATTGTTTGTTTATAACTGGTATTTCTTCTAATTTTAGCTTTTGCTCAAAGAGAAGTGTGACATTCCTGAATGATACGCTACCTTTCCCCATATCTATTAACGCTCGTCTCTCATTTAAAAAATCAGCACCTATAATCAAATCTACAGTTAGTTTAGGTATAATCATGAAGTTGGCCTCGATCTTTTGGCCTTGGCATGAAAGAATTAACCTTGTTTGTCTCGTAACGTCCGCAGTATTGTTTCTAATAGGACCTCTTACTTTAATCTTACGTGTTTTCAGAACTGGCAATTCCTCATTAGCATTACACTGCATGAATAAATTTTCTGAGATCGCAGTCAGTTCACTTCCGCTATCAATTACAATATTGACTGGGATATGCTTTCCCATGGCCTTCACAATTGGCTGAATTTGAAAGGGTTGGTTCTGTTCTTATTCTTCTTGCATCAACGAATCCTCCACTGAATCATACATGAGTCTTTTTAGGAATTTCCCTTGTGAATTCGAACTTTCTGTAGGATAAGCTTCGACTGCTACTTCTCTCTCTTTTATTTCCTCTTCTCTATCTCTTCCTTCATTTACGCTTTCTTCAACATCCTCTACTTTTTCCTCATCCTCGTCTATCTTCTCCTTCTTCGTCGGTACTTCCACATAATCGCATCTAAATGCTCTAATTATCGCTTCATAACTTCCTTCATTATATGCGTTGGGTTGTGTGCCCACCCGTAACTTATTTTCAACTTCTGTCGACTGCGCATTATCCTCATTGAATTCGCTTTTTCTGCTCAAATAGCTCTGCAATACTCATTACTTCGTCCTTTCCTCCTACATTCGTTGTGCATGCCTCTGGTAATTCATCTTCCTCGTCAGTATTCTCCCAATCAATTTCGTCCCAATAGGATATTTTTATTCTCTTGTCTTCGTTTTCATCTGGTCCCTGAGGATTTGTTTCTTCCTTCTTCTCTTCTCGTGATAAGATTTTTACTTCTCTGTTCAAGGTGCTGCAATTGTCCTGGGTCGGTGCGTCGTTCTCTTTGGCATGGGCGCTTAGCTGTCGATTCGAACGTTTATCGGTGTTTGGTGGTGTTACCTCCACCTATCTTTATTCTCTTTTCTTGTTCAGCTTGTTGATAGTCGTTTCTTTGTTGATAATTTGTCGGTCTATTGGTTCTCCAGTACCAGTTCCGATTGTCGTTATTCCCTCTGTAATAGTTGTTGCCGTTCCTGGGTGAATTATAGTTATTGCCATATTTCTTCTAAATACATAACCGGTTCTTTGTTGAAATCTATTGTCGTTTCTTGGTGCGAAGTTATCACATGGTTCGTAATTATTGTTTCTTCGTACTGTGTCTTGTGGATTCCACTGCTTTTTGCTTTCGTTTTCACGTGCGCTTCGTCTTTTTCTTGCGTCATCTTCCGAAAATATGAACTCTCGTTCCCTTAGAATACCTTTAAATGCTTCGACGTCATTGCCTCCGCCCCCTACTAATGATTGCTGGTATTTCAATGGTAGCTTCATCGTGCATAATTTAATCAACTCTCCGTCACTGTATGGTACATCTAAGCATTGATTTTTCTTTGCCATTAATTCGAAAAATTTCACGGGACTCTTCTCTCCTGAATTTTCAAAATATGGGTTCTGTAATAATTCGTACTTCACTCTGTTCTGTGCTTCGCTGGACCAATATCGTGAGAGAAACTTCTCTCTGAAATCTTCGTACGATCAGCATGTCGCTGCAACACTCTGCATGGTTTCTGCGACTGTTCCTGACATGTGTGCACATATAAAGTTTAATTTGTGTGCTAGGGTCCAGTGTTCTGGTAATCCTACTCGGAATTGATCAATGAAAGTTCGTCGATGTAATGAGTTTCCTTCTCGAAAGTGTTGAAATTTTCTGACTGTGAGGAAATGATCTACATCTACATCTATACTCCGCGAGCCACCTTACGGTGTGTGGCGGAGGGTACTTATTGTACCACTATCTGATCCCCCCTTCCCTGTTCCATTCACGAATTGTGCGTGGGAAGAACGACTGCTTGTAAGTCTCCGTATTTGCTCTAATTTCTCGGATCTTTTCGTTGTGATCATTACGCGAGATATATGTGGGCGGTAGTAATATGTTGCCCATCTCTTCCCGGAATGTGCTCTCTCGTAATTTCGATAATAAACCTCTCCGTATTGCGTAACGCCTTTCTTGAAGTGTCCGCCACTGGAGCTTGTTCAGCATCTCCGTAACGCTCTCGCGCTGACTAAATGTCCCCATGACGAATCGCGCTGCTTTTCGCTGGATCATGTCTATCTCTTCTATTAATCCAACCTGGTAAGGGTCCCATACTGATGAGCAATACTCAAGAATCGGACGAACAAGCGTTTTGTAAGCTACTTCTTTCGTCGATGAGTCACATTTTCTTAGAATTCTTCCTATGAATCTCAACCTGGCGCCTGCTTTTCCCACTATTTGTTTTATGTGATCATTCCACTTCAGATCGCTCCGGATAGTAACTCCTAAGTATTTTACGGTCGTTACCGCTTCCAATGATTTACCACCTATGGCATAATCGTACTGGAATGGATTTCTGCCCCTATGTATGCGCATTATATTACATTTATCTACGTTTAGGGAAAGCTGCCAGCTGTCGCACCATGCATTAATCCTCTGCAGGTCCTCCTGGAGTACGTACGAGTCTTCTGATGTTGCTATTTTCTTGTAGACAACCGTGTCATCTGCAAATAGCCTCACGGAGCTACCGATGTTGTCAACTAAGTTATTTATGTATATTGTAAACAATAAAGGTCCTATCACTCTTCCCTGCGGTACTCCCGAAATTACCTCTACATCTGCAGATTTTGAACCGTTAAGAATGACATGTTGTGTTCTTTCTTCTAGGAAATCCTGAATCCTATCACAAACCTGGTCCGATATTCCGTAAGCTCGTATTTTTTTCACTAAACGTAAGTGCGGAACCGTATCAAATGCCTTCCTGAAGTCCAGGAATACGGCATCAATCTGCTCGCCAGTGTCTACGGCACTGTGAATTTCTTGGGCAAATAGGGCGAGCTGAGTTTCACATGATCTCTGTTTGCGGAATCCATGTTGGTTATGATGAAGGAGATTTGTATTATCTAAGAACGTCATAATACGAGAACACAAAACATGTTCCATTATTCTACAACAGATTGACGTAAGCGAAATAGGCCTACAATTATTCGCATCTGATTTATGACCCTTCTTGAAAATGGGAACGACCTGCGCTTTCTTCCAGTCGCTAGGTACTTTACGTTCTTCCAGCGATCTACGATAAATTGCTGATAGAAAGGGGGCAAGTTCTTTAGCATAATCACTGTAGAATCTTAAGGGTATCTCGTCTGGTCCGGATGCTTTTCCGCTACTAAGTGATAGCAGTTGTTTTTCAATTCCGATATCGTTTATTTCAATATTTTCCATTTTGGCGTCCGTGCGACGGCTGAAGTCAGGGACCGTGTTACGATTTTCCGCAGTGAAACAGTTTCGGAACACTGAATTCAGTATTTCTGCCTTTCTTCGGTCGTCCTCTGTTTCGGTGCCATCGTGGTCAACGAGTGACTGAATAGGGGATTTAGATCCGCTTACCGATTTTACATATGACCAAAACTTTTTAGGGTTCTTGTTTAGATTGTTTGCCAATGTTTTATGTTCGAATTCGTTGAATGCTTCTCTCATTGCTCTCTTTACGCTCTTTTTCGCTTCGTTCAGCTTTTCCTTATCAGCTATGATTCGACTACTCTTAAACCTATGATGAAGCTTTCTTTGTTTCCGTAGTACCTTTCGTACATGATTGTTATACCACGGTGGATCTTTCCCCTCGCTTTGGACCTTAGTCGGTACGAACTTATCTAAGGCGTACTGGACGATGTTTCTGAATTTTTTCCATTTTTGTTCCACATCCTCTTCCTCAGAAATGAACGTTTGATGGTGGTCACTCAGATATTCTGCGATTTGTGCCCTATCACTCTTGTTAAGCAAATATATTTTCCTTCCTTTCTTGGCATTTCTTATTACACTTGTAGTCATTGATGCAACCACTGACTTATGATCACTGATCGTGGTCGTACTTCGTCATAGTTCCATATGAAATTCGCGATTCTTCGCCACTTTTGTTTCTGATCATTTCTCCCGTTGTTCTTTCCGGTTGTGGTAGATCCATTGGATATTGTCCACTGTAACTTTCGCCTACCCTTGCGTAGTATCGTTGGAGTGGTACGCAATAATTTTCTTCCATTGGTTGTGAACGTGTAACTGAATGCATTGCACTGTACTCTTCGCGTCCTGGCTTTCCATTGTCAGGAATTGGTTCGGTATCTTGTCTGGCTAACCTTGCTGCTTCATTGAACGATCCAAACTGTCTTGAAATATACATTTGTGGTTCCGCATGTGTTTGTGATGACGTTTGTTCATCAAGAATTTCGAAACGTGTTTGTTGCTGTGCAGGCTGTCTGATTTCACGTATGTTACTTTCCGCCTGTGATTGGAATCGCAAATGTGTAATATCTTCGTTAATTGCTTGTTTTTCCGGTGCTGTTACAGATACGGATGTGGTTGCAGACTCTGTGCGTGTTCGATCCTGTTCGCTACGCTCTTCAATGGTTTGCAACAACTCTGTTCGCAATTTCTGAAATTGTCGCTTCGTGTGCGCTTCTATTTTGACTATGCGGTTATCATATCTTTTCAGCGCTGCTTTTGTGATGCGTTTGTGTAACACACTGTTTTCAACCATTTCACGCGCTGTACCTGCTGTCTGTCTAGTAATTTCGTTTATCTGTTTCACTAGTTTCTTGACTTTTCCCTGGGTGTTGTTACGTAATATTTTGATCTCGTCCTGAATGTCATTACGCAATGTTTGTACTTCCGCTTGTACCTTGTCAATGTCTGATCCCAATTGATTGTGACCTGTTATTAAGTTTCCTATCACTTCTCGAGATTGTTTTACCTCGTCTTCAATATGACTTAGGTGTAACTGAATGTTTTTGTTTTGTTCTTTAATCTCACGGATTTGTCTCGCGATTTCTGCATTTTGGTTCGTCGTTTCTGCATTCTGAATTTTTATTTGGTTCGCAATTTCTTTATTTTGTCTTGTCATGGTTTCCGTCGTTAATTGTGATAGTTCTGCCGGATTGGTGGGTCCTATTGCGTTTTCTTCGACGTCCTACGCTCAGTGTTTTCGCCCAAGTGTTGCTTCGCAACCGATTGCATTGAACTGTGCGGTGACACGTTTCTGCTCGAATTCCTTGTACTCTGTGGTGAGGGAGCTCTAATTACTTGTACTATGGGTTCTACGTATTCAAGACGCAAGTTAGAATCCTCATCGACTACTTTCCTGCTCCTCTGTCGTATGCTGACCTATGTTTTCTATGCCTTGGCGCACATTATCCTCGTTATGGTGCGTTATATGTCCTATTTCTCGCGATACTGCATCGTCTGTTGTGCTGTCCTCTATTCTCTGTCCATTTTCATGCTGGGTCTCTACCTCAGTTTGGTCAAGGTCTCGATCTGCCATTGCTAATCTTTCCGAATCCCTTATTTTCTGTTTTAAAAGCAATTCACGAGCCCTACTTCGAGTCAACATGCGCTCATACGACTTGACGCTACCAAGACTGACAATCCATTCACTTACTTGTTGGGTCAGAACCAACTTGCCAACGATGTATCCGCCACCTGTGCGCTTGCATTGAGGAGAAAACTTAATTCTAACAATTTTTAAAATTCATAACTATATTATGCTATTGTCTCTGCCAGACTCACTTTCTATTGAATACTTTCTTACTATCTATCGCTGTAGTTACTGTTTTAGACATGTATAACTTTAAGAAAAAAAAAATTTTTCACTACCAAAATTTTTCAACAGGATATTTTTCTGACTTAGTTAGGCATGTAGTCGACCTTCAATCATGGTATTTTACCATCCTGGCAGGGTCGCCATTTTCTAAACATTCTGCATGGTGTCTGTTTGTTCTATATCGTGTCTCCCTACCACTTTCGCACAACGACGCTCTGAGCGTATTTTTTAGGGAATTGACTAGTTTGAACCTGGGACCTGTTGCTGGTAAGGAGACGCCAGACCACACATGACATGTAGAATTCAGAAGAGTTCAGTGAGTCTAGCGATGATATGACCAAATACTTAATGATTTCAGCGTCAGCTCCACTGCACTCCCTGTAAAAGAATCTTAATACTAACTAAATGTAGTGGAAGGGGTTGAAGGCTTTCCTATTTTTAGTTCGCTGGTAAAATAACGTCGAAAAAGTAGTTAATTTTACTACTGGAAATTTTATTCTACTCACAAAACGTTGTTTATAACTTGCACTATTGATAAAAGGAAATGTTTTAATACAGGATGGTAGAAACCAACTGCGTTCAACAAAAATGTGAACGAATATTCCCTGCGTGGGTTTCCAAGTTCTACAATGGATCGAAGGATGACCTATGCCATATCACATCTATAATCTAGGTTTAAATTAAATTTCACAAAAAACTATCAAAATGGTCTACAGTGACGCTCAATTATCTTTAGTTACTTATCTAACTTGTCGTAAATTACAGTGGCTGATGTGGCTTCTCAATAACTATATAACAGAAAAATCATCGCGTTTCAGATTTTTACTTCAAGTGGCAAACGTGAACACCATGAGCTTTAATTGACGATCGACATTAGTATTACGCAAAAAGGGGATGTAACAGATGAGACTTCTGCAGTTCTGAGTGAAGCCTCATGCGCTCAAAAATGCGGCATTGCGTGCGTTCATTACCTTGTCGGTGTTCGTCAGGGGGCGCCGGCCGGCGCAGCTCCATCCAGCTCGCCCTCTCGGAAGCAACTCTCCTCTAACTTCTCCTTACTACAATTTACCGAAGTTGGTTTAAACAAAACTATCTGGCTGTGTTTTCATCTGACCAGTCAGGTTCTCAATGTTAACCTTAAGCTCCGCCTACAGAAATTCTGTCTATCCAATGAGAAACGTTATACTTTTCGTGGTGGGGCAATGTTTTTAAAGTTCGCAACGTAACAGAGAAGCGAAAAAGTCTCACGCTAAAACTTGCAGCTGGTATGGTCCATTTAGCGTTATTGTAAGATCTATACTGTTCTTCTGGAGGGCTCTAGCTTTTAACATTGGCTGGGGGTGGTCTTGACGTAACAGACGCGAAAAAGTCTCACGCTAAGACTTGCGGGTGGTGCGGACCTAGCAGTTATCTGGCGACGTTGGTGTCCGTCTGTCCTTATCGTAGGGCCTTCCTGCTTGACACGGTTCTGCTCTCGGCTTCTCTTCTCGTTTCTCCCCTCGGAACTGCGTCTGTCTCACGGTGGGAAGGTATGACATGCATTTAGACATTCTTGTGTTAGTCTGTGGTATTCCATTTGCTCACTCGTTACTCGTATTACTTTGGTTAATTTAATGTCACGATTTATTCGGAGCTATGTGACATACTACTGGATTTGGTTATCATGTCAGGGTTTTCATGGAAGGTGTTGGATTTGCCTGACACCTTACAAGGTTCGGTGATATATGCACTGAGTTATAGGTGGTGACTGATTGAGAAGGATCACAAACAGTAGTAGTAGATGATGCGCTGATTGAAGTTGCAAGAAAATGTACAATAGCTTCTCAGATCTCTAGTGTTACGCTATCTCCTAAAAATGATGTCCATGATTAGGAATCAGGTCTTCCCATTCAAGCACATACCTGTGTTGGATCCTTTTGAGAATTCCTTTAATGATTACAACCACTACTCAGTCAAAATTTCTGGCACTCACATATCATGACACGAGTCACCTTTCTCGAACCTGTCTGAAACAGTAAAATTCCAAAGTGGTTTTAGTCACCCCCTACGCATCTTGCAACTACTCTCATTTCTACAGCTTTCCACATGGGAAACATGAGGACTCGGAAAGCTCTATTCATTCACGAGATGTGGAATGCAGCTGTCTACTTGTGATTGATTGCAGATTAATTCGGTAACGGTAACGGTAACAGTGTGAGGAGGGTCTTTCACTTTCTAATTGTGCCCTGATACAGCGAGAGTGCTCTGCCACTCTCATACACTGAGAGATAGATCGTAAATCAAACACTTTGCTCGAGGTGTTAGAAATATGTAGAGCGTTGTCTGGTATACTTTGATGATTTATGTGTTCGAGAATTAACACTGAATGGACGTACTGCACAGTCATCTTCATTCACAATGATGCTCGCAAAGTAGAGCAGGGGCAGTTTAGCTATGAGATTGAAATTGGGGAAATATGCTGTCAAATCATTGGCCAGTGTTGAAATTACTGTCCTTATGATTTTCTTTTATTTTGTTGCAACCAGTTTCAACGCTTCAGTGCATCATCTTCAGTCCTGTATGCATTAAACAGTAAAGATAGCATTATCAACTTATCGATCAAGTTACTTAAGAACAGATTAAAATAGAATGAGAGACAATGGCAAGACTCTGCCAGTGAATTGACACCGAACGATAGAACGGACAGATACATCCGTTTTCACATATCTAAAATATATCATCACGAATTTCCACTAAATACATTGTACAATTATACTATCTATTAAAAGTTTCATTAATTACTACTCATGATTTTTATGGGACAGTCGGACATACATTATCTGCACAACCCTGAAATAACCTACTGTAAGACAAAATAACTGTGGAAGGTGATGAATGAGAGGAAACAATACCTCACACACAAGTAAAAAGAAGTAACATGACCTATGTGTCGTGTCAAAGTATAAAACGATTAGTTGTACACAGATGAGGGGCATACACTATGTCATATCTATTAAATGAAAGTCCAAGACGTGTTATAAACCGAATGTAGGACCCACATATGTAGAACGTACGAAAGACACCCACAAGGAAACTGTTCACGATGCAAACACTCATATGCAAATGCATCGTATATCGTGTACTGCCATGAAACAATCACACATAGGGATACTAAGTAGCCTGCAAGGATGCAGTGTATCATAAAGGATGACTCAATAATATATACATCTATATGAGAAAACCAGAAAAGCTTACTGAGTGTCACACCACTCAAGAAGTACTCAAGTGTGTCAAACATAAGTGATGACGAGGAAATAATTGAAATCTAAAATATATAGTTATGAATAAATGCACTGTAACCAGTACACACTTAGGTCTTTGGATGGCATTGAAACCAAAAGCCATTACATGCCAGCAATTAATTTTTTATCGAAAATTTCCAGTCATTCAAAACGTGTCAAAGTCAAGCCACATTATTAATTGACCAGTGACGAGGCCACACACCATGCTCTTAATTAAAACGTAAGTAATTGTAATTTTTCTATCCGACGTAAGCTTTTAATGACTGACAGCAACCTATATGTTGGCAATACATGCACTATTACAACAAAAACACTGGCAATGCCACGAGTCGTACGCAGTGGGACTTAAAGTAATGTAATGCAAATCCACGCGAAATACAAGACAGGTACATAATCACCATATGTGTCATATATGACTAAAGTAATTGCCTGTTACAGAAAGCGACATTTAACATAATACAGTTCTACCACCAAATGCGTAACTAGAGGCTAGTGGTAGCAACGTCCACGCCAACTTCCTGACCAGCAACCCACTCGAAATGTACCCATATGTATTAAACCCAAGTAAACACGCAAAAAACAACAAAATTTAAATTAGATATATTTAAGAGCAAATGTATTGTAACCAATAAACACCTTGGAAATCAAAACTAAAAATCATATCAATGTAATCAAATTTCAAAAGAGCCATACAGGTCATACATATCGTCACACAAACCGATTCATCAATTGACCATGGAGGAGCCCACACGACGTGCCAGTAATTGAATCGTAAGTGAACCTTATACTTATGTTTGATGTGAGACCATGACTATGTCATAGCAGTCTGCGAACTGACGTTTTATTCACCATTACAAATGCAACACTGGGGAAGCCATAGTCCTGGCCAGCAGAATCTGAGTGATGGGAAATGCGTACTTCTGTCAACACGAAAATGTGTGCATAACCACTGAATGTGTCACACACGACCAAAACAGCTCCATGTGAAAGAAACAGCATCGTGCACGTCATCATATATCATTACTCGACAAATCCTCTAAATCACGCTACAAACTACTTATCACCTACGAAACCAAGCGTAAACAGATAATACAGTGAAAGTCGGCAAGAGACACGTACTTAGTCAATACTAAAACAGCTATGAAAAAACAGGAACGTGGCACGAATTATGTAGTGGGCGGAAGGAGGAGAGAAGAAGGGATAAGACGAGAGTTACTGTAACCGTACAGGCACAAGATAGCTTGTAATAGACACCGAACAAACTACAGTTACAAATGGTGTACCACTAATGTGAGAACAAGCAGAGACATGAACCATTACGACACTTATCAAGCAGCTATAAGCCAGTGTCGAAAAGCCCTCCCTATTCATACGCCAAATATACACAAAAACACGGAAAACACTGAAAGACTCACTATTGTTGACGCGGTATGGGTTGATATATATATATATATATATATATATATATATATATATATATATATGTAAGTTGCGCCAGCATTACTGGATACACAGATAATCTGCAAAACGCCATAAATACAATGAATACCACAGTTTACAACTCTAATAAGAACTGTAAATGAATGTTGGAAGTACCTGAAACGTGTCAGCACTCCAGCCATCAACTGCCAACTGACTCGAGAACCATTCAAACACAACATCCGAAGATATGTTTCAGCGAATACTCAAAGAAGTCGGTCGACATTAAACAGACGATGCGCGAGTATCTCACACTCGATAACAGCAATCGAAACCAAACCCATGTATAAGGAACATTGTAACTGAAATACTTGGGTAAAATGTTGAAACCCAATAACTGGGGCATAGTCAAACAAATACTGTAAAGTAGTAAGTGGAAATGCGTAGTGGTTCACATGAAAACCTGTGGGTCAGTACATCAAGACTACGGTGTCTGTACAACATTAGTAAAAATTTTTTACTAAGTCAAGGTAATTGTAACATACATGACACAAACTGTAGTTTATATGCATAAAAAGTTAAGAAAACAGGCAAAGAATGGTTTCTTCTTCGACTAAGTTTGTTCTCTCAGCAAAAAATTAGGTTCTCTGTGGGAATGGATATAAATTCCAAGATCTTCTATTATGTCCATTGTACCTTCTTTATCCACGAAGTACAAAATTTTCAAATTCTCGTCTATACCTTGACCGAATGTTTAATTGTCTTTATGTTCTTTGACTGTCGAGTGTTTAATAGTATGCAGGGCAGTATGTTCCCTGCATCTTTCTCTAAAAGTTCTACCAGTTTGGCCTATGTACATGGGTCCACAATCAGCAAAGGTTATTTTGTATACGCCAGATTTTTGAAACGGACAGAACTGTTCCACTGAATGTGTCAGGAACTTTGACAACGTGTTGTTATTCTTGAATCCTACATTAGTATTAACTTTATGAAAAATATGTGCCACATCATTTGACAGAGGGCCAATGTAACTTACATTGTTAACATTTTTTTTGTCTCTTCCTATATCGCTCTAAAGGAATCTCGTGTATTAAATCATTCTGTTTTAATCTGTTTCTATGTAACTTGATTGATAAGTTGATAACGCTATTGCTACTGTTTTATGCATACAGGCCTGAAGGTGATGCACTGAAGCGTTGAAACTGGTTGCAACAAAATAAAATAAAATCATTAGGACGGCTGTAGGTGTTTTATTTGGCCACATACTTGAAGTGTCCTGCGCTTCGAACAAATGTCAACACATTCTGTCTCAGTGCAAATGTCACTCCGTAAAAATGTCAAAAACTCAATGAATCATCTTGTTCTGACAGTGGTGATGTTTTGATCGAAACTTTTCGTTCCGCTTTGCAACTGCTGCCAACCTACGCCGTGTACTGACATGAGGCGCTGCAACAGCCGTTACGCAATTGTTATTGCTATCGTTCTGTTGCGTGTTGCGTAAAATGGTATAGCGATACTAAGGAGGCTTCGTCTGGAACACAAGTGTGCGTATTACAGCGAACTGATTCTTCACCGCTTCATTAGTATATTTGTGATTTGAAGCTTAGGTTGACTGTGTGACTTATATCTGCTTGTCTTTTTAACCATGCACCGATTTTTACGCTAGAAGCCCTTTCCACTTCCAAGAATGCAGCTAAAAAAACCACAGCCAACACCTATTCGCAAGAATGACGAAAGCTACTTACAATTTGGCTATACAATTAAGGCCGATACAGAAACCGGTGAAAACCCAATTCCTCAGTGCGTTGTACGCTTAAAAAACGCTTTCAAATCAAAGCACCAAGCCATATTTATTAAAAAGTCACGAAACTTATAAGCACTCTGAGTTAGATGGAAATCTGTTGACGTTTTTCAGAGGAAATCTTTGTTGTGTGAAAAAAAGAATCCAAATGCGTGGCAAATTTTATTAACACTGCTAATAACTTGATGAAAGCCTCATACCTAGCTAGTTTTATGATAGCAGTGGTAGGCGGGGTAGGGGGTGGGGCTCACACAATTCTCTCTTACTGCTAGACGTGGTCAAAGTAGTTTTGGGGAAAAGCACCCAAAGAAATAAAGAAAAATCCGTCATCCAACAATCCGCCAAAAGGAACAGAAGACATGTCTCCCATTTTGAAGAAACGTAGTTATTACAACTGCAAGAGTGCACTAAACTTCGCTGTCCAAATAGGCTAGAGTTTATATGTCACAATAATGGCACAGTTACTCGTTCTTGCATTTTGGCTATCACGGAGATAAAAGTGAAGATTTTTTTTATTAAATTTGCAAACCGCTTGAGTTTAATGCCACAGTAGAAAACATTTTCAATTTCATTGACTTCATTATTCAAAAAGTTGGTATTCCTTGGCAAAAACGTGTTGTATCAATGCAGACAGGACTAACACAATGTACTGTATGGTCACTTAACAGATCTGGCAACGAAAGTGAAGAAACTTGTACCTGATTGTCGAAGTGTATACTACAACAAGAAGCATTGGTTTCTAGGGGTATGCCGGAGACTCTTCATATTGTTCTGTAAAAGTTATGAAGTTCATCAAGGCAAGGGCGCTAAACTCACGGCCGTTTACGCTTTGTGTAAAGATATGGGAGGTAAATTTAAAAGTTTCCTTCTTCATAATGAAATGAGTTGGGTCATTTGCGGCAAGGTGTTAAACCGAATATTGGAGTTGGGACCCGAGGTCTCTATATCCTCACTAACAAAAATAATGACGTGAAGAATTTTTTCGTGGATGATCAGCGGTATCAAGACTGGCCTATTTAGCTAATATTTTTGACACGTTTCACTTTTTGAAAATAGTTTTACAAGAACGTGGCTCTGAGCACTATGAGACTTACTTTCTGAGGTCATCAGTCGCCTAGAACTTAGAACTACTTTAACCTAACTAACCTAAGGACATCACACACATCCATGCCCGAGGCAGGATTCGAACCTGCGACCGTAGCGGTCACGCGGTTCCAGACTGTAGCGCCTAGAACCGCTCGGCCACCACGGCCGGCTACAAGAACGTGGCACAGTAGCTTTCTTAGCAGATAACATCAGAGTTAGTAACAAACTGCCCGCCCACATATGTATACGAGTGTCCCAGAGCTCCTTCCGCAGCGTAGTCCAAATAACCTTGGCAACAAAATGCCCGGCCCACATTAACAAGTTTGTTTCGACTACGCTCCGGATGTAACGGCGGGAAGTCTTTCTACATCCTCCATAAATTCAAAATCTCCCCGATGCGATTTACGTATTACTGCGGCCGTGAGGAAAGACATTCATGGCTGTAGATTTGCTTCGAGCAAAGAGCTGCACGGCTGGACACAAACGTCGCTCCTTAGGCAATCGCAAACATTTTCCGAGAGGGCATTGACCGTCTTGTCTGGCAGAGGGACTGTATAAACACTTATGGCAATTACTTCTGAAATAACATTTACTTATTTTTTTCCATCTGCCTTGTTTTAATTTTACTGCTTCATATATTTTGCATGTCATTTCTTTCTTACTCACCGAATATTTGTATCAGAACCCAATTACTTTAATTTCATATTATTTCGTACAAATAAGCACCACATATGAACCTGAACGACTCTGTAAAAAAGTGCTTCCGTGAAACCTTCTTACTCACGTGCGTCCCATTTCTGCCAAACATAGTAGTTTATCGGCACGACGCAAAAGCATAATGTAACATCTATTTTTGACCTATTTTGTATCTGTATCGATATTTCTATGTCAGTTTGTAGCGTTGCTTATGTTGAGTGTTGTATCTGTCACGGAAATTCTTTCACTATGGATACATATTTCAGTTATGTGAACTTTTTGAACGATGTTGTTTAAACTGTGCTTGTAGATTCAAATAACTACTGGAATGATTGCTATATAATGTACTGTAAATGATTTGGTCCATTCTTAAGGAAAGTAGGGTTGAATGTAAAAGACGTGGGGAAGCCCCGCAGCTACGGAAGTAGCCTGGAGGAGTGCAAAAGGTGTGGTTGGTTCCCAAGTGGCAACTCATGTGACGGGTAAGGAGTCTGGAGTGAGCAGTGCTGTGGTTAACACCTCGCCAGCAGTAGCGGGTCACTGTGGCTCATATTCCTGGAGTTTTGAGACCAGAGGAGCGTAAGAGTGGTATTTATGGGCTTCGGATGGTGCATTTGGTGGTACTGTGGTTTTTGGCCCTGTAAAAATATAATTCCGAGGCCAACAGCACTGCCATGGTTGCATCGCCGCCATGTTAAAAGCAGCCACTGCAAATCACGCTAACAGTGCCACCCCCTTTCCACTAAATTGTTCATATTTGGCATGCTCTAAATGGACCAGGAATTTATGAAATTTTGGTTGATTTTAATAATAATCGTGGTGTTGCTAAAAATTATATCTTACACCCGTGATTATCAAAAGAAAGGTTCAAATGTGGGTGAAATCTTATGGGACTTAACTGCTAAGGTCATCAGTCCCTAAGCGTGCACACTACTTAATCTAAATTTTCCTAAGGACAAACACACACGCTCGTGCCCGAGGGAGGACTCGAACCTCCGTCGGGACCAGCCGCACAGTCCATGACTGCAGCGCCCTAGACCGCTCCGCTAATCTTGCGCGGCCCGTGATTATCCCAAATCACAAACCTGGACAGGAATCCTATCCTAGTGAATTTAATTCCGAGTGTCCTAACTTATTATGGAAAGACTTATAAGGCAGCTGTAAGAGTAGCTGTGATTGCTTTTTAATGTGTGGAGTTATAGTGTTTAAAGTTCAGTATTATAGTTTGAGAAATACTCCACTTCCAGTACATTTTTTAATTCATCTGCAGTCATTTTCTTAAATAATTTGCCTTACTTGAAAAACTCCGTGAAAATAGTAAAGTTGTTAGTTAAAAGAACAATAATATTGATCTGATCAAATGGATCAAATGGCTCTGAGCACTATGGGACTTAACATCTATGGTCATCAGTCCCCTAGAACTTAGAACTACTTAAACCTAACTAACCTAAGGACGTCACACAACACCCAGTCATCACGAGGCAGAGAAAATGTTGATCTGAAGTGGAAAACATTAATTGTTACAATTATGCATTTTGATCAAAATTAAAAAGTTTTATCAGTGTTCATTCCATGAGAAAGTGTTTGAACTTGAATTTAATGTTGTGTTGGTATTTGCACAGCCAACTATATTTTGAGTCAGTTAAAAGACTTCTTATAAAAGCACATTTGTTATTTAAGGAGTTATAGTTCACTGTGCTTTACTTAATTAATAATTATTCATGAGAATAATTACCATTTCTTATACATACTTGTGTAGTTTTGTTAATAAGCACGGTTTTCCAAACCATGAAAGTTTAAGGGCCCCCATGTGCTAGGCTAGTTAGTTAATGAAGCAAAGTAAAGGCTCCTTCAGAGTCACTGTAGTTCGATTCGCGTTCTGTGTAATTGCTTCAAACTGAGCTTAAGAAAGAAATATTTACTGTGGTGGCTATTCTATCGCAAGGTGGTTAATGTACAGGCATAGAGACCCTGTAGTAAGCATTGATGTTGTAGAGTATGATCATTAATAGACCCCCTGATTTAAGTCACAATCATTTCATGCTCTTCCCGGTTTAGTATTGCTATTAGTTTCATGTGTGTTGGCGATTGGTTCCATAAACTGCTGCATCTAGTTCATTTAAGGTAAATGTTGTTGAGAGGCATATGTTACTGTTTGCTGTCTCATTGGCAATTTGTTTGTTTGACTTTCAAGTTAGTAGTACATTTGTCTGCTAGGTTAGTTTACTGTGTTGTAGTGTGAACAAGTATAAAGAAAAAGTTTAGTGTGTGTGTCAAGGAATGTTAGGTTAGCCTTAGCACTGCGTTCTGCTTTATCATTGGCTTGACACAATAACGCTTAATTTGGCTGCCGACCGACATTACTATGTAATGTTACAAAGTGATTTTGTGCTGGGAGGACGTCTTTTCCTGACCCACCTGTTTACCGTTGATTATCCTCTGCTTGGGTGTTTTGGAAACGAATCCCACTCTGATCGTTCCCATTAGGTTATCTCACGGTGACAGCTTTCTCAAAAATTCCTCGCAGAGATTTAACGTTAGCACAGATTGCCGTTTAGGGTTGTCCGTGTTACCGTTACAATATGTACGTCGTCAGCAGAGCGCAAGATGGTGAAAATTATTTCCCCCGCACCGTTCCTCACTCGAGCGGGAGTCATCGGTCAGTCTTCCGCACGCACACCCTCTCCAACCTCACGGTTCGTTATAAAGTTGTACGTCCAAATTTCTAAATGAGTACAAAAAGTCAGGAAACGCAGGGCCTAGGAGAAGGGACAGGATAATACGACATTTGTGAAAACGACTGTGCATAAATTGCTAGAGGAAAAAACACTGGAAGACGAGAAATACTGTAATATATGCAACAGATAGTTGAGGATTCTAGGTGAAGTTATAGACTGAGGTGTGGTGTTGGCACAGTAGAGGAAGTTATAGTGGGTCGCGTCAAACAATCAGAAGACTGAAGTACCAAGAAAAACTTTCTACAAGAGACAAAATTACATTTGCAGGTTGTTGTTCTTGTGGTCTTCAGTCCTGAGACTGGTTTGATGCAGCTCTCCATGCTACTCTATCCTGTGCAAGCTTCTTCATCTCCCAGTACCTACTGCAACCCACATCCTTCTGAATCTGCTTAGTGTATTCATCTCTTGGTCTCCCTCTACGATTTTTACCCTCCACGCTGCCCTCCAATACTAAATTTGTGATCCCTTGATGCCTCAGAACATGTCCTACCAACCGATCCCTTCTCCTGGTCAAGCTGTGCCACAAACTTCTCTTCTCCCCAATCCTATTCAATACCTCCTCATTAGTTATGTGATCCATCCATCTTATCCCAGCATTTTTCTGTAGCACCACATTTCGAAAGCTTTTATTCTCTTCTTGTACAAACTAGTTATCGTCCATGTTTCACTTCCATACATGGCTACACTCCATACAAATACTTTCAGAAACGACTTCCTGACACTTAAATCTATACTCGATGTTAACAAATTTCTCTTCTTCAGAAACGATTTCCTTGGCATTGCCAGTCTACATTTTATATCCTCTCTACTTCGACCATCATCAGTTATTTTACTCCCTAAATAGCAAAACTCCTTTACTACTTTAAGTGTCTCATTTCCTAATATAATTCCCTCAGCATCACCCGATTTAATTTGACTACATTCCATTATCCTCGTTTTGCTTTTGTTGATGTTCATCTTATATCCTCCTTTCAAGACACTGTCCATTCCGTTCAACTGCTCTTCCAAGTCCTTTGCTGTCTCTGACAGAATTACAATGTCATCGGCGAACCTCAAAGTTTTTACTTCTTCTCCATGAATTTTAATACCTACTCCGAATTTTTCTTTTGTTTCCTTTACTGCTTGCTCAATACACAGATTGAATAACATCGGGGAGAGGCTACAACCCTGTCTCACTCCTTTCCCAACCGCTGCTTCCCTTTCATGTCTCTCGACTCTTATAACTGCCATCTGATTTCTGTACAAATTGTAAATAGCCTTTCGCTTCCTGTATTTTATACTTGCCACCTTCAGAATTTGAAAGAGAGTATTCCAGTTAACATTGTCAAAAGCTTTCTCTAAGTCTACAACTGCTAGAAACGTAGGTTTGCCTTTTCTTAATCTTTCTTCTAAGATAAGTTGCAAGGTTAGTATTGCCTCACGTGTTCCAACATTTCTACGGAATCCAAACTGATCTTCCCCGAGGTCCGCTTCTACCAGTTTTTCCATTCGTCTGTAAAGAATTCGCGTTAGTATTTTGCAGCTGTGACTTATTAAACTGATAGTTCGGTAATTTTCACATCTGTCAACACCTGCTTTCTTTGGGATTGGAATTATTATATTCTTCTTGAAGTCTGAGGGTATTTCGCCTGTTTCATACATCTTGCTCACCAGATGGTAGAGTTTTGTCATGACTGGCTCTCCCAAGGCCATCAGTAGTTCTAATGGAATGTTGTCTACTCCCGGGGCCTTGTTTCGACTCAGGTCTTTCAGTGCTCTGTCAAACTCTTCACGCAGTATCTTATCTCCCATTTCGTCTTCATCTACATCCTCTTCCATTTCCATAACATTGTCCTCAAGTACATCGCCCTTGTATAAACCCTCTATATACTCCTTCCACCTTTCTGCCTTCCCTTCTTTTCTTAGAACTGGGTTGCCATCTGAGCTCTTGATATTCATACAAGTGGTTCTCTTCTCTCCAAAGGTCTCTTTAATTTTCCTGTAGGCAGTATCTATCTTACCCCTAGTGAGACAAGCCTCTACATCCTTACATTTGTCCTCCAGCCATCCCTGCTTAGCCATTTTGCACTTCCTGTCGATCTCATTTTTGAGACGTTTGTATTCCTTTTTGCCTGCTTCATTTACTGCATTTTTATATTTTCTCCTTTCATCAATTATATTCAATATTTCTTGTGTTACCCAAGGATTTCTACTAGCCCTCGTCTTTTTACCTATTTGATCCTCTGCTGCCTTTACTACTTCATCCCTCAAAGCTACCCATTCTTCTTCTACTGTATTTCTTTCCCCCATTCCTGTCAATTGTTCCCTTATGCTCTCCCTGAAACTCTCTACAACCACTGGTTCTTTCAGTTTATCCAGGTCCCATCTCCTTAAATTCCCACCTTTTTGCAGTTTCTTCAGTTTCAATCTGCAGTTCATATCCAATAGATTGTGATTAGAATCCACATCTGCCCCTGGAAATGTCTTACAGTTTAAAACCTGGTTCCTAAATCTCTGTCTTACCATTATATAATCCATCTGATACCTTTTAGTATCGCCAGGATTCTTCCAGGTATACAACCTTCTTTTATGATTATTGAACCAAGTGTTAGCTATGATTAAGTTATGCTCTTTGCAAAATTCTACAAGGCGGCTTCCTCTTTCATTTCTTCCCCCCAATCCATATTCACCTACTATGTTTCCTTCTCTCCCTTTTCCTACTGACGAATTCCAGTCACCCATGACTATTAAAATTTTCGTCTCCCTTCACTACCCGAATAATTTCTTTTATCTCGTCATACATTTCATCTATTTCTTCATCATCTGCAGAGCTAGTTGGCATATAAACTTGCACTACTGTAGTAGGCATGGGCTTTGTGTCTATCTTGGCCACAATAATGCTTTCACTATGCTGTTTGTAGTAGCTAACCCGCACTTCTATTTTTTTATTCATTATTAAACCTACTCCTGCATTACCCCTATTTGATTTTGTATTTATAATCCTGTATTCACCTGACCAAAAGTCTTGTTCCTCCTGCCACCGAAATTCACTAATTCCCACTATATCTAACTTTAACTTATATATTTCCCTTTTTAAATTTTCTAACCTACCTGCCCGATTAAGAGATCTGACATTCCGCGCTCCGATCCGTAGAACGCCAGTTTTCTTTCTCCAGATAACGACGTCCTCTTGAGTAGTCCCCGCCCGGAGATCCGAATGGGGGCTATTTTACCTCCGGAATATTTTACCCAAGAGGACGCCATCATCATTTAATCATACAGTAAAGCTGCATGTCCTCGGGAAAAATTACGGCTGTACTTTCCCCTTGCTTTCAGCCGTTCGCAGTACCAGCACAGCAAGGCCGTTTTGGTTAATGTTACAACGCCAGATCAGTCAATCATCCAGACTGTTGCCCCTGCAACTACTGAAAAGGCTGCTGCCCCTCTTCAGGAACCACATGTTTGTCTGGCCTCTCAACAGATACCCCTCCGTTGTGGTTGCATCTACGGTACGGCCATCTCTATCGCTGAGGCACGCAAGCCTCCCCACCAACGGCAAGGTCCATGGTTCATGGGGGGATTTGCAGGTAGAAATATAAAATTAAAACGTATTCACATTCGGCAAATTAAACTACCTTATTGATTTGAACTGAGTACTGAAAGGTGACCAGGGCCTTTGTAATACTTTCTTATTACACAGGATACCCGGGGACACCTCATATCCTGTATCTGACGTCATCTGTTACTTGTCGTACCAACTTCTCTGTTCTCTTGTACAGCTTGCACACTCATTCCACTTTAAACTCGCCGACTGCGACTCGTGGCACAGACACATGTACTATTTCCAGGTCCAAATCTGTAGGTGAACAGACAAGGGGCAGTTGACGATACATTTAGGGTATTTCTACTTACTTCATATCGACTTAGAGTGCAGAAAAACCCGCATTTTCTAATATTCTGTAGTCCTTGGGAACCTCTTTTGTATTATCTTTCCAGAAGCAACATTGTGCCACTGTATCATTCTTGCATTATGTGCTGACGGCGGCTAAACATTGAGTACCAGCTAACATCTCGACGGCAATACTTACTCTATCCAGAGTAAAAGAGTGATACCTACTGCATCACTTCCCCGTGCACATTATAGTTGATGGCACCCTGGTATTTTTATATTTTTGTGATATCCGTCCATTCGTCCAGGAGGAAGTGCAACAACTTCATTATATATCCCTACTCGTTTTGGAAACAGGAGACAAGAAGCAGGTGAATATCCAGTCCTCAACACATCTGACTCCCGTCTCTTCACCACGTCAGATGTGTCCATCATATTCTGTTAGGTTTAGCTTCATTATTATCGAAATTCTTACAACATGCCAGGAAATATTGAACGTTTTAACATATTTATTGTTTTTCTGTTTCTTAGACCTCTCGTTAAGTATTGTAAGTAATCTCAAAGCCATATAGCATGTAGCACTTGTATGGCGAGTAGCTAAAATTAAAACCAGGAAGTTTAGGATTTAACATTCCGTTGACGGAGGACATGTCCGATACGGACGTGACAAAGAAGGAAATATGCTGCGTCCTTTTCATGGGACACCTACTAACATTTACAGTTAACTATTTAAGGAGATCAAGAGATGCGTAAATCTTAATGATCTTAAGGGGATTTGAACCTCGTTGTTTCTCCTTGACAGCCTCGTGTGTTAAGCACTGCGCCACTCCACGTGGTATCCATGACGATCCTGAAAACCACTGAGTTTTCTCCAGAAACATTTTCTATATATTTTACCATAAACGACCACCGAAGTCCAATGTTTCGTTACAGAGTAGTAATGCAATTACCAGGTGTACCGGTATGAAATGAGCGTTAAGATACAAATGCGTCGATTTGTTGTGAACGAGCCTTAATTTTTTTTGTTTGGTTGGTATGACATCTGTCAAAGATATTTAGTATACATCAAGTCATGGAACAAACAACATCATATGTTTTCATAGTGTTAACAATGTCGAATTTTGTATCAGACAGTGATGATCTGCGGAAAGCATTAATTTCTTGTTTTCATTTGAAAAAAGTGCTGCAGAGTCGCATCGAGTGCTTGTCGAGGCATATGGTGATCATGCTCTATCAGAAGCAACATGCAAAAGATGGTTTCAACGGTTCCGAAATAACGATTGTGATGTAAGAAATGAAGAATGTGGAAGACCACCAAAAAAGTTCTAAGACGCCGAATTGCAGGCAATATTGGATGAAGATGATACTTTGAGTCAGAAGCAAACGGCAGCAATCCTAAATGTTGCACAACAAACAATTTCTGACCCTTTTAAAGCTATGGGAAAAATCCAAAACTGTGGAAAATGGGTGCCACATGAATTGAATAAAAGATAGATGGAAAACCGAAGAACCATTTGTCAAATTTTGCTTGAAAGACATGAAAGAAAATCAATTTTGCATCGAATTGTTACTGGCGATGGATTTATTTTAAGAATCCTAAACGGGAAAAATCATGGGTAATCCGGGACAACCATCAACATTGACTGCAAAACCAGGTCGATTCGGCGAGAAGACAATGCTCTGTGTTTCGTGGGATTAGGAAGGTGTGGTGAATCATGAGCTTTTAAAACCCGGTGAAACTGTGAGTGCTAATCGCTACAGACAACAAATGATGAAACTATGCATTGATCGAAAAAAGCTTACAATCGGCCAGAAGACATGGCAAAGTATTTTTTTTACACGACAATGCACCTGCACACAAAGCAAAACTGGTTCAGGATTCAATGAAAACACTTGACTGGGAGCTGCTGCCCCACCCGCCGCATTCACCAGACTTGGCCCCTTCCAACTACCGTTTGTTTTCAGTAATGGAACACGCATTGGCTGAGGAACACTTCGATTCCTACGAACAAGTCGAAAATTGTGTGTCTGATTGATTTGCTTCAAAAGACGAACATTTCTATCGGCGTTGTGTCCACAAATTGCCAAAAAGGTGGTCGAAATGTATAGAAAGCAATGGTCAGTACTTTGAATAAGATGTTTTTACTTTTCAATTCAAAACTAGTGTTTCATTTTCACAAAAAAACGCTCATTTCATACCGGTACACCTGGTATATTCCTTTCAGACTGTTGCCTCAATTTCCGATGTTACTGAGAAAATATCCTTTCAGCAATGAGAAAGCCTAAAATATTCAGCCACTGAACCACACGATACAAAGCACAGAGTAATGGAACAACACTCAGATAGACCTTACTGTGAAACTTAGTGGCAGATTAAGACTGTGTGACGGATCGAGACTCGGACTCCGGACCTTTGCCTTTAGCGGGCAAGTGCTCTACCATCTGAGCCACCCAAGTACGAATCACGCTCCGTCCTCACAGCTTTACTTCTGCCAATCCCTCATCTCCCGCCGTCCAAACTTCACTGAAGCTCTCATGCGCACATTCTGCTGCAGACTGAAAATCTCATTCTGGAGATCTTGTTGTGGTTGTCGTCGCTGTAGAAACAGCTGAGCATAGCGTGGTTGTGCTGCCCTTCCACTGCGTTCAGTGAACCCTTGCTCGAGGTGCACATTGGCCATCAGTAAACCCTTCCCATTGCTGTCTATCACTGTTAACGTGGAACTAACACTGCCGAAAAGACAAAGCTGAGGAAGTATGGAGCGATACGGAGTGCAAGCTTGAGGGGAAGTTCAAAGTGGACGTAACTGTTGTCAACGGCGAGTAACGTGAGTGGATGGAAAAAAATTGTTTCCAAACAAGACACAGAGCGCATACTATAGTCATTTGCATTGTTGTGCAGGTACTTTCTGTGCAACACTGACAGAAAGGTAAATCTTCTTCCTCTTCCACTTTGCCTGTTACCGTTTTCTACAGTGCGGTATTGTGGTGTGATTTGAGGGACGATGTCGGTGGTAGTTAGCGGTCGGGTGCCTTCCTGAGACCATCCGGTCGTGGCGTTCTCCACTCAGACGGGATGAAGTGGCCCTGTCCTACCTCCTGCACTGTCGCCCCCGCCTGGCTTCTTCTGCAGGGGAGAGGATCTCCCAGCCTGTGGTGCCTGTGGAGTGCAAGTCACCGTACGCCACGCTTCAGCTGAGTGCAATTTATATTACGTTCAAGGGGCTGAGGCGAGTTTCGGTGGGGATCTGCTCTCTATTTACGTGATGTCGAGGCTATTTTGGTCGAGGTTTTAAAGTTTTGTAATGTGTGTGGCCTGCGGCCTAAGCTTTTAGGCTGGTGATTTTAGTGTGTTGCAGAATGGCTAGCTTATCCCTTTTATTCCACTTGTCAGCCAGACACATATCTCTGCTGCGTTATTTTAATCCCTCCCCCTGCTATTTGCCTTTTCCCATCAGTCATCTCTGGTCTGAGATTCTGTGCTGTGTGCAGTCTGTGGCTGGTTGGCATTGTTGAAATATTCGCTATTATAGTGTTGGGCGGTTGGATGTGAAGAGCGCGTAGCGTTGCGCAGTTGGAGGTGAGCCGCCAGCAGTGGTGGATGTGGGAAGAGAGATGGCAGAGTTTTGAGAGAGGATGATCTGGACGTGTGTCCATCAGAGGCAGTAAATTTGTAAGACTGGATCTCATGAACTGATATATATATATATATATATATATATATATATATATATATATATATATATATATATATATATATAATGACTTTTGAACACTATTAAGGTAAATATTTTGTTTGTTCTTTATTTATTTATTTATTTATTTACTTATTTATTTATTGTCCCGTGGGACCAAATTAAAGAGAAGTCTCCATGGTCATGGAACGAGCCAATACATGAAATTATAACACGATATTAGAAACACATTAAATGAAATATAATAAAACATATTCAGGTGACAAGTCGTAAGTTTAAATGAAGTAAATCGACAATGTAACGCTTGAATTTGCTTAATTTTTTAGCTCTTCCAGGAGCTCCTCGACATAATAGAAGGAGTGAGCCATGAGGAAACTCTTCAGTTTAGACTTAAAAGAGTTTGGGCTACTGCTAAGATTTTTGAGTTCTTGTGGTAGCTTATTGAAAATGGATGCAGCAGAATACTGCACTCCTTTCTGCACAAGAGTCAAGGAAGTGCATTCTACATGTAGATTTGATTTCTGCCTAGTATTAACTGAGTGAAAGCTGCTAACTCTTGGGAATAGGCTAATATTGCTAACAACAAATGACATTAAAGAAAATGTATACTGTGAGGGCAATGTCAGAATTACCAGATTTTTGAATAGGGGTCGACAAGAGGTTCTCGAACTTACACCACATATAGCTCGAACAGCCCGTTTTTGAGCCAAAAATACCCTTTTCGAATCAGGAGAATTAGCCCAAAAAATAATACCATACGACATAAGCGTATGAAAATATGCGAAGTAAACTACTTTTCGTGTTGAAGTGTCACTTATTTCAGATACTGTTCTAATGGTAAATAAAGCAGCATTTAGCTTCTGAACAAGATCCTGGACATGGGCTTTCCACAACAGCTTACTATCTATCCGAACGCCTAGGAACTTGAACTGTTCCGTCTCGCTTATAATATGCCTATTCTGTCTGATCAAAATATCGGTTCTTGTTGAATTGTGAGTTAGAAACTGTAAAAACTGAGTCTTACCGTGATTTAGCATCAAATTATTTTCCACAAGCCACGAACTTATTTCATGAACTACATTATTTGTTGCTGTTTCAATATTACACACAAGATCCTTCACTATCAAGCTGGTGTCATCAGCAAACAGAAATATTTTTGAATCACCTGTAATACTAGAAGGCATATCATTTATATAAATAAGAAACAGCAGTGGCCCCAGCACCGACCCTTGGGGAACGCCCCACTTAACAGTACCCCATTGGGACTGAACATCACTACCACTCTCAATATTGCGGAGGATTACCCTCTGCTTTCTGTTCTTAAAGTAAGAGGCGAACCAATTGTAAGCTACTCCCCTTACTCCATAATGGTCCAACTTCTGCAGTAATATTTTGTGGTCAACACAGTCAAAAGCCTTCGTTAAATCAAAGAAAACACCTAGCGTTCGCAACCTTTTATTTAATCCGTCCAAAACCTCACAGAGAAAAGAGAATATAGCATTTTCAGTTGTTAAACCATTTCTAAAACCAAACTGAACATTTGACAGCAAATTATGTGAATTTAAATGCTGCAGTGACCTTGTATATACAACCTTCTCGATAACTTTAGCAAACACCGATGGCATAGAAATAGGTCTAAAATTGTCAACATTATCAATGTCTCCCTTTTTATAAAGTGACTTCACTACCGAGTACTTTAATCGGTCAGGAAACCGACCACTCCTAAAGGAAAAGTTACAGATATGGCTGAGAACTGGGCTAACATACATAGAACAATACTTCAGTGTTCTGCTAGATACCCCGTCATATCCATGAGAGTTCTTGGTCTTTAGTGATTTAATTATTAACGCAATCTCCCTCTTGTCAGTATCATGGAGGAGCATTTCAGGTAACAGTCTCGGAACACTATTTTCTAAGAGCGCTATATGATTCCCTGTTGGGACTAGGTTTCTATTTAGTTCACCTGCTATATTCAGAAAGTGATTATTAAATACTGTACATAGATGCGACTTATCAGTAACACGGACATTCCCACTACGCACTGATTCTATATCCTCGACCTGTCTCTGCAGACCAGCAACTTCCTTTACGACTGACCATATGGTTTTAATTTTATCCTGAGACTTAGCTATTCTATCTGCATACCACATACTTTTTGCCTTCCTAATAACATTTTTAAGCGCCTTACAATACTGTTTGTAATGGGCTGCTGCATTTAGATTTTGACTGTTTCTAACGTTCTGATATAATTACCACTTTGTTCTACAAGATATTCTTATCCCTCTAGTCAGCCACCCAGGTTGCCTGTTTGTGCTAGTACCCTGTTTTAAACGTTCTAACGGAAAGCAACTTTCAAAGAGCACGAGAAAAGTCTTGAGAAAATCATTATACACTCCTGGAAATTGAAATAAGAACACCGTGAATTCATTGTCCCAGGAAGTGGAAACTTTATTGACACATTCCTGGGGTCAGATACATCACATGATCACACTGACAGAACCACAGGCACATAGACACAGGCAACAGAGCATGCACAATGTCGGCACTAGTACAGTGTATATCCACCTTTCACAGCAATGCAGGCTGCTATTCTCCCATGGAGACGATCGTAGAGATGCTGGATGTAGTCCTGTGGAACGGCTTGCCATGCCATTTCCACCTGGCGCCTCAGTTGGACCAGCGTTCGTGCTGGACGTGCTGACCGCGTGAGACGACGCTTCATCCAGTCCCAAACATGCTTAATGGGGGACAGATCCGGAGATCTCCCTGGCCAGGGTAGTTGACTTACACCTTCTAGAGCACGTTGGGTGGCACGGGATACATGCGGACGTGCATTGTCCTGTTGGAACAGCAAGTTCCCTTGCCGGTCTAGGAATGGTAGAACGATGGGTTCGATGACGGTTTGGATGTACGGTGCACTATTCAGTGTCCCCTCGACGATCACCAGTGGTGTACGGCCAGTGTAGGAGATCGCTCCCCACACCATGATGCCGGGTGTTGGCCCTGTGTGCCTCGGTCGTATGCAGTCCTGATTGTGGCGCTCACCTGCACTGCGCCAAACACGCATACGACCATCATTGGCACCAAGGCAGAAGCGACTCTCATCGCTGAAGACGACACGTCTCCATTCGTCCCTCCATTCACGCCTGTCGCGACACCACTGGAGGCGGGCTGCACGATGTTGGGGCGTGAGCGGAAGACGGCCTAACGGTGTGCGGGACCGTAGCCCAGCTTCATGGAGACGGTTGCGAATGGTCCTCGCCGATACCCCAGGAGCAACAGTGTCCCTAATTTGCTGGGAAGTGGCGGTGCGGTCCCCTACGGCACTGCGTAGAATCCTACGGTCTTGGCGTGCATCCGTGCGTCGCTGCGGTCCGGTCCCAGGTCGACGGGCACGTGCACCTTCCGCCGACCACTGGCGACAACATCGATGTACTGTGGAGACCTCACGCCCCACGTGTTGAGCAATTCGGCGGTACGTCCACCCGGCCTCCCGCATGCCCACTATACGCCCTCGCTCAAAGTCCGTCAACTGCACATACGGTTCACGTCCACGCTGTCGCGGCATGCTACCAGTGTTAAAGACTGCGATGGAGCTCCGTATGCCACGGCAAACTGGCTGACACTGACGGCGGCGGTGCACAAATGCTGCGCAGCTAGCGCCATTCGACAGCCAACACCGCGGTTCCTGGTGTGTCCGCTGTGCCGTGCGTGTGATCATTGCTTGTACAGCCCTCTCGCAGTGTCCGGAGCAAGTATGGTGGGTCTGACACACCGGTGTCAATGTGTTCTTTTTTCCATTTCCAGGAGTGTATTTATCGTCTACTGTACCAGCGCTATAAACATCTTGCGACTCTTGTTCCTTTATAAGGTTTACGAATGTCTCTACAGCAACTGGATCAGCTTTCCTGAACAGCTGATGACTATATTTAACACGTGTTGCAGCACAAAAATCTTTTAAAGTTAAAATTTGTGCATCATGATCTGAAAGGCCATTCCCTTTTTTGCTAACAGAATGCCCTTCTAGTAATGAGGAATGAAAAAAAATGTTGTCTATGGTTGTTCTACTGTTACCTTGCACTCTCGTTGGAAAGACTACGGTTTGCATAAGATGATATGAATTAAGGAGGCCTACCAGCATCCTCTTCCTTGCACAATCACTTATACAATTAATATTGAAGTCACCATATATAACTAACTTTTTGCATTTCCAATAAAGTGAACCAAGAACCTCCTCTAGCTTTAGGAAAAATGTTGTGAAATCTGAGTCTGGGGATCTATAAATAGCAACAGTTAGAAGATTAGCTCCGTTAAATTTAACCACACCTGAACAACATTCAAACACCTTTTCAGTGCAGTACTTTGAAACATCAATTGACTCAAATGGGATGCCGTTTTTCACATACGTGGCTACTCCCCCACACCACAAAGAGCTCCTCGAAAAGCTGCCAGCCAACCTGTATCCTGGTAAAGGAAGCCTCTGAATTATCTCCTTATTTAAGAAGGGTTCAGATATACCAATAATTTCAGAGTCAACATCTATAAGCAGTTCACTAACTTTATCTCTAATACCTTGTATATTTTGATGAAATATACTAATTCTCTCACTACTCGGATACCTAAGCTTTGTCAAAAGTGATTCCCTTGTTAGAGAGACTTCCCTTAAGCAGGAATACCTATCAGCTGACTTCAATCTAAAAAAGGTGCAGGTCTAACACCCACTACTGCAGGAATTTTCCCATGAGTGATCCTACCAACCCCACCTATGCTGTCACCTATAAGCTTTGCTAACCTCCCCTTTCCATACCTGTTGAGTTGCAGGCCATGTCTAGTGAAACCTGTCCTGCTGATAGACTCCACCGACACCACTGAAACGTGACCCATGCCTCCTGTCATCAGCGCACCCCCAAGTCTCATGTTATTACGCCTGACGGCTGTATTAAGATGAGGCCGATCGTGACGCTGAAACAGTTCCACGAAATGCACATTCGTGTTGCCAGTCTGAGTGGCTATCATTTCCAGGTCACCATCTATGTCATACTCCCCATCCCTATCAATACTATTACCAGCCCCACCCGCAATCACTACCTGATCCTCTTTAGTAAAATCCCTATATAACCCCCCTATGTTAACAGTCACCTGAGCCAATCCTGCATTAGGCTTCACGATGCTGGTGACCTGGTACTCACTCCCCAGCACTTCCTGCAACTGCTGGCCTACACCTCTGTCATGAGAACTACCTAACAGCAGAACGTTCTTCTTCCTCTTCGACTCTGCAACTGTTCTAGCCACCGTAGCAGCTGAGGTCTGCTGCGTACTTCCTACATCTATAGCTACTAGAGATTCCTCTCCACTAGACTCTGACAGTTGGTCATATCTATTGTAAACACCAATAGTAAAACTATCTGAAAATCTCCTTCTCCTAGCAGATCTCTTGCCAACTGCCAGCTCCCATTCCCCAACCCCCTACTCCCTTCTCATCCTATCTAGCTCCTCCTGTGCGTTTTTGAACTGCACCTGAAGGGCACAGATCTTACGCTCCTGCTCCTCTATCAACTTACTCTTGCTACATAACCTGCAGTTCCAGGAGAGGATCTCAGCAGAATGCCCACTGGCTTCCCCACTGCATTCCCCCCAGTGAAAATAGCTTCGAACAAGTCTCACACAGCAATCCACTACTCACGAACCTACGGCAAAACTTTCATTTGCTAACTATGGCTATCAGTAGTTAGTGACTTCAGTAGTTAGAATCTTTTATTTAGCTGGCAGTATGGCGCTCGCTGTATTGCAGTAGTTCGAGTAGCGAAAATTTTTGTGAGGTAAGTGATTCATGAAAGGTATAGGTTATTGTTAGTCAGGGCCATTCTTTTGTAGGGATTATTGAAAGTCAGATTGCGTTGCGCTAAAAATATTGTGTGTCAGTTTAGTGTTGATCAGAATAAGTAAAGAGAGAAATATCTGAGTACGTTCATTTGTGCTCAGCTGTTTGAAAATCAAATAATGTAAGAGGTTTATCAGCACAGTCATTCATAAATTTTGTAAAGCGACGTTTCAATGTGTCATATATAAAAAGAAACAACTTATTTTTCTTTACAATAATTGGGATGACCATAGATTGGTGAAATTAGTAAACCCTATAAATAGAGACGAATGATTGTCAAAAGTTAATTTTTATAAGAAAGATTATTATTAAGAGATTTTTTTAAAACATTTACATGGTACTTGATATAACAATAGTACATATGCGCGAAGCTGCTTTTACCTTATACTACATCGCTCAGGCACGACCGGCCCAGTCAGCTCCATAACACGACTGCACGCTGCTACTACTACAACTGCAACACTGCTCTCTGGTCTGAGATTCTCTTATAGCTTACATATCGCAGGCAGCGCATGAGCAATCCATCGAAATTACATCTGCTCGAGTGCGCCAGCAACAAATTCCTTAATCATGGACCTCTTACACTGTCCTAACGGATACGTAGGTCGTACGTCCCACACTGATTTCCGCTGTTACTTCACGCAGTGTTGCCATGTCTGTTATCACTGACAACTGTACGCAAACGCCGCTGCTCTCGGTCGTTAAGTGAAGCCTGTCGGCCACTCCGTTGTCAGTGGTAATGTTTGAAATTTGATATGCTCAACACACACTTGACAGTTTGTATCTTGAAATATTGAATTCCCCGACGATTTCCGAAATAAAATGTCCCGTGCGCCTAGCTCCAACTACCAATCGGCGTTCGAACCCCATCGAGCGGACATAATCACGTCGGAAACCTTTTCACGTCAATCACCTGAGTACAATGACAGCTCCGCCAATGCACTGCCCCTCTCTACCTTACGTACGCGATACTGCCGCCATCTGTATATGTGCATTTTGCTACCGCATGACTCATGTCACCTCAGTGTGCATAATTCTGGATTTTAAATCAGGAATCACTCCTCGTCGCCGGAAGCCATCAGCACCATCACTACGGCAGAACGACGCAGGACGCCGAAACGGCTGGGTTCCGCCAGCTGCGGCTGTGGGTTCAAGACCAGGCTGCGACTGCCGCCTGCACTGTGTTTCCGATCTACCGACCACACCTGCCTACTCCGACGACGAGCACGTAGTGGGGCGCCGCGCCGCAGCGCGAGCTGCCACCCGACTTCTGTCCGAGGGCAGTGGATTGTGTCTCGGGCACAGCAGTCTCTTCACGCCACAACCGCGGCCACTTTCGGAGCTGAGGGGCCGTCTCCAGAGAGGGAGGCCATCGCAGGATAAATCGCCGCGCGACTAAGGTCACGGCCGCGGCCTACATAGGCTGCCGGTGTCGCAGCAGTGCAGGTGCCGGAGCCGCAGAAGCGGCAGGCGGAAGACGCAGCCCGCACAACAGCCCCAGCCCCAGAGTCTGCGAGGAGAGGCGTGCTGCCTAGCTACACCATGCCAGCCAGCATCAACAAAGCTCTTCGTTATTGTTAAGTATGGCGCTAGGTCCCACCGCCATTCACCTCTACTCACTCACCCTCCAGCATGTCCGGCACGCTGTGTATTACAGAAATTATATGTGTTTACACACACACACACACACAGACACACACACATATATATATATATATATATATATATATATATATATATATGGTGTTACAAAAAGGTACGGCCAAACTTTCAGGAAACATTCCTCACACACAAAGTAAGAAAATATGTCATGTGAACATGTGTCTGGAAACGCTTACTTTCCATGTTAGAGCTCATTTTATTACTCCTCTTCAAATCCCATTAATCATGGAATGGAAACAGAACGTACCAGCGTGACTTCAAACACTTGGTTACAGGAAATGTTCAAAATGTCCACCGTTAGTGAGGATACATGCATCCACCCTCCATCGCATGGAATACCTGATGCGCTGATGCAGCCGTGGAGAATGGCGTATTGTATCACAGCCGTCCACAATACGAGCAGGAAGAGTCTCTACATTTGGTACCGGGGTTGTGCAGACAAGAGCTTTCAAATGCCCCCATAAATGAAAGTCAAGAGGGTTGAGGTCAGGAGAGCGTGGAGGCCATGGAATTGGTCTGCCTCTACCAATCCATCGGTCACCGAATCTGTTGTTGAGAAGCGTACGAACACTTCGACTGAAATATGCAGGAACTCCATCGTGCATGAACCACATGTTGTGTCGTACTTATAAAGGCACATTTTCTAGCAGTCGCATGTCAACACAAGCACCGAAGTCAACATTACCTTCCTTCAATTGGGCCAACTGGCGGTGAATCGAGGAAGCACAGTACATATTGACGAAACTAAAATGAGCTCTAACATGGAAATTAAGCGTTTCCGGACACATGTCCACATAACATCTTTTCTTTGTTTGTGTGTGAGGAATGTTTCCTGAAAGTTTGGCCGTACCTTTTTGTAACACCCTATATATATATATATATATATATATATATATATATATATATATATATATATATATATATATATTGAGTCACCTAACGTTACCGCTGGATATATTTCGTAAACCACATCAAATACTGACGAACCGATTCCACAGACCGAACGTGAGGAGAGGGGCTAGTGTAATTGTTTAATACAAACCATACAAAAATGCACGGAAGTATGTTTTTTACTACAAACCTACGTTTTTTTAAAGGAACCACGTTAGTTTTGTTAGCACATCTGAACATATAAACAAATACGTAATCAGTGCCGTTTGTTGCATTGTAAAATGTTAATTACATCCGGAAATATTGTAACCTAAAGTTGACGCTTGAAACCTCCGACGTTCAGTTGCGTGTTGTAACAAACACGGGCCACGGTCGGCGAGCAGCATCTGCAGGGACATTTTTACGATGACGACCGTGTTTACGAGTGTGGCTGTAGTGCACTGTTGTGGTTTGGTCTCGCTGTCGCAGTGTCCGCATGTAGCGCTAGCTGCTATTGTTATTCTGCATTCGTCTCCGCACGCAGACCAACTGTAGCACACCGTGTTACCAGACGTCTGTGATAGTGTAGTGTTGTAGGAACTGTGACCATGGTGTATTCGGACTCTGAAAAGGCGGAGATGATACTCATCTATGGCGAGTGTCGACGAAATGCAGCTGAACCCTGCACGGTGTATGCTGAACGGTACCCGGACAGAGAGCATCCAACGTGCCGCACATTGCAAAACATCTACCGCCAACTGTATGCAACAGGTATGGTCGTAGCATGCAAACGGGTCCGTAACAAGCCCGTCACTGGAGAACGGGGTGCAGTTGGTGTGTTAGCTGCTGTTGCCATGAACCCACACACGAGTACACGGGACATTGCGAGAGCCGGTGGACTGAGTCAAGGTAGTGTCATGCGCATACTGCATCGTCACCGCTTTCACCCGTTTCATGTGTCTCTACATCAGCAATTACATGGTGATGACTTTAATCATCGAGAGCAATTCTCTCAATGGGCATTAACAAAGAATGCGTTGCAGTTCTACCTGTTTACCGATGAAGCGGGTTTCACAAACCACGGGGCAGTGAATCTACGGAACATGCATTACTGGTCCGTGGACAATCCTCGCTGGCTCAGACAGGTAGAGCGACAGCGACCGTGGACTGTAAATGTATGGTGCGGAATCATTGGCGACCACCTCATTGGTCCTCACTTCATTGCAGGGGCCCAAACAGCTGCAACATACATCGCGTTTCTACAGAATGATCTGCCATCGTTGCTCGAAAATGTCCCACTGGAAACGCGTCGACGTATGTGGTATCAGCATGATGGTGCACCTACACATTCCGCAATTAACACTAGGCTGACCCTTGACAGAATGTTCGACGGGTGTTTCATAGGACGTGGAGGACGCATAAATTGGCCAGCCCGTTCTCCTGATCTTACACCTCTGGACTTCTTTCCGTGGGGTACGTTAAAGGAGAATGTGTACCGTGATGTGCCTACAACCCCTGAGGATATGAAACAACGTATTGTGGCAGCCTGCGGCGACATTACACCAGATGTACTGCGGCGTGTACGACATTCATTACGACAGAGATTGCAATTGTGTGCAGCAAATGATGGCCACCACATTGAACATCTATTGCCCTGACATGTCGGGACACACTCTATTCCATTCCGTAATTGAAAACGGAAACCACGTGTGTACGTGTAGCTCACCCCTCGTGGTAATGTACATGTGCGTCAGTGAAAAAGACCAATAAAAAGGTGTTAGCATGTAGACGTAATGTGCTGTTCCAGTCTCTTCTGTACCTAAGGTCCATCACCGTTCCCTTTGGATCCCTACGTAATTCGGTGCTCTCCGATACACACGATCGAACAGCGGAGGAGTGGTACTCAAGCGTCAACTTTAGGTTACAATATCTCCGGATGTAATTAACATTTTAGAATGCAACAAACGGCACTGATTACGTATTTGTAACTTTAGGTTACAATATCTCCGGATGTAATTAACATTTTAGAATGCAACAAACGGCACTGATTACGTATTTGTTTATATGTTCAGATGTGCTAACAAAACTAACGGGGTTTCATTTAAAAAAACGTAGGTTTGTGTTAAAAAACATACTTCCGTGCATTTTTGTATGGTTTGTATTAACCAATTACACTAGCCCCTCCCCTCACGTTCGGTCTGTGGAATCGATTCGTTAGTATTTGATGTGGTTTACGAAATATATCCAGCGGTAATGTTAGGTGACTCACCCTAACAGAACGCACCAGCGTTACTTCAAACACTTGGTTACAGGAAATGTTCAAAATGTCCCCCGTTACTGAGGATACATGCATCCACCCTCCGTCGCATGGAATCCCTGATGCGCTGATACAGCCGTGGTGAGTGGCGTGTTGTATCACACCCGTCCACAATACGAGCACGAAGAGTCTCTACATTTGGTACCGGGGTTGCGCAGACAAGAGCTTTCAAATGCCCCCATAAATGAAAGTCAAGAGGGTTGAGGTCAGGAGAGTGTGGAGGCCATGGAATTGGTGCGCCTTTACCAATCCATCGGTCACCGAATCTGTTGTTGAGAAGCGTACGAACACTTCGACTGAAATGTGAAGGAACTCCATCGTGCATGAACCACATGTTGTGTCGTACTTGTAAAGGCACATGTTCTAGCAGTCGCATGTCAACACAAGCACCGAAGTCAACATTACCTTCCTTCAATTGGGCCAACTGGCGGTGAAGCGAGGAAGTACAGTACATACTGACGAAACTAAAATGAGCTCTAACAAGGAAATTAAGCGTTTCCGGACACATGTCCACATAACATCTTTTCTTTATTTGTATCAGCGCACACTCCACTGCAGAGTGAAAATCTCATTCTGGAAACATCCCCCAGGCTGTGGCTAAGCCATGTCTCCGCAATATCCGTTCTTTCAGGAGTGCTAGTTCTGCAAGGTTCGCAAGAGACCTTCTGTTAAGTTTGGAAGGTAGGAGACAAGGTACTGACAGAAGTAAATCTGTGAGGACGGGGCGTGAGTCGTGCTTCGGTAGCTCAGTTGGTAGAGCACTTGCCCACGAAAGGTAAAGGTCCCGTTCGAGTCTCGGTTCGGCACACAGTTTCAATCTGCCAGGAAGTTTCATTACACAACAGTGTTCGTCAAAAAATGAACGATTTGTGACAGACTGGTTCTTACACCACGACAACGCACCTGCACACGCAGCCATGTCTGTTAGAAACATTTTGGCTAAAAATGGCGTGTTTCCGCTGCCCCACGCACCTTACTCGCCTGACCTGCCTGCGTGCGACTTTTCTTATTTCCACGCATAAAAAGGGGCATGAAATGTTCAAATGTGTGTGAATTCTTAAGGGACCAAACTGCGGAGGTCATCGATCCCTAGACTTACACACCACTTAAACTAACTCAAACTAAGTTACGTTAAGAACAACACACACACCTATGCCTGACGGAAGCCTCGAACCTCCGGCGGGAGGGGTCGCGCAATCCGTGGCATGGTGCCTCAAACCGTGCGGCCACTCCGCACGGCGGGGCATGAAAGAACACCGATTTCACAACACTGAAGAAGTCAAGAAATAGACGATGGCGGATTTGTCAGCCATTTCCAAATATGACTACAGAAATTGTTTAGAACAGTGCAAGCACCGGTGGGACTAATGAATTAGTTGTAGTGGAGAGTGTTTTTAAGGGAATAAGGTTGTTTCAAAATATATAGTTTTAAAAAATAATTCCGGAATTTTTTTGGGTTTTGTCTGTACATGGCGTGCTGGATGATCTGGTGGTAAGTGAGTAGTGATGAAAGGCGGTAGAGGCCAGGGCCATCAATTAGCCATCTCGTGGGGTCGTCAACCTCAATGTGGCTTGTCCCCAGGTGGAGGATAGGGAAATGACCGAAAGATATGCAGGGTAGGTGGGAAATAAAATACCACCCGCAGACAAAAATGACAACCAAAATCCATGCTGCGTCTGACTGGGAGCAAGTGGCAGCATGGTCAGCGTCTGTTCACCAAGTGGTGCGGCTGCGACACGTGCTCCAGGAACTGACAATCCCTGGTTTTAGCAAACCTGGTGGGTAACCACTGGACACCGCTGCTTACAGCCAACCGTGGCTCGTGCAAGTAATAACAGCAATACCCCAGGTGGTAATCAATCCATTCGCCACACAAACGGCAACCTGGTATTCGAATCCCGGGGAATCCGGGCGTCCACGAATACAAAGAAAATCGGAATTCTCTGGAACATTCCCACTCAAGACAACTACTTACATAGGGACTCTCAACATTAACATTCTCGGCCGGCCGAAGTGGCCGTGCGGTTAAAGGCGCTGCAGTCTGGAACCGCAAGACCGCTACGGTCGCAGGTTCGAATCCTGCCTCGGGCATGGATGTTTGTGATGTCCTTAGGTTAGTTAGGTTTAACTAGTTCTAAGTTCTAGGGGACTAATGACCTCAGCAGTTGAGTCCCATAGTGCTCAGAGCCATTAACATTCTCATACAGCATGGAAAGCTGAAGAACCTAGTGACAAAACTCGACAGACAGAAGATTCTAATCCTTGCACTCCAGGAGTCACGTGTCAGAGAAGAAGACACCACAGATAAGGCAAATACCGCATCTTCAAAAGCAAAACTGACAGGCGCGTTGCCAAAGGCGCTCGACTACTGAAGATGGCCTTCATGGTTCACAAGGCCATAGTCGAATCCATAAAAGAAGTTGCAGCGACTGATGACCATGTGGATTCAGTGAGCCAACAAAAGTACACACTGATCAACGCACACACCCCCACTAACCACAGTAACAAGAAAGACCCAAACAAAAGTCCACACTGATCAACGCACACGCCCCCACTAACCAGAGTTACAAGAAAGACCCCATCAAAAATCCACACGGATCAAGGTACACGCCCCCACTAACCACAGTAACAAGAAATACGCCAGCAAAAGTACACACTGATCAACGCATACGCCCCCACTAACCAGAGTTACAAGAAATACCCCACCAAAAGTACATACTGATCAACACACACGCCCCCACTAACCAGAGTAACATGAAATACTCACAGGCCACAGAAAAATTCTGGTCGACCCTCGAGAAATTGATGTCCAAAGTCCGAAGAGATGACATCAGACTCCTCCTAGGCAACTTCAATGCACAGATTGGCAGAGAAAAACCAGAAAGGAAAACAGTAGGAAATTATCCAGAGCATAAATTTACTAGCAAAAATGGCACTGGGCTCATAGAACTCTGCCAACAGAACAACTTCAGGCTCATGTCGACATCCCTCGGAAAAGACTCCAGAAATCAGAAAACCTGGCGCTCACCAGTCCAGCAGTTACGCGAGTTCCAGTTTGACCTTGTGGCAATCTCGAGCCCTGTACAGAAAGAGATTCACAATGTGCAGGTACGCAGGGGAGCCAACATCGACTCGGATCACTACCTCACACGTGTCAAAGTCAAATTCAAAGAGAACTTTCAGTAAGAAACCATGTGTCAAACTTTGACACAAGGAAGATTGCAGAATCTGGACTGAAAGAAGTCTGGGAAAAAGAACATGTAAATGACTGGCAAAATTTCAACCGAAAAGTCACAAAAAAGCACAAGCCATCGTTCCTCTGAAGAAGGATGCCAAATACCCTTGGTGGGACATCGACTGCGAGAATGCACTCGTCGCAAGGGAAGTTGCATACCAGAAATACAATAGCAAAAAATCCCCAGAAAATTTACAATTTTAACCAGACACCAAAAAAAACCGAAAAAATTATCTGACAAGCCAAGGGAAATTCATGAAAGCACAGGTGGAGTCCATAGAGTACAACTTCCGTAACTGCAAAGTAAGAGATTTCACAGGACGTTAGTAGGACAAACACACCACCGAACCTCTGCTTCAGGAAAAGTGATGGAAAATTACCACTGACAAATAAGGATAACTGCAAGGTGCTGGCACAGTATTTATCAGAACTTCTGAATTGCCCAGAACCCACAGAGAGATTCCTAGAGGAAGAGCCGACAGAGCAGCACTCCGACTCACTGCCCCCGACACAAGAGGAGGTCGCAGGTTCGAATCCTGCCTCGGCCATGGGTGTGTGTGGTGTCCTTAGGTTAGTTAGGTTTAAGTAGTTGTACGTTCTATGGGACTGACGACCACAGCAGTTAAGTCCCATAGTGCTCAGAGCCATTTGAACCATTTGACTAGAACTGACTGTGTGCCTTGTGCGGTTTCTGATTCTCACACATAATTCAGCTTCGAAAAGCATAGCAAATCTTCACCCATTATATCTACCACCATCTTTCGCTTAAGATTAGCTACCATCACAAATACATTGCCAATAGGCTATGAGGAAGTTATACTATCAGATTTGCTTGTCCGATACATCACTATGGCAAACAGAAAACAGCCAGACCACTGTTTTAAGACCGTCAAAGCGCTTTCTCATAAGACGGGAAACTGCACTCTATCTTTTGTATCTTCACTTCAAGCAAACGTTCCATGGAAGTACGTGTTGCCTGAAAAACAAGTCTGAAGTACAATTACACACAAAGAATTTTGCTCGCTAATCATATTGAGATCAAACCACCAGCACCGTTCCTATAAGTCATATAGAATTTTATAAACGGAAAATAAACTTTCGGAGTGCATATTTTCCAGTAGACCTGCATGAGACAGCTTAACATTCTTTATAATGGTGCAATAAAGGTTTCAAATGTAGATTTATGAATAAATCTGCAAGGAAGTATATAAAATTATGTACAACAGTATAATAAACATTTTAAATACAGTCTTGTGAATAAGCCTGCAAGGAAGTACATAACAGTCTGTATAACAGTGCAGTTGATATACCTGATATCCTGTGCGTAGTACTGAATTAACGCCCTTACAATGGGTGACAATTATTGAGCTACATGAAATCAGATCGTCATAACCTTTAGACGGTTTGCATTAGGATATTCAAACTGTGCGGCTGGCCACGGAGCATCATGAGAATTAGTATGGTTTGGTTTAGCGACGAAGTCCACTTTCATTTGGATGGGTTTGTTAATAAGCAAAATTGGCGCATTTGGAGGGACTGACAATACGCATTTCGCCGTCCAGAAGTGTCTTCACCTTCAACTGGTGACTGTGTGGTGTGCAGTGTCCAGCCACGGAATAATCGGTGCCATATTCCTTGACGGCATGGTGACCGCCGAATGGTACGTGAAGGTTTTGGAAGGTGATTTCATCTCCATTACCCAAAGTGACCCTGATTTCGATAATATGTGGTTTACACAAGACGGAGCTGGACGCCACTGAAGCAACAGATTGATTGATGTCCTGCAGGAGAACTTTGGGGACCGTATTCTGGCTCTGGAGTACCCAGAGGCCACGGGCATGGGCCTCGACTGGCCGCCATATTCTCCGGATCTGAACACATGCGACTTCTTTTTGCGGGGCTATATTAAAGACTAGATGTACAGCCATAACCCCAAAAACACTGTTGAGCTGAAAACAACCATTCAGGATGTCATCGACAGCATCGATGTTCCGACACTTCAGCGGGTCATGCAGAATTTCGCTATTCGTCTGCGCCACATCATCGCCAATGATGGTAGCCATATCGAACATGTCGTAACCGAAATCCGAGTATCTGTAGTGATTTAGTTCAATAATTGTCACCCTATAAGTTGTAGACATCACACGTTCTAACGAATATCTATTGTCGTACAAATTATGTATCAAGTTGTTTAGTGGGTCACTCCCTCACTCTCAACACTCTCTACATTCGCCGATTCTCCATCCCGGATGACTGATACCGTGATTAAGAAAAAAGTGTCGTCAGATGTATACGAGAATATAACCTGGCTTCATTTCTCTCCTCGATTTTTTTTTCCACAATCTGGAAATTGTTTCAATTCCGGTAGTGTTAGGGGAAGTACATCATCCCAGCCACTGCCATTATATCGCACCCCTCGCCTTTCTCCCCGCCCGAAACACCGTTTTAATACCGGTCTGAGAGAGGGAATCCGTGTATTGTAAAACTTTACGATTTCTGCGAGCAAAAATATTACGGACATATGCATTGCTCCACGCCCAGCGTCGGCGCGGTAAATCCCCGGTCTGGGGGTGAAGGCTGCGAGGGGCGGAGCGGTCTAAGTGAGCCGTCCGTGTTTCCGTCGTTCTGGTGGATCAATTATGCATAAATTTCAACCCTCCCCCCCTCCCTGAGTTGCCTCGAATATTGCACGTGAATACTTAATAGGTCTTGGTGCTCGCACGGCCTGTACTGCGGAGGGAGATTTTTCCCTCCATAAATACAAGAGACGCGTACTGAAGCCAGTCGTTAGCGGAAAATGAAAACAAAAGGCTTTCCGGACTTTCGGAGTGCCAATGCAATGTTCCGTCTTGCTATAAACTGGGCCGACCTCGCGTCACTGAGCGAAGCCGCGCCCTGTTGTTTCACCTAAATAAACAAAATCGTGTTTTTATTTCGTTAACTGGTGAAAACTTATTTAAGGATAAGGACTTTTATTTTCCTATAGAGCAGATGCTAGGTTCAAAGATGGTCACATTGAGAACTTATAAAATTCGATGACCAGTTGTTCCATTGTGAATAAAGCAAAATAATTTTATTTCGTAAGATGCCTCATCATTGTTTCAGGAAATGGATTTTCCAAGTTAATAACTACTAGGTGGCATAATTAATGTATTTGTTTATGAATTTATTTCAGCTATCAAAATAAAAGCTTTAGGGCCTTTCTTACATCTGTTCGTCGATATGTGAGCTTCACAATTTGTGCAGGGCTGACAAAGAGAAATTACAGAGATTGATTGAAATCAGTGGGGTAGCCAAAAATTTGTGCCGGACCGATATTCAAACCCAGGTCGCCTAGGTACTAGGCAGATGCTCTGAGCACTGAGCCATCCAGATGCATTGGTTATAGCAGCTGCATAGGCTACCCTAGCACGCATTCCGTCAGACACTGATTCTGAAATTAAGAACAAACTACTAATGTATTGTAGCCACAATACTCGCCATATTTTACTGTTCCCTTCAGAGATCGAGCCCGTTGTGCATCTGCACTGAAGACATCATTCGCTGTCTTGCCTTACATATATTATTATTACACACGTTACAGGGCTTTGTCAGAGCACGTGAACATTTTGTGACTACTTGTTCTTCCTGTTCTTCATGTATTCTTTCATTCGTTCGCTAAAGGCTTCTTCCTTTCCTCGGTTCGTTTTGGTCTTTGGGCTTTAGGTGCTATCTTCTCTGACATTATTTCCCAGTTGTGTATTTTGTGTCTATAGACGCTTTTGTCTGTGATGTCCACTGAATCTGCCTGTGGCTTTTTCCAGATCAGTTTTGACTTACGCCATCCAAGGTGCAGTGGGTTTGAGCCTCTGTATGTTTCTGAGTATTCTGTTGGTGAGTCTGGTCTGTGGGAGTCTGCTCATGCGGACGTAAAATTTTATTCGCCTTTTTCTGATGTTCGCTGTGAGGTTGGACAACTTCTCTGTGATGTCTCTGGAGTGAAGCCTGTGTCCTTCGTCTATGAGTTTTGGTCCCAAAATTTTCGTGATAATTTCTCTTTCCTGTGTGAGGATGTTCTCTAGGTCGCTCTTGGTGTGTAGCGTGAGTGTGTCGCAGGGGTATCTTCAGTATTCTGGCGTTATGCGTGATTTTCTCCTTTCTTAATGGTTCGAGCACTTCCGCTAAGTATTTAAAATGTGCTACTCTGTTGATCTTGCCATATTTTGTGTTTAAATTCAATATGTTAAATTTCGCGCAGAAGAACACTTTTTTGGGAGGAAAGGTGTAGCCCAACTTTTTCTGCGCACTCTTTGGGTACTTCCACCCGCCCGATTGCTGTGGTTTCGTTGTCAGCAAGTAGTGCCAGGTCGTCCGCGAAGGCTAAACAACCAACTTCTAGGTCATCCTTGGGTCGTCCTAGTCACACTCGATTTCAGTATCCTTGTAATTTCAGCTCTTTCTCCCATTCCTTAATGACTTCGGTCAACACTAGGTTGAACAGGAGTGGTGAGAGATCATCACCTTGACGCATCCCTGTCCTGATCTCAAAGGGTTCAGAGATTTCCTCCCAAAATTTTTCTTTTGATGTCGTGTTTATCAGTGTCTGATCAGCCGCAGTGTCCTGTTGTCCAAACCTTGTTCGTATAGGATGCTGAACGATGACTCGCGGCCAACGTAGTCATACCCTTCCCTAAAGTCAACGGAACTGCGTGTGACTGGCGCATTTCTGAGGGTTTTGATCTTCAGAGTAGTCTTCAAATTGAAGATTTGTTCTGCGCAGGAGCGACCAGGTCGGAATCCCACCTGGTACTCGCCGATCTTGTGTTCCAGCTGCTCCTGTGTCCTTTTGAGTAGGCACGCTGAAACGATCTTGTATGTCAGTTGTTGTAGGGAAATGCGGGTGTAACTGATTACGTCTGAGCGGTCACCTTTCTTTATGCAGTGAATGAAGTGCTCATTACCAGTCGCCTGGCAGCTTTTCTGATATACAGATGTCCAGATGTCTGTGATAATCTGTGTGAGTTCTCGAGGTGAGTTTGGTCCGAGGTTTTCAGCAGGTCGCCCACTATACCGTCTTCACCAAATATTTGGAGATCCAGACTGTAGCGCCTAGAACCGCTCGGCCACTCCGGCCGGCTCAGTTCTAGACGCCTACGCAACTGGTACAGGTTCGAATACGCGTAACGATTGTTCGTGATTAAATCTTATTCTGTAATTGTCTGAGCGGCATCTCCTGAAAATTTCAAATCACGAAGCAGAAAATACTCGAAGCTCAGATAAACGTTGAAACATGCGTAACGCTGGAAAAATCAGCGAGCTTGGGATTACTTGACTTGTGTCTTAGGAACAAGTCGCCAACATAGACTTCCCTACTCAGTGGCACTAGCTACTGCGGGGAAAAGCTAGGCGCTGTGCCATGTAAAGAGTGAAAGCCTCCAGAAAACAACACTGGAATCGGAAGATAACAAAGACAAAAATGGTATTCATTAGAAGTAAAACCATAAACACAGGTGTTTCCGAAGCCATGACACTTTGGTCATACCTAGCAGTCAGAGCTAATCGGACCAACAGGACTGGACAGAGATTAAGTTAATGAAACAGGAATACTCTGAACACGAGTAAGATAGAAATTCACATTACTAAGTCTGTGCACGAGTAATTTCTCAAGAGAAGCACATATGCAACGTAATTGCTACACACATCTGGTGTAACTTCTTTAAAATTGGTCCATGCTCGACGATGCACGGTGCCAACAGTATCCAAAAAGCCAAAAGTGAAACAAAAGTACGAAATGGAGTGAGGGCATTTCTATAACTTCTATTCATAGCATACAACCGAGATTTTTAACATATGTTGCGAAGAAATTGTTCTCAGAGAATCTCAAAGATTTTCTCGACATCAGTACCCGTTACAGAGATCCAGAGCTTCAAAGTTCCAGCACTTAGGGAGAAAACCGCAAAAAGCGGAATTTAGCCGTTTCTGAACCATGGGCCGCCGCTATGTAAATCTGTAACCAGAGAAAACGGCTGCAATTTTAACTGTATACTCTTTCGAGATTTATCTAGAAACTACACTTTCTCGTTTTCGAAAATCTGTATCCGTTTTCAAGATACACCCAAAAAACATCTTGATTGAGTAACAAAAGTACCAACAGTGGGGCGGCCACTGGAATAAATTCTGTTGGTGACAAATCGGCGAAATGTGCTCCATATGTTGTTAAGATGATATTATCGGGGTTCCTTGAAACATTTTTCGATATCATTATCCGTTAACGAGTTACTTCAAAGCTACATACTTATGTATGTAAAATATGGTCGTAAGCTATACATATAATATCCGGTCCGAGGAGTAGATGTAATTCTGACGTCGTGTAAAACGGAAAGACTTACGGAGCTATCGCAAGGATTATGAGGTCACCAAACAATGTTTTTGTCAATATCAGTGAAATTCCCCAACAGCGGTGAAACTAAGATGTTATTTTATTTTATTTTAACGACAACAGTTTCGGCATTCCACTATGCCACCTTCAGGTCCCTGCATAATAAAAGAGTGTAAATGTAATGTATATCAGGGTGTACAAAGCAAAACTTACAGAAAGTGGCGGGTAATCATAAAAGCGCTTAAAGCTACAAAGTGAAAGTAGTGGCGTTAAATCAAATCTCTGTGTTAAATCTCTGTGTACATCCAGCACAACAGACTAAAACATGTGTACATATTTGCTAGTCATAAAAATATATAGCAAGACAGATTCACAAGTGAAAAAGTAAAAACAATAACAAGATCAGAACTAGACAGTATACAATCAGGAGCTCCGCTAAAACAAAGCTTGCCCTTTTTTTAATATATCATAATTGGTGATTTACTAGTTGTCATAGTATCAAAAAAACCACTTGACGCAAAACCCAACGACAGACGATATATTAAGAGAAAAACAGCATGCAAAGAGCACGCTAAGAATATTTACAAATACCTTGTGAGCCTAGGTTATACAGCAAATCGAATGGTCATTATAGACCGTATTTTCATTAATTTGTTACATTGTACGCTAGTTTTATACTTAGGACAATGAAGTGTTCTACGGCTTCCTCATGGTATGATTTGATGTTATCTTTTGCCAGATATCACGTTTTAGGCAGTTGCACTTCTAGACCCAAATTCGGACTGTTTATATAAGAGCTTCAGTGACGTCCTTAATTCTCCCCACAGCTTAGGGGGGAATGCTATGATGTTCTTACCTAGTACACGTTTTGGTGTTCATGGAGTCTGATGTTGACCTGACGTTAGGTATAAAATTTTTGAGTTGATGGGCTACAACTGTAGGACATAATAGGCCTGTGACACTATACGTATTTGGACTGGCACTAACAAGTTCTGTTATAGCTTCCAGTAGTAGTGTTCCCTCCACGAGTACTCTGTACTACGGTTCCACTTAATAAACTATTTTTCGCGCACAGTCGGTGCCCCTTTGACACGCGACTACGTTACCCATTTAGTGGGCTTAAACTTTGATGATATGCTGGTCTTCGCACACTCATTTAACTTTTACCATTTTCCATACCCATGTTACCTATCGTGACACAGCTTGCTACGTCTTGTAATTTAGATGGGCTCATCTATAGATAGGTAGATAGGTTTTTTATATTAAAAAAAAGACAAGCTTTGTTTTAGCGGAGCTCCTAGTTATACTGTCTATTTCTGATCTTGTTAATGTTTTCACATGTTCTCTTGTGAATCCGTATTGCTAAATAGTTTTATGACTGACATATATGTATACATGTTTTAGTCTTGTGTGTTGGATGTACACAGAGGTTTGGTTTAACGCCACTACTTCTACTTGTAGCTTTAAGCGCTTTTATGATTACCCGTCACTTTCTGTAAGTTTTGCTTTGTACACCCTGATATAGATCACATGTATACTCTTTTATTATGCAGGGACCTGAAGGTGGCATAGTGGAAATCCGAAACTGTTGTCAAAATAAAATAAAATAACATCTTATTTACACGGCAGTTGGAGAAATTCATTGATATTGACAATTACTTAACCAACTGATGTCCCCTGCCCATGAAGGATAAAGAGAAACTATGCTTTGGTTGCCTTTTTTACCAATAAAACTTTATGACGTGCTGTCTCTATGTAATTGGCACTCTATGCCTATACAGGCTGTCTCGACCCGGAAATAATTCGACAGTGCCACCGGTCGGCGTAAGCACCCTACATGAAACTATTATGCCTTACGAAATGCTTTGGACTTGCAAATCAAACACCGCATTTTTCGGTTTACTGTAGGTGCAGCCTAAAAATGTTGTGCATTTTTATGTATTGATTTTTATGTACTTGCGTGGAATGTGAGATGATTTTGTGTTTACGTTACGCATACTTATTTCTTGTTTCTATGTGTCGAAGTACGTAAATGTGTCGAAATATATGAATAAACTGTCCACTGACCTACAGAATTCGTTTTGTGTAAGCAGCACATCCTTCAGTAACAGCGAAAAGAATCAGATGAAAAATGCTCCTGTCGGAGGGCAAAAAAGACGAATATGCTCTTCTTTAGAATATAGAAAATTGGTGAACGAGATTCCTAAATTTTCATCCTTCTTCCTTCGCCAAAAATATTCGTGCTTTTTCGTGCTGAAAGAGACTAGCAGAGAAACGGTGATGATAGAAGAGAGAGGAAACTGTGACAGTCGGAGAGAGAGAGAGAGAGAGAGAGAGGAGATAAAGATGATGGTGGGAGAGAAAATGTGGCAGTGAAAGAGAAAGAGAGGTTGTAGGGAAGCAGCCTACTGACGCTGTAGTAAATTCACATCAGTCTTTCCATTGTGTGCCAGCCAGTCTGCTGTAACTAGCTCTGACGTCATAAATGTTGCGCAATACTTTAAAAATCAAGCAAATAACCTAAAACATTTCTAGCATGTCAGGAGTAATACTAAATTAATGTTTGTGGAATATCAGTTCGATAACTTTAGCCATTCTCGAAATTTGGACATTTTTCTGTAAAAAAATCATTGGCGCAACAGAAAAGAGCTAGAGACTTCAAAATTTATAATTACATTTCTTTTTCATAAATATTTAATAGAAACAGTCTTCTGGATCTCACAATTTAAGATTTTAGTTGAAATTCAATATTTTCTGGTTTTTGTCTTAAAACTTAAGGAAGCAAGATAGATTAAGTAGGCTAATAGATAAGGCTAGGATGTTTATATTTAAGTAGGTTGGAGATCCGCTATAACTATGAAGATGTGAGAAGTTTCATTTGAATACCTATAAAACTATAGCGATAGCGTATCTCCAAAGGGCCAGTTCAGAGCTCGTCTACTGCGTGCAGTGTAATTAAATTAATTCTCTCGCCCAAAATATTTAACTTAGCCACGTCAAAATTTTATTATCAATACTTACCTGCGTGCTGAATGCACATTTAAATTAAGAGCTTCATCGGCCATCAGCAAAGAAGCTATGATTTATTCGGTAACCTAATGAGGTGCATTACTAGTCCAGCGGTTAGTCGGGAGAGCCGATTTGATCAGGCGTCCCCTTAGTCGTCCGCACCGCGGCTTTATATATAAGAACGCTGCGCGAGGAAGCAAGGCCCCAGTTCTCTCCAGACGCTGAATAGCACGCCATCTGTGTCGGGAGTCGCGTCGCGTCGGTATCATTGCTACGAACAGCCTCGGATGCCGTATTAAGTTACTCGAGATACGCGTAACCATGAAATCATTTTCGAGTGAAGTGTTAATTCTGGGTTGGCTTTAATTATCGATCTTCAGTTTGCGTATTGTCGTATTTTCACGTGCCGCCGCGAGACAAACATTCTGCCATTATTTAGCGTGGCGTTTGATGAACATAATCATCAAATTATGGCGAGCATTCATTTAAACATTTAATTTGGACATTAATAGTTGCATCAGCGCATTAGACTCTGAACTGCTCTGTTAGTTAGATTGTGTGGATTCCTTTGTTTTCATCTGTGACTTTCAGAATACAGATATTTTTTTTTTACGACCGTTTTTTGATTTTAAATCCCAGACAATCTCCTAATTCGTCAGAGCTTTATGCTGTAACTGTAAGTGTATTTCTCAGATGAAGTGGGCACTAGGAATTCTCATTACAGGCTTCACGTTTTGCTAATCACTTTCTGGTTGCCAATATTGTAGTTAGAAAGCCAGTGTTGAGAACGGCAAAAGACAGCATAAATAATAGGAACATTTATATAACCATTAATTCCACCCGCCGCCCCACATATAGTTAATCGACCGGGAAGTGTTTCAACATTCAAACATTTATACAATAGTAAACAATTTCCGCCACCCGCCGCCCCACGTATGGTGCATCGGCTGGGAAATGCAGTGTTTCTACAAACACAAACAAAAAATACAACAGTAAAATTTTCTACCCGCCGCCCCACAAGGTAGATGAAGACAATAGCATCGGGAGCCAGCAAGGATGGAGACATTGGGTCTGAACACCCCCTTCCCCCCTCCCCCACCTTCCAGACCGATGACCCTTAACACCAAAACATTTGTCATTTTTAACGCACCCCATACAACCACGTGTTAAACTTCCTCGATCTGTGTCAGCAGCTCGTGGTCGCGTGGTTGGCGATACTCGCTCTCGATCTCGGTGCACCAGGTGCCCCAGCCTCTCAGCAAGGGACTGTATGTGTGTGTGTGTTTTGTCGTCGTCATCATTTCATCATCATCGACGCAAAAGTCGCCATGGTGGCGCCAGCTCAAGAGGCACCTTGCGGCAGAATTCCCTGGGAAGGGGTCCAAAAATACCATACTCAGATTCATTTTTTTCCAGATGTAGGGGTCACAACCTCGACCAAACCCTATCCGAAGACATGTGTGAATAGTGGTTGCGGAGAAAGACAGCAGACTACAAGCGAGAAAGAAAGAGACAATGGCGATAGGAGACAAAAAGAATGGGACAAAGACAGTGGCAATGAGAGAGACAGTGAAAGAGGCAGAGACGGAGAGATTGGTGAGGAAGAGTCATAGAAAACGATAAAGACAGCGATAGTGGGAGAGAGAGAGAGAGAGAGAGAGAGACAGAAGAAAATGTCAATAGCAGAAAAAGGAAGCAGCGGGGGAGAGAGAGATATTGAGGGGCATTGAGAGGGAAATGACGAGTACGAGAGCTTCACTACAAAGAGAGACTGGACAAAGGGATTTAGAATGTTGTGTGTTAAGAGAGCGTAAATGTGTTCGCACGATGAAATTTTTGTTGAGGGAAGCGAAATGAGGATTGAGACACCTGGATCCCTACTTCAGTCTTTTAAAGAGGAGCGTATTCAAAGACATAATTTTAAGCATGATGTCAATGACGTAATCTATTAACAAACGAACTAAATTCATCAATTTAATCTCAAAATTAAGTAAATATCGATATAACACAATAAAAACCACAATTTACGTAATTTTTTAGGTTTTGTATTGAATAAAGACTTTTTTGAACCAGGCAGATTTTGTTTCTTATTCTCCTCTACCCAGAACAGTTTCCGACGTGTCCCTATTCACCACAATGGGCACAAAATAGAGAAATTGTTAAGGTTAACACTGCTGTTGCTATGCACCCCTGCCTGTGCGGCGAATGGAAACATCGCGATTTTTCATGATATACAAGCATTAGTTAGTTCCCAAATCTAATTATAAGTTTAAAGTTACGCACGGACCAATAACCACCTATAGTTCTTGATTTTTATATTTCTTTTTTAAAATTACAGTACAAACTTTTTTAAAACTGAAAACTCACCTGTTTTTACCGTAATTTCAGTGAAGCGACTTTCGGGGTAGCCTTTCCAACACTTCCACTACACCAATCAACTAAATGAGGCCTGTGCATCAAAGAGTAACGGAATAGTGTAGTCATCATGTTTCACTGGATATGTGCGTGAAATACGTGAATAAATTTGGAACAGCCCGCATCTCGTGGTCGTGCGGTAGCGCTCTCGCTTCCCACGCCCGGGTTCCCGGGTTCGATTCCCGGCGGGGTCAGGGATTTTCTCTGCCTCGTGATGGCTGGGTGTTGTGTGCTGCCCTTAGGTTAGTTAGGTTTAAGTAGTTCTAAGTTCTAGGGGACTGATGACCATAGATGTTAAATCCCATAGTGCTCAGAGCCATTTTTGAAATTTGGAACAACGCAATAGAATATACGATACACAGTGCGTGTGTAAATGCAAATACATACCAATATCGATAAGCACTCTACTGAGCCAGGAAGTTATTTCTCATGATTTAATTTAGTCCTATTACATTCTTAGTGACAGAATTATAGGATATTGATTTACCTAGAATGTAACGTTTATAATGACCATGAATATCTGAAAAGTCTTTTACTTTGTCATTATACATTTCGCTACTCTTACGTCGTGTTTTAAGAAATTTCCGTACCTGAAACGCTTTGGCAGGGACTTGCACTTCTGAGTTACACTCTCTCACGCTCATTTTCACGAGTCTCAGGTACCACAGAGTTAAAGAATGTATTTTTATGGAATCTTCTCCTGAAGCGCTTTCTCTATTAGTCTTTAGCGAGTTGGGAGGATTTTGAAATTTTTTCGTGAAAATCTTAACGTGCCATAAAAATAAACACCACAGGGTTGGTTTTGTAACGTCTAGAGAAACAAAAACAATATATTATGTAGTAATTAGAGAATTAGATGTATCATATTGTGTCATTGTATAAAATTCTGTATTTTTTTTTATTATTTATTTCTGAAAACGTCTGCGTCGGCGAGTAATAAAACCGACACAGAAGATAAATGTTAAACAGAGATTAAAAAAGGAACTAGTATATAATACGTGTTGAATATGAATGTCTTTGTCGTCTTAATTTGGAAGTTGTGCGAGTAAGATCTCCTGTTGTTGTCGTAGAGAACGCCAATGTAGCATTCTTTTGTCGAGACTAAGCAATGTACGCCATTACGTGTGAATTCACAAAGGTCTGTAATCACTGAGATATTTAAAGGTTTTAATAGAGTTGTTTAAATGAAAACTTGTATTATTTATTGTTAAGCTTGCTTGCATATTATCCCATCCTGTTGAGACATTTTTCAGTTATATAAATATTATCTGTGGTGCTGAGCTGCGTGGAGAACGAAGAGCCGCTGCCGCGGCGTATTTAAACGACTTACAATATAGTCGAGCATACCGCAAGGAAGCGGTAAAATAATAGTAAAATAATATTATTTCTTTTAGCTCCCAGACTGGCAGTGAAGATCAGCAGATTTTATGATGTGTTGCAGATTGACGCGGGCTGCTGATAGGATATAATTTACAGTGCAAATAATTTAATGTACCTTCAGAATCTGATAGGAATCTTGCTGTGCTCCGTTCTGATCTGGCAAACTTTATAGTGACAACGTATTTTTTAGTGAGAGTCTCATGTTCTTGGGCTAGTCGTGGTATGAAATAGCATTTTAACGAGAAATAAAATCCACTGCGAACTTGTGTTTTTGAACGATCACACGGACTGTAACATCAGTGCTCATAACAAAGTAATTTCAACTTTTAATCACTATGAAGTAGGGAAGATACATTGATTCTTAGCATGAGTTGCAGTTACGAAAAATCGTTCCTTAAATTGTAGGCCAGATACAGAACAATAAGACTTCCATATATACATTTTATTCCGCTAAAGGGTAATGATGATAAAGAAAAGCAAAGCACAGCATTGCTAAAAGTATTTCACGTAACTCTTTTCGTAAATGTGTTGTTACAAAGAGAATAAATAAACCAAAGAGCAACAATTTTACAATCCGCGAGAGAGTTGTACGTGAAAGTTTCCAAAGCAGAGTACATTCATTTGAAAAAAATTGATCGTAATCTGTCTGATCAGTCTGCGTTCCTCAAACATTAAGAGAAAGTTATGCGATTGTTTAGCATTTTAACTATGAACCACAAACGGAATGCACATTTGAAGAATGTTTGCTGTAATGATTTATATGTTGACAAATTTTACAGCAAAATAATTTTGAATGACCTATCGTTTGTAATGATGTTTTGTACGATGAAACTGAAAAACATAAGTACAGTGGCAGAAGCTGCACCAGTTCCGTCAGCGTCACAGTCGTGAACGTTAGCCACTTTGGAAATTAATAGTCTTCACATGAAAAGCCGCTAGCCAGATGCCCAGGACGGATCCCTGTACGACATACCTAACAAGGGGAACGACCCATCGCACCCCTCTCAGACTTAGCGGTAAAATGGCCCAGTGGATAGCCCTTCAAAAGCTGAACACAGGTTGTAAAGGGGCATCCTCCTCCAACATTACTTTTCCTCAACAGTACTTGTCGATACCAGTATCATTTTTCGAATTTTCGATAGGTCAGTATTATATCGGTTGCCTTTCTGCAAACTATGATATAATTTTATACACAGTACGCTACATTTCAAGCTAAAATTTATGATAAGTACTTACTTTATAAAGTATTGTACTTTCGATGTTGTATACCAATGGTTCAAATGGCTCTGAGCACTATGGGACTTAACATCTGTGGTCATCAGTCCCCCAGAACTTAGAACTACTTATACCTAACTAACCTAAGGACATCACACACATCCATGCCCGAGGCAGGATTCGAAACTGAGACCGTAGCGGTCACGCGGTTCCAGACTGAAGCGCCTAGAACCGCGCGGCCACACCGGCCGGCGCTATAATCGATAACTACTAGTTCTGAATGTAAAGTTAACATTATTTATTTTAGAAACATTCGAAATTACGAATTACTGGAACATTTTTCTATCATTAACTACGCAGTCCTATATTGTTTACAGTGTTTATATGAAATAATAATCGAAATTAATAATGTAACGGAAACTGGTACAAATTAATTTGTTAAGAATAATTGTAAACCCTTTGGAATATTATTATTCCCGCAGAATGTAGGTGTAGCTGGCCTCTAATGTTATATTCTATTTTTTGTGAGAACTGAGCTGTGCGTGGCTCGTGTTCCCGCCATCAAGTATTTTACACCCTGTTGTTAACGTACTTCCGCCTCACTAAGTTAATTTAAGTTACTACTGTCTCTGAGCTGCTGCTTTGCCTGACTGTGAGCGGCGGTAGTAGCGTGTATCGATATATCCCCTCTCGTGGTATCTTTGCTTGACTGGTATTACTTCCCGGTCGTTGTCGGTCGTCAGTTCGGGTTGCGAGTTCGGGCTGCCAGTCAGTTGGAACGCGTCTGAAATGCAGACCGGACCTGCCAGTCGGGGAGTTGCAACGCGGCACTAGCGCAGTCGGCTGGAGCAGCAGTGAGGTCTGCGTCGACATGGCGCGCCCGACCATTGCCGCCACGCATCATGTGACTGGACCACGGTCTTGGTGGATCGTCGGTCGGTCGTTCTACCGGACGACGCGTTTTGGCTCGCCGATCGTTCATCAGTCGGCTGTGTGTGTGTGCATCGACTCCCGACTTGTCTTCGTGCGTGCTTAGCTACTGTTGTGTATCGTTCAGGTCTTCCTGCAAGTGTTTCTCGGGTTGTGTGTGTAGTTGGCGCTATTTCCACTGACGACGATTTTAAATGTTGTCGGCATTCTGCGGGAGTCGGCCGGTCGTTGCGGACGAGGGAAGTTATCTCCGCGCGGTGCAGTCGGCTGGGTCCGCTGGCGGTCCCTGCGCAGTGTCGGAGAGTGTGTGGAGCTGTCCGATCGCTACGAGCTTCGTGGTTCACCAACCCAGGACGTCAAAGTTGAGTAGTGGTTTCAACTACCCAAGCCACGTCCATTCTTATAGTGGTGGTTATTTTCGCTGGTTTGCTGTTGACAAGGTTTTTCTGTGAGCGGCACGGAGTGTTTCTATTATTGAAATTCAGCTGTCATGCGGTGCAATTAACTATTTTGGTCGACTACAGTTTGAGTGCACCAGTGGAATTATCTCTCTTGTGGCCGTTAGTGTTCCGGTTACCTGCCTGGGCCCTGACGTAAATTCAGGGAGTGTTCTTTTGAGTGAAGTTAACTATATTACTATGTTTGAAATTCAAGTGTACTAGCGGAATTTTCTGTGTAGTGGCCGTTAGTGTTCCGGTTACGTGCCCTGGCCACCAACGTAACTTCAGGCAGCGTCCTTTCCCCACCTGTTGTCGCTATCCAATATGGAGTGTAATTTTGACAGATAATACACACTCCATTGTGGATTATCACGTTTGTAACGTTTTCCGTGTGAGTCCTCATGTACTGATTGACTGGAAGCAAGTCGTTGTGTCGGTCGGCCCGTGGCTGTCCCCTGGTTGGGTTCCGACCGGTCAAGTGTAGCTGGGCTCACCCCCTGTCTCACCTAAGTGAACGAGGGCAGTACGACCTCCCTGGAGGCTTCTGAGTGCCATCGGTCTTTAATTTTCTGTTTTCAGCCACTTTAAATTTAAGGCTTATGGTTGTTCTTTTTTCTTAAACATTTTGCATAATTAATTCTTAAATTTATCTTTCAAGCTTAAACATTGCGGCCTTCTGCCTTTAAAACATTTTGGTAATATATTTTGAAACTTAATTGTGGCCTTCAGCCATTGGTATTGCACCTTGCATATGTTTGTTCTGTATGCTTAGCCTTAAGGCTTTCCACGTAGCCCTGATATTTTTTAATTTATGGATTTGCCTTTTTAATTGCACTTTAGTCTTGTTGATTTTTAAGATTTCTTGTTTTTAAGCATTCTGGCCTTCTGCCTTTAATACTCCATGGTAATATATTCTAAAATTTTGAAATTTAATTATGGCCCTGAGCTATTTGTATTGCACCTTCCATGTGTTCGTTCTATCTACTCTGCTGTGATTGTTTAAAATTATTTTATAGCTATCTTGATTGCATTTTATGTTGTTGATTTGTTAAGATTTCTTTTTGTGAAGGCCTTTAGCCGTGAAAGAGTTGCATTCGGTAAACGGTCGCTTTGGTTGTAAAAGTTATTAAATTACAATAAATTACATTTGTAAGATTCCACAAACCTAATTACCTGTTATGCCCAACAGATGTAGCGGACGTATCAAGAACAATATAATTCCGGCTTTGTTAATGTGAAAAATCAAAATACTGTATCACATACTATATATACGAGAAAATACGAGGGTTGGAACTTAAATTGTGGCAACTATTTATTCGCAACCGATACAAAAGAGTTACATGTTTGCACCTGTTACTGTCCTTCAAAGTAGTCACCAGCGTTGTGTGGAACCAGTTGCCAGCGATGTGGAAGGCGTAGTATACCGTTAGCAGAGCCTGTTCTGTTGATGGTGCGAATGGAGCAGTCTACTATCGGTCGAATCTCTGGAACAGTTCTGAAGCGAATGCCACGAAGTGGTTCCTTCATCTTCGGAATCAAACCAAAGTCACAAGGAATTAAGTCCGGGGGGTATGGTGGAAGGTACAGTACTTCACAGTCCCATCGACAGAACAGAGCAGCTGGCCGAAGTGGCCGAGCGGTTCTAGGCGCTACAGTCTGTAACCGCGCGACCGCTGCGGTCGCAGGTTCGAATCCTGCCTCGGGCATGGATGTGTGTGATGTCTTTAGGTTAGTTAGGTATAAGTAGTTCTAAGTTCTAGGGGACTGATGACCTCAGAAATTAAGTCCCATAGTGCTCAGAGCCATTTGAACCATTTTTTTAGAACAGAGCAGCCACAGATTGCGCTGTATGCGCCCGCGCATTGTCGTGCAAAATGATGGATGGGTTGCGCAGAATGTGTCGTAGCTTCTTTCGCAAAGCTGGTGGCAGCTGATGCTCCAAAAACGAACAGTAATACTGTGCATTGACGGTGTGCCGTTGAGGCAGATGTGTTAGGATAACACCATCGCAGTCGTACACGAGAATCACGATAACATTAGACCGCTCCATTCGCACCATCAACACAACAGGCTCTGCTAACGGTATACTACGCCTTCCACATCGCTGGCAACGGCTTCTACACAAATCTGGTCAGTACTTTTAAGGACAGTTACAGGTGCAAACGTGTATCTTATTTGTATCGGGTTTGAGTAAATAGTTGGCACTATTTAAGTTCAAACCCTCGTATATTTACGTACAAAATACTGCAACAACAATCTTCGAATTTATTTACTTCAAACCAACCGTGAGAGCCTCAATTGAGATTTTCAGCTTCAACAATCAGACTCCTAGACACGAAGAACTGGAGCCATTTGAACATGATAAGCTAAGTAAACTAGAAAGTTTATTGTAATCTTCGCTCCTCTCAAAACTTCACGAAAGACTTTGCTTATTGATTACTTGGACTGGACATTGTTTAATGTAGACAGTAGATGAAATCAAGAAAGAGGGGACGATTGCAAGGTAAAGCATGGACACAGGAAGGTGTACTGAAGTGTGAAAAAGAGGCGAAATAGAAACAGTGTACGGCTAAGGAGTAGAACTTCGAGTGAATTTGAGTAGTTACGCTATCATGGCTCTGTGGACACGCTGTTGAGCTGCGAATGGTGAGATCCGTGTTGAAATATCGCTCTTGCTTCACTTTTTCTTGTTTCCACAAAATTATGAACTGCCCGTTTGGTCATTGACGTGTCTGTTTTCTGTATTCGGATTTTTGTCTGTGTCGTGGTGTAATGTCCGTTTGCAACAGCGAGGTGTAAGTAAGGGACCTATAGAGATACGTACTTCCTATTTGTTCTACACAGGTACCATGTATTATAATTCTTGAATTGCACATTGGAAGTTTTGACTCTGGAATTCCTTTTTTTGTAACATATTTCACACCAGTTTATTTGATCTTTTCATTTCTATGCGAGGTCTATGCACCATCTTGCTTGCTCTCACTGTTCGTCACATTTACTTGCGACAGTAACACAGGCATAGGCAAAATAATGTGAACACCTGTACTTACTTGGGAATGGTTTATTATTTGTCGGTAATACAGCTGCGGTTCTTCTTGGAAACTGGCATGTACTGATTGTATAGTCTCCAGCGGAATTCTATTGCACTCTTCTCTCAGAATCTCTTGTATCTCCTGTAGCGACGAGGGAGGCGGAAATCTGCTCCGGAGTCTGCTCTCCAATAACGACCACAAGGGTTCGATAATGTTCAAGACCGGGAACCGTACATGCTCCTCACACCACGATTACACTGTTCCGACTGTGTAAATGGGTGCATTATCGTCCTGAAATATGGCATCATTGTTGGGCATCAACATTTGAATCATGCGGTGCACCTGATCACCTAAAGTGTTCACATACTCGTTGGCTGTAACACGGCCTTTGAGAGTAATGATGGGACCAGCAGAATACCACGATATGGCTGACCACACCATCACACTTCCACCTCCATGCTTAACCGTTGGAATCAAGCAACCAGGATTATAGGCTTTTTTTGGCGTTCTCCAGACGTAAACGTTGACTCGTCGGTCGATATAACGAGTTTCCACTGATCAGCCGTCCAAGATTTATGCTCCTGACACCATGTTTTACGCTTCTTTGCGTAGGTTGTTATCATGATTTGGGAATAGCAGCTCGTCCATGAATATTCGCTTTATGGTGTTCTCGGTGGACGGTGTCGATAGATACGGGGTCTCTTAGATGGCAATTGAGCTGTGCAATCTCATTACCCACCGCAGTTTTGTGTTGTTTTATACAATTCGTGTTAGCGTTCGACGACCTCTGTCATTTACTTTTAATTTTCGCCCACTATTACGTTTACACTATGATGTCTTTTCATAGTTTGCGTACGATCTCGTGACTGTTGAAACGGCTGCTCTTGAACTGCCGCCAACCCTGACTGCTGAGGATCCCACTCCGAGGATATCTACTACTACGTTACTCATGCTGGCAACTGTTCTTGACTCTAACTCTGGAATACTTCTTCGTCTTTTGTGAAGGCATTTCGGAAGGCTGTGTTTAGTAACTCTGCTTTGGCAAGACTGTCTTCGATAGTACCTCAGATGATAAGTCCCATAGTGCTCAGAGCCATTTTTGAACCGAATAAATACCTCCGACAAACGGGCGTGAGGTGGTCCTTTGAAGAGGTCCTTCGAGGGGAGACACGAAGAAACGTCGCCTGTACGGACGGACCGATGGTTGGTCAGCGGACGCCGTACTTCGCTGCAACGAATTAGCCGCTACCCTGCTCGACAGAAGAAGATGTCGGTAGCGCGCCAATAGGTCAACGCAGAAGACGCAAACCCAGATGGTACCAGAAAGCAGTTCGTGTGGTACTTATCAAGATGGCTCGTGAGGAAGGGACTGCGGCGTCACAAAACGGGTCACCTTTGAACGTAGGGGTCGATGAACTCCGCTAGAAGACGCCGAACCTGAGGGTCGCTGGTTCGATTCCCCGACGGACCACTCCGCGCCACGCCGTAGCCGGTTGTTAATAACGCCAAGAGCGAATTCGCAAGGAGAAGACCGCGCCCGCGCCGCCGCAGAGAGACACGGGTGCGGAGCTGAGGGGAAGAATACGACGCCGGCGGGCCGCTGCGACACGATCCGTCGTCGCATCAGCTGTCACCGGAGTCCAAGCTACTAACCCGCAGTTCCACCGCCGCGAGGAACTGGGCGAGTTAAAACACAGTGTTTGTTTAAAGCGTCCTCTCAATAAGTGTCTGTTAGTGGGTCCACTAACCGAGCCAAGGGAAGAGCCCACTCCACCGCCCACAGAGTGTCGCTTTCCCTCCAGCAATCCCTGACAAAATACTGACATTTACCCCCCTCTGTCACGCTCAGTATCTAGTGTCACTAAACCCCAACACGCAACTGTATGTTGACTGTTGTTAGGACGACTTGAGATAGGGAGGACGAAGGAGTACAGTGTGTGTTGCGTGACGCAAGTGGTCCATACCTGTGGTAGATCTGTGGTAGAAATCTCACAAGAGACAGAGCGACTTTACTAGACAGTGCAGCAAGTCAGTTTGACCCTATCTGTGAAATTTAAGACTAATATTGTCTTTCCCGAAAAAGGAAAAATACGTTCTGCTGTACATTATATTATTGCAAATAAGTGCTGGAAGCAACGAAAAGTCTGTTTCGTGGTACTGGTTCAGCGACGCGCCGTTGCTTACGTTGTGTCGACCTTGAGTCGCAGAGGAATCAACGGAGCCTGTAACGTCCCCACAGAAAATACCCTCTACCACGCACCAATTAATCATTGTCAATCAAACCATCCACATTCATTCACTTTGGAAAAGTATCTGATCTGATTTTCTCGTAACATATGCGGCGACAGCTAGACGACGCCAAAGTATTTTTTAGCGCGTTTATTCTTTGAAATAACAGAGATGCATATATGCATTCTCCATGGTTGTTAGGGTGGTAACTAGGACAGCTTCTGGAGTAGGGATTGAGGGATTGACGTATTTCTGAGAGATACATATTGTGATTTTCTTCTCGCTAAACCGAGCGAATTAACTTTTGTGCCACTAGCGGTTTGTTTGAATAGAAAGAGAGTGTAAACGGAAAATAATTAAGACGTGGAATCACCGGAGATCTGAACATGTAATGGAGATGGATTTAATACACAATTTCCTTCATAAATAAGGTTTGTGACTTTTTGTTCCGGAGTGAATGAACGCCTGAGTTTTTTTCTCAACCATTTGATGATCACGTTGGCCCTGTAATTAGTGGGGAAGTTTCAGCTGTGTCGAAGACAGCCTGCAATCACTGAGTCTGTGTTAAATCGTCCAAAAAGGCTTCGTACACATCTGGAATTCGCAATCTTTCGTAAAAGGAACAAATTGTCCACACGATTGATTCCCCCGACTGAATACAGTGTTTAACAGTAATAATAAATGTAAAGATCTCTTACAGCAAGCCAGCCGCTGATTACCAAGACGAAGGACTCCAACAAAGATCCTATTTGGCTGATTTCACGTAATGAAATATTATAATAAAAACTGTACATAGATAAAGGAGAGAAAGAGAGAGAGCGAATGAAAATAGAAATAATACTAAAAATCTTCCATTAGTCTAACCTTTCGCCTGTCTTATCACGGATCAGCCAAGACACGGGATGCCCTTACATTACTGTATAGATTTATGTGTGAAGGTGAAAGGGTCTTAAAGGCCAAGATACACGTCTATACAGACAAGACATTACACAAAGTTAGCGGCTAGCTGCATTCATCATCTATTCATAGAGGAAGAGACGACAACTTATTATTATCATGTTAAAAGCCGATATGGCCGACGCAGTTTCCGGTGAACTGCGGGACGGATTTAGCGGAGAGGATGGGCATTATGCCACGTCAGTAGGGCGTCGGGCTCATGTATTTTGCAACAGCCGGGCCCTCGAGGCGACAAGAACTGCAGCGGTGGATACCAGAACGGACGCGTGTTGCCCTGTCTCCATGGAGACGTTAAAACGGAGAGGGGGAATTCAATATGACGTTGTAGCTGCTGGAGCAATATAAGATCGTTGTTTATCGATTTCGGGCAACTGTAGAAATAGTCTGCAACAAAATCCTCATTCCGCGAAAATCGTAAATGGCGAAATATTTCGCATAACATGCATTGAAAAAGTTCTTTTTGTAGAAGATGACATATATTTGCCATTTAACGAGCAACACAACATTTACCAGTAGGATTTAGAGCGTGTCGTTTGAATACCGGTGTACAACCAAGCACGGTGAAGTGGTATCAACACGTCAGATCAGTAGAAGGGAAGCTTAATCGGAGATTTATTGTTATCCAATTATTAGGAGGGTTCTGAGCAAGTGGGATGCACCTACAAAGCAAAACACTTGTGTGACAAGTTCTAAGTTTTTTCTCCTGCATTCTAATTCTTATCTAGCAGACATGACAAAGGACATCGAAAGAGTTCAAAGATACTTTCCTATTACCGTAACAGGTCAGTGCAACACATACGGAAGTTTAGTAGAGACGTTGAGAATTATTAAATGCGAATCTATGGACAAAGGCAACATTTTTTTCTCGAAATCATTTTGACTAGTTTTCAAGGACTCGTATCCTAGAAATACTGTGCAAATACACTGCCTCCATCGCGCAACTGACGCAGGTCTCGTGAGAAAGCGAGGCCTATGGAGAATTATTTTTTCTCGCTCTGTATGCAAATGGTACGTAACGTGACAAACACTCGTAGTATCTACCGGTATTCACTGTACTAGCGCAGAATATATGAAGAACATGTAGATGCTTATTCAGAGATACGACAACTCTCTTTTTCGTTTTTATGCGCTTACGTAAATATCGCAGTTTCCCGTTAATGACAGCATCTAATACGAACAGCCCTATATGACACTGGTCTTATGAATGTAATTTCTTGCAATAGCCGATTGCACGTACGCACTCTCTCTCCCTCTCCCTCACACACACACACACACACACACACACACACACACACACACACACACACACACACACACACACATGAGATACGTGTCGAAATGAATATTTTGGCACAGACTAAAGTCTACGATCCTTTAGCGGTGTAAAAAGTATAAGCTTCTAAGTGAGTGTAGTCATAAGATGCGACCATTTATGTCACATATTCTGATATTCAGAACCTGTAGCGTTCTTCCCACTGACATATAATCAAGAACTTTGGCGAGAACAAAGGTTCCACGGTAAAAGTAAGCAAGAAGTCCGAAAGTTGTTAATTTGTAATTGTCTCACAGGAAAAATTATTTATTTTGCCGTTTCATATCCGACTGTCTGTCCGTCCGGCTGTATGGGCACATTTTTCTCAGGAAGGAGTAGAGGCATCCCGGGATAGGGATGGATGATCTCGCTATGTGCACAGTTGAGTTTTTTACGGAATCCTAGTCACAGTTTCCCCTTTTTTCATCAGCCTTCTTCGTTTGATGCAGACCGTCATGACTTCCTCTCATCTCAGGGTAGAACTTGCACCGTACGTCCTGAATTATTTGGTGGATAAATTCAAATCCGTCTCTCGTCCCCTACAGTTTATACTCTGAACAGTTCCTGTAGTAACGCAGAAGTTCTCCACTGATGTTTCAACACATGTCCTATCGCCCTATCCCTTCTACCTGTCGGTGTTTCCACATATTCCATTCCTTATCGGTTCTAAGGGTCTTCTCCAAATTTCTTGCCTCATCTGTCTACCCAGTTTTCGAAATCCTATAGTACGAGATCTCGAATGCATCGATTCTTTTCTTTTCCGGTTCTCGCACAGCTCCTGACTCAGCCCCATACAGTGCTGCATTAGAATCGTAGAATCGCAAAGAAACGTCGGTGTCTGATACTAACATACTTCTTTTCTCTAAAAACGACTTATACCGCTTGTTAGTGTAGTTTCTTATGTCTACCTGGATTCGTCCATTCCGTGTCGTTCAATTTTGCGTACAAGAAAGAAGAATGCCTACACTTCATCTGTTTCAACGTCCCCAATAAAGCTAACGTTGTTGTTGTTGTTGTTGTGGTCTTCAGTCCAGAGACTGGTTTAATGCAGCTCGCCATGCTATTCTATCCTGTCCAAGTTTCTTCATCTCCAACTACCTGCTGCAACCTACATCCTTCTGAATCTGCTTAGTGTATTCATCTCTTGGTCTCCCTCTACGATTTTTACCCTCCATGCTGCCCTCCAATGCTAAATTTGTGATACCTTGATGCCTCAAAACATGTCCTACCAACCAATCCCTTCTTCTAGTCAAGTTGTGCCACAAACGTCTCTTCTCCTCAATCCTATTCAATACCTCCTCATTAGTTACGTGATCTACCCACCTTATCTTCAGCATTCTTATGTAGCACCACAATTCTAAAGCTTCTATTCTCTTCTTGTCCAAACTGGTTATCGTCCATGTTTCACTTCCATACATGGCTAGACTCCATACAAATACTTTCAGAAACGACTTCCTGACACTTAAATCTATACTCGATGTTAACAAATTTCTCTTCTTCAGAAACGATTTCCTTGCCATTGCCAGTCTACATTTTATATCCTCTCTACTTCGACCATCATCAGTTATTGTACTCCCTAAATAGCAAAACTCCTTTACTACTTTGAGTGTCTCATTTCCTAATCTAATACCCTCAGCATCACTCGATTTAATTTGACTACATTCCATTATCCTCGTTTTGCTTTTGTTGATGTTCATCTTATATCCTCCTTTCAAGACACTGTCCATTCCGTTCAACTGCTCTTCCAAGTCCTTTGCTGTCTCTGACGGAATTACAATGTCACCGGCGAACCTCCAAGTTTTTACTTCTTCTCCATGAATTTTAATACCTACTCCGAATTTTTCTTTTGTTTCCTTTACTGCTTGCTCAATATACAGATTGAATAACATCGGGGATAGGCTACAACCCTGTCTCACTCCTTTCCCAACCACTGCTTCTCTTTCATGCCCATCGACTCTTATAACTGCCATTTGGTTTCTGTACAAGTTGTAAACAGCCTTTCGCTTCCTGTATTTAACCCCTGAGAACTTCAGAATTTGAAAGAGAATATTCCAGTCAAAATTGTCAAAAGCTTTCTCTAAGTCTACAAATGCCAGAAACGTAGGTATGCCGTTCTTTAATCTATTAATAGGATCAGTCGTAGGGTCAGTATTGCCTCGCGAGTTTCAACATTTGTACGGAATCCGACTTCTCTTCCCCGATGTCAGCTTCTACCAGTTTTTCCATTCGTCTTTAAAGAATTCGTGTTAGTATTTTGCAGCCGTGACTTATTAAACTGATAAGTTCGGTAATTTTCACAGCTGTCAACACCTGTTTCCTTTGCGATTGGAATTATTATGTTCTTTTTGAAGTCTGAGGGTATTTCGCCTGTCTCATACATCTAGCTCACCAGATGGTAGAGTTTTGTCATGGCTGGCTCTCCCAAGGCTATCAGTAGTTCTAATGGAATGTTGTCTACGCCGGGGCCTTGTTTCGACTTAGATCTTTCAGTGTTCTGTCAAACGTTTCACGCAGTATCATAACTCCCATTTCATCTTCATCTACGTCCTCTTCCACCTCCATAATATTGCCCTCAAGTACATCGCCCTTGAATAGACCCTCTGTATAATCCTTCCACCTTTCTGCTTTCCCTTCTTTGCTTAGTATTGGTTTTCCATCCGAGCTCTTCGTATTCATACAAGTGGTTCTCTTTTCTGAAAACATCTCTTTAATTTCCCTATAGTCAGTATCTATCTTACCCCTACTGATATATACCTCTACATCGTTACATTTATCCTCTAGCCATCCCTTCTTAGCCATTTTGCACTTCCTGTCGATCTCATTTTTGGGACGTTCGTATTGCTTTCTGCCTGTTTCATTTACTGCATTTTTATATTTTCTCCTTATCTCTTGTGTTACCCAAGGATTTCTACTAGTCCTCGTCATTTTACCTACTTGGTCCTCCTCTACTTTCACTATTTCATCTCTCAAAGCTATCCATTCTTGTTCTACTGTATTTCTTCCCCCGGTTGTTGTCAGTCGCTCCATAATGCTCCCTCTGAAACTCTCTACAACCTCTGGTTCTTTCAGTTTATCCAGGTCCCATCTCCTTAAATTCCTATCTTTTTGCAGTTTCTTCAGTTTTACCCTACTGTTCATAACCAATAAATTGTGATCAGAGTCCACATCTGCCACTGGAAATAACTTACAATTTAAAACCTGGTTCCTCAATCTCTGTCTTACTATTATCTGTCTTACCACTATCTGAAACCTTCCAGTGTCTCCACCCCTCTTCCATGTATACAACCTTATTTCATGATTCTTAAACCAAGTGTTAGCTATTATTAAGTTATGCTCTGTGGAAAATTGTACTAGGTGGCTTCCTCTTTCATTCCTCACCCCCAGTCCATATTCACCTACTAGTTTTCCTTTTCTTCCTTTTCCTGCTATCGAGTCCCAGTCCCTCATGACTATTATATTTTCGTCTCCCTTCACTACCTGAATAATTTCTTTTCTCTCATCATACATTTCTTCAATCTCTTCGACATCTGTTACAAACCAACGTACTCTCGAAATATAGTGGATACGAATAGTGAAATATCATCTTCAGGAAGGGAACAAATCGCTTTAGTGGATCTTAAGTATCAGTTTTTGTTTCTTGATATATGTAAGTCATCCCCTGTAATATACACACTAAAGCGCCAAAGAAACTGTTATAGGCATGCATATTCAAATACAGAGATATGTAAACAGACATAACACGGCGCTTAGGTCGGCAACGACTATATAAGAGAACTAGTGTCTGGCGCAGTTGTTAGATTGCTTACTGCTGCTACAATTGCAGGTTATCAAGATTTAAGTGAGTTTGAACGTCGTGTTATAGTCGGCGCACGAGCGATGGCGATCAGTATCTTCGAGGTAGTGACGAAGTGGGGATTTTCGCGTACGATCATTTCACGAGTGCACCGTGATATCAGGAATCTGGTAAAATATCAAATCTCTGAATCGTTGCGTCTGAGAAAGATACTGCGAGAACGAGACCAACGACGACTGAAGAGAATCGTTCAACTTGACAGAAGTGCAACCCTTCCACAACCTACTACAGATTTCTATTCTGGGCCATCAACAAGAGTCAGCGTGGGAACCTTAACCGTTCAAGGAAACATCATCGACACGGGCTTTCGGAGCCGACTGCACGACACAAACCTTTACGCTTCGCCTGGGCGCGTCAACACCGACAATGGACTGTTGATGACTGGAAACATGCTGTCTGGTCGGACGAGTCTCGTTTGAAATTGTGTCGAGCGGATGGACGAGTACGTCTACAGAGACAACCTCATGAATCCATAGAACCTGCTTGTCAGGAGTGGACTGTTCAAGCTAGTGGAGGCTCTGTAACGGTACGGGGCGTGTGCAGTTGGAGTGATATGGCACCCCTGAAACCTCTAGATACGACTTTCACAGGTGACAAGTACGTAAGCATCCTGTCTGATCAGCTGTATCCAGTCATGTCCATATTGCTTTCCGACGGGGTTGGGTAGTTCCAGCAGAACAATGCGACACCCCCCCCCCCCCAACCCCCCACCCCCGGTCAAGAATTGATACACAGTGGGTCCAGGAGCACTCTTCTACGTTTAAACACTTCCGCTGGCTACCAAACTCCCCAGACGTGGACATTATTGAGCATATCCGGGATGAAACGTTCAGAACAGATCTCCATCCCTCGTACTCTTACGGATTTATGGACAGCCCGGCAGTATTCATGGTGTCAGTTCCCCCTCAGCACAGGCGTTGGAATTATAATGAAATACAGACGTTTAGCTGCTTACAGGTGTTGATAAATATCAACGGGGACAGATAGAGCGTCTGTCATGTAAGCATGAGATCCCAGGTTCGAGTCCCGGTCGGGGCACACATTTTTCAATTGGCCCCGTTGATAATTATCAACGCCTGTAAGCAGCTAAAGGTCTGGATTTCATTATATTTTCATTCTTCGAGAGCTGCAAGGTCACCGGTGGTAACTGTACATACCAGTTTCACACTTCAGGCGTTGGTCTAGTCCATGCCACGTCGTGTTGCGGCACTCCTGCGTGCTTGCTGGGGCCCTGCACGATACTAGGCAGTTGGGTACCTCAGCACCTCGACAAGTAAACAGATCTTCTGTGAAAATCGAGTAAAGTGTAAAAGACCATAAGACGTAGACTACTTAATTCCTAACTCCTCTCGTGTTAACAGTTTCTTCAAGTCCAAAATGAATAAATGAAATGCACTTGGAATTCACACTGATAATAACTCGAACTAGAAGACACGTCTCATAGGGCCTACTGTTCATGTGCTTTTGTAGAAGGAACATGTATTACGTACGTCCTGTCGAGATCGATGACGCTAGGGATGTATACGGTTATCTTATCTTGTTTCCTCAATATTTTTCTCTACGAATTAGCAGTATCCAAGGGTAACTCGTCCTAAAAACAGAAAGTGTTCATTTAAAGTTACGTACAACAACATAATAGCCAGTTTATACCCAGGCGTCAATATATAGGTGGGCGTACTGATAACACAACCACAATACATTTATTTTCCTTATACGAGTGCGTATAATAGTAGAAAGTTTAGAAGTTTTCTTTGTCTTAGTATGCTACATCAACTAGTCAAGGTATTTAATCGATTACCAAGTGATGGTACAAATGGCTCTGAGCACTATGGGACTCAACTGCTGAGGTCATTAGTCCCCTAGAACTTAGAACTAGTTAAACCTAACTAACCTAAGGACATAACAAACATCCATGCCCGAGGCAGGATTCGAACCTGCGACCGTAGCGGTCTCGCGGTTCCAGACTGCAGCGCCTTTAACCGCACGGCCACTTCGGCCGGCTACCAAGTGATTAAAGCTGCTAACTGAGCGTAAAACACTTTTAAAACTAATTATACCTTTTCGGCTGTTCAGACGCAAATTTCCTTGCAGTCACCCCATATAGACTTATGTTTGTGTTTCTCAGTGCCGGACAAACCTACTACTACTATCAGTTCACCATATTTGCTACTGGTCTAGCAAAATACCTAAATTCGCTAAATATAGCCGCAGAAGTATGTACGCATCTCATGTATCAAATAAACGAGGTACTGATACGTTCAGCAACGCAGAAAATTACCGTCCGTCGGTTCCACGAAAGATGCAACCAAGTAACTGTAACGCTCTCACCTTAGTAACGATTTCCGTTAATGGGGACTGTAATGGGGGCTAATTCGTGAATATCACTTAGTTGTCGCATGCGGCTTAAGATTGAGGGTTAATGCGTCTGTAATTCGGACATTGGTGCTTAGTGGCCATTATGTAGGCGCAGCCAGCTGCTGCTAGCAGTACTGGAGATTGCGATACCGAGCGGCAGATATACCTCCTCTTGCACTACTGTAGTGCTCCCCCCTCCCCTAGAAATTATAGGGACAGCTGGTAGTATTGAATTTTATTGTGTTCTCCTAGAAAAGGGCAGATTTTTGCCTGTACATACCAAGAATTCGAACGAATGATACGTTCGTCATTCAACATCAATGAAGATCAAATGTTGTATTCCAGGATGAAATTATGTTCCCAAATGGCAGAAAGAAAGGAAAATCAGACTTTAACGTCTGGCTGGCAAACGAGATCATTTGAGACGGGGCACAAGATCGGTTTAAGGAAGATTTGGGAAGGAAATCGGACTTGACCTTTCAAAGGAGCCATCCCGGCATTTCTCTTAAGCGATTTGGCGAAATCATTGAAAAGCTAAATAGTGATCACCGGACGGGGATTTGAATCGCAACTGGAGTCAGGTCGTGTGTTTCCGACATTATTCGAGTTAAACGAGGAGAATGATCATATTTAGGAGCGGTTCCGTAAAGAGGCACTAGGCCATCTGACGACAGAGGGTAGCAAATTTTCTTCTTGACACTGTGAACTTCTTGAACATTGCTGGTCAAAGGAAGAAGTTACAGTTAACAGTTACGTGCACGTAATTGGATTTGAACTGGATGGGATTCCATAGTTCCTGAGTAATTTGGCTCCGCCAGGCAAGCTAACAAGGGGAGGCCGCCAATTGTGAAATTCAGATTCGATTCATACTGCGCATAATAAAAGCTCATGGCCAGAGGTGTAATGTGGCAAAGCACCAAGATGTACTTCTCAGCCGTTGTCGAGAAAATCGACAGTTAAAAGAAACCGTTGCGGTGAAATATTCTCTACGATTTATAATTTTCTATAGCGTCGTGGCGCAGCGGTAAGCACTGGAGTTCGTAATCCGAAGATCGCCGGATCGAATCTCGCGCCATGCAATTTTTTTATTATCATATATATATATAAACTGTTAATGAATTGCTGATGCATGTTGGTGAAAGCGGATCGCTCTCCAATTGTACCGCCTCCATTTTTCCGTTTGTTTAACAGGGTGTACCAAAGCTCTCCCGTCCGCACTCATTTTCGACGATGTTATAAGTTGCGCTAGGGACCACATCTACCTTCTTTCGAAGTTTGCAGGCGACTACGCTGTTATGCGGCGGCTCGTTTCGGCCCTTTCAACATCTGTCCTTCAAGTGTAACGAGCGAGTAACGGAGTTTATATTTCATACCTGCCACAGCAATTTTGTGTTCGTGGGGTCTCTATTCTAATACGCTATACGTATTCGTTTCGGAATATCGTTTCTGCGTCTTCCGTTAACTATTCGTGGTTAACCTTATGAAGATAATTAATAACATTTGTGAAATACAACTTTGTTTGCGGAAAACATAATGATGTTCGAAGTCGCCAGTTTTTCCACGACAAACGACTTTCAACAACTTATTATATGCATAATTGTTGCAACAGATTGCCGGGAATTATATATATATATATATATATATATATACACTCCTGGAAATGGAAAAAAGAACACATTGACACCGGTGTGTCAGACCCACCATACTTGCTCCGGACACTGCGAGAGGGCTGTACAAGCAATGATCACACGCACGGCACAGCGGACACACCAGGAACCGCGGTGTTGGCCGTCGAATGGCGCTAGCTGCGCAGCATTTGTGCACCGCCGCCGTCAGTGTCAGCCAGTTTGCCGTGGCATACGGAGCTCCATCGCAGTCTTTAACACTGGTAGCATGCCGCGACAGCGTGGACGTGAACCGTATGTGCAGTTGACGGACTTTGAGCGAGGGCGTATAGTGGGCATGCGGGAGGCCGGGTGGACGTACCGCCGAATTGCTCAACACGTGGGGCGTGAGGTCTCCACAGTACATCGATGTTGTCGCCAGTGGTCGGCGGAAGGTGCACGTGCCCGTCGACCTGGGACCGGACCGCAGCGGCGCACGGATGCACGCCAAGACCGTAGGATCCTACGCAGTGCCGTAGGGGACCGCACCGCCACTTCCCAGCAAATTAGGGACACTGTTGCTCCTGGGGTATCGGCGAGGACCATTCGCAACCGTCTCCATGAAGCTGGGCTACGGTCCCGCACACCGTTAGGCCGTCTTCCGCTCACGCCCCAACATCGTGCAGCCCGCCTCCAGTGGTGTCGCGACAGACGTGAATGGAGGGACGAATGGAGACGTGTCGTCTTCAGCGATGAGAGTCGCTTCTGCCTTGGTGCCAATGATGGTCGTATGCGTGTTTGGCGCCGTGCAGGTGAGCGCCACAATCAGGACTGCATACGACCGTGGCACACAGGGCCAACACCCGGCATCATGGTGTGGGGAGCGATCTCCTACACTGGCCGTACACCACTGGTGATCGTCGAGGGGACACTGAATAGTGCACGGTACATCCAAACCGTCATCGAACCCATCGTTCTACCATTCCTAGACCGGCAAGGGAACTTGCTGTTCCAACAGGACAATGCACGTCCGCATGTATCCCGTGCCACCCAACGTGCTCTAGAAGGTGTAAGTCAACTACCCTGGCCAGCAAGATCTCCGGATCTGTCCCCCATTGAGCATGTTTGGGACTGGATGAAGCGTCGTCTCACGCAGTCTGCACGTCCAGCACGAACGCTGGTCCAACTGAGGTGCCAGGTGGAAATGGCATGGCAAGCCGTTCCACAGGACTACATCCAGCATCTCTACGATCGTCTCCATGGGAGAATAGCAGCCTGCATTGCTGCGAAAGGTGGATATACACTGTACTAGTGCCGACATTGTGCATGCTCTGTTGCCTGTGTCTATGTGCCTGTGGTTCTGTCAGTGTGATCATGTGATGTATCTGACCCCAGGAATGTGTCAATAAAGTTTCCCCTTCCTGGGACAATGAATTCACGGTGTTCTTATTTCAATTTCCAGGAGTGTATATTTGAATTACAAAAACAAATACTAATAAAAAAAAAGTTGAATGGCGCGAAATTCGATCCAGCGACCTTCGGATTACGAACCCGAGCGCTTACCGCTGCACTTCGACGCTGTAGAAAATTACTAATCGTAGAGAATATTTCAAGGGAACGGTTTCTTCACCTCTGGCCATGAGCTTTTATTAAGCGCAGTATGAATCGAATATGAATTTCACAATTGGCGGCCTCCCCTTGTAAGATGTAGAAAATACATTTTCTTTGACTTCAAAACTTGGCTTCCTCGCATTTACAGGTGTGGACACATTCCGGTTTTGCAGAGGTTATTGCTATACGATGGGATGTGTGTCGTGTCCTTCTACACAACAGCTACATTCCGTGGTACATTCTGCACGGGAATAGACAGCCAATGCTATACTGTGTCATTATTACGGCGTCACATCACCTGCTTTCTCTGTTCTACCTCCTGGGGACTAGAACGTTAGCACAAGGGAACTATCTTACTTGTTCATGTAATATTTGTGGTCTTTTATTTATGTAACGTATAACGAACACTACAAGGGAAAAACAGCCGACATCATGTGTGCAATAACACGAAAATAGTTTCTTTTCTACCACAAAAGCACTCCCGACAGATGGATACTACACGTGGTTCTGTTGTCTGCCTAGGCCCGCAAAAAAATATCTCCGTCACTTCGAATCGCACCTTAGCGACGGTTTATTGCCATCACTGCAGTTTCAGAGGTGGCCATCAAGCCGTTTGCCACTGGAAAGAAAGTCCACTTGGGAATCACATAAGCTAGGAGACAGAAACTAGGTCAAAGAAGTGAAGTCTCGATAAACAGAAAATGTAGTACCTCTACTGTCATGGTCTAATAGGTTATCAGAGCCTGCTTTCAAGAAAAAATACACACCAAAACTGCGTAAAATACTGTCGTTAAATCTTAACCATCGCTTTATTGAAATAAACTGCCCATAAGACACTTTCACCACTGTCACGAATTGCACAAAAAGTGGTTCTTTTTTATCGAAAACCTCTGTGAGAAAGTGTGGGACATCTCGAACGCAGCGTGTCCCCACTCTGGACAGCATGCCGAGGATGATCCAAATATGTTAGACTGTGCGGGGTGGCACAATGCGAAGGAGAAGATTTTCGCTTCAAATACATAAAAATATGTGCACATTCGAGGAGGCTACCTCTATTTTCGTTACGCTTAGGATTTATTTCGCAGAACATTTTCTTGTACAGTTTCATAATGCGTATACTTTGAGTCTGCAGATATCGTAGAATCTATGTCCACGCATGTTCACATGCTCCCATACCACCGCCTTTCAAATTATTCCAGTTTCTTTCCCCACGTCTTTCGTGAGAACTGCGGAAGTTGCCTCACGTTAGTCGCAATGAAAATACTTCCGATATTTGGATCAGAAGAGAAGATACCCTAAAGTAGTTTCAATGAGTACTACAAAAGAAGTGGAAACTTACAGCAACGACGATCTCGTAGAGTACTTATGAGAATTCTGAACTTATTACTAGAACGCACGAATCATAAGATTTGCTTATTTCTTCTCGTGTTAGTTTGCTACGATTGTCCAGCAAAGGTAATTTTGTTCAGCTGTTTCCATTTCTTGGTTGACATTGTTCTTTGTACATTGAGACCTAATCATACAGGATAACTTTAATGCTGTCCTCATTAAATTTAATGTGAATTTCTGACGGGATCCCCTTTCGCACCTCCGACGCAAACAAAGAAACTGTGAAAGATGTAACCACATGGAACAAAAATTATAAGTTAAGATCAGACAAACAAGAATTCGTAAATTCTCAAAATGTTTTGACCATCTCAGCCGAATAAAACCACAAAATACTCTTTTAAATATTGGATCTCAAACAAAAGTTTTGCACTTTTCTCTTCGAGTCGCGAGGCAACTATACATAACTAAGATAAATGGAAATCATTAAACCTGTAGAGCTATTTGTGTTATTTGTTACACGAGAATATCCATTACATTAAACTACGGTTTGTTCATTCGCTTCATACTAGCTGTTGTTGGTATAACAAAATAACTCGGCGATCCACGACCTGTTACTTATCGGAAGAAGACACCCGAATTTTATAGTGCACTCATCGGGTGTTCACTAACCGTTAAAAGCAATGTCGTGTTTGCAAGTACCACGTAGCTCTGGTCTCCATTTTGTTAAAGAGCGAGAACGTTAACAAAACATTGTCAGTGTGCTGAACACTGGTGTTGCAATTCCTTTAAGTGCTCTCAAAGCGATTCGGCCTCGTGTGGCTTAATGGTGTTTGTAGAGAAAATATTTTTCTCGGCAGACAGCTACCATTCCCCTACCGCCAGTCTGGCGTGGCGACCACACACGAAACCTGGCCAAGAAGGGAGGAAATCACGTGGCTTTACGAGACACAAAGATTCCGTACGATTTCTGCATTTGCATTTCCCGTAGCAGTGTGTTTCCTCAGATAATTTGGTAATGATTTTGCACTTCTACGTTCATCCATAGGAGAAACCGTGGTAACTTAGAGGGTAATGACACGGAGGCAGGGAGAAAGGTTGTGGAAAAAATTTTATTGAGCCAGTGATCAGAATATAATGAAAGGAATTATATTACTATATCTTGTCCGAAACAAGAAGCTTTGGCACAGAACATGCGATAATTCTGCAGTGTTCGTGTAGCGAGTTGAGAACAGAGCTAGATTTTTCAATGCTTCATGCACGCTGTGGAAGAACAGCTTTTATAATTCTCTTCCGGCCAACCATATCAGTTATGGTTTCGTTGTAATTACCGGAGGTGGAGGTTATGATGGTTGCCAGAATCGAAATACCCTTATTCTTCGTGATCTGCTTCAACTAGTGCGCAGTCTCTTACGAATTCGATCGGACACTAAGGGAAACTGAATGTGGATGTCAGTTGTGCGCCATATAATGATCCGCAACGTACTCTTTGTAATAATACCGAATTTCGTTCAGCTAATTCATTCCGTGATCATAACAGGATGGACAACTCCACTTACCAGTCATGATTCTGACGAACGCTCCGCGCACTACGGTTTCTGCATCTGCATCTATACTCCGCCAGCTACCAGACGGTGTATGGCGGAGGGTGCTTTGAGAATTAGTGTCACTTCTTTTCCGCGTTCCAGTCACAAATGTTTCACCGGAAGAACGATTGCCGGTAAGCCCCTGTGTGAGCTGGAATCTCCCCAAGTTTACCTTCACAATCTTTTCGCGAGTTATACGCAGGAGGAGGCAACATATTGGCTGTCATTACAATGAAATGAACACCCTTAGCTGCTTACAGGCGTTGACATACGTCAAGGGAACAGATGAAAATGTGTGCCCCGACCGGGACTCAAACCTGGGATCTCCTGCTTACATGGCAGATCCCGGGTTCGAGTCCCGGTCGGGGCACACATTTTCATCTGTCCCCATTGACGTATGTCAACGCCTGTAAGCAGCTAAGGGTGTTCATTTCATTGTAATTTCATTCTAACGAGCTGCATGGTCACCGATGGTATCTGTTCTTTCGGACATGTCCGAAAGAACATATACCATCTTAGTATATATATTGGCTGTCAGGACCGCACGGAACTTTAACAGCAGACTACACCATGATGCAGAATGCTTCTCTGGCAGCGTCCTCTTGGCTGTGCATCTCTGGGACTCTTTTGCACTTACCCATTGACCCTGGAACGCAACGCACTGCTCTTCTTTGGATGTTCTTTCTTTCCTCTCTCAATCCTGTCTGGTACTGATCTCTTGTACGGATCCAAGTATCGGAATATTGGTCGAATGAGGGTTTTTTAAGCTACCTCCTTTACTCATGGACTACTTTTAGGGTTCTTCCAGTGAATTTCAGTATAGCACCTACCTTACCTGTTACGTCCCCACTATTTTTCTGACAACTAATACTCATCCATAGCACCATCATTTCCATTTTTAAAAAAAAAAAAAGAGCTGCTGCCTCTCTAGTAACTATCGGAGTATGAGGTAAAGATACTAGAGCCCAGTCAGATCAAGGACAATGCTGGACAACAATAATTTAATCAAGTATTGAAATTTAAATACACTCGAGGAAAAAAAGAGAAGAAAAAGAATTATCCGAATAGAAACCGGTAGATGTGATGTATATCTTCAAAGCGGCAAATGAGTACAGTTTCAGAAGAACTGGTTGATTTTTTCAAAAGAAAGAGCTTCACGTATTCAGCTAGCCAACAACGCCCAGGTCCACCTCAGGTACTTACGTAAGCAGGTGTTGATTTGACAGAGTAGTTGGATTTACTCCTGACGAATATAGCGTCAGATTCTGTCCAACAGACTCGTTAGATCATGAAAATTCCGAGCTGGTTCGAGGGCCCTGCCCCTAATACTCCAACTGTTCTCAACTGGCGAGAGGTCCGGCAAGTTTGCGTATGTATGTGCACTTGCAAACGGAAATCATCTCATGGAACGCTTCGTTAAAAATAAATAAAAGAAAATCGTGACTGTTAACACAAATGTTATTCATAAACAAACCCAAAGTTTTCATAGTCGGAGGCTTTCACGTACCATTTCTAATGCATCAAATCACATATTATGTTCTTCCGACACGGTAATTGTACATTGATGATATCTTGTACACCTTAACTCTAATACCATTGATGAACTGATACTATGTACACTACCGACCATTAAAATTGCTATACCAACAAGAAATGCAGATGATAAACGGGTACTCGTTGGACAAATATATTACACCAGAACTGACATGTGATTATATTTTCACGCAATTTGGGTGCATAGATCCTGAGAAATCAGTACCAAGAACAACCACCTCTGGCCGTAATAACGGCCTTGATTCGCCTGGGCATTGAGTCAAACAGAGCTGGGATGGCGTTTACAGGTACAGCTGCCCATGCAGCTTCAACACGATACCACAGTTCATCAAGAGTAGTGACTTGCCTATTGTGACGAGCCAGTTGCTCGTTCACCATTGACCAGACGTTTTCAGTTGCTGAGAGATCTGGAGAATGTGCTGGCCAGGGCAGCAGTAGTACAGGACCTGCAACATGCGGTCGTGCATTATCCTGCTGAAATGCAAGGTTTCGCAGGGATCGAATGAAGGGTAGAGCCACCGGTCGTAGCACATCTGGAATGTAGCGTCCAATGTTCAAAGTGCCGTCTATCCGAACAAGAGGTGGCCGAGACGTGTAACGAATGGCACCCCACACCATCACGCCGGGTGATACGCCAGTATGGTGATGACGAATACGCGCTTCGAATGTGCGTTCACCGCGATGTCGCCAAACATGGATGCGACCATCATGAAGCTGTAAACAGATCTGGATTCATCCGAAGAAAAATGACGTTTTGCCAATCGTGCACCCAGGATCGTCGTTGGCTACACCATCGCAGGCGCTACCGTCTGTGATGCAGCGTCAAGGGTAACTCCAGCCATGGTGAGCTGATAGTCCGTGCTGCTGCAAACGTCGTCGAACTGTTAGTGCAGATGGTTGTTGTCTTGCAAACGTCCCCATCTGTTGACTCAGGGACCGAGACGTGGCTGCACGATCCGTTACAGCCTTGCGGATAAGACGCCTGTCATCTCGACTGCTAGTGATACGAGGCCGTTGGGATCCAGTACGGCTTTCCATATTACCCTCCTGAACCCACCGATTCCATATTCTGTTAACAGTCATTGCATCTCGACCAACGCGAGCAGCAATGTCGTGATAGGATAAACCGCAATCTCGATAGGCTACAGTCCGACCTTTATCAAAGTCGGAAACGTGATGGTACGCATTTCTCCTCCTTAGCCGGCCACTGTGGCCAAGCGGTTCTAGGCGCTTCAGTCCGGAGCCGCGCTGCTGCTACGGTCACAGGTCCGAATCCTGCCTCGGACATGGATGTGTGTGATGTCCTTAGGTTAGTTAGGTTTAATTAGTTCTAAGTTCTAGGTGACTGATGACCTCAGAAGTTAAGTCGCATAGTGCTCAGAGCCATTTGAACCTACAAAGTTTCACCAAGCAACGCCGGTCAATTGCTGTTTGTGTATGGGAAATCGGTTGGAAACTTTCCTCATGTCAGCACGTGGTAGGTGTCACCACCGGCCCCAACCTTGTGTGTCTGAAAAGCTAATTATTAGCATATCACAGCATCTTCTTCCTGTCGGTTAAATTTCGCGTCTGTAACACGTCATCTTCGTAGTGTAGCAATTTTAATGGCCAGTAGTGTATGTAATACGTACGTAATGATAGTGTGACTTTCTATACATGGAATCATTTTCTTTCTTGCACTAGTCGAATAAAGTTCACAGCAAAAAGTTAATTTTTGTAAATGAAACAACAATTCCACTGTTACCAGTCACCGTTTTTATTTATTTCCACGACGCGTTTCGAAGGTTTAAACCTCCATCATCGGGTGGGTTTACATTAGTAAGTATTACATTTGTGTGTGTGTTGTGTTACGATTTTTTGGAGGAACTTGTGGCACTGCCTAGTGGAGAAACGAGACACTATTTCAGAATATGGTTTCGGATAACTTTTACGAAAAATTAAACTGATATCTAATGGTAAACATTAAATAAGTAAACTACAGTACCTTCAATGATCATAGGTTCCTTTTGCTGTCGTAACACATCACATGTATACTGCCACATTTGTAAACAAATATGGCGTCTGGAATCAGCTGGGTGCAAAGTTCGTATAGTAGAAGTGAAGACATAATCGCAAAGTGCAAAGAATATACATCATAACAATATTATTACAGAATAATTGCTTTAAGCATTTGGCGATGTTTGTTTTCAGGTGTCAAATATATGTGTGTGTACTTCAGGTGGTATATAAATCCAATTCTGACAAGTTAAAACAGCAAACATTCGTACTTGTTTATACAAACAGGTGAAATGTTAAAATGGCTTAAACATCATACTTATTGATAACAATTAGGTGAAATGTTACAGACTATAATTTCAATGATCATATTGGCTACAACAGTAAAATCATACATACATTACACTCTTTGATTGGGGTTAATAAACAGATGTGAAGTGAGGGGCTGGAGGCAGAAGGAGAGGTAGAGAGAGAGAAAAAGTGTGTGTGTGTGTGTGTGTGTGTGTGTGTGTGTGTGTGTGTGTGTGAGTGAAAGGGAGAGGGGGGGAGAGAGGGAGAGAGAGAGGGAGAGAGAGAGAGAGAGAGAGAGACCTTTAGGCAGCTACTATATGCAACATGCAACCTTAAGACTCCTTGCCATGTAAATGTTTCCTCTCAATAATCACTCTTTCCTCTCTCCCTCTCTCTCTCTCTCTCTCTCTCTCTCTCTCTCTCTCCTTCACTTCTACTATACGAACTTTGTACCCAGCTGATTCCAGACGCCATATTTGTTTACAAATGTGGCAGTATACATGTGATGTGTTACGACAGCAAAAGGAACCTGTGATCATTGAAGGTACTGTAGTTTACTTATTTAATGTTTACCATTAGATATCAGTTTAATTTTTCGTAAAAGTTATCCGAAACCATATTCTGAAATAGTGTCTCGTTTCTCCACTAGGCAGTGCCACAAGTTCCTCCAAAAAATCGTAACACAACACACACACAAATGTAATACTTACTAATGTAAAATGAAATTGTTGTTTCATTTAATGTCAGTAACAGTCACGGTAAAGCCTAACCTAAGAATGTTCGCATTTAAAGTTAATTTTTGTAAAGTAAAGAGCTGTAAAAATGCGACATGCGTCATCGATTTTTTTACCATTGCAGTTATAAGTTGTCTCATATAAAAGGTTGCTTTGGACGCTAGACATTTCTGAAGTGCCTCTTTTTTTTCTCGCAGTAACTCACCGAAAAATCTTAACACAAGCTTTAATAAAACAAAAATAATTCTAGCATTACTGAGGACTAGGAACCGCCGGCCGAAGTGGCAGAGCGGTTCTAGGCGCTACGGTCTGGAACCGCACAACCGCTACGGTCGCATGTTCGAATTCTGCCTCGGGCTTGGATGTGTGTCATATCCTTAGGATAGTTAGGTTTAAGTAGCTCTTAAGTTCTAGGGGACTGATGACCTCAGCAGTTAAGTCCCATAGTGCTCAGTGACATTTGAACCATTTTTTTGATGAGGAACCGGAGAATGTGAATCACCCACAAGCATCACTTTAAGTTTGCATTTACTGCAACACAACCAGTTAAAACACCAACAATTACGTGTTGCAATTGATTAGGTAGGTCACAGGTATACTGACAACAGTTTACACAAAACAGATTAAGGCTTGCAAATTTGAAAATTTTACGGAGTAAACAGTTAAACTAGAGAACAACTTGGTTCAGATATGATTGGAATACATTGTAGCACTGAAACACTTTTCGACGAGATGAATCGTAGAACACGGCGAACTAACACACGTGTTACAGGAAGCCGGATCACTTAGTTCAATTTGAGAGTGATATTTCAATGGACTTGCTTAAACACTAAATAAGACAGGTTAAATCTAACATCCATTAAAATGGGCATATACATGAAATCATGGAAATAACACAATAAATTTAAATATATTATAAATATATGTAAACAGACGTCTAACACAACTCTGTTTCACCCTGAACAATTCAGCATATAAAAGGTGTTACCAATTACTCTTAAAAAGCATCACTTTGGGATTACATTGGCCGTGTAAAACCAACTTAATAAACTCGAGCACAATAAGTTACTCTCTAGCTATATAAAACTGTATATAATATCAAAGGAATACTAATGGACCAGCGCTGGCCTAAAGCTACTTTGAGGAATTAAACCCCTCCCTGAGGCTGAGGCAGGTAAAGAAAGGGTAAGATTGACCTCCACAAGGGGCTAAACTCATTAATGAAGCGACTGGCTGAAGAACAAACAGGTCACGATAGAAATCTAAACAGCCACCAGGGGCCGGGCAACAGTAACAGCATACAGGAAGAGACCCACCAGTAAATCTTCACAGATTAAGGGCATTCACACTTCCAGAGTAAGGGTAGAAAATGCAAGACCTTGTAATCGCGCAAGAAATCAGAGGACTGGACTCAACCGAGTAAAATTACTATTAATTATCCTAAAGCTACAGTACCCGTGGTCTAGGGGTAGCGTCTTTGATTCATAATCAGAACGTCTTCGGTCCCGGGTTCGATGCCCGCCACTGCCCAAATTTTGATAAATAATCAGCATTGGCGGCCGAAGACTTCCGGCGTAAGAAGTAAGCCTCATTTTGCCAACGGCCTTGTCAAAGAGGGCGGAGGAGCGGATAGAGGTTCAGGGCACACTCTTGTCCTAGGGGTGGCAAATTGCCCCTAAAGGCGGAAGAATCAGCAATGATCAACGCCATGAGGATGCAGAAGGCAATGGAAATCACTGAATTAACGTCACGTAACGTGTATCCACAGGACATGTGGCCTGTAATTGAAGAAGTGTCATGATGATCTCTCCATTGGCAAAAGATTCCGGAATAGCCCCCATTCGGATCTCCGGGAGGGGACTGCCAAGGGGGAGGTTACCATGAGAAAAAGATTGAATAATCAACGAAAGGATAACGTTCTACGAGTCGGGGCGTGGAATGTCAGAAGCTTGAACGTGGTAAGGAAACTAGAAAATCTGAAAAGGGAAATGCAAAGGCTCAATCTAGATATAGTAGGGGTCAGTGAAGTGAAGTGGAAGGAAGACAAGGATTTCTGGTCAGATGAGTATCGAATAATATCAACAGCAGCAGAAAATGGTATAACAGGTGTAGGATTCGTTATGAATAGGAAGGTAGGTCAGAGGGTGTGTTACTGTGAACAGTTCAGTGACCAGGTTGTTCTAATCAGAATCAACAGCAGACCAACACCGACAACGATAGTTCAGGTATACATGCCGACGTCGCAAGCTGAAGATGAACAGATAGAGAAAGTGTATGAGGATATTGAAAGGGTAATGCAGTATGTAAAGGGGGACGAAAATCTAATAGTCATGGACGACTGGAATGCAGTTGTAGGGGAAGGAGTGGAAGAAAAAGTTACAGGAGAATATGGGCTTGGGACAAGGAATGAAAGAGGAGAAAGGCTAATTGAGTTCTGTAACAAGTTTCAGCTAGTAGTAGCGAATACCCTGTTCAAGAATCACAAGAGGAGGAGGTATACTTGGAAAAGGCCGGGAGATACGGGAAGATTTCAATTAGATTATATCATGGTCAGACAGAGATTCCGAAATCAGACACTGGATTGTAAGGCGTACCCAGGAGCAGATATAGACTCAGATCACAATATAGTAGTGATGAAGAGTAGGCTGAAGTTCAAGACATTAGTCAGGAAGAATCAATACGCAAAGAAGTGGGATACGGAAGTACTAAGGAATGACGAGATACGTTTGAAGTTCTCTAACGCTATAGATACAGCAATAAGGTATAGCCCAGTAGGCAGTACAGTTGAAGAGGAATGGACATCTCTAAAAAGGGCCATCACAGAAGTTGGGAAGGAAAACATAGGTACAAAGAAGGTAGCTGCGAAGAAACCATGGGTAACAGAAGAAATACTTCAGTTGATTGATGAAAGGAGGAAGTACAAACATGTTCCGGGAAAATCAGGAATACAAAAATACAAGTCGCTGAGGAATGAAATAAATAGGAAGTGCAGGGAAGCTAAGACGAAATGGCTACAGGAAGAACGTGAAGACATCGAAAAAGATATGATTTTCGGAAGGACAGACTCAGCATACAGAAAACAACCTTTGGTGACATTAAAAGCAACGGTGGTAACATTAGGAGTGCAACGGGAATTCCACTTTAAATGCAGAGGAGAGAGCAGACAGGTGGAAAGAATACATTGAAAGCCTCTATGAGGGTGAAGATTTGTGTGATGTGATAGAAGATGAAACAGGAGTCGATTTAGAAGAGATAGGGGATCCAGTATTAGAATCGGAATTTAAAAGGGCTTTGGAGGACTTACGGTCAAATAAGGCAGAAGGAATAGATAACATTCCATCATAAATTCTAAAATCATTGGGGGAAGTGGCAACAAAACGACTATTCGCGTTGGTGTGTAGAATATGTGAGTCTGGCGACATACCATCTGACTTTCGGAAAAGCATCATCCACACAATTCCGAAGACGGCAAGAGCTGACAAGTGCGAGAATTATCGCACAATCAGCTTAACAGCTCATGCATCGAAGCTGCTTACAAGAATAATATACAGAAGAATGGAAAAGAAAGTTGAGAATGCGCTAGGTGACGATCAGTTTGGCTTTAGGAAAAGTAAAGGGACAAGAGAGGCAATTCTCACGTTACGGCTAATAATGGAAGCAAGGCTAAAGAAAAATCAAGACACTTTCATAGGATTTGTCGACCTGGAAAAAGCGTTCGACAGTATAAAATGGTGCAAGCTGTTCGAGATTCTGAAAAAAGTAGGGGTAAGCTATAGAGAGACGGGTCATATACAATATGTACAACAACCAAGAGGGAATAATAAGAGTGGACGATCAAGAGCGAAGTGCTCTTATTAAGAAGGGTGTAAGACAAGGACGTAGCCTTTCGCCCCTACTCTTCAATCTGTAAATCGAGGAAGCAATGATGGAAATATAAGAAAGGTTCAGGAGTGGAATTAAAATACAAGATGAAAGGATATCAATGATACGATTCGCTGATGACATTGTTATCCTGAGTGAAAGTGAAGAGGAATTAAATGATCTGCTGAACGGAATGAACAGTCTAATGAGTACACAGTATGGTTTGAGAGTAAATCTGAGAAAGACGAAGGTAATGAGAAGTAGTAGAAATGAGATCAGCGAGAAACTTAACATCAGGATTGATGGTCACGAAGTGAACGAAGTTAAGGAATTCTGCTACCTAGGCAGTAAAATAACCAATGACAGACGGAGCAAGGAGGACATCAAAAGTAGACTCGCTATGGCCAAAAATGCATTTCTGGCCAAGAGAAGTCTACTAATATCAAATACCGTCCTTAATTTGAGGAAAAGACACTTCTGAGGATGTACGTCTGAAATATGGTAGTGAAACATGGATTGTGGGAAAACCGGAACAGAAGAGAATCGAAGCATTTGAGATGTGGTGCTATAGACGAATGTTGAAAATTAGGTGGACTGATAAGATAAGGAATGAGGAGGTTCTACGCAGAATCGGAGAGGAAAGGATTATGTGGAAAACACTGATAAGGAGAAGGGACAGGATGATAGGACATCTGCTACGACATGAGGGAATGACTTCCATGGTACAAGAGGGAGCTGTAGAGGGCAAAAATTGTAGAGGAAGACAGAGATTGGAATACGTCAAGCAAATAATTGGACGTAGGTTGCAAGTGCTACTCTGAGATGAAGAGGTCAGCACGGGAAAGGAATTAGTGGCGGGCCACATCAAACCAGTCAGTAAAACCTAACTCAGGGAACAACTTGGCATCAAACCAAGAAGTAATGAATTAAATATACCCCATATGACTGTTGAGAGTGCTGAGGCGCTTAAAAGGCCATTAAGATGGCATGTCGTGGACTTGACCAGAGCCCAAAAAAAAAAAAAGAGGACGTCGCATCTCAAAACCCCATTGCACAGGTGGAACAAGTTTTACATAATTTAAAGTATAAAATAGTTATTTAACTAATTAACTAAAATCTCATAGAAAATTGGATAAACAAATTGCAGAAATGCAAATTTAAATCACATTTATCTTGGATGCTTGACGTGCGTCGTGAGTGGTATGGGATGTCTTGGTTATAGATTCAAACAAAACCAGGACTCAGCAACAAAACAACCAAAATTCATTTTAAATACACTGCTGGCCACCGTAAATGCAACTCCAATAAAGACAAGAGGTAGCACAACAAGATTTATTTTGTAGATAACATGTTGACCAAGTATCAAATGATTACGTTTACAGACGTCTGTGACATGTGGTTCCTGCCAGAATCAGTAGCCAGAGTAGCCGCCATTGTTGGAGATCACCGCTGCCACACGTCTCGGCATTGAGTGAAAGAGACGTTGGATGTGTTCCTGGGGTACAGCAGCCCAAGCAGCTTCCACACGTTGCCAAAGATCATCTGGTGTGGCAGTTGGGTCACTCGTTGAGCAACCATGGAGTACATGTTTTCTATCGGCGAAAGATCCGGAGAGCGAGCCGGCCAGGGAAGCAATTCAATTTGGTTATTGACGAAGAAACTTTGGACAATGCGTGCCACGTGTGGTCGCGCATTATCCTGTTGAAATATGGCTGTGGCCGAGCCCTGAAGGTAAGGAAGGACAACTGGCTCCAGCACCTCGGATATGTAGCGCCGGCTATTTAAAGTACCGGCAATGCGTACTAGAGGCGTGCGAGAGTAATATCCAATACCGCCCCATACCATAATACCCGGTGCAAGACCAGTGTGGCGGTGCATAATGCAGCTGTCCAGCATCCTCTGTCCACGGTGTCTCCACACTCGAATCCGACCATCGTGGTGCTGCAGACAGAAGCGTGCCTCGTCAGTAAAGACAACGTTATTCCATTCTGCCGTCCACATCCGTCTGTCATCACACCATTGGCGGCGGAGACGTCTGTGGTTCTGCGTCAATGGTAGACGAAGCAATGGACGTCTTGCGGACAGACCACTCTGCTGTAAACGGCGTCGAATGGTACGCGCAGACACTGGATGATGCGTTAAAGACGCAATGTGCTGTGCTATGGTTCGGGATGTCACTGAGCGATCCGTCACTGCCATGCGCACAATTTGCCTATCAGCACGTGCAGTGGTGCACCGAGGTGAATGCGATCGACCACGTCGGTCCGTCGTACCCTCCTGCACCCAACGGTCACATATCCGCATTACAGTTGTTTGGTTTCGTCCAACACGACTAGCGATTTCTCTGTATGATAATCCACAATCTCGGTAAGCCACTATCCTTCCTCTGTCGAACTCGGATACTTGATCAAACGATGTTCGCTGTTGTCTACGAGGCATGACTGATCGTCTTGTGAAACAACCACAAGGTAAACACACGTGCCGAACGTACACTCGTCGAAATCGCCAAGCGTTAAATGGCGCTATGAGGTGGCGCCACAGGCGCGCGTGATGTGCGTCTGCGCTGAAATTCTAATCAGTTGAATATCTCATCGCTGCAAACCCATGGTGTAAATTTCACTTGATTCGGATGCTTCCTTCAGGGTGTTGCATTTACGGTGGCCAGCAGTGTACATTGGGCTGAATATTAATACTGAAATGAACCCAACAGCACACAGCGGAAGAAACTGAAGAGAATACTAAAGCGTCTGACAGGAACAGTCAACAGCAGTCACGACGAATAACTTCAGCAGCCGGCCGGAGTGGCCGAGCGGTTAAAGGCGCTACAGTCTGGAACCGCACGACCGCTACGGTTGCAGGTTCGAATCCTGCCTCGGGCATGGATGTGTGTGATGTCCTTAGGTTAGTTAGGTTTAGGTAGTTCAAAGTTCTAGGGGACTTATGACCACAGCAGTTGAGTCCCATAGTGCTCAGAGCCATTTGAACCATTTTTGAATAACTTCAGCAATATGGCTAGGTTATCGAATCACCGTTTTAGCGGAATGTGAATGTCAACCACCGCTAAACAAAGGTGTATGATAGGTCTTAGTTTGATTGATGCACACTCCAACGAATAGCTACGGGTACCGAGACGCTCCGGCAACACAGAGGAAACAGAACTGACGGAATTTCCATACCGTCTTGAATCAGACACCTCTATTACGCTATCGAGTCCACGTCCACACTGGGCATAGGGCGTCGACAACGGTCGCACCACCCGCCACCACTCCCCACTGCCGGCCTTCCACTCACCCCCTCCTGCGCGTCCAACGAGGAACCGCTCCGCGCAGAGCCCACAGCGACCACTTGGAATCGCTAGTAAACAAACGATGGCACGTGGCGGGAATTGAAATTCTACATCTACATTTATACTCCGCTACCCACCCAACGGTGTGTGGCGGAGGGCACTTTACGTGCCACTGTCATTACCTCCCTTTCCTGTTCCAGTCGCGTATGGTTCGCGGGAAGAACGACTGTCTGAAAGCCTCCGTGCGCGCTCGAATCTCTCTAATTTTACATTCGTGATCTCCTCGGGAGGTATAAGTAGGGGTAAGCAATATATTCGATACCTCACCCAGAAACGCACCCTCTCGAAACCTGGCGAGCAAGCTACACCGCGATGCAGAGCGCCTCTCTTGCAGAGTCTGCCACTTGAGTTTGTTAAACATCTCCGTAACGCTATCACGGTTACCAAATAACCCTGTGACGAAACGCGCCGCTCTTCTTTGGATCTTCTCTATCTCCTCCGTCAACCCGATCTGGTACTGATCCCACACTGATGAGCAATACTCAAGTATAGGTCGAACGAGTGTTTTGTAAGCCACCTCCTTTGTTGATGGACTACATTTTCTAAGGACTCTCCCAATGAATCTCAACCTGGTACCCGCCTTACCAACAATTAATTTGATATGATCATTCCACTTCAAATCGTTCCGCACGCATACTCCCAGATATTTTACAGAAGTAATTGCTACCAGTGTTTGTTCCGCTATCATATAATCATACAATAAAGGATCCTTCTTTCTATGTATTCGCAATACATTACATTTGTCTATGTTATGGGTCCGTTGCCACTCCCTGCACCAAGTGCCTATCCGCTGCCGATCTTCCTGCATTTCGCTACAATTTTCTAATGCTGCAACTTCTCTGTATACTACAGCATCATCCGCGAAAAGCCGCATGGAACTTCCGACACTATCTACCAGGACATTTATATATATTGTGAAAAGCAATGGTCCCATAACACTCCCCTGTGGCACGCCAGAGGTTACTTTAACGTCTGTAGACGTCTCTCCATTGATAACAACATGCTGTGTTCTGTTTGCTAAAAACTCTTCAATCCAGCCACACAGCTGGTCTGATATTCCGTAGGCTCTTACTTTGTTTATCAGGCGACAGTGCGGAACTGTATCGAACGCCTTCCGGAAGTCAAGGAAAAAAGCATCTACCTGGGAGCCTGTATCTAATATTTACTGGGTCTCATGAACAAATAAAGCGAGTTGGGTCTCACACGATCGCTGTTTCCGGAATCCATGTTGATTCCTACAGAGTAGATTCTGGGTTTCTAGAAATGACATGATACGCGAGCAAAAAACATGTTCAATAATTCTACAACAGATCGACGTCGGAGATATATGTCTATAGTTTTACGCATCTGCTCTACGACCCATCTTCAAGACTGGGACTACCTGTATTCTTTTCCAATCATTTGGAACCTTCCGTTCCTCTAGAGACTTGCGGTACACGGCTGTTAGAAGGGGGGCAAGTTCTTTCGCGTACTCTGTGTAGAATCGAATTCGTATCCCGTCAGGTTCAGTGGACTTTCCTCTGTTGAGTGTTTCCAGTTGCTTTTCTATTCCTTGGACACGTATTTCGATGTCAGCCATTTTTTCATTTGTGCGAGTATTTAGAGAAGGAACTGCAGTGCGGTCTTCCTCTGTGAAACAGCTTTGGAAAAAGGTGTTTAGTATTTCAGCTTTACGCGTGTCATCCTCTGTTTCAATGCCATCAACATCCAGGAGTGTCTGGATATGCTGTTTCGAGCCACTTACTGATTTAACGTCAGACCAGAACTTCCTAGGATTTTCTGTCAAGTCGGTACATAGAATTTTACTTTCGAATTCACTGAACGCTGCAATGCTGCAAGCGACATTAAGAGGCAGAGGAATCGAACCATGGGGAACACACAGTTCAATTTCCACACAAACCGTTGTAATTGTTCGCCCAGCATATACAGCAATCGTTGTCGCTAGGGAAGGCAATATGGCGGATAGTATCCTATTTAACATGAGGCACAGTATTAACTACACACTGCTCATATGACTAGTGGTCTCTTTAAAGGCAAGAACATTGTTTTTTTTCTTCCATTTGTAGATCTGTAACAGGAGAGACAGGTACGTTAGGGAGGGTTGTGTTTCATTTTGGAGCAATAAACGGGATTGATTCGTAGTAACTTGGCCGGCCACTGTGACAGAGCGGTTCTAGGCGCTTCACTCCGGAGCCGCTCTGCTGCTACGGTCTCAGATTCGAATCCTGCGTTGGGCGTGGATGTCCTGAGGTTAGTTAGGTTTAAGTAGTTCTAAGTCTAGGGGACTAATGATCTCAGATGTTAAGTCCCATAGTGCTCAGAGGAGTTTTTTTGGTGTAACTTGCTTTAATCTCATCTGAAAGGATCTCCTTTTCTTTCTCCTGAGTCATTCTACAGACACAGATTATTATGTACAAAGTAATTTCAGTCATCATAACTATTTGTGCAGTAACAGACGACCCCAGTAGCGTCCACTAAACGAGTCTGATGTGGCGATAGCCTATGCAATAGCTTCAACAGTTGTCAATTACTTTTTCTTCAAAATTAAGATCAGTGAAAGTAATCACTAGTGGTGTCAAAGCTTAACTTTTTTAACGTTTTCGAGTGCATAGTTTACGTGTCGGAAGCTGCTGAAGGCCGTAGCAAGGTTTCGCAAATTAACAGTGAGTTGATGTGAAGAATTTATCGAGATGTAATTCTTCAGGCTTTCCCGGCGAGGCGTTGTCATGTTGATTAATTAGGTTTCTGCCGGTTATTCGCGTCTTTCCTGCACGATATTTCAACTGCTTTACCCGCAGTCTTCTTCGGGTGCTGTCCGATATTGATTCCAGAGTGGAACGAGTCCGGTATTTATGCCTACGTTGTGTTATGCGTTCCCTCTGCGGTCCGCTCCGCGTCTGGAGCTCTGTCCGTGGTGTGCGCCGACCAATAGCAACGGCTGTAGTGTTTTCTTCTAGCCGCGGCTGTTCCGAACGCTGTGCGCGTACTTTGCGGCTATTATCAGTTGTCAGTATAGCTGAATTAAGTTCTGAGTGGCGTCCGAGCTGTGCTAGACGTTTTATCGGCCGATTGTCGTATTTTGAGTCCTTCTGTGAATTGAGACATTCTGTTACCGTGGTGTCTACATCTACGTCTACGTGATTACTTTGCTATTCACAATAAAGTGCCTCGCAGAGGGTTCAATGAACAACCTTCATGCTGTCTCTATACCGTTCCACTCTCGAACGGCACGCGGGAGAAACGAGCACATAAATTTTCCGTGCGAACCCTGATTTCTCTGTGCCGTGTTAGGCGTCCCGTCCGACGTTCTTGACCTCCAGGAGCGGCTGCAGTGTCATTTTCTGGCCGATTCTGTCCAAATTGTCGCTCGAGGCTCGGAAGAACGCCCTCAGATATTGTGTCTGTTGTCTGAGGTACCATTTCATGTACGTCCTTTGTTTCATGTACTGGGCTGTTATCTCTGATTCCACCTTTATACTTGTGTCCCTTGTGGTCTGGATGTTGCCTACGTGGCGTCTTCAGAAGATCGAGTGCTGGGTTCCCAACCGAGCTCAGCTGGAAACCGGTGTCCCGGTTAATGAGATTCTCCGCTATCTTAATCTCAATGGATTCTTTGATGACCCTGTCCCAGTATCTCGATGTTTGTGTTAAATTCTTGGCATCATTATACTTCATAAAATGATTGAGTTCTAAACAATGCTCGGCAATCGCTGTTTTGCTCGCCTGTGTCAGCCTGGTGTGCCTTTGGTGCTGTTTGGACCTGATGTCAACCTTCCTGGTCATCTGACCGATGTATGCCATCCCACATTCGCATGGTACGTGCTAAACGCCCGGTTTCTGTAGGCGCTGTCGTCCTTCACACTCCCTAGCAGAGGCTGTTAGTACGCGTATCTGTTCTTTGCGCCAAGTCTCATTGACTCTAATAAACATTACAACTACGGAACCACGTTCACTAGCTATTGAACGTAATTTCATCTTCAGAAGTTTCTGTAATTTCAAATAATATGTCAGAACTGGTTAATGATTCATGTTACACACTTATTCCAAATTATATCAGTGGTAAAGTAGAGTAACTTTCACTCGTTCCAAGCAATAACAGCAAAAAGTTCCGTTATTAGAAAAAGGGTGGAAACTCCTCGTTTACATCTCTCAAAAATACAGTAACCTTTAGAATCCACAGCAATTGCACTGATCTCGATCGAGTGTTTAAAAACTGCAGCAGTCCACTCATGAACTCATAACTCGTACCAGATGAAAAGTTCCTCCTCTTAAACAACCTGTACAATATGTGAACGAGAAAGTAAGAGATGAGAGACACTTGTGTGATACCAATGTGTACTCTACTCCATCCATGAATAACCTGCTTGTCTCTAGAGGGAACAATAGGGAGACATCATAAGTCTCATATTAGACGTCGAGCGGTGGAGGATACGTACAGCGCTTAGGCAAAATAATGTGAACACCAGTATTTACTTGGGAATGGTTTATTAATAAGGGTTGGACCCCCATTTTTCCGTAATACAGCTGCGGTTCTTCTTGGAATACTGGCATATAATGTGTTGTGTCGGTATCTGGGCCGACACCGTGAAGTTGAGATGGCTGAAAAGGCAAGCTAGACTAACGCAGACGGGCGTGAAGTACTGGAACAGGATACGTAATTAATGTTAGGAAGAAAAGTACGGAGCAGGTTTAATACTTAACTTTACTCATTCCTTTGTGGTACATCGATCTTGACGATACACAGGAGACGTTAAGTACAATCACTGTAGGGCTAATGGCGCCTTGCTAGTTCGTAGCCATTAACTTAGCTGATGGCTATTCTGTCTCTCGGCTAATGAGAGAGAAAGGCTTCGTACATCTGGTCGGTAGCTAGGTTCGCGTACAACTGGGGCGAGTGCTCTCTCGTATCACGAGACCTGCCTTGGTGGTGGCGCTAGGTCTGCGATTACACAGTGGCGACACGCGGGTCCGACATGTACTAAATGGACCGCGGCCGATTTAAGCTACCACCTAGCAAGTGTGGTGTCTGGCGGTGACACCACATAATGATTGTATGGTCTCCAGTGGAATGTTAAGCCACTCTTCAATAAGAACCTCTTCTCACTCCTGTAGTGACGAGGGAGGCGGAAATCTTCTCCGGAGTCTGCGCTCCAATACCGCCCACAAAGGTTCGATAACGTTCGGGGACTGTGATGGCCAGGCAAGAGGCTGCAGTTCTGTGTGAATGGGTGCACTATTGTCCTGAAATATGGCATCATTGTTGGGGAACAACATTTGAACCATGTCATCTGATAATCTAAAATGTTGACATAATCGTTGGCTGTAAAACGGCCTTTGAGAGTAATGATGGGACCAGCAGAATACCAAGATATGGCTGCCCACACCATCACACTTCAACATCCATGCTTAACCGTTGGCATCCAGAAACCAGGATTGTAGGCTCCTTTTGGCTTTCTCCAGACATAAACCCGGTCCGATGTTGGAAACAACGAAAACGTTGTCTCATCGGACACTATGACGTGTTTCCATTGATCAGCCTGTAACAACAACGACGTTGTACTATTGTACATATAAATAATATTTTTTTCCATCTGATTTTTCGTTAAACTTGAGTAATGGATGTTCTGATTTCATTTGTTTTCTTGTTTCATGCCATTATGTTAAGAAAACTGTAAACAAATTTCAATGTGTAAATTAATGTTTATGTCAAATGTCAAGCAATATTGTAATAGAATTGAAAGGTAACAAATGTTGAAACTGTTGTAACATGTTTAAAATTGTAACTATGCGTCTGGTCCATACGCAGGCATTGTGTTAGGGTATGTAGAATGCAAAACCTCGGGTGAATACCCTGTCTGTCAGGGAGCGGTAAAACGTGGATGGCAGGCGAGCGCCGGAAAATGCGCACGGGAGCTGCACGGCACAACGGGCTCAGCTGTAGTAGTTGGAGTTGTGGCATTGGTCTGAGCAACACCATCTGGAGCGAGGAGGCTCTCCTGGAAGACGTAGTTTCATTGAGCCTCGGGTATGTCGTTCTAACGCCCATACAGCATGGCAAAATTCCATAGGCACTAAACGGAAAAGTATTGCGACGCTAAGAAGAATTAAAGTGCCGATACGTCAAGAGCCATAGCTGTGGTTGTATGTGTGCTCTATGCCTCGCCATCTCGCCGCCTGCCAACCGCCACATCGATACAAACAGGTTGAAACTTTTAGTACTGTATTCGTATGGACCAGTGTTACTTTTGTTCCATACTGTTCAATAACAAGTTAATAACAACTTAAATTTCACCAGAACTTTCCTATCATTTAATTATCCTCACAACTAACCTAGATAGGGTCCTTTCCAAATGTTGTGCAATCCGACTGTCCCGAAATGAAAAATTAAGTTTTGTGTTAATAATAATTACTTGCAGACCTAACTACGTTAGAATGGTGTTTAAAGAACTGTTTTGTTAATGAACCAGTAAATGAATAACGAAGGTCTGACAAAGTTGGAAGATAACTTTAATATTGATATAGTAATGAAGTTTAATTATTTTGAGACAGATATAAAGGTATTTAAATGAGCAGTAAATGCGATAAAAAGAATAGTAACTCATATACTGGAAATCTTGAGCGCATAATGAATTCAGTAATCAAATTTTTTTAATACAGTGATCATAACAGTTTCAGGGTCCCCCCCTTTTTTTTATTAATTTGAATTCTGAAGTGTTCTAAATTGATTTGACCAGCAAAAGGTAAAGTCAATACAAAAGCCAAAAGTTATAAGTGTTTTATCTTTATCAAAATTGACATTGTGTGTGTGACTCGAAAGTGCTGTTTGTAGGGTAACCTATGCCCGATTTTAATCAGATCAATAGACTACAAAGTTTTGTGGTATACATTATAGTGTAGTGTTGTGTATTTATGGTTTTTCCATATCAGTACAGAACGTGAAACTATCAGTTCAATAGATTTTCTGGTTCTAGAATTTACTATATTAAGCAGTGTTACTACGTGTTGGTTTGCATGAATATACACTAACTTGTACAGGAAAGAAACTCACTTAATGCCTAATTAGGCTGGCGACCGTGTTATTAACAAATTGGTAGCATCTGCTGTGCTTTCTTTTGTCCGTCCTGAAGTGTAGTGGCATTTCGAACTTGCTTGACGCATCATTGTTATTACCGAGTGGGTGTAAGTCTGATTTGCCACCATTCAGGTACACGCGGTCAATATCTATACAAAAATCCTGTCTCGTAAGGTAAACCCCACTCACTTACCATAGTACAGACTTTAATGAGTATTGTGTGTGCCCCACGCCCACGTTACAAGCCGTCCAGGCTTTATGCTCGTGACACCATGTTTTACTGTTCTTTGCGTCGGTCGTCGTCACTCATGGTCTCGGTATAGCGGCTCGTCCATGAATATTCGCTTTATGGAGTCCTCGGCGGACAGTATCGATGGATATGGGGTCTCGAAGATGGCTATTGATCTCTGCGGTCACTTTAGCCGCAGTAGTTTTGTGTTGTTTTGACACAATTCGTGTTAGCGTATAACGATCTCTGTCATTTAGCTGTGATTTTCGCCCACTATTGTGGAATGTCAGATCCCTTAATCGGGCAGGTAGGTTAGAAAATTTTAAAAGGGAAATGGATAGGTTAAAGTTAGACATAGTGGGAATTAGTGAAGTTCGGTGGCAGGAGGAACAAGACTTCTGGTAAGGTGACTACAGGGTTATAAACACAAAGTCAAATAGGGGTAATGCAGGAGTAGGTTTAATAATGAATAGGAAAATAGGAATGCGGGTAAGCTACTACAAACAGCATAGTGAACGCATTATTGTGGCCAAGATAGATACGAAGCCCACACCTACTACAGTAGTACAAGTTTATATGTCAACTAGCTCTGCAGGTGACGAAGAAATTGAAGAAATATATGATGAAATAAAAGAAATTATTCAGATAGTGAAGGGAGACGAAAATTTAATAGTCATGGGTGACTGGAATTCTAGTGTAGGAAAAGGGAGAGAAGGAAACATAGTAGGTGAATATGGATTGGGGCTAAGAAATGAAAGAGGAAGCCGCCTGGTAGAATTTTGCACAGAGCACAACTTAATCATAGCTAACACTTGGTTTAAGAATCATGAAAGAAGGTTGTATACATGGAAGAACCCTGGAGATACTAAAAGGTATCAGATAGATTATATAATGGTAAGACAGAGATTTAGGAACCAGGTTTTAAATTGTAAGACATTTCCAGGGGCAGATGTTGACTCTGACCACAATCTATTTGTTATGACCTGTAGATTAAAACTGAAGAAACTGCAAAAAGGGGGGAATTTAAGGAGATGGGACCTGGATAAACTGAAAGAACCAGAGGTTGTACAGAGTTTCAGGGAGACCATAAGGGAACAATTAACAGGAACGGGGGAAAGAAATACAATAGAAGAAGAATGGGTAGCTTTGAGGGATGAAATAGTGAAGGCAGCAGAGGATCAAGTAGGTAAAAAGACGAGGGCTAGTAGAAATCCTTGGGTAACAGAAGAAATATTGAATTTAATTGATGAAAGAAGAAAATATAAAAATGCAGTGAATGAAGCAGGCAAAAAGGAATACAAACGTCTCAAAAATGAGATCGACAGGAAGTGCAAAATGGCTAAGCAGGGATGGCTAAAGGACAAATGTAAGGATGTAGAGGCTTATCTCACTAGGGGTAAGATAGATACTGCCTACAGGGAAATTAATGAGACCTTTGGAGATAAGAGAACCACTTGTATGAACATCAAGAGTTCAGATGGAAACCCAGTTCTAAGCAAAGAAGGGAAAGCAGAAAGGTGGAAGGAGTATATAGAGTGTCTATACAAGGGCGATGTACTTGAGGACAATATTATGGAAATGAAAGAGGATGTAGATGAAGATGAAATGGGAGATACGATACTGCGTGAAGAGTTTGACAGAGCACTGAAAGACCTGAGTCGAAACAAGGCCCCGGGAGTACACAACATTCCATTACAACTACTGACAGCCTTGGGAGAGCCAGTCCTGACAAAACTCTACCATCTGGTGAGCAAGATGTATGAAACAGGCGAAATACCCTCAGACTTCAAGAAGAATATAATAATACCAATCCCAAAGAAAGCAGGTGTTGACAGATGTGAAAATTACCGAACAATCAGTTTAATAAGCCACAGCTGCAAAATACTAACACGAATTCTTTACAGACGAATGGAAAAGCTAGTAGAAGCCGACCTCGGGAAAGATCAGTTTGGATTCCGTAGAAATACTGGAACACGTGAGGCAATACTGACCTTACGACTTATCTTAGAAGAAAGATTAAGGAAAGGCAAACCTACGTTTCTAGCATTTGTAGACTTAGAGAAAGCTTTTGACAATGTTGACTGGAATACTCTCTTTCAAATTCTAAAGGTGGCAGGGGTAAAATACAGGGAGCGAAAGGCTATTTACAATTTGTACAGAAACCAGATGGCAGTTATAAGAGTCGAGGTACATGAAAGGGAAGCAGTGGTTGGGAAGGGAGTAAGACAGGGTTGTAGCCTCTCCCCGGTGTTATTCAATCTGTATATTGAGCAAGCAGTAAAGGAAACAAAAGAAAAATTAGGAGTAGGTATTAAAATCCATGGAGAAGAAATAAAAACTTTGAGGTTCGCCGATGACATTGTAATTCTGTCAGAGACAGCAAAGGACTTGGAAGAGCAGTTGAACGGAATGGACAGTGTCTTGAAGGGAGGATATAAGATGAACATCAACAAAAGCAAAACGAGGATAATGGAATGTAGTCGAATTAAGTCGGGTGATGTTGAGGGTATTAGTTTAGGAAATGAGACACTTAAAATAGTATAGGAGTTTTGCTATTTGGGGAGCAAAATAACTGATGATGGTCGAAGTAGAGAGGATATAAAATGTAGACTGGCAATGGCAAGGAAAGCGTTTCTGAAAAAGAGAAATTTGTTAACTTCGAGTATAGATTTAAGTGTCAGGAAGTCATTTCTGAAAGTATTTGTATGGAGTGTAGCCATGTATGGAAGTGAAACATGGACGGTAAATAGTTTGGACAAGAAGAGAATAGAAGCTTTCGAAATGTGGTGCTACAGAAGAATGCTGAAGATTAGATGGGTAGATCACATAACTAATGAGGAAGTATTGAATAGGATTGGGGAGAAGAGAAGGTTGTGGCACAACTTGACCAGTAGAAGGGATCGGTTGGTAGGACATGTTCTGAGGCATCAAGGGATCACCAATTTAGTATTGGAGGGCAGTGTGGAGGGTAAAAATCGTAGGGAGAGACCAAGAGATGAATACACTAAGCAGATTCAGAAGGATGTAGGTTGCAGTAGGTACTGGGAGATGAAGAAGCTTGCACAGGATAGAGTAGCACGGAGAGCTGCATCAAACCAGTCTCAGTACTGAAGACCACAACAACAACAACATTACGATTGCACGATGATGTCTTGTTTTATGTAGGCTGTCATGTCTGTTGAAACAGTTGCTCTTGAAACATTCAGTAAGTTGGCGGTCTTGGTTACTGATGCTCCAGCTAATCGGGCCGCCACAATCTGTCCTCTTTGGAACTCTGTTAGGTGTTTCATTGCACGTCGACCTCGGCCTCTAAATGCAAATACGAAGTTTGCAATACTAGTAAACAACCTGCACTGGAGCCTAGTCCGTACTGAACACGCGCAGGCCAGTGCAACACGTGACTTAGTTGTGTTGTTGACCGTCAGACACAACCATCCCAAATTATTTTGCCTATCCCCTGTATTTCCACACAGTAATGTGCTACAGAATAGTTTCCTACGTAGAAAGAAAGTACTGACTGCACAAAATCGAGCAGTGACAAATATGTGGTGTTCAACTGTGGTCATCATGAAGGTACCTCCCCATGGAATTAGGTATTTTTAACTACACCATCATGATACATTATGATATGGGCTAATGAAATTCGTCATAAGCAATCCATTACAATTTATGAACAATAATGATGTCGATAATCTCATTAGTAGCGTAAATAGTGACCTTTATTACCTATTATTAAAGCTTGGAGTGGGTGAGAAAAATACTTCAGTGCGCAGAAACAAATATTTTTGGTCATTTGTCCAATAACAGAAAATGTCAGACACGGAGCAGAACATGTTTCAAATCTAACCTAAAATCAATTCTTCTGGACGAATCCTTATGTTCCATGGACTAAATTTTATTTAAAATCTGGTAGCCTGTAAAAAAGACCCAAATTTTTTTAAATGTAGTTGCATGATAAGTAAAAACTAATGCGTTTACCAAAGTTAAGCCAAATATACACCGTGTAAAGTGACTCGTTTCACTTCATTTCGATAAAAGAATCGCTCGAATGAGCAACAGGACACATGATTATGTAAATAACCTACTAACCATGTAGACATGTGAAGACAAACATTAAACATGAATACACAAAGAAAAGTACCAAACACCAGAACGTCCCCAAAAAGAAAAAAGAAAAGTCAGTTACGTGAAAGAGGAAACACAGTCCCGATTTTCTGTACATGATATTTATTTGATACGAGAACGCTTCAATCAAGTGCTAAGTGAAAAAAAATCAAATGATCGTATGGCATTGTTGACCGCGAGGCCCCATGCGGGGAATATCGGCCGCCGTGTTGCAAGTTCTTTTTAGTTGACGCCACTTCGTCGATTTGCGTGCGTTAATGATAATGAAATCACAACACCAAGTTATCACGAGGCAGAGAAAATCCCCGACCCCACCGGGAATCGAACCCGGGACCCCGAGCGCGGGAAGCTAGAACGCTACCGCAATGCCACGTGCTGCAGACTAGTGCTAAGTGAATGCCACAGCAGAGATAAAACTATATTCATGTTACACAAACGTTGTTATATCAAACAATGGAAAACCCAGAACGGAATGTTACGATGTTATGAAAAGGACAGTTGCTGTTCACCACATAGCGGAAATACTGAGTCTCGGATAGGCACAAAAAAAGACGGTCGGAAAGTGAGCTATGGGACAACAAGGCCATTGTCGAAAACAGGCAACATACACACACACACACACACACACACACATACACACTCACTCACGGAAACGCAACTCGTACACACATGACCACAGTCTCTAACAGTTAAAGCCCAGATCTTGTTGGCCGAAAGCTCACTTTCCGGCAGTCTTATTGTTGCGCCCAACTATGATTCAGCATCTCAGCTGTATGTGAGTAGATATTGTTATATTATACAGATACAAATGACACAGAAAATGATGAGATACTGAATTTTTACAAAGAAATACTATTTTTATGTGGATATTATGGTAAATAGTTTATTGTCCTTAGTATTTTATGTGTCTTCCGCATCTTAATCAGTAATGTCTTAATCAGCAAAGTCGCACGTCGTTTTGTCTGTGGTACCCATATTCAGTTGTTACCCCACCATAGCCTAGAAAGTCGAACACTGTTTCAAAAAAATGGTTCAAATGGCTCTGAGCACTATGGGACTTAATATCTGAGGTCATCAGTCCCCTAGAACTTAGAACTACATAAACCTAACTAACCTAAGGACATCACACACGTCCATGCCATGCACAAGGCAGGATTCGAACCTGCGACCGTGGCAGTCGCGTGGTTCCCGAATGAAGCGCCTAGAACCGCTCGGCCACAACGGCCGGCAACGCTGTTTCGATAAATAGTATTTGCAGAGCATTAGGAAAATGTCTTACCTTTAATTTTATTGTCGTGCTATGTCAAGGGTCAACAGAGAATTCAGTTTATATTAGAAAGACAATGTGTTGAGTCACGAGCGTCTCTTGCTTCGCGTGTAATGCGGTAGTAATGAATTCTAGCCTCTTCACTCGAACCTGAAGCTAAAAGAAAGAGCTTCCAGTGTGCAAAATACAACAGAGTATTTTGGTCAGAATAGCTACAACCCTGTGTTTTATTTAGTTTTATTATAATCTTCTGTGAAATGTCGCTGGTGGTCCTTGCTTGAACGCGAACATAACCAGTTCTTATTTGTATTGCGTCATTTGCATTGGCCCTATTGTCTTATTAACTCTGCTGTATATGATTACGATTACGTTCCGAGTGAAAAATTGTAAGCCATACTGTACATCTTCGACGTGAAATCGCAACACATCGATCTTCATACTGCTATTATGATTTCTGGTGGAGTAATACAGGCCACCTTTGATCTGCAGATGTTACGTGCAAGTCCCCATAGCGGGAACGTTGTGTCTAATTTTAATGTCAGTGGTTTATTGCTTTATCGATTTTTGGTGCTTTATTTATATTTTTAGCGTCATTGGGACTGTTTCTATTGTACCTAATGTAATCATCACCCGTTTTGTATACAATGATGATTACATTCCGAGTCAAAAATTATAAGCCACACTTCCATATATTTGACCGGAAATCGGAACATATCGATCTGCTCTTGTGAAGTCCTTGTAAGTAATCTTTGCACAACATACGTCGCGTACGCAGCCGTGGATGGTCCAAATGTTATTGATGTGTTTCTTTATTACCCTCCTTTTACATGTTTGTTCCTTATAGTTTATGCAAGCCTGTTTTTATATTTACGTGGCTGTGGCCGTGATCCAAATATTCCATTCTATTGTATTTTTACTGATTTTGTTTGTATCTGACTGCCATTGGCTGTCACTGACGTAATGCTGGAGACGTAGCGCGGAGCTCGCGCTATTTATGCGACGGCAGCTGTTGGTTGGATGTTGCACAGTAGCTGCTGTTCACACCAGCCGAGAGCTGCTAAAGTGTGCTCCGTGACACCAGCTCCTGCAATAGCCAAGGGTACCTCTTTATTTACTTACATTGTAGTTAACTAAGTTTTTACTGTCGTCCTTATCTTCATGTGTCCTTTTTAATGCTGCTTCATTTACACAGTAGGTAACTATCTGAGGCTGATCAGACATTGACCGAAACCGCTCACAATTTTTTAAAATAAAATATCTTGTGCGTGATCACGCTAAAATGTCATTCCTTCTTTGTCTGAAGTTTCCTCTTTCTCCGTTACTCCTTCATATGGACGCTGGGCTGTTGTTTCTGTTCATCCGTCCAGCTCTTCCAGTCTTCTTAGTTCTTTCGTCTCGAAATCCTTCCATATTTTGAATCATCTTCCCAAATGTATCCCTGTTTAACACCTGAACTTCCTGAATGTTGAACCATTCCAGGTGTTTCCGAGCTTCCTTAGTTCCTTAGTCCATTTCGTTGTGGTCTCCTTTTTCCACAGGTAGTCGAATACCCTTTTGGTCAGTGTGGTTTTGTTCATTCTGTACAGGTGTCCTAGAAATGATAATCTCCTCTTTTTCATGTTCTCCGAGATTTTCTCCACCTTTTTGTAGATTTCCTTGTTGCTCCGAAGTTTCCAGCCAGTTTCAACCTGGGCTGGACCCATGGTTTTCCGTAATATTCTTCTTTCTAGTATCTCCAGCATTTCCAACTTGTAATTTACGATTCACTGAGAGGCATTCGCTGGCAAACAGGCACTGTACTTTTGCCACAACATTGTAGTGCTTTATTTCAGCATTTCAAGAGATGCACTTTTTGTTGTAAATGTTTATAGTGTAAGTAGGCTGTTTAGGTTTCTATGTTGGTAACGCCATGTAGCGCTCTATATGAAAATCTCTGACTGTGCTGTGTGCAGTCTATGGCTGGTTTGCATTGTTGGAATTTGCTATTGTAGTGTTGGGCAGTTGTCTGTTACCAGCGCGTAGCGTTGCGCAGTTGGAGGTGAGCCGCCAGCAGTGGTGGATGTGGGGAGAGAGATGGCGGAGTTTTGACAGCGGATGATCTGGGCGTGTGTCCATCAGAGACAGTAAATTTGTAAGACTGGATGTCATGAACTGATATATATAATGACTTTTGAACGCTATTAAGGTAAATACATTGTTTGTTCTTTATCAAAATCTTTCATTTGCTAACTATGCCTATCAGTAGTTAGTGACTTAAGTAGTTAGAATCTTTTATTTAGCCGGCAGTATAGGCGCTCGCTGTATTGCAGTAGTTCGAGTAACGAAGATTTTTGTGAGGTATAGGTTATTGTTAGTCAGGGCCATCCTTTTGTAGGGATTATTGAAAGTCATATTGCGTTGAGTTAAAAATATTGTGTGTCAGTTTAGTGATGATCAGAATAAGTAAAGAGAAAAATGTCTGAGTACGTTCAGTTTTGCTCAGCTGATTGAAAAACAAATAACGTAAGGGGTTTATCAGCACAGTAATTCATTAATTTTTCTAAGGAGACGTTTCAATAGTCAATCCATAAGCTCTCTCCATTTTTGAGATCCAGGTGCCGGTCCCTATGCTGTTTTATTATATTTTTATAGCATTTTATGACCACTGACATGTTTCAAAATTTTCTGAGTTTTTATTATTATCCTGTTGAACCCGAAGTATGATTCTTTAACTGAAGACAGGCGTGTTTTACTACGTGAAGAAGAGACGTAGAATCAGTTATATCTTCCATAAATAGCTCTCTCAACTGTATGAATGAGTATCGGAATTGTAAGAGAGGGCGGCTGGCTTCTGTTAAAAATACATCTCTTCAAGGGATGAAAAACGCGGCCGCCCGCTCTGCCCGGCACGTGGGCTTAACAAAGTGCCTCCCTTAGGAGTGGGGAACAAATGGGGTGCCATGTTTTTGCAACACCTCGTGTAACAGCCCGGCTCACCCCCACCCCTGCCCTGCCTGCACTCCGCAGTCACGTGACGAATGCTCTCTTTATCAGGGGCTTAAAAAACAAGTGTCGCGCTCGACGGGTCAGCGCCCATCGGTCACGGGGAAGGGTGTCGGGTAGGTGCTGGTGGTGGTAGGAGGTGGTGGTGGTGGTGCTGGTAGCAGCGGTCTGGGGCCTCGTCACACGGGAGCAGGGCGCGGCCAGGAGCGCGAGGCGCAGTGGGGGTGGCGCACACACAGCTGCTTGCAGGATGGTTCGTGTGAGCTTCACATGTCCGGAGGTGGAGCTGCACCACTGGCTACACCGAAGGACGAGGAACAGAGCCCAAACCAATGCAAAATATAGTCGATTCTAGTGACTGGGTGAAAAAATAGTACGTAAACTTTGCACGTAATTTCTTCTACTGCCTTACTGAAATATACACGATAACAGTTATTGAACTATATGAAATAAAATTCTTGTAACTTCTGAGCTGTTTGCGTTAGGACGTCCAAACTGCACGGTTGGGTGCGGGGCATAATGGGAATTAGTATGCCAAGCATGGTTTGGCTTAGCGACGAAGCCCACTTTCATTTGGATGGGTTAGCCAATAAACAAAATTGGCGCATTTGGGGGGACTGAGAATCCGCATTTCGCGATCAAGAAGGCTCTTCACCCTCAACGTGTGCCTGCGTGGTGTGCAGTGTCCAGTCAGGGAATTGTCGGTGCGATATTTCTTTATGGCACGGCGATTACTGAACGGTACGTGAAGGTTTTGGAAGATGATTTCATCCCCATTATCCAGAGTGAACCTGATTTCAACAATATGTGGTTCTTTCAAGACGGAGCTCTTCACCCTCAAAGTGTGACTGCGTGGTCTGAAATGTCCAGTCAGGGAATTATCTGTGCGATATTTCTTTATGGCACGGCGACTACCGAACGGTACGTGAAGGTTTTGGAAGATGATTTTATCCATATTATCCAAAGTGAACCTGATTTCAACAGTATGTGGTTCATGCAAGATGGAGCTCGACCCCATTGAAGCAGGAGAGTGTTGGATGTCCAGGAGGAGCACTTTGGGGACCGTATTCTCGCTCTGGGGCACCCAGAGGTCACTGGCATTGGCCTCGATTGGCCGCCATAGTCTCCGGATGTGAACATGTGCGACTCCTTGCCGCGCGGGATTAGCCGAGCGGTCAGGGGCGCTGCAGTCATAGACGGTGCGGCTGGTCCCGGCGGAGGTTCGAGTGCTCCCTCGGGCATGGGTGTGTGTGTTTGTCCTTAGGATAATTTAAGTTGTGTATAAGCTTAGGGACTGATGGCCTTATCAGTTAAGGCCCATAAGATTTCACACACATTTGAACATTTTTTGCGACTCCTTGTTGTGGGGCTGTATCAAAGAAAAGGTGTACAGCAATAACTGGAAAACCATTGCTGAGCAGAAAACAGCCATTGAGGAGTCATCGACAGCATCGATGTCCGGACACTTCAGCTGGTCATGCAGAATTTCCTTATCCATCTGCGCCACATCATCGCCTATGATGGCAGGCGTATCGAACATATTATAACCTAAATCCGAATATCTGTTGTGGCTTTTACATGTTCAATAAAGAGTGTACACGCCATAGTTTGTAACTAATTAACCTTTTTTTTTTCTTTTTAAATACAGAACAACAGTTGTCAGCCTGTATGTTTCCCACTGTGCACATTTACAACCAAACGCTTATTCTTTATTTGTGCGAACCGTTACTCTTGTGATTCACATTGCGATGGTTCAAATGGCTCTATGCGACTTAACTTCTGAGGTCATCAGTCGCCTAGAACTTAGAACTAATTAAACCTAACTAACCTAAGGACATCACACACATCCATGGCCAAGGCAGGATTCGAACCTGCGACCGTAGCGGTCGCTCGGTTCCACACTGTAGCGCCTAGAACCGCACGGCCACTCCGGCCGGCGATTCACATTGCGCTTTTGTTGGTTTATACAATGCGCACACCGATAACGTTTTAGGCTCACTCTTAGTAACGATGATATATTCATGAATTTCTATACCCTACGTTTCCAGTTGGTCTTTTGCTGAATGCGTGTTACTGAAAATTTGACATCTCGGGTATTCTGTTCCAAAAACCTTGGGCCTATAGGGATTTGTCACATGCCGAAGGTAATAATTTCTTATTTTTCATTCCTTCAGAACACCTGATAGACTCATGAGCGATTAAATTGTACGTATTGCTTCGTTGATGTCATCCGCGTGTGTAGCAATACGCACACTACACACCAAACTATCGTACCATGATCTGGTCGAATTGGACTTCATCCCCGGACACCGTTACTGTATTAAACTGTTCGGTTGGTGGTGGGCCCACAGACTGACAGCCATTAAGCTGTCCAGTTGTTAGCTGTTATAGATGGAGCACCTTGTGTCAATAGAACGTTGTCGAGAAGACCTTTTACTATTTCCCTCATTATAAATTGGAAAAGGAGAAAGAGTTTAGACATTGTTGAGCCGAAAGTAGTGAGTACATCTAATCTACAGTTACAGAATATTCCAAAGAAAGTTTTACACTCTGCATTCTAACCTGCGGCACTATGTGAACTTTGTTTTCGCTTCTTATGGCGTGAGCGTTGCCAGTTTCAATAAACTTGTTAAATTATTTGGACTATCCACAGGAAAACACGACACAATTTTGTTACATGCTATACATGTAGAAGTGATAGTGACGCTAAGCCAAGTAAAACACTTACTTTCTTTTCTAGATAAAGTTATTTTTTAAATAAGATAGAGGTTTTTTACGAAGCAATTAATTCGAAATCAGCAGAAAAACTGGAGTAATCTGGTTATACTGTGTTGTTGGAACATCCTGGCTATGGAATATTTTCATTGTCCCCTATCTCATGCACTGTCGGCAAATTTGGTGTCGAATCAGCACCAGTAACACGTGAAAAATCATTTCTTTGATTTGTTCTCGCTGCATTGGTCCGTCGATGATAAATTAGAGAAAAGGACGAAGCTGACAGGCGCCTGCTGCAGCGGCTTGTGCATTGACTTAGTTCTGAAGCATTCTGGCGATGGCGCTTGACACATATCTGTCTGAAAATGTTTAGGATATTAATCTTATCATCCGGTTTTTCTTCTGGCAAGAAATTGGTGCGGTTCTGTACAAGAAATTTCTCGCTTGGAGGATGTGGAAAATTCTCTGTCACCTACATCGTCGTCATCATCCTGAGAGTGTGCTGGCCCTACGTTAACTTTTGTTGCAAGTTTCTCGATGAGTGGAAGTAAAAATACCATTTTGTGAAAGTGGACTACCTCCGCCTCTTGCTCCCAATTTCACCTAATCTCGTATTCTTATGCATTCAATTCTCTCGGAAACAAGTTCGCAAATTGTTAAGCTTTTTCTATTACTTCTCACATGCAGTTATAAAAGTGCAACATAATTGAGAATAATTGTGAGACTTACTAATTATTATAATTGTTATTGTTTAATGCGAATAGGCCATCTGAGGACCACGTTCCAATTTCAGTTCTTCACACTTTGTTCTTTTCTTTTCTTCCAGTATGCTTTCATCTGTTCACTGTGTTTCTTCATCCTGTCTTCAGAACATTTTGAACCAGTCTTGTTAGCTATCCTGCCTTGGAATCCTATCATTTTAAATACTTCCACCCAAAAGGCTTCTCCATTGTTTATATTTTCTATTTCTATATTATTTCTTTATACATCCTTCTTTACTTCGTTAAAGCTTGTTGTGGATTTCATACCCCATAAAAATTGTAAATATCATTAGTTAATCTACTGTCTTTCATTCGAAATAAATGTCTAAGAAATATGAGTCTGCCTTTCTCATTACATCTAAAATATTTTCTGTATTTTGTATATTTCAGCATTACTTCGTAATTTCCGACCTTCTGCTATGTTTTGTGGTACTAATATTTTCACGATAGTTCGCCCATCTAGTACTTGTAATTCATCTAAATTATAGTTTGATATATGGAATTCACTCACGTATAGACATTCTTGCTTTACTACTGGCTTTTGTAATACCTTATTTTTGCATTTTTTGTATTTGGTGATACCATATGCTCTCCCCATTTTATGCAACCTTTCTTCTATTCCAGATTTCTCCAAAGCATTTTCTTGGATTATCTCCCCTAGATATTTTAACTTTTTAGCCTCTCTGTTTGGCCCATATCTGTTTTCAGGAATTTTAGAGCATCCTTAACGTTTTTTACAAATTTTATTTCTTGGTGCAGAAATTCTTAAACCAGTTCTGCTGGCTATTTCTTCCAAGAGATTTAGTATTATTATTATTATTATGTTGCCGGTATTCACCTATTGGGTCTAGTTTCAACAAGCTGTCATTTGAACATTTGAATATTTGATTTTTCCGCCTACAATGTGATATATTGTAAAAACAATGTGTGAGTAGATATGGCATATACTTGAACCACTATATATGGCAAATAAACCAAAGGGTGATTGGTTTCAATTTGCTAGCAGGTTTTTCCGTTGCATTGATTGTCAAAACTCAGTTGGAGCAATTGACGGCAAGCATATACGGATGGTGCAGACAGAACATTCCGGATATATATATATTTTAACTATAAAAAGTTATTCTCCTGCGTTCTGATGGCTTGGGCCGACGAAGATTGTAAATTCGTTTACGTAGAGTTAGGCTCTTACGGATTTAGATTCATTTAAAACATCTAAAGTCTTTTGTGTGTGTGTGTGTGTGTGTGTGTGTGTGTGTGTGTTCCAGGACCGACGCATTTGTGCCGGGATAACACGTATTACGTCCATATGCAAAAAAATGTAAACTATACCAAGAGCATTTTTACTGCAGACACTAAAGGCAGCCGCATGAGCGAATCTACAATAGCTATTGCGGCCGCTATTATGGCCCACCAGCTGCGTATTTTTCATCGTCCAATAAACGTAAATACTCGTACAAATTTTTGTTTTATTACAGGATGGAGTGAAATTCGCGGATACACTCTCAGGTTGTCCTAGTGGATAATTTCATAGCTAATGAAAAGCAACAAAGGAAGGAATAATATTACTGAACCACGGCAGTACTTACCGTGTTTTACCTCACTAACAAGGCCCTCTCTCATTTCAGTATGATAGAGTGTTATTGTTGTTGTGGTCTTCAGTCCAGAGACTGGTTTGATGCAGCTCTCCATGCTACTCTATCCTGTGCAAGCTTCTTCATCTCCCAGTACCTACTGGAACCTACATCCTTCTGTATCTGTTTAGTATATTCACCTCGTGGTCTCCCTCTACGATTTTTACCCTCCACGCTTCCCTCCAATGCTAAATTTGTGATCCCTTGATGCCTCAGAACATGTCCTACGAACCGGTCAATTCTTCCTGTCAAGTTGTGCCACAAACTCCTCTTCTCCCCAATTCTATTCAATACCTCCTCATTAGTTATGTGATCTACCCATCTAATCTTCAGCATTCTTCTGTAGCACCACATTTCAAAAGCTTCTATTCTCTTCTTGTGCATGCTATTTATCGTCCATGTTTCAGGTCCATACATGGCTACACTCCATACAAATACTTTCAGTAACGACTTCCTCACACTTAAATCTATACTCGATGTTAACAAATTTCTTTTCTTCAGAACCACTTTCCTTGCCGTTGTGTGTTATGGTGTTATGGTGTAAATACTTGTATAAAGTACGGGAAGCATGAAATACAATAAACTCGTATATACATTGCTTCATTTTCTCATGACTATCAGATTCTCTCAACCCCAGAAGAATTGCTTCACAGCTTCCAACCACTGATTCTTCTTGATATTTATAATGTGGCTGTGTGTAGGAGTGTTCCTTTGCGCTTTTTATGTATATGTGGTCGTTTCTCGAGCTCTTATTTTGAAGTTTCAGTCAGTTTGTCTATTATCAACACCATTTCACCGACTCACACCAAGTACGGAAAATAATGCCTGGCTAAGAATGGTCTAAATAATCGGAGAGTAAGCGCACTTGTACAGCGCGGCTTGTTGTTTAAGAGGTCGGCCGATTGTTAGCGGAGGAATGGTAGCGTCTATTAAACTTTACCGTCTGCCGATTTTAAATCTTTTGAGCGTGCGCACTCGCACTTTAGTCTTTGTGGTAATTAGGAGTGTTGTGACTTGGCAAGACAGCCAAGCCACTATGAGGTAGCCGAAAGGCACGCGTTTAAGCTCACGCAGGCTGGCGTGAGGTCTGGAACAGTTAAAGGAGTTGAGTCTAGTAAAAAAAGTACGTAGCTTCTGGAATACTTAACTTTAATCCATAATTGGTGAACATCGGTCTGACGATACATGCATCACAAGATAAATAGCAAATGATAATGGCGCCTTGCTAGGTCGTAGCAAATGACGTAGCTGAAGGCTATGCTAACTATCGTCTCGGCAAATGAGAACGTAATTTGCCAGTGAACCATCGCTAGCAAAGTCGGCTGTACAACTGGGGCGAATGCTAGGAAGTCTCTCTATACCTGCCGTGTGGCGGCGCTCGGTCTGCAATCACTGATAGTGGCGACACGCAGGTCCGACGTATACTAACGGACCGCTGCCGATTTAAAGGCTACCACCTAGCAAGTGTGGTGTCTGGCGGTGACAACAGAAGGAGACCCATCAACCTATGGCCGGTCAGGAGTTGTAGAACGCGCTGATTCCGCCTACGACCACCTTAATGAATTTTCACTCTACAGCGTACCGTGGGCTGATCTAAAAATTCCCGGTGGCACCGGAAGTCGAACCTGGGACCTTGGACTTTCAAGAGCATGTGCTCCACCGACAATGTGATGTTCTATAAAACCATTAAGAAAAATCGTCTCTAAATCACGCAAAGGAGCGCATTCCGCTCTGATAAACAGTGGCAGTGAGCCATTCTTTTCCTTCCTTTTAGTTCCCGACGGAAGCAACAAAACTACTTGCCTAGTAGTGCTCCACCGACATAGCCATTCATGCAAGACTCACCGCCTGCCCTCAAAGCTATGAGGGTGGGTCGTGAATTGCGCTTGGATAGCTCTGTCTGTAGCCTCAGAGGTCCTAGATTCGAGTCGCGGACCGGCACACAGTGTTCATCTGACAGGAAGTTTCGAAACACTTCTTGGCTGACTACTTATTTACGCAAGAAGAATGAAGTGGTTCAAATGTTCAAATGGCTCTGAGCACTATGGGACTTAACTGCTGTGGTCATCAGTCCCCTAGAACTTAGAACTACTTAAACCTAACTAACCTAAGGACATGACACACATCCATGCCCGAGGCAGGATTCGAACCTGCGACCGTAGCGGCCGCGCGGTTCCAGACTGTAGCGCCTAGAACCACTCGGCCACTCTGGCCGGCAATGAAGTGGTTCCCAGTAAGTCCGTTTCTAATCGCTAGGGAAAAAACTCTGGATACAGTGAAAGTTTCTGTTTCCCAAGCGTGACACTGTTTCACCATCATCATAATCATCAGACTTTTGACATCCGCTGATAATGGATAGATGTTGACTGCCTAATATTTCAAAAAATGGTTCAAATGGTTCTAAGCAATATGGGACTTAACTTCGGAGGTCATCAGTCCCCTAGACTTAGAGCTGCTTAAATCTAACTAACTTCAGCACAACACACAGATCCACGCCCGAGGCAGGATTCTAAACTGCGACCGTAGCAGCAGCGCGGTTCCGGACTGAAGCGCCTAGAACTGTTCGGCCACAGCGGCCGGCGCCTAATATATTCCGTATGATGTAAGCAGTAGTCAATAGTCTTGCTAGCCGTCATGGCTTTAGTACTTAGGAAGAGAGAAGAATGTCGAACAATCGATCTGCTATCGTAATGAATGCATCGTAACTATACATAAACTGGTAGCTGATTCTCCTATTACGCACTGGCACTGTCTTATATTCCTGGACGGCTTCCTATTTTCGTGTTAGGATGAATCAGTTTATAATCAATCCGTGGCGCATTCCGCTATTAGGCCAGTAGCTTTGTTGCATATGTCGGGAACTCAAAAGAAGGAGAAGGATCGCTCACTGCCAATTAACGACTGTTCATCAGAGCGGAATGCGTGCCTATGTGTGATTTAGAGAAGATTTTTATTGGTTTTATAGAACGTTACGTTGTTACCTTGTAACCTCCCCACAAAAAAAAATTAATTAATAATTATTATGGATAGCGATTCTAATTTTAGTGTAACCTCAGAACAAAATTGGTTCCCATTTATAACCTCCCTACAGAAATTCATTCACATTTAACCTCCACACAAAATTTGTTTCCCTTTTAATGTAAGCTCGAAACAGAAAAATTCCTAAACCTCGTAATAAAAAATAAATTCAGTAACCTGGTAGAATTTGGACGACAGCAGCTCTGCGTCATGGCCCTGTAAGATCATTCTGAATAAAAAAGGAAAAAATTCTTACCTCAATAAAAACGGCGAATATATCTGCTCTTATATAAAAATTTTCCGGGACAGCTCTGTGCAATGCTGGCCGATAGATTTGTCATTTTATGAAAGGAAGCAACTGATTTTTCTTTTGCAACAATAGGAATGATCATGGATTGAAGAAATTAGTAAATTCTTTAAATTGAAATGAATGTTTGTTAGAAATTACTTTATATCACGAAGATTATTATTAGGACATTTTTAAAAGATTTACATGGCACTTCACATAACATTACTAAATGTGCGCGAGGCTGCTTTTTACCTTATACAATAATACTCAGTCTCCGGCATCGCTGCACCGCTACCGGCCCAGCCAACACGGTACACCAGACTGGACTGACAAGCGCAGACAGGCGACTGCTCGCTAGCAACAACTTACTGCTACTGCTACACAGTTCGTGCTGCAGTCAACACTGCTCTTTGGTCTCAGATTGTCTTATAGCTTACATATCGCAGGCAGCACATACCTCGTACATAACCCTCCACTGGGGGGGGGGGGGGGGGGGGGCAAAAATTTGGCAGTGATGGTGAGTCACTTGGACTTGCCATGAGCAACAAATTATTCTAAAATCTACTTAATTAACTAAGTTGACAGTCACAGAGTATATACACATCTATAAGTACAGAACATACAATGAAATAGAGTGCACATGCACTGAGTACAGGACATATCAAGAAATCACAAAATATATACGCAATTTTTCTTAATTAACCGAGTTTACACTCACAGAGTATATACATATATATAAGTGCATTTGTAAGTAGGCTGTTTAGGTTTTTTTATTGGTAACGCCACCTCTGTATGAAAATCACTGGCTGTGCTGTGTGCAGTCTGTGGCTAGCTTGCATTGTTGTCTGCCATTGTAGAGGGGCAGCTGGATGTGAACAGCGCGTAGCGTTGCGCAGTTGGAGGTGAGCCGCCAGCAGTGGTGGATGTGGGGAGAGAGATGGCGGAGATTTGTAATTTGTCATGAACTGCTATATTTATATATGATGATATCAAGGTAAATACATTGTTTGTTCTCTATTAATATCTTTCATTAGCTAACTATCCCTATCAGTAGTTAGTGCCTTCCATAGTTTGAATCTTTTATTTAGCTGGCAGTAGTGGCGCTCGCTGTATTGCAGTAGCTTGAGCAGCGAAGATTTTTGTGAGGTAAGTGATTTGTGAAAGGTATAGTTTAATGTTAGTCAGGGCCATTCTTTTGTAGGGAATTTTGAAAGTCAGATTGCGTTGCGCTAACAAAATATTGTGTGTCAGTTTAAGCACAGTCTTTAGTAATTGTTCAAAAGGGGACGTTTCATATGTCGACCCTTAGCCGAGGATACCTCACTGGAATCTTCTGATTTTTTTTCTTGTAGTTTGTGTAATTGGTGTAGCTATTGTTTATTGATAGCGCGTAATCATAGAGAGAATTTCCTTTGTAGTTGTATTTTTTCATTGTTGTACACTAAAACAGTTGTGGCATACATGTAGATTTGCACCAAGTATTTCGCAGCTGCGCTGGCAATTAAGTAGACATTATTTCCATTGCTATGTTATTTTATTTTGCTCTTCAAATTTTGCTTTTCTGTGTTATCGTGTGAAATATTGTGACAATAATGGCGTGTGAAAAACGTAACACTAGGCTCCAAAGTAAACTGAGAAATAATAGTGACGACGAGCATAGCTTATCAGCACCACTGTGTAATGAAGTAACAGACATTCAAAGTAGTAATTTGGTAATAGTGCATAGGGAAATGGAGCGGGCGGCAAACAATGGCGCAGACAGTGAAACAAATAGTGAACAGGGAAGCATTATCGATCAATCGGTCGGCAACAGCTCGCCTCAGGAATCGGGAATGACAGGACACAATCTTGCAAATACAGCAGATTTAAGTTTTGGGTCCTCACCGTTTTCTCAAATAAGTCAAGACACATTTTCTGCTTGTCAACATGTCAATGTTGCCGGTGCAAATTCACTTCCGAAAAGCACTGAGGAACATGTTTCAGACACCAGTGCATTGTTATTACAGTTAATGCAGCAAATGGGACAAAAGCTACAAAAGTTAGACACAACACTTGAACAAAATCAGAAACAAATGGGACAAAATCTTAAAAAGTTAGACACAGTGGAACAAAATCTTAAAAAGTTAGACACAATGGAACAACACCAGAGACAAACACAGCAACAGTTAGACACAATGGAACAAAGTCTTCAAAAGTTAGACACCACACTTGAACAAACACGTGAAGATTTAACTACTGAGTTACATAACATTGAATCGAAATGTCAAAAAGTCTGTAATGACGTAAAAACACAAATTTGTGAGCATTTTCAACCTATTTTTTGGCGGCATGAAAATGCATTACAGAATCACGAAGCAGCCATAAAAGAACTGCAAACCATTGTTCATGATAATCATGAGACCTTGTGGGCTAAAATTGACTCAGTTGCATCTACCGATTCGGTTACGCAACTTGCAAAAACTCAGGAAAACTTTAAGGACACAGTAGATACTCTGAAACTTGGTTCAGAAAACCACACTGAAGAAATAAGTACACTATCGGAGAAAGTAGCCGAACTTTCGGATCAGGTCACTGGCTTATCTACAAAGGTAGATGATGATCTGAAAGACACAAGACCTGTAGCCTTCACTGACACAGAAGAGTATGAACAAATTAGGAAATTCAAACAGAATCAAAATCAAATCAATACACAACACCAAAGAGAAATCCGGGAAGTACAAGATCAGCTGACACAGGTAATACAAGAATTACGTATTTCAGAGGATACTCGCGCCCCAATACGGGAAGAGGGACACAGAAATACGGAACAGCCACAAAATAATAACACAGGGCATTTCGGAAGTTATGAAAGAAATTGGCAATATGCACCGAATTTTGAAATGGAACCGCCGAAACGACGTAACAATGACCGATATGCGACTCGCCGACATGATGATTTCGACTATAAGCTGTTCATTACTACACGTAAATTCAAAACATTTAAGAATTCTGGCAACGACATTCATCCACAAGCATGGCTCCATCAATTCTCTCATTGTTTTCCTCCCAACTGGTCATTACAGCACAGATTAGAATTTATGTGTGGCTACTTAGAGAATGAACCAGCTGTGAGAATGCGATCGGTCATTCACGATTGTCACAGTGAAGGAGAATTTTACCATGCCTTCCTCTCAGCATATTGGTCTCAAGCCACACAAGACCGAGTAAAACATGGTATCATAATGATGAAACATTTCGAACAATCTGAATTTTCCAGTCTTGTCAAATATTTTGAAGACATGTTGCATAAGAATCAGTATCTTTCAAACCCATACAGCCCCTCAGAACTCATCCGCATTTGCTTACTCAAATTACCTGAACATTTACGATATATTTTTTTCTCAGGACGTTGCAAAGACGACATTGAAGCTTTTCAGGGACTGTTACAAGAACTGGAAAGTGACACTGACAGTCGCGGGATGCGAAAACAGGAAAACAATCACTACAGGTCACATACGTCACAATTCCGTTACGACAGAAGCAATAACTGGACACGACAAGCCTATTCTTACAACGCAAATCGTGACCAAAACAGACACCACCCGTATGACAACCGTTGGCAGAGTAGTAATAATTACAGGGAAAGATCACCTCTCCGCGGTTATGACTATCACAGAGACAATCAGAGAAACAGGCAATATGGGAACCAAAATAATTATTATCAAGGGAGACAGAATAACTTTAGACGCAACGGTCCAGCGCGCAGTTACGACTCAGGGAGAAATTCTCCACCACATGACCGACAAACAAGAAACTATGTAAACTACCGACAAAACGACAGACCTGAATTTCATCAGAACTGGCGGGATTCTAACAGAGCTGGGCCCTCTCGGCAAGGCGAATTTGTAGAAGTTAGGTCTCCTAATCCCAATAACAACGCGCGCCAACAAAGAGACAGACAATGACTCGCGGCGCAAGCACCCACGTGCGCCGGCTGGCTCAGAGAAAAAGAACATAGACGCTAACCTTGTGAAAAATTCCAGTATTCTTTACCAATGTATACACATGACAATTGCTTTGAAGTTGAAACTCTGTGCACTAGGAAGAATAAAGGTTTACACCACATTTCACATGTAAAACCGTTTATTGAAAGATAATCTGCTTTTTAACTTTTTCTTTGCCATAAAACTTTTCAATTCACATTTCTAATATGCTTTGTCAGACTTAGAATCTGTTAACATACAACAATGTTTGAAGTCAAATATCCAATCAAGAACCAAGAGAACTTATTTAAACAGAAATGACGAATGCATTGTTACAGTGAACAGACGTCACAGTGTTATTGTGTGTGTACATTCTTGCTTGTTTGTTGCACGATTACGTAACGACTATAAGGCTCACATACTTAGAACATTTACTGGTACTGCTAATGAGATTTTAATGCAACATTTTGGTTTACTTGAAAATATATTCTGGATTTAAAGTACTTTCTGTGAGATACCAGACGCCACAGTGGTTAGTTTATGTGACAGCTACACGGTTTTATCACGACGCTACTAATAAGTGACAATTTACAGTGTTGCTTTTGCGATGTATCTGTTTTATATCTGCACAGTTTTCTGAATTCTTCTGGAAAGAAAAACATGTTTTAGTAGTAACTTTTGTGGTATAGCAACAATGAGACAGCCTTTTTCGTGGCACAACCATACGTTACTGTACAGTACTTTCTTCATCACGCCAATAAGCATAATAACTACGATTTCTATACGCAAAGCATTTCACTTTTGTTTATCATGAGGTAAATACATTGACTTCTGCAGAACTTAGCTTTCGGAGGACGATAACTACGACACTTCCACAGAGATTATGTTACAAGACGCACAGTTTAGCGCTACAGTACACGTATTTGAGTGATCAATTTTATACTTAAAACATTTATTTTTAAAGATTTTTGAATTACAAAGAAAGTTTTCCGTGATATATTTCATTCCATTGGTGTAATCTGTAACACCTGAGGGTATAATTACATAAATCCTCAGGGGGGTACACGCCTACTTTGTGTACCATGTGTTTGACAAGCACAAGGAACCCTAGCTAATATGGTATTTGCTTATACAACTTAACACATCGGTACCATATTTCTCTAACACACAAATTACACAGCTATCTGATCATTTAACTGAGAGAGACAAACATTTATTTTACTATATCAGTGACAGATGTTTACGTAATTACACAGTTGGATAACTTCACACTTATGAAACTGTATTTTGTCTGTACTTTGTAAACTGTTCATATTTTTTCGGAATCATTGTGATACTATGAGAGCTTTGAATGATGTATTTGGTATGAGATCATGATTTTTAAAGTACGTTTGAGGCAGCTGACACTTTTGACATGAGCAGAGAATTTTTTTAGGCTTAGAAATTATTGGAGGAAGTTACGACGATTTTGAGATTTGACTGAAGTGTTGTGATGTTATTATTCCGACGACGATGTGTATTATGTTGTTGAGGAATGTTTATTATGCTATGTATTTCTCATGATGAAATATTGAAGAAGTGTCGACGAATATGTATACGTATAATGAGATAAGGAATAATGAGTAGTGTTTAGGGACTCTGATTTATGAAAAGGATGTTGGAAACCAAGAAACGTACTTTAAGAGTTATGAAATGTGTGTATATGCGTGAATGTGTTACAATGCAGACGAAAATTTTTTTGGACACTGTTATATCAATAGCATTTTGTTTCTACAGATTTGTAACGCAAATTCTTGACCTGTGAAATATTTTTATGTGAGACTGTCACTGTAGAGGAAACTGGTGCCGTAAATATTTCCGTAAGAAAGTTAAGTGACCACCTGCACGTAATGCGTCGTGGGCACGCAGCTGTGTCAAACACCTGGAGAACAAGCCATTAGGGTGTGCCTTTCCGGAAGCACAGGTAAAAAAAAAAATAAATAAATAAAAAAGGCAGGCCTTTATCCTCGCCATTGACATTCCTTTAGAGAAAATATTGCAAATGCGACACCCTCATTACTTCCATTAACCTTGCTATTGACATTCCTTTGTAGAAAGCATCGCAAATATTACATGCTCATTACCTGAAAACATATGATTACTTGTACTTTGTGCTAATTACTGCAATGCTTATGAATTGATGGGAAATATTCGTACATCTGCACACCTGATTATGACAAGTGTCTTTCTATGAGAGTTGAGAGCTACTGACTTACGAAATGCCACATGACTATTGAATGATATTTTTACGCTTTGCTTTTCATTGTTGCTTATTTCATTTGATATCTGGTTTCCAGCTGTGTTGCAGCATTGGTTTCATAAGATAAAATTAAATGCATTTGCTAATGTGAACACTTTCTGTCAACAGATCTATTAAATAATAATTTTGTGATCCACATTCTTCAAAAAAGGAGCACTTGGAAAGGAAAGAACAATAAGAGGGGACTAGTAACAGTAACTGCATACATAATTTTCTTTTCAAGTACATGGTAATATTTCTTTTTACAATCAGTTGTTGTGGTGCACCACTTTAATTACATAGATATTAAGATGTGAATATACATTTCCCTTATCTGCATTGTTGTTTTTACTGTAATATTTTATCTGCTTGAGCTATGTCATGTTTAGATATAAGCTGCTGTTTGCCAGGCATAGTGCTACTGAACTTTAATTTGTGTTACTCTGCTAAGCCAGATTTATTTTTTTGTTGCTGCACATTGGCTCATATTAGTTGTAATGTTGCATTGCTTGGTAATTTAGATTTACTGTAGCTTGCTTTGCGATTTTCCATTTTTTTATTGCTGTTTATATTAATTGTTTTATGTGCTGCTGCATTGCCTCATTCCTTAGTTTAGCATTTGAGCTCAGTAGATTTAAGTTAGCTTAAGAGGAGGTAGACTATATAAGAAACTGACTATGGACAATATGAAAAAGATTTGGGCCTAAATGAGTATTGTACACTGAGAAATAATTATATTGAAAGAAATATGAATAGAATACAGAAAGCAGGTATAGATAGGACTTTTTGGGAATAATGATGAATGAAGGGAGATCTCCAAGAAGTAAAGAAAGTTTTGTTTGCAAAATACTGCAGTACAACAAACCCTGTCCTTTTCTTTTGTGTTATCCCACTATATGTTTGTGTACCCTTGTGTATTTGTTTTCTTCCTGTCTCTGCGTAGTTTCATAGAATTTTTTCTTCTTTTAATATTAAGCTACATTCACTATGATGAGGAATACTGTTATCCTCGAATATAATTGGCATTAATAATATGTTATTTACTTTGTAAAGATGTTAGACATTATTAATTCTGTTCTGTTCAATGCTCATGTGTGAAGTTGATGTTTCAAAAGTTATTGTGATCCTTTATGTATGTACTCATGTCATAATTCCACTGACGTATATGTTTATTTCTATTCTTTTGTAAAACCTGTGTTACCACAAATGTTATCTGTATTGTTATGTTCTTTAATGATGTATTTTGTACCTTTGTAATTGTATTTTCATGTTGTAAATTTATAATTGTACAGACACCAGTTCTTCAAATTAAGTTCCATTTCACTGCACACGTTTCTGTTGGTCATAGTATGCGGACAATATGTGAGAAGTAGGGACTGTTAGTGTTTGCACGTGTGTTAATAATTCAGCAAGGGACTGGATAACAGCATTGCTGGTTCTAAGGACAATTCCAAACACTTTGTGAGTGCACATGTGGTGGTTTATGGACTTGCTATATTCTCTGCAAGACTCTTCGATGGTGATTGTGCACCTGCACAGTCGCAACAGATGGCTGCTGGCCGTCTCTACGAGGACTACAGTAGGTCTGCATCTTTGATGGCCCACCAATACCATTATTTCTACAAGGACTACAGTGGGTCTGCACCTCTGCTGGCCCACCAATACCATTATTTTTACTAGGACTACAGTGGGTCTACACATTTGCTGAATCACCAGTACCATTATTTCTGCAAGGACTGCAGTGGGTCTGCGCCTCTGATGGCCCACGAATACCGTAATCTCTACCAGGACTGCAGTGGGTCTACTCTGTGATGACCTACCTACCAATGTTCTTCAAAACGTCGAATGACTCTGCTGTGGGTTTGCTATGTTGTGGCCCATTACCTGTCAGCATGTCAAGAGTCAGCACTGTCTTTCTGATGGAAGGACACTACTTCTTCAAAACTGCATCGAAGTCCACAACTTCTGTGTGCATTCTCTTTTACTGTTCAGACTTTGAAAAAAAAAAAAAAAAGAAAAGCACTGTAATTTTACTGTGATGAATCAGGACTGTCTTTATAGACTGTGAGAAAATTTTAGCTTTTGACCAACATTGTATTAATAAGTGTGTGCATTTGATTTCTTTGTTATTGTAATTATGAAAAATTTTTTTCAAATCTGTATTGGCCACTGCCCAATCCAATTTGTAAAAATTTTTGTGGGGAGCATGGGGGCTATGTAAGTAGGCTGTTTAGGTTTTTTTATTGGTAACGCCACCTCTGTATGAAAATCACTGGCTGTGCTGTGTGCAGTCTGTGGCTAGCTTGCATTGTTGTCTGCCATTGTAGAGGGGCAGCTGGATGTGAACAGCGCATAGCGTTGCGCAGTTGGAGGTGAGCCGCCAGCAGTGGTGGATGTGGGGAGAGAGATGGCGGAGTTTTGAAATTTGTCATGAACTGCTATATTTATATATGATGATATCAAGGTAAATACATTGTTTGTTCTCTATTAATATCTTTCATTTGCTAACTATCCCTATCAGTAGTTAGTGCCTTCCATAGTTTGAATCTTTTATTTAGCTGGCAGTAGTGGCGCTCGCTGTATTGCAGTAGCTTGAGCAGCGAAGATTTTTGTGAGGTAAGTGATTTGTGAAAGGTATAGTTTAATGTTAGTCAGGGCCATTCTTTTGTAGGGAATTTTGAAAGTCAGATTGCGTTGCGCTAACAAAATATTGTGTGTCAGTTTAAGCACAGTCCTTAGTAATTGTTCAAAAGGGGACGTTTCACATTACATGATATAAAATATAGTGCACATGCACTGAGTACAGAACATATCAAGCAATGACAAAATGTATACGCAATGAGTACAAATCATATTAACAAATGACATAAAGTGCATACACGCTGTAGTACAGAACATATCAAACAATGACAAAATGTATACACAATGAGTACAAATCATATTAACAAATGACATAAAGTGCATACGCACTGTAGTATTTTTTTCACAAGAACTAGTATACGCAATGAGTACAAAACATATTAACAAATGACATAAAGTGCACACGCACTGTATATATTTTTAACCATTTTACAAGAACTAGGATAGAAAGGGAAGGATTGCATCATGGTTGTAGCACAGTAGGTTGCACGTAGCTGCAATGAAAGTCCATATCTTTCTACAGAGGCACAACACCAAGTGAGACAATCTGAAGTTTTCTTCCCTGAAGTGTTAATCAGTGTAGCCAAGACACTGTAATGTCGTATTAATATTCCATATTATCATTTTGGTAGTACATTAGGTACACCAAACAGTGGAACCATAATAACATCTCCATTGTTCAAGGTGGTGGACACCATGATGTGTCAACACCACACTCATTCACCAACGTAGAATTAGTGCAAAAACCAAATATAGTGCTCAATGATCATAAGGATAGACAGGACAAACGGATATTGCAGTAATTTCTGGTAATTAGGTCAGAAGGTGAAAAACATTAAGTCTCATGCTAGTCATCAGTGAGAATTACACTAGTCTATCAACCGATTTGACTAATTGTTGGCACTCATTTCCTAGTTACTGAACATTTCTGTACTATGTATGAAGTATTACAGAATAATGTTCATAAATCATCTGATTACAGTGAACATTGGCACTCATTGGCCAGTTACAAACCATTTTTATACATTGTTTAAAAGTGGTCATTCAGAGCAAGAGTTAATTAATTTCATACCATTTACATAATTCATCTAGTTATAGTAATCATTGGCACTCATTGGCCAGTTACAAACCATCAGAAGTCATCATTCAAAACAGGAGCTAATGAATGGCATATTATTAACATAATTCACCTAGTTATAGTAATCATTGGCACTCATTGGCCAGTTACAAACCATCATAAGTCATAATTCAAAACAGGGGCTAACGAGTGTAGCATCAAGCTACTGGTATTCATATATAATAGCATGTAGGTGACATAATACAAATTTAAAATATACGAAACAGTGACATTCATTGGCCTGTTACTAAACGTATAGCAAGTACTGAATATTACAAAACATTTTTCATCATTCAAGTGGCATATGACATATTTAAAATAATTATTGGCACTCTTTGGCCAGTGTCAAACCATCAGAAGTCATCATTCAAAATGAGAGTTAATTATTGGGCCGGCCGAAGTGGCCGTGCGGTTAAAGGCGCTGCAGTCTGGAACCGCAAGACCGCTACGGTCGCAGGTTCGAATCCTGCCTCGGGCGTGGATGTTTGTGATGTCCTTAGGTTAGTTAGGTTAAACTAGTTCTAAGTTCTAGGGGACTAATGACCTCAGCGGTTGAGTCCCATAGTGCTCAGAGCCATTTGAACCATTTAATTATTGGCATAGCATTTATAGAGTATAACAAAAACATTATTTACAGAAATTATTGGCATAGCATATATGCATTATTACAAAATATCATTCACTATTACTCAGAACTCATCATTCAAGTGACATAGGACATATTTAAAATGTAACACACTGTAACTATTACTCAAGGTCTGTGGTTAGAAAACATTACTCAGAACTCACCATCAAGTGACATAGGACATATTGAAAATGTAGCATACTGTAACTATTACTCAAGGTCTGTGGTTAGAAAACATTACTCAGAACTCATCATTCAAGTGAAATAGGACATATTGAAAATGTAACATACTGTAACTATTACTCAAGGTCTGTGGTTAGAAAACATCATTCAGTATTACTCAGAACTCTCTTAAACTGGTAGCATTATTTGGGACTGGTAGTACTTTTTTTTTTGTGCTAGCAATGCATTGCGTTGGGATCGGTAATTAATTGCTGGGGGATGAAAATATTTGCTTTTGACTTATTGTTACAAATGAGGATACGTAACGTCATTCGTCATGAGTCAGCTGTAGCAAGGTTATGAAACAAGTAGAGTATATGTGATTACATTCATGAATGACACACACAAATGGATAAAAAAAATGCAAGTACTAGAACGGGTTTAATGACTAACTGCTTATAGCACATTAATTTCATAAATAGCTTCTCCTAGAAAAAATACAAAATGGATTATTAAGCTGAAAGAAAAAACGCATATTATGCTGAAAAGTAGTGAACTTCGAATTAACAGGTAATGAAATGTGTACTCAATATGTATGTACTCTAGCTGCCCTTTCCAAAACACACAGTCATTATACCATGCAATATAAGACATACTGTCAAAACGAGCTGCAACAAATACTTAAGTAACTACATAGCATTTCTTAACTAACAGTAAATATATAAACTTCATCATTATTCTCATCTGCAAAGAAAAACATCATTAATCATATTACCATAACTTCATTACTATCATCACCTGCAAAGAAAAACTTCATTATTCATATTAGCATATTCATTCATTACCATCTACAAAAAGACACTTCGTTATTCATTATTTATATTCCCATTTACTTCATATAACTATTCATAGTATAGAGTTTCTTATTTGTAGCATACTTCATCGCTAAAACTAAGACGTGTAGTTCTGACAGCCTGCATCAATCGCCTCGTATTCTGAAAGAAAAAATTAGTTAAGACTGCTATCATACGATGTGTATAGTATATTCTTGTTAATGCTTGTTAATTCTGATCCATTTACTCTTCATGACGAGGTATTGCATCTTCTTTCGTTCATTCCGAAGGTGAAATTCCCATTTCATAGTAATCCACTGTGGTTTGTTTAATTTATTTCTTTTACACGTTATCGCTTTGTGAAAATGATGAACAATGATTAATGTCTTGCATTGAAATCACATACTCATTCAATAAAAACTGGTTTCTAGTGATATAATGAAGCATACAGCATAGCATGACAGAAAACGTTTTATGTCAAAAACATAAACAGTTTCCAAGTGCAAAAAAAAATGTACACAGAGTATCATAATGTAGTAGCAAAAAAAAAAAAAAAAGTAAAATAGTCACGATGTTGAGATATGATAAGATAAAATTTCAAAGTCAACTGTTACATCTTAAACATTTCATAGTGCATACAAACAAACAGGAAAACAATCATACATACATGAAAAATGGAAAATGTGCACGGTCTGATATATAACGAAAGAAATGACTTTCTTTGTGTTCAGCTTGTATGTTGTGTAGTTGATAGAGGCGAGAGTTGAAGACTTTAATGGAGAAAGAATTTGATAAAATTAATATGTCACTAGATAGAATTGCATAATTGGTCATAAAATATGTAAGATTATCTGGAAAAATGTGCACGGTCTGATGTGTAACGACAAGAAAAGCGACCTGCTAACCTTACCTTGCCGGGCACTTGCCAAGAAAAAATACGATAATCATCAGTAAGTGTTCATATAAATATAATTGCATAAGTGGTCATATAAAAATCAGGAAATGGCATTACAGTGTGATAAATCATAAAGTATGTTCATTCAATAAAGGGTTTAATATTGGAGACATGGTGATTGCCTTTACTTTTTCTGGTTCTCAGAGTTTCGACGTGTACTACATTGGGGTGAGGAATGCTGCGAATTCGATATGGACCTGGATTTAGAGGCTCAAATTTACTACATCTGCTCTTTCTCCTATTGGATAAATAGTGTGTACGTACTAATATCTTCTGTCCAATGTGAAAGTCACGGCGTGTACAAACCTGTTTTTGCTGTCTTCTCCGGCGCTCTGCGGCACGTTTGATGTTGTTCAGCGCAATGTCAATTATTTCATGGTGTCGTAGTCGACGAGATGTAGGAAAGAATACTAATTCTATAATTTTGTTAGGTGGTTCAACATTTTTCATTATAACAGTCGGAGATAGCATAGTAGATTCATTTGGTATGGAGTTAATTACATCCTGGAATGACAGTATGTGTGTATCCCAATCAATATGTTTTTTATGGCAGTATATTCTACACAGTTTAGCAATTTCTTTCATTAGTCGTTCACAAGGGTTCGAAGAATCATGGTACCTGGATATATAGATTGGAGAAATGTTTCTAGCTCGTAACATATGTGTCCATATAGCAGATCGAAACTGTGATCCATCGTCGGAAATTACTTTCAATACATGCCCTACATGGAATAAAAAATGTTTTACAAATGCATTCGAAACAGATTTAGCAGTAGCTTTGCGTAACGGAGTGAAAGTAACAAATTTCGAAGTGAGTTCAACAGCGACAACGATGTAGCAAAAACCTCTATTAGTTCTGGGAATCGGACCAAAAATGCCTACAGCGGCCATATGTCTCAATTTAACAGGTACAATGGGGTGTAATGGAGGAATATGTGAAGTCGTGTCTGACTTAGCTTTCTGGCAGATTTTACATGACGCTAAAACTCGTCGAATACGTTTCTCCATGTTGGCAAAGTAACAGTTCTGTCTCAGTATAAGAAAACATTTTCTGGCTCCGTAATGTGCGTAACTTAAATGAGTATAACAAATTAATTTGTTAACAAGTTCGTCAGGAATGCATAGTAACCAGTTGTTGCTGTCAGGGTGAGAGCGGCGAAACAGAATATTATTGTGTACAGTGTAATGGTTTCTAATGGTAACATTATTCCTATCTTGTCAAAGGTGTTTAACTTCTTTCCATACGTTGTCTTCACTCTTCTCTTGTGCTATGTCTCGTCATGATGACGAAATGAAATTTTCAAATGCAACTTGTTGAATATACATGACGCTGAAATTTGCTTTGCAGAAGCTGGTTGTGATGTCTTGCTGATTGTTGCTGAGAGAACGGGATAGTGCGTCTGCTACAATATTTTGTGTACCGGGAATGTGAACAATTGTAAAATTAAATTGCTGTAAATAAAGTTTCCATCTGCTTAACCTGTCTTGTGTAAATTTTGCGGAAAGTAAAAACTGTATAGCTCTATGATCTGTGTAAACGATAGTGTGTCTTCCATAAAGAACATGCCGAAATCTCGTAAATGCCCATACAACACATAATGTTTCAAGTTCTGTGACAAAATAATTGTGTTCAGCAGGTGATAGAATGCGACTCGCAAAGGCGATGTTTTTAATTACTGTACAACTATCTTCTTCAATTTCCTAAAAGATGTGTACGCCTAAAGCGGTGTTGGAACTGTCGGTGGCAATGGTAAAATTTTTAGTAAGATCTGGATGCGATAAAAGTGGTGCATTCAACAAAGCTTCTTTCAGATTCACAAATTCAGAATGTGCTAGGCTATCCCAGGACCAAATAGTGTTTTTACCCGTCAATTCACATAATCTAAGGGTGTCTAAAGCAGAGCAATGAGTAAATTTACGAAAAAAATTAATTAAACCCAAAAAGCTGCGTAGTTGTTTTTTCGTCGTAGGAACAGTAATGTCACGTAAAGCTTGAAGTTTTTCCGGGTCAGGCGCAATGCCTTCTGCTGAAATTACATGTCCAAGAAATTTTATACAAGTTTTGCCAAAGTGCGGTTTACTGAGATTAACTGTGAGTCCTTGTGCACGAAAAGTTCGTAACAGTTGTTCAAGAATCAGATTGTGTTCAGACCAGTTAGCTTCTGCAATAAGAATGTCTTCTACATACGTTGTGATTCTGTCTTTAATACAAAAGTGTGTATCGGATGTCGTCAAAACCAATAACATTTTCGTGTACAAGAATCTCTGTGTCAAAAGTATTGCTTGCGTTGCTGGAAAATGGAACCTGTACTGTATCTAGTCAAATTTCTTCTGACGTTCTATTATTTGCGGGAGGATGCTGTGGCATCTCGACTATTTGTACTGTTCTGTTATTTCTTCCTGACGTATTAGGTTCGGGATGATACCGACTGTCTGGTTCATTCATGATAATCTGTTGTTGCGGATGATTCTGCTGTTGGAAAGACCGACTGTTATTAAACGTGCGCTGAAAATTGTGCTCATTACTTTTGCGTCTGTCATGATAATCATTTCTATACGGCGCATTGCGATATGAGTTGAAATGGTGTGTTTTCTTTACATACTGATTTCCTTGCTGCTGTGCGTTACTGTTTGGTGTGGCCGACGCTGTACGTGTAGGCGGCGAAACATTAAAGCTTGGTTGACCTTGCACATTACATTGTTGGTTAGGTATGCTAACCGGATGGTTTTGTTGCTGCTGTGGGGAAAAGCCTCTATTATTACCAAAATGTGGTTGCTGATAATTTTGACCATTGCTCAAAATGTTGTACATGCTGATGCTTACAATTTTGTCTGTTATTAAAATTACACTTATAGTTCTTGTCATTTATGGAGTGTCTAAAGAAAACTGTCACTATCGGTAAAATTTGTCATATCAGGTTTTCTTTACTCATTCTTAATTCTAGATAGATCGATAGTTGAAGAGCTGTTTTGATGGATATAAAAGATAGTAAAAGAGAAGGCAGCAGTGCAGAAAACTAAAGATGAAATAGCACTACTATGGCTCGGGGCCCTGTGCACCCTACAGGACATATTCATCGAAGCATAATGAATCCCCTGAGGACAATTACGCGCTGCAAATAAATTTTAGTTTCTGCGTTACAGGCAATGCCGGTGAATTCAAAAACAAATTGTTGTATCCAGTCCAAAGCTAGTTTCTGCGTTACAGGCCAAGCTGATAAAAATACAAAAGCAAATTGTCGTATCCTGTCCAAAGCGTGAATCTGTGTTCTGTCATTATTAAGTACCTTACACTTTTTCACGAATAAAAATTGCTTATAATCAACGTTATCGTCTCTAAATGTGTGAACAGGTTCAGGATTGTATGAGAATCTATTTGTCTGTGTCTGTTCGGATTCTAAGTCGCGTAGTCTCTGTAAATTACCTAAATTATACTGGCTGTGTGAGTCTGACAAATGTTCGCAAAGTGGCGTATGCTGTGATGTGTTAAAGGCTGAAAAATTTTTCATCTCTGTTACCTCTTGCTGTAAAGTTGACAATTTTCTACGTAATGTATTATTAGACGAACCTATCACACTGATCGTCTGCTGTAAATTTTGGAGTTCAGGTGTTTGATTAAACGAAATCGGTGAAGTATCGTCTGATTTGGTGTCATTATTACTTTCGATAACGTCAATACGACTGGCCAATTCATCATATTTTTCAGTCAATGCTTTTACCTGATCATCCTTTTTAGTATCACAAGCATTAATTTGTTTTTGTATTTTACGTGTGGTTTAGTTCAATTTTTTATGGTCTGCTTTGATGGCATCGGGATCCTGTATTAGTTCCAACTTTCCAAGTCTGTTGGTCATTACCTGAAAGTCTAATGTGTGTGTGTCTGTTTTTGATTTAAGGTCGGAAATTTTATCACGCAATTCGGTGTTCAACTGTTTGATAGTATTAATTTCGTCTGATACTGTAGCTATATTGTTGTCTACGTATGTTTCTGCTTTCGTAAACAATTTACGCTTATCTTCCTGTCTCTGTGCAGTAATTGTTTCCATGACTTGTTGCTTTACTTTATTCTGTTCCTGTATAAATATACGGTAGCGCGTTTCACTGTTTTGTAGGTTGTGATTAAAACGTTCGTCAATTTGGCTGTTCTGTTGGTCAAATTTCACGTCTACTTTTGCATCCAGTGTGCGTGAAAGTTCTGCTGACATTAATTTAAACTCGTCGCGTAACTGTGTTGCGTTTTCAGAGCATTGTTTAGCGACTGCACTAATTTCATCTTTAAGTAATTTCGTTGTAGCTGCTTGCGTATTATTTAATTCTTGAGCCACGGATCTAATTTCTTCACTACTATTCCTAGCACAAACCTTAATCTCCTCACGTAATTGTTCTTTAGTATCATGGCATTCTACGGCAACGGCTGTAATCTGTTCATTAATCTGTTGAAAGTTCTTATTAATTTGTTCGATCGACCTGTCTTGTTTTTCATTTAGTTGTTTGACATTTTCATTATTTTCATTAAGTTGTTGTTTGATATTTTCGTTAAGTTGTAGCATTAATGCTATGACTCGATCCATGCCAAAATTAGCTACTGTATTCTCTGTGCTGTGTGATGGTGTATCTGCTTTTGTCGCGTTTTGTGTAACCATATGGTCATTCTCTGATTCTTGAAAAGGTTCGCCACTTGGATGTGCACTGTTAGTCACTACCTCGGAATCAAATAAATCTGACGTACTTTGAGTACATTGTTCACCTTCGTTAGAAACAATTATCTGTTCGCTACGTAAATTTTGCAAATCAGGTGTGTCAAACTGGACAGCGTTCATTGTAATGGAACGTGCCGCGTCATCAATTGTCGTTAAATTAACAGAGGACACAATTGAATTTGTTTGCTCATCATTAGAATTAAAATCATTACTAGTGGTCGCTACGCACAGATTGTCAGTAAATGGAGGATTATCGCTATTACGCCGAGTGTTGCAAGTATTATCGGTGAAGCTATTCGAGTTGGCTATTTCACTCATTGCACATCGCGACGTACTGTTAACAGTTTTTCGCGGCATTTTTCACAAATCAAAATTAAGCACAAATGAAACAAAGACGAAGCAAAAATGGAACAAACACAATTACAACAAAGAGCAACAAACTGCCGATGATCTGTGAAAGAAAGAGTGACAAATTAGTAAATGCGTTGCGCCAGATGCAAACTACATTTAAGTAAATAAGAGCAGATATATGACTACTTCTCAGAGATTCACAAAGAAATACGATCCTGGCCGGAGGTCGCGAAGTGTAACCTCCCCACAAAAAAAATTGTAATTAATAATTATTATGTATGCGATTCTAATTTTAGTGTAACCTCAGAACAAAATTGGTTCCCATTTATAACCTCCCTACAGAAATTCATTCACATTTAACCTCCACACAAAATTTGTTTCCCATTTAATGTAAGCTCGAAACAGAAAAATTCCTAAACCTCGTAATAAAAAATAAATCCAATAACCTGGTAGAATTTGGACGACAGCAGCACTGCGTCATGGCCCTGTAAGATCATTCTGAATAAAAAGGAAAAATTCTTACCTCAATAAAAACGGCGAATATATCTGCTCTTATATAAAAATTTTCCGGGACAGCTCTGTGCAATGCTGGGCGATAGATTTGTCATTTTATGAAAGGAAGCAACTGATTTTTCTTTTGCAACAATAGGAATGATCATGGATTGAAGAAATTAGTAAATTCTTTAAATTGAAATGAATGTTTGTTAGAAATTACTTTATATCACGAAGATTATTATTAGGACATTTTTAAAAGATTTACATGGCACTTCACATAACATTACTAGATATGCGCGAGGCTGCTTTTTACCTTATACAATAATACTCAGGCTCCGGCATCGCTGCACCGCGACCGGCCCAGCCAACACGGTACACCAGACAGGACTGACAAGCTCAGACAGGCGACTGCCAGCTAGCAACAACTTACTGCTACTACTACACAGTTCGTACTGCAGTCAACAATGCTGTTTGGTCTCAGATTCTCTTATAGCTTACATGTCGTAGGAAGCACATACCTCTTACAACCTTAAGATCTGCGTTACACCAAAAGTTGAACGTAAAACAACTTAAACATCACAGTTAATTTCTCACAAGGCATATTATCCTCCATGATTATCGTTCCCCAACTATCAATTTCTTACAATATGTAGTGCTACAAATTTAGTGAGCAACACCGTCCTTACATTCCGCTTGCAGACTTCAAGTAAGCCACAGTACTATATGCTTTCATTATGTAAATTTCGTTATGTGATGTGTGTACTGAAGCTTTGGTGTTTCCTGTCTGTTTCTTTTTGCACAGAGGAGATTCTGACAGGTAATTCATCGGTGTTCCGGTGACGCAACAAATCGAGAGCTCGGGTCGTTAATCCAGAGCGCCAGCGGTCAGCGGTGGCCGGAACGTCGGACTACCACTGTCAGCATCACTTCTGTATGTTGTTAAAAACTGATGTTTCAAATAAATATACAACAGTCTATCAGGTCTACTTAAGGCCTTGAACTTGTATGACCAATGTATGCTATCAACGATTGTAAAATAAACTAGATGTTTGTCAACGACGTCTACCGATTAGAGGAGTAATTGTACCGCTGAACCATACCGAAGTTACTGAAGTTCGACTTCTTGCGAGATAATCTTTAAGGATCTGATTCATACTGTCCTGGAACTTTAATCTGGTGGTGTTTGTTAATGCTGATTTTAGAGTTATTACCCGGTAAGATAAATTTGTGAACTAATGCATGACACAACACATATTAAAAGTGTTTCCGATTTGTGGAAAGTTACAGAATCAGATTTTGGATGTGTTGTATCACTGGAACATTAAATTTCTTTAAAGGGACGAACTCTGAACGGTGAGAGAAGCAGTTTCGTTTGATAGCTTGACATCAAATTTTATGTTGGTGGTCATTCAAGTAATCGATATATTCAAGCGAACTCTCATCTTGCATCCTGTGAGACGTACCAATCATCATTTTTTATTAAAACGGAGTTTGACGGGAAAGTGAATACAGGAATTTAGAAGAATCATAATTCTTACAGTTCCCTGTCAGCCATTGATTGACATTTAAGAAGAAGGTATTCGAAAGTGATATATTTTAACGTCACTCAGCACAACAGTTGAAGAATGTCTGTGGCCACTAGGATTTTACCGAGTTGATGTGCCACTGTTTTAGCGAAGCGAGAAAATAATTCTTACACGACGAAGAAGATTTAGCTTTAAAAGACAGTCCCTTCTCAACCAGGCACACCAAAAGAATCTGATGTACCAACAGAAATAGGAATATAAGTCCTCATAAAGAAGATATGAAATCATTTATGGAAAATCTTCGTATGAGATGTGGTCGTGCCGATAATCACCGTCATTTATCTTACTGGAAAAAGACTCTGAAGAAATGTAATTGACTGCTGGCGCTTCTGAAGGAAAACTACAACTTTTATCACAACCTGAATACTGTGGCTTGGCTATGAGAACTACTGAAGACAGAGAGGCCTTTAATTGAGAGTCTGTTAAGGAGAGAAAGGTCACCAGTGAATATTTCGTCCGTAAGCGACGGCCTTATGAGGGCTCCAATTGTTTATAAATAGAAATAAAACAGTTTCTGCGTCAGACACTATTTTATTTTGCCACTACGGTTCTTGATCGTTCACGCCATCATCTTCAGGCGGAGAAGTGTTTATTTACATAGCTGCTGTTGGTGAAGGCTATGTTCATCTGTTCATAGTAGCAGACCAAGGGCAGCGTAGGTTATTTCGCGTCTTTTAAGCGACTGTAGAGTTATAAAATGTCTGCATACTGCTGCCTGATGTATGTTCTATCTGCCTAAAGATGGGGGTTGCACGATCAAAATGAGCAGTGGCAAAATAAACGGGTGACTGTGGCAGAAACTGTTTTATTTGTTACCATTGAAAGAGAGTGTCATAGCAAGTAACGAAACGGCCATCTAAAGTAGTGTGACTTCTGGGATTTCATTGTGCCATTGTTTCAAAATCATAGGACTGTTGAAACGTACCGGAAGAAAAGAGTCGGAGAAATGTTGAAAAATCTCGTACACTGTCAATCGAAGAGTTCCCAGTTATGGTATCTCCTAGTGCCTCTTAACGGAGGACTGGGTAAGTTCATGTAACTGCAGGGCTTCACGGGAGATGTGAATGACTCCCACGAAACAGCGTAAACAAGAAAGGAGCATATGCTACGTAATCTTATGATGACTTAAGAGAGTGACGTCTTCTCGACAGTGTCATGTTCTTCTTTTAGCGGAAAACTCAAAGTCGAATTTCTATACAGTGACAGCTTAGGAGTGCTTTTTAGCTACTATTGCAGTGCAAATGCTGGAAATTTAAAAGTAATTGGAGACATAAAACAGTGCTGATGGTTCTTTCATGGTAGACCCTTGAATAATGATAGTATTACTTTCAATGAACGGGATTTGTAGTTGATGAATGATTATCGATAACAAAGCTAGGGGCTTCACTTTGATCAGTATAATGACAAAATATTTTATTTGAGTGCAGAAATGTAGTAAAAAATTCTATAAGTCGCTATCTTTAAGTCACATGTTGTGGAAAATAAGATAGTAAAATACACTTATTCTGTTTAAAGCGTGTCACGTAGCTATGAGGATGAGTTCATTGGAAATTGTGTTGGGCAAGAACTGAACTAAAATGTAGACTTTTACGGCCGGAAATGTCATGTCCATTATAATTATCCGGGCTATTATACCGTCGTCTGTTGGTGAATTCTTTGTCAAATCCCAATGTTTCGTCCCCGTCTGCAGAAGACATCTTCAAGGGGGTCCGCAGCTCGATGGAAGGCCCAACACACCCACTGTCTCGCTACTGACTGCCGCTAAATTCCGTGTCCGCGCGCTCCCGCGCCGCTGCGTGTCGTCACGTGTTTTGAAAACGTCAGTGCAATTGGCCGCTGTCCGTTTGACAAAGAATTCACCAACCGACCACGGAATAACAGCCCGGATAATTATAATGGACATGACATTTCCGGCCGTAAAAGTCTACATTTTAGTATCAGACGCCTCCACGGCGAGGAGATGTCAAGAGAAGTGCGACGCCTGGTAGGACTCCAGAAGAAGAGAGTGCAGCTTTTGTATTCCCTCACATTCCTGTGTCGTTGCAGAGCCGTCGGCGTTTACCGAAGTTTCTGAAGATAAAGCGACTGTTCTATTGCATTTTCAAACGGACTGAGGAGGCCTTACTACGAGAGCGCATTCAGCAGACCCGACGGGACTTGGCAAGCACAAACTGTAAGTTAATGTCTCTCCATACGATCAGTAATAAACTGCGCAGCGGTGACTGCGATAAAATTGATAGACTAGTGCATAATACCATGGGGAAGCGTATGTGGACAACGTCCAGTAGACAGAAGTTTGATAATTTGCTAGCCGGCCGAAGTGGCCGAGCGGTTAAAGGCGCTACAGTCTGGAACCGCACGACCGCGACGGTCGCAGGTTCGAATCCTGCCTCGGGCATGGATGTGTGTGATGTCCTTAGGTTAGTTAGGTTTAAGTAGTTCTAAGTTCTAGGGGACTTATAACCACAGCAGTTGAGTCCCATAGTGCTCAGAGCCATTTGAACCATTTTTTTTTGATAATTTGCTACCTAATCAGACAGTTCGGCATTTAGACGTTTCCCGGACCGTCATCAATTTATCCAAACGTTCGTTATCTGACGATGAGACATCTGTGCTTGCCAAGGGTGGAAATTTTGCTGTTAGTCCGTGTTTTGTGCCCACGGAAGAAATTATAGCAAGTGTAGAAGCAAGAATTCGCAGTGTGGATTCTGTAACAGCTGAAGAAATCCGTATAGAAACAGTGAGAATATCAGTCAATGCAAAACCGCCGAAGAGTAATATGACTGTGGGTGAGAGAAGAGCTTTAAAGCTTCTGAATGACAACGATAGTATTTTGATTCTCCCAGCTGACAAAGGAAGCGCAACGGTGGTTATGGATGTGGCCGACTATCAGAGTAAAATTACTGATCTACTGGATCCGCAAGCATATAGGAAGCTGAATAAGGACCCCACTAACAACGTTCTTAGAACTGTGTCACGGTTAATAAAAAAGTCCTCCATTGAAGAGAGTGTACAGAAAGGTCTCTGCAATTAGGTTGCGCTACCACCGAGGCTTTATGGATTGCCCAAAATTCATAAAGAAAATGTGCCGTTAAGACCGATACTAAGTGCCATTGGTTCGCCCACCTACTCGTTAGCCAAGTTTTTGACTACGCTGCTAAAACCACATGTGGGCCGTTCGGGCTCTTATATAAAGAATTAGACACATTTTATCAGCAGATTGAATGGCATAGTGGTCCAGCCGGAGGACATATTGGTCAGCTTCGACGTGGTATCGCTGTTTACCATGGTTCCACTTAAATGATGTATTGGAACAGCTGGATCGAATTTTTCCTGCCGATATTTCAGAACTGTTTAAGTGTTGTTTGACGACCACATACTTCAAGTGGAATGAACAGTTTTATGAACAAACGGATGGCGTGGCTATGGGAAGCCCCCGAAGTCCCGTAATTGCAAACTTCTTTATGGAGAAATTCGAAGAACAGGCCTTAGGTACTGCCAGCAAAAATCTAAATGTATGGTTCCGATACGTGGATGACACGTTTGTGCTGTGGAGACATGGCAGGGAGGAACTAAGCCGGTTTCACGAACATCTGAATAGTATAAACTCGAGAATTCAGTTTACAATGGAGGAGGAGGTAGACGGCTAATTACATTTTCTCGATGTGCTTGTTTTTTGAAACGAAAATGGTAGTTTGGGACACACAGTATACCGCAAACCCACGCACACGGACCGTTATTTGCACCGCGATTCGAACCACCACCCACAACAGAAGCGGGGTGTTATCAAGACATTAGCGGACAGAGCTAGAAATATTTGTGAACCTGGGTTGCTCTACGCTGAGACGGAACATCTCCACAATGCACTAATGAAGAACGGATATTCGCCCGCCGAAATAACACGTGCGTTTAGACAGCCACGCAGAAATCATAGTGACGTACAGGCTACTGCAAAATCTAAGGTTTTCCTGCCATATGTTAAAAATGTAACAGAAAGAACAGAGAGGATCTTGACGAAGCGGAATATCAGCGTAATTTACAAGCCCACCAGGAAGATACGGGAATACCTTAAGCCTGCCAAGGACGCTCGCAAACCATTGGAAAAAGCTGGAGTGCATAGGATCCCATGCAGCTGTAGAGATGTTTATGTAGGTACCACTAAAAGAACGGTTTCAAAACGTTTGGAAGAGCACAAGGGAAATTGTAGAAGAGGAGAAACGGAACGAGCAGCTGACGCGGAGCATGCTTTCCAGCCAGGGAACCACCATATTCTTTTCGAGGAGACGCAAGCACTAGCTACCACAACCGGATATTACGAAAGGCTCTACAGAGAGGCAATCGAAATAGGTAAACACTAAAATAATTTCAATCGAAAGGAGGAGGGCGTGAAATTAAACGGTATATGGATGCCGGTGTTAAAGAAGATGTGTACCACCCGTCCACCACTGGGTGATGGCAACGGCGATCGACGGCGACGGACAGCGGCCAATTGCACTATTTTCAAAGCACGTGACGTCACGCCGCGGCGCGGGAGCGCGCGAACACGGAATTTAGCGGCAGTCAGTAGCGAGCCAGTGGGTGTGTTGGACCCTCCATCGAGCTACAGACCCCCTTGAAGATGTCCTCTGCAGACGGGGACGAAACATTGGGATCTGACAAAGAATTCACCGACCGACCACGGAATAACAGCCCGGATAATTATAATGGAAAAGAACTGAATCGTAACGCCACTAAAATAATTCCAACCTTTTTGCTGATTCTCGCGCAAAACTAATAACACTACTCACAGTTCCAAGCGCACTGCGAATACTGTCAAACTGCACGTCTACACGGTAACTAGGTTTAGTTGATCTGCAGCAGGATGCACATTAGTCACTAGCCGATGGAGCTGCTTTATTCGCGATTATACGCCTCTAAACTTACCAAAAATGTTGGTATCTCCGTCGAATGCCCAAAAGTCCAGTCCAGAGCCAGCCGCACTGCAAGGACCGACCGAAACATCGACGAACTCAACCGAATAACGTCACAAACTCGACAACTCGTGTTTGTATATGAGTTTCATTTACGCACGTACAAAATAATTACAGTAATGTATCTGATGAACTTTAAGTCGCCAGTGATATGTCTCAGACATTGTTTCGAGGTAATATTGGATCGATTCGCCAAAAAGATAAAGAACGTTTCGATGTAATTTTTTCAAAATTTGACCAAAACAAATTAAAATTCCGGTATATTGATAATTTTTACTTATCATTAAGTAGTAATGTTTTGAATTGTACTTACAGGTTACGTGGACAATTTCTTACATATTACGCTCCTGTTGCATTTTTGGTGTTGTTCTTCTTCTTATGAATGCCAATTTGCGGGTTTTTTCCCACATTCCACGGAACTATGAACTGAACGCTTGTTTCAATGCAATGTTTTGGTTTCTGTTGCCGACTGTCAAATGTTTTTGTCAAAGATCGAATGTTATTGCCAAACTTTCGAGTGTAATTATTGAAGTATCTGTGATCTGTTCGTGTATGCATACACGAACAGATCATGTGAATAGGAGCGTAATATGTAAGAAATTGTCCACGTAACTTGTAAGTACAGTTCAAAACATTACTACTTAATAGAAAATACCAACCACCAGAACTGTTTGTAACCTATAGGTACAGTGAAAAAATGTAAATTAAATAGCAAACATATGTACATATTCCAGGCCACTGATGATGCCTTGCAGAAAATAAAGGCGAAACGCGTATGGCACTAAAATTGTGTTTAATTCAGTTGCTGTCGGACGGTCCATTAGTAAAAATTATCAATATACCGTGATATTGCACGCAACTGAGGAAGACAGGACTACAAAAGTTGAAGGAAACTAAAATTCGTCTCGATAACATTTAAGAAACAGTTCAATAGCGCATTCTGTTGAGTTAGGTTCGATAAACGATGTAAGAAACACGTACGTGTACAGCGCGCTCGCAAACTGCACATCCGCATCTGATTAAAAACTGGTTGCGTAAACACCTTCTTATAGAAATTTAAAATTTGAAAACATGCTGAACATAAAATGGATGAAGTAAGGATAAATGATGAAAATAGTGTTGTAGAGCGTACGCTCTTAGGAAGTAGGTTAATATCAAGTTAAATTTGAGGTTCGTCAGTGGTGGATCCAGATGCTTTGGTGTTGAGGGGGGGGGGGGGGGGTCTGGAGGGGAAGGAACTGCTTGAACCTCTCATCCCCCCTCGTTGCTCACCCCACCAGACGGACCCGCTACTGCCGACAATCAAGGAATGTCTAGTTTAATAAAAGAAAACGTGGTCCCCACTAGGCTGTAACGTAAAAGGTCTTTATTTAAATCGTGCGTTTAGCTTGTAAAAGGTACTGGACTACTGGGAGGTAATATTCGTTACTTATGCGGTACACATTTTATTACATCGGCTATCGCTTACACGTCCGTACACGAGCGTTGTCTTCTACGCATTGCCATTCCACTGTTGTTCAGAGATAGGTCGACATTCCCACAAGCGAATCCGAAAATTAATCATTTTTCAACGACATGTGTGATATTATGTATTACATATTTTAATTATGATTTTTTTATTTACACATATAAAGAGAAATAATTTAATTGTAATATGTAATACGTAATATCACACATATGCTTGAAAAATGACAACTTTTCGAAATTAGCCAGTCGCTCGGTAAAGATACAGACCACCACTGACCATGTTTTCCTTCATTAGGTATTTAGAGGCTGTGGATCCACACAGAAGCAAAGTTTTGATGCCTAGTTTACTTTCAGTACTAACTTTTGGTATTAACGAGATGGATATTTTCGACCATAGAGTCCACTCAATGACGTCTCTCGCAGGCACTAGTAGCTTACGACGCTACAAATAAGTTAATTTGCATTTGCCCTATGCAAGTTCGATCAGCGCTTACGATGAAGCGACAGTATGTGAGCTTCGAGGTTATGGGATAGTAGTGTTTGTAGCTTGATTGAGTTGGTACTTGGACACAGGAAATATTGCTTGAAAGCAAGTCTACTGGGTAGAAGGTATGATTTGCTGTCCATAGTGCAAGGTGTCTGCGCTCCTAGAATCACGATCCGTCATAACCGAATTTTCACCGTTGCCCTTTCGAATTTACCGTAACTGCGAACTACGGGCGACGTGGTTCATTTTGAAATTACGATGGAGTACTTTTTAGGAGAAATTTAAATGCTTATGGTGCGAAAAATATATAAAAGTGCGGCAAAGGACGTAATTAGTGGGGAGATCAATAACGTGGCATTCAGTTTCATAAAGTCTATGAGGAGGAGACTAGCATTTAACGTCCCGTCGACAACGAGGTCATTAGAGGCGGATTATGGAAGGATGAAGAAGGAAAGCGGAGGTGAACGACTTCACGGTCATTGCCTCTTCTGTCACGTTGAAAAGCTTCTCGAAGAATCTTCTTAGCGTCGGTCATTGGCTCTTGGAATGTAGGCTAGGGCCTTTGTGTCACATGTGACAATTGAGAAACACGTGAGCCGGTCGGGCGATGTCCTGATGGCCGAATCGACAGCTTCCGCTTATGTAGGGAGGGCGATGGCTTCTCCAGAACGTGCTGACTTCATGGTCATTGACTCTTCTGTTCTGCCCGCTGTTTGCCTGTGTGTAATACTTCTAAACTAAACTAAGTTTTTCATTTATTTTCTTATTTCTACTGCACCTCACATTGATTTCACTAATTTATTTGCCTTAAGTACCACTCACCATTAACTCGACAACCCTTTTTAAAAGAATGGCTCTGAGTACTATGGGACTTAACTTCTGAGGTCATCAGTCCCCTGGAACTTAGAACCACTTAAACCCAACCAACCGAAGGAGATCACACACATCCATGCTCGATGCAGGATTCGAACTTGCGACCGTAGCGGTGGCGCGGTTCCAGACTGTAGCGCCTAGAGCAGCTTGGCCACCCCGGCAGGCCCTTTTTAAAAGTTATCATATATTCCCCATGACGGCATCAGGCCAATTTTTATAGCTACGAAAATCCTCAGCCTACGCGGTAAGGCTGGTGAGCCCCGACTAAACCACACAGTGCCTTCTCGTGGTCAGGATGAATCCAATGGCTGCTGATGTGTGGTCACTGACAGTGCCCTCATGACTTGCTTAAAATAAACTAATATGCAGTTATGGTACAAAGCTAAATGCGATGTTTAGGGTTCTGGAGTAGATGAGTCCATACCACATCAAGAAATTCCTCATAATGGTTTGACTCCCCAAGAGTCTTGCACGCCATTCAACATGTAGAAACTAGAACGATAACATTTACCTTCTCTTCTGGAACGCAGCAGTGGAAGAATGTGTGGCTAAGGTGGAAGCTATGTCATTTGGGGATACTGGCAAAGGAGTTTGCTGGAGACATTTTAATTGAAAGACAGTAATTACGCTGTATCCACCGCAATTAGCCCCCTGGACGTTACAAACAGCGAAACATGGTTTTAAATGGGGTGGCTGACCAATACGGACTGCAATGCTTGCTTCGCAATTTGGTCCCATGCTAGTCACGTGGAAGGTAAAGAGCTGTACGTCAGTCGGAGAGATTGGTAGCCCAGTCCATTCGCCCAGTATCCCCTCGTTCCGAGAACTCCTCCATCTACACTGTTCGATGCAGCTCCGCTTCGTCAGCCATAGAAATGATGTGAAGCCCAAATGCACCCCTGAAAAGACGCACTCGGGGAAGGAATACACCGTCACACTATAGTTGACCAATGAGTGGACGTTCTCAGAAAACTCAAGGTCATTACGCCATTGAACCATGACGCTTCCCCCCACCATATAACCCGGACCATCGAAACTGGTGAGAGGTGGGTCCAAGTAATGCACCGAGGAGCATTTTGAACCATGATCATTTTGTTGGTCCAGGTGTGGGGAGATACAGTGTTGAAATGGCATACTGGCCTCCACATTTCTGCAGACTCTGCTCTCACCGCTGAAAATTTTTGTGGGACTGTACTCCTTCACAATGCGCATCTTTTCAGGGGTGCATTCGGTCCTGACTTCATCTTTACGGGTGATAACGCGAGACCTCACGGAAGGGCGCAGGTGTTGCAGCTCTTGGAACAAAAGGATATTTGGAGAATGGACTGGCCTGCTAGTTGCTTCCACTGGGCATTTGTGGAGTGGGTTGGAGAGACGTACTGCAGTACTTCCACACGCACCAACGACCATCCAGCAGCCGGCACACGTGCTGGCGGAAGAATGGAACGCGCTACCACAAAGAGTCCTTAGCAACCTTGTGCATACCACGTTGCAAAGCATACAGTGCCGCCTGGGGTGATAACTCACCCTACTAAGGACCGCGTCCAGACTTTTGTAATGTCCAAAGGACCACTATAAATCTCGGTTATTTCAGTCTTATTATTGTGTTTGAACAAGAGCGTCGTTTCTGTTCGTCTCGCTGCCTATTTCTTTCAGTTACCTCGGGGTAATACGGTGTATCTGTTCTGGTCCAAATTTCATCGAGTTGCGTACGTGAATGAACATCAGTCATAGCCCGGATGGAGATACAACAAAGTCATGTGGGTGTACGCCTAACGTATATACAAACAGCAAAAAAAGTTCTGCATTCCCTCGGTTCCGAGAGTTCCGGAACCTATACAGAAAATTGGAACAGAGATTAACATAAACATCATTTCCGCTCTTTTTATTCCTCATGAAAACCACACATCACATGTTGTACCACCATACAGCGAGACCTTCAGAGGTGGTGGTCCAGATTGCTGTACACACCGGTACCTGTAATACCCAGTAGCACGTCCTCTTGGATTGATGCATATCTGTATTTGTCGTGGCATACTACGCACAGGTTCATCAAGGCACTGTTGGTCCAGATTGTCCCACTCCTCAACGGAGATTAGGCGTAGGTCCCTCAGAGTGGTTGGTGGGTCACGTCGTCCATAAACAGTCATTTTCCATCTATCCCAGGTATGTTCGATAGGCTTTATGTCTGGAGAACATGCTGGCCACTCTAGTCGAGCGATGTCGTAATCCTGAAGGAAGTCATTCGCAAGATGTACACGATGGGGGCGTGAATTGTCGTCCATGAAGACGAATGCCTCGCCAGTATGCAGCCGATATGGTTGCACTTCTAGATGGTACTAGAGCCTCACAAATACTGACTCTATATTTGTATAGAAATAACTACGACCAAACATTTACTGGCTCTGTGTGAGCAAAAACAATGCCATTCGTCACTTCATTTTATAAACACTGTATTTTACTCCGTCCATAGACCAACGACTAACTTCTCACAGCTAGCCACTAGCTTTACGTCTTACATCCTACCTACAACAGAGTGCAACGGCAACTGCTACTCCTCTCCGCGCGCTACTACTTTCAATCGATTCTGCCACTCAGGCATCAAAGATACATTCTCTTCCATATATGACAACTGTTTCATGTCATTTTTCATGAATTATATTACAAAATCGGGCTCCAAATACGAGTTTACCCCTCAGACGTTACTTTACGTTTTTGGATTCGGCTGTTCGTTACTAAATGGATATTATTATAAAATACGGTTGAGGACAGCTGGCCGCAGAGGTACTCGATTCGGGCCCCATGTGGTCCTTGGGCCGCAGTTTGACGACCAGTCTTCCAGGTAGCTGGCGCTAGGGTGTCCACAAGGATGCGTTCAACTTGATGTCGTACATATAATGGCCCCTTCTACTGGCCGTCAAAGCCATTCACAGCAGTGGGTGCCGTGCGGACAGCCTGTGTTGCTACTGACACCGTCGTACTGTCCGTATGAATTACGTGCCTTGTTGAAGACAAACCCATATCCTATTTCAAGGATACTTTCTGGTAACTCTACTGTCTTGTACGGCGCTGTCCTCTCTGGCGCTGGTTCCACCAGGATCGCTGAGATGTTGCGTGGCGCTGATGCGGCATTTTGGAACCCATCGTTCCAGATGAGTGTTGCAGGCTCGACCAACGCGAGCAGCAGATCAGCGTCTCGACAGATTAGGGATCTCCAGTTCCTGCACGTGTCGGTAGCCGTTGTTCCTACTTGCACGGGACGTTACACGTCGATTTCACAAAAAACAACAGTCAAATTCTGAATGAGGAACCCACTGCGTAATTGTTCTTTGGGTACAGAATGTGTGGAAGTTACTCTTCTCTAGCCCGTGCGGTTGCGCGGAAATGCCAATCGTTTGTGTATTCCAGGACGTGGAGTACACTTCATGCTGATTTGTCATTTTTTGCATGCGATATTCTTATCAGTCATCTCACTGGCTTGATGCGACCTGCCACGAACACCTTTTCCCTGCCACTCACCTCATCTCGAAGCAGGACTCGCACCCAGCAATTATTTGTGACATACTGTCCGTTCATCTCCTCCTCACCCTATCTCTGTCCACCTTCTCGACCTCCTCTTTTCGTTTATCTCCTCCATCGTGTCTCTCTCTCTCTCTCTCTCTCTCTCTCTGTCCATCTCGTCCTTTTCTCTTTCTCTGTTCGTCTCCTCTTCCCTTTCTGTGTTGATGTCCTCCACTCCATCTCTCTGTCCATCTCCTCCTCCATCCACTCCCAGTCCATCTCTTCTCCCCCCCCCCCCAATCTCTCTGTCTGTCTATCTACTCCTCTTCCCTTTCTCTGTCCATTTCCCACTCTCCTTCTTTGTGTCCATCATCTCCTCCCTTCCACTTCCCTTCTCTCTCCATGTTATCACCCCAACCGCAGTTAGCTGCTTCTTACCCTCACAGTGTTTCTTTCCAGATAGTAAGTAACAAGTGTACCAAGTTTGGCAGAAATCGGTCCAATGTCTTATTAGGAAATGTGGAACATAGGTACATAAACACACAAATAAATACGTTTTTATAATACGTGTGTTTGTCGCAGCGCATATCCTATCGTCCTGTCTCATCTACATCCACATGTACGCTATTAATCTGCACATCACAATTAAGTGCCTGGCAGAGGGTTCATTGAACTACTTTCACATTAATTCTCTATTATTCCATTCTCGAAGAGGGCTCGGAAAAAGCGAACACCTGTATCTATCCGTGCGAGCTCTGATTTACTTTATTTTATTATGACGATCGTTTCGCCCTATGTAAGTCGGCGTTAGGAAAATATTTTCGTATTCCGAGGAGAAAGTTCGTGATTGAATTTTGTGAGAAGATTCCACCGCAACGAAAAACATCTTTGTTTTAATGATTTCCACCCCAAATCCTATATCATCTCCATGACATTCTCTCCCCTATTTCTCTATAACACAAAACACGCTACCTTCTTTGAACTTTCTCGACGTACCCCGTTAAATCTCGGTGTTACGGATCCCACACCGCACAGCAGTAATCCAAAAGAGGACGGACAGACAGCGTTTCTTTGGCAGATCTATTACATCTTGTAAGTGTACTGACAATAAAACACAGTCTTTGGTTCGTCTTATTCACAACATTTTCTGTGTGTTCTTTACAATTTAACTTGTTCCTAATTGTAGTTCCTAGGTAGTTAGTTGAATTTACGGCCTTTAGATTTGATGGACTTATCGTGTAACCAAAGTTTAACGGACTCCTTTGAGCACTCACGTGAAAGGCCTCACACGTTTCGTTATTTAAGGTTAATTCCCAATTTTTGCTCCATTCAGATATCTTTTCTAAATCTTTTGCGATTGGTTTTGATCTTCTGATGACTTTACTAGGCAACGAACGACAGCACCGTCTGCAGACAAACTGCTCAGATTGCCTTCTAATCGTTTACGAAGGTAAGGAACAGCAGAGGGCATGTAACACTACCTTGGGGAGCACTAGAAATCATTTCTGTTTCAACCAGTGACTTTTCCTCAATTACTGCGAACTGTGACCTCTCTGACAGGAAAACACGAATCCAGTCGTGTAAGTGAGACTGTGTTCCACACGCACGCAATTTGGTTACTAGCCGCTTGTGAGTTACGGTACCAAAAGTTTTCAGAAAATCTATAAATACGAATTCAAGGTGTAGTCCCTTGTCGGTAGCACTCATCGCTTCGTGTGAGTAAAGAGGTAGCTTTGTTTCTCGTAATGTTCCTCAAGAACGATGTTGTGTAAATTCGTGTTGAATATATGGAAATAGACCGTCCTCTTCGAGGTAATTCGTAATGTTCGAACACAATACATGTTCCAAAATTCTGCTGCAGACCCGCGTTAATGATATGTGTCAGTAATCTAGTGGACTATTCTAACTGATGGGACGTGTGCCACTTTCCACTTTTTGGGTACATATTTGTCGTCGAGAGAGCGGTTTCATATGACTTAAGTACACAGCTATTGCATCAGCATACTGTGAAATGAACCTAGTTAGTATACAGCCTCGAGGGGAAGACTTACTAAAAGTAAGTGATTTGAGTTGCTTCACTACTCAGAGGATCTCTACTTCTAAGTTACTCATAATGGTAGCTATTCTCGATTTGAATTCTTGAATATTTATTTCGTCTTCTTGAAGCAATTTCGAAAGGCTGTGTTTAGTAACTTTGTTTTAGCAGCATTGCCGTCGATAGTATTTCCATTGCTCTCGCGCAGAGAGGGCAGTGATTGTGTCTTCCCGGTAGCATACTTCGCATACGGCCAGAATCTCTTTAGATTTTCTGCCAGATTTTGATACGAAGTTCCATTGTGGAAACTATTATAAGGATCTCGCATTGAAGTCCGCGCTAAATTTCGAGCGTCTGTAAAAGACTGCCAATCTTGGGGATTTTACGTTCGTTTAAGTTTGGCATGCCTTTTTCCTTCTTTCTACATCAGGGTTCTCACCTGTTTTGGGGTATCAGCTCCGTCTGTAGTAAATTTATGTGGTATAACTCTTTCTATAGTTGTCGATACTGTTTCTTTGAATTCAAGCCACATCTCGTCTGTACTTGCTTGTTAATTTGGAAGGAGTGGAGATTGTCTCTCAGGAAGGTGTCAAGCCAATTTTTCCTGCTTTCTTGGATAGGTATATTTTTGGTTTATTTTTGTGGGTTTGGAAGCTACGGTACTTAGTCTTGCTACGACAGCCATGTCTTCACTAATACCTCTATCCTTTTTGATGCTCGTTATTAGCTCAGGATTATTTGATGCTAAGAGGTCAAGTACGTTTTTTCAACCATTTGCTATTCGCGTGAGCTCATGAACTAATTACTCGAAATATTTTTCGAGGAATGCGTTTAGCACAATTTCGGTTGGTGCTTTGTGCGTACCTCCTGATTTAAACTTGTATTTCCACCAACATATCGACGGCAAACTGAAGTAACCGCCAACTATAATTGCGTGATTCCTTACGTGTTTGAAATTTGACTCAAGTTTTCTTTGCCTTTTCGCAGTTCTATCATCTGAGTTGGGAGGTCGGTAAAAGTATCCAACTATTATTTTATTCCAGTTGCAAAGAATGAAATCTGCTCATACTAACTCACAGAAACTATTTACTTCGATTTCACTACAAGATAAAGCACCTCTTACAGCAACAAATGCGCTACCGCCAACTGTGTTTAACCCATCCTTTCTGAACAGCGTCAGGTAGATCGCAGAAATTTCGGCTGGACTTATCTCCAGCTTTAGCCAGCTTTCAGTGCCTATACGATTTGAGCGTCAGTACTTTCTGTTAGCACTTTGAGCTCTGGTGCTTTCCCAGCGTAGCTACGACAGCTTACAACCGTTATACCGACGGTACCTAGATGTACGCTCTTTCTGTGTTCGACCTGCACCCTTTTTGTGTTTCTCCGAGACCATCTAATCTAAAAAAAACTGTCCAGTCCACGTCACACAGTCCTCGCTACACGTGTAGCCAGCGTAAACGTCCTCGTGTACAGAATTATTCATTTCAGAGTATTTGTGGTTCGTAATAAATTGTCAATGGTATAAAATAAGTGTGACCAAACACAGATGATGTGAGGCAGAGTGGCTGATTAATTTTTTTACTAACTACCTATCATTCTTCGTGAATCTCTTATTTTCCAGCTCCATTAGTTCATTTAAAATTTGATCAGGATTTGTCGAAAAGTTCTAATGGCAGTTAGGTGCTCGAAGTACCATGCCTGCTAATAAACCGATTAATTACTTAGGTCTGAAGGTTTCAGTTTTCTAATCTATATTTATATCAGTGTTAGTACTTGATGTCTGAAATGGTGACGGAGTTCACCAATATGCTATTGCATGATTAGTACACATGTACTGAAGTACTGACAGTGTGGTGAATACTGTATCTTTAATTGTTATATATTGTGATTAATAAAAACAGCTAATAGTCTACTAGACAATAAAAGATGTGGGTAGTGTTTTGACTACTATATATAAAATGTATGGTTAACAGGGTTCGCAGGAGAGCTTCTGTAAAGTTTTGAAGGTGGGAGACGAGGTACTGGCAGAAGTAAAGCTGTGAGGACCGGGCGTGAGTCGTGCTTGGGTAACTCAGTTTGCCGGCACGGTAGCTCAGCGTGTTCGGTCAGAGGGTTAGCTACCCTGTGTAATAAAAAAGCTGAGTTAATCGATCAACAACGAACTGAAACGGGTGTCTTTCGACGTCCGCCCAGAGCAGATACAACGAACGAAAAGGAACAAAATGAGATTAAAAAAAAAATGTTGGTAGAGCACTTGCCCGCGAAAGGCAAAGGTCCCGAGTTCGAGCCTCGGTCCGGCACACAGTTTTAATCTGCCAGGAAGTTTCGTACGGTTAACAGTTTTTATGGGTCAAAGAGTATAGTATATTTTCTGTTTTTTATTTTTCATATTTTGTGACTTACAGTTTTTATAAGATAATCAATTTTTACTGCGCAGTCATTACTTGTAATACTATTTTGAAGGAATGTACACGTAAATTTCAATATAATTTGGAGATCAAGCACCTAATTTAAATATTCTATGATTATCAGATACAAAGACTGTTTGAAATGCTTCTCCAACCTCTAAATAGGATGAGTAAAGAGCCCTGACTCTTTTCCAAACTTGAAAATGTCGTATTTGTGCAAGATGTATTGCGACTGAATGTGCATGTTATTGTTGTGATGTGTAACCTATGTTCCTTGGCTTATTCTACTTATCATTCTTGTGCTTGCACGGCCACATGCTCATACGTGAATAAGTAATCACTGACTACTTACCAAAATTATGGATAAGTGGCGTTATTTTTTCAATATGGCGGATGTGGTGTTTAATAATTTTACTGGTCGTCTTTTCGAATTACTACTTAATTATCTTTTCTCTTAGCTAGAAACTGTATAAGCTGTTTTTGTTTACTATTAAAAACAGTCTTGATCACGATTTATTTATGAATGTGACCGGTTTCGACCACTACTGTGGTCATCTTCAGACCATTGAGTATGTACCTCTTTCTGTTGTAGTGATTCTCCAACAGAAAGATGTACCTACTCAATGGTCTGAAGATGACCACCGTAGTGGTCGAAACCGGTCACCTTGATAAATAAATCGTCATCAAGACTGTTTTTAATAGTAAATATTTGTAAGACATTGATCACTGCCACTCCCATAATGTATTCAAAAGTAATTAAAGCTGTTTTTGTATTGCAACCAGGTTTTGCCAGAAGATGGCCAGTTACTTCGAGACTAGTTTTAGAATAACAAAACAAAAACTTTTAACTTCTTGGTGTCGTTATTTAGCAGTTAAATGTATTTAGTTTGTATAAGTAAATGTGTGCTTCGAAGCTCATCCGGCTCCCACCCCTGGGGCTACTTCCTCCACGCAAACACTGCTAATAAGGCCAGTAAATGCAAACTTGTAATTAGTGTTTAGTTTTTGACGTTCCTGAGCTGCTGCCTCCGCTCGCCGGAGAGGTGTGGCCGTCATTGTCAGACACACACCTGCTCGTTACGCAGCGCCGGCTGGCGGCCTACCTCCGGCTAGGGCAGGGCACGTGTGTTTTGCGCAGCGGCGCGCGCCGAGGACTTCTCGCCGGGCTTCATTAATTAGCTCCGGGGGGTGGGGGGAGGGTAGACGGAGACGGATGCGTGCGCAGCGTCCCGCGGCAAATCGGGATAAGCCGCAGCCCTGACGAACTGCGCCACCCCCACCCCCACCCCCACCCCTCAGTCGTGGTAATGACGGTAAACACGGCTGCCGACGAGCTGCTCGGCAGGTCTGCTCCGCTCTGCAGCGGCCGGTGAAGTTCCTGCGCAGGCACGGGACTCACCCGCTGCAAGTAGGAGCATTACGTACGAGAAATTCCACCAGTTTCCTGCTGAAGAAGATGCAGGAAAATTGAACGATAAGGAGACCGGATAGTGTAGCTTCGCTATTTTGAAAGGTCTACATTTCTGGTCAACTCAGGGGCTAATACTTTGTACAAAAATATCGTGGGCAATGTGTTCTGGCCAGACGAAACTACACTATTGGCCATTAAAACTGCTACACCAAGAACAAATGCAAAAAGATAACCTGGTATTCATTGGACAAATACATTATACTAGAATTGACATGTGATTACATTTTCACGCAATTTGGGTGCATAGATCCTGAGAAATCAGTACCCAGAACAACCACCTCTGGGCGCAATAACGGCCTTTATAAGCCTGTGCATTGAGTCAAACAGAGCTTGGATGGCGTGTACAGGTACCGCTGACCGTGCAGCTTCAACACGATACCACGGTTCATCAAGAGTAGTGACTGGCGTATTGTGACGAGCCAGTTGCTCGGCCACCATTGACCAGACGTTTTCAATCGGTGAGAAATCTAGAGAATGTGCTGGCCAGGGCAGCAGTCGAACATTTTCTATATCCAGAAAGGCCCGTACAGGACCTGCAACATGCGGTCGTGCATTATCCCGCTGAAATGTAGGGTTTCGCAGGGATCGAATGAAGGGTAGAGCCACGGGCCGTAACACATCTCAAATGTGACGTCCACTGTTCAAAAAAATGGCTCTGAGCACTATGCGACTTAACATCTTAGGTCATCAGTCCCCTAGAACTTAGAACTACTTAAACCTAACTAACCTAAGGACATCACACACATCCATACCCGAGGCAGGATTCGAACCTGCGACCGTAGCAGTCCCGCGGTTCCGGACTGCAGCGCGTAGAACCGCAAGACCACCGCGGCCGGCTATGGTCCACTGTTCAAAGTGCAGTCAATGCGAACAAGAGGTGACCGAGACGTGTAACCAATGGCACCCCATTCCATCACGCCGGGTGATACGCCAGTATGGCGATGATGAATACACGCTTCCTATGTGCGTTCACCACGATGTCGCCAAACACGGATGCGACCATCATGATGCCGTAAACAGAACCTGGATTCATTCGTGCACCCGGGTTCGTCGTTGAGTACACCATCGCAGGCGCTCCTGTCTGGGATGCACCGAGCGAGGTGCCGCAGTGGTTAGCACACTGGCCTCGCATTCGGAAGGACGATGGTTCAATCCCGCGTCCGACCATCCTGATTTAGGTTTTCCGTGATTTCCCTAAATCGCTCCAGGCAAACGCCGGGATGATTCCTTTGAAAGGGCACGGCCGACTTCCTTCCCCATCCTTCCCTAATCCTATGAGACCAATAACCTCGCTGTTTGGTCTCTTCCCCCAAATAACCAACCAACCTGTCTGGGATGCAGCGTCAAGAGTAACCGCAGCCACCGTCTCCGAGCTGATAGTCCATGCTGCTGCAAACGTCGTCGAACTGTTCGTGCAGGTGGTTGTCTTGCAAACGTCACCATCTGTAGACTCAGGGATCGAGACGTGGCTGCACGATCCGTTACAGCCATGGGGATAAGGTGCCTGTCATCTCCACTGCTATGATCGGAGGCCGTTGGTATCCAGCACGGCGTTCCGTATTACCCTCCTGAACCCACGGATTCCATATTCTGCTGACAGTCATTGGATCTCGACCAACTCAAGCAGGAACGCCGCGATACGATAAACCGCAATTACGATAGGCTACAATCCGACCTTTATCAAAGTCGGGAAGGTGATGGTACGCATTTCTCCTCCTTACACGACGCATCACAACAACGTTTCACCAGGCAACGCCCGTCAACAGCTGTTTGTGTATGAGCAGAAATCGGTTGGAAACTTTCCTCATGTCAGCACGTTGTAGGTGTCGCCACCGGCGCCAACCTTGTGTGAATGCTCTGAACAGCTAATCATTTGCATATCACAGCATCTTCTTCCTGTCGGTTTCGCGTCTGTAGCGCGTCATCTTCGTGGTGTAGCAATTTTAATGGCCATTAGTGTACTTTCGTCTAGTCATAACCATGGGCTCTCTGACTGCTGTGGGAAAAATGCTTATCAAACTAGAGCACATGAAATATTAGTTGACTTTATTGGACAAATGAATGAAAGATAACGTTTGACATAGAATTGCTTGATAATTTACAACTGTCATTGTCTACGAAAGCATCACTTCATGCACTGGTCAACAAACTGTCCTCTTCAAGTACAATGTTCGGTATTTATAACAGTACAAGTTCACCTGGAACTTGAAAAATTCGTTGCCCCTAGATGATGAAATTCACTGCTGAAGCTGAAGTGTCAAACTGGCTGATCTCCTGCGTGCTTCGCACTATGTTGACCTCAGTGTAATGGCGCTGCTGTACTGGGGGAGGGTGGGGTGTCTTCTGCAGTGTCTCCCATTGGTCGTTGTGGAGTACAGCGAGCCCCCGCTAATGCATGTGGTATGGATCTGCGTTGCCGACTTTGGTGCGGCACCGCGATCTCCAGATGATACCGAACAGTGTTTGTACGATGTACGAAATGTGAAAAGATTTGTAGCTCGAATTGTCCAGAAGCATTTAACTTTGACCAGAATTATTGATTTTTCTGCTGTATTTGTTCAGTTTGGTTCACTTTATGGAAAGTTGCAGTGCTGCCTCGGAGAAACTTACGTAAAGTAATCTGAAACATAACACCCAATAAAAAGCTAAAGGAATCGTCAGCCCAAAGACTGTTTTGAACTCCACACTGCTTTACTGGGCGTGTTTTTGTTGAAGGTGGTATGCCTTCTTTCGCCCCTCCAACTGACTTACCCATCCAGTTATAGGGGGATCTACAGGTTATCTTGATTCCCAAACCACAGTGTAACTCGAAAATTTTCACATCATCAACTATTGCCAGATGTGAAAGGAGTGATAAGTGACAAATGAAATATTATGAGCAAAATACATACTGTGAGGTTATAATTTAAGTGTAGCTGCTCATGACGGTCCAATGTGGACTGTGACTACAACTTGGTAGGTATGCTAATGTGTTAATGCAGTGCCGATTTACGCTGAAATATATGAAGATAACTACAGCCCACACTAGACTTATGTGGGTATCTGCTCTTTAATTACAACCATTCTTTACTTTTTATTTGCGTCCATAGTGACGAAAGATACAACCATGTAAACGTTCCAGGAAAATATGGCGAACATTTTCGAGTTATTTTCCACTTCTTAAATTTCTAAGGAATGTCGTTCTACTCCTTCTCAAGCATGTTGCTGGATATCGTAACACAAATATTTTCGGCTCCCTGTCACAAACAGTTCCCAAGCAAAGTGTACCCAAAGCTCTAGAAAAGAAGTTAAAGTAAAAATAAGCTATTTTCAAAAACGTAAATAACTCAGATAGCACCAGGAAAGTCCATCAGCGTGGTCTTACTCGTTCTAGGACTACAGCTCTTCTTTTTCCTTTTGTCTTCTATCAGCTGTAACATCTTTAGAGTCTCTTCAGCCTTGCCGGCCGAAGTGGCCGTCGGTTCTAGGCGCTACAATCTGCAACCGCGCGACCGCTACGGTCGCAGGTTCGAATCCTGCCTCGGGCATGGATGTGTGTGATGTCCTTAGGTTAGTTAGGTTTAAGTAGTTCTAAGTTCTAGGGGACTGATGACCACAGCAGTTAAGTCCCATAGTGCTCAGAGCCATTTCAACCATCTTCAGCCTTAGCAAGATGCTGTTGAGTGCAGTGTCCGTGTCATGTCCAAATTTTACCGGGGATGCCTCCACACATCTAATTTCCTGCTTCATCTTACGTCCTTAGAACATGTTATCGTAGCCAGAATTCCAAGTTTCAAAGGACTTCCTCGTAAAAAATGCTTTTACGATACAGTACCTTCTCGTGAATTCTGTGACTGAAACTTTCAATCTGGTTTTGATTTAGACTATGAACGCAGTTTCTTAAACGACGCGTGTCTAGAAAGAAAGGTTTAATATTTGTCACCAGTGCTTATGGATATAAAATTCCCCGTTGATAAGCGCCATGTGAATCCACATCACATCTCAGTAACTTCGAGTTAACTGCAAACAGTGGAGTAACGTCTGTTGAGAGTTAAAAAACCGCCCATACCGCTTCTCTTCGTATTTTAAGCGATGAGAACTCTGCCGCAAATCTCTCTCAGTACCTGTGACACATTTAAGATCTGTTAAACAGCCTCTTGCTGTTGATGATGCTCTCGGTTTACTGTAACCTTGCTCCAATTAATTTCTGCACATGTGCACATCTTGCTAAGTTTCTAAAAATTGCACACACACACACACACACACACACACACACACACACACACACACACACAATACTTAGTAGTGCCGTCACAAGTTTCAGTTGAGAGCTGAAGCAGAAAAAAATGGGGTACACTAAACAAAGTTGGCAGGAGAGGGGTGTGTTTTCTGATGCGCCATCTTAAAATGCCAGAGTTAGGTCTTTTAAATTTCCGAACGACCGAATAGCAAACATCTTTCAATTTTCAATAAAATGACGCATGTCTGCAAAAAGTAACAATTCAACCTTTTTTCATCGATTTTAAGCAAACACTACTCTTAACGTCCATTATAGCGAAGCAGTGAATTCTCTTCTGTAACTCACTGTTCAGCCTCTACGCCTCTGTAATTGCATGTTACAGAAGAAACACGCGTGACGAATGACGAAAGTGCAGTATGCCATCTGTCTAGCAAATATGTTTCGTTTATAAACAAGTAAGACAAAATAAATAATGTAGAAAGAAAAACAAAAAGTTCGTAACACCATATAGTTCAGAAATCGAAAGACCCAATAAACTGTTTGGCCTTAGTATACGATGTGACTATTACAGCGCCATCATCACAAAGCGAAAATGTGGTCCAACTAAAACATTCATATTTGTTTACGTACTACACTAATATGTAATAAAAATGGGGGTTCCTATTTAAAAAAACGCAGTTGATAACCGTTTGATCTATGGCAGCCCCATCTAGCGGGCCAACCATAGCGCCGTCTCGTTTTCCCATATATATATATATATATATATATATATATATATATATATATATATATATATATATATATATTCAGGCCTGAGAGTCACTTTTAGCCATCATTTTTATCATTTTTGATATATCAATGACTCTGAGGCCTAAAATTTTGATATATCAAAAATGATAAAAATGATGTCTAAAACTGACTGTCAGGCCTGAAATTAAGTGTCCCTATGCTATTTCCATACACAAATTGTTACAAAACTCATTTGGTTAAAAAATAACAGTCTAAGCAAGCAGTTCGTATTGAAGTTTTAGGCTTAAATGAGGCAGTGTACCAAAACGAAGCTGATCAACTCTCTAACTGCACAAAGAAATGTTGACTAAAATAATGTGCTATGTAGATAAGCACAGAAACGAATAGGCACTCTGAATTATTGAAACTTACTGGAAGAATGCATTTAACATGTGATGCTTAGTACATGACTGAACACTCAGTTTCAGCAAAGAGACTTCCATAAAATGGGAAACACGAATATGAACTTTGTGAATATGAACATTGCCAATTAAGGAAGTGATCCGTATTAGCTATGTTGCATAGTGAAATGGCAAACAGTTTAACTCTTCTACGAAACTCAGTTATCATCTTTCGGCCGTATAAAATAAGAATATCTCCCACGTATCTATCCCAAAAAACGATTTTGTTGGGAAGGCTTGCATCACATTCAGAGGGAGACATGCAAAGATTTGCCAGGCAGTATGCCAATGATGAACACGTTGTCAATCTTTGATTTTGAATGTAAACGTCGTTGCCGAATTTAAAATTATTACATTTCAAAACAGTATCGAGTAGTGGGAGCGCCTCATGACTAGTTAATTTGTATATCTATATCGATTTCCTTCCAACCTGTCTTCGATGCATAATAGGCGCCGTGTATTAGGAACCGTGTCCCTTTTGCTGTAATAAACATCATCTGGGCCACAAGTTTTATTTACCGTCAGGAGATTTCAATCTGCACTGTCGGACCTGAAGATCAACTGCAGCACAGATTGAAACCGGTTGTCGGTAAATAAAAAGCGCTGATCCAGACCGTTTTTGTTTATTTCTTATACTGTTCAAATGGCTCTGAGCACTATGGGACTTAACATCTGAGGTCTTCAGTACCCTAGAACTTATAACTACCTAAACCTAACTAACCTAAGGACATCATACATATCCATGCCCGAGGCAGGCTTCGAACCTGCGACTGTAGCAGCAGCGCGGTTCCGGACTGAAGCGGCTAGAGCCGCTCGGCCACCGTGGCCAGCTCTTATACTGTCTTTGTTTGCTCTTAATGATCTATATTTATTTTTGGTTTCGTATTTCATCGTAGTCTCTAACTGATCTGTTTTTCTGCCTAACACCACCGTATGTTACTGCCACACGAGTCTGTTCCGCATTATGTTGCTCTCTCAACGGTGATATTATGTAACAGTTTTCCCGTTTTATTGCTTCCCTTAACTTTAATTCCTTATTTTGGAACTTTAAATTTTAGACCTTATCATTCACTTGGAGGTTTTTGTTGTAGGATCCCTTCCTATCTCGATTGCTACTACACTGCTCTGCCGATTTTCTAACCGGATTGACGTTCCTTTGATTTGACTGAGATTTTGGGTCGTCGATATAAGCCTGTTCTGGATTGTATATAAATGATTGTGTGTACTGTTACTGTTAGTTAGATATAGTGGGAATTATTGAAGTTAGTGGCAGGAGGAACAAGACTTTTGGTCAGGTGAATACAGGGTTATAAACACAAAATCAAATAAGGGTAATGCAGGAGTAGGTTTAATAATGAAAAAAAAATAGGAGTGCGAGTAAGCTACTACAAACAGCATAGTGAACGCATTATTGTGACCAAGATAGACACGAAGCCCACGCCTACTACAGTAGTACAAGTTTACATGCCAACTAGCTCTGCAGATGATGAAGAAATTGAAGAAATATATGATGAGTTAAAAGAAATTATACAGGTAGTGAAGGGAGACGAAAATTTGATAGTCATGGGTGACTGGAATTCGAGAGTAGGGAAAGGGAGAGAAGGAAACATAGTAGGTGAATATGGATTGGGGCTAAGAAATGAAAGAGGAAGCCGGCTGGTAGAGTTTTGTACAGAGCATAACTTAATCAAAGCTAACACTTGGTTCAAGAATCATGAAAGAAGGTTGTATACATGGAAGAATCCTGGAGATACTAGAAGGTATCAGATAGATTATATAATGGTAAGACAGAGATTTAGAAACCAGGTTTGAAATTGTAAGACATTTCCGGGGGCAGATGTGGACTCTGACCACAATCTATTGGTTATGAACTGTAGATTAAAACTGAAGAAATTGCAAAAAGGTGGTAATTTAAGGAGATGGGACCTGGATAAACTGAAAGAACCAGAGGTTGTACTGAGTTTCAGGGAAAGCATAAGGGAACAATTGACAGGACTGGGGGAAAGAAGTGCAGTAGAAGAAGAATGGGTAGCTCTGAGGGATGATGTAGTGAAGGCAGCAGAGGATCAAATTAGTAAAAACACGAGGGCTAGTAGAACTCCTTGGGTAACAGAAGAAATATTGAACTTCATCGATGAAAGGAGAATATATAAAAATGTAGTAAATGAAGCAGGCAAAAAGGAATACAAACGTCCCAAAAATGAGATCGATAGGAAGTGTAAAATGGCTAAGCAGGGATGGCTAGAGGACGAATGTAAGGGTGTAGAGGCTTATCTCACTAGGGGTAAGATAGATACTGCCTACACGAAAATTAAAGAGACCTTTGGAGAAAAGAGAGCCACTTGTATGAATATCAAGAGCTGAGATGGAGACCCAGCTCCAAGCAATGAAGGGAACGCAGAAAGGTGGAAGGAGTATATAGAGGGTCTATACAAGGGCGATGTACTTGAGGACAATATTATGGAAATGGAAGAGGATGTAGATGAAGATGAAATGGGAGATACGATACTTCGTGAAGAGTTTGACAGAGCCGTGAAAGACCCGAGCCGAAACAAGGCCCCGGAAGTACACAACATTCCATTGGAACCACTGACGGCCTTGGGAGAGCCAGTCCTGACAAAACTCTACCATCTGGTGAGCAAGATGTATGAGACAGGCGAAATTCCCTCAGACTACAAGAAGTATATAATAATTCCAATCCCAAAGAAAGCAGGTGTTGAGAGATGTGGAAATTACCGAAATATGAGTTTAATAAGTCACAGCTGCAAAATACTAAAGCGTATTATTTACAGACGAATGGAAAAACTGGTAGAAGCCAACCTCGGGGAAGATCAGTTTGGATTCCGTAGAAATGTTGGAACACGTGAGGCAATACTGACCTTACGACTTATCTTAGAAGAAAGATTAAGGAAAGGCAAACCTACGTTTCTAGCATTTGTAGACTTAGAGACAGCTTTTGACAATGTTGACTGGAATACTCTCTTTCAAATTCTAAAGGTGGCAGGGGTAAAATACAGGGAGCGAAAGGCTATTTACAATTTGTACAGGAACCAGATGGCAGTTATAAGAGTCGAGGGGCATGAAAGGGAAGCAGCGGTTGGGAAGGGAGTGAGACAGGGTTGTATCCTCTCCCCGATTTATTCAATCTGTATATTGAGCAAGCAGTAAAGGAAACAAAAGAAAAATTCGGAGTAGGTATTAAAATCCATGGAGAAGAAATAAAAACTTTGAGGTTCGCTGATGACATTGTAATTCTATCTGAGGCAGCAAAGGACTTGGAAGAGCAGTTGAACGGAATGGACAGTGTCTTGAAAGGAGGATATAAGATGAACATAAACAAAAGCAAAACGAGGATAATGGAATGTTGTCGAATTAAGTCAGGTGATGCTGAGGGAATTAAATTAGGAAATGAGACACTTAAAATAGTAAAGGAGTTTTGCTATTTGGGGAACAAAAGCTGATGATGGTCGAAGTAGAGAGGATATAAAATGTAGACTGGCAATGACAAGGAAAGCGTTTCTGAAGAAGAGAAATTTGTTAACATCGAGTATAGACTTAAGTGTCAGGAAGTCGTTTCTGAAAGTATTTGTATGGAGTGTAGCCATGTATGGAAGTGAAACATGGACGATAAATAGTTTGGACAAAAAGAGAATAGAAGCTTTCGAAATGTGGTGCTACAGAAATATGCTGAAGATTAGATGGGTAGATCACATAACTGATGATGAAGTATTGGATAGAATTGGGAAGGAGTATGTGGCACAACTTGACAAGAAGAAGGGACCGGTTGGTAGGACATGTTCTGAGACATCGAGGGATCACCAATTTAGTGTTGGAGGGCAGCGTGGAGGGTAAACGTCGTAGAGGGAGACCAAGAGATGAATACTAAGCAGATTCAGAAGGGTGTAGGTTGCAGTAGGTACTGGGGGATGAAGAAGCTTGCACAGGACAGAATAGCATGGAGAGCTGCATCAAACCAGTCTCAGGACTGAAGACCACAACAACAACAACAACAGCGACAACATGGACAACGTTCTTTATTTTCCCCCCATTTTCTACTCAGGTATATACTTGAGGATTAAGTTGTAGGCTGCGAAACCGTGATTTCCGTAAAGGATCATTTATTACCTGTCCCCGTTTTTTATTTATCAAGAAACATGATTAAAATGTTTATGTGTCGTTTTGCAGCACACTTTGTCGGCGTTATTTTTATTCCACCAGAAGTGTAACTAGTTGATGGTAAAACCTAAGTCGTTAGGCCGCGCGTATTGCTCTTGGAATTTCTTGACTGGTCGAGATTTCGATCGCTGTGCAGGGATCATCATCATGACTACACCAGTGTGCCCAGACGACTGAACACTCTTGTTGTACACCTTGGCTAACTTTCATCACATTCAATGTCAAACATAAAAGTTTATGAATGCAAACTCCTGCATAACCTTTGTTACTAGTCTGGCAGAGGACGTCACTTCACGATTTCGTATAGATCAGACCCTTAATGACTTGGCCCTGTTTCAGCTGTACCTGCACCTACTTAGTGATTGCCTCAAGTGTGTTGTTACAGATATTTCATTTTGATGGATTTTGTTATTCAAAGAACACGCAACTCATAATGTGAAATTGTAGCACATTCTACATGCATATTCACCTTCTAGTAAGTGTTGAAAGTGAAGCTCCAAAACTACTTAACAATGTTTTGGCTTCTTAAAAACAGTTTTTTGTGCAAATTGTATCTGTATCGAATTCGCTTCTTGGGGTCCTTTAATAAGAAGAACCACATAGGTTGGATTTAACTCTTTAAGAAACTTCTAAGCCACCGAATTTGTTCTCGGTTCAATGGAAAATTGTTTTGACAAATGATGCAGGACCTGAGGGATACAATAGCTGTGAAAATTGAATAACTTGTGGACAATACCTTTACCCAGTTAGCTGTGACCTTTTCAGAGATATCGTCAATGGATTTTTTTTGTGATCTTTCAAAGGCGTTTGACTGTATAGGTCACGTTTGTGGGATCTTGCACACTCATTGCTTATAGCGTACCTAAAGGAATGTTGCGTTCTCGGAATGCTATACAGGAACTCAAACAAATAACATTAGTAGTTTTATTTGTATAAAGCAACTTAACGATACCTAACTTTAGAGTTACGTCGGCGTCGAAAGAGACATGCGAATAGTAATAGTCTTTGCTATAGTCAGAGAACAGACAAGCAACTGATAAGGATCACAACTAGTTGTTCTTGTTGCACGCACCGCAAATACGTTCCAGTAATGTCAGTTCCCTGAGGCGCTCTGAGCGGCCGAGGCTGACTGACGCTGACGCTGCACAGGCGGGGGTGGACCTCGGCGTGAGTAGGAAGTTCTAGCGCTGGTGCGCTTCGCCTACCTCGTGGCGGTGTGGCGAGTTGTGGCGTGGAGGTATGGAACTGCATGACGGTGTGGTGCATATGCATATTTTTTTTATATACCCAAAGACGACAGGAGAGTGAGAGAGAGCCAGTAGAAGTGGGGGAAATCGAAAGGCCTCATGTGGCTGGCCCGGTGGTGGGTATTCTTTTTTTGTCTTTTTTTTAATTTTTTTTGAAAGAGAAGAGGATAGTAGAAGGGCCAGTAAGAGAAGCAGCAAAACGAAAGGCTCAATTGACAAGCCGGTCTTTGAATGAGAGAATGAGAGAAGAAGGAAGATCAGAAAAACGAAGGCCATCTTCAACTTTTATAGTCCTGTTTTCCTCAGTTGCGTGTAATATTACGGTATATTAATAATTTTTACTTATGGACCGTCTGACAGCAACTAAATAAAACACTATTTTAGTGCCATACGCGTTTCGCCTTTATTTTCTACATGGCATCATCAGTGGCCTGGAATATGTACATATGTTAGCTATTTTATTTACATTTTTGTCATTGTGCCTATAGGTTATAAACAGTTCTGGTGGTTGGTATTTCCTATTATGTAGTAATGTTTTGAACTGTACTTACAGGTTGCGTGGACAATTTCCTACATATTACGCTCCTGTTGCATTTTTGGTGTTGTTCTTCTTCTTATGAACGCCAATTTGCGGGTTTTTTCCCCATTCCACAACACTATGCACTGAACGATTGTTTTAAAGCAATGTTTTGGTTTCTGTTGCCGACTGTCAAATGTTTTTGCCAAAGATCGAATGTTATTGCCAAACTTATGAGTGTAACTATAGGAGTATCTGTGGTCTGTTCGTGTATGCATTTGTGTGTGTGTGTGTGTGTGTGTGTGTGTGTGTGTGTGTGTATGTGTGTGTGTTTTGGTGTGATACATATTTTTTTTTGCTGTGTGCGTGTGTGTGTGTGTGTGTGTGTGTGTGTGTGTGTCTCCAGATGATGAGGGAAAGAGTTTTCTTTTTTTTTATTATTTTTTGTTTTATGTTATCATTTCCTTTACTAAGTGTAGTAGGGAGCCTGTGCTGATGTGTGTTTGTTCATTTATCACATGTTTGCTTTCTGCTATGGCTTTCTGGATGTGGAAGTTTTCTTGCATTTGTATAAGATGTTTGTCATGGTTGCTTATTCTCATTATTTTCATTTCTTGTTCCATGTTTGTAGGATGATGGTTGTAGTGTTTTAAATGCTCTGCAAATGTGGAATGGTTTGTTTCATACTTCCAACATCTGATATGTTCTTTGTATCTTGTTTGAAAATTCCTGCATGTCATGCCTATGTATACTGCATCACAACTTTGACATTCAAGTTTATATATTCCTGATTGTTGGAATTTGTCTCTCTTGGTAGCTGACTGGCTTAGGTGTGATTGAAGGGTTTGCCCAGGCTTATATGCCCAGCCGGTCTCTGACAACTGACGGTGAGGGAGACATGAGCAGAATCAGGGGTGGGAGAACCGAATAAGGGGGAGGGTAGCGATCCTGGGGGGGGGGGGGGGAGTCTATGGATGGAGTGGAGGACTAGAACAAGGAGGGAAAGAAGGACGAGACAACGTGGAAGAGGCGTGGTGCAGCCGGCAGGGAGGGGGGGGGGAGAAGGAAAGGAAGGGAACATAGGGAGCGAGGAGGGGAGGGGAGCAGGGGCGAACAGGGATCAGTGGGCAAGGAGGTCAGGCCATCGGGTGGAGGCCAGGCGATGGAGGTGGGTGCCAAGGAATAGGATGAGAGGATTGGCAGATTGGCGGGAGTGGTGGTGAAAGGAAACGGCAGACGAGCATACACCGTCGTGAAGGAGTGGGATACCAGCAAGCAAGTGAAGTTCGCGGGTGGGGAAACGGTACGGGAGGTGGAGGGCAAGCCGGAGAGCACGGTTCTGCACCGTCTGGAGACGGTGGAATGTAGGGGCGGCATTGCCCCACACGACCGAAGCATATTCGAGGATGGGGCGGACCAGGGACGTGTAGAGGAGGACGCCAAGATGCTGTGGAAGGGAGGAAGTCGGATTGATGAAAGGATAGAGCTGGCTGAGGCGCCGCAGGGCCTTGCGCCGTATGTCCTCAATGTGGGGACGTCAGGTGACGGCCCTGTCCAGGGTGACCCCCAGATATTTGGCGGACCCAGCCCATGGGGCGGGGGTACCGAGGACAGCGACGGGGGGTAGCGGCCGAGGCTGGCAGGAGCGGCGTTTATATCGTCACCTTGCAGGGGCGCGGCGCGGTCAAATTCCGCACACCATTGGAGGACGTTTCCTCACCGCCTTGTCTGGTCTTGGGTTCCTCATCTTCGTTCCTGCGCTTGTGATTACGCCGGAACATTCTCCCCCCCCCCCCCGGATCGTCGTCGGGTATGGAGTGCGACGATGGCGGGGGATGCAGGAGGGAGGGTGCCTCGACGGGCCGGAAACTGTGGCTGCAGGGGACGTCAAGCTTCTGGCCGTACCCCGCCATGCGGTCAGCGTTCTGGCGGAAACGTCCCTCGGAAAACGACCAGAAGGGTACGCGTCCGCCTACTGATGCCATTAACTAGATGAAGATGAAGAGGGAGGCGACTGCTGCGGTGTGGGCGGGTCCAGCTCCATCGGTAGGACGAGAGGAGGAGGAGGAGGCGAAGGCTCCGTCTCCAAGGGGTCGTCCTGCAGAGTCATGACACCCTCTGGCAGCTCCTGCGTCCCCGATGCCCTCTGGACCCGTGAGTCTGGGGGAAGAGACCCTGAAAGATCATCGTGTATGTGATAGAGGCGAAGATTAATTTGATGACGGCACTGCAAACCCTCTGGACCTGAAAGAAGACACATGCAAGCGCTAAGTCGACGGACGATCTCGCCTCGTGCCCACCGTCTGCTGCCGCTAAAAACCCTGTAAAAGACAATATCATGCGGCGCGAAGCGACACTTGCGGCCTTCCTTCGGCGCCGGATCCTGAGGAGGGTGTAGCAGGTGGAGCAATGTCCGATGGCGGCGGCCGTGAAGCAATTCCGCCTTCGATGATCCGTCTCGTGGGTGCGAAAGATACGAGGCGAGAAACAGTTGCAATGCTTGATCCGTGGTGTGTGCGGAGCGAGGTTTGGCCATCTGCTTCTTGAAGGTTCTGACAGAACGTTACACTTCGCCGTTTGACTGTGGATGGAACAGTGCACTACTTACAAGGGAACCTCCCCATCGCACCCCCCTCAGATTTAGTTATAAGTTGGCACAGTGGATAGGCCTTGAAAAACTGAACACAGACCACTCTAGAAAACAGGAAGAAGTTGTGTGCAACTGCAAAAAAAAATCAAAATATTCAAACTGAATAGTCCATGCGTAACATAGGCAACATCAAGGAAAGTGGAAAGGAAGGAGTGCAGCGGTCTCGGGGTTAGCGTGAGCAATGTGGAACGCGAGGACCTTGGTTCAAGTATTCCCTCGAGCGAAAAGTTTAATTTTTTATTTTCAGTTTATGTGACAAAGTCTTATGTTTTCATCACTTTCTTGGGAATGAGTATCACATCCACAAAAAAACTAAATCTGGCAAGCTAGAAGAATCTTTTTACCCATTCGCCAAGTGTACAAGTTAAGTGGGTCGACAACATATTCCTGTCATGTGACGCACATGCCGTCACCAGTGTCGTATAGAATATATCAGACGTGTTCTCCTGTGGAGGAATCGGTTGACTTATGACCTTGCGATCAAATGTTTTCGGTTTCCATTGGAGAGGCACGTCCTTTCGTCTAATAATCGCACGGTTTTGCGGTGCGGTCGCAAACCATAGACACTAAACTTATTACAGTGAACAGAGACGTCAATCAACGAACGGACAGATCATAACTTTGCGAAAACAAAGAAAGTAAAACTTTCACTCAAGGGAAGACTTGTACCAAGGATCCCACGTTCCGCAGCTACTCACGCTAACCACGAGACCACAGCGCTCGTGAACTCAGAATATCCTTGATTTTTGCCTATCTTGCGCATGGACTACACAGTTTGTATATTTTGCTTATTTTTTTCATAGTTCCACACAACTTCTTCCTGTTTTATCGATTGATCTGTGTTCAGTTTTTCAAGGCCTATCCACTGTGCCAACTTATAACTAAATCTGAGGGGGGTGCGATGGGAAGGTTCCCTTGTTAGATGCTGTATACCATCGCGTTCACAGAATATTTCAAATTCACTTGACGTGAACTGAGGGCCGTTCCCCGACACTGTGACTTCAAGCAAACCTTCGAGGCAAAAACTCGATGACACTACCTGAATTTGCTACGTCTGTTCCAAAAAGGTCCTGCGAAGTTTATATGCACACGTTGCCATGGCGATTCCTGTGGTGTCACCGCCAGACACCACACTTGCTAGGTGGTAGCTTTAAATCGGCCGCGGTCCATTAGTACATGTCGGACCCGCGTGTCGCCACTGTCAGTGATCGCAGACCCAGCGCCACCACACGGCAGGTCTCGAGAGACTTACTAGCACTCGCCCCAGTTGTACGGACGACTAAGCTAGCGATGCAACACTGACGAAGCCTCGTTTATTTGCAGAGAAGATAGAATAGCCTTCAGCTAAGTCAATGGCTACGACCTAGCAAGGCGCCATAGCAATTGATAGTTATCGTATGAAGCATGTCTCATCAAGAACGATGTGTACAATTGATGGATTGAAGTTAAGTATTCCAGAAGCTACGTACTTTTCTTTATAGCATTCATTACGTATCCTGTTTCAGACCTCACGCCATCCTGCGTGAGCTTATAGCGTGCATTTCGGCCTTCTCTAGCAATATAACAATTCCGACTTAGGCCAAGCAGAGAATTATTTTGGCGGAGCGGACTGATTTTCCGCACATACGTGACACTGTGACGTCATCTGTTCTATTTGGTCGTCCATGCCCTGCCAAGTAGAGTGTCGACGCGCTATGTGTTTCGTACGAAGAATCATCCAGTGTCATTGGTGAAGTAACTGCAACACTTCCTTTTGCAAAATTTTAGGGATCAATACACGTGACTCTCCATTGTCATTCACAACAAGAATCACACCATTCCGTACATCGAGGCTATGCCGACGTGCAAAGTATCGGCGCAGTAAAGAAACATTTATGCTCTTCAGGCAGTGAGGCCAAAATGTGTGAATATAATGGAGCAAAATATTCCACTCTGGATCAGCTTCCATGGCCTGTGCCATTTTTCTTATGGTTCAGCGGAAAAGACTGAAGCAATTCAGAATTCTGAGCATCGATGCGAGAGCAACATGCAGCAGAAGCGTCAAAGTCTGTGTAAGTGCCAATTGAAAGATGTGAAATTGCGTCCGCATTACCATGTTGAGCCATCGGGCGGCAAACAATCTCGTACTGGTATTGAGACAACAAGAAAGCGCATCTTTTCAATTTTTGGGTGGTTCATACGTAAAGCGGTTTCGCCGGCTGGAGCAAGGACTGCAAAGGCTTGTGATCCGTTACTAAGTAGAAATTTCTGCCATACAAATAGTGGTGGAATCTGGTGACACCATTCACAATAGTCAAAACCTCTATTTCAGTTTGTGAATACTCACACTGAGCTTTGGACAACACTTTTGTTGCGAAAGCAATAGGCCAGTCTTTACCACCAATTCTTTGCGAAAGCACTGCACCGATTCCGTAAGAAGAAGAGTCAATTTGCAATACAACTGGTTTGTCGCGACCAAAGTGAACTAAGCAGCGACCACTGAGCAATGCATCTTTAAGGTTTTGAAAAGCTTTTTGGCACTCATCTGTCCAAACAAAAGGGACATTGTTGCGACGAAATGGAGCTGCGATCTGCACTGCATTCGGTATGAACCGAATGTAATAGTTCATTTCACTAAAACTGACTGCAGTTCCATGATATTGGAAGGAACTGGCAAATGACGTATGACTAACAAATCCAACTGAAGAGAATGTACACCTTGACTGTTTATGACGTGACCAAGATAATGCAACTCAGGTTTAAGAAAAATCGCACTTGTCCAGTCTATACTTTAGTCCTGCATCAGATAACACACGAGAAAAAGCATCTAAATTTGCAATATGTTCTTCAGGTGCACGAACTGCTACTAAAATATCGTCCAGATAGTTTGAACAGCTTGGCACTTAAGCAGTCAGCTGTTCCAAATACCATTGAAAAATGGCGGGTGCGGAAGCACCGCCAAAAGGTAAACGCAAATATTTAAACATGCGCAAATGAGTATTCACTACACACATTTTTGAGATCCGAAAGAACAGATACCATCTGTGACCACGCAGCTCGTTGGAATGAAACTACAATGAAATGAATACCCATAGCTGCATAGAGGCGTTGATATAAGTCAACGGGAACAGTTGAAAATGTGTGCCCCGACTGGGACTCGAACCCGTGATCCCCTGCTTACATGGCGCTGCCTCCCCCGACCATCTTGCCATGAGACGTCACCTGGTCCCGCGGCGGAGCTGAGCTTCTAGGAGCCTTCAGCACGTGCGTCACTTCTCTGGAAGGTTCCAGACTCTGTCATTACATCTGTATAAACAGAACGCCGTGCAAGGGCCTGTAATCATTGATCTTAACTCCTGATGACGATAGTGAAAAATATGGCTCTATGCACTATGGGACTTAACATCTGAGGTCATCAGTCCCCTAGACTTAGAACTACTTAAACCTAACTAACCTGCCTGAGGCAGGATTCGAACCTGCGACCGTAGCAGCAGCAGCTGTCGCGAACTGAAAGGCCTAGAACCGCTCGGCCACAGTGGCCGGCACGACAGTGATACAGCTATGTAAAGCTCGACTGTTTTATTCGAGGTGACGTGGCTTTTAAACCGACAATATTCAACTGATCGTTTATTACTTAGTTTTTATTAAAGTTGTCAGTAGGTCAGAAAGGGGTTCAATATGCGGCAACAAAAATATTTGACCATTTGCTCAATAACATGAAATGTCTGACAGTTAGCAAACCAGGTTTTAAATAATACAAAACTATATTTTAAGAGGCGTTGCATAAGTAGGTCTAAAGTAACGTCTTCATTAATGTTAACAGTATTCGTATATACATAATACGTATCCTGTAAACTGACTCGTTCCACATCATTTCAATAAAAGAATCCTTCAAAAGATCAATGAAAGATGTAAGTAGGGAACTAACTAAAAGGTTTTAAATTATCAGTCACGCCTACTGCCCCAACATTTTTGTGGAAAATCATTTAACCAAAGCCAGCCACCAAATATAAATAAAAAACTTGCACTACGTCAGAATCAATTAGCCCATTAAGGAATAATCTTTAGCATCAACCGAGGACATTTAGTCTTAACTGCCACCGAGCTCTTCGACTCACAGAAATGTGCTTCAGTTATGAGAGAAGATTCTGTAGTCCGTTACAGAACCATTCAGGGGCGTGTCAGACGGGACATGCCACAATGCAAGCTGCAGGATACCATGCCACCGTTCAGATGAAATGGCAACCCACAGTTTTGAAAAGACGTTGCTAAGTAATGACATTAATTTCAGTGTGAGTTTAAACAGCCAGCAGTATTGTCTCCTCTGTCTACATCAACTAATATTTTTACATGCACTTTCGTAATCCGCCGTGTGTCCGAAAATACTTCATAGCCCACGCTCTAATCAAAGGTGACGCGGAATTAAAGCCCATCCGTTTCTTGGTACACGAGCGGCTGCATTCAGGAGTGAAATGTCGACGGGTTCAAACTGAGATTTTTCTGGTCTCTGTTGTTAGATACAGAAAATAAGTAATCGGCTGTTGGGATAAGTGGGTAGACATGACGATGACAGAGGAAATGAGGCCCCGGATTGGTTTAGTCGTCTGCTCTTTATGACTGCTTCGCGTGTTTGCAATGAACATACAGGAGAGCACAGACAATGGTTCATAAAATCATAGATGAGGCTTCCTAGATTCTCCAATAAATTACCAGAACAAAAGGCCACTCCGGCCTATAACTTTGTCAAGATTCGGGTTTACACAGTAACGTAACCTATTACATTCCACGAACGATGCAAGTGCTGGATTATATTACTCTAATCGAAACCTTGGGTACGAGGATTCATCACAATCTAAGTGACATACAGCCATAAGTACGTGCAGACAGATGTGCAATGGAACCTAGTAACCCTAGTCAGAAGGTACGTACACGTAAACTTTCGCAAATCTTTCTTGATATAAAAGCTTAACTGAAAATAATGCTCAATCACATGGTATTATATGTAGGCTGTGGGTTATCCGAGGCTCGAATTCTGTGAGCTGGAATTCTCGAATTCTCTGCCTTGCTTGGCGCTTGAGGGCCTGTATATACTGCATTTTGGGCTGTTTTCTTACGTATGAGACGTAAATATTTCTCTTTTTACCTACAATTCACAATCAGTGTACGTGAGAATATCAGTTGTTCAGAGAGTGTGATCTGTTAATGGACTGACGAAAGGCTGGCCGGGGTGGGCGTGCGGTTCTAGGCGCTACAGTCTGGAACGGCGCGACCGCTAGTGTCGCAGGTTCGAATCCTGCCTCGGGCATGGATGTGTGTGATGTCCTTAGCTAAGTTATATTTAAGTAGTTCTAAGTTCTAGGGGACTGATGACCTCAGAAGTTAAGTCCCATAGTGCTCAGAGCCATTTGAACCATTTTTGACAGACGAAAGCTGCTTGCATTGTACGCGTCTACCTAAGTTGCAAGGCTTGAGCTAATATTCATTTGTATAAATACATAAAACTGCATAAAATTCATAGGTTTTTAAAGAACAAAACTACAAGACCGAACTGGTACAAACAGATGGAAATAGACCTGAGAGAATTAGGGTCTCCAAATCTACAGGACACAAATGAAATCAGAAAAATCACGAACACACGGGGTTTTGAGGAAGGAGAGGGAAAAACTAACCGACATACGTGGTCTGCGCAACGAAAACTAGCCCATTCGTTGCGTATGAAGGAGTACTGGTCATAAAGGAAGGCCAACAAATGTTGTTTACGCGTGATCCTAAGTGATCCACCCACGAAGAAGAAGAAGATGAAAACTGCAACCAGTCATTCTTTTGAATAGTTACACTCCTGGAAATGGAAAAAAGAACACATTGACACCGGTGTGTCAGACCCACCATACTTGCTCCGGACACTGCGAGAGGGCTGTACAAGCAATGATCACACGCACGGCACAGCGGACACACCAGGAACCGCGGTGTTGGCCGTCGAATGGCGCTAGCTGCTGTGATAAACCTTTTGCATTTCCTTTATGTTTTCGTCTTCCTTAAAGGCAAAGAGACAAGATGAAGCGGTAGCCCAACATAGAGCCTATCCCTACCGTCATGTATTTTTTGACTTTCAGTTGTTAATAAACAGAGGATTTTTTCTGGTACCGGGAGGAGGAAGGAGGGATTCGCGCTCAGCTAGTGAAAGAGTGAGAAGCACGTCAATTTTTTAGCGAGTAATTGTAGACCGCCATTTTGGGGTCGCTATGAATAAGTGAGGAGTGTGGATTTCATATGTGCACCGTTTAGAAAAATACAGTATTGCTTTATTAACAGAAAGGTCGTGTGAGTCGTTATTTCGAATAGTACAATAATTACAATAACTGAAGCCCACCTGTGTACTTTGGAAAATTACGAAGATCCGATATGCTTAATAGGAACACGGTCAAGACTTCAAAGGTGAACGCGGCGACCAAACGTAGTATTATAAAGAATGGTAAGCACAAATCTACAGCGGAGAAAGAAACTACTCCGCCCTGCAAAATAATATGAACTAATACGGACTTATTTCCAGGCATAGCTCAGCTTATTGTGCTTGTCATTCACGCCGAAAAATTAATCTCATTAATTCAATACACTTTAAAAAGCCACGCATTTTATTATCATCTATTCCATTATTTTATTATACTATACTGCGCAGCATTTGTGCACCGCCGCCGTCAGTGTCAGCCAGTTTGCCGTGGCATACGGAGCTCCATCGCAGTCTTTAACACTGGTAGCATGCCGCGACAGCGTGGACGTGAACCGTATGTGCAGTTGACGGACTTTGAGCGAGGGCGTATAGTGGGCATGCGGGAGGCCGGGTGGACGTACCGCCGAATTGCTCAACACGTGGGGCGTGAGGTCTCCACAGTACATCGATGTTGTCGCCAGTGGTCGGCGGAAGGTGCACGTGCCCGTCGACTTGGGACCGGACCGCAGCGACGCACGGATGCACGCCAAGACCGTAGGATCCTACGCAGTGCCGTAGGGGACCGCACCGCCACTTCCCAGCAAATTAGGGACACTGTTGCTCCTGGGGTATCGGCGAGGACCATTCGCAACCGTCTCCATGAAGCTGGGCTACGGTCCCGCACACCGTTAGGCCGTCTTCCGCTCACGCCCCAACATCGTGCAGCCCGCCTCCAGTGGTGTCGCGACAGGCGTGAATGGAGGGACGAATGGAGACGTGTCGTCTTCAGCGATGAGAGTCGCTTCTGCCTTGGTGCCAATGATGGTCGTATGCGTGTTTGGCGCCGTGCAGGTGAGCACCACAATCAGGACTGCACACGACCGAGGCACACAGGGCCAACACCCGGCATCATGGTGTGGGGAGCGATCTCCTACACTGGCCGTACACCACTGGTGATCGTCGAGGGGACACTGAATAGTGCACGGTACATCCAAACCGTCATCGAACCCATCGGTCTACCATTCCTAGACCGGCAAGGGAACTTGCTGTTCCAACAGGACAATGCACGTCCGCATGTATCCCGTGCCACCCAACGTGCTCTAGAAGGTGTAAGTCAACTACCCTGGCCAGCAAGATCTCCGGATCTGTCCCCCATTGAGCATGTTTGGGACTGGATGAAGCGTCGTCTCACGCGGTCTGCACGTCCAGCACGAACGCTGGTCCAACTGAGGTGCCAGGTGGAAATGGCATGGCAAGCCGTTCCACAGGACTACATCCAGCATCTCTGCGATTGTCTGCATGGGAGAATAGCAGCCTGCATTGCTGCGAAAGGTGGATATACACTGTACTAGTGCCGACATTGTGCATGCTCTGTTGCCTGTGTCTATGTGCCTGTGGTTCTGTCAGTGTGATCATGTGATGTATCTGACCCCAGGAATGTGTCACTAAAGTTTCTCCTTCCTGGGACAATGAATTCACGGTGTTCTTATTTCAATTTCCAGGAGTGTATTTATTATTCCATCAACCGGTTTTTGAACCTTTTCAGGTTCATCTTCAGATGGTTTTCTGGAAATTGCATCATTTTTTCTGGCATAATGCAGGGTACTGGCTCTGTGGCAACAACATGGAACACGCTTTAATGTGTCGCCATTACTACTGTTTCATCTGTCGATGTGGAAGCAAATTTAGTTTTCTACTTACTACGATAGTATGAGCGGCTTTTTCCGTTAGTGTCCATCTGTCTTCTTCCATTTTGGTGGCCAGTTGGTACATCACCTCACACACTTTTACACCATGTTTATTCATTTACACTGTGACAGCGAAACTTTGTCAGCCTCCAGCACGTCCTATACAACTGTTGTCTGTATCAAATTTCTTGACAAAAAGGTATGGCGTGGACCTGTTTTGTTCAGAGATTTAAAGTCGATATAAGGACAAATATTTTAATCAGACTGGCGATAGCATGAGAAAATTTTGAAATTTGTCGTACGTTTCTACGGGACCAAACTGCTGAGGTCATCGGCGCCGAGGCTTCCACACTGCTTAATCCAAATTAAACTACTTAAACTAATTTACGCTAAGGACAACACACACACACCCATGTCCGGAGGACTCGAACCTCCGACGGGGGAAGCCGCGCGAAGCGTGGCAAGGCACCCCAGGCCGCGCGGCGATAAAATGAGAGTACAAAATAAAATAAATAAATAAATGAGTTACCACAAGAACAAATTTTAAGCGATCTGATGTCTTATTTCCATTCGTATATTAACGTATAATACAGTCAGCTTATGAGCAAATGTTTTAATCAAGACTGGCATTAACATGTATGTCCAGGAATAAATTAACACAGAGCTACAGTATTTGTAACGAGATACAGCTGTTTGTATGACCATGACCATTATATTTATATTTAAAACAATAACAAACCAGAAAACGATCTGAAGATGAGCCTGAAAAGGTTCGAAAACCGGTTCATGGAATAATAAATAACTATTCAAAACATTGACTGGTTGCAGTTTTATGTACTTACATTCAGTTAACTGTCACGGGTCCTAAAATAACCGTAATAGATAAGCTTAAATAAACGATTTTTCTCTTGCATCTGGCATCTTTAAGGATTTCACGATAGCTAAAAATGGTTCAAATGGCTCTGAGCACTATGGGACTTAACATCTGAGGTCATCAGTCCCTTGAACTTAGAACTACTTACACCTAACTAACCTAAGGACATCACACACATCATGCCCGAGGCAGGATTCGAACCTGCGACCGTAACGGGCGCGCGGTTCCAGACTGTAGCGCCTAGAACCGCTCGGCCACCCCGGCAGGCCTTCATGATAGCACGCTTCAATACTTACGTCTACTAATATTTCCTGATTGGCGAACTAAGAATGGCTTTGTATGTAAGGATAATTTATCATTTCATTTCGCATAATTTGCTGTCAAATGTACAGTTTGGCTTTGGAAGCGGTTTAACAACTGAAAAGGCTATATTCTCTTTTCACTGAGAGGTACTGGATGGATTAAACAAAAGGTTTCAAACGCTAGGCATCTTTTTTGATTTAACTAAGGCATTTGATGGTGTTGATCACAAAATATTGGTCCAGAAGTTGGACATGATGGACTATTGGGAATGGCTCGTAATTGGTGCACCTCTTACGTTAAGAACATCCAGTAAAAGGTCATTTTCCTCGTTATTTCGAATGGCTATGATGTCGGGTCCAAGTAGGTCACAGTTAAATGTTAAAAGTTCCTTCAAAAATTAAGCTGCTTCCATGGTTATATTGTTGATTACGTTTACATAAACTTATAGCCTGACGTTATTTTAGCATCCAAAAACATTTTATTTTATGTGTTATTATTTTTCTGTTGTAATTTCGTGGCCGGCCGGGGTGGCCGAGCGGTTCTAGGCGCTACAGTCTGGAACCGCGCGACCGCTGCGGTCGCAGGTTCGAATCCTGCCTCGGGCATGGATGTGTGTGATGTCCTTAGGTTAGTCAGGTTTAAGTAGTTCTAAGTTCTAGGGGACTGATGACCTCAGAAGTTAAGTCCCTTAGTGCTCAGAGCACTTTTTTTGTAATTTCGTGTACCGAGGCGGTCCATGACCATGGAGCTTTGCTCCTCAATTTGGTCCTACGGAACCAGACGAATAGAATAAAATTAAAAAAATAAAAGAAAGATGTCACTCACTTTTAAAAGTAAAAAGCAAATAATGAATGCAATGGGCTTGTGTCTACAATGTGTTGCGAAAGATGTGTATGAATCAGAAGCATGAGTTAGTATTGAAATTTAAAATCCTCAGTTCTCGATAACTTTTAACACAGTGTTCATCAAAAATCACTGAAAGCTAATACAGTATTCGAACTGTACAACGGTTTTAATTAATTACAGATTGCTATTGTTGGCCTGCAAAATAATTCTGTAAATTTCTTTATATCTACAGAAAGCTTTGCATGGCTGCTTTATGTTTCAGCCGCTACATTTTTAAAAGCGACGTTTTGACGTACTTTGAATTACTGAAAATAACGCCGAACTGAACATTCCACTGCAGGCGCACTCGTTCCGACTCACCAGAGCAGGATTCCGCATCTGCGGGTAATGAAGACAGAAGACCGATTGGCACTCAGCCCTCCACAAAGACCATTACGGCATTAACGTCCCGGCTCGGCACGGTGCAGAACAAAGGCCCTCCGAGGGGGCTTCTTTCAGTGCCCTCTGCTGAATCTTTGGGCATTAACGACGAATCACAGTGAAATTCAGTATACACCAACCACAAAGCTTTGGTGTTCCGAGTTCCTAGTTTTAGAAGTCTAGATGTCCGTTTTTTTTTTAAACGTGTTCTACAATTTCATTACACGTTTTCGTTACTCATTTTTATTTTTGTGTTACACAAGACACAGATTGAATCTGCAAACACCTGGTATATAAAGGTGCTACAACAAATTAATTTCTTACGACCGTTTAAACAAATGGTAAAATAGTTCGTGTTTTACGCACCATACTCTCTGTGTACAGTTAATTTCAACAGTGTAGAGATTTAATTAATTCTCAACGGGTAATATAAAACTTCAAGATAATATCGCCACTGCGGCGGAAACAAAGTATTCTTTTCATATCTGTGATCAAGAATAATTAAAGTCATGATATACAGGGTGTTACAAAAAGGTACGGCCAAACTTTCAGGAAACATTCCTCACACACAAATAAAGAAAAGATGTTATGTGGACATGTGTCCGGAAACGCTTGATTTCCATGTTAGAGCTCATTTTTGTTTCGTCAGTATGTACTGTACTTCCTCGATTCACCGCCAGTTGGCCCAATTGAAGGAAGGTAATGTTGACTTCGGTGCTTGTGTTGACATGCGACTCATTGCTCTATAGTACTAGCATCAAGCACATCAGTACGTAGCAACAACAGGTTTTGTTCATCACGAACGTGGTTTTGCAGTCAGTGCGGAGTTGACAGATGCCCATTTGATGTATGGATTAGCACGGGGCAATAGCCGTGGCGCGGTTCATTTGTATCGAGGCAGATTTCCAGAACGAAGGTGTCCCGACAGGAAGACGTTCGAAGCAATTGATCGACGTCTTAGGGAGCACGGAACATTCCAGCCTATGACTCGCGACTGGGGAAGACCTAGAACGACGAGGACACCTGCAATGGACGAGGCAATTCTTCGTGCAGTTGACGATAACCCTAATGTCAGCGTCAGAGAAGTTGCTGCTGTACAAGGTAACGTTGACCACGTCACTGTATGGAGAGTGCTACGGGAGAACCAGTTGTTTCCGTACCATGTACAGCGTGTGCAGGCACTATCAGCAGCTGATTGGCCTCCACGGGTACACTTCTGCGAATGGTTCATCCAACAATGTGTCAATCCTCATTTCAGTGCAAATGTTCTCTTTACGGATGAGGCTTCATACCAACGTGATAAAATTGAAAATTTTCACGATCACCATGTGTGGGCTGACGAGAATCCGCACGCAATTGTGCAATCACGTCATCAACACAGATTTTCTGTGAACGTTTGGGCAGGCATTGTTGGTGATGTCTTGATTGGGCCCCATGTTCTTCCACCTACGCTCAATGGAGCACGTTATCATGATTTCATACGGGATTCTCTACCTGTGCTGCTAGAACATGTGCCTTTACAAGTACGACACAACATGTGGTTCATGCACAATGGAGCTCCTGCACATTTCAGTCGAAGTGTTCGTACGCTTCCCAACAACAGATTTGGTGACCGATGGATTGGTAGAGGCAGACCAATTCCATGGCCTCCACGCTCTCCTGGCCTGAACCCTCTTGACTTTCATTTATGGGGGCATTTGAAAGCTCTTGTCTACGCAACCCCGGTACCAAATGTAGAGACTCTTCGTGCTCGTATTGTGGACGGCAGTGATACAATACGCCATTCTCGAGGGCTGCATCAGCACATCAGGGATTCCATGCGATGGAGGGTGGATGCATGTATCCTCGCTAACGGAGGACATTTTGAACATTTCCTGTAGCAAAGTGTTTGAAGTCACGCTGGTACGTTCTGTTGCTGTGTGTTTCCATTCCATGATAATGTGATTTGAAGAGAAGTAATAAAATGAGCTCTAACATGGAAAGTAAGCGTTTCCGGACACATGTCCACATAACATATTTTCTTTCTTTGTGTGTGAGGAAAGTTTCCTGAAAGTTTGGCCGTACCTTTTTGTAACACCCTGTATACGTTCTCACATATTTTACGCGAATTTCATATAGAAAATTCTCATCGAGTTTGTGACATTTTGTAGGGAAGCAGCATACTCACGGCATAAAATTCACATCAGTCTTTCCATTGTGTACCAGCCTAGTCCGCTGTAACTAGCTCTGACGTCATAAATATTGCGCAACACTTTAAAATGAAGTAAATAACCTGAAACGTTTCTAGCATGTCAGGAGTAATAGTAAATCAATAGGTGTTGAATATCAGTTCAATAACTTTAACCATTTTCGAAATTTGGACATTTTTCTGTAAAAATCATTGGTGGAACAGAAAAGAGCTAGAAACTTAAAAATTTATATTTAGATTCCTTTTGCATAATGATTTAGTAGAAATAGTATTCTGGATCTCACAAATTAAAATTTTAGTTGAAATTCATGATTTTCTGGTTTTTGTCTTAGAAATTAAGGAAGCAAGATAGATTAAGTAGGCGAATAAATAAAGCTAGGATGTTTAAATTTAAGTAGAAGGGAGATCCGCTATAATCATAAAAATGATAGAAGTTTCAACAGAATAACTATAAAACTACAGCTATAGCGTATCTCCAAAGAGCAAGTTCAGAGCTGGTCTTCTGCATGTAGTGTAATTAAATTAATCCTCTCGCCCAAAATATTTGACTTAGCCATACCAGACTTTTATTATGATTACTTACTTGTGTGCTGATTGCACAATTAAATTGAAAGCTTCATTGGCCATCAGCAAAGGAAGCAATGATTTATTCGATAACTTAAAGTGGTGCAATTCTAGCCCAGCAGCTAGTCGGCAGAGCAGATTTGATCAGGCGTTCCCTTAGCCGTCCGCACCGAGGCTTTATATGTAAGAACGCTGCGCGAGAAGAGAAGGCCCCAGTTCTCTCCAGACGCTGATTAGCGCACCACCTGTGCCGGGAGTCGCGTCGCGTCGGTATCGTTGATATAAACAGCTTCGGATGCAGCAATAAGTTACTCAGGATATGCATAGCCATGAAATCGTTTTCGAGTGAAGTGTTAATCTTGGGATGACGTTAATGATCTATCTTTAGTTTGCATGTGTCGTATTTTCACGTGCCACCGCAGAACGGACATTCTACCATTAATTAGCGTGGCGTTTGAAGAACATTACCATCAAATTATGGCGAGCATTCACTTAAACATTTAATTTCAACAGTTATAGGTGCATCAGCGCATTAGACTCTGAACTGCTCTGGTAGTTGGATTGTGAGGATTCTTTTTGGTCTGCGACTTTCAGAATATAGTGAACATTTTAGAGAGAATGGTTTTAGATTATGAATCCCAGACAATCTCCTAATTCCTCAGAGCTATAAACTGTAGCTATAAATGTATTTCTCAGATGAAGTGGGCACTAGGAATTCTAATTACAGGCTTCACGTTTTGCTAATCACTTCCTGCTTGCCAATATTGTAGTTAGAGAGCCAGTGTTGAGAACGGCAAACAACAGCATTAAATAAATAATAGGAACGTTAACAATTATTCCACCCGCCACCCCACATATGGTGCATCGGCCGGGAAAGAAACTGAGTAAAAGTGAAAGTGATTTTTAAATATTCGGATTCGGAAGTGAAATGCGACATGCAACTGAGTAATACAACAGTGACACTGTTACGTGTGCATGTGGACGACGCAATTGGATTAACAACGCATCTGGATTGACGGAGCTGGCACTGAGTCCAGCGGTGCTGCCGGCATCGAGAGAAGCCAGTTTCGCCTCACCGCAGTTATCCGCCGCAGCAGCCGGAGCTGTGCCTGCAGTTGCGGGCCACGCAAACACACAGCAGCCGTCGGAGTGCCGTCTGCAGTTCAACGCGCCGCGTCACATCAGTAATCCTGGTACGCCGCGCCGGCAACGCCATACGTCGTGCAGAAGGAACTAAGTTAAGTGAAAAGCTGTTAAAATTTTTACTAACCTGCACTAAAAGACTGTCGGCGATGGAACCGCCAGAAGAAACTGAGGGTGAACTTAAATCAGAACCTGTGTCTGTTGAGGGAACTGTAAATCCAGACAACGGTCCAAGTGTAAATATGCATGAAAATAGTAATGTTAAAGTGAAATATGAAGTATTGTCTCCTGACAGTAGTGTGAAAATGGGCAATGATTCAATAATAGAGACCGCTGTAGTAAAGCAGAAATCAGAAATTGTTAATTTATTGGATGATAGTTTATCTGATGAGTTAAAAACGAAACAGTCATCAGAGGTGGTAGAGTTTAAAAAGGATGTTAGATTTGACTGATAAACCAGACGTTTCATTTCGTTTTGATGATTCTGGTATTGGAGCTAGTTTTTCGTCACCTGAGTGTGATAAAAAACCAGCTAGTGAGCAACCCAAAGATACTGGGGCTATTGATTTAAATGTTATATTACAAGCAGTAGCTACCAGTAATGCTAAAATGACAGCTGAATTAAAGTCTGAAATAACTGAGGTCAAAAGCAGTAATGCTGAATTAAAGTATGAGATTGTGGCCAGCCAAACTAATTTTAATAAACGATTGGAGGTAATGGACAACACCTTCAAGGCTGGTTGCAATAAGTTGAAAGAGGATCTGGACAGTCTGAATTATAAAATTGATTGCAATCATGAGGATTTTAAGAAAAAGGTTGCTCAACAATTTTCTGAAATGTATAAAACAGTAAAATCCTAAGTTGCTGAGGTTCGCAAAGACTTCCAAATGGAAGATGCGAAGCTGGAGCACAAGTTAACAGAAAAGATCGAGGCGGAATCGCAACTGTGCTCAGATAGGTTTAAAGATGTTAATATAAAAGTAAACACATGTCAAGCAGAAGTAGATGCAATCAAAACTGATGCTACTCATATTGTGCAAAGATTAGATAATGTTGCAATGAGAATAGAAAATATTAGTACTAACATTGCTAACGTTGAGAGTAAAGTAGCTTCAGTAACTTCTGGTAATGGTGGTATGCAACAAGTTGTAGCTGCAAACGCCGCATTTATCGGATGTTGGCAGTTCTTGCGGTTCGATCCAGATAAAAATATCCACCCGCTAGATTTCTGGAGCGATTTTGAAGATGTGATTCCACCAACTTGGTCTGAACGAGAGAAAATCTCATTTATTAGAAGCCATTTAGCAGGTGACGCCATGCGTTGGTCAGCTGATGTTATGTTGAAGTGTAAAACATTAGCGGAATTTAAAGCAGTTTTCATTAATGAGTATTGGTCTAGCAATAAGCAAAATGAAGTGTTGAGAGAATTTTGGAGTGGAAAACGCTTCAATGCAGGCAAGGAATCTATTAAAGAGTTTGCTAGGTCATGGATTTCACGTTTGTCACATTTGGAGGAAAAGCTGAAACCTGAAATGATAATACTAGGTCTTGAAGCCAAACTGCCATGGTATTGGCAAACTAGAATTATATCTGCCCCTAGAGACAATCTGGATCGTTTCATTGAATATTTGGAACGTGTAGAGCGTGTGGCTGCCAATGAGGAGCAAGCACATAATAACAGAAATGGTAATAACACTAGTAGTAATTTTTAGAACGAGCAGAATGGCAATGTAAACATCAGAACAGTAGGTGTTCGCCATCCTAAGAGAGGTAGGAATTGGAGAAATAATTATCAGAACCAACAATGGCATCCAAATGATAGTAATTTTGTTCCAAATAAAATTATGCACTTAAACAACAGAGCGGAAAGCAATGCTGTGCCAGTTAACTATAATGGAAATAAAGGAAACAGTAGTAGGCCGAGGCAGGAAAACTAGTTCCCGTCTATGAGGACACTCGCGCTCACCAGGCGGTTACTTTTCCTAAGGCAGTAGTTACAGTAATTGGTAAGACAGATCAGAATACTCAGACTGAACGTATGGATGAGGGGTCGGTAGCATCTAAGGATACAGCAGAAATATTAGATCACTCACAGTATTTAATAGATGCCATGTTAGAGACGCTTTCTAAGTGGGAATAGAAAGAGAAGGCGCAGCAGTGTAACGGTAGGGAAGAGCTACAAAATACTGAATTGTCAGGTGAAGAAGCAGAAGAAATTCATGCTTATATTTACGATAAGGATGATGTGCTCTTATCTAAAGTGCCTGTGTAGCATGTTGATACTGTACTAATAGGTTTAGGACAGGGGATAAGTGAGAATGTAGAGGATAGCCTGTTGGGGGTCGATGAACCCAGTAGCTGTGACCAGTTTTCACTTGAGAAGGAACCCGACGATAATGGTGAAAGTGGTTTAGCTGTACCTATAGTTCAATTCTTTTATCTTGGAGGCTCGCGCATGCCCGCCCAGACGCGGGAGATTGCTGCGTTGCCAGTTGCACACGACGCACGCGCCAATAGAATCAGCGCCATATAACATAGTTCGCAAGCTTACGTGTAGGGGGGAGCGCGCAGTTCATGAAGTAAAGCCACCACGGCAGCATTAACCCTTTCGCTGCTACAAAGACGTGCTCCCTGCATTCCGCGCTGTGCGCGAATTTGTCATCATTGCACTGCTCGCCTGTGCAGACACATCGTGTTCCAACTGCTTTGACACACTTGACATTCGATTCCACAAAAACTATTTGGCCCAAAAAATAGATTTTTACACATCTTCTTGACTGATACCTTCCCCCCATAAATGACTTAATTTTGTTTCGATGTTCAACGCAGTTATTATGCAGCATTAAATATGGTAAACCATTGCACGAAATTTTGAAGAGTTTGCGGAGGTAAAAGTCCATAGAGTATACTTTCCGTATGGTCGATTTTAGTTGCCACAATGTTGAGAATGAAATGTGGACAAGATACCTAAATTTCATATAATATTTACTGTATAACAATATCTCATTTAATTTAAGTACCACATAGGTGTCGTATGTAATATTGAGAAATATTCCGTCTTTCGCGACTGTAACAAAAGTTTTATTTACACTGAGCATGTTTGGCTTTATTTTAAAGCTCTTCAATCAATCGAAAGGAAGTAGACAAAATACATTAAACAAAACTGTGGACCTACAGAAACATTAGGACTTGAATATACCGTCTATCAGTGAAGTGCTCTGAGCTATGTCAAATATAATTTCATTGATTGAAGTGCTTTAAAATAAAGCCAAAGGCTCCCGGTGTAAATAAAACTTTTATTACAGTCGCGAAAGATGGAATACTTCTCAATATTACATACGACACGTATGTGGTACTTAAATTAAATGAGATATTGTTGTACAGCAAATTTTATATGAAATTTAGGTATCTTGTCCACATGTCATTCTCAAAATTGTGGAAACTAAAGTCGACCATACGGAAAGTATACTCTATGGACCTCCACCTCACCAAACTCTTCAAAATTTCGTGCAGGTTTACTACATTTAATGCTGCGTAACAACTCCGTTGAACATCGAAACAAAATTAAGTCATTTATGGGGGGAAGGTATCAGTCAAGAAGACGTGTAAAAATCGAATTTTTGGGCCAAATAGTTTTTTGTGAAATCGAATGATAAGTGTGTCAAAGCAGTGGGAACACCATGTGTCTGCACAGGCGAGCAGTGCAGTGATGACAAAATCGCGGACAGCGCGGAATGCAGGGAGCACGTGTCTGCAGCAGCGAAAGGGTTAATGAAGACGCAAAGCACTTGAAATTTCAAAAAATTGTATTCAAACGAATATAATTCGTGAAGTAAGGCACTTCGATATTGTTTCTAAATAATGAAAATATTAAGCACCACACAAGGTTTTAACTCATAACCTTTCACGTAGAATCCTAACACCTTGGCCGTTATGCTGACGCAGCTCGTCTAGCTCCAGAACGCCATGAGGACTCTAACATGTCACGAAAAATATTGACAAACACTGTTGGTATGACTATGAATTACTCACGTTTCATTGAAGTACAATAAGAAATAAACAATTACTGCTGTTCTTTATTGCGAAAAAGCGGTTCGTGGGATTGATACAAACACCTTTCCTTGCTATCACCTGAATTAGGAGTGTTATTGCTTGTTTGGTTTAATTAATTAATAGAATATGAAGCAATTGGTATAAAGAATGCTTTTTCCAAACTTTCTATAAAAGAAAGTCTGCTATCAAGACATTGCTTTTGTTCTATTACTTTATTTGTGACTGAACGTTTCTAAAACTGAAGATACTCGTCCATGCTCTGCACTGCAGTCGAGATGTGGCAACGTCGTTCTCTTTGCATTGGCTGACTGTGTTTTGTGACGTCAGATGCGCAGAACGAACCTAAACTCGGCCGCCAACATAAATGACGCGCACTTGAGTGTTATGCCCGGTCTGGAGGCGCAGAATCGCTCAGACTACAGTAATTTGGGTCATGTTCAGCAAACTAAAAATAATGAAGTCTTGCGGTGTTTCGATTTGAAATTAATAGATAAACTGGAAAAGGCAGCTGAAAACGTAGTTCAGGAAACCCCTACACACTTTGACCTAAATGTAATGAAGACAGATGTCGATCACTTTATTTGGAGACAAATACAAAAGGAACTATTGGATGAGTTTGAGGAACCACCTGTACAACCTAGAATAAGCCACCCTATAATAGTAGTGAATATGTTGTGTATCAATGCACGTTGTCTCTTAGACAGTGGAAGTGAGGTGAGTGCAATATCTCAGTCCTTCTTTGATGCATTACCTGGTAAAGACAAGCTTACAGTAATGAGGGTATCAGGACTAAGAATGATTGGTGCTACTGGCAAGGTGTCAAAAACGGCAAAACAAGAAGCTTTGCTGCCTTTTAACATTAATGGTAATTTAATGGATCATCCATGCTTAATTGTAAACAATCTCATTATTGAGGTTTTAATTGGCATAGATTTCTTGTCAAAATATCAGAGTGTTGTTTACTTTGAAAGAAGCCAGTTAAAATTGGTCTTGCTGATAACCGGAGTAATTACGGTACCTTTGAATGATAAACATGAAATAACTAATGATGAAACTTGGGAGCTGCCTATACGAGTTCTGAAAAATAGGAAATATTGGGACGAAGGTGTTAATCTTAGTAAAAGTAAGCTAAACACAGAAGAAGAAGAAGCAATTATTTTGGACAAAATAGAAGCAAAATTGCAGGAAATCGATAAAATTTCAGCTAATCGGAAGGAAGAACTGAGACAGGTTTTAAAAAGGCATCATAAGCTATTTTCATATCGACCTGGCGTGGTCAAAGGCTATGAATGTCAAATAAAGGTGAAACCTGGCCAAGTGTTTTTCAGGAAGCCATACCAAATACATGTAGCTAGGAAGGAGGCGGTTCGAAAGGAGATACAGGGAATGCTGGAGTCGGGTGTGATTGAAAAAGCGGTCAGTGAGTACAATAATCCTCTTGTTGTTGTACCAAAAAGAGACGGGAGTGTCAGATTGGTCCTGGACGCTCGTTGGTTGAATGAAATAGTGGTTAGGGAAAGTGATGGACTGCAGAACATGGACGAGTTGTTGGAAAAGTTCCGGGGAGTAAAATTCTTAACTTCTATGGACATCACATGTGGATATTGGAATTTGCCACTGGCGGAAAGTTCAAGGAAGTACACAGCTTTCTTGTACGAAGGAGTTTGTTACCAATCCCGTGTGGTACCTTTCGGACTTAATATCTCTGTTTGTGCCTTCGTACGTGTGATGTGCCATGTTTTAGGACCAGCCTTAAGTAATAAAATAACAGTCTACGTAGATGATCTGTTAATAGCAATTCCTACCTGGGAAGAACACATAGTTTTATTAGAGGAAGTGTTAGAGGCTATTGAGAGAGGTGGCATGAAACTAAAGATTGAAAAGACAGAGTGCATTAAAAAGGAAATATGTTTCTTGGGATATATGATAAGTGGAAAAGGTATTCTGCCTGACCCAGGCAAGCTAGCAGTCATTGAAAAATTTGAGGCTCCCAGAAACAAGAAGCAGTTGAGATCGATGTTCGGTCTTTTCGGCTTCTATAGGCGTTTTGTTAGTGATCAGGCTTTTAATGCACCCTGTCTTCACCTCCTGCTGAAAAAGAATACCCCTTGGGTCTGCACAGCACAATGCCAACAGGCGTTCGAGGTGCTTAAACAATCTTTAATTAATAGTCCTATTTTACATCATCCTGATTTTGAAAAACCGTTCTGTATGTCTGTTGATGCTAGTGGCTATGGTATAGCTGTGGAGGTATTCCAAGTAGAAATAGAGAATAGAAATAGAGAACGAACAAGAAGTGCACAAGCCTATAGCTTTCGTAAGTCGATCTTTACAGGTAGCAGAGAGAAATTATGGCATCTCAGAACTGGAAGCATTGGCAATTGTATTTGGGGTACAGAAGTTTGAGCAGTATCTATTAGGTCACAAGATAATTGGTTACAGTGACCATAAGGCGTTGACCTTTTTAAAGACCTGTAAGTTGAGGAATGCTCGTTTGGTAAGATGGTCATTGTATCTCCAGCAGTTTGACCTTGAAGTTAGATATATGCAAGGGAAAGACAATTTTGTAGCTGATGGGTTATCTAGAAGTGCGGAGCTCTGTCCAAAAATGGCTCTGAGCACTATGGGACTTAACATCTATGGTCATCAGTCCCCTAGAACTTAGAACTACTTAAACCTAACTAACCTAAGGACATCACACAACACCCAGCCATCACGAGGCAGAGAAAATCCCTGACCCCGCCAGGAATCGAACCCGGCAACCCGGGCGTGGGAAGCGAGAACGCTACCGCACGATCACGAGATGCGGGCTGCGGAGCTCTGTGATGACACGGGAATTACAGCAACAGACCTAAGTGAAGTACGAATGTTTGCGTTGCACGAAGTAAAGGAAGAAAGTGCATTAAAGAGGGTGATTAAGAACTTGAGACGTGAGCAGAATGCAGATGACCAACTGAAATTAGTAAAGAGCTATTTAGGAAATGCGAACTATCCTAAGGTTTCGCAATACTATTGTCTGCATAAAGGTATTCTGTTTAGAAGGAAAAATGTAGGAGTTTCAGTGTGGAAGGTGTGCTTTCCCTCTCAGCATGTAGACTTACTAATCGACTATATACACCTGAGGTATGGGCACTACGGTGCAAAGAAGTGCATTGCCAAATTAACAGAGAAGGTTGTCTTTGACAACATGTACCGCCGTGTTGCCAAGCGTCTAGCATCTTGCGTAGTGTGCCAGAAAGTCCGTGCTGCTAACACCAGAATACAAGGGGATATGCATTCAGTAGAGCCAACTGAAACCCTAGAATTACTGGCTTGTGATTTGTTTGGCCCTCTTCCTGCTTCGAGAGGTGGGTGCACCCATGTTTTTGTTGTTATGGATGGATTTAGTAAATATGTTAAGCTATATCCAATTAAAAGAGCAAATGCAAAAACGTTGGTAGAAAAGTTGGAAAAAGATTTCTTCATGAACGTTGGCTTTCCGAAGAGTTTGCTGTCAGACTGTGGGCCTCAATTTACTTCTGATAGATTTAAAGAATGTCTGGATAAGGCCGGAGTGAAACATCTGAAAATATCTGCGTATTTCCTCCAAGGAAATATGAGTGAACGTATTATGAGAGAATTGAATAGGCTTTGCAGGATTTATTGTGCTCGGAAACACTCAAGTTGGGCAGAGCACATGAAGTATTTTGAGAATGTAATTAACAACTTAAGGCATGATGCAAATGGTTTTGCGCCTTGTGAATTGATGTTTGGCCAAGAACCGCACAATGTGATTGCAGATATGGTAGAATTCCCTATTCTAATGCAAATATCCACAGACGAGAAGAAGTTAAAGGCTAGGGCAAATATAAGAAAAAGAGCATTGGAAAGGAAGAAGCGTCATGACGCCAAAGCTGTACCGACCAGTTTTGAAGTAGGTCAATTAGTCCTTGTCAAAACCAAGCAAAAATCAAAGAAAATAAATGCAGAAACAAAGAAATTCATGTTCGTATACCAAGGACCTTCCAGGATCATAAGAAAACCACATGCCAATGCATATAGGCTAGAGTACCCTAAGAGTAAAAAGGTATTAGGTCTCAGGAACGTGATCGACCTAAAGAAGTTCATAGGTAGCGAATGCTTTCTGTAGAGAGGAGGTTGTTCTGTAACCTCTACACAGTGTGGCAGCTGTACAGTCGCAGCTGTGTGAGATCTTCTTTCCCATTTCTGATTTCACTCTCTCTTCATCTTTTCTATCCACCTAAAATTTCGACCTCTTCTTTCCAACACATTAAATTTTCCGGTATGGTTATCAAGCCAACAATAAACTAATGAATTCTGTAGGGAGGAGGTTGTTCTGTAACCTCTACACAGTGTGGCAGCTGTGCAGTCCCAGCTGTGTGAGATCTTCTTTCCCATTTCGGATCTCACTCTATCTTCATCTTTCCTATCCACCAAAGTTTCACCTCTTACTCTCAAATACTAAAATCTTCCGGTATAACTATCAAGCCAGCATTAAGCTGAATGAATTCTGTAGGGAGGAGGTTGTTCTGTAATCTCTACACAGTGTGGCAGATGTGCAGTCCCAGCTGTGTGAGATCTTCTTTCCTTTTCAGGTCTCACTCATTCATCATCTTTCCTATCCACCAAAGTTTCAACTCCTTCTTTGCAACACAAAAATTTTGCGTCATGGCTATCAAGCCATGAGTTCTGTAACCATTCTATCCACTGATTAGTGAAGATAATAATGTGACAAACCTAACAGTGACATAAACAACAGAGAAGTGTGATGTAATTAAGATACAAAGGTATTTGAGTAACAAGTATGTATAGAACCCTGGTAATATTATAAGTACAAAGTTGTTGTTTTATTAGAAATGGTCCCACAATAATATTTAAAACAGATATACAAGTTCGTTTATAAGCAGGATCTGAAGTGGCAATGAGACCTAGTGTATGCATTAGAGCTAAGTAATAAATAGTAAGAGAGCGCTCAGTGTTATGAAAAATAGACAGATAAGTTGTAAAAATGAACTCACCTTGTGTAGCAAGGAATGGCAGTGTAATAGAATTGAGTAGTGTTTGTGGTTGAGACGTGAAGGACACGCCCCTGAAGTATCTATAAGGTTGGAGCTGGCCATTATTTTGGTGTTGGGTGTGCGGTGACACACCTACATGTATTGAGGCTATGAGTTGGAGGCGTGAATGCGACCATAGGTACCCTTATGTTAGATGAGACAGAGCAGCTCATGGTGTCCTATAGGTTTAAGGAATTTAGCATTACGCTCGGCCATAATTACTTAATGCAGTTTAGTGGTGGGTCGAGAGAGACTACTTGTGGTTTCAGCATCCAATCAAGTAGAAATGGATTGCAATGTGAGCAAACTGATCAGCTGCAATACGCTATAGATATGAAATAAATGTGCTATCCTATGCGTTAAATGTTAATAGAGTGAGTGTTAAATAAGTACATACACTAGCAACATAATTGAGTAACATAATGGCAAACGTGAAACATTATTTATAGCTCAGCATAAATACACTTCGATGAAGTAAGTACATAATTGCAGATGTGGAACTGACATAGCATCAGAGGATCAATAAGTGGATATAGTAGTCAACTAAATGTAGTGTGTTTTGAACACTCAGAACTGCACTATTACCACAAGTTACTCACTCACATGTACAAAGAGGCTGAGAAGACAACTGCTAATCAAATATACTCATACTATCTCTAAGAATAAGGTAATCGAAGATGAATCAGTTAATTAAATAAAATACAGATTTGTCAGGAATGTACCGAGCATTGATTCAGTGTTCCGGCCCAGAAATAATAAATTGAGATTAAATAGGATTCATGATTGTATGCCTTGAGCATAAATTTTCTCTAGTACGTGACTAATGGCGTTCTGAGTCATTTGGTTAGCGATTTTATGACAGTTAAGTAACCACGAGAGTAAAATTGAAAAAGTTCTGTTAACTTTGTTCCAGCAAAATATTGAAGGATAAAATGTATATATCCCCATTACATTGTGACGCACCCTTAGATATTAAGTGAACAGAGTCTGAGGTACTCTTTTGTTTGTTCTACAGGACAAACCAGATAATGGCTGCCTGGTAGCTGCGTGAAAGCGTGGAGTGACTTGGACACAACTCATAGTGACCCCTCCCCTTTCCCTGTGTAATTTAGAGTGAACGTGAAGGACGCACACCATAGCAACTTCCCCTCTCTATCCTTGTGAATGGAAGTGTAGAACGCCAGCCAAAGCGGCTACAACCACGTGTGTAAAAATGAAATTGTCATGATTTGTGAAATTTTCTTTCAGATTTAGAAAAGACTGCTAAGATATAATTATCTGTTTATGTATCATGAATAACTGTGTTATTTTCTTGAATTTGTGTATGTAAAAATATTTACAGACAATTTAATGGATTTAAGATATTCATAATTTTACATACTTTTATGTGTTTGTCTGTCTAAGGCAATATATATGCCAAAGTGTTTGATTGTTTTGCTTAAATTTTGAGTGATAATGTTGCTTAAGAGGCAGTGAACATGCCAGCAATTTAAATAATTGAAGTAGGTAATAAGTTTTCTTTTAATATTTCTATATATTTACATTTAAATTTTAATTTTCATAGGGAGTTAAGCTGTACTCTTGCTTCCCTTTTTGTAATTAATTATTTTTCATTTCCATTCAAAAAAATTAAGGAAAGGGTGATATAGGGAAGTAGCATACTCACGCCTTATAAAATTCACGTCAGAGTTTCGAGTGTGTGCCAGCCTAGTCCACTGTAACTAGCTCTGACGTCATAAATATTGCGCAATACTTTAAAATGAAGTAAATAGCCTGAAACGTTTCTAGCATGTCAGGAGTAATAGTAAATTAATAGGCGTTGAATATCAGTTCAATAACTTTCACCCTTTTCGAAATTTGGACGTTTTTCTGTAAAAATCATTGGCGCAACAGAAAAGAGCTAGAAACTTAAAAATTTATATTTAGATTCCTTTTGCATAATAATTTAGTAGAAACAGTATTCTGGATCTCCCAAATTAAAATTTTAGTTGAAATTCATGATTTTCTGGTTTTTGTCTTAGAAATTAAGGAAGCAAGATAGATTGAGTAGGCGAATAAATAAAGTTAGGATGTTTAAATTTAAGTAGAATGGAGATCCGCTATAATCATAAAAATGTGAGAAGTTTCAACAGAATAACTATAAACCTATAGCTATAGCGTATCTCCAAAGAGCAAGTTCAGAGGTCACATACTGCGTGTAGTGTAATTAAATTAATTCTCTCGCCCAGAATGTTTGACTTAGCCACGTCAGACTTTTATTATGATTACTTGCTTGTGTGCTGATTGCACAATTAAATTGAAAGCTTCATTGGCCATGAGCAAAGGAAGCAATGATTTATTCGATAACTTAAAGTGGTGCATTACTAGCCCAGCGCCTAGTCGGGAGAGCAGATTTGATCAGGCGTTCCCTTAGCCGTCCGCACCGCGGCTTTATATGTAAGAACGCTGCGCGAGAAGAGAAGGCCCCAGTTCTCTCCAGACGCTGATTAGCGCAACACCTGTGCCGGGAGTCGCGTCACGTCGGTATCGTTGATATAAACAGCCTCGGATGCAGTAATAAGTTACTCAGGATACGCATAGCCATGAAATCGTTTTCGAGTGAAGTGTTAATCTTGGGAGGACGTTAATGATCTATCTTTAGTTTGCGTGTGTCGTATTTTCACGTGCCACCACAGAACAGACATTCTACCATTAATTAACGTGGCGTTTGATGAACATTATCATCAAATTATGGCGAGCATTCACTTAAACATTTAATTTCAACAGTTATAGTTGCATCAGCGCATTAGACTCTGAACTGCTCTGGTAGTTGAATTGTGAGGATTTTTTTTGGTCTATGACTTTCAGAATATAGTGAACATTTTAGAGAGAATGGTTTTTGATTATGAATCCCAGACAATCTCCTAATTCCTCAGATCTATAAGCTGTAGCTATAAATGTATTTCTCAGATGAAGTGGGCACTAGGAATTCTAATTACAGGCTTCACATTTTGCTAATCACTTCCTGGTTGCCAATATTGTAGTTAGAGAGCCAGTGTTCAGAACGGCAAACAACAGCATTAAATAAATAATACAAAACATTCATTCTATTATTCCACCCGCCGCCCCACAATTTCTTTTTACATTTACAGGTTTTTGACAGGTTTTTGTAATCGATTTTGTTAATTTGTTGTTCCTCGTTCATTGTCCTCATTTACCTCATAATCATTCGTAAAGCCTACATTGTTTCAAATTCTTGTGAAAGCCAGATGGAATTATTCTACATTTGTAATCGATATCTCTCACAGAGAAAATGAGTAACCGTGTATGGCTAACATTGGGAAACATCTGATCAGACAAGAATTAGACAAAGACACTAATGCAGCGCCATATTCAAAACAGTTCATACGGTTTATTATCATATTTTGTTACAGTATCGGACTCAGTTTTACCAGTTGTCCAACTGATGTTAATTAGCAAGTGTTGCTTCTAGAGAGTAGGACAGCTGTGTTTAGCTGCGGTGCTTCGATTTCGATTGCTATACGTACACAATGGTATTGAGCAATTTGGTGACACACAAATGTATTTAACTGATTGAAATTTATAGGATATTGACAATAATAGTACGCATTTGTAGGTAGAAGTTATGGTGCCTCTCCTATCGAGAGTATTTTAAGTTTTCTTGGTGATAACTTGAAAGTCCACCTCCCTGTCTCCCCAAACGTGGATGCCTCAAAAGTTTTTGAACAGAGCCTGGCAGATAACACACAAAAAGAGAGCTGCATAAAATTCCAGGATAATGTTACATCTGGTACCTAATAAGCCCTGACAAGTCTCCTTGTATCTGACGACGTGGGGCTTAGAGTTCATAGTCACGTCAACATGCTAACTCGAAGTTCGATACCCACAGAGGACTAATAAATTGTGCACTGCAAATCCCGCACTATTAATTTTTGAAGAAACTGTTCAGCATAACTTATTATCCCTCCGGATATTACAGAATAACAAAAGCACAACTTATGACTACAAGGAGTAATAAAGAATATCTGCTCTAATTCAGATAATATATTCTCCATAGTGTGACAGATGCGGTGCTGTATCGAATACTGACTTACAGTCACTTTCAGTTTCAGTCAAATTAGCTACAGTACTATTGTTCTGGTACATAGATCTTGACTCTATATAGTTCATACCAGAACTGAGAAATATAATTAGGAAACTGTATCCATTTTCTTCAGCGAGGACTGTCGGGCGCTACTCGCACGATGCAGACAGTCAGCTCGTACGCGGTCCAGTCACGTTAATGTGATCACCGACTATGCTCAAAGTCAACGTGCAGTGACCGCTCACAAGCGGCAGGTGGCAGCACTAGCGTAACGGGGTGTATGTTATAAAGCGCGTCGGGGGGACGCGGAGTACAGTGCAGTCGTCGTCGCTTTGTGGGGAGCGGACCGATTTTTGTACTTTCAAAAGAGTTCGACCATATGCTTTCGGGCTAAGGATGGAAGTGTTTCCGAAATGGCTTAGTTATTAAACTGTTAGCGTGCCGCTGTGGTTCAAGTATACTGTGCAAAGAAAACTGGCGTCGAAAAAACTGTGGTGCAGCTGAGGCAGACGCCGAGCCGAGAGGACGCGCAGCAGCAGCAGCACTTGTCTGGTCAACAGTAAATTAATTTAGTCTTTTTCATTTTTTCACATGCTTCTGCAAAGAAGTGAACTATACGAGTGTATTTTACTAGGTATACTAGTGGTTATTCATTAAAAAAAGACAGTTACTAGGGCAGTTCAATAAGTAATGCAACACATTTTTTTTCTCGGCCCATTTTGGTTGAAAAAAACCGGAAATTTCTTGTGGAATATTTTCAAACATTCCCGCTTCGTCTCGTATAGTTTCATTGACTTCCGACAGGTGGCAGCGCTGTACGGAGCTGTTAAAATGGCGACTGTAACGGATGTGCGTTGCAAACAACGGGCAGTGATCGAGTTTCTTTTGGCGGAAAACCAGGGCATCTCAGATATTCATAGGCGCTTGCAGAATGTCTACGGTGATCTGCCAGTGGACAAAAGCACAGTGGGTCGTTGGGCAAAGCGCGTGTCACCATCGCTGCAAGGTCAAGCAAGACTGTCTGATCTCCCGCGTGCGGGCCGGCCGTGCACAGCTGTGACTCCTGCAATGGCGGAGCGTGCGAACACACTCGTTCGAGATGATCGACGGATCACCATCAAACAACTCAGTGCTCAACTTGACATCTCTGTTGGTAGTGCTGTCACAATTGTTCACCAGTTGGGATATTCAAAGGTTTGTTCCCGCTGGGTCCCTCGTTGTCTAACCAAACACCATAAAGAGCAAACGAGAACCATCTGTGCGGAATTGTTTGCTCGTCATGTGGCTGAGGGTGACAATTTCTTGTCAAAGATTGTTACAGGCGATGAAACATGGGTTCATCACTTCGAACCTGAAACAAGACGGCAATCAATGGAGTGGCGCCACACCCACTCCCCTACCAAGAAAAAGTTTAAAGCCATACCCTCAGCCGGTTAAGTCATGGTTACAGTCTTCTGGGACGCTGAACGGGTTATTCTGTTCGATGTCCTTCCCCATGGTCAAACGATCAACTCTGAAGTGTATTGTGCTACTCTTCAGAAACTGAAGAAACGACTTCAGCGTGTTCGTAGGCAAAAAAATCTGAACGAACTTCTCCTTCTTCATGACAACGCAAGACCTCACACAAGTCTTCGCACCCGAGAGGAGCTCACAAAACTTCAGTGGACTGTTCTTCCTCATGCACCCTACAGCCCCGATCTCGCACCGTCGGATTTCCATATGTTTGGCCCAATGAAGGACGCAATCTGTGGGAGGCACTACGCGGATGATGAAGAAGTTATTGATGCAGTACGACGTTGGCTCCGACATCGACCAGTGGAATGGTACCGTGCAGGCATACAGGCCCTCATTTCAAGGTGGCGTAAGGGCGTAGCATTGAATGGAGATTACGTTGAAAAATAGTGTTGTGTAGCTAAAAGATTGGGGAATAACCTGGTGTATTTCAATGCTGAATAAAACAACCCCTGTTTCAGAAAAAAAATGTGTTGCATTACTTATTGAACTGCCCTCGTATCTTTGGTGCCACTGATCTCGTATTCATCTCACTTAAGAAACTAAATAACTATGATAAGTATGATCTGTTTCTTTTCAAATTTGGTACAGGAACTTTTATTATTTAGAAGAACAACGTGTAAAATTTTCATGCGGATAACTTTAATACTTTTGAAAATATAAGAAGCCTATTAAAAAATTCTTAACCGACACTTACTAAAGTAAATTCACATAGGAATCATGACAGTTTAAGTTTCTTTGTCATTTGAAAATACTAACAGCACTCTCAGTGCACAAAAGTTATTTTTAAGGAATTTTAATTCTGAACTTTTAATAATTTTAGTTTCGTAAGGAAAATAATAGTTTAAAAGTTGATATTTATTTTTTGTGTTAGGGTGGGAGTAGATGAGACTGAGTGTGTGTATGTGGGGACTTACGTCAAATTTCAATTTTATAATGAATTACACCATCCGTAACTAGCAACTGTTACGTAACCAGGATGTCCTGAAAACAGTGAATGCCCCTTATTGCTGGATGACGCATGTCTAGGAGCGTCTGCTTTTGTAATAAGGCAGCCAGAAAGATAGTAAGAGGATACTTAGTTCTAAAATATATTTCAAGCATACTTTTCTTTTGATTTTCGTTTGGTTTCGTTTTGTGGAACATTTTGTGAAATTTTTCTATATGAAATGACGTAGATGCATCTGCGAATGCTGATTGGAGTAAAGCGGTTTGAGCGCGAAATTCATCATGAAAGGTTAATCTGGTTGGATGATCGTTTTGATCAACCAATGAGAGAAAAGAAAAGTCTTTCCCACGTAATTGAATGAGTTATGGCCCTGTGAGTGACGGCATTCAGGCAGTTGTGGACTCGCTGTCGGACGAGAAGGTCGCGTTAAATGTGTCCGAAAAAGGTATCTGTAAGATGAAGAAATGACGGTTAAATCGCGCTCGGTTTGTATAGCCGTGCCAGCAGATGCAATTCCGGACATTTCGGTGAAGTTTTGAGAGATTTTGGAATGTTGGTTGCAGAATAAACCGCGAGTGAAACTATCGGCCTTTGTGAATATTCTGCGTGGCGTGTTCCGTATGCATGTACAGAACATTTTGACGATCATCTTCTTTCGAAGAATCCACTGAAAAGTACCGAATGTGATCTCGTCCTGTAACTGTGTTGCCTGTGTGAATCTCGTAATATTTCGGGTTGGATATAGCACATTTATGGCTGTCTTACGTGTGGTATAAGCTGAACGAACTAGTAGTAGATGTACTACCAACGTAAATGTGGGCTTGATGACACAATAAATGAAAAGGACTATAATAAAAGATCAGTATCTACAAACAAACATTTTCAATGAAGGGAGGAATCTCCCACTTTGCCCGTTATTAATAGAGATTTACAGGTTTATCTTGTTACTGGAGTTACACCGACTTGGTAATCGTAAGTACGGACGGTGGTTTTCTTCAACGCTGCTTTTCTAAACACCCACGTAGTCCCTAGGAATGCAGAGCAACGGGTGGTGAATGGACGCTGTACTGGGGTAGGCGGACATCGGTAGTTAAATCACAACGCAGCGCACCAACCCCGCTCCGCCGCAAGCAGAGTGGAAAGTCTAAACCAGAGGCTCACAAGGCTCTGCGACGGTATCGAATGCGAATTTCTCGACCTCTGCTATCGGGTGCAGATTTGTAGGGTCCCCCTTAATAGTTCAGGCCTGCACTACATACAGGAAGCGACTATTAGGGTAGCGGAGTACAATACATGTGGCGTGCACATGGGGCTTCTTTAGGTTAGAGAACCTCTCCCTTGGGATCAAACGCCATTTGCCTGTTACATTACCCACAGTGATTTCAGAGAATCTTGGTCCTCGCAGATCAGAGATAGAAGAGATAAATAGATCGCAGTAAACTGCAGGAGCATCCAAGGAAAGGCCCCGGAATTCGTATCGCTTGCTGAAGGCTATAATGCAGAGATAGTAATGGGTACAGAAAGCTGGTTGAAACCAGACGTCAATTGCAACGAAATCCTAAGTTTAGGTTGGAATGTTTATCGTAAGGATAGGTTAGTCGCCAGTGGTGGCGAGTTGTAGAGCACTTCAGAAAGAACTTGCAGAATATCATTAGTGGTTTTCCTGATCGTGCCATTGTAATAGGGGTTCACTTCAACTTACGAGCTATAGGCGGGAATCTTATGCCATCAAAACTGATGCCAGAAACAGGGATTCGTGTGGTATTGTTCTGGATGTCTTGTCCGAAAATTACGTTGAGCGGATAGTTAGAAAACCAACTCTTGAGGGTAACGTCTTAAACCTCCTGGCGAGATACAGACCTGAACGCATTGAATCAGTTAACGTAGATTAAGGTATCAGCGATCATAAGACTATGACAGCATTTATGACGACGTTCCTATAAGGAATGTCAAGAAAAGTAGGAAGACATATTTGCTCAGCAAGGGTGACAGGATACAAATTTCAGAATATCTCAGCAGTCAGCATCAAATATTCTGTGATGTGGACGGAGATATGGAGAACAAATGGAAAAAATTCAAAGGCTTCGTTCAGTATGGCCTAGACAAGTGCGTCCCGAGTAAGATTTTAAGGGATGGGAAAGATCCGCCATGGTTTAATAGCCGTGTTAGAAAAGCGCTACGTAAACAAAGAGCACTTCATCTCAGATCCAAGAGAAGTAAGAACCTAGCTGACAAACAAAAGCTGAGCGAAGGATAAATGAGCGTAAGGAGAGCAATCAGAGAATCGTTCAGTGATTTTGAAAATAAGACGTTATCAACCGACCCGAGTAAAAGCCCTAAGAGATTTTAGTCGTATGTAAAATCAGGAAGTGGGTCAAATTCATCTATTCATTCTCTCAGCTACCACACCGGCAACGAAACGGAAGATAACAGAGAGAAGGCAGAAATACTGAATTCGGTCCTCCGAAGTTGTTTCACCGCGGAATATCGTAAAGCTGTCCCTCCTTTCAATCGTCGTGCGAACATCGAAATGGCAAATACTGAGATAACCGATAGCAGAATTGAAAAGCAGCTACAAGCGATTACTAGTGGAAATATGTCAGGACCAGATGACATACCTATAAGATTCTGTAAAGATTAGGCGAAAGAACTTGCTCCCCTTCTAGCAGTAATTTATTTGTAGATAGCTTGAGCAACGAAGGGTACCTAACGACTGGAAAAAAGCGAAGGTCATTTAAGTTTTTAAAAAAGAGCGTAAGACAGATACACACAATTACAGACCGGTATCAATGGCGCCAATCTGTTGTAGAATTATGGATCATGTTTTATGCTCAAGAATTATGACGTTCTTGAAAAAATAACATATCTGTAAAAATCAACATGGGTTCCGCAAACAAAGATCCTGCGAACCTCAGCTCTGTAGATAACGGCGCCCAGGTTGGTGGCATGTTGCTTGATTTCAGTAAGGCACATGACACCGTCCCACATTGCGGTTTAATGAAAAAATACGAGTTTACGGAGAATCGGAGCAGACTTGCGATTGGATTCGAGACTTCCTTGCAGACAGAACTCAGAAAGTCGCTCTTAACGGAACAAAATCGACAGATGTGAAGGTAATATCCGGAGTACGACAGAGAAGTGTGATAGGACCGTCGATGTTTACAATATACATAAATCATCTAGCAGAAAGCGTCGGATGCCCTTTAAGGCTGTTCGCAGATGATGCAGTTGTTCACAGCAAAGTAGCAACGCCAGAAGATAGTAACAATTTGCAAAACGACCTACAAAGAACTGATGAATGGTGCAGACTCTGGCAGTTGACCCTGAACGTACATAAATAAAACATATTGCGCTTAAATAGGAAATAAACCCGCTACTGTGCAGCTACACTATTGATGACAAACAGCTGGAGACAGCGTCTGCAGTAAAATATCTAGGCATAACTATTCAGAGCGACGTTTAGTGGAATGACCACATAAGACAGTGGGAAAAGCGGACACCAGACTCAGATTCATCGGAAGAATCTTAAGGAAATGTAACTCATCCATGAAAGAAGTGGCTTACAAGGCGCTTCTTCGTCCGACTCTTGAGTGTTGTTGATCTATCTGGGATCCCTACCAAGTAGGGCTGATAGAGGAGATAGAAAAGATCCAACGAAGAGCGGCGCGTTTCGTGACGGTATCGTTTAGCTGGCGAGAGAGCGTTACGGAGATGCCAAACAAACTCCACTGGCAGACGTTACAAGTGAGACGTTGTTTATCACGGAGCGATTTACTATTGAAATTTCGGGACAGCACTTTTCAGGAGTAGTCGGCCAACATATTACTTTGCTCCGCATAAATCTCGCGTATTGACCACGAGGAGAAAATTTGAGAAATTAGATCCAATACAGATACTTACCGACAATCACTCTTCCCACGCACTATTCGCGAGTGGAACAGGGTAGCAGGGATCAGATAGTGGTGACGGAAGTACCCTCCGCCACACGCCATTCTGCGGCTTGCGGAATATGATGCAGATGTAGATTAATTACGGTCCATTGATGACAGGGCTCAACGACGGTTGTTGAGATGTGTACGGGCGAATAGACGTGCAACTGTTGAACTACTGGCCACCGAGATTAACAAAGGAGCCGCCGACAATGTCTGCTCAGTGGAAGTTGCTGGGTGTGGGACTTCGCAGCAAGCGCCTGGTCCATGCCCCTATTCTGACTGCTGTTCGTCGGCGACGAAGGCTGGAATCTGCACGGCAGTGCCCAACTGGACATGTATTGTGTGGCGACAGGAGGCGTTCTGAGATGAACCACGTTTGGTGCTCCTTCAGACAGATCCCCTTTGGCGTGTACGATGTGAAATACGGCGTGAAACGTCTGAAATCAAACACCCTGCAACAATCGCCGGAGTAGTCCAGGCTGGAGGAGGGTGCACTATGGTCTTGGGAATGTTTATGAGAAATTTCCAGGGTGATGCTGTCATTATGGAAGGTACAATTGATCAACATAAGTACGCATCTACCCTCGGGGACCATGCACAGTCCTGTGTGCAGTTTGGTTTTCCTCGAATGATGCCATCTGCTAGCACCACTATGCAACGTGTCACACAGCTCGCGGTGTATGTGCATGGTTCGAAGAGCACCAGGATAAGTTTATCATCCTGCCTTGGCACCAAACTCTCCAGTTCTAAGCTCAGTCGAGAATACGTGTGGACAACTCGATCGAACTGTTCGTACCATGCATCATCAGCCGAGAGACATAGTGACGATGGCTATGGGATTGTAGTTGGCATGGCTCCACATCGCTTGGCACTTTTAAGACCCTCATTGACCCTCTCCCTGTGTGTCTCGCATAGGCCCGCACTGCGAAAGGCGGTCTTGCTGGCTTTTCACAGATGGTCACCTTACCGTGACTGGACAGTGTGTGTCATACCACCGACCGCATCAAGGACAGCCCGACTTGACCAAGTGAAAGACTTCTGCAGTAATTTCAGCGATATGAACATACGTAAAATCCCCCGTACCTGTAGGGTATTGACCTCTCTGCAGCAATGTTAATTGAAACCGTTATAACCTGATCACGTACTTGTGAGTTGAAAGAGATGTAGACAGGCGCAACAGGCTATCCATTACAAGGTAAATAGAGAGAATGGGTATCTCAGAAATTGTGATAAAAGTTTTGTAGAAGTCTTCACAGTGTCGAATCCTTGTAATGCCGGGTTTCCGGGTTCGATTCCCGGCGGGGTCAGGGATTTTCTCTGCCTCGTGATGACTGGGTGTTGTGTGATGTCCTTAGGTTAGTTAGGTTTAAGTAGTTCTAAGTTCTAGGGGACTGATGACCATAGATGTTAAGTCCCATAGTGCTCAGAGCCATTTGAACCATTTTTGAACCTTGTAATGCAGTGGTAAATACCACACAACAGAAATCTGTGTCTTGCTGATGCTGACCTTGAACGGTTGTGAATAATTGGCCCTTGAGAATTATGTATACTGCTTAGTGAGGAAGCAGTTCTCCCTGATTGTACGTGATATTTGCGTTAGGTGGTGACCTGAACGGTGGCAAGTGAATGGGACGGCCTGTACGTCAAGCTGAAGGACGCACGTGGACGTGGATTCAACGGTAGCGGTGGCTGGAGTCGGATGGTGGACCATAAGTAATGGACACCTGTACAAGAAAGCCTTTTATTCATAACAATTGCAGCGACAGAGCCGAAGCTGGAGTGGCTGTCGTTGGCCTCTGTGATCCTCCATGATACAGTCGGCCACATTTGCTGGATTATGGCCATGTTGGAAATGCGACAGTTGGTGGATTCAGCAGAGCCGTAGATTATTTGCACAAGGTGGCTGCGGCCATTGGCGATGGACACTTCTGTACAGGCCTACCTGCTTGTCCTCTCCCGTAGTGGGAACACAGCGGAACCGGTGGGGATAAAACACAGCCTCCACCATGAACGAAGACCGTAGCGCACATCAGCTCTGGGCAACGAACGGCAATGAAGCAGGACCACCCAGGGCGGTGGGCAGCTACGCTGTGCCTGGACAGTTCGACAGCCCGGGCTCGAAACCACGACTTGCCAGGGAGGTAGCCATCAGCACAAGGTAGTCAGCCAGTAAGTGGACCAGTAGTGCTAAAGTGCTAACTTTACGGTGTACAGTCTTAGCTCAGGCAGAGGCCTGCAAGAGTGCTTCTATTGAGACAGCGAGCCATCAACATCTTGTGATTATCGGCTGGCATCGATTGTGTCGCTGCACGTACCGTGCACCACTGAATACTTCTAACAAGGGAACCTCCCCGTCGAACGCCCCTCAGATTTAGTTATAAGTTGGCACAGTGGATAGGCCTTGAAAAACTGAACACAGATCAATCGAGAAAACAGGAAGAAGTTGTGTGGAACTATGAAAAAAATAAGCAAAATATACAAACTGAGTAGTCCATGCGGAAGATAGGCAGCATCAAGGGCATTGTAAGATGTGAAGCGCCGTGGTCCCGTGGTTAGCGTGAGCAGCTGCGAAAAGAAGGGTCTTTGGTTCAAGCCCCCCTCGTGTGAAGAATTTTTTATTTTCAGACTATTATCAAAGTTAAGGCACTCAAACATAACCAACTTTGCTCTCCAAAATTCCAGGACATGTTCAGATTTGATGGTGTACACACGGAAAAATTTGAAAACGTTAGAAACATATGTTTTGACAGAGCACAGGGAAAACTGTGCGACTGCAAAACTGTTGCAGTCATTTGTTGCAGTTCATGTGGCAAACTCTTATGTTTTCATCACCTCTTTGGGAGTGATTATCACATCCACAAGAAAACCTAAATCGGCAAGGTAGAAGAATCTTTTTACCCATTCGCCAAGTGTACAAGTTAGATGGGTCGACAACATATTCCTGTCAGGTGACACACATGCCGTCACCAGTGTCGTATAGAGTATATCAGACGTGTGGTCCTGTGGAGGAATCGGTTGACGTATGACCTTGCGAGCAAATGTTTTCGGTGCCCACTGGAGAGGCACGTCCTTTCGTCTACTAATTGCTCGGTTTTGCGGTGCGGTGGCAAAACACAGACAATAAATTTGTTACAGTGAACAGAGACGTCAATGAACGAACGGACGGATCATAACTTTGCGAGAATAAAGAAAGTAAAATTTTTACCCGATGGAAGACTTGAACCAAGGATCTCTCTCTCCAGAGCTGCTCACGCAACCACGGGACCACGGCGCTCCGGAGCTCATAATATCCTTAATGTTGTTTATATTGCACATGGACTACTCAGTTTGTATACTTTGCTTATTTTTTTCGTAGTTCCACACAACTTCTTCCTGTTTTCTCGATTGATCTGTGTCCAGTTTTTCAAGGCCTATCCACTGTGCCAACTTATAACTAAATCTGAGAGGGGTGCGATGGGGAGGTTCCCTTGTAAGAACAACTCTGCACTCTGAGTATGAGGGCCAAATATGGGTGTTATATATGTGCGCCAGGCTAGCTATTCTTCCTCCGATGACAGCACTCCCAGACAAGAAATCATAACACGATGGAGTGACCACGTGTAATACTTTGAAAAGCTTGGTTGATAAAGTAAGAGGACCTGGGAGGGGACGCCAAATGAAAACTTCTACTTACGTATCTAACCTAGACCTAATGGGAAGGAATTGTTAATCAGAACTAAAGGAGAAGTTGTGATCTAAATCACAATAGATTTATTCATTATTAACATTACAAGACAGCAAGACTGACGAAAGAAACATTACACAAATATTTTTATTTAATAAATGCTTTTACTAGCATGGGGTCTATGGTGTACAAGGTGATCATCTGTGGATGGACACACAACTCTAACCAGAACACTAATCGATCCATCTAACTTCATACACGTGAATTCAGGCTATGACACAAAACTACGCCACCACCAAGCATCTATACTCCACTATTCAAAACAGAAAAATATGGTTCGAAAGAACAAGGTGCTGAGAAACATATATTACAGCTCTACACCGCAGCAGTGAATACTTCACCCTCCTGTTGCTCAAGGCGGCACACCGCGATGTGTACAGTGACTAAAGTTGTGGCCAGTGGCAGTCTGTTATTTATGCCGCGTTCCCGAAAAATGTAAGTACGCAGTCTCGCATTCGGTTAATTCAGAACGAAGGTACTTCCCTAAGAGCCACTGAAACCCCGACGGATTCCAGTGTGCAGGTGGACCCATTTGCTGTACTGCCAAACCAATTTGACTCCGTGCCATGACTGTGCGTGACGGAATTTGTCAAATGCTTAGACGGCCGACTCAAGACAAATAAGTACACCCAAGCTTCTCTCGTTGTGAGTACCTCTGACGGTTCAGAAGGTGACTGGCACAGGCTCTAAGTGGCACACTTGCAAAGGACACAAGTTTCACCATTTAGGTAGAGACCTGCAGTTCTGTACAAGCAAAGCGCCAGTACAAGAGTGACTTCTTCCTTTCTACTCGCTTCCTCCTAAGCTCGGTACCAATAGCACATTTTACATTGTAGGCTACCTCCACTTTCGCACAAGCCAATCACGACCTGGAGCCCGACATTCTTAGCTCGGAGAGCGGCCTTTGATCTGCAAACACCGATTTGACCAATCAGAGACTTTAAAGTTATCTGTGAGAAACAGGAAAAAGATTCAGCTTTGCAGCCTCTTTCCCGTGCGTTTACCGTGTCTTTTGGCAACAAAATGCTCAGGACGGAAGCACAGCCCTCCATAAACAGCTTGTTATCTCCCCTGTTGCGTCCATTTTAAAGAATGGCCATAAACACGCTAAAAGCCTCATGCTTTCACCAATATGTTTTGAAACAGAGTCTGGACATCTGGGCGCCAGTCACCCTGTCCCACGGAAATTCGCAGAACGTTAGTTGTTTTGTCGGCTTCCTCCCGAACAAGGGCCCATCCTCTGCTTTATTGCCGGTCTACGATGCACTGGCCAGTGCAGCGGCAACTTCTCGGCGCTAGTCTGTATACCTGGACGTGTCTGACTCTCATTCGGCGCCAACTAAATGTGTTTTCACAAAGAGACGACGGAACTCGGCCGTCTGGAAATGTCTCCTCACTTTCCGCAGAAAAAACGCGCTTTGCTGCGTCCACCATCGCCGCAGCTTTTACTGCAGTCGTTTAAACCGGCTCCCTATTCCTTTGTAAGCAGAGCACACCAACAAGGCCATCATCATAATGTATGAAGTCAAATCGCAGTGAAGATCATATTCCGTAAGAATATTAGGTGGCATAACACCGAATCAGAAGTGAGAGTGCCCTGCAATCTCTCAACTTTGTCAATTGTGATTCATTCGACCTGGTTTTTCTGTCTGGTCAGTTCTTCTAGCAGCAGTGGCGGTGCTGTGAGATTTCTCAACTTGAGCTTTCAGAGACACATGTTCACTTCTTCTGCATCAGTAGCACAGTGAATGAATATCCAAGATGCAGTTTTGTGCCGTAGTGGGTGGTTACCGAGTTATGGATGCATCTGCCTTTATCACGTTGTACTGCTGAATCGACTCAGGGGCGTTATCCTGGACGAAGCTGGCTCATGTTCACGCCTTTTATTGTTTGTCGTCGTCTACTACGGTACTGCCGCCTCGTTTTCTTATTCCATTTACTGGCATCACTAAATTCCTGCCTTACTCGCCCGTGAGTGGCAGCAGCAGCATGCATTGATAAGTGCACTGTCGTACCATCTCTGGAGCAACCGATAGTATTTCCAGGTAGTCGTGTGGCTGGCAGTAGGTTCGAGACAGACCAGCATTGCAGTCGGGGACGGACCCCAGCGTGTTCGGCACAGCCAGTACCAGAGGGGACGACCACTGGTTGGTCGTTCGGTCGGTCGGCTCATCAGCGACGTGTATTTGGGTCGGTTCCTTCCTGTGCAGAGACGTCAGTTGTGTTGTCTCTGCATGGTTGGGTCGGAGCCAGTGTTTCCGGGACGTCGCCCATCCGAAGAAAGAAAGTCAGTCAGAGACAGCAGTGCACCAGCAGTGCTGTCGCGGACGGACCAGCAGTCCAGGCGGTCGGTTTGCGTGGAGCAACAAGCAAGCCCCCGCCGCACGAAGCCGGGCTGGGCCCGCTGGCGGCTTACACGTGCGGGTGGACTGTGAGGTGCTGCTTGCGAGTGCTACGAAGTCCGTCGCCCACCGATCTTGGACATGAAAGTCAAGTCCTCACTTAACTTACTATTGAGCAGCAACTGTTTACATTTCTTCGTTTGATCCTGGTTGTCGCCCTTGGGACATTCTCGCGAGCAACAACATGTGTGTATTTAAGTTGGCTAAGTTTCCAGCGTCTTCCTGCGGAATTTAACTTAATTTATTCCCTGTTACTGAAGTGTACCAGCAGTATCTTCTACCTTGTGGCCGTTGGCGTTCCGGCTACCTGCCCTGGTCGTTGACATAATTTTACGCAGTATATTTTCCTCGTCGTGTTGTTGCTGTCTGGCGTTTAGTTCGACAGCTGAGGTGTTATTGGTCGTTGTGGGCGCCAATATTCTATGTGTCGTGTATTGAAATCTTGTGGTCGTTTTGCTGGTTGTGTCGAGGAGAAGTGATTTAGTTGATTGGTTGAACGGCTATCTGTTGGTTGGGTTGCCTTCCAATTAAGAGACTGTTGGTCAGGCTGTGTGTCTCACCTAAACGGGTGTTAGTGTTACAATTCCAGGCCGACCCTTGGAACTTCTGAGCCGCGTTCTGTGTCTGTTACATAGTAACTTCCCTGTTTGAGTTTTAGTTATTTGGTTGATGTGTGGCCTTCATCCGAGTTTAATATATCCTGAATTAATGTTCTTGTCTTGCCCTTAATTCATGAGATTTTTGTTCTTATAGGGGCCTTCATCCGAATTTTACATAAAATCTTTTAAGGCCTTAAGCCGTTAAATTATTGTGTTGATGTGTGCTCTTCAGGCGAGTTTTAATATCTCTTGAATTGATGTTCTTGTCTTGCTCTTAAGGCATGAGATTGTTGTTCTTATAGGGGTCTTCAGCCGAATTTTACATCAAATCTTTTAAGGTCTTAAGCCGTTAAATTATTGTGTTGATGTGTGGCCTTCAGCCGAGTTTTAATATCTTCTAATGTTCTTGCCTTACCCTTAAGGCATACGATTGTAATGTTTTGTATGGGGCTTTAGCCGAATTTGCTTCAACTGTTTTAATATTAGGCATTCTGCCATTGGACTGATACACTTCTTGTTGCTTAGCATGTGGCCTCCAGCCGAGTTCCATTAAAATTAAAGTGCTAAGACCTTCATCCTGTTTAGATTGAAGATTTAGAAAAGATTTTTGGGTGACCCTCCAGAAGAACCTTCTATGTCAATTTCTTACTTAGGCCTTGCGTCTTTGATTTTGGAGTTAATCAAAAGAGATCCATTGCAACTTAGAGTGTTTTGCATTCTTGTGTAATATTGTGTGTTGAGTGCAACAGACAGCAGCGTCATTTTGGCCCCTTTCCACTACCTAATCCGCTCTGGCCTGCTAGCCCAGGCATTTCAGAAGCCGTGCAGCAACAGAGAGTATCCTGTAGACCCGATTTACTAAAACACCCGAAGATCTTGAGAGTTTTCGGCAGATTAAAACCGTGTGGCCGACCAAGACTCTAACTCCGGACCTTAGCCTTTCGCGAGCAAGTGTGCTACAAACTGAGCTACACATGCATGACTCACCACCCGTCCTTACAGCTTTTCTTCCGCCAGTATCTCGTCTCCAACCTTCCAAACTTCACAGAAGCTCCTCTGCGATCCTTGCAAGACTAGCACTCCTGGAAGAATGGCTATTGAGGATACACGGCGTAGCCATAGCCTGGGGGATGTTTCCATAATGAAATTTTCACTCTGCAGCGGAGTTTGAGCAGATATAACTTCCAAGCAGATTAAAATCCTGTGCCGGACCGAGACTCGAACTCCGGAAATTCGGCTTTCACTGGCAAGTGCAGGCTGAAGATCTGGTAAAGGAACTACTTGAGAACCACTTGAGCAACCGAGATGCTTGATAGTTTGTCAGGGGCCCTACAACTGAACTCTGTATACCTGTTTTCATTATAGAGTTTCACGTTCCTCTCTATTGTCATGGATGTCTGTCAACAATAATGGCAGCTTTTCTTACACGCCCTTTGTGGCTGGACTTGCACAATATGGCAGTTGAGACGGTTGCTGGAGTGAAAAAATTGTGCGAGTTTGCTCGATCTCGTCGCACAACCTACAGCCAGGTTCCTTGTCAGCTACGAATCGTCAAAATTTTGTCTTACAAAGGTGTAAAGTGTCTGAACAAAACTTATAACCAAATCCGAGTGAGTAGACGAGTGGACTTTCCGCCTAGGTACAGATTTTAGTGAAAGTTAGTTTTATTACTTCCAATTTTCGATCATTAGATGGTAACCATGAACCATGGACCTTGCCGTTGGTGGGGAGGCTTGCGTGCCTCAGCGATACAGATAGCCGTACCGTAGGTGCAACCACAACGGAGGGGTATCTGTTGAGAGGCCAGACAAACGTGTGGTTCCTGAAGAGGGGCAGCAGCCTTTTCAGTAGTTGCAAGGGCAACCGTCTGGATGATTGACTGATCTGGCCTTGTAACACTAACCAAAACAGCCTTGCTGTGCTGGTACTGCGAACGGCTGAAAGCAAGGGGAAACTACGGCTGTAATTTTTCCCGAGGGCATGCAGCTTTACTGTATGGTTCAATGATGATGGCGTCCTCTTGGGTAAAATATTCCGGAGGTAAAATAGTCCCCCATTCGGATCTCCGGGCGGGGACAACTCAAGAGGATGTCCTTATCAGGAGAAAGAAAACTGGCGTACTACGGATCGGAGCGTGGAATGTCAGATCCCTTAATCGGGCAGGTAGGTTAGAAAATTTAAAAAGGGAAATGGATAGGTTAAAGTTAGATATAGTGGGAATTAGTGAAGTTCGGTGGAAGGAGGAACAAGACTTCTGGTTGGGTGACTAAAGGGTTATAAACACAAAATCGAAATGGGGTAATGCAGGAGTAGGTTTAATAATGAATAGCAAAATAAGAATGCGGGTAAGCTACTACAAACAGCATTTTCTTTTTCTTTTTGGTCATCAGTCTACTGACTGGTTTGATGCGCCACGAATTCCTTTCCTGTGCTAACCTCTTCATCTCAGAGTAGCACTTGCAACCTACGTCTTCAATTATTTGCTTGACGTATTCCAATCTCTGTCTTCCTCTGCAGTTTTTGCCCTCTACAGCTCCCTCTAGTACCATGGAAGTCATTCCCTCAAGTCTTAGCAGATGTCCTATCATCCTGTCCCTTCTCCTTATCAGTGTTTTCCACATATTCCTTTCCTCTCCGATTCTGCGTAGAACCTCCTCACTCCTTACCTTATCAGTCCAACTAATTTTCAACATTCGTCTATAGCACCACATCTCAAATGCATCGATTCTCTTCTGTTCCGGTTTTCCCACAGTCCATGTTTCACTACCATACAATGCTGTACTCCAGACGTACTATAGAGACTTTACTTCTGTCATTACTTCTTCGGTGTATAAAATAAGCAGTATGGGTGAAGGGCCATATCACAGTCCTACATACCTTTTAATCCGAGCTTTCCTACTTGGTCTATCATTCTTACCTTCCCCGCGTGGTAGATGTACATATTCGTATTGCCCGTCTTTCTGTACACCTTACTCATATTTTCCTGAATTTCCCACTCCTTAAACACTGTCAGCCACTTCTTCTAGCTTGAAAAATCCTATGAACATGTCTTGAATTTTCTTCAGTCACGCTTCCATTCTCAAGCGCAGTCCTACAATGCCAAACTGATCCTCAAGTGAAAGATCGCCTATTTTCTTTTCCATTCGTCTGCATATTATTTTTGTCCACAGCCTTGGTGCATGAGCTCTTGAAACGACTGTACAGTAGTTAATGCACTTATCTGTTATTCCGTTCTTCACAATTGTGCGGATGGTATTGTTCCGAAAGTTCGACTCTTTGTCTCCAGAAGCACAGACAGTACGAACCAACACGAAGAGTTGTTTGGTTTACATTATCCTCAACGATTTTAGAAATTTTGAGGGAATGTTATAAGCACCTTTCTGTTTGACTAACAGCCTTCCAAAGCTCTCAATGTAGTACTGGATCCCCTTCGTTTCCCATTTCTTCTTTACGTAAGGCTGTTTGGCCCCTATAGAGACCTTGGCCGTGCCCCATTTATCCTCTCTCCTCCACCTCTCGCAATGACATTCTTCTTGAACTGTAAGAGTTGGCGCCCTTCCTTGTAACTTCGGGGAGGCCCCCTTCGACTTTTCTGTATGCTGAATCAGTCCTTCCGACTACCATTTGTTTTTCGGATTCCTAGCATTTTTCCTCGAGCTATTTCGTCTTGACTTTCCTCCACTTCCAGTTTGTGTCATTCAGTATTCCTGTCTTTCCCTGAATATTTTTGTACTTCAGATTTTCGTAAACTAGCTGGCAGTAATTCTTCCTTTACCAAAGGTTTTTTTTCAAAATTACCTTTCTTCTGCTCATATTTGTTGATCCAACTTGCCCTTTTTGGAATTATCCATTCCTAAGCAACTGAAATGTATATTGCTGTGTTCGTTATCGCAATATCTACAGCCTTAACGAAATTCGCGGTCACCTGATCATTCTTCAGTACTTCAGTATGCCACTTCTTTCCACAAAGTTTGTTCCAGACAATTACGCCTACTCCTCTTCATTACTAAATTGTGATATGAATCTGCATCTTCTGCTGGGTATTTTTTACAATCCAGCATCTGATTTCGGAATCCTTATTTCGCCATGATGTAACCCAACTGGAACTTTCCTGCGTCTCCAGGACTTTTCTAAGTACGAGGGCTATTCCGAAAGTTAGGTCTGATCGGTCCCGTAATGGAAATCACTGTGAAAAGCCCATGAAGCTTCCCAGAGATGTGTTGGGCTGTGTCTCTGCTATGTCTGTGGATCGCGCCACGTACCTGTTTTCAGTTCTGAGCACACGGTGAGCCCGTAAGGATGCCTACAACGGCAGTGTCTCCCGCCAAGCGCTGGCGCCCACTGAGAGATTTCCCCTGATTTCGTGCAACCGCATATGACGTAACTGTCACACATTTCCTTCTTCGCAACAGTTCTCGGCCACATACTACAAAAGCAGTGAGGACACCCCTGCAGTGTTTTCGATGGGAAGATGTAATCCCTGACACAGTACTCGTTTAAGCATGTGCTATGGTAAGTGAGCGGGATTCACCTTATGAGAAAGGATTTTCGTATAGACATCGACCGCGTGTACCTGAATGGTGGCAAATCAGACTCACATCCACTCTGTAAACACAAAGATACGTCAGGCAAGTTCGAAATGCAATCACACGTCAGGATGGATCAAAAGCAAACCAGAAGATGCTACCAATGTGACAATAATACGGTCGCCAGCCTAATTAGGCATTAACTGAGTTTCGTCCCTGTACAATTTGGCATATATTCATGCAAAACAACAAATTGTAACCCTGCATAATACAGTATAATTTTAGAACCAGAAAATCTATTGAACTGATAGTTTCACGTTCTGTACTGATATGGAAAATCATGAATACGTAACACTACACTATAACGTTTACTACAAAACTTTATACTGTCTATTAATCTGATTAAAATCGGGCATAGGTTGCCCTATAAATTGTACTTTCATGCCACACACAAAATGTCAATTTTGATAAAGATGAAACAGTGATAAATTTTGAATTTTATATTGACTTTAACTTTTGCTGGTCAAACCAATTTAGAACACTTCAGAATTCTAATGAATAAGGGGAGGACCCGGAAACTGTTATGATCGCTATATTTAAAAAAATGATTACTGAATTTATTATTCATTCAAGATTTCCAGTATACAAGTTACTACTCTTTTCATCTTATTTACTGCTCATTTTAATGCCTTTAAATCTGTCTCGAAATAATAAACTTCATTACTATATCAATATTAAAGTTATCTCTCGAATTCGTTAGACCTTCTCTATTCATTTACTGGCTCATTAACAAAACATTTCTTTAAACACCATTCTAATATAGCTAGTTCTGCAAATAATTACTATTAACGCAATTTTTAATTTTCATTTCGGGACATTCGGATTGCACAACGTTTGGAAAGGACCCTGTCTAGGTTAGTTGTGAGAATAATTGAATGATGGGAAAGTTCTGGTAATATTTAGGTTATTATTGCACCAACAAACACAGTTCACTCTCTGATTCATAAGAATACAGTACTAAAAGTTTCAACCTGTTAGTATCGATGCGGCGGTTGGCGGGCGGCAAGATGGCGAGGCACAGAGCACACATACAACCACTGTAAGTAGGCTGTTTATGTTTTCTTATTGGCAACGTTACGTAGCGCTCTGTATGAAAATCACTGGCTGTGCTGTGTGCAGTCTGTGGCTAGTTTGCATTGTTGTCTGCCATTGTAGTGTTGGGCAGCTGGATGTGAACAGCGCGTAGCGTGGCACAGTTGGAGGTGTGCCGCCAGCAGTGTTGGATGTGGGGAGAGAGATGGCGGAGTTTTGAAATTTGTAAGACTGGATGTCATGAACTGCTATATATATTATGACTTTTGATGATATTAAGGTAAATACATCGTTTGTTCTCTATTAAAATATTTCATTTGCTAACTATCCCTATCAGTAGTTAGTGCCTTCCGTAGTTTGAATCTTTTATTTAGCTGGCAGTAGTGGCGCCCGCTGTATTGCAGTAGTTCGAGTAACCAAGATTTTTGTGAGGTAATCGATTTGTGAAATGTATAGGTGAATGTTAGTCAGGGCCATTTTTTGTAGGGATTTTTGAAAGTCAGATTGCGTTGCGCTAAAGATATTGTGTGTCAGTCTAAGCACAGTCATGTATAATTTTTCAGAAGGGGACTTTTCACCACAGCTATGGCTCTTGACGTATCGGCACTTTAATTGTTCCTAGCGTTGCAATACTTTTCCATTTAGTGCCTATGGAATTTTGCCATGCTGTGTGGGCGTTGGAACGGCATACCCGAGGCTCAGTGAGGCTATGTCTTCCAGGAGAGCCTCCTCGCTCCAGAAGGTGTTGCTCAAACCAGTGCCAAACTCCAACTACTACTACTGAGCCCGTTGTGCCGTGCAGTGCCCGCGCGCGTTTTCCCGCACTCGCCTGCCATCCACCTTTTACCGCTCCCTGACAGACCGGGTATTCACCCGAGGTTTTGCATTCTACATATCCTAACACATTGCCTACGTATGGACCAGACGCACAGTTACAATTTTAAACATCTTACAACAGTTTCAACATTTGTTACATTTCAATTCTATTAAAATATTACTTGACATCTGAAATAAACATTAATATTCACATTGAAACTTCTTTACAGTTTTCTTAACATAATGGCATGAAACAAAAAGAAATGAAATCCGAACATCAATTACACAAGTTTATCGTAAAATCAGATGAAGAGAATTACTTATATGTACAATAGTACGGAGTCGTTGGTGTTACAAACTGTTTGACCCTGCAGCTCGGACTTGTCTCCCTCTGATCTTCATCTCTGCTCACATGAACCGCTGGTTATGAAGACAACGTTTTGGCATACACAATGAACTGCCGACCAGTATAGACAACTGGCGGAAATCACAGGCACTGCCTTCTACGACGAGGGCATTGGAAAGTTGGTACAACGCCACGGCAGGTGTCTTAAGTCGGAGCGGCGACTATGTAGAAAAGCAGCCCTAAGGTGTAGCTAACTGTTGAAAACAAAACATTTTTGACTGTCATTGTGGTTTCCATTTCACGACGTATCAGATCTTAATTCCCGAATAGCCCTCGTATATTTTCTATTACTAGCTGCTGGCTCCGCGGTTAACGTCATCTGAAAAGTGCAGTACAAAAGCTGGGACTGAGAAACTTGCGCACCGCGTCCTCTACAGGTCTTGCGACGTTTTACAAGCGACCCCATCTCCTGCCGGCATATGGGGTCCTCGCGGGGCAGTAAAAGCGCCGGTGCTGTACTCAGGGGGAATTGATATTGAGTCAATAAAACATGGAAACCAAGTTAAATGTCCCCGCAAACTCCGACACGTTTCAGGCGGAGTGCGCCACGCTCGGGATCGAAGCCCTCTTCGCCGTCCGCATTTTACGCAGCAGCAGCGGCGGCGGCGGCGGCCGTATCTTAATACGGGTCTCCCCACAGATGGCGTCAGTAAAGTACAATTTGGCGGATGACATGTAACGGCGAGAGGTATAAAGCCAGAAGTAGTCTATAAAAATTTGACGGTTTTGGTCGTTGCGCGAAGCATGAAATACCTCTAGGTCACATATGCGGTGCTTCGGGTCTGTTGCATTAAACTTTGACGGCAATTTTACTTGAACTTCGGCTTCGATCTACAAGAAGTGCCCTACATCTAGAGAAGCTAAAGAGCGTTATGACAGTACCTTAACTCATGCTACAGTATTGCTGTAGCTGGACTGCACTTGTCTATTCAAAGTTTTCATATTGAATCCTTAGTGCATGAAGTGCGACTGCAACAAAAACACTATGGTATATTTACAATTTATACCAATACCAGATACTCATTTTACCCAGTGTTGGTTATATTAATGTTGACAGTAGCTAGGTAATTCACTTGGCTGTTGAACCGAGATGTGTCAGCTGTGTACGTCTGTCCATTCGGCATATCTTCAAACGTCTTTATTACCCTTCTTCTATGGAGGTAATTCGCTATGCTACTGAGCAAACTGGCACTGTTGTAAAGATAGTGCACTTGGATTGTGGAGGACGTGAACACAAATTTCCTTCCATGATCTTCCTTATTTGATAATTTCATTTAGACGAATTCTCGGGTGGTTCCTCTGGAAAACACACGCTCTATTTCCTTCCTTGTATATCTCCCCTCTGATTTACTCTGAGGAGACAAAAGACGTGGGATACCTCCCGATTTCGTCCAGAGCACTGCAGAAAATCGACGTGGCATGGACTCACCAAGTCATTTTAAGTTCCCTGCAGTAATACTGCGCCATGATACCTATATAGCACTCCATAGTTGCGAAAGTGTTGCCGCTGCAGCATTTTGTGTTCGAACTGACCTCTAGACTACGTCCTACAAATGTACGACGGGAAGCATCTAGGGTGATCCGGATGGTCAAATCATTCGCTCGAATTGTCCATAATGTTCTTGAAATCCGTCGCGATCAATTGTGGATCAGTGACACAGCGCGTTGTCACCCACAAAAATTCCATCGTTGTAAAAAAAATGGCTCTGAGCTCTATGGGACTTAACTTCTGAGGTCATCAGTCCCCTGGAACTTAGAGAACTACTTAAACCTAACCAACCTAACGACATCACACACATCCATGCCCCAGGCAGGATTCGAACCTGAGGCCGTAGCGGTCGTGCGGTTCCAGACTGTACCGTCTAGAACCTCTCGGCCACAACGGCCGGCTCGATTTTGGGAAATGTGGTCCATGAATGGCTGAAAATAATCTCCAAGTAGTTCAGTTGGATCAGAGTACCCACACCATTCCATATAAACACAGCCCACACCACTATGGAACTACCACCTGCTTGCACAGTGCCTTGTTGACAACTTGGATAGTACATGGCTTCGTGGGATCAGCCCCACACTCGAATCCTACCATCAGCTCTTACCAACTGAAATCGAGACTCATCTCACCAGGCCACTATTTTCCAGTTGTCCAGGGTCCAACCGATAGGATCACCAGCTCATGAGAAGCCCTGCAGGCGATGTCGTGTTGTTAGCAAAGGCAGTCACATCGGTCCTCTGCTGCCACAGCCAATTAATGGAAAATTTCGGGGCACTGTGCTAATGGATACGTTCGTCGTATGTCCCACAATGATTTCTGCTGTTATTTCATGCAGGTTCAAAAATGGCTCCGAGCACTATGGGACTTAACTTCTGAGGTCATCAGTCCCCTAGAACTTAGAACTACTTAAACCCAACTAACCTAAGGACATCACACACATCCATGCCCCAGGCAGGATTCGAACCTGCGACACACTGATAAAAATATTTAATGATTAACACAGCTGGACGCTTCATGCGATATGGACAAAGTGTTAAATGGTTGCAAAGGACACCAGCTAGCATCACTAAACGCCGCACATCTGTATGTACATTTTATATATATATATATATATATATATATATATATATATGTATATATATATATGGCGTGTTTTATGTATTTTACTGGTGTAAACGTATGTGATCATCGCGTCTTTCATATTTAACACAAGACATGAGCATACCATGACTGGTTGAACATGAGCCTGTCTGCACATGTGCCTGGGCTTGCCATACGTCTGGTATTATCCAATACATTCAAGATCCATAGACCTATGCACAGCAACCATATTGGAATGCGCCGTCAGTAGCCTTTGATCTTCTGTTGTATAAAGCTGCAGTTCGCGACTGTGTTATGTAGAAAGTGTGTGTCACTTGAAACTGTTATACACTCCTGGAAATTGAAATAAGAACACCGTGAATTCATTGTCCCAGGAAGGGGAAACTTTATTGACACATTCCTGGGGTCAGATAAATCACATGATCACACTGACAGAACCACAGGCACATAGACACAGGCAACAGAGCATGCACAATGTCGGCACTAGTACAGTGTACATCCACCTTTCGCAGCAATGCAGGCTGCTATTCTCCCATGGAGACGATCGTAGAGATGCTGGATGTAGTCCTGTGGAACGGCTTGCCATACCATTTCCACCTGGCGCCTCAGTTGGACCAGCGTTCGTGCTGGACGTGCAGACCGCGTGAGACGACGCTTCATCCAGTCCCAAACATGCTCAATGGGGGACAGATCCGGAGATCTTGCTGGCCAGGGTAGTTGACTTACACCTTCTAGAGCACGTTGGGTGGCACGGGATACATGCGGACGTGCATTGTCCTGTTGGAACCGCAAGTTCTCTTGCCGGTCTAGGAATGGTAGAACGATGGGTTCGATGACGGTTTGGATGTACCGTGCACTATTCAGTGTCCCCTCGACGATCACCAGTGGTGTACGGCCAGTGTAGGAGATCGCTCCCCACACCATGATGCCGGGTGTTGGCCCTGTGTGCCTCGGTCGTATGCAGTCCTGATTGTGGCGCTCACCTGCACGGCGCCAAACACGCGTACGACCATCATTGGCACCAAGGCAGAAGCGACTCTCATCGCTGAAGACGACACGTCTCCATTCGTCCCTCCATTCACGCCTGTCGCGACACCACTGGAGGCGGGCTGCACGATGTTGGGGCGTGAGCGGAAGACGGCCTAACGGTGTGCGGGACCGTAGCCCAGCTTCATGGAGACGGTTGCGAATGGTCCTCGCCGATACCCCAGGAGCAACAGTGTCCCTAATTTGCTGGGAAGTGGCGGTGCGGTCCCCTACGGCACTGGGTAGGATCCTACGGTCTTGGCGTGCATCTGTGCGTCGCTGCGGTCCGGTCCCAGGTCGACGGGCACGTGCACCTTCCGCCGACCACTGGCGACAACATCGATGTACTGTGGAGACCTCACGCCCCACGTGTTGAGCAATTCGGCGGTACGTCCACCCGGCCTCCCGCATGCCCACTATACGCCCTCGCTCAAAGTCCGTCAACTGCACATACGGTTCACGTCCACGCTGTCGCGGCATGCTACCAGTGTTAAAAACTGCGATGGAGCTCCGTATGCCACGGCAAACTGGCTGACACTGACGGCGGCGGTGCACAAATGCTGCGCAGCTAGCGCCATTCGACGGCCAACACCGCGGTTCCTGGTGTGTCCGCTGTGCCGTGCGTGTGATCATTGCTTGTACAGCCCTCTCGCAGTGTCCGGAGCAAGTATGGTGGGTCTGACACACCGGTGTCAATGTGTTCTTTTTTCCATTTCCAGGAGTGTATTTCACGCAATGTGCGCCTTTAGTGTCTGTTTAAAGTATAGGATACTAGTGCTGTTTCCCCTATTGCCAGGAAAGTTATAAACCCCAACCCCAAGAAGAGATGAAACTGCACATGTTTCGATTTCCGAAATCGCTGGCTAGCTGCAACACCAACATCGGAATTTGAGTCTACAAATCATTCAAGGTTAAGTAAATGGTGACAAACGTGTTGTTTCCACTGCACCACATTTGGTTATTATTTTTAAAAGCAATTATGTATAAAGTACCAAGGTAATATCTTCCTTAATTCAAAACCGTAGCTCACAAGATTAGTATGTATCTGGCTGTAGAATGTTCGTCATTAACATACCGGTAACTGTTTTGAATAAGGATGGTAACATTGATTGTTGATGTGCTGTCTCAGATTTGTCAAAAACATTTCCATATGGAAAGTATAGTCTGGACAGCGAGATACTTTGACCAGAAAATAGGACGGTTTTTAATAGTAAATCTCAAACGACCAAGAATAAAAGAACGTTGTGTTCCATAAATATTTCCTCCTTATACACCCTACTCGTAATTGAAACAGGCTTGTCGGCAATCGTCTGACGAAAAGCAGATATGTCAGGAAGCAGCTCAACTTCAGCAAGCCATAAACGAAAATAATGAATCAGCTGATCAATATGAAAGTGGAAATAAAATTTCAAGCGTTTGTCAGTTAATAGGGGGCCATAAATCCACTTTTCTTCGCTCTGGATCGTCATCAGCAAGACAGTGTAGTTTTTCTTTATAGACACACCAGGATTATATTTCAGCTGCGCTACTCTATTGGAAGTTTCGTTTCTTATGAAGAAAGTTTAGTAAATAACTTGCGAACATACATAAAGTTCCTATTAAACTGTTTTCATGATACTGAAAGTATATTGAAGTCCGTTGAACACGGCGTATCTCCAAATTTTGAAAATAAACAGCACAGATATAATGCAAGGTATTCCAGATATGCTTAGCAAAGACTCTGATGATAATGACTGTTTTTCAGTTTGAAAAGTCTTAAAATCTTGTGAGTGGCAGGCACAGACTAAGATAAAAATCAGACACTTTGTTATTTTTCTCTGTTGTACAATTTATTTCTCTAGCTGCCTACAGATTCATGGGGGAATCTGAATACTTGTTAATGCTCCATCCAAGCACAATTCCTTTTCATCTGGCTCTTCCAACAATGCTACTACAGAACTTACTGTAGTGTACAGTTTGTATGATCCTTCGAGGAAGCTATTCCAGCTTTTATTCTTTACTTCTTCTACATTCATTCTAAAAATTCTATTGCCTGTATTTGTTGTAAAATATTTCCCTTGAGCTGGGACCAGTTTCTGCTGTGAGATGATCGTGCTATATCCATACAACGCATTTTAATTTTTCAATTTACTGCTGTATCCTATTCTTTCTTTCACTAATTTTACCTGTGTTGTGATACGTTTGCAGGACTTCGTTGGTCTTCCGTGGGTAGATGTAGTAAAATTTGGCTTTGATGGCCTGGAAGCACTCTTGAAATGTTTCAGTTCTTGGCATTTCCTCTAATCCATACCGCCACTCTAGTGCAGATAGTGCTGTTTGAAAAGCACTTAATGTTTCCTCGTTTATGACCCTTTTTTATGAATATGGAATTAAAATGCCAAGGCACAACTGGTTGATTATTAAATCTTTTTGTATGAAGCTCCATAAATAGTCAGAGTTCCTTGCGTCAACTGCAGCTGCTGCAAACTTTGGTAAGATGGGAACAGACTGGGGAGGAGTGGTTGATTTCCCCAATTAGTATCCTATTAATATGTTTTATATAATTTTCTGTGAGCTTTTTCTTATTGCTTTTATTCATTCATTGATACATCATCTTCCATAAATCTCATGCTGCTGAATAAGTCAAGATATGCATTAACAGACAAAAGGAGGCCCTGTACGCTATCCCAGTAAAGTATACAAATAAATCATGTCATGAGGGTGGTAGTTGGATTGAAAAAAGAGTCACTGATTCCTTCTGTAATATCAAGGTGATATTTTTGTCTACTACTTGATTCTAAGAATTTATGTACTATTACTCATTTTAGAGACCAACATCATGTATAAGCCCTGGAATAGTTAAAAACTGGTTAATACGAGCAATAGTGTGAACTGAAAATTACGTCCAAAGAGCTGATAACATATGGGAGGGGCTAATAAGTTACTATTTTAGTTTGTTTTGAATATCTTGGAATTTCTCATTTTCTCATATCTTCTAATGACATGTTAGATTTGTTAGGGAAAGTATACTAGCAACTTTTTCCCTGTTTCCACTTGAATTATCACTGGAATATCTGAAAGGAAACGTCGATTCATAGCATTGTAAGAATCCTTTTTTTTATTTTATTTTGAAAGATATTTCATTCTCACCTTCTGTGTGTCCTTAGTACACTTATGCCCATTGTTTACGTAGCATATTTGAGTGATTTAGCTGACATGAGTCAGCATTTATGTTTCTGAGCAACTCTACTTTCTCTCTTCTTTAACTAAACATGAGTGATGATGGTTTAATGCTGCCATATGACCATTGTAGTCAGATAAACCATTTACTTTGGAGTTTCTTTCATGAAAGACCACTGAAATAAGGATAAATTATGCATCGCTGTAGCATTACGTCGTTTTTTAGTTGGGACAACAGTGCTCTTAACCACTACTTTTAGTACAGTCATAATTATTCAGGATGAAATTAATACTGAAACATCCTCATGCAATTACTTCCTAGCTATAGCCTCATGCAGTTATTTCCTAGTTATTTATACTGAGTACTAATAGCACTATAATGACTTGGTGAAGTTTTAAAGAAGTTCTGTTATGGGCCTTTAGACATTGAGAACTAAAACAACTTAATTGCAGTACTCAGTAATCAATGTGGCCTGGAATTTTATTCTACTTTTGATGTATATAGCCTCTTCTCCTTTCGTTATATTATGCCTGCAGTAATTTGATACTGACTATTAGTCTTTTAGGTGCATCTGTTCAATTTCTATGAATTCCAAGTGATATTTTTTTCAGTTACATGAGAAGCTCAACTTTCTTATTTATCATTCTTCTTATATTTTCATGGAAATTTTCAAATAACTTTCAATAACATGTTCCACGAAGTTAAAAGTAAGCATGGTTTTATTTCAGTGAAGTTTGGATTCTAAGTTTTGCACAGTTGCTTGAACTGACAGTAAGCCTAACAAGGAAATGTGTGTCAAGTTTTCTGTATAATTTACTTTTCTGAATAAATTACATATCAATATGTACAATGTGTGTTCGCAGCTGAGTGTGAGATGATTGGGGGTTATGTTATGTAATCATTTTCTGGTGTAAGTTTGTGCTCTGGGAGAATTACAAGAAATTATGTAATTATTTCTTGACGCTGATTTACTGGGCACAGACGACAAATTAAAGTTTCAACATGATGGTGGACATACATCGAATGATTTTTAAACACATTTGTGGCTCTAGTATTCAAGAAATAAAATATGTTTTTTGTTAATAATGTTCTAATATAATAAAGTAGCCTCGTTTCTATAGTGAGACTAACACCTCACTATCCTGTACTCTATTGCTGCGTGTGTTTTGTAACTGACTTTTTTGTAGTGATTTAGTGATTCACATAGTCATATAACTCTGTGCTGAATAATACATTTGCATTCACTCTGTGGTTCTAAAATGTTCAGTTTTACCCACCATTCCAAAATTTTTGAGTTTCCAGGATTTTTATTTCAAAGAACTACAGGATCGTTATAGACAACAATTATTATACAAATATCTACAGAATGCTTTTGGTAATTTCTGCGAATACAGCTATTTCCAAGATTATTTTGAACTTAAGTTACCTAAACTTGATTTAACGAATTCACTGTTTCACAGATTAAGCACCAAAGGAAGGAAACCTACGAGGTAAGTGCCTTATGACGAAATCAATAGCACTCGGACAGAATCTTAAGTCAAGGATATAAAAATCACATAAATGTTCGTCCTTGAAATGCAGGGAAATAAAAGTTCTTTATCGTGTTTTTTGATTTAAGGAACATTGTCTCAGGAGACGAAATATTCCGTAGAATAATATAGGTTTCATATGGAGTCAGCACATTTTGAAGTATAAGAAGAGACAAAATTTACTAAAATAACCTGGAAAATTATTTATTAAATTTTATAGGAGCCCTGTTATTTGATTTCAAAAGGAAGAGGTCTGTTTATTGTTGTACGTTAGTAATTGTTTTACTGCAGAAAAAGTAAATCCCTGAAGCGAGACGAGAAAAACCAATATGAAATTAGTTTTCTTGCTGGCCTACAAATGTGTATTTGCGGTAAATTGTCAAAACAATTTTTCACTATCACAAATCGTAAAACAGCTCTATTTCGTTATTTACATAATACTATAAATTCTTTAGTTTATTTACAAGGCTTTGTAGGACAAGAAAGTACGTAAAAACCGATGCAGTTTTAGACCTGAAAGTCTTGCAGGCCATAACAGCTGCAGTCTCGTTCATCAGTGCTTGACGTCAGCAACATGTGCGCAGGCCTGCAGTCCAAATGGTGATGTATCATCCCGGACAGTCCTGGTTTGCTAGTGCCGTCCGGGGCAATGTTCGCGACTGTAAGAACTGTTCGAGGTTAGGGAATTTTATGAGTGGCGTTCCTGCCTCAGCCAATTTTGGGGTAACCGCTGTCATCGAAGAGGAGGCGTGGCTGCCGGTTCCACCACCACTTCTCACTAAATAGTCTGGAAACAATACAGGAGAAATGCACTTATGTTGTTTCCGTGTGTGAAGTAACTCGTTTACAAGGTTTTTATAATTTTGTCTCTGTTCGTCTCTTGTCTCATCGTTGAGCAATGGGTAGAAGAAAGCAAGTCGTTAATGTTTACCTGCAACAGGAATACACATTTTTGAAACTGTGTAATGACAGTAACAATGAACTTGTTCGTAGCACAGTGTGTACTGTAGAATTGTCTCCTGTACATACAGGAAAAAAGTGACATTAAGAACCGTCTGAAAACAGCGAAGCGTGGGAGTACTAGTAACCCTACTGCTTCACCAGACATAACAGTTTTTTTTTTATTTTAAGCCAGAGATAAGGACTGTGAATTGGATTGTGCTACAAAAGATGCTACATTTTCATACCACACTGCTACATACGAACTTAGCTTCAAAACATCGGACTGCACGTCCAAACTGTTTAAAAATTTATATGACCGAAAAATTTAATCTGCTACACCCAAAACCGACACAGTTATCGTTAACGTTATCTCGCCATTTATATTTCTTAATTGCTCAAAAGTTATGGTGAATAGCTCGAACAAAAGTATAGTGAAACTCGTTCATATTGTCACAAGATATTTCAGTCTGGAGGAGCGAGTCAAGATAAACTTTGAAATTTTGATGAAGTGTCAGGTGAAACTGTTCAAATTTTAACACAGCATCTTCTGTAGTTTGTAAAAAATTAGAAACATGAAGAAAAGTTAGTTTGCTATACTGCCGATTGGTGGCGTAAAGAGAAATGGGAATGAAAATCTGTTCATATAAGTTCTAGAGATTTAGACAGACCTGTTTCAGGAACTCGTTGTTCACAAACCATTTCTGCCACAAGTCATGTACAGTGAAACATACAACTGAACACATAAAAGTTTAATGTATCAGTAAACTGTTAACAAGTAAAAAATTTCAAAAATGTGCCCTAGGTTGGACCCAAAAACGTATGGTAATATGTCCTGTGTTTGGCCCAAAAAATACTATACGACTACATGTGCCACATGTGTAACTTATCAGACGATTTCTGGTTTGTTTAATGAAGTATTAAATCTGGCCTTCATTAAATATTTTGCAATATTCGATACAGTCATTGAATAGAGAGTAAAAAGAGACGCTTCTATTGAAAAAGCGACCTGTACCTATTACCAAGAACAGATTCTTGGTCGTCTATCATAAGTGCGTCTATGCAAATTCCATTTTTTTAATTGTGCATAAATTTTTCTTGTTTTTGTTGTTGTGGTCTTCAGTCCAGGGACTGGTTTGATGCAGCTCTCCATGCTATTCTAACCTGTGCAAGCCTTTTCATCTCTGAATAACAGTAGCGACTTATTTTCAGTTATCTGGGTAGTTACTCGTTTATTTTTGTAATTTCTTGTGTGTTTGAGTGCTTACTAGGGACAACCCTTTATTTTAACAACAGTGTAGTGAACAGTACCGCCGTTGTTATCGACGCTTGTATCGACCCTCGTTATCGTACAGGCTTGTGTTTGTTTGGTTAGAACAGCTCAGTGTCAGTTAGACTGTCAGCGAGAGCGCACCGATAGTTTCTGCTATTAATAAGGCTAGTACACTGTTCGCTTGTTACATATTTTTACGAACTTCAAACAGGAGTGACTGCAGTAATGGATAGGAACTGTGATTGTTGTGTACAGATGCGAGATGAGTTGGCGACCCTTCGCTCACAGCTCCAGGCTGCTTTGGCTTCCGTCACACAGCTTGAGGCTGCTGCCAAGGGGTGTCACTGTGGGGGATCGAACACGGGGATGTGAAGGACGTCGAGCACGTCCCACGTGTCCTCCGATCGGTCCACTGCTGTGGCCACCCCGGGTAATTCCAGTCAAGAACAACTGCCAAGATAAGAAACATAGAAGCAGATATCTTCGGTGTAGCAAAGCAGCTTAAATCACTTAATTATGGCAAGGCCTCCAGTCCAGATTGTATACATGTCAGGTTCCTCTCAGAGTATGCTGACACAATAGCTCCATATTTAACTGCTTCCTTAACAGAAAGATCCGTACCTAAAGACTGGAAAACCGTGAGGATCGGTGTCGAAAGCCTTCTGGAAATTTCAATCACTAGTTTTCTCCTCCGATTGTGAAAACATTTTGTTGGCACCCACCTTCACAGGGAGAAATGATTATCACGATAAAATAAGAGAAATCTGGGCTCACACAGATAAATTTAAGTGCTCGATTTTCTCGCCCGCCGTTGGAGAATGGAATGGTAGAGAGACAGCTTGAAGGTAGTTCATTGAACCCTCTGCCAGGTAGTTTATGTGAATAGCAGAGTAATGACGTAGATGCAGATATGATAGGGCAGTCCATACAGCAGGGCAGTGCCACTGTCCCAGGGTGGCGTAGTGGTTACCACGCCTGCCTAGTGAGTAGGAGACCAGGCATCGAATCCTCGCCTTCATAAAAATTTTCATTCGTCGATTCGTTGCTTCAGTCTCCATAGATGCGTTTCCAGAATGCCAACGAGGCGATTTACGAAATAGAACGCTTCACGGAAATCTAAAATGAAGAATTCTAAGAACCCAGGCTTCCGCCATGTCATGCAGCGTTATAAAAACTGTTTCGCATTGAAGGGTAGATGTTTAGTCTCACGATGGCTGCTAAACTTTTGCAGTCGTAATGCAGTAATTGTCAGTTTATGACTACACCTCTGTAACCTCCCCCCTCCTTCCGGGCACTGTCCACATTAAACAATGCCCAGTGCAAGTAATTAATAAGCGAAGTCTCTTTGAAGATTTTGAGAGGACCGACATTACAATCAACTTTGAAGTGCACTTAGATTGTCATGTTGGGATGGCTCCGGTTCTGCTTGTCTAGGGATCTGATTCTTGAAGCTAAAAATCTCACATCAGGTCCTCACTGCTAGTCTGAACTGAGTAAATTTCTAGATTGCTGTTGCAGAATTATTTTTTACGTAAATATATTTTCTCACATTTTAGTATATCATTTAGTCTTTTGATTTTTCACATTAACAAAGCGGAAATTACATTCTTCGCACCTATTATACAAAAATACGCATCAGAGGCAAACTTACGGCACTCTCACTCTGCGGAAAAAGCAATATTCCAAAGGGTTTACAATTTTTCTTAACAAATGAATTCCTACTAGCCTTCCTTAGATTATTAGTGTAGTAGCCGGCCCAAACGTCTGATGTAGGGTGCTTAGGGAGCTGTTTCCTCGGACAGCTAGACAGCGATTCAAGCAAATCTTAATAATAGAGTTTATTACAGTAAGTTGAGCTGACAATACTTAACTTTGCGTATTCACATAGGTGTCGCAAGCAAATGGCGAGATGCAAAGAATCAATGTCCTTCGGTATATACAATTACAATGCAAGCAAATAATTTAGTTCGTAAGTCACTGCTGTAACGTCGGGAGGACGGCTCTTCTTCCACTGCCCGCGGCGCGGCGCTTGTGTCCTCCTGGTGTAGATGCCGCTCCTGTCGCGGTGCAGTCCCAGTCAGCACGCCATTGGCTGACGTCCTCTCACAGCCGTCTCTGCTCTTCCGTCCCTCACCGCCGTGCCGGTGTTTATCGTTACACTGGAACAATTAATTTCGATTATAATTTCATAAATGAATCCACAAATGAACACAGTAAACAACACAGGATAGGGTAATCAATAATAGAAATATTAAGTGTACAAATATTTCGTTATATCAAATGTTCCTAAAAAAATTACTTTAACTGTGCATTCTGAACTAGTACTTATCGATTATAACACAGAATCTAAAATATTTTTTAAAGTAAGTCCTTTTCATAAATTTTAGTTTGAAATATAATATACTGGTTATAAAATTATATGAGAGTTTTCGAAAAAGCAACTGGGATAATATTGACCTGTTCAAAATTCGAAAAATAATACTGATATTGACAACTACTGTCGAGAACAAGCAATGCTAGAGGAGGACGTCCCATTACATCTTGTACAATATTTAGTTAAGTATCTGGCAGTTATTAACGTAACAGTTTCAATTTGATGTCACCATTATCCTGCGAGAATGTTTTGTGGAAGTAAAAACGTGGCGTAGTACAATAACGCTGACTTGACTGATTATCTGGTAGTGACAGGGCTGTACGAGATGAGATGTCACTGAAGTTTATAGCTATCAAAACTCATGAAAAGTTTCAGGGCGTTTTCAGAGTTAGAGAAACTTTTTTATGTATATATACTGAAGCGGAGAGTGAAAATTCGTACCAGGTTCAGGAATCGAACTGGGTCTCCTGCTTACCGGGCAGATGCGTTAGCAGTTACGCCACATTGCCACAGCGGTTCACACAACAGCAGGGATTCTCTGCCACGTCTCTCTCCTCGATCTGAATTCTCACTTCCGCCCTAGTCTACTTTAAATTCCTCCCGTAGAGAAAGTTTTAAACTTCATCAGAATTAGCAGTGCTTTTGACAATTAACGTCGCTAATACTGATAAACAACGCAGGGCAGGCCGCAAGAGAACCCTAATGCAACAGCTGATGACACTGGACTGGACGTAGGTTTCAAAATCAAATGGCTCTGAGCACTATGGGACTTAACTTCTGAGGTCATCAGTCCCCTAGAACTCAGAACTACTTAAACCTAACTAACCAAAGGACATCACACACATCCATGCCCGAGGCAGGATTCGAACCTGCGACCGTAGCGGTCTCGCGGTTCCAGACTATAGCGCCTAGAACCGCTCGCCCACTTCGGCCGGCGACGTAGGTTTCCTAGAACAAACAAATAGAACGTCGAGAGTTTAAAGTGCGATCGACGCCTCGGAGATTAGCGACGGAACAACCGCTGTAAATGACGAATGATGGAACAGGACATCGTAGTAATTCTGAAGGCTCTGTGGGTTTCGAACTATCCTCCCCACAAACGCAATAATACTATGAGTGTACTCTCTATAGTATCATACATCGTGGGAGACAGAAAGTGGAGAAAGTGAAGTGAGTGATCGGTAGTACTGGTTCTAAGTTCATTTGTGAGGGTAGGTCCATGCTGGTATTTGTGCACACCACAATGTGATCAGTATAAGCTCTGCACATGATCCGCCAGGTCGGAATCTTGACTGGTATTAACGATGTTGTGTCTGTTGCTCCAGTCCGGTAAGCAGGACACGTGCGACAACTTTGGAGACTATTGGTTGAAATGAAACACCTCGGTAATTTGTTTGGGTCCGTCTTATCTCATTGTTTGTGTAGTGAGTGGATCAAAGCGTTTTTACAATCTTCTAATATGACGCCATTTCCCCATATATTGCCTTTGATGGCTTGTAATCTGTAAGTCTAAAGTTTGCATTAGACCTTGAGCATTTCGGTGATTATACTATCTTACCATGGCGCTTTGCTATTTTTGAGGTGTAAAATAATGCTTCGCATTTCCTCATGTATAAGTGGAACAAAGTTAAAATTTGACGCAGTTAAATGAAATTGGTGTCTGTCTATAGGTGGTTCACAGTTGCGCAGTTTCTCTAAGTAATGGTTCAGTACTTCACTGTTGGCCTGTGCATTCGTCTCTCCTGCATTCTTTCAGGACAACGAAAAGCCTCCCGGGTTTGTACACTCCTGGAAATTGAAATAAGAACACCGTGAATTCATTGTCCCAGGAAGGGGAAACTTTATTGACACATTCCTGGGGTCAGATACATCACATGATCACACTGACAGAACCACAGGCACATAGACACAGGCAACAGAGCATGCACAATGTCGGCACTAGTACAGTGTATATCCACCTTTCGCAGCAATGCAGGCTGCTATTCTCCCATGGAGACGATCGTAGAGATGCTGGATGTAGTCCTGTGGAACGGCTTGCCATGCCATTTCCACCTGGCGCCTCAGTTGGACCAGCGTTCGTGCTGGACGTGCAGACCGCGTGAGACGACGCTTCATCCAGTCCCAAACATGCTCAATGGGGGACAGATCCGGAGATCTTGCTGGCCAGGGTAGTTGACTTACACCTTCTAGAGCACGTTGGGTGGCACGGGATACATGCGGACGTGCATTGTCCTGTTGGAACAGCAAGTTCCCTTGCCGGTCTAGGAATGGTAGAACGATGGGTTCAATGACGGTTTGGATGTACCGTGCACTATTCAGTGTCCCCTCGACGATCACCAGTGGTGTACGGCCAGTGTAGGAGATCGCTCCCCACACCATGATGCCGGGTGTTGGCCCTGTGTGCCTCGGTCGTATGCAGTCCTGATTGTGGCGCTCACCTGCACGGCGCCAAACACGCATACGGCCATCGTTGGCACCAAGGCAGAAGCGACTCTCATCGCTGAAGACGACACGTCTCCATTCGTCCCTCCATTCGCGCCTGTCGCGACACCACTGGAGGCGGGCTGCACGATGTTGGGGCGTGAGCGGAAGACGGCCTAACGGTGTGCGGGACCGTAGCCCAGCTTCATGGAGACGGTTGCGAATGGTCCTCGCCGATACCCCAGGAGCGACAGTGTCCCTAAATTGCTGGGAAGTGGCGATGCGGTCCCCTACGGTTACTGCGTAGGATCCTACGGTCTTGGCGTGCATCTGTGCGTCGCTGCGGTCCGGTCCCAGGTCGACGGGCACGTGCACCTTCCGCCGACCACTGGCGACAACATCGATGTACTGTGGAGACCTCACGCCCCACGTGTTGAGCAATTCGGTGGTACGTCCACCCGGCCTCCCGCATGCCCACTATACGCCCTCGCTCAAAGTCCGTCAACTGCACATACGGTTCACGTCCACGCTGTCGCTCCATGCGATGGAGCTCCGTATGCCACGGCAAACTGGCTGACACTGACGGCGGCGGTGCACAAATGCTGCGCAGCTAGCGCCATTCTACGGCCAACACCGCGGTTCCTGGTGTGTCCGCTGTGCCGTGCGTGTGATCATTGCTTGTACAGCCCTCTCGCAGTGTCCGGAGCAAGTATGGTGGGTCTGACACACCGGTGTCAATGTGTTCTTTTTTCAATGTCCAGGAGTGTATTTCACTAGCTCTTCCCTAAACGTCCCGTAAAATTCCCGTGTGCTGTTTACTTTTCATATCAGTTTCTGTTTCCTCTAATATTTTGACGCGGTATACTAGCTTATTAGTCTCATTATTCCACACGTTTTTCTCTGCAATTTTAAGTATACCAGCTCTCTGGAGTTTTGCGAGTATGCCAAGTTTTCTACGCTCGGATGCGGGACTGTAGGGCTCTGTCACAGTCCACCAACTGCGATTTCGTTTCCGTGGCGGTTTGGCACGTTTTCTACCTAATAGTGCGATAGTTTCACAACTGTGTTTATTTGTTTTGCTTGCATTCTTCCAACTTCTGTTATTATTTAGTTACCGTTTTCACCAGTTTCTTTGTTTTGCTTAGAGTTACATTTAAAGCTTTCTCTTCCCATTTAGTTTCTGATTCAGTCAAATGAATATTGCACAGCAATAACGGTCATTATCACTGGGCAAAATGTGTGACTTAAATTGCCCGAATTCAGCTATTACCTATATATGTGTCTGAGAGACTTTGTGTGCATGTTTGACCTTTTTCTCATCTTTCTTTTGATTTCCTTTTCCACTATTCTTTCCGGTTTATGTCCCAAGTGCTATGTGCGTGTGGTTCCAGAAATCTAGTTAAAACAATATCTAAGCTTTCCTCTCTCAGTTCGTAGTGTGAAGTAACAAAGGGAAGAATTTAAGAACATTTAATCGCCATGGTTTTCAAGTCAGCTAGAAATTGTAGCGCTGTATTGGATCCTGAGGACTGATAGAGACCATAGCGAAGACGTTTCTCTCTCTCTCTCTCTCTCTCTCTCTCTGTCTCTCTCTCTCTCTTTCTACAAAGTATCTAAGGGCTTCAGTGTTTGTCTCGGAGACTAAATTAGTTTTGTGCCAACTGGTGTCAGTTCCACAAACTTAAATCTCATTATTCCTTCAGCCCACATCGACATGCTAGGTTCGCTGGCTCCCACGTCCGCAGAAGCGATATCTCTCTACGGAATATATTAAAAGCGCCCCCTGTTTTCAACGGCGCCAGGTTCTTCACTTCTTTCCTACTTTAATTTAACTCGAAAAAGCTCTTAATTAAGTTCGCTGGATTTTTTTGTTCTTTAGGAAGAAAACAATACTTCTTTTCCCCTGTTTATATACGTTTGGCGGTAGCGTTGTGACACCAGATTACGAACTGCGAGGTCTTCCTCACAAGCGACAGACGCAGTTTTGATATTCATCGCGGCTGAGGTGTGCGTACTGTTTCCGCGATGCGCATGTCGTTATTCTACCCCAGTTATGTAGTCGCGAAAATGGGACCTACAGTTTAAAATGAAATCAAAAACGTGTGATAGTCCGAGATAGCCATCACACCCTTGAAAAATGAAGACCAAATTAAATGCATACCGCAAATTTCCGAGATTCACCTGGGTTTCGTGACAGGGACCTCTCGGATTCTACGCCTGCGCTTTACCACTAGACCACGAGGCTCGACAAAAATGCAGTGTGTACAGTTATTAATTAATCATACAATGTAGGCTTTCACGGCCGGTGTTGTCTTCAGTTGAAACTACCCGGCTGAGAGGCCGTGGTCTATGTATAAAATTTCCACCTAACGTTTCGTCTCCATCTGCGGGGGACATCTTCCGAGGTCGTAGTCGGAGGACCTCAGAAGATGTCTCCCGCAGACGGAGACGAAACGTTAGGTGGAAACGTTATACGTCGACCACGGCCTCTCAGCCCGGTAGTTTCAACTGAAGAGTTATTAATTACTTGGGAGAATGAGAGTAAGGGTTAATGATGGAATGATGGAATATATGATCACAGTGCAACGCTTTCGCAAGAAGATCGTGTGCCGAGATCTGTAGTGCATCGCAGTCGTAACTTGGTATTCTCCTGATCCCAGCATTTGGCTCCTCATGACGAGAAGCACAGTTTTACAGGAGCACTGTGGAGGGGGGGGGGGAGAAATGGCGTACGTGACTTTATCATTTAACGAATAATATAAGTCGTTTTCATCAGACTGAATGGTTATTGCGTTTCCTGCAACGCACTTGTCTTATTGACTACACTGCGAAGAGTCAAACAGTAACTGGTGATGTATGTCTCCTCGCCATTCTATCCTTTGCAAGCCTCCGCATTAGTCACGTGATCTACCCATACAATCTTCAGCATTCTTCTGCAGACTCACCCTGCGGAACCTTCTATTTTCGTCTTGTGTAAACTGTTTAGCATAGGTATTTCATTTCCATGCGTTGCTACACTCCATACAAATACTTACAGAGATGACTTCGTAACACCTAAATGTATACTCCATGTTAGCAAATTATTCGTTTTCGGGAACGCTTTCCTTGCCATTGGCAGTCTACATTTTATATCCTCTCTACTTCTGCCACCATCAGTTATTTTGCTGCTCAAATAACAAAACTCATCTGCTATTTTAAGTGACTCGTTTCCTAATCTGATTCCCTCTGCATCACTTGATTTTATTCTACTGCATTCCATCATCCTCATTTTGCTTTTGTTGATGTTCATCTTACACCCTCTTTCCAAATCAATGTCCATTACGTTCAACTGCTCATCCAAGTCCTTGGCTATCTCTGACAGAATTACAATATCTGCAAACCTCAAACCTCATATTTCTTTTCCTTGAACTTCTGTTCTCAGTCCAAAATTTTGTTTGGTTTCCTTTAATGGTTGTTCAAAGCACAGACTGAATAAAATCTGGGATAGGCTACAACCTTGTCTCACTGCCTTCTCAACCACTGCTTTCCTTTCATGCCCCTCGACGCCTACAACTGCCATCTGGTTTCTGTTCAAATTTTTAATAGCATTTCACTCCCTGTATTTTGCTTCTGCAAGCTTGAGGATTTCAAAGAGATTATTCCAGCCAACAATACTGTCAAAGGTTTACTCTAATTCTACAACAGCTATAAACGTAGGTATGTCATTCCTTAACCTATCTTCGAAAGATAAGTTGCATGCTCACTGTTGTCTCGCGTATTCCTTCATTTCCCTAGAATCCAAACTGATCTTCCTCGAAGTCGTCTCCTACCAGTTTTTCCATTCTTCTGTAAAGGATTTGTGTTTGCATTTTGCAAGCATGACTTATTAAACTGAAAGTTCGGTAGTATTCACACCTGTCGGCACCTGCATTCGAATTATTACATTCTTCATGAAGTCTGAGGATATTTCGCCTGTCTCATACTGTTGCACACCAGGTGGAAGAATTTTGGCTTACCCAAGGCTATCAGTAGTTCTGACGGAATATCGTCTGCTCCCACGGCTTTGTTTGAAATTAGCTCTTTCAGTACTCCGTCAAATTTTTCTCGCAGTATCATACCTCCCATCTCATCTTCACCTACGTCCTCTTCCATTTGAATAATTATGCGCTCAATTTCATCTCCATTGGTGAATAGTACGAAAGTACGAGGACGTAGCAGGCGGAAAAGTAGTGAAGAAGAGACGTATGCGGCAGAAGGGAGAGGGATCTACATTTCTCTGGACAATACAACTGCTTTGGCTCATGGAAAGTGGACAGACTTTTAAGCTCGAATTGATAGAACTACATCCTATTCATCGAATATCTCAGATGGATGATCCAGGAAAGTGGCTTTTGAAATGGGGTGCGGCACAATAGTTTGTTGGGTAGTAGTTTCATATAACGGCAGTAGAGTTCTGAAATGAAAGTCTGCAATACGTGTCGGCACTTTAAGAGTTGTTCTTCCTTTTACTAATGACAGATGTGGCTTATATGACCAGACATGTTTCTTCGACAAGGACTTGTATTTCACACCGGTCTGACGTTTTCTGACATATAAGAAGTTGAAAATGGTCTAAGGCCGAAATCTGGATCGTATAACAAAGAAATGAAAATTATCACAATTAATCGGTGGCAGAGTCATTCAAAAAATGCAGTACATTACTATGTCACCGCAGGTAATTGAATTATATGGTCCCCTTAATAATCAGGATCACACAGGGGTAACTGTAAAGGCAGAGAGAGGCGAGCTGGGGGGTGGAAACCTTCAGTAAATTTCCAGTTACCCAAAATAAAAAATAGAAATTATTAGATTCGATTCGAGTTCAGTGGTGCTCTTTACAGAAAACAGTAAAACTAACACCAGTTTGTTTCCGTCGTGTTTCACACACGTACATAAGAATCAGAATCACATACTCCACAGGCAATAAAATAATTTAAAAAAACACAATAACGCACGCTGTTTACAATAAGCCGCTGGGCCCTGTCACGGACAGTCTCAACGGGTACACCGCCTGCAAAGGTGATGCAATTCTACAATTTCTGCGTGTATTTAAATGTCCACACATGACAACTACAGTATTTGAAAATCTTTCGTAAAACCTGGAAACAGAAAAAAAGGCGCAATAAGAAATTGGCCAGATGAGATAGGACTCACGACTAAGGGGTCAATACTAACTTAATTGGTTTGTAGACAGTTAAACAATTTCAGGAATCGAGAATTTTGACAATTTTTGCCTGTTATCGACAGTGAAAATGTCAAGATATTGGTCTCAAGGGTTCTATGACTTTCGGGAACATTTTAATTTCAGGTTTGAAGTAGGATACCAAATGACAAAAGAGACATTTTTTCGCGTGATTTAGTTAGAAATTAACAATTTTCAGATTTTTTTCCTTTGGTTGTTCAGTGAAACCTTGCTTCGTGCCAAATTTCATGATTCTAAACGAACGTGAATTATCCTACAGGTTTTCATGACTGCGTTTGTGGCTATCAAAAATATGTGACATAAATGGCCGTATCTTTTGGCTGCATTGACTTAGAAGCTTACCTTTTTCTTACCTTTTTTACACCGCCAAGGAACAGTAGACCGCCGGCCGCGGTGGTCTAGCGGTTCTAGGCGCGCAGTCCGGCACCGCGCGACTGCTACGGTCGCAGGTTCGAATCCTGCCTTGGGCATGGATGTGTGTGATGTCCTTAAGTTAGTTAGGTTTAAGTAGTTCTAAGTTCTAGGGGACTGATGACCACAGTAGTTAAGTCCCATAGTGCTCAGAGCCATTTGAACCATTTTTTGGAACAGTAGACCTTAGTTTGTGAGATTTAGACTTCATGCGTTTACCCGCTCCGGAGAAAAAGGGTTTTAAACAGTTAGACAGACAGACAGACAGACAGAGGAATGGATAACAGAGTGATCCCTTAAGAGTTCCGTTTTTACCGATTGCGGTATGTAATCCTAAAAGAAACATTTGACACTGTCTCATAAAACATATGTAACGCACACAGTAAAAAATATGAAACCAACTCCAGCATACGGAACTTGCTCAATACAGCTTAGCCGTAAATAGAAGTCTTCTGACTTGTTTCATGTGGCCCGCCACGAATTCATTTACTGTGCTAACCTCTTTACCTCAGAGTATCAATTGCAGCGGCAGGTCGACAGTTATTTTCTGGATCTATTCTAATCTGTGTCTTCCTCTACATTTTTAACTCTCTGCAGATCCCTCTAGAACAGTGGTTCCCAACATTTGCTAGACCATTAACTCTGAGTGCAACCTTTGTTTTAAAATGATGAAAGATGAATGACATTTAGTTCTGTGTGTGTGTGTGTGTGTGTGTGTGTGTGTGTGTGTGTGCGTACGTGTGTGTGTGTGTGTGTGTGTGTGTGTATGTGTGCGTGTGTGTGTGTGTGTGTGTGTGTGTGTGTGTGTGTGTGAGCGCGTTTTAGAATGAATGATGAAGAAATTCGTAGTGCATCACAAGTGCTGCCCACAACTCCTTCTCTGAGAAGAAAGCTAACCATCCACAGTGAGGGTACATACTTGTTACAAGACGTATTTCCCCAGTTTTACTCATCTCCACTGCGGCAGTTGCTTGATCTGCACTCTACAACCCCATTTAAAATCAAATTGATTGAGACGTGTACACAGTACTTACTGTTAAATCACTTGATTGCTGCACTCCTTACTTTTGAACTGGTAGAAATTTGACGACTTCAGACTGCTGGTGCTTTATGTCTAACCACTCTAATAATAATAGTTATAATAATAAAACTTTGTGCAGCACTATAGTAGCCCTGTCGTAGTTGCTGCTGTGTCGTGTTGTTAATTAATTCAAACAATGGAAAATCCAGGATGGGATATAACAATATTGATTGATAACACTATTTTCCATTGTTTGATTTTTGCCTAACGGCTTTTCCTACAATCTATCCCAGTGCTGTTTTTCTCTGTTACTATTTTATAATGCACACTTTCGCTGTATTGTTAGTTAATTCATTTATTTATCTCAAACCACGTAATGAAGCAATTTCTGGACTATTGTAATTACTATCTGCAACGTGCAGGAGATATTTAGCATTTGTCACTTATGTGTTCCACTTTTATCTTCAGCGATGTAGGGGGCAAAGCACAAGATATAAGTGTAATGGGTGGACCTTATGAGGAACTTGTAACATCCACCACATTAATGTCGCTAGTTAAGAAAAAGTGCCAGCCGTTGTGACTGAGCGGTTCTAGGCGCTTCATTCCGGAACCGCGCGACTTCTACGGTTTCAGGTTCGAATCCGGCCTCGGGCATGGATGTGTGTGATGTCCTTAGGTTAGTCAGATTTAAGTAGTTCTAAGTTCTACGGAACTGATGACCTCAGATGTTAAGTCCCAAAGTGCTCAGAGCCATTTGAACAATTTGAACCATATAAGAAAAAGTAATTATTGATTACTTACATAATTAATATTAGAGCCTTACAAACTTTTAATGATCTTGTAAGTTAACCCGTGGGGATAACTGTATAAAATGATTGAGAATGTGTGCAAAATTTAGATTAATGCCAACATTTACTTTCCCAAAACAAAGACATATAAATTATGCTAAACACGTTATGATTGAATATCGTAAACAACTAACAGGTGGTTTAAGAATCGTGGGTGGCAGAAGTGTGTCAAGTACTCTGGCGCTAAAAAACGTGAACAACGCAATCTGAATTGAGCGGAGGCTGAGCAGACTTTCATTCATGAAAGCTGCAGAAGTTTATACAGGTGCAGCTGAGAGCAAGTGGCGATTGAGATCTGTACGCCCTGACAAGGCCAGACCAGCAGTACGTTACCCTGTTTGCTTCGTGCAGTGATGTGACTTGCAGCTGGCGAGGTGTGTGTGGCAGAGGTGAGACGTGAGGCGGCACCTGTGAATCGATCGCGGCCACGAAAGAAATGCAAAAATCTCACGGTCTAGCGATCAGGCAGACGGATCGCAATTTACTCTCTACCAGAGCCATGAAATCACGGTAAATTTCAGTGTGTGACGCACCTGATCTCTGGTCATACCAAGGACCAATTTGGCTCACTTACACGATAGAGTGCACAAGGACACCAAACGTCAAAACTGGTAAACCAAAAACGACTAAGTGTGCCCCCGGCAAAGGAATAGTCCGAGACGTATGTAGTTACACTGGCGATACTGTAAGAACTTCACGACAGGTTCCCCAGACTAAACTTCCCACCAGTGAAGTCAGTCTCACGACAGGTCCCAAGCACCAACCACACATGCCAAAGCATCGACCAGAGACTCCTTACCAGACCGAAGTCTAGCACCCGAGTGCCTCGCACCTCTTCAGAAAAAAAATACTGTTTTGCCGCTGTGTGCACCAACGACACCGCCTTCACGCCGTCTTGAGCCAATCACAGCGTTCTAGAGGGCTAAATCTCCCCTCCCACACGACAGTACAAACTCCTTTCGAACCAGGGAAAGAGTTAAGAAACCTGCATCTCTGGAAAAAGAAGAAACCGCCAATTACTGGCTTTTAATTTTTCGCGGAGGCGGAAGATGTTTTTCTCTGAATTCGTGTCACTTCCTGTGGCAACAAGGGAACAGATACATTCTTAAAGATCTTTATCTAAATCGCCTGTTCCTTGGAGCTTGTTAGTCCTAGCTATGAGGTGTAATGAACATTCTATCTCTAAACGCTTCTCAGATGCCGGAGTTTCTTTACAACCTAGATGGTCGATGAAAGTGGGTCACAGGCCTATTTGCACTATCGGCAAAGATGAAAACTTGTGAATTTTTACTACGCATGGCTCTGCACACAATGCCAAGTTTACGACTCCACTGTGTAGATGTGTCCCTTCAGTCCGTCGCCCCCAGCTCATACCTCATGCTTTCAGCGCCCTACCAGGCTCCATCAACGTCTGCTCAGGTTATTATCTTCTTAGAGTCTCGCCCAAGGTGCGTCAGGTTGTAACAAAATTCTTACTCATTTTCCCTATACGAAAAATGGGTCAGAGAGTAACTTTTCCTCTCTCAATCTTCTGAAAATAATTTAATGTAGTGACTGAAAGACAATTGGATCGTTTAGTTTTTACACCTCATAAAATGTCATTTTGCCTCTTAGAGGGTAATTACCCTTAGGTTGGGAACCATCGTTCTAGTACATCTACATCTACATTTATACTCCGCAAGCCACCCAATGGCGTGTGGCGGAGAGCACTTGACGTGCCACTAACATTACCTCCCTTTCCTGTTCCAGTCGCGTATGGTTCGCGGGAAGAACGACTGTCTGAAAGCCTCCGTGCGCGCTCGAATCTCTCTAATTTTACATTCGTGATCTCCTCGGGCGGTATAAGTAGAGTGAAGCAATATATTCGATACCTTATCCAGAGACGCACCCTCTCGAAAGCTGGCGAGCAAGCTACACCGCGATGCTGAGCACCTCTCTTGCAGAGTCTGCCACTTGAGTTTGCTAAACATCTCCGTAACGCTATCACGCTTACCAAATAACCCTGTGACCATGAAAGGCATTCCTTGATGTCTTAACAGATGTTCTAACATCCCATTCCTTCTTCTTGTCAGTGTTTTTCGTATATTCCTGTCTTCCCCAATTTGCAGAGAACCTCCTCATTCCTTACCTCAGCAGTCCACCTAATTTTCAACATTCTTCTGTAGCACCACATCTCAAATGGTTCGATTAACTTCTGTTCCCGTTTTCCCACAGCTCATGTTTCACTACTGTACAATGTCGTTATTCAAACTGTGGTGTGCGTACTGTAAGACCTTCGGTACACACACCATCAGATTATTTGACTTGTCGCTCTAAGGAAGTAGGCGAGTGTCAGCAATATGTCTCATGGTCTTATCGTGGCGTGTTTATCTTTTGCCGTTGGGTCAGACGATATAAATGCCACTTGCACGCTTAAAGTAGTAGATTGACGGTGACCAGAACTTGATTAATTTTCACACACATTTATTAAAACAATAACAATCATAAATCTTACTTAACTTGATTCTGGATGCTATTTACAATTGACAATCTGAAGTTCCTTTGGCCTTGGTACGTTAATCTTATTCTCACATACCTCTGATACTTGACAAATTGTCTATACATTTATCTTCACGGTTATGTACAGGAATATGGTAATCTTATTAGGCGCAGACTGAAACTTGACTATAGACTAATGCAGACTGATGCAGACTGACTAATCGGAGGTCTGTACACTCGTTACGATACCTTGAGCGTTCAGGTATCACTGCGCGAGTGTGATCCGTGAGGAGAAAAGGTTCTACGTTAGCAGCAATCTCATTGGCTGCGTTACATATTAATACGCGGATCGGCGGAAGAAGAACTTGCTCCGTTTCTAAGGCAGCGCCATCTCGTAGTGCGGAGACGGACGAGCGCTGCGCCTGCGCTGTTGTGCTTAGTGGGGCGCGCTCTAGTGGGAAAGTTGTGTACGCGCTCACTACGCGGAACTATGTACACAACACAAACGTATGAGTACATTCTCATAAATTTCTTTGTCAAATTAAAGCCTATGTCTGATACTAATAGACTTCTACTGAACAGTGTTAGTCTGCTTATTATGGCCTCCTTGCTCTATATGTTACAGATTACTTTGCTGCTTAGATAGCAGTATTCTTTAACTCGACATGTTTTGTGATGACTAATTCTGATATTATGTCTCTCGCTGTTCTCACTTATGCTACATCTCACTACTTCCGCCTTTCTTCGATTTATTCTCAATCCGTACTTTGTACTCTTTAGACTGTGAATTCCACTCAACAGATGTTGCTTCTATTATCAACCACAACGTCAGAAATGCTTTTCTTCTGCCTTTGCCTTTCCCAAAGCCAAAGTGATCGTCACATAGAACACCCTCAGTTTTCTTTTGCATTAAAATAGATTAAGGAAAGGCAAACCTACATTTCTAGCATTTGTAGACTTAGAGAAAGCTTTTGACAGTGTTGACTGGAATACTCTCTTTCAAATTCTAAAGGTGGCAGGGGTAAACTACCGGGAGCGAAAGGCTATCTACAATCTGTACAGAAACCAGATGGCAGTTATAAGAGACGAGGGACATGAAAGGGAAGCAGTGGTTGGGAAGGGAGTGAGACAGGGTTGTAGCCTGTCTCCGATGTTATTCAATCTGTATATTGAACAAGCAATAAAGGAAACAAAAGAAAAGATCGGAGTAGGTATTAAAATCCATGGAGAAGAAATAAAAACGTTGAGGTTCGCCGATGACATTGTAATTCTGTCAGAGACAGCAAAGGACTTGGAAGAGCAGTTGAACGGGATGGACAGTGTCTTGAAAGGAGGATATAAGATGAACATCAACAAAAGCAAAACGAGTATAATGGAATGTAGTCGAATTAAGTCGGGTGATGCTGAGGGAATTAGATTAGGGAATGAGACATTTTAAGTAATAAAGGAGTTTTGCTATTTGGGGGGCAAAATAACTGATGATGGTCGAAGTAGAGAGGATATAAAATGTAGACTGGCAATGGCAAGGAAAGCGTTTCTGAAGAAGAGAAATTTGTTAACATCGAGTATAAATTTAAGTGTCAGGAAGTCGTTTCTGAAAGTATTTGTATGGAGTGTAGCCGTGTATGGAAGTGAAACATGGACGATAAATAGTTCAGACAGGAAGAGAATAGAAGCTTTCGAAATGTGGTGCTACAGAAGAATGCTGAAGATTAGATGGGTAGATCACGTAACTAATGAGGAGGTGCTGAATAGAATTGGGGAGAAGAGGAGTTTGTGGCACAACTTGACAAGAAGAAGGGACCGATTGGTAGGACATGTTCTGAGGCATCAAGGGATCACAAATTTAGCATTGGAGGGCAGCGTGTAGGGTAAAAATCGTAGAGGGAGACCAAGAGATGAATACACTAAGCAGATTCAGAGGGATGTAGGTTGCAGTAAGTACTGGGAGATGAAGAAGCTTGCGCAGGATAGAGTAGCATGGAGAGCTGCATCAAACCAGTCTCAGGACTGAAGACAACAACAACAACAATGTATACTATTCTTGTCATCAACTTGGACGCATGTGCTATCAAGTTAGTTGTGCGATAATTGTCGCACTTGTCAACTCTTGCAGTCTTTGGAAATCTGTGGTTGATGTTATTCTGAGTATTTGATGGTATATCGCCAGTCTTGTTCACTGTACACACCAACGTGAATAGTCATTTTGTTGTCAATGCCCCCAATGGTTTTAGTAATTCCGATGGAATGCTATCCATCCCTTCTGGCTTACCTGGTCTTAGGTCTTCCAAAGTTCTATCACGTCATCGGACAGTTCTTCCTCCGCATAGTCCACTCTTTCCGCCCTTACGCTGTCTGCTCTGCATTTATCAGTGGAATTCCTACTTCACTCTTACTGTTATCGCCCTTTGTTTTAATTTCACCGAAAGCTGTTTTGACTTCTCCATTTTCTAAGTCACTCCTTCAGGCGATGATTTATTTTCCATTTCTTCACATTTTTCGTACAGCCTTTTCACCTGAATTTTCAATTTATTTCATTCCTAAGTGACTTATATATCTTTATTCCCGAATTTCCCTGAACATTTTGTACTTCTTTCTTTCGTCGACCAACTGAAGTCTTTTTTCTTTACCCATCGTTTCCTCGTTATTACTTTCTTTGTATCTATGTTTTCGCTTCGAACTTCTATAATTGTCCTTTTTTAGAGACAGCCATTCCTCTTCAACTGCAGTACCTAGTGAGCCGTCTGTCGCAGTACCTATAGCCTCAGAGAACCTCAAGTGTCTCTCTCCATTCCTTAGCACTTCCACAACCGACTTCTTTGCTCATTGATTCTTCTTGAGTAGTATCTTAAACTTCTGCCTGCTTTTCATCATTATTAAATTGTGATTTGAGTGTATATTTTCCGTAGTGTCCCAAGGGTGTGTGTGAAGGACACATAGCTCCAGTATCAGGGGTGTTACCTCAGTACACTATTTGCTATAGACCTGTATCTACTGCTGGCCTGCAAGTAGCGAGTGATACCAAGTATGGATCTCGTTGAGGATGATTACGAAATCAAGGCAGAAATCTCCTACATTATATACCCCATATTATATAACGTCAGAAGGCTCCTCTGGCACGAACTCTCGACCCGACTTCTCATTAATGTCCCATCAGCAGCTCTAAGAAGACATCTCGTCAGCAACGGCTGGCCCCGAGGTTGGTCGAAAATTACTAAGCCTGGCTTTCGGCGCCCTGCGACGTGGAAACGGTGTCTAGGGTGGTGGCAGTGAAGCCATCAATTGCCCTGGTACTGACGAGCCCCTATTTATATGGCTAGTGTGCCTGCCCCGAGCCTCTGGTCACGTACACAGTGCTGTTTTTACCTTCGATTAGTCACGTAATCAATAGTGTACTCTTCCCTTATTGTCTCCAGGCGCCGCGAGGCCGTTTTGCGTTGCTGTCTCGTTCACTGTGGCAATGTTTCCACAGGACATATACACTATGTCATCAAAAGTAACCGGACACCACGAAAAACACACGTTTTTCATATTAGGTGCATTGTGCTGCCACCTACTGCCAGGTACTCCATATCAGCGACGTCAGTAGTCATGAGACATCGTGAGAGAGCAGAATGGGGTGCTCCACGGAACTCACAAACTTCGAAGGTGATCAGGTGATAGGGTGTCACTTGTGTCATACGTCTGTACGCGAGATTTCCACAGTCCTAACCATCCATAGATCCACTGTTTCCGATGTCATAGTGAAGTGGAAACGTGAATGGACACGTACACCGCAAAAGCGTACAGGCAGACCTCGTCTGTTGACTGACATATACCGCCGACAGTTGAAGAAGATCGTAATATGTAATACGCAGATATCTATCCAGACCATCACACAGGAATTCCTAACTCCATCAGGATCCACTGCAAGTACTATGACAGTTAGCCGGGATTCATCTTCGAGCGGCTGCTCATAAGCCACACATCACACCGGTAAATGCCAAACTACGCCTCGCTTGGTGTAAGGAGCGTAAGCACTGAACAGTGGAAAAACGTTGTGTGGAATGACGGTATACAATGTGGCGTTGCCATGGCAGGGTGTGGGTATGGCGAATGCCGGTGAACGTCATCTTCCAGTGTGTGTAGTGCCAACAGTAAAATTCGGAGGCGTTGGTGTGGTGTGGACGTGTTTTTCATGGAGGGGTCTTGCACCCCTTGTTGTTTTGCGTGGTACTATGACAGCAGAGGCCTACATTGATGTTTAAAGCACCTTGTTGCCTCCCACTGTTGAAAAGCAATTCAAGGATGGGGATTGCATCTTTCGACACAATCAGGCATCTGTTCATAATGCACGGCCTGTGGAGGTGTGTCATAGACTGGCCTGCACAGATTCCTGACCTGAATGCTATAGAATACCTCTGGGATGTTTTGGAACGCCGACTTCGTGCCAGGCCTCACCGACCGGCATCGATACCTCTCCTCAGTGCAGCACTCCGTGAAGAATGGGCTGCCGTTCCGCAGGAAACCTTCCATCACCTGACTGAACATATGCCTGCGAGAGTGGAAGCTGTCTTCAAGGCTAAATATGGGCCAATACCATACTGAATTCCAGCATTACCGATGGAGTGCGCGACGAACTGGTAGGTCATTTTCACCTAGGTGTCCAGATACTTTTGATCACATAGTGTACATTAGTATGTTCCGCAGAAATGATTAGCATTTGAACCACTGCTTTTCAACTGTGGGAGGCAACAAGGTGCTTTAAACATCAATGTAGGACTCTGCTGTCATAGTGCCACGCAAAACAACAAGGGGTGCAGGTTAAATGTCAACATCGATATCACTAAGCAACAGCACCTACCGGTAAAACGTGCCTGCGGCTCTCGTTGTCGCTATAAACCGAAGGTAATGGATCAGTGTGACCTGAACAGACGTGCAGGATGTGTGAGCAAACCGTAGCGTCAAATCAGTGAGTTTGAAATATTGCCCATTATCGGCATCAAAAAATGTGATGCATCCAGACGGGAATCTGCTGCTCGTTACTTGTCTGCAGGACTGCAAGCACTTCTGATGATAGCAAGTTCAGGAGACGGATAACGGCTCAGTGACGTCGTAATGACGACATTTGGCGTGACTCAGAAGCTACACTCAGTCACCATCTAAGAGTCACACTTACGTTCTTAGCCTCATAGCTCTTTTCCCTTTCATTCTGAATAATACCGCTCCTAGGATTTTCCTTGTCTAGATTCATGCCGACGCTGCCTTCACGGGTTTGCCTCGCGGGAGCACTGAAACTGGGTGCATTTCCGTCGCAGTTAACGGAGAGTGGAGGGACAGAGTGCAGAGGTGCAGCAGGGGCCCACCAAGGCACCAAGAGGCACGGCCGGAGGCGGCCGTAAATCGGGAAGTCTGCTGCCCCCCGCCGGGACCGCAGCGGAGACGCCCGCCGCCGCCTCCAACTGGCTGTGAAATGAGCTGCCGCCCACTGGCTGGTGGCTGGTGGCTGGTGGCTGCCCGCGTGACGTCACAATGGTGCCGGGGGCTCCGCTACAGCAGTCGGCGCCTTGCGTCACCTCCCGCTACCGCGAACTCTCCCCTTGTTTGTCACTTTATAAGGATGTCCGACACTATTCAACGACTCTGGTAAACTACTGGCCATTAGAACTGCAACACCCCGTAAATGGAACACAGCAACGTCAAACTGACATGAGTGACCCTTGCGTGGCTCGTGTTCTCACCATCATGTATTTCACACCTTGTTTTTAACGCACTTCCACCTCACTACGTTAGTTTAAATTACTACTGTCACTGAGTTGCTGCTTTGACTGACCGTGAGCGGCGCTAGCAGCGCGTATCGATATATCCCCTCTCGTAGTATTTTTGGTCGATGTCTGTCGTAAGCGAGTTAGGGTCGCGAGTTCGGATCTGCCAGTCAGTTGGAACGCATCTGGGGCGCAGTCCGGACCTGCCAGTCGGGGAGTTGCACTGCGGCACTAAAGTGCGTGTCATTTATTTTGGCGGTCGAATTTAGGTTCGTTCTGCGCATCTGACGTCACAAAACACAGTCAGCCAATGAACAGAGAACGACGTTGTCAGATCTCGACTGCAGAGCAGAGCACGGATGAGTGTCTTCAGATTTAGAAATGTTCAGTCATAAATAAAGTAATAGAACAAAAGCAATCTCTTGATAGCAGACTTTCTTTTAAAGAAAGTTTGGACAAAGCATTCTTTACACCAATTGCTTCATATTCTATTAATTAATTAAACCAAACAAGCAATAAGACTCCTAATTCAGGCGATAGCAAGGAAAGGTGTTTGTATCAATCTCACGAACCGCTTTTTTGCAATAAAGAACAGCGGTAATTGTTTATTTACTATTATAATTCGACGAAGTGTGAGTAATTCATAGTCATATAAACAGTGTTTGTCAGTATTTTGCGCGAATTCTTAGAGTTCTCATGGAGTTTCCATGCAGGACGAGCTGCGTTAGCGTAACGGTTACGGCGTTGGGTTAGTAAGCGAAAGGTGAAGAGTTTAAACCATGTGCGGTACTTAAATTTTCTTTATTTAAGAACAATATCGAAGTGTCTTACTTCACGAATTTTATTCGTTTGAATGCAATTTTTTGAAATTTCTAGTGCTTTGTCTCTTCATTAACCTTGCAGATGCGTGCTCCCCGCTTTCCGCGCTGTGCGCGATTTTGTCGTCTCTGCACTGCTCGCCTGTGGAGACACGTGGTGTTTCCACTGGTTTGACACTCTTGTCATTCGATTTCACAAAATCTATTTGGCCCAAAAATTAGATTTTTACTCATCTTCTTGACTGATACCTTACCCCCATAAATGACTTAATTTTGTTTCGATGTTCAACCCAGTTATTGTGCAGCATTAAATGTAGTAAACCATTGCACGAAATTTTGATGAGTTTGCAGAGGTAAAAGTCCATAGCGTATACTTTCCGTATGGTCGATTCTAGCTGCCACAATGTTGAGAATGAAATGTGGACAACATACGTAAATTACATATAAAATTTACTGTATAACAATATCTCATTTAATCGAAAGTACCACATAGGTGTCGTATGTAATATTGAGAAATATTCCGTCTTTCGCGACTGTAATAAAAGTTTTACTTACACCGGGAGCGTTAGGCTTTATTTCAAAGCACTTCCATCAATGAAAGGTATGGCACATACACAATGGTACTCATGTTCTCATTCTTGTTTTTGTTATACAGTTGCAGTTTTACCAATGGTATTGAAATATATTCCTCTTCTGCAACCATAATAAGCGACTTATTGGGACCAGACACTTTTCTCTCTTTTGAAGCATTTTCAGTGGACAGTATTTTGTCTCCTCCATTGCCAAGTAACCTTTCGTAGTTTTGTGTCGGCTGCTCACTGTTTTAGCAAATAAATGCTATTTGTGTGTGCCACACACAAAAATTATATTTGACATAGCTCAGTGCACTTCACTGATAGACGGTATATTCAAGTCCTAATTGTAGTGGCGTAACAAGACAGCTACGCCACACTGAAGTAGCCGAAAGGCACGCGTAATCTCACATAGGCTAGATAGAGGTCTGAAACAGGATTCGTAACGAATGTGATAAAGAAAAGAACGTAGCTACTAGAACACTTAACTTTTATATCGTCCTTTGGTATACAGCATTCTTGATGATACAAGTGAGACTCTATCTTGAGGTACATGCAATGTTACAAATGGCGCCTTGCTAGGTCGTAGCCATGGACTTAGCTGAAGGCTATTCTAACTGTCTCTCGGCAAATGAGAGAAAGGCTTCGTCAGTGTAGTCGCTAGCAAAGTCGTCGTACAACTGGGGCGAGTGCTAGTCCGTATCTCGAGGCCTGCCTTGTGGTGACGCTCGGTCTGCGATCACTCAGTGGCGACACGCGGGTCCGACATGTACTAAATGGACCGCGGCCGATTTAAGCTACCACCTAGCAAGTGTGGTGTCTGGCGGTGACACCACACTAATGTTTTTGAAAGTCCACAGTTTTGTTTAATGTATTTTGCCTACTTCCTTTTGATGATTGAAGTGCTTTAAAATAAAGCCAAACGTGCCCGGTGTAAATAAAACTTTTGTTACAGTCGCGAAAGACGGAATATTTCTCAATATTACAAACGACACCTATGTGGTACTTCAATTAAATGAGATATTGTTATACAGTAAATTTTAAATGAAATTTAGGTATCTTGTCCGCATTTCATTCTCAACATTGTGGCAACAAAAATCGACATACGGAAAGTATACTCTATGGACTTTTTACCTCTGCAAACTCTTCAAAATTTCGTGCAATGGTTTACTATATTTAATGCTGCATAATAACTGCGTTGAACATCGAAACAAAATTAAGTCATTTATGGGAGGAAGGTATCAGTCAAGAAGATGTGTAAAAATCTAATTTTTGGGCCAAATAATTTTTGTGGAATCGAATGACAAGTGTGTCAAAGCAGTCGGAAGACCATGTGTCAGCACAGGCGAGCAGTGCAGTGACAAAATCGCGCACAGCGCGGAATGCGGGGAGCACGTCTCTGTAGCAGCGAAAGGGTTAATGCGGCCGTGGTGGCTTTACTACATGAACTGCGCGCTACCCCCTAAACTTAAGCTTGCTAACTATGCTATACTATGGAGCTGCTTCTCTTGCCGCGTGCGTCGTGTGCAAACTGGCAACGCAGTAATCTCCCGCGTCTGGGCGGGCATGCGCGAGCCGCCAAGATAAAAGAATTGAACTATAGTGCAGTCGGGTTGGGACAGTGAGGTCTGCGCCGACATGGCTCGCCCAACCATTGCCGCCACGCATCACTTGACCCAAGCCAAGGTCTTGGTGGATCGTCGGTCGGTCGTCCTAGAGGGCGACATGTTTTGACTCGCCGATCGTTCATGAGTCGATTGTGTGTGTGTGTGTGCGCGCGCATAGACTCCCGATTTGTCTTCGTACGTACTTAGTTACTGTTGGGTATCACTCAGGTCTTCGTGCAAGTGTTGTGTGTGTAGTTGGCGTTGTTGCCACTGACGACTATTTTAGATGTTGTCGGCATTCTGATGTCAGTCGGTCGGTTGGTGTGCAGCAGGGAGGATATCTCCGCGCGGTGCAGTCGGCTGGGTCCGCTGGCAGCCCCTGCGCAGTGTCGCAGCGTGTGTGGAGCTGTCCGATCGCTACTAGCTTCGTGGTTCACCGACCCAGGACGTCAAAGTTGAGTGGTGTGTTAAGTACCCAAGCCACGTCCGTTCATTTTGTGTCGTTCGTTTCAGTGGTTCGCAGTCGGGGAGCTTTTTCCTGTGAGCAACGCCGAGTGTTTGTATTGCTGAAATTTAGCCGCCATGCGGTGGAATTAATTATAGTGGTTGACTACAATTCAAGCGGAATTTTCTGCCTTGTGGCCGTTAGTGTTCTGATTACCTGCCCTGGCCACTAACGTAATTTCAGGCAGTGTCCTTTCCTCACCTGTTGTCGTTGTCCAACATGGTGTGTAGTTTTGACAGCTTAATACATATACGTATTTGATTGTGTATAATTACGTCGGTAACAATTTGGTGTTTGAGTTCTCATGTACCAATTTGTGGCAAGCAAGACGTTTTGTCGGTCAGTCCGTGGCTGTCTCTTGGTTGGGTTACCAACGGATCAAGTGTAGTTGGGCTCAGTACCTGTCTTACCTAAGGGAACACAGTAAAACCAAGAATTTTTTAAATGATTGTTGCCAATCATTTAAAAAATTCTAGGTTTTACTGTGTTTTATGTAAATTAAGGGCCTTCAGCCACGTATAAGTAAGTTGAATTCCGGTAACTGGACATTTGCTGAAAGGTTATTGTCATTGTGTTGTCTTCTCTTTTAGTGTGGTTTCAGCACCATAGAACTTAGGCTTTTGGTTACACTTATTTAAAATTTTGGAAAATTAATTGCGGCCCTTCAACAGATTGGAACCTTATTCTTAAAATTACCTTTCAAGCTTAAACATTGCGGCCTTCTGCCCTTGTGGTGTTGTTGTTGTTTTGGTCTTCAGTCCTGAGACTGGTTTGATGCAGCTCTCCATGCTACTCTATCCTGTGCAAGCTTCTTCATCTCCCAGTACTTACTGCAACCTACATTCCTCTGAATCTGCTTAGTGAATTCATCTCTTGGTCTCCCTCTACGATTTTTACCCTCCACCCTACCCTCCAATACTAAATTGCTGATCCTTTGATGCCTCAGAACATGTCCTACCAACCGGTCCCTTCATATTGTCAAGTTGTGCCACAAACTCCTATTCCCCCCCAATTCTATTCAGTACCTCCTCATTAGTTATGTGATCTATCCATCTAATCTTCAGCATTCTTCTGTAACACCACATTTCGAAAGCTTCTATTCTCTTCTTGTCCAAAATATTTATCGTCCATATTTCACTTCCATACATGGCTACACTCCATACAAATACTTTCAGAAACGGCTTCCTGACATTTAAATCTATACTCGATGTTAAAAAATTTCTGTTCTTCAGAAATGCTTTCCTTGCCATTGCCAGTCTATATTTTATATTCTCTCTACTTCGACCATCATGAATTATTTTTCTCCCCAATCTAATTCCCTCAGCGTCACCCGACTCAATTGGACTACATTCCATTATCCTCGTTTTGCTTTTGTTGATGTTCATATTATATCCTCCTTTCAAGACACTGTCCATTCCGTTCAACTGCTCTTCTAAGTCTTTTGCTGTCTCTGACAGTTCCATTCCGTTCAACTGCTCTTCCAAGTCCTTTGCTGTCTCTGACAGAATTACAATGTCATCGGCGAACCTCAAAGTTTTTATTTCTTCTCCATGGATTTTAACACCTACTTCGAATTTTTCTTTTGTTTCTTTTACTGTTTGCTCAATATAAAGATTGAATAACATCGGGGATAGGTTACAACCCTGTCTCACTCCCTTCCCAACCACTGCTTCCCTTTCATGTCCCTCGACTCTTATAACTGTCATCTGGTTTCTGTACAAATTATAAATAGCCTTTAGCTCCCTGTATTTTACACCTGCCGCCTTCAGGATTTGAAAGAGAGTATTCCAGTCAACACTGTCAAAAGCTTTCTCTAAGTCCACAAATGCTGCCCTTAAAGGTTTGTTATTTTTGAATTCTGCAAAATCAATTGTGGGCCTTCAGCCACTTAAAACCTTATTCTTAAAATTAACCTTCAAGCAAAAACACTGCGGCCTTCTGCCTTTGAAAGGTTATGCTAAATTATTTTAAAATCGTGAAATTTAATTGTGGCCTCCAGCCATTTGCATTGCACCTTGGATATGTTTGTCCATCTACTTTGCCTTGAGGCTTTTCACCTAGCCGTGGAAGAATAGCATTTTGAAACTCGTAGTTGTTAAGGTTCGGCTATGTGCCGTTTTGGTTTAAAGTTGTTATTAAATTGCAATGAATTACAATTTTGGGGTGAAACTGGCCGACACCTTACTAGGCCCTTTCCACAGTCCCAGTCATCTGTTCTGCCCAGCGGATTTAGCGGGCGTCTCAATGAGGTTTGTTTATGGGCTCAGATCTGCTAATGATTTGCATTTCAGCGCTCGCAAACAAAGTAATTCGGAGTAATGCCACCCGCGTCCACACAAATTACAAAAGGATGTACCGATGTATGTACGTGCAGCGGATAGGCAAAATAATGGGAACAGTGCCAGCAGTAGGATGGTTGTGTTTGACGGTCGACAACGCATCTACATCTACATTTATATTCCGCAAGCCACCCAACGGTGTGTGACGGAGGGCACTTTACGTGCCACTGTCATTACCTTCTGTTCCAGTTGCGTACGGTTCGTGGGAGGAACGACTGTCTGAAAGCCTCCGTGCGCGCTCGAATCTCTCTAATTTCACACTCGTGATCTCCTCGGGCGTTATAAGTAGGGGGAAGCAATATATTCGATACCTCATCCAGAAACGCACCCTCTCGAAACCTGGCGAGCCAGCTACACCGCGATGCAGAGCGCCTCTCTTGCAGAGTCTGCCACTCGAGTTTGCTAAACATCTCCGTAACGCTATCACGGTTACCAAATAACCCTGTGACGAAACGCGCCGCTCTTCTTTGGATCTTCTCTATCTCTTCCGTCAACCCGATCTGGTGCGGATCCCACACTGATGAGCAAGTAAGGCCCGTGTCGCGCTGGACTGTGCGTGTTCACTAAGAACTAGGCACCAGTGTAGGTTGTTTACGAGTGGTGCACACTTCGTATTTGCACTCAGAGACCGAGGTCGACGTGCCATTAGAGACATAACAGAGTTCATAAGAGGGCGGATTGTGTAGGCCCGATTACCTGGAGCATCACTAAACAAGACAGCGAACGTATTGAATATTTCAAGGGCAACTGTTTCAACAGTCCTGACAGTCTGTACAAAACGTGGAAAGACATTATCGTGTAAACGTAACAGTGGCCGCAAATCAAAACTAAATGACAGACCGTCGTACGCTAACACGAATTGTGTCAAAGCAACACAAAACTACGGCGGCTGTAGTGACTGCAGAGATCAATAGCCAGCTTCGAGACCCCGTATCTGTCAACATTGTCCATCGAGAACTCCTTAACGAGAACATTTATGGACGAGCTGCTATACCGAAACCATTAGTGACGACAACCACTGCAAACAAGCGTGAAACATGGTGTCAGGAACATAAATCCTGGATGGCTGATCAGTGGAAACACATTATATGACCCGACGAGTCAACGTTTTCGTTATTTCCAGTATCGGGCCGGATTTACGTCTTGAGAACGCCAAAAGAAGCCTGCAACCCTGATTGCTTGATTCCAACCGTAATGCATGGAGGTTGAAGTGTGATTGTATACGCAGCCATAACATGGTACTCTGCTGGTCCTATCATTACTTGCAAAGACCGTGTTACAGCCAATGATTATGTGAACATTTTAGGTGATCAGGTGCACCCCGTGATTCGGATGTTGTTCCCCAACAATGATGCCATATTTCAGGACGATAAAGCACCCATCACACAGCCAGGACAGTACAATCGTGGTACAAGGAGCACGCAACTGATGTGCAGCTTCTTTCCTGACCAGCACAGTCCCCAGACTTGAACGTTATCGACCCTTTGTGGGTGGTATTGGAGCGTAGAGTCCGGAGCAGATTTCCGCTTCCCTCGTTACTATAGGAGTTAGAAGAGGTTCTCATGGGAAAGTGGCAAAACATTCCATGCCAGTACTCCAAGAACAATCGCAGCTGTATTACGGGCAATTGGGCATCCAACCCCTTATTAATAAACCATTCGCAAGTAAGTACAGGTGTTCACATTATTTTGGCCATCCCCCGTACACATATCAATTACTGTCCGTAAGTAATCGCTATGGGAGAAAAAAACCACGTACCCATCAAAGTGGTGTGGGTTGAAAAGAAGTGTTGCCCACGATGAGTGTACACGCAGACTTCATTTGTCCAGTATTTAAGCATAAGAGCATTTATTGTCTTGCAACAAATTTTACACATAATTTATACCTTTAAGAAAATTTTTCTCGCTGACAAACCTCCACAAAATGGTGAAAGGAAAAGAGTTTATCGCTTACTAGGTTTTTGCTGTCCATGTAGTAAATCTGCCGAATCAGTTGCAACGTTTCTCACTTCTTTCCTTCTATTTGTGAAAGGTAAATTTGCCATGAGTATTTTCAAGAAGTTTTGACCACAAATTTAAAGGAAGTTGTGAACTTGATAAACGAACTCGACCTCTGTAGTATAGATTTAACCATATTCTCTCTAAGCTCTTGAGACCACAGATCTTGGTCAGAGAGGTTACTTTTTTCAAGAGAGTAACAAGTAGTGTGTGTTACACAGTCTGGCGACGTAGTTGATCAGGAAAGGATGGAAGCTGGCCTACCTGTAGTGAAGGTAGCATTATTTAAAAATGATTTTGTTCACATATGTTCTGAGGAAAGAAAACGAGACATCTGTGAAAAGGGGAAATTTAAGATAATTCAGCTTTTATATATTTGTAACTGTATAGCGTTTTATTGTTAGAAAATTGGGTATCGCAGATTTTACAGTAGAAATTTTATAATGGCGCATATGGTTTTGTTTTATAATTGAAACGTCAGGGAAAGTAGTTCTACACAGGAAAGTTATTAAGAAATATTTTCCTAAAATGTCTATGTGTGTGAACTTCATGAAAGTATGTATTGCTGGCATGGCCTAATGACGCAAGTTACTGTTGGAGTCTTTGTTTTCAGTCGTTTAGTTCCTCATTTTTCATTCCTTACTTTCATGACTGATTTTGTGTACTCGCACTGCATATCGCGAGTTGTGCGCTGACACGTGAGAAGCATTTTGTGAAAACTAGAAAGATAATGTCTTGCACTGCCTCATCGTTACCTTAAGACTAACAGATTGCAGAACAACCAACATTCCGTGCCCACAGGTATGCCAACAAATGTAATTACCATCATGGTTCATATCCGTTGCAAATCGCATTGATTGCCAGAGTATATTTTTTTGAAAATAACGTCATGTCAGTTCAGAGACTTAATACCAGTGAAATATTTCAGTAAAGTGCTATCTTGTGAGGTGTCAAGGAGTTTCATCAGAGAATCAGACATGTTAATTTTAGAGTAACAGTTCTGGTGTAGTGATCGTTTGCAAGACTAAAGATAAAGATTAGCAGTGTTCAGGGCTAACATTTTAATCTGCGTCATTTGTTTTGCAGTCAGATGGCATGTATAAATCTCGTTGAAAAAGGATTGCTTTCTCGTAGGTGAATTGTCTGCTGAACCGGCTGGGGCGATTTCGCATCGTGTAGCTTGAGCTTTACATGCTTCCGTTCAAAATTTAATTTGAACGCGGTTCTGTTGCCTGCACTGAGATTTACGTATTTCGATATGAAAATAATTTTTATCAGTTTTTCAGATACTAACTTGATCGAAACACGAGTTTAAATAAATACAAGGCATTTAGGGTATATTTGTTCTGTCACTGCAACTACAAAAATGCGTGAATTTTTTGCACCTGATGCGTTTCGCTTTATTGAGGTAAAGCATCATAAGTCGTTATTAATTAAATTATTTACATTTTGATTTGCTTTTAGGTCGAAAAACAATTCGTTATGAATAGGTTGAGTTGTACCTACGGTGATTTTCGCTTGACTTCTCGTTTACGTCGCGAAGTGCCGTCTACTTAGCACATCGTTGCTTTTCTGCGTTAGGTGTGCTAGCAAACGGCATTTCCCGACGTAAACGAGAAATCAAGCGAAAATCAACATATTCGTAACGAACTGTTTTTCGATGAACAACCAAATCAAAATGTCACGACATATTTTCCAGACAATTTCCACATATAGCACTGAATGTATGTGCAAAATTATATCATTGTACGACATGTAGTGCTAGAGATATGACGTCATAGAGATTGAGCTGCGTGTGTGTGTGTGTGTGTGTGTGTGTGTGTGTGTGTGTGTGTGTGTGTGTGAAAAATTTGTGACATTTGCGTACTTTGGCAAAGCCGTGGATGAAAAGCTCCTCCTAAGCCCCTGACTTGATTTCAGCAAAACTTGATACATGCGTATATTACTTACTATTTGGAAATAAATAATGTGGGGGTAAGAACCACCAGCCGGCTATTTCAGGGCAGGGACTGAATACTAAGTGATGGTGAGAGAATGTGAGGAGAAGGAGATGGACTGAAAGAGGAAAGAAGGAGACAGGCACAGAGGGGGGGGGGGGGGGAGGGGGGGGAGCATCAGATGCTCAAAGAGAGGGGGAGCAGTAGATGGACAGGGAGAAGGGTAAGACAGTGTGGGAAGAGGAAATAGACTAAGGCGGGAGGGGGGAATGGACTAACAGAAGACTGGAATAAATACATACCTGGGCAACTTCAGTCATACAGCTAGTACAGTACAGACGAAAGATTACACAGTGGGTTTCTCATTTAGAAATAGCTTTTCTGCCTCTGAGAACATCGTAATATACTTCGTGCAGATGAAGAAACGCCATCACCTCGGGTCACAATTTGACAGTGAGAGAGTCTTGTTCTGCCAAGACTGCGGTGTATCGTTCCACGATATTTCTGTTCAATTTCGTCGCGATCTCTAGCCTGCCTTGCCAACTTGATAGTTTCTGCAAGATATTTAACCACCCCACGTGACTAGCGCCCGAGAGAAGAGACAGTATGTTCGACCGACCATACAGGATTGTACAGCAAAGCCATGTACCTTACGTCACGTAATGGGTTTACAAACAGGAAGAGAATTTTCCACAGCGATAATGCGGTGTCAACTGGAGGATCTAAGGACTGTCAGCATGGTGACAATAGGTGTAGCTGCTTTCCTTGAGGAGGTGACAAAGTGAAGCGCACCGATATTGGGCTCAGGTGTGGCAACACACCGTCTCTTTAGACGACGCCCGATTCAGCATACAGCGTCACGATTGACATACCCGCGTGTAGAGGCTGCGAGAGGAACGAACTAACTAGACCGCATTCGTCATCGTAACAAAAAAAATGGATCTAAGCACTATAGGACTTAACATGTGAGCCGGCCAGAGTGGCCGAGCGGCTCTAGGCGAGTCTGGGAACGCGAGCGACCGCTATGATCGCAGTTTCGAACCCTGCCTCGGGCATGAATCTGTGTGAATTTACTGTAAACTATTGGAAAGGACATGGAAAGAAAACGTTTTCACATACCTGCCAAAGGTCTACCGTCTAGAACAAACACCGATTAGCTCAGTAACGGGAATTGCATCCACACTACTTGAAAGAGGGTCTCCAACTGCTCGTTGTTACTTTCCATCAGCATATGATAGAATTAGCTGTTGCAGTCACCACTCTGCAAAATCTCACATAACGCTCTGGACAGGAATGCCCAAATTTTCACCTACACATTCATCTCTGGTTCGCACATTCGGTAATGCGGAAAGCACGTGGTAATCTTCTGACTGACCGTGCCCTTACTTCGAGATCTTTGTAATGATATTATTCAACAAGATACCGCAAGACCGCGACACTCGAAGGTGTTCTACTGTTGCCCTGAGCAGAACGCTCTCCAGATCTTTCACACGTTGGCACGTGACTGGTTGTGGGCTGTCGAGAAACTGGCACACCACCGTTCACCAACCACTGTTACCACTACCCTCATCTAACATCGCAGCTCAGTTCCGTTCCATGCTCATCTGGGCTAGAGCCGATGTTTCTGAAGTCTTGGCAGCTTTGTGCACTACGCTTTGTATGTGGAAGTTGAATCGTGTGGCTTACATCCCATCTTTTGTTTTCTTAGTATTGGCCATTAGTCCATACTGACCGACGACCTCCCCATAAAGCGAAAAGTAGTCGCCGGCCGGAGTGGCCGTGCGGTTCTAGTCACTACAGTCTGGAGGTGGCAGGTTCGAATCCTGCCTCGGGTATGGATGTGTGTGATGTCCTTACGTTAGTTAGGTTTAATTAGTTCTAAGTTCTAGCGACTGATGACCTAAGAAGTTAAGTCGCATAGTGCTCAGAGCCATTTGAACCATTTGGGAAGTAGTCTTCCGGTATATTTACATTGCTACCTTCACTCTCCACAAGGCAGTCTAGTAAGCATGACGTAAATTATGTCTGTTTTACTTTGTGTTCGTCATATTCTATTTTCAAATGGATCAAGTAACAGTGGTTTTCCCAGTGTGTCAACAGGTTCTACAACCTTAATCACTTTCTTTACGAGGTGAACATCAACCAGTATCTATGGCGAAGGCGGAGAAGTAAATACTCTCTGATTTTAACAAATGATGGTGCTGACTGTGTTCGACTCTAGTACCCACCATACAGAATGTTTTGTATCCGAAGCGGAACAGGCACTGGATTCAGAGTATACTCATTAAAAAGGACGTAAGGCAGGGTACGCAGTCGCCCTTACCACCAAACCCTGTGCAGTCCTGGTCATAAACTGTCCAATCTGGCCCCTCCAACAGCCGTGTCATCATCTGCCCATGTCGTGGAGAGAGTCGTTGATCAGCACACCGCTCTTCGGTCGTTGTCGGCCTTCTTGACCTTGGAATTCCCAGAACTCAGTCGAGTAGCTCCCCAGATGGCCTCACGCTGCTGCGTGCAGCAGGTACCTGTCCTTCCAGCAAAGGAACAAATCTCCGGCACTGCCGGGAATCGAAGCCAGCCCCCCCCCCCCCCCTCCCACCAGAAGGCAGTCAGCCGCGCCGACCACTCAGCTGCAGAGCGGACTTACGCTGCCACAACTAAAATAAGGTTCTCCGAGTTGGATTAAAATTCAAGGTGAAAAAATATCATTGCCGTTTGCATTGACATTGCTATTCCCAGTGGAAGCAAACAACTACAGGACTGTTGAAAGGAATATAAAATCTAATGAGCACAGAAAATACATAGAGAGTAAACCAAAGAACGACGAAAGTAATGAGAAGAAGCGGAAATGATATCAGCCATAAACGTAGGTTGGTTCCACAACGTAGATGAAGAGAAAGAACTGTGCTCCCTTCGAAACAAAATAACAAGCGATGTTGCTGTGACACTGAAAGAATCAGACCAGCACACACTAAAGAGGCATTAGAGATAAATCACAAGAAATTTCTGACAGTCTACGTACCTGTTGAGGCCAGCATTGTACGGAAGTGATGATGGTCTACGAGAAAATCCGAATAAAAGAGAGTCGATACTTTAGAGATGTGGTGTTGCAGAATTGTGCTGGAACGAAGTGTACTGATCAGCCCAGATTTATTTGCACGTCTGGCTGAATAGATAATGTTGACGAAAGACAGCTGCCCACATTCAGTGAATTTATTTCGAAGTAATTTTGGATTCGCATTCTGCAGCAGGTAATAACTTCCACAGTAACAGAGGTTCAGCGTTCTATAACTGCGACGCAGTATTCGAATATCTGTGGAGTGAAACGTGAACTATGAATAATCATGCACTTGACAACAGACATACGTCCGCCTCCGCAGTTCAGTGGTTAGCGTGTCTGGCTACTGTACGGAAAACTCGGTTTCAGTTTCTAGAGGGATGACTGGAATGGGTTGCATTCAGCTTCGTGATGCCAACTGAGAAGCTACGTGAGTGAGAAGTGGCGGCTCCAAGACCAAGAGTATGCACACGATTGGGGGAGTGTTGTACAGACATCGTGCCCTTCCATCATACTGCATCCAAATAATCCCACTGGTAGCTGCTGACACGACTATTGGTGAATGCAGACAATGAAATGTAGTCTGGCGAGTGTACAACCACTAGCAATTGTTGACGATTTTCGTCCAAGAAAATGAAATTCTATGATGTGAGAGATTGGAGGGCACTCTCATTTCTGATTTGGTATAGGGAATACGATCTATGGAGATTTGACTTCATACATTGTGATGAAATGGTTGGCAGCAGTTTATGGTCTTGTTTGCGTGCTCTAGGGAAAGAAATACGGTAAGCTTTACCTGTGTTCAAAGGAACAGGGTGCCGAATTAAATGACTGCAGTAAAAGCACGGCGTTGGTGGGGCGACAAAGCGCTTTTCTTTGGAGAACGATGAAGAGACATTTCCAGACAGCCCCAAGCCGCGGTCATATTGTGCAAAACACATTAGCTTTGGCGCCAGACGGCCAGGTATACGGCCTAGCGCCAGAAAGTCGCCGACAGCGCATTGTAGGCCTTGTTAGGGAGCAAGCTGCCAAAAGAAATGTAAACGTTCTGCAAATGTCCATGGGACAGGAAAACTGGCGCCCAGACGTGCAGACTCTGTTTCAAAACATCTTTTGTCAATATGAGTTTATGACCATTGTTTCCAAACTTTGAAATGGATGCAACAGGGGAGATAACAAGCTGTTTATGGAGGGCTGTGCTTCCACCCTGTGTTGTGTTAGCAAACGACACAGCAAACATGTGGGAAAGAGGCTGCAAAGCTGAATTTTTTTCCGTTTTCTGCCAATTAACTTTAAGTCTCTGATTGGTCAAATCGATTTGCATTGCAAAGACCATTCACCGAGCTTAGAATGCCGGGCTCCAGCTCGTGATTGGCTTCTGCGAAATTGGGGGAAGTCAAAAAAGAGAAATGTGCTTTTGGAACCGAGCTGAGAAGGCAACACAGAGAAAGGGAGATCTGGACTCTGGTACAAGTCTCTGGTACTGGCGCTTTGCTAGTAAACAACTGCAGGTCTCTACCCAAACAGTGAGACTTGTGTCCTTTGCTAGGGCGCGACTTAGAGCCTGTGCCAGTCACCTTCTGAACCATCAGAGGCACTGCTTATATCATCACGGTCACAACGAGTGACGTGTGGGTGTACTTATTTGTCTTGAGTCGGCCGTCTAAACATTTGACGTATTCTGACACGGTCATCCCACGGAGTCAAATTGGTTTGGCAGACCAGCAAACGGGTCCACCTGCGCACTGGAATCCGTCGGGGTTTCAGGGGCTCTTAAGGAAGTACCTGCATTCTGAATTAACCAAATGCAAGACCGCGTACTTACATTTTTCTGGAAAACGCCATTAATAACAGATTGTCGCCGTCTATGACTTCAGCCGCCGAACGCATCGTATTGTGCCGCCTTGACCAGTAGGATGGTAAAGTATTCGCTGCCGCGACGTAGGGCTATAATATCTATTTCTCAGCACCCTGTTCTTTCGAACCATATTTTTCCTTGTTTTGTGTATGGTAGAATATAGATGCTTGGTGGTGGCGTAGTTTGATGCCATAACATGGATTCACGTGTATGAAGTGAGATAGAGTGAGTAGTGTTCTGGTTAGTGTCATGTGTCGATCCACAACAGATCACTTTGTCAACCATAGATCCCATTTTAGTAAGGCTTTTGCTAAATAAATATTTTCTTATGATGTTTCTTTAATAATTTTGTTGTCTTGTCTTGTTTAAGATCAATAAATCGATTGTGAATTAGACTACAACTTCTCCCTGAGTTCTGATTAACAGTTCCTTCCCATTTTTATGGCAGTCTAGATAAGAAACATGAGTAACTTTTTTCATTTTGCTCCATTAACCATAATCATCTTTCAAGCAGTCAGGGAGTTATGTTAAGGATTAGAGCGGCTTTCCTCACAATTCTTTTCACACAGCATTCTCTTATAAGTTGAGACTTTTATTTGTCTTAACTACACTACTAGCGATTGAATTCGCAACTCTAGGAATGAAATGAATGTGCGTGTGGTTAGGGCCTCCCGTGGTGTATATCAGTCGCCTGGTGCAAGGATATATATATACTTTTTAGGTGACTGCACTCCGGCGACTTACGTGTCAAAACACTAGCAACGGTATCGAGTAACAAACTTTAACGTATTGTACAAAACCAAATTGGTCGATACAACAAGTGATAAAATTTGTAGGTATTTTGAGGATACAAAGAGTGAGAAATTTAGTGCTCAGAGCTCTAACTAGACTGGGCATTGAGTAAAATTGTGCTTGTATGACGTAATCCCGTGCTACTTCAACTCTACGCCAGATTTCAACTTTTGGTTAGTAACCACCTGCTTTGTCCAGTATCAGCAATCCCTGACCAGATGTCTGCAGTGGGTGAGAGATCAGGCAAATAGACTGGCCGGGGCGACGGTGGAGCACCTGTGAATCGAAGTCGTCAGGACGGCACGGGACACGTACGGTCTTGCGTTATGTCGCTGAGACGTAACGCCTCACAGACCTCGAAGACAACCCAGAACTAGTAGAAGCGACACGGATAAAAGTGACGATCAGCTCCACCATTTACTAGTTAAGGGAGCAAGAGGTGGTCGTGTTATGTAGCCAACTGCGCCCCACACCAGCACGGCAGGCGCACCCCTCGCATGGCGATGGCGAAAGCAGTTTGACAACGTCAGCTTCCTCGGAGGATCCCCACACACGAATACAACCCTCGCGGTGCTACACGAAGGACATAGACTTGCCGAGAAATACTAACTGTTGCTGCACTTGTGTCAATTGTTGTCGTTCGATCGACACTATAATCTCATCCGTCTCTGTTGTCATGCCAAGGTTAGCCATTGAAATGGTTTGTGGACTGACACACCGTGGTGCTCGAGACGCCGAAGCACAGTTCATGTCAAGACTCTTCTTTCTGGAAGCAGATACATACCGTGTCTCAAGAGACGTGTCGTGGCTGTAGCATACGGAGAGGCTGAGCGAATAATATTTTTGTCCATTCTGCCGCTAGGCTAGTGGGTCCGTCGAGATTCTTCGTGGCGTTTTGTATGACCCTCCTGAAGCCATCGATTTCGTATTGATATGGCCGTCACGGAATCGCATTATTGCCAAAGATTGTGTGACTGCTTTTGCTGATCGGGTCAACCTCACGGTACAGTGTTTGTTCGCCAATGGTGATATTGTGTTCCAAGAGGTCTACCACAGCTCTCATCGCCCAGAATCGGTTTTATGGGCACGAGGGTGAATTGCCGCGTCTGATCTGGCCACCACAGTCACCAGATCTCAATATTATTGAGCCTTTGTGGTCGGCTTTTGAGAGAAGAGTGCGCGATCGCTGTCCATCTACATCGTCGTTACCTGACCTTGTCACCATTTTGCAGCGAGAATGGTATACGATCCCATTGAAACCGTATAAGAACAGCATTTATCCTTTCCGAGACGTGTGGGATCTGTCATGAATGCCAATTAGTATCCCACAGCATGACTAGCCATGGTAATGCATAGTGATTTTGGTTTTTCCATATGTTTTCGTTGTGCTGAAATATGAAACCTTCGTGTCTTCCAGCGTGGAGTACACCTCATGTGACTTTGAATGTGTTGCACGCCATCTTCGTGGTGGAAAATTTAAAATGCTAGATGTGTATATTTAACATTACGTGGCCCTCCAGTGAAGCTACCACCTGTTATGCTGATTCTTATTCTTGTTTCCTCTGTGTTCAGTTGACTATGATGTAAAGGTATGGAAGTGCTGGAGGAGGGGGCTGAACTAGGGAGGTGGGTGGGGAAATGTTAAACCAAGGTAGGTGGTAAGGAAAGACACAACCCTCTAAACTGTTTGTGACGAACATGATTTCCAAGCAACACTTCGTATGGGAACAAATTAATTCATAAGGTACCTAGGTGTGTATTTTTTTTCTTTCAGATAACACGCGTTAGGATCCGGATTTGCTGCCTCAAAAAGCCGGCGTATGCACACTCAATCCCAAACAGTTGGTTTAGGCGGGCCTTACACGGTGGGGGTGCGAGTCTGGTGCTAATTCCTAGTAACGTCCCTAGATAATTCCCGCCGTAATCCGGCTCAGTGAGGGAGCCGGGGAAGGAAGCAACCGCCGACGCTGGGGACGCAATCTGTGCTCTGCGCTTCTGCTGGAGGTGTGGATTTCAGCAGACACAACCACTGACAACTCCGGTAGTGTGGTATCTGTAGTTCTAAACCACTATGATGTAACACGAGTATGTTAAACATTAATTGGGGATATGCACAATTTTCCAAGTAGAACGATCATCATATGACTCAAAGATCATGTTAGTAAGTTTGTTGTCATAGCAGTTTTCGCAGCAGATACTTACAAATTGCAGTACCTTAAAATAAAGAGGTCTTTCGCATGCTGCGGCTGTGCAGCGTTTTTCTTTTGGCCCTCTCCCACATTATGTGCCGTGATTAACGACGAAACAAGGCTGTTGCTCTCTATGTGGCGAGGATTCAGTTTTGCTCATTGCTGTCTGCAGTGACACTACGTAATGCCTGACAACGAAGAATGTCGCTGGGCCAACTCTGCGCCGGCGCGTAAGCACGTTCTGTTCCCTCTACACGCATACCACAGTAAAACTGAGGTGGAGCACACGTTTTATGTACAGCACCTACCAATGTATTTCGACGCCTCTTACAAAATTCCTTTGTCACAGAACTCTCCGTCCGCTGGTGTAAACGTTGATCTTCAATGTATCGTCACAATGTCGCCGTTGTCCTACACATGGTCGTTTCGAGAACATTTCGCGCCCCTCTGTTTTCCTACGTGCACTTACACCCGAGTAAGTGTTCGCCTCTAACTGTGATACGCACTGTATACATCGTTGCACCTGGGCGCCTCTTTCAGCTTGGAACCACATTAAAACAATGTGGAGCAATTACAGCTGATGTTTTCAGTCACATATGTAATGCATCACTGAATCAGGGTATTTTTCCAGGCAGCTTAAAATATGCCATTGTCAGGCCTCTCTACAGAAAGGGGGAAACCACAGATGTCAATAATGACGTGCCAGTATCCTTACTTACAGCATTTTCAAAAATCTTTGGAAAGTAATGTACTGAAGAGTGGTTAGCCATCTCAACAGTAATGGGATACTCAGTAAATCACAGTTCGGATTTCAGAAATGCTGTTCCACTGAGACAGCAATATACAATTTCACTGTCCACATAATAGAGTCTTCAAATAGTAAAATGTCACCAGTAGGAATATTCTGTGACTTATCCAAAGCATTTGATTGTGTGAACCATGACATTAATTTAGAGAAATTACAATTCTATGGTATAAATCGAACAGAATATGAGTGGTTTAAGTCATATCTGCAGAACAGGAAGCATAAAGTCTCTTTATATGTTTCAGGTGATTCAGAGGAGTTTGCCACTTCATCTAACTGGGGTGAAATTACATTAGGTGTTCCACAAGGTTCGATCATTGGTCCCCTCCTGTTCTTGATATATGTGAATCACCTCCCTTCTTATGTGAAACAAGATGCTGAACTGACATTGTTTGCTGATGATACAAGCATAATTATTAATCCAGTAAAAGAAAGTCCGATAGGAAATGATACAAATAAGGTTATTAATTGGTTTTCTGTGAATGGACTTGCTCTGAACTTTGAAAAAACACAGTACATCCAATTTTCTGCTGCAAAAGTATAATTCTTTCAATAAACATAACACATCGAAAGAAGTCAGTAGCCAGGGTAGAGCATACTAAGTTTTTGAGTGTACATATACATCAGAATCTTAATTGGAAAATTCATATTTTGGATCTCCTAAAGCGACTAGGTTCAGCAACTTTTGCAATCAGAATAATTGCCAATTTTGAGGATGTAGAAATTACTAAGCTAACATTCCTTGCATACTTCCACTCTCTGATGTCATACGGAATAATATTCTGAGGCAACTCAACACTTAGGCAAAAGGTATTCACTGCTCAAAAGAAAGTAGTTAGAATAATGTGTGGGGTTCATAGTCGCACATCTTGTAGGCATCTGTTTAAAAGGTCAAGAATTCATACAATGGCTTCACAGTACATTTACTCAGTAATGAAATTTTTTCTCGACAATATGGACCAGTTTAAAATCAACAGCGACATTTGTGATTGCAAGACCAGAAAAAAGAAAGACCTACACTATCCTTTACTTAACCTATCTTTGGCACAGAATGGGGTAAAATATGCTGCTATAAAACTTTTTGATAAATTACCAAATGAAATAAAATGTCTGACAGACAGCAGTAATAGTTTCAAAAACAAATTGAAATCATACCTCCTCGACAACTCCTTCTATACCATAGATGAATTCTTGAATATGAGTAAATAAATCTGGAGATATAATATATGCATTTTGTGCCATTTAAGGGATTGGGATAGATAACAGAAATATTTAGGTACAACACTATAATGTACAAAAAACACCCTTGTTTCCTGTGAGCATTTCTTGTGCATTTGACACGTTCCAGATCATAACGGTTTTTCCGTACTATTGATCAATGGAACACGTAACTAACTAACTTAACGATAACTTCAGGAAGAAATGACATGCATTACGGTCGCAAGCTCTCAGAGTCAAACTGCTACTTGTTGTAAAGTGTTCATCAAACCAGCGCACTCGACGGCTCTATAGCTGCCTTCGGCTACAAAATTTTGTGACGTGCTAAATAAATTCTTTCTTCTTCTTCTTCAATAAGCAAGGATAGTTAACATGTTATTTATTTATCTGTTTCTATTTATTTGTGCATTTATTTCACCTGGCAAGATTCTCTTACATCTAACCATATGGCATGAGTGAGTAAACGTTACAGCGGTTTGGTACATGAGTAATATATAAATATATATATTACTCAAATATATATATTACTCAACAACAATAATAATAATCATGATAACAATATTAATAACAACAGTAAGGTGTGGAATTCAAAACAGAAAATTAAGTCTTATTAATGCTAAATAATTTACTCATTACGTTCTTAACGAATGGCGCTAATGACATAACATATTGAAGGTGTCAATGTGTAGAAGAAAATGTCTGGTCAGGGGATGGGCGAGAAAAAATACGGTAAGATTATCAGAGGAGATGGAAAGAAGCTAACAGAAAAGGATCAGGAAAGCATGGAAAGTTTACAATGTGAAGGAGATACTTTTTCCCAGTTCGTCAGAAAGAAGACCGCTGGAATATGTTGCGGGAAGCTACACCGACTGTGGTATCGATAGTTCCAGTTCATGAAGAGCAGACGGCAGAGAACCATCGCTTTAGCTTAGCTTGCTATTGAGACTTTCTTGGCTGGACTTTGCTTCGCACCTACATGCTCAACTGTCCAAAGATACCTATTCATTTGTATATATGCATACACCAGTGAAAACCTCTTTTACTTTACTAGCAGTACCGACGTGCTTTACCTAACCTGCTCCTAATCGCTTTCTTCATACAGCCTCTTTGTCAGATTTCAGGAGCAGACCCATGAGCCGCCTTTCAGGTGGGGTACAGAACCGACTATAACAGATAAAGTTTTAATCTCATCTTGAATGCAGACTACTTTTGGATAAGATGCAGGTTACAGCTTAAAATATCCCACAGAGGCATGGCAGAAATGAAGAAGGAGATGGAGAAATTTCGGTGTTATGCAAAGATACAGCCAATATGCTGGATGTATCCTATGCATTATTGCAGTTACCGAGTGATGATGGCTGTCTGATATGGAAAGAGAGGAACTGAGCTCAGCAGTGTGTAAGAAAACGACGAAGTGAACAGGAAGCACAAAAATGACGCCACCTATCCGGTTGCATCCGAAGTACTGAGTGAGTGTGGGAATGGGTAATACGAACAAACAACCGAATGTTGAACACATGTCTCACGCAAGTGTTCAGGGTGAGCTCGAGTCCTCAGGAGTTCTCACGATTTATGCCGTGTTTACAAAATTCACAACAGAAAATACTTGATAGGACTAAAGACTAGAATAATTTTTTATTTCGTATAAGGTGGAAATATACGGAGCAGAGAGATTCCATTCACGTTGCACCAATTTCTTCCCTTGAATTTAGGCGCCCTTCCAAGGTTATGTCAAGGTCTTTCATTGTTTTATTGAAACAGTACTGGGATAATTGAGAAGTCTTGGTACAACTGTTGCACAAAAATGTCGTTAGTCTACTGTCGGTATGATGTGAGAATGTCCTGTGGCTTGTTCGCGTTCATTTTGAGGCTAGGTTTTGTGTCCATTATAACAGTCCTATTCAAAAGATCGTCGTTCATACCTGATACACCAGGAGCATTGTTCTTAGAGCTTCAGGTACAGATGGAAACCGCCTGCAAGTAAGTGGAATTTCAATAAAAGACGGTCCAGACCGCCATACCTCTTTTTTTCAACATTTTTAGTTCTGGTATCGTGTTTCGGTCTATGAGGCCATCCTCAGACCAAGGGTTGACGCAAGAATACAGAGCACGGAGTCACTGTGTAGTACCGGCGAGTACCTATCTCGAACTGATCGATTTATGACAGGTATCAGTCGGTGCTACAGTGTTTCCGAGATAATGGTGAATGTTTAACGAGATGTGACCGATTTCAGTATGAAATATTGTTCTAGTTCGTACTAATGTACGTTAAGTGTAAAGATTTCGTTTAAGTACTCAACCAGTTGGTTCAGATTACAGCGCTGGACTACCTTTCGTTGCGCAGCGTTGGGGGATGGTGTACATGGTTGATGGGGAACACTCGTGTTCTGCAGCTGACGTCAGATCCGATGTCTAACGAACGCGTATGGAACGAGGCGCGAAGGTGGACCACAGCCTGTACGTTGGACACCAATGTCAGTTGAGCTCAGTCGTCTGAATTTTTCTGTCCGGAATGATCTCAAAAGTGAAGTGTGAACCACCCAAGTTGAAACGTTTCAAGCAGCGAACGTCAAGGTTTACTGGATAATTCGAGAGGTTTAGTAACTCCCCGAAGACCTGAGTACAGTATCGTCTCCAAATGTGAGGACAACACGTGGAATACCACCTGTAACCCACTGAAGCAGCATAGGTTTTCTTATTAAGGTAGGTCTTTGGTGAAACACGATGCCAATAACTTGACGAGTAAATCGAAAAGTTAACAGTTCTAATATATTTAGAGCAATCATCAGAATATTTGATACTGAAGTGATTGGCGGCTAGTAACCACAGGTTCCCAAATGGTGACTGGGTGTATCTAGGATAGTATCTCACCTGAGCAACAATAACATCCTCAGCAGATCACAGTTTGGAGTTCTGAAGAGTTGCACTGCTGAGAACCTTGTTCACACGTTCACTCGCCAGATCTTACAAGCATAAAGGAACAAAATAACGTCAGTTGGTACATTTTTCGACCTGTCTAAGGTCTTTGACTTCGTGGATCACAGAATTCTCCAAGATAAACTCAAGTTTTATGGGACTGATTATATAGCCAATCAACGGATAACGTTATATCTAAGCAAAGGAATGCTAAAAGTTGTACTTAGAGATCCAACCCATCTAGTCCAGAGACTATTCTGACTGCGGAGAAATTAGGTATGTGGTTCGCCAAGGCTTGAAACTTCTTTATTTAAATGTGTGTGTCTGTACTAAAATTGCAGAACGACTGAGAAGATAAATCTTCTACGTTATTTGATTCTGAAACAGCTGAGTAAAAGTGAACGTACTGAGCCTACTTTCTCTTTGCTTTTTCTTATCATGTCAACACTGACCCACAATATTCTAGCATAACGATATTTTACTACTCAAAAAAAAATATTACAACCTTACTTCAAATAATTAATTCAAAAGAATGGCCCTGACTCAAAAGACATCTTAGCAACAAGCTATACATTTCATTAAACACTTACCTCACAAAAATCTTGCTTACGCAAACTACTGCAGTACAGCGAGCGTCAATACTGCCAGCTAAATAAAAGATTCTAACCACTAAAGCCACTAACTACTAATAGGCATCTGGTCAGAAAAGCCAATCTCACATCTGTGTTCCAGTTCTTTCGAGACCGTTTGCCATTTCAGTTGAAAGCGCCCCTCATTGATTTGTAAGATTTCCCATTTTAAAGACAAATCCCTTTAAAATTAAAATTATCCGGGACATATGCATTGCTTCCCTCAGATAGTGTTCAAACGATTCTATAATGACCTTTCAAAAGTGCTGCAGTATTTTGACCAACGTGTGTGCGTATGAAGGATGTTTCTTCTATTACAAAACTAAATAAATCACGATTACGTGGCAACCTGAGCGCGAAAATTACTGAAAATTATTAGAAAAATGATATGTCTTCAATGCACGAAAAATAATTAAATATTACTGGCTTTTAGTTTTTCACGTCTGTTGTTGATGAATGAAAAATTAAACCAAGCCGTACGCAGTGTGACTGCGTTGGCACTTAAATGCGGCGTCTTCGCGGTTTCCCCCTCCTCACACACAGCGTGCAGTCGGGGTGGGGGAAGTGTGGACAGAGGCTGAGCGCTTTGACCATTGTGCCAGGGCGTGGACCACAAGCCGAACTGGTGGCCACCCCTGATACATTCTACGTAGCTGAATGTTCTAAAGACGAATAGTTGTACAACCAAGTCTTATATCAATCAAAGACATGTTTGCAACTTCATTAACAGGTACCAAAGATGTTGAAAGTTGCTCGTCATGCACATCAAATTTAAGTTTTTACTATTTTCCGCAGTTTTTAACTCGCGAGCACTTCTAGCACTTTTGCCAACATACTGTATGCCTAGTATTCGATGTCTGAGGTGAAGACAGTCGTTGCTCAGCCGAGGTTGGCAGTCTGAGCGGCGTTCTTTTGCGCGCAGTGTCTCGTCCAATAGGGGCTGAGCACATCAGCTGGTATGGCACCGTCTGCATTCGAATGGGACCAAGGACGCTGGTCGGAAAAAGGAGTCTCGTGTGTGTAAGATGGAGCTGGCTGTTGCTGCTTGGAGTTGTGAATGCAGCTCTGTGCTGTCAAGTTCTTTGTGGAGAAGGCTGACATGCTGACTTGGCATGACATTCTCTTTTGAACATTCCTGTGTTACGATGTACGAGTTACGCTGTGTTAATACATTGCACATTGCAGCGTAACACATTAATTCAGTTCAACGAATCCTGTTTTGATGAGCTATTACGAGGGACAGGGTGCTAAATTCTTTGTATTGTGAAATATTCAGTCTCGATTACGTGGCCGGACGTAGGTTTCTCTGTAGTAAATCCCATTCAGGGACGAACTAAATAAATTAATTTCTCATTAATTTTACCATTCTTGGTACTTTCGCAGATATCATGGATAACGTGTGGGTTAATTATTCTCTTTGTTATGTAGTGGAACAGAATGCCATGTAATTGTATTCTTCTGCAGACTAGGAGTTTTGAGTTGAAATAATGAGTGATTAAAAACAATCTATCTGAATTTTTTTACATTCCTTGCCAACGATTCTATTTAAGACGCCAAGTGCTAATGCTCTTTAAAAATGAATCTGCATTAGAGGTTCTATCACGATTATTTGCTTTCAGCTAAGATACATATTCAATGCGAGCTTCTTTCGGAATCAGCACTCATTTGTTCAGCAACACAAATAGTTTAAACGTCTTTGCATGAATATTCGAACTATTGGAAGATGAGCTTCACCAATATCTTCATACAAACTGGCCATATCCCACCATCCATAGATCCTTTATTTTGCTATTGAATAATTTGAAGATTTGTGCGGGAAAGTGTTAACGTCACAATCCCAGCCAGGTATCCTCATTGCAAAAGCTCTTGCAAATTATAACAATTAGCGTGTGTCTTCAGCATTAAGATTGTAAGGCGCAATATTTTTGGTTTACTTATTGTAGGATTGAAGACAAGTGTGTAAGCTGAAATGACATGTTTAATGTCGCAATATTAGCTCAAAAATTCACGCTTTTACACAGTTTTTAATGTAACAACAAAAAACAGTTGTCAGGATAACGCATCTCATCAACATCAAAAAGTCTAATAACCCTTAACACAACAATATTAAATACTAACTCTCACAAGGTTAAATTATCCTAAACACGATAATATTAAAGTTTAACTAGAAGTTTCATTACAAAATTGTTCCTGTACTTATGTTATGGTGTTGGTAAGTACTACGAAAATCGTCCGATTCACGTTCACAGTTCGGTACTATTTTTAGGATGACAATCAAGTCTATGGTGGATGGTTAGTTATGTGACAAATTCAGCTAAAGATTACCCAAGGTCGCTGGAGTTTACCGTGGACGCAAGCTGGTGAACCAACAAGTACATACCTCTGCACACAGTATTTACCTTAAGCTCCGATGAGCTGAAGTACACTAGGCCGTTCTCTTCCGCTGAAATTCCTATAAAACTAATTACACCTTTGCTAAATTTTCCAGCAGAAACATTCCCTATGTTCCTCGTTAGGCAAGAGAACATGTACTCATCCCTAGTCTTAGAATGTGGCAATTTGCACGCGCATCGTTGGAGCAGCATGCATATCATAATGCCCTCTCAGTTCTCCCAGGAACAATTAACTGATTGGCTGGTTCGTTTCTCCACAGTTCGAGCTAGGCGATGCTACAGCTAATTTATACCTGGAGATCACCCACTGTGAAGGCAGTGTTCACACAAATTACTCCTCTGCGTCGTACAGAGCGTTATGTGCTACATTCTGCACTTGACGCCAGTTCAGAGAAGAGTCTCCCAAAACTTCGGTCTTGTGTTACAAGTCTCCCCACCTGGGTTCTTTCATTCTTCACGTAAAGGCTTTTTTCGACCAATAGGAGTGTTCTTATTTTGTGGAAACTCTCTCTACCAATCGCAAGGTCCCTGCCATTAAATTGTGTCGAAGCTTTGGCTCTTCTCTCCTTCCTAGCGTGTTTCCGCCAATCGGACGTTTTGTGGCCGTTCCCGATGCCTAAATGCATACATTGACTCTCTCATGTGTGTACCACTCGCTGGACACGTGATCGATAATGCGTCACTGGTTTTGTTTCGTATCCGTTTTGAATTCCGAAACACAGTTTTCTAAAAGTTTTCTTACACGTCCTCCCTCGGTTGGGCCATTGTACTCACTCTCCCCGTCTGAGTCACCTGGTCGGTCGTTGACTTTCCACCTGGGACACCCCTTTAAGTGGTTTCCATGATACCCGCTGTAGTGCAGCCTTGCCTCTGCATCGTCCCTCTGAATTCCAAACTAAAACGCCTCTCGCTGCTTTTCTCACCTTCAGCTCAAACATGAATTATTGGAACGGTGTGTGAACTACTGTTTTCTGAATGTTATCTCTTTTTGCATTACATACTGCTAGGCAAATTTTCTCATTGCCGCCGAATTATTTCGGTACCATATTCACCTTCCCATCGCAATGTATAAAGCTGTCATGTAAGATGCGAATCTGAGAACCTGACCTTCATTTCCGGCCAGAGTGGTCGAGCGGTTCTAGGTACTACAGTGTGGAACCGTGCTGCTGCTACGGTCGCAGGTTCGAATCCTGCGTCGGGCATGGGTGTGTATGATGTCCTTAGGTTAGTTAGGTTTAAGTAGTTCTAAGTTCTAGGGGACTGATGACCTCAGAAGTTAAGTCCCATAGCGCTCCAAGGCATTTGAACCATTTCTTTGACCTTCGTTTATTCTGCCACTTTACAAGATAAACTTGATAATTTTATAGTTGACTTCAGTAGCTATACGACGGAGTGTGGTACTCACATGCGGCAAGCCTGCAGCTTTTGTTAAATTATTTTAAGCAATTTCATGCATAAATGTTAAAAACTTTATTAAAACTTGTTGTATAAATATGCTATTAATTTTATAAAATTTGCCTGTTTATTGCGATTTCAGTGCTGTCATCACATATTCTGTAGCATGTCTGGTATTAGCTTTCATGTTTTTAGTGAGTATTTGAAGCTTTTAGTTTCTCAACAATCAGACCTTAGCCATACTGATCAGCTTTCACAATGATACCACGCTACAATTCTAGCTACTTGTCACAGCAATTCCAAGCGGCCGGGTCGCCAGCGACTCATGCCCTCTCTGGTGGCTCACAGCAACTGCTCGGAGCTGCTTCCAGTGCTCGCTCGCCCACCTGTTCCAGCCACCTTCCAGCAAGTTGTCAGCTACACATTTCTTAATTAGAGCCACCATTTCTTGAGCACTTTGTACAGCTGACATACTGTTTGAAAGAATGGGTATTTTACACAATCCATAAGTCAGGTAATGATCTTGCTAATAGGAATCTTGATTATTAAAGCCCATTTAAATGTTCATTTATGCCCTTACATGAACACGTTTTACTCAGATTGTGTCCCCCCATCCCTCCCCCCCGTTAGTTAGTTCTTAAAATATAGTAACATTGCATTTACTCAAATGACGTGGGTTAATAGTTTTCATGTTTCAGAGGGCTTTCCAGCTACGGCAGCTTGTTGAATATACTTAAAGTTAGGTAACAAAAGGAGATTATCCAACGTGAATGAATTCAGACAAGCATTCAAGCACATCCCATCGTATGCAGCATAGACAACCAAGTCTCATACAGTATGGTATGTCACAGTATTATATAAAATCTTACGTCTTGTTTGAACAGTGATGTTAACTACGCAGTGAGTACTGTGCGTTTGTCTTTGATAGCTTTTTAGCACAGGCTATATTGTTAAGATGAGACAGTACACACAGATAGAAATATCTTTCCACAAATGAGAAAACACACTGGTTAGCTTCATGCTAAGATATCAAATAGTAAAATTTAGAATTAGTGATTAAAAACTTTGTACAACAAATTATATCAGCATGAGAGAATTAGTTTTTAACAATTCTTTTCTTCTTATAGCTATCATTTGAAAATGGAAAAGATGACAAAATCGAAATTGTGAATTAGATAAATCAAACGTGTCCAGGCGGAACATATAATTCCCGAAATACTGTAAGACACTGGTCGCCATGAGTAGAAATTACATTGTACTTAGGACAGTAGAGTTGTCTGACGTGAAAGTCCTTGACGTGGTCATTTTAGACTGGGAATTGTTTCACATCATGCTATGTTATGACTGAAAACCTGCTGTCTAGATCTACATCTACATGATCAGATTGTAATTCAGAGCTAAGTGCCTGGAGGATAGCTCGTCGAACCATCCTCAAGCTATTTCTCTACCGCCCCACTCTCGAACAGTGTGCGGGGAAAAACCAACACTTAAATCTTTCTGTTAGAACTCTGATTTCTCTTATTTTATTGTGATGATCATTTCTCACTATGTAGGTGGGTACCAACAAAATATTTTCACACTGTGAGAAGAAAGCTGTTGAGTGTAATTTCATGAGGAGGTCTTGCTGAACCAAAACACTGCTTTGTTTTAATGATTGCAACCTCAATTCGAGTATCATATGCGTGGTACTCTGTTTCCTGTCTCGTGATAATACAAAATAAGTGGCTCTTCTTGGAACGTTCTAGTTTCCTCCATCTGTGTCCCTATTTAACATACAATACCGGCATTTCGGTGACATTATATCGCCTACGTAAGAAAGAAATTTTAAAATCGTTGCATGAATTGGGAACGTAAGTTCCTCAAAATACAAGAAAATTAAAATCCTGTCTAACTTTGAGCAACAGCTAATTGTTCTCCTACCATCACAGTAGTTATCTCCTCCACATACATGTCTGCAGCTCGCTCTTGTAAAATCTCTACCCCACCACATTTCCCTCCCCCCTCTCTCCAGGGTCCTTCACTGATTACTCAATGCATCCTCGACAGTTATTGTCACTGCAGTGTCATTTCACACTTCTCTTATTTCATTATCAGTTCATTCTTCGATGCTACTTAGCACGCCTTCGAAGGTGCTGAATTAATCAGCATTTTTGTTGTTCTTAATGTCCTTCATCAATGTTATTATTATTATTATTATTAATGACATTTATTGTTATTCGTTGTTACTGTTCTGTTGGTAACTATAGCTTTTCTTATAATAACCTCTCAGATGTACAGAATTGAACCAGAAGTATGCATAGAAACTGAGAATGGTTTTGTAATACAATATTTCGATATATCCTGTTGCTGGTCCGATGCAAGGGAGAGAAGGTCTTAAAGCCCTAATGTGCATAAGTTAAAATATCAGTTAACGAAATAAATAGCTAATCCTGAGAAACCGCGTTAAACATAACGGACTAAATGGAAATTTCCAAACCATTCTTCACAAGCACAAGTGCTGCGTCTTGTGCAAGGAATGCAGCGGAGCGGGTTGATATTTCACTATTCTTTAAGCAATCGGTCTGCCTACCTGGATAGGTTTTAGGTTGTCTGCCCCTTCACTCTGCGATGGCAGACACTGGTTTAGCCGACAAAATCAGCGATGACGAAAATTCTACTAAATACCTACCATGCAAAGGCCACATACCTCCAGTTCATGGGCAGTAGCTGATAGCGTCCGGGATTTTTGCATGACTCATTTGAAAAAAATGTCTAAAATTTCCTGCAAGTTGGTTTATTGTCATTAAAACACGAAAAGTGGCTATTTAATATCCCGACGTCAACTACGCAATGTTACTGGCTGTCTGCTACAAGATCACACCAGAAAGCAGCCGGAAAATATTACGTCCGACGTGATATTCTGATCGTCCTAAACAGTCACTGACCCACGACTACTTGCGAGTTACTACATTCAGTCGTTCGGTAGGATTCTTGTAAAGAAGCAGCTGTCATAATGTCTCATAACTTGCACGAAACACGCCACGCGGAGTTTATATAAGACATGGAAGGTTCACAAGCGAATATTTTATAAAATAAACAACTCACACGGCTCAAACTTTCACAAAATAGTCAATTCTGTAGTCGCTCTGCGTCAACGACGCGAAAACCGGTCAAACGGATGAATTTCTTTATTTTGCTACAAATTTGATGAGCACGGTTTAACATAGGTGTCAACCAGAAGACGGCTCCCGAGCGACTATCTCGACTCGTAGTATCTCTAATGTCAGCCAATCAGATTACCACAAGAAATTTAGATAGAAATCTTGTAATTCCGAAACTAAATAAAACTTAATGAAAACGAAGTACGATTTCCTTCAACAAATTTATTACGAGATCAAGCTCACTCTGATGTACCTCACAAATTCCCCTGTTGCACATACATTTACATAGTTTTAATAAAATATTACATTCTAAGTTTATGTATGTCCTCCATTCACTATCTCAGAGTCTTCAGAGCACTCACACAACCAATACACGATGAAATAGTAATTTCGAAAAATACTTTTAATTAAGGAATGTGTGGTAATGAAACTAAACAAAATTCCAGAAAATTAGATTATTTGAACCTATTCTCTTGACTGTAGTTTCAGTTAACACTATAGAGGAATATATTACAGTCCCATCTCTGTTTAACAATGTCAGCAAGGTTAAAATTTATTTTAACAAAAAATTTATATCTTAGAAAGTATTGAAGTTATTGATTTGTAATTTTAGCTGTATCGTTCTGTTATGCACACAATTTGGTAGAGTAAGTATGAAAAAGATCGATTTTTATTTAATAATTCTTCTTCACATTCATAGAGAGGAATTTCCCTGTACATGGTGCTATACGTCAGTGTAGGGCCCGTGAGACGGCGTCTGCAGCACCATCTACTTCCTGTAACGGCTGACGGCGAATGTCGACACACAGTAACCCAAGTTCCATATGTCGGTATCTCTTTCAAACGCGTAAACATGATGAGTTTTGTGCCTACGAACTACGATTTGCGGATAGCATAGGTTTTCTGTTATCATTTATAGAAAACTGCTATAGAATCGCATCGAATGCTTGTCGAAGCTTTAGGCAAGAATGCAATTTGGAAAACGCAGCGTTTCGAGGGGTTAAAAAATTCAAAACCGGTGATTTTGACGTGAGAAACGACGAGCGTGGGAAATCACGGAAAAAATTGGAAGACAACGAATTGCAGGCTTCGTTGGATGAAAATGATACTCAGACTCAACAGGAACTCACGGAACAATTGAATGTGACGCACAAAGACGTTTCTCTTCGGTATACAGCTATGGGAAATGCGCAGAAAGCGGGAAAATGTGTTCCACATGAACTGAATGAAAGACAGCAAACAAATCGAAAGACCACTTGTGAAACGCTGCTAGTCAGGTACAAAAGAAGGTCGTTTGCACATCGAATAGTAACAGGTGATGGAAAATGAATATGTTTTTAGAATCCTCAGCGTCGTAAATCATGGGTGAATCGAGACTGCAATACCAAATAGTTTTGGAAAGATAACAATGCTCTGTGTCTGGTGGGATCAGATGGGTGCATCTATTACGAGTTGCTAAATGCTGGTGAAACCGTTAACATTAATCGCTACCGACAGCAAATCGATTTAAATAGAAAATTACGTGAAAAACGATCGGAATATGGAAAAAGACAACAGAAAGTGAGATTGCTCCATGATAACACCCTACGACGCACAGAAAAATGGGCCGGGAAACGATTTAGGCGTTCCGTTGGGAAATACTAGGGCATGAGGCTTATTCTCGAAATTTGGCTCCGGCCGATTATCATCTACAGGGTGCGTCAAAAAAATGTATACACACTTTGAAGCGTCATAGAAAGTTTATTTCCCATTCTACAATGTTAAATATCTGGAAATGGAAAGCTTAAAGTCCAATTGGAAAAATAAATGTAATTTGCAAATGTGATTAATGTTCAAACTGGTCGCCTTCAGCATCAATACATTTCTGAGTACGAGTCACCACTGATTCTGTACATCGTACCAAAGTGTCCAATGAGATTTCTGCGCACACCGCCTGAATCTCATTCCAAAGTGTGTCCAGGTTACGTGGTCTACGTTTGTACACTTCATCTTTTACTGTGCTCCATAAGAAGGAATCCAGCGGCGTGAGGTCTGGAGAGCGTGCAGGAAACTCGATTGGTCCCCTGCGTCCTATCCACCGGCCTGACACATTGTGATCCCGGTAAGCCCGTACGTCCCTATGATAGTGCGGCGGGGCGCCATCTTGTTGGAAATAAAACTCATCATTACTGTATAATGCACGAATGGCAGGGAATATGGAGTCAGCAAGTATTGTTAGGTACGTTTCTCCAGTAACAGTGCCTTCAAAGTGGAAAGGCCCAATAAGTCCCCTTGCAGACAAACCACACCACACATTTACACCAGGCAAATTCACAGCCTTTTCAACTGTAATGTGACGATTATCTTCAGCCCAGTACACACAATTGTGCCTATTGACAGTTCCATTGAGTTTCCATTGGGCTTCATCTGACCAATTTATACTACCCATAAATCCCGGTTCACGTCTCACCATCTCCTGAAACCATTCACAAAATTCTAACCCTCGATCTGGATCGTCGTCACTTAGCTGTTGCACCAACCTTGGAATGTACACACGAAACTTGCCTTTCCTCAGAATGCGTAGCACACTACTAGCACTTACATTACTCTCACGTGCCGCTTGCCTTGAAGATTTTTGAGCCGAACGCTGAAACAGTTCCAAGGCCGCCTTTGTGGAATCATCACTTGTAGCTGTACGAGGTCGCCCTGATTGACCTCTATGCACATCACACGCTGTTTCGTGAATTTCGAATTTGTCTCTTAGAGGTGTAATTGTTAACCTTGAAGGTGGTTCTGTACCATACTCACCTCTCCACTGTGTTGGAACCGCAGCTACATTATGAAACTTCCAGTACCACTTAATGTTCTGCTTCCGCGCTACAAAGCTCAAACGCACGTCCGCCATGTTGCAGTTACTTCCTTGCCACTGCTGCCACCTGTTGAAGAAACATAAAATCAGTTTCTCACAGATATTTAACCTTGTAGAACGGGAAATAAATTGTCTATGACAGTTCAAAGTGTGTATGCATTTTTTTGACGCACCCTGTATTTGCATCATTGGGACACGCGCTCGGTGAACAACGCATCAGTTTGTATGAAAATGCACGAAAATGACTAGCTGGTTGGTTCGCTTCGAAAGAAGAAGTGTTTTTAGGGCAGGATGACAAGTTTTACGTTACAGGTATCACGTTTCTAGTCTGAATTAAGTACTGAGTTCTTTCTATCGGTGTAGGAAGATGAAGAACGATAACGACTGAGAAAGCTGTTGACTGTAACGCTAAAAGAAGTAGGAAAGGAGGGGGGAGAAGCTGACAGTACACGCTTTCGTTCAGGGGCACATGACACATGTGAAACTGGGAATTATATTTGGCTGCAGCCGGAGCCCTCGGCGGATGAACAAGGGCCGGCCTAAGCCCTGCGAGGCCCCCCGCCCCCCGCCTCCCACCCTCCACCGGTTAATCCGCCCTGGCCGCTGCTGCCGCGCTGCCCGCCATGAAATATTCACCTCGCTGTACCGAGGGGAGGGGTCTCTGGTCCCACCTGTGCTTCCGTAAGCGGCGCCCTAATGAATGTCGACATGTCGTAATGGTCCGAAACATAACGTAGTAGTTAATGGAATGGCCACTGAACATTCATAGTTCGTCTATGTATTTCTCTGTTAGTTTATTATATTAGGCGTGTCAGATAACTTTTGACAGTGAGTGGACTTGGATGATTAGGTAAATGGGATGAATTGTGTACTGAGAAAAGATTATGAGAAGAATATCAACACTGCTAAAACTAAGGTAAGGGAAGTCGTCGAATTAGGAGATACTGAGAGAATTAGGCAATGAGATACTTAAAAATTTGCTATTTGGGCAGAAAATTAACTGATCATGGTATAAGCAGAGAGAACTGAAAATGCAAACTGGTAATACCAAGAAAAGCTCTTCCGTAAAAGAAATATTTCGTAATTTAATATAAACTTAAGTTCTAGGAGGTATTTTCTTATGGTTTGGATTGGTACTTAATACGAAAGTGAAAGGTCAGTGACAAGCAGTTCAGACAAGGAGAAAAAACGAAATGATATAGAGTGGCGTTAACAAGTAGATCGGGAGATTCCGTCTGGCGTTTCTCTGCCACCTGGCGCAGGTCTATCTATTTCACGCCACTACAGCGACTTACGTGCCAATGAAGATGAGATGAAATTGAAATGAGGACAACACAAACACCCAGTCTGCAAGGGAAAAAAATCTTCGACCCAGCCAGAAACCGAAAGCAGGACCTCGCGATTTAGAGACAGCGACGCTGACCACTTTGTTTCTCTTTCATTTTTATTTTTTGTCGCGTTTAATTCGATTTGCTTCTTCACCGTTTTTTCGTAAGCGGTTCTATGTTGAGTATAGCATTATATATCTCGAATTCCGTCACTGAGAACTTCATCGCCGTTTCTTTGCCATACGAAGTGTCCACTCCGCTGACCAAACACGCTGATCTACTGTGCTGGCGGACCACGTGATACAGTCAGAGAAGAAGGGCACAGAAGCTTTCGAAACGTGGTGCTTGGAGGACAGCTGGCGATTAAATCTGATAACTAATGAAGAGGCACCACATCGAACTGGAAGGTAAAACTGATGGCAAAAGTTGACTAAAAGGAGTGATCAGATGGTAGGACACGTACTGAGGCACCATGGGATGAACAATTTTGTAATGGAGGGATGTGTGATAGTAGAAGATCCTAGCGGGAGGTCTACGCTTGGCTACAGTAAGCACGTGAGTGTAGGCTGCAGTAGTTGTGCGGAGATGAAATGCTTGTACTACTGTGTAATGGTGACCGCAGAACATACTCTGCCAGGGAGATATACTACCATTAGCGAACCATGGAACACTCACAAGCAATAGGCTGCAACACGGCACTATAAGAACAGCAGAAATATAACAAGTGATTTAAATGTCAGAGAGGTGGCGTCCACTTAGGCCCAACAGCACCTTCTTTTTTGTGACCGGACAGGGCAGTGTTAGGCAAAGCTCAGTCGGTGCGCCGGCTGGTGTGGCCGAGTGGTTCTAGGCGCTTCAGTCTGAAACCGCGCGACCGCTACGGCCGCAGATTCGAATCCTGCCTCGGGCATGGATGTGTGTGATGTCCTAAGGTTAGTTAGGTTTAAGTAGATCTAAGTTCTAGGGGACTGATGACCTCAGATGTGAAGTCCCATTGTGCTCAGAGCCATTTGAACCTCTTTTTTTTCAGTCGGTGCAGAGTCGTCACACAAAGTGTAAATGTCTAATAAAGTGCCACAGTGCCTTGCCAACGTCATAAGGTAGAATATCGGCATGTCGATGCGTTCGAAGGGGGCAAAATGATTGGTCCCCGAGAGGCGGGTCTGCCGCCAGCTCGTAAAGGGCACTCTGCTTCAACAGTGAGGCGTATGCGGAACCAGTGGTGAGATAATGGCCGTACACAGCGCTGACAGGGTACTGAGCTACAAAATGTGACCACAGAGCGAGATGACCGCCATCTTGTCGTAACCGACAGAACAGCTTCGTCCACCGTGCTGCCCCGACGCCGGAGCACTACAAACCGCGCGCTGGATTAGCGGCACGAATGCCATTGTTTCGGCCCCCATTGACCAGCACCCAGCAACACCGCAGATTACAATGGGCACGTGAACGCCGACATAGGCGTACTGGGCGGCAAAATGTAGCGTTTTCCCTCTTGAGGCGCCATTACCTACAAAACGCTACCTCGCCTCCTACGTCTTGAGGGCAACCTGAACACCTAGCGCTGCGTCATGGAGGTTTCACAATCCCAGGCGCTGCCCCTCCTGCAGGCCGCTCCACATGCCATATTTCAGCAGGATAACGCCCGGCAGCATGCAACAAGAAATGAGCAAGCCTTCTTTGAAGAACTACGGGTACTGCTGCTTCCCTGGATTCTCCGTTCGCCTGACATGTCGCCCATCAACATATATGGGATATCAGGCGAATACGTAATTGCGAATAATGACTACCATCAGCTGTAGAATGGAATGACGACAATGAAAATTTGTTCAGTACTGGGACACGAAGCCGGGTTTCGCGCTCATTGCGAGCGGTCGCCTTACTATTTGGCTATCCGTGCATGAGTCACCGCCAGACCCAAACTTCTATATTCATAATGGATGTGCGAGTACAGATCGTAGACGTGTGGTTGACGACATATGAAGTTTCGGTCCGGCCTTGATTCGTGCACGGATAGACAAATGGTAAGGTGACCGCTCGCGATGAGCGGGAAACCCGGCTTCGAGTCCCAGTACTCCACAACTTGTTATTGTCGTCATTCCGTTCTACAGCTGATGGTAATCATTATTCGCAGTTGCGAATTCGTCTGACATATTTAGTAACGCCTGTGGTCGCCGCAGTGCATCGACATCAGAATAACACCGACACTGCAATATCGTATACATGCGATATGATCGGTGGGCAATTCGTTCAAGTCCTCCTGCAGCTGAAGTTGACGCCTTGTGGACGCGCCTACAAACCGTGTGGCAGAGTACACCCCAGCAGTCACAACAGGCGTCCTCTGATCCCATGCCACGACGCCTAGCGGCTGTGGTTGTAGCAGCTGGTGGCACTACCTCGTACTGAATTTCCGCAATTACAGTGCACGTATAGGTCTGCAAATCTAATCACTTGCATGGTGACATGTCCCTGATCAGATCTCTCGATCTTAGAGTTCCACTTTCTCCAAACCGTAGTGTAGGAAACTCTGACCACTTATTTCTGGGCATTTACCTGGTCTTGGAACCGATTCTGAAGTTTCCAAAATCGTGAAACAACCATTAGAAATATTTAGTACTGAAAGGGAACTATAAAGTAAACAGTTGAATAAAATAATACTGAATGGTCAAAATAAGATTTTAATGAAAAATGAAACTACTTTATGTATAATTTTTGGCCCCATCATAAAATCAATCATTGTTTTATAGTCTCATTATTGAATGACCCACAAGTCTGTACCAGAATATCAATGCAAATGAGAGCTCAGTTATTTATTACTAGAGCGTCACGCTCGTGACATAGCTAATGTGTCGAGTAGTTCGTCTGTGAGATAGTCCAGAGACGGAGGTATGACTATTATATTGGGAAATAAAGGACCCAAGAAAGGCCTATGACGCAAAGTGCGGACGAAGTTTTCCAACACAGGTGCACAGACAAAGATAGCATCTAGTAAGGTGTGACACTGTTCAAAATGGTTCAAATGGCTCTGAGCACTATCGAACTTAACATCGGAGGTTATCAGTCCCTTAGAACTTAGAACTACTTAAACCTAAGTAACCTAAGGACATCACACACTTGCACGCCCGGGGCAGGATTCGAACCTCAGACCGTAGCCGTCGCGCGGTTCCAGACTGAAGCGCCTAGAACCGCTCGGCCACACCGGCCGGCTGTGACACTGTTAACCAGGCGAGGAATATAATTGCAAATGCGTGTTCCAAGAAAGTACGGCACTTTCCAAGAATTTTGTGGATAATTCCTGTTGCGTACTTGTTGGAATAAGACAGATCCAGAAGTCAGTTTACGAACGAGGAGTAATCGGATTTTTTTTAATGGCCTGAATCATCGGGAATATATGTTTTAGTCAACATTTAACACTTGTGGCAACGATTTTTCACAGAGATTTTTTTAATATAGTTTTGCAACTAAAATGTTCTGCACTACATCCTCAGACGTTGTCAGCTATTTCACACACTTTTAGTGGTCGACCGTCTAAAAATATGCTCTTTAGTTTATTGATACACACATTTTTGTCAGCGTATTTGTGACATTAATCTTGTGAATTATCTTCAAAAGAAATACTCCCACGTTTGAATTTAGCTTTTGGTTTATAAACTCTTAAAAGTGAACGAGCAGAAGGTTAGAAACCTTTATCAACTCTGGATAAACTTATATTATCAATAAATCGTATAGATATGAAGTCGAATCCATTAGATCCTTTGACTGTTCAAATTTAGGGAACTATCCTTCTTTAAATTTGAAGAGATTTTATGATGGCACTCAATTCCATTTTTTTATTTAAGTGGAACAAACACTACACAAAAATTACAAACACACATAAAAAAATTACGCTGCTGATGTGAAATGGTTGACGGAAAAACGGAGCACTCAGCTGCCTTCATTGACAGTAACAGTTGAGCGCCCATGAGCCCCAACACACACACACACACACACACACACACACACACACACAGTAACAGGTTCAGTCCGCTGTGACCGACGGTTGTGACTGAGTATAATGTTGACCTGCTAGACACCGTCGTGCAGCGTCAATTTGGTCACTACACAGTGGACGCCACATCCATGAGGTTGTTTATTCCACGCCGGTCAGACAAACCAAACATTTTGACTGAGATAGAGTGTTCCCCGCTTTCAGCAACAATCCCTATCTGTTTGCAACAGTAACTGCTAGATTTTGAAGACGATTTATCACAGAGTGCCATTCGATTTCCGACTGATCAGAAGACGAAAAGCCTATGTTTCTAAGGTTAAGAGGCAAGCTGGTTACTGAGAAGACCATTGAGACATTCCCACTGCAAAATTCCGTAAAACATGCTCCGCTTACATCACACTACAGCAGTACCGTCATACAGTACGCCTAAAAGCAATATTCATTCAATTGATGCTTGCCTTACGGCAGTGCCCGTTCGCTGAGTGCCACTTAGGGAACACGTGAATTTTATCCAGTATGGAACATCTCACAGATTAACTTCGCCGGTGTTCTTGCTCAGATTGCAGTCACGCGCGAATAAAAGTTAGCACAGTCCTGCTTGCCTACTATTGGATAATAAAGTTTGTCAGGAAACGTTTCCTGCAAAAGTGGTAAAAATTTTGGCTTTGGTGGTATGCACGAATTTTTATACTTGTTCCAGATATACCACCTATGATCATTATAGGACACACAGAGATTTTTATTCAGTACTGCAATACTTTGGCTTACGAAGTGCTTTCTGTGACACTCTGACGGCCGTTAGCATTACTGTCGTCACCGTCTCCACAGAATTCTCCTTTCCCATACTCCGAGATAGCTCAGTGTGTGGGGAAAATTCTAGGTTCTTGAGTTGCCTGTAAGTTTGCAAACATTTTCACTAGTGTTGCCCTGATACCTGAGAAGAGGCTACGCATAAAGATTTATAGATTAAAGATGAGCTCACTAACCTTTTAATTCTGCCTGGTATAGTACTCCGTAGACTGTCACATGCATTTTCTATACGACTTTACAGTGCATTTTAACATCCTAAATCCATCTCAGGGAAAGAGACATGGATATCAAAGATATTTGCCAGTACAGTCTTTCGTTCGGTTTTGGCAGAAAGTGCAAGTGACATATACTCGTTACCAACTTCTGCGGCGACGGTTGAAATAGGCACTATTGAATGCTCCGTACGCGTCGTCTGTTGCATTCCTCGAGCATTATATCATGTGCTGTGCGCTTAGCATAGACCTGTTGATTCCAGCGGAAAAGTTGCAAATTATATTTTGGGCTATTTGAATTTTTTTAGATTGAGGTATCTTGACGAACAGCTGCATACTAACATTACAACTTGATTTTTGTCTTGCTAAAACGTTTTTCTGTTTCCCTTTCATTTAAAGTATCTCGTGTTTCGAGGTTAGTTCCTACGCACTTTAGGATAGTTTGGATATGGAAATGAGCACATGGCATCGTTGGCCGGGAGGCCCCTAATCGGGGAAGTTCAGCCGCCAGGTGCAGGTCATATTTCATTCGACGCCACATTGGGCGACTTGCCGCCGGTGATAAGGACGAATGATTATGAAGACAATACAACACCCAGTCCCCGAGCGGAAAAGTTCTCCGCCCCAACCGAGAATCGAACCCAGGACCGGTTGCATAGGAGGCGAGCACGTTACCACCCAGCTAAGCAGGCATACTCGTTTGGATGTACATAACTGTCAAACGCTGCATATGCGTGATATTAACCTCCGCAGTATGCTGAGGTGACGAAACTCATGTGATACCTACTAGCATCGTGTCGGACCTTCTTTTGGTCTGGGTAGTGTAGCAAATTGGACGTGGCATGGGCTCAAAGAGTCGTTAGTAGCTCCTGGAAAAATATTGAGCCATTCTGCCTCTATAGACACCCATAATTGCGAAAATGTTGCCAGGGTAGGATTTTGTTCACGAACTGACCTCTCAGTTACGTTCCAAAAAATGTTCGATGGGATACATGTAAGATAATCTGAGTGGACAAATCATTCGCTATAATTGACCAGAATGTGCGCCTGCTTAGCTGGATGGTACAGTGCTTGACTCCCATGCAATGGGCCCGTGGTCGATTCCCGGCCGGCTTGGAGATTTTCGCCGCTCGGGGACTGGGTGTTGTGTTGTCCTCATCACCGTTTCACATCGTTCCATCCTCATCGTCGGCCGCAAGTCGTCCAGTGTGGCACCGACTGAAATAGGACTTGCGCTTGGCGTCCGAACTTGACTGGGACATCATACGATAATTTCATTGTTTACGTTGTCCAGAATGTTCTTCGAACCTATCGCAAACGATCGTGGCCTGATGACATGGAGCATTGTCATCCATAAAAATTCCATTGCTGCTTTGGAATCTGATGTCCACGAATGGCTGCAAATGGTCAATGATCGCTTCATCTGGACCAGAGGATCCAGTCTATTCCGTGTAAACACAGCCCACACCATTGTGGAACCACGACCAGGTTGCACAGTGCCTTGTTGATGACTTGAGTCCATGGCTTCGTAGTTTGTGCGCTGACCAGGTCACGACTTTCCAGTCGTCCAGGGTCCAACCGTGTGGTCACGAGGTCAGGAGAGGCGCTGCAGGCGATGTCGTCCTGTTAGCAAAGGCACTCGCGTCTTTCACAGCTCATCAGTATCAAATTTCGCCGCACTGCCTTAACGGCCGGCCGAAGTGGCCGTGCGGTTAAAGGCGCTACAGCCTGGAACCGCAAGACCGCTACGGTCGCAGGTTCGAATCCTGCCTCGGGCATGGATGTTTGTGATGTCCTTAGGTTAGTTAGTTTTAACTAGTTCTAAGTTCTAGGGGACTAATGACCTCAGCAGTTGAGTCCCATAGTGCTCAGAGCCATTTTTGAACTGCCTTAACGGGTACGTTTGTCGCACGTCCCACATTGCGGTTATTTCACGCAGTGTTGCTTGTGTGTTAGCACTGACAACTCTAGGCAATCGCCACTCCTTTCGTTCGTTAGGTGAAGACCGGCGACCACTGTGTTGCCCGTGGTGACAGCTAATGCCTGAAATTTACTACTCTCGGGACACGCTTGACAGTTTGGTTCTCGGAATATCGAATTCCCTAACGATTTCCGAAACAGAATGTCCGATGTGTCTAGCTCCAGGTCGGAGGCCTTTTCACATGAAGCACCTGAGTACAAATCACAGATCCACCAATGTACTACCCTTTTATACCTTCCGTACCCGATACTAGCGCCATCTGTACACGTACATATCGCACTCTCATGACTTTCGTCACCTCACAGTATTTCAACAAATTTATCTATTTGGTAACGTATTTAATTTAACATTTGAGGCTGATAGTTCGCTGTTTGAGATTTACTTATTTGTTTTAATGATTACTTGCTAATTAACCACGACAGACAGAGTTGAAATATTACTTGCTTAGTTTGTAAATACGACAAATAAGACATTACACTAGCTTTAGTCCCAAAAGGGCTTGATGGCTGGGTGTTGTGTGCTGTCCTTAGGTTAGTTAGGTTTAAGTAGTTCTAAGTTCTAGGGGACTGATGACCATAGATGTTAAGTCCCATAGTGCTCAGAGCCATTTGAACCATTTGAACCCAAAATGGCTGCGTTCTGATCTGTGAACAGTTTTGGTTGCGAAAATGGCCTTTCTGCATTGCTGCTAATGATCGTATGTCCCGGTACGTATATTATTACAGCGACCTCGATGTCAGAAAAACTTTCTTTGACGTTTTATGGGTCCTGATTTGTATGAGATGCGGTGTGAAAGAAAATTCGAATTTTCAGGGAATCGAACTCATTTCAAAGAGACAGCGACAACACACGCACGTCTCACATTTAGTACGGAAGCTCACCACAAACTGAACTTTCGTCTGAAGTAGTTCTACCTAAGAACAACAGTCACTATTTCATCAATTAGGATCATAAGGCATCTGAAACGACAGTGATGGGTAGAAGACTAACTCAAACAAAAGCACAGAGGTTACAATGTCGAATTATGTTCCTCACAGATTTATATGTCTTTTGGAAAGTAATCATTATTCATAATTACGTTACTGCGCTGGGTTTGAGAGAAGAAAAATTAAGAAAAGACTACATTTCATCAAAAATTTAAAATTGTGTGAATAAATTCTGGTGCATCTCATTGAATTGTATGAAGGTTTAAAAATAACTATATTAATTAATTCCTCATTAAATAAAATATAATTTTACTTCGCGGAGTCAATTTGAACACTGAGGAGGCAGCGGTTGTCTGACTCAATCAAAACAGTGCAATACAATCTGTACAGATGAAAGGGCAAAGTCTTATTGTAGAACTACTTCAGGGGGTCGTGGATCGTGGTTTTATATCAGAAAAGGAACACAGTTCAAATCAAGACATGACCTCAGTACAGTAAGTGAAGACAAACACTTTAAAATATCAGCAGTGGAATTAACAGGGCTTGATATCACCAAGGAATTAATCATTTTGTTTGTATATGGATCTCCCAGTGGTAGTGTGGACACTTTTGAACTAGATGAAGTCTCAATTACGAAGGTCAACATAATTCTCTGAGGGCTCATTAACATCAACGTTAATATCATAAATGGATCCAGCAGCACCCCCATAAATATCCTTCAAAGTTCTGTCATGTCCCTATTCGTTAATAGTGCAACAAGGATTACTACAATGACTTCATCAGTAATTGACCATGTGGCCACATATATGGACAGGGAAAAATGTGATGAAGCTGTAAAAGATCTAGGACTATCAGACCATCTCTGTCAAATAAATGGCTCTGAGCGCTATGGGACTCAACATCTGGGGTCATCAGTCCCCTAGAACTTAGAACTACTGAAGCCTAACTAACTTAAGGACATCACACACATCCATGCCCGTGGCAGGATTCGAACCTGCGACCTTTGTGGTTGCGTTGTTCCAGACTGAAGCGCCTAGAGCCGCTTGGCCACACCGGCCGGCCATCTCTGTCAAATAACAGCAGTAAATTCAGCCATTGAATCAGTCCCTAAACTACAAGCTGACAATCGACATCTGACAAGAACTAGAAAGACAAAGCTGGGATGAAGTGTATAAGGAAACCAATGTGAATATGAAATTCTCTAAATTATCCACATTGTTTAAATTGAACACTGAAAATGCATTTCCAAATGTATGTATGTCTGTATCAACATTTCACAAAAACAGACGGATAACATCAGGTATTAAGAAGTCTTCCCAAACACTTAAACACCTCAGTTCCATGAAAAAGATATGCAATAATCCAGAATACTTAAATTTCTATCATAGACACAAAAATATCTATAGGAAGGTGCTGATTATTTAATGACAAAATAATATGTAATGCAGACAATAAAAGCAAAGCAGTCTGGGATGTTGTAAAAAACGAAATGGGAGAGGCAAACAAATGCAGAATAACATGCTGCTAAGGGAGAGGGATAGGGTAATAAATGATCCACAACACTTAACAAACTATGTAAACGAATATTTTTCAAGTATTGCAAGGAACGTACAGCAAAAATTCCCCAAAACAAATATAACACCTGTAAATGATGTTGCACTAAATACAACGATGTTACTTCCAATCACAAAGAATGGAGTCAATAAAACCGTTCAAAAACTAAAAACTAAAAAGTCAGTAGGCTTAGATGAAGTACCAATGTGTCTACTGAAACAATGCATAGTGATTATACAACGCCCTTTAACAAATATAATAAATGAATCCTTCCGATCAGGGACATTTCCAGAGCAGTTAAAACAGGCAAGAGTTGTACCTTTGCTTAAGAGAGGTAATGCAGAAGACAGAAAATTACCAGCCCATTTACCTGCTGTCAGCATTCTCAAAAACACTAGAAGCAATTATGAAAGACAGATTAATGAATTACCTAAATAAATACAATCTTTTAAGCGAATCACAGTTTGGTTTCCGAAATGCCTAAAATATGGAGTCAGCTGTAGTAGAATTCAAAAAAGTTGTAATTGATGCTCTTGATAAAGATGAGTGTGTCACAGGCATATTTTTGGATCTTTCTAGGGAGTTTAATACAGTCGACCACAAGATTCTGTTAAATAAATTAGAATTATTACGAATAAGAAGGGTAGCAAATGACTGGTTTCAATCATACCTAGCAGATAGGGTATAAAGTGTAGAGATAACAGATACTTCAAATAGATCTAAACATTCAGAAAAACGCTTATCAGTACCAAAATACATTAATATGGGGTTTCCACAAGGTAGCATATTAGGACCAATACTACTCCTGATATACATCAGTGACTTCCCCAGTAGTGTTACTCATGGTGAAAAAATTCTCTTCGCTGATAACAGCAATATTATAGTCACTGAGAAAACAAGAGAACTCCTTGCTGAGAAAGCATATGAAACTCTCAAGGAAGTTGATGATTGGGCAATAAGTAATAGAGTGACATTGAACATACAGAAAACTAAAGCGATGAATTTCAGTTTAAAGAGGAGAAATGACAATGTTAAATTAAATGTATATGGCACCTCTATAGACTGTAATAAATGCAAAATTTCTAGGAATTAATATTGATCCTCAGTTGAAGTGGTGTGAACACACAAAGGTACTTGCAAACAGAATGTCATCAGCATGTTATGCCCTTAGAATCCAATCATCAGTGTGTAACATGCAGCAATTCTTAGCTATGGCATTCTTTTTTGGAGAACAAACGCATAAAATATGAACACAATTTTCAAAATCCAGAAAAGATCCATTAGAATAACAACCAAAAATACTAGTCGAGCTCATTGTAAAGATCAGTTCAAAACAATGGGGACTTAAACTGCTCCATGTAAATACATTTACCAGTCAGTTGTACACATCAAAAATAAGATTGGTAACTACTGCACAAACAGCTCAGTCCATGACCATGCAACAAGAGATAGACTCATCTTATATTTACCAAGAAAAAATAAACATAAAACGCAAAACAGCGTTTTCTACGAAGGAATTAAACTGTATAATAAATTACCAAAAGAGATTAAAGAAATTGCGAAAATACCCTTATTTAAAATGGCAGCTAAAAAGTACCTGTTATGCAATACATTTTATACATTGAAGTATTACTTAGATAAAACAGTGTAGGGGTTTTATTAAAAAAATGTTGTGCAAATAAAGATAATAATAATGATTATAAAACATCCAACATTCCAAATAAAACCTTCACTTTGTTTTTTTCCATGATTTTTCCTTTCTAGAAATACTTACCGCCAAGCTAGGGGTACACAATACTAACACCTCTTTCTCTTTCTGAGCTCAACATCTCACTCATTATAGAGGGATGCGGACTCAGTTTATCAGGATAGCAAATGAGAAGTTGTGGTACAGAAAATGGCCCAGAGATCACCAGTGCGTGTGTGTGTGTGTGTGTGTGTGTGTGTGTGTGTGTAGTGAGTGAAGTGTTATGAAACAATGTGTGTATAGTGTGTGCAGTGACTGATAGTGAGATATGAGGGAACAGTGTGGCATTACATTACTTAATAAGTTATTTGTAAAACAAAGTACTGTATACCAGGAGTAAATCTAATGATTGTGTATAAGTAGAAGTCTGTAAATACAGGGCTATTACAAATGATTGAAGCGATTTCATAAATTCACTGTAGCTCCATTCATTGACATATGGTCACGACACACTACTGATACGTAGAAAAACTCATAAAGTTTTGTTCGGCTGAAGCCGCACTTCAGGTTTCTGCCGCCAGAGCGTTCGAGAGCGCAGTGAGACAAAATGGCGACAGGAGCCGAGAAAGCGTATGTCGTGCTTGAAATGCACTCACATCAGTCAGTCATAACAGTGCAACGACACTTCAGGACGAAGTTCAACAAAGATCCACCAACTGCTAACTCCATTCGGCGATGGTATGCGCAGTTTAAAGCTTCTGGATGCCTCTGTAAGGGGAAATCAACGGGTCGGCCTGCAGTGAGCAAAGAAACGGTTGAACGCGTGCGGGCAAGTTTCACGCGTAGCCCGCGGAAGTCGAAGAATAAAGCAAGCAGGGAGCTAAACGTACCACAGCCGACGGTTTGGAAAATGTTACGGAAAAGGCAAAAGCAGAAGCCTTACCGTTTACAATTGCTACAAGCCCTGACACCCGATGACAAAGTCAAACGCTTTGAATTTTCGGCGCGGTTGCAACAGCTCATGGAAGAGGATGCGTTCAGTGCGAAACTTGTTTTCAGTGATGAAGCAACATTTTTTCTTGATGGTGAAGTGAACAGACACAATGTGCGAATCTGGACGGTAGAGAATCCTCACGCATTCGTGCAGCAAATTCGCAATTCACCAAAAGTTAACGTGTTTTGTGCAATCTCACGGTTTAAAGTTTACGGCCCCTTTTTCTTCTGCGAAAAAAACGTTACAGGACACGTGTATCTGGACATGCTGGAAAATTGGCTCATGCCACAACTGGAGACCGACAGCGCCAACTTCATCTTTCAACAGGATGGTGCTCCACCGCACTTCCATCATGATGTTCGGCATTTCTTAAACAGGAGATTGGAAAACCGATGGATCGGTCGTGGTGGAGATCATGATCAGCAATTCATGTCATGGCCTCCACGCTCTCCCGACTTAACCCCATGCGATTTCTTTCTGTGGGGTTATGTGAAAGATTCAGTGTTTAAACCTCCTCTACCAAGAAACGTGCCAGAACTGCGAGCTCGCATCAACGATGCTTTCGAACTCATTGATGGGGACATGCTGCGCCGAGTGTGGGAGGAACTTGATTATCGGCTTGATGTCTGCCGAATCACTACAGGGGCACATATCGAACATTTGTGAATGCCTAAAACAACTTTTTGAGTTTTTGTATGTGTGTGCAAAGCATTGTGAAAATATCTCAAACAACGAAGTTATTGTAGAGCTGTGAAATCGCTTCAATCATTTATAATAACCCTATATATGTGTATACGAATTAGATTATTTTAAATTGGTCTAAACTTGTAAACACTTTGACATGTTCTATATCCTTGTAAAAGGAGATCTACAGATGCATAAAGCTACTACTGCCGGCCGAAGTGGCCGTGCGGTTAAAGGCGCTGCAGTCTGGAACCGCAAGACCGCTACGGTCGCAGGTTCGAATCCTGCCTCGGGCATGGATGTTTGTGATGTCCTTAGGTTAGTTAGGCTTAACTAGTTCTAAGTTCTAGGGGACTAATGCCCTCAGCAGTTGAGTCCCATAGTGCTCAGAGCCATTTGAACCATTTTTTAAAAGCTACTATTACTACTACTACTACTACTACTACTACTATCACTTGTCAACTGCGCAAGTCACTCACCAACTATGATGGAGGTGTATAGTGAAGCAGCCGCACCACAAATCAGCTACATCGCAGTACACTGTGAGCGATCTTCTCTTCCATTATATGTTAGTATAAGACACAGAACTAGATATGTGTTCTGGACTCACTAACTTATATGCTCATTAAGTTTAGTGTGTCTGGCAATGACGCAACAAATGAAGGGCGTGGAAGTGAAGTTCTCCTTTCCCTCATAGGGGGAAAATGAAACTCATGATCTTCCCAAAACAAACACATTTCCTGCCCTGCAACATAGAGGAATTGGTTCAGTGCATATCTGAAGAAAGACACAACACGCAACTGATACTGACGCTGGCTAGTAACGAATGTACCGGTTGTTACTTACCGTGAAGTTTCGGAACAATACGCCGTTCGCCGCTATTATCCTTGAAACTAAAAATGTCAGACGGCACTACGTTCCAAAAGCCTCCAATGGCGTTGTATCTGTGATGAATTATTTCATTTACATTTCACTAGTGAATGCTAAGAAACAACTAAACTACTAGTAGCAAGAACGTAACCTGCATCATAGCAAAGTACAGTACATTAATGCGACCACCGCCTATGTTCGATGTGAACGTGCGATACGTACTCACAGACAGCAAGTGGAAGCTCTAGCAGTGGAGGGTGTGAGTCAGGGAGACTCGGAAAGTACAGTCGTTGTCCTGATGCGGAAACGGAGTGATTTTTCAAACGTCCGAGAGGGCATGACCATTGGTTTTCCGGCCAAGGGTGGAAGCATTTCCCAAACGGTTAAGGGGCTCCGGAACGCCCTATGCTTGCAATGTTAAAATAACGCTTATAAATTACATCTTTCCTCACAAAGTATTTGAGGTAGGAAGTTGAACATTTTACAGGTTATTTATTGGAATATGGGCTACAACTTAACACAGGGATTTTACAAAATTTTTGTTCAGTTATTAAAGATGATTTTTTTTTTTCAATTGTAATGAAAATTCACAACATTTTTTTGCAATTTTTTATTTATATATTCAAAAATATACAGTTTTTTGGAAAAAGGCTGTGTTAAATTATGCAGAAGGCACTGTGTAACATTTACTGAAAGTTTGAAACAAATATGTTCGGAAGATCCTTAGAAAACATGTAATTAGTATGAGAAAATAAAAGTTTTGGGAATCGAGCGACAAAGATTGGATTTACTTTTTAGTGCATTCCAGGTCCAAAGAATGGATTATCTTCATCCTCTGCAAACTTTTCCTCCAGCTTCCTCTTGTTCCTCCTCCTGTTTACTCTTGCTTGTATTTCTAGACTCTTTACAGCCCTGTCTGCAGCCCGAAGGGGTTCCTTGTCTAAAGCAAGCATCGCTCGTTGTTGTGTTCGTAGATTTTGCTACCATTTTCTTCAGTTGCAGTTACTGCAACACTGTTCCAAAAGGTGATCATGTATGAACACTTATCACATTTCAGTTTTATTTCACTAGCAAGTCCTACGTGCTTTATTATGGAGAGTTCCAGACCAACTTCACTACAATGAATACATCTTACACAGTTTGAAAAAATTCCTTTGAGAATCGACATATCAAATATTTCATTCACATGCGATTCGCCCATAAAACATTCATAGTTTTCACTCATTGAACCAAGCTTCTTCTGTGAAGTATTTTCTTTCCCACTTTGACTGCTATGGGCAGGTGTACTTGAGAGGTTAGGTTCACTCACTTGGTTATCGTCTTTATTGTTTACAGTAATAACACATACCTTTGGCTTTCCAACATTTCTCCTTTTCTTAAAAGCCTTCAGAGGATTTCTAATAACTTTACTTTTGCTCATTATTATACTTCAACAAAACATAGACTCAAGAAACAGAATTAATTACGAATATTTTCGAGATAACGACAGAGTAAATAAACATTAAACAATCGACAATCACACCAGCGATATATATTGAACCATCACAGGTTAGCCACAACACATACTTTATCTCACATCACTAAAATGTACCTGATGAACACGGACGTTAATAATAACACCATTTGACAGCAGTTTAACAGCGCCACAGTGGGTCACGCCCATGTAGAACACATTTCAAAAAAAATTTAAAAATAGTTGTAGTCTTCGGAATTGAATAAATTATATATCTATTAAAAGGTAATAGTCTGCAGATTCAGAAAACGCAAAAAAGTAAAAATTGAACTTTTCATGATTTTGAGCCTTTCCGGAGCCCCTTAAGTCTGTAAGCTGTGCGAGTGGTGCCGTGGTTAAAGTACACCGTGCATGGCAAAATGGAACTGCCTTAAACCGGAGGCTAGTGCACCACGGGCTACAGATGACGGATGAACGACGACTGCGGGGGCGTGTACGGGCGAACTAAGGTACAGTTGTTAAGCAACTGACCCAAGGGCTGCTAACAGTCTCTCCTCAGTGGCCGTACAGCGGACGTTGTTGTCTGTGCATCCCCGCAACAGGCGCCTCCTTTATTCACCCATGCTGACTGCTGCTAATCGGCGACAGAGGCTGAATATGCTCGCAGTTATAACAACTGGGCGTCCATTGTGTAGCAGCAGGCGGCCTTTCCAGATGAATCATCGGACACATGGCCATTGGCGTGTACGGCGGTAAACGTCTGAAAGTAAAGTGTCCAGGCCGGAGTAGCGAGCATTATGTTCTGGGGAGTGTTTCTGTGGCTTTTCCTGGGTGATCTCGTCATTCTAGGTGGCACAATGGATAAATATACGTGGATCTATCCTTGGGGACAATGTCCACCCGTAAATGCTGTTTTCTTTTCCTTCAGACGAAGGCCTCTACCAGAAGGACAACGCAACCAGTCACTTAGCTCGCAGTGTTCGGAAGCGATGAGTCTACCGTACTTCTCTGCCCACCAATCTCCCCGTATTTAAACCAATCCAGAACTGAAACTTCCCGGCAGATTAAAACTGTGTGCCGGACCGAGACTCGGACTCGGGACCTTTACCTTTCGCTGGCAAGTACTCTACCAACTGAGCTACCCAAGCACGACTCACGCCCCCTCCTCACAGCTTTACTTGTGCCAATACCTCGTCTCCTACCTTCCAAACTTTACAGAAGCTCTCTTGCGAACCTTGCAGAACTAGAGCACTTGCCCGCGATAGGCAAAGGTCCCGAGTTGGAGTCTCGGTCCGGCACACAGTTTTAATCAGCCAGGAAGTTTCATATCAGCGCACACTCCACTGCAGAGTGAAAATCTCATTCTGCGATCGAGAATTGTTGAAACCCTATCGAGAATCTGTGGGTCTACCTCACTCAGACTGTTCGCTCCGTGGACGCTCAAGCCTGAAACCCAGCGCAGCTGATCACGTCACTGGAGTCGGCGTGGCTCGGTACCCGTGCCGGTACCTCCCAGAAACTCACTCGCTGTCTTTCTACGAGCCTAGTAGAAAGCGCTGCGAAAAGTGGTCATGCAGGTTTTTGAAAGGTTGGGTGGTTGGTTGGTTTGGGGAAGGAGACCAGACAGCGTGGTCATCGGTCTCATCGGATTAGGGAAGGATGGGGAAGGAAGTCGGCCGTGTCCTTTCAGAGGAACCATCCCGGCATTTGCCTGGAGTGATTTAGGGAAATCACGGAAAACCTAAATCAGGATGGCCGGACGCGGAATTGAACTGTCGTCCTTCCGAATGCGAGTCCAGTGTCTAACCACTGCGCCACCTCGCTCGGCTTTTGAAAGGTCGACACCTTAATGTGAGTGGACACTATAATATGTACAAATGTCATAAAACTTTCTCTCACTCTCTCAGTGCAGAAGATTGTTGGTAGTGCGTACCTGTCGTAAAGTGGAGCATTGAAAGAGTTTGATGATTAACAGGAACAGTTTTTCTACAGATTTGAGTTTTATTTTGCGTGAAGTATGCTTGGTTTCCTCTACGTGTCCTGTCCCACTAGCTGAGATCTTGGGTACACTTTTGATACTTTCAAAGTAATTTAGACGTATATGTCACGTAAAATAATAATTTCACATAAATAATATGTCAACTGTGATCCAAAGACACTGCAGTCGACAGCAGTCAGTCAGTTATTGAACAAGTACACACACAGTCGGTCGCTTATGCGTGAAGGTCAATACTGGAACTCCATCATACATTGCAGCCAGCTAATCTGTTCCTTATCCGTTCGTAAAATTTCGAAGCGGTGCCTCCAAAAAGAGAACTCAAATGGCTCTAAGCACTATTGGACTTAAGATCTGGGGTCATCAGTCCCCTGTACTTAGAGCTATTTAAACTTAACTCACCTAAGGACATCACACACATCCATGCCCGAGGCAGGATTCGAACCTGCGACCGTAGCAGCAGCGCGGATCCCGACTGAAGCGGTGCTTCCAGATCTCGAGTTTTCTAGACCTGGAGCATTGTGCTAAACGAAGCATTCAGCAGAACACACGCTGTTTGGAACTCCCAGAACGATGTCTATCATTAAATTAGCACTACAAAGACGGACTATCCCTTGCAGATGGTACGCCGTGATTAGTATTCAGGGACTATTTGTGAGCATTTGAGGCGACGTGCAGTAGTCAGAACGCATTAGTTCTGCCGTGTGAGCACGTAGGGCCCCCTGGGGGGGACGCGGCGGTCACGTGCCGGCCCTTTTACGTGGGAAACACCGTGGTGTTGGGGGGGGGGGGGGGGAGGGTGTCCTCCTGCCCGCGCCGCCGCTTTCTTGCGTGTAGTGCAGCCAGCGGTACACCCCTCCCACAGCAGGCAGAAGGCGGCGGTACGCAGCCACGAACAGTGGACGGCTACCGAGGGAGCGCATTCATTGTACGGGAGCGTGGCAGCCTCCATTGTTTTACGTGTGTGTGTGTGTGTGTGTGTGTGTGTGTGTGTGTGTGTGTGTGCAGGTCTGGAACCACATATCATATCACTGAGCACAACGGCTGTTCACTTAAACCTGCCTCTTGCGCCAGCACTCTCGTGTCTGTGTTTCCGCACACGTGTTGCCAATTTTCACCATTGCATGCTCACGTAAATTTTTTTGTTTTTGTACGCGATGAATATTGAGTTAGAACAAATTTGAGGATGTTGTTCGCGATGGGAAGCGGACCAAATACTTCGTACAATATACGTCCGGAAATGAGCGGTGTGTATCAAATAATGCAGTTAGAACTGCTACAGCGCCTTACACATTGCATGGTATTAATTTAACTCCATGTTACAAAGCACAGGCTGTCCCAGGAGTAATGGTCACTAGCCAGAGATGTGAAAGAAGTGTTAATAATTGTTCTCCAGATAGAACACACTTTCTATATCATTAAATACGTTTTTAACCGGGACAAAATTCAAGCCGTGTGGCATTGTCACCAATGGGAAGATTGTGGACGCGCTGTATACGATATGGGTACAAGTTTTCCGCGTGCAATACTCGCCACACACGTGTTCGCGATGCAAATACGTGCAGAGAGTCGGCGTGTGCTGGTTGTAGGTCTGCGGTGCACCATTTCAGCTTTGCGTTGTTGCGCAGGTTGTTGTACTACGTGTTCAAGAGATAAATAGAAACTAGGAGGGATGTCTGTTTCATAGAATACGCTGAAAACTCTACGATCAGCAATTCGCACCAAACAGTATTCTTCGACGGCAACATGGCCACTACCACCGCAGAAGACGTAAACATAAACAGTATTTGCATATTTTTCGTTGCTGTAGCTGTGTGGCATTTTAGCCAGCCCGTGTGCGAACACAGTGAACGAATATGTTTCGCTGATACAGGCGCAGTCATTCGCACTTCTTTACTTTCAACACGCCGTTCAATTGCAGAAAGACATCCCGAGCAAAGACGCTAAAAACAAAGAGGTCGGTTAGGCAGGAGTGAACCGTCTTACCCAATCAACACATAAGCGTGCCACTAGCCCGAAAACAAATGTGCATTAACCCCATTCGAAGCACTCAGAGTAGGGCACAAGTCCATACGAAGTTTGTTGCTTCAAATGACCGTTCCTTTCATACATAAGAACACTGACCATTCTTCCGGAGACATCCTGTACCCTGACAGTGGTCGCAGGATGCAACTGAAGCTTCACACATCGCGTCATTCGTTGACTCTTCCGAATGGTGGAGGCTGTAACAGAATAGCATCACGAACCACGCTGTTAAATGGTTTCCTCATTAACAAATGGTTCAGTGCACTCGCAAAACTTTTCAGATGACCCAATAAGTCAAGACAAAGGGCATTTTTCTGCTGTGACCGAGATGGCCAGGCACAAGAGCCTTCTCTTCCTGTCCAGCCGAGGCGGAGCTCTTGTTGGGAGACTGACGAATGGTGTTGCACAAGTGCCCTGGTGTTCATCGTACATCACCCACATTTACTATCGTAGCGGACCAGATAAATTCTCCAGCAACAGAGACAATCTTTACAGTAACGTGTTTGTTTGTGTGGCCATCTTCCGTAAAAAGGACAGAAATATTGTTTTGTAAATAAAAACCACCTTTACTTGCTGCACTGTGTTTTATTTCTCCCAGACGCGTTTCGCCTTTTTCGGTTTAAAGCTTAACCCGTGGAATCTAGAATGATACAGGTTTGTTTTGATATGTGTTATTCGTGAATTTTTTTATAATCTGTAAATAACACGCATCAAAACAGAACTGCAGCATAGAACGTTTTTGTAATCTACATGTAACACATATCAAAACAAAACTGCATGACTGTAGATCCCAATGATAAAGAATAAAAGTGAAAAAGGCATCTGGGAGAAGTAAAATATAGTGCAGCAAGAAAAGACGGTTTTTATTTACAAAGCAAATCCCTTCACTATTGTGCATTAAGCACACGGTAACATGTGTGTCATTCATAGCTCGATTACACCATCTGATTCACGGTGTTCATTCATAATTAATTACAACAAATTTAAGCATCCATATCTCACATACATGCTATATTCATTCTCTCACTCACTCTGACAGCATAACAAATGAAAATAATTGTGTCAAACTACTGAAAATAGCAGTTCCTGTTTCGAAACTCATCATTATATAAGTTACACTCTTACGAACAAAATATTGTCCAATAAACTATTTAGCGAGAACGTGTTTAGTTTAAGCTTTTCTTTGATGATTCAAATGGCTCTGACCACTATAGGACTTAACATCTGAGGACATCAGTCCCCTAAAACTTAGAACTACTTAAACCTAACCAACTTGAGGACATCACACACATCCATGCCTGAGGCAGGATTCGAACCTGCGACCGTAGCAGTCGCGCAGTTCCAGACTGAAGCGTCTAGAACCGCTTGGCCACATCGGCCAGCCTTTTCTTTGATTCCTTTAAAAAATACATATTCTGAAACGTTCTATTGAATTTCATCTTGCTGTGTGTATGGTAGACGACTGTATTAATTAACAGTTTGCTGCGTAATTCAAGCGATCTGCAAGGCGTACGCGCTTGCCTAGGCCTACAACTGGCAAAGGGTCACAGAGACAAGTGGTGAAGCTTTCCAGCATGGGGACGCGTACGGTGCGGCTCAGGGCCACTGACACGGACCTAATCGTCTATGTATATCGCTAAGCCATAAACCTAACTACTACCTACCTAACTACTAACTTCTAGACTCATTCTGAGCAATCTTCTACACATATGAATAATATGTGTCTCCTACAGTAGTTTCAAATTTCTCTCTCGTGCACGTCAATCGTTACTCCCCGCGAACGCCAGTACATCATTCAGCTCTGGCGGTTTCACGCGACTACAGACTGTCCTACAGCGTGCGCTCACTGTGCTTCACATTTAACTCCCATGATTAATTCTTTGTGTTTTTTGCAGCAACTTCTAAAATCTCTCGTGCATCGCGCCACCAACAAGTGCAATAAACGCCATTACGCATCTCTAGGCTGAGTACAGCGCTGTCCTACAACTCTCTCCGTCTCCCTATTCCTCTGATTTAATCTCGGGATAACACCAATACGATAACAAATACATAGTATCTTTCGTATGGAAGTTACATATGCCGTACCTGATCGATTTCATAAAATATAGAAAAGAAAGAGAAATAACAAAATAAAATTTCGTCACAACCTGAACCATAGTGGCATGTACGTTAACTGGTTTTGCATGTGGAGACCAAGCTCAGTTCCATCACCCTGAAAAGCGTTGGATCGTTCTGTTTCTGTTACAGATAGTGTGATAAAATTGGATGCCTCTCTCATAATGCCTAATTGAAAACGAAATAATTGCAACACTGTGGTGTAATATTTGCCTTAACTATATTGTAATTAGACGAGAACATTTAATGCTAGTTTTGTTTTTAAGCGTTGCAGTTTCAGTCTATCAGATGCGCTGATTACTTTTTGTAATTCAGGTGATTGCTGTTTTACCTATCTCCCTGGTTTGTGGGTCTTGTGTCACGTTTCCCTTTCTTCTACTCCTACACATCTATGTTACTGTTACTCTGCTAATTTGCTTCCACTGATTCTAAAATTGCTTAATTCGCTTTTTTGTTGCTCTGTCCGACCTCATCTCTTCAGACTCGAGCATCAGTGGTAGTTTCTAAATGGAACAAGAAATCTATCAGAAAAATATGACCACAAACTGAAATTTTATCTGTGCTAATGTGTGAAGATGATGATGTTGGGGTTGTGGGGCGCTCAACGGCGTGGTTATCAGCGCCCGGACAATTATCCAATCTTTGCTCAGTCCAATTTCGCCACTTTCCTGGATGATGATGAAATGATGAGGACAACACAAACACCCAGTCATCTCGAGGCAGGTGAAAATCCCTGACCCCGCCGGGATCTGTGCTAAAATTTCCCAGCTGGCTGAGACGCGTAATAGTTTCACTTTAATGGATTAGTCATCATCCGTTTGTAACTGGTAGCAGGAGCATTGCTGGGAAGAAGAATACGCTGGAGAAGTACTTGCCACAGCTGAACGATTGCTGGAAGTTCCCTTATATGGCAAAAGTTTGGATGGCGTAACGCACCCATGAACATTGTTAAAACTTGTTCTGCTGGTCCAGGTCTGCGATGCATAATGCTGACCGACCAAATCTTTGAACACGGTACACTCACATACTAACGTTACCAGGAAACTGTTCTCCTTCCCCGTGTGCATCCTTCCAGGGGATTCGGGCATGACTTCATTTTTGTGGATGACAGCGTGCGACCGCACCGAAGAGCCTAGGCGAAGGAGCTCTTACGGCGAGGGGATATTCGGCGAATGGCCTGGCCTGCGCGTTGCCCCCACCTAAATCCAGTCGAGAACGTGTGTGGTTAGTTGGTGAGAAGTATGGCGGAACATCCATACGCACCAACGGCCACCTAGAATTTGTCAACAGGGCTGGTGAAGGAATTGAACGCCCTGCCACAAGAACTCCTTACACACCTCGCAACCTGCAGTGGAGCCCTTTGAAGAGCATGCACTGCCGTCCGTTTAATCACAGGTGTGATTAAGAACAATGCCCCACCATTTGTAACGTCCAGGGAACCATCATGAATCACGGTGACTTCAGTACAATTATTGCCCTTAAATGGAGGAGTCAGTGCTCTTTGCCTCACTGGGCATCTCTTTCCCTTACCTTCTGTACTTTACTGCAGGAGTTCTTTCTATATGTGGTCCAAGTTGTATCGAACTATGTTACTTTATAGTGACACATCATACGAAATTTATTTTCGTTCTTAACTTTTGCATACGACTGTAGTATGATGAAAGGAAGGGCTTCAATACCCAGAACTTACCTTTAGCAATTATTACTGCTGTGAATGTATAGCCTCTAGTGCAGGGGCGGGCAAACGTCGCACGCGGCTCATGAGCGCACAGCGCTGCACGTGTGCTGACGATACCAGACGAATCTGTCGTAGTTGGCCGGCCGGAGTGGCCGAGTCGTTCTAGGCACTACAGTCTGGAACCGCGCTACCGCTATGGTCGCAGGTTCGAATCCTGCCTCGGGAATGGATGTGTGTGATGTCCTTAGGTTAGTTAGGTTTAGGTAGTTCTAAGTTCTAGGGGACTGATGACCACAGCAGTTAAGTCCCATAGTGCTCAGAGCCATTTGAATTTGTCGTAGTTGCTGTTGTCACGAGAGATCTGCGACTTTCTCTCGTCATGTCTCTCATTTAACTGACTTAAAATTTTATGGAGCACTGTTTTCAAGTTTTCAGGACGACAACAATAATAGCCCAGCGGTATGTGCAAGTTATAAGACTGCGCTTAATATAGCGAGAGCTGGAAAACCATTTGCTGAATTAATAAGTCTCGGTTAAGAGCAAACATCAGTGATGAAAATTTACGTAACTGTTTGTGTTTGTCTGTATGTAGAAATTTTGTTCCGGATATTAAATGTATTGTAAACTCCACCTGTGATAATTAAATAAAACGTATCGTAGGTAATAGGTACTCTTTCAAACCACGATTTCCTTCAAGCACTCCTACTAACCTTATTCATTCACTCAATAAAGCAAGCTAGGAAACAAAACGCATTACAGACGAAGGAGCGGACAGAAGGAATGGTGGGGATGGGAGATAAGCGGGTGGCCAGCTTGCCCCTGTGTGCACGCAGAACACCTGTTTACTGCACGCGTGCAAGTGCACCGCACATGTGCAGGATTCCTGCCCGCCCCTGCTCTAGTGTGACGGTCACTAAACCATCTACCTATTCCGAAAATTAACTCACCGCCCAGCCTACGTCGTAACAACATTCTTCACTGCGAAGTAGTCATTCACGAGTAAATGTACTGAGTGAATCTCGCTGGGTGGACTACTGCTTTATCCAACAGTTCCTGAGTCACACGTACTCTTTGTGGTCGTCTCCCTAGCCTCACGTCCTTTTAACTTGTTCTGTAGATGGTAGCATTTCTATAAACACTTCTCACTGTTGGGGACTACGTAATATGGTTGTGGTTAGCGATAGGTTATAGAGCCACCAATAAAATTGAGATAATTTAATAATTTCATTATATTGTTGAATACTGTTATCTTAAAGAGCGAAATCGAAGACCATTAAAAGGCACAGTAATGTGAATTTATTAAAAGACAGCCAGTTTCGGTGAAGAGACCACCTTCTAGTCGAAGATAATCATTGCGTTAGGCTATGTAAGACTTCCTTGACATGAAGTATATAATTCTTAACGGTTTCAGCATCCATCACATCTACACACATCTATCATCTTACACATTTTTCATCAGCTGCTTTTAGGTTGCACATATTACTTAACCATAGCCGTATGAGCGACATTCAGAACGATGTAGAGGTATGGCTAAGAAGGTGTGGTGTCTAACTGATTGGTATCTGACATTTTTATAGGGTTAGCGAACTTCGAGCACCATACGCCACATTCAGTCTTCTCCGTACTCATTGCGTTCATTCAGCTACTTCCTATTTTAATTGGGGAATACTCTAATAACTATTACACTTTAACGGTTTACGTTACCAAGAGAAACGTTAGTACCAACGAATAGGTTTGAATACTCATACTTGGCATACAATTTTTCGTAGCAGTACAGATATTTTTCATATCAGGACAATACTACTATTATGGACATTATTGTCAGCAGCCATTTTCCATTCAGTACTGGATAGTGAGCTATTCAGGACTTCTCGGCAGTCAATGGTCTCTCGCTTCAGGAATACAACCACATTTTTGTGTATTGTCTCCCCATTTTGAAGCAGCCATTCGTCCCGACTGTTTCTTATGACAATAACTCCAGTCAATTTTGTTGGGTATACACAAAGCACATTCTGGTTTTACAGCAGTCTGTACCACCTTAAAGGATTTCTCGATTAGCCGCATATCCTTTTCCTTGTCTACTCTTCTTAAACTCAGTATTCCTCTTTCCATACGTCGTTGAAAAATTCTGACCATTTAAACAGTTTGCAAATTTTGATTAGATACCAGTCTTCTATCTCTTAGAAACATCTACAGTGGTTACGAAGATATTAGAATTTATATTTAGTTTCCCAAATACAATTCACGCTATTTCTATTTTCGTGTGTACTTTTTACAACATCGGCACGTTCTTTCTATAACGAGTTGTTGCCGCTGTTGTTGCGGTTCCTAGTCCGGAAACTGGTGTGATGTAGCTGTCTACATCAATGTGCCCTCTGCAGGCGTCTTGATCTCTGAATTACCACTGCAGCCTACATCAGTTTGAGGCCCTAGTGTCCCTCTAGAATATTTACCACCACCATCCCACCCACTTGTCTCAATTACCATGATCCCTAGGTGCTTCAGGAGTAATCTCCAGCGTGTCACTGCAATATTTTTTTTCTCTAGTTCCATTCATTGCCATGTAATTATTACAAGATCTAATAGTTCTGGCAATAAGCTAATTTAATAGCAACTAGATACTCGGTTTCGTTTGACCAACAACCCTCTGTAGATTTTACAGTGTCTGCTTTGTTGGGAAAAACGATGCAATGTTTCTTCGGACATACATGCATGTGATAGGGCCGCTGTTATGATTCTGCAGTATCCCACGTTGTGTGAGACGTGAAACCTATCAAAGTAACGGACCTACCCAGACTCCGTCACAGTCCCCTAAGACTCCATGTTAACTGAAAATTACGCAGCGGAATCGCTGTCTTGAAATATGCCCTAATATAGAATCTAAGGTGGGAAGTTGCAATAAGCCTACTACGTAGCTACCCATTCAATCAACAGAATGAATCAGTGACTTGTAGGGAGTATGTGCTCCGTGAAATAAAAATGCAAATGAAACACAAACCGATTATTTATTATATTAACCAATTACAAATTATTTCTATCAACAATCTTCGAAAAAAAAGTTAATTGCTGGCGACAACTTATAAAATATGCAAACGAGGAGATTGTTATCGCATTCTAGCTACACATTAAGTCATTAATCCAATACAACCCAACGATTAACTTAGAAACTTATCAGTTGAAGACATAAAGCCTGAAAATGAGTCCGTGATCACATTCTCGGCACTTTATTTTACATGTCACACGAACTTTTACAGTTCACTATTACCGGTTTCGACTACTGCCGTCTTCAGATAACGAATATTCTGATGTAGTATTGAAAGGTATGTGCTAAGGTCTGATCAGGGTAGCTCCAGAAAATAGTCGGTAGTTGCCAGCCGCAAGGGGGAACGAGTATAGTATCTCTGATGGTTAAGAGAGCCGGACGCGTGCAGTAAAAAACCGAGGAGTCGCAGGTAGCTGCCCGGAGGAGGCAGACGTGTGGTGACAGCGCTAAGGTAGGTCGCTGCCCCTGACCAAACTTTAGCACGTAAATGAGAGAAGATATGTAATCATTTCAAATTGGATTTTGTCAGATAACGTTCAGAGTTAGGATTTGTATGTCCAAGGTCTGACGCAGTAAGCGTTTTGTAAAATTTTTTGAAAGAGTGATTCGTGCGACGAAAATGTTTGAAATAGCAGGTTTTGTGTATGACTTAAAAATTTAACAATATACAGGGTGTCCCAGCTATCTTGTGTGGTGTCACCACCAGACACCACACTTGCTAGGTGGTAGCCATTAAATCGGCCGCGGTCCGTTAGTATACGTCGGACCCGCGTGTCGCCACTATCAGTGATTGCAGACCGAGCGCCGCCACACGGCAGATCTAGAGAAACTTCCTAGCACTCGCCCCAGTTGTACAACCGACTTTGCTAGCGATGGTTCACTGACAAAATACGCTCTCAGTAGCCGAGACGATAGTTGGCATAGCCTTCAGCTACGTCATTTGCTACGACCTAGCAAGGCGCCATTACCAGTTACTATTGATACTGAGTCATATACAGTCAAGAGCGACGCTCATCAGTAATGTATTAAAGTTAAGTATTCCACCAGCTACGTCCGTTTTTCTAAAGTCTATTGTCCTGTTTCAGACCTCACGCCAGCCTGCGTGAGCTAAAACGCGTGCCTTTCGGCTTCCTCTAGTACCCGGTGTTGGCTCTCCTGCCAATCCACAACATCTTGTCCACCCAAAATATCTCTGGAACAATAACAGCTATTGGAAACCGACTTTCACCGGTATCAATGTAGGGCTGGGGCCCATGAATGTACATATTTGGAAACATTCTAAAACGAAAGCATTTGTGTTTTTTAACACAAACTTATGTTGTTTTAAATGGACCTCCTATATTTTTTCTTCAGCAATCCATAGCATGACAAATCACATACACAACGGCGTTCATCGTATCGCAATAGTCCCATTACATCCCGAGATATTGAGACGCAAAGTTGAAGCTTGAAACACCCGACAGGCACTGTTAGCGCACGTCCTGAGGCTCAGGTGTGAACCCCATGCTGCCCGTAATCGCGATGTGATCAACATGAGTAATCACACCTCCATACTTATCAAGAGGTCCGAAACGAATAATACGGTCTGCTGCCATCAACTCTCATAAGCACATAATGGTTTCCCTCTTGCACGTTTAACGTATCTACGTACACAATATGAACCAGTACCGATCGGTGTAGACCTGTCAGGTTGTCTTATTTATCCTGCACACCCAAAATAAGGTTTATCTAATGCGTTATATGACTCATTGTGCCTGTCATGTTACAGAACCACATCACCCCTAGCCTATAGGATAAATGCCTGCTGAAATGTACGGCTTTAATGCAGGATGGCAGCAGACCGTATTATTCGTTTCGGACCTCTTGAAAAGTGTGGAAGTGTGATTATGCATGTCAATCACATCGCGATTACGGGCAGCATGGGGTTCACGCCTGAGCCTCAGGACGTGCGCTAGCAGCGCATGTCGGGTGTTTCAAGCGTCAACTTCGCGTCTTAATATCTCGGGATGTAATGGGAATATTGCGATGCAATCAACGCCATTGTGTATGTGCTTTGTTATGCTATGGATTGCTGAAGAAAGAATACAGTAGGTCCATTTAAAAAAACATAAGTTTGTGTTAAAAAACACATATGCTTTCGTTTTAGAATGTTTCCAAGTATGGACATTCATGGGCCCTAGCCCTACATTGATACCGGTGAAAGTCGTTTTCCAATAGCTGTTATTGTTCCAGAGATATTTTGGGTGGACAAGATAGCTGGGACACCCTGTATATATTGAGAACAACATTGAGTTTAAATCTAACAGCCTGAATCATAATCCACATCCTTTGCTTGTGTTGAATATGAAAATGAGTAGTAAACTAAAGTTACCCACCAATGAAAGAACCAAGTAAACATCAGGGCCAAAAGTTAATTTACCAGTACCATCTTAATGCCAGTGCACAAACGGCATTATTCTCTTAGACTTGATTGCTGAGTCAAATACATGTTGCCCTTCTGGCAAAATGGAGGAGTGCAAGAAACAAGTTCACAGACGCAGTCAGATGCAGGTTTGCTGAATAATTAATTTAGAACAATCTTGTCACTGATACTTTCACAGAATAAAAGGATATAATTTTGGTTGGATACTTTCAGTATCAACGTCACACTAAAAATGTAGGTACCTACATGTTTAGTTTAACGTTGATACTACATCACAATACGGCATCTTGCGCTTATCTGTCTGCAAACGCCAATCAGGAAAAATGTCAATGTCTTCGGCCGGTAGCGTGTCAGTGCTGTGTTTAACAAACAGCACCCCGGAATGTCGTCAGTTCAGTCAGAGCACATCTTCCTCGCTAGTTTGTCCCGTCTGACGTCAGCCAGCGATGAGTGAATTAGAGCTCTGTTTAGCACTTCAGAATTTCCCGAGGTCAAACCACATTCCACGACTTGTACTTTTCCGCCATAAACTGTGGTGTCCCAGCAAGTACTTGAAACGGTTGCCCCCGGCAGTCTCAAGAGGCGAGTCGCGCCACAGGCCGCTGACGTGGTCTCAGTGAAAAGGACTGCAAGTTCCCACGAGCTTCCGTCGGTGGCCACTGACACACGCAAACCGGCACAGAGCTCTGAGTGCCCACGAGACACCCGCCGCATTCAGAGCAGTGCGCGAGCGGCACATTTCTCACGTATTCACAGACTGGAACTGTTATACCCTTTGCCGACGGCCTCTGAAATTTCTACAAAATATATTTCCCTGTAATAAATCACTGTCATGATAGCTTAAGTAGACGCAACTAAAGTGTACCGACGACCACTGCAAGTTTATAAAATACATTGTCCCGTAATAAATACAGGGTGTTTCAAAAATGACCGGTATATTTGAAACGGCAATAAAAACTAAACGAGCAGCGATAGAAATACACCGTTTGTTGCAATATGCTTGGGACAACAGTACATTTTCAGGCAGACAAACTTTCGAAATTACAGTAGTTACAATTTTCAACAACAGATGGCGCTGCAAGTGATGTGAAAGATATAGAAGACAACGCAGTCTGTGGGTGCGCCATTCTGTACGTCGTCTTTCTGCTGTAAGCGTTTGCTGTTCACAACGTGCAAGTGTACTGTAGACAACATGGTTTATTCCTTAGAACAGAGGATTTTTCTGGTGTTGGAATTCCACCGCCTAGAACACAGTGTTGTTGCAACAAGACGAAGTTTTCAACGGAGGTTTAATGTAACCAAAGGACCGAAAAGCGATACAATAAAGGATCTGTTTGAAAAATTTCAATGGACTGGGAACGTGACGGATGAACGTGCTGGAAAGGTAGGGCGACCGCGTACGGCAACCACAGAGAGCAACGCCCAGCTAGTGCAGCAGGTGACCCAACAGCGGCCTCGGGTTTCCGTTCTCCGTGTTGCAGCTGCGGTCCAAATGACGCCAATGTCCACATATCGTCTCATGCGCCAGAGTTTACACCTCTATCCATACAAAATTCAAACGCGGCAACCCCTCAGCACCGCTACCATTGCTGCACGAGGGACATTCGCTAACGATATAGTGCACAGGATTGATGACGGCGATATGCATGTGGGCAGCATTTGGTTTACTGACGAAGCTTATTTTTACCTGGACAGCTTCGTCAATAAACAGAACTGGCGCATATGGGGAACCGAAAAGCCCCATGTTGCAGTCCCATCGTCCCTGCATCCTCAGAAAGTACTGGTCTGGGCCGCCATTTCTTCCAAAGGAATCATTGGCCCATTTTTCAGATCCAAAACGATTACTGCATCACGCTATCTGGACATTCTTCGTGAATTTGTGGCGGTACAAACTGCCTTAGAGGACACTGCGAACACCTCGTGGTTTATGCAAGATGGTGCCCGGCCACATCGCACGGCCGACGTCTTTAATTTCCTAAATGAATATTTCGATGATCCTGTGATTGCTTTGGGCTATCCGAAACATACAGGAGGCGGCGTGGATTGGCCTCCCTATTCGCCAGACATGAACCCCTGCGACTTCTTTCTGTGGGGACACTTGAAAGACCAGGTGTACCGCCAGAATCCAGAAACAATTGAACAGCTGAAGCAGTACATCTCATCTGCATGTGAAGCCATTCCGCCAGACACGTTCTCAAAGGTTTCGGGTAATTTCATTCAGAGGCTACGCCATATTATTGCTACGCATGGTGGATATGTGGAAAATATCGTACTATAGAGTTTCCCAGACCGCAGCGCCATCTGTTGTTGAAAATTGTAACTACTGTAAATTCGAAAGTTTGTCTGCCTGAAAATGTACTGTTGTCCCAAGCATATTGCAACAAACGGTGTATTTCTATCGCTGCTCGTTTAGTTTTTATTGCCGTTTCAAATATACCGGTCATTTTTGAAACACCCTGTAAGTGCCATGAGACTTCAAATAGATGCAGCTAGAGTGTTCTACCTATCGCAGTCACGACAAGAGGCAGATAAATTTAGTATGAACGAAAGGAGGCAAGTCAGACGGGTTGCAACTTTCCGATTTGGTAAACAGAGTCTGCAGAGTTCGCTGATGTTTCTGCGGTGTACGTTAAGATGCCGAAGTTGAGTGACTGTAGGAGAATACAGGATGACTTGGACAAAATTTCTGATTTGTATAATGAATGACAGCTAGCTCTAAATATATAAAAATATAAGTTAATGCGGATGAGCAGGGAATATAAACCCGTAATGTTTGGAGACAGCATTAGTATATCTTGCTTGAGACAGTCACGTCTGTTAAATATCTGGACGTGACACTGCAAAGCGATATCAAATGGAACGAGTATGTGAGGAATGTGGTAGGAAAGGTGGGTGATCGACTTCTGTTTACTGGGGCAATTATAGGGAAGTGTGGTTCATCTGTAAAGCAGACCGCAAAAAGGACGCTGGTGCGACCTGTTCTTGAGTACTGTTCGAGTGTCTGGAATCCGTACTAGGTCAGATTGAAGGATGACATGGAAGCAGTTCAGGGACGGGCTGCTACATTTGTTACTGGTAAGCTCGAAAAACACGCAAGTGCTACGGAGGTGCTTCGGAAACGCAAGTGGGAATCCGTGCATGGGAGGCGAGTTTCTTTTCGAGGAACACTATTGAGAAAATTTAGAGAACTGGCATTTGAAACTGACTGCAGAACGATTCTTCATATACAGTGTGTGTGAAATCTTATGGGACTTAACTGCTAAGGTCATCAGTCCCTAAGCTTACACACTACTTAACCTAAATTATCCTAAGGACAAACACACACACCCATTCCTGAGGGAGGACTCGAGCCTCTGACGGGACCAGCCGCACGGGCCATGACTGCAGCGCCCTTAGACCGCTCGGCTAATCCCGAGCGGCCAGAACGGTTCTGTTGCCTCCAACATAGACAGCGCATAAGGACCATGAAGATAAGATACTGGAGACTAGGGATCATACGGAGGGACAGAGAGCGTTGTTTTTCTCTCGTTCTATTTGCGAGTGGAACAGGAAAGGCCATGACTGGTAGTGGTAGAGGGTACCCTCCGCCACGCGCCATAACGTGGATTGCAAAGTATCGATGTAGATGTAGATGCAGAACGACCATTGCATCGTCCTTCTCAGTAACTCAGGCACTGCAATATTGTAGTTAACCTTCGATACCACGCACCGACTTTCAGTTACATTGTCTTCCTCTGTAGGGGAATTACATAATGTATGTACGAGTACAGGCTGTGACGAAGGAACGGCGACATATGGAAGTCTGCCTCTGGCGACGAGATGTGCACGGATGGACAAAGCTGTTAAGGTGACCGCTGGCGTAGAGCGGGAGATCCAGGTTCCAGTCCCGGGCTGGCGCAGATTTTCACTGTCGTCATTCCTTCATGCACGTGATGGTTATTCCTATCTGCAAATGGGAATACATTTCATGTATCTGTACATTTATTCTGAATGACCTGTTGAATAGACATTTGCATTTGGTAATGAGCACTTGCATAGTGAGCTTTGTAACCGGAGTTTGATATATATACCATGGAGCCGGGACACTGTTTTTACCATTTATTTGGACAAAAGGTTAAAGAACCTGTCCACCTAATTCTCAGCATTCTGTTGTACCACCAGAGGTCAAAAGCTGCTCTCTTCTTGCATCATCTGTTTATCGACTGCGCATCTCTATTTTAAAAGACTATGCTATAGATAAATGCACGTAGAAAAGACTTCTTAACATTTAAAGTTATATTTAGTATTAATAAATTTTCTTCTTCACGAATTATTTCCTGAATATTTCCTGTCTGCATTTTATATTTTCTCTGCTTAGTCTTTCACTTACTTTGCTGAGCAAATACGAGTAGCACAACTCATCTGCTACCTTCAGTATCTCATTTCTTAATTTGTTTTTCCCAGAATTGCCTGATATAATTCGTCTTCATTTCATTAGCACTGATTTGCTTTGCTTGACATTCATCTTAAAAACATTTTTCGAGACACCATCAATTCCGTTTATGTGATTCTCCACATCTGCCGTTCCGACAGAATTAAAATGTCACTGGCAAGCCTCCAAATTTTTATTTCTTATCTCTGAACTTTAATTAACTTAACAGAATTTCTTCTCGTCTTCCTTTACTGTTTACTCATCGTACAGTTTGAACAACGTCGGTTACTGCACCACCGTATCGCGCCATTCTCAGCTACGTCCCTTCCATCCTCTTCTCCTCAAATAACTTTCTGTAGAAACTGTAGGTAAACATTCACTCCCTGTGTTTTATACACGCTATCTTTAGAATTTCAAAGGCATTCAGGCGATATTGTCAATAGCTTTCTGCAAAATCACAAATAACATCGTTTCTTTTAACGTTTGCCCTTTTACACAAATTAGACGAATTCGTCACTTGGCATCCTTATATGATGTTGCTAATTTTTATTGTGTTCTATTGTACTGTACTGTATTAAACCGGGGACCTAGAAACGATGGAGAGGCCGTAGCCCCTCAGTGGTTCAGGACCTCACAACGGGCCACCCCACCGCTGCCCCAGTGGACGAGTGGACAACCCTACCCCCCCGCCCCCCGCCCCCACTCCCCCCCGGGAACATCTCATACCATCATACAAGACGAGTGTAACCCAAAATGTTTGCGTGGTAGAGTAAGTATGGTGCACGCGTACGTGGAAACGGTGTTTGCGCAGCAATCGCCGAGACAGTGTAACTGAGGTGGAATAAGAGGAACCAGCAAACATTCGCCGAGGTAGATAGAAAACCGCCTTAGAAACCACCCACGGGCTGGTAAGCACACCGGACCTCGACACTAATCCGCCGGGCGGATTCGTGCCGGGGACCGGCACGCCTTCCCGATCTTTAGACCGCGCGGGTAGACGGCTAGTCTTAGTGTTCCTCGTTTTGACGTTACGTAAGAGCGCAGGTAACACTGTCATGATGTGTCACTGCCAGGTAACACTGTTTGATGAAACTTGGACCATACACAGAAAGTCCTGCCACGGTATAATAAAGAAATACGCACTGAGATGAACAGAAATGACTCTTTTGTACAAAGAGAATAAACGCACTGACGTCACCACGATTCACGTTGATCCCCTGTATATTAGAGAAGGCAGGACACGATTTTTAAGAAGATGTGTGACGTCCACGGACATCAATGCATGCTCTGTAATATGCTGTCACGCTGGCCACATGGTTGATAAGTTGTTGTGATAGGGTGTTCCACTTCTCGACCACCGCGGTTGGGAGCTGCCGAATGGTCGTTGGTGCATGTGGTCGTGCTGTAGTACGTATGCCCAACTTATCCCACACGTGCTCTGTTCGACGGGATTTAGGTCGGGTGAACGAGAGTGCCAGCCCATTAACCGAATTTCCTGCTCCGTCTGCGCTGCTCCACGTGATCGTGCATTTTTATGCACAGTAACGAAGACAGGGCTGAATGCACCACTGAGAAGACGCACATGTGCAAGGGAAACAACATCACAATAACGTGAGTGTTCCGTGTTTCGAGATTTGGAGGTCAGTACGCCTACGCAACATTATGTATCCCTACACCGTAACACCTGCACCACCAAAGCGGTAATGTTCGACATGTGCCTGGGTGCAGTTTGAGTTTCCACCTCTCCCCACGTGACGGTAAGTCCAGCACTGGAGCCAGCAGGCTGTAGAGCATGCACTGCCATCCTCGGTGACCATACGCACTATGTGTGAACCATGTCCCGCCGACTGCCTTTTGTACCGTCCAGAGGAGCATCACGAATCGCGGTGACTTCAGTGTAACTGTTGTTTTGGAATGTAAGTGTCATCACCGTTCGTCTCATTGTCTATTTCTGTCATTTACAGCGGTACACTTACTCTGAAGTACACTACTGACCATTAAAATTGCTACACCACGAAGATGACGTGCTACAGACGCGAAATTTAACCGATAGGAATAAGACGCTGTGATATGCAAATGATTAGCTTTTCAGAGTACTCACACAATGCTGGCGCATGTGGCGACACCTACAACGTGCTGACATGAGGAAAGTTTCCAACTGATTTCTCATACACAAACAGCAGTTGACCGGCGTTGCCTGGTGAAACGTTGTTCTTAGTCCTTGTGTAAGGAGGGGAAATGCGTACCATCACGTTTCCGACTTTGATAAAGGTCGGATTGTAGCCTATCGCGATTGCGGTTTATCGTATCACGACATTGCTGCTTGCGTTGGTCGAGATCCAATGACTTTTAGCAGAATACGCAACGCCGTGCTGCATCCCAACGGCCTCGTATCACTAGCAGTCGAGATGACAGGCATCTTATCCGCATGGCTGTAACGGATCGTGCAGCCACGTCTCGATCCCTGAGTCAACAGATGGGGATGTTTGCATGACAACAACCATCTCCACGAACAGTTCGACGACGTTTGTAGCACGATGGACTATCAGCTCGGCGACCACGGCTGCGTTACCCTAGACGCTGCATCATAGACAGGAGCGCCTGCGATGGTGTACTCAACGAACCTGGGTGCACGAATGGCAAAACTTCATTGTTTTGGATTAATCCAGGTTCTGTTTACAGCATCATGACGGTCGCATCCGTGTTTGGCGACATCGCGGTGAACTCAAATTGGAAGCGTGTATTCGTCACCCGGCGTGTTGGTATGGGGTGCCATTGGTTACACGTCTCGGTCACCTCTTTCTCGCATCGACGGCACTTTGAACAGTGGACGTTACATTTCAGATGTGTTACGACCCGTGGCTCTACCCTTCATTCGAACCCTGCGAAACCCTACATTTCAGCAGGATAATGCACGACTGCATGTTGCAGGTCCTGTACGGGCCTTTCTGGATACAGAAAATATTCGACTGCTGCCCTGGCCAGCACATTCTCCAGATCTCTCACCAATTGATAAACGTCTGACCAATGGTGGCCGAGATACTGGCTGGTCACAATACGCCAGTCTCTACTCTTGATGAACTGTGGTATCGTGTTGAAGCTGCACGGGCAGCTGTACCTGTACACGCCATCCAAGCTCTGTTTGACTCACTGCCCAGGCGTATCAAGGCCTTTATTACGGCCAGTGGTGGTTGTTCTGGGTACTGATTTCTCAGGATCTATGCACCCAAATTTCGTGAAAATGTAATCACATGTCAGTTCTAGTATAATATATTTGTCCAATGAATACCCGTTTATCATCTGCAGTTCTTCTTGGTGTAGCAGATTTAATGGCCAGTAGTGTGCTAACTTCATCCCCTGCCTATTCTGCGGAACTACGCACAAAGATATGAAGTCCTCCAGAAAAGGAAAGTGGTTAGTCTGAGACCTATTCATTATCAGCAGTCACATTTCGGAATTTATACCAGGTTTCTCCACGGCATTCAGAAGCTCGTGAGCTACTGCGAGTACTGCTTGACCAATTTTGTATGAATGTGTGCTACCTCGAGACGCCAGCGTCAGAGGTCGCCCTACAGCTACGGTCGACAGCTTAGCCACAGTGCGACTGATCTCCTTCGCCAGATTTTGGGGGATCAAGCAGGTTAGGTTAAGTACGTTTAGAATCTATTCTATAAATCTAGAATCTATTTTATCCTCCGTGACCGAGATGGATCCCAGGGCTCCTCTGTACGTAAGAATGCTGCGTTGCGGCTTTCGCTATTAGAAAGACGCCGATCGATAGTGAATGAGCAATGTCTGTGCCGAAAAGAACGTGGCACTACTGTGCACTCTTTCCTCAGCAACTAGAGAAGATGCATCTATACATGAGATGAAAAGAGGAATGTTTTACTACATACTCGAGATGATAAGTGGTTGTATTGAAAAGCAAGATTAGAAACACTGTGCACAACTCCAAATAAATTCAACTAAACAGATATAAGTGAATTAATGTTCATTGGCTATCGTTCACGGTACGTGGGAAAGACAAAAATAAATGTCAGAGTAAGTTCCTCGGAACACGTAAGGCACTGAAAAGTTGAAACACAGACACCACACTCGCCCATCAGGAGCGTCACCTCCTGTTATAAGAAGTCCAATAAGGAGTAATAGTAATTTGTAGACAGCTAATACCCATCTTCGACAACCGAAGAAAGAACCATAACAGTAACTTCAAACATAAAATGCACCAAACTTCTCATTTGTAAGAATTATTTTTGTAGCTTACAAATAACGCGCAGAATTTGCGATAAAGGTTTTACCTACTTTTGGTGTGCAGTTAAACTGCAATTTCTGTCCATAGATTCAGAGCTATAATCCGATTATGACGTTTTTCATCCTCAGGATACCAAAGAGTCCTTCTTTCTTGGGCTTATTGCAGTCCTTATTTCCTGTGTGAGAATGCTGAACTGCTCGGTTGGCAGATTTCAAGATTTTTTTCCATACCATCTTTGTGGCAGCCATTGTAAGGTTTGAGATAAAAATACAATCTTTCTTGCGGAGTTCTTTATTTTCAAATTTCATTTACGGGCTTCGCCTGTGGTAGGATTCTTCAGATTATACAAACCAGTCACGGACCGCGGTATCTATACAAATACACTCCTGGAAATGGAAAAAAGAACACATTGACACCGGTGTGTCAGACCCACCATACTTGCTCCGGACACTGCGAGAGAGCTGTACAAGCAATGATCACACGCACGGCACAGCGGACACACCAGGAACCGCGGTGTTGGCCGTCGAATGGCGCTAGCTGCGCAGCATTTGTGCACCGCCGCCGTCAGTGTCAGCCAGTTTGCCGTGGCATACGGAGCTCCATCGCAGTCTTTAACACTGGTAGCATGCCGCGACAGCGTGGACGTGAACCGTATGTGCAGTTGACGGACTTTGAGTGAGGGCGTATAGTGGGCATGCGGGAGGCCGGGTGGACGTACCGCCGAATTACTCAACAAGTGGGGCGTGAGGTCTCCACAGTACATCGATGTTGTCGCCAGTGGTCGGCGGAAGGTGCACGTGCCCGTCGACCTGGGACCGGACCGCAGCGACGCACGGATGCACGCCAAGACCGTAGGATCCTACGCAGTGCCGTAGGGGACCGCACCGCCACTTGCCAGCAAATTAGGGACACTGTTGCTCCTGGGGTATCGGCGAGGACCATTCGCAACCGTCTCCATGAAGCTGGGCTACGGTCCCGCACACCGTTAGGCCGTCTTCCGCTCACGCCCCAACATCGTGCAGCCCGCCTCCAGTGGTGTCGCGACAGGCGTGAATGGAGGGACGAATGGAGACGTGTCGTCTTCAGCGATGAGAGTCGCTTCTGCCTTGGTGCCAATGATGGTCGTATGCGTGTTTGGCGCCGTGCAGGTGAGCGCCACAATCAGGACTGCATACGACCGAGGCACAAAGCGCCAACACCCGGCATCATGGTGTGGGGAGCGATCTCCTACACTGGCTGTACACCACTGGTGATCGTCGAGGGGACACTGAATAGTGCACGGTACATCCAAACCGTCATCGAACCCATCGTTCTACCATTCCTAGACCGGCAAGGGAACTTGCTGTTCCAACAGGACAATGCACGTCCGCATGTATCCCGTGCCACCCAACGTGCTCTAGAAGGTGTAAGTCAACTACCCTGGCTAGCAAGATCTCCGGATCTGTCCCCCATTGAGCATGTTTGGGACTGGATGAAGCGCCGTCTCACGCGGTCTGCACGTCCAGCACGAACGCTGGTCCAACTGAGGCGCCAGGTGGAAATGGCATGGCAAGCCGTTCCACAGGACTACATCCAGCATCTCTACGATCGTCTCCATGGGAGAATAGCAGCCTGCATTGCTGCGAAAGGTGGATATACACTGTACTAGTGCCGACATTGTGCATGCTCCGTTGCCTGTGTCTATGTGCCTGTGGTTCTGTCAGTGTGATCATGTGATGTATCTGACCTCAGCAATGTGTCAATAAAGTTTCCTCTTCCTGGGACAATGAATTCACCGTGTTCTTATTTCAATTTCCAGGAGTGTATATCGGCATAATGCGACTAGGATATCAAGAAGTTGACTGGCAGTGGGGATTACCCAGTAAGGTGGCGCACTGGCTAGCACACTTGTAACACCATGGATCCAATGTTCTACTGATTTATTTTGCTTTTGTTTTATTTAATGTTACATCGTCCAGCTTCTGTAAATGTTGTTTGCTTAAATCAATAACACTAAATTGTATATTCCTTTCTTTGTTAAAACTTTGATGTCCTGGTTCGATTCTATGCAATGTAGTATATCTGCCATTTAAATTCTTTGTTCCATTTGGAGGGAACAAAACTTAATGTATATAGTTGTAATTTCTGTGTGAATACGTTTTTTGTAGAAATGTCAATATGTGCAAATGTTCTGTCTTGTTTAAAATATATGTTTGCTGTTATGTTAACTGCTGACCTTCACTTAGGATTCTTAGTTGTTTTGTGTGTAAGGGATAGTGTGGTTCCCATCGGGAACGTAACTTAGTAGCGCGCGCAAGTTGTGGTTGGCCTAGGTAGAAAAGGTGGAACAAGAGTCAGTCGGGGACGAGCTACCAAACTGTGCACTGCCATGTAAAAATTGCATATTGGACTGGTTCCGAGAGATGTATTTTCTGCTACTTTCCAATGCCTCGGATGGATGGATAAATAGATGGAATGATTCTGGAATTGATATTCATCATCGCCACCAATAAGGGCCAGAGTCCAGCAATTCCGCCAGCGAATCCACCTACCAACATGCAGTTGCCACCACATTGCGCAATCACTGCAACGGAATACTATAATGATGTACAGTGAAGGACCAGCTTACTGGATGTTTTAGTGTGCACAAATATAAGGTAACTTAGAACTGAATTTATGTACCTACCTTGATTTTTCCCTATCACAACACCTCTCAGGTTCCTCTCCATCTGAACTATGATTACCGAGTGACCTATTTTGTGGAAAAAATTAAAACCTCAAACCGAGCGAGGTGGCGCAGTGGTTAGACACTGGACTCGCATTCAGGAGGAAGACGGTTCAATCCCGCGTCCGGCCATCCTGATTTAGGTTTTCCGTGATTTCCCTAAATCGCTCCAGGCAAATGCCGGGATGGTTCCTTTGAAAGGGCACGGCCGACTTCCTTCCCCATCCTTCCCTAATCCGACGAGACCGATGACCTCGCTGTCTGGTCTCCTTCCCCAAAAAACCAACCAACCGATGAAAACCTCAAAGTTAGACAGTTAATTACATAATGTTATTTGATCTTTGATGAGAAGCGCATATTCAGGTTTACTGTGGATTTAGTGAAATTGTGGGAGGCAGTAAATGTAGTTTTGTGAAGTTTCAAAGTCACCTATTTAATCATTTATTTGAAAGTAGAAAACAGTGGTAATAAAAACAATTTGTTTTTTCTTTTATAAATTAAAGTTCTTAAAACTGAGCCTTACAAAGGTTTGCTTAGTTAATGATCATAGTGCTGCCTGTAGTAAATGTCAAAAGGTTGTTCAGATTCTTGTAAATTTGTCAAAATAGTGTCTCACTGCAGCAAAGGTCGTGAGTTGCATTTATGGAAAGTTATATACTCATGCTTGCTAAGCTCTTGTTTCTTTTGGGTATTGAAAGTGCATATTAATAGTGTAATAAAATCAATAGGTTATCCTTTACCACTATTTATGAAAACAATAATATCTTTATTCAAAAGACAGTGAGAAGTAACCTGTTAGTGAATTCCAAATAACTTTCATTTTATATAGTAAAGTATTTAACTGATAGAGTCTTAACCTATGTCCAATGTATGATACTGCAGTGAATGTTAATAGCAATGTTATAAAGACCATTCAGTTTGAACAAGTCAAGAAAGTAATAGTGTGTTTCGGTATCTGTTATAATTTTGTTAATAGTTTGTGCTGCTATAGCTGTTGGCTTCAATCTTACCGTAAACATATGTATGTGTCAGAGTTCATTGCACTCGCGTGTGGCCAAGTCTAGGTTGTGTTTGCCCGTTGTTGTTGTTGTTGTGGTCTTCAGTCCTGAGACTGGTTTGATGCAGCTCTCCACGCTACTCTATCCTGTGCAAGCTTCTTTATCTCCCAGTACCTACTGCAACCTACATCCTTCTGAATCTGCTTGGTGTATTCATCTCTTGGTCTCCCTCTACGACTTTTACCCTCCACTCTGCCCTCCAATGCTAAATTGGTGATCCCTTGATGCCTCAGGACATGTCCTACCAATCGATCCCTTCTTCTAGTCAATTTGTGTCACAAACTTCTCTTCTCCCCAATCCTATTCAATACCTCCTCATTAGTTACGTGATCTACCCATCTAATCTTCAGCATTCTTCTGTAGCACCACATTTCGAAACCTTCTATTCTCTTCTTGTCCAAACTATTTATCGTCCATGTTTCACTTCCATACATGGCTCCACTCCATACAAATACTTTCAGAAATGACTTCCTGACGCTTAAATCTATACTCGATGTTAACAAATTTCTCTTCTTCAGAAACGCTTTCCTTGCCATTGCCAGTCTACATTTTATATCCCCTCTACTTCGACCATCATCAGTTATTTTGCTCCCCAAATAGCAAAACTCCTTTACTACTTTATGTGTGCCGGCCGGTGTGGCCGTGCGGTTCTAGGCGCTTCAGTCTGGAACCGCGTGACCGCTACGGTCGCAGGTTCGAATCCTGCCTCGGGCATGGATGTGTGTGATGTCCTTAGGTTAGTTAGGTTTAAGTAGTTCTAAGTTCTAGGGGACTGATGACCACAGATGTTAAGTCCCATAGTGCTCAGAGCCATTTGAACCATTTACTTTAAGTGTCTCATTTCCTAATCTAATACCCTCAGCATCTCCCGACTTAATTCGACTACATTCCATTATACTCGTTTTGCTTTTGTTGATGTTCATCTTATATCCTCCTTTCAAGACGCTATCCATTCCGTTCAACTGCTCCTCCAAGTCCTTTGCTGTCTCTGACAGAATTACAATGTCATCGGCGAACCTCAAGGTTTTTATTACATCTCCATGGATTTTAATACCTACTCCTAATTTTTCTTTTGTTTCCTTCACTGCTTGCTCAATATACAGACTGAATAACATCGGGGAGTGGCTACAACTCTGTCTCACTCCCTTCCCAACCACTGCTTCCCTTTCATGCCCCTCAACTCTTATAACTGCCATTTGGTTTCTGTACAAATTGTAAATAGCCTTTCGTTCCCTGTATTTTACCCCTGCCACCTTCAGAATCTGAAAGAGAGTATTCCAGTCAACATTGCCAAAAGCTTTCTCTAAGTCTACAAATGCTAGAAACGTAGGTTTGCCTTTCCTTAATCTAGCTTCCAAGATAAGTCGTAGGGTCAGTATTGCCTCACGTGTTCCAATACTTCTAAGGAATCCAAACTGATCTTCCCCGAGGTCGGCTTCTACTAGTTTTTCCATTCGTCTGTAAAGAATTCGCGTTAGTATTTTGCAGCCGTGACTTATTAAACTGATAGTTCGGTAATTTTCACATCTGTCAACACCTGGTTTCTTTGGGATTGGAATTATTATATTCTTCCTGAAGTCTAAGGGTATTTCGCCTGTCTCATACATCTTGCTCACCAAGTTGTCCGTTAAAGTTACTCATACCTACTTTCTTAATTGAGAACGTTTATCATTCTCTTGCCTAATTAGGCTAGCGACCGTTTTCCTTATTCTTTAAACAGTATAGCGAGTCAAAAATATTGTTTATTACTGTTCAAATATTTACGTAATTCTGACTTTCACTTCAGATAAGCCTCCTCCGTTAGGTACAACACGTTCAACGTAGCAAAATTCCTCTCAGAGGGTAACATTGCTCTGTTGCGTTATACCATAACTGCTTTAACAAGATAGTTTTATTTCACAACCTGCCTCCAACTTTAAGATTATGGTACAACAGTAGCAAACGAAGAAGTGTTATACACTGGACTCACATTTGGGAGGAGGACTATTCAAACCCGCATCCAGCCATCCTGATTTATGTTTTCCATAATTTCCCTAAAATCGATTCTGCCAAATGCCGGAATGGTTTCCTCGAAAGGCTACGGCCGACTTCATCTCCCATCCTTCGCTAATCCAATGGGACCGATGACCTCGCTGTTTAGCCCCCGCCCCCAAATCAACCAACTATAGGGGAATCTCAAGTTTTTAATATCTTAATCACATTTTGCATACCTATTTTCGTCCTGTGATTTTTTTATGGGCGGAGTGGGCCGTTTCCAGTTTCTATAAGCTGAAGATGCCTACCACAGCCGAAACGTGTCTCTGAAATTTGGAAACAAAAACCTCCTCAACAATGACTGTGTGTCTTTATCTCAAACGTGATATCATTATCACCCGTCGACCTCCAAAGTCTTTACATTAAGTCGATGAGATCTGCTTCACTGGGCCAAGCACGTACTGTAGACGCGTACTGATCTGTAAAGATCGGCCGGCCACGGCGGCCGAGCGGATGTAGGCGCTTCTGTCCGGAACCGCGCGAGTGCTGCGGTCGCAGGTTCGAATCCTGCCTCGGGCACGGATGTGTGTGAAAGGGGACTGATGACCTCAGGTGTTAAGTCCCATAGTGCTCAGAGCCAGTTTTGTTTTGTAAAGATCGATTGTCTTCGTGCGGCGTCGGTCGTCGGTGGAATAAAGCGACGTCGACTCCACTGTGACCGCGGGTTAAGCTGTCTGGCGGGCAGCCGTAAGGTGTGGGTGGCCTCCTGCGGCACCAGTGCTGGCAACTGTCAGTCAGTAACGTCATTTTCGTCGGTTGGTGGCGGCAAGGAGCTCGGTCGGAAACGATTTGGGGAGGAGCGTCGGCTGCAAACGACATTTGCGGGTGACGCGGCTCAGGGACGCAGTCGGTCGGCGTAACCGGCTTACGGTAACCTCGTTCGGCAGTCGCGCGCCAATATTCACAGCAGGTGGCAAACACACGCACCGTCTCCTGACCTGCGCCACTTCTGACTTTTGGCAGCTAAGTAAATAGGAAGTGCAGGGAAGCTAAGACGAAATGGCTGCAGGAAAATTGTGAAGACATCGAAAAAGATTGTCGGAATGACAGACTCAGCATACAGGAAAGTCAAAGCAACCTTTGGTGACAAGAAAAGCAACGGTGGTAACATTAAGAGTGCAACGGGAATTCCACTGTTAAAGCAGAGGAGAGAGCAGATAGGTGGAAAGAAAACATTAAAAGCCTCAATGAGGGTGAAGATTTGTCTGATGTGATAGAAGAAGAAACAGGAGTCGATTTAGAAGAGATACGGGATCCAGTATTAGAATCGGAATTTAAAAGAGCTTTGGAGGACTTACGGTCAAATAAGGCAGAAGGGATAGATAACATTCCATCAGAATTTCTAAAATCATTGGGTGAAGTGGCAACAAAACGACTATTCACGTTGGTGTGTAGAATATATGAGTCTGGCGATATACCATCAGACTTTCGGAAAAGCATCATCCACACAATTCCGAAGACGGCGAAAGCTAACAAGTGCGAGAATTATCGCACAATCAGCTTAACAGCTCATGCATCGAAGCTGCTTACAAGAACAATATACAGAAGAATGGAAAAGAAAATCGAGAATGGGCTAGGTGACTATCAGTTTGGCTTTAGGAAAAGTAAAGGGACGAGAGAGGTAATTCTGACGTTACGGCTAATAATGGAAGCAAGGCTAAAGAAAAATCAAGACACTTTCATAGGATTTGTCGACCTGGAAAAAGCGTTCGACAATATAAAATGGTGCAAGCTGTTCGAAATTCTGAAAAAAGTAGGGGTAAGCTATAGGGAGAGACGGGTCATATACAATATGTACAACAACCAAGAGGGAATAATAAGAGTGGACGATCAAGAACGAAGTGCTCGTATTAAGAAGGGTGTAAGACAAGGCTGTAGCCTTTCGCCCCTACTCTTCAATCTGTACATCGAGGAAGCAATGATGGAAATAAAAGAAAGGTTCAGGAGTGGAATTAAAATACAAGGTGAAAGGATATCAATGATGCGATTCGCTGATGACATTGCTATCCTGAGTGAAAGTGAAGAAGAATTAAATGATCTGCTGAACGGAATGAAGAGTCTAATGAGTACACAGTATGGTTTGAGAGTAAATCGGAGAAAGACGAAGGTAATGAGGAGTAGTAGAAATGAGAACAGCGAGAAACTAAACATCAGGATTGATGATCACGAAGTGAATGAAGTTAAGGAATTCTGCTACCTAGGCAGTAAAATAACCAATGACGGACGGAGCAAGGAGGACATCAAAAGCAGACTCGCTACGGCAAAAAAGGCATTCCTGGCCCAGAGAAGTCTACTAATATCAAATACCGGCCTTAATTTGAGGAAGAAATTTCTGAGGATGTACGTCTGGAGTACAGCATTGTATGGTAGCGAAACATGGACTGTGGGAAAACCGGAACAGAAGAGAATCGAAGCATTTGAGATGTGGTGCTACAGACGAATGTTGAAAATTGGGTGGTCTGATAAGGTAAGGAATGAGGAGGTTCTACGCAGAATCGGAGAGAAAAGGAATATGTGGAAAACACTGGTAAGGAGAAGGGACAGGATGATAGGACATCTGCTAAGACATGAGGGAATGACTTCCATGGTACTAGAGGGAGCTGTAGAGGGCAAAAACTGTAGAGGAAGACAGAGATAGGAATACGTCAAGCAAATAATTGAGGACATAGGTTGCAAGTGCTACTCTGAGATGAAGAGGTTAGCACAGGAAAGGAAATAGTGGCGGGCTGCATCAAACCAGTCAGTAGGCTGATGAAAAAAAAAAAAAAAGCTTTCTGGCCGGCATGCCAGAACATCTTAACAGCTGATTCCTGTCGCACCTCTGAAGTCGTCTTCCATTGAAAAGTGTCTTTATTGGGTTGGTGCATAAGTCAAATGGTTCAAATGGCTCTGAGCACTATGGGACTTGACATCTCAGGTCATCAGTCCCCTAGAACTTAGAACTACTTAAACCTAACTAACATAAGGACATCACACACATCCATGCCCGAGGCTGGATTCGAACCAGCGACCGTAGCGGTCGTGCGGTTCCAGACTGAAGCGCCTAGAACCGCTCGCCCATTCCGGCCGGCAGTTACGTGCTGTAGGAATCTATTGTTTCCCTGTTATTCAACTTATATTTTATTTAATTGCTGGACCATCGACACCAATAAGTGTTCTACAGTAATAAAGGGCATTCTTAAAGATACTTCTGCTAACATACCCATCATTTAAAATCATTAAAATAGTACCTGCAGAATTTATTTAATTGCAATCTTTCATTTATAAATTTCTATATAACATTCAAAATTCGAAATTGCCGAGCGATAGGAACCTTCAACCATTCGATTCATGTGTATATTCATATTGTATACTGTAGACTCAGCAGCATTTGACTCGTAATGCAGCAACTAAACGAAACCAACCAAAACGTTTAATATTTCAAATCCGAGTCCGAGGGTACGTAGTTGAGGGCCAGCACATCACATAACTTCATTTTAATTTGAAAGCCTGCAAGGCCTTCCTGAAAGTGGAGAGTTACTAACGTCAAAACCATCCTCCTTAAAACGAGACAACTGTTTTCTTGCTTTGCTGTGTCCAATGGCATTATCCCCCACATACGGCGCAAATGTCTCTGGCTGCATCGACTGCTGTAACTCCTCTATTGAATTCGAGCAGAACGTTATATCGGAAGTGTTCCGTTTCTCCACTTTGGCACTCCATTTTCTAGCATCCACAGCTCCTCTCACTCTCACCAAATGACGAAATGACAATATGTAAACTCAGGTAGCAGTTGCCAACTACAAATAAAATGTTGCAATCGGAGCAATAAAGCAGTCGCGACCGAAATACCAACAAGCAAAACAAAAACTTTACAATTGTATTTACCAACATAAGTAGATATTACGACGCACTGTCCATAGTAGCCATCGGCCTCACTAAACTTTTATTTATGCTGTCACTATGATCTGAGAGCAACCTAACTTATCTGACGTGCAACTCCACATGTGTGCCTGCACGCCGTTACATTCAACACCCACTCACTGTCGCCGCTCTGAAATCATCTTCCTCCTCTTCGTCTCCATTTCTCTAGTTCTGCTGGCGTACGATCTACATTTTCTGTAAATTCCAAGAGGTGGCAGTGTATCTACTCACTGCCAATTAACACTGGTTGTCTCTCTTGTAAGTATTTTTGGTCACATTTTGATGAAATGCTTCTCACAGCTGCTGTTTTATGCAACGTAATGTAACCGTTTCTGCATTTGTTACACTCCTGGAAATTGAAATAAGAACACCGTGAATTCATTGTCCCAGGAAGGGGAAACTTTATTGACACATTCCTGGGGTCAGATACATCACATGATCACACTGACAGAACCACAGGCACATAGACACAGGCAACAGAGCATGCACAATGTCGGCACTAGTACAGTGTATATCCACCTTTCGCAGCAATGCAGGCTGCTATTCTCCCATGGAGACGATCGTAGAGATGCTGGATGTAGTCCTGTGGAACGGCTTGCCATGCCATTTCCACCTGGCGCCTCAGTTGGACCAGCGTTCGTGTTGGACGTGCAGACCGCGTGAGACGACGCTTCATCCAGTCCCAAACATGCTCAATGGGGGACAGATCCGGAGATCTTGCTGGCCAGGGTAGTTGACTTACACCTTCTAGAGCACGTTGGGTGGCACGGGATACATGCTGACGTGCATTGTCCTGTTGGAACAGCAAGTTCCGTTGCCGGTCTAGGAATGGTAGAACGATGGGTTCGATGACGGTTTGGATGTACCGTGCACTATTCAGTGTCCCCTCGACGATCACCAGTGGTGTACGGCCAGTGTAGGAGATCGCTCCCCACACCATGATGCCGAGTGTTGGCCCTGTGTGCCTCGGTCGTATGCAGTCCTGATTGTGGCGCTCACCTGCACGGCGCCAAACACGCATACGACCATCTTTGGCACCAAGGCAGAAGCGACTCTCATCGCTGAAGACGACACATCTCCATTCGTCCCTCCATTCACGCCTGTCGCGACACCGCTGGAGGCGGGCTGCACGATGTTGGGGCGTGAGCGGAAGACGGCCTAACGGTGTGCGGGACCGTAGCCCAGCTTCATGGAGACGGTTGCGAATGGTCCTCGCCGATACCCCAGGAGCAACAGTGTCCCTAATTTGCTGGGAAGTGGCGGTGCGGTCCCCTACGGCACTGCGTAGGATCCTACGGTCTTGGCGTGCATCCGTGCGTCGCTGCGGTCCGGTCCCAGGTCGACGGGCACGTGCACCTTCCGCCGACCACTGGTGACAACATCGATGTACTGTGTAGACCTCACGCCCCACGTGTTGAGTAATTCGGCGGTACGTCCACCCGGCCTCCCGCATGCCCACTATACGCCCTCGCTCAAAGTCCGTCAACTGCACATACGGTTCACGTCCACGCTGTCGCGGCATGCTACCAGTGTTAAAGACTGCGATGGAGCTCCGTATGCCACGGCAAACTGGCTGACACTGACGGCGGCGGTGCACAAATGCTGCGCAGCTAGCGCCATTCGACGGCCAATACCGCGGTTCCTGGTGTGTCCGCTGTGCCGCGCGTGTGATCATTGCTTGTACAGCCCTCGCGCAGTGTCCGGAGCAAGTATGGTGGGTCTGACACACCGGTGTCAATGTGTTCTTTTTTCCATTTCCAGGAGTGTATTAAATTTTGCCGTAGCTACTCTGTGTATATCTTATGGTCACTGTTATAATGCATAATGCGGTGGGCGGGGCATCGCATGCTTAAGTGACAACTCCGTCACTGTCTTCAGTAGTTGACGTTCATAGATCCACGATACCTGCTCCGTTCACCGCCACCGCCCTCCGCCATCACTTCATTTCTCCTTTCTAACACTGATTATATTTTATGTATTTTATATTTTGCTATTATTATCAGGTTTCCCTCTAAATCAATTCTGTTCTTATATTTCAGTGTGTAACGCCGGAAAGGCATATCCTCCTATTTCCATCTATTGTACTATAATTTTTTTTCCTTATTTTGTTACCTGAAGATATGACATTTCTGTGTCTTTATCTTTGGTTTGTTTTGTAAATATCATTGGTATTTTTGCGCTGGGTCTTGCCTAGAGAAAACTATGCTATCGAACGATTACATCGATAGGTCGTGTGGAGAACCAAAGTGTTTAAGATCTTTGGTAGTGTTAACTCTGCCGTGTGGAGCGCGGGCAGAGGGGAGTCTGGCTGGAGGAGGGCGGTGGAGCAGGTGTGTTGAGTGACGTTCCCGCGAGTTGCCACGCTTTCGAGGTTTGGGGCATGTAATTGCGCTTGACTTGCTATGATAGTTTCTGGCACAGTGTCGCGGACGGCAAACATTAGCTGGCACACATCAAGAGCCCGTTTCGCCTGGTGATCGTCTCTAGAAGAAGGCGCGCCAACATCCAGCTTCTGCAACAGCGACGGCCGACAATAAGTTATTGTCGCCACCTTCTCGATCGACGACTTCAAACCTTCAATCAACCAACAAGGAAGACTGAAAGCACGTAAAGGTTTAGAACTGTATGGCAGACCTCAGCTTTTCAAACTGTTCAATTTGCATCATTAAAATACAGCAACTGAGCATTAACCTTTGTTGCTCATTGTCGCAATTGCTTTACCAAGCAGGGTCCCTTCCTTTTCCGAAATGAACCAGAGTGTCGTTGAAATTCAAACGCCAGCATTAAAGTAATATCATTCCATTTCACTGCTTTAATTTCAAAGTTCAGTTAATTATTCATAGCTGGCTACAATAACCAAACAGAACTATATTTAGATTACACAAGCACAAATTAAGAGTGCGGGTTTTGTTAACATATTTTAGCTTATCTGTGACTGCAGCTCAGCTTGGTACGTACTAAATTTTACTATTGTTAGTTGTTCAAAATCATTTAATTCAAGTTCAAAGTTAAATCTCTTATTTCTAAATTGCGTAGATTCAAGTTGCTTTCGACATGATTATTCAGGTAGCCCAAGACTAACTTTATTTTATTTAATTCCGTAGTGTTTCAGAAACAAAGTTCACTATTAATTTCAGTCACTAAATTAACTTTCAATTTTCCAGTTTTATTAATTCTTTTGCTAAATCAAGTCAGAGTGTAGCGAAACTTATTACTTTTGATAAACATTAAGTTTTCACACAACACGTTTCAACCTTCAGTTGCCACGCCTTTAGTGCTAATTATATGTGCATTAAGCTTTCTTTTTCAGTTATTATAGTAGTTGTCCATAGGAATGGCGACCGTAATTTTCCCCAAATCTCAAATATCTAATTAACGCCAGTTAATTGTTAACGTAACGATCGCACATTTACTTTCTTTATTAACTTTCCCCCTTTTTCAAAATTAATTTCCACCAATTTCACTTGCATTTTTCCTTTCATTTAGATGTAACCCTTCCCCCCTTTTTACCGACAGATTAACGTCGGTGACGATTGCTTTTTCCCAAATTTCCATTAGGTGCATGTGGTTTAATTTTTCACTGTCGTTAAGGTCGATAAGTGAGGGGGAGGTTACAAGTGTATATGGTCTGAGGATGGTCATATTATGAAATGGAAGTAATGCAAGTGTGTCAATAAACAGAGGTTAGCGTCATGCTTGGTGAAATCCAGGCTCACTACTGTTTCGTAGTGTTGACCGACCAGTATGCTGAAGGAGCAACGAATACAGGGGAAGAATACTTTAATGGCTTCCAGTGATTTCAATTCACTTCTGTTGTGATACCAGTGGTAGCCAGAATGTAGCACACAACGGAGAACCACTTTAGAGTCAAAATAATACAGGAGCTTAAAGAATGTAGAAACCGCAGTTGGAGAACAGTAGCTTGGCTTAAAAGCAACCGTGATATAATGAATAACGGGAAGGCTAACCACACAAGAAGTAGGCAATTTCTGATTAATTCCTGATACTAAACTTGCATGTAATGAATTTTATAGCCTCCTATCACAAGAATTGTCACCACGTGGCAAGAGCACTGGAATACGTCAAACTCATCAGGGATAGGCTTTATGCAGAGGCAGAACACACCGTTCCGAGCAAGAACTCGCTTAAAAATTGTAATTTGTCGAAACGAACCATCACCACGATTTTCAGGTAGAGGGACGTAGACAATAAGTTGGGAGGAAAATATTATGCAGCAGTTCTTATGTCCAGCTACCATGAAGCAATGCCTCATTTTTAGTGAATAATGTGGGCAACCTCGTACAGAAATCATTGGTTATGGAATGTAGACCCAACATTTTTACGGTACAAAACTATTTGTATGTTGAAAATGACTGGGTGTTCGCCTGTCGATACGTCAACGGTTCTCCTAGACGACACCCAGCTGCAATGCCGTAAGTTACCGGGACATTTTTTACGTCCGCACAAATTCAGTCTTTACATCACTGAATTCATGTTGGACACTTTCACTGTTTCAGTATGAATGTAAATTTTATAGCTATAACATCTCAGAGGACTATATTTTATACTGTTTTAACATGTATTTCATTTTATTTGCATATTCACTTTGCGTATTCTGATGAGCATCGGAGGTGGTTCACTGTATCAGTTTTGTTATGAAGACTAACTTAGAGGTTTGATATAGTTAATTTTAATCACAAGTGTGTGATGTGTATCCATCAACAACCAAATAGGATGAATGTGAGATCTTAAATCAAAATGTCAGTAGAACAGAATACAAATCGGAAACTACGGGAATGAAAGAACAAGGGAGCGGACTCCAGCACCAAGATTCCCAGTTGATAGATTAACGGTTCTGAATGGAATTGGCTGAAAGGAAAACAAAGCTAAGGCAAAGGTGACAAGAGGTAACAGAAACTAGAATCACGACAAGAAGAAGATTAAAATCTGGGGTCGGTACTCTAGCGGAAAAGGTGAAGGAACTGTTGTGTCCAGGATGTCGGGCTGCACTGGATTGATGTCACAACAAAGGACTCACAAGTAGACAGTCGCAGGTGAAGAAAAATTTCTTCAGTAAAAGAGCTCTATTCGTTTACTGATACGAAAATAAGGGAAAAGTACTGAAAGCGTGCATCTGTAGAACCCGCATTGTACGCCAGAGAAATGTAGGGTCCAGGGAAGGAGAAAACAGAAATATCAAAAACGTGGTGGTATGTTAAAAATCATTTGGAAAGATTGAGTACTAAATGAAGAAATAGTAAAGGAAAAGGTGAAGAACGCTGTTAATATGACATCTGGTGTGGCATTCATCAGTAGTTCCGTAGGCGCTGTAAAGGGGAAAATAAAAGAGGGAGACACTGAGTGTGGGGAGGCGGGTATTTTTGTTCGATATGATGGTTGGTTTGTTTGTTATTAGAGCCCTTCAGGCTTATTTGGACAGAGAGGGGGGGGAATTGAAGAGGTTAAGGGGGGAGGAGGTAAGACAGCGGTTGGAAGTGGTAGCTGGGAACAGGGGCCACAGAAAGAGAACAGTGTCTGACAGTTTCCCAGTTGGCGCAACCAATAGATTTGCCTTGCTACCACAGTTAAGTAAGGAAGAGGCTCCAGTAGAAGTAGATGTAGTTAAGATGCAACCGAATCTCCCTAGGAACCAACTCTTTCAAAAAAAGTAGAATGTAAGAGGAACTGTTGCTAGGTAGCAGCCATGAACGAGATGTGGGCCAGATTTTGCAGGAAAAATTAGGTGACAGGTACCAGGTCACAAACTTTTTCAAGCCAAGTGCATGTCTTAGCCAGGTGGTAGAGGATATAGGTTCCCTGTGCAAGGGTTTCTGAAAGCAGGATCATGTGATGATAGTGGATGGAGTGGGAAACAGTATTGATGGGGATCAGGGCTACAATATTAAGAGTGACCTGGTGAAAATAGCTTCTGCAACGACCCATACCAATCTTGGGCTGGTGCCTACTTTCATGCAGCATGATCAGCCCTAGTTGAACCGCTCTGTCAGGAGGGTATATACAGAGTTGGATCAGTTGTGTAGGGCGACCACTCTGTCAAACATTGGATTGGTTCCTGTCGAGGCTATTGATAGGGGGCATTTCACAAGGCATGGCCTACACCTCAATGGGAAAGGGAAGGGTAAACTGGCAGGGTTGTTAGCGAAATCCATAAGGGGGGATACTAGTACTCATGGATGTACCTCTTTTTTAGACTAATATCAGTGTCCAATGAGAAGTTCAGGCTGGCAGGTTCTAAAGAGGCCCAGAACTCACAAGATTCTCACAACAGTAAAGTAAATAATAATGTCACCATATTTAACAAAAATATTGGTGGATTATAGAAAAAAGTAGATTCTCACAAAAATAAGTAAAAAATAATGTTACCTTTTTCACCAAAATATTCTGGGATCGACGAATAAAGTAGATGTGTTCCTGATTTGTTTAGATGACATTGAATCTGATAATGCAATAGATATACTATGCCTGTCTGAACATCACACTGTGTCTAATATGGAAAAGGTAAATATCAGTGGTTATAAACTAGCTTCACATATGAGTAGAGAGAATAAGGTGAGAGGAGGAGTTGCCACCTAAGTCAAAAGTTTTCACTGTGTAAAAAGCTGATACAAAAAAGTTTTGTCTTGAGCAACATACAGAAGCATGTACCTGTCTACTTAAACTGAAGGAGGGCTCTTTTATAATTGTAACAGAATATAGGTCCCCTTTAGGAAACTTTCATTTATTCCTCGAAAACGTGGATGCCTTGATGTGCTATCTGTCAGATAGGGGAAAGCAAATTATTATTTGTGGGGATTTCAGTGTTGACTCTATGAAAGAGTGTAATAGGAAGAATGACCTTGTAGTTTTGCTCGGTTCTTTCAATTAGACATCTGTCATTGATTTTCCCACTCGGGTAGTAAAGGACTGCAACACATTGATAGATAACACTTTTATAGACTAAGATAACTTTAAAATCACGAATTCTTGTCCTTTTGAGAATGGCCTTACTGATCATGGTGCTCATCTAGTTACCGTATATGACATAGCTCCTTCAGTAATTCAAAACTACCCTCCAAAGTTGTGTGTTCAATTAATGACTCAAAAATTAGAAATTTGAGGGAAAATCGCCAGCAGTTATATTGGGGTGAGGTGTATAAGGAACCCGATGCTAATTTAAAATACAACTTATATCATGATACACTTGTAAGAGAATTTGAAAACTGTTTCCCCAAGAAAGTAGTTAAATCTAATTATAAGAAGCTATGCAAAAAACCTTGGCTTACTAAAGGAATAAAAATATCTTGTTACCATAAAATGGAACTGTATCTAACAACAAGAAAGAGTAATGACTCAGAAACAGCCAAAAATTATAAAAACTACTGTGCTACATTGAGAAAGGTTATTAAAAAGTCCAGAAGCATGTGCATCATGTCTGAGATTAATACCTCTGACAACAAAATCAAAACACGACTCACGCCACGTCCTCACAGCTTGAATTCCGCCAGTACCTCGTCTCCTACCTTCCAAACTTCACAGAAGCTCTCCTGCGAACCTTACAGAACTAGCACTCCTGGAAGAAAGGATATTGCGGAGACATGGCTTAGCCACAGCCTGCGGGGTGTTCCTAGAATGAAATTTTCACTCTACAGCGGAGTTTGCGCTGATATGAAACTTCCTGACAGATTAAAACTGTGTGCCAGAGCGAGACTCGAACTCGGGACCTTTGCCTTCCATGGGAAAGTGCTCTACCAACTTGCCCGCGAAAGGCAAAGGTCCCAAGTTCGAGTCTCGGTCCAGCACAAAGTTTTAATCTGTCAGGAAGTTTGATATCAGCGCAAACTCCGCTGTAGAGTGAAAATTTTATTCTAAAAACAAAACAATTTGGAATATTATTACAAGGGAGACGGGGCAACCAAGAGTACAGGATGATGGCATTACCATCAAAGCGAATGGAAACTTGACAAACAACAAGCCGGAAGTCGAAAACATTTTGATTAATCATGTTTTAAATTTTGTAGAGAAAATAGGCTCTAAATGATCATTAGAAGAAGCAAGGCAGTTAATGGAAGAGTCGTTACCCACACAATCTGATACAATTGAAATTCCATCCACCTCTCCTTCTGTTATTAGGAAGATAATAAACTCTCTCAAGAATAAAAGCTCACATGGAATTGATGGCATTTCCAGCAGGATAATAAAAGCTTGTTCCCAAGAGATAAGTGGGATTCTTAGCCAAATATGTAATAGCTCTCTGAAGCAGGGTATTTTCCCAGATAGACTCAAGTATGCCATTGTTAAGCCATTGTATAGACAGGGGGATCGTCTGATGTCAACAACTATGGGCCAATCTCCCTTCTGACTGTCTTATCCAAAATTCTTGAATAAAATGGTTCAAATGGCTCTGAGCACTATGGGACTCAACTGCTGAGGTCATTAGTCCCCTAGAACTTAGAACTAGTTAAACCTAACTAACCTAAGGACATCACAAACATCCATGCCCGAGGCAGGATTCGAACCTGCGACCGTAGCGGTCTTGCGGTTCCAGACTGCAGTGCCTTTAACCGCACGGCCACTTCGGCCGGCATTCTTGAATAAGTAATGTATTATACAGTAGCTTGACACCTTTGTAAAAATAAAGTTTTAACATAGTGTCAGTTACTTTCCAGAAAGGTTTTTCAACGACTTTCACTAATAAAATATTAATTGCTCTGAGTAACGGAAGTCACATGTTGGGATTTTTTGTGATCTCTCAAAGGCTTTTGATTGTGTATATCATGGAATACTTCTAGATAAGCTCAAGTACTGTGGCATGAATGGGACAGCGCTCAAATGATTTAAATCATACCTAACTGGAAGAGTGCAGAAAGTTGAAATAAACAGTTCACATAATATGCAAAAAACTGGTCATTTCTCAGATTGGGGAACAATCAAGAATGGGGTGCTGCAAGGTTCGGTCTTGGGTCCTCTGCTCTTCTTGATATATGTTAATGACTTACCATTTTATATTCACGAAGATACATAGCTGGTACATTTTAACAATGATACAGGTATAGCTATTACACCCAACAGGCAAGAATTAACTGATGAAGACTGATGAAATTTTAAACGATGCTTTTCAGAAAATCATTAAGTGGTTCTCTGCAAATGGACTCTCATTAAACTTTGACAAAGCACAGTATATACTGTTCCACACAGTAAATGGAATGTTGTTGTTGTTGTTACTGTTTTTGTTGTTGTTGTTGTGGTCTTCAGTCCAGAGACTGGTTTGATGCAGATTCTCATGCTACTCTGTCCTGTGCAAGCTTCTTCATCTCCCAGTACCTACTGCAGCCTAATCCTTCTGAATCAGTTTAGTGTATTCATCTCTTGGTCTCCCTCTACGATTTTTACCCTCCACGCTGCCATCCATGGTAAATTGATGATCTCTTTATGCCACATAATATGCTCTACCAACCGATCCCTTCTCGTCAAGTTGTGCCACAAATTTTCCTTCTCTCCAATTCTATTCAATACCTTCCCATTAATTACATGATCTACCCATCTAATCTTCAGCATTCTTCTGTAGCACCATATTTCGAAAGCTTGTATTCTCTTCTTGTGTAAACTATTTATCGTCCACATTTCACCTCCATACATGGCTAAACTATATTCAAATACTTTCGGAAACGACTTCCTGACACTTAAATCTATACTCGATGTTAACAAATTTCTCTTCTTCAGAAACGCTTTACTTACCATTGCCAATCTCCATTTTATATCCTCTCTGCTTCGTCCATCATCAGTTATTTTGCTCCGCAAATAGCAAAACTCACTAACTACTTTAAGCGTCTCATTTCCTAATCTAATTGCCGCAGCATCACCTGATTTAATTCGACTACATTCCATTATCCTCATCTTGCTTTTGTTGATGTTCATCTTATATCATCCTTTCAAGACACTGTCCATTCCGTTTAGCTGCTCTTCCAGGTCCTTTGCTGTCTCTGACAGAATTACAATGTCATCGGAGAACCTCAAAGTTTTTCTTTCTTCTCCATGGCTTTTAATAACTACTCTGAATTTTTCTTTTGTTTCCTTTAATGCTTGCTCAATATACAGATTGAATAACATTGGGAATAGGCTACAATCCTGTCTCACTCACTTCCCAACCACTGCTTCCCTTTCATGCCCCTCGACTCTTAAAACTGCCATCTGGTTTCTGTACAAATTGTAAATAGCCTTTCACTCCCTGTATTTTGCCCCTACCATCTTCAGAATTTGAAAGAGAGTATTCCAGTTAAGATTTTCAAAAGCTTTCTCTGAATCTACAGATGCTAGAAACGTAGGTTTGCCTTTCCTTAATCTATTTTCTAAGATAATGGCATCATTAATAAATATAGAATTCGGACAGATATCGGTAGCTAAGGCGGAATATTCAAAATTTGTAGGTGTATGCATTGATGAGGGGTTGAACTGGAAAAAGACACTGAAGATCTGCTGAAACGTTTGAGTTCAGTTACTTGTTCTATTAGGGTCATTGCAAATTTTGGCAATATACATCTCACTAAATTAGCTTACCACGCCTATTTTCATTCTCTGGTTTTCTATCGCATCATATTCTGGGGTAACGTATCACTGAGTAAAAGAATGTTCGTTGCAGAAAAGCGTGTAATGAGAATAATTGCTGGAGCTCATCCAAGATCATCGTGCAGACACTTATTTAAAGAGCTAGGTATCTTTACTGTACCGGCAGAGGTAGCCGAGTGGTTCTAGACGCTACAGTCTGGAACCGAGGGACCGCTACCGTCGCAGGTTCGAATCCTGCATCGGGCATGGATGTGTAGTTAGGTTTAAGTAGTTCCAAGTTCTAGGGGACTGATGACCTCAGAAGTTTAGTCCCATAGAGCTCAGAGCCATTTGAACCATTTATCTTCACTGTAGCCTCACAATATTTATATTCACTTACGAAAATTGTTATTAACAATCCGTACGATTTCAAAAGGAATAGCAGTGTACATGACTACAACACTAGGAGAAAGGATGATCGTCACTACTCAAGGTTAAATCTAACTTTGGCTCAGAATGGGGTAAATTATGCTGCCACAAAATTCTTTGGTCACTTAAATAATGGCATCAAAAGTCTGACAGATAGCTGTGTAGAATTTAAAAGGAAATTAAAAGAATTTCTGAGTGGCTGTTCCTTCTACTCATTAGATGAATTTTTGGATATAGTAAGTGGGAAATGTCCCCACCCTACACCCAAGAAAGGTAAGTGTCATGTAATATTTAGTGTAATGTAATATCTTGTATAGACTCCTTTTATTAAACTGACACGTTCCACATCATTACGAAGTGTCGTATTCGTGGTCTATGGAACTCATACTGATCTAATCTAATGTAGTCTCTTTTCACGTGAGCCAGTCAACAACTTTTGTGGTCAGCTAGAAAGCGATAGAGAACATACTGACCTTAGTTTCCTGTCTGGACGGCCACATACTGGTCCAGCCCACTGAAAGAAATGTTTCTATTCTCCTTCTACACAGCGGGATGAGGACTATAATTATAAATGAAGGAATAAAGTTCTAGTTCAAACATATATTGAATTAAGTACCTCTCGCACAATACTGTGAAAGTCACAATGTTCAATCGACAGTAAATCTCTCTATTCTAAACAGCTGTACTAGCAGTTCAGAGGCGACTTCCACGGTGTATTCCTACCAAATTGTCTTTCTCCCAGACGAATAATACTCAGTTGAATGTTTGAAATAAATGCTCGCCACACAAGTGGAAATAATAGTCACTACTTGCCACACGGATTTGTAATCATGCCTGCCGGAGTGGCCGAGCGGTTCTGGGCGCTTCAGTGTGGAACCGCACGACCGCTACGGTCGCAGGATCGAGTCCTGCCTCGGGCATGGATGTCCGTGATGTCCTTAGGTTAGTTACGTTTAAGTAGTTCTAAGCTCTAGGGGACGGATGATCTCAGCTGTTAAGTCCCATAGTGCTCAGAGCCATTTGAACCATTTTTTTGTAATCATCACGGATGGCCCACTGACGGCTGCCTTAGCGAAATCTAAGTTATGCAGGACGCTGTATAGTTCTCGCGAGTTCAGTATCCGTTGCAGCGTTCGAAGGCATTATAATTTTCATTTGCCACATGTACAGTTTTTGTACTAACGGTATTCGATTTTCAGGAATAATTTGTGTGACGTTCGTACTGTACATCTATTGTCTCATTGTCTCGAAATATATCTTCAAAAAAATAAATAGGATTGTTCAACAGGGTGAACATACCATGCTGTTACTTAGACAATCACTAAATTCCCTTCTTATGTTCAGTACGGACCACTTACTGCAGGCAGAGGCTACAGCCACCTTCACTGACGTACAGCGTTCATCATCTGTCCGCAAACATGAGACTGCACTCTTAAACTTCTTCAGACTGATCCTCAGGTGGCCTTAGAATTACCGTCCAGAACTCTTCGCGACAGTTACGTCCGACACCACGTGCTAGACGCCGCGCTCCATGGTGGTATGAAAACAGATTAAGCAGATTACTCAATTATAATCATTTACATGCAGTGCCTCAAAGATAAAGGAGGGAAAGGGCCCTCGACGTGCACTGATATTGAAAGGTATGTGTTAAGGTCTGATCATGGTGGATCCAGAAAATAAAGTCGATAGCTGCCAACCTCAAGGTGGAATAATTTCTTTGAGTAGGGGCATATTTGATGGTTAAGAGAGCTGGGCGCGCTCAGTAAAAAACTCGGTGGTCGCAGTTAGGTGCCCAGAGGAAGCGGACGTGTGGTGACAGCTGTAAGGTAGGATTCGCGCTACGTAGTTTTCAGGTTGTACACTGAGCAAACTTTAGCACGTTAATGAGAGAAGCTATAAAATGATTTCAAAATGCTTTTTGTTAGATAATGTTCAGAGTTAGGATTTTTGTGTCCGAGTTTTGACGCAGTAAGCGTTTTGTAAAATTTTTTGTATGAGTGATTTGTGCTACAAAAACGTTGGAAATGGTAGTTTTGTATATGACTTAAAATTTTAACACTATATATATATATATATATATATATATATATATATATATATATATATATATTTGATTTAAACGCAATGTTGATCTCTCTCTCTCTCTCTCTAATATATATTTTTTTTTTTTTTTTTTCGATAAAAACCCACTGCATGCCAATACCCAATGTAGTCAGTATCATGGCAGAGCAGGTGAAGCATCAGAACTTCGTTATAAGTGACTGGTCCTGTGTGGAAGAAGACATGAAGAAGAAGAATGGGACATTTCTCACTGATAACATAAGAGTGATAATTATAGGCCCATCCAGCTGCAGCAAGACAAACGTTGTCACATCACTGTTAACACACCCAGATGGAGTCCAATTTGAGCATGTATGTGTATTTTCAAAAACACGGTTTCAAGCCAAGTACCAGTTGCTGCAAAAAACACTGCAAGGTGTTGATGATTAACATACAGAACATTCAGTCAAAGCAGTGAAATCCGCCCACCAGAAAAAGCAGAACTAAACATTGATAATGTTTCTGTGGAAAACCATGGTCAAATTCTATGATGTTTCTGTTTTTGTCACCATACGGATGTTCAAGCACATGTTGTGCATTCAACGTGGGAGGCTGGCTATATGCAGACACAGAAGTCGTATACAAGTCGATGAAAATTTCAGCCCCTCCAAAGTAAAGTTAAGGATCCAGATAGGTGCACCCAGACCTTTCTGAGGCTGATTAACAACTCAGATGCCGGAGTTACTCCGCTTGAAAAGAATGTAAACGACATAACCGTATATTCTGATGGAACTGAGAAGAAAATATATGACTTAAGTATAAAGGTTGATGGACATGAAATAAATGTATATAAGGTGCTACCTATGACGGAGTCTGCTTAGTACATAACAACATGTTGACTAAACATAAGATCATCACTGCACAGATGTCAGATCAAAAGAAGTTACAACTGCTAAGGCTAGCCAATTAGATAGAGATCATACACTGAGAGAAACCTCGTGGCTCATACAGTGGACAGATATCCTGCCAGAAGTATCTGCACAGTGTAATCGAACCAAACATAACACAATAAAAATGGGCCAATCGATGATGGTGATAATGGACTCATGGATGTGGTTTACCATGTTATTAATATGCTGAATCCAAATAAACAGAACTTTAATTTGGATGATTTGGCATGTGTCTCAAAACACAAGAAAGCCATTGAGAAGTCACAACTCCCATATTGATCGAGTGAGATATATACAGTTTCCAAAGCGCGGAGAATGAACCCCAGAACTTACATCTTAAAGGATACCACTGGGACTGAAATTTTACATGTGTTTCACATAGAACGTGTCATAAGACGTCGAGGGAATAGTTAAATGGCTATGATTTTCTGAAACACAAAACAGCTGTACTGACTCTGACGAACTGGTATGTAATGAGGTGCACACAGCACAGCCATCACAGTAGCATGACATATATGATACTAGACACATTATAGGTTTTATCGACAAAATTCCAGTTGAACTGCACTTTCTGAGGTATAACGAAGGAGAACCTGGTACAGAGTTTCAGAGACATTCGGCTTATAGTGATAAGAGGAATAACCTGCTTGACGACGAGTGTTTGGAACATGGAATTGCGTATGCAGAACATAAGGATCACCCAGGACGTCACGCTGCAGATCGAATTTTAACTGATAAAGCTAAGGCAATAGTTACGAGAGGGGCTATTGTTGTAGGGCAACACATTGCAGCACTTGCAGTTGATAAAATCATGTGTGGTAAAATGAAGTTGTGGTAAAATGAAGTTGGGCCTGCGTGTGGATTTCAAAAAAGTTATGAATGTTGCGTGTCATGCACTGAAGAAGAATAAGACAACGACGAAGATAAGAAAGGGTATTTAAAGAACTGTATCCTGACAGCGACGCATGCAGCTAAAAGTGCCTTGAAGCATTAAAGACCGGTTAAGGGACCCAGTATTCAACAAATACCCAAGACATTTGATAGAATTACCTCATTCCTGACCCTACAGGTCTCTCAGGGAGGGATTCACTGGTTGGTGGTGCTGCGGCTATTGCCAGAATACTCAAGAACTAACAGGAGCAGGTAGGACGGTCTATGAGACATAACCGCACGGTGCAAGCAGCAGCAATCGGAAAAGGTCTGTACCTGACACCATCCAAGAAAGGACTAGGTCTCTTTATAAATAAAAAAAGCCATAAGCCTTCCTCTCAGGTAGACAGGTTACAAAACACAGATATGCTCAAGTTTGTTGGGAAAAAATTCAACATTACAAGATTACTCTGTGTGTTTTTGCGGAAAACATTATTGAGAATTATGTGGAAATCTATAGAATGTGGAATTGCGAATTTAGATGTTTCTGGAGGAGCTGGAAGCTCAAATGGCTCTGAGCACTGTGGGACTTAACTTCTGAGGTCATCAGTCCCCTAGAACTCAGAACTACTTAAACCTAACCAACCTAAGGACATCACACACATCCACGCCCGAGGCAGGATTCGAACCTGCACCCGTATCGGTCGCACGGTTCCAGACTGTAGCGCCTAGGACCTGGAAGCCATTGGGCGGCTAATGTTGAGAAAAATACAAATAAAGTCTATTATTTTGAGTCATTTGGAGACCTGCAATTACCAACAGAAGACATGTGTTCTACCATTTTCATTTCTCAGACACCTATACAGCATTTTTCTCCTAACGTCTACAAAGGAGGATACAAAAGGGGGTGCATTGAGATGCAATGTCATATACTTTGACTTCCGAAGAACGATAGTGTCTAATATGTGAAATTTGCATCCCACCGATTGATTTAAACAATAGAGAGCGAAGTATTGCACTAATTGAAGTTGAGATGTACAACAGCATCCCGAATATCACAGAAGCTAAGAATAAACTTCATCCGGAAATCAATGTTCGAAAACAAATTGTGGAAATGGAACCTTGTGTATACGGTATTGATGAGTTAAATGAAATTTTAAAACAATCTGGAAAGGAGCTTGTGCTACATGCAATCATCAATACTCTTAAATCTGAAATAAAGACAGTGATTGCAATGACTGACTTTAACCAGGAAGGTTCAGCAGGACGACTACTGGGTTTGACAAAAGGACATGTTTCGAAGAAATATCGTAATAAAGTTTACAGATGTGATCAGTTGGTAGATATATTTCCTGTCAGTACAATCCGTTTCAGTGTACGACTGCAGCTAAGTCCTATCTCAAGTATAGACAGATTCATACAACTTACGGATTGTTCCCATCAATTGTAAATGGGTGTAAGATTAATGAAATACCTACCAACGCTATATACCTCCCGTAATAGTCCAGACAATGGATTATTTGGAGCTGCAAATTGTGGACCACGATAATCAGTTTGTTGACTTCTGTGGTGAGGAAATCGCTGTATGACTACATCTAAAGCAGAACCACCAGTGACCTCCTAACATGCAGAGACCAGCAATGACCCTCAACTGCTCAGGACTTGCAGTGGATCTGCCCCCCAACCTCTCAGTCAGAACAGATACGCCACCTTGCTGGAAGACCGGAAGCGGCTGTGGCGACCTTCAAACGACTGAGACTTGGGGTGTGCCAGAGGTCAGAAAGCAATGATGTGGTAGGACATACAACCAACATGGACAATGCACAGCATGGCACTTCACAACAGAACCACAAGGTGATAATTTGTGCAAACTATGAGTTTCTCAAATCAGTAGGTTTGAAGTCTGGTAATGACGTAGTCCAATATACGTAAAGTAGTAGAATTTGGTGAGCATGTTACACATCAGGAATGCTTCTCACATAAGCCTTATGCTTCTGCCACATTTAACAGGAATGATGAAATTAGGATTGTCATCCAACAACAAGACGCTTGAACCCTCCCTTGCAGGAGTTTCATATATCTTGATGGATCATTTACGAAAGGGGATGGTACTGCTGCAGTGGCATTGAAGCTTAGACATAATGCTTTAGTGTTCCTGTTTCATGAGATACAGTACGAACTTAACAGAGTCGAGACTGACTGTATACACAATGCAGGCTTAGCATCATCTCTTAAAACAAATGTCTCCGCTCCTCACTCGCATCTAAACGATTTAAAAAATTCAGGATGGTTCATAGATGAGCTAGTGGGTAGAACAGGTGAAGAGTGTGGGAGATATACTGCATATATACCTCTAAAACTGTTTTGGGATACTTTGGAGACTTGCAAAGACCTAATTTGAATTCTAAACAGGAACTTATTCTGGTAAGTAGTACAATGGATAACAACTCGTACATTCAAGGAGCACGAAAGGCAAACGAGATCATCATCAATAAAATAATACGGAAAATGCCGCACATCACTGCATCAGATGAGCAATTTTTGAAGCTTTTAAAGGTTCTGAATACAGATAATTTCTACCGTTATCTTTCTGTTCATGGAAGATTTTTGAATACCCTGTTCTACCGACTGAAAGCGGATATACATAGACTATTAAAACATTTGCTCAATCGGAGACGCCTAGATTTATCATACTTACATTCCAGACCAACAGAAGAGAGAATATAGCAAATGCCTGCACCAAATTTGATAATTATGGGTTAACTAATGCAAGAGTACAGGTACTCTTAATTTTACCTGTATGGTAATTTATACCTGCAGTGGAATGAAAACGTATACAGTCTAACATATGACACGTATGTGAGGTTCCCTGATTTTACTAAGTTGAGGAAAAATGACTACTCAGACCACAGAAATTCAAGGAGTTGGCACAAGTAATCATAACAGGCAGCTCAAAATAGAACAATATGACTAAACTGCGGCCTTAGATGCAAGAACTGAGCTTGAATCTTCAGAAAATTTCCGTGGACACACTACAGCATGTGCACTAGTTCTACATGACCATATGATTAACTATTGCCCACTCACTGGTGTTGTGCAATGCACTTTATAAATGAACAATTTCCGCACCATTCACACAGCATTTCACAGTGGCTTCGTGAGGTGTGTGCATCATTGCAGATGTTCAAGGTTTCGATGATGATGAGTGCAGACAATTCATATTTAAAGATGTTGCCTTCATAGCATACACAGAAGATGCCAGAACAACACAGACATTCTCAGCAAACACTACATCACCAATGTCTTTCAAGGCTGTGAATTTTGCTACAACATGGAGGAATGAAAAGTGGTTAACACGTTTCTACCGTGGAACTCACTGGGATGATCCTGGTGTATACTATAAAGATCATTTCGTTTACTTGACCACAGTCATACCTTCATCTATGTTACAGGCAAGGAGAAGGTCACGTAGATGCATCGAATCTTCAAGTTTGCTGCTATTCAAGACCGGGAATTATATGGGTGCCCTGGTCTCTTTCAACTCACGAAGAGGAAGTGGTTTTTGCTCATGAAAATATGAAATTAGTTGTAAGTAGAATTAGAAATAAACGGATTTCTATCTCATATCTGTGTACACTTCATTTTTCTTTCGAACTTTGTCAGTATGTAGCTTTATAAACGTACCATGTCTGCAGTTCTCCTAAAGCACATGAGATATAATTTTAGACATGTTTGCTATATGTCTGTGTAAGTGGACGTGGCCACGTGACACCTGCTCGGATAACGAAACACGTGCAGAACGATAGGCATAGTCTGACATGGCAGTTACACATATTTCGTTAATCTCCATCTCATACTTCATATCCTTAAAAGGGGCTCATTTGTCTGCTACACACCCCTCCTATATTCAAATGGGATAGATTTTCTGTAAAAAACAACACCAACGACGTATGGTAACGAACTTCTTAGTTTCTTCGGTCCTTACATATACAGTTTGACTCTTGAGATACGGTTTAGTTCTTCAGATATAATTCGGTTCTTTTAGATGCAGACATAGATGCTTGTCAATGTTCAGTGATGAAGTTTTTTCCTTCTACACATTGGTTTCTATGATACAGTTCAAAGATAGATTTTGTTTCATGTGACACAATTTAGTTCTTTTTTAGGAAACAGATACATTTTTGATACTTTGCTAAACATTTACCATTTGGTTCTTCTAAAAAAAAGCAAACTCTCAACTTTAGAGTGAGATCAGTCAAGCAGGGGTACTCTTTTTCCTTAAACTAGTGCTATTAGTAATAATAACTATAGCCTAAAGTCAAAGCAACTTGGAGCAACATGACAATTATTTTACAGGGGAATATGTATCCATAGACAATATTACAATAGTAGCACTGGATATATCCGAAATATCTACAAGATGCATTGGACTGGAAACAAGAAATATGTTTTTATTTCTGTATAGACACACAAAAACTGTATAAAAGTCAAACATGGTGTGTAGGCAATGTGACACACATGGTGAGCACGAAAAAAGAAATATACACACAGTGTGATGTGCATGACTGTGTGCAGCCCACTACTGCTGTTTACACTATGATAATTGAACCATTATATTCCACGCACATTCTTCACCTTACACGCACTCATTCACTCCCTATCGTTTTCTCAACCCGCGTCACTGAGCGACCAGTGTGAGTATGGAAGGGTTTCTATCCCATCCTCAAAATGGTCTGCTTATCGTCATGAGGCGACAAGCCGATTTTAGACTGCTGCATAGTGTACACCTCAAGCCCTCATGACTTAATACTAATTTTCTGCACCATGTGGTGTGGTTTTGGTGGAGTGCCACGGACACCGCTGTACAGTCACTCCAAGTAATTTTCAACCACGACGGCCTTTGATGCACCACAATGCACACCTTTAGCATAACTCTTGGTGGCACCTCTCAGTGTGTGATACGCATATATTTTTGCTTGCAGACCTATAATAAAATCGGCAACTACATTCACCTCGTCTTTTATCAGCCCAATACCCTTCTTGTTCCACAGAAAAACACTGTAAGGGTTACCATCCTTGTATGAGGATGTGTCAAATTCATTGCAGTGGCACCTAATTACTTCATATGGTCACTAATACTCAAAACATTGCTCATATAGGTTTAGGCAGTAATACGTGCAGTGTGAACAGCATCGTGAGGCAGTGCCCCTGAGAGGGACCAGATCTCAGGCAGTCGCAGATCTCGTGTAGACGCAGACTCCATCTCCCGAGAGCAGCTCACCGTAGCTATCAGACAAGAAAAACTACACCGGCACTGTCGGGAGAGCTGAGAGTTCTTGGAGAGTGCTGAGCGCCCATATTGCGTACCAGATTTGTGCCGCATTTTACAGTTTGTAAGTTACGAGATCCTGGTGACGAATTTTGACACACTCGAGCACACATTACATGAAACAACCCACGAAACTGCTTGTTTTGAGCCATAATATGCAGCCGTGCAATGTTTCTGAATGATGAAATCGCACATTTTTCCTCCTAAAAGAAACGGCACGAGCAGTTATCCTATTTCGAACGTTTGGGGCTTAAACAGTACTAGGCGCCAAACAGCATACAAAAACATCGTAGACGTGTTATAAGCAATTGACAAAAGAAAGTAAAAACAAATACCACTGATGAGACTCGATCCCATTGTGGGGCGGCGGGTAAATAATAGGAGTTGTCGTTACTTCGTTATAACAGGCGCTTCAATTGTCTGTGCATGCCTTACACCAGGGCTTAACAACTGGCCGGTTTTGAGCGCGAGTACTCGCGTCTGCTCAGGCACATGCTCGCGAGCAGGTGCAAGGTTGCGGAGTAGGGAGGGAGGGGAAATGCGAGCGCACGTTTGAATAGGGCCGCAGCGTGCCTATTGAATTCGCGCTGACTGTGTAACGTTTAAAGTACTACGATCAGCTCTAACAGTCACTTCGCTGGTTAAGAATCATGTCAAGTCGCCGTTGTGTAACCCCAACCATGCTTTCGCAGTTGAAACCCCACTGGGAGGAATTATATCTGTTTACAGAAAAAGATGGTGTTGCAAAATGTTTAGTATGTCACAAAACGCTGAATTCTTTTAGGAAATTTAATTTGCAGCGACATTATATGTCGTACCACGCGAAAGACTACGGAAGAGGAAAATGTGATGGACCAGATCGTGCACAGGAAGTTATTAAACTTAAAAGGAAGCTATTGGAAGAAGATCTGGACGACGAAGAAAAACCAACTGAGGCAGCTCTCAGAGTGAGCTACAAAATTGCTTTGCTTTTAGCAAAATCCCTGCGCCCCTTCACTGATGGCGATTTAATAAAAGAATGTTTGGTAGTTGCAGCGGAACAATTGTGTCCATCTCAAGTTGAACAGTTTCGGATTGTGCCATTATCTAACATGACCATTATGCGTCGCTCAGACGCCCAGAGCCAGCTTGCAAATATCTGTAAAGATTTTATGGCGTATTCTCTAGCTCTGGACGAAAGTGTTGATATCACTGGAACAGCGCAGCTTGCCATATTTATTAGAGGTATTAATAGAGATCTTCAGGTGAGGTAGGAGCTCCTCGATGTTGTAGCCATGAAGAACACTACAACCGGACGTGATATTTTAAGTAGTGTTGAAGAAAGTGTTGAAAATATAGGATTGTCGTGGAATTCTTTAGTGTCAGTGTCTACAGACGGTGCACCAGTGATGACAGGGAACAAATCAGGTTTCGTTGCGCTGTTGAAGGAGAAAATGCAAAAACTGACCGTGCCGAATAAAATAAGGGGCGTTCAGTGTGTGATCCACCAGGAAAACGTATGTGCAAAGGGTATCACTCTAAAAAATGTGATGAGTGTTGTTGTTCGTGCAACCAATTATATAAGGAAGCATGGGCTACAACACAGGCAATTTAAAAGCTTTCTTGAGGATGTAGAAAGCCAGTATGGTAGCCTGCCTTATTACAACGAGGTCCGCTGAGTTAGTCGTGGCGAGTTATCAAATCGATTTTTTTCCCTAATAGATGAGATAAATATGTTCATGGAAATAAATAACATGTGTGTTCCTGAATTCAAAGAACCTTCATGGAATTGTGATCTCGCGTCCTTAGCAGATTTAACTAGCCATCTGAATGCTTTGAACATTTCACTACAAGGTAAAGATCTGCTAATTACTCATCTCATAGATCGAATACGAGCTTTTAAAATGAAATTGACACTTTGGGTGAGTCAGCTGGAAACAGGAAATCTAGCTCATTTTCCTAAATTATCATCACAAAGACTGTGAACGTTATTCACATAGTTTAGTTGCCTATAAGGAAGAATTTGATCAACGCTTTCAAGATCTGACAGCACTAGACAGTGATTTTGATCTGTTCTCCTCTCCTCTCCATATTCAGCGAATATTGAAGAGATTCGTCCTGAGCCGCAACTAGAAATTATTGACCTGCAGTGTGACAGAGAATACAGAGACAAATTTCAGAACAAGAAAAACATTTTGGAATTCTAGAGACACTTCCCTCAAGATAGATTTCCTCGTTTGCACAAACTGGCGGCTACAATAATATCAATGTCCACGTATGTTTGCGAACAGCTGTTCTCTGCAATGAAGTGTAACAAGACGCGCCTGAGAAACGCATTGTCTGATCGAAATTCAAACTGCACGCTGCGCCTACAATGCGCAAGAACATTACTTCGAACATATACGCAATTGTAAAAGGCAAAAAGTACAAGATAACCGAGAATCCCACACTTCAGTGACACCTTTTATTGTGTAACAGTTCACAAATTAATACGAATGTAGAGGCATACACTAAGCTAATAAAATTATGTGGCACGTGTACATTCTCCTTTATTTGTTTCATTTGTCGCAGTAATAATTCGTGAGTGATATCCCTGCAGGTGGCCGCGGATTTACATTGACTGGCGGCAGTCGTTGTGTGCCCCACGTGACTCTCCCCACTCTCCCCACTCTCGGCTCTGGTCTGGTAGTGGGGGTAGCGTGCTCGCGCTGCTCCGTGCTCGCGCCTTGCTGCTCACAGCTTGCTCCGCGAGCACGTATGTTGTGAAGCCCTGCCTTACACCCACTTTCGGTTTTACAAGAGACTAAAAACTGTTTTGCAAACAGCCAGAAAGCGATGGAGAACATACTGAACGTAATTTCCAGTTTGCGACTGTGTGTTACTGTTTGCGCACACTGAAAGAAAATGCTGCTAATGGCTATTTACTCAGCAGGATCAGGAACAGTGACTATAAATAAAAGTTTATAGTTTTAACAGACTGATAAAAATTCACAGGCACACGATTCTAGAATATGTATTAATTATTATCTCTGTCGTTTAACAATTGACAGTATTCTTATTTTTTGTATAAATAGACTTAAGTTTGCTCTTTTTACTGCAAGAGTTTTAGCTTGACTGTGTTTAAACTTTGCGGCTAGAATTTTTAAAATGGAACAGGCAGTAGAATATGACCTCTGAACTTCCTCTTAAAGATTCCTTGTAATAATTATTATTTACATTACAGTCTTGAAACTGGGTATAGTTTTATTACTGAATGAATTTAATCGAGTGCTGTAATTACAACTTTCTATTAGAAAAACAAATGATACTTAATGTATCATCAATAAGAACGTTCTAGTTGCACTTATTGGTGGCAAACAGTTAATGTTTATATATATAACATACGAATTTTCATCTTTCTGAGTCTAATATTTGGCCCCTTCAATTTTTCGTAAAACGCCAATTTTGGCCAAAATATTGGTCTGATCAAATCGAGACTTGTAACTTTTAATTGTGACATACATTTCCATATTCTGACTAGTAGATATATGGTGTTTTTAGCGAGATCTATTTTTTTCTCAAGATAGTATATTTTGGGTAATATATTCATTTCATCATTCTGAGACCTTAATAGACTGAAGCATACACTGAAGAAATTTGGAAAAGTTATTTTAATTTTTAATTTAACTCTTAACATTAATGTCCAATTCTTTGTATGTTAAACACAGGGGCGTTATGATGACGTTGCGTTGGTAGTAGTGAACTGGGGTAAGCTGCGGCACACTCACTCGCCTCTGTACGTCTCACAATGATACAGCGCTTGCTTCGCCTCTCATGAAGTTGATTAGAAAATATGACACCAAGAATAACCCGGTACGCACTGTAAAACTTCAACTCTACAACGAGCGGCTCTGGAAACGTGTACCGGCATTGTCAGAATACTTTAGGCTGCAGTGGCGATGAATGCGCACTGTGAGTGAATGCCATCGATGTGGGCAAAAAAAGGTAATGAAGACAGCTGCCAAAGATGGACTCAGAACACAGTTGTGCGTTTAATTACTTTGTCCAAGGAAAGTCCAGCATTATGAAATGTACAATTACTAGACTTTGGGAACAGCGATGAGATGCAAAGTTTGGTGGCTGAAATGGCTACAGTTTATAACATCACTACATAAGATATTTACCACAATAGCAAAGCAGTTGTATAACGTAGATTAATTGACATTGAGGAACAAGTGAAGTTATGTTTAAAAGTAATCGTTTTGGACCAAGGCAAGCTGACGTTTAACTTCAAGTAATGCAGCTGTATCTTTACTTTTTATATGACGCCATATTTATGGATTGTATTATTATGTTTGGTGTTGGAGAACAGACCTTCAGGACTGTACGAGTGGTTCTTTAATTCAATACACGTAAAAACGTTCAAATAAATGCATGTCCGGAAATGATTTACCAGATATCAGCTCTATTCGGTTTTTGACCATCTGTGGGTGCCAAGATGAAATTGGTGTCATGTTATTTCAACGTAACTGTTACTTTCCAAATATTAGAGGGAATCAGTGTAGCTGATGCTAGAAACATTAGTGTCACATACAGTCTGTCTTTAACTCCAACGGACTGACGCATAATAGTGCCTAGATTTGTAAAGTGGGTGCAATAATAAAGTGCACTTCTTCCAGCTCCATTGCTGACTGTCTCGTACAATTTCGATATTATTGTGTATTTTCGATCACAAGCTCTACAATGAGATTCCTGCATGCTCCAAAATCATCTTGCCGCCTAATCCGCTCTCTTATCCGGAACGAACACGGTCGTTTATGTTCTTTCTAACTAGAATTATGGGAAGTGCAACAGTAGTCCTACGCCCTACCGTTGCAGCCTCTTCCTTCGGGCACAGAATCAAGACAGAAAAATCTCGCGAGAGCGATCTCTCAGCTGTGACAGACACTCTCACCCAACAGTGTGCAAACGCTTCCGACATCTGCTCTCGCGAGACTCTCAGACACTTACAGAAAGGACTGGAATGGAACTATCAGACAGTAAATATCAGCGAAAATTCTGCCATTACTATCTGAGAGAACCTGTCTGTACCCCAGCCCCAACGTCCACTCCGCGATGAAACAGACCGATACGTTTACTACCAAATCTCACAAGGAATGACAAATACACAACTGGCCATTAAAATTGCTACACCACGAAGATGACGTGCTACAGATGCGAAATTTAACCGACAGGAAGAAGATGCTGTGATATGCAAATGATTAGCTTTACAGAGCATTCACACAAGGTTGGCGCCGGTGGCGACACCTACAACGTGCTGACATGAGGAAAGTTTCCAACCGATTTCACATACACAAACAGCAGTTGACCGGCGTTGCCTGGTGAAACGTTGTTGTGATGCCTCGTGTAAGGACGAGAGATGCGTGCCATTACGTTTCCGACTTTGATAAAGGTCGGATTATAGCCTATCGCGATTGCGGTTTATCGTATCGCGACATTGCTCTCACGTTGGTCGAGATCCAATGGCTGTTAGCAGAATATGGAATCGGTGGGTTCAGGAGGGTAATACGGAACGCCGTGCTGGATCCCAACGGCCTCGTATTACTAGCAGTCGAGATGACAGGTATCTCATCCACATGGCTTTAACGGATCGTGCAGCCACGTCTCTATCCATGAGTCAACAGATGGGAACGTTTGCAAGACAGCAACCATCTCCACGAACAGTTCGACGACGTTTGCAGCAGCATGGACTATCAGCTCGGAGACCATGGCCGCGGTTACCCATGGCGCTGCATCACAGACAGGAGCGCCTGCGACGGTGTACTCAACGACGAACCTGTGTGCACGAATGGCAAAACGTCATTTTTTCGGATGAATCCAGGTTCTGTTTACAGCATCATGATGGCCGCATCCGTGTTTGGCGACATCGCGGTGAACGCATATCGGAAGCGTGTATTCTTCATCGGCATATTAGCGTATCATCTGGCGTAATGGTATGGGGTGCCATTGGTTACACGTCTCGGTCACCTCTTGTTCGCATTGACGGCACGTTGAACAGCGGACGTTACATTTCAGATGTGTTACGACCCGTGGCTCTACCCTTCATTCGATCCGTGCGAAACCCTAAATTTCAGTAGGATAATGCACGACCGCATGTTGCAGGTCCTGTACGGGCCTTTCTGGATACAGAAAATGTTCGACTGCTATCCTGGCCAGCACATTCTCCAAATCTCTCAGCAATTGAAAACGTGTGGTCAATGGTGGCCGAGCATCTGGCTCGTCACAATACGCCAGTCACTACTCGTTATGAACTGTGGTATCGTGTTGAAGCTACATGGGCAGCTGTACCTGTACACGCCATCCAAGCTCTGTTTGACTCAATGCCATTATTACGGCCAGAGGTGGTTGTTCTCGGTACTGATTTCTCAGGATCTATGCACCCAAATAGCGTGAAAATGATATCTTATGTCAGTTCTAGTATAATATATTTGTCCAATGAATAACCGTTTATCATCTGCATTTCTTCTTGGTGTAGCAATTTTAATGGCCAGTAGTGTATATCGGCCAGGAAGGTTGTAGAACCCTCGCAAATGGAAACTGATTTTCCAGCTGAACTACAATCCATGACAATCGTCACTCATTTAACAGCGCAGTGCTGATTTTATAATGTGAGAGAAGGTTCAGTTCATGTCACGATCGTAGAGCACTGCTGATTTTATTAGCGTGAGCCAAGATGTAGTCGACATTACGGTCGTAGAGCGGTGCTTGCTACACAGTGCGACGCGAGATATTTCAGTGTTGCTGCTCTCTGCAGAGTACCGGCAGACGGACGCCTGGAGCGGGTGGAGTGTAAGCAGACAGCCACGCACTGCCCTCCAGCACACAGCGCTGGCCCGCCACGCCGCCAGAATCAATCTCGCAGTGGCTGCGCCGGTGCCGACCTGAATGCATAATCACTCACCCGGCGTGGCTCCATTTGAATGCTGCAGCAGCGGAGGGGGCAGATGGATGGATGGTGGGGGGCAGGGAGGAGGCCCTGTGTCTCAGAGACTCTCGTGACCCAGTTTGCAAGCGCCGCCCATTGTGGGCATCGGAGACATCCGCTGAACTCGTGCAGTTGCTGCAAGTGTTTTGTCCGTAGCGGCGCTGGCACGAATTGAGGCTTACCGAAGTATTCATTCCTCTTCCTTCTGCCGAATATTTACTATTGTCACGATCGGGACTGGGAAGATTTGAACGTAATGGACAGTGTCTTAAAAGGAGGATATAAGAGGAGCATCAACAAAAGCAAAACGAGGATAATGGAATGTAATCGAATTAAGTCTGGTGATGCTGAGGGAATTAGATTAGGAAATGAGACACTTAAAGTAGTAAAGGAGTTTTGCTATTTGGAGAGCAAAATAACTGATGATGGTCGAAGGTTCAAATGGCTCTGAGCACTACGCGAGTTAACTTCTGAGGTCATCAGTCGCCTAGAACTTAGAACTAATTATACCTAACTAACCTAAGGACATCATACACATCCATGCCCGAGGCAGGATTCGAACCTGCGACCGTAGCGGTCACTCGGTTCCAGACTACAGCGCCCAGAACCGCACGGCCACTCTGGCCGGCGATGGTCGAAGTAGAGAAGATATAAAATGTAGACTGGAAATGGCAAGGAAAGCGCTTCTGAAGAAAAGACATTTGTTAACATCGTGTATAGATTTAGGTGTCAGGAAATCGTTTCTGAACGTATTTGTATGGAGTGTAGCCATGCATGTAAGTGAAACATGGACGATAAATAGTTTGGACAGGAAGAGAATAGAAGCTTCCGAAATGTGGTGCCACAGAAGAATGCTCAAGATTAGATGGGTAGATCACATAACTAATGGGGAGGTACTGAATAGAATTGGGGAGAAGAGTAGTTTGTGGCACAACTTGACCAGAAGAAGGGACCGGTTGGTAGGACATGTTCTGAGGCATCAGGGAATCACAAATTTAGCATTGGAAGGCAGCGTGGAGGGAGACCAAGAGATGAATACACTAAGCAGATTCAGAAGGATGTAGGTTGCAGTAAGTACTGCGAGATGAAGAAGCTTGCACAGGATAGAGTAGCATGGAGAGCTGCATCAAACCAGTCTCAGGACTGAAGACCACAACAACAACAACACGATCGGGATAGAAATATACTTATTTACCGATATAACTCGAGCAACTGAAAATCTCCCCCCTAGTTTCCACAGAATGTTCTCGTGCCAGTAACAATACCCTTGTGATCTGTGCGTGTTTTAGATTCATAGTGACTTCAGAATGCAAGCTACGCATGTCGTCACACCCTAAAACCAATACGCAGCATGAGTGACATATTGTCAGAAGACAGAAACCACATTAAAAATTAAAACTGTTTTCTTTGCACGTTTAGCTACACCTTCCAGATACTTCTCTATATAATCGCCGCTCCCACTTAGACATTTGTCAGAGCGTTATACCACATTTCCAACACCATCGTCATAGCCGCCTGTGCTTTCCGATAATTCTCTACGCTGGTCTATAGTGCGTAGCCTGCGCCCAGTCACCCAGCGTTTCATGTGAACAGAGATGATACTCAGGTCCAGCCAATTAGGGCTGTGTTGTGGGTGATCTAACACTTCACATCGGAAAGGCTGCATGAGCGTCTTCACTGCCCCTGCACAGCGCGGCTGAGAATTGCTGTGGAGAAGGAAGTGCGTGGTAGTTGTGTCAGGTGGGCTGCATTCATTAAGGCGAAGCCTCTTAGTGGACCCTCCTACTTAGCGGGAGACATTGTTGTTCCAGGCACCCTTACTCGCTCACAGTGCGCTCATAACTGAAAAGAGCATCTAGATTCGATAGACGGGCATACTAGAGACAATACCAAAAACGTCTGTGAAAAGCTTCATCGGGTTTTCACAGTGGTTTCCATTTCGCGACCGATCGTTCCTCACTTTCTGAATAGGCCTCGTATACTCCATGTTTCCTGCAGACGCTTGTCTTCCAGTAGCGATTATTCCTGCATTCCGGTGTATGGAGTGAAATTGTGCAGCTACATGTAACTTGTCCACTGCTCAAGTACGTCAGAAAGTACCATTCTTCTGAGCGTAACTTCTAATACACACACAGGCTCACCGTTTTGGTTTCTACTTCTATGTCTGCGGACACTACAATATTGACAACCGTATTACTATTGTATTTGGAAGGCTTATTGGGGTAAATTAAAGTAATTGAAATGGTCTTGTCGATTAGATTACGATGAGTATGTGAGAATCCCATATTCTTCCATTTCGTGTTTGATAAAAAATTTGATAGGCCTGTTTTTCTTTTCTTTTTTTTGCCAGATGTAACAGAGTGATTAGACTCAATATACTTACAGCATTAATCATATTAAAAATGAGATCACATTGAAACATTCGAGTTTAGGAAGAACACGTTCCCCAAGTAATTCGAGTATTCCATTAGGAATGATTTGGTTCTGAATTCCGCTAACGGTTACCTCTTTTTCTTCTCGACAGTGTCGCGCTAGCGCATCAAAAAGCAGTGAGGAACCTGAGTCTAACATTGTATCAGCACCTCACTTTGGCAAAAAATACTGTAGCCAAGTGCTGGAAGACCTCGTTTTGCCTCTTTCCGTTCCACAAGTTTTGGAACACATTTCCAAAATGGCATGTGAAATGTACACTTGAAGATGTCTCATTTTTCTGAACCGACGCTATTCCGATGAGATGCAACACGGCACGAGTACGAAATCTCAGGATGGTTAGAACTAAGCGTGATTCCTCGCATTCGTCGAATCTGCAACATCCGTCTATTTGATCACGTCAGTGCCACTTACAGCCGGTACCATGGCATCGCCCAGTCAAATTGTGCAGCTGGTATACGTTGTGTCCACTTCGTCGGTTCTTCATTGAGCGTGCATCTTAGTACCTCCCAAAACAGATGAAGCACCATTCATCTCAACACCGAAATAGAAGAGCTCACTTCTTCAGTACACTAGCGTGACCGTCCACAGAATTGCGACATTCTCAGACTCGTTCTCTGTTACTCGTCTATGGAACAAGCTACCTTTCACTCTGCACGCAAGCCAGCGTCATGTCACATTTCAGGAAAAACTGAAGCACTTTCTTATTTAAAATACATAAATTCCCTCCCAAGTAAATTAACGCATATGGCGGTTTCCCAGTGTCAAACAGTAAGCATATCCTCCTCTCTTTTCCTAAACACGATTCTCTGTTTCGTCGTTCGTCAATAATTCACGTCCCTTTCTTTCCCCCTCTTCGCTACTTGTGTTTTATCGTGCTCCTCTTTCTCTCCGTGTCCCAAAACACCTCTTATGCCCATTCTGCAAGCATTAATAATTTATTTCTATTTGCTTGCAATTTGTCTTCGTTGTTCTAATATTCACGAACTAATAAACACTGTGCTTTTTTCTGCTAAACTTACTATTATTTCCATTTGTGTCGCAGTTACATCTAAATTTTGTGTTCTGTATTTGATCAAAGGCATCTTACAACATGGATGACATAATGAAGGAAATGTAAAATGCGTAGAACGACTGGTTAGACGTAACACACGGCCTGATGGTGCTGATCTTCCCACGATAAATAAATAAATCTTTCGAACCAAGTCAGCTTTAATGTAATCAGATTTGAATGCGATTAACACCGGGAAACGTGGTAATGCTGAATGTTTCTTCTAAACTGTTAAATTTCAACGGATGTCTTTCGCCGATCCACTACCGGTACGAATACAGTTAAATGAATTTTCTACTCGCCGAACGAAAATAATTGATTATTGACCTGGCACAGAAGGAGCAATACTCGTACATAAGGCCAGTTCATTCTGAATACTGACAAGACATTGTGACGCTATGTGTTTGTATATACACTATTTTTTTCCAAAAATGTCAAGGTCTTATGCTGTTGACGTGCCCATGTGTACGAAGACTGGGTTGATGCAGCTCTCTATGCTACTCTATCCTGCGCAAGGCCTTTCGTCCCCAAGAGACTACTCAAATCTAATTTCACTTAAACCTACTTACTGTACAAATCTCTTAGGCTCCCAGTACAATTATTATCCTTCGCATTTTTCTCCAATACTAAACTGATGATTGCTTGATTTCTCAGAATGTGTGCTATCACCCTATTGCTTTTCTCCCCAGTTCTATTTGCAACTTTCTCATCAATTAGCGTTCTACCCATCAAATCCTCAGCCTTCTTCTGTGCACCACATTTCAAAGTGTGCTACTCTCTTCTTGTCTGAACTGCTTATCGTCCCGATTTCACTTCCATGCATGCCTACAATCCACAGAACTACCTTCAGAAAAGAGTTCGGAACACTCGATTGGTGTTCCATTTTAACATATGTCTCTTCTTCAGGAGCGCTTCTCTAGCCACTGACAGTCTGTGAGACCTTGCCCACTCGTCTAATTTAGGGTGCCTAGGAAGCTGTCTCTCGGATAGTTAGACAACAAATCAAGCAAATTATTACAGTAAACTGATTTGCCAATACTTGCAAGCAAATGGCCACATACAAATAATCAAAGTCCTTTGATGTATACAGTTTCGATGCAAGCAAATAATACAATTTGTAAGTCACGGATAAAGCGTTCGGATGATGGCCGTCTTCTAGTACGGCTGCAGATAGGTGGAGCGGCGCTTATGTTTTCTTTGTATAGGGGCCTCTCCTGTCGTGGTGCCGTCCTAGTCAGCGTGCTATTGGCTGTCGTCTCACAGCCCTCCCTGCTAAAACGTTACAGGCCGACGTGCCGGCGCTTCATGTTACGCTGGAGCATTCCTCCCCCACCCCCCCTCCCCCTCCCAAAGCGAAGGACCGTCGTCGTGCAGGGAGCGCGACAACGGCGGGAGAGGCCGGAGCGTAGGCGCTTCGCTGGACTGGAAGCTGTGGCTGCAGCGGACGTCAAGCTTCCGGTCGTACCCCGCCGTCCCTCCTTCGCTCTGGCGGAAACGTCCCCCAGAAAATAACTAGAAGGGTACGCGTCCACCTCCTGATGCCATGAACCAGATAAAGAGGGCGGCGACTGCTGCGGCGTGGGCTCCATCAGTAGGACGAGAGGAGGCGGAGGAGGCGGCGAAGGCCCCGTCTCCATGGGGTCGTCCCGCGGTGTCGTGAGGACACCCTCTGGTGGCTGCTGTCGCCGCGCTCTCCTCTGGACCCGTGAGTCTGGGGCAACAGAGACTGAAAGATCATCGTGTACGTGGCAGAGGCGAAGTTGATTATGATGGCAGAACTGCAAACCATCTGGACCTGAAATAAGATACATGCTAGTGCCAAGTCGACGGACTATCTCCCCTCGCGCCCGCCGTCTGCTACCGCTAAAAACCCTGTAAAAGACAACATCGTGCGGCAGGAAGCGATACTTGCGGCCTTCCTTCGGCGCCGGACGCTGAGGAGGGTGGAGCAGATGGAGCAGTGTCCGATGCCGGCGGCCGTGAAGCAATTCCGCCGGCGATGGGCCATCTCGTGGGTGCGAACGATACGAGGCGAGGAACAGTTGCAATGCTTGATCCCTGGTGTGTGCGGAGCAAAGTTTGGCCATCTGCCGCTTGAAAGTTGTGACAAAAAGTTCCACTTTGCCGTTTTACTGTGGATGGAACGGTATAATTGGTAGATGCTGTGTGCCATTGCGTTCACAGACTGTTTCAGATTCATCTGACGTGGACCAAGGACCGTTGTCTGACACCATGACTTCAGGCAAACCTTAGAGGCAAAAAAATAGAGGACAACACCTGAATTGTGCTACATGATGTTGTCGAGTTCATTGGCACAGGGAAAGGAAACTTGCTACACGAGTCAACCACAATCAGCCAACGAGTGTTCGAAAAAGGTCCCGCACAGTTTATATGCACACGTTGCCATGGTGATTGCTACTTAGGCCAAGCTGGGAGTCTTTGTGGCGCAGCAGACTAATCTTCCGCACGTGCGTGATACTGTGACGTCATCTGTCCTATTTAAGAGTTCATACCCTGCCAACTACAGTGTCGACGCGCTAATCGTTTCGTGCGAACAATGCCCCAGTGTCCTTGGTGAAGTAACTGCAACACTTCTTTTTGCAAAGCTTTAATGATCAACACACGTGACTGTCCACTATCATTTATACATGAATCACACCATTTGTATTACGAGGCTACGCCACCGTGCAAAGTATCGGCGCACTGCAGATTTATTTATGCTGTGGAAGGAACGAGGCCAAGATGTGCGAATGTATGTTAGCAAAATGTTCAGTTCTGAATCAGCTTCCGTGACCTGTGCAATTTTCCTGTAGTTCGTCGGAAAAGACTGAAGCAGTTCAGAATCCTGAGCATCGATGTGACAATAAGATGCAGTAGAAACGTCAAAGTCTGTATCAGGGCCAATCGGAAGACGTCCGCATTACCATGTTGAGCTGTCGGATGAAACACAATCTCTTACACGTATTGAGACAACAACAAATCCCATCTTTGCAATTTTTGGGCAGTTCGTACAGGAACCGGCATCATCGGATGAAACAAGGACTGCAAAGGCTTGTAATCCGTTTTTTCTGCCATAAAAAGTGTACTAGAATTTGGTGACACCATACACAGTACCCGAAGCCTCTTTCTGAATTTGTTGAATAGTTACACTGAGCTTTAGACCACAGTTTTGATGCGAAAGCAATACGTCGGTCTTTATCACCAAATCTGTACCAAAACACTGCACCGATTCTGTAAGAGGAGGCGTCAACTTTCAGCACAACTGGTTCGTCGAAATCAAAGTGAACTAACCATGGATTACTGGGCAATGCGTCTTTAAGTTTCTGAAAAGCTACTTGGCACTCATCTGTCCAAACAAAGGGGACATTCTTGAGACGCAAGTGACGTAATGGAGCTGCGATTTGTGCTGCATCCCGTATGAACCGAATATAATACTTCATTTCCGTAAGACTTACTGCAGTTCTGTGACATTGCGAGGAACTGGCAAATGACGTATGGTTAACAAATGCCACTGAAGAGGATGTAAACCTGGACTGTTTATGACATGATAAAGATGCTGAAAGTCGGGCTTACAAAAATCACACTTGTCCAGTCGACACTTTAGTCCTTCATTTGTCAATGAGATCCTCTGGGCGTGGCAATGGATAAGTATCAATCACAGTTTGTGTGTTGACTGTAGACTTGAAGTCAACACAGAGACGAATGCGACCTGAAGGTTTGGGAAGCTAGACCAGTGGACTTTCCCACCGACTAGCTCGTATGGCCGCAATAGCTCCGCTATCTTGCAATTCTTTAAGTTCAGCAGCGACTCTGTCCCGTAAAGCAATTGGAACAGATCTGGCCCCGCAAAATTTCCATTGAGCATGGTCTTTCAGAGTAAGATGTGCAACAAAACTGTTAGCCTTGCTTAAAGCTTCAGAAAAGAGTTCTAGGGATTCTTTCAGCAAGCTAACTACACTGTCTTTACAGGGAATGCAGACACTGACAACACATTTTCCTGAATGTTAAAGCCGAACAAATCAAAAGAATCAAGACTAAATATTTTCCCACAATTGCGGGATTTTAGCACTGTAAAAGTCACTGTTCGTGTATGGGAGAGATACATGGCAGCGAAAGTACATTTTCCGCGGTCTTGTCCATTATAAGCCGTCAGTTGCGTGCTACTTTTAGACAGGCTTGGGAAGCCTAACAGTTCATGTGTGAAGATTTAGCAATGTGACAGAGATACCTGTGTCCAGCTAAAATATCACATGTTTTCCACAAAGAAGCAATTGAACAAATCTTTGTTGGACTGGCATATCACTGAAGAAACTGCTCAAGTGCTACTTTGGGAAATGCTTGTTGCGGACTTGGAATATACGAGGTGCATTCAAGTTCTAAGGCCACCGATTTTTTTTCTCCGGACTGGAAAGAGATAGAAACATGCCCGTTGTTTTAAAATGAGGCCGCGTTCATTGTCAATACGTTCCAGAGGTGGCAGCACCGTACGGCAGATGGAATTTTACCGCCAGCGGCGAGAATGAGAACTGTTTTAAATACTTAAAATGGCGACGTTTTCCTTACTTGAACAGCGTGCAATCATTCATTTTCTGAATTTGCGTGGTGTGAAACCAATTGAAATTCATTGACAGTTGAAGGAGTCATGTGGTTATGGAGTTATGGATGTGTCGAAAGTGCGTTCGTGGGTGCGACAGTTTAATGAAGGCAGAACATCATGTGACAACAAACCGAAACAACCTCGGGCTCGCACAAGCTGGTCTGACGACATGATCGAGAAAGTGGAGAGAATTGTTTTGGGGGATCGCCGAATGACTGTTGAACAGACGGCCTCCAGAGTTGGCATTTCTGTGGGTTCTGTGCACACAATCCTGCATGACGACCTGAAAATGCGAAAAGTGTCATCCAGGTGGGTGGCACGAATGCTGACGGACGACCACATGGCTGCCCGTGTGGCATGTTGCCAAGCAATGTTGACGCGCAACGACAGCATGAATGGTACTTTCTTTTCGTCGGTTGTGATAGTGGATGAGATGTGGATGCCATTTTTCAATCCAGAAACAAAGTGCAAGTCAGCTCAATGGAAGCACACAGATTCACCGCCACCAAAAAAATTTCGGGTAACCGCCAGTGCTGAAAAAATGATGGTGTCCACGTTCTGGGACAGCGAGGGCGTAATCCTTACCCATTGCGTTCCAAAGGGCACTACGGTAACAGGTGCATCCTACGAAAATGTTTTGAAGAACAAATTCCTTCCTGCACTGCAACAAAAACGTCCGGGAAGGGCTGCGCGTGTGCTGTTTCACCAAGACAACGCTCCCGCACATCGAGCTAACGTTACGCAACAGTTTCTTCGTGATAACTTTGAAGTGATTCCTCATGCTCCCTACTCACCTGACCTGGCTCCTAGTGACTTTTGGCTTTTTCCAACAATGAAAGACACTCTCCGTGGCCTCATATTCACCATCCGTGCTGCTATTGCCTCAGCGATTTTCCAGTGGTCAAAACAGACTCCTAAAGAAGCCTTCGCCGCTGCCATGGAATCATGGCGCCAGCGTTGTGAAAAATGTGTACGTCTGCAGGGCGATTACGTCGAGAAGTAACGCCAGTTTCATCGATTTCGGGTGAGTAGTTAATTAGAAAAAAATTCGGAGGCCTTAGAACTTGAATGCACCTCGTACTGCATTAATGACATGGGCGTTGTGACTAGATTTTTGTGAGTGGGCCAAATTCTTTTGTTTGTTCCGTTGCAAATACGGATTGTACATGTCCTTTCCTGCCACAACTGTAATACTGAGCTTGTCAGGAGGGGCAGTCCTGGCATTTGTGTCATGAATAACACCGAGGGCAAGACTTAATTCTGTTCATATATACTAAGATGGTGTCTGTTCTTTCGGACATGTCCGAAATAACAGATACCATCTTTATATATAGTTAAGGCTCACCGGCCACTTACCATCTTCTTCTTCTGTGCGAAAGCACAAGCAGAGCCCGAACTCTTACGGGAATCGGCAACGCGCCGCGAGTAATGAGTATAATGGGCGGGGGCACTACGAATGTAGTGCGGGACAATACGTTGAGAATGTGGGTTTCGCAGGAGGCGTGCCAGAGATAAATCCCTGCAGTCGCGCTATCCTCTGTGTCCTCGGTGGTTCAGATGGATAGAGCGTCTGCCATGTAAGCAGGAGATACCGGGTTCGGGTCCCGATCGGGGCACACATTTTCATCTGTCCCCGTTGACGTATGCCAACGTCTGTAAGCAGCTAATGGTGTTCATTTCATTGTAATTTAATTCTGTTCACCTGTGTAGCCGCCTATTGAGCTAGCTGCTTACGTGGTGTGGAGACCTGTTTACGTGGCGTGGCGAGTGCAAGTTGCCGCTGAATGGGCCGGTCAGAAACAAGGAACTCTACCTGACAAATTGCTGGCTGCTCAGATTTATTGACCAACAGGGTACCTGAATCGTACTGATCTAGTATTTGCAATACCTGCTGAAATGGTAGTTTCAATATCTGTTCTCTGAGTCTGACATCAGGTACATTGTACAAGATCATATCATGCAGCATAATTTCTGAATATAAAGCACCACAAGCACATCAGACTTGAAATTTCCTCTTCACATCCTGCAAAACTGTTACGCACTTGCGATAAGTTTATTCTGACCGTTTTTTGCAATTGTAGAACTGATACCAAGCTGCTACTACATTCAATTGTTCGTCATAATACGTAGTTAGCGAATGTACAACCTGTTCATGCGAAAGTTCACTCGGAGTGGCGTCAGTGAACAGTTTGTTTAGGAGCCTGAACACTGCAACTCGTACTATTGGCAAGAAATAGGGTAGTTTCACAGTACCTGGTACATTGTGAGCAAGTACATGGCTTCAGACTGTTGTAACCACTCGAGCCATTCCTCTTCTTGTTCATGAAACTGCCGAAAAGGTGGTACAGCTGCTGTAGGTGTTGCTTGTTCTTCCGGGCGTGCAGCGTTGGTCAGTAGCTGCTGCACCATGTTGAGAAGTGCAGATATTTGGTGAGTGTGTAACTGAAACATCTGTATTAGCTGTGTTGCGTCATCTCACAGCCTTCTCAGCTTTTACATTCCAGGCCGCCGTGCCGGCACTTGATGTTACGCTGGAACACAGTCTGCATTCTATATCCTCTCCTTCTGCCCAAACAGCAATACATCTATAATACTTCGAGTGTCTGTTCTTCTAACCTAATTCGCTCAGCATTGCCTAATTTAATTAGACTACATCATTGTTCATCTTATATTCTACCTTCAAGACACTGTGTGTTATGTTCAAATGTTCTTCCAAGTCCTTTGCTACCTCAAGAAGAATTACGATGTCATCAGCAAACTGCAAATTTTTCATTTCTTCTCCCGGTAGTTCCTTTCCCAAATTTTTCTTTGGTTTCCTCCATTGCTATCTACATGTCCAGATAGAGTAACATCAGGCGTAGGTACAGCTCTCTGCCACTCTCATCTCAATCACTGCTCTCAGTTCTTACAACCGCCGTCTGCTTTCTGTACAGTTTGTAAGCAATCTTCCATTCCTAAAATTGTAAAGGTGCAACATTACCTAATAGATATTCGCCTGTGTAGTTGCTTCCATTTGAGAAAACCAACTGAGACTGTACTTGCGGCTAAGCCTACTCTAACTCAGTTGCTTACAGCTCTTTCCTTCTTTCTTTTTTTTTTCTTTTTTTTTAAAAAAAAAGAAGAGTAGCTCACTTATGAGTCGAGCCACACATGTCTACTTCCCTTCCCAGTAGTTTCCTCTCCTCAAATAACAGTCTGTAGGTGTGATCCTGCGGTCACATTCTGACATTGCTAATTTTCTTTAATTTTTTTTTACAATAAGAAATAAGATCTACAGATGTGAATTAGTGAATAATACACATCTTTCTGCGGAATACAAGGAGTTGTCAAGGAGAAAATTTCTCAGTTTTTGTCAAATTTTACTTTGCTGCATGTCAGACTTTTATATCACTGGGTAAGTGATTAAAAAATTTTGTTGCAGCGTTATGCACCCATTTTTGAGCTAAAAAAGCACCTTAACATGAAGTAATGACTGTTTTTTTTTCCTTTTGGTGTTGTAAACCTCATTGTTCCTTCTGGACTGTGTAGTGGGACGAAATTGAAGCGTCACCCATCCACCAGTGTCAGCCCAGTTTGCAGGTGAATATAAGTTTAATTTAGTTTTGTTTATGTATTTTTATAATATTTTGTAATAGTTGTGAATTGTCTAAAGTTTTTGTATTTTCATGTACGGAGAGGGCGGCGCAACGAACGGAGACAGCGTCTTCGCTGCTGGGACCAGAGAGAAAATTGCTGGCCACTATACGTCGCGGGTCGACAGCCAAAGAGCAACAGAAGATCCTGGAACCGAGTTGTTGCGTCGTGCTTCTAAAAAATAAAATAAATGAAAATTTGGAATGTTTTGTACAACAATGATATCATAGGAAGTTTAATCTTATTGAAAATGTTAGTTTTGTCTCGTCAAGGCTCAGGTTCACGTCTGTATGTAGGAAGATAATAAACTTGTGGATGCTACTAAAGTTGAAATACGTGTTCCGAGGATTTATTTATGAAGAATTATGTGAATGAATTAACAATATATTTGACAAGATTATTGAATTTTGACTGTGTTCATCGCGACTTTGAATCTCAAAGTTTATTCAATGTGGTTCTAATATCGATTAAATCAGATAACGTGTATCAATATAATTTCTGAGGAGAAACAAACGAAATCTAAATTGAAAAAGTTTACGCAAACCAATTGGCCCTAGTGGCGTAATTCTGTGCATACGACTCAAATGATGTTTTACAGTTTCGTTCAAGAACCATTCCGAGACAATTTAAAAAGAATATAAATAAATTTGAAGTGGGTCGTAACTGACGTAGGTGACGAAGTCTACACATGGTCATATGTCGAAAGAAAATCATTTATAAACAAATCTATACGTCGTTACACTACAACTGCAGTGGATTATTTACGACAAACTTCATGAGGACTTAAATATACTAAACGGTTCTGATGACTTTCAGGTATGTTGTTATGTCTGTAGTTTCCATAGTTTCTTTTTTGTCGGTCATGTGGTGGAGAATTTCTCCCGGAATCGTAATTGCGCGGTGGACCATTGCATCTGAAGTTATGTTTCTCCCTTGATAATAATTATTTTGGTTCCCATATTGTCTGTTTCTGTGATTGTCTCTGTCATAGTCATTACTGCGGAGAGGTGATCTTTCCCTGTAATTATTACTACTCTGCCAACGGTTGTCATACGGGTGGTGTCTGTTTTGGTCACGATTTGCGTTGTAAGAATAGCCTTGTCGTCTCCAGCTATTATTTCTTTCATCGCGGAATTGTGACGGGTGTGACCTGTAATTGTTGTGTTCCTGTTTTCGTGTCCCACGATTGTCAGTGTCAATTTCCAATTCTTGTAACAGTCCCTGAAAAGCTTCAACGTCGTCTTAGCAACGTCGTGCCAAAACAATATGTCGTAAATGTTCAGGCAATTTGATTAAGCAAATGCAGATGAGTTCCGAGAGGCTGTATGGGTTTGAAAGGTACTGATTCTTGTGCAACATGTCATCAAAATATTTCACAAGACTGGAAAATTGAGATTGTTCTAAATGTTTCATCATTATGATGCTATGTTTTACTCGGTCTTGTGTAGCTTGAGACCCATATGCTGAGAGGAAGGCATGATAAAATTCTCCTTCACTGTGACAATCGTGAATGACCGATCGCATTCTTACAGCTGGTTCATTCTCTAAGTAGCCACACACAAATTCTAATATGTGCTCCAATAACTAGATGGGAGGAAAACAATGAGAGAATTGATGAAGCCACGCTTGTGGATGAATGTCGTTTCCAGAGTTCTTAGAAGTTTTGAATTTACGAGTAGTAATGAACAGCTTATAGTCAAAACCATCCTTTCAGCGAGTCACATATCGGTCATTGTTACGTCGTGTCGGCGGTTCCATCTCAAAATTCGGTGTACCTTGCCAATTTATTTCATAATTTCCGAATTATTTTGTGGCTTTTATGTATTTCTAAGTCCCTCTTCCCGTGTTAGAGCGCGAGGGTCCTCTGAAATATGTCGTTCTTGTATTGCTTGTGCCAACTGATCTTGTACTTCCCTGGTTTCTCTTTTGTGTTGGGTATTAATTTGATTTTGATTTTGTTTAAATTTCTTACTTTGCTCATACTCTTCTGTGTCAGTGAAGGCTACAAGCTTTGTGTCATTCAGATCATCATCTACCTTTGTAAATAAGTTAGTGAACTCATCCGAACGTTCGGCTACTTTCTCCGATAATGAACTGATTTCCTCAGTGTGTTTTTCTGAACCAGGTTTCAGAGTGTCCATTTGTGTTGAAAACGCGTCTACTGTGTCCTTTAAGGTTTCCTGAATTTTTGCAAGTTGCGTAACCGAATCGGTAGATGCAACTGTGTTAATCTTAGCTTGCAAGGTGTCGTGATTTTAATGAACAATAGTTTACAGTTCCTATAAGGCTACTTCGTGATTCTATAATGCGTTTTCATGACGCAAAGAAATAGGTTGGAAATGCTCACAAATTTGTGTTTTTGCGTCATTACAGACTTTTTGACATTTCGATTCGATTTTAAGTGACTCAGCAGTTAAACCTTCACATGTGTGGTGTCTAACTTTTGAAGCTTTTGTCCCATTTGTTTCTCATTTTGTTCAAGCGTTGTGTCTAAGTTTTGAAGCCTTTGTCCCATTTGTTTCATTAACTGTAATAACACTGCACTGGTGTCTGAAACATGTTCCTCAGTTTTTTTCGGCAGTGCATCTGAACCGGCAGTATTCGCATTTTGAAAAGCAGAAAATGTGTCTTGACTTATTTGAGAAAACGGTGAGGACACAAAACCTGAATCTACAGTATTTGCAAGATTGTGTCCTGTCATTTCGGCTTCCTGAGGCGAGCTGTTGCCGACCGATCGATCGACAATACTACCCTGTTCACTAGCTGTTTCACTGTCTACACCATTGTTTATTGCCTGGTCCATTCCCCTATGCACGGTTACCAAACTGCTACTTTCAATGTCCGTTAATTCATTACACGGAGGTGCTAATAAGCTACGCTCGTCGTCGCTATCATTTCTCAATTTACTTTGGATCCTAGTGTTACGTTTTTCACACGCCATAATTATCACGTATTTCACACGATAACAAGAAAAGCACAATCTGAAGAGCAAAAATAAGCAAACACATTAACATAGCACTGAAAATACTTTCTAGTTCATTGCAAGTGCAGCTGCGAAATACTTGGTGCAAATCTACATGCATGCCACAACTGTTTTACTGTACAACAGTGAAAAACTACAACTACAAAGGAAATTATCTCTACAATTACGCGCTAGCAATAAACAATAGCTACACTAATTACACAAACTACAAGAAAATATCAGAAGATTCCAGTGAGGTACCCTCGGCTAAGGGTCGACATATGAAACATCCCCTTATGAAAATTTATAAATGATTGTGCTGGTAAACCCCTTACTTTATTTGATTTTCAAACAGCTGAGCAGAACTCAATGTACTCAGACATTTCGCTCTTTACTTATTCTGATCAACACTAAACTGACACACAATATTTTTAGCGCAACGCAATCTGACTTTCAATCATCCCTACAAAAGAATGGCCCTGACTAGCAATAACCTATATCGTTCATGAATCACTTACCTCACAAAAATCTTCGTTTCTCGAACTACTGCAATACAGCGAGCGCCAATACTGCCAGCTAAATAAAAGATTCTAACTACTGAAGTCACTAACTACTGGTAGGCATAGTTAGCATATGAAAGATTTTGATAGAGAAAAAATAATGTATTTACCTTAATAATGTTCTAAAGTCATCATATATATATATATCAGTTCATAATATACAATATTACAAATTTATCCTTTCTGATGGATACACGTCCAGATCATCCGCTCTCCAAAATCTGCCATCTCTCTCCCCACATCCACCACTGCTGGTGGCTTACCTGCAACTGCGCAACGCTACGCACTGTTCACATCCAACTGCCCAACACTACAATAGCGAATATTCCAACAATGCAAACCAACCACGGACTACGCACAGCACAGTCAGTGATTTTTATATAGAGCTCTACGTGGCTTCACCAACATAAAAACCTAAACAGCCTACTTACATAAGAGCGCTCGTGGCTTTACGAACATAAAAACCGAAACAACCTACTTACAGTTCTATCTGATTCAGGTATGGTTGATAAGAGTCGGTCTAGTTAGTTGTAGAGCTCTTCCTTTTTATCATCCTCTAAATCTGTGGCTGATGTGTATGCAGTAATTATAGCAGCTATTTGGTTGTACACAAGTTTGAGACGGAAGTTCATAAGTCCTTCATTTATTCCAGACGGTAGTTCGTCTAGATCCTCGACAAGTTTTGTTTTTCACAGCCAACCCTACCCCATCGATACGAAGCTCATTTTCATCCAACTTGTTCATTTAGTTGACTCTCTCACAAGTCTTGTTTCACTGAGTGGAGCAATATCGATGTTGTGTATATTTAGTTCACGTTCGAAAACAGCTGTCCTTCGCTGTAGTCTGTTGCTTTTGTCTGATTCAATGAGAACTCGAACATTACAGGTAGCAATATTTAAGTCTTGTTTCTTCTTTTTGTTTCCACCGCACACGGTGTACCCTCTGGATGTGGTCATCCAGTCACGTAGTTGTTTGGTTAGGCTCACTATGTTTAGGGCACCTTTTCCAGCCCCCTCCCCTGCGGGGTGAGCAAAGTGCATACTGAATAACAGGCTGGCTGGGTCACGAGTGCAGGACGTGAGCTACTCTATATTCTCCTCGAGTAAACCGGAGATGACACGCCGCCGCCTACGCACCGATTTCTCACTAAGGACTCCCTGATTACACAGTCCTGCTCCCGTCGCAAATTGCCGATCACTGCAGGGCTATCCCGTATCGGACAGATGGTATTGTGCTTTAAATGACGCCTCTGCATGTATTTTTTTTTTTAATGTGTAAATGTTCTTGCACAACAAGTCCACAGTCCCTGACAGCTATGTGAATCTTGGCCCAGTGGCTTAGTGACTACGACGACTGCATAAGGAAAAGAAAGAAAATGGGTCGTTGTAAGGCACACTTGGTCTGGCTCCTCTGCTGCAATATGTCCGGCTAGGCTGGACCTGCCAGTAGCTACGCTATGGCTGACATAGCTGCCAGCTTCATTGGAGCACACGAACTCTGTAGTGTTGGCAGTTAGCCAACACTACGCACACTACTTGAGAGAGGAGGCCGAATGCACGCCTTAAACTCACGCAGGCTGGTGTGAGGTCTGAAACAGGATACGTAATGAATGCTATAAAGAAAAGTACGTAGCTGCTGGAATACTTAACTTTAATCCATCATTGTTGTACATCGCTCTTGACGATACAAGTGAGACTCTGTAGATACATGCAATGTAATGCTAATGGCGCCTTGCTACGTCGTAGCCATTGACTTAGCTGAAGGCTATTCTATCTGCTCTGCACAGGAGCGAGGCTTCGACAGTGTTGCATCGCTAGCTAAGTCGTCCGTACAACTGGGGCGAGTGCTAGTAAGTCTCTCTAGACCTGCCGTGTGGCGGCGCTCGGTCTGCAATTACTGACAGTGGTGACACGCGGGTCCGTCGTATACTAACGGACCGCGGCCGATTTAAAAGCTACCACCTAGCAAGTGTGGTGTCTGGCGGTGACACCACGAACTCTCTCCCTCACAAGGACAGTGCTACAATAAGGCGGTGCCTCCTGGGAGAGTTAGCGACAATAGTATCCTTAGCAAATCAGTTTGCGCTTCAGGCAGGTTGCTCTACAGGTTGCGCTTCAGGCAGGTTGACCATTTACACATTTACCCACCAGATTTTACAAGCATTAAATAATAAAATAGCACCTGTTGGTATTTTCTGAAACTTCTCTAAGGCATTTGACTTTGTGAATCACAGTGTTCTCCTAGATAAACTGACATTTTATTGGACTTATGGCATAGCCAACCAATGGATAATTTAATATGTATAGGGTTCCCCAAGGTTCTGTTTAAGGTCCACCACTGTTCCTCACATATGTAAACAATCCTGCACCTGGTTTACTAGAAGAAGAACTAGTCAACGTTGCAGATGACACTAGTATTGTAAACAGTCTGAGCATGTGTGAAGAAGCAGAAGAAATAGTAAACAGAGTTCTTAAAAGTACCACTGACTGTTTTTCTGCGAATGATCTCACGCTCAGCTTTAAAAACACGCAACATATTCAGTTCTGCACATCTACTGAAACTACATCAATGATAAGTGTAGCACATGCTCAGGAAATAATAAATAGGGTGTAAACTTCAAAAGTAACTAAACAAATGCTGTTTTTAGCCTTGTTTCACAATTTATTATCAATGTTATTGAACAACCTAGGTTTCAGGTTATAAGCCCAATTTCAAGTACAAAATGGGCTTATAACCCGAAACCTAGGTTGTGCAATAACATTAATAATAAATTGTGAAACAAGGCTAAAACAGTGTTTGTTTATTAATTTACAATGTTTCACCAACAACCCACAGTTGATTCAATTAAAACTTCAAAATTCTTAGGGGTCCATATAGATGAGAATTTTGTTGTTGTTGTGGTCGTCAGTCCTGAGACTGGTTTGATGCAGCTCTCCATGCTACTCTATCCTGTGCAAGCTTTTTCATGTCCCAGTACCTACTGCAACCTACATCCTTCTGAATCTGCTTAGTGTATTCATCTCTTGGTCTCCCTCTACGATTTTTACCCTCCACGCTGCCCTCCAATACTAAATTGGTGATCCCTTGATGCCTCAGAACGTGTCCTACCAACCGATCCCTTCTTCTGGTCAAGTTGTGCCACAAACTTCTCTTCTCCCCAATCCTATTCAATACTTCCTCATTAGTTATGTGATCTACCCATCTAATCTTCAGCATTCTTCTGTAGCATCACATTTCGAAGGTTCTATTCTCTTCTTGTCCAAACTATTTGTCGTCCATGTTTCACTTCCATACATGGCTACACTCCATACGAATACTTTCAGAAATGACTTCCTGACACTTAAATCAATACAGGATGTTAACAAATTTCTCTTCTTCATAAACGCTTTCCTTGCCATTGCCAGCCTACATTTTATATCCTCTCTACTTCGACCATCATCAGTTATTTTGCTCTCCAAATAGCAAAACTCCTTTACTACTTTAAGTGCCTCATTTCCTAATCTAATTCCCTCAGCATCACCTGACTTAATTTCACTACATTCCATTATCCTTGTTTTGCTTTTGTTGATGTTCATCTTATATCCTCCTTTCAAGACACTGTCCATTCCATTCAACTGCTCTTCCAAGTCCTTTGCTGTCTCTGACAGAATTACAATGTCATCGGCGAACCTCAAAGTTTTTAATTCTTCTCCATGAATTTTAATACCTACTCCTAATTTTTCTTTTGTTTCCTTTACTGCTTGCTCAATATACAGATTAAACAACATTGGGGAGAGGCTACAACCCTGTCTTACTCCCTTCCCAACCACTGCTTCCCTTTCATGTCCCTCGACTCTTATAACTGCCATCTGGTTTCTGTACAAATTGTAAATAGCCTTTCGCTCCCTGTATTTTACCCCTGCCCACCTTTAGAATTTGAAAGAGAGTATTCCAGTCAACATTGTCAAAAGCTTTCTCTAAGTCTACAAATGCTAGAAACGTAGGTTTGCCTTTCCTTAATCTTTCTTCTAAGATAAGTCGTAAGGTCAGTATTGCCTCACGTGTTCCAGTGTTTCTACGGAATCCAAACTGATCTTCCCCGAGGTTGGCTTCTACTAGTTTTTCCATTCGTCTGTAAAGAATTCGTGTTAGTATTTTGCAGCTGTGACTTATTAAGCTGATAGTTCGGTAATTTTCACATCTGTCAACACCTGCTTTCTTTGGGATTGGAATTATTATATTTTTCTTGAAGTCTGAGGGTATTTCGCCTGTTTCATACATCTTGCTCACCAGATGGTAGAGTTTTGTCAGGACTGGCTCTCCCACGGCCGTCAGTAGTTCCAATGGAATATTGTCTACTCCGGGGGCCTTGTTTCGACTCAGGTCTTTCAGTTCTCTGTCAAACTCTTCACGCAGTATCATATCTCCCATTTCATCTTCATCTACATCCTCTTCCATTTCCATAATATGTCCTCAAGTACATCGCCCTTGTATAGACCCTCTATATACTCCTTCCACCTTTCTGCTTTCCCTTGAGAATTTTATTGGACAAAATAAATGTTTGAACTCCTAAAACAATTTAGTTCAGCCATAATTTTACACTTAGAATCATTGCAGGTCTTGGGGAGAGACAAATCAGTAAACTGACATATTTTGCATATTTTCATTCAGTAATGTCGTATGGAATAACTTTATGGTGCAACGCACCTTTACGAAATAAAATTTTCATTATGCAAAAACGTGATGTAAATATAATATGTGGTGCTCACCCATGATCATCTTGTAGACATCTGTTTAATGTGTTGTGCATTCTGACACATGACTTCAGATGCAATGGTCCACCGCACAATTACGATTCCGGGAGAAATTATCCACCACATGACTGACAAAAAAGAAACTATGGAAACTACGGACATAACAACAGACCTGAAAGTCATCTGAACTGGCGGGATTCAAACAGGGCAGGGCCCCCTCAATAAGGTGAATTTGTAGAAGTTAGATCTCCAATAACAATGCACGCCAAAAAAGAGGCAGTAGACAATGACTCGCACTGCAGGCAGCCACGTGCGCAGCCACGTGCGTCGGCTGGCTCAGAGAAAAGTAACATAAGCTAACCTTGAAAAAAATTCCAGTGTTCTTTACCGACATGTACCGCATGATAATTGCGTTCAAGTTGATACTCGGCGTACTGAGGATGAGTAAATAATTGCACCACATTTCACATATAAAACCGTTTATTGAGAGATAATCTGATTTTTAACTTCGTCTTTGCCATAAAATGTTTCATTTCACATTGCTAGTACGCTTTGTCACACTTAGAAACTGTTAACATGCAACAAAGTTTTGAAGTTAGCTATCCAGTCTAGAACCTAGGGAACATATTTAGACAGTAATTCGAATTCATTGTTATAGTGAACAGACGACACAGTGTTATTATGGGTGTACATTCTTGCTTGTTAGTTGCACGATTATGTAACGACTTTAAGGCTGACATACTTAGAACTTATACCGATACTGCTAATGAGATTTTAATGCAACATTTTGGTTTACTTGAAAATACATTATGGATTTAAAGTGCTTTCTGAGAGATACCAGATGACACAGTTGTTAGTTTATTTGGCAGCTACACGACTATATCATGACGCTACTAATATGTGACACAATTTACATTGCTGCTTTTGCGGTGTATCTGTTTTATATCTGCACAGTTTTTCTGAATTATTCTGGAAAGTAAAACAGGTTTTAGTAGTAACGTTTGTGGTATAGCTACAATGAGACAGCCTTTTCTGTAGCACAACAATATGTTACAGTACAGTACTTTCTTCATCACAGCAATAAGCGTAACAACTACGATATCTATACGCATAGCAATTCACTTTGTTTATTACGAGGTAAATACATTGACTTCTACAGAACTTTGCTTACAAACGACGATAATTACGACATTTGGCACAGTTTTTACCATTAAGTAATGAGAGAGATTATCTTACAACAAGTCGCGCAGTTTAGCGCTGCAGTACACGTATTTGAGTGATTAATTTAGTACTTAAAACATTGATTTTTAAAGATCTTTGAATTACAGAGAAACATAGGTTTTCTGTGATACATTTAATTCCATTGGTGTAATCTGTAACACCTGAGGGTATAATTACATTAATCCTCTGGGGGTACACGCATGCTTTGTGTGATGGGGAGATGAGCGGGGGGCGTGCTGAAGAGGGCCAGCTAGGGAGGGACGGGACGTGGGAAGGAAAGAGGCAAGTATGGAGTGCAGGGTCTCAGGGGGAGGGGGGGGGGAAGGAGGAAAATCCGCTCTGGGAGAAGGAGGGAAGAGGAAAAAAGGGAGCCCTGGGGAGGGGGGGGGGGGGGAACAAGGCCAGGTTATAGTTGGAAGGAAGGGTAGATGTCACGGCGAAGTTCGTCATCCGGGAGGGGGAGGTGTTGGAAATTGCCCTGATGAAGGTGATGGAGGGTGTGGAGGTGGAGAGAGGGAGGGATACAGCGATAGAGGCGTGGCAACGGTCGTGGGGTGGAGAGGAAGGAGGAAACCAGAGGGTGGGTGGGATCAAGCCTGCGGACAATGTAAAGGATGCGGAGATGTTGGAGGAACAGGAGGAGGTGGGGGAAGGGGATCAGTTCATACAGGAGCCGTGTGGGGGGAAGGAAGGCGGATACGGAAGGCAAGGTGGAGCGCATGGCGTTCAAGGATTTGGAGGGCCTTGTAAAAGCGGGTGGGGGCGGAGATCCTGGCAATGCTGGCATAACAGAGGATAGGATGGATGAGGGATTTGTAGGTGTGGAGGATCATGGAAGGATGCAATCCCCATGTCCGGCCAGAAAGGAGTTTCAGAAGGCGGAGGTGGGAATGGGCTTTCTGCTGGATGGTCTGGAGATGAGGGGTCCAGGTGAGGTGGCGGTCGAGGGTGAGGCCAAGGTATTTCAGGGTGGGGGTGAGCTGGATAGGACGACCATAAATGGTGAGGTAGAAATCATGGAGGCGAAAGGAGCGAGTGGTGCGGCCTATGATGATTGCCTGGGTTTTGGAGGGGTTGAGACGGAGGAACCACTGGTTACACCAAGTGGTGAACTGGTTAAGGTTGGTTTGGAGGATACGTTGAGACCGTTGAAGGGTAGGATAGAGAGCCAGGAAGGCAGTGTCAGCAGCATACTGGAGAAGGAGGACTGGTGCGGGTGGCTTGGGCATATCAGCTGTGTACAAGATATAAAGGAGAGGGGAGAGGACAGTACCCTGGGGGACGCCAGCTGTGGGATAAAAGATACGGGAGTTGGTGCTGTGGAGGGTGACATAGGAAGGACGGTGCGAGAGGAAGGAAGCGACCAGATGGACTAAATTGATAGGCAAGGTGTAGGTTTGGAGTTTAAAGAGGAGACCGGGATGCCATACACGGTCATAGGCATTTTGGAGGTCAAGGGAAACAAAAATGGCGGAGCGACGGGAGTTGAGCTGGAGGGACACAAGGTGAACAAGGTTGAGGAGTTGGTCTTCAGCAGAGAAGGAGGGTCGGAAGCCACACTGGGTAAGGGGGAGGAGGTGATGTTGAGCAAGGTGCTCATGGATACGGCAGGAGAGGATGGATTCAAGGACCTTACTGAAGACAGAGGTGAGGCAGATAGGAAGATAGGAAGAGGTGGCAGAAGGGGCTTTGTTGGGTTTGAGGAATAAGAGGATGTGGGAGGTCTTCCACAGGTCAAGGTAGAAGCCAGTAGAGAGGATGACATTATAGAGATGGACGAGGACAGTCAGGAAGGTATAGGGGCTTTCTCGAAGGTGACAGTAGGTGACACAGTCATGACCAGGGGCCGTGTTGCGTTTGGACCGGAGGATAAGTTTAATGTCTTGTTCTGTGATGGGAGTGTTTATGTTGGAGGGGGGCAACTGCCCCAATTACTGGAGACTAGGAGCAAGTGGAGCGACCGAGGTATTGGCACATTCCATGACGGTGGGGAAAAGAGAATAATCAAAGTGGGGATCATTGGGCATGGAGAAGACCTCAGAAAGGTGGGAAGCGAAGTGGTTGGCCTTACTGAGTTGTCAGGAAGGGGGCGATCGTTATGGAGAAGGGGGTAGTGGGGAGTGGAAACGGAACCTGTAAGGAGATGGAAGGCTGACCAGTACTTGGAGGTGTTGATAGGGAGGGTGGTGTTGAGTCGTGTGCAGGTCTGGCGCCAGTCTCGGCGTTTTGTTGCTGTAATAGGGTTCCGTACGTGTCGCTGTATTTGCCGGTGGCGTTGAAGTGTATCCCTGTCACGAGTGCGCAGGAAGGAGCGATAGAGGCGGCGGTATTCACGGAGGAGGAGGACAGCCCGCGGAGGGAGAGTGGGACAGTGTGGGTGGATGGTTTTAGTAGGAACATGGGCCTCCACAGCGTCAGTAATTACCTTCTGAAGGAAGGACGAGGCGTGGATGATGTCGTCAGGATGGCGATAGGTAAGAGGGTGGCTTTCGACCTGGGTGGAGATGGAGTCCCGGTAGGCATCCCAGTTGGCACAGTGATAGTCATGGACGACCTTGGGAGGGGGTGCAGGTTGCGGAGCCAGAGGGGGGCGGTGAGCAGATGTTATGGTGAGAAGGACAGGGAGGTAATCGCTACCTGTGGGGTCAAGGACGGCGACAGCGATACGCCCAAGGAGGTTGGCGGAGGCAATGACAACATCAGGGGTGGTGTCACTTTCGGGTCGGGTGTGCTGGGGAAGGGGAACAAGGTCACCTTGGATTGTGGAGATGAACTGATGCCAACGCCGAAGGGCAGCAGGAGTGCGGCTATGGATGTTGAGGTCGGTGGCAATCACATAGGTGGAGAAGGTGTGGTCAATGTGCGAGATGAAGTCAGAAGGAAGAGGAGCAGTGGAGCGGACATAGATGGTGGCACAGGTAATGGTGAGGGAGGGGAAGAAGACGCTAAGGATAATGTGTTCAGTGGGGTCATTGAGGAGAGGTTGTGGCCAGATGGGGATATGCTTAAGGTGGCCAATCGCGACTCCACCCTGCGCACGAGGACCAGGAGGGTCAGTGCGGTGGAGGATATAAGGAGAGGTGCAGATAGAATGGTGGGGCTGGAGAAAGGTTTCGTTCAAGAGGAAGGTGTCGACCTGGTGGTGGTAGAGGGTGTGCATGAGAAAGTATTTGTTGGAGCGGAATGAGCGAATGTTCTGGAAGAGGATGCGATACTCGTGCCGTGCCACGGCGGGAAGGAGGGGGGTAAGAGAGTGAAGGGAAGAGACTTAAACTAGGGTGTCGAGGCGGGTGAAGGTGAAGTGGGCTTGGTTGTGGGAGTAGGTGGCATAGGTGTTCAGGTGGAAAACGGAGCAAGCGGCAAGGGAGATTTGTTGGAAGGTGTGTGGGTGCTGAAAAGGGTGAATGTTTCGGAGGACAACGGTAAGGAACCAGATGATGTCCTCAGCCGTGGGGGGTGGACGGAGGGAGTTGTTGGGATGGGCAGGGGGATCGACGAGGCGAACTGGGACTGTAAGCTCAGGGGTGGCTGGAGGGGGTTTAGCTTTACACTTGTGAGAGTAGGTGGGATGGGGGCCATTGCAGGTATTACAGGAAGGAGGAGCAGCGAGGTTGGGGCAGTTCTTAAGAAAGTGGGAGGCCTTGCAATGGGGACAGGTGGGGTGGGTTTTGCAGTTGGGAGTCAGGTAGTCATTGTACATCAGGCACCGCTGGCAATGGAAGGGTTGGGGAGGCGATTTGGAGGATTCGACAGGGTGGCGACGGTGGTATATCAGGGTACCCTGGGTAAGGAGATGGTCAATGGATGGGGCGGACTCAGAGAACACCCGCATGAGGTAGGTGGGACCAGAGGCATTGTGGATACGGTGGACAGAGCGGATTTCCAAGTCCGGGTGGGAGTTCAGTTCTGCCAACACTTCATCCTCTGTGATCACCGGGTTGAGCTCGGTGATCACAGCTGTGTAGGTAGGGGGGCGACGGGGAGGCTGGGGCTGATGAGGAGTGGAAGCGGAAAGGAAGGGTGTCAGAGAGGCGTGGGGACCAAACATAACTCGTGGGAGTTTTCGCAGGAGGTCTGTGTGAAAGGATGGGGACGGGGACTTGATAAGAACTGAGTCCCTGCGGGGAATGAGTTGGGAAATGGGAGCACCAGGTAAGTACTTTCGTATCTCCATGGTGAGGGTACGAGCATCGAGGAACTTAGGATCGGGAGTTGACAGGATAAAGGTGTGGAGGGCGGGGGCCGAGGTATGTGTGGCAGGAGGAGGGGTGGTGTCCATGAAGACCGCAGGGGGAGGGGGAGGTGGTGTGGACTTCTTGAGGGAAGTGGCAGGAGCAGGGTCGGAAATGACGCGCTTTTGGGGTTTTTTGGAGACTGGAGGCTGGGAGGAGGGGAGAGGAACGGGGAGGAGAGGGAGGTGGCAGGTGGCAGATCCCTGTGGCGTAGTGGAGGCACCGGGAGAAGCAGCCGGTTCAGTGGTGGCGATGGTGGCTCGGCGCGACGTGATGCGGGCGGGAGATGCAGATGACGAAGTGATGGGGTGGGTGAGAGAGGGGAAGCCGACCACTTGGGGGGCGGCAGCAGAGGCGACAACAGAAGCGTACGTGAGGGCGGGGGTAGTAGTGGGAGCTGTTGAGGGTGTGGAGGCTGGAGGAAGGGTGTAGAGGTGTGGGTATACAGCAGGGGAGGAGATAGGGGGCTGGGTAAGTGAGGGAAGGGAAGGGGAAGTGTGAGGAGGGAGGCCAGGGGCGGCACTCCAGGAAGTGACTGTGGGAGAGGGGGAGGGGGAGGGGGAGGTGTAGATGATAGTGGAAGTGGGAGTACTCATTGCAGACGAACGGTGACTGACAGACGGACGGGCAGCAGGCGGCGGCTGCGGCGGCGTCGGTGGCGGCGGTCGGCGACGAACAGCGGACGGACAGCAAACAGCAACGGCGGCGGCGGCGGCGATGGACAGCGAGCAAGCAGGCAGACGGACGGACAGACGGACGAACAGCTACAGCAGCAAGCGGCGGGCGGACAGACAGACAGACAGACAGACACAATCTTCGAAGACAGAGATTCCACCCTGAGAGTAGCCCAGGCTTTGCAATCTGACGCTTTCGAAGGAGGGGATCCAACCCTCTAGATGGCATTATACTCGACCGTATCGAGTTATGTAGTGGATTTTTGTTCCATTTATTGCGAGTTGTCATGGCGGATGGTAGTGGTGTGCGACAAATTCTGGAGAAACAAGCGAGAGACATTGTTTGCGGGGTACATGCTTTCATCACACGTAACATACGTGTATGTGCGTACCGCAGCCGTCGCGTGGAACCCCCGAAGCGCTATCCCTGTTCTTCCCTCGAGCTGCGCGAACCGCCATTATTCGTGGATCGAACTACACCAGGTGTAGAGGTATGAAGCCGGAATTTCCGTGTACGTGGTGCTAGCCGTCAGTGTAGGGCCCGTGAGACGGCGTCCGCAGCGCCATCTGCTGTCTGTAACGGCTGACGACGAGCGTCAACACGGTAATCAGAGTTTCATACATCGGTGTCTGTTTCAAACCTGTAAACATGTCGAGTTTTGTGCCTACGAACTACGATTTGCGGACAGCATTGGTTTTATGTTATTGTTTGATAAAAAAAAAATTGCTGCAAAATCGCATCGAATTCTTGTCGAAGCTTTCGGCGAACATGCTCGTGGGAAAACACAGTTTATCGAATGGTTCAAAAAATTCCAAAGTGGTGATTTTGACGCTAGAAACGAGTGCGGGAAACCACCGAAAAAGTTGGAAGACAACGAATTGCATGCTTCGTTGGATGAAGATGGTACTCAAACTCAACAGTAACTCTCGAAACAATGGAATGTGTTTCTCTTCGATAGAAAGCTATGGGAAAGGTGCAGAAAGTGGGAAAACGGGTACCGCATGATCTGAACAAAAGACAGCAAGTAAATCGAACGAACACTTGTGAAATGATGCTTGCTAGCTGAAAATGAAAGTCGTTTCTCCATCTAACAATGACAGATGATGACAAATGGATGTACGAGGTGCATTCAAGTTCTAAGGCCTCCGACTTTTTTTTCTCCGGACTGGAAAGAGATAGAAACACGCGCATTGTTTTAAAATGAGGCCGCGTTCATTGTCAATACGTCCCAGAGAAGGCAGCACCATACGGCAGATAGAATTTTACCGCCAGGGGCGAGAATTAGAACTGTTTTAAATACTTAAAATGGTGACGTTTTGCTTACTTGAACAGCGTGCAATCATTCGTTTTTTTGAATTTGCGTGGTGTGAAACCAATTGAAATTCATCGACAGTTGAAGGAGACATGTGGTGATGGATTTATGGATGTGTCGAAAGTGCGTTCGTGGGTGCGACAGTTTAATGAAGGCAGAACATCGTGTGACAACAAACCGAAACAACCTCGGGCTCGCACAAGCCGGTCTGACGACATGATCGAGAAAGTGGAGAGAATGGTTTTGGGGGATCGCCGAATGACTGTTGAACAGATCGCCTCCAGAGTTGGCATTTCTGTGGGTTCTGTGCACACAATCCTGCATCACGACCTGAAAATGCGAAAAGTGTCATCCAGATGGGTGCCACGAATGCTGACGGACGACCACATGGCTGCCCGTGTGGCATGTTGCCAAGCAATGTTGACGCCCAACGACAGCATGAATGGGACTTTCTTTTCGTCGGTTGTTACAATGGATGAGACGTGGCTGCCATTTTTCAATCCAGAAACAAAGCGCCAGTCAGGTCAATGGAAGCACACAGATTCACCGCCACCAAAAAAATTTCGGGTAACCGCCAGTGCTGAAAAAATGATGGTGTCCATGTTCTGGGACAGCGAGGGCGTAATCCTTACCCATTGCGTTCCAAAAGGGTGCTACGGTAACAGGTGCATCCAACAAAAATGTTTTGAAGAACAAATTCCTTCCTGCACTGCAACAAAAACGTCCGGGAAGGGCTGCGCGTGTGCTGTTTCACCAAGACAACGCACCCGTACATTGAGCTAACGTTACGCAACAGTTTCTTCGTGACAACAACTTTGAAGTGATTCCTCATTCTCCCTACTCACCTAGTGACTTTTGGCTTTTTCCAACAATGAAAGACACTCTCCGTGGCCGCACATTCACCAGCCGTGCTGCTATTGCCTCAGCGATTTACCAATGGTCAAAACAGACTCCTAAAGAAGCCTTCGCCGCTGCCATGGAATCATGGCGTCAGCGTTGTGAAAATGTGTACGTCTGCAGGGCGATTACGTCGAGAAGTAACGCCAGTTTCATCGATTTCGGGTGAGTAGTTAATTAGAAAAAAAATCGGATGCCTTAGAACTTGAATGCACCTCGTATTTTGAGAACCATAAGCTTCGTAAATCACGGCTGAATCCAGGCAAACCATCGACATCCACTGCAAGACGAAATCGCCTTGGAAAGATTGGTGGGATTAGAAGTGTGTCATCTATTATGAGCTGCTTAAACCTGGCGAAATACTGATCCATACCAACAGCAAATGATCGATGTAAATCGAGCATTACGTAAAGATCGACCGGAATATGGAAAAAGGCAACACAAAATCATATTGCACCATAATAACGCCCCCTCGCACACAGCAAAACAGGTTAGGGAAACAAGCGAGACGTTCAGTTGGCTTATTCTCCAGACTTGGCTCCGTCCGATTACTAGCTATTTGCATCAGTGGGACATGCTCTCGCTGAAGAACGCTTCAGTTCCTATGAAAATGTACGAAAATGGCTCGCTGACTGCTTCGATTCAGAAGAAGAAACTTTTTTTTTGCGTGGCCTTCATGGCCTGCTGGAGAGGTGGGAGAAAAGTATAGATAGCAATGGAGATTATTATGAATGAAATATCATTTATCGACTACCTATAGGCAGATGATGAGCAGCCTCACAGATGTTAAGGTCATTCCATCTGAGGCCTTAGACAGTGACCATCGGCTGTTGGTAGCCACCCTGAGAGAGAAAAAAGATAGGAGGGCAACAGATATACAGGAGAAAAGGTTGAAGACATGTATGCTGAAAGAGGATGAACGGAGGACCCAGTACCAGACACTGATCAGGAAGAAGCTGCCAAGGGAAGATCAGAGAACAGTGGAAGAAGAATGGGGAGATTTTGAGAGGGCTCTAGTTGAGGCAGCTGAGACTGTGTGCGGAAGAACTAGCACAAAGAGGAGAAGTAAGGAAACCCCATGGTGGAACAACATATGTAAAGAGGCAGTACTTCGAAAGAACAAAGCCTTCAGAGAATGGTTCCAGACCCGAACAGAGGAAGCTAGGGTAAAATATAAGGAAAGCAAGAAAGCGGAACAGACCATAGTAAGGGCAGAGAAGAAGAAGTGGATGGAAAAATGGACAAGAATGTTAGAAGAGGACAGTGAAGGGAACAAAAAAGTACTTTACACCATGGTAAGAAATAAGAGGAACGACAGAAGCGAGTGCCTGAGAATCATGGATAATAATGGAAGAGTTGTGGAGGAAATGCATGAGCTCAAAAAGATTTGGAAGGAGTAATTTGAAGATCTGTTGAATGCCGCCAAGCTGGTAACTAACAGCGTTGGAGAGCCTAAGGCAGCAGACGATTATAATAGTGGGGAAATTGATGATCTAACTTGGAATGAAGTGGAAGAAGCCATAAAGAGGATGAAAGGGGGCAAGGCACCAGGTTGGGACGAAGTAACAGTGGATATGATACGAGCAGCAGGAGAACTAGGAACCCAGTGGCTATACAGAGTGCTGAGGGTGGTGTGGAAGGAGAACAGAATTCCTGAGGATTGGAAGAAAGGAATTATAGTCCCGATCTTCAAGAAAGGGGATAAAAGGAGATGTGAGAACTACAGAGGAATCACTCTGCTATGCCACTGTGGAAAAATCTATGAAAAGATCCTGGAGAAGAGAATAAGAAGCAGTATTGAAAGTAGACTGAAAGAGGAGCAGTATGGTTTCAGACCGGGAAGACCAACAACGGACCTCATATTTGCGGTAGGGCAACTGCAGGAAAGGCACTATGAGTACGGGAAGGACTTAATCATGGCCTTTTTAGATATTGAGAAGGCGTATGACAGTATCTGTAGGGACAAGCTCTGGGATGTGCTGAACGCAAAAGGGATAGATGAAGAGATAACATGAAAAGTCAGAAAAATGTATGAGGGAAGTGAGAGTTGTGTGAAAGTGGGGAGGGAACGTACTCCATGGTTCAAGCTGGAAAATGGGCTGCGACAGGGAAGTGCACTTTCGCCTTTATTGTTTATTATTGTTATGGATGAAATCCTACAGCAAGTATCAGATGCAATTGGAGATCATAAAATGAAAGCAGTGCTTTTTGCCGATGACCTGATGTTATGGGGAAATTGCGAGAAGGAGGTGCAAGAGCAGTTAGATGTATGGGAGGCAACGGCAGCACAATATGGAATGCATTTCTCTGCAAAGAAAAGTGAAATAATTGTCACAACAAAGAAGAAGAATAGGCCAAATGTGGGTATAACTTGTGGAGGGGAAAAACTACAAGTGGTAGAGAACTTCAAGTACCTGGGAAGCATGATTGAAAGTAAGGGGGCAAACGCAATGGAAATAAATGAAAGGTGCAGAAAAGCAGGGCAGTTCTACAAATGCATTAGGGGGCTTATTTGGAGCAAGGAGGTGCCACAGAAATCCAAGGGAATTATATACCGAACCTACTTTGTCCCCATATTGGCATACGGATGTGAGACATGGGTAATGCACAAAAGCGACAAAAGTAGAATACAGGCTAGTGAAATGAAGTTCCAGAGGAGCAGGTTGAGTGTAACAAGACGAGACAGATTGCGAAATGTGTATGTGAGGAAAAGACTAAAGGAGGAACCAGTACAGGACAGGATAGAAAAATCAAGACTGCAGTGGTATGGACACATGAAGAGAATGGATGAGGGAAGAATTCCAAAGAGGATGTTTGATCTGCAACTGGAGGGGAAGAGGCCCAGAGGAAGACCAAGAGATAGATGGGTGAAGGGAGTGAAGGAATGTGTGATGAGAAGAGGAGAGAACTGGACGAAGGTGGAAGAGGGGGAATGGTGGAAAGACAGAACACGATGGAGAGGCTTGTGTTCCCGACAGACCCAGCCAGTGGCTGGAAACTGTCCAAGATGATGATGATGATGATGAATATCATTTATCCGTTTCAAACAACAGACGTGTAATCATTGCAACCAAATTCCGGTTTCATACTTCTACACCTGGTAGTTAAATTCGTAGACTTCGCAAACTACGTAAAGAACATCATCGAAGTTCTGAAGTGCTTTCGCTCGCCGCATTCCTGGATAAGCGGCCGACGGTCGAGCGTGTGTCGTTTTCCGCAACTTCTACAGTCGCTGCTGACGTCAGCAGCAGCAGCGCCAGCAGCAGCAGCAGCAGCAGCAGATGGGACACCGGGCAGCGTCAGTGTCTGCCGGCAGCATCTTGCCGAGAGAACTCTAGAGGCAGGCAGCCATAACGGTGTGGTAAAACCTGAAGCCAGAAGACAATGTCCTGTCACAGAGAGTGACACACACTCCACCGGATGACGTAACAAGCGATGTTCACCACTGAATATGGCTGGGGACATCGTAAATTTCCTCCAAGAAAGTTCCTTTTGCTGTAAGAAACGAACTAATGCAGAAAGGGTCCAAAGTGGCCATGTTTCCGTCCAATTTGCTTGGACTGATACAAGATCTACGAGAGGAGAGTGAACGATTAGGTTGAGCTTCTAGTACAGGAGAACTCCAAACTGAAAGAAAAAGCAAGTGCGTCTATTCCTCCATGTTCTGCTGTCGCAGCTTCGCAAAAACCAACGCTAAGTACAACAGCCAAGATACAGAAATCAGCAATGAAGAAAACCAACACACTCTATCCTAGATCCACCGACAACAATGATGCCAAACATTTAAAGAAGAAACTTACTGACGCAATAAATCTGAGGATGCATAAGATTACGATTTAATCGATCCGGACAGCCAAAAGCATTGTCATAGTGGAAACAGAAAATAACGATGACTGCAAAAGCTTCAACGGAAAGCTAATCAGGTACACAAAGTTAAAGGTGAACCACCGAAAAGGGGGAGGCCTCTGCTAATTGTGTGCAGTGTGCTTAAGAAGGTGGACGACAATGGGCATGTCGACCATATTTATGAGCTTAACTTGTCTGAGCACCGACAAAACAAGGAGTTTGAAGGACAGGTATGACTGAGATTCCGAAACGGACCGCGAGAGGGAAAATACGTCAATCACATAACCAAAGTCACTTCTCGCGTTTGTAAATTTCTTCGGCAAAAAGAAAATGTGTATGCCGGTTTCCGTTTTGGGAATGAACGATTACGTGGACGTGCCAAAATGTTATAAACGTTGTAATATAGGTCACACCAATAAGATCTTGTAAGTGTAAAGAGAGGATGTACTCCCACTGTGGAGCAGAGGACCACCACAAAAACACATACTCAAGAATCGGAAAGAAACCTGTCTGCATTCCTTACCGTAACAGGAACAGAAAATATGACTCACCTGCGAAAGACTGTACAATTTATGCATTGCCTTTAGAACGTGGAATAGCTAGAACAGACAATGGATCCATCTAGAATACAAGCAAACGTAGACTTGTCAACTCCATATCAAATGTGATTAAAGGAAAGGGGAAAAAAACTAGCACAGGAAACGGAAGGTCAGATCGTGCCACATCCTGGAGTCAGAAGCTTGGGGCTATACTCACCAGTAGACGAGTGTCACATCTTGCCGATACTGCAACACCAATCACTAAAAAGTTCATTGAGAAGCAGCATCTTGAGACTTCAGGAATTTCACAGATGACATGAGACTGCAGTGGAGATTAGGGACAATAGTTCCAAAATAACGTACAAGACAGACTCTTAAATGGGTAACAATCCAGCTAAAGATGTGTTGCATGATAAATGAACTCAATCCAAAGCAATTTTGTGTAAATGAAGCTCAACATTTAGGAGGCTTACACAGAGACAGTATAACTGACCTGTCCTCAAGACAAGAATGCACATACATAATTTGTCAACAAAGTTTAGACCATTATCTGATCTTCTTCGGCAGGCGTTTAAGGGAAGAAATGAACATTCGACATTGAGCATTTTTAAGTGAAAGCGTAGATGAACGTTCGACATTGAGCATTTTTACGTGGAAGCGTATGGACTTTTTTTTATCCCTCCCTCCCCTCTCCAAATACTTTGTTTGCATTCGAAACACGTAAATGGTTAAAGATACTATAGATAAATGCTGCTAGAAGCAAATTTGCCCGACTATGACTGAAAAACGAAAACCAGTTGACGAGTTGAGTGTTGATAGGGTCAGTTTGCAAGAATCATACAGAGCTCCAATATTTTCCTGAAGATATATTAAAAGTTACCGGCCACTATTGGGTAATGTCTGCCACTGTCCGTACAAGTAGGAAATTCACTGTGTCAAAAGTGGCACACCTGTGTGACAGGCAGTTGGCCACAGTAGAAGTGAATTACGCGCAGACAAAGTGGGTTGTCGAAAGCATATATACGCATTATTCTCGTCTTTTCATACCTTATGTAGGTCATCTCAGGTCGGTTGTTCTATGTGGGTGAGGTGCGTGTTTCCTTGTGGCTACAGATGCGAGTGCAAAATCCTCCCTCTGGCCCAATAGACAAACTGACGAAAGAGTTGTGAAACTAGAGGACGCACTACAGGAAGTGGACCTCATTGTTTTCAATCTAGAAGGCCAGTCGAACACATTCGAGGGACGAGAAGGTGTAGCCACTAACATAACTATCACTTTATCAAACAGCATCGTAGCAACTATGATTAACAGTGGTTCAGGAAATTAAAACAATACGCTGGTTGAAGATGACTGCAATTTGACTTATGAGAAAATCGCATTTGTTATTGACAGAAAAGATTAACAAACCCACAATTCCTAAAGAGGATGGATCAATAACGATTGGATGGAGGGAGTCAGCAGAATATCTGCTAATCGCCCTACTTCCTGATAATAACACAGACACAGATATTGAAATGCACGCAGAACTTAGAAGTGAAATAGATAACGAAGACAAAAATCAGACGTTGGTGACAACTTTCGCTCAAGAAGAAGCTACTGTCACAATTTCCAAGCTCACAAGTGGAAAGGTACCAGATACTGATGGCATCTAACCTGGCATCGTGCGGATAATAGGTCCACTAATAGCGCCAAATTTGACAGCATTACTAAACCAGTCGTTGCAAATAGATACGCTCTCGGCGATACGAAAACAGCCAGAACAGTAGCGATTAAAAAGGGAAGGGATAAAGAACCTGCATCACCGGAAAGCTATAAATCTATTAGCTTTATAGTCTTGGCCAAAGTTCAGGAATGTCTGCTCTGTCATAGGTTGCAGGTACACAGAGGGCTCTTGGGGCTAAGTCAGTGTGAATATGGAGTCAGTCCACAGCTCGTGGTCGTGCGGTAGCGTTCTCGCTTCCCACGCCCGGGTTCCCGGGCTCGATTCCCGGCGGGGCCAGGGATTTTCTCTACCTCGTGATGACTGGGTGTTGTGTGATGTCCTTAGGTTAGTTAGGTTTAAGTAGTTCTAAGTTCTAGGGGACTGATGACCATAGATGTTAAGTCCCATAGTGCTCAGAGCCATTTGAACTTTTATGGAGTCAAAAAATGGAAGTCTATAGATGTTGCGGTTAATGGGGACCTCCAAATTGTAGAAAATTCGAAAGCGAAGTATGCAGTCGTGCTCATGATTGACATCGCAAGCGCATTCGATAATTCTTGGTGCCCTGCGACGTTCGCACGCCTTGTAGATCTCAAGAACCTCAAACGTCCGTTCAGCAGCTTTGTAGATTATTGTAGAGGACGTAGCGGCTTGCGTTGCAGAGCTAGGTAATATAGAAGGTTACCCAGGGCTGTTCTCAAAGCTCCAAAAATGGTCTATTGGATTGGGATCTTAGTACTAAACTCCTACTACACCACTTAAATGGAGCAGATGCTATTGAAGGTGTCGTTGGATAAGTAGATGTGAAACGTCCCCTTTGAACAATTATAAATGACCTACTGTGCTGATAAACCTCTTACATTATTTGATTTTCAAACAGCCGAGCAGAGCTGAACGTACTAAGACATTTCGCTCTTTCCCTATTCTGATCAACAGTAAACTGAGACACAATATTTATAGTGCAGCGCAGTCTGACTTTCAACAATCCCTACAAAAGAATGGCTGACTAACATTAACCTATACCTTTCACAAATCACTTACCTCACGAAAGTCGTCGTTACTCGAACTACTGCAACACAACAAGCGCCACTACTGCCAGCTAAATAAAAGATTCAAACTACTGAAGGCACTAACTACTGATAGGCATAGTTAGCAAATGAGAGATTTTGATAGAGAACAATGTTCTCTTACAAGTGTTCAAAAGTCATAATATATATAGAAGTTCATGACATCAATTCTTACAAATTTACTGTCTCTGATGGACACACGTCCAGATCGTCCGCTCTCAAAATTCCGCCACCTCTCTCCCCACATCCACCACTGCTGGCGGCTCGCCTCCAACTGCGCAACGCTACGCGCTGTTAACAGCCAACTGCCCAACACTACAATAGCGATTATTGCAACAATGCCGATCAGCCTCAGACTGCACACAGCACAGCCAGTGATTTTCATACAGAGCGCTACGTGGCGTTACCAATAAAAAAACCTAAACAGCCTACTCATGCTCCCCACAAAAAATCTTACAAATTGTTTTGGGCACTGGCCAATACATATTTGAAAAAAAATTTTTGATACAATGTTGGTCAAAAGCTAAAATTTTCTCAGTCCATAAAGACAGTCCTGATCATTCATCACAGTAAAATTGCAGCCTTTTTTTTCTCAAAGTCTGAGCAGTAAAAGAAAATGCACACGGAAGTAGTGGATTTCCATGCAGTCTTGAAGAAGTAGTGTTGTCCTTCCAACGGAAAAACAGTGCTGATTCTTGACATGCAGACAGGTAATGGGCCACAACAGAGCAAACCCACAGCAGAGTCAGTCGAAGTTCGAAGAATATTGGTAGGTAGGTCATCACAGAGCAGACCCACTGTAGTCCTGGTAGAGCTTATGGTATTGGTGGGCCATCAGAGGTGTTGACCCACTGCAGTCCTTGTAGAGACGGCCAGCAGCCATCTGCTGCGACTGTGCAGGTGCACAATCACCATCGAAGTGTCTTGCGGAGAATATAGCAAGTCCATAACCACCACTTGTGCACTCACAAATTTTTTTTTTTGAAATGTCCTTAGAACCAGCAATGCTGTTAACCAGTCCCTTGCTGAATTATTAACACACGTCGAAACACTAACAGTCCTCTTTTTTTTCACATATTGTGCATATACTATGACCAACAGAAATGTGTGCAGAGAAATGCACGCTTACAAGTTACTTAATTTGATGAGCTGGTGTCCATTACAATTTTATAACATGAGAATACAATTACAGAGATACAGAGAACATCATGAAAACATAATAATATAGGTAACAATTGTAGTAATACAGGCTTTACAAAAGAATAGAAATAGTCATATACATCAGTGTTACAGGAATTATGACATAAGTAAATATAATAAATAATGAGAATACTTTTTGAAACATTAATTTCACACATGAGCATTAAAACAAAACAGAATAAATAATGTCTCAACATCTTTACAAAGTAAATAACATATTATTAATGCAAATTATATTTGAGGATAACAGTATTCCTCATCATAGTGAATGTAGCTTAGTACTAGAAAAATTCTACAACATAAATCTTATTAACTAATCACATAAAGAAAGGAAGAACACAAATTCATAAGGGTACACAAACACATAGAGGGATAACACAAAAGGAAAGGACAGGGTTTGTTTTACTGCAGTACTTTGCATGGAGATCTCCCTTCGTTCATCATTATTCCCAAAAAGTCCTATCTAAGCCTGCTTTTTGCATTCTATCCATCCTCTATTAAAATAATTATTGTTCATTGTACAGTACCTTTTCTTTTACGAACTTAGTGAATGTAGCTTAGTACTAGAAAAATTCTACAACATAAATCTTATTAACTAATCACATAAAGAAAGGAAGAACACAAATACATAAGGGTACACAAACACATAGAGGGATAACACAAAAGGAAAGGACAGGGTTTGTTTTACTGCAGTACTTTGCATGGAGATCTCCCTTCGTTCATCATTATTCCCAAAAAGTCCTATCTAAGCCTGCTTTTTGCATTCTATCCATCCTCTATTAAAATAATTATTGTTCATTGTACAGTACCTTTTCTTTTACGAACTTTTTTCGTATAACTTCTCAATGCATTTCTTCCAATTCATCATAACTCTTTCTCTTATATAGCCTACCCCCTCTTAAGCTAACTTAAATCTACTGAGCTCATATGCATAAACTAAGGGACGAGGCAATGCAGCAGCACAAAACAATTAATACAAACAGCAATGACAAAAAAATTCAAATTGGCAAAGCAAGCAGCAGTATATCTAAATTAGCAAAGCAAATGCAACATTACAACTAATATAAGGCAATGTGCAGCAAATAAGAAATATAAATCAGTAGTAAAACTGGCTTAGCAGAGTAATACAAAGAGAAATTCAGTAGCACTATGCCTGGCAAACAGCAGCAACAAATGTAATGACTTACATTTAAACATGAAAAACCCACAAGCAGAAAAAATAGTTCACTAAGGACAACAATGCAGATAAGGTAAATTTATATTCACATCTTAATGTCTATGTAATTAAAGTGGTGCACCACAAAAACTTATTCTACAAAAAATTACCAAGTACTTGAAAAGAAAATTATGTATGCAGTTACTGTTATTAGTCCCTTCTTACCGTTCTTTCCTTTCCAAGTGCTGCTTTCTCGAAGAATGTGGATCATAAAATTATTATTTAATAGATCTGTTGACAGAAAGTGTTCACATTAGCAAATGCATTTAATTTTATTTTATAAAAGCAATGCTGTAACACAGCTGGAAATCAGATATCAAATGAAATAAGCAACTATGTACAAAGCATAAAAATATCATTCAAAAGTCATGTGACATTTCATAAGTTAGTAGAAATTCTCTCAACTCTTGTAGAAAGACACTTGTCATAATCAAGTGTGCAGATGTAAGAATATTTCCCATCAGTTTATAAGCATTTCAGTAAGCAGCACAAAGTACGCGCTCCACAATATAATCATATGTTTCCAAGTAATAACGTGTCATATTTGTGATGCTTTCTACAAAGGAATGTCAATAGCGAGGTTAACGGTCTCTCTCTTTTTTTTTTTACCTAATGGTTTTTTCTCCAGGCAGGTGGCACAGCTGGGCGTCCACGACACATTACGTAAAGGTCACTTAACTTTCTTACCGAAATATTTACAACAGCAGTGACAGTCTCATATAAAAAAAAATTTCACAGGTCGAGAAATTACGTTACGAATGTGTAGAAACAAAATCCTATAACTATAACAGCGCCGGCCAGAGTGGCCGTGCGGTTCTAGGTGCTCCAGTCTGGAGCCGAGCGACCGTTCCGGTCGCAGGTTCGAATCCTGCCTCGGGCATGGATGTGTGTCATGTCCTTAGGTTAGTTAGGTTTAATTAGTTCTAAGTTCTGGGCGACTGATGATCTCAGAAGTTAAGTCGCATAGTGCTCAGAGCCATTTGAACCATTTGAACTATAACAGCGTCCAAAAAATTATCGCCAGCATTGTGATACATTCACGCATAAACACACATTTCATAACTCTTAAAGTATGATTCTTGGTTTCCAACATCCTTTTTCACAAACCGGAGTCCCTAACCACTACTCATTATTCCTTACCTTATTACACATATACATATTCGTCGATACTTCTTCAATATTTCATCATAATAAATACATATCATAATAAACATTCCTCAACAGCATAATACACATCGTCGTCGTAATAATAACATCATAACACCTCAGTCAAATCTCAAAATCGTCGTAGCTTCCTCCAATAATTTTAAAACCTAAAAAAAATTCTCTGCTCATTTAAATAGTGTCATCTACCTCAAATGTACTTGAAAAATCGTGATCCCATACCAAATACATCATTCAAACCTCTCATAGTATCACAATGGTTCTGAAAAAATATGAAGAGTTCACAAAGTACATACAAAATACAATTTCATAAGTGTGAAGTTATCCAACTGTGTAATTACGTAAACCTCTGTCACTGATGTAGTAAAATAAATGTTTGTCTCCCTCAGTTAAATGATCACATAACTGCGTAATTTATGTGTTAGAGAAACATAGTACCGATGTGTAAAGTTGTATAAGCAAATACCACATTACCTAGGGCTCCTTGTGCTTGCCAAACACATGGTACACAATGTAGGCGTGTACCCCCCTGAGGATAACCCTCAGGTGTTACAGATTACAGCAATCGAATGAAATGTGTCACGGAAAACCTTTGTATCATTGTAATTCAAAAATCTTTAAAAACAAATGTTTTAAGTACCAAATTAAGCACGCAAATGCGTGTCCTGTAGCGCTAAATGTGCGTCTTGCTGTAAGATAATTCTGTGGAACTGTGTAGTTATCGTCCTCTGTAAGCTAAGTTCTGCTGAAGCACAAAAGTGAAATGCTTTGCGTATAGATATCTTAGTTATTACGCTTATTGCCGTAATGAAGAAAGTACTGTACTGTAACGTATTGTTCTGCTACGGAAAAGGCTGTCTCATTGTAGCTATACCACAAAAGTTACTACTAAAACGTTTTTTACTTTCCAGAATAATTCAGAAAAGCTGAGCAGATAGAAAACAGATACACCGCAAAAGCAACAATGTTAATTGTGTCACACATTAGTAGCGTCGTGATGTTATCGTGTAGCTGTCAAAGGAACCAAATACTAAGTCATCTTTAATCTCACAGAAAGTACCAATAAAAAAAACCTAAACAGCCTACTTACAGATGACGTTCTAGTAATTGTGTCTGAGACTCTCGGACGTGGAAAATGTGAATGATGTAGTTGCTCAGATGTAACATTGGTGCAAGAGTAACAAACTGAATATGGCCGTTCATAAAACCACATAGAGGCTCTTAGGAAAGGCTTTCTCTTGTCGGAAATCCTATCCTGGCGCTTGATGAATACCTGTAAAACGCAGCACTTTTTGCAGATACTTAGGTGGTGTTCTAGACGAAAAAAGAAACTTTCTAGAACATGTAAAATCCGTTACTCAGAAGGCATCTAAAATTATGCATAAGACTGCTCGTGCTGGCACTGCTGACGATAAATTACCGTTGCATGTGGTACGGTCATATCACGAAGCTATCTTCAACGCCATTGTTGGCTTGGCTGCCTTAGGTTAGCCAGCTACTAAACCATGTTGCGACGAATTCACCGGAGTGTACTCCAGTGGCTTTCGCGCTACACTTGTAGTTGGTTAGCAGAAATATCCCACCTTGCTTAGATGAGGTCTTTTTACCTATACCTCTTGTAGCCGCATCGACAGGTTTTATTTATCTCATTGCTTATGTGATAGGATTCTCGGTTAACGTTATCCCACTTTCCTTTTCTCACCATTGCGCTGTGGCGGGCACTGTTGTCCTTGAACGGTAGCCTGTGAAACTGTTTCAGACTCAGTGGATACTGAATGTCTTCCATTTCATGGACAGCGTGCTGAATGATATGGTTGGCGCCTTGTTGGAGCGTTATCTCCACTCCACTGAGCGGTACTCTGTTCGTCGTCTATAACATCGTACTGTGTCCTTTGCTACTCGAGTGAGGGATTTTCGGAAAACTTACAAATTTTAATACACTCTTCTGCGTGGACGTTATGAATGAGTGAGGGACATCCCACAATGGGTCCAAGACATTCGCAGTATTAGAGCAAAGCTGCTGCAGCAACAAGCAGCTTCAGATGGGAGTTTTCCTGGTCAAATCCAATCCTCGATCAGCTCTTGAAGTGGAATTGACATCCTTGTTTCACCTGCATCACCATCATTCTCGAAGTCGCCGCACTTTCATTTCGTCTCTCACAGTTGGCAACTGACTGAGCACGCGCTCTACTAATATTACGCGGAACTATGTGCGGCGGATGAACATGTGAGACCACTTCCTGATGATGTTCATGGACCCCTAAGTGGGAGGATCACACCTGCTCGGAACGTTGAGTTTCTGGCCAGCTTTCAGGTAGATGAGGTGTTGACTAGTTTGTGCTTCTCCCTCCCGTAAATCACCTGTTTCGGATGCGCACCTTAGGGAGTTTTATGTCCGCTTTTGTTCCCTCTTGCCTGCCACGTTTACGGCAATTTTAGCGGGCCGGAGTGGCTGAGCGGTTCTAGGCGCTACAGTCTGGAACCGCACGACCGCTACGGTTGCAGGTTCGAATCCTGCCTCGGACATGCATGTGTGTGATGTCCTTAGGTTAGTTAGGTTTAAGTAGTTCTAAGTTCTAGGGGACTAATGACCTCAGAAGTTAAGTCCCATAGTGCTCAGAGCCGTTTTGAGCCACGGCGATGTTAAACGAGGTTTTCCGGGGGAAAACAGCACCCACAGCCTCTAAGGAGAGTAAAATTGTGTTAATATCAAAATACTCTGGCCATGTCCTTGTGGATTCTTTTCGTCCTCCCAATTTTCTTAGTTTTGATTACAAAATTTTTTCCATAGTCTCTCACTTCTCTTTCGTGGAATGACCTTATCTGTGCAACCCTCACGGTGAGAGCATATGCCGACGATTCGGTGGTTTTTCTGCGCCAGGCGGTATTCGATGATTACTGTCGAGTCACAGGTGCACGTCCAAACAGAGACAAAAGGAAAATTTTTACTCTCCAGGCCTTCAACGGATAACCTGTACCGTGGGCCGTTGCTGTAGACAGGCTTATGTCTCTGGGGGGGGGGGGGGGGTCATAATTTACCGTTGCCCTAATAAAATGGCGACATTTAATAGGAAAACTGTTGGTGACAAAATCCAGGGATCCACAATGCAACGCGAATGGCGCAAAATTACAAGTCTCTAAAAAGTTCGCATTTTGGAATCTTATGTGTTGTGTAACGCATTTTACATAGCCCAATTGTTCCTGCTCCATTAGATGAGGAAAAAAGAATTGTAGCAGTCGACTGGGTGGTTTTTATGGAAACGATAAATATTTGGGTTGCGCTATGCAATCAAACCACGTATCTTTGTGGGTTTGGGCCTCTGTCTCATCAACACCAAGTCTTCTGCTTCATACATTCGGTTCACGGATTTGATCGTTACCCAGAACTCATATTTCACGTCTCCGCTTTTCACACTTGTGCGTCTATCGAATCTTACGCAGTCTATTGGTGTTGCTCCGTCTTAATTTTAAACTACGCCACGCCAGAGAATTTTATCCTGCCGCGAGCTGTTTGGTTGACGACGTAGTGCAATGTCCGGTGCTTACGAACCGGCCTTTGCTCGCACGCAGGGAGGGGGTGATGTCTCCCCATCCCATAGAACTCTTGAAGCCGCGGATTCCCTGAAATCTCCGTACTGGTTGGAGGACAGTGGCCTCTTCTTGCAACAGAGCCGTAAGTAATGTAATGCCCACTAATGATCGTTTGCATAGAATTGGGGTTAGTGACAGGGACAAATGTAGTACGTGTGATCTTATAGATACCATCCAGCATTGATTATCTTCCTGTGAGTATTTGGAGCACTAGTATTGCCTGCGGAACACTTGGCCTTCCTAATCGACCCCGGCAGCTGAGTGGTCAGCGCGACAGAATGTCAATCCTCAGGGCTCGTGTTCGATTCCGCTCAGGGACTGGGTGTTGTGTTGTCCTAATCATCATCATTTCATCCCCATCGACGCGCAAGTCGGCGAAGTGGCGTCAAGTCGGAAGACTTGCACCAGGCGAACGGTTTACCCGACGGGAGGCAAGTCACACGACATTTCCATTTTCTTTATCGGGTCTGTTGACACCGTCCACAACAGTGACATTGTTCTGTGGCATGTAACTTTTTTTTCGAGAACGAAAAACATTAATACAATGTGACTGCTTGGTCATTTTGTACACTTTTTTGTTGTTTGTGATGGGGGAGGCGGCAGTTTGACGTTTCGCCAGTATACATATTTTGCATACAGGTGCAGCCGGCATTGACGTAGGCCAGGTGCGGGTGTGAGATGCTTGTGATAACATGTTACGTTGCACAACTGCATAACAACAGTCACGTGAGAGAGCACTAGGCTTGCAGTAATGTGTGACTGGTAGTGGAAACGTGACGGTACAGACGCAAAGTATAACAACAAGAAACAAAGAATCAGAGTAGCATACTTAGCAGAGTGCTGCTTCACGCAGTTAAGGTTAGATTGGTATGGGTTCTGCCTCTCACAGCGTTCAAAGCTTTGTTTTCTGTTTTTTTTTTTTTCTCACCTTCAATTTTCCTACATGGTTGTGGGACTTTCTTACGAAATTAACAGAGATAATTTTTTCCTTAAAAGTGGTAAACTGCATACTTGTGAATGGGAAAGAAGTTATAAAGTGAGGGCTTGCGAATGGAAACGTCGTGTCATCCAATATCGGCTGAATCCCGGATCCTTTTCTTTTTTTTAACGTAGCAATCACTTGAAGCAAAAGAAACGATTTTCGAAGTTCATGTTAAACTGTATGTCGCCTTTCCCCGGCTGGATAACTGCCTGGGGAAATGCAATTCGACGAAGTGAAGTGCAACTGATACAGTTACACCAGGACTGCGTGTTATACATTGAAGTGTCCCGCCGGTTTTTCCGGCCTAAATATGAAGGTTAGTATCAGGAACTGCTGTAGGGATTTTGATAAGGTTTCCACTAATACATACTTTGATTCAAGGAGAAGGTTATTGGATATAATCTATAAATATTTGGTGCAATTTGGCTGAGCTACATTGACGGAAAAAATCCCAACACCTAGAAGTAATGTGGAGTAATGAAATTTGTGGAATACGTCTGTCTGGGGTAACAGCCCTTAGAACGCTGTTCACAAATGGCGGCGCAACAGGTGGAATCACCGGTCTGACGTACAGATTTGCAGTCAGGGTGCGTCGAACAACCGCGAGAATGCATCCGCTATCATACGAAATCGCGACCTAGACCGTATGTCCAAGTGCAGGTCCATTGTCTCTAGGCCGCTGATAGGACAGTCAGAGACGCTCAGCTAGCCTCCCTCTAACCGAACCACGGCCGTCACCGACACCGAGACAGAAACGGCTTTCATCAGAAAACAGAACAGACCTCCAGCTCGTCCTCGAGTGAGCTCTGGATTGATACCACTCAACGGCGGTGGTCTGGTATCAGTGGGATGCACGCTACAGAGCGTCTGACTCGGAGCTGTCCTTGAAATAACCGATTTGTAGCAGTCCGTTGTGTCACTGTGGTGCCAGCTGCTGCTGAAACTGCTGCTGCAGGTGTAGTACGAAGCGCAACAGCCGTGGTCTTCCTTCTAGGCAGTGCCACGTGGCCACGTGGAGCGCGGTTTTATTGCCACCGTGCACTGCAGTGACCACCGCTGCGAGCTGTCACGCACAGTGGTCACATTCCTGCCAGGTGTTTCTGCAACATAGCGGAAGAAACATTGAGCTTCTCGTAGCTACATTACAGGACCTCATTCATCCGCAGTGAGGTTCTTATGGTAGCATCTTCGTCGTGTTAAAGGCATTCTCGACCAACAGCAACATACTGCGGCAAATCTCAGAGGTAAACAAAGCTTACAACCATTACAGCACGTATTTAACGTAAACCTGATTTTCGGTCTCATAGTGGTGCTAGCAGCGCCACTCTTAAGCGACAGCAGTGAAATCTTAACAGACATCATGCTGTAGAAACACGCCTACCATGTCTCATTTACCTCGTCCAACTCCTTGGTGTTGGGACGCTTTTTTTTTTTTCTTTCGTCAGTGCACGCTGAATTACAGTCTCCCAGCGACATTTACTGTCTGCATATGAAGGCTACTGTCATAAACTGTTATACGGATTTAGATACTCTGCGGCGAGGCGGGGTCTGTCGTCGTCTGTGTTGTTAACGCCATCGTTCAGTGCAGCTACCTCGATAGCATTCTTGCCGATGTCCCTTCACTCTGTCGTAGCAGATGCGTGCTGGCCAAAGTAAAGCAGCGTTGATGAAACCACCACCTAATACCTACCACACAGAGGCCGCGTAACTCTAGCTGAAACTCAGTTCCTGAAAGTTCACGAATAACGAAATCGGGTGTTCGGGATATTTAGTCTACTTGCAGAAAAGCATTTGAAATTAGATTAACTCTGTTTTTTTTTTATTTATAGTGAAGCACATGAAATGGCTATCGAGTCCGTATTTAATATCGTGAAACGTTGTCATTGAAAGTTCACTGTCTGTATAACAAATATTTACTCGAAAAGCAGCCAGAATTTTAACAAGTCCGACCGGACTAGTTTTCACGTTCTAAGTCACAGACCCACAACTATTCGCGAGTTAATCATTCGGTCGTTTCAGTGGTCTTCTTCGTAAGAAGTCCTCGCCAAAATATTCCGTTCAGAGCACAAAACACGCCACGCGGAGTTGTTACTACGACCAGAAAGTTCATATACTCATATCTCTCAAACTGTTTAACTTAGAAACACCAAACTTTCAGTAAAATGTTCGTAACTCCAGTCGCTTCAGTCGCGATATGTTCGAACCGAAATTAGCTCTCTACTCTTACAGAGTATTTTTAAGGAGCGATCTAACATCGTGTTATCCGTAGACGGGCTAGCAAGCGACTCTCTCGATCTCTCGAGGTCCTCTCCTCTCGCGCGGAAACAGCTTAATTCTGTTTGGCTGTTGATCTAAACGACCAATGAGAACGTTCCTTCCTGATCATTCTTGCAGCAAATACTCGCCTTATCCAATCAATAATGTAATAGTAATTAATGTCAGCAAAACTTCAATTTCTTGTATTATGTTTAATCAAAATAAGCAAAGTGCAAAATATTCTTCAAATTAATAAATAAACTTATCCCGCCACTAACTTCTATTCTGGCTGTTTTTGTACAAAAGCATGCTCACACAGACATACGTCACCTCAATCGTGGTTGCAACATAACTTTCCCACGGTTCATTTGTACAAGCTTTTACGTAAAATGAAATATTACATTTTAGCATTTGTCCCACATGCGCTCTCTCAATCATTCTCACACACTCACACAAAAAATATAATCAAATAATAATTTTGATCGATTTTTGTATTACGTAATGCAAAGTGACTAATGGTTTAAACAGAAAATTCTAATTAATTGATTTTTATGCGCTGACAACTTTCTAATGCCTTCAAATGATAATGAAAGTCAATCTGTTATTGTTCCTAACATGGTTTTAAAAAACGAGCGTCAGTTTTAGGACTTTTAAGTAATTCTCCGTATCTCTGGAACTATAATAAATAAGAATCTCAAATTTTGACAGCATCATTCCATTAATAACAAAAGGCTGTGTACCAATTTCGAAAAAATCAGATAATAACTAATAAGGATTATTTAGATTCGTATAGGGAATGAATCTTCGTAAAAACTGAATGTTACGCTATGCAGTTCTCAGCATAGCAGGCAGGCAGCGTCAGCTGTGCTGTGAGCAGAGAGAAAAAAAAAAAGAAAGAAAAACATAGCCATCCTGCAACCACTGTACTAGACGGCTGCTTGCCTTACTGCAACGAATCTCGTAATAACTTGCTGCATTACAACTCACGACGCTGTTTACTGGTTATCACTGTTAGCATTCAACCGCGATTCTTATACATATATTTTAACAACGCGTTTCAAGAGACAATGCTCTCATCATCAGGTTGTAAAGTCTATGTCATAAAATTAAACGGACTAAAAAGGCAAAATACCATCACAAATAGTTGGGAAGTCCATAGAGTAAAACAGAATTAAAAGTATATTGGACCGTGGGTCCTCGTCTTACATTGAAGTTGTTGACACAAGTCGATGTCCGTCCCATAGCTACCAAATATGCTGTCGCACTGCGCCGGCTCGGGAGCTGTTGTGGACTGACGTGCCTAGGTGTTGTGGCGTGGTTACAGCCGTGTGCTTGACGGTAACGCTATGCTATTGGGCGCCTTATTTCCTTATTGCATTGGTCTGCCATCGTTAGCCGCTAGCAACTCCGTCAGTGACATGCTACAAGTTTGAAGTCGCATACCTACCCTAAAATAATTCTAAAAACCCGCTAAAAAATCTCGTTTCTTTAAAATTATCTTGTGCATTTAGACTATTGCTTTGTTTCTTTTCATGGATAGCTATCTCGAATTCCTCTAGTAAATCAAGTTTCCTCCCTTTCTTTTCTACATGCAATATTTTCACGTTGTCTTCTATGCTATTAAGGGGATGGCCTGTTTGATATATATGGTTCGCAACAGTTGATTTGTCATAATTTCCTAACCTGAGCGCATCTTTGTGTTCTTTGTACCGGATCGCGAATGATCTTCCTGTCTGCCCTATATATTTTGCATCACAAGTTCTGCACTGAATCTTATAAACTCCCGATCTTTCAAACTTATTTCTCTTCTCGCCAATATCGTGCTTAAGGCTATACCTCACTAGATTATTAGTCTGAAAAGCTATTTTAACATCGTATGGCTTAAAAATATTTGCAATCTTTTGTGAGACTGTTCCGTAGTTATGGAATCGTGATAATTTTCACCTTCTCTATATCAGGTTTTTTCTTTTTGCGCTCATTACTTTTCCGTAACAGTTTTTTAACCATATCTATTCTGTAACTGTTATTCATCGCTATTCTCTTAACTGTATTAATTTCAGTCTCCCTATCTTTTTCGCTCATAGGTATATTGACTGCCCTATGCACGAGACTACGGAAAGCAGCTTCTTTATAACCCTGCGGATGGCATGAATCATTCGGGATCACGGCATCGGTCGTAGTTTGTTTTCTATAAACGGAGAACGCATGTTTGTTACCCTGCTTTTTTATATTCGGGTCCAGGAACTGTAAACAGTTATCAGTCCGTCGACCAATGAGCGGCGCCTCCGACGCACGAATTGCATCTTAAGCGGGTAGCAGTCGGGCTGTTTGCTACGCCCTTAGGCGCTGTTGTACACCGGCAAATAGCGTTCGCTGCGTGAAATGTTTAATTTATATGGAAGTGACGACATTCACTTATCTAATGTTTTTCTTTGTTTTTTAGTGAAAACTCCTCGCTGTGGTACCTAAATGAAATTGCCGCTATGCTACACAAATCGTCCGACCGTTGATGTAATTTCCCTTACGAAGCCGGGGTAGGTAGCTAGTACGAGGACTATTTAGAAAGCAAGGTCCCATTGGGAAAGGAAACAGCAGTGAAAATAAAAAAGGTTTTATTTGGTACAGATGGCAACGCGTTTCAGCTACCTCTCTACATAGTCGCCGCTTCGACATACACAATTTTCGTAGGGTTGCACAAACGTTCCAACACCCTCGTCATAGCGGGTCTGTTCTATCTGCCAATTTTCCACTGTAGCAAAATGTTGACATCATAGGCCGCGGCTCATGTGAACAGAGATGAAAAATAAACAGCCGGCTGTATGGTTGGTGATCATTGCCCCTACAGTGTGTGGCCAAAAACTGTCATCAACATGGAAATGCATGACAGTTACGTCGTGTCGGCTGCATGAAATCAGGTCAGATCTCTCACATGCACTCACACTTGGAGGGAGACACCATTTTCTAGACATCTGTACCTGCCCACAGTGTGCTTAGAACTGAAAAGAGCTGTGGGGCGGCGGATGGAATTATTACGTTGTTATATTATAATTTGTTTGTTTGAATGGAGAAGCACTGCATTTCCCGTTATTTAGAATGTTATTTATGCTGTCTTTCGCCGTTCTCAACACTGGCTCTCTAACTACAATATTGGCAACCAGAAAGTGATTAGTAAAACGTGAAGCCTGTAATTAGAATTCCTAGTGCCCACTTCATCTGAGAATGAGCTTATAGCTCTGAGGAATTAGGAGATTGTCCGGGATTTATAATCAAAAACAATTTTCTAAAATAGTTGAGTATATTCTGAAAGTCACAGATGAAAAACAAAAGAATCCACACAACCTAACTAACAGAGCAGTTCAGAGTCTAATGCGCTGAGGCAACTATAATTGTCCAAATTGAATATTTAAATGAATGCTCGCCATAATTTGATGATTAGGTTCATCAAACGCCACGCTAAATAATGGTAGAATGTCTGTCCCGCGGCGGCACCTGAAAATACGACATACGCAAACTGAAGATCGATAATTAAAGTCAACCCAGAATTAACACTTCACTCGAAAATGATTTCATGGTTACGCTTATCCCGAGTAAGTTAATACGGCATCCGAGGCTGTCTGTAGCAATGATACCGACGCGACGCGACTCCCGACACAGATGGCGTGTTATTCAGCGTCTGGAGAGAACTGGGACCTTTCTTCCTCGCGCAGCGTTCTTATATATAAAGCCGCGGTGCGGACGGCTAAGGGAACGCCTGATCAAATCGGCTCTCCCGACTAGCCGCTGGGCTAGTAATGCACCACATTAAGTTACCGAATAAATCATAGCTTCCTTTGCTGATGGCCGATGAAGCTCTCAATTTAAATGTGCATTCAGCACACAGGTAAGTAATCATAATAAAATTTGGATGTGGCTAAGTTAAATATTTTGGGCGAGAGAATTAATTTAATTACACTGCACGCAGTAGACGAGCTCTGAACTGGCCCTTTGGAGATACGCTATCGCTGTAGTTTTATAGGTATTCGGATGAAACTTCTCACATCCTTATGGTGATAGCGGATCTCCATTCTACGTAAATATAAACATCCTAGCCTTATTTATTAGCCTACTTAATCTATCCTGCTTCCTTAAGTTTTGAGACGAAAACCAGAAAATCATGAATTTCTACTAAAATTTTAATTTGTGAAACCCAAAGTACTCTTTTTATTAAATTATTACGAAAGAAGAATCTAATTATCAATTTTTAATTTTCTAGCTCTTTTCTGTTGCGCCAATGATTTTTACAGACAAACGTCCAATTTTCGAAAATGGCTAAAATTATCGAACTGATATTCAACACATGTTGTTTTAGTATTACTCCTGACATGCTAGAAACATTTCAGGTTATTTATTTGATTTTTAAATTATTGCGCAACATTTATGACGTCAGAGCTAGTTACAACGGACTGGCTGGCACACAATGGAAAGACTGATGTGAATTTACTACAGCGTGAGTAGGCTGCTTCCCTACAGAGCGATGACTCGATCGACGGGCATGCTAGAGAGACTGCAAAACACATCTACCGGGTGATCAAAAACTCAGTATAAATTTGAAAACTTGATAAACCACGGAATAATGTAAATAGAGAGGTTCAAATCGACACACGTGCTTGAAATGGCATGAGGTTTTATTAGAACAAAAAAAAAATCACCCTATATTGCTAGACGCGTGAAAGATCTCTTGCGCGCGTCGTTTGGTGATGATCGTGTGCTCAACCGCCACTTTCGTCATGCCTGGCCTCCCAGGTCCCCAGACGTCAGTCCGTGCGATTATTGGCTTTGGGGTTACCTGAAGTCGCAAATGTATCGTGATCGACCGACATCTCTAGGGATGCTGAAAGACAACATCCGACGCCAATGCCTCACCATAACTCCGGACACGCTTTACAGTGCTGTTCACAACATTATTCCTCGACTACAGCTATTGTTGAGGAATGATGGTGGACATATTGAGCATTTCCTGTAAAGAACTTCATCTTTGCTTTGTCTTACTTTGTTATGCTAATTATTGCTATTCTGATCAGATGAAGCGCCATCTGTCGGACATTTTTTGAACGTTTGTATTTTTTTTTTTTTTTTTGGTTCTATTAAAACCCCATTTGTGTGTCAATTTGTACCTCTCTATCTACATTATTCCGTGAGTTATTCAGTTTTCAAATTTATACTGACTTTTTGATCACCCGGTATATAAGGCTTCGACGGATGTTCACTGTCGTTTTCATTTTTCATTCGATTGGACCTTACATTCCGAACAGCTCCCGTTCATTCATAAATTTAGTGGGCAAGAAGTAATGAGCTCCATTAACAAGATGTTAAATATCACATTTGATTAGACACCGAAACGTTGGGCTGTCAAAAACGGAGGAAGAGAAGGGCAGAGGGGTGTATTTGCGTCTTTGATTACCATCGTGTGAAAGTCATACATGCATTGACTTGTGAAAGCTATGAAGAAATTACGCGTGTAAATGAAGAGACTGGCGACCACCTCTTCAGTTCTTTCACCTTAAGTAGTAATAACAGAACATCAAGGACTTGTGGACGTCGCAGCTGCAGACGTAGTCTTGTTTCCTGCATGCTGGTGTTTTGTGTGAGACTCCACGACACGGCAGAGCAGAGCAGAGAGGGAGGGAGCCCTGGGGTACGCGACGTGCATCACCCGCCCCCGGCCCGCGCAGCAACAAGTACTGTTCGTCTTCTGCTGCGACGCACGACGGCTGCCGCGCCCCCTGGAAGCCTTCCGCTGTAGCCGCGTCTCGTATCTCACGGCGAGGGCGTCCCCAGGTACGCGCCACGTCGCCGCTCACTCTCCTCCGCGCCGCGTGGGTCACCTCTCTGCGGCGTGCCGCCAAGTGACGGCGAACTCAGACCCCGCTGCGGGAGACACCCTGTCTGCCGGATTTCATGCGCGCCTCTGGAAAGGAACACAGCAGTTCCTGTAAGACTGCGAAGTGGGTGTTACTCTGAACGGCAGTAAAAGGAAACTCACTCGTCGGTAGAATAAAGGCACCAGTAGCGACACGGGGTTTCATGTAAATAATGAGCTCGTGCGAACGGAACATTTCTCCACCTGGCTCGTAAATAATCGAAATATTTTTGGATAAAAAAAGTGCTGGCAATCTAGCCAAGAAAACACCAAATGCTGTACATGGATGGGCACCTAAAGTAGGTAATACATAGGATTAGTAATAAATAGGATAAGCAACATTATTGCTCTACTAATAACCATTTGTGTGTGTGTGTGTTTGTGTGTGTGTGTGTGTGTGTGAGTGTGTGTGTGACTGGCGGTCAACGGCTCGAAGCAACCATTCCGAGGTATTCACCATCAGTCACATTCGGTGATGGTACTAACAAGGCTCTCATCTATCCTATCTTCTTTTTATATTCTTCTTAAAAAACAATAAAGTTTTATTTATATTTCATCCTTAAATTATTGTTATTTTGAAAAGTATCATTCTTTGTTAATGAAAATTGTAAGATGTACAACCTGTTTTAAACATCAGGTAACAGGTCTATAATTTGGCAATAAATAAATAAAAAAAATATTTGTACTTACTGCTACTAAATAAGCTCACCGGACAAGAGACTATTAATGACTAGAGAAATCATTACAAGCATCATTTAACACCGTGTAAGTCCACCCGTGGACTTGATAAACACCCTACATTCTATTACGAAGCGAGTCCACAAGGCAGTGCAGCTACACACAGGTTAAGCCTCTCGCTGAGGATTTGACGGCGCAATTCCAACAATCTGCGGGCATGCCGATGTAGCAATTATAACTGCTGTTCAAACATGTCCCATACATTTTCTATTGGGTTCAAGCCAGGTGCCTCTGCTGGCTATCCTAGATGTAATGGGGTGCGGAAGTGTTCAGAAACCCATTCAGATACTCTTCCAGCTCGATGAACTTCCCTGTCGTCGTCTTCAAGTGCTCTGTGTGAGCAATGGCCTCTTGCGAGGCGACTGATCCAAATACTCATTCCTTAAAGTTCCCGTCGCAATGTTCTCTCGCTAAAAGGTTGCGAGGGATCTTCATTCATCGCCTCCAGCATTTTTTGTCGGTTTCGGAGTAGTTTTTTATTCACAAATCTGCTGTCCCACTCAGTCACGATCTTTTTCCGATCATAGTTCTGACGTCGTGATCCGTAGCCACGTGTGTTACACCACAGCTGGCAGACACATTCAACAGCCCGCCACGATACACAAACAAATCGAGCAATTTCAAACACCGCAGGGCTATGTGCACACCGAAACACGTTTCCCACTTTTTTCCACTGTGTCACGTAATTACATTTACCCACCCTTATTTACAATGCCCCTTGAAAGATAAATGTTTCACTTACCACTACTGCCTTATTAGATTAGATTACCTTCAGTTTTTGTTCCACAGATCGAAAAATGAGATGATTCCCGTGGTTTGGAACATGTCAGAAAGTGTAACATAAAAAACGTAAAATATTTGACTATAGTACTGACTTCCCTGGCCATTTGTCAGGAGAGTGTCAAAATTTATGAATAAATTACATTAAACAGGAACTGCTAATATTTGCACAATAAATACACTGTCGGAATGAAACATAGCTACGCATTTTAATAAATTTATCGTACGCAAAATACGTAATGTTGACTGTTGTGACCAAGTGCTGTCAAAACTGAAATCTAACAGACATTTTTACTTAACTTGGCCTAACAGTCCCCGTTAAAACATTCATCTACTAAGTAGAAGGAGTTGTCTGTCAAAAACTCCTTCAAACTCCCTGTTTAAACAGTGGTTAGCACACTGGACATGCATTCAAGAGGACGACGGTTCAATCCCACGTCCGGCCATCCTGATTTACGTTTTCCGTGATTTCCCTACATTGCTTTAGGCAAATGCTGGGATGGTTCCTTTGAAAGGGCATGGCCGATTTCCTTCCCCATCCTTCCCTAATCCGAGCTTGTACTCCGTCTCTAATGACCTCATTGTCGATGGGACGTTAAACACTAATTTCTTCCTCCTCCTCCTCTGTTTAAACTGTGCTGGAAATTGATCGAAAATATGCGTTCCAGAATGTTGGACCCCTTTTTGCACCAAGGTAAGTGGTTTTACATCTTTATGTACATTGTTCTTGTTCCTAGCATTGATACTACATACTGAGATGCATTGACCTATTGGTTAGAAATAGAGACATACTACACTTGTAAGTAGGCTGCTTATGTTCTCTTATTGGCAACGTTACGTAGCGCTCTGTATGAAAATCACTGGCTGTGCTGTGTGCAATCTGTGGCTAATTTGCATTGTTATCTGCCAATGTAGTGTTGGGCAGCTGAATGTGAACAGCGCATAGCGTTGCGCAGTGGGAGGTGAGCCGCCAGCAGTGGTGGATGTGGGGAGAGAGATGGCGGAGTTTTGAAATTTGTAATATTGGATATCATGGACTGATATATATACTATGACTTTTGATGACTATTGAGGTAAATACATTGTTTGTTCTCTATTAAAGTCTTTCATTTCTAACTATGCCTATCAGTAGTTAGTGCCTTCCGTAGTTTGAATCTTTTATTTAGCTGGCAGTAGTGGTGCTCGCTCTATTGCAGTAGTTTGATGATTGAGGAAGTGTTGACAAATGAGGTAAGGAATAATGAGTAGTGGTTAGGGACTCTGGTTTGTGAAAAAGGTTGTTGGAAACCAAGACTCGTACTTTAAGAGTTATGAAATGTATATAAATGCGTGAATGTATTACAATGCTGACGAAAATTGTTTGGACTCTGTTATGTCAATAGGATTTTGTCTCTACAGATTTGTAACGAAAATTCTTGACCTGTGAAATATTTTTATATGAGACTGTCACTGTAGCAGAAACTGTTGTCGTAAATATTTCTGTAAGAAAGTTAAGTGACCACCTGCACGTAATGCGTTGTGGGCACCCAGCTGTGTCAGACGCCTGGAAAAAAAGTCATTAGTGTGTGCCTTTCAGAGGCACAGGTCGAGAAAAAAAAGAGGCCATTATCCTCGCTATTGACATTTCTTTGTAGAAAGTATCGCAAATACGACACGCTCATTACTTGGAAAGATACTTACATCTGCACACCTGATTATGACAAGCGTCTTTCTACGAGAGTTGAGAGAATTTCTACTAACTTATGAAATGCCACATGACTATTAAATGATATTTTTGTGCTTTACTTTGTACATAGTTGCTTATTTCATTTGATACCTGGTTTCCAGCTGTGTTGCAGCATTGGTTTTATAAAATAAAATTAAATTCATTTGCTAATGTGAACACGTTCCGTCAACAGATCTATTAAATAATTATTTTATGATCCACATTCTTCGAAAAAGGAGCTCTTGGAATGGAAAGAACAATAAGAAGGGACTAATAACAGTAACTGCATACATAATTTTCTTTTCAACTACTTGGTAATTTTTTTATAGAATAAGTTTTTGTGGTGGACCACTTTAATTACATAGACATTAAGATGTGAATAGACATTTCCGTTATCAGCATTGTTGTCTTTAGTGTAATATTTTTTATGCTTGAGCTGTGTCATGTTTAGATATAAGTTATTGCATTTGCTGCCGCTGTTTGATAGGCATAGTGCTACTAAATTTCACTTTGCGTTACTCTGTTAAGCCAGTTTTACTACTAATTTATTTTTCTTGTTGCTGCACATTGGCTCATATTAGTTGTAATGTTGCATTTTCTCTGTTAATTCAGATTTACTGCTGCTTGCTTTGCCAATTTGCATTTTTTGTCATTGCTGTTTGTGTTAATTGTTTTGTGCTGCTGCATTGCATCATCCCTTAGTTTAGCATCTGAGCTCAGTAGATTTAAGTTAGCTTAAGATGGGGTAGGCTATATAAGAGAACAAGTTGTGATGAATTTGAAGAAATGCATTGAGAAGCTATAAGAAAATGGTTTGGTCAAAAAGTATTTTGAGAGAAGATGTGAACAAAAAAGTAGGGTTTAGGGACAACAGGTTTAGGTTGGATTTCCTTGGAAATAAATGATGAGGTAAGATAATGGAAAATAAATAATGAGGTAAGAAATATGTGAACATAGAAATTCAGAAGGCAAGCTTGGATTGGATCTTTTTGGTGAAAACAAATGTTGAAATAAGACGAAAGATCTATGGAAGGAAGTTTTGGGTTGGACTGCAGTACCAAATGTTACCCTGAAAACGAACCCTGTCTTTCCATTTGTATTATTCCGTTATGTGTTTATGTATCCTTGTGTATTTGTCTTTTTCCTGTCTTTATGTGTTTAGCTAATAAGATTTATGTTGTAGAATTTTTCAAATAATATGTTATTTCCTTTGTAAAGATGTTTAGACATTATCTATTCTGTTCTGTTTTAATGCTCATGTGTGAAGTTAATGTTCCCAAAACTATTGTCTTTATTTTATATATTCACTTATGTCATAATTCCTGTAACACTGATGTATACGTTTATCTCTATTCTTTTGTAAAGCCTGTATTACTACAAATGTTATCTGTATTATTACGTTTTTAGTGATGTTTTCTGTACCTCTGTAATTGTATTCTAATGTCATAAATTTCAAATGTAATTGACACCAGTTCATCAAATCAAGTAACTTGTAAGTTACATTTCACTGCACACGTTTCTGTTGGTCATAGTATATGGACAATATGTGAGAAGTAGGGACTGATGGTGTTTGCACGTGTGTTAATAATTCGGCAAGGGACTGGATAACAGCATTGCTGGTTCTAAGAACATTTCAAAAAAAAAAAAATTTGTGAGTGCACAAGTGGTGGTTATGGACTTGCTATATTATCTGCAAGACTCTTCAATGGTGATTGTGCACATGCACAGTCACAACAGATGGCTGCTGGCCATCTCTGCAAGGACTACAGTGGGTCTGCATCTTTGATGACCCACCAATACCATTATTTCTACAAGGACTGCAGTGGGTCTGCACCTCAGGTGGCCCACTAATCCCATACTCTCTACCAGGACTGCAGTGGTCTGCTCTGTGATGACCTACCTACCAATATTCTCCAAAACTTCGAATGACTCTGCGGTGGGTTTGCTCTGTTGTGGCCCATTACCTGTCTGCGTGTCAAGAGTCAGCACTGTCTTTCCGTTGGAAGGACAACACTACTTCTTCAAGACTGCACGGAAATCCACTACTTCCGTGCGCATTTTCTTTTACTGCTCAGACTTTGAGAAAAACACTGCAATTTTACTGTGATGAATGATCAGAACTGTCTTTATGGACTGTGAGAAAATTTTAGCTGTTGACCAACATTGTATCAATAAGTGTGTGCATTTGATATCTTTGTTATTGTAACTATGACAGATTTTTTCAAATCTGTATTGGCCACTGCCCAAAACAATTTGTAAAATTTTTTTGTGGGGAGCATGGGGGCTATGTAAGTAGACTGTTTACGTTTTCTTATTGGCAACGTTACGTTGCGCTCTGTATGAAAATCACTGGCTGTGCTGTGTGCAGTCTGTGGCTAGTTTGCGTTGTTGTCTGCCAATGTAGTGTTGGGCAGCTGAATGTGAACAGCGCGTAGCGTTGCGCAGTGGGAGGTGAGCCGCCAGCAGTGGTAGATGTGGGGAGAGAGATGGCGGAGTTTTGAAATTTGTAATATTGGATATCATGGACTGATATATATATTATGACTTTTGGTGACTATTGAGGTAAATACATTGTTTGTTCTCTATTAAAGCCTTTCATTTGCTAACTATGCCTATCAGTAGTTAGTGCCTTCCGTAGTTTGAATCTTTTATATAGCTGGCAGTAGCGGCGCTCGCTGTATTGCAGTAGTTCGAGTAACGAAGATTTTTGGTGAGGTAAGTGATTTGTGAAACGTATAGGTTAATGTTAGTCAGGGCCATTCTTTTGTAGGGATTTTTGAAAGTCAGACTGCGTTGCGGTAAAAATATTTGGTGTCAGTTTAAGGACAGTCATGTATAATTTCTCTAAGGGGACGTTTCATACACTGAAGAGCAAAAGAAACAGGTACACCTGCCTAAAATCGTGCAGCGCACCCATGAGCACCAAGACGTGCGCAGCAACACGTGCCATGGACTCGACTAGTGTCTGATGTAGTGCTGGAGGCAATTCTCACCATGAATCCCACAGGGCTGCCCATAAATCCGTAAGAGTACGAGGAGGTGGAGATCTCTTCTGAATAGCACGTTGCGAGGCATCCCAGATATACTCAATAATGTACATGCCAGGGGAGTCTGGTGGCCAGCGGAAATATTGAAACTCAGAAGACTCTTCCTGGAGCCACTCTGTAGCAATTCTGGACGTGTGGAGTGTCACATTATCCTGCTGGAATTGCCCAAGTTAATCGTAATGCACAATGGAGATGAATACATGCAGGAGATCAGACAGGATGCCTACGTACGTGTCACATATCAGAGTCGTATCCAGACGTATCAGGGGTCCCTTGTCACTCCAACTGCTCACGCCCCACACCATTACAGAGCCTCCACCAGTGCCCTGCTGTCATGCAGCGTCCATGGAATCACGAGGTTGTCTCGGTACCCGTAGACGCCCATGCTCTCGCTACAATTTGAAACGAGACTCGTCCGACCAGGCAACATGTTGTAAGAGGTCCGAGCAGATGTAATTTCGATGTATTGCTCATGCGCTGCCGGCGATATGCAAGGTATAAGAGAATCGCTTACCAGAGAGCAGTGTTGACTGCAGTAGGAACTGTGTAGCTGTAGCAGTAAGTTGTTGCTAGTCTGGAGTCTGCCCTGGTCTGGTCTGGTGTATCGTGTTGGCTGGCCCGGTCGCGGCGCAGCGATGCCGGAGCCTGAGTATTATTGTGTAAGGTAAAAGCAGCCTCGAGCATATGTAGTAATGTTATCTCAAGTCGCATGTAAATGTTTTAAAACTCTCGTAATAATAATCTTCCTGATGAAAAGTAACTTTTAACAACCATTCATTTCAATTTAAAGAATTTACTAATTTCTCCCATCCATGATCAACCCGATTATTGCAATAGAAAAATCAGTTGCTGCCTTTCATAAATGACAGATAGGTCGGCCAGCATTGCACAGAGCTGTGCCGGAAAAATTTATTGTAAGAGCAGATATATCCGGCGACTTCATTGAGGTAAGAATTTTTCCTTTTTTTTTAATTCGGAATGATCTTTCAGGGCCATGACGCAGCACTGCCAGAAAGCTAAGTCAGACACGACTTCACATATTCCTCCGTTACATCCCATTGTATCTGTTAAATTGAGACACATGGCCGCTGTAGACATTTTTGATCCGATTCCCAGAACTAATAGAGGTTTTTGTAACATCTTTGTCGCTGTTCAACTCACTTCGAAATTTGTTACCTTCACTCCGTTACGCAAAGCTACTGCTAAATCTGTTTCGAATGCATTTGTAAAACAATTACTATTTCATGTAGGGCATGTATTGAAAGTAATTTCCGACAATGGACCACAATTTCGATCTGCTATATGGACACGTATGTTACGAGCAAGAAACATTTCTCCGATTTATATATTCAAGTATCACACTTCTTCGAACCCTTGAGAACGTCTAATGAAAGAAATTGGTAAACTATGTAGAATATACTGCCATAAAAAAACATATCGATTGGGATACACCCATACTGTCATTCCAGGATGTAATTAAGTCGATACCAAATGAATCTACTATGCTATCTCCGACTGTTATATTGAAAAATGTTGAACCACCTAACAAAATTAAAGAACTAGTATCCTTTCCTACATCTCGTCGACTACGACACAATGAAATAATTGACATTGCGCTGAACAACATCAAACGTGCCGCAGAGCGCCGGAGAAGACAGCAAAAACAGGTTTGTACACGCCGTGATATTAGTACGCACACATTATTTATCCAACAGAGGAAAGAGTAGATGCAGTAAATTTGAGCTTCTATACGCAGGTCCATACAGAATTCGCAGCATTCCTCACCCCAATGTAGTACACGTCGAAACTCTGAGAACCAGAAAAAGTAAAGGCAATCACCATGTCTCCAATATTAAACCCTTTATTGAATGATCATACTTTATGATTTATCTCACTGTAATGCCGTTTGCAGATATTTATATGAAACTTACTGATGATTATCATATTTTTTTCTTGGCAAGTGCCCAGCAAGGTAAGGTTAGCAGGTCGCTTTTCTTGTCGTTACACATCAGACCGTGCACATTTTTCCAGATAAACTGACACATATTATGACCACTTAAGCAATTATAGTTATGTGACTACTTACTGATGATTATCATATTTTTTCTTGGCAAGTGCCCGGCAAGATAAGGTTAGCAGGTCGCTTTTCTTGTCATTACACATCAGACCGTGCACATTTTTCCGGATAAACTTACATATTTTATGACCAATTATGCACTTGTATCTAGTGACATATTAATTTTATCAAATTCTTTCTCCATTAAAGCCTTCAACTCTCGCCTCTATAAACTACACAACATACAAGCTGAACACAAAGAAAGTCATTTCTTGTCGTTATATATCAGACCGTGCACATTTTCCATTTTTCGTGTATGTATGATTGTTTTCCTGTTTTGTTTGTAAGCACTACGAAATCTTTATGATATAACAAACACCAGTAGACTTCAACATTTTTCCTTATGATATCTCAATATCTTGACTATTCTACACTCTTGGCTACTGCATTATGAGACTGTGTGTACATTTTTGCACCTGAACGCTCTCTATGTTTTTGACATAATACGTTTTCTGTCATGCTATGCTGTATGCTTAATTGTATCACTAGAAACCAGGTTTTATTTAATGGGTATATGATTTAAGTGCAAGATATTAATCCTTATTCATCACTTTCAGAATGCAATATCGTGTAAAAGAAATGAATTAAACAAACCACAGTAGATTACTATGAAATGGGAATTTCACCTTCGGAATGAACGAAAGGAAATGGAATACCTTATGATGAAGAGTAAATGGATCAGAATTAACAAGCATTAACAAGAATAAACTACACACATCATATGATAGCAGTCTTAACTAATTATTTTTCTTTCAGCATACAAGACGATTGATGCAGGCTGTCAGACAGAACTACAAATCTTAGTTTTAGTGATGAAATATGCTAGAAATAAGAAACTCTATACTATGAATAGTTGTATGAAGTAAATGGTAATATGAATAATGAAGTGTCTTTTTGCAGATGATAATGAATGATGATGAATAGTGATGAAGAATATGCTGATATGAATAATGAAGTTTTTCTTTGCAGGTGATGATGGTGATGAATTTTATATGGCCACTTAACGCACCACTTTTAAGTTTTTCTTTGCAGATGAGAATAATGATGAAGTTTATATATTTACTGTTAGTTAAGAAATGCTATGTAGTTATTTAAGTATTTGTTGCAGTTCACTTTGACAGTATGTCTTACGTCACATGGTATAATGACTGAATGTTTTGGAAAGGACAGCTGGAGTACATACATATTGAGTACACGTTTCATTACCTGTTAATTCGAAGTTCACTACTTTTCAGCATAATATGCGTTTCTTCTTTCAGCTTAATAATCCATTTTGTATTTTTTCCAGGAGAAGCTATTCATGAAATTAATGTGCTATAAGCAGTTAGTTATTAAACCTGTTCTAGTGCTTGCATTTTTTTTACCTATTTGTGTGTGTTATTCACGAATGTGATCACATATACTCTGCTTGTTTCATAACCTTGCTACAGCTGACTCATGACGAATGACGTTAGTAATCCTTATTTGCAGCAATAAGTCAAAAGCAAATACTTTCATGCCCCAGCAATTAATTATCGATCCCAACGCGATGCATTGCTAGCACACAAAAAAATGTATTACCAGTCCCAAATAATGCTACTAGTTTAAGAGATATTTATAGTACTAAATATAATGCAGATTTGTCAGATGTATTGAATCCATTATATCTATGTATTATTGAACCACAGACCTTGAGTAATAGTTATAGTGTGTTACATTTTAAATATGTCCTATGTCACTTGAATGATGAGTTCTGAGTAATACTGAATGATGTTTTGTAATAATGCATAAATACTATGCCAATAATTTCTGTAAATAATATTTTTTTATTCTCTATAAATGCTATGCCAATAATTAACTCTCATTTTTAATGATGACTTCTGAATAATACTGAATAATGTTTTATAAAACTATATGAATACTTTGTAACTGGCCAATGAATGCCACTGTTTCTTATATTTGAAAATTGTCTTATGTCATTTACATGCTATTATATATGAATACCAGTAGCTTGATGCTACACTCATTAGCTCCTGTTTTGAATGATGACTTCTGATGGTTTGGAACTGGCCAATGAGTGCCAATGATTACTATAACTAGGTGAATTATGTAAATGGTATGCCATTAATTAACTCTTGCTTTGAATGATCACTTCTGAATAATGTATAAAAATGGTTTGCAACTGGCCAATGAGTGCCAATGATTACTATAACTAGATGAATTATGTTAATGCTATGCCATTAATTAACTCTTGTTCTGAATGATGACTTCTGAACAATGCATAAATATGGTTTGTAACTGGCCAATGAGTGCCAATATTTAGTGTAATCAGATGACTTACGAATAATGTTCTGTAATACTCCATACATAGTACAGAAATGTTTAGTAACTAGGCAATGAGTGTCAACAATTACTCAAATCGGTTGATAGACTAGTGTAATTCTCAATTATGACTAGCATAGGACTTAATGTCCTTCACCTTCTGACCTAATTACCAGAAATTACTGCAATATCCGTTTGTCCTGTCCATCCTCATGATCATGGAGCACTGTATTTGGATTTTGCACTAATTCTACGTTGGTGAAAAAGTATCAATTCTGCAGGAGTGTGGTGTTGACACATCATGCTGTCCACCACCTTGAACGATGGAGATGTTATTATGGTCCCACTGTTTGGTGTACCTAATGTACTACCAAAATGATAACACTGAATATTAATACTACATTTCAGTGTCTTGGCTACACTTGAGGGAAGAGAACTTCAGATTGTCTCTCTTGGTGTTGTGCTTCTGTAGAAAGATATGGACTTTCAGTGCAGCTATGTGCAACCTACTGTGCTACAACCATGATGCAATCCTTCCCTTTCCTTTCCTAGTTCATGTAAAATGGTAGAGACATATAAAGTGCGTGTGCACTTTATGTCATTTGTTAATATGTTTTGTACTCATTGCGTATCCTAGTTCTTGTAAAATGGTAAAAATATGTATAGTGTGTGTACACTTTATGTCATTTGTTAATATGTTTTGTACTCATTGCGTATCCTAGTTGTTGTAAAATGGTAAAAATATGTACGGTGCGTGTACACTTTATGTCATTTGTTAATATGTTTTGTACTCATTGCATATACATTTTGTCATTGCTTGATATGTTCTGTACTCAGTGCATGTGCACCCTATTTCATTTTATGTTCTGCACTTATATATATTTATATAATCTGACTGTAAACTTAGTTTATTAAGAAAAATTTGTGCTCATGGCAAGTCCAATTGACTCACCACCACTGCCAAATTTTTGCCCCCCCAGTGGAGGGTTATGTAAGAGGTCCGAGCAGATGTAATCTCGATGTATTGCTCATGCGCTGCCTGCGATATGCAAGGTATAAGAGAATCTCTTACCAGAGAGCAGTGTTGACTGCAGTAGGAACTGTGTAGCTGTAGCAGTAAGTTGTTGCTAGTCTGGAGTCTGCCCTGGTCTGGTCTAGTGTATCGTGTTGGCTGGCCCGGTCGCGGTGCAGCGATGCCGGAGCCTGAGTATTATTGTATAAGGTAAAAAGCAGCCTCGCGCATATGTAGTAATGTTATCTCAAGTCGCATGTAAATGTTTTAAAACTCTCGTAATAATAATCTTCCTGATAAAAAGTAACTTTTAACAACCATTCATTTCAATTTAAAGAATTTACTAATTTCTCCCATCCATGATCAACCCGATTATTGCAATAGAAAGATCAGTTGCTCCCTTTCATAAATGACAGATAGGTCGGCCAGCATTGCACAGAGCTGTGCCGGAAAAATTTATTGTAAGAGCAGATATATCCGGCGACTTCATTGAGGTAAGAATTTTTCCTTTTTTTTTTATTCCGAATGATCTTTCAGGGCCATGACGCAGCACTGCTGTCGTCCAAAATTTACCAGGTTAAATTTACAGTGAATTATTGAAAAGTCATAAGTGAGCGACAATTTAATTGAGAGGTTAGTTACATTGTTTTATTACCAGGTTACTTAATTTATTTTTTTATTGGGATGTTATACCGAATGTGAACGACATGATTATAATTTTTACTGTTGAGAGGTTTAGGAATTTTTCTGTTTTGAGGTTACGCTAAATGTGAATGAATTTTGAACTTAGATTAAATGAGAAAGAATTTTGTAGGGAAGTTACACTAAATTAGAATCATACTCATATTATTTATTATAATTTTTGTGGGGAGGTTACAATGTTTCCAGTCATCAACAATCTAATATCTGTGTTGACGGGCCCAGGCGAGGAGTAAAGCTTTGTGTCGTGCAATTATCAGGGGTACACGAATGGGCCTTCGGCTCCGGAAGTCCATATCGATGATGTTTCGTTGAATGATTATCACGCTGACGCTTGTTGACGGCCCAGCATTGAAATCCGCAGCAATTTGCGGAAGGGTTGCACATTTGTCTCAAGTGACGATTCTCTTCAGTCGTCGCTACTCCCGATCTTGCGGGATCTTTTCCCGGCCGCAGTAATGTCGGAGGTTTGATGTTTTACCGAAGTCCTGATGTTCGCGGTACACTCGTGAAATGGTCGTCGGAAAAATACTCACTTCATCGCTACCTCAGAGATGCTGTGTCCCAGCGCTCGTGCGCCGAATATAAAACCACGTTCAAACTCACTTAAATCTTGATGAGTTACCATTGTAGTAGCGGTAGCCGATTTAACAACGGCGCCAGACGTATGTTGTCATATAGATAGGCTTTGCCGTCCACAGCGCCATACACTGCCTGTTCACATATTTCTGTATTTGAATACGCATGCCAATACCACTTTCTTTGGCGCTTCGCTGTATTTGCAACAAATTTCATCAAGAAATAAATATACTGAGCAGTCGTTAGAACACCCAATTCCTCGAACAGGTTTCCATATGATGTTCTTGAATTAACACCGTAACGAGTCTTATTACACGCTCTTGCATTCTGAAAACTTTTGCTCGGTTTTGATGAGTTACCCCAGAATATGATCCCATATGATGCTGTAGAATGAAAGTAAGCAAAATATGGAAGTCTTTTTTAAATTTTTATGTCTCATACATCTGGCATCATTTGCATTCCGAATATAGACTTGTTTAGGCGCTTCAGCAGTTCTGTTGTATACCCTTCCCAACTTTATTAATTATCGAGTTGTAATCCCAGAAATTTAACACTGTCTGTCTCTTCTATGTGCATGCCTTCATACGTTATACACATGCTGGAAGGAAATCTCTTCCAGGTGTGATCAGGCAGCGGCGGCACGTGCGCTGTTGACCACTTGAGTTCTGCTAGGGCTTAACTATTCGTCTGTGTGTACGCACTCGGGCGGCTAATTTTTTCTCCGGTGGTGAGCTTATTCATTACTTAGGAACCTTTTGAGTCATGTTTTGTTTGATCATACGCTGTGAAAAATTAGCTAACTTTATTAACCTAAATGCTTCGCGATGTTTGAAAGAACTGCAGTCATTATCCATTGGCTTGTGAGTGACAAATATCTGGAGTATTATCTACGACCAACAACAGTAATTGTCTATAAACACAGTTTTTACTAAACCACTTGCCTTCAAAAATTTTATAAAGGCTACTTGCCTTTAAAATTTTTGTAAAGGCTAAACGTTGTTTGTTAAAGGGGCCGTTTCAATTTTTCAACAATTTTCTTTCATTGAATCGCAAAACGGACTTTGTTCAGACTCTCAAAAAATGGCTCCAAGCACTATGGGACATAACGTCTGACTCTGCAAAGATGTTCCGTAACCAATATCGCTACATACAGTGTAGAATCTTTGAGCGGCCTCTCTCTCTGTTGTGTTGTGGAGGGCTGTATAGAATATGTTACAGCAGTTCTTCATTCCGCGAAGGACATTAAGACTTACTTTCGCAGATGACAAGTCGGTGTGCAGGTATTGGGATATACACTCCTGGAAATGGAAAAAAGAACACATTGACACCGGTGTGTCAGACCCACCATACTTGCTCCGGACACTGCGAGAGGGCTGTACAAGCAATGATCACACGCACGGCACAGCGGACACACCAGGAACCGCGGTGTTGGCCGTCGAATGGCGCTAGCTGCGCAGCATTTGTGCACCGCCGCCGTCAGTGTCAGCCAGTTTGCCGTGGCATACGGAGCTCCATCGCAGTCTTTAACACTGGTAGCATGCCGCGACAGCGTGGATGTGAACCGTATGTGCAGTTGACGGACTTTGAGCGAGGGCGTATAGTGGGCATGCGGGAGGCCGGGTGGACGTACCGCCGAATTGCTCAACACGTGGGGCGTGAGGTCTCCACAGTACATCGATGTTGTCGCCAGTGGTCGGCGGAAGGTGCACGTGCCCGTCGACCTGGGACCGCACCGCAGCGACGCACGGATGCACGCCAAGACCGTAGGATCCTACGCAGTGCCTGGGACCGCACCGCCACTTCCCAGCAAATTAGGGACACTGTTGCTCCTGGGGTATCGGCGAGGACCATTCGCAACCGTCTCCATGAAGCTGGGCTACGGTCCCGCACACCGTTAGGCCGTCTTCCGCTCACGCCCCAACATCGTGCAGCCCGCCTCCAGTGGTGTCGCGACAGGCGTGAATGGAGGGACGAATGGAGACGTGTCGTCTTCAGCGATGAGAGTCGCTTCTGCCTTGGTGCCAATGATGGTCGTATGCGTGTTTGGCGCCGCGCAGGTGAGCGCCACAATCAGGACTGCATACGACCGAGGCACACAGGGCCAACACCCGGCATCATAGTGTGCGGAGCGATCTCCTACACTGGCCGTACACCACTGGTGATCGTCGAGGGGACACTGAATAGTGCACGGTACATCCAAACCGTCATCGAACCCATCGTTCTACCATTCCTAGACCGGCAAGGGAACTTGCTGTTCCAACAGGACAATGCACGTCCGCATGTATCCCGTGCCACCCAACGTGCTCTAGAAGGTGTAAGTCAACTACCCTGGCCAGGAAAATCTCCGGATCTGTTCCCCATTGAGCATGTTTGGGACTGGATGAAGCGTCGTCTCACGCGGTCTGCACGTCCAGCACGAACGCTGGTCCAACTGAGGCGCCAGGTGGAAATGGCATGGCAAGCCGTTCCACAGGACTACATGCAGCATCTCTACGATCGTCTCCATGGGAGAATAGCAGCCTGCATTGCTGCGAAAGGTGGATATACACTGTACTAGTGCCGACATTGTGCATGCTCTGTTGCCTGTGTCTATGTGCCTGTGTTTCTGTCAGTGTGATCATGTGATGTATCTGACCCCAGGAATGTGTCAATAAAGTTTCCCCTTCCTGGGACAATGAATTCACGGTGTTCTTATTTCAATTTCCAGGAGTGTACATTGCTAAAAGCAGGGGAAAACTATCTCAGAACTCAATGACCTCAGCATGTTTTACATGTGCCGCAGTTAGACAGACAAAGATGGACCTTTACAGTACGTGAATGCGGAATGACAAAGCACACCTCAAACTGTATGTAAAAGAGCAACGTATAGCTTCAGGGAGTGGAATGAGATTCACAAAGTGTAAGTAAATTGTAAAATGATTTAAAAACAAGCAAAGAGTGGATGTTCCAGCAATCACAAAGACACAAATATGTATGGCTGACTTAAAGGAAAGCGGAGAATGACCTAAACTGAAGGGGAGAATAACGAAAGTCAACGTATGACTATTTAGAATGAGTGTCAGAACACGATCCTGTAACCAGTTTCAAGCTTAGTATAAGTACAAAGACTCGGAAATTTTGCAATACGACACGCCTGAATGTCAGCTCACCTGCTCAATTCATAACAAGTTTAACACCCGAGGTTAGTGAAAATAAGCTCTGGTATACAAACTCCACATGAGTCATTCATTGATGTGTTCAGTCACACATAATAGTTCATGCGTATTCAATGCTTTCGAACAGCATCACTCAAATAACATGGAGAAGTATTACCAGCACTTAGTCTTCTACACGATTCAGTATTATGACTACAGAACTGAATCGGAGTCTCTAGTCCACAGCGGTCGGATGTGCTTTGATCACTGTTACTCGTATTAAACTTTAGAGTGACTTTCACGTTAATTGATGTTTCTTACACATGCTATTCCCCTTACTTATTAGTTGCGCTTCTTATGTATGGACTGCTTGCTTGGATTCCTTTTCCATTATCGAAGTCAGACAGCGATACAACATTCATTATTGGGCTGTGAATTTGTTTATTCACTAAATCTGGGCTTAATGCTACTTCTTGCATTAGGAGTCAAATGTCTAAAAAATGGCCATCTTGTAACCTAACAACTAAAATTCAAGACTGTACGCAGTTATGTTAATCTATTTATTAGACAACCAGTTTCAGTCATAGACAGATCGTTCATCAGATGTACTGTGACATATCGCAGTCAGATGTATCACAAACCATAACCACTATCACCATATCAAAAGCCACCACCTCCATCAGGAGCATATAGAGCACTGGCGCTATTGTCATTTGCTTCGCCATTAGTTTACTGTACGACATACATGCTGTAACTTATTTATCTTTACAGACTTTGAGGACTTGTAGTGGGGACTAAGACGGTAAAATTTAGCGTAGCAGCTTACGGCCGGAAACCTGTCGTCTTCCCGCTACACATGCTACCCTCTGACTCCTACTGCATGTCGTCTAGGTGCACTTACAAGCAGGGATCGATGTCACGGCCACCGAGGGACGTCAACACAGGTACGGCAACTACGCATCATATTCCTCTACATACGTCCACCAACGCCTGCACGGCGTTCCGGTTTCTGTTCCCAGCCGGGTCGGGGATTTTCTCCGCCCGGGGACCGAGTGTTTGTGTTGTCCTCATCACTTTATCATCATTTAGGGAAGTGGCGAGACTGTGTGCAAAGATTGGGAATTTGTATGGGCGCTGATAACCATGCAGTTGAGTGCCCCATAAATCAACTACCATTATCGCTCTCTTTGTCACCAATCCCTGGTCCTCCAGCATACGCCGCAGCCATAACCTGCCCCAGGACGTCTTCCCCTGATGCTACAAGGGACTCGTAAATCAATGTGTCCGTGTCACCCCTCAGGAAGTAATCTAGCGAGATCAAGTTGGGAAAACGCGCAGGTCAAGCAATTGGCCCACCGTGATCTTCCCTCTGATGCGCAGATCGTTGGTTCAGTTAATCTCGGACCGCACATGAAAAATGAAATGCTGTACCGTCGTGGAAAAACCACATGTTTCGACTCACATGCGGTACGCCGCCGAGGAATCACCCGGCATAGTTACGGTGTGGCGGAAGATGGTGTGGCCCAGTCACACGTCCATCCAGAAACCCTGTTCAACTGTTCTAACCGTATCATTCCCGAAACACCTGGGAAAGCGCAGCATGCTGGTTTTCGTCAGCTCACATATAACTGTTGTGGGAATTGAGGCGTCCTCCCTGCTGAAGATGGCTTCATATGTGAAACGGATCCGCCACTGGAGATCAGGTACCCCACACAACGACGTAACAACCACCTGCAGAAGTAGGCTCGTGACGCAAAATCCTGTGGCTGCATCGCCTGTACCTTCTGGGGGTGGTACAGGTGTAGCTGCTGCTCGTGCAGAACTCAACAGACTCACTCTAGTTGCAGTGCCTCCGATGCTCGCCTCTTCCACTGTGTGGAGTGCAGCCTCCTCAAATTCGCGTGTGCGGCGCCGCTGCAGACCACCGCAGTCGGCCCTGTTGGTGATGAAAGCACCCGCCTCCGAGGTCTGCTGGTGCAGCGAAGCGAGGAGGAAGTGAGAAGGTGATTGGCGGAGTGGAAAACAACTTACGAGCAGTCCTCACACATCACTGAGCTTCGCCGGACAATAACATCATGTCGGCGTATTCCGAAAACGTGTAGTTCACTGAGTTCAATGTATCACACTGAAAATGAAGTGTACGTACAGCTTGTATTCTGTACTGGACCGAATGATTACTACCGTATAGTAGTGCGGTTTGAACGAAGACCGCCCGCCGGGGTGCCCGAGCGGTTCTAGGTGCTACAGTCTGGAACCGCGCGACTGATACGGTCGCAGGTTCGAACCCTGCCTCGGGCATGGATGTGTGTGATGTCCTTAGGTTAGTTAGGTTTAAGTAGTTCTAAGTTCTAGGGGACTGATGACCTCAGAAGTTTCATAGTGCTCAGAGCCATTTGAACCATTTTTGAACGAAGACGACGAGCACAACAGCAGGTACAAACATCTCTGGGCAGATCCCGAACTCAACTGAATCTCATGTAAGTAAATCTGTACTGGGAGTGGGACATCGGGTGATCGGTGAAAGATGTACGTAATACCCTAGACTGTGGCGCCTAAGTCCGAGAGATTTGGAAGTGTGTTGTGATATTTTGCGCGTAGCGGGAAAGCAGTAGGTTTCCGGTTTATGAGCTGCTGTGCCAAACTACACTGTCTTGGTCCCGCCTACAAGGAATCAACATCTGTAAAGAGAATTTAGTTACACTCTGTAAGTCCTATAGATTTATAGTTAAATAGAGGCACTGGCTTGAAACATGATGTTTAGTACTGACTGTCGGCTCTCATACATATTACTACGATGTCAAAATTGATGTGGAGATGGCCTGTCTATGACTGAAACTGGTTGTGTAATAAACTGATTAATACAGGTATACGAAACCATGCTTTTTCAACGGTGTATACAATATTCAAATCGTCGCTTCCTCAAAAGATGGCACGAGAAGGATAAAAACTTATCTACATGTACATCCATACTCCGCAAGCCATCTGACGGTGTGTGGCGGAGGGTCTTTTAGTACCTCTATCGCCGGCCTGGGTGGTCGAGCGGTTCTAGGCGCTACAGTCTGGAACCGCGCGACCGCTACGGTCGCAGTTTCGAATCCTGCCTCGGGCATGGATGTGTGTGATGTCCTTAGGTTAGATAGGTTTAAGTTGCTCTCAGTTCTAGGGGACTGATGACCTTAGAATTTAAGTCCCATATTGCTCAGAGCCATTTTAGTACCTCTATCGGTTCTCCCTTCTATTACAGTCTCGTATTGTTCGTGGAAAGAAAGATTGTCGGTATGCCTCTGTGTGGACTCTAATCTCTCTGATTTTATCCTCATGGTCTCTTCGCGAGATATACGTAGGAGGGAGCGCTATACTGTTTGACTCTTCGGTGAAGGTATGTTGTAGAAACTTCAACAAAAGCCCGTACCGAGCTACTGAGCTATTGATCCTGTAGAGCCACAGTTCTCTGCATAGTCGTGGATAATTGTTTGTCATAGTGGACAAAATTTGGTTTCGGAAAATTTCATGATTTTCTGACTGATGTTTCTGTTTTCACTAATCGACAAAGGCTTTTGTGTTCTTTCAGTTCTTTATCAGCAAAATAACAGACGAGGTTGGCACGATTTTACAGAAACATGATATCAGACCGGTTTTTAGACCAACCAAGAAAATATTTCAAGCGCTCCGGTTGTGGAAAGGTCTACATTGGAAATACCAACAGAAGCTTGAATGCAAGAGTGAAAGAACGTAAAAGTCTTCTGACAGCGGCTGTGCAAAATAGGTAACTTTTATTCTTGACAGGCGACTCCTCCCCAAATTATATCCACTGTTAACGTGTAAACTCTAGAATGTCCACTTTACACAGCGTTTATCTACAGCTACCTCTCCATAGATACACCGCAAGCCACCATACAGCGCATGGCGGAGGGTACGCTGAACCACTACTAGCCATTTTCCTTCCTGTTCTACCCGCAAGTAGAGCGATGGAAAACCGACTACCTACATGCCTCCGTATGAGCCGTAATATCTCGTATCTTGTCTTCATGGTCCTAACGCGCAGTCTATGTTGGTGGCAGTAGAATTGCTTGCAGTCAACTTCAATTGTAAACTCTCTAAATTTTCTCAATAGTGTTTCTCTAAAAGAACATCGTCTTATCTTCAGGCATTCCCATTTGAGTTCCAGAAGCATCTCCGTAACAAGTGGGGCTCCAACGTACCGGTAACATATCTAGCAGGCAGTCTCTGAATTGTTCTGCCTTAATGTTTTTCCACATTTGGAGCTAGCTACCACTCATCACACCAACTAGAAATTTCGTCTAAGTCGTCCCGTGTCTTGCTACTTTCACTCAACTTCGGTACCTTACCGTACGCCACGACATCATCAGCAAACAACCGCAGATTGCTGCCCATCCTGTCCGCCAAATCATTTATGTATATAGAGAACAACAGTGGTCCTATCACACTTCCAAGTGGCAATCCAGATGATAGCCTAGTCTCCGATGAACGCTCGCCGTCGAGGACAACATAACTGGGTTCTGTTATTGAAGAAGTCTTCGAGCAACTCTCATATCTGTGATCTTACTTCATATGCTCGTACGTTCGTTAACAGCCTGCAATGGGGCACCGTATCCCTGCAATGGGGCACCGTATCAAATGCTTCCCGAAAATCTATAAATATGGAATCCGCCTGTTGCCCTTCATCCATTGTTCGCAGTATATCATGTGAGAAAAGGGCAGGCTGAGTTTCGCACGAGCGATGATTTGTAAAACCGTGCTCATTCGTGGGCATGAGCTTCTCAGTCTCAAGAAAGTTTATTATATTCGAACTGAGAATATGTTCAAGGATTCTGCAGCAAACAGAAGTTAGGGACATAGGTCTGTAATTTAGCGCATCCGTTCTTTTACCCTTCTTATATACTGGAGTCACCTGCTCTTCTTCCAGTCGCTTCGGAGTTTTTGCTCGGCGAGAGATTTACGATAAATGCAGACTAGGCAAGAGGTCAATGTCATAGAGTATTCTTTGCATAACTGAACTGGAATTCCATCCGGACCAAGTGATTTATTTGTTTTCAAATCTTTCAGGTGTTTCTCTGTGCCAGGGATGCTTATTGCTATGCCGTCCATACGGGAGTCTGCCCAATGATCAAATGACGATATATTTTCACGATTCTCCTACGTGAACGATTTGTTGAACGTGAAATTTAAAACTTCGGTTATCGGTTTGCTATCTTCAACTGCCACACCAGCCTGGTCAACACAGGATTTAATGGAAACCATAGACGGGCTTAGGGATTTCACATAGGACCAGAATTTTCTCTGGTTCTCTGCCAGGTCTTTTGCTAAGGTGTGACTGTGGTAGCTGTTGTAAGCTTCGCGCCTAGATCCTTTCACAGACGCACGAATCTCTACTAACCTTTGCTTGTCGTCATTTGTGTGAGAATGCAACAGCCTCTGCTTCCTCAGCGTCTTCCGAGGAGAGAGACGTCTCGTCGACAGTGAGGTCATTGGAGACGAAGCACAAGCTTGTTGTGCTGGGAAAGTCCCTGAGCTTCAAGCGCTAATAGAAAGCACAGAAGCTGAAATCGTTATAGGTACAGAAAGCTGGCTAAAGCCTGAAATAAGTTCTGCAGAAATTTTTACGAAGTCTCAGACGGTGTTTAGGAAAGACAGATTAGGCAGAATTGGTGGTGGAGTGCTTGTGTCTGTCAGTAGTGGTTTATCTTGTAGTGAAGTCGAAGTAGATACTCCGTGCGAATTGGTATGGGTGGAGGTTATACTTAATAGCCGAACTAAGTTAATAATTGGCTCCTTCTACCGACCCCCAGACTCCGATAATATAGTTGCTGAACAGTTCAGAGAAAATTTGAGTCTCGTAACAAATAAATACCCCACTCATACGGTTATAGTTGGTGGGGACTTCAACCTTACCTCGATATGTTGGCAAAAATACTTGTTCAAAACCGGTGGTAGGCAGAAAACATCTTCCGAGATTGTCCTAAATGCGTTCTTCGAAAATTATTTCGAGCAGTCAGTCCACGAACCTGTAACCTCCCCACAAAAATGAAAGAAAATAATTAAATATAAATGGAACCAAGTGTAACCTCCCCGTAAAAATATGAAAATGAAAAGAATTGAATAGAATTGCAGATAGTGCCAAATGTTAGCTTCCCACAGTAATAAAACTCAATGATAATAAAAATGTGCAAGAAACATGTTAAGTCCCCACAAAATTAACGTTAAGTTCAACCTGATAAATTTATATAAGGGCAGCTGCGCTAACCTTAGGCCCTGTGCCGTAATTAATCTGGTAAATTGATTCTGGAAGGAAAAACATAGGAAATATTGTTTCAATTGTAATGATTCTTTTCTTAAAAACGATTGCTTTGAAAACGAAATTATTATTGGGGCATTTTTTGAACAAATTAATTACAATTACCATACATTATTAGCTGAGCGCAACGTTGCTTCATTACCTTATTTAACAATATACCTCGTCCTGAATCGTGACCAGAGACCCATGTCGACGCCCGCCGACTCCTCACACACGACTCCGACAGGCAACTCGCAACTGAACTACATGCTCTCGCGACTCGCTACGTACAACTACTGCGTCCAACTCGGAACTGCACACTCGCGCGGTCAAGCGCAGACTAGCAACGATAAATAACTCTCTGGTCAGAGATTCCGTCATGCCTCGCCATCGCTGGTTGAAACATACACGTTTCAAACCCACGCGAATTGTAAATGGTTGCGAAAACACACTTGACCTCTTAGCCACAAAAAATCCAGAGCTAATAGAGAGCATCATGACTGATACAGGGATTAGTGATCACAAGGTTGTTGTAGCTAGGCTCAATACCATTTCTTCAAAATCCACCAGAAACAAACGCAAAATAATTTTATTTAAAAAAGCGGATAAAGTGTCACTAGAAGCCTTCCTAAGAGACAATCTCCATTCCTTCCAAACTGACTATGCAAATGTAGACGAGATGTGGCTCAAATTCAAAGATATAGTAGCAACAGCAGTTGAGAGATTCATACCTCATAGATTGGTAAGAGATGGAACTGATCCCCCATGGTACACAAAACAGGTCCGAACGCTGTTGCAGAGGCAACGGGAAAAGCATGCGAAGTTCAAAAAAACGCGAAATCCCGAAGATTGGCTAAAATTTACAGACGTGCGAAATTTGGCACGGACTTCAATGCGAGATGCCTTTAATAGGTTCCACAACGAAACATTGTCTCGAAATTTGGTAGAAAATCCGAAGAAATTCTGGTCGTATGTAAAGTACACAAGCGGCAAGACGCAGTCAATACCTTCGCTGCGCAGTGCCGATGGTACTGTTACCGACGACTGTGCCGCTAAAGCGGAGTTATTGAACGCAGTTTTCCGAAATTCCTTCACCAGGGAAGATGAATGGAATATTCCAAAATTTGAAACACGAATAGCTGCTAGTAGGAATTTCTTACAAGTAGATATCTTAGGGGTTGCAAAGGAATTCAAATCGCTTGATACGGGCAGGTCTTCAGGTCCAGATTGTATACCGTTTAGGTTCCTTTCAGATTACTCTGATACAATAGCTCCCTACTTAACAATTTTATACAACCACTCGCTCACCGATAGATCTGTCCCTACAGATTGGAAAATTGCGCAGGTCGCACCAGTGTTTAAGAAGGATAGTAGGAGTAATCCATCGAACTAGAGACCTATATCATTGTCGTCGGTTTGCAGTCGGGTTTTGGAGCATATACTGTATTCAAACATTATGAATGAACCTCGAAGGGAATGATCTATCGATACGTAATCAGCATGGTTTCAGAAAACATCGTTCTTGTGCAACACAGCTAGCTCTTTATTAGCACGAAGTAATGGCCGCTATCGACAGGGGATCTCAAGTTGATTCCGTATTTCTAGATTTCCGGAAAGCTTTTGACACCGTTCCTCATGAGCAACTTCTAATCAAGCTGCAGGCCTATGGAGTATCGTCTCAGTTGTGCGACTGGATTCGTGATTTCCTGTCAGGAGGGTCGCAGTTCGTAGTAATAGACGGCAAATCATCGAGTAAAACTGAAGTGATATCAGGTGTTCCCCAGGGAAGCGTCCTGGGACCTCTGCTGTTCCTGATCTATATAAATGACCTGGGTGACAATCTGAGCAGTTCTCTTAGGTTGTTCGGAGATGATGCTGTAATTTACCTTCTAGTAAGGTCATCCGAAGACCAGTATCAGTTGCAAAGCGATTTAGAAAAGATTGCTGTATGGTGTGTGGCAGGTGGCAGTTGACGCTAAATAACAAAAAGGGTGAGGTGACCCACATGAGTTCCAAAAGAAATCCGTTGGAATTCGATTACTCGCTAAATAGTAAAATTCTCAAGGCTGTCAATTCAACTAAGTACCTGGGTGTAATAATTACGAACAACTTCAGCTGGAAAGATTGTGGGGAAGGCGAACCAAAGGTTGCGTTTCATTGACAGGACACTTAGAAGATGAAACAAGTCCACTAAAGAGACAGCTTACACTACACTTGTTCGTCCTCTGTTAGAATATTGCTGCGCGGTGTGGGATCCTTACCAGGTGGGATTGACGGAGGACATCGAAAGGGTGCAAAAAAGGCAGCTCGTTTTGAATTATCACGTAATAGGGGAGAGAGTGTGGCAGATATGATACGCGAGTTGGGATGGAAGTCATTAAAAGAAAGACTTTTTTCGTCGCGGCAAGATCTGTTTACGAAATTTCAGTCAGTAACTTTCTCTTCCGAATGGGAAAATATTTTGTTGAGCCCAACCTACATAGGTAGGAATGATCATCAAAATAAAATAAGAGAAATCAGAGCTCGAACAGAAAGGTTTAGGTGTTCGTTTTTCCCGCGTGCTGTTCGGGAGTGGAATGGTAGAGAGATAGTATGATTGTGGTTCGAAGAACCCTCTGCCAAGCAGAGTAATCATGTAGATGTAGATGTAGATTAGGGAAGGATAGGGAGGGAAATCGACCGTGCCCTTTCAAAGGAACTATCCCGGCATTTACCTGAAGGGATGTAGGGAAATCACGGAAAACCTAAATCAAGAAGGCTGGAGGCGGGTTCGAACCGTTGTCCTCCCGAATGCAAGTCCAGTGACGTCTTCCGAATTTCGTTACTAAACCATGGTGGATCTTTCCCATCCTTTATCCACTTACTAGGCACATATGGCTTCAGACCACGATTTACAGTCAGCTTAAACTTTGGCCATAATTCCTCTACATCCATCCTACTACAACTAAATAATGTCAGTTCACTGTCTAAGTGAGATGTTAATAACTGATTATCTGCTCTATGTAGGACAGAAACTCTCCTAGTCTTGTTGACTGATTTATTAACTATCGTAACTATAGTTGCTACAATAACATCATGATCGGTAATCCCAGTTTCTATACAGACGTTGTCGATAAGGTCCTTTCTATTTGTAGCTACAAGATTTAAGACAGTTTTCAGAAAACATGTTCTGTCTGTACCCCTCACAATGAATCCCTAGACACCTCAGTATATACTCGCTAGGTTAAAGTCGCCTCCAACTAGCTATTTACGCTCTATTGACTGTAGAGTTTTTTTAATGACTCTAAAACTGTCACAGCGGAAATGGGTGGGCGGTAAAAACATCCAACAATTAACTTCGTTTCACCTCCACCGGCTATAGCGACCAGTTAACTTCACTGCCACAATAAACTTGGACTTCAATAGACAACTCCTCCTATGGCTCCTAATCGGTCTTTCCAATATGCTTTGCATACCTCAGAACTGTCCAGCTTGAGCTCTCCGTCCCAAGAATAATTTGAACCTTCGACTAGTGAGTCTGCAAGACCCAGCGCTTTAGGAGCAGCTCTGAAGATGAACAGCGCAGCTCTGGACGAAACGGTAAGAACCGAAAAGTTTCTTTGACCACGCCCATACAGCCCGGAAGATTCATCGGCAACTATGAAATTGAGGGGCTGCATTGTATAAGATTCAGTTCTTCGCATTTAATGCGTAACAGTAGAGGGAGTAGTATTCAGACCGGACAAAATATTAATCTCTAGAATGCCAGCATGAAAGCACTCTATGATGATTAGGTCTCGAAGGGCTACCAAATTTCAATGACGATTTTTCATATATGTTACCGTCTCTTCCAAATAGTAGCAGACATTTGATAGATCCAGTGATTCAGCGGGCTATCTGAAGCATAGAAAAGTGTCTGAGTAAATCAGACCAGGAAAGTATTCGTGGAGTCCTGTGTACACGCCGTTGTTATCTTGGAAGACTGGACTCCCAAACCCATCTTCATCACGAAAATGTAGAAGTGATGTCAACACTCCGTCAACGAACATGTTGTAATAAACATCGGGATTTTTATTCGAGTTAACCTAGTCGACGGCAGACATGGTGCAATAAACGCTTCCAAAATATGAGAAACCCACCTCTCTGTCCTTACGTGCAGCCTAAGCACACTCCAGGTTAAACACGTCTCACTAAGCAGTCGCTGCATTCGACGCCTCGCTTCAATAGGAAATTGGAAAATTTGTGGTAAGGTTCTATGGGACCAAACTACTGAAGTCATCGGTCCCTAGGCTTACACACTAATTAAACTAACTTACGCTAAGGACAACATAAACACACCCATGCCCGAGGGAGCAGGGAGCACTCGAACCTCCGAGTGAGGAGGGAGGGGGCGGGGGGGGGGCGGAGCCGCGCGAATCATGACAAGAAGCCCGAGACAGAGCGGCTACCCTGCGCTCCTTCAATAGAAAAGGGGCGAAACCACGACTAGTCCGACCACAGTACACGCCTCCGTTCGCTAAACGTCCAGCCAGTTTCTGTGTCCTACTGAAGATGTGTAGCCTCGTGTGCCACTCTCTTATTTGTCCTACAGTAAACGGCCACTGCATGCAGTTTCTTTTGCATTCGCACCGAAACTACTTCAGATGGACGCAGTTTCACTGACGGCAGTAGGCGAGAATGAGAACGATCGTCACGTCAGGCGTGACATTCGCCTACGGTCCGTGTCTGTCTACATTTTTTAACGATCACTATTCTCACGCCTTGTTACAAGGCTGCGCGTGGTACACCAGTTACTGTTCGATAGACCGCGATGATGGACCAACAGAGCAACTTCGTACACGGTGTCCTAACTTGATTCTCCTTTCTAAAATTCTGTCACGTCAGTCAATGTTGCGAGGGTTCTTCTATTGTCGCGAACGAATAACCTTCATTGAAAGAATTTTAACCATCAGTTCCTGAATGAATCGTAACATGAATTTAAGACCGTTATGTTTGGGCGACCCAGCACTAATAGAGACCGGACATGAAACTCCACTGATTTTATTTATGTAATATTCAGTCCGTTCTTGGAGGAAAGTAGACATGTTTATAAGTTGAATACGAAGTATTAATGTTCCACAGTAATATATTAGTTCGTTGCGAATCGGCTTTTGGCTTCTCAGGCCATCGTCAGGTAACTCAATGCCAAACAGGTAGTCCAGAAAATTTCAAAGAGAATTTGTAGCTGTACAATGAATGCTGTACGTGACATTTTATGACCATATCGATACAAAACATAAGCATAACGTAATACCCAAAGAGACACTGAACAAATAAATCTCACATTACAGTATAGTAGTCTTAGCCCTACCTGATTGACCTAGATATAATTTGCCACACAGATTGCAGGAAATTCTGTAGATGGAATCTTCTCTTTACTGTTGAAGAGAACACATTCATCAGTTTGTCCTTACGACACAGTAGCCTGTTCCATTACTCAATTGTAGAACATTTCTGTTTTATACGCCCACATGGTTTTAATATTTAAAAATACTGTAATGTAAGATTTATTTAGGTATTACATCATGCTGATGTTCTGCATCGATATCGTCATAAAATGTGACATATATTTGTACAACTATCAATTCTCACTGAACTTGTGTGGACTATCTGTTTAGCATCAAGTTATCCGACGATGACCTAAAAAGCCGAAAGCCGGTTCCCCAGATATTGTTAATGTTCCAGCCAGTATTCATGACTAGGCCCCTGAATTTAGGAGCTGCACCAGGGTATGAATACTTCGGCTCACTGCGGGGTAACAGCCACCTGACAAGACTTACAGGAAAGGTGACGTCATTGTGACGTCACACGCAATATCGAGAATCGATGCGGCAGGCGTTGTATTCTTGTTGGCATATTTAGCTTTTTTCTATAATAGCTCGCAGTATGCCGTATCAAGGCAACAGTGCACTGAAAAATTATCACAAACAAGTCAGCCTTATCAATAAGTATCAGCAGATAAGTCATCAACGATAAAAGCCATCAAGATATTTTGTGATAACTAAGGGAGCAGGCAACAACCACATGACGACACTCTAGTGTAAAGGATAATGCCGTGCTTTACGAGGTTGAAGCATGTGGGTTCGCATTCCACTATATGATAATGCTTCTTTTTATCTCAGCGTTTTTAACACATTCTGGGACTTTCTTATGAATGTAAAACGTGTATGTTCTGCAGTATTCGATGTTATTTACATTTCCATCTGATTAGAGAACGAAGGATGAAATAAATATTTAGCTGCTTATGTTGGGATATGTGGCGACTTCCAAGTGTGTGATTAGGCAGGGACCTGAGTGGGCAGCTTAAATCGCTGTGAATGAAACGAGGAGCAACAAATTCCGTATTCTTCCCTGTCAGAAATACACTCTAAGACTGATGCAAATTCTTCATAATTTGATATTCATACAGATATCGACGGAACATGAAAAACTGTAAATTTTGGCGGCCGATAGATGACTGGATGACGCTGCAATGCAGTTTCACCCAACAGCTGGCATGGATAGTAAATAAGGGACATGCAGCTCGAACAGTCCACGGGTATACTGCCGGTTCATAGTGTCCAACGGGCTCAATATTTCGGCGATCAGACATGTCGCCATTGTCAGGTGCGCTGACGAACTGAGCTGCTGAGGGCGGGCGGCCGATTTAAATTCCCTCCCCCCACGGGTCGCTCTCTTCGCCGTCCGCGCCCGCGCGCCGGCGGTCGCGAAGACGTGGGCGTCGGAATCAGTCGTAGCGTCGATGTGCTTGCTACGTCCGCCCTGGTCGCCAGTTCGTACTTCTCGCTGACCGCCCTCAGGAGCTCAGTTCGTCAGCGCACCTGACGACGGCGACATGTCTGATCGCCGAAATATTGTGCCCGTTGGACACTATGAACCGGCAGTATACCCGTGGACTGTTCGAGCAACAAATACGCCGGGAGAAACTGAAGAATCACAAGGGACATGTAGATACCAGGGCAAATGATCACTGCGAGTTTCATTCCGTATACTCACAAGTAAACCTACCGAAGGGATACACTTCGATATTTATCGGCTTTGAATATGTTGTAGCATACTGAAAATTAATAGACTCATATTTTTTATATGTGCCCATATGACCGTTAAGGGAGTGAAACACCTCAAAAAAAAAAAAAAAAAAAAAAAAAAAAAAAAAAAAAAAAGTATTACAACAAGCCCACCCATATTTCTCGAAAAACTATTTTTTTAAATCCCCTCCCCCCTCTCTTTTTTGTTTTTCATTTCGACATTTGGCTAATAGCAAAACTGTCAATACCAAATTCAGTTTTAGGCCTATATGATGAAGTGCTATTGCAAAGACGCACTTGTCCCAAATAAGCTAGAAATTTCTCTATATCGAAGTCCGCACACCCAGTGCGTGTTCTCTTCAATCCCAGTTGTCATGTTAGACTGTTTAATAAGTCTTTCCCAGATCAATACCTATTTTATATGTATATTCTACCTATATTGATCTACATAGTTTTTTCCTTTTAATTTTATGAAATACAAAATACCTTGTGCTGTATTTGTGTTTTTACGGCCGTGATCCAGTGGTAACACCGGTTCCCCTTAGATCACCGACGTTAAGCGCTGTCGGGCTGGGCTAGCACTTGGATGGGTGACCATCCGGTTTGCCGAGCGCTGTTGGCAAGCGGGGTGCACTCAGCCCTTGCGAGGCCAACTGAGGAGCTACTCGACTGAAAAGTAGCGGCTCCGGTCTCGGAAACTGACATACGGCCGGGAGAGCGGTGTGCTGACCACGTGACCCTCCATATCCGCATCCAGTGACGCCTATGAGCTGAGGATGACACGGCGGCCGGTAAGTACCACTGGGCCGTCATCGCCTGTTCGGGAGGAGATTAGTTTTATATTTGAAATTGTTCGTACATTATTCTTGTAACATTATGGTAAGTCTGTACAATAATGAGGAAGCGCAGAATTGTTCAGGTCATAGAATGCTGAATGAGTGGGGAATGCGAAAACATTGTTTTTTCGATAAATGTGGGTGTACCGTTGTAATGTCATTAAAAACCATAGAAGCTTCGTTTGAAGATTTTTTTTTTTTTTTTTTTGGCTTCTGTTACGTTTCAGCGGTATTCCTTCAGAAAGGGGATGTTTCACCCACTTAACAGCCCCATGTGCAAGTATAAGAATATATGTGTCCCTTATTTTTCTGTCACTACAATATATCCAAAGCCGATCAAAATCGAATAGTATCCTTTGGTAGGTTAACTCGTCAGTAGGGAAGTATCTGTGTCTTGCAGACAGGCGTGTGTACTGTATACGCAGATGTTAGCTTTTGAGAGAGGACGTGTAGTTCGGTTCAAAGAAGCCGGCTGCGGTAATCGGCTAGTCGAAGCGCTGCCCTATACGACAATGCAGGCAGGAATATCTTCGTAGCTCGCCGGTACGTCAACGTCATTCTATGGCCCTTTTTGTTGCATTTCGTGCCAAGCCAACCTGGGCTTTCGTTTCAGCAAGATAACGGCCACCCACATACGGCGAGAGTTTCTACAGCTTTTCTTCGTGCTTGCCAAACCCTTCCTTGTTCAGCAAGGTCACCGGACCTCTCCCCAGTTGAGAATGTTTGGAGCATTGTGGATAAGGCACTCCGAACAGTTCGAGATTTTGTTTTTCCGAAGTTCTAATCTTTTGTTTGTCTGTACGTGTACGAGGGGCGTTCGAAAAATCCCTGCAAAAATAAAAACTACTTACGTGTTTGGGGTAAACCTTTTTTATTTTTCAACATAGTCTCCTTTTAAACCTATACACCTCGTCCAACGCCGTTCTAATTTCTTGATCCCTTCCGAATAATAGGAATTGTCCAAGTCTGCAAAATAGCTGTTAGTTGCTACAATCACCTCCTCGTTTGAATAAAATCTTTGTCCTGCCAGCCATTTCTTAAAATTGGGGGACAAATAATAGTCGAAGGGAGCAAAGTCTGGGGAATAGGGAGTATGTGAAACGGGTTGGAATCCTATTTCCACTAATTTTGCTACCACAACTGGTGACGTGTCTGCTGGTGCATCGTCGTGATGGAAAAGGACTTTCTTGCAGCTCGGTTTTGAAACGGTCCATAGTTTTACCTTTTACCAGATAGTCGATGAGGATTATCCCTTGCGAATCCCAAAAGACAGTCGCCATAACCTTTCCGGCAGAAGGGATTGGTTTCGCCTTTTTTGGTGCACCTTCTCCCTTGGTAACCCATTGTTTAGATTGTTGTTTGGTCTCAGGAGTATAGTAATATCCATGTTTCATTCACAGAGACGAAACGACGCTTAAAGTCCTGTGGATTCTTCCTGAACAGCTGCAAGCCATCCTTGCAACACTTCACACCATTCCGTTTCTGATCAAGCGTGAAACATCACGGAATTCAACTTGCGGACAGATTTCTCATGTCCAAATGTTTATGCAAAATATTATGTACCCGTTCATTCGATACGCTCACAGCACTAGCGATCTCACGCACCTTAACTCTTGTGTCATCCATCACCATACCATGGATTTTATCAATGATTTCTGGAGTAGTAACCTCCACAGGGCGTCCAGAACGTTTTGCATCACTTGGGCCCATATGGTCACTCCGAAAATTCTAAAACCACTTATAAACTGTTCTAATCGAATGTGCAGAGTCGCCGTGATGTTTATCAAGCTTCCCTTTAGTCTCCTGAAGCATTTTGCCTTTCATAAAGTAATGTTTAATCACAACACGAAATTCTTTTTCGTCCATTTTTTGACAGCCACTAGACTTCCTTGATTCACACGAATGCCAAACACAAAGAAATAGACAAATATGGCTGAAACTTGGTGTACGTTCTTTCCAAAGATGCTACTAACTAAACATGACCTCGATACGCACCGGTGGTGCCATCTCTCGGACTTTGCACGGACTTTTCAATCGCCCCTCGTACATCACATGTACCGATTTCCGTCCCATTTGGATGATTGATACGTGGTGTGTCTTTTATCTTTTTCTTTGGGTGTATTTCGCGGGTAACAGTCACTTCACAAGACTTTCTGCAGACGAATGGCGTTTCCGGTTGGTACATTTCTCCCGTCAACGACTTGTTTGAGCTATTCCCCGCGTGGAACGCTAACGAAAGACGACAGCAATTCCAGCTATTGTGAATATTGCATGTGACGCCAAAATGACATCACGTTTGCAGCAAATCTTGTGAGTGCTACCTTAAAGTTCCGCCGACCCGGGTGCGCATCGAAACAGCAAAGAATATTCCGACACAAATCTAAGAATAATTCATTCCTTACTAACAGCAGTAATCCTGGCCTGATGCAACTATCAATATGTCAATCGGAAACAAGTGACGGGAGTCATACCCTTAATGTTCTGTTGTTCTTTTCCTGGAGCTCGAAGTTGTCTGGAGACTCGGAAACCCTTAATGTGTAACACATTTCCAGTCAGTGATTAACAAAACATTTTCCTCCCGTTTGCTGACATTCCTTCATCACTCAATAAACGTTTTATCACATAATCTAGCTCTGCATTTTGAATTAAAATTCCATAGGGTAATAAATAAAGCGCATGTAACTGAACCATTACGATATTTCTGTCACATTTCTGTCTGGTACGAGCTGTAGCTACATCTAGCACAGCGCTCCAAATGGATCAGTGTTCTCCCTTCAGGATGTGACAATCATTTTGCGAACGTTCTCACCATTTGAAAATCTATGTCATCCACATATTTTTTTAGCTTGCCAAACAAATCAATAGCATTTGAACTTCCGTACCAACATCACCCAAGTCCCTGAGCCACTGGTCAAACGGCTGGCACGATTTTCCTGCGGCTGCACGAGACATTATAACTGCTCCTGGCGCCGCCAAATTTACAAGGTTGAATTCAAAAGTTTTGCCCACAAGGATCATACTGCACCACTTGCTACGACTTCAGAGTACGTTCCGAGCACCGAGTCACAACATTCGCATTCTGTGGTGTACCCGTTACCCGTGCCACAGCAGAACAGTGTGTGCGAGACACCTGGAACATGCACTCTCTTCTGACAATGCGCCACGCTTGTAGCACAGTGGTCGTAGCGTGGGACGACGTGTGTAACTTGCCTTCGAACGCTTATCTGTTTCCTTTCCCTCAATCACAATTCCTTTCCTTCCCAAAGTTTTTATTCGTTCCCTTTACTGTTTCCTCGATGTTACTGTACAGATCACGGCTGCACTGCTTGATAAACATATTTTCTCATGAATTTCATTGTGCGCAACTTTGTGGCTGCTCGAATATCCACAAAAGACATTAATCAGCCTCAGTTTCCTAATAACGCAACAATACTGTAGGCACATAATTAACAGAAAGAATTTGTAAGGTGTCCTTTCCTGTAGAAAATAATTAATTTACTATTATCTGTAACGCAATTACTATTTATTAATTACAAAGTTCTATATGTTAGTACTTAGTATGTCATTGTTAAAATGGAAGTACACTACTGGCCATCAAAATTGCTACACCAAGAACAAATGCAGATGATAAACGGGTATTCATTAGACAAATATATTATACTACAACTGACATGTGATTACATTTTCACGCAATTTGGGTGCATAGATCCTGAGAAATCAGTACCACCCCTGGCCGTAATAACGGTCTTGATATGCCTGGGCTTGGATGGCTTGTACAGGTACAGCTGCCCATGAAGCTTCAACACGATACCACAGTTCATCAAGAGTAGTGACTGGAGTATTGTGACGAGCCAGTTTCTCGGCCACCGTTGACCAGACGTTTTTAATAGATGAGAGATGTGGAGAATGTGCTGGCCAGAACAGCAATCGAACATTTTCTGTATCTAGAGGGGCCCGGACAGGACCTGCAACATGCGGTCGTGCATTATCCTTCTGAAATGTAGGGTTTCGCACGGATCGAATGAAGGGTAGAGCCACGGGTCGTAACAAATCTTAAATGTAACGTACACTGTTCAAAGTGCCGTCAATGAAAACAAGAAATGACCGAGACGTGTAACCAATGGCACACCATACCATCACGATAGGTGATACGCCAGTATGGCGATGACGAATACACGCTTTCAATGTACGTTCACCTCGATGTCGCCAAACACTGGTGCGACCATCAAGATGCTGTAAACAGAACGTGGATTCATCCGAAAAAATGACGTTTTGCCATTCCTGCACCCAGGTTCGTCGTTGGGTACACCATTGCAGGCGTTCCTGTCTGTGATGCAGCGTCAAGGGTAACCACAGCCATGGTCTCCGAGCTGTTAGTCCATGCTACTGCAAACGTCGTCGAACCGTTCGTGCAGATGGTTGTTGTCTTGCAAACGTCTCCATCTGTTGACTCAGGGATCGAGCGTGGCTGCACGATCCGTTACAGCAATGCTAGTGATACGAGGCTGTTGGAATCCGGCACGACTTTCCGTATTACCCTCCTGAACCCACAGATTCCGTATTCTGCTATCAGTCATTGGATCTCGACCAACGCGAGCAGCAATGCGGCGATACGATAAACCGCAATCGCGGTACGCTACAATCCGACCTTTATCAAAGTCGGAAACTTGATGGGACGCATTTCTCCTCCTTACACGAGGTATCACAAAAACGTTTCACCAGGCAACGCCGGTCAACTGCTGTTTGTGTATGATAAATCGGTTGGAAACTTTCCTCATATCAGCAGGTTGTAGGTGTTACCACCGGCGCCAACCTTGTTGTGAATGCTCTGAAAAGCTAATCAGTTGTACATCACAGTATCGCATGTCTAATGTGACATAATAATGTTGTTGTGGTCTTCTCGTTTGACGGATCCACCATGCTGCCCTTTCCAATGCTGGCCTTTTCATCTCCGCTTACCATCTGTGAACCACATCCATTAGAAGCTACTTACTGCATTAGTTCGTTGTTCTGACTCTACAATTTTACGCGTTGTTCTTCCATACAGTATTAAACTGATGATCCCTTTATTTCCCAGAATGTGTCCCATCAATGCATCACTTCTTTTAGCCAAGTTGTGCCACACATTTCTTTTCGCCCCAGTTCTATTCACGTTCTCCTCATTATTTTTGCGATCTACTCATCCAATCTCCTGCAGTCTTCTGCAGGTCTACGTTTCAGAAACTTATGTTCTCTCTTTGACTGAACTGCCTATCATCCACGATTTACTTCCAGAAAAGGCTACAATCCAAATACCTTCAGAAAAGACTTCCTAATACTTAAATTTGCATTCGATATTAACAAATGTGTCTTCTACAGAAACGCTTTCCCTGCCATTTTCAATCTTCATATTATGTGCTCTCTGCTTCGCCCTTCACACTTGTTTTACTGCTCAAACGACACTGCTCTACTGCTTTTAGTTACTCAGTTCCTACTCTAACGCCCTCACCGTCAACTGACTTAATTCAGCTATATTCTATTACTCTTGTTATGATTTTGTTGATGTGCATCTTACATACTTCTTTCAAGACGATTTCCGTTCCGTTCAACTACTCTTCCATGTCCTTTGCTGTCTCTGAAAGAATTACAATGTTATCGGTAAACCTGAAAGTTTTTATTTCTTTCCCCTGAGCACTAATTCCTTTTCCAAGGTTTTTTATTCGTTCTCTTTGATTCCTCAATGTAGATATTGAATAACATCGGAGACAGGCTGCTACCCTGTCTCACTCTCTTCTCAACAACTGCTTCCCTCTAATGCCCTTCGATTAATATTAGTGAGATCCGGTTTCTGTATAAGTTATTTTACCCCTGTTATCTTGAAAATTCCATACAGAGTATTCTAGTCAACATTGTCAATAGCTTTCTCTGAGTATGCAAATGCTATAAACGTAAGTTATATCTTTTAAAATAGGTCATATTGTCAGTATTGCCTCTCGTATTCCCACTTTTCCGGAACTCAGGCTGATCTTCCCCGGTGTCGGCTTCTACCAGTTTTTCCATTCTTCTGTACATAATTCGTGTCAGTATTTTGCAAACTAGATTAAACAGACTACTCAGTAACCTCCATATATGTGAGGACCTGCTTCCTTTGGAAATGGAATTATTATGTTCTTCTTGAAGTTTGAGGGTAATTCACCTATCTCATTCATCACACACACCAGGTGGAGTAGTTTTTTCCGTGGATAGTTCTCCGAAAGGTACCATTAGTTCTCAGGGAACGTCGTCTATTCCAGGGGCCTTTTTTCGACTTTGGTCTTTCAGTGCTCTGTCAAATTCTTCTCTCAGTATCACATCCACGACTGTATCTTCATCTACATCATGTTCATTCACTATCACACTGCCCTCAATTTCATTTATCTTGAATAGCCCCTCTATATTTTTCTTTCAACTTTCCAAAAAAATGGTTCAAATGGCTCTGACCACTATGGGACTTAACATCGATGGTCATCAGTCCCCTAGAACTTAGAACTACTTAAACCTAACTAACCTAAGGACAGCATACAACACCCAGTCATCACGAGGCAGAGAAAATCCCTGACCCCGCCGGGAATCGAACCCGGGAACCCGGGCGTGGGAAGCGAGAATGCTACCGCACGACCACGAGCTGCGGTCTCAACTTTCCACTTTTTTTTTTTTTTGGCTGAGTATTCTTTTTCCATTTGAGCGTACAACTGTTTCTCTTTTCTTCATAGGTCTCTTTAATTTTCCTACAGGCGGCATCTGTCTCTCCCCTAACTATAAATGCTTCTATAGCCTTGCCCTTGTGTTCTGAGGATTCCCACGTGGCCGTTTTGCATCTTCTGAGAGTCTCAATTTTTGGACGTCGGTACTCCCTCCTGTCTTCTTCATTTACTGCATTCTTTTATTATTATTTCCTTCCGCCAGTTCAATTATCCAAAGCCTTGGCTTTTTACCTATTTGATCCTCTGCCGCCATCACTATTTTACCTCTAACAGTTACCCGTTCGTCTTTTATTGTGTTCCTTACCTTTGTGTCAGTCCTTGGATTATTCTATGAAGCGCTCATATAATAATAATTTATAAATAACCCAACCACAAATGCCTCATTGTTATGATTTATTCGTTGCCGCTGTTTCACGAGCGAGCTTATATTCAGGTAATTCACTTGTATTTGTTCATTACGTTAATGAAACGCATTGCAGCTTTCGAAAAGAAAACAGTAAACAAAATCAGTGAAGTGTGCACCGGTGATAAATTACTTCCATCTCGAGAAAGCTTTCTCTAAATTAAAACGTGTAGCAATTGGAAGCAATGATTGCAAATTCGCCCTCTGGTAAAGAGCAGATTGAGGCTATTATAAGGTCTCTTAAGTCTCCGGAAACTGGACAAGAAGCCGTATTCACATCCTTTCATATGATGACGCCTCAAAAACTGAAACTTAGTAGGCAGCGTCCAAAATTTTTATAGGAATGGTACCTAATATTATCAGACTAATCGGATGAACTTCGACACGAAATGTCACTTAAAAATAGTTAAGTAATTAGCTACGACAGTGTTTCTCCCATGTCCTCAGTAAAATTTCAATCCATACAGTCTGCATTTGCGTTACCTTTAGATAATTTTCTGTCCTAATGCCGGTGTACTGAGTGATTATCTTATGGTATGTACCACTACAACGTTCTCCACTCGCTGTTAAATGTACTTTTCGTGAACGTTATCCCTTTCTGTACGCAAGCGGGCTTTTCTTAAATGCAGTATTTAGGAACTATCTTTCCAGAACGTATTTTACACATTTTTACACAATACTTCTCAAGTAATAACTGAATGACGTTTCAGAAAAGTCGGCAAGTGAGGAAGACGAAATCGTAAAAGTGTACACTTGTACGTCATACAGTCTGTGCAGGAGTTGAGCCCTTTGCAGAAATAAAGTATACTTTATCACTGCGTGGTTCACTTACCCTTTCCCGTGAGCGTGACCCACATTAATTAAGGTAGCTGCCAAAACGTACTATGCTTTAAATGTTTGAACAAGTACATAACGGGAACAACGCTTACAAATAGTGAGGCTGCTATAAATTGTCTCTGGTGAGTTTTGTACATTTACCAGGCTCACCAACCACCCTGGTACGAATGTCCACTGACGTAGCGGTCACTTACAAGTGAAGACGCTTCACTCCGATAACTTACCATGGTTCCTTCCTCAGTCATTGTGAGACCCTTCTATTCACAAATTTCGGATAAGTTCTTCCTCTGTTAACTTGCAGACAATAGTACCGTTGGTTACTAACATCGTAAAACGCTCAGTCTAGGATTACTAGCTCGACTCTTTCCTGCAGATCCTAGTTGTCGACCCAGTTTATTTAACTATGGCAAACTTTTTGTAGGCTTCAGGCGATCATTGGATAGCGAGTGCCGTTATACATATATATATATATATATATATATATATATATATATATATATATATATATATATATATATTCTGTTGATGTCTGACACCATGCAGAGCATATAACCTGCATCACATAGCTGTTTCTGAGATGCCAGTATTCCTGTCCACATCTTGTACCTCACTAGTCATTCCTGAGCCTGGAAAATCTAATACACTAAACATTGCGGAATCCAGTTTTAGAAACTCGATATTTAACCCAGAGTTTCCGGTAATGACTCACATTTTGGAAAAGTGTCATTCGATGACGTCTGTCTTGGCGAAGAAAACTATATTATGTATTGAATGAAGTAAAAATCTACAGGATATTAAAAGTATTGGTGTGTTTACAGAATGCAATATCTGTCATCATGAACTTTAAATGATCATGTTTCATTACTGAAAATCTGTTTCTTCCCTTTTTTGTACCTGAATTTCTCACTACGTTAATTCTAGATCTATATGACCAGTCTGCAATTCACAATTAAGTGTCCGGTAGAGATCTAAATCCACTTTCGGTCAAATATGATAATGAGAATGCTATGGAGTTCTTGTAACTTCTTTGCTACAGCTCACGTATTACAAACATAATTGTGATGCAAATATTTGGTATCCAGTGGACACTAAGTGCGTCAAAATGAATGAACAAGCTTTGCTACAGAAATCTCAAATTATTCTTCACCCTACAAAGTGACTGCTATAAATTTCTTGCACTTTTCTCTCTCAACATTTTTTCCCCCCACTAGTCAGTTTTTCAGCAATTCAAGGCTAGTTAATTTAAAGTATCAACATCTACTTTTAACACGGACGGGTCGTGCTTAAAAGACATATAAAACTAGTGTGTATTCGATAATGTTTGGTACTAAAGCAACTTTTCAGCTGAATTTCTTTAAAGCTCACGAATCAGCAGTTCATCCTCAACCTACCCGAAATTTGTCCCACACGAAGATGCCTCGTAAGAATTCTCCAGCTGCCCCTGGTGGACAGCGCCACTTACGTCAGGAGCCATTTTTGCTCTGCATCATTTCAGAAGAATACTAACTTTGTAATTTAAACAAGTCATTTTTTAAATGTTTACCACATTGGAATCCACATTCCTTCGTAGCAATACGTTTCTGTTACCAGTTGTCTGAATTCTGCGTCGTTCCTGTACTAGCCGCGAGTGCTCGATGAAAGAGTCTTCCAAAAAGAACACGCGGCTTCTTCTCGCCGGCCAAACGTTTCTTTGCTTTATCCTATTGTACTTTCATATGCCACATTACTGTTCAACACATACACTCCTGGAAATTGAAATAAGAACACCGTGAATTCATTGTCCCAGGAAGGGGAAACTTTATTGACACATTCCTGGGGTCAGATACATCACATGATCACACTGACAGAACCACAGGCACATAGACACAGGCAACAGAGCATGCACAATGTCGGCACTAGTACAGTGTATATCCACCTTTCGCAGCAATGCAGGCTGCTATTCTCCCATGGAGACGATCGTAGAGATGCTGGATGTAGTCCTGTGGAACCGCTTGCCATGCCATTTCCACCTGGCGCCTCAGTTGGACCAGCGTTCGTGCTGGACGTGCAGACCGCGTGAGACGACGCTTCATCCAGTCCCAAACATGCTCAATGGGGGACAGATCCGGAGATCTTGCTGGCCAGGGTAGTTGACTTACACCTTCTAGAGCACGTTGGGTGGCACGGGATACATGCAGACGTGCATTGTCCTGTTGGAACAGCAAGTTCCCTTGCCGGTCTAGGAATGGTAGAACGATGGGTTCGATGACGGTTTGGATGTACCGTGCACTATTCAGTGTCTCCTCGACGATCACCAGTGGTGTACGGCCAGTGTAGGAGATCGCTCCCCACACCATGATGCCGGGTGTTGGCCCTGTGTGCCTCGGTCGTATGCAGTCCTGATTGTGGCGCTCACCTGCACGGCGCCAAACACGCATACGACCATCATTGGCACCAAGGCAGAAGCGACTCTCATCGCTGAAGACGACACGTCTCCATTCGTCCCTCCATTCACGCCTGTCGCGACACCACTGGAGGCGGGCTGCACGATGTTGGGGCGTGAGCGGAAGACGGCCTAACGGTGTGCGGGACCGTAGCCCAGCTTCATGGAGACGGTTGCGAATGGTCCTCGCCGATACCCCAGGAGCAACAGTGTCCCTAATTTGCTGGGAAGTGGCGGTGCGGTGCCCTACGGCACTGCGTAGGATCCTACGGTCTTGGCGCGCATCCGTGCGTCGCTGTGGTCCGGTCCCAGGTCGACGGGCACGTGCACCTTCCGCCGACCACTGGCGACAACATCGATGTACTGTGGAGACCTCACGCCCCACGTGTTGAGCAATTCGGCGGTACGTCCACCCGGCCTCCCGCATGCCCACTATACGCCCTCGCTCAAAGTCCGTCAACTGCACATACGGTTCACGTCCACGCTGTCGCGGCATGCTACTAGTGTTAAAGACTGCGATGGAGCTCCGTATGCCACGGCAAACTGGCTGACACTGACGGCGGCGGTGCACAAATGCTGCGCAGCTAGCGCCATTCGACGGCCAACACCGCGGTTCCTGGTGTGTCCGCTGTGCCGTGCGTGTGATCATTGCTTGTACAGCCCTCTCGCAGTGTCCGGTTCAAGTATGGTGGGTCTGACACACCGGTGTCAATGTGTTCTTTTTTCCATTTCCAGGAGTGTAGTTATAATGTACACTTCATTCATTTATATCGGAACTGATACTTCACTGGACATGGTCATCATGAGTTCTGGATAAAGCAGCTGCATTTCCTGGGTGCACTACTGTTGTTTTTAATTCTCTTGCTGCCAGCAGTTTGCGTTGGTTGGTTGGTTGGTTGGTTTGGGGAAGGAGACCAGACAGCGTGGTCATCGGTCTCATCGGAATAGGGAAGGATGGGGAACGAAGTCGGCCGTGCCCTTTCAGAGGAACCAGTCCGGCATTTGCCTGGAGTGATTTAGGGAAATCACGGAAAATCTAAATCAGGATGGCCCGACGCGGGGTTGAACCGTCGTCCTTCCGAATGCGAGTCCAGTGTCTAACCACTGCGCCACCGCGCTCGGTAGTTTCGGTACCGCGAAGCACTTGGTGACTGTGAATTTTTCTGCCTTTAGGATCCCAATCGAGGAAGGATTTTGTGTTCTGTAGCCACTCCTGGACTTAGTGTTATTGATAGGATGCAACTAACTCCTTTTGCGGCATTACATAGGACACAAAAGCATGTGATGTGTTCCAAACGGTTGAATAATATCATTGGATTTTGAGTCACTCGTCAAGCGTGGTTACATTTTTTTCCTCTTAGAATACAGAACGAGAGGTGCCGGTATCGTAGAACTGTATATGCAAATAGGAAGTATCATTCTGGGTGAATGTGAACTGGTGTTACTGATGGATTGGCAGGTACAAAATTATCCGGTCTCCTAGATCGTGTCGCCCGGCAGCCTCGCTCAGCGGCTAAGTCCGCTTCAAGGTCACCCGCCTTACACAGCGACATGCAGTAAATGCACACAGCCATTGAAATAACCCACCCACCTCCCCAGGGGTCGTAACCCCTGCAACCCACAGAAGAGAAAGATGCTTCAGTAGCTCGTTTATTTTAAAAAGGATAGGATCTTTATTAACAATGATATTACAGAGTTAAATCTCCTTGAACAACAACTGCTTTAGCGAAAGGACCATCAATCTTCACCCATACATGCACTCTCTCATTGGCATTAACCTTTCTCCTGTTCTTTGTATAAAGAGAAAAAGGCTTGTCATTAGTAACAACACATGTTCCGTAATCTCTGTTAGGAACAACACCAATTGCTATGGTGCGATAAGCAATTATGTCTCGATCATAATAGGATTCAAGTCCTTGTAAAGCAGTGTCACCACCTCTCAGAACAGCAATAGTCAACCAACCATTACCACTAACAACCTCAGTAGTGGTGCAGGTGAAGTTAATTTTTGCTCCAACAAAAGAAATAGGTCCAGTGAGAACCTCTTGTTGAGAAACAATGTAATGGTTGGTTGACTATTGCTGTTGTGAGAGGTGGTGACACTGCTTTACAAGGACTTGAGTCCTATTATGATCGAGACATAATTGCTTATCGCACCATAGCAATTGGTGTTGTTCCTAACAGAGATTACGGAACATGTGTTGTTACTAAACTATTTAAACAAAAATATGATTAATGATGATGTTATTAATACAAATGTGATAGAATCCTTGAAAGTAAAGTATGGGTGAAATGGAATTTTTTCGATATCTCCGTTTAACCCTAATGGCTGTTTGAGCTCTAAAGGACTTCCATTACACCGTAATAGAATGGAATGGTGTGTCTTGCTGCAGATTGTTTGGAGACCATGGTAGAATCCTATTAGTCAGACGGCATGAATAAGCAGAAACTGACCAGAAAAAGGCGTGACTCTGGTTGCCGGTGGAACTGTGCAATTCTGATGAGAATTCGCTCGCTCCCAGCATGGCTCGAGCTTTAATATGGGGTCGAGCAATTCTTAGGCTGTGTGGATAGCTACTGGTTTCATACCTTCACGCAATCTGTGATCGAAACATACATCGCAGTTGCTCAGAGTTAGAGTGGTAAGTTCGCACCCAAAGGTGGATCTTATTCCATGTCTTCATAAAACAGCTCACCTAGTTGTGTTTCGAAGAAAAAATTGGGCACTGTAAGTTGTATTCGGGTGTGAGCGCCACTGTAAGAGCTCACAGATTAACTTATTTATTCGCACTGTAATCTATGCACCTGTAGATGTGTGACAATAAGACATTGTGCCACCAGCATTGAAATAAATCTCTTCGTTTCTGTCTCTTGGGTTTGGGGATATTTTTGATCAGCTACATTGCCTCACACAGTATACTGACCCATTAGCTTTTTGAATATCTCTGAATTCAAAATCTACTGGACTGCTGGAAAGTAGCACCACTGTGCTACCTGTCCAGCTGCTTTCTTGGGAAACGTTGTTTATGAGCCTCCAGGTTGGCATTATAGTTTTCTGGTTCCTTCTCAAGCCGGTACTTCACACAGACGGATAATACTATCGACAAATTTTAATGATGTTGTACCTATACCGGCCTCGAAAGTTAAACTAATGATCATTACCAACATAACCTATCTGAAATGCTGGAGTGATGTACCATCTTTCGAGTAGAATCTGACAGGAATTCTTCCGATTTTCTGCATCGTTCATTAGCGTTTCTAGCATTTATTCTATTGCTTCATGTCGGGAATACTGGCATTTAGTGCGTATAATTTCCTGGGTTAGACATAAGTTATCTACAACCAGCAGGTGTGATGCAGGTGTGAAGAATTTTGTAAAATTATTTTGTGAAGACCTTAGCTAACTTCTTCTTTATTTGATGCACAGTTACACAGTTTTGGTCTTAGACCATTTTCAGGTATCTGAAATGGAAGCACTATACATGGATGTCGTTAGTACCACTTATGAATTTAACGTGAGGATAAATCACATCCCAAGCTCAAATGGTTCAAATGGCTCTGAGCAATATGGGACTTAACATGTGACGTCATCAGTTGACCTACTTAAACCTAACTAACCTAAGGACATCACACACACCCATGCCCGAGGCAGGATTCGAACCTGCTTCCGGAGCCGTCGCGCGGTTCCAGATTGAAGCGCCTAGAACCGCTTGACCACAGCGGCCGACTACATCCCAAGATATACCAAGAGTATTCGATAACAGCACATTATGCTATATACATTTTTGCTCCTATATTGTAATTATGTCCGGCATTTAACTGTCATAGAATGAACTGGAAATATTTTTTTCGTAACTGCAGCACGTTTCATCTGATCATTTTCCATACAGGCAATAAAATTTTTCTGGGATTGTGACCACATTGTCAATATATAAAACTACCTTCCTTTCGGTCACTGTTTCAAGTGACCTTATTCAGGGTGTTTTTGTTTACTGCTCAATGAGAAAATTTTGTTTCTTATATACCTGCAGACGTCTCTGTTATCTGATCCTGATAGGCTGTTAGTGTGAAGGGGAGGGATGTTAGATGTTCTTTATTCGTGTTTTTATTAGTTCTTACCATTTTACATCTACGTGAGTACTCTGCTATTAACAATAAAATGTCTGGCAGAGGGTTCAATGAAATACCTTCAAGCTGTCTCTCTACCGTTCCACTCACGAACGGCGCGCGGGAAAAACGAGCACTTAATTTCTTCTGTGCGACCTCTGATTTCTCTTATTTTATCGTGATGATCTTTTCTCCCTATGTAGGTGGGTGCCAACAGAATGTTTTCGCAACCGGAGGAGAAAACTGGTGATACCGGTGATTGAAGTTTCATGAGAAGATCCCGTCGCAACTAAAAACGCCTTTGTTTTAATGATTGCCACTCCAATTAACATATCATGTCTGTCGCACTATCTCCCCTATTTCTCGATAGTACAAAACGAGCTGCCCTTCTTTGTACTTTTTCGATGTCATCCGTCAGTCCCACCTGATGCGGATCCCACACCGCACAGCAGTACTGCCGGCCGCGGTGGTCTAGCGGTTCTAGGCGCTCAGTCCGGAACCGCGCGACTGCTACGGTCGCAGGTTCGAATCCTGCCTCGGGCATGGATGTGTGTGGTGTCCTTAGGTTAGTTAGGTTTAAGTAGTTCTAAGTTCTAAGGGACTGATGACCACAGATGTTAAGTCCCATAGTGCTCAGAGCCATTTTAACCATTTGAACAGCAGTACTCCAGAATAGGGCGGACAGGTGTGGTGCAAGCAGTCTCTTCAGTAGACCTGTTGCACCTACTGCCAATGAATCGCAGTCTTTGGTTTGCTTCACCCAAAAAATTGTCTGTGTGATCGTTCCAATTTAGATGGTTTGTAATTGTAATCCCTAAGTATTTTGTTGAATTTGCAGCCTTCCGATTTGTGTAACTTATCGTGTAATCGAAATTTAGCATATTTCATTTAGTACTCATGTGAACAGCTTCACACTTTTCTTTATTCATGGTCAGTTGCCACTTTTCGCACCATACAGATATTTTATCTAAATAGTTTTGCAATTCGTTTTGGTCATCTGATGACTTTACAAAACGGTAAATGGCAGTAACATCTGCAAGCAATCTAAGACGGCTTCTCAGATTGTCTCCTATGTCGTTAATATACATAAGGAGAAATAAAGGGCCTATAATACTTCCTTGGAGATCGCCGGATATTACTTCTGTTTTACTCGATGATTTTCAGTCTATTACTACGAACTGTGTGACCTTTCTGACAGGAAATCACGAATACAGTCTCACAACTGAGGCGGTATTCCACAGGCACGCAGTTTCGTTAGAAGGCGCTTGTGAGGAAATCTAAAAGTATGCAATCAATTTGACATTCTCTGTCAATAGCACTCATTGATTCATGAGTATACAGAGCTAGTTGTGTTTCACAAGAACGATGTAGTTTGAATCCATTTTGACTATGTGTCAATAAATCGTTTTCTTCGAGGGAATTCATAATGATCGAACAAAGTATATATTCCAAAACCCTGCTGCAAATCGACGTTAGTGATATACGCCTGTAATTCAACGGATTACTCCTATTTCCCTTTTTGGATATTGGTGTGGCTTAAGCAACCTTCCAGTTTTTAGGTACGGAACTTTCTGTGAGCCAGCATACTCTGAAAGGGACCTGACTGGTATACAATCTGGACCGGAGGCCTTGGCGTTATTAAGTGAATTAAGCGGCTTTGCTACATGTGTGCATGTGGGCAGTTCCATGTCGGCCAGACTGTTCGCACCATTGAACAGCGCCGCATAGAACATGAAAGGTGTTACCGTCTGCGCTATCCCTAAAAGTACGCCGCATGCTCTGAAAAACGGACACCGAACTGCATTCCATGAGACGTTTATTATTAAACGGACTAAGAGCTTCTTGGATACCGTGATAAACGAGGCCATAGAGATTAGAATTTCTGACAACACCTTCAACAGAGACGGTGGATTGCAGCTGAGAACAGCGCGGGATGCGGTGTTCAGGCAGTTGAAGCGGGCCCGGCCGTCGCGCGGCCAAAACATTACCATACATGGTGCGGGACCAAACACCAGTGACGTCACGAGCGAAGTCACGAGCGACGGCGCGGCTATATAAGCTCGGCAATGACAACCATACGACAGTCATCCACTTGATAATGGCAGAGGACATCTCTGCCGAAAGCTCGTGGACTGTAAACCACTTGACGCGGTTGGAAACCCGCGACTGTTTTCTTAACGGACATCTCCGTGAAAGCATGCATTCGTAAACAACGGTTATTATTCTTTTATGTAAATCCAAATTATAGAGATATATTAATTTAAAACAAAGATACGATATCTAGTTTACCAGTCCAGAACCGATTTGTTTATAGGTGTACTCTCGCACACATTTAATGAAACTGTGATGAAAAACATGACAATCGAATAAAATTTTCACGACATGCCGAATGGCTCCATGATCTTTTGCATTATGGTCATATTTGTCAATGAGTATAGCCATGAATGCGCGTTCCATTGTCCTAAAATGCTTCATCATAGAACTGGCGAACAGGTATCTGAAATTTTCTGTTTTCCATGTTTTTAGTTCATTTAAAACTCCATGTGACTGGGCTCTTAGATGGATGCAAATCTCCATTTCTCCCATTACATCCAATACTTTAGCTTTAGACGCCTTATGTAATACTAGCAGTGATTTATTAAGATTAGGCATTTTGTGTTTGGTGTCTTGCGAAGAGGATTCAACAGCTGACATTGTCATTAACACTTTAGAATAATTTTTTTTTTTTAAATTCGCTTACGTAAACAAGAAATGCCTGTTTGATCGATTGTTAATACGATTAATAGCCTAACACATGGTATTACTCTTCAAGGAGTATTAGACGTATAAGAGTGGACAAGCCACAAAAAGTTCTTCCGATAAAATAAAAAATATAAGAATATCAGACAATGGAAAACTATTATCACACGATTGGTCTAACATGTATAAAAACATTCCAGTAATAGAGACTGAAGAAATCACGAAAATAAGCTTCCCAAATACTGTATAAAGCAACCACTCAAGTTAAATTTCATGAAATAATAGAATTGCTACAACTAATCACTACATACAACTACTTCTCCATGAATAACAAATTTTATCTCCAGAAGATGAGATAGCAATGGGTTCATGCCTAACTGGTAGATTAGCTAATATTTTCATTAACACATTATATGCCCGATTTTATAACGGATTCACACGAACGACTGAAAAAGTCCTTTGTTGTTATAGGTATGTCAACGACATTTTAATGCAACACGAGTGGGCCTTCGTTTCCGAAAGCCCATTCTATTATGTTTCGTTGAATGGTTTGCACGCAGACACCTGTTGATGGCCCAGCATTGAATGGTTCAAATGGCTCTGAGCACTATGGGACTCAACTGCTGAGGTCATTATTCCCCTAGAACTTAGAACTAGTTAAACCTAACTAACCTAAGGACATCACAAACATCCATGCCCGAGGCAGGATTCGAACCTGCGACCGTAGCGGTCTTGCGGTTCCAGACTGCAACGCCTTTAACCGCACGGCCACTTCGGCCGGCGCCCAGCATTGAAATCTGCAGCAATTTGCCGAAGGTTTGCACTTACGTCACGTTGAACGATTCTCTTCAGTCGTCGTTGCTCCTGTTCTTGCAGGATCTTCTGCCGGCCGTAGCGATGTCGGAGGTTTGATGTTTCCTGATAGTCGCGTTAAACTCGTGAAATGTTCGTACGGTTAAATCCGCACTTTATCGCTATCTGGGAGATTCTGTGTCCCATCGCTCGTGCGCCGACTATAACCACGTTCAAACTCAGTTAAATCTCGATAACCTGCCATTGTAGCAGAGATTTCTTGTGTTACATATAGGTGTTGCCGCCCGCAGCGCCGTATTCTGCCTGTTTACATATCTCTGTATTTGAATACGCATGGCTATACCAGTTTCTTTGGCGCTTCAATGTATATGTTTGTTAAAAGCATTGTCGCTTTAAATAAGAGCTTTGCAAGAACAGCTCAGAAGTAGTGTGCTCGTATAACAACGAAAAAAAAAGCCAGTTTAATTTATGACAATTATGTGCCTCATAATTACAACACGGGAGAAAAGATGCATGTGGCACAGTGTAATATTAAGGAATCTCCTATGAGGTACGTTATAATCCTCAGAGTATATTTTGGAATATAACTTATTCTTACGTTAAATTCGTAAATGGTAGTAACGGATTCAGTGTATAATGTTTCTGTTTTAGATACATGAAAATAGCCTAAAACTGAAATTGTAAAATCGTACATCAAATAAAGAAAACGTCAGCTCAAGGCATCACAAAAACGTTTGAGAAATAAATTCTCTACGTTTTGGAATGCCTATACTGCTGCCGAAAGTCAAAATTTTCCCAGGAAATTGTTTCGGGTCTGCGTTCCGAGTTTCTTCTCCGACACAGCTGTACACACAACGTGATTATGCTGCTTAAGACTGTGTAGCTCCTCCACAGCGCATGCAGCTATTGATTAAATTTCCTTTACTTTACATCTGTACTCACGAATTTTTTGCGATCTGATTACCGGTTTCAGTCTCTAATGACCATCTTAAGATCTGCAACAAAATATGGAAAAACGTAAGTACACTAGCAGATTGTCTACAGCTTAAAACAATAAAATAGATCGTAATGAAAAGTACACTGATATACATGTGCATTTACTTGTTTTAAGTATGAAGAGGCATACCAGTTCTATAAAAACATGTCCTAATGTACTGCAACCATAGTAGCATCGTCAAAAGTTTAACACAAAATTAGCGCCAGTATCGTCAAATATATATAAATAACAATATATGCAACAGTCCTCTCGTGAGCAACACTACCGTTACGTGTCTTCATTCCAGTGTTGCAACGGGTAACGTGCTGTTTCTGATTTCGTTGTATGACGAAACTAAATTTCACTTCACAGCTGCTGAATGTACGTATTGTGCAAACTGGTTTCAAAACATTACAGCTTCATTTCCAGGGCTACGAAACGTATGTCTTTATCAACGGAACGAAACCACACCAACAATCTTGCATAGCCAAGAATGAAAGTAATACAAACGTACTTGAAAAAATGGCAAAGAATAATTTCATATACATGTTTAAAAGTCACGAATGGGCTGTCACAGACTTTTGTTGTGAAACGCGCCATGTGAAGACACGGGGACAGCAAATGACAAATGATGTCCACTACACACCGACAGAAATGAAAGGGGCCAAACCCATCCAGCGCTGTGTTCCTAAATGCTTCGTCGTCGCCATGATGTTGACTCTAACAACCTCTCCGTCCTCTGAATGGCGTGGGCTCTTCTTTATTCTTTGATGGTATTCAGGATGTTTGTCTTTCGAAATTTCGTGAGTACAGAGTTCATCCACAAACACGTAAAATTTGAAAATTTGTGGTAACGTCTTACGGGACCAAACTGCTGAGGTCATCGGTCCCTAAGCTTACACACAACTTAATATAACTTAAAGTAACACACCCATGCCAGAGGGAGGACTCGAACCTCCGACGTGGGGAGCCGCGCGAACCGTGACAAGACGCCTCAGACAACGCGTCTACCATGCGCAGCCCAGAAACAATCACGGACATTGAAATGTAGTTTAAAATGTATTTCCAAAACTACTAGGCTAGATTTTCGGCTAAACTTAATTTTGAATTACTTACCTCACCATAAGGCCGTAGAATCGCCAAACCAACTGTGAAGCCTACTCTGTGGCAAGAAACTGCTATCTACGCGGTAAATGTACGCTTAGCTCTGAAGAACGCTAGCAGGTTTTTAAGTGGCACTGTAAGTTAGAGAATGTTACTGCGGTTCGTAGACAATAGAGACATTAGTATGAGGCTCATGCTCCAAGGATATCTATTGCACGATTACGAGAGAAATTAGTGGTTTATAGAACAGTGTGTGATGTGCAGAAAGACAGATCTGAGAGAACTCACGTGGCAAGAAGTGATCGATCTTTAAATATAGAGCTACAGATGGTTCGATATTCACCACAAATATCTTGGAGGCAAGCATAAATTGAGATTAGAGTAAGCGCCAGCAGTGAGCGAGTCATTCTGAAGGGAAGCTGGTTGTGTCGTTTCAAAACTGACGTAACAATTATGTGACTACGACACGGAGAGCAGATTATAATTTTGTGAATGAGTTCAGAGGGTGGTTACACGAGCACCTGAGTTTATCAGTAGCACAGGTTGGTCGGAGAACAGTTCAAACTTAATGTAAATTCTTGTTGTCGTAACGGTATGTAAAGAGGAGAAGATAGTTCCAAAATGTTGAACAGGCTTTCAGTTTGCGTCTTGTGAAAATGGGGGATGGGGGTGGGGAGGGGGCGGATTGTCTCCTAGCTAGATGTAACAATGTCTGCTGACTACAATTTTGCTACAGTTCGTGGAATTTACGGTAATGGAAGGTTATGTTAGAACAGTTTGGGAAAATGTAAGCAAAAGTATCTTCATACACTCCTTAAGGATACAGGCTACTTATAAATGGTGGACAAATCGAAATTTTTTATGACTTTATTCAATTCTATAGTTTTTGCTGATTACATTGATGTATACATTATAGAGTTTCAGATGAAAAATGACCTACATATACCAAATTTTAAAGCATCGGTCATGTATGTCGCCACGCCCCCTTTATTTCTCTTACAGAAACCAGTATTATTTCAAAAAGAACTGTGAACTTTCTGTTTCCAGCGATTATACGTATGATACATTGTATATGTTGGTAACAGCGCAGGTTTCTAGTGTTTGTAAATGATTATTTTTCGTAGTATCTACTTTTGTTTCGCTAAAGCAGTTTGTTCACTTGTTACTGAATATTTACTGCTCAAGTGTTACACATATTTGCGGAAGTACATATCCTTTAATGTGCAATAAATACGAACTATCCCACTCATCAGAAATTCAATAAAAGGATATTCCGTGGTAACCAGTTCACAAACAATGCTATCCCCACTGCTGAAAGAAACCTATGTATCAGTTCTTCAGGGGAGAAACTCTCACATGGCACGCCTCCTGGTGATTCAAATTTTTGTTTTAACAATGACGCTGTTTGTAGAGAATTTGTTGTTGTTGATGTGGGCATCTTATCTTCTTTGATAAAGGAAGTGGCGAAACGTAAACAATGTGATGTTGTAGGCCCCCTGGAAATAACTGGACAACAAAGTAGCGGGAAGGGTTTAGCGTCAAAATATGTTGTTCCGTGTGGATCCTGCAATAAATCTACCTCGAAAATGTCTTCGAACATTGTGCATAATTCAAATGATGTGAATTTGAAGTTGGTGTGTGCAGTGCGTTCAATGGGAAAAGGAAATAGGGTGCTCAAACGTTCTGTGGTTTGATGGACCTTCCTCCTCCTCCCAGGTTTAGCAAGTACATAAAAATACTTTTAGGTGGCTTGCCGGTTGTGGCTAAAGCACCTATGAAACGTGCAGTAGAAGAAACTGTAAATATTAGTGGAATCAGGGACATCGCTGTTGCACTAGATGGGACATGGCAACGTCAAGGACATTGTTCCTTGAATGGTGTTGTAAGTGCTATTTATCTGGAGAATGGAAAAGTTGTTGATGTTGAGTGCTTATCTGATAACTGCCACACCTGCCATGGTAACACTGAAGGATATTTTGGACATCAGCGTTCTAAGAATTATGATGGTGACAGTAGAGGTATGGAGTGTGATGCAGCTCTAAAAATATTTCAGAGGTTGTCGCCCTTTTATAACGTTAGATATACGAAGTACCTAGGCGATAGGGACGCTAAAGCTTTCAACAAAATTAATGAGTTCAATGTTTATGGTGATACCTTGGTAACGAAACTGGAGTGTTGTGGAGATGTGCAAAAGAGGATGGGTGCTAGAATGGGGAAGTTACGAAGAGAAATGAAAGGAAAGTTGCTATCTGATGGAAAACCTCTGTCCGACAGAGGCAGGTTGACAGAAACTGAAACAGACCTTCTTCAGAGTTATTATGGACTGGCAATTAGACAAACTGCACCTCTTTATGATGTTACGGCAATGAGAAAAGTTGTATGGGACATCTACTTTCACAAGTTGTCCACAGATGACCACCCTGTTCACAGACTTTGCGCTAAAGATTCTTGGTTTGGTTACCAAAAAGCAAAAGAAAGTGGTCAAGTATACCGTCATAAGAACTCTCTTCCTGAGCCTGTTATGAATGAAATAAAACCAATTTTTAGAGACCTGAGTGACCTTGTATTGCTTACTAAATGTCTTCATGGGGGCACTCAGAATACAAATAGAAGTTTCAACCATTTTGAATATGGAAGGATTACCCAAGAATATTTTTGTAGGAATAAATACATTAAAAGTTGGTGTACTAGATGCAGTGATATGTTTCGGTGACGTAGTGATAGGAAGGTTGGAAGTCCAAGAAATTTAGGCATAAAATGTGGCTCTGATATGGAAAATCATTTGCTTGCACGTGATAGACAACGGGTGCATGAAGATGAAAGATTCGCTCTTCAGATTACCAGAGAAGCAAGAAGTGCTAAAAGGAACGCCAAGAGGAAACTTGAAGATGAAGAAATGCTGCAGGATGAAGACTATGCTTCATGAGTGTCCTGAGCCACAGTTTCATTGGACTCATATCTTCATTCGCAATTTCTCGCAAGTTGTACTTTTCAGAAGTGAAGTACAAATATTTTCTAAAGTTTATAAAACATTGCTCTATTTTTCTGCAGCTTGCCACAGTCCATACTTAACAGACCTAAGCTTTGTTGCAGGCCGGCCGGGGTGGCCAAGCGGTTAAAGGCGCTACAGTCTGGAACCGCGCGACCGCTCCGGTGCAGGTTCGAATCCTGCCTCGGGCATGGATGTGTGTGATGTCCTTAGGTTAGTTAGGTTTAAGTAGTTCTAAGTTCTAGGGGACTGATGACCTTAGAAGTTAAGTCCCATAGTGCTCAGAGCCATTTGAACCTTTATTGCAGAATCAACTAAATTATGGAAAAGATAACATTTTTATTAGGAAAAAATTATAAAAATTAATATGTAAGATGTGATATTTTTTGTCCTTGTAGTCTACATAACAGGTGGAATTCAATTAGTGCAGTACCTCAGCCATCATATCATGCATATCTGGTAAAAATTTGGTCTCTTTCAAATGTGTAACATTGGATTAAATGGGACATCAATTTGAGGAAGCAGTTTCGAAAAAGAATTGTAACAATTTCTTTGAAATTTTTTTAATAACCATAATCAGGTTGAAAAGTATTCAAAATACTTGTAATTTGTTTAGAAAGAGTGCTGCATTATCTGACAATAACAAAAAATCTTTAAAACATATACACTATAAGCAGTGCCTGAAAGAATTAGGTGTTGATTTTTACATAATATTGAGCCGGAAAAGTACCCTGTATCCTTAACATTCCTTGAAATATCCGTAGTCACAGTTGCTATCACAGCTTTGTGATCACTGATAACTTTACGTTAACTGATTCGATAAGTTCAGGTCTGTTTATTACTAGGAGGTCTAAGACGTTATCTTTACGAGTTGGTTCTATTCAAAGTAATTTGCGGACAAGACATTCAGAATAATGCCACGCAAACACGTGTCGGGCACCAGTGTTGGCCACATCCCACTCCCAGTGTATACTTTGCTGGTTGAAGTCACCCCAACGGCGTGATGATGAAAGCTACTAACGATACGCTTTAAGTTTTCTCTGAAACACTCTACCATTACAGGTCCTGAACCAGACGGTATATCAAAGCACCCAAGCACCACTTTTGCCGACCTTCGTTTCTTAACTTCAGATTAATTCACCTTTTGAATCCGTGATAAACTCGCTAGATGTTATCGAATCCTTTAATGCCAGAAAGACAACGAAGGCAAGGTTACAGATATTGAAGCTCCCACGGAGAGTTACCAGCAATCATTCTTGCTGCGCATCGTTTGCGACTGGAACGGGAATGCGGAGAAGTGACAGTAGTACAGAAAGTACTGTCCACCACACAACACGAGGTGGCTCACAGACTACAAATTTACATGCAGTAATGTTTTAACAGTATAGTTTAGGGAAAATGTACCTTCAAGCACTCCACCGTGATGTGTGTAGAGACGTTTGCCGATGCGCGTGTTTCAGCAGGTGAAGTAAACGACAAGAAGAGCCCTGGAGTTGCCTGGAGACGGAGGCATCAGCGTCCCTGAGCCAGGGCGCTGGAGCTGGAGGGAGGCTGGAAGGGCGGGCGCAGGTGTTCCCAGTCGGCGAGATAAACCGCAGCTCATAACGGCGCCCCCCTTCCCCCTCCCCCTCTCCAGCCCTCACCAGCGCGGGGAAGAAACGAATTTGCTCTTCTGAGCGAGAGCCGGGGAGGCGGATAACAGACCTTATTTAAACGCGAGGGGAAAGTTTTCTTAGGCGGCGTCGCTGCTCCGCTGGATCGCTTAAACAAGTTTCTACAGTGTGGCTTGCGAGTCTCTCCTTACCAGACTCGGCGAGGTGCTGGCTGCTCCAGAGATAGATGAATATCGCGTGCCGGCGGTGCGGATGCGAGCTGAGAGGTGTCCGCGCGAAACTGGGAGGCGAGGCGGCTTGTAGAATTAAGTGAAGGAAATCCTCCTCCCTCGAACAAAGACCTCGCCACACCTGTCGCTTATCATCACACAGGAGTTCATTCCACATATTAGTGCAGTGTGAGAATTACATTCTGATCGCGGACAGTAAATACTGCTGGTTCTATAGTCTCTTGTATGTACGGGCCAACAACCTTTGTGGATTTCTTGGTGCAATGCATTTTCTGGCCTAGTCGGTTCTTTTATTTTGAAATAAGTGATTCATTTCGTAATTTAGCGATTAGTCAGTGTCGTCCCTTTGGGCATTGCAATGAACATATTATTAAAAACAATGCGAAACTGATCTAGCAGCTTCGAGAAGAACCAGGAAATAAAAAGTCGAAATAAGTCGGGCGATGCTGAGGGAATTAGATTAGGAAATGAGACACTTAAAGTAGTAAAGGAGTTTTGCTATTTGGAGAGCGAAATAAGTGATGATGGTCGAAGTAGAGAGGATGTAAAAAGCAGACTGGCAATGGCAAGGAAAGCGTTTCTGAAGGAGACAAATTTGTTAACTCGAGTACAGATTTAAGTGTCACGAAGTCGTTTCTGAAAGTATTTGTATGTAAGCATGTATGGAAGTGAAACATGGACGATAAATGGTTTGGACAAGAAGAAAATAGAAGCTTTCGAAATGTGGTGCTACAGAAGAATGCTGAAGATTAGATGGGTATATCACGTAACTAATGAGGAGGTATTGAATAGAATTGGGGAGAAGAGGAGTTTGTGGCACAGCTTGACAAGAAGAAGGGATCGGTTGGTAGGACATGTTCTGAGGCATGAGGAAATCACAAATTTAGCATTGGCGGGCAGCGTGGAGGGTAAAAATCGTAGAGGGAGACCAAGAGATGAATACACTAAGCAGATTCAGAAGGATGTAGGTTGCAGTAGGTACTGGGAGATGAAGAAGCTTGCACAGGATACAGTAGCATGGAGAGCTGCATCAAACCTGTCTCTGAAGACCACAGCAGCAACAACAGCAACAACAAATTTATTGGGTAATTCACTTGCCTCTAACACTAGTTATTATGCAACCTTCAACGCCTTCAAAAACCATCCACGAGATTCTCGTACCCTCTCATTTACTACACGCAAACTGTCTGTCCTACAAAAAATATGAATAGAATCTTTTTATAGGAAATTTAACATAGTTACATTTTTACTCGGTTGCGTTTCCGTTGGAGGCCACAGTTTTCCAATTAGTCAAGAAAAAAGCGTACGAAATTAATTTTTGTACCGTTTTCTTGAAGAGGTCAAAAACTACGGCCTCTAGCGGAAACGTACAGGAGTACAAAATGTAACTACATTAAATTTTTCCGTTCCTTTTTTCCGTAGGACTAATAGCCTGCAGGTAGTGAGCGAGAGAACATGAAAATATCGTGCATGGGTTTTGAAAGCACTGCAAGCCGTATAAAACTTTTCGGTAGGGGCACCTCAGTCAACCTGGATATAGAAATATTTATACTCTACTGTTTACCACGGTAAAAATCTGAAACGCATATAGCATAATTTTTGATAGTGATGTAAGGAACAAAGACATGTTAATTCTTTTTTTAATATATGTGTATCTTTTTTATTTTATTTTTTGTTTCTTCTTGAAGCTAATATAACTTTTCTACTGGTTTTACCATCAATTAATTTGATAATTCACAACGAAACGGAATTAGTGAATCGTAAATTGTGGAATAAAATGTTTATTTCAAAATAAATGTTTCCTTTAAAAAATTGTGGTACTTTCTGTCGACCGTATACAAGTCGACACTTACTTCACGTATTGAAATACTCAATATTTCCGTTAATATTAAGCATTTCCCTTCATTCAGTAAATGATACATCAACGTTGCTTCTACCAAGACTACTCGATTTGGTAGACACTGAAAGAGAATTCGTTGAACGTTTGGGAAGAGACGATAGACTCAAAATCCAGGGCAGTGATTGCGTTATTAGTACGTCTTACAGCTAGACTGATAAATCATGTAGTTTAGGTGGAAGGATGGCATACGCTCACTTGTTTTAGAGCTTACGCCGGGCATCGATTTAGTGATACCACGCTGAGCTACTGTTGCAGTTGTACACCGGTGGGCAAAACTTAACGCGAAAGTAACTTACACACGATTTATCACTACGCAGTAACGTATCTCGATGAAACTTGGATCATACACAGAAAGAAGTGTTACAGTAAAGCACACAAGGTAACGAGGAAATGCGCAATGAGACGAACAAAAACTGTACTTTTATTCAAAAACAATTGCAGAAGTCACCGCTAACTGTAATGGACCCCAGGACACAAAAAAAAGGCTGGACATGGTCGATACTAGGGTGTGGAAGTGCTGCACATGTACTCGATGAGGATTAAGTTGTGGGGAGGGGTGGGGGGGGGGGGGTGGAACTGGCAGGCCATTCGCAGAATATCGTCTAGTTCCAAGAGCTCTTCCACCACCTTCTCTTCGATGCTGTCGCGCATTGTCATCCTTAAATATGAAGTCAGGGCCAAATTCACACCTGAAATGACGCACACGCTGAAGGAGTACAGTGTCACAGTAACCATGACCGGTGAGTGTATAATGTTCAGAGATTTGGAGGTCAGTACGCTGATGCAACATTATGCACCCCCACAGGATGGCAACCGGTCCGCTAAAATCATTATGTTCGACAATGTTTCTGGGTGTATTACATGTTCTCTCCTGTCACCATATGAGAGTACGTCCGGAATTACTCAGACCAAATCTGCTCTCATGCACGTAACCCGCTTCTCCTTGGTTGAGTCCCTACGCTCTTGGCACAATAGCTAAAGGTGGCGCAGATGTGCGGGTTTCAATGGCACACAACACTCCGGTCTTTGGTCAAAGAGACCACCTCCATGCAGACGCCAAGCCACTACGCAGCGTGATATTTTGTGCCTTTCGGTCTGTTAAATGTTGTTCCAGATGTACTCACTACTTGACGTGCGCCCCATCTTCCCTGTTGCACAGTGTGGCAGTTAGCTGGGGCTGCAACCGTGGTCGACCACCTCCTCTCCTTCGGTCAACAGTGTCTGCAGTTCAGACCGCTCCTGATGCACGTAAAACAATGCTGTCAGATACACCAAGGTCTTGGGCTACACTCGTCACACATCGTCGTTCTTCCAGCTTCTCGGTGATTGTTGCCCGTGTGAAGTCATTCAGATGTTGGCTCCGGCCACGTTGTAATGAAGAACACCATGACGCTCCAATGTAACTTCTCGCTCACTGACAAACTCAAGAACACACACACTCACACACTGTTCTTTGTAACTGATTCACGGTGTGGGTGTGCCTCATTTTGCGATATAGTAACGCCGACCTGACTCCGTGTGACGTCCAGATTTCTATACACGAATGGTTAACCTCCGGCAACGTGCTCCCGCATTATCCCTTATTTCAGCTGCGTTGATAGTTCGTTCGCGTGCTGTTACAGAGTGGAAAGGTAGAGAAATAGCTTGATCGTGAACTGCAGAGTAGGCCTGTAGATGTAGATGATCAGTAAGTGTTACGTTACTTTATCTACCTTGTCCTCAAGTTTTTCAGAACGGTGTGTATATTGATACTACGCACTGTAACTGACTTCTCTGAACAAACACTGGCTTGGGTGATAGTAGTATTTTTCGCAACTCTTTGGACTAGAAAGTTGCTGGGTGAGATACGTGTGTGACGCGAATCTCTTTGCGTACTTTCAACCATTCAGACACTTCTCGGAGAGGGTTCGATTCGCGGTGATTAAGAATCTGGAATTGGTGGTATGCAGTCTGAGGTAATCGTTCGTTCGTTGTCGTACCTTCTGCTGGTGTTCTGACTGCGTTCAAGTTCCTGAAGGTATCTCTACATTCCTCATACTTAGGCAACACATTGGTGTTACAATCTGCAGCACTCTCGTGGAACGGGGACTTTCATTCCCTGGTGTTCTGACTGCGTTCAAGTTGCACCCATTGCTGAAGGTATCTCTACATTCTTCATACTTAGGGAACACATTGGTGTTACAATCTGCAGCACTCACGTGGAACGGCGACTTTCATTCCCGGTTGTGCTGTCATGCATTGTTAAGTTCTTCCGTTTTTCTGTTTTTTATTCTACCGTATCTATGATTTGGTGCGCGGTGTTAGGTCTTGTGGGCTTAGGTATCAACTCAATTCACAGGCATATTATAAGTACATGCCCTCTTTCAACTGGTAGTAAGTCAATTCGATTCGGGAAAATCGTAATTTATTACTTTATTCACCGATGTAAATTATTTTCTTCTTGTTTCGTTGTTGTTTCTTGTAAGAACTTAAGAACATATGTGTCAATACTGGTCTGTACTGCCATTTTCAGATATCATGTCCATGAATTTGATAAAAGATGCTTTCAGGTTTCGCCGGCCGCGGTGGTCTAGCGGTTCTAAGCGCGCAGTCCGGAACCGCACGACTGCTACGGTCGCAGCTTCGAATCCTGCCTCGGGCATGGATGTGTGTGATGTCCTTAGCTTAGTTAGGTTTAAGTAGTTCTGAGTTCTAGGGGACTGATGACCACAGATGTTAAGTGCCATAGTGCTCAGAGCCATTTGAACCATCTTTCAGGTTTCTCGCACTAGAGACTAAGTTAACTTCTTTCTCTGCAACATGTCCATGTACTCGTTATACTGATTGACGTTCCTTGATCTCTACTCGTTATTCTGCAAAAGATGTGCCTCGTATGCAGTGAAATTGTAACAAAACTTCTTTTTTATTTTAGTTTATTTTTCTTAATTAAAACAATATGTTACTCTTCTACATCCGTTCGACTAAACTGAGGAGCAAATCTCCCTGGTTACGATAATTTGCTGCTGCATATTTGAACAGGTTGTTGGGACTTCCGTGTGACATTCCTCTTTTAGCGTTCCCCACAGGAAAAAATCAGGATTCGTCAAATCAGTTAAACAAGCAGACCACTCGTCGGCACCTCCTCTTCATCGACCAGGATGGTGTCGATTCATAAATTCACGAGATATCCACGAATAACGCCCTGGACAAGCATTGTGTTGAAAGCACGTATCTGTTCTTGTTTGAAACGGGACGTCTTCAAGTAGTATTGGCAAAATATTATCTAAAGGTTCGCCATACATTCGACCATGCACATTACAGTCTGCCGAGTGTGGTCCAACTATCCGGATTCCTAACATAGTATACCAAACATCGACACTTCAGGGGCGTTGATGCTCGCCTTGCCATAACTGGTTGGGATTCTCCACTGCCTAATAATAACGATTTACATGACCGCGATTCGTAAACGTTGCATCATCAGAGAAAAGCCCCTATGAATGAAAAATATCATTGGCTGCTAATTGTTGTTGCATCGAACTGCAAAGGTTCAAACGTGTAAAAATGAGCGAAGAGACCCTTAGAGAAGTAGGATTGTCTTTCAGAAACAGGGTAGCAACGTGTGTTGTAGCAAACGGGCACCATTTCGAAGATATGCTCGAGAAAAGTGGGAGCTAGGTCACACAACTAAGACAAGCACCCTTATGATGAGAGACAAGGGGACCCGCCTAAAACAAATACTTTAAGATGAGAGGCCAGGCTACTCACCTAAAACAAGCACCCTGATGGTGAGAAGGATTGGGACCCGCATTAACAGGCACCTAGAACGGAACAAAACACTACTGCGTCTACGTAGTTGCTACACGCTAGGTGTAGTTGTTACTGCTTTGATAAACAAATCGATGACCCAGCCGCTTTCCACTTCGGCGGCGTCTGTGAAGGTAATTACACGAATAATGTAGACACCGTAATGTCTTATGGCCGGGATAATTGCGTTGGTTTGTTATAAAACACTAGTGTCGCTTTACAGAATGTAAAAATACCGCCTAGGAATCTAATCTGTTGGGTAATTTTCCGAGATACTATAACGTTTCCACGGATTGCAACCATTTTGATTTGTCTCTGTCGGTCCATTATGGCCATGGGACATCGGCTGGTACGTACTTGACAATTCAATAAACTTTACCAACAGCCCCACACTTTGAGATATTTTATTTTATTTCGAACACAGGCAGTTTCGGCGATTCATTTTGCCACCTTCAGGCCCCATACGTTCTTTTCGATTCAACGAGCTTATCGTATAGCGCCATAAAGGTCGGTATCGTGAATCCCAAAAGTTGTGCTGCTGATTCATACGAAAGCGTGACAGCTGTTGGTAAAGTTTATTGAACTTAAAAATTTTGAATCGTGTTTATTGCTACGCCATCCATCACACAACGATAAAATGTGTGCCGCGCGGGATTAGCCGAGCGGTCTAGGGCGCTTCAGTCTTGGACTGTGCGGCTGGTCCCGGCGGAGGTTCGAGTCCTCTGTCGGGCATGAGTGTGTGTGTTTGTCCTTAGGATAATTTAGGTTAAGTAGTGTGTAAGCTTAGGGACTGATGACCTTAGCAGTTAAGTCCCTTAAGATTTCACACACATTTGAACATTTGATAAAATTGTTCCATACAAAATTAACGTATTTTCCAAGGAATCCGAATCCGCAATAAAAATTGGGGGTTCCTGTTGAAGATGTCAAAGTTGACCCCCTCCCACGCCCTGGGGATGATGGAGCTGGGCGGGGGGGGGGGGGGGGGGGAGGGTTCGGGTAGTGCCCCTGGATGTCCCTCATCGAGACGAACAACTGTTATTACGATCTTCTTTGTAATTATATGTGCAGTTTCCCATGTACTTCCCAAAACAGTTTTAACCACCTCACCGTGTATATTTAAGAGGCAGAATTCACAGACTCCTGAATATTGATTGACAATAGGCTCACGAAGTTACTACACAAGATAATGTTTGGTTTGTGCGGCGCTCAACTGCGGGGTCATCAGCGCCCGTACAAAGTCCTAATTTTTGCTCAGTCCAATTTCTTTACACAGCCCAATCGTGCCACTGTCACGTGTGATGATGATGATTATGATGAAATGATGAAGACAACACAAACACCTAGTCGCCGGGCAGGGAAAATTCTCAACCAGGACGGGAATCGAACCCGGGACCCCGTGATCCAGATGTAGCAACGCTAGCCACTAGACCATGAGCTGTGCACGTTACATATTGATCGAACTGCCTGTTTCTGAGTTAAAAATATTCTTTATGAATGGAAAGAATTACCCAAGAATATAATAGCGTATGAAGCATGTGAAAAAAAGCAAAGCTAATTTACTTATTGAAATATCATAAAAACTGGTACTGTACTAATGGTCAATTCAGCAGTATTCATTTTTGAACAGAACATGGGCTTTCCAAGACAGCTTACCATCTACTTGAACACGAAGGAATTTTGATTTTTCTGACGCGCTGATCACATGCCCATTCCGTGCAGCCAAAATGTCATTTTTGGTTAGAAACTGTAAAAATTGTGTCTTAATGTCATTTAGCGTCAATTTATTTTCTAGAGACCACGTGACTGCGTTCTTCTGAGATTTCCTTCGTTTCCCTTCACCACGTATTTATATGTACGCTAACATCCTGCAGTACTTTGTTCCCATTCCATGATTTACTGCGTCACGGTCTGCTAATGTTACTCACGTTCGACAGCGCTGCTGTTTTTTACTGTGAAGTGGTCTTTAGCAGCCGGCCGGTGCGGCCGAGCGGTTCAAGGCGCTTCAGTCCGGAACCGCGCTGCTGCTACGGTCGCAGGTTCGAATCTTTCTACATCTACATCTACATCTACATCGATACTCCGCAAGCCACCCAACGGTGTGTGGCGGAGGGCACTTTACGTGCCACTGTCATTACCTCCCTTTCCTGTTCCAGTCGCGTATGGTTCGCGGGAAGAACGACTGTCTGAAAGCCTCCGTGCGCGCTCTAATCTCTCTAATTTTACATTCGTGATCTCCTCGGGAAGTATAAGTAGGGGGAAGCAATATATTCGATACCTCATCCAGAAACGCACCCTCTCGAAACCTGGACAGCAAGCTACACCGCGATGCAGAGCGCCTCTCTTGCAGAGTCTGCCACTTGAGTTTATTAAACATCTCCGTAACGCTATCACGGTTACCAAATAACCCAGTGACGAAACGCGCCGCTCTTCTTTGGATCTTCTCTATCTCCTCCGTCAACCCGACCTGGTACGGATCCCACGCTGATGAGCAATACTCAAGTATAGGTCGAACGAGTGTTTTGTAAGCCACCTCCTTTGTTGATGGACTACATTTTCTAAGCACTCTCCCAATGAATCTCAACCTGGTACCCGCCTTACCAACAATTAGTTTTATATGATCATTCCACTTCAAATCGTTCCGTACGCATACTCCCAGATATTTTACAGAAGTAACTGCTACCAGTTTGTTTGTTCCGCTATCATATAATCATACAATAAAGGATCCTTCTTTCTATGTATTCGCAATACATTACATTTGTCTATGTTAAGGGTCAATTGCCACTCCCTGCACCAAGTGCCTATCCGCTGCAGATCTTCCTGTATTTCGCTACAATTTTCTAATGCAGCAACTTCTCTGTATACTACAGCATCATCCGCGAAAAGCCGCATGGAACTTCCGACACTATCTACTAAGTCATTTATATATATTGTGAAAAGCAATGGTCCCATAACACTCCCCTGTGGCACGCCAGAGGTTACTTTAACGTCTGTAGACGTCTCTCCATTGATAACAACATGCTGTGTTCTGTTTGCTAAAAACTCTTCAATCCAGCCACACAGCTGGTCTGATATTCCGTAGGCTCTTACTTTGTTTATCAGGCGACAGTGCGGAACTGTATCGAACGCCTTCCGGAAGTCAAGAAAAATAGCATCTACCTGGGAGCCTGTATCTAATATTTTCTGGATCTTTCCTCGGGTGTGGATGTGTGTGATGTCCTTAGGTTACTTTTAAGTAGTTCTAAGTCTAGGGGACTGTTGATGATGACCTCAGATATTAAGTCCAATAGTGCTCAGAGCCATTTCAACGTTTTTTTTTTTTTTTTGTCTTTAGCGGTAAAAAGTAAGGCATCAAGCAGTAAATTCGGCGCCGACAGGCAACAGCCTAACTACCACACTCTCCAGGTCGTCTGTTATCAACTTAAATTAATAACCTCCATTTCGATCTCAGGGAAACTGTTTTGTGTTCCTAAGTAAGGCCCATAGATTTTGTAGATTATACAAATAGCACTCACATGTGTGAAGTCATGGATTATTCCTGTCTGACTCCATTAACATCTAACTTCATACTTGTATTCTTAATTTAGCATTAGATTTTGTCATTTCGAGTTCTGAGGGTACGGTACCACAACACGGCGAGATATTTGACGTCAGTTAATGATTTAAACAGCAAGGTTATCAACCCGCCACTCCACAGAGTTTGTATTACAACAGCCTGTGACTTTTGTATGAAGCAATCGCAATCAATGAACTTAGGGTCGATAACTGTTGTTAAAGGTAGAGAGCACCAGCTGTACAGAGACAGTAGGGAAGTCAAGCGTGAACAATGTCCAGCCAGGCACATGTTGTTGTTGTGGTCTTCAGTCCTGAGACTGGTTTGATGCAGCTCTCCATGCTACTCTATGCTGTGCAAGCTTCTTCATCTCCCAGTACCTACTGCAACCTACATCCTTCTGAATCTGCTTAGTGTATACATCTCTTGGTCTCCCCCTACGATTTTTACCCTCCATGCTGCCCTCCAATACTAAATTGGTGATCCCTTGATGCCTCAAAACATGTCCTACCAACCGATCCCTTCTTCTGGTCAAGTTGTGCCACAAACTCTTCATCTCCCCAATCCTATTCAGTACCTCCTCATTAATTATGTGATCTACCCATCTAATCTTCAGCATTCTTCTGTAGCACCACATTTCGAAAGCTTCTATTCTCTTCTTGTCCAAACAATTTACCGTCCATGTTTCACTTCCATACATGGCTACACTCCATACAAATACTTTCAGAAATGACTTCCTGACACTTGAATCTATACTCGATGTTAACAAATTTCTCTTCTTCAGAAACGCTTTCCTTGCCATTGCCAGTCTACATTTTATATCCCCTCTACTTCGACCATCATCAGTTATTTTGCTCCCCAAATAGCAAAACTCCCTTACTACTTTAAGTGTCTCATTTCCTAATCTAATACCCTCAACATCACCCGATTTCATTCGACTACATTCCATTATCCTCGTTTTGCTTTTGTCGATGTTCATCTTATATCCTCCCTTCAAGACACCATCCATTCCGATCAACTGCTCTTCCAAGTCCTTTGCTGTCTCTGACAGAATTACAATGTCATCGGCGAACCTCAAAGTTTTTATTTCTTCTCCATGGATTTTAATACCTACTCCGAATTTTTCTTTTGTTTCCTTTACTGCTTGCTCAATATACAGATTGAATAACATCGGGGAGAGGCTACAACCCTGTCTTACTCCCTTCCCAACCACTGCTTCCCTTTCATGTCCCTCGACTCTTATAACTGCCATCTGGTTTCTGTACAAATTGTAAATAGGCTTTCGCTCCCTGTATTTTACCCCTGCCACCTTTAGAATTTGAAAGAGAGTATTCCAGTCAACAGTGTCAAAAGCTTTCTCCAAGTCTACAAATGCTAGAAACGTAGGTTTGCCTTTCCTTAATCTTTCTTCTAACATAATTCGTAAGGTCAGTATTGCCTCACGTGTTCCAGTATTTCCACGGAATCCAAACTGATCTTCCCCGAGGTCGGCTTCTACTGGTTTTTCCATTCGTCTGTAAAGAATTCGTGTTAGTATTTTGCAGCTGTGGCTTATTAAACTGATTGTTCGGTAATTCTCACATCTGTCAACACCTGCTTTCTTTGGGATTGGAATTATTATATTCTTCTTGAAGTCTGAGGGTATTTCGCCTGTTTCATACATCTTGCTCGCCAGATGGTAGAGTTTTGTCAGGACTGGCTCTCCCAAGGCCGTCAGCAGTTCCAATGGAATGTTGTCTACTCCGGGGGCCTTGTTTCGACTCAGGTCTTTCAATGCTCTGTCAAACTCTTCACGCAGTATCGTATCTCCCATTTCATCTTCATCTACATCCTCTTCCATTTCCATAATATTGAGGGTATAGACCCTCTATATACTCCTTCCACCTTTCTGCTTTCCCTTCTTTGCTTAGAACTGGGTTTCCATCTAAGCCCTTGATGTTCATACTAGCGGTTCTCTTATCTCCAAAGGTCTGTTTAATTTTCCTGTAGGCAGTATCTATCTTACCCCTAGTGAGATAAGCCTCTACATCCTTACATTTGTCCTCTAGCCATCCCTGCTTAGCCATTTTGCACTTCCTGTCGATCTCATTTTTGAGACGTTTGTATTCCTTTTCGCCTGCTTCATTTACAGCATTTTTATATTTTCTCCTTTCATCAGTTAAATTCAATATTTCTTCTGTTACCCAAGGATTTCTACTAGCCCTCGTCTTTTTACCTACTTGATCCTCCGCTGCCTTCACTACTTCATCCCTCAAATCTACCCATTCTTCTTCTACTGTACTTCTTTCCCCCATTCCCGTCAATTGTTCCCTTATGCTCTCCCTGAAACTCTGTACAACCTCTGGTTCTTTCAGTTTATCCAGGTCCCATCTCCTTAAATTCCCACCTTTTTGCAGTTTCTTCAGTTTTAATCTACAGGTCATAACCAATAGATTGTGGTCAGAGTCCACATCTGCCCCCGGAAATGTCTTACAATTTAAAACCTGGTTCTTAAATCTCTGTCTTACCATTATATAATCTATCTGATACCTTTTAGTATCTCCAGGGTTCTTCCATGTATACAACCTTCTTTCATGATTCTTGAACCATGTGTTAGCTATGATTAAGTTATGCTCTGTGGAAAATTCTACCAGGCGGCTTCCTCTTTCATTTCTTAGCCCCAATCCATATTCACCTACTACGTTTCCTTCTCTCCCTTTTCCTACACTCGAATTCCAGTCACCCATGACTATTAAATTTTCGTCTCCTTTCACTATCTGAATAATTTCTTTTATTTCATCATACATTTCTTCAATTTCTTCGACATCTGCAGAGCTAGTTGGCATATAAACTTGTACTACTGTAGTAGGTGTGGGCTTCGTATCTATCTTGGCCACAATAATGCGTTCACTAAGCTGTTTGTAGTAGCTTACCCGCGTTCCTATTTTCCTATTCATTATTAAACCTACTCCTGCATTACCCCTATTTGACTTTGTGTTTATAACCCTGTAGTCACCTGACCAGAAGTCTTGTTCCTCCTGCCACCGAACTTCACTAATTCCCACTATATCTAACTTTAACCTATCCATTTCCCTTTTCAAATTTTTTAACCTACCTGCACGATTAAGGGACCTGACATTCCACGCTCCGATCCGTAGAACGCCAGTTTTCTTTCTCCTGATAACAACATCCTCTTGAGTAGTCCCCGCCCGGAGATCCGAATGGGGGACCATTTTACCTCCGGAATATTTTACCCAAGAGGACGCTATCATCATTTAATCATACAGTAAAACTGCATGCCCTCGGGAAAAATTACGGCCTTAGTTTCCCCTTGGTTTCAGCCGTTCGCAGTACCAGCACAGCAAGGCCGTTTTGGTTATTGTTACAAGGCCAGATCAGTCAATCATCCAGACTGTTGCCCTTGCAACTACTGCAAAGGCTGCTGCCCCTCTTCAGGAACCACACGTTTGTCTGGCCTCTCAACAAATACCCCTCCGTTGTGATTGTACCTACGGTACGGCTATCTGTTTCGCTGAGGCACGCAAGCCTCCCCACCAACGGCAAGGTCCATGGTTCATGGGGGGGGGGGGGGGGGGGGGGGGGCAGGCACATAATCTAATAATATTATTGTCATATGAGATGACAACACTTTTTGCTATGACGACAACTCTCTTTGCTGTGAAAACAAAAGCATCTAGCCTTTTTTCGAATTTTTGGAGAAAAGCAATGCCGATTTGACATTGTGGTTTTTTCTGGGGTGAGATAATTTTGCATACAGAATTAATTTGAAGTGCAGAGGAAATACAAATTGTAATCGCAATTATTAAGAACAAAAACAATTCTCTTATGAAAAAGCAGGTAAATATCGGTTACGAACATTTATTCGCTGTTGGACCTCCGGACCTTCCTAGACCGATTAGTGTGTTTAGCAATACAGTACATAGTGATTTCTTCTCAAATTAACAATACCGAGGGAATCTGCTACCACTACGGTCCGAACGACGCGCAATATTTCGCCGAAGACGTTTCCTAAGCGACCAGTTTGTTAGAAGATATCATACTGCCACTGTTGTTCAGCCTCCTCATTCTGGAAGTGTTTCCAGAAAATCTTACGGTGGTTGTGAGTACTTTAGCTGCCACAAGAGACGGAGTCGTCATCGCGAGTTGTAGCAGTTGTCTCCGACTTTTCCTGGCGTTTTCTGAAAATCGGAAATCTCCAACCGCCAACTCATCGTGTACGTAACCCGTTCTCTCCTTACAGCAACCACGAACAAAACATATTTATCTATAGTCAAATTTTTTCACAGATTTTTATATTAATCACGCAAAATTTTTTAAAATATATGCATCTATGCAAAAAATCAGAAGAGCGTCTTATCTGCTTCAAAGCCAAAGGTCAAGTTAGTTAATTAATTAAAATTTTTTTACGACGTAGCAGTACAGCACTGTTACGCTGTTTTCTGGTTATTCACGTCGCGGTCGGTTACCTGCCGTATAAGTTTCGGTGCGAACACGAGCGGTAACAAATGGCGGCACGTGGAACGTGGCTTAGCTGTGAGTAATTGAAAGTGTTCTTAACTATCCGTAATAAAGCATACGGCCTGTGATCTCTTAACAGCCATTGCTCTCAGTCAGTTCCGCCATCATTCGCTTTTTCAGCAATTCCAATCAGTTCATTATCAAATTCATGGAGAAAGGTGAACGAGAAATCGCTTGTAATGTAACAGCCCAGGTGATATTTGCTCAATTGTGTTCAACTGCGCTTTCAGCTACGAATGTTCACTGTTGTTGCCACATTATATGGTCGGATGCATACTACCTACCTGGAGGACGACTTCAACCCAATTCCAAGTACTGCAACCCTAAATTAAAATAACAGACAACTGTTTGCTTTCAAGAATTCAACTAACAAGAGGCATGATTGAGAGGAGGGACCGCATTACCATCTTCGGCGGTGAAACAGTTTCGGACACACAATTCAGAATTTTGGCCTTCTCTAACCCATTTTCTCGAGCCACTGAATAGCCGATTTCTATCCTCTTACTAATTTTACATAACGCAAAAATTTCATAGGATTTTTTGCTAGGTCGTTTGGCAAAATTCACTGCTTCTCGTACCGTTCTCCTCACCGTCATTTTGGATTAACTCCATTCTGTTTGTCTACAAGGCTTTGTCTTCGCTTGGTCAGAGATGAAGCTCTCTTTGTTTACGCAGAAACTTTCCGACATGGCTGCTGAACCACTGCGGGTCTTTTCCACCCCTCACAACATTCCTCGGCTACACTTGTGCTAAGCTCATTTTACAATAGTTCATCGTTTTACCCGTTCGTGATGCGTATCTGGTGATGAATGCTTAGAAACTCCGAAATTTTTCTCCTATCACTCTCGCTAACCAAAAATAATTTCCTTCATTTTTGGCATTCCTTGTAAAGCTCTTAGTCACTAGTGCTATAACAAACAGCCTTCTAATCTTCCATCCTCTCCGAGACGTTAAGTCATTCGAAAACATCGGTTCTGTCAGTTACTAGTTCAGTAGTGACAGGAATTCGGTAGCAGGAAAAGTAAGAGAAGGGAAAGCTGTAGGCGAACATGGACTGAGGAAAAAGAGATGAGAGAGGACATCTTCTGGAAGAATTTAGCACAATGTATAATTTAATCATCTCTAACATTTAGTTGATGAATCGTGACAGAAAGTTCTATAGCAGAAAGAGATGTTAAGATACCAGACGGATTCAGGTTGATTATGTAATGGTAAGACAGAAATTTTGGAACAATAGTGTAAACTGTAAGACATACATAGAGCCATATTTGGGCTCTGATCATGATTTATTGCTCACTAACTGTAGTTCAAAACTGAATAATTTTGCAAAAAGGTTGGAAATGAAGGAGATGTGACATGGATAAGTTCAAACAGCTAGAGTCTGCTGAAAATTTCAAATGTAGAATTAGGCAACGATTGTCTGTAAATGAGGAAAAGAATACAGTACAAGACTAATGCGTATCTTTAGAAGATCAAAAAGTGAAAGGCAGCAGGGGATCCGGTAGATAAACGACAGAATCTAGTAGAAATCGTTGCAAATCACAGGAGATACTGAATTTAACTGATGAAAGGAGAACATATAAAAAAAGCAGCAAATAACGCACCCGAAAAGGGAAACAAACGTCTGAAAAACAAGACTGACGGGACACGCAAAATGGTGGAGGTGGAGCGGGTACAGGACAAATTTTAGTCTATAGAATTTATATGACAAGGAGAAACATAGATTCCGCCAACAGGAAACACAATCAGCTGTATGAATATCAACAGCTTGGATGGAAAATAAGTACGAAACCAAAAAGGGAAAGCTGAAACATGGAAGTAATAGATATAGGGACTAGACAAAGGATTTGAGTTGAAGGCACTGTCATAGAAAGCCAGGTGAAAGTAAATAAAAATGAGATGGGAGATTTGATACTGAAAGACCTAAAGAGAAACAAGGCCCTTGCATTTGCAGACAGAACTGCTGATTTCCTTAGGAGAGACAGCAACGATAAAACTATTCCACCTCGTGCATATGGTGTGGACTTCAAGAAGATTGTCATAATTCCAATTTCAAAGAAAGCAAATGGTGTCGTATGAATATTACCGAACTATCATTTCAGTAAGTCCTGGTTGCAAAATACTGATACGAATTACATACATAAAAATGGAAAAACTGAGAGAATCCGAGTTCGGCGAATATAATTTCGGGTTCCGGAGAAATGTACGAACACGTAACGCTATACTGACCTCACGTCGTATCTTAGAAGATAGATTAAGGGGAGGCAAACCTACATTTATAGCATTTGTAGACGTAAAGAATGCTATTGACAACGTTGACTGGAATACATTCTTTGAAATTCTGCGGGTCGTGGGTGTGCGACAGAAGGGGGCGAGAGGTTATTTACAACTTCTACGGAAGCAACGGCTGTTATAAGCGTCGAAGAGCACGAAAGGGAAGGAACAGTTCAGAAGGAAGTGATACAGAGTTCGTAGCCCTTCCCCGATGTTACCCGGCCTGTACAGTGAGCAAGCTGTGAAGGAAAGCAAGGATGAATTTGGAAAGAGAATTAAAAGTTCAGGGAGAACATATAAAAACTTTGCGGTTTGCGGATGACATTGTAAGAGATGTTTCCGGAAAGTAAGTAGAGAAAGAAAATGACTTCGAAGCGCAGTCCAACGAAGTGGACAGTCTCTTCCTAGCGGGATATGAGATGAACACGAGGAAAAGCAAAAGAAGGGTAATGGAATGTTGTCGAATTAAATCACGTGAGGCTGAGGGAATCACATTTGCAAATAACTAACCAAGAGTAGGAGATGAGGCCTCCTGTTTCGGAAGTAAAATAAATGAAGATGGCAGAATTAGAGAGGATATGAAGGTATATGTCTAGAGTGTAACTGTGTATGGAAGTGAAAAGCGCACGATAAGCAGTTGAGACAAGAAGAGATACAGATGCATTTGAAATGTGGTGCTACATGAGAGTGCTGTAGATTATACGGCTAAATCCCATCACTAGTGAGGAGGTACTGAAGACAACTGGGAGAAAAGAACTGTTTTGGAGTAACTTGACTAAAAGAATGTATCGGTTAATAGGACACACTGTAAGTCGTCAAGAAGTCGTCAATTTAGTATCTGAGTTACGCATTGGGAGTAAAAATTGGAGAGGGAGTCCAAGAAACGGATACGGTTAGCAAGTTGAAATGGATGTTAGTTGTAGTCGTTATTCGGAGATGAAGAGGCGTGCACAGAATAGAGCAGTGTGGAGAGCTGCATCAAACCAGTCTTCCGACTGAAGACCGCAACGCGTTACCTCTCTGTCAACGCGTAGATTAGATTAGATTAGATTTACTTTCATTCCAATTGATCCGTAGTGAGGAGGTCCTCCAGGATGTGGAACATGTCAGAAAAACAACAATACATGACAAATATTTAAACTAAAACAAATAAGCTAATGTACCATTCCACAGGTCCCAAGTGGAATGATCGTCATTTTTTAATGAACACTAAGAGTCATTTTACAAATACTATTGCACTGAATTTAAAATAAAAAAGTTTTATATTTATTTATAAGGTAAGAAACATGTAATACAACTACTGTAATACTTATTTACAATGAACACATTACTGCACTGAAATGGTGCAGAAGTTAGATTATACTTACACACACACACACACACACACACACACACACAAATTTTCAGTGAACACATTACTGCACTGAAATTGTGCAGAAGTTATGTTGTACTTATATACAAATCAGTTGGTTTTCCTCAGAAATTCATCAATGGAGTAGAAGGAGTTGGCCACCAATAAATCCTTTAGGCTTCTCTTAAACTGAATTTCATTGGTTGTTAAGCTTTTTATGGCTGCTGGCAAGTTATTGAAAATGTGTGTTCCTGAATAATGCACACCTTTTTGTACAAGACTAAGTGACTTTAAATCCTTGTGAAGATTATTCTTATTTCTAGTATTGATTCCATGAATTGAGCTGTTGGTTTGAAAAAGTGATATATTTTTAATGACAAATTTCATTAAGGAATAAATATATTGGGAAGCTGTAGTTAGTATCCCTAGTTCCCTAAACAGGCTTCTGCAGGATGTTCTTGAGTTCACACCACATATAATTCTTACTGCACGTTTTTGTGCCCGGAAAACTTTAGCTTGGCTTGATGAATTACCCCAGAAAATAATCCCATATGACATTATGGAATGAAAGTAAGCATAGTATGCCAGCTTTTTCATTTTTATATCCCCTATGTCTGACAAAATTCGCATTGCAAACAGAGATTTGTTAAGACGCTTCAGCAGTTCTGTGGTGTGCTCCTCCCAGTTGAATTTATTATCAAGCTGTAATCCCAAGAATTTAACACCGTCCACTTCTTCTATCTTCTTGTCATCATATGTTAGACATATACTCTTGGGACACCCCTTACAAGTTCTGAACTGCATGTAGTGTGTTTTTTCAAAGTTTAGTGACAAAGAATTGGCTAGGAACCAGTGATTAATGTCTACAAATATTTTATTGGCTGATCTTTCTAAGACTACACTTGATTTGCCATTTATTGCAATGTTTGTATCATCAGCAAACAAAACAAACTTGGCATCTGGTAATGTTACTGATGAAAGGTCATTGATATACACAAGAAAAAGTAAGGGCCCCAAAATGGAACCTTGTGGGACCCCACATGTAATTAGTTCCCAGTTGGATGATGCCTGATAGCTTGATACATGTCTCTTTCCTAATAACACCCTTTGTTTCCTGCCAGAGATATAAGATTTGAACCATTTTGCAGCATTTCCTGTTACACTATAATATTCTAGTTTACTTAAAAGGATATTGTGATTTACACAGTCAAATGCCTTTGACAGATCACAAAATATACCAGTTGCCTGCAATTTTTTGTCTAATGAATTAAGTACATTTTCACTGTAAGTGTAGATAGCCTTCTCAATATCAGAACCTTTTAGAAATCCAAACTGTGACTTTGACAGTATGTTATTTGAGATAAGATGGTTATAAAGACGACTGTACATTACTTTTTCGAAAATTTTTGAGAATGCTGGCAACAGTGAAATTGGACGGAAATTTGATGCTATTTCTTTATCTCCCTTCTTAAACAGTGGCTTAACTTCAGCATATTTCAGCCATTCGGGAAATATTCCACTGATAAACGACTGGTTACACAGATAGCTTAATATGTTACTTAGCTCAGAATCACATTCTTTAATTAACTTTGTTGATATTTCATCATACCCACTAGATGTTTTTGATTTTAAAGATTTTATGATGGACATTATTTCTGTTGGGGTAGTGAGGGTCAAATTCATATTATGGAAGTTACTTGAAATGTCTGGTCTAAGGTAATCCATAGCAGCATCTACCGAACCTGACAACCCCATCTTTTCAGTAACAGTTATAAAATGTTTGTTGAAAAGTTCTGCAACACTATACACATCTGTCACCAATGCATCATTTACTCTTAATGCTATTTGTTCCTCTTCATGTCTGGTTCTACCGGTCTCCTCCTTCACTATATCCCATATTGTCTTTATTTTGTTATCTGATATGACTATCTTTTCCTTGTAATATATTTGCTTTGACATCCGTATTACAGTCTTTAATATTTTGCAGTATTTCTTATAATGTGCTATAGCATCAACATTGGAAATGTTTCGGATTGACAGATACAGTTTTCTTTTTGTTTTACAAGATACCCCTATTCCTCGAGTAATCCATGGCTTCTTTGTAGACTTTGCTCTAACCTTGGTAAGTTTTGGGGGAAAGCAGTGTTCAAATAAGGTAAGCACTTTATTAGCAAAAATGTTATATTTTTCATTCATGCCATGAGCACTGTAAACATCAGTCCAGTGAATGTCTCTGAGGAGTGTCCTAAAATAATCAATTTTTGGCTTACTGATTACCCTCTTGAGCTCAGATTTAACAGATTTTATATCCTGTTCAGTATTAACATTTAACAGAAGGAACTGCATGTCATGGTCTGAGAGGCCATTGACTATTGGTTTTGTAATATAATTTTGTTCATTTGACTTTTCTATAAAGATATTATCAATGGCTGTTTGTGAGCAAGTGGTTATCCTAGTGGGGAACTTTACTGTGGGAATTAAGTTGAATGATAGTGTTACTAACTCAAATAGGTTCTTATTGGGAGAGTCTTTAAGGAAATCTACATTGAAATCACCAGCAACCACTATTTCTTTGTTTTTGGTTGTTAAATGGGCCAGTACAGCTTCAAGGTGGTTTACAAACAGATTAAAGTTACCTGCAGGTGCTCGATATACACTTAATATTATGAAAGATTTTTTGTGAAAATCTAATTCTGTTGCACATGCTTCCATATGCTGTTCTAGGCAAAATTTATGAATGTCTATGTTCTTAAATTTATGACAGTTCCTGATGAATGTGGCAACTCCTCCTTTCTCCATTTCTGATCTACAATAGTGAGATGCTAACCTAAACCCTGTAACACTTAAAAGTTCTATATCAGTGGTCACATAATGTTCAGAGAGGCAGATTATGTCAGCTGGGTTTGAAGACTCTAATTCATCTATGCAGATAGTTAATTCATTAATTTTATTTCTCAGTCCTCGAATATTTTGATGCAATAAAGATAGCTGACATTTCACATTGACTGACTTAAAATTGGATGGAGTTAAAATATCTGCTGACAGTTGAAAATTCTTAACCAATGGCTGTTTATGTTGATGTAATAAGCTGGAATTATGTTTTTTGATTTCTTTCTCAAACTGAAGGTTTGTCTCAGTTCTAACCTCTCTTAAAATTTGTTTTCTTTCTGTCCTCCCTACCCTAAAAAAGGGTCTTTTCTGAATCCTATAACCACTGGTATTTTACCACTCATGACAGTGCCTCCCCCCTTTAACTTTCCTGCTATTTCCCCAGCCAATTTACCCTTCCCCTTCCTGTTGAGGTGAAGGCCATGCCTAGTATAATCCCACCTACTGACAGAATCAACATGAACCACACCAATGTGTGACCCCGCACCCGACATGAGCAGCCGTTCCAGCTCCAAATTAACTCTCTTGACAGAAGAGTTCAAATGAGGTCGGTCATGGCGCCCAAGAACAGATACAAACTCAACACTGGTATGCCTCGATGCTGATGCAATCTTCGCCAGGTCACACTCTATGCTGTACCCAGGATCTCTGTCAATACTGTTACCTGCCCCACCCACTATAACCACGGTGTCTTCCTTAGTGAAATCTTTGCAAAGTGATCCTAAATCCTCTGTCACCTGCTCCAGACCAGCACTAGGTTTAAAAAAATTGGTGACCTGGTATTCTGATCCTAGTTCATCCTGCAAGAGTTGGCCAACACCTCTTCCATGGGAACTACCTAACAACAACACTTTCTTTCTCTTTACTGATTTCCCTACATTCTTACTTTTCAATTTGCTGCTGAAAGTTTGTTGTGCCCTGTCTACACCTGTAACTGCTTGAGGCTCACCAGCTTCTAACTGAAGCAACAGGTCAAATCTATTTTCCACATTCACCATAAAGCTGTCAGACAAAGTTCTAGGCCTGTTCCTCCTGTTGCCTGTTGCCACTTCCCACCTCTCTTTACCCTTCTCCCTCCTTAACCTGTCAAGATCTCCCCTGGCCTTGTCTAACTCAGCCTGAAGGGCAGCAATTTTCCTAACGAGACATTCAGAAGAATTTCCCACGATTGCCTTTATCTTGTAACTATTTTAACTGCGTGAGTCTTCTATTCTAAAGACGGAAAGTAGCAGTCTCCCTCTACTATAATAACCTGACCAGGAAACATACATGTGTTATTTTTTTCTTGTTGTCTCCGAAGCTCTTGTGGCCAACGGTCTTGCCGCAGTGGTAATACCGGTTCCCGTCAGATAACCAAAGTAAAGCGCTGTCGGGCTGGCCTAGCACTTGGATTCGGTGACCATCCGGTGTGCCGAGCGCTGTTGGCAAGCTGGGTGCACTCAGCCCTTGTGAGGCAAATTGAGGAGCTACTTGATTGAGAAGCAGCGACTCCCGTCTCGGAAACTGACATACCGCCGTGAGAGCGGTGTATTGACCACATGCCCCTCCATACCCGCATCCAATGACGCCTATGGGCTGAAGATGACACGGCGGGCGGTCGGTATCGTTGGGCATTCATGGCCTGTTAGGGAGGAGTTTAGTTTAGAAGCTCTTGAGGCACGTGGCTTGTAGGAACTTCCTATTGCAGCGAATCATGCTTACTTTTACCCCGGTTATTTCACAACAGGCATCTGTAACAAAAAAACACTCCGTCTTCAGGCCACAAGTGGCCCATCGGGGCCATCCGACCGCCGTGTCATCCTCAGGTGAGGATGCGGATAAGAGGGGCATGTGGTTAGCACACCGCTCTCCCGGTCGGTATGATGGTATTCTTGACCGGAGCCGCTACTATTCGGTCGAGTAGCTCCCCAGTTGGCATCACGAGGCTGAGTGCACCCCTAAAAATGGCAACAGCGCATGGCGGCCCGGATGGTCACTCATCCAAGAGCCGGCCGCGCCCGACAGCGCTTAACTTCGGTGGTGTGACGGGAACCGGTGTCTCCACTGCGGCAAGGCCGTTGCCCCATCTGTAACAACCTCACAAGATATTATTGAATTCTTTGTAAACACGTAGCCATCCATATATGTGTGTTTGTAAAAGTGCAGCAAATGTACCATGTCAAAATGTTTCTTCAAGTCTGCAGTTTAATAGAAAGTGTGCATTTGTACATAAACGTTCACCAGACCCAAGCCCCTACTACTAGAAGAAGTAATTTTCGATTTATCATAGTTTCATAAAGTTATGTTTCATAACGTGTCATTGTGTAATGTAACACTGTGATTTTCCCAGGCACAGAATTAAACGAAATGTAACGTTGATGTAGACTGTGGAAGCACCTGAAGACGAGCCCCCAGGACTCGAAGTGCATCGTGCATTTCAGTAAAAGCACGGTTTGTGGCTGAAGGCGGTTGTTCTTTATTGTTAGTTAAGTATCTGGTCCCTGCCGTTGGATTAGGGTTCGAGCAACCTTTCACATATTACGAAAAATAAAGTAGGGATTATTTCAGAGGGAAATACTGTGTCCTCTGCGAGTTCTCGAGTCTCGTTTCCAGTCGGCAGCCCGCCTTTAATAAAGGGGCGGGGTTGAAGGGGGGGAGAAGGGGTGGATGAGGGGTGAGGCTAGCGAGCAGCAAGTTCAGTGGCTGTCTCTGCCCGTCGCTGAGCCGCGGTGTTCCTCTGCCACTTGAACCACTCGGGCGAGTGCGCGGGCGAACAAAGGGCCCTCACAAAAGCGTTTATATTCCCCATTAATTCCTTAAGTACCAAGTCAGGCGAGAGCGAGCAGTCGTCCTCTCAGACAGGGTGGCTGCGAGCGGGCTGGCGTTGCGGACCAAACGGGGAGCGCGCTGGAGACGAGACGAACTGGAGGCAGGCGGCCGCCGCGCCGTCCAGGACATGCAAAGCGGGACGCCTGCCAGCCGAAGAGGACCAGCAGGGTACACTGGGGAATCGCAGGCACCGGAGGCGGCGCCTGCAGTATCGGTCGCTTGCTTCTATCCCACCGCTCAGGGGCGATTAACCAATCGATATCAACCAGTATTTCAGCGCCGATGTGAAATTCTGCTACGGAAAATAAACTGCGAGAGCTCGCAAGTGCGAGAATTGCCCCGCAATCAGCTTAACAGCTCATGTGCACAAGTTGCTAACAAGGATAATATACAGAAGAATGCAATAGAAAATTGGGGATGTGATAAATGACGGTCAGTTTGGCTTCAGAAAAGTTTAAAGCATCCGAGAGGCAATTCTAACTTTGCGCTTGATAGCGGAAGCAAGACTAAAGAAAAATAAAGACACACTCATAGGATTTGTGCTGCTGGAAAAAGCGTTCGACGGTGTAAGATCATACAAGATGCTCGAAATTCCGAGAAAAATAGAGGTAAGCTACACGGAGAGACACGTAATATACAATATGTACAAGAGCAAAGAGAGGATAATAAGAGTGGACGACCAAGAAAGAAGCCCTCGGATTAAAGACAGAGATGTTGTCTTTCCCCCGAACTGTTCAGTCTGTACATCGAAGAAGCAATGATGGAAATAAAAGAAAGATTTAAGAGTTCAATTAAAATTAGAGGTGAAAAGATATCAATGATCCGATTCGCTAATGGCATTGCCATCCTGAGTGAAAGTAAAGAAGAATTACATGATCTGCTGAATGGAATGAACAATCTAGTCAGTACAGAATCTAGAATATAGACTGAGAGTAAACCGCAGAAAGACTAAAATAATGAGAAGTAGCAGAAATGAGAACAGCATGAAACTTAACACCAGGATCGATGGTCACGAAGTAGGTAAAGTTAAGGAATTCTGCCACCTAGGCAGTAAAATAACTAATGAAGGTCGCAGCAAGGACGACATCAAAGCAGACTAGCACTAGCAGAAAAGGCATTCCCGGCCAAGAGAAGTCTACTAGTATCAAAAATAGGCTTTAATTTGAGGGGGAAACCTCTGGGAATGTACGTGTGGAGCACAGCACTACATGGTAATCAAACATGGACTGTGGGAAATGCGGAAGAGAATCGAAGCATTTGAGATGTGCTGCTATAGACGAATGTTGAAAATTAGGTGGACTGATAAGGTAAGGAATGAGGAGGTTCTGTGCAGAACAGGACATCTGTTAAGACATCAGGGAATGACTTCCATGGTAGTAGAGGGAGCTGTAGAGGGCAAAAACTGTAGAGGAAGACAGAAACTGGAATGAATCCAGCACATAAATGAGGGTGTAGGTTCCAAGTGCTGCTCTAGTATGAAGAGGTTGGCACAGGAGAGGAATTTGTGGTGGGTCGCATCAAACCAGTCAGAAGACTGATGACTTAAAAAAAGTGAAAAAGAAAACGTTGTAGTTTAGCAGCTTTGGTAAATATTCTGCTTACGCTATCTAGTACTTGCAAAAATGAGAATCGAAAATTGAAATTTATTTTCTGGACCGCTTTTCTTGACAACTGAAGGCTGTGTTACAGAATTTAGACGCCGGGTATTTTTTTTTTAATCTCGAAAATGCGCTTCATACATCTCATTTCATTCTTCAGTTATTGGTCTTGTAGTACAGCTACAGATATATAGATAGAACATTAATAAAAACAGTCAAACTGCAGAAGCGTATTCCTGAGGCTAAATGTAGCAAAAAAGGTCCTACGAAGGTGTGTCCGGAAGTGGACAGTGCGAGTGCAACGAAGACAAATCATCCCGGAACACAGTACAGAGCTGCATCGCATCCACTTCACTACAGATGTTCAAAGTGGCCTCCATGGGATGGAATACACACGTTTACACGTCGCGTCATAGACTACTGTACTGTTTCGCACATGATGTCTCTGGATCAAGGGTTCCCGGGTTTGATCCCCGGATGGCTCCGGGAATTTCTCTGTCCGTGGATTGGGTGTTTCTGTTGCCCTCATCATTGGACTGACCAACTGGCGAGCTCATAGCGCCCCTTAAATGCACGTGAACAGGCAACCTTTCCCCTTTTCCACGAAAGGGAGACACCAAAGTTGCGATTGCCATAACGGCGCCATCAGTGTATTAATATTCAATGTTATCTTTTTGGTTTTACATTAGGTACACCAAACAGTAGGACCATAATAACATCTCCATCGTTCAAGGTGGTGGACAACTTGATAGTACACAGCTGCATCGCATCCACTTCACTATTGATGCAGGCTGTCAGATAGAACTTCACATGTTAATTTTAGTGATGAAATATGCTAGAAGTAAGAACCTCTATACTATATGAAGTAATGCATGATAATGAGTAGTTGTATGAAGGAAATGGTAATATGAATATGAATAATGAAGTGTCTATTTTTTGCAGATGATATTATGATGATGAATAGTTATATAAGTATATGGTAATATGAGTAATGAAGTTTTTCTTTGCAGATGATGATAAGGATGAAGTTATGACAATATGAATAATGAAGTTTTTCTTTGCAGATGAGGATAATGATGAAGTTTATATATTCACTATTAGTTTAGAGATGCTATGTAGTTATTTAAGTATTTGTTGCAGTTCCTTTTGACAGTATGTCCTATGTCGCATAGTATAATGATTGAATGTTTTGGGAAAGACAGCTAGAGTACATTCATATTAAGTACACGTTTCATTACCTGTTAATTCAAAGTTCACTACCTTTCAGCATAATATAATTTTTTCTTTCAGGTCAATAATCCACTTTGTATTATTTCCAGGAGAAGCTTTTCATGATATTAATGTGCTGTAAGCAGTTAATTATTAAATCTGTTCTAGTACTTGCACATTTTTAACTAGTTGTGTCTATCATTTATGAATGTGATCACATGCATTCTACTTGTTCCATAACCTTGCTACAGCTGACTCATGATGAATGACGTTATTAATCCTTATGTCCAGCAAATAAGTCAAAAGCAAATATTTTCATGCCCCAGCAATTGACTATCAATCCCAATGCAATGCACTGCTAGCACTAAAAAATAAAAAAAACAAAAAAATAAAAAATTATTGCCAGTCCCAACTATTACCAGTATACAACTAAGTAATGCTACTAGTTTAAAATATATTTCTAGTCCCAAATATAATGCAAATTTCTCTGATGTATTGAACCCATTATATCTACATACTACAGACCTTGAGTAGTAGTTACAATGTGTTACATTTTAAATATGTCTTATGTCACTTGCATGATATCATATATAAACACTAGCAACTTGATGCTACACGCAATAACTCATGTTTTGAATTATGAGTTCTGAGTAATGCTGAGTGATGTTTTGTAATAATTTATAAATACTATACCAATGATTAATGTTATAAGATGACTTATGCATAAATGCAATGCCAATGATTACAATAACGAGATGGCTTATGTATAAATGCTATGCCAATGATTACTGTAACGAGATGACTTATGCATAAATGCTGTGCCAATAATTGCTGTAATGAGATGACATGCATAAATGCTATGCCAATGATTATTGTAATGAGATGACTTATGAATGATGTTTTGTAACACTGTATAAATGAGTGCCAATAATTACTGTAATGAGATGATTTATGCATAAATGCTATGCCAATAATTACTGTAATGAGATGACCTATGAATAATCTTCTGTAATACTCCATACATACTACTTAAATGCTGTGTAAATAGCCAATGAATGCCGATAATTATTTAGATCAGTTGATACACTAGTGTAATTCTATGATGACTAGCATAAGACTTAATGTATCCTTCAACTTCTGAGCTAATTACCAGCAATTACTGCAATATCCGTATGTCCTGTCCATCCGCATGATCATGAAGCACTATATTTGATTTTTGCACTAATTCTACATTGGTGTAAGAGTATGGATTCTACAAGAATGTGGTGTTGACATATCAAGCTGTCCACCACCTTGAACGATGGAGATGTTATTATGGTCCTACTGTTTGGTGTACCTAATGTAAAACCAAAAAGATAACATTGAATATTAATACATTGGTGGCGCCGTTATGGCAATCGCAACTTTGGTGTCTCCCTTTCGTGGAAAAGGGGAAAGGTTGCCTGTTCACGTGCATTTAAGGGGCGCTATGAGCTCGCCAGTTGGTCAGTCCAATTATGAGGGCAACAGAAACACCCAATCCACAGACGGAGAATATCCCAGACCCATCCGGGGATCAAACCCGGGAACCCTTGATCCAGAGACATCATGTGCGAAACAGTACAGTAGTCTATGACGCGACGTGTAAACGTGTGTATTCCATCCCATGGAGGCCACTTTGAACATCTGTAGTGAAGTGGATGCGATGCAGCTCTGTACTGTGTTCCGGGATGATTTGTCTTCGTTGCACTCGCACTGTCCACTTCCGGACACACCTTCGTAGGACCTTTTTTGCTCCATTTGCCCTCAGGAATCCGCTTCTGCAGTTTGACTGTTTTTATTAATGTTCAATCTATATATCTGTAGCTGTACTACAAGACCAATTCTGAACGAAAAATAGTTAAGATTGCTATTATACAGTGCGTATAGTATATTCTTGTTAATGCTTGTTAATTCAGATCCATTTACTCTTTATGACAAGGTATAGCATTTTCTTTCGTTCATTCTGATGGTGAAATTTCCACTTCACAATAAACCACTGTGGTTTGTTTAATTTATTTCTTTTACACGTTATTGCTTTCTGAAAATGATGAATGTGGATTAATATCTTGCATTTAAATAATATACCCATTAAATAAAAACTTGTTTCTAGTGATATAACTAAGCATACAGCATAGCATGACAGAAAACGTATTAGGTCAAAATCATAGACAGTTTTCGAGGGGAAAAAATGTACACACAGTATCATAATGTAGTAGCAAAACATGTAGAATAGTCAAGATGTTGAGATATCATAAGGCAAAAATGTTAAAGTCAACTAGTGTTCGTTATATCTTAAAGGTTTCATAGTGCACACAGACAAATTTCTACTTTCGATAGGAAAACAATCATACATACACAAAAAAATGGAAAATGTGCGCGGTCTGATATATAACGACAAGGAAAGCGACCTGCTTACCTTATCTTGCCCAGCACTTGCCAAGAAAATAATATAACAATCATCTGCGTGTAGAAGCTCAAATTTGCTGCAGCTAATCTTTCCTCTGTTGGATAAATAGTGTGTGCGTACTAATATCTTCTGTCCAATGTGAAAGTTACGGCGTGTACAAACCTGTTTTTGCTGTCTTCTCCGGCGCTCTGCGGCATGTTTGATGTTGTTGAGCGCAATGTCAATTATTTCATGGTGGCGTAGTTGCCGAGATGTAGGAAAGGATACTAATTCTTTAATTTTGTTGGGTGGTTCAACATTTTTCAGTATAACAGTCGGAGATAGCATACTAGATTCATTTGGTATGGAGTTAATTACATCCTGGAATGAGAGTATGTGTGTAGCCCAATCAATATGTCTTTTATTGCAGTATATTTTACATGTTTACCAATTTATTTCATCAGTCGTTCAGAAGATTTCGAAGAAGCGTGATACCTGGATATATAGATCGGAGAAGTGTTTCTAGCTCGTAACATACGTGTCCATATCGCAGATCGAAATTGTGGTCCATTGTCAGAAATTACTTTCAATACTTGCCCTACATGAAATAAAAAATGTTTTAGAAATGCATTAGAAATAGATTTCGCAGCGGCTTTGCGTAACGGAGTGAAGGTAACAAATTTCGAAGTGAGTTCAAGAGCGACAAAGATGTAGCAAAAACCTCTATTAGATCTGCGAATCGGACCAAAAATATCTACAGCGGCCATGTCTCAATTTAACGGATACAATTGGATGTAACGGAGGAATATGTGAAGTCGTGTCTGACTTAGCTTTCTGCCAGATTTTACATGACGCTAAAACTAGTCGAACACGTTTATCCATGTTGGCAAAATAACAGGTCTGTCTCTGTATAAGAAAACACTTTCTGGCTCCATAACGTGCGTAACTTAAATGAGTATACGAAATTAATTTGTTAACAAGTTCGTCAGGAATACATAATAACCAGTTGTTGCTGTCAGGGTGAGAGCGGCGACACAGAATATTATTGCGTACAGTATAATGTTTTCTAATGGTAACGTTATTCCTATCTTGCCAGAGGTGATTAATTTCTTTCCATACGTTGTCTTTGCTTAGCTCTTGTGCTATGTCTCGTAATGATGACGAAATGAAATTTTCGAATGCAACTTGTTGAATATACATGACGCTAAAATTTGCTTGGCAGAAGTTGGTTCCGATGTCTTGCTGATTGTTGCTAAGAGAACGGGATAGTGCGTCTGCTACAACATTTTGTGTACCGGGAATGTGAACAATTGTAAAATTAAATTCCTGTAAATAAAAATTCCATCCACTTCCGGCCATCATCAGGTGAGTACACAACTACTGAAGAGCCAGGTGCAGTCGCGGTATTTATGCCGAGTCTCGCGCATGCGAAATGTACTGGTATCCTACAGCGCATGCGTCAGTTGTTGACATGCGCGGCATAGCCGGGTTGTTCGTGCTGCCCTCGGTGGTGAAAGTAGAAGATCATCTAGTCATTGGAATCCTGTTATTAAAATTATAAAACCACAGCGGAATCGACAGCGTCATTCGATACTCAATGACAAGAGAAGCCTACAACGAGAAGATATATAGTCATCTAAATGCTTCTACGTACCGCAGAATTGAAAAGGACCCAACAAGCCGAATATCAAGGAAAACTGCTACCCTTTTGAACGACTGTTCTCTTCCTGAACAAGTTATCAAGAGATTGAGACCACACAATGCAGTACCACCAAGACTCTATGGTCTTCCCAAGATACACAAGGATGGTGCTCCACTACGATTAATAGTGAGTAATATTGGTGCTGCGACCTATTCTACAGCGAAATATCTGGCCTCACTACTAAAGCCGTATGTGGGTAAGTGTTGCCACCATATACGTAATTCCGAGGATTTTGTCAGTCGCTTGAAGGAAGTTAAGCTTAGCAGCTCGGATTTATTAGTCAGCTTCGATGTGGTCTCACTTTTTACCAAAGTGCCTTTAATGGAATCGCTACATCTTATTGGTTACTTATTCAGTGCAGAAATGACGGCCTTGTTTGAACATATACTCTCCTCAACATACTTTTTATTCAATGACGAATTCTTTGAACAAACAGACGGCGTCGCCATGGGGAGCCCTTTGTCCCCTGTGGTAGCTAATCTCTTTATGGAGGACTATGAGGAGAAAGCACTTCAGTCTGCTGTTTTAAAGCCTACGGTCTTCTGGCGGTACGTAAATGATACTTTTGTTGTATGGCCTCGTGGCAGACAGGAACTGGAGAAATTCCTTCATCACTTAAACTCATTACATGACAACATCAAATTCACGATGGAGGTTGAAAAAGATGGCACTTTACCATTTCTAGACGTGCTAGTACGCCGTAAAAATGATCGGTCATTAGGACATTCTGTGTACAGGAAACCGACTCACACAGATCTGTATCTCCAGGCGTCTAGCTGTCATCATCCAGCACAAACAGCCGGTGTTCTCATTACCTTAATACATCGAGCGCATGTAATATCGGATGATGAGAACCTCCATGCAGAATTAGAACACTTGGAGAAGGTTTTTAAAGAGAACGGCTACACTTTACGCCAAATAAGGAAGGCCATGCGCAACTGTCATGACAAGAAGCAACATACTGAGGACGCTGATGACAACTTTAAATCAACTGCGTTCCTTCCATACGCCGGAAATGTGTCGCCGAAAATAGGCCGATTACTGAAGAAATATAAAGTCAAGGTTATCTTCCGTCCACCAGCAAAGAACCGAGCTCTGGTTGGATCCGATAAAGACGATTTACAACTGAAGAAAGCAGGCGTCTACAAAATTCCCTGTAAATGTGGCTGTGCATATATTGGCCAGACGACAAGAACTATCCATGAACGATGCACAGAACATGAAAGATACACCCGTCTGCGGCAACCGTCAAAATCGGCAGTAGCAGAGCACTGTATTTCTTTGGGACATTCAATGGAATACAATGAAACAAAAATTTTAGCTCCGGTTTCCGGATTTTAGGATTCAATAATCAAAGAATCAGTGGAAATACGTCTTGCCGATAATGTTATAAATCGTGACAACGGCTTTCAGCTGGATAAAAATTGGAATCCTGTTATTAAAATTATAAAATCGCAGCGGAATCGACAGCGTCATTCGATACTCAATGACTAGCTGATCTTTTACTTTCACCACCGAGGGCAGCACGAACAACCCGGCTATGCCGCGCATGTCAACAACTGACGCATGCGCTGTAGGATGCCAGTACATTTCGCATGCGCGCGACTCGGCATAAATACCGCGACTGCACCTGGCTCTTCAGTAGTTGTGTACTCACCTGATGATGGCCGGACGTCTCTGGGCCGAAATATCGTGGCAGAATGTCGACGGGATCCGGCTGCATACCCGGAAATTATTAGAAGACGAAATACGCCGGGAAAATTTCAGAAGTCACAATGCCACAACCTGATCCATGTCAAAATTAACTGCTGTATTCTCTGTGCTGTGTGATGGTGTATCTGCATTTGTCACGTTTTGTGTAACCATTTGGTCATTCTCTGATTCTTGAAAAGGTTTGTCAATTGGATGTGCACTGTTGGTCACTACACCGGAATCCAATAAATCTGACGTATTTTGAGTACATTGTTCACCTTCGTTAGAAACAATTATCTGTTCGCTACGTGAATTTTGCAATCAGGCGTGTCAAACTGGACAGCGTTCATTGTAACGGAACGTGCCGCGTCATCAATTGTTACATTTATCGTTGACATAAATGAATTTGTTTGCTCATCATTAGGATCATTACTAGTGATCGGCACGCACTGATTATCTGTAATTAGAGGATTACCATTATTGCACTGAGTGTCGCTAGTATTATCGGTCAAATTATTCCATTCAGCTTTTTCACTCAGTGCACGTCGCTACGTACTGTTAGCAGTTTTTCGCGGCATTTTCACAAATCAAAGTTAAGCACAAAATCAAACAAAGACAAAGCAGAAATGGAACAAATACAATTACAACAAAGAGCAATAAATTGCCGATGATCTGTGGAAGAATGAGTGACAAGTTAGTAAATGCATTGCACCAGATGCAAACTCCATTTAACATTAAGTAAATAAGAGCAGATATATATCTGACTAGCACTCAGAAATTCACAAAGAAAATACGATCCTGGCCAGTTGTCGACAAGTGTAACCTCCAAACAATAAAATATAATAAATACATCATTCACATTTAGTGTAACCTCTCCACAGATAAAAAAAATATTTATAATAACCTCCCAACATTAAAAAATATAATATATAATTCACTGAGACTAACGTCCTAATTAAAAAATTTGTCTCATAGAAAACCTTTCAATAACTGACTGTGAATTTCAACGTAAATTTTAGACGTCAGCAGTGCTGCGTCATGGCCCTGAAAGACCATTCTGAATAAATTGAAAACTCTTAGCTCAGTGAAGTCGCCGGGTAACGCTGCTCCTATAGTAAATTATTCTGGCACAGCCCTGTGCAATGCTGGCCGATAGATTTGTCATGTGTAAAAAGAAACAATGATTTTTCTTTATAGTAATCGGGATGACCATGGATTGGAGAAATTAGTAAGCTCTTTAAAACGAGATGAATGATTATCAAAAGTTAATTTTTTATAAGAAAGATTATTATTAAGAGATTTTTAAAAAACATTTACGTGGGGCTTGACATAACAATAGCACATATGTACGAGGCTGATTTTACCTTGTATTATATCGCTCAGGCTCCGCCATCGCTCCCCACGACGTGGGGCTTGACATAACAATAGCACATATGCGCGGGGCTGATTTTACCTTGCATTATATCGCTCAGGCTCCGCCATCGCTCCCCACGACCGGCGCAGCCAACACGATACACCAGACTGATCGCTACTACCACTACTACAACTGCTACACAGTTCCTACTGCTTACAACACAGCTCTCTGGTCTGAGATTATCTTATAGCTTACATATCGCAGGCAGCGCGTGAGCAATCCATCGAAATTACATCTGCTTGAGTGCGCTAGCAACAAATTCTTTAATTATGGACCCCTTACAATATAAATGAATATAAATACAGAAAGCATGCTTAGATAAGATTTTTTTGTGGGAACAAATGTTGAAATCAGAGGAAAGATCTATGGAATGAAGATTTCGGTTGGACTGCAGTGCCAAATGTTACACTGAAAACGAAGCCTGTGATTTCCTTTTGTGTTATTCCGCTATGTGTTTGTGTACACTTGTGTATTTGTGTTTTTCCTATCTTTATGTAATTAGCTAATAAGATTTATGTTGTAGAATTATTCTAATACTAAGCTACATTCACTTTGATGAGGAATACTGTTATACTCAAATATAATTTGCATTAATAATATGTTATTTACTTTGTAAATATGTTTAGACATTATATTCGAAAGCTATTCTGATCTTTTATGTGTTTACTTATGTCGTAATTCCTGTAACACTGATGTAAATGTATATTTCTATTATTTTATAAAGCCTGTATTACTAAAATTGTTATCTGTATTAGTACGTTTTTAATGATGTTATCTGTACCTTTGTAATTGTATTCTCATGTTATGAAATTGTAATTGACACCAGGTCATCGTATTAAGTAATTTGTAAGCATTCATTTCAGTGCACACATTTCTGTTGGTCATAGTATATGCACGATATGTGAGAAGTGGGCCTGTTAGTGTTTCCATGTGTGTTAATAATTCAGCAAGGGACTGGGTAACAGCACTGCTGGTTCTAACGACAATTCAAAAACCTTTGTGAGTGTACAAGTGGTAGTTTATAGACTTCCCATATTGTCCGCAAAACTCTTCAATGGTGGTTGTGCACCTGCACAGTCGCAACAGATGGCTGCTAGCCGTCTCTACAAGGACTGCAGTGGGTCTGCACCTTTGATGGCCCACCAATACCATACTCTCTACCAGGACTACAGTGCGTCTGCTCTGTCATGACCTACCTACCAATATTCTTCAAAACGTCGACTGACTCTGCTGTGGGTTTGCTCTGTTGTGGCCCATTACCTGTCTGCATGTCAAGAGTCAGCATTGGCTTTCCGTTGGAAGGACAACACTACTTCTTCAAGACTGCATGGAAATCCACTACTTCCGTGTGCATTTTCTTTTACTGCTCAGACTTTGAGAAAAAGAACTGCAATTATTGCTGTGATTAATTATCAGGACTGTCTTGATGAGAACAATTTTTTGCTTTTGACCAACATTGCATCAATAAGTGTGTGAATTTGATATGTTTGCTATTGTAGTTACGAAAACTTTTAAAAAATAATTATTGGCCACTGCCCAAAACAATTGGTAAATTTTTTGTAGGGAGCATGAGGGCTATGTAAGCAGGTTGTTTATTTTTTTATGTTGGTAACGCCACGTAGCGCTCTATATGAAAATCACTGACTGTGCTGTGTGAAGTCTGTGGCTGGTTTCCATTGTTGGAAGATTTGCTTCTGTAGTGTTGGGCAATTGGATGCGAACAGCGCCTAGCGTTGCGCACTTGGAGGTGAGCCGCCAGCAGTGATGGATGTGGGGAGAGAGATGGCAGAATTTTAAGAGCGGACGATCTGAGCGTGTGTCCTCCAGAAAGAGTAAATTTGTAATACTGGATACCATGAACTGATATATATATATATATATATATATATATATATATATATATATATATATATATATATATGTAATGACCTTTGAACACTATTAAGGTAAATACATTGTTTGTTCTGTATCAAAATCATTCGTTTGCTGACTATACCTATTAGTAGTTAGTGCCTTCAGTAGTTTGAATCTTTTATTTAGCTGGCAGTAGTGGCGCTCGCTCTATTGCAGTAATTCGAGTAACGAAGATTTTTATGAGGTAAGTGATTCATGAAAGGTAGAAGTTATTGTTAGTCAGCGTCATTCTCTTCTAGGGACTATTGAAAGTCAGATTGCGTTGCGCTAAAAATAGTGTGTGTACTTTGGTGTTGATCTGAATAAGTAAAGAGAGAAATGTCTGAGTACGTTCAGTTTTGCTCAGCTGTTTGAAAATCAAATAACGTAGAGGGGAAGTTTCAAACTGTCTTTTTTGGAACAAAAGACAGTAGTGTAAGATCTTTAGTAAAACCATAAATATTGGAGTCCTTTCTTTGGGTTGGGAAGAAACCCATTTTGGAACTTTTCTTTTGTTGGATTTTAGAGTTCCAACACATGTCAACCTGTTTTTCAGCAGCTCCTTTCGCAATTCAATAGATTAAACCAACTGTCTGCTGTGATATTCTTGTTTGTCCGGTATATACTTTTGGAAAGAGGATTCACAGACTGTGTTGGCTTTCGGAACATTTTCTCTTCCTCAGATAGTGTTGCTTCATCACTGTCTTTCCCCACATAAATGTAAGAATTATACAGATATGAAGAATGAGCATCTGTGAAGCATATGACTTTTGTTCCACATTTAGCAGGTTTCTTGGGCATAAATATTTAGACGCATCATCAAATCTGAGAGCCACCAGTAAAACTTCACATCGTTTTAGAGGCATGGTTGCACGAAAAATGGGACGTCCAGTAAAGTCGTTTGCGAAAAATGATGCCACGTTTTCACGTCCAGACTTGAAAATGGAACATAGAACCATCAAACCTATCACTGCCTCATTTCAGCTTTGTCAGTGTTTTTATAACTCGAAGACGAAAGATTTTGTAATTTATTCCTTACCACTTGTAGTTTTGAGATGGTATGTGAAGAAGCTTGCACAGGATAGAGTAGCATGGAGAGCTGCATAAAACCAATCTCAGGACTGAAGACCACAACAACAACAATGTGCTACTATCTCGTCCAACATCTCAGTGTCAAAAAATAAACGCCGTATTTCTTCTGGGTCTAGATCGTTACCTAATTCATTGGCAGGTCTTAACCACGATGACAATCAAATTTTTATTAATTTTTGTTTGGTGTCTTAGTACCGTAATTGGGCGCTCTGGAACTCCAACTGAAACAGTTCATCTTGCCATGATAAACTGTGTCAGTTACGGTATAATCATTTTCCCTATTCTGAAGAGAGTCAACATCAACTTATTCATTCTCGTATGTGCAGAGAATATCATTCACATCTAGTTCAGTATCGCTGTCATGGTCTGAATCTGACATGTGATCTTCCACAGGAACAAAAGAATCGTCTGAATGATAATCATCATCGCTTTCTTCAAACTGCTCTAAAGCCATCTGCACCATTGTTTTGATTCTTTATGTCACAAAAGGTATCCCTCCACAAGTAGCAATCTACAAAGTAATGAGATATTTGAAAAGTAAGGAGTATAAAACAAAAAAACTTACTTGCTTAATCTGTCAGACGGAGTATAAATCTTACCCCTACAGTAGTATCCGCCTTTGAGACGATGTGACTGACGTTTGTGCGCGAGTAAAACAATACTATCATGGAAGTGAAACAACGACACCCACACAGTAGCAAGTTCAACTCACGAATGCAACACAGCTGAAATATCAGATCCAAGTATCAATGCACATCTGTCAACACTACATTGAGAGCTTTTATACCCACCTAAGAGACCGATGTTACACATGGAGGGTTAACAGCCTGTCACAGAAATGAACGAAATACCACCTTCCGTCCCAGAATGCGACAACAATGTGCTTCAGAACCAAACAATGGAGGTTGACAACACAACCTCAAATGTTTCAACAATATGTCACTCAAACAAACGCTATGCCACTTTTCAAAATGAATATCTTTACTAGTAGGGTCTCTATGATTCACTTATTCTTGTCAAATGCACACTCTGTATGTTTTTGCATTTTAAGAAGCGATGACTAAATTTGCTTTAAGAAAGAAAATGAAACGAAGTTCTACTCATAGTGGAACTAAAAATGGACATACAAAAGAAACAAAACCTGTTATTAAAATAGGCGTACCAAATAAACAATTAGTGGAAAAGTGGAAAGTGTTATATAAGTGGTACAATGCGGATTACTCTGGGGGAAATTCCGTTATTTTTGTGTAGTTTCAGCGATAACATGGAAAAGAATAACTGTTTAGCGTCATTATCAGGTAAGCTGTAGTATTAATTAACGTTCACATCAACTGCGAACTTCCCATTGTAAAACAGTTTTTTAGTATAGACAATAACGCAAATGATCATTAAAAAACATACGTTACAAATAATTCAAAGCAGGGTCCCTCCCCAGAAAATGCTCCTAATTTAAATTATGAATGTCGACCTAACTAATTTGGTAATGCGGTTCTAAATTATTCCCAGATTAATAAATAATTTCAATCCCATTTGTTACAAGTACGCCTTATTTCTAGTTCTAACTTCTAAACTTGATACATGTAGACCTGTGAACACTAAATGTTCTTTAATTTTCTTCTACGTTCAGGCTATCATGTCAGTGTACTTTAAGAAGGTTTTAAATGTAGGCGTACCACAAGAATTCATTTCAAGAATAGTTAGAGGCACCGAATTTCGCAAAAACCTTGGCTGCATCCTTTAAAAACGCTGAGGAAAGTGTAGAATCCGCTATGAAAATCATCTACACAGTAACGAAGGGAAGTATTGTTACAGCACAGTTTTATGTACTAAATAAAAACTCTACACAGACTTCGGATGTCTTTCTTTGACCAAATTAACATTCAGTGGAAATGAAAATTATGAAATTTATGATAATGTTACGGAGGATGTAATGTGTAAAATAACTACTGATGTTATTTTATCGAAAATAAAATCATCCAGGTTGTATTCAACCATGGTAGATGAGTCTACTGACATAAACCAAACAGAAACTCTAATTTTATATGTTATAATAGTGCAGAAGGGGAAAATGTGCGTGTACTATTTAACACTGTGTCGGCAAACAAGATGCATAGTGACGTGTATCCAGTATTCATCTGTTATAGGACTTTTGGATAGGCCTGTTTCTACAGATGGTGTATCTGTTACGACATGAGTTCAGCCTGGGGTGACAACTATTTTTAAAAACAATTACTCCCATATCTTATCTGAGTACGGTGTGGTCCATCGGTTAGCTTTAGCAATCAATCAAGCAGCTGAACAGTGGAAAGTCTCAAGACACTCTAAACAGAATTTATAGCTACATTGAACAGTCACCAAAGAATTCCAAAGGATCAAGAGATACGCAAGAAATACTTAGTTGGCCAAGAGAACAATTTGTTAAAACGTTTGCCATTCGCTGGCTCTCACTTTGAGAGGCGGTAAATTCACAATATGTAAACTGGAATTGTTCGGTATCCATGCTGTAAAAAGAGAAAAGACCTGGTGGCTTAGTACAAAATGTAAAATGCCTAACTATTTTGCGAATATAGTGTTTTATGAAAGGTGACATGTTTCGTGTTAACAAATTGTGTTTCATAGTTCAAAATTCAAATTTAGATCTCGAGTGCATACAAGCCTGCGTGAACTCATACATACAAGAGTTCGTGGTCCTTAAAATTCAAATCTGGTGATAATGACAGTTCTTTTCTTGATAAAGTGCGTCCAGGGTTTAAGGAAGGTGGTTCGAGATTCGTGGAAACATAACACAAGATTCAGTGCAGTGAAGAAGTGATATTAAACACAAGATTTGCAAATTCTTACATAACTTGCTTATAAAGTTAAATGAGAGACTGGGGTGTATAGGTAAGGTAGGAATATTTAATATACTGTATTCTAGAAACTACAGAAATTTTGTCAAGTTTGGCAATAAGCAAATCACAGAAATATGTGGACATACTAATTCTGCAACATCTATAAATTTAGATGATCTCTTACTGGCAAGGGCATTGTTTAAGAAGGTATTCAACAGTAGATGCAATGGAACGAATTTCAAAGAGCTGGTAGAGTTAAGTTATGTTAGTAAGATGAATGAAAATTCCGTCTTGGGAATTCAATTATAGAATACACCCTTGCAGACAGTTCAGTACGAATGAAGGTTTAATTGCATGAACAATATAAAGACAGAAAACAGATATCGTCTGTCTGTCGAAATAGTAATCAAGATTCTGACTGTTAACACTGAAGGGCCATCCCGCTGTGACTTTGATTTTGAAAAGGCCTGTATGTATAAATACCGACGTATTCTAATGTGATATAATGTAGTGCAACATACGCAAATCAGTACTCGCAGCGTACTGTAGTGTAGTGGATTTGTATGTCTAAAATGTGCTTTTAAAAAGTAATAAAACGTCATTCAGCAGGTTACTGTTAGCTTCAGTTCAATACACGATTCACTGCTACATTTTCACTTTTAAAACTCTCATTCATAGTTTATAAAATTTTCTTCTAGCAGGATTTTGCACAAAGCTTTCGTAGTTTGCACAGCTGAAAATAGCGATTTGTGAATTTTTGCGATATTATTTTATTCTCTAGCTTAAATCCTGCTCTGAATAAATGTAGTGAACGATTGAAGGGAGTTTTAAATTCAATCTCACCACGTCTGAAGACAGTAAACTCTATCAAGAGTGACGGACTTCGTATAGCCTGCTCTGCTGGGATATCAGCGAGTTTCCCAAGTAATTTAATTACTGACGTCAGTATATTAAATCACTGTGCAAAATGGTGTGAATGACAGTAAAAGATTTCAGGTATCGATTTTCTGACAGAGAGGCAAATCTTAAACAACGGACTACTGCGGTTCAGTACAATTACGAGGATTTAGAGGTAAGTAAGTTGTTGCCGTGACGTCGCGGTGGTTCACTGCCGACGGGAAACGCGAATGTCAGCCACTTGAGAGTCAGGCCGCAGACGCGCCGAGACGCCGGGGAGAAAATCCAATAGCGGGCTAAGGAACGAGGTTTCTCTGCGCGAGCAGTCAAAGGGCGCGCGGCGCGTTTGATCTGCGCCGCAGTCGCGACGCCGGAAACAGTAAGTTCACAAGTCGCTCCATTCACGGCCAGTCCCGGGGAAGGGAAACGTCGATAGCAGGGCGACAGCACACCGTGACGGCGCTGTTTCTCCCTGAAATATTCTTGCACATTCTGACGCTAAATTTAATAGCCGGGAAGTAAACCGGTGCTGTAAAATTAATTAATGTTCGACGTAGCTACTGCTGCCTCAAATGAACAAATAATAAACAGTGCAAGGTGTTTCAGACCACAGGTAGTCGCAATGATTCGGAAACCCCAGGCCATGAGAAGTGGAACTCACGCCGATAGAGTTGGAAAGGTACAACCATCTGAACTTGCAGAACCGCAAAGCTTTTGATCTAATTACGAGCTTATCCCTGCTAAAATTCTAACATAAGAAATATCTAGCAGGACTTATGACTGGGTTGAGGACTTCCCGACAGGCGAAGAGTTACACGTTATAAACAAACGCTAATGAAGATCTGGGTCTGGCCCAGCGAAGTGTCAGAGGGGCACTACCGTTGTTGAATTAGACGCTCAGAACAGTACGTGGCTATATGGGAGCCAGTTGTTATATAGGGCTATTAGTAATGCCATGTCTACGGTTGGGGAAATACAAGTCTGGCCCAAACATTGGCAACGGGCCCTGTTGCTCTACACCTACATCTACATCTACATTTATACTCCACAAGCCACCCAACGGTGTGTGGCGGAGGGCACTTTACGTGCCACTGTCATTACCTCCCTTTTCTGTTCGAGTCGCGTATGAATCGCGGGAAGAACGACTGCCGGAAAGCCTCCGTGCGCACTCGAATCTCTCTAATTTTACATTCGTGATCTCCTCTGGAGGTATAAGTAGGGCGAAGCAATATATTCGATACCTCATCCAGAAACGCACCCTCTCAAAACCTGGACAGCAAGCTACACCGCGATGCAGAGCGCCTCTCTTGCAGAGTCTGCCACTTGAGTTTGCTAAACGTCTCCGTAACGCTTTCACGCTTACCAAATAACCCTGTGACAAAACGCGCCACTCTTCTTTGGATCTTCTCTATCTCCTCCGTCAACCCGACCGGCTTCGGATCCCACACTGATGAGCAATACTCAAGTACAGGTCGAACGAGTGTTTTGTAAGCGACGTCCTTTGTTGATGGATTACATTTTCTAAGGACTCTCCCAGTGTTGTTGTGGTCTTCAGTCCTGAGACTGGTTTGGTGCAGCTCTCCATGCTGCTCTTCCCGTGCAAGTTTCTTCATCTCCGAATAACTACTACGACCTACATTCTTCTGAATGTGCTTAGTGTTTTTATTCCTTGGTCTCCCTCTGCGATTTTTATCCTCCGCACTGCCCTCCAATACTAAATTGATGATCCGTTGATACCTCAGAACGTGTCCTGCCAACCGATCCCTTCTTCTAGCCAAGTTGTGCCACAACTTCCTCTTCTCTCCAATTCTATTATCTCCTCACTAGTTACGTGATCTACCCATCTAATCTTCAGCATTATTCTGTAGCACCACATTTCGAAAGCTTCTATTCTCTTCTTGTCTAAACTATTTATCGTTCATGTATCATTTCCATACATGGCTACACTCCATACAAATACTTTCAGGAAAGACTGCTTGATACTTAAATCTATACTGCATGTTAACAAATTTCTGTTCTTTAGAAGCGCTTTCCTTGCCATTGCCAGTCTATATTTTATATCCTCTCTACTCCGACCATCATCAGTTATTTTGCTCCCTAAATATTAAAACTCATCTACTACTTTGAGTGCCTCATTTCCTAAATCTAATACCCTTAGCATCACCTGATTTAATTCGACTACATTCCATTATCCTCGCTTTGCTTTTGTTGATGTTCGTCTGATGTCCACCTCTCAAGACACTGTCTATTTTGTTCAACTGCTGTCCTAGTTCTTTGCTGTCTCTGACAGAGTTACAATGTCATCGGCAAACCTCAACGTTTTTATTTCTTCTCCATCGATTTTAATACCTGCACGAAATTTTTCTTTTCTTTATTGCTTTCGCAAAATACACAGAAATGAGGGGCAGCTGTAAAAAACCGGCCAGGTGCGAGTAGTAGTTGTGCACGTGGGTTCCGTGAAAACTAAATTGTGTATATAGACAGTTCATCCATTCCCTGAACTGAGGAACTCGACGATTTTTGCCTGTTATCGACATTGATATCTGTAAGGTATCGGCCCTAGGGATTCCAAAACTTCGAGAGTGTTTTAATTTCAAGTCTGCAGTCGAATAACAAATGACGATTTTTTTCCCTTGTCATACAATTCAAATTATGATTTTTCTGATTCTTTTCCTTTACTTGTACTGTGCATCCTTACTTCTTGCCGAACTTAATGGTCATACGTCAAGGGGAAGTACCCTATAGGTTTTAATGAGTGAGTTTGCGAGTACCAAAATAGGTGAAAAATGGCCGTTTCTGTTGATTGCAGTGGCTTAGAAGCAAATGTTCTCCGTACGCAGCCAACGGGCCATAGACCTTAGTATTTGAAATATATTTCTGACAAATAAAGTCTTAAGAGGACAGACGACCAGACAGTAAGATAGGGAACGATCAAAATTTTTTTTCGTTTTATATAATTACAAATAAGATTTTTCCTTTGGTTGAGCTGTAGAACCATTTTTCTTGGCAAATGTCATGATTATACGTCAAGGGGAAGAACTCCATAGGTTACGGAGACTGAATTTGCGAGTATCAAGTTATGTGACATAGATAGCGGTGCTGTACGAATGCATTACGGTGAAGCTTCAGTGTCTTACAACGCCGATGGTGCGTAGACCTTATATTGTGACACAAATTTAAATATAATTTCTGAGGAAAAGAGTTCTGAACAGTCAGACAGACAGACAGAAAAACAGATCTTCTAAGGGTCCCCTTTTCACCAAATGAGGTACGGAAGCATAAAAATGAAGTGGAGTAATTTGTACTTTTATACTTTTGCTACTGGTGATTATTTAGTCACTATTTTAATCACTGATGATTTGAAGAAGAATGCAATAATCCTAGTTTCAAATGAGGAAGGGTTGAAAAGTGTGAATAATACCGAACTACACTACTGGCCATTAAAATTGCTACACCACGAAGATGACGTGCTACAGACGCGAAATTTAACCGACAGGAAGAACATGCTGTGATATGCAAATGATTAGCTTTTCAGAGAATTCACACAAGCTTGGCGCCAGTGGCGACACCTACAACGCGCTGACATGAGGAAAGTTTCCAAGCGATTTCACATACACAAATAGCAGTTGACCGGCGTTGCCTGGTGAAACGTTGTTGTGATGCCTCGTGTAAGGAGGAGGAATGCGAACCATCACGTTTCCTACTTTGAAGAACGGATTGTAGCCTATCGCGATTGCGGTTTATCGTATCTCGGCTTTGCTGCTCGCGTTGGTCGAGATCCAATGACTGTTAGCGGAATACGGAATCGGTGGGTTCAGGAAGGTAATACGGAACGCCGTGCTGGATCACAACGGCCTCATATCACTAGCAGTCGAGATGACAGGCATCTTATCCGCATGGTTGTAAACGGTAGTGCAGTCACGTCTAGATCCCTGAGTCGACAGATCGGGACGTTTGCAAGACAAGAACCATCTGCACGAACAGTTCGACGACGTTTGTAGCAGCATGGACTATCAGCTCGGAAACCGTTGCTGCGGTTACCCTTGACGCTGCATCACAGACAGGAGCGCCAGCGATGGTGTACTCAACGAGGAACCTGGGTGCACGAATGGCAAAACATCACTTTTTCGGATGAATCCAGATTCTGTTTACAGCATCACGATGGTCACATCCGTGTTTGGTGACATCATGGTGAACGCACATTGGAAGCGTGTATTTGTCATCGCCATACTGGCGTATGACCCAGCGTGATGGTATGGGGTGCCATTGGTTACACGTATCGGTCACCTCTTGTTCGCATTGACGGCACTTTGAACAGTGGACGTTACATTTCAGATGTGTTACGACCCGTGGCTCTACCCTTCATTCGATCCCTGCGAATCCCTACATTTCAGCAGTATAATGCACGACCGCATGTTGCAAGTCCTGTACGGGCCTTTCTGGATACAGAAAATGTTCGACTGCTGCCGTGGCCAGCACTTTCTCCAGATCTCTCACCAACTGAATACGTCTGGTCAATGGTGGCCGAGAAACTGGCTCGTCACAATACGCCAGTCACTGCTCTTGATAAACTGTGTTATCGTGTTGAAGCTGCATGGGCAGCTGTACCTGTACACGCCATCCAAGCTCTGTTTGACGCAATGCCCAGGCGTATCAAGGCCGTTATTACGGCCAGAGGTGGTTGTTCTGTTTACTGATTTCGCAGGATCTAGGCACCCAAATTGCGTGAAAATGTAATGACATGTCAGTTCTAGTATAATATATTTGTCAAATGAATACCCGTTTATCATCTGCATTTCTTCTTGGTGTAGCAATTTTAATGGCCAGTAGCGTGTTTATAAGCGATGGTTGCCAAGGACCAGCACACATAATTTATAGAACGATGAAAGGATGGTAGGAAGCTGATTTTGACTAGTTTGGGTTCCGGAGAAATGAAAGAACACGTGAGACAATACTGTCTATATACTTATTTTTTGAGGTACAGGGTATGGACAAAAATGTGCAGACACTGTCGGAAATGCGTGCTAGAACATGAACGCAGATGCAAGCCAAACGTGCAGGCTGCCCTTTTACATTTGACCACAAGTCGCACCTGCGCTATGTCATCCGTAGGTGTCCGCTAACGTCAGAACAGTGTTCTGTGTGGTTGTGGAAGCACTGAGTCCTGTTTCACACTGTTTCCAACTTCTGTCCCAGTTTATGTCCCAAGACCGAAACATTTCCGTGGCTCGGCGATGATTTACTCAACCATATCGTCACATTCCAAGGTCGCCATGATTAGCAAGGATTATGTGACCATTTTGGCTGGTGAAGTTCATCCTTACAAGGGAACCTCCCCATCGCACCCCCCTCAGATATACAGTAGTTATAAGTTGGCACAGTGGATAGGCCTTGATAAACTGAACACAGATTTGAGAAAACAGGAAGAAGTTGTGTGGAACTGTGAAAAAATAAGCAAAATGTACAAACTGAATAGTTCATGGGCGACATAGGCAACATCATGGACAACATGAGCGCAGGAGCTCCGTGGTCCCGTGGTAGCATGAGCAGCTGCAGAACGAGAAGTCATTGGTTGAAGTCTTCCCTCTAGCGAAAATTTTACTTTCTTTATTTTTGCATAGTTATTATCTGTCCGTTCGTTCATTGACGTCTCTGTTCACTGTAATAAGTTTAGTGTGTGTGTTTTGTGACCGCATCGCAGAACCGTGCGATTAGTAGACGAAAGGACGTGCCTCTCCAATGGGAACCGAAAACATTTGATCGCAAGGTCATAGGTCAAACGATTCCTCCACAGGAAAACACATCTGATATATTCTATACGATACTGGTGACGGCATGTGCGTCACATGACAGGAATATGTTGTCGACCCACCTAACTTGTACACTTGGCGAATGGGCAAAAAGATTCTTCTAGCTTGCCCGATTTAGGTTTTCTTGTGGATGTGATAATCACTCCCAAAAAAGTGATGAAAACATAAGAGTTTGTCACATAAACTGAAAATAAAAAACTAAATTTTTCACTCGCTGGAAGATTTGAACCAAGGACGTTTCGTCCCGCATCTGCTTACGTTACCACGAGACCACGGCGCTCCTCCGTTCCCAGTGTTTTTGATATTGCATATCTTCCCATAAACTACTCAGTTTGTATATTTTGCTTATTTTTACACAGTTCCACACAACTTCTTCCTGTTTTCTAAACTGATCTGTGTTCAGTTTTTGAAAGCCTATCCACTGTGCCAACTTATAACTATATCTGAGGGGGGGTGCGATGGCGAGGTTCCCTTGTTAGTATAATGTTTCTTCCGCAGTGGTTACGCTGTATCGCAAGACGGCAGGGTTCCCGTTCACAACACAACTTGCTTCGTCCAGGACTGGTTTTGAGAGAACAAGGATGAATTGTCTCATCTCACCTGGTCCTGGGCACCCAGGTCCTTTCCTCCATTGTTACCTGAACTTGCCACTGTTTTAGAGTAAGAATGGTATACGATTCTCTTGAAACCCACTCAGAGTCTGAATTTATCCATTTCGAGACGTCTGGTTCAAATGGTTCAAATGGCTCTATGGGACTTAACTGCTGTCGTTATCAGTCCCCTAGAACTTAGAACTGCTTAAACCTAACTATCCTAAGGACATCACACACATCCATGCCCGAGGCAGGATTCCAACCTGCGACCGTAGCGGTCACGCGGTTCCAGACTGTAGCGCCTAGAAACGCACGGCCACTCCGGCCGGCAGACGTGTGGAAGCTGTTTTGAAAGCCAGTTTCCCTACACCATATTAGGCGCGGTGATATGCTGTGGTTTTACGAGTATATTTTGATCTCCCTCCACGCCTCTGGACAACGAAGGGAAACGTTCGTTTCTACATCTTTATCTACACTCCACAGGGCACCTTACGGTGTGCGGCGGAGAGTACTTTGGTACTACGGTCGCTTGCCTCTTTTCCTGTTACTGTCGCGAATAATTCGCAGGACGAACGTTCAGCGGATTTCAGCGACGGGCCAGAACCGAGGTACAGCCCGCCGATATCGGGCCGTCGCATCTTATCTCTCAGATCCGCCTGTACGCCGGGTCTCTTGGAGAGTGGAGTAAATCGTCGGATTTTCGTGGTTTACCTGCCAACTCAGGACTGCGGTTCATGATCGGCATTCCAATCGCCACAGGCGACGGATTTCAGAAGTAGCGACTGTGTATTGCTGAAAGAAGGTTGTATAGTGCGGAATCTGAAATTCGTTTACACTGTCTAAAGGAAGTTATTGTGGACCAGAGTAGGAAGAAAGTAGTGACTGTCGCCGACGGTTTGAGCGCCATATTCTCATACAGTATGCAATCAAAAGCATCCGGACACCGCCAAATACATACGTTTCTCATATTAGGTGCAATGCGCTGCAGCTACTGCCAGGTACTCCACATCAGTGACCTCAGGAGTCGTTAGACATCGTGAGAGAGTAGAATGCGGCGCCCCGTGCGGAACTCACGGACTTCGAACGTGGTCGGGTGATTGGGTGTCACTGGTGTCATACGTCAGTACGCGAGGTTTCCACACTCCTAAACAACCCTAGGTCCACTGTTTCCGACGTGATAGTGAAGTGGAAACTGAAGGGACAGGTAAGGCACAAAAGCGTACAGGCCGACCTCATCTGTTGACTGACTGAAGCCGCCGACAGTTGAAGACGATCGTAATATGTAATAGACAAACATCTATCCAGACTCGTGAGGGTATGTACCGTCTATGCAACTAAATAAGGCACTCTGTTTCTTTCCATACGCGTTTAGCTCCATTTATTTGGAATGCATCATCAATGGCCTGAAATACATGTTTCTTATTATACATACAATAAACGTACTATGTGATAGGCACATTATGCTGATATATTACAGTTTGTCGTGTTTTTCCGTTTCAAGAGAAAAAAAAAACGACAAAATGATATATATCAGCATAATAAGCCTATCACATAATACCTTCATTGCATGTATACAAAGAAACGTATTTTAGGCCAAATAAATGAAGCGAAACGCTTATGGCAACAAAACAAACTGCCTTCATTTAGTTGCATAGACGATACTTACCTCCACGAATCTAGAGCAACTAAAGGAAAATACGGAAAACAGATGACGATCTATCCCGACCACCACACAGGAATTCCAAAGTGCACCAGGATCTACTGCAAGTACTATGACAGTTAGGTGGGAGGTGTGAAAACTTGGATTTCATGGTCAAGTGGCTGCTCAGAAGTCACACATCACGACGGTAAATGCCACATGACCTCGCTTGGCGTGAGGAGCGTAAACATTGGGCGATTGAACAGTCTAGCCGGCCGAAGTGGCCGTGCGGTTAAAGGCGCTGCAGTCTGGAACCGCAAGACCGCTACGGTCGCAGGTTCGAATCCTGCCTCGGGCATGGATGTTTGTGATGTCCTTAGGTTAGTTAGGTTTAACTAGTTCTAAGTTCTAGGGGACTACTGACCTCAGCAGTTGAGTCCCATAGTGCTCAGAGCCATTTGAACCATTTTTTGAACAGTCTAAAAACGTTGTGTGGAGTGACGAGTCACGGTACACAATGTGGCGATCCGATGGCGGTGTGTGGGTATGACGAATTCCCGTGGAACGTCATCTGCCAGCGTCTGTAGCGCCAACAGTAAAATTCGGAGGCGGCGGTGTTTTGGTGTTGTCGTGTTTCTCGTGGAGGGGGCTTGCACCCCTTGCTCATTTGCGTGGCACTATCACAGCAAAGACCTGCAGTGATATTTTAAACATCTTCTTGCTTCCCACTGTTGAAGAGCAATTCGAGGATGGCGATTGCATTTTTCAACACGATCGAGCACCTCTTCACTGTGGCGAAGTGGTTACACGACAATAACATTCCTGTAATGGACTGGCTTGCACAGAGTCCTGACCTGAATCCTACAGAATATCTTTGGGATGTTTTGGAACGCCAACTTCGTGCCGTGGCCTCACGAAAAGATATCGATACCTCTTCCCAGTGCAGTGCTCTGTGAAGAATGTGCTGCCATTCCCCAAGTAACCTTCCACTACCTGACTGATCATATGCCTGCGAGAGTGGAAGCTGTCATCAAGCCTAAGGGTTGCCCGACACCATATTGAATTTCAGTATTATCGATGGAGGGCATCACGAACTTGTAAGTCATTTTCAGCCAGGTGTCCGGATACTTTTGATCACATAGTGTATATTTCTCGAAAGAAATTTGTACAAGGTTGGTGAAAAAATGGTTTGCCGAGAAAGCTACATTCCAGCAATACGGGTATGATTCAGTCTCCACAATAAAGACCCCGGAAGGTACCCCGTATCCTACTTGCCATTTCCATTGCTGTTCCACTCGCAAACAGAGCGAGGGAAAAACGACTGTATCCACGCCTCTGTATGAACACTAATTTCTCGTATCTTCGTGGTCCTTACGCGCGATAGGAAGAACTAGATACGAACGAGTCATTAAATTTTCGACACACTTTTAGGTGAGTAAGATTCGTTTTTGCAAGCTTCCTGTGGTTTATGTAAAGTGTCTGGTACAATAAATAGTATTTTCATAATTAATTTTGCGCTGCTGACTTGTTGGTTGTTTCCATTTTATGGAAAATATTCGACGTTCGGTCCAGACGTCTTCTTCATTGGTCTGAGTTTTGCTGTTATGTGTACATACTGAATGGTGGGGATCATGCTGCGGAAACAAGACACAGTTCTGAGTGAAGGCATTTCACAGGGACAAATATTGGTTTTCAGCATGATCGATACTCCTCTGAGAATCGTGGGGGTCTGAAATCCTAGGAAGAGGACCATCTTGATCCTGTGTAAAATAACTTGTGTTACTTGTAAAATAATGGACCTAGTACAGTAATGTGTAATACAGTAACGAACATGGTGCCAGCAACTTATTATTGGTTCACACAGTTCATTCTTTCCTTTTTCCGCTTATATGAAAGGTTGTAAGACGTATGCGTTGCCGGCGATGGGCGAGGCATGGCAGAGTCTCTGACCAGAGAGTAGTATGTCGTTAGTTGTTGCTTGTCGCTAGTTTGCGCTTGTCTGCGCGAGTCGACAGTAGTAGTCTTAAGTAGTCTGCGTGAGACGGCGGGAGTCGGCGCGTGTCGGCTGTCTGCTCTGCTCGGGACTCTGGTCAGGACTCTGCAGGATGGGTATTGTTGTAGAAGGTAAAGAAGCAGCCTTGCGCATATCTAATAATGTGTGTTAATTGTCATTTAATTTGTTCCAAAAAAAATGCCCCAATAATAATTTTTACAATATAAAGTAACTTTTTTAAAGAAAAACATTCATTTCAATTTAAAGAATATTTCCAATGCATGATCATTCCTTCCAAGAATCAAAAAAAAAAAAAAAATAAAATAAAATAAAAATACGCCAGCATTGCACGAAGCTGTGTCAAAAAATTTCTACATAAGAGCAGATATATTTCCAGTTTTTTATTGAGGTAAGAATTTTTGCTTTTTTTATTCAGAATACAGGGCCGAAGGGCAGCACTGCTGTCCTCATAAAATTTACCAGGTTACTTCATGGTCCACTGTCATTATTATTTTTCTGTGGGGAGGTTACAAGGTATGCAACTATCTAAACCCTATTCTGAAACTTTATCTTGTATTTTGTACTTAGCTTTTATTATGCTCTTGTCCACCGCTGGAAAGTCGTCTTGATTCTTTCACTCATTTTTCTGTGCAACCTATTTTTTTTATATTTTTGTTCCTGTAATGTTCACAGGTCATTTTCCGGAAAGAACGTCTTTTGCTGTACAAATGTATAATATTTGGTGTATTGATAATTTTTACTTTTTGGACCGTCTGACTACAACTGAATGAAACACAATTTTCGTGCCATACGCGTTTCGCCTTTATTCTCTGCAAAGCATCTTCAGTGGCCTGGAATATGTACGTGTTTTTACTGTTTAGTTTACATTTTGGGGCAATGTACCTATAAGTTATAAACAGTTCTGGTGTCTGGTTTTTGCTATGATGCAGTAACATTTTCCATTTTTGGAGCTGTTCCTCTTCTTATAATTGCCACTTGGTTTTTTTCCATATTTCGCAGCACTAGGAACTGAACACTTGTTTTGATGTAGTGTTTTGGTTTATGTTGCCGTCTGTCGGATGTTCTGGCCAAAGATCGAATGTTACTGCCAACTTTCGAGAGTAATTTTTGAAGTATCTGCGATGTGTTTGTATATGCATGTGTGTGTATGTGTGTTGTGGTGTGAAATAATATTTATTTTGGTGACTTTTTTTGTGGTTGGTTGTATGAGAGGGTCGATATTTTTATCTTATCATTTCATTTGTTAAGTGCAGTAGGGAGCCTGTACTGAAGTGTGTGTGTGTATGCTCATTTATCACACGTTTGTTTTCAGCGATGGCTTTTGAACGTGGAAGTTTTCTTGCATTTTTATAAGGTATTTGTCATGATTGTTTATTCTAATTTATTTCCTTTCTTGTTCCATGTTTGTTATGGCGCTTCAAATGATATGCAAATGCGGAATGGTTTGTTTTGTACTTCCAACACCTGATATGTTCTTTGTACCGTGTTTTAAAATTCCCGCATGTCATTCCTGTGTATACTGCGTCACAACATTGACATTCAAGTCTGTATATTCCTGATCTCTGGAATTTACCTCTATTTGTAGTTGGCTGGCTTAGGTATGACTGGAGGGTTTGCCCAATATATTATGTGGAAGCCCCGTCTCTTTAGTATGGTGGCAACTCTATAAAAATTATCAATACACCGTAATACACACAGCAAAAAATCTTTTGCATGACCTCGGTTCCGAGAGATCCGGAACCTGTACAGAAAATTGGAACAGAGATAAACATCATTTCCGACCTTTTTATTGCTCATGAAAACCACACATTGCATGTTGTACCACCATACAGCGAGACCTTCAGGGGTTGTGGTCCAGATTGTTGTACACATCGATACCTCTAATACCCAGTAGCACGTCCTCTTGCGTTGATGCATTCCTGTATTCGTCGTGGCATACTACCCAAAAGTTCGTCAAGGCACTGTTGGTCCAGATTGTCCCATTCTTCAACGGCGATTCAGCGTAGATCTCTCAGAGTTGGTGGTGGGTCAAGTCGTCCATAAATAGACCTTTCAATCTATCCCAGGCATGTCTGATAGGATTAATGTCTGGAGAACATGCTGTACACTCTAGTCGAGCGATGTCGTTATTCTGAAGGAGGTCATTCACAAGATGTGCACGATGGGGGACGTGAATTGTCGTCCATGAAGATGAACGCCTCGCCAATATGCTGCCGATATGGTTGCACTCTCGCTCGGAGGAGGACATTCACGTGTCGTATAGCCGTCACGGTGACTTCCATGACCACTATCGGCGCACGTCGGCCTCACATAACGCCACTCCCAAACAGCAGGGAGCCACTACTCGCTGGACAGTGTGTCTAAGGCGTTCAGTCTGACCGGTTTGTCTCCAAACACGTCTCCGACGATTGTGTGGTTGAACGCATATGCGACACTCATCGGTGAAGAGAACGTGATGCCAATCCTGAATGGTCCATTCGGCATGTTGTTGGGCCCATCTGTACCGCGCTGCATGGTGTCGTGGTTGTAAAGATGGACCTCGCCGTGGACGTCGGAAGCGAAATTGTTCATCATGCAGCCTACTGCGCACAGTTTGAGTTGTAACACGACGTTCTGTGGCTGCAGGTAGAGCATTATTCAACATGGTGGCGTATTGTGAGGGTACCTCCGAGCCATAATGCGTAGTAGCGGTCGTCCACTGCAGTAGTAGCCCTTTGGCGGCCTGAGCGAAGCCCGTCATCGACAGTTCCTGTCTCTCTCTATATCCTCCACTGCCGAACAACATCGCTTCGGTTCGCTCCGAGAGCCTGCATACTTCCCTTGCTGAGAGCCTTTCCTGGCACAAAGCAATAACGCGGACGCGATCGAACCGCGGTATTGACCGTTGAGCTACATGGTTGAACTACAGAACACTAGTGGAATGATTGGAACCGTTCGGCTGTCGGACACTCTCCGTCTAATAAGCGCTGCTCATGCATGGTTGTTTACGTCTTTGGGCGGGTTTAATGACATCTGTGAACAATCAAAGGGACTGTGTGTCATATAGTATTCACAGTCAACGTCTCTTCAGGAGTTCTGGGAACCGGGGTGATGGAAAACTTTTTTTGATGTGTGTATTACACGCAGCTGAGGAAGACAGGACTACAAAAGTTGAAGATATATAATATTTGTTTTTTAGATGGCATCGTCGTTTCCTTTCTTCTGGTCACATGGAGGTCGCACTGCCACTCTATTTACGAAACACAAGCATGTCTTTGCGTTTCAAACTTTTTCCTCCCACTTTTCATTTTGTTTGCCATTGTTCTTTTGATGTCACTAATGTAGACCTAATTACTTTGAGTTCAGAGTGAACTGAAAATATTTATGTCTATACTAGTGTTATGTCTATATTAGAGTGAACTCAAAGTAGTTACGTCTATATCGGTCTTATATCTACACTCCTGGAAATTGAAATAAGAACACCGTGAATTCATTGTCCCAGGAAGGGGAAACTTTATTGACACATTCCTGGGGTCAGATACACCACATGATCACACTGACAGAACCACAGGCACATAGACACAGGCAACAGAGCATGCACAATGTCGGCACTAGTACAGTGTATATCCACCTTTCGCAGTAATGCAGGCTGCTATTCTCCCATGGAGACGATCGTAGAGATGCTGGATGTAGTCCTGTGGAACGACTTGCCATGCCATTTCCACCTGGCGCCTCAGTTGGACCAGCGTTCGTGCTGGACGTGCAGACCGCGTGAGACGACGCTTCATCCAGTCTCAAACATGCTCAATGGGGGACAGATCCGGAGATCTTGCTGGCCAGGGTAGTTGACTTACACCTTCTAGAGCACGTTGGGTGGCACGGGATACATGCGGACGTGCATTGTCCTGTTGGAACAGCAAGTTCCCTTGCCGGTCTAGGAATGGTAGAACGATGGGTTCGATGACGGTTTGGATGTACCGTGCACTATTCAGTGTCCCCTCGACGATCACCAGTGGTGTACGGCCAGTGTAGGAGATCGCTCCCCATACCATGATGCCGGGTGTTGGCCCTGTGTGCCTCGGTCGTATGCAGTCCTGATTGTGGCGCTCACCTGCACGGTGCCAAACACGCATACGACCATCATTGGCACCAAGGCAGAAGCGACTCTCATCGCTGAAGACGACACGTCTCCATTCGTCCCTCCATTCACGCCTGTCGCGACACCACTGGAGGCGGGCTGCACGATGTTGGGGCGTGAGCGGAAGACGGCCTAACGGTGTGCGGGACCGTAGCCCAGCTTCATGGAGACGGTTGCGAATGATCCTCGCCGATACCCCAGGAGCAACAGTGTCCCTAATTTGCTGGGAAGTGGCGGTGCGGTCCCCTACGGCACTGCGTAGGATCCTACGGTCTTGGCGTGCATCCGTGCGTCGCTGCGGTCCGGTCCCAGGTCGACGGGCACGTGCACCTTCCGCCGACCACTGGCGACAACATCGATGTACTGTGGAGACCTCACGCCCCACGTGTTGAGCAATTCGGCGGTACGCCCACCCGGCCTCCCGCATGCCCACTATACGCCCTCGCTCAAAGTCCGTCAACTGCACATACGGTTCACGTCCACGCTGTCGCGGCATGCTACCAGTGTTAAAGACTGCGATGGAGCTCCGTATGCCACGGCAAACTGGCTGACACTGACGGCGGCGGTGCACAAATGCTGCGCAGCTAGCGCCATTCGACGGCCAACACCGCGGTTCCTGGTGTGTCCGCTGTGCCGTGCGTGTGATCATTGCTTGTACAGCCCTCTCGCAGTGTCCGGAGCAAGTATGGTGGGTCTGACACACCGGTGTCAATGTGTTCTTTTTTCCATTTCCAGGAGTGTACATTACTGGCAGAAGACTGATAGTGCATCGCAACAAGAAGGACAAAAAAACAATGAATGAACAGTGTGAAGAAAAATGTTCGAAACACAAAAACATGCTTATGTTTCGAAATACAACGGTAGTGCGACCTTCATGTGACCAGATGAGAGGAAACGGCGATGTCAACTAAAAACGAGAAGAGCTACCCCACTGAAAAAAGGCGAAACGTGTCTAGGGGAGCGAAATACAGTGCGGCAAGAGAGGGCACTTGTTGTTTACAAAACAAGTATTTCTGTCCTTGCTGCGGGGGATGGCCACGCAAACAGGCAAACGTATAAGTTTCTTGATGTTGCCACTGGGTCACTCGTTCCTGATACTGGAAACAGCTAGAACTTGCTGTGACGTGAAGGCCGCAGCAGAACTCACAGAGCTTCGGCCTGTCGCAGAAATCCGCAGGTAATGAGGTCGGGTCACCTGTTCCAAAAACTGCGCTGACGACCTGCAAGTGTAACGTACGGGCGAGGACTGCGGGTCTTCCAGGATCCGTCAAAATATCCGTGGCCGTCCCGTTACTAAGATCGGCTCTTGTGTGGTCACCTACTGCCGTAAGCCTTCGTGTAATCTCCAAACTCTCTACCTTCTTGATCTTTTCGCGAGATATTGCCAGAAGAAAGCAACATATTGGCTGACTCTTGTATGAAAGTACAGCCTTGGAACTTTAACAGTAAATCACACCGTGAAGCAGATTGCCCTGGCGTAGCATCTCCATGACCTCTTCGAGCTTACCATATGAACCCGTAACGAGACGCGCTGTTCTTCTTCGGATCTTCTCTGTTTCCTCTATCAGTCCCGTCTCTTACAGACCTCAGACTGATGAGCAGTATTCAAATGATGGCCGAACGAGTATTCCGTAAGCCACCTCCTTTGTGGGTCGTCTATGTACATTTCCAGACGGTTCTTCCAATGAATGTCAGTGTGTCAGTTCCCTACAAGGTTACACTCCACACAAACACTTTCAGAAAAGAAGCCTAACATTAAAATGTGTAACAGATATTAACGCATTTTTCGTTTTCAGAAAAGATTTCCTTGCTATCGCTAGCCTACACTTTATATCCTCTCTACTTTCCTTTATTGTATGTTCGGTGGACAGACTGATTGACATCGGCAGCAAGATGTAACCCTCACTCACTCCCTTACCGACCACTGCTTCGATTCTGGTAAGTACAGTCTGGTTTCTGTACAGTATGTAAATAACGTTCCGCACAATGTACTTCGCCGGCCGGGGTGGCGCTACAGTCTGGAACCGCCCGACCGCTACGGTCGCAGGTTCGAATCTTGTCTCGGCCATAGATGTGTGTGAAGTCCTTAGGTTAGTTAGGTTTAAGTACTTCTAACAAGGGGAGGCTGCCAATTGTGAAATTCAGATTCGATTCATACTGCGCATAATAAAAGCTCATGGCCAGAGGTGTAGTGTGGCAAAGCATCAAGATGCACTTCTCAGCCGTTGTCGAGAAAATCGACAGTTAAAATAAACCGTGGCGGTGAAATGCCCTCTACGGTTAGAAATTTTATACAGCGTCGTGGCGCAGCGGTAAGCGCTCGGGTTTGTAATCGGACGGTCGCCGGATCGAATCTCGTGCCATGCAATTTTTTTTTGTATTTGTTATTCAAATGTGTCTATATACACACACACACACATATATATATATATAAATATAAATAAATAAATATATATATATATATATATATATATATATAATTCCCGGCAATCAGTTGCAACAATTATGCATATAATAAGTTGTTGAAGGTCGTTTGTCGTGGGAAAACTGGCGACTTCGAACATCATTATGTTTTCCGCAAATAAAGTTGTATTTCACAAGTGTTATTAATTGTCTTTTCAAAAACATCTGACAATTGAAGTTACTCACAACTTTTCACAAACAATGAGGTTTCAACAGCATGTATTATCTAACTTCATTAATGCAATATAAATGGAAATTGTATATGGCTCTGTTAACAAATCTTAGAAGCCTTACAAAGTAAAATATCTACACTACTGGCCATTAAAATTGCTACACCACGAAGATGACGTGCAACAGACGCGAAATTTAACCGACAGGAAGAAGATGCTGTGATATGCAAATGATTAGCTTTTCAGAGCATTCACACAAGGTTGGCGCCGGTGGCGACACCTACAACGTGCTGTCATGAGGAAAGTTTCCAACCGATTTCTCATACACAAACAGCAGACCGGTGTTGTCTGGTGAAACGTTATTGTGATGCCTCGTGTAAGGAGGAGAAATGCGTACCATCACGTTACCGACTTTGATAAAGGTCGGATTGTAGCCTATCGTGATTGCGGTTTATTGTATCGCGACACTGCTGCTCGCATTGGTCGAGATCCAATTACTGTTAGCAGAATATGGAATCGGTGGGTTCATGAGGGTAATACGGAACGACGTGCTGGATCCCAACGGCCTCGTATCACTAGCAGTCGAGATGACAGGCATCTTATCCGCAGGGCTGTAACGGATCGTGCAGCCACGTCTCGATCCCTGAGTCAACAGATGGGGACGTTTACAAGACAACAACCATCTGCACGAACAGTTTGACGACGTTTACAGCAGCATGGACTATCAGCTCGGAGACCATGGCTGGGGTTACCCCTGACGCTGCATCACAGACAGGAGCGCCTGCGATGATGTACTCAACGACGAACCTGGGTGCACGAATGGCAAAACGTAACTTTTTCGGATGAATCCAGGTTCTGTTTACAGCATCATGATGGTCGCATCCGTGTTTGGCGACATCGCGGCGAACGCACATAGGAAGCGTGTACTCATCATCGCCATACTGGCGTATCACCCGGCGTGATGGTATGGGGTGCCATTTGTTACACATCTCTGTCAGCTCTTGTTCGCACTGACGGCCCTTTGAACAGTGGACGTTACATTTCAGATGTTTTACGACCCGTGGCTCTACCCTTCATTCGATCCCTGCGAAACCCTACATTTCAGCAGGATAATGCACGACCGCTTGTTGCAGGTCTTGTACGGGACTTTGTAGATAAAGACAATGTTCTACTGCTGCCCTGGCTCATCACAATACGCCAGTCACTACTCTTGATGAACTGTGGTATCGTGTTGAAGCTGCATGGGCAGCTGTACCTGTACACGGTATCCAAGCACTGTTTGACTCAGTGTCCAGGCGTATCAAGGCCGTTAATACGGCCAGAGGTGGTTGTTCTGGGTACTGATTTCTCAGGATGTATGCACCCAAATTGCGTGAAAATGTAATCATATGCCGGCCGAAGTGGCCGTGCGGTTAAAGGCGCTGCAGTGTGGAACCGCAAGACCGCTACGGTCGCAGGTTCGAATCCTGCCTCGGGCATGGATGTTTGTGATGTCCTTAGGTTAGTTAGGTTTAACTAGTTCTAAGTTCTAGGGGACTAATGACCGCAGCAGTTGAGTCCCATAGTGCTCAGAGCCATTTTTTTGTAATCATATGTCATTTCTAGTATACTATATTTGTCCAATGAATACCCGTTTATCATCTGCATTTCTTCCTGGTGTAGCAGTTGTAGTGACCAGTAGTGTAACTAGCCTTTTTATCAAAACGGTTTACGTACATTCTGGGGTTCGACTCATCTATACCAATTCTCTGGCAAGAAAAAGCAGAAATCATAATTATTTTACATCTTTGCCTCGGTTCCTTGAAGACTTCTGCTTCCATGTTCAACAATACTGGGATACCTAAATTAATCTAACACTTGGTGGCTTCACACAGCAGACCACAATATCTGCCTACTCCATCTCTTTCCCTCACAGACGACTGCGCGCCAAGCGCTCTCTTACGCCATACTATAATAATCTCAGACCAGAGAGCTTTGGCTCTGCCATCGCGCACAGTCAGCGATCCGCACTATCGAGCCTATCAGAGACATTCATCGTTTATGGCATACTAGTTTCATTCTAATTTATTAATATTCTTATCTTATTCTGGTTCCACATACAAGTGCGCCCCAGTACACTCTTTTCAACGTCATCTTCACCTAGTTCTCCTTCCACGTCATCTTCACCTACTTCTCTTTCCATTTCAGTAATGTTCAAAAATGGCTCTGAGCACTATGGGACTTAACATCTATGGTCATCAGTCCCCTAGAACTTAGAACTACTTAAACCTAACTAACCTAAGAACATCACACAACACCCAGTCATCAGAAACGTTGTCTTCAAGTACATTTCGTTTGTACAGCCCTTCTACATATTTTCGGTTTTTACTTCTTTGCTTAGTACTGGCTTTCCATTTGTTCTCTCGATATTCAGACTTGTCTTTTCTCCAGAGATCTGTTTAATTTCTTGTAGGCACCATCTTTTTTTCCTACTAGGTACACTTGCTTGTACAGCCTTTTCCAACCAGCAGACACGTCCAGTTGTGCAGCGAAGCGTTCGGTTGTGATACGTCAGTCAACTGGAATGAGAGTGGCCGCACAATCCATCACTGCAGGAGTCATAGCTGTGTGCCGCCGGTCGACACGCGAGAGATCGTACGTACAAGTCTGCGCGACCTTGGTGCGATGGTGACGGATGCCTCGTTAACCACTCACAGGGATTTTGCTCACTGCCGGGTACTCGTAGACATTCCGCCACAAGGGAGTCAGTGACAGCTCCCTGCTTGGAACACGCTTCCCTTACGGACACAATTTTGAGAGCTGCGTGTAGCGCCGCCACGTATCGGAACTTAATGAAACTACAGAGACTGAAGTGGGAATACTCCACGATGTCCGACAACGAATTCTGCGTTTTTAAAACGAAACTAGTCAAGAAAAAAAGTATTGCATTACTCATTGAACGCCCCTCTCACGTATGTTGCTAGAAGGGAGCAGGTTTCGGTCATATTTGCTGATATATACAAGGTGTTTCAAAAAGCGTAGCACCTCCGCAGGTGATTGTAGTGTCAATTTGTGGGGAAATACGAGGATAATCCAAAAAGTAAGGTCTCCTTCTTTTTATAAGTACGTAGACCTGTTTATTTCTACAGTGGTTTACATCAGTTTACAGCTTGAACATTTAGCTATTTTTCGACATAATCACCATTTCTGTCGATGCACTTTTGTAGACACTGTGGCAGTTTTTTTATGCCCATATCATACCAGCTCGCCCCCATGCTGTTCAGTAAGTTATGAACCTCTTCTTTCACCTCGTCGTCGGAGCTGAATCGCTGGGAGCACGATTAACTCTGACAGGTACTATGAGACTCAGAAAAAACTCAAACGGGCAATTCAGAACCGGAGAAGGGGAATGTTGAGCAAGAGCGTACACATTCTCCATGACAACGCTCGCCCACACATCGATCGGCAAACCGTTGCCCTCCTGCAACAGTTTCAGTGGAACATAATCACCCACCCACCCTATAGTCCTGACTTGGCGCTTAGTGACTATCACCTGTTCCCTAGGTTAAAAGAACATTTGGCCAGAAAGTGATTCAGCTCCGACGACGAGGTGAAAGAAGAGGTTCATAACTTTCCGAACTGGTATGACATGGGCATACAAAAACTGCCAAAGCGTCTACAAAAATGCATCGACAGAAATGGAGAATATGTCGAAAAATAGCTAAATGTTCAAGCTGTATGCCGGCCGGTGTGGCCGTGCGGTTCTAGGCGCTTCAGTCTTGAACCGCGTGACCGCTGCGGTCGCAGGTTCGAATCCTGCCTCGGGCATGGATGTGTGTGATGTCGTTAGGTTAGTTAGGTTTAAGTAGTTCTAGGGGACTTATGACCTCAGCTGTTGAGTCCCATAGTGCTCAGAGCCATTTGAACCAGTTTTTCAAGCTGTAAACTGATGTAAGCTATTGCAGAAATAAACAGGTCTATGTACTTATAAAAAAACAAATAGGAGACCTTACTTTTGAGATTACCCTCGCACATCAAGTTTTGTCTCGCGTAGTTCGCTAGTGCCGAATCGCACCGTAAGGAGCGCTAGCGGCAGTTGCGTTAAAGACGGCTGCCTTCAGTGGACCCGCACATTCTAGCTGTGTGTTTTGGTTTGAAGAATCGAAGTCGGCAGCAACAGTTCACTGTAAGATCCTGCTGTAGGCCTACATTTTATGATTGGAGCAAATGTTTTGTAGAAACAGGCTGCTCGGTAAGACATGGGAAATCATCAGGTCGTCCAAGCACATCTGACGATGTCGTTGAGCGAGTGAGACAACGTTTTCTCAATAGCCCTACGAAATCGAACTGGCGTTCAACTGGCGAACTGCAAATCCCACATACGACTGTCTGGCGTCTGTTGAGAAACCGTTTACACTTGAAACCGTACAGGTTGGCGATCGTATAGGGAAAAGAGTACACCGATAAAATTGCTCAAAAGAACTTATGTGCAGATATGTTAAATCGATTGCACCAGGAGGGATATTTCTTGGACAAAATCATCTTTTCTGGCGAGTCGTCTTTTCACTTAAGTGGCAAGGTGAAGACAGATAACTGTAGTATTTGAGTCAGTGAAAATCCACTTAAAACGTAGCTACATGTTCGTGATAGCCCTAAACTGAACTTTTTGGTGCTGTGGCGAAATATATAAAAAATTAAATTTATTCATTTTTTGAAAAGAGAAAAAATGATGGATATGGAACTTTAACTTTAGAAAGGCTTTTCTTACGGACTGTATTGACGGGCTTAAATGTGGACAAATTAAGTGCTGCGTGAAATTTGCCTATAATATAATTTACAACTCCAATTAATTACATTTCTGAATTCTACGTAATTTTTGATTAAATCAGAGTTCTCACCTCAGACGTAGAATTAGTCCTTCTGCCACAATATTGATTCATTATTGTCATCGATGTATTCCTCTTTGTTGACCGTGTGTATCTTCCTAAGTCGGCATCGGTTTACTTCACGAGGACGGTAGAAACCAAGGAATACAATGCTACGTCGCTTTAAATAATTCTCGTAAAACTTAGATACTTCTCACTATTTTTTATTCACAAGACAATAAGACTTGCTTTGCTTGTCGCACAAACCATAAATACTAACCAGAAGGCTGCCTTTCCGCACACACCAAAAATTACGTCCATTCCCTACAAGGTAACAATCGAAAGTGTATCTTAACTCGTTCCTGGAGTATGAAACAAAAGAGAATCGAGTATGAACATTACAGAGATTATATTCTACATTCCTCTCAATTTAATCTTTGGCGCAGACTTTAAGGTATTGTATGTCTCTGCGTCGGAAAGTGTCATTACAGTGCACTGAACAAGAACAAGATGTCCAGCCTATTTTTTCCGTGAGAGAACCATTGATGGGATAGTGTACCCGGATATGTTACAACAATCTTTCATATCACAGATCTATGAGAATGACCAAGAAATGTTTACTTCATGCAAGATTGTCTACCGACCCACTACCTGGCTGACGTCCGGTATTTTCTTAGTGACCCCTTTCCAGGTCAATGGATTGGCCGTGATGCACCAATTGTGTGGCCCCCACATTTCCCAGACCTGGCACCACTCGGTTTTTTCTATGGGGATTCATCAAGGATATAGTGTTTGTACCTCCTGTGGCGGCTTCTCTACCTGAACTTAGAGCAAGAACTTACGCCACCACTGAGCAATGCTACAGCGAGTTTGGAAAGAAATTGACTTCCGATGGATTGTGTGCAGGATGCCTAACAGAAGCCACATAGAACATCTCTAAGGTATATATATATATATATATATATATATATATATATATATATGTGTGTGTGTGTGTGTGTGTGTGTGTGTGTAAAAAAACTTGATGCGTTTCCGTACAAAGTAACACTAAACCCTGCTCTATATATTCTTTCAATAAATTTATATGAATTTTTAAAGTTGTAAAGTTCTTTTTGATACGCCCCGTATGTTATAGAACAAAATAATGTAACGGCCATGAAGCGTTCCAAAACACGAAAACGGCGACTTCATCTGCCCAGTTGAGTGCTTCCGACAATGCCCAGTAATATCATCTGCGGTTTGTTATGAAGCACTCGTGTCCGTATGCGGCCGCTCAGGCGTCCCGACAGGTACCAATCAAACAGCGACATGGCAGCACACGCCGGCTGATTTCTGCTGGGATGCGGGCCGCGTGTAGTTTTAATTAACTCCCGACTGAGTACAGCGCCAAAATGCATTCTGGTCTATCGCCCGTAGGGAGACATATCTACCGCACCACCGCCGAACAGATAAATTGTGGGCGAACTGCCATATGGCCCAGGGGATTAGAAACGAGGGGAGAGGTCACACGACCACTGAAAGCCGGAACTGATCTTACGTACAAATAAACGCTAAGAACAATCGCAGGGGAAAATATTCCATTTATTCGAGAGGGAAAAACAAGTCTGGGACGTAGTGTAATATCTGGTCAAATTCCGATGAGAGAAAGAGTCGTCTCGTGCATAATAAATCACAGCAGTGATGTGTGTGTCTATCTATATATGTAGGATATTCACAAAAGTGTCGAATACTCAGAGGCGACAGTACTCATCAAAACCAGAAAAATAAGTCCGATACACATGGATCCGGAAACGCATACATTCCGAGATAAACACGTTTTTTATAGGAAGGGCTGCGCCACCCTTGGGTGCGGATATTAGCACTGTCGTTGTGTCGCTAGGGCATTACGATGTCTTACTTACAGTATTCTACCTACCATTAGTCGTGTGGTTCGAGTCGTGTTGTCTGCAGTCAGATGTGTGTTTCGAGTCGTGTTTTAGGCTACGTTAAATTTGTCTATTGTTTGTCTGTCTTATTTTACAATACTGTCAAACTTGGATACGTATCATGATCTTCATCTTCTTCCAAACACGCATTCACTTACGTGTTTACTTTTATTGCTTTGTTTGTATGTACAGATGATGTAGTTCATTTACATTTTCTCTCTTCCACCACTTGTGAGCAATGGATGTATACTGCCCCACAAGTACAATGGCGGATAAGGTAGCCTTGCAAAGAACTGCTGAGGCAGGACAGACTGATGTTCAGGATAGAAATTCTTCCAACCCATATGTGGCATTCAGCAAACCAGTGCTTAAAAGTATTGGTTAAAACAGTCTTGGTTGCAATTTTAGTTCTTTTATTTTTTAAATACGCGTTTCGCATTTTTTTAGGCATCTTCAGGTTATCTTAATTTGGTATTTCTTAGAAGAATCTTTTACTCAGTGTAGCCAAAGGGCATCGTCGAGTATATCAGGCCAACATCGCCTTCGTTAAACTCAGTAAAATCTTCCCACCTAGAAAAGTTTTTACTGAGTTTAACGAAGGCGATATTGGCCTGATATATTCGACGATCCCCTTTGGCTACACTGACTTAATGATTCTTCTAAGAAATACCAAATTAAGATAACCTGAAGATGCCTAAAAAAGGCAAAACGCTTAGTAACAAACTAAAAAACAAAAATTGCAACCAAGACTGTTTTAACCAATACTGTTCAGGATAGACTTGGCACTGAGAATTCAACTGTTCAGCATAAGCACCAGACCGTGCCAAGTGCGATGACGTCACGCCAACTGCTTGGTGCAGATGACACCCCAGTGACCCTGGTGCATCACACGAAGCACGTCGGGCTGGAGGCCCTGGGGAACCACAACACGTGATTGGTCATTACCGGTGCCAAGCGAAATGACAGCTTGGTTAACAGCAAGGGCATACCGATTGACAAAATATCGCTCAACAATAGAGCTACAAATCTGTTTGGCTGAATGCGGCCAACCAGCGCGGATGTAGTCTACAGAATCTGCAAATCAGGATCCGCGGCTGTGGCCTGGGCAATTTTCTGGTGATTAAACGGAAAGTTATGCAAAGCATCTGTGTCTTGTGCGTCAGTGCAGCAACAACAAGCAGAGAAGTTATAGAATGAGGAATGTGGGCCAACAAGGAGGCGAGAAGGAGCTGATACAGGATCTCGTGTTGGTAAGTTGTCAAAGGAAGAGCCCACCATTGCTGCTTGTGCGCAGCGCAAGTTGGGACTGACTGAGAAGGAATAAACAAAGACTGCAGAGGTTTATGGTCAGTCAACTAGTAAAATCTGGTGTCAAAGAGGTACTGGTGAAATTTAGTGTTGCCAAAGACAATGACGAGAGACTCCTTCTCAATTTGCGAACAATTAAACTGAGCTTTAGGACAAGGAATTTTGCCTTATGCTAAACGCCTTTTTTCTGCTTTGTTTTACCCAGACATGTTTCAGCACATTTGTGCTATCTGCAGTGGGTTATATGTTTTTCTAACTGTTGTTACGTATTAACATTTAGCGAAACTTTTGGTGCATAATATTTACAATTCTGAATGAATGATCGTTGTAAAATATTATACATTATTTGTTCATAGTTCACAATGAGACATGTATTAACGTCCTGATGCACTGTATGTTTATAACATTATCTCAGTGTTCTATTTATTGCTTAAATTGGCCAAAAGAGTGAAGTATGCATTAGTCTACTTACCTTACATGATGTTATTGGACATTTATTTTTGTAGCTATTCTGTTACACAATCTAAACTTCTAATCTGCAAACAGCAAAATATAATTTTAATTTTTCAGTTTATTATGCATTTACAAACGGAAATCAGTATACATAAATATAGACAGGGTTTTCGCCGTGTTGTTGTGGCTGTGTAGTATTGATTAGTTTTGTAGGTGGTTGGCTGGGTGAGACGCGCGAGTTTGGAGTCTGTGGCATTCGGTTTGTGTGTGTGTGTGTGTGTGTGTGTGTGTGTGTGTGTGTGTGTGTGTGTTCAGGACTGTGGCAGAGAGAGAGAGAGGGACAGAGAGAGAGAGTGGGAGGGAAGGAGAAAGAATTTATTTCCCACCATGAGTAGTTTTGGTGTGGGTGTTATTTGTATAGTTCTTCTGTTGTGGTGAAGAAGGTTTTATTGCACAGTAATGTGTATTAATTGATTACTTTCTTTCCTTGAGCTACTGACTTTTTGATGTGATAGTTTTCTTCTATAATTAATTTTTGGTATAAGCTGCTATTAATTTTTGAAATGTGTAAGTCAGTTTCAATGTTTGTTGGGTGGTGATTGTGTGCTATCAGGTGGTCTGCAAATGTTGAGTGTGAGCTATTGATTTTCAGTGCTCTGAGGCGTTCTGCATGCCTGGTTCTGAGTTAGTGACATATACTCATTCGTTTACATATACTCATTTCCATTAGCAAATGCATAATACACAGAAAAATTAAAATTACGTTTTTCTGTTTCCAGATGAGAAGTTGTACATTATGTAGTAGAATAGCTACCAAAATAAATGTCCAAAAATATCATGTAACGTATGTAAACTAATTCATACATCCACTCTTTCTGCCAATTAATCTATAAAGAGGACTTTGATATAATGTTATAAAAACCACGCAGTGCATCAGGCCGTTAATACATATCTCAACTGTCGACTGTGAACAAATGATGTATAATATTTTACAACAATCATTCATTCACAATCGCAAATATTATGTAGCACAATTTTCGTTAAATGTTAATATGTAACATCAATTTTACAGTTAGAAAATGAAATGTAAACCATTGAAGATAGCACAAAAAGTGCTCAAACATGTCTGGGTGAATCAAAACAAAAAATGGTTTCTCCCATAAGACACAATTCATCGTCTTATTTTCGTAGCAATTACGGACATAACAAGAAGAACTGCAACACCACTTGATGATTATTTCCACGCCAAGCCAGGCATTTCCTTCGCAGCTCTTTAACAAATCCCACAACACAACCATCAAACGTCAAAAAGACATACTCCACATAAAATTCGACAAACTGTGTTTGGCTCATAAAATAGTACCTAACTATTTAACCATAAATGTGCCGGCCAGTGTGGCCGTACGGTTCTAGGCGCTCCAGTCTGGAACCGCGTGACCGATATGGTCGCAGGTTCGTATCCTGCCTCAGGCATGGATATGTGTGATGTCCTTAGGTTAGTTAGGTTTAAGTAGTTCTAAGTTCTAGGGGACTGATGACCACAGATGTTAAGTCCCATAGTGCTCAGAGCCATTTGAACCATTTTTTTTTTGTAACCATGACTGTAAACAACGTGTCATCAGCAGCACTGCAGACAAAACGTGAGGCTGAAATCATGTGGATAAAGCAAGAAATCTGGTCTTTGTAGTAAAAAAAAAACAGGCTCTGAATATTGAACTACACAGACTGCATATAATACTAGCAAATAACATAAAGTATCCACCAGTTTTGATGAATTAATGTGCAGGATTAGAGCATACACAAATCCCATAATAGGCAGAAGACAGAAAATCCAGCAGAAGAAACTCACCAAAATGATAAACAACACAAACAACAACAACCCCACCACCAATACTATAAACACAACTTTCAAAAAATAGTGATTAATCTAACAGACATAAAATTATTTGAACAAGAAAGTAGCCTAATTGAAAAGGGTCCCAAACATAACATAAACGCAATGATGTTCACAGGACAGTAGAAAATACGATAATGTAAACTGAACACACAATAAAGCAACAAGAAAAACTAAACACACCTGAATTCAGTGCAAATTTAGAAAGAGAACTAGTAGCTGCGGAAATAAGAAACGTAACCAAAGAGAACAAAACCACCATAAAAGAAAATAAAAGACTGCTGAAGAAAAAACCTAGAGAAAACTACAGAACAAATTAACACATGAAAACACCATCACCACAAAATCCGATAAGGGTTATTCAATAGTGGTCATAAACAAACAGGAATACAATGACAAAACATTAGAATTCATCGAAAGGAACAACATCACAGGATTAAGAAGTATCCAACAAATCAGTACCAAAGTAAGTGATAGAAAAACATGAAAAACATATAAACAATTATCACAGAAAAAGTGATTGAAAGAATGATACAGAAAAATCCCAAGGCCCCTCACCCTAAAATCATTGCCTAACGTTCACAAATCCAGAATACCAATACGTCCATTGATAAACTTTACCAATGTACCAACATACTATTTAGCCAAACACACACACACTCTGCTACAGACAATATACAAATACACTGGAAACAAAAGTCTAAAGAACTCAAGTGAGTTAATACAAAAAATAAGAAATGAAAACATACGAAAGAAAGTAACATTGATTTCATTTGATATAATTTCGACATACACACACATCCCAACAAAAGAAACCATCAACATCATAAAAATAAGCCTCCAACTGCATGGAAACATACCCACAGCAAACATACAAGAAGTATCCATACTCTGGCTCATCACAGAGCAAAACTACTTCACGTTTAACAACAAATTTTACTCTCAACATGATGGACTACGATGGGATCCCCAATCAGTAGCCTCCTAACTGACATTTTCCTCAGTCAGATAGAAAAACAAATCTTTGAGGAAATAGTTATACCGAAACAGTACAAAATAATATATTGGTACTCATATGTATATGACATAATTTGCTTAATAGAGAACCACAGTCTCGCATAAAAGAACTTTGTCACAACATAAACTCCATCCACCCACAATTACAGTTAATCATTTAAACACAAACAGATGAAAAAATTTCTTGAATCTCACGATACACAAGAGAAACAACAAACATGAATTCACAATTTGCAGAAAACCACAGTGACCAGCACCATTATTCATAACCAGTCCACTTACCCCATAACTCACAAAGAAGTCTCCTTCAAATATTTACCACACAGACTGAACAAAATACCCTTGAACAAACATACACATAAGAACTGAACACAATAAAACAAATTGCACAGGAGAATGGATATGATGCAAAGAGAGTGGACAAAATAAACCAAAAAATACATAAACAAACAACACATAACCATGAAACACACACAAACAAACACAACACAACACTCACAAAATCAGCAGATGATAATCAAGAAATGGCACATATTGACCTACAACAGCAAAGTCACACACAGGGTGGGTAATATACAAAAAAAACAAGGACTCAATATCGCATACAGAACCAACAACACGATACAAAGCAGACTTGGAAGAAATACCACGAACACTGACAAATACAGCCGGTATGGTATATACCAATTTACTTGCAACTGCTGCCAAGCTGTATATGTGAGCCAGACATGTAGGAATTTCCGAAACAGGTATACTGAACACCTCAGAGCACTGAAAAGCAATAGCTCACGCTCAACATTTGCAGGCTACCTGATAGCACACCATCACCACCCAGCAAGCATTGAATCTGACTTACACATCCTAAGAACTAGTAGCAGCTTATACCAAAAATTAACTATAGAAGAAAACTATCACATCCAAAAATCAATAGCCCATGGAAAGAAAATACTCAATCAATACTTAAACACACACACACACACACACACACAGACACACACACACACACATACACACTCAGACAAACCAAACAACACAGCCGCCAAATACACTCCAAACTCGCACGCCTCATCGAGCCAAACACCCTACAAAACAAATCGTACTACACTGCCACTACAACACATAATGGCTGCGAAAACTCCGCCTATGTTTTGAAAAATCGGAGAAAGTGGAGTGTCAAGCGACCATAGGTCACGAAATCAGCCTATTCACTTCGCCAAAAATATGTGAGAAGACACCACAATAACAGAACTGCAAGTTACACAGAAAAAACATGATATATACTCATTTCCGTTTGTAAATGCATAATAAACAGAAAAATAAAAAATCAGTTTTGTTGTTTGCAGATGAGAAGTTGTAGATTGTGTAGCAGAATAGCTACCAAAATATATGTCGAATAACATCATGTAAGGTATGTAAACTACCGGATCCATCCACTCTTTTTGCCAATTAAGGTATAAATAGAGCTTTGACATAATGTTATAAAAAACACAGAGTGCATCAGGTCGTTAATACATATCTCACATGTGAACTATTGTCACGTAGAGGAAGGTGTAAATAGATGAATGACGAACTCTAACTCGCAGTTAACGAAGGTTTATTCAGCACTTCCACATACAAGGGCGCAGAGCAAACTGCCTCCGGCCAGAACACATAAGGTATATACACAGCTACAGAACATCCCAGTACAATGATTTTTGCCATTTGTGGATACTTCTAGGACGTACGTGAACCGACTATAGAAATTAAAGTTGTTCAGTGCAGGTGAGTTTTGAACCCACGACCCTCCATGCAACAATATAGTATCATAACCACTACACTAGGGCGACTGAGCTTCTCGACATCCTCTGAACGATTTAAGGTAAGCATAATTTGATATACCTTGGCGTCCATCTAAATGGATCTGAGCACTATGGGACTTAACATCTGACGTCATCAGTCCCCTAGAACTTAGAACTACTTAAACCTAACTAACATAAGGACACCACACAGATCCATGCCCGAGGCAAGATTCGAACCTGAGACCGTAGCACCAGAGCGGTTCCGGACTGAAGCGCCTAGAACCGCTCGGCCACAACGGGCGTCCTTCTTCTGCTCAGCAGGGACATCCTGGAGTGCAGCGAGACAGTCACTATCTTCATCACAGTCTTGATGGTCTTGCACAGGGTTTCGTGAGAGACAGTCGGCATCATGGTGTTTTCTTCCACTTTTGTACACTATGGTAATGTCAATGTCTTGAAGGCGTAGTGCCCACCTGGCGAGTCGTTCTGTTGGGTGCTTAAGACCTGACAACCAACAAAGTGAATGATGGTCTGTAATTACTGTGAATGACCTTCCATGGATATACTGCCTAAATTTGCACATGACCCAGATCACGGCAAAACATTCTCTTTTTGTAGTTGAGTAGTTTCTCTCGGCTTTTGTAAGTGTCCTAGAAGCATAGGCTATAACCTTTTCTTTTCCATCCCAAATCTGCACCAGATCAGCACCGATCCCATACCACTGGCATCGGTGTGTAGTTCTGAAGGTGCTCTCTCATCATACTGACCAAAAACAGGGTCAGTCGTCAGAGCTTTTCGCAGCACATCGAAAGAATCTTGTTGAGCACGGCCAAAAGATAAATTTAGCATCGGCTTTTAACAACTCTAGGAGTGGCCTGGCTTTGATACAAAAGTCTTTAATAAAACGACGGTAATAAGAACACAATCCGAGGAAGCTTCTCACTTCTCTAATATCTTTAGGAATAGGAAATTCTGTTATAGCTCTCACCTTTTCTTGGTCTGACCGCACACCTTCGTTTGATACATGGTGCCCCAGTATTTTGGTTTCCTGTGCTCGAAAGAGACACTTTCTTGGATTAAGTTTCAGTTCGGCATTTCGGAGAAGTACCGTCGCCAGTTGGAGAAAACCGTATTCGTTGACAGCAAAACATCTCTGCTGAAGATGGCTAATGAGAAATATGTAAAACCTACAGGAAGATGTGTCAGTCGTGTGGGTATAAGTGACCATACGTACTCCTTAGATTTCATCATCTTACAAGAGTGTAGTTATGACGTCATTCTGGGATGGGACTGTTTGAAAGCTTCTCAAGCAATTATAGATTGTGGTCGCTCGAAGATTACGCTAGACGAGATGAGAGGAGGGTGTAAGTACGAGGGTGAGTCAAATGAAAACCTTAAATATTTTTTTAAATATTATTTGTTGTGCAGAAATGGTGCAAAGCTGTATCACTTTTCAACATAATCTCCCCTACGCTCAATGCTAGTCCTCCAGCGCTTACAAAGTGCATAAATTCCTTTAGAAAACATTCTTTTGGTAGTCCGCACAACAACTCATGCACCGCGTTGCGTACCTCTTCATCAGAACGGTACTTCATTCCTCCCATTGCTTCTTTGAGTGATCCAAACATGTGGAAATCACTTGGGGCAAGGTCTGGTGAGTATGGTGGACGAGGAAGACACTCAAAATGCAGGTCTGTGATTGTTGCAACTGTTGTACGGACAGTGTGGGGCCTTGCATTGTCATGTTGCAAAAGGACGCCTGCTGACAGCAATACAGCAATCCACGTCGCTTTCATCTGATTGCAGGCCGCAGAAGATTTTTTATGAAATCTATTTATGATGCACTGGTGACAGTGGTCCCTCCAGGCATTTAATACTCCAAAATGACTCCTTATTCGTCACAAAAGAGAGTCAGCATAACCTTCCCTGCTGATGCTTCTGTTTGAAATTTCTTTGGTTTTGGTGAAGAGGAATGGCACCATTCCTTGCTTGCTCTTTTCGTTTCCGGTTGGTGGAAGTGAACCCAGGTTTCGTCCCCAGTAACGATTCTTCAAGGAAGCCATCACCCTCTCGTTTAAAGCGCCGAAGAAGTTCTTCACAAGCATCAACAACTCGTTCTCTCATTTCAAGAGTCAGCTGCCGTCCACCCTTTTTGCAGACACTTTCTGAAACTGGAGCACATCATGCACAATGTGGTGTGCTGACCCATGACTAATCTGTAAACATGCTGCAGTGTCATTCAGTGTCACTCGGCGGTTTTGCTTCACTGTGGCTTCAACTGCTGCAATGTTCTGTGGAGTCACAACTCGTTGTGCCTGACCTGTACGAGGTGCATCTTCCACTGAAGTCACACCGTTTGGGAACTTCCTACTCCATTTGTAGACTTACTGCTGTGAGAAACATGCATCACCGTACTGAACTTTAATTCGTCGATGAATTTCAATATGTTTCACACCTTCACTACGCAAAAACCAAATAACGGAACGCTGTTCTTTCCTGGTGCAAGTCGCAAGTGGGGCGGCCATCTTTATACTGATACTGCGACGGTATGTGTGCATCTGCACTATGCTGCCACCTACAGGCCATTCTGCATGCTGTTTGTAACACGCTTACCACCTTACAGGATAATGGAGCGAAATTTCGATTTTTTATTACAAATTTAAGGTTTTCATTTCACTCACCCTCGTAGATGAATGACGAACACCAACTTCACTTAACGAAGGTTTATTGAGCACTTGCACATACAAGACCGCGAAGCGAAGTGCTTCTGGCCATAACACATACAGTATATATACAGCGACAGAATATTCCAGTACAATGACTTTTGCCATTTGTAGATACTTCTAGAACATACTCGATCCCAATATAGAAATCAAAATCTTTCAGTGTAGGTGAGTTTTGAACACACGACCATCCATTTAACAATCTAGTATCATAACTACTACACCACGGCGACTGCTCTATTCGGTTTCTTCTGCGACCCTATGAACAGTTGATGTATAATACTTTACAACAATCATTCATTTAAAATTGTAAATATTATGTAACAAAAGTTTCGCTAAATGTTAATATGCAACAATAATTTTACAGTTAGAAAATAAAATTTAACCCATTGAAGATAGCACAAAAAGTGCTGAAACATGTCTGGGTGAAACAAAACAGAAAAAAGTTATCTTGCATTAGGCGGAATTCCTCGTCCTATTTTCGTATCAAGCACGGACATAAAAAGAAGAACTGCAACACCACAAGTAAATTGAGCTTTGTTGATCAACTTCAAAGCAAAGGCAAGCGTCCTGTCAGGAGTGCCAAACTTATGCAACAGACTGCACCGATGCTGCAACAGGAAGCATCACCGGTTTTGTGGATCAAAATGAACAAGGCACCCATCACTAAGCAAAGTATCTTTCATCTTCTGGAAAACAGACTGACCCTGTTGCAATCACACAAAGGACCATTTTTCCTGCACAAGCGATGCAAGGGAGCCGCGATTCGAGCGGCGTTAGGAACAAATCGGATGTAAGACGTGAGGTTCCCTAACACAGACTCTCTTTTCCGCACATTATTTAGGGTTCGAAGGTTATGGATGACAAGCAAATGTGCTTGCAATGGGTGAATACCCTGGCTACTAATGATATATCCTAAGTACTACGATCAATATGGAAAAAATACACTTATGTCTTTGTTACATTTGATGCCAGCTCCAGACAGTACTTGATACGGAGTGCGAAGATCGGTAGTGCGTTCTTCAGGAGTGCAGCCCGAGCCGACAATCTCATCTAAATAATTCGAGGGAAAAGGAAGTTATGCAGTCAGCTGCTCCAGAAAGCGCTGAAATATGGCTGGTGTGAAGGCATTACCAAACGGCTATGTCGATAGTTTGAAGAGACCCTGCTGAATATTAATGACAAAGACCTCTTGCGACTGCTCATCCAGAAGGTTTTTCAAGTAAACGTTGCGTAAATGAGTTCTGGAAAAGTAACAATCGGTACCCAATTTACCCATATATTCTTTTGCGCGCAGCAAGGAATAAATGTCTGTGACCATTTTGGGATTCCAGTTCTCTTAAAATCGGAGCATAGTTTTCCGGACTGCTTGCTTAGGGTAACAAGACGTGACGCCAATTGCCCGATAGTAGTGGGTGCTATGACGCCACTGCCTTTCAAATAAGTAAGTTCCTGAGCTACTTGTTCTCGAAGAACCTGCGGTACAGGGTGAGCTCAAACACAACGTCGCTGTGCGTTGTCCTTCATTCTGACGTGGGCAATTAAATTATTGGCTGTGCCCAGACTCACAGAAAACAAATTCTGAAACTCTGTACATAACTGAGCAACGCTTTCCCAAGGCTCAAAGGAAGATGGTGGTGGTGGTTGGGATGTTTAAGGGGGACTAAACAGCGAAGGTCATCAGTCCCCCTCAAAGGAAGAAACGTAAAGTACATTGTCCTGTATGTTTAATCCAAACAAATCAAAACAGTCGAGATAAAAAATATTAGCACTGTCTCACCATCTTTGTCAAATTTCGGAAAGTTGTAGGAAGGCTACAAGGTTGTAAGACAGAACTGCCTTGGCCGTTATACGCCGTCAGCGTATGGTGCGATGTGCACAACTTAGGTTTGCTGAACAACTCGGAAGTGGTTCGGTTAAACGAAGTCAGTGAAGCTCCAGGGTCAAGCTGTAAACGTATTGACTGCGCAGCAATAGTAAGACACAGAAGTTTGTTGTCGACACGTATCAGTGCAGATGAGTTGGGAACCTTTACTGAAATGCTATTACTTTTGTTTAGCACGAACGACACTGTGTGGCTTTAAAAATACACTGCACACTGTTTCTGATTTAACCTTGCGTGAATCAGTAGCAGAAGGGGATGCTTTACGCTTCTGTAAGGAAGGAAGGAAGTTGCTTCATTTGGGGAGCGAGACAGAGGAGCATGTGCCGTATTCCAGCGAGGTCATTGTAACCTCCCCCTTACTAATCGACCTATCCTGCCTGCGATATAAAATATGACGGTGGATCGCGTGTATACCTAATGGAATTTTTTTAATTGGATGAGGCTATCTTTCCCGAAGAAATAATACCGATAAGTAGGGGGAAAGTGTGCAACCGATCTTTTTTGACAGAAAAGTCTTCTAAAAATAAAAAAAGTAACTAAACCAAACAGGGCTACAATTTGGAAAATTGAAAGTTATTTTGTGCATTCACTCAAGAACGACACTGGACAGAAAAGGGGTACCACTGATCATGAATCCAAAAGTTACGCTAATGAAGGAAAAGGAAATAATTATGGTCGCCAGCCCACGAGGGTGATTTACATCCAAAATCCTGTACAAGATGATGGGAAAGAAAAATATTTATTATTAAACACTGACGTGGCAACTGAAGGTTGTCACTTTTTTTTTGACACTAATTTTAATTGAGCATATAATGATAAAGAAAACCGAGAAGTCACTTTCGCGTTAAGTTTGTCATTAAATTTTGGAAAAGGCAATCGAGTGATAATTTGAAAATATCCACTTAAACTGTATGATAGTACTGAACTTCGTTACGTGAACAATGACTTTCAGAGACCTCCACATAACGTCATCAAAGAAATTTAGAGAAAGGCAAGCACTTTTTACACTGCAGTTACTTAATTTTCAAATTGGATATCATAATACTGTCTGACCAATTGAGCCTTTTTTACTGACTTGAACAGAATTAAATAATAGAATACGTACCAAAGCAAACAGGCATGTGCTCCAAGCTATATGTAAACTAAACAAAACCTCCGCACTCTTAGTCTGTGAATTTTCTTTGGATTTGGATTTTGTCCAGTGATAGATTCTCAAACTTCGGTTAGCACATAAGGAAAAAAGGGAACAAGGATCCTGCTTGGTAACAATGTCTGGGGGGCAACGACGACACAATCACCCTGACTTTAAGTGATTACTATTTAAATAAAGTTCATTAATCAAATCACATTCAGTTCTGCTGCTGAGTTGGCCGTTAATACTTTCCACCAATGACCAATCTTGCTTCAGTGGTGCGCGTGCGACGAAACTCGGAGCCGACGACGAATCTGTGTTGCAGGAACTGCTGCTGTTGTTGAAGACGGTAGCGTCTTGTGGAGCCACGGCTAGTTACAGGAACGGGCAATTATAATTAATACAGCCTTTGCCGCCCGTCCACTGTCCTTCCTCCTGCTACTAGACATATTACCGGCGCGCGTACATGATGCCGCCGAAATGGTACTCTCAACTGTGAGAGCGTTAACACCACACTTCCGCACTCTACAAGCGCTGGAACCCGTCTCCCGCTCTCTACGCGCGCTCTCCGTAACAACCCCCTACCCAAAGATTTTACAACGCACAAGCAGTGCTATTATCGTTGCTAGTCGATGCATATAACAATTCCTTTGGTTTTTTCCCAGAGCTTATAAGTTTCACAATAAAACACAGATAAATACAATAAAACGTCAACAGACATCTAGCTAAATGTACACATACAGTGAAGCAATGTCCTTACTTACTAAAAGAAAGCATTAAGTTACAAATATTTACATACCGGTACAACTTGTATATATATATATATATATATATATATATATACGAGGGTTATTCCAAAAGTAAGGTCCGATCGGTCGCGAAATGGAAACGACTATGAAAATCCGATAAAGCTTTGCACAGATGTGTTGGGTAGTGTCTCTAGTATAACCCCAGTTAGCATCACGTCGCTCTTCTCATTTCTGAGCTCGCAGTGAGTGCGTAAAGATGTCTAGAAAATAGTGTCTGCCGCCAAGTACGAGGGCCTGGTGAGAAATTTCGCCTGAAGCTATGCAGCCAACATTACATAACTGTCGTGCTGTTTCGTCTTCACGACAATTCTCAGCCGCATTCTGCAGGGGCAATGAAGATGCTCCTGCATCGTTTTCAAATGGAAATGTTAGATTACCCACAATACAGTCCGCAATTGTCTCCCCCTGAGTTTCATCTCTGGTCACATGAACCGCTGTCTTTGAAGACAACATTTTGACACAGACAACGAGGTGTAGGCCAGCGTGGAGAATTGGCGGAAAGCACTGGCGGCTGCCTTCTATGATGAGGCTATTGAAAAGTTGGTACAACGCTATGACAAAAGTCTAAGTCAGAACGGCGACTACGTAGAGAAGTAGCTGAAAGGTGTAGCTAATTGTTACAAGTAAAACATTTCTGATGTTCACTGTGGTTTCAATTTGGCAATCAATCGGACCTTACTTTTGGAATAACCCTCGTATATATATATATATATATATATATATATATATATATATATATGTATATATATATATGTATATATATATATATATATATATATATATATATATCCATGCATCCTGCATTTTCGGTGTTACAGCATGACTTCACACCTCGTGCCAGACGCTACACGTGTTTACGCAAGCACTGTGGCTGTGGCGGGCTAGGCCGCTGTCTGCGAGGCCCGTTTGTCGCCCCTGTCTACAGAAGAAACGGGCGCTACCACAAAACTGTCTGCTCACTTTCACAGGAAACCTGATGCTTTAGAATTAGTAGAACCTACTGCAAATAAGGGTCTGGGTATTTAAGAATCTGTCCCTGAATTCGAAAATGAGCTACATTGTGCGCGATGCATCACAAATCATTGCATTACTGTAATATATGCCACAGTCACATTTGAATCTACGCTGTGTAGTGAGGCTTTGCAATTCAGTCACCCACTGACAGTAGGTCTGTCTTTGTTGCTTACGCGTCCTAAAGAACAGATAGCGGGCAGCCACCACTTGAACCATGTCCTCATAATACTTTCTAAACTCCTGCAACAGGTTCTCATATGGTATCGGTTCAGGGCTCGACGCGGGGAAGATTTGGTGCAGAGCCGATAAACAGTGACGCCTGCCGTGGCAACAAATAAGAGGTTTGTCAGTGCCTTGTGTACGACGCGTTCCATGTGCGCATTGAACTGTGTGGTAGACTGTCCAGTCTTTCTTCACCAAATGGCAGAACATTAGCAGGTGGCGCAGGCGGTGGTGTTGCCGTCGGGTCCGGTGTCTTGAGTGAAATCATCTGTGCCGTCATGAAACGATCTATCACCTCACACGCAGTCGCACCATCTGTTGACTCTGAAAGTGAATAAACAGAATTAGACCTATTGCAGGTGGCGCAGCAGACGATTGTGGATTAGTAGGCATAGTCTACGAAGCAATGCGCAAAGAAAAACAGCAGAACGGAAAAATAACACAGCAAGAACAAAAAGGGGTGGAAAGCCAGCAACGGTAGAACACAGAACACTAAGAGCACAAGCAAGGCAAACACTGGGGACACTGAAGACAAGCACCTGGAAAAAAGAAACAACTAAACAGACGACAGAAGTAGAAGTGATGACAGTCACGCTATGTATGAGTACTTGTCGCCATGTATGTTGTGTACGACTGTGTATGCAATGATAAAGAGAAGTGGGCTGCAGAGTGGTGGGGCAAATGTCGTCGTAGGGGAAGCTGGACAGGAACAGAAATGGTTAGTGAACAAGTTAATTCAACAAACAGAAGATTTACTTAACTTGTGTTTCTCCAAGCAAACAAAGTATCATTACAAATATTGCAGCAATGTCACAAAAACAGACTTGCAGCACGACTGGGCTCTCCAGCTGCCACCGGTAGTCCTATATCGCTGGTGACGTGGCTCAGCGAGCACGCACCACTGGGTCTGCCAGATCCTGCGTGACCTCTGTAGGCATCTGACAGAAACTGGCTGTTCCTGTTCTGTCACAAACTGTGACGACGCTCGTTGGGTGATATCGATACGTATTACCATAAAACTACTTTGTTATTGAAACCAGGCACGTATTTGTGCACCTGTAACCACCTTCAGATTAATATGCGGTCTGTAATATCCTGAGGATATGTTAGATGACGATAAATTTGGATTTAGGAAAGTTAAAGGCACCACAGAGGCAATTCTGACGTTGCTGTTGATAATGGAAATAAGGTTAAAGAAAAATCAAGACACATTCATAGGATTGGCCGACCTGGAAGAAGCGCTCGACAATGTAAAATGGTGCAAGATGTTCGAAATTCTGGAAAAACAGGGTTAAGCTATAGAGAGAGACGGGTAATATACAATGTTTACAAGAGGCAAGAGTGGATAATAAGAGTGAACGATCAAGAACGAAGTGCTCGGATTAAAAAGCGTGCAAGGCGGGAATGTAGTCTTTCGCCCCTACTGTTCAATCTGTACATCGAAGAAGCAATGATGGAAATGAAAGAAAGGCTCAGGATAGGGATCAAAATTCAAGGTGAAAGGATAACAATGACACGATTCACTGATGACACTCCTTTCCTGAGTCAAAGTGAACAACAATTCCATGATCTGCTGAATGGAATGAACGGGCTAATGAGTACATAATATGTACTGAGAGTAAATCGAAGAAAGAACATCAGGACTGGTGGTCACGAAGCAGATGAATTTAAGGAATTCTACTACCCAGGCAGCAAAATAGCAAATGACGGACGGAGCAAGGAGGACATCAAAAAGAGACTAGCACTGGAAAAAATATCACTCCTGGGTAAGAGACGTCTACTAGAATCAAACATAGGCCATAATTTCAGAAAGAAATTTCTGAGAATGGGCATTTGGGGCACAACTACGTATCATAGAGTTACATGGACTGGGAGAATCGAAGCATTTGAGATGTGGTGCTACAGACGAATGTTGAAAATTAATTAGGTTCTGCGCAGAATCGGAGAGGAAAGGAATATGTGGAAAATACTGACAAGGAGACGAGATGATACGACGTCTGATAAGACATCAAAATGTCTTCCATGGTACTAGAGGGAGCTGTAGAGGGCAAAACCTGTAGAGGAAGCCAGAGATTGGAATATAGCCAGCAAATAATTGGGCACGTTATCTTTCAAATGCTACTCTGAGATGAAGAGATTGGCACAGGAGAGCAATTCGTGGTGGGTGGCATCACGTCAGTCAGAAGACTAATGATTGAAAAAAAAAATGCTGTGTAGCATTAATTAGAACGCATTTCTATGCTAGGCATAGGATGCACTTATTATGAAGCATGTGAACCTTAGCCATCATACTACGCATTCTTTATCCGTAATTTTTGATAAAAAATGGATGATATGATGGCTGAGACAGCACTATTGGCAGAGGGTTATTTGTGATCCTTACTTGTCATGGGCGTTATGCGCAATTCTTATTTGAAGATAATACACTTATTTTCCGTCTGCCCGTCACTGTTTTTAGTGTCTCTAACTGTCCAGTTTGGGACAGTGTCTCCAATCTCTACAGTTAATCTGGTAGTGTTTCGTTAGTGTTTCAGATAATATAGACAGCGATAGACAAACAGAAAACAAGTGTATTTACATCTGTTCTGATCATCAAAGTGGTGCTACCCGCAATTACATTTCTCACTCTACGCTGCAGCAGAAGCAAGGATAGAAAAAAAATTGGGATCTAACTTCCTGTCGATATCGAAATCTTTAGAAACAGAGCAGAAGTTTGGGATAGGTGGAAGACAGGTAAATAAATGCCCCATGTCCGTCAAGAAGGAGCCATCCCGACACTGGTGTTAAGCCATGTTACCAGGTCTCCCGGAGGATACACAGGTAAATACAGGGTGTTTCAAAAATGACCGGTATATTTGAAACGGCAATAAAAACTAAACAAGCAGCGATAGAAATACACCGTTTGTTGCAATATGCTTGGGACAACAGTACATTTCCAGGCGGACAAACTTTCGAAATTACAGTAGTTACAATTTTCAACAACAGATGGCGCTGCAAGTGATGTGAAAGAGATAGAAGACAACGCAGTCTGTGGGTGCGCCATTCTGTACGTCGTCTTTCTGCTGTAAGCGTGTGCTGTTCACAACGTGCAAGTGTGCTGTGGACAACATGGTTTATTCCTTAGAACAGAGGATTTTTCTGGTGTTGGAATTCCACCGCCTAGAACACAGTGTTGTTGCAACAAGACGAAGTTTTCAACGGAGGTTTAATGTAACCAAAGGACCGAAAAGCGATACAATAAAGGATCTGTTTAAAAAATTCCAACGGACTGGGAACGTGACGGATGAACGTGCTGGAAAGGTAGGGCGACCGCGTACGGCAACCACAGAGGGCAACGCGCAGCTAGTGCAGCAGGTGATCCAACAGAAGCCTCGGGTTTCCGTTCGCCGTGTTGCAGCTGCGGTCCAAATGTCGCCAACGTCCACGTATCGTCTCATGCGCCAGAGTTTACACCTCTATCCATACAAAATTCAAACGCGGCAACCCCTCAGCGCCGCTACCATTGCTGCACGAGAGACATTCGCTAACGATATAGTGCACAGGATTGATGACGGCGATATGCATGTGGGCAGCATTTGGTTTACTGACGAAGCTTATTTTTACCTGGACGGCTTCGTCAATAAACAGAACTGGCGCATATGGGGAACCGAAAAGCCCCATGTTGCAGTCCCATCGTCCCTGCATCCTCAAAAAGTACTGGTCTGGGCCGCCATTTCTTCCAAAGGAATCATTGGCCCATTTTTCAGATCCGAAACGATTACTGCATCACGCTATCTGGACATTTTTCGTGAATTTGTGGCGGTACAAACTGCCTTAGACGACACTGCGAACACCTCGTGGTTTATGCAAGATGGTGCCCGGCCACATCGCACGGCCGACGTCTTTAATTTCCTGAATGAATATTTCGATGTTCGTGTGATTGCTTTGGGCTATCCGAAACATACAGGAGGCGGCGTGGATTGGCCTCCCTATTCGCCAGACATGAACCCCTGTGACTTCTTTCTGTGGGGACACTTGAAAGACCAGGTGTACCGCCAGAATCCAGAAACAATTGAACAGCTGAAGCAGTACATCTCATCTGCATGTGAAGCCATTCCGCTAGACACGTTGTCAAAGGTTTCGGGTAATTTAATTCAGAGACTACGCCATATTATTGCTACGCATGGTGGATATGTGGAAAATATCATACTATAGAGTTTCCCAGACCGCAGCGCCATCTGTTGTTGACAATTGTAACTACTGTAATTTCGAAAGTTTGTCTGCCTGAAAATGTACTGTTGTCCCAAGCATATTGCAACAAACGGTGTATTTCTATCGCTGCTCGTTTAGTTTGTATTGCCGTTTCAAATATACGGGTCATTTTTGAAACACCCTGTAAATGCCCCATGTCCGTCAAGAAGGAGCCATCCCGACACTGGTGTTAAGCCATGTTACCGGGTCTCCCGGAGGATACAACTGCATTCAGTATCCTCCTGTTCCGTTCGCGGATGGTGCATGGGAGAAAAGATCGTCGGTAAACGTCCGCATGGCATACAGTTTATTTTCTCATCGTCATTAGTCTGCGAGACTTATCAATTGAAGACAGGATGTATGTAAATGAGTCTGTAATCATTATCATTATTAACTTGACCACGATTTTTATCACAATATTTTAACGATCTGAAGATGGCGGTAAGCCGAAATCCGTAATATAGTGTAAAGAAATCTTTGTGATCAAGACGGGCTGGTGAAAATAAAAGTTTGCGATACGTATGTTGGGGAAGGAAAGTGCTGCTGTACTCTCCTTGGAACATATGCTCTCGAAATTTCGACCGCAGACCTGTACTTGAGACACAGCGTCTCTGTCGTAGCGTCTGCTATTGGAGTTTTCCGAGCATCTGCCTATCGCTGTCATGCCGACTAAATGATCCCGTGATCCCGCTCTTCGTCGGCTGTTCTCGATCTGCTCTCACGCTCCTACCTGGTAAGGACCCCAAATTGTTAAAAAATAATCTAGAATCGTTTGTGGGCAAGTTATGTCTCCTTACGACTCCGTCAATGAACGTAATCGTGGTATCTTCATTTCGTAGTATTTATTACATGTGTTCATTCCACTTTAGATCGTTCCAGATGGTTTCTGCTTAGTATTTTACAGTTGTTCCTCTCTCCATATCTCTGCACCATTAGTTTTAACTAACAATAGTGTATGCGAGATCTGCGTTTCTCCCAACGTACACAGTGTTCAGATAACTTAAGGGAATGCAACCGATTTATGTCGTCGAAAAACACCGATTTTGGACAGTTGCACACGCATATATTTTCGGGGAATAACTGCAGCAAGTATGCACCGTCAAATTTCTGAAGCAATGAAACAATTTTTGGGATACAAAATCCAACTGTCGACGAGTATAATTGATTCCTTCACGTACAAGAGCTAGGCCAGTGCGTTGCTTGATGAGATTGGCGGCAGAAGGATTAATACAACTCCTAACTTTCTCAAACGTTGTAACAATGTTTTTATGACGACAACTCAACAAAAACGAGAACTCGCATTATAGTCTTACTCTACTGCATAAAAGTTTATCCTACCTCTCCGCAAGCAACGATTCATTCCCTCCGGTTAGAGTTAAACAAAGTGAGAGCTAAGTTTCTCCAGGTGTATACAACGCTCAAATAGCTAACAGGAATGCAGCCGGGTGATGTCGTCGACAACAAACAAACTTTCTTCCTTTTCTTGTGATTGGCTAGACGGTGCTTCATGGCTGCAGTCTGAATGGTAATTTTACTTCGTAACTGCCTGTCTTTGCCGAAGTTTGAACATTTCCGTGGCTCGGAGAGTAATATTATATCACAACGTTATGTGATAGATCTCACAGAGAAAGTAGGACAGACTGCGTTCTGCTCCACTCTCCATTGTTGCCAAATTTATTAAAAATGGCGGATCCAAGATGGCGGTGATAGAATGACTATGTCGCAATGACGGCATGGCGGGAAGTTGATATTTTGGCGTGAAGAGAGGTCATTGGGGTACCTCCGCTAACCTTGACACGGTACGTGGTGATATGCATGTTACCGGGCTGTAGGTCGGTTTCACACTCTAATATTCAAGCTTTCGCCCTCAGTGGCAGAACAGCATAATTGAGTAAGAGGCTTTCCGTATTCGTCAATTTCTAGGCCAGTTTGCAGCATTTAATGTTAGGTGCAATATGGTGATCTGTACAAAATAGTTTTTTTCTGCGAGAAGCTTGTCTGCAGAAAGAAGGAAAGGCGGACAACACTTCCACACGTGCAGCATCAGCAATTCGGCGGGTAGATTCAATAAGAGCCAATCATAATGCTACATTCATTCACAAGACATCCTTTGTGCCAGAGCGTAGAAGCCTCTACAAACTGATTCGAACAAGATGGAGGCAAGGTATCTATAGAGAGTACTGAGAAAACAAGTCTTCAAAGACAAGTAGAAGTAGACCATCCATCTCTGACAGGGAAGCCATTACTCATCCGCCACTGTGGCATTAGGACAGTTCCAGACCAGTAGCTGTAGGATACTGAAAATTTCCGCCATTTTGCCGGCCGAAGTGGCCGTGCGGTTAAAGGCGCTGCAGTCTGGAACCGCAACACCACTACGGTCGCAGGTTCGAATCCTGCCTCGGGCATGGATGTTTGTGATGTCCTTAGGTTAGTTAGGTTTAACTAGTTCTAAGTTCTAGGGGACTAATGACCTCAGCAGTTGAGTCCCATAGTGCTCAGAGCCATTTGAGCCATTTTCCGCCATTTTTGTCTTCTGTAGGACAGTGCTTCGAATTCAGTTTGTGTATTTGTTCTGATTCCCCCTCCCCATCTGTTCTTAGACAGTGATCCCTTTCCAAACACCAAGAATGCTTTTATGATTAGCGGTGTTTACACAAGCGTACACAGACATGAAGAAGGCCATTAGTAGTGAGAACGTTTAAGGTTTCTGATACCTATGTTGGCAGCAGTACATCACAATTTCCAGGAAGGGAGGACGTGTTACCTCATTAGGACCATCGAGAAGAATGCAGTTGGTGTTAATCTGGGATATTTTCGTAAGCAGGACCTTGTCACTGTGCGAACATTTCACGGTGATACACCAACCACGCTGGTAAGCACACATGCATGGGTAGACACATCTCGGATGTCCCATTAGGATTGCTAGGAACAATGCACCCTGTGCTATTCTGGGAAGCAATGGAACGGATGTTTGCAGCGTCAATTAGGTCTTTGCTGGACCACAGGTAGAAAGAGGGATCGCGCCAGTAATGGTGAACATGTGTGTGTGATCGAGAGGGTGACTTGGTGCTTATTTAAATATATGTGTGACGTCAGTATAGCACTCAAAGAACTCTAACTGTAGACGCGAATTTCACCTGTCTTCAGCAGCAGTGTGACAGCACTGGCTTGTGTCCGGCTGGCCCTGAAAGTGTGTCCATGCATTGGTACAGTTTGCTGGTACGTTGCGTTTTTTATGTGCACTGAGTGTTTGTGCACTACATTATTTTTGGGTGTGAGCATGTGAGCGTGTTTGAATACCATTACACATGCATTATTTTTTGACAATTTACGAATTGTTTGCATGTCTGTTGCGTTATTTTGTGAGGAGATCTGTAGGCTGTGCAATGCATGATTTTGACAGTTGATAATTAGCGAGAGTGTCAGCAGAGCGTTTTACATGCATTATTTCGACAATTTGGGAGTTCTTTGCGTCTCTGTATATCAGTGTACTGCATTATTTTGGTGATTACCGAGTAGTTTGCAAGTCTGTCGACTATTTACTGCAACCTCAAACACGCAAGGGTACCAGTGTAATAAATAAAGTATGTGAAATCGGTCCCTAAATAAATTGTATGCAATATTTCGACAGTTTATAATTAGTGAGCGTGTCTGCACATCAGTGTACTGCATTATTTCGGTAATTTACTAGTTGTTTGCTTGTCTGCATGCTGTGTATTGTGGCCCCAGGCGTGGTAGGGCGAGTGTTTTGTATCATTGTAATATGGACTGTACAGCTGGTATGGCTAGCCCCAAGCATGGTAGGGCGAGTGTTTTGTATCATTGTAATATGGACTGTACAGCTGGTCCCAGTGGAGGTTCGAGTTCTGCCTCAGGTATGGGTGTGTGTGTTTGTCCTTAGGACAATTTAGGTTAAGTAGTGTGTAAGCTTAGGGACTGATGACCTTAGCAATTAAGTCCCATAAGATTTCACACACATTTGAACATTTTATCATTGTAATAAATATACTATGTCTAATCCATCCCTAAATAAATTGTTCGAAAATAAATAAAGTACACTCCTCCATCGCTACAGCAGCCCAGTACAGGCTGAGTCATTTTCCTGCCATTTTTCCCATCCAGACAGTCATGGCACAAAAGCACACTCTGGTGGCAGTACTGTGTACTAGGTCAATTGGACTCTGGACTTCATGGTGGACATAATGGATGGAGCTACTGCCTCAAATTGTTTAAAAAAAGAGTGCCTGCAAAATAGAGTCTTATGTCCATCCTATCCAGCAGCACAGCACAGGCTGAGTCCTTTCCCCACCAATTCCTAGGATGAGGTGGTGGTTGGATGACTTAGGTTAGTGGAGGTAGCGCAAGTGACCTATTTTCTCGCTAAAATTTGAACTTCCCACCGTGACATCATTGCGACATTTCCGTATCTATCGCCGCCTTCTTGGATCCGCCATCTTGAATAAATTTGGCAATAGTTGGGCAGAACAAAGTCTGTCCTACTACTCACAGTTTTATCTGTGCTAGTGAAAGGTTTAATTTTAGCACTGATGCTTGAGCCTTTGCCCATAGCTGATTTTTATTAGTTCTGTTGAACAGGCTATTTTCAGATTACCTCCTGATGTTGCAGCAGAGGCTAGGAGGGTGGCACGTCATGACTGGAACTCGTCCACGCAAGAGTAAGGTCACAGCCACTGAGAGAGCTGTTTTGCATTTACATACAGTTGATCCAGCTGTTATTGTTTCACCTTGTGACAAAGGCAGTGCTGGTGGTGGTTTGGGCACGTGGGATTACATTCCATCCAGTCACTCACTGATCAGTCTAGCCTGGGAACGGAAGACAGCAAAACGAAAGCTGAAATTTTAAATTTAGCATTTGAGAAATCTTTCACGCAGGAAGATCGTACAAACATACCGCCGTTTGAGTCTCGTACAGATTCTCGTATGGAGGACATAGTGATAGACATCCCTGGGGTTGTGAAGCAGCTGAATGGGTTGGAAATAAATAAATCGCCAGGTACTGATGGGATTCCTATTCGGTTTTACAGAGAGTACTCTACTGCATTGGCTCCTTACTTAGCTTGCATTTATCGCGAATCTCATGCCCAACGTAGAGACCCAAGCGACTGGAAAAAAGCTCAGGTGACGCCTGTATATAAGAAGGGTAGGACGGATCCTCAAAATTACAGACCTATATCCTTAACATCGGTTTGTTGAAGGATTCTCGTACATATTCGCAGTTCGAATATAGTGAATTTCCTTGAGACAGAGAAGTTGCTGTCCATGCATCAGCACGGCTTTAGAAAGCATCGCTCCTGCGAAACGCAACTCGCCCTTTTTTCACATGATATGTTGCGAACTATGGATGAAGGGTATTAGACGGATGCCATATTCCTTGACTTCCGGAAAGCTTTTGACTCGGTGCCCCACTGCAGACCCCTAACTAAGGTACGAGCATATGGGATTGGTTCCCAAATACACTCCTGGAAATTGAAATAAGAACACCGTGAATTCATTGTCCCAGGAAGGGGAAACTTTATTGACACATTCCTGGGGTCAGATACATCACATGATCACACTGACAGAACCACAGGCACATAGACACAGGCAACAGAGCATGCACAATGTCGGCACTAGTACAGTGTATATCCAATTTTCGCAGCAATGCAGGCTGCTATTCTCCCATGGAGACGATCGTAGAGATGCTGGATGTAGTCCTGTGGAACGGCTTGCTATGCCATTTCCACCTGGCGCCTCAGTTGGACCAGCGTTCGTGCTGGACGTGCAGACCGCGTGAGACGACGCTTCATCCAGTCCCAAACATGCTCAATGGGGGACAGATCCGGAGATCTTGCTGGCCAGGGTAGTTGACTTACACCTTCTAGAGCACGTTGGGTGGCACGGGATACATGCGGACGCGCATTGTCCTGTTGGAACAGCAAGTTCCCTTGCCGGTCTAGGAATGGTAGAACGATGGGTTCGATGACGGTTTGGATGTACCGTGCACTATTCAGTGTCCCCTCGACGATCACCAGTGGTGTACGGCCAGTGTAGGAGATCGCTCCCCACACCATGATGCCGGGTGTTGGCCCTGTGTGCCTCGGTCGTATGCAGTCCTGATTGTGGCGCTCACCTGCACGGCGCCAAACACGCATACGACCATCATTGGCACCAAGGCAGAAGCGACTCTCATCGCTGAAGACGACACGTCTCCATTCGTCCCTCCATTCACGCCTGTCGCGACACCACTGGAGGCGGGCTGCACGATGTTGGGGCGTGAGCGGAAGACGGCCCAACGGTGTGCGGGACCGTAGCCCAGTTTCATGGAGACGGTTGCGAATGGTCCTCGCCGATACCCCAGGAGCAACAGTGTCCCTAATTTGCTGGGAAGTGGCGGTGCGGTCCCCTACGGCACTGCGTGGGATCCTACGGTCTTGGCGTGCATCCGTGCGTCGCTGCGGTCCGGTCCCAGGTCGACGGGCACGTGCACCTTCCGCCGACCACTGGCGACAACATCGATGTACTGTGGAGACCTCATGCCCCACGTGTTGAGCAATTCGGCGGTACGTCCACCCGGCCTCCCGCATGCCCACTATACGCCCTCGCTCAAAGTCCGTCAACTGCACATACGGTTCACGTCCACGCTGTCGCGGCATGCTACCAGTGTTAAAGACTGCGATGGAGCTCCGTATGCCACGGCAAACTGGCCGACACTGACGGCGGCGGTGCACAAATGCTGCGCAGCTAGCGCCATTCGACGGCCAACACCGCGGTTCCTGGTGTGTCCGCTGTGCCGTGCGTGTGATCATTGCTTGTACAGCCCTCTCGCAGTGTCCGGAGCAAGTATGGTGGGTCTGACACACCGGTGTCAATGTGTTCTTTTTTCCATTTCCAGGAGTGTATGTGAGTGGCTCGAAGACTTCTTACGTAATAGAACCCAGTACGTTGTTCTCGGTGGTGAGTGTTCATCGGAGGCGAGGGTATCATATGGAGTGCCCCAGGGAAGTGTTGTTTTCTATTTACATAAATGATCTTTTGGATAGTGTGGATAGCAATGTGCGGCTGTTTGCTGATGATGCTGTGGTGTACGGGAAGGTGTCGTCGTTGAGTGACTGTAGGAAGATACAAGATAATTTGGACAGGATTTGTGGTTGGTGTAAAGAATGGCAGCTAACTCTAAACATAGATAAATGTAAATTAATGCAGATGAATAGGAAAAAGAATCCCGTAATGTTTGAATACTCCGTTAGTAGTGTAGCGCTTGACACAGTCACGTCGATTAAATATTTAGGCGTAACATTGCAGAGCGATATGAAGTGGGACAAGCATGTAATGGCAGTTGTGGGGAAGGCGGATAGTCGTCTTCGGTTCATTGGTAGAATTTTGGGAAGATGTGGTTCATCTGTAAAGGAGACCGCTTATAAAACACTAACACGACCCATTCGTGAGTACTGCTCGAGCGTTTGGGATCCCTATCAGGTCGGATTGAGGGAGTACATAGAAGCAATTCAGACGCGGGCTGCTTGATTTGTTACTGGTAGGTTTTATCATCACGCGACTGTTACAGAAATGCTTCAGGAACTCCGGTGGGAGTCTGTGGAGGAAAGGAGGCGTTTCTTTTCATGAATTGCTACTGAGGAAATTTAGAGAACCAGTATTTGAGGCTGGCTGCAGTACAGTTTTACTGCCGCCAACTTATATTTCGCGGAAAGACCACAGAGATAAGATAAGAGAGATTAGGTCTCATACAGAGGCATATAGGCAGTCATTTTTCCCTCGTTCTTTTTGGGAGTGGAACAGGGAGAGAAGATGCTAGTTCTGGTACGAGGTACCCTCCGCCATGCGCCGTATGGTGGATTGAAGAGTATGTATGTAGATGTAGATGTAGATGCAGATGCAGTGCTTACTGCCCCAACGTATCACGGTATCGATGTTGACCACACAAAATGTGTCGAGGGAAGGATTAACAGCATCCTGAAGAAACGTTCGTTATCACGGGAGACCAAGTGTCAGTTGTTATTGCGCTGTTCACTTCATAATATTGTTACATTTCATCCTGCACTGTCCACTGTTTGACAAACGATACTTTTTTTGTTTTGCCTCATAGCAGCGAGAACCTGAACACCTTTTTAGAACGCTTGTAATCAGCCTACTCGAATATTTGTTTCACGATGGAGGTGGAAAAGGATCTCTCTTCCATTTCTTGATGTGTAACACTGGGAGATGGGTGATACTACGTTGGGGAACGCGCGTTCATAAAAGGGCTAGTCACACTGACTTGTGCCTGCACGCTGATAGTTGTCACCATACGATTCAGCGTGAAGGGCGACTTGTTCACAAGACTGATATCTCGGAATCTGAGAGTTTGTGAACCGAGTTAGCAAGTTCGAGGTCGCATTTCGTCACGATGGTTATAGTGGATGACAACTCAGACGTGCTTTGCGCGTTCGATCAACAGTGCACGGGTGAGTGATTGTAACACCAAAGTGGCACCAAGGCGTACGGGCTTCATGCCTCATGCAGAGATCATTTGAAGGGCTTATTTCAATAGTGGTACAAGTCCATTACCTCCACTTTTCTGCCAATAATGCTTCTGAAATTAATGATTCAAACAAACAGAAAGAAAGGTTCATCTCTAGCATGAAGTCACATTCTTGAACATTTATGGTATCTCAACTGTAGATTTTTCAGCGCTCATTTAACTTTAGGACTCGGTATATCGAAATGAACAAAAATGGACTTGTACCACTATTGAAATAAGCCTTTCATTTAGAAATGGACTGGTCGTATTTTGAGGAAATATGATGCGAAATATGTTTTTCGATCACCATATAAAGACCAGAATCCCCTTAAGTTCCGTAAAGGATGATTCTGATTTGCGTAAGGAAGGTGTCTACCGTATTCTTTGCAGTTGTGGCATGTTCATGTTGTATGTTGGTCAGACTATCAGGAAGGTGGAGGACTGGTGAACTGAGCATAAGCAAGACAGACGATAACAGATGCTAACAGCGGGCGAGTAAACCTGCCATTGGAGAACATTGTCTTGGAACCGATCATCCTCTGGGAAATAATGTAATTAAGCGAGCAGTTGAAATTAAATTAGCAAGTAACCTTACAAATGGAGACGGTGGTTTTTGTTTAATCCTGTTCTCTTCCTTTTCATAAAACAGAGGGAAGAGTCTAAGCTCCCCCCCCCCCCCCGCCCCCCACTACCCCTTTCATTATTAATTTGACTATCGACAACTTCTGGTACCGGTGATCTTTGGTTTGTGAAGGCACTTGTGTTTACTATGTGTGGTGTGTGGTGTGGTGTGTGTGTGTGTGTGTGTGTGTGAGTTATCTTTCCGGAGTTTCTGTGCGAATCGTGACCTTGAATTTCCTTGCACAACACTTACTCGTGCAGTTACACCTTAAAATGACAGCGTGTGCTCCTGTCGGAATGTCAGCGGTTGTCGACTATGCCACTTGGCTGCATTTCCGCAAGTTATTTGAAGTAGTGGATCTATTTACCTGTTGACGAAATAAATCTCGGGTGAACAGCCTGGTATGAGTGTGCATAGGACACAATATTTCGGCAATCGACCACGTTGGCATCATCAGGTGCGCTGGTGTACTGACCGGCGGTGGGCCGGCGCCAAGTATACATAGGACAATCCCCCTCCCGCTCCTCCCACAGGCGCTTCCTATGAGAGTGTTCCGACTTCTTGGGATGAGGGAAGAATAACGAGATCGGTGCCGGCAGACCCTCCTGAACGAGAAGACCTAGGACGCAGCGCCCAGACGGCGGGAGAACGGACGCTGCACCTGTGGACCGCACCGACTCATAGGAAGCGTCTGAGGGAGGAGCGGAAGGGGGATTGTCCTATATATACCGGAGCCGGCCCACCGCCGGTCACAACATCAGCGCACCTGATGATGCCAACGTGGTCGATTGCCGAAATATTGTGTCCTATGCACACTCATACCAGGCTGTTCACCCGAGATTTATTTGGTCATAAAATACGCCTGGAGAAATTGAAGAATCACTATTTACCTGTTAGTGGGCAATTCCTAGATCTTCCATTACTCGCCGATCATCGACAAACCTAAACCAGAATGATCGGAAACATGTTTAAACCGCCACCGTCACGAGTGTGACCAAAGTGTCTCACCAGTGCGTCACCTCGTTGGGTGCGTCAGAACACCGTGAGTCGCCAGCCTCACGCACTGTGGCACAAAGCGTGCGCCGGCGGAACTTTGCCGAGTGTAGAAAGGCATAGGTACGAGAGAACAGCCGCTGCTGAATTAGTTGAGCCTTAGTTTCAATTCCAAAGAGTTTTTCTGCAGATACCGCGGTGTTACCTACTCTGTTGTTGTAACGGTCATGACATCTTACCCATGGGTTTTGAGGCGCCGCCAATCGCCCATGACAGTCAGGATGAATTCTGGCAGTTGACGCTCCTTTTCTCGTCACGCAGAGCAGCCCTTACAGTACTCGCAACAGGGAGAGCATATTTTTCCCCTCGCGGAACTGCAGGCTGCTGGCCCGGCCAGCGGTGTCGGAGTGTAACTCAGCAGCGGCGCCTTTTACAGCCTCGCCAGGTGGCAGGTAGGCAGGTAGGCAGGTAGGCAGGTAGGCGTCCTCCGCGGCTCCCAGGCGGCGCCGGCGATGCATCTTGCAGGAGGCCGCGGCCCGCGGGACGCCGCCCCGGGTACTAAAAGAGACAGCCAGGCGGCAGGGCGGGGGCAGCGGCGTAGCGCCGTAGTACGTAGCGGCCGGCTGTAAAGTAAACAGTGGCCACCCCCGCCCACCTGCTGGGGAGGCGGGCACGAGAAGGCAACGGCTGGGCTACGCCGGTACTGCCCGCCACCTATACACATCGCGAGGCGCGATACAATATTGACAACGGACCGAACGTGGGACCACAAGGCGGAACGAATTCCTTCACCTCCAGGAGCGTAAACGTTTCATCTCAAATTCTATTTACTCGGGAAGAGGAAGAAAGTAAGATCTTGTAGCACTGCACGCTTGCAAAACACAATCCAGTTGGCTTTCGCTCTCACTTTAACCCTCCATTTGCCACGGTATCGCAACTTAACAGAAGCATTAATTTATTTTTGTTCACAGCAAACTGTAATGAATCATTTATACCTTGCAAAGGTCGCGAGTTCGAGTCTCGGTCCGGCACACAGTTTTAATCTGCCAGGAAGTTTCATATCAGCGCACACTCCGCTGCAGAGTGAAAATCTCATTCTGAATAATGTAAATACACACATTACTATTCCATTTCCAGAAATTTCAGTCAGTACCGTAGTTACATAAAAATCAAACTTTAGTACAAAGCTCACCAGAGTGAGCACATAGACTGAATACAATACAGATCTCATCTCACGTAGGCACATTTGACAGTGCCGTTGTCTATTCGAATAGAAGCAGTGCCAAACTGAGCGTGGCGATTAAGAAGTAAATTGGAAATTTTTGTAAGTTCCTATGGGACCAAACTGCTGAGGTCATCGGTCCCTTAGCTTACACACTACTTAATCTAACTTAAACTAAATTACACTAAGGACGACACACACATCCATGCCCGAGGGAGGACTTGAACTTCTTACGGGGGGAGCCGCGCGAACCGTGGCAAGACTCCTTAGACTGCCGAAGAAGTAAACGGAGGCCAGTAAGGGGCGCTGGGCATTGACCGTAGAAAGCCAGTCAAAGAGTAACTTTACAAACAACTGTGCATTGCGATTAAGTACAGGTCAGAACCTCGTGAACAACTTGACAAAGATACATTTTTGCCACATTGATGGAGGAGAAACTCATATACAGATAGCGTGAAACGTGCGTCGTCAGGTAGCATCGTGGCAACGTTACAGAAATAGTAGGTGGCCAACAATGAGAACAGAAAACATTTTTGGAACCAATACCTGGTGTCGTACTGTTGTTGTTGTTGTGGTCTTCAGTCCTGAGACTGGTTTGATGCAGCTCTCCATGCTACTCTATCCTGTGCAAGCTTCTTCATCTCCCAGTGCTTACTGCTTCTGAATCTGCTTAGTGTATTCATCTCTTGGTCTCCCTATACGATTTTTACCCTCCACGCTACCCTCCAATACTAAATCGGTGATCCCTTGATGCCTCAGAACATCTCCTACCAACCGATCCCCTCTTATAGTCAAGTTGTGCCACAAACTTCTCTTCTCCCCAATCCTATTCAGTACTTCCTCATTAGTTATACGATCTACCCATCTAATCTTCAGCATTCTTCTGTAGCACCACGTTTCGAAAGCTTCTATTCTCTTCTTGTCCAAACTATTTATCGTCCATGTTTCACTTCCGTACAAGGCCACACTCCATACAAAAACTTTCAGAAATGACTTCCTGACACTTAAATCTATACTCGATGTTAACAAATTTCTCTTCTTCAGAAACGCTTTCGTTGCCATTGCCAGTCTACATTTTATATCTTCTCTACTTCGACCATCATCAGATATAAAGATAAAACCGATTTAGATAAGAGATAAACTAAAAGTTGTGAAAAAGAGTTGTGGGTTCAAGCCCTTTATTTTTTTTTTTTAAGCTGAACCAAAGTTCTATTGCATTCCTCATGACATGTCTTTTATGCAAACAACGCCAGTGCCACTGTTCAGCGAACCTGGCGTTCGATACACAAAGAGCTCTTGCACAGCAGTGTGGATATTGTAAAAGCAGAATGAGGCTGATGCAGAACAGGTAAAATGGTGGGTTTATAGGAAAACCGAGAGGGGACGGAGGCGTGCTGCCAGAAGAGGAGGAACGGCGTCCCTCGCGTGGGGCAGCCTGCTTTATTATTACTCTTTACGAGGTCGTAAATGAATATTGCAAGGGACGGCCACCTAATGGGAGGCGCGGTCGTATAGCGGAATTAAGGCAGTGCCGCACCGCACCGCAACGCAGCCGGTAGCGTGGGCCCAGCTGCTTGCCGCGAGATGCAAGACCGATGGAGCCGCGTCCGAGCTCCAGCCCGCTGGAAAAACAAAGCCGCCCGTACTGCCAGCGGGCTGTGGACAGACTGCCGCGGTGCTCGGTGTGAGGCCGTACTCTGCGTGCACTTCTACAGCGATCTCCGTGAAGTAACGACAAGCAGAAGAGCGATAATAACTCGCGAAAACACAACCCAAGTGACGCTGTGGAGAATGATTCTGTTCTAGGTAAGACTAAGAATAGATAAAATTCCATTAGCATTAAGGTTTATATTTTAGCAATATTAATTGAGCTGAGGCGTTGGGAGTGGTTAGAGCTCTGTTTGCAAATCATTTCTTCTGTCGCACAAAATTTGCTTATTGATTGTTGGTTTAAAAAATAATCATTAAACTGAATGTGAATATTATCCACCAACTTCCTTTGTTCATATGGCGTGGAAATTCGGAATTTGCCACTTGACTTTAGCACTGTGAAACCTGTTACCTTACTATGGTCCTCAGTTACTCGTGGTCGGCAGCATACGGCAGAAAAGTATGCGGTGTCAATATTCGAAATATGTATTCCTAACAGTTATCCCGTAATACAAAGCATTTTATTTTTCGGACAACTGCAACTGTTGAAAGGCATGATGTTAGGAAGAGCTCGACTTACAGCTCGTAAATTTGTTGTTCATAAAAACACGACCGGTTTCGCAGCTTCAGCCCACATCATCAGATGAACCTACATGGTAAAAACCAAAGTACTGTGTCTAAAATTTACTTACATATATTATTCTTTAGACATTCCTTTATTAATTTTAATATCCACAAATTGTGGTGTCACTGTACTTTGGTTTTTACCATGTAACTTCACTAGATGATGCGGTCTGAAACTGCGAAAGCGGTTGTGTTTTTATAAACAGCAATTTTTCCAGCTCTAAGCGCAGTTCTTCCTAATACCGTAACACAGTTTCGGAAGGATAGCATTGTGTCGACAGGAGTAGCAAGGCTTGGCTCAAATGGCTCTGAGCACTATGGGACTTAACATCTGAGGTCATCAGTCCCCTAGAACTTAGAACTACTTAAACCTAAGGACATCACACACACCCATGCCCGAGGCAGGATTCGAACCTGCGACCGTAGCGGTCGCGCGGTTCCAGACTGAAGCACCTAGAACCGCTCGGCCACTTCGGCCGGCTGGACTAGCAAGAAATGACCAGTATTACACAATTGTCATATACAGTCTGTCCCAGAAATGTTGCATAAAATTCGAAGGGTTGTAGAGGGTGCTTTCAGGAACAAATCGAGGATGGGAACCCATATATGGAAACGTAGTGCAGCGACGCTACAGAGCAAAGTTATAGGCGCTGGCGCCTGCTAATAGACCATGCCTTTGGCACCAAATGTGACCTTGTAAGCTGACAGAGTGTAGGTGGAACGGCTCACAATGTAGTTTGCTACTCAGTGACGGTGACTGTTGGAGAAGATCGTCGATGGAGAAGATAGAGCTTGCTGCTGTGTAGACACACCTTGTCTTCTATGAATGCAATGCTCTTTTTCATTGGTGGATGATGGTTTCGGACACAAGTTTCCATCTGTTGCTTATTTTTCTCCTGTGTACTAAAAACCAAAGGAGATATTAGATGGTTGCAGGGGCTAGAAACCTGTGTCTAGAACTGTCATCCACCGGGGCAATAGAGCATCGCCTTGGTAAGATACAAGGCCTTCCTACGCTGCAGCTAACTTCATCTGCTCCACCGGCGACCGTGGCAGCTTTCGTTTGTCTCATGTATTGTGCTGCAGCCTGCACGGTACCAGAGTTCCCACGCTGTGCAGTCGAACAGTCGGTGGCATTGCAAATTTTATATTAAACTTCTTAACTGAGCTTGTTTTCTTCGAGGAAAGGCTATTTTTATTTTATGTTGGAACAGAAGGTGCATTTGCGTCTGGACATAACAGCAGTGTTCACACAAATGACTACACACCACATCAACTGCCAGCAAGACAGCTTAAATTTTGTAGTCTGTCTTCTCCGCCCACAGAAACAGCTAAAATGTTGTAAGAATAAGTGGGATAAGAGTCGATCCAGCACACCTCACAGCAAGAAATCGCGAAAATTATTTGATTTTTAAATTAGAAAGACAGTGTCAAGAATATTCGGATCATATTAGCGTTCCAGCTGAAATTCAGGCGACGCGGAAACAGAGGCCAATGAACGAACTCTCTCGTTTTCTTTACGAGACGAATTCCAGCCGGCAGGTGTGCTTCTACTGCTCACTGACACCAGAGATACAAGCGACAATTAAATTAAATTATTCTGCATTGTCGTTCTTTTATAGCACAGTTACGTCGAGTAATCCGAGTTGGTCAGTTCATCGCTCCGTGGTTAAAGGAAAAATCTGTGTGCTCGTGTGAGGTGCAGTATGATTGGAACTGGATACAGTCTTTCTTTCTCTCAAAAATGGATCTGAGTACTATGGGACTTACCTTCTGAGGTCATCGGTCCCCTAGAACTTAGAACTACTTAAACCTAACTAACCTAAGGACATCACACACATCCATTCGAACCTGCGATCGTAGCGGTCGCGCGGTTCCAGACTGTAGCACCTAGAACCGCTCGGCCACTCTTTCTCTCCTTTTATAATTTTTTTTCTTATGTATTAACTGTTGGTTGACAATTTTGTAATTGCCTTAACATGAATAACATTGAAAAACGTAAAAGTGCAAAATTAAGAGGGGTGGCATTTCACAAATTATCGAAGGAAAGGCGAGATCGAGAAGCCAAAAGAACTAAGTGTCGAGTCAGACATTACAAAAAGAAGTAACTTCGTTAGCGATGATTCTGCAGAATGGTGTGTCAATGAATCAACAATCGACATTCTCTTACAACGTGGCACCAATCAAAATTGTAACGGTGATTTTTCTAATTCAAGAAGGTCAATAGGCGATAAAACCAGATATTTGAACAAAAATGTATTTTACCGTAAACTTTTAAATGGTGAATCTATTTTCCATGATTTTCTAGTATACTCCTGTAGCACTGGTGCTGTTTTTTGTGCAGCATGTAAATTGTTAGGAGGTAAGGCAGCGATTGCTACTAATGGTACCGTAGATTGCAAAAATATTTCTACTATTTTATCCCTTCATGAGAATTCACTTGAATACAAAACTTCTGAGTTATCACTCTTAACAATAAAGAAGTCACTTGGGACAATAAATAACCATTTCGACTCATGTGTTGAGACAGAAGAAAATGTACTAGCGCAGTGTGTTGAAAAGCGGGTTTGCAGTGGTGAAGAACGTAACAAGTTGTGGACTTCCCCTGCGTGGACAGGTTGAAAGATTCTATTCACTACATAATGGTCAATTTATGATTCTCTTAAGCTTATAGCCGAGTTTGATGCTTTTCTCCCAGAGCTCATTGAACGATATGGAAATCCAAGGCAGGGGCATGTTAAGTTATCTTCCTTTAACAATGTGTGATGAAATACCAGAGCTTCTTTCTGAACGAATAAAAAGAATTACCATAAGTGCAATAAAACAGGCCAAATATTTCTCTATCATAGTAGATTCTACTTCGTACATTTCACATATTTTCAATTATCTTTCATATTAAGATATTGAACGAGAGTTGGTGAAACTGTTGAACGTTTCCCTCTGTTTTTACCAAAACTGGGACACAAGTCCGAAAACATAGCTGAGGCCGTACTGAAAGTCCTGTCTACAAATCCCACTGATATTACTGACTGTAGATGCCAGTCATACGACAACGCAAGCAATATGTCAGGAACCTACACTGGTTCGCAGGCACGCATTAAAGAACGTAATCCGAAAGCGCATTATGTGCCTTGTGCAGCATATTCTTTGAATTTAGTCGGAACTTGTGCTGCAAGCAGTTGTCGGGAAGCATGTTCATTTTTAAATGTAGTGCAAAACGTTTATAATTTTTTCTGTGCTGCTACACAGCGCTGGGATATACTTCTTTCTTTCATGAAACCATGAAGCAAAATTGTAAAACGTTTATCGAAAACACTACGGTCGGCAAGAGAGGAAGCGTGTGTACGTCTATAAGAAAACTGGGAGGCCATTATCAATGCCCTCACATATATTGCCAATAAATACGTTTGAAAAATCACCTGTTCGAAATGAGGCTTCACCTAGGTTGAATCAACTCAGCAGACTAGAAACAGTATTCACGATGACAATTTGGAAGGGCATACTCGAAAGATTTAATAGTGTAAATCTGAAATTGCAAAGTGTAAATATTGATACCAAAATAGTGAATGAATTATATGAATTAAATGTAGTACTTATTGCATCTATTCATGGCACGTTCGACTATTATGAAAATAAATCCATGGAGATTGTGACTTATATAGACTATGAATGCAATTATAAAATATCAAGAAAACGCAAACTTCTTGTTGACGAAGAAGCGGACTCTGGAGAAGTTTCTCTGACTGGAAGGGAAAAATTTAAAGTCGAAACATTTCTCCCAGTACTCGACAACTAGTACGCCGAATTAGTAAGGAGGAAGGAATGCTAAAAGCATTGTTTGACTCCTTCACAGTTTCCAGTACCTTAACAACAGTTCACCTGACAATATTGCTGAACGTGCAGCAAAACTCCAAGCGTCATACGACACAGATTTAGAGCCTACCTTCCCTAGTGAGTTTTTACATTTCGCGGAACTTTTGAAATCTTCTGAGAATATTGATATACCAGTCGAAATGTGTAAATGTATACGAAAAGAGAGGGCACAGTCCGTGTTTCCGAATGTTGACATGGCTCTTAGAATTTTTCTATGTGAGGCACTTACAAATTGTTCAGCAGAACGTTCGTTTTCCGCTCTTAAGACTGAAACTGTACCTATGTTGAATGCCTTGTCCATTCTTCACACCGAAGCCGGCCTCCTATCTGATAATCGCCTGAACTATGAAGATATGATCAACGAGTCTTCTGCCGTCAAAGCCAAACGCAAACTTTGCTGACTGGTGAGTTTGTTTATTTATTCATATTAGTTTTAAAAATTTAAGATTATAATGTGGTTTTTATTATAACTTAGAGAAAATTCAATGGATTTACAAACTACGTATTACCTGTTTACGCGCAGACGTGACCGTAGGCGCGCGACAATACTAAACAATACCCGAATGACCCAGGCCGCTCAGTGCTCTACGGTCAAGTCATACTGATACTGTAGTATGTCACAACTTACGTGTTTTCTTGGCGTCTTCTGAAATGTGTAGTCATCGCGGGAATATAGGTTATCGGAGAGTACGAAAAAGTGTTAATAAATAACGTAGTTCAGTTCTGTCGATAAATACGTAAAAGTCTTGCTAATACCATTAGAAAGAGCTATGGTGAGAGCAGTAGCCGCAGTACAAAACTGGTCAGCCCTTACATGGATTAAAGGTATTGTGTGCACTTATTATGCAGCATCTAGCTACACACACCCTAATGCTTTACACGTTAACTACTAGATTATATAACAAATTTGATGTTTCCACACTAGTCTGTGAAATTATGTAACAGCAAACCCACTTCTGTGTTTATTCGTCTGTATTTAGTTATTAGTTCGTGCATCGAAATCTCTATTTCATTTTCATTTCTTACCCTTTTCTGCAGATTCACGTATTAATAACGAAAGTGTTTCTTTTAGCTGCTACACATTCAAGTTATTAGACCAGAAAACGACACTTTTAATTTTATTTTGAACGCAAATCTCGAAAAGTACGTATTTATTTCTAGTGTATGAAACGTTCGCTTCAATTTTTATATAGTAACACAACTTTTTATTTTCATATTCAACGGTTTCGTGTAATAGAACGTATTAAAAGTGAATGTGTAACAAAAATCCGTTGTCTCCTACACGCTCTGCTGAGTTTTTAGACCATAAAAGAACAATTATTTTCCTTGTGTTCGTTTCTGTTGTCTTTCGACAGCAGAATGTGTTAACACAATGCAGTTTTAGGTTTGTTTTATCCGCTGCCGTACACCAAGTACAGTTCAGGAACCATATTACATATTGATTGAGCGCGGCTTGACCGCTGACGCGTCCTTCAGAACAACGAATAGCAGAGTGCGGAAACAGTTCACAGTGCTCCCACCCAAAACGGCAATTGTGAAGTGATTGGGTAATAGTGATTATTTGAAACATGATTTTTTTTGGGGGGAGGGGGGGGGGGGGGCATATAAAATATGGTGTGCCTAGGGGCGCAAAAATTTTAAATCCGCCACTGCGGGCAGCCATAGGATACCAGCATGACTGTCGCCCGCCATATTGTACGACAATCAGGTGTGATGGTGTGAGGTGTAACACGCCCTGGGGTACAACTGGTGGGGGACACTTAAACTGTTCTCGCTTTGATCGTGCGCCCTGTCCACGCCACGGTCCTGGTACTCCAGTGCCGGTTGTATTATTTCTGCTCCACAGTGCTTCTGGCTTGCCTGACATTATATATATTTATATATAAACATGCAAGCGGGTTACGGGATCCACTCAACACTAAACACAACAATGTCGTACGTCTGGTATGAAAAATTATATTATTACGGTAACAAAATCGCAGGTTGCACTGTTTATACGCTAAGTCGTAAGTGTTGATGCCAATTAACATTCTTGCTAATTTGATGAGAGGTCATAATTATCATTCCCTTATTACTGTACAGTATTCTTGACGATGTTAATATCTGTCACTGTTGCACTTCAGGCCGTCACACGTATTTCCAGTCTTACTCTGGCCGAACCTTCGGTGATAGATACACAGGCAATGGTCATGATTCTCTGCCCACAATTATCACTTGGACGAGCGTACGCGGGCGATTGTTGATTATGCGGAAACGCGATAACCTAACGCATCTTCTCACGCTCGCTACAAGGCACTGGCACTTCATTGCTCTCCTTTGCGGTAAACTACTTTACTGATTCATATTAGTTTCATTCTGGGAGGCCGAACACAACGCAGATGATTGATGTTGTACGGTAAGATACACAAACGGGCAGATACTCAAATACGTTATCGGCGGCACTGCTCATACTTAATCACTTCTTTACGCACTTTTCACTGAATCCACGTCCATATCTCATTACTTCACAGTAATAATACTTGCAGCCACACTTTAACTTCGACAATAATGCCTTTCCCATGCAGAGCTACCCACAACACAACGTAGCAGCTCCGTGTCCCGTGCTCGACTCTGCAGTGCAGCCGCTCGCAAAGATACTGCGCAACCAGGCCAGCGATATGACAATACGCCTTAAGGTGGCATCTCTTTTCATATCCGTGGCCATCCTCGGCGCCTTTACGGCACAGCGGTACGTCGACGACTTTCTACGGCCCGTTTTGTTGGCCTTAATGGCGAGCCACCCTAGGCTAAAATTTCAGCAAGATAATGCCCGTCTGTACACGGCTAGAGTTTCTATTGCTTCTCTTTGTGCTTGAGAAACCCTACCTTGGCCAGGAAGGTCGCTGCATCTCTCCCCATTCGAAAATGTATGGAGCACTGTAAGCAGTGTCTGTCAATCGTTGCCAACTCTGTCAATCAATGCCAACCCGAATAAATGCATTCGCAAGGGTCACAGATTGTCCAACACGTTTTTGACTTGCTCAGTTTCTTGAACCTCTTTCTCTTTAATTAATCACCGAATTTTTCTGAAATCGTAATCAGTTTTTTGTCTGCACGTGTACACCATATCTACCGATTTATGTCCCATTCGACATTTGAACAATTTCTCGGTGTTTTGTCTTTTTTATATATCTGTGCGTCAGATGGCCAAAGAGTAATACGTAGAATTTAATTCGTTCTTTCAATAATTATTGTGATTATAGGAGATATGATACTGTGTGAAGAGTTTGACAGAGCACTGAAAGACCTAAGCTGAAACAAGGCCCCGAGAGTAGACAACATTCCATTAGAACTACTGACAGCCTTGGGAGAGCGATACCTAACAAAATTCTACCATCTAGTGAACAATACGGATGAGTCAGGAGAAGTACCCTCAGACTTCAAGAAGAATATAATAATTCCAAACCTAAAGAAAGCAGCTGTTGACAGATGCGAACATTACCGAACTATCAGTTTAATAAGCCACGGATGCAAAATAATAACACGAATTATCTACAGACGAATGGAAAAACTGGTAGTACCCGACCTCGGGGAAGATCTGTTTGGATTCCGTAGAAATGTTGGAACACGTGAGGCAATATTGACCCTACGACTTATCTTAGAAAATAGATTAAGGAAAGGCAAACCTAAGTTTCTAGCATTTGTAGATTTAGAGAAAGCTTTTCACAATGTTGACTGGAATACTCTCTTTCAAATTCTGAAGGTGGCAGGGGTAAAATACAGGGAACGAAAGGCTATTTACAATTCGTACAGCAATCAGATCGCAGTTATAAGAGTCGAGGGGCATGAGAGGAAAGCAGTAGTTGGGAAGGGAGTAAGACAGGGTTTTAGCCTCTCCCCGATGTTATTCAGTCTTTATACTGAGTAAGCAGTAAAGGAAACAAAAGATACATTCGGAGTAGGAATTAAAATCCATGGAGAAGAAATAAAAACTTTGAGGTTCGCCGATGACATTGTAATACTGCTAGAGCCAGCAAAGGACCTGGTAGAGCAGCTGAACGGAATGGACACAGTGTCTTGAAAGGGGATATATGATGAACACCAACAAAAGCAAAACGAGGATAATGGAATAAGTCTAATTAAATCGGGTGATGCTGAGGGAATTAGATTAGGAAATGAGACACTTAAAGTAGTAAAGGAGTTTTGCTATTTGGGGAGCAAAATAACTGATGCTGGTCGAAGTAGAGAGGATATCAAATGTAGACTGGCAATGGCAAGGAAAGCGTTTCTGAAGAAGAGAAATTTGTTAACATCGAGTGTAGATTTAAGTGTCAGGAAGTCGTTTCTGAAAGTATTTGTATGGAGTGTAGCCATGTATGGAAGTGAAACGTGGACGATACATAGTTTAGACAAGAAGAGAATAGAAGCTTTCGAAATGTGGTGATAGAGAAGAATGCTGAAGATTAGATGGGTAGATCACATAACAAGTGAGGAGGTATTGAATAGAATTGGGAAGAAGAGAAATTTGTAGCACAGCTTGGCTAGAAGAAGGGATCGGTTGGTAGGGCATATTCTGATACATCAAGGGATCACCAATTTAGTATTGGAGGGCAGGGTGGAGGATAAAAAGCGTAGAGGGAGACCAAGAGATGAATCCACTGAACAGATTCAGAAGGATGTAGGTTGCAGTAGGTACTGGGAGATGAAGAAGATTGCACAGGATACAGTAGCATGGAGAGCTGCATCAAACCAGTCTCTGGACTAAAGACCACAACAACAACATGATTATATTATGATTACTGCATAGGTATACTAACGCCTTTGAAATTACGTTAAAGCACTAAGTCCTACATTCATGTCAACTCGGGCGCATCATTTGGTCTGTTCTTGTATCTAAATGACAGCACACAGCTAACTAATAATAAATGTCTTATTTTTATTCCTGGTGACATTTCATGATCACATGACGTGCGTGCAGCGGGCGAATCACACGAATAAATAACTCAAAATATCTCTCTTTTGGGTAAATCAAGTGCACAGCAATCTCTTGCAACAGGCGTAGTTTCACTACAGCCAAGTAACTATCGTATACAGTATTCGCTTTCTGTCACGTCTAAGGTAGCTGAATTAATTTGGGACTGGTAAGAACTGTAGCAGTTCATCTAACTTAAAAACTTATAGAAACGGCAAATTTACCTCTGCTTTAATCGAACGGTCTGGGCTTTAGAAGTGTATGAGAAGCTCAGAAAACGCGGACAGCATACGGCAGAATTGTTTCCCGGGAGCGAGAGGAAATTTGTTTTTTCCCTGGCAAGTCTGGAGAGGAAATCCGTGACGGATGACAAAGTTTTTAAACAAATAATGGAGTAAGGGAGCGAGGGAAACCGCCGGATGAAACTTTATTCATTTTGCACGGCTGTCTTGAGCACCGCAGGAGGAGAAACGCAGCATGTCACTCGGCTCGGCTGGGTCCCCCCTGGGCGGCCGCCGCGGCGGGTGTCTTCCTCAGCAGCATGCAGCCTGCAGCCTGAAGGCTGCTCCCCGTCGGCTCGGCCGCGCCTGCAGTCAGAGCGGAACCAGCTGCGGGTAAGGCGCAAAGGCGTGCCGGCAGGAGCCGAACTGTGGGGGAAGAGCCACTACAGAAGAGCGGGAGGGCTGGAGGGAAATGCGGGTAGTCGGATATTTATGCTCGGGAAAATAGCTTCAGCAGGAGCGACGTTCCTTCGACCATAAATATAATAGACTGGCCCTGACGTCATTTTCGTGGCTCCAACATCTCTGGGCTAAAGTCACGTGAATGTTGACAAAACCTGATTGTTTCGTGTTGCGCTTATGGCTGTAATCGGTGTTTTGTCGGTGTAAAAGGCATTCCATTTCACGTGTAAGTGTTTGTATGATAGTGCAGATGCGTTTATTGAAATCTGCTGAAGTGACTTTAATATGTTTTTTACACTTGAAATAGGTTATCACGTAAATTAAAGTATTGAAAGTGATGCCTGTAAAGTCAGACTGATATTACATTTTGGAAAGTATCTGTGATAATTCGGTTACAGAAGTAAGTATATCTGTTTCTCGTTCCTACTCATAGGTTCCCTAAGGATGAAAACCGAAGGCAGCTTTGGATACAGGCCCTGAAACGGAAAAACTTTAAGCCATCTGCACATACGCGCCTTTTTGTATATACAAGTGAGATTATAATAAGGTAAGAGCTCCTATAGTCGACACATGAAGAGGTTTTTTTCTACCTTCTAATAGTATTAAATAAATGTAAACTCCAAAATTATTTTCTGAAACTTCAAAGTCTCACCTTTCATCTAAAATATAACTTTTTTAAACTGATAGTTTAAATGGTTGAAATGGCTCTCAGCACTATCTACATCTACATCTACATTGATACTCCGCAAGCCACCCAACGGTGTGTGGCGGAGGGCACTTTACGTGCCACTGTCATTACCTCCCTTTCCTGTTCCAGTCGCGTATGGTTCGCGGGAAGAACGACTGTCTGAAAGCCTCCGTGCGCGCTCTAATCTCTCTAATTTTACATTCGTGATCTCCTCGGGAGGTATAAGTAGGGGGAAGCAATATATTCGATACCTCATCCAGAAACGCACCGTCTCGAAACCTGGCGAGCAAGCTACACCGCGATGCAGAGCGCCTCTCTTGCAGAGTCTGCCACTTGAGTTCATTAAACATCTCCGTAACGCTATCACGGTTACCAAATAACCCTCTGACGAAACACGCCGCTCTTCTTTGGATCTTCTCTATCTCCTCCGTCAGACCGATCTGGTACGGATCCCACACTGATGAGCAATACTCAAGTATAGGTCGAACGAGTGTTTTGTAAGCCACCTCCTTTGTTGATGGACTACACTTTCTAAGCACTCTCCCAATGCATCTCAACCTGGTACCCGCCTTACCAACAATTAATTTTATATGATCATTCCACTTCAAATCGTTCCGCACGCATACTCCCAGATATTTTACAGAAGTAACTGCTACCAGTGTTTGTTCCGCTATCATATAATCATACAATAAAGGATCCTTCTTTCTATGTATTCGCAATACATTACATTTGTCTATGTTAAGGGTTAGTTGCCACTCCCTGCACCAAGTGCCTATCCGCTGCAGATCTTCCTGCATTTCGCTACAATTTTCTAATGCTGCAACTTCTCTGTATACTACAACATCATACGCGAAAAGCCGCATGGAACTTCCAACACTATCTACTAGGTCACTTATATATATTGTGAAAAGCAATGGTCCCACAACACTCCCCTGTGGCACGCCAGAGGTTACTTTAACGTCTGTAGACGTCTCTCCATTGATAACAACATGCTGTGTTCTGTTTGCTAAAAACTCTTCAATCCAGCCACACAGCTGGTCTGATATTCCGTAGGCTCTTACTTTGTTTATCAGGCGACAGTGCGGAACTGTATCGAACGCCTTCCAGAAGTCAAGAAAAATAGCATCTACCTGGGAGCCTGTATCTAATATTTTCTGGGTCTCATGAACAAATAAGGCGAGTTGGGTCTCACACGATCGCTGTTTCCGGAATCCATGTTGATTCCTACATAGTAGATTCTGGGTTTCCAGAAATGACATGATACGCGAGCAAAAAACATGTTCTAAAATTCTACAAGAGATCGACGTAAGAGATATAGGTCTATAGTTTTGCGCATCTGCTCGACGACCCTTCTTGAAGACTGGGACTATCTGTGCTCTTTTCCAATCATTTGGAACCCTCCGTTCCTCTAGAGACTTGCGGTACACGGCTGTTAGAAGGGGGGCGAGTTCTTTCGCGTACTCTGTGTAGAATCGAATTGGTATCCCGTCAGGTCCAGTGGACTTTCCTCTATTGAGTGATTCCAGTTGCTTTTCTATTCCTTGGACACTTATTTCGATGTCAGCCATTTTTTCGTTTGTGCGAGGATTTAGAGAAGGAACTGCAGTGCGGTCTTCCTCTGTGAAACAGCTTTGGAAAAAGGTGTTTAGTATTTCAGCTTTACGCGTGTCATCCTCTGTTTCAATGCCATCATCATCCCGTAGTGTCTGGATATGTTGTTTGGAGCCACTTACTGATTTAACGTAAGACCAGAACTTCCTAGGATTTTCTGTCAAGTCGGTACATAGAACTTCACTTTCGAATTCAATGAACGCTTCACGCATAGCCCTCCTTACGCTAACTTTGACATCGTTTAGCTTCTGTTTGTCTGAGAGGTTTTGGCTGCGTTTAAACTTGGAGTGGAGCTCTCTTTGCTTTCGCAGTAGTTTCCTAACTTTGTTGTTGTACCACGATGGGTTTTTCCCGTCCCTCACAGTTTTACTCGGCACGTACCTGTCTAAAACGCATTTTACGATTGCCTTGAACTTTTTCCATAAACACTCAACATTGTCAGTGTCGGAACAGAAATTTTGGTTTTGATCTGTTAGGTAGTCTGAAATCTGCCTTCTATTACTCTTGCTAAACAGATAAACCTTCCTCCCTTTTTCTATATTCCTATTAACTTCCATATTCAGGGATGCTGCAACGGCCTTATGATCACTGATTCCCTGTTCTGTACATACAGAGTCGAAAAGTTCGGGTCTGTTTGTTATCAGTAGGTCCAAGATGTTATCTCCACGAGTCGGTTCTCTGTTTAATTGCTCGAGGTAATTTTCGGATAGCGCACTCAGTATAATGTCACTCGATGCTCTGTCCCTACCACCCGTCCTAAACATCTGAGTGTCCCAGTCTATGTCTGGTAAATTGAAATCTCCACCTAAGACTATAACATGCTGAGAAAATTTATTTGACTAAACTTCTAAGGTCGTCAGTCCCCTAGAACTTAGAACTACTTAAACCTAACTAACCTAAGGACATCACACACATCCATGCCCGAGGCGGGATTCGAACCTGCGACCGTAGCGGTCGCGCAGTTCCAGGCTGTAGCGCCTTGAACCGCTCGGCCACCCCGGCCGGCACTGATAGTTCAAACTTTTGTAAAAATAGTAGGAACTGAACCTTTGAAGTGCACTTAAAATTGATAGTCTGAAATGGACCTGCTCCTAAAGTCGACAATTTTGGCACCTATAGTTCACATAATTCCCGTATCCCATTTTCTTCTATAAGTGACTGGAGCTCAAAACGCGGCGAATCCAATGTTTAAAGTTTTGACACGAGCCCACTCTTATTGTTTAAAAGAATTTTAACGACATTTTACTTTAACCGACGGTTTATAGTAATTTCGTCCCGCTGGCCACCAGAGGGGCGTTCGATGTATTTGTTAGATTTTATAAATGGTACTGTGAACAAATCCAGGTGAAGTGTAGTTCTGACATAATTTTTCGCAAATAAAAAAGTAATTTTTGTTGGAAGCGTTTGGCAGTCAATTGAGAAATGTGGGTAAAATACGATACAAACATAGGATGGCAGACCGCTGATTTGAAATCCCGCCACGTTTTGCCAACAGTCACGTGGTTTACGTTGGAGACACACCAGCCCTATAGCCTCTGCACAGCAAGGTCAGTCTACTAGTATCTATGGTCGAAGTGACGTACCAGGTGCACAAGTATGAAAGCGGAATTTCCCTATAGATGGTGCTAGTCGTCAGTGTAGAGACCGCTTCAGCAGCGCCATCTGCTTCCTGTAACGGCTGACGACGAATGTCTACACACAGTAACCCAAGTTCTATACATCAGCATCTGTTTCAAACCCGTAAACATGACTTTTCTGCCTACGAACTACGATTTGCGGTCACCAAGCACCGAATGCTTGGTGAAGCTTTCGGCAAACACGCTCCTGAGAGAACACAGTGTTTGAAAAATTCAAAAGTAGCGATTTTGACATGAGAAACGACGAGCGCGGGAAACCACCCGAGAAGTTCGAAGGCCATGAGTTGCAGGCCTTATTGGATGAAGATGATACTCAAACTCAACAGGAACTCGTGGAACAATTGGTTCTGACGCAGAAATCCGTTTCTCTTCGGTTGAAAGCTATGAGAAAGTTGCAGAAAGTGGGCAAATGGGTTCCTCATGGAATGAAAGAGAGCAAGTAAATCGAAAATCCACTTGTGAAATGCTACTCGTCAGATACAAAAGGAAGTCGTTTCACCATCGAATGGTGACGGGTGGTAAAAAATGGATATATTTTGAGAGTCCTAAGCGTCGTTAATGATAGGTGAATCCATCAAAACCATCGACACGCACTGCAAGACCAAATCGCTTTGGAAAGAAGACAATGCTCTGTGTTTGGTGGAATCAGACTTGACTGTCCCATTGTCATCTACTTGCATCACTGGGACACGCTCTCGCTGAACAACGCTTCAGTTCGTATGAAAATGCACGAAGATGACTCGCTGACTTGTTCGCTTCAAAAGAAGAACTGTTTTTTTGGCGTGGCATTCAAGCCTGCCTGAGAGGTGGCAGAAATGTATAAATACCAATGTAGATTATTTTGAATAAAATATTGTCTATCAGTTTCGCAAAACAGACGTGTAATTGTGAGACCTGAGTTTCTCCTGGCGTATACAACTTTCAAATAACTTCCGGGAATTCAGCCAGGTAACACTGAAAGTGTTACCTGGCTGAATTCCCGGAAGTTATTTGAAAGACGTGTAATTATTTCAACCATATTCCCCTTTCATACTTCTACACCTGGTATGTGACTGAAATGAGCTTCCTACCATGTTCATGAGGAATAAAAAAACTCCACAAGGCTTCAGATTCTGAGAAATCGATATTGCACAAAACAGCATGTAGCGTGAATATTAATGGAATCGACTAACTTCAGGAACGGATTTCTGTCTGGAGACGGAGGACAAAAGGTCATATGAAAATGTGTCCGGAAATGCATTGTTGCCACTCTACATGGCACTGATAAATGACGACGTGCCACGTGCTCTTGTGTGTTCCAAGTTGTGTGTCTAACGCAGCGTACGTTTAGCAGCGTAATGGTGTGGTATCCATGTCGGCAACAGCACGGCTGAGCCAAAACAAGTATCCTCACAGACGCCAACCACATCACACCACATTTCAAAGCCTTTCTTGGCGTTTCTGTGATCGTGGGTTGTTTCAGACAGACGAACGTGCAGGGAGGAGTCGGACTGTGCGAACACTAAATGTGGAGGATCGGGTTCTACAGGATATAGAGACGAACCCTGGTACAAGCTCCAGCCAAGTGGCCTACCAACATGGTGTAAGCCGATGTACGAATCTGCTTATCCTGCATCACAACTGCTACTATCCTTATCTGTTGCATGACTGCAAGGATTATCAACAGCAATTTCCCTCTATGGGAAAGGTTTTTGCACCAGACCATAACACTTAGAGGATTTCTTTCATCAGCCCTCTTTACCGACGAAGCAACCTTTACCACAACTGGCATCATCAGTGAGCATAAATGTTATCTGTGCGCTACAGACAATCCTCATCAAATAGTTTAGGATCAGTGTGTGGGCAGGGATTCTTGGCGACCACATTGTTGGACAAGTTATTATTCTACAAAGCCTCGACGGAGGAAAGTACCTCGACTTCCTGCAGAGTACTCTGTCCGGATTGCTTGAGAATGTGCTTTTCGCAATACAATAGATTATGTGGTTTCTGCGTGATGTAACACTACCCCTCTACCGCAATACAGTTCACCAGCACCTCAACAGTATCTTCCGCAGACGGTGGACAGGGCGCGGAGGCCCTGTAGGTTGGCCTGCTGGATCACCAGACTTAAACGCTCTGGTTTTTTACCTTTAAGGACATCTGAAAAGCGTTGTGTATGCTGAACCAGTTCCTGACGTGCAGGCCCTTCCATTTCCAGTCAGAAGACCGTCCCTGAAGTTTATCAGAACTCTGTGCAGGTTAGTCCATTACAGGGGTGTAACTGTCGTGTAACCACTCCGCCACAGGGCGTACATTATGAACAGGTGCTCGGTCGTGTTGAAAGATGCAATCGCCATCCCCGAATTGCTCTTCAGTAGTGGGAAGCAAGAAGGTGCTTAAAACATCAGCGTGGGCCTGTGCTGTTATAGTGCCACGCAAAACAACAAGGGGTGGAAGCCTACTCCATGAGAAACACGACCACACCATAACACCGCCGCCTCCGAATTTTCCTGTTGGCGCTACACACACTGGCAAATGACGTTCACCGGGCATTGGTCATAACCGCACGCTGCCATCGGATCACCACAATGTGTACCGTCACTCGCCACACCACACAACGTCTTTTCACTGTTCAATCTGTTTACGTTCCTTATACCAAGCGAGGCGTCGTTTGGCATTTACTGGCATGATTTGTGGCTTATGAGCAGCCACTCGACCATGAAATCCAAGTTTTCTCGTCTCCCGACTGTCATACTACTTGCTGTGGATCCTAATGCAGTTTGGAATTCCTGTTTGATGGTCTGGATAGATGTCTACCTATTATACATTACGATCCTCTTCAACTGTCGGCCGTCTCTGTCATTCAACAGACGAGGTCGACCTGCACGCTTTTGTGTTGTACGTGTCCCTTCACGTTTCCACTTAACTGTCAAATCGGAAACAGTGGACCTAGGGATGTTTAGGAGTGTGGAAATCTTGCGTACAGACGCATGACACAAGTGGCGGTTCTGAGCACTATGGGACTTAACATCTGTGGTCACCAGTCCCCTAGAACTTAAAACTACTTAAACCTAACTAACCTAAGGACATCACACACATCTATGGCCGAGGCAGGATTCGAACCTGCGACCGTAGCAGTCGCGCGGTTCCGGACTGCGCGCCTAGAACCGCTAGACCACCGCAGCCGGCGCATGACACAAGTGACACATAATCACCCGACCACATTCGAAGTCCGTGAATTCTGCGGAGCGGCCCATTCTTCTCTCTCACGATGTCTAATGACTACTGAGGTCGCTGATATGGAGTACCTGCCAGGAGTTTGTAACCTCCCCCTCACTTACCGACCTTAATGACAGTGAAAAATGAAACCGCGTGTACCTAATGGTAATTCTGGAAAAGCAATCGTCACCGAAGTTAACCTGTCGGTAAAGAGGGAGGAAAGGGTTACATCTAAATGAAAGGAAAAATGCAAGTGAAACTGGTGGAAAATAATTTTGAAATAGGGATAAAGTTAATAAAGAAAGTAAATGTGCGGCCGTTACGTTAACAATCAACTAGCGGTAATTAGATATTTGAGATTTGGGGGAAATTACGGTCGCCAGTCCTATGGACAATTACTATAATAACTGAAAAAGAAAGGTTATTACACATATAATTAGCACTAGAGGCGTGGCAACTGAAGGTTGACACGTGTAGTGTGAAAACTGAAAGTTTGTCAGAAGTAATAAATTTCGCTACACTCTGACTTAATTTAGCAAAAGAATTAATAAAACCGGAAAATCGAAAGTTAATTTAGTGACTGAAGTTAATAGTGAGCTTTCTTTCTTAAGCACATCGAAATCCAGTGCAATACGGTTAGTCTTGGACTACCTCAACAATCATTTCAAAGCAACTTGACTCTACGCAATTTAGAAACAAGAGATTTAACTTTGAACTTGAATTAAATGATTCTGAACTATTAACAATAGTAAAATTTAGTACGTACCAAGCTGAGCTGCAGTCACAGGTAAGCTAAAATATGCTAACAAAACTCGCACTCTAAATTTGTGCTCGTGTAACCTAAATATTGTAGCTAGCTACTGAACTTTGAAATTAAAGCAGTGAAATCTAATTATATTATTTTAATGCTGGCGTTTGAATTTCAACGACACTCGGGTTCATTTCGGAAAAGGAAGGGACCCTGCTTGGCAATGCAATCGGGACAATGAGCAACAAACGTTCATGCTAAGTTGCTGTAATTTTGCGAGGCAAATGGAACAATTTGAAAAGCTGAGGTCTGCCATACAGTTCTGAAACTTTACGTGCTTTTAGTCTTCCTTGTTGGTTGATTGAAGGTTTGAAGCCGTCGATCGAGGAGGTGGCGACAGTCACTCATTGTCGGCCGTCGCTGTTGCAGAAGCAGGATGTTGGCGCGCCTTCTTCTCGACACGGTCACCAGGCGAAACGGGCTCTTGATGTGCGCCAGCTAATGCTTCCCGTCCGCAACACCATGTCAGAAACTATCATCGCGAGTCGAGCGCAATTACATGCTGCCAAACCCCGAAAGCGCGGCAACTCGCGGGAGCGTCACACAACACCTGCTCCACTCGCTACTCCCGCCAGACTCTCACTGCCCGCGCCCCACGCGGCAGAGTTAACACTTCCAAAGATCCTACACACTTTGATTCTTCACACAACCTATCGATGTAATCGTTCGATAGCAGTTTTCCCTAGGCAAGACCCAGCGTAAAAATACAAATAATCTTTACACAACAAATCAATTATACATCGACATAAATGCAATAATACATATATATATACAAATAGTAAAACAATTACAATATGTAAAGACACAGAAATATCATATATTCAGGTAGCAAAAATAAGGAAAACAAATTATAGCACAATAGATGGAAATAGGAGGATATGCATTTCCGGCGTTACACGTGCCCCACATTGTCTGAGGATGTTCGTGTAACGTAAACAGACTCAGAAAATGTCCCAAAAAAGAAACAGCGGAAATGCATATGCTCAAAACATCAACAAAATTTAGCATTCGTCTAATTAATCATAAATCAATTTTTAGACCATAATAATTGAGTGGGGACACTCCTAATCTTATTCCACTCTGTCATCTTGAACAAAATAAAACAGGTTGCCAACATATTAAAATTCATAGAAAACATAGAAAATGGTTTAGCTATTCTAAAATTGTCAAAATTCCCAACAGTATCAAGAAATGGAATACTATTTACAAAATTAATCAGAGTACATGGTCATAAAAACAGGTAGATCAAAATACGCAAATTAATAATTAATTACACAGAATACACATTTTTACATAACCCTTTCATAATTAATATTCTCGTCATGGGAGTCCATTAAACGCTAAACAAGAAAATAACACACATCAGATCGAAAAAAACATAAATATTGACAGTAGAATTCTTTCAGCTGTCCAGGAAGAAAAACAATTCCGCCTTCCGTACTCGCAAGTACAAAGAATGCCGACAGCGGCCCAAGAGCCAACAGCGGCACCAGAGCCGACAGCGGCTCGCCTCGCCAGTATTGTTGCGCCCGCGTGTGCGGCACGCTTGATCTCACTCGCCCTTGTGACGGCGTTTCCAGAACGTCCGCTTCACTGAATTCTTTAGGAAAAACTCACTCCCGAGTAATCTCAAGGAGTCCATTAACACTATCACAGTGGATAACTCAACACTGTCCATCATCACACATGTATAAGCCTGAAACTTAAAACAGGGTCTAAGTACATCGGCAATGACTAGTAAAACACATATTCATGGAATCTTACAGCTAGTTATAAAATCATATTTACATTGCTTAATCTACTGTGACTCAGCTGAAAACTTAAACTAGCAGCTTGGATTTTTCAGTTGATTAGATCATGATTAAATTTATTAAAATTAAATTGATTAATCAAAATTAATTACTTATTAATTACAACTTCTTTAATGACCTTGGTCAGTCAAAAGCATGGCAATCTAGCAAATCGTTAAATTATACACTCTATATTTACATACTGTATAAATTACCCATTGTGTGGTATTAATCGATCCTAGGTTGGTACAATTTCAAGTCTACAATATTCCGCAAGCATTTGTGTGAGGTATACCAATGACTTTATATGGTCCATTATAAACAAACTTAAAATTAGAGATTTCATGGTCTATCTCGCTCGATTTCTCATGAGCTATTACAAGTACTAAGTCTCCGATTGCAAACTTAGCAAAACGCACTTTAGCGTCATGACGACGTGTGCGAGCATCGGCTTTTAGCTTCATTACTTCTCGCAAACGATCTTTTTTCACACCAATACTAATGTTAATCCTTGGAGGGAATTTGATTATCTCTTCCAATTCACTTTCTACACTTTTGTCAATGCCGAAATTCCTCATGTTACGGCAGTTCAAACCCATTCCTACGTCAATGTCATCCGGCCAGTTAACAATGTGTATAGGCTGGTATTGCCTATGCACACCGTCTCCTGCCTCGTCAAAACTAACTACTATTGTTTTATCTTGTGACGTACATGTCAAAGTTTTGCTTTCGCAATTAATCACTGCACAGTACTTTAATAGCCAATCTAACCCGATAATTACTTCCGTAGTCAAGTCTGGCACGACGACAAACTCTTGTTCAAATCTTGCCCCACATATCTCGAAGTGGACAAAAATCTGTTTTGTGACCGGTTTACTGGCCTTCCCAGTAGCACCGATAATTTTCACTCCTGTTACTGGCATAACTACGATGCCAGGTCTATCTTTCAGTAACTCAAATATTTTCCCAGATACAGCACTCAATTCTGCACCGGTGTCAATCAACACGTTTAGTTGTAGGTCGTGCATATTAACAGACACTACTATCTGTCTACACTTGTCCTCGACTGTTTCTTTATTTTCCCGCAGTAAATCCTCGTCTGTATCCAGGTCATTCCAGAAAAAACCATCCGGCTTTGATCCTAAATCCGGTTTATCTGGCGGCTTTTTCAGCCTCTGTTCACATACAGTTTTAATTTCAACACGTCTGTCCTGAGGCTTAGTCTGTAGCTTCGCCTCCAATACCGAAACCTTTTCCTGTAACTCGTCAACTAGTGAGTGCTGCTTTGCTATCACTTCACTAATTGTCACCTTCGTTGATTCCTCTTTGGTCAGATTGATCTCATCTGCCGATCTACCTGGAAGAATGTGCCCAGTAGCATCTGAAATTACTTCCTCTGGATCTGCGCAACCCACACTGCTACCGTCTGACCGCATAACGTCAGCTCTAACCTCATACACGCTGTAATCTACGTGCTTTTCTACCAATCGTTTCCGGCTATCACTAAAATTTTCGTAATCTTTCTCCTTAATACTCTCGCAATGTTTAAACTGGATGTTCGCGTCGGATGGGTCGGCTACTTCTACCACTGAAACTTTCGGTAAAGTCTGCCGGTTAGGGCCAGAGCTTTCCGTTACTACTTCAACATTCAACTCCTGCGGGACGAAACACGACGCATCTTGCTCGTGCTCCCCATTAACATCAACTATTTCTAGTAAAGTCTGCCGGTTAGGGCCAGAACTTTCTATCACTTCACAGTCACTACCTTCCTGCGGGACGAGACGCGGCAAATCCTGCCCGCGCTCCCCATAAACACTTCTCCCGTACAGGCCCCTATAATCTCTTAGTTCGTCGTATAAGCGACCGAACTGCCTTAACCAGACCTCATCCCTCTCTGCATCCCCTCGCTCGATGACGGACGTTTTATCCGACATCTGATCATCTTTCAACACTTGCGAATCATTCTTAAACTCAATCTCCAGTTCCGCTGTGGGTATTACAGCTGCCACTTTATAGTCGATTTCCGGAACACTACTTAAATTGTTCTCACTGACAGTGAATGTATTTTCTACTGCCGTGTCTACAGCTGATCTACTACTTGTGGGCGCACTCCTTTCTCCTAACACTGGCACACTCTCCCGCCGTTGATTATTCCACACGGAATTTTCATAACGACGACACCTGGGTTTTCTCCTGTTATTGGGCCGCCAAAATTTCTCCACGCCTGGTCGGCCCCTCACCGGCGCGGCTAATGGTTTCCCTGTCTCGTCCCAGCAGATACGCTCCCCGGATGCTGCTGAGGCGGCTGGTCACACCCTCTGGCGTTATTACTATTCTGTGAAGCCCGTATCACGTTAGTATGATACTGGTTTCCGTCATTCCTCTTATTATTTGCATTGTACCGATTGTTATTTCGGTCCGAACCATTATTGTTATTGCTGCCATGGTTGCGGTATGCATTATTCCCATGGTTATTGTTGTTGCGGTTGCTGTGGTACCCGTTGTTGTTACCACGGCCTCTACCAATGTCGCGATTATTGCGCCAATTGTCCTCGTCCTCCACTCTTTCCAGGAAATCATTGATTGTCCTGTAATTGCTTCCTACGTATCGTTTTGTATCATCTGGAAGCTTCTTGTAGAGTTCCCAGACTATTTCGGATTCCGAGCGGCGGTCACGCAAATATTCCAACTTGCGGATCCAGCCCTCACAAAACTCCTTCATCGAACCGCGCGAATTCGCATCGAAAGGCCTCGATACGACAAATTCGCGCCAGACACTTTGCTGTTTTTGCTCTGACCAGTATTCAGCCAGAAACAAATTTTTAAATTCGTCAAAAGTCAGGTTCGCAATGTTGAGGTTTAAGCCCCAACGCTTGGCATCACCAGCCAACACATCAATAATCGCATTAATTTTTCTCTCATCAGTCCATGATCTGGGTAAAACTCTTTCACAATTTTTAATGAAATCCGTCGGGTGTATACCGCCTTTTTTCAAGGGGTCGAACCGCTCCTCTTTCGTCAACAACTCCGAACTATGTGCACAGATTGGCACATAGCTCTGTTTTTCGTCAAGTTTCCTTTCTAATTCCGACACCCTCGTAATCACTTGGCAAGTGGTTGTCGCAAGCGTTTCCACTTCCCTCTTTTTCTCTTCGCAGGTATTAGCCTGCTTCGTCACTTTGGTATCTACTTCGGATACTAAAGCCTTTAAAGTTTCCACCTTCTTTTGATCCTCTTTTTTCACTAATTGAATTTGTTCCGTCACCTTATTCTCGATGATCGGAGCAACTGATTCTCCTACACCTTTCTCGATTCTGCTAATTTCAGAATAAAAACGAGTATTTATGCTCGCAATTTCCGCCTGAACGCCTATCATTTCCTGTTTAAGATTACCGATTTCGCTATTAATCACAACAATATCTTCTTTGATTTTATCAACTTTTGTGTTAACAACTCCAACATTGTTGTTAACAACATTAATAGCTTTGTTCTGATTGTCTAGCATCCGTTCAAATTTTTCAGACTGAGCTTCTTGCTTGACCGATTGACTCTTGATTTCGTTAATCAAAACGTTCAATAAATCAGTTAAATTCCCGGAAACTACCGGTTTTACTTCCGTAGCGGCTTCCTCTTTAATTGTCCCCCCGTATTCGTCATCAAGGGATTCAGATTTGATTTTCACTCCCGATTCCGAAACATATTCTAAAGTTTGGACTTCCATTTCTGCTCTTTGTTGCGTTTCGGCGGTCGTGTCTTTCACGCTAGCCGCCTGCCCCTGAACAATGGGTACCGCGGTGGGCGTTTCCCACTGTTCGACCGATTGTTCCGTATCTAAGTCTACCAAATTTTGGTAATTGTTGCCTTCACTCATTTTAATAATTTTCAATATAAATGCAAAATCTCAACTCTAATTAGGATTCCTCACACGAATATTCTCGCTGACGTATCGACCATTTCGTAACCAGTACTTTGTTACGAGATTTGTACAATGCAAAATTCGTGTCCAGAACAACCTCAAATCCGAAGATTGCAGGTTCGAGTCCTGTCACGGTCGCCACGTGTAACCTCCCCCTCACTTACCGACCTTAATGACAGTGAAAAATGAAACCGCGTGTACCTAATGGTAATTCTGGAAAAGCAATCGTCACCGAAGTTAACCTGTCGGTAAAGAGGGAGGAAAGGGTTACATCTAAATGAAAGGAAAAATGCAAGTGAAACTGGTGGAAAATAATTTTGAAATAGGGATAAAGTTAATAAAGAAAGTAAATGTGCGGCCGTTACGTTAACAATCAACTAGCGGTAATTAGATATTTGAGATTTGGGGGAAATTACGGTCGCCAGTCCTATGGACAATTACTATAATAACTGAAAAAGAAAGGTTATTACACATATAATTAGCACTAGAGGCGTGGCAACTGAAGGTTGACACGTGTAGTGTGAAAACTGAAAGTTTGTCAGAAAAAATAAATTTCGCTACACTCTGACTTAATTTAGCAAAAGAATTAATAAAACCGGAAAATCGAAAGTTAATTTAGTGACTGAAGTTAATAGTGAGCTTTCTTTCTTAAGCACATCGAAATCCAGTACAATACGGTTAGTCTTGGACTACCTCAACAATCATTTCAAAGCAACTTGACTCTACGCAATTTAGAAACAAGAGATTTAACTTTGAACTTGAATTAAATGATTCTGAACTATTAACAATAGTAAAATTTAGTACGTACCAAGCTGAGCTGCAGTCACAGGTAAGCTAAAATATGCTAACAAAACTCGCACTCTAAATTTGTGCTCGTGTAACCTAAATATTGTAGCCAGCTACTGAACTTTGAAATTAAAGCAGTGAAATCTAATTATATTATTTTAATGCTGGCGTTTGAATTTCAACGACACTCGGGTTCATTTCGGAAAAGGAAGGGACCCTGCTTGGCAATGCAATCGGGACAATGAGCAACAAACGTTCATGCTAAGTTGCTGTAATTTTGCGAGGCAAATGGAACAATTTGAAAAGCTGAGGTCTGCCATACAGTTCTGAAACTTTACGTGCTTTTAGTCTTCCTTGTTGGTTGATTGAAGGTTTGAAGCCGTCGATCGAGGAGGTGGCGACAGTCACTCATTGTCGGCCGTCGCTGTTGCAGAAGCAGGATGTTGGCGCGCCTTCTTCTCGACACGGTCACCAGGCGAAACGGGCTCTTGATGTGCGCCAGCTAATGCTTCCCGTCCGCGACACCATGTCAGAAACTATCATCGCGAGTCGAGCGCAATTACATGCTGCCAAACCCCGAAAGCGCGGCAACTCGCGGGAGCGTCACACAACACCTGCTCCACTCGCTACTCCCGCCAGACTCTCACTGCCCGCGCCCCACGCGGCAGAGTTAACACTTCCAAAGATCCTACACACTTTGATTCTTCACACAACCTATCGATGTAATCGTTCGATAGCAGTTTTCCCTAGGCAAGACCCAGCGTAAAAATACAAATAATCTTTACACAACAAATCAATTATACATCGACATAAATGCAATAATACATATATATATACAAATAGTAAAACAATTACAATATGTAAAGACACAGAAATATCATATATTCAGGTAGCAAAAATAAGGAAAACAAATTATAGCACAATAGATGGAAATAGGAGGATATGCATTTCCGGCGTTACAAGTTGGCAGCACAATGCACCTAATGTGAAAAACGTACGTTTTGGGGGATGTCCAAATACTTTTGATCACATAGTGTATCTGGTCGCATATACATCACGTTCTAGTGAAACCAAGTTCATCGTTGGATGCTTTACCGGCCACCCGATTCTGCTGTGATAGTTATTAGACTCATTCAGAGAATTTCTACCATCAGTGGAGCGTAAATATCCAGAATGTTGGAGGCGACTTTAACCTACCCTGTATGGACTGGGATGTATATGGCATAATTGCGGGGGTACAGACAGACAGATATGCGAAGAACCTGTCTTCACCAGCTGGTTCAGCATCTCACATGCAGTGGAAATATTTCAGACCGTATAGCTACAAATAAGCGATTATGCTGTCATTGCAGCAACTACCGTTAGGAAAGCCAATAAATCAGTCAAGAAGGCTAGGAGAGTGTTTCTGATAGAAAGAGAAGATAAGCAGTTGTTAGTAAGCAAGTTGTTAGCATCTCACTAAGAAACTGAACTGACATCACTTAGTTCCAGTAAGATGGACGCAGAGGAATTATGGGAAAAGGTTAAGCAGATTTTAAATCTTGTTCTGGAGAATAATGTGCCTAGTAATGGATTAAGGACGGGGAAGGCCCACCATGTTTCAATAACGAGATTTGGAAACCGCTTAGGAAGCAGAGGCTGTTGCACTCGCGGTTCAAAGCAGAACGTTCAAACGACGACAGGCAAAGGTTAATAGAGACTTGTGGGTCTGTGAAAAGACCTATGCGCGAAACATCCAACAACTGCTACCACCACACCTAGCAAAAGATCTGGCACAGAATTCGAGAAAATTCTGCTCCTATCTAAAATCGCTAAGTGGGTCCAAGGTTACCATCTAGTTACTTGTTGACGAGTCTGGTGCAGTTAAAGATAGCAAAACGAAAGCCGAAGTTTTAAATTTCACCTTTAAGAAATCGTGCATACAGGACAATCGCAGAAACAAAGTGTCGTTTGACCATCAAACAGTCTCTCGTATGGACGACATAATGATAAGCATTTCTGGCGCAGAGAAACAATTGAGACTTGAAAAGAAATAAGCCACCAGGCCCAGATGGTATACCAACTCGGTTTTTCCGATTTGCTGCAGAATATTTGAACATCTTCTCAGTTAGAATATGATAAATTTTCCTGATATCGAGAAGGTTATATTCACGAAACAGCATGGCTTTATAAAGCTTCGCTAGTGTGACACTGAGCTTACCCTTTTCTGACATGGTATACTGCGAATTATGGACGAAGAGCAACAGGATGATTCTATATTTCTAGATGTCCGTAAAGTGTTTGACACGGTGTCCCAAAAAAATGGTTCAAATGGCTCTGAGCACTATGGGACTCAACTGCTGAGGTCATAAGTCCCCTAGAACTTAGAACTACTTAAACCTAACTAACCTAAGGACATCACACACATCCATGCCCGAGTCAGGATTCGAACCTGCGACCGTAGCAGTCGCACGGCTCCGGACTGAGCGCCTAGAACCGTACGGTGTCCCATTCCAGGCTCTAAAAGAAGGTACGAGCATATTGTGTAAGTTCACATGTGAGTGGCTTGAAGACTTCACAAGTTATAGAACCCAGTACGTTATCCTCGACGGTGAGTGGTCATCAACAACAAAGGTATCGTCAGGACTGCCGCAGGGAAGTGTGATAGGACCGCTGCTGTTACCTGATTACATAAATGATTTGCTGCACAGGGGGGCAGCGATCTGCGGTTGTTTGCTGATGATGCTGTGGTCTACGGTAAGGTGTCGAAGTGGAGTGATTCTAGGAGGATACAAGACAAGTTAGACAAGTTAGACAAAATTTCTAATTGGTGGCACGAATGGCAGCTATAGCTAAATATACAACAGTGATTTTAATGCGGGTGAGTAAGAAGAGCAAACCATTAACGTTTGGGTACAGAAATTTTTAATGTCCTACTTGACACAGTCACATCGTTTAAATATATGGGCGTAACGTTGCAAAGCGAAATGAAATGGAACGAGCATGTGGTAGAGAAGGCGAATAGTCGACTTCGGTTTATTGGGAGAATTCTAGGAAAGAGTACTTGATCTGTAAAGGAGACAGCGTATGGGACGTTAGTGCAACCTATTCTTGAGTACTGCTTGGGTGTTTGGGATCCGTGTCAGGTCGGATGAAAGGATGACATCGAAGCAATTCAGCTAGAACAGTCCCCTGCTGACATGCAGGGTCAGTGGATTCATGAGGTTCTCTCCATACTCGTACACGTCCATCCGCTCGATAAAATTTGAAACGAGACTCGTCCGACAAAGCAACATGTTTCCAGTCATCAACAGTCCAATGTCGGTGTTTGACGGGCCCAGGCAAGGCGTAAAGCTTTGTGTCGTGAAGTCACCAATGTTACAGGAGTGGTCCTGCAGCTCCGAAAGCCCATATCGATGAATGGTTCGCATGCTGACACTTGTTGATGGCCCAACATTGAAAACTGCAGCAATTTGTGGAAGCGTTGCACTTCTGTCAGAGTGAACAATTCTCCTCAGTCGTCGTCGGTCCCGTTCTTGCAGGACCTTTTTCCAGCAGTAGCGATGTCGAAGATTTGATATTTTACCGGATTGCTGATATTCAAGGTACACTCGTGAAATGGTCGTACGGGAAAATCCCCGTTTCATCGCCACCTCAGAGATGCTGTGTCCCATCGCTCGTGCGCCAACTATAACACCACTTTCAAACTCACTTCAGTCCTGATAACCTCCCATTGCAGCAGCAGTTACCGATCTAACAACTGCGCCAGATACTTGTTGCCTTACACAGGCGTTGCCGGCCGCAGCGCCGTATTCTGCCTGTTTACATATCTCTGTATTTGAGTACGCATGACAATACCAGTTTCTTTCGCGCTTCAGTGTATAACTTCTAAGATACAACTCGAGAATGATGACTGGCAAAATTGGAATGAACCGCACCTTTACAGAGCGGCTCAAAAAATCGTCTGTATCCCTGTGGCCGCCGCGACGCAGTGTTCTGTGGCTTGTAGAGTTCAAATGTTGACGTAGATCGAAGAAATCAGAACCCAAAGTGGCATTCGAATTGTATTGAGGATGAGGATATGAATAATGCCAGCGGGGAAGAATCCTGTGATACGGTGGAAGACGTCTGACTTGGCTTACCGGACAACAGCAGTTTTCGGTGTAACGAAAACTAAAATTTGGGAAACCTTCAACAAATCGCGCAGTCCGATAGCAGTTCGCAAGCTCCTAACGGGGGAATAATTATTTGCCGGGAGCGGAGCCGGCGCGGCGGGCGGCGGCCAGCCATCAGACGGTGGTTTAATTACGAGTTTGGAATGAACAGCTCCAGCAATGGACGGCTGTCGGGTCCAGAGCTCGCCCGGCCTGGCTCTGGCTGCTCCACTGGCCGCTGAGTGGCGGGCGAGAAACGCGCCGGCAGTCTCTGTCCCTCCAGTGCACTCGGTTTCACCTGCTTTGACGCTCTGATCGAGGCCGGTGTGCAGATATTCCGACCTGCGGGGAAATTAATGTTTGCAGCTGTTTCATACACGTCGCCACTTCAATCCGGTGACAAGCTGAGAGAACAAACGCATAGGCGACATGGAAGCTGGGACTGATTCATTTCGGTCAGTACAATAGGAAAGCGTCCGTTTTAAATCTGTCTTTCACACACGTTACTAATTATGCGTGTAAGTTTCGCGTGTATACATATATACATACAGGGTGGTCCGATCATATTGACCGGGTCAAGTATCTCACTAAATAAGCATCAAACGAAAAAAAAATACAAAGGACGAAACTCGTCTAACTTGAAGGGAAACCAGATGGCGCTATGGTTGGCTCGCTAGATGGCGCTCCCATAGGTCAAACTGATATCAACTGCCCTTTTTTAAAATAGGAACCTACATTTTTATTATATATTCGCGTAGTACGTAAAGAAATATGAAAGTTTTAGTTGGACCACGTTTTTCGCTTTGTGATACAGGGCGCTGTAGTGGTCAAAAACGTATTAAGTACGTGGTATCACGTAACATTCCGCCAGTTCGGACGGTATTTGCTTCGTGATACATTACCCGGTTGCCAACTGCGGAAAAGGTCGATATCGTGTTAATGTATGGCTATTGTGATCAAAATGCCAACGGGCGTGTGCTATGTATGCTGCTCGGTATCCTGGACGACATCATCCAAGTGTCTGGACCGTTCGCCGGATAGTTACGTTATTTAAGGAAACAGGAAGTGTTCAGCCACATGTGAAACGTCAACCACGACCTGCAACGAATGATGATGACCAAGTAGGTGTTTTAGTTGCTGTCGCGTCTAATCCGCACATCAGTAGCAGACAAACTCCGCGAGAATCGGGAATCTCAAAAACGTCGGTGTTGAGGATGCTACGTCAATATCGATTGCACGCGTACCATATTTGTATGCACCAGGAACTGCATGGAGACGACTTTGAACGTCGTGTACATTTCTGCCACTGGGCACAAGAGAAACTACGGGACCGTGACAGATATTTTGCACGCGTTCTATTTAGCGACGAAGCGTCAGTCACCAACAGCGGTAACGTAAACCGGCATAATATGCACTATTGGGTAACGGAAAATCCACGATGGCTGCGACAAGTGGAACATCAGCGACCTCGGCGGGTTAATGTATGGTGCGGCCTTATGAGAGGAAGGATAATTGGCCCCCATTTTATCGATGGCAATCTAAATGGTGCAGTGTATGCTGATTTCCTACGTAGTGTTCTACCGATGTTACTACAAGATATTTCACTGCATGACAGAATGGCGATGTACTTCCAACATGATGGATGACCGGCACATAACTCGCATGGGGTTGAAGCGGTGTTTAATAGCATATTTCATGACAGGTGGATTGGTCGTCGAAGCACCATACCATGGCCCGCACGTTCACCGGATCTGACGTCCCCTGGTTTCTTTCTGTGGGGAAAGTTGGAGGTTATTTGCTATCGTGATCCACCGACAAAGTCTGACAACATGCGTCAGCGCATTTTCAATACATGAGCGAACATTACGGAAGGCGAACTAGTCGCTCTTGGGAGGAATGTCGTTACACGTATTGCCAAATGCATTGAGGTTGACGGACATCATTTTGAGCATTTATTGCATTAATGTTGTATTTGCAGGTAATCACGCTGTAACAGCATGCGTTTTGAGAAATGACAAGTTCACAAAGGTACATGTATCATATTAGAACAACCGAAACAAAATGTTCAAACGTGCCTACGTTCTGAATTTTAATTTAAAAAACCTACCTGCCACCAACTGTTCACCTAAAATTGTGAGCCATATGTTTGTGACTATTACACCGCCATCTATAGCGAAAATAGTGGTCCAACTAAAACATTCATATGTCTTTACATACAACACGAATATGTAATAAAAATGGGGGTTCCTATTTTAAAAAACGCAATTCATATGCATTTGACCTATGGCAGCGCCATCTGGTTCAAAATGGTTCAAATAGCTCCGAGCACTATGGGACTTAACTTCTGAGGTCATCAGTCCCCTAGAACGTAGAACTATTTAAACCTAACTAACTTAAGAACATCACACACATCCATGCCTGAGGCAGGATTCGAACCTGCGACCGTAGCGGTAGCGCAGTTCCAGACTGCAGCGCCTAGAACCGCTCGCCCACTCCGGCCGGCGTGCCATCTGGTTTTCCCTGACAGGGAGAAGGAACAGGACGATAAAACATCTGTTAAGACATCACGGGATGATTCCATGGTACTAGAGGGAGTTGTAGAGGGCAAAACCTGTAGAGGAACACAGAGGGCGTAGGCTGCAAGTGAGATGAAGAGGCTGGCACAGGAGAGGAATTCGTGGCGGGCTGCATCAAACCAGTCAGTACACTGATGACTCAAAGAAAAAGGAAGATAATGTTGGCAAGTGTGGCATTCAGTTCTGCCGTGACTTCTGCAGCTGCCGTCCTGGTAGCAGTTACTCACTCGTAACTGTGGTGTCACCGCCAGACACCACACTTGCTAGGTGGTAGCCTTTAAATCGGCCGCGGTCCATTAGTATACGTCGGACCCGCGTGTCGCCATTGTCAGTGATAGCAGACCGAGCACCACCACACGGCAGGTCTAGAGAGACGTACTAGCACTCGCCCCAGTTGTACAGCCGACGTTCATAGCAATGGTTCACTGACAAATACGCTCTCATTTGCCGAGACGATAGTTAGCATAGCCTTCAGCTACATTTGCTACCACCTAGCAAGGCGCCGTATTCAACTGATAATTAATATTATGAAGCATGTACCGAAACGAGAGATGTTCTACAATTGTGGATTAATGTTAAGTATTACATCATCTACGTACTTAATTTACAATTCTCAAGATATTGTCCTGTTCCAGACCTCACTCCAGTCAGCGCGTAATTAAAGGCGTGCATTTCGGCCTCCTCTAGAAAAACAGTGTTGGCTCTTCTGCCAACACTACAGTAACCACGACTGACTCTCGGAAGATATTGGGGACGCTGCACGGGGTGTCTCTCGTGGCCAGTGAAAACAGCTCAACCTGCAGGCTTGGCTAATATCTGGGTTTATGCTCAGAGAATGCATCTCACGCGGTCTTTCCATACTTTTGTCTAACACCTGTGCATCTGAACGTTCTGTGGGATTATCCACGATTTTTTCTCCTGTGGAAATGGCTTCAAGTCAGAGTAACACTTGCACCTAACGTTCTCAGTTTTTTAAATGTATTCCAAATTGTCTCATCCTGTGGACGTCCTAAGGCGTATCCTGCATCACATTTCTGATTTTAATTAATTTTCACAGGTATTTTCTTCGCCATTTCTGCAGAGACTCTCCTCATTTTTTCGACCACTTATGTAGAGTCTTCTACCGCAAGCCAGCGAAAGAGATAGTGGTGTCATGGATGACCGGTATCCTCTTTTTACAACACATACGCACACCTGGACTGATACGGTTCTTTATTTACAAGAACATTCACTTAACCTGAATAGAGGCCATGTTCTGTGGTACAAGCTAATCAGTAATAGTCCGCTTGCAGACAATATCAGTAAACTTGTTATAGCCACAAATCTGGTCGCTATGCACTGTCGTTGCCTGTGTGAGTCAGTGAAGCCCTTCGGTCAGCTGCGGCGGCCTAAATGCATGCTGTTGAGAGAGCGTTAGTGGTGTGCGGCTAGCGCGTGTGTCCCTGGCCTGTCTTGTGATAGGCGCGGTTGATCCAGCGCCCTCTACCGATCTTTGCGCTACATCCTTGCCGACCGGCAGCTTACGCCAGCACAACTTAATTGTCAACACCGTTTATCGATTATCTCCTTTTCGTATTTGCCCACAATCTCGACTCACTTCCACAGAATGCTGTGTTGCAAGCGCATATTATCAGAAATTTGATTCCCCGGTTTACGTTATTTCTGATACCACTAGACCCCTTGAACCGTCGATTTCTTTTCAAAGATTATTCTTAAGAATTTATTTTATTTACTAGCGATTCATCAAGAACATTAACACATTTAATCACACTATGTAAGCGTGGAGGTAGTTGCCAGCGAATAATTGATGAGACCACGTCGCTGCCCAGTTCAACGAACCAACAAGGCCCAACCACACCGCGACTCGGGAAATGGTGTTCATCCTGAGGATCCAAGACGTCATCGACTAAGACTATCGGCCGAGCAAACGACCAACGGCAGCCTGCTCTCGCCGACAACGGTCCCGGCGATTACTGACACCACACGGACCCGACTGTTGCTGGCTGCCAACTCTTCCCGACTGATAATGGCGTCAGCGCTCAGCAGACACATGTCGCCATCCGACGACCAGCCGACCGATCGACCAACGGCCTTCCGTCTGCGTCGACCACGGTCCCGGGGCATATTTGCACCTTGCGGACCTGCCTGCTGCTGACTGCCAACTCGTCCAGCCGCGGAGTAACGACGAACCCGACTCAGTCCACAACCCAACAGCGACTGAAACTTAGATCCGACTGACTAACCGGCGAACTCTTCGCGTCCCTTAAATGCACGTGAATAGGCAACCTTTCCCCTTTCCCACCAGAGGGAGACACCAAATTTGCAATTTCCACAGCGGCGCCACCGCCAGAAACGGAGGGCGACTGCTTCACACTACGCGCTGCGGCGCGCACTTAAAAGCACCAGTTTTTACCACCGCTCGCCCCTCTTTTGACGAGGAGTCCTTGTCTTGCTTTTTGCAGTCTCCATGATATGTCCTTCTCGCGTTCGTATCTCATGCGTTATTTTGGCGCATTTCCTGGTGGTTTTTGTACCGGGATCTCTTGCAAACGTAAATTAAATGATTTCTTCTGTCCGTTATCTTCTGGATCTATGGTACAATACTGTATCTTCCGACCTTCCAGTTCGCCAGGTGCTAGGTTCCGTGACACTACTGACGCAACTGACGACGGCACGCCCTGGCTGACACACATGCCCAGGGTGACGGACAGAATCGGGCGTATATTGCGCAAACGCCGTGTAAAGGCTAAACTACACACCGACCAAGAAGATCAGAGAGTGTCTCAGAACAATAAAGGGTCCCAATCGCAATCTGGTGAATGTAACGTGTATGTGTGGAAAATTTTATGTGTGAGTGACTTGGGGAACAGTCAGTACCAGGAACGTCAGCACACATAGTCCTGCAGATTGGCGCCACTGATAAAGACTCAGCCGCGATAAAGCATGAGCTATGTGAGACTCACTACATGAAAAGAAAGGCAAACAAATTCTCCGACAGTAGCCATCTCACCTGTTTGTTCAGGAAAGCCATTGGCGTTAATAAACATGACAGCAATTTTAACATTAAAGCAGGAACTGTCAGTGTCAACGAATCGTTGTGGGTATCGAGGCGAGTGTCAGACCGGCAGTGACAATGGAAAGGCCCTCAGGAGTTGACGGAACAGGTACATATAACTCCTGGCCACGGGCTTGACTCCCGTTTGTCAGCATCAATGGAGAAATTACGGAATATAACTGCGTGACAGGTGAGTAGTGACCGGGATTACACGTGTTTTAACGTTGAAACTATTACGTTTTAACGACCTGACAACTAAAGAAGCAGCCTGTCCAGGTCTTAGTGTGCAGAACTGCTAATTTGAACAGAAATAAAAAAAAAAAAAACTAAGTGTCTATCACTACACACTGCTCTCATTAAAAACCCAAGTTCATTACCTCCTTAACAAGAGATTCATATTATTATGAACAAAGTTTTAACTAAATAACATTGCTGCTAAACAGAGTAAACAGAATTTCATTGTGGTTTCATGCAAAGTCTAATGTTCGTGTCACTCATGTCGTAAGGACAAGCTGAAGCTTGATGCTGGGATATGACGTCTTCCTGCAGTACAGCACTTGGCGGGTGTCGAATCTGACGTCCTGTGTGACAGATAATCCACTGTCAATAGCCTCACGTGTCTGTACTCCATGAGATGTAGATGGAGATTCATCCGAGGATTGTCTCGCTATCTGATCTGTTCCACTCCGATTTCCACTCCAGACCCCCATTAGGAAAATTGCTCACTCCGTCGAGTTCCGTACGACAGAATTCGGTAGCGTTACGGTGTCAGTGATCGGCAGAGACATGTCATGGGTGAAGTTAGGACGGGCCAGCGTTTTGCTAAAGAGGTGCATTTTTTTTTCTGACGTCCACGAGACGTTTCCGCTAGCTATCTTAACTAGTATTGCGCGATGTTTAAGAAGATTAACGTTCTGAAAGCTCTGTCCTTCCGTGGCCGTGTGCTGATTACCTCAGTTATGAAATAAAATTAACTGTCGCTGAGGACGATTGTAATACACCACAGTATCCAGGATCTGGACTACGTGTTTGCAGTCATCAATAAATAACAGAGGCCAACGATGGAAAAACTTTGCTGCCGAAAATACCTTATTCTTATGTTCTTTGGGGTGGGAAATCCAAATATGATACTTAAAAAACTGTATCACCTACCATTTCTTTACATTTTAGAGTCAAGTTATCAAATTAAGCGATTTTTTAAAAGGATTTAACAGCTTTTACATAGTAAAAAAACTGATTAAAAAGGAGGTGTAATGAATTTAGATGATATTGGTAGCACTGCTGGAAAACATTTGCTGGGAAAAAAAGGTCGATTCTAATTTTGTGTTAACAGATGGTGTTTTGTTTACAGTCAACTTAACCTCACTTTCGCGTTTCCTGTACATGTGCTCAGTACCACGTCTAATCGTGGTTGTAAAAACTCTGCTGACAGTTTTGTGATATTTGTGGTGAATTTGTGATTAAAAAACACCAAAGAAACATTACAGAATTTGTGAAAAAGGTTTATCTACCATACTTTTTACCTAAACTTCTTGATCAAGATAAATCTCGGGGGCCACATAAGGTATGTTACGTATGTGTTGAAGATCTGAGAAAAATGTCCAAAAAGGAGGAAAAAGCCTTTAGCTTTGCTGTTCCTATCTTATTGCTCGAAAACTATGGGTGATAGAAAAGAACTAAGGGTAGATTTGGATTCAGCTCATAAAAATCTATAAAGATCAGCTATCAAAGTAAAAAAGGTTTTTCAAAAAGAATTTTTCGTTGGCCTGTGTAATTGCTTCAAGCATTAAATTAACGAAATGTTACTCCTTGTCACTATGTATGGTGATGGAATTGCACTGCCTTGTTACCGTACATCTAGTACCGTCAGGCAGACGAAAATTCGTTTTTATATACGCAATCAAACATCCCTCCATATCTCATCTACTGTCTGTCTTTAGATATGTAAGTGAAAGTCACTCGTCACCTTCTCTTTGTGTATGTTCCGGCTTATCTCAGGAACTAATTCTGTTGATTTTGATCCAGTTTTCAATAGGAGTAGATCGATTCCCGTGAAAATTTATAAATATTTCGGACACGTTGGCTGAACTATGCTGAACTAAATTCTCTCGTGTAACAATATCGTCGTCATACACGTGTCAGCACTGTTTCCCATTTTACAAGTTTCGCTGACTCATTAGTTATTGGGCCGTAACTGAAGGCAAGTGCCACCTGTTGGCGGTATTATAACTGCAACGACTGTAGTAACTGTTTTCTCTGGCAGAGCGTTGTAAGGTAAAACTGTCTGGCAGGTGCCACCCCCGCTGGCTGTTACCACAACTGTTAGCAGAGCGGTAATTTATAGCACGCGAATTGTGAAGTTTTGCGTCTTTTTACTATGTGTGTGTTTCTTATTACTTTGACTGTAATGTTGAGAGTATAATGCAAAGTTTTCTCGCAGTCTTCTTGTATGAATCAGTCAATTTTAAGAGTGGTCGGTAGGAAAAGTATTGGATTTTTTGATTGTTGACTATGTGGTGAGAATGTGTGACAGGACTTAAGAATTTTGTATCGAAGAGTCGTTACGCTGTAGTTCAAGGGGAAAAGTCCAATGCTCTTAAATGGTTGCGAAAAACACTTTTTGCTACAATTTGAGTAATTGTTGAAATGGTTCAAATGGCTCTGAGCACTATGGGGTTTAACATCTGAGGTCATCAGTCCCCTAGAACTTAGAAATACTTAAACCTAACTAACCTAAGGACATCACACGCATCCATGCCCGAGACAGGATTCGAACCTGCGACCGTAGCAGCAGCGCGGTCCCGGACCGAAGCGCCTAGAACCGATCTGTCACAACGGCCGGCAGTAATTTGTTCAAACTGAATATCAAAGCAGAAGAGAAGAGACAACGTTTCCAAACAGCACGAGAAAAAAAGTGGTGATCCAGAAACTATTAGTAATGAAACAGAAATGTGTTTAATATCAGTACAAATCACAATGAGAAAAATGATATGGACAATATGTTACCACTGTAAATACAGGCGATTCGTAGAATGGAATCTAAGGTTACAGAGACAGAATCTATACGTCAGGAGTTCACACCAAATTTCCTGAATTGTTGGAAATCCACGAAATAATAAGGTGACCGATTGCTATACCTGCTGCTACAGTATGAATATGATGCCACGGTTGTCTAGTGCTCAATGCCAGAACACCTACGGCTCGCATAAATCGAACAAAAATTGAAATCTTTTAAATTCCCTCAGTTTGAAGATACATACAATCAAAATATTACGTTAGATAGGCAAACAAAAGAAGACATAGTCCGTCCACAGCTCGCTGCTTTTCTCTAAAAGTGATAAGTGGTTAACCTCTACAAAATATCACTTGTATTCTCCAATTGATTCTATTTATTTGAAACCGTTCTCAAAAATCATGTTGTAATCGGGATCATACCACTATGTGGGCATTACGAATAGTCAGTGCTAAACGACGAGAACGGACATTTCTTTGTGTTAATTTGTCCGATTTCAAGGGTGTGCTGTGCAGACAGAGGCAGCAGATCGCGTGTTTTCTATTTTTGTTGTAAACTACGAATGAACTGTTCAGCTTTATGTTTCCTCCCTGTGTTGTGTCACAAGCTGGTTGTGGCTCCTCCCATATTTTGACTTTTAAAGCAAATGCAGCATTGTACTTCATTGCACCGCCCTTCGTAAAATTACTTCAAGGCTAAGGATGATGTAATTCTCTAATGCAACTAATGTCCGACGACGGCAATGAGATATTACCGTGTAGAGCAGACGAAGCGAGTCTTGCACGCGCATACCGTGTAATAGGTCAAACAACATGGTAGCAGGTACATTATTGTATCAATAGTGCTCTGCAAGTTCTAATGCCATGTCTTTGTTGCTCGTTTCTGTCAGCATTGTTATTAAAACAGCACTGGTCTCTTTTCCCATTTTCCATAATGACGCACTATTTGACGGCAATGTAGATTCTACGAATAAAAATTACTCGTTATGTAAAAAGGGTTTATTTCAACACGAAACAAGGTGGTATTGGTGCTGTGGTTGATTTATCGGTTTTTTACCCGTTTATTTCTAAAAAATATATACACCTACTATAACGGAGACCAAATAAATACCGAGAAATACTGTTTATTCAGAACTAAAATACCGATATCGGTTTTAACAGATCGGTTTCTCCCGTCCATATTACGGCCGCAGGCAGCTGCCGTGGCTGCTGTCGGTTGGACGGGAAGCCTTCCGTGTCTCACAGCTCCCGTCATTCGCACAAGCGTCACTACAACTATTGACTAAACACGGACAGGTGACGTTTGAATCTCCTGACTGAGAACTTTTCTCAGATGTGCCGCTTCAATGGAAGTAATGACATTCAGTTACCTATCACTGTTCCTCAGTTTTACTCCTAACTCTACAAAGTAGCCCATAAACAAAACTAACACACAAATAGTCTGTTCATACCTAGTGGTAACCAATGGCTCGTGAAGTCAGCCCGCTCCAAAACCAAGGCAATAATTGTAGGACGAACCACCCGCACCTTCCGCCTCCGTGAGTTTTACCTTATCCTTTACGACCGTCCTATCTAGTTAACTAACACACTAAAATCTCGCGGACTAGCTACGAAACTGCAACTAACGTGGAAATTCGTCTTCTAACCATCCAACAAAGGGCTCACAATAGACTAAAACTATTAAAACTACTGACTGGCCGAACTTGGGGATTGCATCCCTTCACCATCCTGCACACGTGCAAACCCTTGATCCGACCAATCTTTTGCTGTGCAGATGTCGCGTGGATATCCGTCCCCTAAGTTCTCTATCGCCTTCCGCATCTGTCTACCTTCCCCCGCATTGATATAGTACCCACTCAACAAATTCCCACATCTCCTCGCTCGCAATGAGAACCTCTGAACATCCAACACCATTCGCAAGTCCAGCTCCAAAAAGTCTATGGATGGTTTCCTCTCTACTTTCTAATCCTACACTCCTGGAAATGGAAAAAAGAACACATTGACACCGGTGTGTCAGACCCACCATACTTGCTCCGGACACTGCGAGAGGGCTGTACAAGCAATGATCACACGCACGGCACAGCGGACACACCAGGAACAGCGGTGTTGGCCGTCGAATGTCGCTAGCTGCGCAGCATTTGTGCACCGCCGCCGTCAGTGTCAGCCAGTTTGCCGTGGCATACGGAGCTCCATCGCAGTCTTTAATACTGGTAGCATGCCGCGACAGCGTGGACGTGAACCGTATGTGCAGTTGACGGACTTTGAGCGAGGGCGTATAGTGGGCATGCGGGAGGCCGGGTGGACGTACCGCCGAATTGCTCAACACGTGGGGCGTGAGGTCTCCACTGTACATCGATGTTGTCGCCAGTGGTCGGCGGAAGGTGCACGTGCCCGTCGACCTGGGACCGGACCGCAGCGACGGACGGATGCACGCCAAGACCGTAGGATCCTACGCAGTGCCGTAGGGGACCGCACCGCCACTTCCCAGCAAATTAGGGACACTGTTGCTCCTGGGGTATCGGCGAGGACCATTCGCAACCGTCTCCATGAAGCTGGGCTACGGTCCCGCACACCGTTAGGCCGTCTTCCGCTCACGCCCCAACATCGTGCAGCCCGCCTCCAGTGGTGTCGCGACAGGCGTGAATGGAGGGACGATGGAGACGTGTCGTCTTCAGCGATGAGAGTCGCTTCTGCCTTGGTGCCAATGATGGTCGTATGCGTGTTTGGCGCCGTGCAGGTAAGCGCCACAATCAGGACTGCATACGACCGAGGCTCACAGGACCAACACCCGGCATCATGGTGTGGGGAGCGATCTCCTACACTGGCCGTACACCACTGGTGATCGTCGAGGGGACACTGAATAGTGCACGGTACATCCAAACCGTCATCGAACCCATCGTTCTACCATTCCCAGACCGGCAAGGGAACTTGCTGTTCCAACAGGACAATGCACGTCCGCATGTATCCCGTGCCACCCAACGTGCTCTAGAAGGTGTAAGTCAACTACCCTGGCCAGCAAGATCTCCGGATCTGTCCCCCATTGAGCATGTTTGGGACTGGATGAAGCGTCGTCTCACGCGGTCTGCACGTCCAGCACGAACGCTGGTCCAACTGAGGCGCCAGGTGGAAATGGCATGGCAAGTCGTTCCACAGGCCTACATCCAGCATCTCTACGATCGTCTCCATGGGAGAATAGCAGCCTGCATTGCTGCGAAAGGTGGATATACACTGTACTAGTGCCGACATTGTGCATGCTCTGTTGCCTGTGTCTATGTGCCTGTGGTTCTGTCAGTGTGATCATGTGATGTATCTGACCCCAGGAATGTGTCAATAAAGTTTCCCCTTCCTGGGACAATGAATTCACGGTGCTCTTATTTCAATTTCCAGGAGTGTATTACGCTGCCACGCGTCTACCATCACGACCCACCAATCCTTCTCCTACTCTCCCAAACGAACGTACGAACTTCAAACGTCTCCCACCTCTCCCGCACCCCCCCCCCCCCCCAAAAAAAAAAAGAAAATCATGAACTCCGTCCCAACATTCAACCCTCCAACCAACTAAACACACCACGCCCATTTCGCCAGGACTCCCTGTCTCTATCTTCCACATAGTTTCTCAATTTTTCCCCCTTCCACCCTTCTTTCTCTAGCCCATTTTCCTCATCAAATTTTACCCTCCTTAGTACCCCCAACAGCTACTCCTACGCCATTGATACATCTCCATCCATATATTACTTGTATTCTACTATCCTCAACGACCAACTTAACCCCTTCAACAACAAACCATCTACCCCAGGGCAAGTCCTCCCAGCTTTCGTGCCACTAAAATACCTCTTTTTAACATTCCTGTGCTGGACGGATGTTTTTATAAAATCTTTTTTAAATGTATTCTTAACGTGTTTCTGATTTTTACGATCTATTTCAACTGTTTTTAACTAGAAGTGTTGGAAACCATGTCTCTTACACACAAAAACTTCCATTTTAATTTCACTTTAGAAGTTATTTTAACTTATGGTAAATATTTTACCTTTCCATTTATTATTCTCTTATCTCATTTAAATTTTTTTGTCAATTAGCTGAAGAGCGGGTTGACTGTATTGCTCACGTCCAATCTCCCCACTGCCCACATGGGACGAGAGGGATGAAATAAAAACGAAGAAAAAAAATTAGTTCTGCCTGTCTCAAGGTGGGGTGAGTCACTGGTCCGCAACAAAACTTTAATTTGCTAGAACCAATTCGCACTGCCTCATCAGTCTCTGACAGACCTCAGAGCTTAAATGTTGTGTACCATATGTCCACTGTTCCATTTCATCAATAAATATGCCGTCTACCGTTTTAGGCTTTGAGATCTACCAAATGGCGATGAAATTGTCCAAACCAGCTGCAAAAAATAAAGTTTCACACCGATTTTTGGTGATACACGTGAAACAGCGTTTCGTAAAAACTGTGATGCACCACTTAAAGAAGATTCTCGGAAACTGTCCACCACTAATAATGACAAATACCTACCAGTGTAGTATCACGAATCTTATCAAGCAAGGAGTGCATTGCTTCGAAAAACTGATAACAGACGACAACCAGTTTGAAGAGTTTCCTTACTTCTGTGCAGGTATATGTCTCAATTAAACAAGGAAAGTTGAAGCATTAACTTAAGCGACAAATATAACTTCAGGGTGCTTTATGTGCACGTGTTAAGAGCTGCCTGTGTAACCTCAGGATAAGATATCGCATAGGATTCATTTTAATTAGCGCCAGGCTAAGCTTCAAAATTTTTATCCAGCACGCGAGATCAGTTCATGTGAATGTGTTGGTAACTATCAATTATATTACCACCAAGACTCGAAAACCGACCGCGGAAAACTCGGCTAAAGCTTCCACCTACATTTTATCATTATTACTGCTTTAAAGTTTCGCCTATAAGGACATTTTATGTGAAGATCCTAACCGTGTGTCTACCATACAGAAGTTCTTCCTGTTATAAATTCTGGTGAGATTTGTATTTTTGGGGGGCAGCCCTGTTTGTAACGCATCAGCCTTCACCCACAGGGGTGAGAAGAAAAGCCTGACAATAATTTTTACTCTAATTGGATAACATCTCGCACTTGACATGAATGTATCCACCAGTCTCCTACAGCTGGAACACACAGTTTTGCAGGTGAAGCAAAACTTGAGTTGCAGGAAAAACACATTCATGGGGGGAAAATATTTATAACATTCACCATCACTGCTCAGGTATTTGAATAATTCGTGCTTATATAATGTGTAAGGACGGAGGTGCTATGTGTCAGAGAACAAAGACTCGAGACCATCATATACTCCACCAAAGGCGAGGAATCGGTGTCGATAGTATCATTACTGGAGACAGTAATACATACTCGGTTATTCTGGTTACGAATTACTTTAACATTCGAAGAAACCACTATACTTTCATTTAAGAAAATGAAGTTACAATCAGTCAAATATTGAAATCAGAATGAGGAAGATACTTTTGAAACCCTTCGTTGGGTGGGGATCGTAGCCTCTTTCGAAGTGCACATGTACCGTACGTCAGCGAGAAAGAAGACACCGGAAACAATGCAAAGACGGAAGCACTGATTCATGCTAAATATTAAATACATAAGTAAAACTAAGAAAACGGCTCTAAACGGAAGAGAACGTTTGGGAAAAATAATCTGTGGTACATGCAAAAGTTTGCTCCTGAAACGATCAGTAGGCATTGCAAAGACAGACAGAGATCAGACTGTCTAGATCTGATTAAAGAGGACGTTTTGCTGTACACACATATTGCACTATTTGCACAACAAACGCAGACAAGTAGGACGACAGCAAACGATTAAAAAATTCATATCTCTCTTTGTACCGTTCACACTTCAGCAGTGGAAATGAGTCTGAGCACAGTTTATACGTCGAAACTTATCAAGAATTTGTCAAAAGAAACTGGCGACCCATTGCGGAGAGACATTGCAGGAAAATTTAGCCACGAAAGTAATGAACATCAAGCAAACGTCATTAAATACGTTTCACTGCGCCGAAAACCTTCTAAGAAATGACAGATGCCGCCGACAAGAGAGCTGGGAAAACCACGAACTGCACCCTGAAATGCTCGTGACGCTGAAAAAGTACGCGAATCTTGGAAAACACTGGAGGGTGAACGGCGGATATATCCGGGAGGAGGCCACGGAAAGATTTATAGCTGACCTGTAATGGAAGTATGAAAGTTTGAGGAGACAGAGAAAATATTACGCGCCTTTACTCCGTCCTTTGGACAGAAAAAGAATCGCTACGGTGTCATAGGTAACAGTAAGCTTCTGCATTTCCAACACACTATCTTACAGCCGTGAAATTGTGCATTAATTTTATTTAGCAGACAAGAGTTTTTACTGTCTCATTTACTGTACTGGAATCCTCTGTATGATAATCCGTATCAAGAAAACTGAACGAGTAACCGTCATGAAACACAATGAGTCACTTTCTGATGAAGATTTAAGGCACACCGAGTCACAGTTGAATTTAAAATATACAAAGAATAGCCTAAGAGAGTTGTAGCAACAAATGCCATCCCTTTCGGAAGCTACGAACAAGCAGTCTACATTTTCTGAATTGTCCAAGCTTTAGTCCCTTACGTAACGACACAGACTCTCGCCTGATATACAAAATTAGCACCGGTCTGTATCCGCTGCCACCTGATGGTATGCCAGCAAAATATGAGTATCTCTGATGCCAATCGCACCGACCGTTTTGAACAGACATCAGAAGGAAATTAACGCGAGGCAATAAGTCACACTCATGTTTAGTCTACCGGTTTAGATTTTAGGTGAGAATTCACGCAATGAAACACAGAGACTTAATTAAATCAGCAAAGGTTCAAATAGCTCTAAGCACTATGGGACTTGACATCTGAGGTCATCAGTCCACTAGACTTAGAACTGCTTAAATCTAACTAACCTAAGGACATCACACACATCCATGCCCGAGGCAGGATTCGAATCTGCGACCGTAGCAGCAGCACGGTTGCGGACTGAAGCGCCTAGAACCGTTCGGCCACAGCGGTCGGCACCAGCAAAGAAATAGAATTTCAAGAATAGAAACGGCATTGTTCGAAAACGCTGTCAGCTTCGTTAAAACATTCCTGAGTTCGCGTGTATGTGAACAGCTTTCACTGAACACTTTTTTTATCGTTTAGTTAAATAGAAAACCGAAGCGGAGGTACCCTAGTATTCTATTTTTGTTGCTACGCAGAGATTAAAATGAGAGTGAACCACCCAGAAACGAAAGTTTTTTTCTACACAGTGTAAAATGTCTCCTCTGAGTGACAACTGAACGTAGCTGATGATCCTAAGGAGATTTTTGCGAATACAGATACTACGGTCTCTTTCGTGCCAGTTTTCTGCATAGGCGAAGCCGAAAGACTAGGGTACACGGGCGCTAGTTTCACACACCAATTAAGCTATCTTCGTGTCACTGTCTCAGAAGAATGACTGCGTAGTAGGCAGCCAGAAATCATCCTGTGGATCGAAATAATTCACAGCTTTATGTCCCAAGTTTCAACAATGACAAGAGTTGTTTCTAACAACTGTGCTGGATAGATCGCTGTGCAAAAAGAAATGTGTTGAAAAAATGCATAATACGCTTATGGATATGAGACATGTTGCCATGCAACGCAGAATACACCAAGTTACTGCAGATTTTTGTACTATAGTGATTAGAATGTTGAGTTTCTTTTTAAGCTGAAATAGCAATACTAACAGTATGAGTATATACAATACATCATTTGTTGCTATTAGAAATTTCGTCATATGGTGTAGAAGGAGTTGGCCACTAGTAAGTCTTTCATGCTCCTTTTAAACTGATCTTTATTTCTAACTAAATTTTTTATGTTTGCTGGCCAATTATTGAAGATGAATGTTCCTGAGTAATGGACCCCTTTTTGAACTAAAGTAAGTGCTTTTAAGTCCTCGTGCAGATCATTTTTGTTCCTGGTATTGTATGTATGAACTGAGCTGTTTGTTGGAAAAGGAGATATATTATTTAGGACAAATTTCATTAAGGAGTAAATATACTGAGAGGCAGTAGTTAGTATACTCAGTTCTTTGAAGAGGTTTGTGCTGGACGTCCGCGAATTTACTCCACCGATAATACGTATTACACGCTTTTTGACTCTGAAAACTTTTGTTTCACTTGAAGAGTTACCCAAAAATATTATACCATATGGCATTATGGATTGAAAGTAGGCAAAGAATGCAAGCTTTTTCATTTTTATGCCGCCTATGTCTGCTAACACTCGAATTGCAAATACAGATTTATTAAGGCGTTTCTGCAGTTCTGTGGTGTGCTCCTCCCAACTGATTTTATTAAGTTGTAATCCCAGGAATTTAAGACTGTCAACCTCTTCTATCTGTTCTTCATGCTTTATGCATATGCCGGGTGGAAACCTCTTACAGGTTCTGAATTGCTTATAGTGAGTCTTTTCGAAGTTTAATGTCAGTGAGTTGGCTTTAAACCATTTATTAATATCCACGAAACATCATTAGCAGGTCTGTCTAGAACTTCACTCGACGTACTATTTATTGCAATACTTGTGTCATCAGCAAACAAAACGAACTCTGCTTCTGGCAGTGTAACTGATGAGAGATCATTAATGTACACAAGAAAAATCAGTGGCCCTAAGATGGATGCTTGTGGGACACCACAGGTAATTTCTTACCATTCTGATGATGGCTGATGACTTAATCCACTAGTCCCTTGCACTGACACCCTTTGTCTCCTGTCAGTGAAGTATGACATGAACCATTTTGCAGCACTGCCCGTGACACCATAGAATTCTAATTTATTTAAAAGGATGTTGTGGTTCACACAATCGAATGCCTTTGACAAATCACAGAAAATACCTGCTGCTTGTAACTTGTTATTTAATGAATCAAGTACATTTTCACTGTAGGTGTAAACAGCCTTCTCGATATCAGAACCCATCAGAAATCCAAACTATGTTCTTGATAATATGTTATTTGTGGTCAGGTGGTTGAGAAGCTGCCTGTACATTACTTTTTCTAAAGTTTTTGAGAATGCTGGCAAAAGTGAAATCGGTCTGTAGTTTGATGGTATCTCTTTAACCCCTTTCTGGAATAGAGGCTTAACATCTGCATATTTTAGCCAGTGAGTAAATGTCCCAGTTATAATTCACTGGTTACGCAAGTAACTTAGACCTTAATTAACTTTGTTGATATTTCATCGTAACCACTGGAATGCTTTGTTTTTAAAGATTTTATTATGGAAGTTATTTCTTTTGGTGAAGTGAGTGACATATTCATGTACCTGAAGCTATTTGTAAAGGCTAGTTTCAGATATTCAAGGGCATTATTTACTGATCCTGACAATCTCATTCTATCAGTAATGGATATAAAGTATTTGTTAATTAGATTTGTTACACTATGTCCGTCGGTTACTAATGTGTCATCTACCCTTAATGCTATTTGCTCCTGTTCCTTTCAGGTTCTACCAGTCTCCTCTTTCACTATATCCCATTTTGTTTTTCTTTTGTTCCCTGACATTGCTGTCTTCTTCTCGTAGTGCATTTGTTTAGATGTATGAATTACTTTTTTTAATATTTTACAGCATTCCTTGTACTTAGCTTAATCATCAGCATTGGAGCTATTCCTGGTCGACAGATAAATTTTCCGCTTTGTCTTACAGGACATCTTTATTTCTTGTGTAATCCATGGTTTTATTATAGACATCTGTTTAATTTGAGTAACTTTTAGAGGAAAATAGTTTCAAACATGGTACTGACAGTGTTCATGAATGTGTTACATTTTTCATTCATATCATGAGCACTATAAACACCTTTCCAGTTCATATCTTTGAGCAGTTTTCTAAAACACTCAATTTTTGGTTGATTGACTACTCTCCTATACTCAGATTTAGCAGTCTTGACAATCTGCTCAGAATTTACATCTAAAACAAGGAGCCGCATGTCATGATCTGATAGTACATTTATTACATGTTCTTTTTATGATATGATTTTGTTCCTTTGACTTTTCTTTAAAAATGTTATCAATGGCTGTCCTTGAGGATTTAGTGGTCCTAGCTGGAAAGTTTACAGCGTGAGTTATTTTGAAGGACAACATTACTAACTGCAGTAAATGTTTACTGGAAGATTGCATTAGAAAATCTGTATTAAAGTCGCCAGAAATCAAAATTTCTTTGTTTCTTCCTTTTAAATAACCCAAAAGAGCTTCTAGATGATTTATGAATAGATTTAATTTCCTGCAGGTGCTCGGTAAATAGTTACTATTACGTAGGATCTGTTACGGTACTCCACTTCTGTTGCACATGCTTCTCGATGCTGCTCTAAACAGAATTTATTAATGTCAATGTTCTTGAATTTATGGCAATGTTTAATAAGTGTGGCAACTCCTCCTCCACCCATATCTACCCTGCAGAAGCAGGAAGCTAGCTTAAATCCTGAAATGTCCAACATATCTATACCAGAGAGGCAGATTACGTCAATTTGGTTAGATGAATTCATTTCATCGATACAAATACGTAGTTCATCAACTTTATTTCTGAGTCCTGGAATGTTCTGGCGTAATAAAGATAACTGATACTGCATACTAATGGGGTTGTAACTGCTTTGGAGAAGATGAACTGGCGGTTTCTGATTACTTTCTCTTAAACATTGTTTAAATGGAGGCTGTATGCTAAAATCTGACTCCTGTTCATCTGTTTTCTCAGTCTGAGTGTGTCTACCAATCTCTCTTAAAACTCGTTTTTTTTTCCCCTTCCCTATCCGAAAACAGGCATCCCTTTGACACCTGTGACCACTGGTATTTTACCACTTGTGACAGAGCTACCCCATAAGTTTTCTGCAATCAACCCAGGCAGTTCTCCCTTCCCTTTCCTATTTCACAAGTGTAAATGTTCTACTGGGTAACGTACGAAACTCCTTGGGGCTATTCATGAATAATGATGTACGGGATGAACCAGAAATCACGATGTGAAATGTTTAATATTGTTGTATTGAAACAAGGAACAACGCGAAAGGCAAACAGGAAAGTCAGATGACTCCATAGCTCTAGCAGGAATTGTATTGGACGCAAAAAGATGTAAGAACGGAATAATACAGAAACGAATGTTCTTATGTACTTCTTACATATCTCAAACTCTCCCTGTATGCTGACCATCAATTTTGGTACAGAGTTGGATTCTCTGACAGGTGCGTCTGCTTCCACGGCGCAACATTTCGCGAGTGATCATTCTCAGGTTACGGGGTTCGGCTCTTCACAGGCAGCCAAGCGGGTTGCAGTTTTTTTTTTTCCCTTTAAGAGGGACGACAGCGAATTACCTGACGCTGTTAAGTCTGAACATCTGGGCAGCCATATAAGAGAATCCCCACGTCCAGTGCCTGGCGGAAACTAGTTGTTCAACCAGTTTCGAATAGCAATCAGGTAGTATCCAGGGGTACCACCCTAGTGCATAACGACATTCAGCAGGCCAGCTTTGTCGAGAGGGACCGAAGAAGTACTGATGACGTCACTGCTAACAAAAAAAATGGTTCAAATGGCTCTGAGCACTATGGGACTTAACATCTCTGGTCAACAGTCCCCTAGAATTTAGAACTACTTAAACCTAACTAACTTAAGGACATCACACAACAGCCAGCACTGCTAACACTGGCCTATGACACAACGTGAGAAGCACTCCGTCGTCAGACCACAAGTGGCCCATCGGGACCATCCGACCGCCATGTCATCCTCAGCTGAGGATGCTGATAGGAGGGGCGTGTGGTCAGCACACTGCTCTCCCGGTCGTTACGATGGTTTTCTTTCACCGGAGCCGCTACTATTCGGTCGAGTAGCTCCTCAATTGGCATCACGAGGCTGAGTGCACCCCGAAACAACGTGAGAAGGTTGTTCGTTAATTTCTTTATTGGATTTCGCCCAGATATAAACATTTCGAAATCAGGAGGTAAGTTACAGAGCACATTCATCTGTCATCATAACCTTACGGAAAGCCGTTAATGTGGGAAAAGCTGCAAGTAGCTGTTCTTGGGTTACGTAGCGTATTTATAACATGATTACTTAATTCATCGATACTGCCTGAACGAAATGAACGGGTGGACTTCCTTCCTTAGCCAACGACGCATGGAGGTTCAGGGAACGTTCATTTTCACCGACCGCTTCCTTGTCGGTTTTTCTGGTGAAAGAAGCAATGATGCATATAAACGTTCACTGACTCCATTGCTGTCGTTATAGTTCCTGTGCCTCCCACTGCGTGTTTTAACTGTCAGAGACCCAATTGGAAAGACCTTTCTTTCCAGTTTACGAAGATTACTTTCCGTGGGGGCTTCATTCTTGAAGCGATGAAAAAAGTGTTACGTAATTCCATTAAACGCCTCACCAGTTCGCTCCTTTTTCATGCACCCGTACGCTAAGAAGAAGATATGCTTGAGTTGTGAATCTCTTTGTATCCGCCATTATAACACAAACGTTTACAAGAGTATCACCTCAGTAGCGAACAGAACTCAATCACATGCAGTGCCATTCGCCGGAACCAAAAGGAAAAACGGTCACATGGAGTGACGCCTGCATTGTTGCAATTTTATGCGTAGCAATTATCGACTACATTACTGCAGTTTGAGTGCCCTTTAACAGAAGAAGATTTAGTACATACACCTAAAATACTTTCTAAATCCCTGTAACCACGAAATTATAATATGTAAAGTTACTTGAAAACTTCCCAACCGTGACTTATGGCCCTCGCTGTATACAGTAAATTTAGAGCTTCAGAAGACCGTAGCGAAATGTAAAAATACCTGAAGCAGATCCTCGTACACTGTTTGGAGTGTTATTGACCCTTAATGTAAATGAATGCAACGTAACGTGCTTAGACAGGCGGAAACAGTAGTTACCGTTCCATTTTACTTATGGCGATAAATCAGAGAAACCAATTACGACCGTAAATTATCTAGGAGTCAGCGCCCGAGGAGGCCTGAATTATTTACGACAATGTACTGTGACGGATGTGGGTTAACTGAAGATAAATAAATGTAGAGTCTACGTATTTTCTTTCATAATGTCGCTCGCCGAATTTTTAGGCCGAACTTTTAGCAAATCAATTCTCACTTTGGAGGACCATACGAGACTTTTGCCTTGAATGCACGTAAAATGACTTAATTTGAGAATGTTGTGTGGAGTTGTAAGTCATATTACTCAGCTATGTACGTATTAAGGATGGCGGTTAATACTGAAATAACCGTTTTTCGGCTATATCGTTTCTTTTTTATTTCTCGCCATTTTAACTTATATAGCCACTTAAGTTTCCCCTTTTCTGAAATAACAGATTTTCTGGTTTTTTTTGTTCCTATTGTTTACTGTATTAAACGTAGAAGTCCAACAAAGATAGAAAAACTTCTACTCTCTCAGTTTTAAGATACATAGAATCAAAAATAAATACACCAATAAAAGACGGCTTAGTCCATCCACTGTTCACTGCTTTTCTCGAAAAGTAGTTCGTGGTTGAATACTACAAAAAAATGACCCGTATCCTACTACTGATTCTTATTTTTGGATACTCTGCTCAAATTTCATTTGTAATCGACGAACATACCACTATTTGGGCGTTGCGAGTAGTCAGTGCTACAGGGTGAAGAATGTGGATGAAGAGCTGCGTTTTTCATTTTTATTTGTCCTTTTCCAAGGCTTACAGTCCGACAAAGGTATATTATGTAGCCACAGGCTACTTTCTATTTTTATTATGTACTATGAATGAATTGTTGTTAAGCTTTTAATTTATTACTGTTATCACAGTTTCTTTCCTCTTTTTGTTATTTCTTCGAAATGGTAGACAAATATTTAATTTTTAAAGCGAATGAATCACTTTGTAAAACAATTTCCAGACTGGGATTGGTGCCATCCTGCAATACAACGAATGTCTGGGGGAGCCCAGCGAGGAACTGCTGTACAGACCAGGTTGGGGCGTGTCCAGCACGCTGTTCGTACACAGACGTACCTTAAGCCACGACACACGGCAACAGGGACGTTAGTGTCTCAGCAGTGCTGTACCAATCCTTATGCCATGTGTTTGATTTTCCTTTCTGTCGGCAGTGTTATTATAACGGCACTGATCACTTTTCCGATTTTCTATAAAAAAGCAATATTTCAAACTAATGCAAATTTTACGAATAAAAACTACTCCGTTTTTTTAAATAACAAGTATTTAAAAATGAAAAAAATGTAGAGCTGCTGCTATGGCTAATTGGTAATTTGTTGTTGTTTTTTTACTGTGATGTCAATAAAAAGTAAAAAGCACCTGTCATAACCGAGACCAGATACTGAAAACTACCGGTTATTCAGAATTAAAGAATCGGTATCGGTTTTAACCAGTCGATGTTTCCCGTCCCTAGTAGGTATCAATATCTGACACAATCGTTAGATTTCAGTAGTATCCCAAGTGAATGAAACAGACACAACTCCCATCTCCCCAGGGTTACAAGAAATGCACTATTGGAAAAAAATTTAAATTTCCCCAATACACTCCATATTTATTGTTGCAACTAGGTGGGTGGAGTACATGCAACGATTACATTTACATATCAGTAGTACAAGTGATTCTGAGGTACCAGCTATCTAGCCATCCTGACACATCCATGTTAATACGCGGTGTGCTCTCCATGGGCTGCTATGCAAGCACCAACTTTGGCATTTACTCGATCGTATAGATGGCGAATACCTTCCTGGGACACGTTGCGTCTGCTCGACCTGTTCACTTAGTTCCTTGAGAGGTGTTGGTTGAAGAGTTGCACGAATCACTTCTCGTCCCGTCATACCGCACACGTGCTCAATTGGATACAAGTTTGGGGATCGTACTGGCCAGAGAAGTAGCTGTGCGTCTTGCAGAGCCTGAGTTTGACGGGCACTGTGCGAGCGAGCGTTATCCTGCTGGAGCAATACATCACCTTCCTTTTGTAAGAACCCCAAAAGAACGAATCTGACCAGCGATACCAGCACTGCTGAGTAACTGATGCAGCACGTCCAATCTGGTGGCATTCCGCCGAAAGGAGTGTCCTGCCACTCGGAAGACTAGAATTTGACCCCTTCCAAACTCGCTCAGTTGGCTGTAAGAAGCGCGGCTGCGTCTCCATGGCATAATTAATACATAACTGAAATAAAGGCGTTTTTCTTGCGGCGGAATTTTATGACGAAATTTCAATCACCAACTTTTCCATGCGACATTATTTGGTTGGCACCGACCTACATAGGGAGAAACGATCCTGATAATAGAACTCGCACGGAAAGACACGGGTGTTCGTTTTTCTCGCGGGCTGTTCGAGATTACAATAATAGCGATTTATTTGAAGATGGTTCGATCAACCCTCTACTGCGCTGCTGCCACGGTCGCAGGTTCCAATCCTGCCTTGGGCTTGGATGTGTGTGGTGTCCTTAGTTCTAAGTCTACACGACTGACGACCCCAGATGTTAAGTCCCATAGTGCTTAGAGCCATTTGAACCACTTTTGAACCCTCTACCAGGCACTTAAGTGTGATATGCTGAGTATCCATGTACACCGATGTAGATGGTTGGTTGCTTGCTTGCTTCACACTTTTGCACCACACTGTGCCTTTTGGCTGTGAGGGTTCTCTATTAAGCGGTAGACAGATGGTGCTCTGGTAGTTATGTCACTACGCTATGTGTTGGCGGACGTTGACACCACTGTCAGCGCATCTACTATTCCTCACGTGACATCTGTCGCAAGCGGATCACAATCGACGTCGCCTCTACTGTTGTACTATTTTTTCCTGCAGTGTAGCAACGTACTGTTCGCAGTTTTACTTACAATTAATCTGTTATGTATGAAAAATACTACACAGTAGGCGATATACAGGGTGTCCCATTTATCTTGACCACTCTAAATAACTGTTTGTCCAGACACAAATTACAATATGTTTCAAGCAAATGTTATTTAGCCGTGACATCAATCAACATGACTGCCTTCGTTGTAGCTTTGTTTTTTTAAATGACATCCTGTATTTTTTATTCGGTAATTCATTTCCTCTCCTAAAGACTTTTTCAAAAATGTATCACAGTGTACCATTCACTGAAACACAACGTTATTAATAACAAACACAGCACTGACTTTGAGCCCAGGATCACAAACTCGTCCACTTGCTGGAGTTGTCAGAAAACAAATTGAAACCAAGTAAAAACATAGCACAAAATTGACTTTGACTCTCCTGTACCATTGCCCGGGAGTAGGACATTCAAAGGTGCTCAGAGCGGTGACCCTGGACACCGATACACTGGTGCACTCGTTGAAGGATAGAATTATTTACTACTTCCAGTATTGCCTACTGAAGAGAATTACAAAGCAAGCGCGATATATTCCTGCATCTCCTCTGGAGTTGTTGGAATATCGCAATAGACAACGTCTTTAGTGCATCTCCAAAGAAAAGACTCCAGAGGATTTCAATCAGGAGACCTAGCAGGCCAAGTAACTGATCCTCCCCTACCAATCCATCTGGCAGGATACCATCGGTTCAGAACTCTACTTGCATGCAAGGCATTATGTGCTGGACATCCATCGTGTTGATGCCACATAAGCACTCTGGGTGTTACCAGCACTTCATCCAGGAAAGGAGGAAGAATTCGTCTGAGGAAGTTGGCGTACGCTGTGCCGTTTACACTACCATTCAAAAAATAAAGGCCAATAATTGTAGTACCAAGCATCCCACACCAGACCTTGACTCTCCATTGACGCTGATGTTCTAAGCCGTCACGGGCTGTCGCTGGACCAATAATGCATGTTCCTTGTATTTACCTGTCTTTTGTCTGAGAAGGAACTTTCATCGGTAAATAGAACATTGGAGAAGAAGTTCGGGTTGGCGAGGATTTGCTGCTGTGCCAACTGACAGAACTGTACACGATTCTGGAAATCATTCCCATGCAATTCTTGATGTAGGTGTACATAGTAAGGATGGAAGCGGTGATGTGTAAGAATACGATGTACACTGCTTTTAGGAATGCCAGTCTCGTGTTCAAGGTGTCGTGTGTTCACATGTTGATTTCACAGGAACAGCAGCTTCGGCAGCTTCGTCTGTGCGAGTGCTACGACGATTGCGTTGTCGTGGGTTGAAACTTCCCTTTTCCTCAAGCATCGCAACAAGACGATATAACATACGTCGGGTAGGTGGGTTCTTGTCAGGATATCTCTCTCTGTACAGTTTCGCTAGCTGCGTAGCATTTCGCCTACCTTCAGCAGCAACAACAACAACAACAATAATAGAAACGAAACTTCCTGGCAGATTAAAACTGTGTGCCCGACCGAGACTCGAACTCGGGACCTTTGCCTTGCCTTGCCCGCGAAAGGAAAAGGTCCCGAGTTCGAGTCTCGGTCGGGCACACAGTTTTAATCTGCCAGGAGGTTTCATATCAGCGCACACTCCGCTGCAGAGTGAAAATCTCATTCTGGAATAATAGAAACGTTTGCCGATGCAGTTTGTAGGAAGGACAGCCTTACTATTCTACACAACAGTATTTAAAAGGACTAAACTACTGTACTAAATGTACCCGTACATAAGAAACCAGAATTGCAATTACTGTTTTGCTAACGTACATTCCCCACAGATGAGTAGCATTTCTACCTCCTCTTCGTCGGTGTACAGTCTACTCACACAACTCTTCAGCTGACGGTGGTTGACGGAATGACGGGTGTGCATTCTACTTATGTTTACATTTGTCCTCTGTCAACGTCAGAACGTGGTTGTGTTCCAGTACCCCGAGTACTTGCACTAAGCGCTGGTAGCGTCAACGTCAGTGTTGTGTTATGCAATTAATAACCTTGTGTTTCAGTGAATGGTACACTGTGATACATTTTTGAACAGGTCTTTAGGAGAGAAATGAATTACCGAATATAATATACAAGGTGCCATTTAAAAAAGTCATACCGCTGTTCATATCTTTGTAAAAAGCAAAGGTACAAGGAAGGCAATCATGCTGATTGATGTCCCACTGACAGCTAAAGAACATTTGCTTGAAACATATTGTAATTTGCATCTGGACAAACAGTTATTTAGGGTGGTCAAGATAAATGGGACACCCTGTATAGTAGGAACGGCTGGGTGTAATCATACAGAATGTTTGGACATTACTATTAGGAGGTTCTATGGGTTGTAGAGGAGACGTAGTAAAGTTCCGGTAAGTAATCCTTGGCCGGAAATGTATCACTTGTATATAAAATTAAAGGTCGGATCACTTTAAGACCTCCCGCTTAACGGGACGCCAGGAACTGAAAGGAGGATGCCCTCGTCAGCCTCTACTGTAGTTACGTCATACAACATTCTCGTCCATCCACAACGGCGGCTGCGACAACCTGGTACGCTCGCAACTAACAGGGTCGACTGTGGCGCTCCAACGAAGCGCCGCACTTTCGATTTTGAAGATGGCGTCCTTCGTCAGGTGGAAGTCAACACGTCGACGAGCACTGGTAGAGCTGCCCTTACTACGGACCCCTGTAGAGCTGACAGGTCAGCTTGATTTGCCGACAGTTCTAGCAGTTTTGACCCAGATAAGGGTGCTGCATCACTTTCGATGAGGACCCTGCCCTCGGTTCCCAGCATCGGAAACGTAAACATCCTCAACGCTCGGACTTGTAACTATCGCGTTGAGTATCGGTACTTGGTTTTGTGGCTGGGGTGGGGGGGGGGGGAGGGGGGGGGGGGAGGGGGGAGAACACTTCGCGATGAAAACGACAGAATCCGTCTCTCTGTTAGGGGTATTTTGGAACTGTGACAGCTCAGTTAATTAGCTTTTAAAGCTTCAACTTATCATGCGTTTACTGTCTCGTGCTTTGTATTACTGGGTGGCATATACAGAGTGTTACAAAAAGGTACGGCCAAACTTTCAGGAAACATTCCTCACACACAAATAAAGAAAAGATGTTACGTGGACATGTGTCCGGAAACGCTTAATTTCCATGTTAGAGCTCATTTTAGTTTCGTCAGTATGTACTGTACTTTCTCGATTCACCGCCAGTTGGCCCAATTGAAGGAAGGTAATGTTGACTTCGGTGCTTGTGTTGACACGCGACTCATTGTTCTGCAGTACTAGCATCAAGCACATCAGTACGTAGCATCTACAGGTTAGTGTTCATCACGAACGTGGTTTTGCAGTCAGTGCAATGTTTACAAATGCGGAGTTGGCAGATGCCTATTTGATGTATGGATTAGCACGGGTCAATAGCCGTGGCGCGGTACGTTTGTATCGAGACAGATTTCCAGAACGAAGGTGTCCCGACAGGAAGACGTTCGAAGCAATTGATCGGCGTCTTAGGGAGCACGGAACATTCCAGCCTATGACTCGTAACTGGGGAAGACCTAGAACGACGAGGACACCTGCAATGGACGAGGCAATTCTTCGTGCAGTTGAAGATAACCCTAATGTCAGCATCAGAGAAGTTGCTGCTGTACAAGGTAACGTTGACCACGTCACTGTATGGAGAGTGCTACGGGAGAACCAGTTGTTTCCGTACCATGTACAGCGTGTGCAGGCACTATCAGCAGCTGATTGGCCTCCACGGGTACACTTCTGCGAATGGTTCATCCAACAATGTGTTAGTCCCCATTTAAGTGCAAATGTTCTCTTTACGGATGAGGCTTCATTCCAACGTGATCAAATCGTAAATTTTCACAATCAACATGTGTGGGCTGACGAGAATCCGCACGCAATTGTGTAATCACGTCATCAACACAGATTTTCTGTGAACGTTTGGGCAGGTATTGTTGGTGATGTCTTGATTGGGCCGCATGTTCTTCCACCTGCGCTCAATGGAGCATGTTATCATGATTTCACAGGGATACTCTACCTGTGCTGCTAGAACATGTTGAAACGTCCCCTTAGAAAACTTAATGAATTACTGTGCTGATAAACCTCTTACATTATTTGATTTTCAGACAGCTGAGCAGAACTGAACGTACTCAGACATTTCTCTCTTTACTTATTCTGATCAACACTAAACTGACACACAATATTTTTTAGCGCAACGCAATCTGACTTTCAATAATCCCTACAAGAAAATGGTCGTGACTAAATTAACCTATACGTTTCACAAATCACTTACCCCACAAAAATCTTCGTTACTCGAACTACTGCAATACAGCGTGCGCCACTCATCATCATGAGTTATCTGCTATATTAGCAGGTCCTTTGCCTCTCCATTTTCTGCGATCCATTGCTTCCTTCTTAAGGCTGCTGTATGTTGTACCGTCCATCATGTCATCCAGTATCTGGAATCTCTTCCTTCCTCGCTTCCTTTTCCCTTCTACATAACCTTCTAAAACTGTTTTTATCAGTCCGTCATTCTTTCTTAGTATATGCCCAATCCAATTTCTTTTTCTTCTCTTTATTACATCTACACTCCTGGAAATTGAAATAAGAACACCGTGAATTCATTGTCCCAGGAAGGGGAAACTTTATTGACACATTCCTGGGGTCAGATACATCACATGATCACACTGACAGAACCACAGGCACATAGACACAGGCAACAGACCATGCACAATGTCGGCACTAGTACAGTGTATATCCACCTTTCGCAGCAATGCAGGCTGCTATTCTCCCATGGAGACGATCGCAGAGATGCTGGATGTAGTCCTGTGGAACGGCTTGCCATGCCATTTCCACCTGGCGCCTCAGTTGGAACAGCGTTCGTGCTGGACGTGCAGACCGCGTGAGACGACGCTTCATCCAGTCCCAAACATGCTCAATGGGGGACAGATCCGGAGATCTTGCTGGCCAGGGTAGTTGACTTACACCTTCTAGAGCACGTTGGGTGGCACGGGATACATGCGGACGTGCATTGTCCTGTTGGAACAGCAAGTTCCCTTGCCGGTCTAGGAATGGTAGAACGATGGGTTCGATGACGGTTTGGATGTACCGTGCACTATTCAGTGTCCCCTCGACGATCACCAGTGGTGTACGGCCAGTGTAGGAGATCGCTCCCCACACCATGATGCCGGGTGTTGGCCCTGTGTGCCTCGGTCGTATGCAGTCCTGATTGTGGCGCTCACCTGCACGGCGCCAAACACGCATACGACCATCATTGGCACCAAGGCAGAAGCGACTCTCATCGCTGAAGACGACACGTCTCCATTCGTCCCTCCATTCACGCCTGTCGCGACACCACTGGAGGCGGGCTGCACGATGTTGGGGCGTGAGCGGAAGACGGCCTAACGGTGTGCGGGACCGTAGCCCAGCTTCATGGAGACGGTTGCGAATGGTCCTCGCCGATACCCCAGGAGCAACAGTGTCCCTAATTTGCTGGGAAGTGGCGGTGCGGTCCCCTACGGCACTGCGTAGGATCCTACGGTCTTGGCGTGCATCCGTGCATCGCTGCGGTCCCGTCCCAGGTCGACGGGCACGTGCACCTTCCGCCGACCACTGGCGACAACATCGATGTACTGTGGAGACCTCACGCCCCACGTGTTGAGCAATTCGGCGGTACGTCCACCCGGCCTCCCGCATGCTCACTATACACCCTCGCTCAAAGTCCGTCAACTGCACATACGGTTCACGTCCACGCTGTCGCGGCATGCTACCAGTGTTAAAGACTGCGATGGAGCTCCGTATGCCACGGCAAACTGGCTGACACTGACGGCGGCAGTGCACAAATGCTGCGCGGTTCCTGGTGTGTCCGCTGTGCCGTGCGTGTGATCATTGCTTGTACAGCCCTCTCGCAGTGTCCGGAGCAAGTATGGTGGGTCTGACACACCGGTGTCAATGTGTTCTTTTTTCCATTTCCAGGAGTGTAGTAACTGCCTTTTCTCTCCCACTCTTCTCAGTACCTCTTCATTTTTTACTCTGTCCATCCAACTTATTCCTTCCATCTTCCGCCATGTCCAGATCTCAAAAGCCTCCAGCCTTTCTCTGTCTTTTTTCCTCATAGTCCATGTTTCAGCGCCATATAGAAGAACACTCCATACAAGACATTTCATGAGTCTCTTTCTGAGTTCTCTGTCCATACCGCTGCAGAAGATTCTCCTTTACTTATAAGACGCCTCTTTTTGCCATTGCTATCCTTGTTTTAATTTCTGTGGTGCACTTCCAGTCGGTGTCTATCCTGCTTCCAAGATACTTAAAATTTTGCACCTGTTCTAGTTTTTCTCCATTCAGCACAATTTTTAGTTCCTTATTTCCTCCTATTGCCACTACTTTTGTTTTATTTGTGTTAATTTTCATTCCATATTTTTTTCTGTTAGTTGCAATGGTGTCCGCCAAATCCTGTAATTCTTTTTCCCCTGTGGCTAGAAGGACCATGTCATCAGCAAATCTCAAGCACCCTACTCTTCTTCCTCCAATTTCTACTCCTTTGTCATCTAATGAGCATTGGTCAATCATATTTTCCAAGTACAGGTTGAAAAGAGTAGGTGATAAACAGCATCCTTGTCTTACTCCTTTCCCTAGTCTGATCCAGTTTGTACTTTCTCCTCTCACTTTAACTGAAACTTTTTGATTAAGGTACAATGAGTTTATAAGTCTTCTGGTTTTCCAGTCCACTCTCTTTTCCCTCATAATAGTCGCCAGCTTGTCCCAAACCACATTGTCAAATGCCTTTTCTAAATCGATGAGGCACATATATAGGTCTCTTCCTTTTTCAATAAACCTTCCTCCTAAGATTCGTAGGAGCCCTATTGCATCTCTGGTGCCCGTATTCCGTCTAAAGCCAAACTGCTCCTCGCCGAGATTCTCCTCTATTACTTTTTCAAGTCTTTTATTAATTATTCTTAACATCACTTTGGCTGCATGTGAAATGAGGCTGATTGTCCTGTGCTCGCTGCATTTCTTAGTTCCTTGTTTTTTCGGCAATGGAATCATTACTGCTGTCAAAAAGTCCTCAGGCCATTCACCACTGTCATATATTTTATTACATAACCTCAATATTTCTCTTATTCCATTGTGGTTCAAGCATTTTAGTATTTCTCCCGGCATTGTATCTGTACCTACTGCTTTGCCATTTTTCATTGCAGCAATAGCAGACTTTACTTCTTCCATTATGATGATCGGTCCTTTCTCTTCATCACTTACATTGTTGTGTGATTCAAGTTCCAGAGTTTCTGGTTTGCTATTTGTGTCATATACCTCTTTTATATATTCTTCCCATCTCTGGAGGACATCGTCACGATCTTTATACACTACCTCTTCGTCTTTACTCAAAATTTCCATAGTAGCACTTCCTGCTCTGTTTTGTTCCCATGTCATAGTCTTTACTCTGTTGTATAGTAAGTCGTATCTTCCTTTCCTGTCCAGTTCTTCAGTTTCATCACATTCCTCTTTTAGCCATTTTTTCCTAGCCTGCTCTGTTTCTCTTCGCAGTTCGTTATTTAACCTTCGGTATATCTTTCTTGCATCTTCAGTGTTCTTGTTTTTCAATTTTCTTCTCTCCTCCATCTTGGAAATCATTTCTTGTGTGACCCATGGTTTTTTTGACCTTTTCCCTTTTACATATCCTATATTTTGCTGTCCTGCTTTAATGATTCCTTCTTTCAGCATATTCCAGTACTCGTTGGCATTATCAGGTGCTTCTTTGTCTCGTAATGTGTTTAGAAAGTGCCGAGACAGCATTTCTGTAATTTGTTCTTTGTTGGACCTTATCTTCTCTAGATCCCATTTCTTCACCATTGTCGCCTTTTTCAGTTTTTTCATTCTTATTTCTATTTCTGCCATAAGTAAGTTGTGGTCACTATTAATATCTGCACCTGGTAATGTGTGCACCTTCTTGATTCCATTCCTGTATCTTTCTTCTACCAGTATAAAATCGATTTGGTTTCTATATTTATCCCCTGGTGACTTCCAAGTGTAGAGCCTCCTCTTATGGTTCTTGAACCATGTGTTTGCCACTATCAGCTGCCTTTCCCTGCAGAGATCAATTAACCATTCACCTCTGTCATTTCTCTTTCCAAGACCATGACTGCCTACTATGTTTCCCTCTTTCCCTTCTCCCACAATGGCGTTCCAGTCTCCCATTACTATTTTGCAGCATTTTTTATTTTCGTCCATTATTCTCTCTATTACATTGTACGTTTCCTCTACAATTTGGTCATCATGTTCTGAAGTTGGTATATACACCTGGACAATCAGTAAATCTTTTTGTGCTCCTTTCAGCCTTACACCAATAACCTGGTCATTTGCATAGTCTACATATTCCACACATTTAGCCGATTCCTTTGTCATAATCATTCCTACTCCATTAATTCCTTTTACTTCTCCTCCTGAGTAGTAGAATACATATTCATCTGACTGCAACTCTCCATGTCCATTCCATCTTACTTCAGCAACTCCTACGAGGTCCATATGATTCTTTTCCATCTCTCTTTTAAGGTTTTCTAGTTTTCCTGCTTGTAGCAGAGTTCTGACATTCCAGGTAACAATTCTCGTTTTGATTTTTTGCCTCCTTTCAAGTTGTCCCCCCCGGAGATCCGAATGGGGGACTATTTTACCTCCGGACACTGATTTAACATGAGAGGAAGCCATTTTTTGTGCATAAACCTCTTACATTATTTGATTTTCAGACAGCTGAGCAGAACTGAACGTACTCAGACAGTTCTCTCTTTACTTATTCTGATCAACACTAAACTGACACACAATATTTTTTAGCGCAACGCAATCTGACTTTCAATAATCCCTACAAAAAAATGGTCGTGACTAAATTAACCTATACGTTTCACAAATCACTTACCCCACAAAAATCTTCGTTACTCGAACTACTGCAATACAGCGTGCGCCACTACTGCCAGCTAAATAAGAGATTCAAACTACTGAAGGCGCTAACTACTGATAGGCATAGTTAGCAAAAGAAAGATATTGATAGAGAACAAACAAAGTATTTACCTTAATAGTGTTCAAAAGTCATAACATATATATCAGTCCATGATATCCAATATTACAAATTTACTCTCCCCACATCCACCACTGCTGGCGGGTCACCTCCAATTGCGCAACGCTACGTACTGTTAACAGCCAACTGCCCAACACTACAATAGCGAGTATTGCAACAATGCCGACCAGCCTCAGACTGCACACAGCACAGTCAGTGATTTTCATACAGAGCGCTACGTGGCGTTAGCAATAAAAAAAACCTAAACAGACTACTTAAAATGTGCCTTTACAAGTACGACACAACATGTGGTTCATGCACGATGGAGCTCCTGCACATTTCAGTCGAAGTGTTCGTACGCTTCTCAACAACAGATTCGGTGACCGATGGATTGGTAGAGGCGGACCAATTCAATGGCCTCCACGCTCTCCTGACATCAACCCTCTTGACTTTCATTTATGGGGGCATTTGAAAGCTCTTGTCTACGCAACCCCGGTACCAAATGTAGAGACTCTTCGTGCTCGTATTGTGGACGGCTGTGATACAATACGCCATTCTCCAGGGCTGCATCAGCGCATCAGGGATTCCATACGACGGAGGGTGGATGCATGTATCCTCGCTAACGGAGGACATTTTGAACATTTCCTGTAACAAAGTGTTTGAAGTCACGCTGGTACGGTCTGTTGCTGTGTGTTTCCATTCCACGATTAATGTTATTTGAAGAGAAGTAATAAAATGAGCTCTAACATGGAAAGTAAGCGTTTCCGGACACATGTCCACATAACGTACTTTCATTCTTTGTGTGTGAGGAATGTTTCCTGAAAGTTTGGCCGTACCTTTTTGTAAAACCCTGTATAAGCTCAAACAAACAACCTCGAATGAGACTAATGGTTAAAGTTTTACATTTTACGCTGTTCTAAACTTCACGCGCAGTACTTTTGGTCATTCGGACTACTCTGAATATATAGCAGGTGCTCATAATTTTTAAAATTCAACAGAGAGCTTCTAAGGAGCATCCGTTAAGGTCTTGTCTTGAGAAACGTCACACTTCAATATCAACACAGTGTTTCCGATAAAACAATTCTTTATTTGCTATTTCTTCTCATCATATGATCTCCATCAGGTATCAGAAAATTATTTACGGCAGACTGCGATAGAAATTCTTTGGGGCGTAAAATTAAATAAAAGCAATCGCGCGTCACTGCCATCAAACGTATAATGCATTATAAGTAATCTGTAAAACGTACTGGCGTAGTTAATCAATCCTCGTACACCATCAATCAAGTTACATCTTTTCGTGTGGAGTGCGCTCTACCTAATGACCGCCACACAGCTGATTTTTGTTTGCAGGGCGATCTTTGTATCGATGTCTCTCTTAACATATCGATCACTGAATCGATCTGTACATAAAAGTCAGCAGTGGAGTCTTCTCTGCATAAACCGCACCCCGCACTGGAACTGTTTGAATCTGATTACCGCTGCAAGAAGACTGTGTCTCCACATTTTACTAATGAAAGTATGACTTAATTTAGTGTTGGCAGCAGTGATTCTGTGTTGCATTTACTTCATTTAACGTCTCAGTAAGAACTTTACAATGCAGTTTAAAGATACCTGAAGTTGGTCAAATGATCGAAACCTTATAACAGTGCAACAGCATTTACGTAGCTTATGTAATCAAATACCAAATTTGGTTTATTACGTACTATGCCCCAACAGAACAACTAGTCCTGTCACGGAAAAGCCACGTACAACACTTCCGTCTGCTGCTACTATACCATAACCTCAAAGCCTAAGGCAGTTCGTATAAAGAAATTATTCTTATTCTAGTTATTATAGTATGAAGAAGCAGAGAAGTGTTACCCTATGAGAGGAATTTTGTTATATTGACCGCGTTGTACCTAACGGAAGTGGCTTATCGGAAGTGAAAGTCAGAACTACGTAATTATTTGAACAGAACAAACAATATTTTACCTATCTACACTCCTCAAAGAATAAGGAAAACGGTCGCCAGCCTAATTAAGCAAGAAAATGATTGACATTCTTGTTCAAGAAAATAAGTATGAGTAACTTTAGCGGATAAACACAACCTATACTTTACCAAACGCGAGTGCAATGAACTCTGACACCTGCACATGTTTACGGTAAGATTGAAGCTAACAGCTAAAGCAGCACAAACTATTTGCAAAAATATAACAGATATCGAAACACACTATTTCTTTAAAGGCTTGTTCAAACTGAATGGTCTTTATAACATTACTATTAACATTCGCTGCAGAATCATTAATTGGACATAGGTTCAGTATTATTGTTCAAACATTTTCCTAGCTGGCATGAAATTATAAATTTAGTTCACTGCAAAATTATGAACTGGTCACAGGTTAGGTATCTCTCAACTAAATACTATTCTGTTTAGAATGAAAGTTAAATGGAATTCAGTAACGGGTTACTTCTCACTGTCTTTTGAATAAAGAAATTATTGTTTTCATAGATAGTGGTAAAGGATAACCTGTGGATTTTATTACACTATTATTATCACTTTCAATACCCAAAAGAAACAAGTGCTTAGCAAGCATGAGTACATAACTTTCCATAAATGCAGTTCACGACTTTTACTACAGTGAGACACAATGTTGACAAATTTACAAGAACTGACTCACCTTTTAAAATTTACTACGGGCAGCACTATGATCATTAACTAAGCACACTTTATAAGGCTCAGTTTTAAGAGCTTTTAATCTTCAAAAGACTCTGCAAATTGTCTTTATTACCACAATATTCTACTATCAAGTAAATGATCAAATAGGTGAATTTGATTCTCCACAAAACTTTAAATTAGACTGTTTCCATCCCTGGAAGGCTTTCACAAGACTACATTTGCTACCTCCCACAATTTCACTAAATCCACAGTAAATCTGAACACTCCCTTCCTACCAAAGATCAAACAACATTATTTAATGTTCTGAGGCTTTCATTTTTTTCCACAAACTAGGGCACTCGGTAATCATAGTTCAAATGGAGAGGAACCTGAGAGGTATTGTGATAGGGAAAAAATCAAGGTAGGTACATAAATTCAATTATAAGTTACCTTACATTTGAGCACACTAACACATCCAATAAGCTGATCCTTCACTGTACAGTATTCCGTTACAGTGATTGCGCAATATGGTGGCTAGTGCATGTTGGTAGGTGGATTTGCAGGCAGAATTGATGGACTCCGTCCCTTCTTGGTGGCGATGATGGATACCAATTCCAGAATCGTTCCAGCTATTTATCCATCCATCCGAGGCATTGGAAAGTGGCAGAAAAAAGCCTCTCTCGGAACCAGCACAATATACAACTTTTACATGGCAGTGCACAGTTTGGGAGCTCGTCCCCGACTGACTCTTGTTCCACCTTTTCTACCTAGGCCAACCACAATTTGAGCGCGCTACACAGTTCCGTTCCCGAGGGGAACCGCACTACCTTTTACATACAGGATAATTAACAACCCTAAGTGAAAGTCAGCAATTGACATAACAGCAAACAATCATTTTAAACAAAACAGAACATTTGCACATATTGACATTTCTACAAAAAATTATTCATACAGAAATTACAATTATATACAGTAAGTTTTGTTCCCTCCAAATGGGACAAAGAATTTAAATGACAGATATACTACACTGCATAGAATCAAGCCACGACATCAAAGTTTTAAACAAAGGAAGGAGTATACAATTTTGTGTTATTCATTCAAACCAAACGACCTTTACAGATACTCAATGTTATAACATCAAACGAAAACAAAAGGCAAAAGAAATCCGTAAAGTATTAGAGCTATGGTGTTACAACCTCCAGTAAATAATAATTCCATAATCAGACACAGGCGGGTCAAAATTAGACCTTATTTTCAAATTATTGCAGACTGTGGGGTACTCACTGCCCACAATAAATCTTCTTCTTCTTTCGCTTGTGCCTTTATCTCGCAGTTTTCGGAGGGTCGGCCTTGTTGCAACGGATGTGGCATGGTTAGTTTATGGGGGTGGCCGGATGCCCTTCCTACCGCCACCCCGTACCCCCCCCCCCCCCCCCCCCCCAGGACAGGATCAGCGTTACAGTGTAAACCATGAAATACTGTGAACGTGGTACAAATGTTGCGAGTCGTGCAGCTGAGGCGGGATGTGGGAACCAGCCCGGTATTCACGTAGTGGGATGTGGGAAAACGGCTAAAAACCACATCCACGGTGGCTGCCACACCGGCCCACGTCGTTAATGCGCTGCGCAGATTCGATCCGAGTCTGGCGAGCCTACCCAAGTCCAGGAAGCAACGCATTAGCGCTGTCGGCTAACCTGGCGAGTTTACTGCAAATAATAAATGTCATCGTGTCTTTATTCTGTGGGAAACATTGTTTATGAATATTAGTTGTTCATTTCTAAACAGTGAGTTCCAACTTTTTATGTGCTAGTACGCACTAATTTACTTATGTGTTTCTGATGTACTTTTACAGTGTTCTGTAACAAACAAACATTAAAAAGCACGAACTCCTCTCCAGATGTGGAAATTGCTGAAAGCCTACTGACGTTAATCACAGATGGTCAGTGAGTCTCTTGCAGCCTGTACATGTTCCATGAAAATGTAGTTTTCTGAAAAAGCCAACACTCCAAGGTTTGTATTAGTGAAATTTGTTGCAAGAAGATACATCTCCTGAATATAGTAACACTGACGAAACACGACATCAATACAACAATTTCATTAACATATTTACGTTTCGAGTTTCCTTCCTTATCTAGACAGTTGATGCTTATGTTGCTATTCTGTAGCTTCGATAACCGAATATGGACTTACTACGAACCGCTTCCGTTGTGCAACTAAACTAAAAGTATGAAGGAACCAAATTTCGGGGCCCAAATTCCTTAAGAGGAGCCGGCGGCATGTCAAATAAGATTACAACTACGGGAACTCAACCCTTCTGACTGGGAGCCCCATCCAATCGAGATAACAATGTTCCCCTGATTGCAGATTACTTAACACTTCAGCGGACGTCTTTTAATTAATTTGAGAGCTGCTCGGAGCTTCCTTTTTCTTACTCTTCCGTTTTGACGGCGAGGGGAATCAAGTGCTCTCGCATGGCTGCGGACCAGTTAATGGAGTTCCCGACAACCACTGCGTCGGAAGATTTTTAGTAATAGTCTTTGTAATAGACGGATATATTTACAGTTATTACACGCAGGACAGTGCAACTAAACCGCAGCACACAAACGTACACGTTTGCTGTTTTGTTCGTAGGTGATTTGTTCAGTTTCCTTCACTGGGACGAAATACAATTTTATTCTAGCAGTCTGTGCTACAAATCCAAAACACTGCAGTTCGGCTCTGTTTCCTAAATAAATGTATTTCTCTTTTTCTAAAACTGTGCTTTAATGGCTTGTCAAAACTGATTGTCAACATCTTAATTGCGTTCAGAAGTGACAATAGTAGGAAGAGTAACAGGAGCAAATCGTTTAGGTTTTGGCACTGCATCAAATGAGTTTCATTGACGCAAATGAAAGTGCTTACAGTTGTTTGTACGGTTAACGTTTATCTGGCTCAGCAATTGGAATAGTTCGATAATGAACTCGACCACACATCGACGAGGAGTAGCATTGTGAATACTTGAACCGAAAAGAAATTTCAATTTGTTATTTACTGGTAGCAATGATTATTGACATGAAAGAATCTGAAACAGTTCTCTGTGTCAATCACTTTTATGTTCTTCCCAGTCTTCAGGTGGATCAATGAACTAGGTTACAATTTATTTTGCTGGATCCAGTTGTCTGTTTTGAATTTCATATCCCAAGTAAGGTATAATTTCTCAATTGCTATCGTAATGTTGTACTGAAATTACAAGTTTAAAACTATAACTAAGTTACTTCCAATATGCTCAGACAAAATAAATCCGAAGTTTAATTGCAAAAAATGCATTTCCATAACCAAATGGCGTACACACACACACACACACACACACACACACACACACACACACACACAATATATATATATATATATATATATATATATATATATATATATATATATGACTCTCTACGACCTTTCCACTTATCATAAAATTATTCCAAAATATGTTAATGATATATTTAAGCGAAATATTTACTAATGAATCAGTTTGGTGATTAGGGATTTCAGTTTATGGTTTCATGATGTAGATAACTACAGAATAGATGTTAGTGGATGCTAATGTCTATAGTCTAGTATGACAGATTTCTAAACATGTTCTTTGCGACTGTCATGGTTTTATCACTGAGTATTGATACCTCACAACTAGGGTTGCGATAACTTTAAGGAAACCACTTGAAAGGGTGACCCAGATATTTCGTCATTTCTTCTTTCACGGAATACACTTTATCGCTTATCAACAATATAATTACAAGTTAAAAAAACAGCTTGTTAAAATAATCACAACGTTCACAATCTTTAAAAAACTGACCACGCTCAGTTCATTAAAAACAAATTTTAACAATTTATGCCATTAAGAGCAGGGCCTTAAATCTAAAGTGTAAAGTTCCCAAAAACAAGAAAGAAGTCACACCAACTAGGTGATGCTGCAAGCAGGTTCAACAAAATATTTTATCAGCAAAATGAATTACAATATTAGCCGCTAAAATACTAACAATTTCCAAACGTGTGTAACACGTTACACAACTGAATAATGCCCAGCCAAAATAAAGAAAGGATCAAAACTCACACCACAGTTTGTGGTTGATGGAAAGCAGCTTTACTATGTATAAGCCGCATTAAAAAAATCCCTTGAGCAATAAAGTACACAATCGCTCAAAACACAGACAAAACTGGGAAGGTAAGCGTTTAAATGTGGATCGCAACTGGTACACACCAACAAAACATTGATAATTACTCTTACATAAATACACCATTCGCAACTACTTGAAGGCAGTTTGTTCATTGCCATACGTGTTCCGCTTCTTTTACTTCTGGAGCATTTTCAATGTCTCTTAATACATGTTTATTTTTATACATATAATAAATGTGTTATGTGGTAGTTATATTATGTTACTATGTTAATGAGCTGCTTCCTGGACTCAGGTAAGTACTTCGGCCCCAGATCGAATCCACCCAACGGATTACCGATGAGGGACAGTATGCCAGCCAGCCTGGATGTGGCTTTTAGGCGGTTTTCCACATCCGCTATGTGAATACCAGGCTGGTCGTCACGTTCTACCTCAGTTACACAACTCACAGACATTTGAAAGCATTCGCACTATTCCATGGTTTACACTAGACGCAGACAACTGGGGTATACTAATTCCGTTCCGGGGGGGTTTGGGGCGGCGGTAGGAAAGGCATCCAGCCACCCTCTGCATTTAACACAGAAAATTAATAGTAACACTGGCGACCCCACGTGAAGTGCGACCAATGCAGCAACAAATAAAAAAATATTATATTACTATGTTACATTTCGTGATGTTTTTCTCTTGTTTGCCAGATTACAATCAAGTTTTGTAGCACAAATTTCGTTATGTAAAATTATCGCTCGGTGCTACTTACGATTTCCAGAGCTGTTAGCCCATATACGTGGTCCTGGAGATGAGTTCATTAGTCTCCATCCTCCATTTGTCCGATTTCCGACGTTCCTTCATCCTCATTTGTTTCAAAACATCGCTTATATCATTTGCACTTTACATTTTGTGTTCAACATTTGTGTGTTTCTGGTGAGCAGTGTTGCCAACTGTCGCTGTGTGTTTATCTCACGTCTTTTGTTTGTGTTGTGTGTCTCTTTTGATATTTTTTATATGCTGTGTATGTGTACGCGTGTGTGTTCAAAAATGGCTCTGAGCACTATGGGACTTAACATCTGAGGTCATCAGTCCCCTAGAACTTAGAATTACCTTAACCTAACTAACCTAAGGACATCACACACATCCATGCCCGAGGCAGGATTCGAACCTGTGACCGTAATGGTCGCGCTGCTCCACACTGAAGCGCCTACAACCGCTCGGCCACTCCAGCCGGCCTCTGTGTGTGTGTGTGTGTGTGTTTTTGTGTGTGTATTTTGTGTGTGTGAATGTGTCGTTCTTTCTGAGAGCGAGATTGTTTAGTGGATATTTGTGTGTGTGTGTGTGTGTGTGTGTGTGTGTGTGTCTGTGAGAGAGAGAGAGAGGGGGGGGGGAGCGAGAGAGAGTGAGAGAGAAAGAGCCAGAGAGAGAGGGAGAGACAGAGAGAGGGAGAGACAGAGGGGGATGGAGAGAGATGGTGAGAGAGAGAGAGGAAGAGAGAGATAGATAGGGAGGAAGAGAGAGAGAGAGAGAGAGACGGAGCGAGAGAGAGAAAGAGCCAGAGAGAGGGGGAGAGACAGAGGGAGGGAGGGAGTGGGAGACAGAGAGAGGGGGAGGGAGAGAGAGAGGAAGAGAGAGAGAGAGAGAGAGAGAGAGAGAGAGAGAGAGAGAGAGAGAGTGAGTGAGAGAGGGCGACAGAGAGGGAGCGAGAGAGAGTGAGAGAGAAAGAACCAGAGAGAGAGGGAGGGACAGAGAGAGGGAGAGAGAGAGAGAGAGAGAGAGAGAAGGGGCGAGAGAGAAGGGGCGAGACGAAGATACAATAATTATTTATTCTGGTTATGTTTCAGATCTCTGTTATCGTTTTAGTGGCTAATATGATCAGAGACTTATTGATCATATGGATTTGGTCATTAAATACCTTCTTTTTCATTGCAACGACTCTTTGTACGTGAAAGTTCTCTTGCAATGTCAGGAGCCTTTTGCTGTTATTATTCACCCTAATAACTCTCATGTCTTGTTCCATGTTGAATGGTTCATGTCGGTTTCTTTTTTTTCAGGTGTTAAGCGAAGATAGAATGGCTATTTTGATATTTCCAGCTTCTTATTTGTCCTTTACATGTAGTTTTGAAGTTCCAGCGTGTCATCCCTATGTGCACTGATACATTTTCTTGGCACTCTAACTGGTATATACCTGCTCCTTGGTTTCATCTGGTTTGTGTGTTGTTTGTAAATGTGACTGGATGTTTTTCTTGTTCTGTAAGGAATGTGTAATCCCTGTTTCTTTAATATAGTTGCTATCTTGTGTGTTGCTTTGTGTTTATACGTTAAAGTGTATCATTATTTTCTGTTAGTCGTGTCATGAGCGCTGCTGTTTTATGTTTCCATGTGTGCTGTAGTCTCTGTGGGGTTCTTTGGTGTTTGTGTTCCCTGCTGCTTTCGATTTTTCATTAATTGTTTACAGTTTTTGGTTGAGTTTTTGTACTATATGGGTGCTGTAACCATTATTTGTGGCTATCAGTTGTATTATTTGTAATTTTTTTTCAGAGGTTTCTCTGCTGAGTGGGATATTGCTTAGTCTGTGTAATATGTGTCGTAGGGCCGCTAAGTTTTGATTTTGTGGGTGGTCGGATGAAGCATGTATAACTGTCCGTAGCTGTCGGCTTTCTGAATATGACAAATGTGTGTTTATTGTTGTCCCACTTTATTGTTATATCCAAGAAACGTATTTGCTTTTATGTTTTTTTTTCCATGGCGAATTGAAACTTTTTATGTATGTTGCTGATACGAAGTTCATCAATTTCCTCTGTTGTTTCATCTACCGTACGAATTATGCCATCCACATATGTATACTGGTAAGAAATTTTGTGCCTTTGTTTGTTATAGAAATAGATTGTGCTTTCTATATGGTTGATGAATATGTTTACCTATGTTCCTGATACTAGGAGTCCATTGGAAGCCCATCTTCTTCTAAGTAAAATTCCTTTTCAAATTGAAACTATTTTTGGGATGTGATTGCTTTGAGGACTTTAGTTGTTTCATTAATATTGTCCCGAGGTATTTAGTCGTACGTCAGTAAGTTTTCTTCAATTAGTTTTACTCTGTCTGCGGTGGTTACTGAGACTTACATGTTATCTATGTCGAAAGAGACGACTGGTGCTGTTTGTGGGATGTGTACATCTTTTATTTGTGTTATGTGCTCATTTGTGTTTTTCACTCTTCTGCTGTTCTTCATTTCATAATGTTGCATTACGATTGTTGCTATGAAAACGAAGGTACGTGATGACCAAATCCATATGAGTAGTAAGCCTCTGATCATATTATCCACTACAACAATAACAGAGATCTGATGATCTGATACACAGTCAGAATAATTAATTGATGAATCTTCCTGCATCCCTTTCTCCGTGCCCCTCCTCCCAACTCTCTCTCTCTCTCTCTCTCTCTCTCACACACACACACACACACACACACACACACACACACAAATATCCATTCAAAAAAGCCACGAACTCACAAAGAAATACACATTTACACACAACAAAATAAATACACACACACACGCGAACACACAAAGAACATCGGAAATTGACCAACTGGAGCATGAAGGCTAATGAACAAATTTCCAGGACCACATGCATGGGCTAACAGGACTGGAAATCGTAATTTTACATCACGAAATTTGTTCTACATAAGTTGATTCTACACTGATAAAGAAGAGAAAAACATCACAAAATGTAACATAGTTACTTATTGTAACAACTACATAATATATGTATTACAGACCACTGAACGTGCTTTATAAATAAAAAAGCAAACAAATTACGCCTATGGCAGATTTGCAAAGGATGCTTTGCCTCCGACACGGATTACGTTACAAATTTAATTCCCTCCATTGAACTTATAGCAGGGAGTACTCGTACACTTGCATGGAATATGGCCTGGAATACAGACTGGGATCAGTAATACTGACCAATGATCGTAGCTCACGACGTACGATCAGTCCGATATCACCAACGCAAGTAGGTAGTGGCGCCAGCGCAGAGCCATGCGGCCAAGATTAAAGCCGCTTAAGTATCTTCTGCTTATGTTCGCTGTGAATAGAAATCTCCAGTTCTTCAAATATTTTGTGTTCTTTGGTTAGCTTATGAGGTATTATTCCATTGTCATCTATGTTGCCGAAAGCATGTCCTGTGTCATTACTGTGAGCAGCTATGGCAGATTTATTGGGTATGTTGTAGCCAAGTACATTTACGTCTTCCATAAATCCAGTTCAAAAGCTTCGTCCGGTCTGATGCTCATTCTGCACTGGATAATCATTGCACTTTGACGTGTAAACGCCCGAATTAGAAAATTTGTCTTCCCTGGTTTTTATGTTATGCTGCAAACCACAATCTAATTTTTGACTGGCAGAGAAAGCAGCTGTTCTAGTTTTGGTGTCAATGCATTAGCAGATTTGTGTGAAACGGGAGGAAAGTAGGGAATGCATACTCTCCCTTTTTCTAACCGAAGTTCAAGACAGATAAATGGCTACAGTTAGCAAATGATCCATCTGAATTGAAGGTGTAAAACATCTAAACACTTCGTCGAATAACGTATTTTTATTATTTTTTCTCTTTTATTTTGAAAAAAGTCGCAGTGTCTGAAACGCAAACCAGCATGGGCAGTATAACAGGAACATCGTTAGGGAGTATCGTTAAACAAGGAAGGTGAGCGAATTAAGTATTCATTTAGAGTACGATAAAAGTATTAACTCTGTTACTACTTTGAGCATTAATGACAAAGTGTCTGAAAGAGATAAATAGTAAAACACCACGCACAGAAATAAAACAGTTACATAATCAAATTATTCGTGTACGTAGTTTTTGGTCACGTCCTTTGAATTCTAGAAAACTATGTTAAAAGTTTCCATGACAGCACATTCAGAGTGCTGTAGTTATTTCAGAACAATAGTTCCATTTTGAAATGATTGTCCGACAAACGTTTAATGCCGAACCAATGTCGGCGCAGGCTACAGTCAATATTACTCTGTTTGAGAGTCCAGTTCCAGTGAATGCCATTCCGGTGGAACAAAGTTCGCCGCGCGATGTCGAAAACAGCAGAACACGTGTTTGACTCAGCGCGGAGCACACTCGCAAATGTTTGTCAGGCAATCATTTTAACATGAAACTGTTGTCCAAAACACAAAGTGAAATAATGAAGTTTGCTCGAATTCAGAAATGTAGTCTTTTAATTTTTTTTTAAAAAAAGAAGAAGGGAACAGGATCGTTTTTATTAACCGTTAACAGTTGTTGAAGTATGTATGAGATCAGCATTGTTAAAATTCATAACCAGGATACTCTGCACCACTCTGTCCGAATGCTTGAAGCATCACAATACCTTACAAACTAATTCCTTCATTGCAGATGTCGTATTAGCGAAGATGTACGTACTTCCTTAAATACTAGTTAGAATACACAGTTAGGTGCATAAGCAAATCTCATACTTGCATCTCTAATAGGAACACACATATAGGCTTCCTCCAGTAGATACCTCTGCAGTCTTTACATTTTTCACTTTGTGGTGTAATTAACAGTCGTACTGGAAACACTTTTTGTTTTGAACTATCGAATGCTATTACCGTTTCTTGATCTTGTACATCTACATCATAGTCCACTAGCCACCCAATGGTGTGTGGTGGAGGTCGCTTTCCGTACCACTATCTGATCCCCCCCCCCCCCCCCCCACCCTCACCCCCAAGCCTGCTCCAACCGCGGATAGTGCGCGGGAAGAATGATTGTTGGTAAGCCTCTGTATTGGGTCTAATTTCTCGAATTTTCTCCTCGTGGTTAGTACGCGAGAAGTACGTGGGGGGCGGGGGGAAAGGGGGGGGGGGAAGTAATATGTTGTCCGACTCCACCTGAAAAGTACTGTCTCGACATTTCAATAGTAACTCTCTCCGTGATGCACAACGCCTCTCTTGTAACGTCTGCCAGTGGAGTTTGCTTAGCATCTGCGTAACGCTCTCTCGCCAGCTAAACGATCCCGTGACGAAACGCGCGGCTCCTCGTTGGATCTTCTCTATCAGTCCTACCTGATAGGGATCCCAGATAGATGGACAACACTCAAGAATCGGGCGAACAAAAGCCTTATACGCCAATAATAACTAACTGAAAAGCACTTATTCGTATCGAACCACGTGATGCCTGAGGACCCTTTTTTCAAATCATCAGTCTTCTGATTGTTTTGATGTGGCGCGCCACGACTTCCTCTCCATCGCTACCGTCTTCATCTCAGAGTAGCACTTACGCAAGACGGTTTTGGTTATTTATTCGATTATTCGATTATTCCAATCTCCCTACCCCCTTGAACCATGGACCTTGCCGTTGGTAGGGAGGCTTGCGTGCCTCAGCGATACAGATGGCCGTACCGTAGGTGCAACCACAACGGAGGGGTATCTATTGAGAGGCCAGACAAACGTGTGGTTCCTGAAGAGGGGCAGCAGCCTTTTCAGTAGTTGCACGGGCAACAGTCTAGATGTTTGACTGATCTGGCCTTGTAACATTAACCAAAACGGCCTTGCTGTGCTGGTACTGCCGTAATTTTTCCCGAGGGCATGCAGCTTTACTGTATGGTTAAATGATGACGGCGTCCTCTTGGGTAAAATATTCCGGAGGTAAAATAGTCCCCCATTCGGATCTCCGGGCGGGGACTACTCAAGAGGGCGTAGTGATCAGGAGAAAGAAAACTGGCGTTCTACGGATCGGAGCGTGGAATGTCAGATCCCTTAATCGGGCTGGTAGGTTAGAAAATTTAAAAAGGGAAATGGAAAGGTTGAAGTTAGATGTAGTGGGAATTAGTGAAGTTCGGTGGCAGGAGGAACAAGACTTTTGGTCAAATGAATACAGGGCTATAAATACAAAATCAAATAGGGGTAATGCAGGAGTAGGTTTAACAATGAATAAAAAAATAGGAGTGCGGGTAAGCTACTACCAACAGCATAGTGAACGCATTATTGTGGCCAAGAACGACACGAAGCCAATGCCTACTACTGTAGTACAAGTTTATATGCCAACTAGCTCTGCAGATGATGATGAAATTGATCAAATGTATGATGAGATATAAGAAATTATTCAGGTAGTGAAGGGAGATGAAAATTTAATAGTCATGGGTGACTGGAATTCGAGAGTAGGAAAAGGGAGAGAAGTAAGCATAGTGGGTGAATATGGATTGGGGGAGAAAAATGAAAGAGGAAGCCGTCTGGTAGAATTTTGCACAGAGCATAACTCAATCATAGCTAACACTTGCTTCAAGAATCATAAGGTTGTATACATGGAAGAATCCTGGAGATACTAGAAGGTATCAGATAGATTATATAATGGTAAGACAGAGATTTAGGAACCAGGTTTTAAATTGTAAGACATTTCCAGAGGCAGATGTGGACTCTGACAACAATCTATTGGTTATGAACTGTAGATTAAAACTGAAGAAACTGCAAAAAGGCGGGAATTTAAGGAGATGGCACCTGGATAAACTGAAAGAACGAGAGGTTGTACAGAGTTTCAGGGAAACCATATGGGAACAATTGGCAGGAATGGGGGAAAGAAATACAGTAGAAGAAGAATGGGTAGCTCTGAGGGATGAAGTAGTGAAGGCAGCAGAAGATCAAGTAGGTAAAAAGACAAAGGCTAGTAGAAATCATTGGGTAACAGAAGAAATATTGAATTCATGAAAGGAGAAAATATAAAAACGCAGTAAATGAAGCAGGCAAAAGGGAATACAAACGTCTCAAAAATGAGATCGACAGGAAGTGCTAAATGGCTAAGCAGGGATGGCTAGAGGACAAATGTAAGGATGTAGAGGCTTATCTCACTAGGGGTAAGAGAGATACTGCCTAAAGGAAAATTAAAGAGACCTTTGGAGAAAAGAGAGCCACTTGTATGAATATCAAGAGATCAGATGGAAACCCAAATCTAAGCAAAGAAGGGAAAGCAGAAAGGTGGAAGGAGTATATAGAGGATCTATACAAGGGCAATGTACTTGAGGACAATATTATGGAAATGGAAGAGGATGTAGATGAAGATGAATTGGGAGATACGATACTGCGTGAAGGGTTTGACAGAGCACTGAAAGACCTGAATTGAAACAAGGCCCCGGGAGTAGACAACATTCCATTGGAGCTACTGACAGCCTTGGGAGAGCCAGTAGTGACAAAACTCTATTATCTGGTGAGCAAGATGTATGAGACAGGCGAAATACCCTCAGACTTTAAGAAGAATATAATAATTCCAATCCCAAAGAAAGCAGGTGTTGACAGTTGTGAAAATTACCGAACTATCAGTTTAATAAGTCACAGCTGCAAAATACTAACGCGAATTCTTTACAGACGAATGGAAAAACTGGTAGAAGCCGACCTCCTCGAAGATCAGTTTGGTTTCCGCAGAAGTGTTGGAACACGTGAGGCAATACTGATCCTACGACTTATGTTAGAAAATTTATTTATTTATTTATTTAACCTGGCAAGATTAGGGCCATCAGGCCCTCTCTTACATCTAACCAGGCATTCTACTTATTTTACATTCATATGTTTTAATAGGCATGTTAAACTACATCTAGTACAAAAAGTGAAATAAACAATTAGAAAAGTACACCTGGAAAAATACATACATATAGAGTTTATATTCTTAGATCATAAGTACTGTTATAATTAGACATTATTGAAGAGACAGATTTTAGATAGGAGTGCTGGCAGCAGGGAGTATGAGGGAGACTCATGGAGAAGGGAGGAGAAGAATAGAGAGACATGATGAAACATAATTAAGGAAATATGAAGGAAAAGAAGATTGCGTGGCTAATAGAGAGAAATGAAGAAGAAGGCATCTCAGGAGCAAGATAGGAGACGCTAGCTTTGCTATTTGACAGATGAGGGGATTGCCTTCGTACATTAATTTTGTGGAGAACTTTATGAGGATGATAGTAGGAAATGCTTCAACTTCTTCTTAAAGGCAGCAGGAGATTGAATTTTGCGCAAGGTAAGGGGCAGTTTGTTCCAGAGGCGGACAGCGGCAACTGAGGAGTTTGCAAATGTTTTTGTTTTGTGAGTGGGCACAGTTAGGATACCAAATAACAGTGACCTCGTGTTTCGATTATGATGGCATGACAGGTTTTTAATCTCTGAAGCAAGGTACTGGGGTGCTTGCGCGACGAGGAGTCGGTGAAGTAGACATAGAGGGTGGTAGTCACGCAATTTGTCCGGCCGCAGCCACCCTAGCTCGGAGTATGAAGCACTAACATGATCATATCGGCGAATGTTGCAGGTGTGACGCACACAGGCATTCATGGTTAGCTCTAACCGTCTTTTGTTTTCACTACTCGTGCCTTGTTGAATCACGTCACAATAGTGGAGGTTCGGTAGAACGAGTGCTTGCACGAGCTGACGTTTCAAGTCCTGTGGAAATATGTTCCGAAACTTTTTGAGAGCATAGAGACAAGTAGACGTCTTTCGGCACACTGCGACTGTATTCTCCGCCCAGTTGAGATGCTCATCCAAAGTTACACCCAAGTTCTTCACTGTTTTCTGATATGGTATTGGAGTACCGTCGAGCAGAATAGGAGGTAGCCGTTCGCGGAAATCTGAACTTATTAATTTCTGATGGGCTATTAAGATTACTTGCGTCTTTTTTGTATTTAGTTTAAGCCCCAGGTTTTTCGCCCATGTCACTACTGAAGACAGATCATCATTCATCTGAGCGATTGCAGTGTTTACATCTTCAGGTCAGACGCTTAGGTAGAGCAGGAGGTCGTCGGCATAGAAATGATATTTATAGGAGGACAGAACCGACGAAATATCGTTGACATATAAAGAAAACAAAAGTGGTCCTAAGACTGATCCTTGTGGCACTCCCGAGGAAACATGTTTCCAGGAAGATTTTTCATTTACGCAGTCAACACATTTCTGTCTGTCCTTTAAGTAGCTTTCAAACCACCTCATTCCACTATCAGAGAAATTAAGCTGTTGCATTTTTCTGAGCAATATGTCAAAGTTAACAGCGTCAAAAGCTTTGCTGAAGTCCAGTAGCGTCAATATTGTTGCCTTTCGATTGTCGATGGCATATTTCAGGTCATCAGTTACTTTAATTAGGGCAGTGTTTGTGCTGTGATGTTTAAGGAAACCGGATTGAAATCTGTCATATAGGTTGAATTCATACAGGTGTTCAGTGATTTGGTCATGAACAATATATTCAAGTGCTTTGGAAACAGCAGGCAGTATGCTAATTGGTCGGTAATCACTAGGCAGTTGCGGGTTTTCGATCTTAGGGATGGGTCGAATTATGCTTCTTTTCCATGCAGTGGGGTATATTCCGTTCACGAGGGAAAAATTAGATATGTCAGTTAAGACAGGTACTAAGATATCGGCAGCATTCTTAATCATGGTTATACCGATACTGTCGTTGCCTATTGCATCAGAAGAGATTCTCATTATTACTTTTCTTGCCGTATTTGTTGTTACATGTTTTAGATGGAAGCTATCGTTGTTAGTTATCCTGTTTGGGGATTCTTGTGGACGGTAATTATCAGCCGTGCTGGTATTCAGAGGTGCAGAGAAGAATTCATTTAATTCGTTAGCTGACACATGAAAAGTAGTTTCCGATTTTCCCTTTCCGACCCCCAAGCTACGGAGATTCTTCCATAGAGTCGCGGGCGTCAGATCGCTGCATACAAGGGAGCGAGCGTGCCTGATTTTAGCATTGCGAATGCATTGTTTCACTCTGTTCCGTAGCTTTCTATATTCTTCGAAACGTTCGGGTTTCGGATCTGCCTTGAAACGCCTGTGGGCAGCATCCCTATTAGTCATCATTTGACGTAATTCAACTGTCAGCCATGGAGCAGGAGATTTTCTTACATAGATTAAGGAAAGGCAAAATTACGTTTCTAGCATTTTTAGACTTAAAGCTTTTGACAATGTTGACTGGAATACTCTCTTTCAAATTCTAATGGTGGCAGGGGTAAAATACAGGGAGCGAAAGGCTATTTTCAATTTGTACAGAAACCAGATGGCAGTTGTAAGAGTAGAGGGGCACGAAAGGGAAGCAGCGGTTGAGAAGGGAGTGAGACAGGGTTGTAGCCTGTCCCCGATGTTATTCAATCTGTATATTGAGCAAGCAGTAAAGGAAACAAAAGAAAAATTCGGAGTAGGTATTAAAGTCCATGGAGCAGAAATAAAAACTTTGAGGTTCGCCGATGACATTGTAATTCTGTCAGAGACAGCAAAGGACTTGGAAGAGCAGTTGAACGGAATGGACAGTGTCTTTAAAGAAGGATATAAGATGAACATCAACAAAAGCAAAACGAGGATAATGGAATGTAGTCGAATTAAGTCGGGTGATGCTGAGGGAATTGGATTAGGAAATGAGACACTTACAGTAATAAAAGAGTTTTGCTATTTGGGGAGCAAAATAACTGATGATGGTCGAAGTAGAGAGGATATAAAATGTAGACTGGCAGTGGTACGGAAAACGTTTCTGAAGAAGAGAAATTTGTTAACATCGAGTATAGATTTCACTGTTAGGAATTTTTTTCTGAAAGTATTTGATGGAATGTCGTCATGTATGGAAGTGAAACATGGACGAAAAATAATTTAGACAAGAAGAGAATAGAAGCTTTCGAAATGTGGTGCTAGAGAAGAATGCTGAAGATTAGATGGGTAGATCTCGTAACTATTAAGGAGGTACTGAATAGTCCTGGGGAGAAGAGGAATTTGTGACACAACTTGACTAGAAAAAGGGATCCGTTGGTAGAACGTGTTCTGAGGCATTAAGGGATCACTAATTTAGTACTGGAGTGAAGCGTGGAAGGTAAAAATCGTAGAGCAAGACCAAGAGATGAAGACACTAAGAAGATTCAGAAGGATATAGGTTGCAGTAGGTACTGCCAAATGAAGAAGCTTGCACAGAATAGAGTAGCATGGAGAGCTGCATCAAACCAGTCTCTGGACTGAAGACCACAACACAACACAACAAAGGCAGGTAAGCATGTAGGCTCCAAATAACTAAAGAAAGCACCTCGGCAATTTAGTGCACAACCTAACAGACAAAAAATACTTTGCAAATTCTAAATAATGACGCATTAAACTTTAAGGTAAATTACAAAACCCCAATAATTTAAAACACGCTATCAAGTAACAACTCTGTGACAATTGCCAAATGGAAGCCGTTATGTTGTGATACGAGCGGCACGCAACAACTCAACACAACGCTGAACCGAATCCAGTATAGAAGCAGTACGGCACAGACAAGCGCAGGAAGCGAACCAGTTAACTGCCAGACTCACAGCTGAGAGCAACATCAGTCTTTACGAACGCTGCGTGGTCTCGGCACCGACGTAACGAACTAAAAGTAGCTCACCGAGCAAACAAGTCGCTGTGGGGTGACAAAGAGTGGAAAAGCTCGGACACGCCAGGAGATGTGTGGATCACGAAGACCCACCAGCTTGGCTCCAGACCTGGTGTCCAATCCCGTTTCCCGTACAGCTCCCTCGTGTTCGGAAGATGCTCGGCCGGTTCAACCTGGAAGTCACACGGGAGGCAGAACGAACAGCCTGCCCGTTGCCCCGCAGGCCAGCGTGGTCCGTACTGCTTCACACACTGCCTTTCCCGTAATCACCGCCTCAACGTCACTCGTTACAAACGTGCCACGCCCCCTTCACATCGAAGTTTGTTTTCCAAGAGACGTGGCGCAAGCTATCCATCGCGCAGTGGTTCAAATGGTATAGTCAGCTACTGAATAATGTCATGTCTAAAGCAAATATGCAGAAAGTTGTACGTAGTAATTCAGCCAATGTAGTCTAGGGACTGACTGGGAACAAAGTCACGTATGGGATTCTCCAAGGTACAGACTACATCTACATCTACATGGATACTCTGCAAATCACATTCGGAGTAGAAAGCTGGTGATTGAAATTTCGTGAGAACATTCCGCCGCAACGAAAAACGCCTTTGTTCTAATGGTGTCTATCCTGAAACCTGTATCTCGTCAGTGACACTCCCTTCCCTATTTCGCGATAATACAAAACGTGCTGTACTCCGTCAATCCCATCTGGTAGGGATCCCGCACCAAGGAGCAGGATTCCAAAAGAGGACGGACAAGCGTAGTGAAGGTAGTCTCTTTAGCAGATCAGTTGCATTTTCTAAGTGTTCTGCAGTAAAACGCAGTCTTTGGTTTGCCTTCACCATAAGATTTTCTATGTGTTCTTTCCAATTAAAATGGTTCGTAATTGAAATTCCTAGGCATTTAGTTGAATCTACGACCTTTAGATTAACTGCTTTATAGTGTAACAGAAGTTTAGTGGATTCCTTTTAGAAGTCATGGGTTGACTTTACATTTTTCCTCATTTTGGGTACATTATCAATTTTCCCACTATTCAGATACCTTTTCTAAATCGTTGTGGAATTTGTTTGGACTTTCTGATGAACTTACTGAACGATAAACGGTAGTATTATCTGCAGACAACCTAAGGCGTCTGCTCAGAAACAAAATTCGTTTATATAGATAAGGAATAGCAGAGCGGCTGTAACTCTACCTTGGGGAATGCTAGGAATCACGAATCCTGTCACATAACTGACGCGGTACTCCATAAGAACGAAATTTGATTACAAGCGGCTGCGTCAAAAGATTTCTGGAAATCTAGAAACACGGAATCAATTTGAAATCCCTTGTCAACGGCACTCAGCACCTCGTATGAGTGAAGAGCTAGTTGTGTTTCACAAGAACAATGTTTTCTAAATAAGTGCTGACTGTATCAATAGATCGTTCTCTTCGAGGTAATTCATAATATTCGACCATAATATATATTCCAGAATCCTGCTGCATATCGACATTAATAATATGGACCTGTGATTTAGTGGATTAATCCTATCACCTTTCTTGAATATTGGTGTGACCTGTGCAACTTTCCAGTCTTTGGGTACGGATCTTTCGTCGAGCCAGCGATTGTATGTAATTGTCAAGTATGGGGCTATTGCATCTGCACACTCTGGAAGGAACCTAATTGGCATACAGTCTGGACCAGAAGACTTGCTTTTATTAAATGATTTAAGTTGCTTCACTACTCCGAAGAAATTTTCTACGTTACTCATGTATGCAGTGTTTTGGATTCGAATTATGGAGTATTTACTTCGTCTTGTTTTGTGAAGGCATTTCGGAGGGCTGTGTTTAGTAACTCAGCACTGTCTTCGATAATATCTCCAGTCTTATCGCGCAGAGAAGGCATTGACTGTGTCTAGTCACTAGCATATTTTACATACGACCAGAATCTCTTTGGATTTTCTGCCAGGTTTAGACACAAAGTTTCGTTGTGGACACTATTCTAAGCATCTTGCATTGGTGTCCGCGCTAGATTTCGAGATTCTGTAAAATATCGCAAACCTTGGAGATTTTTCGTTAGTTTAAATTTGGCATGCTTTTTTCGTTGTTTTTTCTTGCAACGGTTTTCTGACCCGTTTTATGTACCATGGAGTATCAGCTCCGTCGTTTGCTAATTTATTAATTATAAATGTCTCGATTGCTGTCGCTACTATTTCTTTGAGTTTCAAAATGAGTGGATCCTCATTCGTAATGGAAGATAACATGATGATTTCTTTGATTTTAAGCCTCGTCTGGTCTACACTTACATTATTAATTTGGAATGAGTGGAGATTGTCTCTCAGGAAGGCGTCAAGTGAATTTTTATCTGCTTTTTTGGATAGGTATGTTTTTCGCTTATTTTTCTAGGATTTGGGGATTACAAAATTCAGTCTCTCTACGAAAACCCTGTGTTCACTAATCCCTTGATCGGTTTTTACGCTCGTTTTAACTCAGGATTATTTGTTGCTAAGAGGTCAAGTGTGTTTTCACAACCGTTTACTATTCGCTTGTGCTCATGAACTAACTGCTCGAAATAATTTTCAGACAATTTAGCACAGTTTCCGAGGATATTTTATGCGTACCTGCGGAATTGAACATGTATTTTCGCCAACATATCAAGGGTAAATTAAAGTCACCACCAACTATTATCGTATGAGTCGGGTACGAGTTTGCAATCAAACTCAAGTTTTCTTTGAACCTTTCAGCAACTGTATCATCTGAATTTGGAGGTCGGTAAAAGGATCGAATTATTTTATTCCGGTTGCCAACAATGACCTGTGCCCATACTAACTCACAGGAAGTATCTACTTCAATTTCGTGACAAGTTGAACTACTTCTAACAGCAACATACACGCCTCTGACAACTGTGTTTAGCCTATCCTTTCGGAACACTGTTAACTAATCGCAAGGATTTCGGCTGATCTTATGTCCGGCTGTAGCCAGCTTTCAGTGCCTGTAACGATTTGGGCGTCAATGCTTTCTACTAGCGCTTGGAGCTCTTGTGGTTTTCCAACACAGCTACGACAATTTACAACTGTTGTACCGATGGTTCTTGTATCTACGTTCTTCTTGTGTTCGGCCTGCACCCTTTGAGACTGAAGCCCTTATTCTGTTTCCCGAGACCCTCTAACCTTAAAAACCGCACAGTCCACGCCACACAATCCCTGTTACTCGTGTAGCCGCCTTCTGCGTGTGATGGACTCCTGACCCATTGAGTGGGGCCCGTCGCAGAACCGTCTGAGCCTCTGATTCAGACTTTCCACTCGGCTCTGTACCAGATGTCCGCAATCGGTCCTGTCGACTATGCAAATGGTGAGTCCTGCTTTCATCTCGCAAGCAAGACTGGCAGCCTTTATCACTTCTGTTAGGCGCTCAAAACCAGGGAGAATCTCTTCTGATCCAAAGTGACACATGTCATTGGTAGCGACGTTAGCCAGCACCTGCAATTGGCTGCACCCTGTGCTCTTTATGGGATCTGGAAGTACCCGTTCCACGTCTGGAATAACTTCACCTAGTGTGCACACGCAGTTGACATTGGCTTTCTTCCTCTCCTCGGCAGCAATGTCCCGAAGGGGCCCCATAACGCACCTATCATTGGATCTCCGAACTATCAGTCATCCCAACCTGTGTGACTGTCCAGATATTGCAGGATGTGAGGTTCCCTCTGAAACAGGCCAAGCGACTGCTTCTGACTGAGGGACAGTGTCAGTGACAGACTGCACTTGGAACCTGTTTGTCAGACAAACTGGGGATGCTCTACGTGTGCCCCCTTGCGAGGTCATTCTCTGCCTGCCACACCCTGAGGGGACATTCCATTCGACCACGGGTGAGTGGTCAACCCCAATGCGAGCAGTAATTGGTCTGGTCAACACTTCGAACCAAACGGTCCATTGTACCCACATGTCCGGCCCACAGCAGTGATGCCCATCCACTGCAGCTTCAAGCTGTGTAACAGAAGCCATCACAGCCTGGAGCAGAGAGAGAAGTGTCAGCAACTTGGCTCGCATCTGCCCACAACCCTCGTATAGTTCTAATGACGTCTGTTGTAAATAATCCACTGCAGTTGAAAAGGCACAATAATAAACGTAACTACTCTACCAGAAGGAAAAATAACATTCATTACTTCATATTGAAGTTGTCTTTAGCACAAATAGGGGTGCACAGTGCTGCAACTAGCCAGTGATAAAAAATGTGTGACAGTCAGGAAAGTAATATTTCAAAACAAACTGAAAAAGTTTCCTCTAGGCCACTACTTCTTATTTTATAGAACGATTTCTGTTATTCAAATACTTAAAAGGAGGTGAATAGGAATGGTTAACTCACAAAAAAGACTTATCAGTGTTTAGCATGTAGCAAGATTTACATATTATTTACGGTGCAAATTTAAAATAGGTCGTTCCACGTCATTGTGATTTTTCGTGCAAGTGACCCATGGAATATAAAACTAGCTAACCCTCGTATTGCCCTCATATGTCACCTGCTCGGTGACAAAATTGTTTGTCAGCAATGAATAGAGATGATAATATCGTCTGCATTCTGTAGTAAACGGGATCTACCTTCCCGCCTTAGTTACGATCTACCAAAGGCAAAATATGACAAGGAAAAAAGTATTGCGATACGTAAGTTTGTCTTGAGAAACGTTTATCTCTGGTTCCAGTTTCTGACAGTATTCAGAACTTCTAGACGGGAGGAGCAGAGAAAATCCCCCAGGAGACGGTGGCAGCCGTCCTCGGGGTTCTCGGCGGCCTCGCGGGATCGCTACGCACCTGTCACGCTTCGCGGTCTCTCTCGGGAAAGCTTCCGCCCCCTGCAGGCCTATCAGGCGGGTGATCCATAGTGCAGTGACAGGTAGCAATAACGAACGCCCCCTGGTCCTACGCCGGCTGCGCCCACTCCCGCGCCCCCGGCCATGGGATGCATTTCTGGCCAGCCCTTCGACGCGAGCTCCCCACCGTCGCGACGCCGCGCGACGTGCGCCGTGTCTGGCGCCCGCCATAACTTACCACCGGCTTAATTACAGATCAGCGTGGCGCCCCCTTGCGGGAAAGTAATGTGTCACCACCGCCGCCACGGCCGACACGCCCCCTCCCGCCAAGGGCCAGCGAGATGTATTAAAGGGCGGCTGCAGGCCGGGGATCGGGGAACGTCACACCTGCCGCAGCCACCGGGTCTGGCGTCCAAATCCTGGTGGGTTTATTCTCGGCACGAAGAGCAGAACGGAAAACATGTTTAAACGGGAAAATTGCCTTCCAGGGAGACGGTACGAAAATAAATTACTGACCATTAAAATTGCTACACGAAGAAGATATGCAGATGATAAACGGGTATTCAATGGACAAATATATTATACTAGAACTGACATGTGATTACACTTTCACGCAATTTCGGTGCATAGATCCTGAGAAATCAGTACCCAGAACAACCACCTCTGACCGTAATAATGACCTTGATGCGCCTGGGCATAAAGGTCAAACAGAGCTTGGATGGCGTGTACAGGTACAACTGCCCATGCAGCTTCAACACGATACCACAGTTCATCAAGAGTAGTGACTGGCGTATTGTGACGAGCCAGTTGCTCGGCCACCATTGACCAGACGTTTTCAATTGTTAAGAGATCTGGAGAATGTGCTGGTCAGGCCCGTACAGGACCTGCAACATGCGGTCGTGCATTATCCTGCTGAAATGTAGGGTTTCGCAGGAATCGAATGAAGGGTAGAGCCACGGGTCGTAACACATCTGAAATGTAACGTCCACTGTTCAAAGTGCCGTCAATGCGAACAAGAGGTGACCGAAACGTGTAACCAATGGCACCCCATACCATCACGTCGGGTGATACGCCAGTATGGCGATGACGAATACACGCTTCCAATGTGCGTTCACCGCGATGTCGCCAAACACGTATGCGACCATCATGATGCTGTAAACAGAACTTGGATTCATCGGAAAAAATGACGTTTTGCCATCGGTGTACCTAGGTTCATCGTTGAGTACACCATCACAGGCGCTCCTGCCTGTGATGCAGCGTCAAGGATAACCGCAGCCATAGTCTCCGAGCTGATAGTCCATGCTACTCCAAACGTCGTCGAACTGTTAGTGTGTAACCGCCCCACAAAATAATTTACCGTAACCTCCCAACAAAATTCTTTCTAATTTAATCCAAGCTCAAAATTCATTCACATTTAGCGTAACCTCAAAACAAAATAATTCTAAATCTCTCAACAGTAAAAAATTATAATTATGTCATTCACATGCAGTGTAACGTCCCAACAAAAAAAAAAAAAAAAAATCTGTAACCTGGTAATGATACAATGTAACTAACCTCTCAATTAAATTGTCGCTCACTTATAACTTTTCAATAATTGACTGTGAATTTAACCTGGTAAATTTTGGACGTCAGCAGTGCTGCGTCATGGCCCTGAAAGATCATTCTGAATAAAAAAAGAGAAAAATTGTTACCTCAATGAAGTCGCCGGATAACGCATATATATCTGCTCTTAAAATAATGTTTTCTGGCACAGCCCTGTGCAACGCTGGCCGATAGATTTGTCATTTATGAAAGGAAACAACTGATTTTTCTTTTGCAACAATCAGGATGATCATGGATGGGAGAAATTAGTAAATTCTTTAAACTGAAATGAATGGTTGTTAAAAGTTACTTTTTATGAGAAAGATTATTATTACGAGGTTTTTAAAACATTTACATGGGATTTGAGATGACATTACTACATATACGCGAGGCTGCTTTTTTACCTTGTACAATAATACTCAGGCTCCGGCATCGCTGCACCGCGACCGGGCCAGCCAACACGATACACCAGACCAGACGAGAGCAGACTGCAGACAAGCAACAACTTACTGCTACAGCTACACAGTTCCTACAGCAGTCAACACTGCTCTCTGGTCAGAGATTCTCTTATACCTTGCATATCGTAGGCAGTGCATGAGGAATACATCGAAATTACTTCTGCTCGGACCTCTTACAAGTGCAGATGGTTGTTGTCATGCAAACGTCCCCATCTGTTCATTGAAGGATTCGTGGCTGCACGATCCGTTACAGCCATGAGGATAAGACGCCTATCATCTCGACTGCTAGTGATACGAGGCCTTTGGGATCTAGCACGGCGTTCCGTATTACCGTCCTGAACCCGCCTATTCCATATTCTGGTAACAGTCAATGGATCTCGACCAACGCGAGCGGCAGTGTCGCGATACGATAAAACGCAATTGCTATAGGCTACAGTCCGACCTTTATCAAAGTCGGTAACGTGATGGTACGCATTTCTCCTCCTTACACGAGGCATCACAACAACGTTTCACCAGGCAACGCCGGTCAACTGTTGTTTGTGTATGAGAAATCGGTTGGAAACTTTCCTCATGTCAGCCCGTTGTAGGTGTCGCCACCGGCGCCAACCTTGTGTGAACGCTCTGATAAGCTAATCATTTGGATATCATAGCATCTTCTTCCTGTCGGTTAAATTTCGCGTCTGCAGCACGTCGTCTTCGTGGTGTAGCAATTTTAATGGCCAGTAGGGTATGTTGCAGCATATTAACAAGCTACTATGCATTCGAAATATATCCCGTTTGTGTTCCTTCTGGCTCATAATCGTGCGTACACTACAAGACAGACAAGAAAAATATAATACGAAATCTCTGTATGTCCACCTTTACAGAGATGGCTGCGGTACTCCGCTGTTCGATACAGGATGCCAAATAAAACACCTTTCAGCCGTCTAGTTTCCAAACTTATTTTATTTGGCTACTAGTTTCAGCGATTTACTATGGCACCTTCAGGCCCCTGGCTGACGTGTAGGAAGATTCTACCTCGGTTCTTGTCAAAACAGGGGCCAGAAATACTGGTATTAACAGATTTCTGCTTGCTATAGTGATCACTTCAACCCTCATCTGCCTTGCTATAGTGATCAACCCTCATCTGAGTCGGCAGATGATGGTTGAAGCGATCACTATAGCAAGCAGAAATCTACTAATACCTATATTGCTGGCCCCTGTTTTGACAAGAACCGAGGTGGAATCTTCCTACAGTCATGGGCCTGAAGATGGCATAGTAAATCACCGAAACTGATAGCCAAATAAAATGAGTTTGGAAACTAGACGGCTGAAAGGTGTTTCATTTGGCATCCTGTAATATCAAATTTTTTGTATTCATAAGCGTAAGACTGGAAAGCTGCACAGTCACTCTTTCCCTTACTACAAACACTTAACAGTACCCACAAGTTCACTCGTGGACACTAACAGAGTGTCAATTATTCTTTATAACTGTAGATAACAGTTTAACACGCTGGGGGCCGACTTAGATTTCTTAATAAGACGAGCAATGAATCAGTCCCTCACTTGGATCCACCTTCGATCCACAAGAGTCATTTACTTTAAACCAACTAAATAGACGACAATGCTGGTATCAGCTATCTCCTCCCAATCAGCGCTCTAATTGGAGACTGCAGTACCGAAGCAAATCTTACATCATTCACATGTCTGAGATACACGCCACCAACGTGCACCTTCTGAGAATTCTTACGTTCACCTCATTTACCAAACTTGCCGTAATTCTGCGTCGGAATCCAAGGACAGAACCAAGAAATCGCTTCTCAGGCCTTGAATGACCACACGATGATCGCCATCGGGACAAAAATGGCCCTCCACAGTAGGATCTTCGAAGCCACGGCGTTCCGTCCCCAACCGACTGCTTCTGCGGGGCCCACCGACCAGGCCTTCCCCTCCGACTCCGACGACGCTCCTCATGCACAGTCCAGAGTCAGGCCCCAGTAACCCCCTTTCTCCTCGTTCTCTGGCCCCGCGGCCAAGTCGATAAAGATATGCAGCGACCAGAGACTCTAATCCGATCTCGATACTGACATCGCGACGAATACTGAGAAGGCGGATGATTTCAAAAACAAAATACACTATGTGATCAAAAGTATCCCTTCCACTTACGCAAGGCATACGTTCAATCAGTTCCTGGAAAGTTTCCTGGGGAAAGGCAGCCCATTCTTCACGGAGTGCTGCTCTGAGTAGAGGTATCGATGTCGGTCGGTGAGGCCTGGCACGAAGCCGGCGTTCCAAAACATGCCAGAGGTGTTCTATAGGATTCAGGTCAGGATTTTGTGCAGGCCAGTCAATTACAGGGATGTTATTGTATTGTAACCACTCCAACAGAGGCCGTGCATTATGAACAGGTGCTCGATCGTGTTGAAAGATGCAGTCGCCATCCCCGAACTGTTCTTCAACGGTGGGAAGCAACGAGGTACTTAAAACATCAATGTAGGTCGGTGCTGTAACAGTGCCACGCAAAACCTTGAAAAAGGAGGACCACATCATAACAGCACCGCCTCCGAATTTTACTGTTGACACTACACACGCTGGCAGATCACGTTCATTGGGCATTCTCCATACCCATGCCTTGCCATCGGATCGCTACATTGTGTACCGTGATTTGTCAGCCCACAAAACGTTTTCCCACTGTTCCATCTTCCAATGTTTACGCTCCTTATACCAAGCGAGGCGTCGTTTGGTATTTACCGGCATGATTTGTGGCTTATGAGCAGCTGCTGGACCATGAAATCCAACTTTTCTCACCTCCCGCCTAACTGTCATAGTAATTGCAGTGGATCCTGATGAGGTTGGAAATTCCTGTGTGATGGTCTGGATAGATGTCTGCCTATTACACATTACGACCCTCTACAACTGTCGGCGGTCTCTGTCAGTCAACAGACAAGGTTGGCCTGTATACTCTTGCGCTGTATGTGTTTCTTCACGTTTCCACTTCACTGTCACATCGGAAACAGGGGACCTAGGGATGTTTAGGAGTGTGGAAATCTCGCGTACAGTCGTATGACACACAATCACCTGACCACGTTCAAAGTCCTTGAGTTCCACAGAGCTACCCATTCTGCTCTCTGAAGATGTGTAATGACTAATGAGGTCGCTGATACGGAGTACCTGGCAGTAGGTGGCAGCACAGTGCATCTTATATGAAAAACGTATGTATTTGGGGGGTGTTCGGATACTTTTGATCACATTGTTTATTGAAATAGGGCGCGGTACCGGCTCAGGTACATGAGCGTTCAAAGTAAGCTGTATGTTCTAAGTTAATAAATGTGGCATCACAACAAACAGAGGCACTTTCACATTAACGATAGCTAGTAAATAAGAAGTGACGAAGCTATCTATGAAAATCACAGCCATTTAAAGTTTTAAAAGCCAAACTTTACAAAACAGTAATTGTAATCATACATCCACAAGGCATATGAGGCGAGATGGGCTACCAGTTGCAGAATACGATATTCGTGATAAGATGGTATTTGGGTAAGGCTTAGTATATTAGTGTATCAATCTCGGATTGTTACCTGTTATGACAGTAAGCTTGAAGCACGTAGTAACATATTTTGGCCAGTAACAGAGAGGCCACTGCGCGAAATAGCTCGTTTCGGCATTGTCGGTATGTAATTTCGATTTTACATTCACGAACTGTTTATCAGTTACCAGGACAACTGATCTTCATATTCGCGTGCTCACACTTTCTGTAATATCATTTCAGGTCCACTGCTTGATAAATGCATCCTCCAGACTCCCCCGCACACTGCGGTTTTCAGCTGTACTGCTCCAGGACTCTGAACGTTCTGAAATTATAAACCATGTCTTCTAATGGTAGCTACCTGTCTTCCGTAGCACCTTATTCACGCTCTTAGCTATTTATTGCCAATCGATGAAACACTTCAGTGGCACACGTTTCGTGCATTCGCCTGTCTAATGTACCGTCGAGTCACATTTCGTTTTTATTGTGACGTTCCTACGTACTGGCCTTCAGTTTAGGTTCTGACCTAAAGTTTTCCTGATAACATCCCCAGAGCCAAAAGTCACTTGGGTTCAGATCATGTGATCCTGCAAACCATGAATCTGGGAAACCGCTGCAGGTAACACTTTTGAAAAGTTGCATTAAGCAGATCCTTCATTGGGCGAGCGACATGAGGAGTTGCCCCATCTTGCAGGAAAACGGGGGTTCCCATACAGTTGCGCTCTTGCAAAGGAAGGACCACATGCTGTACAATGGAGCTCCATAACATGCAGAAACCACGTTGCACCTTTCAGGCTCTCTGGGTATATTTGCTTCAAATAAGAAAGGACCGAGAATATAGATGCTTTTGAATCAGTACCACACAGTCACAAATGGGGACTCCAATGGCTCTGTGCACAACACGCGGATTAATAGTGCCCCAAATTCGGCAGTTCTGTGTATTCACTGAAGTGCAGGGGTAGTCAACCTTCTTTACCTACCGCCCGCTTTTGCATCTCTGTTAGTAGTAAAATTTCCCACTGGTTCCAGAGCAATGATAATTCAAAAAGCAGGGCACAAATTTCACTTTTATAAAATTTATGAAGCAGAGTTACAGGAAGTTAAAGCATATAATAATTACTTATTAAATACTTTATGTCAACATCTTATGGAAACCTAATAAAAACGCTAGAACATCCAATAGTTGTTGCTAGGGACCAGATTGACTACCACTGTTGTAATGTAAAATGTGTGTCGTCACTCCATTGAATATTTTCCAGCCATATCAGGGCACTACATGTAATACAGGAAACTTACAGAGTAAAAACTGTAGAATGAGACAGAGATTCGAATGCATCCAACTAATATTCCAGGACGTAGGATGCAAGTGCTTCTTTGAGATGAAGAGGATAGTACAGAGCAGGAACTCGTGGCGGGCAACAGACAGATGACTTAAAAATGGTTTGGACAGAACCTCTGACAGTACATAATCTTCCCATCTGAAATTGACTCAGAGGTATTAGCGAATTAAGAGTATTGTTCCATGCAGGGATCAGCAAAGGTGTTACGTACAGTTTCGGTCACTACGACAAAGTGAGATTGCTCAGAGTCTACTGATGGACACTTATTCTGAAGAATTAGGCCGAACATCGGCGTTCGGTCACGTCAATCGACAGGCTGGACTGGTCCCTCAGAAACCACTGCCAATAGAGAAAATCTCGCCATCCTGACCTCGAAAAGACTGCAAATAGAGCAGGCAGTCTCTCCCTGGCGTGTGAGATTCCAGTCGTCTTTTCATGTAAAAGGTTTTCAACATATCCAGCACTTTGGTGCACAGCATGGTTAGGCTTAGTATGGCAACTGTCAATTGCTCTTACTGGCTACATTCTGGTGCTACTAAAGCTACATCGCCCATCAGCACCTAGTATGGTGCCAGCTGAGATGAATCTGACGCAGAGATGGGCGAATCACACGACGGAGTGAAAACTGCAGCTTACGGTTAGCAGCTTGCATCCCACCGTAACACAGAGCCGACCATGAGAAATACAACATCTTAATTTTATTCAGTTTGCGTGCACACCACACTGAGGTGACAAAAGTAGCGGGATACCTGCTAATATCGTGTCAAGCTTCTATTTCTCTGGTATAGTGCAGCAGTTAGTCGTGGCGTGGACTCAACAAGTCGTTGCCACTCCCCTGCAGATATACTGAACCATTCTGCTTCAATAGCCATCCACATTTGTGAAAGTGTTGTCGATGCAGCATTTTCTGCACTAACTGACCTCACAAATTGTCAACAGGGTTCATGTCGGGCGATATGGGTGGCCAAATCGTTTTCTCGAATTGTCCAGACCGGCCAGAGTGGCCGAGCGGTTAAAGGCGCTACAGTCTGGAACCGCACGAACGCTACGGTCGCAGGTTCAAATCCTGCCTCGGGCATGAATGTGTGTGATGTCCTTAGGTTAGTTAGGTTTAAGTAGTTCTAAGTTCTAGGGGACTTATGACCACAGCAGTTGAGTCCCATAGTGCTCAGAGCCATTTGAAGCCATTTGAATCGTCCAGAATGTTCTTTAAACCAATCACGAACAATTGTGGCCCGTTGAAATGGTGCATTGTCATCAAAAAATTATCCATCTTAACATTAAATTCAATAATGAGAGTGTGTCACTTAAAATAGTTCCGAAATATATCAAAGTTAACTGCAAAACTAAAGCTGCCAGGTTAGCTAAGCAAAAATGTGACAATATATGACTAAAAACAGAGATAAAAATGCAATAGAAGGGAAAAGGAAATTTAAACAATGTCATGTACAACTTGCATCTGCAACTAGGACACAGCCACTCACCTTTACAATTCTCACACATCCTACAGCACATAGACGGTAAAGTAGATAAAGAACGAAAGATTATCTTACCTGAACACGAAAAGAAAATAGAAACTTTAAAATCTATGAACAATGCCGAGTGGGATAGAAAAACAGTTAAGGCAAAAAAATTTTTTTGACAGAGTAATTAATACAACTGACATCCAATTCAGCAACAGTGAACTTACTTTATTAAATAAAGTTCTGAAACGTAATCTTGTAGCAAAACTCAAAAATAAGTGTTAAAAATCTCGTAGCCTGCACAAAGCTTGCATGTGACACAGTAAAACTAGACACATGTGAGAAAAATGCACTCGGACACAAGGCAAATAAACTGATAGTGAAACAATTAGGAACAAATAATACCAACAAAGGCTCTGAACTCAAAGATTTGAAAAATATTAAAAGCAAACTATCTGAAAAGTACAGTACTCATAATAAGGGCCGACGAAGGAAATTCTTTAATCTTAATACACGAAAGAGAATACACAGAGAAAACCTTACAATTTTTCCATAGAACAATATTACTGAAATAAAGTCAGATCCTACAATCAAATTCCAAACAAAACTCTGTAATTTATAAATTATAGAGCGCAGCAATCAGTCGTCCTTTTTTTCATGTTTTTTTAACGCAAATCCAAATTTCAGTTAGTGCCTAGCCATTATCAACGCACTATTTTCTAATCTCAATGCATATTAGTTCACTTTTGTTCGGGCTTAATAACGTGGAACTAAAATGCAGCCAGATTAGAAAACAGTGCATTGATAATGCCTAGGCACTAGCCGAAATCTGGATTTGCGTAATGAAACGTGCAAAAAAAAAGGACGACTGATTGCTGCGCTCTATAATTTATAAATCACATAACAATCGCTGAGTGCACCCACTTTCCTAATGGAAGGTAACCTGATAAACATTGTAAACTACAGCAAAACTGAAACTTTTTACTGAATAAATATGAAGTATGAATGCATGGTTTCGCAGCGATACGAATTAATAGAATTTAATTAAAATTCATGGAAAAGTTTGAATACATCGCATTGGACACGGTTCCAGCTAAGCAAAGTTGCTTTCATCGTTACGTCGATGTCATTGTTACGTCGATGACACTTTTATCATCTGGTCCCATGGTCGTGAAAAACTGGGAGAATTCTTGGAACACCTGAACAGCATTCACGGCCACATCAAGTTTACGATGGAAGTCGAGCCAGATGCTGCATTGCCCTTCCTTGACGTCCTCGTTCGACAGAAAACCAATGGCCACCTCAGCCACTGTGTCTACAGGAAACCGACACACACAGATCGGTATCTGCACGCTCTCAGCCACCACCATCCGGCACAGAAACGTGGCATCCTTCGTCCATCGTGCTAAAGTCGTCTCAGAAGCTGAAAGGCTGCCACCAGTACTGAGCCACCTGCGAAAAGTCTTCCTGGAAAACGGGTACAGCCACGGACAGGTGTCACAGGCTATATCTGGTGTGACACGCAAGAAACACTCCAACAGAAAAGAGAACACCACCGAAGAAGAAAGCAAGAAACTTGTGTTTTTGCTTTCTGTGGTACAGTGTCGGAAAGATTAGCCGGCTCCTGAAGAGATATAACATTTCATCGGTGTTCTGGCCCCCAGAAAAAATTCGTCAGCCCATGAGGCCTGTGAAGGTCGATCTAGGGCATAGAACCCCTGTAGTGTACAAGATACCAGGTCAGTGTGGCTGTTACTACGTCGGCCAGACAGTACTCACTGTGGAACAACGCCGTACGGAACACGAGAGGTGCTTACGCCTACGCTATCCAGAAAAATCTGCCGTGGCAGAACACTCCTTATAAAATGGACACCGAATTCTATTCGACGAAACATCTGTCTTTATGCGGACGAAGGAATTTTGGGATAGTGTCATAAAAGAAGCTATTGAAATAAAAACCTCTGAGAACACCATCAACAATGACGACGGTTTGCAGCTCAGCACAGCCTGAGACCCGGCCATTGCGAGGTCAAAAAGGGCGCGACGGACGAGGGATGAAAACATTACCATATGTGGCGAGGAAGAGAGCACTAGTTACATCACAACAAGCAGTATGGCTATATAATAATGCGGCCACGGCGACACAGCAGTCATTCTTGCCACTTGACGATGACTGAGGAGAGCTCGGCCGGAAGCTCGTGGGATTCTGACCACCTGACGCGGCTGGAAGGCCGAGAAAATTTTATTAAATATGAAGTGCATAACTGTGTAACAACGAATCCCTCAGCACCAAAACTGTGTGCACAGCCAAAGGTTCATAAAGAAAATAGTCCCATTCACCCGACTGTTAACTCAAGAAACAGCACTGCACACTTTGTGAGCCATTAGCTAAAAGTCTTCATCACCAAATACTATACCTTTGAAAATAGCTATACCACACATAACACACATGAACTCATAAGCTTAATTAAAGACATCTACATCCCATCAACAGCTAAATTAGTATTACTAGTCAACCTATTCACGAACGTACCTGTCAAAGAGACTATCAACATTATAAGAAGCAATCTGCTTAAATATACGAAAGTTAGTATTGCAGAGATCTATGAACTCATAGACTTACTGTAGAGCATAATTACTTTAGCTTCAACAACAAGCTGTACCAACATGATGGTTCGGCAATGGGAAATGGCTTAACTGGGATATTGGCTGATATTTACATCAACCATATTGAACAAAAATTCTTCTCTACCAAATAGCTCATCTCAAACAAAATAATCTACTACAGAAGATATGTTGATGATACACTCTTGCATTTCGACGGTACAAACAATGAAATTGATACATTAGCAGCAGATCTAAGCAAAATGCACAAAAATATTAAATTCACAGTTGAACACGAAAAAATAAAAGCATTAACTTCCTTGACTTTACAGAAAACCTACCACCACAGATATCAATATTAACAACTCATCTTGCCACCCCTACCAACAAAAAATTGTACATTTCAGAGCCATGGCGAAAGAAATTTAAAAAAAGTACCAATGAGTGACACAGACCAACAAAATGAAATCAATATAATTAAAACAGTTGCTCATAATAATGGATATAAACCATAATAATAAGAAAACTCCACAACAAAATGCAAAAAAAAACAAAAAACAATGGATCCACTTAAAAGTAATCCACACAACATGCGCTCCTAAATAAATCATTGTTCCACAGAAGCAAAACCTAAATATGCTGCTCTCCCATACACAGGCCCACCATCATATCAAATAGTAAAGTTATTTAAAAAGAAAATTATCACAATCAGATTTTCCACAAATAATAAATTACAACAAAACGTAATCCATGATGTAAATACCTCCAAGAGTCCCTAAAGTAAGTCTGAAATATACAAGCTCAAATGTGATACATGTCCAAAATTCTACATTGGACAGACAGACAGAAATTTTCAAGTTAGATACAAAGAACACATTGATGATTTATGACTTGGCAACTTGAAAAAATCTGCGTTTGCAGTTCATATTGCTGAAGAAAACCATTCAGTGAGAAACATTGAGAACAACTTCAAAATTCTACATCTAGCAGAAAACGGAGGCACTGTGAATATATTAGAAGAAATAGATATACACACACACAAAAACAGCACCCCAGACTACATCCATAATGAACAAACTGAGTTAGCTAACTCCCCTTTCCTGAAAAATTTCCTCAAGTTATTTTCGACCCTCCAAAGCCAATTATATTCCTACATCTATCTGCAGATCAAGTAGCACGATGCTACATGTAAATAAATAATGTACTGTCTTATCCATGTATATTAAAAAAAACATGTTTATAATATAACAGTATTCTCTGTAAAATTGACAAAATCAATGTCTCTCTGATCTAGTGTAAAATGCGTTTCAGTTGCAGAAGTGAATATATGATCCTTTTCTAGACACGGGACATCTTTATAATGATACGATATATCATAGCATCTTTGACACTCATGTACTTATAAACACTTTGTATCTATCAAAACATGTGATGCATGTTAGAAATGTATTTCGTGACAAATCTAACGCGCTCAGTGGTACCAATTTATGTGTGCAACGATAAGAATGTGGTGAAAACTTCGAACATCATTTGAAGGGCTTATTTGAATAGTGGTACAAGTCCATTACCTCCACTTTACTGCCTATTATGCTTCTGCAATTAATGATCCAAACAAACAGGACGAAAGGTTCATCTCTAGCAAGAAGCCATAGGCTTGGATATTTCTGGTATCTCAACTGCAGTTTTTTCAGCGCTCATTTAACTTTAGGACTCTGTATCTGACAGTGAACAAGAATGGACTTTTACCACTATTGAAATAAGTCCTTCAATTGTTGGACGAAAATTATGAAAACAAATACTCCAGACCGACATTTCACGTAAATCACATCCCAATGCAAATGTGTAACGCAACCATCTGTGTGGCGTGCTTATAATTATGTATTATTTACATTCTAGGGCAAATAATCAATAAAAAAGACGCACCACATGTTCTAATGAAAGCATGACAGCCGTCTGACGATGAATTTTAACGATTCAACACCGGTAATGGTACCTTTTGAATAAAGGAACTGAAAATAAATTTGTGGCTGGTTGTTGTCTCAGCATCATCAACATTTGTTTTCAAATAACAGCCACGGTCTGCAATCATGTCATAATATGGCAAAATTACAGGATTCCACCTTTGTTTGGAAACAGTTCATGAATGGCTTCATATGGTCTCCGAGTAGCCGAACATACCTCGAGGACCCATTTCATTCCACGTAAACACAGCCTATACCGTTATGGAGCAACCAGCAGATTGCGCAGTTCGTCAGTAACAACTTGGACCCATGGATTGGCGGGGTATGCGCCGCACTCGAATCCTACCATCAGCTTTTTCCATCTGACATTTGGACTCATCTGACCAGTTTTCGATTTTCCAGTCATCTAGGGTCCAACCGACATAGTCACGAGCCCAGGAGAGGCCTGCAGGCGATGTTGTGCTTTTAGCAACGGCACTCGCGTCTGTCGTCTCCAAAATTTCGACGCCCTATGCTAATAGATACGATCGTCGTACGTCCCGGGTAGGTATTTGCTATTATTTCTCGCAGTACTGCTTGTCTGTTAGCACTGGCAACTCTACACATACGCCGTTGTTCTCGGCCGTTAAGAGAAGGCCGTCGACCACTGCGTTGTCCGTAGTTCAGTGAGAAATAGTGGCTGAAATCTGGTGTTCTCGGCACACTCTTGACACTGTGGACCTTGGAATATTGGAGCGGATTTCCGAAATGGAATGTCCCATGCGTCTAGTTCCAAATGCCATTCCGTGATCTAACTCTGTTAATTCCTGTCTTGAGGCTATAATCGCGTCGGACACCTTTTCACATTGATCATCTGTGTGCAAATGTCAGCTCCACCAGTACGCTGCACTTTTAAACTTTGTGTATGCGATGGTACTGCCATCTGCATTTGTGCATGACCTTTGTCATCCCAGAGTATAGTACGAAGAATACACTATTAAATTTATGAGGGCATACCGGGTGCGGAATGGAAACCACCAAACTAGATCTAAGCTTGGATGACTAATATGGTTACGTCATTCCATGCTTGATCAGCTATTTGCCAGAGTTCATCAGTAGTAGTGAGTGGACCGTGGTGGTGTTCCAGCCATTTTAAAACGCATCATCTGATGTTTTCAGTGAATAAGACGTATAGACAGGGTGCTGCCTTGGACAACAACCGAACACCCTTTGCATTGAGATAGGTCAAGAGAGCATCGCAACAACTGACCTTGCGTTATATTGAAAGATAACGCCATGGGGAACGTCGATGATGGGACACAATGAGCCGCCTTACCTAATCATAAATGTAACAGATGATGTCCGAAATACACTACTGGCCATTAAAGTTGCTACACCACGAAGATGACGTGCTACAGACACGAAATTTAACCTACAGGAAGAACATGCTGTGATATGCAAATGATTAGCTTTTCAGAGCATTCAGACAAGGTTGACGCCGGTGGCGACACCTACAACGTGCTGACATGAGGAAAGTTTCCAACCGATTACTTATACACAAACAGCAGTTGACCGGAGTTACCTGGTGAAACGTCGTTGTGATGCCTCGTGTAAGGAGGAAAAATGCGTACCATCACTTTTCCGACTTTGATAAAGGTCGGATTGTAGCCTATCGCGATTGCGGTTCATAGTATCGCGACACTGTTGCTCGCGTTGGTCGAGATCCAAAGACTCTTAGCAGAATACGGAATCGGTGGGCTCAGAAGGGTAATACGGAACGCCGTGATGGATCCCACCGGCCTCGCATCACTAGCAGTCGAGATGACAGGCATCTTATTTGCATCGCTGTAACGGGTCGTGCAGCCACGTCTCGATCCCTGAGTGAACAGATGGGGACGTTTGCAAGACAACAACCATCTGCACGAACAGTTCGACGACGTTTGCAGCAGCATGGACTATCAGCTCGGAGACCATGGCTGCGGTTACCCTTGACGCCGCATCACAGACAAAAGCGCCTACGATGGTGTACTCAACGACTAACCTGGGTGCACGAATGGCAAAACGTCATTTTTTCGGATGAATCCAGATTATATTTACAGCATCACGATAGTCGCATCCGTGTTTGGCGACATCGCGATGCACGCACATTGGAAGCGTGTATTCGTCATTGCCATACTGGCGTATCACTCGGCGTGATAGTATGGGGTGCCATTGGTTACACGTCTCGGTCACCTCTTGTTCGCATTGACGGCACTTTGAACAGTGGACGTTACATTTCACGTGTGTTACGACCCGTGGCTCTACCCTTCATTCGATCCATGCGAAACCCTACATTTCAGCAGGATAATGCACGACCGCATGATGCAGGTCCTGTACAAGAATTTCTGGATACAGAAAATGTTCGACTGCTGCCCTGGCCAGCACATTCTCCAGATCTCCCACCAACTGGAAACGTCTGGCCAATGGTGCCCGAGCAACTGTCTCGTCACAATACGCCAGTTACTACAGTTGATGAACTGTGGTATTGTGTTGAAGCTGCAGTGGCAGCTGTACCTGTACATGCCATCCAAGCTCTGTTTGACTCAATGCCCAGGCGTATCAACGCCGTTATTACGGCCAGAGGTGGTTGTTCTGGGTACTGATTTCTCTGGATCTATGCACCCAAATTGCGTGAAAATGTAATCACAAGTCAGTTGTAGTATAATATATTTGTCCAAAGAATACTCGTTTGTCATCTGCATTTCTTTTTGGTGTAGCAGTTTTAATGGCCACTAGGGTACCTGCTATGCGAACTAGAAGCGGTTCCACACCATCAAATGCTGCTGCTTTGCCCGTATGATGTCCACGATTGCAATCTGGCGGTGTTTTGCTTCTCCTCGCGGCCTTTCATAAGCGTCTACGTCCACGGTGGAGTTGTGCAGCTCGTCTGAACAGGTGTCGTGGCCCCACGACTGCGTGCATTGTTGCCGTCGGGAGCACGTCTGGCGACGCACCTGTCTCTGCTGAGGTCGCTATCTGTCAGCGCATTCACAATCCGTGGTACTCTATACATCACGGCACCGTCCTGGTACACAGTGTACATCTGGACGACGGTCTGATTTTTTGTGTAGCACATAAAATCAGTGTCCGAACAAGCAATAAAAATTACGCGCAGGGTTGCTAGTGTTGCCACAGTTCAATGCAAAATACCAGACGACCTGCTGGTAACAGTATCATGAGGCTGTTCAGACCGTTGTAGTTCCTTTCGGTTCCGATGTCTTGTCACCTAAACTGGTGCAGGCAGAGCGGGTAAAAATTCTGAGAGGAGCGAAAGGGGGGGGGGGGGATAATTTTGTGGCTTACAGGTGAACACAGGACAGCGCTAATATTGAACTTATTAGTAATATTCGACAGTTCCACATAGGATCGCAATTCAAGGACGGTAAGCCATTTATTAGTTACGAAAAGGAAACATAAAGGAAATGCAGGCAATAACTGCAAAGATACTCAGGTATAGACATTCAGCACAGACAGGGTTAGTCGAAGGATGGTAACGTATATGGTCAAATAAGAGGCTGGTTCAATACGTAATACCCCACATTTTTTAAAAAAAGCCGTTAATATTCATAGACAAATGCCCTTGTTGGTGCTTCACATTTTACGTTTGTTCTGTGCGCCGGTGTAGTTTCGAACCGTTCTGGCAGATGTCAGAGCTGTAGTACAGCATCAAAATAACGTCTACATGCAACTCACGTTATAAGTAGGCTGTTTAGGTTTTTATGTTGGTAACGCCACGTAGCGCTCTGTATGAAAATCACTGGCTGTACTCTGTGCAGTCTGTGGCTGGTTGGCATTGTTGTAATATTCGCTATTGTAGTGTTGGGCTGTTGGCTGTTAACAGCGCTTAGAGTTGCGCAGTTGGAGGTGAGCCGCCAGCAGTGGTGGATGTGGGAAGAGAGATGGCGGATTTTTGAGGGCGGATGATCTGGACGTGTGTCCATCAGAGACAGTAAATTTGTCAGTTTGGATACATATATATATATATATATATATATATATATATATATATATATATATATACTCCTGCAAATTGAAATAAGAACACCGTGAATTCATTGTTCCAGGAAGGGGAAACTTTATTGACACATTCCTGGGGTCAGATACATCACATGATCACACTGACAGAACCACAGGCACATAGACACAGGCAACAGAGCATGCACAATGTCGGCACTAGTACAGTGTATATCCACCTTTGGCAGAAATGCAGGCTGCTATTCTCCCATGGAGACGATCGTAGAGATGCTGGATGTAGTCCTGCGGAACGGCTTGCCATGCCATTTCCACCTGGCGCCTCAGTTGGACCAGCGTTCGTGCTGGACGTGCAGACCGCGTGAGACGACGCTTCATCCAGTCCCAAACATGCTCAATGGGGGACAGATCCGGAGATCTTGCTGGCCAGGGTAGTTGACTTACACCTTCTAGAGCACGTTGGGTGGTACGGGATACATGCGGACGTGCATTGTCCTGTTGGAACAGCAAGTTCCCTTGCCGGTCTAGGAATGGTAGAACGATGGGTTCGATGACGGTTTGGATGTACCGTGCACTATTCAGTGTCCCCTCGACGATCACCAGTGGTGTACGGCCAGTGTAGGAGATCGCTCCCCACACCATGATGCCGGGTGTTGGCCCTGTGTGCCTCGGTCGTATGCAGTCCTGATTGTGGCGCTCACCTGCACGGCGCCAAACACGCATACGACCATCATTGGCACCCAGGCAGAAGCGGCTCTCATCGCTGAAGACGACACGTCTCCATTCGTCCCTCCATTCACGCCTGTCGCGACACCACTGGAGGCGGGCTGCACGATGTTGGGGCGTGAGCGGAAGACGGCCTAACGGTGTGCGGGACCGTAGCCCAGCTTCATGGAGACGGTTGCGAATGGTCCTCGCCGATACCCCAGGAGCAACAGTGTCCCTAATTTGCTGGGAAGTGGCGGTACGGTCCCCTACGGCACTGCGTAGGATCCTACGGTCTTGGCGTGCATCCGTGCGTCGCTGCGGTCCGGTCCCAGGTCGACGGGCACGTGCACCTTCCGCCGACCACTGGCGACAACATCGATGTACTGTGGAGACCTCACGCCCCACGTGTTCAGCAATTCGGCGGTACGTCCACCCGGCCTCCCACATGCCCACTATACGCCCTCGCTCAAAGTCCGTCAACTGCACATACGGTTCACGTCCACGCTGTCGCGGCATGCTACCAGTGTTAAAGACTGCGATGGAGCTCCGTATGCCACGGCAAACTGGCTGACACTGACGGCGGCGGTGCACAAATGCTGCGCAGCTAGCGCCATTCGACGGCCAACACCGCGGTTCCTGGTGTGTCCGCTGTGCCGTGCGTGTGATCATTGCTTGTACAGCCCTCTCGCAGTGTCCGGAGCAAGTATGGTGGGTCTGACACACCGGTGTCAATGTGTTCTTTTTTCCATTTCCAGGAGTGTATATATATTGTTGTTGTTGTGGTCTTCAGTCCTGAGACTGGTTTGATGCAGCTCTCCATGCTACTCTATCCTGTGCAAGCCTCTTCATCTCCCAGTACCTACTGCAATCCTTCTGAATCTGCTTAGTGTATTCATCTCTTGGTCTCCCTCTACGATTTTTACCCTCCACGCTGCCCTCCAATACTAAATTGGTGATCCCTTGATGCCTCAGAATATGTCCTACCAACCGATCCCGCCTTCTGGTCAAGTAGTGCCACAAACTTCTCTTCTCCCCAATCCTATTCAATAATTCCTCATTAGTTATGTGATCTACCCACCTAATCTTCAGCATTCTTCTGTACCACCACATTTCGAATGCTTCTATTCTCTTCTTGTCCAAACTATTTATCGCCCATGTTTCACTTTCATTACAGGGCTACACTCCATACAAATGCTTTCATAAATGACTTCCTGACACTTAAATCTATACTCGATGTTAACAAATTTTTCTTCTTCAGAAAAGCTTTCGTTGCCATTGCCAGTCTACATTTTATATCTTCTCTACTTGGACCATCATCAGTTATTTTGCTCCCCAAACAGCAAAACTCCTTTACTACATTAAGTAAGTATATATATATATATATATATATATATATATATATATATATATATATATATATATATATATATATATATATATAATGACTTTTGAACACTATTAAGGTAAATACATTGTTTGTTCTCTATAAAAATCTACCATTTGCTAACTATGCCTATCAGTAGTTAGTGCCTTCAGTAGTTAGAATCTTTTATTTAGCTCGCAGTATTGGCGCTTGCTGTATTGCAGTAGTTCGAGTAACGAAGATTTTTGTGAGGTAAGTGTTTTGTGAAAGGTATAGGTTATTGTTAGTCAGGGCCATTCTTTTGTAGGGATTATTGAAAGTAGGATTGCGTTGCGCTAAAAATATTGTGTGTCAGTTTAGTGATGATCAGAATCAGTAAAGAGAGAAATGTCTGAGTACGTTCAGTTTTGCTCAGCTGTTTGAAAATCAAATAACGTAGAGGTTTATCAGCACAGTCTTCATAAATTTTTCTAAGAGGACGTTTCAACGTAACAATCAGCGTGCTGTTGCTGAATTCGTGTGTGCAGAAAAATAAACCGTGGTGAACATCGATAAACGTTTGTGTGCAAGTATGGCGATGCTGCAGTTGATAGGACTACAGTTGGGCGATGGGTAAAGAAAGTTACAGCCTCAGAGAATGCAGAAACAGAGCTCCATGATCAGCCACGCTCCGAACGTCCTGTCACAGCTACTGCTCCAGACATGTTGAATCCTGCGGATGCCATTATTCCTGCCGACCGGTGCCTCGCAACTCGACAATTGGCTCTACAGTTTGGAGATGACGAGAGTGTCAGTCAAGCAGTGAAAAAATGTCTATTCCTACAGGAGGAGAGCTTTTACCAGCAGGGAGTAAATGCTCTGCCACAACGTTGGCGTACGGCCATAGAACGTTATGGAGACTACATAAAAAAGTAGGACATGGACAAGAAATGCTGATGTATATTGTCACCAAATGCTGATCCTTAACAATAAATACGTTCCGAGATAAAAATGTGGGCATTAGTTATTGAATGACGATCGTAGATGTACTGGCAGTAGGGTAGGTGTAAAAGAGCAGAGTAGTACGCGTAAGACGTCTTGTCCTGGTCATTCGAGCGTGAATCGTAGACAATGTCCCTCTCACCTGTACAGGTTCAAGTTCGAGAAGATGACAACCTTATATGTGGTGACAGTAGAGCATCGGAACACGTCACTTATTATTATAGAGGCCCAGAGATCATTACGCTGAACGTTTCTAATGTCTTTTTGATTGTAGACGTACGAAACGATCCGATGCAGACAGAAGAGTAACGCTCTGCCGAACTTTGCTGACATTCCGTCTCAAAAGAAATTGCAAGCATACACCATTGCGCCCAGCAGGATACTCCAAGGACAACGATACGCAAAGACGGCAGGGAATTCGAATGCTTGCCACAGCAAGGTCGCCACACTGCCAGCGCAGGCGGTGCCTATACAGATCTAGCAGCAGCAGAGCCGTGAAGCGTACAGAGGTCTGCTCCCCCTGTGCATCTCTCGCACCGAGCCGAAGGTCCTCGGAAGGATAATTCCGCGGATTCTGTGGGGCACGCAGCTTGTGGCGAACTGGCAATGAAGTGGAATGCTCCAAGGAGGTAAGTGTGAGTGATGGAGATTTGTGGCTCTTTGCAAGAGGTACACATATATACATCTGCTTGCACTGGCTACGGCGGTCAGACAGCTGGTCCATGACTTCCGCCTACTCGTTGAAACTAAGAGGGAACTGTTGCAACACACAAGCACTTTTCCAAAGACATCAGTTTCAGGAGCCATGGTTCTATAATCGCATGAACAAAGAAATGCGATGTAATAGTACTCGAAATGAAATGTTAAAAGAATTTTTACATTGGCATAGACATACACAACTGAGTATGCAAAATTTGCTTATATTTATTATGACAAACTTCCTATTGGCTTCTGTCTCGGGTTCTTCGGCCGACAATCATCTAATGATTTTTCTGACGTTCCGCCAGCACGAGTGGCTGGCATTGTCAAAGCTTCACCCTCCATAGCCGGTGGTGAACTGGTGGCGAGCTCGCGGCCGCAGACTGTATGTACATGGCGCGCCAACGTCCGAGGGCTTCTCCGCGGTCATTTCCGGTGCGGTTCTCCTCTTGCTACCTGCGACGGTCGTTCGCTGCAGTACGGGAAGCCAGGATCCGTTTACCTTAAGGCTTTCCTCTTTCTTATTCAAACTGTTCGCGTGTTTTTGTATTTCTACAGCTTCTCTGAACAAGCGTGTGTGATAGTGCTTCTCTACAGCCAGAACTTCCGTGTCGGCGAATTTTATTACGTGGTCGGTCTCATTGAGTGCGTGCTCTGCCACGGCCGATTTCTCCTCCTGCCCCAACCTGCAATGTCGCTTATGCTCGTTGATCCTGGTGTTGCATGTGCATGTGCATGGTATACGGTATATTCCCGACATTGGAAGTGGGTCTCTTTTCTCCTTCGCCGATCTAAGACACTCTTTGATCTTCCTTGTCGGTTTGAAAATCGTCTTTACGCCATGTTTGGGCAATATACGGCCGATTCTGTCCGTCACTCTGGGAATGTATGGCAGAAAGGCCGTACCCGGCATTTCTTTGTCTGGTTCCTTACTTCGCCGAGTGTTTGGCTCTGTTACACTTCTAATATAATTTTTGGAGTACCCATTATTCCTCAGGACAGTTTCCAGGTGTTGCATTTCTCGTTTGAGGTGTTGCGGCTCACGTATTCGTCCTGCTCTCGTTACGAGCGTACTAATCATACCTCTTTTCTCGCTCGGGTGGTGGTTTGACAGTTTGTGCAGGTATCGGTCCGTGTGTGTCGGTTTCCGACACACGCTGTGTCCCAGGTTTTCACCGTCCGTTGTGACCAGCACATCTAGAAATGGCAGTTTCTTATCCTTTTCTACTTCCATGGTAAATGTTATGTTGGCATGGAGGCTATTCAAGTGTCTTAGGAGGTCACCGAGCTGTTCTTCACCATGGCTCCACACCACGAAAGTATCATCGACGTACCTGTACCACACCTTAGGTTTGCAAGTCGCCGTGTCCAGTGCCTGTGCTTCGAATTGTTCCATGAAGAAGTTGGCCACCACTGGACTGTGAGGACTACACATGGCCACGCCTTCCAGCTGTTCGTTGAAATCTCCATTCCACGTGAAATAGCTCGTGGTGAGACATGCATGGAAGAGCTTTCTGATGTCCTGTGGGAAAATGGAACCGATGTGCTCCAGAGCGTCACTGAGTGGCACTTTCGTAAATAACGAAACCACATCAAAGCTGACCGAGATGTCGTTTGGTACAAGTTTCAGTTTCTTCAGCTTCTCAATGAAATGTCCTGAGTCCTTAATGTATGTGTCGGTCTTCCCCACGTGTGGCTGGAGCAGAGAGGCCAAGTGTTTTGCCAGTTTATATGTCGGTGATCCAGGAGCGCTAACGATCGGTCTCAGTGGAACGTTGTTCTTATGGATCTTGGGTTCAGAGAAGCTGTAGAAATACAAAAACACGCGAACAATTTGAACAAGAAAGAGGAAAGCCTTAAGGTAAACGGATCCTGGCTTCCCGTACTGCAGCGAACGACCGTCGCAGGTAGCAAGAGGAGAACCGCAGCGGAAATGACCGCGGAGAAGCCTTCGGACGTTGGCGCGCCAGGTACATACAGTCTGCGGCCGGGAGCTCGGCTCCAGTTCACCACCGGCAATGGAGGGTGAAGCTATGACAATGCCAGCCACTCGTGCTGGCGAAACGTTAGAAAAATCATTAGATGAACGTCGGCCGAAGAACCCGAGACAGAACCCAATAGGCAGTTTGTCAACAAGTGGCCACGAAAGCCTTGACAATTTTGCATATTTATTACCATTATTATTTCTAACTACTTCCGTAGGACCAAATTGAGAACCAAGTCTCCATGGTCATGGAACGAGTCAGTATTTGAAATTAATATCAGAAATAAGATATAAAATAAAATTCACGCGATTATTACGCAAATTTTGAGCTTCTGGGCATAGACTGTACTGACAAAATTCATGGGATATTTGGTGGTATCCCTTCGGACATCGTTTCGCCCGCCCGGTGTAGCTGAGCAACTTAACGAAGCGTAGGCTCAACAAGTCGTTGGAAGTGCCCTGAAGAAATACTCAGTCACGCTGCCTCTATAGCCGTCCATAACTTCGGAAGTGTCGCCCGTGCAAGATTTCGTGCATGAACTGACCTCTCGATTGTGCCCCATAAATGTTTGATGGGATTCGCGCTGGGCGATGTGAGTGGCCAAATCAATGGCGAACTGTTGTGGCCTGTCGACTTGACATCATTGTTTGGGAACATCATGAATGGCTGGAAACGGTTTCCAAGCAGCCAAAATAACCCTTTTAATGAAATGATCGGTTCAGATGGACTAGAAGCCCTAGTCCGTTCCACGTAAACACAGCTCATAGTTTTATGGAGTCACCACTAACTTGCATCGTGCGTTGTTGACAGTTTGAGTCCTTGGCTTTGTGGGGTCTGCGCCACACTCGAACCCTACCATCAGCTCTCATCAACTGAAATCGTGAGTCATCTGACCAGACTACAGTTTCCAGGTCTAGGTGTGACGCTACAACGCAGTCCTTGCTATGAATTTTTTCGCTTACTTAACACATGAAACTGTTTGTATACGATGTATTGTCTAGTGTAAATATGTATTGTAAATACTATGTTTAAATTATGTAATATTTAACACTGGCAAGTCAGGGCATATTTAGTTAACGTTGAAGTCAGAGAGAGATTGTTTTGTCGTTCCTCTGGGCGCGGGAGCGCGCCAGAGGGCAGTAGTAGCAGTGACGCCGTGCTCGGAGTAAGACGTACAGTCGAGTGCTGCTAGTCCTAGCTGTGTTACGTCTAACGGCTAGTGTGTGGATCTAAGTACGGCGGGAAAGTAATGGTCGGCATATCTGGAAGCATTGCCGGGCAAGTTGTTATGGATTAATGGGCATAGTGCTGAAGAAACGAGGGCTTAAATGTGAAGCGCACTGTGGGCCCAAGTCGGAACAGTAAAAGCCCGCTGCCACATTGTGTCGCTGCCGTGGACTTCTGTCGGTCCACCGACAACGAGGGAAGTAAGATCTACGTAATTTTCGTAGGACAAAATTGCAGAGGGCTTGCCAGTGACTGCGCTTTTCTCTGAAGTTGAACAATTAATAACAACCACTTTATAATCGAAGAGTTGCAGTTACATTCCACCCGACAATAACACCAAATAGGTTCCTTCCAATCCTTACCTTATTGAACCGAGTGCGTCACGCCATTATCAAGAGAAAATATGTTAATTATCAAATTATTTGATAGACGGTGAAGAGTAAATTTCAGACTGGTTGTCGTAGTTAATTGCTGCACTTAATATGCTTACGCCAACCGTAGTAACTTAATAATAGACTGAAGTAATAAATTTGATTATTAAGATTTATTTCAATGCGTATTCAGCTGATGTTAGTTCAGGGATATTTCATGAAACTATAAAGCTTATTCCACCTGACAATACCCCAATTAATGAATTATTATCATTCAAAACATAGTTAATCAATTATTGGCAATATATTTCATTATCAGTAGATTAAACTGTGCAAATTACCTAATTTTAAAGACAGAATGACAGTCCAATATTCAAAATCTCGATAGGTAATTATCTGTGTTGTCAGCATTGCACTTAGCTGACAAATTATGAACAAAGTAATCATCAAAATTAATGTTTAAGTGTAGTTAGATTGTTATGACATTGTTTTATATGACTACTGAGCCTGACACAGCACTTACGTAAAAGTCCCCGTTCCACCTGCTGCGCTACAAACAGGTAAACTTTATTTTTGACACAATTACTCACGTACTTAACAGTACTGTCGCTCATGAGCTGAGCTGGCGACCGATTTTTTAATTGCTTTTACAACTTAATCATTTCTTACGGCAAAATTTCCACTGGCAAAATTTATTTCTAAATTACTTCCATTATTTCATTTACCGATGGTTATTGAACGAAATTACTCATTCAGTAACGATCAAGTTATAACGTCTCCCGTTTCCCGCGGAATAATCATTATTTACTTCGGATTCGGATTCCTTATCCCGACGCGGGTCAAAATGCATAATTCACGGTCATTGTCAACTTGTAATTTCGCAAATCCCGGGAAGGAGTGGGGGTGTTATTTAGGGTCCAATCGATGTGATAACGAGCTGCAGGCGACGTCTTGGTGTTAGTGTAGTGTTGGCAGAAGAGCCAACACCGTGTTGCTAGAGGAGGCCGAAATGCACGCTTTTAAGCTCACGCAGATTGGCGTGAGGTCTGGAACAGTTAAAGGATTTGAGTCTAGCAAATAAAGTACGTAGCTGTTGGAATACTTAACTTTAATCCACAATTGGTGAACATCTCTCGTTACTGCACAAGCTTCACAATATTAATTATTAAATGCTATGGCGCCTTGCTAGGTCGTAGCAAATGACGTAGCTGAAGACTATGCTAACTATCGTCTCGGCAAATGAGAGCGTATTTGTCACTGTAGCATGGCTAGCAAAGTCGGCTGTACAACTGGGGCGAGTGCTAGTAAGTCTCTCTAGACCTGCCGTGTGGTGGCGCTCGGTCTGCAATCACTGACAGTGGCGACACGCGGGTCCGACCTAGCAAGTGTGGTGTCTGGCGGTGACACCACAGTTAGCAATAGCAGAGACGTCGTTCGTCTGCTGCCATAGACCACTAGCGCCACATTTCACCGCACTGCCCTAATGAATATGTTCGTCGCACGTCCCCCACTGGTTTCTGCAGTTACTCCACGCATTGTTGCTTGTCTGTTAGCTAACAAATGTACATAGACACCGCTGCTCTCGGTCGTACAGTGAAGGCAGTCACCCACTGCGTTATCCATGGTGAGAGGTAATGCCTGAAATTTGGTATTCTCGGCACACTGGTGACATTTTGAATCTTGGAATACTAAATTCCATACCAACTGCCGAAATCAAATGTCTCATGCGTCTAGCTCCAACTACCATTCTGCGTTCAAACTCTATTAACTCAAGTCGTGCGGCCATTATCACATTGGTAACATTCTCACATGAATCACCTGTGTACAAAAGACAGCTCACCCAGAGCACTACCCTTTTATATCTTTTTTACGTGGTACTACCGCCATCTGTACAAGTGCATATCGCTATTCCATGACGTTCTGTTACGTCAGTGCATTCTAGCATAAACGGCAATGTGTCACTGAAATTTGCTTAATGTTTTTTTTTTTTTTTTTTTTTTTTTTTTTTTTTTTTTTTTTTTTTTTTTGCAGCATTTCCCAGTAGAGTAGGAGTGAGCGACGAAAAAAATTCTTCAGTTTAGCCATGAAGGTGTGTTGCTTATTGCTAAGATTTTGTAGTTATTGTTATAGCGTATTGAGTATGGATGCACCAGAATGCTGCACACGTTGGGAACTCGTATCCTTGACAGCAAACGAGATTGAGGAAATTATAAACAGCGGCCAATGTTAGAAATCTGAAACTCCTGAACGTGGACCGACAAAAGTGCTCACACCACACATTGCAGACCTGCCCACTTCTGAGCCAAAAATATCATCTGTGAGTGGGAAGAGTTATCCAACAATATAATACCGTATGTCATAAGCGGATGAAAATAACCAATGTGGAGTAACTTTCGTGCTGTCTATAACTGATTGCAGATTCTGTTCTAACGGTAAATGTAGCACCATTCAGTTGTTGAAAATCCTGAATATGAGCAATCCGTGTCAGCATATAATCCATATGAACACGCAGAAATTTGGCTTGTTCAGATTTGCTATTTATATGCCCATTCTGTGCAATCTCAATTCAGTTTTGGTTGAATTGTGTGTCAGAAACTGTAAAAAAACTGAGTTTTACTGTGATTTATCATCAGTTTACTTTCTTCAGGTCATCAACTTGTGTCACTATTCCCGTTTGATACAATGCCTACGCTGCTTGCCTCATTCTTCACTACCAAGCTAGTGTCTTCATACATACATATGTTGATCACAAAATGGAAAGTGCAAGTTATATATGCGGTATGAGAAATGTGGATGAAATAACGGCAGAAATCGGCCAGCTTGAGCATGGAAACTAACGAATACATCTCCAGGACGACACGCATGAGTTAATAGCACTGGAAATCGCCCCTGAATGTGCTTCCCAAACAAAATTAGCGAAACGCAACGACAATAAATAAACTGCCTCCAATGAGTTGCATAGACGGAACACCTCCACGAATTTGAAGTAACTGAGGAAAGACGGAAAACATAAAAAACAATGAGCGCGAATATGTTTCCATGGTAAAAGTTTTGGAAAATTTTCAGAGGCGCTGAGGAAGGTACAACAAGGCAACTGGTACTCCAGTTTCCAGAGTCTTTTAATGCAGCATTACTCCTCTGCTTCCACAGTGGTCCAACTTCTGCAACATGTTTAATCCGTCCAGTGCCTTACAGAGAAAAAAATTGTATAACATTTTCAGTTGTTAAACCACTCGTTAAGCTGAAGTGTACGTTTTACAGCAAATTATGTGAACTGAAATTATCATTTAGGCTTATTTACACAGCGTATTCAATACCTTCAGTGAACGCCGACGGCATAGAAATATGTCTAAAATTGTCGACCGTATCCGTATCTCCTTTCCGTGTGCATTCCTACATTTAGGAACTTTAATCGTTCAGGAAACTGACCATTCCGAAAGGAAAAATACAAAGGGCTAAGTACAGGGCTGACATATGCATAGCAGTGCATTAGTATCCTGATAGATGCCCCGCCATGTCCATAGTGTTCAGTGACCTAATTAATGACCCAATTCGCCACTTGTCAGTGTCAAGGAATGTATTTCAAATATCAGGATTGGAAAGCCACTTCCTATGAGAGTTAAATGATTCGCTGCAGATATTAAGTTCTAATTTATTTAATCTGCTATATTCAGAAAGTTATTGTTAAGTAGTGTACATGTGCATGACTTATCAGTGACAAAAACATTTTTGCCGTGTATTGACTTTATATGCTTTCCCTGCAGATCGGACACTAATATTCTGGAATAACCACATGGTTTTGATTGTAGCCTGAGAATCAGTTATTCTGTTTCCATACCACAAACTTTCCCTTCCTAACTACATTTTCATTCAATACTATTTGTAATTGACTGCTCGGTTGTTCAAATGTGTGTGAAATCTTATGGGGCTTAACTGCTAAGGTCATCAGTCCCTAAGCTTACACACTACGTAACCTAAATTATCCTAAGGACAAACACACACACCCATGCCCGATGGATGATTCGAACCTGCGTCGGGATCAGCTGCACATTCCATGACTGCAGCGTCTCAGATCGCTCGGCTAATCCCGCGCGGCGTCGGTTGTTACTATTCCTAATGTTTTGATATAATTTCTACTTTGTTCTACATGTTGTCCCATTAATCAGCCATCCAGGATGCCTGTTAGTGCCAGTACCCTGTTTTAAATGTTCTAATGGAAAACAACTTCCAAACAATTTGAGAAACGAAACTTCCTGGCAGATTAAAACTGTGTGCCCGACCGAGACTCGAACTCGGGACCTTTGCCTTTCGCGGGCAAGTGCTCTACCAACTGAGCTACCGAAGCAAGACTCACGGCCGGTACTCACAGCTGTACTTCTGCCAGTACCTCGTCTCCTACCTTCCAAACTTTACAGAAGCTCTCCTGCGAAAATTGCAGAACTAGCACTCCTGAAAGAAAGGATATTGCGGAGACAGTTAACATGACATATTTGAACATTACTGCAATACATGTACAAACAGTTAAAAATTTGCAACACTAGATGTAACATGACCAAATATAGTACCTAGGTCGAAGATAACAATTCAGTGCCAGTAAAACAAACAGAAAATACCGTGGAAATCACTTTCTGAATATAGCAGTGAATTAAATAAAATCTTAGTTTCCGCGGGGAGTCATTTAGCTGTCGTAGAGAATGGCTTTTCTGGTCTTAGGTATATGATCCTCATTCACCTAACACACAACATACCTGGGTATATGGCTTACCAGGTGCTGTTAATGCTGGGATGCTGAGATCTTGCATGGTGTTGAATGTGAATCTAATGAATGCACTCACGCATTCACATGCACTCATGCGACACGGATCAACAGGGGCAGAAGTAGCGCTGGATAGTAACTGGCAGTCTCTATAGTCCAGGATCCTGACTACCGTCAATTCCATCTTGCATGAGTTCATCATCTCACAAACGGCCGACTTTCAAATTCAGTATCAGGATGAGAACCACACAGCTTAATACGTCGTTTTCTACATGGGTAGCTGAGCGTTTGGCTTTGCTGGAGCATGTATTTATTTAATCCATCTCCTCCTGCCCCATCTCAAGCTTCATCCCCTCTCTGTCCATCCCGTTCTCAACCCTCCCACTACACACGTCCTTCTCCGGCCTGTCCCAATCTGTCTTTCCTTTCTCTCTCGCTATCCATTTACTCCCTTTCCCTTTGTCACTCTAATTCCTTCTCTCTCTCTGTTCATCCCTCCCCCTCTCCCTTTCTACCTCTCCCGATCTCTGTCCACCTCTTCATCTTTCTTTTCTCTGTCCATTTCCTCTCTCCTCTCTCTATCCTTTGGACCCTTTCCATACCTTTACCCATCTACTCCTCTCCCCTGCCTATTTCTTCCTTCCATCACCTCCTCCCCCCCTCATCCCAATAAGACGCTGGTGGCTCTTACCCTGACACCATATACATCCATATTGTAACTGTGCTCCAAATTTGGTTGAAATTGTTCCATGGGTCTAGGATGAGCTTTTACCCGTGGCTTTGCATGCGAACCCACACGCCAGATACGTTTCACTTATGTTTAACGCATTTGACACGTTTTTGTACATATATGTCGCATGTACCTCTACCAAATTTCGCAGTGCAATATCGTTTTCACGTAGCGTACTGTTGGTTCAAGTGGCTCTGAGCACTATGGGACTTAACATCTGTGGTCATCAGAACTTAGAACTACTTAAACCTAACTAACCTAAGAACATCACACACATCCATCCCCGAGGCAGGATTCTAACCTGCGACCGTAGCAGTCGCGTGGTTCCGGACTGCAGCGCCTAGAACCGCACGGCCACCGTGCCCGGCAGCGTACTGTTCATGACGTCGTATCTCCTGCCTATGTCCTCTACAATGAAATAAATTTGGAGATACATTCAGTGGCAAAAGTGAAAGTTGCCTGAGAAATGTGTTGCGAATAGATTTAGAAGCAAAGGAATAGTAAACCTGAACGTCATGCATGATGCTGCAGGTTTTCACAGCTCTCAATGTATATGACGTCATAAATCCTTAACTATGTGTCACACACTGACATAATTCTGTTGATACATTGAGAGACATGTGAATATTGTCTGAAAAAGCCTCGTGAATGCAGATAGTAGTAACGATGTGATAAAATAAAACGTCCTGCTTTATGCGGCACTTTTAATGAGTGAACGGCGAAAGTAGTAAACCAATAAAAGTTTTTCGTTTCATCGTTATGTGGGGGACGTCAGCTAGAAGAAGTTCGGTAATGGTTGGAAATTATGTGTAAAGCTAGTCTCAAGTCACTAACAGCTCTCATTCTTAAATTCTGGATGACTAGAGTATGGCTATTCGCACATCGTTGGTTACACAGCTTTTTCACCCCTACCCACACCATTTGATAAGTTGATGTTTCTTACCTGCACAGTCCTGATTTCCAGATAGCAATTGATATGCGTACCAGGGTTGATTGAAATCTGTCCAGTAGTTTAGGAGGAGATGTGAAACATACATGCATATACAGGGTGGTCCATTGATCGTGACCGGGCCAAACATCTCACCAAATAAGCGTCAAAGGAAAAAAACTACAAAGGACGAAACTTGTCTATCTTGTTCGCCCGCTAGACGGGGCTGCCATAGGTCAAACGGATATTAACTGCGTCTTTTTAAATAGGAACCTCCATTTTTATTACATATTCGTGTAACACGTAAAGAAATATGAATATTTTAGCTGTACCACTTTCTTCCCTTTGTGATAGACGGCGCTGTAATAGTCACAAACATATGGCTCACAATTTTTGACGAACAGTTGTTAACAGGTAGGTTTTTTAAATTAAAATACAGAACGTAGGTACGTTTGAACATTTTATTTCGGTTGTTCCAATGTGATACATGTACCTTTGTGAACTTATCATTTCTGAGAATGGATGCTGTCACAGCGCGATTCCTGTAAATACCACATTAATGCAATAAATGCTCAAAATGATGTCCGTCAACCTCAATGCATTTGGAAATATGTGTAACGACATTCCCGTAATTTCTCTTGTGCCCAATGGCAGAACTGTACACGACGTTCAAAGTCGTCGTCATGCAATTCCTGGTGCATAAGAATTTGGTACGGGTGCAATCGATGTTGATGTAGCATTCTCAACACCGACGTTTTTGAGATTCCCGATTCTCGTGCAGTTTGTCTGCTACTGACGTGCGGATTAGCCGCGACAGCAGCTAAAACACCTACTTGGGCATCATCATTTGTTGCAGGTCGTGGTTGACGTTTCACACGTGGCTGAACACTTCCTGTTTCCTTAAATAACGTAACTATCCGGCGAACGGTCCGGACACTTGGATGATGTCGTCCAGGATACCGAGCAGCATACATAGCACACGCCCGTTGGGCATTTTGACCACAATAGCCATACATCAACACGATATCGACATTTTCTGCAATTGGTAAACGGCCACTTTATCACGGGTAATGCATCATGAAGCAAATACCGTCTGCACTGGCGGAATGTTAACGTGATACCATGTACTTCTACGTTTGTGACTATTACAGCGCCATCTATGAGAAAGCGAAAGAAGTGGTCCAACTAAAACATTCATATTTGTTTACGTACTACACGAATATGTAATAAAAAATGGGGGTTCCTATTTTTAAAAATGCAGTTGATACCCGTGTTAACTATGGCTGCGCCATCTAGCGGGCCAACCATAGCGCCATCTGGTTTCCCCCTTCAAGCTACACGAATTTCGTTCTTTGTAGTTTTTTCGCTTGGTGCTTATTTCGTGAGATATTTGGCCCGGTCACTGTCAATGGACCACCCTGTAGATGTAAATCCATGTTTTATAGTATATATGGATGTAGGCGCCGTTAGTCCAACTTAATTTATGTGGTTGCTGTAAAGTGCTAATCATTTGCATATCGGAGAGCATAGTCCACTTAACGCCAGTTTTAAATTTGTTAAATGCGGTGCTCAGTGTGTTGCTACTTTAATTGTCTGTAGTGTCAGGTTGCATACAGCGTCTCGTTACACGATGACCACACCGTAGGAGGGAAACGCGAACAACCGCTTCTAAGAGACACCTCTGTAGAACGTATTGGTACGTGCGGAGGTCTCAGTAATAAAGATTCGAGAGCGTCTGCGGCCGGCGACACGTGACTGGTGCAGAGCGGCAGCGGCACAGTGGTCTGAGGGGGCCGCCTGCTACTGGCCCACTCGACAACACCAGGAGGGGCTGGGGCGGGCCTGCTGACGTGGTGGCCGGGGGGCAGCGGGCGTCAGCAGCGGGCGAATCGTGTGGGCCACGTGTGCGGCAGAGTCAGCGATCCTGCTCCGCCACCCCAGAAACGTGACATGTGCACCGGGCTTCTCGTTAACCAGAGCTACAGAAAGTGCTGCACCACACAACAAACAACTTGCAATTCTGCCTGCTTAAAACGCAAACAGTTGGACAGAGGATAGTTCTCTTCCACACTGTTTTATTTTCTGTAATGTACGTTAAAGGTTTAATCGCTAAGATTCCGATTGATTCCGATATATCCTGCAAGTCGACAGGGTCCTAATATGGACTAGCTGTACTAGTGCCCCGCAGTCTTTTACTGGGGCAGCCATAGGGAAACCTATAAATCGCATGGCACACTATGCAGGGTGGTCCATTGATAGTGACCGGGACAAGTATCTCACGAAATAAGCACCAAGCGAAAAAACTACAAAGAACGAAATTCGTGTAGCTTGAAGGGGAAACCAGATGGCGCTATGGTTAGCCCGCTAGATGGCGCTGCCATAGGTCAAACTGATATCAAAAGCGTTTTTTTAAATAAGAACCCCCATTTTTATTACATATTCGTGTAGTATGTAAACAAATATGAATGTTTTAGTTGGGCCACTTGTTCCGCTTTCTGATAGATGGCGCTGTAATAGTCACAAACGTATAAGTACGTGGTATCACGCTAACATTCCGCCAGTGCGGACGGTATTTGCTCCGTGATACATCACCCGTGTTAAAATGGACCCTTTACCAATTGCGGAAAAGGTCGATATCGTGTTCATGTATGGCTATTGTGATGAAAATGCCCAGCGGGCGTGTGCTATGTCTGCTGCTCGGTATCCTGGACGGCAACATCCAAGTGTCCAGAGCGTTCGCCGGATAGTTACATTATTTTAGGGAAACAGGAAGTGTTCAGCCACATGTGAAACGACAACCACGACCTGCAACAAATGATGATGACCAAGTAGGTCTTTTAGGTGCTGTCGCGGCTAATCCGCTCATCAGTAGCAGACAAATTGCGCGAAAATCGGGAATCTCAAGAACATCGGTGTTGAGAATGCTACATCAACATTGCAACCGTACCATGTTTCTATGCGCCAGGAACTGCTTGGCAACGACTTTGAATGTCGTGTAAAGTTTTGACATTGGGCTCAAAAGAAATTACGGGACGATGACAAATTTTTTTGGCCCTCGTTCTATTTAGCGAAGAAGCGTCATTCACCAACAGCGGTAACATAAACCGGCATAATATGCACTATTGAGCAACGGAAAATCCGCGATGGCTGTGACAAGTGTAACATCAGCAACCTTGGCGGGTTAATGTATGGTGCGGCCTTATGGGAGGAAGGATGATTGGCCCCCATTTTATCGATGGCAATCTAAATGGTGCAATGTATGCTGATTTCCTACCTAATGTTCTACCGATGTTACTACAAGATGTTTCACTGCATGACAGAATAGCGATGTACTTCCAACATGATTGTTGTCCGCCAGATAGCTCGCGTACGGTTGAAGCGGTATTGAATAGCATATTTCATCACAGGTGGATTGGTCGTCGAAGCACCGTACCATGGCCCGCACGTTCACCGGATCTGACGTCCCCGGATTTCTTTCTGTGGGAAAAATTGAAGGATATTTTCCATCGTTATCCACCCACAACGCCTGTCAACATGCGTCAGCTCATTGTCAATGCATGTGCGAACATTACCGAAGGCGAACTACTCGCTGTTGAGACGAATGTCGTTACACGTATTGCCAAATGCATTGAGGTTGACGGACATCATTTTGAGCATTTATTGCATTAATATGGTATTTACAGGTAATCACTCTGTAACAGCATGCGTTCTCAGAAATGATAAGTTCACAAAGGTACATGTATCACATTGAAACAACCGAAATAAAATGTTCAAACGAACCTACGTTCTGTATTTTAATTTAAAAAACCCACCTGTTACCAACTGTTCGTCTAAAATTGTGATCCATATGTTTGTGACTATTACAGTGCCTTCTATCACAAAACGAAAAAAGTGGTCCAACTAAAACACTCGTATTTCTACACAAATATGTAATAAAAATGGGGGTTCCTATTTAAAAAAAAAAAGTTGATATCCGTTTGACCTATGGCAGCGCCATCTAGCGGGGGCAACCATAGCGCCATCTGGTTTCCCCCTTCAAGATAGACAAGTTCCGTTATTTGTAGTTTTTTCGTTTGACGCTTATTTGGTGAGATATTTGGCCAGGTCACGATCAATGGACTATCCTGTATACTAAGAAATTTCAGTAGTCTAAATACGCTGTGTCAACTTGAATCATCTACGGGAGGTACCGCGACAGTTTGGTATGAGGGGCAAAGTATGTGCTGGTCAGCTGTCGAAAGCGGTGCAGAATCCGATTGCCAAATATATACCCATGACACACGTGGTTTTCGCGGGACACTCGTCAACAAGAAAAATTAATTTTAGTGAACATGGGACGAAACAAAAAGGACTATTCAGCAACAGAATCTACGCTGTCATCTGTTTCTCTATTCGGTGCTCTCTAGAACTGTTACTATTAAGAATGAAAGAACGTGTCACAAGGACACTAATAAAAGGAGACATTAGTTAAAATTAATACGTTTCCGCAGCTGCAATTCCTGCCTCGTTGAAGAAGTTATTCTACATATACTATTACACTGTCCACTCACATTAATGCCCCTGCCAAAAGCGCTAAACCGAGCGAAGTGGCGCAGTGGTTAGACACTGGACTCGCATTCGGGAGGTCGACGGTTCAATCCCGCGTCCGGCCATCCTGATTTCTCTAAATCGCTCCAGGCAAATGCCGGGATGGTTCCTTTGAAAGGGCACGGCCGACTTCCTTCCCCATCCTTCCCTAATCCGACGAGACCGATGACCTCGCTGTCTGGTCTCCTTCTCCAAACATCCCAACGCAACCAAAAAGCGTTAATACTACTATTTTACAGCTCTGAACACTACGAGGTGTGCTGAGAGAGATGTGGTTCGAGAGAGATGCTGAGAGAGATGTTGTGGTGTCACCGCCAGACACCACACTTGCTAGGTGGTAGCCTTTAAATCGGCCACGGTCCGTTAGTATACGTCGCACCCGCGTGTCGCCAATATCAGTGATTGCAGACCGAGCGCCGCCACACGGCAGGTCTAGTCTAGAGAGACTCCCTAGCACTCGCCCCAGTTGTACAGCCGACTTTGCTAGCTATGGTTCACTGACTACATACGCTCTCATTTCCAGAGACGACAGTTTTGCATAGCCTTCAGCTACGTCATTTGCTACGACCTAGCAAGGCGCCATATTCAGTTACTATGTCTTCTGAACAGATAATATTGTGACTCATGTACCGTCAAGAGCGACGTTCATCATTAATGGATTAGAGTTAAGTATCAAACTAATTATGTCCGATTTCTGAATTCTAATTCCTTGTCATGTTCCAGACCACACGTCAGTATAGTTCTTCCCTCCTCACGCCAGCCTGCGTGAGCTAAAACGCGTGCATTTCGGCTTCCACTAGTAACACGGTGTTGGCTCTTCTGCCAACACAACAGATGTACTGGGACAGATGAGCTGGGAGAGATGTGCTGGGAGAGACGCGCTGGATGGTAAGAACAGGGATTTGGAACCATTTCGACTCCAGTGCCTTGGCCAGCAGCATTCGCTTTCTCGGCTGAAGATCCATGGCACGAACAGCACGATGGAGATGATCCCACAGAGTTTCCATTTGGTTCAAATCCGGAGAGTTTGGTGGCCAGAAGAGTACAGTAATTTGACCCTGATACTGTTTGGTACACGCACGTACACTGCAAGCTTTGTGACCCGTTGCATTGTCCAGATTATGCCATCGTGCCGAGGGAAAACGGACTAAAAGCAAAACGAGGATAATGGAATGTAGTCGAATTAAGTCGGGTGATTCTGAGGGAATTGGATTAGGAAATGAGACACTTAAAGTAGTAAAGGAGTTTTGCTATTTAGGGAGCAAAATAACTGATGATGGTCGAAGTAGAGAGGATATAAAATGTAGACTGGCAATGGCAAGGAAAGCGTTTCTGAAGAAGAGAAGTTTGTTAACATCGAGTATAGATTTAAGTGTCAGGAAGTCGTTTCTGGAAGTATTTGTATGGAGTATAGCCATGTATGGAAGTGAAACATGGACGATTAATAGTTTGGACAAGAAGAGAATAGAAGCTTTTGAAATGTGTTGCTACACAAGAATGCTGAATTTTAGGTGGGTAGATCACATAACTAATGAGGAGGTATTGAATAGAATTGGGGAGGAGTTTGTGGCACAACTTGACAAGAAGAAGGGACCGGTTGGTAGGACATGTTCTGAGGCATGAAGGGATCACAAATTTAGCATTGGAAGGCAGCGTGGAGGGTAAAAATCGTAGAGGGAGACCAAGAGATGAAAACACTAAGCAGATTCAGAAGGATGTAGGTTGCAGTAAGTACTGGGAGATGAAGAATCTTGCACAGGATAGAGTAGCATGGAGAGCTGCATCAAACCAGTCTCAGGACTGAAGACAACAACAACAACAACAACAGTTCTAAGTTCTAGGGGACTGATGGCATTAGAAGCTAACTCCCATAGTGCTCAGCGTCTTTTGAACCACACCAAGTGCCATCTGTGCGATGCAGCATAAGACGTGATTCATCTGAAAGGCCACCTGCCACCACTTAATGAACGTGTATTGGCGGTATCGGCGTCAAAATTCCCACCTTCGTTGCCGATGAACAACAATCAGCCTGGATACACGAATCAGGCGCCTGCTGCTGAGGCCCGTAAGCAGCAAGGTTCGTTGAACGGTCTTTGAGGGGACATTTTACTTCATCTGGGCGGTCAGTTGCTCAAGAGTTGCACTTCTGTTGGCCCATACGCATCTCCGCAACGGTCGTTCAACCGGATGTCTATGGCCCGTGTTGCAGCACAGTTACATCGACGACGGTTTTGGATACCGTCATTTTCCCGTGCATGGTATACTTAACCAGCACACGAACAATTTACAAACTTAGCCGTTCCGGAAATGTTTCCACCCTTGGTCCGAAAGTCAATAGTCATACCCTGATGTTTGAAAAATAAGTGACAGTTGAAGACAAAATCGAAGCGACGAAGGCAGGCTGTCCGTCGTGCTCACGTAGTTCGGTCGGCGACGACATCGTCCGCTCCAAAGGCAATGTCCTTGGTTCGAGCCCGGCACACAATTTTAATCTGACAATATTGTTCACGGGATTTTGTCGTCATTATCCAGCAACAAGAAGTTGAGAAAGTGATATTTTACGTCATATATCGTGCTTTCTCTGCGCCAAAGATATAAAAAATGCGGAGGTATTACATCCTGAAGTGTGGCCAGCGTAGGTAGTTACTGTTTGCAGAATGAGGTAAAGAAAATGGTGTGTATGTAATTAACTATAAAAATTACACCATATGCTTTTCTATTTGTCTATAAAAGCAACGTCAGTGGCGTAGCACCGCTAAATTAACTCTCGATTAATTTCGGACTACGTAAATATAACAAAACGAGTGCAAATGCATCAACATCGACAGCGGAATTTCAGTTTTTGTGATCGCCTGTCGCGTTTTTCTAGTCATCTCTTTATTCTAGTACGTCGCATTTGGCATAGTGACCTGTCTGTGGTGAGTCTAATTAGACTGTGACATCCTCTTTATTCTTGTTTGTGGAGACGCAATAACGGGTGTACCGTTTACAGTAAATGCTTGCGAAGAGACGATAAAATGTGATTCTTGAGTTTCTCCCGGCGTATTTGATAGTCAAAATATCCACGGGTGTGCTGCCGGTCTATAGTGTCCAACGGGCACAATATTTCGGCGATCATACATGTCGCCATCATCAGGTGAACTGACGGGCTGAGCTCCTATGAACGTGCCGGCAATGAGATCCGTACGCTATGGCTGCTCAGAGGGAACTGGGTTCGGTCGCGGCGGCGGCCGATTTAAATACCCTCCGCCCGCGGCGCGCTCCCTCCGCCGTCCGCGCCCCGCGCCACGGTCGCGCGGTGGAACAGATTGCGACGGCGTCTGAGATGACGTCGGTGTCATGGCTCTGTCCGCCGTGGCCGTCACAACTATACGTTTGCTCGATTTACTCTTGATTAACCCAATCGCTGGTTCCCAAGCCTAGCTAAGATTATAGCCACAGTCACGGTTTATAAGGTCGTCATTGGTGCGAATTTCGATGGCCTCTCTAACAACGCTTTCCCAGAATCCTCGTGCGGTCATACTCCATGGCGTGATTTTCCGACAAACAATGTTCAGCGACCGCCGACTTGCTCGGATACATCAGTCGAGTGTGCCTCTGGTGTTCACGGCATCGATCCTCGACGGTACGTATCGTCTGACAAATATACGTCTTGCCACATTGACACGGAATCTGGTACACGCCGGCCTTCCTCAAACCGAGGCCATCTTTGGCGCTCCCCACCAGTGCACGAGTTTTATTTGGAGGACAAAACACAGTTCCGACCCGGTGTTTCTTCAGAATGCGAGCGATTTTCCCCAAGAGTGCGCCTGTGTATGGAATAAATGCAGTGCCTACCTCCTCCCTCGTGACTTCATCCATCTCAACAGGTTGTGCTGCAGTGGTTGGGCGGAGACCACGTTGAATCTGCCACTCTGAGTGCCCATTTTTTCGAAATACAGTTCTCAGATGTTCCAATTCCTGGGGTAGACTCTCTGCATCAGAGATAGTGCGCGCCCTATGTACTAGAGTTTTAAGTACCCCATTCCTCTGTGAAGGGTGGTGGCAGCTGTCCTCGTGCAAATACAGATCAGTGTGCGTTGTCTTCCGATACACCCCATGACCGAGGGTGCCGTCAGCCCTTCTCTTGGCCAAGACGCCAAGGAAAGGTAATTTACCCTCCGTTTCAGTCTCCATAGTGAATTTGATATTGGGGTGTATGGAGTTTAGATGTGTAAGGAAGTCAAGGAGTTTTGTAAGTAGGCTGTTTATGTTTTCTCTATGTAAGTAGGCTGTTTATGTTTTCTCTATGTAAGTAGGCTGTTTAGGTTTTTTATTGGTAACGCCACCTCTGTATGACAATCACTGGCTGTGCTGTGGGCAGTCTGTGTCTGCTTTGCATTGTTGTAATACTCGCCATTGTAGTGTTAGGCAGCTGGCTGTGAACAGCGCGTAGCGTTGCGCAGTTGGAGGTGAGCCGCCAGCAGTGGTGGATGTGGGGAGAGAGATGGCGGAGGTTTGTAATTTGTCATGAACTGATATATATATTATGGCTTGTGATGATATTAAGGTAAATACATTGTTTGTTCTCTATTAATATCTTTCATTTGCTAACTATCCCTATCAGTAGTTAGTGCCTTCAGTAGTTTGAATCTTTTATTTAGCTGGCAGTAGTGGCGCTCGCTGTATTGCAGTAGCTTGAGCAGCGAAGATTTTTGTGAGGTAAGTGATTTGTGAAAGGTATAGTTTAATGTTAGTCAGGGCCATTCTTTTGTAGGGAATTTTGAAAGTCAGATTGCGTTGCGCTAACAAAATATTGTGTGTCAGTTAAAGGACAGTCCTGTATAATTGTTCAAAGGGGACGTTTCATATGGCGACCCTGCCAGGATACCTCACTGGAATCTTCTGATTTTTTCTTGTAGTTTGTGTATTTAGTGTAGCTTTTGTTTATTGCTAGCGCGTAATTGTAGAGAGAATTTCCTTTGTAGTTGCAGTCTTTCATTGTTGTATAGTAAAACAGTTGTGGCATGCATGTAGATTTGCACCAAGTATTTCGCAGCTGCGCTTGCAATTAACTAGATATTATTTTAGTGCTATGTTAATGTGTTCTCTTATTTTTGATCTTCAAATTGTGTTTTTCTGTGTTGTCGTGTGAAATACTGTGACAATAATGGCGTGTGAAAAACGTAACACTAGGCTCCAAACTAAACTGAGAAATAATAGTGATGACGAGCGTAGCTTATCAGCGCCGCCGAGTAATGAATTTACTAATGTTCAAAGTAGTAATTTGGTAACTGTGCACAGGGAAATGGAGCGGGCGTCAAACAATGGCGTGGACAGTGAAACAATTAGTGAAGAGGGAAGCATTATCGATCGACCGGTCGGCAATAGCTCGCCTCAGGAAGCCGAAATGACACGACACGATCTCGCAAATACTGTAGATTCAGGTTTTGGATCCTCACCGTTTTATCAAATAAGTCAAGACACATTTTCAGCTTGTCAAAATGTGAATGTTGCCGGTGCAAATGCACTGCCGAAAAGAGTAGAGGAACAGATTCCAGACACTAATGCATTGTTATTACAATTAATACAACAAATGGGACAGACACAGCAAAAGCTTCAAAAGTTAGACACAGTGGAACAAAATCTTAAAAAGTTAGACACAATGGAACAACACCAGAGACAAACACAGCAACAGTTAGACACAGTGGAACGAAATCTCAAAAAGTTAGACTCATTGGAACAAACTCTCGAACAAACACATGAGGATTTAACTGCTGAGTTACATAACATTGAATCGAAATGTCAAAAAGTCTGTAATGACGTAAAAACTCAAATTTGTGAGCATTTTCAACCTATTTTTTCGCGTCATGAAAATGCATTACAGAATCACGAAGCAGCCATAAAAGAACTGCAAACTATTGTTCATGAAAATCACAACACCTTGCAAGCTAAAATTGACGCAGTTGCATCTACCGATTCGGTTACGCAACTTGCAAAAAGTCAAGAAAACTTAAAAGACACAGTAGATACGATTTCAACACAAATGGACACTCTGAAACTTGGTTCAGAAAAACACACTGAGGAAATAAGTACACTATCGGATAAAGTAGCCGAACTTTCAGATCAGTTCACTAACTTATCTACAAAGGTAGATGATGATCTGAATGACACAACACCTGTAGCCTTCACTGACACAGAAGAGTATGAACAAATTAGGAAATTCAAACAAAATCAGAATCGAATTAATACACAACACCAAAGAGAAATCCGGGAAGTACAAGATTAGCTGACACAGGTAATACAAGAATTACGTATTTCAGAGAACACTCGCGCTCCAACACGGGAAGAGGGACTTAGAAACACGGAAAAGCTGCAAAATAATAACACAGGGCATTTCGGAAGTAATGAAAGAAATTGGGAATGTGCACCGAATTTTGAGATGGAACGGCCGACACGACCTAACAATGACCGATATGCGACTCGCCGACATGATGATTTTGACTATAAGCTGTTCATTACTACACGTAAATTCAAAACATTTAAGAATTCTGGCAACGACATTCATCCACAAGCATGGCTCCATCAATTCTCTCATTGTTTTCCTCCCAACTGGTCGTTGGAACACAGATTAGAATTTATGTGTGGCTACTTAGAGAATGAACCAGCTGTAAGAATGCGATCGGTAATTCACGATTGCCACAGTGAAGGAGAGTTTTACCATGCCTTCCTCTCAGCATATTGGTCTCAAGCTACACAAGACCGTGTAAAACATAGCATCATGATGATGAAACACTTTGAACAATCTGAATTTTCCAGTCTTGTCAAATATTTTGAAGACATGTTGCATAAGAATCAATATCTTTCAAACCCATACAGCCCCTCAGAACTCATCCGCATTTGCTTACTCAAATTGCCTGAACATTTACGACATATTATTTTAGCAGGACGTTGCAAAGATGACATTGAAGCATTTCAGGGTCTGTTACAAGAATTGGAAATTGACACTGACAATCGGGGAACGCGGAAACAGGAGCACAATAATTACAGGTCATATCTGTCACAATTCCACGATGAAAGAAATAATAACTGGACACGACAAGGCTATTCTCACAACGCAAATCGTGACCAAAACAGACACCACCCGTATGACAACCACTGGCAGAGTAATAATAGTTACAGAGAAAGATCGCATTTCCGTAGTAATGAATATGACAGAGACAACCACAGAAACAGACAATATGGGAACAAAAACGATTATTATCAAGGGAGACAGAATAACTTCAGACGCAACAGTTCAGCGCGGAGTTACGATTCAGGGAGAAATTCTCCACCACGTGACCGACAAGGAAGAAACTACGGATTCTACCGAAATGACGACAGACCTTATGATCATAACGACAGACGTCAATTGCATCAGAACTGGCGAGCTTTAAACAGAGCTGGGCCCTCTCGGCAAGGCGAATTTGTGGAAGTTAGGCCTCCTAATCCCAGTAACGACGCGCGGCAACAAAGAGACAGACAATGACTCGCACGGCAGGCATACACGTGCGCCGGCTGGCTCCGAGAAAAATAACATTATATCTAGTACTGCTAATGAGATTTTAATGCAACATTTTGGTTTACTTGAAAATACATTCTGGGTTTAAAGTACTTTCTGTGAGATACCAGAGGACACAGTGGTTAGTTTATGTGATAGCTACACGATTTTTATCACGACGCTACTAATGAGTGAGAATGTACAATGTTGCTTTTGCAGTGTATCTGTTTTATATCTGCACAGCTTTCTGAATTCTTCTAGGAAGAAAAACATGTTTTAGTAGTAACTTTTGTGGTATAGCAACAATGAGACAGCCTTTTTCGTGGCATAACAATACGTTACTGTGCAGTACTTTCTTCATTACAACAATAAGCGTAATAACTACGATATCTATACGCAAAGCATTTCACTTTTGTGTATTATGAGGTAAGTACATTGACTTCTGCAGAACTTAGCTTTCGGAGGACGATAACTACGACACTTCCACACAGATTATGTTGCAACAAGACGCACATTTAGCGCTACAGTACACGTATTTGAGTGATTAATTTTGTACTTGAAACATTTATTTTTAAAGATTTTTTAATTACAAAGAAAGTTTTCCGTGATACATTTCATTCCATTGCTGTAATTTGTAACACCTGAGGGCATAATTACATTTATCCTCAGGGGGGTACACGCTTACTTTGTGTACCATGTGTGTGGCAGCCACAAGGAACCCTAGCTAATATGGTATTTGCTTATACAACTTTACACGTCGGTACCATATTTCTCTAACACAGAATTACACAGCTATCTGATTATTTGACAGAGAAACAAACATTCTTTTTACTACGTCAGTGACAGATGTTTACGCAATTACAGTTGGATAACTTCACACTTATGAAACTGTATTTTCTCTGTACTTTGTGAAATGTTCATATTTTTTCGGATTCATTGTGATACTATGAGAGCTTTGAGATATTTGGTATGGGATCATGATTTTAAAGTACGTTTGAGGTAGATGACACTATTGAAATGAGCAGAGAATTTTTTTTACGTTTTGAAATTATTGGAGGAAGTTACGACGATTTTAAGATTTGACTGAAGTGTTATGATGTTGTTATTACGACGACGATGTGTACTATGCTGTTGAGGTATGTTTATGATAAATAAGCTGATGCTATATGAGGAATCTGATTATGCTATGTAGCTATTATGATGAAATATTGAAGACGTGTTGATGAATATGAATACGTATATGTGTAATAAGGTAAGGAATAAGGAGTAGGGGTTAGGGACTCTGATTTATGAAAAGGTTGTTGGAAACCAAGAATCGTACTTTAAGAGTTATGAAATGTGTGTGTATATGCATGAATGTATCACAATGCCACTGAAAATTTTTTTGGACACTGTTATATTTATAGGGTTTTGTTTCTACAGATTTGCAACGCTAATTCTTGACCTGTGAAATATTTTTATATGAGACTACCACGGTAGCAGAATCTCCTGTCGTAAATATTTTCGTACGAAAGTTAAGTGACCACCTGCACGTAATGCGTCGCGGGCACCCAGCTGTGTCAGACGCCTGGAGAAAAAGCCATTATTGCGAGCCCTTTTCAGCGGCACAGGTAGAACAAAAAAAAAGGGGAGGCCATTATCCTTGGAAATATTCTTACATCTGCAAACCTGATAATGACAAGTGTCTTTCTACGAGAATTGAGAGCTACTGACTTACGAAATGCCACATAGCTATTGAATGATGTTTTTATGCTTTGGTTTGCGTAATTGCTTATTTCATTTGACATCTGTTTTCCAGCTGTGTTGCAGCATTGCTTTTATAAAATAAAATGCATTTGCTAATGTGAACACTTTCTGTCAACAGATCTATTAAATAATTATTTTATGATCCACATTCTTTAAAAAAGGAGCACTTGGAAAGGAAAGAACAATAAGAAGGAACTAGTAACTGCATTCATAATTTTATTTTCAAGTAATTGGTAACTTTTTGGTAGAATAACTTCTTGTGGTGCACCACTTTAATTACATAGACATTAAGATGTGAATATACATTTCCCTTATCTGCATTGTTGTTTAGTGTAATATTTTTTCTGCTTGCGCTATGTCATGTTTAGGTATAAGTTGCTGCTGTTTGCCAGGCATAGTGTTATTGAATTTGACTTTTGCTCATTTATGCTGCTAGCTTTGCCAATTTGCATTTTTTTTGCATTGCTGTTTGTGTTGATTTGTTATGTGATGCTGCATTGCCTCGTCCCTTAGTTTAGCATCTGAGCTCAGTAGATTTAAGTTAGCTTAAGAGGGGGTAGACTATATGAGAAACTGACTATGGAGAATAGGTAAAGAATGCATTGCGAAGTTATATAAAAAGGATTTGGGCCCAAATGAGTATTGTACAATCAGAAATAATTATTTTGAAAGAAATATGAACAGAATATAGAAAGCATGCTTGGATAAGATTTTTTTGGTGGAAACAAAGGATGAAATAAGAGGAAAGATATATGAAGTTTTGGGTTGGACTGCAGTACCAAATGTTACACTGAAAACGAACCCTGTCCTTTCCTATTGGTGTTATCCCACTATGTGTTTGTGTACCCTTGAGTATTTGTTTTCTTCCTGTCTCTGTGTACTGTTTCATAGAATTTTTTTCTCTTCTAATACTAAGCTATATTCACTATGAGGAGGAATACTGTTATCCTCAAATATAAGTTGCATTAATAATATGTTATTTTCTTTGTAAAGTTGTTTACAATTCTGTTCTGTTTCAATGTTCATGTGTGAAATTAATGTTTCGAAAACTATTCTCATTATTTTATGTATGTACTTATGTCACTATTTTTGTAACACTGATGTATATGTTTATTTCTATTCTTTTGTAAAGCCTGTACTACAAATGTTATCTGTATTATTATGTTTTTAATGATGTATTTTGTACCTTTGTAATTGTATTCTTATGTTATAAAATTGTAATTGTCACCAGTTCATGACATTATTAACTTGTTAGTTACATTTCACTGCACACGTTTCTGTTGGTCATAGTATATGGACAATATGTGAGAAGTAGGGACTGTTCGTGTTTGCACGTGTGTTAATAATTCAGCAAGGGACTGGATAACAGCATTGCTGGTTCTAAGGACAATTAAAAGAAAAACTTTCTGAGTGCACAAGTGGTGGTTTATGGACTTGCTATATTCTCTGCAAGAATCTTCGATGGTGATTGTGCACCTGCACAGTCGCAACGGATGGCTGCTGGCCGTCTCTACCAGGACTACAGTGGGTCTGCACCTCTGGTGGCCCACCAATACCATTATCTCTACAAGGACTACAGTGGGTCTGCATCTATGATGACCTACCAACGCCATTATTTCTACAAGGACTGCAGTGGGTCTGCACCTCTGGTGGCCCACCAATACCACAATCTCTACCAGGACTCCAGTGGGTCTGCTCTGTGATGACCTACCTACCAATATTCTTCCAAACTTCGAATGACTCTGCTGTGGGTTTGCTCTGTTGTGGCCCATTACCTGTCTGCATGTCGAGAGTCAGCACTGTCTTTCCGTTGGAAGGTCAACACTACTTCTTCAAGACTGCATGGAAATCCACTACTTCTATGCGCATTTTCTTTTACTGCTTGGACTTTGAGAAAAACTCTGCATTTTTACTGTGATGAACAATGTGGACTGTCTTTATGGACTGTGAGAAATTTTGATCTTTTGACCAACATAATATTAATAAGTGTGTGCATTTTATATCTTTGTTACTGTAATTGTGAAAAATTTTTGTCAAATCTGTATTGGCCAGTGCCCAACACCATTTGTAAAAATTTTTGTGGGGAGCATGGGGGCTATGTAAGTAGGCTGTTTATGTTTTCTCTATGTAAGTAGGCTGTTTATGTTTCCTCTATGTAAGTAGGCTGTTTAGGTTTTTTATTGGTAACGCCACCTCTGTATGACAATCACTGGCTGTGCTGTGGGCAGTCTGTGTCTGCTTTGCATTGTTGTAATACTCGCCATTGTAGTGTTAGGCAGCTGGCTGTGAACAGCGCGTAGCGTTGCGCAGTTGGAGGTGAGCCGCCAGCAGTGGTGGATGTGGGGAGAGAGATGGCGGAGGTTTGTAATTTGTCATGAACTGATATATATATTATGGCTTGTGATGATATTAAGGTAAATACATTGTTTGTTCTCTATTAATATCTTTCATTTGCTAACTATCCCTATCAGTAGTTAGTGCCTTCAGTAGTTTGAATCTTTTATTTAGCTGGCAGTAGTGGCGCTCGCTGTATTGCAGTAGCTTGAGCAGCGAAGATTTTTGTGAGGTAAGTGATTTGTGAAAGGTATAGTTTAATGTTAGTCAGGGCCATTCTTTTGTAGGGAATTTTGAAAGTCAGATTGCGTTGCGCTAACAAAATATTGTGCGTCAGTTAAAGGACAGTCCTGTATAATTGTTCAAAGGGGACGTTTCAGTTTATCCATACCATGTGGCCAGGTGACGAACGTGTCGTCCACGTAACGGAAAAAGCAAGTAGGTTTCCATACGGATGACGACAGGGCTTCCTCCTCGAAGTTCTCCATGTACAAATTCGCTACCACCTCGCGACCGTGGCGCGGGGCGCGGACGTCGGAGGGAGCGCGCCGCGGGCGGAGGGTATTTAAATCGGCCGCCGCCGCGACCGAACCCAATTCCCTCTGAGCAGCCATAGCGTACGGATCTCCGTGCCGGCACGTTCACAGGAGCTCAGTCCGTCAGTTCGCCTGATGACGGCGACATGTATGATCGCCGAAATATTGTGCCCGTTGGACACTATAGACCGGCAGCACACCCGTGGATATTTTGATTAGACGATAAAATATTTACCAGTGCCGCTTTGTATAATTTTCGAATCACTGCCTCAACCCACTTCGTCTCATTCTCTCCAGACTTCCCGTCACTCATTCTGTTATTCTTCTCACTGTGTGTCAACACGTTTCACAGACCTTAAATCACGCACCAAAGGTAGACTTCATCAGTCTTTGAAAAGCAGCTGACAATCAGTATCGAGACGTTTCTTTTCGTAAGTACGTCTGCTTCAGTCTGTAAAATGTTCACTCTTATGGACAACTGCAGAGCTGTTTCTGGAAAATCCCATCCCTTCTCTTGCTACGACATCTGATTTTGCTTCGGAGTCTGCTACTTGGTTTTAACGCCTCTGCCGAAACGCGTGGTGGCGAAACTTTCTGCATCTGACGGACAGGCAGTGAAAATAAAATGCGCTGAGACAATTACAATTCACAACATCTGTTTCATTCAAATTCCCGTACCTAGTCACTATCTTCCACTACCGAAAGTTCTCGTAATAAATATGTCTTTCAATATAGTACAATCATGTTTCTCCATTTACGGTTTATTCATTTCGAAGTTCTATATTGTGTATAAATGGGCATCTACACAGAAAAATAGTTTATATAACAGAAGTATTGCCAATTGAGTATTATTAAACTGAGAGACTGCTTACAACAACACCTATATGAGTGCCACCTCTGCGGGGTTATGTAGCAAACATATTTTGTCGGTCGATCTGAAGAACTCGTTTCCATTATCGTTATAGTCACGTTTTACAAATACTCGAAAAGGAGCCTTACGCGTGGACCTTAGCAGCTTCCCAGTAGCGGAGAACGGCCCAGACAGTTCTGTGAAACTCTAAACCCGTTGGCGTCCTATAGACTGGCGTGCTTGCTGCGTTCCTTCACGGTTACCCGCTAGCTCCAGCAAGCAAGAAGTGACCGCCAGCGCGCCGTTCGTGAGACAAACATCTCGTGCCGCACAGCTTCTGTAATCTTGCTCCGAAGAGCTGCACGTCGCAGAGGGAATTAACACAAGAAGCCCGTTTAGCAAGTCCACGAGATCCTAGCATGCTTCAGGGCCATAAAGCAAGTTTTGCCGATGTTCTGTACAAGTGTACGCGGAGAAATTACAAAAACTGACAAATACTTCCGCTCGCAGACACGGAATTCTTGATCCGATAACACGTCAACTCCGTGAATGTGTTGGTATCGTTGAAATGAAAAACATCAAAGAAGACCCGACTGATCCAGTATGTTTTTCAGCTCGCTCGGTATGAGCCAGTTCTGCCGGCGAGTTCAGTGTGGTCTCGAGCACTTTGCAGGCAGATTTACGTGTACCAGAGCAGCCATATGCATTGTTGATGTTCTAAATCTGCGTTCGCTCACCGTAAGCGACATTACGGCGTACCGTTTGGTAGTCCTGGTACCACCGTCATCTCCCATTCTTCTGTTCCATTCGTTAATGGTGCTGGTAGGAACGACGGTCGGCGATGCCCTCGCATTCGCCACACAAATCCGCGACGAACCGCAACACTCTTCTACTTGATGAGGGCTCAGACATTAAAGAATCGGTGTACATGTATATAACACTCTGAAAGCCCTTGGACACTGTGTAGCAATGATGGTACTTCAAGCAACTTTATTGATGTTATGTCTAATTTCGCCTAAGTATTAACGAAAGGAAAGTGGTTGCATGCCTCTGCACAACACTAACTCCTTTTTTGTTCTTCTCGTGATCTCTACACGAGATAAATGATGTGTTCATCCAACACACAGAGTACGATCAAGAGCGAAGTGCTCGAATTCAAGAGGGTGTAAAACAGCGATGCAGTCTTCCTACCCTACTGCTCAATCTAATCATAGAAGAAGTAATGATGAAAATAAGTGAAAGGTTCAGGAGAGGGATTAAAATTCAAGGTGAAATGATATCAATGATATGATACGATTCGCTGATGACCTTGCTATCCTGAGTGAAAGTGAAGAAGAATTAGGTGATGTGCTGAATTGAATGATCAGTCTAATGAGTACAGAATATGGACTGAGAGTAAACTGAAGAAAGACGAGACTTAATGAGAAGTAGCAGAAATGAGATCATCAAGAAAATGGACATCAGGATTGATGGTCGCGAAGTAAACGAAGTTAAGGAATCCTGATACCTAGGTAGCAAAATAACCAGTGATGGACGGAGCTAGGAGGACGCCAAAAGCAGACTAGCAAAGGCAAAAAGGGCGTTCCTGGCAAAGAGAAGTCTACTAGTACCAAACATAGGTCTTGATTTGAGGAAGGAATTCCTGAGAGTGTACGTTTCCAACACAGCATTGTATGTTAGTGAAACATGGACTGTGGGAAAACCGGAACAGAAGAGAATCGGAAATACGGTGCTACACACGAACGTTGAAAATTAGGTGGACCGATAAGGTAAGGAATCAGGATATTCTCCGCAGAATTGGAGAGGAAAGTATTATGTGGAAAACACTGACAAGGAGAAGGGACATGATGATAGGACATCTTTTAAGACATCCAGGTATGTCTTCCATGGTCTAGAGGGAATTGTAGAGAGCAAAAGATGTAGAGGAAGACACAGCTTGGAACACATCCAGCAAATAATTCAGGGCTTAGGTTGGAAGTGCTACTCTGCGATGAAGAGATTGGAACAAGAGAGGAATTCGTGCCGGGTCGCATAAAACCAGGCAGAAGACTGACGACTGACGACTGAAAAACGCTAAATTTACCCAACAGGGTATCACGGGAACTAACTCGCATTTTGCCAAAGATTCCGGCTTAAATTCGTGGAGGATCTATGTTGTATATGAGCTGAGTCGGCCTACTGAGATACTGGTAATAAATTCGATATCGTGCCCAATTTTTTCAATAGGAACTCCAAACAATAGAAAAACAGAATTAGTCACATTAGATTCTTCTATGAGGTTTCCTGAGTAGACTAGAATTCCTACAACAAACCTAAGTTTTCCATTTGTCTCCCCTAGCAGTGAATTTACGTTCTTGTTCAGTTCCCCTTACCTTCCCTGTATTAGTACTAAGAAACTATATGATGTGACTTATCCCACATGTTAAATGCAGATCTCGTAATCTTTCATCTTATCTTCTACAGTCGCGATTCGGTACCGTATCTAATCAGCTGCCAACTATGTTAGGCAAGTGGTCGTGCGGTAGCGTTCTCGCTTCCCGCGCCCGGGTTCCCGGGTTCGATTCCCTGCGAGGTCAGGGATTTTCTCTGCCTCGTGATGACTGGGTATTGTGTGATGTCCTTAGGTTAGTTATGTTTAAGTAGTTCTAAGTTCTAGGGGGTCTAATGATCATAGACGTTAAGTCCCATAGTGCTCAGAGCCATTCGAACCATTTATGTAAGGCAAACGAGTATACCAGACGCCAACTTTCTCAGGACAGCCTACGAGTCTCGTTTTAAAATTACAAACAAAAACATTAGAATTGATCTACAACATAAGAGTACAATTAGTCATCAAAAAGTATTCCTATACTTGCGGCCATTATAACTGCAAAACCATGAACCTGGCAGACAACATACGTCAAACTTGCATTATGTGTGCTACGTGCTAGACAATGCTAAGCGACTTGCCATTCGGACAATAAACAATCAAGTACCTCATAGAGAATATATCGCTCGTATAGCAGTAAGTTTTATTCACTTAAAGAAATGCCTGAGGCATCTTATTGATCGTCCTAGGTACTAAATTAAACTGCCTATTACAAGAAAATAGAAATAGGAATTGTACTTTCAGTAAATGAAGATGGTATCTGTTCCCAAAAGAACAGATACCATTGATGACCGTGCAGCTTCTCTAGAATGAAATGATAATTAAATCGAAACCCTTAGGTGCCGACAGGTGTAGTTGATAACATCAATGGTGACAGCAGAAAATATATGCCCCGACCGGGATTCGAGTAAATGGGCAAATATCTGTCAGGAGTACAACAAATGTAGGTTGCGGACATTTGGGAATGTGTCTCTCACAGGAGGCGGTCAAGAGATAAGACCTTGCAGTCGCGCTATCCACTGTGACGTAGGTGGCTTAGATGGACAGAGTGTCTGCCATGTAAGCAGGAGATCCCGTGTTCGAGTCCCGGTCGGGGCACTCATTTTCAGCTGTCCCCATTGATGTACATCAACATCACCTGACGGAAGCTAAGGGTTTCGGTTTAATCATCATTTTATTCTCAGTAAACATTTTCTAATATGAAATTTTTCGACGTAGAACACAGATTGGAGGAACAAGTATGCAGCTTTGAATATGATCATTTTTATATACAGCAGTAGCTGTCATGAGTAATAAAATGAAAACATTAATACTAGTTGTGATGAGATATACAGGTTACAGAGATTATAGTTGTATTGTCCAGACAGAAAGTCAGTTCGATAAGTAATAATGGTAGTGATGAACTGCAAGTGTATAAAGGGTTTTATGCCAGTTCAAGGAATGATTACAGGTTGTTAAAGGTGAGATTGTGCTATCTGATCAGTTATTCGGTAATGAATATTTGTTTGCTCAGTAGAGTTATTTATGAGGTGTGACTGTGGAGCGTTTTTCATGTAAGGATTGATTAATGAAACAGAGCAGGAAGTATTTATAATTGATTATTTACGAGATTTGAGGATATTTTGGGATATGAGGTTATCATGATGATGATGCAGTCCAGATAAATATGTGGAAAGTATTAATGTTTTTTCTCTGCCTCGTGATGACTGGGTGTTGTGTGATGTCCTTAGGTTAGTTAGGTTTAAGTAGTTCTAAGTTCTAGGGGACTGATGACCATAGATGTTAAGTCCCATAGTGCTCAGAGCCATTTGAACCATTTTTATTAATGTTTACTGATCATATCGATTATTAAGATAATGACGATAATATGATAGGGAGATGCAATAGTTAGGAATTACAAAGTATTATACGAAATGAGTAGGTAATGGTTAGGGCATTGGGTCCATGGTTTTGTTGAAGTTGATTTTTTTTCTTTTCGTAGCTATATTTCTTTAGCTTACGTATAGTGAAAGGATGGTTATGAACAGTTGTATGGTTAGCAGCACAACAGTGATCTGAAACGTTATGTTACACCAGTATGGTAAAAGGCAACACGATTATTTTTTATATGAAGTTTCTGGGTCGTCAGGTACAAACAACATGTCATACATTTCTGACATATGATGTTCTTGGTCTTCATCTTCTTCTTTTCAGCGACCACAGGCCTTGTAGACCACGCGCTGCGTCAACGACTGCTTCCATTTTCTTCTATCCCTCGCGGTCTCTCTCCACCCTGCGGCGATTCCTAATGCTAACGTTGCGACGTCCTTCGTCATCTTTCCACCGTGTGCGAGGTCGGCCCAATGGTCTTGTTGCTTGGAGAGTGCCCTCAAATGGCCTCTTAGGAGTTCTGTTGGTTTCCATTCTAGCCACATGCCCATGTCATTGCAGCCTCGCACTTTATCTAGTGGGTTGCTTCGTTATCTGATAAATTTCAGTGTTCTTCCGAACTCTCCAGAAGTCATTCTCCAAAGGAGGTTCCCAGATTTTTCTCGTCACTTTTATTTCAAAAAATTACGAATTTGTGTTGTCCATATAGGTCACAACTCAGACGCATTTAAGACGCACACATCAAAATGCAAGAAGAAGGGGCAAGAAACTAAACTTAGTAAAGCTCACTAATTTTTAATTTTACAATGAAAGACAGAAGGAGGCTTGGCTGGTTGTTTGCGGCACCAAGGCTAGCTGCATGCAGGCAGTCGTCTCTAGTCTCTAGGGCGTGGCCACGGAACCGGTCAGCGTCCGCGGACGAGTGGTTCTAAATCAGCAGAGGGCGTCTCAAAAACCGGCTGCCGGCCGCTTTGATGACTTTCGGTAGTAAAGCTGGCTATTAAGAGTACTACCTGTCGCCGGACTAGATTTACGATTATTCATTTTCAACAAATGCGATCGTAATCGCCAGCATTTGCAGTTTTAACGAGACCACACGCAGCTTAGCTGGTATATTTTCACGGGCCGTCTGGACAGCAATCTCCGAAAGGGCATCGCTAAAGTGGAAACACACCAGTTTATCACTATCTGTTAAAATACGCAATCAGAAACATTCTCTTGCCGTTGACACTAAGGTCTTAAGAATAACATATAGGGATCTTCTACTTCGGGCACACGCACATATACATACATCAACACACACACACACACACACACACACACACACACACACACACACACACACACAGTTTTTGGAGTTCCTTAATTCCAGTCAATGTTTCGGGTGATTTTCCTTGGTCAGCAGGTGAATGCTGGACCTAGAGATATTCCATGTTTAATTTCTCTCTGCCCTACTCCAAGCTTGTAGAAACTTTTGACAGAAAAAGAGAAAGTCGTACAACAGCCTGCCCTGCTCTCGCGAGTAGCGAGTGACAGAAACATAGAAAAGTTATGTACACAGATAAATGTGTAGTTTTTTTGCCAAGAGGTTGCCACACCACGACATCATCACCGAAGCTACCAAGACCATAATCTCACTACACTGAACAGGCTGAGTCGTTGCGGTTGTGTTTTTACGAGGTGCCTCATACAGCTCTTACCTGGTCTGCGTAATCTGAAAACGATTACGGCTATAATAATAGACGTAAGCGAAATATGCGCATCCTCAGTGATGTTCTAAGAACGCTACCCCCGCAGACGATCACTATCTTGCGCCTGGACGCAAATGGTGGTTACTTTATAATGCTGTGTTGATTGCTGAAATTAATGGTAACTATTATGTGTAATTTTAATGGCGTCACTCATATGCAGTGTTCACTTTTTCCTTCATTTTGATCCTGTAAATCCTCAAGAGGGACTTATAGCAAGAGAGAGAAACGAAGCAAGAAAGAAACTCTGTACGACCTGTAATTTGAGAACCCTGCCATCCTTCCACCTCTTGCCGCGCGGGTTAGTGTTGTCCATAGCGTAAGTTAGTTTAAGTTGGATTAAGTAGTGTGTAAGCTTAGGGACCGATGACCTAAGCAGTTTGGTCCCATAATATCTTACCACGAAAAAAAAAAAAAACAATTTCTTTCCACCTCAAACCACACCTGCACCACGACTTGGCGTTTTGTATTCCGTATATCGGAGCTGACGTCCTCGCAATGTTGTCCACGTTCGTAGCGCACCGAAAGCAGACACGGATTTCACATTTTATCCTCTCATTGTCTTCTTCTGTGATGTGTGCTCTCAGTATCCGCATACTTCAAACGCGAAAATATGTTTGCTACTTACGCAGCCATGGAAATGGCTAGGTCAGATTTAGCAGACACAGAACAGGAAGTTAACTAGTGGGTAGCAAAAAACATCGTTTTTTACAAAGAATGAGATTAAGTCTATGAAGAATATCCACGATGAACTCGTATTTCAATAACTTAATTAATGCTCAGACCATTTGTACACAGTTATACGCAGCCATCTTCAGAGAAGTAATTCTACGCTACTGTAAATTGTACCGCTACCATTAAAAAATCAGCTTTCGTACACTATCATAGTGAGATTCACTCCTGCAGTCTACAATCAAAAAAAAAAAAAAAGGATCAAATTGCTCTGAGCACTATGGGACTTAACATCTATGGTCATCAGTCCCCTAGAACTTAAAACTACTTAAACCTAACTAACCTAAGGACATCACACAACACCCAGTCATCACGAGGCAGAGAAATCTACAATCCCGCTGATTCCACTGGCTTTACATATTTTCCAGTAATTAAATTAAATAAACAACAGAACCTTTCCTTGGTAAGCGCACCATTCTGATAGGTAACGTATCTTCTACATTTTCGTCAGGATAGAAACGGATTTTTAATGTCTGGCGGCTAATTGAAACGACATCATGCTATGTACTAGAAGTGTATAACGAAGTCGCTCTCATTCCGTTGTGCGGCAACTCGAATCTTGGTGGTTGTCAGTTTGATCAGACAACACGCACACCATATCAGTGAGCTGATTGGTGGCTGAGCGTGGTACTGGTATTGAGCTGCCAGCGGAGCTATAAGGGCTCAAAGGACTGCAAACTCCCAGTATTCGGTCGGGGAGAGATAACCCGACGAAAGGATGTGCGGCATAAGACTATGGGACGACAGATTCAGTTCCGATAACAGTGGAGCTACAAATATCAACCGAATATTACTGACTGCTCGCTTTGATAGTAATGTTAGGTATACGTATGCAGCATGTGGGCTTTCGAAAGAGGAAATGAAATGTGGTGTGGCCCTCAACTACGCACCCTCCGACTCAACGTTGAAATATTAATAGTTTTGGCTGGTTTCGTTATTCAAAATGGTTCAAATGGCTCTGAGCACCATGGGACTCAACTTGTGAGGTCATTAGTCCCCTAACTAACCTAAGGACATCACACACATCCATGCCCGAGGCAGGATTCGAACTTGCGACCGTAGCTGTCTCGCGGTTCCAGACTGGAGCGGTTTCATTGTCTAGGAGCTGGGATACGTAGTTACCGCATTACAAGCCAAATACTGCTTAGTCTACAGTATAAGATAAGAATACACACATAAATCGAATGGTCGAAGGTTTCTATCACTCGGAAATTGCGAATTATGAAAGTAACATATAAATTTATAAATGAAAGTTTGCAATCAAATAAAATGTGCAGGTAATATCTTAACGACTTTAAATGATGAGAACGATAGTAGAAGGACTTTTGAGGATGCGGTATATTTCTGCAAAGCACTTATTGGTGTCGATGGTCCAGCAATTAAATAAAATATATGTTGAATAACAGGGAAACAATAGATTCCTACTGCACGTAATTAGTTATGAACAACAACATAGCTCGCGAGATATTCACTTCTAAACGCACACTACGCCTTCACTGTAGAAACCTGGGAGATCTCACAAGTTCACAAGTCCGCACTCTGAAGTATTTCTGTCTCTCGCGACCACGCGCAAACCGCTCCACACTCCAGGTCCCTCTCGCGACCGTGCGTCCGCCGCGCCGTCGCGTCCAGCACCTCCAGTGTCCTGTGCCGTCCTCTCCAGAACTCCCGCACCGTTCCGAACTACCTCGTGTCCTCTCCGGAAACGATGCTCCTCCCCAGACTCCATGCGTCTCTCTTAGTAACGAGCGCTGTGATTGGCTAGAGCGCTCCCTCCATGTCTCCAAGCCAACGTGCACCCACAAAGATATTGAAACACATACCACATACTGGATTTACATTTAAATAACTTGAAATTAAATAAGTATTCCTACGGCTGGACCATAAACACGCTCTAACACACATTATTAAATACATAAACAGTTAAGTAAACATATATCAAAAGAAAAGAAGCAAAAGGTAGACCAGTAGCCTAATTTCTCTGTGCTTTCTAACACACAGCAAACATTTAACCAAGTTCTTCATGAATTGTATATATCGGATATAAACAAAGACGCAGACGAATAAATATATTTACAAGCATGCTGCAACAGTTTTTTCATGTAACTGTGGAGTACTTGTGGCCTGACGCTATCGATAGTAACCGGCCACTTTGACCTCCAATAACTCATGTGCCATTCAAGTTACATGCCTGTAATCCATAACAATTTAGGTTTGCACTAATAGCTTTCTAAACACACGGCTAACGAACAAATCGGATGAAGCGTTTATATTTTGGAAATTCGTTGCTCGGTGTCACTTGTATAATTTACCGTCAGATACTAAACTTTAAACTAATGAAGATATTGAAAATCTGATTACACCATCAGAATCGTCGTGCAGATAATAGTAATATACATGTTTCTTTTTGAGTTGTCATGATCCATACGGCTACTATTAATTTCTGCACGAACTGTGAAATGTCCGCCGTGATGGTTTCACTAATCCGGTCATCTTAGGCCCTCCCGGCGCACAGCGTCACCAAGGAATTCCCAGCCATGTGCTCGATGGACTACGTGGTCCGGCCGTTGTGGGGCATCGCGCGCTTGCTAACAAGCCGCGCATTGCAAAAAGGGCCGAGCGGTGGCCGCCAACTCTGAACTTTGAATATTTTCAGGGGGCCACAACTCGCCCGTTACGTCACAAGCACGAAACGTATGTAGCTACAGGCTATCCGCCAATTGAGTGCTATACAGCAATATCTTCTTCTCTCTTTTATTCGATGCTAATTCTTTAAAAACGTTTCCTTTTACGCACTAAAAATTGTGATGTAGGTACGTGAAATATGCACCTAACAACAACGTTCATTGGCGAGAACGCACTGAATTTCTTGACTCTTTACAAAGTCAGTGTTACGCGTTACTCGATTCAATTCAATGAAGACTTATAAACAAAACAAATTAGGAGGTCGTAAGCTTGATTATCGTCCTGAGAACACGATTTCTCTGTTCTAAGTTTCCATTATACTATAAGGAACTAGACACTACATTCTATAAATATTTTTAAAGCGTTTATAAATAAATTTTTCTCTCTATTATTCTGCTACATGCAGAGGGTCTTTTTCCGTAGCTTTCTGATGAAGAACGCCAAAATTTCAAATGGTATTATTCCGTCTCCCTTACTTCACCTCTCACTTTTTTACTACTGGAGTTAATTTTATTCGGCTTGTGGTTATGGAGTGGGAGAGGGAATAAACACTTCTATCATAAGTGTGGCACACCGTGGATCAAATTATTGCTTTTCCACATCTGCTCTGGATAATCGTGTAGGGAAAATTCACTTGCTACTGTAACGTAATCAAGAAAGAAAGAAAACTGTATCTGAACTCACTACCTTGCATAGTATTCAGAAAAGTCAGCAATGAAATTCAAATGATCGTTACAGCACTCAGTGTTGTATACGTCATGCAGTGGATTTTTGAATACTGTTAATTAGAATAGGCGCGCGGCTAGCCCGCGTTCTCTTAATCTCACGGAAAAAATGTAAAACATTGCTTTAGTTTCACAGAGCAGACCTTGCCACAAAACGTGAAAATGATAAAGTTATTCGTTATATTTTTTGTGGCCGCATGGAACATGTCGCACAGCACCTTCCAAATCAAACTGATTAATGCACTGAATAATATGATAAAGTCTGCCGGCACTGCTGGAAGCTGTAAGGAAATGCTAAATTCTGTTATGTTACCTCGCTTTACCGGCGAGGCGACTGCGATGCCTGACATAAATAATTTTTATATGTGCCGCGTCTGCGGCCGTTGCCCTAGCAGATTGGTACAGCGGCTTCCCCTAAATTAAATGCTGAAGATATCTAAATTATTTACGGGACGAATGGCTGGCAACTGTACAAATTATTTTAAAAGCATATTTGCTCAAACTCTATATATTCAAACAAAAATGCATTAATTTTACACACCTTTTACAACAACTCGCCTAATGGCGGATCTCAAGCTTCATGAACAAAAGACTCACGGCTAGCATATACATTAGCTTAACACGCGAGTGTTACTCGTAACGAACCCCAATGAGAACAGAGAGATTATTACAATGCTATTTACTATTTATACATGTACTGAATTGTCCTTTTTATCTGAGGCACAGACCATAATCACCAATTCATTTAACAAGATTTTCAAAGATAAAAATATGTCATAGATTCAAAGTTAACAAATGCATAAAACGTCAAATAATTATGAATGTTCTACATACACACATAGTACATTCGTGAAATGTTTACACAGTCGTGCTTTATTGCTTCACTTGTTCGTGTTTAAATTATTTCTTTTTCCCCGTGTGCGTGGCACTATATCGATACATGTTAACTTGTCTTACACACACGGAAAAAATTCTATCACACGCTTTTTATGACGACTGGCCAGGAGACGCTACAGTATGATTGAATGAATACATAAAAATGGGAAACGGTAGCCGAAAATTATGGGACCGACGAGGGAAATGAGTGAGGAGAGCGACTGCTGCAATTTTCAGAATTTACTAAAATACGTACAACGATCAAGTTTTTCAACACCCACGCTAACCAGGAATTCATATGGACAAGCCTCTATTTCAATGTTAAAAATGAGACAGACTTTATACTGCGCACTTCTCTCCATATCGTTAAAAGAGTGTGTTTGAAACGAAATCAACACCGATAGTAACCACCAGCTAGTTACAGCAAGTATTGATATGAACGCAAGGGAATAAAGGAATAAGATAGTGACACTCAAGAGACATACTATTAATTTGGCAAAACTTTAAGGAAAAGAAAACTTCGACCAGGTCCTCAAACTAGAATTTCAAGACTAGGTGGAAGATCAGGCAAAACCAGTTGTTTCAGATGCATAAGAATTTGGTGCTGTAAGTAAGAGTAAAGCTCAACTTTGAAAACTTGTCGATGAAATTAGAAATTTACTTAAAGTGAGAAGGAATGTTAAAATTCAATCCGATCGTTACAGAGTGTTCCGAACTGTGTAAAACTTTGAGAGTAGAAACGAAGGCTGATTTAAAGAAAAACAATGAGAACAAAACAGTCTGAAACTTGTTAGTCTTAAACAAAGCCAAACGAAATCTCCTCATTGGCCAGACGCTGATTATTGCAATAGATGCAGACAATATCAGACTAAGCGATAAAGAGGAAATTTTAAATTTCATCAGTTTTTAGAGCCACCTGCATTCAAAACAGAGGATAATTAGTTCAGTTCCACAAGGTACCGCAGACGATCTCTTCGGAAGAGGAATATGCTTCTGATGCCTTGAAAAAGGGCACTGACTCTAGTTATTCTAAATTGTCTGTTGATATTCTAAGGAGTTCTGATGAGGAAACTTACGAGCCCTTGTCAAAAGCCCGCATCTCGTGGTCGTGCGGTAGCGTTCTCGCTTCCCACGTCCGGGTTCCCGGGTTCGATTCCCGGCGGGGTCAGGGATTTTCTCTGCCTCGTGATGGCTGGGTGTTGTGTGATGTCCTTAGGTTAGTTAGGTTTAAGTAGTTCTAAGTTCTAGGGGACTGATGACCTAAGATGTTAAGTCCCATAGTGCTCAGAGCCATTTGAACCATTTGAACCTTGTCAAAAGTCTTTACTCAGATGAGACTTGAAACACCGCTTTAGTTTCAGGTGACGGTGCGAACTTATACCATAAATGATGTCAGCAAACATCCATCCGAGATAACACTGCCGACCACGCAGCATCAACTCCACATGGAAACAGCTCCACTGTTGTCTCGCAAGACTCACAAACCGGAAGTGAAATTCAGATTTGTTGGGAAATGTAAAGGAAATGTAATTTAACCACGAACGAAGTGGCTTAAAAAAAAACACTCGTTCGACCGGTTCTTCAATACTATAGTTCAATTCTTTTATCGTGGCGGCTCGCGCATGCCCGCCCAGACGCGGGAGAGTGCTGCGTTGACAGTTGCACGCGCCAAGAGAAGCAGCGCCATAGTATAGTATAGTTCGCACACTTACGTTTAGAGGGAAGGGCGCAGTTTATGAAGTAAAGCCATCACGGCCGCATTAACCCTTTCGCTGCTTCAGAGACGTGCTCACCGCATTCCGCGCTGTGCGCGATTTTGTCATCACTGCACTGCTCGCCTGTGCAGACACATGGTGTTACAACTGCTTTGACACACTTATCATTCGATTTCACAAAAACTATTTGGCCCAAAAATTTGATTTTTACACATCTTCTTGACTGATACCTTCCCCCCATAAATGACTTAATTTTGTTTCGATGTTCAAATGGTTCAAATGGCTCTGAGCACTATGGGACTCAACTGCTGAGGTCATAAGTCCCCTAGAACTTAGAACTACTTAAACCTAACTAACCTAAGGACATCACACACATCCAAGCCCGAGGCAGGATTCGAACCTGCGACCGTTGCGGTCGCGCGGTTCCAGACTGTAGCGCCTAGAACCGCTCGGCCACACCGGCCGGCTTTCGATGTTCAACGCAGTTATTGTGCAGCATTAAATGTAGTAAACCATTGCACGAAATATTGAAGAGTTTGTAGTCCACTGCGTATACTTTCCATATAGTCGATTTTAGTTGCCACTAGAAATTTCAATAAATTACATTCAAATAAGTAAAATTCATGAAGTAAGACACTTCGAAACTGTTTTAAAATAAAGAAAATATTGTACACCGAACAAGATTTGAACTCAGAATCTTTTGAATAGCAGCCAAACAGCTTAACCATTACGCTAACGGAGCGCATCGTTTCAAGTATTTCTAAGAAGTACTTTAAAGAGTCACGCAAAATACCTACAAACACTGTTGGTATGACTATGAATTACTCACGTTTCGTCGAAGTACAACAGGAGAATGAATTTCCCTGCTATTGCCTGAGTTAGGAGGCTTATTGCTTGTTTGGTTTAATTAATTAATGGAATATTAAGCAGTTGACATAAAGAATGCTTTTTCCAAACTTTCTTTTATAAAAAGTCTGCTATCAAGACATTGCTTTTGTTCAATTACTTTATTTATAACTGAACGTTTCTAACGTTTCTAAAACTGAAGACACTCGTCCGTGCCCTGTACTGCAGTCGAGCTCTGGCAACGTCATTCTCTGTTCATTGGCTGACTGTGTTTTGTGACGTCAGATGCGCAGAACGAACCTAAACTCGTCCGCCGTCGTAAATGACGTGCACCTTAGTCATCGGTCTGCAACCCTTACCAAATAGGGTTAGTAGAAGACGAACAGAAGAGCCAACAAAGAGCTGTGCATTTCATCACAGGCTGGTTCACATGGCGCGACAGCGTTCCGGGGACGCTCAACAAACTGCAGTGGAAGACGCCGCTGGAGAGGCGCCGTGCTACACGCACAGGTCTGCTACTGAAATCCCGACAGAGCACATTCTGGGAAAGGTCCGGCGATGTATTATTTTCCCCCACATTTCTGTCTCGAAGTGGACACAAAGAGAAATCCAAGCAACGTAGAGACTATACTACTAAAAGGTCAAATCTCTACATCACCCAAGTTGCAGGTTGCCCATGTGACGGATTCCAGAGGGAGCTAAAATTTGATTTTCAGTATTTCATACAGTTATTGACCAAATGTTAAAATTTAAATTGCTATCATAATCTAGTCACCAAGAGGCGTAATCTTATGATAAACATTTAACACAATGATACGTGTATTTTACATGTAAAGTGTATAAATGTCTTGAGGCAGTGTTCTCACAGAGCGTATATCCAGAATATATTCATCCATTACATGAGAACGAGATTAGTTAGCGACTTCCAACAAACTTCACACTCAATTTTTATAGCTTTCGAAACGTTTTGGCTGTGACACCCCGCACAAAATATTTCTTAATATTTTGTGCGGGGTGTCACAGCCAAAACGTTTCGCAAAGCTATAAAAATCGGGTGTGAAGTTTGGAGCTTGCTACATTTTCCCTGTTAAAGCAGTAATAATAAAGTGGGAGGCATGACATTTTAAGTTATTACCTTTTTACTACCATTCTATCCTCAACACATTTCCATGTAGTATCGACATATACCACTGAATGCACTTGCAAAATTACATCACTGCACGAAATATAATGCAGGAGGCACGACGTCATAAACATGAGGTGTTTTTAAAACCAGCTTCTTACAAAGAGAAAGCAAAATACCGAGACTATGCTCACTATATCATAACGAGAGCATTCTGAAAACCTTTAAAAATAATTTCCAACTTTTTCTAAAATTTATCGTTACTCTGAAACAACATATTTAGTGTTTTACGTCTTCAACCGTAAGGGTTTTACACATTTAATGTCAAATATTTAGCACATTATGTCATTTGCAAAGTAATCATCCGCTCGAATCTGTTTTATGCGTGGGACTTCGATTCTTTTACAAGGGCCGTTCAAAAAGAAACGAGACGGAGGCATAATTACAGAAACCTGTATGTTAGAAGTATTGACCCTGGCTGTTGAGACACTTGTCCCACTGAAACACAAGGCGGTGAATTTCTGTCTCATAAAATTCCCGGGACAGCGATGTTAAACAGATCCCCACGCACAGCTGGACGTCGTCGTACGAGTTGAATCGTTTGCCCCTCAGAGCCTTTTTAAGGGGAACAAGAATGGCGTAATCACAGGGAGAGTGGTACGGACTAGATGGAGAGTGGCCGAGAACCTCCCATTTGAATTTCTGCAGGAAATGTTGGCCGTATGAAGCTTTGCATTGTCGTGAAGTAGAATGACGCCATGGGTGAGATTGGCTGGTTGTCTTGATTTGATCGCTTGGCGAAGGGTGCACAAGGTTTTCGAGTAAAGCTAAGCATTCACTGTTGTTCCGTGCTGCAGGAAGTGAATCAGAAGGGGGCCATCTTGGTCAAAGAAGCATGACCTTTCCTGCACTTGTGTGGATGGCATGGGCTGTTTTTTTTGGTGGTGGTGACCCTGGATGCTTCCACTGCAGACTGTCGTTTTGTTTCTGGTTCGAAGTGATGACGCCATGACTCATCTCCAGCCACAACTCGTGTCAGGAACGCTTTCCCTTCCCGAGCATAGCGCTACAGATAAACAAGACAGTGGACCATTGGACATGGTGTAACGCCGGAAATGCGTATCCTCTTATTTCCATCTATTGTACTATAAATTTTTTCCTTACTTTGTTACCTGAAGATATGACATTTCTGTGTCTTTATATATTGTAATTGTTCTACTATTTGTATATATATATATATATATATATATACATATACATATATATATATATATATATATATATATATATATATATATATATATATATATATATATATAAACTCCGCCAAAGCCGGTCCCAAGCCCGGTTGAAAAAGGAGGAGGGGGAGGAGTAACAACCTCGTTAAAAAACCTTGGTTCACCTGGCCCGGGTGATAGTACCTCGTAAGGGTCCCTTGCCAGGGTAACGGTGAAGACCTCAACGGCAGTGAAGGCGGAGATGAAGATCATCGGAACGGCGGAACTGGCGGTAGAGGTGAAGATTAACCAACGGTCCAGAAGGCGGAAGAAGACACTATATGTCCCAACGGCTTTTGGAGCGGAAGAGTTATCTTCAATCAGCAGCGTCTGTACTTCAGAGAAGCGGCTGCGAAAGGCGTCTGTACTCCAGAGGAGCGGCCTGAATTAACTTCTTAGTGTAGCGAACTAAGTCTTAGTGGAAGGAGGTGTATACCTCTGGAAACAACAGCTTTAACCAAGTACCAGAAATGGAAGGTGCAATGAGAAAGTTTCCTCCCCGTGGTGGTAATACCGCCGAAGCTGGGCATTCGGATCCGGGGGCCCAGCATCATTGCGCAACAGACCAGTCGGAGGGTCCTAGGATCCCTAACGCTAAACATAGGAACAGACATCAAACGTTCATAGGAACACTGAACGTGAACTCAATGCTGAGAACAGGTAAACAAAAAGAACTGACAAAACTAATGGATGAACACAAACTAAAAGTTCTGGCTATACAAGAAACAAGATACCCAGATGAGGATACAGTACAGGCAGACCAGTACAGGATTTATAAAGGGAAACCAGCACAGATAGTAAAGAATACAAAAGGTCTTCGGGTATATGGCACAGCATTTGTGATACATAACTCATTTTCTACTAAGGTACTAGAATTTAAATCTAAATCACCAAGAATATCATTGATAACATTCAGAAATAAAAATAAAAAGTACACACTTATAAATGCCCATGCACCAATAAATAAAGACAACCAACAAAATCCAGAGAAAGTGCAGACATTTTGGGAGGAACTGGAAGAAACAATAGGGAAGATCCCTGAGCAACACACTACAATTCTGTTAGGAGACTTTAATGCACAAATTGGAAGAAACGAATTATCAAAAAGCACAGGGAGGTTTACAGCACACACTAAAACTAACATGAATGGCCAGAGATTAGTAGAGTTTTGTGAGAAATTCAAATTGAACATTATGACAACTAAATTCCAGAAGAATCCCAAAAAACAAACAACATGGAAATCACCGAACAAATTACTTGGCGAGTTCCAGATTGATCACGTGGCAATAAGTTATGATAATTCAAGGGACATTCAAGATGTACAGGTGGTGAAAGGGGCCAACTTTGATTCTGACCATTATCTGACCAAAATTAAGATGAAATTAACACCAGAAAGAAGTCACAAGAGTGACGAAACAAAAATAGCCAAATACAGAGTACAGGACTTAATGCTCAATCAGCAAGTCTTAGACGACTACAAGGAAAAGACAGATAAAATCAAAAGTCACAAATGGGAAGAAATTGCAACCTCAATACGAGACGCAGCAGAACAAACAATTTTACTAACCAAAAAGAAAAAGCATCCCTGGTGGAATGAGGTCTGTGAGAAAGCACTACAGAAAAGAGCCAGAACTTGGGAGAAATACAACTCAACCAAAAGGCCAACTGACTGGGAGCAGTTCAAAACGCAAAGACGTGAAACGACGAAAATCATTAAAAGTGAACGAAGGAAATATGACACACAACAAATACAGAAAATACAAGATGAATTTTCTAAGAATAATACACGCAATTTCTTTCAAACATTCAGAACTACAATAACAAGATATAAACCACCGACACTCTGCTTCAAAGATGAAAAAGGAAATCTGGTCACCAGCGTGGAACAAAATTGCCAACACCTAGCGAACTACTTTGAAACGCTGCTAAGCTGCAAAAGACCTGATGAAACCCTGACATTTGAGAAGCCTAAGAATAAGCTACCAGACTCTGAACCACCTAATAAAGAAGAAATTAAAGAGATCTTGAAAGTATTGAAAAACAATAAAGCATCTGGTAAAGATTCGTTAGTCGCGGAACTACTGAAATACGCAGGAGAAAACTTAATAAATAATTTCGAGGCGCTGTTTGAAGAGATTTGGAATACAGAGAAGATTCCGGAGGAATGGAAGACAGCATTGATTCATCCGTTACATAAGAAGGGTGCCAAGACAAATGCAAATAACTACAGAGGTATCTCATTGTTATCAGTGGCCTATAAGATCCTATCCAAGGCACTACAAAACAGGATTGAAAATCAGGTAGAGAAAGAACTGGGTGAATATCAGGCTGGGTTTAGAAAAGGAAGATCATGCAGTGAACGGATATTCAGTCTACTCTCCATAATACAACTTCGCGCACGCACATCGAAAAATCTAGTAATTACATTCATAGACTTCAAAAAAGCATATGATTCTATTGATAGACCAACTCTGATTAACACATTAGAAGAATTTGGGATTGATGATAAAAGCAAAAGTCTAATCCAGGAAACCCTTACGGGAACAAAATCGCAAGTGAAGTTTTTGGGTAGATTGTCACAACCGTTTGTAATTGGAACAGGTGTTAGACAAGGGGATGGGCTCTCCCCGCTGTTGTTTAACATTGTCCTTGAAAAAGTGGTCAGGGAATGGAGAAAGAAGATGGCAGAAGCTGGAGTGAAAAATGGGATAACGTTAGGAAGAAATAAAACAAAAATTGAATGTCTGGCATTTGCTGATGACATGGCAATATTGGCAGATGACATCGAAACAGCAAAGATTCAGATAGAAATGCTGCATGAGATCGCTGAGAAGACAGGTCTACAAATATCGTATGAAAAGACAGAACTGATGATACAGGACAAAGCAGACCCAACACAGACATTGCAAACTAAATATGGAATAATTAAGAGAGTTCATAAATTTAAGTATCTAGGGGAATGGATTACACCGACAGGGTTACCAAATGTTTCACTACAGGAAAGAGCAATAAAGATGGAAACGGCATACCAGCTATGCCGAAATGTATACAATAAAAAGTCGATCTCCATCAATGCCAAGCTCAGGCACTACAATGCGGTAATAAAACCAGAAAGTTTGTATGCGATTGAATGCATCCCACTGAACAGAAAACGTCTGTTGGAGAAATTGGAAATAAAACAGAGAAAAATATTGAGAAAGATCTTAGGACCTAAAAAGGATGGACAGGATTATAAATTGCGATCCAATAAAGAGTTATACGAGAAAACTGAAAAACTGACAACATCCTTTAAAAAGAGAAGACTGAGTTTCTATGGGCATGTCAAAAGAATGGCACCAGAAAGAACGGCAAAGAAAATCCTGGAATACATGGAAAGCAGAAAGACACAAATTAACTGGCTGAAAGAAGTAAAAGAAGACATTGCAGAAATGAACATTATACCAGAGACAGTTTACAACAGAATGGAATATAGGAATGCCATCAACAAAATACAGGGATTCAAAGACCGAACGCAATCAAAGAAGACGGGAACAACCTGGTCGCAAGAACGTAAAGAAGCCCACTCAGAAAAAATGAAGAAGTACTGGGAAGAACGCAAGAAAAAGCACAAGAAATGACTGATGCTTAGCGTAGTCCAAAGTTGACTGTAACGAATAATATATATATATATATATATATATATATATATATATATATATATATATATATATGCATTTATGTCGATGTATAATTGGTTTGTTTTGTAAATATTATTTGTATTTTTACCCTGAGTCTGGCGTAGGGAAAACTATGCTATCGAAAACGATTACATCGATAGGTCGTGTGGAGAACCAAAGTGTTTAGGATCTTTGTTAGTGTTAACTCGGCCGCATGGGGTGCGGGCAGAGCGGAGTCTGGCGGGAGTAGGGCAGTGGAGCAGGTGTGTTGTGTGACGCTCCCGCGAGTTGCCGCGCTTTCGGGGTTTGGCAGCATGTAATTGCGCTCCACATGCTGTGATAGTTTCTGACACGGTGTCGCGGACGGGAAGCATTAGCTGGCGCACACCAAGAGCCCGTTTCGCCTGGTGACCGTGTCGAGAAGAAGGCGCGCCAACATCCAGCTTCTGCAACAGCGACGGCCGACAATGAGGGACTGTCGCCACCTCCCCAATCGACGACTGCAAACCTTCAATCAACCAACAAGGAAGACTAAAAGCACGTAAAGTTTTAGAACTGTATGGCAGACCTCAGTTTTTCAAACTGTTTCATCACAAAAATACAGCAACTTAGCATGAACCTTTGATGCTCATTGTCCTAATTGCATTACCAAGCAGAGTCCCTTCCTTTTCTGGGATGAACCCGAGTGTCGTTGAAATTCATACGCCAGCATTAAAGTAATATCATTCCATTTTACTGCTTTAATTTCAAAGTTCAGTTAAAGTATTCATAGCTCGCTACAATATATAGATTACACAAGCAGAAATTAAGAGTGCGAGTTTTGTTAGCATATTTTAGCTTACCTGTGACTGCAGCTCAGCTTGGTACGTACTAAATTTTACTATTGTTAATTGTTCAGAATCATTTAATTCAAGTTCAAAGTTAAATCTCTAATCTCTAAATTGCGTAGATTCAAGTAGCTTTTGAAATGATTGTTGAGGTAGCCCAGGACTAACCTTATTTCATTGAATTTCGTAGTGCTTCAGAAACAAAGTTCACTATTAATTTCAGTCACTAAAATAACTTTCAATTTTCCGGTTTTACTAATTCTTTTGCTAAATTAAGTCAGAGTGTAACGAAATTTATTACTTCTGACAAACATTCAGCTTTCACACAGAATGTGTCAACCTTCAGTTGCCGCGCTTTTAGTGCTAATTATATGTGCATTAATGTTTCATTTTCAGTTATTATAGTAGTTGTCCACAGGACTGGGGACCGTAATTTTCCCCAAGTCTCAAATATCCAATTAACGCCAATTAATTGTTAACGTAACGACCGCACATTTACTTTCTTTATTAATTTTACCCTATTCTCAAAATTAATGTTCACCAATTTCATTTGCATTTTTCCTTTCATTTAGATGTAACCCTTTCCTCCCTCTTTCCCGACAAGTTAACTTGGGTGACGATTGCTTTTCCCCAATTTCCATTAGGTGCACGCGGTTTAATTTTTCACTGTCATTAAGGTCGGTAAGTGAGGGGGAGGTTACAATGGTTCCTGGTGTGGTTGAACACTGTGTTGCACCCATTGGGCTCACACATTGCGGATGTGCAGTCGTTCCTTCATGATGGTGTGAACACTTCCGACGTTCAATCCGACCACGGCGGCTGTGGCTTTCACTGTCACTCGGCGATGCTGGGTAATGAGTGCATCCACCAGCTGGACGATGTCATCGGTAATGCAGTGTGGTGGTCCAGAATGCGCATCATCGGCTAACGCCCCCCGTCCTTCGCTGAAGCGCTTGTGCCACGCCTTGATCTTTGCAAGGGACGTGCAGTGTTCGCCGCGCACTTGTGACGTTCTTTTGACGCCTCCACGTCACTGTTTGCAATGCGACTGGTATAGTCACGTGACGTGCACGCGTGCCCCTTGGTCGGAACCACACCTCGTTATACACGCCACGATATTACCTTCCTGGAACTTCCTGGCAGGTTAGAACTGTGTGCCGGACGAGACTCGAACTCGGGAAATTTGCCTTTCACGGCCAACTGCTCTACCAACTGAGCTACCCAAGCACGACTCACGGCCCGTCCTCACAGCTTTAATTTTGCCAGTACCACGTCTCCGAGTTCGAGTCTCGGTCCGGCACACAGTTTTAATATGCCGGGGAGTTTCATATCAGCGCACACTCCGCTGCACAGTGAAAATCTCATTCTGAATACAACCCCCAGGCTGTGGCTAAGCCATGTCTCCGCAATAACCTTTCTTTGAGGAGCGGTAGTTCTGCAAGGTTCGCAGGAGAGCTTCAGTTTGAAAGCTGTGAGGACGGGGCGTGAGTCGTGCTTGGGTAGCTCAGTTGCTAGAGCACTTGTCCGCGAAAGGCAAAGGTCCCGAGTTCTAGTCTCGGTCCGGCACACAGTTTTAATCAGCCAGGAAGTTTCATATCAGCGCATATTCCGCTGCAGAGTGGAAATCTCATTCTATTACCCTCCTGTCACCGGTTTGCGCGTTCCAGACTGCTGCTCGTTCTTTTTGAACGCCACTTATAATAATCGTATAATGGGGAGGGAGGCTTACTGTTTAGAGCTAATACGGAGTTTTTCCGACAGTAATTTTTCATAAATGGCATTCGCAAATTGGACAGGTAAGGGTAAGAAGGTAGTAGCACGAGAGGTACTTTCCGCCACACATTTAAGGTGCAGATGTAAATGCAAATATCTGTATTGAAGGTAAGCTGTCAGTCTTTCCAGCAGAGGCTGATAAGCTGCATTTGTTCCTGCAACTCCTTACAGTCTTATGAGGTTGCGACCTCGGTGCGTGTAACTGCGCACCCGCCCAGTTACATGTGGGAACTGCACCGAACGACGTGATGGGAGACGCCACACACCGAATTACAGGGACAGCCGCCGCGCCGTCTTCTCCCCGCGCTAATGCAGAGGTCCCGGCGCGAGCGCATCGCGTCCGCGCCGGACTTCCCACTGTGCGCGCTCGGCTCCCCAGCTGTCGCGCGCCCCGGCCGTGCCTCCTCATTACGTAAGCGGGGCCGAGAATGCGCGACACGGGAAGCCTCTCCCCGCGAGGCGGGCAACCCGCACTGCACAGTAGTGCTGCCGGCGGCCGGGGTATCTTGGCGCCACGTTATGCGACTGCTCTCTACGTCATTAAGGCGGCGGAGTAACTCTGCGTGTACCCACATTAAGTGCGTCGTCTGAGTTCCGCGGAATGGGACAAGAGCTTCTCCTGCTAACCTGTCCCTGCTACTGCACTACTTTTATCAAAATGCCGATTAATGTGCCAGGAGTGTCAAACATCCGGTATGAAAGCGGCACATTCAGTTAGTCGTGTTTCGTTTCATGAAGTGCAACGAACTACAAACCCCTTTATAAATCGACGAAGTGTCGAATGAGTTTCTGAATGTGATGTCGCAATCTGAATATTTACTATGGCATCCTATTTCTATAATGAGTTCCAAAGACTAGTGTTGTCTCCTTCAAGGAACCTTTGTGACAGTTCAGATACAATAATTTGGTGAAGCAGAGAGTTACACAATATGATTGTGGACTGATTGTATAAAATTTAATAGAGCGGGACAGGTCAAAAGGCAAATCATGATATGGTTTTAAAATGGTTTAGAAATCTGGAGAACTTACTGACCAGAGCAACAATGAAACATCATCTGTATCGTGGTAGGTCAAGACCTCACAGGCGACTTGCGGTCTTATGTTCAGTTGTTGAAAGGTAACCATGGACACCTCGAATGTGGGTAACAGTCACTATCTTTAACACGCCAGAAACACAACGGCGGCTGCTGTCAAAATTACCAACTGAGCTAAGCATCACCAGGCGGTAATGACGAAGGGTGCAGTCTGTCAACATTGCATCACCTTGGAGCCTCCACACATGTAAACGGCCTTCGTAACAGTGTACACAGCACCTAGGCTACTCTGACAGGACTGTTTCCTGGCTCACAGTAGCTGTCATGGCTGTGTTATCCTCCACGGGCGAACGAACAAAACATACGTCCTCTCGGGCGCTAGTTTCACGGGACCGCTGACAGTCTGCATAGAACTGAGTATGGCGTACCTATACTCATCGATTTGATATTCGCATGACAATCGTGGGGTCACAACGAACTAGAGCAGCTATGTCGTGGAAGTCGTGGAACAAATAAAACCAAAGCAACAGATAGTCGTGAATCTAGGTTTTTGCATAGTGCCTTTTTTTTCACTTGACAAGAAATTTGTGCATTAGATTTAATTTCGCATCTCTTATGTGCTGTTCCATAAGAGAGGAAGTAAGATACACAAATGCTTGTTACTTCTCATAGATCAGTATACCACTCGTTAATATGTTCAATGCGGTTTTAAAAAATCAGGTCATGTGTTGCCTGACTTAACACCGTACGTCATTCGCTGCTGCCTTGTGGTAAACCTGCCGTATGTGCAAATCTGCTGCGTCCTCCATAAACTGCATGGCTCTTCGATCGCGATAAACCACGATTCCATTGCAGGCGAATTCCGAAACCTGGTGGCACTCGTTTCTCCTTCATCCACTGTCCGTAACACAGCTTTCTCGGGAGCAAGGTTCCTTCCTCCCTTCCAAGTGTGTAGCACATTTCCTGCGAATCTGCACGTTGGCTTTGGTGCTGCAGATTTAATGGTCAGCAGGGTATACGACCGTGGCAGCACTGACTCGCTCATAAATTAACTGAGGGCCGTCCCAGTAGGATTTTTTGCAGGTTACCCTTAGACAGCAGGGACACAAATAGTACACCCGAATAGGTCGAACGCCTCTGAGTTACTAGCATCTTTCTGAAATCTGCCTTGAAAGAACGGAGAATTTTACAATGGCCATCCCTTCTCCTCAGACAGAACAATAAAAGTACTTTTGGTGAGTAAGTGGAGTACTATTGCTATTATTTTCACAGTCCTGTGCCTCTCTCGTCACAAGTGTTTCCATAAGGCATCAACAAGAGGTATAACGAACTCAAAAGACACAATATTAACGGAAATAAATGAAGCTCTGTATTATTAAACGGAAATGAAAATTTGTTTCACGAGAAATTTTCAGATTTCAAGTGTTGTTAGCAGTTTCCAAGCGCCAGGTGTTGTATCAGTTCACGCAGTTCAGGCATGTGTCATCGCCTCCGCTGAGTGAAAATTCTAATAAATGAGTTCGTATTTTAAAAAAAAAAACATCAGTTTCAATATTCTTCAGCTGACTTCCTGAGAATAAAGTAGCAAGGACTCGAACAGTCTCGAAAATGGCTATGAATTCTATAGAAATACCATCTGTGTTCAATACAGCATACTTTCACTTGCGTTACTAACAAGGGAAACTCCCCATCGCACCTCCTTCAGGTTTAGTGGTAAGAGGGCCCAGCGGACAGACCGTCGAAAACTGAACACGCATCGAGCATGAAAACAGGAAGAAGGTGTAGTGGACTGGAAAAAAAAACAAAATAAAAACAGTGAAAGCTCCAAGAACAAAACAAAATAAAAACAGTGAAAGCTCCAAGAACAAGAAGTGCAATATAGAGAAGGCGCGAAGAATAATGGCGTTTTGGATAAGTGTTTACGGTGTTGGACTACAAAGTGGGCACGTAGTGTTCAAACCACTCTCTTGCCATTTTTTTCTGTTTTTCGCTGTGCGTTTTATTCAAATTTGTGTCTGCTTCGTGGTGTAATGTACGTTTGCAACAGCGAGGTGTAAAGTAGGAACCTATGATGACACTTGATTCTGCACAAATACACTATTAGCACCGGAAAGAAAATGGCTTTCGAAAGGGAACCTCAAACGTTTGATGACAAGGCGACTAGTCAGTCCAATCGTCCATCGGAAAACACGTCTAGTACGTCATACACTGAGTTAGTGACAATACGTGTGTCGCACCTAATTTGTACGACGGGTAAGTGAGAGAGAGAGGCATGTCTCCTTGCCTGATAAAGCTGTTCGTATGAATTCGAATGTGATCACTCCCAAGTAAATGATGAAAACATGATAGTTTGTCACATAAGCTGCAACAAATGAACGCACAGTTTCACAATCACACAGTTTCTCTGTGCCCTGTAAAAACATATATTTTTAATGTTTTTGAAGTTCCGTTTTGGAAGTCTTCACTCTTGAATTCCTTTGTTGTAACACAGTTCGCACCAGTTTATTTGTTATTTTCATTTATGAGAGACGTGTACGCATATCTCACCTGCTCTCACTATACATCACATTTAGCTTGCGTCGGTAACGTATTCTCACCGCATGAATACGCTAAGTCTAGGGGACTGATGACCTGAGAAGTTAAGTCGCATAGTGCTCAGAGCCATTTGAACCATTTTTTTGTTTAGTTTTTGACGGGCTGTCCACTGGGCCATCTTACCACTAAACCTGAGGGGGGTGCGATAGGGAGTTTCCCCTGTGAGAATTACGACACATGAGCGAACTTGCGGCCCGACGCCGCCAAATAACATTACAACAAGAATGAGGCACCCATTCACTGGCTGACAGAACAACTTCGACATGGTTCGTATATCTGATTGTAGAACCAGCAAACTACAGTAAATTAACTGAAGCAAACTAAGAAACAGCAAAGAAGCCTGACCTCACTGAACACTGGCAGAAACTACCAAAGCAAACAGTGTTGCCGTACTTCCTCTCTCGCATATCCATAGTATGCAGACCTGCGTTCACAGCTGTTGTTTACGATACTGAGTGAAACGCTGCAGACGTTTAAAAGCATACTTCGATTTTACATCGTGTGAATTATGACATTATCAGATAGGGCTCTGTAGTAGAATGTAAAACGTAGTCATGCTGGATACTGTAATCAACTTACAATAGTAAAGTATAAAATTAATTCATGGCAAAAATGTTATCTGACGCGTGCGTAATAAGAGTTTCATTCTATAAATCTCACGCATGCGCGCCGCCCTCTGTGACGCAGACCGCGAAGCCCTCGCGGTCCGCAGTCTCTAGTCACACCACGAGGCCCATACAACGGGCTTAAAGTGAATTTGCTACAGCTTGTTTGATAGAAGTGACTAAACCTTATGGTTATGCATCAAGTTTTATAAAGTGACTTAGGACATAGCTCGTTTTAGGCAAACATTTAAATAATATTTTTTGTAAGTACCACACGTTGCATCCTGTAGGAAGACCATATCTAATATAATTTACTAGCACATTATAATAATAACTTTTTGCAGGTTCTGAAGAAGACGTTATTACTGACGTTGAAACCTAGGTAAACGATAAAGTTAACCTGCAACTGTAGGCTGTATATTCTTATATAAACGATGCGATGTTGTTCGGACATGGGGGAGATACAGAGACACTGGAACTGTCGATGACATTCCTCGCTCAAACCGCCCAAGGGCTATTACTGCAGTGGATAACCACTACCGGCGGATTATGGCTCGAGGAACACTGACAGCAACGCCAACATGATGAATAACGCTTTTTGTGGAGCCACAGGACGTCGTGTTACGCAATAGGCTGCATCATGCGCAACTTCACTACTCCCGACGTCCATCTTTGTAACCACGGCACCATGCAGAGCGCTACAGATGGGCTCAACAACATGGCGAAGGGACCGCTCACGATAGACATCACTTTCTCTTCACCTTGTAACCTCCCCCTGACTTATCGACCTTAATGACAGTAAAAATTAAACCGCGTGAACCTAATTGAAATTTGGGAAAAGCAATCGTCACCAAGGTTAATCTGTCGGTAAAGAGGGAGGAAAGGGTTACATCTAAATGAAACGAAAAATACAAATGAAACTCGTGGAAATTAATTTTGAATAGGGGTACAGTTAATAAAGAAAGTAAATGTGCGGTCGTTACGTTAACAATTAACTGGCGTTAATTAGATATTTGAGATTTGGAAAAAATTACGTTCGCCAGTCCTATGGACAACTACCATAATAACTGAAAAAGAAGGGTCATTGCACATATAATTAGCACTAAAAGCCTGGCAACTGGAGATTGACACGTGTTGCGTGAAAACTGAATATTTGTCAGAAGTAATACATTTCGCTACACTCTGACTTAATTTAGCAAAAGAATTGATAAAACCGGAAAACTGAAAGTTAATTTAGTGACTGAAATTAATAGTGAACTTTGTTTCTGAAGCACTACGAAATTCAATAAAATAAGGTTAGTCCTGGGCTACCTCAACAATCATTTCAAAAGCTACTTGAATCTACGCAGTTTAGAAATAAGAGATTTAACTTTGAACTTGAATTAAATGATTCTGAACAATTACCAATAGTAAAATTTAGTACATACTAAGCTGAGCTGCAATCACAGGTTAGCCAAAATATGGTAACAAAACTCGCCCTCTTAATTTGTGCTTGTGTAGTCTAAATATTGTAGCCAGCTATGAATACCTTAACTGAACTTTGAAATTAAAGCAGTGAAATCGAATGATATTACTTTAATGTTGGCGTTTGAATTTCAACGACCTCGGGTTCATTCCGGAAAAGGAAGGGACCCTGCTTGGCAATGCAATTGGGACAGTGAGCAACAAAGGTTCATGCTACGTTGCTGTAATTTAGTGAGAAAAATTCAACAGTTTGAAAAGCTGAGGTCTGCCATACAGTTCTAAAACCTTACGTGCTTTCAGTCTTCCTTGTTGGTTGATTGAAGGTTTGAAGTCGTCGATCGAGGAGGTGGCGACAACCACTCATTGTCGGCCGTAGCTGTTGCCAAAGCTGGATGTTGGCACGCCTTCTTCTCGACACGGTCACCAGGCGAAACGGGCTCTTGATGTGTGCCAGCTAATGCTTGCCGTCCACGACACCGTGCCACAAACTATCACAGCAAGTCAAGCGCAATTACATGCTGCCAAACCCCGGAAGGGCGGCAACTCGCGGGAGCGTCACTCAACTCACCTGCTCCACCGCCCTACTCCAGCCAGACTCCGCTCTGCCCGTGCTCCAAGCGGCAGAGTTAACACTACCAAAGATCCTAAACACTTTGGTTCTCCACACGACCTATCGTTGTAATTGTGCGATAGCATTATTTTCCTAGGCAAGACCCAGCGTAAAATACAAATAATATTTAGAACACAAACCAGTTATATATCGACATAAATGCACACACACACACACACACACACACACACACATATATATATATATATATATACTCCTGGAAATGGAAAAACAACACATTGACACCGGTGTGTCAGACACACCATACTTGCTCTGGACACCGCGAGAGGGCTGTATAAGCAATGATCACACGCACGGCACAGCGGACACACCAGGAACCGCGGTGTTGGCCGACGAATGGCGCTAGCTGCGCAGCATTTGTGCACCGCCGCCGTCAGTGTCAGCCAGTTTGCCGTGGCATACGGAGCTCCATCGCAGTCTTTAACACTGGTAGCATGCCGCGACAGCGTGGACGTGAACCGTATGTGCAGTTGACGGACTTTGAGCGAGGGCGTATAGTGGGCATGCGGGAGGCCGGGTGGACGTACCGCCGAATTGCTCAACACGTGGGGCGTGAGGTCTCCACAGTACATCGATGTTGTCGCCAGTGGTCGGCGGAAGGTGCACGTGCCCGTCGACCTGGGACCGGACCGCAGCGACGCACGGATGCACGCCAAGACCGTAGGATCCTACGCAGTGCCGTAGGGGACCGCACCGCCACTTCCCAGCAAATTAGGGACACTGTTGCTCCTGGGGTATCGGCGAGGACCATTCGCAACCGTCTCCACGCAGCTGGGCTACGGTCCCGCACACCATTAGGCCGTCTTCCGCTCACGCCCCAACATCGTGCAGCCCGCCTCCAGTGGTGTCGCGACAGGCGTGAATGGAGGGACGAATGGAGACGTGTCGTCTTCAGCGATGAGAGTCGCTTCTGCCTTGGTGCCAATGATGGTCGTATGCGTGTTTGGCGCCGTGCAGGTGAGCGCCACAATCAGGACTGCATACGACCGAGGCACACAGGGCCAGCACCCGGCATCATGGTGTGGGGAGCGATTTCCTACACTGGCCGTACACCACTAGTGATCGTCGAGGGGACACTGAATAGTGCACGGTACATCCAAACCGTCATCGAACCCATCGTTCTACCATTCCTAGACCGGCAAGGGAACTTGCTGTTCTAACAGGACAATGCACGTCCGCATGTACCCCGTGCCACCCAACGTGCTCTAGAAGGTGTAAGTCAACTACCCTGGCTAGCAAGATCTCCGGATCTGTCCCCCATTGAGCATGTTTGGGACTGGATGAAGCGTCGTCTCACGCGGTCTGCACGTCCAGCACGAACGCTGGTCCAACTGAGGCGCCAGGTGGAAATGGCATGGCAAGCCGTTCCACAGGACTACATCCAGCATCTCTACGATCGTCTCCATGGGAGAATAGCAGCCTGCATTGCTGCGAAAGGTGGATATAGACTGTACTAGTGCCGACATTGTGCATGCTCTGTTGCCTGTGTCTATGTGCCTGTGGTTCTGTCAGTGTGATCATGTGATGTATCTGACCCCAGGAATGTGTCAATAAAGTTTCCCCTTCCTGGGACAATGAATTCACGGTGTTCTTATTTCAATTTCCAGGAGTGTAGATCCCACTGACAATACCTTAAAGTGAAAAAAGACGAAACACGTGTGGGACAATAAAATAGAGTGCAGTAACAGATGACGTTTTTTATTTACAAAACAAATATTTCTATACTTGCTACAGAGGATCGCCACGCAAACAGACTCGTTATTTGGCCTACGTTTCTCGGTACTTCACGACATTATAAATTATGTACTTAAGCTTTTATTCGTGGAAGGAGATGTGAATGCAGAAAGTGAACGGGAAGGGAAGTAATATTTGTAAAGAGGGAGGTCTGGCAGGAGAACGTAACAAACGAAAGCCCCTTCCCACCACAACCTTCTCGCGCCTAGTGCCGAACTCTGGGTCCACAGGCACTATGAAGCGGGAACTAATGAATGGACAGCCGGAGTGAGCGGCAAGTTTGGCCGCGGAGTTGCCCAGCAGGAGCCCAGAGTAGCAGCTGGTGGCAGGCGGCTGAGCGCCGGCCTATCAGGTGCCAGCGCCCGGACCCCTGCTGCGAGAGCGAGACAAATGGAGCGCCAGATAAGACCGCCTGCTCCGCTGCCGGGATCCCCAGCACCTGCCGCCCACCACACGCGGCTCACGAGCTACGTGGGTGTGCGTGACTCCGCACAGGGAAGCCTCCTCAGCGTGGACCACCGCTGCTGTTACTCGTACCCGCTCTGTATATCCCACAGTGAGCGACAGTGCTTCCTGTCTTCCCAGAGGCGCGTTCTACACCAACATTACGATGGAAGCTGAATCCCGAAATACAGGTGCCGTTTCGCGTAGTACATTGTCTAGCCGACAGATATTCAAAAATGATTTGTATAATCGAGATAAATGATCAGACGTTTGCCACAGTAAACTCTGTTTGGCTTACAGATATAACAAAATGTTTTGCGTGATCGCTAAAAAATGTCAATACTGCAAGATCGTGTGTACCTTAACAACGTTTGTTACCATCCACAGGAGTCCGCCCCAGTAGCTGAGTGGTCAGCGTGACAGACTGTCAATCCTAAGGGCCCGGGTACGATTCCCGGCTGGGTCGGAGATTTTTCTCCGCTCAGGGACTGGGTGTTGTGTTGTCCTAATCATCATCATTTCATCCCCATCGACGCGCAGGTCGCCGAAGTGGCGTCAAATTGAAAGACCTGTACCAGGCGAACGGTCTACCCGACGGGAGGCCTTAGCCACACGACATTTCCATTTTACCATCCACAGGTGAATAATCGTTGCATTGTTAGTACTTCGATATACTTCATTTGCTTTTTCTTCGTCTTCTTCTTCATCTTCTGCCAACAACATAGTAAATCATGGATAGTGATGAATTTCCAACTTTCTTGCCGATAACTTGAATTACTTTTTGCAGAACAATTTTCAGTCTTTCACTTCTTATCCTGCTCTCCTCCTCGGTTAACAATATACTGACAGTGATTGTACTAAATTTCTCCTTGAATAGCTTAATGTTTTCAATGGAGATCCTTACTCATTTCCGCTGTACACACACCAAAAAATGTTTTTCATTATCCCGGTTCCCAGAACTCCTTAAGATAGACGTTGACCGTGGATATTCTGTCACAGACACAGTGCCTTTGACTGTACACATGCACTCAAATGTAAACAACCATGCATGAGCAGCGCCTATTAGACGGAGATGGTCCGACAGCCGATCCGTTCCAGTCATTCCACCAGGAAGGAGGTACACGGCTCGTGTTGTCTGTAGTTCAGACGTGCCTAGACGGTCAATAAGGCGGTTCGATCGCGCCCGGATTGTTACTTTGTGCCAGGAAAGGCTCTCAACAAGAGAAGTGTCCAGGCGTCTCGGAGCGAACCAAAGTGATGTTGTTCGGACATGGAGGAGATACAGAGAGACAGGAACTGTCGATGACATGCCTCGCTCAGGCCGCCCTAGGGCTGCTACTGCTGTGGATTATCGCTACGTACGGATTATGGCTCGGAGGAACCCTGACAGCAACGCCACCATGTTGAATAACGCTTTTCGTGCAGCCACAAGACGTCCTCTTACGCAATAGGCTGCATGATGCACAACTACACTTCCGACGTCCATGGCGAGGTCGATCTTTGCAACCACGACACCATGCAGAGCGGTACAGATGGGCCCAGCAACATGCGAATGGACCGCTCGGGAGAGGCATCATGTTCTCTTCACCGATGAGATGCCTTCAGCCAGACAATCGTCGGAAACGTGTTTGGAAGCAACCCGGTCAGGCTGAACGCCTTAGACACACCGTCCAGCGAGTGCAGCAAGGTGGAGGTTCTCTGCTGTTTTCGGGTGGCATTACGTGGGGTCAGCGTACGCCGCTGGTGGACATGAAAGGCGCCGTAACGGCTGTAGGATACGTGAATGCCATCCTCCGATCGATAGTGCGCTCCCACCGTGCACATCTGGGTGTGAATGACCTCCATCAGGATTACGACATTGCTCTACTAGAATGACCAGCATGTTCTCCAGACATGAACCCTATCGAACATGGCTGAGATAAATTGAAAAGGGCTGTTTATGGACAACGTGACCCACCAATCTCTGTGAGGAATCAACGCCGAATCGGCGTTGAGGAGTAGAACAATCTGGATCAAAAGAGCCTTGATGAACTTGTGGATAATATGCCATGACGAATACAGGCGTGCATCAATGCAAGAGGACGTGCTACTGGGTATTAGAGGTACCGGTGTGTACAGCAATCTGGACCACCACCTCTGAAGGTCTAGCTGTTTGGTGATACAACATGCAATGTCTGGTTTTCATGAGCAATAAAAAGGGCGGAAATGATACTTATGTTGATCTGTATTCCAGTTTTCTCTACAGGTTCCGCAACTCTCGCAACCGAGGTGATGCAAACCTTTTTTTTATGTGTGTATATCATGTCTTAAACAATACTAACCTAGCAGGTGGTCACTCACAATCCCTTGAAGTACTGGAAAACATTTTCAGTAAATTTCTTTAGGTCTATTCTCCAAAAATACCCATACTATCCCACAGTGTGTCTGTGACCTTTACGAGATAATTCTGTAGGCTTTAATCTCTTTTGTTCGTCCATGACCCATCTATAATTTTCATGTAGTTCTATAACTTTCCTCAAAACGTTTTGTATCCTTATTCTAGCATTTTGGTAGATATAGACAGATTTGTAATCCTGTTCTTTTCAGTATTGGATTATAATTAATGATTTCAATGATAGGACTCATTTAGCATACTTATTCCAGATTTGTTCCTGTGCTAATTCTGACTTTATAACGTTACACTTTCTTCTCTCTTTAACTATCCCGTTGGATTCGAAACATTGTCCTAGATATCTGAACTTCTCCACGTGTCTAACTTCTCCACGTCTTCTTCTCACTTGTCTTTCTGATTTTCATTCTCTATGTACTTCGTCATTTTACAGCAAAGCTTCGGAATAATTCCTTCAGCAAAGTCATGCTCATGTCCCCGGTTTTGACCTAATAAAGCAAGGTCTTCAGCAAAGGATAAGCACTTAATATCTAGGTTCCTTGTTTCTTTCAAAGACATTTCTACTAATTCCGGAATTTTATACAGGGATATATTAGAGAAGATTGAAAAAAGGCCGTTAACTTTCCTGTCGTCTAGTTTTATCTCGACTCGAACTGAGATTACTCCAGGGAACTTTCGAAATAGCACGTTTCAAGTTTTGTTATAAATGGCACCCCACCCGAAAGAGGCCGCACAAACAAACATTTGCTTAAATTTCACTTAAAGGATTTGCATAACAACCAGCGAATGAAATGAATATGTCTCACGTTGTTCATGGGAAAATAAATGTGAATCGCAAAATTTGCTGAAAGTGACCGCCCTTGACTTGTAAAGAAAGTTGAACACGATGCTGCAGATTCTCGAATGTTTCTTCCAGAACCTCTGGTGTCACTGCCTCGATTTCACGGATGATGTTCTCTCGGAAATCTTCCAAGTTGCGTTGTTTTTTCCTGTAGACCTTGCCTTGTACGCCACCCCAGACGGAAAAGTCAGATGGTGTTAAATCAGGTGACCTTGGGGTCCGCAGTCCTTTCGAAATAACTCTGCCGGGGCTAAATGATTCGACCTAAGCCATGGTCACTCGACACGTTTGGCATGTGGCGCCATCCTGTTGGTACCAGAGGCGGATACGTTATTCATCGTCCCACTGGTTCGCAAATTCCCGAAACATTTCCACGTAAATTGCAAATTGCCAAAGTAGACTCGAAAAAAGTTGGTCCGATGATGCGACCCTGTGATACTGCGCAGAACACGCCAATCTGTTGTGAATGGAGCGGTTGCTCGACCATTGCATGTGACCGAGCGAGGTGGCGCAGTGATAAGCACATTCGACTCGCATTTGGGAGGACGACGGTTCAAATCTGTGTCCAGCCACCCTGATTTCGGTTTCTCCTGATTTCTCTAGATCAAACAAATGCCGCGGTGGTTCCTTTGAATGCGCACGGCCGACCTCCTTCTCTAATCCGATGGGACAGGTGACCTCGGTGTTTGTTTCCCTCCCGGCAAGCAACCAACCATTGCCTGTGGACTCTCGTTACACCATAAACTTGTATTCTGAGAGTTTACATAGTCAGAGAGGTGGAACCACGCCTTATCACTGAATCATGTGTATCTCTGGCCTCTGAGCAATAAATTGCTGAAACCAACGTTAAAACGTAATGTGTTTGTCTTTGTTATTGACATTCAGTTCCTGGACAACAGTAAACTTGTATGTATACGTGCCGGCTATTTTCTGAGTTCGGAGTTGCAGGAGGGGCCAACAATCGTTGTTTCACGTCAGTCACTTTTTTCTTCCGATAATGGCGACCGTCCCAACACCGTTCCATTGCTCTGCATCTTGTTCACTAACTTTTGTATGGAGCGTTAAGACGGTACATGCTGGTAACCAAACCGTTCAACTACCAATCACTGACATGTCTTAATGAGACCAGTAAATGGAAATGAGCGTATGGCATCGTTAGCCGGGAGGCCCCATCCGGGGAAATTCGGCCGCCAGGTGCAAGTCTTATGTCAGTCGACGCAACATTGGACGACTTGTGCGCCAGTGATGAGGATGAGATGATGATGAGGACAACACAATACCCAGTCGCCGAGCGGAGAAAATCTCCAACCCGACCGGGAATCGAAACCGGGCCATCTTGCATGGGACGCGGGCACGTTTCCACCCAGCTAAGCGGGCGGACATGAGGCCAGTAATCCAATATTCATTCAAAAGAAACACGCGCTCTTCGACAGAATAGCGGTACATTGTAACTAAACACCGAACACTAACACCCAAGCCTCCAGGTGTCAGACAGATTGGTGTTTTTACTATTCTCGGGTCTCCAGAAGGGTGCAGTTAATTTGCCGGGAAAGCCTAAGATCACACACTCAGATAGGTTCCAGACTTTGTATGTCCATAGAGGATCAACCAAAACACTGACACAGTATGTGCTATGTGCTGTAGTCCAGTAGAACGGGTGTAAATGTTAATTTAAAGTAACATCAGAACTACGGAGCATAGGAAAAGCACAACTGTGTGCACTAATTAAGCATAGCTTCCGTGGGGAAGTGGTAGAGCGTTGGACAGTCTTACCAAAGGTCCCGTGTGTACACACCAATGATGACAATTCGTTTTACTGTGTTCTGCGTGGAAGTGTTACATGACGTGCTTACGATATGTAAAAGGGCTTGGAGTTCAGTGTTCTTTTGGCATTCTGCTCTCTTTTCGTTTCTTCTAAAGTAGTAAACCTACATCTACATCTACATCTACATCCATACTCCGCGAGCCACCTGACGGTGTGTGGCGGAGGGTACCCTGAGTACCTCTACCGGTTCTCTCTTCTATTCCAGTCTCGTATTGTTCGTGGAACAATGCTTCTGTGTGGGTTCTAATCTCTCTGATTTTATCCTCATCGTCTCTTCGCGAGATATACGTAGGAGGGAGCAGTATACTGCTTGACTCTTCGGTGAAGGTACGTTCTCGAAACTTTAACAAAAGCCCATACCGAGCTACTGTAGTTTCACAGAATATACAGCTAGAACAGAAAAACAACGAAACAATTGCATCACATGTGCGGGAGTAATGGTAGTAGTAGTAATAATAACACAAATAATAAAACAATTGCCGCGCGGGATTAGCCGAGCGGTCTAGGCGCTGCAGTCATGGACTGTGCGGCTGGTCCCGGCAGAGGTTCGAGTCCTCCCTCGGGCATGGGTGTGTGTGTGTTTGTCCTTAGGATAATTTAGGTTAAGTAGTGTGTAAGCTTAGGGACTGATGACCTTAGCAGTTAAGTCCTACAAGATTTCACACATATTCATAAAACTATTTGTAGTAATAATAAACAAATTAATAAGATGAATAATAAGTACATAACAATGAAACCCCCCCCCACCCACACACACACACACACACACACACACCCATTGTCATTCATTCAGGAACCAAGGCTTCACAGTAATGGTTTCATACAAAGAACTGTCTCAAACAAATTACGTGTAACAGCTTAACTCGTAAGCATTAAGAGAAAAAAAAAAGTCATCAATTGGGTTTGAACGCGGACCATGCGCTCTACCAACTCACCCACGAAACATCTACAAACAATTCCTCAAAGACACACTTTTCTTGTGCTTCGTAGTTCTGGTGTTGCTTTTAATTACCGTTTACGCATGTTCTACTGGGCGGCAGAACACAACACGAACTATACCGGTATTTTGTTGACACCCTATCAACATACAACGGCCGGCCGAAGTGGCCGAGCGCTTCTAGGCGCTACAGTCTGGAACCGCATGACCGCTATGGTCGCAGTTTCGAATCCTGCCTCGGGCATGGATGTGTGTGATGTCCTTAGGTTACTTAGGTTTAAGTAGTTCTTAGTTGTAGGGGACTGATGACCTCAGAAGTTAAGTCCCATAGCGCTCAGAGCCATTTGAACCATTTTGACATACAACGTTTGCTACCGATACGAGTGTCTCATATCTGGAGGTTCGGTTTTGTTTTGCTTTAGGGCGCAGAAAATAACTGGGGTCATACGCGCCCAAGTCAAAACTATAGAACACGAAGACGGAGATGAATTAATAAACAACTATACGTCGGTCCCAACTGACATTACAGAAGACAGATAAAAACAGACACGAGGAAAAAGGGCTTAAAAAGACACCATACAGAATCGGAGGTCCAAAACTAAAAATTAAACGACCTTCGCCATATCGCTGTGGCGGATAAAATGTAAAACGTGGTCGACAGCCCTCGCGTCATTCGCTAAAACGGCCGATAACTCTGACGGCAAACCTCATATCGAACGTAAACGGTTAAAAAATGGGCATTTCATCAGGAAGTGGAGGCCAGTTAAAACTTGCTCGCAATGTGTACAAAGTGGTGGGGTAGCGCCGCTTATCAAATGACGATGGCTAAAAAGGCAGTGCCAAATAGCCAGCCTAGTTAAAATGACCTCCTTTGGGGGGGATAACCGAGAGGAGGTCGTCAAAGCCACTGGGAGAGGCCTAATGAGCCGGAGATTATTCCCGTGGAGAGAGGACCACTGGCGATGCCAAAGGGACACCACCTCCTGGCTCCAGCCACAGCGACGCTCGGAAACACCCTGTTGCGTCAAACGACGTTGCAGAGTATGGTTCAAATGGCTCTGAGCACTATGGGACTTAACATCTATGGTCATCAGTCCCCTAGAACTTAGAACTACTTAAACCTAACCAACCTAAGGACAGCACACAACACCCAGCCATCACGAGGCAGAGAAAATCCCTGACCCCGCCGGGAATCGAACCCGGGAACCCGGGCGTGGGAAGCGAGAACGCTACCGCACGACCACGAGATGCGGGCTGCAGAGTATACTGTTGCCATGTCAAACGCCACAAATTACACAGTGCAGTTTCAGCGGAATTATTACACATGTTTGCTGGGCCTCTTTCGAGTTTGACGCCCTATACTTCTCCTTAGTTAGTTACTATCATGTTCCATGGATCATTTGCACGGGCCGGCTTCGGTGGCCGAGCGGTTCTAGTCGCTACAGTCTAGAACCGCGCGACCGCTACGGTCGCAGGTTCGAATCCTGCTTCGGGCATGGATGTGTGCGATGTCCATAGGTTAGTTAGGTTTAAGTAGTTCTAAGTTCTAGGGGACTGATGACCTCAGAAGTTGAGTCCCATAGTGCTCAGAGCCTCATTTGCACGGTAAAAAGTAACAATGTGGAACGAAATTATTTTGTAAATATTTTCCTTAACAATAAATAGAACTTGAAGATGTGGCTACCTAACCCTTTTTACACATTGCAATAATATAAACTCTTCTACGGAGTGGGAGAAGTTGTCAAGGAGAAACTTTTTAGAATTTTTTCGAATCTTACTTTACTGCCTTTCAGATATTTTATTTCAATGGGTAAATGATCAAAATTTTTGGTTACAGTGCTGTGCACCCCTTATTGTGCTAAAGACAACCTTAATGTGAGGTAATGAAGGTCGTTTTTCCTTTTGGCGTCGTAATTATTTATATAATTGTTGATTTTGAACTACTGCGAATTGTATGCAACAAACTATATGAGGGAATAAATATACAGTGAATCAGTAGTCAGACTGTACACGTCTTTAAACAGATGTCTTCAAGATGATCGATTGCGAGTACCAAATACTATTCGCATAGCACGTTTTTAATATATGAAATTTATCTTTATTGCGTGTCGGTTACCCCAGGATATAATTCCATGTGACAATATTGGATGAATGTATGCAGTTTAGGTAAACTTACTGATTTGTCTATCCCCAAGGTTTGTAATTATTCTACGTACAACTGTGGCTAAACTAAGTTGTTTTAGGAGTTCAAAAATATGCTTTTTCCACTTTAAATTCTCAAAGACTATGAAACGTCCACACCATTAATTATGAGTAGGCTGCTACAGTGTAATCTTTTGTGATATGTGTACACGTGGTGCGCAGGTTGCCATAGGATGTCAATCTTTTCAGAGATTCCTAAATTTTCCAAACAGATAAGGACTACAATTCTCTCTTACCTTACTGCACATTTCACTTGCATTTTGAAGAAATAAGCTAACTTAACATTTCTGTGTCTTCTTAAGCATTTTGTGGAGCTCTTGTGTTATTATGATTTTTTTTTTTCGAAACAGAGTGCCTGAATCCTAATTCTACCCTGAAAGAGGTACCTACCTGACACCAGGAACTAAAGGGATCTTGCATTGTGTGATGGTTGCAACGGTACTTTCACGTTCTCGTCAATACGGTACCAGAACGTTAAGTTCTACCACTATAAAGATAGAAGATCCGCGATTCGGAATGTCAGAACTGTGTAGTAAGTATAGGCAGGAACACCACCACAAAATGGCGCAGCACTAACACTTCAAACCATCGACTGTCGGAGAGAGATTTTAACCGTGTTCAACCTAATGGTAAACTATCGAACTATTTTTCTCCGAATAATACAGTTTGTGAGAAAAGCAGTGAGAATAATTACTTTTGGAAACCTTTTATCAGACAAAGCCTGTTATAACAATAAACTGTTTCGCTTAATAAAACGGCGGCCAGCCCAAAACGGGCACAGCGTCTTCACAAAAAGATGAAGTCAATTTTCGACACTGAATAAATAACTACTTTCACTTACTACGTAATTGAAAAACAACCACGTAATTTCCATTTACTACGGTCACTTGGCAGTAAGTACTATTAATTCCACTTTGTTACTTATGGAATTTATCACTATACTTCAGTAATTATTTAAAGAAGACACACATATGTGTCAACAAGAAAAAAAGAATTACACTTATAGCTATCATTCATATGACCAAAACTATTATTTAACGCAACTAAATTTCATTTCTTTGGGACTGTTATTTGTTAACGTTTTACTAACACCAATATTTGTCTGGCTTTCTTTGACATGGAGAAGCAACAGTTGCAGTTAAACAATTATCTTACTTTACATCCAGAAATGCTATTGGAAACTTATCCTCATGGTCACGCAAAGTGGTGCCCCTTAAACCGATACGTGTAAAGTTTAGTATTTAATAATGGTTTGCAGAATTTACTACCGAAACAATACTAATGCCAGTAATTTACTATTATTCGAGCTTCAATAAACATCAGGATACTCGGAATAAATTCGCTTAGGTAAGGACCCTGCTGAGGTAAATGGAATAGGAAAATTACGGTTAAACACAAAGGTACATTTAACAACTATATTCCACTGATTGAAGATGGATGGTCCATACTGAGATAAACTTCTCAATAAAGTACTTTGCTTGTTACTGATATCGAAGGTGGCGGGAGGCGGTGCTGCGTAGTAATATTGCGCAGGTGCGGCTCTTGATGTACATAGCTCTGTCTTTGTCTTGGTGCCGACGATAAAATTGCAAATTTCTGTGCTATTAATTTATTGCCGTACTGCGCCAATCATGTAGAACACGTTCGAGGCCAAAACCCAGTCTTGCAGGTAAATTCGGATCCTCTCGTACTTGACCAACGTAATGCGTGTTCAGCACTAGCATTGCAGCTACCAACTGTCTGAGCCACTTGCGCGCCAATTCTCACTCGCGCGCCCCACCACCTTTCCCATTCCACCACAGAACGGAGTTCCGTTCTACCTATGATCCCTACATATTTTCAATTTACACTTCTCCTTACAAAAACCCTAAGCATGAGCCATCTACAATTGCATGACAGCATATACATACAAAATTGACGTAATTAATTACAGTTCTACTTGAAATATTACATAATTATTTACAAAATATGTTTTAATACATGTATTCCACCTATGTCAAAGAGGTTATTTTAAACAGATGAACTACATGGCTTTACTGTATGGTTAAATGATGATGGCGTCCTCTTGGGTAAAATATTCCGGAGGTAAAATAGTCCCCCATTCGGATCTCCGGGCGGGGACTACTCAAGAGGACGTCGTTATCAGGAGAAAGAAAACTGGCGTCCTACGGATCGGAGCGTGGAATGTCAGATCCCTTAATCGGGCAGGTAGGTTCGAAAATTTAAAAAGGGAAATCGATGGGTTGAAGTTAGATATAGTGGGAATTAGTGAAGTTCAGTGGCAGGAGGAACAAGACTTTTGGTCAGGTGAAAACAGGGTTATTAATACAAAATCAAATAGGGGTAATGCAGGAGTAGGTTTAATAATGAATAAAAAATAGGAGTGCGGGTAAGCTACTACCAACAGCATAGTGAACGCCTTACTGTGGCCAAGATAGACACGAAGCCCACACCTACTACAGTAGTAAAAGTTTATATGCCAACTAGCTCTGCAGATGATGAAGAAATTGAGGAAATGTATGATGAGATAAAAGAAATTATTCAGGTAGTGAAGGGAGACGAAAATTTAATAGTCATGGGTGACTCGAATTCGAGAGGAGGAAAAGGGAGAGAAAGAAACATAGTGGGTGAATATGGATTGGGGGAGAGAAATGAAAGAGGAAGCCGTCTCCTTGAATTTTGCACAGAACATAATAATAGCTAACACTTGGTTCGAGAATCATAAGGTTGTATACACGGAAGAATCCTGGAGATACTAGAAGGTATCAGATAGATTATACAATGGTAAGACAGAGATTTAGGAATCAGGTTTTAAATTGTAAGACATTTCCAGGGGCAGATGTAGACTCTGACCGCAATCTATTGGTCATGAACTGTAGATTAAAACTGAAGAAACTGCAAAAAGGTCGGAATTTAAGGAGATGGGACCTTGACAGACTGACTAAACTAGAGGTTGTACAGAGTTTCAGGGAGAGCATAAGGGAACAATTGACATGGATGGGTGAAAGAAATACAGTAGAAGAAGAATGGGTAACTCTGAGGGATGAAGTAGTGAAGGCAGCAGAGGATCAAGTAAGTAAAAAGACGAGGGCTAGTAGAAATCCTTGGGTAACAGAAGAAATATTAAATTTAATTGATGAAAGGAGAAAACATAAAAACGCAGTAAATGAAGCAGGCAAAAGGGAATACAAACGTCTCAAAAATGAGATCGACAGGAAGTGCAAAATGGCTAAGCAGGGATGGCTAGAGGACAAATGTAAGGATGTAGAGGCTTATCTCACTAGGGGTAAGATAGATACTGCCTACAGGAAAATTAAAGAGACCTTTGGAGAGAAGAGAGCCACTTGTATGGGTATCAAGAGCTCAGATGGAAACCCAGTTCTAAGCAAAGAAGGGAAAGCAGAAAGGTGGAAGGAGTATATAGAGGGTCTATACAAGGGCGATGTACTTGAGGACAATATTATGGAAATGGAAGAGGATGTAAATGAAGATGAAATGGGAGGTATGATACTGCGTGAAGAGATTGACAGAGCACTGAAAGACGCAAGTCGAAACAAGGCCCCGGGAGGAGACAACATTAAATTGGAACTACTGACGGCCTTAGGAGAGCCAGTCCTGACAAAACTCTATCATCTGGTGAGAAAGATGTATGAGACAGGCGAAATACCCTCAGACTTCAAGAAGAATATAATAATTCCAGTCCCAAATAAGCAGGTGTTGACAGATGTGAAAATTACCGAACAATCAGTTTAATAAGCCACAGTTGCAAAATACTAACACGAATTCTTTATAGACGAATGGAAAAACTAGTAGAAGCCGACCTCGAGGAAGATCAGTTTGGATTCCGTAGAAATACTGGAACACGTGAGGAAATACTGACCGTACGACTTATCTTAGAAGAAAGATTAAGGAAAGGCAAACCTACGTTTCTAGCATTTATATACTTAGAGAAAGCTTTTGACAATGTTGACTGGAATACTCTCTCTCAAATTATATAGGTGGCAGGGGTAAAATACAGGGAGCGAAAGGCTATTTACAATTTGTACAGAAACCAGGTGGCACTTATAAGAGTCGAGGGGCATGAAAGGGAAACAGTGGTTGGGAAGGGAGTGAGACAGGGTTGTAGCCTATCCCCGATGTTATTCGATCTGTACATTGAGCAAGCAGTAAAGGAAACAAAGGAAAAATTCGGAGTAGGTATTAAAGTCCATGGAGAAGAAATAAAAATGTTGAGGTTCACAGATGACATTGTAATTCTGTCAGAGACGGCAAAAGACTTGGAAGAGCAGTTGAACGGAATGGACAGTGTCTTGAAAGGAGGATATAAGATGAACATCAACAAAAGCAAAACGAGGATAATGGACTGTTGTCGACTTTAGTCAGGTGATGCTGAGGGAATTAGATTAGGAAATGAGACACTTTAAGTAGTAAAGGAGTTTTGCTATTTAGGGAGCAAAATAACTGATGATGGTCGAAGTAGAGAGGATATAAAATGTAGACTGGCAATGGCAAGGAAACGTTTCTGAAGAAGAGAAATTTGTTAATATTGAGTATCGATTTAAGTGTCAGGAAGTCGTTTCTGAAAGTATTTGTATGGAGTGTAGCCGTGTATGGAAGTGAAACATGGACGATAAATAGTTTAGGCAACAAGAGAGTAGAAGCTTTCGAAATGTGGTGCTACAGAAGAATGCTGAAGATTTGATGGGTAGATCAAATAACTAATGAGGAGGTATTGAATAGAATTGGGGAGAAGAGGAGTTTGTGGCGCAACTTGACTAGAAGAAGGGATCGGTTGGTAGGACATGTTCTGATGCATCAAGGGATCACAAATTTAGCATTGGAGGGCAGCGTGGAAGGTAAAAATCGAAGAGGGAGACCAAGAGATGAATACACTAAGCAGATTCAAAAGGATGTAATTTGCAGTAAGTACTGGGAGATGAAGAAGCTTGCACAGGATAGAGTAGCATGGAGAGCTGCATCAAACCAGTCTCAGGACTGAAGACAACAACAACAACAAACTACATTTAACAAAAGCTTACTCTCGTTATAGTATTTGCATAATTTTTCGAAATTATTATGGAACAAAAATATTAAAATATACAGATTAATGGCAGTATTATATTTACAGTAGCATTACATGGTGACCTTTCGTCATTTTCTACAAGCTCCACCTAATTACTTATGTTCTTAGCTTCATATCAAGTCTTAGACAAGATATTCCTTTCCTCAAGAATATGTAGTGTTGTCTGTTGAATTTGACTGTTCTATTTCTACCTTTGTTTCGTATGGCTTCTGAGGGTACTTGTGACTCGAAGTACAGAAAGTCTACCCTGATAAACTATTGATTTCAGTTTGGTACCTTTGTTATGAAGTGGATACATGAAAAAAGTCCTGTTATTATGAATATCAGGAAACTACACCGCTATTTAAATGGTTTTTATTTTGTAAATCACTCACAATGGGCCCATTTCGGTATATTGCCGTCATAAATTGCTCTGTGAATACATAAGAAAGTCTTATATAGTGAACTGTAGCTATGATCAGAAAAGCTATAATACATTCTATTAGTGTTTTTACCTTACAGGTAATATCGTTGCTGCCATGTGCTGTCTTTTTTAGCACTGCTACTTTCTGCTTAGATGTACGTTGGAGACGAACGTCTGACTTCAATCGGTTTATATGTATGCTATTTTTCTCTTGACAGCTTGGATGACAGTGGATCAGCAAAATTTCATGTTTACATAGCTACCATTATGAGTAAGTGATATATGGAACTTCGGGTGTTTTCTTATAGTTTTTATAGGCTTGTTTCTAATTATGTTTCTGTCCTGAATTTATTTTAGTTTTAATTGAGAATTTTGTGTTATATTTTAATTTTTTGCAATAATTTTGTTACTGTCTGTATATACCCTGTAGTTATAATTAAACTATCCCTATTAACACGTTATAACACAGAAACTGTTTACCGTACTAGTATCAAACTTGGTAGCATTAATGTCAAGGACAAGAGGAAGAGAATTAATGCAGAATAAATGCAACTGAAACACTTTTAATGTGCTGCTACACCATTACATACCGGTACCATTACTGCTTCAAAACTGGCTCGATATGACGCCCTTCAGTGTCCAGCAGAGCCTGGAATCGCAGGATTCAATTCTGGACAGCAGAACGAAGCATATCCATAGGTATGCTGGCTACGTCTCTTGCTATATTGCGCTTCAGATCAGCACATGTGTGAACGATCTCCAGGTAAACCCTGTTCTTTAGGTAACACCACAACCAGAAATCGCAGGGAGAGAGATCAGGTTATTATCGGCTGATAATTCGATAGTTTCCAAATGTGTTTCGGAGAAGCAGATGAACTTCACGAACGAGCGATATGCTGTGGCGTCCCATCTTCCGTGAAAACTGTAAAGTTCAATGCGTCTCTCTCCCGTAGAGCGGGTATCACATGCTTTCGGGGCATATCGCAGTAACTCTGGCCCATCGCACTGCACGTCTTTGGTTCTCGAGAGCCAACCTGTTCAAAAAAAGACTGCGCCAATGATGAACGTAGCCCTGAAGCCACACCATATGGTGACATGTTCACCTTACAGAGAAACTTCATGCACAGTGACTGGAGCTAAAGATCCCCACACTCAGCAATTCTGTTTGTTCACCTTGCCGGTCGGAGGAAAATGACCTTCGTCAGTACATAGGATGGTCCATGGCCAGCCCTCGTCAACTTCAATCCTTGCGTGAAAGTGGAGAATGAAATCAACAGGCCAGTGTGCGTCCTGTAGTGCCAGTCGCTGTACGATATGGGTCTTGTGTGATGCCGTTTGAGAATGATTCAAAGTACCTTCCGTACAGTAGACCACGGGATGTTCAACGGGCATTGCCTGACGATCGTAAATTGCAACAGCGATTTCATCAACCACCTGTGGTGCAGCCCGTCGTCGGCCTCTTCCCGGAGCGACGTGCAGTTCCCCACTTGATTCGAACTTCTGTATCATGCTGCGCACAGTATGTGGAGAAAGAGGCTACTTCCGTAATCCTTTCAGCCGGCGATATTCTCGCAGTGCGGCTGCAGCATTACTGTCGTTTTCATAACATAGCTTCACCAGTAATGCCTGCTCCTTTCGTCCAAGCTCATACTGACACATCAACAAGTGCACTGCGATTGGTCAGGTGTGTGCGACTGTGAATCACGGTGACTGATCACAGCACCTGGTGGCCAGAGTTGGAACTTGACGATGGCGCTGTGACGCATGGAAATCATGCTCTGGATATTGATGCTATCAAGTTTGGTACTCATGGGAAGGGGGAGGGGGGTAATTTCTTACATTTTAATAACGTATTAAATAGGGAAAGTTTAATTATAACCACCCAGTATAGCAAAATTATTACGAAAAATAGAAAATATCTTGTTATTTTCTGCATATATTATAAAATTATAAATACTGAAGACGACAGGACATGGCATCAACGATATTACTTGTAAGTAAAAGCACCAAACGAATGTATTGTAGCTCCTCTGATCATAGTTACAGACCATTGTATTAAGACCATCACTTAATTATGTATTTACAGAGTACATCGTGATGGAAATATGCCAAAATGGGCTCATCACGAGTGATTTATAAAATAAAAACCATTTAAAGATGGCTGATATTCATAATAATCATATTATAGGACATTTTTGCATTATCGGCCACAAAGAACAAAAATGTCATGCCATTCAGAATCCTTTCGTTTGCCCACATTTATCCAACGACATAATTAGTCTTATCTCAGGATATTTGACAATTTCTTAAATATTGTCATCACTGTGGGCTGTGTCATTTTTAAACTCCCATCCGATATATTTGACCAAGTCCTCGTAACATTTTTCTTCAACTAGGTTCCTAAAGGTCGTTTGCTTTTCATCAATGTTTGAAATTTTCGCTGATGATTTGACAAATATCTTGAGTAAGGGATGCACTTCGTTTTACTATATAATGTTTTGTTATTTGTTGACCATTCTACAACATATTCTACGTTACATTTGATAATTATGTTTTATATATACAATATATAAAGCAATCAAGTTATATATTAATTAAAAACCAGTACTAACACTTAACGCAGAAACTTCATTCATTGACTCCAAGGATTACACTTTTTACGCCGGTAGTTTCAGTTTTCTACCTAGACCTAGCATTGGTTAATGGAATATCATCAACTGCTCTGTGCAGCTTTCGGTAACGATATGCTGAAATTGTCGCTTATTGAGTTCATTATTAGGTTGTAGCATCTTTACTGCAAAATAACGGTCATGTACGGGGTTTTAGAGAGAGTTACCGCTGAAAAAGTAGGAGTGCATACCTTTGAGGGGGAAATTCAGAGTATGTATTCTAAAGTCAATGTATATTGTAGCCGTCTTAGATCGCAGCTTGATACTTGAAGCCCAACTGCCCGTAATGAAAAAATAGAGATTATATGCGTAGGAAACACAGATATCTCTTCAAGTCAACGTTTGTAAAGATGTAGAAGGAAAATGTTATAACAGGACTGCAGTCGTTTGGGAAATTATGTTACACTCAGGGTGGTTACAACAAAGTTCCCTTTTTCCTTCAGAAAAAGATATTCGATGCGCCGTGCGTGGATATATGCCGTACATGTTTTCTGCCTCACAAAATTTGGATAAATATGACGAAGATATTGCTTAAAGAACGGCGTCCATCGAATTTTTAGCTTGTATGTTCAAAATGTCGTTGACCGTTTTACCAAACAATGAAGTGGCAGACTGATTCTAACAGCCTCTAAATCAATAATTCATGCTATTGGAACTGTTTACTTTGCAGTACTTCGTTATTTAAATAGCTTATTTTGAGAGCATTTATCTCGGAAGCTACATTTCGTAGGAAAATCGAAGCAAGAAAATTAACAGAATATCGGTGGTGGTACCGATTTCATCAACAAAAGAGCTTTGATACGAAATAATGAATTCGGAATACTGAATCAGAAACAAATGAGGAAAATTATCAGAATGCACTTGAAACACTATTGACTCAGCCTCGAACTTAGTTTCCTGTTGAAATTCAAACCCGCTGTATTCATTGTAGACTATAAAACAAGATTTTCCCCGAATAAATGTCATGCTCACTTGGAACGCCATTCAATGTAGCATTTGTGGGCTGTAGTCTGACAAACAGATTGCATTCCATGATCAGCGGACAGCTACCTGGTTCGGGCAGTAAGTAAATAGTTCACAGTGTTTTTATGAGGAAATATTAACGGCACTAGCGACGAAGGGCCAGGAATAACGATCTTCCATCGATAGAGAGAACTCTGAAATTCCACCCAAAACTGGATTTTCTCCCTGTTTTACATTTTCAAAGTGATTTACTGTGCTTAGATTAATCTATCACAAATTCACTGGAACTTCAAAATACTAGCAGGAAAATGTAGTGGCCTCTTTGCATTGTACATCAATGAAGTGTCATCAGTTTTGTCCTGTTTTAAGTACCACATGCGCGGTGATGACCACCGGTTGTATCTAAGTGTGAAACCAATAAACCTGAAGCCAGCTATCGAGCACCTCAGTACCGACCTGCGTGCTCTGTCAAAATGGGCAAAGGATATAGGGTTGAAGCTCAACCCATTGAAAACAGAAGCGGTACTGGTTGATAATTCTAGGTTCATTAGAACGAAACATCGGGAATTACTAAATGTGACAAATATCAACATCCGTCCTTCAGTAAAGAGTATAGGAGTAATAATGGATAAACATCTATACTGGACTGGGTACAAAACCGCAATGTGCGTGAAGGCATCAGCATCTCTCCATGCCCTACAAGAATATAAAAAGCTCTTCTCTTCTAACCAGAAAAGCAAACTTGCGCAAACACTTACAGTTCCGATTATTGATTGCAGCGATGTTATCCTGAAAGGCCATTCTCAGGAAAGCTCACGGCATCTGGAATTAGATATGGATGTTTTTCTTCGTTATATCTGTGATCTGTGACGTACGACTCTTTGATCATAGTTCACCATCATATGCAGATCTAGCCTGGCTGCGTGTAGACAAGAGCAGAGATTTGCATACCTTCTGTCTTCTCTGCTCTCTTATCAACGAGCACTGTCCCTTATATCTGTCCTGGACCTCAATGCTCTTGTGTGAACAACACGGCAGAGTCCCGTTCCCACCAGACCAAAATCCATTATGCCCTACTCCAATACCACTTTGTCGTAGTCCTTCTCAGTAAGAGCAACCCGACTTTGAAGTAACCTCCCACATCAAATTAGAGAACTGAATAACGTTTCTAGTTTCAGAAGTGATTTATTGAAATATCTACGAAGCAACAATAAAGGTTGCCACTGTACCTGTACGCACTAGCTACCCCTGAACGTCCTTCCTTCCAACCAGATCTTCCTGTTTTCCCGGTGTTCTTAGCTGGTGGCGTCTGCTTGAAATTATTTTCCCCAGAACACGCTATATCAGAAAACATCTATTTTGTGCACCTATAAATTCTTTCTATCTCTGCCACTGTCATTATTGTCCTTATTGTCATTTTCCTTATTGTGATTTTATAATTGCTGTTATCAGTATTAGTAGTATTGACGGAATTAAATTAGGAAATGAGACAGTTAATGTAGTAGATGTGTTTTGCTATTTGGGGAGCAAAATAACTGATGATGGTCGAGGTAGAGAGGATATAAAATGTAAACAGGCTGTGGCCAGAGAGAGAAATTTGTTAACATCGAGTATAGATTTAAGTGTCAGGAAGTCTTTCCTGAAAGTATTTGTATGGAGTGTAGACATGCATGAAAGCGAAACATGGACGATGAATACTTACAAGAAGAGAATAGAAGCTTTAGAAATATGTTGCTACAGAAGAATGCTGAAGATTAAATGGGTAGATCACATAACTAATGAGCAGGATTGGGGAGAAGACGAATTTTTGGCACAACTTGATTAGAGGAAGGGATCTGTTGGTAAGACACGTTCTGAGCCATCAAGAGATAAGTAATGTAGTATTGCAGGGAAGCGTGTAGGTTAAAGATCGTAGGGGGAGACCAAGAGAGGGATACACGCAGCAGATTCAGAAGGATGTATTTTGCGGTAGTTATTCGGAGATGAAGAAGCTTGCACAGGGCAGAGCAGCATGGAGAGCTGCATCAAACCATAGACTGAAGACCACAACAACAACAACAACACTAATAGTGGCAGCAGGTGCAGTAATAGAAGTACTGGCGGGATGAGGTTTATTAGTTCATAGTCACTATTATTTACTCACATTGCCTCTATAGACATTGAAGTGATTTTAATATTATTTGTCATATTAAAATTATTTGTTTCGTGACTATAACGTAAGAAAGGTACTGTATGAGGGAAATCCTGGCACATTGCGAGAAAGGGCCTTATGGTCTTATTGTGATCAGGTTAAAGAAATAAATATATCGAACTCAATGTTCAACCCTTTATACATTTAGGTTATTATTTTTAATTATACTTTATAATTACTAGCGACAATCTCTTCTTTTATTGCTGAAATTCTATCCTTTATTAGAAGTGACATTTCTATGTGGGCATCGTGTACGGTTTGTCTCTGGCAAAGGGCTCATTATCCTAACAATCCAGGTAAGTTATGCGTATGTATAAAATTGTAAATGGAATTCGTTTTCAGTGTGCACCCCCTCGGCTCATGAAAACAATTTTCTCGTTGCACTTCGTTCCCCGCCTACCTTCCCGGAAAGGAAGTAAATCACTCCGGCTTAGGTGGAGGCGCCTGCTCAAACCGCCGCCAGCGCACGCCTGCTATCAATATTCCATCCTGATCCTAGGACCGTCCTGGATCGGGAGGCGGAGATGTATTGCTTATCAGGAATAACAAGAAAATAGGAAGACGACGCGCTGAGCCGCAGCTGAGCCCCGGCTGATTTATAGTTTCGCGATGCAAAGAAGCGCAGTAGCGATGCTGCTGACGAGGCTGGCTCGCTGGAGGCAGCACACGGCCGAAGCGGGTGTGCTGGGCCCCATGGGTCTCTCAATCCATTAAAAAGTAGTGACAAAAAGAAATTAACGATGTTAGTAAACAGTGCGGGGAGATTCGCTGTACTGAAGAGCCAGGGCGGCAACTCAGTACCTGCTATGTCTGGTAGGCTACGATGTGGAGGCCCTGGTCCCCAGCGGGAGCGCTTCCGAACACCTGAACCTGCAGGAACTACTGAACCATTGGGCGCACATTGCTAGTGAGGTCTCCTGAGGTAATAACTGTCTGCCTGTTATATACACGTACGTCTGGAGGAACTTTGTCGCCTGAAGATGATGGTATCGAGGAGTCGGAGGTGCTAGCCGAAATACGAGGATTGCCCAGGAAGTAACGCACCGCACAGGCGAAAACAATGCTACGAATGCGGAGCGATACGTGTGTATGAAGTATCCTCAGTGGGTGAGCCAAGTGTCCTTTCCGTGACTTCCCACAGATAGCGTAGCTGGAGGACAGTTTCAAAATGGCGTCTGTAGTTGATGGTTGGTTCGTTGGTTTAAAGATTAATGGGACCAAACTGGAAAGATCATCGGTCCCTTGTTGCATAAACACACAGAGCATATTTAAACCATCCACCAGTCAGGCTGAGCACTTTAAAAAAAATCTAGGGGAAGAAAAGCCCCAAGGTCAATGGGTCAATGGTAAGGCAACATGGAAAATGGAGCACAGCGACAAAAACAACATATAGAAGAAAGGCAGAAAGAATTAAAACTGTACAGCAGAGGAGCGTGGCTGGGTCATCACGAAAATAAAAGGACGAGCCAGCCACTGTGCAACACGTTAAAACCTCCAGCGTAAAAGATTAGGGTGGAGTAGAATTACAACACAAAACTAAGTAAAATATACACCACAAAAGAGGGCGACACAATAAAATTAGATTGATGTATAAAAGCCGCTTGCGCGAATAAAACTTAAAACCCGATCTGCCATAGAGACATTGTCACCTAAAAGAGATTAAAAGTTCGCCTGAGGGCGGTTAAAAGAGGACATTCCAACAACATATGGGCCACCGTCATATTTGCACCACAGCGACAATTAGGGGGGTCCTCTTGACGCAGCAGATAGATAAACAACCAACATGCCGTCATTGAATTTCTCACTGCAGAGAAAGAAACTGTGGGGAATATTCACAAACGCTTGTGCAAAGTCTATGGAGCATCTGCTGTCGACAGAAGTAGAGTTGAAACTTCCTGGCAGATTAAAACTGTGTGTCCGACCCGAGAAGGACCGGGCGTGAGTCGTGCTTCGGTAGCTCAGATGGTAGACCACCTGCCCGCGAAAGGCAAAGGTCCCGAGTTCGACTCTCGGTCGAGCACACAGTTTTAATCTGTCAGGAAGTTTCATATCAGCGCACACTCCGCTGCAGAGTGAAAATCTCATTCTGGAAACATCCCCCAGGCTGTGGTTAAGCCATGTCTCCGCAGTATCCTTTCTTTCAGGAGTGCTAGTTCAGCAAGGTTCACAGGAGAGCTTCTGTAAAGTTTGGAAGGTAGGAGACGAGATACTGGCAGAAGTAAAACTGTGGGGATGGGGCGTGAGTCGTGCTTCGGTAGCTCAGATGGTAGACCACCTGCCCGCGAAAGGCAAAGGTCCCGAGTTCGAGTCTCGGTCGAGCACACAGTTTTAATCTGCCAGGAAGTTTCATATCAGCGCACACTCCTCTGCAGAGAGAAAAGCTCATTCTAGAGGAAGAGTTAGTCGCTGAGCATAGAGAGCGAGGTCATCAGAAGGCGGTTCGACGGAGCTCCACGATTTGCAGCAGCGGGGAAACCATCCACTAGTCTCACACCTGACATGTTGCAGCGAGCTGGTGTTGTCAGACACGTCACGACTCGGCTATTGGCGCTGCATCTGTCAATCAACAAAGGAAATGTCGATGCACCTATTCGCACTCTTGGATATTCAAAAGTGTGTGCAAGATAGTCCGTAGTCCCACATTCCATTACTGCAATGTAGAGTCACGCATGTAGAAAGAAGTGCTCTTTGAAGAAGGAACGTGTATGGCAGGTAAGTAGTCCTTGGCCCCTACTGTTCAATGTAGACATCAAATAATTAATGACGGAAGTGAGAGAAAAAGAGAGGGTTTAAAAATCTGCGTCAGAGGATATCAGTGATGAGATTCGCTGGTGACATTCCCATCTTGAAAGCCCCAAGAGCAATTACAGTCAGTTGAATGGCATTAACAGTCTAATGAGTGCAGAATATGGATTGGGAGTAAATCGGAGAAAGACGAGAGTAATGAGAACTAGCAGAACTGAGATCAACAACAAAGTTAACGTCAGATTCGGGATCACAAAGTACGCGAAATTAAGGAATCCTGCTACCTAGAGAGCAAAATAAGCCCGCCGGTGTGGCCGAGTGGTTCTAGGCGCTTCAGTCTGCAACCGCGCGACCGCTACGGTCGCAGGTTCGAATCATGCCTCGGGCATGGATGTGTGTGATGTCCTTACGTTAATTAGGTTTAAGTAGTTCTAAGTTCTAGAGGACTGATGACCTCAGATGTTAAGTCCCATAGTGCTCAGAGCCATTTGAACCATTTTTTTTTTTAGAACAAAATAACTCATGACGGACGGAGCCAGGACGACATCAAAAGCAGACTGGTACTGGCAAAAAAAGCGTTCCTGATCAAGATAATTCTACTAGTATCAATGATAGGCCAAAATTTGAGGAAGAAATTACTGACAGTGGAGCATAGCACTGTGTGGTAGTGAGCCGTGGACTGTAGGAAAATCGAAATAGAGAAGAGTCGCAGCACTTGAGATGTGGTGCTACAGAAGAATTTTGAAAATTAGGTGGAATGTCATGGTAAGGAATGAGGAGGTTCTCATCAAAATCGGCGAGGAAATGAATATATGGGAAAGAAGAAGAGACAGGATGGTAGGACACCCTTAAAGACATCAGAGAATAACTTCTATCGTAGCAGAGGGAGCTGTAGAGGGTAAAAACGTAAGGGGGAGACAGAGATTGGAATAAATATAGAAAATAGCACGGGATGTATGTTCTAGTTGCTACTCTGAGATGGAAAATTTGGCACAGGAGAGGAAAGCGTGGCAGGGCACATCAAAACGGAAACTAAAACGGATATACTACCCGTCGGTGGCATATGCGATATGTGGCGGACTGGAAGTCGAACCCGTCTTACCACCTGGGCTATCCGAGCACGCTCCAGACCGATCTAAACTTCCATATGTCACACTGTCTACATCGTTACTGCGTAGTGCGACAGAAAATAACCGCTTTTGAGTCTGTTCCGTTGTGGATGTCCTGTAAACAAAACGTTATGTCATAGTCTAATCTGTTCATCACTTAAAGCTCGGAACTTTTCTTGTGTTCCTGCACCAAAAAAGGGAATCGAGACTGTTGTTGTTATTATCGTCGTATACATCAATTTGGATGTCATACACATTAATTTGGGTCGTTCTGGGGAGTATTCTCGGATAGCCTAAGTGGTAAGGTAACCGCTCACGATAAGTGGGAAACCCGGCCTGGAGTACCAGTCTGGCTAAAATTTTCATATGCTACCAATAGGTACTATTGCAATATCCAACACAGCTGATGCTAAAAGAATTTAAATTCAAGAAATATTATTCGTAAAATATTTCACTCTTCCTGGAACGGGAATGCAAGTAACGTTGCGAGCAGTAAGGGATGAACAGATTAGACTCTGATATAAGGATGTAGACAGCGAGATGTATGGAAGTTTGGGTCAGTCATGGAGTGTGCTCGAATATCCTAAGTCGTAAGGCGACTGCTCGCGATGAGCTGGAAATCCGGGTTCGAGTCCCAAACCGGCACAAAATTTCGTGTCACCGGTGAGTGGTATTGCTGTGCCCAATACAGCTGATGATAAAAGAATTCGCAAATCAGTGAATATATTGTGACAAATATTCTGACAGTTGCACGACAGTCAAGTAAAATATGCATTTCTCACACAGTTTGCATTTTTTTTATAAAAGAATAATAAAATTCTATTAAAGATAATTATTTTCAGAAAATGGTTTTCTAATTTAATACGTGTATAAGTCAGACCAAAAGGTACAGGGTGTTTCAAAAATGACCAGTATATTTGAAACGGCAATAAAAACTAAACGAGCAGCGATAGAAATACACCGTTTGTTGCAATATGCTTGGGACAACAGTACATTTTCAGGCGGACAAACTTTCGAAATAACAGTAGTTACAATTTTCAACAACAGATGGCGTTGCAAGTGATGTGAAAGATATAGAAGACAACGCAGTCTGTGGGTGCGCCATTCTGTACGTCGTCTTTCTGCTGTAAGCGTGTGCTGTTCACAACGTGCAAGTGTGCTGTAGACAGCATGGTTTATTCCTTAGAACAGAGGATTTTTCTGGTGTTGGAATTCCACCGCCTAGAACACAGTGTTGTTGCAACAAGACGAAGTTTTCAACGGAGGTTTAATGTAACCAAAGGACCGAAAAGCGATACAATAAAGGATCTGTTTGAAAAATTTCAACGGACTGGGAATGTGACGGATGAACGTGCTGGAAAGGTAAGGCGACCGCGTACGGCAACCACAGAGGGCAACGCGCAGCTAGTGCAGCAGGTGATCCAACAGCGGCCTCGGGTTTCCGTTCGCCGTGTTGCAGCTGCGGTCCAAATGACGCCAACGTCCACGTATCGTCTCATGCGCCAGAGTTTACACCTCTATCCATACAAAATTCAAACGCAGCAACCCCTCAGCGCCGCTACCATTGCTGCACGAGAGACATTCGCTAACGATATAGTGCACAGGATTGATGACGGCGATGTGCATGTGGGCAGCATTTGGTTTACTGACGAAGTTTATTTTTACCTGGACGGTTTCGTCAATAAACAGAACTGGCGCATATGGGGAACCGAAAAGCCCCATGTTGCAGTCCCATCGTCCCTGCATCCTCAAAAAGTACTGGTCTGGGCCGCCGTTTCTTCCAAAGGAATCATTGGCCCATTTTTCAGATCCGAAACGATTACTGCATCACGCTATCTGGACATTCTTCGTGAATTTGTGGCGGCACAAACTGCCTTAGACGACATTGCGAACACCTCGTGGTTTATGCAAGATGGTGCCCGGCCACATCGCACGGCCGACGTCTTTAATTTCCTGAATTAATATTTCGATGATTGTGTGATTGCTTTGGGCTATCCGAAAAATACAGGAGGCGGCGTGGATTGGCCTCCCTATTCGCCAGACATGAAGCCCTGTGACTTCTTTCTGTGGGGACACTTGAAAGACCAGGTGTACCGCCAGAATCCAGAAACAATTGAACAGCTGAAGCAGTACATCTCATCTGCATGTGAAGCCATTCCGCCAGACACGTTGTCAAAGGTTTCGGGTAATTTCATTCAGAGACTACGCCATATTATTGCTACGCATGGTGGATATGTGGAAAATATCGTACTATAGAGTTTCCCAAACCGCAGCGCCATCTGTTGTTGAAAATTGTAACTACTGTAATTTTGAAAGTTTGTTTGCCTGAAAATGTACTGTTGTCCCAAGCATATTGCAACAAACGGTGTATTTCTATCGCTGCTCGTTTAGTTTTTATTGCCGTTTCAAATATACCGGTCATTTTTGAAACACCCTGCATATACTAAATTCTCTTACCACATACAATTCCTTACCCCATAGAGATAGTTCTGAAAATTTGTGTTTGTGAATTTTTAATAGCTATGAAAATTCTGTGGTGTTACCGCCAGACACCACACTTGCTAGGTGGTAGCCTTTAAATCGGCCGCGGTCCGTTAGTATACGTCGGACCCGCATGTCTCCACTATCAGTGATTGCAGACCGAGCGCCGCCACACTGCAGGTCTAGTCTAGAGAGACTCCGTAGCACTCGCCCCAGTTGTACAGCCGACTTTGCTGGCGATGGTTCACTGTCTACATACGCTCTCATTTGCAGAGACGACAGGTTAGCATAGCCTTCAGCTACGTTATTTGCTACGACCTAGCAAGGCGCCATATTCAGTTACTATGTATCCTGAACAGATAATATTGTGAATCATGTACCATCAAGAGCGACGTTCATCAATAATGGATTAAAGTTAGGTATCAAAGTAATTACGACCGCTTTCTGAATTCTAATTCCTTGTCATGTTCCAGTCCTCACGTCAGTATAGTTCTTCCCTCCTCACGCCAGCCTGCGTGAGATAAGAGGCGTGCATTTCGGCCTCCTCTAGTAACACGGTCTTGGCTCTTCTGCCAACTACAACAAATTCTAATAAGATTTATAACGAAAAACGTGGGTCACGTGCGATAGGTAATAGGAGGTGAACTATTGATGCATCAATTATTCATGCATCCATGTTTTTCGCTGCAAATCTTACAACAATTATCATAGCTACTAAAAAGCTTCCTGTGTGGCCGTATGAATCTGTACGGTGCTAGAATAAACAGTTTTATCCATTTCAGTCCGATTTAAAGACATGTTACATTCAAAATAGACATTTAATTTAAATAATTAATTTTTGAATTTTTGCTGTGCGTGTGACATTTCTAAATTGATTTTAAGCTTTTTAGTAAGACATATGTTAAATTTCATACTTATTTCAGTTTCTTTTCACTTGATAATGTCTGAAATAGTATTAAGTTCTATCTACTAATAATACAATAATTTGTTTCTTCGTTATTTTGCTAAGAAATAGAACAAAGTAAAATAAATTTAACTGATTTTTATTCGATTAAAATTTCAATACTGGCTGTACACCTGTCCCATCTCTGTTATAACAAATGTCTCACATATTACGCTCACTTCCCCCCCCCCCCCCCCTGTCTCTGTCCATCACCACCTTTCCCCTCTCTCTGTCCATTTCCTGGTCCTCCTTCTTTCCCTGCACACCGCCTCCTCCCACAGACTCTGTCCATCTCCTCCTCTCTCTCTGTCCATTCCCTCCTCTATAAGTTCAGATCTTCCTAACACCTCTCTCTACACATCTCCTTCTCCACCTTCTGTCTCATCCTCCACCCACTCTCTATCCATTTCCCCTCTATCTCTTTCTGCCTCATCCTCCATTTGCCAATCTCGCCCTCACCTGTGTCCATCCATCCCACCCTCCCACTATGCATTTCCTATCATTTCTCTCTTTTCCGCCATGTTCATCCTCACGCATACCCCTGAGAAGCACTGGACTCGCATTCGGGAGGACGACGGTTCAATCCCGTCTCCGGCCATCCCGATTTAGGTTTTCCGTGATTTCCCTAAATCGTTTCAGGCAAATGCCGGGATGGTTCCTTTGAAAGGGCACGGCCGATTTCCTTCCCAATCCTTCCCTAACCCGAGCATGCGCTCCGTCTCTAATGACCTCGTTGTCGACGGGACGTTAAACACTAACAACCACCAACCACCACCCTGAGAAGAATTCTGACACTACTTCCAAAACACACCAGTTATATAGGGCAACCTAGATGTCAGGCTTACCAAACTTTTTCACCCTCACCCCCACCTGTACCAAAACGACCGACAAGAAAGCAAGTTAATATCGCAAACTTTAGTATTTCAGGTGTCTACATAACTGGGATTTTAGTTTAAATTCAATTGCAAAATGTGTATAGACAAAAAAGCTACCCAATAAAAACGTGTTGAAAATCAGCACTGACATTTGCTGATCAGACTACTCCTTCCTTGGTATCAGTTGTTTTAAAGTTTACTGTTAAACTCCCGGTCCTGTTGTGGAGGAAATTTCATTATCAACTACCCTTCCGTTTTGCAAGTGAACTCGATGTGGAGACTCTGAAACGTCCCCTTAGAACAATTTATACACGACTGTGCTTAACCTGACACACAATATTTTTAGCGCAACGCAATCTGACTTTCAGAATTCTCTACAAAAGAATGGCCCTGACTAACATTAAACTATACCTTTCACAAATCACTTACCTCACAAAAATCTTCGCTGCTCAAGCTACTGCAATACAGCAAGCTCCACTACTGCCAGCTAAATAAAAGATTCAAACTACTAAAGGCACTAACTACTGATAGGGATAGTTAGCAAATGAAAGATATTAATAGAGAACAATCAATGTATTTACCTTAATATCATCACAAGTCATAATATATATATCAGTTCATGACAAATTGCAAACCTCCGCCATCTCTCTCCCCACATCCACCACTGCTGGCGGCTCACCTCCAACTGCGCAACGTTACACGCTGTTCACAGCCAGCTGCCGCTGCCCAACACTACAATGGCAGACAACAATGCAAACTAGCCACAGACTGCACACAGCACAGCCAGTGATTTTCATATTGAGCGCTACGTAACGTTGCCAATAAGAAAACATAAACAGCCTACTTACATAGAGAAAACATAAACAGCCTACTTACATAGAGAAAACATAAACAGCCTACTTACATACAGAAAACATAAACAGCCTACTTACATAGCCCCCATGCTCCCCACAAAAATTTTTTACAAATGGTGTTGGGCACTGGCCAATACAGATTTGACGAAAATTTTTCACAATTACAGTAACAAAGATATAAAATGCACACACTTATTGATACAACGTTGGTCAAAAGCTCAAATTTTCTCACAGTCCCTAAAGACAGTCCTAATCGTACATAACAGGAGAATAGCAGTGTTTGTCTCAAAGTCTGAGCAGTAAAAGAAAATGCACACGGAAGTAGTGGATTTCCATGCAGTCTTGAAGAAGTAGTGTTGTCCTTCCAATGGAAAGACAGTGCTGACTCTCGACATGCTGACAGGTAATGGGCCACAACAGAGCAAACCCACTGCAGAGTCAGTCGAAGTTTTGATGAATATTGGTAGGTAGGTCATCACAGAGCAGACCCACTGTAGTCCTGGTAGGGATTACGATATTGGTGGGCCACCAGAGGCGCAGACCCACTGCAGTCCTTGTAGAAATAATGGTATTGATGGATCATCAAAGATGTAGGCCCACTGTAGTCCTTGTAGAGATAATGGTATTGGTGGGCCACCAGAGGTGCAGACCCACTGTAGTCCTTGTAGAGATGACCAGCAGCCATCTGTTGCGATTGTGCAGGTGCACATTCACCATCGAAGAGTCTTGCGGAGAATATAGCAAGTCCATAAACCACCACTTGTGCACTCACAAAGTTTTTGGAATTGTCCTTAGAACGAGCAATGCTGTTATCCAGTCCCTTGCTGAATTACCAACACACGTGCAAACACTAACAGTCCCTACTTCTCATATATTGTCCACATACTATGACCAACAGAAACGTGTGCAGTGAAATGTAACTAACAAGTTAATAATGTCATGAACTGGTGACAATTACAATTTTATAACATAAGAATACAATTACAAAGGTACAAAATACATCATTAAAAACATAATAATACAGATAACATTTGTAGTACAGGCTTTACAAAAGAATAGAAATAGACATATACGTCAGTGTTACAGGAATTATGACATGAGTACATACATAGAAGATCAGAATAATTATTGAAACATCAACTTCACACATGAGCATTTAAACAGAATGAATAATGTCTAACATCTTTACAAAGTAAATAACATATTATTAATTCCAATTATATTTGAGGATAACAGTATTCCTCATCATAGTGAATGTAGCTTAATATTAAAAGAGAAAAAAAATTCTATGAAACTACACAGAGACAGGAAGAAAACAAATACACAAGGGTACACACACACATAGTGGGATAACACCAATAGGAAAGGACAGGGTTCGTTTTCAATGTAACATTTGGTACTGCAGTCCAACCCAAAACTTCATATATCTTTCTTCTTATTTCATCCTTTGTTTCCACCAAAAAAAAATTCTAACTAAGCATGCTTTCTGTGTTTATATGTTCACACATCTCTTACCTCATTTTTATTTTCCATTATCTTACCTCATCATTTATTTCCAAGAAAATCCTACCTAAACCTGTTTTCTCAATGCATTTCTTCCAATTCATCGCAACTCATTCTCTTAGAGGCTACCCCCTCTTAAGCTAACTTAAATCTACTGAGCTCAGATGCTAAACTAAGGGACGAGGCAATGCAGCAGCACAAAACATGTAACACAAACAGCAATGACCCAAAAAAATGCAGAGTGCAAAGCAAGCAGCAGTAAATCTAATTTACAGATAAAATGCAAAATTACAACTAATATGAGCCAATGTGCAGCAACATGAAAAATCAATGAGTAGTAAAATTGGCTTAGCAGAGTAATGTAATGTGAAATTTAGTAGCACTATGCCTGGCAAACAGCAACAGCAAATGCAATAACTTATATCTAAACATGACATAGCTCAAGCAGAAAAAATATTACACTAAACAACAATGCAGATAAGGGAAATGTATATTCACATCTTAATGTCTATGTAATTAAAGTGGTGCACCACAACAACTGATTGTAAAAAGAAATATTACCATGTACTTGAAAAGAAAATTATGTGTTACTGTTACTAGATCCTTCTTATTGTTCTTTCCTTTCCAAGCGCTCCTTTTTTAAAGAATGTGGATCATAAAATAATTATTTAATAGATCTGTTGACAGAAAGTGTTCACATTAGCAAATGCATTTTATTTCATAAAAGCAATGCTGCAACACAGCTGGAAAACAGGTGTCAAATGAAATAAGCAACTGTGAAAAGCAAAGCATAAAAATATCATTCAGTAGTCATGTGACATTTCATAAGTTAGTAGCTCTCAACTCTCGTAGAAAGACGCTTGTCGTAATCAGGTGTGCAGATGTACGAATATTTCCCATCAATTCATAAGCATTTCAGTAATTAGCACAAAGTGCGAGTAATCATATGTTTTCAAGTAACGAGGGTGTCGCATTAGCGATGAAAGGCACACCCTAATGGCTTGTTCTCCAGGTGTTTGACACGTCCCACGTCCCCTTTTTTTCTACCTGTGCCGCTGAAAAGGGCTCGCAATAATGGCTTTTTCTCCAGGCGTCTGACACAGCTGGGTGCCCGCGACGCATTACGTGCAGGTGGTCACTTAACTTTCGTACGGAAATATTTACGACAGCAGTTTCTGCTACCGTTGCAGTCACATTTAAAAATATTTCACAGGTCAAGAATTAGCGTTGCAAATCTGTAGAAACAAAATCCTATAAATATAAGTGTCCAAAAAAAATATTCGTCAGCATTGTGATACATTCACGAATATACACACACATTTCATAACTCTTAAAGTACGTTTCTTGGTTTACAACATCCTTTTCATAAATCAGAGTCCCTAAACACTACTCATTATTCCTTACCTCATTATACATATACATATTCGTCGACACTTCTTCAATATTTCATCGTGAGAAATACGTAGCATAATAAACATTCCTCAACAACATAATACACATCGTCGTCGTAATAATAACATCATAACACCTCAGTCAAATCTCAAAAACGTCGTAGCTTTCTGCAATAATTTCAAACCCTAAAAGAAATTCTCTGCTCATTTCAATAGTGTCATCTACCTCAAACGTACTTTAAAATCATGCTCCCTTACCCAATACATCATTCAAAGCTCTCATAGTATCACAATGATTCCGAAAATATATGAACAGTTTACAAAGTACAGACAAAATACAGTTTCATAAGTGTGAAGTTACCCAACTGTGTATTGCGTAAACATGTGTCACTGATGTAGTAAAAAACATGTTTATCTCTCAGTTAAATGATCAGATAGCTGTGTAATTTGTGTGTTAGAGAAATATGGTACCGATGTGTAAAGTTGTATAAGCAAATACCATATTAGCTAGGGCTCCTTGTGCTTGCCAAACACATGGTACACAAAGTAAGCGTGTACCTCCCTGAGGATTAATGTAATTATACCCTCAGGTGTTACAGATTACACCAATGGAATGAAATATATCACGGAAAACTTTCTTTGTAATTCAAAAAATCTTTGAAAATAAGTGTTTTAAGTATAAGATTAATCACTCACATGCGTGTCCTGTAGCGCTAAATGCGCGTCTTGCTGTAAGATAATTCTGTGGAACTGTCGTAGTTATCGTCCTCTGTAAGCTAAGTTCTGCAGAAGTCAATGTACTTACCTCATGATACACAAAAGTGAAATGCTTTGCGTATAGATATCTTAGTTATTATGCTTATTGGCGTGATGAAGAAAGTACTGTACAGTAACGTATTGTTATGCCACGAAAAAGGCTGTCTCATTGTTGCTATACCACAAAAGTTACTACTAAAACATGTTTTTCTTTCCAGAAGAATTCAGAAAACTGTGCAGATATAAAACAGATACACCGCAAAAGCAACATTGTAAATTGTCACTCATTAGTAGCGTCGTGATAAAAATCGTGTAGCTGTCACATAAACTAACCTCTGTGTCATCTGGTATCTCTCAGAAAGCACTTTAAATTCAGAATGTATTTTCAAATAAACCAAAATGTTGCATTAAAATCTCAGTAGCAGTACTGGTAAATGTTCTAAGTATGTAAGCCTTATAGTCGTTCCATAATCGTGCAACAAACAAGCAAGAATGTACACACAATAACACTGTGACGTCTGTTCACTATAACAATGCATTCGTCATTTCTGTTTAAATAAGTTCTCTTGGTTCTTGACTGGATAGTTCACTTCAAACATTGTTACATGTTAACAGATTCTAAATCTGACAAAGCATATTAGTAATGTGAAGCGAAAAATTTTATGACAAAGACTAAGTTAAAAAGCAGATTATCTTTCAATAAACGGTTTTACATGTGAAATGTGGTGTAAACCTTTACTCTTCCTAGTACGCAGAGTTTCAACTTCAACGCAATTATCATGTGGTATACGTCGGATTCTGTAAGGTCCATTGTAAACTAGAAAGAATTTGTGACTCAAGTGTTTCTTCTTATGTGACAATGAATGAGCTTTAATGAGAACCTTCTGACCAATATACAATTTCTTTGCATTTGCTTTACCGTGTAGTTTTCTCCTTTTGTCTGCTGCAGATTTTATATTTTTAAGAGCCAAATCAATTATGTCTTTGTGTCGAAGTTTACGTGTATTTGGGAAAGGTACAAGCTCTCTGATTCTGTTCGGTGGTTCTTCATTCTTCAGTACAAGAGTAGGTGGTAAAGCAGTGGAATCATGAGGCATTTCATTCAGCACGTTTTGAAATAAGTGTAAATATCTGTCCCAATGCTGATGCTTTCTGTGACCATAAAGTCTGCAAAGCTTATTGATTTCTTTCATAATCCGTTCAGACGGGTTGCAATGTGGTGAGTACAATGAAATAAAAACAGGTTTGATTTTATGGTTGCGAAGCATGCGTGACCAAACAGCAGATCTGAATTGCGGTCCGTTATCTGAAAAGACTTTACTAACGTGTCCAACTTCACGTAAGAAATTTTTAACAAAGGCGTTGGATACAGACCGTCCAGTGGCTTTACGTAACGGTGTGAAAGAAACAAATTTTGAAGTAAGTTCAACAGCGACTAGAACGTACGAAAATCCATTAGATGTTCTGACAAGCGGTCCCAAGAGATCAACGGCAGCAAATTCTTTTAATTTAGAAGGAATGATAGGAAACAACGGAGCACGATGTGAGACAGTGGATGGTTTCGCCTTTTGACAAAGTTTACAAATAGACAAGACTCTTCGAATTCGCTTTTCCATATTGTTAAAATAACAAGTCGTTCGAAGAATATGATAACATTTTCGTGGGCCAAAATGTGCGTAGCTGAAATGAATGTACCAAATGAGCTTATTAACAAAATCGTCAGGAATGCAAAGTACCCATAGCTTGTCATCAACAGTGCAGCGTTTGAACAGTATGTTGTTTCTAACCAGATAATAATGCCGAATCTGTGTGTGTGTCTTTTCATGCCATTTGCTCTTGATGTCTTTCCAAATCGGATCTTTATCTTGTTCATGAGCAATGTCCTTTAAAGATGTGGTGATGAAGTTTTCAAAGGCGACTTTCTGAATGTAAAGAATACTGAAATTTTTCTCGAGGTTGCCTTCTGTGTTACTTTTCTCAAGCCCAGCCGGTGCGCGTGACAGTGCGTCCGCAACAATGTTCTCCTTGCCGGGAATGTAGACTATTGTGAAGCGGAATTCTTGCAGAAACAATGCCCAACGTTTTAACCTGTCATGATTTAATTTTGAAGACATAAGAAATTGTAATGCACAATGATCACTGTATACTTTTACGTGCTTACCAGAAAGAAAGAAACGGAATTTGTTAAATGCCCAAACGATAGCTAAAGCTTCTAATTCAGTAACGGAATAATTTTTTTCAGATTTTGTTAGCACTCGGCTAGCAAAAGCAATGGTTTTCTGAACGGTAGTGTCATTTTCTATGGCTTCTTGAAATAAATGGGCACCAAGACCGACTTTAGAAGAATCCGTGCTAAGGCAGAAATCTTGTGACAGATCTGGATGAGCTAGTATTGGCGCGTTAAGTAGCGATTCTTTCAAAGAATTGAATTCCAACTGTGCTTGTTCGTCCCAGTTCCAAATAGTATTTTTTCCAGTGAGAGAACAAAGTTTTGGTGTAACAAGAATTTGCATATTCAGAAAACGACGGTAAAAATTTACGAGACCTAGAAAACTGCGGACTTGTCTTTTTGTGGATGGAACTGGAATGGCTCTGATTGCTTCTAACTTTTCAGGATCCGGCTGAATGCCTTCAGAAGAAATAATATGTCCCAAAAACTTCACCTTTGTCCTACCGAATTCAGACTTTTCCAAGTTAACTGTAATTCCAGATTCTGCAAAAATATGTAACACGCTGTTGAGGATGCGATTGTGTTGTTCCCATGAGGCTTCTGCTATCAGAATATCGTCCACATATAAGGTGATGTGACGTTTTAAGAACTCAGGTAATATGGAATTTAGCCCGCGAATGAATGCTGCTGAAGAAATGTTCAAACCAAAAGGAAGTTTCCGAAACTGATAACAAACGCCGAAACAAAGGAAAGCTGTGTATTTTCTACATTCTGGATGAAGTTCGATCTGATAAAAGCTGGATCTGAGATCAATGGAAGACAACACTTTTACACCATTAAAATTTTGAAGAAGTTCTTCCAACGTTTGCGGCCTGTCGGTTTCAGGAATAATGATCGTATTGATTTGTCTCGAATCTAAGACAAGCCTGATCGATCCATTTTTCTTCTCAACAACATGTAATGGATTGTTGTATGAGCTTACTGCAGGCTCAATAATGCCCTCATCGAGCATAGATTGTATTTCTGTTCTAACACGGTCCCTATAATGTGCTGGAATTACATATGGTCTAACACAAAATTTAGTATGCTCACGAACACGAAATTGGTATTGAAATCCCTTGATTGTTCCTGTTTTATGAGTAAAAACTGTGGAATGTGCTTGTAAAATCTCAAAAAGGTCCTGCCTATCAGTGTCATTACAATTCTCAATTGTTTGAATTTTATTCTGAATTAACTTATTAGTGTCAAATGCGCCGTCGATATCATCCCTGTCAGTACTTGCAGAGTGATTGTTAGTGTCTAGTTCCGTAGAAAATTCCGAACTGTTGTCTAACAGAACGTAAAGCCGATTAATTTCCTCATCATGGTTTGAGAGCCAATCTTCAAATTTCAAAGCTATTGACTTACCTTCTTTTTCTAAAGTTATTTCAGCATCGTGAAAGCTTAAGATTGCTTTGTATTCATTTAAAAAGTCTACTCCCAGTATAATTTCCGTCGACAATAATGGAACAATAAGAAAGCTCATAGAGAAGCTGTGGCTTTGACAAAAGAATTCTAAGTTGGTTTGTTGGCGTACATCTACACTTTTTCCAAAGATTGCACCTTGTAATTTAATCTTACGTAACGGAAGTGTGGGGCAATAGTTCGATTTGTTGCATTTGCTAAAGGCTGTTTCACTGATTACTGAAATGGGACTGCCAGAGTCAAGTACTGCCGTAAATTTTACGTCATTTACTGTAATGTGAATCACAGGATATGCAATGTTGTTATGTTTTACGTCGTGTTCTTGGAGTAAGATGTCCCTAATGTCTTCCATTTTTACGTAATTACTAGCTACGGCAGCTGCGTCGTTAGTGTCATAAGAACGTTTTGTGGCTGCCAGCGGTGTGAGTCATTGCCTATTGTCTCTTTGTTGGCGAGCGTCGTTATTGGGATTTGGAGACCTAACTTCTACAAATTCACCGTGACGAGAGGGCCCTGCCCTGTTTAAATCCCGCCAGTTCTGATGCAATTCAGGTCTGTCGTTACGATCACATCGTCTGTCGTCATGTCGATAGTTCCTGTAGTTTCTTTCTTGTCGGTTAAGTGGTGGAGAATTTCTCCCTGAATCGTAACTGCGCGCTGGACCGTTGCGTCTAAAGTTATTCTGTCTCCCTTGATAATGATTGTTTTGGTTCCCATGTTGTCTGTTTCTCTTATTGTCTCTGTGATAGTCATTACCACGGAGAGGTGATCTTTCCCTGTAATTATTACTACTCTGCCAACGCTTGTCATACGGGTGGTGTCTGTTTTGGTCACGATATGTGTTGTGAGAATAGCCTTGTCGTGTCCAGTTATTACTTCTTTCATCGCGGAATTGCGACGGATGTGACCTGTAATTGTTGTGTTCCTCTTTCCGCATTCCGCGATTGTCAGTGTCAATTTCCAATTCTTGTAACAGTCCCTGAAAAGCTTCAATGTCGTCTTTGCAACGTCCTGCCAAAATAATATGTCGTAAATGTTCAGGTAATTTGATTAAGCAAATGCGGATGAGTTCTGAGGGGCTGTATGGGTTTGACAGGTCCTGATTCTTGTGCAACATGTCTTCAAAATATTTCACAAGACTGGAGAATTCAGATTGTTCGAAATGTTTCATCATTATGATACCATGTTTTACCCGGTCTTGTGTGGCTTGAGACCAATATGCTGAGAGGAAGGCATGGTAAAATTCTCCTTCACTGTGGCAATCGTGAATGACCGACCGCATTCTTACAGCTGGTTCATTCTCTAAGTAGCCACACATAAATTCTAATCTGTGCTCTAATGACCAGTTGGGAGGAAAACAATGAGAGAATTGATGGAGCCATGCTTGTGGATGAATGTCGTTCCCAGAATTCTTAAATGTTTTGAATTTACGTGTAGTAATGAACAGCTTATAGTCAAAGTCATCATGTCGGCGAGTCGCATATCGGTCATTGTTATGTCGTTTCGGCGGTTCCATTTCAAAATTCGGTGCACCTTGCCAATTTCTTTCATAACTTCCGAAGTGTCCTGTGTTATTATTTTGTGGTTGTTCCGTATTTCTAAGTCCCTCTTCCCGTATTGGGGTGCGAGTATCCTCTGAAATACGTAATTCTTGTATTAACTGTGTCAGCTGATCTTGTACTTCCCGGATTTCTCTTTGGTGTTGCGTATTAATCTGATTCTGATTTTGTTTGAATTTCCTAATTTGTTCGCACTCTTCAGTGTCAGTGAAGGCTACAGGTCTTGTGTCATTCAGATCATCATCTACCTTTGTAGATAAGTTAGTGACCTGATCCGAAAGTTCGGCTACTTTCTCCGATAGTGAACACATTTCCTCAGTGTGTTTTTCTGAACCAAGTTTCAGAGTGTCCATTTGTGTTGAAATCGTATCTACTGTGTCCTTTAAGTTTTCCTGAGTTATTGCAAGTTGCGTAACCGAATCGGTAGATGCAACTGAGTCAATTTTAGCCCACAAGGTCCCATGATTTTCATGAACAATGGCTTGCAGTTCTTTTATGGCTGCTTCGTGATTCTGTAATGCATTTTCATGCCGCGAAAAAATAGGTTGGAAATGCTCACAAATTTGTGTTTTTACGTCATTACAGACTTTTTGACATTTCGTTTCAATGTGATGTAACTCAGTAGTTAAATCTTCACGCGTTTGTTCAAGAGTTTGTTCCAATGAGTCTAACTTTTGAAGCTGTTGCTGTGTTTGTCTCTGATTTTGTTCCATTGTGTCTAACTGTTGCTGTGTTTGTCTCTGGTGTTGTTCCATTGTGTCTAACTTTTCAAGCTTTTGCTGTGTTTGTCTCTGATTTTGTTCCATTTGTTGCATTAATTGCAATAATAATGTATTAGTGTCTGGAATCTGTTTCTCTACGCTTTTCGGCAGTGCATTTGCACCGGCAACATTCACATTTTGACAAGCAGAAAATGCGTCTTGACTTATTTGAGAAAACGGTGATGACCCAAAACCTGAATCTACAGTATTTGCGAAATTGTGTCCTGTCATTTCGGATTCCTGAGGCGAGCTGTTGCCGACCGATCGATCGATAATGCTTCCCTGTTCACTACCTGTTTCACTGTCTACACCATTGTTTGCAGCCCGCTCCATTTCCCTATGCACAGTTACCAAATTACTACTTTGAATGTCTGTTAATTCATTACTCTGCGGCGCTAACACACTGCTTTCGTCTTCACTGTCATTTCTCAGTTTACTTTGGAGCCTAGTATTACGTTTTTCACACGCCATTATTGTCACAATATTTCACACGACAACACAGAAAAGCACAATTTGAAGAGCAAAAATAAAATAACATAGCAATGGAAATAATGTCTACTTAATTGCCAGCGCAGCTGCGAAATACTTGGTGCAAATCTACATGCATGCCACAACTGTTTTACTGTACAACAATGAAAACTACAACTACAAAGGAAATTCTCTCTATAAGTACGCGCTAGCAATAAACAATAGCTACACTAATTACACAAACTACAAGAAAAATCAGAAGATTCCAGTGAGGTATCCTAGGCTAAGGGTCGACATATGAAACGTCCCCTTAGAACAATTTATACACGACTGTGCTTAACCTGACACACAATATTTTTAGCGCAACGCAATCTGACTTTCAGAATTCTCTACAAAAGAATGGCCCTGACTAACATTAAACTATACCTTTCACAAATCACTTACCTCACAAAAATCTTCGCTGCTCAAGCTACTGCAATACAGCAAGCTCCACTACTGCCAGCTAAATAAAAGATTCAAACTACTAAAGGCACTAACTACTGATAGGGATAGTTAGCAAATGAAAGATATTAATAGAGAACAATCAATGTATTTACCTTAATATCATCACAAGTCATAATATATATATCAGTTCATGACAAATTGCAAACCTCCGCCATCTCTCTCCCCACATCCACCACTGCTGGCGGCTCACCTCCAACTGCGCAACGTTACGCGCTGTTCACAGCCAGCTGCCGCTGCCCAACACTACAATGGCAGACAACAATGCAAACTAGCCACAGACTGCACACAGCACAGCCAGTGATTTTCATATTGAGCGCTACGTAACGTTGCCAATAAGAAAACATAAACAGCCTACTTACATAGAGAAAACATAAACAGCCTACTTACATAGAGAAAACATAAACAGCCTACTTACATACAGAAAACATAAACAGCCTACTTACAACTCTTGGACAAAAAGGGTTTTGAAATAGATGTTTATTCCAGACAGGACTAACTAATACACTGGAAGCTAGTTCTAGGGTTAGGAAAAGCATGAATATCACTGTTACAACAGAAACCAGTGCAGAAGTCCCACGAGTGGATGCTAAACACAATTGCAAACACTAACATCATCTTAAGGCAACAACTTAGTTGCAAAACAAAACTTACTGAATGTGACACTATTCACTGGGGCAGTGCAAGAGAGAAAGCAGACCTACGCGGAGCTGGACCGTGGATGGAGTCGACGGACGCGGATTCGGCGCCCACATCTTCTGACAGAGAACTCTGCCAAAATGAGGATTCTATGGGTTTTAAAGAGTCGCGTGGGGGCAGTGTTTTTCCCACTTAAAGCCAGCCAGCCAATCCCGTAGGTCTTTTGCAGGTGCCTGCCAATCACGGTTTACTTAGGTCTCCTCTACTGCTCCTAAGGCGGGGATGTTGAAGCAGTTGCACTATGTCCGTATTTTGTATCAAAATTGTTCGGTTGAAAGCTAAACGTAACTGCTCTGCCAAATAAGGCTTGAAACATCATTGTTATACGTCATTTAGCCCCGCCCCTCGGGCTCCCCGGAGTAGGGACTGCTGGGTCAACAGTTTTTGGCGTTTTAGCTTGTGAGCCTATTGACGTTGCTGTTGTCAGGGCTGGTATCAAGCTGGCCTTATACGCTCACACGTTCCTGTTGGTTACAAAGTTCTACGGTGGCAGCTTACCACAGCGTCTAGACGACATATGAAGTTACATGTTAATTCCTTGAAGAGTAACTAACACCCTGGGACCGCTTCTTGGGGCGTCTGCGTTTTCGCAAGGCTCTCCCCTTACCGTTTACTTCATGTAACGATATCTCTCCTAGCTTCGTCTGCCCTCAGCGTCGTCTCTGCTTCCTCGCCTTGGAACGCCTGTCCTCCTTTCTCACAGCTTCAAGATAACGCTACCGAGCAATAGATTACACATGCTCTTTTCTCTTTTCAATACACTGGCGTTTCTCCTCTTAGGTATTTGAAACAGATGAGTAGCAGATACTTTGATAATACTTCATTTGTAGGTTTTACTCGTCTACGTTGATTATACTGTTTCATCAGCATCTTTAAAACGAAAGAAGTCAGTTGTCTGTATTGTAATTAGTCGGAATGGGTTCATAACTTTAGCTGACCTAACAATCTTGTATATATCGGCCAGCCAGAGTGGCCGTGCGGTTCTAGGCCCTACAGTCTGGAGCCGAGCGACCGCTACGGTCGCAGGTTCGAATCCTGCCTCGGGCATGGATGTGTGTGATGTCTTTCGATTAGTTAGGTTTAATTAGTTTTAAGTTCTAGGCGACTGATGACCTCAGAAGTTAAGTCGCATAGTGCTCAGAGCCATTTGAACCATTTGTGTACATCTTCCTCTAGATGGATCTTGCTTTCATTACTTAGTTTCTTTTTTTTATGTTATTTTACTTTCTTTTCTTTGGTCATGAGTCTTCTGACTGGTTTGATGCGCCCGCCACGAATTCCTCTGCTGTGCCAAATTCTTCATCTCGGAGTGGCACTGGCAAACTGCGTCCTCAATTATTTGCTGATGTATTCCAATTTCTGTCTTCCTCTACAGCTCCATCTAGTACCAGAGAAGTCATTCCCTCATATCTTAACCGATGTCCTATCATCCTGTCCCTTCTCCTTATCAGTGTTTTCCACATATTCCTTTCCTCTCCGATTCTGCGTAGAACCTCCTCATTCCTTACCTTATCAGTCTCCCTAATTTTCAACATTCGTCTGTAGCACCACATCTCAAATGCTTCGATTCTCTTCTGTTCCGGTTTTGCCAGTCCATGATTCACTACCATACAACGTACATTATCAGAAATTTCTTCCTCAAAGTAAGGTCTGTGTTTGATATTAGTAGACTTCTCTTGGCCAGGAAAGCCCTTTTTGCCATTGGTAGTCTGCTTTTGATGTCCTCCTTGCTCCTTCCGTCATTGCTTATTTTACTGACTAGGTAGGAGAATTCCTTAACTTCATCTACTTCGTGATCCTCAATTCTGATGTTACGTTTCTCACTGTTGTCATTTCTACTAATTCTCATTACCTTCGTTTTTCTTCGATTTACTCTCAATCCATACGCTTTACTCATTAGACTGTTCATTCCGTTTAGTTGATCATGTAATTCTTCTGCACTTTCACTCATGATAGCAATATCATCAGCGATTCGTATCATTGATATCCTTTCACCTTGAATTTTAATTCCACTCCTGAACCTTTCTTTTATTTCCATCATTGCTTCCTCTCTGTACAGACTGAACTGTAGGGGCGAAATGCCCCTTGTCTTACACCATTTTTAATACCCGCACTTCGTTCTTGAAAACTCAACTGATTGACATCACAGCGGCTGAGAAGAGTGCTCCACCTACCATCTTCGAAGGATGCCATGGGTCTGATGATGGTCATGTGATATGACCGAAACCTATCACCCATGTTCTTGTAGCACACGTGGTGCGATGCAGACTGAATTTTAAAAAGAATTTTTTTTTAAATTTTTTGATCGCTGTTCCAAAACTGTTTATTAAAATTTTTACTTCGTTCTTGGTCGTCCACTCATATTATTCCCTATTGGTTGTTGTATATATTGTATATGACCCGGCCAGCAGAAGTGTCCGAGCGGTTCTAGGCGCTACAGTCTGGAGCCGCGCGACCGCTACGGTCGCAGGTTCGAGTCCTGTCTCGGGCATGGATGTGTGTGATGTCCTTAGGTTAGTTAGGTTTAAGTAGTTCTAAGTTCTAGGGGACTGATGACCTCAGAAGTTATGTACCATTGTGCTCAGAGCCATTTGAACCATTTTTTTTACATGACCCGTCTCTCTCTATAGCTTACCCTCAATTTTCTCAGAATTTCGAACATCTTGCACCGTTTTACATTGTCGAACGCTTTTTCAGATCGACAAATCCTATGAACGTGTCCTGATTTTTCCTTAGTCTTGCTTCCATTATTAACCGCAACGTCAGAATTGCCTCTCTCGTGCCTTTACCTTTCCTAAAGCCAAACTGATCGTCATCTAGCGCATCCTCAATTTTCTTTTCGATTCCTTGGTATATTATTCTTGTCAGCATCTTGGATGCATGGGCTGTTAAGCTGATTGTGCGATAATTCTCCCACTTGTCAGCTCTTGACGGCTTCGGAACTGTGTGGATGATGCTTTTCCGAAAGTCAGATAGTGTGTCGCCAGAGTCATACATTCTACACACCAAAGTGAATGTTTTGTTGCCACTTCCCCCACTGATTTTAGAAATTCTAATGGAATGTTATCTATCCCTATTGCTTTATTTAAATCCTCCAAAGCTCTGTTAAATTCTGATTCTACTATCGGATCCCCTGTCTCTTCTAAGTCGACTCCTGTTTCTTCTTCTATCATATCAGACAATTTTTCACCCTCCTAGAGGCTTTCAATGTATTCTTTCTACCTATCTGCTCTCTCCTCTGCATTTAACAGTGGAATTCACGTTGCACTCTTAATGTTATCATCCTTGCTTTTAGTGTTACCGAAGGTTGTTTTTACTTTTCTGTATGCTGAGTCTGTCCTGCCGACAATCATTTCTTTTTAGATGTCTTCACATTTTTCATGCCACCAATGGTTTCTTCGCAATTACCTTCTTTCTACCTATGTTTTCCCACCCAACTTCTGTGAAGGCTCTTTCTGTAGAGATGTCCATTCCTCTTAAAACTGTACTGCCTACTGAGCTACTCCTTATTGCTGCATCTACAGCCTTAGAAAACTTCAAGGGTTTCTCGTCATTCCTTAGTACTTCCGTATCCCACTTCTTTGCGTATTGATTCTTCCTGACTAGTATCTCGAACTTCAGCCTACTCTTCATCACTACTACATTGTGATCTGAGTCTATGTCTACTCCTGGATACGCCTTACAATCCAGTATGTGATTTCGAAATCTCTGTCTGAGCATGATGTAATCTAACAGAAATCTTCCCGTATCACCCGGCCTTTTCCAAGTATACCTCCTCCTCTTGTGATTCTTGAACGGAGTATTTGCTATTAATAGCCGAAACTTGTTACGGAACTCAATTAGTATTTCTCCTCTCTCATTTCTTTTCGCAAGCCCATCTTCTCCAGTAACTTTTTTTCGACTCTTTCCCCTACAACTGCATTCCAGTCTCCCATGACTATCAGATTTTCATATCCTTTTACATATTGTATTGCCCTTTCAATATCCTCATACACTTTTCCTATCTCTTCATCTTCAGCTTGCGACGTCGGCATGTATACATGAACTGTCGTTGTCGATGTTGGTTTGCTGTCGATTCTGATAAGAACAACCCTGTCTCTGAACTGTAACGCACCCTCTGCCCTACCGTCCTATTCATAACGAATCCTGCTACCGTTATACCATTTTCTGGAGCTGTTGATATTACCCTATACTCATCTGACCAGAAATCCTTGTCTTCTTTCCACTTCACTTCACTGACCACTAATATATCTATATTGAGCCTTTGCATTTCCATTTTCAGAATTTCTAGTTTCCCTATCATCTTCAAGCTTCTGACAATCCAAGCCCCTACACGTAGAACGTTATCCTTCCGCTGACTATCAATCTTTTTCTCTTGGTAACCTCCCCCTTGGCAGTCCCCTCCCGGAGATCCGAATGGGAGATATTCCGGAATATTTTGCCAATGGAGATACAATCATGACACTTCTTCAATTACAGGCCACATGTCCTGTGGATACTCGTTACGTGTCTTTAATGCAGTGGTCTCCATTGCCTTCTGCATCCTCATACCTTTGATCATTGCTGATTCTTCCGCCTTTAGGGGCAGTTTCCCACTCCAAGGACAAGACAGTGTCTTGAACCTCTGTCCGCTCCTCCGCCCTCTTTGACAAGGGCGTTGGCAGAATGAGGCGTGACTTACTGCGCCGGAAGTCTTCGGTCACCAGTGCTGATTATTACCAAATTTAAAGAGCGGTGGGATTCGATCCCAGCACCGAAGACGTTTTGGTTATGAATCAGATACGCTACCCATACAGCACGGGTGCAACATTCCGCATAACTTCAAAATCTCTGTCGCGGTTCAAGACGCTGCGTCTACTCACCAGAGACTTGCGTGTTATTTCTCCAGACCATCGCAGGACAAATGGAGCAAACTTGACGCTTGGCACTAAGAACTCCAGAGGGACGCGCTGCTTGACACAAAGGTCATGCGTTATCCAGCAATGAATGTTTGAAAATGATTTGACACTTGGAGCAACTCTACGAACATTCGGCAGTGTACCGAGAACACAACAACACTGCAAACGCCTTTTGTGAGAAAATGATACACGGAACATCGACATTCCCGCTCTTAAAAGACAAATCTAAAAAGAAATGGTCGTAGGAACGTCATATTCTAAATTTAGGAATGTCAGAACCACATTCGGTGAAATTAAGAGCAAGGGTGTTATTATGAGTGCAGCAGGCAACCTGATGTAAAACGTTAAGGAGAGAGATGATAGGTGGAATGAATACATTAGGTGTCTACGAGGAGGAGAAAAGAGTCTGGTTTGCGTGGTAGGAGAAATGGGAGTCGATGTGGAATACGCGGCGATACAGAATTACAGTGTTTTTTTTATCAGAAATTTGGAAGATTTGCGATCAAATTAGGGAAAAGAGGTGATGATATTCTTTTGCAATTTTTAAATTCACCGAGGGAAGTGGCAACCAAATGACTATTCAAGTTGGTGTTCACGACCTATGAGACTAGGGTATAACATCAGAATTTCGGAAAAATACGAGCTTCGCAGTTCCAAAGACAAGAACGGCAGTTAAGTGCTAAGAGTATCGGAAAAACAGCTTAATAGGTGGTGAATTCAGGGTACTGAGAGGAATAATGTACAAAAATACAGAAATATGGAAAACAAATTTGAAGATCTGTCAGATGATTACCTTTTTGGCTTTAGGGAAGGCAAGGGCGCAGAGATGCATCTGTGACACTGCGGTTTGTATTGGAGGCAATAGTGAAGTGGTCTTTAGACACGTTCTAGACTATTTGAGAACCTATACAGAGCGTTAGATAATGTAACTTGGTACAAGAAGTTCGAAAATCTCAGGAAAATATGTATAAGCTATATGGAAAGACGGATAATATGCAGAATGAACAAAGAGGAAGAGGGAAAAATAAGAATGGAAGACGAAAACCACAATGTTAGAATTATAAGGGGTGAATTCTTTCGCCACTACTGTCCGATTTATACGTCCAAGAAGCTATGACGGAAATAACAACAAAGAGTGAGACTAAAAGTCAGGGTGAAGGGGTATCAACGATAAGAACAGCTGACGACATTTCTGTCCTCAGTGAAATTGAGAAATAATTACAGCACATGCTCAATCAGATGAGGAGTTTAGTGAGTACAGAGTGTAAACTGAGAGTAAACCCAAGAAAGATGATCGTAGTGAGGGGCAGCAAAAATAAAATTAGCGATAAATTTCACATTAAACACGACTAAGTTAAGGATTTCTGCTACCTCGGCAGCAAAAGTACTCATGCTGGAAGAAGCAAGGAGGACATAAGCAGACTAGCAAAGGCGCCCCTGGCCAAGAGTTTGAGCTGTAGTGCTCTAGAAGGATTTTAAAAATTTAGTCGGATTGATGAGACAAGGAAGATTCTAAGCAGAATTGGCGAAGAAAGGAAAAGGTGAAAGCCACCGACATGAAGAAGGGACAAGATAAGGATATGGACCTTAAGACATCAGACACTAACTTCTATGCAACTAGAGGAAGATGTGGAGGGTAAATACAGTACAGGGAGGGGAAGAAAGGAATATATGTAACAAATAATCAAAGACGTAAGGTGTAACTGCTACCTGGGGATGAAAAGGTTGATACAGGAGCGGAAGTCATGGCTGGCTACATCAAACCATTTGGAGGACTGTTAACCCTCCCACCCCCCTCCCCCACACTTCCTCATACATACAAAACTGTCCAGGTGCGGCTAGCAGTGAGCGATGCGTTGGTTGGTTGGCTGGCTAATAATGGGGAGGGGACCAAATAGCGAGGTCATCGGTCCCATCGGATTAGCTGTGGCCTTTCACAGGAACCATCCCACCGTTTAGCTGAAGCGATTTACGGAAATCACGGAGAACATAAATCAGAATGGCCGGACGCGGTTTTGAATTGTCATCCTGCCGAATGCGAGTCCAGTGTGCTAACCACTGCGCCACCTCGCTCGGTGTGAGAGTTCCGTCGCAAACTTAATTGTTTATACAGACATTTTATCCACTCCGAGAATAGATGATACGGACGATATTTGCCTTCTAAAGACATGTATACTGGCAAGACATTCTGGAAAGTTTTGGAATCCCGGGAATCGTCCAGGGATTCCAAGACTTTCGGGAATGTTTTAATGACAAGTTTGAAGTCGGATAAGAAATGACAAGATAAATGTTTTTTTTTCGTGAGATATAATGACAAATTAACAATTTCTGATTTTTCCCGTTACTTGCACTGTGAAACCTTACTCCTTCCCATACTTCATGATTATAGGTCAACGGACATTGCCCTAAAGGTTTTGATGAGTGAGGTTGAAAGTTCTGTTTAAATATTGAAAATAAGACTGACGTAATCTGTTTTGAATAATAAGAGCTGTGCAGAAGTGATAATATGCAGAACCAAACTGTCGTAATGAGAAGGCAAGCTTTTAATATTACTGCAAGAATTCTTAACAGAGTGAACTGCGTGAACAACGAACTTTGACATGAAACACACGATACTTTGTTCTGCAAAACTGATCACAGATCCCAGAACCAAAAGTAACACACAACACTGAAAAATCTGTCTCTGAATGATGTAAGTTGGCCCTGATTGAATTAAAAAGAACATCAAAATATTTAGCCCTTACCTCTGTTCTGCGCAAATCTGGATAACGCGTTGCAGTACTGCTCTGTCTTGCGCGCCGCTATGCTAAAGCTGCAAATATTTTCGGAACACACTTGGTTCCTTTTCTACTTTTGGAAAAACCGCGATCAATTAAAAATTGTAAGAAAGGTAGGTGAAAAATGGCGCTGCAATAATAAAAGTGTGACTTCAAAAAAATTACCTTATAATTCCTATTCACGTAAGTAAAAGATTCCATTACACTTCCTCCCTCTCAAATCAGTTACCATTACATAATCGTCTTAATTAAGCACATCGATAAATTCAGGATTTATATTTGAAACATAACTTTACAACTGCTTCCTCACTTTAACATGGCTAACCACGATCTTGACCTGCGCCTACACGCACGCCAAAGATGATAACCTAACCCTGCGGTACAGTTTACAACATCGCTGCCCGCTTACAGGTCACAGCTCGAAAGCAAAGATATTATACCATTGTACAATCGATTAATACTCAAATGACACCTATCAAGGTTTCAAGTATCAAACTATGTAACTTTGATGGCCGTATTTTTTTGAGTGAATTGACTTAGAAGATCAAACTTTTTACACCGTCTACGAACGATAGACCTTCGTATCTTACATAAATTTGAACTTGATAGGCAAAATCATTCCAGAGCAAAATGGCCTTTACAGACGGAGTAACAAACAGATAGATGGGTAAAAAATGACAAAAAAATATTATTTTTCGTGTTATATAATTATAAATTAGGAATTTCCGGATGTTTTCCTTTACTCCTACTGTAAAACCCTGCTTCTTATCACATTTCATGATTCTAGGTCGAAGGGAAGTTCCCTATAGCTTTTGGTGATGAATCTTGGAGTATCAAAATACGTGACATAAAAAGTCTGAATTGATTTAGAAGCTTAAACTATTTCCACGCGCAAGGGGCCGTAGTTCACAATGCGGTACATAAATTTGAACTTAATTCGTCCACCCTTTCCTGAGAAAGAGGGTTCTTAATAGTCGGGCAGACAGAGAGGCAGACGGACAAAAGGCATCTCTAGAGGTTGCGTTTTTACAGACTGAACGTCGGACACTAAAAATGGCGTCAAATGACCACAGGCGTCACCGTTATTAGTTCTTATTCGGCACAAAGTAGCAATGGTCTGTTCGAGGAGAGAGGGAGAGTATATATGGCACATTATTTGTGGCTTTCAGGGTTTCTGACATTTCTAGGGGCCGTCTTTTCCTGCCGTTAGTTACAGAGATACGAGTACAGTTGTGCAGACGCCGTTTGTTTGCTTGGCCGGTAGCGGCAATTAAATTTCTCGTGCTTGCTGCCCCGCCCTAACATAACATGCGGCCCTTTAGTGACAAGGGAAACTTCGCATCGTACCCATCTCAGACTTTAGTGCTAAGATGGCCCAGTGGATACCCCGTCAAAATCTGAACACAGATCAAGCATGAAAACAGGAAGAAGGTCTACTGAACTGTGAAAAAAAGGAAAATCGAAGCATCCAGAAGCATCTACGGTGTCGTGGGCAAGCGATAATGTTATTGGGCTGCCAGGCTGCAATATCATCAACTGTCTGTCCGGTTATTAAAATGTTTGTTCTCATTCTGAAGTCTTGGCAGTTTCAATGCTACACATTGGCTATAGAATATGAGTCGTGTGGCGAGAGTACGTTACTGTCTCAAGTAAACGTGATGAATAATGAGAGCAGGCGAGATACCACATACCAGGTGCAGAACTGTGAACCCGTAATTTCCGTGTAGATGGTGCTAGCCGTCAGTGTAGGGCCCGTGAGACCGCGTCTGCAGCGCCATCTTCTTCCTGTAACGGCTGACGACGAATGTCAACACACAGCAATCGAAGTTCCATACAACGGTATATGTTTCAAACTCGTAAACACGGCGAATTTTGTTGGTACGAACTACGATTTGCGGACAGAAAACTGCTGGAGAATCGCATTCAGTGCTTGCCGAAGCTTTCGGCAAACATGCTCTTGGGAAAACACAGTGTTTCCAGTGTTTTAAAAAATTCAAAAGTGGTGACTTTGACGTGGGATACGACGAACTTGGGAAACTACCGAAAAAGTTCGAAGACAACGAATTGTACGCCTTATTGGATGACGATTGAACTCAAACTCAACAGGAACTTGCGAAACAATTGAAAGTGGCACAGAAAGCCGATCCTCTTCGGTGGAAAGCTATGAGAAAGGTGCAGAAAGTGGGAAAAAGTGTTCCACATGACCTGAATGAAAGACAGCAAGTATATCGAAAGACCACTTGTGAAATGCTGCTCTCCATATACAAAAGAAAGTCTTTCCTCCATCGAATAGTGACAGGTGACGAAAAATGGATATACAGTATTTTGAGAGTCCTATGTGCAGTAAATGGGTGAATCCAGGCAAACAATCTAAATCCACTGCAACACCAAATAGTTTTTGAAAGAAGGCAATGCTCTCTGTTTGGTGGGATCAGAAGGGTGGCATCTATTATGAGCTGCTAAAAGCTGGTGAAACCGTTAAAGTGATCGCTACCGACAGCAAATGATCGATTTAAATCGAGCATTACCTGAAAAACGATCGGAAAATGGAAAAACGGAAGACAAAATCATATTGCACCATGATAACGCCCCATCATACGCAGCAAAACGGGTCAAGGAAGCGATGGAGGCGTTCAGTTGGAAGTACTAGGGCATGCGGCTTATTCTGCAGACTTGGATCCGTCCGATTATCATCTATTCGCATTAATGGGACACGCTCTCGCTTAACATCTATTCGTATGAAAATGTACGAAAATCGCTCGCTGACGGGTTCGCTTCGTTTTTCTCTCGTGGCATTCAGAGCCTGCCAGAGAGGTGGGAGAACTGTATAAATAACAATGGAGATTATTTTGAATAAAATAAAATCAGTTTCAAACAACAGACGTGTAATTATAGCAACCAAATTTCGGTTTCATACTTCTACACTTGGTAGATGTCTCACAGAAATGAAAACAACAAATAAACGGGTATGTACTATTTTACAACAAAGGAATTCAAGCGTCCAAACCTCTAAACCGGACCGTAAATTCAAAAACGTTAAAAACATATTTTCTGTTGCGTTCATTTGTTGCAGCATATGTGACAAACTATAATGTTTTCATCGTTTCCTTGGGAGTGATCGCATTCACATTTATGTGAACACCTGTATTGGGCAAGGAGGCATATCTCATTTTCTTACCAGTTGTACGAATTAGGTGCGTCGATGAGAGATTCCTGTCATATAACACACTAACCGTCACTAATGCCGTGTATGACATACCAGACGTGTTTACCGGTGGAGGATTCATTTGACTTGTGGCCTTGTGATCAAACGTTTGCGGTTTCCATCCGAAAGCCGCTATTCCTTTCGGCTACTAATAGAGTAGCTCTGCAGAATCAACTGTCATTGTTAAGTCCCTACCTTACACCTCTCTGTTGAAACGGACGTTGTAACACGACACAGACACAAATTTGAATAAAGCGAACAGCGAAAAAGAAAGAAAAGAAAATGGCACGAGCGAGGTTGAGACCCGACGGGCCCGGTTGGTAGTCTAACACCGTAACCGCTAAACCACGACGCCATTGCAGCTTCACGCTGCTTCTTCTTAGACCGTTCACTGTTTCTATTTTGCTTTTTTTCACATACCAGTGCACCTTCTTCCCGTTTTCATGCTTGGTCTATATTCAGATTTTGGCGGGCTCTTCACTGGGCCATCTTACGACTAAATCTGAGGGTGTGCGATGCGAAGTTTCCCTCGTGAGTACCGGGACTGAAGGCGGCCAAGGCGCCAGGTGTCTGTAGCCGTCTTCCCCGTCGATGTCGTCACACTAATTCAGCATTCTGATTGCCTCTGTTACTTTTCGTGAGCACACTGTAACGTAATAGACCGATAGTAATATTTCGGTACCGTACTAACTGTACCATCCGAGCCGCATACTCCCGCTAATGGCTTTATTAATTATCTGTGTTAACTGTTGACAAGTAGTTTACCCTTGAATACAAAAAATATTATTATTACCCACTTATGAAAAAGTTATATCTGCATCCTATGTAAACATTACATTACCAAACGACACGTAAATTCACGGAAATAAATGCACGGTAATAAGCAATCCATTCTTGTGTTACGCCTGAACTACTAATAAATAATTTGAACTAGTAATTATACGTTAAATTAAGAACGCCACACTGTTAAAAATATTCACGTTGTAATGTGAAACTAAAATCTTACAGTCTCTATCCTCCTGGGTATACAATGGGTATACAATTTGTTTTCGTACTTTATAATGCACGTCAAGATGCGACTAACTGATTTGCAACTAATTTCAGTAACTGTAACTGTGCTAAAATATTCATATGGGCAATAAGCAGGCTGTTTACGATGGTTAGAAACATACTTGCAAATCGGCAGCTGTTCAGCAAAATAATTCCACGTGGACACCTAGTCCGGGACAGTACAATGTAGTTTCAGTTCAAAATGTTTGGAAAAAGAAGGCAGCGAGCCGTGCTCTCTCCCAACTATGCGTTTTCGTGGACTTCGCTGTTTATCTGTGTTTGGTTTCCAGCCCGTGTCGTGGTTACGTCGTGCTTCTTCTTCCTTCTACGTGTGGCAGCAGTCATGTGTATCGATGAAACTTCCTGGCAGATTAAAACTGTGTGCCGGACCGAGAATCGAATTAGGGACCTTTGCTTTTCGTGGACAAGTGCTCTACCATCTGAGCTACCCAAACACGACTCATGCCCCATCCTCACAGCCTTACTTCTGCCAGTACCTCGTCTTTTACCTCCTATCTCATTCTTATGTGTATCGATATTTGCGCCGTGTACCATCTTTGGTTTGGTGCTTATAGCTTCCGGCAAGGGGGTCTGGAGTGAGTCGGTCGGTTGTATCGGACGAGGGAAGTTATCTCCGCGCGGTGCAGTCGGCTGGGTCCGCTGGCAGCCCCTGCGCAGTGTCGGAGCGTGTGTGGAGCTGTCCGATCGCTACGAGCTTCGTGGTTCGCCGACTCAGGACGTCACAGTTGAGTGGTGGTTTCAACTACACAAGCCACGTCTATTCATGTTGTGGTGGTTCGCTTCGGTGGTTGCTGTTGGGGAGGTTTTCAGGTGAGCAGCACCGAGTGGTTCTACTGCTGAGATTTAGCCGCCATGTGGTGCAATTAACTATTTTGGTTGACTACGATTTGAGTGCACCAGTGTAATTTTCTGTCTTGTAGCCGTTAGTGTTTTGTTTACCTGCCCTGGGCACTGACGTATACTCAGGCAGTGTTCTTTTGACCGAGTTAACTATTACCGTGTTTCAGATTCAAATGCACCAGCGGAATTTTCTGCCTAGTGGACGTTGATGTTCCGGTTACCTGCCCTGGCCACTAACGTAATTTCAGGTAGCGTACTTACCTACCTGCTGTCACTGTCCAACATGGTGTGTAATTCTGACAGCTAATACGTACTCCATTGTGGATTATCAGGTCTGTAACATTGCCGGTTGGGGATCTCATGTACTGATTTACGGGAGGCAAGTTATTGTGTCGGTCGGTCCGTGGCTGTCCCCTGGTTCGGTTCCAACGGATCAAGTAAAATTGGGCTCACCACGTGTCTCACCTAAGTGAATGAGGGCAGACCGACATCCCTGGAGGCCTTCTGATTGGTTCAAATGGCTCTGAGCACTATGGGACATAACTTCTAAGGTCAGCAGTCCCCTATAACTTAGAACTACTTAAACCTAACTAACCTAAGGACATCACACACATCCATGCCCGAGGCAGGATTCGAACCTGCGACCGTAGCTGTCGCGCGGTTCCAGACTGTAGCGGCTAGAACAGCTGGGTCACCCCGGCCAGCGGAGGCCTGAGTGCCAGCGGTGTTCAACTATTTGTTGTCAGCTATTTTAATTTTACGCTTATGGTTATTGCTTGTTTCTTAAAATTCTGCAAATTAATTTTTAAATTTATCTTTCAAGCTTAAACACTGCAGCCTTCCGCCTTTAAAGATTAAGGTAATATATTTTGAAATTTTGAAGTTTAATTTCTGCCCTCAGCCATTTGTGTTGCACCTTGTATATGTTGCCTTTTGGGTTTTTAATTATTTTATTGCTGTCTTAATTGAATTTTTTACTTTTTTTAAAATTTCTTTTTGGCCTTCTGCCTTTAAAGGTCTATGGTAATATATTCTAAAATTTTGAAATTAATTGTGGCCCCTGGCCATTTATATTGCACTTTGTATATGTTGTTCTTTGAATTATTTTATTGCTATCTTAATCGGATTTTATCTTGTTAAGATTTCTTGTTGGAGGCCTTCAGCCGGGAATGGGTTGCTAAATTACAATAAATGACAATTAGAAGCAGAAACTGACTTCAACCCTTGGCCCTTTCCACAATCCTTTTACTTGTTCTGCGAAGCGGTTTAGCGGGTGTTTCAGGCAGTTTTTGAATAATCTTCAGTCAAAACCAAAAAGACGTATGTTCGTAAATTTACTTGGAATGTCACCATTATGTTCGTCATACTAAAAGTTCAGACAGAGGGCTAATGCAGTGAAGAAATCACAAGCACCATTGTCGACATGATAATGGGCATGCAAGACGAGTATTATTCTTTACTTTAGTGACTTACAGCTACCAGTTCCGTCAAATCTGTTAAACAGTTCGTTCTCATAGTTTTCCAGAAGCAACACTCAAAACTCAGACTTTGATTTTTATTGTGTGATCGGTAACTTATGACGGAACAATATCCGTGACTGAAATACTCGCACACCTTCAAACGTGACAGCCTGCCCACAACGGTGACTGCGCGCCCCTTCCGCTGTCACAGCCGAACACTGCGCTGACGCTCTGATGCGCAGGTGCTGACAGGCCTCCCGCACTCCCCAGTGCAGGCGACGCCACACTCGGTTGCATTTCGTAAACACCTGCCGCTTTGAGGCCTTTTATGTCGTCCTTAGTAGGCCCTACCAAACCCGGTGTCCTTCCAGCCATCCCGGAAATCTAGTTTGATGCCACTTTGGCAAAGCGCTTAGAAGGATATTTTATTTGACACCGGTCACAGTAACACAAATGTCTACAGCAAACCGTCTGTTAAATGGATCTCAAATGCAGGCACTTTAATACTCATTGAACACTTCTTCTATTACATGACTTGTTACAGTCCTGCTGTACATAAATACGACAACATGTTGTGACGTTACGGCTGAGCCATCGACATACTCTATGGATATCAGAATGATCTGTATAACGTATTCTTTCTGATAATTCCCCGATATACAGACCCATATCAGTATCGTCGATTTACACTACGGTTTTGTAACATGTACTGTCTTCGAACATTATGAATTACCTCGGAAAAAAGGGTTTATTAACAAATAGCACGGATTAAAAAAAATATCTTTTTGTGAAACATAACTATCCATTCATTTTCACGAAACAGTAAGTGCTACCGAGAAGGGATGCCAAAATGTCTGCATATATTTAGATTTTCAGAAGGATTTAGACACCGCACCTCACAAGCGACTTCTAATCTAAGTGCACGCCTATGCAGTATCGCCTCAATTGTATAACTGGATTCGTGATTTCCTGTCAGAAAGGCCACAGTTCGGAGTAATCGACGGAAAGTCATTGAGTAAAACAGAAGTAGTATCTGGCGTTCCCCATGACAGTGTTATAAGCCCTCTGTTGTTCCTGATACAATTAATCGATATAGCAGAGAATCTGAGAAGGCCACTTAGATTGCTTGCAGATGATGCTATCATTTACAATCTTGTAAAGGCATCAGGTGATCAAATGTTGTTGTTGTGGTCTTCAGTCCTGAGACTGGTTTGATGCAGCTCTCCATGCTACTCTATCCTGTGCAAGTTTCTTCATCTCCCAGTACCTACTGCAACCTACATCCTTCTGAATCTGCTTAGTGTATTCATCCCTTGGTCTCCCTCTACGATTTTTACCCTCCACGCTGCCCTCCAATGCTAAATCTGATCCCTTGATGCCTCAAAACATGTCCTACCAACCGATCCCTTCTTCTAGTCAAGTTGTGCCACAAACTACTCTTCTCCCCAATCCTATTCAATACCTCCTCATGAGTTACGCGATCTACCCACCTTATCTTCAGCATTCTTCTGTAGCACCACATTTCGAAAGCTTCTATTCTCTTCTTGTCCACACTAGTTATCGTCCATGTTTCACTTCCATACATGGCTACACTCCATACAAATACTTTCAGAAACGACTTCCTGACACTTAAATCTATACTCGATGTTAACAAATTTCTCTTCTTCAGAAACGCTTTCCTTGCCATTGCCAGTCTACATTTTATATCCTCTCTACTTCGACCATCATCAGTTATTTTACTCCCTAAATAGCAAAACTCCTTTACTACTTTAAGTGTCTCATTTCCTAATCTAATCCCCTCAGCATCACCCGATTTAATTTGACTACATTCCATTATCCTCGTTTTGCTTTTGTTGATGTTCATCTTATATCCTCCTTTCAAGACACTGTCCATTCCGTTCAACTGCTCTTCCAAGTCCTTTGCTGTCTCTGACAGAATTACAATGTCATCGGCGAACCTCAAAGTTTTTACTTCTTCTCCATGAATTTTAATACCTACTCCGAATTTTTCTTTTGTTTCCTTTACTGCTTGCTCAATATACATATTGAATAACATCGGGGAGAGGCTACAACCCTGTCTCACTCCTTTCCCAACCACTGCTTCCCTTTCATGCCCCTCGACTCTTATAACTGCAACCTGGTTTCTGTACAAATTGTAAATAGCCTTTCGCTCCCTGTATTTTACCACTGCCACCTTCAGAATTTGAAAGAGAGTATTCCAGTTAACGTTGTGAAAAGCTTTCTCTAAGTCTACAAATGCTAGAAAATTAGGTTTGCCTTTTCTTAATCTGTCTTCTAAGATAAGTCGCAAGGTTAGTATTGCCTCACGTGTTCCAACATTTCTACGGAATCCAAACTGATCTTCCCCGAGGTCCGCTTCTACCAGATTTTCCATTCGTCTGTAAAGAATTCGCGTTAGCATTTTGCAGCTGTTACTTATTAAACTGATAGTTCGGTAATTTTCACATCTGTCAACACCTGCTTTCTTTGGGATTGGAATTATTATATTCTTTTGAAGTCTGTGGGTATTTCGCCTGTCTCATACATCTTGCTCACCAGATGGTAGAGTTATGTCATGACTGGCTCTCCCAAGGCCATCAGTAGTTCTAATGGAATGTTGTCTACTCCCGGGGCCTTGTTTCGACTCAGGTCTTTCAGTGCTCTGTCAAACTCTTCACGCAGTATCTTATCTCCCATTGCATCTTCATCTACATCCTCTTCCATTTCCATAACATTGTTCTCAAGTACATCGCCCTTGTATAAACCCTCTATATACTCCTTCCACCTTTCTGCCTTCCCTTCTTTGCTTAGAACTGGGTTGCCATCTGAGCTCTTGATATTCATAGAAGTGGTTCTCTTCTCTCCAAAGGTCTCTTTAATTTTCGTGTAGGCAGTATCTATCTTACTCCTAGTGAGACAAGCCTCTACATCCTTACGTTTGTCCTCTAGCCATCCCTGCTTAGCCATTTAGCACTTCCTGTCGATCTCATTTTTGAGACGTTTGTATTCCCTTTTGCCTGCTTCATTTACTGCGTTTTTATATTTTCTCCTTTCATGAATTCAATATTTCTTCTGTTACCCAATGATTTCTACTAGCCTTTGTCTTTTTACCTACTTGATCTTCTGCTGCCTTCACTACTTCATCCCTCAGAGCTACCCATTCTTCTTCTACTGTATTTCTTTCCCCCATTCCTGTCAATTGTTCCCTTATGCTCTCCCTGAAACGCTCTACAACCTCTGGTTCTTTCAGTTTATCCAGGACCCATCTCTTTAAATTCCCGCCTTTTTGCAGTTTCTTCAGTTTCAATCTGCAGTTCATAACCAATAGATTGTGGTCTGAATCCGCATCTGCCCCTGGAAATGTCTTACAATTTAAAACCTTTTTCCTAAATCTCTGTCTTACCATTATGTAATCTATCTGATACCTTTTAGTATCTCCAGGATTCTTCCAGGTATACAACCTTCTTTCATGATTCTTGAACCAAGTGTTAGCTATGATTAAGTTATGCTCTGTGCAAAATTCTACAAGGCGGCTTCCTCTTTCATTTCTTCCCCCAAGCCATATTCACCTACTATGTTTCCTTCTCTCCCTTTTCCTACTGACGAATTCCAGTCACCCATGACTATTAAATTTTCGTCTCCCTTCACTACCTGAATAATTTCTTTTATCTCGACATACATTTCATCAATTTCTTCATCATCTGCAGAGCTAGTTGGCATATAAACTTGTACTACTGTAGTAGGGATGGGCTTTGTGTCTATCTTGGCCACAATAATGCGTTCACTATGCTGTTTGTAGTAGCTAACCTGCACTCCTATTTTTTTATTCATTATTAAACCTACTCCTGCATTACCTCTATTTGATTTTGTATTTATAACCCTGTAATCACCTGACCAAAAGTCTTGTTCCTCCTGCCACCGAACTTCACTAATTCCCACTATATCTAACTTTAACCTATCCATTTCCCTTTTTAAATTTTCTAACCTACCTGCCCGATTAAGGGATCTGACATTCCACGCTCCGATCCGTAGAACGCCAGTTTTCTTTCTCCTGATAACGACGTCCTCTTGAGTAGTCCCCGCCCGGAGGTCCGAATGGGGGACTATTTTACCTCCGGAATATTTTACCCAAGAGGACGCCATCATCATTTAATCATACAGTAAAGCTGCATGTCCTCGGGAAAAATTACGGCTGTAGTTTCCCCTTGCTTTCAGCCGTTCGCAGTACCAGCACAGCAAGGCCGTTTTGGTTAATGTTACAAGGCCAGATCAGTCAATCGTCCAGACTGTTGCCCCTGCAACTACTGAAAAGGCATCTGCCCCTCTTCAGGAACCACATGTTTGTCTGGCCTCTCAACAGATACCCCTCCGTTGTGGTTGCACCTACGGTACGGCCATCTGTATCGCTGAGGCACGCAAGCCTCCCCACCAACGGCAAGGTCCATGGTTCATGGGGGGAGATGATCAAAATGAATTGCAAAATGATATGGCCAAGATAGCTGTATGGTGCGAAAAGTGGCTAAATAATGCGTTAAGTTTTCTCCAGAAGTACTAAAAGAAATCCGCTAAATTTCGGTTACACGATAAATCACACAAATCTAAAGGCTGTAAACTCAGCTAAACTCTCAGGGATTAAATTGGAGCGATGACACAGATAATGCTGTGGCTATAGGAGACCAAAGTCTGCTATTTGTTGGCAAAACACTTAGAAAGTGCATTAGAGACTGTTTACACTCCGCTTATCAGCCCTATTCTGGAGTACTGCTGTGCGGCGTCGGATTCACATCAGATGGGACTGACGGAGGGCATAGAAAAACTTTAAAGAAGGGCACTTCGTTGTGTATTATCGCGAAATAGGGGAGAGAGAGTGCCGTGGACATGATACGCGAAAAGATGTGGCAGTAACTGAAGCAAAGACACTTTTCGTTGACGCAGGATATTCTCGTGAAATTCATATCACCAACTTTCTCCTCCGATTGCGAAAATGTCCTGTTGGCGCCAGCCTACGTAGGAAAAAATGTTCATCATGATAAAATAAGAGATATCATAGCCCGCAAAGAGACTGATTTGAGTGCTCGTCTTTCCCATGCACAGTTCGTGAGTGGTACAATAGAGAAATACTGTAGCTTGAAGTGGTTCAATGAACTCTCTGCCAAGCATTTAATTGTGAATTAATGTTGATATGTAGATAATCAGATCGGCCCCATAGGATAAAATCTGTTGCCATATCTGGATATGCAAAAGATGGGACCGAAAGTACTAGGATGCAGCCACTAACATAACAGTCCAAATGTTAATACACCGAAAAACAAAATACCTCTGTCTACATTATTACACACTCTTCCGTGAGTACAGTAAGTGGTGCTATAGAATGCATGTCTACGTTGGTATCGCGAGCTACTCTAGAAGTCGGCACCGCAGTTTCAAAATAACAGCTAAGTACACACATATTGTTGTGTGTGAAATCTTATGGGACTTAACTGCTAAGGTCATCAGTCCCTAAGCTTACACACTACTTCACCTAAATTATCTTAAGGACAAACACACACACACATGCCCGAGGGGGGCTCGAACCTCCGCCTGGATCAGCCGCACAGTCCATGACTGCAGCGCCTAGACCGCTCGGCTAACCCCGCGCACCACACGCATGTTGTTACGCGATTACAAGTGCTCACATTCATCACCACATTACAACCGACAGACCCCAGCATAAATATTCTTAGTTCTGTATATCAGATGTCGCAGTGGTAGTACAAATCGGTACTATCATCTCACATCAGATTAAAGCATGGCTCTACCACTCCATACAATTAAATGTGCCTCAGTTATTACCACAGAATATGTCAGTATCCTATGTTTTTAAAAAACTATCTGTGAAACAATGTGCAACATTCATAAAACGTAATTTAAGAAAATTTCTAAGAATATTTTATAAACGTTGTTAATAATTCTTTACCATGGAAATTTGGTAGGTAGTTTCGGCAGTCACTGACATCGTAAATGTACCCTCATTACTACGAGGGCAATAACAAAAGTAAGCTCTCCTATTTTTTTTATAAGTACAGAACTCTGTGTGGCAGTTGGTCACACTGTTATGAAGAGTGCTTCACGCGCTGTGTGTGAACATGCGCACGCCGCGCTGAGGCGCTCAGTCTTGGCTTGGCAGCCGTTGAGAATGGAGCTCCGGTTGGAAGTTACCGCCAAGTGCGAAATGCGAGCAGTTATTCGGTTTTTGAACGAAAAGGACACTGCGCCGAGTGAAATCCATCGCCAATTGTCGGAAGTGTATGGTGAGTCGTGGATGGACGTCAAAAATGTTCGTAAGTGGTGTAGAGAGTTTGCAGCTGGTCGGACCGAAATTCACGACCAACAAAGGAGCGGGAGACCGTCAGTTTCTGAGGAGGAGTGTTGAAGGTTGAGCAAAGCATTCATGAAGATCGGTGGATCACCCTGGATGTTCTCTGCTCGTTGGTTCCTGAGATTTCCCGAAGCACCGCTCACAGAATTTTAACGGAAACATTGAACTACCGGAAGGTGTGAGCGAGATGGGTGCCACGCACGTTGACTGAGGACGACATGAGGCAACGAGTTGATGCTTCCCGCGCATTTCATCACCGCCTTGCAGCCGAACAGGACACCTTTCTGGACTCAGTTGTCACGGGTGACGAAACCTGGGCACTTTACACCTAAGATCAAGCAACATCCACGCCAGTGGCAGCATCCTTCTTCGCCAAAGCCGTGGGAATTAAAACAAACACAGTCTGCCGGTAAAGTCATGGCAACCGTTTTTTGGGATCGGAAAGGGGTATTGTTTGTCGACTTCATGCCCACTGGACCACAATTAACGCTGGCAGGTACTGTGAGACTCTGAAAAGCTCAAACGGGCAATTCAGAAAAGGAGAAGAGGAACGTTGAGCAAGGGCGTACACGTTCTCCAAAACAACGCTCGCCCACACATCGATCGGCAAACAGTTGCCCTCTTGCAACAGTTTCAGTGGAACGTAATCACCCACCTACCTTATAGTCCTGACTTGGCGCTTAGTGACTATCACCTGATCACTAGGTTAAAAGAACATTTGGCCGGAAAGCGATTCAGCTCCGACGAAGAGGTGAAAGAAGAGGTTCATAACTTTCTGAACAGCATGTCGGCGAGTTGGTGTGACTTGGGCATACAAAAACTACCACAACATCTACAAAAGTGCATCGACAGAAATGGTGATTATGTCGAAAAATAGCTAAATGCTCAAGCTGTAAACTGACGTAAACCATTACAGAAATAAACAGGTTTATGTAGTTATATAAAGATAGGAGACCTTACTTTTGGGATTACCCTCGTAGCTTCTGGTTGGGAATTACTTTACATTATCTTATTCATTTTCCTTATTTAGATTAGTTTATTGATTTAGTCGAGGATTTTTATTTTTTTAGTTTCTATTTTCTTTTATTTTTTTAAAGAGCAAGATCGTAGGACACAGGTCGTAGATATAAATGACATAATTGATATACAGGGTGTTACAAAAAGGTACGGCCAAACTTTCAGGAAATATTCCTCACACACAATAAAGAAAAGATGTTATGTAGATATGTGTCCGGAAACGCTAAAGTTCCATGTTAGAGCTCATTTTAGTTTCGTCAGTATGTACTGTACTTCCTCAATTCACCGCCAGTTGGCCCAATTGAAGGAAGGTAATGTTGACTTCGATGCTTGTGTTGACATGCGACTCATTGCTCTACAGTACTAACATCAAGCACATCAGTACGTAGCATCAACAGGTTAGTGTTCTTCACGAACGTGGTTTTGCAGTCAGTGCAATGTTTACAAATGCGGAGTTGGCAGATGCCCATTTGATGTATGGATTAGCACGGGGCAATAGCCGTGGCGCGGTACATTTGTATCGAGACAGATTTCCAGAACGAAGGTGTCCCGACAGGAAGACGTTCGAAGCAATTGATCGGCGTCTTAGGGAGCACGGAACATTCCAGCCTATGACTCGCGACTGGGGAAGACCTAGAACGACGAGGACACCTGCAATGGACGAGGCAATTCTTCGTGCAGTTGACGATAACCCTAATGTCAGCGTCAGAGAAGTTGCTGCTGTACAAGGTAACGTTGACCACGTCACTGTATGGAGAGTGCTACGGGAGAACCAGTTGTTTCCGTGCCATGTACAGCGTGTGCAGGCACTATCAGCAGCTGATTGGCCTCCGCGGGTACACTTCTGCGAATGGTTCATCCAACAATGTGTCAATCCTCATTTCAGTGCAAATGTTTTCTTTACGGATGAGGCTTCATTCCAACGTGATAAAATTGAAAATTTTCACAATCAACATGTGTGGGATGACGAGAATCCGCACGCAATTGTGCAATCACGTCATCAACACAGATTTTCTGTGAACGTTAGATCAGGCATTGTTGGTGATGTCTTGATTGGGCCCCATATTCTTCCACCTACGCTCAAATGGTTCAAATGGCTCTGAGCACTATGGGACTTAACATCTGTGGTCATCAGTCCCCTAGAACTTAGAACTACTTAAACCTAACTAACCTAAGGACATCACACACATCTATGCTCGAGGCAGGATTCGAACCTGCGACCGTAGCAGTCGCGCGGCTCCGGACGGAGAGCCTAGAACACGCTGAATGGAGCACGTTATCATGATTTCATACGGGATACTCTACCTGTGCTGCTAGAACATGTGCCTTTGCAAGTACGACACAACATGTGGTTCATGCACGATGGAGCTCCTGCACATTTCAGTCGAAGTGTTCGTACGCTTCTCAACAACAATCGGTGACCGATGGATTGGTAGAGGCGGACCAATTCCATGGCCTCCAACTCTCCTGACCTCAACCGTCATGACTTTCATTTATGGGGGCATTTGAAAGCTCTTGTCTACGCAACCCCAGTACCAAATGTAGAGACTCTTCGTGCTCGTATTGTGGACGGCTGTGATAAAATACGCCATTCTCCAGGGCTGCATCAGCGCATCAGGGATTCCGTGCGACGGAGGGTGGATGCGTGTATCCTCGCTAATTGAGGACATTTTGAACATTTTCTGTAGCAAAGTGTTTGAAGTCACGCTGGTACGTTCTGTTGCTGTGTGTTTCCATTCCATGATTAATGTGATTTGAAGAGAAGTAATGAAATGAGCTCTAACTTGGAAAGTAAGCGTTTCAGGACACATATCCACATAACATATTTTCTTTCTTTGTGTGCGAGGAAAGTTTCCTGAAAGTTTGGCCGTACCATTTTGTAGCACACTGTATACGTTGTGACATATTTTACCGCGAATTTCATATAGAAAATTCTCATCGAGTTCGTGGCATTTTGTAGGGAAGCAGCACACTCACGCCTTATAAAATTCACATCAGTCTTTCCATTGTGTGCCAGCCTAGTCCGCTGTAACTAGCTCTGACGTCATAAATATTGCGCAATACTTTAAAATGAAGTAAATAACCTGAAACGTTTCTAGCATGTCAGGAGTAATACTAAATCAATATGTGTTGAATCTCAGTTCAATAACTTTAACCATTTTCGAAATTTGGACGTTTTTCAGTAAAAATCATTGGCGCAACAGAAAAGAGCTAAAAACTTAAAAATTTATGTTTAGATTCCTTTTGCATAAGAATTTAGTAGAAACAGTATTCTGGATCTCACAAATTAAAATTTTAGTTGAAATTCATGATTTTCTGGTTTTTGTCTTAGAAATTAAGGAAGCAAGATAGATTAAGTAGACGAATAAATAAAGCTAGGATGTTTAAATTTAAACAGAAGGGAGATCCGCTATAATCATAAAAATGTGAGAAGTTTCAAGAGAATAACTATAAAACTATAGCTATAGCGTATCTCCAAAGATCAAGTTCACAGCTCGTCTACTGCGTGTAGAGTAATTACTTCTCTCGCCAAAAATATGTGACTTAGCCACGTCAGACATTTATTATGATTACTTACTTGAGTGATGATTGCACAATGAAATTGAAAGTTTCATCAGCCTTCAGCAAAGGAAGCAATGATTAATTCGATAACTTAAAGTGGTGCATTACTAGCCCAGCGGCTAGTCCGGAGAGCGGGTTTGATCAGGCGTTCCCTTAGCCGTCCGCACCGCGGCTTTATATGTAAGAACGCTGCGCGAGAAAAAAAAGAAAGGCCCCAGTTGTCTCCAGACGCTGATTAGCGCACCCCCTGTGCCGGGAGTCGCGTCGCGTCGGTATCGTTGATGTAAACAGCCTCCGATGCAGTAATAAGTTACTCGGGATACGAGTAACCATGAAATCGTTTTCGAGTGAAGTGTTAAATTTGGGATGATGTTAATGACCTATCTTTAGTTTGCGTATGTCGTATTTTCACGTGCCGCCGCAGGATAGACATTCTACCATTATTAGCGTGGCGTTTGATGAACATTATCATCAAATTTGGCGAGCATTCACTTAAACATTTAATTTGAACAGTCATAGTTGCATCAGTGTATTAGACTCTGAACTACTCTGGTAGTTGGACTGTGTGGATTCGTTTTGGTCTGTGACTTTCAGAATATAGTGAACATTTTAGAGAGAATGGTTTTTGATTATGAATCCCAGACAATCTCCTAATTCCTCAGATCAATAAGCTGCAGCTATAAATGTATTTATCAGATTAAGTGGGCACTAGGAATTCTAATTACAGGCTTCACGGTTTGCTAATCACTTTCTGGCTGCCAATATTGTAGTTAGGGAGCCAGTGTTGAGAACGGCAAACAACAGCATTAAATAAATAATAGGAACATTAACAATTATTCCACCCGCCGCCCCACAAAAGGCAGCTCGTTTTGTATTATCGCGAAATAGGAGAGATAGCGTCACAGACATGATACATGAATTGGAGTGGTAATCATTAAAACAAAGGCGTTTTTCGTTGCGACAGGTTCTTCTCATGAAACTTCAATCACCAGTTTTCTCCTTCGAGTGCGAAAACATTCTGTTGGTACCCACCTACATAGGGAGAAATGATCATCAAGATAAAACTTAAGTGCTCGTTTTTCCTGCGTGCCGTTCGAGAGTGGTACGGCAGAGAGACAGCATGAAGGTGGTTTATTGAACCCTGTGCCAGGCACTTTATTGTGATTAGCAGACTGATCACGTAGATGTAGATGTAGATGAAAGTGCTTCCAGCAGTCATTGTAGCACAATCACAGTCCATAGGGAGTTAAAAAGACATTTCATCATCATCCACACATTTCTGAAGTCAAGAACGACGCCACTGGAAAGGAGGTGCCTGGAAATGAGTGATCTGGACTGGCGAATCACCCTGCACCCTGTGGCAACTCGATGGAAGGTATTCGGCTCGGCGAATGCTTGGATAACCTTCCCCTTCCATCACGTGTAGCGCCAAAAGTCAAGTACAGAGGAGCTAGTGTTCTAGTAAGGGGCTGTTTTTCGTTTTTAGGGTGAGGTCCATATGTTTCGCTACATGGGGGATATGAGTACATTTCACGGCATCGTGTACTACGTACAATAGACGCACAATTCGGGGACGGTGAAGTCAGTATGTCAGTGCAACCTGTCAAATACGCAGGATCTGTGAGGCAACGTTCCGGGGAGAACCTCGTTCCTAAAATGGACTGGCCTAACCAGGGTCCCGACCTGAACCCACGGAGCACCTTTGGGATGAGTGAGCACGTCGACTTTGTTCAAGACCCCAGCATCCAACTTCACTGTTTTCATATCTAGTAGAAGAATGGGCCACCATTGCTCCAGAGACGTTCAGACACCTCACTCAGAGTGTTCCCAGCACAGTTCTACCCACCGTGGACGCGAAGGGAGGACACACCCGACATTAATGTCCACTGATAAGTATCCGCACAATTTCCATCAGGTAGTGTGTATATCCACAAATTTACCAGAAAAAAGCTGTGAACCGATTGGGTGCCTCGGACACCTCCTCATGTATATACTTTGCCTGATGACAGCGAGGCAGTAGCCATACTTGTGCCACACCCCGACCACTGCACATCCGCGGCGATCGATCAAGAGTGGCGTGTGAGAGGGGGGAGGGGGGGGGGGGAAGAACAGTGGGGTGAATTACGGACTCCTCTGCTGTATTGTCCCGGCAGATACCTGAGAACAGGGGCGTTCCTCGGTGAACACCCTCAGTTCCCAATTAAGCCTTTAAGTAATCCGATTTCCTGTTGTAAGACAGGGAAGCGAACAGCAGACAGGGACCTTCCATAGACAATCGGCGTTCTCAGCCTCTGGCGGACCCCTGCAAAACGGAACAAACGGCGGCTCCCCTCTAGACTACAGGCTTCGACATCTCCATACACCCACTGTTCCAACTCTTGCCTCTATTCACTATATACATGATATAATGTTGTAGGCAGCTCGTAATTTTTTACCTTAGTGAGTAACCAGAACAACAGTATGTTCTGTGAACTAAAGTATCTGAAGCTTCCAGGAAAAATTCTTACTTTGAAAGTATCGGAACTCATGTAAGCACCTCTAAAGTTGTGCAGGGTTTAATAATTGGAGTTAGATGTTCTCAAATTTAAATCTATATCAGTCGGGGGTGTCAGGAAAAGGCTAAACAAAGTTTTAAAAAACTACGTATGTAACATTTCTGGGCGTTTAAAGAAGATAAAAAAACACTTTCTTGCGTCACGAAAAGTCACAGGTGGGCGGATTCCCCATCAGTGGCCACGAAAGCACTGACGGTAGTGTTATTCACAGATAGTGATGAAACTTCAGCCAAAGCTGCAACCAGCATCGCTTCGGCCAGTCATTACTACTCAGAAGCCGGAATTTCCATTCACTAGTGAGTCGTGGAATCATTTTCTGAAGAAACTCAACAGACATGTACAGTATTTTCAGAATACAGAAGCTTGCTGTAATAATACTATCTGGTAATAGTGTTAGAACATCCTGCATAGGCGTGAAATCTTCTCGGGTGATCAGCCGAGTAAAGGCGTCGTCTTCTCGCAACGTTTCGAAGGGTTTCGTACCCATCATCTTCAACGAAGATGATGGGTACGAAACCCTTCGAAACGTTGCGAGAAGACGACGCCTTTACTCGGCTGATCACCCGAGAAGATTTCACGAATGGAATACGCCGAGAAAGTCTCAAATCACATCCTGCATAGGCATTTCAAAATTTTTAATGTTTTGAGAATTTTTTGCATTGCATGTATTCATTAATATCGTTCGTCATGACCAATATCTACATCTACAGACCGAGCGAGGTGGCGCAGTGGTTAGACACTGGACTCGCAGTCGGTAGGACGGCGGTTCAATCCCGCGTCCGGCCATCCTGATTTAGGTTTTCCGTGATTTCCCTTAATCACTCCAGGCAAATGCCGGGATGGTTCCTCTGAAAGGGCACGGCCGACTTCCTTCCCCATCCTTCCCTAATCCGATGAGACCGATGACCACGCTGTCTAGTCTCCTTCCCCAAACAACCAACCGACCATCTACATCTACAGCTACATCGCATATTCTGTAAATCACATTTAAGTGCCTGGTAGAGGGTTCATCGAGCCACCAATCAATGTTCTCTCAAAAGCAAGTGAAAAACACAAATAGCAATAGTACAAAAAACACCGTCTACAAAGACTTGAAGGGGTTACCGTCAGTACCGGAAGGAGTCACATACTGAGTACACTTGTATTTACGAGGATCGTTCAAAACGTAGTTCCCCACATTTTATTAAAAATGGTTCAAATGGCTCTAAGCGCTATGGGACTTAACATAGGAGTTCTTCAGTCCCCTATACTTAGAACTACTTAAACCTAACTAACCTAAGGACATCACACACATCCATGCCCCAGGCAGGATTCGAACCTGCAGCCGTAGCGGCAGCGCGTTTCCGGACTGAAGCGCCTAGAACCGCTCGGCCACAAGAGCCGGCCACATTTTATTAAAAAGCCATTAATATACATAGACAAACATTCCTGTAGGTGCTTCACATCTGATGTTTTTCTGTGCGGTGGTGAAGTTTCGACCGTTCTGACAGATGGCAGAGCCGTAGTACATCTTCAAAATGGCGTGTACATACGACTGACGTTACAAGCAGCGTGCTGTTATTGAATTCTTATGTGCAGAAAAAGAAACCGTGGTGAACACTCATTAACGTTTCTGTACAATGTATGCCGATGCTGCAGTTAACAGGAGTACAGTTTCACGGTGGGTAAAGAAAGTTACAGCCTCAGAAAATGCAGAAACATGGCTCCATGATCCGCCACCCTCGGGACAGTCCTGTCACAGCCACTGCTTCAAGAACTCTAAATCGTGCGGATGACATTATTCGTGCCGACCGGTGCATCACAACTCGGCAGTTGGCTCTACAGTTGTCGGTCAGCACTGGAAGTGGGTCTGCAATGATCGAGACTTTGGATATTCGAAGAGGTGCTCACGATGGTTCCACGAATGCTCATAGCGGACCACAAGATTCAGAGAAAGGCCATTTCATGTGAATTGTTGTAGCGTTCTGAGGCCGACGAAGAGGCCATTCTGTCACTGATCGTTACGGGGAACGAATGCTTGGTGTACCACTTTGCACCGGATACAGAAAGGTAGTCCATGGAGTAGCATCATCCTCATTCACTACAAAGGAAGAAATTCAAGACAGTCCCCTCTGCCGGAAAAGTCATGGTGACAGTATTCTGTGTTTGTTATGGCGTCATTCCCGTGGATGTGATACCAAGAGGGTCAACCATCAATTCAGATGCTCACATGAAGACTGAATATACTCAGGAACCGTTTCCGACTGATAGGACTGGAATCCAGCAGAAATCTTCCTTCAACACGATAATTCGCGATCACACACAAGTCTGAGAACGCGGGAACACATTGCCAAATTGAGTTGGACATCTACCCTACAGTCCAGTCTTGGTACCCTCGGACTTACAACTCTTTGAGCCGCTTAAAGGTTGTCTATGGGGAACACACTTTGAAGATGACGAGAGTGTCAGGACCAAAGATTTTACCAGCAGGGAATACATGCTCTTCCACATTGGCGTACGCCCATGGAACGTAATGGAGACAATGTAGAAAAAAATAGGACCTGAACAAGAAATGTTGATGTATATAGTCACCAAATTCCGACTCTTAACAATAAATGTGTTCTGAGGAAAAATTTTGGGACATTACTTATTGAACGTCTCTCGTAGTAACCTGGAAGTGCACATTAAATGCCACTAGATTGTCTGGCGGAGTTTGAGACCAAATTAAAAGACATTTGTTGGGCAATTCCTTCATCTCCATTGGAGAGTTTCTCCGCAGATACTCTTAAATGTTTTCGATTATTTTATAATTATCGTTATAAAACTTCTTCACTAATATATTGTCATTTCACTGTAACTCTTTTAAATTAAAACTATTGTACGTCGTTGATTTCATATATCCCCGAGACCACTCTTTGTCGTATTCGTGGAACACGATTAATATAGTATAATGGAAATGCAAATGCGTGAACCCATAGTGGTAAGGAAGGGCGCTGCTTGATTGTGCAGACACACACCCCACCCAATAGTGAGTCAGGACCATCTGGGCTGACGACAGTGAGTCATAAATGTGTTACCCTGAGGTAGCTCGTTATTTGGTATCTCGATCCGTTACGTGTCCGTGGTTGGTGACAAAAAGTCAGCTGGGTAATCAGCCTGCAGAGATGTATGGAAATACCTTGGACAGCAAAGCGAGAAAACAGTCGGTACACCAACGTTTATGTAAATAAGACAGGTAATATTTCTTACGTGCGCAGCCATTTGAAATTGTTCGCTCCCCCCTCTGTTCATTCTGGGATACAAGCGTTGTTTGATTCGAAGGAGGCTGTTACTGGCCGTTTAAATTCCTCGTTACCGCCGTTTCACGGGTGAGTATCTGTCAATCTCGCAGTTCTCAACACTATAGGTAAATAAATCTCCCTAAGTGGTTTCTATTGTTCCCAGGCGTCATATATAGGGTCATACAAAAATATGGAGAAACCCGTAGGAATGAATGCTTCAGTATACACGGGATAGGCAAAATAATGTGAACAGCCGTAGTAATGGGATGGTTGACGGTCAACAACACAGGTAAGGCACGTGTCGCGCTGGACTGTGCGTGTTCAGTACGGTCTAGGCATTAGGGTAGGTTGTCCACGAGTAGTGCACACTTCGTATTTCATTTCAGAGGCCGAGGTCAAGGTGCAATGAAAGACCCAACAGAGTTCGAAAGAGGGCAGATTGTGGGGGCCCAATTAGCTGGAGCATTAGTAACCAAGACAGCCTACATATTGAATGTTTCAAGAGGAACTGTTTCAATAGTCATGACAGCCTACACCAAACGTGGAAAGGCTTCATCGTGTAAATGTGAAGTAGGCGCAAATCAAAACTAAATAACAGAGACCGTCGTACGCTAACACGAATTGTGTCAAAACAACACAAAACTACGGCGGCGAAAGTGACTGCAGAGCTCAATAGTCGTATTCGAGACCCCGTATCTGTCGATACTGTCCGCCGAGAACTCCATAAAGCGAAAATTCATCGATGATCTGTTATAGTGAAACCATTACTGAGAACAACCAACGCAAAGAAGCGTAAGAGCTGACGGCTGATCTGTGGAACCACGTCAGATGGTACGACGAGTGAACGTTTTCGTTATTTCCTACATCGGGCCGGGTTTACCTCTGGAGAGGCCTACAATCCTGATTGCTCGATTCCTACGGTTAAGCTTAAAGGTGGAAGTGTGATGGTGTGGACAGCCATGTCGTGGTATTCTCCTGGCCCATCGTTAGTCTCAAAGGCCGTGCTACAGCCAACGATTACGTGAACATTTTAGGTGATGATTCAGATGTTGTTCCCCAACAATAATTCCATACTTCAGGACGATAATGCAACCTTTCACACAGCCAGGACAGCACAATCGAGATATGCGTAGCATGCAGCTGTACTGCAGCGTCTTCCCTGGCCAGCGCAGTCCCCGGACTGGAACATTACCGAACCCTTGTGGACGGTATTGGAGCGCAGACTCCGGAGCAGATTTCCGCCTCCCTCGTCACTACAGAAGAGCTTCTGATAGTAGAGTGGCATAATACTCCACTGGAACGTATACAATCAATATATGCCAGAATTCTAAGAAGAATCGCAGCTGTATTACGAGAAAATGGCGATCAACCCCCCATTAATGAATCATTCCCAAGTACGTACAGGTGTTCACATTATTTTTCCTATCCCCTGTAGATGCATATGCTTGCCCAGCCAGCATCTGGCAGTGTTGCATTTAACCACAAACGGCACCTCTGCAGTAGCAAATATCAGTCATGGTCAGAGCATGTTTTGTGTGGTCGTGGCTGCTTTATGTCGGAACTAAGTGAATTCGAATATGGGAAAATTGTTGCGGCTCATATGCTGTGCAACGTCCCCTTAGAACAATTATACATGACTGTGCTTAAACTGACACACAATATTTTTAGCGCAACGCAATTTGACTTTCAAAAATCCCTACAAAAGAATGGCCCTGACTAACATTAACCTACACACTTCACAAATCACTTACGTCACAAAAATCTTCGTTACTCGAACTACTACAATACAGCGAGCGCCACTACTTCCAGCTAAATAAAAGATTGAAACTACGGAAGGTACTAACGACTGATAGGCATAGTTAGCAAATGAAAGATTTTAATAGAGAACAAACAATGTATTTACCTTAATAGTCATAATATATATAGCAGTTCATGACATCCAGTCTTACAAATTTCAAAACTCTGCCATCTCTCTCCCCACATCCACCACTGCTGGCGGCTCACCTCCAACTGTGCAACGCTACGCGATGTTCACATCCAGCTGCCCAACACTACAATGGCAGACAACATTGCAAACTAGCCACAGACTGCACACAGCACAGCCAGTGATTTTCATACAGAGCGCTTCGTAACGTTGCCAATAAGAAAACATGAACAGCCTACTTACATAGCCCCCATGCTCCCCACAAAAAATTTTACAAATTGTTTTGGGCAGTGGCCAATAATGATTTGATAAAATTTTTCATAATTACAATAACAAAGATATCAAATACACACACTTATTGATACAATGTTGGTCAACAGCTAAAATTTTCTCACAGTCCATAAAGACAGTCCTGATCATTCATCACAGTAAAATTGCAGTGTTTTTCTCAAAGGCTGAGCAGTAAAAGAAAATGCACACGGAAGTAGTGGATTTCCATGCAATCTTGAAGAAGTAGTGTTGTCCTTCCAACGGAAAGACAGTGCTGACTCTTGACATGCTGACAGGTAATGGGCCACAACAGAGCAAACCCACAGCAGAGTCATTCGACGTTTTGATGAATATTGGTAGGTAGGTCATCACAGAGCAGACCCACTGTAGTCCTGGTAGAGATTGTGGTATTGGCGGGCCACCAGAGGTGCAGACCACTGCAATCCTTGTAGAAATAATGGTACTGGTGAGTCAACAAAGGTGTAGACCCACTGTAGTCCTTGTAGAAATAATGGTATTGGTGGGTCATCAAAGATGCAGACCCACTGTAGTCCTTGTGGAGATGGCCAGCAGCCATCTGTTGTGACTGTGCAGGTGCACAATCCCGATTGAAGAGTCTTGCGGACAATGTAGTAGGTCAATAACCACCACTTGTGAACTCACAAAGTTTCTGTAATTGTCCTTAGAACCAGCAATGCTGTTATCCAGCCCCTTGCTGAATTATAAACACATGTGCAAACACTATCAGTCCCTACTTCTCACATATTGTCCATATACTATGACCAACAGAAACGTGTGCAGTGAAATGTAACTTACAAGTTACTTAATCTGATGAACTGGTGTCCATTACAATTTTATAACATAGGAATACAATTACAAAGATACAGAATACATCATCAAAGAACATAACAGTACAGATAATATTTGTAGTAATAGGGGTTTTACAAAAGAATAGAAATAAACATATACATCAGTGTTACAGGAATTATGACATGAGTACATACATAAAAGATCAGAATAACTTTCGAAACATCAACTTCACACATGAGCATTAAAACAAAACAGAAAAAATAATGTTTAAACATCTTTACAAAGAAAATAACATAGTATTTGAAAAATTCTACAACATAAATCTTATTAGCTAAACACATAAAGACAGGAAAAAGACCAATACACAAGGATACATAAACACATAGCGGAATAATACGAAAGGAAAGACAGGGTTCGTTTTCAGGGTAACATTTGGTACTGCAGTCCAACCCAAAACTTAATTCCATAGATCTTTCGTCTTATTTCAACATTTGTTTCCACCGAAAAAATCCCATCCAAGCATCCTTTCTGTATTTATTTCTTACCTCATTATTTATTTTCCATTATCTTACCCCATCATTTATTTCCAAGAAAATCCTACCTAAACCTTTTGTCTCTAAACCCTACTTTTTGTTCATATCCTCTTTTAAATACTTTTTTGGCCAACCATTTACTTATAGCTTCTCAATGCATTTCTTTCCATTCATCACAACTCGTTCTCTTATATAGCCTACCCCATTTCAAGCTAACTTAAATCTACTGAGCTCAGATGCTAAACTAAGGGACGAGGCAATGCAGCAGCACAAAACAATTAACACAAACAGCAATGATAAAAAATACAAAAGGCAAAGCAAGCAGCATAAATTAGCAAAGCAAATGCAATATTACAACTAATATAAGGCAATGCGCAGCAAACAAGAAAAATAAATTTGTAGTAAAAGTGGCTTAACAGAGCAATACAAAGTGGAATTTTGTAGCACTATTCCTGGCAAACAGCAGCTGCAAATGCAATAATTTATATCTAAACACGACGAAGCTCAAGCAGAAAAAAATATTACACTAAAGACAACAATGCAGACAAGGGAAATGTATATTTACATCGTAATGTCTATGTAATTAAAGTGGTGCACCACAAAAGCTAATTCTACAAAAAATTACCAAGTACTTGAAAAGAAAATTATATATGCAGTTACTGTTATTAGTCCCTTCTTATTGTTCTTTCCAATCCAAGAGCTCCTTTTTCGAAGAATGTGGATCATAAAGTAATTATTTAATAGATCTGTTGACAGAAAGTGTTCACATTAGCAAATGCATTTAATTTTATTTTATAAAACCAATGCTGCAACTCAGCTTCAAAAACAGATATCAAATGAAATAAGCAATTGCGCAAACCAAAGCATAAAAATATCATTCAATAGTCATGTGGCATTTCGTAAGTTAGTAGAAATTCTCTCAATTCTCGAAAGACAGTAGTCATATACACATGTATAGACATAAAAATATTTCTCGTCATTTCATTAGGCATTTCAGTAAATATCATAAATTAAGAGCTCCACAGTATAATCATACGTTTTCAAGTTTGAGCGTGTCGTATTTGCGATGCTTTCTACAAAGGAATGTAAATAGCGAGGATAATGGCGTCCCGTTTTTTTTCTCCACGTAATGGCTTTCTTTTGTCAGACGACTATCTCTCAGCTGGGCGCCCAAAACGCATTACGTCACGATCACTTACCTTTCTTACTGAAATATTTACGACAGCAGTTTCCGCTACAGTGGCAGTCTCATATAAAAAAATTCACAGGTTGAGAATTCGGTTACAAATGTGTAGAAACAAAATCCTATTGATATAACTGTCCAAATAATTTTCGGCGGCATTGTGATACATTCACGCATTTACACACATTTCATAACTCTTAAAGTACGATTTTTGGTTTCCAACATCCTTTTTCACAAGTCAGAGTCCCTAACCACTATTCATTACTCCTTACCTTATTACACACATATATATTCTTCGACACGTCAATCTTGCTACGACACTTCAATATTTCATCATAATAAATACATAGCATAATCAAATTCCTCATATAGCATCAGCTTATTGATCATAAACATACCTCAACAGCATAATCCACATCGTCGTTGTAAAAATAACATCATAACACCTCAGTCAAATCTCAAAATCGTCGTAGCTTTCTGCAATAATTTCAAAACCTAAAAAAAATTCTCTGCTGATTTCAATGGTATCATCTACATCAAACATACTTTAAAAATCATGATCTCATACCAAATACATCATTCAAAGCTCTCATAGTATCACAATGGTTCTGAAAATGTATGAACAGTTCACAAAGTACATACAAAATACAATTTCATAAGTAGTTACATCAACATCTATCACTGATGTAGTAAAACAATGTTTGTTTCTCTGTTAAATAATCAAATAGCTGTGTAATTCTGTGTTAGAGAAATATGGTACCGATGTGTAAAGTTGTATGAGCAAATACCATATTAGCTAGGGCTCCTTGTGCTTGCCAAACACAAGGTACACAAAGTAAGCGTGTACCCCCCTGAGGATTAATGTAATTATACCCTAAGGTGTTACAGATTGCAGCAATGGAATGACATGTATCTTGGAAAACTTACTTTGTAATTCAAAAATCTTGAAAAATAAATGGTTTAAGTACAAAATTAATCACTCAAATGCGTGTCATGTAGCGGTAAATGTGCGTCTTGCTGTAAGATAATCTCTGTGGATGTGTGGTAGTTATTGTCCTCCGAAAGCTAAGTTCTGCGGAAGCCATTGTACTTACCTCACGATAAACAAAAGTGAAATGCTTTGCGTATAGATATCTTAGTTATTACGCTTATTGCTGTGATGAAGAAAGTACTGTGCTGTAACGTATTGTTGTGCTACGGAAAAGGCAGTCTCATTGTAGCTATACCACAAAAGTTACTATTAAAACATGTTTTACTTTCCAGAAGAGTTCAGAAAAACTGTGCAGATATAAAACAGATACACCGAAAAAACAACATTGTAAATTGTCACTCATTAGTAGCGTCGTGGTAAAATCATGTAGCTGTCACATAAACTAACCACTGTGTCATCTGGTATCTCACAGAAAGTACTTTAAATCCAGAATGTATTTTCAAGTAAACCAAAATGTTGCATTAAAATCTCCTTAGCAGTACCAGTATATGTTCTAAGTATGTAAACCTTATGGTCGTTACGTAATCGTGCCACTAACAAGCAAGAATGTACACACACAATAACACTGTGTCGTCTGTTCACCATAACAATGCATTCGTAATTTCTGTTTAATTATGTTCTCTTGGTTCTTGACCGGAAATTTAACTTCAAACATTGTTGCATATTAACAGTTTCGTAAGTCTGACAAAGCATACTAAAAATGTGAAGTGAAAAATTTTATGGCAAAGACTAAGTTAAAACGCAGATATCTTTCAATAAACGGTGTTACATGTGAAATGTGGTACAAGCCTTTACTCTTCCTAGTGCTCAGAGTCAACTTCAAAGCAATTATCATGTTGTATACATCGGTAAGGAATGCTAAAATTTTTCTCAAGGTTAGCGTATATATTATTTTTCTCAAAGCCAGCCGGCGCACGTGGCTGCCTGCGGTGCGAGTCATTGTCTGTCTCTTTGTTGACGCGTGTCATTATTAGGATTGGGAGACCTACAAATTCACCTTGCCGAGTGGGTCCTGCCGTGTTTGAAACCCGCCAGTTCTGATGAAATTCAGGTCTGTCGTTACGATTATATCGTCTGTCGTCGTGTCGGTAGTTTCTGTAGTTTCTTTCTTGTCGGTTAAGTGGTGGAGAATTTCTCCCTGAATTATCACTGCACAGTGGACCATTGCGTCTGAAGTTATTTTGTCTCCCGTGATAATAATAGTTCTGGTTGCCATATTGTCTGTTTCTACGGTAATCTCTGTCATATTCATTACTACGGAAATGCGATCTTTCTCTGTAACTATTATTACTCTGCCAGTGGTTGTCATACGGGTGGTGTCTGTTTTGGTCACAATTTACGTTGTAAGAATAGACTTGTCGTGTCCAGTTATTGTTTCTGTCGTCACGGAATTGTGACGGATGTGACCTGTAATTATTGTTTTCCTGTTTTCGCATCCCGTGACTGTTTGTGTCAATCTCTAATTCTTGTAAGAGTCCCTGAAAAGCTTCAATGTCGTCTTTGCAACGTCCTGCCAAAATAATATTTCTTAAATGTTCAGGCAATTTGATTAAGCAAATGCGGATGAGTTCTGAGGGGCTGTATGGGTTTGACAGGTACTGATTCTTGTGCAACATGTCTTCAAAATATTTCACAAGACTGGAGAATTCAGATTGTTCGAAATGTTTCATCATTATGATGCTATGTTTTACTCGGTCTTGTGTAGCTTGATACCAATATGCTGAGAGGAAGGCATGATAAAATTCTCCTTCACTGTGACAATCATGAATGACCGATCCCATTCATTCTCTAAATAGCCACACATAAATTCTAATCTGTGCTCTAATGACCAGTTGGGAGGAAAACAATGAGAGAATTGATGGAGCCATGCTTGTGGATGAATGTCGTTGCCAGAATTCTTAAATGTTTTGAATTTACGTGTAGCAATGAACAGCTTATAGTCAAAATCATCATGTCGGCGAGTCGCATGTCGGTCACTGTTACGTCGATTCGGCGGTTCCATCTCAAAATTCGGTGTACCTTGCAAATTTCTTTCATAATTTCCGAAATGCCCTGAATTATTATTTTGTGGCTGATCCGTATTTCCATGTCCCTCTTCCCGTATTGGAGCACGAGTCGCCTCTAAAAGATGTAATTCCTGTATTTCCTGTGTCAACTGATGTTGTACTTCCCGGATTTCTCTTTGGTGTTGCGTATTAATTTGATTCTGATTTTGTTTGAATTTCCTAATTTGTTCGCACTCTTCTGTGCCATTAAAGACGACCGGTTTTGTGTCATTCAGATTATCATCTACCTTCGTAGATAAATTATTTAGCTGATCCGAAAGTTCAACTACTTTCTCTGATAATGAACTAATTTCCTCCATGTGTCTTTCTGAGCCAATTTTCAGAGTATCTACTGTGTCCTTCAAGTTTTTGCAAGTTGCGTAACCGAATCGGTAGATGCAACTGAGTCAATTTTAGCTTACAAGGTCTCGTGATTTTCATGAACTATAGTTTTTACATATAGATTTTATGTAACTCGGTAGTAAAATCTTCACGTGTTTGTTCAAGTGTGGTGTCTAACTTTTGAAGACTTTCTTCCATTGTGTCTAACTTTTGAAGATGTTGTTCCATTGTGCCTAACTTTTGAAGATTTTGTTCCATTGTGTCTAACTTTTGAAGATTTTGTCCCATTTGTTTCTGATTTTGTTCAAGCGTTGTGTCTAACTTTTGTTGCCTTTGTCCCATTTGTTGCAATAACTGTAATAACAATGCACTGGTGTCTGAAACATGTTCCTCAGTGCTTTTCGGCAGTGAAGTTGCACCGGCAACATTCACATTTTGACAAGCAGAAAATGTGTCTTGACTTATTTGAAAAAACGGTGAGGACCCAAAACCTGAATCTGCAGTATTTGCAAATTTGTGTCCTGTCATTCCTGATTCCTGAGGCGGGCTCTTGCCGACTGATCGATCGATAATGCTTCCCTGTTCACTAATTGTTTCACTTCCTACACCATTATTTGCAGCCTGCTCCATTTCCCTATGCGCAATTACCAAGTTACTACTTTGAACATTAGTTAATTCATTACTCTGCGGCGCTAACACACTGCTTTCGTCTTCACTGTCATTTCTCAGTTTACTTTGAAGCCTAGTATTACGTTTTTCACACGCCATTATTGTCACAATATTTCACACGACAACACAGAAAAACACAACTTGAAGAGCAAAATAGCAAACCACATTAACATAGCACTGAAAATAATATCTAGTTAATTGCAAGCGCATCAGCGAAATACTTGGTGCAAATCTACATGGATGCCACAACAACAATGAAAGACTGCAACTACAAAGTAGATTCTCTCCACAATTACGCGCTAGCAATAAACAATAGCTACACTAATTACAAAAACTACAAGAAAAAAAGTGAGGTATCCTCGGCTAAGGGTCGACATATGCAACGTCCCCTTAGAACAATTATACATGACTATGCTTAAACTGACACACAATATTTTTAGCGCAACGCAATCTGACTTTCAAAAATCCCTACAAAAGAATGGCCCTGACTAACATTAACCTATACACTTCACAAATCACTTACCTCACAAAAATCTTCGTTACTCGAACTACTACAACACAGCGAGCGCCACTGCTTCCAGCTAAATAAAAGATGGAAACTACGGAAGGCACTAACTACTGATAGGCATAGTTAGCAAATGAAAGGTTTTAATAGAGAACAAACAATGTATTTACATTAATAGTCATAATATATATAGCAGTTCATGACATCCAGTCTTACAAATTTCAAAACTCTGCCATCTCTCTCCCCACATCCACCACTGCTGGCGGCTCACCTCCAACTGTGCAACGCTACGCGCTGTTAACATCCAGCTGCCCAACATTACAATGGCAGACAACGATGCAAACTAGCCACAGACTGCACACAGCACAGCCAGTGATTTTCATAGAGAGCGCTACGTAACGTTTCCAATAAGAAAACATAAACAGCCTACTTACAGCTGGGTGCTTCGGTAACAAAGGTAGCCGAAGTGTCTATGTTTCAAGCGGCACCGTCTCGAAGATTTAGACTGCATGGACCGAAAGTGAAAAAAATACTATTCGCTAAGTCACATCGCTGAGGCAAGTGTGTGATGAGTAATCGAGACAGACGCTCATTGAAGACTGTGACGAAGAATAACAGAAGGAAAGATGCAAATGCCGCTACAGAAGTGAGTGTCGCAATCTCGAACCCTATCAGCACCAAAACAACAGGCCGGCTGGTGTGGCCGAGCGGTTCTAGGCGCTACAGTCTGGAACCGCGTGACCGCTACGGTCGCAGGTTCGAATCCTGCCTCGGGCATGGATGTTTGTGATGTCCTTAGGTTAGTTAGGTTTAAGTAGTTCTAAGTTCTAGTGGACTGATGACCTCAGAAGTTAAGTCCCATAGTGCTCAGAGCCATTTGAACCAAGACAACACTGAGGGAGCTCCCTAAGACGAGCACTATAGGGCGGGCTGGAATTCCGAAACCAGTCACAAGTGATGCGAAATCCCGTTAGAGCGAAACGTGGCATCTAAGTGATAAAAGCTGGGCTACAGAGCGATGGAGGAAAGTCTCTGTCTCACACAGTATCCAACTTCCGACCAAGTTTACATTTTACGAGTGAAACATGTTGGGAATTCGGTGATGACTATGACAGTCACATCGTGGTATTCCATGGACCCCATTGTTATACTGGAAAGTCGCGTTACCATCAAGGACTTTCAGACCATTTTGGCTTTTCACGTTTATCCCATGGTATAATGCTTGTTCCCCAATAGTATAGCTGTATTCCAAGACGAGACGACAGCATCGTCCGTGACTCGTTCTGTGAGCACTAGGACGATCTGTCACGTCTCCCCTGGCCAACACGTGCACCAGAGCTCAATATTATTGAGCCCTCCTGATCTACTTTGGAGGCATGTGTACTTGTTCGCTATCCTCCTCCGCCACCGTAGCCTGAACTGTCACTGTTTTACAGGAAGGATGTATAAAGGATGTATACTGTTCCCCCGAAAACCCCTCATTACCTGTATTTATCCACTCCGAGACCACTCACATCTGTTGCCAACACCGTATTTGGCATTGTAATGTGTTCCGCTTTCGGTGTTTCCATATCTATGTCCTACCCCCGTCTTCTCACACATAGAATATGAGCTGGATACGGTATCAAGTGAAGCAATGAAACACTTTAAGGGTTTAGCTGATCCTCCGACAGTTCTCTGCCATTTTTATGCTGCTGATGAACGTCATCATCAGTGGGGGATGTTTTCTCCGCCGTGTAGAAAATTCGTATCCACCTTCTCCTCGGCACCGTTCTAATCTGCATAGCTTGCAGGTATGCGTTACCATTCCTAGTAGGTTTTCCAGTGTACCGCTCAGTAAACACACTTTCTTGAGTGTACTTAGCTTTCAAACACTAGTGCAGCTGTTTGATGTCGAATGATTTTTTGTGCTGACATTCTGTATCTTCATTTACCTACAGATTCCGGAAGCGACCATAATGTGCATGGAGGAAGTACCGCGTACCAACATTAGAAATTCCTTTTCCTGTTCCACTCGCTAATGGACCGAGGGAATAAGACACTCTACATGCCTCCGAACGAACCTCTATTTCTCTTACCTTGCCTTCGCGGTCCTTAGGTGACATGTGCGTAGGTGAGGTGGCAGTAAGATCGTGCTGCAGCCAGTCGCACACGTCGGTTGTCTGAACGTTCTCAACAGCGTTCCCAGCAGGGATTCGCATTTGAAGTCATGGATCATTTCCGAAGTACTCTCATTTTGATAGAATATGCTGGTAACAAGTCTAGCATTACGCCTCTGAATTGATTTGATACACTATCTGATCAAAAGTGTCCGGACACCTGGCTACACTATGACAAGTTCGTGGCGCCCTCCATCGGTAATGCTAGAATTCAATATGGTGTTGGCCCACACTTAGCATTGATGACAGCTTCCACTCTCGCAGGCATAAGTTCAGTCAGGTGGCGGTAGGTTTCTTGGGGAATGGCAGCCAATTCTTCAAGGAGTGCTGCACTAAGAAGAGGTATCTATGTCGGTAGGTGAAGCCTGGCACGAAGTCGGCGTTCCAAAACATCCCAAAGGTATTCTACAGGATTCAGCTCAGGACTCTGTGCAGGCCAGTCCATTACAGGGATGTAATTGTCGTGTAACTACTCCACCAGAGGCCGTGCATTATGAACAGTGCTCGATCGTGTTGAAAGATGCAATCGCCATCACCAATTGCTCTTCAACAGTGGGAAGCAAGAAGGTACTCAAAAATGTAGGCCTGTGTTGTGATAGTTCCACGCAAAACATCAAGGGGTGCGAGCTCCCTAAATGAAAAACAGGACCACACAATAAAAAAAAAAAAAAATGGCTCTGAGCACTATGCGACTTATCTTCAGAGGTCATCAGTCCCCTAGAACTTAGAACTACTTAAACCTAACTAACCTAAGGACATCACCACATCCATGCCCGAGGCAAGATTCGAACCTGCGACCGTAGCGGTCGCGCGGTTCCAGACTGAAGCGCTTAGAACTGGTCGGCCACACTGGCCGTCCCACACCATAACACCACTTCCTCCCAATTTTACTGTTGGCACTACACACTCTGGCAGATGACGCTCACCGGCAGACGCACACGCTGCCATCGGATCGCCACACTGTATACCGTGATTCGTCGCTCCACACAAACTTTTTCCACTGTTCAGTCGTCCAATGTTTACGCTCCTTACACCAAGCGAGGCGTCGTTTGGCAGTTACCGGCGTGATGTGTGGTTTATGAGCAGGCGCTCAACCATGAAATCCTAGTTTTCTCACCTCCCGCCTAACTGTCATACTACTTGCAGTAGATTCGACTGTCGGCGGTCTCTGTCAGTCAACAGTCGAGGTCGGCCTGTAAGCTTTTGTATTGTACGTGTCTCTTCACGTTTCCGCTTCACTATCTCGTCGGAAACAGTGAAGCTATATATGTTTAGTGCTGTGGATATTTCGCATACAGACGTATGACACAAGTGACCCCCAATCACCTGACCACTTTCGAAGTCCGTGAGTTCTGCGGAGCTCCCCATTCTGCTCTCTCACGGTGTCTAATGACTACTGAGGTCGCTGATATGGAGTACCTGGCGGTACGTGGCAGCACAATGCATCTAATATGAAAAGGTATGTTTTTGGGGATGTCCGGATACTTTTGATCACATAGTGTATCTCCCTTTAATTCGACCTGGTAGAAGCGGTTCTACACACTTGAGCAGTATTCCAGTATGTGTCACGCAAGGGTGCTGGTCGTGGCCTCCTTTAAGCGTAAGCTACACTTTCCTACATTTCTCATAAGAAGCCGAACACGAGACCATGGCTAACATACTAGCGGAATTAAGTACTCATTCGATTTTATATCGGTTTGAAACATTAAGCCTAGATATATAATAGATGTTATTATGTTACGCAGCCCATTACTAACATTGTATCCAAAAGTTACACAATTGTTTCAGCTGTTTTTTGGGACCCGAATTGGTCACACACTGTCTGATCGATTTGAGCAGGAGAATGGTGTCCCCCAGGGCAACGTTTTAAGTGTTACATTCTTTGCCATAGCCTTCAACAGTATAACATCTACAGTAAGGTGTCCAGTTCAGTGCTCCGTATTTGTGGACGACTTTGCTGTTTTCTGAGCCCGCATCTCGTGGTCGTGCGGTAGCGTTCTCGCTTCCCACGCCCGGGTTCCCGGGTTCGATTCCCGGCGGGGTCAGGGATTTTCTCTGCCTCGTCATGGCTGGGTGTTGTGTGATGTCCTTAGGTTAGTTAGGTTAAAGTAGTTCTAAGTTCTAGGGGACTGATGACCTAAGATGTTAAGTCCCATAGTGCTCAGAGCCATTTGAACCATTTTTTTTGCTGTTTTATGTTCCTCCTCCAGTATTGAAACGGTGGGCCGTCAGCTGAAACTCACATTTCGGCGGTTAGAGATGTGGGCTGCAATGACGGGTTTTCAGTTTTCTGCCGATAAGTGTGTGTGTGTTCATTTTAATCGTTCTCGTCGTCCTTTAAATTTGCCTGCCTTGCACATGCGGGACACTAAAACTTAAATTTTAGAGATACGGTGAGGTTTCTGGGCCTCACTTTTGATTCCAGAGTGTCATGGTTGCCACACCTGCGAGACTTGAAAACCAGAACCGTGAAGGCACTGAACATCCGCAAGTGCCTCAGCCACAGGTCTTGGGAAGTGGACAGGGCGCGACTCCTCCAGTTTTATCGGGATTTTGTGATTTCGCGGCTGGACTACGGGTGCACGGTGTACGGGTCAGGGAGGACCTATTATTTGCTTATCCTTGACGCTGTTCACCACGCGGGGATTCGACTGTCCACGGGTGCTTATCGGACCAGTCCCGTACCCAGCCTGTATGCTGAGGCTGGGGAACCGCCACATACCATCCGGTGGCAGCTCCTGCTGGTGCGCCAGCATTGTGAGTTTCTTGCAGCTCCAAACTCACCGGCTTACAATACTGTTGCTCACCCGCCTCTGGACTGTCTTTTTCACCCACCGTCCCCGAGTCACGATGCCGTTTGGGATTGCGTGCAACGTGCGCTGGCCTCCCTTGGTGTGGAGCCCGTACAGCCCCATAGCCAGGGTTTTAACCACCTGCCACCCTGGTTACAGGAGAGGCCCAGGGTGATTTTAGATTTGGTGCGGTACTAGAGAGATTGCACTCCTGCCACCGGTTTCAATGGAACATTTTCTGCCATTTTATCTGAGCACCACGACTATGTAGCTATTGGTCGAAACAGGGAGATTTCATTGGTTGCTCTGTTGTGTTTCCGAATGGTGTCCTCAAGGTCTGACTGTCTCAAGCGTTTACTGTCATTGATGTAGAATTGTCTGCGATCTTGCTGGCACTGGAGCAGATGAGACGTTCTTCCAGTCCTAAATTGCTTTTGTGTTCCGATTCACTAAGTGCCCTTCACTCATTGCAACGTTTGTACCCCGCAGATAAAATAGTCCCAGGCCCCCACAACCGCACGAGTGGTCGACTGTGAAGAGCGGACAAATTGAATAGCTGGCTGGCGGCCATTAGAGTGGTAAACTGACACGCGGAGTTCGAATGTTTATACATTGCTTTTGGTTATAAAATGCCTTCCCTTGACTTAGGTCACAAACATAATGCCTCATTTAATACGTTACAATATACTTTTTAATTTATGAACAAACAGCAACTAGTCACTGTTTATGAATTTATCTTACGTACTACATGGAATCAGCGTAGCTAAAAATGGACTGGATTCCTAGCATTTTTTGTAGTTCATGTATGATAGATGTACGCGAAATGCATCAAATTACTCGAAGATTTGCCCATTATATTAATAGATATTTTCCGACTCTACCTTGCTTTAGATTTTATGACGAGAAGTGCGTTATATACGGCATAGTGCTTTGGCAACTCACGACCAGATTATCAAGTTTCAACCTAACCTAGACCATGAAAACACTACCGATCAGCCAACTATCTTCAAAATGATCAGAACATATAAAATGGTATTCTGTCGGTCGAAAATCTTGCCTCCTGACAGCGTGTAACCATTTTTGTAACAGCTGTGGTTTTGAGAAAGGAAACCTGCAAATAGATGCACAGACATTATGCTAATACCGTGTTATAAAAATATTTATTAAGCAAGTGCACCGACATAAAAAACAACTTAAAATATCCACATACCTGTGAAATGCAATATTCGTTCCTTTCTCGAATTTATTTGTACAATTAATCGCTGCACAACTCTTCACCATTGTACTTCTTTTCATTGGAACGTACAGACAGTAGAATTACGACTAAAAAATACTGTATGTACGCCCCAACAAATATACAACGTTGAATCAGGGTCTTCATAAACAACAATACTACACAACACATCAGACTACAACCACTATAATGGCGTCCAGCCGAAGGTTCAAATTATCCCGCGACTGCAGCGCCATAAATGAGTCTAGTTATTTTTTACAAGGTCTTTGAATAGTCCATACCGTCCAGGATACCCTCCTCCAACTAAAACGACTGGGGAAGGAGGTGGCTTTCTGCTGGGTTCCAGAGCACGTCGGCATTGCTGGGAACGAAAGGCAGATCTCGCAGCCAAGGAGGCGTGTCTCGATCCACAAGTCTTTCAGTGTGCCATTCCCTGCAAGCACTCACCTTGCTGTTGAGCTCACGAGTCATGTGTCGGTGGAAGGATGAGTGGCTGGAAATGACTGACAATAAACTCCGTTTAGTGAAGCCCGCAGCACGTGTGTGGTGTACTTCCTTCCAGCCCCGTCGACGGGACGAGGTTCTCCTCACTGGGCTTCGGATAGGCCACAGCCCTATGGACTCCTGCTCCGGCGAGAGGACCCTCCAATGTATGGTGCTTGTGGCATACAGGTCACTGTCCGCCACATTTTATTGGATTGCGTTTTATTTTCTGACCAGTGGGCCGCGGCTGGCTTGCCGGTGGATCTGTCATTTTAGGAATTAAAATTATAAACAACCGACCAGTTGCAGTGGATTAAGAAATTCTTTACCTAGGTTTCTACAAATATAAATTTGTCTTCTTCAGAAGGTAACAATTTTACATTAGTAAAGACTAATGTACCATCGCCGTTTTTACAATTGTCGGCATAGATCCATGTGTCAAAAATAAAATGTAGCCCTAGAATTAGGGCTTGTCACTTTAATATAAAATAGTTGATGGATCTTGCAGAGCTTTTTGGAAATTCTCAAACGAATGTGGTTAAAGTTTTAAAGTTCTGTGACTTGCCCAATGTTTTTACCATGATTTTAGGGAGAGGATCTTGATTTGTTCACAGGGTGACTGGCTCGCCCACATTTTATGTAAGTGGCCAGCCAGTGAGAATTTCCTGTGGCACTCTTGACGCTCCTTTCTCGTTTTCCTTACGTTTTGTTTTCTTATACAGCATTTTTCCTCTTTTCCCGCATTCTTTGATTGTATGCTTCCATTTTACTACGTTTGACCACATTCGGTTATTTTAATGTATGACAGGGCGCTGATGACCTCGACGTTGGGCGCCCGTAAGCCCCAACGCACACACACACACACACACACACACACACACACACACACACACACACACATTGTTTTTGCTACTTACCTGGATGAAGTAAGATTTTTCTTTATTTACAGCAAGTTACCAAACATCGCACCAGATAGGAACTGTGTCTAAGTCATCCCATATTGTCCAACAACTAGTCAACCGTGACGCTCTCTCGTACACTACACTGTCATCGGCAAACACTAACAGATTGCTGTTCAGTCATCGTATTAGCCGTTGGTAAGATATCAAAACGTATAAACGTTTCATTGAACCGAAAGAAAGGAAGTAACATACGGATTCACATTCCTCTCTGCCAACGATACATCTCTCGCGTTGCGTCATTAATAAATCTACAAATGATTACGAAAAATAAGCACACAGCACGCCTAAGTAGAATGTTTTAAGGTACTCAATAGGTACGTACTCGAAAACAACTAGGAATATAACATTAACGTTCATACAGTGCTAGATTCCAAAATCAGGTCCAGTTTTGTGAATATAACGCTTATATCCATTAGCTATTCCACTTCGCTTACAACAAATTTATGTTCTGCGTCATGAGAATAGCGATGAGAAAAAAGAAACCGATTCCAAGAGGGACAAGACAAAAGTAATTAGGTTGTGCACAGGACAGATTATTTAACCAGAAACCGCCTCCAGCTTGCTCGTGGAGACTGGGACGAGCTGCAGCGACCTTCTGTCGTGGCCTACACGGAGCAGCGGCTGCCACCTTAATCCGCACTCAGTCCCACTGCTTCGCGCATCCGACTGTTACAGCTCGCGTAGCAGAGGCGACACCGCAGAGGGATTATCACGAAATCTTTTACGGAAATGGCACACGGGAGTGCCTGTTTGTAAATTTAGCGATTCCATACACAACTGGCTTAGCGTGAACGTGCGTTCTTCACTGTCAGCTTTGTGTGTTCAGCTTATTCCTAGGAGCAATTAAATGTGCTCGCTGCCTTCCTTTCGGCTGGCACAATTTTCTCTTTCATTTTTAAAACCGATTTCTGCTTCGTTTGAAGCTAACGCTGTACTAAATCTGTATCCCATTTTACTGTGTGTGTGTGTGTGTGTGTGTGTGTGTGTGTGTGTGTATCCTGTTTCACTGACTTCAAAGAACGATAAGTTTATCTTGATTGATATTATTTTGTTACAGTTATCTTTTCTTAGCTATAAAATTTATTTCCAATCGCCACGATCGCAATTCCAGCGGTAGTAATTTTTCGAGCAGAAAGCTGTGTTGTTAAGCCATACAAAAAGACTGCATGAGGCTGATTGAATATACCCCGCCCACTTTGTTTTTAAAGCCGTTGACATATACATCGAAGCGCGAAAGGAACTGGTATAGGGATTCGTATTCAAATACAGAGATATGTACACAGGCAGAATACGGCGCTGCGGTCGGCAACGCCTGTATAAGACAACAAGTGTCTGGAGCAGTTGTCAGATCGGTTACTGCTGCTACAGTGGCAGGCTATTAAGATTTAGGTCAGTTTGAACGTGGTGTTATAGTTGGTGCACGAGCGATGTGACACAGCATCTCTGAGGTGGCGTGGAAGTGGGGATGTTCCGTCCCGACCATTTTACAAGTGTACCGTACATCAAATCTCCGACATCGCTGCGGTCGTAAAAAGATCCTGAAAGAACGGGACGAACGACTACTGAAGAGAGTCTGATTAAACGAGCTTCCGGCTTTTTCTTTTGCCTCCTCTTTTGACATTTGGTTAAAACACCATTGTATAAGTGGTAGACGAGCCCAGCTTAGCGGCGTCTCCACCATTATGTAACAAACTTTTTTATTTCCGCAGTTACTTATTATTCTACTGCGCAACCGTGCTACACGCGGTAACTCAGTGGAGGGGATGAATACACGAAAAAAAAAAAAAGAACAGACAAGCAGATTGAACTGAGCTGTCTCAAGTTAGTATTCGTTTCGTGGACATGTATTATCGGTAACAGTAAAAACTCGAGGAAAAACCAGCCTCAGGGTGGAGGCAATAGTCGATGCGGGTCAGGGCGGCACTGTTGCAGGTGCAGAGCTGGTTGTTGTTCGTGATTTCCTGTCGCTGTTAATACATATCGATGAAACTAATACTGCTGTAAACTGATTGGGGCCGCTCTATCATTGTTGTTGTTGTTGTTGTGGTCTTCAGTCCTGAGACTGGTTTTATGCAGCTCTCCATGCTACTCTATCCTGTGCAAGCTTCTTCATCTCCCAGTACCTACTGCAACCTACATTCTTCTGAATCTGCTTAGTGTATTCATCTCTTGGTCTCCCGCTACGATTTTTACCCTCCACGCTGCCCTCCAATGCTAAATTTATGATCCCTTGATGCCTCAAAACATGTCCTACCAACCGATCCCTTCTTCTAGTCAAGTTGTGCCACAAACTTCTCTTCTCCCCAATCCTATTCAATACCTCCTCATTAGTTACGTGATCTACGCACCTTACCTTCAGCATTCTTCTGTAGCACCACATTTCTAAAGCTTCTATTCTCTTCTTGTGCAAACTAGTTATCGTTCATATTTCACTTCCATACATGGCTACACCCCCCATGAACCATGGACCTTGCCGTTGGTGGGGAGGCTTGCGTGCCTCAGCGATACAGATGGCCGTACCGTAGGTGCAACCACAACGGAGGGGTATCTGTTGAGAGGCCAGACAAACATGTGGTTCCTGAAGAGGGGCAGCAGCCTTTTCAGTAGTTGCAGGGGCAACAGTCTGGATGATTGACTGATCTGGCCTTGTAACATTAACCAAAACGGCCTTGCTGTGCTGGTACTGCGAACGGCTGAAAGCAAGGGGAAACTACAGCCGTAATTTTTCCCGAGGACATGCAGCTTTACTGTATGATTAAATGATGATGGCGTCCTCTTGGGTAAAATATTCCGGAGGTAAAATAGTCCCCCATTCGGATCTCCGGGCGGGGACTACTCAGGAGGACGTCGTTATCAGGAGAATGAAAACTGGCGTTCTACGGATCGGAGCGTGGAATGTCAGATCCCTTAATCGGGCAGGTAGGTTAGAAAATTTAAAAAGGGAAATGGATAGGTTAAAGTTAGATATAGTAGGAATTAGTGAAATTCGGTGGCAGGAGGAACAAGACTTTTGGTCAGGTGATTACAGGGTTATAAATACAAAATCAAATAGAGGTAATGCAGGAGTAGGTTTAATAATGAATAAAAAAATAGGAGTGCGGGTTAGCTACCACAAACAGCATAGTGAACGCATTATTGTGGCCAAGATAGACACAAAGCCCATGCCTACCACAGTAGTACAAGTTTATATGCCAACTAGCTCTGCAGATGATGAAGAAATTGATGAAATGTATGACGAGATAAAAGAAATTATTCAGGTAGTGAAGGGAGACGAAAATTAGTAGTCATGGGTGACTGGAATTCGTCAGTAGGAAAAGGGAGAGAAGGAAACATAGTAGGTGAATATGGATTGGGGCTAAGAAATGAAAGAGGAAGCCGCCTTGTAGAATTTTGCACAGAGCATAACTTAATCATAGCTAACACTTGGTTCAAGAATCATAAAAGAAGGTTGTATACCTGGAAGAATCCTGGAGATACTAAAAGGTATCAGAGAGATTATATAATGGTAAGACAGAGACTAGGAATCAGGTTTTAAATTGTAAGACATTTCCAGGGGCAGATATGAATTCTGACCACAATCTATTGGTTATGAACTGCGGATTGAAACTGAAGAAACTGCAAAAAGGTGGGAATTTAAGGAGATGGGACCTGGATAAACTGAAAGAACGAGAGGTTGTAGAGAGTTTCGGGGAGAGCATAAGAGAACAAGGGAAGGGGAAAGGGGAAAAAAATACATTAGAAGAAGAATGGGTAGCTCAGAGGAATGAAGTAGTGAAAGCAGCAGACGCTCAAGTAGGTAAAAATACGAGGGCTAATAGAAATCCTTGGGTAACAGAAGAAATATTGAATTTAACTGATGAAAGGAGAAAATATAAAAAATGCAGTAAATGAAGCAAGCAAAAAGGAATACAAACGTCTCAAAAATTGGATCGACAGGTAGTGCAAAATGGCTAAGCAGGGATGGCTAGAGGACAAATGTAAGGATGTAGAGGCTTGCCTCACTAGGGGTAAGATAGATACTGCCTACAGGAAAATTAAAGAGACCTTTGGAGAGAAGAGAACCACTTGTATGAATATCAAGAACTCAGATGGCAACCGAGTTCTAAGCAAAGAAGGGAAGGCAGAAAGGTGGAAGGAGTATATGGAGGGTTTATACAAGGGCGATGTACTTGAGGACAATATTATGGAAATGAAAGAGGATGTAGATGAAGACGACATGGGAGATAAGATACTGCGCGAAGAGTTTGACAGAGCACTGAAAGACCTGAGTCAAAATAAGGCCCCGGGAGTAGACAACATTCCATTGGAACTACTGATGGCCTTGGGAGAGCCAGTCATGATAAAACTCTACCATCTGGTGAGCAAGATGTATGAGACAGGCGAAATACCCTCAGACTTCAAGAAGAGTATAATAATTCCAATCCCAAAGAAAGCAGGTGTTGACAGATGTGAAAATTACCGGACTATCAGTTTAATAAGTAACAGCTGCAAAATACTAACGCGAATTCTTTACAGACGAATGGAAAAACTGGTAGAAGCGGACCTCGGGGAAGATCAGTTTGGATTCCGTAGAAATGTTAGAACACGTGAGGCAATACTGACGTTACGACTTATCTTAGAAGAAAGATTAAGAAGAGGCAAACCTACGTTTCTAGCGTTTGTAGACTTAGAGAAAGCTTTTGACAATATTGATTGGAATAGTTTCTTTCAAATTCTGAAGGTGGCAGGGATAAAATACAGGGAGCGAAATGCTATTTACAATTTGTACAGAAACCAGATGGCAGTTACAACAGTCGAGGGACATGAAAGGGAAGCAGTGGTTGGGAAGGGAGTAAGACAGGGTTGTAGCCTCTCCCCGATGTTATTCAATCTGTATATTGAGCAAGCAGTAAAGGAAACAAAAGAAATATTTGGAGTAGGTATTAAAATCCATGGAGAAGAAATACAAACTTTGAGGTTCGCCGATGACATTGTAATTCTGTCAGAGACAGCAAAGGACTTGGAAGGACAGTTGAACGGAATGGACAGTGTCTTGAAAGGAGGATATAAGATGAACATCAACAAAAGCAAAACGAGGGTAATGGAATGTAGTCAAATTAAATCGGGTGATGCTGAGGGAATTAGATTAGGAAATGAGACCCTTAAAGTAGTAAAGGAGTTTTGCTATTTGGGGAGTAAAATAACTGATGATGGTCGAAGTAGAGAGGATATAAAATGTAGACTGGCAATGGCAAGGAAATCCTTTCTGAAGAAGAGAAATTTGTTAACATCGAGTATAGATTTAAGTGTCAGGAAGTCGTTTCTGAAAGTATTTGTATGGAGTGTAGCCATGTATGGAAGTGAAACATGGACGATAACTAGTATGGACAAGAAGAGAATAGAAGCTTTCGAAATGTGGTGCTACAGAAGAATGCTGAAGATAAGGTGGGTAGATCGCATAACTAATGAGGAGCTATTGAATAGGATTGGGGAGAACAGACGTTTGTGGCACAACTTGACTAGAAGAAGGGATCGGTTGGTAGGACATGTTTTGAGGCATCAAGGGATCACAAACTTAGCATTGGAGGGCAGCGTGGAGGGTAAGAATCGTAGAGGGAGACCAAGAGATGAATACACTAAGCAGATTCAGAAGGATGTAGGTTGCAGTAGGTACTGGGAGATGAAGAAGCTTGCACAGGATAGAGTAGCATGGAGAGCTGCATCAAAAAAGTCTCACGACTGAAGACCACAACAACAACAACAACAACATGGCTACACTCCATACAAATACTTTCAGAAACGACTTCCTGACACTTAAATCTATACTCGATGTTAACAAATTTCTCTTCTTCAGAAACGATTTCCTTGCCATTGCCAGTCTACATTTTATATCCTCCCTACTTCGACCATCATCAGTTACTTTACTCCCTAAATAGCAAAACTCCTTTACTACTTTAAGGGTCTCATTTCCTAATCTAATTCCCTCAGGATCACCCGATTTAATTTGACTACATTCCATTACCCTCGTTTTGCTTTTGTTGATGTTCATCTTATATCCTCCTTTCAAGACACTGTCCATTCCGTTCAACTGCTCTTCCAAGTCCTTTGCTGTCTGTGACAGAATTGCAATATCATCGGCGAACCTCAAAGTTTTTATATCTTCCCCATGAATTTTAATACCTACTCCGAATTTTTCTTTTGTTTCCTTTACTGCTTGCTCAATATACAGATTGAATAACATCGGGGAGAGGCTACAACCCTGTCTCACTCCCTTCCCAACCACTGCTTCCCTTTTATGTCCCTCGACTGTTGTAACTGCCATCTGGTTTCTGTACAAATTGTAAATAGCCTTTCGCTCCCTGTATTTCATCCCTGCCACCTTCAGAATTTGAAAAAAACTATTCCAATCAACATTGTCAAAAGCTTTCTCTAAGTCTACAAGCGCTAGAAACGTAGGTTTGCCTCTTCTTAATCTTTCTTCTAAGATAAGTCGTAAGGTCAGTATTGCCTCACGTGTTCTAACATTTCTACGGAATCCAAACTGATCTTCCCCGAGGTCCGCTTCTACCAGTTTTTCCATTATTCTGTAAACAATTCGCGTTAGTATTTTGCAGCTGTGACTTATTAAACTGATAGTTCGGTAATTTTCACATCTGTCAACACTTGCTTTCTTTGGGATTGGAATTATTATATTCTTCTTGAAGTCTGAGGGTATTTCGCCTGTCTCATACATCTTGCTCACCAGATGGTAGAGTTTTATCATGACTGGCTCTCCCAAGGCCATCAGTAGTTCCAATGGAATGTTGTCTACTCCCGGGGCCTTGTTTTGACTCAGGTCTTTCAGTGCTCTGTCAAACTCTTCACGCAGTATCTTATTTCCCATGTCGTCTTCATCTACATCCTCTTCCATTTCCATAATATTGTCCTCAAGTACATTGCCCTTGTATTGGGATTGGAATTATTATATTCTTCTTGAAGTCTGAGGGTATTTCGCCTGTCTCATACATCTTGCTCACCAGATGGTAGAGTTTTATCATGACTGGCTCTCCCAAGGCCATCAGTAGTTCCAATGGAATGTTGTCTACTCCCGGGGCCTTGTTTTGACTCAGGTCTTTCAGTGCTCTGTCAAACTCTTCACGCAGTATCTTATTTCCCATGTCGTCTTCATCTACATCCTCTTCCATTTCCATAATATTGTCCTCAAGTACATCGCCCTTGTATTGGGATTGGAATTATTATATTCTTCTCGAAGTCTGAGGGTATTTCGCCTGTCTCATACATCTTGCTCACCAGATGGTAGAGTTTTATCATGACTGGCTCTCCCAAGGCCATCAGTAGTTCCAATGGAATGTTGTCTACTCCCGGGGCCTTGTTTTGACTCAGGTCTTTCAGTGCTCTGTCAAACTCTTCACGCAGTATCTTATTTCCCATGTCGTCTTCATCTACATCCTCTTCCATTTCCATAATATTGTCCTCAAGTACATCGCCCTTGTATTGGGATTTGAATTATTATATTCTTCTTGAAGTCGGAGGGTATTTCGCTGGAACAGAAAAGGGAGGTAATGACAGTGGCACATAAACTGCCCTCCGCCACACACCGTTGGGTGGCTTGCGGAGAATAAATGTAGATGTAGATGTAGATGTAGATGAATCCATGTTTCCTCGCCTGTAGCGACGTTCGACAAAAAATTGTTAGGATCAGCCTGTTAACACGCAAGCAATTCTCCACAGTTAGTTCTTCATTGCTCTTTATGGTCTTATGTTTAGTGCGATCAACGCAGCGGGCACACACCTTTGATTAGCGCAACTGGTGGGAGAGTGTGTCACATTACAAGCAGAGATGTCTAGCGAGGTGTACGATTGTGATCCGCCGATCACCTCGAGTGGGAGTGTCTTCGAGTTCCAAAACTGCATGATTCACTGGAGTGTGCGGCCAGTAGACACGCGACAGATGGGACACATCTGCGCTACCTTGTTGCGGTGATGACAGACGCCTCGCCCAACGATTCACCGTGCTTTTGTTTACTGCCCGGTCTCCGTAGGCACTTTACAAGCGAATATGAATATCTGCGGAGCTCTGATTTTCAGCCAAAAGAAACTCTGTGCTTGGAACGCACCTCCACTGTAAACGCCATTTCGGAGGTTACGTATAGGCAGCCACCTATCTTGAAACTGTAGGGGCTGAAGCAGGAATATTCCACGATGTCCTACAAAATATTTCACACTTTTTCAGCCAAAACTGGCTGAGGAAAAATATGTTGCATTACTTATGGAATACACCTCGTGCGATGTTCAGATTTGATACCGATCTGTGTGACAATTTATAATATGAGCATGTGTTTTTCTGATTTACAAAAATTTAATTTGTTTCTCTGAATTCTATGGTAAATTAGCGACAGTTTAAGGAATGCGATTAGCGAGTGTTTTGTAAGTGTTTTAAAACTGAGTAAAAATTGGAGGTATTTAGCAACTGTTCGTTTATGCTTACGGGTAACTGCTAGGGATCCTAAATGTTTTACAATTTTTATGAGGTTGAGTGTTAAGCTTTTTACTGTCCTTACGTGATCGGAATTAGTAAAACAGGTTTGTAATTGAGGTAAAATTGCGCTTCTGTATTTCGCTTAGATTTTTATAAATCAGTGTTCAAATGTTAACCTGCACTCAGTCTGTCGATTCCACGGTTTTATCCTCTTAAATGGTTCAAATGGCTCTGAGCACTATGGGACTCAACTGCTGAGGTCATAAGTCCCCTAGAGCTTAGAACTACGTAAACCTAACTAACCTAAGGACATCACATACATCCATGCCCGAGGCAGGATTCGAACCTGCGACCGTAGCGGTGGCGCGGTTCCAGACTGTAGCGCCTAGAAGCGCTCGGCCACTCCGGCCGGCTTTTATCCTCTTAACCCACACCAGTAAGCCACGTTAGTATAACGCACTCATCTAAAAGCGTAACTGCCAATGTTAACGGAACCTTACAGGAACAATCCCACTCACTGTTGTTCGCTTCAATACCTGCTCCACTAACGACGACGGCTGAAACTCGCCGTCCTGTACTAGTGCGCGTGCTGCCATACTGCGGGGAAACAACGCCGCGGTGCTCAAGAGCCCCACTGCCGCGGAGCCGAGCCTTCGCGTACGCCCGCCAGATGTCAGCGCGCGGTGACTGGCCGACTTTGAGCGGTGTGTAAATAAATTAAAGGACTCTCTCGCAGCTGCCAAGTTAGCGACGCGTGGGGAGGGTGAATAATGAAGCGGTGGGCGGTGATTTCATGAAGACGCCTCTTCTCTCTGTTCTGTCCCTCGCTGCGGCATCTCCCAGTGGCCGCAGAGTAGCTGTAGCACCGGCAAGTGCGAAGAACTTACTCAGCAAACAGGGTACTACTGACATGTACCAGTAACTCCTTTGCTTACGTAAGGAGATTCCGTGACGATGTTACAAACATTCAGGGATTACGTAGAATGGTAACTGTGTCAACAAGAGGTAACAGGACTGTGGTCAGGAAACGACCTGCTCGACAGTTAGATGCGAAAGCCATTGTTACCTCTGACAGAACACATGTACCAGTACCATTGTTGCCACGATTTTAGGGTAGACAACATTTAGATGTGGTAGCATGGGTCAAAAAGAATGTCCAGTAAATATGGGCTCTGCGAAACATACCTTAAGTGGTACGGGCACTTGTCCAGTAGAAGAAATATGTTTGTAGCAGCGAAGATCAACAAGAGCTAAGGGTTGTTAAGTATACGTTGTAGAGTCCATTAAATTTTTTTTCTTGTTTTGGTCTAAACTACCACCTCTGAAAGTTGTCTACCCTACAGTCTTAGCCATGTACCGGTACATGTATTTCACAATCAGAGGTATGAGAAAAATGAAACTTCTCACACTTATACATTTATCCTTCTCCATCATCCCTGAATATTGGTAACATCATTACAGAATGAAGCTGTAAATGTCTAGCCCCTAGCAGATTCTCAAAGCCACAGTTCTCACATTTTTATGCATGGTTATTTTGTGGTCATATTTTTGTTCAAAATCTATGGCTTTACGTAATGATTGAAGAGATTTCAAATACTTGTACAATATTTACTTTTTGTAGACTCTGTTCATCACAGTTCATCAGAAAATAAAGACATACTATTTCACTTCCGCATTATGTAGTCAGAATTGCCACGGCACCATCTAACTGAATTGAGTAATCTGAATCATTCTGCTAGCATGTGCTCTGGCTAACTGAACTCTCTCAAGAACTGTCCACAGCTTTTATTGTGGTAGATTGCGACATTCCTAAGGTGCCAAAAAACCTATATCGCACAATTGCAACTGTTTTAAAAATAAAATTATTATTTCTACACTTTCCAGTGTCACTGAGGGCCAATACCATGGATCAAAATAATGTTCATAATGTTCAGGGATCTTCAGGTTCTATTTGTCAGCAAATCATGTGTGTAGCTTATCGATTCAAACGGATTAACATACAGATACAAAGGCAATAAAGGCACAAAAACGAAAATCACTACTAAAATGCCCAAACCAAAATCAAATGCAACATCTATTGTGCATATATCAAAATTTACATCTCAACCACAGATAATAAATGTGGTCTTGGAAAATTACCACTTTACTTATCAATTCATTTATATGAGTAACTCAATTATTTGGAAGCAAAGAGTTTTATACTTTGCAACACATTTCAGACTTTCGCCTCTAGCCAGTCCTGTAAAAGAAGTTGATTATATTTTCTTATTCCATTTTGAAACTATACCATTCACTTTACGTGCGCTGAATTCTTAATCTTAAGTTGCAAAAGCTATTCCGAAAAAGTGACGTTTCCCCAAATGTGTGGAACTGTACTGAGATACAGCATGGTCATGTACCTAGGTACAAATATTGTACTCCAATTTGAGAGTGTTCCACAAAATCTTGTTACTATTTTATTTAATAGTCTCTGTGTTACATTTTTACTCTACTACACATGAATAGTTATTAAGTAAAATCCATTTAGGAAGATGTATAATCAAAAACCAGCTAAAAATTACAAACATTTTGAAATAGAAGGTATTGGCAACTAACACAAATTTCCCATTTCGAGACAGGGAAAATTGTTCAATGCATTAAGGAAACTCAGTTCATTTGCAGATATCAGGTGTTCAATGGCCTCCTTCTGATTTAAGGAAGAAGATGATGCACGACCGATGAAATATCACCTAACCTCCCACACGTTACGTAATATGCTTGTAAAATATGCAGAATGCCTTTTGGAGCGAATCAAAGCTTCATTTCGTCGATATGCGATTTCCGTGAACGGCAGTCCCACAGCACGGTGAAGGGGCACCTGTGGACTTTCGGAGGGACGCAGCGAACGTTTGAGTTTAGACTCGTTTCGTGCGGTGGTAGCGCACTAGCCCTGGATGACAGGGACCTGAGTTCGAGTCTCGCTCTTCACACAGCGCTACCGCTACACGTTTGTCGCAATCTCTTCTCTTCTGCAGGATAAAAAAGCCCTCTGCTTAACACACTTTAAGCTGTGATTAATTAGAATTCAAGGCTGTACAATTTCTTCGAGGTTACAGGGTCTGTGAAGTTCAGAGAAGACAGAGGGCCAAACTGAGGCATTCGTTGTACCTCTGAGGGGTGTTCCAATGGCGCACATGGCATCAAGTGGTTACGTTTCAAGATTGCCATCGAACAGACACAAGAATTATCTTTTTTGGGTTTTTCAATAAGGTAAAGAATAAGAAAAATTCTTGTGCAAAATATTTATTAAGTTTAGCATATCCTTTTACACAGAGAACGCAACTCTTTATTTATTTTTGTGTGATGTAGTCGTGATAAGTTCCAGCTTAATTTTTAACTGACGATTTAAGTTTACAGCCAAGTCGTCTAATTCTTTTTCCGCCCAGTAATTTCACAAAAACAAAGATGTTATCAACTATCCGTTTCATGGCTCTAACAATTACTACACTTCTTCTTGCAATTGTTCTAGCCAAGAGCATACATGAATTTTAACTTGGCCTTATATTTCCTACAGTGCACTATTGTTAAAGCATTCCATGTCGCCTTGAATGTAAGTTAACAAATGTTTTGCTCCACAATCTTGTAGAATTTCTGGATAGAATTTTGAGTTTACAGTTTTAGCAAATGAATTCTCATTAAACACAGTCGTTCCGTTGTTTTTAAACTCTACAAATGGTTTTTTCTGATGGTATATGCATACAGTACAGTCCCCTACATATAGACAGAATTAAACCATCCTTTTTAAACAGATCGTAATAGGAATGGAGGTCTATAAACAGATATTTTGTATATCGATGTTGTAAACGTCTGTGGATCCATTGGTTTCTGCCAGTACTACAAGGCGGGACCACTTTCCATTACTATTTACAGTAAATGTTGATATATAGTATTCCAGAGTAATATTCAGAAGGAAGTTTGGAAATTTGTGGTGAGATCTTATGGGACCAAACTGCTGGGCTCATCGGCCACTAAGCTTACACAGTACTTAATCTAACATAAAGTAACTTACGCTAAGGACAACACGCACACCCATACCCGAGGGAGGACTCGAACCTCCGACGGGGAGAGCCGCGTGTACCGTGACAAGACGCCTCATATACTAGCATATTCAGATGTTTCCTTACACTGTTTTCCATTTAATATGTGAGCCTTGCTTGCGCATCTGGAACGCCTTCTTCTTTCTCCAACTGCAGTTTATATTTCTTTATTATGGCATTGTTTTCGCCATATGTTTCAGTTTTCGTTTTTCTGAGTTCCATCTCCTCCATTTCTAGTTCTCTTTTGTGTATAATTGGGATTGAAGTCTTAATGTGCTGTCCAGTGGTTTGGTCACCCATTATTTGTAAGTGGTCACTCGGCCACCGTTAATTCTTTTTACCTGTTTGTACTGCTATTTTATTTTTAGTTTTATCTCCCTGTTTTGATGTGCTGTGTCCAATCTTGCAATTTGAACAATACCCATTCTCTCCCGATTCGGCTCTGAATTGAACTTTTGGGAACGGGCGCTGATAACCTCGCTGTTGTGCGCCCTAAAACACTAATCATCATCATCATCATCATCATCTTTTGTGTATACATAATATGTTAATAGCATTTAAAGAAATAATAGGGAAATGTGTAAGTCTGATACATTTATTCTTTTTCTTAAGACCCTTAGAATAGGATTATACACAGGAACCATTCCTAATTCAACAATATCCATATTTGGTGATTTTGAGGAGAACAGTTTCCTGGACTGAGAAAAATATGTTTCTCTAAATTTAATAAAACTCTTCTGTGTAATAGTTAAGCCATCTTTGTTACAGTCTCTGTTAACAGTTTCCATATAGTTTACAGTAAAATAAATAAAACTGTAGGCTGATCGAACTTGGTAAAGTAGAACACTGTTAAGCACAGTACATCACCTCTTCTATAAGCTGAATGATAATTCACACCACATGGAATCAGTTAGCACGTGAAATATAGGAGCGTATTGTTAATACTCCTATTGGTGTTTGTGACACTTAAACAGTCGTCCATAGGTTCAAAGGCATCATACATTCTGTAATTGTATGTTGTGGTCTCCACTCTGATAAGACAAGGAAGATGAAATACTTCTTCATATACGACGGTATTTTATAAAATCGATTAAATGGTTATCGATTACTTCTTTCACCTCTGGGCTTATGATTTGACATATAAATCTGTTACATATCTTTTCTCTACAATAGTAGCTCATCCAAGTATACACTGTATCCCAAAAGCCGTTTCATTGTTTACAATGAAATCGTCATTTCTTAGGTAGGCTCGTTGTACATAAAAGCTGTGGGTTACGTCTGGTAGGTGCAGATCTTCGTTTTTTTAACAATCTTAGTTAGATCTTTCGTTATATCAAGGCTCGTATGGTAACAAAGAGCTGCTGCAATGTCTCACGCAGTTGGTCCATCAGAACAGTCAGTTTAACATCAACCAATTCCATTTTATGTGGTAGAGCCACAGGATTTTTATATTTCGCCGTAATGGTTTCCACTGTTTCTTCTCCATGTTCTTGCTGATGCACCGTCATTTGCACTCATTTCCATGTGGGAGAAATTGTAGCTTCGCCTTGATGCTGTGTGTTGCCGAGATGAACTAGGATCTCTCACCATGTAGATAATAGTGAAATGTACCATGCATTTCCCTTTTTAACATCACAGACCGTCCACTCTCTAATTCTTCTTAACAGTCTGTTTAATAACAGATTTTAATTACCGTCATGTCATCACAAAAGAGATATGTAACAGGCATAGGCACGTTTTTTATTATTCTAGGCTAAGGAGCATACCACTTTCGGTATAATTTAGGTTTCTAGCGTCAGTAACAAGGCAAGTTGTCGGTTTAAATTTAGGCCTGAGTGTGGCAGGGAGAACGGGCGTTGTGTGCTTTATACTGTTACTATCTCACTATATAATGTGATTATTGACGAGTTATATGTATTAAGTAGTGTTTCTTCGTTGTGTATGCGTATATCTCAATTCTGTACAGTGTCAACATGTCTGAAGTAATAGAGTCCACGGTACCCGGAAAATTTTTTGTATTTTGTGAAGAAGTTTGTATGACTAACTATTGTGAGTGTACCACTTACATTGATTACGTAATGTAGTGGAATCACTCAGGTCTGAAGATGGTCGCAGCTTACCGAAATTAACTACCTGGTTAATAAGATTTTTGTGATCCCTGACAACAAAAAAGTTACTGCAGTATTTGCAAAGCAGTTGAACTGACATCCAACTTAAACAAAAACAGTTGATAGATACCAAAGACGTCATCTGGTAGTGATAAGTCTCGACTCTCATCCAGAACATTCGTGACTGAAGTAATACGTAAAGCAGCTTTTGAAGGCGTTGATATCCTCGCCCATGCCGTCATAAAAGCCACCATTAAACTAATGACAGAGAAATAAGTGTAGCCCAGCATAAAAAAGACCATCCTCACTGGTCGACAAGTCCGGATCCAAATCTCTGAGCTACTCCTATCACCGGCATCCTGCCGTGTAGACCAGAAAGTTTTGGTACACAAGGATCATAAAACAAGCTCGCATGGGATGCTAATGGCAGATGCAGTGCATCCACCACTACAACCGCCATACTCTGGACGTTTCTAAATATCCAACGCAATGAACATACGATGCAAATAATGTGCAACCGGAAACCACTGAAGGTATCAATGGAACGGGTTAAACTGGCAAAATTTCTGGCACCCGATGCCGTTTCACAACGACATAAGACGTGGGACTTCACATCAAGGACGTAAAATCAAGCCAGTAATTGGACTGGTCACTCACTCCCAGTATTACCCTCTCCTCAGCAAACAAGTCCACAAGGATCGTCAGCATTTCGTAGTAGAGCAGGTTGACAAGTAAGTTGCGAATATCCGAACAGTTCGGGAGCTCTGCTGTGCTGCAGGGGGCTGTGTGGGGAACACCGATGTGTGACGACGAAGGAAATTGTACGTGTTGTTCTTTGGGCTACTGATCTAACACTGCTGACATCTGCGTGTTCTCTAACTTTCTTTGCAGTTCCACTTTTACCTACGCTTGACGACTAATGAAAAAATGTCAGTTTATATGCTTAGAAGAGAATTGTCGAATCATTTATGTACGTATTATTGAACAATCTTATAGTGTAGTTGGAAAAGACATGTCTGATTTATGTGGGTACACAGCGTAGTAATTAAGTCACGCAATGTTCTCCAAGCTATATCCAGCAGCAATACTTACTGTACAGAAGTTATGAACTAATCACAGCTGTTAGCATCCGACTTTAAGAAACTAGGTGTTGACCACCGTAGGTTTCATAAATGTGTAATGAGCCCGAGGAACTATTTTTCAAATAGCTATTTAAGTAATTAAATAGCTTTCTAAATTATTACTGAATCAAAAAATGTTTAATGGCATTAAACATATTATATTAAAGCAACGATGAAACATAATTAAAAGTTAACGAATTCGTATGTGCAGATCTACTTTCACAATGATTTGTATTTTGGCTACAATGATACTATATAAAAATACACTTGGGACAAGCATCTCATAACGACAAAACTAATGTCACAATACTGGTTCACATTTCATTCGTAGTCTCTGCGACCAAGTACGTGTATCCCTCGGGACTGTTGGTAAAATAAAAGAAATTACTACGCTCATTGGAAAGTTAAACGTGAATTGTCATAGATTATATTTTAAGCACGCTATTGAAGCCGTTCTGTGAGAAAAGATGAAAGTCGTGGCACAAATCTGTAATATCTCCCTGAAAATGGGATTTGTTTTTGAAGGAATGAGATATCCTGTTTCTGGATCTCTTTATGAAAAGGGATATGCTGTTAGTATTTCAAACTATCATTCCATCTTTCTGCTTTAAACTGTGCTGAATTTTTAAAGTGGAACACCTCGGAAACTGAAACATCATTAATATAATTTGGAATCAGAAGATCTCATAGACAGATGGCACATGACAGTTGACGATGTGCCAAATAGTGATAGTGGAAGACATGATTGGCCGTGAGAGGAGCGTAATGTATTCTGGAAGGCCTCGGGATTCTGTGCTTGGGCACTTCGTTTCCCTAGTACATGTGACTTATCTGCTTCCGATCACCAGCAAAATACGTAATTTTAAAATGTCTGCCACTGACACAAGGATTTCGGCAGATAAGACATCTGTTACTAAATTGGAGCCGAATGTCAAGGCCACACCCCAGGAAGTTCTCACATCGTTTACAATCAACTCCCTTTCAGTTAAACTAAGAAACGTGACGTTCATTCGCTACCACACAAATCATAAGAATCCAGATGAAGTAGTTATTGCACTTAACCACCAGTTAATAGGGAACGTGGACTCCTTTAACATTTCTTCGTCAGTGTGTCTCACGAGGATAGAACAGGTCGTCGTCCGTTGCCCTGCTCAAGGAAACATCGCGGCACTTGCCTGAAATGAATTAGGAAAAACATGGAAATCCTAAATCAGGAAGATAGGACAGAGCAATCTACATTATCCCAAATATGACGTGAGTGTCATAACAACTCTACTGCCTCATTCATGAGATGGTGAGCTTAGGAGAATGACCGAAGATTACAGATTATGCTCTACAGATTTTTGCACAATACTAACCTGTAAGAGCACTACATTGTGACAATGTGTTGTAGTGTGACTAAGTTTTCTATTTGTTCCCTATCACCATTAACTCTTGCTCTAAGTCTCTTGATGATTGCAGTGTATCGAAATTAGCATATTTAGAATATTTTTATTGCGAAATGTCTTATGCTATAATCATCTAAAGCAACCTGTCAGCGTAATAAAAAATCCTCGCAGCATAGAGAAGACCAGTTCGAATCACATGTAATGAACCCCCTTTCAATACGGCAATTTTTTCAAACACTTCGATATAACTAGTGAAACATCTCAGCAAATGAAAGCAATTATGTCGTAAGTGACACATAACCCACCTGAGTACGAAACAAACTGGTAGCACCATGCTCGTAGTACTAGTAGCGAAACTGTTTCCAGTATGAGTTAAAACGTTTGGTACTCGCATAAATGTGGTTATCACGCTGACGATAAAGTTTTCGATTCGCTACAACATCACAAAGCACCAGACACATTAAAAAAAGTTTTGCATCACTCCGGTTCCCAGAAGTCCTGAAGATAGACTGTGGATACTGTATCACAGACACAGTCCCTTTGACTGTTCAGAGATATCACTAAACCCGTCCAAAGATGTAAACAACCATGCATGAGCAGCGCCTGTTGGACCGAGGGGGTCCGACAGCCGATCAGTTCCAGTCATTCCACCAGGAAGGAGGTACACGTCTCGTGTTGTCTGTAGTTCAACCATGCCTAGACCGTCAATACCGCGGTTCAATCTCGTCCGCATTGTTACTTTGGCTCAGGAAGGGCCCTCAACAAGGGAAGTGACCAAGAGTCTCGGAGTGAAACAAAGCGACGTTGTTCGGACATGGAAGAGATACAGAGAGACAGGAACTGTCGATGACATGCTTCGCTCAGGCAGCCCAAGGGCTACTACAGCAGTGGATGACCGCTACCTGCGGATTATGGCTCGGAGGAACCCTGACAGCAACGCCAACATGTTGAATAATGCTTTTCGTGCAGCCATAGGGCGTCGTTTCACGTCACAAACTGTGTGCAATAGGCTGGATGTTCGTCCACGACGAGGTCCATCTTTGCAACCACGACACCATGCAGCGCGATACAGATGGGCCCAACAACATGCCGAATGGACCGCTGAGGATTGGCACCACGTTCTCTTCACTGATGAGTGTCGCTTATGCCTACAACCAGACAATCGTCGGAGACGTGTTTGGAGGCAACCCGGTCAGGCAGAACGCCTTAGACACACTGTCCAGTGAGTGTAGCAAGGTCTCGTGTTCTCTACTGCTTTGGGGTGGCATTGTGTGGGGCCGACGAACGCCTCTGGTGGTCATGGAAGGCGCCGTAACGGCTGCACGATACGTGAGTGCCATCCTCCTACCGATAGTGCAACCATATCGGCAGCATACTGCCGAGGCATTGGTCTTCACGGACGACAATTCGCGGCCCCATCGTGTACACCTTGCGAATGACTTCCTTCAGCATAACGACATCGCTCTAGTAGAGTGGCCAGCATGTTCTCCAGACATGAACCCTATCGAACATGCCTGGGATAGTTTGAAAAGGGCTGTTTATGTACCACCACTCTCAGGGATCTACGCTGAACCGCCGTTGAGGCGTGGGACAGTCTGGACCAACAGTGCCTTGATGAACTTGTAGATAGTATGCCACATCGAATACACGCATGCGTCAATGCATGAGGACGTTCTTCTGGGTATTAGAGGTACTGGTGTGTACAGCAATTTGTACCACCGCCTCTAAAGGTCTCGCTGTATGGTGGTACAACATGCAATGAGTGGTTTTCATGAGCAATAAAAAGGGCGGAAATTATGTTTTTGTTGATCTCTATTCCAATTTTCTGTACAGGTTCCGGAACTCTCGGGACCGAGGTGATGGGAAACTTTTTTCGTGTGTGTCTATCATTGCCGACAATTATTATTTTAGTACCTGCTTTATACCCAGTTTTGCGTTGTATAACAATTCTTTGCAATAATAAGGAAAATAATTTATATAATGCTCTCGTGTTCTGCATGTAAAAAGAAACTACTTTCAAAGACCTATGAAATGTATTTTCAGTCTAAGTTGGCAAGGAAAATACACTGCAAAACATACAGATTTTTTAAAAATTTTCTTACAGTTGTACTCATGAGTATTTATGTTCCCTATATTGATATCTATATTTAGTGTGTTATATATAATGTACTAATTTACATATTCTGTGTTCTATATTCTGTGTGCTAACATTTAAATTTCTCCATTTGTATGTATTGACTCGTTTTGCATCCAAGCTGCTTACCCAGACATACTGTGTCTTGCGCCAAACCCTCCAGAATGTTATTTTGTATTTCACGACTTTGTGCCCCTCTGGTGGAGTTGATGGTGGTACAGACTCCCTTTCGCAGAGAGTAACTTCTTCTGGGAACGTGGTCCTCCATGCGTTGCGTGCAGGTCAGCGAAGAGGTTTTGGGTTAGCAGAGCACGAGAAAGTTGACGAACTCAGACGGTACTGGGAACAGAGATGTTTTTGCGTAGGAGAACGACTTGTGTGGACTTGGAGTGATAGTGCGGCTCCGTTGTGATTGGGGGCCGTTTGTTTGAAAACAACGACCTTTTTTTGGATTTAAGTTTTCGCTACTCGCAGTGTACGGACGATCGTAGATGTGTTTACAGCAAACGGTGTCTACGCTTTTGGATCCTGTATCCACAGGCAAGAAGGAATACAAACGTCTCAAAAATGAGATCGACAGGAAGTACAAAATGGCTAAGCAAGGATGGCTAGAGGACAAATGTAAGGATGTAGAGGCTTATCTCACTAGGGATAAGACAGATACTGCCTACAGGAAAATCAAAGAGACGTTTGGAGAAAAGGGAACCACTTGTATGAATATCAAGAGCTCAGTTGGAAACCAAATTCTAAGCAAAGAAGGGAAAGCAGAAAGGTGAAAGGAGAATACAGAGGGTCTATACAAGGGCGATGTACTTGAGGACAATATTATGGAAATGGAAGAGGATGTAGATAAAGATGAAATGGGATGTATGATACTGCGTGAAGAGTTTGACAGAGCACTGAAAGCCCTGAGTCGAAATAAGGTCCCTGGAGTAGGCAACATTCCACTGGAACTAGTGACGGCCTTGGGAGAGCCAGTCCTAACAAAATTCTACCATCTGGTGAGGAAGATGTATGAGACAGGCGAAATACCATCAGACTTCAAGAAGAATATAATAATTCCAATCCCAAAGAAAGCAGGTGTTGACAGATGTGAAAATTACCGAACTATCAGTTTAATAAGTCACAACAGCAAAACACTGACGCGAATTCCTTACAGACGAATGGAAAAACTGGTAGAAGTCGAACTCCGGGAAGATCAGTTTGGATTCCGTAGAAATGTTGGAACACTTGCGGCAATACTTACCTTACGACTTATCTTAGAAGAAAGATTAAGGAAAGGCAAACCTACGTGTCTAGCATTTGTAGACTTAGAGAAAGCTTTTGACAATGTTTACTGGAATACGCTCTTTCAAATTCGGATGGTGGCAGGGGTAAAATACAGGGAGTGAAAGGCTATTTACAATTTGTACAGAAACCAGATAGCAGTTATAAGAGTCAAGGGGCATGAAAGGGAAGCAGTGGTTGGGAAGGGGGTGAGAGAGGTTTGTAGCCTATCCCCGATGCTGTTCAATCTGTAAATTGAGCAAGCAGTAAAGGAACTAAAAAAATCGGAGTAGATATTAAAATCCGTAGAGAAGAAATAAAAACATTGAGGTTCGTCGATGACATTGTAATTCTTTCAGAGACAGCAAAGGACTTGGATGAGCAGTTGAACGGCAAGGACAGTGTCTTGAAAGGAGGATGTAAGATGAACATTTACAAAAGCAAAACTAAGATAATGGATTGTAGTCGAATTAAGTCAGGTGATGCTGAGGGAATTAGATTAGGAAATGAGACACTTAAAGTAGTAAAGGAGTTTTGCTATTTGGGGAGCAAAATAAATGACTATGGTCGAAGTAGAGAGGATATAAAATGTAGACTGGCAATGGCAAGGAAAGCGTTTCTGAAGAAGTGGAATTTGTTAACATCGAGTATGGATTTAAGTGTCAGGAAGTCGTTTCTGAAGGTATTTGTATGGAGTGTAGCCATGTATGGAAGTGAAACATGGACGATAAAAAGTTTGGACAAGAAGAGAATAGAATCTTTCGAAATGTGGTGCTGCAGAAGATTGCTGAAGATTGTATGGGTAGATCACATAACTAATGGGGAGGTATTGAATAGAATAGGGGAGAAGAGGAGTTTGTATCACAACTTGACAAGAAGAAGATACCGGTTGGTAGAGCATGCTCTGAGGCATCAAGGGATCACAAATTTAGCATTGGGGGGCAGCGTGGTGCGTAAAAATCGTAGAGGGAGACCAAGAGATGAATACACCAAACAGATTCAGAATGATGTAGGTTGCAGTAAGTACTGGGAGAGGAAGAAGCTTGCACAGGATAGAGTAGCATGGAGAGCTGCATCAAACCAGTCTCAGGACTGAAGACCACAACAACAACAACTACATTTAGTGTGTTATATTCTATGTACTAATTTCTATATTCTGTATTCTATATTCTGTGTGCTAATTTTACATTTATCCATTTGTGTGTATTCACCTGTTTCGCATCCAAGCGACTTTCTCACACATACTGTGCCTTGCGCCGAACCCTCCCGGAAGTTATTTTGTATTTCCCGACTTTGTACCCCTCTGGTGAAGTCGATGGTGGTAAATATTACCTTTCCCAGAGAGTAACTTCTTCTGTGAGCGTGGTCCGCCATGCGGTGAGAGCAGGTAAGCGAAGAGGTTTTGGGTTAGCAGAGCACGAGAAAGTTGATGAACTCAAACGGCACTGGGAACAGACATATTTTTGGATAGGAGAACGACTTGTGTGGACTTGGAGTAATAGTGCGGCTCCGCTGTGATTGGGGGCCATTTGTTTGAAAACAACCATCTCTTCTGGATTTAAGTGTTCGCTACTCGCAGTGTACTGATGTGTGGAAGATGTGTTTACAGCAAACGGTGTCTACGCTTTCGGATCCTGTATCCACTGTATCGAAGAGGCTGTTCGTCTGAGCGAAGGTGGGAGTTCCAGACAGCCTTCACTACACTGTCGCTGCACCTTGGTTGCATTTACAGTTGGTGATCTGTTTGTTTTATCTGTTCATGTTGTAAAGCTTGTGATTGAGTCTGCCCTTGTGGGTGCCATTGTGTTGTATGCCCAAGTCAGACCGGCGGTAACTGATTTGTGTTGCAGGTCTTATCAAGCTAACTTAATGATGTGTATACTGTATCATCAACAAGTGCAAGCAGGAACGAGGTGTGAAATAAAATATGATTGCAAGCTCACGGCGCTGCAAACCCACTGAGCTAGTCGTGTATTAACTCTAATGCTACAGATCAGTCTTCTAGTACTCACCTTTTGAAACTGAAAAATTCGTGTCTCGTTATTTGGTGTTTATCTTAAGGTGTTCTGCACCTAAGCCTATTTTGGAATTGTCTGGTACTTCTATACAGTACTTGAAAATCTTACAATGTGTCACGAGTATAATTGGTGTGCGTAAAACGTGTGATCAGGGCTCCTGCTGTAATTTTTATTGCGTATTTTGAGTTGCTAAACTGATTTTATTTTGGGATTGTTTTTGACTTTGAACTGATGTCAATTTACCATTATAAAGTTGTTTAATGGTTTACTAATGAATTTTAAGATAGGTTTGAGGATTTGAATTGTAATGTGAAGTAATCACCTAGTTTCAGCTGAAACTTTTAATTGATGTTGTATTTATCTTGCGGTAAAATTTCACATAACTCTAACACTGCTATTTGCCATCTGTCAGGGTTAATATTTAATCTGGGGTATTGCAAGTGCTACATTTTAAAGAAAGAGGAGTTGGGCAGCATGTGTTTTTTCTAAACGTTGAGAAGGAATTTCTCGTTAATAATTTTGTTTTAAAAACATGTCTGAATTAATATTAGCCCGGATCCTTACCATTTCCTGAAGCTCCTGGCATCCCACATACGAATCTACAGAACCCATGTGCGGTAAAGAAGCATTCGACAATTGTCACAGACCAGACACACATTCTCTCAGCAACTTCAGCCTTATGACGATACGCCCGTCACTTTCTACATTCTTCGTGGTGTCTTATATGTCTGTCTGGAAAAGATGTCAGTATACACCATATAAAAGACATGTTCAGGTAATGAAGGTGAAAGGAGTTCAATATTCTTTAAAAGGGAGCTCAACCTTTCTATTTAAAGAATGATGCTACTTTAAGCGAACTATATTCTGTTTACGGTCCCCACTGAAACATGTTCTTTCTGTGCACAACAGAAATTTTACAGCTGTTTATTATTTAAGTTTACTGCGTTTCAAGTGAAAGCTGACTGCTTTTCTGAACTGTCTTCAGCTGCAAATGAAAGTTACTTACTGTTCCTGCGGCATGCAGATAATCTTTGAACAATTAAACGTTTCACTTGTAGAATTCAGTTGTAACTCCAGGAAAGTAATTAATCTGTTGTTATGTTACCTTGTGACGACTTGGCGCTGTGATGGACAGCGCCGTCTCTGTATCTATGTAATTTTGTTGTCACTGGACTATACTGGAAATAAGAAAGAGCAATAATCTCCCCCTTTTATTATTCTCATTCGAATTTCACTATAGTTGTGACGCCAACAATTACTGGACACTTTTAAATTGTTACCAGACTTCTTTTGCCTTAGTGCACCACGTTTGTTCGCTCTCTGACAATTAAGTTGATTTATAACCACACGTTGCGGTCTCCTTATACCGTCTTCCGGCGGATAATTAACCCATCAGGCCTCCTCACCAAAGTGGATGTAACAACTCGTAATTCGCCTCACCGTGTTGTCCGGCCGTGCCTCTTGCCTCCCTCCAGAGTCCTGAAGTTATCCACGCCGCCTGACCTGCCACCTCTTGCACAACGTGTTCCCGTCTGATCTGACGATATAATCAATCTATTTTGCTAACGGTAGTGTTTGCGGATTTGTTCATTGTTGCAGATCAATTTCTACCTCGTCTGCGGTTTAGTTCACGTTTGTTTTACCGTATAAATTGCAACCGCTAAGGTCCATTATTTCTCAGTGAATGAAAATGTCATGAGGCGTCGAGGTTTACCGTCGATATTCTGCTTACATTTTTCAAGAAGTATGAAATATAAGTTTGCACTGTTTCCATTGACTGGGAGAAAGCCTTTGATGTAGTACAGTGGACTAAATTAATGAACATTCTACGAAAGAATTGTATTGACTTTAGGAATGACCTGCAATAGAGGATACAACTACAGATTGGAAACGAGATGACAGAGGAAGGCACAATTGGAAGCGGAATGAGGCAAGGCTGATATCTCACTCCAGTACTGTTTGACGTATATCTGGAGCGTATTATTCAGAAATGTTTGAAACAAGATAGAGGAGTGTGGGTTGTTGGTAGGAGGACAGAATATGTGTGTGTGAATTCCTAATGGACCAAACTGCTGAGGTCATCCGTCCATAGACTCACACACTACTTAAACTAACGTACTCGTATGCTAACAACAACACATAAACCCATGCCAGAGGGAGGCCTCGAACCTCCGGCGGGAGAGGCCGCGCAAGGACACAATGTATTCTATTTGCGCATGATATGGTGTTATTGACAGTGAAAGAACTATGATCGGAATGTTAGAAGAATTAAACAATACTTTGAAGAATTTTGTTTGAGAATTAATAAGAAAAAGGCAAAATGTGTTGTGGTAAGTTCAAGGAAAGTAAGAACATATATAAGGACACAATAAGTTAGGACAGAATAAGCTAGTGTTCTCAGGCTGGTAAGAATTATTATGGATGACATGAGATGTACTAAGTAGCTGAAAACACGTATAGAAATCCTCAAGGAGACATTTAAGACGCAGGGACAGGAACCTGAGGAAGGGACAGGCGAAGTGCTTCATGTGGAGAGTGGCTTACACGGGGCTGTGACATGGATACTTAGGAAAGAGGAAGAAAGAAGAATAGAAACGTGTGAGATGTGGATCTGAAGCATGATGAAAGGGATAAAATGGGTAAACAAAGAGGGGAATAAGTAGGTGATGAGGAGAGTATAGGAAGAGAGAGAAATTTTAAAGGTAATCACGAAGAGGGAACACAACTGGCTTGAACAGTGGATAAGAAGAGATTGATGGATGCTATGGAAGAAACGGTGAATGAAAGAAGAAGAAAGCAGATAGTACAAGGACAAGGGCAGGAAACAATTATGAAAAGCGAAGAAGGTAGCAAATGACAGAACTGCATGGAGAGTTACAAGTGAAGACCTGCCCTAGGGCAGAATGCTGATGATGATGAAATATAAGTTATATTGTTAAAGAATATTGTATAGTGTATGTTATTTATTAACGTTGGGCTTATTCCAACGACTAATACGTTTTATGTAAATAATTCTTTACTATAACGTAAATATTAATTAAGAAGTATGATTTGTACTGCTTCTTGTCTAGTTTTTTCCAACATACTCCTTGCTGTGGCTCTGTCACTTACAGTTATTTCCATATGGGAGAAACGGTGGTTTCGCCTTGATGCCGTGTCTTGCCGAGATGAACTAGGACAATTTATCGTGTAGATAATTGTGAAATGCACCAAAAATTTCTCTTCTTAACATTACACACCGTCGGCTATCTGACTGTTCTTGACAGTCCATTTGATGACAGATTTTGAATACCATAATGCTGTCACAATACAACTCTTTAATAGTCATAAGCAGGGCCGGGAGAGCGATGTGCTGACCACATTCCCCTCCAAATCCTCATTCAGTGACGCCTGTGGGCTGAGGATGACACGGCAGTCGGTGGGTACCGTTGGGCCTTCATGGCCTGTTGGGGCGGACTTAAGTTATGATTTCACTAACATTTTAAATACACCGAGGAAGAAAAGTCGAAAGCCAAAAATAATTAATGCAGAATAATGAAATTTCGGTAATACATTTGTCTCGATAACATAAGTGATTAACATTGTAAGATTACAGGTAAATATAAGCGCGAGATAAACCACTGCAACTGTGAAATACCGGTACATTAATAACTAGGTTAACCGCCAGATGTTGAGTGCAAGCATGCGGACGTGCATGTATAGTGTCGTACAGCTGTTGGTTGTCAGTTTGTGGGATGGCGTTCCAAGCCTGTAGCTCTTGGTCGGTCAGTACAGGGACAGTTAATGCTATTTGTGGCTGACACTGCAGTTTTCGTCCGATGATGTCCCATATGTGCTCGGATTGGGGCAGACCTGGTGATCAACATGTTGACACTCTGTAGAGCAAGTTGGGTTACAACAGCGGTTATATGGGCGAGCGTTATCCTGCTGGAAAACACCCACTGGAATTCTGTTCGTGAACGACAGCACCACGGGTCGAATCACCAGACTGACACACCAATCGGCGATCAGTGTGGATGGGATAACCGCGGGAGTGCTCCCGCTGTCATACGAAATCGCACCTCATACCATAACCCCAGGTGTAGGTCCAGTGTGTTTAGCAGCCAGACAGACTGGGTGCAGGCCTTCAGCTTGCCTCCTTCTAACTAACACACGGCCATCACTGAAGCAGAACTATCTCTCATCAGGAAACACAACAGGCCTCCACTCAACTCCCCCATAAGCTCTCGCTTGAGTCCAAGGGAGGCGCAAATGCCAGTGGTTTGGGGTCACGCAACAGGACGTCTGGCTCGGAGCTGTCCAAGTAGCCGATGTGCAACAGTTCGCCACGTCACTGTGCTGCCAGCTGCTGCAGATAAAGTACCCATATTCCGAACACGATGGTCTCCGCTCTCGGCAGTGCTACGTGACCGTCCAGAGCCCGGGCTTCTTGCGACCGAACATCCTAACGACCATCGCTTCAAGCAATGGTGTACAGTGGCTACATTCCTACCAAGCTTTTCTACAGTAACGCAGGAGGAGCATTCAGCTCCTCTTTCCCTGTTACATGATCTCTTTCAAACTCAGTGAGGTGTCGACAACAGTGTCTATGTTACCTTAAAGATGTTCTTGACTAACATTAACTCAGCACATCCAATCTCAACGGTAACTAACACTCACGACCATTACAGTGTGTATTTAAAGCAAACCTAATTTGCGTCCTCATAACAGTGTTACTCGCGCCAGTCTTACGTGAATGGCCGAAATTTTAACAGACTTTATCTTTCCCATGTAGGAACACGCCTACTCAGTTTCGTTTATGTTGCACAACTCCTAGGTATTGCGATTTTTTTTCCGCCAATACCTTTTCTTTTTCTCTCAGTTACAGCTTTATCCTATTTAGAAAATTAATTTTACAGTTTGATTACTTTGCAGAGAATACTATTTTGTGTATTTTTTTCTTGGTAAATGTGGAATCTACATCTACATGGATACTCTGCAAAGCCCATTTAGGTTTATTCCACTGGCATGGATAAGCTGTTAGTGGTCATAGTTATTAATTTTTTCTTTCTTAATTTTCATGTTGAATCGGTAGATGTACCGTGATGATGCAGTTAAAATTTACCAGTTCTTATATAGATTTATACAGTAAAGCACTTGCTCTTGGGACAATGCCTAAGTCCTTTGTTTGTAGATTGAAAATCGCGTCCATATTTTATGTATTTGATCCAGAAAGTTGTTTTACACACAGCTGACAGGACTTTAATGACGTAACATACTGATGACATTCTCTTTGCTAATACATCTATATGAACATTAGATTTGAACTGACAGTCATCCAAAATATTTTGAAATTTTTTATACAATGTTATTTACATCTATTACGTAGAATGTAGTATATAGAATGAGGTATGGCTGTAGGATGAATTTCCTTCTTCAAGCTCAAAGTCATGCTGCTTGTTGCTTTTACCTTCTGCATTAATTTGTTGCATATTCGCTTTTATGAAGCACACACATTGATTCAACAGTATTGTGTCAAGAGATCTAAAGTCTGTCAGCGACTCACTTCGAATGATGGAATGTTCAATCCGTGGGGAAAGATTCAAGAAACTGGTACGATAACTGGTTACACCAAGGATGAGTTTTGTTTATGCTCGCACCATTTTCCCATGCCTAACGTGGACAAGATTGTAATAGATGTTTATCACGAACAACAATAGTCATAAGACGCGAAGTACGAGGTTAATATGTGTGACCTCATATAATGTCTCATCTTTTAAAAGGTGAATTGCTGTGAGACATACTTAAACTGTTACAAATGACTATTACTCTTTCGATGTAGTTCATTTGTACTGTAACACGTTTCGTACATCCGATCTTTGTATCTGAACATGAGTGTGCTAATGTGTGCAAACTTAGCTTACCACTTAGCGTGCAAATGGACAAAACATCTGAACTAGCTTCTCAAGCCCTGGGTGTCAAACAGACATGGTAAATAAATATGACCCTGGCCCTGTAAGGCAGCTAATATCAGGTGTGGATCGTAACAAAAATCATTAGAAATGCTGCTGTCACATACCTATAATGCATGAATTAATAAAAGTGAAAGTTTGGTGTCTATTCTAGAAAGACAACACAGCTATCCTTTTTTTTATTCTACATATAATTTATCAAGATTGATCAACTGTTGCTTTCAGAGGTCAAGTGATAAACAACAATCATGTTGAATTACTTTTGACACTCAATAACAAAATATTTAATTCATGGACATAGTGAAATGACGATTACTAAAATCGTTATCTCTACACATAAAAACTTTATCACAGGAAAGAGTGATTGTTAAAAATCCTCATCACCTCATTTTAATCTATGTTGTCGTAGCTGCTAATGCACTGAGTTGGTGCAGAATAAATTTACTTTTTTAACCAACAAAAGAAACCTCTCATGTACATAATGTGAGGGAAGGTTAGTATCCCAGCTTTTGATATTCAATGGTCAAAGCATACGTAAGTTGGAGTGAGCCAAATCCAGGCTCAACATTTACTGCGGCCTAATGCGTGATGGTAGTTTACCAAGTGGCATCTGCAACGGCGTTGCCTCCACGCTGGATTTGAAACTCCAATTCCCCACTCTATCCTTGACTGAATTCACTCAGTCGCAACTTCTTTGCATTCTATAGAATGTTAATGTTTCCCTAGTCGAAATATTGGCTGTTGCACAATCGCTATGGGTTGGAACGACCTGCACAATTTCTTGCCTGTAAGAATTCCCGCAGCAATAATTAATTACTGCTTTGCTATCTGTCGCCACTATATGTGAAGCGTATCATCCACACTTTGCAGAAAGTAAAGCACTCAACGCCCTCGCTTATTTCCACACACTTGTGCGGCCCGCCGTGAGACGAGTGAGAGATATAAATTTTAATGGCTCAAAATGCTTTTATATAATAGGGATCTCCCCACTGTGTCGCCGAGGATGCCTTCAGCCAATCACCGTCTCGCTAGAGGGGAATAAACATTTTTATTTTTCTTACTGAGTCGCAGCCTAGTCCTGTTATTGACGTGAAGCCACTTACACTCGGTCCTGGCCTTATTTACGTTAAAAGGAATAATGTATTGTTTTGGCCTTATCCCTTTCTGCACTGAAGCTCTAACTGGGAGTTTTATGATATCATTAACCACCTGCTCGGTTCGTCTCCAAAATGCGTTTCGCTTTAACTTGTTTGTTCCTTGCCATTCTCCATAAATTGGTAGATATTGTTTCGTTAGTTTTTGGTACGTGAGAAAACTGCAATTGCCTTTTGTTGATATAATATAATTATTATTTTCTGAGGATCTCATACTGTATCGTCCTGGCGTTATGGATCAAGCTCATGTAACGTCCATAAAATCCAGGCGCCTTACAACTGTACCACAATCTTTACATAAAGGTTTATATACGAGTGAGATACAAGTCAAATTTTAATTGTGAACAACAGACCTCGGGTGGTCTGTAACTATATTGTATCATAAGGGAGAAGGGAACAAAATGAAACTTCAGCAGTTGAGAGCGAATGTGGTGTTATATCAGAGACTAAACTATCGCGTCACATTTACAAAGAACTTGGCAGTATGATGCATGGGGGCTTAATTATATAATGAATGCAAATAATTTTTTAATTTTTTGATTTAGTAGCTGTATGTCCGATTACGAAGTGTCGTAAACGGTTGGCCCTGACTAGTATTTGTACGCAATCTGACTGCATAGAATAACAACAAAGAATGAAAGAAAATTTTCGTTAACACAATTAATTAATGAAGTCCCCAGCAACTATAAAACCTACGAAACCAAAGCACAAGTATAACTGTTCTGTGTGTGGGAGTGTGATTCAACGTACACATCTGGCACGGTTCTTCTTCAATAAGACAAGAAATTTTAAATATCATTTATACTGAAGTAATTAAAAAAAATAGAACTACTATAATTGCGCAAGAAAACCAGAATTACACTCTAATACAAGAACACCAGCCAGATGCTTTGTTGACTGAACCTGTAATGACGCATTATTTAAGACATGCAAATAATGAGAAAATAACCGAGTTTTGTTACCTTCATATATATTGACGAAAAGCACTCTATTCATTACAACATCTCCATTAGAACAACATATGCTATCTAGCCCATCAAACAACTGCATAAAACATGGAACAAGCACTCACTACTACGAGTTCTCGACAAGCACTGACTACTACGAGTTATCAACAAGCACTGCCAGTGGAGGCGGCGGAATAATACTCTTTGGCGCAATCTCTGGCGCTGTGGCTCAGTGTGGCCACCTTTCAATGATGACACACATCAGTACAACTTTGCACGCCCCTCCCCCGCACCATCCGACCTGGCCTCTATATATTGGCACTATTTCGGTTGGGAAAGGTGTCTTAGAGCTGTCTGTTTCTCTCCTGAGCCAAGCTGACCCACGATGGTTGTGTCCGGTAGTCCACGTCCTCCTACTTGCTCTCGAACACAGCTGTCGTCCTAGCTGGTCCCACGCAATATCTGTGAGGGACAGATCTGAGTATCTTGCTGGTTGCAGTAGTTGCTCAACGTCAAGCAGACAGTTCATGGAGACACCTTCATGTGCAGACAAGCATTACCCTGTTGAAAAATGGCTCTACGATACCAGCGTACCAACGCAAGAGGTTGCAGGAAGTCTGTGACGTCAGATTTCCCTCGCTCAGTACCTGCCGTGACCTGAAGCCGTACCCATACACCGAGACGCCAGAACTAGCACCACTGTGCCCCTCGAAAACATTAGAACAGTAGGACCTCTCCCAAACTCACCGATGGTAGTCACCTGGTCGAGTGCAAAGCCGTAGCTCATCAGTGAACACAATTCGTCATTCATCAGCAGTCCACGCTTCCAGGTCGTGGCACGTCTCACAACGCCGTCGTTTGCGATGCGGCGCGGACGGCGGCTTACGCATAGCTCTGTAATTCTTTAGTCTGGCTGCTACTTATCTCCCATCAGTGGCGCGCGGATAACACAGAATGTTGCAGGGGGGGGGGGGGGGGCATTACGGGGTGTTTCAAAAAGGAATTTACAACTTTGAAAATTCATATAAGTTAATTCATGGTACCTACCGAGGTTATTGTAGTGTCGATTTGTAGGGAAATACATCGAGTTTTGTCTCGCGTTGTTCATTAGTGCCGAATCGTACCGTAAGGAGCGCCAGCGGCCGTTGTGTTACAGTTGGCTGCCTCCACTGCACCTAAGCCTACGAGCTATGTGTTTTGGTTTAAAGAATCGAAGTTGGCGAAGCAGTTCAGCGTAATTTACGTACCAACGCTAAAGATCCTCCCAGTAGACCTAAAATTTAAGAGTGGCATAAATGTTTTGTAGGAACAGGTTGCTCGGTAAGACGTGGTATATCAGGTGAACCAAGCACATCTATGTCGTTGAGCGAATGAGACAGCGCTTTGTCGACAGCCTTACGAAATCGACCCGGCGTGCACTGCAAATCCTAAATACGACTGTTTCCCGTGTGCTGAGAAACCGTTGGATATGCAACTGTACAGATTGGCGATCGTACAAGCAATAGAAGACACTGATAAAATTGCTCGCAAAGACTTCTGTGCGATTACATGAGGATGAACATCTCTTGGACAAAGTCATCTTTTCTGACTAGACGACTTTTCACTAAGTGGAAAGGTTAACACACATAACTGTAGGATTTGGGGCAGTGAAGATCTATATCAAACATTGCAACATGTTCCTGATAGAAACTGAACGTTTTTTGTGCACTGAGCAAGAACAAAGTGTACGGCCCCGTTTTTTTACGTGCGAGAATCATCAACGGGATATCGTACCTGCATATGTTACAACAATTTTGGATACCACAGGTCGATGAGGAAAACCAATAACGAAACGTTTACTTCATGCAAGATGGTGCACCACGCCACTACCTGGCTGACTTCCCGGATTTTCTCAGTGATCGCTTTCCAGGTCAATTGCTTGGCCGAGATACGCATCCGCCGCTTTCCCCAGACCTGACACCACACAATTTTTTAAAATGATGATTCATCAAGAATATCGTGTTTGTGCCTCCTGTGCCGGCTGCACAACCTGAACCTAGAGCACTTAGAGCCACTAAGCAAGTTACACCTGCAACGCTAGAGCGAGTTTGGGAAGAAATTGACTTCCGGTGGAATATGTGCAGGATACCCAAAGGAAACCACATACAACATCTCTAGTTTAAGGTAAAATGCTTGATGTGTTTTCCTACAAAATAACACTAAACCCAACTCTACGTCTTCTTTCGATAAACTTATGTGAATTTTTAAATTTGTAAAGTCTTTTCTGAAACACCCTGTACTTGATCACGGATGGCCGGCAAAGCTGTAAAGTTCTTGGTGCACAATTCGGCGACCTCGCCTTATGGTGATCAGACGTGGTCACCAAGAGAGAGCATGCTTGCCGCGAAGTTCCCACACAGTCCAAATTCGGCCCAATGCCATGCCTGATTCTCCACATCGCACGATTCAGCCTACTGGCCAAATAGAAATCCACAGTGGGGCACATTCAAGACGGCATCAGGTGCTGATAACGCTGTCCCACACGTGCCTTTCAAAGTGGTCACTCAACAACTGACGCTGTTCGTGCGCCTTATAAACCCCATCAGTCCTGGAAACATTAGTTAAACATGAACTACTCCAATGCACCCTGGTGGCAGTTCTTCCCGTCACTGAGAATTGCAACTCTAATCAGTTACACCACCGCCGATGCTTTGTGTACGTGTACCAAGTTATAGTGACATCCTGCCACGTCTTGTAGATGCTTCAGTTCTTTGCCAGCACTGAATAACTTACACGTCAACGAAATACGATTGTCACCGAAAACGTATCCTGGTCGCTTGCAGCGGAACCGGACGAAATGTTGTCTGGAACAAAACTGATCGAGTTCGCTCCTACAGTGTGCAGTGTGATTGAGGCGCGAATAAATGTAGCGTTACGATGCTACGTTTAGTTAGGTGTGCATAGGTTCAAATTGGTTCAAATGGCTCTCAGCACTATGGGACTTAACATCTGAGGTCATCAGTCCCCTAGAACTTAGAACTACTTAAACCTAACTAGCCTAAGGACATCACACACATCCATGCCCGAGGCAGGATTCGAACCTGCGACCGTTGCGGTCGCGCGGTTCCAGTCTGCATAGGTTCTAAAGATCTTACTGAACATGGGTTACGATATTTCCCTTTAACCCAACTGGTTGCTCTGTCTACTTTTGTGGGTGGAAATCACTGTCCCCTTTTAACTAGTATCGTTGCCTAGGCTAAACCAACGCAATAGCGTGAATTTCTCCACTTCATAAAGCTGCTGCCTGGATCTCTATCGAGCGAGGTGGTGCAGTGGTTAGCACACTGGACTCGCATTCGGGAGGACGATGGGTCACACCTGCGGCCGGGCATACTGATTTAGATTTTCCGTGATTTCCCTAAATTGGTTCAGGCAAATGCCGAGATGGTTCCATTGAAAGGGCACTGCCGATTTCTTTCAAGATCCTTCCCAAATCCGCTGGGACAGATGACCTCGCCGTTTGGTCCCTTCCTCGAAATCAACGAACTAACCTATATCTATTTCTCTAGCTCATTTCTTCCGTGAGTATAGACCTGCATTCACTCACCACACTCAACATCGTGTGCTTTTCTGACTCACTTAAACAGCTACTGCAGCTGTCTGACGAATATGCTATTCTCATTCACAACTGGAATTCCATAATATCTCAAATAGAGTCAATCAGAGGACCACAAGATACATGCCACTGCTATTCCACTTGAAGTAAGATGAAGAAGGAATGGAGGTTCTTTTGAAAAATCGTTCTTGGCCTGAACAACCACATTTGAGCCTCACATTAGGGCTCGTACCGAGGCGTATAGATCTTGTTTTCTCCCTTGCTCGATTTCCAAGTGCAACGGCAAGAAAATAAACAGAAAAGGAACAAGTACCCTCCACACGCTCCATACGGTGGCCTGCGTAACATGAGTGTAGATGTAGATGTAGGAATTGAACACGACACGAATAACATAAAATGCTCGAACTGCATCTTTAATAATCGACGGGATGAAAGCTGAGCAGTGTGTTATGTGACCTGAAAGTCTCTCGTAGATTTGAAACACCACTTGTGTTTAGTAGTTTGACTATCTACGTCCATCGGCAATATAAATGTACGGTGTGGTATGTCTTTTTAGACGACAGAAACGCTTCATGTTCATCTAATTCGTAACAGGGAAGAGAAATTGTTTTTACTTTAGGCAAGTTTTAACAGGGTACCACAGGGAAATCGTATTTTTGCACTATTTTCTATTTACGGTACGTGAAATTAGGAACTTAAGTATCAGTCCCTCAAACCCGTGAGTGGCAACTGTCAAAAATTCTCGAGAAAATCGTATTTGAAGTACTGTCAATTATCCGAACAGTCTCTGTGGTAGAATGCTTGCCTACACTGTATGGGCTGTAGCTTTGATTCCTGGCCGATTCAGATGTTTTAAACAAGAGTGATGTTCTACTAGAATTTACTTGAAATACAAGTGTGTCAAGATCGGAAAAAATGTCCAGCGCTCGATACTGTCAACCGCTAGGTCAAGTCTCGTTTCGGTCACTATTAATTTCACTTTTTTCCCGCTCTGCTCGATTATCGACGGCATTTAAATATGAAATTTATCAAATCTGTGCCAGTTGAGAAATATCTACTGGTAACTGCCATTTTAATAAAAAATGAACGTCCTGTTGCTTCCAATTAAATATCGAATATAAAAAATGGCTCTGAGCACTATGGGACTTAACATCTGAGGTCATCAGTCCCCTAGAACCTAGAACTACTTAAACCTAACTAACCTAAGGAAATCACACACATCCATGCCCCAGGCAGGATTCGAATCTGCGACCGTAGCGGTCGCGTGGTTCCAGACTGAAGCGCCTAGAACTGCTCGGCCACACCATATCGAATATATCACTCTTTAATCTTATAGAAGGTTGTTAAGTTTGCTTAGATAAGAAACATACAATTTGTTTTCAATCCTTATTTATCTTAGACTTCACGGAAATGCTCACATGACAAGCGTCATTGTTTAAAACTTTAAAGATGCCACGAATCAATGGCCACAGACCTGCTAAGCAAATATTTTATTTTACCACAAAGCAATTTCCCATGGGAAAAACGACATTCCTTTGGGTATTAAACACAATTGGAAAACTTAAAGCCGATATTACACAGAATTATTTCGGAAAGCTTCGAAATATTGATATTGAGTTCTGAACTTCGCGTTTCATGAATACAAAAAGACAGAAAATTGCATCTGCTGTGTGGTCTCCTTGCATGGCAATAAATAAAGTTGATAAACTGAAAATGTCTTCCGAACCAACTCATCCTCTCTACGAAAAACAGACTGCACCGACTTTTCAGAGTGACTCTCAGCATTTTAAATTTCTAACACTGCAAATAGAACAGGAGATTAGATACACTGCGCATTGATCTTGGCCTGCCATGTACTCTGGATGAAATTTTAGCGGATGACCCAGGAGCAACTGCTCGCGTTCTTCGTTTTATCCACTTGACAGACCAGTCTAAGGACATTTGATTATGCTGTTTTCTTTTAATCCCTTGCCTGTTAATGTGCCTATTATAGTGTTGTCCTTTTTAGTTGCTGTTTTAACCTTGTGCCTCGTAGTGCATTCATAATTTAGTCTGGGCGCTAATGACCACTGTAGTTGTGCGCCCTAACACCACAAAAAAAAGGAGACTAGATTACAGAAGGTAGATGGCCGGTTCTGGACGGTGGCGCAGCCCTTGCTGTTAGTATAGAGAGAGGGTCCGTACTCTCGGGAGTATGGGAATAGCAGCAGGTACGGCCGCCCCGTCTGTGGTATTCAGCGTTTCGACTTTTGAAGTTTTAATCCTGGCGGTGGAGGTCTGCGGGCATTATCCGTTTCCCGTGTCGCTGGTGCGGGCTGCTTATAATTCTGGAAGGGTGAGGGTCAGTCCGTGAATACGGCGGGCGGCTGGGCGGCTGTGCGGTGTTTATTAGCGCAGAGGACGGCGCGGCCGGCAGTCTGCGGTCGGAGCGGCTGAGCCACCTGGCGGCGACCGCAGAGGCTGCCGGCTGCCGGCTTCTGGAGGCGAAAATCCCTCTGTGCCGTCCCACGTCCCAGCCGCAGCCCTTCCCAGCCCTCCCCTTCCCTTCCGCCAGCCAGGCCCTTTCATGGACTGCGCTCCTCGCAGCCTGTGTATTAGTCGGGGGCTTGATCTCTACGGCGGGCAACTGTTCAGCCCGGCAGAACACGACAGCCATCCTGTGTTAGGAGGCCCCGTGCCCAGGATTTAATTAGCAACACTCGCGGAGTCCTCTTGTCACGTAAGAACATATGCAAACTGTAAAAGTACCTCACTGTGATACTCAAAACCGGTACCAGCACAAAAATACAAAAATCGGGCGAATATGCTCCTGTTTAGAAGACTTTGACAGAAAAGTAGGGGACAAGTCATCGTCCTCAGCATCTTTAAGAATTTTTTCCAAACATTTTGGCATGCGAACATATTCACGCTCTGTTTAACATGCTCTCACTCTCACACCCAATAATCAGACACTCTAAGGCGCTCCTACCGATTCACTCCCACTTGCCCATTCTCAGTCACTCACCCAGCCCAACGTACTATCATCCGTTCTTTCTATGTCTCTAACTGTCACAGCCACAGTCTCTCTCGTTGTGTCCTGTTACTGTACTACAGTCTTCTCTCACTGCGACGTCTCTCTCTCGCTCTCTCTTACTGCCACTACGTCACTCATTCCTACCCACTACTGTCCCTTCTCACTGTTACTACCCCTCTCCTCCTCGTTGTCACTGTCATCGACACTTCTCCTTCTCTTTGTTCGTCTCGGAGAGGCACTGTTTCCTTCACTCTTTTTCTGGCACTGTTCTGTGGGCTGTGTTTCACTGCTAATGCAAAACAGTAAAACAGAAGTGATTTCAGGCGTCCCCCAAGCTAGTGTTATAGGCCCTTTGCTGTTCCTTATCTATATAAACGAATAGGGAGACAATCTGAGCAGCCGTCTTCGGTTGTTTGCAGATGACCCTGTCGTTTATCGGCTAATAAACTCATCAGAAGATCAAAACAGACTGCAAAACGATTCAGAAAAGATATCTGAATGGTGCGAAAAGTGGCGGTTGACCCTGAATAACGAAAAGCGTGAGGTCATCCACATGAGTGCTAAAAGAAACTCGTTAAACTTCGGTTACACGATAAATCAGTCGAATCTAAAAGCCGTAAATTCAACTGAATACCTAGGTATTACAATTACGAACAAATTAAATTGGAAAGAACACAGAAAATGTTGTGAGGAAGGCTAACCAAACGCTGCGTTTTATTGGCAGGACACTTAGAAAATGTAACAGACCAACTAGGGAAACTGCCTACACTACGCTTGTCCGTTCTCTTTTAGAATACTGCTGCGCGGTGTGGGATCCTTACCAGATAGGACTGACGGAGTACATCGAGAAAGCTTAAAGAAAGGCAGCGCGTTTTGTATGATAGCGAAACGTCAGAGAGAGTATCACAGGAATGTTACAGGATTTGGGCTGGAAATCATTAAAAGAAAGGCGTTTTTCGTTGCGACGGAATCTTGTCACGAAATTCCGATCACCAACTTTCTCCTCCGAGTGTGAAAGTACTTTGTTGACACCGACCTACATAGGGAGCAACGATCACCACGATAAAATAAGGGAAATCAGAACTCGTACGGAGAGATGCAGGTGTTCATTCTTTCCGCGAGCTATACGAGATTGGAATAATAGAGAATTGTGAAGGTGATTCGAGGAACCCTCTGCCAGGCACTTAAATGTGATTTGCAGAGTATCCATATAGATGTAGATGTAGACTGTGTCACACGTTTTCTCTCACACTGCCGTTGCCTTCTTCGATGTTTCTATTCCACAACCACCGTCTAACATCTTCCAGTATTAATTACATCTCCATCTCTTTCTTCCAACCACTGCCTGCTTCTCTCTGAGCATAAAACATCTTATGTTTGCATGCCAAAATTCTTGGGATGGTGAAGAGTCAGGCAAAAACTGTCGGCTGACATACATTTACAAAGATGCTGGTTAAGTGTTTTATCTTTCTCAGTGTTTTCGTCACAGTATATTTGTTTTTTCGTGTTTTTCTTCTGTTAAAGAGATTCAATCTCTCACTTTTGTAAGGGTGAAGTCCTTCACTCAGTTGTCAACTGAACAGCCAACTACATGCCTCCTTAACCCATCAGTGTCCGTTGCTGACACATCAGAAAGACAGACGGGGACATTTTCAAGACAACAACTATCTGCACCAACAGTTCGACGGCGTTTGCAGCAGCATGGACTATCAGCTCGGAGACCATGACTGCGGTTACCCTTGACGCTGCATCAGAGACAGGGGCACCTGCGATGGTGTACCCAACGTCGAACCTGGGTGCACGAACGGCAAGACGTCATTTTTTCGGATGAATCCACGTTCTGTTTGCAGCATCATGATGGTCGCATCCGTGTTTGGCGACATCGCGGTGAACGCACATTGGAAGCATGTATTCGTCATCACCATTGGTTACACGTCTCCGGCACTTCTTGTTCGCATTGACGGCACTTTGAACAGTGGACGTTACATTTCAGATGTGTTACGACCCGTGGCTCTACCCTTCATTCGATCCCCGCGAAACCCTATATTTCAGCAGGATAATGCACGACCGCATGCTGCAGGTCCTGTATGGGCCTTCCTGGATACAGAAAATGTTCGACTGCTGCCCTAGTCAACACATTCTCCAGACCTCTCACCAACTGAAAACGTCTGGTCAGTGGTGGCCGAGCAACTGGCTCGTCACAATTCGCCAGTCACTACTCTTGGTGAACTGTGGTATCGTGTTGAAGCTGCATGGGCAGCTGTACCTGTACACGCCATCCACGCTCTCACTCAATACCCAGGCGTATCAAGGGCGTTATTACGGCAAGAGGTGGTTGTTATGGGTACTGATTTCTCAGGATCTATGCACCGAAATTGCGTGGAAATGTAATCACATGTCAGTTCTAGTATAATATATTTGTCCAATGAATAACCGTTCATCATCTGCATTTCTTCTTGGTGTAGCAATTTTAATGGCCACTAGTGATATGGCCGAAAGAGAGAGCCTTCCAGGAATTGTGAAACGAATCCTGTCGTCCAGGACCATGTTTCACAAAGAGTGCAGATTCGCCACGAGACGGGGAACGTCCACAGGCGTCTGTTGTGCTGAATGAGGCCAGGCTGATCAGGCCATAAGCGCTGTGGTGTGCGAGTGGGACAGACGAGAACCTACGTCATAGGAACTGTTTGTGACCAGTGAGGAGGAGCAAGGTTAAATATGGCGAACCTAAGATCGACCATAAAGGGAAACATTTACGAAAACTACTTAAATGTGTAGTAATTCAGAAAATGAAGCCACAGTAATTTTTATCTACCATCTTCTTTAAATTTTCATGGTGATCCCAATAAAACATGAATATTGATCATATCTATTATAGTTTAGGATTTACTGCTACAGTGAAATTAACAATTTTTGTAACAAAAACCTGAATGTTAACTTCTGAACGCTTTGGTAGATCTTTACGATCGACATTTCATATAGAAGCGCATCATTAAAATGACAAATGAATATCAACTCTCTAATTTTATTCGTTTAACTTAAATTTAAATTATTAGTATTTTCAGTTAAGCATCAGATTATCATTTCCTCCAGACAAAACACATTGAACGATGATAGCATGACGCCTTATTGAATCATTAGGCAACAGAACATTTGTTGTAAGGTTTAGACCATAATTGTAACTTTTGTTCTTTATTTATTTAGCAGAAAGTACACTGGTGCACGGCTACTGGCCGTGACATTCAAAGTTAAGAAGGAAATCGTATTGGTTTTATGTAAAAGATTTTAACGTTTATTATGTAATGGATATTATTGTTACCTTACTGACCGCAGCTCGTGGTCGTGCGGTAGCGTTCTCGCTTCCCGCTGCCGGGTTTCCGGGTTCGATTCCCGGCGGGGTCAGGGATTTTCTCTGCCTCGTGATGACATGACTGGGTGTTGTGTGCTGTCCTTAGGTTCAAATGGTTCAAATGGCTCTGAGCACTATGCGACTTAACTTCTGAGGTCATTAGTCGCCTAGAACTTAGAACTAATTAAACCTAACTAACCTAAGGACATCACACACATCCATACCCGAGGCAGGATTCGAACCTGCGACCGGAGCAGTCGCTCGGCTCCAGACTGTAGCGCCTAGAACCGCACGGCCACTCCGACCGGCGCTGTCCTTAGGTTAGTTAGGTTTAAGTAGTTCTAAGTTCTAGGGGACTGATGACCACAGATGTTAAGTCCCATAGTGCTCAGAGCCATTTGAACCATTTGTTACTTTATTTACAACGTGTGAAAGTGGTCAGGCTTTGATTATTTAAATATCTTAAAATGAAGGTAATGTAGAACAAGCTGTAGCCAGTCAGACGGACGGCTTCAGGAAAGGGAACTGCGCTAGTCAGTTGAGCGAAGATGTTAGGTCCGCGGGAAATGCGGTCGGAGACGGGCAGAGCACGGTTTCGGCTGGAGACACCAAAAGGGACAGTTTGGATGCAGAAGCGAAGGCGGACGGTCGGTCCATAGGCAGCTAGCGAGTGAAACGACTTAGGAACTTCCGCGTTGTGTGTTATCGCGGGACTTAGTTCCTGAGCGGTGAGCAGCTGCGCGCCTGCTGTGAACTCTTAACTTTTCGCGTAGTCAAGAAGGCGGAGTGTTGGACTTGGGTTCCGCGGTGAGATTGTGAATGATCGAACTGTGTCAAATGGATATGCACTTGAGTGTAATAGTAATGCTAAATACGACCACTTTCGCTATTAGTTTGCTTCCTGAATAATCATTATTCTAACCAATACGCAACTGCGTGGCCTACATTATTTACAGGTTGTTAATCTAGTTCCCCATATTATTATCACTGTTAGTATATGTTATATTAACTTTGTATTTCGCAAAGTTACCATCAGCCAGACAATTTAATCAAAAGGTCGCAAGTGTCTAATTAAGGGGGTGTAGTGCGACACGTGCGACTCAACCCCTACACGAGTTTGAGCCAAGAAATGTCGACGAAGAGGAACTGCATGTGAGCCCGAACATCTTTGGGATGTTAACTCGCAGTAGTAAATCAAACTTGCGATGTTCGGACACAATGTTACTAGTGTCGTATTTGACAGTCAAGTCGGGTAATTATCTGGGCGTAAAATTGCAAAACGATATAATTCGGAACGAGCATGATAGAAAAGTGGTAGAGAAGGTGAATGTTCGACATCGGTTTAATGGGAGAATTTAAGGAAAGAGTGGTTCACCGTTAAAGGAGACTGCATACAGGACTGTTCGAATGTTAGGGATCCATACCAGGTCGGATTGAAGGATGTCATCGAAGCAATTGAGAGGAGGGCTACTTTGATTTACTACCATTAGGTTCGAACAGCACGTCATTGCTGCGGAAGTACTTCAGGAACTCAAATGGAAATCCCTGGAGGGAAGGCGCATATCTTTTCGAGAAACTCTCTTGAGAAAATTCAGAGAATCGGTGTTTGAAGCTGACTGCTGAACGATTCTACTAACGCCAACATACAACTCGAAGCAGAACCCCGAAGATAAGATATCAAGGGCTCATACGGACAGACAGTCGTTTTTCCCTCGTTCTATATTCGGGTGGAACGGGAAAGAAAATGACTACTCGCAGTGCAGTGTACCACCCGCCATGCAGTGTAGGTTGCCTTGCGGATTATCTATGTAGATGTACTTATTGATATAGAATGAGGCAGCTGGTAATCCAATCTGCAAAATCTTTCAGACAGGATAATTGGTTTTTTTCTCTCCGCAGTGCAGAAGAGGCATGTTTGGTAAGTAATCAAAATGTTCTTGTTCCCGTGTTCGAACCTCGCCACCGCTTAAACTTGGCGGCCGAAGACTTCCAGCATAAGAAGTCACCCTCATTCTGCCAACGGGCTTGCCAAAAGATGGCGAAGGAGCGGACAGAGGTTCAGAGCACTCTCTTGTCTTTAGAAGAATTAGCAATGATCAACGACATGAAGATGCAGAAGTCAATGGAAACAGCTGCGGTAAGACAGGTAAAGTGTGTCAACAGGACATGTGGCCTGCAGCTAAAAACGAGTCATGATGATCTCCCCAATTTTCAGAAGATTCCGTTGTAGTCCCCCACTCAGATCTTCCTGAGAGGACTGCTAAAGGGGAGGTGATCATGAAAAAAAAGATTGAATAACCAGCGAAAAGATATCGGTCTATGAATCGGTGCGTGGAACTTCAGGAGTTTGAACGCGGAAGGGAACGTAGAAAATGTGAAAAGGGAAATACTGCGGGTCAGTGAAGTGAAATGGAAAGAAGGCAAGGATTACTTGTCAAGCGAGTGTAGGATAATATCAACAGCAACAGAAAATGATACAGTGAGAGCAGGATTAATTAAGAATAGGACGTTAGGGGAGAGAGTGAGTTATTGTGAACCGTTCAGCGATAGGGTTGTTTTCATTAGAATCGACAGCTAATCAACACCGACAACGATAGTTCAGGTATACATGTCCAGTCGCAAGTGGAATATGGAGAGATAGACAAAATACGTGAGGAATGAGGATACTGTAAAGGTAATTCAGTAGGTAAAGGGAGACGGAAATCAAATAGTCATGGCGGACTGTAACGCGGTTGTAGGGGGAAGGAGTAGAAGAAAGGGTTACAGGACAATATGGGCTTGGTACTAGCAATGAGACAGCAGAAAGACTGAGTTCTGCAGAAAATTTCAGTTAGTAATTGTGAATACTCTGTTCAAGAATCACAAGAGGATCAGGTGCACTTGGTAAAGGCCTGGAGATATGGAAATGTTTCAGTTAGATTACCTCATGGCCAGGGAGAGATTCCGAAATCAGATACTGGATTGTAAGGCATACTCAGATCACAATTTAGAAGTGATGAAGAGCAGGACGAAGTTCGGGAGACTAGTAAGGACGAATCAAAGCGCAAAGAAGTACAATAAAGTGGTACTAAGTAGTGAAGAGATGCGCTTGAAGTACTCCAAGGCTCCAGATACTGCGATAAGAAGAGTTCAGTAGGTAGTTCAGCTGAAGAGGAACGGACATCTCTAAAAAGGGCAATCACGGAAGTTGGAAAGGAGAACATAGGTACAAAGAAGGTAAGTGCGAAGAAACCATGTGTAAGAGAAAAAGTATGTAAGTTGATCGATTAAGGAGCGAAGTACAAAAATTTTCAGGAAAATTCAGGTATGAAGAATGCAGTTCACTTACAAATGGAAAATATACTGTAGGTAGTGCAGCGAATCTAAGACGGAATGGTTGCATGAAAATGTGTGGAAAACGAAACAGAAATAATTCTCGGAAGGAATGACTCAGCATGTAGAAAAATGAAAACAAAATTCGGTGAAATTAAAAGCTACGGCAGTGACACCAAGAGTGCAATGAAAATTCTACAATTAAACGCAGAGGAGAGCGCGAATTTGTTAAAAGAATACCCTAAAGGCCTCTATGAAGGAGATGACTTGCCTGATGCCGTGGCAGAAGAAGAAACAGGAGTCGATATTGTTTAGACAGGGGATCCAAAATTAGGATCAGAATTTAAGAGAGCTTTGGAAGACTTAAAAACAAATTAGGCAGAAGGAATAGATAATGTTCCACCACAATTTCTAAAATTACTGGCGGAAATATCAACAAGACTACTGTTCACGTTAGTGTGTAGAATATATGAGTCTGGCGATACGCCATCTGACTTTCGGAGAAGCATCATCCACACAATTCCGAAGATCTGAAAAGTGGAAGAATTTTCGCACAATCAGATCAATAGCTGATACATCCAATTGCTGACAAGAATAATATACAGGAGAATGGAAAAGAAAATTTAGGATGTGTTGGGCTTTAGGAAAGGTGAAGGCACCAGAGAGGCAGCTCTAAGACTGCTGTTAATAATGGAAGCAAGACTGCAGAGAAATCGAGACGCGTTCATAGGGTTTGTCAACCTGAAAGAAGCGTTCGAGAAAGTTAAATGGTGCAAGGTATTCGAAATTCTGAGAAAAGTAGGGGTGAGCCATGGAGAAAGGCGGGTCATATGCAGTGCGCTCAAGATCCAAGAGGGAAAAATAGGTGTGTAACAGCAAGAACGAATTGCTCTTATTAAAAAAGGCATGAGACAGGGGGTAGTCTTTCAGTCCTGCTCCTCAAACTATGCGTCGAACAAGTAACGACGGAAGTAAAAGAGAGGTTCAAGAGTCGTATTAAAATTTGAGGTGAAAAGATATCAATGTTAAGATTTGCTGATCACTTAACTATCCTATGTGAAAGTGAAGAAGAATTACAAAATCTCGTTATTGGAACTCAGGGTCTAATGAGTACAGAATATGGATTGAGAGTAAATTGAAGACAGAAGAAAGTAATGAGAAGAAGCAGAATAGTGAATAGCGAGAAACTTAACATCATGATTGGTGGTCAGGAAGTAGGAGATGTTCAGGAATCCTACTTCCTAGCGAGGAAAATAATCCATAACGGGTGGAGCAAGGACGACAGCATAAGCAGACTAGCACAGGAAACAAATGGCATTTATGGCCAAGAGAAGTGTATTAGTATCAAACGCAGACATTAATTTGACGAAGAAATTTCTGAGGATGTACGTTTGGAACACAGCATTCTGTGGTCGTGCAGCATAGACTGTGAGAAAATCGGAACAAAACAGCATCGAAGGATTTGCGATGTGGTGCTACAGAAGAATGTTGAAAATTTGATGGACTGGTAAGGAAAGGAATGAAGAGGTTCTTCACAGGACCAGCAAGGAACGGAATATATGGAAGACACCGACAAGAAGAGGGGACACGGTGGTAGGACCTCTCACGACGTCACGCAACAACTTCTATCGTACTAGAGGAAGCCGCGCAGGGTAAAAATTATAGAGGAAGATAGGGATTGGAATAATCTTCAACGTTATAATTAAATGAATAATCTTTTAGGCCTTAGTAAAAATTTACATCCAGCAAATAACTGAGGATGTAGGTTGCGAGAGCTACTCTGAGATGAAGAGGTTGGTGGGCCTCATCAAACCAGACAAAAGACCGATGACCCAAAAGAAAGGAGCATTTTCTGCTGGTTCCCTTCTTTTCCCTGCTACGGCAGGGTAAGTCACTCATATGGAAAGAACTTAACGGACCATTAAAATTGGTAGTTTACTAATTGGTAATTTACTAATCGGTAGTTTACTAATGTGAAGCTGAATTTACTCGAAACTATTTTTACACCTCCGACCAGATTTTACATGAGCAAAAGTTTCGCATGTGCCTCAGTGCTACAACGTGTAAGTCCTAGAACCTTCTCATGATAAAGGAGTCACTTGGCAGCAAATATCTCCGTTCTACGTCACTCCATAAACTATGGTTTCGCCTCACTCGGTTTTTCGTGGACAGGTAGACTACCTTTGTATCTCATTATCTCGGACATGGATAAAGACATCAAGAAAACGTTCAAGACTGCTCAAGGTTGTAAAAATTACAGCCGTTTCCTCTGTATAGCAGCCTTAGCGGCTGAGTTTCAGTACTAGAAAACCATGTTTTTCTGGTGTTCCTCGGCCTTCAGACTTTGATGGTTGAAACGCATTAATCCATAATGTTCCACGTCAATGTGCTCAATAAGTGTCAAACGTTATGAACTGTGAACATTCCACCATCGTGCGACATTGGCACGCAATCACAAGAATCAGTGGTTGGCCCTAAGTGCATATCTGCTGGTTCGTCATCAATTCGGTTGCGATCAACACCGACATTTCCTATCCCGTATCGTTACTGGTGACCTGCACGCCTCCACAAAGGAAAGTTTTATGCATTTGGTGCAACAGCGATTATGTGGTGTACTTCAAATTGCTTTTCCGAGATGTAACCATCACTGTTGACATTTATTGTCAACAAATGTCAGGTCTTGCAGATGCAGTCCAATAAAAACGACCAGAAAGACTGCTTGAAGCGATGGTAATCCACGATACGGACCGCAGGCATTCTGCTACACGTACAAAAAGCACAATACAGGAGTTGCATTAGGAAGTTGTTTCGCACCCACCTTATTATTCATCTGATCTAGTGCCCTCAGATATTCACCTTTTCTGCTCTCTTTCAAACAACCTTCAAGGAACTTCCTTTCCGAATGAAAATGGGTTCCGAACATGGCTCGAGGAGTCCTCCACATCAAAACAAGTGATTTCTGTAGTCGCGGAAATGAAACGTTGCCCCGTTGTTGACATACTACTGTAAATAGTAAAGGAGAGAATATTATTGATGGCTGAAGTCTCCGTTACGTGTATCTGTTGTGTTCAATAAACGCTACGAACTTATGCACTAACCTAATAAATTATTATACTGTACTTGCCTTATACCACGCAAATACAATCACATCAGTTATCTAATTTTCTATCTTGTCCACAAAGAAACATGGTTTATTTGCACGTACATCTACATCTACATAACTACTCTGCATCTCACACTTAACCCTTTGGCAAAATATTCATAAAATTACTTTCAGACTATTTCTCAGCGTTCCACTCTGTATAAGTATGTGGAAAAATTAACACCTAAATATTTCCGTGTGAGTTCTGATTTCACTCGTTTCATTTCGATCATTTCCCCCCGGTGTAGGTGGGCGTCCAACAAAATATTTTCGTATACGAGGGAGAAAGCTGCTGACAGAAACCGTGTAAAGATCTCGCCGTTATGGGCAGCACATAAGTTTCAATAATTGCAGTGTACGAAACTTGACCAGTTAACGCTCTGTCGGCCAAAGTGTCCCCAAAATTGAATTTCCTCCCGAATCATCCTTGCTCCCAAGAGCGGCTCCACGACCAAGAATGACCGAGCACCTCTGCGCCGATGAGAACCTATATTCCCCACAAAAAGGGTACAACTGACTTAAAAACATAGAAAAAGGACGAACGTTTGAATAATAACAATTTTAATAACTCGGAATGTGGCTGAAATAAATGCTCTTTCTCTTCCATTTCTATTGGCACCAAACCGTATAAAATACATAAACAGCTCAGACACAAATAATTAACCATGGATGTACTGCACACACACCTGTAACAAGTAACAAAACGATTATACGTTATGAATCATGAAGTAATAACGTTCGCCTGCTCAGCTGATGAATATTTTCATGCTTAATTTAGTGATGGCACCAATTCTTACGAATAATGTATGGTGTAACAAGTACTTTTAATATGGTTCGAATATGCTTTTAATTAAATAAATGAGAAACCAATAAATGATCCAGAGCTAGCGTAAGGCATACTGATAGGATTAAAAATGCTGTAAGACAGGGATGTAGTCCTTCGCCCCTACTGTTCAAACTGCAATTCTAAGAAGCAATGCTGGAAATAAAAGAAAGGGTCAGGAGTGGAATTAAAATTCAAGATGAAAGGATATCAACGATACGATTCGCTGATGACATTACTATCCTGAGTGAAAGTGAAGGACAATTACATGATGTGCTAAATGGAATGTATAATCTAATGCGCACAGAATATGGACTGAGAGCAAATAGAAGAAAGAAGAAAGGAATGACAAGTAGCAGAAATGAGAAACTTAACGTCAGAATTAACGGTCTTTAAGTTGATAAAGTTAAGGAATTCTGTAATCTAAGCAGCAAAATAACCCCTGACGGACAAAGCAAGGGGGACATCTAAGACAGACTAGCACTGGCAAAAATGGCATGCTGGCCAAGGGAAATCTACTAATACCAAACAAAGGCTTAATTTGAGGAAGAAATTTCTGAGAATGTAGGTCTGGAGTACAGCATTGCGTGGTAGTGGAAATGGACTGTGGAAAAACCGAAACAGAGGAGAATCGAAGGACTTGAGATATGTTGCCACAGACCAATGTTGAAAGTTAGGTGTACTAATAAGGTAAGGAATGAGGAGGTTCTGCGCAGAATCGGAGAGGAAAGGTATATGTGGAAAACACTGACAAGGAGAAGGTACAGGATGATAGGACATCTGTGAAGAAACCGTGGAATAACTTCCATGGCATTAGGGGAACTTGCAGAGGGTAAAAACCGTAGAGAAAGACAGATATTGGAATACATGCAGCAAATAATTGAGGACGTAGGTTGGAAGTGCTACTCTGAGAGGAAGAGGTTGGGCACAGGAGAGGAATTTGTGGCGGGCCGCAACAAACCAGTCCAAAGACTGATGGTACCACCCCCCCCCCCCCCCCCCAAAAAAAAAAAAATTGGGAGCTATGAGAAATGTCATTTGCATTCGTTTGTTGAATTACTGTGGAGAAAATGAACTAACGTGTTTACATGATTAGAATATTTACTGATGATACCACCCCCACCCCCCCCCCCCAAAAAAAATTGAGAGGTATGAGAAATGCCATTTGCATTCGTTTGTTGAATTACTGTGGAGAAAATGAACTAACGTGTTTACATGATTAAAATATTTAAACAAATTTAAATTGCAATAAATCTTTTTATGTGTAAAATTATGCAAATGTGTCAAATTATATAAAGAACCTGTCAGAACGTTACGCACCTATAGAATTCGTTCACACAAGCAGCTGTAGCTGGTGCAAAGAAGGGAACCAGCGGAAAAATTCTTATATGGGGGCACAAAAAGGCAGTTATGTAGCTCTTTAAAAGACTGACAGATAAGTTATACACCAGATGTCTTAATCCTCAGTCCGTGTCCCTCTGCAAAAATTTTGGTATGGGAACATATTCGTTCTTTTTCGGGCCGAAAGACAGTAGTGGAGAGATTGTGCCAATGGGGAGAAAAAGTGCGGAGACAGTGGTTGTTGTTGTGGTCTTCAGTCCTGAGAATGGTTTGTTGCAGCTCTCCATGCTACTCTATCCTGTGCAAGCTTCTTCATCTCCCAGTACCTACTGCAGCCTACATCCTTCTAAATCTGCTTAATGTATTCATCTCCTGGTCCGCCTCTACGATTTTTACCCTCCACGCTGCCCTCCAATACTAAATTGGTAATCCCTCGAGGTCTCAGAACATGTCCTACCAACCGATCCCTTCTTCTAGACAAGTTGTGCCACAAGCTCCTCATCTCCCCAATTCTATTCAATACCTCCTCATTAGTTATGTGATCTACCCATCTAATCTTCAGCATTCTTCTGTAGCACCACCTTTCGAAAGCTTCTATTTTCTTCTTGTCCAAACTATTTATCGACCATGTTTCACTTCCATACATGGCTACACTCCATACAAATACTTTCAGAAACGACTTCCTGACACTTAAATTTATACTCGATGTTAACAAATTTCTCTTCTTCAGAAACGCTTTCCTTGCCATCGCCAGTCTACATTTTATATCCTCTCTACTTTGACCATCATCAGTTATTTTACTCCCTAAATAGCAAAACTCCTTTACTACTTTAAGTGTCTCATTTCCTAGTCTAATTCCCTCACCATCACCCGACTTAATTCAACTACATTCCATTATCCTCGTTTTGCTTTTGTTGATGTTCATCTTATGCCCTCCTTTCAAGGCACTATCCATTCCGTTCAACAGCTCTTCCAAGTCCTTTGCTGTCTCTGACAGAATTACAATATCATCGGCGAACCTCAAAGTTTTTATTTCTTCTCCGAGGATTTTAATACCTACTCCAAGCTTTTCTTTTGTTTCCTTTACTGCTTGCTTGAATAGCATCGGAGATAGGCTACAACCCTGTCTCACTCCCTTCCCATCCACTGCTTCCCTTTCATACCCCTCGACTCTTATAACTGCCATCTGCTTTCTATACAAATTGTAAATGGCCTTTCGCTCCCTGTATTTTACCCCTGCCACCTTCAGAATTTGAAAGAGAGTATTCCAATCAACACTCTCAAAAGTTTTCTCTAAGCCTACAAATGCTAGGAACGTAGGTTTGCCTTTCCTTAATCTTTCTTGTAAGATAAGTCGTAGGGTCAGTATTGCCTCACGTGTTCAAACATGGGTAGAAAAAGTGGCAGTGTAGAGAAAGATAGATGGATGAAGCCAGCGCAATGGAAGCCAAAGAGAGAGGACGTAATGATGATCACTGAGAGACAGCGGAATCAAAGAGAAAGAGAGATGGATGGAGTCAGAATGAGTGGAAGCAAAAGAGAGAGGAGGCAGTGGGAGTGAAAAATTGAAATACATGGAGACGACACATAAGTTTGTATCTAGACCCTCCCAGAGTGGTGAGATTTAACTTGTAGCTAAGAGGGAGGGCACTATTTAAATCGAACTTTTAAACATGTGAGTATAGAGGAAAAAATAATTTGGACCCTATTTCCCCAGAATCTTTGAGTTACTAAGACATGGTGGAGATGACAGCAGAGAGAAAGAAAGAAAAAAATGAGGCAGGGTAAGTGAGACAGTGGCAGTGGGACATGCTGTAGAAAATGAGACAGGGCAGAGAGACATACGTAGACAGTGGCAGCGAAACGCAGATGCTGATATGAAGGTTTAAGTACGTAGAGAGACTGGGTAAAAGGATTGATAATGGTCTGTATTAAAAGAGAACGAATACGATAGCGTGCTAAAATTTTTGGTATCGAAAGTGGAAAGATTACTGAGGCAACTTGTTCTTGTTTCCCCCTTTCCTGTCAGAATCTTGTATCGGGAAACCTATTGCCCTTCTTCTGCTCCGTCAGAATCATTTTTACACCGCAATGTAAACTCATATCTATTACGATTAGACACCGACTTGCTTCTGAAGTATAAAGTTAGCCATATTTAATCGTGTTTAAAATGCCGTCATGGTAGAAACCATTCACACCAGACAAGGCTTACTGTCGCTGGGCCGCATCCCGCCTCTTGCGGAAAAACCGCCGGTTAGCTGCTGCTCAGCACTCTGCTGGAGACCGCACGGCTTTGTTGGAGCCTCTGTCCGTATCAGCTTAAATACTACGTCTCAAAGCTTCCATCTGTCTGATATCACACCAGACTACCCGTTACTTTACATGTGATACCATCGAAACAGTCTCCATGGTGATGAGTGACTCATAAACGCTTATGAAAAACATAGACCATTTGAATAAATGAAGTGCTTCTTTCCTCCCCCACAAACCTTGGACCCTGCCTTCGGTGGGGTGGCTAGCGTGCCGCAGCGATGCAGATAGCCGTACCCTAGGTGCAACCTCAATGGAGGGGTATTTTTTAGGCTAATGCATAGTTCCTGAAGAGGGGCAGCAGCCTTTTCAGTAGTTGCGTGCCTCAGAGATACAGATAGCAGTGACGTAGGTGCAACCACAACGGAGGGGTGTCTGTTGAGAGGCCAGACAAACGTGTGGTTCCTGAAGAGGGGCAGCAGCCTTTTCAGCAGTTGCAGGGGCAACAGTCTTGAGGGTCGACTGATATGGGCTTGTAACGTCAACCAAAACGTCCTTGCTGTGCTGGTGCTGCGGATGGCTGACAGCAAGGGGAAACTAAAGTCGTAATTTTTCCTGAGGGCACGCAGCTCTAATGCATGGTTAAATGACGATGGCGTCCTCTTGGATATAACATTCCGGAGGTAAAATAGTCCCCCATTCGGATCTCCGATCGGGAATTACTCAGGAGGACGTCGTTATCAGCAGAAACAAAACTGGCGGATCGTAGGCTGGGATGTTTAATCCTTTAATCGGGCACATAAGTTACCAAAATTTAAAAGGGAAATGGATAGGTTGACTTTAGATATCGTTAGAATCAACGAATTTCGGTGACAGCATGAACAGGACTTCTGGCCACATGAATACAGGGTTATAAATACAAAATCAAGTTGGGGTAAGGCAGTGGTGTATTTAATAATGAACAAAAAATAGGAATGCGGCTAAGCTACTATGAACAGCATTATCGTAGTCAAGATAGACGCGAAGCCCACGTGTAACACATTAGTACGAGTTTACATGCCAACCAGCCGCGCAGCTGATGCAGAGACTGAGGAAATGTATGAAGAGATAAAAGAAGTTAGATTGTGACGGGAGACAAAAGTTTTATTGTAATGGGGGACTGGAACTGGATAGTAGGGAAAGGAGGAAAAGGAAAAATAGTACGTGATTATGGAACTCGGGGAGAAGAACCAAGCAGGAAGCCGCCTGTTAGAATTTTGAACAGAGCATAAGTTAATCGTCGCTAACACATGGTTTGAGAATCATGAAAGAAGGTTGTATTCGTGGAAAAGACCTGAAACACCGGAAAGTGTCAGATTGATTATATGATGGTAAGACAGAGATTTAGGAACCAGGTTTTTCAAATTGTAGGATGTTTCCACGAGACAAAACTAAAGCAGCGTGTTTACAAGCATGCGAAAACTAATCAGTGGTATGTTTTTTAAATGGGAACATCTATTCGTCTTAAACGATTTAGGGAAACGAAAGAAAAGCCAAAGTTGGACGGCCAAACTCAGCACATGAACACCGTTACTCCCCAGCGTCGTTCCAGCTGCTTCACAACTGCGCCACCTTATACTGTAAGCTCCTAATCCCCTGAGGTGCAGGAAACGTTTTACTTGGTATGATGAATCGCCATAAATTACATAATGATTGTCTAAACATAAAAAGTGGGTATTTTTGACAGCAATAAGTAGCCGTGCAAATTTTGTGAACATTTACAGCGAATGTGAGGATCTCGATTGAGCTCATTCCTCACGATTTACCGGAAGTATTGCTAAGTTGAAAGTAGAAATTTTGGAAAAGGGGCTTTTTCGGATAGTCGAGGGTATCCTGTATAACCAAGTAATATTTCTGTAATACTCATTTAAAGAATAAACTTTTATTGATTCTTTTGATGACCCCACAACGGCTAACTTACTGTGTTTGATCGTAAACAGAGTTGGAGCACTATTTGAAAATATATTGCACTGATACAAAACTGTGACTCCAAACTGAAAGAGTCTAGGAAGTTTCGTTAGACTGAGTACACGAGTGAAAGTTAGTCAACCAGCAGTAACAAATACCATAGTCGTAAGGTGATTGCTTACAAAACTAACAAAAATGAGAAATGTATGAAATGATGAACAAGGAGATTAAAAAACCACGGAACAAGAATAACGGTAGATATAAACTATATAAATCGCAGTAATCAGAATACAGAAACGAGGGACACATGAGACAAAAAGCTGCAGGGAACACTCGTGTTTCATGTTGGTGCTAAAACTTATTCAGAACACAAGGAAATACTTGTTTAAATATAATAATGCGTCGAGAAGGAAGTCATTACATTTGGTCAACAGCCAGATCCAATTAGACTAAAATGGCTGAAGAATAGAACACTTTTTGCAACCATTGATCTATGAAATGGATATATCTGCAATTCTTTAATCTGAATTAGAATATTTTTATGCACCATTTACACGATGTTCGTATAGTGTACAGGTACATCACAGGAGATTTGACTGTGACTGCAATCGTTTACCTGATAGTACCGAGCAGTAAACATATGGATGGCTTGTGATTCGTAATGTTTTGAAAATAGGTTGCGTGGATTACAAATAAGTCTATTATTATAATTTCATCTATGCCCGCCACCGGTAGCTGAGTGACCAGCCGGCACGGTAGCTCAGCGTGTTCGATCAGAGGGTTACCAGCCCTCTGCAATAAAAAAACTGAGTTAATCGATCATCAACGAACTTAAACGGATGTCTTACGACGTCCGCCCCGAGCAGATGCAGCGAACGAAAGTGAACAAAATGAGATTAACAAAAAAAGTAATCAACGCGACAGAATGTCAATCCTAAGTACCCGGGTTCGATTCCCTGCTGGGTCGGAGATTTTCTCCGCTCTGAGGCTGAGTATGGTGTCTTAATCATCATCATTTCATCCCCATCGACGCGCAAGTCGCTGAAGTGGCGTCAGATCGAAAGACTTGCACCTGGAGAAAGGTCTAACCGATGGGTGGCTCCAGTCACGCGACATTTTATTTTATGTTATGTCATCCATCTTGAAAATGGCGGTTGAGCCTCATGGTTGTACATGAAGTCAGTCGATGTTACTCGTATAATAACCCAGAAAATTTTACACTTTGCTGATTAGTATTTCCTCAAACAAAGTGAGGTTTGCCGGCCGAAGTGGCCGTGCGGTTAAAGGCACTGCAGTCTGGAACCGCAAGACCGCTACGGTCGCAGGTTCGAATCCTGCCTCGGGCATGGACGTTTGTGATGTCCTTAGGTTAGTTAGGTTTAACTAGTTCTAAGTTCTAGGGGACTAATGACCTCAGCAGTTGAGTCCCATAGTGCTCAGAGCCATTTGAACCATTAAAAAAAAAAAAAAAGAAAAAAAAGTGAGGTTTATTATATTCTCCACCTTTAATTTTTATGCAGTATTATAGTAATACATTAATGTTTCATTTAAAACCTTGCCTTCATGACGGCATGGTTCTGGTAGATTGTCTCCAGTGATAAACAGAACAGAAGAAATAAATGGTGAACAAAGCAATAATATATCAGTTTCATGAAGATTCTCAATGGAAATTAGTTTTACTTAACTTTGCCTTTGTAGTCAGGAGCACTTGATTTTACTTCCTTGGCTCTGATGTCAAGTTGCATGGGGGGGGGGGGGGGGGGGTTATGCGTGTTTTGTCCTGCAGAAGGCAGTTCCACTCACATTTCAGTGCTTTTTCTTCTGCAGTCCAGTCTACACACCTTCCCTGTAAAAAACAAATTATGTTCCTCCGGTGGAAAATCTGTAGTGGAACCAGTACTATTACGCGAATCGAACGGTTGCTACAGATGTTATTTCAGAATCAGGTTAACCGAGCGATTAATTCAAAGGTAATGTGTGAATGAAGGCTTCGATATGCTGGCACTTCAGCCCTCTCACCCAATGACAGTCAGTTTATGGCATCGAATCAAGCTAAATATCAGAGAAGATTACAGAACGGATTGTCTGCGACAGAATGCTCGCTCAGTTATTACACAATGTGACCGCTACGAATATTCAGTTTGTGGTAGCGCCTTGCATGACACGTCGCGCTGATTTTGCTTATTCAAAACTCACAGTTTACACATTAAAATCGGAATTTCACATGCTCATTTTTTTCGCGCTTTCGCGTCCACTTCGCAATTCCTCACGGTAAAATTTTTACCATTATTCTGCAAAAGTATCACATCCATGCCGAGCACCTTAGACCCACGTACGAACATGATTACGGATGATTCAAACAGGAATTCTCTTGGCCCACAAAATACGCGCCAACGTACTGTCCCCTGATAGATCACGCACCCCGTGTCTTTTACCTTTGAACAATCACAACTTAATAGCCTTTATGAGTAATTCGTCAAAAGAACATATTTATGAAATTCGCAAATAACCAAACAATTCCCTTTTTAAATGACAATATTGCTGTAAAATATATCTTGTTTCCTCAGTCCCGTAAATTCGATAGTTGCAGTTTACAATTTCCCCTGGCTATGATTCACTCTCTCAGTATACAGCTCTTACGGTAAGGTATATTCATTTAATAGACAAACAACATTCGTAGATTTGATACTTCTTATAATTCACAATAATACACTCACATTCAGATAAAACAGAACGCCTTGAACGACTAGAGATAGGACGTTCATATACACAGGACACATACATTAGTATGTCCTGCAGAAATGATTTGCGTTTGAAAACCATGTCGGCCAGCGGGTTCAGTGTCAACATTGATATGGCGGCGCAGCACCACCTACAGGTTAAATGTGGCTGCAGCTCTCGTGTCGCCATAAACCGAAGGTAACGGTCCGGTGTGACTAGAGAAAACGTGCAGGACGCCTCGCTGACGAATGCGGGAACCGTACCGCAAAATCAGTGGGTTTGAAAGAGGGGGTATTATTGGCATGAGAGAATACGATGCATTCATCCGGGAAACTACTGTTCGTGTAGGAGCAGGTGTTTCAGCAGTGCAACGGGTGTGTGCAGAATGGTTCACGGAAGGCCATAGAACGCGACAAGATGGATCGGGTCACATCACCCAGAGCACCCCCTGAGAAGATCGACACGTCATCCGAGCGGCATTGCAGGACAGATCTGCGTCCTCCTCCGCTCTGGCGCAACAATGGAACAGCGTAACACGTCGTACACCATCAGGGGTGACAGACAGTCCGTCGCCGTTTATTACGGCACGGGCTACGTGCGCGTCGTCCGTTTCTCCATCTACCTTTGACGAATGCTAGATGGCAATGGCGTATGGAACAACGTCAGTGTGGGCAGGAATGGCAACGAATAGTGTTTTCGAACGAATACAGTTTCTGTTAGTCTGAAAATGATGCCCGCATTTTGGTTCACCGCAGATACTGGGAGCGGCATCACAGTGATGAACCCGCACTACACATACAGAGCCAACTCGAGTCCTTATTGTGTGGGATGGATGCTATTGGGTACACCACAAATCGCAATGTGTGCGTGACCTGGGCACTGTGACCCGTGTGACCCATGACAATGACATCCTGCGACCCGTACCCAGACACTTTCTACAGCACCACAGACGCCATTTTTCAATAGAACAATGCACAGCCACATGGTGTCAAGGGTGTCAGCCTTTTGCTCTGGCCCGCCAATCACCACACCTGTCGCCAGTCGAAACTGTATGGGACATGGTGACACGACGGGTGCAGCATTGCCACAGATAAATTTGGACCCAGGTGCACGCAGCATGGATGGCTATACCCCAGGACGCCATTCGCGCCTGATACGCGCCGGCCCGTGGCGACCCTGCGCCTACTAGGCAACAGGACATGTTGTGAACCGAGGTGACTGGAATGCTAATCATTTCTGCGGAACATACTAATAACGTACATGTTCTGTGAATATGAATGTCCTATCTCAAGCCTTTCATGGAGTTCTGCTTTTTCTGAACTTGAGTGCCACTAAAGAAAGTGGCAAATATCGCGATAAATACAGTTTTGTTTCCCAACTATACAGTTTCATAGTCCATAAGATGCTGACACCTTTCGGTCAAAGCAGAAACTGATTGCAGGTAGGTATTGCATCCGAGCACATCTGTCATGGAAGAAAAGAGTCACGTGTGAAGATGTCTGCCTTCTACCGTCTCTCACTTCCGTAGGCGCCATGTTAGGCGCTATGCCTTAAAGAGGATTAAGCGACAGCAGTAAGCGAAAAAGTAAAATAATAAAAAAAAATGGTTCAAATGGCTCTGAGCACTATGGGACTTAACTACTGACGTCATCAGTCCCCTAGAACTTAGAACTACTTAAATCTAACTAACCTAAGGACATCACACACATCCATGCCCGATGCAGGACTCTAACCTGCAACCGTAGCGGTCGCGCTGTTCCAGACTGTAGCACCTAGAACCGCTCGGCCAGCCCGGCCGGCGAAAAATAAAAGTTTGAATTCTAAAAGCCGGGCCTGTTTCGATCTCATTATTCCACCCCGATTTAAATTTACTGCTACTACTGCAGCACAAACTGTGTGTCTAAGACAACCCTGATGAGACAAGTCTTCTTAACACACACCACTCTGAACGAAGATACAAGTTCACACAACACAGAGATATTACAAAGTATCGATTGTTTTATGTTGAGAGGCATTTACATATAACTTTTGCTTTCAAACGCTTTCAGCAAGAATTATAAAATAGCAATGGTGACAATAGTTTCAAGTATAATTACAACATTGAATTGAACTGAAAATATGAAAAAGAATTATGTTTTTTGATAAGTAATTAAGTTGATAATACTTATGTTCGGATAAATATCAAATAATGCTTTACTATTTCAGCATTCAAAACCGCAAATTTATGTAATTCACAAAAAAAATTATGTTTAGGGCGGTGTAACTCTCAAAAGGTATCGGTAAGTACAAAACGTTACGGAAATAGAAGTATTGATGAATTCTCTTCCAAGGTACACCATTAATTGCCCAGTAAAAGTAAAAAGGAAACGTAATTGTGGTAACGTTCATATGGTGAAAGTATGCTGTTGTACAGTACTAATCGTATGGTGTATGATGATTATGGCTAACGACTAAGAAATAAGACATAAAGTTATCTGTGGAATGCAGTCTTAACCGACGGTTCTATTACATTCGATAGATGTAAAGTTACCACTAGGGCCAAGAATTTGCACTGTAAGGAAACGTAGTATACCGTAACGTCGGGAGTATTTGTTTTTTATTAGGATATCATTACAATGATGTTGACATAACAAGATGGAGCATTGTTTTACTAAAGCATACCAATATTTCTAACGTTTGTTTGTCAATAACAACGAAGTAGTACACAATAAATTCAAAAGAACAAGCGCAAGGTTGATTCCTTACGCTTGTAGTTCTTATATTTCATTTAATCTCTGCAGCTTGTGAGGGTTGCTAATATCGATAGTAAACCGTACCTGCTACGCCTGTCAAGGAGTGCAGCCGATTCGGAGCAAAAAAATTTGTGAACAGCTTACTGATGTCAAAAAATATAAGCCTGGAAGTTTTACGTCAGTTGGTAGGCAGAACTGAGTAATAGGTCGGTTTATTTGCGAAGGGTGCGTATATTTACACACGATACCATTAGACAAAACAATACCATCATTGTGGCTGATACCTGATTTATGTGCATAAGGCAGTAGTCGAAGACATAATTATCTGCCTAACGTTTCGTCTTCCACTGCCAGAGACTTCATCAGAGGTTTTATCGACTCAGAAAGCTATTACAGATTCAGAATAAGCAGGTAGAGGTCCACGGGAAAAACAGGCCACAGCTCGTACGCCACAGTACGTGACACTGCACGTCTTACGATTGCCAGCGGCCGCCATAGGTGGGGAGCGAGCGATTATGACTGCGCATTTAAATGCTTACAAGCTCTCGATAGCACACGACAACGTTAGGACCTTTAGTGGGTACCTTTACGTCGACATAGCGATTTCCCACGGTCCCTGCACGGAGGCGAGCGTTCGCAAAGTATGGTAGACTAGGCGACTGGTGTGACGTCACAATTAGTTGCGGGGCCCGTATTCCTCGTGGTCCCCGACCGCTATTCAAGTTGGCGGCGTCACAGCGACGTACGCTGCGGAGCTTGTATAGTGGTTTGTAGTTGGCGCTGTTACTTTCACTTAGCACTAGGGGCCACAACTTGTCTGATTTAAATTCTTCTTCTTTCCCAATGAAATCGTTTTTGTGCTTTTGAGATTTTGTGGCCTCTCTATACATCCTAGCTTCGTAAATATTAGGTCTTGCTAAAACCACCGTGCCAGAGAAACGAAACTCTTTTTTTTTTAGTTCCTGTGTACACTTGGACGTAAGTGCAAACGATTTTAGATGCTTCTTCTGTGGCAAGCGGCGGGCGTAGATCCTTTGCAGTGTTCACCCATTCGAGCACCTGTTTCGTTGGTTTCAACGCCATTACAACTTCGTGTTTTCTGGATACTTTGATAATGTGATCTGTGAAAGTTTAGGCAATTAACACTCGCCTCTAGGAACACGAAAACAGGACAGGCAAGTCAGTAGTAGCAGACCAGGATCGGGAAACCATCAAATTCCTTGCTGTGACACGGTGGTTTTAACGGGATGTAATAAGTACTACGCTAAGATGTACAGGTAGGGCACAGAAATCCAAAAGCACGGAAACAATTTCGACAGAAAAAAGGAAGAACTGAAATTATACGCATTGTGAGCTTCGGTACCAAATAAAACAAGTAGCGCCAAATCTAGCCGTACTACAATCTCCTTAGCATACATCGGCTCGACTTGGCGATCTTAAGCACCAGTCTGATGACGTCACGAACGGACCGTTACGTGGATATACACGGGCAGTTCCGCTTGTTGAGCTTGTTTCGAGGCTGTAACAGCTTTGTGACTTTAAAGTCTCTGATGAATTCCACAGTAGCGGAAGACGAAACGTCGTGCAGAGAATAGTGCATTGGAACACGGCCTTGTGCCCATAAATCAGTTATCATCAATATCGGAAATACCGACCGTGAAATCGTGTAGTGTATGAATATGGTGGACAACTGAGGCGTTTTCTGGAAGTAGTGGCCATAGAGCTATGTTCCTTTATTTGGGGAAACTGTTTAACATCAATCAGCGGAATGCATAGAATAATCTACCATGGTTTTGTTTCAGTATCTCGCTGCCAGAGGTCACTGCAACGTCTTCTTCATGCGTGTGCTGGCAGCACTTCTCATTCAGTTTAATGTAGCGAGTGGTTATGTGCAGTTCAGCGTACTTGGAGTATCGGCAGTTGTTGCAGTACTAGGCTCACTAAGATACAAGAAAGTCCGTGTACATCATTCCGACTTTCGAAACAGAAATATAGTAATGGAATATGGAAAAACCTGAGGCTATCAACAGTGACTTTAATCCAAGGACGACAGAAAAAGAAAAAGATACCAGGGATTTTTGTAAGTTCGTGGATGATGAAAGTAGTTCGTGGTTACACAATATGCTTGAAGGTAGTTACCAGCAATTAGACGCTATTTAGAAAATAGACGGTCATTCATGGCAGAGTGAAGAAGAAGAAAAAGATGATGATTATGATGATGATGATGAAAACCAAACGGCCCTTCAGTAACTAGAAACTATACCTGAGAATTTGTCTATCGTTACGTGTGGTCCTCAGGGGAAAACAGTAGTATCTTACTTGCATAGTTGCATTCACTTATCAGTTTACTTTCTCTTATTTTATTTTTGAACGAATTGCGAATAATATTACGGTTATGTTTTAAAGTGTAACATTTGATGAAAGAAATGTTTGCTTAGTAATACCTACTGACACTTATTTCTGGGAAAAGATCCTATAAACATTTATTAGAAATATTATTGTTCACAGTAAAACGTAAATTAAAGTATCTGGTATTATGGAAAGATTTACTTAAAAGTAGTACACATTATATTAAAACATATTTGTATATTAGAATAAGATTTTTATTCAAATGTATTGAATGTATTTAAACTGACATATCTCAAATAACCGTTTCGTCCTACGAGCCCTTCTTCCGGAAGATACCTCAATTGTAGTGTAATAATCTCTTACCGATATGGGAAGATCAATTACGAGAGCTGTACGTCACAGTTACAATTCATCAATAATGGAACTTGAGTCTGTCAATAGCGCAAATGATGACGAGAAAGAACCGGTGATAATAATAGAAGAAGGAAAATATGCTGCAAAGAAAAATGCGAAAGCGTTAGTTGCTGGTACAATATCAGGAGAATTTCTTAATGTTAGAAACAAGAAGAAGAGAAATATTGAGGCTTTATAAAAAATACATGACAGTGATGAATGGCCAGAGGACTTTCTGACAACAGTAATGATTTCAGTACCAAAGAAACAAGGAACCAATAAATGCAGTGGGCACAGGACAATTAGACTCATTTCACAACCAGACCTGGTAAACATTAACAAGAGATTAGAAAAGGTAATGAAGGAAATATGACTGAAGAGCAAGTTTATTTTATACGGAGTGCGTGCACAAGAGATGCAAAAGGACTCTTTCGAATTTTTGGACAAAGATTTACTGAAAATAGAAGAGAGTTATAGATGTGTTTTATAGCCCTGGAAAAGGCACTTCATAATGTGGCTTCGAACAAGCTTGGTTCAAATGGCTCTGAGCACTATGGGACATCTTAGGTCATCAGTCTCCTAGAACTTAGAACTACTTAAACCTAACCAACCGAAGGACGTCTCACACACCCATGCCCAAGGCAGGATTCGAACCTGCGACCGTAGCGGTCGCGCGGTTCCAGACTGTAGCGCCGAGAACCGCTCTGCCACCCTGGCCGGCACCAAGATTGCAACTATGATGAGAGAAAAGGGAGTGGTCTCAGAGACCAGGCGACTTATAAACTGCAACTTCTGATATTTTCCCAGTGTATTTTTTCTTTGAATAGCTTTCTCGTATGCAGCTGGACCCGGTCGACATTCTGACTCGACCTGTTCTACTGAAAAACATCTGGCCTCTCCACTCAGGTCATCGGTGTTGTCACCATATACGTAATTCTGTGGATTTCGTCAATCGATTGAAGACAGTTAAGCTTAGCAGCTCGGATTTACTCGTTGGCTTTTATGTGGTCTTATTTTTTTATCAAAGTGCCTTTAATGGACTCATTACATCTTATTGCTAACTTATTCAGTGCCGACCTGACGGCCTCATTTGAACATAATCTCTCCTCAACCGACTACGAATTTAATAACGGTTTCTTTGAACAAACAGATGGCGTGGCCATGGGGAGACCTTTCTCCCCTGTGGTGGCTAATATTCTTATGGAGGACTTCGAGGAGAAAGTACTTGAGTCTCCTGTTTTAAAGCCCACGGTTTTCTGGCGTTATGAAGATGATTCTTTTGTTGTATAGCCTGACGGTAAACCAGAACTGGAGGTATTCCTTTGTCACATAAACTCATTACATGAGGACAACAAGTTTACGATGGAGACTGAAAACGATTGTACTTTACCCAGCTAGTACGCTGTAAGAATAATGGGTCATTGGGACATTCTGTGTAGAGAAAATCCACGCGCACAGACCTATATCTCCAGGCGCATAGCTGTCATCACCCCGTACAAACCACCGGTATTCTTAGTACCTTAGTATATCGGGTGCAAGTAACAAAGGACTATGAAACCCTCGACGCAGAATTAGAACACTTGGAGAAGGTTTTTAAAGATAATGGCTACAATTCACGCCAAATAAGGAAGGATATGCACAACTGTAATAACAAGAAGCAACGCACTGAGGACACTGAAGACGAATATAAAGCAACTGCGTTCCTTCTGTATGCCGGTAATGTGTCTGTTAAAATAGGCAGATTGCTTCGAAAAAGTTAAATCAAGATTATCTTCAGTCAGCCAGTAAATAGTTTGGCCATGGTCTGATCAGTTAAAGACGACTTACAACTGAAAAAATCGGGCGTTTACAAAATTCCTTATGCGTGTGGTGCTGCATATATAAATATAAATATAAGTCAGACGACACGAACTGTCCAGGAGCATTGTACAGAACATGAAAGATACACCCGTCTTCGGCAACCGTTAAAATCAGCAGTTGCAGAACACTGTATTTCCACGGGTCACTCAATGGAATACAATGGAACAAAAATTTTAGATCCGGTTTCCAGTTTCTGGAAATCAGTAATCAAAGAATCGTTGGATAATCTTGTAAATCGTTGCAACCGTTTTTAACTGGATATAAATTGGATCCTATTATTAAAATTATCCAGTCACAGGAGCGGTGTCATTCGGTACTCAGTGACTGGACCACCTCTCACTTCTAACACCGAGGGCAGCACACACAACTCGGGTTTTCCAGTGCATGTCACCACCAGACACATGCGCTGAATGACGGCTCCACATTTGGCGCGCGTGAGATTCGGCATAAATACCGTGGATGCACCTGGGCTCTGCAGTAGTTGTATACTTACCTGAAGATGGTCGGATGTCTCTGGGCCGAAATATCATGGCAGTATGTCGACGGGATACGGCTGCGCACCCGAACGTTATTAGAAGGACTTACAAAATCGCTGTATGTATATCAAAAGATGACAGTGAAAGTGAGGGGAGAAAGTACCAACTGAACAGAACTTGGAAAGAAAGTAATACAGATCTGATGTCTGCCTCCTACCCTTTTCAGTCATACTTAGAAAATATGGTGGATCTCTGCCTTCTAGATGACAAGCAGGTAAAAAGTGGAAGAAGAAGAGTATTGTGTTTGAGACTTGTCTCCCTAGCAACAGGTGAGAAAGAATAACAGGACATAAAGAATATTATTGAAGCTAAAGGAAAGCTTTATAGCTTGAAAATCAATAATAAAGCAAAAGTAATGGTACTAGGAGGAAATAAAAGGTAAAAATAATACTCAATGTAGAAGTATTAGAACAGTAAATAACTCGGAAACAGGATAGAAACCGACTGAAAGACCAGCTCAGAAATTAAAACCGGAATAGCATTGGTGAAACAGGCGTTTCATAAGCAACGAAGAGTTTCTGCAACAGTTGATTTAAGGAAAAAGGATAATAAAATATTTTCTGTGGAGTCTCCTCCTGTATGGTGGTGAAACGTAGACACTAAGGAAGAAAGATAGAGCAAGGCTGGAGGCTTTTGAAATCTGGAGCTAGCGGGGTATGAACAGAGGGAGGTACTGAGAAGAGTAGGAGAACAAAGGCAGTTACTGGGTCAATAAAAAGAAGGAAACGAAACTGGATTGGACAAATGTTAAGAAAGAGGGAAGGGTTTATGAAAACGTAGAAGGGTATGTGGAAGGAAAGAGGAGGCGAAGGAGAAGAGATTTCAAACCATGGATGATATGGCGGCCAGCAGCCCATCGGCAACATTAAGAAGGAAGCTATGGATCGCTGGAAATGGAGACACAAAAGAACTTCTTATAAAGCAGAAAACTGACGACAATGGCGAATTTAATTAGGGTAAACAATAGAACAATAACAAGCTTCACCGTGAAACTGAAGCTAAAATTTAACTGGTAACAACTGCGTGATTTTGTCTAGGCATTGCTGGGAAGTGTGTTCAGTACGCGACGTAAAAATGGTATGTACGGTTATCCTCTAGAAGTAACATTTATCAATTAAAATTTGTGGAACTATAATAATCGTAAAGCAAAAAAGACGCATATTTCGTGTCAGGCAATACGGTTAAATTTTGCAATGAAACGTGTTCTCTCTGGTAACGATACATTATCTGAGCCCGATCGTCGCGAGCTATATTATTGCAAGGAAGCAAGAGCATAAAATGTATGGGGAATGGTGATTACAAGCTTCTTACGCATATGGCCCGGCTTCCCGGGTTCGATTCCCGGCGGGGTCAGGGATTTTCTCTGCCTCGTGACGACTGGGTGTAGTGTGATGTCCTTAGGTTAGTTACTTTTAAGTAGTTCTAAGTTCTAGGGGACTGATGACCATAGATGTTAAGTCCCATAGTGCTCAGAGCCATTTTTCTTACGCATATGGAGCTTGTCATATTGGATGATATCGTATATTATTCATTTCGATAGGTACTGGTAGCCTATAAGTTCAGCAGTATTTTTGACATTTCTTCAAGTTACGGCTTTTCTATTTATGTTCTTTTATTACCAGGTATCGATGACAGGATCCTGTCTTTAAATCCGTGAACATTAGTAGAGTAATCTGATACATACGTTCTATGATCTCTGTTAGCAATAGCTATCTCTCGTAATAAGAAAAGGATTCAGATCTAGATTGTCCTGATTATGACATAATTCCGTAAAGGTTTCGGCACAAAACGCATGTTCGGTTCTTAATACAAGCACACGATTCGTTAAATACAGTAGTTAAGCAATAGGGACCGCAGCAGCTATTATTTATTTTTCGTTTTCATTTTCTTCATAAAGTAATGTTCTGTGAAATATGTGAAAATTGTTTGAGACTACAAGACGTTTTTTCCCTCGCCGTGTTCTGTAGCTTCGCAGAAGCACCTCGCTCGTTCTTTTCCTCTCTGGAGAGAGTTGCAACACTTCTGTTTCGTCTTTATGCTCCCTGGAGGCCACATCCTAAATTTTATTGAACAGTGCGGCGTGTAGTCGCAAACTCTGGGCGTTGAGTCAACTAAAAACTTTTGCAGCGCCTTTAGGACTGGTGACGGAAGAAGTTGGTGCAAAGTTTAAATACGAAACGACCCACGCCGTACACGACACTGCTGTCTCTCGTCGTTGATATAGGAAAGGCGCGTGCTGTGCAGCTTACTTCCCACGCAACTGGCAACTGTTCTGATGTATTTATTAATTAACTGTTCTGTGGCGAACGTGTTTCGTTTAAGCGTTCCTTGTAGTGTAATCGTTCTCATAACCTTGATCAGGAAAGACATTATTATTTCTAGATTATGCTCCATTACCGAAATTTACCTAGATGGATCTAACAGCATCTTACAGTTTTTCGCGAACAACTGCTAAGAGCAAATGCTTACGCTACTCTATATGAAAAGTGGAAACCATCTGAAGGATCCAAAAAAGCTATGAGGTGGTTCACACCTCTCAGTTACTGCCAGCAAACAGTAACTCAAATACTTATTTGCGAGTCGCTTATATTGCTCCTAAAACGAAGCTTTTATTGATGTAACCATTTATACCATTTATGATTTTCTGCACTTCATTGAGAAAAATGACATTGTATTGCAGTCTACACAGGGTGATTCAGAAGGAACAATACAAATTTGAAAATTTATACAGACACATCAAAAAAGTTTTGCACCACCTCGGTTCCGGTTCCGGAACCTGTACAGAAAATTGGAATACAGATCAACATAAACATCATTTCCATCCTTTTTATTGCTCATGAAAACCCAAAATATTGCATGTTGTACCACCATACAGCGAGACCTTCAGAAATGGTGGTCCAGGTTGAGGTACACACCGGTACCTCTAATATCCAGTAGCACGTCTTCTTGCACTCCTGTATTCGTCGTGGCATACTATCCACAAGTTCATCAAGGCACTGTTGATCCAGATTGTCCCACTCCTCAACGGCGATTCGGCGTGGATCCCTGAGAGTGATTGGTGGTTCACTTCTGTGGCGTATTTTATAGAGCTTTCTCAAAGGCCCTATATTTAGCTGTTTTCTTAGCTCGATTGGGATTGGGATTGACGTGAAGTCGTTTCTAATTTCTTGCTTGGTCTTCCTCTTTAACAGTTTTGAGATGGGCGCGTACGACCCTAGTTGTTTCTGCAACCAATAAAAAAAAAAAAAAAAAAAAAAAAAAAAAAAAAAAAAAAAAAAAAAAAAAATGAACAACGAAGTAAATAATAAATTGAATAGTTTTCTAAATTAATCTTCCCAATAGTTACATTGTTACATGTATTTCGTTGTTATGCTGAGAAAAAGAAAACATTTTGACATTTAAAGTGTTAAACTTCTCGCATCTGTTTTTCGTCAGTAATGGTCTCACCTATAGAACGACGTGTATACTACAAGTTTGGGCAGGAACAGCTGCAGTACGACGAGACGTTCGAGGTAGAATCGGTCATTACTTCTGTACAAGTGTGAAATTCCTGATGTGAGAGAAAGGAAGGCGACAGTTATGGAAAAACTCTCTCCAAGTGTTATAAAGATGCCGATACAAATGTGGAAAGTGACATGTTGAGTACATCGCGCTCTTCACATATACGTATATCACGCTTCTATGAACACCATATGGCTGACGTGATATTAACATATAAGTAACACGCTTCGAACTTTAGAACCACCCGTGGTCAGCCGACCAGTACGGGAGAAGTTTGCCGCTCTCCCCTGCCTGACCGGGCGAACACACACGTCTCACCGCTGCTCGAGAGACAACAGCACGTCACAGCTTCTGCTGCCGCTTTCCTGTTTCCCAAGTTAGATTCAAGTTTTGGCGATTGACGTACGTGGCGTGTTCGACTCCCAATATTTTCAAGGACTACAGCTTCGTGGGCGAAATACCATAGGCTGGGCACATGAGGACCGCTGACTGGCAGCTAGAACAGGAAGTGGTGGCTCTGGCGTGGAGCAGATGACACTAAAAACCGGGAGACAGGCATGGTGAGCAAATCATATGAACATCCGAACTGATCTCCAACTGAAGCCATAATTAGATGAATGACACAGCGGACGGGCTGCGTAGCGTAGTCGGTGAAACTTCCGGTGGAGTTTGTGTAAATATTAACATATTTTAGTTGGTGGTGCAGCCGATTGTTACTTGGAGTAGGATACCCTGGTAAAGTTAGCCATTGTGGTTTCTAAAACTCTCGTCTATAATTCAGTACATACTCAGCAGATATATTGTCAGCCTACCATTTTCCAAGTGTCCTCGTCAGCTCGAGAATGTAGATTATTCTGTCTCACAAAATACAGCAGTGTTGGATAAACGTATATTGGTGAAATAAGGTTAATTAACGTGCTATAGCATGTATATACAATAACAGAGAGGCCGAGGTAGCTTTCTCTGCCACAACTTCCGGCTCGGAGATCAGTGTGGATTAATTTAATACATATATTGTCTTCTGAGTACCTATGTCTATATCTACATGGTTACTCTGCAACTCACAATTAACTTAGTGGGAGAGGGTTCACCGAACCACCTTCGAGCTATTTCACTACCGTTCCACTCCCGAATAGCGCGCAGGAAAAACGGACACGTAAGTCTTTCAGTGCGAACTCTGATTTCTCTCATTTTATTACGATGATCATTTCTCTCTACGTAGGTGGGCGCCAAAAAAGTATTTTCGCAATTAGAATTTCATCAGAAGATCATGTCACACCGAAAAACGCCTTTGACACAACTTTGAAATAAATGTCCGATCAAGACCTTTTTATATATCAAAGTGGTGCCATATCTGAATGGTCGCCTGCCTCTCTCATGGATGTATTTCTCCGACAGTGAAAAAAGCCTTTGTTTTAATGATTGACAGCCCAATTCGTGTATCGTATCCTTGTCACTCTCTCCCCTATTCCGCGATGAAACGAAGCGTGCTGTCGTTCACTCAACTTCTTCGATGTCAACCATTAATCTCACATGATGCGGATCTCACACCGCGCGTCACTGCTCCAGAAGGGGACGAACAAGCGTAGTGCAGGCGGTCGGCCCCTTTAGTAGAGCTGTTGCAGTTTCTAAGTCTTCTGCCAGTAAATCCCAGTCTGGCTTGTTTCCCCAAAGACGTTGTCTATGTGATCGTTCCACTTTAAACTATTCGTAGCTGTGATCCGTAAGTTTATAGTTGATTTCACAGTCTTTGGATTTGTGTGGTGTACAGTGGAACCGAAATTTCGGCGATTCCTTTGGTACTCGTGAGGATGGTTTCGCACTTTTCATTGTATAGAGTCAGTTGTCAATTTTGGTACCATACATACATCTTATGTAAATCAGTTTGCAATTGGTTTTGACCACACGATGACTTTGTGTGTGCGGCTTGCGTTGATGCCGTTCATAGCTTGGCATTTTGTAATAGCGATAGTGGCGTCTTGGTTTCTTAGTGTGTTCACTGGCGCTACTACGTTTGCTCCCCTTGTCTGTCCGTGAGTGGCAGCAGCATAGCTTATCGATAGCGCGTACTATGGTGTCATCTTTGGAGCGGCCCCTAGTATTTCCGGGTCGTCGTGTGTCCAGGGAGTGGAGTTGGGACGGAGTAGATGTGAGGTCCGGACAGCCAGTACTCGCCCGACTGCTGGCGACACACATGCACTGTCCGACGGAAGGATGTGGTCGCGAGAGTGGACGACCACGTCAAAGACCGGATTCAGCGAGTTTTATTTGAATGGACAGTGATATTCGAGTAGTGCAACTTTCACCTGTGTGTGTGTGTGTGTGTGTGTGTGTGTGTGTGTGTGTGTGTGTCCACTCGTCAAAGTGCCCTCATGGCAATAAGTTGTCAGTTGACGATTTATACTGGGATCTTTTTGTTGACTGACTTGAGTGGGGACGACCGCTGGTTGGTCGTTTGGTCGGTCGTCACAGCGGACGATGTGCATTTGGTTTTGCGACCGCTTCTGGCTTCTCTATGTTTGTGCAGGCTTGTAATTCGTTCATATGGTTCAAATGGCTCTGAGCACTATGGGACTTAACATCTGAGGTCTTCAGTCCCCTAGAACTTAGGACTACTTAAACCTAACTAACCTAAGGACAGCACACACATCCATGCCCGAGGCAGGATTCGAACCTGCGACCGTAGCGGTCGCGCAGTTCCAGACTGAAGCGCCTAGAACCGCTCGGCCACAATGGCCGGCTTATAATTCGCCCGTGTTGTTTCACAGTGACTGGTTTTAGTATTGTTTGAAACGTTGTGGAATTGTCTTTGCGGATCCGTGTATATCTTGTGTGGTTTTTAATGTCCAGTTATTTAAATGCTGCCTGCGTTCTGGTGTCGGGAGTTCGGCTTCGGACGGAGCAGCGAGGAGGTTCCGGAGCGCGAGGGCAGGCCGGGACCGCTGATGCGTGCAGGCATTGTCGGATCGAGGGGCTGTAGCCGACGACCGAACCCAGGACGTTTGAAGTTGAGTGAACCGTATCCAGCACAGAAACCTCCACCGTTTGAGATCTCGCTGTTGTTTGCATGTTACTGCTCCCAGGGTCGGTGAGACCAACCACAACAAGTGGAGTCTGCCAGGTTGGCCGAAGCTATTAGCCGCCTCTACTCCTTGATGTTAGTTTGGACTTAGTATTACTTTTATTAGTGAAGTGCAACCAGAGGTATTTTCTGCCTTGTGGCCGCTAATGACTCAGTTACCTGCCCTGGAGGTTAGCGTACTTTTGCAGGAGTGTACCTTTCCTCGTCCTGTTGATGCTGTCCGACATGGCTTGTAGTTCGACAGCCTTTTGAATTGTACTGTGCATATGTTTTTGGGAGGTCTACCTTGTTTCCTTCGGCCTTGGGTGTTTTTCTGAAGACGTAGTGCTGTCTGTCTCTTCGCCCTTGCCTAAAAATATTCCCTCGTTGTACCGGTGATCGGACGTTAGGCGGATTGGTTTGTCGGTCGGTCGGCGCTTAAGCTACCCCTAGTGTGAGTTGCCATCCTGTTACGTGGATACAACTCTTGGCTGCCTGTCTCACCGTTACACAGCCGTAGTCACCTTCCTCAGGTCGATGCAGGGAGCACTGTCTGTGGATCACTCCATCTTATTTGGACAAGTTGTCATAACTGTTTAAAGTTTTAACATGTTATTGCCGTCCTCACTTGTAATTCCGGCCTTCAGCCGTTTATTTTTTGTACCACTGATTGTGGCCTTCAGCCGACAAATTATTTTCAATTTTCTCTTAATAAAGCCTGCAGCCATCACAATAGTCTGATGATAGACAGTTTAAAAAGGTTTTAGTATCTTAACATGCAACTGCCTTCCTTATTTGTAATTCAGGCCTTCAGTCGTTGAGTATTCTGAAAATTGCTTGTGACCTTCAGCCCCAATAATTACGAATCCTTTCTTAATCAGGCCTTCAGTCGTTGATTGGTTGTAACATTGCTTGTGGCCTTCAGCCGACAAATAATTTGCAGTTCTGTTTTAGTGAGGCGTTCAGCCGTCACCCTAGCTTGTTACAAGTTATTAAGATTATTAGAAATTGTTTTAGGTTTTTTTAAAGTGTAATTGTCCACTTCATCTGTAATTCAGGCCTTCAGCCCTTGTGTATACTGAAACTGCTTGTGGCCTTCAGCCCACGAATAATTTTCAACCTTCTCAATCAGGCCTTCAGCCGTTGATTGTGTGTACCATTGTTCGTGGCCTTCATTCGACCAATAATTTGCAATTTTTTCTTAATAAGGCCTTCAGCAGTTACTATAGCTTGTTACCGTTTTGATTGTTAAGAAGAAAATATCTTAGTATTTGGTAATGTGTAACTGCCTTCCTCACTAGTATTTCAGGCCTTCAGACGTCGTATATTCTGAAATTGCTGCTGGCCTTCGGCAGTTACTTGTTTGTATGACTGCTTGTGGCTTTCAGCCGACAAATAGTTTCAATTCTGTCTTGATAAGACTTTCAGCCGTCACTATAACTTGTTACAGTTATTAAGATTGTTAAAAGGGTTTTTGGTATTTTTAACGTGTAATTGTCCACCTTATTGGTAATTCAGGCCTTCAGCCGTTGTGTATTTTTGAGATTGCTTCTGGCCTTCAGCTAATTTTGAACCTTCTTAATCAGGCCTTCAGCCGTCGAATGTGTGTAACATTGCTTCTGGCCTTCAGCAGACAATAACTTGCAATTCTTCTAATATGGCTTTCAGCCGCCAATGTAGTAAATCTTTTAAAAAAGGTTGTTAAGAGTTGTTGTTTTTTTTTAAAAAAAGTAATGTGTATGTGTTTTCTGTGCAACCAACTATTACTGATTAGGCCCCGTCCAGACCTTTACTGCTTTCCCTAAGCCCCACGTTTCGATAAGACCGTAAATGACAGCAACATCTGTAAACAATGCAAGAGGGCTACTCGGATCGTCCACTAAATTGTTTATACACATAAGGAACAGCAGAGGGCATATAACACCTTCTTTGGGAAACATTATATATTACTTCTTTTGTATTCCATATAAATACAAAGCGATATAATAAAGGTTAATTTTTGTTCATTTTGTAACATTCATTCTGTGACTCGACAAAGACAATCCTAAAGCAGTCAGAGAACTATGTTGGGCGTTGAGTTTGGCATGTGATACACCATTACCTCGAAAATGATTAGTATATGGTACCATGAGTAATACAGAAAACTTTTATGACTTTCCACTTTCTCTGATTTCTTGAACGAAAGATAGCGTTTCATACCACGACAATCGATTACATTTGAAGCTGAAACCTCGGAAATGGAAGAGCTTCTTATATAAAATCTGTATTTACATATCTTCATGACATTCACAAATGATGACTAACGCTACAATGAAATTTTCACTTAGATTCTGACAAGTGTCTACTCAGTTTACTCTACTAAGTAAGAAATATTTAATTCGTTTGCACACTAGTTCATTATTCTAACAGAAATGTGTTCCTTTTGAAACTGTTATCTCAATACTCTTCCTTCTTCTTCATCACAGCCTTCAAGCCCTTTCTTCTGTCTCGAATTCACCATAGTCAATCCTCTCCCTCATCCCTTCAGCCCATCCACTTCATCAAGACACACTCACAGAGCACATGGAACATGACACAACACATACAAAGCACACGAAATATGACGCTTCCATTTTAAACATATTCCTGGTGAAACTGCCCTCACACCCAACAAAAATGTACGGTGACCGACGCAGATACATGCACGCACACAGAGAGAGAACGTAAATCTACGAAAGTTGGCAACACTTACGAAGCTGTAGTGATCTTTGAAAATCTTTATGAGGAACCGGCAGACTTGTTATACCTCACCCATAGGTAAAAAGTACTCGAAATACGGTGTACAGGTCGTTTCTTGTAGCTGCAGAATTTCGGTCTTCTGATGACAGAACTATTACGAAGGAAGAGACTGAAAAATGTCTGTGAAGTGATAAATAAACCATTAGTGAGTCACAACAGATTTTTACGCTTCAGCTGCCTTATTGTCCTGCCAAGAAAAAAGAAATTATTAATGCAAGGTATCTTCGAAGTGACTGTTCCAAAAATAATTCACTTTTAATGTGAATCGTACAGTGGTTGCTGCAGAGGAGGAACGCTTCGCCATACAGGAAAAATTTATGACTTTTCGGTTTTATAATTCTTAGTGCTACCGTTCTGTGTGAGAGACGTTACATTTGAATGTGAGAAATTTGTCAATTTTATAATAACTTGTAACGTATTAACGACGTGTTCTAAAATTGCTGGGTTTGGATAGAAAATACACTTTACTAAACGTGAAATTAATAAATACCGCCGGCCAGTGTGGCCGAGCGGCTCTAGGCGCTACAGTCTGGAACCGCACGACCGCTACGGTCGCAGGTTTGAATCCTGTCTCGGGCATGGGTGTGTATGATGTCGTTAGGTTAGTTAGGTTTAAGTAGTTCTAAGTTCTAGGGAACTGATGACCTCAGAAGCTAAGTCCCATAGTGCTCAGAGCCATTTGAACCATTTTTTAAAAATAAGTACACTGATATGAAACTTCCTGACAGATTAAAACTGAGACTCGAACTCGGGCCCTTTGCCTTTCGCGTGCAAGTGTTCTATCGACTGAGCTACTCAAGCACGACTAACGACCCCTCCTCACAACTTCATGTCAGTTCACACTGTGCTGCAGAGTGAAAATATCGTTCTGGAAACATCCCCCAGGCTGGGGCAAAGAAAGCCATGTCTCCGCAATATTCTTTCTTCCAGGAGTGCTAGTTTTGCAAGTTTCGCAGGAGAGCTTCTGTGGACGTTGGAAGGTAGCAGACGAGTTACTGGTGGCTTGAAAGCTGTGTGGACGCATCGTGAGTCGTGATTGGGTAGCTCAGTCGGTAGAGCACTTTCTCGTGAAAGGGAAAGTTTCTGATGCCGAGCCTCCGTCCGGTACACAGGCCAGTAAGTTTCATATCGGCCCACACCCCGCTGCAGAATGAAAATTTCAATCTGAAATAAATTTACGTGCAAATAATAGAAATAATAAAGTAGCTTTAAAAATAATATTTTCATAAATACATTACATCAACAGCAGGGTTTGGTCAATAAACATATTTACTTATATATCTGACCTGTTTTTAGTACACCCTTACAGAAAATTCCCTTGTTTGCTGTTGTTTTCTGATTATTTCTTGACTGTATGTTATTTCTTGATGGTGCTGCTACATGTCGTTATTAACTCATGGAACTGTATGCCAGTTTTAGAGCAGTGTATGAGGCATCAAGTCCGCTGCTCGTGGTCTCGCGGTAGCGTTCTCGCTTCCCGAGCATGGAGTCCCGGCTTCGATTCCCGGCGGGGTCAGGGATTTTCCCTGCCTCGAGATGACTGGGTGTTGTTGTGTTGTTTTCATCATCATAATTCATCCCCATTACAGTCGGAGGAAGGCAATGGCAAACCACCTCCACTAGGACTTTGCCTAGTAAGACGGTGCGGGTCTCCCGCATCGTTCCCCTACGCTCTGTAAAGAAGCATTTTCACTTCATGAGGCATCAAAAACAATTTTTGACCGTTGCGAATTGCTTTGCTAGTGGGGAATACTTAATGCCTACAGTCATGGGCAGAAGTAATTCTCACCCTTCATTTCAACTCAAGGGAGAGAGTCACGCAAGTGCTGCAAAAATCTGCACTGACAGACACTTCAAGAATCGCACCAACCATACGTCGAAGTCGAGTTACAACCATTCAAGAAGCAGTTCCTGGTGAGGATCTGAGAATTTACTACGGCCCGCTTTGTATCGCTCTTATAGGAACCAGGAAGAGGGGATCTGACTGACTGTGGCATTCAAAGAGTCATTTAAGCACTCCTCCACATAGGCGACTGGAATGGGAAGAAAATATTATATGTATATACAAAATAAAAATACAGTAGTTACGTTCGTACACTTCAAGAAAGCCTACGACTCAGTTGACAGACAAACACCATTCCCGATACTTTATGAATCAGGGGTAGACGAAAACACCAGAAGACTTGTTGAACAAACGCTCACAGATACAACTTCACGGTTTCAGTTTCGAGGGGAAATTTCTGAACCATTCAGAATCAAAACGGGAGTTCGACAAGGAGATGGACTGTCCCCAATTCTCTTTAACTTGGTTTTAGATAAAATAGGAAAAACATGGGAAAGCACATTTAAAAACAGAGGCACAAAGGGTACAAGCATAGGCCAAGGAAGGAAAAAATCTGAAATGAAATGTTTAGCCTTTGAGGATGATATGGAATTTGTAACTCAAAACCGAACAGACGCAACAATTATGCTTGATATGTTACACTAGACTGCTGAAAAGACTGGGCTAAAAATGTCCTATGAAAAAAAACGAGTATATAGGAAACAAACATAATACAGAAAAGTTTATGTAAACAAAGTATGGAAAATGAAAAGAGTTGATAAAGTCAAATACCTTGGGGAGTGGATTCAAGCCAATGAACTGGATAATACAAAAAATAAAGAAAGAATAAGAGAGTTAGAATTTTAATATACATTAACACAGAACTACTACAATAAGAAAATATCCATACAAGCGAAGATTGGACATTACAATTCAGTTATTAGGAAAAAAGCAACATATGGATCAGAGTGCCTAACACTGAATAAGAAAGGTGAATTAAGAGAACTAGAAAAAAGAGAGAGAAAAATACTAATAAAAATTCTAGATCCTGAGAAAAGCAACGAAAATAGGTGGATTAAAACGAGAAATGAAGATTTGTACGAAAATACAAAAAAAGTTCACAGATACAATGAGGAAGAGACGGCTAAAATTTTATGAACATTTAAAAAGAATGGAAGAAACACGAATTACAAAGAAAATTTTTAATTACGTTAGAAAGCTGAAAAAGCTGTAGGATGGATAGGAGCAGTAAAGAAATATGTCAACAAAACAGGTGTTACGAAAGAAATAATACGTGACAGGTATCACTTCAGGCTACTGATAGTAAACCTCGACCCAAGACAGTGTGGACAGATGAGCAGACACGAGCAGTTGGAGAGAAAATGAAGAAGTGCTGGGAAGAAAGGAAGAAAAGGAAACACCATGTTTAAGTTGTATGCCGTCCATAGCTGGCAAAATCCATGAATTATGTTCCGTCTGCCATTCACCACACAGTGGTTCGCTCACTGTGTATAACGGGCAGTGAAATGAAAGCAAGACACATGGAAAAAACGCAAGCAAAATGTTTGTTATTTCAAAAGTAGTCGCCAAACCTGTTAATACATTTATCCCAGTATGGGATAGAAAATGTCTGCTGTGGCCTGCGGAACCATCAACTCTCCGTCGGAAGCAAGTCGGCGGTCACAATTGTCTTTCTTTAGGGCTCCGAAAGTATGGAAATCGTGTAGGATATATCAGGACTGTAAGGAGGATACGTGAAGGCTTCTCAGCGAAACTTCTGTAACGTAGTCGACTTTTGCTGATTGAGTGATTACAATGACTTAGACAAATATTTCTAAACAGCTTGTGACGGGTATAAGTGTAGATATTTTTACACCTGGTACCTTAAGATGTGAACACATCAGTATGTCGACTGTTTTTTTCTCTGTGTCGAACAGTCCTCCAACCAACACGTCACAAACTTTACGGTTTTCTCTGCTCGGTCGTAAATGCAGTGGCGAGTGGACTACCCCTGTTAGTATAGAGCAACCATTAGGTGTCCACGTGTCCACACTTCAACACCTGACATGCTGCCCAGAGGAAAGTAAACATTAATGGCTTACTCTTGCCACATGTACTCGGAGGTAGTAAGCAACCGAGAAACATACTGTTCCTAACACCTGCAATTATTAGTCTGCTAGCGATTTAAATGCTGATGTAGTGTTTAACAGTACACCGACCTCAGTCACCTACAGAAATAACTGTACTTATTACTCGATACAACTTGTATATGCTCAGAAGTCTAAAGATTTAATACTAGTATAATTTCAGTTTGATCAGTTAGTAATTAGTGACATGAACTTTGTTCTTCGGGAACTAGGATCTACCTATTTTATGTTGCATACTGGTGAGTTTTCTTTAATTCATTAGGATCATTAGAACGCAGGCCGGAGCATACGGCAGTGTATGTAGTTTCGCCACCACCCGCTTCCTACTGTCCATGTCTCTGAGACTTTCTTCCGGAGTCACAGGGAGTATGACCCGCAAAAATGAACCAGAGGAGCGTTTTATTACTCAACGCCCCGCTGAAAGCGCACATACCTGGCAGTGGTTGCGCAGCCGCCGCAGAACATGTGAGCATGCTGTTAAAACACGGTGAATAATTCACGGCGCGAAACAGATTAATTATGAAACAACGTCCGTGCGACTCGGTAGCGTAAGGAGCGCGGCGTAATGTAATGGAATTAGCGCCAGAATTGAAGCGCTAGTCGCTGCGGTCCTACGAACACTAATGGAAATTTGAATACTTGATGAGGTGGAAAAAAACTCGGCTTACTGCCGCACACGGAAGTAAATCCTGCGGAGTGCCCGAATAGTGGAGCGCGAGTTCCCAGGGAATGTTTCTGTAGCGGTCTTTCCCTACAGCCACGCTGTTTCTGCTGGTCTTTTTGCCCGCAGACTTCATTTCACAGTCGGATTAGAAGTTCTGTAATAGGGAATTGCTGTCTAGATGTCGCCATCTTTTGGTAAGAGTGCCGGAATTTCCATCAGAGGATCTTAAAACTTTTGTCAGATATATTCCTGAAAAATAGTGTATTTGAAGAACAAGCATAGATTTACAGTCTTACAATATCGCCTCAGTGAGTAGGGTCTAGGAAAAGTTACCACTTGTGTTAACTGAAACCTCAGCCTTCGTGAAGGCAAGGCGCCACTCAACGTAATATAGGGCATTCTGGGGTGCATCGCATACACGTAATATCTTCAAGCCGTAATCTTGGTACTTTTTACCAAACAATCACTGTTTTTCCTTTGTTACACAAATTTTATTATTAATGTTGCTGCACAACCTAGGTTTCGGGTTAGAAGCCCATTTTCAAGTACATTACTGAATCCGGAAGATGATAAAACATGATGATAATGTGTGCGTTATCATCTTTGGGAATTGGTAATTTATTTGTAAATGAGATAACCGAAATCTAGGTTGTGAAACAACATTAATACGAGTAGTAAAATTTGTGAAATAACGCAAAAACAATGTTTGTTTAGTTAATTTACAATGTTTCTCTAAGAACCCATAGTTGATTCAATTAAAATGAATTATATGCGACGCCCCTTGCAGGCTTTTGCAAATGCCACGTAACAAAGTGTGAAAGTCCCTGAAAAAGAAAGGAATCAAATCGGCGCCGTTGTTCGGCCACTAAAAACGCATAAAATCGCTTTCTAATGTCGGAAAATTTACCACACTGTACATTATAAGCTACAGGAAACCACACAGCAGTGCAGCTACTCAATCTGGACATATATGGGACGGCCTGCGAAAGTATCCATTGCCCTGTACTCGTCTTCCTATTCTCTTATCCCCCCATGTGTAGGTGTCTGGTGTCTAAAGGTGATACAGCCATCGAAACCAGTCTCTTAACAACCGCCCTGTTGCAGAATCCTGCCTCTCATGTCTTCCGTTTTTTAATATCGATTAACAAAAATATACGTTGTTGTGGTCTTTAGTCCGATGAATGGTTTGATGCAACTCTCCATGCTTCCCTATCCTGTGTAAATGTCTTCGTCCCCGGATAACTACTGCAACCTACATCTTTCTGAATCTGCTTACTGTATTCATCTCTTGGTCTCCCTCTACGATCCGCACCCCCGCAGTCCCTCCACTAGTAAATTTGTGATTCTTTCAGGTCTCAGAATGTGGCCTATCAACTTATCCCTTCTTCTAGTCAAGTTGTGCCACAAACTCCTCTTCTCCCCAATTCTATTCCGTACCTCCTCATTAGTTATGTGATTTGCCCACATGATCTTCGGCACTCTTCTGTAGCACCACATTTCAACAGCTTCTGTTCTCTTCTTTTCTAAACTGCTTATCGTCCATGCTTCAGTTCCACACATGGCTACACTCCATACAAATACTATCAGAAAAGACTTCCTGACACTTGATAAGACCAGTCACTCTCACACTATTCTCCATATTCAAAGGTATAGTTTAATGTTGGTTTTTCATCCAAGACATCGTGTTTGTGAGATGACAGGAAGTTATCAGCATGAGCTGGCATTGATGCAAGTGTATACATTGTTAATGCATGTGGGATCTTTATGGTGACTCGCCTTTGAATAGAATTTTCCTCGAGTTGAGGACAAGTAGGCAATTTTGTCATTTAACAGTAAATCGTGCAGTGGATGTTTGGGGCTTGAAAGCCGTGTTCAGCTACTAGCGAAAGGAACATCTCGAAGCATTTACTGGGGACAAAATACTGGGCCCAAGAATTTATCCCACGAGTGCAGACAACGTATTTGGTCGAAGAGAGAGAAAAATGGCCTACCTGGACCTACCTGTTGGCGCCCCTTGCCACAGCAGGGGCTGGGGGCGCGAGAGAAATCAAGGTCGCCCAGTTGACGTCTTACGAAAGTGTCTTAAACGCCTTTTGTGTACAGGGACGGCGGCGAAAAAATTCGTGAGTTTCCATGTTCAGCGTGAACCCAAATGCTATCAAGGGAGCTATCAGCCAGCGTTGTCCCTTGTCCTGCGGAGATTTTTGAGAAGCCTCAGGTCTTCAAATCAGATTTAGAAGGAACATAACATTTGTGGTGGCTCTGAAATGATAAGTGTTGGACGCGCGGGACTAGCCGAGCGGTCATAGGTGCTGCAGTCATGGACTGTGAGGCTGATCCCGGCGGAGGTTCGAGTCCTCCCTCGGGCATGGGTGTGTGTGTTTTTCCTTAGGATCATTTAGGTTAAGTAGTGTGTAAGCTTAGGGACTGATGACCTTAGCAGTTAAGTGCCATAAGATTTCACACACATTTTTTGATCAATGTTGGGACACAAAAGCACTTCTCTTAGTTTAGCTGGGCCCTTGGTTGGACACGCTTTAACATTCAGGCCATTCAGGTAATGATGTCTACGATAAATGTGTTGTTCACTTTAGAGCTGTATGGAAACTCAAAATGATACACAGCCTAATGTGCCTCTGGAAGAAAAATAAAAAAACAAGTGGGACTTCTTTTCGTCTAAGGTCGGGAATTTGCAAATCAGGTATTGTCCGTTTCCCGTGAAAAGAGGAGAATATTGTTTACTTTTGTTATGATTGGCTGATGAGTCGAACAAACAAGTTAAACGGGAGACATGGAGCTCGTGCAGTCGTCACGAACTAAACCCTTGTGGGGACAGTTGTGGGGAGTGCTTTTGTGGAGGTTACCGAGATTTGATGGGAAGTGAGGGGCGTAACTTGGTCTTCCAGTTCAGATACCAGGATGGAGTGGTCTTCCAGTTCAGACTCCGGGCTGGAGAGGATTCTAGTCTTCACATTTGTTATGAGTGGCTTACACTTGGTTCACTTGTCCTGAGCGCGACTTCACACTAGCACTATTCTTGACTGGGGAGCCTGTAGTGAGGACTTATCTCTACTGACAGTTTAGTCCTCAATCATCTCGGACAATTCGTTGTGTGGAGGCCAGTCTTATTCATGCCATATCTGGCGCTCTGACGTTTGACCTCCCTGTACGCTCTGCCGTATCAGTGAGTCAAACTGACTGAAGAATGCGAGTGTCATACTTGGAATCTGCTGAGGTTTCAAGGCTCCGTTATAGAGTAATTGCGATCCGTCTGACAGACTGCAGGGCGCATATTTCGTGTCCGCAGTAGGGAATTACAGGTGCCGCACATCGCTGCTCAACAGACGCTTGAACCACCCGGGACAGTGCCACATACCGTGAAAAGGGTGAGGACGCGTATTGTATTGCTGCTCTGGCTGGTTAGGACAAGAAGAGACAACAATTTCGCCACTTGCTCTCATCAGCGCCAACGTAGTACCGGGTGATCCAAAAGTCAGTATAAATTTGGAAACTGAATAAATCACGGAATAATGTAGATAGAGAGGTACAAATTGACACACATGCTTGGAATGACATGGGGTTTTATTAGAACCAAAAAAATACAAAAGTTCAAAAAATGTCCGACAGATGGCGCTTCATCTGATCAGAATAGCAATAATTAGCATAACAAAGTAAGACAAAGCAAAGATGATGTTCCTTACAGCGAATGCTCAATATGTCCACCATCATTCCTCAACAATAGCTGTAGTCGAGGAATAATGTTATGAACAGCACTGTAAAGCATGTCCGGAGTTAAGGTGAGGCATTGGCATCGGATGTTGTCTTGCAGCATCCCTAGAGATGTCGGTCGATCACGACACACTTGGGACTTCAGGTAACCCCAAAGCCAATAATCACATGGACTGACGTCTGGGGACCTGGGAGGCCAAGAATTACGAAAGTGGCGGCTGAGCTCACGATCATCACCAAACGAAAAGCGCAAGAGATCTTTCACGCGTCTAGCAATATGGGGTGGAGCGCCATCCTACATAAACATCGTACGTTCCAGCAGGTGTTTATCAGCCAGGCTAGGGATGATGCGATTCTGTAACATATCGGCGTACCTCTCACCCGTCACGGTAGCAGTTACAAAACCAGAATCACGAATTTCCTAGAAGAAAAAAGGCCCGATGACGGTAGATGTGGTATGTCCAACCCATACAGTGACTTTCTCGTCGTGCAATGGAGTTTCCACGACAGTTCTAGGATTTTCGGTATCCCATATTCTGCAGTTGTGTGCGTTGGCAGACCCTCGGAGCGTGAAATGAGCTTCATCGGTCCACAACACGTTACTCAACCAATCGCCATCTTCCGCCATCTTTTGAAACGCCCACACCGCAAATGCCCTCCGCTTCAATAAATCGCCAGCTAACAGTTCGTGATGCCGATGGATTTTGTACGGATATCATCGGAGGGTACGCCTAAGTGCCAACCAAACAGTAGTGTATGGAAAGCCGGTGCGACGTGTGACTGCACGAGCGCTGAGTTCCCCGTGCATAGACAAACCCGCTACAGTCTCCATTTCTTCCTGAACTGTCTCAGCTGCATTACACCTTGTGCTCGGTCGGCCACTACGGGGTCTATCGTCTAAACAACCCGTGGCTCCGAACTAGGAAATCATTCTTGCCACAGCTGCATTTGTCAACGGACCTTCACCCGTTCGAATCCCCTTCCTATGGCGATAGGATCGTAAAGTTGAACTAGCACATTCCCCATTCTGATAATACATCTTCACTAAAAGCGCCTTTTCAGGTAACGTCAACATGCTGCGACTGCTAGCGCATCTGATTCTGTCTCTCATTAAAGCTCCTTTTATACGCGATTGTCATGCGCAGTCACTGACGTTTTGTTGTCCAGCGCCATCTCTCGGACATTTGTGAACTTTGTTCTTTTTTTTTTGTTCTAATAAACCCCATGTCATTCCAAGCATGTGTGTCAATTTTTACCTCTGTATCTACATTATTCGGTGGTTTATTAAGCTTTCAAATTTATACTGACTTTTTTAATAACCCAGTATAACTTCTGTGTAGAATAAACCCATGAAGGTCTATTTAGTGTTAGATAATCTTAGATTGCGTTATTCATACTTTGAGCCACAGTAAATAGTACAATCAGAGAAATCTTAGTCTGTGCGAACCAGCTGCCACACAGGGTTGTTAACTGTTCGTTGCATATTTGCTCTGCCATGAGATCATGTTTCATTTTTGTCGGCACGCATAACATGTATTTTTGTCCAATTTTTAATCAATAAACTTGTGCCGAAACTAATAAAAAAGATCAAGTTGATGTTGATGTATTAATCACCCATCGAAAATTGACAAAAATATTACAGGACCACCATTTCATTAATACTATTTGAGCATTCAAGTTCATTTATATTCTGATAACTGTGATAACCTCTACTGCAGGCTGTCAACAACAAACACAGATAAAGCGCAAAATCAATTTAGTTGACGCATTAGGCGAGTAGTCAAGTAGAAGGCTTATCAGTTAAGGGCCGTAACAGAGTCGCCTGTCGTCTTCCAAAAAATACCTCAAGTCCAGTGTAGTCTTGCGCACTGTACGTTAGCAGGGTCGGTGGAGCAGTTCATTACTCTGAGATTTATTCCACCTGACAACTATTATGAGTAAACCGAATGCTGGAAAACATGAGTTGCATACTATTATTAATGTATTGGTGCCAGTGGTTAGTCACTTGAGAGACTTGGTGACACACAGAATGCATTAAATCGGTCGCGCAACGGGCCAGCGTCCACCTAACGTTGTTTATGTGTCGTAAGTACCACAGACCACGACCTTTATATTTCTCGAAGATGTTTGGCTCTCAAAGATAGTCCTGCTCTTCCGGTCCCGATGCTACTCACTGTAGACAATCTTGGGAAGCAACAAAACAAACAAGTAATACTGTAATGAAAACCGGTGTTGCAGCGAATAAGAACACGGATCTACCGGGATAAATAAAATATAATTCAGAGGGGCGGTGTCCTCCAATAAAGCACATGTTACGACTGCACGGGATTGCTATTACAGAAATGTTTGGCACCTGTAGTTAATCAGAGAGCACACAAATGACAGAGCATCAGGATAAAGTCTTCCCTTAGGCGCCTTATGATGACACATCTGTAATTTATGTTCTTAAATTATCTTCTCAATCAATCAGGCTCTGTCCATGAGAACAACGCAATATACGTTATCCCCTTCTAGAACAATCTGTCTTACCTTTATGTACATAAAATTCAGATACCGGTTTCACGAAGAGTTAAACAATTAATTTTGTTCTGCCACACGGGACTTCTAATGATGCAGCCGCAACAAACACTCTCTCGCCTGAACATCACCACATTACACAATGAACTTAGATTCGCTTAACTGCACTCGATTCTATGGCCATCTTCCATACAGCAAAGCTTTGAAGAATTATCAGAAATTCACACCAGCGCCGAGCCATGCAAGAAATCTTTTACCCACGACAATGATACTGCATCTTGACTGCAATAAGCGTTTCTACCGTTGTTCTAAGGTTCATCACAATTCCAATGAGCCTCCGTACCATACAATCAAAATCACTGTCTCATGTACGTTTTTACTGGCTTATTAAATTGCAGAGTAACCTGTCGCTACACAACTGCTGTTTTAGACACTTGGAGGAGTGCCAGGAAAGCCATCTGTACTGTAAAAGTACGTACTGACTGAATAAAGGTAACATTTCATCGGAGCAGTCAGATACAGGTCTGTCCATCATGAGGGACCCAGAGCGACTCTCCAGAGCGAAAAAGGTAACGCCAAATCTGGCGCTCCCCTCCACTTTATTCGTATTTCTGCGCCAATGATTTATCACGTCGTTTCTCATTTTATAAACTAGTGAAAGAAAATAGCATGTAAGAGAGATGATCCTTTTCTTAAGTCCTGTCCAGATCCGAAGATTGCAGGTTCGAGTCCTGTCACAGTCGCCAGTTGTAGTGGTTAATAAAAAAGAAAAAGAGAAGAAAAGAAAAGGTTGAAAATGTGGGCAGAAATGGTGAATAAAAAGGGGTTTTTAAAATCGTTAATGAGCGTGAAAAAGGGAAAGAATGAAATGCAATTCGGACTTCGTATTACAGAAAGTTATCGGACTTCGTGATTCGGAGAAGCTATTGTTGGGGTGGTCCTTGTGGCATTTCTGAGCAAAAGTCGAACCAATTTCCACTACAAAAATTATTTGATAGAGAACAGAGAATAACAAAATGTGATTAACAGGGGGAAATGGCGTAGATAAGAGTTCATCCTTTACCATGTTAACATGTCTACTTTCATGCAGCGTCCAGGCCTTCAAAAATCTCCTGCTTCATTTCTGCGCGAAAAGTCGTAGCTGCTCCGAAATCTTGCAATAAATTTCATTGTCCAGGAATTAATAATGTATACAGAAACCGTCTTGATATTAAATGCAATATATTTGACGTTGCTGCTTCCATCCTCCAAATGTCATTCCACAATACGTCTGCACATCAATAAGTTTTTTCGTCTTAATCCGACCAAGACCTGCTAATAAGTAAGTTAAGCTTCCGCTCTCAAGAGACAAAAGCCGGATAGATAACAAAAAGAGTTACAATTTTAGTACCTACATTTTCTTATATATGTTCTCTGGCATCGAGCGCTGATACAGCTGCGACGGTATAATTTATATCTGAGGGAACGAGTGTAGCGTGGCGAAATTCAAAGTCCCGCTACACTGTCCATCATGAGGGACCCAGAACGACTCTCCAGAGTGAAAGAGGCAACGCCAAATCTGGCGCTCCCCTCCACTTTATTCGTATTTCCGCGCCAATGAGTTATCACGTCGTTCCTCATTTTATAAACTAGTGAAAGAAAACAGCATGTAAAAGAGGTGATCCTTTTCTTAAGTCCTGTCCTCAATTACGTGCTTTAGATTACATTTCAAATATATTTTCATAATCCGAAGGGTTAAGAACAACTGGGTCTACTCTCTCTCGACGTCGATATCTCGCAGTATCGGCATCGAAGTTCTACAGGGAGGGGTGGGGGGATGGGAGAGGTTCCTCTCAGCATTCATAATCCCGTGCGCTTTCTGTCAACGAGCAATATTATTGTGCTGAAATTGTTGCAGAAGGTACTACATACCTAGCATTTTCCTGTGCAACTAGAACTACCTTCTACATCCGTAAAAGTTTACCAATGCACATCCCCGTTCGAGATGACTGACAGACTTCTGTACTGACAGTTCAACGTATGGCTGCACACTGCCTTCTGCATACTCTCATTTACATTTAGTTTGGTTAATAACGAAAATATATTAATTCACTTCGCCTTATGGGTTTATTATTTCTTTCCTTTCTCAGACGTTAAGTTTGATTATAAATGGAAAGTGACGCGGACCTCGATCAAGCGTCACTTTCTTTTAACTGTATGGTATGTGTTATATTGCATTTAGGAACTTTCGGGTAATTGAACATGTATCAATAATTACAGATTTCTGTAGTTGTACATATAAGTTTGGATGTAGCTGTATTGCATTGAGGTACTGGTGGATATTGTGTGGTATGACTCCTGTAGTTGATAGTATAATTGGTATAATGCCCACTTTATCCTGATGCCACATGTGCTTGACTTCCTCAGCCAGTTGGATGTATTTTTCAGTATTTTCTCCTGTTTTCTTTTGTATATTTGTTGTATTGGGTATGGATATTTCGATTAGTTGTGTTAATTTCTTCTTTTTATTGGTGAGTATGATGTCAGGTTTGTTATATGGTGTTGTTTTATCTGTTATAATGGTTCTGTTCCAGTATAATTTGAATTCATCATTCTCCAGTACACTTTGTGGTGCATACTTGTATGTGGGAACATGTTGTTTTATAGGTTTATGTTGTAAGGCAAGCTGTTGATATATTATTTTTGCTACATTGTCATGTCTTCTGGGGTATTCTGTATTTGCTAGTATTGTACACCCGCTTGTGATGTGATCTACTGTTTCTATTTGTTGTTTGCAAAGTCTGCATTTATCTGTTGTGGTATTGGGATCTTTAATAATATGCTTGCTGTAATATCTGGTGTTTATTGTTTGATCCTGTATTGCAATCATGAATCCTTCCGTCTCACTGTATATATTGCCTTTTCTTAGCCATCTGTTGGATGCATCTTGATCGATGTGTGGCTGTGTTAGATGATACGGGTGCTTGCCATGTAGTGTTTTCTTTTTCCAATTTACTTTCTTCGTATCTGTTGATGTTATGTGATCTAAAGGTTTGTAGAGGTGGTTATGAAATTGCAGTGGTTTAGCCGATGTATTTATATGAGTGATTGCTTTGTGTATTTTGCTAGTTTCCGCTCGTTCTAGAAAGAATTTTCTTAAATTGTCTACCTGTCCATAATGTAGGTTTTTTATATCGATAAATCCCCTTCCTCCTTCCTTTCTGCTTAATGTGAATCTTTCTGTTGCTGAATGTATGTGATGCATTCTATATTTGTGGCATTGTGATCGTGTAAGTGTATTGAGTGCTTCTAGGTCTGTGTGACTCCATTTCACTACTCCAAATGAGTAGGTCAATATTGGAATAGCGTAAGTATTTATAGCTTTTGTCTTGTTTCTTGCTGTCAATTCTGTTTTCAGTATTTTTGTTAGTCATTGTCTATATTTTTCTTTTAGTTCTTTTTTAATATTTGTATTATCTATTCCTATTTTTTGTCTGTATCCTAGATATTTATGGGCATCTGTTTTTTCCATCGCTTCTATGCAGTTGCTGTGGTTATCCAATATGTAATCTTCTTGTTTAGTGTGTTTTCCCTTGACAATGCTATTTTTCTTACATTTGTCTGTTCCATAAGCCATATTTATATCACTGCTGAATATTTCTGTTATCTTTAGTAATTGGTTGAGTTGTTGATTTGTTGCTGCCAGTAGTTTTAGATCATCCATGTATAGCAAATATGTGATTTTGTGTGGGTATGTTCCAGTAATATTGTATCCATAATTTGTGTTATTTAGCATGTTGGATAGTGGGTTCAGAGCAAGGCAGAACCAGAAAGGACTTAATGAGTCTCCCTGGTATATTCCACGCTTAATCTGTATTGGCTGTGATGTGATATTATTTGAATTTGTTTGGATATTAAGTGTGGTTTTCCAATTTTTCATTACTATGTTTAGGAACTGTATCAATTTAGGATCTACTTTGTATATTTCCAATATTTGTAGTAACCATGAGTGGGGTACACTATCAAAAGCTTTTTGCTAATCAATGTATGCGTAGTGCAGCGACCTTTGTTTAGTTTTAGCTTGATATGTCACCTCTGCATCTATTATCAGTTGCTCTTTACATCCTCGTGCTCCTTTGCAACAGCCTTTTTGTTCTTCATTTATAATTTTGTTCTGTGTTTTATGTGTCATTAATTTCTGTGTAATGACTGAAGTTAATATTTGGTATATTGTTAGTAGGCATGTTATGGGGCGATACTTAGCTGGGTTTGCTGTGTCTGCTTGGTCTTTAGGTTTCAGATAAGTTATTCCATGTGTAAGTGTATCAGGGAATGTGTATGGGTCTTTATTATTATTATTATTACTATTATTAAAATTACTATTGAAGCCATTAAGTAAAATGGCAAAATAGAGTGGGTATGTTTATACAGTACTAATAATGTACTTGCTACATTACAGCACTTTGATCTCTATTCGATATTAACAAATTTCTCTCCTTCACAAACGCTTTTTTTGCCATTACCAGTCTATACTATGCTGCCTTTTCGGTCATTATTAGGTATTTTGCTGCCCAGATAACTGAACTCTTCTAGTACTTTAGGTGTCTAATTTCATCCTGTCTCATTTCATACCTCAGATTCCCAATTGAGAACTGTTGGGGTATTATTTGTAGGTCCCGCCCACCAACTCTGGATATTCACGATCTAGCGTTCCAATTGGATCAATTTGCCAAGATATCTGCGAGGAGGACATCCAAACACTCTACCAATCAATGCCGAGCAGAATAACTGCTTGCTTAAGTACCAAGGGGAACCAAGGCGTTACTGACTTTCTCAATTTGTGAAGCTCTTTCTCCTGAATAAATCACCCAATTTTCCTGAAACTGTATTGATCTGTTTGTCTGTACCTGCACACAACACCTAACGATTTGCGTCCCAATCGGATAATTCCATCTCGTTGCTTCGTTTTTTCAGTGCATATAAGTGTACTGAGATACTGATAAAGTAAGATAACATAGCAAATGCCCGGAGGAAATAAATGAATGTGCTGGAGCATGATTTGAGAGGTCTCTCAGTATGTGCACATAGAGTGGGACGTCACATGGCGTGAGGTGGGGGTGGCTATAGTGCAACATGCGCCTGGCCCCGCAACACGAGGCAGCTGAAGGAATGGGAGAGGAAAATGTGTGTAAATCAGCGAGAAGTTACGGTGTTCTTCGTTACGACTTATCCTAATGGCAACATTTGGACTACTTCACTTAGGGAAGCCCCCCCCCCCCCCCCATGAACCATGGACCTTGCCGTTGGTGGGGAGGCTTGCGTGCCTCAGCGATACAGATAGCCATACCGTAGCTGCAACCACTACGGAGGGGTATCTGTTGAGAGGCCAGACAAACATGTGGTTCCTGAAGAGGGGCAGCAGCCTTTTCAATAGTTGCAGGGGCAGCAGTCTGGATGATTGACTGATCTGACCTTGTAACATTAACCAAAACGCCCTTGCTGTGCTGGTACTGCGAACGGCTGAAAGCAAGGGGAAACTACAGCCGTAATTTCTCCCGAGGTAAAATTTTCCGGAGGTAAAATAGTCCCCCATTCGGATCTCCGGGCGGGGACTACTCAAGAGGACGTCGTTATCAGGAGAAAGAAAACTGGCATTCTACGGATCGGAGCGTGGAATGTCAGATCCCTTAATCGGGCAGGAAGGTTAGAAAATTTAAAAAGGGAAATGGATAGGTTAAAGTTAGATATAGTGGGAATTAGTGAAGTTCGGTGGCAGGAGGAACAAGACTTTTGGTCAGGTGATTACAGGGTTATAAATACAAAATCAAATAGGGGTAATGCAGGAGTAGGTTTAATAATGAATAAAAAAATAGGAGTACGGGTTAGCTACTACAAACAGCACAGTGAACGCATTATTGTGGCCAAGATAGACACAAAGCCAATGCCTACTACAGTAGTACAAGTTTATATGCCAACTAGCTCCGCAGATGATGAAGAAATTGATGAAATGTATGACGAGATAAAAGAAGTTATGCAGGTAGTGAAGGGAGACGAAAATTTAATAGTCATGGGTGACGAATTCGTCAGTAGGAAAAGGGAGAGAAGGAAACATAGTAGGTGAATATGGATTGGGGGAGAGAAATGAAAGAGGAAGCCGCCTTGTAGAATTTTCCACAGAGCATAACTTAATCATAGCTAACACTTGGTTCAAGAATCATGAAAGAAGGTTGTATACCTGCAAGAATCCTAGAGATACTAAAAGGTATCAGATAGATTACATAATGGTAAGACAGAGATTTAGGAACCAGGTTTTAAATTGTAAGACATTTCCAGGGGCAGATGTGAATTCTGACCACAATCTATTGGTTATGAACTGCAGATTGAAACTGAAGAAACTGCAAAAAGGTGGGAGTTTAAGGAGATGGGACCTGGATAAACTAAAAGAACCAGAGGTTGTACAGAGTTTCAGGGAGAGCATAAGGGAACAATTGATAGGAATGGGGGAAAGAAATACAGTAGAAGAAGAATGGGTAGCTCTGAGGGATGAAGTAGTGAAGGCAGCAGAGGATCAAGTAGGTAAAAAGACGAGGGCTAATAGAAATCCTTGGGTAACAGAAGAAATATTGAATTTAATTGATGGAAGGAGAAAATGTAAAAATGCAGTAAATGAAGCAGGCAAAAAGGAATACAAACGTCTCAAAAATGAGATCGACACTAAGTGCAAAATGGCTAATCAGGGATGGCTGGAGGACAAATGTAAGGATGTAGAGGCTTGTCTCACTAGGGGTAAGATAGATACTGCCTAAAGGAAAATTAAAGAATTAAAGAGACCTTTGGAGAGAAGAGAACCACTCGTATGAATATCAAGAGCTCAGATGGCAACCCAGTTCTAAGCAAAGAAGGGAAGGCAGAAAGGTGGAAGGAGTATATAGAGGGTTTATACAAGGGCGATGTACTTGAGGACAATATTATGGAAATGGAAGAGGATGTAGATGAAGATGAAATGGGAGATACGATACTGCGTGTAGAGTTTGACAGAGCACTGAAAGATCTGAGTCGAAACAAGGTCCCGGGAGTAGACAAGTATTTGTACGGAGTGTAGCCATGTATGGAAGTGAAACGTGGACGATAAATAGTTTAAACAAGAAGCCAGTCATGACAAAACTCTACCATCTGGTGAGCAAGATGCATGAGACAGGCGAAATACCCACAGACTTCAAGAAGAATATAATAATTCCAATCCCAAAGAAAGCAGGTGTTGACAGATGTGAAAATTACCGAACTATCAGTTTAATAAGTCACAGCTGCAAAATACTAACGCGAATTCTTTACAGACGAATGGAAAAACTGGTAGAAGCGGAACTCGGGGAAGATCAGTTTGGATTCCGTAGAAATGTTGGAACACGTGAGGCAATACTAACCTTACGACTTATCTTAGAAGAAAGATTAAGAAAAGGCAAACCTACGTTTCTAGCATTTGTAGACTTAGAGAAAGCTTTTGACAACGTTAACTGGAATACTCTCTTGCAAATTCTGAAGGTGGCAGGGGTAAAATACAGGGAGCGAAAGGCTATTTACAATTTGTACAGAAACCAGATGGCAGTTATAATAGTCGAGGGGCATGAAAGGGAAGCAGTGGTTGGGAAAGGAGTGAGACAGGGTTGTAGCCTCTCCGCGATGTTATTCAATCTGTATATTGAGCAAGCAGTAAAGGAAACAAAAGAAAAATTCGGAGTAGGTATTAAAAGATCATGGAGAAGTAGTAAAAACTTTGAGGTTCGCCGATGACATTGTAATTCTGTCAGAGACAGCAAAGGACTTGGAAGAGCAGTTGAACGGAATCGACAGTGTCTTGAAAGGAGGATATAAGATGAACATCAACAAAAGCAAAAGGAGGATAATAGAATGTAGTCAAATTAAATTGGGTGATGCTGAGGGGATTAGATTAGGAAATGAGACACTTAAAGTAGTAAAGGAGTTTTGCTATTTAGGGAGTAAAATAACTGATGATGGTCGAAATAGAGAGGATATAAAATGTAGACTGGCAATGGCAAGGAAATCGTTTCTGAAGAAGAGAAATTTGTTAACATCGAGTATAGATTTAAGTGTCAGGAAGTCGTTTCTGAAAGTATTTGTTTGGAGTGTAGCCATGTATGGAAGTGAAACATGGACGATGACCAGTTTGGACAAGAAGAGAATAGAAGCTTTCGAAATGTAGTGCTACAGAAGAGTGCTGAAGATAAGGTGGGTAGATGGCGTGACTAATGAGGAGGTATTGAATAGGATTGGGGAGAAGAGAAGTTTGTGGCACAACTTGACTAGAAGAAAGGATCGGTTGGTAGGACATGTTTTGAGGCATCAAGGGATCACAAATTTAGCATTGGAGGGCACCGTGGAGGGTAAAAATCGTAGGGGGAGACCAAGAGATCAATACGCTAAGCAGATTCAGAAGGATGTAGGTTGCAGTAGGTACTGGGAGATGAAGAAGCTTGCACAGGATAGAGTAGCATGGAGAGCTGCATCAAACCAGTCTCAGGACTGAAGACCACAACAACAACAACAACTTAGGGAAGAACCGTCGTGAATGTGGAGGAATGCCAAAGTGTTACGAGTGCAGCCAACGAATGTCGCAGCACTGCTTCACGTCGGTAGGGAGCGTTATGTACCACGGCGACTGCTGGCCGAAGGAGAGGAGGTGGTCGGCCACGGTTCACTGGAGCAGCAGACAGTCGCCACACTGTGCAACGGGAAAGAGGGGTGTCATATCAGACAGCGTGTGCAATAGCAGACACGTTTAACAGGACTGCAAGGCACGATATATCACGTTCCACGGTGGCACGTCGACTGCCTTTTGGTGGTTTCTTTGCTCGATGACCAGTACATTGTGTTCCATACGAACCTCCAAGTAGGTGGCAATGTTTCTGATGGTGCCAAGAGCATAGGAAGTGGCCAACGGGGAGTGCGCTCGCTTATTCTTCTCGGATGAGAACAGATTCAGTCTGAGTGGTGATTCTGGACGTAACCCCATATGGTGATAGACGAGTACTTGTAATTCACTCAGGAACATTGGTGAACATGACCGTTGTAGTGGCCCTCTTGCTATATCGTAGGGAGCCACAATGATGCACGGTTTACTGACGTTCAGACCTTTGAACACGCCACACTCACCGGTTAATGCTACAGTGTAACTGTACCCCACCTCCAAATCTCTTCAAGGGTGTAGTCTGCATTGACTTCATTTATAAGGATGATGACAGTATGCGACAGCATTGCTCAGCCCAGGTGAAGAACCTCTGATAACGATATTCGGCGAATGCCCGTTTCTCCGACTTAAGTCCCATTTAGGAAATGTGGCCGCTTTGGGAAGACGTATTCCAGCTCGTCCGCATGTACCAACGACGATGCAGCAGTTGGAACCACCTTGCTGAAGATATAGAAAGCCGTATCAAAATAACTTCGTACCAACACTGTGATCCGCAAATGAGTACTATGCAGAGGACGCATTTCCATCCCAAATCCTTTTGAGTGCCTTGTCCATTCTGCTGTAATCTCCAGAGGACCATCATAAATAGCGGTTACTTCAGCGTAAATATTGTGTTTGAATAAAAGTGGCATTTCTGTTCGTCTCACATCCCAGTTGTTTCAGTTACATTTTGTACTATCCTGTAACAATTAATTCTATGCATGGTTCAAGGTTCATCGAGCCATGTTAGTTGGCACTGACACATCGCTAAAAAATTACTTTCATCCTTAAGTTTTGCACTCTACATTTATAAAAAAATGTTTAATTTCACTTTCGGCATTCGATAGACGGAAACAAGACGAATAGTTACACATCCTGAAGTGTTCCTGCCGAGCGAAATAAAGCGGAACAACCTGCTAAAACTATCTGTGTAGAATTCATTGTTAGTTTATCCTTGGTTGCATATTCTTCTAGAGTTGAACTGGAAACTGTAATTTATGCAGCTAACACGCTTTATTGCAACTCGAGACAGTCGGTTCGCCTTCTCAACTCATTATGAACGTCAGATTTTTAAACTGTCATTAACAAATAACATTTTATTTGGGCAAGTATTCCTTCAGACAATAATAAATCATACCCATAATGCTGTCAGCACACATATGGTTGGGTTGCTGGCATTTGATCTACGTCAAAAATGCAATATGCTTGGGGGAAGAAATTTAATGTTTCCAGCACTGAATTTATAGTGGCGTAGTAATGTGTTGATGTAAATTGTCTATCATTGTGCATAAATTTATTGTTGATAGGCTTTAAGTAACTGAAAATTAAAACATCTTGTAAAATAAATTATGACGAGGAAGGAGCTTAAATGAAAGCTGATAAGCTATTCAATGCAGAACTTTTTATTGTCAAGAGATACTAAGGAAAAGTAAAACTGAGAAAGACAAAATGAAAACTGAGACAACTCGTTTGTTCTACACTACGGTGTTCACTCCTTCAGATGATGTCACGAGCGGGGGCGGGGGCGGTGCTCTTGCATATTCGACACTATATTGACATGCGATTGTGCTGTTTTACTGATAGGGAGGGTGTGTCTTCCAGTGTGTGCTCCACTGGTTATTGCGGATTGCAGCGAGCCCTCGCTAATGTCCGTGCTATCCATTCGCGTTGCTGAGTTTGCCACCACATCGCAATCTCTGGACGATTCCACTATAAGGATGGGACAAACACTTTTTTTTCCATTTTCGTGACGCATAGTAACAGTGCAGCATCAAACATATTGCTGGCTGACCAGTTTGTTTAAAATGGAAAATTTTGACTACAGCCAAAGGTACATTTCGCTTATAGATTCTGAAGGTACTGCTGAAGTCACATTGATATGTTCATTAATTATTTTTAATTTGAGCTTCTGATTGAGAAGTAACTAAAATGGCCTAGCGAGCTATATATTGAGTCAGATTAGCTTATTTTACACTTTGTTTTATCATTTCTGCTATTGCTGTGCAGCCGGCCGGCGTGACCGAGCGGTTGTAGGCGCTACAATCTGGAGCCGCGTGACCGTTACGTTCACAGGTTCGAATCCTGCCTCGGGCATGAATGTGTGTGATGTCCTTTGGTTAGTTAGGTTTAAGTAGTTCTAGGTTCTAGGGGACTGATGACATCAGAAGTTAAGTCCCATAGTGCTCAGAGCCATTTGAACCATTTATTGCTGTTCAAGTTTAGCAACTTTGTTCAGTAGTGACTGCTTGACTAATCTATGATGAATATTACTAAAATAATACAGTATATTTTATGTAAAGCAATTAATGTTATATGTTACACACAGTTAATAACTTTGACATAACGGAGTGACATTTAGACTGAATATAGGAAAAGTAACGAGAGTTGATATACATCTACTACAGTGTCCAGATGGGCTCACTTTGGGCATCATAATAGAAATATTCTCCCTTATTATTAGTTTTATGTTCTTTCAGGAGTGCACTGTACGTGGTTCTATAAGTAAATTATTTAACTTTCTTAGATTTTTATTTAAGGATGCACATTTAGGAGAATAAATTTCAATTTCTGTGAGTACGTTGATTCTTTTACCTTTGTTGGCCAGGGCAGATTCTGTCTTTAACTTGATGTGCATCTGCAGCTACATGTAAGGCAAGTGTGTACTTGGTAAATAACATAGCTGAAAATTTAAAAACGTATTACGCCAATTAAAGATGGGCGAAATCCCGAAACACATATTGGTCTAAATAGGAGCACATAACGAATGGCCAATCTGTATATTGAGCAAGCAGTAAAGGAAACAAAAGAAAAATTCGGAGTAGGTATTAAAATCCATGGAGAAGAAATAAAAACTTTGAGGTTCGCCGATGACATTGTAATTCTGTCAGAGACAGCAAGGACTTGGAAGAGCAGTTGAACGGAATCGACAGTGTCTTGAAAGGAGGATATAAGATGAAAATCAACAAAAGCAAAACGAGGATAATGGAATGTAGTCAAATTAAATCGGGTGATGCTGAGGGGATTAGATTAGGAAATGAGACACTTAAAGTAGTAAAGGAGTTTTGCTATTTAGGGAGTAAAATAACTGATGATGGTCGAAGTAGAGAGGATATAAAATGTAGACTGGCCATGGCAAGGAAATCGTTTCTGAAGAAGAGAAATTTGTTAACATCGAGTATAGGTTTAAGTGTCAGGAAGTCGTTTCTGAAAGTATTTGTATGGAGTGTAGCCATGTATGGAAGTGAAACATGGACGATAACTAGTTTGGACAAGAAGAGAATAGACGCTTTCGAAATGTGGTGCTACAGAAGAATGCTGACAATAAGGTGGGTAGATCACGTAACTAATGAGGAGGTATTGAATAGGATTGGGGAGAAGAGAAGTTTGTGGCACAACTTGACTAGAAGAAAGGATCGGTTGGTAGGACATATTTTGAGGCATCAAGGGATCACAAATTTAGCATTGGAGGGCAGCGTGGAGGGTAAAAATCGTTGAGGGAGACCAAGAGATGAATACACTAAGCAGATTCAGAAGGATGTAGGTTGCAGTAGGTACTGGGAGATGAAGAAGCTTGCACAGGATAGAGTAGCATGGAGAGCTGCATCAAACCAGTCTCAGGACTGAAGACCACAACAACAACAACGAATGGCCGGTTGCTGTATTTCTTATGGTAATATAATCCAAAGTCGCGCAGGTCAACAATGAGTAAAACGAGTAACATGGATGTTAGGTTAGTTTTACAGCGTTTGTAATACTAATATCCCGCTCTGTAGGTGCCGAGTTTATTGCTACAGAAATTAACGCCAGAGTGACAAGTACCCAGATATAATTGTCAATACTTTACTGAAATTTCTTAGTGCGCCGCAGACTGCTGGAGCTTTCCGTCGGTGACGAGTCTGACTCCGCCCTTCTCTGCCAGCACTCCGCCTTCGGCGGTGTTCAGACTGAGGTCCGTCTGCAGGGTGGGGCAGCGCAGAGAGCCCGGGCGTGCTGAGCAGTGGCGTGCCGTGTTATCTCGCTCCGCGCCAGATGAAAGAGTCAGCTGGGGGCAACGCCGCCCGCCAGCCACCTCTCGTAGTTAAAGTGGCAAGAGTTTGCCCAACTCCTCCGCCCTGTGTTCTGCCGCACTATAAACACTTGCTCAGAGTTGGGCAAACAGAAGCCGCGCTAGCACTGCTCTGGCGCGCCTGCTGGCTATGCGGTCCCGCAACACAAAGTTCCCCACCTCCCACTACAAGCCGCCACTCGCCGCTTCTTGTCGAGTTGCCTGCCTGTCATCCGCAGATGGATTCCAGCCGCGCCCATTCCATTCCGCGAAATTAACGCTGGGCAACACAGTATTACTCTTATCACCATGAAATCCACTAAACAGATTAGAGAGCTATTTTTACGGCGTGTCTAATTTATTTTCAACTCTGCCCCTCCCCAAACTATACTAACCACCGTGAATGCCTTTCTTGCTGCTTAGCTCGTTTTTAAGATACGAACAGCAATAGGTCTTTTTTAAATAGCATTCTATATTCCTCTTATTCGATAATTCACTTCCTGTCTTCTAAACCTATTCTGAAACCTATTACCTTCACATAAACACAACATTTAATTAAACAGGAAAATAAATGGACAGCTTTAGTACAATTTTCTCTGTAATTGGAACGAAGGGCTACAATGTTTTAAGATGCTCAAAAGGGTACACTGTTCAACACGTTGGAGAAAACGTTTCACCGCCTCTTCCGTGACTGTCCACTACAGAGTATTTCAAGCAAGCAAGATACGTTGCTCCACTTTCTCTGGAGTTGGACTATCATGAGAGTCAACGTCAAAATCTGCATCTACATGACTATTCTGCAGTTCACATGTAGGTACTTGGCAGATGGTTCTTCGAACCACTTCCAGATTATTTCTCTTCGTTTCTAAATCCGAACAGCGTGTAGGAAAAGCTGACACTTAAATATTTCCCTGCAAGCTCTGTTTCTCTCATGGTACCCTCATGAACATTTCACCATAGTCGGGAGAGCGTCAGCAAAATCACTTCGCATTCGAAGGAGAAAATTGCTGATTAAAACTTAATGAAAACAAACCGTTACAGCGAGAAACATCCTTGTGTCAAAATCCGGTGCTGGCTCATGTGTCATATCCGTGACACTCTTTTCCCTATATAGCGATTATACAAACCGAGCTGCCCTTCTCTGAACATTTTCGATGTCCTCCATCAATCCTATCTGGAAATGATACCACACCGCGCAGCAATACTCCAGAAGTATGAGGACAAGCGTACTGTAGTCAGTCTCTTTAGCGAAACCGTTGCATGTTCTAAGTATTCTTCCTTTCACGTTTCCCACAAGATTTTTTACACGATCGTTCCAATTCAAGTTTTTCATAATTGTAATACCTACATCGTTAGTAGAAACGACAGCCTTTAGGTATGTCTGATTTATCGGGCCAATAATGCTAAATATTACTTTTGTTTCACTCCATTACTAACTGCGTCGAATCCACTCGTAAAACTGAGGCGGTACTCCACAAATTTCATGAGAAACGGCTTTTGAGGAATAATCTAGAATTATGGAATAATTTGAGATCTTTTGTCGATAGCAATCATTGCTTCGTGTGAATAAAGAGCTAACTGTCTTTCACACCAATAATTTTTCTGAATCTCTTCTGACTAAATGTCAATAGTCGGTTTTCTTCGAGGTAATTCATAATTTTTTAAGGCAGTGTAAGTTCCAAAATCGTACTGCAAATCTAAGTCGGTGAAAAAGGTCTATAATTCAGCGGATTACCTCCAGATCGTCCTCTGAGTATTCACTGCGACAGAATGGAATGTCAATCCAAAGGGGCCTGGTTCGATTCCCGGGTGGGTCGGAGGGACCCTCAGGGACAGGGTGTTGGGTTGTCCTAATAATCATTATTTCATCCTCATCGACGCGCAAGTCGCCAAAGTGGTGTCAAATGGAAAGACTTGCGCAACCCGGCGAACGGTCTACCGACGGGAGGCCCTAGTCACACGACATTTACATTTACCTCTATATCCACACTTGTTCATTGGTGTGACCAGTGCAACATTCTGCTCTATAGATACGAATCATTCGTCGCGCAGGCGGTTGAGTATGATTGCTAACCATGGAGTTTTTTTTCAGCGTACTCCGAAAGGAGACTAATTGGGACTCAATCTCGACCGGGAGACTTAAATTTACTACGAGATTCAAGTTGCTTCATTACAACCAAAATATGTACTTCTAAATTTCTCATGTCTGCAGGCGTTCTTGATTCGAAATCTGGAATACTTACTTCGTCACGTTTGATGAAGGAAATTCGGAACCGCTGTGAAGTAAATCAGCTTTCAGGGCTCTGTTATCGGTAGCACTATGACTGGTATCGCGCAGCTGATTCATTGATTGTGCCTGCCGCTGGTGGAGTTTACATACACTCCTGGAAATGGAAAAAAGAACACATTGACACCGGTGTGTCAGACCCACCATACTTGCTCCGGACACTGCGAGAGGGCTGTACAAGCAATGATCACACGCACGGCACAGCGGACACACCAGGAACCGCGGTGTTGGCCGTCGAATGGCGCTAGCTGCGCAGCATTTGTGCACCGCCGCCGTCAGTGTCAGCCAGTTTGCCGTGGCATACGGAGCTCCATCGCAGTCTTTAACACTGGTAGCATGCCGCGACAGCGTAGACGTGAACCGTATGTGCAGTTGACGGACTTTGAGCGAGGGCGTATAGTGGGCATGCGGGAGGCCGGGTGGACGTACCGCCGAATTGCTCAACACGTGGGGCGTGAGGTCTCCACAGTACATCGATGTTGTCGCCAGTGGTCGGCGGAAGGTGCACGTGCCCGTCGACCTGGGACCGGACCGCAGCGACACACGGATGCACGCCAAGACCGAAGGATCCCACGCAGTGCCGTAGGGGACCGCACCGCCACTTCCCAGCAAATTAGGGACACTGTTGCTCCTGGGGTATCGGCGAGGACCATTCGCAACCGTCTCCATGAAGCTGGGCTACGGTCCCGCACACCGTTAGGCCGTCTTCCGCTCACGCCCCAACATCGTGCAGCCCGCCTCCAGTGGTGTCGCGACAGGCGTGAATGGAGGGACGAATGGAGACGTGTCGTCTTCAGCGATGAGAGTCGCTTCTGCCTTGGTGCCAATGATGGTCGTATGGGTGTTTGGCGCCGTGCAGGTGAGCGCCACAATCAGGACTGCATACGACCGAGGCACACAGGGCCAACACCCGGCATCATGGTGTGGGGAGCGATCTCCTACACTGGCCGTACACCACTGGTGATCGTCGAGGGGACACTGAATAGTGCACGGTACATCCAAACCGTCATCGAACCCATCGTTCTACCATTCCTAGACCGGCAAGGGAACTTGCTGTTCCAACAGGACAATGCACGTCCGCATGTATCCCGTGCCACCCAACGTGCTCTAGAAGGTGTAAGTCAACTACCCTGGCCAGCAAGATCTCCGGATCTGTCCCCCATTGAGCATGTTTGGGACTGGATGAAGCGTCGTCTCACGCGGTCTGCACGTACAGCACGAACGCTGGTCCAACTGAGGCGCCAGGTGGAAATGGCATGGCAAGCCGTTCCACAGGACTACATCCAGCATCTCTACGATCGTCTCCATGGGAGAATAGCAGCCTGGATTGCTGCGAAAGGTGGATATACACTGTACTAGTGCCGACATTGTGCATGCTCTGTTGCCTGTGTCTATGTGCCTATGGTTCTGTCAGTGTGATCATGTGATGTATCTGACCCCAGGAATGTGTCAATAAAGTTTCCCCTTCCTGGGACAATGAATTCACGGTGTTCTTATTTCAATTTCCAGGAGTGTATTACCAGAATCTCTTTGAATTTTCTGCAAGATTCCGAGATTCATTGTGGAAACTACTAAAAGAATCTCGTATCGAAGGCCACTCTACATTTGGAGCTTCTGTGCGTCCACATCGTAACAAATGCGGTGGCGTTCACTTCGGGGGACGGGGAAACTGAAAAGATGCTCACGCAAGGCGTTTTTTGCCACACATCCATTGTACTGGTAACGTATCAGCATGAGCATTATGGTTCTGGCAGCACTTAATTCAGAATGTGAGGCAGGGTTCCTTTCAGAAAATTCCCATATGCCCTTCTGTTTACACTGACATTGATCTAAGGGTCAATAATTCTAGTAGCAAGTATCCCACAAAAGTTATTATCTCTCCAGTGAAGAAGATGGTTACGTCTCACCAAGGTAACGTGAATTTTCGCTGGACAAGTAATGCATGTTGTTTGTACTTACCTGGCCTTTCTTTCAGGAAGAAACGTTCATCAGTAAAAACAACACTGGGGAAGAGGTTCTTGTCACCGAGGATTTTCTACTGTGACAACTGACAGATCTGTGCACGATTATCGAAGTAATTGCTTTGATTCTTTGTAACAAAAAGAAGTGAGAACAGCAACTTCGCCGGTCTGTGCTAGTTCTGTAATGATTATGTTGCCTTGGGTTGAAACTTCGCGCCTTTTAAAGTGTGAGAAGAAGGCGAGAATATGTTCGTCGGGAAAGTGAGTTCTTGACAGAATATCGCTTCCTGCAGATTTCCAGACTCCGAGTATCATTGCACCTGCTTTCAACAATAATAAAAGGAAAGTAATAATGATCGAGTTTTAATCACAGATAGCACCAACATAACGCTTAAAAACACACCTCTAATGTACTACATGCACCTGTCCCATACAAGTTGTAAAAATGGATGTACGTACATATACTCTAAGAGAAGAAACGACGCACCACGAAAAAATTATCCGAATGGGACGGAAGCCGGTAAATGTGATGCACGTGTCCAGAGAAAAAAATTAAAACAATTACAGAAAATAGGATGATTTATTCAAGAGAAAGAGCTTCACAAATTGAGCCAAAAAACGACGGGTTGGTCTACCTCTGGCCCTTACATCAGCAGCTATTCGGCTTGGCATTGATTGACAGAACTGTTTGATGTCCTCCTGACGGATATCGTGCCATATTCTGTCCAGCTGGCGCGTTGCATCGTTGAAATGCCTATCTGGTAGGAGGCTCCTACCATAAAGCTCCAAACGATCCCAGTTGGGGAGAGATCCGGCGACCTTGCTGGCCAATGTAGGGTTTTGTCCATTATAATTATCCGGGCTGTTATGCCGTGGTCGGTTGATGAATTTTGTCTCAATTCCCAACGTTTCGTCTCCGACTGCGGGAGACATCTTCAAGGGAGTCTGTAGCTCAATGGAAGGTCCAACACACCCACTGGCTCGCTACTACGAGAAATTCACACTCTGCAGTGCAGCTAGGGTCTAGTGTCTTCCTCGTCGCAAAACCCTCCATCCTCTTGTCTTCTGATGTACGTCAGCATGTAACCGCTTTCTGTCTACTCCTGAGGTCAGATATTTAACTACACGCAGCACATTTTGTCGTAAGTGTGCTGCTTATTTTTGCTTCAGAAGGGTTAGTGCGAAAGAACTAATGCACGAAGAAAATTATAGCGCATTTCTTCACAAATACGCAATAATTTCGTCCATGGGTAGTTTTCAGATGACATGCTGTCAAAAAACGACGAAGAAGAACAAACAAAAGTAGGTGGAGAATAATGCAGTTCATTTAGCGATGTAATTTTGAGGTGAGCGTCTTAACAAAACCAAGCAAAATCCGCATATTGTAATTCTTAGGCCTACGCCAGTTGAATTATTATAAGTTTGATATTGTCTTCTACAGAAACAAAAATCTGACACACATAAGATGGCACACAGGTGTCGAAACATGTCTGAGTAATTATAAAAAATAAACTGTGGCTGCGTAAGGCGGATTTTCAAAACAACCCAATGCATCACCATCATTATGAATTTAAGCTAAGGTAATTGTTCTCAAAAATTTCTACTCTGATGTCTATTTATAAATGCAACGAAATCGGGTTATAAAGTTTACTATATCCCCTTAAATTATTTCTGCTGCAAACATCACAAAGTTCAGTGAATGCCAAACATCTCAGCTAAGTTTCCATTTTTTACAAAAAAAAAAATACGTCGGATTTAAAAAAGAAAAGGTTACATTTCGTTTTCAGTTAACTATATGTGTCTTTTTGTCAGTGAATTACTTCTTTTCCACGTTTACACAACATTTTCTATTTTTCCTATCTCCCCATTGATAAATCTTGCATCTACTTGAGAGCTTGTCGCTAGATGTTGGATTGAAGTAGGACCAACCAAAATTTTTAATTTCTTGGCAATAAATTTTCGCTTGTATCATCAGACTCATTTTTTCATAGATAACACGTATTTAGTACGTTCATCATTTGATATTCATTTTAAATGATCCTTATTATATTCAGATGTAATACATTTTGCACATACGCAAAGCACTCTACTTCACCTCCTTTTTTGATAATTTTTAACACATCTTTTACACATTTGTGAATATTTATCCTTTGCATATTTATGAGTGAAAGTTATCAATTGACTTCTCTACTTCACAGATTTTACACCTTTTGGTTACCATTTACGTGTATTACAATGTATTAGACTTAAGTAAAATTTACGCAGTAGTTTCACGTAATTTGAATTTATCTAATTTTGTTGACAGTATTCTACTACTACTTACTGACTTTCCCTCGTGATAACAGTATGAAATATAAAGAATACTGCTGTAATGCGTACATCAGCAATACAAAAATTTTATAGTATGTGAATTAATCAAGCGCCACAAACCCTTTTATTACATAATAAATTTAATAAAATTCATTTGAAGTGTGTCGAATCTGTTTTACTGACAATATTTTAGCACATTTGACAGTATTTATTATTATATATTTTTATTCTACATAAAGGCAGTGGATTGTAGACCTTGTCAATAACAAGCTTACATACAAAGGTAAGGAAGCATATAAGATTACTGATGAAAAATAAATACATGATTTGAAGCTAAAGCTGTAGCTGCAGTACTGAAGTATGAAGATAGTGATCATGTAGTAAGAAAACATGTTGATGGAGAAGATAAAGAAACATTTGCAACTTTAAAACACGAGGATTCTTAGCATTAAAAGGTAATGAAAAATAATGAATATTTATCAATGAACCTTGCATATAGTCTTTAATTTTTAAATCATAAAGTGAAGAGGCCATAGAATTCAGAAAATGGGTTACACACAGTCTTAGCATCAGAATGTAAACATGGAGAATATAAAATTAAAGAAAAAGTAATGAAAGATATAAAAACTATGTACTGAGGTCAAATAACTCATTTGGAAAAGTTAAATAATATGTGAGAACATCGTACACAAGGCTTACAAGGATAAGTTGATAATGCACTAGGAATAACACAATATAGGGACAATGAAATACATGCATTACTGCTGCATGTGGTACAAAAAATTAAAGATCCTAGTTTGAGAATACTACCAAGGTTTATACTTTTTGTATTAATAATTTTATTAATATCAATATCACAGTCTCCAAACTATATGTAATACGCTTCTTTTCATACCATTTAACAGAAAATAAATAAACTCATTGAAGGTGAAACATGTCGGAAACATGTTTTAGTATTAAACAGGGAAGAGTTGTGTTCGTTCAAAGCAGGACCATAATTTCAAGATTATGGGTTGCTGGGTAAACGAGAAAAGTGTACAGTAAATTATGTTAGCTACAGAGACTGAGAGTTATCTTTCATTCACTGAATACAGGAATCGAAGAGGCAAGCACTCGAAAATCATCACGCAAGATATTCTCCACCACGCACTGTACTGTGTCTTGAGGAGTACGTATGTTGTAGCAGGAAATCTAGGATGTATGGAATTACGAAAGCGGTAATACCGTTTTCGAGAGTTCTTCGTAAACCGCTTTGTCGATGGAATATCATCGAGGCCCGAAAGGGTGTGAGACGGGCGTAAGACGCCGTTGTAGTTGGGCGTTTTGTGGCAGGTGTACGTCCGGGAGGCAGCGCGGCTCATGAAAAATGCATGCAGACTGTGGCGGCAGTGCGGCGGGGGCGGGCTGGCAGCGTGGGCGGTAGTGTTCGGGTGTGGGCAGGGTGTCGGGACCGCGGGCCACCGCGACGTGTGGGCGGGCCGCGCTCTGCGCCGGGCCTAACTGCGTTCCGCGCGGCACTCGGGGGAAATCTACTGTCGCGGCGCAAAATGAAACCCGCCCGCTACACGCTGCGCGCCCGCTGTTTCCCCCGCCAAACAAGTCTGGACATATGGTGGCCCGCGATACGCATCTGACGGGCGCAGCGCGCCCTGAAACTTGGCGCACACCGTGTCTCATGTGTTGTGGGGCAAGAGCGTCTTCCTGTAAGTAAATGGTAATGGGTGCCTTCGTCAAACGTATGACAAATATTGGACTTTTATCTCCACACATAAACCACGCATGGAACAGTACAATAAGCAAACTCTTTTATGAAGAATTTGAGAGAAGCGAAGATTACAATAAACTTTCTAGTTTACTTAGTTTTTCGTGCAGAATTGGCTGCAGTTCTTCTTGTCTAGGGGTCTGATTGTTGAGGCTGATATTCTCACATTTTAGGTCTTCATCGTTGAATTGATCTTGTAACCTCCCCACTTACAAAAAGGTACGGCCAAACTTTCAGGAAACATTCCTCACACACAAATAAAGAAAAGATGTTATGTGGACGTGTGTCCGGAAACGCTTAATTTCCATGTTAGAGCTCATTTTGGTTTCGTCCACCTACGCTCAATGGAGCACGTTATCATGATTTCATACGGGATACTCTACCTGTGCTGCTAGAACATGTGCCTTTACAAGTACGACACAACATGTGGGCACATTCCAGTCGAAGTGTTCGTACGCTTCTCAACAACAGATTCGGTGACCGATGGATTGATAGAGGCGGACCAATTCCGTGGCCTCCACGCTCTCCTGACCTCAACCCTCTTGACTTTCATTTATGGGGGCATTTGAAAGCTCTTGTCTACGAAACCCCTTTACCAAATGTAGAGACTCTAAGTGCTCGTATTGTGGACGGTTGTGATACAACACGCCAATCTCCAGGGCTGCATCAGCGCATCAAGGATTCCATGCGACGGAGGGTGGATGCATGTACCGCCGCTAACGGAGGACATTTTGAACATTTCCTGTAACAAAGTGTTTGAAGTCAAGCTGGTACGTTCTGTTGCTGTGTGTTTCCATTCCATGATTAATGTGATTTGAAGAGAAGTAGTAAAATGAGCTCTAACATGGAAAGTAAGCGTTTCCGGACACATGTCCACATAACATATTTTCTTTCTTTGTGTGTGAGGAATGGTTCCTGAAAGTTTGGCCGTACCTTTTTGTAACACCTATATTGCATTCACATTTAGCGTAACCTAGCAACAGATAAATTTCGTAACCTATCAACAGTTTATTATTCCATAACCTAGCAATAATAAGGTGACTAACCTCTCAATAAAATTGTAGGTCACTTATGACCTTTCAATAATTAACTGACTGTGAATCTAAACTGATAAATTTCGAAGTCAGCAGTGTTGCGTCATGGCCCTGAAAGATCATACTGAATAAATTGAAAATTCGTACCTCAATGAAGTCGCCGGATAACGCATATATATTTGTTCCTATAAGAAATTTTTCTAGCACGGCCCTGTGCAATGCTGGCCGCTAGATTTGTCATGTATAAAAAGGAAACAACTGATTTTTCTTTACAATAATTGGGATGACCATGGATTGGAGGAATTAATAAATTCTTTAAATTGAGATCAATAATTGTCGAAAGTTAATTTTTATTAGAAAGATTATTACTAAGAGTTTTTTTTAAAAACATTTACATGGGACTTGATATAACAACAGTACTTATGCGCGAGGCTGCTCTTACCTTATACTACATCGCTCAGCCACCGCCATCGCTCCCCACTACGGGCGCAGCCAACTCGATACACCAGGCTGCTCGCTACTACTTACTCCTACTGCCACACAGCTCTTACTGCAGCCAACACTGCTCTCTGGTCTGAGATTCTCTTATAACTTACATATCGTAGGCAGTGCGTGAGCAATCCATCGAAAGTACATGTGCTCGAGTGCGCTAGCAACAAATTCCTTAGTCATGGACCTCTTACAATCTAAATAAATTTGAAGGTTGCTGTTACAGAATTTTTGTTGTTACCTTAATACTTTTTGTCACATTTTAGTATATCATACAGTCTTTTGAATTGTCACATTAACAAAGCCGAAACTGCGTTGTTCGCCCAAAATACGAAAATACGTCCGATCACATCAGAGTCTTGCTTACTACTTCCTCACTCTGCGGTTATAACCATATTCCAAAGAGTTTCGAACTCTTCTTGACAAATTAATTTCTGTTACTCTCGATTATTATTTCATAAATGAATCCAGATGTAAACATAGTAAAGAGTACTAGATTGCGTAATTAATAATAGAAATTTTAAGCGTGCCGAATAATTAGTAATTTCAAATGTTTCTAAAAAAGTAGTTTTAATTGCACATTCTGAGCTAGTACTTGTCGATTGTCACATGTAAAATAAATTAATTCTTTTTCATAAATTTCAGCTTGAAATATAACATTTTGTGTATAAAAGTATATGAAAGTTTTCAGAAAAACAGCTGAGATAATACTGAGCTGTTCATAATTCGAAAAATAATAGTGGTATCGACAACAACTGTTGAGGAAAAGTAATGCTGGAGAAGGGTGTCCCGTTACAAAGTCCACTCTTTCCCACTCAACTAGTGGACTGATCGCTCTGTAAATCGATGTATCCTTTGAGGACACTAAACATTACCCTAAATACCAAATCAGTGTTGTTCGCATGGATAGTATGCGAAACATAAGAAGGAAGACTATGTTTTATCAGCTGCCGTAAACGGTGTTATTGTGTAATGGACATAGAATGCGGAAAAGTCAAATGTTTACAAAGACAGTGTCTCGGTTAATTGTGGTTGAACTGCATCATAGTGGATGCAATTATTAAAAGAATTACAACTGTCTATTTTTTACATAGATTTAATTCGGCCAAGAAACATGTCAGGCTTCCGCATGGGTATGTGTCTTCGTCTGTGCAATATTCTAAGCGAGCGAGTTTTGAACCCTGGAGTTATCATATGTAAATTATCAATTGCTTATTGTGTATTTACATGGATGATTTAATTATGTGCTTCTACATTAATTCTGTAACTTTTATCTCGTGTTTTGCCTTTATAAGCATAATACACACACTTTCAGCGCCACTGATCCTACTAGGTGCTGCAGCATTGACCGTGCTGCAGAGTTATGCTTTCCATTGTAGGGGTAATTGCAATTATAGCAAATTCGTAAATCGGCCATCAAGATGATAATGATCCGATCCATAGAGAGAAACGAAGATACAGGTTTCTACTGACCTGCCGCTATCTCTGACATATGACTCACGTACGCTTTACGATGTGGAAATCTGTCCTTTCTCTCATCAGGATGGCGTTCTGCTCACCCCTCTAGTCGTCGTGGGTTCGAGGTACTAGAGTGGGCCGGCCACTGTGGTCGAGTGGTTCTAGGCCCTTCAGTCCGAAACCGCACGCCTGCTACGGTCGCAGGTTCGAATCCTGCCTCGGGCATGGATGTGTGTCACCTACTTAGGTTAGTTAAGTTTAAGTAGTTTATAAGTCTAGGAGACTGATGACCTCAGATGTTAAGTCCCATAGTGCTTAGAGCCATTTGAACCATCTGAAGCTAGAGCCGAATGCAGCAGTATTTTGGAGGTTAACCCTTTCGTCACCGGTGGGACATATATTTCCCTCATACATATTTATTTCCCCGAGTTCACAGGAATATGAAAGTTCCACATCTGTATGGTCCTGAGATCTAGCGCTATTGTGTCAACAGTTGGAAGCCAAGAGATTGTTCGGCATTATTATTTCAGTTGTGAACTGGGTGCCTTGTATTTTGTAGTTCATGTGTATTTTTTTCTTTTTTGCAGTAGATAATCGCAGTGAACTATTTTATAGTCTTTTCTACGATGTTTGTTAGATATTTACATATTTGTGCACATATTTATTGATCAAACACCTATAAATTCGTTGCGCGGTCTCACCTTCTGACCAGAGTGTATAGGGAAGTTCTATTTGTGCCTTCAGTTATATTTGAGTCTAAATTTTTGCATTTATATATTTTATTCGTTACTGTAATCTAATTCTGTTTCCCTTGAACTGATAATATACTGAAAACTATACAAAACTGTGGTTTATTTATTGTGATGATTGTTTGCCCTCCCTTTCCGTTTATAATTCTGCTAGTTGAAAGCTGCCTTACAATGCAAGGTGGAAAGAAAGTTGTCACATTATGCTCCACTATTACAGTACCACATGATGAATCTGTTTACTACTGAACTGTCCAAAAGGAAATAAGAAAGACGACGCCACCAACCATCCACTGTCCGTAGAATATCCGTCTCTTCGCTGGCCGTACCGGTCTGCAACTCCCATTAAGGCTGTGTGTACTCTGCTATAGATGCAAGGGTTGTACCATCTACATTTTCTCTTGTGATCAATCTTCTATCTTCCGGGTGGAGAACAGGAGACGCAGCGTAAAGTGGGTTAATGTCTTGGAATTTGTTTGTCGTAATAAAGGTACTTACGGTCTCGTTTTACAGACTCTAATCCCTAGTAAATAATTATTTTACATGGGACGAATATGTTGCGCTGGACTCTAGGAGGAAAAATTTATGGAACCATTTTATCCACCTGGACTCCAGCCAGATATATACGTCCCATTTAAAATAGTTATAAAGCCATAAAAAATCTAAATTTTGAAACATGGCCTAGCTCAGTGCTCCGAAAGCAGAAAACAAATTTTACATTTATACGCAAAATGACATAGTGCAACATTAAATAGTGAAGCCAGAAGAGGATCGAGTAGGTAAAAAGGCGAGGACTAGTAGAAGTCCTTGGGTAACGGAGGAGATATTGAATTTTATCAATGAAAGGAGAAAATATAAAAATGCAGTAAATGAAACAAGCGAAAAGGATTACAAACGTCTCAAAAATGAGATCGACAGGAAGTGCAAAATGGCAAGCAGGGATTGCTAGAGGACGAATGCAAGGACGTACAAGCATATACAGCGAGGGGTAAGATAGATAATGCCTACAGGCAAATTAAAGAGACCTTTGGTGAAAAGAGAAACATTTTATGAGTATCAAGAGCTGAGATGGAAAATCTGTCCTAAGCAAAGCAGGGAAAGCAGAAATGTGGAAGGAGTATATAGAGGGTTTATATACGGGCGATGTAATTGTAGGCAATGTTATGAAAAGGGAAGTGGACGTAGAAGAAGATGAATTGGGAGATACGATATTGCGTGAAGAATTTGACAGAGCACTCAAAGACTTAAGTCGAAACAAGGACACAGAAGCAGACAACATTTCGTTAGAGCTACAATCAGCCTTGGGAGAGCCAGCCATGACAAAACTCTTCCGTCTGGTGAGCGACATGCATGAGAGAGACGAAGTACCCCCAGACTTCAAGAAGAATATAATAATTTCGGTCCCAAAGAAAGCAGGTGTTGGCAGGTCTGAATATTACCGAATTATCAGTTTAATAAATCATGTTTGCCAAATACTAACATGAATTCTTTACAGACGAATGGAAAAACTGGTAGAAGTCGACCTCTGCGAAGATCATTTTGGATTCCGTAGAAATGTTGAAACACCGAGGCAATATTGTCCTTACGGCTTAACTTGGAAGATAGGTTAAGAATAGGCAAACCAACGTTTCTAGCACGTGTAGAATTAGAGAAAGCTTTCCACAGTGTTGACTGCAATACTCTCTTTGAAATTCTGAGGGTGGCAGACGTCAAATACAGGGAGCGAAAGGCTATTTCAATTTGTACAGAAACCAACTGGCAGTTAGAAAGGTCAGGGGCATGTAAGGGAAGCAGTGGTTAGGAAGGGAGTGAGACAGGGTTGTAGCCTATCTCCGACGTTATTCAATCTGTATATCAGCAGAAGTAAGTGCTAGCAGCAAAGAAAACAAAACAAAAGAAAAATTTGAAACTTCTGGGCAGATTAAAACTGTGTGCCGGACCGAGACTGGGGACCTTTGCCTTTCGCAGGCAAGTGCTCTACCAACTGAGCTACCCAAGCACGACTCACGCCCCGTCCTCACAGCTTCACTTCTGCCAGTACCTCGCCTCCTGCATGGTTCGCAGGAGAGCTTCTGTAATGTTTGGAAGGTAGGAGGCGAGGTACTGGCAGAAGTGAAGCTGTGAGGACGGGGCGTGAGTCGTGCTTGGGTAGCTCAGTTGGTAGAGCACTTGCCCGCGAAAGGCAAAGGTCCCGAGTTCGAGTGTCGGTCCGGCACACAGTTTCAATGTTCAAGGGAGTTTCATATCAGCGCACACTCCGCTGCAGAGTGAAAATCTCATTCTGAAAAGAAAAACTTGAATTCAAATTCGTGGAGAAGACGTAAAAACTTTGAGGTTTGCCGACGACATTGTAGTTCTGTCAGAGACAGAAAAGGCCCTGGAAGAAAAGCTGAACGGAGTAGACAGTGTCTCGAAAGGAGGGTATGAGGTGAACATCAACAAAAGCAAAACGACGATAACGGAATGTAGTGGATGAGGTGATGCTTGCTGAGGCAAACGGATTAGAAAACAAGACATTTAAACTAGTAGATGAGTTTTGGCATCTGGGAAGCAACATAACTGATGATGGTCGAAGTAGAGAGGATATAAAATTCAGCCCGCCTATGGCAAGGAAAGGGTTTCTGAAAAAAAGAAATTTGTTAAGATCGCGTGTAGATTTAAGCGTCAGGTAGTCCTTCCTGAAAGCATGTGTATGGATTGTAGATATGTATAGAAGTGAATCTTGAATGATTAATAGTTTAGAGAAGAAGAGAGTAAGAGCTTTCGAAACGTGGAGCTACAGAAGAATGCTGAAGATTAGATGGGTAGATCACGTCACTAATGAGAGGAGGTACTGAATAGAACTGGGGAGAGTTGGAATTTGTGGCACAACTTCACTAGAAGAAGGGATCAGTTTGTAGCACACGTTCTGAGGCGTCAAGGGATCCAATTTAGTGCTGCATAGAAGCGTGGAGGGTAAACATCGTAGAGGAAGTCCAAGAGATGAATCAACTAAACAGATTCAGAAGGATGTAGGTTACGGTAGTCACTCCGAGATGAAGAGGCTTGCACAGGATAGAGTAGCATGGAGAGCTGCATCAAACCAGTCTCTGGACTGAAGACCACAACAAAAGCAACTATATGCGAAATTATAATTAATTCGGTCACGAAAAGTTTAAGGTGGCAGAAGCCAACGAGCCGGAGCTCAGGAAAACTTTGTTATTCATGTGAGATCAGAAACAGGTGTGCGCCCTCTCTCTACGGGCGGCCCACGACGAATTCGTCCAGCGTAGCGCCGGTGGAGGTCGCACATTGATAAGGCACTGAACGGTGCCGGTCGGCCGGCCGGTGTGGCCGTGCGGTTAAAGGCGCTTCAGTCTGGAACCGCGTGACCGCTACGGTCGCAGGTTCGAATCCTGCCTCGGGCATGGATGTGTGTGATGTCCTTAGGTTAGTTAGGTTTAAGTAGTTCTAAGTTCTAGGGGACTGATGACCTTAGAAGTTAAGTCGCATAGTGCTCAGAGCCATTTGAACCATTTGGTGCCGGTTGCCAGTTAATGTTAGAGCACCATTTCTGAAGACGGTGGCGCTGCGCTTCGCTCAGCCGGCCGTGGCCGGGAGAAGCCGTCATCGAAATAAGTGTCCAAGGAATAGAAAAGCGACTGAAATCACTCAACAGAGGAAGAAAGTCCACTGGACCTGACGGGATACCAAATCGATTCTAGACAGAGTACGCGAAAGAACTTGCCCCCTTCTAACAGCCGTGTACCGCAAGTCTCTAGAGGAACGGAAGGTTCCAATTGGTTGGAAAAGAGCACAGGTAGTTCCAGTTTTCAAGAAGGGTCGTCGAGCAGATGCGCAAAACTATAGGCCTATATCTCTGACATCGTTGTGTTGTAGAATAAGAACACGCTTTTTTTGCTCGCGTATCATGCCATTTCTGGAAACCCAGAATCTACTCTGTAGGAATCAACATAGATTTCGGAAACAGCGATCGTGTGAGACTCAACTCGCTTTATTTGTTCATGAGACCCAGGAAATATTAGATACAGGCTCCCAGGTAGATGCCATTTTCCTTGACTTCCGGAAGGCGTTCGATACAGTTCCGCACTGTCGTCTGATAAACAAAGTAAGAGCCTACGGAATATCAGACCAGCTGTGTGGCTGGATTGAAGAGTTTTTAGCAAACAGAACACAGCATATTTTTCTCAATAGAGAGACGTCTACAGACCATTGCTCTTCACAGTATGTATAAATGACCTAGTAGATAGTGTCGGAAGTTCCATGCGGCTTTTCGCGGATGATGCTGTAGTATACAGAGAAGTTGCAGCATTAGAAAATTGCAGCGAAATGCACGAAGATCTGCAGCGGATAAGCACTTGGTGCTGGGAGTGGCAACTGACCCTTAACATAGACAAATGTAATGTATTGCGAATACATAGAAAGAAGGAACCTTTATTGTATGATTATATGATAGCGGAACAAACACTGGTAGCAGTTATTTCTGTAAAATATCTGGGAGTATGCGTGCGGAACGATTTGAAGTGGAATGATCATATAAAATTAATTGTTGGTAAGGCGGGGACCAGGTTGAGATTCATTGGGAGAGTCCTTAGAAAATCTAGTCCATCAACAAAGGAGGTGGGTTACAAAACACTCGTTCGACCTGTACTTGAGTATTGCTCATCAGTGTGGGATCCGTACCAGGTCGGGTTGACGCAGGAGATAGAGAAGATCCAAAGAAGAGCGGCGCGTTTCGTCACAGGGTTATTTGTTAAGCGTGATACCGTTACGTAGATGTTTAGTAAACTCAAGGGGCAGACTCTGCAAGAGAGGCTCTCTGCATCGCGGTGTAGCTTGCTGTCGAGGTTTCGAGAGGGTGCGTTTCTGGATGAGGTATCGAATATATTGCTTCCCCCTGCTTATACCTCCCGAGGAGAGCACGAATGTAAAATTAGAGAGATTCGAGCGCATACGAAGGCTTTCCGGCAGTCGTTCTTCCCGCGAACCTTACGCGACTGGAACAGGAAAGGGAGGCAATGACAGTGGCACGTAAAGTGCCCTCCGCCACACACCGTTGGGTGGCTTGCGGAATATAAATGTAGATGTAGATGTAGAAGACAGCAACGTGTGGGTGGGGATCCAGGAGCTGGCAGCCATCCAGCTGCTGGAACCTCCCTAGTCGCTCGATCGGCACGTAGAAGTAACGCCCCAGTGAGTGTTCGTTTGGCTGTTTGGTGACGATGTTATGACCCGCCGGTTGGCGTAATGCTACGTCGATGAGCAGTTACGACAGAAATGCCACGCAGTGACTAACTTAGGAAGCCATGTAGCATCGGGACACCAAGTGGACATCACTGTGTCCAGAATTTGCACGGCGTGTGTCGTTTCATCTCCACCGTAACAGTGTCAGATCAGTTGAGATAAAACTACTTCTGTGATGTAGGAGACAAATCCGATCACAACTGCATCATAATACATGCTTTGAAAAGTGAGCGTTGCAACACGGAAGTTAAACTGTACTGCATAAATGCTGGATAGGTCACCCAATGAAAGTTCATCAATTAGTGAATTGTTTCAGGTTTATACATAGTCAGATATTCTGAAAATAGGAAATACACAGCAGTGACATGCCATACGGAGAAGCACGAACATTTGTTACAACCAAACAAACAGATGCCAAACACATCATTGTTCAGATGAACTGGACGTGTATGTTGAGAATGTAAATGTCAGAGGCAGACTGGTTGTGCTAGCCTCCAGTCCCATTTCCATAAATTATTACATGTCTCTGTAGCTATTACAAAACACTAATTCTTTAGACTTACCAAGAGTATTATCATAATGTGTGGCTCTTTTATTGGTTTTTTGTACATTTACAAAACACATAACATTTTTGATTTTATAATTATCAATACATGTTACAGCTGACTTACCGACATTGATTATCTTCAACTGAATATGTATATACTTCGCATAGTTATTTACATCAGTATCATAGTAAATAATGTATTGTACTTTGATTTGCTATTTTACGCTGAGGACGCCAACTTCGGCGAACTACTGCCCCATAGTGTCAGTTTTTGCTTCATAGCAATTTCACCTTTCTAGTAATACCAGTCTGCCCCTATCAAGTCGTGTACCCAAAATGCTGTTGCTTTTGGTGTTGTTTATCCTGCGTATGCCACTTCGTCTCCGAATAGCTACTGCAACTTACATCAGTTTAAATCTCCTTTCTGCATTCATCTCTTGGTCTCCATCTAAAAATTTTACCCTCACTCCCCTTCCCCCACACTTCGCTCTCGTAATTCATTGGTGATCCCTTGATGCCTCACAAATTGTCCTGCCAACAGGTACTTTCCTTCCGGTCAGGTTGTCGCACGAACATCTTTTCTGCTTAATTCTACTCAGTACCTTCTCATTACGTATACGATCTACCCACAAAATCTTCAACCTTCTGTAGTTCCATTTCCTATTCTGCTGCTCAAATAACAAAACCCATCGACTGTTATAAGTGTCTTCATTCCTAAGGTAATTCCCTCAACATCAGTTGATTTAATTAGACTACATTCTATTATCCTTGTTGATGCTCGTCTTATATTCTCCGTTAAAGACACTGTCTATTTCGTTCACTGCTATTCCAAGTCGTTTGCTGTCTCTGGCAGAATTACAATGTCATCGGCAGATCATCTTTCTGAACGTTAATTCCTCCTCCAAATTTTTCTTTTCTTACCTTTACTGCTAGTTCACTGTGCAGATTAAATAACATTAACTATATGCTGCAACCCTATCTCACTCCTTTCTCAACTACTAGCTCTCTTTCTTGCCCCTCAACTCTCAGTACTGCCGTCTGGTTACTGCCCAAGTTTTAAATAGCCCTTCGCGCACGGCGTCTTGTCCCTGATACCTTTAGAATTTCAAAGAAAGTATTCCAGTTGGTGTTGTCAGAAGCTTTCTCTAAGCCCACAAATGGTGTAAACGTAGGTTTGCCTTTCGCTAACTTAATTTCTGAGCTAAGTCCTTGAGTCGATGTAGAATCTCCCGTTCCTACATTTCTCCGGAATCCGAACTGATCTTCCGTGAGGTCGGTTCCTACTTGCATTCTTCTCTAAAAAATTCGTGTCAGTATTCTGCAGCCATCACTTACTAAACTGGTAGTTCGATAATACTCACATCTGTCAGCACCTGTTTTCCTTGGAATTGGAATTATTACATTCTTCTTCAGGTCTGAGGGTATTTAGACTGTGTCATACATCTTGCACATCTAATGCCAGAGTTTTTCAGTTGTTCACATGGAAAGTCGAGTATTCCAAGACTCTTGATACGACTTCCGTCTTCCAGCACTCTATCAGATTCTTCTCCCAGTACAATATTCCCCACTCATCTTCATGTACGTTTTGTTCCATTTCTACAATATTGCCTTCAAGGCCATCTCAGTCGCAGAGGCCCTCTATGTACTTCTACATTTCAGCTTTCCCTTCATTGCTTAAGCCTGGTTTTCCATCTGAACTCTTGATTTTAATGCATCTGCTTCTCTTTTCTCCAAAGGCCTCTTTAACTTTTCTGTAGGCGATATGTATCCTTGTCTAGTGAAACATGCTTCCAAGTCTTTACGTATGTCATGTAGCATTCCTGCTTAGCTATTTTGGACTTCGTGTCAATCCTGCTTTTTATACGTTTGTATTCCCTTTCGCCTGCTTCATTTGCTGAATTTTTGTATTTTGTCGATTCTTCAATTATACTTGATATTTACTGTGTTACCCAAGTATTTCTATTAGGCTTGTCTTTTAACATATTAGAGCCTCTGCTGCCTTCACTGTTTCATCATTTAAAGCTAGCCATTCGTCTTCTACTTCATTTCTCCCCCTTCCCCCCCCCCCCCCCCCCCAACCGGTTCTAGTCAGTCTTCGCCCAAGGCTGTCTCAGAAATTCTCTACAATCTCTGATTCTTTCAGCCTACATATGTCTTATCACCTTATTTCCCTACGTTTCTTCAAATTTTTTTGCTTCAGTCAACAGTTCATAACCAATAAATTGTGGCCAGAGCCCACATCAGTCATTGTAAACGTATTACAAGTTGAAATAGGTTTCCGAAGTCTCTGCCTTACAATTATGTGAACAATCTGAAACCTTCCTGTGTCTCCAGGTCACTTCTACGTATACAACTTTCTTCCGTCTTTCTTACACCAAGTGTTAAGTATAATTAAATTATGCTCCGTGCAAAATTCTACCAGACAGTTTCCTCTTTCATTCCTAACCCCTAACCCCCCACCGCGCCTGTCCATATTCACCTAGAACTTTTCCTTCTCTGTCTTTTTCTACTATCGATTCCTAGTCTCGCATAACAAATTTTCGTCTCCCTTAACTATCTGAACAATTTATGTTATCTCATCACATATTTCTCCAATCTCTTCATCATGTGTGGAGCTGTTTGGAATATAAACTTGCACTGTTGTGGTAGGTGTTGCCTTCGTATCTACCTTGCCGACAATACAGCATTCATTGTGGTGTTCATAATAGCCTACCGGCAATCCTGTTTCCTTATTCATTATTAATCTTACTCCTGCATTACCTATAGTTGATTTTGTATTTATAAACCTCAGTACTTTCCTGACAAGGAGTCCTGTTCCTCCTGCCACTGTATCTAACTTCTACCTACCCATTATCCTAGTTAAATTTCTAACCTGCCTACGAGATTAAGTGATCTAACATTCCGCGCTCCAATCCGTAGAATGCCAGTTTTGTTTCTCCTGGCGACATCCTCCTGAGTAGTCTCTGTCCGGAGTTGCTAATGTTCCAAATGGTGGACTATTTTACTTCCTGAATATTTTACCCAATAGGATGCCATCATACTTTGACTACACAGTAAAGCTGCATGCCCTCGGGAAGAATTATGGATGTAGTTTCCCCTTGCTTTCCGCCGTTCGCAGTACCAGCACAGCAAGGCCGTTTTGGTTGATGTTACAAGGCCACATCCGTCAGTCATCCAGACTGTTGCCCCTGCAACTACTGAAGTGGCTGCTGCCCCTCTTGAGGAACCACACGTTTTTCTGGCCTCTCCACCGATACCCCTCCGTTGTGGTTGCAGATACGGTACGGCTATCTGTATCGCTGAGGCACGCAAACGAACCCATCAACGGCAAGGTCCTTGGTTCATGGACGATGTACTTTTAGTTAACCTGAACAACGTGATGTAATTCGTTTATGTTGTTTTTGTTGTAAAAAATGTTTGTGCTTCTTCATACGGCGTGTAGCTGCTGTTAGTTTTTATTTGATGACAATGTGTCATCTAGTTTCAGAATGTCTGATGGCAGGTAGAACCGGAGGTGTTATATTAAATTCTACTGTTCACCAACTGATGTTTTATTGAGTGACATATCCGACATTCGTGCAATACTGTTTATCTTAGGCATTATGGTCGCGTTCTTCCTGCTTGGCTTTGTGTCGCATCTTCAGTTAGTTGTAATACAAGATCGGCCAAACAGCAAGCATACTAGATCTGCGGGCCGAATATCAGCCTCTCTCGGATTTGCTCTGTCCTTGTCGGGAGTATCCGGTACAGTGCGACAGTTTATTTGCGGTGTACCATTTCCTCGATCGGCACAGCTCTCTTCAGTCCGGCCGAATGGTGGTTCTAACACTGTTTATCCTTCGCCCTTTAATGGTGGTCTGAGGACGTTCACTTGTTCGGTGGCTGTTTGCATAAAAATAGGTAGTCTTGCGTTCTGTCCTCACAAACTGTGTAAAAGAAAAGGAGTGACAGAGGAGAGGGATGAGAATTCTCAATATTTGTTTCACAGTCGCATAAGCTACTTTTACTGCATATTTGCTATGTAATGACATTACAGCCGGCCGGAGTGGCCGTGTGGTTCTAGGCGCTACAGTCTGGAGTCGAGCGACCGCTACAGTCGCTGGTTCGAATCCTGCCTCGGCCATGGATGTCTGTGATGTCCTTAGGTTACTTAGGTTTAGTTAGTTGTAAGTTCTAGGCGACTGATGACCTCAGAGGTTAAGTCGCATAGTGCTCAGAGCCATTTGAACCATTTAATGACATTACAATGCCATGCAGAAAGAATTTAAAGATTATGTTGACAGTCAAATACTAAATATTGCTGTGATCGCTGGACGGGATTAATTGTTCTGTACACTAAGAAGCAGTTTGTGCTAAATTGGCGGGTATAGAGAATGCGAAGAAATTCGTGGTGCGAATAATAAAATTTCACTGTCAGCTGATTAAGTTTTCTATTGAACTGAACAAAGTGTATGGGGCTTGATATATTATAGCAAAGTACGCTGGTTAAGTTAAACGTAATGCCTAGAACGATTTTTCTTTTTAAAACCCATTACTGTTTCCGAAGGTTAAAGTTGTGAAGAACAGAAAATTAGGCGTCGAATTTTCGGTGAACTTGGTGCCACGGTTCGCGCGGTTCTCCCCATCGGAGGTTCAAGTCCTCCCTTGGGCATGGGTGTGTGTGTGTGTTGTCTTTAGTGTAAGTTAGTTTAAGTTGGATTAAGTTGTGTGTAGGCCTGAGGACCGATGACGTCAGCAGTTTGGTCCCGAAGCGTCTTACCCCACAATAAAAAAAATAAAAATAAATAAAAAAAAACGGCGAGGGTAAGGTTTAAAGAATTCATTGAGGCCTTGTCAGAATTACAAGGTTAAAGTGTAGTTTTCTAAACGTTTTGAGGGCACTGCCGGTCTTACATCTGCTTCCGAGCTGTTTTAGAGACCGTTTGCCGTTTACGTTGGAAGCGCCAGTTTGAATCTGCAAATGCAGTGTAATCCTCGTTCTAAAGCAAATACGTTTACTTTAATAACTGGCCACGTCGTCTACACTGATTTCCTCCAGTGTAGTTTCCATACCTCCATACTGAAGTGAAAAACTGCTACAAAATTTCGATCATCATGATGCGTGTGAAAGATCTTCTTTCGATTATGAGACTAAATAAATAATGATTACGCATCAAACTGAGTCCGAAAATCTGTGAAATCGTCCGCGACTGTCACACGCCTACAGGTTGTACCAGACAAAAATTGTATCTACAGCGCAACAAAAAATTAAGATGACACTGAAAATTTGTGTTGTTTTTGATGTTAGTTTTTGAAAAATGTGCAAAATTGAACCAAGTGTGACTGCATTGCCGTTTAAATGCAGTACGTCCTGAGTTTTCCCTGCTGCCCTTCTCACACTCGGACGGCCCGCCAATATGGCTATGGCTCTGAGCACTATGGGACTCAACTGCTGTGGTCATCAGTCCCCTAGAACTTAGAACTAGTTACACCTAACTAACCTAAGGACATCACAAACATCCACACCCGAGGCAGGATTCGAACCTGCGACCGTAGCGGTCTTGCGGTTCCAGACTGCAGCGCCTTTAACCGCACGGCCGATTCGGCCGGCCCGCCAATATGGCGCCGGAAGTGTGCAGCCAGGACGAGAGATGAATTCTTGGTCGTCCCTCCTGCAATACATCTACATCTACATCTACATGATTACTCTGCAATTCACATTTAAGTGCTTCGCAGAGCGTTCATCGAACCACAATCATACTATCTCTCTACCATTCCACTCCCGAACAGCGTGCGGGGAAAACGAACACCTAAACCTTCTTGTTAGAGCTCTGATTTCTCTTACTTTATTTTGATGATCATTCCTACCTATGCAGTTTGGGCTCAACAAAATATTTTCGCATTCGGAAGAGAAAGTTGGTGACTGAAATTTCGTAAATAGATCTCGCCACGACGAAAAACATCTTTGCTTTAATGACTTCCATCCCAACTCGCGCATCATATCTGCCACACTCTCTCCCCTATTACATGAGCTGCCCTTTTTTGCACCCTTTCGATGTCTTCCGTCAATCCCACCTGATAAGGATCCCACACCGCGCAGTAATATTCTAACAGAGGACGAACGAGTGTAGTCTAAGCTGTCTCTTTAGTGGACTTCTTGCATCTTCTAAGTATCCTGCCAATGAAACGTAACCTTTGGCTCGCCTTCCCCACAATATTACCTATGTGGTCTTTCCAACTCAAGTTGTTCGTAATTTTAACACCCAGGTACTTAGTTGAATTGACAGCCTCGAGAATTGTACTATTTATCGAGTAATCGAATTCCAACGGATTTCTTTTGGAACTCACGTGGATCACCTCACACTTTTCGTTATTTAGCGTCAACTGCCACCTGCCACACTATACAGCAATCTTTTCTAAATCGCTTTGCAACTGATACTGGTCTTCGGATGACCTTACTAGACGGTAAATTACAGCATCATCTGCGAACAACCTAAGAGAACTGCTCAGATTGTCACCCAGGTCATTTATATAGATCAGGAACAGCACAGGTCCCAGGTCGCTTCCCTGGGGAACACCTGATATCACTTCAGTTTTACTTGATGATTTGCCGTCTATTACTACGAACTGCGACCTTCCTGACAGGAAATCACGAATCCAGTCGCACAACTGACACGATACCCCGTAGGCCCGCAGCTTGATTAGAAGTCGCTTGTGAGGAACGGTGTCAAAAGCTTTCCGGAAATCTAGAAATACGGAATCAACTTGAGATCCCCTGTCGATAGCGGCCATTACTTCGTGCGAATAAAGAGCTAGCTGCGTTGCACAAGAACGATGTTTTCTGAAACCATGCTGATTACGTATCAATAGATCGTTCACTTCGAGGTGATTCATAATGTTTGAATACAGTATATGCTCCAAAACCCTACTGCAAACTGACGCCAATGATATAGGGCTGTAGTTCGATGGATTACTCCTACTACCCTTCTTAAACACTGGTGCGACCTGCGCAATTTTCCAATCTGTAGGTACAGATCTATCGGTGAGCGAGCGGTTGTAGATGATTGCTAAGTAGGGAGCTATTGTATCAGCGTAATCTGAAAGGAACCTAATCGGTATACAATCTGGACCTGAAGATTTGCCCGTATCAAGCGATTTGAGTTGCTTCGCAACCCCTAAGGTATCTACGTCTAAGAAACTCATGCTAGCAGCTGTTCGTGTTTCAAATTCTGGACTATTCCATTCGTCTTCCCTGGTGAAGGAATTTCGGAAAACTGCGTTCAGTACCTCCGCTTTAGCGGCACAGTAGTCGGTAACAGTACCATCGGCACTGCGCAGTGGAGGTATTGAGTGCGTCTTGCCGCTTGTGTACTTTAAATTCGACCAGAATTTCTTCGGATTTTCTACCAAATTTCGAGTCAATGTTTCGTTGTGGAACCTATTACAGGCATTCCGCATTGAAGTCCGTGCCAAATTTCTCGCGTCTGTAAATTTTAGCCAATCTTCGGGATTTCGCGTTCTTCTGAACTTCGCATGCTTTTTCCGTTCACTCTGCAACAGCGTTCGGACGTGTTTTGTGTACCATGTGAGATCAGTTCCATCTCTAACCAATTTATGAGGTATGAATCTCTCAATTGCTTTTGCTACTATATCTTTGAATTTGAGCCACATCTCGTCTACATTTGCATAGTCAGTTCGGAAGGAATGGAGATTATCTCTTAGGAAGGCTTCTAGTGATACTTTATCAGCTTTTTTAAATAAAATTATTTTGCGTTTGTTTCTGTTGGATTTGGAAGAAACTGTAGATGCGTATGATATTATTTAAACCAGATGTTTGAACGATAAACGGTGCACAGATGGGGTAATTTAGCCGTATCTTGTCACATTATTAGAATGCAATCTTCTGTACTTTCGATTGATTTCTACTCGTGTTTACGTTTATAGAAAAATCTGTCATATGGATGTAGTTAAACGATTAAACTTTAGATACAAACAGTAGGACCATAATCATCGTTAAATCATCATCATATTCACCGCCACCAAATGTTTCACATCCATTGTTGTATACACACAAATGTGTGTGTGTGGATTCTTAAAGGGAACAAACTGCTGAGGAACCGGTCCCTAGACCTACACACTACTTAAACTAACTTATGCGAAGAACAACACGCACACTCATGCCTGAGGGAGGATTCAAACCTCCAGCGGCACGGGCCAGTATACACACATCAAAAAAGTTTTGCATCACTCTGGTTCCCAGAACTCCTGAAGACCGACGTTGACTCTGGATATTGTATCACAGAGACAGTTCCTTTGACTGTTCAGAGATGTCACTAAACCCGCCCAAACATCGAAACAACCATGCATGAGTAGCGCTTGTGAGACGGAGGGGGTCAGACAGCCGATCGTTTCCACTCATGCCACCAGGAAGGAGGTACACGGCTCGTGTTGTCCGTATTTCAATCACTCCTAGATGGTCAATACCGCGCTTCGATCGCGTCCGCATTGTTACTTCGTGCCAGGAAGGGCTCTCAACATGCGAAGTGTCCAGCTGTCTCGGAGTGAACCAAAGCGATGTTGCTCGGACAGGGAGGAGATGACATGCCTCGCTCACGCCGCCCAAGGGCTGCTACTGCTGTGAATGATCGCTACCTACGGATTATGGCACGCAGGAACCCTGACAGCAACGCCGCCATGCTGAACAATGCTTTTCGTGCAGCCACAGGACGTCGTGTTACTACTGAAACGGAATAGGCTGCATGATGCGCAACTTCACTCCCGACGTCCATGGCGAGGTCCATCTTTGCAACCACGACACCGCGCAGCCCGGTACAGGTGGGCCCAACAACATGCCGAATGGACCGCTCAGGACTGCCATCACTTTCTCTTCACCGATGAGTGTCGCATATGCCTTCAACCAGATAATCGTCGGAGACGAGTTTAGAGGCAACCCGGTTAGGCTGTACGCCTTAGACACACTGTCCAGCGAGTGCATCAAGATAGATGTGGCACTATGTGGGACCGATGTACGGCGCTGGCGGTCATGGAAGGCGCCGTAGCGGCTGTACTTTACGTGAATGCCATCCTCCGACCAATAGTGAAAGGACATCACCAGCATATTGGCGAGGCATTCGTCTTCATGGACCACAATTCACGCCCCTATCGTACACATCTTGTGAATGATTTTCTTCAGGATAACGACATCGCTCGACTAGAGTGGCCAGCATGTTCTCAAGATGTGAGCCCTGTCGAACATTGAAGAGAGCTGTTTATGGACGACGTGACCCACCAATCTATCTGAGGAATCAACGCCAAATCACGGTTGGGGAGTGTGACAATCTGGACCAACAGCGCCTTGATGAACTTGTGGATAGTATGCCACGACGAATACAGGCACTCATCAATGCAAGAGGACGTGCTTCTGGGTATTAGAGAACCGATGCGTGCGGCAGTCAGGATCACCTGCTCTGAAGGTCTAGCTGTATGGCGGTAGAACGTGCAAGGTGTGGTTTTTATGGGCAATAAAAAGAGCGGAAATGATGTTTATGTTGATCTCTATTCCAATTTTCCGTACCGGTTCCGGAACTCTCAGGACCGAGATGATGCAGAACTTTTTTTGATGTTTGTAGAAACATCCTACACACGTGTACTGTTCAGGCGCATGCACCCATATAGCTCGTCTATATTATGTGCTGCCATCTGTCCACCTTTTACGAGGTCGTCGTACTGAAATGCAGAGAAAACATCCTCCACTATGTGCTCCGTTTATACGATGGGTACTTGGCACGCCGAACTCGTTTCAATTTTAACTACAGCCACCAGCATGTCACCCACTTTAGTCAGTCACCAGAATCACGTGTTTTCTTTTTTATATGTTTTTTCCTCCCACTACAATCATTCACGTATCAATGTTTTGCTCGCCGATGAAACAGTATTAGAAGTTTCTCGCCTCGGCAATCCAGTTTTCACTGCCGTAGGTGAAAACTGACACTGAACACTGTTTGTAAACTTTCTACATGGTCGAAACTAAGTTTTAAATACGCTGTTTTCTTTACCAAAATACATCAATCTGTTGTACTTTTGTATTTATTTGTTTTACTGACTATACTGTCGTTTTTAATCGCTCTAGACGCAAAGCCTCGTTGACTGGTTCTATGATTAAATTGTTATTCTGCATTATGTTCTTTTAAATGTATTGAATCTACATTATTATAGTGTCATCGTAAGTGAATCTTTATTCCATTATTTGTTGAAGTTTTTCTGTTCTAGACTCATAGAACAATTGTCCATAACGAAACGGGAGTAGTTCAAGGGAGTTAATCATGGATCTGTTTTGCAATACGTGTCAGGACCATATAACGTAATCGCCATGAAGTTTTCTTTGACATACAAAGACCAATGAGGTAGCTTTAACATGTTGTTGTGGTGATCTTCAGTCCAAAGACTGGTTTGATGCAGCTCTCCACGCTACTCCATCCTTTGCCAGCCTCTTCATCTCCGATTAACTACTGCAACCTACATCTACTGAATATGGTTAGTGTATTCGTGTCTTGGTCTCCCTCTACGATTTTTACCCTCCACGTTTCCCTAGAATACTAGATTGGTGATCCCTTGACGCCTCAGAACGTGTCCTACCAACCGATCCCTCTTCTAGTCAAGTTGTGCCACAAATTGCTCTTCTTCCTAATTCTATTCAGTACCTCCTCATTAGTTATGTGGTCCACCCATCTAATCTTCAGCATTCCTGTGTAGAACCACATTTCAAAAGTTTCTTTTCCCTACTTGTCTGAACTGTTTATTGTACATGTCTCACTTCCCTACATGACTACACACCATACTAATACTTTCAGAAAGAACTTCCTGACACTTAATTCTGTACTCGATGTCAACAAATTTCTCTTCTTCAGAAACGCTTTCCTTGCTATCACCAACCTACATTCTAAATCCTCTCTACCTCGACCGTCATCAGTTATTTTGCTGCCTAAATAGCATAACTCTTCTACTACTTTATGTGTCTCATTTCCTAATTTAATTCCCTCTACCAAAAGCTAATGCAGTTTAATATATATTGCTGAAGCTATTGATTGTCCTGTGAAGTCATTCTTTATAATTACATCGAAGTCCATGCAACACTGTATATGGGAAACGCTGCAAAAGTAACGGAAGTATGTCTTCTTATCCCATATTCATTCTCAATGTTTAGTGATCTGAAAAAAATCATATATAAATTTGAAGTCAGGCTACTTAGATGATTTTCGGACCTAGGAAACTGGCAATTTACGCCATTACTTAGAGCGTTACTGGCACATATGTGTTTGGTACACCTTAGAGAGTAATACATATTAAAAATACTACGATTCATGGTTTATTTTTCATATATTCCTTTGTTATTGATGGATTACAAATTTTAAAATAATGATGGCAGAATTAAATAAATGTCCGAGGTCAGTTATGGAGCAATTTGAAACGTAATTCAGTTTTATATGGAAAAATTATGAGGTATTCTGGCATTCAGAGAGGTGTTTTGTAATTAAAACAATATTAGCTTCAATTTTAGCTTGTTTCTTTCGTGCTTGTTTTGCCAGCAAATTGCCTCGTCTTCTCCAAATAAATCTTCGAAACCCGTGTTGGATGCTGCAACGTCATGAGATTCATCCGTTTAAAAAAATGAAATTAAAACATTCAAAACAGATCTATAATGTAACTACAAACGGAGTGCTGTAGCAAAATTAGCAACGAAAAATTGTAGCAAACTGAAGTTAACCAGGATGTGAACCTTCTTCAGTCAATTTCCACTGAGACATTTCTCCATCCATTAAAGAATCATTGAATTATTCCTCTTGAGCTTCGAAAACTTCTTGCTCAGTCGAACAAGTATGACTTATTTGTAGCAGAATTCCATCAAACTGCGGATCCTAACCAGTACAACGACAACCCCAACTTGAGCTTCGAAAACTTCTTCCTCCGTCGAACAAATATGACTTAATCAAAATATCCACGGGTATGCTGCCGGTCTATAGTGTCCAACGGGCACAATATTTAGGCGATCAAACATGTCGCCATCATCAGGTGAACTGACGGACTGAGCTCCTGTGAACGTGCCGGCACGGAGATCCGTACGCTATGGTTGCTCAGAGGGAACTGGGTTCGGTCGCGGCGGTGGCCGATTTAAATACCCTCCGCCCGCGGCGCGCTCCCTCCGCCGTCCGCGCCCAGCGCCACGGTCGCGCGGTGGAACAGATTGCGACGGCGTCTGAGATGACGTCGGTGTGATGGCTCTGTCCGCCGTGGTCGTCACAACTATACGTCTGCTCGATTTAATCTTGATTAACCCGATCGCTGGTTCCCAAGCCTTGCTAAGATTATAGCCACAGTCACGGTTTATGACGTCGTCATTGGTGCGAATTTCGATGGCCTCTCTAACAACGCTGTCCCAGTATCTCGACGTCTGTACCAGAATCCTCGTGCGGTCATACTCCATGGCGTGATTTTCCGACAAACAATGTTCAGCGACCGCCGACTTGCTCGGATACATCAGTCGAGTGTGCCTCTGGTGTTCACGGCATCGATCCTCGACGGTACGCATCGTCTGACCAATATACGACTTGCCACATTGACACGGAATCTGGTACACGCCGGCCTTCCTCAAACCGAGGTCATCTTTGGCGCTCCCCACCAGTGCACGAGTTTTATTTGGAGGACAAAACACAGTTCCGACCCGGTGTTTCTTCAGAATGCGGGCGATTTTCCCCGAGAGTGCGCCTGTATATGGAATAAATGCAGTGCCTACCTCCTCCCTTGTGACTTCATCCATCTCAACAGGTTGTGCTGCAGTGGTTGGGCGGAGAGCACGTTGAATCTGCCACTCTGAGTACCCATTTTTTCGAAATACAGTTCTCAGATGTTCCAATTCCTGGGGTAGACTCTCTGCGTCAGAGATAGTGCGCGCCCTATGTACTAGAGTTTTAAGTACCCCATTCCTCTGTGAAGGGTGGTGGCAGCTGTGTGCATGCAAATACAGATCAGTGTGCGTAGCCTTCCGATACACCCCATGACCTAGGGTGCCGTCAGCCCTTCTCTTGACCAAGATGTCAAGGAAAGGTAATTTACCCTCCGTATCAGTCTCCATAGTGAATTTGATGTTGGGGTGTATGAAGTTTAGATGTGTAAGGAAGTCAAGCAGTTTATCCATACCATGTGGCCAGATGACGAACGTGTCGTCCACGTAACGGAAAAAGCAAGTAGGTTTCCATACGGATGACGACAGGCCTTCCTCCTCCAAGTTCTCCATGTACAAATTCGCTACCACCGGTGAGAGTGGGCTACCCATGGCGACTCCCTCCGTTTGTTCGTAGTATTCTCCATTAAAAAGAAAATACGTGGAAGTCAAGACATGCCTAAAAAGTTCAGTGGTCTTCTCGTCAAACTTCTGACTAATCAATTCTAGTGACTCTCGCAGGGGTACCCTCGTAAACAAGGAAACGACGTCAAAACTCACCATGATATCTGACTCATCCAACCTCAAGCTATCAAGGCGTTTAACAAAATCCACGGAATTACGGATGTGATGAGGGCATTTACCCACATAAGGACTTAATATTCCCGTCAGGTATTTGGCCAACAAATATGTAGGTGCCCTGATGTTGCTGACAATGGGGCGTAATGGTACCCCCTCTTTGTGAACCTTCGGGAGTCCATATAGTCTAGGCGGTATCGGTCCTTGGGGTAACAATTTCTTAGCGTCACCCTCCCGTAAATCTGCGTCCTTGAGAAGCGCCCTCGTCTTGTTCTCCACCTTCTTTGTAGGGTCAACGCTGATCTTCCGGTAGGAATCGTCATTTAGCAGGCTCTGCATCTTATCAGTGTAGTCCTTATGGGAGACAACAACTGTAGCATTGCCTTTGTCAGCCGGTAAGACAACAATTTCAGAGCGCTCCCTCAGATCACGAATGGCCGCCCTCTCTTTACTGCTGATATTTGACTTCATCGGCTTGGATTTCGTCAACGCACGACAAGTTTCACGACGTATTTCCTCGGCTGATTCTGGCGGAAGTCGAGCTGCAACCTGTTCAACAGCACTAACAATTTCTGCGACCGGAGTGAACTTAGGGGTGGGAGCGAAGTTGAGACCTCTCTGCAAAACCGAGACCGCATCATCACTCAACACCATGCCACTCAAATTGATGACAGTCTTGCCCGGAACCTGCAGGGATGGTTTGTCAAGGAGACGTGAGAACTTAGCTGTTTGACGTCCTGTAGCCTTCTTATGGGCGGAATCAGCTGACACCCAGGTGACACCATCAATCCAATCCCAGGAACAAGAAGTGAACTTACTAGCCAGTTGCAAATGTAGTTTGAGTAATTCCTGTGAGATAAACTCAAGGCTCCGGCGGGTGAATTGCACTCTCTCACGTACCAATGCGAGGCTGGCTCCATACACAGGCGCACTCTCGGGGAAAATCGCCCGCATTCTGAAGAAACACCGGGTCGGAACTGTGTTTTGTCCTCCAAATAAAACTCGTGCACTGGTGGGGAGCGCCAAAGATGACCTCGGTTTGAGGAAGGCCGGCGTGTACCAGATTCCGTGTCAATGTGGCAAGTCGTATATTGGTCAGACGATGCGTACCGTCGAAGATCGATGCCGTGAACACCAGAGGCACACTCGACTGATGTATCCGAGCAAGTCGGCGGTCGCTGAACATTGTTTGTCGGAAAATCACGCCATGGAGTATGACCGCACGAGGATTCTGGTACAGACGTCGAGATACTGGGACAGCATTGTTAGAGAGGCCATCGAAATTCGCACCAATGACGACGTTATAAACCGTGACTGTGGCTATAATCTTAGCAAGGCTTGGGAACCAGCGATCGGGTTAATCAAGAGTAAATCGAGCAGACGTATAGTTGTGACGACCACGGCGGACAGAGCCATCACACCGACGTCATCTCAGACGCCGTCGCAATCTGTTCCACCGCGCGACCGTGGCGCTGTGCGCGGACGGCGGAGGGAGCGCGCCGCGGGCGGAGGGTATTTAAATCGGCCACCGCCGCGACCGAACCCAGTTCCCTCTGAGCAGCCATAGCGTACGGGTCTCCGTGCCGGCACGTTCACAGGAGCTCAGTCCGTCAGTTCACCTGATGATGGCGACATGTTTGATCGCCGAAATATTGTGCCCGTTGGACACTATAGACCGGCAGCATACCCGTGTATAATTTGATTATCAAATACGCCGGGAGAAACTCAAGAATCACAAATATGACTTATTTGTAGCAGAATTCCATCAAACTGCTGAACCTAACCAGTACAACGACAACCCCAACACACACGGGCTTAGTCATTCATGGCAGCAGCTATTTCGTTCGCTTACGTTTCTTTCGAAACAGTTCTAGCGACTGACGACAGCAGGCAGCACCTGTCAAGGTACAGGTAGCAACATCGCTCTGACATGAAATGAGTCCACTTACAAGCGACAAGTGGCTCAGGAGTCGAGGAAACAGCAGCCTCAGCTACTACTCGGGCACGGCCTTTCAGCACAGCGTTGTGTCTCGGACTAGTCACCAAAATCCTAAGACAGCTGAGGAAACATTGGGTATTTTATATGCTCCTTTTTTAATAGCCGAATTTCCTTTGTTGATATATTCTAATGGAAGCCGCAGAAATAGCAAATACATGATGAACCAGAACCCTTTGGACAAAATTTCGGGGACGCTTCAGGTCTACTGTCGGAGTATTTTGCTGCAAAACGTTCGTAGGGATAGGTTTGCTGATAAAGAGTTGCTCCACAGTCTTATAGTGTGTGCGTTCATCCAAGGCAATGGGAGAAAGGTGCCGCGGAGCTACGCTGAGCTGTTCCGCTCAGTGACGGCAACCACATCACAATACTTTTACGTTTGTGTTTTGTAATCGATGTTTTGGTGATTGCATACTACATGTTTCTTCATTTTTTTTCAATATATTTTCACAGAAAGGAACGTAACGTGTATAAAAAACTGAATAAGTAATAATAACATTGTTATTCCGTAACAAGCCTCCGGTCACACCTGCATTCCAGTAACAATATACTGAGAAAATATTCTTGAATTATTTCCGTTTCTTTTTTTGTTTTGGCATTAGAACTCTGTATTCCTGTATTTTCTTACTTACACCGAGATAAACTGGGCCAGTGCATTCTTATTTAAGGACTGTTATTTCAGAGGGTGCAGTGATTAATAAACTTGAAAGGTAACCCTGGTGGGACTATATAAATGATTGAGAATGCTGGCAACAAACAGACATAAATTATGGTAAACAAGCTATTGATTGAATACTACAGGTGATTTAAGATTACACTGGACAAGGATGCAGGTTGCCAGAGACAGTTTAACTAGTGGAGTGAGCCAAGTACTCTGGCCCTAAAAATGTGGATAACACAATCTGAATTCAGCTAACGCTGAGCAGACTTTGATTGATTGAATCTAATGAAGTTTCTCTACATAGGTGCAGCTGAGAGCAAGTGGCGATTGAGATCCGTACACCCTGTGAACGCCGAGGCAGCAGTACGTTACCTTGTTTGCTTCGTGCAGTGATGTGTGTGGTGGAGGTGAGACGTGGAGGCGACACCTGTGAATCGATCACAAAAGAAATGCAAAAATCTCACCGCCCCAAGTACCAACAACACATGCCAGAAATTCGACCAGAAGTGCCTACTAGGCAAAAAAGTCCCGTAATTTGACCAGAAGTGCCTACTAGACTAAAATCCCGCACCGGAGTGCTTCACACCTCTCCAGGAATAAAAAAGCATTCACACCGTCTTGAGCCAATCACAGAGACTTAGAGGCGCTAAACCCCCCTATACCGATGTCACTTCTTTAGTCTTCGTGTTTCTTGTTTATCCCGGCTTCTTGAGATCCCTTGTGAAGAGACACGATACAAGTTCCGTAGTGGCGTGGGACAATCAATGAAGTTACACAACAGTTACTAATTTAAACAGATGAGTTATGGCCTGCAATTACTAATTAACATTTCCCATTCTGAATAAACTTCAAGAACTTGTATTTCATAATCAATAAAATTTTATCGGCTGAAAGAAGTTATTAGTTTGCTAAAACGGATTCAGATTACAGTGAAATTGTGTCCAGACGATGACGTCATGAACCCATACTTGCTTGGAATGAAGTACATACCTGTACTGAAAAATACTGTCTGTTGAGTAATTTGCATCACTACATCCCCTCCCACACGACAGCACAAACTCATGTCGAACCCCGAGCGGTCTAAGGCGCTGCAGTCATGGACTGTGCGGCTGGTCCCGGCGGAGGTTCGAGTCCTCCCTCGGGCATGGGTGTGTGTGTGTTTGTGCTTAGGATAATTTAGGTTAAGTAGTGCGTAAGCTTAGGGACTGATGACCTTAGCAGTTAAGCCCCATAAGATTTCACACACATCTGAACATATTTTCATATCGAACCAGGGCAAGAGTTAAGAAACCTGCGTCTCGGAAAAAAGAAACCGCCAATTACTGGCTTTTTTAAGTTTTCGCTGAGGTGGAAGATGATTTTTTCCTAAGTCGTGCCTTTTACCATGGCAACAAGCGAACAGATACAATCTGAAAGATCTTTATTTAAGTCGCCTGTCCCTTGGAGCTTGTTAGTCATAGCTATGAGGTGTAATAAAGATTCTCCAAACGTTTTTCAGACGCAGAAATTCTTTATACAACCGAGGTGGACGGGCAGAGTCGTTCACTGGGCTAGGGCTATTTCCACTATCGGAGAACACGTAAATAGGTGAATTGCCTATGCATCACTCTGCACACAATGCCTGGCTTACGACTCCATTGTGTAGAAGTGCTCCTTTTGACCATCGCCCCATTCCAGGCTTCCGCTGGCGCTGCGGCAGGTATCGGGACACTGTTCTCCTGGATACCTGTCTCGACGAGGGGCTGTCCTGTCTGCCCTGTATGGCTTTGGGTCTGTCCAGCAGGATTTACTAAGGGATGGGCTCACCGCCAATCGCTTTCAACTCCCAACAAACCCCTTCTACGAGCTAATAATCATAAAAATGCCCCATGCGTTTAGCGTCCTACAGGGTCCATCAATGTCTGCTCAGCCTGTTTACTTCCTAGTGTCTCACTCAAGGTGCATCAGGTTCTAATGAAATCTTTAATAATTTCCTGCATGTGAAAATAGGCGAAAGAGTAACTTTCGCTCTCTCATACTCGACTTGCATTCTGGAGGACGACGGTTCAAACCTACATCCGGCAATCAAGGTTCAGGTTTTCTGTGAATTTCCTAAGCCGCTCCACGCAAATAATGGGATAGTTCATTTGAAAGGGCACGGCCGATTTCCTTCCCCATTCTTGACACATGCAGAGCTTGTATTCCGTCTGTAATGACGGTGATATCGACGTGGCGTTAAACCAAGTTTCGTTCTTTTCATGCTGTTGGTACAAATTTGGTCCAAAGGGATTCAAAAACCTTTCACTGATTATGACTCCCACGAGAGGTGAACTGAACATGTTTAATGAGCTACTTGTGGAATTTAATAGAACTTGGTTGTACTTTTGCTTATGCTGCCAGTATAGCAAATATACTTCCTTTCAGTGGCATTCACTTTACATTATCGGTCTGTGACCAGTCATGTTTTAATATCGGAATGCATCGCTGTCACTTCTGGATGAGGCAAGCAGACACCAACGTTAGTCCACACGCTTGTACTGCCGACAACTTGCAGATGGAGACTCCTAGCAAGGAGTGATGGAGCCCGCAGGTCTGAGCAAGGGCTGGCAGACAGCCGTCTCGCCGAGACAAATGCCACACTAAATCGCGGGACCGCGGCTGCTCCCGGCTAACGAGTGTTAACGGCCTCCGCGACGGATGCTGATGTCTCCATGTCGCCGCGCTCGCTAATGAGACGAATTCCTCACCTGCGTCACAGTGCTCTCTGCGAGCAAGTGTCACAGAACTCGACGGTGCGAACTGCAACTCGAAATACGGAGTAATGCTGCCTCGTACAATATGATGCATATCCGGTTAGAATACAACTCTCAGAAGTCAGTAAATGCGTAGACGGAGTGTACCATACAATAGTGTCACAGTATAACGTCTGAAGAACGAATACGGAGTTATAAATCTCGTTGTGAAAGGACGGTAGCTTCGTTCGGCGTAGGATGCTATCCTGTAGAACGAATTTCGATTATTTCTTAAATAATTTGCATTTACAAATGGCATTTATAGTGACATTTGTGCTATTTACCGTAAATCTCCCAAAAACTTTTGTTGCAGAAACAAAATAAAAACATGCATGAAGAAAATGTTAGTTAGTTAACAGGGCAGCATTAACCATAATCTAAGTTAAAAATTACAACAGTCTTGATCGCATGAAAATTTTTATTACAATGATCACCGGTTTCAGCCTGTTTGCGAATCATCTTCAGTTTATTCTCCAATGGTGGCAGGAGGAGGTGGTGAACGGGGTGGAAACTGTCTGTAATTTACGAACGTCAGCTGCTATTATATGAGCACTGAACCCCCAAAAGTGAACAGTAAGTATGACGTATTGTATTGACCAGCGGCTGCCATTTACGTACCTCTTCTAGGATGTAAGCATTTGAAGTGCACCGTTGCAATACATATGCACTTGCTAATGAAATTTGTAGTAACTAATCGGTCACAATTTGAAACGAACAGTGAATTCCATACATACAACACTAGAGGGAAAAATGACTTTTATTACCCACTAATAAAACTGCCAGTCACTCAGAAATCAACTCAATTCACAGAACAAAGTTTTTTATCATATTTCAGTAACATAAAATGTTTCGCAGGTAGCAAAGCGTTTCAAATCATCATGATCATCTTCTTCCAACCATTAAGTGTTGTTGTCATCTGCTCCGGTCTCTATGGTCCATCAACCGTTTACGAGGTCTACTTAATTCTCTCTTTCCATTTGGCCGATAATTCATTCCTTTTTTGGCAGCTTTTTGAGAAGTGTTGCTACGGAAGAACGTTGAAAACCAAGTGGACGGATAAGGTAAGGAATGTGGAGGTCCTCCAGAGACTCGGCGAGGAAAGGATACGGAAAATAGCGGCAAGACGTAGGGACAGGATGATAAGAAAACTGTTAAGACATCACGAAATAACTTCCATTCTGGTAGATGGAGCTGCAGAGAGTAAAAACCGTGGAGGTAAACAGAGACTGGAATACATCCAGCAAATAAGTCCCGACGTAGGCTGCAAGTACGCTGAAGAGGTTCTCGTAAGAGAGGGAATTGTGACAGGCCGTATCAAACCACTCAGAAGACTGATGCCTCAAAGGAAAAAAGAGTCTTTCTATCAACATGATCCTTTCATTTCATTCTATTTTCTTACAAGTAAATAAAAAGTAAAAAAATAAAATAAAGCAAAACTGTTGTTATTCTGTCAACATTATCCTTTCATTTCGGTCCATACTTTTCTACCTTGTTATTAACTAAAAGATTTTTGAATCTGATCTTCTCGTTTCATTCCTTATTTTATGCATTTTATTATAGCCTGTTACGTATCTCAAGAACCTCATCTCTGCCTCCTGTACTCGTGATTTTTCTTTTTTTGTTACTGTCTATAATTCCGAACCATGTACACGCGTAGTATTTCATATTTGTTTTCTTTCTTGTTTCCCTTTCCAAAGTTTTTTCAAACGTTCCGCAGATATCTTGATATATATTAACCGTCTTCTTAATGCCTTTATCATAATCAAAATTATTATCACATGCTAGAAAATAGAAGTGGGATACTGGTTCCAATAGTTTCTCATTTATTATCATTTTCGATCTGTGTGGATTTTTTTCCTTTGAAAGCAATTAGGCCAGATATAGTTAAAATATAGTCTCATTTTGGCTCAGTCTGTGTACTGCTCTTTGTATTTTCTATTATGTTTCCTCTATAATTATGTGGTCATTAGTATATAACAAATTATTTAATGAAACATGAGATCCTATATAATTCCTCACTGCATTTCATCTCTCCACTTCATAATTAGGTCGTAAATATAGAAATTAATTAAAGTGAGTGATAAACTGCACCTCTGTCTAACACCTTGATTTATTAAAATTTCATCTGACATTTTCGAACCTGAGCTTCTAACTATTTTTTATTTATATATAGGCAAGTTTTAACGCTAACCTATAATCATTTGTCCTAGGCAACTCATTCCACGGAGAGACTTTTGTTTGTAAACTGTTACTCTGTCGTGGAAAAAACCTTGTTTTTAAGGGTATTTACATTACTAGGACTGAAACATAATGTGTTCACTAACGTTCACGTTAATTATATATGCATGTCTTGTAAACTGACTCGTTCCACCTCATTTCGACAGAGCAATCGTCAAATGATCTATGGAACATGTAATTAACTAACCAGTTAACTAAAAAGTGCATTATCTGTACTTTTCTTTTAATTTGATTAAACATCTTCTCAGGCAGGCCATCCCTACTGGGGACAGTATCCTGACAAGACCCCACGTTCTTGTGACTCTACCTTCTTTTAATTCTTGTATATCGGTATAACGGACGTATAAGAACTGTCAGCTGAAGACTGCTGACTTAATGAGCAGTGCGTCTCTTCCCAACGCTTCCGTTTATATACAATCAACTCTAGCAACTGGACAAGTTACATTACAGTTTGTTTTGCATTACGTGTGAGTACAGGAGTATCGAAGTCAGTTTTGTGTTCCGATTTAACAACGTCAGGTTCATTAGAATTTTACGTTCTCGAACACGTACTGAGACAAAGAAGTGAATTGAGAAATACGGTATATTGGTCATATAGATCCACTTAATATTAGTGCCTGAAGGATGAATATTCGTCTCTCTCCCCAGATACATTTCCTGAAGAAATACTGTATCTAAATTGCAAAAAAGTCCTAATGCAGAGAAATGAAGACCGCATAAGCACTATTGATGAACTTGGCAGGTGTTGCGGATATCGAACAATGCATGACCTCGCGCTTGGAGTGATTCCACACGAGCGTTTGCTGAGAGTTCCCAACACCCTAATAACCGATGAAACAAGTGTTTTGTAGCTAATGCTGATTATTTTTAAGGCCAGTAGAGGTATTTGTTTCTAACTGCTGTTTCCTTGCCGGCCGAAGTGGCCGTGCGGTTAAAGGCGCTGCAGTCTGGAACCGCAAGACCGCTACGGTCGCAGGTTCGAATCCTGCCTCGGGCATGGATGTTTGTGATGTCCTTAGGTTAGTTAGGTTTAACTAGTTCTAAGTTCTAGGGGACTAATGACCTCAGCAGTTGAGTCCCATAGTGCTCAGAGCCATTTGAACCATTTTTTTGCTGTTTCCTTTATTTTGTGATACCATTTACCACTCTTTTGAGACGCACGGAGTATAAAGAAATAGGTACACTTGTTTTGAAATAAAGTTCACGGACATTACGAATACAGACGAAACGCGTATATGGGCCACTGAAACGGAATATACAAAGTGTTAAAAGAGTGTGGAATATTTTGAGATGTGGTAGTGTGGGCTAACAACATGGAAAAAACTGCCAGTAATCATGGGCTCTAAAATGCATACCTTAAGAGCTGTGACCACCTTGGCTTCTATGGGACAGAATACTTCTATTGTGGGATCTTTGCTTTCCATATTTTGAGAGGTGGTCGTATGAACTGAAACAAGAAAAGAGTCTAGTAAAGAAGGACTCTGGAACTCAGACCTTAACAGTGATTAACACTTATTCAGTAGAAGAAATGTGTTTCACAGTAGCGAAGACGAACAAGTGCATTTTTATTAGACATTTTTTTTCATGTTATGCTCCATACTAGCACCTCTCAAAATATTCGACATTTTTTAACACTTGTATAAGACGCACCAGAGTTTTGCAATCTGATTTAACAGATAAGGAATGAAAACATTTTTTTAGCTGAGCTGGGAAATTTTTTCGTTAACGAATTGCTAAAACAGGAGAAAGTAAAATGGGTGAGCAAATCGATCGGATGCCAGAAGGAAGAACAACCAAACAGAAAATCGACTACTAACAACAAGTAAAGTTTGCCCCTGGAACACAGGAGGAGAGATAGCTAGACTGAAGTCGGGACAGGCGAGGAATCTAATCTTTGGAGTGGAGAAGGTTTATCGGATTTAAACGGTTCTGTTTCCATTCTACAACAGGAAAGCTTCTACCAGTGTTCGATTTACGTGTCGGTTGTTGTATATCATTAGCATTTGTTTGAATGCTAGAATACGGGGTACTTTTTCGTTCAGCAAGGCTACTAGTCACAGTCGGAATCAGAATGGATTCCGGGATATTGCATACCTTGTGCGGTGAGCTTTATGGAGATACGTTGCAGCTGTGTGCCGGGGTGGGGTCCTCTTTAATCCGAGGAGGTGGGAGGGTCCGCTGCGGCGCGGTGGACGGCTTAATCTGTCCCTGTGGCGCGGGCCCTCCGCGGTCGCTATGAAATATTCAGCGGCGGACGGTGGACGGTGGCTGTTCTGCTCTGGTCTGCTCAGGGGGCGGGATAGGCAGCCCAGCAACACAAGCCAGCCGGCGTTTCCTCCCCTGCGAGACTCTGCCGGCCTCGGCGCGGTACACCGAGCTAGATATGGCGTGAGGCGCAGCCAACGGTATGCAGTAAATAAAGGTGTCAATGCAATCTGTCTTCCTGTCTGCTGACAACGTGCGCTACGCAGATGCTCTGACACACACTAAAAAGATGGAATAACGTAGAGAGAGCACACCACAACAGTGAGGAATGCTGGATAACTTTTCGGCATGTTTTATGTTATCAAAAGAAATGCGAGTGCTTTAGGACGGTAATGTGTTAAGTAACAACAAAAATTGATTGAAAGGAAGACGGTCAAATTATTTGCCTAGAAGTAAAAAATAAAGTAGCTCATGGAATCATTTGACATATCTTAGATTATTCAATCTATATATTGAGCAAGCAGTAAAGGAAACAAAAGACAAACTTTGGAGTAGGTATTAAAATCCACGGAGAAGAAGTAAAAACTTTGAGGTTCGCCGATGACACTGTAATTCTGTCAGAGACAGCAAAGGACTTGGAAGAGCAGTTGAACGGAATGGACAGTGTCTTGAAAGGAGGATATAAGATGAACATCAACAAAAGCAAAACGAGTATAATGGAATGTAGTCGAATTAAGTCGGGTGATGATGAGGGAATTAGATTAGGAAATGAGGCACTTAAAGTAGTAAAGGAGTTTTGGTATTAGGGGAGAAAAATAACTGATGATGGTCGAAGTAGAGAGGATATAAACTTGCAATGGCATGGAAAGCGTTTCTGAAGAAGAGAAATTTGTTAACATGGGGTATAGATTTAAGTGTCAGGAAGTCGTTTCTGAAAGTATCTGTATGGAGCGTAGCCATGTATGGAAGTGAAGCATGGGCGATAAATAATTTGGACAAGAAGAGAATAGAAGCTTTCGAAATGTGGTGCTACAGAAGAATGCTGAAGATTAGATGGGTAGATCTCATAACTAATGAGGATGTAATGAATAGAATTGGGGAGAAGAGGAATTTGTGGCACAACTTGACAAGAAGGAGGGACCGGTTTGTAGGACATGTTCTGAGGCACTAAGGGATCACAAATTTAGCATTGGAGCTCAGCGTGGAGGGTAAGAATCGTAGAGGGAGTCTAAGAGATGTATACACTAAGCAGATTCAGAAGTATGTAGGTTGCAGTAAGTACTGGGAGATGAGGAAGCTTGCACATGATAGGGTAGCATGGAGAGCTGCATCAAAGCAGTCTCAGGACTGAAGACCATAACAACAACATCTTAGATTCATACTCGTAATCATGTACAGTGACTGGGATGTTCATGTTTAGTGACGCAAGGAGACCGCTGAATGAAATTTCACCAGACAAATAGCCTGTAGTACTCTTTAAAATCCTAAGTTAAACTGTGATTAAAATTCTAAGTTAGACAACGAACCTTAAGTTCTCAGTCGGCAACTCACAGGTAGTGCATGACTTCAGCATCATTCAAAGATACGTTTCTCTCATCTGTTTTATTTATTACATTTACACAAATTGTTTCACATACCTTCGGCCTTTTTCATTTGTAACATTGTGTCAATTGCTGGGGCAGATCTGTACTGTTATATTATTCCGAAATATCAGTATTCAAAGACCGCTTGTAAATCTTTTTATTGATTATTGGTTTTCACAGATCTATGCTGTCATCATAGGATCTTGTAACAATTAACAGAGGTTGATGACCTTACAAATTTTCAAGGTTCATGGACCTCTGTTAACGTTATGAAATGCACGCTTTCGTGGCCGGCATCTTCTTGAGTGAAAACATCGTGGACGAGAGACCGTGTTCGATGTGCAAAAATTCTTCATAACGTTTCATCCCCAACAGCGGGAGACATTTTCTGAGGTGAAATGGCCGTTTTATTACGCAAGATATCTCTCGCAGTTGGAGACGAAATATTAGGAAGGGTTTTTATATATCGACCACGGCCTCTCAGCCCGGAAGTTTTAACTGAAGTTTTGTTAATGTGTTAGAAGATTCCATGACGATAGCACAGGTATATCGAGACGGATACTCAATAAAAAGACTTACAAGCGATCTTTGGGTACCTGATTTTCAGAATAATGTAAAATCTGACCTTTCTAAAAGTTGTTTCACTTTCAGGTTTTGTTCAGAAATCATGAAATATATTATATTAATGTATCGCTCTCTTCCTGTTTAAAGTGTATAGATCAAAACAAAGCAAACACGTTTCAATTTTTTCATTCCTTTCTGTTACTTTGACTATGAAAATTTGCATAAAAATTATTTTGTTTGTTCGTTTTGAAAACAAAGAGCCTACGCTGTTCAGTTTTGAAACACTGACAGAGCTGCATGGATTACCCTGGTTCGCATCCCTCCTAGATCCAAATTCTCACTGGCGCCCTATTCTGCTTTAAATTTCCCCTTACACACGAACAGAACTGGCGAGGCTCTCCATGTTCTGGGGTAGGTTCTCAACAACGAATGTAAATGGGGGATCCTGGCTGAACCACAGACGCAGGTACTTATACAAACGAAATGACGCAATTTCTGAGACTCTACTGGTTTCATACACAAATGATCTACGTGTATACACTGAAGTGGCTTGTGAAAATTTGTCTAATTTTCTCTCAAAACAGTAATTAGGTTTTCTTCGACTTTTCGCAAATGTTACAAAGTATAGAGCAAGCCTTTGTCAGGAATCACATTGATCACAAAATTCTGGGAATACCGTACAGCTTAAGATATATGGTAGGGAAAATCTTGAATGAAAAGAGCTTTATTATAGAAGTAACGAAACACATTAACGTACGCAAATAGCCCAGTTACAGAAAATGTGGAAAATGCGCCCACCTGTCTTCCATATCTTTTTAGATGTGTGTACCCGTTTATACCCTGAGTATGTGGCAGACACGATTCCGAGAAGGAATTCACTAATAGTGAATCTCACAAAAGTGTACGCTAACTCGCTCACTTTCAGAAAAACCGTAGCATGAGCACATAAAATGTGGCTGCTAAAAACCGGCCGGAGTGGCCGAGCGGTTCTAGGCGCTACAGTCTGGAACCGCGCGACCGCTACGGTCGCAGGTTCGAATCCTGCCTCGGGCATGGATGTGTGTGATGTCCTTAGGTTAGTTAGGTTTACGTAGTTCTAAGTTCTAGGGGACTGATGACCTCAGAAGTTAAGTCCCATAGTGCTCAGAGCCATTTGAACCATTTGGCTGCTAAAAGCACGACAAGGGCGACGTTCCTAAATAATGTGCCACACCCTTCCAATGTATTCTTTATCTATTTGAATATGCCAGTCGTCTGTCGTTAACATGTTGCCTTCCTTTTGCGCTGTAACGTTGTGCTTTGCGAGAATGCTCAGAAAGTGTTCAAATGGCTCTGAGCACTATGGTACTTAGCATTTGAGGTCATCAGTCCCCTAGACTTAGAACTACTTAAACGTAACTAACCTAAGGACATCACACATATCCATGTCCGAGGCAGGATTCTAACCTGTGACCGTAGCACCAGTGCGGTTCCAGACTGAAGCGCCTAAAACCGCTCGGCCATAGCGGGTGGCTGGAAAAGTGTCTCTGCATTGATATGATGGGTGTACAAATCACACAGCGTACTTTACATCATTGTTAATTTCATTTAGCTTACAGACGTATTGGAACAGACTCTAAAATCATTTGGAAGCGAAGTAATTTTGTTACATCGTTTGTAATTTACAGCTGGTCGATGAATGTTTTGAAGATACTATCTTTTCAAGTGCGCCTCAGTCGTACACAAGACGTAAGTCCGTATATACAGTAGGGAGCCCAGAAGAATGGCTGGGAAGACTGTGGTTACTAGCGACGAAACAATACATGCCCTCGCTCTCTTCCACCCCGCGGCTACCTAGTGTCTGCCACAATGGCTGTTTGAAAAAAATATTGCCTTACCAGTAGCTTCCACCGTCAGTCTTGGTCCGTTTTATGGTTCGCCTTTTCTGGTCCAATAATTTCTTTCACTTTTTGTGTACGGAAAATCATGAAGAACAGCTAAATTCCAGTTAAACATGCATGTAGACGTCTCATCCGCTCTGTGTACCAGTAACGGACGGGAGAACTCTGCCATTGGCGACGTTTCAACGGAAAGTACATGAGGTATGTATCTTGAGGAAAATTGTATTTAATTACTTTTTTAGAAAGGATCCAGTGAGAATTACTCCAGGTAAAATGACAGAACGGAAGCAGGCAATAGGATACTTTATTACTTGGCAGCAGTATACAAAAGAGGTATGCTTACTACAAATGATCAGAACGAAATGATTCCGAAGATACTCCTGCGGCAGGGTTGCGCCGCCGACTGGGAAGTTTTCCCTCTCTTAGCTGATGCAATCACGAACGCTGTATTGTCGCCATAGAGGACTCCCTTGCCCCCACCCTGGTAGCTCGGAGCACTGGGGAGGGAGGGGGTTGATGACACTGCCAGTAACCTCCTCTTCGTGCAGTCGCCCGTGAAAAATTGTCCCACGTTTGGCTGCCTAAGAAGGGCACGGCTGCACGGTTTCTTGGCGGGTCATCTTCGTCGACGTGAGTAATGTCGTCCATGTGGCCGCTGAAATTTACTGTCGCGTCAGACGTATCATGTATTATCCACGCACGCTTCAGTCCAATGGCGGTGACAATCGTCCGTTTCGTCTTCAGTAAAATGTCAAATGTGTTAGGCGCCCCATCTAATCACTGTGTGGGCCGGAGTACGGCTATTGAAATGCCGCACAGACAGAATCATCTCTCAGCTTCGCGAGGTCGCTCTCATCGTAGGCCCGAAGGATGAAGATTTTATGTAACGTGTGCTTGTGGGGGGATCATGAATCATGATACGAGCGATTTGTCGCTTCACCTCACGGACAGGCAGACGACGTTCCCTCATCGTTGACAGTAGGGATGGCTCTGTGAAGTCCGCTGCTAGAATTGGTGGTTCCCTGTAAAGGATTTCCACTAGAGCAGTGCAGAGGTTTTATAAGCAAACGAACGCCTAGCAGCACTCGTGGTAGGCGCTTCCGTCCGCTCCCCCCCCCCCCCCCCCCCCCCCCAAGACACAGGGCGGCTGTTTTCATTGTGCGGCGCCGTCATTGCACTGGGTCACTTCAAGCGGGTGATAAGTTAGGGAGCGCTGAACACTGCAAGAATGACAGAGTTCGATGAATAAAGATGATTCAAATTACCTACCTTGATCAGTTGTAGTTGAGGCTAGACGAACGAAATGGGAAATCATAACGTGAAGCATGATTTTGCCGTGGTTTCAGCAGTGATTTAAGCTATTTGAGCCGTGCTGCGGCTCATGTTGGTGCCGTGTTTAAGTTTCTGCCAGACCACATCGTTTAATTGGCACGGTTGCGTGGTTTGTGTTCTTCTCGTGTTCACTGCCGTCACTCGGTTCCGTAAGTGTTGACTGTCCGCTGGTGGCAGCAGCGGCGCTTATCGATGTGTAGTTCTGCTGCCCTATCTTTGGGGCGACCTCGTTCTTCTTCTTCCGTGTGGTGTGAGTGAGAGTTCGGTTGGGGATGCAGGAGCAGCGAGGTCGGCGCAGAGCGACAGCACCCCGGGGCCGCTGGCGGCGTGCGTGGACTGCCGGATCGAAGGGCAGTGGTCACGAGGGTGCACGACCTCGTCGAAACCAGGTCCTGCATGTTTAAGTTGAAAGCATTGCAATTCGCGTAGAGAAACCTCCACCATTGTGAAATCTCGCTATTCTCCATTGACTTGGGTTCGTGTTGCTGCTCGTAGTGTTGCACAGGCGAAAAGCAGCGAGTGGAGTACCTGGGGAAGGCGGATCTGGTTAGCCTTCCTGAGCTTCCAATTACTACTTACTACACTGCTGGCCACCGTAAATGCAACACCAAGAAAGACAAGAGGTAGCACAACAAGATTTATTTTGTAGATAACATGTTGACCAAGTATCAAATGATTACGTTTACAGACGTCTGTGACATGTGGTTCCTGACAGAATCAGTAGCCAGAGTAGTCGCCATTGTTGGAGATCACCGCTGCCACACGTCTCGGCATTGAGTCAAAGAGACGTTGGATGTGTTCCTGGGGTACAGCAGCCCAAGCAGCTTCCACACGTTGCCAAAGATCATCTGGTGTGGCAGCTGGGGATGTAATCTGGGTCACTCGTTGAGCAACCATGGACCACATGTTTTCTATCGGCGAAAGATCCGGAGAGCGAGCCGGCCAGGGAAGCAATTCAATCTCGTTATTGACGAAGAACCTTTGGACAATGCGTGCCACGTGTGGTAGCGCATTATCCTGTTGAAATATGGCTGTGGCCGAGCCCTGAAGGTAAGGAAGGACAACTGGCTCCAGCACCACGGATATGTAGCGCCGGCTATTTAAAGTGCCGGCAATGCGTACTAGAGGCGTGCGAGAGTAATATCCAATACCGCCCCATACCATAATACCCGGTGCAAGACCAGTGTGGCGGTGCATAATGCAGCTGTCCAGCATCCTCTCTCCACGGTGTCTCCACACTCGAATCCGACCATCGTGGTGCTGCAGACAGAAGCGTGCCTCGTCAGTAAAGACAACGTCATTCCATTCTGCCGTCCACATCCGTCTGTCATCACACCATTGGCGACGGAGACGTCTGTGGTTCTGCGTCAATGGTAGACGAAGCAATGGACGTCTTGCGGACAGACCACTCTGCTGTAAACGGCGTCGAATGGTACGCGCAGACACTGGATGATGCGTTACAGACGCAATGTGCTGTGTTATGGTTCGGGATGTCACTGAGCGATCCGTCACAGCCATGCGCACAATTTCCCTATCAGCACGTGCAGTGGTGCACCGAGGTGAATGCGATCGACCACGTCTGTCCGTCGTACCCTCCTGCATCCAACGGTCACATATCCGCATTACAGTTGTTTGGTTTCGTCCAACACGACTAGCGATTTCTCTGTATGATAATCCACAATCTCGGTAAGCCACTATCCTTCCTCTGTCGAACTCGGATACTTGATCAAAAGATGTACGCTGTTGTCTGAGAGGCATAACTGATCGTCTTGTAAAACAACCACAAGGTAAACACACGTGCCGAACGTACACTCGTCGAAATCGCCAAGCCTTAAATGGCGCTATGAGGTGGCGCCACAGGCCCGCGTGATGTGCGTCTGCGCTGAAATTCTAATCAGTTGCATATCTCATCGCTGCAAACCCATGGTGTAAATTTCACTTGATTCGGATGCTTCCTTCAGGGTGTTGCATTTACGGTGGCCAGCAGTGTATTTTCAGCTTCTTACATTGTTAAGTTCCACCAGCGGTATTTTTCTGTCTTGTGGCTGCAACACCCCAATTATCTCTCCTGGGGGTTAGTGTATGTAACGGCAGTGTACATCTCCTCGACTTGCCGCCGCTGTCCGGTGAGGTTGATTGTAGGCTGTGTGGCATTCTTCTACCTCACTGGTAGTCATTCATTCTTGTTCCGTGTATTCTATGCACAGTGTTCTGCGGGCAGAGCCCAGACCGCCGATTCCGGCTTTGGCGTAATTTTACATCTTGCATTTGTTTTGTTGGATGTCAGGTAGCCTCACCAAGATTATCATTAGCCGCTCGTGACACTGCCACTAGTCCGTGTTACCATCTTGTGATCTGAATACAACTCTTGGCCACCTTCCTCTTCGCTCGCGAAAGTGTTTTTGGTGTGACCTACTCAGAGGTCGATTTCTCACAGCTCTGTCACAGGCCCTTGTCTTTTATTTTATTATTGTATTATTAAGTTACCATCATTTGTCTCACATGCTTCAGTTGTTTTTTTAATTAACTTTTGCTATACCATTCACCGTTTGACAGTATATTTGTTAAACATTTTAAAATTGCTATTTTGGCGTTAAATTCCTCCAGCCGTGATAGTAGTTACTTGCTTTAAAATTCTGATTGTGGCCACATTGGTTTGTTTTCAAAAGTTATTGGCTGGCTGTATTTTATGTATGTTTGCAAAATTTTTTAATAATTGCTATTTTGGGCGTGAAAGGCCTTCAGCCGTGATTTTGGTTACTCGCCTTAAAATTCTGATTGCGACCACACTGGCTTGTCTTCGAAATTATTGGGTGTCTGTATCTTACGTATTTGTTAAATTTTAAATAATTGCCATTTTTTTGCGTTAAAGGCCTTCAGCCGTGATTGTGGATACGTGCCTTAAAAGTATGATTGCGACCTCATTGGCTTGTTTTCAAACATTATTTATCAAAATAAATCAGTGAAATTCCAACTCAAACCAATAGCAATTGATACAGCCCCCATCCACAATCGTAATCCAATCCTGCCTTTCTTAATTACCGGGTTTCACTGTTAGTATAACCTCGACACAGCAGAATGGATTTTGAGACAGGAAGAAACACTCTCTTACTTATTTTCATAGCTACTCTTAAATGTTGTTATTACAAGCTAGGCGTTAGTTTTTTGAGAAGACACGGAATCATCAACATGAGCAGACACTGATCGGAGCATGTACGATGTTAATGGATGCGAAATCTTTATGGCGACTTTCCTTCGAATAGTACTTTCTTAAGTCGAGAACTAGCAGGCAGTTTGGTTATTTAACAGTACAGCTTGCAGTGGAGAATTGTGGTTTGAATGTCATGTGCAGCTATTAGTGAGAGGACCATTTCGAAGTGCTTACCAGGGACAGAACTCGGGTCCCAAGAACATCTCGCACCGTGTGCAGACAATGCCATCGTCCGAAGATGTGAAAAATCTGCCTACCTGGATGTTCCTGATAGGCGACTCTGGCCACGGCTGGGACAGGAAAGCAAGAGAGAAGTAGGCCCCCCGCCTAGGAATTTTGACAGTGTCGTAAATGCCAAGTGACTAAAAGGATGGTGGCCATAAAAATTAGCGAGTTTCCTTGTTCACCTTGGACCGGGCGCTATTGGGGAACTGAGCGAGGTGGCGCAGTGGCTAGCACACAGCATTCGCATTCTGGAGGACGACGGTTCAATCCCGCTTCCAGCCATCCTGATTTAGGTTTTCCGTGATTTCACTAAATCGCTCCAGACAAATGCCGGGATGGTTCCTTTGAAAGGGCAGGGCCGAATTACTTCCCCACCCTTCCCTAATCCGATGAGACCGATGACCTTGACGTCTGGTCTTTTCCCCCAAAGAACCAACCCAAAGCGCTATCGGAGGAGCCGTCAGGTGGTACTGCCCTTCTCCCTGCCTAGTTTCTTGGGAAGCTCCAAGCCCTTGAAGAATTTTAGAATGGAACGCAACATTTATGGCTGCTCTGAAACGATTTATGTTGGGACACAAAAGCATTTCACTTAGTTTAGCTTAGGCCCCTGGTCAGACATGCTCTAACGTTCAGCCCATCCAGATAATGACCTCTGAGATAAATGTGTTGTACACTGTAAGTGTAAATGGAAACACAAAACACACAAACTAAAGTGGCCATGGAAAAAAACAAGTCGGGAGCATAACATCTTCTCCTCCCTGCAGGAGAATTTACGATTCAGGCATTCGTAGCTTCTGCAAGAAAAGAAAAGAATATTGTTAACTTTGATTAGGATTGGTTGGTGGGTAGAGCACGTGATTTAGAGGGAAACATGGAGCTCGTGGAGTCTTATGATCAGCACGAAACCTTTGTGGAAGGGGTTGCGTGAGAGCTTTTGCGAGTTTGCCGACGCTTGATGAAAAGGGAGGAGCGGAGAAACTTGGCCTTCTGATTCAGATTCCAGTCTGAGAGGGTATTCTGGTCGTGACTACTGTTATGAGTGGGTTGCTCCTGGGTCACTCGTTCTGAGCTTCACTTTGGACTGACAATGGTCTTGACAGGGGAGCCTGTGGTAAAGTCTTAGCTGTAACAACAGTTTAGATCTCAGTCAACGCACTGTAACGAGGGCCGTCTTACTTGCATCAGGACTGCCACCTTGTCGTGTGGTCTCCATGTGTGCACTCCTGTATAAGTGAGTCAAACTGGTCCATGGCTTGACTGTCGAATGGCATGGTCACACGCTTGAATCTGCCGAGATTTGAGGGCTCCATCAGAGAGTAATTGTGATCCGTCTAGCTGATCATCTGCCCACAGCTCTGCATATTTTGGGCCTGCCATATCGAATTACAGGCACCGCACATCACTAATCTGGGTAAATATGAGCCACCATATTCACCTGAGAAAGCGCTACGCATCGAGAAAGGGGTACAGTATTGGTGCTCCGGCTTGTTAGGGCAAACAGAATCACAGTCTTGCCACACTTTTTCTCAGCTGCACCAACGTAGTATAATTTCTGTGTAAAATAAATCCATAGATATCTATTCAGAGTTAGATAATTTCAGATTGCGTTATGAGCTTGAGCAAACAGATTAAACAGATAAACCTTAGTCTTTGCCAACCCGTTGCCACCCAGAGGAGTGCTGATACTTGTTGTTTCTATTAGTATTTGAACCGTTATTTTACTTTCAAAATGTTTTCTTAAAGAATTTACTTTATCTACTAGCGATTCACCAAAAACATTAACAAATTTAATCACACTAGGTTAGCGTGGAAGTAGTTGGCAGGAAGTAACTGATGGAGAATAAAATTACCTTAAACAATTATGAATTTTATTCCTAAAAGCCTTTTCAAAACAGATTTAAAATTACAGCACCCTCTAAATATCAAGTTACAACTATTCAGAGGCAGAATAACTTTCTTTTTTACAGTTGGAGCCTTCGGGCTGAGAAGCTTCCGCCCCCTTTCAACACGGCCGTAGTCACGACCGCTCACAACGACCTCTGAAAACCTACACTGGTGCAAATCTGCAACACACCGGACTACTTTAAACTAAAAATTTTAACAACTCACACAAGCACATTAACTATGCACCCCGTAAGAGGGATGGAAATGGTACAAACACTCACACTAAGAACTTGTTTGCCACCAAAAGTGAAATTTGTTTTTAAAAGGGCTCTTACGGTGGAAGGGTGGCAACTTTATAAAAATGACTATTTAAATAAAACCCGTGAAATTCAGGCTTACATAAAATGTACAACGTGCTGTACATTACACATGTACCGCCTCGCAAGATGATAGGCAAAATAAAAACATATTTCGAGAATTCGGCCTTTAAGCAATAAATTCGTTAACACCGAATCCGACAAACATGACAGGCAGCTATTAATGTATGGCAGATTGACAGGAAGGAAGGGGGGGGGGGGGGGTTACTGAACAACCCGAACCGCAGATTTCTCTAAACCTCCCCAATTCCACAAGGGAAAAACGGACCACCCAATTCACAAATAACCACATTCCGGTGGGTGGGCAAACGGAGAAGAATTGTGGGACGACCCCCAAACAAAGCGGCTGGTGACCTCATCAATAAAACAAGTAGAATTTAACAAGTAAATGAAACAACATATCTCCAACCACTTAATTTCTAATGAACTGCGATTTGTGCAGTAGACCTGTCCCAGCACCCCCAACGCTCTCCCGAACCGCCCACTACCAGCCGCTTAACGGACGCAGGAAGGCGCGCCGATTTCCCGTCTCACGACGTCGCAGCTCTCACCGGCCAGCTCGATGTCGTGGTTTCGCTCCTGTTGCTCTCGTGTCAACCGCGAAGCCACTACCCCTTTCTATACGGCGCGTCCCACTGGACTCACGTGGCGACCTCACATGCGCCGACGCTCAAGGCCGACAAGTCATCTTGTGTGTCAGTGCGCGACCGACCAACCGACCGATCCAACCGCCAATGACCGCTGCCCGAGCAACTCGAGCAGACTGGCGGCCTAACGCGCAGACTCAGATGCAGGAACTCAGCCCCGACCGGGCGACCACTAGCTGAGTTCTGTTACTGGTGGAGTGGCAAGACTCTCATTTTCTGGCTTTAAAGTTGATCCAAAGGACAGAAATACTAGAACTCCGACGACAGACAAACTGACGCACAAATGCAAACGAGAGACAGACCAACAACTGGTGACGCGAGACTGACATAGCCTCACTCCGACTGACCCCCTTAACGTACGGCAGACCGACAGACAGACACTGACTGCCCGACACTGAGCTGGCTGACCAACTGACTTGACTCAGACTGACAGGCTGCCCCTTGCGGTGCTTTTTTTCCCCTTTATTGAGTCTCGATTCCCCCTAAAGGGGGCGGGCTGGCAGCAGCTTATTACGCCGCTCTTCAGCCTACAGAATTTGTTTTAAAAAGATGAAGATAATAAAAAATAATAACAGTTGGCGGTAAAATCGGTGACTTACAGGTATAATGGCAGAAAATTCTGGAGCTTAAAACATAAAACACAGAACACAGGGTTGATGATGCTAATAAAATACACAGGAAGCAGAAAAATAATAGACAATTAAAAAAACATGGCGACAGTCTGGGTTCTGTACGCTAGAAATATAAAATGCACACCCAGCGACAGCATGATTTCTGTTCGCAACACTGTGGAATGACGCACAACACTGAACACTCACTTAAACACTGCACTAAAAAGTTGGCACAAATATGACATACCACACCCGAGAGCAGGTGGGGGGAAACTGGTCAGATGACGGGAAAAAAAAGGGGGGAAGGAAAGGAAACGTGAAGGGGGAGGGGGGAAAGGAGCCAACGGAAGATGAGGATCCATAAGAGGGGTGGGGGGTGCTGAGCAGACGTGCCAGGGAGTGGGGAAGGCAGAGGAGGAGAGTACAAAAGGACTCGGGGGGGGGGGGGGGCATGCGGACCTCATAGCGCCCCTTAAATGCACGTGAACAGGCAACTTTTCCCACCAGAGGGAGACACCAAAGCTGCGATTGTCACAGCGGCGCCACCGCCAGAAACGCAGGGCGACTGCTTCACACTATGCGCTGCGGCGCGCTCTTCAAAACAGCAGTTTTTACGATGGCTCATGATTTATTTGTCATCGAGTTGTTTGTCCTAGTTTACGATCAATAAACTTTCGCCATAATTTTTATAAAAGATTAATCCCATTTTGGTAATTAATCTCCCAGTCAATACTTAACTACAAAAATTATTTTAGCATTCAAATTTTATTTAAGATTTGTGTTTAAAGTGATAACCTCCAGAGCCTGCTAGCAACAACAACCACTGTCAGAGGGCAGAATCAGTTTAGCACAGGCATGCGCAAATAGACAAGTGGTTGCTTGAGTCCGAGTGCTTCTGTCTCTTTTAACATTGGGCCACATGAAGTGGCCTGCGACAAGTTTCCTTGTCGAACTCATCCGTGGATGGTACAGCACATGTAGTTTATCAAAGTAGCTGAGATGTACTAATGATCGATCCTGTGAAACACCACGTGTTGTGCCATGTACAGCGCAATGGTTTAGGTTGGCGTGATGATTTAGACTGGCACTTGCCGATCACGGTTGGCCGGGCTGCCCTGCCTACGTACGTGGAACTTCCTTGAGGAGGAAAAGGGTTTATTTTGAGAATGGGCAGGCTTTGAAAGAGGAAGGTCAGTGGTCGAGTAAAAAGAAGATGGACGCATGGAGATGGAAGAAACTTGGTGTGGAAACAGGGCTACCAACAGAGTGTGCCGGTGCTTACTTGATGGTGCTGGTGAGAGCGGTAGGCTTCATGCACGGAGCAATTAAGAGGCACGGCGACTCAAAGCAGACAGAGGTGCAAGTAACGCGTCTGAAGCAGCCAGATACATAAAGTGTTAACGCAGTAGGTGGGATAATGGAAAGTTTGCAAAAAGTTCTATAATTCACAGTATCATAGGTTTATCTCAGTCGAACATTTATTCATAGTGGGTTAGTACCACATTGCGCATGGCTGTGGTTAGACCCTTGTCCTCTATGGACTGTGCAACCCTTGACTTAGACTAAATGGGTGGTTGAATGTGTTTGCTTAAGAGATCCATGAAGTCGGTGATTGACACTAACAACAGATATAGTTTCTGCTCTTCAATAAGACGCTGGTAAAGACTCCTTGTTTAGACTGTGGTGTTAAGCGGCTGCGCTTGAAACTATGAAACTATTTGCTCTCTAAAACGTTTTGTTATGTCTGGTCCTTGATACCAAACTGTTTCAGGTGTGAGAGCTGATACTGCCTTGTATTTATGTGGAATTAGTAAGATGGGTTGGACATACCGTTGGGTAAAGTGTGTTATGGGGAAATGCTGCTGAGTCAGCCAGTATTAGATAACATCATTTGGTTACTGAGCCGTGTCGGCTCCCTTTTCTTTTACAAATTGGTTGTATCGTCCGCACGAGTTCGTGGCCGCGGTGTAATGTGCGCTATTCACCCAGGGGTCGCGGTGGCGGTGTCGCGGTAGGGGAACAGTGGGCTAGGACTCGTGATGTTTGGGCGGCCACGTCCTCCTATCTCAGTGACAAGGCGTCACTTGGCTCCGATTTGTGACCAGGCCTACTGACTTTGGGCATTGGGAAGTTTGTGTATGTGCAAAGGCTTTCTGAGAGTATAGCTCACTCAGATCTTCCAGAACTGAATAATTTGCCATGTGGTAATCTAGTTGTGTATGATAGCTGATACGTGGCCGCGAAGCAAAGCCCCCTTGTTAGCCTAGCGTGAATTTTCCCTGTGACAAACCCACTTCTTGTCTGGAAGGGTAGTTCGAACTTTTACAAGCGAGCGCGATTGTTCTAGCCGTGTAAGGGTCTCACTGCTCCGACTGTCTCGTTTCCGGTGTCTTTTTAAATCGGCGAGAAGCCGAGTAAAGTTGCAAATTTCTGGCTGTTTAGGTCCCTTAGTCCATGCTCGACAGTAATTTTGGAATTATTTTTCTACTCTACCGTCTTTTGTCGTATCCACGTCTGCTCCAACACCACGGAGAGCGTGGTACGCCACCTTATGGGACCCCTGGACCGAGGTGCCTCCGCAGCTGTGTTTCTTCTACACACCACGCTGTCCTGCACCATCTACGCCGAGGAGGTCGCTGGTCGCCAAGGTCTGTCATTGGACTCTATTATCTGTAAACATATAACTGCTGTTTTACTCATTCTAAATGCCTCAACGGCCAGTAAATGTCGCTAACTTACGTAAATGTAACCTAGTAACCCTTTCATGTGACTGCTCTTTTTCTCATTCTAAGGGCCTAAGAGGCCAATTATTCTATGGCTGTTTGGTATTTCTTGTTTTCGGAGTAAAGTGTTTTTAAACTTGACCAAGTTCTTTTTTAATTCCCATGGCAAGCTACCCCTGTGTAAACTGCTCATTCTTTTGGTTTAGTAATTTATTTAAGATGGCAGCACACCCCCTTTTCTTTTAATGTCGTGGTTATAATGGCAGTGGCTTTGGGGGACATTGCGCTTGGTTTGGCCACAGTTGACTCTGTTTCGTAGCCACGGCGTCTAAATACAGATTTTATTTGGTTATTTCTTTTTTGTCAGCCCATCGCCCTGTTGGGCTCTATTTGTCGTGTTTGGTGTTGCCAGTAAAATGTTGTAATAAGAAAAGCATACAATCTGCATGGCGTGCCCTAAACCTCATGGTTAAGCGATTTATCGCTGTCAAACACTCTGGCCACACGTTGTTAAATGTGACTGGTCTTGTACAGTGTACAGTTCCCCGATACTGAAAGTGGAGGCAGGTTTTTAACGTTCTTGTCGTTTGTAACGTTCTTGTCAAGGGTAATAGAAAAAGTGCATTTAACTTATTCGCGCCCATTACAGATCTCCGAAGCAGCGCCCCTTGTTAAAATATGTACAGTCTGTGGTTTAAATAATAATAAAATTTCATCGTAATTTGACATTAAATGGTTCCAGTTAATGGGCTGGTCTATAACGAGTTGTGATATGACAGGAGGCTCTGTTTCATTTTAAAACCATTGTTGGTATCCAAACTCTTGTTCCCTTTTTGATTTCTGTTTAATGTAATTGTTGCCGATCTCAGTTCTTTCTCTTCGCGTATATAGTGTTTTGTATCGGTATTAAAGTTTGGCAAATGGTGAATGATGTGTGGGGAAAACCCTGGTCCAAACTTTTCACATGTTTGATTTCAGTTAAGCAACACTCTGAAAGGTGACAATTAAAGTTACCATTGAGTCTTATGTAAGTCCTAGAAAAAATTTGTATATTCACTTCTACATTTCAAAAGTTGAAAAACTTGGTAGTTAATGTGGTTATGCTTATCCTGCCTGATGAGTAAATATGGGAAAGAGGCAGTTGATAACTAATTTAAGAAAGATTAAACTAACTTTCTAAGGAAGAGCAATAAATCAAAGACTTGTCTAAAAGGTTCTGTTTTGAATATCTTAAACAGCAAAGTTTACTGTGATTACTGATCTGATTGTAACATGATTTTTAAATTATTGCTTTCCTTAAAGAACTAATTTCGTTGGAAGTGTTTATGCTATGTTAGGTAATTGCGTTGAGTGTTGTTCCTGGTTTATCAGCAACCAATATTTTATGTGACTTTGTAATTTAGAAACAAATACTTAAGGTGATAAGGTTGTCCCTATTCAGTCGCTCCATTCTTTTCCTTTGGGAGTCAGCTAATGTAACAACGTTTTGAGAAGCTGGAAACGATATGGTATTGTTTTCTCATGCAAGAGTTCACATAATTTCATGTCCTGCAGTCGATCCAACTAATTTGCCACAGCCAGTATCTAAATAGAGCGCAATGATCCTAGAGACATAACCTGTCACAACATCTGTTTGAACTGCCCAATACAATCTAAATGGCAAAAATGCTGTGAACAAAAATTTCTTGCTGGATTGGAAATGAATCTGCCAAAGACCGATGATCATTGTAGATGTTCAAAGACCTGAACTTAACACCACCGTTAGAACGTCACAGTGCATAGCCGTGTATAGCTGTAGCGTCTTTGAGTAGTAGTCAAAACGTCCTCGGTCCCAGGTTAGAAATCCGCCAATGCTTAAATTTTGATTAATAATCAGCATTGGCCGCCCAAGATATCCGGTACAAAAAGTCACCCTCGTAGGCCAACGGCCTTGTCAAAGATAGGGGAAGAGCGGATAGAGGTTCAGGCCACTCTCTTGTCCTAGGGGTGGGAAACTGCCCCTACAGGCGGAATAATCAGTAATGATTAACGGCATGAGGGTGCAGCAGGCAATCTAACCATTACGTTAATGACATTTAACGTGTATCCACAGCATATGGAGTCTGTAATTGGAAAGTGTCATGATGAACTCACCAATGGCAAAAGAGTCCGGAATAGTCCCCCCATTCGGATCTCCAGGAGGGGACTGCCGAGGGAGAGGTGACCATGAGTAAAAGATTGAATAATCAACGAAAGGATGATGTACTACGAATCGTGGCGTGGAATGTCCGAAGCTGGAACATGGTAGGGAAGGTAGAAAGTCTGAAAAGGGAAATGCAAAGGCTCAATGTAGATACAGTAGGGGTCAGTGAAGAGGAAAGAAGACAACATTTTCAGATGAGTATAGGGTAATATCAACAGCAGCAGAAAATGGTATAACATGAGTGGGATTCGTTATGAATAGGCACGTAGGATGGAGAATGTGTTACTGTGAACAGTTCAGTGACAGGGTTGTTCTTATCACAGTCGACAGCAAACCAACGCTGACAACGATACTTCAGGTATATATTCCGACGTCGCAAACTGAAGCTGAAGAGACAGAGAAAGTATATGAAGATATCGAAAGTGTAATACAGAGTGTAAAGGGAGACGAATAGCTAATAGTAGTAGGAAACTGGAATGCAGTTGTAGGGGAATGAGTAGAAAAAGTGGTTACAGGAGAATATGGGCTTGGGACAAGGTATGAGAGAGGAGAAAGACTACTTAAGTTCCGTAACAAGTTTCAGTTAGTAATAGCGAATACACTGTTCGAGAATCACAAGAGGAGGAAGTATACTTGGAAAAGGGCGGGAGATACGAGAGGATTTCAGTTAGATTACATCAAGGTCAGACAGAGATTCCGAAATCAGATACTGGACTGTAAGGCGTGTTCAGGAGCAGATATAGACTCAGATCACAATATAGTAGTGATGAAGAGTAGGCTGAAGTTTAAGATATTATCAAGAACAATCAATACCCAAAGAAGTGGGATACAGAAGTACTAAGGAATGACGAGATACGAAGTTCTCTAAGGCTATAGACACAGCAATAAGGAATAGCTCAGTAGGTAGTATAGTTGAGGAGGAATGGACATTGCTAAAAAGGGACATCACGGATGTTGGAAAGAATAACATAGGTACAAATAAGGTAACTGCGATGAAACCACGGGGAACATAAGAAATACTTCAATATGTCGAGGGAAGGAGGAAGTACAAAAAAAATCCGGGAAACTCAGGAACAGAGAAATACAAGTCGCTGAGCAAAGAAATAAACGGGAAGTGCAGGAAAGCTAAGACGAAATGGTGGCATGAAAAATGTGAAGACTTCGAAAAAGAAATGATTGTCGGCAGGACAGACTCATAATACAGAAAAGTCAAAACAACCTTCGCTGACATTAAAGTAAGTGTGGTAACATTAAGAGTGCAACGTGAATTCCACTGCTAAATTCAGATGAGAGAGCGGATAGGTGGAAAGAATACCTTGAAAGTCTCTATGACGGGGAAGATTTGTATGATGTGATAGAAGAGGAAACAGGAGTCGATTTGGTAGAGATAGGGGATCCAGTATTAGAGTTCACCAGTACTTTAGATCAAAAAAGGCAGAAGAGATGGAAAACATCCCTCAGAATTTCTAAAATGATTCGGGGAAATAGCAACAAAACGGTTGTTCATGTTGGTGTGTAGAATCTTTGGGTCTGGAGACATACCATCTGACTTTCGGAAAAATATCATCCACACAATCCCTAAGATTGCAACAGCTGACAAGTGTGAGAATTATCGCACAGTCAGCTTAAAAGATCATGCAGCAAGAGTTATTTTTAGGAATAATATACAGAAGAATGAAAAAGAAAATTAAGGATGTGCTAGATGACGATCATTTCGGCTTTAGGAAAAGTAAAGGCACGACAGAGGCAATTCTGATGATGTGGTTTATAATGGAAGCAAGACTAAATAAAAATCGAGACACGTTCAGAGGATTTTTCGACCTGCTAAAAGCGTTCGATAATGTAAAACGGTGCAAGATGTTCTAAATTCTGAAAAAAGTAGGGGTAAGCTATAGGAAGAGACAAGTAATATACAATATGAACAACATCCAAGAGGGAATAATAAGAGTGGACGACCAAGATCGAAGTGCTTGAGTTTAAAAGGGTCTAAGACAGGGAAATAGTCTTTCGCCCATACTGTTCAGTCTGTACATCGAAGAAGCAATGATGGAAAATACACAAAGGTTTAGAAGTGGAATTAAAATACAAGGTGAAAGGATATTTAGCGGTACGATTCGCTGATGATGACATGATCAGCTGAAGGGAACGAACAATCTAATGAGTACCGAATATGGATTGAGAATAAATCGAAGAAAGACGAAAGTAATAAGAAGTAGCAGAAATGAAAACAGCAAGATACTTAACATCAGAATTGGCGGTCACAAAGTAGATGAAGTTAAGCAATTCAGTAGGTAGTAAAATAACCACTGACCGATGGAGCAAGGTGGACATCAAAAACAGACTACCAATAGCAGAAAGGGCATTCCTGGCCAAGAGAAGTCAACTAGTATGAAACATAGGCCCCAATGTAAGGAAGAAATTTCTTAGAATGTAGGTGTGAAGTACAGCATTGCATGGTGATGAAAATGGACTGTGAGAAAACCGGAACAGAGGAGAATCGAGCCATTTGAGATGTTGTGCTACAGACGAATTTTGAAAATTAGGTGGACTGATAAGGTAAGTAACGAGGAGGTTCTGCGTAGATTCGTAGAGGAAAGGAATATTTGGAAATCACTTATAAGGAGGAGAGACAGGATGGTTGGGGATCTGTTAAGACATGAGGGAATGACTTCCATAATACTAGAGGGAACTGTAGAGGGCAAAAACAGTAGAGGAAGATAAAGATTGGAATACATCCAGCAAGTAACTGAGAACGTCGGATGCAAGTACTGCACTGAGATGAAAAGGTTAGCACAGGAGAAGAACTCGTGGCCGGCCGCATCACACTATTCAGAAAACTGATGACCCAAAAAAAGTGCTTCGTACATCTCCAACGAGCCTGTGATAAGCCAAACACATATCTTTGGATGCAGTCAGCATTTCAGAAAACAAGTTTCGTGATTGTTGTACTCTAATAGCTACTGTTGGAGAACCACTACAATCACAGAACCGCTCATATCTCAGGTCATGGACAGCTTTGCAGTGAGTAGTAGGTGGGCGAACGTCATAGCCTGAGAAAGGCAGTCTGTAGTTTGCTCTCATGCCTCTTAAATTTTGGGAGTCCATTGAATATCTATTTTGCCTGCTGTGTGTTTGGTTGATAAGGCATTTGTCAGTGGTGCCTGGATGGTAACTGTGTGAGATAAGTGTCTGCAATAATAATTAACAATTCCAATAAATTAGAGTAGTTCTTGAAACATATGTGGCCACTGTAGTTGACTAATGATCTGCCTTCGCTGATAACTGAATGATCAAGAAAGATAACTATTGACTGATACAGTTTGCATTCACTGACATTGACTATGAAATCAAGTTTATAGAAGGTGTCGGAAACTATTTGGAGAAGCTCGTTGTCTTGGTGTTGAGAGGTAGAGAAGAGTAAAATATCGTCTAAGTCTGTGTATCAAAACGAAAACTTCTCTAAGTCTGTGCGGCATTTTTGACTGCATATGATATGCAAATGAATTCAAAAAGTAAAAGAGAGGTGATGACAGCTGTCTTTGGTATATTATCTTCGTCCATATGAATATGTAAATAAGACTTTTTTAGGCCAACACACTGAACACAGACGAAGATGCAAAATTATGAATAAGTTCCTGATATTGGACAACTGTCTGCGATGGTACACACGCTGAGAGCCCGATAGTCACCACACAGTCTATTTGTGTCACCCTTCTTAGCTACAAGATGAAAGGGTGAGGTCGAAGGACTATGAGACTGTCTGCTGATAATGGCTTATAATTACTCACCTGTAGCCAACTTGGCCATTTGAAGGTTAACCAGAGCTGATCTATGTGTCGTATGTTGAACTGGTGGTTGTTGGTTCTATGATGAGTGCTGGTGTGGATAGCACTTTGGTCTGAATCTGTCGGGACTTGGCGGTGTGTAGAGGTGGGGGAGACACAAAGTATACGTAAATAGCAATCAAATTGTAAGTTCACAATGGAATATTTATCAAAAGGATAGATTAGTCAGCAGTGGAGGCGGTACATTTATTCGGGTAAGGAATTTGATAATATCTGCCAAGGTTATGACGTACCCTGAATAAGAATGTGAGCTAACATGGGTGAAGTTAAACATTAAAGAATAAAAGTATTTTTAAATAAAAACAATCCAAGATAGCATGTAAGTTGTTAAGGTTTGAAACTTTTTAATCAGGAGACCATTTTCTATCACGGTATGATATTCATCAGACCACTACAGCTGCGCCTCGACACTTTCTCCATCCGTAATTCTTATAGAGTTGTAATGGTCTGAAGATGATTGTATCATGACCAGAACCGGACATCCGATTAACAAATTTTAAACTTTCTTTACTTGCATGTGATCGTAGTCTCTTTTTTATTTAAAAACTTTGTTTCCGAAAGGTGCTTAAGCATGAAACATGTCAGAAATGGTAGTTGGATGACTTGCTAGACCACCTCTGTCAGGAGATGTGGTGGTAGAGTGCTTTAGAGAAAAATTGCAGACCACCGTTAGTAGTCTTCGTGACCATTCCACTGTGCTTGTGGGCGGCTTCACCTACTAAAAATAGATCAGGAGAGTCGTACTATCAAACTGGTGCCACAGACAGTGATTCATCTGACATTATGCTGAATGTCATTTCCGAGAACTACTTCAAGCAGATGATGAGACCCACTGAGGAGAGTAACGTCATAGGCCTCCCGGCAGCAAACAGACCTGAAATTATTTAATCAGTTAGTGTAGTGGCGAGTATCAGTGATGCTAAGACTGTAAGAACAGCTATGACTGCAGGTATTAAAAGGAGAGTTGCGGCAGACAGGAAAATATTTTTGATTAGCAAGAGCGACAGAGCACAAATTGGAGAGCAGCTCAGAAGTCAGCATCAGATATTCAGTGCTGAAGATGAAATATGTAGCAGAGATGGTAAAAAATTAAAAACTTCGTTCAATAAGCTTTAGATTAGCACGTTCCGAGCAAAGTCTTGCGAGATGGGACAGACACATCGTAATTTAACAGACTTGTCAGAAAACTGCTACGTAAACAAACAGAACTTCATCACAAATTCAAGAGAAATCGAGTCCTAGCTGACAAACAAAAGCTGAGCGTAGTGAAAAGTGAGTGTAGGGAGAGTGATGAGTGACGCGTCCAGTGACTTCGAAAGTAAATTTTGTCATCCGATTCGCCATATCATATTAATATTTTTTCCATCACATTTGTTATCACCCTCTTTTATTAGCTTGGAATACAACGACTTATTTAATTTGCGATATCTTCTCGTTTGCACGAGTGGAAAGGTCAGAAACGTCTGATTTTTAAATACACTAATCTGTGCCGTTCCTTCGTCTGTAGCGACAATATGAGGAAGTTTTAGCACCAGAAGATTTTTAAGCTTTTACTGTTTCAAAGTATAGAGGAAACTTCCGCTAGCAGCAGCAGAAAAGAAGGTTGTTAAGCCGTCTACAATTTAAGGCCTACTTCTGTATTGACTATGTGTGATTATTCTTCCGCTGTTATTACTGTTAGTTGAATGATGAGAAAGTGGACCGTTTCATTTCAGTAATTGCTTGTATCCTTTTTCTTTGATAATACCGAACACCTACGCGTGTACCATTATCTTGTGGCTCTTCTATGTATAACTATTTTGTTTGTGTAATTTAATTCAATATCACCTCCGTATCTTACGTGAGTAAACGTGTAGTACTAGAGCGCAACGAGGGTAAGGTCTGCTAAGTTACCTCTTAAGTTGATAGGCGTCTACAGCTTAAGTCTATTTGTGGTTCAAAATGGTTCAAATGGTTCTGAGCACTATGAGACGTAACTACTGCTGTCATCAGTCCCCTATAACTTAGAACTACTTAAACCTAACTAACCTAAGGACATCATACACATCCATGCCCGAGGCAGGATTCGAACCTGCGACCGTAGCGGTCGCGTGGTTTCAGACTGTAGCGCCTAGAACCGCTCGGCCACTCCGGCCGGCTTAGTCTATTTGTGAGCTGAACCTATATTTCCCCACAGCACCCGATTAAATCACATTATTCTCACATGTATGTACTGCAGAACCCTTTTATAATGTTCATTGTGCTTCTGAGACCTTCGCTAAGGGAAAATCCGTAACCATATTTCATGACTATGGACATTCATACAAATATGCGGTCACATTCAGTATACGTATGTCAGTATGGTGCTGGCACTGAATTACTTCTGAATTACTATCACTAATAATCATTTTCAAATATCATTTGTTTGAGGACGTGAATCATTCTTTAATATTCTTAATTGTTTAATACTAAATTCCCGTATGACATTCAGTCACGCTTCCCACATATACACTATAACATTTCTCAGTACTCATGACGTTGCTTTGGTGCTTAGGTTTCCTGTTACCTCTAACCATACTCCCCTATACATTATTTCTCTCCTACACAACAATTCTTCTGCTATTTTGTAAATATCCTTCTTCGTTAAACTTACACAGCTTATACGACGGTCGTTTAATAGGTAATGCACCGCTTTTTTTTCTCAGAACATATTGATTGCTAAGAGTCAAAATCTTGTGACCATATACATCAACATGCCTTGTTCATGTCCTATTTTTCTACGTAGTCTCTATGACGTTCTATGGCCGTAAGCCAACGTTGTGGAGGAGCATGTATACCCATCTGGTAAAAGCTCTCGTCCTGCACGACTAACACTCTCCTAATCTTCAGAATAGAAAACCTTTAAGCGGCCCAAAGAGTTGCAAGTCCAACGGTGATAGGTCTGGACTGTAGGGTGGATGAGACAGTGATGTCGGTCCGAATTTGGCGATGTGTTCGCGGGTTCTCAGATTTGTTTGTGGGCGTGCATTATCTTGTTAGAGCAAGAATTCTGTGAATTCTTGTCCGATCGAACACATCGGAAACGGTTCTTGAGTTTATTCAGAGTCTTCACGTATGCCTCTGAATTGATGTTTGACCCTCTTGGCATCACATCCACGAGAAAAATGCCATCACAATCGTAGAAGACTGTCACCATGACTTTTCCGGCACAGGGTGTTGTCTTGAATTTCTTCGTTTGTGGTGAATGAGGATGATGCCACTCCATGGGTTACCTTTCTGTTTCCGGCGCAAAGTCGTGTACCCAGCTTTCGTCCCCCGTAACAATATGTGGCAGAAAGGCTTCTCCGTAAAGGCTACAGCATGTTGACTTTTATGGCTCAATTATTTGTCACTGCAACATGAGTTCCGTTTCCTATCGTACAGCCTTCTTTTCCGTCCATGGAATCGGATATGACAAACAACAAAAGGCTTCATGGGGCTTAACTTGCATCCGGTAGGTGTAACCTCTTATTATAACTGATTTCTTGCTGAACACAGTCACGTTTAATGAAAATAAACCTGATAGTTCTTGGCGGTGTAGTAACATATCGGCTTCTGCACGAGAATTAGGTTGTGATTCTTCCATATACATTACTTTTGGGTAGTCCGCCCCTGATAGCTGAGCGGTCAGCGCGACGGAATGTGACACCTAACGGCCCGGGTTCGCTTCCCGCTTGGGTCGGAGATATTCTCCGCTCAGGGACTGGGTGTTGTGTTGTCCTTATCATCATCATTTCATCCCCATCGACACGCAAGTCACCAAAGTAGCGTCAACTTGACAGACTTGCACCAGGCGAACGGTCTACCCGACGGGAGGCCCTCGCCACATAGTATTTCCATTTTAACTTTTGGGTAAACAAATTGGATATTTCTTTGATGACAGAATCTACTGTGTGGCATTGGCGCTCTAAACAGGTCTAGCTGTTTACTTACTACCAATAAACATTTCCCCTTGCACAAATCTAGCTTCACACTCCCAGGTTGTTGTTGTTGTGGTCTTCAGTCCTGCTACTCTATCCTGTGCAAGCTTCTTCATCTCCCAGTACCTACTGCAATCTACATTCTTCTGAATCTGCTTAGTGTATTCATCTCTTGGTCTCCCTCTACGATTGTTACCCTCCACGTTGCCCTCCAGTACTACATTGGTGATCCCTCGATGCCTCAGAACATGTCCTACCAACCGATCCCTTCTTCTACTCAAGTTGTGCCACAAACTCCTCTTCTCCCTAATTCTATTCAATACCTCCTCATTAGTTATGTGATCTACCCATCTAATTTTCAGCTTTCTCCTGTAGCACCACATTTCGAAACCTTCTATTCTCTTCTTGTCCAAACTATTTATCGTCCATGTTTCACTTCCATACATGGCTACACTCCATACAAATACTTTCAGAAACGACCTCCTGACAGATAAATCTATACTCGATGTTAACAAATTTCTCTTCTTCAGAAACGCTTTCCTTGCCATTGCCGGTCTACATTTTATATCCTCTCTACTTCGACCATCATCAGTTATTTTGTTCCTCAAATAGCAAAACTCCTTTACTAATTTAAGTGTCTCATTTCCTAATCTAATTCCCTTAGCATCACCCGATTTCATTCGACCACATTCCATTATCCTCGTTTTGCTTTTGTTGATGTTCATCTTATACCCTCCTTTCAAGATACTGTCCATTCCATTCAACTGCTCTTTCAAGACCTTTGCTGTCTCTGAGAGAATTACAATGTCATTGGCGAGCCTCAAAGTTTTTATTTCTTCTCCATCCTTTTTAATACCTACTCCGAACTTTTCTTTTGTTTCCTTTATTGCCTTGCTCAATATACAGATTGAATAATATCGAGGATAGGCTACAACCCTGTCTCACTCCCTTCCTAACCACTGCTTCCCATTCATGTCCCTCGACTCTTATAACTGCCATCTGCTTTCCGTACAAATTGTAAATAGCCTTTTGCGCTCTGTATTTTACCCTTGTCACCTTGAGAATTTGAAAGAGAGTATTCCATTCAACATTGGTCAAAAGCTTTCTCTAAGTCTACAAATGCTAGAAACGTAGATTTGCCTTTTCCTTAATCTTTCTTCTAAGATAAATCGTAGGGTCAGTATTGCCTCACGTGTTCCAGCATTTCTATGGAATCCAAACTGATCTTTCCCGGAGGCGGCTTCTACCAGTTTTTCCATTCGTCTGTAAAGAATTCGCGTTAGTATAAGAAATCCATATCTAGCGCAAAGGTAATTATCTGCTCATCAGCTACTAGGAATGGGTACTTTTCTGTCACTACTCCGAAAGTAATTGGGATAAAAGCTTGTGTCTTGTTCGTTTCGATTTGTTCCCCATTGCACTCAGTATATGTTGGGGAAAGCTGACATAGGTTTAGCTTCATTTATTTCGTTAAACAATTCCTTAGACGTTACCCATGTCATTGCTCCCGTATCTAAACATATCAGCATCAGTGAGATACATATTACAGCTTTCAATAGTGCCTGAACTTCCTCCTCATGGTTCTCATATTTACAACCAACATCGCTATCCCATAACATGTCTCTCGTACTTTGATCTTCATCGTATCTGATAAACCTGACATTGTGATATAGTTCACCACCGTTAGGGTCCCCCCGCCGTAGCTTGAGAGCCTAGCCTCACTGGATTGAGTTTTCCGACTGTGGGAGAGGACTGACATCACTGCTGCCCATGGCTTAAATAATTGTTGCGGTTTGGCCCCCTCCTCATGAGTTAGCATCTCTTCGCGGGGTGGGTTCTTCCCGTGCACTGCCTCCCTGGTCGCCGTGCATTGGCGCCGCATTCCGATACCGAGAATTGTTTGTGTTTGGGTTATTCTGGGTCCGCCTAGTAAACCATTGCCTCCTCTATCCCCAATCCGACCCTGTGTCCTATTTTGATAGCGTGTGTTGTAACGTTTCCCCCTTTTTCTCTAAACCCATTTCTGCCAGCACAGTAATTTCCATTTCCATATGAGTTACCATTATTTCCGTTGTTCGGAGGTGAAGGGAACCACCCGCTAAAATCTCTATTATTATTATGAGTATTATGATTACCATTCATTCCAGAATTACCTCAAACGATTCCATTCTTTCCTGATATTTTTGACTATTCATGTATAATATGGATTGAATCTAATACCAACAAAAGGTACTCCAAATCTGTTTCCGACACCATTACAAGTTTAATCTCGTCCATTTACAAGTAATTTACTCATCAAAATCCTAACCACATCTGGATGGAGCCTTTGTTGATATACACTACTGGCCATTAAAATTGCTACACCAAGAAGAAATGCAGATGATAAACGGGTATTCATTGGACAAATATATTATACTAGAACTGACATGTGATTACATTTTCACGCAATTTGGTTTCATAGATCCTGAGAAATCAGTATCCAGAACAACAATCTCTGGCCGTAATAACGGCCTTGATACGCATGGGCATTGAGTCAAACGAGCTCGGATGGCGTGTACAGGTACAGCCTCCCATGGAGCTTCGATACCACAGTTTATCAAGAGTAGTGACTGGCGTATTGTGAAGAGCCACTTGCTCGGCCACCATTGACCAGACGTTTCCTATTGGTGAGAGATCTGGAGAATGTGCTGGCCAGGGCAGCAGTCGAACATTTCCTGTATCCAGAAAGGCCCGTACAGGACCTGCAACATTCGGTCGTGCATTATCCTGCTGAAATGTAGTGTTCCTCAGGGATCGAATGAGGGGTAGAGCCACGAGTCGTAACCCATCTGAAATGTAACGTCACTGTTCAAAGTGCCGTCAATGCGAGCAAGAGGTGACCGAGACTGTAACCTATGGCATCCCATACCATCACGCCGGCGGATACGCCAGTATGGTGATGACGAATACATGCTTCCAATGTGCGTTCACCGCGTCGTTGCCAAACACGGATGCGACCATCATGATGCTGTAAAGAGAACCAGGATTCATCCGAAAAAAATGACGTTTTGTCATTCGTACACCCAGGCTCGTCGTTGAGTACACCATCGCAGGCGCTCCTGTCTGTGATGCAGCGTCAAGGGTAACCGCGGCCATGGTCTCTGAGCTGATACTCCATGCTGCTGCAAACGTCGTCGAACTGTTCGTGCGGATGGTTGTTGTCTTGCAAACGTCTCCATCTGTTGACTCAGGGATCGAGACGTGGCTGCACGATCCGTTACAGCCATGCGGATAAGATGCCTGTCATCTCGACTGCTAGTGATACGAGGCCGCTGGGATTCAGCACGGCGTTCCGTATTACCCTCCTGAACCCACGGATTCCATATTCTACTAACAGTCATTGGATCTCGACCAAGGCGAGCAGCAATGTCGCGATACGAGAAACCGCAATCGCGATAGGCTACAATCCGACCTTTACCAAAGTCGGAAACGTGACAGTACACATTCCTCCTCTTTACGCGAGGCATCACAACAAAGTTTCATCAGGCAACGCCGGTCAACCGCTGTTTGTGTATGAGAAATCGGTTGGAAACTTTCCTCATGTCAGCACGTTGTAGGTGTCGCCTCCGGCGCCAAACTTGTGTGAATGCTCTGAAAAGCTAATCATTTCCATATCACAGTATCTTCTTCCTGTCGGTTAAATTTCGCGTCTGTAGCACGACATCTTCGTGGTGTAGCAGTTTTAATGACCAGCAGTGTATTTTTCAAAATTCTTCCTCAACGCACCTTTACCTGTGTACAGCTCAGGTTTAAATACTTCTCAGCTGAATCGTCCTTGCACAGCCCTATAACAAAATTTACTGGGGAAAGTCTGCTCAAAATGCACGTATTTTGGATATTTTTCTGCCGTATCTGCAGTCCAAAGCCAGGCGTCACCTTGAAACAAACCAACCAAATAATTTATCTTTTGTATTTCTGTCCAGCTTTGCGATAACACATTCCTAGAGGATATGTACGTTTTTCGTCTGCTCTGAAACAGTTGCACTTATGTGTGATTTAGAATACTCTCATTCAACAAAAAGATTCGGAAGTGTATGCACTAGCTGCTGCACTGGCACAAAAGTTGCAGGAGTGTTCACCTAATCGTTTATCTGATGCTTACTCTGGTCTAAGAACTGCGTTTGCAGCTCGTATTCCCACCCCCACTAATCTGCCCGCTAGGGGACGGATGCTCCGTCGTATCTACTGGTGGAGAAGCTATACGAAATGCACTTCCACCCTCCACAGCGCTCGTCTTGGCGTTATTTCCTGTATCCGGTGTCAACTCACTTCGGATTTGCCCCCTAATGGCTTTAATATTCTCATCTACCCTCGCGATAATTTCATTTCCTTTCTCTGTAACAAGCTTTTCAGCGGCCTCGCTACAAATCCGATACCCGTGTACCACTTTTTGTGCCAGGGCTGTCTTACTGTCAAAGTCACCCTTGTCTATACGGTCCTGAAACTTCTCTCTGCTAGAATGTATCACAGTTGCTCTAACTTTAAGCGATTTACCTCTTTTGTCAATTTCTTAACCTCTTCTGGTATTTTCTCACACGTTTCGATAGAATTCGCTGGCACTGTTACATCTTTTTCTAGTTCGAAACGTGTTACACGTAAGGTGTCTCGCCGTGCAGGCAGCTGACCGAACTTACTTGTAGGTTTCTGCTGCTCATCAAGTACCTTGGTAAGGGCATTACGCATTATAGTGAAATCATTTTTAAAATCTTCATGATCATCTGCTATCATTTGACATACAATTCGTATGTACCACAAGCTATTTTCGTAAGATTATCATTCATTTGCTTCATACCGCTACCGGAGAGGGCTCGTATTTGTTGGATTAATATATAATTTCTCCGGCTGTCTAAAATAATATCGTTTCATATTATTGGTGTGAAGTTACTCAACGGCCGTTGTGGCCGAGAGGTTCTAGGCGCTTCAGTATGGAACCACGCGGCTGCTACGCTCGCAGGTTCGAATCCTGCCTCGGGTATGGATGTGTGTGATGCCCTTAGGTTAGATAGGTGTCCGTAGTTCTATCTCTAGAGGACTGATGACCTCAGATGTTAAGTCGCATAGTGCTCAGAGCCATTTGAACCATTTTTGAAATAACCATAGTGCTTAGAGCCATTTGAACCATTTTGAAGTTACTTCTGGCGGTTTTTTTTGTGCCTTCCACTACGAAATTATAGTACATATGCGCTTCACCAAACATATACTCTAAGCAACGTGACGTATCTAACGTATCATATCGCGGTGCCGATGCCGCGTCCTCGCTTCTTGCTGGCGTCAGCCAGGCCCCTTTTGGCAATGGTGACGTCAATCCCCCATCATTGTGAACACATACTAACTTCTGTACGAACAGTGTCGGTTGTTTATGCTCAGTTATTTCACAGATTACTGAATTTGGTGCCGTTTTTATGCGTGCATTAACCTCACACGGATCCACAACATTATTAACACTCAAACAATTCTAGTTATTATTACTACTCGCCACTTTGACACAAAATAAAATATCCACAAATGTTTATAAACTGCAGTAAGGTGTTTGTAGCTACCTTCAGCAATATGCGACGCACACTACACAGTACTACTGTTGTGCAAATGCAATAAATTTGAAATTTATCACAACAGTGACGGATGGCCAAAGTAAATTTTGCGGTCCTCTCCTACCTTACATGACGTTATACCATTCCTTATGTCGCAAAAATACTGACTCCAGTCATCGAAATTTTTTTATGCATTCTCTTCTGTTGCTATGTCTCTTTCAACTTATGTGAGGATACTCAAGAAAAGAAAACGAAAAAACAGATATTGGTACTTTGTATCCCAATGGAGTTATAGATCCTGCCATGGTCGCCAGTGCAGTAGGATGTAATAAAACATGTATTTAATTGCATAAATGAGAATATGCATCTGTATTTAAATGTGTTGAGTTGGAACTTGTGACACCTGGGGACACAGTCTCATAATACCACCATTTAGTTTCCAATTTCAGCGTAATTAAACTGGCTTCTTACGGAGCATTTTCTTAAATACAGATCTGTTCTCTGTTGTTTTTAGTTTTGCTGAACAATTGTGGCAGCACCTTGTATCTCTTATTTCGTCTAAGAGGCGATGATGTATGAATTGTTTGTCGGATCCTGTGTAAATGTTCGGTCGCCGTGCAGTTATATGGACTTCATTTCCTTGTTGCAGAATTCTTTTTATGCAACGCTCTTTTGGAACACAACTTGAAACAATTTCTGGTATGCACTTTTAACTTCTGCAGCTCACTTATTATTTCACTTCATGGAAACACACACTTTTAACATTACTCACAACTGCAGCTGTACATAATCCGACATGACATTGCCTCCCATCTCCATATTTCCCCACTAACTGACAATTCACGACTGACAGTCCGTGACGCCTGCCCAGACTCAAAAACCACAAAAAAATATGAGCTCAGCTCAGAGATATACCTATATTATGCAAAGACTACTCGTAATGCCTTCTTCATTTGTGACAGCACGTTGTTTTCTGGTATCCTCACGTTCATGTAGAATATTTCTGTATACTGTTTGAGATTGTTTAGGTTAATTACATTTTATCGAGAAAATAAAGGTTGTTAAAGAGAGAACTGCGTAGATAATTTGTCCTTCAGGTACAGCCTGAAGTCCCACTTCAGCCTGGAAACCTGTACTTTTGAGGCCATTAGTGGTTGTACAGAAAGCATTATAATTTGTAAACAAGCACTAGCCAGTATTCTTGGTATTGAATGGAACACTAATAGAAGACAAGAGGGGAAAACCAAGACCAAAGAACGTATCTGAAAAACGCAGGAATATCATTCGGGATTTCATTAATAGATACCCAGATACAAGAGTCATTACACAAGGAGAGGTAATCCTAATAGAAAATACCTGTCTCCAGAACACTACGAATGAAACTGTATCACCTATATATGGAGAGTTTTACTGGCAGTGCAGAATAACGAACAACAATCACCTTATTCACACACCTTTTTGGAACAGAATTGAATTGACATTTTGATGAACCCAATTTGGCCACATTTGAGCCGAGAGTCTTTCGAGGAATGACTGTGAGAAGCAATAAATCAGAAACAGAGAAAAGAAACATCCTAAGAGACAAAGAGCTTCACCTTCGGAAAGCTGAAGAAGCCCAGACGCGAATGAAAATAGATTTTGAGAATCTGCTGGGAGTGAAAAGCTTTTCACAACAGTATTTGGTATGAAACAAAACATACCACTTACATACCAGTGTCACATTTTATTTCAGGCAGTTGTAAACATTGCAGAGAAAGGCAAGATACCCACAATACACCTCACACCTCTCCACTACTAACGCCTACCAACCAATGAAGCTAAACTGAAAAACATCGAGAATTTTATGCTGGAGTGAGGAGCAAAATGCCCACATCACTCAAACTACAGGGTAGACAAGCGACAGATCAACAAACACGAGGGCAGTGGCATCAACGACTAAGACTGAAAGCGACTCAGAAAATTCGTGGGATGATGAAGACGATAAGTAAAGAAAGAGTTTTGTAGTTTTACGGGTTTTTGATGTGAAATAATTAAATTATGTTCGGTTTATTTTTTATTTTTTTCGTAGACAAAACTTTAAGGGATATTGTCAAAAATTTGTGGGTAATTTATATTGTTAACTCTGAAAACGCAAATATAGACAAAATGTAACCCAGTCATAATCAGTAAAATACTACTGATACGCGTTGCATAAAATATCTCAAAAGTAACATTGTTTCCGCCGCCCCAGACGAAGAAGGAAGTTGCCCGGTTTGTGGACATGATAAGTTGCGCAAAAGGAGTGAAAACTTTCAATGTGAGAAGCACAGCAATCTGCTTTCGATGCAATTAGGACAGCCTTAGCAAATCCTCCCATCCTTGCCATCCTGGACTTGGACCGGCCTTTTGTGGTGCAGACCGACATCTCGAAAAATGGCTCTGAGCACTACGGGACTTAACTTCTGAGGTCATCAGTCCCCTAGAACTTAGAACAACTTAAACCTAACTAACCTAAGGACTTCACACACATCCGTAGCGGTCGCGCGGTTCCAGACTGTAGCGCCTAGAACCGATCGATCGGCCACCGCGGCCGGCCGGACATCTCGAATTCAGGTGTTGCTGCTGTGCTTTCACAAGATGAGGATGAACGCTAACCTATAGCTTTTGCCTCGAGAGCTCTCTCTCCCCATAAACTGAAATATTCTGTTTCTGGCGGTGATGTTCACCCTGGAAATTTAAATTCTACCGCAGCAACAGCAGTTTACACTCTAAACCAATAATCGGGCTTTGAACTTGGTCTCCAAGAAATACAGGACGTATTGCCCACTGAGTCTTTGGTATTTCGGCATTTCGCTTCATGGTGAACCATGTATGTGAGGGATGGTGAATCCGATAACGGATGCCTTGAACCGGATGTCTGGAGGAGGATGAGAGCGGGAATCATTATGAACAGGACGTAGAAAGTCTGCATTGGTTCATGGGAGAGTTGACTGAAGTTCCACAACGTCTACTAACATTAAGAAAAAACAGTTCAAATCCTGCAGAAAAATCAAGCATGAATTCCTTGCTGGTGAACAGGTACCTGGTTATCCTATGGGAGAAGGGATCGAATGTTAACAGACAAACCACAATGAAAGAGTCAAGAGTGCCTAGCGAGTTACTGCGAGTGATTTTCCAGTACTTCAACAATTCATTCATCGGTGGGTATTTGGGGCTTGGTAAAACTTTTACAAATATTAAAGAATAGTTCACCTGGCCTACACTGTGTAAGGATTTCAGGAGATTAGTGGAGGCATGTAAAGTAGCTAAGCTGAATTCGATCTCTCGAAAGGAGTTTGTACACTCCTCTAGGGAGAATTATCCAATGGATAAGGTATTTGTTGATTACATAGGCCCCTTGCTGCGAATCCGTAATGGCAGCCGTTACATGTGGATGGTGGTGGATGGTCTCTGAAGATTCGTAAGGAAGTACCTGTAGTCTTGATTGCGTGCCACCTATTTATTATGTTTTTCATTTTTATGCTCCTGCGAAAAATTGTCAGTGATAATACCCCCGCTACAGTTTATGAAATTCTGCTTCGGGAATGAGATACGCCACTCCACTACCATACCCTATTACCCGTGACAGTGTTTCACGGGAAGAGTTAACCAAAGTTCATCCGAATATTTTTGCACGCTGAGTCATACCATAAGTGGGACGTTTCGCTTTGCTGGTTGAGCTTGCCTTTAATTCTCTCCATCATGAAGGGATTGTGGCTATCCCAGCATCCATAACATTGAGCAATCCCCTTAACTCCCCCTTGGATAACTTGTGTTGTGTGAATGATCTTCTCCCCGAGAAGAAAACGCCAAAGGTTATCCAAGAGAACCGGAGATTGGGCGACGTTTTCGTTAGCAACTTTGCTATAGGTGGACAGCGTATGGGTGCCATTTCAAGCAAGTTAGCGCCTCGTTCTGTTGGTCCTTGCAAGTCAATCTCAGTGTGCACGGTCCACAACACCAAACGGGCAAGTTATCTAGGGCTCACGTCTCTCAGGTTAAGGATGGAGCATATTCTAGGTTTCTTGGCTGGCTATCTCCTTTTGCCAACAAGATGGGGTTCTCTGCCTTTTTGTGCGAGACCATGAACCGTGGGGCTCGCTTGTATCTCTCGATTGTCAGTGGTGGACTCTGAGGCGTAGCGCCGTATAACGGTCCTGCCTTGGAGGTGGTTTAGTGGGAGACGTGTCTCAGAGCTGGATAGTGACAGATGGTGACGCGAGACTGGACGCGCACGTAGTTTATGTATCAGCCGATAGAGGACAGTATTGGACAGGGGGACTGTGATTTTAGTTTCGATTGTGCCCACTAGAATGCACTAAATTAACTGAATGTTTTTCATAAACTATTCCAGTATTTTCATAAAGTGATATTATGTCTTTTCGTGTATGTAAAATGTAATAAATGTGTTTTAGCAGTATGAATGATGCGTGAGTGTGGTTTAAGGTTAATATGAAGATAATTGTTTAACGAGTTATGTAGTAGGGTTTAGTGTGGGAACATTTCGAAGAAGTATGGATATGAACAAAGGGGATTTTTGTGGAATAGATTTGTAAAATAAGTTCATTCAGGTATAAATAACAATAGTAAATAACTTTATACATAAATAAAACTGCAGCATACTAAATAATTACGTACGTAAAAGGTGCAGTCGTTAGGTTTGCTATTTTGCTTTTGGTTATTGATGAAAAGCGCGGGCTGACGCGGGAGAGTGTTGTTTTGCTGTTGGCTGTTGAGTAAACTGACCAATGGTAAAGCAATATTCTTCGTGCGCCATTCTCTGTTGGTAGAGAAGACTGAGAATATTCTAGAGAAGAGTCGAAGCCTAGCCATGAAACAGTTCGGACGTGTGTAGTAATAGTTCCGATGGAAACGATAAGTTGCCGGATCTAGCAGTGTTTCATACGTCAAAAGTGTGGCAAAGTGACGGCATAATTATTCGGATGGGCGTGTAGAAATTTCGGAAATTTTAAGTGAATTTTGTGACGAAATTGGCGCGGCGTATTGAGCAGCTCGGTGGCTAAAAACTGTGACTGCATTTGGTAGCGACAGACTTAATATTTGGCGAGCCTTATCAATCAAAAACAATACCTATTTTTGTAGCTATTACGTTTTCGGGAAATGCAGCACCATAAACTTGCTAACGTGAGTGAAAGGGATTGTGAGTGACTGTGTTAAGACTAGCACGGGCTTGGCAGTGATACTTGTTTACCTAAGTTTCAGAATATATTAATTGAGGACCAAATTTCCAGTCTTTTATTTCCCGAAACGTAGATTAGTAACTTTAATTGCAGCCTGGTTCACGTCGAAGTTCAGTAGGTTTCACTCGGCTTCCCTACTGATGATCTGCTGAGACAATGTTCACAGGTAGGTGCTGGTCCGTCGTAAAGGGACGGAAAGAACCGCGCTGCCGCACGTCGTGTGGCGATCTTCGTGCTTGCGGCGTCTTCGTAGTTGAAAGGTCGGCTCAAAGTAGTAAGGGGTCGGAGGGACGTCCATGGCACGGAGCACGTGGCCACGGAGTGCTGTGCTGTTAGCTGGAGAAGCCGTGAGCCCGTTGGGGCTTACATGTAGTAAGCGTTGCACCACGCAGTGGAGAATGGCAAAACAAAGGCACGCTGGCGACCGAGGCGTTGCGAAGTAGGCAGGCACAGATAGCCTTGCTGACAGCAGCAGTCTACTGACAGAGTGACACAAGGACGCACACAGACAGAGCGCCGAGCGAAGGCTGGAGAGTGCTAAGGAAACTGAGGCCAGCACGCTAAATTACACTGCAATATACTGCGGGAGAAATAACAAAAAGCTACCCCCGAGGGTAAAAAACGTCCTCCTGCCGGATATAAATAGTGGAGCGCAGGCAGCAACAGACAGAAGCCATTAGGAAACAGTTCGGATCTGAGGGCGGACGTGGTCCGTGTACGGATGTTCAATCTTCGTTGGTGACGATTCAGGAAGTCTGTTCCAGCTCGCAGGAGTCATCCGTTCGCCGCCAGATGTCAATTTCAGCTCTGGAGGTCGATCTTGGTTGATCTTGGTCACAGGCGCTGCCGGGGACTGACGCCCGGACTTCACGGCAACCCGGCCCCACGGCACGTGGTCCGTCCGTGACGGGAGCTCGCGCACATCGCGACTGACGGCTTCCCAGCCGCCGGTGCAGCAGGTGTCGGCAGCTGGCCTCACGGCGACGCGGCTCCGTGGGCGTGCCCGTACTGGGGCGCCGAGCGGCGACGAGTTCATCTCAGCCACAGGGCGTCCTGACTTCAGCGGAGCACTGGAGGCCTGAGGCTCCCGAGTGCGATCAGCGGCGCGCGTTGCGCCCATTGTCGGAGAACCTAAACAGCAGCATCCAGGTGGAGGGATCCACAGGGCTGGGCAGCGACGACGAGGGAGAAATTGTAAAGAAAGTTCAATAAATAATTGTAAAACTCCACCCCGTCTCAGTTGTTGGTGCAGCCACTGTGTCTTCTGGTAACAAGTGGAGCAGAAGTCGTAACAAGTAGCAAACGGACGTAACATATGCAAGGAACACCGCGGTGACCGAGCCGCGTCCGCTGTTTGTGGCTGCCGGGCTATGTCCCGGGGAGCTGGGTTAAGAGGGACAATCTGAAGCGTGGATTTCAATACAAAAAGGTCTGGTGAGCAGTTTGAATGATTTTTGTTCTGGACTGTTGGAGCCTTGCTGTGAAGTACCTTGTTGTGAACGTGGTGTCTGAACATTGCCTGAGTGACGTGAAACTTTTACCGTTCACATGAATTTTGCTGTCGTTAAACTGTGTACAGTTATGGTGTGTCATGGTACTAGACGATCTACCAGAATATGCAGTAATCAGTGTAAATTGTACTAATCTCTAGTGAATTAGTAAGTCTAAATTACTATTCTGCGCGTTTATCTCGTATTGCAGTACAGGTCGGAACTTCCGTCTTACTGTGGGTTATTTTTAAGAATCTTGAAATTTAGAAATCTTTCCTTGGCAACTGTATAAGCAACTTGAAGTAAGCACATTGATTAAGCTTTCTGACCGTTTGTTACAGTGTGGATTCACGGTTGTCATTAAACTACATCCTGTGTATGAGCGTGGTGTTAATTTGGACTTCTAGGGGTCTGCTGTTTACGCTCACCTAACAGTCGAATTACTCCGATTTCTTATTAGTAGTAACAGTTCCCTAAAAATTCGTCCAAGGTGTAATTATAATATAGGTGCTAGTTGGCGAAGTATTTAAGCCATTTATTTAAGCTCTTCACTGTCTGCACCGGTATGAAATCATCTCTTGAATCTTTTCGTATTAATACTTGAGTCAGTTTCATTGTGGCGACTGACAAACCTTAGAAGACCTTCTGTAGGATTAGGCCTTGTCAGTTGAGCGTGGTCATTTTACTGTCCCGCCCCTCTCCGGGCATCCTCCTAACGCTGTATTCCTTTCTGTGTTAATCGCCATGTATTAACCTAATCTAACTTTAGTTTAAGTTTTTTTAACATATAATTCGATAGCACTCTATGTGGACTGGTGAATCCGTTAACTTCCTTTGCCGTGAGGTCCGTCGTTGTTTTCTTGGCCTGACATGCAATTTGCTTAAACATTACATTATTGTTGTATCAGTTTTATTGTCGTCACTTTCAATCATGGATATTTTTACTAAGCCACTTCATTCAGTTCTATTATAGGAGTTAAGCTTTTCATTCCTTGATGCAGCTATCGAATGACTTAAACCAAAGTTTTTAAGATTCTTAATGTTGTTTGATTTTACGTCTGTTAAGCTCATTAACTCAACAACTGTAACTAATTTAGAATTTCAAGTAGAAGCGTCTACCATTTGTGAGAAACAATACAAACAATTGTAGTTAGATTTTTTTTGCACTAATTCGTCAGTGTCACCGCACTGGCTCACTAAGATGCAGTGGTTTAATGACGTGTCACATTTTGTTTTGTTGAATACAGTGTTGTATTTGTTTGTTTGTGTTTGTTATTACAACCTTGGGTCCCCCATTCCACCGCACAGCCGAATGCGTTCAAGATTAATGCGTTTTTGAAGGAATCCGGTGCAATGTCAATGTTCTTCGACTCAGAAAGACATTTGACACCGTCATGCACTGCCGTTTAGTGAAAAAAAAATCGGATTGTCTTTTTGATTGAACTGAAGAACTTCCTGCAGATAAAATTCAAGACGTCACTCTTTAACGAACAAAATCGATAGATATTAAGGTAATTTCCGGATCACCCCCAGCGAGTGTGATAGAACCGTTATATTTTTACATTGTATGTAAATGATGTAGTACAAAGCGTCGAAAGCTCTTTAGGAGTGTTCGCAGATGGTACTCTTGTCTACAGGATAGAAGCAACTCCAGAAACCAGTATCAAAAGTGTGTGAATTCCTAAGGGACCAAACTGCTGAGGTCATCGGTTCCTAGACTTACACACTACTTAAACTAAGTTACACTAACAGCAACACACACACCTATGCTCGAGGGAGGACTCGAATCTCCGGCGAGAGGGGCCACGCAATCCGTGACATGGCGCCTCAAACCCGCGCGGCAAGCCGGTATCGATTTGTAGAATGACCTGCAGTTGATTGATTAATATAGCAGGCTCTGGCAGTTGACCGTGAACGTAAGCTAATGTAACATATTGTGCATATTTAGGAAAATATTCCACTACTGTGCAACTACACTACTGATGACGTCTTGCTGGATTGAGTATCTATCGTAAAATCTCTAGCAGTGTCTACCCCGAACAACCTTACGTGGGATGGCAACATAAAACAAATAGTAGGAAAAGATGATCCCAGGCTGAGAGTATCTTAAGACAATGTAACTCATCCACATAAGAAGTAGATTATAAGGCGTTTGTTCGACTGTTTGTAACCTCCCCCTCACTTATCGACCTTAATGACAGTGAAAAATTAAACCGCGTGTACCTAATGGAAATTTGGGAAAAGCAATCGTCACCGAAGTTAATCCGTCGGTAAAGAGGGAGGAAAGGGTTACATCTAAATGAAAGAAAAATTGCAAATGAAACTGGTTCAAGATGGTTCAAATGGCTCCGAGCACTATGGGACTTAACTTCTGAGGTCATCAGTCCCCTAGAACTTAGAACTTCCTAAACCTAACTAACCTAAGGACATCACACACATCCATGCCCGAGGCAGGATTCGAACCTGCGACCATAGCGGTCGCGCGGTTCCAGACTGTAGCGCCTAGAACCGCTCGGCCAACTAGGCCGGCTGAAATTGGTGGAAATTAATTTTGAAAAGGGGTAAAGTTAATAAAGAAAGTAAATGTGCGGCCGTTACGTTAACAATCAACTAGCGGTAATTAGATATTTGAGATTTGGGGGAAATTACGGTCGCCAGTCCTATGGACAATTACTATAGTAACTGAAAAAGAAAGGTTATTACACGTATAATTAGCACTAGAAGCGTGGCAACTGAAAGTTTGTGAGAAGTAATAAATTTCGTTACACTCTGACTTAATTTAGCAAAAGAATTAATAAAACCGGGAAATCGAAAGTTAATTTAGTGACTGAAGTTAATAGTGAGCTTTCTTTCTGAAGCACATCGAAATTCAGTAAAATACGGTTAGTCTTGGACTACCTCAACAATCATTTCAAAAGCTACTTGAATCTACGCAATTTAGAAATAAGAGATTTAACTTTGATCTTGAATTAAATGATTCGGAACAATTAACAATAGTAAAATTTAGTACGTACCAAGCTGAGCTGCAGTCACATGTAAGCTAAAATACGGTAACACAACTCGCACTCTTAATTTGTGCTTGTGTAATCTAAATATTGTAGCCAGCTATGAATACCTTAACTGAACTTTGAAATTAAAGCAGTGAAATCGAATGATGCTGGCGTTTGAATTTCAACGACACTCGGGTTCATTCCGGAAAAGGAAGGGACCCTGCTTGGTAATGCAATTGGGACAATGAGCAACAAAGGTTCATGCTACGTTGCTGTAGTAATTCTGTGATTTGAACAGTTTGAAAAGCTGAGATCTGCCACACAGTTCTAAAACTTTACGTGCTTCCAGTCTTCCTTGTTGGTTGATTGAAGGTATGAAGCCGTCGATGGAGGAGGTGGCGACAGTCACTCATTGTCGGCCGTCGCTGTTGCAGAAGCTGGATGTTGGCGCACCTTCTTCTCGACACGGTCACCAGGCGAAACGGGCTCTTGATGTGCGCCAGCTAATGCTTCCCGTCCGCGACACCGTGTCAGAAACTATCATAGCAAGTCGAGCGCAATTACATGCTGCCCAACCCCGAAAGCGCGGCAACTCGCGGGAGCGTCACACAACACACCTGCTCCACTGCACCACCCGAGCCAGACTCTCCCTCTGCCCGCGTTCCACGCGACAGAGTTAACACTACCAAAGATCCTAAACACTTTGGTTCTCCACACGACCTATCGATGTATTCATTCGATAGCATAGTTTTCCGTAGGCGACACCCAGCGTATAAATACAAGTAATATTCACAAAACAAACCAACATAAATGCATAAATAAATATATATATACAAACAGTAAAACAATTAGATTACATAAAGATACAGAAATGTCACATCTTCAGGTAACAAAATAAGGAAAAAAATTTATAGTGCAACAGATGGAAATAGGAGGATATGCATTTCCGGCGTTACATGTTCCTTGAGTACTGTTCAACAATATGAGATCCTTACCCGGTAGATTGGGTAGGAGAAGATCCTACGAAGAGCCCTGCATCTCGCCACGGGAATGTTTAGTCGGCGCGAGAGCGCTGCAGAGACACTGAACAAACTACAGCTGGAGACGTCACAAGACGTTTACTGTTGGCATTCGGAGAGTGCACATTCCGGGAAAAGTCGAACAACATGTTACTTTTCCAACATACATCTCACTCAGTGACTACGACAAGAACATTCGAGCAATTCTATCTAATACAGACGCTTGGCGACAGTCATTCTTCCCATACACCATTCGTGTTTGGAAGACGGACCGGGGGATCAGTCAGTGACACCAGAAGTTGCCTGCCACCAGCCTCACACCGCCAGGTGGCTTGCGGAGTGCGATGCGGCTGTAGATGTGGTGAGGTATGCCTGAATCTTGCCGGCTGCTCCACACTCGCCGAATGTCAGAACGATGAGGTTGTTCTCTAGTCATCTGCTCCAACTGTGTGAGCTTTACCGTAGAGGCCCAAGTTGTATCATGTACACGCTACTTCCTTTCACATATGTGAAGTGTTTGTTGTCTGATGTTCAGGTAGCGCTGAGTGGGTTGTTGTTGTTTGAGAGCTGATGCCAGAAAAACTGCAGCGTCTGTTGCTCTCGTTCGTGTGTCGGCAGGAATAGGGTTTGTGAACCGCAGACCGTGGAAGGCGCAAGCCTGGACAGTGCTGGAGCGGCATTTATTCTGGTTATGTAACGTCCGCAGCCAAGATATACACCAGAAAAAGAAAACAGAACCTCTTGAACGACTAGAGAGAAGTCGTTCATATTCACAACATATGTGTATTACTATGTTCTGCAGAAATGATTAGCATTTGAATCACGTTGGCCTGCGGGTTCACGGTCAACATTGATATCGTGGATCAACACTAACTATCTGCTTGCGGCGTTCGTTGTCGCTATAAACCGAAGGTAATGGATCAATTCGATTTGAGCAGACGTGCAGGATGCCACGCAGACATGTGCGCGAACCGTGCCGGCAACTCAGTATCAAGAGGCCGCATTATTGGCGTGAGGCAATGTGATGCATCCACCTGGGAAACTGCTGCTCGTGTGGAACGAAGTGTGTCGATAGCGCAACGGGTGTATGGAGAATTGTTCACGAAAGGCCGTAGAACACGAAGAAATGGGACAGGTCGCATCACCCAGACATTACCCGCCATCCATCCCCCCTCCCTCCCTCCCCCCCCCCCCCCCAAAGTAGTTCAACACCTCATCCAAATGACATTACAGAGCAGATCTGCGTCCTAAACGTGCAACACATTGTTCACTATCGGGGGTGACAGTCAGTCACCGTTTATTATGGCATGGGTTACATGTGCGGCGTCCACTTCTGCAGCTACCTTTGACGAATGTTCAAAAACATGATAGACAGCAATTCTGCGTGTAACGACGCCACTGGCGACAAGAATGTCATCAGATAGCGTTTTCGGACTAATCCAGTTCGGTTTGTTTGAAAATAATTTGCGCATTTTGGATCCCTGCAGACATGGGGAGCGGCATCACAGTGCCTGGATTCACGCAAGACATACAGCACCAACTCGAGGCCTTATAGCTTGGGCTCCTATTGAGTACAACCACAAATCACAGCTGGTGCATGTCCAGGACAGTGTGACCACTGTGACCTACGTGAATGACAACCTGTGACCGGTAACCATACACTTGTCTTTCATGGCAAGCCATCCCGAGCTTAGATTTCAGCTAGGTGGTCTAGGGGTAGCGTCTTTGATTCATAATCAAAACGTCTTCGGTCCCGGGTTCGATCCCCGCCACTGCCTAAATCTTGATAAATAATCAGCATTCCGGCATAAGAAGTCGGCCTCATTCTGCCAACGGCCTTGTCAAAGAGGGCGGAGGAGCGGATAGAGGTTCAGGGCACTCTCTTGTCCTAGGGGTGGGAAATTGCCCCTAAAGGCGGAAGAATCAGCAATGATCAACGACATGAGGATGCAGAAGGCAATGGAAACCACTGCATTAAAGACACGTAACGTGTATCCACAGGACATGTGGCCTGTAATTGAAGAAGTGTCATGATGATCTCTCCATTGACAAAAGATTCCGCAATAGTCCTCCATTCGGATCTCCGGGAGGGGACTGCCAAGGGGGAGGTTACCATGAGAAAAAGATTGAATAATCAATGAAAGGATAACGTTCTACGAGTCGGGGCGTGGAATGTCAGAAGCTTGAACGTGGTAGGGAAACAAGAAAATCTGAAAAGGGAATTGCAAAGGCTCAATCTAGATATAGTAGGGGTCAGTGAAGTGAAGTGGAAGGAAGACAAGGATTTTTGGTCAGGTGAGTATCGGGTAATATCAACAGCAGCAGAAAATGGTATAACAGGTGTAGGATTCGTTATGAATAGGAAGGTAGGGCAGAGGGTGTGTTACTGTGAACAGTTCAGTGACCGGGTTTTTCTAATCAGAATCGACAGCAGACCAACACCGACAACGATAGTTCAGGTATACATGCCGACGTCGCAAGCTGAAGATGAACAGATAGAGAAAGTGTATGAGGATATTGAAAGGGTAGTGCAGTATGTAAAGGGGGACGAAAATCTAATAGTCATGGGCGACTGGAATGCAGTTGTAGGGGAAGGAGTAGAAGAAAAGGTTGCAGGAGAATATGGGCTTGGGAAAAGCAATGAGAGAGGAGAAGAGTAATTGAGTTCTGTAACAAGTTTCAGCTAGTAATAGCGAATACCACGTTCAAGAATCACAAGAGGAGGAGGTATACTTGGAAAAGACCAGGAGATTCGGGAAGATTTCAATTAGATTACATCATAGTCAGACAGAGATTCCGAAATCAGATACTGGATTGTAAGGCGTACCCAGGAGCAGATATAGACTCAGATCACAATATAGTAGTGATGAAGAGTAGGCTGAAGTTCAAGACATTAGTCAGGAAGAATCAATACGCAAAGAAGTGGGATACGGAAGTACTAAGGAATGACGAGATACGTTTGAAGTTCTCTAACGCTATAGATACAGCAATAAGGAATTGCGCAGTAGGCAGTACGGTTGAAGAGGAATGGACATCTCTAAAAAGGGCCATCACAGAAGTTGGGAAGGAAAACATAGGTACAAAGAAGGTAGCTGCGAAGAAACCATGGGTAACAGAAGAAATACTTCAGTTGATTGATGAAAGGAGGAAGTACAAACATGTTCTGGGAAAATTAAGAATACAGAAATACAAGTCGCTGAGGAATGAAATAAATAGGAAGTGCAGGGAAGCTAAGACGAAATGGCTGCAGGAAAAATGTGAAGACATCGAGAAAGATATGATTGTCGGAAGGACAGACTCAGCATACAGGAAAGTCAAAACAACCTTTGGTGACATTAAAAGCAACGGTGGTAAGAGTGCAACGGGAATTCCACTGTTAAATGCAGAAGAGAGAGCAGACAGGTGGAAAGAATACATTGAAAGCCTCTATGAGGGTGAAGATTTGTCTGATGTGATAGAAGAAGAAACATGAGTCGATTTAGAAGAGATAGGGGATCCAGTATTAGAATCGGAATTTAAAAGAGCTTTGGAGGACTTACGGTCAAATAAGGCAGAAGGGATAGATAACATTCCATCAGAATTTCTAAAATCATTGGGGGAAGTGGCAACAAAACGACTATTCACGTTGGTGTGTAGAATATATGAGTCTGGCGATATACCATCTGACTTTCGGAAAAGCATCATCCACACAATTCCGAAGACGGCAAGAGCTGACAAGTGCGAGAATTATCGCACAATCAGCTTAACAGCTCATGCATCGAAGCTGCTTACAAGAATAAAATACAGAAGAACGGAAAAGAAAATTGAGAATGCGCTAGGTGACGATCACTTTGGCTTTAGGAAAAGTAAAGGGACGAGAGAGGCAATTCTGACGTTACGGCTAATAATGGAAGCAAGGCTAAAGAGAAATCAAGACACTTTCTTAGGATTTGTCGACCTGGAAAAAGCGTTCGACAATATAAAATGGTGCAAGTTGTTCGAGATTCTGAAAGAAGTAGGGGTAAGCTATAGGGAGAGACGGATCATATACAATATGTACAACAACCAAGAGGGAATAATAAGAGTGGACGATCAAGAACGAAGTGCTCGTATTAAGAAGGGTGTAAGACAAGGCTGTAGCCTTTCGCCCCTACTCTTCAATCTGTACATCGAGGAAGCAATGATGGAAATAAAAGAAAGGTTCAGGAGTGGAATTAAAATACAAGGTGAAAGGATATCAATAATACGATTCGCTGATGACATTGCTATCCTGAGCGAAAGTGAAGAAGAATTAAATGATCTGCTGAACGGAATGAACAGTCTAATGAGTACACAGTATGGTTTGAGAGTAAATCGGATAAAGACGAAGGTAATGAGAAGTAGTAGAAATGAGAACAGCGAGAAACTTAACATCAGGATTGATGGTCACGAAGTCAATGAAGTTAAGGAATTCTGCTACCTAGGCAGTAAAATAACCAATAACGGACGGAGCAAGGAGGACATCAAAAGCAGACTCGCTATGGCAAAAAACACATTTCTGGCCAAGAGAAGTCAACTAATTTCAAATACCGGCCTTAATTTGAGGACGAAATTTCTGAGGATGTACGTCTGGAGTACAGCAACGTTTGGTAGTGAAACATGGACTGTGGGAAAACCGGAACAGAAGAGCATCGAAGCATTTGAGATGTGGTGCTATAGACGAATGTTGAAAATTAGATGGACTGATAAGGTAAGGAGTGAGGAGGTTCTGCGCAGAATCGGAGAGGAAAGAAATATGTGGAAAACACTGATAAGGAGAAGGGACAGGATGATAGGACATCTGCTAAGACATGAGGGAATGACTTCCATGGTACTAGAGGGAGCTGTAGAGGGCAAAAACTGTAGAGGAAGACAGAGATTGGAATACGTCAAGCAAATAATTGAGGACGTAGGTTGCAAGTGCTACTCTGAGATGAAGAGGTTAGCACAGGAAAGGAATTCGTGGAGGGCCGCATCAAACCAGTCAGTAGACTGATGACCAAAAAAAAAAAAAAAGGTAATATCTGCCAGCACACGGCTGGAGTTTTTACTGCTTATCTTCATGCTTGACCCTAGATTGGAACGCAAGGTCGCCATGTCTCTCCCCATTTGAGAATGTTCGGAGCATTGTGGGCAAGACCCACCAGCAGGCTCGGGGTTTCGACGATTTGACGCGTCAATTGGACAGATGTGTCACGACGTCTGTCAGGAGGACATGCAACATTTGTATGAATCAGCGGCAAGCCGAATAACTGCTTGTGTAAGGGAGAGAGATGGACCAATTGACATCCTCAATTTGTGAAGCTCTTTCTCTTGAATAAATCATCCACCTTTTTTGAAATTGTGATGCACAATACATCTACCGATTTCCGTCCCATTCGAACAACTCCTTTGTGGTGCGTCCTTTTTCTTTTAGTATATTTTTAGAGGGTCAGAGAACTGCAAGAAAAGTGCTGGCCACGCAACTTCAAACATGCCGTCTTATGAGGTGGGTCAGTACCGCACGAGAAATACGAAATCTTGCATTATCTTGTAGAAAGGGAACGTCACCGTGATTTCGACAATGCGACACAACGGTAGAAATGTAATGCAGTGAACACACGGTGTGTCGTGGGGCGATCACTCTGTTTTTAAAATAATTGAAAAGCCACGATCGCTTGAATCGTTTATTAGATGATCGGTTTCAGCACTCTGAGGGTGCCATCATCAGATATGGTTTTATAGATGTTAATCCACGTTTCAGATCTCATGATGGCACCTTCAGAGAGCTGAAACCGGTCATCTAATAGACGATTGAAGCGATCGTGACTTTTCAGTTATTTTAGAAACGTAATGGCAACCGTCCAAATTATTGTCTATGCGAGCCACACGCCACTCGGGGTTAGCACCCCTGAAACCATCGACTCTCAGCTGCACGACGGTCGTGGCATTCTAACCATCGTGAGCAGCAGTGGCAAGGAACCACAAACCGCAGCCTCGATAGGCCACCATCATGCCGATGCCGGCCACATACATGTGTCACTTTGTCCGTCTAGCAGAATGCGGGCGGGCATTATCGTGGAGTAACATCACTTCAGGCCGCCTAACCGATAGTTGTTCTTTGACTGCGTCTGCAAGGCGTCGTAGTTGTTGCCAAAAAATATCAGCAGGGGTGGATTACATCTCCTGGAAGCAATTCGTAGTACACCGTGCCTTCGCTACTCCACCACATGGATAGCATTATTTTTTGTGGATGCACGACCGTCTTTGTATGGGTGGTTGCTGCTTTGTTTGGGCTCAACCATTCCTTTCTTTCCATTAGGTAAGCATAAAGACAGCTATTTCTCGTCGCCATTAACGATACAGGAGAGGAATTGTTGTGTCGTTTAGAAGCCAGTTCATGACGAGCAAACAGAGATGCACGTATGGTCACCCACTGGACGTTTTGGTTTAGAGCATGTGCTATCCACACACCCGATATTTGAACCTTCCCCAATGCATGCTAATGTCGCACAGTGCTAGACTGAACACAGTCCACCACATCTGCCAATTCCATAGTACGCTGAAGCCGATCTGTCTGCATTAATCCGTTTAAGCGATCTTTCCTGAAAGTGGAAAGTCACTACCGTCAAAAGGATCCTCCTTGAAACGATAAAACCATTATCCTGCCATGCTCTGTCCAGTTGCATTGCCCCACACTCGGTGCAAGTGGCAAATGGTTCAAATGGCTCTGAGCACCATGGGACTTCTGAGGTCGTGAGTCCCCTAGAACTTAGAACTACTTAAACCTAACTAACCAAAGGACATCACACACACCCATGCCCCAGGCAGGATTCGAACCTGCGACCGTAGTGGTCGCGCGGTTCCAGACTGAAGCGCCTAGAACCGCTCGGCCACATCGGCCGGCTCGGTGCAAATGTTTCTGGGTGCCTCAGCTGGTGTCACCCCTTCATTGAACCCAAACAGAAGAATATCTCGCAAATGTTCCGATTTCTCCAATCGGCACTTCATTTTCTAGTAACGACAGATTCACCACTGTCTCCAGATGATAAAACGACGATATGTAAACTCAAATGGCAACAATGAATTACAAATAAAAATGACAATCGAGAAATAAATCCACGTCAACCGGACTACCAACACGCAAAACGAAACCACTGCGCACTTATGCACTAACCTAATACCTCCTGTGAATTAGCCACTAACTATCAATGTATAGTTCTAAAATAAAAGCAGAGAATAGCTATCGATTCGTTCTACGTTACAGGGCTATTACAAATGATTGAAGCGATTTCATAAATTCACTGTAGCTCCATTCATTGACATATGGTCACGACACACTACAGATACGTAGAAAAACTCATAAAATTTTGTTCGGCTGAAGCCGCACTTCAGGTTTCTGCCGCCAGAGCGCTCGACAGCGCAGTGAGACAAAATGGCGACAGGAGCCGAGAAAGCGTATGTCGTGCTTGAAATGCACTCACATCAGTCAGTCATAACAGTGCAACGACACTTCAGGACGCAGTTCAACAAAGATCCACCAACTGCTAACTCCATTCGGCGATGGTATGCGCGGTTTAAAGCTTCTGGATGCCTCTGTAAGGGGAAATCAACGGGTCGGCCTGCAGTGAGCGAAGAAACGCGTGCGGGCAAGTTTCACGCGTAGCCCGCGGAAGTCGACGAATAAAGCAAGTAGGGAGCTATTTTCATCTTTCAACAGGATGATGCTCCACCGCACTTCCATCATGATGTTCGGCATTTCTTAAACAGGAGATTGGAAAACCGATGGATCGGTCGTGGTGAAGATCATGATCAGCAATTCATTTCATGGCCTCCACGCTCTCCCGACTTAAACCCATGCGATTTCTTTCTGTGGGGTTATGCGAAAGATTCAGTGTTTAAACCTCCTCTACCAAGAAACGTGCCAGAACTGCGAGCTCGCATCAACGATGCTTTCGAACTCATTGATGGGGACATGCTGCGCCAAGTGTGGGAGGAACTTGATTATCGGCTTGATGTCTGCCGAATCACTAAAGGGGCACATATCGAACATTTGTGAATGCCTAAAAAAACTTTTCGAGTTTTTGTATGTGTGTGCAAAGCGTTGTGAAAATATCTCAAATAATACAGTTATTGTAGAGCTGTGAAATCGCTTCAATCATTTGTAATAACCCTGTATTTTAACCTGTGACACAGACATACCGTTGGTCCGACACATGTTATTGATATTCACGTCGTTTATGTTGGCTTCCGTTAAGCTTATTATGATGTCGTCCGAAGAGCTGGGTGCCAAAGAAAGGTTGACACCTTGCAGCGAAACCACAGGAGAGTGTAGTCGCTACACGGCGCACTGACAAATCAGAAACGCCGGTGCTGCCGCGCCTCTCTACGCCATGCCAACGGCTCGTCAAGTTACGGCTGGGCAGACGAACGCTCGGCCGTAGTTCGCAGTTAACGATCAACAACAGTATCGCCTTAGATAGGTCGCCGGTTTCTTAAATGTTCTACGGAGAAAATTAATGTGAATATTATCTCAGTTATTCGATAAGTGAAGAGTCTTGTAAATTTGTCTGTACTAAGTGATACTTTAATATTCAGAGACGGTTCTACATCTACATGTACATGGATACTCTGCAGATCACATTTAAGAGACTGGCAGAGGATTCACCGAGCCACTTTCACAATTCTCCCTTATTCCAATCACTTATCACTTCACTAGTCGATAAACGACACCATCATCTGCAAACAACCAAAGGCGGCTGCTCAGATTGTCTCCCAAATCGTTTATATAGATAAGAAATAGCAAAGATCCTGTAACACTACCTTGGGGAACGTGAGAAATCACTTCTGTTTTACTCGATGACTTTCCGTAAATTACTACGAACTCTGACCTATCTGACAGAAAATCACGAATCCCGTCTCATAACTGAGACTATATTCCATAAGCACGCAATTTCATTACAAGCCGCTTGTGTGGCACAGTGTCAAAAGTCTTCCAGAAATCCAGATATATGGAATCCATTTCAAATCCCTTGTCATCAGCACTTAACACTTGGTGCGAGTAAAGAGCTAATTGTGCTTCACAAGAACGATGTATTATAAATCCGTGTTGACTGTATGTTGTAAGCACTCAGAATATTCTTGTGGAAATGGATTGTACAGAGTTAAGTAAATCTTCGTATCCAGAATAAAATTATCACTCTGCAGCGGAGTGTGCACTGATATGAAACTTCCTGGCAGATTAAAACTGTGAGCTGGACGGAGACTCGAACTCGGGACCTTTGCCTTTCGCGGGCAGGCGCTCTACCATCTGCCAGAAATTTTCAGATCGATGCACACTCCGCTGCAGAGTGAAAATTTCACTCTGGAAACATCCCCCAGAATGTGGCTAAGCCATATGTCTCCACAATATCATTTCTTACAGAAGTGCTAGTTCTGCAAGGTATGCAGGAGTGCTTCTGTGAAGTTTGGAAGGTACGAGACGAGGTACTGGTGGAATTAAAGCTGGGGGACTGGTCGGGAGTTGGGCTTGGCAGGCTCAGATGGTAAAGTACTTGACCGCGAAAGGCAAAGGTTCTGAGTTCGTGTCTCAGTCCGGCAAACAGTTTTAATCTGCCAGGATGTTTCAAATCCTCGTACCTATGTTGTAATAAAGTGAACTAATAATTTGTATGTTAACGTTCCGCTCAATCTCCTCCCGTATCAAACTCAAGAAACCACCACTGTGGCGGCGAGTATATTTTCGTACGGCACAACATTTATGACAGCATACGTATCGGCACATCACTAATGTCTTGACAGAGTTTGTTCCCGTAAAAATATGTTTAGGAGACGTATACGGCAAAGTAAAGTTTAATGTAGGAATGTCAGAGCATTTTAAAGTGAGAACTGGTCTTGAACAAAGTGACACATTATCTCTAACACATTTCATTTCATTTTAAGAAATACAGACAAAGAACACAAAAAAACTCTGCTCGAATAAGAGTTGATAATAACACAACATGCGCATCACACTCCTAATAATTGATACCAAATACGGCTTGCCGCTCATGGTAAGTTCGTACAGAAATACTGCAAGTAGAGCATGGCTACAAATTAAAGAGGAGAAAGATGAGTACCACACGGTCGTAAGAAATAATAGTACCACACTGACAGCTAATGAATTCACTTTTAAAAGACCGCATTTAAATTTTTGGGAAGCATTTTTAGCGAACAGGATAGAATGGAAACTGGGATTAAGGGAAAGATGACAGGGGCAAATGGAGCATATCTTGGCTTAGGGACCGTGTTGTGCAGTAGAGCTGTTTCGATAACTTTCAGTATTACGGTGTAATTCTCCCTGTAAATATATACCGGTCTGAAATAATTTCATTAAGGAAAACAGATGAAGAAAAACTGGTAATCCTCGAGAGAAAGATATTGACGAAAATATTTAGCCACAAGAGGGATCGCCAGTCTGGGAGTGAAGGACTCAAAACTAAGGACTGGTAGATCTCTACTCACTATCTGATAATCACTGAACCATGATGAAAAGAAGATCGGTGTGGGTAAGACACCTAATTAGAATGACGATGAAAGAATACCGCGACAGCATTCTCAAGAAGACGGGAGGATGATTTCAGCAGGGGCATGGAGGCGATGGACGTGAGAAAAAGAGAAATGGTCACGAAAACCAGGAACAGAAATGATTCGTGAAGAAGTGTAGAGAACACACACCTGGTCTCCCGCGGCAAAGCGACAATTTAGGAGAAGTAGATGAAATATCCAAGGATATGCACAGCAATTTTCTCTCCTAAAGCAGCCACGCTAAAAGTTGTGCTTTTTCTTCTGGATGAGTATTTTTCTTAAATTCGTCCCTCCTTCTCGTTGACTCAAAAACTTTACGTATGGGCCACCCTGAAGTAACGGCATTTCCGCTGATATGCCTTTAAATCCATTACAAATTCTTAGACTCTCGGTTCTTAATCTCAATAGTACTTTGGGAAGGAGGCGCCTTACAAACTTTTGCTGGTAGAATACGAAAGCGCCTGTCGACTTTCCTCGTTTGCAAGGTCCCTTCGCTCCGAGCGTCTATTCTCTCCCTCCACCGCTCTTCCTCCCCCTATAGCCACTCACTCGCTGTGGTGACGCCTTCTGGTAATTACCACCGCGAATATCCCTCTAATTGCGGAGCTCTTTATCCGAGTCGGGTCGTAATGAATGGAAACGAGAGGCCAACTTGGCGCGCTTGAGATCGTCTGCGCCTTCTGAGAGTCACCTACCGAGCGGATCGGAGGACAGGAGGAGAAAGATGGAGGTGCTGGCCGTTTGTCCCACACGGACAATTCATTTTCGCCGTGTATGGCTGTGTACGATACCACCGCTATGAAAAGAGTACACCTTTCTACACGCAGAAGCTATACGACCTTCACATGTGACAAATATGGAAGTACCACAACAAATAGGAAAAGCGGAAAGACCTGTATTTGAGAAGCGACGATCTTGCAGTATTTGAATTTCATACCTTGAATCAGTAATAAATCTTAGATTAAAATCTGCAGTGGAGTTTTGCGATACAGATCAGGACCACATTACTTAGTACCCATGAAGTTTTGTTTGTCATACAAAGACCAAGGCGGTAATTTTAAAATGTTGTTGTTGTTGGGGTATTCAGTCCGGGACTGGTTTGATGTAGCTCTCCACACTACTCTATCCTGTGCAAGCCTCTTCATCTCCGAGTAACTACTGCAACTTACATCTTTCTGAATCTACTTTGTGTATTAATCTCTTGGTCTCCCCCACGATTTTTACCCTCCACGCTGCCCTCCAATACTAAATTGGTGATCCCTTGATGCCTCGGAACGTGTCCTACCAACCGATCCCTTCGTCGAGTCAAGTTGGGCCACAAATTTCTCTTCTCCCCAATTCTATTCAGTACCTCCTCATTACATAAGTGATCTACCCATCTAATCTTCACAATTCTTCTGTAGCACCATGTTTCGAAGTTTCTATTCTCTTCTTGTCTAAACAATTTATCGTCCATGTTTCACTTCCGTACATGGCTACACTCCATACAAATCCTTTCAGAATAGGCTTCCTGACAAATCTATGCTCGATGTTTACAAATTTCTTTTCCTCACAAACACTGTAGTTGCCATAGCCAGTCTACATTTTATACTCTACCTACTTCAACCATCATCAGTTATTTTTCTTCCCAGACAGCAGAACTCATCTACGGCTTTAAGTGTCTCATTTCCTAATCTAATTCCCTCAGCATTACCTGATTTAATTCAACTACATTCCGTTATCCTCAATTTCCTTTAGTTGCTGTTCATCTTATGTCCTCCTTTCATCTGCTCCTCCTGGTTCTTTGCTGTCTCTGACAGAATTACAATGTCAACGACAAACCTCAAAGTTTTTGTTTCTTCTCCACGGATTTTAATTCCTATTCCAAAATTTTTCTTTTGTTTCCTTTACTACTTGCTCAATATATAGATTGTATAACATCGGGGATAAGCTACAATCCTGTTGACTCCCGTCCCACCTACTGCTTCGCTTTCATGCCCCCTCGACTCTTATAACTGCCATCTGGTTTCTGTACAAATTGTAATAGCCTTTCGCTCCTTGAATTTTACACCTGCCAACTTCAGAAAGAGAGTATTCCAGTCAACATTGGTCAAAAGCTTTCTCTAAGTGCAAATGCTAGAAACGTAGATTTGCCTTTCCTTAATCTATCTTCTAAGATAAGTCGTAGGGTCAGTATTGCCTCATGTGTTCCAACATTTCTATGAAATCCAAACTGATCTTCCTCGAGGTCAGCTTCTACCAGTTTTTCCATTAGTTTGTAAGGAACTCGCGTTAGTATTTTGAGCCGTTACGTATTAAACGACTTTCACATCTGTCAACACCTGCTTTCTTTGGGATTGGAATTATTATATTCTTCTTGAAATTTGAGGGTATTTCGCCTGTCTCATACATCTTGCTCATCAGATTGTAGAGTTTTGTCATGACTGGCTCTCCCAAGACCATCAATAGTTCTAATGGAATGTTACCTACTCCCAGGGCTCCATTTGAGCTCTTGATATTCATACAAGTGTTTCTCTTTTCTCCAAAGGTCTCTTTAATTTTACTGTAGGAAGTATCTATCTTACCCCAAGTGACATAAACCTCCACATCCTTACATTTGTCCTCCAGCCGTCCCTGCCTAGCCATTTTGCACTTCCGGTCGATCTCATTTTTGAGAAGTTTGTATTCCTTCTCGCCTGCTTCATTTACTGCATTTTTATATTTTCCCCTCTCATTAATTAAATTCAATATCTCTTCTGTCACCGAAGGATTTCTACTAGCTCTCGTCCTTTTACCTACTTGATCCTCTGCTGGCTTTCCGATTTCTTCTCTCAAAGCTACCCATTCTTCTTCAATTGTATTTTTTTCCCTGTTATAGTTAATTGTTCCCTAATGCTCTCTCTGAAACTGTCTACAACCTCTGGTTCTTTCAGTTTACCAAGGTCATATGTTCTTAAATTCCTACCTTTTTGCAGTTTCTTCATTTCTGATTTACAGTTCATAAACTTTAACATGTGAGCTATGAATTCTGTCTAACCTTTTTATCACAGTTAGACTAACATGGATTATTTCTTCTTATTTAGATACTTAATAAACTTTTTTTTCCAAATCATTCTCTACGCAACTATTTATCCTTAGGTATCACGTCGACTTCCACTTCGAGCCCTGTGATGCCATTATCCCACTTCATCTTCGCAGCTACTCTACGTTCCGTGTACTCAGTGAATTGACACTGTCACCTTTTTTCTCTTAGTGAAGCGTTCACTCAAATCTGTAATCCCTCTTCTGAGAGAGAAGCAAAATAGAGTAAACTAGGCTTTATACTAAATTTATTCAACACATCTACATCTTTTTTTAGCTTCCAGTTTTAATATGTTCGACTTAAGATGTCCAAGTACTGTTCACTGTCTGTCTCTTAAAATCTCTTACCTTAAGGGACGCTGTACACCTGGTTGTACCTTGCTACGGCTATTATTTTTAGTGCATTTTTAACGTTACGTTGTTTGTTTCACTTTTTTCGCACGTGCTATGCTATATTCGTTATGTTGTTAGATGCCATGCGTTTCAGGTACCAAAATTACCTTCTGTTAGAGATGCTTGTACTGTTTCATATTTTCTGAGAGACCAGCAATTTTCTTCACTATTCTGTTGTCAGACTATGACACAGTTCTTCCACATTCACACATCTAGCATCAGAAAGATGAAAGAAATTGCACTTCAGTTCGAAGAATTGTATGTTTCCAAGAAATCTGTGCCCGTTCAGTCCGAAGACAAGCCCGAAGCAGCTCGTGTAGTTTCCATTCTTTTACGAGGGTTGTTTTTTAAGTAAGGGCCGTTTTTATTTTAAAAAAAAAAGATACAAATACTTTTGTAAAAAAACTTTTATTTTCTGATTCTACACACTTTTACCTATTTTTCTACATAGTTGCCTTGTTTATTTAAGCACTTGTCATACCGTACAACTAAGTTTTTAATTCCCTCTTCAAAGAATTCGGTCGCCTGCTCCGACAGCCAAGAGTTCACGGCCGCTTTCACTTCATCGTCGTCATTGAAGCGCTGCCCGCCAAGATGGTGTTTCAGGTACCGGAAAAGGTGAAAATCGCTAGGAGCAAGGTCGGGGCTGTATGGTGCATGGTCCAAAACTTCCCAGCCAAAATAATCAATCAAATCCCGAGTCTTTTGAGAGGTGTGAGGCCTAGCGTTATCGTGCAGAACAAAACTCCTTTTGACAGCATGCCGCGCCTTTTGTTTTGAACTGCTCTGCGGAGCTTCTTTAGAGTTGCACAGTAGGCATCTGAGTTGCTTTTCGTTCCTCGTGGCATAAAGTCCACTAGCAAAGCACCGCGCCGGTCCCAGAACACAGTTGCCATAATCTTGCGATTTGACAGCGTCTGTTTGGCTTTGACCTTGACAGGTGAGGTTGTGTGTTGCCATTCCATCGATTGTCGCTTGCTTTCGGGAGTGATATGGGATACCCACGTTTCATCTCCAGTGACAATTTGACTCAACATGTCATCCCCTTCTTCCTCGTAACGAATCAAAAAGTCCAATGAAGTGGCAAATCTCTTCCCTTTGTGGTCCTCTGTGAGGAGTCTGGGTACCCACCGAGAACACAGTTTCCTAAAGTTTAGGTTTTCAGACACAATTTTGTACAAAACCGATCTTGAAACTTGTGGAAATTCCAAAGAAAGAGTGGAAATTTTGAATCTTCTGTACTCACGAATCTTTGTTTCGACAGCAGCCACCAAATCATCAGTGATCACAGAGGGCCGTCCTTAGCGTTCTTCGTCATGGACGTTTTGACGGCCATTTTTAAACTCTCTAACCCATTGACGCACTTTACCTTCACTCATTGCATTCGAGCCATAAACTTCTGTTAACTGACGACGACTTTCTGCAGCTGATAGGCTTCTCGCGGTCAAAAAACGTATCACTGACCGTACCTCACACGCGGCGGGCGATTCAATAATCGTAAACATTATAAAGTAGCACAGCGATGCGTACACGTCTGCTACAGAGCTGCAACTTGCGTCAGTGTGAACGGGAAGGATGCCGGCAACTGGCGCGGTGGCTTGTTGCGGCGTCCGCGCGAACTACGGGACTATACGCGCGAACGGCCCTTACTTAAAAAACAACCCTCGTAATTTCATTTACCAGTTTAACCGAATTAACTGAATTGCTAATTTTTCTTTTCGTTGACTGTCTTTTGCTTTAAACCAACACAGAATCGGTCAGTGCACGACGGTGGTACGGAAACAGTGTGTTCCAAAGCATCGTGCGCGGAAATGTTCCAAAGCATCGCGCGCGGAAATGCGAGTTTTCGGGGGTCATATCTGGGGGTTCTCTTGATCATACCCATAAGGGGGTCAAGTGTTTCGGCTAGTCCTTGGCTAAGAGACCATTTGTACACTTATCGGAAGGACGGGCAAACTGTAGCCTACCAACAGTGTAGAATCCAAGTGTAAACGTTACCCACTTCCTTGAAACCAATCACGCCGAGCATATCGTTTGGATTTTTGCATTAGTTGTGGTGTTGGTGCACCTTAAACGGTTATAGGTTTTTGAGAAATCCTCGAGAAATCATTAGTTTAGAGTACTAAAGATATGTATTAAGGTATAACCGTTTCTGCAATTTCTTTTCATAGCAAATCGTCGAAATTTTTACCATATGTTCCTAATCCTAGATTACTAAACCCTCGTAAAATTTACGGCTGTAGAAAGATGTAAGATAGACATTTTGTACTTACAGTAATTTGGTATGTAACCTACCACTGTAGACATAATAATTGTAATTAAGTAATGCGTAACCTATAATTTATGTCTTCCTTTGAATAAAATTGCAATAGTACGATTTACGATGGTTTAATAGGAATGTAACATCCCCCCCCCACCCAAATGCCGTTTAGTGTTCTGGGGTTAAGATGAAGTACTCGAGGAACTTTGAAACTTTTTTCGACAACATTATCCGTTACCGAAATCCAGAGGTTCAAGGTTACCTTACATGTGCACGTAATATCCGGTATGGGCTGTAACTGTTATTTTAGCTGATGTAGTGAACACATGGAAAGTGTTCTGGGGTCATCGCAAAGTTTCTGAGGTAACCAAACTATGGGTTTTTAGTCAGCATTTTTTCACGAATAACACACTGTGATAGGCTGTCTCTTTACAACTGGCACATCACGCCTATACAGGTTATCTTGAAGCGTAAATCACACGATGATGCCACCTGGCGGCGTGAGCAGCCTTAAAAAAATTGTTTTTCCATATGAATTTTTTACTTCCAAATCAAACATTGCGTTTTTTGGCCGACTGTAAGTGTATTTTAAAAAGTAGGACATTTTTATGTAGCGTAAAGTGAACTTCCATTGGACGGGAGGCTGTTTTGTTTTAAGTAAGACTAGGCAGTCTCAGTTGCTAAATGGTTCTTTATTTATTTAATTTGTGATGCGTTCCACTCTTACAGGAGCATCATCAGATATGTGGGTGAAAAACACGTTTCCTCAGTACAAATTTATGAGCCAAGAATCGGCTATAAAGCTACATTGTCAGTTGAATAAGGCGACTGGGAAACCATGACCCGAGTTGTGAAAAGAGCTTCACCAAAGACAAACTCACCGGATTGAAACAGTCGAGGACTTGCGTCCGTGTCACCTTGCAGAGTCGTATCTAGACGCGTTCCATATCACTCCAACTGCACACGCCCCACGCCATTACAGAGCCTCCACCACCTTAAACAGTCCCCTGTTGAAATGCAGGCTCCATGGATTCATGAGATTGTCTCCATACCCCTACACGTCCATCTGCTCGATACAATTTGAAATGAGACCCGTCCGACCAGGCAACATGTTTGCAGCCGTAAACAGCAATGTCGGTGTTGAAAGGCCCAGGCGAGGCGTAACGCATTGTGTCGTGCAGTCATGAAGGGTACATGAAGGTTCCTTTGCTCCGAAAGCCCATATCGATTATGTTTCGTTGAATGGTTCACACGCTGACCTTTGTTGATAGCCTAGCATTGAAATCAGTCGCAATTTACGGAATGGTTGCACTTCTGTCACGTTTAACGATTCTGTTCCGTCGTCGTTGGTGCTGTTCTTGTAGTATCTTTCTCCGCCCACAGCACTGTCGGAGATTTGATGTTCTTACCGAATTCCTGATATTTACTGTACACTCGCGAAATGGTCGTACGCAGAAATCCTACTTTATCACCACCTCGGAGATGCTGTGTCTCATCGCTCGTTCGCCGACTGTAACACCATGTTCAAATTATTACAGAAGTTTTCGGGAATATATGAAACATATTTTTTATATTTCATGGTTTCAAATGTATACCTTTAAACCAAATACTCCAAATTACCTATCGGGGTGTGTTTTACCTCTTAAAAACGAAATAGGGCAAGAAGTATACCATGCGTATTGCATTTTTCTGAACCATCTGCATACCTGCCAAGTTTAATAAAGATCGTTTATCAACGCTTGGGAATGTTACCTTGTCAGTGTTCTTCAAAAAGATCCCTCAGAAACTCGTTGAGGTGGATGTGTGTGCAGGACGTGCCGAAGCCGATCGTCGTCGGCAGCGCGTGACAATCGCATGCTGCCCTTTTCGGCTACGATATTATTACGCTTACTTTTATTTCGCCGTGTCACGTGGCTGCGAGTGGTTCAACGTTCTTTAAGGACAATTGGGTAAGTCGACGCTGATTTACGGCAACAATGAACCATGGACCCCGCCGTTGCTGGGGAGGCTTGCGTGCCTCAGCGATACAGATAGCCGCACCGTAGGTGCAACCACAACGGAGGGGTATCTGTTGAGAGGCCAGACAAACGCGTGGTTCCTGAAGAGGGGCAGCAGCCTCTTCAGTAGTTGCAGGGGCAACTGTCTGGATGATAGACTGATCTGGCCTTGTAACACTAACCAAAACAGCCTTGGTGTGCTGGAACTGCGAACGGTTGAAAGCAAGGGGAAACTACAGCCGTAATTTTTCCCGAGGGCATGCAGCTTTACTGTATGGTTAATGATGATGGCGTCCTCTTGGGTAAAATATTCCGGGGGTAAAATAGTCCCCCATTCGGATCTCCGGGCGGGGACTACTCAAGAGGACGTCGTTATCAGGAGAAAGAAAACTTGCGTTCTACGGATCGGAGCGTGGAATGTCAGATCCCTTAATCGGGCAGGTAGGTTAGAAAATTTAAAAAGGGAAATGGATAGGTTGAAGTTAGATATAGTGGGAATTAGTGAAGTTCGGTGGCAGGAGGAACAAGACTTTTGGTCAGGCGAATACGGGGTTATAATTACAAAGTCAAATAGGGGTAATGCAGGAGTAGGTTTAGTAACGAATAAAAGAATAGGACTGCGGGTTAGCTACTACAAACAGCATAGTGAACGCATTATTGTGGCCAAGATAGACACGAAGCCCACGCCCACTACAATAGTGCAAGTTTATATGCCAACTAGCTCTGCAGATGACGAAGAAATTGAAGAAATGTATGACGAAATAAAAGAAATTATTCAGATAGTGAAGGGAGACGAAAATTTAATAGTCATGGGTGCCCGGAATTCGGTAGTAGGAAAAGGGAGAGAAGGAAACGTAATAGGTGAACATGGATTGGGGTAAGAAATGAAAGAGGAAGCCACCTGGTAGAATTTTGCACAGAGCACAACTTAATCGTAGCTAACACTTGGTTCACGAATCATAAAAGAAGGTTGTATACACGGAAGAACCCTGGAGACAAGTACAGAAAGGGCAACAGCCTCAACGGGTGCAGGGCAAAGTCAGGACATGCGGGGACCAAGCAGCAATCGGTATTGTAATTGTAAACTGTCGAAGCTGCGTTGGTAAAGTACCGGAACTTCAAGCGCTGATAGAAAGCACCGAAGCCGAAATCGTTATAGGTACAGAAAGCTGGTTAAAGCCAGAGATAAATTCTGCCGAAATTTTTACAAAGGTACAGACGGTGTTTAGAAAGGATAGATTGCATGCAACCGGTGGTGGAGTGTTCGTCGCTGTTAGTAGTAGTTTATCCTGTAGTGAAATAGAAGTGGATAGTTCCTGTGAATTATTATGGGTGGAGGTTACACTCAACAACCAAGCTAGTTTAATAATTGGCTCCTTTTACCGACCTCCCGACTCAGCAGCATTAGTGCCAGAACAACTGAGAGAAAATTTGGAATACATTTCACATAAATTTTCTCAGCATGTTATAGTCTTAGGTGGAGATTTCAATTTACCAGATATAGACTGGGACACTCAGATGTTTAGGGCGGGTGGTAGGGACAGAGCATCGAGTGACATTATACTGAGTGCACTATCCGAAAATTACCTCGAGCAATTAAACAGAGAACCCACTAGTGGAGATAACATCTTGGACCTACTGATAACAAACAGACCCGAACTTTTCGACTCTGTATGTACAGAACAGGGAATCAATGATCATAAGGCCGTTGCAGCATTCCTGAATATGGAAGTTAGTAGGAATATAAGAAAAGGGAGGGAGGTTTATCTGTTTAGCAAGAGTAATAGAAGGCAGATTTCAGACTACCTAACAGATCAAAACGAAAATTTCCGTTCCGACACTGACAATGTTGAGTGTTTATGGAAAAAGTTCAAGGCAATCGTAAAACGCGTTTTAGACCGGTACGTGCCGAGTAAAACTGTGAGGGACGGTAAAACCTCACCGTGGTACAACAACAAAGTTAGGAAACTACTGCGAAAGCAAAGAGAGCTTCACTCTAAGTTTAAATGCAGCCAAAACCTCTCAGACAAACAGAAGCTAAACGATGTCAAAGTTAGCGTAAGGAGGGCTATGCGTGAAGCGTTCAGTGAATTCGAAAGTAAAATTCTATGTACCGACTTGACAGAAAATCCTGGGAAGTTCTGGTCTTACGTTAAATCAGTAAGTGGCTCGAAACAGCATATCCAGACGCTCCGGGATGATGATGGCATTGAAACAGAGGATGACACGCGTAAAGCTGAAATACTAAACACCTTTTTCCAAAGCTGTTTCACAGAGGAAGACCGCACTGCAGTTCCTTCTCTAAATCCTCGCACAAACGAAAAAATGGCTGACATCGAAATAAGTGTCCAAGGAATAGAAAAGCAACTGGAATCACTCAACAGAGGAAAGTCCACTGGACCTGACGGGATACCAATTCGATTCTACACAGAGTACGCGAAAGAACTTGCCCCCCACTTCTAACAGCCGTGTACCGCAAGTCTCTAGAGGAACGGAAGGTTCCAAATGATTGGAAAGGAGCAACAGGTAGTCCCAGTCTTCAAGAAGGGTCGTCGAGCAGATGTGCAAAACTATAGACCTATATCTCTGACGTCGATCTGTTGTAGAATTTTAGAACATGTTTTTTGCTCGAGTATCAGTCGTTTTTGGAAACCCAGAATCTACTCTGTAGGAATCAACATGGATTCCGGAAACAGCGATCGTGTGAGACCCAACACGCTTTATTAGTTCATGAGACCCAGAAAATATTAGATACAGGCTCCCAGGTAGATGCTATTTCTCTTGACTTCCGGAAGGCGTTCGATACAGTTCCGCACTGTCGCCTGATAAACAAAGTAAGAGCCTACGGAATATCAGACCAGCTGTGTGGCTGGATTGAAGAGTTCTTAGCAAACAGAACACAGCATGTTGTTATCAATGGAGAGACGTCTACAGACGTTAAAGTAACCTCTGGCGTGCCACAGGGGAGTGTTATGGGACCAGCGCTTTTCACAATATATATAAATGACCTAGTAGATAGTGGCGGAAGTCACATGCGGCTTTTCGCGGATGATGCTGTAGTATACAGAGAAGTTGCAGCATTAGAAAATTGTAGCGAAATGCAGGAAGATCTGCAGCGGATACGCACTTGGTGCAGGGAGTGGCAACTGACCCTTAACATAGACAAATGTAATGTATTGCGAATACATAGAAAGAAGGATCCTTTATTGTATGATTATATGATAGCGGAACAAACACTGGTAGCAGTTACTTCTGTAAAATATCTGGGAGTATGCGTGCGGAAGGATTTGAAGTGGAACGATCATATAAAATTAATTGTTGGTAAGGCGGGTACCAGGTTGAGATTCATTGGGAGAGTCCTTAGAAAATGTAGTCCATCAACAAAGGAGGTGGCTTACAAAACACTCGTTCGACATATAATTGAGTATTGCTCATCAGTGTGGGATCCGTACCAGATCGGGTTGATGGAGGAGATAGAGAAGATCCAAAGAAGAGCGGCGCGTTTCGTCACTGGGTTATTTGGTAACCGTGATAGCGTTACGGAGATGTTTAACAAACTCAAGTGGCAGAAGAAGAATGGGTAGCTTTGAGAGATGAAGTAGTGAAGGCAGCAGAGGATCTAGTGCGTAAAAAGACGAGGGCTGGTAGAAATCCTTGGGTAACAGAAGAAATATTGAATTTAATTGATGAAAGCAGAAAATATAAAAATTCAGTAAATGAAGCAGGCAAAAAGGAATACAAGCGTCTCAAAAATGTGATCTACAGCAAGTGCAAAATGGCTAAGCAGGGATGGCTAGAGGATAAATGTAAGGATGTAGAGGCTTGTCTCACTAGGGGTAAGATAGATACTGCCTACAGGAAAATTAGAGAGACCTTTGGAGAAAAGAGAACAACTTGTATGAATATTAAGAGCTGTGATGGAAATCCAGTTGTAAGCAAAGAAGGGAAAGCAGAGGGGTGGAAGGAGTATATAAATGCTCTATACCAGGGCGATGTACTTGAGGACAATATTATGGAAATGGAAGAGGATGTAGATGAAGAGGAAATGTGAGATACGATGCTGCGTGAAGAGTTTGACAGAGCACTGAAAGACCTGAGTCGAAAGAAGGCCCCGGGAGTAGACAACATTCCATTAGAACTACTGACGGCCTTGGGAGAGCCAGTCCTAACAAAACTCTACCATCTGGTGAGCAATATGTATGAGACAGGCGAAATACCCTCAGACTTCAAGTAGAATATAATAATTCCAATCCCAAAGAAAGCAGGTGTTGACAGATGTGAAAATTACCGAACTATCAGTTTAATAAGTCACGGCTGCAAAATACTAACGCAAATTCTTTACAGACGAATGGAAAAACTAGTAGAAGCCGACCTAGGGGAAGATCAGTTTGGATTCCGTATATATATTGGAACACGTGAGGCAATACTGACCCTACGACTTATCTTAGAAGCTACATTAAGGAAAGGCAAAGCTGCTTTTCTAGCATTTGTAGGCTTAGAGAAAGCTTTTGACAATGTTGACTTGAATACTCTCTTTCAAATTCTGAAGGTGTCAGGGGTAAAATATAGGGAGCGAAAGGCTATTTACAATTTGTATAGAAACCAAATGGCAGTTATAAGAGTTGAGGGGCATGAAAGGGAAGCAGTGGTTGGGAAGGGAGTGAGACAGGTTTGTAGTCTCTCCCCGATGTTATTCAATCTGTATATTGAGCAAGCAGTAAAGGAAACAAAAGAAAGATTCGGAGTAAGTATTAAAATCAACGGAGAAGAAATAAAAAGTTTGAGGTTCGCCGATGACATTGTAACTCTGTCAGAGACAGCAAATGACTTGGAAGAGCAGTTGATCGGAATGGACAGTGTTTTGAAAGGAGATACAACAAAAGCAAAACGAGGATAATGGAATGTAGTCGAATTAAATCGGGTGATGCTGTCAGAATTAGATTAGGAAATGAGGCACTTAAAGTAGTAAAGGAGCTTTGCTATTTGGGGAGCAAAATAACTCATGGCGGTCGAAGTAGAGAGGATATAAAATGTAGACTGGCAATGGAAAGGATAGCGTTTCTGAAGAAGAGAAATTTGTTAACATCGAGTATAGATTTAAGTGTCAGGAAGTCGTTTCTGAAGGTGTTGGTATGGAGTGTAGCCATGTATGGAAGTGAAACATGGACGATAAATAGTTTAGACAAAAAGAGAATAGAAGCTTTCGAAATGTGGTGCTACAGAATAATGCTGAAGATTAGATGGGTCGATCACGTAAGTAATGAGGAGGTGTTGAATAGGATTGGGGAGAAGAGAAGTTTGTGGCACAACTTGACTAGAAGAAGGGATCGGTTGGTAGGACATGTTTTGCGACATCAAGGGATCACCAATTTAGTTCAAATCGCTCTGAGCACTATCGGACTTTACATCTGAGGTCATCAGTCTTCTAGAACTTGGAACTACTTAAACCTAACTAACCTAAGGACATCACACACATCCATGCCCAAGGTAGGACTCGGACCTGCGACCGTAGCGGTCGCGCGGTTCCAGACTGAAGCGCCTAGAACCGCTCGGCCACAACGGCCGGCTACCAATTTAGTATTGGAGGGGGGCGTGGAGGGTAAAAATCGTAGAGGGAGACCAAGAGATGAATACAGCAAGCAGATTCAGAAGGATGTAGGTTGCAGTAGGTACTGGGAGGTGAAGAAGGTTGCACAGGATAGAGTAGCATGGTGAGCTGCATCCAACCAGTCTCAGGACTGAAGACCACAACAACAACAACAACAATCGGGAACTTCTCTGACAGTGCACTCAAAGGCAGAATGGCTCCTCTCTGTCAATTGCATAAAGTCCTTACCGATAAAACTCATGTCGCAGTTCTCTGTTAATCACATTCAACGGGTGATTTCGCTCTCATCTCGCAAACAACTGGAAACAGTGATAGAAGAACACTGCATCACACAGGATGAGAATTGAGCGCTGGACGCCGAATGTCGACGTGACTGGTCCGTTGTGGTGCACAAGGCTACACTCATCTGTATTTGTCGTTTACTTAATTTATTAATTTGATACTGACCTGAGAATCTTTTACAACTTCATCTTCGAGCACTTAACCACAGTTGTCGAAATGATAGAAACCCACAAATGCTTTACCACAGATATAATTCAAGAACAGTCTTAATCGCATTTATTGTTATTATAATACCGCCAACCGGTTTCAACCCGACGTATGGGTCATCTTCCATTGGTCGACTGCCGGTGGTGTCACTCCAGTCTACATAACGGCAGGAAACTATGTAGACAGGAGTGACACCAGCAGCATCCGACCAGTGGAAGATGACCCCTACGTCATGTTGAAACCGATTGGCGGTATAATAATAATAATGAATGCGATTAAGACTGTTTTTGAATTATTGATTAATCATACTAATCGCTGTTTCTCTCCACAACCATGTTGTCCAAAATTCTTTACCACAGAGTCTTCATTTTACTGAGTCGATTTCACACTACTTACCAGCTCATCCACCTCACTACTATGACTTTGACCGGCGGCGGAAAGCCACACGTGGACTTAATAGCAGTTCTTCCCAAAATGCCGTGCTCCAAAACGGGTGTATAATATTTTTTCTGGAGAGATTATGACAATTTTTGTGTAGGTAAGCAATGGTATTAGCATAGCTGTTCCCCTGAACTAGCTACGTATGTCAGTGTTTGACTATGCTGTGGATTCGACGAAGTGGATCCCTTAACATGATATTATAGACACAGAGCAGCATAAAAAAAATAGGGAAACACCGCGAGAACGTATGCTTGAACATGGATGCAGATTCTAGGCACGCCTTCAGGTCGTATTTCACCACGAACGGCAAATGAGAAATGTCCTCTATACGCTGCAACTATCAATTGTAGTCAGAGCAGTGTTCTGTGCAGTTACGAGCGCATTACGATGGACGTAAGTGAATTCGAGCGTGGGCGAATCGTAGGTGCTAACGTGAGAAGTGCTGAGGTAACCAAATAAGCCGAGGTGCTCGGTGTTTCAAGAGGTACGATATCGACGACTTATACCGCATACAGGGAAAGCGGGAAAATATCATCTGCCACGTAACAACGTCGACCAAAGTGTGTGTTGAGTGATCATGATAGACGGTCACTGAAGCACATTGTGACGGAAAACAAAACGGCGATAGCTGCAAAAGCCACTACAGGTCTGTGTGTTGGGCCAGCATATTCTGTCAGCACAACACGAATGGGGCTCTGAGCACTATGGGTCTTAACTTCTGAGGTCATCAGTTCTCTAGAACTACTTAAACCTAACTAACCTAAGGACATCACACACATCCATGCCCAAGGCGCGATTCGAACCTGCGACCGTAGCGGTCGCGCGGTTCCAGACTGTAGTGGCTAGAACCGCTCGGTCACCCCGGCCGACACGAAGGGGGCTCCATCAGCAGGGTATTTAAGACTGCACTTGAATTCCAAAATCGCTCATCAGTGATGCAAATGCCATATCCTGAACACGTGGGAGAGAAGCCATAAAAGCTGGACAATGAAGCGATCATTCGGTCGGATGAGACTTCTTTCACACTGTTTACAACTTGTGGCCGAGCTTACGTCACAATAGTGAAACGTGTTGGGTTTCGGTGATGATTTTGGCTGCTGCATCGTTGATTTTCGCAGGCCGCGTGTTTACACTGCAAGACCGCCTTACTGTCAAGGATTGCGTAACTATTATTGGCGGTTGTAGTCCATCCCACGGACCAGTAATCATTCCTCAATTGTGTTGCCGTGATCCAAGACGACAATTCCCCAGTTCACACAGTTGCCTTTGTCCACGACAGGTTTCGTGAACATGAGGATGGATTGTCGTAACGTCCCTGGCCACCACAGCCGCCAGATATCAGTATTATTGAGTTTCTGTGGTCTCCTTTGGAGAGAAGGTGGCGTGGCGCTATACAACTCCATCTTCTTTACCTGAAATTGTCACTACTTTATAGGAAGATTGGTAGAAATTAAATTCGAGAACCATACAGATGCTGTATTTATTCATTCCGATACGAGTGGAAGTGGTTTTTAATGCCAATGGCTTTCCCGCGCCGTGTTAATGTGTTCTTCGTGTTTCTGCATTTTTAACCAATCCTCGTAATCCCGCCAGTGTAATGGGGAGCTTTATAATTATCTGTATAGCGGATATTTTGGGTAAATTAGAGCGGCGGATGGAAGGCGAAAGTATCAACCTGCGAGGTGCGAGAGGGAGGAGTGGGCCGCTCTGGGTCGTCGTCTCTGCCGTCTCCGCTGTGTGTTGGTGGGGGGGGGGGGGGGGAGGAGGGGGGCGGGGGGCAGGGGCGGCTTGTTAGCTGAGGGACGCAGGAGGCAGCTGCGTGGGTATCCACTGACTCAGGCCCGACGCGGCGTCTCCAGGAGGCGGGACCGCGTCGCGTCGCGGCGCCGCGCCTCCAGCGGCGGCGGCTCTCGCAGCGCCTAACGAGCCACTCTGCCACTCTGCCACTCTGCCACTCTGGCAGTGGGGCGCTGCGCCCACCACGCTGCGACCACTCCAGCGCCTCACCTGCGCTCGCCCGAGCTGCCGTGCCTGTCTGCTACCTCACCACGAGTGCTGCGCCCCGTAACGATCCCTGCTATCCTAGAGCACCAGCCAAGGTGTCAACACTCGGCCGTCCTTTCACTACTGAGTCGGGTCGCTCGACTAATCTCTTTATTTGTAATTGTGCTCTTACAAAGAACCACTAACAATTCCTAACAACTGTCCGAGCGCGAGAGTTTCCTGCTCACGACGTGCACTGCCAAATTATTAACAAAAATGGCCTCGCCTTAGATTTGCTTTCACACAATATGTTGTTGTTGTTGTTGTGGTCTTCAGTCCTGAGACTGGTTTCGTGCAGCTCTCCATGCCACGTCATCCTGTGCAAGCTTCTTCATCTCCCAGTACTTACTGCAACCTACATCCTTCTGAATCTGCTTAGTGTATTCATCTGTTACTATCTCTCTACGATTATTACCCTCCATGCTGCCCTCCAATGCCAAATTTGTGATCCCTTGATGCCTCAGAATATATCCTACCAACCGGTCCCTTCTTCTAGTCAAGTTGTGCCACAAATTCCTCTTCTCCCCAATTCTATTCAGTACCTCCTCATTAGTTATGTGATCTACCCATCTAATCTTCAACATTCTTCTGTAGCACCACATTTCGAAAGCTTCTATTCTATTTTTGTCTAAACTATTTATCGTCCACGTTTCACTTCCATACATGGCTATACTCCATACAAATACTTTCAGAAACGGCTTCCTGACAAATCTACACTCGATGTCAACAAATTTCTCTTCTTCAGAAACGCTTTCCTTTCCATTGCCAGTCTACATTTTATATCCTCTCTACGTCGACCATCATCAGTTATTTTGCTCCCCAAATAGCAAAACTGCTTCACTACTTTAAGTGCCTTATTTCCTAATCTAATTCCCTCAGCATCACCCGATTTAATTCGACTACATTCCATTATCCTCGTTTTGCTTTTGTTGATGTTCATCTTATATCCTCCTTTCAAAACACTGTCCATTCCATTCAACTGCTCTTCCAACTCCTTTGCTGTCTCTGACAGAATTACAATGTCAACGGCGAACCTCAAAGTTTTTATTTCTTCTCCGTTGATTTTAGTACCTACTCCGAATTTTTCTTTTGTTTCCTTTACTACTTGCTCAATATACGGATTGAATAACATCGGGGAGAGCCTACAGCCCTGTCTCACTCCCTTCCCAACCGCTGCTTCCTTTTCATGCTCCTCGGCTCTTATGACTGCCATCTGGTTTCTGTACAAATTGCAAATAGCCTTTCGCTCCTTATATTTTACCCCTGCCACCTTTAGAATTTGAAAGACAGTATTCCAGTCAACAGATGGGGTACCTAAAACTTTTTCCCATTACGTATATTGTAGATATGATGTACATGTTTTATTCTGTCCACCTATGGATGCCATGTGTTAATTGCAAATGTGATATGTTGTATAAACTGCATAAATTATTATGCATTATCATGTATCTGTCCTGGGTTAAGGCCGTTAAGGAAAGTTAGGAAAAGCAATACCGGTGGCCGCGAGTAAAGACTTCAGTAGGGAGCGCTGTCTCTCAGCGCGGGTGTAACGTCAGAGCAGAGCGCTCACAAGTACACATTCAAACGGTGTGCCATGTCTTCCCTATGTGAGGCGCAAGTGTTACTAGTGAGGCACCAGAAGCATGACGAGTGTGGGCATATGTAAGAGACTCCAATAACATCAAGATGCTGTCCCATAATTGGTCATTGCGAATCAAGGTGTGTCCGCAAAATCAGGTGGAGCAATTGCAGTATCGTAGACGGCAACGAAGACGGCGACATATCAGCTGCAACGAGCTGTAAGGTTGTTTTATTGTCTTCTACATTGGAAACTTTGTGAGACAGTACCCAGTGATATTCTCAGCGAATATTATATCGATAATAAGTGTTATACGTAAAAACTGTTGGTACCTGATCTTCTCACTAGCCTAGTCAGGGTCCCAGTACTTTCGAGTTAATGAATATCTGAGTGTGATTGTTTAAATAGCTTGAACGAATCTAATAAAAGACTAACATTACCAGTTAGCTTCCTTTAACTCCTGAAAAGATAATTGAAAGTAATTAATGATGAAGCCCCAATTACTTAATAGTATTGTTCAATAGCATTCAGAGGCAATGTCACTCTTGGTAATTAAATGAAGACAAAGCAGAGTAAAGTAACTTAAAATTAAATTAATTCTAGCAGGTGCAAATAAAAGGAAAGAGTAAATTAAGTTCAGTTTTCAAACTCATGTCTGTTGTATTGAAGCTACTGCTTACGGACTTGGTTTGTATTTAGGTATTGTCCGTCTACTGAGAGCCAACAGTTCCTTATTTGACCCAAGAAAATGTTCGTAGCAATTAAAATCTATCCAGAGCACGTAACGTGTCATGTCGATGAACCTAGTGCTCGTAAGTAAATTTCAATCTGAGGTTACACAAACTATTGTCGTAACAAATCAGCTTCTATCAGTCAATCATTTACTTTTCAGTATCGAGTTTAAATACCATTTTCCAAATTAACATACGACTCTGATTATTAACGACATAAGATGATTGCTTTCTTCGTTCATTATTATTTCGTAACGTATTATCTTGTCAGAAAAATGTGTCAACCCTCTTTTGCCACAAGTACAGCCAAATGGTTAGCTATTCATTGCTGTCCGCATAACAGATCAGATAGCGGACAGAGAGTGCCGAGGTAGGCTAGTGACCGTATTAATTAATTTCCCTAGTGTCTCAATTGGATTTGTTGTGGGCTCTTTGAGTCGTGTGATACTCCTTTCCATTTGGTATTTTACGTGACTGATTGCATTCTTTTACTATTAAACCAAATTCAAGAACAGATTGCTCTTTAGAATATGTTGTTGTACACTTATTTCCAAAATTTCGAAGAACAAAAGCGCATTGTCAAAAACAAAGTAGAACAAAATGCTATACAAACTGGCAGGACTAAATTATGAACAATTTAAACTCCCCTTGTCGTTTACGACGAAACACCATTGTGCTCGTTTCGAGTGGGTGCTTAGCTTCGCCGCCAGCACACGAGCTCACAGGTTGAGACTGTCAACAAACCGAACCTTCATCATACGAGGACAAAGGAGCTGCTTTCTTAGGCTATCGGGAGCTTTCGCCACCACATCAGTGAAATCACTGTGTGTGGTCCTCGGAATCTACCCAATTGACATTACGATAAAATGTAGAGCGACTATATACTGGCTAAAGGTGGGAAGCCACGATCAGGTTCGAAAGAGCACTGAAGTACAAATTAACTCGAAACGTCAATTAAAAAATTCGCGTTTGGTTATCTGGCAAGGTGAGTGGGACGTAAATGATAAGGGCCCAGGGGACACCAGTTCTTTCCCCATATAAGGGAGAGACTAAAACTCATACATATCGATCCCAGCCGCGGTATGGTCTACTTCTTAATAGGACACGGCCCTTATCTCAGGCACATAAACCGCGTGAGTCTGGGGCAGGCACCAACATGCACATGTGGAGAAGAAGGCTCTGCAGATGACATTGTCTTTTTCGGCGAACGATTTACCATCATCAGACACACGATAAACTAAAACCCAATATTGAAGACACCAAGCACGCAATGGACAAAGACGAAGACCAACGGGTCATGTTAAACACATTCACTGACGATATATCCAAAGCGACCAGCACAGAATATGTCCGAGCCAGACAACGAGCCTATACGCAAAGACAGGTAGGAATCCACAGGGTGGAGAACAGCACTGATTTTGACATGGAATCAGGTGACGACACTGCTCTCGACGTGACAGCAAATGAAAATGAAGAAATACCCTAAGTAAGCCACACAACAGCCTAAAAAAGTAAAACTATATGAAAAAAAATTTTGAGGTTAAGATCTGGTTATTAATAAATCTAGAGTAGATGTTAGATTTAGATGAAGAGCTGTGATTGGCTGTCGGTAGGTTGACAGACAATTCCAGCACACTCACCATCATACACACTTCGTGAAGGGAAATTCCTCCACTATTATCTTTGCTATCTTCTGTTTAAATACGTCCTAAAATTATGTTTATGGTTTATAATTTGTTTTTCCAAAATTCTGTTGGTTTCATAAATGTTTCTGACCTATCTATTAATCTTAAATACAAGAATGTCGTTTATTTTAGAGAAACATTTCCGAATTTGTAATATGTCTTAAAGTTTTAACCTGTCATAACCTCTTCCCCGTCTTCATAAATTCGTATTTTCCATTCATACATCCTTAATTTTAAGATTTTCGTTTCTTAATACCTTTTAAGTTGATAAGTATTTAAAGCTGCAATATTATTCACCCTTATTAAAAATGAGAAATAACAAATAAGCATCACAATCTGTACATGTACAATTCTGTATTGTGAAAGTAGGAGTACTTTTGAAGTTACTTTGCTCATGTTTCTCTAATATCGTCGGGACTATCAACAGATGGCGTTTCACTAGGCGTGGCCCACACCTAAACAGGACTGGGAAGGGAAGATTGGTACAGCTGATTCATGAAAGTATAGGGGGGTGGAACTCAGGCCACACATGGTCAAATACCTGTTGTCCTGGGTAGGGAAACTAAGCCTTTTTTAGGATAAATCCAGACAATAGTTTCTCCAGCACTTTAGAAACAATCACTCACAGGACAAATTTTTACACTCAAATATCACACACACTAGATGTCACAAAGAAAAACAAACAATTGGAAGAGTAACATGGTGAATTTCACAGACTTAACAATCCTCCATCAAAACATGCAATCAATAAAAAAATAAAAAACCACTATTAGAAGCTGAGCTCCAATCTTTGAACTGCACTGGTGTAGAGAGACAGAAATCCCACATGTAGTGTTATCATCGTAGGAAGGGCAAGCTCTTACCGCAGAAATGCTTCAAGGGGTGGAGGATCATGCATTCATATCAGAAAAGGAACACAGTTCAAATCAAGACATGGCATCAGTACAGCAATTGAAGACAAACACTTTGAAATATCAGCTATTGAATAAACAGGGCTTGATATCACCATGAAATTAATCATTTTATGTGTGTATAGATCTCCCACTGGTAGTGTGGACACTTTTTTCAATAAATTAACAGAAGTTCTAGATAAAGTCTCAAGTACAAAGGTCAAAATAATTCTGTGTGGGGACACTAACATCAACACTAATATCATAAATGAATCCCACAGCACCCTCATAAATATCCGTCAAAGTTTTGGCATGTCCCTATTGGTTCAGTGCAACAACTGTTAGTACAATGGACAGTGAGAAATGTGATGTAGCTGTAAAAGATCTCAGACTATCAGACGATCTCTGTCAAATAACAACAGTAAAATCAGGGATCGAATCGTTCCCTAAACTACAAGTCTACAAACATCACCTACCAGAAATCAAAATGAAAGATTTTTCAAAGGAACTAGCAAAACAAAGCTCGGATGAAGTGTATAAGGATACCTATGTGAATATGAAGTTCTCCAAACTCTCCACGTTATTTAAATTGAACTTTGAAAAGGCATTTCCAAAAGTATACCTGTCTGTATCATCATCTCACGAAAACAGATGGGTAACAACAGGTATTAAGAAGTCCTCCTAAACACATAAATACCTCAGTTTCATGAAGAAGAGCCGCAATGATCCCGAATTCTTAAATTTCTATCATAGAAACAAGAAGCTCTATAGGAAGGTGCTGCTTCCTGCAAAAAAAGTCATTTAATGAAAAATAATTTATAATGCAGAGAATAAAAGAAAAGCAATCGGGGATGTTGTAAAAAAGGAAATGGGGAGAGACAAACAAATGCAGAATAACATGCTTCTAAGGAAGGGGGATAAGGTAATAAATGATACACAACACTTAGCAAAATACGTAAATGAGCTATAGAAAGGTGCTGATTGCTGCAAAAAGTCATTTAATGACAAAATAATAAATAATGCAGAGAATAAAAGCAAAGCAATCAGAGATGTTATAAAAAAGGAAGTAGGGTCAGGCAAACAAATCCAGAATAACATACTGATAAGGGAGGGGAATAAGGTAAGAAATGATTCAGAACACTTAGCAAACTACGTAAATGAGCATTTTTGAAGTATTGCAGAGAAGTTACAGCATAAATTCCCCAAAACGAACAATATAACACCTGTAAATAATGTTGCACTAAATACAGTGATGTTACTTTGAAACACAGAGAATAAGATCAATAAAACTGTTCAAAAACCAAAAAAATAAAAAGTCAGTCAGCATATATAAAATACCAATGTGTGTACTAAAACAATGAATAGTGATTATACAAGGCCCCTTAAGAAATATAATAAATAAATCCTTCACATCAGGGACATTTCCAGACCAGTTAAAACAGGCAAGAGATGTAGCTTTGCTTAAGAAAGGTAATACACAAGACATAGAAAATTACTTGCCCATTTCCGTGCTGGCACCATTCTCAAAAATAATAGAAGCAATTACGAAATACAGATCAATTAATTACCTGAATAAATATAATCTTTCAAGCGAATCACAGTTTGGTTTCCGAAGTGGCAAAAATACAGCGTCAGCCAGAGTAGAAGTTACAAAAGTTGTACTTGATGCTTCTGACAAAGTTGAATGTGTCACAGGCATATTTTGGGATCTTTCTAAGGCTTTTGATACAGTTGATCACAAGATTCTATTAAATAAATTAGAAGCATTAGGAATAAGAGGGGTAGTTAATGACGGTTTCGACCATACCTAGCAGATAGGGTACAAAGAGTAGAGATAATACATATTTCAAATAGGTTTATACATTTAGTAAAACAATTATCAGAACCAAAATATATTAATATAGGGGTTCCGCAATGTAGAATATTAGGACCAGTTCCTGATATACATCAATGACTTCCCCAGTAGTGTTACTCATGGTGAACAAATTCTCATTGCTGATGACGGCAATATTATAGTCACTGAGAAAATAAGAGAACTCCTTACAGAGAAAGCAAATGAATCTCTCAAGGAAGTTCACGATTGGTCAATAAGCAATAAAGTGACATTTAATACAAAGAAAACTAATAACATAAATTTTAGTTTTAAGAAGCAAAATTACAATGTTAAATTAAATGTAAATAGATTGTGTAACAAATGCAAAATTTCTGGGAATGAATATTGATTCTCAGTTGAAGTGATGTGAACACACAAAGGTACTTGCAAAGAGAATGTCATCAGCATGTTATGCGCTTAGAATCCTATCATCAGTATGTAACATTCCGTGTCTTTTATTCATATGTACATCCAATTCTTAGCTATGGCATTTCTTTTTGAAGAACAAATGCACAAAATATGAACACAATTTTCAAACTCCAGAAAAGAGCCACAAGAATCAGAGCCAAAAATGGTAGTCGAACTCATTGTAAAGCTCTGTTCAAAACACTGGTGATTTCAGCTGCTCCTTGTGAATACATTTACCAGTCAGCTGTAGACATCAAAAATAACATTGGTAATTTCCGCACAAACAGCTCTGTCTATGACCATGGAACAAGAGCTAGACTCAACTTACATTTGCCAAGAAAAAAAAAACATAAAGCTGAAAGCAGCATTTTCTACCAAGGAATAAAACTGTACAATAAAATACCAAATGAGACAAAAGTAACTGCAAAAATACACTTATTTAAAAAGGCAGCTAAAAAGTACCTGTTATACAATACATTTTATACATTGAAGGATTACTTAGATAAAACAGAATAAGAGTTTGCTAAAAAATGTTGTACAAACAAATAATAATAATGATTATAAAACATCCAACATTGCACATAACACCTTCACACTATATTTTTTTCCTTTTCTAGAAAAACTTACCCCAAACTACTCATTGCACAATACTAACACTTCTTCCTCTTTCTGAGCACAACATCTTACTCATTATAGAGGGATGCTGACTCAGTTTTTCAGGATAGCAAATGGGAAGTTGTGGTACAGAAAATGGCCCATAGATCACCAGTGTGTGTGTGTTTGTGTGTGTAGTGAGTGAAGTGTTATGGAACAATGTGTGTATAGTGTTTGCTGTGACTGATAGTGAGATATGAGGGAACAATGTGGCATTTCATTATTTAATAAGTTATTTGTAAAACTAAGTATTGTATACCAGGAGTAAATCTAATGATGGTCTCTAATTAGATGCTTACTTAAAATTGGTCTCAACTTGTAAATACTTCGACATGTCCTGTATCCTTGTAAAAGGAAATCTATCGACGAATACAGCTACTGTTTCTACTATTACTACTACTACTGCTACCAACTGTCTTAGTAACGAGGTGGCAGGTCATTTGTAAATGGGAGACGATACCCTTGGTCAAAATCAAATTCATCAGGCATACTCAATCACTCTCATATTATCGTAATGATCGGTTAGTAAGGGGGGAAATGACAAACATAGATCTAAGAATAGGAAAACATAGTAAGAGTGCACTGAGGATATCCTGGCATCTAATAATCCAGATTATTAGATGCCAAATTCCACTCGTTGCAACTCAATCGAAAGAACTACATAGAAATGATTTTTTTTAGAGAATGAATCAACAGTGTTTTATTGAAGTATTATCAGTGATTAGTATATACAAGGAATGTCGTGAGAGCGTTGAAAGAAAAACATTGTTTAAACACTAATTATCTTGCAGCGAGACATATGTGGTGTGTACAGCAGTCCGTGATAGTTGCGTAAACGGCAGTAGTTCTTTTTTGCAACTTTTGTACTTCATGTTATTTGATGCACGTTGATTTTAGCTTGAAATCTCTCGTCGTCTGTCAGAAATTTTACTCCCGCTACGCTCGGCCAAATACTACTTCCGAGCACATTTCTTCTCTCTTCTGAAATTGGCAATGGAATATTCTTTTAGTAGTTTTAAATAAAGGTTGTCTCAGTAGGTACGGTACAAATTTAACGTATTATACCATGCACCCGAAATAGCATGATCGCGGCATGTTTGGCTTGTGTGACACCATTTCACAAAGTGTTTCTGCCATTCAGCATGAGCCTGCACTGCATTCAACCGGTATTCAAGCTTTAGTCTCACTCGGCGCAACATATCAAAATCCACTGCGGCAAAGGCTACAACGATTCGGTTCTTCATATCATTATTGTGGTTGACAGGCGTTCGGTAGACTCTGTCCCTCACATTCCCCCACAAAAAGAAATCCATCATTGTAATGTCAGATGACTTAGGTGGCCAGGGAATTGGACAACCCTTGCCAATCCACCGGTTTGAAATATCTGTTCCAGAACTTATCGCACAGTCTCTCCAATGTGGCAGTGCACAATCTTGTTGGAAAACGACTGAAACGGCTGTGGCTTGGCGGTCAACCTGTTGTCCGTTGTGATAACGCGTACAGCTCCAGCGTATGAAGGTTACTGTTAGATGTAACTATTTTTTTCTGAGGAAAAAATGGAGCCTGCTGTTACATCACCCATTAAATAACACCACACATTCACTTTCGGTCCGTCACGTACCTCTTCCGTCACAGTATGCGCAATTGTTGTTCTCCAGACGCAAATAATGGCAAGCCAAGCATGTCCCTTCTGTCGGCTTCACGTGTTCCTGGTCGACCAGTACAGTGCTTCACATCAACGTTTCCTGTCCCAATAAAATTCATGTAACGCCGGTGTACCGACATCCGGGAGGGTGTTTGCTCTCTATGCCGTGTTCCTTTGAAACTGCGGGTCAGGTCTAGTCAGAATAAACCATTCCACACACTGAAACTTCTCTTGAACCGTTGGTGTTAAGCTTCACTCACAAACTGGAACACTCACAAAGAAAACTTCCTTAGTTTGTCTGTCGCATAAGCTAAAGACATTGTGAATATCTTAATTACTTTTGGTGCTATACAACATGGAAGTTCGCACATTTTGAGACACCCTGTTTTCTACTATATCGGTTACTTCTAAGTATAGACTGCTGAAGCCGGTGCACTGTACACAAGGGAACTAAATTTGTACCAATATGAACTATTTTTTGTTACATTCTATTCACGAACTAGGCGATGGCAAAAATTACGATGTATTTCTGTACGAGCAATAATTTCTCTTGTCTTTCTCTCATCATCTCTAAACGACATGCGATGACTGCAGCGAATTGGTCACGCGGTCTTCCCCACTCACAGCTATTCGAAAGGGCTTGGCCATAACTATGTCGCACGTTGTCTAAGGATTCCCATTTAAATTCCACAAGGCATTTTACGGGGTGTAGCTGAGTGTACTTTTGCGACCACTGCTTTCTACCCCTTTTCCGTTCAACTGACAACTGGTGCATGCGAAGAATTACTGCCATTAAATCTCTATATAATATTTATTTTCTCTGACTCTCTTATCGAGGTCATTCTGCCGGATTTAAGTAAGAGGAAATAATATGTGAAACGCACGTGCCAGGAATTTCGGTGCTAAACGTCTCAGCGATGCAAAACGCCTCTCTTGTAACATCTACCACAGCAACTGCACCCCAGTAGCGCTCTCGCACGTACTAAACGACCATCTCTTTGCTGGATGTTCCCTCTCTCTTCTGTTAAGCTTACTTGGTAAGAGCCGGCTGTTGTGGTTGAGTGGTTCTAGGTGCTTCAGTCTCGAACCGCGCGACCGCTGCGGTTGCGGGTTCGAATCCTGCCTCGGGCGTGGATGTGTGTGATGTCCTTAGGTTAGTTAGGTTTAAGTAGTTCTGAGTTCTAGGGGACTGATGACGTAAGATGTTGAGTCCCATCTTGCTCAGAGCCATTTGAACTTCGTAAGAGTGCCACACTGACAAACAACACTCAATAGACGGCCCAACAAATATTTAGACAACATAGTTGTGTGCAGATAACAGCGATTGGTGTACTTATAATCAATTATTCAAAATGACAGTCACAATCGCATTATTTATTTTGCCGCCAACTGGTTTCAACTCGCGATGGGGTCATCTTCAAGGCAGTTTATGGTACACCATTTAGTCGCTCGCTGGAGTCGTCACCCTGCCTAGTCACCCTGACTAGTTACCAACCGTCCACAGGCAGGGTGACGACTCGATCGAGCGTCCAAATGGTGTAAATTGCCCTGAAGATGACCCCATCGCGGATTGAGACTGGTTGGTGGCAAAATAAATAATGCGATTGTGACTGTCATTTTGAATAATTGGCCCAACAAATGTTTTTGAAGCCACTTCTATTGGTGAGTGAATCACATTTGATTGTCATTCGACCAATTAACCTAACCATAGGAGCTGCTTCCCCTGCAAATTATTTTATGTACTCCTATAGGTCGCTCTGAATTGATACTCCTGAGTACTTTACGGTAATTACTGTCTACAGTAATTCTGCATCAGAAACGTAATCGAATAGTGAAGAATCTCATCGCCTTTTTGGGCGAAATGCGTTACATTTTCAATTGCCAAGCTCTGCACCACTCAACGATTCTCCGCAGATCTTTCTCCCTTTCGCTAAAACTCTCTGGCGTTGTAGTCTCCCTGTGGAAAACAGCATCGTCTGCAAATAGCCTCTTAGAGCTTCAGCCATAACCCACGAGATCATTTACATAAAGTGTAAATAGTAATGTTCCAATATCACTCCCTTGAGTGTACTCAAGAAATTACCTTTGCATCTGCCAGTGTTGTTAGAAACAACTTTTTGAGTTCTACCTATCATAAAATTCTGAATCCAAACAGAACATCTAGCCCCAAGCTCGATAAGCTCAATTTTCTTCAGTAAACGACACTACTGAACATCGAATGCCTTCAGGAAGAGACAGAATATTAATCTGCCATTGTCTACTATGCTTTGGATTTCATGAACGAACTGGGCGGGTTGACTTTCACTATATTTTTGTTTACAGAATGCAGTATTCTTCAGTCTTCACTCTTCTGACGGGTATGACGCGGCTCGCTCTAGTACCATGTAAGTAATGGGTGATGTCGTAACAGATGTCCTATTGTTCTCTTCTTTCTTCTTGTCAGAATTTTCGATGTGTTCCTTTCCTCTCCGATCCGGCGCAGAACCTCCTCATCCCTTACCTTATCAGTCCATCTAATTTTCAGCATTTGTCTGTAGTACCACATCTCAATTTCTTCGATTCTCTTCCGTTCCAGTTTTCCCGCAGTCCGTAGTTTCAGAAGCAGACAACGCCGTGCCCCAAAAGCATACTCTCAGAAATTTCTTCCTCAAATTAAGGACTGTGTTCGATATTAGGAGACTTCTCTTGGCCAATAATGTCGTTTTTGCCAGTGCTAGTCTGCTTTTGATGTCCTCCTTGCTCTGTCTGTCATTGGTAATTGGGAAGCTTCCGACTCTTTCAATCGCAGTCACGATTTTAATAAAATGGCAAAGGTTATGTTAATCAGAACACTAGGAGGAGTTGTGGTCTAAATAACAATATATTTATTCATCCTTAGCATCATTTGACAAACGATGGCTAGAAAAACGCCACACAAACAATTTTTTGATAAATGCGTTGGATAATGTGCGGTCTAAACAAAGTGATTAGCAGGGGATAAACACACCACACTAACCAGAGCTAATCGCTGTATCTGACTTCATAAATGTGAATCTGGGGTATGGCCCAAAAACGACGCTACTATCAAGCATCTGTACTCTACTATTCCATAAAGAGAAATATGGGTCCACAGAACAGTGTGCTGAGAATTATATATTGGAGCACTACGCCATTGCAGCGAATACTTTACGCTTCTGCGGGTCAGGGCGGCATAGCATGATGCTCGATGTCTGCAGTCCTGGACAGCATCAATCTTTTATTTATGGCGTGCTCCCGGAAATATGCAAGATCGCCGTCTCACACTCGGGTGATTCACAACACAGGTACTTCCCAATGGTGGATTCCAGTGTGCAAGTTTGCAGGTCTGGTGTGCCAAACCAATTTGACTCCATGCTACAACTATGCGTGATGGAATATGTCAAATGTATTATGGCTGACTCAAAACAAATAAGTACACCCAACCATTACTCGTGTGCATGATGAAATATCCAGAATGAGATTTTCATTCTGCAGCGGAGTGTGCGCTAATAAGAAACTTCCTGGCAGATTAAAGCTGTGTGCCCGACCGAGACTCGAACTCGGGACCTTTGCCTTCCGCGGGCAAGTGCTCTACCATCTGAGCTACCGAAGCACGACTTACGCCCGGTCCTCACAGCTTTACTTCTGCCATATTCAAAGGTCCCGAGTTCGAGTCTCGGTCGCACACAGTTTTAATCTGCCAGGAAGTTTCAAGATGAAATACCTCTGACAGTTCAGACAGTGACTGGCACAGGCTCTAAGTGGCACACTAACAGAGGACACAAGTCTCACCGTTTAGGTAAAGACCTGCCATTCTTCACCAGCGAAGCGCCAGTACAAGAGTGATCTTCTCTTTCTCTACAGTATCAAATATAGCAAATAAGTCATAAAGATCATCTTCCCTATGAACATTAAGCAGCATGACCCTGTATTAATTCGTAATCATCAATACTAATGTTAAGTTTCTTGCTGATCTCATTTCTGCCACTTTTCATTGCTTTCGTCTTTCTTCAATTTATTCTCAATCCATATTCTGTACTCATTAGACTTCATTCCATTCAGCAGATCATTCAACACTTCTTCGCTTTCACTAAGGATAGCAATATCATCTGCGACTCATGTCATTGATATCCTTTCACCTTTAATGTTAATCCCACTCCTGAACCTTTTTTCTATTTCCATCACTACTTCTTCGATGTACATGCTGAACAGTATGGGCACAAGACTACATCCCTCTCTTATACCCATTTTAATCGAGCACTTCACTCTTGGTCTTACACTCTTATTGTTCGCTCTTCAGTCTTGTACATATTGTATGTTACCCATCCGTCCCTACAGATCACCTCAGAAGCTTGGATTGTGGAATTTATATTGGCATTTGGAAAGAATGAATCAGGAGGTATTGGTTTCACCATCCCATTGATACCATAGCCATCCTTAGTAATCCAAACATTTTGTCCCATAAAGTTATAACGTAGGTACCATGTCTGTACAGATAGCTAACGTTGTTACTGATATTGCAGATGATGCAAAAACAGTCTAAAATTATATGTTTTCACACACCACTCGGGTAAGTCTTCTAGAAGACGAATATTGTGGCGTGTTTAAATAGCACCTTTCCTTTGACATAATTGATTTGTACCTGAATGGAACGGGGTATAAATCTCTGTGCAGTTATGATGATTTATGATCTGATTGTTTCGTTACATCAACGGAGATGAAGTACAGGTCAGGGAGAACTCCCTTCTCTACCCATGTCCCATCTTTAATGAGTCTGATGTCGACGGGATGGAAACTCTAACGCCACTCCCTTTTTTCTCGCCGTTTCGTGATTGCCTCTTGTACCTCACAGATTACCTGAAATCGATAGTCGCGACGCAGCAATGTGTACTGGACTAACAGCCTGAACAGGTGGCTGAAGATGACTTCTTACTGTCCAAACGGTGCCAGATTGTACATGTCCCATAGGAAGGAAACGCTCTTCAAGTTCTTAAGTAAACGAGGAACATCACCTAGGACCTGCTAAGAGAAACTAAACTAGTCTGAACTCCTGCATTTTTCTTGGGTCATCAGTCCTCTGATTGTCCCGTGCCAAACTCTTCTGCAGTTTCAACCGCCTGTAGCTCAATCTAGAGCTACAGTCAGGTCCTCTCACCTTGTCTCTCCTTCCTGCCAGTGTTTTCCAGCTATATCTTTCGCCCACGATTCTCAAGACGACCTGTTCATTACTGATTATTCCACCTAATTTTCAACACTCTTCTACGGCACCACATCTCAAACACTTCGATTCTCTTATTTCCTGCTTCTCCCACAATCCATAACTCACTTCGTTACAATGCATTTCTCCAAACGTATATTCTCAGATGTTTCTTCTCAAATTAAGGCCTAGGTCTGATATTAGTAGACTTGTTTCGGCCAGGAATGCCCTCTTTCTCTTTGCTTTCTATACCGCCTTTATTTATCCTCTTTCTTTCGTCTGTAATATGGTATATTCCCCCCAAAAGTAGCAGAATTCCTTCACTTCTTTAACTTCGTGGTCCATAATATTGATGGCGAATTTCTCACTAATTTCATTTATGCTGCTCCTTATCACATTCACATTTCATCTGTTCGTTCTCATTCCCTATCATAAACTCAGTATTCCACTCAGTATGTCCTTTAATTCTTCCACGCTTCTACTGAGGATGACAAAGTCATCGGTGAGGCTTATCACTGGTATCGTATTACCCTGAAGTCCAATACCACGCGTGAAACATTCTTTTATATGAGTCATTACTTCTTCAGTGTATTGACAGAACGATAGGGGAGAAACACAGCATTCCTTTCTTACAGCCTTTTATTTATTTCATCTTTGATCACACTATGGACAAAAACGTCTGTGAAGCGTTTACAAACATGTGTATGCAAATGTGAGTCTTGAGTGGCGTGATATGTACGAACAAGATGAACAAAAGGATGTATGATGGTGCTGAAAAGTGAAAAACGCTTTTCTCGGATTATGTGGTAAGTTTACACTGTTCACCTTTCCACTATTACGCACATATTTTCTGTGTTCGACTTCATTCATACTCCAACTTCAAAACTTTTCTTGACAGGAATATGCATTTCACCTAATTCATACTTCCAGTTTACGTATCTATCTTTATTCATCGAAGAATGAACTCACTGATGTGGGATTTGAAGAGGTAATACAAAATCAATCAATAAGCCAAAATACAACGCACAGTATACATATACAGGGTGTTACAAAAAGATACGGCCAAACTTTCAGGAAACATTCCTTACACACAAAGAAAGAAAATATGTTATGTAGACATGTGTCCGGAAACGCTTACCTTCCATGTTAGAGCTCATTTTATTACTTCTCTTCGAATCACATTAATCATGGAATGGAAACACACAGCAACAGAACGTAGCAGCGTGACTTCAAACACTTTGTTACAGGAAATGTTCAAAATGTCCTCCGTTAGCGAGGATATATGCACCACCCTCCGTCGCATGGAATCCCTGATGCGCTGATACAGCCCTGCAGAATGCCGTATTGTATCACAGCCGTCCACAATACGAGCACGAAGAGTCTCTACATTTGGCACCGGGGTTGCGTAGACAAGAGCTTTCAAATGCCCCAATAAATGAAATTCAAGAGGGTTGAGGTCAGGAGAGCGTGGAGGCCGTGGAATTGGTCTGCCTCTACCAATCCATCGGTCACCGAATCTGTTGTTGAGAAGCGTACGAACACTTCGACTGAAATGTGCAGGAGCTCCATCGCCCATGAACCACATGTTGTGTCGTACTTGTAAAGGCACGTGTTCTAGCAGCACAGGTAGAGTATCCCGTATGAAATCATGGCGGTGAATCGAGGAAGTACAGTACATACCGACGAAACTAAAATGAGCACTAACATGGAAATTTAGCGTTTCCGGACACATGTCCACGTAACATCTTTTCTTTATTTGTGTGTTGTAGTGTAACGACGTAAGCTTTGTATAAATGATTTTTCTTTTGACATATGACCATGTGCAGACTTCGTCACCTACGTCAGTTACAACACACTTCAAAATTATTTAAATTCTTTTTAAATTGTCTCTGAATGGTACTTGAACGAAACTGTAAAACATCATCATTTGAGTCGTATGCGCAGAATTACGTCACTCAGTCCAATGGGTTTGCGCAAACTTTTTCAATTTAGATGTCGTTTGTTTCTTCTCAGAAATTATATTAATGCAAGTGATCTACTTTAATAAATATTAGAACCACATTGAATAAACTTTCAAGACTCAAACTCGCGATGAACGTTGTCAAAAATTAATAATCTTGTCAAATAAATTACTTAACATAATTCTTCATAAATAAATTCTCGGAACACGTATTTAAACTTTAGTAGCATCCACTAGTTTATTATCTTCCTACATATAGACGTGAACCTGAGCCTTGACAAGACAGGACTGAACATTTACAACATGATTAAACTTTCTATGACGTCTTTGTTGTAGAAACATTACAAATTCTTAATTTTTCAATTTTTAGAAGCACGACGCAACAACTCGGTTTCAGGATTTTCTGTTGCTCTTTGGCTGTCGACCCGCGACGTATAGTGGCCAGCAATTTTCTCTCTGGTCCCGGCAGTGAAGATGCTGTCTCCGTTCGTTGCGCCGCCCTCTCCGTACATGAAACATAAAAAATAAATACAAAACTTTAGATAATTCACAGCCATTACAAATATTACAAAAATACATAAACAAAACACTAAATTAACTTATATTCACCTGCGAACTGTGCTGACACGGTGGATGGGTGACGCTTCAATTTCACGTCCCACTACAGTGTGAGGAATGTTTCCTGAAAGTTTGGCCGTACCTCTGTGTAACACCCTGTATATTACCGTATGCTTCATGAGGATAGAACAGGTAGCCTACGGGGACAGGACAAGTGGTCGTACGGTTCCTTCATTAACAAACTTTAGCGATCTGGGAAGACCAGAAAAACACGGAAAACCCACATCGCCATGCCGGGACGGAGCAGCTCGATCCTCCCGCATATGAGGTCCGTGTCCTAAGAGCTGCTCTGCCACATTCTATAATTCTTTATTCTGTTATGTACCTTCATTTACACACAAACTGCTTCAGGGTACATGCAATATAAAACACAGGTGCCTACTTCACTGCCCACACACTGCAGATGCCAGCTGATGACTCCTAGACAGTTTCCGGTTAACTGCAGTATAAAACCTAGTTCCAATCTCCATTGCCGCTCCCACTGAGACACCCACAGACGACTCCTGGACTGAGAACATGCTGCTGTGCCCCTTGCCTCAATTTCACACTCCATAGCCAGCTACGTGATACTGTCGACCCGAAAACCCAAGTCATCGGACGTTACTATCACGTATTATACATCTTGACGCCATGATCCTTGTCAAAGGTAAAAGTAGTAAGCAATAATCAAGTATATAAACGTGGTACGGTACTGTAGTTATTCCCTTTCATTACTATCCACTACTCTCAGTCCTCCAAGTAATCTTTAACTGCGTGACATACATTGATTGTGAAGAACGTTTCAGCCGCTGTTTAAACAAATATGCTTTACTAATGTCTTTCACTACTTTTGGGAATTTATTATACAGTTTTTTCCCCTGATATAAAATGTTGTTTTCAATTTTGTGATTGTTTTCCCTGGCTACGTGTAACTCTACAGTTGTTCTTTCTCCGCGATTATGTGTAGAGCAATGACTGCAGTATATAGTAATATTTTCCCAGATGTTCCGCAGAGATTGGAATATTAAAATTTAGCATATGACTGAAGCAGAAACCTCAGTATGAAACCGTGTGCAGAAATAATAAACAGACAGCCGGTTGCGACATGGATGTTGTCACTTGGTAATTTCTTCACCACTGTACAGATAGTGCACTAGTTGTGCATTGGTGAGCAAATACCAAATGACAACTTCGATGTTGTGAATGTTTTAATTACAATGGAGGTGAATCTTTATATCTGACTGACGCTTTTCGGCTATAATATAACGTACCTCTGGATAGCATGTAATTCAGTTGCCAGTTTTTCCTTCTGAAGAATACGTTTTTATAAATGTAGAAACTAGGATAAGGGGGTGTTAATCAACCTTTCATTTTGCAACTGACTGGCTGTTTTTTTTTTTTTTTTTTTTTTTGTCTAGAAGAAGATTGGTACATATTTCTATAAGAAGACTCGTATACAAGAATTCTAAAAGTGGAAATTTGTGGTAAGGTCTTATGGGACCAAACTACTTAGATCAAAGGTCCCTAAGCCTACACGCTACTTAACCTAACTTAAACTAACTTACCCTATGGAAAACACACACACACACACGCACCCATGCCCGAGGGAGGACTCGAACCTCCGACGGGGCGAGCCGCACGGACCGTGTTAAGGCACCCTAGACCGAACGGTTACCCCAAGAATTCTTCAAGATTGCTATATGTAGCCACTTCGAATAGTAAGTATGCCCAGTTGCTTAAATAGCTCTTTACAATTAGCCCTGCTACTTCTTCTTCTTCTGGCCCTTTTCTGCAGTTTAAAAACCGTGTCCATGTTTTGTACGTTAGATCCCGAAAAAAGAAGCCCATAGCTAAAAACTGAGTGTATGCACTCACAAAACGTCACCCAAAGAGAAACTGATGCTAACGCCCTACGAGCATAGTATGACGAGGACATTCTTTTTGCCAGTATCTTTGTATGTAACACTCCATCACTCCTATAAACTTTACATTTGCAACACAATCTATAAATTTTACCCTGAAAATTTCGTTCATGGCCTTCCGATAATATACTTCCCTCTCGGTTCTTGTGCATACTGTAACTTTCTGTCTTTTCCTACGTCTTACACCTATTTTTCTGGGCATTTGTAACATCTTGCAACATTTTACATTGTCGAACGCGTTTTATAAGTCAACATATCGTGTGAAGGTATGCATAATTATTAAGTCCTGCGTCAGTTATAGAGCGCAATGCCAGTGCCGCCTCTCTGTGTGCAATTACACTACTGGTCATTAAAATTGCTACACCACGAAGATGTCGTGCTACAGATGCGAAATTTAACCGACAGTAATAAGATGCTATGATATGCAAATGATTACCATTTCAGAGCATTCACACAAGGTTGGCGCCGGTGGCGACACCTACAACGTGATGACATGACAAAAGTTTCCAACCGATTTCTCATACACAAACAGCAGTTGACCGGCGTTGCCTGGTGAAACGTTGTTGTGATGCCTCGTGAAAGGAGGGGAAACGCACACCATCACGTTTCCGACTTTGATAAAGGTCGGATTGTAGCCTATCACCATTGCGGTTTATCGTATCGCGAAATTGCTGCTCGCGTTGGTCGAGATCCAATGACTGTTAGCAGAATATGGAATCGGTGGGTTCAGGAGGGTAATACGGAACGCCGTGCTGAATCCCAGCGGCCTCATATTACTAGCAGTCGAGATGACAGGCATCTTATCCGCATGGCTGTAACGGATCGTGCAGCCAAGTCCCGATCCCTGAGTCAACAGATGGGGACGTTTGCTTGACAACAACCATCTGCACGAACAGTTCGACAACGTTTGCAGCAGCATGGACTATCAGCTCGGAGACCGTGGCTGCGGTTATCCTTGACGCTGCATCACAGACTGGAGCGCCTGAGATGGTGTACTCGACGACGAACCTGGGTACGCGAATGGTAAAACGTCATTTTTTCGGATGATCCAGGTTCTGTTTACAGCATCGTGATGATTACATCCGTGTTCGGCGACATCGCGGTGAACGCACATTGGAAGCGTGTATTCGTCATCGCCATACTAGCGTATCACTCAGCGTGATGGTATGGGATGCCATTGGTTACACGCCTCGGTCACCTCTTGTTCGCACTGACGGCACTTTGAGCAGTGGACGTTACATTTCAGATGTGTTACGACCCGTTGCTCTACCTTTCATTCGATCCCTGTGAAACCCTACATTTCAGCAGGATAATGCACGACCGCATGTTACAGGTCCTGTACGAGCCTTTCTGGATACAGAAAATGTTCGACTGCTGTCCTGGCCATCACATTCTCCAGATCTCTCACCAATTGAATACGTCTGGTCAATGGTGGCTGAGCAACTGGCTCGTCACAATACGCCAGTCACTACTCTTGATTAACTGTGGTATCGTGGTTCAAATGGCTTTGAGCACTATGGGACTTAACATCTATGGTCATCAGTCCCCTAGAACTTAGAACTACTTAAACCTAACTAACCTAAGGACGGCACACAACACCCAGCCATCACGAGGTAGAGAAAATCCCTGACCCCGCCGGGAATCGAACCCGGGAACCCGGGCGTGGGAAGCGAGAACGCTACCGCACGACCACGAGATGCGGGCTGTGGTATCGTGTTGAAGCTGCTTGGGCAGCTGTACCTGTACACACCATCCAAGATCTGTTTGACTCAATGCGCAGGCGTATCAAGGCCGTTATTACGGCCAGAGGTGGGTGTTCTGGGTACTGATCTCTCAGGATCTATGCACCCAAACTGCGTAAAAATGTAATCACATGTCAGTTCTAGTATAATACATTTGTCCAATGAATACCCGTTTATCATCTGCATTTCTTCTTGCTGTAGGGATTTTAATGGCCAGTAGTGTACCTTTCCTGAAGCCAAAGCTGATCTTGACCTGAGACAACCTCAATTTTGTTTTCCTCTCCTCACCTGCAGTAATATCACTGACACGGCTAAGAAGCAGACGGGCTGCGCACACGCAGCAGTGACCGGAACACGTCACGTCACGTCACGTCACGTCACGTCACGTCACGTCCATACCGCCTCCTGGTGGCCGTGCGTGGCGGCCGCTGAGCAAACCTCGTTACGCGGCGCTCTTGTCTTTGACTTACAGAGCTGAACGCGGCGCTCCTGCCGTTAACCGAATTGCTGGGGCACACTTTGATCTGGCCGTGAGCCGCGTGCCGCTCGTTAGGTAGAGCAAACTCGGGCCCGCACGCTGCCTCCTCGCCTTCGCTGGTTCCACATCGCCTCACGCGAAGCCGCACGGCTAATTGCCGGTCAGTCAGTATTGGGAAGGAGCGTGCCGTCCCGAGCAGGATGGGATAGCACGGCGCCCGCTCACCGGTAGGCTGGTTACTCGCCGTACTCTCCGGCAGCGGGCGCTGCATTGTACTGTTGTCCGTTTGAGAGGTATTACGAAACTTGTGACTCGTTTCACGAAACCTCTTTTGCTTCCGCTACAGCGAAATAAAAGCATTCGCTGAGAGATACTGTTTAAGAAGGATGAAACACAAAATGTAATCCTCAGCCACTCTGCTACGCCGTCTGTCACTTGCAACCAAAAGACCTGTGCCTCAAGTCAGTTTAAGGTTAACAGTTATCTAAACTAAAGTAAATTTTTATACAGCGAGTTTTTACATCCGACTAAAAAGTACAGGGTAGTTCCTTTGACCTCAACACAGTTTCTTAACTTCCTACAGACAGTCTTGAAACTTCTGTTTGTGAGTTTTTTTAGTAGCTACGAGAATACTTTTAGAATTTAGAACGAAAGACGTGGAGCATATGTAACAAATAACAGATCAACGAATAGTTCACCTCCTAGCTATTATCTGTTGCATGCACGTGACGTTTTTCGCTATAAATCTTACAATTATTGTCACAGTTGTTAAAAGTTCCCAAACAAAAATTTTGAGGACTGTCTTTACAGTGTTAGGAATCTGTGTGGAGCTAGGTGTAATTATTTTATACTTTTTAGTCTCATTTAAAAACGGCGTTATATTAAATGTTATTTTTATTTATATAATTATTTTACTGTCCTGTAGTCTTAGGTGTAAGAATTTTCTCAGTGGATTTTAAACAATTTGGTCAGATTATATACTTTTATTAAATAATTATTTATGTTATCTTTTTACGTGCGTTTTTGCCTGTGTATGCGTATGTCACGTGCAATGCACATGTCTCCACCGCCCTTTCTTTGTCTACAGAATTTATTCCCCCCCCCCCCCCCCCCCCCCCCACCCGCCCCTCTATTCAGATGTGCCCGTCCACTCGCCTGTCACCTGGAACGCATTGCTCTACTGGCCACACAACATACCAGTCCTGCAGGGCATCGGAGATGTGAGGCGTTGTCAGAGCTTTTAATCCAAACTCCATCGAAGAGACGGACAACAAAGAGACTTAACGCTATATTGTCATACAGTTCTGAGCTCTGTCTAAAATTTCAAGTCTCTAACTCATCCGGAATTTAGGTTAAAATCAGTTGAACAATTTGTACTGAACTCACAGACTGACACGAAAGAGATCTAATAAACCGTGTTAAGATGTACGTATTGTAATCGGGCAGCAATTAAAATTATGTAACAGAAAGCTGTACCTGGGTGATCAATGGGTGAGTAAAAAATGAAGCAGTCAACCTAGAAACGCATTGAAATCTTATATCAAAGAAACTATTTAGACGCTCTAACATTACACGGAATGTGGAAACACGAATCTGATGGAGTGGAGTATCGTGCAGTATTTCGTTTCCTACACCTATAAGGAAAAAAACTGCAACAAAACCATCCTAAGTCGCTGCGAGCATAGCGGAGGAATGAACCACCGTATGACACGGTTGTGATGTGCTGAACTTACTTCCATTATAGTCACACATCTCGAAGTGAAGAAGAACGAAGTGGAAGCTCATCCCTTAAGGAGTGCTAATCGCAAAATAAATGTACATCCTGGTCTTTGAGGAAATGGTTCAAATGGCTCTGAGCACTATGGGACTCAACTGCTGAGGTCATTAGTCCCCTAGAACTTAGAACTAGTTAAACCTAACTAACCTAAGGACATCACAAACATCCATGCCCGAGGCAGGATTCGAACCTGCGACCGTAGCGGTCTTGCGGTTCCAGACTGCAGCGCCTTTAACCGCACGGCCACTTCGGCCGGCGGTCTTTGAGGAGCCGTATATCACAATGGAGGCGTCAGAGAGAAGAATAAAAATCGGTCATGCACGATTTGTCAACACCTTAAGCGACATTTTGAACATAACAAAGTTCGACGCCTACCGCAATCTACTGCACACATAGTTTCTGAAAGCCCCTAGAACTGAAGTAGCAGGAGAAATGTCGCAACAATGTCAGGCCTGCTCAGACGACGAAAGCTGGATTATCACCATTATCTATCTCTAGGGAGCAAAGCAAGCTGTGGTAACATGTGGTTCACCAAAGTCGAACATGGCGAAGACCCAGCCTTCGTCAGGCAAAGTGATGTTTTGTGCGACTGCTCTAATGTGGTAGCCGTAAGGAGCAAACCGCAACAGGTGTATATTGCCGAAATACCCCGGCGAGGTGACAGGAGTCTGTCAAAACGCAATGCCCAAGGGAATGTTTTCGCTCCGCGACAACGTCACTGCTCATCCTGCCTAGGACACAATCCTACATCATTCTTCTTTCGAATATCAAACTTTGCTGTCATATATCCTGGTATGGCCCCTAGTCACATATTTCTCGTTCCTCGAATAGAGAGACCAAAGAGAGACAGCATTCCGAGAATGAGGGTGATTTTCAAAGAGGAGCATTTCGTCAAAAGCAAAAAAGCACTCATTTATAACCTAGGTCTCATAGACGTCATCTATTACTGTAAACAAAAGTGTCTCATTAGAGAGTGATTTTAGAAAACGTTTAACACAAAGTTTCATGCTCACAGCTGAAATTTATCGAGATTAAAATTAAATATGATGCCTATCTGTAGCACATAATAAAATACGGATATCACAAACGATTTGATGTCACTTTAAACTGGAAACGATGGCAGTACGTACATTCCAACTCCTGTTTACAATTTACTTTAAGTATCACAGTAGAAGCTCACTGTATTGCCAAGAATATACAACGTCTGTTTTCTAGAACAAATTTTTTAAAACAATCTTGCGACCAGGGCTGTCTATAAACTATTGAACAACGATTTAAATGAAAGTTTTTTTAGTGTCCTCGTTTTTAAACCAGTCTAAAAAATGTAAAATAATTTTTCCTAGCCCCATACAGATCCATAATACGACAAACAATTTTGAAAATTTGTGAGTGTAAGTGTTTGATAGCTGTGAAAGTACTTACAATATTTAGAACGAAAAACGTCGCCCCCAGCAATAGATAATAGTAAGAAGGTGATACGTTCCTCCATCAATTATGTGCTGCATTTGGTTTAAAATCCTACAATTATTTTTATACCCGTTAAAAATTCAAAGTCCAAGTTTTCAGGACTACGTGTGGTCTTTTGAATCCGTACGGGCCTAGGAGAAACTATTTTATACTTTAGGCCAATTTAAAAATGTGGTATATTAAAAACTTACTTCTATTTAAATTACAAGTAAAACTTTCTCGTTTTTACGTTTGTGTATGTTAATTTTTTCGATGGATTTCAGACATTCTGATGAAATTACAACAGAAACATGTGCTTAATTTTATGTTTACTTCAGGTTTTTTTCACCAGCATCAACAAATACACTGCTTCCTTCTATCCATGTCTCGGGTAAATACCGTGAAGCGAGAAAGTTGAGACATTGGAGCTCACACGGAGGCTTGCCTGCTTTCTATCCTCGAAGCATTCTCAACTGGAGCAGGAACTGGAGGCTATGGCAGCTATACGCAAAGTACACTGCGCCACCCACCAGACAAGAAAGCTTATTGGGCTATGTCGAAAGTTTATAGTCTCTAGCTCTTCGGGAAGTTAGCATAATATCAACTGCAAAAGTTGTACCCAACAGACAAGCAGACGAAAAAGCCACCTAATAAAAGCGTGTTAAGATTCAGCCTTTTCTTCTTCACTTTGTATGGGATTCCCAAACGACTGTAGAGTGTCTCAAACCTTTCGGGTCAAACTGAAACAGGTGAAACCGGGTCCACAGCCGATTATACTGAGACAGGGAGCCATTGGTCCGAAATGCATATTTACTGTCTTACCCACATACACAGAGTACATCACATGGACAACATACTCATAGTAACAGTTCTAAGCGACGACTGCCAGCAACTGCGTACTCTTTTTGCCACATTATCGCGTGTATCCCGTGTGTCTGCTGGAACAGGCAGCTGGTGATGAACAGCGCACACCCCCGACCAGTAACCCTGGCCCGTAAGACGCACACTTCGAAGATACAGTGTCGACAGCACTTGTGGAACAGCTGTTACACTCGTACCATAATGAACGTGTGCAAGCACTCGGCACCGACTGATCTTGGAGCCCCGAGTTCACGTCTGTCAGTGGACAGTCCATCACAGCCCTGTAGCGCCGAGCAACGGTCAGTTTTTATTGTTCACGGATGACTCCTCACTCACCCGTCATGGCATTTTCAACTGCCGCAACAGCCATGTCTGGGGCGTGGAAAACCCCCACGTCACCAAACATCGTTTGCCATCAGCAAAGATTCTCTGTCAGTGTACGGGCGGGCGTTGTCTAACATCACTTAGTAAGATGTTACTTGCTCCTTCCCTGTTCGAATGGTCCACTTTACCTGATGTTCCCCTCAGACGTGCTGCTATAGTTCCTGGAGACTCTACCCCTTGTTGTCTGCAAAAGGAGATTCCAACGTGACGGTGCATCACACCGGTGGTAATGTCCGCGAGCACATTAACAAGACGCACCTTCATCGTCGGATTGGATGGGGAGATCCTGCCCATGGTCAGCGCTGTTGTCGCATCTCACACCTCCGGACGTTGTCCTCTGGAGTTACGTCAGCACAGCGTATGGAACCAAATAGAAAGGGATGATGACCTGCTGGCTAAGGTACAATCTGCCTGTATCCTGGTATAACAGAAACTATACCCGGGCCGCTGAAACATTGCACTTGACGTTTGCGTATGAAGTTGGCAGCGTAACAGAGTAACAAGTGAAGAACGATAGGCGCTAGGCGTTCAGCGTGGGGCGCCAGCCAATCACAGCGCAGTGAGCACAGCTGTTACTCACGTGCTGTGACGTCAAAGTTCCCGCGTTGCCGGCTTTGTTTAGTGGATGTGTATACAACGTGAATTGTATGTTGTTTACCGTGTGCTTTCGTTGTACTGTGTGCTATATCGTTGTGACTTTTGTTACGTTGTGAGTGTACATACTTGGAAAATGCCACCGAAAAGACTTCGTTCACCTAGTGACAATCCTTTGCGTCGAGGGGTGCCGCTAAACAGCCAGGCAGTGGAGTTACTACGCAGAACTCGTGAGTTTTACGAGCAGGAGAAAAACTACGTAAGCACTCATGGACAGCCATCAATTCCTGCCGACAAAGTGGTGGAACGTACGTCGAAAACTCTTGGTGTTAGTGCAAGAACCGTAGTAAGTAAGGGAGTATTACTACAAAACTTGGAAGATACTGAAGTGAGCCGTAATGATTCCGAGCTGTCTGGATCAAATAATACATTTTTATCAACCCCGGGAAAGAAGAAAAAGCGGCCTAGTCCTATCACAGATTCAGATTCTTTCCAGACAGATGCAATTCGTAGGCATGTTTATGCTTACTACAGCAGAAAAGAGTATCCGACTGTAGCCAAGTTATTAATCTCTTTAAAAGAAAGTGAACTTATCAGGGGTGGTAAAACATCACTAAAAATTGTGCTAAAAAACATGGGTTTCCGTTACAAAACGCTAGACGGACGCAAAGTACTGTTAGAGAGGGCACATATTGTTACCGCTCGTAGCATTTTCTTGCACAAAATTGTGGGCAGAGACATTCATTCCATAATTTGGCTAGACGAAACGTGGGTTAATGCCGGGGAAGCTGTGAATAAATGTTGGACGGATAACACACCCAGCAGTAGCGGCCATCAGCCGACGGGAAGAGGAGCTAGATTAATTGTGGTCCATGCAGGCTCCTCCAGTGGTTTTGTCCCTGACGCACTTTTAGTTTTTAGATCAAAAAAGACTGGTGATTACCATTAAGATATGGATCACACACGATTTGTTGAGTGGTTCAGGAACCTTTTAAAACAATTTCCTGTCCCTACAACAATTGTAATGGACAATGCGCCATATCATTCGGTGATACAGAACAAAGCCCCAACCACAAATGATCGAAAAGAAGTTATGGTGCAGTGGTTACAAGTTCGAAATATTGCAGCGGATATGAGTATGACAAAGGTTCTGTTATATTCTCTTGTTAAAGAAAATAAGCCTACGACACCTACATATGTAGTAGACGAAATTGCCAAGGAGCAGGGTCATATTGTAATAAGGCTGCCACCATATCACTGCCATTTCAACCCTATTGAGTTAATATGGAGTGATGTAAAAATGTATGTAAGGAACAACAACAAGTCCTTTACAATAACAGAGGTGGAAAAGCTGTTGCGTGAAGCTCTTGTGACTGTGGATGCAGCCTCATGGAGAAAAAAAGTAGAGCACGTCGAGAAGCTTATACGAGCAGCCCAGACAATAGAAGGCATTATCAGTGCCCATGAATGATTTGTCTTGCTGATGACGACGATGAAGACGGTTTTGGCGATGAGTCGGACAACAGTGACGATGGCGAGCTGGATGGAATTGCGCCATTATCGCTGTAAATTGGTGAGTGAAAAATTACTAATATTGGTTATTTATTGCAATCTCGGTTATTATTTATTTTGTAAGCTACGTACATTATTGATTTTAAAGTACCAGTCGTCAGATGCTTGTTTTTTTTTTTGTATTTCTTTGCTCCGTTATCGAAAGGGTGCGCATTGTTATGCTTTTATATGCATTATTATACGGTTGCTTACTTCCTGTCATTGTAGTACAACTAAAAACGAGTTTTTATATACACTGTAATTGCTCAATCGCTTGCATTTACGAGACGGGACGGAAAACTGTATCGTCTGCTGTGTGTATAGAGGCTGCTGTTGCAACATCGCTATTACAGTATAGCCAACCTAACTAGACAAAAAGCGAACTGTCAAGTGCAATGTTTCGCCGGCGGGGGTATAGGAATCTTTGAGAGTGCGGCAGAATTTCATGCGCCGTTGTCTCGCATGCATGGAGACTGGCGGTCTCCTCTCTGAACAGTTATTATAGATGCTATTGCGTATGTTCCTAACGCAATAAATGTGCATTTCGCGTATAATCGGTTATAGACCTAATATCACCTGTTTCAATTTGACCCGAAAGAGCTGATTCACACCGTACATTCCGATATACTTCCGCTTATCAACCTGCAAGGTTAACATTCTCCACCGCAATGGGACCTGGTCCTAGGATCAACGACCTGCACTGAAGTGCTGAAGAAGATTTCGAATCGATACGAGTATTAATTGTATTAAATGTAGTGTGAGGTGGGCTATGCGAGAAGCGTTCAACGAATTAGAAAGTAAAGTTCTATGTACTGACTTGGCTGAAAATCCTAAGAAATTTTGGTCTTATGTCAAAGCGGTAGGTGGATCAAAACAAAATGTCCAGGCACTCTTTGACCGAAAAGGTACTGAAACAGAGGATGACAGAGTAAAGGCCGAAATACTAAATGCCTTTTTCCAAAGCTGTTTCACAGAGGAAGACTGCACTGTAGTTCCTTCTCTAGATTGTCGCATAGATGACAAAATGGTAGATATCGAAATAGATGACAGAGAGATAGAAAAACAATTAGAATCGCTGAAAAGAGGAAAGGCCGCTGGATCTGATGGGCTACCGGTTCCATTTTACACAGAGTACGCGAAGGAACTTGCCTCCTTTCTTGCAGCGGTGTACCGTAGGCCTCTGGAAGAACGTAGCGTTCCAAAAGATTGAAAAAGGGCACAGGTCATCCCCGTTGTCAAGAAGGGACGTCGAACAAGTGTGCAGAACTATAGACCTACATTCCTAGCGTCGATCAGTTGTAGAATTTTGGAACACGTATTATGTTCGAGTATAATGACTTTTCTGGAGGCTAAAAATCTACTCTGTAGGAATCAGCATGTTTTTCGAAAAAGACGATCATGTGAAACCCAGCTCGCACTATTCGTCCAAGAGACTCAGAAGGCCGTAGAAACGGGTTCCCAGGTAGATTCCGTGTTTCTTGACTTCCACAAGGCGTTTGTTACAATTCCCCACAGTCGTTTAATAAACAAAGTAAGAGCATATGGACTATCAGACCAATTCTGTGATTGGATTGCAGAGTTCCTAGATAGCATGTCATTCTCAATGGAGAGAAGTTTTCAGAAGTAAGAGTAATTTCAGGTGCGCAGCAGGGGAGTGTCGTAAGACCGTTGGTATTCACAATATATATAAATGACGTTCTGGATAACATCGGAAGTTCACTGAGGCTTTTTGCGGATGGTGCTGTAATATATCGAGAGGTAGTAACAATCGAAAATTGTACTGAAATGCAGGAGGATCTGCAACGAATTGATGCATGGTGGAGGGAATGGCAATTGAATCTCAATGTAGACAAGTGTAATGTGCTGCGAATATATAGGAAGAAAGATCCTTTATCATTTAGCTACTTTATAGCAGGTCAGCAAATGGAAGCAGTTAATTCCATAAATTATCTGGGAGTAGGCATTAGGAGTGATTTAAAATGGAATGACTGTATAAAATTTATCGTCGGTAAAGCAGATGCCAGACTGAGATTCATTGGAAGAATCCTAAGGAAATGCAGTCCGAAAACAAAGGAAGTAGGTTACAGTACACTTGTTCGCCCACTGCTTGAATACTGCTCACCAGTGTGGGATCCGTACCAGATAGGGTTGATGGAAGAGATAGAGAAGATCCAACGGAGAGTAGCGCGCTCCGTTACAGGATCATTTAGTAATGGCGAAAGCGTTACGGAGATGATAGATAAACTGCAGTGGAATACTCTGCAAGAGAGACGCTCAGTAGCTCGGTGTGGACTTTTGTTGAAGTTTCGAGAACATACCTTCACCGAGGAGTGAAGCAGTATATTGCTCACTCCTACGAATATCTCGCGATGAGACCATGAGGATAAAATCAGAGAGGTTAGAGCTCACACAGAAGCATACCGACAACCTGTCTTTCCACGAACAACACGAGACTGGAATAGAAAGGAGAACCGATAGAGGTACTCAAAGTACCCTCAGCCACACACCGTCAGGTGGCTTGCGGAGTATGGATGTAGATGTAGATACGCCGGCCACTGAACGCTGCCACAAGAGGGTCAGTGGTTCACAGGAGTAAGCACGTATTCGCAGAGCGCGGTAGCGCAACGCCAAATTCCCGTTGTCGGCCACCCAACGCCGCTGCTCGACATTCTCGGAAACAGATGTGAAGGACTACATACCGGTGTCGTGCATGAGGGCGTCATTTGCTGCAACCTGCGGGAATGCTCAGTTCTCCCATTAACGTCTACAGGGCGGCGACCCCGTGGGAGGGAGCAGACAGCTTTTGCGACTGGGACCTCTGGGTTAACTGCAGAAGTGGCAGTGGAGGCCGCTAAAAACAACACTATATTTTCCTAGTTTTGTCATGTCTTTGCGCCATATTTTAATTCTGATTATGTTTTTGTGCATCTTGTTTGTGAAATTACTGATTAAGTATTGGTAAAAAGGCGATGAGTGCATCATAACTGGCTTTATCGAAGGAATGACGAAATTAAATTGTTTACGTTATAAATAATTCATTCTAATAAGGGAATGACACGCTAAATTCCTTTACGTGGTCTTCAACAACAGAAGCAGGGGGTGTACTACATGTCTTAGTTTGGTACGTTTTCCATCATTCTGCACGCTGGAGTGGAACGCTGGTGAGCATAACGAGCAGTGCAGTAGTGAGTTTTAGTGCACCATGTTACATGGAAACTTCGATTTGGTACATTAGCAGTAAAAAGTTGTCTGAGGTATGTAATCTATTCGGACACAAGATTTCTTCAAGGTTAAATGAGTGCTAAAGTTACTCGCAGCACAACTCTAGTAACTGTGGTCAACAAATTAGCTATGTCGAATAATAGCTACAAGACTGATTTAAGATGCGAAGATCCTGCAGTAATTACGAGCGCTTCCGCAGACGGAGACGGGTAATATGGAGGTTTTATGAGTATGGTATATTGAAAAACTGTCACTGTTGAAACCAGTTTTTCCGCCACGGTTGCAGTGACTTTCTGCTGGGTGTACTGGTGTATTTCCGTGCTTCAGATGCGAGACCTTTCCCTTTCACGGGCAAGTGCTCTGCCCGCTGAACTACCCAAGCACGACTGAGGTTCTGTCCTCACAACTTTCCTTCCGCCAGTACCTAAGCTCCTACCTTCCAAACTTCATAGAAGTTCTGCTACGAAACTAGCACTCGCGGGAGAACGTCTGTGAAATTTTGAAGCAAGGAAGTTATCTTCTGGTGGATGCGTCGTCAGTCGTGGCTGGGTAGCTCAAGCGGTAGAGTTCTTGCTCGCGAAAGGCAAAGTCCCGAGCTCGAGTATCGGTCTGACACTCACAATCAGCGAGAGAGTTTCATATCAGCGCACACTCAACTGCAGAGTGAACATTTCATTTTGAACATTGCTGGTCACCAGTGGCGGAAAGAGTGGAAAACTTTATTGTAATCGGATACCTGTGGTGGAGGCAATGGGGACCTGCTGTTATCTATTTGCCTCTTACACTGTGTGCAACTATTTGTGGTCATCGATGAATGGTGGCCTGAAAGGGGGGGGGGGCTGTTGTTTTCCTCATGCAGGGCAAAGGCAGCGCAGCAGCAGTTTACTGGCGGGTGTCGCACGCGTTTCGTGTTGTTGATGCGACCTGTGGGGCTCTAATGGCTGTCAGCCAGAATGCGGCAAGTCTGAATCCATCCACTCTTTTCTTGTTCCGGAGTTTGGCCTCTCCGATCTTACAAAATCGCCACTCCCGGCTGATTCACAAGTATGCACCGTGTTGAATTTTATTTTCCTGTCCAAGTGTAATGTACCACTCGTGCTTCCATATGCATGTGGTTACTACCCTGCCGGTTACGCCGGTGTACACTTCACCACCTTGAAGACGCCAGCAGCATGCGGAGCGTCTGCCTTGTCCTTGGTGGAATGTAGCAGATCCGAGATCTAGCGGCTACTGTAGAAGACTGACTGGGCTCCAGCACGGCGAAGGTGGTTGCCAATTCGGTCAGTGGCACTCTCTAGATGAGGTAAGCGCGCGGCAGGCTGCAGTCGTTCAATGTCTTTCGTTCTTTTGTTTCTTGCCATGCCTGTGTGGATCGGTTTGAAGTTATAAACAGTGGTCAAAAACGTTGTTCGCAGCCTTTTGAGCTAAAGTATTACGTTGTGAAGACATTTCGGTCCTCCGTGCGAATAATCAAGCAACAGATGGCCGAGTTTCCGTGCAATCGGTTGACTTCCTATACACTCTGTGACCTAGTGTCCTATCCATTGACCTATACATACTTCCACGTCGAGGACTCTAACTACTCCATTCTTCTATACTAGTACGTGAAGTGTATCTTCTAGTACCTTCTGTTCAAATATTCGTGAAACCTGTGTAGCTCCATCTCACCAAGGGCCGTATAGCAAAAGTGTCGTCCATGTATCCGACCCAGCACCGTGGGGTTGTAGGAGTTGAACGAACTACCGCTGTTTCAGAGGCCTCCGTGAAAGTGTGTCGGCTGCTTACAAGATTAGACGAGTACCCATTCCCACGCCGTCTATCTCCTCGTATTATTGTCCTTGCTATTAGAAGGATATTGGTACACAGAAGTCAATGAGCTCGCGTATGCCCGCCGGGACATGCCCTTGTATGGTGCGAATAGTTTGATCTACTAGCACTTTGTAAATAACGACACTACGTCGAAGCTGATCATACAGCTATTTCTCCCTTTAGGTGCTCTATAAAGTTCACTGACTTCTTTACTCACCTATAGAATATAGAATGTAAAAAAGCAGACTGCTTCCCCGTTCATTGCATGGTTCTTATTGCCATCACGGTAGTGCAGTGTCCGAATTTCTTTCTAAATTTAGCATTTCTTTTATTTAGTGGGCCGAACATCTTCCATGTTCCCAATAATCATCTCATTTTGTGGTCGATAGCAAATCTGTCAATGCCGGTATTTTTTTAAGTTGTGTATTTGTTGTAGCTTTCATCAGAAGACAAAAGTTTGCTAAGCGCTTAAAGTACACAGGCAAGGTACCTGTTGACCAGCCCGGATTATTTTAATCGTCATATACTACATAACAGAAATCTCTATGCAGCTCATATTGCGCGCTGTAGACGTTAGAATATTACGAATGTGCAAAGCTGCAAACCGTTGGCTCAGTTATTAGACGTGAACGATCAGAAACGTACTTACATTGGGGATCAAATGCATCATTTTGGGAATCCAAGGAATATTTCCCTGAGACACGCTACAGATTCAGACAGATTTCGGCGGAAGGTGCAGAGGGTCAAGCGAGGGAACTATGCAGAAAAACAGAAGTATTGACGGAGTCAATTTATAAGCATATTACTGGCAAAATATCTGTAGCATTCTGCTGTTCATGCTCCGTTGTATAGAGGGTTGGGAAAAATGTTACAGACCGTGTTTGAAACCATCTCCCTCGCTCTGTTGGCGACTGGAACAGAAGAGGAAATGACTAGCAGTGGTACAGGGCACACTCTGCGTGCCTTGGCTTACGGAGTGTGTATGTTGATGTAGCTGTAGATCACTTCTTTCGTTGTTCTTTTCGGAATCATTTCGGACACAGTGACAAACAAATTTTTCGTTTAATTACTAACTCAATTTCATACGTCGTAGGTTTCCGGAGCGAGGAAGGTTACCTAATGATTGGCAGAAGTGCACGCCATTCCTGTTATCACGAAGGTTCGTTGGACAGGCGCACAAAGTAGTGACCACATGAGTCAAACTGTAGGAAAAACAGATGTCAGGCTGAAACAAGTTATGAAATTCTTAAGCAAATGTGATGCAACAACGTAAGACTTGGCTTTAAAAAGTAATGATTACCTGGCTAGTTCAAATTTCGATCACTTTCACATGCGCCGTGGTTGCAGAGCAACGTATTAATTTCATGTGTGAGTCTCATACGTGTCTTACGGCGGCTAGGCACACCACCCCGGGCTGCTCTGCTCCTGCAGTGGGTCTGATGTTATTCCAAAGCGAACGTAAGCGGTAACTACTGTAAAGGCAAATACGACAACAGACTGCATGAGAAATACTACAAACACACAAGATCAAAGGAAGAGGGACGTATTTAGTTACGGGATGTTTTCGTCGGCGTGAAAGCGCTACGAAGTGATGTAAGATTAGAGTTTAACGGCCCGTCGACAGCGTTCCGATTACGAAACGATGAGGAAGAAAGGTGGCCGTACCCTTTTCACAGGAGCCATCAAGGCATTTTCGTTGAGCAATTCCGGGATATCAAGCACAACGTCTGTCTGGATGGCAGGAGGGGGATTTAAACCGACTCAACCGGAATGCGATTCCAGAATGCTGACAACTGAACCGCTTCGGTCGGTAAGCGTTACGGAGGTGCTCAACGAACTGCAATCGCAAACGCGACGAGGGAGGTATTGTGAATCAGGGAAAGGTTCATTGTTGACTTTCCGAGAGTGTGTGTTCCACGAAAAGTCAAGAAGTGTATAGAATGTCTGATCCAAAGTGTACCCACATCCGTATGTAATACCCTTACATAATTGACCAGGAGAGCTGGATTGCCAGTACTGAGGTGGGGAATATTTTTCTGTCAGACGAAAAGCAGTCACTGCAAAGCGGGTCTCAGTGATTTTGAACGCTGATTAATCAGTGAACGCCATGTGAGTAACAACCCCATCGGGGACATTTCAGCCATTACAAAGCTGCCCAAGTTGCCTGTTGGTGACGTGATTGTGAAGCGTGACTGTGAAGTGGAAACAGGAAGGAACAACCACAGCGAAACGTAGAGCAGGCGTAACTCCTTCACTGACGGACACGGACCGCCGAGCACATCGGACGGTGGCTGTAAAAATCGCACCAAATCAGCGGTCGCAGTAAGTCGTGAGTTCCAAAGTTCTACCAGCAGCCCAGCTAGCAGAGTGGCTATGCGTGAGGATTTACGAGGAATAGGGTTCACAGTCGAGCAGCTCCTCATACACCACTTTCCTTTCTTTTAGTCATCAGTCTTCTGACTGGTTTGATGCGGCCCGCCACGAATTCCTTTCCTGCGCAAACGCCTTCACCCCAGAGTAGCACTTCAGCCCACGTCCTCAATTATTTGCTGGATGTATTCCGATTTCTCTCTTCCTCCACAGCTTTTACCCTCTGCAACTCCCTCTAGTACGATCGAATTTATTCCCCGCTCCCTAAAAAGATCTTGTACCCTATTCTTGTCAGTCTTTTTCACATATTTCCTTCCTCATCGACGACATTGTCATCCCTTGACTTATCGGCCCTCCTAATTTTCAGTATTCTTCTGTAGCACCACATCTCAAATAGTTTGATTCTCCTATGTTCCGGTTTTCCCATAATCCATGTTTCACTACCACAGAATGCTTTTCTCCAATCTTACATTCCAAGTTTCTTCGTCAGATTAAGGCCTATGTTTGATATTAGTAGATTTCTCATGGCCACGAATGCCCTTTTCGCCGATGCCCTCCTTGCTCCGTCCGTCGTGATTTATTTTGTTACCTATGAAGGAGAACTGGTTAACCTCATCTACTTCGTGGTCACCAATCCTGGTCTTCAGTTTCCAACAGTTTTCACTTGTGCTACCTCTCATTACTTTCGTCTTTGTTCGATTTACTCTCAATCAGTATTCTGCACTCAAGAGACATTTCATTTCATTGAACACTTCCTGTAATTCTTCTTCCCTTTCAAGGAGGACAGCGTTGTCATCAACGAATCTTATCACTGATATCCTTTGACCATGCATTTTAATTCCACTGAAACTTCTTGGAAGATTAAGACTTGTGCCGGACCGAGAATCTAACTCTGGACCTTTGCCTTTCGCGGGCAAGTGCTCTACCAACTGAACTGCCCAAGCACGATTCACTGCCTGTCGTCATAGCTTCAGTTCTGCCAGTACCTCGTCTCCTACCTTCCAAGCTTTACAGAAGCTCTTCTGGGAACCTTGCAAACTAGCAGTCCTGGAAGAAAGGATATTGCGGAGGCATGGCTTAGCCACAGCCTGGAGGATGTTTCCAGAATGAGATTTTCAATTTGCTGCGGAGTGTGCGCTGATATGAAACTTCCTGGCAGAATAAAACTGTCTGCCGGACCGAGACTTGAACTCGGGACCTTTACTTTTCGCGATCCAGTGCTCTACCGACTGGAAGGTAGGAGACGAGGTACTGGCAGAAGTGCTACTGTGAGGTCGTGAGTCGTGCCTGGGGAGCTCAGTCGGAACGGCTCCATGCAATTGGACTAGTGGACACTCCACTATTCCCGAAATGTCGCCAAGTAGATGAGGACCATCACAGCTTAACTTGTATCGCGGTGGAGGACGTCTGGCTCCTAGGAAGACAGATGGTAGCTTGCTACCGCCGTGTGACCCCGAAACATATGACACCTGCTTCCTTCTTACATCCGGAGAGTGACTACTTTCCGGCGACTAAATCACAGTCGATCATCTGGGACAAAGATTCGACGATTGCATACCCCTATTGGGATGCTGCCAAGTCGCGACGTGACTTTTGGTATATCTTGCAGCAAGCCCACAATGAGGTTCATAGAGGGTCACACTATCGGAAAACTTTTGCCAGTTATCTTCAGGCAGTCTTCCTCGACCCACCACGCAATTGGGATGTGCCAGATGCAGTCGGTGCTCACACTTCTATCACGCTTCTATCACCACTCAATATGTAATGCACATATTATACCGTGAAATGCTCTACATGTTCCTTTTAACAGAGTGACCTTTATTGAAAATAAATAAATAAGAAAAAAGAGCACTTGGCCGTGAAAGGCAAAGGTCCCGAGTTCGAGTGTCGGTCCGGCACACAGTTTTAATCTGCCAGGAAGTTTCATATCAGCGCACACTCGGCTGCAGAGTGAAAATCTCTTTTAATTTCAGTGTTGAACCTTGTTTTTTAATTTCTGTCATTGCGTCTTCGACGTATAGACTGAACAGCATGGGTGAGAGACTACATCCCCGTGTTACACCCTTTTTAACCCGAGCACTTCGTTCTTGGTCTTCCACGCTTACTGTTCCTTCTTGGCTCTTGTACATATAGTAAATTAACAGTGTTTCCCTATAACCTATCCAATTTTTCTTTGAGGCGAAGCTTAAAGTGCTACAAAGAGCGACGCTACTGGACAACAGATGACTGGAAACGAGCGATTTGGAGTAATGAATCACGCTCGACGCTCTGATATAAAGTTTTGGGATCGACGAATACCTGGAGAATGATAGCTGCTAACATGTATGACGCCGACATTGAGGTACGGTGGAGGCGATGTTACGCTATGGCTGTCTTCTGCGTGGATGAGTGTAGTCCTCTTACTGCACTGAGTGCAGAAGAGGTATGGACACATCATACAGCATTGTGTACTGCGTACAGTAGAGGAGCAGTGCTAGGACGACGATTGCTTGTATCAGCATAACATTGCACCCAACATAAACCACCGTCCGTGAGGCACTGGTTTGGGGACAATAACATTCCTGAAACTGTGTGAACTGTCCAGAGTCCCGTACGTAACACAATAAAACTCCTGTGGGTGAGCCAGAACGTCGATGTCGGTCAGTATCCCAGTCCGTGACATCCCTACCTCCTCTGGTATCGACTACTGAGGAAGAAAGGGCTGTCATTGCAATACAGACAATCACGCACCTCACAGAAAGTGTCGTCACCAGGGCTCAATCCGTCATAAAGATGTCCGGATGCTTCTGATCTGATACTAGTAGAACAAACGTCTTGCGTAGTGCCCACGACGGGTAAGCTGAAGTTACAGCTCATACACAGGTTTATTGAGAGTTATTCATCCCATGCGGCATTCGGGAGTGGTACGGAAGAGAGTGGGATAGGAAAGAGTACCTTCCACCTACACACCGTAAGGTGGCTTACAGTATCAGTTGCAGATTTAGGTACCAGTGTTGAGTCGTAGTACGCGACTCGTGCAATAAACACAGTACACTGATTAGAGTACAGTACTCTAAACGAATTCCAGGGGTAGCTGAGTTTTAGACGAGATTTCGGCCGGCACAGCAGACCTCTGGAGGTTCAAGTCCACCGTTGAGGCCGTCGTATGAATTGTAGCCGGACCACAGTGCCTGACCGTCGATGGGGAACAAGACTTTGTTATTTCTCCGCAAGACGTGCTGGCTGCATTATTGCGAGTCGGAACAGGCTGACTGATTGAGGGCACAAGACCCAGCGTGGTCTGGGGGGGGGGGGGGGAGGGGGGAGGGCGTGTCCCTAACCTGCACCGCCGCTCCAGGTGTAACGCGGGGTTTATGCGCCACTGGTGGCGGGACTGCGTGAACCCGATCTCACGTCTCACCACCGGAATTGCTGCATACGGCTGACAAGGTCAATTGATTGCTGGTGAGGTCAAGAAAAATGTTCAATTCCAGATGCGGTCTAAAACTCCAAGAGTAATATACTTCTTCATTCTAACAAAGCACAAATGATTACTCCCCAGAGAAATAAGATTCTATTAGTGTCACTAGCGAAACTAGTAAACACAAAAGATTCACTAATGCAGTGAAGACAGTCCACACACAATTGCTGAATCACTGAATCAGGAAGCGTCAGCGTATCTGATGTTAAAAACTGTCAGCAAATAAAAGAAATATCGTGGCTGTTGTATACCTAAAGTGAAACAATGAGCGCGTTTCCACGATATCTTCAGCAGCGCTAGAGAATTAATATCAGAGTTCCGGTAGTAGTCCAACTGGATGTAAATCGGTCGGAGTCCAGTGTTCTCGTTGTAGCCTGGAGACTCGCGTCTTCCGCGTCTTCTGCCTCCATGTTGCTATACTCGGTGCGACCACAGCGAGAAGGGCTGTACCTCATCCTGACGGAACATACCCAACGTATCATAAATTGATTAAATAATGCCCAAAATACCTGAAAGTATTAAAAACTTAACGGTGGTGTACAATGCTCTGAGAAGCCTGAATCAGCAGGCCTTATTATCGTCGAGTGCGCAACGCACAGATGTGTAACATATGAAGAAAGATACAGTATGAGCGACAAAAGCTTACTTGCCATAGTCAGGGATGGAATATTGTGTGATGTATTGAACAAGATAAGTCCGAAGTTATCATGACACGACGTATGATTGAGGAGTCATGGAAATTTAAGAGATGGAACCCATAGAACGCCTCAAGAACAGCAGGAATAGGAAATACGATAGGCGCCGACAGGGAGTACAACTACATCTGATGGTAAAGAAACTAAGAGGGTCCAGACGAGACGACAGAATGTTATTATAAGAGCGTCTAACGGTCGGTAGGTGTACGCAGGATGTGACACGTACACAAAAGATAATGTCCTGTAAAAGCAGTAATCGATAAGACAACTGAGCACCATAAAAGAGATCACGTTGTTTTACTGAATAATTCCCCCGTAGAATAGAAAGCTATTGGCGTGTTTGAAGGGTACGGATAAACAGTGCTTTTCTGGTTTACCATAAGAAATAAACTGATGCGCACCGCTTTGTTCTGTAAATTCTTAAAATATATGGAAAGATAATTTTAAGTAGCATCATACTGGCCAAACTATGAATAGGAGACGTAGGAAATAAAGTGACTGTATAGGGCTTCTCTTAGTTTACAGGATTCTTGCGCTTATAACATGTTGTGATATCCAGAAACAGTTGATAGAAAGATCCTACCTTATTGTTTAGGATACGAAAGTAATTTACCACCGCAGTGTTATAAGTGGAAGTAAAACTAAACGGAAAGACAACATTATGAGATAGATGTTGCTTGGCGATGTCACATCAGACTTTCGTTCTAAACTTCTGCAAACCGTTACACAGTATTACTCTGGAATGTATGTACCAACATAGACTATTACGAAATTAAGGTGGATTTTTCTTTTCTATGCTGTATCTAGCACAGAGTGCCATAGTCAGGAGACAGAAAATCTTACATATGACGGCGAATAAATAAAATAAAATCTATATTAGCGTTACTATTGAAGTGGAGTTGAAAACTGTCTTGTATCCGTCCGCAAGTTGTCCAGCATTTCGGGGACTCCAGTTTCCACCTGTTAGAGTAGCTTTACCCCTGGGTGGCCAGTGTAAAGAATGCCTGTAGCAAATGATTCGAACGTTTAATCGCGCCAGGGAAAACACTGCCGGAAAAAATAGTACACCTGGAAAGATGACGTTGATTTTGATCCGTTGACAGCATATGCACCTGACGGATAGTAGATGTACCGATAACGGTTTCAACGCCGTCCGCCAGCAAATAGCGCAGTGGCATAGCTAACAGAGTGTCATCTGTGTCTGTGCATTAATATTCAATGCTCACAACCAAACGATCAGTGCAGTCCAGAAGTGTAAAGCAAACGGGACACCATGCCACGCAGACTTACTCGTGATTCCTAAGCCAACTGAGTGAGTGTGAAAGTGATCTAATTGTGGCCTTTCATGGCCTTCCACGAGGCGGGTTGCTCCTTTCGGAAAATTGCCACTTTGTACAACGATGATAGTATCAGTGGCCACATAAACATTCTCACACCTGTGGACGAGGTTCTGGATCACGCAGCACAGACGCCCGCCAAGATCGTCATATTGCAAGCGCAACAGTGGCAGATCGTACAGTTACCACAGCACAGATAAGACGACATCTGAGCCCAGACATGTCAACACAGACTGTTGCCAACCGGCTATTAGCAGTGGGATTATAGGAACGCACACCTGTAGCCCATTTTCCACTCACGATACGGCATCGCCGTGCGCTGCTCGAGTGGAACCGTCGGAGGACCACTTGAAAGATGGAATGGCGCGCCGTGGTCTTCAGCGATGAAACCAGACTGTACCTGCACACAAGTGATTGCCGTCTGCGTGTAGACGTAGATCTGGTGAGCGCCGCGTCGTAGAGTGCATTCCTCCAAGACACACAGGACCCAAGCCGCTTCTTATGATCTACGATGCCACAAATAACAACTCTCGTTCACATTTGGTATTTCTGGAGAGGATGATAATCAGCGCTCGGTACGTGCCGAATGTTGTTAGATTCGTTCCTATGACGTTCTTGCAACTAGAAGATGGTGTGTTGCTCAAACAGGGTAATGCTCGCCGACAAACTGCCTGTGAAACCAAACGTGCTCTGCCAGATGTGCAGCAGCTTCCCTCAGCAGCACAATCTGCGGACTTCTCTCCAGTCTAGTGCGTGTGGGATAAGATGGGGTGACAAGTGATTCATGCGTCTCGTCAACCAACAACTCTTGCGTATCTACGTGACCAGGTCGAACAGGCGTGGCACAATGTATCCGAGGACACTATTTGCGACCACTACGATCGACTCGATTGCAGAGTCAGCTCCGGGATTGCCGTCCGTGTAGGGTACACTACATATTATACTAAAGTACCAAAGAAACTGGTACGCCTACCTAATATCGTATATGGCCCCCGCGAGCACGCAGAAGTGCCGCAACACGATGTGGCTTGTACTCGACTAATGTCTGAAGTAGTGCTGGAGGGAACTGACGACATGTATCCTGCAGGGCTGCTCATAAATCCGTAAGAGTACGGGGGGTTGGAGATCTCTTCTGAACAGCACGTTGCAAGGCATCTCATATATGCTCTATAATGTTGAGGGGGGGGGGGCGGGGGGCTGGTAGCCAGCGGAACAGTTTAAACTCAGAAGAGTGTTCCTGGAGACACTCTGTAGCAATTCTGGAAGTGCGGGGTGTCTCATTGTCCTGCTGGAATTACGCAATTCCTTCGGAATGCACAATGGACATGAATGGATGCAGGTGATCAGACAGGATGCTTATGTACGTGTCACCTGTCAGAGTCGTATCTTGTCGCATCAGGAGTCCAATATCAGTCCAACTGCACACGCCGCATACCCTTAAAGAGCCTTTATCAGCTTAAATATTCCCCTGCCAACACGCAAGGTCCATGGATTCGTGATGTTGTCTCCAACCTGTACTCGTCCATCCGCTCGATTCAATTTGAAACGAGACTCGTCCGACTAGGAAACATGTTTCCAGTCATCAACAGTCCAGTGTCGGTGCTGAAGGGCCCAAGCGAGGCGTAAAGCCTTGTGCCCGTGCAGTCATCATCGGTACAAGAGTGGCCCTTCGACTCCGAAAGCCTATATCTATGATTTTTCGTTAAATAGTTCGCACCGTGGCACTTGTTGATGGTCCAGAGTAGTAAGTTGGCCCGTTGTGTGCACTCCTAGACAATTTTCCGTTAGGCAATTTACCGAGCAAACTCATATTCAATAAATTAGATCAAGATTTAATGAAAAATGTAAAGCATGGTCTGTTGACTACACAATCGTCTTTCATGATGCTAATATTTCTAGCCTCGGTACCATTAATTAGAAAACAGATTATATAATGAAAGCGCTCAATTCTATGGTAAAAGCAGCTAAATAGAGAACTAGTTTTGGAAAAGGGGATAAGTTGAATTTAACAATCAACAACACAAAAATGTTTTATCCACGTTCCACTGGATGTAAAGCATCAAATAATGTTCGTGACTCTGTTCAAGTTTTTTGTAGTACAATGAGATATATCTCAACATCTAATGGGACTACTGATATAGCAAATACCTCATTTAATTTTCAGATCATAGCAAGTTCTAGAGGTAGTAGAGGTGGTAAGAAAACAATAAATCTAGCTGAAAATAAAAGTACTAAAAGATGTATCACAAGAATTAATAACAACAATAACTGGTGTTGTCCTAGAGCAGTAATTGTGGCATTAACATACCATACAAATAACATTTTGAGCAGAGAACTAACTATAAATGAGATTAAGAAAATCAGAGTAGGAGGTAAATACAAATTACAAAAAGAGCTAACTGACATATTACGTAATCAGATGGGTGATTACAATGAAGAAGGGTTTCCTCTAGATGACATTAAAAATTGTAAAGAATTGTTGGATATTCAAATAAATGTTTTATGTGCTGAGAATTTCAATTCAGTTATCTATAGTGGTCCTGAGGAAGAAATAAAGATTTACCTGTATGAGGATCACAACCATTTTGTTGTAATTAACAGTGTGGCAGCTGTCTTAGGATCAACATATTTCTGTGATAACTGTAATAAGCCACATAACATCAAGGAAGTTCACAGATGTAAAATAGAGACAAAAGTGTGCATATTATGCAAAAATTCAGAACATCAAAGTGAAGAAAAGATTTATTGTGAGAAATGCAACAGATACTGTTATAATGAAAAATGCTTAAACAATCACAAACAAGTTTGTGTTACAGCTCATAGATATAAAGAATTAAAGGGATTTGTTTGAGATCTGAAAAACATAAATACGGCTTTAAACTTTGCAGAAACTGTAGACAAGTAGTAAAAATTAAAGATCACAAATGTTAAATGCAACCTGTATTGCAAGAAGGTGATTTTTGAGGGAGAAAATTTGGTAAGGATTTTATAATAGAAGGTTGTTGAAATTGTAATAAAGATGGTTGTTATATTAACGGAGAATTTAAAGGTTTTTATGTTTAGGAATGCTGGGAATGCAACAACATAGTCGCTGGTAAACAGTTTAAACGCTGTGAAGATGGATTCCCTAGGAGAGTAAATTGTACCTATACTGAGAAGTATATGTGGTTTGACTATGAAGCAACTCAAGGAACGGGATAATTGATCACAGTTTTAATGGAGTACTGTTTATAAATTTAAGACAAATGATGAGCTCTGTAGGTGGCTGATATCTGAAAAAGAAACAGTTGTCATAAATTCACAGCTCACTATGCAAAAAGTTACGATTCACAGTTTATTTTCAAGTAATGTGTTGAAAACACAATAAAACCATATACCATCGAACAGTTAGACATAAAAATTATAGACAGCAGTAAATATATCCAAGGACCATTCACTAGCTTTCCTAAAACTTCTGATTTGCAGGAACTGAAGAAAGGCTACTTCCCACATTAGTTCAATACAAAAGAAAAAGAAGATTATATTGGACAATTCCTGATACTGAAAATTGCTTTGTTGACACTATGAAGCCAAAAGATGGAGAAGCATTTCTCAAATGGTATAGCTCCAGAGTCAAAGAAAATTATGTGTTCAATATGAAGAAAGAAATAGTTGAACACTGTAATTTTGATGTAGATATTTTGAGAAGAGGTTGGTTAGAATGGTTCAAATGGCTCTAAGCACTATGGGACTTAACTGCTAAGGTCATCAGTCCCTAGAACTTAGATCTACTTAAACCTAACTAACCTAAGGACATCACACACATCCATGCCCGAGGCAGGATTTGAACCTGCGACCGTAGCGGTCGCGCGGTTCCAGACCAGCTGGTCGGTTGTTTAGAACTGGGAAAACAATTTCTAGAAATTGCTAACATTGATCCATTCTGTTATTCAACCATCGCTGGAGTTTGCGTGGCTATATACAGATCTAAATATTTACTGACACATACAATCGCTGTATTGGATAAATATCAGAAAGAGAATTATAGTAAACAATCCAAGCTCGGTTAAACAGTGTAAACAAGAACAATATCTCACATGCTCTTAATGGTGGCAAAGTAAGAATAGCAGGTGGAAAAGTAGATGGATTTGATAAAGAAACTAATACTGTTTATTAATACAATGGTTGTTAATGGCAGTATTGAAAAAATGTTTCAAAAGTGAGGCGATTAACAATCAAAATAAGGAAACAAAGGATGATCTTTATCAAAAGAGGCGCAGAAATACGAAATGCAGGAGATAATTTAGTAGAGATGTGGGAATGTGATTTCCTTAACTCAGCAGAGTATAAAAAGCTCAAGAAATTAAGGCAGTTGCCTGAAATTTTGAACCATTGGATCCAAGAAATGCATTTGATGGTGGTCGAACAAATGCAATAAAATTAAGAACTAAAGCTGATGGTGTTAACACAAAAATAAAACATATTGACGTATGTAGTCCATATACCACTGTGCAGTTTTATGACTTTTATCGTGAACAACATCTGAGAAAAATATATGCACCAAGATATTATTCTAAAAGTTGTTATCGTTTAATAAAATGTAAAGTATTGGCTCCTAGAGGATATATCACCCTATCTTGCCTGTACATTTACAAATCGATAAAAATGAGAAACTGCTGTTTCCTTTGTGCATCAAATGTGCAAAAGTACAAATAAGTAAATGCAGTTGCAGTGACAAAGAAAGAAGTTTTATTGGAACTTGGACACCTGATGAACTGAACAGAGCTGTAGAAAAAGGATATGAAATTTTAAATATGTATGAAGTTTGGGATTTTAAAAATAAAAACAATATGCTGTTTAAAATTTCTGTGAAAGATTTTCTGAAACTAAAATTAGAGGCCAGTTCATATGATTTTGAAACTGGCAGAGACTATGCCAAAACACTTAAAGAGAAATTAGATATTGACTTAGATCATGGCAGAATAAGGGAAAATCTAGGAAAACGAGCTAATTCATTATGGGGGAAATTCGGCCAAAGGCAAAATATGAGTCAAATAGAATATGTAACAAATTTACAGAATTTTTATGAGATCTTGTTGGATGACTGATTAGATGATTTAGATATGAATTTTACTACAGAGAATATGGTTCAAATGAGATATAATTTCAAGGATTATAATGTGGAAAATAATTGATCTACTTATATACTTATAGCTGCATTCACTACATCAAATGCAAGGCTTATATAGTGTATGTTAGACAAAGGAGGAAGAAATGTTATATATTTTGAGACTGATTCTGTAGTACATATTGACAATGGGAAAAATACCATGGAAACAGGCTGTATGTTAGGCGAATGGACTGATGAATTGGAAAATACTGTATTACAGATTGGGCTTCAACTGGCCTAAAAATTACCATTATGAGATAAACGATAAAAAACAGAGATGAATATAAAGGGATTAACTTTAAAATATAATTATATCCAAAAGTCGAATGGCAAATCTAGGATAAGATTAATTGGGAGTGAAGTTAAGGAAAAGATCCAGCTAGAATACGATCAGATTACTAGAAATGTTGATACTAAAAGTCTAGTGAACACAGAGGTTAAGAAAGAATTCTCATTTCAGTATGATAAGAGTTGTTCTAGAAAATTTTGATACTGTGCCTTGTGGATTTTGAATCTCTAAGAAAAAACATATACCACATTCCTTATATAAACAGAATAAATTAGTTAATTCTCTTTTGTTTACTCTATGTTAGTTAAATTTTTAGTTAGAGATTGAGAAACTTTTAAAAATACTGAATAGGCTTCAATGTAATTTTGTAATTTTTTTGGTAAATAATTTAAGTTTTCTATTTCCTCTCATATTTATATATGATTTTCATTTGATATTCTTCTACATTATGATTCTTCTCAAATGTTCTATAATTAAAGATGGTTTAAAACATTCATTGCTAACATTACATTCTACTTGTCTCTCTCGTGGTTTATTATTTCGATAGACAAACATGTCAATTTTAAATTCCTCCCACAGTACTCACACTTATAAGATTAAAAATTTAAGAGATTCCTATTTTTTTATTCTATATAAATGTAGGATCTACTGAAGAAGCTAAATAATGCCAGGAATTCCAATTTGTTGAGAAAGATTAGTGAGCTAGAAGTAAATTAATTGTTTTACACTACTGATTGTGAACATTTAAGAACTAGATATGGGGAGAAGATCTGTATCGAGCTCTATAATAAATTTAAAGTTATTTTGCCTGAAAGGTTTAATAAAATAATAACTAACTGGGACTTTCAGTTTCTTAAAGATGGTGATGTGAAACTAAAATATAAAGGAATGAAGAAAACTAAAACTAATGACAATGAATTTCACGATCTAGAGTTCGCTGTATGATTTTTGAAAATTTCAATGATTTAATTTGTTTCTGTCTTATTTTTGTGGGTTGTTGGATTTGCTCGCTAAATTGTGTAACGGAAAACTGTCTAAGAGTGCACCCAACGGGTCCACTTACTACTGCCCAGCCCTGAAATCAGCATAAATTTACGGAAGGGTTGCACTTATGTCAAACTGAATGATTCTCCTCAGTTGTCGTTGGTCCCGTTCTTGCACGGTCTTTTTCCGGATGCAGCGATGTCGGAGATTTGATGTTTTACCGGATTCCTGATAGTCGCGGTAAACTCGTGAAATGGTCGTACAGGAAAACCCCCACTTCATCGCTACCTCGGAGACGCTGTGTCCCATCGCTCTTGCGCCGACTACAACACCACGTTGAAACTCACTTAAATCTTGCAAGCTTCCATTGTATCAACAGTAACCGGTCTAACAACTGCGCCAGACACTTATCTTATATGAGCGTTGTCGACCACAGTGCTGTATCCTACCTGTTATATTTGAATACGCACGGCGATGCCACTTCCTTGGGCGCTTAAGTGTAGTATGGGCATTCCAGCATGGTTCGATTCGTGATACCTCAGAACCACTTGTGCTATTGATTTGCAAACGTAATAATTTCTTGTACTCCATAAGCATTACTGCAATAACAAATCTGGTGTCAATTTAAATGCTCTAAAATGGTGTACTAAGTTCTTTTTTTCTCCGGTAGTGGACGTTGCGTGGCGTCGAGGTTTGTGTTTGCTGGGGCTTCGCGGAGGCCAGAAAAAGCGCTGTTTATCTCCTCCTGGAGCTGTCAACAAATTCTGCCTGGTGCTAACTTGCCAAGTACAGACATTAGCTTTAGTTACTGAGATGGACACTTTGAAACTACATTGTCCGGGATTATTGGTGAGACATTTAATTGCTCACATTGCACTGGATTACTTGTACAGAGGATATATTTTAACTGAGACAATGACATATGTCAAAACTAAGTATCGTACAAAAAGATGTTCTAGGTGAATAGTTAATATCAGTGAAGTGGAAATCTGTCTGTGCTACAACTGGCCACATCCTAATCACGCCTCCTGTGTTGGCGGGGTCTGCTTTGTAGTGTCAAATGTGAATCCCCCATTTTTATTGTACAAAAGGATTCTACGCCAAAAAATACAGTTTACACGAAACATTGTTTTCCATCCGTGAAGACGGCGCTGTAAATGTCAAACTTACTGTAAAGTGTGGATGTTTTTGCAATTAAGAACTTAGGCATTTGAGTCTACATTTCATTTAGGATATAAATGTGAATCTTTGTGTTCTAACTTTAGTGTTGCAAATTTGATTGTACAGTACAATATGGTTAGCCGTTTCAACGTCTGGTTAGAAACGACGTGGATGTAATGTTTCCTGTTCCCACGGGATGATTGATATGGGTGAGTCCTCTTGCCTCTCACCACTGTGGTGCGGGCAGTGGCTGGCATACTGGACTCGCACTCGGGAAGACGTCGCTTCAAACCGGCGTCCGGCCAACCTGATTTGGTCTTTCCGTGATTTCCCGTAATCGTTTCAGACAAATGCCGGAATGTTTCCTTTGAAAGGGCACGGTGGAATTCCTTCGCCATCCTTCCCTAATCCTATGGGGCCAATGACTCCCCTGTACCGTTACGGTCGCAGGTTCGAATCCTGCCTCGGGCATGGATGTGTGTGATGTCAGGTTAGTTAGGCTTAAGGGGCTCCGGAAAGGCTCAAAATCATGAAAAGTTCAATTTTTACTTTTTTGCGTTTTCTGAATCTGCAGACTATTACCTTTTAATAGATATATAATTTATTCAATTCCGAAGACTACAACTATTTTTAAATTTTTTTTGAAATGTATTCTACATGGGTGTGACCCACTGTGGCGCTGTTAAACTGCTGTCAAATGGTGTTATTATTAACGTCCGTGTTCATCAGGTACATTTTAGTGATGTGAGATAAAGTATGTGTTGTGGCTAACCTGTGATGGTTCAATATATATCGCTGGTGTGATTGTCGATTGTTTCATGTTTATTTACTCTGTCGTTATCTCGAAAATATTCGTAATTAATTCTGTTTCTTGAGTCTCTGTTTTGTTGAAGTATAATAATGAGTAAAAGTAAAGTTATTAGAAATCTTCTGAAGGCTTTTAAGAAAAGGAGAAATGTTGGAAAGCCAAAGGTATGTGTTAATACTGTAAACAATAAAGACGATAACCAAGTGAGTGAACCTAACCTCTCAAGTACACCTGCCCATAGCAGTCAAAGTGGGAAAGAAAATACTTCACAGAAGAAGCTTGGTTCAATGAGTGAAAACTATGAATGTTTTATGGGCGAATCGGATGTGAATGAAATATTTTATATGTCGGTTCTCAAAGGAATTTTTTCGAACTGTGTAAGATGTATTCATTGTAGTGAAGTTGGCCTGGAACTCTCCATAATAAAGCATGTAGGACTTGCTAGTCAAATAAAACTGAAATGTGATAAGTGTTCATACATGACCACCTTTTGGAACAGTGTTGCAGTAACTGCAACTGAAGAAAATGGTAGCAAAGTCTATGAACACAACAACAAGCGATGCTTGCTTTAGACAAGGAACGCCTTCGGGCTGCCGACAGGGCTGTAAAGAGTCTAGAAATACAAGCAAGAGTAAACAGGAGGAGGAACAAGAGGAAGCTGGAGGAGGAGTTTGCAGAGGATGAAGATAATCCATCCTATGGACCTGGAATGCACTAAAAAGTTAATCCAATCTTTGTCGCTCGATTCCCAGAACTTTTATTTTCTCATACTAATTACATGTTTTCTAAGGATCTTCCAAACATATTTGTTTCAAACTTTCAGTAAATGTTACACAGTACCTTCTGCATAATTTAACACAGCCTTTTTCCAAAAAACTGTATATTTTTGAATATATAAATAAAAAATTGTAAAAAAATGTTGTGAATTTTCGTTACAATTGAAAAAAAATCATCTTTAATAACTGAACTAAAATTTTGTAAAATCCCTGTGTTAAGTTGTAGCCCATATTCCAATAAATAATCTGTAAAAAGTTCAACTTCCTACCTCAAATACTTTGTGAGGAAAGATGTAATTTATAAGCGTTATTTTAACATTGCAAGTGTAGGGCGTTCCGGAGCCCCTTAAGTAGTTCTAAGTTCTAGGGGACTGATGACCTCAGATGTTAAGTCCCGTGGTGCTCAGAGCCATTTGAACCATTTGACTGCCCTGTTTGGACGCCTCCCTCAAATCAGCCAACCAGCGAACCAACGATGTGCTTGACTTCGGTCAGTATACATGGCAAGTGCGCCTGTCTCTAACATTTCATTGACCTTTCATCTTATTTCAATCGTTGTGATTTGTATACCGCCGGTAGCCGCGTAACGCCCTCAGCGAGAATTACGGTGGTTGCATGGAAACGCACACCGAAATCACTCACCCTGATCATGGGGCTCGAGGGTGGCCACCGAAATCAATTATTCCGATGTTTTTTCGTTCACCAAAATCAACTCATTAGGGAACATAATACTACAATACTAGCTTATCCGTGACAAAGGTCAATGTATAGCCATATTATGTCTGCACTGTACAATTACACTTGCAACACTAAAGTAAATATCAACTGTTAGTATGCAAAGGTTTATATTTACGTCGCTACTGAAATGTAGAATCAAATGCGTCGATTCCTAAATGCAAGAAAGGGCGTACTTGATACTTATAGATTACAGCATCATCTACCACGAAAGGAAAAGAATGATTTGATTGTATCGTGCACATTTTTTGAAACAGAATCAGAATATGCAGTAGAATTGAGGCTGCAACTTGAAAGCGTGGTTGAAACTTTTTAATAAACGTTTTTACTTATTTAAACTGAAATAAATGAGAAGGTGAAACTTCTTAATTTATTTAATTCTGAAACTGCTGAGTGAAACTGAATGCAAGTGTCACTTTGCAATTTTTTGTCATTTCATTTCTGACCCTACAGAATTGTTCCTGATAAATATAGTTCAAACTTATCCATTTATTACCCACAATATACAAGGCTAATGCAATATGACTATTACTTAACACAAAAGAATGGCCCTGCATTAGAAGAAATCCTAATAATAACCGATATATTTCATAAGTCACTTGCTTCACAGAAGATCTTCGTTACACGAACTACAGAGGTACATCAAGCACCAATACAGCCAGTTAAATAAAAGATTCTAACTACTATTGGCTCTAACTGCTAACAGGCAGGTGGTTCGCAAAGGAAAGATTTTGTTGCAGAGCAAACAACGTATTTTGCAGTTTTTCCTTAATCATGTGACAACCAGTTCAAAAATTATATAATCGTCCGTGACATCCACATCCAAAAATTATATAATCGTCAACAGTATTACATTTCCATGACGGACACAGGTCTGGATCGTCCGCTTGCGCTAACACTTCACACCTCTAACCTCCGTCACTGCTGGCCATGAACTTCCAACTTCCATCACCCTTGACTGTTCACCCCTAACTGTGAGTCCGACCAGCCACAGAGTCTCTTACAGAGGGAGCACAGCGCTGTTAGTGATATGAATGCAGAGCGCTGCATAGCGCTGCCAACATACTGTAAGTAGGCTGTTGAGGTTTTTATATTGGTAACGCCACGTAGCGCTCGCTATGAAAATCACTGGCTGTGTTGTGTGCAGTCTGTAGCTGGTTTGCATTGTTGCTTGTTATTGTAGTGTTGGGCAGCTGGATGTTAACAGCGCATAGCGTTGTGCAGCTGGAGGGGAACCGCCAGCAGTGGTGGATATGGGGAGAGAGATGGCGGAGTTTTGAGAGCGGATGATCTGGACGTGTGTCCATCAGAGACAGTAAATTTGTAAGACTGGATGTCATGAACTGATATATATACTATGACTTTTGAACACTGTATTCCCATTACTGGCCAAAACTCTGTCGGATCATTTTTTGCAAACTTTTATACATAAATACATTACATTTAGTGATTAACTGAATAAAAAGTTGTTTTGAAAATTTTCAGTTTATTAGAACAAAATCTACAGACCGTCCCACTTTTTGGACATTGGCCAAATGCGCTATCCAAATTCACAACCTTATTCTACATGCATAATATTGTGAGAAACAACACAAACAATAAATAAAGGATATTTTAATATTATTGAATGTCTATTCAGTATGAATTGAAGCAAAACACTTGTCGTGTACACCAACATTGCACCTATCACAAATTTTGGTCGTTTTTTTCTTGCAGTAAGCACATCTCTTTTTGTCGTTTTTTTCTTGCAGTACGCACATCTCTTCTGTGTTTTACTTGGCACAATGAAATGATTTCCTGGATCTAGTCGTACATCTCTGCTCTCCCGTCCTCCCATCAATTTGCTTCATTGTGATCCTCTGCGTTTTGGTACTGATCCTGTTTCCTTTGATAGGTAAAACATCACTATTCTCCATCGGACATACAAAAGTGAGAGCTTCTCATTACAGTTAGCAATTTGGTATGCACACCATGTGTTTACTACGCAGGTATCTATCATCTGTGTGAATAATGGCCACCACCATTTCTTTGAGCTTATCCTCGTCCTATAAAGTGATATCTGCTTGTCCAGCAGATCTACGCCACCCATATGGGCATTGTACGGTGTTCTTCAATGAGATGTGGCATTGTAACAGATAATTCCTTTTTCTTTGCCCGTGAGTACCTTTTAGTAGAACTCAGAGGAGTAATAGTACTGTAATTTGTCTCTACACATACTGGTTTGTTGTCACTCCATTTGACAACCAGAACTTCGTTTTTGTCAAATATGTAGTCATAGAATCCTCGTTCCTTTTCTTTTGCCATTCTTTTCGAGTCAATCAAAGAACATGCATTAGTTCGGATCTTTCTTATTGTTTCTGTAGCTTTCATTTTACTCTTTCCAAGTGTGATGAGTGTGTCAACACTGGTGAAAAAGTTGTGAAAGAAAAGCTTATAATTCGGATACTCTGTTTCTGGAATCATGTTGGTTAGTTAATTTATTACCTTTGCAACTAAAGGCTCCTGTTGGTTGTCAGTCTTGCCACAGTATGGCAAAAAATTATAAAGAAAGCTATAGGAACTTGTAAGACACCAAATTTGATATCCAAATTTGATAGGCTTTCCCCTCACAAAACATTTTAACTGAATGTTTGCCATAATAACGTACCATCATTTCATCAATTGAGAGTTCTGAATGAAATACGCCAAATTTACCAAATTCCTTTTTCAGCATTTCAAAGTACAACCTCAGTTTGTACATCTTGTCGTTTCTGTCTGTTTTGGAGTTGTCATTGAGATGAATCAATCTCTTTATTTCCCGAAACCTATTTCTTGACATGGAGTTAAAGACTAAAGGAACACCGATATCAGTAGCTTGCTCCCAGTACGTATTCTCAAGGGGAAGCTTATGATAACCACTGAGAATTAGTATGCCAATAAATGATTTTAGTTCTTCTTTGGTTAGCAGAAAATTTATTTTTTTATGTTGGTAAGCATAGATTTCGTTTTGTTCAATGATTGTATCAATTAGTTTCTCAGAAAAAAAAATCCTCGAACACCTGGGGCACTGTCTTATTTGCTAGACATTCTGCAACATAATGTTCGTTACTCTTCCCTGGTTCACTAGTGTTTGTGTACGTTGTTTGACATTTATACCACTTACATTTATATTTTTTTGTAGATAACGTACCACTTTCTGCTCCATCTCCTAACGCTTTCCTTCTTTTGGCTTCTGGAGGTACAACTGTAGCATTAGCTTCATCTCAGCTGGTTATGAGCTCTGAAGTACCGGCAACATCTTATACAACAGACTCATTGTTCAGTACATTTTCGGCAATGTCTTCTTCATCTGTTATTACACCTGCAACGCGTGGAATAATCGCCAATACTACGTCATCGTCTTCATCGTAACTCTCTTGATGGTTCTCTAGTTCTGCTAGAATTTCTTCAAGTGTAAGTCCACGCGGCATGTTTTTATCCTGTTGGAATCGTAAAATTCGAATAAAATATGAAAAAAGCAGATATAAAGAACGTAAAATGCAGTTCTTCTCTGTATAATACGTGTATACAAGACTAGGAACATCAACAATAAATGAATGTGTAAAATTCTATTGTCCCATTATTGGGGCGCATAAAATATATCGATATTGCACTTACTTGAAAAAATCTGAAGTATACTTAATCTTACAAGGACATCCATATGTTCATAACAAACACGCCCAGACAACTAAATTACAGCTCATTGTCGTCCAGGAACTACCGGCAGACATACAGTGCTGCCAAGTGCGAGAACAAAAAAATCGGCAAGTTTATAATTTTCCTGACGTGAAGTACTTAGAAAAAAAGTTATTTATCTTACATTTACAGGCAATATATCAGTTAGTTGAACCTACAGGTGCAACAATAAAGGCTAGAAGCTCCATTGCTTACGTAGAAATAAGTAAAATATACGCGTCCCAAAAAGGGACAATGACCAGTGATGGGTTAAGGTAAACACATTGTTTGTTCTCTATCAAAATCTTTCATTTGCTAACTATCCCTATCAGTGGTTAGTTACTTCAGTTGTTAGAATCTTTTATTTAGCTGGCAGTATTGGCGCACACTCTATTGCAGTAGTTTGAGTAACGAAGATTTTTGTGAGGTAAGTGATTCATGAAAGGTATAGGTTATTGTTAGTCAGGGCCATTCTTTTGTAGGGATTTTTGAAAGTCAGATTGCGTTGCGCAAAAAAATATTGTGTGTCAGTTTAGTGTTGATCAGAATAAGTAAATAGAGTAATGTCTGACTACGTTCAGTTTTGCTCAGCTGTTTGAAAATCAAATAACGTATGGGGTTTTATCAGCACAATCATTCATAAATTTTTCTAAGGTGAGGTTTCAAAAGCATATTAGGAGATTTGCATTTCATGTGCCGTTGGATGTTGGTGGCAGTGGTGCTGGGGAGGGGTGTCGAGGGCGGGGGGGCAATTATATGGAGACTGATAGTAACAAAAAAGACGGAGCGTCATTTTTCAGTTCTCGCCTAGCAATGGCCCTGGCAGTAAAATAACTCATGATGCCTGGCGCAGAGAGGATACAAAGTGAAGACTGACTGCAGCAAGAAAAACATTTCTGAAGAAGATGAATTTATTACAATGTAGTATCGTTATAAGTGTTAGGGCGTCCTTTCTGAAGGTTTTCGTCTGGAGTGTAGCATTGTATGGTGGACACGTGGACACAGAACAGTTTATACAAGAAGAGAATAGCAGCTTTTGAAATGTGGTGCTGTAGAGGAATGCTGAACATTAGAGGTGTAGATCAGATAACTAATGGAGAAGTACTAGATCGAATTGGGAAAAAAAGGAATTTAGGCACAACTTCGTTTAAAGAAGGGATCAGTGAATATGACACGTCTTCGGGCATCGAGGAATCGTCAATTTGGCAATGGAGAGTAGTGTAGGGGGTACAAATGAAACAGGGAGACCAACGAATGAATACAGTACGCAGGATAAATGGATGTAGGTTGCAGCAGTTATTCTAAGATGGAGAGACTTGCAGAGGAGAGATTAGCATTAAGAGCTGCATCAGACCAGTACCAGTCTTTGCCCTGAACGACATAAAAACCTCAACAACAGCGTGTTCCATAAATTGGGGGACACTGTGTGACGGGTACTCATAAAGTTTTAAGCTTTTTTTGTGTCATCAGTCTACTGACTGGTTTGATGCGGCCCGCCACAAACTCATCTCTTGAGCCAACCTCTTCATCTCAGAGTAGCACTTGCAACCTACATCCTCAGTTATTTGATAGATGTACTCCAATCTTTTCTACCTCTACAGTAATTGCCCTCTACAGCTCCCTCTAGTAACATGGAAGTCATACCCTGATGTCTTAACAGAAGACCTATCATCCTGTTCCTTCTCCTTGCCAGTATTTTCCATATATTCCTTTCCTCTCCGATTCTGCCTAGAACCTCCTCGTACCTTACCATATCAGTCCACTTAATTTTCAACATTCGTCTACAACACATCTGAAATGCTTCCATTCTCTTCTGTTCCGGTTTCCCCACAGTCCATTTATCACTACCACACAACGCTGTGCTCCAAATGTACATTCTCAGAAATTTCTTCCTCAAATCAAGGCCTATGTTTGATACTAGTAGACTTCTCTTGGCCAGAAATGCCCTTTTTGCGAGACCTAGCCTGCTTTTGATGTCCTCTTTGCTCTGTCCGTCATTGGTTATTTTACTGTGTGGGTAGCAGAATTCCTTAACTTCATCTGCTTCGTGACCATCAGCCTTGATGTTAAGTTTCTAGCTGTTCTCATTTCTGCTACTTCTCATTACTTTCGTGTTGCTCCGATTTACTTTCAATCCATATTCTGAACTCATTAGACTGCTCATTCCATTCAGCAGATCATGTAATTCTTCTTCACTTTCACTCAGGATAGCAATGTCATCAGTAAATCTTATCATTGATATCCTTACACCTTGAATTTTGATTCCACTTCTGAACATTTCTCTTATTGACATCATTGCCTCTTCGATGAGCAGGCTGAACAGTAGACTACATCCCTGTCTTACACCCATTTTAATCCGAGAAGTTCGTTCTCGGTCGCCCACTGTTATTATTCCCTCCTGGCTCTTGTACACATTGTATATTACCGGTCTCTCCTTGTGGCTTACCTCTGTTTTTCTCAAAATTTCGAACATCTTGCACCATTCCACACTCTCGAACACTTTTTCCACGTCGACAAATCTTATGAAGGTGTCTTCACTTTTCTTTAGTATTGCTTCCGTTATCAACGTCAACGTCAGAACTGACACTCCGGTGCCATTACCTTTCCTAAAGCCAAACTGATCATTATCCAACACGTCCTCATTTTTTTCCATTCTTCTGTAGGCAATTATTGTCAGCAACTAGGATACATTAGCTGTTAAGCTGACTGAGCGATAATCCTCGCACTAGTTAGCTCCGCGATGACAGAAATAATAACTAGACATGACAAGGCTATTCTTACACCGTAAATCGTGACCAAAACAGACACCACCCGTATGACAACCGTTGGCAGAGCAGCAATAATTACAGGGAAAGATCACCTCTCCGCGGTAATGACTATCACAGAGACAATCAGAGAAACAGACAATATGGGAACCAAAATAATTATTATCAAGGGAGACAGAATAACTTTAGACGCAATGGTCCACTGCGCAGTTACGATTCCCGGAGAAATTCTCCACCACATGACCGACAAACAAGAAACTATGTAAACTACTGACAAAACGACAGACCTGAATTCCATCAGAACTGGCGGGATTCAAACAGAGCAGGGCACTCACGACAAGGTGAGTTTGTAGAAGTTAGATCTCCTAATCCCAATAACGACGCGCGCCTGCAAAGAGACAATAGACACTGACTCACACTGCAGGCAGCCACTTGCGCCGGCTGGCTCAGAGAAAAATAACATTGACGCTAACCTTGCGAAAAATTTTAGCATTCCTTACCGACGTATACAACATGATAATTGTTTTGAAGTTGAAACTCTGCGTACTAGGAAGAGTAAAGGTGTACACCACATTTCACATGTAAAACCGTTTATTGAGAGATGATCTGCTTTTTAACTTAGTCTTTGCTACACAATATATCACTTCACGTTACTAGTACTCTTTGTTACACTTAGAAACTGTTAACATGTAACTAAGTGTTAAAGTTAACTATCCAGTCAAGAACCTAGGGATCATTTAGACAGTAATTACGACTGCATTGTTATAGTGAACAGACGACACAGTGTTGTTATTGGCACATTGTTGCTTGTTAGTTGCACGATTACGTAACGACTATAGGGCTTACATACTTAGAACATACACCAGTACTGCTAATGAGATTTTACTGCAACGTTTTGGTTTACTTGAAAATACATTATGGATTTAAAATTCTTTCTGAGAGATACCAGATTTCACAGTGGTTAGTTTATTTGACAGCTACACGACTATATCACGATGCTACTAATGTGTGACACAATTAACATTGTTCCTTTTGCGGTGTATCTGTTTTATATCTGCACAGTTTTTCTGTATTATTCTGAAAGGAAAACATGTTTTAGTAGTAACTTTTGTGGTATAGCTACAATGAGACTTCCTTTTCTGTAGCACAATGATACGTTACAGTACAGTACTTACTTCATCATGGCAATAAGCGTAACAACTACGATATCTATATGCATAGCAATTCACTTTGTTTATTACGAGGTAAGTACATTGACTTCTACAGAACTTTGCTTACGGGCGACGATAATTACGACACTTGGAACTTTTTTTACCCTTAAGTAATAACGGAGATTGTCTTACAACAAGACGAACAGTTTAACACAACAGTACACGTATTTCAGTGATTAATTTTGTACTTAAAACATTTATTTTTAAACATTTTTGAATTACAGTCATACAAATGTTTTCTGTGATACATTTCATTCCATTGCTGTAATCTGTAACACCTGAGGGTATAATTACATAAATCCTCAGGGGGGTACACGCTTACTTTGTGTACCATGTGTGTAGCAAGCACAAGGAGCCCTAGCTAATGTGGTATTTGCTTATCTAACTTTACAAATCGGTATCATATTTCTCTAACACAAAATTACACAGCTATCTGATCATTTAACTGAGAGAGACAAACAGTTTTTTCTACGTCAGTGACACATGTTTACGCAATTACACAGTTGGATAACTTCACACTTATGAAACTGTATTTCGTCTGTTTTTTGTGAACTGTTCATATATTTTCGGAACCATTGTGATACTATGAGGGCTTTGAATGATGTATTTGGTATGGGATCATGATTTTTAAAGTACGTTTGAGGTAGATGACACTATTGAAATGAGAAGAGAATTTGTTTTAGTTTTGAAATTGTTACAGAAAGCTACGACGTTTTTGAGATTTGGCTGAGTTTTTATGATGTTATTATTACAAAGAATGTGTATTATGCTGTTATGTTTATGATCAATAAGCTGATGCTATATGAGGAATCTGATTATGCTACGTATTTATTATGATGAAGTATTGAAGTGTCGACGCAAGATTGACACGTCGACGAATATGTATATGTGTAATAAGGTAAGGAATAATGAGTAATGGTTAGGGGCTCTGATTTGTGAAAAAGGATGTTTGGAAACCAAGAATCGTACTTTAAGGGTTATGAAATGTGTGTAAATGCATGAATGTATCACACTGCCGGCGAAAATTTTTGGACACTGTTATATTTATAGGATTTTGTTTCTACATATTTGTAACTCAAATTTTCGACCTGTGAAAATTTTTATATGAGACTGTCACTGTAGTAGAAACTGCTGTCGTAAATATATCGGTAAGAAAGCTAAGTGACCGTGATGTAATGCGTTGTGGGCGTCCAGCTGTGCCAGCCACCTGGAGAAACAGCCATTAGGTGAAAAAAAAGAGCCCATTATCCTCGCTATAGACATTTCTTTGTAGAAAGCATCGCAAATATGACACGCTCAAACTTGAAAACTGTGGAGCTCTTAATGTATGATATTTACTATAATGCCTAATGAAATGATGAGAAAAATGTTACATTCATTGTCTTTCTAGTTGTGAGATTGGTCATTTTGTTTAATATCTAGTTTCTAGCTGCACTGCAGTATTGGTTAAAATAAAATTTAATAGATGTACTAATATAGTTATTTTATGCCTACAGATCGAGTAAATAATAATTTTATGATCTGCTTCCAAGAAAACGAGGGAACATAACTAGACATTTCCCTTCACAGGAATTGCATAAATAATTTTTTTTACCTTTTGGTAACTTTTTTTCTAGAGTAAGTTCTTGTGATGCATCACTTTAGTGTTAAGATGTGACATAGGTATTAAACACGGCCATTATTACTGTAATATTTTTTCTGCTTGAGATTTGTCATGTTTAGGTATAAGTTATTACATTTACTGCTGCTGCTTGCCAGGCCTAGTGCTATTAAATTTCACTTTGTATTACTCTGTTAAGCCAGTTTTTCTACTGATTTATCTTTCTTTTTGCTGCACATTGGCTCATATTAGTGATGAGGTTCCATTTGCTTTGCTCATATATATATATATATATATATATATATATATATATATATATATATATATATATATATATATATATATTGCTGCTTGCATTACCAATTTGCATTTTTGTCATTGCTGTTTGTGTTAATTATTTTGTGCCACTGCATTGTCTCGTCCCTTAGTTTAGCATCTGAGCTCAGTAGATTTAAGTTAGCTTAAGAGGGGGTAGGCTATATAAGAGAATGAGTTGTGATGAATTGGAAGTCATGCATTGACAAGGTATAAAAAAGTGAAATAAGAGGAAACATTTATGAAATGAAGTTTTGGGTTGGACTGCAGTACCAAATGTCACACTGAAAACAAACCCTGTCCTGTCCTTTTGTGTCATTCCACTATGTGTCTGTGTATCTTGTGTATTTGTGTTCTTCCTGTCTTTATGTGTTTGTCTGATAAGACTTATGTTGTAGAATTTTTCTAATACTCAGCTACATTCACTATGATGAGGAATACTATTATCCTCTAATATAATTTGCATTTATAATATGTTATTTACTTTGTAAAGATGTTTAGACATTATTTATTCTGTTTTGTTTTAATGCTCACATGTGAAGTTGATGTTTCGAAAGTTATTGTGACCTTTTATCTATTTACTTATGTCATAATTCCTGTAACACTGATGTATATGTTATTTCGATTCTTTTGTAAAGCCTGCATTACAACAAATGTTATCTGTGTTGATCTGTTCTTTAATGATGTATTTTGTACCTTTGTAATTGAATTCTTATGTTGTAAATTTATAATTGAATAGACACCAGTTTTTCAAATTAAGATACATTTCAAAGCACACGTTTCTGTTGGTCATAGTATATGCACAATATGTGAGAAGTTGGAACTGTTAGTGCTTGCACTTGTGTTAATAATTCAGCAAGGGACTGGTTAACAGCATTGCTGGTTCTAAGGACAATTCCAAAAACTTTGTGAGTGCACAAGTGGTGGTTTATGGACTTGCTATATTGTCCGAAAGACTCTTCGATGGTGATTGTGCACCTGCACAGTCGCAAGAGATGGCTGCTGGCCGTCTCTACAAGGACTACAGTAGGTCTGCATCTTTGATGGCCCACCAATACCATTATTGCTACAAGGACTGCAGTGGGTCTGCACCTCTGGTGGCCCACCAATACCTTACTCTCTACCAGGACTACAGTGGGTCTGCTCTGTGATGACCAACCTACCAATATTCTTCAAAACTTCGACTGACTCTGCTGTGGGTTTGCTCTGTTGTGGCCCATTACCTGTCTGGATGTCAAGAGTCAGCACTGTCTTTCCGTTGGAAGGACAACACTACCTCTTCAAGACTGCATGGAAATCCACTACTCCCGTGTGCATTTTCTTTCACTGCTCAGACATTGAAAAAAGAACACTGCAATTTTGCTGTGATGAATGATCAGGACTGTCTTTATGGACTGTGAGAAAATTTTAGCTTTTGACCAACATTGTATCAATAAGTGTGTGCATTTTATTTCTTTGTTATTGTAATTATCAAAAATTTTTTCAAATTTGCATTGGCCACTGCCCAAAACAATTTGCAAATTTTTTTGTGGGGAGCATGGGGTCTATGTAAGTAGGCTGTTGAGGTTTTTATATTGGTAACGCCACGTAGCGCTCGGTATGAAAATCACTGCCTGTGCTGTGCGCAGTCTGTGGCTGGTTTGCATTGTTGGAATTTGCTATTGTACCGTTGGGCAGCTGGATGTGAACAACGCGTAGCGTTGCGCAGTTGGAGGGGAGCAGCCAGCATTGGTGGATGTGGGGAGAGGAATGGCGGAGTTTTAAGAGCGGATGATCTGGACGTGTGTCCATCAGAGACAGTAAATTTGTAAGACTGGATGTCATGAACTGATATATATTTTATGACTTTTGAACACTATTAAGGTAAATACATTGTTTGTTCTCTATCGGAATCTTTCATTTGCTAACTATGCCTATCAGTAGTTAGTGACATCAGTAGCTAGAATCTTTTATTTAGCTGCCAGTATTGGCGCTCGCTGTATTGCAGTAGTTCGAGTAAAGAAGATTTTTGTGAGGTAAGTGATTCATGAAAGGTATAGGTTATTGTTAGTCAGGGCCATTCTTTTGTAGGGATTTTTGAAAGTCGGATTGCGTTGCGCTGAAAATATAGTGCGTCAGTTTAGTGTTGATCAGAATAAGTAAAGAGCGAAATGTCTGAGTACGTTCAGTTCTGCTCAGCTGTTTGAAAAGCAAATAATGTATGAGGTTTGTCAGCACAGTAATTCATTAATTTTTCTAAGGGGACGTTTCAATACAAACACATAAACAGGCTACTTAGATGGTTAGAAGGTGGCCAGTTATAGGACAGACAGATGTTCCTCTCACTGCTATTAGCTTCTCATCTAAAATATTTCTTTTTGTACTATTCGTCTTTTTCAGGGTATTTGGTTGTAGCGAGACAAACAAGAAATGTATCCGCAGTTGCGAATGAGATCCAACTCCAGCTGTACAATGTACCTTTCACAATGAAAATTTGTGCCGCACCGCGACTCGAACCAGATTTCGTGCTTTACTCACGTTTTCGCCGTAATCGCCTTGACCATCCGTAACCGCCTGCATGGCCGACCCTAACATTCACAGGTCACCGAGTGTCTGCATCCTGTACTCGCAATAGTTCTGCAAATGCTGCACAGGGGAGTGCTGTGTAATGTGCCTCAGACACACATGAACAAGGTGATATGTGAGAGTCTGGGTCGCACCAACGTGCAGGCTCGTATGGATGACGCGCTTAAGGTGACCGCTCGCGTAAACTGGGAGATCCGGGTTAGAGTCCCGGTCCGGGAAAAAATTTTTATTGTCATCAATACAATTTGTACTTGGTGTCTGGTCGTATTCGCAACTGCGAATGCATCACTTGTGTTTCACACAACTATCGATTGGAGCAGTGCCTTAACACATGTATGCCTGTCTCAAGGACTTACAGAGCACACAGTAAAAACACAGGCACTGTAATAATTGGTTAAAACATACGCCCTGTATGTTACTTGATTTTTCACATTTATGTATGGCATGTGGTTTGCAACTATGTTTTATGCGTGGAACGTCAAGTCCTTGTGCTGTTCGTGTTTATGTTAGAATTCGTAGGGATTAACGTCCAGTTTTCAATGGCTCATATGAACATACAATTCGCGTATTACATTACATTTGCACTCATTAAATAGTATTACGGGGACTATTATAAATGTAGGACTACTTGTCTTAATATGTGGATCTGAATACTGACGTCGTATGTCTGGGGACATTTATGTGATTCCCTCATGAGCTTTTGTGTCTTTTCTGAATAAGATCTCCGTTGTCATTAAACTTTTTCTTCGCCACAGACCAGTCGGGAAAGTGAGTTAATACTGCGCTGTCATCCAGTTGAGGTATGTTTCAATTTTTAAGTCTCTACGTTAATCAGAAGTCAGTTTAAAATCAACTGCAAAATTTATAGACGAGAGACCGATATGCATCTTTAGTTCTCCGATTTGTCTATTCCGCTGACATCGAGCTTGGAACGCATTCTAATGCAACCCGCTAAAATGCATGTCCTGCAGGGTAGCCGAGGTGTCACGGATGGCAATCGTTAGCAATTTTCCGCAATGTGAGCTATGCTTACAACTTCAAGTTCCTAGCAAATCATCTGCAACATTTGTACAGAACCGACAGGCAAGAAGTAGAACAGATAAATTTTTTTAGAAAGGGTAATCGTTGCCGAGCACTGAAACAGAATAGATAAGATGCTATATACAGGATGAAAAGTTTTGAACTATATGAAAATAACGCAAATTAGTTGCAAGCTACTGCGTCCACACACTTAATTCAACATGTAAACGTCACTACATACATTCGGATTTAGGTTATGACATGTCCGATATGCCTGCCATCATTGGCGATGATGTGGCGAAGATGAATACCGAAATTGCGCATGTCCCGCTGAAGTGTCGGAACATCGATGCTTTCGATGACTTCCTCAATGGGTGTTTTCAGCTCAGCAACGGTCTTCGGCAATTGTTGTACACCTTCTCTTTAATATAGTCCCATGAAAAGGAGTCGCATGTGTTAATATCAGGGGACTGATGACCTCAGGTGCTGTCCCACAGTGCTCAGAGTCATTTGAACTATCAGATCTGGAGAATATGGTGGCCAAGCCAGGCCAATGTCGGTGGCTTCTGCGTACCCGAGAGCCAGAACGCGGTCACCAAAGTGCTCTTCCAGGACGTCAAACACAGTCCTGCTTCGATGGGGTCGAGCTCCGTCTTGCATGAATCACATCTTGTCAAAATGGGGGTCACTTTGGATAAGACCTCCACGTATCGTTCGGTAGTCGCCGTGCCATCAAGGAATACCGCATCGATTATTCCGTCACTGGACACTGCACAGCACACAGTCACCTGTCGAGGGTGAAGAGACTTCTCGATCGCGGTACGTGGATTTTCCGTCCCCCAAGTGCACCGATTTTGTTTATTGACGGATCCCTCCAAATGAAAGTGGACTTCATCGCTAAACCGAACCGTACTAATTTCCATCATGCCCCGCGGCCAATTGTGCAGTTTGACCGTCCCTAAGCAAACCGTTCAGAAGTTACGATGGTTTTATTTCATGTAGTTCAATAATTTTCACCCTGTTTAGATGGCTCTGAGCACTATGGGACTTAACAGCTGAGGTCATTAGCCCCATAGAACTCAGAACTACTTAAACCTAACTAACCTAAGGACAGCACACACATCCATGCCCGAGGCAGGATTCGAACCTGCGACCGTAACGTTGCGCGGTTCCAGATTGGTGCTCCTAGAACCGCTCGGCCACAGCGGCCGTCCTGTCACCCTATACTCACAGGTTAAAGTTATAAGGTAGTTGCCTAAAGCAAAGTCGAAGACGATGTGAGCTAAGTTTGAAATGTGAGAGATAATGACACTGCGTAAATGTAGTGGTGGAATGAGTGAGTACACGTTTAGTGTCAGAGATCCGTTGACAAAAGTCGTCCCTCGCCGGTCGCTCGCTGTAGAGAGGGATGCCTCCCACACACAGACACATGACACACACGCACTCACACACACTCGCGCGCGCGCTGCTGCTCCACATACTGAGCACAGTGTGCCGGGCAGCCCGCTGTCCGCTGTTGTCGTACACGACTCGCCGCGCAGCGCCGCTCCCCGCCCGGTTCGATCGCCGGGTGCGACGAACAGCCCGCCAGCCGCCACTGTGCCGCTGGGCGGCCTAACAAGCCCGGAGGCGATGTTTGCGGAGCGGGCAGTGTCCCCCCCACCCCCACACCGGAACCTGTCCGAGGCGGCTGTTATTGCCCAGCCGACACTGCGCCGCTCCAATGAGGATTCAATTAGGCCGCCTTGTTACTCTGCGTAGTTAATACGCCGCTCTTCGGACGTTCTCTGTTGTTCGGCTTCAATAGCCACGGGAACACACGCACTGTATATGGCAGCCTATTTAAATGGAAAGGAATGGAAGACATTTAGGTAACAGAACTCATTACGTTGTCCTGGAGGGCGTGTGTTCATTGGAGCCATAGGTACCGTCAGAAGTGTCCCAGAGAAGTGTGTTGGCGCGCCCTTGTTCTCTTCTGCCTCACAAAAAGAAAAAGGTAAAGTACCTAGAGGACATAGTCGGATGCCAATTTAACTTGGTAGACGCACACACCATCGAAGGGTATGTAGATGATGAGAGCTGCAATTGTCTCCGACAGGTTGAACAGCCACCAGGCTGCACGAATGATATTCCCTCCAGTGTGTGGTGCTTGTGGCATATACATCACTGGACGCCACGTTTTACTAGACTGTGTCTTTGTTCGGACCAGAGGACAGCGGTAGATATGCCAGCTGGTTTGCTCTCTAATTTAAGTGACGTTCAAACGAATCCGGTGATACTTTTAAGGATTTTGTGATTTGCCCAGATTCTTTCCAAAAATTTGCGAGATGTTCTTAATGTTATTTTGTCTAAAACTGACATGGCGAGACCGTGGCTGTGTAGCATTAATGAAGGTTGATTCTTACAAAGAAGAAGACAGCAACTAGCCACTCTTAATACTGCTATTTATTTAAGTAAAAAGCGCCGTAACCGGTTTCGAACTGACAAGTTCATCATCAGACGGCTGTTCACAAGATTTACAAGATGCACTTTACATAATCGTCAGTTTTCGATTTTTATCCTTCCACGTCTGGCAAATACTTTTTGGTATGTGTGTGTGTGTGTGTGTGTGTGTGTGGGTGTGTGTATGTGGTGCTTTGCACAATATGGTAAAATGCAAATCATATAAGTGCTGCATATATTTTACAATATTTGGAAAATACAATCCTGCAACTTCGCAACAAAATGGCGCGGAATTTTCGATGGCACCAACACACCAAGAATATTTCGCTACAGTGGAAGAATAAAAATCGAAGACTGACACCGAGCGAGGTGGTGCAGTGGTTAGGCACTGGACTCGCATTCTGGAGGACGACAGTTCAATCCCGCGTCCAGCCATCCTGATTTAGGTTTTCCGTGATTTCCCTAAATCACTCCAGGCAAATGCTGGGAATGATTCCTTTGAAAGGGCACGGCCGACTTCCTTCCCCATCCTTCCCTAATCCGATGGGACCGATGACCTCGCTGTCTGGTCTCCTTCCCCAAACAACCCCAACCCCATTCAAACCAGCGAAGACTGACGATTATGTAAACCGCATCTTGTAAATCTTGTGAACAGCCGTCTGATGATGAACTTTGCAACCTGTTACAATGCTATTTACTTAAATGAATAGTAGTATTAATAGTAGCGGGTTGCTGTCTTCTTCTTTGTAAGAATCAATCTTAATTAAAAGTTCTTAATGGCAGCAGCTGTCCGAATGCAGAGGCCTATTGGAGTGTAGGAATGTATCTGAGTTTACTTTGCCGTCCTCTAGATGACCAAATAGCGAACTAATACTTAGTATGTGTTGGGCGGTTTTCGTGATCAAGTGGGAATTTGAGAAGATTGTGTATGGAGGTACGTTTGCGCTGGACCGTTATTCCCTCCCATGTAAATTGTTCAGTTGACTGCTTCTGCACATTTCACGCCTTTATTTAGTTGAGAGAAGATCGATTGTGGTGTGTGCACCTGGCATGTGGAAGACACGTTTGCCTGTTCTCTAGACATGGGAAAGACCTTAGTTGGCTTGTAAATTACAGAAATGATTTAGTATCTGTTACGTCACCGACTTCGGTATTCGAGAGTGGAAATATCAGTTCCCTAAATTTGTTTTTTAGTTATTCACTGGTTTAGAGCACGCTGCCACTCGCTTAAGTTTGTGGTTTGTAGAGAAATAATTTCCACTCTGTATCTTGGGAACTATGTAATACTACATGTCGGTAGGATGTTGCCTAGTGCTTCATACCGAGAAGTACCGCGAAAATGATATAATGTTATGGTGAACCATTGCGAAAATACGCATGTTTCTTGTAATCCCCGAGTCTGGAGACGTGCGTAGAACAGCGAGCGAGCAAGGAAGCAGGTTCGGAGCAGAAACAGTAACACATTTGTGCTGAGGGGAAACGAGTGCATGTTATTACACGTTACTGCACGTTAGTACACGTTAGTCTCTCCCTGGAGGCACCACCTTATCGTAGCACTGTCCGTGCGGGTGGGAGAGTTTGCGTGTTCCTGTGATGCTGAGAGCTATACCGGTGGTAGCGTAGCTACTGGCAGGTTCAACCTAGCCGGTCAGGTCTCAGCAGAGGAGCCAGACGAAGTGTGCCTCACAACGACCCACCGTCCTTTCCTCCCTTTCCCTTCCAGTCCCTTCCCTTTGCTTCTTCCCTTCTGTCAGTCTCTTCATCGGTGTAGGAGGCGGGTAATATCGATAGGTAAACACTCACGGCTTCTGTACCGACGAAGCAAGGAACCTGCGATGTGCCTTAAGGGCGTATGTCAGGATACTTCCAGTGGCATATGGCTATTCACTGCATCCCCTGCCTCTTTCCAGTCGTATCGGCCCTACGATCCACTGCCAACCAGAGGCAGAGGACGAGAGAGTGGATCTGCATCTGCGCAACTGCTTGTCCACTTTAAATAGCTTCACGCGCAGATGACTCCGGCAAAGTTTCAATGGACTATGAGCTTTGAAAGTCCTGCGGCGATGGAGTACTGATGGTGAGGCAAGGATTTGGTGTACCTGAACCTTAGTTGGTGCTCTGCACGTTAGGCGGTCAGACGGTGATGGTCGTTCTGGTACTCGTGAGAGACGGGAGGACTGGTTCGGCAGCTCGTCGGACGACAAAGCAGCCCTATTTAGGATCGCTCTGCTTTCCCTAATCCAGGGAGGGGCCTAGAAAAGGTGGCCTAAACATAGCCCGTCTCAACCCAGCACAAGTGGCAAACTGCGGTCACTTGTTTACTAACATATGCGGTCAAAAAAATAATAAAATAAACAGTTACCTTAAATATCTGATGATTGGAGTCTGGAACGTCCGTACTTTACAGGATAACGACCATAATCAGTGCCCAGAGAGAAAGACAGGACTTATCGCAAGGGAATTGTCTAGATATAACATCGACATTACCGCCATAAGTGAAACACATCTTAGTGACTCTGGACAGTTATGTGAACCGCTCGGAGGTTATACCTACTACTGGAGTGGAAAATCATCCACTGAAAGGGCAGAAAGTGGGGTAGGCTTTGCCATACGCAATAAATTGGCATGTTCACTAACAGAACTCCCAAAAGGTATCAGTCACAGAATAATAACACAGACTTCACCTGGCAGCCAAGAAATATCTTCACTTGATCAATGTATACGCACCTACATTGCCATCTCCGGATGAAGAGAAGAACAAGTTCTACCAAGACCTCCGACATGTCCTTAGGGATATTCCTTCTGCAGATAAACTTCTGTTACTTGGTGATTTTAATGCTCGTGTTGGGAATGATTTCATTGCTTGGAATGGAGTCCTCGGTCGCCATGGGATTGGAAAATGCAACTCGAATGGTTTGGATCTTCTAACTCTATGTGCCGAGTTTGAACTCTGTCTGACAAATACATATTTTCGTCTGCCTGAAAAATATAAAACGACATGGATGCATCCGCGATCTAAACACTGGCGCCTTCTGGATTATGTGATAGTACGGAAAAAAGATCTTGCTGACGTACTGGTCACACGTGCAATGAGAGGCGCTCAGGGATGGACAGACCATCGACTCGTGAGGTCCAAATTAAAGATAACTTTGAAGGCACCACGCCGAGCTTCACACAAAATACCAACAAAATTGTCCTGCAAAATCTTGGCCAACGATCAGAATATGAGAGCAAAACTGGATGAAAAATTTGTTGTCGATGGCCTTTTGATATCTGAATCTGCCCCTGTAGATGAACAGTGGAGTGCATACGCTAGCAGACTGCGTGGCTGTGCTTCAGAAGTCTTGGGAAAGCCTCAGAAGAAGCACCAGGACTGGTTTGACGACTCAGATCCAGAGATCAGAAAGCTAATTAATGATTTCGGAACCTCTCTTCACACCTCTGATGATAACAAGCGTAGAGCGGCGCATTACAATCTGGAAGTGAAGGTACGTGCTCTCAAAGACAGTTGGTGGGCAAATAAAGCAAATGAAATACAGTTATATGCCGACACACACCAAACGGGCAGATTCTTTGAGTCCCTGAAAGCTATCTTTGGTCCAAGAGTTGGGAAGATAGCACCAGTCTATAACAAAGATAAAAGTTGTCGGCTGACGCAACAGAGTGACATCCTGTCTCGGTGGGCGGAACATTTTAATGACGTTCTTAATCACGACCATTAGACAACCGACATTCCATACATAGAAGCACTTGAAGACCTGCCAGTTGAGGAACAACTTGCGGATGCCCCTTCCTACGATGAATTCATTTCAGCACTGGCTAAGCTGAAAAATGACAAAATAGCAGGATTAGATAACTTGCCTCAGAGCTATATATATATGGGGAGCCAAACGTCAAGAAACCATTGTTTGCTCTGATCTTAAGGATTTGGGAGTATGAAATGATTCCACAAGACTGGAAAGATGCTTGTATTTCCAAGATCTATAAAGGCAAGGGTGACATATCAGACTGCAGCTCCCACAGGGGCATTTCTCTTCTCTCAGCAGCGGGAAAAGTCCTTGCCCACATAATTAACACGCGGTTAACACACTTTGCAGAAAAACTGCTACCAGAGACCCAGTGTGCCTTCCGCCCAAACAGAGGCACAGTGGATGCCATATTTGTTGTCAAACAAATGCAAGAGAAAAGCTTAGAGCAACATCGGCCTTTGTTCATGTGCTTTGTCGACCTGAAAAAAGCTTTTGATCGTGTCCCACGGGAAGCTCTCTGGATTATACTAAAGAAATCTGGGTGCCCTGACAAAATTGTCAGTTTGATTCGGCAGTTTCATGAAAACATGATGGCAAAAATCCGCCATGAGGACAAGCTCTCAGAACAGTTTCCCGTGACATGTGGTGCAAAACAAGGCAGTGTTCTGGCTCCCACACTCTTCTCACTTTACTTCGCAGTTGTTATGAGAGACGCGACCAAAGCCTGTACTAATCAAATTAGTCTCGACACAAGGACAGACAAAAGTGTCTTCAACATCTCTCGCCTCAGAACAAAAAGTTGCGTAAACAAACTATCCATCTTAGAGATTCTCTACGCGAATGATGTATGCATGATGGCTAATTCTTGCGAAACTCTTCAGACTTACATAAATCTCCTAAATGCCTCCTGCAGAAGATTTGGCTTAGCCATTAGCATCACTAAGACGCAAGTTCTCAAACAGCCACTTAGAGGTCTTAATGCAGAGGACTCCAGTATTGAGATAAATAACAAACCCTTGCAAAATGTGTCAAATTTCAAATACCTGGGAAGCCAAATTAGAAGTGACAACAGCCTGACAACGGAAATCGCAGCGCGTATAGCCAGCGCAGCCTCAGCCTTCGGTAAGCTTAATGACCGAGTATGGAAATCACATGATCTCAAACTACAAACAAAAATTGCAGTCTACAAAGCAGTAGTATTATCCACCTTACTCTATGCCTCGGAAACCTGGTGCTGTTACAAAGCTGACATTAAGAAGCTAGATAAATTTCATCTTCGATGTCTGAGATCAATTCTGGGCATGAAATGGGAAGACCGTGTCCCAAACACGGAGATTTTGCGCCGCGTGAAACTGGCTGGTATTGAAGCTTTAATAATGAAACATCAACTGAGATGGAGTGGTCACATAGTAGGCTACCTAAAGCGGTGTTCTACTCGCAGCTCTCGTGCGGGAAGAGGAGGAAAGGTGGTCAACACCTGCGATATAAAGACACCATTAAACGCCACCTTGCAGCCTGTGGCATTCCAAGCAGCCGTTGGGAGGAGCTAGCATTGTGCCGATCGGAGTGGCGATCAACTGTACATAAGAGCATCGAAAAATTCGAGCAAAAGCGTCTAATGAACCTGGATGCTAAAAGAGAGCTCCGAAAATCTCAGCTCAAGCCTGTCTACACGTATACTTACAACTTGGCTGGTCAACTTCACTGTGCTTCATGCAACAGGATATTCAAAGCGAAATTCGGATTCACGAGCCACATCCGAGCCTACCACAACAAGGACAGAGAGGACTGACGGAGTCGCTGTCGCCGGACACGGCGAAGAGGACATCATCACACGTTAGTGCACGTTTATGTATGTGACACTCTTCCCTTGAAATATTCCACTTGGAGTTCGTTCTACTGTATAGCAGTTGTAGCTCAATATTCAAGTTCCTGTCCTCAGTGGGAGAGCAGGCCGGCCGGTGTGGCCGTGCCATTCTAGGCGCTTCAGTCTGGAACCGCTTGACCGCTACGGTCGCAGGTTCAAATCCTGCCTCGGGCACGGATGTGTGTGATGTCCTTAGGTTAGTTAGATTTAACTAGTTATAAGTTCTAGGGGACTGATGACCACAGATGTTAAGTCCCATGGTGCTCAGAGCCATTTGAACCATTTGGGAGAGCAGTGTGATTGTTGAAGAGTCATTCCGTGTTTGACGATATGTATGGCACTTTCAGAAGTTTAGTTGTCAGTGCAATATGGTGATCAGTGTAAAATAACCGCTGAAAGTCTCGTCTGCAGAAGGAAAAAAGGCTGGCAGTGCTAAGATACCGGCGGCGTCGGTAATTTGGCGGTTAAATTCGATAAGAGCCAATCGTAATGCTCGATTCATTCACATCCTTTGTGCTGGGATATAGGAGCCTCTACACAGCGGTGAGAACATTAGCATATGTTGAGAGCAGGAGGGGTATCACGTTAGGAGCACTGGGAAGAGTACATTCGACGTTATTTTCGTAAACAGGTTCTGTTAGGGCAAGAATTTTTCGCGCATACAAGCTCAGACATCAATAAAACAAGCATTAACTATTTCTGGGACACTAAACAATTCCCAAAAAGTCGACTTAGCTGTTATTTGTTACAAAGCTATGTAATGCAAGATTAACATTGAGAACCTTTTAGATGGCGGGTCGCCACGCGGACATTTCCCAGAGTGGTGTCAGTGATGCCGGGGCAGGTATGGATCGGTGGAAGCAGCTCATTTGTTCTGTTTGGGGGAAAGCAGCCTGTGCTATTCCATCTTCAGCAGAAAAGACAAGTGCTGCCCAGAGGTGTCTCGCATATGAGACAGACGTGAGTATTCTTGGAGTTCTGTGACGTTGGTATAACACAGTCTATATACTCGAAAATAGAGGCTACTGTCACGTGCATCCAGCAGTGATTTGTGGCTGTTACTGTGCGCATCCGTGAGGAATTTCTCAGGTGTCAAGTACGAAAGGGGCGCCACCGCCCCATGCGTGCGGGACCTCAATGGGTGTCTGTGTGTGGTTTGACAGCTGATGGTGCTTGCGCGCATTGATTGCGTGTCTCTTGCATTATTTTGTGAGTGGGCCTGTAGGCTGTGCCATGCGTTATTCGGATAGTTTACGAGTTGATTACGTGTCTGCACATCTGTGTACTGCATTACTCAGGAGCATTTTGCAGGTCTGTACTGAAATTATTTCGGAAAATTTGAAGTTGTTTGTGTGTCTGGAGACTGTGTATTGTGATCCCAAGCTCATCAGGGCTAGCGTTTAGTTTCAGTGTGATAAATATACTCCATCCCTAAAAAAAAGTTCCAAAATAAATAGAGTGCACTCCTTCCCAGTAACCCAGAGCAGGCTCGGTCATTTTCGCGCCATTTCCCCCTATAGACCACCATCTTGGATTATGTCACAGGAGGGATAACCTCAAACCACACACACACACACACACACACACACACACACACACACACACACACACATACAGCACCTTCTGGTGGCAGTACTGTGTACTAGGTCAGTTTAGATCTCGTGGTGGAGAGACTACCTACAAAATACTCATGTCCAGCACAGGCAGAGTCGTTTTCCCGCCATTTTCCCCCACCCCAGACCGCCATCTTGGATTACATCACAGGAGGGCTGACAGCACCTTCTGGTGGCAGTATTGTTTACTATGTCAGTTGGAGACTAGATCTCATGGTGGAGTCGGTGCCTGCAAAATAAAAACTCCTGTTCAGCACTGGCAGAGTCGTTTTCCCGCCATTTAACCCCACCATCTTGGGTTACGTCACAAAACAGATGACAGTGCTCTCTGGTGGTGGTACCTAGTACTAGGTCTAGACCTTGTGATGAACACACTGTTTGACTCCATCTTGGATAATAATACTTGTGTCATCACCTGACATCATGGCCGCCATCTTGGTCGACAGTACCCTCTGGTGGTGGCGCTGTGTACTAGGTCAGTTGGAGTTCAGACCTTGTCGCGAACACACTGGATGGAGGTGCTGCCTCTGATTGTTTAAATAAAGACTGGTGCATGATTTCACAGTTGACGATTAGCAAACAAGTTTACAGAGTCTTTTAGAAGGATTATTATTTTGGCAATTTACGTATTGTTTGGCGCTCTGGACATAAATGTATTGCATTATTTACGAGTGGTTTGCATGTCTGCATGCTGTGCAATGCGTTATTTTTGACAGTTTACAATTAGCAAACGCATGTGTAGAGCATTCCACATGAGTTATATAGGAGTAGTTTGCAGGTCTTTATGCTGTCAGGCATCTCAGAGCGTATGTTCTGTGTCACTGTGATAAATATACTCCATCCCTAAAGAAATTGCTCCAAAAATAAATAAAGTACACTCCTTCCTCTCTCCACCAGCCCAGTGCAGGCTTTTTCTCATGAATCCCTGGGAAGAGGGGGTGGCCAGGTGACTTAGGTTAGCTGAGGTCAGCTTTGTTTCCCGCAATTTTCTCAGGTTGGTAGCGAAACCCCAAGTGACCTTTCTTTACTCCCAAAATTCAAACTTGATGCCAGTTCCTAGAAAGAAGTGGCCATAGCCCAATTCACCTATCTTCCCACCAAAATTCAAACTTCCTGCCAAAAGCTGCCATCTCAAATGATGTCATGGCAGCCATCTTGGATGGTGTCATGCGCTGTTGCCAAGTCTACACGCCTCCATCTTTGGTGACGTCATCTCCGCCATATTGGATAGATCTGGCAACAATGGCAAGTGTGGCCATGTCTGCTTTGCCTCAATACTCAAGTGCTACTCTGAGATGAAGAGGCTGGCACAGAAGAGGAATTCGTGATGGGCCACAGCAGGCCACTCAGAAGACTGATGACCCAAAAAACAAAAAAAAACTAAAACACCAAAAAAACAAAAACAAACAAACAAAGCTAGTTTGCCGCTGGAGAGTACACATCTCTTCCCAATCGAACCACAGCATGCAGAACTCGTGAAGTTCCATTTCGTTTCCAACCACAACCCCTTTCTGTGGTTCACCTGCCTTGTCAGATACCGTATACATCCGTTCCCAGTGATAGCGCGAGCAGCAGTCGACCACTGTGTGCTGAAGTTGTCCTTAAAAGGGAGACAGTCGTCTTTAACTGACTGTAGAGATGTGCAGGATACCTTGGGCAGAATTTCTATTTCGTGTAATGAACAGTAGCTTGCTCTGTATTTGCAAAAATGTAAATTAAAAATTCGAATACAGTAGTCGTTGTCTGCTGCTTGACACAGTCACGTTGCAAAATGACATGAAACGGAAAATACGCGTAAGGTGAGTTGTAGCGAAGGCGAAAGGTTGGATTTGGTATATCCGGAGAATTCTAGTAATGTGCAGCTCATCTGTTAAAGAGATCGCATAGAAAACGCTTCTGTTATCCATGCTTGAGTCCTGTTTGAGTGTTCTGAATCCCCACAAGCTTAAAATAAAGCAAGTCTTTCAAACAGGTCGGAGGCGTTGTTACCGACAGGTTTTATCAAAACGTATTACGAAAGGGCTACGTGTACTTACATGGGATTAGCTGGAGGAAAGAAAACTTTCTCTTCGCGACCACTACTGGTGAAGTTTATAAAGAAACGGCAATTGCACAGACATCTGGACAAGTCTACAGCACCACCAACGTACATCTCGCGAAAGAAAGCGAGGACAAGATAACATAAATCAGGGCTCGTAAGGAAGCATGTAGACAGTCATTTTCCGTCGCTTCATTTACAATTGGAACAGAAAAGGGATTGACTAGCAGCTGTGGGCTACGTGTTAGCTTCTGCTGCACTTCATATGCTTTCTTGCACATTGTCTTTGTAAATGTGGACGTAGAACCGTTATAATTGAAGATTACACTCCTGTGTGCCAATAACTATCTGGAACATCAAGAAATACAGAAAAAGCACACTGCTAGACGAAATGTTGTAAGTTATACAGCTAAACGAATATCTTTTAAGAAGTGCCACATAATCATCATGAAGATGTTAGGTGTCCAGTTTCCTCTGAAACTGTCACCCAGAATATTTTTATTTTCATTCCACTTGAACAAATAGTCTACCGTTGACGATGCATGATGACTCGAATCGACATTCAGTACCTGCAGTGGTTGTTCTTTTTGATGCTTTCTGTTCACTTCTCATTGTACTGTGATGAAGGTATAACCATCCCTGCCTACCACTGTTACACGTTAACCTCAAAGCTGGAGGCAGTTGGTATAACGAAATTATTTTTTTTAAAGAAATTATAGTATAAAGAAGAAGAGCAATGTCACCCTCTGAAAAGAATTTTGTTGTATTGACCGTGATGTACCTAAAGGAGGTGACTTATCGGACTTGAAAGTCAGATTTACGTAAATGTTTAACAAATAACTAACAATATTTTACCTAGCCAAACTGTCCAAATACTTTGAAAAAATCGGTCGCCAGCCTAATTAGGCATAAGAATGAGTAATATTTGTACTCATGAAAATGGATATGAGTAACTTTAATGGAAAGGCACAACTTATACTTTCTCATACGAGAGTGCAACGAACCCTGTCACAAGCATATGTTAATGTTGACGAGTGCCAACAGTCATATTAGAACAAATCTATTTGCATAAGTACAACATATAATAACACACACTCTTGCCTTCAGGCTTTCGATAACATTGCTATTGAAGTTCACTTTAGAATTAAAAAACAAAACAATATTTAATCTCACTTTTCAAATATTTTCCTGTCTGACATGAAATGTGAATATAGTTCACTGCAAAACAATTTCTGACTGTCCTCTGAATAAAAGAAATTACTATTTTCATAGAAAATGATCTTTCTGTTAATGATTTTCTATCAGTAAGCACAATAGACTAACTATGGATCCTGTTGTGATGGTAATATACACTTTCAACACAAATGAGGATCAAGAATTTAGCAAGTATAAGTATGTAACTTTCAACAGTGACAGTTTTTAACTTTTACTGCAGTGAGACACAAATTGACATAGCTATAAGACAATGACTCACCTTTTTGCAATTTTCAAGAGGCTGCACTATGATCATTTAATATACAAATCTCTACAAGCCACAGTTTTGAGAACATCTACTTTTGAAGTTGACAGCAAATTGTTTTAATGCCTATTTGCACTAGTTTATTACTTAAAATTCAGTTATTCACTTTAGTCTTTTGAAAGCCCACACTTTTTTAATAAGCAGTAATAATTGCAAAATTATTTTCAGCAAGCCTCATTTACTATATCACACACTTTTGCCATTTTAACTTTAACTTTGATTAGTTTCTTCTTACTATATTCAAGTGGCATTATTAAATTAATGACTGGGCCTTCCTATTCTCACAACATGGACACTCGGTAAGCATATTTGGCATGGGAAGGACCCAGAGTGGTTATGTGACTGGAGATACCTTTAGTTTACCTTATTATTGGAATCAAATAAAACATGCACATAAGCTGATCCTCCACAGTACATTCATTTCCACGATTCCTTCATTTCGTTGCAGTTACTGTGCAGCGCGGTGGCGAGTACGTCTTGGCAGGTGGATTTGTAGCAGGTAATGCTGAGCCCTGTCACTTCTTGGTAGCGTCGATCCTCAGATTAATAAGTATCATTTCCGGAATAGAGTCAGCTATATATCCATCCATCCGAGGATTTGGCACACTGGAAAAGGGCACAAAAATCCTCTCTCTGCACCAGCACAATACACGACTTTTACATAAGCTGTTGGCAGTTTGTTAGTTCGTCCCCGACTAACTTTTGCTTCCACCTTTCTATCCCCGCCAACCACATTTTGCGCGCGCTGCAACTTTTCGTTCCAGAGGGGAACCGCACCACCTTTTATACATATAAAAAACTAAGAACCCTAAGTGAGGATCAGCAAATACAATGTAGCAAACAGACAATTTGAACAAAACAGATCAATTACACATATTAAAATTTCTACAAAAAATTATTCACACAAATACTACAATTATATACAGTAAGATTTGTCTCCCTCCAAAGGAGGCAAAGACTTAAACTGATAGACACAATATCTTACGTAGGATCAAACCATGACATTAAAGTTTTTACAAAGGAAAAAAGCAAACACTCTTATGGTATCAATACAGTCAAATAATGTTTACAACAGTTTAACTATAAACTGTCAAATAAAACAAAAAGGCAAAATAAATTAAAAGAGCCTTGGAGCTCTGGTGTTACAAAGGGACTACACCATTGGGAGCCTAAAAGATGGTTATCAAAAGATAAGAATCCACTGAAGAGAAGCTGGCTGTCATGAAGATGTTCAAGGTCTGAGGCTAAACTGCAGTCTCAGTTATCTCAGTTCCCAGCTCTCCAGGCAGGACATAAATGGCCACTTACTGACAGTAAAACACAGTATTGTTCGTAGAAGCCTTTTAGGTAAATAGGAGGTTTCTATACAGGAGCACTTCGCAGACGTTCGCATGTGAATCTTCTTTACCTCAGGAGCGATGCCACGAAGTAATGTTCCGTTTCAATTTTCAGAATCAGGCGTTCTGGTTGGTTCATACTGTTATTTTCCACTGAGTACGTATTTCTCGGTCATTCCCATGTACACCTACACACACACACACACACACACACGAACGCGCTCGCGCTCGCGCTCACGAAAGCATATTCACACTCAGGTATACTCATCTGAGTGACCGATGTGCCATTAGCAGTGTCCTGCCATGTGGAATCGCATTGACAATTGACAGCATGTCTTGAATTTCTTGGCAGCTTCCTAATACTTTGCCAATGGCCTTGCCGCAGTGGTAATACTGGTTCCCGTCAGCAACGTGGTTAAGCGCTGTACGGCTGGGCTAGCACTTGTATTGGTGACCACCCGGTCTGCCGAGCGCTGTTCCCAAGCGGCGTGCACTCAGCTCTGGTGAGGCAAACTGAGGAGCTACTTCACTGAAGAGTAACGGCTCCCGTCTAGTAAACTGACATCTGGCCGGGAGAGCGGTGTGCTGACCCCGTGCCCCTCCACATCGACATCCAGCCACGCTTCTGGTCTGAGTATGACACGGCGGCCGGTCGGTACCGCTGGGTCTTCTAAAGGCTGTTCGAACGGAGTTTAGTTTTCCTGATACTTTAAAAATGACACAATGTGGAGTTAGGAACCTCCTTGAACCTTAGCCATTTGGCCAACAAAATATAATGTTGGTATTTGGTAACATTACAAATTCCCCTAGTGGTTGTAACCGGCAAAAGTCCGCAGGAGTGGAAGGTTGTTTTATACCTTTACTTGAATTTTATGGAAGGAAATCACAGCGTCAACCACCTTCGGCTTGCAAGCTGCTGCTCTTCGGAAAATAAGTCACATACTGTGAAAAGAAGTTACACTGTGGCCATAAAGAGAACGCTTTGGAGAGTAAACATTTCCGACTAGTAGATGGCGGAGCGACTGATGATGTGAGACTTGCAGTCACATGGCAAGACGTTTCCATAAAGTTCTGAGGGCAGAACGAGAACTGCACATTCACTATACAGCCGCCAACAGTACTTCCTCCCAACGTACGCTAATAGTATGTTAGCATGTGCCAAAGTGACTGGCGATTCAGTACAGATGCGACGTTAGTTCACTGCCTTCAGGAGCCACTTACACCGTTTTAATACATAGCAGCTATCTGCACATATCAAATAAAATTTTTGCATTACCTCGGTACCGAGAGTTCCGGTGCTTGTATAGAGAACTGGAATAGAGATCAATATAGACATCATTTTCGCCTTTTTTATTGCTCATGAAAACCACACATAGCAAGTTGTATCGCCATACAGCGAGACCTTCAGAGGTGGTGGTCCAGACTGCTGTACACACCGGTACCTCTAATACCCAGTAGCACGTCCTCTTGCATTGATGCTTGCCTGTATTCGTCATGGCATACTATCCACAAGTTCATCAAGGCACTGTTGGTCCAGATTGTCCCACTCCTGAACGGCGTTTCGACGTAGATCCCTCAGAGTGGTTGGTGGGTCACGTCGTCCATAAACAGCCCTTTCCAATCTATCCCAGGCACGTTCGTTAGGGTTCATGTCTGGAGAACGTGCTGGCCGCTCTAGTCGAGCGATACCGTTATCCTGAAGTAGATCATTTACAAAATCTGCACCATGGGGGCGAGAGTTGTCGTCCATGATGATGAAGGCCTCTCCAATATGCTGCCGATATCGTTGCACTATCAGTGGGAGGATAGCATTCATGTACCGTAGAGCCATTACAGCGCCTTCAATGACCATCCATTCGGCATGTTGTTGGGCCCATCAGCAACGCGTTGCATGGTGTCACCGTAGCAAAGATGGACCTAGTCATGGATGTCGTGACGTTTCGCATCATGCAACATATTGTGCACAGTTTGAGTCGTAACACGACGCCCTGTGGTTGCACTAAAAGCATTATACAACATATGGGATCTTAAGTTTTCGCGGCGAATTGAATGTTCAAATAACTTACGGGTTTACTGCCGGGTGACGTCGTCGACGACCGCCGATATTTCGGCAGGAGCACACCCTGCTATTCTCAAGGCACAACTGCAAGGAGGAAGCAACGTGCAACGGATTTTAATACCTCGGTTCACAGAGGAGAAACAAGGAAGATACCAAACACAGAACAAGTAATCGCAGAGTCAACACACAACCAAAGATAACATCAGAAATATCGATAGTGACTATTAATCAACAGGTAGCACTAATTCTGTCCCTCTGTTTTTTGATGAGAGATAGAGCGGGATTCCAAGCAGCAATCAAACAAAATCCACCATCTTTGGTTATAAGGTTGCTTAATAGTTTGATTTCAACACCTTCCTTGATAACACTATCCCAGTAGCTGGACGTGCAATCCAGAATCTCCGTGTTGTATTCCATAGGATGACCGGCGTCAAGGCAATGTTCGGCAATAGCGGATTTGCTCGGCTGTTGTAAGCGTGTGTGACGCTTATGTTCAATACACCGGTTTTCTACAGTCCTGATTGTCTGACTAATATATGACATGCCACAACTGCAAGGAATGAGATAGACACTAGCCTTACGCGAAACAAGATCATCTTTTACGGACGCCAACAGGGCTTTAGTCTTAGAGGGTGGTCGAGAAACGCATTTCCGCGAACCACGGCCAATCCTGTTGGCAATGCTTCCTGCGTAAGGCAAAAAGACCGTAGACTTAGGTGCCACTTCGTTGCTATCGTCACTCACCCGTTGCATAGAATGATGATAGCGCAACGCACTTTTGATCTGCCTCTCACTATAACCATTCTGACGAAAGGTGACTTTGAGATGTGATAGCTCAGCTGCCAAACTTTCAGGGTCTGAGATAACGTGGGCCCTGTGAACCAAGGCACGAAGTACTCCTTCACGCTGAGCTGGATAGTGACAACTATCAGCTCGCAGATACAAGTCAGTGTGAGTAGGCATCCTAAAAGCAGAATGTCCCAACGTACCATCAGTCTTCCTTCTGACCAACACATCAAGGAAGGGAAGGCATCCATTCTTTTCCACCTCCATAGTGAACTGAATATTCGGGTGGATTGAATTCAGGTGTTCCAAAAACCGGTTTAAATTCTCACTACCATGAGGCCAAACAACAAAAGCAATGTCTACATATCTGAAAAAACAGTCAGGTTTCAAGGTCGCTGACTCCAATGCACGTTCCTCAAAGTCCGCCATAAACAATTCGGCCACAACAGGTGACAACGTGCTTCCCATTGCAACTCCATCAGTCTCTTCGCAATACTGACCACTGAATAAAAAGTAAGTTGAAGTCAGCACATGTCGAAACAAATTTGTTAACTCGACACCAAAATTAACATCAGTTAGCTGCAACAAATCAGAGAGAGGAACGCGAGTGAAAAGAGAAACCACATCAAAACCGACTACAATATCAGAGTCATTCAAAGGCAATCCCTGCATTCGACGTAAGAAATCTCTAGAGTTCTTAATGTGTTGTTCACACATACCTACTAGTGGGCTCAACAAACTAGCAGGATGTTTAGCTACACGATACGTCGGAGCACCAATATTAGAAACAATAGGCCTCAACGGGACAGACGCTTTATGGACCTAAACAAAAAAAGGATACACTTCGTTGACGTTTACATAAAACTATAAGATTCTTGTGTTTCTATGTAGCTGGAATTGAAATCGAAGGACTAAAATATATAAAAAATATATAAATTTAAAATACATAGCAAATATGGCGACTTGGTTGTGAAAAAAAGTACTCCACGTTCACTTAAAAGGACATGCACTAGGGGAAAAGGATTTGTGAGCGGACAATATGTTTCGTTGGGTTGGTGTACGCAGTCAGGAAAAATATAAGGATCCTTTGGATAGGGAACTATGTTAACGACAGTAGGTGTTGGCATGGTTAGGATGGCAAGAGGTAAGTAGGAATCTGTTGGGTGGCCGGGGCTGTGGTATGAAAAAGAGAAGCGGTGGGGAAAGATGAAGAGGTGAGCTCTGATGTTGAATGGTACAGGTGCCAAAGAGGTATACTTGGTAAGATGGGTAAACATCGGGGTGGAATTCATTGTCAGGGGGAGGGAGTCGGTTGAAGCTGCGTTGGGATAAAGATATGGAGTGTGTGGGCACAGTGGGATGTATTTGTGAAGGCAAAACAGCATACCAATATTGGTGATTAGAGGAGAAGGAATGGGGTTATTGAAATCTAATCCGCGGATAGCCTAGGATATGTGGAAGTTTCAGTGTGGATGAGGATGCGTGCCAATTTGCCAAGATGGTAGAGGGTCGACGTGGGAGAGTATAAGAGGATGGGGAAAGCAAGGTAGAGTGTATGACGTTCAAGGATTTAAAGGGTCTTACGGAACTCAGTAGAAGCAACATTGAGTAGGAGAGGTTGCTTCGGATCAAGATTTTGCAGGTGTGGAGGACAGTGGAGGGATAATCACCAAGTTCGGTCACTTAGTAGTTTCAGTCAATTGTAGGCTTTCTGTTGTATGGTTAGTAAGTGAGATTTTCATGTTAACTGCCGGTCATGGGTTAGTCCAAACTATTTGAATGTTTATTTAGCCTGATATAAAGGCCGTTAATGGCAAGGTAGAAGTCATGGAAATTTATAACAGATCTTTTTTTTTCTTTTTGCAATCATCTATACATATTTAAATTTATTCTTGAGTGGTTTTGGTTGTTTCAGCTATCATCAACGCGAAAAAATTATAACATCTGGGTTATCAAAAATGCATATTTCTCGTGGAAGACAAATTAGTGTGTAACGCTGGAAATGTATATCCTCCTATTTCCATCTATTGTACTATACATTTTTTCCTTATTTTCTTACCTGAAGATATGACGTTTCTGTGTCTGTATATTGTACTTGTTTTACTATTTGTATATATATATTTATGCATTTACGTCGACGTATAATTGGTTTATTTTGTAAATATTATTTGTATTTTTACGCTGGGTATTGCCTAGGGAAAACTATGCTATCGAACGATTAAATCGATAGTTCGTGTGAAGAACCAAAGTGTTTAGGATCTTTGGTAGTGTTAACTCTGCCGCATGGAGCGCGGGCAGAGAGAGTCTGGCTGGAGGAGGGCAGTGGAACAGGTGTGTTGTGTGACGCTCCCGCGAGTTGCCGCTCTCGGGGTTTGGCAGCATGTAATTGCGCTCGACTTGCTATGATAGTTTCTGACATGGTGTCGCGGATGGGAGCGTTAGCTGGCACACATCAAGAGCCCGTTTCGGCTGGAGACCGTGTCGAGAAGAAGGCGCGCCAACATGCAGCTTCTGCAACAGTGACGGCCGACAATGAGTGACTGTCGCCACCTCCTCGATCGACGACTTCAAATCTTCAATCAACCAACAAGGAAGACTGGTAGCACGTAAAGTTGTAGAACTGTATGGCAGACCTCAGCTTTTCAAACTGTTAAATTTTTCTCACTAAATTACAGCAACGTAGCATGAACCTTTCTTGCTCATTGTCCTAATTGCATTACGAAGCAGGGTCCCTTCCTCTTCCAGAATGAACCCGACTGTCGTTGAAATTCAAACGCCAGCATTAAAGTAATATCATTCGATTTCACTGCTTTAATTACAAAGTTCAGTTAAGGTATTCATAGCTGTCTACAATATACAGATTACACAAGCACAAATTAAGAGTGCGAGTTTTGTTACCGTATTTTAGCTTACCTGTGACTGCAGCTCAGCTTGGTACGTACTAAATTTTACTATTGTTAATTGTTCAGAATCATTTAATTCAAGTTCAAAGTTAAATCTCTTATTTCTAAATTGCGTAGATTCAAGTAGCTTTTGAAATGATTGTTGAGGTAGACCAAGACTAATCTTATTTTACTGAATTTCGTAGTGTTTCAGAAACAAAGCTCACTATTAATTTCTGTCACTAAAATGACTTTCAATTTTCCGGTTTTATTAATTCTTTTGCTAAATTAAGCCAGAGTGTAGCGAAATTTATTACTTATGACAAACATTCAGTTTTCAGACAACACGTGTCAACCTTCAGTTGTCATGCTTTTAGTGCTAATTATATGTGCATTAATCTTTCATTTTCAGTTATTATAGTAGTTGTCCATAGGACTGGCGACCGTAATTTTCTCCAAATCTCAAATATCTAATTAAAGCCAATTAATTGTTAACGTGACGACCGCACATTTACTTTCTTTATTAATTTTACCCTTTCCTCAAAATTAATTTCCACCAATTTCATTTGCATTTTTCCTTTCATTTAGATGTAACCCTTTCCTCCCTCTTTACCGACAGATTAACTTCGGTGACGATTGCTTTTCCCAAATTTCCATTAGGTGCACGCGGTCTAAATTTTCACTGTTATTAAGGTCGATAAGTGAGGGGGAGGTTACAAGTCTACCATACATTTGCTGTTCGAATGTGATCACTATGAGAAATATTAATTTTTAATCCAATAGATATTACAATTCTTCCTTTTGTTGACGATACTTGTCATAACCGAAACCAGTCTACAATAAATTTAAATACATACATGTGAGGCGAAAAAGCGTTTTCTATAGATAAATTACATCAATAGTGGATGCTGTTGAACTCCGTGACTGCCGTATTTTCTATAGATATTTTACAGCTGTAACTAGTTCCCTACACAAAGTTTTAAGAAGCCTTGGAGATGGAAGGTGTCACTTGTTCGCCCTGTAATTATTGCCTGGGTTTTGGAAAGGATCATGTTGTGTAGCCATTGTTAGCAGACGAAGTAAAGTAATTGAGGTGGATTGAAAGGGATTGTTGGGTCTTCTGGAGAGTACAGGGCTCGGCAAAATACGAGGATTGGAACTATTTATTTATAGCTCGTACAAAATAGATACGTGTTTCAAATTTTTACTGACCTTCAAAGTAGTCACCAGCATTGTGTATAGCTCGTTGCCAGCGATGTGGAAGTCGTAGGACACTCTTAGCACTGCCAGTTGTGTTGACAGTTCCAGCGGCGCGGTCTATTGCCCGACGAATTTGTAGCTGTTCTGAAGCGAATCCCGTGAAGTTCTTCCTTCGGTTTAGAAATCGAGTTGAACACACGTGGGCTTAAGACAGGGGAGTGCAGTAGTTGGTATAGAACTTAGCAGCCGCATCAGTAAAAAAAATCAGTAACAGCTTGCACTGTACGTGCTTGAACATTCTCCTGCCAAATGATGGTCAGGTCCTGCAGAAAGCGTCATCACTTCTGGCTCTATGCTGATCGTAGGTTGTGTTCCACCTTGAGCTCGAATTCCAAAATCTATCAGGATAGGAAAACATTGTTCCGAAGCCACAATACCTGGTCTGTGAAGCAATGAAAGAATGCCATATGGTCGGATGTACCTTGTTTCACACTGTTTCCAGCATCTACCGAAGTTTATGTCCAAAGGGTTAAACATGGCGGGGTTCGGTGATGATTTGCGAAGCCATGTCGTGATATTCTATGGGTCCCGTGGGTATTGTGCACGGTCAGCATTACTGCCAAGGATTATGTGTCCACCTATGCTAAACAGGTCCATACCCTGGTACAGTGTTTGTTCCCAAATGGGGATTCTGAGTCTCTGGTCACACTTTGCACTTAATACAGGACTTGTTTTGTGAGCACGAGAAAATGGTGCAAATGGCTCTGAGCACTGTGGCACTTAACAAGTGAGGTCATGAGTCTCCTGGAACTTAGAACTACTTAAACCTAAGGAACCTAAGGAACCTAAGGACATCACACACATCAATGCCCGAGACAGGAGTCGAACCTGCTACCGTAGCGGTCGCGCAGTTCCAGACTGATGCACCTAGAACCGCTCGGTCACTCCGGCCGGCGGGTGAACACGAGAGTCAATTGCACGTCAACCCTGGCCATCACAGTTACCAGATTTCAATCATTTGCTGTCTGCTTTGGAAAGAAGGATGCATGACTTTCATCCACCTCCGTCATCACCGAGCGAGGTGGCGCAGTGGTTAGCACACTGGACTCGCATTCGGGAGGACGACGGTTCAATCCTGCCTCCAACCATCCAGATTTAGGTTCTCCGTGATTTCCCTAAATCGCTCCAGGCAAATGCCGTGATGGTTCCTTCGACATGGTACGGCCGACTTTCTTCCCCGTCCTTCCCTAATCCGATGAGATCGATGACTTCTCAGTTTGGTCTTTTTGACCCCAAATAACTCAACCTCCATCATCGCCAGTTGAACTTCCCACTATTTTGCATGAAGAATGATATGTGATACCGTTGAAAACCATGCAGGATCCGTATACAGCCATTCCGAGACAATTTGAAATTGTTTTGAATGCCAATGGGGTTCCTGCACCCTTGTACCCATGCTAACATGTTATGTTTCCATACCTTAGTCCACTCCCTTTAGGGTCGAGAGGGAGGAAGTGGTGCCATCAGCGTACTGAAAGAGATGGACTGGCGGAGATGGTTTGGACATATCGGCTGCGTTAGAGCTAAAAAGCTCATAACTTTGTACCCAACATTCGTTGTCCACCAGAACAGAACATCGCTAAAGCAACCGAATTCCAATATAGTATGGTGGTTGGGTCCTAATCAAATTATACCATGGTGATCCACTGGTAAGGACAAAATAAGTGAAAACTATTAAGACCTAATTTGCGGCTATCATGAAACATCAAGAAGTGGTTGCAGCAAAATAGATGTTCTACCTGGACCAAACCAGTGCAGTAAATAGCTATTGGCGGAAAAGCGAAACTTGAAAACCGCAGTGGGGAACAGGTGATGCGATCGCGTGCTGTGTTCTATTGAAGGCAAGGAAGTAAAAGCGTGCGTAGACGGCTCATCCATGCGCTGATGATGAGCTGGTCTTCGGTGGTCTTTTGGGGGACATGCGGATGCTGAATGAGAACAAGAATTGTTTTTGAAAAAGAATGTGTAGAATAACAGTATGATAGTAACAGCTGACAAATATTTTCGTTAATAACACCGGTAACTTATGGTAACCTAACGAAGCTCTTGAACATTTAATGACTTGACAGAGGGACATCAGATGCATATATTACGACAACGAAACAGGTCTGCTGGCAGTGCGCACTGAAAACTTAAAAAACTTTAAAAGTATAAAAATTATTGTTTTGTAGAAATGTTTTAAATCTTATTCACGTTTCTTTTACATTTAAAGCGTGGAAGACTATAGTGAATTTTGATGGTTTTTAAGTATTATATAACTTGAGAAATTTAAAATTTTCTAAAAAACGTACTGCAAAAGAATATACGCAAAACCTAACGTAATGAGAGGGGAGCACAGGAGATCGGGTGGTGAGGGAGGGTGTGTGTGAGGGGGGGGGGGAGAAAGTGGAAGTCCCCAGGAAGAACAAAGGGAACTGGGTAAAGGAAGTAGGGAGCATTACGTCAACTAACTCAGGAGTTTGTCAGTACAAATATTCTAATATTCTCGTGTAAGAGTTATTAATAGTCCCTTCTTTAATTTTTTTTATCTTAAAATAATTTTGGAAAATTATATCAGTGTAAAATAAATATTCAGATTTGGCTCGAAGATGCCTACAACCTTCCTGTATAAAAGTATAAATGCTTGGCGCCCTGCGAGACCATCCTGGGAGCTGAGACGCTTCAAACAGCAAACTGTCGACACATGCGGAAGTAAGATCAGAGCGCTGGAGTTCTCGTGTCGGGTAAGCTGGGTTAATGATGTCGCTTTGTGACCAAACTTCACAACAATTCTCCTCAACACGCCACCGTAGGCATGACACCCGGTGGGCAGATCGTGACGCACTATCTCATCCAAATTGCACCACTTTTTTTGACGCCTCTGCGATGGAGGTCCGAACCGCGACACCCTGTGGGTGGCCGAGGAAATATTTCAGACACGCTGCCGCTCAGAATCGAGACGGAAACGCCTCAGGGCATAGCATAAAGGGCGTCAATGAAACCATGCCTTTATTCGGGGCGTTGATTCACACAGATTTCGGGATCGAAAACGGGATGAGCAGCAGGACGATGTTCTAGACAGTTTTTGACACTGCTAACACTCCCGGACGTTTCAACCCGTCCCTAAGGACATTGTGGGGTGATAACCATATTGGACGTGATTGCATCTCTTCCGAATTCAGCGCGACCGCAAGTTTTGCTCTGCTATATAGGTCGCAACCACCAGGGGTTCAAAGCCATTCGATGAAGAAGCAAACGGTATTCATTCATTTTCAGCCGGCGTGTTTTGCATCTTGCCGTGGCGTGATCACAGGGAGTACGACACTGATACATGCATGGAGAAATCGGCATAGGGTCTCTCTAAGGCTACGGTCACAGTGGCTGCGATATCGATGGTTTCCGGGGACAGAAATGGTCGATCTTCTCATATGCATACACTACTATGTGTGTGGTGACACTGTAGCCCATCTCATCCCCAGAAGCGTAATTGAAATCAGTATATGGACGTCCACCCCACTCCATGGACGAGGTACTTCTGCTCATGATACATATGAGAGAAAGTATCAGCACAGCGGTATCTTAAGAATGTCTTCATTCTATCACACGACTAGATTCGGCGTCATACTACCGCTATCCTCGAGTCCCACCGCTGGCTAAAGAGCATTAGGTTTCTTTGGCGCATTTAATATGGACTCCTCGTTATTAGTACACTTGTGCTAGTTTCCCTCAATGAGGAAGACAACACGGTATCGAGCAGAGACTTCTGAGGAAAGCTAGCACTCGTGTACTAATAACGAGGAGTCCACATTAAATCCGCCAAAGAAATCTAATGCTCTTTTGCCAGGGGTGGGACCCGAGGATGGCGGAAATGTGCCATCGAAACTAGTCGTGTGAAACAGTAAAGACATTCCCAAGATAAAGCTGTTGTAGTGCTTTTTCTCATGTATCAAAATCAGTTTGTTTTCTTTGGTCATGTCGACTGACATGACATGATGCATGAACCGTGAGAAACTGATAAGTTCAGCCAAAGACGTAGTTTGTGGCATTTTGAGGATGAAAAATTTCATAATCGGAACATATTTCGAAATCTAGGACTGAAATCACAGGTTTATTAGAAACCAGCAGTAAGAAAAATCTTTATTGGAAATTTTATGTGTAAATTGTATACTCTAAAAATAATTTTTTCAAGGGAGAAATACGACGTATCTTATATTTACTGTACAGGATCTTTCTGGGTTGTGGCAGGTGGACATTAGCGGTCGTGAGGTTATTATTACTGTTTATTGGCGTTTTTATCCCATTAGAGTTGTGATTTTGTTACACGAAGTAGTTTCCAAATGTGATGTGTTTCACTGTTCAGTGTATTACGTGCTCAGAGTATCGTATTGTAAAATTTAACTTTCAGACATATGCTGAATGACGGTCATTGAAGGTTAACTGTACAACTTCCGATAAAATCAGGCAAAATGGTACATTTGTAATCTTGCTTCTCAAGGCTACGATGAACTATATATATAATATAGAAAGCCCACGACACCGTCGCAAGGCACCACACTTTTATACAGTTATAGAAGAAGGCTATAGCCATCTCTGAGCCAAATTGAAAACTTCTGCGTCGCAATGGCAGACAGTTACGGGGTTTTGAAAAAGCGATCATTTAACTGTGTTGCGCAGTGGAGCCTGAATGGTCGCCTATAAGCTAAAGCTAGAAAGGCGTATGGGGTCATCAGACTTAGCAATGAATAGCATTTAAATTGCACCTAATTTCCGTACAACAAAGAGCGGGAATTGTATGTTTAAACGAAACGTGAGAGCCACAGACATGTTCCAGGAAACAGTTCCGCTTCTCAACGGCCTGTATCTGTTTCCCCTAAGTTTCAAACTATAGGTGCGCAAAGGATATCGCTGGGTCTTGTGAGTGGCTTTTGTGCTGTAGTTCATGAATTCCTCTCCTGTGTCAGCACATACACCTAACGTCCCCGATTATTTGCCATCGGGCGCTTTTTTAAGCAAGCTGCGCTTCCATAGGTGAGTGGTCGGCGTAGTTGGCTGCAATGCGGAGGTGCGGGTTCGAATTCCGGTTCAAAAATGGCTCTAAGCACTATGCGACTTAACTTCTGAGGTCATCAGTCGCCTAGAACTTAGAACTAATTAAACCTAACTAACCTAAGGACATCACACACATCCATGCCCGAGGCAGGATTCGAACCTGCGACCGTAGTGGTCACGCGGTTCCAGACTGAAGCGCCTTTAACCGCACGGCCACACCGGCCGGCCCGAATTCCGGTGCCATCAAGGATATTTCCTTGGTGGGCGGACTAGGAGAGAGTGTACCCAGTCTCCCAACACTAACTGAGTACGAAGTACTATGTAGACTGTGGCCGGGAGATGGGTGTGTTGACCACATGTTCATCCCTGCCGCGTCCGATAGCCCCGCAAGGCAAAAGATGACACAGCGGCCGGTAGATATCCTTTGGCCATCACGTGCTGGATGAGGAGATGGTTTTACTTTCCAAGTAAGCTTCTTAGTATTGTACACTTTACTTTTATGCTACATTTCTATCAATTATTGCGCAATATATTATGACGTACTGTCATTTACTTTGATTTAAGAAATTATTCAGTCTTTCAGTCACGCTTAGTAACAGCTGCGCAAACACTACTCAACGACGCATTGTGCTATTGTTATTTCCATTCATTTAACGTTTCCAGACGTTTTATCGTCTATACTAGTGATACACCAGTATTGTCGTGTACGGTCCCAATATGTTCCAAAAAGTGAGCGGGAAAATGCGATTTTTCAGGGGGTCGTATCTCGGGTTCTATTGGCCACAGAGATAAGTTGTGGATAGCTGTTGGCCCTTTGTGTATTGACCTTTCGTACACCTGTCGGGGGAACGGGCTTACTGAAACTGACCTACAGCACAGGGTGAAAATTTAAATATTACAGAGTTCCTTCAGTCCTGGGGAATTCAGCAAATCGGTTTTTCTTTTGCATTATGTGTGGTCTATAGTCGGCCTAATACGGTTTATTAAAGTACCGTTTGTTCATGGGCGGTTGTTGAAACCACGAAAGACCATGATTTTTGGGTGCGGGAAGTACCAGTTATGGGGATGACAACGTCTACAATTTCCAGTAGTGAAAAATCGTCTAAATTTTTGCCATATGGTCCGAAGATGACGTTCACAGGGAACTTGGAAATTTTTTTGGATCTCGTTCACCGTTACCGAGATTCTGGGGTTCAAAGTTACCGCAGTTATTTACGTAAAATACGCACGTAATATCCGGTCCAGTATGAGGCGTATCTGTAGCTTTAATTGACGTAGGGAAGACATGGCAAGGGGTCAAAGGTCTGTGTATGATGAGCATTTCACACCAATACAAGTACGCCAGAAGTAGTACTTCAGTGACAAAAAATCGGACAAAAAGAGTCTTAACACATTTGAGAAGAACTTAAAATGACTGACAGAAACTATGTAAAACTGGAATGACTTCAAATTCAGTAAAGAATTTCCAATACCGTTTCTACTCTTTTAACGTACGTATCGTAAGCGAGGTGCTTTCGATGACCTGTAATCGATGATTAACTTATCTAGCAGCAATGTACAGCAAACGATTTTGCGTTATCCTTATTTTATGCGTACTTATTTGTTATTTATGTGTGTGTCAAGGTATATAAATGCGTCGAACATGAAAATATACACTGAAAACTTTATTGACCTATAGCACTAGTTTTGTGTAAATTGTATATATTACTATATTGGAGAAAAGAAGGAAAACAGCTCAAAAATGCTGCTAGCGGAGCATAAAAAAGACGAATATGTTCGTGTCTAAAACACGCTGACAGGAAAGTGAGAAGCCAGCAACTCCACATTCCTCACCAGAAATTTTGTCATGCCAACATATTCGCGGATTGTTGTGCTAAAAGTGACTAGCATTAGAGACATTGACGGTGGAAGAGAACGGAGACAGCCCAGTGGGAGAAGAAAAGGAGTCAATGATGGTGAGAGAAAGAAAGTGATAGTGAAAGAGAAAGAGAGATGGATGAAGAGAATAGTCGTGGGAGACAAGGAGAGTAAGGAGATATTGATGCCCAGTGAGAGACAGCGACAGTAAAAGAGGAAGAGAGACGGATGGAGATAGGAGTGGGAGCAAAAGAGAGACACTGCAAATTTGGCGGGTCGAAGTTACTGAGCGATCAAGGTTCCCAGAGCTTCACAGAGCGCTGTTCAAAAGGAAGTAAAATTTTAAAAAGTTTTTTCGTTAGTAATCAGTATTTATTTTTCGGTTGACATCGATGCCATTAGAAATCCATCTCTAGTGTAATATGGATCTTAACGAAAGAATGAACTACAGAAAACTTAATCACAGTTCGTGAATCAGATTTGTAAATAATACCTGAAAAAATGGTTCCAAAGGCTCTGAGCACTATGGGACTTAACATCTGAGGTCATCAGTCCCCTAGAACTTAGAACTACTTAAACCTAACTAACCTAAGGACATCATACACATCCATGCCCGAGGCAGGGTTCGAACCTGCGACCGTAGCGGTCGCTCGGTTCCAGACTGAAGCGCCTAGAACCACTTGGCCACACCGGCCGGCTTTCATACACGAATACCGATTTTGCAGGTGAATGTAGCGTTAAACAGTAATGTCAGAAAATTGAGTCCGCCTTGATGCAAAACACAATTTTCTGATATTACTGTTTTTCTATGCAAACACGGACCAAATGGAAGAGTTACAATATAAAATCATTTAATGTAACGTTCCTTCTTTTTTCTTTCTTCTGCTGTGAAATGGTTCCCCGTTACATGTAGCTAGTGAAACTGAGACAAAGTTTAACGTCCTCCCAAAGACAACAACTTAAAAGCACGCTTCAGTTTCATGTCAATCACTGCAAACAACTAAACCAAGAAACACGAAGTATAGCATCACATCTACAAAGGAAGTAAAATGAACTATCTAGGAATAATGAAAATTAATAAACACGTGCCCATCAGCCCAAGCTTAGTACTGAACGGCCAGACACAGTTCCCTTATTCACCACTTCTAACTGCAGATACAACTCATAATTCTTTCCAGGCCTCTTACTCACATGTCCCATCTTCTTTATTTCAATAACTATAATTTCTCTCGTTGTGTTAAAAAGATTTCACTCTGTGTAACCACAGCTGCATCACTCGCATGCTTATTATCACTGTTATATGATGTCTGTTTATAATTTAGTATCTATTAAAGACAAGATTATTTTGTTCAGCAACATCTTTGGAGTATGTGACGAATGTTTATTGTTCTATTATGTTGTTATATGTACAACTGTTGTATTTTGCCTATATTTCATAAGTTAAATTGCCGCATATTTTATCTTAGTTAAATTATCTTACATCGCATTTACACAGAAATAATTACATTTGTTTTATTCCTAATTCTGACATTAACATTTTTCGTCTCTGGAAATCGGTATACTCTGTACTCGGTACTCTCTCTGTACTAATTTGAAATCTCTGATTCAGCAAAATTTTTCTGCACCACATACTTATCGTTACACCTTGAGATGGCGTAACAGCTGAAAACGGGTTATTGTAACAAATAATAAATATTGTTTGCGTTTCATTCATAATCAACCAAGATATTTGATGTTTATCATGGTATTTACTCTATACTGAAACAAATTAATGCAGTTCACGGAACGAAGCAAATGCAAACAAATTTTCCTAGATTTCTGAAAATATGTTGGCTTCCAATCATAATAAATCCACGCTATAGTTACAAACTAACATAATTAAAAAAAACAAAGCGAATTCGAACAAATTTTCCGAGATTGCTGAAAACACATTGATGCGTACTAATCAAAAAAGATTGGACCAAATGTATTCGGTGACGTACATACAAGCTTATTTTCTGCCGTAGGTTGAATCGAGTTCAGCGCAAACAAAATCCTTGTAAAAAACTGGCATTTTAATTCATCATATACAGTAAATTGCGTCTACTGTCAAAATATTTGCTTTTCATTTACGCCGCTAATGACGTCACGCTGCTGACCTAAATTGGGTCTGTGGAGACCGGGTCGTCGCGGCAAACGGCAGCTAATTGAGCCCTTGTGAACGGGACAAAAGAGGTCGTCTCCTGCTCAAACGAACTGCCGACGCACAAGCTGCGCGTGTAGATAGCACAGATAGGGATCTGTTGTCTGACCTCGAAACAATCTCAGTATATGCGTTCCTGTTTCACCAACAGCAAACTCTAAAATATTTATAGTCAACATGCAGGAGTAAACGTTTAGTTGATGGATGTCCTACGTTGCTACACAAGTCACTACGTTTATGAACGTAATGGAAAGAAAATGAGATTTTAGTGACAATGAGGAGACGCTAAATGACTATCGACAAAGTTCCATTATCCACGTAGGTTTACAAGGGCTGTCGAAGATAGAGAAATAGCTGGTTCCCACACTTAATATATTACCGACAACCATGGCGTCAAAGATAAATAAGTTTGGAATTAAGGTAGGGGTTTTACAAATACACTAGACGCAGACTGATAACTATAACGAATCTCATATGGCCTACCCTCGACGTCTGAATCCACTTGCGAAAAGTACCGAACGATTTGTGACAGACAACACACCGTTTCTCAACATCACTGTTAACCCTTCTTACCCCAGTACTGAAATATGCGTAGGAATATAACTCATGTGTTCCCCTCTTCTTGAGTCTTCCAGCCTTGAATTTTACCGTCTTTATCATCAAGCGAAATGTATTGTTGTTCTTCCTATCAGTTCCCATTGCGTGAAGCTAGTCAACATAAACATGAAATCCTATCTTTAGTACATGGGAATGACCAAATAAAGCACTCTATGCACTGAGAAAAGAGGTACAAAATGTCTATTAGAGACAATAAGGAATGCAATCCTTCCTAGCACATCTGCAACATGTAATTTATTACTAATGGTCGGGAACATTAAAACGTCGATAGTTAGACTAATGCTTACTGTGAAACTGGTATTTTAATGATATTTGTCTCATTACACCAAATAATGGTGTCTCATGTTCTCACAAGAATAGCTTACGTCTCTTCGTGCTTATGGGTATGGAGGACAGCTGAGGTCAATAATTTCTTTCCTTACGCATTTAGTGTCAGCGTGTAAAATTATAACAGCTCCAAGTTAAACACATCTCTGGCGTCGTAGACGTACTTTGCGTCACCAGAGACGTTATTTACTCTCATAAAACATCAAATTTTAAAAAGAAAGTATTATTCTGGGCGCTACAAGTATACAAAGACATACTCATTGGCTCTACTCTGAAGATAATAAGTAGGGATTCCGAGATAAATCCTTTTATTTGGTCCTTGTTTAACATCTTAGTCTTAAGCTGTAGCTGTTGTAGTGATTAACTGAATAAGACACTGAGCAATAGTGCAGTATATAATAGTAGCGTTTTCATAAACTAAAACATGTGTTTCGTGAACTAGAGTGTACAGTTGCATTTTAGAGTGATGGTTGCTAGAAAATAGACATATACGTAAATGAGAGGTCATCTGGTTAATTTAAAGCCAAAAATTGTTCTAGTTTTATGAGATTAATAACTGATTCATGTACTATGTTCTTCATTATCTATTGTAGTGAAATTTTATGGTCTTATGGAAATGGTGTTCAACGAAAGAAGCAGACTGTATACACTTAGAAATGGCTAAATACACTCCTGGAAATTGAAATAAGAACACCGTGAATTCATTGTCCCAGGAAGGGGAAACTTTATTGACACATTCCTGGGGTCAGATACATCACATGATCACACTGACAGAACCACAGGCACATAGACAAAGGGCAACAGAGCATGCACAATGTCGGCACTAGTACAGTGTATATCCACCTTTCGCAGCAATGCAGGCTGCTATTCTCCCATGGAGACGATCGTAGAGATGCTGGATGTAGTCCTGTGGAACGGCTTGCCATGCCATTTCCACCTGGCGCTTCAGTTGGACCAGCGTTTGTGCTGGACGTGCAGACCGCGTGAGACGACGCTTCATCCAGTCCCAAACATGCTCAATGGGGGACAGATCCGGAGATCTTGCTGGCCAGGGTAGTTGACTTACACCTTCTAGAGCACGTTGGGTGGCACGGGATACATGCGGACGTGCATTGTCCTGTTGTAACAGCAAGTTCCCTTGCCGGTCTAGGAATGGTAGAACGATGGGTTCGATGACGGTTTGGATGTACCGTGCACTATTCAGTGTCCCCTCGACGATCACCAGTGGTGTACAGCCAGTGTAGGAGATCGCTCCCCACGCCATGATGCCGGGTGTTGGCCCTGTGTGCCTCGGTCGTATGCAGTCCTGATTGTGGCGCTCACCTGCACGGCGCCAAACACGCATACGACCATCATTGGCACCAAGGCAGAAGCGACTCTCATCGCTGAAGACGACAGTCTCCATTCGTCCCTCCATTCACGCCTGTCGCGACACCACTGGAGGCGGGCTGCACGATGTTGGGGCGTGAGCGGAAGACGGCCTAACGGTGTGCGGGACCGTAGCCCAGCTTCATGGAGACGGTTGCGAATGGTCCTCGCCGATACCCCAGGAGCAACAGTGTCCCTAATTTGCTGGGAAGTGGCGGTGCGGTCCCCTACGGCACTGCGTAGGATCCTACGGTCTTGGCGTGCATCCGTGCGTCGCTGCGGTCCGGTCCCAGGTCGACGGGCACGTGCACCTTCCGCCGACCACTGGCGACAACATCGATGTACTGTGGAGACCTCACGCCCCACGTGTTGAGCAATTCGGCGTTACGTCCACCCAGCCTCCCGCATGCCCACTATACGCCCTCGCTCAAAGTCCGTCAACTGCACATACGGTTCACGTCCACGCTGTCGCGGCATGCTACCAGTGTTAAAGACTGCGATGGAGCTCCGTATGCCACGGCAAACTGGCTGACACTGACGGCGGCGGTGCACAAATGCTGCGCAGCTAGCGCCATTCGACGGCCAACACCGCGGTTCCTGGTGTGTCCGCTGTGCCGTGCGTGTGATCATTGCTTGTACAGCCCTCTCGCAGTGTCCAGAGCAAGTATGGTGGGTCTGACACACCGGTGTCAATGTGTTCTTTTTTCCATTTCCAGGAGTGTAGTTACACCGTAAATAAAGGGAAATATTGTAAATAACATGTAAAGAAGAAATAATATAAATTTGCATATTAGTCACAGGAAATTGTAAGTTTATACGTACTGCATTCAGACACGTAAAAATAAACCACATTATATATTTGTAGTAATTAATGCAAGTAATAATGACTCTGTCACGATTGAAAAGCAACTGGTAGCAACTTTACGAATGCACTGCAGCATAAATCAAGATTTATACAAAATGTCAGGTTTTGCAAACCATATCACGTGTGATAAGATTACCAACGTTTCGGCTGATAGGCATACTGCAGGCAGCCTTCGTCAGGCTAAGATCCTGCCAAAACGTTGCTAATTGTATTACATGTGACACGCTCAGACATCAAGAAGAATTTTATACAACGGAACACATAGTTTTAAATGAACGGAAGCTGTTTTGTCCACAGAGACTGAATGTAACCGGGGAACAAAGATTTACAGTGAAGCTTCATCATCTCTGAAATAGCAGAAACACTGCCGACGTTTAACCACTGTAGACGTGAATTCGGAGCCACCGGTCCCATCATTATGAGCAACACCCTCTCATGTAAATGTCTAAGGCGTGCTGATGGAAGAGGACCACTTCATCTCGTCTCTCACCGCTATTTGTGGGCGCCAGGAGTCACAAATCGAAAGCAGTGGGAGGGTCTATCTAGTCACTGGCTTCAAGCAAGCATGTCTCACAGCGTTTACATGTGCATGGCGAGCCCGATCTCAAACAAGAAAATTTTTGCGACTCTCCAGGGACATCTTCCCGCAATTCTGGTGGCTCGTTACAGGGTAGTAATACATTTATGATTTATTCAGTTACTCAAATCACATTTGTTTCTGTGAAAGTACTTTCACAAGACTGTAATATGCGGTCATCAAAACGTACAACACGAAACATCAAATAATGCAACAGTACTGCGACGCGGTTGTCACTGATGGGGGAACAACTCAGCACAGATTTGTTTGGCCGCTGTTCGACTGCGTTCATTGAACCCATATGAGGGGTGCTTATCGGCCATTTATCGATGAGAAGAGCAAAGGGGCTATAAGTGGCACGTGCATGCATAAAAATGTAAATAGGTTTAATTTACAAGCATAGCCATGTGAACCATACAGTTTGGTAGTAAACAGTAGCTTCACTCTTATCGATCAGTAAATCCATTCTGGCGTGTATCGCTGCTGGCTAAAACTAAAGCTGCCGAAGATATAAACTCGTAATAGAACTGAGTAGTATCGAAACGAATGCGAAAAATGAAGTGGACACTACTTATGACAATAGCAAGTACCGCAACTGAAGTGAACAAGTTTGTTTATAGATAAGGTATGCAGTACACAGGTGTTGTCCGTGCAATACATTTCATGGGGGGGGGGGGGGGGGCGAATTTCAAGGAAGGCGAAGAGGTATTGCAGTCTAGCAGAAGAGCAAAGGGGCTATATGTGGCACGTGCATGCATAAAAATTGTAAATAGGTTTAATTTACAAGCATAGCCATGTGAAACATACAGTTTGGTAGTAAACAGTAGGTTCACTCTTAAAAAGTAGTTCACATATGGTTTAGAGTAATCGCAAAAGCAACTGCAAATTACAGATAATGTAATTCTTCATTTTACATAATGCTATGGATCTTTCACTGTACTATTTCTGCACACCAAATATATTTAGAAAATTCCCACCCTACATTTCTTCATTTTCAGTAGGCGCATGCGTTTCACTTCCACTGGAAGTGTCAATGATTCACTATCATCTTCTCTTACGGAATCGTTATTGCTTCCATCAGTATGACTACGACTATTCGAGTCTGCATCACTCCTCACATTATGATCATCTCCAGCGCTTGGATCTGTAAGCCTTCTCTTGAAATATACTGAACTTTAGTTTTCTATACGCTCTCACAGCATTTCTTCCAGTCTTCTTTTGTTACCGAAGCAATTCGTTCATATTTATGATTTGATAACTTATCGCTTCTGAATATCACATTTTTTTTAAAAACTCCGTTCCTGACTCTTGTCCGTATCAGCCCTACAGGATTCAAATCTGGATGGAATGGAAGAAATCTTAACATTGTATAATGATGTTCGGTTAAATTACTGTCTGTTACTGTGGCCTGGATTGTTCATTTTCATCAGTGAATACAACCGGGGGTCGCAGATGTCACTGTTGAACAGAACACTCTTCTGTTAATAACCACAACATCATTTCTCTCCATGTGGAGTTTGTTGTTGGAGCACGAGCCAGTTGCTTGTTCTGGTAAGAGCCGTTACCTGTAATGAAGACAGTGTGCGGTGGTAAATTAGGAATTAATCTCCCTATGAGCAACGTTGCACAATCTTAGAAGTCCATGTCATTGTGATAGTCCCATGTCTTCTGGCCAGATTTAAGCCTTAAGAGTGCATTCAGTGCAAAATCTCCCAGCTAGCAGAGATGATGATAATTATGCTCCATTTCGAAACAGGTTTTAAAAACCACCTATACTATGCTGTATCACAGTCGTGAATACATGTCTCGTGCACGTAAATAGTTGAACGGCACTCATGATTGTGCTCGAGTGTAACTTTTTAAGTTACCTGCTCGTTTTCCACTGATAAAAATTTGTTCCTGGTGGAGTTTTCGGATGTTCGCTGTTTTCTTCCACCTAAAGCCCAGACTGCGTGAACGTTACGAATTGTGATTACACGTCCTTGAAAATCTTTTAAAATCCGTAAATATTTCCTTAAAAGCTGGTCTTCTTTCATCTGCAACGTAGAAATTGTTCACCACTTGGTGAACGACTGGTTCATTTAAATTGTCTAAACTGCTCCCCCCCACCCCCCCCCCCCCTCCCCAATACATTTTGGGCCTTTTCTTTAGAGTTGTTAAAATGTGGAGGATTCCCCTCCGTGGAGTCTTTCCAATTCTCTCTTGATGCAATGATCGGAAATAAACGACGTATTCACGAGTTGCTTCGCCCACCCGTTTCAATGTGGATTTTAGTTTCAATGAATCACCTAGCACCGCTTCAATCTTCACAGACTGGTAGACATTTGTACCGACTTCGCGTGTTTCACTGTGAGTAGCTTTGCCCCTTTAACTTTGAAACGTCCCCTTAGATAATTTAATGAATTACTGTGCTGATAAACCCCTTAAATTATTTGATTTTCAAACAGCTGAGCAGAACTGAACGTACTCAGATGTTTCGCTCTTTACTTATTCTGATCAACTGACACACAATATTTTTTGCGCAACGCAGTCTGACTTTCAAAAATCCCTACAAAAGAATGGCCCTGACTAACAATAACCTATAGCTTTCATGAATAACTCACCTCACAAAAATCTTCGTTACTCGAACTACTGCAATACAGCGAGCGACACTACTGCCAGCTAAATAAAAGATTCTAACTACTGAAGGCACTAACTACTGATAGGCATAGTTAGCAAATGAAAGATTTTGATAGAGAACATACAATGTATTTACCTTAATAATCTTCCAAAGTCATCATATATATATATATATATATATATATATATATATATATATATCAGTTCATGACATCCAGTCTTACAAATTGACTGTCTCTGATGGACACACGTCCATATCATCCGCTCTCAAAACTCCGCCATCTCTCTCCCTACATCCACTACTGCTGGCGGCTCATCTCCAACTGCGCAACGCTACGCGCTGTTAACAGCCAACTGCTCAACACTACAATAGCAAATTCGAACAATGCAAACCAGCCACAGACTGCACACAGCACAGTCAGTGATTTTCATATAGAGCGCTACATGACGTTACCAACATAGAAAGCTAAACAGCCTACTTACAACTTGCTTTGTGCTGGTGGCGTCTTGAACTCCGGATGTGTTCTCCCAGAGTATTTACTAGCGGAGTGCTCCACCTGAGTCGATGGGAACATGAACGACACGGGTGATCGACCGAGCTGGCTGCACTGAGCATCTTGTTTACAATGTTCAGGTGTGCTTTGCAAGGACTGTAAATGGAGGCTAGAAATCAAACGAAATCTGATTGCTCTGCAACGGGCCATTGCAGATCACTAATCTATTACAGCTAAATACTAAGGTAAGACCTCTGAACATCATCCGAAATTTTCTCGAAGAAGTTCGGTTTTTCCTTGCATTTGGTTGATACAACAGCTATTAATTTTGCACCGAGCGGTTGTCCAGTTTAAATATTTGTTACAACTTTGCATTGAAACATTATGCATTGAATCATATTACAGAACATCTAAGTGACGTTTCTAATCACTGGACATCGATTGCGTGTATATGAGTCAACTTAACTACGCACCGAAGGTAATAGAAAAAGGTTTGTGGAACCATGATGTTCTGAAGGAAACGTTCCAGCTCCCTGCGGTAACACGGCAGCGCTACGTCCCGTGACTGTACCTGTTGCTAGGAGCTCCTGTGATTAGCGCCCGGGCAGTTTCCGCTACAAATGGCGGGTGAGATCAGACACGCCGCGCTGCCGGATGTGTTGCCAGGGCAACGTCAGTGGTGGGAGCAGCCCCCCACCACTCTCTCACCAAACCCACCGTAGGCGGCTAGGAGCTCGGCCCGGTCTGCGAATCATCTCGACATCAAGTCCGCACTGCTGCGCCCCCTGTCGCTGCATTTCTGTGTATTCAAGCCGTCAGTCAGTCTGTGTGAGTCACACTAAATCTCACGTAGCATATTTCCGACAATATCAAACAGGTTTTGACCGTTTTACTGGGGAAATCTTAAAGATAAATAAATGCCTGAAAAGTCTTTGGCAAATTAAACCCGACACGAATCCAGAAACCTGCCAACGTCGGGCAATGCTCTTCTGAACAGAGTGACACGCCCTCACACAGCTTCTGATTTAACGGCACCTCTGACCTATGTTGCAAACAACGGCATGTCTTACGGGACTAACATTCTTGAAAGAATATATACCGTTTGTTTTCAGAATAAATATTTCACGTTGCATCGAGGTGTGCACTGTTTGAAACTTCCCGGAAGATAAAACTGCGTGCCGAACTGGATAAAACTGTGTGCCGAACCTGAATAGGTAGCAATCAATGCCTCTGTGGCACGTGACGTCATTGATCATCAGAAATTTCTTTTTCAATTACAGGAACTATGTATGTGATTCAAACAAATGGTTCAAATGGTTCTGAGCACTATGCGGCTTAACTTCTGAGGTCATCAGTCGCCTAGAACATAGAACTAATTAAACCTAACCAACCTGAGGACATCGCACACATCCATGCCCGAGGCAGGATTCGAACCTGCGACCGTAGCGGTCGCTCGGCTCCAGACTGTAGCGCCCAGAACCGCACAGCCACTCCGGCCGGCGACAGTGATTCACCCGTGGATCCAGAGACATCTTCAGATTTTCTTCACTGGCCTCACTTCTCATTTAATAATGGTTTTATGAGTTTCCTTTAATTTACGTCTATGGTCACAAACTTTTTATTCACACATTACCGGTTTCGGTCTATAATGGCCATTATAGACCGAAACCGCTAATCTGTGAACGAAAAGTTTGTGACCATAGACGTAAATTAAAGGAAATTTATTCTATATGCGGGTCACTGTTTTATTCACAACAATGTCGCAGCTTGTGGAATAATGGTTTTTGTAAATCTAACAGCAGTGTATATATTACACGTACCTGGGAAAACGACGCTCTATCGCAACAAAAGTTTCAAATGCAAAGAGCGGAAAAATCTGTCAGTACAAATTTGGAAATTTGTGGTAAGGTCTTAACGGACCAAACTGCTGAGGTTATCGGTGCCTAAGCTTACACACTATTTAATCCAACTTAAGCTATATTACGCTAAGGACGACACACATACCCATGCTCGTGGGAGGACTCGAACACTCGGACGGAGGGAGCCCCGCGGACCGTGACAAGACGCCTGAGACCGCGCGGATAACCCGCGCGGCTGTCAGTACACGAATGAATCACAGAAGAGTGTAATGTAAAAGTAAACAATAGGAAAAAATCATATTCAAAAATATATCCATCCGAGTTTTATGCGATACTTCACCTCAGGGACGTCGCTTCCTAAGGACAACAGCAGCAGTCGGACAATATTTTGGTATTAATGTGCGTTGATTACGCCTTATATTTGATAAATGTCTTGATAGAACCAATCTGTTTCTTCTTCGGTAACAGCGCAAAGGTTATCCGAAAAGAAGTCCATCAATCACGAAATGTTGTTGATGTGTCATGTTAAATCAAAATGATATGGACTCAGTGATTGTAGCACATTATCGTCGTAGTTTGTTTTCTGCTTATTTAATCTGACCAGATTGGGGCCTTAAGACCATCTCTTACATCCGTCCTCTGATAACACATTACGAAGATATTACAAAATATAGATACAGTACATTTTGTACAAAAATAGCTTAATTTGGCGTAACGAAAGAATTGGTGTACATTTTTTATCGCTTCGATGCGTCATTCTCGGATAATTCTAAATAAATCAGAGTTATTCCCCAATTTTAACGTTTCTCGATTTCATCGCCATCTTTCAATGGTTTAAAAAATGTTTCAGACAAAACTTGATTATTTTTTTATGGAAAATCCGAATCTGCAGTAAAAAATGGGTGTTTCTATTTAAGATGTAAAAGTTGGCCCCCGCCCCACCCAGTGGGGTGGGAGCTGGAGGTCACGTGTAGTATCATTTGATGTCCCCATTAGAGCTTACGAACTTGTCTTACCCACTATTTTAATCCGATGTATAGTTTTCGAGAAAATCTCATCCGAAACTTCAGATGGACCACCCTGTATACAAGGACTAGATGTTTGTCTGTGAATATATGTAATGTTATGTAATGTAAAATAATGTGATCCAATACTGAAATGTACATAAATGCCATACGCTAAATAAAATAAGTAAATTATTTATGTTGAAGTTATTTACTGTCATTGTCTGCCGAGAAACGACATATGCGTCAGCTGTAAGCCGTCTCATATTTATCCGCTTAAAATCTCTAAAACTCGCCACTCTCGGCTAGTTCTCTGGGCATTGCAACAGTAAGTCATCGTACTGTCTTGGGCAAACAAGCCAGTTCCAGAAATGTGATCAGTGTGAATTACTCTATTTGGAAATTTTGTTGAGAATACGTAGATAAACGTATGATTGTCTGGTGCATGGTGAGTAGGCCCTAGTATATTCAGTGAAAAGTTTGAGCAGGGAAGTATGCGCATGAAATTTGAGACAGAAAGACTACTGTTTAAAAATTTTATTTTGAAATTTTCAGTTAAATTACGTGTTTACAGAAATATTCAAGACTTTATAGAACAGTTGTGTACTCTCTTGTTGCTTAAAACGTTCATATATACTCTTGTTAACGACCATCAACCCTTTCCGTCAACATCTCTTAAAAAATCAATGTAACTTTCATCAGACATAAATTTCACAATTTAAATCCCTACAATTATTCTTGCAAATATTTTTGCATCATTGATATTAAAAATGTCACTCGCGAGTACATGAACTCCCGTGAAGTCTAATCCACGGCTTTCACACAGTTTTTGAAGAGGCTCAGTTTAATGTGAAGATTATGGGTTAACGCGTGGAGAGTTCACTGCATTACCCTGAACACACGATAGTTCATGCCGAGAAGTCCATTTTTCCCAAAGCAGTGTTTTTTTTTCTTCCAGCCTGTGCTGTTCAAGCCTCATAGAAAGCAGCAGCGCTCCGTGTACCAGAGATGTATGCCAGCAAGTACTGCAGTTTCCTTATACGCGCCAGCTGTATATCTGTGAGCAGCAGCTTAATGCTCTGATATGCCTTCTATCTGCATCACCAATCGGAACGGAAGGATATTCGTTCCCGCTGTGCAAAATACTATTTTCAGGCAGACCTTGACGACATCTGCAAACGAAACCATTTATTTACACCGAAATCTTGGCCAAGACTCAGTGTCATTACAAAAATCCGCATCGCCTCCTTGGGAGAAATATTAAGAATATACAGGATTTCAGCCACCGTAAACTCACACTTTCGTATCGCTAGTAAGACTGTTACGTCCTTTAATTGCGAAGCTGACGTTCTGCTCATCGCTTCGACGTATTTAAATCACTAAACAAATCGTTGTGATGCAGTTAATATCAAAGTTGTGCCTCATCTGATTCACAGCAGTCTTGAAATGGTTTGTCAGCATGTATACCTTCTTCGTTCTCTTGTGCATGTAGGTCATCAAATCGTCTTCAAATGGCTCAAATGGCTCTGAGCACTATGGGACTTAACGTCTCAGGTCATCAGTCCCCTACAATTTAGAACTACTTAAACCTAACTAACCTAAGGACATCACACACATCCAAGCCCGAGGCAGGATTCGAACGTGTGACCGTAGCGGTCGCGCTGTTCCAGACTGAAGCGCCTAGAACCGCTCGGCCACCAGCGGCCGGCTCAGATCGTCTTCATTCTCGGTCTTATTCTCAGGGGACGCAGCTATCGGCAATGTCCACTGTGACACACGTGCTTTGTAGCAGATGGTAAATTAGAACTTTGTTCAGTTTTTCTTAATTTGGAGTTGATTCCATCTGTTTGTGTCAGACAGCAATATCACCTCGTACAATCTGTTGGTTCCTTCCAACTCATGAGAACAGCAAATGATGTGCGACACGATTTTTTTATGTAAAGAGTCATTAGTGAAGTAAATTGTGAACGACTTCTATAGGTGGGGTGGGGACAGGGATGTAAGTCTGGTCCTGGTCGCCAACATTTCAACCTAAATAAAGTCTGTAGCACTTCTGTAACACAGGATTAACTTTCCCATTTTGTAGCTTCAGAGTTAACTCTCTGCAGATATAACAAAATAAATCCGTGATATTTATATACGACGAGGCATTTTGCGTTGTGAAATAACAGAAATTCAGGCCCTCAGAGACACAGAGCAATATGCAGTCACTTCCACCAACTGTCACAGCTCACAAAAGCTACGATTAAATTGGGAACGAACGTAGCGCGATTGCACGTGTTTAGGCAGCATTTATCGGTAGGACTGGTAAGCCACCTTCATTTTCAGAAACTGAGGTTACGAGGTAATTCTTGGCACATATACCGATTATTTTTCAATTCTGCAGGATATTTAATTTAAACCATAGGGAAATAACCGAGACGCAGCGTTTTCAGCGGTTCCGAGAGAGAGTTATGGCATAAAAAATAAATGAGCCCTACTGTCACTAACTGATGGCGGACGATACTGAAACCATTGTCAGTAGATCCACTAACCCACAGGTGGCATATGCCATCAGCGGATCGAGATCGACGTCGTCTTCCCAAGCGCATTAACTATTTTTCAGGAAGTCTAGTTCAACAATCCATCATTGACATTAAGCATCGTCTGACTGGAATGAAGTAGGTATAGTGTCTGTGTTTTAAAAGATTTCGCCGGCCGCTCTGACTGAGCGGTTGTAGGCGCTTCAGTCCGGAAGCGCGCTGCTGCTACGGTCGCAGATTCGAATCTTGCCTCGAGCGTGGATGTGTGTGATGTACTTAGGTTAATTAGGTTTACTAGGTGACTGATGACCTCAGATGTTAAGTCCCATAGTGCTAAGAGCCATTTCATCCATTTGAGCAAGACTTAGTGGATCGCGCAGAAACTTCAACTGCTGATAATCCGGTAGCTTCCATTGTGCAAAGTGCTGTGACACTACAACGGGCAGTGCGGTCGCAAGTTGCCCGCCCCTACTCGTTCTTTTTCCGCTTCGATGGAAAGCAGGTTACAGGTAGGCGTGTTGTGTTCCATCGGGCAATTCAAACCAGAACGCAGAGTGGAGGTAGCGGGTTTCGACCGGTCAGAGTGATGGACGACGAGAGATTTATCGTCTTATTGTCTGCGGCGAATACTCCACGTCACATTCGCGTGCGCCGCAATGGCGTGCTGAATTCCGAACGACCTGGTGCTGCTGTGGAACGGACGGTGGCCGCTTCAGTCTCATCGCTCACCACGACTCGTGGTATTGTGCAGGTGAACAGTTTTATCTGCAGCACCTGCGGCACAGTGGGTGTGCACTAACCTTGGTTGCTTGTACATCATTACCGAAGTGCGCCTGTTCCATCGTGACGTATCACGCAAATGATTCCACTTATATCGTCCAGTTACCATTAATTTTACACACTTTTGTCTCTAGCCATTAACGGTAGACGAGCGAAATAACCCTTATTTTCTGACATTTGTTTTGCGCTGTATGAGCCATGTAACCTCGTTTAACAACGAACCAGAAATCTTTCATGTTTTAATGCCAAGGGTGTTCAGGGAGTTTAAGTCCGGTGAGCGACACAGTCAGGCAAAAGGGCCTCCTAGGATTGGTGTTGTTGAGGCATCGAACAACGGTGTTATACGAGAGTACTACTACTCCGGCATACAATATACAAGCTAGAATGAGATTTTCACTCTGCAGCGGAGTGTGCCCTGATATGAAACTTCCTGGCAGATTAAAACTGTGTGCCGGACCGAGACTCGAACTCGGGACCTTTGCCTCTGGCAGAAGTGAAGCTGTGAGGACGGGGCGTGACTCGTGCTTGGGTAGCTCAGTTGGTAGAGCACTTGGCTAAAGAGAACATTCACCAGCAAGAAACGCAAAATATTGTGCCTGAATTCCATGCACGTGTCTCCATTAAGGCATAGCAGAAAACAAATTTTCTGAGTGGGAGGTAGTCAATAACGCTCTTATCTGCCGAGACATTAATGCTAAACCATTGCTCATGCATTGGAAAAAAATTATTGTCATCTAATTTTTAACGCAAAGTTTCATTGCTAATTACTTCATTTTATGTAAACAACACAATTTGCTGTTTAACTTTTAATAGCAACATTAACTTTATACATATGGAGTTTGAGACAGTGTGAGAAAGCAAAGGTGAATAACAAAAGCCGTAGCATACAAGACCTCAGGTTGGAAAATTTGCCAGTAGACTGGCTAGAAGTCAAGAGAATCCAAGAATCAGCAGTCACTACGCTGAGGTGACCAGAGTCATGCGATGCCTCCTAATATCGCATCAGACCTTCTTTTTTCCGGCATACTGCAGCTGCTCGACGTGTTATGGACTCAACAAGTGGTTGGAAGTCCCCTACAGAAATATTGTGCCATGCTGCCTCTGCAGTTGTCCACAATTGCGAGAGTGTTACCAGTGCACGATTTTGTGCACTAACTAACCTCTCGATTATCTCCCAAGCTGGGTGAACTGGTCCGCTAAATCATTTGTTCGAATTGTCCAGAATGTTCTTCAAACCAATCGCGAACACCCCTACATCGGTGACATGGCGCATTTTCATCCATAGTTGTTTGGGAACATGAAGGCCATGAGTGACTGCAAGTGGCCTCCAATTAGCCGAACCTGGCCATTATGAGTCAACGATTGGTTCAGCTGGACCAGAGGGTCCAGTCCATTCCACGGAAACGCAGCCCACACCTTTATGGAGCCGCCACAGCCTGTATGATGCCTTGTTGGCAACTTGGAGCCATGGCTTCGTGGGATATGCACCACTCCCGAACCGTACCGTCAGCTCTACCAACTGAAATCGAGACTCCTCTGAGTAGGCCGCTATATTCCAGTCGTCTGGGGTTCAACCGATATGGTCCCGAGCCAAGGAGAGGCGCTGCAGGCAATGTCGTGCTGTGAGCAAAGGCATTCGCGTCGGTCGTCTGCTACCATAGCCAATTAACACCAAATTTCGCCGCACTGTCCTAACAGATAAGTTCGTCGTACGTTCCATATTGATTTCTGTGGTTATTTGACGCAGTTCTGCTCGTCTGTTAGCAATCACAACTCTACGCAAACGGCGCTGCTCTCGATGGTTAACTGAAGGCCGTCGTCCTCTGCGTTGTCCGTGGTGAGATATGATGTCTGAGTGGTAACCTCGGCACACTCTTGACACTCTGGATCTCGGAGTACTGAACTCCCTAACGATTTCTGAATATTCCAAGCGTCTATTTCCAACCAGCACTCCGCGTTCAAAGTCGTTAATTTGAGTCGTGCGGCAATAATCAGGTCGGAAACTTCTTATCACGAATCACCTGAGTAGATGTGACAGCTCCGCTAACGTACTGCGCCTTCATATCTTATGTACGAGACACTCTCGCCATGTATTGTGCGCATATCGCTATCCTATGACTTTCGTTACATCAGTGTATAACAGAGTTAGGTAATCATCACACGCGCTTTATATTCTTCTGTACCTTTCTTATGGGTAACCAACATTTCCTTTGGTACAGGAGTTGTTCTACACATGTGTACTACAATTCCTAGTTCTAGACAGAAACTAGAATCTTCTGAGAGGCTACAGTGACGAGCATAACTACTAACACAGACAGCGAAGCTGAAAGAGAGCAAACGCAAGTTCAGTACTTACTACGTTAAATAACGTAAGTAGCTCCTTGATGCTCATGGAGTTGAAAAACTATTACCATCTCACAGAAACGGCGTGTCGTTACATACGCATGGCTTTCCATTTGTCATACCCTAGAGCGGTTTGAACATGTCTACAATTGTCACGACTTACTCGTGAATAGTAACCAACGACATATCTGCAGAGGTGTTGTGATTAACACATACAGCTCATTTGTAAGGTGTTAGTTTCAATGGACCGCAAAATTGTTGCCGGCCGATGTGGCCGAGCGGTTCTAGGCGCTTCAGTCTGGAACCGCGCTGCTGCTACGGTCCCAGGTTCGAACCCTGCCTCGGGCATGGATGTGTGTGATGTCCCTAGGTTAGTTAGGTTTAAGTAGTTCTAAGTCTATGGGACTGATGACCTCAGATGTTACGTCCCATAGTGCTCAGAGCCATTTGAACCATTTTTGAACCGCAAAATTGTTTATCTGTGTTCTGGCAAATTTTGTTAATATGCACAAAGCACGATTCCAATAAAAACGACAAATATTTTGGAAACACATGAAAAATGTTCCTGAAGGTCAAGAATATAACACTAGTGGAAGCGTCATTTCAAAACCACAGTTTTAGTTGTCACTAATAAGCATTGACGTATAAGAAAATAACTGTGCTATAACTGAGTTGCGGAGATTACTTTTTTAAAAACTTCATTCTATATTACTTTCAAGAAATTCCATGAAATATAGTTTTGAAAAACGTGCAGGAAAATTTCAGTTCCTTTTTGTTTAACGCTAACGTTACATCGTCAAAATACAATAAATATTAACCCGTTTTGTGCTACATGGAGGCTACAATAAAGAATATTTTTGGCGCAGCTTTAAATGTTCGATAAACATTATATTCCTGGTACTGGGTTCATACAAAGCATCTGAATAGGATACCAACAAAAATGCCCGATGTTTCAAAAACGAGAAGATGATATATTGAGATAAGATACAGGGCGGTCCATTGATCGTGACCGGGCCAAATATCTCACGAAATAAACGTAAAATGAAAAAAACTTCAAAGAACGAAACTTGTCTAGCTTGAGGGGAAACCCGATGATGCTATAGTTGGCCCGCTAGATGGCGCTGCCATAGGTCAAATGGATATCAATTGCGTTTTTTAAATAGGTACCCCCATTTTTATTAGATATTCGTGTAGTGCGTAGAGAAATATGAATGTTTTAGTTGGACCACTTTTTTCGCTTTGTGATAGAAGGCACTGTAATAGTCACAAACATATGGCTCACAATTTTAGACGAACAGTTGGTAACAGGTAGGTTTTTTAAATTAAAATACTAAACGTAGGTACGTTCGAACATTTTATTTCGGTTGTTCCATTGTGATACATATACCTTTGTGAACTTACCATTTCTGAGAACGCATGCTGTTACAGCGTGATTACCTGTAAATACCACATTAATGCAATAAAGGCTCAAAATGATGTCCGGCAACATCAATGCATTTGGCAATACGTGTAACGACATTCTTCTCAAAAGCGAGTAGTTCGCCTTCCGTAATGTTCGCACATGCATTGACAATGAGCTAACGTATGTTGTCAGGCAAATATCCTTCAACTTTTCCCACAGAAAACGTCCGGGGACGTCAGATCCGCTAAATGTGCGGGCCATGGTACGGTGCTTCGACGACCAATCCACCTGTCATGAAATATGCTATTCAATACCGCTTCAGCCGCACGCGAGCTATATGCCGGACATCCATCATGTTGGAAGTACATCGCCATTCTGTCATACAATGAAACATCTTGTAGTAACATCGGTAGAACGTTACGTAGGAAATCAGCATACATTGCACCATTTAGATTGTCGTCGATAAAATGGGGGCCAATTATACTTCCTCCCATAATGCCGCACCATACACAAAACCGCAAACGTCGCTGATGTTCCACTTGTCGCAGCCATCGTGGATTTTCCGTTGCCCAATAGTGCATATTATGCCGGTTTACGTTACCGCTGTTGGTGAATGACGCTTCGTCGCTAAAAAGAACGCGTGCAAAAAATCTGTCATCGTCCTGTAATTTCTCTTGTGCCCAGTGGCTGAACTGTACACGACGTTCAAAGTCGTCACCATGCAATTCTTGTTGCATAGAAATATGGTACGGGTGCGGTCGATGTTGATGTAGCATTCTCAACACCGACGTTTTTGAGATTCCCGATTCTCACGCAATTTGTCTGCTACTGATGTGCGGATTAGCCGCGACAGCAGCTGAAACACCTACCTGGGCATCATCATTTGTTGCAGGTCGTGGTTGACGTTTCACATGTGGCTGAACACTTCCTGTTCCCTTAAACAACGTAATTATCCGGCAAACATTCCGGACACTTGGATGATGTCGTCCAGGATAACGAGCAGCATACATAGCACACGCTCGTTGGGCATTTTGATCACAACAGCCATACATCAACACGATATCGACCATTTCCGCAATTGGTAAACGGTTCATTTTAACACAGGTAATGTATCACGAAGCAAATACCGTCCGCACTGCCGGAATGTTACGTGATACCACGTACTTATACGTTCGTGATTATTACAGCGCCATCTACCACAAAGCGACAAATGTGGTCAAACTAAAACATTCATATTTCGTTACGTACTACACGAATATGTGTTTACACGCCAATTATTAAGACGTAATCCTTCTGAGATCCTCGTCTTCGCTGATACCTTTGGTTGTCGTGCTGTTGGTCGGGTGGAAGGGATTACGTTGTTGCTTGGTTCGTCAGCCGTCCGTAGGTCGCGCTGCAACCCGATTGTTTAGTGTTACGCTTGGCTATCTGTCTCACAAAAACTGGGGTTAGAGTTTCCTCCCCAGGTCGATCCTTGGAACACTTGAGCACCACTATTTATTGTTTGTGATTGTCATTTTATTTGGTTGCAGGTATTGTGCCAGTCTTTCAGCCATGTATTAAAATTGTCTGTTTTATGTTTCATAACAGCTTTAACATTAGTGAAACGCCAGCTAAATCACGCAGGGCTCACAGGTAATTAGATTTGTGGAAAGGGCCAAGGGAGTTGCGGTCGGATTCATTTCACAATTGTAATTTATTATTATTTAGTTCACAAAAGCACTCTTGAAAGACTTAAATTTGCTTCGCGGCTGAAGGCCTCCAAACAGATGCTTTAGAATAAGTTCAATTTTGAAAAGACATGACACACAGTTAAATTTACAAATAAGATAAATCGTATACATATATGAGATGAACATGGGGATTGTGTAAGCGACCAGGTTCAATTAGTTAAGGCTAAATCTACACAGTATTAACGATACATAAAATATAAAAACATAAAGCATTTATAGCCATGTATAGCAGTCATACCTACCGTTATAATATTCTGATAAAAATTCATTTTCAAGTTAAACATGTGAGTACATTGTATGTGCTGATAATACTCAGATTACGTCAGGTATTTATACAAGAACCTACTGTCAGCAGAGGGCACTTTCGCTAGAGTACATACTAAACCAGTGTTGGAAATATAAAGGTCAAAATGCAGTATGCACTGTCTTTAGTTAAAATTTTTCTTTGGCTAAATAAGCGTCTGACCTTAAAAACATATGTTATATACTATATGTGAAATTGGCCTCATACTTGAAATCCACAAGCAGCCCAAATGTTACATAGTACAGCCCTTAGCCTGGTTAGGTAACATACAACCTTTCATGAATGCCAGTATAAAAAGTATAAAATAAAAAATCACAAAATCTTCTGTCGTGAGAGATCAACTAACAATGAACGTAATCGTAACACAATCAATAAAGTAGTGCCCCCTTATTAAAAATAGAAAATCTATAATCGATATTATGTTAGAGTGCGGTATCGATGGCTAATATGTCGTGGCTACTCTGCATGACTTTCTTGTTTTCCTGAGGACGGCCCAGTCTCCTCGTCGCCGGCAGCCGACACACTGCAATCCACTGGGCCGGCTTCCCCTTTTAGACGGACGCCCTTTCTCTGGTTTCCTGAGACCCTCTAACCTAAAAAACCACCCAGTCCTTCCGCACAGCCCCCGCTACCCGTATAGCAGCTTCCAGCGTGTAGTGGACTCCTGGCCTATTACGCAGAACCCGGAAACCCATCAGCAGATAGCCCAAGTCGAGGAATCTGCAGCCTACACGGTCACAGAACCGCCTGAGCCTCTGATTCGGACCCTCCACTCGGCTCTACACCAAAGGACCACAGTCGGTTCTATTGACGATGCTGCAGATGGTGAGCTCCGCCTTAATCTCGCAAGCAAAGCCTGGCAGTCCTTACCATTTCCACCAGCCGCCCAAAACCAGAGAGAATCTCCTCTGATCCATAGCAATACATGTCATTGGTACTAACATGGGCCACCACCTGCAGATTGTCTCGAAATTTGGCAGACAATCCGAAGAAATTCTGGTCGTATGTAAAGTACACAAGCGGCAAGACGCAGTCAATACCTTCGTTGCGCAGTGCCGATGGTACTGTTACCGACGACTGTGCCGCTAAAGCGGAGTTATTGAACGCAGTTTCTCGAAATTCATTCATCAGGGAAGACGAATGGAATATTCCAGAATTAGAAACACAAATAGCTGCTAGCATGAGTTTCTTAGAAGTAGATACCTTAGGGGTTGCGAAAAAACTCAAATCGCTTGATACGGGGAAAGTCTTCAGATCCATATTGCATACCGATTAGGTTCCTTTAAGATTACGCTGATACAATAGCTCCCTACTTAGCAATCATATACAACCGCTCGCTCACCGATAGATCTGTACCTACAGATTGGAAACTTTCGCAGGTCGCACCAGTGTTTAAGAAGGGTAGTAGGGGTAATCCATCGAACTACAGACCTATATCAAATGGTTCAAATGGCTCTGAGCACTATGGGACTCAACTGCTGAGGTTATTAGTCCCCTAGAACTTAGAACTAGTTAAACCTAACTAACCTAAGGACATCACGAACATCCATGCCCGAGGCAGGATTCGAACCTGCGACTGTAGCGGTCTTGCGGTTCCAGACTGCAGCGCCTTTAACCGCACGGCCACTTCGGCCGGCCTACAGACCTATATCATTGACGTCGGTTTGCAGTAGGGTTTCGGAGCATATACTGTATTCAAACGTTATGAATCACCTCGAAGGGAACGTTCTATTGATACGTAATCAGCATGGTTTCAGAAAACATCGTTCTTGTGCAACGCAGCTAGCTCTTTATTCGCACGAAGTAATGGCCGCTATCGACAGGGGATCTCAAGTTGATTCCGTATTTCTAGATTTCCGGAAAGCTTTTGACACCGTTCCTCACAAGCGACTTCTAATCAAGCTGTGGGCCTATGGGGTATCGTCTTAGTTGTGCGACTGGATTTGTGATTTCCTGTCAGGAAGGTCGCAGTTCGTAGTAATAGACAGCAAATCATCGAGTAAAACTGAAGTAATATCAGGTGTTCCCCAGGGAAGCGTCCTGCGACCTCTGCTGTTCCTGATCTATATAAATGACCTGGGTGACAATCTGAGCAGTTCTCTTAGGTTGCTCGCAGATGATGCTGTAATTTACCGTCTAGTAAGGTCATGCGAAGACCAGTATCAGTTGCAAAGCGATTTAGAAAAATTTGCTGTTTGGTGTGGTAGGTGGCAGTTGACGCTAAATAACGAAAAGTGCGAGGTGATCCACGTGAGTTCCAAAAGAAATCCGTTGGAATTCGATTACTCGATAAATAGTACAATTCTCAAGCCTGTCAATTCAACATAGTACCTGGGTGTAAAAATTACGAACAACTTCAGTTGGAAAGACCACATAGATAATATTGTGGGGAAGGCGAGCCAAAGGTTGCATTTCATTGGCAGGACACTTAGAAGATGCAACAAGTCTACTAAAGAGGCAGTTTACACTACACTCGTTCGTCCTCTGTTAGAATATTGCTGCGCAGTGTGGGATCCTTACCAGGTGGGATTGACGGAGGGCATCGAAAGGGTGCAAAAAAGGGGAGCTCGTTTTGTATTATCACTTAATAGTGGGGAGATTGTGGCAGATATGACACGCGAGTTGGGATGGAAGTCATTAAAGCAAAGACGTTTTTTGTCGCGGCGAGATCTATTTACGAAATTTCAGTCACCAACTTTATCTTCCGAATGCGAAAATATTTTGTTGAGCCCAAACTACATAGATAGGAATGATCATCAAAATAAAATAAGAGAAATCAGAGCTCGAACAGAAAGGTTTAGGTGTTCGTTTTTCCCGCGAACTGCTCGGGAGTGGAATGGTAGAGAGATAGTATGATTGTGGTTGGATGAACCCTCTGCCAAGCACTTAAATGTGAATTGCAGAGTAATCATGTAGATGTAGATTTAAATGTAGATGACTATATCCTGTACTCTTCACAGAATCCGGACGCACCCTTTCCACATCTGGAGTGACTCCTACATGGAATGCACACAGAGAGCACACTGGCTTCCTTCCCCTCCTTGGCAGCCATGTTCCTAAGCCGCCCCATTATGTGCCTTACGCTGGAGCTCCCATCTGCCAGAAAACCCACCCTCTGTGAATGCCGAGACCTTGTGGGCTGTGAAGCTTTCTCTGGAACAGGGTGAACGACTGTATCCAGCTTAGAGACTTTGTCAGCCACAGATAATGCCCGAAACCTGTTCGTCAAACGAATCGTGGAGGCCCTATGATTGGCCCTCGGATAGTCTTCCACTGCCTGCCAGACTTGGGAATGACCTCCTACTCGACCAGAGGTGAGGGGTCAACCAAAGTGCTGGCAGAACCCGGGGCCACCAAGGAAGTGGACCGATCAGAGGACACGTGGGTCATGTGTCCGACCTCATACAGTAATGCCCCTTGGCAGCAGCCTCAAGCTGTGTGATGGAAGCCAGCACTGCCTGGAGCTGTGAGCGAAGGGTCACCAACTCAGCTCGCATCTGTACACGGCAATCATAGGGCCTAGCCATTTATGAAGTCGCTCCCGTTTGAAACTAATGAAAAATTGTAATAAACGAATGATTAGGCTTGGCAGTCGTGTAGTATGTTTTATGACATCATATTCACCTTTAACAGTGAAATTATTTATTTCACAATGGCAACTTCGGTCTTTGGGTCATTTGCAAGTGGTAGTGTAAAAGCTAAAACAATACAAAAATTAAGCACAGAATGTAAACATATAAACAGAACTACACAAACATGTTATGTAAATAGCAGTCCATTACAAAAATGATGAAAATAATACATCACTCAAATTTTGCTTCACCACATGTAAAACTCTGCTGTGACTCTGCAAAGCAAAATGTAAGTTATGTATTATTTCCCCCATTTCTGTAATGTAATTCTGTCTACATGACATGTTTGTGTAGTTCTGTATATACAAGTATGCTCTGCGATAAATTTTTGTATTCTTTTAGTTTTTCGGTACAACTTGTAAATGGCCCAAAGGCAGAAACCGCAGTTGTGAAATAATTTATTTCTAAAGTAAACAGCAAATATGAAGTCTTTCAAAAAGTTGTTACAGTTTTGTTGTAACATGGAGGACAAATTGTTACAGTTTCACTGTAGAACGGGGTAAATTTCACTGTAACACGGAGGGAACACGTAAGTGCTCCAGTGTTTAAGATTTGGCAGTTTGTTACAGTTTTTCTGTAGTGTTAAGGCCAAAAGTATCTATTTTCCTGTAACATACGGCAAGTTTTTGCAGGTTTTCTGTAACATGGAGGACAGCTTGCCATAGTTTCTTATCATGGGACAAATTGCTCAGTTTCGCTGTAACACAGAGATCAACATGTTACAGCTTTGCTACAACATAGGGCTATGTATTACAGTTTTGTTGTAAAGACAGGTAGCTAGTTGTCTCAGTTTAGCTGCAAACTGGGGCACTTTGTTGCCATTTTTCTGTAACATGCATTGGAAAAATTACAGTTTCCGGGGAAATTGTTACTTTTCTGCTGTTACATGAGAAGCTAGTTGCAATTTTTCTGTTGCCATTGTGGGCAACCACAGCAGCTGACACCCTCCAGTGACTTTCGTCACCGATAGCTGACACCCCCTCCTAGCACCTGGCATCCTCTTAATGTAGATACTGTCGGCTGCTGGTGCTACAGTATTTTTTAAAAATCGACTCTCACTGTAACACGAAGTAACTTGTTATAGTTCTTTGATAACACTGAGGATTTCAGTTTGCCACTACACAGGGCAACCCACTGTCAAGTTATGACACATACTCTCTCAAGAAAAGGTACATACACGGTCAACTTCCGGGTTTAGAAGTGTTTCAGTTCCAATGCGTGTTCGTTTGTGTCAACGAACACAGCCTTTCCTGATTAGCATTACCAGCTGAATATGTCAAATTTTTTGTACTGCAAGATAGAATTAATACCTTAGCATAGTCTCACTATAATGTTTGTGTGACTTCGAAAGCGAGTGGTTGAGAATATAGAAACCCCTAATACCTAACATATGAAAATGTGTATTGATGTTGTTCAGTATGCTCTATCATCGAAGTGTCATGTAGTGTCCACTTAGTAACAGTATACACTCCTGGAAATGGAAAAAGGAACACATTGACACCGGTGTGTCAGACCTACCATACTTGCTCCGGACACTGCGAGAGGGCTGTACAAGCAATGATCACACGCACGGCACAGCGGACACACCAGGAACCGCGGTGTTGGCCGTCGAATGGCGCTAGCTGCGCAGCATTTGTGCACCGCCGCCGTCAGTGTCAGCCAGTTTGCCGTGGCATACGGAGCTCCATCGCAGTCTTTAACACAGGTAGCATGCCGCGACAGCGTGGACGTGAACCGTATGTGCAGTTGACGGACTTTGAGCGAGGGCGTATAGTGGGCATGCGGGAGGCCGGGTGGACGTACCGCCGAATTGCTCAACACGTGGGGCGTGAGGTCTCCACAGTACATCGATGTTGTCGCCAGTGGTCGGCGGAAGGTGCACGTGCCCGTCGACCTGGGACCGGACCGCAGCGACGCACGGATGCACGCCAAGACCGTAGGATCCTACGCGGTGCCGTAGGGGACCGCACCGCCACTTCCCAGCAAATTAGGGACACTGTTGCTCCTGGGGTATCGGCGAGGACCATTCGCAACCGTCTCCATGAAGCTGGGCTACGGTCCCGCACACCGTTAGGCCGTCTTCCGCTCACGCCCCAACATCGTGCAGCCTGCCTCCAGTGGTGTCGCGACAGGCGTGAATGGAGGGACGACTGGAGACGTGTCGTCTTCAGCGATGAGAGTCGCTTCTGCCTTGGTGCCAATGATGGTCGTATGCGTGTTTGGCGCCGTGCAGGTGAGAGCCACAATCAGGACTCCATACGACCGAGGCACACAGGGCCAACACCCGGCATCATGGTGTGGGGAGCGATCTCCTACACTGGCCGTACACCACTGGTGATCGTCGAGGGGACACTGAATAGTGCGCGGTACATCCAAACCGTCATCGAACCCATCGTTCTACCATTCCTAGACCGGCAAGGGAATTTGCTGTTCCAACAGGACAATGCACGTCCGCATGTATCCCGTGCCACCCAACGTGCTCTAGAAGGTGTAAGTCAACTACCCTGGCCAGCAAGATCTCCGGATCTGTCCCCCATTGAGCATGTTTGGGACTGGATGAAGCGTCGTCTCACGCGGTCTGCACGTCCAGCACGAACGCTGGTCCAACTGAGGCGCCAGGTGGAAATGGCATGGCAAGCCGTTCCACAGGACTACATCCAGCATTTCTACGATCGTCTCCATGGGAGAATAGCAGCCTGCATTGCTGCGAAAGGTGGATATACACTGTACTAGTGCCGACATTGTGCATGCTCTGTTGCCTGTGTCTATGTGCCTGTGGTTCTGTCAGTGTGATCATGTGATGTATCTGACCCCAGGAATGTGTCAATAAAGTTTCCCCTTCCTGGGACAATGAATTCACGGTGTTCTTATTTCAATTTCCAGGAGTGTATGGTAATGTTAGTAGCAAGCCGGCAGGGGTGGCCACGCGGTTCTAAGCGCTACAGTTCGGAACAGCGCGACTGCTACAGTCGCAGGTTCGAAACCTGCTTCAGGCATGGATGTATGTGATGTCCTTAGGTTAGTTATGATTAAGTAGTTCTAAGTTCTAGGGGACTGATGACCTCAGAAGTTGAGTCCCATAGTTCTCAGAGCCATTTTTTTGTTAGTAGCAAAGGAAGACAAACACTTTCTACTGCAAGGTAAAGTTAATACCCTAGCCTGACGGTTCCTGTAATACTCACCGTTACCATCAGAACATGACAGACGTTCTGAACTACAGTATCCTATTATACAGTCGCTATGATGTTTGAGTGACTCTGAAAGCACAGGAACCCTCACATCTTACCTGCGCAATTGCGTGTTATTTATGTTGAGAATGCTACTTCATAGAACTGTAAGGTAGTTTCCATTGTATGACAGTAGATGATAACAAATTTTTTGAACTACAAATGAAACTAATGTCCTAACATGGGTTATTATACTGTTTGCCTCTTATGTCAGTTTTAGAGACGAGTTGTTGACGAATATAGCTGTCAAAGTAACTTTGTTTATTGTGGTCATTTCGTTAACAACTGCAGATTATAATGTACGTTAGGTAAGTAGTAATAGTGGCGTGTGTTCTGCAAGATTGTAGAACCAACTTTTACGTAATTTACTTAGTTTAAGGCATGGTAAGAAAATCCAACTATGTTCGTCCACTAACCCATAATGTACTTCAGTAGTACCTATAACTGAGCCATACGTCTTTCACTAACTTATGCACCAATTTACACGTGCGAAATCTGAAGGTCCAATGTGCTTGCAAGATGTGGTACAAGATCGAAATTCGCCTGTCAAGAAGGCAGTTAACCTACAAGTTTTATGAGTAGTGCCAATAAGCAATTCATACGTATTTTTTAAAAATCGTATGGAATAATGAACTTGTGCCAGTAGCGTCACGTATTTTTTGTGCACGAAACGTTACATATTCTGTGAAATGATATTGTTTTATTTTTGTAAATAAACATGGAAAGTAGATATTTTTGTGAACAGTGATCTGTAGTTATCCTTGCTTGTAAGTGATTAACAGTCTGTATGAGTGTGTGTGTGTGTGTTTGTAATCAGCATGGTTACTTAACATGATAAATAATTTTATTTTGGTAGAAAGTCTGTATTTTCGAGATAAAAACATTCAACGTTATGTTTAGCCATGTTTCATGTTTATCTTCTTCCACCACCGTCTTTGGTAATTCTCTGTAGTATGAAAACATTTCGTATTATCTAGTTCTGATTTATTACAAAAACCGTTAGTTTAAGTGTACATCGGAATAAAGATATCATTGAAACACTTTCTGCCCTCCTGAAATGGTGTATGGTCAGTTTGTTTTTCTGTGGCTATGTTGTGTTGCATACGTGGATTACATTTTTGGTAGTGTTTAATAGTTGGTTAGGGAAATAGTGTCTTCAAGGACTTCAGAAAGCACTGACCGCAGGATTGCAATTGCATATATCATAGCCTATCTTGGAAGTTGTTTTTTGCACCAAACCTGGAATACACCTGTATCATTTGTTACAAAAGGCAATAACTGCCAACAAATCTACGCCTAAAAATTGAATCAGTTGCATTATACCAGTAGCTGACAGTTATTTATACTACTTATTTGTTCGTTGCTTGTTTGCTTAGCACAGTATTTCAGCATCTTCTGCAGTTATAAGTTTGATCAGGTTTGTTCACGTAGACCTGACGTGAAATGTCAGCTGCCTGTTTACCAAGTTAGATTTAAGCCACACGTGGTGTGTAACTATTTAGACATAAAAAGAACAATGCGGGTACCTAATCTGAAAGTTCGCAATCATGTTCTAGGAACAGATTTGTCGGATGTTTGTAAGTCCGTGTTGTGTGTGGAAACTGTGTTTTTTGTGTTGCTGATGTACATTTTCTGACATTTTACCCGTGGAAAGAATACTGTGACACTTGACTAGCATCACAGAACAATTTCATAAAATGTTTTAACATAAAATGTTCGACATAAAATGTTTTAACGTAACACCAGTGCTTAGTAAATGGTTTCAGCATAATCTGCAGGAGTCGTGATTTGCACGAATATAGCTGAAGCGTGCTTTCAAGCAGTAAGACTGTGAATAAAGTTCTGCAGTCTCTGACTATGTGAATGTTTAACGGAATGGAAATCTGCTCTGCTTTCAGTCGTTTTCATCTACCGTTAGGAAACTCAGTGAAGGGCCTTTCTCTTTGCGTTTTATTTTTATCGGCTTTCTGTGGTTTGTCAGTTCTGCCCGAAGGCTCAAGAACCTTGTCTGATTGGCTGTTGGCGGCACCTACGGCCAACTCGTGAATGCGCCTTCAGCTGGCTGGAAAGTTTTTGCAGCCGATCAGTTCGCATGCCCATCCATGTCAGCCATTCCTCAAGCGAGCAATCGAAAGGTGTGGTGTGCTAACCGCAGATTATAATTTTGTAGGATTCCTCGTTAATTTTTAAAATCTCTTGATGCTAATTTATGTTCAAAAATTATAAGAAGTGATTAAAAAAGTATGCAGCAGCATATATGCAAATTTGAGTGACTCAGATGCAGGTATACACGCACAGACAATTAGGCAATGGATTAGGGGGGTGGGGGTGCATTCGTGTCTTTAGGATGTGTGTGCGGGACATGTGAAAAAGTGAAGTACAGCGAATTTATTACCAAATACTTCGAAACAAGACCAACGTGCTGTTATTCATTTCTTGGCTGCCGAAGGGCAACCGGTGGTAGACATCCACCGAGGAGTGAAGAACATGTGTGGAGCAGCATGCCTGACGAAAACGACTGCTGTGTGACGGTGCGCCAGCGGCTGGTGCTGCTACTGCTGCATGATAACGCACGTTCCCGTATTGGAGATTTCGTAACGCAGAAGTTACGCCAACTCAAGTGGGAGAACTCGAGCACTCACCCTATTGTCCTGATCTCCCTCATTCCATCACGTCTTCGGTGTCGTAAAAAAAAAGGCCTCAAAGGGTCGACGATGCCTGTTGGACGAGGGTGTACAGCAGGCAGTGGTGGACTTCTTCATGCAGCAAGACATGGTTTGCTACCAAACTGGTATCTTCAGTCTGGAGTATCGATGGCATAATTGCCTCAACGCTCATGGAAATTTTGTGTGATTGACTTACCGATTCCGGCCTGTGAGGCCTTCGAGTGGAAACTTTCTGCTCGCCCCTTGTATACGACAACTTGGAAATTATAAGGTATGGAGATATGAACGCTTTAGTACGTTGTTGGCCGGTGGAGAAGGGTTATGATCCCCCATCGGCCTCGTTCATTGTCAAATTTGAACGCGTTGCATGGCTGATTCCTCGCACCATGTCAGAGAAAGATGTGAGATGTCTTCACCAAAGAGCGTCGTATATTATTCGCTTCCTGGGTTTCCCTGTAAGGGCTCTAGGATATCGTAGGGCGGTAACATTTTCGTTAGAATCCTCAAGCAACGACAGAGGATGCTATGTAGATTCGTGTAGGAGTTGTGTGGAGGGAACTTACTCATGTCCTCTGCACGACATTTAGAGGCGATAATGTCTTTGTTATTTATACGTAAATATTATGGGTGCATTGCCCATATTCTATGATATACTATAGCATCACATTATAGCTAAGGCTTCGCCTAGATATGGGTCTGAAACGTTCCTCTAGTTTACATAAGTGTATTATCTTGAGAACGAAATCACCACAGGAGAAATTTACTTGGAGAAATGCATGTTACATACAATCCTGGAAATTGAAATAAGAACACCGTGAATTCATTGTCCCAGGAAGGGGAAACTTTATTGACACATTCCTGGGGTCAGATACATCACATGATCACACTGACAGAACCACAGGCACATAGACACAGGCAACAGAGCATGCACAATGTCGGCACTAGTACAGTGTATATCCACCTTTCGCAGCAATGCAGGCTGCTATTTTCCCATGGAGACGATCGTAGAGATGCTGGATGTAGTCCTGTGGAACGGCTTGCCATGCCATTTCCACCTGGCGCCTCAGTTGGACCAGCGTTCGTGCTGGACGTGCAGACCGCGTGAGACGACGCTTCATCCAGTCCCAAACATGCTCAATGGGGGACAGATCCGGAGATCTTGCTGGCCAGGGTAGTTGACTTACACCTTCTAGAGCACGTTGGGTGGCACGGGATACATGCGGACGTGCATTGTCCTGTTGGAACAGCAAATTCCCTTGCCGGTCTAGGAATGGTAGAACGATGGGTTCGATGACGGTTTGGATGTACCGCGCACTATTCAGTGTCCCCTCGACGATCACCAGTGGTGTACGGCCAGTGTAGGAGATCGCTCCCCACACCATGATGCCGGGTGTTGGCCCTGTGTGCCTCGGTCGTATGGAGTCCTGATTGTGGCTCTCACCTGCACGGCGCCAAACACGCATACGACCATCATTGGCACCAAGGCAGAAGCGACTCTCATCGCTGAAGACGACACGTCTCCAGTCGTCCCTCCATTCACGCCTGTCGCGACACCACTGGAGGCAGGCTGCACGATGTTGGGGCGTGAGCGGAAGACGGCCTAACGGTGTGCGGGACCGTAGCCCAGCTTCATGGAGACGGTTGCGAATGGTCCTCGCCGATACCCCAGGAGCAACAGTGTCCCTAATTTGCTGGGAAGTGGCGGTGCGGTCCCCTACGGCACCGCGTAGGATCCTACGGTCTTGGCGTGCATCCGTGCGTCGCTGCGGTCCGGTCCCAGGTCGACGGGCACGTGCACCTTCCGCCGACCACTGGCGACAACATCGATGTACTGTGGAGACCTCACGCCCCACGTGTTGAGCAATTCGGCGGTACGTCCACCCGGCCTCCCGCATGCCCACTATACGCCCTCGCTCAAAGTCCGTCAACTGCACATACGGTTCACGTCCACGCTGTCGCGGCATGCTACCTGTGTTAAAGACTGCGATGGAGCTCCGTATGCCACGGCAAACTGGCTGACACTGACGGCGGCGGTGCACAAATGCTGCGCAGCTAGCGCCATTCGACGGTCAACACCGCGGTTCCTGGTGTGTCCGCTGTGCCGTGCGTGTGATCATTGCTTGTACAGCCCTCTCGCAGTGTCCGGAGCAAGTATGGTGGGTCTGACACACCGGTGTCAATGTGTTCCTTTTTCCATTTCCAGGAGTGTATACTGTTACTAAGTGGACACTACATGACACTTCGATGATAGAGCATACTGAACAATATCAATTTTAATGGGATGCTATAGTTTGGGATTTATTTTCTGATAGAGCCTGTCGAGACGAATCCAATATTGTGAACAATAAGGTCTTTGAAGGTCAACGAAGGGCGCAAAGGTGGCATGAATGTCTTATTTACAGAAGGTGTTCGAAGTGATGACCATTGTTATCAATGCAGTGCTGCAATTTTCTTATCATGGATTGAGTGGCATTCGTTATCACATCGGCACTTATCGAAGCACTCGCTCTAACAATTGTCTCTCGCATATCTTCAGGTGTAGTTGGAATGTCTTTATAAACAATGTCTTTTACGAATCCCCACGACAAATTATCCAGAGACGTCAAGTGTGGCGAAAGAGCCGGCCACGACACATCTCCTCTGTGTCCAATCCAACGATTTCGTAATTGTCTCTGCAACTCATTACTAACAATCAGCGAAAAATGTCCTGGACACCTATCGTGTTGGTATCACATTCCGTTTCTTGGTCCAAAAACAGACCTAATGTTTCTTGCAGGAAGTGGTGTACTTCCTACCATTAAGATTTCCTTCGATGAAATAGGGGCCTATAATTCTGTCCTCCAGAATCTCACACCATACATTCACCGACCACAGTTCATGGTGCGCCACTTGCCGCAGCCAACATGGATTTTCAGTTGCCAAATAATGCACGTTATGCAAATTAACATTTCCATGGTTCGTGAATGTAGCCTCGTCAGTAAATAAAATCAAATTATAAATGTGTCATCCCTATGAATCTGAAGTTGAGGCCATCGGCAGAATTTAATGCGACGCATACAATCCGTACCCGTTAATTCCCGGTGGAGACTGATATGGTAAGGATGATATTTACGGCGATGCAGAACTCGAACGACACTACTCTGGCTCATGCCAGATTCCCTTGCGATTTGACGCAAACCAACACAAGGATCTCAAACCACAGTGTCAAGAGTACCAATTTCCGTTTCTTCTTTGGTAACTTTCCTTTGCCGTATATGTTTCCAATGCGTTGAAGATCGAGTTATTCTCAATTTATGATACACATATTTAAATGTGCGACGTGTAGGGCGAGTACGTCGAGGATATCTTTCAAAGTTTAAGTCTTTAGCTTCTACTGAATTTCGTTGGCATTCTCCGTAAATGAGAACCATATCGACTTGTTCATCGAAGGAATACATCATTCACATTCTCTTGATTCGACGATACTAGTTTTACCTTTCTTTAAAGTCAGTGCCGCAATTAGCCTGTTGTTTATCTACAGTGTTACATTTACACTTACACAATCATGATTTCGGCTTCAAAGTGCCATTATCAAGTGTTTTAAGTGTTATAAATTGCCATGTAAGGCGGTACTGACTTTCAAGAAATATATTTTGGCTGCGGCACCACATTATGAAAAAGAATTATTAGTTTTATCGTTCCTATCAGAGTTGTATTGCGAAACCGTCGAATGGTGTTTACATGTCAATGGCACGTTAGATGGGTACGCCGTATTCGGCGAATATTTACTGTTTGCATAATAAACGAGAGAGAATTGTCAGAGCATGTGCTTCGATAAGAAAATAGAGCGCTGCATTGATACCAATGGTCATCACTTATAGCACCTTCTGTAAATTAGACGTTCATGGCACATGTTTGACCTTCGTTGACCTTCAAAGTCCTTACTGTTACACATCATTGGATTCGTCTCGGTAGCCGCTATCAGAAATTAATTACCAAAATATAGCATCCCATTTAAAAAAATGATCTTGATATCTCTAATGCGACCCCATCTAGCAACAAAAATCCCAATATGATATTATGGCCTCCCTTTTTCCATGCAACATTTGTGGCACAAACTTTTCAGTTATTATCATACTTTCGGAATTATTCTAAGTGGCAATAGTTAGTGACTCAGCCGGTATATTTATTCACAACCAGTTCCGATCGTTAATCGTCATCACAGTCGAAAAATACAGTGACAGTTTCATACGTCATTCGTGCTATTTAACCATAAAAGATGCCATAGCTGACTTTCAAACAACAGAAAATAATACTTCACGCCGTAATACCGTCTGAAGCAAACACAGAACACTGAAAAATGAAACCGTGTGACAGCAGTAAGTGCAGAGCACGATTGCTCAGGCACAACTAGATCCAGTAGGTTAACAGCCGATTTTTGTGTTTGCTTAAGCCGGTATTATGGTGAGAGGTATCTTTTTCTGATGCTTGGAAGTCAGATATGGCACCTTCTCTGGTCAAATAGCATATATGACACGTGAAGCTGTCACAATATTTTTCCACTGACAAGATGACCAATGAACAAAACCGGTTGTGAATAAATATGTTGTAAGGCAATACAGTGTCTACCATGCATTTCTTCATGCAAATTGATGTTGTGGACAGCCGCCTTAAAAAAAATTAAACGAGAAATTATAGTATATTTTCAGGAGCCACAGATAATGCTGAAGTGTTAAGCATGAAAAACAAAAGTCGACGGATGAGTCACAGTCTTTACTACACAGACTAGCTGTCGTTTCGTGGGCCGGCACTACTCGCCACACTCCGCCTCTGACGCCCCTGCTATCCCCGCCTCCCGGACAAACACGCGGCCTCCGCTGGTATCACGCGCAGTCCCGCCAACTTGTCGCGCCGCTACACGGGCCGCGCCTCATAAATCACCCCCCGTGTCGCGCAGTTTACGAGTTGGCTGCGAGTTCGCGTAACGGCAGCCAGATACCGCCCCGTCCGCGTATTATGTTTAGCGGGACTGCTAGTCGAAACGGTCGTCACACCCCGCCTCGGAAATTACGTTACACTTCCAAAAACAACGTTCCAAAGTTCTTCATATTACTGTTGTTGATACGACAGCTCTGGTCTCACGTCGATGAGAGCAATGCTGTCAAAACAGAGTAACAAAAAAGAACTTGTATTTTTCTCTTACTAAATGGCTTTCGAAGCTCCCAAGAGAAGTAGAATCTTATACTATATCTCAGAACTAATTACTAGTACTTCTAAAAGGCTATGTAGACTCATAGACAATTTGGGAAAACATAATTAAATCTCCATTGTTTACACAGTTAACCTCTCTGAATTGCATTATTTTAAAAAGTATCTGGTCCTTCCGTTGTAAACTATGGGATGTCTGAATGAATAATGACGTGCAGATAGAACTGGAATAAGAATTACTTAATTTCTTTACGTAAAACAACCATGCCGATTTCTAGTTACTGCGCTTACTCCTTTATGATTTCTTCTTCGGTTTGCGACACCGGCCTTCAGTCACCTGCTATAGTTGTACTTTCACTGACAAATGAGTTATCTGCGTGCCATTAGCAACTTTTCAATATGAATGGTCTTCAATTCAAGGTACGTTCAGACATGAATAGCAGTGTAAATGAAATTGGAACTTATACAAATACATTGAAATCTCTGCCATTGGTAAAGGCAGACTGGCGGGGTGCCCGCTAAGATATCAAATGTAGGTAACTAAGTATTTTAAAGTTACGGAGTCACTAGCGCCAAATAATACCATACAATTTTACAACAGCATGCGGAGTCTGCTGGGCGATTTGGTTGTTTACAATTAGTTGCTAAATGGCCTAGAAGAGATGTTAAATGTTATCCTAAGGCAGAAACTACGCGAGACACCACAATTATTATTAATCAATGGAATGTTTATGGAATTCCTGACAAACAATTGGCTATTCTTGAACTGAGAAACATTATAACATCGCAACCGAAAGACCTGTCACTACAGCTTGGAGAGAAAAATATTATAGTGTGACTGCAGTCTCCAGGAAAAGAAGCGCTGCTGGAAAATCAGTGTATCAGCGACTTAGGGCTTGAGACCAAACACAGCGAACAAAATAACGGACGAAACTTGCCTACATATCTGACAGAAGGTGGCCTGTGATATTTAACTATCCACCTAAAATTGTGATAAAGACTAGCGGCGCCCTCCGCAGCAAATTTCCACACGTCTGCTGTGCACAGTGGTCGCTAGCGACTAATAGACTGACAGCCGATTTAGGGTTTGGCTCGTTGGCGCTACTCGGACGCCAGAGACTGCTGACGCCTTGGAAACAGGCGCCAGTGGGGCAGTATTTAGGCGGATTTTTCGACTGCGATGCTTTGTTCCCGGGCACCACCGCAAGGTCTACTGCAGCCAGCTCTTTTGGGACCATAACCACAAGACGCAATAAAGTATACGATCTGCATTAAGTGGTGTCTCTCCATCTGACATCGCCCGTCGAAGTCCTTGTCAACCACATCGCAAAGATTGTTACGTCGACAGCCGGACACTATTCCTCAAGCAGCTGACTCAAGCAACCGACTAAAGGCACTTTTCCAGATGGCTTACTGCACACACATTTCAGCCTCCATAGCACTTCACCAGCGACTGGTTGCAACTGGTTACACTTCCTAGATTTCTGCAGTTTATATCGCAGTGCTGTTTGTCCGTATGTTGGGTTCATACAGGTCATTTTGCTGTTTTATATCTGACCAGTACTACCAGCAGGTAAATCCAAGAGCACATACGAATATAAAACAGATCCATTTAGACGTCCATCGATTCTCCTTCTTTCTGCATCTGTCTGTTCCAGTATTCAGCTTTATGTGTGAGGGGTGTTCAATAAGTATTGCAAAACTTTCTTTTTCTCGGCCAGTATCGGTTGAAGATATGTGGAATTTGGCCTGGGACGAAGTGAAATATTCTCGCTTCAGCCCCTCCACTTTCAGGAAGTTCTGATAGGTGACGGTTCTATACGTAGCCTTCAAAATGGCGTATGTAACGGAGGTGAGTTCCAAGCAGAGAGCTGTCACTGAGTTTCTTTTTTGAGGAAAACCAGAGCATCTCAGATATTCATAGGTGCTTGCAGAACGTCCACGGAGACCTGGCAGTGAACAAAAGCACGGTGAGTCGTTGGTCGAGGTGTCTGTCATCATCGCTACAAACAGACCTGTCCCGCGTGCCGGGAGGCCGCGTAAGTCTGTGACTCCTTCAATGTTGAAACGTACGGTCACTCTCTTTCGAGGTAAGCAATGGTCCAGAGTGAAATACCTCGCTTCATAACTGGACCTCTCCGTTGGTAGAGCGGACACACTCGTATACCAGTCGGGGTGCTCAAAGGTGTATAACCGTTGCGTTCCTCGCCGCTTTGCAGAAGACCATAAACAGCAACGACTTTTTCGCTGCACTCTGTGGGATGCAGTACGCGGATGTGGAGAGGATATTGACGCTGGCTCCGACTTAGACCAGTAGAGCGGCAGCTATCGGGCATACAGGCCCTCGCATTAACGTGGCATGAATCCGTCGTATTGTACGGGGATTATGTTTAAAAGTAGATTTTTGTGGCCAAAAGAGTGAGGAATAATTTGGTGTACTGGAATCCTGAATTAAACCAACCTGCTTTCAGAGAAAGAATGTGTTGCAGTACTTACTGAACGCTCCTCGTAATTTGTACTGAGATATTCTGGGATTAGAAACCCGCCAGGTTAGCCGAGAGCCCTAATGCGCTGCTTCCTGGACTCGGGTAGGCGCGCCGGTGCCGGATCGAACCCGCCCAGCGGATTACCGACGTCGTCCTGTGAGTCGGCCAGCCTGGATGTGGTTTTTAGGCGCTTTTCCACATCCCGCTAGGTGAATACCGGGCTGGTCCCCACGTTCCGCCTCAGTTCCACGACTCGCAGACATCTGAACACGTTCGCACTATGCCATGGATTACACTAGACACAGACAGCTGGGGTACACTAATTCTGTCCCGGGGGGTACGGGGTGGCGGCAGGAAGGGCATTCGGCCACCCCTTACAAATAACCTTGCGAAATCCGTTCCTAACCGTGCCGACCCTGCGAAACTACGGGACAAGGCACCAGCAAAAGAAAGAAAGAAATATGATGGGATTAGAAATCATATAACACAGGAAGTCTACCTTTCACGCTTACATTTTAATCTGTACACTGAAGAAGCCTTGATGGATATAAAGCAGAGATTGGAAAGTGGAATAAAAATTCAGTGTGTAAGGATGTCAGTGATATGATTCGCTGATGATGTTTCTCTCCTCGGTAAAGTAAGAATTAGAAGACCTGTTGATTGAGATGAACAAACTAGTGAGAACACACTATTGACTGAGTACAGACCGGGGAAAGGTGAAAGTAAGGAACTGAGTCCAGCGAAAAACTTAAGTTCGAAACTGGGAACGCTGAAGTAGACAAAGTGAAGGATTTCTACCACCTTGGAAGCAAAATAACATATGATGGACGATCGTAGGAGAACATAAAAAGCAACTGGTACACGTGATGTGGGCGTTTTTTGACGAAACAAATCTACGAATATGAAATATCTCCCTTAATTTGAGGATAAAGTTTCTGAGAACATATGTCTGGAGGACAGCATTGTATGTAAGTGAATAATAGGCTATGAGGAAACCGGACAAGAAATAAAACGAAGCGGTTTAGATGTGAAGGATACTGAGAATTAGAAGGTTACTGAGAATTAGGTGAAATGGTAAGATATGGGAACGTTTTCTGCAGAAGCGAAGAGGACAGGAACATGTGGAAAAACAGACCAAAAGTAGCTGGAGGATGATGGCACATGCGTTACGACGACAGCGAATAAGTTCCATTGCTCTTGAGCGAGATGTAAATAGTAAAAACCGTAGGGAACGACAGAGGCTAAATGGCATCCACCAAATAATTTAGGACGTCAAATGCACGTCATACTATGAGTTGAAGAGAGGAATTCGCATCAAAAACATGAGAAAAATGCCAACTAAAAATCGTGAGATCTGAAGCAGTGACATAAATATGGGTTACCCGCATTGTGTGAAATTCGCATACCATGTTTATCACACTGGATTGTCTGTGGCACCCGTGTTTACTGTCGTAGTGTTCGTTTCATACAGCAACTAGCTAATATCCGCTTTAGTTGACTTCCCACGCAGAAATGGTCACAAAGTTTCCTGTTGTTGCTAAGGCTGTTAGCTATGGTTATCTCTTAGACGTATAAAAATTCTCCGAGTTCTTATCGAATCAATTTGGGTAAAGCATGGAGCGTTCGACTATTGCCTCCATTGTTTCCGTCAGGAACAACTGACCGTCTAAGCTCTTGCATTGGTGGCCTTATATCAAGGCCCATAGGTGGCTTCTGATTAGTCGGTAATTACGTAACGCTATCGCAGATCGTTCAAAATGGATCAAATGGCTCTAAGCACTACGTGACTTAACATCTTAGGTCATCAGTCCCCTAGACACAACTACGTAAATCTGACTAACCTAAGGACATCACGCACATCCATGCCCGAGGCAGGATTCGAACCTGCGACCGTAGCAGCAGCGCGGTTCCGGACTGAAGCGCGTAGAACCGCTCGGCCACAGCGGCCGGCTTCGCAGATTGTGTCAACGTCTGTACTGGTAGCGCCACAGCTGCCGTAGTAGCGTAAGCGCGACGACTAGTATCTCTTTCTCTCTGCATCGAGAGCTCCCTTCCATGTACTGCTAAGATTGTGTCCACTGTCGCGGTTGAAATCTTAACATTCTTATTTCCAGAGCCTCTTCAATCGTAGTAGTGCTGCACGTATATGCCTGTTATCGAACTTTTTTTCGTAAAAGAGTATTTTGCGTTTGTTTGTAGGGTTGTGCACAGCAACTGCAGATTTCTCTAGTTCTCGATTTTTAATATACCTTCAGTGTTTTGCATAGCGGTCGAAAACGGTACTGATGAAATGGCCTATGTAACTGCTTCCGCACACGGATCCCAGCGAACCTGAGGCCGAGACTGTCCTTAACAAGGCAAAGGATCTCTTTTATCTTCTTAGGAGGTCGAAAAATAGGTCTTACACCTCGTCTTCCCAGGACTCTAACTATTTTGCTGGATGTAGCGACACACAATGAAAGGAATCCAATCGGTAGCTTATCCCATAGATATTCAGTATTTAACGTTTTTTTCCTTCCTTGGAGAATGCTGCCTTCCTTCCACGTCAACCCTAGACGTACGTCAGCTGATTAATTTGGGAATCCTAGTGGTCCTCGTCAGAAACAGTATTGGCTCTGTGTAACAATGTATTTAAAACTGTTCTCTCCTGGACTGGAAGATGAAAACTCTGGGCACTAAGATATAAATCAGTGCCCGTCGGCATGCGGTACATAGAGTTTCCGAGACGTCTATACGATTTTCTTTACATCTAGCAGTGGAAGCCTTCCTTCTTTACCTGTCTCGACAGTGAACTGGGTGTTTGGGGGCATGCTGTTCCTGTGTTCAAGGAAGCAGTCGACAGTTCCTATGGTGTGTGACCAGATCCTAAACGTGTCGTCTACATAACGATACAACAAAGATGGACAAAGGGGAGCCAAATGTAACGAACGTTCCATAAAAAACTATTCCGCCCGTCATTTCATAAAATTTACTGACTTATAAGAAGCAGGTGGCCGTCGTAACATCTCAGAACAACTTCGACGTTTGCGAGAGAAAATGTTCTACCAACAATTTCATTCTGACGTCCACAGTACCTTTTGTCAATAGTGAGATCACATCCAGGTTGACTCAAAAATCGTTTGGACCAATTATAATCTTCTCAGTGATAACCTGGGACGTTCTGATGTGATTTTCAAAGCGGTGAACTATCGGAGTCAATAACTTACGTATTTGGCTAGCCTACAGGTAGAAGAATCAATAGCGCTAACATTCGGTCTCAATGGAATACCTTCATTGCCCACTTTAGGTACAGCGTGGGAAGTCTAGAGCTCGAGCTCTAAGTTTTTTCATCACATCCAACTGTAGACCAGAACTTTTTAGAACTTCCACGGTGTTTCTGCCGTATGGCAGAGTTGGATCCCATTTTAGGCATTCGTAAGGTCCAACCTGCAACCATATAAAAATTTGTAGTAAACTGCATCTGGATTATATCGTTATGTTGACAACATGTTTCTGATCGGACCACATGACGCATAATATGTTGAACACATTCTTAAATACCGACAGCATGCATCCAGGCTACCAGTTCACTGTCAAGTCCCAGAAAGCAGGAAGGCTGCCATTTTTAAACGTTAGACTCTAACGAAAGTCGGATGGGCGTCACGGCCACTCAGTCAACTACAAGCAGATGCACACTGATTTATATCTTATTGCCCAAAATTTTCATTCTCCAGTCCAGAAGAGAGCACTTTTAAAAATATTGGTACACACAGCAAAAGCTGTTTGTGACGAGGACTGTTTGGATTCTGGAATTAATCATCTGACTTAAGTGATCCCAAGGAACTGCTACGTTTCACGTGATATGACGTCAGCATTCTCCAAGAAAAGGAAACGTGGCAAGCTGAACAATAACGGAATGAGCGACTGTTGCACTCCTTCCATTCTGTGGCGCTACAGCCAGCAAAATAGGCAATCCTGGGAAGACGAGGTATAAGACCAATTTTCCGACGTATTAAGAAGGTAAAGGAGATGCTACGCCATGTTACGGACAGTCTCGGCCTGGGATTTATAAAATCCCTCGTGAGTGCGGAAGCAATTACATTAAAAGTATTCGCAGATGCGATTATGGGCAGCCATCAGCTGTATAATGGAATGACGACAGTAAAAATTTGTGCCGGCCGGGGACTTGAACTCGTATTTCCCACTTATCGCGAGCGATAGCCTTACCATACGTTACTTTTAGTCACCTTCACCGGTATTTTTACGGCTGCGCCCTGTATTTTTAATTTTCTGTTTTTTCTTTTTTTACTTGTTTTCATTTGCAACTAAATTGTACAACGATGGTTTTCTGCGTTACGAAATACATTATTTCAGTTAAGAATAATCATAGTTCTTACGTGAAACATCACTTATCCTAAAACTAACTTTTATCCATTGAGTAAAAATTACAGAATACAGGTAACTAAGATGGGTATATCACGTAGCTAACGAGGAGGTACTAAACAGAATTGGGAAGAAGATAAATTTGTGGTTGGTAGTATATGTTCTGAAGCATCAATGAAATCGTAGAGGGAGACCAAGAGATGAATACACTAAGCAGATTCAGAAGGATGTAGGTTGCAGTAAGTATTTGGGGATGAAGAAGCTTGCACAGGATGGAGAGGCGTGGAGAGCTGCATCAAACCAGTCTCTGGACTGAAGACCACAACAGCAACATTCCAGTCTCCATTGCGAGACACCCTCTTCACCTAGGGAGTGTGAGAGCCTCATACTTGGCCCTGAATGTGCGACCAGTACTGACAAAGTAACCGAAGGCCGCTTGGATCCGACGCACCATCGTTGAAGAGATAGGTGAAATTTGTACGATGCGTGTTATACGAGATGCCATATTGATCTTAATAAACTGCACCTTTTTTAATAAGTCTGTTGCATGCAATAACTGAATTCGAACGCCTGCCATGATGTTCTGAAGAAGACGCCGGAAGTTGGTAGCCATGGTGCTCCGGATGTCTCAAGTAAAAACTATTCCTAGAAAACGTAGAGTCTCGATGTCCTGAACGGAGCCACACTTTCATCAGGGAGTCCCCTTCCAGTGGTCATCGCACAGGATTTGGCGACGTTCAAATGGCTGCCCGCACAGCTCCCGTATTGTTCGATCCACAATGTTGCCTCTTGAACATTATCGTTGGCAACTGTAGTGAAGACGAGGTCGTCTACATAGGCGCGGCATTTGAGTGTGTGTGTTTGCAGGGTGATTCCTGATAAACGACGCTGAAAACTGCAGAGTATCGTTTCTAGTGGGGTGGCGTACATGGGGATGACAACCCTGTCGATCTGACAGTGCGATCGATATTGGTGTTCCTATCTTGGCATCGTGCTCGGACAGCTGCGCCTTCCAAGAGGCGCCGAGTAAGGGCGACAGTCTTAGCCTTGACGCGTCGAACCTCTACCTGCCGTTCTGGGGATGGTGGGTACTCCACGAGGTCGCTGGGGATCTTGTAATAAAAGTCTGGCGTGTTTCGGTGCCACAGAATTCGTTCCTTGTCGTGCAGCGTGCGTTGTGCCCACCACACAAATATGGACGAATATCGCATGATGGGTCTTTCGCAGGATTCCCACGTGATCGTGACCGTTGGTCGACATACCCGTTCCTGTAAGTATTCAACGTTTTCACTGAACCCGACTGCGCCACACCGTTAGTCGTTGGAGGTTGATCGTGGACATATAAACACTATGGTGCGATAAAGTCGAAAGCCACCTTTCTACGTTCACGACATCCGAAGCGAGCAAGAAAATTACGTAGACGCGATCCAATCAACTGGCTGGGTGGCTTGAATAAAATATGGATACTGATCCTTTCTCACGAGCAGACAGTTGAAATCTTCACCGACAATTACGTGCTCGTGTCGTCCCAGAAATAGCGGCTTGATTGTTTGAGAAAAAGACTACGAACTCTCGCGTCGTCGTACGTCTGTGCCGGATGGCGCATAGACATTCCCTGTCACCCTGTCAGTGCTGCCCCTCGCGCACGCTGCAAGTAAGTGATTTCTTCTACTGCAAGGCCGCCGTGCACTACAATCGCTGCTCAACTGTCTCGGTTGGCGGCTGGTGCAAAGTGTGCAGCATAACCAAAAAAGTGGAGCCAGGTTTCTTTCCGTAGCTCCCGGATGAGCGCAATGTCAATGTCCGCTGCTCGTAACGTGTCACGTAACAACTAACGCTTCACGGAGGAACCGATCATATTTAAACTGATGGTGGCAATTCTGTACGCCTGCATCGGCAGCATGTTGCTGTGCGCGCCAATATTGTTAGGAACGAATGTCGTAGGGGCCTAAGTTTTGCCCGTCTCCTGATGATGCACGGTGCATCGGAGCGGCCTGTGGCATTTCTCCGTCTAGCGGGGGATCAGGAACAACGTCGTCCTCCCACGAAACGGGGCAGTCAGGTCCGGTCAGCGCTGATGCAGGAAGAGCCGTTGTGTTCAGGGTGCCCGTGCTGGCGGGGTGGGGAACGTCGCCTTTGTGGTCTTCAGGGCGTTGCTGTGTGGAGAACACATCGGTTGGTTACTTGGCACCATCTACATGAACTACGCATATTAACTTCAAGGGGAGTAAACCGCTTCAAATTTGCATGAGAATTACATAAAATGAAACATAAGTAAAATTCTTTACATTGTCGTCCAACTTATTCCATATTTGCCGACAGGTTACAAAATTTCCATGTTGACTCCTTGTGAGATACATGCATATACAGTATTACTGACAGCAGTTCAAGATATTGGTTGTTTTGAATTTACAAGGAAAACCGGTTTTATCTATAGCGTGATTGCCAAACTGCACAACCATGCATCTGACTGACATTTGGCAGCATCTATGAACTATTTAGTAAATATGATGAACAATATAAGTATTATGTTTTAATAAAGCGATATATAATATAAAGATAAAATATATTTAAATCATATCAACTAATAGGTGTATACAGCACGTGTCTTCTTGTGTCTTATAATTTTTTAATTTTTTCTTTAAATCGTCACATTTGACGTAATTTAGATGTTTTAATGAAAATAATGGACTCAGAAGGAGTGAACATGGCAATTTCGTTACTTGCCGGCAAATATGCAGTAAGTAGGACGAAAATGTAAAGAATTTTACTTATGTTTCATTTTATGTAATTCTCATGCAAATTTGAAGTGGTTTACTTCCCTTGAAGTCTATATGCATAGATCATCCAGATGGCGCCATGTTACCAACCGATGTGTTCTCCATACAGCCTGCCTTCATCAAACAGCAGTATTCAATGAACTGTGGATAAAGCCCGATCAACAGGCATTAGATGCATTGAGCGAAAATAATAGTGGTTTGTAATATACAAACCATATGAGCTAAGCTTTTGACAACGTTAACTGGAATACTCTCTTTCAAATTCTGAAGGTGGTAGGGGTAAAATACAGGGAGCGAAAGGCTATTTACAATTTGTACAGAAACCAAATGGCAGTTATAAGAGTCGATGGGCATGAAAGAGAAGCAGTGGTTGGGAAAGGAGTGAGACAGGGCTGTAGCCTATCCCCGACGTTATTCAATCTGTATATTGAGCAAGCAGTAAAGGAAACAAAAGAAAAATTCGGAGTAGGTATTAAAATTCATGGAGAAGAAGTAAAAACTTGGAGGTTCGCCGATGACATTGTAATTCTGTCAGAGACAGCAAAGGACTTGGAAGAGCAGTTGAACGGAATGGACAGTGTCTTGAAAGGAGGATATAAGATGAACATCAACAAAAGCAAAACGAGGATAATGGAATGTAGTCAAATTAAATCGAGTGATGCTGAGGGGATTAGATTAGGAAATGAGACACTCAAAGTAGTAAAGGAGTTTTGCTATTTAGGGAGTACAATAACTGATGATGGTCGAAGTAGAGAGGATATAAAATGTAGACTGGCAATGGCAAGGAAATCGTTTCTGAAGAAGAGAAATTTGTTAACATCGAGTATAGATTTAAGTGTCAGGAAGTTGTTTCTGAAAGTATTTGTATGGAGTCTAGCCATGTATGGAAGTGAAACATGGACGATAACCGGTTTGGACAAGAAGAGAATAGAAGCTTTCGAAATGTGGTGCTACAGAAGAATGCTGAAGATAAGGTGGGTAGATCACGTAACTAATGAGGAGGTATTGAATAGGATTGGGGAGAAGAGAAGTTTGTGGCACAACTTGACTAGAAGAAGGGATTGGTTGGTAGGACATGTTTTGAGGCATCAAGGTATCACAAATTTAGCATTGGAGGGCAGCATGGAGGGTAAAAATCGTAGAGGGAGACCAAGAGATGAATACACTAAGGAGATTCAGAAGGATGTAGGTTGCAGTAGGTACTGGGAGATGAAGAAGCTTGCACAGGATAGAGTAGCATGGAGAGCTGCATCAAACCAGTCTCAGGACTGAAGACCACAACAACAACAACAATGAGTTAAGCCATTACTTGTAACTTTTTATGACATCATCCTGGATTCTTAGCATTGAGAATGGCCGAAATCTAGATCAGCATAATAAAATTTAAAAAGGACGACTGATTGCTGCAACCTATAATTTACAAGTCAATATAACAGTCGCTGAGTGGAACAGCTCTCCGAAGGGAAGGTAACCTGACTGACTAAAATGTCCTACCCACCGGCAAACGTGCATTGGAAGTTCTCCTGGGAAACTTCTGATGGGCATGCGACGATTTCATCTTGGAAGCACAACTGCTACTCAGCTTGCGATGTCATCCTCTTCTTGCATCGTTTTGGTGACCTTTTATTTGCGGGTATATGCTTCAGAGTCGGACGACGGGATGGAGTCGTGACGCTGAGGAAAGAGGACGGCAGTAGGGAAAACCATGGCCTTCAAGTCTGTCAGTATCTTCATCCGGCGTCTGTATCTCCGGGGAAGCGGCCACACGCTGTTGTAGGCGGTCGCCCTCGTCCCGTCCGGTCTCTGCAGGTTGTTGCTGTGCAGGCGTCTGGAGGGCGTGTGGAAGGGATGTCATAGCCGGAATGGGAGAAGCTCCGTAATTTTTCTTTGGAGGAGGCAGTAATTTCGCACCTGACATTCCTTAACACATCCAGAACAGGTCAGTGGCTGCCCACCGTATATGACTACGGCCCGGTAACCGGCAATGAAAAGGTAGGACGGGTAATGTTTCTGTAGCTCAATGCGGACTTCACCCACTCCGTTCAAAACTGGGTAGTGAAGCGTGTCCATTTTCTGCTGCATGCCCGAGTACTGTTCAGTAAGGGGACAGTCCCGCCATCAAGCATTTCGAATGGACGTTCGAAGATACGGATCGTGCTTAATCCCATTCCAGCATGTTCAAGGATTAATGGGGCGATGTGACGCTCCGAAATCCGGAATTTGAGGCCATCTTTCGTCCGTTCTAAGATCTTGTCACAAGTTGCGTCGCTTGTTAGTTTGCCGTAAACCACACTACTAACGGTGGGCAGGTGTATTTCAAATGGTTCAAATGGCTCTGATCACTATGCGACTTAACTGCTGAGGTCATCAGTCGCCTAGAACTTAGAACTAATTAAACGTAACTAACCTAAGGACATGACACACATCCATGCCTGAGGCAGAATTCAAACCTGCGACCGTAGCGGTCTCGCGGTTCCAGACTGTAGCGCCTAGAACCGCACAGCCACTCCGGCCGGCAGGTGCATTTCGATGATGTCGGGGGATCTTCACTTCATAACGTTGGATTGTTCGACCGCGAGTGCTTTCGGTTGTGCATATTCGTTCGGAAAGGTAAACTTCAGTGTGGATTAACGGTAGAAGTTGGCCATTTTATCGTTGACCGTAACGCAAGCGAATACCACTGTAAACAATTGCGGCCGGCCGCTGTGACCGATCGGTTCTAGACGCTTCAGTCCAGAAGAGCGCTGCTGCTACGGTCGCGGGTTCGAATCCTGCCTCGGGCATGGATGTGGGTGATGTCCATAGGTTAGTTAGGTTTAAGTAGTTCTAAGTCTAGTGGACTGGTGACCTCAAATGTTAAGTCCCATAGTGCTCGGAGCCATTTGGACCATTTGAAAACAAACGCGAGACACAGTCCGTCGCTAGGACGTAAACAGGTGCATCCTAACTGCGCACTACCATCAGGCTACCCAAGCACGACTCACGGACAAACTTCCGTTATATCGTCAGCCATGTGTCTAAAGTCCGTACTAGGGCACCCATTATCTACATTCCCGTATAGGGGAGACATTGTTACTTGAAAGTCTCTCGCTCGGTGTCGGCAGATAAATACATTGCAGTGCTTGTGTTATTCCGAAGTACGATGCAGTCTTCCTTAAAGCATTAAATGTATTCTCACTTGCGAATATGGACAATCATCAGCTGTATAACGGAATGACGACAGTGAGAATTTGTGGTGGATCGTAACTATAAACCGGATTTCTCGTTCATCGTGAGCAGTCGCTTTACCATCAGGCTATATGGACACAACTCATGGGCAGACGCAAACTTCTACATGTCGTCAACCATCAGTGTACAGCCTGCACTCGTTCGTCCATTATGTACATTCCTGCACAGGAGAGACCTTCTTGTACTTGAAAGTCACGTGTCCGCTGTACGCGGATAAATACTATGCTGGAGTGCCTGTGTTGTTCGGAAGTACGATACAAAGTTTTTTTTTTTTTTACATACATCCGAAGAACACAGGATTGAAATATCGCAGTTACATCGGTCAGTCGATCCGTACGGTTTCCGAGCGCTTTGCAAAAAATGAAGGGCATATGAAAAAAATCGAAAACTGGAGAAACCTGCAGTTGGTCAGTGTGACCTCATAAAGCAACAGAGCAAACTCTTTCACGAAACAAATGTTTGGCCTCAAACATCTACGTACTGCGTTATTATAATTATAAGGAGGGTGTAGAAATATGAGTGCTCGGGAACAGTTTCAAACGTCACAGTGGATACAATCTCAGCGGTGAACGGAAGCGAGCTCTCGATGGAGAGAAGGAGCAGAGACATTCGTCTCAGTGTTTGCGCTACTACGGGAGCGAAGATGTTGACACAGTCTGCGACGGTATTACGTAATTACCGATTAATCAGTAACTGTTTGTGGGCCGGCCGTGCGGCTCTGGGCGCTACAGTCTGGAGCCGAGCGACCGCTACGGTCGCAGGTTCGAATCCTGCCTCGGGCATGGATGTGTGTGATGTCCTTCGGTTAGCTAGGTTTAATTAGTTCTAAGTTCTCGGCGACTGATGACCTCAGGAGTTAGGTCGCATGGTGCTCAGAGCCATTTGTTAGTGGGCCATAATACACGGCCACTAAAGCAAGGCCTTAGACGGCAGCTGCTCCTGACGAACACAATAGAGGCAATCGCCGGAAGCTCCAGGTCTCACCCTGAACAGGCACAGCAAAAAATCCGAGAATGCAATATACACGTGTTGTCACGAAAGATTACATCCCCTTATCGCTTGGACATTAATCGAAGTATCTAGGTCGACAATGCATTTCCTACGATTAGAATGTGATTACTTGAACTGTTTAATAACTATAAATCATTAGTTGCTCCCCCATTTCTTATATTTGAATGAATGTAATTCCACTGTGACACGTGTAAAGAATATGCCACTACATCTGAAAAGTTGTGCGAAGTTTGGGTAAGAAACCGGAATTCTTCCTTTTGTCAATTCTTCGTCGAATAATGTCTGTTGTAAATGGCTAACGGCTGCTGGGGCCAAGACAGATACCCCGGTTCGAATCTCATTTTAACATAAATTATACCAAAACAATGTGCACAATGCTTCAAACTGGTGTAATTAATCACGACTCTCCTTAAACGCGAATAAATAACTAAACTTCGTCAGAACAGGCTACGAAGACCCAACGGTACCAACCGACCGCCGTGTCATCCTCAGACTAAAGGCGCTACTATATGAGGATGTGGAGGAGCCTGCGGCCAGTACACCGTTCTTCCAGCCGTTGTGAGCTTTCGTGACCAGTGCCGCTACTCCTCAATCAAGTAGATCCTCAATTGGCCAAACTAGGGCTAAACGTACAGTGCTTGCCAAAAGCGCTCGGCAAACCCATCCAGGTGCAAGCCAAGCCCGACAACGCTTAACTTTGGTGAGCTGACGGGAACCGGTGTTAGTACTGCGGCAAGGCCGTTGGCAGGTGTGAATAAATGCAGGGTAGAAATATATTATTGAGAGCATGGTGCTAAGATTCTGCTTTTGTAACGTGACTTTTGTGGGTATGTGGTAACACTTAGAAGTGATGCGAGATGTAGCTCTTTTCAGGAAGAATTTTCAATCTGCAGTGGAGTGTGGGCTTATCTGAAACATGCTGTGAGATAAAAACTCTATGCCGAACAAGGACTCGAACCCGGGACCTTTGTCACAAGGAATACAGGAAAATTTCTGTAAAGTTTGGAAGGTACAGGAAGGAATACTGGTCTAAGTAAAGTTATTAGTGCAAGCCATGAGTCTAATTTGGATAGCGTGGTTGGCAGTGTACATGCCCGCAGAATGCGAGGTGCTAGTGAAACGTCCCCTTAGAAAAATTATACACGACTGTCCTTAAACTGACACACAATATTTTTAGCGCAACGCAATCTGACTTTCAAAAATCCCTACAAAAGAATGGCCCTGACTAATATTAACCTATACCTTTCACAAATCACTTACCTCGCCAAAAATCTTCGTTACTCGAACTACTGCAGTATAGCGAGCGCCACTACTGCCAGCTAAATAAAAGATTCAAACTATGGAAGGCACTAACTACTGATAGGCATAGTGAGCAAATGAAAAATTTTAATAGAGAAAAAACAACGTATTTACCTTAATAGTGTTGAAAAATCATAATACACATAGCACTTCATGACATCCAGTCTTACAAATTTCAAAACTCCGCCATTTCTCTCCCAACATCCACCACTGCTGGCGGCTCACCTCCAACTGCGCAACGCTACGCGCTGTTAACAGCCAACAGCCCAACACTACAATAGCGAATATTACAACAATCCCACCCAGCCACAGACTGCACACAGCACAGCCAGTGATTTTCATACATAGCGCTACGTGGCATTACCAATATAAAAACCTAGACAGCCTACTTACATAGCCTCCATGCTCCCCACAAAAAATTGTACAAATTGTTTTAGGCAGTGGCCAATACAGATATGAAGAAATTGTTCAAAATTACAATAACAAAGATATCAAATGCACACACTTAATGATACAGTGATGGTCAAAAGCTAAAATTGTTCTCATAAAGACAGTCCTGATCATTTATCACAATAGTAATTAAAATTTTTTTCACAAAGTCTCATTAGTAAAATAATTTGCACGCAGAAGTAGTGGATTTCCATGCAGTCTTGAAGAAGTAGTGTTGTACTTCCAACAGAAAGACAGTACTGACTTTTGACATGCAGACAGGTAATGGGCCATACCAGAGCAAACCCACAGCAGAGTCAGTCGAAGTCTTGAAGATTATTGGTAGGTAGGTCATCAAAGAGCAGACCCACTGCAGTTCTGGTAGAGAGTATGGCATTGGTGAGTCATCAAAGGTGCAGAGTCAGTGCAGTCCTTGTAGAAATAATGGTATTGGCGAGTCATCAAAGATGCAGACCCACTGTAGTTCTTGTAGAGACGGCCAGCTGCCAACTGATGCGACTGTGCAGGTGCACAATCACCATCGAAGAGTCTTGCGGAGAATATAGGAAGTCCATAAACCACCACTTGTGCACTCACAAACTTTTTTGGAATTGTTCTTAGAACCAGCAATGCTGTTCACCAGTCCCTTGCTGAATTATTCACACACGTGCAAACACTAACAGTCCCTACTTCTCACATATCGTCCATATACTATGACCAACAGAAACATGTGCAGTGAAATGTAACTTACGAGTTAATAATATGATGAACTGGTGTCAATTACAATTTTTTAACATAAGAATATAATTACAAAGGTACAAAATACATCATTAAAAACATAACAATACAGATAACATTTGTAGTACAAGCTTTACAAAAGAATCGAATTAACATATACATCAGTGTTACAGGAATTGTGACATGAGTACATACATAAAAGATCAGAATAACTTTCGAAACATCAACTTCACACATTAGCATTAAAACAAAACAGAACAAATAATGTTCAAGCATCTTTACAAAGTAAATAACATAGTATTAGAAAAATTCTACAGTATAACAACATCAGATAAACACATAAAGACAGGAAAAACACAAATACACAAGGGAACACAAACACATGGTGGGATAACACAAGCGAAGGACAGGGTTTCTTTTACTGCAGTATTTTGCAAACAAAACTTTCTTTACTTCTCGGAGATCTCCCTTCGTTCTTCATTATTTCCAAGAAGTCCTATCTATACCTGCTTTCTGTACTTCTTTTGTATGGCTTCTCAATGTATTTCTTCTAATTCATCGCAACTCATTCTCTTTAATAGTCTACCCCCTCTTAAGCTAACTTAAATCTACTGAGCTCAGATGCTAAACTAAGGGATGAGGCAATGCAGCAGCACAGAACAATTAACACAAACAGCAATGACAAAAAAAAATGGAAATTGGCAAAGCAATCAGCAGCAAATGCAATAACTTATATCTAAACATGACAAAGCCCAAGCAGAAAAAATATTACAGTAAAAATGGCCATCTTTAATACCTATGTCACATCTTAACACCAGAGTGATGCCTCATGAGAACTTTCACTAGCAGATAAGTTACCAAATCGTAAAAAAATTATTTGTGCAATTCCTGTGAAGTGAAATGTCTATTTATGTGCCCTCGTTTTCTTGGAAGTATATAAAGGCACATTTGCATGCCGAGCGTGAGTTTCCTCGGAAACGCGAGATATTAATTAAATAAATAATCAGTGACAAATAAATAAAGCCTATGGCACACAACTGCAGCGCTGTGTCGCTGATAAAACAAAAGTACATTTACGTTACTCGTATGTTTGATTAAAAAAAAAAGAAGGGCTCTCGTTGAAGTGGTGCGAGAAGCACGTATTTTAGTTTATTGTCTGGCACACCGCCATATTTCATGATATAGAAAATTACTGCGAGTTGCAACCATACTAGGCACTCGATTCTGTAAAGAATTTATATTTATAAAAGTAAGTAGGATTATGAACTGTAGGCTTATTCATTGAATATATCTGATTTAACTAACTGTGTAATTTTTTGTTTAGTAGACAATCACCTCTGTACGACGTTTTGGCATGGCTGGCAAATTATTGTAATATTGAGATTTAGTTTATGAGTCCGCACCTACCGCAGCAGTCTTTGGAAACGATTTAATTACGAAGTCCGATTATTTCAGTTTTATTTCACGGTCAACTACGAGTAACATTGCCTTTACGAAAAAGCCATTGTCAAGCGTCTGATACCGAATAATCAAAACCTGACGACTCATAGGAGAGACATTCATACAGATAAAAATAATTAATATTTTATTTTATTTTATTTTATTTTATTTATTTTATATTGGCGACTGCGTGTCGGACTTGTTATTTTGTCATTTGTTACATTGTTCTCTTTGTTTCATGTGAAAAATCAACCTTCTGGTCCTGGACTTGACTATATGAGAAATAAAAAAAATCAGAAGATATTTGCCAATTATAAAATTTTGCGGGAAGACGCAAAGAAGCTTCCAGCAAAATAAGGTAAGACGCAGCATCTTTGCATTAGCAGGCTTGACCAGACGTATAATTCAGTGTATTAGCTTTTCAGTAAAATTCTGTAGTGTTTCTTTTCCGCATAACAGTTTCAGTGATAAATTCCATTCTCAGTATTTTTCCTTAAACAATAACGTATGCAACAATACCAATACACGAGTGTACAATATGGCCGACTTCTGTACGATATCATGTAACATGGCCAGCAGCCATTACCAATAATCTCAAATTCAGTTTATATTTTTAAATTAACAGACAGCCATTGTTGCTACGACCGATTCATACTCAACTGTATTTTGTTTTAAAATCAGTGTCAAATATTTTCTTGAAACATATATCACGTGTGGCATGGTAATAACTAGAAAACAATACGCAAAAATGGAACAGCAAAGACGTACTATTCAGACGCAATCCGACTCGGACGAGAGACAAATGTTAGAAAATGACTTTACGACAGCAACCGGTAGTGACGATTCATCAAACATTGACGCGAGTGTTGACGAAAATTTTGACAATAGGCCTTCCACCACAAAAATTTCAAAGTCTCAATCAGAGCCCATGTTAATGCATGACGTCACGTCTAATGACGCGGCGGGGGCAGAGACCTTGCAAACGGTAAACATTGCCGACATGTTACAAATGCTAATGAAGCAAAACGCCGAAAACATGGCAACCTTACAGATGCAAAATGAACAGTTAAAGACACAAAATGACGGAATCAAATCTGATCTCATAGCACTCAAGACAGCTAATGACACTTTATGTAAGCGTGTGGAACTTATAGACGCCACACTGACCAAACAGATGACTGAACTCAGTACGAAATTTTCCAAGCTTAATACGAGACAAGAAAAGACTACAAATGACGTAGCACTTTTACAGACACAATTAAAAAACCTTAATGTCACGTGTGAAGCTCTTACTGAACAAATTCAAACATATCCTTCAGTACACGACAACCTTGAAAAACGAATTACTGACGTGCAGAATAAATTTGACGATGTTGAACAACACCTGACTGACATCTTACAGTCTGATGCCACAGCTCATTTTCAAAATATTAATAAAGAATTTCATGATTGGGTAGAGAACAAAGACAAACATTTTGATAGATGCATACGTGAAAATTTACCAACAATTGTGCACGACTCCGTAGCGGAATACATCACTAATAACAAACAGCTGATCAGTGACGCAGTACAATCCGTCACTGCACCCATGAGACAATTCACCGATCAACCACAGTCTGAATGTAACGAAAATATCAGTCAAAATGTACAGTTCAGAAATCAATATACATTCGAGTATGACGCACACATACCGCACACAACATACACACAAGAACAAAACACACCCACGACAACAACACATACCACAACGTGCAAACACAAACACAAGGTATTATCATGGTAAACCACAGCAACATTATCGTAATTACTCGCCAGCTGAGCATTGCAGTAATTACAGTGGTACAAATCCATATCATAATGCAAAGGAAGAAGAAAGCTTAATGAAACACAGGCAATTTCAGATTTTTATCCCAGAAAAACGAACCATTCATCCGGTGATTTTTCTCAAATCTTTTAGTAACGCATTTCCACGCACTTGGAGTGACCGGAAAAAGATTTCATATATTGTCGGTTACATCCAAGGCGATGCAGCTGTCTGGGCATACAGTCAAGCTGACGTATGTACCACGTACAGTGAGTTTGAGCGTGCTTTTCTGAACAAATTCTGGTCGCAATCCGTCCAGGAGCGACTCAGAAGACAAATTTTAGAACCTGAAACTTTTAACAGTAAAAATGGTAACTTACGCAGATATTTTGAAAAATACTTGAACATGGGACATTTTTTAGACGAACCAGTCGCAACACGTGATGTACTCCGAGCGTTGAAGGCCAAATTGCCTTTCAACATTAAGGAAAAACTTCTACATATCCCAGATGACGATTCAGATTATTTTTTAACAGCTTTAGATTCGGTTGACATGTTACTTGAAGATCAGCGCTTCGCGCGGCAAAACAGCAGCCACAATGTTTACACTAGTGGTATGCAAAACATGCAGGCTTGCCAACACAATTCTGGCGCGCCCACAGTTGGATACGCGGTACAGCAAAAACAGCAAACTCACATGCCGTCTCAGTACGGAAATCAAAATCAACACGCGTATTCCAATACAAACAATAGTTACAACAGTAATAACATTTCATGCGGCAATCCATACAAAAGGCACCGCGGTAATAACTACAACGATAACAACAGATACAAAGGTAATAACAAAAACACAAACAGAAATAGAAATAATAATAACTACGAGCCAAGACAGCATCAAGGTTGGACTCGTAACGATCAGTACTTTCATTCAAACTCTGCTTTACCACAGCAGCCACCAGGTCAAAATTGGAGCATAACTTACGACCGACAGGTAAGTTATAATGCGCAACAGCAACAACAACCGCAAAAGTTTGGAGATCATAATAGGCAATATCCGAATGTGAATATAATAGAAATGACACCTGATGCACAACCTCAATCTGTGTCAGTACCTAGTACAAATGCTAATCCAACAAACTAGAAACAGTCACTACTTTGCCCCAGGTCGTGGCTGAAGAATCCTTGGGGGGCGGCTTCAATGTTAATCAGTTATTTGACACCACACTTGAACAACAGAATAATGATATGCCGAGTAATTCTAAACAAAAACTACCTGTTTTATTTATAAGATACAACCACAATAACAATATATCAGATGAACTTTTACAAGACAGTACTCAATGTCGTTTAAACACAAATGAAATTGTTTTAGCATCCACTACTGGTGTAGTAGGTGGGATTCCAACTACTATTATCCTAGATACAGGTGCAGCTGTGAGCGTTTTATCTTTTAATTTTTATAAAAAGATGTGTGAATTGGAACCTGTGCCTGAGTTTCCTGCCCAAAACTGTAAAATAACTACTGCACTAGGTAATAAGTCATGTAGGGTTACGAAGCAAGTTTTTGTAAACGTTAAAATAGGTAATGGAACCGTACAATGGCCATTCCTGGTTGTACAAAACCTTGTGACTAATTGCATATTAGGAATAGATATTATGAGCGAGAAGGACTGCATTATAGACTTCTCCAAAGGTAAATGTATTTTAAATGATAAAAGCAGGGTAATTATTATTGATTTGGACAGGAGAACTCTAAAGCATGACAAACACTGTACAGGGTACAAGGTTCAGTTAGTACTTAACAAAGACATTCAACACATGCAAACACACTCATCTGACGCAGAGCTAATGGACTTGAAAACATTGCTTGATCATAAGATAAGTGAAGCTACAGCTCTCAGTGTACATGAACGAATAAAACTACAGGAAGTGTTATCCAAATATTTACAAGTTTTTACCAAACGATTAGGTGTTATCAACACGTATGTGTACAAGATTGAAGTTAAGCCTCACAAGATCTTCTACCATAAGACATATAACGTACCGTTATCTCAACGACCTGCTGTGTGGCAAGAACTAAAACAAATTACAACATAGATTATAAGTAGTATAGAAATTTTCATTTCAGCGTTCCAGAGTCGCAGTTGAAGACAGAAGAACTTTTCTTTCAACGCCGCGGCTCCACCGAGAAGACTGAATATTAAAGTAAAATTTATGATTACGTAGCAGTGAATGACATATTAATTTTTCACGGAACATTTGTTATTGTAGGTACCACTGACCTGGTATGACACCTGACGAACTGACAGACGTCATCTGTGAAGCGATCTTTTACTTTGAGAAATAGATTAGACGCACATCTCTCAACACGAAAAGCATCTATCAGTAGTGAAGGCCACACAGACACTCTACACACACGCACAAAACGCGAGGAATCGAACATTTTCTCTCTCTTACTATTTTAAATATTTATTGAGTAGTGAAAACGCCTGGTCTTGCCTACTGATGTAAAGAATGTTGTGTCTAACCTATCTTAATTTCAGATGACATCACAAAAAAAAAACATCGATAATATCCCAGCAAAACCGCTAAAGAGGATGCAATTCATGTAATCAAATGTGACACAATGTAATAACCTATAGCTATGTAATGATGATGTAAACATGTTTATGTGCAACTGTATTATGTTAATGCTAAGAAAATATGTGACGTGTGTATGTATAATTACTTATTTTTTTAACTGATGTATCATGTAAAAATTTGAACAAAACGAGTGCCAAAAAGACATTGCATAGTGAACCACTGTTCACGGACATTAACGTACATTACTAAGTCTGCAACTACGCAGAAACCTATGTGAAAGAAACTGTTAATGACATTCATGATGCATCGTACCTTTGTTAACGCGATGAACGATTTCTTCGATGAGTAACCACGAACATTTAGGTGAGCTATATTTAAAAAAAAAAAAAAAAACTGAATATGTGAAGTGCATAATTCGTGCATCGTCTAGTGACATTACTACAGTACCCAACTTCAAGATGTTAACTGGATTAAATGGACACAAAGTGCCTGTCCAGATAACAACACGACGGGTGGAAGAGTTTTGGTTGGAACTTCAGGGAATGAAATGTTCTCGAAATGTGACGGACACTCTTACCTGGACTGGACCAATTACTCGACGGGTCACGTCTGATCTGTAATAAACAATGCTTTTTGTCACAACGAACTGCATCACAACGACTATAATGGAAATAGGAAAAGGACACGCTTATGTATTACTCACGTTGTTATACAACGATGTTACTGTGATCAAAAAACTTTACCACGACGATACTAACCTGTAAAAAATTATTGTGCAGCAGATGAATATGAACTGTGATAACGACACCATGTGTATAGGTCAACGCACCTGAAACAACAGAACATTTTTCGTTGAAGCATTTCATTGCAATGCTATGTAACTAAGAACATTCAACAATCTAAAGTTGTATTGTATTATAACAAATATTGTAATTTTAAAACTAAGTTACCTGTCATAGAATGTAGTCTTCATATGTAATCTTGGTGGAATATTTTCTTTGTGCAACGACTAAGAAATGCGCGCGCACACGAACAATATGAACTGCAATACTGTGCCGCGTGATCTAAATGTACGAAATAACGGCAGTGCCGTAGTTACACAGACGCTTCTGCGCATGCGCGCACTCTGTTTTGCCAACATAAGAACTTTTTCGGCGCACGCGCGTCATTCAAATTTTGTATATAATATACAGTATAATGTAAGTCATGTAAATAGTTGTAGATAACTTAGATTTTCTTGTGCCTTTAGGTGAATTGCTCGCCTGCAGGTGTGTCCTTTCGCCTCGCAATTCAGGGGGCAATATAAAGGCACATTTGCATGCCGAGCGTGAGTTTCCTCGGAAACGCGAGATATTAATTAAATAAATAATCAGTGACAAATAAATAAAGCCTATGGCACACAACTGCAGCGCTGTGTCGCTGATAAAACAAAAGTACATTTACGTTACTCGTATGTTTGATTAAAAAAAAAAGAAGAGCTCTCGTTGAAGTGGTGCGAGAAGCACATATTTTAGTTTATTGTCTGGCACACCGCCATATTTCATGATATAGAAAATTACTGCGAGTTGCAACCATACTAGGCACTCGATTCTGTAAAGAATTTATATTTATAAAAGTAAGTAGGATTATGAACTGTAGGCTTATTCATTGAATATATCTGATTTAACTAACTGTGTAATTTTTTGTTTAGTAGACAATCACCTCTGTACGACGTTTTGGCATGGCTGGCAAATTATTGTAATATTGAGATTTAGTTTATGAGTCCGCACCTACCGCAGCAGTCTTTGGAAACGATTTAATTACGAAGTCCGATTATTTCAGTTTTATTTCACGGTCAACTACGAGTAACATTGCCTTTACGAAAAAGCCATTGTCAAGCGTCTGATACCGAATAATCAAAACCTGACGACTCATAGGAGAGACATTCATACAGATAAAAATAATTAATATTTTATTTTATTTTATTTTATTTTATTTATTTTATAAGTAGATCATAAATTTCTTATTGACTGGATCTGTAGGCATAAAATAACTATATTAGTACATCTATTAAATTTTATTTTAACCAATGCTGCAGTGCAGCTAGAAACTATATATTAAACAAAATGAGTAAATAAATACATAAAGCAAGCCATATGGCATTTCTCTCAACTAGCAAGACAATAGTCGCGAAATGTTTCTCATCGTTTCATTAGGCATTTTAGTAAATATCATAAATTAAGAGCTCCACAGTATAATCATACGTTTTCAAGTCTGAGCGTGCCGTATTTGCGATGCTTTCTACAAAGGAATGTCAAGAGCAGGGATAATGGCCTCCTTTTTTTTTTTCTCTCTCCACCTGTGCCTCTGAAAGGCACACACTAATGGCTTCTTCCCAGGTGACTATCGCGCAGCTGGGTGCCCACCACACATTACGTGAAGGTCACTTAACTTTCCTACTGAAATATTTACAACAGCAGTTTCCGCTACAGTGGCAGTCTCATATAAAAAATTTCACAGGCCGAGAATTTGCGTTACAAATGTGTAGAAGCAAAATCCTATAAATACAACAGTGTCCAAAAAATTTTCAGTGGCATTGTGATACATTCACACATGTACACACATTTCATAATTCTAAAGTACGATTCTTGGTTTCCAACATCCTTTTCCACAAATCAGAGTCCCTAACCACTACTCATTATTCCTTACCTTATTATACATATACATATTCGTCGACACTTCTTCAGTATTTCATCATAAGAAATACGTAGTATAATCAAATTCCTCATATATGATATCATCATCTTATTGATCATAAACATATCTCAACAGCATAATACATATCATCGTCGTAATAATATCATAACATCTCAGTCAATTCTCAAAATCGTCGTAGCTTCCTCGAATAATTTCAAAACCTAAAAAAAATTCTCTGCTCATTTCAATAGTGTCATCTACCTCAAACGTACTTTAAAATCATGATCCCATACCAAATATATCATTCAAAGCTCTCATAGTATCACAATGGTTCTGAAAAAATATGAACAGTTCACAAAGTACAGACAAAATACAATTTCATAAGTATGAAGTTATCCAACTGCGCAATTGCGTAAACATGTCACTGATGTAGTAAAAAAAATGTTTGTTTCTCTGTTAAATAATCAGATAGCTGTGTATTTTGTGTTGGAGAAATATGGTACTGATGTGTAAAGTTGTATATGCAAATACCATATTAGCTAGGGCTCCTTGTGCTTGCCACACACATGGTACACAAAGTAGGTGTGTACCCCCCTGAGGACTAATGTAATTATACCCTCAGGTGTTTCAGATTACAGCAATGGAATGAAATGTGTGGAGTCACCGCCGGACACCACACTTGCTAGGTGGTAGCTTAAATCGGCTGCGGTCCATTTAGTACATGTCGGACCCGCGTGTCGCCACTGTGTGATCGCAGACCGAGCGCCACCACAAGGCAGGTCTCGAGATACGGACGAGCACTCGCCCCAGTTGTACGGACGACATTGCTTGCGACAATACGGACGAAGCCTTCTTCTCATTTGCCGAGAGACAGTTAGAATAGCCTTCTGCTAAGTCCATGGCTACGACCTAGCAAGGCGCCAATTGTAACAGTGCATGTATCTTACGAGTCTCATTTGTATAGTCAAGAGAGATGTATCACAAGGAGTGATTAAAAGTTAAGTATATCCCAAAGCTATGTATTTCCTTGATAGCAGTCATAACGTATCCTGTTCCAGACTTGACGCCAGTCGGCGTGTGTGTACACGTGCCTTTCGGCTTCCTTCTCAGTGTGGCGTAACTAGCTTGTTACGCCACAACAAAATGTATCACGGAAAACTTTATTTGTAATTCAAAAATCTTGAAAAATAAATGGTTTAAGTACAAAATTAACCACTCAAGTACATGTCCTGTAGCGCTAAATGTGCGTCTTGCTGTGAGGTAATTCTGTGGAAGTGTCGTAGTTATCGTCCTCTGTAAGCAAAGATCTGCTGAAGCCAACGTACTTACCTCATCATAAACGAAAGTGAAATGCTTTGCGTATAGATATCGTAGTTATTACGTACCTTACCGTAATCAAGAAAGTACTATAATGTAAAGTATTGTTGTGCTACGAAAAAGGCTGTCTCATTGTAGCTATACCACAAAAGTTACTAGTAAAACATGTTTTACTTTCCAGAATAATTCAGAAAAACTGTGCAGATATAAAACAGGTACACCGCAAAAGCAACAATGTAAATCGTGTCACATATTAATAGCGTCATGATATAATCGTGTAGCTGTCAAAGAAACCAAATACTAAGTCATCGGTAATCTCACATAAAGTACTTTAAATAAAGAATGTCTTTTCAAGTAAACCAAAATGTTGCATTATAATCTCATTAACAGTATATGTTCTAAGTATGTAAGCTGTATATTCGTTACATAATCGTGCAACTAACAAGGAAGAATGTACAAATAACAACACTGTGTCGTCTGTTCACTATAACAATGCATTCGTAATTACTTGTCTAAGTTCCCTAGGTTCTTGAATGGATAATTAACTTCAAAACAGTTTGTAAGTGTGACAAAGAGTACCAGTAACGTGATTTTATGGCAAAGACTAAGTTAAAAGGCAGATTATCTCTCAGTATTGGTTTTACACGTGAAATATGGTGTAAACTTCTATTCTTCCTAGTATGCAGAGTTTCAGTTTCAACGCAATTATCGTGTGGTATACATCGGTAAGGAATACTGTAATTTATTTCAAGGTTATCTTATGTTATTTTTCTGAAGGCCACCGGCGCACGTGGCTGCCTGCGGTGCGAGTCATTGTCTGTTTCTTTGTTGGCGCGCGTCGTTATTGGGATTTGGAGACCTAACTTCTACAAATTCACCTTGTCGAGAGGGCCCTGCTCAGTTTGAATCCCGCCAGTTCTGATGCAATTCAGCTCTGTCGTTACGATCATATCGTCTGTCGTCATGTGAGTAGATTCTACAGTTTCTTTCTTGTCGGTCACGTGGTGGAGAGTTTCTCCCTGAATCGTAACTGCGCGCTGAACTGTTGCGTCTGAAGTTATTCTGTCTCCCGTTATATTAATAGTTCTGGTTGCCATATTGTCTGTTTCTATGATTGTCTCTGTCATATTCATTACTACAGAAATGCAATCTTTCTCTGTAATTATTATTACTCTGCTAGTGGTCGCCATATGGGTGGTGTCTGTTTTGGTCACGATTTGCGTTGTAAGAATAGCCTTGTCGTGTCCAGTTATTGTTTCTGTCGTCACGGAATTGTGACGGATGTGACCTGTAGTGATTGTTTTCCTGTTTTCGCATCCCGCGACTGTCTGTGTCAATTTCTAATTCTTATAAGAGTCCCTGAAAAGCTTCAATGTCGTCTTTGCAACGTCCTGCCAAAATAATATTTCTTAAATGTTCAGGCAGTTTGATTAAGCAAATGCGGATGTGTTCTGAGGGGCTGTATGGGTTTGAAAGATATTGATTCTTATGCGACATGTCTTCAAAATTTTTGACAAGACTGGAAAATTCAGATTGTTCAAAGTGTTTCATCATGATGCTATGTTTTACTCGGACTTGTGTAGCTTGAGACCAATATGCTGAGAGGAAGGCATGTTAAAATTCACCTTCACTGTGGCAATCGTGAATGACCGATCGCATTCTTACAGCTGGTTCATTCTCTAAATAGCCACACATAAACTCTAATCTGTGCTCTAATGACCAGTTGCGAGGAAAATAATGAGAGAATTGATGGAGCCATGCTTGTGGGTGAATGTCATTGCCAGAATTCTTAAATATTTTGAATTTGCGTGTAGTAATGAACAGCTTACAGTCAAAATCATCGTGTCGACGAGTCGCATGTCGGTCGTTGTTACGTCGTTTCGGCGGTTCCATCTCAAAATTCGGTGTACCTTGCCAATTTCTTTCATATTTTCCGAAGTGTCCTGTGTTTTTATTTTGTGGTTGTTCCGTATTTCTATGTCCCTCTTCCCATACCGGAGCGCGAGTGTCCTCTGAAATATGTAAGTCTTGTATTACTTGTGCCAACTGATCTTGTACTTCCCGGATTTCTCTTTTGTACTGTGTATTGATTTGATCTTGATTTTGTTTGAATTTTCTAATTTGTTCATATTCTTCAGTGTCCGCGAATTCTACAGGTCTTGTGTCATTCAGATCATCATCTACCTTTGTAGATAAGTTAGTGAACTGATCTGAAAGTTCGGCTACTTTATCCGATAGTGAAATTATTTCCTGTGTGTGTTTTTCCGAACCAAGTTTCAGAGTGTCCAATTGTGTTGAAATCGTATCTACTGTGTCCTTTAAGTTTTCTTGAGTTTTTGCAAGTTGCGTAACCGAATCGGTAGATGCAACTGAGCCAATTTTAGCTTGCAAGGTGTCGTGATTTTCATGAACAATTGTTTGCAGTTCTTTTATGGCTGCTTCGTGATTCTGTAATGCATTTTCATGACGCAAAAGAATAGGTTGGAAATGCTCACAAATTTGTGTTTTTACGTCATTACAGACTTTTTGACATTTCGATTCAATGTTATGTAACTCAGTAGTTAAATCTTCACGTGTTTGTTCAAGTGTGGTGTCTAAGTTTTGAAGCTTGTTCTGTGTTTGTCTCTGATTTTGTTCCATTGTGTCTAACTGTTGCTGTGTTTGTCTCTGGTGTTGTTCCATTGTGTCTAACTTTGGAAGATTTTGTACCATTTGTTTCTGATTTTGTTCAAGCGTTGTGTCTAACTATTGTAGCCTTTGTCCCATTTGTTGCATTAACTGTAATAACAATGCACTGGTATCTGAACCATGTTCCTCAGTGCTTTTCAGCAGTGAAGTTGCACCGGCAACATTCGTATTTTGACAAGCAGAAAATGTGTCTTGACTTATTTGAGAAAACGGTGAGGACCCAAAACCTGAATCTGCAGTATTTGCAAGATTGTGTCCTGTCATTCCCGATTCCTGAGGCGGGCTGTTGCCGACCAATCGATCGATAATGCTTCCCTGTTCACTAATTGTTTCACTGTCTACACCATTGTTTGCCGCCCGCTCTATTTCCCTATGCACAATTACCAAATTACTATGTTCAACATTAGTTAATTACACGGTGGCGCTAACACACTGCTTTCATCTTCACTGTCATTTCTCAGTTTACTTTGAAGCCTAGTATTACGTTTTTCACACGCCATTATTGTCACAATATTTCACACGACAACACAGAAAAGCACAATTTGAAGCGCAAAAATAATAAAACACATTAACATAGCACTGAAAATAATATCCAGTTAATTGCATGCGCAGCTGCGAAATACTTGGTGCAAATTTACATGTGTGCCACACCTGTTTCACTATACAACAATGAAAGACTGCAACTACAAAGGAGATTCTCTCTACAATTACGCGCTAGCAATAAACAAAATCTACACTAATTACACAAACTACAAGAAAAAATCAGAAGATTCCAGTGAGGTATCCTCGGCTAAGGGTTGACATATGAAACGTCCCCTTAAAACAATTATACACGACTGTCCTTAAACTGACACACAATATTTTTAGCGCAACGCAATCTGACTTTCAAAAATCCCTACAAAAGAATGGCCCGGACTACGGAAGGCACTAACCACTGATAGGCATAGTTTGCAAATGAAAGATTTTAATAGAGAACAAACAATGTATTTACCTTAATAGTGTTGAAAAATCATAATATACATAGCACTTCATGACATCCAGTCTTACAAATTTCAAAACTCCGCCATTTCTCTCCCCACATCCACCACTGCTGGCGGCTCACCTCCAACTGCGCAACGCTACGCTCTGTTAACAGCCAACAGCCCAACACTACAATAGCGAATATTACAACAATGCCACCCAGCCACAGACTGCACACAGCACAGCCAGTGATTTTCATACATAGCGCTACGTGGCGTTACCAGTATAAAATCCTAGACAGCCTACTTACACTTGGTTCGAATCTCGGACCGACAAACAGTTTTAATGTGCCAAGAAGTTTCATGTATTTTTCCAGCTGAACTGCGTACTGTCAGCAAGTAAGATACAGCTGTTTGTTAGTGTCCTCTCTGTTACAACTTCAATATGCACCATGCTAAATAAGCAGATAACAGCAGAGAGTAGCAGCTTTTACGGGGTACTGTTAGATAGGACCATCGACTTGGCTGATGTGTTGCGCATAGGTAAAACGGGCTGGGTGACATGGAAGAGAGATTGTTGATGAATAACGAAACCAGCCACAAATACTTTTAAAACACTTTGATTTCAGAGCCATAGCCGGCTTTCGCCATTCATATCCATCTTCAGTTCACTAACGTTTCCAGTTATACAGCATCATGTGGTCAGCTCTAGCACTGAATAAGAATGTTTGATTATTTGTGTCGAAGTCAAAAACATGGTAATGGGACTGGATTTAATCAGATATGAGGTGAAACAGCAGAATGCACTTACATACTTTCCAGTGGACGGCGCTTCGTTTTGCCGTGCTCCCTATTCGCTTCCAGCACAATGTACAAACTGAGGCATTAGAAAGAGCACACACGTTTAAAAAAAATCACTGTGGTACGTGAAACACACTTCAAAACTTCCTTCACGTCAATGTGGCCTTCACACATGCTCACTCGATCTTCACTGTATGTTTTTAACTGCAAAGCAAAGGGCATTCACTAAGCAAAGATGTAACTGATATCTAACTGAGCAATGATCTAAACTAAGCATAGAAAATATGTTGGTGGTGCAACACTTAAAAACAGAGGAGGATTTATTTGAGGGCTGAAATTACTGTGTAAGGACTACAATAATTAAATTTCAGTTTGAGTTTCTTTGTTTTTCTTTTTTAAAAAAGAACAACACAAATAGCAGTGTAAATTTTAACGAAGCACTACAAAACGACCAGGTTATTTTTTATATATATAGCTGCACAGACATATCTATATTATGTGCAGAACTTTTGAATGATCATTTGAGTTTATGAGTTGGTTGAGGAAAATACAAAATTAAAAATGCGCATGGGGAGGGGGGGGGGGAGTATGTTAGGAGAGTTGTTCAATTTTAGAATCTGGATTTAATTAACGGCATTTTGAAAGTTGTTAAAGAAACCTGAAGAAAGTTTGTCTTAGAGTTGTTCCATAAGAAGTTCTGTCTTCGAGTACAAGATTTTTCTTTCTTTAACGTTTTGCACCTCAGTATGTTTCATTTCCTTGGTTTAGATCGTTTCTCAGTACGAAATCAGTTTGATCTTTGTTTGGTGGATGCTCTTTGCTTTGCAGATAATAAACATTTATTCGAGGTGGAATAAGTCTGTGTGAAGCCCACAATGACATGAAAGTTTTGAAATGTGTTTTACGTGCCAGAGTGATTTTTTTACATGTGTGTGCTGTTTACGATGCAACAAGTTATACATTGTCCTGGAACCGCATAGGAAACATATCAAGACAAATCACCTTCCCTGGAACACATGTAAGTGTATTTAACTATACCACCTTACACCGAAATAAGCACAGTCCTATTGGCACGTTTTTGCCATAGAAGTAAAACTTAAGTCGCACTGTATATTGAAACATTCTTATCCTGTGCTGGAGCTGATGGCAAGCTGATGTTGAAAATATTTTCGTAACTGGAAACTTTAGACACCTGAAGATGGGCATGTGTGCCCGAAATCGGTCAACATTCTGAAATAAAAGCCACAGTGTACACAAGATGATCCAGTGTGGATAAAATAACTGTACTGCGTTATTATAAAGAAAGTGCAGCTATCCATTCAAGTTCAGTGACGGCTGTAATTAATATATGACGGCGAAACTTGTTACACATTCCAGTGCATTAATAGAAATATTTCCACGTGTAATGGTTTAAGAACAGGACATGTGCAGAAAAGGTCAAATAAATGAGAAAAGCGTAATGCTGATTCTATTATCAACCGCCACTTACACAGATTGTTCAATACGAGCATCGGAGACGCTGGCGAGATGCTGTAGTACGACAGATATGGACCTGGTGGCAGAAACTGGAAAAAAAATTTTTTTAATTTTTTTAAGCATAAATCGGCTCCACAGCAATACATTAAGACATGCACACTACTTGCCATTAAAGTTGCTACACCAAGAAGAAATGCATATGATAAACGGGTATTCATTAGACAAATGTATTATATTAGAACTGACATGTGATTACATTTTCACGCAAGTTGGGTGCATTGATCCTGAGAATTCAGTACGCAGAAAAACCACCTCTGGCCGTAATAACGGCCTTGATACGCCTGGGCATTGAGTTAAACAGCTTGCATGGCGTGTACAGGTACAACTGCCCATGCAGCTTCAACACTACACGACAAATCATCAAGAGTAGTGACGCGCATTTTGACGAGCCAGTTGCTCGGCCACCATTGACCAGACGTTTTCAATTACTGGGAAATCAGGAGAATGTGCTGGTCAGGGCAACAGTCGAACATCTTCTGTATCCGGAAAGGCCCGTACAGGACGTGCAACATGCGGTCGTGTATTATCCTGCTGAACTGTAGGGTTACACAGGGTCGAAGGAAGGGTAGAGCCATGGGTCGTAAAACATCTGAAATGTAACGTCCACTGTTCAAAGTGCCGTCAATGTAATCAAGAGGTGACAGCGACGTGTAACCAATGGCACCCCATACCATCACGCCGGGTGATACGCCAGTATGGCGATGACGAATACAAGCTTCCGATGAGCGTTCACCGCAATGTCGCCAAACATGGATGTAACCATCATGATGCTGTAAACAGAACCTTTATTCATCCGAAAAAATGACGTTTTGCCATTCGTGCACCCAGGTTCGCCGTCGAGTATACCATCGCTGGCGCTCCTGTCTGTGATGCAGCGTCTAGGGTAACCGCAGCCGTGGTCTCCGAGATGATAGTCCATGATGCTGCAAACTTCGTCGAACTGTTAATGCAGATGGTTGTTGTCTTGCAAACGTCCCCATCTGTTGACACAGGGATCGAGACGTGGCTGCACGATCCGTTACAGCCATGCGGATAAGATGCCTGTCATCTCGACTGCTAGTGATACGAGGCCGTTGGGATCCAGCACGGCGTTCCGTATTACCCTCCTGAACGCACCAATTCCATATTCTGCAAACAGTCATTGGATATCGACCAACGCGAGCAGCAATGTCGCGATACGATAAACCGCAATCGCGATAGGCTACAATCCGTCCTTTATCAAAGTCGGAAACGTGATGGTACCCATTTCTCCTCCTTACACGAGGCATCACAACATCGTTTCACCAGGTAACGCCGGTCAACTGCTGTTTGTGTATGAGACATAGGTTGGAAACTGTCCTCATGTCAGCACGTTGTAGGTGTCGCCACCGGCGCCAATCTTGTGTGAAAGCTCTGAAAAACTATCATTTGCATATTACAGCATCTTCTTCCTGTCGGTTAAATTTTGCGTCTGTAGCACGTCATCTTCGTGGTGTAGCAATTTTAATGGCCAGTAGTGTATCAAGCTTCACTGGACCGCTATGCCCTTTGATTATGACCACCCAGTATAATTCGATGTGAGTTGGTCTGCGGCGAGTGGCTTGTGCTGCGGCGGAGCCCTCAGCCAGCGAGGCCGGCCCGTCGCTCGGTCTGTGTGGTGCGGGGCGGCGGCTGCTTCAGACACTCTGCCGGCCCGGGCTGTACGGCACGGTAGGGTTCGGCAGACTCCGGTGGATCCGGACCGCCAACTTGGCCTTCCAAACTTGCAGTAAGCGGGCGGCCTGCTCCCACCTCGCCCCGCCCCGCCCCGCCTCTCTTCAGAAGCTGCCCCGTGGCGCCCCACCACTCGCTCGCCACCTGCCGTCCCGCCTCCAGCCAGCCGCGGTACCGTCCTCCGCATTTTCAGCTTCCGCAACTAAAGTTGTCCCTACGTCACTCTGAAGAGCAGTGCGGCCTTCGCGGTGTTCGTCATAAGCTGCACACAGGGAGCTCGGCGTCGACATCGGTGTACGTCGCGAAGTGATTACTTAAGGGGTTACGTCGACTTCGCCACGCATTTCGTACTGATGTTTTAAATACACTGAGGGAAAAATATCGCAACACCAAACACATAATTACCGTAGACTGCTGAACTTTTAGGAATACATTCGGCTACGTAACGTATCTAAGTGATTAAAAATGTGAGGCCAAAGGTTAATGTAAGGGTCAGATAAACCTTTCCAGATGTAAAATTGTCGAGTCCTGGCACAGGTCCCCGATACCAATGTAGAGTTGGTGGAGCCTGCGTGGCGCGATGGGGACGTTGACGACAATTATGGGTTTGTGGTTCCCTTTAACTAGCCTTTATTACGGAGGTGAGAGGGAGTAGAATCTCCTGGACTGTCTAAGGGCGTGTAGGAGGTGTAGATACATTAGACAATACTTTCAATAGGTAGCGGGTACAAGGGGGGAATTAGCTGCGCTGAACTATCAAAACAGTAAGGTGAGATTTCCCCTTTAACGCAATTTATTGAACTAATATCATAAAGGACATGTGAGGTGTCAGACACTTCCCCTTACTCTTATGAAACGTCCCCTTTGAACAATTATACATGACTTTGTTTAAACTGACACACAATATTTTTAGCGCAACGCAATCTGACTTTCAATAATCCCTACAAAAGAGTGGCCCTGACTAATATTAACCTATACCTTTCACAAATCACTTACCTCATAAAAATCTTCGTTACTCGAACTACTGCAATACAGCGAGCGCCACTACTGCCAGCTAAATAAAAGATTCAAACTACGGAAGGCACTAACTACTGATAGGCATAGTTAGCAAATGAAAGATTTTAATGGAGAACAAACAATGTATTTACCTTAATAGTGTTGAAAAATCATAATATACATAGCAGTTCATGACACCCAGTCTTACAAATTTCAAAACTCCGCCATTTATCTCCCCACATCCATCACTGCTGGCGGCTCACCTCCAACTGCGCAACGCTACGCGTTGTTCACATGCAGCTGCCCAACACTACAATGGCAGACAACAATGCAAACTAGCCACAGACTGCACACAGCACAGCCAGTGATTTTCATACAGAGCGCTACGTGGCGTTACCAATATAAAAACCTAAACAGCCTACTTACATAAGCCAATACTTTCAATAGGTAGCGGGTACAAGGGGAGAATTAGCTGTGCTGAACTATCAAAACAGTAAGGTGAGATATCCCCTTTAACGCAATTTATTGAACTAATATCACAAAGGACATGTGAGGTGTCAGACACTTCCCCTTACTCTGTACACTTCTATAGATTCAGTCAGAATCTCCACTTCTCACTCCATGTCGGAAACGACTACTTACGAGAACTACCACCTCCGAATTCACTCTTCGTTTAAATAATGGACCCTTGTCCTATCCCACAGGAGACAAGCACCAGCCAGTGGCTTGTTCCTTCTTTTGCTGAAGCTAACTGTAGAGGCTACTTGAGACAGTGACAAACTGTCCCTGTTCAAAACTACTCCAATGCAAAACTTACACTTAACTGACAGTTGTAGTTGCGTCCACCAGAGCATCACCGTTTTCTCATAGTTACGGTTCCTACAGACTCATCAGTAGCGGCTGCTACCTTCTCGATGCTGCCGGGCCTCGTCTGCTTGTGCCCTCTTCAACTTCTGCGACGACTCTGCTTCTTGCTGCTCGTGGATGCCCTTAAATACCCATTTTGAAGGTCTGCCCTGCTGGGACGCAGCCCTCGCATCCTCTTACGCTGACTCATTTTTCGGTCTTCCCGGACATTTCGTCGCTGTGGACCTGTATCGGTTTCGATGTGTCCGGCAGAGTCCCTGGGCGGAAAGTTCCTTCTCGCCCTCCGAGGTCCGGTCTGACGCAGTGTTCGTATCCTCAACGTGTTTACTAGCTCAGGCTATTTCTACTGTGTAACACTTTCCCTTTCGTGTCTGCGGAACTCTGGGTTTCACTGCGCGGCGTCCGCGTAAGAAATACTGGCTGAACCTTTACATTATGCGTTGCTGAGAATAGCTATGTCATTTTGTTAATTAAATCCTCTGAGGACCTGACACAATGCTGGCACATTATGACCGGTGTAACCGTCATAATGTTGAATGCAATCATGCAGATGTGTATGCGGTGTGTTGCATAGATGCCAGATGTCAATTTGTGGAGTAGAGTTCCATATGTGTTGCAGTTGGAGGTGTCAGTACTGGGACAGTTAATGCTGTCTCCGGATGACACTGGAGTTATCGTCCGACGATGTGCCATGTGTGCTCCAGTAGAGACAGATCTGGCGATCGAGAAAGCCCAGGCGACAAGAAGACACTCTGTAGAGCGTTTGGGTTACAACAGTAGCTTACGGTCGGGCGTTATCCTGTTAGAAAACACCCTATGGAATGCTGTTCATGAATGGCAGTACCACAGGTTGAATCACCAGACTAACGAACAAATTTTCCGTCAGACTGCGTGGGACAATCACGAGATTGCTCCTGCTGTCGCACGAAATCACTTCGCAGGCGACAACTCCAGGTGAAGGTCCAGAGTGTCTAGTACACAACAGGTTAGTTGCAGGCACTCAGTTGGCCTGCTCCTAGCCAAAATACTGTCATCGCTGGCACCGAGGCAAAACCCTATTTCATCAGAAGCACAACAGAACTCCAACTTGCCCTCTAATGAGCTCTCACTTGACACCACAGAATTCACAAATTTGGGCTCATACGGAGGCCAATAGATAGTGGTTTTTCCCTCGCACTAGGTAAAGAAATAGAGACAATATGTGATATAGTGAAATAAAAGTGAATGAAGAGGCTGTTAGAACCAGAGGTGAACAGGAGCGCAATGTAAGTGGACGGCAGTAGAATTGTGTGGTAGTCATTTCCAAATGCCGGGTGTCCAAATTTCCTCAATAGATTTTCTCGAAAACAAATATGATTTTGTTCATTATACATTTGTATAAATACAATATCAGTCCCCTTCTTTGAACCCTTAGCTATTCTAGTTGGAAAATTAAGAGTATAAATTAAGGTAATTGACAATGCTACTGACTGCAGAAAGTTCTTACTGGAAGAGGTTTCAAGAAAATCAACTTTAAAATCTCCAGTAACTAATTATTCTTTCTTTTTTGGTGTTAAATACAGAAGAATAGAGCTTTAAAGTGATTTATGAACAGATTAAAATTACCTGCTGGTACTCGGTATACAGTTACTATTATGAAAAATTTGTTACGAAATACTATTTCTGTTGATCAAGTTTCCGTATACTGCTATACTCAAAATTTATGCATGTCTGCGTTATCAAATTTATGGCAATTCTTAATGAATATGGAAACTCTTTCATCCTCTATTTCTGCCCAAAAAAAGTGAGAAGCTAAGCTAAGTCCTGGAACACTTAACACATCTGTAGCCATGCTCACATGATGTTCAAAGAAGTAGATTAAGTTAATTGAGATTGATAATTCTGATTCATCAATGCAGAGTTGTAGTTCATCGATTTTACTTCTTCGCCCTGGAATATTTTGATGCACTAGAGATAGTTGCCATTTCACATTGAGGTAGAACTGATTTCTGCTGATTGGTGAAAATTTTTAACCAATAGCTATGTTTCCTGATCAAATGTGACGGAACTATGCTGCTTAGTTTCTTTCTCAAACTGGAGGTTAATTTCAGTCCTGACCTCTCCTAGAACATGACTTTTTTCTGTCTTAAGAAATGTGCTGCTACAATGCCAGTCGCCCCTGGTATTTTACCACTCGCGGCAGTGCCTTTCATTGCCTACTGTTAGCCAAAACAGTTGACACGTCCCTTTCCTCTTGAGGTGAAGGTCATGCCTAGTATAATACCACCTGCTGAGAGAATCAACAGGCTAATGACCCAAAGATGTGTTTAAGTTGTGAAATATTATTATGAAAAGGTTTTTTTACGTTACTTCCTAAAATATGTTATAGTTCAGTATTACTAAGAGAATGTACTTCTCATTTAATGAAATTCCATTTGGTTATTAAATGTGTACGTTAGTAACACTCAGTTACTACAAATAGTATATTTCCTATTTGATTACTGATGACTGCCATGTTAAATTTTCTTCCATTGGTTTATGTATAAAATACAGGTATAGATAAAGGAAACTTTATTATGTCACACTTACTGGAAAAATTTGGAAGTTGTATGGGACGAAACTTCTGAGGTCATCAGTTCCTAGGCTTACACACTACTTAACCTAACTTCACGCTAGGGATAACACACACATTCATGCCCAAGGGAGGGCACAAACCTTCGATGGGGCAGCCGCGTGAACCGTGACAAGGCGCCCTAGACCGCACGGCTTCCTCGCGCGCCTCAAACTTATAGCTACACCTTTTTCTAACTTGTCTACACACTCACATCAACGCTTTTATCCTCTACATAAAATTCATGAACTGCACAGAGCTAGTGACAGCTTCTCGAAGTTCTTCGTCGGAGACAAACCGTTGGGAACCAAGGCCCTTTTTTTGTGTATGAACAGATGGGACGTCACTTGAACGTAAGTCAGGGCTGATGGGGGAATGTTCAGATTCCTTTGAAGTGGAATATCAGTTCCCGCAGTCGTTAGACACAGTATGGCCGAGCACTGTGGAGCAAAATCGAAACGTCGATTTTTCAACTGGCCACACGGCTTATTTTTGAATGGCCCTTCTCAGTATTTAGCTGGGCGGTTTGCTCGGATGACAGCTGTGCAGAGGACTCTGGTTCGATTCCTGTGTTTTATCCTCTGAGTGAGGCCTAGCACGGGATACACTCAGCCTCCTGACTTCAACAACGTAAAGCAGTTCCAAGGCCGAGTAACTTGACAACGGCCGCCAGAGCCGTGTGCTGGCCACATGCTCCTCTGTACTGCATCCAGTGACACCACAGGAAGAGGATGACGCGGCGGCCGAGCGGGCCTGATAGTGCCATCTAGAGCTACAAACTTTATGGCTGACAAGCTTTACCAAATATTCTTCTTTTTCTTTTGGGTAAGGCGGTATGAACCAAAATAGGGTAGCTCTGGGTAGATGTAGTGACTGAGGGAAGGAAATTTACTCTCCTAACTCTTCACTACGTACATACCGTATGTTTACTCCAAATGTCGGTGTACCTACAACAACATTTGGAATTGTAGTAGTGCTCCGTAAATAGACTTCCTAAGATGAAACGTTAAGAACTTGTCATTAGCAGTATTTTAACTCCATTCTGGTAACCCATTTTCATTATAGTAAGAATTTTCCATTACTGTTAGTTGATATTTTTAATCAATACCATTCCGTTAAGAACATTTTATCTTTCGATTTAGTCTTCCATAAAGTTACGCTTACTACTTGTTCCGTTTTCTGTAGTTTCTTAATAGGGTTTTCCTCACCAAATAATTCACACACAAACACACACACACACACACACACACACACACACACACACATATATATATATATATATATATATATATATATATATATATGTGTGTGTGTGTGTGTGTGTGTGTGTGTGTGTGTGTGTGTGTGTGTCTGTGTGTGTATGAGTGTCATGTGAGTACTTGTGTCTGTAACGTTACTGTTGCATGAAACACAAGCAGGCAGCAATTATACGTTGTGTGTGTGTGTGTGTGTGTGTGTGTGTGTGCGTGTGTGTGTGTGTGTGTCTGAGTGTCATGTGAGTGCTTGTGTCTGTAACGTTATTGTTGCATGAAACACAAGCAGGCAGCAATTATACGTTGTCTACAACGCGTAATTGCTGTCTGCTAGTATTGCATGTAACGATAATGTTACAGACACACGCGTACACATTACCCATTGAGACGAGCACTAAAGTGGACGTTACGGAAACTGGTGCCTGACACAGCCTCGTGTCAACCCACCGAGTGTTTTACAGTCGGACAACTTGCTGTGTTGCTACAGCAACGCCTAAACAGAACTCCTGACGCTGTGGATGTACGGAATGCCTGAGCTGAAAAGACCCAGCCACCGTCCGGACAGTACCGCTTGCAGTCTTCATTGCATTTAATTACTTTTGTTGTTGTCATACTGACGTGACACCATATTCTTTCAGTGTTCCTCTTTTCCTCAAGAATTCCAAACTCTCTGTGATGATTAATTTGTTATCTGAATACCAAGTACTCTAGTGTACATCGCTTTCTTTCGAATATGGCCTTTCATTAAGCAGTTCTTAAATCTGAATCTGAATTTGGTTCGCATGAACAGTATTTCAGGTTTTCATAGCCAACTGATGGCTTTCAGTAACACAGACAGCCTCTCACGACGTTTACTTTTCTAACAAGGAAACCTCCCCATCGCACCCCGCTCAGATTTAGTTATAAGTTGGCACAGTGGATAGGCCTTGAAAAACTAAACACAGATCAATCGAGAAAACAGGAAGAAGTTGTGTGGAGCTATGAAAAAAATTAGTAAAATATACAAACTGAGTAGTCCATGCGAAGATAGGCAACATCAAGGAGAATGAGAGTTAAGGAGTGCCGTGGTCCCGTGATTAGCGAGAGCAGCTATGGAACGTGAGGTTCTAGGTTCAAGTATTCCGTCGAGTAAAAAGTTTAATTTTTTATTTTCAGTTTATGTGACAAACTCTTATGTTTTCATCCCTTTTTTGGGAGTGATTATCACATCCACAAGAAAACCTAAATCGGGCAACGTAGAAGAATCTATTTACCCATTCGCTAAGAGTACAAGTTAGGTGGGCCGACAACATATTCCTGTCATGTGACGCACATGCCGTCACCAGTATCGTATAGAATATATCAGGCGTGGTTTCCTGTAGAGGAATCTGTTGACCTGTGACCTTGCGATCAAATGTTTTCGGTTCCCACTGGAGAGGCACGTCCTTTCGTCTACTAATTGCACGGTTTTGCGGTGCGGTCGCAAAACACAGACACTAAACTTATTACAGTGAACAGAGACGTCAATGAACGAACGGACAGACATAACTTTGCGAAAATAAAGAAAGTAAAATTTTCAGTGGAGGGAAGACTTGAACCAAGCGCCTCTCGCTCCGCAGCTACTGACGCTAACCACGCGACCACGTCGCTCCTTAGCTCAGAGTCACCTTGATGTTGCCTATGTTGCACATAGACTACTCAGTTTGTACATTTTACTAATTTTTTTCATAGTTCCACACAACTTCTTCCTGCTTTCTCGATTGATCTGTGTTTAGTTTTTCAAGGCCTATCCACTGTGCCAACGTATAACTAAATCTGAGGGGGGTGCGATGGGGAGGTTCCCTTGTAAGTAATTTTACCCATAATTGTCGTTTTCCTCGAAAACTTGAGTCCAAGTAGTTTGTTGCACTTTGAGCTCCTAAAAGTCAAATTTTTTCATTATAATTTACAACATACTTCGTTTTTGTATCATCTATTGTCAAACTATAATGTGGTTTGACTTTGAGGGGTGCAGTGCCCACGATCAGAAAGGAATTTCTTGAGCATCGCTTTCTATCCCTTTAAGCAAGAAACATTCTGCAAAAGTCTTTCCCAGTAGGTAAAGGGTGACGTGGGATACGTCTCTGATGGGATATGACTGTAGTTTACCTTGATATTTGCCGCAAAAGTTTTTTTAACTGAACATATGGTTGGAGTAAACCTCTTTGGCAACCAGAGATGAAGTTACTCGTAAGTGACGTCACTAGCTTTGCCTGCCAAATTCGCCATATTCAACTGTTGATGATACGAATGTATCGAGAGTGAATTTTTACATGTCTTTCCATGTCTATGTATATGAAGTGAGATAATATGTATCACAACTTCGGCATTTGTTGCAATCGCCAATATTTGTGCAACGTACTTAGAGCAGCTTACTTAAGTGACGAGTTGTTACGTAGAGAACAAAATCATTATTAACAAACCATCGTCTGGTCAGCTATTTCATGATTGCGACTCGTGTTCGGGAAATCGTTATCTCAGAAGTTAAAATGAATTATATCTAACGTATTTTCTTAACAAAAACGTGGTCAACGTAACGAAATAGCCCTCTGCTTTGACGATTGTGTTCGAGTCATTCTTAACGACAGTATTGCTCAAAGGATCCTACTAGCACTGAGTTGTTTTTAAGCGATCGTGTATTCTTCGTTAAAACGCAATCATAAGCCGCGCGGGATTAGCCGAACGGTCTTAGGCGCTGCAGTCATGGACTGTGCGGCTGGTCCCGGCGGAGGTTCCAATCCTCCCTCGGGCATGGGTGTGTGTGTGTTTGTCCTTAGGATAATTTAGTTTAAGTAGTGTGTAAGCTTAGGGACTGATGATGTTAGCAGTTAAGTCCCATAACATTTCACACACATCTGAACATTCGCAAGCATAATTTTGAAACAGAATTTACAGATTTTGATTCACTTTATCCAGAGCGCCCATACTCGCTCTTAATGAGTAAAAATTCACTTAGCACTATAATTCTTACATGGATGGCGCAGTCCCATGAATTGATTCATTACTGTCCATTCACACATTGTACTTTGCTTGATTTAGTGAACAGGCGTAGCATAGCAGCACACTGAAAAAGCAGTGGAGTTAATTTTCAGGTCCCCATGCAACTAAATGATTTATCGCAGCAGCTCTTGCAGGGAAAAGAAAACCTTCTGTTGCACAGGCAATGTTCCACTTTTGGGGCTATCACTAACCTCTCCTTGTTGTGTTTAGGGAACAGTCATCATTTGCCTATTTCTGTATAGCATCCAATGTAGTACCAACAATTCCGCGAGTTTTACATACGGTATTGTAGTTATCCTCACAAACACACGAGTGTTGCAGGGCAAGTTGTTGAGTTGCACGATTCACAGATAGTTACAACTCACGTTCAAATCGCTAATTAGTAATGTCATTGGGAAGATTCCAGATTATCGCATTCAGCTCAACGTAATACAGTTTCAGAGAACAGCAAGCAGGTAAACAGTAGTATTTTCAGTACATCAATCAGACGTGTTACAGCAAGAGCCATTTGCTAGGTTCAAAATGGTTCAAATGGCTCTGAGCACAATGGGACTCAACTGCTGAGGTCATTAGTCCCCTAGAACTTAGAACTAGTTAAACCTAACTAACCTAAGGACATCACAAACATCCATGCCCGAGGCAGGATTCGAACCTGCGACCGTAGCGGTCTTGCGGTTCCAGACTGCAGCGCCTTTAACCGCACGGCCACTTCGGCCGGCTTGCTAGGTTCAAAATGGTTCAAATGGCTCTGAGCACAATGGGACTCAACTGCTGAGGTCATTAGTCCCCTAGAACTTAGAACTAGTTAAACCTAACTAACCTAAGGACATCACACACACCCATTCCCGAGGCAGGATTCGAACCTGCGACCGTAGCAGTCGTGCGGTTCCGCACTGAGCGCCTAGAACCGCGAGACCACCGCGGCCGGCAAAGTTGCTAGGTCACATTCTATATTACATATTTAAGATTCACAGAGTGCACAGCCACATTGCAAGATGCAGCACAAAACATTTCGTAGAAGTTATAATCTAAAGAATTCGTAGCAAACACTGTCAGAACATTACACATCAACGTTACATACTGTCTTCCATTCCTCAAGTTACTACAGTGTCCCAGACACGTAGGGTTGTTACAATTTTATGGCCCTTTGCGTGCTGAGTTACCCATTCGATATAATTTTATATTTTATCTTTCTGTTCACTATCCGCTTGTGACGATGGCATACCCACGTTAATTAAAGACAAATTGCCTTTTGAACTTTAGCGGTTATGTTCCGCCAGGGCATCGAATAGGCCTCGAACGGAGGTCTCGTCGTCTGCAGATAATAACGCTTAAAAAGAGACTTGTAGCTTGTGATGAGTAGTGACGTATTTGTATTCTCCGCTCGCAACTAATCCAATTTCGTTGTAATTGGTAACATGTAATAAACCGAAGCAAAGGAAATGTTTGATATGTTTCTCCATCCAGAGCTCTTCAATCGTCGAAAGCACAAAAAAAAGGCTTCTGAACAGACAGTGTTCATACAAATGATAATTTTCATCTACATTTCAATTTATCTTCTCTCGGATACTAAATTACTTCGCCCTTTGGCGTAGTTTCTGCCGGTCGCATTGTGTTGTTTTTGTTAGGCGTGCGCTCACCGAGTTCCATCCCTTTAGGTGGACGCCATCACAAGGGACGGATCAGACGGTGACGTAATGCGTATTGAATGCCACGGGGTCGGGATGGACCACGTCCTCTCACATTTTCAAATCCTTTTTAAGTGTCTGTCGTGCAGTGCGGCGCTGCCTGACAGAGCGTCCTTTCCTTGTGGAAAAACAATTTCGAAATGTATGAGAAAAGTGAAACATGGCTGAAATCAGTGTATATGGTACAGGCGAAGCTAAAATACGGAGGTCGACTGATTTCGCGGCGGGTGATTTGGGAGTGGGGAAAGGGGGAGGTTAGGGAGGATTTTTGAATGACTCCATCACGACGCAGTGAACAGAAGGGAAGACAGTAACAACAGACACGCTCGCCTTAGTATGGGTAGATTTTTAGATTTAGACTATCGACTGAATGTTCGTCGAGCAATGTGGTTCAGTATACGTTAAACGTTTGAGGAAGGTAAAACTTTGATCCTAAGCGTAACTGTAAACCGTGCGCAAAGGCTGTATGTGTATATATTCTCTTTTAAAAACGGATGGTTTCTTTTAAAAAGAGTGACTTTGTACTCTTCTGCGAGAGTTAAAATTCATCCCAAGTTTCTGTATTAATTCATGCTGAAGATGTTGTCTCGTGAATTTGGATGAATCTTATTGATACTTTAAGTTTTCTTTATAAATAATTTTCTTTTGAAACTTCCTGGCAGATTAAAACTGTGTGCCAGGCCGAGACTCGAACTCAGGACCTTTGCCTTTCACGGGCAAATGGTAGAGCACTTGCAAAAGGTCCCGACTTCGAGTCTCGGCTTGGCACACAATTTTAATCTGCCAGGAATTTTCATATTAGGGCACACTCCGCTGCAGAGTGAAAATCTCATTCTGGAATTTTTGTGTGATTTTGATTTTAAATCTCGTACTGACTTCATAGGTTGGTCACTGGTGGATTTACATACAGGCCTACTGGGAACGGGCCTAGGGGCTGCCTCTTAATGGGGGCGGCATTTTTTGCTCTGAATTCATTTTAACCTTTCACGTTTTAAAATAACTGCGCTTGCAAACGACAAAAAATTTCAATATGGTTAAACAACTTCCTCGTTTAAATGCGCCTTAAGAAAAAAATTCGACAATACAACCTTGGAAATATACATAGTTTACGTGGTGGCTGAATGGAAATTTAACATTGGATTTCTGTCTGGTATCATCTTCGTGATGGTTCAAATTATTCTGAAGTAAGGTATCAGGACGGCAATCAACAATACACAGACTTCCTGGCAGATTAAAACTGAGTGCCCGACCGAGACTCGAACTGGGGACCTTTGCCTTTCGCGGGCAAGTGCTCTACCATCTGAGCTACCGAAGCACGACTCACGCACGGTCTCACAGCTTTACTTCTGCCAGTATCTCGTCTCCTACCTTCCAAACTTTACAGAAGCTCTCCTGCGAACCTTGGGGAACTAGCACTCCTGAAAGAAAGGATACTGCGGAGACATGGCTTAGCCACAGCCGCAGAGTGAAAATCTCATTCTGGAAACAATGCAGAGTTTGAAACGTTATTATTCCGAGAATGTTGTCAGCTTCTATTTAACCCTACCATATTTTCCCCGTGAAAATACTGGGACCCCAGGAAAGCTGTGATAAACTAATCAGCAGTTTCTTAAATACTGTAAGATGTGTGGGCCTCTTATGGAAAACCCGACTCTACTTAAATTTCTTGTAGACATAATGGGAAAGTATCAAGTCAATCCTCCATTACTGTTATTAATGTGAAAACTCTGTTGTCTTCAGTTTCTGAGCTTTGGTTTAATGACACCCGTTTAACAAAACATGTTGATACAGGGAATGTTTTACATTTTTAAACACATGTTTGTAGGAAAAGAACATAAGAAAAATATCTAAAAATATGTGAAATACACTTCACAACAGTTTAAAGTTATATTTGTTTATTTAATTAGTTACTTTTTTTGCCGGGAAAAAAGAAAACAACTTTCGTCAGTCTCTGTTATTGTGCTACAGCCTGCACGATATCAGAGTTCCTACTCTGTGCAGTCGAATAGCCGGTGGCACTGCAAATTCTATATTATACTTCTTAAGTAAGCTTTTTTTCTTCGAGGAAAGGTTACTTTTATTTTTGTTGGAACAAAAGGTGCATTTGCGTGTAGTCATAACAGCAGTGTTCACGCAAATGACAACACACCACATCAACTGCCAACAAGACTACTTAAACTTTTTAGTCTGTCTTCTATGCCCACAGAAATAGCTAAAATGTTGTAAGAGTAAGTGGGATAAGAGTCGATCCAGCACACCTCACTGCAAGAAATTACAAAAATTATTTGCTTTTTAAATTAGAAAGACAGTGGCAAGAATATTCGGAATATATCTGCGTCCCAGCTAAAATTCCGGCGACGAAGGGAACAGAAACCAAAAAAGCGACAGTCTTTACGAGGCGAATTGCAACCGGCAGATGTGCTTCTACTGTTCACTCACAACAGAGAAACAGGCGACAATGAAACTAAATTATTCTGCATTGTCGTTCTTTCATAGCACAGTTCCGTCGAGTAATCCAAGTTGGTCAGTTCATCGCTCCATGTGTAAAAGAAAAATCTTTGTGCTCGTGTGCGGAGTAGTGCGATTGGAACTGTATACAGTCTTTCTTTCGTTCCATTTATAATTTTTTTCTTTTGTTTTGATTGTTCGTTGACAACTTTGTAAGTGCCTTAACATGAATAACAGTGAAAAAAGCAAATGTGCAAAATTAAGTGGGGTGGCATTTCAGAAAATATCTAACGAAAGGCGTGAACGAGAAGCCAATTGTCTAAAAACGATTTTCAGAGCAGATAAATTTTCCACAAAAAAAGTTGCTGGTTCGACTTCGAGTTCAAGGACGAGGGTCACTCCAAAAGAAATACACACTATTTTTGTAAAAATGCAGTATTCATTCTGCATGTGTGAAAGTTTTACAGTGTGTAGATACATCCTTCCCGCTTGTTTTTAAACGTAGTTCAACCCGTTCCTATGAGTGGTGCCGTCACAGTATGTCTTCAAGATGGCTGCTACACTTGACGTTAGGCAGAAGCAACGTGCTGTCATAGAATTCCTGTGCTGTGAAAGCGAGACAGTGGGAAACATCCAAAAGAGGTTGAAAAAGGGCTATGGAGATGCTGCTGTCGATCGGAGTACAGTTAGTCGGTGGGCAAGCTGGTTACGTGATTAAAGCGGGCACGGCAATATTGAGGATTGTCCTCGCAGCGGCAGGCCTCGTACTACACACTCTCTAGACAATGTGCAGAGACTTCACGAATTGGTGACTGCTGACGGAAGCATCGCAGTGAACGAATTGTCACGCTACGTTGGGATAGGGGAAAGAAATGTTTGCAGAATACTGAAAGTGTTGGCGTTAAAAAAGGTTTTTGCCAGGATGTCGGCAGTGGCTCACAAAGAAACAAGCAAAACTGTATGCAGCGAACTTTTGGAACAGTACGAGAATGATGAATTTCTTGGAAGAACTGTGACAGGTGATGAAACATGGCTCCATCATTTTTCACCAGAGACGAAGAGGCAATCAATGGAGTGGCATCATGCAAATTCACCCAAGGAAAAAAATTCAAAACCACGCCTTCTGCTGGAAAAGTTATGGCTACGTTGTTTCTCGATTCCGAGGGACTCTTGCTTGTGGACATCATGCCAAGTGGAATAGCCATAAATTCTGATGCCTGTGTGACGACACCGAAGAAACTTCAAGCTCGACTGAGTTGTGTCCGAGCACATCGGCAAAAGCAGGATGCTTTGCTGTTGCACGACAATGCACGGCGACATGTCAGTCAAAAAACCATGGAAGTGATCACAAAACTCGGGTGGAAGACACTGAAACACCCGTCTTACAGTCCTGACCTAGCTCCAAGTGACTATAATCTCTCTGGAAACTGAAAGACTCTCTTCGTGGAACAAGGTTTGAAGATGATGACTCCCTTGTGCACGCTGCCAAACAGTGGCTCCAACAGGTTGGTCTACATCTACATCTAAATCTACATCTACTTTTATACTCCGCAAGCCAGTCAACGGTGTGTGGCGGAGGGCACTTTACGTGCCACTGTCATTACCTACCTCTCCTGTTCCAGTGGCGTGTGGTTCGCGGGAAGAACGACTGCCGGAAATCCTCCGTGCGCGCTCGAATCTCTCTAATTTTACACTCGTGATCTCCTCGGGAGATATAAGAAGGGGGAAGCAATACATTCGATACCTCATCCAGAAACGCACACCGTCGAAACCTGGACTGCAAGCTACACCGCGATGCAGAAGGTCTCCCTTGCAGAGCCTGCCATTTGAGTTTGCTAAACATCTCCGTAACGCTATCACGCTTACCAAATAACCCTGTGACGAAACGCGCCGCACTTCTTTGGATCTTCTCTATCTCCTCTGTCAACCCGACCTCATACAGATCCCACACTGATAAGCAGTATTCAAGTATAGGTCAAACGAGTGTTTTGTAACCCACCTCCTTCGTTGATGGACTACATTTTCTAAGGACCCAATGAATCTCAACCTGGCACCCGTCTTACCAACAATTAATTTTATATGATCATTCCACTTCAAATCGTTCCGTACGCATACTCCCAGATATTTTACAGAAGTAACTGCTACCAGTGTTTGTTCCGCTATCATATAATCATACAATAAAGGATCCTTCTTCTATGTATTCGCAATACATTACATTTGTCTATGTAAAGGGTCAGTTGTCACTCCCTGCACCAAGTGCCTATCCGCTGCAGATCTACCTGCATTTCGCTGTAATTTTCTAATGCTGCAACTTCTCTGTTTACTACGGCATCATCCGCGAAAAGCCGCATGGAACTTCCGACACTATCTACTAGGTCATATATACACTCCTGGAAATAGAAAAAAGAACACATTGACACCGGTGTGTCAGACCCACCATACTTGCTCCGGACACTGCGAGAGGGCTGTACAAGCAATGATCACACGCACGGCACAGCGGACACACCACGAACCGCGGTGTTGGCCGTCGAATGGCGCTAGCTGCGCAGCATTTGTGCACCGCCGCCGTCAGTGTCAGCCAGTTTGCCGTGGCATACGGAGCTCCTTCGCAGTCTTTAACACTGGTAGCATGCCGCGACAGCGTGGACGTGAACCGTATGTGCAGTTGACGGACTTTGAGCGAGGGCGTATAGTGGGCATGCGGGAGGCCGGGTGGACGTACCGCCGAATTGCTCAACACGTGGGGCGTGAGGTCTCCACAGTACATCGATGTTGTCGCCAGTGGTCGGCGGAAGGTGCACGTGCCCGTCGACCTGGGACCGGACCGCAGCGACGCACGGATGCACGCCAAGACCGTAGGATCCTACGCAGTGCCGTAGGGGACCGCACCGCCACTTCCCAGCAAATTAGGGACATTGTTGCTCCTGGGGTATCGGCGAGGACCATTCGCAACCGTCTCCATGAAGCTGGGCTACGGTCCCGCACACCGTTAGGCCGTCTTCCGCTCACGCCCCAACATCGTGCAGCCCGCCTCCAGTGGTGTCGCGACAGGCGTGAATGGAGGGACGAATGGAGACGTGTCGTCTTCAGCGATGAGAGTCGCTTCTGCCTTGGTGCCAATGATGGTCGTATGCGTGTTTGGCGCCGTGCAGGTGAGCGCCACAATCAGGACTGCATACGACCGAGGCACACAGGGCCAACACCCGGCATCATGGTGTGGGGAGCGATCTCCTACACTGGCCGTACACCACTGGTGATCGTCGAGGGGACACTGAATAGTGCACGGTACATCCAAACCGTCATCGAACCCATCGTTCTACCATTCCTAGACCGGCAAGGGAACTTGCTGTTCCAACAGGACAATGCACGTCCGCATATATCCCGTGCCACCCAACGTGCTCTATAAGGCGTAAGTCAACTACCCTGGCCAGCAAGTTCTCCGGATCTGTCCCCCATTGAGCATGTTTGGGACTGGATGAAGCGTCGTCTCACGCGGTCTGCACGTCCAGCACGAACGCTGGTCCAACTGAGGCGCCAGGTGGAAATGGCATGGCAAGCCGTTCCACAGGACTACATCCAGCATCTCTACGATCGTCTCCATGGGAGAATAGCAGCCTGCATTGCTGCGAAAGTTGGATATACACTGTACTAGTGCCGACATTGTGCATGCTCTGTTGCCTGTGTCTATGTGCCTGTGGTTCTGTCAGTGTGATCATGTGATGTATCTGACCCCAGGAATGTGTCAATAAAGTTTCCCCTTCCTGGGACAATGAATTCACGGTGTTCTTATTTCAATTTCCAGGAGTGTATATATATATATTGTGAAAAGAAATGGTCCCATAACACTCCTCTGTAACACGCCAGAGGTTACTTTAACGTCTGTAGACGTCTCTCCATTGAGAACAACATGCTGTTTGCTAAAAACTCTTCAATCCAGCCAAACAGCTAGTCTGATGTTCCGTAGGCTCTTACTTTGTTTGTCAGGCGACAGTGCGGAACTGTATCGAACGTCTTCCAGAAGTCACGGATAATGGCATCCACGTGGAAGCCTGTATCTAATATTTTCTGGGTCTCTTGAACAAATAACGTTACTTGGGTCTCACACGATCGCTGTTTCCGGAATCCATGTTGATTCCTACAGAGTAGATTCTGGGTTTCCAGAAATGACATGCTATGCGAGCAAGAAACATGTTCTAAATTTCTACAACAGCTGGATGTCAGAGATATAGGCCTATAGTTTTGCGCATCTGCTCGACGACCCTTCTTGAAAACTGGAAGTACCTGTGCTCTTTTCCATTCATCTGGAACCTTCCGTTCCTCTAGAGACCTGCGGTACATGGCTGTTAGAAGGGGGCCAATTTCTTTCGCGTACTCTGTGTAGAATCGAGAATTTTACTGTGCGGGTATACAGGCGCTGGTTCCAAGATGGAGTAAGGCAGTTGAGAGGGATGGAAATTATGTGCAGAAATGAAATTATTGTTGCTAAGGGATGTATCTACACACTGTAAAACTTTCAAACATGTAGAATAAAAGATGGATTTAAAAAAAAATAGTGTGCATTTCTTTTGGAGTGACCGTCGTAGTACGGCTGATTTTCTGGCATTGCAGCTATTGTAAAAGAAGAAAATACAGACGAAACAAATTTAAAAGTGAAGAAAAGCAAATCGTTCCTGATTTCGAGTTTTACGAAAAACTAAGTGTCAAGTCAGACACTATAAAAGAAATAACTTCGTTAGTGATTTTCCTGCAAAGTGGTCTGTCAATGAATCAACAATCAACATTCTCTTACAACGTGGCATTAATCAAAATTGTGACGGTAATTTTTCTAATTGAAGAAGGTCAATAGGTGATAAAGCCAGATATTTGAACACAAATGTTCTTTACCGTAAACTTTTAAATGGTGAATCAACTTTGCATGATTTTCTAGTATACTCCTGTAACACCGGTGCTGTTTTCTGTGCAGCATGTAAATTGCTCAGAAGTAAGGCCGCGATTGTACTAATGATACTGCAGGTTGGAGAAATATTTCTACTATTCTATCTCATCATGAGAATTCACTTGAACACAAAAATTCTGTGTTATCACTCTTAACAAGAAAAAAGTCGCTTGGAACAATAGATAACCATTTCGAGTCATATGTTGAGACAGAAGAACATGTACTGGCGCAGTGTGTTGAAAAGGGTGTTTGCAGTAGTGAAGAACTTAATAAGTTGTGGACTTCGCCTACGTGGACACGTTGAAATATTCCTTTCATTACATAACGGTCAATTTATGATTCTCTTGAGCTTATAGCCGAGTTTGATCCTTTTCTCGCAGAGCACACTGAACGATATGGAAATCCATGGCAGGGACATACAAATTATCTTTCTTCAACAAACTGTGATAAAATAATAGAGCTTCTTTCTGAACGAAAAAAAGAATTATCATACGTGAAATAAAACAGGCCAAATATTTCTGTATAATAGCAGATTGTACGGTGGACGTTTTGCAATGAACAGTTTACATATTGATCAATTACCTTTCATATTACGATATGTATAAGAGAATGGTGAACCTGTTGAACGTTTCCTTCTGTTTTTTCCAAACCTGGGACGCAAGTCCGAAAACTTAGCTGAGGCCGTACATAAAACCTGTCTACAAAATCCATTGATATTTCTGACTTCAGATGCCAGTCATACGACAACGCAAGCAATATGTCAGGAACCTACACTGGGTTGCAAGTACGCATTAAATAACGAAATGCGAAAGCGCATTATGTGTCTTGTGCAGCATATTCTTTGAATATAGTCGGCACTTTTGCTGAAAGCTGTTGTCGGGAAGCATGTTCATCTTCCAGTGGAGCGCAAAACCTTTATAATTTTTTCTCTGCTTCTACACAGCGCTGGGATGAACTTCTTTCATGAAACTAGGAAGTAAAACAGTAAAAAGTTTATCAAAAACACTTTGGTCGACAAGAGAGGAAGCGTGTGTAAGTCTGTATGAAAACTGCGGGGACGTTATCAATGCCCTCACACAGATTGCCAATAAATACGTTTGAAAAACCACTTGTGCGTAATGAGGCTTCTCTCGCAGTGATATACAGATCACTTTCTAAACACGTAAGCAACACAGTCTCAAATGTCTGAATAACTTTCTACTACTAGCCTAGTTAATAACTGACAATGTAAACCGGCTGTCCTTTGTTTCAATGGTTAGAGTGTTAATGAATCAACAAGCAATCAAGTACACAATACACTGCTAGGCTAGGTACATCGTATATTAGATATATTCAATTACAGTCGAACACCACTCCTACCGACCGTGGTACCGTGTAAAGCTGACTGCTTGCATCACAAACACCTCTTTAAGAAAGAATCTAGTGAGAATATCGTCTACGTAGGATGTAGCAGTTCTACCTAAACTTCTATCGATGCTCGTGTTGTATTTCATCTAACTCACGTCACTGCTTTTCATCCGAGTGAGTAACTTCAGTAATGGCAGGCCAAGCCCTGCAAGACATTCTTTTGACGTGACGTTTGTTCGATTCCCGAATCGTGTTAACAGATACAGCTATTCGCACACAACAGTTTCAAATGTAACGCGAGTATCTACTGTCACTGTAAGAACGAACGCTAAGCCTGTACTGACTGGTTCTCTATTACAAGATCGAAGGACCTGACAAATGCGATCGCACCTGCTGCGGCGGGGTGAGGTTGGTGCGCTGCGATGTGATTTAATTATTGAAGGCCACCTACCTCAGTATAGTGTCCATTCACAACCCGTTGCTCTGCATTCGAAGGTACTATGTAGACGATGAGAAAAGCAGCGGTGAAGAAAACCACGGTCCATACTTACGATTTCAATGTCCGAGTAACTCAAGTAACAAGATAAACCTGTAGATCTCTATTAATGACAGGCAAAGTGGGTGCTTCCTCCCTTCATTGAAAATGTTTGTTTGTACGTACTGAGGCTTTATGACGGTCCTTTTCATTTATGGTGTCACCAAGCCACCTTTAAAATTTTTAATTGTCCAGTGATTGCCCTCTCTTACACTTTACTCGACTTTCTAATAGACAAGTATTTTCTTAAATGTAATTACATTTGTTCCAAAAGCGAATGTGTTGAAGATTCTTGTCGTCTGTGGCTCAGGTTTAGCATCAATTAAGGAATTGGTTCCTCCTGTGTTTGGAAAGTGTTTTGTTGCGTTTGACGATTTATTATCGCGTCTGTATGGTTTTCCCTTAAGCTACAGTTGGGATGGCTTTTTTGAAATGTTAAATAATCTAGGTGTAACATTCCATATATGTTTCCTACATTCCGTATTTACTGTTGTGGCTGGAAGCATAGTGAAAATAACTCTGGTTTTTTGTATAGACCTAAGGGGCTTTTCTCCAAAAGTCACGTCTTCTGGTGTTTACTGCAGTTTTTTGTTAGTAAATGAAAATGACATTATTCAGAAAAAGTCTGTACGTTACGAGAGAATCGTGAATAAACTGTCCTGTAATGCACTGTTTCGTTTCTCCCAGGTTACTTACAAAACTAATTGATCACAAATGTGATGCAATTTTGTAGTTACTGTCGATTTTTATGGCACTATCTACAATCAATAATTGTGAAACCTACGTTACAAATCAATATACACGTTAGTATTCGCACTTATCCGATACCGTATTCGTGAGTGTCGCTTGCTGGTCGCTTGGGGCGCTGCTGTCACTGGGGTAACAAAAAAGAGGCGGAGTGTCGCGACTGTTACGTTAGACTGTGGTATAAATTTTCGCTCTGCCCTCAGCGATATTTGAAACTACGCCTCAGCGATATAGCTTTCGAATCAATAAACTGTTTCTTGGCTATCACAGAAAATGTTATGTAATATTAACTATTCGAAAGATGATTCCCTTATTGTACTACTCAAAGTATTCAGGAACTTTTTCTTCACAAATTATTGAATATCACCCTTCAGACTCTCATAAGCACTTTAAATACTTTTCGAAATGAGTAATAAACTTTAAATATCTTTGCCTATTAACCAAACCTTAAGGATCCTAACTACGTAGTAAAACTCTCAAGATTAGTTTATCTTACTCTGTATTTCAAATGGCTTATTTTTATTTAAATATTTTTCTTCCTTTCCTTCTCTCTTCCTTTGTTTTGGCAATCAATAAGTGGGATTCTATTTATTGTTACGTCGGGAAACTTTCTTTTTCACTCTGAACAAGTAACACTTCGTTTTTAATTTACAGTAGAGTTAGTCGTCTTTACGTTACGAGGGCATGCAATTCCTTACTGCGCGGACTGAATATCAATAAAAATAAATCAAACGCAAACCACTACGGGCCTCCACCACATAAATCTCCTCACATTTAAACGAAGTGAGCTACAGATTTTCTTCAGGCGTTGGACCGATATACCTCGTGAAGGAAAGACGTTAAATTAGGAACTCGCAACGTTCCTATCGCAATATAAGACGGCGTTATCTGCTTGGTCAAATGGTTCCGTGCTTAAATGTTTCACTCCAATGAGGACCAAAAGTAAACAAGGGGAGCTGAGTAGCAAAATCAAATTAGTTGTTCTTCACTGTTACTACATAAAGTTCTGCCCACATGTATCGAGTGTCTGCCAAAACTTCTTCTAAACACGAAGTGAAGCTACCTCCCCCAAACTGCACACATATCGACAGCCAATACAAATGCTATGAAAGTAGCTTTGAATGAGCACGACAGGCACACGATATTAATAAACTACAGACTAGTCGGATCTGCGATCCAAGCCAAATATCAATAAAAATTAACCTCTTCTCAGACAGACAAGGTCAACAGCAGGTGGAAGACCTCCAGTATTGATACATTAAAAAAATCCCAGGAACTAACTTTCAGATGAACCTGGTCAGATACGACACCCAAACTCTCGACACACAACCATGTAAATAATCTCACTAAAAATCCTTGGCAGTTTTCTTTATTGAAAGGCTATAACTTGCAATAAATGGTTGAAAGATAGCGCAAATCCGACAACCGACTTTCGACTACCCATTACTACTCGGTTTTTTTTTAATATTGTTTTTCCAGTTGCTATGGGTTTATTTACCGATTGTCATTTTTTAGTTTTTGTCTACTGTTGCTAATTGAGCTTATTTATGTTCCCATTTTGTCATCTTGAGGTAGTTAACGCAACTTGGACGGTAGAAATTGCAGTGGCAAGTGCAGAAATCGGAAAATTTCCGATATATTATTCCCAATGAACCATGGACCTTGCCGTTGGTGGGGAGGCTTCCGTGCCTCAGCGATTCAGATAGCCGTACCGTAGGTGCAACCACAACGGAGGGTATCTGTTGAGAGGCCAGACAAACGTGTGGTTCCTGAAGAGGGGCAGGAGCCCTTTCAGTAGTTGCAGGGGCAACGGTCTGGATGATTGACTGATCTGGTCTTGTAACAATAACAAAGCGGCCTTGCTGTGCTGGTACTGCGAACGGCTGAAAGCAGGGGGAAACTACAGCCGTAATTTTTCCCGAGGGCATGCAGCTTTACTGTATGATTAAGGAATGATGGCGTCCGCTTGGGTAAAATATTCCGGAGGTAAAATAGTCCCCCATTCGGATCTCCGGGCGGGGACTATTCAGGAGGACGTCGTTATCAGGAGAAAGAAAACTGGCGTTCTACGGATCGGAGCGTGGAATGTCAGATCCCTTAATCGGGCAGGTAGGTTAGAAAATTTAAAAAGGGAAATGGATAGGTTAAAGTTAGATATAGTGGGAATTAGTGAAGTTCGGTGGCAGGAGGAACAAGACTTCTGGTCAGGCGAATACAGGGTTATAATTACAAAGTCAAATAAGGGTAATGCAGGAGTAGGTTTAGTAATGAATAAAAGAATAGGACTGAGGGTAAGCTGATACAAACAGCATACTGAACGCATTATTGTGGCCAAGATAGACACGAAGCCCACGCCTACTGCACAAGTACGAGTTCATATGCCAACTAGCTCTGCAGATGACGAAGAAATTGAAGAAATATATGTTGAGATAAAAGAAATTATTCAGGTAGTGAAGGGAGACGAAATTTTAATAGTCATGGGTGACTGGAATTCGAGAGTAGGAAAAGCGAAAGAAGGAAACGTAGTAGGTGAATATGGATTGGGGGTAAGAAATGAAAGAGGAAGCCGCCTGGTAGAATATTGCACAGAGCGCAACTTAATCATAGCTAGCACTTGGATCAAGAACCATAAAAGAAGGTTGTATACATGGAAGAAGCATGGAGATACTGACAGATTTCAGATAAATTATATAATGATAAGACAGAGATTTAGGAACCAGGTTTTAAATTGTAACTCTAACCACAATCAATTGGTTATGAATTGTAGATTAAAACTGAAGAAACTGCAAAAAGGTGGGAAGTTAAGCAGATGCGATCTGGATAAACTGACTAACCAGAGGTTGTACAGAGTTTCAGGGAGAGCGTAAGGGAACAAATGGCTGAAATGGAGGAAAGAAATACAGTAGATGAAGAATGGGTAGCTTTGAGGGATGAAGTAGTGAAGGCAGGATCAAGTAGGTAAAAAGACGAGGGCTAGTAGAAATCCTTGGGTAACAGAAGAAATATTGAATTTAATTGATGAAAGGAGAAAATATAAAAATGCTGTAAATGAAGCAGGCAAAAAGGAATACAAACGCCTCGAAAATGAGATCGACAGGAACTGCAAAATGGCTAAGTAGGGATGGCTAGAGGATAAATGTAGGGATGTAGAGGCTTATCTCAATAGGGGTAAGATAGATACTGCCTACAGGAATAAAAGATGCCTTTGGAGAAAAGAGAACCACTTATATGAATATTAAGAGCTCATATGGAAACCCAGTTCTAAGCAAAGAAGAGAAAGCAGAAAGGTGGAAGGAGTATAAAGAGGGTCTATACAAGGGCGATGTACTTGAGGACAATATTATGGAAATGGTAGAGGATATAGATGAAGATGAAATGGTAGATTTGATACTGCGTGTAGAGTTTGACAGAACACTGAGAGATCTGAGTCGAAACAAGGTCCCGGGAGTAGACAACATTCCATTGGAACTACTGACGGCCTTGGGAGAGCCAGTCCTGAAAAAACTCTACCATCTGGTAAGCAAGATGTATGAGACCGGCGAAATACCCTCAGACTTCAAAAAGAATATAATAGTTCCAATCCCAAAGAAAGCAGGTGTTGACAGATGTGAAAATTACCGAACTATCAGTTTAATAAGCAAGGCCTGCAAAATACTAACGCGAATTCTTTAGAGACGAATGGAAAAACTAGCAGAAGCCGACCTAAGGGAAGATCAGTTTGGAGTCCGTAGAAATATTGGAACATGTGAGGCAATATTGACCCTACGACTTATCTTAGGAGCTAGATTAAGGAAAGGCATACCTACGTTTCTAGCATTTGTAGACATAGAGAAAGCTTTTGACAATGTTGACTGGAATACTCTCTTTCAAATTCTGAAGGTGGCAGGGGCAAAATATATGGAGCGAAAGGCTATTTACAATTTGTACAGAAACCAAATGGCAGTTATAAGAGTTGAGGGGCATGAAAGGGAAGCAATGATTGGGAATGGAGTGAGACTGGGTTGTAGCTTATCCCCGATGTTATTCAATCTGTAGATTGATCAATCAGTGAAGGTAAAAAAAGAAAAATTCGAAGTAGGTATTAAAATCCATGGAGAAGAAATAAAAACTTCGAGGTTCGCCGATGGCATTATAAATCTGTCAGAGACAGCAACGGACTTGGAAGAGCAGTTGAATGGGATGGATAGTGTTTCGAAAGGAGGATATAAGATGAACATCAACAAAAGCAAAACGAGGAAAATGGAATGTAGTCGAATCAAGTCCGGTGATGCTGAGCGTATTAGATTAGGAAATGAGACACTTAAAGTAGTAAAGGAGTTTTGCTATTTGGGGAGTAAAACAACTGATGATGGTCGAAGTAGAGAGGATATAAAATGTAGACTGGCAATGGGAAGGAAAGCGTTTCTGAAGAAGAGAAGTTTGTTAACATCGAGTATAGATTTAAGTGTCAGGAAGTCGTTTCTGAAAGTATTTGTGCGGAGTGTAGCCATGTATGGAAGTGAAACGTGGACGATAAATAGTTAAAACAAGAAGTGAATTGAAGCTTTCGGAATGTGGTACTACAGAAGAATCCTGAAGATTAGATGTGTAGATCACATAACTAATGAGAAGGTGTTGAATAGGATTGGGGAGAAGGGAAATTTGTGGCACAACTTGACTAGTAAAAGGGATCGGTTTGTAGGACATGTTCTGAGGCATCAAGGGATCACCAATTTAGTACTGGAGGGCAGCGTGGGGGAAAAATCGTAGAGGGAGTCCAAGAGATGAATACACCAAGCAGATTTAGAAGGATATAGGTTGCAGTAGGTACTGGGAGATGAAGAGGCTTGCACAGGATAGAGTAGCATGGAGAGCTGCATCAAACCAGTCTCAGGACTGAAGACCGAAACAACATCAATAACATTATTCTGTTTGAGTTCAATACGGTGAGACAGCACCAGATGCAGCCAGAAGCATTTTCACGTATATGGGGATAATACCCCTGACAGAGCACGGCTATAAATCTGGTTTCTCGTTTCAAGGACGATCGTTTTGACATTAGTGACTCTCCACATTCAGGAAAACCTTCGGGGTTTGATGAAGATCGTGTAAACGCTTTAATGCAAAATGATCCAGGTCATTGTAATTGTGAACTGGCAAATGTGATGAACTGTAAACATTCCACCATCGTGTGACATTTTAATGCAGTTGGGAACCTTCAAAAATCAGGAGCATTTTATCGCATGCTCTAAGGCAAAATCACAAAAACCAGTGGGTGACCATATGTGCCTCCGTGCTTGGTCGTGATCAACTGTCTCGTGAACAACACAAATAATTCCTATCTTGTATCGTTACTGATGATGTCTTTATGCTACCATAAGGAAAATAAAGCACGGTTGACCCCAAAGAACCACCAGCGCGCATCTGCAAAACATAATGTTTTACATCTGGTGAAAAAGTATCCGTATGGTGTACTACGAATTGCTTCCCCGAGATCCATCACTGCTGACATTTATTGTCCACAACTGAGATGTACTGCAGGCACAGCCCAAGAACAACTATCAGGAAGACTGTGCGAAGTGGTGCTGCTTCGTGTGTTAAACTGACAAAAACCATTATACAGGAGTTGGCTTGGGAAGTCATTTCGCACACTCCTTAGTCACCTATCTTGCACCGTCAGATTTTCACCTTTTCCGCTCTCTGTCGACCAACCATCAAAAAACTTCTGTTGAGGATGAAGTGCGCTTTGAACATGCCTCAACGACTTCTTCGCCTCTAAAAACACGTGATTTCTACAGTCGCTGAGTCGGAAAGTTACCACAGCATTGGCAGATTGTTGTAAATAGTGGAAGAGAATATCTTATTGATGAATAAAGTCTCCATTGTATTTATTTGTTGTGTTTATCAAACTTATGAAACTGATACGAGTTTTTGCACCAACGTAATTCAATTGCTCTTCGATTGGGTCAAGACTGAACTGACTTAATCTTATGTGCAAACTATACTATTTCCATCATGTTAAATTAATGGAAACCATTTTTCCAACCAATTTTGACCGGCAAGAAAGCAGCCGAAGATTTGAAACAGGTTTTTAATTTTTTTCTAGTTAATTAGCGAAAGAGTTATCCCATTTTTTCGTTCGAAGCATTAGTAAATTATGAAGAGGCGTGAATGACCATGAAATACACGTAAAAACAGCCGACTCTCCATGATTGAGTGATATAAGCTACAGCTTAATGATGAATAAACACTTGGGAATATGCATATAATTACAGTTTACTCCGCTGAACACGAGATAATATAAACAAATATTCATGCACGAAATAAATATGTTTTTTTGTTGTGAATTCTTATTATAACAGACACTTTCCTTGAAACGTAACTACTTTGTAGGGAGCCTAATGTTTCGCAAACTCTTACACTTTACTCAAATACCCAACACATAAATATTTTTGTAAATGTAATTACTATTGCTTCAAAAACGAATGTGTTGTAGATTCCTGCACGTTTGTGGCTTAGATGCAGCAACAACTGTGGAACTTGTTTCTTCAATATTGGAAAACAGTTTCATTGCTTTTATTCCTTTGCCAGCCGGGGTGGCCGAGCGGTTCTAGGCGCTAGAGTCTGGAACCGCGCGACCACTACGGTCGCAGGTTCGAATCCTGCCTCGGGCATGGATGTGTCTGATGTCTTTAGGATAGTTAGGTTTAAGTAGTTCTAAGTTCTAGGGGACTGATGACCTCAGAAGTTAAGTCCCATAGTGCTCAGAGCCATTTTTTTTTTGTTCCTTTATTATCACTCCAGTCTGATTTTTCCTTTAGTGACAGTTGTGATAGTTTATCTGCTACGTTAAATAATGGAGGTATTGCGTTCCATACATGTTTCCTATGTTTCACATTCACTGATTTGACTGAAGTGTAAGGTAGAAAACTTAATGTTTTTCAGTAGATATAAGACGATTTTCTGCAAAAGGTCGGACCTTCTGCTGTTTATTAATAATTTTTTTTCTTAAAGAATACGACACTCTGCAGTAAATATCACTGGGTTACAAGAAAATCGTAATTAAACTCTTCTGTAATGTAGCGGTTCAGATCTCATAGGGTCGTTAGGAAACCTAAAAAAGACGAATGTGGTTTCTCCTTCTTTTTGATGCACCAATTTGTAGCATTATAGACGCTCCCTTTTGTAAAAACCATTCTACAGACCAATTACGATTCCCTTTCGCTTTCGCAAGATCTCGCCGAACTCAGTATAGTCACTTCCTCTGTGCGCTGCAATCGCAGTGGGTAGCAAAAAAAGGGACGGAGTGTCAAGATTGTTAGACTGTGGTGATACATTTGCCTCTACGACAACAACATTTCAAAGGAACACAATGTAGCTCTATACATGTAACTCATTCTTTAGACTTGACTTAACCTACATTATTTCCAATGCGGTTGAGGCGAAAACTTTAACGGAAAATTTGCTCTACAAAATTAAGACGCTTACTCAAGGCTACAGCACGTCGCCAACATGTTACCATTGTTGCTGCAAAGTTGAAAAATACTCCCGGCAGCCTCCAATTTCATTAATGGCAGAAGCCACGTTCGCTTGGTTTTCTCGGACGTCATCTGTCACTGGTATAGTTGTTTCCCAAGCATCGATTCGCGTCTTGTTCATGCCCATAATTACGATGATCAATGTGCAGCACATCGGCTATGCGGTTTGTGTGCGAATTTTCTCTGCTGCCTGTCACATAATTTCTCTCGCTCGTAAACAATCAGTCGCTGGAAACTTTGACTCCTTGAGCTATAAGTGTTGACCATAGTGTTCTTTACGTTTATGGTACTCGTTTGGTACTATATTTTCAAAGTGATATAATTTACTTAAGTTAAAATTTTGAGCAGAAAACATCAAATTCTAGTACAAATCGCGTATTTACTTTGTGGTATAAACATAATCTCTAACAGTGTTAAGTAATAAAAGAATTTAAAAATAAATTGAATTCTGGTAATACTAGGGGAAAATAAATCCGGGTAAATGTCGGCCTAAAGAAAGAAAGCAACGAGAATTATATGAAAATGAAGTACTTGTAAACAGGAAATGCATATTTTTATGATTCGACCGCAATATTTATACATCACTCAACTAGTTATATCTGTTCTTAATATTTTCAACTGCTGTGAAGTCCTCACTGATTAAAAACAAATTCTAACAAGAAATGATAAGAATTTAAAGACGGATACATATATCACGTAAAATGCAACAATCTGTGTGAATGTAATATGAACAGTCTAGAATATGTATTCACATCACTGAACAGTTTCGATTTGCAAAGATATCATTATTCGAAGTGTTTATTATCTGATAACAGTCCTGGGGTAGCGTCTCTGGCCAATAATCAAATCGGGCTCGAATCCATTCAGAGCTCACATTTTGCATTAAAACCATGAGCAATGTCAGCCGGACACATCCGGATAAGAAGTCGACATGGTTCTGCCAGCTACCTCGTCGAACAGGGAAGGGTATCGGAGGTTCAGGACACTCTCTTCCTTTTGGGGTGGGAAACTACCAATAAAAGACGGAAGAATCAGCTATGTTCAATAACATGAGGACGCGGATGCAATGGAAACAACAGCTTTAAAGACAAATAATGTGTTCCCAAAGCGCATGTGGCCTATGACTGAAGAAAAATGTGTCATGATGGTCTCTCCATTAGCAAAAAATTGTGTATTAGTCCTCCATTCGGACCTCCGGGTGGCGACTGCCAGGGTGAAGGGACCATGGAAAACAAGATCGAATAACGAACGAAAGGATAACGTTCTACGAATCGGAGCACGTAATGTCAAGCTTGAACGAAGTAGTAAAGCTAGAAATTCTAAAAGGAAAAAAGCAATGGCTCAATCTAGATGTAGGGGGCGGGGGGGGGGGGGGGGGGTCAGTGATGTGAAGTTGAAAGAAGACAAGGATTTCTAGCCAGGGGACAACAGGATAATTTTGACAGTAGTAGCAATCGGTATAATTGGAGCAGGAACAGAAGGGAGTTTCGGGAGTGAACTACTGTAAACGGTTGAGTGATAAGGTTGTTCTCATCAAATGGCAATGCCGACAGCGATAGGTATATATGCCAACGTCGCAAGCAGAAGGGAGTTTCGGGAGTGAACTACTGTAAACGGTTGAGTGATAAGGTTGTTCTCATCAAATGGCAATGCCGACAGCGATAGGTATATATGCCAACGTCGCAAGCAGAAGGTAGTGAGATAGAGAAAGTACTTGAGGTTACTGGCGGGTACTACAGCACGTAATGGTATTTTCAGTTGAGTTTACTGTTTGAATTACCTACAGAATCCAGATTACGTTCCTGCGGTCTTCCTCATCCTGTCTTCCTTAAAACCTATCTTTGCAATCAGGTGGTCAAGAATTCGTTGTGACGTATCGTGACTACAACAAATATGGCTGTTTCTCTTTCCTATGGCAGTGATCAATTCTCTTGTTTCACCTTCTACTTTGTGGACACTTGCTTTTTCTTTCTCCAGCGTATTTTGAGCATCCTTCTTCACATCTACATTTACATTGGTTCCATACGCTGTACATTCTGTTGAGATCGATGACGTCAGATGTTAAGTCCCATAGTGTGTAGACCATTTTTTGTATATTCTGTTTCACCAGGACCCATGTTTCACAGCCATATAACAGAGCACTCGAGACAAATTTTTTGTGAATTCTTTCCTAGCTTTTTGCTTGTCAGCAGCTGTTTTTTGTGTGCTTAGCGAGGGCAAATCACCTCCCTTCCGTGCGGCACCCCTTGTCAAACAGTCACAATGCTTCCTAAGTAGCAGAACTGGATGTATTCTTGTGTGGCTTTATCATCCATCTTGATGTTTGTTTTTGTCTCTGCGCTGTTTTTTCTTGCAACCATTACCTTAGTTTTTGAGATTTTCAGTTTCAATTCTGCTTCCTTAATGCATTTCTATGCATTCCAGATTTTCCGCATGCATCTCTGGAATTCGCCTACGTTTAGGACCAGATATCGGTTTCTGTTGCGCAGTGCTTACTCACGGTAGACGCTCTCCACCAAGTTCTTTAAATAAACCTATCGGACATATTTAAGAGTAGAAGGTTGCGATGTTTCTCCGGCCAGCTTCAAGCATTCTGAGGATTATATTCTGCGTAATAATCTTAAATTGTAATCTCCATGGCATTACGTTACAAACATCAGGTACGGACTACCAACACCCTACTCGAATCGTATCTTGGAATCGCGCTCCAGAAACTCGGCTCAGTTACGTCCTTTTGGGAAGATTTGACGCTCATTTATAGCAATAGTACAGCTTTTCAGATTCAGTTTTCTTCTTTACCAGATTCTTCTGATACTGTGGAAGTGATATGGCAGGGCTGCTCTTATTAGTTTTACTGACAATGAAGAAACAATTATGCGATTTCACAGCAGTGGCTTTGGGAAGACATTATACTACCATTACATGTTTTGGCTTCCCATCTGTTTATGGAGAAGGAGACGATTTTGCAATCGGTAGACTTTTGTCTGGGGAGAACGGGATGTGGCTTCCTCTAACCTTCGCTTAGTATGCCCTTGCTATGACATTCACCTAACAAGCTGCTTCTGAAGAGTCATGACCATTCTTGTTCTGGTGTTATACCGGTTCCCTCCATCTTAAGGAAACTGTGTTCAGTGGTTCAAATAGCTCTGAGCACTATGGGACTCAACATCTGAGGTCATCAGTCCCCTAGAACTTAGAACTACTTAAACCTAACGAACCTAAGGACATCACACACATCCATGCCCAAGGCAGGATTCGAACCTGCGGCCGTAGCGGTCGCGCGGTTCCAGACTGAAGCGCCTTGAACCGCTCGTCCACTCCGGCCGGCAGGAAACTGTGTGTAACACTTCGTTAGCTACACAGGGTGAAGCGAAATTCGCGCACTCGGGCTTCGCAGCGCCTTCTCACATGCCAGCGATAAAAAATGTCTCTCACAAAATTTCTGCCGGAGAGTACATCCGGCAGAGGAAGGATGTTAAAAAATATCAACCTGGCAACACTGTAACCACATGTATCTTAACTACCTCTGTCAGCACATCCCGGTCGTGCGGTACAGTTGATGCAGTAGCTAGAGTTTTGGGTTAGCATGCAGGAGCTTGAGTACTCGATGATGGATTGGGACGCATTTTGTTTTCTTTTTTTCATTTGCTAATTCAATCTGGCATTTCACATCGTAATATATATCGTTTCTTCGGTCACATGTATCCTAAATTTACAAAATTTTGTAAAGCTGAACATAAGAAATATGTGTTCAGATTAATAAGAAATAGATAGTTGAAACAAATGACCTGTCATAGGGCAGAATAACTACAAAAACTATATCAGTTTAGAGATGCTAAGGATGATAGCACAGTACAATAAGGCAAGATTTACTTGTCATTTATGCTACATGCACTGTGCGCGCTCAATGTCGCACATTAGGAACCAGTGACAATAATAATGTGCATATTAATGACCACATGACCTTCACAACAGAATGCGTTGTCCTCAGACCAACGAATGCTCAAAGCGACCTTTCTGCACCTCCAAGCATTGCGAAACCCATCATATCATCTGGACACTTCACAGCAAAGCTGCCTCCACAGTAACAAGAGTTGTCAGATTGCCGGATGTACTTGCCAGACGAAATTTTGCGACAGACATTTTCTTATCGCCGCCATGGCATGCGTCGCACTGCGAAGCCCGTGTGGGCGAATTTCGGTTCGCCCTGTAGAGCACACACACATTACGTAACAATGAAGTGATCGTCTCCAGTTAAAACACTCGGTGATATGAAGTGTAAGTGTTATGGGACAAAGAGGATGATACAGCGTTTCCCATCACTGAAGGCGATATTCCCTCACAGTAATGTTGTACCGAAGGGTATTTGTGTTCAAATGGCTCTGAGCACTATGGGACTTAACATGTGAGGTCATCAGTCCCCTAGACTTAGAGCTACTTAAACCTATCTAACCTAAGGACAACACACACATCCATGCCCGAGGCAGGATTCGAACCTGCGACCATAGCGGTCGCACGGTTCCAGACTGTAGTGCCTAGAACCGCACGGCCACATCGGCCGGCAGGTATTTGTGTTGATCGGGGTCTTACGTAAATGTTTTCTTGCCACGAGTAGTTTCTTGCCATCAGTCATCGCGCAATACGTAGCGTCTACAACTAAGCAAATGGTTTGTAATCCTAGACATATACTGTCGAAGAACGGCCGTGTCTCCCCGAGACGCTATGCGTAGTCTGGGTGACGACGTTTCAATTCCTACCACCCCGCAGGTAGCCAGTAACTACACTATTCAACTGAAAATCTGTTTACAATTCGTCCAAAGTGTTTGGAAAAACTATTCGCCTACCAGAGATGATGTGACGGTTTCAGTTTAGGACTGTATTGTAACCGGTAGAATTCTCATGTTGATAGACTGCTATGTATTTGCTTCGTTGTATTTTAGTTTCGTGAGTTCTCCTTATCGTTTCATTAGAATATACTCGAGTGCCGTCTGCTGGCGGGAGTAACATTTTGGGCGCAGGATTCCGAGCGCCCGTAACTTGAAGGTAAACACCGGCTTCCGCGACGGTCGTCCCACGCGGTTCGCCCAATACTGCCCACAGGCGGGGAGATCGATCAGCGGTCTGCAAACAAACGCCGAAACTCCGGCCTCGCCGCCTCATCCCAAACCGCTACCTGACGTCCGCTTCTTATGACTTAGGTCTCTCCGAAGCGATGCGGACGCAGCGGATAAGCATGACCGGATGGAGTAGCGGAACAGATCTGGCCTCTCGTGTTGCAGTTTCACTGTCAACCTTTTTCCGTTGAAAAATGGAAACTGAAAGTGAATGTGAAGCATTATACTCGTAATGCAGGTGTTAGTGAGTCCACGAGAACGATCACCAGCCAGTGACAGCCACTAAAGCTCTGGGTTATCAATTTGAGGAATGTTCAATAGGGAATGATGGGACGCTACGGGGGTAAATTAAAACATGACCAGGAAGGATTCAGGATTTACACTCCTAGCAGTGCAAGTTCATGTTAACAAAATAATTTTTTTTACATGTGAAATTTAATCATTTTTTCGCTTACTATTGGCTGCATTTGTTGCTATAGGTATACTTTTCTACATAAGTAAGAGAGATTCTTCGACGAATTTTATACAGGATGGAAACCATACTTACAAGTGTTTGAAACTTTTGAATTTTCCATATCTGTTGAAGACTGAGGTAAGAATTGAAATAATTAACTATAAAATTTTAGGTTTTCCGGAACACGAGGTTCAAAATGTAACAGCTTTTCCATTTTTTCATAAATAAATTCTACAGTTTCGTACACGTGTAAGTACGGTTTGTATGATGTGCAAAATAAATGGAAGAGTCTCTCTTACTTATGAAGAAAAGTGTACCTATAGCAACAAATCCAGCCAATAGTAAGTGAAAAAATGATGAAATTTCATATGCAATGAAATTTATTTTCTTATATTTTTTAACTTCGACTGAATCCCAAAACCTTCCTGGCATACTGACAAAGTTATATGAATATATTTGTAAAAGTATAGATAGTGAAAATTAAAATGTCCAGCTGGCCTCTGTGGCCGAGCGGTTCTAGGCCCTTCAGTCCGGAACCACGCGGCTGGTACGGTCGGAGGTTCGAATCCTGCCTCGGGCATGGATGTATGTTACGTCCTTAGATTAGTTAGGTTTAAGTAGTTCCAAGTTCTAGGGGACTGATGACCTCAGATGTTGTCCCATAGTACTCAGAGCCATTTGAACCATTTGAAATGTCCTGTGGTGCCTCTCCTACTCCAAGTTGGCCAGTTTTACGTCCTACCTCCCTTAATAAAATTGAGCTCTACTTATGTTAGTCTGAGGGCAGATTCATTTACATAAAACGCATCACCTTACTTTATAATAAAACTTTAGAATTGCTACTGACAACTGGTCAGAATTCCCCTAACTGCTACCTTGAAACACAGGTGCAGGTGTTTTAATCAGTAACGCACCTTCAAGCGATTTCAGTTTTCGCAAATCAAATTTATTGCCCAATCAACAGACGATATTGTCTCTGGTGATCAACACAAGTTATTGCGCAGCAATAAAAAGTATGGGTTCTAACCGCAAACCGTAAATAAAAATGCAACCTCACTCAAACCGACACACAAATTAAGTGTCCTGTAGGTCGATCACAAATGGAATTCAAAAATCTTCTGTACTAGTTGCTGTTGCACATTGTAAATCTTATCACTGTCTAAAGTGGGCCTGAATAAATTTAAATTCTACAATTGTCCCAGAAATAAGTCAAAAACTACACAAAATTTACCAGACTCTACACGGAACGGAAATATTTTCAAACATCTAAGTCGCAGTTGGACCACCACTCGTCCCGACGCACGGGCCTTACCGACCTCGAAAATCAGAGAGAGACGGTGGGACTGGGAAGTACAGACATTCACGAGACTACGACGGAGACACGGACCATGAGGAACCTTACCGCAGATCTTGTAAACTCTAAAGCCTCGGTCACACCCTCTAGAATCTAACCCTTACTCCCACCCGCAGAGAAGTGTATCAAATGACAACCCCGACTGATCTCTCATGCAATCACCAGAATAAAATAACAACGTCTTAAATATGCATTGAATTGAAATTCCGATTGCACCATTACCTGCGAGCTAAAATTCTACTTCAAGAACGTACATCATAATAATTTTAAGTGTTGCCCATAAATTAGAGTTTAATTATTCACAATTTCAGCTTCCAACGGCGAAAATTGTTATTGCTCTTGGCATCTTTGTTATTTAGTTTACTGTTACAAATGGTATCTCATTTTCATCAGATTTTATCTCCTCTTTTCATTGCTGTAATCAGGTTTTAAGTATTTTCAATGAAGCTCAAACTGTCAGCAAAACTATGTTTACAATATTAAGCAATAAAAGGGATCAATAAAAAATACTCTTACAGTCTAAATAGATTGAGTAGCTCTAGATCCACATCTATACTCAGCAAACCACCGTGAGGAGCATGGCAGAGGGTACGACTCTCTGTACCATCTATTCGGTTTCTTCCAATTCCACTCACGAATGGAGCGTGGGAAGATGACTGACTGAATGCTCCTACGCATTGTTTTAATCTTAGCCCCACGATCTCTATGAGAGCGATATACAGGGGGTTGTAGTATATTCCCAGCCTCAACATTCACAATTCTTGAAATCGTGTTAGTAGACTTTATCGAGATAGTTTACGTCTATCTTCAAGAGTCTTCCAGTTCAGTTCCTTCAGTACCTCTGTCCACGTACCAAGCAAACCTTTGACCATTCCTGTTGTCCTTCTCTGTATACGTTCAGTATCCCCTGTTAACCCCATCTGGTACGGATCTCACACTCTTGATCAATATCCTAGAACCGGTCGCACGAGTGATTTGTAAGCAATCTCCTTTGTAGATTGATTGCACGTCCCTAGTATTCTATTAAGCCCACCACCTGATTTACCCACCATTCAACCTATTTAATGATTTAATTTCATACTCCTGCAAAGTCTAAGACTCAGGCACTTGTATGTGTTGGCCGATTCCAGCAAACTTATAGTCACAGGATACTGCGTTTTTTCGATTTGTGAAGTGCAAAATGTTACTAGTACTCACTCTCGAAACATTCTGCCATGCTGTCTACGTATCCGTCTTGGCCTATAAATTATGCTCAATTTGATTTATTTACAATTTTAATGATGATCTCATATTAATTATTACAGTTGTGGTCCATGTGATTTCCTCAGACGATTTCACTTATGAAAAGCAAAAATTCAATCACCTCTTTGGTGGTGTGATTAGATTAGACGTTATAAAGTCCATACATTACAAGTAAATCTACTTGACTTTAACCTCTTTTATATAAAAAATTCAAATGATATCTTTATATCACTAGATTCGTCATTAAACCCTCTTTCAAAACATACCTTTGCGTCATATACAAACAAATTGTGCTACCCTGCATCATTTACAAAGAAATTGTGTCGTTCTTGTATGCGATAATCCATGTTATGCTGGTTGCAGTACACTCTGATTTCCTTTTATCGTGTTTAACACCAGATGCAAAATTTTACTACTTATTAAGAGAAACGTTGCGACAGAATCCTGCATACACCACAGCCCGTAAATTACACTAATAGAGTTACTGTGATAGCGATACCTACAGTAAAAGTTCGCAGACAGGATGACGTAATTATTGTGGGATTCGTAATTACTCCGACAAAAATGTAGTTCACTGGAACATAAATGACTCATAAAAGATCGCATTTATATTGCCGCCGGAAATAGTTTAATTACAAACGCTCATGTAACCAGTTTTTAATCAACGAAGAAAAAAGAGAGGTGTCATACATCTGACACCTGTGGCTGTCTGCGTCATCAGAACTGCCACATACGTATCACAATGCTGCTGTTAATGAAATGAAATTCTTAGAAATAAAATATAGGCCTAGTTTTACGCACATTTTGTGTTACCAATGCAGTTGCACATATCGAGAAGAGGAAAGTAGAAATGAAGAGAAAATGGCAAATGTGAACGCTTGTTAACCTGTCACAAGATTTATTCCAAAATACTTTACAGCTGACGATTTTCTCTCTTTGATATAATTTCCGTTATGGTTATTGTTAACTGTTTTTAACATAACGTTAAAGGAACATATTATGAGTTAATTTTAGTACACGCTGAAGTATTCTGCCATCTGTGTCATCTACCTGACTTCAGGAAATGAAGTCCCTTAGGAAGAAGTCTTCGCCTTTAATTACATCAACAGCTAATCTTATAAATAAATTTCTGTGGGATGAGCATCTCATGAAACTGTGTTCATTTTCTCCTGGCAACAAGTTCTTAAGAACCAAATAAGTAAAAATAGCAGCATTACTAACCTCATTATTAGGAAAATATAGACCACCTCTGTGCACCTTTTGTAACAACAACGACGTTATACTATTGTACATATAAATAATATTTTTTTCCATCTGATTTTTGGTTAAATTAGAGTAATTGATGTTCTGATTTCATTTGTTTTTTTTGTTTCATGCCATTATGTTAAGGAAACTGTAAACAATTTTCAATGTGAATATTAATGCTTGTGTCAAATGTCAAGCAATATTGTAATAGAATTGAAGTGTAACAAATGTTGAGACTGTTGTAAGATGTTTAAGATTGTAACTGTGTGTCTGGCCCATACGTAGGCAATGTGTTAGAATATGTAGAATGCAAAACCTCGGGTGAATACCCTGTCTGTAAGTGAGCGGTAAAAGGTGGATGGCAGGCGAGCGCGGGGAAATGCACGCGGGCACTGCACGGCACAACGGGCTCAGCAGTAGTAGTCGGAGTTTGGCATTGGTCTGAGCAACACCTTCTGGAGCGAGGAGGCTCTCCTAGAAGACGTAGTTTCATTGAGCCTCGGGTATGCCGTTCACGCGACCATACAGCATGGCAAAATTCCATAGGCACTAAACGGAAAAGTATTGCGACGCTAAGAAGAATTAAAGTGCCGATACGTCAAGAGCCATTGCTGTGGTTGTATGTGTGCTCTGTGACTCGCCATCTCGCCGCCGCCAACTGCCGTATCGATACAAACATGTTGAAACTTTTAATACTGTATTCGTATGGACCAGTATTACTTTTGTTCCATACTGTTCAATAACAACTTAAATTTTACCAGAACTTTCCTATCATTTAATTATCCTCACAGCTAACCTAGATAGGGTCCTTCCCAAATGTTGTGCAATCCGAGTGTCCCGAAATGAAAAATTAAATTTTGTGTTAATAATAATTACTTGCAGACCTAACCATGTTAGAATGGTGTTTAAAGAACTGTTTTGTTAATGAACCAGTAAATGAATAACGAAGGTCTGACAAAGTTGGAAGATAACTTTAATATTGATTTAGTAATGAAGGCCGGCCGTGGTGGTCTAGCGGTTCTAGGCGCTCAGTCCGGAACCGCGCGACTGCTATGGTCGCAGGTTCGAATCCTGCCTCGGGCATGGATGTGTGTGATGTCCTTAGGTTAGTTAGGTTTAAGTAGTTCTAAGTTCTAGGGGACTGATGACCACAGATGTTAAGTCCCATAGTGCTCAGAGCCATTTAGTAATGAAGTTTAATTATTTTGAGACAGATAAAACGGTATTTAAATGAGCAGGAAATAAGATAAAAAGAGTAGTAACTCATATACTGGAAATCTTGAGCGCATAATGAATTCAGTAATCAAATTTTTTTTTTTTAACACAGTGTTCATAACAGTTTCGGGGTCCACCCCCCCCCCCCCCCCCCCCTCTTTATTCATTTGAATTCTGAAGTGTTTTAAATTGATTTGACCAGCAAAAGTTAAAGTCAATATCAAAGCCAAAATTTATCAGTGTTTTACCTTTCTCAAAATCGACACTGTGTGTGTGATTCGAAAGTGCTATTTCTAGGGTAACCTATGTCCGATATTAATCAGATCAATAGACAGTACGAAGTTTTGTAGAATACATTATAGTGTAGTGTTATGTATTTATGGTTTTTCCATATTAGTACAGAACGTGAAACTATCAGTTCAGTAGATTTTCTGGTTCTAAAATTCTACTATATTATGCAGTGTTACTACTTGTTGCGTTGCACGAATATCTGCCAACTAGTACAGGGAAGAAACTCAGTTAATACCTAATTAGGCTGGCGACCGTATTATTAACAACTGATAGCATCTTCTGTGTTGCTTTTTGTCCGTCCTGACGTGTAGTTGCATTTCGGACTTATTTGACGTATCATTGTTATTACAGAGTGGGTGTAAGTCTGATTTGCCACCATTCAGGTACACGCGGTCAATATATATACAAAAATCCTGTCTCGTAAGGTGAACCCCACTCACTTACTATAGTACAGGCTTTAATGAGTATCGTGTGCCCCACGCGCACGTTACACTTTCTCATAAGTTCTTTGCCTTCATCATTTTCTGTTACTAATAATGTTGTATCTAGCACTAAATCAGTTTTAGATATCTGAGACATCAGCTTCCTAAGAAAAGCTTTGGCACAGTATCGTGACAACTATGTCAAAACAGACAAGCATTCCGGAACATACTGAATTTGTTGCTCGCTGAAACCCTTTACACTCTCAAAGTTTGGTGGTGGTGGTGGTAAGATAACATCATCTACACATTCAGTTGGAGAAAAATCTAAGTATCAAATATTGAGATCCTGCCGTTGATCGATATTTGCCAAATCTTGCTTTTAGAGCTTGTGTCTGAAACTTTCCTGGCACAAGAATTTAAAATTCTACACCTCACTGCAGTACTTGGTCTTTTCTAAAAGAACGTAAGTGGTATTTGACATGGCTAAATGTGTGTCATTGGATAACCCAAATATAGAATCGTGACAATGTTTCCTTATATCCAGCAACGATTTAAATCTTTCTAAATGTCTGATATTTTGGTCACTTGTGCCAGGAAGTGGTTTCTACAGTGCATCCTTGAAACAGATGTCTCTACCAGGTGAGCTAACACTTAAAATATTCCACAATGTACAAATTAATTTAATGAACTGAGCAGTGCTCTCAAAACTTTTAATAAGGCAATGTTCCCTCAAAGCTAACAATCCACGGACAGTCGTCTCATTGAAAACATTAAGAACAAGTTTGACACTTTGTCGCTCTAGGTTTCATGAGTAAAGAGACTTTAAGTTTGTTTATTGGCAAATGTTATTATCTGTGTACACTGCAGAGAACTTGGCCATAAGCAACTGCGTACTTTCTGAAACAGTTTCAGACTGGGGTACTTTATTGTCTGATCAGGATAAATTTTATTGATCCAACTGTTTCTATCACATTTTAAAATGTGAACAGAATCTACAAAATAAAACAAAGGGGTTGAGTGTCATCACAGGGATGTCTGTAAACAATTGACATTTCAGGACGGGAAGCAAAGAATGACATTGGCCATCTGTTAATTTAGTTGTTTTCAATAACAACAGAGGCTATCTTAAAACCTATTGCATGTGTCCAAAAATTATTTTCTTAATTAAAGAGTTCTCCCCATTTATGTTTCTCACTGGAAGGATGTCAACTACATCTTTTTATGAAGAAAGCAAACTTTGCCTCATAAGAAACTGAACACTAGTTGCCACATTTTTAGAATGGCATGCAGCACCTAAAATGTTACGTCCTGTAAAGCCCGTATAAGGCTTCAAGTGAATTTCATTAACCATCAGTGAAACAACACGATCTGATTCACAAATAAACTGGAACGTCTGTTTTGTATACAACACAAAATTGGCATCTTGCTGCTCAGCTGCTGGGTTTGTTTGAAAATGTGAACAAATTTTGCGCAGTCTCTTAAGATGGGGTAGAACAAGATAGTGTGTGCTTCTCATAAAGTTGTAAGCATGTGGTGATACTGAACATAAAATACTACAAAATATAATACAATCTGATGAGTATCTGTAATGGTTCTTTTGGACACCCATTAAATTCACTTGCTCACATAAAAAAGTAATTTTCTACTTCAATCTCACCAGAAAAATTTGCGATTTTTTTTTCAAATAATTGGTGATGAGTAGCAAGTGGTCTCTTATTGAATTACCATTGTTTCTTCTCTTGAAGTTTCCCAAGTTATCAATACAGTCAATTAAGTCATTTAAATGGTTCATAGTTGATGGGAACTTCATTGTACCAATTTTTCTGATTACACTTTTACCGGCAAATAACTGCATACTATGGTCAGTATTCACCACAACAGAACACAAGATTGTAGGAATACCTTTTGTTTGCATTAGAGAAAAACTAATGGTACTATTTGACTTCCTAATAAGTCAGTCTTTGGGCAGCTTGATCCCTTCTAAGCACTTAAGAAAGCAATTAAAGTTCACGAAACGTCTTTCCTGATCATACTGGGCATGAGGAGCTACACTGGGAGCAGTTGCTATTTCCAAGTTTCTTTTTCCAGACCTTCTTGTGTCTCATCTCCATTTTTTCTTGAACAAGAAGCTGATGAAAGTTACTTGGAGTAGTTAGTCTTGCAGGCCTTGGAATAATGAGGAAAATATTTATTAGCTACATATGTTAACGCCCACAGGAAATGATGCCACTAAGTGCTAAAGGAAATTTGGGATTAGTATCGTTTACTTTTAGAACCAATCCATTGATACTGTCTCAGTATTCTAAGTTGTAAAGCTAAAGATCGTCCTGCATAATAACAGCACAATATGCCGGTGACTGAATACTGTATACAATGTACTTCCTCTCTTTTAGAAAGGCATTAGGTCAGCCGAAATCACGTTGTTACTTAACAACTAGACATCATGCCAACTTAAAACACACGGTAAGTTGCTCATGCTCTGTATACTAAAGTACCCACACCGTGAGATTATCTAACTGAATTGTAAAGACGCTGAGCTTATCTTCAAATTCTGTGTAACCTGGAAATTTTCACGGTCTATTGCAGCTACCCATTTTTCCTGGAGCTCTGCGTTTTTAGGAAAACACCCCTACTTGTGGGCAGTTTTCATAATTTCCTCTCCAACGTGGCGCACAAAATTTTTACAGCGTTTCGAGTGACTACATTGAAACCTCAGAATTAGAAACACATGCATTTCTGTAGCTCAAGACTCACGATCAAATAGTATATTTTGAAATAAACGTGGACGGTAACCAGAGCTTTGTTTACTGGGTAGGTTACCCAACATAAACACTTTATTCCGAATTCAAAAAAATGGCTCAAATGGCTGTGAGCACTACGAGACTCAACTTCTGAGGTCTTCTGTCCCCTAGAACTTAGAACTACTTAAAGGCAGCCGGCCGGAGTGGCCGTGCGGTTCTAGGCGCTGCAGTCTGGAGCCGAGCGACCGTACGGTCGCCGGTTCGAATCCTGCCTCGGGCATGGATGTGTGTGATGTCCTTAGGTTAGTTAGGTTTAATTAGTTCTAAGTGCTAGGCGACTGATGACCTCAGAGTTTAAGTCGCATAGTGCTCAGAGCCATTTGAACCGTTTGAACTTAGGCAGGATTCAAACCTGCGACCGTAGCGGTAGCGTGGTTCCAGACTATAGCGCCTAGAACCGCTCGGTCACCCCGGCCGGCTATTTCGAATTGCTTATAAAGATAAATCCATAGAAATAAACCACATTATTATGCAATATAGATTTATTTTTCACCGCTTATAGTTTTGTCACCGTCGCTCTTTTTTTCTTACAGTGCTTCATATAGTAAATGAAATTAACAATGCGTTAAATCGGTTGCGTCTGTTGCATTGTTGGTAGGGCCATTAGATCCAGCTCTGGCCACCAGTTTCACTAGTTGTAGCAGAGTCTGTTTGCCTACAGACAGCCTACAAAAATCATGTCACATAGCCTGCTCGTCTTAATGCTGAGGCCTGTATGTTCTAAGGTGTTGGCTCCGCTCAGGGGAAGCGAGGTGTTGAACGACGGAAAACGCTGCCCCAGCGGCAGGTGAGAAACCCTGCCGTGCTAGGCGCTAGTGTGATTCAAACTTTGCGTTCGACCAGTACACCTAAGAGGCCGATACGACTTGTGTCACAATGATGAAGATTTTTTGTCTCAATTTCTCGCGTTAGAATTAAATTTCGTGACACTATTTTTCTTAAACAATTAGGTGCCCACAATCACTTTTTTGAAAAAAAAATTACGTTGTTTGTTACAATGAAAAAGAAACATTTAAAGTAAAGAAACAGTTTTTACTATTCTAGTTTTAAAATAATATATTGTACCATAATATTTGTGACGCGAACGAGGAGAACATACGAACTTGCCCTTACCGATTTCATTCATATTGACATGATGCGTAGGGTACGTCTCGGACTCCAACATATGTAAACAGGAAGATGCTACCCTCAACTGTTTTCGAGAAAATCGTGTTCGGAAACTTCAGGCGCGCTTGTATGCTTTGCATGGGCGCTTGCATTCAAGGCGTTATCAGCCAAGCGTTTAAGTGCTTAGTTTCATCAGTGTGAGATCTCTGGCTAAAATCTCGCTACCGGTACTTACGATATTTTTCCATTCTCACTACCAACAGATTCGTCGTTTTCATAATCCTTATCCTAGAAAAAGGAAAAAAAAATATTTATTGGTGGGGGGACTAGAAGTAAGAAGATGATACACAAGAAATTTCGATCAATTCAGCACAGTCATTTTATTTATGTTATTGTAACTACATTTGTGACGAATAGAATGTAATACACGGAGCACTACACGAATCAGGATGATACTGACCGTAGAAAGTTGCAAAGTAGTAAATTGTAGCATACAGCAGATGTAATGAGCACCTAATTTTTGCGTGCGTGTTCACTCGTTCTTGGGTTTATATTCTTCAACGGTTTTCGGTCATCACAAAATTTCGTGGTGTACTGAACCTAACTATTGATAGAATTACGTGGGAGTGAAAAAAGAAAGTATCTACACTGTGTCTTAATCAATAAACACTTCCGGGCTAAGTTGCCGTGGTCGACCTGTAGAACTTCTTCTCCCTGACGTTTCGTTCTCAACTACGGAGAACATCTTCGGAGATGAGTCAACGACTGGCTGCTAGGAGCTGGGGCCGCCGCTTGTATGGATATCGTAGAGGGCGCCACCGCACGTCACGTGGCGTCGATGTGCAGCTATCTCTGGCTATCGTCTGTTCTCTCGATTGCAGCCAATCGATTGTCACGTGATTGATGCAACGTCGACCACCATATCTTATCCAATTTTAATCCTTCTTCTTTACGATTAAAATTGTATTGATGTTTGTGGATTTCAATTGCCTCTCTATACATACGTGTATAATAATGCGACGTCCTCGCTAGCAAGCTTGATTCACCAAATTTTGTTTCGTGATCTCCATCCTTAAAAACATGTTCCGCTACTGCCGATTTGTCGATATGTCCCAAGCGACAGTTTCTTTTGTGCTCCGTCAACCATGTATTGATGCTTGTTTTTGTAGTTCCTATGTAAACTCTGCCACAACTGCACAGAATTTTATATACCCCTGGGGTGGCTAGGGGGTGACGAGCATCTTTTGTTGATCTTAGGCATTCACTAATTTTTTTAGTAGGTCTGAAAATGGTCTCTACGTGAAACTTGGCTAGTACTTTCCCAATGGGATCCGTGATATTATGGATGAACGGAAGAAATACTTTTCTAGCTGATGGTTGTTGCTGTCTCCTATTTTTAGGCATTTTTCTATTTGGGTGAAGTGCTCGGTTAATCTCGTTTTTCGTATAACCATTTTTTGCAAAAGCGATTCGTGAATGATTTAGTTCTTCTTGTAAGTAGCCTGGTTCACAAATATTATTGGCCCTATACACAAATGTTTTTATGACCCCTCTCTTTTGCCTAGGGTGATGGTTTGAGTTCTTATGGACGTAGCGATCAGTATGTGCACATTTCCTGTAGACCTTATGGCCTAAGGTCCCATCCGCCCGTTTGATAACTGATACATCCAAGAAGTTAAGTTGTCCGTTCTTCTCCTTCTCCATAGTAAATTTAATCTTTGGGTTGATGCTATTTAAGTGTACCAGGAAATCATTCAAGTCTTCTTCCTCATGATTCCATATTAGAAAGGTATCATCCACATACCGATACCACTTTGAGGGGCTTTTTTTGGCCGACTGCAGTGCTTGATGTTCAAAATATTCCATGAATAAATTCGCAATTGCGGGACTTAGGGGGCTTCCCATGGCTACCCCATCGATCTGTTCATAAAATTCACCATTGTACTGAAAATAGGTCGAGGATAGACAGTGTTGGAACAAGGATACTACATCAGTAGGGAACATATCGGCTATATGGGAGAGAGCTTCATCAACTGGAACCATCGTGAAGAAAGTCACGATATCAAAACTGACAAGGATGTCATTAGGACCGACAGTACGTGGTAACCTGTGTCCGAAAATATCATACAATGACGCTAGAGGGGAGCATCAAAGTTATAGACGCCAGCGACTGTAAATGTACTTATATGCAGGATTATTCCATGACTATGTTAAAAAATTTCCAGGATAATCGAGAAGAATAAATGCATCAATTTGAGGTGAAGATACTGGTACGGTACTGGTACGGTAAGAATATAGTGTTTGCAACTTTCATAGGTGGTAGTATGGACCCAGTCAAGGAAAAATGTCCACTAAACACGGGCAATAAAATCCATACCTGAGGAACTATGAGCCTCTACATCCTCTAGAAGAGTGAAACATGAATTTTGAAACACAATCTACACGGAAAGGTTAAACAACACGGTTCAAATGGCTCTGAGCACTATGGGACTTACCATCTTAGGTCATCAGAACTTAGAACTAGTTAAACCTAACTAACCTAAGGATATCACACACATCCATGCCCGAGGCAGGATTCGAACCTGCGACCGTAGCAGTCGCGCGGTTCCGGACTGCGCGCCTAGAACCGCGAGACCACCGCGGCCGGCAAACAACACGGTACTGAATAATATAATTAAACATGAGCACAAGTTACAAATAAAAAACGAAAACAAAAAATTACTTGCTATGATAGCAGAAACAAATTCAACACTTAGTTCCACATCACTTTTCTTGCACTGGTACATGCTGATGCCTCTGTGGGGGCTGCAGTTATTGTAATCTTATCCTCACGATCTCTATGTGAGCGATATTTTGGGAGCTGTAGTATATTCCCATCTCTATATCTGAAATCATCTGCTACAGTAATGGACTATAAAGTTCGTCCGTGCCCTTCCAGTGGCTTCGCATACCTTCTCAAGTACAGTTGCACAATTTCTACTAGAAGAAATACATAAGAGACTGTATTTCTATTTTTACAATAAATTATCAAGATATTTTGTACAACGACATCCATTACTCAACTGTGAAGTACCCAGTACCAATTCCCGTAATGAATATTTTTCCTGTACTGACTCACATTTTAATATATTATGCCAGTTTCGTCCATATTCTTGTATTTTTTGACGATGGAGGATCGAGGAACTTCGATGTCTTTCCTTGATCGATGAAGATACCTTTCAACATTAATTACTGGATTCAAGTCAGTTGTATTTGATGCTGCAGAAAGAATGGTTGACAAACTATTTATGTGGGAAAAGACTATTATTTTTTTGTATGGCCGAATGAATAGTACCTATTTCATCTTTCTCTGTTTCCATCTTCTTTGGATGGAGGCAGTTTTGGGGGATACGATTTTCTCTCACAGTCCCAGTGCCGCCATAATCTCTTCAAGTAAAATTCAGAAATAAAAACTTGCACAGCAGTTGTCAAAGTAGAGGTAAAATGATAAAAATGCTCACATCAGAGCTTAGCGTTACTTTTATGGAGCGCTGAAAACGTAGCACGTGTCCCTGAGAAACAAATAATGCTCGTCAGTAAATAACACTTGAATGTTGGTTTATCAAAGAACTATTTATACTTTTCTAACAAGAAAGATAAAATTTATTTATTGTCGTACTTATTGCAAATGCATGATGTGATTAAAATTCCGGCCGTAGAAAGAATTTTGACATTCTGTTGCCAGTTGTTCCCAGTAGTGGACTGCTACTCAAAACTACTAACAAAAGACTGCAAGAACAAAAGTTCAGTAATCATTAAAAAGCATAAGGTTATAGAAGTTCACTGTTTTCCAAAAAACTCAATAAAAGTCTAGTGCAGTCACGTGTACCATTAATGTAACCCTTGGCGCTAATGGGCTGATGAGTAAGAAACACGCAGCGCGACTTTCACTGTTGTCGTTCGTGGTTGCCGCCCACGAGAGCCGGGCGAGTTGGGTGATGTCCGAAGACGGTTTAAATTGTTTACAGAGGGTAGACGATCAGTTTCAAATGAATATGGTCCCAACTACTTACCGCTGCTACGGAAGAAAACATCAACATGGCTGTATTCACTGTGAGAGAAGGTTAACGAATAGCTTTAAGAACTGTTTCTGAAATACTGAAAACTTCGTTTGGTCCCAGCCACAATTTGGTATCAGAAAATTCACACGTGAGACGTGTTTGTGGGCTGTGGGTCGCAAGACTGCTGATTGCTGAACAAAAGGATATTTGCTTGTACGCCTGAACGCAACTGAAGTTGATGTTAGTGGGAGAGGCAGAGTTTCTTTCAAAGTTAATCACTGCTCATGGAACTTGACTACATCATTTGGATCATGAGAGCAAGTAACAAAGCGCTGTGTGGATATTTTCTTCACAAACAACCCCCATCTTCCCACCCACTCCACCAAAAAAAAAAAAAAAAAAACGTAGTTGCTTCTGTTGGGAAAGTTACAGAGATCTCACTTTCTGATATTCGTAGAATGGTATATCAGCATGTTCTAGCTGCACACACATCAGTAAGTGGACAATACTGCACACTTATCCGAAAAACTTCGCAAGTCCAAAATGGCTCTGAGCACTATGGGACTTAACAGCTGTGGTCATCAGTCCCCTAGAACTTAGAACTACTTAAGCCTAACTAACCTAAGGGCATCACACACATCCATGCCCGAGGCAGGATTCGAACCTGCAACCGTAGCGGTCGCGCGGATCCAGACTGTAGCGCCTAGAACCGCTCGGCCACATCGGCCGGCCTGTCATGACGAAAGTTACCAACCGATTTCTCATACACAAACAGCAGTTGACCGGCGTTGCCTGGTGAACTGTTGTTGTGATGCCTCGTGTAAGGAGGAGAAATACGTAACGTCACCTTACCGACTTTGATAAAGGTCGGATTGTAGCCTATCGCGATTGCGGTTTATCGTATCGCTACATTGCTGCTCGCGTTGGTCGAGATCCAATGGCTGTTAGCAAAATATGGAATCGGTGGGTTCAGGAAGGTAATACGGAACGCCGTGTTGGATCCCAACGGCCTCGTATCACTAGCAGTCGAGATGACGGGCATCTTATCCGCACGGCTGTAACGGATCGTGCAGCTACGTCTCGATCCCTTAGTCAACAGATGGGGACGTTTGCAAGACAACAACCATCTGTACGAACAGTTCGACGACGTTTGCAGCAGCATGGACTATCAGCTCAGAGACCATGGCTTTGGTTACCCTTAACGCTGCATCACAGACAGGAGCGCCTGCGATGGTGTACTCAACGACGAACCTGGGTGCACGAATGGAAAAACGTCATTTTTTCGGATGAATCAAGGTTCTGTTTACAGAATCATGATGGTCGCATCCGTGTTTGGTGACATCGCGGTGAACGCACATTTGAAGCGTGTATTTGTCATCGCCATACTGGCGTATCACCCGGCGTGATGGTATGGGGTGCCATTGGTTACACGTTTCGGTCACCTCTTGTTCACATTGACGGCACTTTGAACAGTGGACGTTACATTTTACATGTGTTACGACCCGTGGCTCTACCCTTCAGTCGATCCCTGCGAAACCCTACACTTCAGCAGGATAATGCAAGACCGCATGTTTCAGGCCATGTACGGGCCTTTCTGGATACAGAAAATGTTCGGCTGCTGCCCTGGCCAGCACATTCTCCAGATGTCTCACCAATTGAAAACGTCTGGTCAATGGTGGCCGAGCAACTGGCTCGTCACAACACGCCAGTCACTACTCTTGATGGCCTGTGATATCGTATTGAAGCAGCATGGGCAGCTGTACCTGTACACGCCATCCAAGCTGTGTTTGACTCAATGTCCAGGTGCATCAAGACCGTTATTACGGCCAGAGGTGGTTGTTCTGGGTACTGATTTCTCAGGATCTATGCACCCAAATTGTATGAAAATGTAAGCACGTGTCAGTTCTAGTATAATATATTTGTCCTGCTTGGCACTAAGTTACAGGTTCTGGGCGATACAGGCAGATTACAAACCCAAAATGAATTATTCAAAACGAAAAATGAGAAAATAAAGAAGACATTAAGATGATAAAAATGTGACATAGGATTAAAAATATGAAAATCATTTAAACCAACTCATTGAAAATAATAATAATCAGAGTCACTTTGATAAAGAATTACAAATAAAACAGTTTCACCTAAGGAGATTCCAACGCACAATCTTCTGCATGTGAGAATTTGCTGTGCTACGACTTCACTTCCCATTGTGGTGCAACATATTTCTCTCTATACAACCAGTTGCAAACGATGATTCACAGCATTCCGAAAATTCTGCTCTTGAAATGTTGTATGAAGCTTTTTACTGTCGGCAGATCGCTGTGGCGGTAATAAATGAATATGTGACGCCGAATAGCATGTTGTGCGAAAGGATCCAGTGGTGCTTGGTAGTGCTGTGTACCAAACATCCGTATTTAGTTAGTATGGCTTTTTGTGTGAGTTTGAGTGTGTTAGTGTATGAGTCGTTTTGTGTGGTTATCACCTTTGATGAAATTCGAAGTAAAAGAGCCAGACCTTCGAGTCGGGGCCGAAACTCATAAAGAACATATGCCAGACAAGGAATTAGAAGCCGACTGTCCATTCGTTGTGGCAGTTTGACAACGGGGAATAGTTTGGGCGTGACGTTGTGCTGATTGAATGAAATTCAGGTCGAACGCGCGATGTACGAATGGTCAAGTAATTTTGATCAGAATATATCGTTGTGGCATTGTTATCGTTATATGGCAAGACAATTATTCTATAGAGAAACGCGCGCTCATCTCCGAACGTTCCAGAAGCATGCAATTAAGTAAGGGTCACAACATCGACAAGTTGTAACAGCAAAGGCAGCATTACTCCTTGCAGCTGTAGCCTCAACATAATTTTGAACAAATTTTTCACCATCTAGTACATACTACACTTCATAATCACCACCATTTAACAGCTCCGTTTTCTCTTTTGCTGTGTACAAGCCTTGTTCACATCATGCTGTCGAGATAAAACCAGTCATTACTGATATCGACCAGTGATTCACCTGTCCCGGTAATATCTATCTGCATAACGTCCATCGGAAGCCTCTTCCTTCGCGTCATGTCCTTTCAGTTCCTGTTGACGTTGCCCTCATTCGTTTCATTGTTAAAATGTTCTGTTCAACTTTACAATTATGACTTGCTTTCGCAGTGCTGTCTTCAATCCATCCATCCCTTTTCCTTAATTTCCAAAAACTGGAAATTTCGATGAATCACTCTTAGTGAAGATAAATGTTTTTATAACACAGATTAGGATTTATTTCAAGTACCTGTTGCACATTACTGGTTTCCCTTTTCCTGCTATTTTGGGATATGTTGATATAAGCGTGACTTCTTCTGAACCCCACGTACAACCCCTTTCACGTATAGATTGGCTCAAGAAATTACACTTTCAGTGGAGCCAAAGCTTTCCATGGAGTAATTACATTGATGAATATTGCCATCTATCCATTTGTCCAGTCTTAATACTACTTCCAGCGTGGGCATTATCATCAGTCAACGCCAAGGCATCAAGCAACGCATGGGATTTCTCGATGTTGAAACTTCCTGACAGATCAAAACTGTGAGCCGTACTGAGACTCGAACTCCGGACCTTTGCCTTTCGAGGGCAAGTGCTCTACCATATTTTTTTCTCCATGTTCTTCGTCATGTCATCCACGACAGGGGTGAACAGTAGTGGCGACAGAATGCCAACGTGGTGGTTTCCACATTCGGTCCGACAGCAGGATGAATGACATTTTCCAAACCGCACACAGCTAGTACAGTGATTGTACATGATTTGACTCTTCTTCATTGGACCTTCAGGCAGATTTCCCTTTTGACGATGTCAAACGTCTTCTCGCTATCAAGCAATTTGGCGGCATTTATGTACCGTTATTCTATGTTTATGGTTGCTATTTAATGAAACGACAGACCAAAAAGTAAAAAAAAGAAATAAATGTTGGCGTTTAACTGCATATCGGCACTGAATTCATCATAAGAGGACCAAAACAGTAAGTAATAAATATAAAAAATGCGGTCAGCAGACGTTCCTCTCCAGTTTATCTTATAGACCACAAGTTTCGAGATCAAAAGTTTTTCAGCGGTATTAGCAACAAGAATGGCATAGACGAAGGCTACTATCTGCAAGTACATAAAATCATATTTGTCACTAATCAGTAAGTTTTAAGTAGGTGTACCGTATGAATACACCATGTACGGGGGTTCAACAAGCTATAATTATTACGTAGATATAAAAAATTGGAAGTCTCTAAAAGTGGATAAACCGTTGATAAAGCGTATATTCTCATTACGCCATCAAACGGCTAAAAAGTCAATGAAATGAGTGAACTAAAGGATGGGAGAATAGCTCGCTACTAGGAAATCCCAAACATAAGTAAACATAACTTTAAAAATGGGATCGTCGTATGACTACAAATAAGCAATTCAACCTACTTGTTCCTTTTCTGAAAATACAGTAAAATCAGTTTCAGGAACTAGAGAAAATGAAATGTTCTATACGTCTGAACCACGCGTATCATTAACAGTACAGTCCTCATAGTCACAAGTTATCATGTCAGTAAGATGCAGTTGGTATAACGTATGTAACACACAGAAGTAAAGAGATGTCTTTAATCAGAACGATGTGTCGTATACTGTACTCGCATGAAGTAAGGGAACAGAAATAAATAAGAAGTAATAATTTGAAGAAAGGGTATATTCCATAGGGCTTGTGTGACAAAAGAAACGGTAATGTGCATATGCATTACACAGCTAAATAAACCAGTGGGCTAATTACGACAATAACTCATATAATGGAATTCCAAAACTGGCCTAGACAGAGAATACCACATTGCGCGAACTTGTAACATCCCCCCTCACTTATCGACCTTAATGACAGTGAAAAATTAAACCGCGTGTACCTAATGGAAATTTGGGAAAAGCAATCGTCACCGAAGTTAATCTGTGGGTAAAGAGGGAGGAAAGGGTTACATCTAAATGAAAGGAAAAATGCAAATGAAACTGGTGGAAATTAATTTTGAAAAGGGGTAAAGTTAATGAAGAAAGTAAATATGCGGCCGTTACGTTAACAATTAACTAGCGGTAATTAGATATTTGAGATTTGGGGGAAATTATGGTCGCCAGTCCTAAGGACAATTACTATAGTAACTGAAAAAGAAAGGTAATTACACATATAATTAGCACTAGAAGCGTGGCAACTGAAGGTTGACACGTGTAGTGTGAAAACTGAAAGTTTCTCAGAAGTAAAAACTTTCGCTGCACTCTGACTTAATTTTGCAAAAGAATTAATAAAACCGGAAAACTGAAAGTTAATTTAGTGACTGAAATTAATAAGAAGCTTTCTTTCTTAAGCACATCGAAATTCAGTAAAATACGGTTAGTCTTGGACTACCTCAACAATCATTTCAAAAGGTACTTGAATCTACGCAATTTAGAAATAAGAGATTTAGCTTTGAACTTGAATTAAATGATTCTGAACAATTAACAATAGTAAAATTTAGTACGTACCAAGCTGAGCTGCAGTCACAGGTAAGCTAAAATACGGTAACTAAACTCGCACTCTTAATTTGTGCTTGCGTCATCTAAATATTGTAGCCAGCTATGAATACTTAAACTGAACTTTGAAATTAAAGCAGTGAAATCTAATTATATTATTTTAATGCTGGCGTTTGAATTTCAACGACACTCGGGTTCATTTCGGAAAAGGAAGGGACCCTGCTTGGCAATGCAATTGGGACAATGAGCAACAAAGGTTCATGCTAAGTTGCTGTAATTTTGCGAAGCAAATGGAACAATTTGAAAAGCTGGGGTCTGCCATACAGTTCTAAAACTTTACGTGCTTCCAGTCTTCCTTGTTGGTTGATTGAAGGTTTGAAGCCGTTGATCGAGGAGGTGGCGACAGTCACTCATTGTCAGCCGTCGCTGTTGCAGAAGCTGGATGTTGGCGCGCCTTCTTCTCAACACGGTCACCAGACGAAACGGGCTCTTGATGTGCGCCAGCTAATGCTTCCCGTCCGCGACACCATGTCAGAAACTATTATCGCAAGTCGAGCGCAATTACATGCTGCTAAACCCCGAAAGCGCGGCAACTCGCGGGAGCTACTCACAACACACCTGCTCCACTCGCTACTCCAGCCATACTCCCCTTTGCCCGCGCTCCACGCGGCAGAGTTCACTACCAAAGGTCCTACACACTTTGATTCTTCACACGACCCATCGATGTAATCGTTCGATAGGAGTTTTCCCTAGGCAAGACACAGCGTAAAAATACAAATAATATTTACGAAACAAACCAATTATACATCGACATAAGTGCATAAATATATATATACAAACAGTAAAACAATTACAATATATAAAGAGACAGAAATGTCATATCTTGAGGTAACAAAACAAGGAAAAAAAATAATAGTACAATAGATGGAAATAGGAGGATATGCATTTCCGGCGTTACACGTGCCCCACATTATCTGAGGATGTTCGTGTACGTAAACAGACCCAGAAAATGTCCCAAAAAAGAAACAGCGGAAATGCATATGCTCAAAACATCAAAAAAAATTTAGCATTCGTCTAATTAACCATAAGTCAATTTTTAGACCATAATAATTGAGTGGAGACACTCCTAATCTTATTCCACTCTGTCATCTTGATCAAAATAAAACAGGTTGACAACATATTAAAATTCATAGAAAATATAGAAAATATTTTAGCTATTCCAAAATCGTCAAAATCCGTAACACTATCAAGAAATGGAATACTATTTACAAAATTAATCAGAGTACATGGTCATAAAAACAGGTAGATCAAAATACGCAAATAAATAATTAAATAGACTACACATTTTATATAACCTTTTCATAATTAATACTCTTGCCATGAGAGTCCACTTAATGCTAAACAAGAAAATAATATTCAGCAGATCAAGAAAACCATAAATATTGACAGTAGAATTCTTTCACATCAGCTGTCCGGGAAGAAAAACAACTCCGCCTTCCGTACTCGCAAGTACAAAGAATGCCGACAGCGGCACAAGAGCCGACAGCGGCACAAGAGCCGACAGCGGCTTCGCCTCGCAAGTATTGCTGCGTCCGCCTGTGCGGCACGCTTGATCTCACTCGATCTTGTGACGGCATTTCCAGAACGTCCGTTTCACTGAATTCTTTAGGAAAAACTCACTCCCGAGTAATCTCAAGGAGTCCCTTAATACTATGACAGTGGATAACTCAACACTCTCCATCATCACGCGCATGTACTAGACTGAAACTTAAAACAACGTCTAAGTACACCGGCAATGACTAATAAATAACATATTTGCGAAATTTTACAGCTATTTACAAAATCATATTTACATTCCTTAATTTACTGTGACTCAGCTGATAACTTAAACTAGCAGCTTGAATTTTTCAGTTGATTAGATCAAGATTAAATTGATTAAAATTAAATTGATTAATCAAAATTAATTACTTATTAATTACAACTTCTTTAATGACCTTGGTCAGTCAAAAGCATGGCAATCTAGCAAATCGTTAAATCGTACACTCTACATTCACATACTGTACAAATTACCCATTCTGTGGTATTAATCAATCCTAGCTTGGTACAATTTCAAGTCTACAATATTCCGTATACCTAATCGTTTTCCAGAGCTTGGATACTCTAAGCAATAAGCATTTGTGTGAGGTATACCAATGACTTTATATGGTCCATTATAAACAAACTTAAATTTAGAGATTTCATTGTCTATCTCGCTCGATTTCTCATGAGCTTTTACAAGTACTAAGTCTCTGATCGCAAACTTAGCAAAACGCGCTTTAGCGTCATGACGACGTATGCGAGCATCGGCTTTTAGCTTCATTACTTCTCGCAAACGATCTATTTTCTCACCAGTACTAATGTTAATCCGTGGAGGGAATTTGATTATCTCTTCCAATTCACTTTCTACACTTTTATCAATGCCGAAATGCTACGGCAGTTCAAACTGATTCCTACGTCAATGTCATCCGGCCAGTTAACAATGTGTATAGGCTGGTATTGCCTATGCACACCGTCTCCTGCCTCGTCAAAACCAACTACCATTGTTTTATCTAGTGACATTACATGTCATAGTTTTGCTCTCGCAGTTAATCACTGCACGGTACTTTAATAGTTAAGTCTGGCACGACGACAAACTCTTGCTCAAATCGTGCCCCACATATCTCGAAGTTGACAAAAATCTCTTTTGTGACCGGTTTACTGGCCTTCCCAGTGGCACCGATAATTTTCACTCCTGTTACTGGCATAACTACGAAGCCAGGTCTGTCTTTCAGTAATTCAAATATTTTCCCAGATACAGCACTCAATTCTGCACCGGTGTCAATCAACAGGTTTAGTTGTAGGTCGTGCATATTAACAGACACTACTATCTGTCTACACTTGTCCTCGACTGTATCATTATTTTCCCACAGTAAATCCTCGTCTATATCCATGTCATTCCAGAAAAAACCATCCGGCTTTGATCCTAAATTCGGTTTATCTGGCGGCTTTTTCAGCCTCTGTTCACATACAGTTTTAATTTCAATACGTCTGTCCTGAGGCTTAGTCTGTAGCTTCGCTTCCAATACCGAAACCTTTTCCTGTAACTCGTCAACTAGTGAGTGTTGCTTTGCTATCAATTCACTAATTGTCACCTTCGTTGATTCTTCTTTAGTCAGATTGATCTCATCTGCCAATCTACCTGGAGAAATATGCCCAGTAGTATCTGCAATTACTTCCTCTAGATCTGCGCAACCCACACTGCTATCGTCTGACCTTATAATGTCAGCTCTAACCTCATACACGCTGTAATCTATGTGCTTTTCTACCAATTGTGTCCGGCTATCACTAAAATATCCGTAATCTTTCTCCATAATACTCTCGCAATGTTTAAACTGGAGGTTTGCGTCGGATGGGTCGGCTACTTCTACCACTATAACTTTCGGTAAAGTCTGCCGGTTAGGGCCAGAACTTTCCGTTACTACTTCAACATTCAACTCCTGCGGGACGAAACACGACGAATCTTGCTCGTGCTCCCCATTAACATCAACTATTTGTGGTAAAGTCTGCCGGTTAGGGCCAGAACTTTCCATCACTTCACAATCACTATCTTCCTGCGGGACGATACGCGGCAAATTCTGCCCGCGCTCCCCATAAACACTTCTCCCGTAAAGGCCCCTATAATCTCTTAGTTCGTCGTATAAGCGACCGAACTGCCTTAACCAGACCTCATCCCTCTCTGCATCCCCTCGCTCAATGACGGACGTGTTATCCGACATCTGATCTTCTCTCAACATTTGCGAATCATTCTTAAACTCAATCTCCAGTTCCGCTGTGGGTATTACAACTGCTACTTTATAATCGATTTCCGGAACGCTACTTAAATTGTTCTCACTGACAGTGAATGTATTTTCTACTGTCGTGTATACAGCTGATCTACTACTTGTGGGTGCACTCCTTTCTCTTAACACTGGCACACTCTCCCGCCGTTGATTATTCCATACGGAATTTTCATAACGACGACACCTAGGTTTTCTCTTGTTATTGGGCCTCCAAAATTTCTCCACGCCCGGTCGGCCCCTCACCGGCGCGGCCAATGGTTTCCCTGTCTCGTCACAGCAGATACGCTCCCTGGATGCTGCTGAGGCGGCTGATCACACCCTCTGACGTTATTACTATTCTGTGAAGCCCGTATCACGTTAGTATGATACTGGTTTCCGTCATTCCGGTTATTATTTGCATTGTACCGATTGTTATTACGGTCCGAACCATTATTGTTATTGCTGCCATGGTTGCGGTATGCATTATTCCCATGGTTATAGTTGTTGTGGTTGCTGTGGTACCCGTAGTTGTTACCACGGCCTCTACCACTGTCGCGATTATTGCGCCAATAGTTCTCGTCCTCAACTCTTCCCAGGAAATCATTGATTGTCCTGTGATTGCTTCCTACATAGAGTTTCGTATGATCTGGAAGCTTCTTGTAGAGTTCCCAGACTATTTCGGATTCCGTGCGGCGATCACGCAAATATTCCAACTTGCGGATCCAGCCCTCACAAAACTCCTTCATCGAGCCGCGCGAATTCGCATCGAAAGGCCTCGATACGACAGATTCGCGCCAGACACTTTGCTGTTGTTGCTCTGACCAGTATTCAGCCAGAAACAAATTTTTAAATTCGTCAAAAGCCAGTTTCTTAATGTTGAGGTTTAAGCCCCAACGCTTGGCATCACCAGCCAACACATCAATAATCGCATTAATTTTTCTCTCATCAGTCCATGATCTCGGTAAACCTCTTTCACAATTCTTAATGAAATCCGTCGCGTGTATACCGCCTTTTTTCAAGGGGTCGAACCGCTCCTCTTTCGTCAACAACTCCGAACTATGTGCACAGATTGGCACATAGCTCTGTTTTTCGTCAAGTTTCCTTTCTAATTCCGACACCCTCGTAATCACTTGGCAAGTGGTTGTCGCAAGCGTTTCCACTTCCCTCTTTTTCTCTTCGCAGGTATTAGCCTGCTTCGTCACTTTGGTATCTACTTCGGATACTAAAGCCTTTAAAGTTTCCACCTTCTTTTGATCCTCTTTTTTCACTAATTGAATTTGTTCCGTCACCTTATTCTCGATGATCGGAGCAACTGATTCTCCTACACTTTTCTCGATTCTGCTAATTTCAGAATTAAAACGAGTATTTATGCTTGCAATTTCCGCCTGAACGCCTATCATTTCCTGTTTAAGATTACCGATTTCGGTATTAATTACAACAATATCTTCTTTGATTTTATCAACTTTTGTGTTAACAACTCCAACATTGTTGATAACAACGTTAATAGCTTTGTTCTGATTGTCTAGCATCCGTTCAAATTTTTCAGACTGAGCTTCTTGCTTGGCAGCCCGAGCTTCTTGCTTGGCAGCATGAGCTTATTGTTTGGCAGCCTGAGCTATTTGCTTGGCAGCCTGATCTTCTTGCTTGGCCGATTGACTCTTGATTTCGTTAATCAAAACATTCAATAAATCAGTTAAATTCCCGGAAACTACCATTTTACTTCCGTAGCGGCTTCCTCTTTAATTGTCCCCCCGTATTCGTCATCAAGGGATTCAGATTTGATTTTCACTTCCGATTCGGAAACATTTTCTAAAGTTTGGACTTCCATTTCTGCTCTTTGTTGCGTTTCGGCGGTCGCGTCTTTCATGCTAGCCGCCTGCCCCTGAACAATGGGTACCGCGGTGCGCGATTCCCACTGTTCGACCGATTGTTCCGTATCCAAGTCTACCAAATTTTGGTAATTGTTGCCTTCACTCATTTTAATAATTTTCAATATAAATGCCAAATCTCAAATATAATTAGGATTACTCCCGCTACTTATTCTCGCTGACGTAACGGCCTGTACATATCCAGTACTTTGTTACGAGATTTGCAACATACAAAATTCGTGTCCAGAACAACCTCAAATACGAAGAATGTCCCGTCACCAGGTCGCCACGTGTAACCTCCCCCTCACTTATCGACCTTATTGACAGTGAAAAATTAAACCGCGTGTACCTAATGGAAATTTGGGAAAAAGCAATCGTCACCGAAGTTAATCTGTCGGTAAAGAGGGAGGAAAGGGTTACATCTAAATGAAAGGAAAAATGCAAACGAAACTGGTGGAAATTAAATTTGAAAAGGGGTAAAGTTAATGAAGAAAGTATATGTGCGGCCGTTACGTTAACAATTAAGTAGCGGTAATTAGATACTTGAGATTTGGGGGAAATTACGGTCGCCAGTCCTAAGGACAATTACTATAGTAACTGAAAAAGAAAGGTAATTACACATATAATTAGCACTAGAAGCGTGGCAACTGAAGGTTGACACGTGCAGTGTGAAAACTGAAAGTTTCTCAGAAGTAATACCTTTCGCTGCACTCTGACTTAATTTAGCAAAAGAATTAATAAAACCGGAAAACTGAAAGTTAATTTAATGACTGAAATTAATAAGAAGCTTTCTTTCTTAAGCACATCGAAATTCAGTAAAATACGGTTAGTCTTGGCCTACCTCAACAATCATTTCAAAAGGTACTTGAATCTACGCAATTTAGAAGTAAGAGATTTAGCTTTGAACTTGAATTAAATGATTCTGAACAATTAACAATAGTAAAATTTAGTACGTACCTAGCTGAGCTGCAGTCACAGGTAGGCTAAAATACGGTAACAAAACTCGCACTCTTAATTTGTGCTTGCGTAATCTAAATATTGTAGCCAGCTATGAATACTTAAACTGAACTTTGAAATTAAAGCAGTGAAATGGAATTATGCTGGCGTTTGAATTTCAACGACACTTGGGTTCATTTCGGATAAGGAAGGGACCCTGCTTGGCAATACAGTTGGGACAATGAGCAACAAGGGTTCATGCTAAGTTGCTGTAATTTTGCGAGGCAAATGGAACAATTTGAAAAGCTGAGGTCTGCCATACAGTTCTAAAACTTTACGTGCTTCCAGTCTTCCTTGTTGGTTGATTGAAGGTTTGAAGCCGTCGATCGAGGAGGTGGCGACAGTCACTCATTGTCGGCCGTCGCTGTTGCAGAAGCTGGATGTTGGCGCGCCTTCTTCTCAACACGGTCACCAGACGAAACGGGCTCTTGATGTGCGCCAGCTAATGCTTCCCGTCCGCGACACCATGTCAGAAACCATTATCGCAAGTCGAGAGCAATTACATGCTGCCAAACCCCGAAAGCGCGACAACTCGCGGGAGCTACACACAACACCTGCTCCACTCGCTACTCCAGCCAGACTCCTCTCTCTGCCCGCGCTCCACGCGGCAGAGTTCACTACCAAAGATCCTACACACTTTGATTCTTCACACGACCCATCGACGTAATCGTTCGATAGGAGTTTTCCCTAGGCAAGACCCAGCGTAAAAATACAAATAATATTTACGAAACAAACCAATTATACATCCACATAAGTGCATAAATATATATATACAAACAGTAAAACAATTACAATATATAAAGAGCCCGAAATGTCATATCTTGAGGTAACAAAACAAGGAAAAAAACAATAGTACAATAGATGGAAATAGGAGGATATGCATTTCCGGCGTTACACGTGCCCCACATTGTCTGAGGATGTTCGTGTAACGTAAACAGACTCAGAAAATGTCGCAAAAAAGAAACAGCGGAAATGCATATGCTCAAAACTTCAACAAAATTTAGCATTCGTCTAATTAACCATAAATCAATTTTTAGACCATAATAATTGAGTGGAGACACTCCTAATCTTATTCCACTCTGACATCTTGCACAAAATAAAACAGGTTGGCAACAATTTAAATTCATAGGAAATATAGAAAATGGTTTAGCTATTCCAAAATCATTAAAATTCGTAACACTATGAGAAATGGAATACTATTTGCAAAAGTAATTAGAGTGCATGGTCATAAAAACAGGTAGATCAAAATACGCAAATAAATAATTAATTACATAGAATACACATTTTATATAACCTTCTCATAATTATTACTCTTGCCATGAGAGTCCATTTAACGCTAAACAAGAAAATAATATACAGCAGATCAACAAAAACATAAATATTGAGAGCAGAATTCTTTCACATCAGCTGTGCGGGAAGAAAAACAACTCTGCCTTCTGTACTCGCAAGTACAAAGAATGCCGACAGCGGCACAAGAGCCGACAACGGCACAAGAGCCGACAGCGACTCCGCCTCGCCAGTATTGTTGCGCCTGCCTGTGCGGCACGCTTGATCTCACTCGCCCTGTGTAACGGCATTTCCAGAACGTCCGTTTCACTGAATTCTTTCGGAAAAACTAACTCCCTAGTAATCTCAAGGAGTCCATTAACACTATCACAGTGGATAACTCAACACTGTCCATCATCACACGCATGTACTAGCCTGAAACTTAAAATAGCGTCTAAGTACATCGGCAATGACTAGTGAAACACACATTCATGAAATCTTACAGCTAGTCACAAATTCATATTTACAATGCTTCATCTACTGTGTCTCAGCTGAAAACTTAAGCTAGCAGCTTGGATTTTCGATTGATTAATACTCACTCTCTCTTAAATCATTTAGTAAAATTTAATTACTTATTAATTACAACTTCCTTAATGTCCTCTTGGTCAGGCAAAAGCATGACAAGCTAGCAAATCGTTTAAATCTTACACTCTATACTCACATACTGTACAAATTACCCATTCTGTGGTATTAATCAATCCTAGCTTGGTACAATTTCAAGTCTACAATGTTCCGTATACCTAATAGTTTTCCAGAGCTTGGATATTCTAAGCAATAAGCATTTGTGTGAGGTATACCAATGACTTTATATGCTCCATTACAAACAAACTTAAATTTAGAGATTTCATTGTCTATCTCGCTCGATTTCTCATGAGCTTTTACAAGTACTAAGTCTCCGATTGCAAACTTAGCAAAACGCGCTTTAGCGTCATGACGACGTATGCGATCATCGGCTTTAAGCTTCATTACTTCTCGCAAACGATCTTTTTTCACACCAATAGTAATGGCAATCCGTGGAGGGAATTTGATTATCTCTTCCAATTCACTTTCTACACTTTTGTCAATGCTGAGATTCCTCACGTTACAGCATTTCAAATTCATTCCTGCGTCAGTGTCATCCGGCCAGTTAACAATGTGTATAGGCTGGTATTGCCTATGCACACCGTCTCCTGCCTCGTCAAATCCAACTACCATTGTTTTATCTAGTGACATACATGTCATAGTTTTGCTCTCGCAGTTAATCACTGCACGGTACTTTAATAGCCAATCTAACCCGATAATTACTTCCGTAGTTAAGTCTGGCACGACGACAAACTCTTGCTCAAATCGTGCCCCACATATCTCGAAGTTGACAAAAATCTCTTTTGTGACCGGTTTACTGGCCTTCCCAGTAGCACCGATAATTTTCACTCCTGTTACTGGCATAACTACGATGCCAGGTCTGTCTTTCAGTAACTCAAATATTTTCCCAGATACAGCACTCAATTCTGCACCGGTGTCAATCAACACGTTTAGTTGTAGGTCGTGCATATTAACAGACACTACTATCTGTCTACACTTGTCCTCGACTGTTTCTTTATTTTCCCACAGTAAATCCTCGTCTATATCCAGGTCATTCCAGAAACAACCATCCGGCTTTGATCCTAAATTCGGCTTATCTGGCGGCTTTTTAAGCCTCTGTTCACATACAGTTTTAATTTCAACACGTTTGTCCTGAGGCTTAGTCTGTAGCTTCAACTCCAATACCGAAACCTTTTCCTGTAACTCGTCAACTAGTGAGTGTTGCTTTGCTATCAATTCACTAATTGTCACCTTCGTTGATTCCACTTTGGTCAGATTGATCTCATCTGCCAATCTACCTGGAAGAATGTGCTCAGTAGCATCTGAAATTACTTCCTCTGGATCTGCGCAACCCACACTGCTACCGTCTGACCGTATAACGTCAGCTCTAACCTCATACACGCTGTAATCTATGTGCTTTTCTACCAATCGCTTCCGGCTATCACTAAAATATCCGTAATCTTTCTCCTTAATACTCTCGCAATGTTTAAACTGGATGTTCGCGTCGGATGGGTCGGCTACTTCTACCACTACAACTTTCGGTAAAGTCTGCCGGTTAGGACGAGAACTTTCCGTTATCAACTCCTGCGGGACGAAACACGACGCATCTTGCTCGTGCTCCCCCTTAACATCAACTATTTCTAGTAAAGTCTGCCGGTTAGAGCCAGAACTTTCTATCACTTCACAATCACTATCTTCCTGCGGGACGAGACGCGGAAAATTCTGCCCGCGCTCCCCATAAACACTTCTCCCGTACAGGCCCCTATAATCTCTTAGTTCGTCGTATAAGCGACCGAACTGCCTTAACCAACCTCATCCCTCTCTGCATCCCCTCGCTCGATGATGGACGGTTTATCCGACATCTGATCTTCTCTCAACACTTGCGAATCATTCTTAAACTCAATCTCCAGTTCCACCGTGGGTCTTACAGCTGCCACTTTATAATCGATTTCCGGAACACTGCTTAATTTGTTCTCACTGACAGTGAATGTATTTTCTACTGCCGTGTCTACAGCTGATCTACTACTTGTGGGCGCACTCCTTTCTCTTAACACTGGCACACTCTCTCGCCGTTGATTATTCCATACGGAATTTTCATAAAGACGACACCTGGGTTTTCTCCTGTTATTGGCCCGCCAAAATTTCTCCACGCCCGGTCGGCCCCTCACCGGCGCGGCCAATGGTTTCCCTGTCTCGTCCCAGCAGATACGCTCCCCGGATACTGCTGAGGCGGCTGGTCACACCCTCTGGCGTTATTACTATTCTGCGCAGCCCGTATCACGCTAGTATGATACTGGTTTCCGTCATTCCGGTTAATATTTGCATTGTACCGATTGTCATTACGGCCCGAACCAATATTGTTATTGCTGCCAAGATTGCGGTATGCATTATTCCCATAGTTATCGTTGTTGTGGTTCCCGTTGTTGTTACCACGGCCTCTACCACTGTCGCGATTATTGCCCCAATTGTCCTCGTCCTCAACTCTTTCTAGGAAATCATTGATTGTCTTGTAACTGCTTCCTATGTAGCGTTTTGTATCATCTGGAAGCTTCTTGTAGAGTTCCCAGACTATTTCGGATTCCGTGCGGCGATCACGCAAATATTCCAACTTTATGATCCAGCCCTCACAAAACTCCTTCATCGAAACGCGCGAATTCGCATCGAAAGGCCTCGATACGACAAATTCGCGCCAGACACCTTGCTGTTTCTGCTCTGACCAGTATTCAGCCAGAAACAAATTTTTAAACTCGTCAAAAGTCAGGTTCGTAATGTTGAGGTTTAAACCCCAACGCTTGGCATCACCAGCCAACACATCAATAACCGCATTAATTTTTCTCTCATTAGTCCATGATTTGGGTAAAACTCTTTCACAATTTTTAATGAAATCCGTCGGGTGTATACCGCCTTTTTTCAAGGGGTCGAACCGCTACTCTTTCGTCAACAATTCCGAACTATGTGCACAGATTGGCACATAGCTCTGTTTTTCTTCAAGTTTCTTTTCTAATTCCGACACTCTCGTAATCACTTGGCAAGTGGTTGTCGCAAGCGTTCCCACTTCCCTCTTTTTCTCTTCGCAGGGATTAGCCTGCTTCCTCACTTTGGTATCTACTTCGGATACTAAAGCCTTTAAAGTTTCCACCTTCTGTTGATCCTCTTTTCTCACTAATTGAATTTGTTCCGTCACCTTATTCTCGATGATCGGAGCAACTGCGTCTCCTACACTTTTCTCGATTCTGCTAATTTCGGAATCAAAACGAGTATTTATGCTCGCAATTTCCGCCTGAACACCTATCATTTCCTGTTTAAGATTACCGATTTCGGTATTAATCACGACAATATCGTCTTTGATTTTATCAACTTTTGTGTTAAAAACTTCAACATTGTTGTTAACAACATTAATAGCTTTGTTCTGATGGTCTAGCATTCGTTCAAGTTTTTTAGACTGAGCTTCTTGCTTGGCAGCCTGAGCGTCTTGTTTGGCAGTCTGAGCTTCTTGTTTGGCAGCCTGAGCTTCTTGCTTGGCAGCCTGATCGTCTTGCTTGGCAGACAGAGCTTTAATTTCTGCCGATTGACTCTTGATTTCGTTAATCAAAACATTCAATAAATCAGTTAAATTCCCGGAAACTACCGGTTTTACTTCAGTAGCGGCTTCCTCTTTAATTGTCCCCCCCGTATTCGTCATCAATGGATTCAGATTTGATTTTCACCTCCGATTCCGAAACATTTTTTAAGTCTGGAATTCCATTTCTGCTCTTTGTTGCGTTTCGGCGGTCGCATCTTTCATGCTAGCCGCCTGCCCCGGAACAATGGGAACCGCGGTGCGCGTTTCCCACTGTTCGACCAATTGTTCCGTATCTAAGTCTACCAAATTTTGGTAATTGTTGCCTTCACTCATTTTAATAATTTTCAATATAAATGCAAAATATCAACTCTAATTAGGATTCCTCACACTAATATTCTCGCTGACGTATCGACCATTTCGTAACCAGTACTTTTTTACGAGATTTGCACAATGCAAAATTCGTGTCCAGAACAACCTGAAATTTGGAGATTGTCCTGTCACGGTCGCCACGTGTAACCTCCCCCCTCACTTATCGACCTTAATGACAGTGAAAAATTAAACCACGTGTACCTAATGGAAATTTGGGAAAAGCAATCGTCACCGAAGTTAATCTGTGGGTAAAGAGTAGGAAAGGGTTACATCTAAATGAAAGGAAAAATGCAAATGAAACTGGTGGAAATTAATTTTGAAAAGGGGTAAAGATAATGAAGAAAGTAAATGTGCGGCCGTTACGTTAACAATTAACCAGCGGTAATTAGATATTTGAGATTTGGGGGAAATTACGGTCGCCAGTCCTAAGGACAATTACTATAGTAACTGAAAAAGAAAGGTAATTACACATATAATTAGCACTAGAACCGTGGCAACTGAAGGTTGACACGTGTAGTGTGAAAACTGAAAGTTTCTCAGAAGTAATAACTTTCGCTGCACTCTGACTTAATTTTGCAAAAGAATTAATAAAACCGGAAAACTGAAAGTTAATTTAGTGATTGAAATTAATAAGAAGCTTTCTTTCTTAAGCACATCGAAAATCAGTAAAATACGGTTAGTCTTGGACTACCTCAACAATCATTTCAAAAGGTACTTGAATCTACGCAATTTAGAAATAAGAGATTTAGCTTTGAACTTGAATTAAATGATTCTGAACAATTAACAATAGTAAAATTTAGTACGTACCAAGCTGAGCTGCAGTCACAGGTAAGCTAAAATATGGTAACAAAACTCGCACTCTTAATTTGTGCTTGCGTCATCTAAATATTGTAGCCAGCTATGAATACTTAAACTGAACTTTGAAATTAAAGCAGTGAAATCTAATTATAATATTTTAATGCTGGCGTTTGAATTTCAACGACACTCGGGTTCATTTCGGAAAAGGAAGGGACCCTGCTTGGCAATGCAATTGGGACAATGAGCAACAAAGGTTCATGCTAAGTTGCTGTAATTTTGCGAGGCAAATGGAACAATTTGAAAAGCTGAGGTCTGCCATACAGTTCTAAAACTTTACGTGCTTCCAGTCTTCCTTGTTGGTTGATTGAAGGTTTGAAGCCGTTTATCGAGGAGGTGGCGACAGTCTCTCATTGTCAGCCGTCGCTGTTGCAGAAGCTGGATGTTGGCACGCCTTCTTCTCAACACGGTCACCAGACGAAACGGGCTCTTGATGTGCGCCAGCTAATGCTTCCCGTCCGCGACACCATGTCAGAAACTATTATCGCAAGTCGAGCGCAATTACATGCTGCTAAACCCCGAAAGCGCGGCAACTCGCGGGAGCTACTCACAACACACCTGCTCCACTCGCTACTCCAGCCATACTCCCCTTTGCCCGCGCTCCACGCGGCAGAGTTCACTACCAAAGATCCTACACACTTTGATTCTTCACACGACCCATCGATGTAATCGTTCGATATCAGTTTTCCCTAGGCAAGACCCAGCGTAAAAATACAAATAATATTTACGAAACAAACCAATTATACATCGACATAAGTGCATAAATATATATATATACAAACAGTAAAACAATTACGCTATATAAAGAGACAGAAATGTCATATCTTGAGGTAACTAAACAAGGAAAAAAATAATAGTACAATAGATGGAAATAGGAGGATATGCATTTCCGACGTTACAAACTAGGCCTCATACAGTGATTAAGTAGTAAATTTTTCGGATACCAACAATCATAGTCACCTCCATCGTGGTATAGGTGCCCTTCATTTTGCATTTGGAGACGCCTTATGTGTGTAACACTTTATATCTATTGCGTTGTAATGACTTGATAGCGTATCACCGTGAGGATCCAGCCGCCCACACACACACACACACACACACACACACACACACACACACATGCATATGGTTCACACATATATGTCATTTTTATTCTTTATAATTCCTGACACGGATTCTACTCTGGTATTTGATAACGAGTAAGCAGCTGGAATTGCATATATGTAGTCTCATGATGTTTCCATTTTTGAAGTTATACGTACCTATGTTTATTACGTATTAGTAGTGAGACTTGTCCTCCATCTTTTAGTTCACTCATTTTATTATCATTTTAGCCTTTTGGTGGCGTAATTAGGACATACGTTTTATCAACGGTTTAACCACTTTTCGAGGTCGCTCACTTTTTTATTTCTGCGTAATAAACATAGCTTCTGGAACCTTCGCATACGATGGCGTCATGCTGCAGAGTTACTTATATTTTATTGATAAGTGACACATACTATTTCATGAATCTCCAGATAGTAAACTTATTCGATGTAATTATTGTAGTTATTACTGCTGAAAATCTGTGAAATCTAATGATGGTGTTTTGTTTCGGAGAAACCGTTAGTCTGTATAATAAAATGGAGAAGAACATGCAATTTACGGCTTTTTCGATATTTATTACATGCATATAGCCTGCTGCCCCTCCATCCATCATAGCAAGGATTGATCGACCTAAATTAAAACAAAGTGCAGTTGGATGTCCCCATTCAGGCACTGAGTATTTAAGACGCGTTAGCCCGGACTGGACACTGATCACTGAATCACAGGATCGAGGCCACGTTGTACGTACAGTCCCAGAATTCGTGTGATATGATTTACGGAGACCTAAATCGCCCTGGTCCCACCGGGACTTGAGCTCCAGTCTTGACCAAAACAAGTCCACCAACACTAACACGTGCAGATGGAGAACGTACGCATTGAACCTATGCTAAAACCATAGAGTAAATATCTGTGGAGTGAGCATTGCGTTCTGCGCATGTTGTCAACATTAAACCAGGATTGTCACGTGTTTTCGGGACTTTGCTGTGCGTGTGTGCTTTCCGCAGAGTTTGAAGTTTATAACATCAAGAGTTTTCGTTCTGTTTTCACCGTTTGTTGATAGTGTAATAGAAAAATATGTGAAAGGAGGGATAGTAACTTTTCATGGGTACTATGTTAAAATTTTCGAGACGCATTATAATTAAGGTTTGATTCTGTAGACCTATTTTTCTACGATTTTATGACCATACAATACATATTACGGCTCGTAAAAAAGCTTACAAACAATCGCTTCCTCTCGTAAATTTGCTAGTGGAACAGGAAAGGGAATGGTTACTTGTTTCATCAAATACTATCCTTCCTGCATTTATCAGTGACTTGTCGATTATGTATATAGATTTGAAAGACGGGAGACAGGTGAATTCAATAGAGTGGGAGTCTGTAATTGTCTTCGTATAATATGTGTATCAAAACCTTTCTTTTACTATAAAGTTACAGTAGGAGACCATGTTAAGTGTGTCTAGGACATGGAGAATGATTTATATTTTAGTTTCCCGAAGGATGGACAGCGAGTAAAGATGTGGCTCCAGAAAATAAGGAGGAGTAATTTTGTCCCCACAAACTATTGTAAAGTATGTTTAAAACACTTTGAAGAGGAATGGTTAGACAGAAAAAAAAATTTGGGCGCATGTGGCTGAAGGTAGATGCTATACCAACTATTTTTAGTTTTCCACAGCACCCACTACCAATTTCTGCATTCAGCTTAAATACATTTTCAGCACAAATCAAATAAAAAACACAATAGTGTAGCTAATCAAAGTACACATTCATCTTCTTTGGTGTATTTTGCCTCTATTTTCTTCACCATTTGATTAAGACGCGTAAAATATTAGTAATCGTGTCCCCAAAGTCTTTCATTTGTGTCACTTTCCACTTTCCTTAACGGTGTTATATGAGTTGACTGTTACATGACCAACTGTATTTGCTTTACAGTACGTTTATTCTACGATCACCTTTTCTCCCCCTTCTTACTCAGTCTACTATTTATTTAAAAAACTGGGAGCAAGTACATAAAATGCGTTAAATAAACACTTAAATTTGTCACCAGTAAGAAAAATTGTGCTTTAGGTGGCAAAAATGAGAAAATAAATACGCAGAAATAGCAGAAGAAAAGGACGAATTAGCAGGGATGTAATCGCTAATGTGTGGCAAATTCGGTGTTTTTCGGACACTTGCAAAAGTAGTAGTGTACTGTCAAGTCGTTTTGCAAGATTATCACTGCAAAAATTTACGTCAGGCTATGTAATGCTATAAAGTGCCGTATCATACCGGAAACTACCAAAAATCGAGTGCATCTGAACTGTGACACCTATCGCAAAGAAGCAGAATGCAATATCACTTGCTCTTAAAAGTTACGTAGCTGGTTTATTAACGGTATCAAATGGATACTGTTAAAATGTCTGCGCAACATATATAAATAATCCACGACACGTACGAAAAGAATCCGTCTGTGCTAGGGATGTAGTGACATTCTAAATATACAGGGCGCTATGCGGACAAACACACGACGTCCCGAGAACACGTGACCAGGCCGGCAATGTATGTTGACAACACAAAATCTGTTCTGCGCATGTGAATACTCAATCCAGGAATATTTACTCTATGGCTAAGATTCTTGAACGGGAAGCAGAAAATTGATAGCGATGTATCAATTTAGCCAAAACCTCCGATTTTAAGATATATTTTATTCGTGTTCAGATTTTAAAATGACTGTTGTTATATTAATCGAACTGACATTTGCGGTATTCGGAAGTCGACTGAAAAATTCTAATCTGTTTATCCAGATAATACAAAATGAAATCTGTAACTCCTGCTCAGCCTACACTCTCCCTGAATGATTCTCAAGAAATCTTGTAAATATTTCTGCAAAATCTCTTGACATAATAGTCAGAGTATCATCAAGAAAGCGGTTCTAAAATAAACCATCGTTCACTGCCTGTATACGATTATGCTGTCCTCTCGTCTTCAATAACATTCTCTCTGATAAATGCCACTATGCGACCGAAATAAGACATTAACATGACAACGCGACTACGAAAACCGTAACTGCTATTTTTAACGGCGTCCATGTGTGATTACATTTTCCGAGGTTTGATTCTAACCGTACAGTAGCTGAAAGAAACGTGTAGTTAGTAGGTGTGAGAATCCGTACTTGTCTCTGTACTATAGAAAATATAGTTTCGCAAATATCGGTTCCTCTGAAATGCACACCATATATACTATAGAGCGAATATATGTCAGCAAGGAATTTCATTTAAAGCTTTGTACGGAAGAAAAAAGTAGATGGGGGCTTTCATCGGATTATAATGAAAAATTGCTGCGCCACGTTGATTTTCTCGATTAATGAAATTTGCGTTCCATGTAGAAGTTAAATTAGCCCCGGAGGTCCAATTGATCCCCAAAGCCCCCCGAAGCGCCATACGTCCCTCCCGTCTCTCTCCATCTGCTGCAGCAGAGCCCTCTGTCACGCGAAGCTGCAAACAAAAAGTGATCAAAGCTGACATCATGGAGCAAATTTCGTCGTTGCCCGCTATATTCACAGAAGCCGTCTCCGTGGCAGTGCACTAACAGTGTGTGTTTATGGAGTGTGTTGCAGAGGAAATAAGCAGTCTAAATTCATAAGTAGAATTCGTAAGGAGAAATTTTACAATACTGTATTAATGAACACTGTCGGAAAGAAATGTAATTTTAAGTTTCGCAGACGCCGAAATTATTATAGACAGCCGAAGAACAGAAAGGCAAAAGATGGAATCGACAGTAACCTGTTTAAGAATAGCCTCCTACGGGGAGCGAGGAAAACAGACTCTACATCTACATCTACATGATTACTCTGTAATTCACATTTAAGTGCTTGGCAGAGGGTTCATCGAACCACAATCATACTATCTCCCTACCATTCCACTCCCGAACAGCGCGCGGGAAAAACGAACAACTAAACCTCTCTGTTCGAGCTCTGATTTTTCTTATTTTATTTTGATGATCATTCCTACCTATGTAGATTGGGCTCAACAAAATATTTTCGCATTCGGAAGAGAAAGTTGGTGACTGAAATTTCGTAAATAGATCTCGCCGCGACGAAAAACGTCTTTGCTTTAATGACTTCCATCCCAACTCGCATATCATATCTGCCACACTCTCTCCCCTATTACGTGATAATACAAAACGAGCTGCCCTTTTTTGTACCCTTTCGATGTCCTCCGTCAATCCCACCTGGAAAGGATCCCACACCGCGCAGTAATATTCTAACGAGTCTAGTGTAAGCTGCCTCTTTAGTGGACTTGTTGCATCTTCTAAGTGTCCTGCTAATGAAACGCAGCCTTTCGCTCGCCTTCCCCACAATATTGTCTATGTGGTCCTTCCAACTGAAGTTGTTCGAAATTTTAACACCCAGGTACTTAGTTGAATTGACAGACCTGAGAATTGTACTATTTATCGAGTAATCGAATTCCAACGGATTTCTTTTGGACCTCACGTGGATCACCTCACACTTTTCGTTATTTAGCGTCAAATGCCACCTGCCACACCATACAGCAATCTTTTCTAAATCGCTTTGCAACTGATACTGGTCTTCGGATGACCTTGCTATACGGTAAATTACAGCATCATCTGCGAACAACCTAAGAGAACTGCTCAGATTGTCACCCAGGTCGTTTATATAGATCAAGAACAGCAGATGTCCCAGGACGTTTCCCTGGGGAACACCTGATATCACTTCAGTTTTACTCGATGATTTGCCGTCTATTACTACGAACTGCGACCTACCTGACAGGAAATCACAAATCCAGTCGCACAACTGAGACGATACTCCATAGGCCCGTAGCTTGATTACAAGTCGCTTGTGAGGAACGGTGTCAAAAGCTTCCCGGAAATCTAGAAATACGGAATCAACTTGAGATCCCCTGTCGATAGAGGCCCTTACTTCGTGCGAAGAGCAATATGACACAGTGGAAATTGAATTTTGATTATCTCGGATTAAAACGATACGACGCCTTTAAAAAACGCTGCGTCAGTCACCTTCGTTTGTAAAGTTAAGCGTGATCAACATGCTTCGTTACGGATTAATTAATCAACAACATTTGATGTAACACAAGCCGTATCTTGAGATACTAATTTCTCGTTAATACTGTTAGTCATCATTTTTGTCTTTGTGTTCTTTTATGTATTACGGTGGGCAGAAGTTCACAATTGTGTCTTCGTAGACGAATAGTTTGGTAATTTCCACATTTATCAGCAAGTCCCTTGTGTGGTAGTGTGATGATATGACGTATAAAGAAAAGAATGTAATTGTAAGAAACCGGTAGCATCCTTTAGATTTAAGTTGCAGATGTATGTGAAGCAAGTGACATGTAAAAACAGCTTTCGAGATCACTAGGCTGACCGATAACGTTTGCAAATAGTTTTTCCACGCATGGATTTCTACATCTACATTGATACTCCGCAAGCCACCCAACGGTGTGTGGTGGAGGGCACTTTACGTGCCACTGTCATTACCTCCCTTTCCTGTTCCAGTCGCGTATGGTTCGCGGGAAGAACGACTGTCGGAAAGCCTCCGTGCGCGCTCTAATCTCTCTAATTTTACATTCGTGATCTCCTCGGGAGGTATAAGTAGGGGGAAGCAATATATTCGATACCTCATCCAGAAACGCACACTCTCGAAACCTGGCGAACAAGCTACACCGCGATGCAGAGCGCCTCTCTTGCAGAGTCTGCCACTTGAGTTTATTAAACATCTCCGTAACGCTATCATGGTTACCAAATAACCCTGTGACGAAACGCGCCGCTCTTCTTTGGATCTTCTCTATCTCCTCCGTCAGACCGATCTGGTACGGATCCCACACTGATGAGCAATACTCAAGTATAGGTCGAACGAGTGTTTTGTAAGCCACCTCCTTTGTTGATGGACTACATTTTCTAAGCACTCTCCCAATGAATCTCAACCTGGTACCCGCCTTACCAACAATTAATTTTATATGATCATTCCACTTCAAATCGTTCCGCACGCATACTCCCAGATATTTTACAGAAGTAACTGCTACCAGTGTTTGTTCCGCTATCATATAATCATACAATAAAGGATCCTTCTTTCTATGTATTCGCAATACATTACATTTGGCAGCTGCCACTCCCTGCACCAAGTGCCTATCCGCTGCAGATCTTCCTGCATTTCGCTACAATTTTCTAATGCTGCAACTTTTCTGTATACTACAGCATCATCCGCGAAAAGCCGCATGGAACTTCCGAGGTTTGGATTATAGGTTGGAGTTACAGTACAGAATATATAGCAGGGCTGGTTTGTGACTGATTCTTATCACTCCGAATAACAATTGACCCACAAGGTATGGTGGAAAGGGTGAGAAATTAAACTTTAACTGTGAGATGTGTGGAGCAATTTCAACTAAAATTAGTGTAGATGGTTCAAATGGCTCTGAGCACTATGGGACTCAACTGCTGTGGTCATCAGTCCCCTAGAACTTAGAACTACTTAAAACCAACTAACCTAAGGACATCACACACACCCATGCCCGAAGCAGGATTCGAACCTGCGACCGTAGCAGCAGCGCGGCTCCGGACTGGAGCCCCTAGAACCGCACAGTCACCGCGGCCGGCAAAATTAGTGCATATATCACTTAATATCTGAGGGAACTTGCCAAGTACCCCTACGTTTGATAGCAAAAAGGTGATAATGTAGACAATCGGAAATGATCTACTGTATTAATAGCATTTATGATATTGTGTTCCATAGCTGACTCAATGTTAAAGAAAGCCACCAAACTATGTTGAAGATAAGTTTATTACCCAAAGCCGGTTTCGTTCTAATGTGCATCGTCAGGTTGTAGTGTAACGACGTAAGATTTTGTTTAAATGATTTTCTTTTGACATATGACCATGTACGGACTTCGTCACCTAAGTCAGTTACAACACACTTCAAAATCATTTAAATTCTTTTTAAATTGTCTCAGAATGGTTCTTGAACGAAACTGTAAAACATCATCATTTGAGTCGTATGTGCAGAATTACGTCACTCAGTCCAATTGGTTTTGCGCAAACTTTTTTCAATTTAGATGTCGTTTGTTTCTCCTCAGAAATTATATTATCGGAAGTGATCTGATTTAATAAATATTAGAACCACATTGAATAAACTTTCAAGAATCAAACTCGCGATGAACGTTGTGAAAAATTAATAATCTTGTCAAATAAATTACGTAACATAATTCTTCATAAATAAATTCTCGGAACACGTATTTAAACTCTAGTAGCATCCACTAGTTTATTACCTTCCTACATATAGACGTGAACCTGAGCCTTGACAAGATAGAACTGAACATTTACAACATGATTAAACTTTCTATGACGTCATTGTTGTAGAAACATTACAAATACTTAATTTTCAGTTTTTAGAAGCACGACGCAACAACTCGGTTTCAGGATCTTCTGTTGCTCTTTGGCTGTCGACCCGCGACGTATAGTGGCCAGCAATTTTCTCTCTGGTCCCGGCAGCGAAGATGCTGTCTCCGTTCGCTGCGCCGCCCTCTCCGTACATGAAACATAAAAAATAAATACAAAACTTTAGACAATTCACAACCATTACAAATATTACAAAAATACATAAACAAAAACTAAATTACACTTATATTCACCTGCAAACTGGACTGACACTGGTGGATGGGTGACGCTTCAATTTCGCGTCCCACTACAAGATGATACTGAAATTTGCCAACAGTCGTTGTAGGTAGTTCTCACAGAATTTTAACATTATAAAGTGTGGTACTGTTCAGAAAATAAAATGGAAATGTCGTGTGGCTAGGGCCTCCCGTCGGGTAGACCGTTCGCCTGGTGCAGGTCTTTCGATTTGACGCCACTTCGGCGACCTGCGCGTCGATGGGGATGAAATGATGATGATTAGGACAACACAACACCCAGTCCCTGAGCGGAGAAAATTTCCGACCCAGCCGGGATTCGAACCCGGGCCCTTAGGATTGACAGTCTGTCACAACAGCAGCTGACAGCCATGGAACAACCAGGCTGCAATCATCAGGGTGCACATAGCTTTGACAGCGTGAGATGTTGTGATTCTAAAATTATGAACACCTTTTTTATTATTCTCACTGTTACTGAGGCTTTCTTACAATATCAATGCCTTTTACTTTAATTGTATAATAATTAGGGTATATCAAAAGCACAGTTCTCGGGTGGCAACCACAGAACCATGACACTGTGATCACCAGGTAGCAACTACACACGATTGCACCTACTGCTCCCGTCAAGATATTTTAAAATTATTATTATTACTTTAACAAAATGTGCATGACTGTTTATGTAATTTAGAACGGTATAGAATAACTAAAACACTAATTTTAAAAACGTAAGCATAACAGCTGTGAGGTGCCGGTTGAGCTGTGACCTACAGAGAAGGGAACATCCCTCCAAGATGATGCAAATTTAAGAAAAGTATGATGTCGTTCAACGGAAACGTCTTATAAAATAATAACTATTAGAAGCTGCCCAGTCTAGCAAGAAAACAGATACCGCATCAGGAAAAAAAGAATTGGAAATTTGTGGTAAGTTCCAATAGGACCAAACTGCTGAGGTCATCGGTCCCTAGGCTTACACACTACTTAATCTAACTTAAACTAACTTAAGGGAAGTACAACACACACACCCATACCCGACGGAGGACTCGAACCTCCGACGGGGGAAACCGCGCGAACCGTGACAAGGCGCTTCAGACTGCTCGGCTACTCCGCGAGGCAACTCATCAGCTATGGTACATTAATGATGGGGGCATGTTTCAACAATCAATACAAGCGGCCACTGTAACAATTTCCTTTACTAGCGTACAGTATAAACATGTGTAATACCCACTGAGATAATTACATGAACATTTAATGAACGGACTATGGATCGACATTGAGAAATCTAACCTTGCCACAGGTGGAGGAACAGAGTAAAAGCATAATCATGAAACTAAATCGAGAATACACCTTATGACTGCAAGTATGGTTAGTCAATTATACAAAGATCCCTGGAAAGCAAAGAGTACGGACATCAGAATAATCAAAAAGTGCATGGCGGAAGCAACTAGCTGCCTGCAGACGTTATAACTGTGAAGTTAACCCAAGTTGAAAGTTAACTAGCACACGTCCTCCTCAATTCGGTGCCTCCGTTGCTGGATGATTCTTACCACTTTGGTACAGAATGAATGTGAAAGATTGTGGCAGTAACAGCTAGAAATTCTGAGTTCAGGTCGACTTCTGTACTCAGTACTAATATGGAGACATCCTTACAACAGAAAGTCATTTCTCATTGGCCGCCTGACAAAAGTTTTTACTCTTCTATCTCCCGGCACCCAGTATTCTCTTCGACGTTCTTTCCGCAAGTGCTCTGACTTAACTTCCTACCAGAGTAGAAATCCCGTGGCCAATTACCGCAGACCTTGCGAGTTCCGAATAGTAATAATTTTGTACATAAGTTAAAGAAACTCCTACTCACACCGACTTTGTCACGATTAACTAATGATTGCCTGACATGGGAAGGAAGGCATAAAAACACTACTAGTCCTTGACAGGTATCTAGCCCTGTCCTACCGAATGGCGTACAATTATGGACATGTGGGAAAGCATATGTTCTACAGAAATAATTGCTATGAGTCAATCCGAGAGCCCGTTGCATCGATTTCAAACTAAAATTCTTTCATGCAGAGGCAGAGGAGCACATTGTCTTTCCAAAAGCATTTCTTAAGGCATTGTATAACGGAGTTTTACGATAGGTAGGCCAGTGCTTGGTCCACATGGTATGCAGAGATGGGCTAATTCTGCCAATTCAAAGAGCGAATTCTGCTCTGACTACCTGCTCTGAAGGACAGATCTCAACCCTAAACACCTTTATAGCCCCTCCTGGTCCTTTTAATTAAAGTTCTGTGTCGCCGCACCTAGGTAGGAAGCATTCAAGGCTGCAGAATATAATACGACACTAACCATAATAAAAAGAAGGGAAGAGAAGAAGTAATTAGCAGCACAGTCACTGGTAGTACTGAATATCGCCTGCAGTTATGATGCAGAGTAAAAGGGTCGACTTCATTAACTTTGGGGATGAGCATATAACATTATGAAATCAGTTCTTGAATAAGCTGCCACATAACACAGCTTCTCTGGCTAGTTGTAATATATAATGTACTGTCATGGATATTATTTCTTCTTAATTAAACATCTAATATCACGACCACATTTGTCGAAAATTAGATCACTTTCATAACGGAAATTTGCAGAAAAAATTTGTATTTTTTTTTGGGGAGGGGGGGGGGATAGTAATATGTAAGGTGTGAAGTACTGTTGGCTGTGAACTGAGACAGGCTGCATGAGTACACAATAGACAACTAAAGCCACTTAATGAGTCCCAACTATATTTATTATGTTGACCTGGCCTACGAACAAATAGTCTGAAAGTTTCATTGAGATCAGGTTACAATCAAACAATATGTGTTCTGTTCACCTATTGTATGAAAAAGTCTTTTGAAGATTTCTCTGGAATTATCTTGCAGGCAAACATTAGAGGTGCAGTTATTGTCATGCTATGTAGTGCCACGATCTGTGCGTGCAGAATGTTGGAAGACTATGTATGTACTTCAACACTATGTCTTTTATATTTTTGTTAATACCGTTCCTTGTGATGTGCATAATGGCTTGAAAATTGCATGCAACTGCAGCTGGAACATTAATGAATTACAAAAAAGATCTTCTTCCGTACAAGATGCAGGAAACAGTTGACAATCGTGTAGGTGCACTACAACCTGTGGTTCCGCTCAGTCCTCTTGGTGATATTCACAGGGAAATTAAATCTAGAGGTTATTCCTAGATCTTCCAACCCCAGAACGAAAAAGGGTGAGTGACGTCAACACTGTACAGTTCATTTCGTGCCCAGGTAAGAAAGTTTCAGAAGGGAGGGGCCAGGTACGGTTATCCTCAAGACGATAAATCCACAGTTGTTGCCTTGCTATATTTGTAAGGCTGAAATGTTCTTGAGGACATTTCTTCGTTACCTCAACAATCGGGATCCTTGAACGTGTTTCCTGTGAGGCTATGCTGCTGATACTGATGTGTTCACTTTGGTTTGGCAGCTACTTCACGACAAATATCTAAAGGTGCTATGTCTGCGTGCTGGTACCGTTTAGCAAGTAGCCTAGGTTTAAAAATCCGGGTACTGAGCCCTCATGTTTCCATCAGCTCTTTGTCAACTGTGTTTGCGTCGATAGACCTGTACCAGACGAGGCTCGCATACTCTGTGTTGCTTGTGCCATTGTAGCGTAATAAACATACTTTAACAGAGCTGTGGTGTTTTATTAACATTATTAGCACCGGTGACATAACCAAGTCTCTGTGTGGTCGTTCTCTGATTGGTGACAATGCGGATAAGTTTCATCTCAACAGGCAGTCCAACGGTGGGATTGTGACACCGAAATAAACAAAATAAAAAGCGAGTAATCATTAGGTTTGAGAGAGTTATTTTTTTTCCCCCTTGACTTTTCCCCCTGCGTCAACAATATGCTGTTAGAATTTGCAGTCATTCTGAGCTGTGTTTCTCTTCCTACAGCGTTTTGAAACTGTAAATTTAAATAGGGTGGCCTTGTATAACAGTACGCTAGCAGAGACTGAACCAATGCCTATGAAACAGTGTGTTACGATTCTTCCAGAATAGTGTTAAGAAACTACATTCATCCGTCTGAAAAAAGGCACATTGGTTATGTAGGTAAATAAAAGAGTTGCGTGCGCCAATCATACAAGAAAGACCGGCCCCTAAGTGTGCATGCTCCAGCTCGATAAAAAGAAGAATACGTTTATCCATCTAATATTTAAATTACATTTAATCAGTTAGCCAAGAATGTTAACAAAATTTAGTTGTTTTCAAGTACTATTCGCTAGATTTTCCGAAAAAACGGTGTGTTGTGTAGGTCAGACGGGCATTTAAGACAAGAAAAGTATATAAATGGTTTTTGGTAGTACGCTAAAATGTCGTGTGACTAGGGCCTCCCGTCGGGTAGACCGTTCGCCGGGCGGAAGTCTTTCAATTTGACGCCACTTCGGCAACTTGCGCGTCAATGGGGATGAAATTGTGATGATTAGGACAACACAACACCCAGACCTTGAGCGGAGAACATCTCCAACCCCGCCGGAAATCGAACCCGGGCCGTTAGGATTGACATTCTGTCGCGCTGACCACTCAGCTACCGGGGGTGGACTGGTAGTATACTGATTTTGTATTATTTAAACTTGTAACGAAAAGGAAGTCAGTACACAGAAAGCATTTAAATACGTCGTGGTGCATGAAAAAATAGGTATACATTAATACAGAGGATGTTGCGTGCACACTGGGACAGCCATAATACATCTTAACAGATATTCGAAAAAAAATAGATTTATTTTTTCAGGTGTTGCGCGTAATGACTGCCAGTACGTTTGAGTGACGTCTGATTTTTACATGAGCAGATCAGTTCAGAACTCCCTGCTAGAAGGTATTTTGTGAAGCACTGGCGTGGTTAGTCGTCTTTTTCCGCCGACAATGCTTCTCTAACAACTAGACCAAGTCGCAAGACCTGAGGTTCAACTGTTTGGCGCCAGGAATGATTGCTTCGTCGTTGCGGCAGAAGTAACTGTGGGTTCGTCACGTTTGAGTCATTATCAGACACAAGACTGCAGAGCTTTCGTCGGTAGGTGAGACCAACGTCCCACCACTCTCATCATCGCTCGAGATTTCATTACGTTATGATCGATTTCCATCAAAGTCGAATGGTTTCTCCAGCTCATTGCGTGTCTCATCTAATGACACTAAAGAAACATTTTTACGAATTTTACCTTTAATCAAGTTATTATTCTTATATCATTACTACACTGGCGAAAAGAATCTCAACGCCAAGAAGGAGTTGTGCGACATAAACGAAAGTTGGAAGATGTGTTTCTACACCTGAAGGATGACTGCTATTCATACACTACTGGCCATTAAAATTGCTACCAGGAAGAAATGAAGATAATAAACGCGTATGCACTGGACAAATATATTATACTAGAACTGATATGTGATTACATTTTCACGCAATGTGGGTGCGTAGATCCTGAAAAATCAGTACCCAGAACAACCACCTCTGGCCGTACTAACGGCCCTGAAACGCCTGGGCATTTAGTCAGAGCTTGGATGGCGTGTACAGGTACAGCTGCCCATGCAGCTTCAACACGATACCACGGTCAATTGGTGAGAGATCTGGAGAATGTGCTGGCCAGGGCAGCAGTCGAACATTTTCTGTATCCAGAAAGGCCCGTACAGGACGTGCAACATGCGGCCGTGCATTACCCTGACGAAATGTAGGGTTTAACAGGGACCGAATGAAGGGTAGAGCCACGGGTCGTAACACATGTGAAATGTAACGTCACTGTTCAAATTGCCGTCAATGCGAACAAGAGGTGACCGAGACGTGTAACCAATGGCACTTCATACCATCACGCCGGGTGATACGCCAGTATGCCGATGACGAATACACGCCTCCAACGTGCGTTCACCACGATGTTGTCGCCAAACACGGATGCGACCATCATGATGCTGTAAACAGGACCTGGATTCATCCGAAAAAATGACGTTTTACCATTCGTGCACCCAGGTTCGTCGTCGAGTACACCATCGCAGACGCTCCTGTCTGTGATGCAGCGTCAAGGGTAACCGCAGCCATGGTCTCCGTGCTGATAGTCCATGCAGCCGCAAACGTCGTCGAACTGTTCGTGCAGATGGTTGTGGTCTTGCAAACGTCCCCATCTGTTGACTCAGGGATCGAGACGTGGCTGCACTATCCGTCACAGCCATGAGGATAAGATGCCTGTTATCTCGACTGCTAGTGACACGAGGCCGTTGGGATCCAGCACGGCGTTCCGTATTACCCTCCTGAACCCGCCGATTCCATATTCTGCTAACAGTCATTGGATCTCGACCAACGCGAGCAGCAATGTCGCGATACGATAAACCGCAATCGCGATAGGTTACAATCTGACCTTTATCAAAGTCGGAAACGTGATATAACGCATTTTCCCTCCTTACACGAGGCATCACAACAACGTTTCACGAGGCAACGCCGGTCAACTGCTGTTTGTGCATGAGAAATCGGTTGGAAACTTTCCTCATGTCAGCACGTTGTAGGTGTTGCCACCGGCGCCAAACAAATGCTCTGAAAAGCTAATCATTTGCATATCACAGCATCTTAAATTGCTCGTCTGTAGCACGTCATCTTCGTGGTGTAGCAATTTTAATGGCCAGTAGTGTATATTGCTTAAGAGTATAAAATCAGGTTTGCTTTAAAAGGCCGCAGTGAAGATCGCGAGCGTTAGTTACCTTTCAGATGTACACGCTGGGTTGACGCTAGTCGAGAAGGCCTTTAAGGCGACAAAGACGGCATTATCAGCACATCACTAACTTTGAACGAGGTCGTGTAGTAGGGCTAAGGGAATGTGGATGTTCATTGTGCGATAGTGCAGAAAGACTTTGCACGCATGTAGTCACAGTACACGACTACTGGTAGCGGTGGTGGCGGGAATGCCAGGTCGCGGGAAGACAAGACTTTGGACGGCGACGTGGGACTGCGGAGGGGGAAGACCATCGCGTGCGGCGTATAGCCCTGGAGCATCGTGCTACTGCAGGAGCACTTTGAGCAGAAGTTGGCACCACGGAGACACAACGAACTGTTACAGATCAGTCACTTCAAGGATAGCTCCGACGAAGACGCCCTATAGCGTGCATGCACTCACTCCAAACCACCGCCATCAAGTGGTGTCAAGCGAGAGCTCATTCAAGGCTGGGGTGGAGGTCTGTTGTGTTTTCCGATGACAGCTGGTTCTTCCAAGGAGGAGGCCAATTCAGGGCCTTCAACTACTCTGTCTCCGTGCTAGATACATTGGGTGTATAGCTGGAGCTATCGTCAGGTGTGCGATTTCGAATGACAGGAGGAATACTCGTAGTTATCCCATGCAACCTGACTGGAAATTTGTACGTCAGGCTGGTAATTCGAGCTGTTTTGGTGTTTTGCAACCGTATAATGCTCGGCCAAATACTGCCGTTGTAACTCAACATGCTCTACAGATAGTCGAAAAGTTACCTTGGCCTGTTCGATCACCATTTCTTTCTCCAATCGAGCACATATGCCACATCATCATACGACAACTCATCCAAAAACAGTATTACCTGTGCCTGTGTTCACCGACCAACAGAACTGGAACTCCACCCCACAAACTGATATCCAATATCCGTACAGTAAATTGCATGCTCGGCTGCATGCTTACATTCAGCAGACCGGCGGTTTCACCAGTTATTAAGGTACCAGAATGTCACTTTTGCAGTGGCTTATCTCGCGCTTACATTAACCTGTGAGCATGCAGTGTTCGTCTGTTAAGTATGTTACCCAGATAAATTCGTTCCAGAAATTTCGTCATTGCAGATGAACTAGTTTTTGGTGTCGCGATTCTTTTCCCTCAGCTTATAATTAATCTACATTATTTTTATTATTACTTACTGCTATCACAGGTACTTCATTTAGCATCACTCAACAGTAGCGAAATGTTCCAAAACTGATAACGAATTATTCCTGAATATTTACAAATAGACAAACGTTGTTGTTGTTGTTGTGGTCTTCAGTCCTGAGACTGGTTTGATGCAGCTCTCCATGCTACTCTATCCTGTGCAAGCTTCTTCATCTCCCAGTACCTACTGCAACCTACATACTTCTGAATCTGCTTAGTGTATTCATCTCTTGGTCTCCCTCTACGATTTTTACCCTCCACGCTGCCCTCCAATGCTAAATTTGTGATCCCTTGATGCCTCAAAACATGTCCTACCAACCGATCCCTTCTTCTAGTCAAGTTGTGCCACAAACTTCTCTTCTCCCCAATCCTACTCAATAGTTCCTCATTAGTTACGTGATCTACCCACCTTATTTTCACCATTCTTCTGTAGCACCACATTTCGAAAGCTTCTATTCTCTTCCTGTCCAAACTGGTTATCGTCCATGTTTCACTTCCATACATGGCTACTCTCCATACAAATACTTTCAGAAACGACTTCCTGACACTTAAATCTATACTGGATGTTAACAAATTTCTCTTCTTCAGAAACGATTTCCTTGCCATTGCCAGTCTACATTTTATATCCTCTCTACTTCGACCATCATCAGTTATTTTACTCCCTAAATAGCAAAACTCCTTTACTACTTTAAGTGTCTCATTTCCTAATCTAATCCCCTCAGCATCACCCGATTTAATTTGACTACATTCCATTATCCTCGTTTTGCTTTTGTTGATGTTCATCTTATATCCCCGTTTCAAGACACTGTCCATTCCGTTCAACTGCTCTTCCAAGTCCTTTGCTGTCTCTGACAGAATTACAATGTCATCGGCGAACCTCAAAGTTTTTATTTCTTCTCCATGGATTTTACGTTGTTACGAGATACAAATCCTGCATGTCATATCCTGAACACACGTGAAACTAATGCAACAAAATATTGGAAAGTACTGAAACTTCCTGGCCGATTAAAACTGTGTGCCGGACCGAGACTCGATCCCGGCACAAAGTTTTAATCTGCAAGGAAGTTTCATATCAGCGCACACTCCGCTGCAGAGTGAAAATATCATACTGGAAAGTACTATTTAGTGCTATAGGGGGCCAATATTCCATTATCAGTCTTTTGACGTTAAAATAGCATCGGTTCGAGGTAGTTAGGACGTGAATAAAAGAGAAAATAAAAAACACAAACATTTACGGAATCTCGATATTTTACTCTTCTTCCATTGCGGACGTTAGCTAGATGATACCTGTATTCAGTGGCTGACTAGATGCCTGAAATTTGCTGTGGTACAGCGTGATAATCTGAATGTGAGCAAATTATGGGCACAGTCTCCGGCGTTACATGTGTCCTGCACGCAGAGAAAAATTAGTCGTATGCGACAGGCGTGACGCGGTGGTAAAAACGTCACAAAGATATCCGGGTAGGTCCTGTAAACATGTGATTTTTAACGATTCGGGTGCCTGTTGGGTGTGCGCCATTAGGGGATTAATTGTAAAGGGAGCTCGCGTTCTGTGACCTTGGGGAGCAGCAACACCGCGACACGTCAGTACAGAGACCTGTCCGAGGCACAGCAGGCCCCCAGCCGGCTGTGTATCACAGCAGCAGCAACAGCAGCGGGCGACGCAGCGCCGCCCCAGGCCGCGAGATCCCGTTTTCCAGCCGACTGCTATCGACACTCACGCTCGGCTGGCTGGAAATTTCTGTGGGACTCTGACGGGCCTCCGCTCTCCAGCGACAACAGCCGCGCCTCCCTCGCTCCACTTCTCCCGTCACAAAAGTATCAGTGCGCGCTCAAAAACACGTAAATTGGTCCATCACCGAGAGGTATCCATTGCACTCTTGTCCTACTGACCGGCAGTCCTCTGCCGCAGTATTCACATGTTTCTGACTGAGTGTGCGTCAAATTTGAGTTAACAACTTTTAACAGCAGTGTTACTATCGTGATAAGGGTAATACGTTTAGTTAGGCCGAGAGCCCCACTAGCGGACAATCGGGTCGCCTGGTGTAAGTCTTTTCAGTTGACGCCCTCCCCGTCACTTGTGTTTCGGTGGGGATGAAATGACGACGAAAACAAGACAACGCCCAGTCCCCGAGAGGAGAAAATCTCCGATCCGCCCGGAAACCAACCTGGGTCCCTCTCTTGGCATTCTGCTGCGCTCACCGCTCAGCTGTTCAGGTGTTACTGAAATGCTAGACAGCTACGATCTGCGAGTGGTAACGCGCTGAGCTCAAACAAAATAACCATTAAACATATTTGTTTACCACAGAGGCCAAACTTTAAATAACAGCTTCTATGATACTACATAGACTTTTAAAATCAAACAGTTTTGAATGTGTAACACTGGAAAATCGCCCCAGAGGCACTGGGGACTCATACCAGTTTTGTTAATCTGCAAATCGATAGTAAAAAGACCACAATGAGCATACACATTAATTATTAAAAAGATTTTCAAGAGAACAGCATACGCAAGATAACAAATACTCTCATACTATCCTCAAAATAAGAAACTGAACATTATTAAACCGACAAAGATGAGTAATTATTGACAGCAGGAAACAGGTCTAGGCAAATCGACAAAGATGAGCAATTATTGACATCATGAACCAAGGACAAATCGTAAGCTAATACAGGGGCTCAAGGCATCGATGCACGTAACCGGCATAACTCGACCCAAGGGCCAATGTTTGCTCGATTGAGCACAGATTCTACAACATGCATTCAGAAAGGACATTACATTTACTAAACGTAGAAACACATAAAACAATTTGCATCTCCTCGGTTCCGGGACTTTCGGAACCTGTACAGAAAGCTGGAATAGAGATCAGCATTAACATCATTTCCGCCCGTTTTATTCCTCATGAGAACCACACATTGCATGTTATACTACCATAGAGCGAGACCTTCAGAGGTGGTGGTCCAGACTGCTGTACACACCGGTACCTCTAATACCCAGTAGCACGTCCTCTTGCATTGATGCATGCCCGTATTTGCCGTGGCATATTATCTACAAGTTCATCAAGGTACTGTTGGTCCAGATTGCCCCACTCCTCAACAGCGGTTCGGCGTAGATCACTCAGAGTGGTTGGTGGGTCACGACGTCCATAAATAGCGCTTTTCAATGTATCCCAGGCATATACAGGGTGTTACAAAAAGGTACGGCCAAACTTTCAGGAAACATTCCTCACACACAAAGAAAGAAAATATGTTATGTGGACATGTGTCCGGAGACGCTTACTTTCCATGTTAGAGCTCATTTTATTACTTCTCTTCAAATCACATTAATCATGGAATGGAAACGCACAGCAACAGAACGTACCAGCGTGACTTCAAGCACTTTGCTACAGGAAATGTTCGAAATGTCCTCCGTTAGCGAGGATACATGCATCCAACCTCCGTCGCATGGAAACCCTGATGCGGTGATGCAGCCCTGGAGAATGGCGTATTGTATCACAGCCGTCCACAAAACGAGCACGAAGAGTCTCTACATTTGGTACTGGGGTTGCGTAGACAAGAGCTTTTAAATGCCCCCATAAATGAAAGTCAAGAGGGTTGAGGTCAGGAGAGCGTGGAGGCCATGGAATTGGTCCACCTCTACCAATCCATCGGTCACCGAATCTGTTGTTGAGAAGCGTACGAACACTTCGACTGAAATGTGCAGGAGCTCCATCGCCCATGAACCATATGTTGTGTCGTAAAGGCACATGCTCTACCAGCACAGGTAGAGTATCCCGTATAAATCATGATAACGTGCTCCATTGAGCGTAGGTGGACGAAACTAAAATGAGCTCTAACATGGAAATTAAGCGTTTCCGGACACATGTCCACATAACATCTTTTCTTTATTTGTGTGTGAGGAATGTTTCCTGAAAGTTTGGCCGTACCTTTGTGTAACACCCTGTATAAAAGATTCTCGGTTTTCTTGCCACGTCAATTAGGGATAAAATCTCAAGACCGTCACTTGATCCTGATGGTGACGATGGACGCTACCGTTTAAAGCTTGAGATTTTATCCAGAACTGAGGCAGCAACAAAACCGAGAATGTTTTATATATAAGTGCCGTTCTCAGATCCCAAGCATGTTCGATAGGATTTATGTCTGGAGAAGATGCTGTCCACACTAGTCAAGCGATGCCGTTATCCTGAAGGAAGTCATTCAGAAGATGTGCACCATGGGGGCGCGAATTGTCGTCCATGAAGACAAATGTCTCGCCAATGTGCTGCCGATATGGTTGCACTATCGGTCGGATGATGGCATTTACGTATCGTACAGCCGTTACGGCGCCTTCCATGACCACCAGCGGCGTACGTCGGCCCCACATAATGCCACCCCAAAACAGCAGGGAAGCTACACTTGCTGCACTCGCTGGACAGTGTGCCTAAGGCGTTCAGCCTGACCGGATTGTCTCCAAACGCGTCTCCGACGATTGTGTGGATGAAGGCATATGTGACACTCATCGGCGAAGAGAACGTCACGCCAGTCCCGAGCGGTCCGTTCGGCATGTTGTTCGGCCCATCTATACCGGTGCATGGTGTCGTGGTTGCAAAGATGGACCTCTCAATAGACGTCGGGAGTGAAATTGCGCATCATGAAACCTATTGCACACAGTTTACTGTCAGGGTTCCTCGGAGCCATAATCTACAGGTAGCGGTCATCTAATGCAGTAGTAGCCCTTCGGCGGCCTGAGCGATGCACTCGTTCACTGCGAGACGCGTGGACACTTCCCTTGTTGAGAGCCCTTCCTGGCACAAAGTAACAATGCGGACGCGATCGAACCGCGGTATAGACCGTCTAGGCGTGGTTGAACTACAGAAGGCACGAGTCGTGTACCTCCTTCCTGGTGGAGTGAGTGGAACTGATGGCTGTCGGACCTCTTTTGTCTTATAGGCGTTGCTCATGCATGGTAGTTTACATCTTTGGGGGGGGGGGGGGGGGGGGCTTTAGTGTCATCTCTGAAGAGCCAAAGGGACTGTATCTGTGATACAATATCCACGGTCAACGTCTATCTTCAGGAGTTCTTGGAACCGGGGTGATACAAAACTTTTTTTGATGTGTGTAAACGGAAAATACCATCGTAGGTGAAATGAGGGCACACAGCTGCCTCAGTTTGGCCCACAAGTACTTCCGCTTAATAGACTAAATTTAGGTAACTAGATAAATTACAGCACACATTGCCATTTGAACCTCAACTGGTAATGAAAAATAGTACAGATACCTACCCAGGACTGTGCACGCCCTGGTAGTGAGGTTAAGTCAAATTTTCTGAGAACAATGCCCCTGACAACTAAAAAGTTTAAAGATACCTGAACCTCTACAATATATGCACCAGTAGTGCAGCTAAAGATCAGGGTGGTCAGACGATAATATTTTTTAAAGGTACCTAAACCTATAAATGACATTCACTATTAGTGCATGTTTTGAAACAGAACAACACAATATGTAAGGTCAATCGAATAAAGGTTTAACACGGGCACGTCATTACGAGGTGCATTCAAGTTCTAAGACCTCCGATTTTTTTTTCTAATTAACTACTCACCCGAAATCGATGAAACTGGCGTTACTTCTCGACGTAATCGCCCTGCAGACGTACACATTTTTCACAACGCTGACGCCATGATTCCATGGCAGCGGCGAAGGCTTCTTTAGGAGTCTGTTTTGACCACTAGAAAATCGCTGAGGCAATAGCAGCACGGCTGGTGAATGTGCGGCCACGGAGAGTGTCTTTCATTGTTGGAAAAAGCCAAAAGTCACTAGGAGCCAGGTCAGGTGAGTAGGGAGCATGAGGAATCACGAAGAATCACGAAGAAACTGTTGCGGAACGTTAGCTCGATGTGCGGGTGCGTTGTCTTGGTGAAACAGCACACGCGCAGCCCTTCCCGGACGTTTTTGTTGCAGTGCAGGTCGGAATGTGTTCCTCAAAACATTTTCGTCGGATGCACCTGTTACCGTAGTGCCCTTTGGAACGCAATGGGTAAGGATTACGCCGTCGCTGTCCCAGAACATGGACACCATCTTTTTTTCAGCACTGGCGGTTACCCGAAATTGTTTTGGTGGCGGTGAATCTGTGTGCTTCCATTGAGCTGACTGGCGCTTTGTTTCTGGATTGAAAAATTACATCCACGTCTCATCCATTGTCACAACCGACGAAAAGAAAGTCCCATTCATGCTGTCGTTGCGCATCAACATTGCTTGGCAACATGCCACACGGGCAGCCGTGTGGTCGTCCGTCAGCATTCGTGGCACCCACCTGGATGACACTTTTCGCATTTTCAGGCCGTCATGCAGGATTATGTGCACAGAACCCACAGATATGCCAACTCTGGAGGCGATCTGTTCAACAGTCACTCGGCGATCCCCCAAAACAATTCTCTCCACTTTCTCGATCATGTCGTCAGACCGGCTTTGTTGTCACACGATGTTCTGCCTTCATTAAACTGTCGCACCCACGAACGCACTTTCGACACATCCATAACTCCATCACCACATGTCTCCTTCAAGTGTCGATGAATTTCAATTGGTTTTACACACGCAAATTCAGAAAACGAATGATTGCACGCTGTTCAAGTAAGGAAAACGTCGCCATTTTAAGTATTTAAAACAGTTCTGATTCTCGCCGCTGGCGGTAAAATTCCATCTGCCGTACGGTGCTGCCATCTCTGGGACGTATTGACAATGAACGCGGCCTCATTTTAAAACAATGCGCATGTTTCTCTCTTTCCAGTCCGGAGAAAAAAAATCTGAGGCCTTAGAACTTGAATGCACCTCGTATTACCGCGATGCTGATCCACCTTGATCGCTTCCTCCTGGACAAGGGCCAACAGTACAGGCCGTATCAGCCTACGGCGCAAAGGCTACCACAAACCACAGCGTCCACATTACAAGGACGATGGACAAGTATGTGGCGAAGTCCGCTAACGAAGTCAGCAGGAAACAGGTGCAGGCAAACTGCATAATTTGCCCCCTGCCACACAGATAGAAGGAAGTGGCGACCGTCCAGTAGTCGCAGGTACGTTTCTCAAATTAAACCCCCCCATCCAGATGCGGCAAGGTTACCTCCACGGATATCTGTCTTAGGCTGTGATACAACAGACTCCTTCCCGCACAGTCAGCCCCCAGCAACCAGACATCACACGCGTCAGAGGCGCCACAAAACAGCCACCTGCTGGGACGCGAAAGAACCTGCAGCTAGATGAGGAAACTCAGACACGTTCCGCAGTAATGACTGCATGGCTTAGTGACCTTGTAATCATTCGTAATAATGGTGGTATTTGTTTGAACAATTATAAACTATTAACGTATAGCATGTAAAAGACATCGTTAAATGCTTGCAAAATATTTGTTGATGCAAAATCATCAACATCATAGCTTTCTGCATGAATAATCACGTGTTGATTATTTTGTTAGAAGTCATAGTAGTTTCTCGATACTGTCTTCCATTTTCAGCAAACCATAAATACACAAAGTTTAAGAAATTAGATATTCAAAATATTAGCATCTTTGCAGCATATAAACAGAAACAATTTTTTTACGCCTCAAATATGTCGCAGGTAGACAGTTTACCGGCGGAGGCCCATCTAGGTCTCGACGGTAGTGATGTTCAAAAGCGATGTTCAGAGAGTTGCGTCATGAATATTGTTTCATAGATGTTGCTGAAAGTGTTGTATCTTTTACAATAACGCACAGCTGTTATCTGCGTGATAATCTAACTACGAAACCACTATCCCGGAACCCAGTACCACTTCTACATTGCCTCTATAACGGCTTCCAGGGCACCAAAAGTTTCATTTTTTGGTATTTGGCATAGTCATTGACTGAATTTAAGGATTTAAAGTGAGTAAAAACCCTGATTTCACTCGTCCAGTATTTGAGAATGACCACTTAGCGGCTTCCAAAAAACTTTAGACGGAGTTTCAAACTTTTACAAAATGTTATCTCGCAGATAACGCACAAAATAATGAAAGAGAGAAAAGTTATCGCTCAGTAAATTTTCTCTTTTCATGCAGTGAAAGTTCAGCACCGTAAAGACGTTTTATTTTGTCCCTTCATTACTACGAAGTCTATTCGCAACAAGGTATGCACACAGTGTTCACATACACCAGTGAATGCCTTGCTAAATTATATCACTGTACGACTCGTAGTGCAGAATATGTGGCGCCATAGTGATTCAGAAGCGCGAAAAACGAGCTTTTTCTTAAAGTGGTGCGCAAACTACCAAGAGGTTTTCTTAATCAGAGTACTTTGTAGCGTCAAACAAACTTCAAGTGTAATTTAAAACGTGTCCTAAACTGTTTCTCGCGTACGTGCTGAAAGTCAAACACACTGAAGCACCAAAGAAGCTGGTATATGCATGCGTATTCAATTACAGATTACTGCTGCTACAATGGCAGGTTATGAAGATTTAAGAGAGTTTGACCGTGGCGTTCTAATCGACGCACGAGCCATGGGACACAGACAGCTCCTCCGAGGTAGCGATGAAGTGGGGACTTGCCCGTACGACCATTTCACGAGTGTACCGTAAATATCAGGAATCCGGTAAAACATCGAATCTCCGACGTCGCTGCTGCCGGAACAAGATCCTGCAAGAACGGGACCAACGACGACTGAACAGAATCGTTCAGCGTGACAGAAGTGCAGCCATTCCGTAAACTGCTGCAGCTTTCAATGCTGGGCCATCAAGCAGCGTCAGCGTGCGGTCCATTCAACGGAACATAGTAGCCGAAGACCAACTAGTGTATCCTTGATGACTGCATGACACAAATCTTTACGCCTCTCCTGTGGCAATCAACACCGACATTGGACTTTTGATGACTGGAAACAATGTTGCCTGGTCGGACGACTCTCGTTTCAAATTGTATAGAGCGGATGGACGAGTACGGGTATGTAGACAACCTCACGAATCCACGGACCCTGCATGTCAGCAGGGGATAGTTCAAGATGGTGGAGGCCCTGTAATGGTGTGGGGCGCGTGCAGGTTTGGTTATATGGGACCCCTGATAAGTCGAGATTGACTCTGAAAGGTGACACGTAAGTATGCTTCCAGTCTGATCATCTGTATCCATTCATGTTCATTGTGCATTCCGACGGACTTTGCCAGTTCCAGCAGGACAATGCGACTCCCCACACGTCCAGGATTTCTACAGAGTGGCTCCAGGAACACTAATCTGAGTTTAAACACTTCCAGTGGCCACGAGACTCCCCAGACGTGAACGTTATTGAGCTTATATGGGGTACCTTGCAACGTGCTGTCTCGAGGAGATCTCCACACCGTTGCACTCTTACGCATTTATAGACAGCTCTGCTGGGTTCATGGTGTCAATTTCGTCCAGCACTACTTCAGACGTTAGTCGAATCCGTGCCAAGTCGTGTTGCGGAACTTCTGCATGCTCGCGGGGGCCCTACGCCATATTAGCTCTTCAGTGTAGATGAAGTGCGGTGTCCTGGTGGTTAGAAGACGGTGCTGGATTGTACTTTTAGTCCCTGTCAGTGCGAATGATTCAGAAATGATATCTGAATTTTGTTATTGAAAAGAAATCCCAACTGCTCTAGAGGTCTGTTAGGGACTTGAGCTCCATGTAGAGACCACGCGTCTATTGATCCCACTCGAGAGAATCGGTACGCTGATTTTCATACGGCAGTCCTAACTTTTTTCCCCGTAAATCAGTGAAGTTAAATTCTTATCCCTTCACTACGACCGCATCTGATTATTCTCCGAATTCCTCTTCGTCTGAGATCGTGTTCCGTGTCTAATCACTCGCCTGTCAAAGAGAGCCAAGAGTCAAAAGTAATTTTATGTGAGCTGTTGGGTTTCGTTGTTTGCGTCTTCAGTTTTAGAGTCGCAGGTGGGGATTCGTCTGAATGGATGCGAGTAAGATCGTGAAACACACCCATTTGGATGATGTTGCCTCCACCCATAGCGCGGATTCAAGCCGGGTAGGACAAAGGTCTGCATCTAGTAAGCTACCTCTCGTAACACAATACTATGCGTGAATATTTTCTAAATAGATTCTCAGTTTTTATTAAGCAGTAAGCGTCATTCCTTGTAACAGATGCGATACACTCGCAAATCGTCAATAAAGAACTCAAGCGAGTGTAAGTGTGCTAACAGACATAAGGGAAATTACTTCTCGACTTTTCACCTACGAACAGCACGTGGGAAAAATGAATTAATTATTCGAGCGCGAGATCTGATTTTGTTTATTCCATTACGCGGCTCGTTTCTCCCAGTGTAGGTCGAAATCAACAGAGAATTTTTCCGCTCGAAGGAGAAAGCCTGTGACAGAAGTTTCGTGAAACAATCTCGCCTCAACCCAAATTGTTTTTCACATACGTGACGCACCGTCCCATGTTTTGCGATAGTGCTAAACAAATCGCCCATCTTTTCACTTTTTTAATGGCCTCCGTCAGTCGTATAACGTAAGGATCCAATACCGCGCAGCAGTTATTCCAGAAGAAGCCGCACAAGCGTAGTGTACGCAATGTCTTTCGTAGATCTGTTGCATCTTCTGAGTGTTCTAGCAGTGAAATACAGTCTCTGGTTCACCTCTCCACAACATTTTTTTGTGTAATGGCTCCAATTTCAGTTATTCGTAATTGTAGTCCCCAGGTATTGAGTCGAATATACACCCATAACGGGGTGAAATTATAATGAAATGTAGACCTTTTAGCTGCTTACAGGCGGTGATAAGTATCAACGGGGACAGTCGAAAAATGTTGCTAATATGGCGCGCACCGCTTTCCTGTGATCTTGTTCAGAGAGTGCACTGTAATCGATTATAGTTCGCTGTCCTGGTGCGGGTGGCGCTCCGGTGGCGATTTGCTATGACGTCGCTGGCTTGTGTTTGCGGTGGCCGGCGGAAAGCGAGAGGGTAGTTGGTTTCTGGGTATTACACGGAACGGGAAGTTCGCTCTGCCTGACGTGCTAGTGACTAGCGCTAAGGTTGCCTCGCAATATGTGTGTCTCACTAGGGGTAAGATAGATACTGCCTACAGGAAAATTAAAGAGACCTTTGGACGGAAGAGAACCACTTGTATGAATATCAAGAGCTCAGATGGAAACCCAGTTCTAAGCAAAGAAGGGAAGGCAGAAAGGTGGAAGGAGTATATAGAGGGTTTATACAAGGGCGATATACTTGAGGACAGTAGTATGGAAATGGAAGAGGATGTAGATGAAGATGAAATGGGAGATACAATACTGCGAGAAGAGTTTGACAGAGCACTGAAAGACCTGAGTCGAAACAAGGCCCCGGGAGTAGGCAACATTATATTGGAACTACTGATGGCCTTGGGAGAGCCAGTCCTGATAAAACTCTACCATCTGGTGAGCAAGATGTATGAGACAGGCGAAATACCCACAGACTTCAAGAAGAATATAATAATTCCAATCCCAAAGAAAGCAGGTGTTGACAGATGTGAAAATTACCGAACTATCAGTTTAATAAGTCACAGCTGCAAAATACTAACACGAATTATTTACAGACGAATGGAAAAGCTGGTAGAAGCGGACCTCGGGGAAGATCCGTTTGGATTCCGTAGAAATGTTGGAACACGTGAGGCAATACTAACCTTACGACTTATCTTAGAAGAAAGATTAAGAAAAGGCAAACCTACGTTTCTAGCATTTGTAGACTTAGGGAAAGCTTTTGACAACGTTAACTGGAATACTCTCTTTCAAATTCTGAAGGTGGCAGGAGTAAAAAACAGGAAGTGAAAGGCTATTTACAATTTGTACAGAAACCAGATGGCAGTTATAAGAGTCGAGGGGCATGAAAGGGAAGCAGTGGTTGGGAAAGGAGTGAGACAGGGTTGTAGCCTCTCCCCGATGTTATTCAATCTCTATATTGAGCAAGCAGTAAAGGAAACAAAAGAAAAATTCGGAGTAGGTATTAAAATTCATGGAGAAGAAGTAAAAACTTTGAGGTTCGCCGATGACATTGTAATTCTGTCAGAGACAGCAAAGGACTTGGAAGAGCAGTTGAACGGAATGGACAGTGTCTTGAAAGGAGGATATAAGATGAACATCAACAAAAGCAAAACGAGGATAATGAAATGTAGTCAAATTAAATCGGGTGATGCTGAAGGAATTAGATTAGGAAATGAGACACTTAAAGTAGTAAAGGAGTTTTGCTATTTAGGGAGTAAAATAACTGATGATGGTCGAAGTAGAGAGGATATAAAATGTAGACTGGCAATCGCAAGGAAATCGTTTCTGAAGAAGAGAAATTTGTTAACATCGAGTATGGATTTAAGTGTCAGGAAGTCGTTTCTGAAAGTATTTGTATGGAGTGTAGCCATGTATGGAAGTGAAACATGGATGATAACCAGTTTGGACAAGAAGGGAATAGAAGCTTTCGAAATGTGGTGCTACAGAACAATGCTGAAGATAAGGTGGGTAGATTACGTAACTAATGAGGAGGTATTGAATAGGATTGGGGAGAAGAGAAGTTTGTGGCACAACTTGACTAGAAGAAGGGATCGGTTGGTAGGACATTTTTTGAGGCATCAAGGGATGACAAATTTAGCATTGGAGGGCAGCGTGGAGGGTAAAAATCGTAGAGGGAGACCAAGAGATGAATACACTAAGCAGATTCTGAAGGATGTAAGTTGCAGTAGGTACTGGGAGATGAAGAAGCTTGCACAGGATAGAGTAGCATGGAGAGCTGCATCAAACCAGTCTCAGGAGTGAAGACCACAACAACAACAACAATGCTGTGGTAATTAATTGGAGTCGGCGTACTCGTTCTTCCTGCCTGTCTGATGTGGAGGCCCGGTGGGGTCCTGTGATACTCTGTCCCAGGAGACAACTAGTTGCTGAATTTTGGAGTCGTCTACCAGGTTAGCGTGTGGGCTCGGTTGGCTCGTCGTATTTTCCCCTGGAGGCTCCAACAGCGATTTCTGAACTTCATCCTGATGAGAGACGGCTTTGTTGGAACCTTTTGCTGTGTATGTATGGCTCGTTATTTGTTGGTACTAATTTATTTGCTCAACTCGACTCCTGCCCGGAGTTGCGTTCATGTATTGTGTATTTGGCATTCGATGTCTTAGGTAAAGTGTGCCTAAGAAGGGCGGTTTTGGACAGTATATACATAGTAAATTACTGCTGCTTGGTATATGTGGTCTTCTGGGACCTGAACAACACGAACTCGTCAATTTGGTTGTGTAACAGCATTTAGTGGTATGTCCTGTATTTTTCTCACTGTGTTATTATTAACTTGGTGGAATAGTTGCGTTTGGTGTCGTTAAGGCACTTCTAAGACTGGTTCGACTATTCATGTGCGCTTATCTTTTATTGTTTCGTTTCAAGAAGCGAGAATTGTTTATTGAGATTTGTGTGTGTTGGCTTCCGGCACTTATTAAGAGCGCCCAAGGTAATGGCGCCGTGGTTATCATGTGCTGTCTGGATGCTATATTGTATTTTTGAATTTTATCTTGTGTTGATATTATCTGTCGTGTGTTACAGAACATAACCAAGATGCGTAAGTGGTGGGCAGTTGTGGGAGGCATGTCGGGGAGCTCTCAGCGGTTTATTTCGGGGACCGTTTCTAGTGGGAAGGCTACTAAAGTGTTGAGAGCCTGCTCGTCTGCGATTGCATTGGGAGTTGCCCTCGCCCTTTGGTTGTATCAAATTATTATTTTCTCAATATATTTATTGGTTGTGTGTTGCGTTTCTTTCGTGTTATGGTGCCAAGCGGCATTATCTTTTTCAAAGTTTTTTTATATAAATCATTTTAAATTGTAATGCCAAGTTAACTTACTATTGGATTTTATCTTTTGGGTAAACTCCAAAAGCACTATTGTAAAAGGTTCTTCGATTTTATGGCGGCAAGCCGCCGTCATTGTTTTTAAAGCTCACCCTTTTAACCATTTGTTAAGTTCTGTAAGTTATATGAATTTGCTGTTATTTAAAAGAGTTTAGTATTGGAAATTTAATAAATAGTGTACAGAGTCTGCTGTTTGGATATTATTGGGTGGAACTCCTTGGACAGTTGTCCTATAAGAACACACATTTGAGTTGCACTCACATTGCCGAACTCTTACCGGAATCGGTAGATTGACGGCTTCGAGTAATGAGTATGGTGGGCAGGGGCACTACAAAAGTAGTGTGTGAAGAGAAAGTTAGAAAGTGTGGGTCTCAAGGAGAGCGTACCAGAGATAAGTCCCTGCAGTCTCATTGTCGTCTGTGTCCTCGATGGCTTAGTTGAATAGAGCGTCTGCCATGTAAGCAGGAGGTCACGGGTTCGAGTCACGGCCGGGCACACACTTTTCTACGGTCCCCGTTGGTATTTGTCAACGACAGTAAGCAGCTAAAGGTCTAGATTTCATTATAATTTCATTCTTCGAGAGCTGCAACATCACCAATGATGTCTGTACTGATACCAGTTTCACATAACATGGTGTGTCAGGCTTCCATCGCTTTCCGTGATTTCTGTGGCTAACTTGAGGCAAATGCCAGAATGGCCAATACTAATGCTGGTTCTATATTTGTCAAACTACTTATGTAGGTACTATTCTTTCTGTGAATGTGGACTTTATTTTTCAATTCTTGAATTGTAACACCACAGCATGTCCACCATCATTGTAAAATGATTCACGGGTCGAGCTACTACTGCTACAACATGTTTCTGCACTAGTATCACAGTCTAATAAAAAGCTTTTAAACATCTATTGTATTAAAGCCATTACAAAATACTTAATTAAACAACTGCAGTTACTGTACATGAACATTACATCGTAACTTTGGAAAAATTGTTGGCCATTTCGCTTTCACGAGAGCCGTTATCCAGTAACTATTCTTATACGTTCAATGGGATTGGTCTGTGTGATGAGGTGAACCGCAAGAAGCAGCACATCGTCGATATTAATAATAAAAGGATGATGGACGGCGGCAGGTGTTCCGAGAAGTGGGTGCCGTCCTCTGCTGACACAAAGTGCCTCCATCCTGATACGGCCGGTACTAAAAATTTCGTCATATTGCGGCCGACGCGCGGGAATTAATGTGGATGCATCAGGTAGCAGCATTAGGGCGCGTATCTGCGGCCCTACAATGGAGCCCTAAGCGTTTCTCGATATCCCGCGGCAGAAATTTATTGGCCCTTCTTCTCCGCAGTCAGGTGCTCGCGTCCCACCATCAACAGGGCGCGCGGACCGAGGGCCCGTCTATTAGGGCCTCCCGCGTCTAAGCCCTTCAGGCTCTTTCAGAGGCCTCGCCGTTCAGAGAGATGGAGCGGCACTGCCGGACTGAGGGGCGGGGAGGGGGGACCACTTGTCCGACGACAGTGCTGGAGCGCGGCTCCAGTGAAGAGTTGCCGTGGTCCAGTTACAAATGTGCGCCACATAACAGTCAAGTGTTCCCTCTCTGCCTACTGTAGAGTGCTACTATAAGAATCAGAATGTAACACGAGAGGGGGTTAAGGTTACGAGAATTTATTTCGGCTGTACGTTAACCGAAAATCTCTGTGGCCGACGGAAGTAAGAGGTTCAAAGTGAGACATACCACAACAAGTCACGAAGTTGTAACCATTGAAACGTCCCCTTAGAAAAATTTATGAATGACTGTACTGAGAAACATCTTACATTTTTTTATTTTAAAACAGCTGAACAAAACTGAACGTACTTAGACATTTCTCTCTTTACTTATTCTGATCAACACTAAACTGACACACAATATTTTTTAGCGCAATCTGACTTTCAATAATCCCTACAAGAAAATGGTCCTGACTAAATTAACCTATATGTTTCAGAAATCACTTAACTCACAAAAATCTTCGTTACTCGAACCACTGCAATACAGCGAGCGCCACTACTGCCAGCTAAATAAAAGATTCAAGGTACTGAAGGCAATAACTACTGATAGGCATAGTTAGCAAATGAAAGATTTTAATAGAGAACAAACAATGTATTTACCTTAATAGTCATAATATATATAGCAGTTCATGACATCCAGTCTTACAAATTTCAAAACTCCGCCAATTCTCTCCCCACATCCACCACTGCTGGCCGCTCACCTCCAACTGCGCAACGCTACGCGCTGTTCACATCCAGCTGCCCGACACGACAATAGCGAATATTACAATAATCCTAACCAGCCACAGACTGCACACAGCATAGCCAGTGATTTTCATACAGAACGCTACGTGGCGTTACCAATACAAAAACCTAAACAGCCTACTTACACCATCATCTCGTAAAAATTAGGTTATGTAAATAATTTTTCGTCCGATAACAGGCAGAGGGCTGCAGTTCTGGCAGATACCCTGATTCCTGCGTCCTAGTACCGTATCACGCCACACCGGTAGATTAGCCAAAATGAAATGGCGTAATCCGTTGACACGGCGGAGATGGGCCGTCGTATCAACTTGTTTTGCCTCCACTACCAGTTTCCTGGGCTACTGAAAATCCAGGGATTTGAGTGCCCACCAGAATTGCACCGTGTACCTGGTATCAAATCAAAAGTTAATGACTTTACTCTATTTTTTCGAAGTGGTAATTAAGACTTTGTTACCAACCCTCGTAAAAATATCTGATAATAAACTTCCTAACTAAAACTGTGGCGCAGCGTAAATAGATTCTGATCAGATACGTAAGCAGGCCGACACTGATTCTAATAGAAAATATATTGTGTAGTGTGGTGTGTGTACTGTAAGACCTTCGGTACACACACCATCAGATTATTTGACTTGCCGCTCTAACGAAGTAGGCGAGTGTCAGCAATATGTCTCGTGGTTTTATCGTGGCGTGTTTGTCTTCTGCCGTTAGGTCAGACGATAGAAATGCCACTTGCACACTTAGAGTAGCAGATTGACGGTGACCAACTTTAAACAGAACTTGATTAATTTTCACACACATTTATTAAAATAATAAAAATCGTAGATATTACGTAACTTGATTGTAGATGATGTTTACAATTGACAATCTGAAGTTCCTTGCGTCTTGGTACGTTAATCTTATTCTCACATATCTCTGCTACTTGACAAAGTGTCTATACATTTCTCTTCATGGCTATGTACAGGAATATGATAATCTTATTAGGCACAGACTGAAACTTGACTATAGACTGGTACAGACTAATGCAGGCTAATGCAGACTGGTGCAGACTAATGCAGACTGACTAATCGGAGGTCTGTACACTTGTTATAATACCTCGCGCGTTCAGGTATCACTGCGCGAGTGTGATCCATGAGGAGAAAAGGTTCTATGTTACCAGCAATCTGATTGGCTGCGTTACATATTAATACGCGGATCGGCGGAAGCAGAATTTGGTCCGTCTCTAAGACAGCGCCATCTCGTAGTGCGGAGACGGACGAGCGCTGCGCCTGCGCTGTTGTGCTTAGCGGGGTGCGCTCTAGTGGGAAAGTTGTGTACGCGCTGACTACGCGGAACTATGTACACAACATGTAGGCAGGGCTGAACAGCTTTTAACAAGGTTAAGAACTGCTTTGTAAAATAGACAGCTGTGCTACTACTTTTATTGAAGACAACGAACCTTGTTACAATAGCAGATCATTTTCAGATGTCCTGCACCAAAAGGAGAAAATAAAATAACAGGTGTGAACAGTTCTAATACACAGGCACCGTGTGTACATATGGTTATTCATCATTACAGGAAGGTGTTCGCAAAAAGCAACTCAACTACATATTATCACAACTGCAATTCCAAATGTAACTTGCAGAATGTTCCATAGTTATGTCCACACAATATTAGAAATGGTAATGTCCACACTGTTGTCACATTTTAACTGAATAGGACAGATACTCTACCACAGAAGATCTAAACATTCCAGAAATGTGTTGAGTATCGGTGTAGTCAGTTTGCAACATATCAAAGATGCCAATATTGCTCCATAACTCTACTAATAATCGCGTGCACCAAGCTTTACATTATTATTTATTCACTAATTGGTGTCAGTTATGTTTTAGATCCTTGATCAACATCAACTGAATCAAATTGGAACACACATAGGTAATTAATATCACTAAAATAAAACCACCATGAAGTTTTCAGGAGATACGTTTTATTAATAGACAGTTGATAACAGTGATGGAACCGTCTGTATGTTACAGCTGACATAGCAACCGTGGCAATGAAGGACTGAGGTGCTTTTTGTACGTAAAATTTTTATGATAATGTTAGTCTACTAGTATATACTCATTTTAGAGCTGTACACACTTGTTATTAGGATCCTCCCTTTTGGAGCGGAAGATCCAAAAATGGTCTGATGTTGAAACAAAACTCATTGTCTTCTATTAGAAACAGAAGGACGGTAAATGCGAAGAAACCATGGTAATAGATCAAATACTTCTCTTCAGATCGGATAAACAACGAAGTACAAAAATGTTCAGGGAAATCCGGGGAATACAGAAATACAAGTTACTTACGAACGGAATAAACAGGAAGTGCAGAGACGCTAAGGCGAAATGACTGTAGGAAGGACTGAGTGAGCACATCGAAAAGTTAAAACAGCCTTCGGTGTCATTAAAATCAGGGGTGGTAACGTTAAGAGTACAACGGGAATTCCATTGTTAAATGCAGAGGAGAGAGCGATACACATTGAAGGCGTATATGGGTTGAAGACTTCTCTGCTTCCGTGATAGGAGAAGAAACAGGAACCGATATAGAGGAGGTAGTTGATTCAGAATTAAATCGGAATTTGAGAGAGCTTTGGAAGGCTAACGATCCACTGAAACAGAATGGGTAGTTAACATTCCATCAGATTCCTAAAATCACTGGGAGAAGTGGCAACAGAACGACCATCCACGTTGGTGTTTACAATGTGAGACTGGCGATAAAGCATCTGACATTTCGATAAACAACATCCACACAATTACGAAGATTGTAAGAGCCAAAAAGTGCAAAAATTATCACACAATCAGCTTAACAGCTCAGGCATCCAAATTGCTGATAAGAACATGTGGAAGAATGGAAAAGGAAATTGAGGCTGTGTTAGACGACGATCATCTTGACTTTAGGAAAGGTAAATGAACCAGAGAAGCAAATCTGATGTTACGGTTGATAATGGAACCAAGACTGAAGAAAAATGAAAACACGTTCATAGTATTCGTTGACATGGAAAAAGCGTTTGACACTGCAAAATGTGCAAGATGTTCGAAATTCTGAAAAAATAGGGCAAAGCTATAGGGAAACAAGGTTAATATACTCGTAAAATATGTACAAGAACCAAAAGGGAATAATAAGAATGGAAGACGAAGAAGGAAGTGCTAGGATTGAAAAGGAGGTAAGACAGGGATGTATTCTTTCGTCCCTACTGTTCAGTATATACACCGATGAAGCAATTACGGAAATGAAAGAAACTTCAAAAGTGGAATTAAATTTAAAGGTGGAAGAATATGAACGATAAGATTCGCTGATGACATTGCCGTACTCAGTGAATGTGAAGAACACTAGCAGGATCTGCTATACGGAATGAACCGCGTGAGGTGTACACAATATGGACTGAGAGTAAATCGAAGAAACACGAAAGCAATGACAAGCAGCAGAAATGATAACAGCAAAAAACGTAACGGCAGGATTGGTGGTCACGAAGTAGATGAAGTTAAAGAATTTTGCTACCTAGGCAGCAAAATACTCCATGAGCATCAGAGCAAGGAGATTAGCAATGGCAATGCGAAGAGAAGTCGACTAGCATCAAACATAGACCTTAATTTGAGAAAGAAATTTATGGAAATATACGTTCGGAGCACAGCGTTGCATGGTAGTAAAACATGAACAGTGGGAACACAGCCACAAGAAGAGAACTGAAGCATTTGACATGTGATGTTACAGAAGAATACTGAAAATTATGTGGACTGATAAGGTAAGGAATGAGGAGCTTTTTAAGGATAGGAACAATCAATCGTCAGCAGCATCCATTTTTTTAAATTAAATTCTTGACAATTTTCTTCAACTTAATTTACCGTCCTCAGATGAGCATAGAGTTAAGTTTACATCGGAAAGCAGTCGTCAACCAAACTCTGGACGATGGAGTCCCACAAAAAGTGGGTTAGAATAAGAATTTGGTGATTACCAGGGTTGGATCAAAATTAACAGCAGAATAATAAGAATAATGTACAATAATATACAGGTTATAAACGTATCTTCGTTAAAATTTTTACATAGTACTGCCAAGTAACGTAAAAAGAGCGAAGACGCCGTGACGAAAAAAAATCGCATCATAAATAAAAAATTAAAAAAACCACGACACATACGATGCTTAGCACCAACACACTGATGTTTGACTGTATAAGATTTCGCTTACGTAAGATGCAACTAGCGCTAGTGTGCGTAAAAGCTTACGAATGCTAAGCACAACGTGGGCGATCGTGTCTATAACACAGTAAAATCGAAACTGAAACACCATTGAGGCCTAATGTTACGTGCTAATCAAGAGTACAAATTTTTACACAAAAATGACATCGCTTGTAAAAAGGTCTGAAAAATGGGTGCAGTGATCAGGGTTATCTGATAATTAGCCGACGGTGGCATCGTTGGGAGATGGAGAAGCGGCGCTACACTCAACTTTCCATTGTCTTGACTCAGAGGCCAGCCGCTGCCCACGAGTTTTCAGCGACGCAAATGAAAGTGGGACCGGACCGCCCCCAGCTGAGACATCCGACTCGATGGCGAATGCGTGGTCCCAGTGCGTGTTTACAAGTTGTCACTTCTCTTATGACTTCTGCCTGTAACTCTGACAAATACTAGCTGCAGCACAGCACTTCTCTGATAGTAACTTAAGATCTTTGCCAGATAATTGCGTAACGTAGAAAAATATATTAGGCACATTGATCTCTAATAACAACGTAGACCGCGGCTCTGACTAGCCATCACAGTTAAAACATCCTTAAAAAAGAAAAGTACATAACACAGGAAAGCTCTAAGACATCTTGAATACATAACAAAGTCGAGGGAAAAAATGAGCAAACCCATACAAATGGTTGTCATTAAAATGCAGTAGGAAGCATTAAGCAAATAGGTTAGAAAGAATTTGAATCGACGACTGCAAATGGTAGTTTTTGCTAGTGATACAAACCACTGGTTGAACAATAAGGCAGGTTACAAATAATTTGAAACACAATCAAAAAACAACCTGTTTCTAAGGAAGTGCTGATCTCTGGAGCCCAGACAAGGGCTCTGAGTACCTTGGGACTTAACATCTATGGTCATCAGTCCCCTAGAACTTAGAACTACTTAAACCTAACTAACCTAAGGACATCACACAACACCCATCATCACGAGGCAGAGAAAATCCCTGACCCCGCCGGGAATCGAACCCGGGAACCCGGGCGCGGGAAGCGAGAACGCTACCGCACGACCACGAGCTGCGGACCCAGACGACGATGCTTATAAATTTGAATCTCTTCTACAATATCCGTTTTCCACCCTTTGTCCTCTACGTGCAAGATTTCCATACTAAGTAAGGAAAGCGGTGGGTGTAAGTGCTTTTCAGCCTTAAGATGTTCTGCGAACGTTGACTTATAAGCATTCTCGCCGACTTTTTCAATGTTAACGGAACCGACTCTTAAATCCCCTTTATGTTTCTTCGATATAAAAGCGTGGCCATACATTGCAGTGAATATTGTATATCCCAGATTTTAGATATTTATCATGAGGAGGCCTCTCGTTATGTATAAAAAGAAGCTTAGCGAGATTATTAGTGGTGAACGCACATTGAGGTCGAATTTTTCAAACAATCTCGCCCTCCAATAGGAAATATCACCTACGAACAGAATGGAAAAATATTTCTTTGAAGTATGGACATCTTTATTCAGTAAAGATTTATTAGAATTACTAGTTCTTGCCGTGTATAGTTTTTCCACGAGATTGGTTTGATAGCCGTTGTTGTTGTTGTTGTTGTGGTCTTCAGTCCTGAGACTGGTTTGATGCAGCTCTCCATGCTACTCTATCCTGTGCCAGCCTCTTCATCTCCCAGTACCTACTGCAATCTACATCCTTCTGAATCTGCTTAGTGTATTCATCTCTTGGTCTCCCTCTACGATTTTTACCCTCCACGCTGCCCTCCAATACTAAATTGGTGATCCCTTGATGCCTCAGAGCATGCCCTACCAACCGATCCCTTCTTCTTGTCAAGTTGTGACACAAACTCCTCCCCAATTCTATTCAATAGCCTCTCATTAGTTATGTGATCTACCCATCTAATCTTCAGCATTCTTCTGTAGCACCACATTTCGAAAGCTTCTATTCTCTTCTTGTCCAAACTATTTATCGTCCATGTTTCACTTCCATTCATGGCTACACTCCATACAAATACTTTCAGAAATGCCGTTACTGGCACCAATATGCTTGAAGTTATTAAGTTCCGTGACAACTCCAGACGGTGTTAAAGGGACCTCAAACACCCGGTCAATCATAGTACGAAAGAATCCAATTTTATACGTATAGGGATGACAGCGAGACACATGGATGACATGATGAGTCGTAGTGGGTTTTCTATAGACTTAAAAGCTAATTTTCCTATCTGTTAGCCGCAGTTTCAAGACAATGAAGCTAATTTCATGACACTGATTCTTAACTTCTTACGTGAAAGCAATTTTCGGGTGGAAGCGATTCAGTGTGTCGCTAAAACATATGAACTCATCAACATCACCTTCGAAAAGTATGATGTATCATCTACGTACCGTCTGTAGAAAGAAATTTTACCAGTCACGACGGGGTAAGATTCGAAGAATCTGATCTCGAAATGATTAATGAGAACGTGAGCTGAAAGCCCTGACAGGAAGTTCTCTATAACGAGGCCTACATTTTATTGGAAGAGTTGTTCATTGAAAGTAAAATAACTGTACTTAAGAATAATTTTCAAAAGTGTGGTCACTTCTTCAATTTCTACAGTCTGTTGATTGGTTGCTTTGGGGGACCAAACAACGAGGTCCTCGGTCCCATCGGCTTAGGGAAGGAAGTCGACCATGCCCTTTCAAAGAAAACATCCCCGCAATTGCCTGAAGCGATTTAGGGAAATCACGGGAACCCTAAATCAGGATAGCTCGACTCGGATTTGAATTGTCGTCCTCCGGATTCCAGTGTGCTAAAAAATGCACCACCTCGCTCGATCTACAATCTGTAATTTCTTACTTTTGTTGACATTGTTTTCGGTAATGGTGACTGTCCCCTCTATCGGAATGTAAGTGTAGTGATTGATACTGTCGAGGGATGCAAACAAATGGCCAGAAGGCAACGTAATATCTTTTAATGAATTAATTATTTCTTTCCTATTTCAAACAGGAAGTTTCAAATGCGTAAGTTTTAAGATAGGAAGTATCCAGGGCCAGAAATTCCATTGACAATCGGACGGATCGACCATTGTTCTTTATGTATCTGAACTTGTGATCACAGGGTTCGAGTCCTGGTGTTCAAAAATAGAGGAGTAAAGAGAATCACACGCGATAAATGCGAAATTGAGTTGTTTCTGCAAATTGGTCGTGGAGTTCCTGCTGTTGGAATGAATATCATTCTTAGAGAAGAAAGCTAACATTTTGGTAACATAATCGCCTCGATACAAGATTACAGAGGAGTTCACTGATCCGCCTTGATGACGGGTGAATTTTCATCGCTAAACTTTTTATTACTATGCTTAACAGCAGCAAGGAAATTATTCTTGACCTGGCTGCTATTTTTCATTTCTTTAGTGACGAGATCGTCAACTTTACACTCTATCTTGGCTTGTCCGCACCTATCTAACTTAACAGCGTCTGTAGCAAGTTTCACATCGACAACAAGGTTAATATCAGTGGCCTGATGTAAGGGGGTTTTAATATTATGCTTGAGACTTTTAATTATAACATCAAGTTCAGTCGAATGAAGGTACGTTTGTACTCTGATTATTACTGTACTCTTATTGTTATTAATCTGCTGTTAATTGTAATCCAATACTGGTGATTACCAAATCCTTATTGTATACCCATTTTTTGACGACTCCGACGGCTAGCGTTTGCTTGACGATTGGTTTACGATGTAAATTTAATTGTATGATGTTGCCCAACTAGCAAGAAGTTAATTTAATAAAAATTGGTATGCTGACGACTGATTATTCCTATTCTTAAGACATGCTTCACTGCTACTGATTGTCGGCCATGAATAAAATTTTAATGAGGAGATTCTCCGCAGAATCGGCGAGGAAAGAAATAGGTGGAAAACACTGACAAAAGAAGAAACAGGAAGGTAGGACATCTGTTAAGACATCACGGTGTAGCCTCCACGCTATCAGAGGAAGCTATGGACGGTAAAGCCTGCTGAGCAGGACAGAGATTGGAATGCACTTACACAATAACTGATAACATAGATTGCATTCGTAGGAGACGGCATCGAACCAGTCAGAATGCTGACGATTTAAAGAAAGAAAAGTTTCCAAAACACATTCCAAGACAAAGAAAAAAGAAATGACACACCAAGAGGGAATTATCCGAAGGTAACGGAAATGTGTGGATGTGATGTACATGTACAGAAAAACGCCGAGTTGGTTCGAGGGAGCATCCCACAATGCTCCAAATGTCGTTAAGTGGGGAGAGATCCGGTGAAGTTGCTGGCCAACGTAGGGTTTGGAAAGCACGAAGATGAGCGGTAGAAACGCTCGTCATGTGTAGGTGGACATTATCTAGCTGATGTAAGCTGTCTTGCCATGAAGGGCAACAAAACGGGACGTAAAGTACGGTCGACTTACCGATGTGCTGTAACGATGCTGCAGACGACAACCAAATTGGTCCTGCTACGAAAATAGATATCACCCCACACTGTCGGTCCTAATTATCGGGCCGCATGGCAGGCGACCGTCAGAATGGTATCCAGTCACTGTCCAGGCGTCTCCAGACATGTCTTTGGCAGTCACCAGGGCTAAGGTCTAAACGGAACTAATCACTGAAGACTATTCCACTCCAGTCAATGAGATTTCAGGCCTTAGACATGTCAAGAGCCGCCCCGAAAAGAGGTGGCCTGCCAGCCGGGGTGGCCGAGCGGTTCTAGCCGCTACAGTCTGGAACCGCGTGACCGCTTCGGTCGCAGGCTCGAATCTTGCCTCAGGCATGGATGTTTGTGATGTCCATAGCTTAGTTACGTTTAAGTAGTTCAAAGTTCTATGGGAGAGATGACATCAGATGTTAAGTCCCATAGGGCTCAGAGCCATTTTGAAGAGATGGGCCAGCAACCTGAATGTTGGCAGCTACAGGGCTCGACGACCAGGACTGATAGTCTGGGGTGCCATTTCTTTTCGTTCAGGACCCCTCTGGTTGCTCTGCCCTTGCGGCACAGTGATACGTTCACGATAATCTGCGCCCTAGTTTGTTGCCCTACATAGGAAGCAACCACGGGCTTACATTTCAGCAAGATAATGCCCACCCGTTCACAACGAGAGTTTATAGTGCTTGTCTTCGTGCTTACCAAATGCTACATCGGCCGTCAAGGTCCACGAATGTTTCCCCTGTTGTGTACGTTTGGTGCATCTAGGGCGAGGCCCTCCAACCATTTCGGGATTTTGACCATGTAACGCACCGATTGGACAGATTTTCGCACGATATCCATCAGGAGGACATCCAGAAACTCTGTCGATGAATAAGTAGCCTGATAACAGCTTGCATAAGGCACAGAGATGGGCTAGTGCCTTATTGACTTGATCAGTTTATGAAGCTCTTTTCTTAAGTAAACCATCCATTTTTCTGAAACTGCAACCATTTCATTTTCGGTACACATACATGACGTCTACTGATTTCCGTCCCATTCTGATAATTTCTTCATAGTGTGTCTTTATCTTTTTGCCTTAGGGTCTATAAAATTTAGGTAGACCGGCAAATGAACTCTGTGCAAAATAATGTAAAATGAGAATGTAGAAGACATACAAAGAGGCTACACTGAAGTCACCGGTTATTCTAACTGAAAACAGTTTATTCTGCTACTAAATGCCACTCTGGCGGAAACCTTTCGAGAATTGTAAATTTAAATCTGTTCTGATCATTCATCCCTGAAGGACTTTGGTACGAGCGTGTTCCTTTTCACTCTAAGTGGTGTACAAAGTGTTGGCTATCATCCTCACAGATGATTGTTTTGTGAAAGAGAGAAACAATAATCTGAAGTATTGTGAGAAACAATTCCCGTCTTCGTTATTAATACCTAGTCATTCGCTTTATATTGTTGTACCGCACGAAAATTTAGACGCTATGTTTATTGCTCCTGAGACCTTTTTCACATACGAGTGCAGGGGCCACAGGAATGTCTCTACTATTTACAAGTAGCATACTTATCGAGCTATAATAAAGCTCGTTGATGTGTGTTACTTTCATGGGAGGCAATTCACCGAGGCTGTTCGGTGACAGTGTAATATTAAGATGGCAGTTGGTGATGATATGGTTTGAGATGTACTGCATCATGTAACTCTAACAAGTATGTGTTCCGCAAGGTGAGAATTATTGCCAGAATTTCTTATCAGATCCAGAGGTTTCATTGGACTATGACATAATCAGTGGCACTAAACGGTTAATAGGAGCGGTACAGCATGTCGCTTCTACTGATGATGATGATGATGATGATAATGATGATGATGATGATGATGATCATGGTGATGAAGATCAGATTCGAGTGAGAACAAGTCACTCTCTCTCTTATTTTCATTTTCAAGACTATTCTTTAATGTTGTTATTACAACCCAGATATCATTTCCTCTGAGATGACAGGAAATTAACAAAATGAGCAGGCATTGATAGAGGAAAATGGTTCAAATGGAACTTAACATCCGAGGTCATCAGTCCTCTAGAACTTAGAACTACCTAAACCTAACGAACCTAATGACATCACACACATCCATGCCCGAGGCTGATTTCGAACCTGCGACCGTAGCGGTCGCGCGGTTCAAGACTGAAGCACCTAAAACCCTCGGCCACACCGGCCGGCGATGACAGCATGTACATCGTTAATGCATGTGGGTTCTTCATGATATCTCTCGTACAAATAGTATTTTCTGGAGCTGAGAACAAGCGGGTTGTCTGGTCATGTAACAGTAGATCTTGCAGTGGACATTGCGGGCTTCGAGGCCACATACAGCTGATAGGTAGATGAACATCTCAAAGCACTTATCGGGGTAACAATGCTGGTTCCTAGAATTTCTTATAGTGGAGTGCAGACAATGCTTTCGGCCGAAGAGGTGAAAAACAGCCTACCTGGATTTACCTGTTAGGCTTTTATGGTTACAGCATGGACAGGGGCACAGGAGAGAAAGAAGATCACCCAACCAAGTCTTCTCGACAGTGTCGTTAACTCTCATTGTGTATAGATATGGCATCCATAGAAAGTTTCCATGTTTTTCTTGGAACGGACGTTTTAGACGGGATGGTGTCATCCCTCTGCCTGCCGAAATTTTGGAAAGCCTTGGGTCTTTGGGAGAATTTTATTAGGGAATGCAGCACTCACAGTGACTCTGAAATGGTCAATGTTTGGACGCAAAAGCACCTCTCTTAGTTTAGCCGAGGTTGGACATGCTTTAAGGTAATGATATTTGTAACAAATGTGTTGTTTACTATAGGCCTAAACGACAACTCTCAAGAAAACTCCGCCTGAAGTGGCCGTGGTGACACAATTCGGGAGCACGGCTTTTTCTCTTTTCACTCGAAAATTTACGAATCATATTTGGCTGCTTCTCCAGCGGGGGAAAGAATATTATTAACTTTGGTTAGGATTGATTGGGAGGTTGAGCAGACGAGCTAGAGTGGAGATTTGGGACTTGTGGAGTCTTGTAATTGGCATGAAACCCTTGTTGGTTTGTGTTGGTGAAGTTTTCGAGTGTACTGAGTTTTGATGGGAAGGTGATGAGGGGAGAAATGGTCTTCTGATTCAGACTCCAGTTTGGAGAGGAAATTTTGGTCTCGATCGTTATTATGAGTAGGTTACACTTGGGACACTCACCCTGAGCGTGATTTCGTGCTGTCTTGACTGGGGAGGCTGTGGTGAAGTATTAGCTGTACCACCAGTTTGGTCCTCAATCATCTCGGACAGCTCACTGTGCTAATGACAATGTTATCTGTCCCAGGTCTACCGCTCGGCATGTGATATCCTTGTGCACACTGTTGTGGAAGTGGATCAAGTTGGTCGACAGTATGACCAGCAAATGGGAGTGTCGCACGCTGAAATCTGCCGAGATTTCATGACTTCGTCAGAGAGTTATTTTGATCCACCTGACAGATCCCCTGTACACAACTTTGCATATTTCGTGCCCACAGTAACGAATTACAGTCGCCAAACATCGCTGCTCGGTTGATGTCTGCACCACGACCTTCACCTGAGACAGCGCTACACACCAAGAAAAGGGTGGTCTCGCCACTTGTTCTCAGTTCACCAACGTAGTGTAACTTCTGTCTAGAATAAATCCATCAAGTCTAGGCAGCCTTAGACAATTTCAGATTGCATTATCTATGTTTAGAGCCAGATTAAATAGTTTACACAGATAAATCTTAGTATTTGCCAGCAAAACGCCACCCAGTAGAGTGCTAATAGTTTGTTGCTTCTATTTCTGTTGCCAATAGTTCATGATTTATTTTTCATCTCTTTTAACTTGCATTGGTTGTCCTATTTTATGATAAATAAACTGTTGCCAATCTTATAAAAGATTAATCCTGTGGTGTCACCGCCAGACACCACACTTGCTAGGTGGTAGCCTTTAAATCGGCCGCGGTCCGTTGGTATACGTCGGACCCGCGTGTCGCCACTATCAGTGATTGCAGACCGAGCGCCGCCACACGGCAGGTTTAGTCTAGAGAGATAACCTAGCACTCACCCCAGTTGTACAGCCGCCTTTCCTAGCGATGGTTCACTGTCTACATACGCTCTACTTTGCAGACGCGACAGTTTATCATAGCCTTCAGCTACGTCATTTGCTACGACCTAACAAGGCGCCATATTCAGTTACTATAAGAACTATCTTCAACAATGTATTCTGAACATGTAATATTGTGAATCATGTACCGTCAAGAGCGACGTTCATCAGTAATGGATTAACGTTAAGTATCAAACTAATTACGTCCGTTTTCTGAATTCTCATTCCTTGTCATGTTCCAGACCTCACGTCAGTATATTTCTTCCTTCCTCACGCCAGCCTGCGTCAGCTGAAACGCGTGCATTTCGGCCTCCACTCGTAACACGGTGTTGGCGCTTCTGCTAACATAAAAAATCCCATGTTGATACATTAATCACCCATCAATAATTGACTACAATAATGACATTTCAACCATTTCATTAAACTATTTCAGAATTCGAGCTTTATTTAAAATTCTGCTTAAAGTTTTAACTTCCAATGCAGACTAGCAACAACAACTGGCATAGATCAGAATCAATTTAGCAGATGCATGGACCAGGTGGAGAAGTAGAAGACTTACAAGTTAAACTAGTCGCCTGTAACTTCCTGGCAGATTAAAACTGTGTGCCCGACCGAGACTCGAACTCGTGAAAGGCAAAGGTCCCGAGTTCGAGTCTCGGTCGGGCACACAGTTTTAATCTGCCAGGAAGTTTCATATCAGCGCACACTCCGCTGCAGAGTGAAAATCTCATTCTGGAAACATCCCCCGGCTGTGGCTAAGCCATGTCTCCGCTATATCCTTTCTTTCAGGAGTGCTAGTTCTGCAAGGTTCGCAGGAGAGCTTCTGTAAAGTTTGGAAGGTAGGAGACGAGATACTGGCAGAAGTAAAGCTGTGAGTACCGGGCGTGAGTCGTGCTTCGGTAGCTCAGATGGTAGAGCGCTTGCCCGCGAAAGGCAAAGGTCCCGAGTTCGAGTCTCGGTCGGGCACACAGTTTTAATCTGCCAGGAAGTTTCATATCAGCGCACACTCCGCTGCAGAGTGTAAATCTCAATCTGGAAACATCCCCCGGCTGTGGCTAAGCCATGTCTCCGGTATATCCTTTCTTTCAGGAGTGCTAGTTCTGCAAGGTTCGCAGGAGAGCTTCTGTTAAGTTTGGAAGGTAGGAGACGAGATACTGGCAGAAGTAAAGCTGTGAGTACCGGCCGTGAGTCGTGCTTCGGTAGCTCGGTTGGTAGAGCGCTTGCCCGCGAAAGGCAAAGGTCCCGAGTTCGAGTCTCGGTCGGGCACACAGTTTTAATCTGGCAGGAAGTTTAATATCAGCGCACACTCCACTGCAGAGAGAAAATCTCATTCTAGTCGCCTGTAATCTTTCAAATCAAACTGCAATACCAAAGTTATCCGCAATTTGGCGACCGCTGACTGGGGTCCTGAATTGATAGCACCTTTTCTGACCATCAGATGTGATTTCTGTTACATAGTTTCTGTTTCCCATGTCGAAACACATTTGGTGCACTGAAGTAATCTAGGTCCACATATCCATAAGAATTGCTGGCGCTAAATACATTTATGATTTGTAAATTTTTGTGTGTTGTTTGTTTGTATTTTACTCATTTTTCGTTGTGACTTTGTATAAGTTGTTGGTTGTTCTTGACGGAGAACAGCGTTGTGTTAACTTGTGTTATTGTGGATTATTTGAGGCTCATCTATTTTATCGTAGATTAGGGTTATTTTATTTGATATGCGTTGTCATGGATCGAGAATTAGTGGCTCGCTTGAGCAAAATTCACGGTAGAATTGCGTGGCATTGCAATGAGTAGCAATCGAAACCTCTTGGGAGCAGAAATCTGAAAACATGCGTACTAGAAGCAAGACACGCTTGCTCGAAAATAGTGAGAGTATCCCAATCTCGTCGCAAATTGATCAACGTCGGAACGGTAGCACTGATCATGAGAAAGTTACGGAGGATTCTCCTTCGAACGTAGTAGCTGACGTTGCGGATTTGCTGAACACAGAATTTTCTGACTGTGACGAGATAATTCAGCCAGGCATCGAGAGCGAGCGTGAAACCACAGCATAGCTGAATGTACTCTGCAGGCAAAGCAAGACGTACCGTTAGTGAGAATGGCAGATCAGACTCGCGAACTGAACGTCACAGAGGCATAGAATTGCTTTCGGGTAGTCCTGGAGGCCTTAATGGAGGATCTCAGTTCCAGACCCTCATGCAGGTAACGCAGAGGAAGGGACAGGAAGCGGAGAAGAAGATACAGGAGAGAGAGAGGATAGCCACGATTGAGACGAAGGAATTAATTTCAAAGGAGATGGAGGAGATGAAAGAATTAGTCACTAAGGAGTCGAATGAGATGCAGATAGTAGCTAAACAGCTTGTTGAATGTATAGAGCAGGTTAAGAAAGAAGTCTTGAGTGTAAGGAATAGTTAGAAATTGTAAAGAAAACATCAACAGAGACGCGAGAAAAAAAATCCCTAGCGCTGGGACACATTAACTCGTACTATAGAGGGAATAACCAGCTGCCGTCGGAGAACAGATGTAGATGACGAGCTCTCTCAGAGAGCCAGAGGATGCTACGTGTCGCCATCATTGAACCTGCTACAACAGCCCACTCACGGTAGTAGAAAAGTCTTACGGCTCAGTCCATTTGGTGCTGGATTCTCGCCAAACTAACGCCATCGTACAACCATAGAAAGATCGTCCCGAGAAGGATACATCACGTTTCTACCAAGAACCATACAAATAGATTTGCGGTAGCATCGAGATCAAAGCCTGTTTCTACATTCATGATTAAAGAAGATACCCAGGAAGAAATTTTCGTTGGTGCCGCATAACTAACAACAGCTTATAAAGTTGTGTAGCACCATCAGTTCTTCAGCGGCGCGTGGAAGCCGCGCTGTCTCGGGCACCTTGCCACCGTTCGCAAAGCTCCCCCCTTCGGAGGTTTGAGTCCTCTCTCAGGCATGGATGTGTGTGTTGTTAGTTAACGTTAGATTAAGTAATTAGTTAAAGTTAGATTAAGTTGTGTGTAAATCTAGGGACTGATGTCCTCAGCCGTTTGGCCCATAGGAATTTACCACAAATCACTCCTTCAGTTCTCTTAACTGTGCCGTAAAACTGAATGCCGAAATATATCCTCACTCCAAAATCACCGCAAAATAATCTACAGCCAGGACCAAAGCTACAGCGATTCTTAAAAGTATTCTCGCACCCCACTCCGTGACCGAATCCAGAAAACAATTGTAAGAAGTTTAATTTTAGGACATACACCGATGCGTCGATACACAAGGCTGAAAAGAGGAATCCTGTAGTTGTTCGACACTTTACTGAAATTGACGGAATCAAAAATGGTTCAAATGGTTCTGAGCACTAAGGGACTTAACATCTACGGTCATCAGTCCCCTAGAACTTAGAACTACTTAAACCTAACTAACTTAAAGACATCACACAACACCCAGTCATCACGAGGCAGAGAAAATGCTTGACGGAATCCATCAGGTGTTGTCGAAGCTTCATTCGTTGGATAAAGAAACATTGGAGACAATTGCAAGGTTTTGTGTACACATATTAAGGTATGAAACTTCCTGGCAGATTAAAACTGTGTGCCGAACCGAGACTCGAACTGGGGACCGTTGCGTTTCGCGGACAAGTGCTCTACCATATGAACTACCCAAGCACTACTCGCCCTCCGACCTCACAGCTTCACATATCTGCCAGTACCTCGTCTCCTATCTCACAGCACACAGTTTTAATCTGCCAGGAAGTTTCATATCAGCGCACACTCCACCGCAGAGTGAAAATGTCACTTATTTTAAGATAGCTGCAAATTGAATTAGATAAATTAATTGATTCTTGTGGAGATAATACCATTACCAACTTCGGAGGGCTTCATCGACGCAGTCACCGGAATGTGTTCCACCAAATTGATGAAGAGCTAGGAAAAAATGTAGAAGAAGTTGGATGCCTTGCACGTATTCTCCACAATAGTATATAAAGCGCTACTGAAGTCTTAGCTGTCGACATTGAAATTGTCATGAAAACATTTAATTACTTTTCAGTATACACGGTAATGACAGCACCACGTGGTCGGCCTGCCGAGCGGCCCGTGCGACCACACCAAATCTGAACTTAGAATATTTTCTGGGTGCCACAATTCGCCTGTTACCACACAAGTGGGTCGCTCAGCCAAGGCGTTTCAGTGGAGTCGTGAACGCCCACTGTGTGTAGTGCTGGTGGCCATAAGGATCCACTACTTTCCGCGTTAGCCTTTGATCAGGCGCTTTAAACGGAGCCATCAGGTGGTGTCGCCCCTCTGCTTCCAACTTTTTGGGAAACCTCAGTGCTTCGGAAGAACTGGAGGATAGAACGCAATATTTATGGTGGCTCTCAAATGGTCTATGTTGGGACACCAAAACGCTTTTCTTAGTTAAGCTGTAATGTTTGGTCTGTCAAGATAATGATCTCTGTGATATAAGAATTGTTCACTTTAGGGTGAAAGAAAAACTCTCAAAACACACTGCGTAAAGTGGCCAAGGGGAACACAATTTGGCAGTAATAACGTCTTATGCTCCCTGTGCGAAAGTCAATGAATCAGGAATTGGGTGCTTACCCAGCAGGGAAAAGAATATTATTAACGGTGGTTAGGATTGATTAGGTGGTTGAGCAGGAGAGCTACAGGGGAGACGTCGCGCTTGAGGAGTCTTGCAACTGACACAAAACCCATGTGGCAGTGGTAGCATTGGTGAACTTTTCCGGTTTATTGAGTATTGATGGAAATTTGACGAGGGTAGGAATGGTTCTCTGATTCACACTCGAGTCTGAAGAGCTAATTTTGATCTTGACTCTTAATCACACATCACTGAGTGCAACAATGATTGTTGTTGTTGTTGTGGTCTTCAGTCCTGAGACTGGTTTGATGCAGCTCTCCATGCCACCCGATCCTGTGGAAGTTTCTTCATCTCCAAGTACCTACTGCAACCTACATCCTTCTGAATCTGGTTAGTATATTCATCTCTTGGTCTCCCTCTACGATTTTTACCCTCCACACTGCCCTCCAATGCTAAATTTGTGATCCCTTGATGCCTCAGAACATGTCCTACCAACCGGTACCTTCTTCTAGTCAAGTTGTGCCACAAACTTCTCTTGTTCCCAATTCTGTTCAATACCTCCTCATTAGTTATGCGATCTACCTGTCTAATCTTCAGCATTCTTCTGTAGCACCACATTTCGAAAGCTTCTATTCTCTTCCTGTCCAAACTAGTTATCGTCAATGTTTCACTTCCATACATGGCTACACTCCATACAAATACTTTCAGAAACAACTTCCTGACACTTAAATCTATACTCGATGTTAACAAATTTCTCTTCTTCAGAAACGCTTTCCTTGCCATTGCCAGTCTACTTTTTATATCTTCTCTACTTCGACCATCATCAGTTATTTTGCTCCCTAAATAGCAAAACTCCTTTACTACTTTAAGTGTCTCATTTCCTGATCTAATTCCCTCAGCATCACCCGACTTAGTTCGACTACATTCCATCATCTTCGTCTTGCTTTTGTTGATGTTCATCTTATATCCTCCTTTCAAGACACTGTCCATTCCGTTCAACTGCTCTTCCAAGTCCTTTGCTGTCTCTGACAGAATTACAATGTCATCGGCGAACCTCAACGTTTTTATTTCTTCTCCATGGATTTTAATACCTAGTCGGAATTTTTCTTTTGTTTCCTTTACTGCTTGCTCAATATACAGATTGAATAACATCGGGGAGAGGCTACAACCCTGTCTCACACCCTACCCAACCACTGCTTCCCTTTCATGCCCCTCGACTCTTATAACTACCATCTGGTTTCTGTACAAATTGTAAATAGCCTTTCGCTCCCTATATTGTACCCCTGCCACCTTTAGAATTTGAACGAGAGTATTCCAGTCAACATTGTCCAAAGCTTTCTTTAAGTCTACAAATGCTAGAACCGTAGGTTGGCCTTTCCTTAATCTAGCTTCTAAGATAAGTCGTTGGGTCAGTAGTGCCTCACGTGTTCCAATATTTCTACGGAATCCAAACTGATCTCCCCCGAGGTCGGCTTCTACCAGTTTTTCCATTCGTCTGTAAAGAATTCGTGTTAGTATTTTGCAGCTGTGACTTATTAAACTGATAGTTCGATAATTTTCACATCTGTCAACACCTGCTTTCTTTGGGATTGGAATTATTATATTCTTCTTGAAGTCTGTGGGTATTTCGCCTGTCTCATACATCTTGCTCACCAGATGGTAGAGTTTTGTCAGGACTGGCTCTCCCAAGGCCGTCAGTAGTTCTAATGGAATGTTGTCTACTCCCGGGTCCTTGTTTCGGCTCAGGTCTTTCAGTGCTCTGTCAAACTCTTCACGCAGTATCATATCTCCCATTTCGTCTTTATCTACATTCTCTTCCATTTCTATAATATTGTCCTCAAGTGCATCGCCCTTGTATGTATACGCTTTCCCTTCTTTGGTTAGGACTGGGTTTCCATCTGAGTTCTTGATATTCATACAAGTGGTTCTCTTTCCTCCAAAGGTCTCTTTAATTTTCCTGTAGGCAGTGTCTATCTTACCCCTAGTGAGATAAGCCACTAGATCCTTACATTTCTCCTCCAGCCACCCCTGCTTAGCCATTTTTCACTTCCTGTTGATCTCACTTTTGAGACGTTTGTATTCCTTTTTGCCTGCTTCATTACTGCGTTTTTATGTTTCCTCCCTTCATCAATTAAATTCAATATTTCTTCTGTTACCCAAGGATTTCTACTAGCCCTCATCTTTTTACCTACTTGATCCTCTGCTGCCTTCACTACTTCATCCCTCAGAGCTACCCATTCTTCTTCTACTAAACTTCTTTCCCCCACTGCTGTCAATTGTCCCCTTATGCTCTCCCTGAAACTCTGTACAACCTCTGGTTTTGTCAGTTTATCCAGGTCCCGTCTCTTTAAATTCCCACCTTTTTGCAGTTTCTTCAGTTTTAATCTGCAGTTCATAACCAATAGATTGTGGTCAGAGTCCACATTTGCCTCTGAGAATGTCTTACAATTTAAAACCTGGTTCCTAAATCTCTGTCTTACCATTATATAATCTATCTGATACCTTTTAGTATCTCCGGGATTCTTCCATGTATACAACCTTCTTTTATGATTCTTGAACCAAGTGTTAGCTATGATTAAGTTATGCTCTGTGCAAAATTCTAACAGACGGCTTCCTCCTTCATTTCTTACCACTAATCCATATTCACCTACTATGTTTCCTTCTCTCCCTTTTTCTACACTCGAATTACAGTTTCCCATGACTATTAAATTTTCGTCTCCCTTCACTGTCTGAATAATTTCTTTTATCTCATCATACATTTCATCATTTCTTCATCATCTGCAGAACTACTTGGCACATAAACTTTTACTACTGTAGTAGGCGTCGGCTTCCTGTCTATCTTGGCCACAATAATGCGTTCACTATGCTTTTTGTAGTAGCTTACCCACATTCCTATTTTTTATTCATTATTAATCCTACTCCTGCATTACCCTTGTTTGATTTTGTATTTGTAACCCTGTTTTCACCTGACCAAAAGTCTTGTTCCTCCCGCCACCGAACGTCACTAATTCTCACTATATCTAACTTTAACCTATCCATTTCCCTTTTTAAATTTTCTAACCTACCTGCCCGGTTAAGGGATCTGACATTCCACGCTCCGATCCGTAGAACGCCAGTTTTCTTTCTCCTGATAACGACGTCCTTTTGAGTAGTACCCACCCGGAGATCCAAATGGGGGACTATTTTATCTCCGGAATATTTTACCCAAGAGGACGCTATCATCATTCAACGATACAGTAAAGCTGCATGCCCTCGGGAAAAATTACGGCTGTAGTTTCCCCTTGCTTTCAGCCGTTCGCAGTACCAGCACAGCAAGGCCGTTTTGGTTATCGTTACAAGGCCAGATCAGTCAATCATCCAGATTGTTGCCCCTGCAACTACTGAAAAGGCTTCTGCCCCTCTTCAGGAACCCCACGTTTGTCTGGCCTCTCAACAGATACCCCTCCGTTGTGGTTGCTCCTACGGTACGGCCATCTGTATTGCTGAGGCTCGCAAGCCTCCCCACCAATGGCAAGGTCCATGGTTCATGGATAAGACTGGGCCTTCATTTAAATAGTTTATCTCGGCACTCCATTTTTATTTAAGGTTCTGATAAAAGTGATAACCCCCAACGCAGGCTGTAAATAGTGACCACTGTCAGAGGGCAGATTTAATTTAGCAGATGCGTGGCCAGGTAGACAAGTGGAAGGCTTACAAGTTAAAGCGATTTCTGTCAGTGTGTAAACTTCCAGTCGTCTGTAGTCTTTCAAAGCAGACCTCAAGACCAGTGTTGACTTGTTGAGTGTGAGTATGTTTCAGTACTCGCATTTCGGCTACTTGAGTAATGAGAATCTGATTGTAGCCTCCCCCCCACTTATCGACTTTAATGACAGTGAAAAATTAAACCGCGTGTACCTAATGGAAATTTGGGAAAACCAATCGTCACCGAAGTTAATTTGTCGGTAAAGAGGGAGGAAAGGGTTACATCTAAATGAAGGGAAAAATGCAAATGAAATTGGTGAAAATTACTTTTGAGAAAAGGGTAAAATTAATAAAGAAAGTAAATGTGCAGTCGTCACGTTAACAATTAATTCGCGTTAATTAGATATTTGAGATCTGGGGAAAATTACGGTCGCCAGTCCTATGGACAACTACTATAATAACTCAAAATGAAAGATTAATGCACATATAATTAGCACGAAAAGCGTGGCAACTGAAGGTTGACATGTGTTGTGTGAGAACTGAATGCTTGTCAGAAGTAATAAATTTCGCTACACTCTGACTTAATTTAGCAAAAGAATTAATAAAACTGGAAAACTGAAAGTTAATTTATTGACTGAAATTAATAGTGAGCTTTGTTTCTGAAGCACTACGAAATTCAATAAAATACGGTTAGTCTTGGGCTACCTCAACAATCATTTCAAAAGCTACTTGAATCTCCGCAATTTAGAAATAAGACATTTTTATTTCGAACTTGAATTAAATGATTCTGAACAACTAACAGTAGTAACATTTAGTACGTACCAAGCTGAGCCGCAGTCACAGGTAAGCCAAATATGGTAACAAAACTCGCACTCTTAATTTGTGTTTGTGTAATCTAAATATTTTAGCCAGCTATGAAACTGAACTTTGAAATTAAAGCAGTGAAATGGAATGATATTACTTTAATGCTGGCGTTTGAATTTCAACGACACTCGGGTTCATTCTGGAAAAGGAAGGGACCCTGCTTGGTAATGCAGTTGGGATAATGAGCAACAAAGGTTCATGCTAAGTTGCTGTATTTTGCTAATGGAGTAGTTTGAAAAGCTGAGGTCTGCCATACAGTTCTAAACCTTTACATGCCTCCAGTCTTCCTTGTTGTTTATTGATGGTTTGAAGCCGTCGATCGGGGAGTTGGCGACAGTCACTCATTGTCGGCCGTCGCTGTTGCAGAAGCTGGATGTTGGCGCGCCTTCTTCTCGACACGGTCACCAGGCGAAACGGGCTCTTGGTGTGCGCCAGCTAATGCTTCCCGTCCTCGAGTCCTGGAGTCCTTTGAGTGTTTTGATACAATTCGTCTAGGGACGTTACACCCAAATGTTTCAACATGTCGTCGGTTTTCATCTTAGTTGGACTTAAGGTTTCCCAAGTATATGATTTCTTGTCGACTGAGTAAAGAAACCCTCATTAACAATCTTACTTTTGAGTGTGGTTAAGACCACGTCTCATAAACTTTGATGATCTCCTTCTTCCGCTTTTCAGGTAAACTGCTGAAAGATATGAGTTCGAGAACTGTTACTGCATGCAGAAGACGGGTAAAACGAAATATACGAGGACGTGCTGAAAAGTTTCACCTCTGAATTTTGTATTTGAAAACAGTTACAGTTTTTTAAATATAACAGACGTTATTATCATTCTGCATCCTCGTTCTTCATGTTTGCACATCTACAGCCCTTCTGCCAGTAGAGGGTTCCCAATTGTATGGTGTAATATGGTTGTGTGTAATGTAAATATGTGAATACGTGAGAGGAAGCGTGCTGTGTTGGAGTTTCCAATACGACGAGTTCGTCGATACAAGGGGCAGCCTCTCCTTCAGGCTGACTAGGCCAGATCATACACGAGGCCTGAAACACTTGCAACAATGCTACGCATTGGGTTCATTGTCACCGACTGATCTCCATACAATTCAGACTTGGCCCCATCCTACTTCCATCTGTTCCCAGACTTAAAAAACAACACTTTCTTGGGCTTCCATTTGATAAGGATGAAATGTTGCAAGCAGATGCGAGGTTGTGGCTCCGTCATCAGAGTCAAACTTTCTACAGAGGCGGTATGAACAAAGCTGGCAATGGTAACTATGTCCAGAAATAAATATATAGACATGAAGAATAATGATGTGCAATGTTAATAACGGTGGTTTTATTTGAAAAGCCTCAAGAGTTTTCACACAAAAAATTTGGAGGAATTACGTATCAGTACGCCCTCGTAAGTTGGTATGGACTGTGCCACTGCCTTTTGGATGCACGCAGCATCTTGAAACTGGATTATTCAGTAACAGTATTCTGTTTCACGGGTGCCACAGAATGCAGGCTGTAGCTAGCAAGGGGCAGTCATAAGACGCGTGCGCATGTGCTAGCGGTGACGTCACAGGCGACGGAGCCAGACAAGGGCAGGATCTGAGCTGAGCGGGGCCACGGTTGACGCCTCACACACAGCATACCTAATGCACCGTGGCGCTGCATGGGGGATCTGAGATAGAGGAGACGCCCAGAGGGGGTCGCAGGAGCACGTGAACACTGCCGCAACGATCATGTCACGCGACGTACACACAGTGCTCATAAGGCGTTAGTGGTTTGCTATCAGATTTGCTTGCTTATCAGTAAATGCATGAAAAGCTTAATGCTTAAGGCGATGATATGTGTGTAGCTTTTCAGCACGATGTATAAAGTGTAAAGTTCACTAGCGCGAAGACAATGTGAGTCATTTGAAAATTTTCCGTTTCTCTTCGATCTTACATAGCTTAAAACCAGTTATAGAGCCCTTCATACCCTTAATAGTTAACAGTGTTGCGGCATAACGGAATAATTCACAAAGCTGGCTGTCCCAGAAATAACTCTATAATATTATAAGCTATAGATACACGTCTGTTTTCGCGATGTGCATCAAATTAATTCCAAATAACGTTCGGCCTTATCTACATCAAGCTCACTACCGATTTCCTTCCAAAAACTTGACATCCGCTCTCCCTCTTTCAAGAATACTGATAAACCAACAGTACAAATCCACGCATTAAAAATGGCCAGAAAAACTAAATTCACAACTGTTATCGGAAACAAAAGTGATGATCACATTCTACCGTATCTTCCTTCATCTACGGCGTTGTCATCGTTGCCGTGAGGCACCGTTATACCAAGTGGAAAGGCGCGTCGATCTTAGAGCATGAGATGTGGTAACCGTAAGTCATTGACAACACACAACGGTCACGGTAGCACCTGATTCCAGAATAGCAGTAGTTAGGATCTACGAACTACCCCCTCTTGACCAGGTCCCCATTACCTAACTCGTAACGAGATCCCTTCGGAGCAAATTGTCATAAAGATCATCTATAAAGGCTTCGTACAACGACAAGAAATGTTACAGTTTATGGAATAATGACAGATACGACCAAACTGTCTTGTTTCTTCTGTTTTATTTAACGTAACTATGTTCACAGTTTTATTTCGCATTCACCACTCACCCACACTCTGATGTGGAGTATATGCGAGTGTCTGAACTCTAACTCCCAAGTTCCATCGAAATCCTTTGACGAACAGTTTTGGTTGCTCGACACCAACAGTCAATGATAACGATACAGCATTTTGTAATTGACTCTTCTAGTTTAGCCACCGCCCTCCACGAATGTTTGCCAGGCCTAAGAAAATTACATACTTTTCTCTCCGGTCCGCTATATTAAGAGTTTGCGTAAAAGTTAACGTTTTTCCCCTTTTCGTAAACTGGAGCCAGCTCTCCGCGATATAATTAAAGAAACCGTCTCAATACAGCGTCCCTCGTGAGATTCGTATAGATTTGTACCGGAATTGACCGCCCTGTAGGTGTACTCAATTTAATGACCACACTTCGCTATCCGCGATTTCGTGTGCCTAAATGTCCTTTTGTTACTCTGATCGTATTCCGTTGTTATTTAAAACTCGCCCCTATATTTTTTTTCACAACGCACAATTAGCACTTCTTTACTTTTTTATTTCTGAGAGTAAACGAAAAAATAACGCCGAATCATCGGCTTCGTCGATATAAAGCATAACACCTCAATATGCCCAATTTTACCTCTTCTTACAGGATCGGCTACATTACTCATTAATTAACTACATATTATTTTCAATAACACCAAACAGATATCGCCGTTATATTTTAATCGTATTCAAATGCATGTTATTATTATTATGACCGACCATATCGTAACAAATCGAGCGGCGTGCGTTTTTAACGATAGCCTTACACTCGCCCAGCCTTTATTCATGGAGTATTATATATAAATATACAGACAGGACTTTCACAGACAGGATTGGTGTTGATGTGGCAAGCAGGCTTTATCAGTTGTCACACTGACGAGCCACAAGTAGATGTAGGAGCAGACTGGACGCAAGAAATTTTCAAAAAGTGTTTGAGAAGTAACAAGTCAAAAAAAAGTTGTGACAAAAAGGTAAGTTTTGTTGTAAGGTATTTTACATGGTAGAGGTGTTGGCCAACTGTTACGATATGAATTAGGATCTGGAGACTAGGTCACAATTTTTTTAAGCCTAGTGTAAGTCAGGGTGAGGTGATGAAGGCTGCAGGTTCACTCTGCAAAGACCTCAAAAAGGCAGACACCCTGGTAACAGTGGGTGGATCAAGCAACAACACAGATAGGGACCCTAATTATTCAACTGAGGGTGACCTGGTAAAGATAGCTTCAGCAACGAGACACGTTAGCGTTGGGCTTGTGTCTGTTCTTAGGTGCCACGACTGGCCTCAATGAAGCTCTTCCGATAGGAGAGTTAATTTAGATGTGGAACAGCTGCTTGGATCATGTATGGGGTCTCTTATTGGTGTTGTTCATGTTGAGTCTGACAAAAGGTGAGACTATACTGGGCATGACTTTCACCTCAACAGGGAAAGGAAGGGAAAACTATCTGGGCTAATGGCAAACAACTTAAGGGGCTTTTTGCATGTGGTAAAGTACCAATAGTTACAAGTGGCAGAACAGCAGGTCTTTTAGAGTAGGTAGAGCAGAAGCAAAAGATATTCAGAGACAGGTTCAAAATTACATTCACTTTGATTCAACAGGCAGCTAGAAAGCAAATTTTAATATATACGATTCATGCAAACAACCCGTAATTGAAACAGGAGATGTTCAGAAACTGACAGACGAATTAGGTTGAAGAATTAGAGTTGAGCAAAACAGTTTGTATAATTGGGCTATGAACATCTTGTTATCCTGTATAAGTATGTTAAATGTTACAGCATTTAAATTTCCCTCTAACTTCTGCAGAGAAAATATGGGGAAAGGAGGAGCTGCCACATTTGGCAGAACCTGTTTCAGTTTCAAGAATACTGATACTTATAAATTTGGCTCAGAGCAGAACTTAGAAACCTGTGCAACAAAAGTTGTATTTCATAAGAAATCCTCAGTTATAGTAAGTATATGCAGGACACTCTTTTCAAAGAATTTGGCACTCTGTTATCCCATCTCACACAACAAAACAAGGATATAGTGGTTGCTGATGATTTTAACGTGGGTTTATTGAAACGCCCTGTCTGTGAACAGTTATTGCAATCAGTAACACTGTCATTCAGTTTAATTCCTACCATGAATTTGGCAACTAGGGTATGTAAATGATCTGAGACAGTTGTGGGCATTACCTTTGTCAACAAAACTATGGAAAAAACTAATATCGCAAAACCAATAGTAAATGGACTATCCTGTCATGACGTGCAGCATCTTATGTTAAAAGTTGACATTTGTCAGGACATAAAATCTATTGAATCTGAGCGTGGGAGGGTAATAAAATAGTCAAAAATAGAGAATTTTAGGAGACCGCTCAAAGACATGAACTGGATCGATGTTTACAATAGTCCCGGCGGAGGTTCGAGTCTTCCCTTGGGCATGGGTGTGTGTGTTTGTCGTTAGGATGATTTTGGTTAAGTAGTGTGTAAGCTTAGGGACTGATGGCCTTAGCAGTTAAGTCCCATCAGATTTCACACACATTTGAACATTTTTGACGTTTACAATACTTCTGACTCAAATGGAAAATACAAAGCGTTAATTAAGTTCCTTCTTCATTTGAAATTGTTTTCCCATAAACAAAACTCAAACTACACGGAAATCTAGAAGTAAACCACGGATTACACAAGGAATAATGAAATCATGTGGGCCAAAAAGCAAACTATATTGACTATCTAGGAAGAGCTCTGATGTTAGCATTTTAATGCATTACAAAGAATACTGCAAAATATTGAAGCAAGTAATCCCGAAATCTGAGAAAAAGATAATTAGATTAGGCAACAAAATAGAAATATGGTGGCATATGGTGAAGACAGGAGCAGGTGGGGACAGAAACGAAGAGTAAGAGGTAGCTCTAAAAATAAATGAGGAATTTTTAAGAAGTGTAAATAGTGTTGCAAATCTCTTAAACAAGTACTTTGTTTCTGTTACTGACAGCTTATCAGGTTGAGCAGACACTGCAATGGAATATCTGAGACCAGTCCCTACAAATATATTCAGTAAAATCACTTTTCCCAAAGACAATCACCTTCTCTAATGAAGCAGTATCCATCATAAAATCCCTTAGAAAAAGTATTCTAGTGGTTATGATAACATATCAACGAAATTCATCAAAGTGTGTTTTTGTGAATTGAGTTCTATCTTAAGTCTTTTCTATAGTCAATGTCTTCAGCGGAACATTTCCAGACTGACTAAAATATGCTGAAGTAAGCCTCTGTACAAGAAAGGTGATAAAGAGATAGCATCAAACTATCAACCAATTTCACTTTTGTTATTTAAGCGTCTTCTTAGGCGTCTGACTGTAAATAATATGTTTTCCAAGCCACAGATTTGGTTCCTTAAGGGTTAGGAGACAAAGAAGGCTATTTACACATACAGTGAGAATATACTTAATTTGCTACATAGCAAATTAGAAACTACTGGCAATTTCTGTGACCTGTAAAAAGCCTTTGACGGTGTGAATCACAGAATTCTCTTAAGTAAATTAGAATATTATGATATCACTGCCAGTGCGGCAAAATGGTTTGAGTCTTACATAACTAATAGGATACAAATGGAGTCATCGCGAAATACCTGTGGATTAAGGAGTCGTTCTTCATCTGAATGGGAATTAATTACATGTGGTGTTCCTCAGGGTTCCATCCTGGGCCAGTTACTTTTACTTGTGCACATTAATGATCTCTCTTCTGTCAGCTATCAGATGCTAAATTTGTTTCATTTGCAAATGATACAAACATTGCAGTAGATAGCAAGTCAAGTACAGATTTAGAAATGGCTACTAATCAAATTTTCACTGACATTAATAAGTGGTTTAAAGCTAATTAACTGTCATTAAACTTTGAAAGTACTCAGTATATCCAGTTCAGAACCTGTGAGAAATTTCCTTCCAGCATATGTCTAACATTTGAAGACATGCAGATCGAAGAGGTTGAAAGTGTTAAATTTCTGGGACTACAGCTTTACAATAAACTCAGTTGGGAAGGGCATACTGCAGAACTGCTGAAGGGCCAAAACAAGTCTGTATTTGCAATGCAAATTGTGTCAGTTGTAGGAGATATAAACATAAAAAAAACATGCAGACTTTCCTCACTCACATTCTATTACATCATATGGAAGCATATTTTGGAGTAACGCCTCAAACCGAGCAAAAGGTTTTAGAGTGCAAAAGAGTTTAATAAGACTTATTTGTCCTGTAAATTCAAGTACAATGTGTAGACATCTGTCCAAGGAACTGGGTGTTCAAACCACTGCCCTTCAGTATGTTTATTCTTTAATGAAATTTGTTGCAAATAGTCAGTCTATATTTCCAGCCAATAGTTCAATACATAGTATCAATACCAGGAATAAGAAAAAACTACATTAAGACCTAAAATCCCTTACCTTGGTCCAAAAAGGTGCACAATATTCAGGAACACACAATTTAAGTGGATTGTCAGCAACAATTAATAACTTCGTTTCAGATAAGGCACCATGTAAACATAGTTTGAAAGACTTTTTGTCAGGCAACTCCCTCTACTCTGTAGATGAAAATCGTACTAGGAACTGTTAGACCAGCTTAAGTAAAAATGTGTGTTATATTTCAGTTCTGACAGCACCTGGTCACAGCGTTTGAGATTAGGTAACTGTGTATGATAAAGTTATTAAAAATGTGTTAATATGTTTCAGTCTGACTTCGTATTAATTCTGTAAACGTTAGTTTTCCAGTTTACTGTACTGTATTCACATGTCTTGGTAATCTCCTGACAAATGCTCAGGGAAGTGAGTATTATATTCAAATGTTGTATGGTTTTTGTGTTAAGCTCTCTGACATGTTTCACATCCAGGAGAATCATTTCATTTTTGAGTCTTCTGAACGAAATCTTAATCTAATCTAATCGCGTTGCCAAGACCTAGCAGTACCTTGTCTTCAACTATTACTGACAATACTATGGTATCAATCATCTTCAGTTATTACTTAGGACAGCTTCCGCTAGCCGCCAGTCTACGAACCAGTGTTAGACCTGGTAATTCTAGGGTTCAAGCCAGAACCACGTCCAGCGTGACTCCATGCGGTCTCTGGGCGTCACCTAGGGGTCTTGGTTTAGTCGCATGCACGCCAGAGCGCCACGCAGCTGGTGGACTGGGGCAGCTGGCTGTCCAGCACACACCAGCCCACAGCCTGCTGCTCAGTTTAGCGTCTGCAAGGCCGCGTGCTGACACAGTTTCTCCTCGCTGAGACAGTTATCTTGCTACTCATTCACTTGCTCTCGTGGGAAAGCACCCCGCCTTGTGCTCTGATAAAGTAGCCACTTCCACCTGGGAGTCAACGCACGCCATCGAGTTTCCGCCGTCAGCCTCTGTACGATTGTCTAACCAAATAAAGAACCTGTTTGCTGAGTGAGCCCCTACTTCAATGACCATCGAGATGCTGCTGTTACCTGTTACGCAACCCATCGCCCTGCAAACGCAAGCCTGTATTGAGAGACGACCATCCTGGCAGTTAATCGGCGTACGCTCCCCCGACTTCATTATACTTCATACACTGAACGGTGGCTACACTGAGCCACAGCGCCAGAGATTGCGCCAAAGAGTTTTAGTCGGCCGCCTCCACTGGCAGTGCTTGTCGAGATGTGGCAGTAGTCAGTGCTTGTTGAGAGGTAGTAGGAGCCAAGTCGTTGTTGAGATGTCGTCGTAGTGAGTGGTTGTGCATATCTTGCTGAGAGGATATTGATAGCTGTACTATTTGAGGCCATGTTTTATGCAGTTCTTTGATGGGCTAGATAGCAGATGTTGTTCGAATGGAGATATTGTAATGATCAGAGTGCCTTTCGTCAATATATATGAAGGTAAAAAAAAATTCCCTTTTTTTCATTATTTCAGTGTCTTAAATAATGCGTCATTGCAGGTTCAGTCAACAAAGCATCTGGCTCGTGTTCTTGTATTAGAGTGTAGTTCTGGTTTTCTTGCGCAATTGTGGTATTTCTATTTTTTTTTAATTACTTCAGTATAAATGGTATTTAAAATTCCTTGTCTTATTGAAGAAGAACCGTGCCAGATGTGTACGTTGAATCACACTTCCACATACAGATCAATTACACTTGTGTTTTGGTTTCGTAGGTTTTATAGTTGCTGGGGACTTAATTAATTAATTGTGTTAACGAAAATTTTCTTTTATTCTTTGTCGTTATTCTATGCAGTCAGATTGCGTATTAAAACTAGGGTCATCCGTTTACGAGACTTCGTAATCGGACTTACATCTACGAAAAATTAAAAGTATTTGCATTGCATTCTTTTTTATTTAATTAAGCCCCCATGCACGTGTCGACCGCTGCTTCGGATCGTCCCTTGGAATTCTTCTGATTGTAAAAATAGTAGACAGTAGTATTGTTGTAGTAATTTGTAGTTTAGTAATTGTAGTCTATATTGCATGTGTAGATTTGGTAATTGGCATTCTTCTAATGGTATTTTGCAAAATTTAATTTTTGTTGTCTTGTCTACGGGTTTGACAATTTAGTGCCATTATTTCAATTGTTCGTTAATCGTGTTTGAAGGAAATATTTCGTGTGAATGGTATTGTTGGAGATAAGGAGTCATTGTGTGTAATTTTCGTACAGTGACGAGTTTTGTATGTTTTGTAAATGATTACGCGATCGATGAAAAAGGCAAAAATGATGGATAGTCAGGATGACGAAATTGTTGACATGGCGAACTCGCCAACACAGGAGAACAGTATGATGAATAATTAAGCGGAAAACAATTTAATACGTCGGGAAAATATTCTGGAACCATTTCAAAATTTTTCTCAATCAGAAAATTCACAGAATACGAGATTAACGATAGAAGATTCTGAAATAGTATCGAACACAGATAGCTTTATGGCTATGCAGATTGAAGTTAGTTTTGCGGGAAATGTTAGGCGCGAAAAGAATTTCGAACCGGCTAATATGGAGCAGTTGATGGGTGCAATATTAAATCTGGGATCACAGTTGGAATCTAAATTTATAACAGAGATGGGAACTTTGGCAACACGGTTAAAAACTGATATGGAAACAATGGAAACACGGTTAGACTCACTGGGATCATAGTTGGGATCTGAATTAAAAACAGTGGGATCACAAATAGGAACAATTAAAACAGAGATGGAAACAATGGAAACACGGTTAGATTCACGAAGAGGGACATGTTTCAAAAACATGAAAGATGAATTAAAGAAAGAAATTAGAGAAGAAGTACAACCGATTTTGAATTCTCACAATAATAGATTAATTGCAGTAGAGATTAGACAAAGGGAACAGGATAGAGAACAGGAAGAAAGAGATCGCGTGATAGTACAAAAATTTTCAGACTTAAATTTACAATGTGCACACGATAAGGAGGAAATATTTCAGAGAATCGAGGAATCCGTACCAAATGACAGAATAAATAATCTAACACAACAATATGAACAGTTAACTACCAAATGTGTTAATAATGAAACCCGAGTCGCGACACTTACGGAAGACGTAAATAAACAGAAAGAACAAATAGGTGATTTATCGGAAAGAGTTAAGGAGATTTCAGATAAATTGACAAGTCTTAGTTTAAATGGGGACAGAGATTCGGATGATACAGCACCATTGCCATTTGCAGAAACCGAAGAGTACCAGAACATAAATAAACATGTTGAAAATCAGGGAAAATTTAATGAACGCGTTAAAAGGGAAGTTGAGGCATTACGAAAGCAACTCAAACAAATTGAAGGCGAAATCGTAGGAAAAGACAGCAGAAGAAATTTAGAATCACAGATAGCAGAGGGCTTTGAAGAAAATAATTTATTTCATTTACGAGAAGCAACAAGAGAGCGCCAGGCGCGTGAACTTGACGATAATCGACATTCGGACTGGGACACACGCGGTAGATCTTTGTCGCCACGAGGCGAAAACTTTGACTATAAACATTTCTTAACTGTTCGGAAATTTAAGATCTTTCGCAATTCTAAGAATGACATACATCCATGTTCATGGTTAGATCAATTTATGTATGCACTTCCACCAAATTGGCCAATAAGTCACAAACTAGAATTTATGTGCGGCTATTAAAGTCCTCAGGGGATTCACTACACTAAGTGAATATGTGCCGTAGCATGCACAGGGCCCCGAGCTGTAGTGGTGCTATTTCCCTTTTAGTTTTCTGCACCGCTGCCTACTCTTTTACTATTCTTTGCATCTATAAAAACAACTCTTCAACTATCAATCTATCTAGGGAATTGGTAAAGAATAACTGTACAGGACTATTTTACCCAAAAGTGATTTCGGAAATTACCATTTGGACTTACTGTACCTTCAGCAGCATTCATTCGTAGTTTAAACGAAATTTTACCTGTTTATCTTCGTGACAATATTACTTCATATGTTGACGATATTCTTATTGCTAAACGTTCTTGGAGTGAGCATAACAAAATTTTGGATTCATTATTACGTATCTTTGCAAGAGTTGGCATTACTGTGAACTTGGAAAAATCTGAATTTGGTCGTTCTCAGGTGTAATTTCTTGGTCATATTATTTCTACAGAAGGTATTCTTCCTGATCCAGAGAAACTAGACGCTATTCGTAATTATGCTGTTCCTACCACAAAACGTGATGTTCGTAGTTTCCTTGGTGTCTGTAATTTTCTTAGACGCTTTGTTAGATTGGACGATTTGGCCACACCTCGTTTATGTGAACTATCTGGAAAGAAATCTAATTGGTGTTGGGATGAGGAAGCTCAGTCAGAATTTGAACAACTTCGTGATGCTTTAGTTGCTGCTCCACTTCCTTCCCATCCGGATTTATCTAAAGATTTTTGTTTGGCGACGGCCTCATCATACAAAGGCCTAGGTGCACACTTATTTCAAGAGACAGAAGAAAAAACGTCGTTGTAGCACAGAAAACTATTGCATTTGTAAGTCGTGCTCTCTCTAAATCAGAAAAGAATTATTCGATTACGGAACTTGAAGCTTTGGCTGTTGTTTGGGCTTTCACAAAATTTAGGACATTTTTGTTTGGCAGACATACTAAGGTTTACACCGATCATCGAGCTCTGCAATTTCTTATGTCGACAAAATTAACTCATGGAAGATTGTCACGATGGGCGCTGTACCTACAGGAATTTGACTTTAGTATTGTTTACATACCGGATTCTTCTAATATTGTTGCTGATGCTTTATCACGTGCACCTATGGGTTTGAAAGAAAGTGCTGAAGAGGACTGCAAAGAAAACAATTATTGTTTGATGTATATTCAAGGTGTTGCGTTTGAGAACTTTATTTCGTCTTCGCTCCAGGACATCGCTAAGGAGCAAGATAAGGATCCAATCTGGAAGGACATTAAGGAGAAGTGGAGGAGAAAGGAAAGCGTAGGGATTAGACAGTATTATTTAGTTCGCAATGATATTCTTTTTAAACGAAAATCGGTCGACAACTCTGTTTGGTTAGTTTGTATTCCAGATGAGTGGGTTAATAAATTGATTTGGTACACACATTTCAGTTATGCACACTTTGGTTTCAGAAAATGCTTCCATAAATTGCGAGAAAATTGCTACTTCAGTAATATGGAAAAACGTATTCGATCTGTTCTTGCCAAATGCAAATAATGTCAAAAGGCTAAGCCGCCAATTATTTCTCACAGAGCACCGTTGTTTCCTATCATTCCAGTGAAATAAAAAGGACATGGCTGCAGTTGATTTGTTCGGTCCAGTGGTTCGTTCTACTACTGGTTTTGCGTACATTTTCGTAGAAGTGGATTGACATCAAAATATGTGTGTTTTACACCTTTACGCAAAGCAACAGCTCCTTCAGTATCTAATGCTTTCATCAAACATTTTCTTAAAGAATTGGGTCATGTTGATAATGTTATATCAGATAATGGATCACAGTTTCGTTCTAAAATTTGGCTTCGTACTCTACGGCGTCATAAGATTAAACCAATTTTCATTTAACTTTTTCACCCTCAATCTAACGCTTCAGAGAGATGGATGAAGGAAATCAATAAATTGTGTCGACTTTATTGTCATCAGAATCACAGAACGTGGGATCAGTATCTTCATACTTTTCAAAACATACTGAATGAACTCCCTAATGATTCAACTTCTTTACCGCCTATATTGATATTAAAAAATAAAGCACCGACAAATCGCATTTCTGAAATCGTTCCTTTTCCGCCTACACGGAAACTGCGACTTTCTGAAGTTGTCAACCTGGCTCTACAAAATATTGTGTCTGCGGCTGCTAGAAGAGAGAAATCAGCTAAGCGTCCTGGTCGTTTAAAAACTTTTTCAGTTGGCCAAAAGGTGTTAATTAAATCTCACCGTTTGTCTCACAAAGGAAAAGGGTTGTGTCGCAAATTTTTTCTGCTTTATAACGGTCCATATAGAGTTCGCAAAATTATTCATGACAACACTGTCGAAGTAGAAACTCTTAAATCTCGACGCTCTAAGGGAATACATCATATATCTAACGTTAAAATATTGTGGAATGATATACTTTTGAAAAATTTTTGTGGAATGACATACTTTTGAGAAACTAACAGCTACATGTAAACATGCAGAGAATACAAGGATACCGCGCTGTGTTTTGGCGGCGGCACATACTCAAAGCAACAGTCAAGTCTGCGCGCCGCACAAGGCAGTCGTTGACCGCAAACAATTACTTCCTACGTCACGCGCGCCTACAGCTGATCGAGCGCTCAGTGCGAATGCACTGACAGCCGTAAACAAATACACAGTCTAATTTCTCCGATTAAATTCAGTATAAAGCTATAGTGACTTGATGAATTATGTTATTAAAGTTCAGTATTTTTCAGGATACGGTTGTGTAAAATATTTAAGAACTTCAGGTAAATTCCGTGTGTGTCCGATGTTAAGAGGACTTGCTATCGAGAAATTTTCAGGAAGAATGTAATTTCGAAGAAGAAACTAATAAACTAAAATGGTAACTATTAATTGAGTTTATTTTTCAGGTAACATATTTCCACTTAGGTACGTACTTTAGACGTAATTTGCTGCTCGCGATTACGTGATTTATACTTTGTGTTTACCGATTTTGACAATGATTGATTAATGAACAGGGTTGTTACTTGTGTATATTATGCATCGCTTGGTTGCTATGCTTTTTCACTGATGTCATATTTTTCTATTATGTGCTTGCTGTGCTTATTTATTTAAATTATAATTGTCACCTGATTAGTTGTGCTGATATGGTTATGTATGTAAGTTATACTTTGTGATTTATCTGCTTGCGCCTTCGTGTTTACTTATTAAGATTACATATGAACATTTATTTCCTTATGCTGATGTGATGCTAATGACCTGTTTATTGTGTAAGATATATATTTGTGCTGTGCGTATGGATTGCATATTTATACATTTCTGTTTGTTGTCATAACTACTCTTTAATTTGGTATATAGAAATGCTGATATACTGGTAACGAACATGGAGTTTAGGTCACACTATTGTATTAATTATAGATTGTTCGCTTGGCAGAGCCTCGTTGTAGGAATTGTGCTGCATCCACTTGTTGACATTCTGTTCTCTACTGGTATATTTACTCACTATTGCATGTTTTGCTTACGCTCAGTGCCTTATGTTTTTAAGATAAGAAAATGAAGTGCTATAATTCGACGAACGACATTAGTACAAGAAACTTCATAGAAGTCACATGAGCTGGAGGTTTTATGAAAGCTGTATAAATTTGTGCTAATAGGAAGGAAGCTAACGACATGATATACCAACACTAGGGTTAGACCATTGACAGTTATTACACTGCATTCTTCGTGAGCAATTGAAATAGGAAGTGACACTTGACACAAGAAATACTCCACATGTATGTTTCTGATTTGCCATGATTCTTGAAGTGGTGTACACACTGTGAAATATTACGATTTATTCACTCAAAGTCTTAAGTGATCTTTCATACTATGTACTCGTACTTAATTACTGAGAGTTATTCGAACTAAAGTCTGTTAGAGGTCATGTATGCATTTCTTTTATTTAATGATGGACAAGGTAACCAAAATGTATTTTATAATTCATAATGAGTAGAAGATTTGGGTCAGATGGATTACACAGAGGTTGTGTGTGGACACTGTGTCTTCGGATTGCATGGGATGATGAATTGAAGTTTGCACTAGGATTTTATCTGTACTTGTTCGAGGAGACTGACTAGAGGAAAGAGTTGTTATGGAAGTAAAATGATATTGGTAATAAGGTTTATATGTATCAACGTATTGAAGAGGTATTATTGAGGTATTGAGATTATGTGAAGTTGACGATTATTGGAGTTTTGGGGGACAAGAGGTAAGGTAAATGATATTGATGATAAGATTTATATGTATCGACGTAAGAGGTATTTTTGAAGTATTAAGATTATGTGATGCTGATGATTATTGGAGTTTTGATGGATAAGAGGCAAAGTAAGTGAGGAGCATATTTTTTTTTTTTTTTTTTTTTTTGGTTTATATGGATCAAGGAGGATGAAGATGGCAGACTAGCACACTAAAGTGGAAGGAAGATTGTCTACACACACTTTGTTAAATCAGTAAACAGTGTATACTTTTTTTTTTTTTTTTTGGAGAGAGGAAGTATTTGCATATCTTGGCACACTGACAGTTGTTCAGCAACTGTACATTTTGATCTGGCTTGGCAAACATTGATCTTGACATGATGACTATGACGTTGACTAACTATTATTGACTGTTATACATTGCTGCCACTACTACTTGATACACATGTCGAACATCAAAACTTTGACAGAATTGCATTTACACAGTTAACACTATTCAATAACACAGTAGTACTTAATGTGGATGAAAGATGAGTGAGTGTGTTTTGTGTGTTTTCCTTTCCTAATCCCAAATAATTGGTACCAAACTATCTCCTAAATATTATTTTATTTGTTTGTATTGGCTTGCACTGACACCCATAAATATTATAGGTTTAGTGTTAATTGTGTATTGTAATAGTTAAGATGACAATTATCTGATATCATTTGTGTGTTTATTATAATTTGTATGTTTAGTATAAGAGCATTGATAATAATTTTGTAAAAGCAATTGTGTGTGCATTCAAACTATTGTTCATGCCTGAACTGTCTGATTAGTGATGGTGAATATTATGGACTGTTACCTACACTTGTTCAACATAATGGGTGCCACTTAGAAATGTTTAATTTCTGCTGATGAACTGTGTGATTAGTGATAGTGAATATTATGGACTGCTGTCTGCACCTGCTCAACATTACTGGATGCCACTGATGAACTGCTTCTACTGAAATAATGTCACTTGTCGGTGTCTGCACCTGTCAACATTGCTGGGTGCCACTGATGGACTGCTTCTACTGAAATAATGTCACTTTTTGGTGTCTGCACCTGTTCAACATTGTTGGGTGCCACTAATGGAACTGCTTCTGCTGAAAGATGTCACTTGTTGGTGTCTGCACCTGCTCAACATTGCTGGGTGCCACTGATGAACTGCTTCTACTGAAATGAAGTCACTTGTGGTGTCTGCACCTACTCAACATTGCTGGGTGCCACTAATGGAACTGTTTCTGCTGAATGATGTCACTTGTTGGTGTCTGCACCTGTTCAACATTACTGGGTGCCACTGATGGACTGCATCTATTGAAATAATGTCACTTGTTGGTGTCTGCACCTGCGTAACATTACTGGGTGCCACTGATGAAACTACTTCTACTGAAATGTCACTTGTTGGTGTCTGCACCCGTCAACATTACTGGGTGCCACTGATGGACTGCTTCTACTGAGATAATGTCACTTGTTGGTGTCTGCACCTGCTCAACATTGCTGGGTGCCACTGATGGAACTGTTTCTACTGAAATAATGTCACTTGTTGGTATTTGCACCTGTTGACCATTGCTGGATGCTACAGCTGGAACTATCAACTACTTGTTTTTTTTTAATCATTGAAAGCATTTTATGTGAACATTTGTATAAACTGATTTTTTGTGTATTGTGTAAACTATTATGTAAAGTCACATGTATGAAAGAATACGTATTGCTTACTGTATTTTATATATTAGGTTTTTGAAAGGTCAGTGCAAAGCCAAAATTTTATCTAATTCTGTGATTTTTACGTATTAATATTATCTTTTATTTTTGTCTGTACTTTTTTGGACGAATTTGGTGGTATTTTCACCACCAATGCTGGCAAAAATACCATCAAATTCTGGCCCGTGGAGGAAGGGCATATGAAAGGTGGCTACACTAAGCCACAGCGCCAGAGATTGCGCCAGAGAGTTTTAGTCGGCCGCCTCCACTGGCAGTGCTTGTCGAGATGTGGCAGTAGTCAGTGCTTGTTGAGAGGTAGTAGGAGCCAAGTCGTTGTTGAGATGTCGTCGTAGTGAGTGGTTGTGCATATCTTGCTGAGAGGATATTGATAGCTGTACTATTTGAGGCCATGTTTTATGCAGTTGTTTGATGGGCTAGATAGCAGATGTTGTTCGAATGGAGATATTGTAATGATCAGAGTGCCTTTCGTCAATATATATGGAGGTAAAAAAAAATTCCCTTTTTTTTCATTATTTCAGTGTCTTAAATAATGCGTCATTACAGGTTGAGTCAACAAAGCATCTGGCTCGTGTTCTTGTATTAGAGTGTAGTTCTGATTTTCTTGCGCAATTGTGTTATTTTTATTTTTTTTTAATTACTTCAGTATAAATGGTATTTAAAATTTCTTGTCTTATTGAAGAAGAACCGTGCCAGATGTGTACGTTGAATCACAGTTCCACACACAGAACAATTACACTTGTGTTTTGGTTTCGTAGGTTTTATAGTTGCTGGGGACTTAATTAATTAATTGTGTTAACGAAAATTTTCTTTCATTCTTTGTCGTTATTCTATGCAGTCAGATTGCGTACTAAAACTAGGGCCAACCGTTTACGAGACTTCGCAATCGGACTTACAGCTACGAAAAATTAAAAGTATTTGCATTGCATTCTTTTTTATTCAATTAAGCCCCCATGCAACACTATGTCACAATTTAATATTTAGTATTGAGATATCATCATCAGTCACCTTGCACACACAGGGAATCCTTGGTGTCAGGGACGGCTCCCAAAAATTATGTCTATTTTATAGTCTCCTGAACAACACAGTCTTTAAAACGCTAATTAATATCGCTGCCAGGTTGCCATTTCTTCAACATCAAATTCTGTGTTTAGTAAAGACATCTACGTAAGACCATGCTCCCATGACTTCCACCATGATGACGCCGCCGATGAATAATTGCTTAAACTCTACGAGATCTCAAAAACGTCAGAAGTGATCCTTAAGTCTGTAAGTTCATCAAACAATTCTTGCACATATTGGAAGAAATGAGGCAGTGCATAGACCTGCTGAAAGTAGAGATGACCTATCATGTTTTAGGCGAACTAAAGCATACACATAACGAGGAGTCGATTCCTGAACTAGCTACGACTGTTGATCGGTGTATCAGCATCGTCAATTTGTCCGATGTGAAAATACTCAACAGAATAGGTCCTGTAGTTGCCTGAACTATTCCAGTCTCCCGGTTACCATACCGCAATATGCTGTAGTAAATCAACAGGATTTACATGCAATGGTATGTCACATCGATCACAGTAATAAACTGTCTCAACCTGTAGCCGTCTTGCACGCAAATCGACTGGCGATAATTTAAAACAGTAAACACAGCTGAGAGATGTAAGAGAACAGTCTTTTTCCTCATACCACGGTATTCGGCATCTACAGCACTATGGAAGCAAGAAGACTCTTTCTTTAAGCTGGTTTTTCGTGCCTCAGCTTCTGATCTTCAGTCTCTAGAACAAGGAAGAACTCATAAGTAGACGTATTCCGGCGCCAGGTGCTCTCCACAGTTGCAACAACTACACAACCCGCTACACACAGCAGAGTAACTTGGCTCACACAGGATGCTCGATACTTCAGCCCGGTCGTAAGTAACACACACTGCCTCCATGGTAGCAGCCGGTGCTCCACTTACGGCGAAGTGGAAGCCCCTTACTCCAGCGTTACTGGCGCCAGTTTGCCGCCAGTGCACACCTGGGATACCCGAGGAGCTGCCGCCGTATTTCTGCGAACCATCCACAGCACTCACGCACGCACACACACACACACACACACAAACAACACACTCTGTGTGTCGGACATTCTGCATTCTGTGGGCAATGTTCACTGCTCGGAATTACAGAGTCTTCGTTTACTGTAAACTGTACGAAAGAAAGTTGTTTCACTCGTTCTCTGAAGTTTATTAGTTCAGCTTATTTACCAGTAAATTCGTCCTGCAGTTTTCCAGCTGAGGAAATTCCATGGAATTTTGATCCATATTTACATTCACTTCATCTACGTTCGTTAACTACACTTTATTCCTAGATTTAGCTCCTCTGTATGGGGGTGAACAATACATGGGTCTGCTTAAAATTCAGAAACTCTATCACATTGCTACCAGCATTCAAGATATTCAAAACAGTCAAGGTCTTACATCCAGGGGTTAAATAAAATGGCAGCTTTAGGACAAGCAGTCCAAAATTGATAACCAATTGCGATCTTTGAAGAACCATCACGCCGTATCTCTATAGGTGACTTCCGGACTATCTCAATTTTGGGAAACCTTATTATCTTCTACAACACTAAGAAGGGCTTTACAAGTGGAGCTGCAACACGCTGCACGTAAACAGATCCTTTAATGTCGCAGTTGCACGGCTACATGTTTGCAGATAATGCGTCGGACGTGAATTCAATACATAAAACGCAAAAATTACATAGCCGCTTACCATATAACAGCCCAGTACTCTCACAGAAGGTAGTCATTAACGTGTGACACTATTCACAAACCCCAGTTCGAAACTGCTGTTATTGCAATCATTGTCAAGACGCCGTTGTACCACGTCTGGCACAGACTAAATCTGTGCGGCGGTTCCTACTTTACGTAAATGATTTGAGTCTCTCTGAGAGTACTTCAGCTTTCAGTTTCCGAACGTGCAAAAAAAATTAAGGTTTAGCTCCGGTGATTCAGGGCTGTTAGGGACAAGACACGAAAATCATCTGGAATTATTAACTACCCAGACAAAATAAACATGACTAGAATTCTAGTAGACGAATCTTGCTGCATAAAGTTTGTTATGTTCCCTGCCAATAAGCAAACAGTACTCCTTTCCAAAAAAGATTGAATAGCTGTCGTACTTCACGCGCTCAGATTTAAAACACTATGTTTGTAAATTAATTGAATGTCAAAGAACACACATTCACGTCTAGTGAGTATGTAAAGAACACGAGTGTCTGCAGAAAATAACTATTACAGACCATGTGTCACATATTAGTGCCGGCCGGTGTGGCTGGGCGGTTCTAGGCGCTTCAGTCTGGAACCGCGCGCCGCTACGGTCACAGGTTCGAATCCTGCCTCGGGCATGGATGTGTGTGATTTCCTTAGGTTAGTTAGGTTTAAGTAGTTCTAAGTTCCAGGGGACTGATGACCTCAGAAGTTAAGTCCCATAGTGCTCAGAGCCATTTGAACCATTTTCACATATTAATAACCTCCTAACTGACTTTAAACTGCTTATTTGAGAGATCCTGATACTAGTCAGTCGAAAGTCGCTAAACACAACGACTGACTCTATACAGTTAGTTTTTTGTCCTCATCTTCAGAAAACAACGGCTGGTTGCGGCCGCTGTGTGTCTGGGTCCAAAGCCATTGTTTCGCGACTCCACCACGACTTCGTCTCGCGGGTACTCTGTCCCCCGGGATGGGATGATGTATAGCGGATCCATTTTCTTTCATGGGACAAAGTTTCACTAAATGATTAAGAAAAATGTTATTTCCAACTTGCTGCCCGTTTTGCATCACTCAGCTGAAGTTTGTAAGTCACTATCCTAATCTTAAATTTGGAATTAATATTTCAGAGGGAATAAAAAAAAACGGACGTAACTGAATAGTTACAACTGTATGCCGATATGGGATTCGAACCGGAACCTCAGCTTTTACGGGTAATGTTCCTGCTGACATGGCGATCCATGTCTATCACACGACCCATCCTCCGAGGCTCACTTCCAACGCTACCTTTCTGCTGCTATATTCGAAACTTATGTATAAGGTCTCCTGTGTACCAGCTGGACTAGCACCCCTAGAAGAAAAGATATTTCGGCGGAACAGCATCGTCAGGGTCTATAGTCTGGGAGACGAGTCTTTGGTATTGACAGCTCGGTAGCGTTTTTCCGTTGCCTAGCGACCGCAGGCAGGCAGCCAATGACGGCCTGACTTTGAGCGGGTAGCAAGGGCCACGTTGCCGCTCTGAAACCCGGTCGCGCGCGCTTATGAAACTTACCAGTGTCTCGCGTGCAGGCGGTGCGGTCGTTCGTCGTTTGTTTGAAGTTGAATTCGCAGTTTATTTCGTCTTTGTTGTTTTTAGTGTTTCTTTGTTTATGTTTCGTTGTAAAAAATGTCTAGTGCGGCGGGTAGTACCAGCCCAACACAAGAAGTGAAACGGAGGAAGAAAAGTGTGCTACACACCCAGGCCCGTGAATTTGTGTGCTCTGTCAAGGATTACTTTGAGAAAGAAAAGGACAAAGGTGGGCCCTTAATTCCTGTTGTTCAGGTTGTGAAGAGAACTGCAGCAGCATGGAAAATAAGTAAGAACACTGTTGTAAAGACAGGGAAAGAACAGTATAGTGTAGATTGTGACGAGAGTGGCAAAACAAAGCTGCACACACCAGGAAAGAAGCGACCGAGAAATAAGCAGGTGACAGCTTTGGACGATTTTCAGAAAGACGCTATTCGTCGTCATATATACAGCTATTATAAGAGAAGGGAACATCCCACTCTATCTAAATTACTGGTGTCGCTTCAGAAAGACGATCTTTTTAAAGGGAGCAAATTTTCATTGCGTACAGTGTTGAAAGACATAGGCTTCAGCTATTCACTGTTTAACGGACGCAAAATATTAATGGAAAGGACAGATGTAGTTGCATGGCGGTGCAGATTTCTGCGCAGGATCATGGGTGTGGAATTCGAGAGTATAGTGTGGTTAGATGAAACTTGGGTCAATGCCAGCCATTCTTTACGTAGAGGCTGGAATGATGGAACGCCCGAGGGGACAATGGCAGTGCCTGTTGGCAAAGGAGGGCGTATTATTGACTTACATGCAGGAACATCGAAAGGTTTTGTGCCAAACTGCTTGAAAATGTTTCGGTCAAAAAAGACGGGAGATTACCATGAAGAAATGAACAGTGTAGTATTTCAAGAATGGTTCGAGACATCGCTTATGACGAATCTGACAAGTCCATCAGTGATTGTTATGGACAATGCGCCTTATCATTTCGTTGTTCAAGATAAGGCACCAACCTTGACAACAAAAAAAGACGATATCATTCAGTGGTTGCAGCGGCGAAAAGTAGATTTCAGAGAAGATTTAAGGAAGGCGGAACTGCTCGAAATTGTGGCACAAAAGAAACCCCAATTTCCAACAAATATGTAACTGACGAGATTGCTAAAAGGCACGGGCATGAAATCGTTCGGCTTCCTCCATACCACTGTCACTTCAATGCCATTGAAGGAGTGTGGGCGCAGATAAAAAATTACATTGCTGCAAACAATAAAAAATTCACGATCTCTGAAGTGGAAACTCTCCTTCCAGCAGCTATCAATAAAGTGACAAGCGATACGTGTGCTAAAATTGTAAACAGCACTGCAAGTGCCATCAGAGAGGCGGCCAAAACCGAAGGGGTTGTGGAAGAATGCATCGAAAATTTAATTATACATCTGGGAGAGAGCAGTGATAGTTCTAGTAGTGCTGAGGAAGACAATGTCAAATCAGATTCTGACAGTGATGTGAGTGGTGTTTTTCCATTACAGTAACTACAACGTATTCAGGAATGTAAGGAGGGAGTTTGCTATCGATCTACAACCAGATCATCATATTGTGAGTACTTTCTTCAGATTATAACTCTTAATACACTGACCAATTATTCTGTAGCTTGTAGTAGAACAAATTAATAATGCTAATACTTAACAATGGAAACCAAAACTGCTAATGTTCAACAACTTGCGAAAATAGTTTTCATTTCAGTTGTGAAGTTTAACAAATAACTTTATTATGTTTCAGCATCTTAGATACTTGTACTAAATAGCTCTTATCAGTTTTCGAGTTAATATATTTCAAGCATCAACTTTAAATAAATTCACGCGTACCAATACGACTTGTATTTTGCCTCGCTTTTATTTCTGCTGCTAGAGAATGCGTGTAGCAGACAGGGCGCCGCGTGCTGTGAGCCACGTTCGGCAACAGCGCCGTCTGCCCGCCGGAACTGTCACTACCAATCACTCGTCTCACGGACTATAGAGGACCATACTCAGAATAAATCTTCCTCTCTGCAGTGGCATGTACAGTATTTTGAAACATCCTGGCAGATTAAAAGTACGTGCTGGACAAGGACTCGAACCAGCAACCCTCTGGATCGCACGAAATGCTCCCACCGGCTGCGCTTTTTAGGCAGGTGTGACGACACGCCCCCACAGATTCACTTCCACCCATACCAGTTTCTGCCGTCCAAAGTTCGAAGATCCTGTGACTCGAAATTTAAAAAAACGCCGGCCGAGGTGGCCGAGCGGTTCTAGGCGCTACCGTCTGGAACCGCGCGACCACTACGGTCGCGGGTTCGAATCCTGCCTCGGGCAATAAAAAAAATGCAGCACCACTTTGATCGCTTTGGATTACGTACAACCGCTCTTGAAGAAGGGATTTCCCTGCAGCTGTAGAACATGCAAAAGAGGATTCTCACATTCGCGAAAGCTTTAGTAATTCAAAGACGAAAAATATTTCTATACACGATAGTTCTGTTATCAATTCCTTCTATTTCCCACTTTTATTCATAAAATGTATTGTATACATGTTTACATCCTCGTACTTCGGAATTCTCAATCCTTATGTCCTCCTTATAGATTGTACATGATTATTAATATTTACTGTTGCACATGAATTTTTCCCGTATTGTACACATGTATTGTACGCATTATCGACAGTATAAAATGGTGCAAGGTGTTCAAAATTCCGGGCAAAATAGGAGTAAACTAGAGGGAAGTATGGACAGTACACGGCATGTACAAGAACCAAGAGAGCGCGCGGTAAGAATGGAAGATCAGGAACGAAGTGCTCGGATTGAAAAAGGCGCAAGACAGAGACGCAGTTTTTCGCCCCTCCTGTTCATTCCACACATCGAAGAAACACTGTCGGAAATAAACGAAAGGTTCAAGAGTGTGGTCACAATTCAGGGTGAAAGAATATCAGTTTCTAAGCTCCCATCTCCTTGGAGATTATATGGGTTAATTAATGATTATTATGTTACAATCCTCTTGTTGTAGTTGACCGTGTACATCGAGACTTCGTTTATTGTTAAATGCAATGGTGTGGTACTAACTGATGGAGACGCATTAAGAACTGGTAAAATTTAATTTATTTCCTTTATCACACTGCACAAACATAAGCACACTATTATTCAAAGTGTGTGCCACTACTATTAAACATAGAGATAAGTCCATCGCTACGCAACCGCCTTTGGCTCACGCGGCCATACAACTTCCACAGCCTCTCAACAACTGGCTCTGCTTGCGACTCTCTGCGCCAGTCAAATACTGTATGTACGCCCCAACAAATATACAACGTTGAATCAGGGTCTTCATAAACAACAATACTAGACAACACATCAGACTACAACCACTATAATGGCGTCCAGCGGAAGGTTCAAATTATCCCGCGACTGCAGCGCCATCAGTGAGTCTAGTTATTTTTTACAAGGTCTTTGGCGCCAATCAGGCCCCGACAACCGCACGAGTGGTCGACTGTGAAGAGCGGACAAACTGAATAGCTGGCTGGCGGCCATTAGAGTGGTAAACTGGCGCGCGGAGTTCGAATGTTTATACATCGCTTTTGGTTACAAAATGCCTTCCCTCGAGTTAGGTCGCAAACATAATGCCTCATTTAAATACGTTACTACAATATACTTTTTCATTTATGAACAAACAGCATCTAGTCACTGTTTATGAATTTATCTTACGTACTACATGGAATCTGCCGTAGCTAAAAGTTATGTACTGGACCCCTAGCATTTTTCGTAGTTCATTTACGATAGATGTACGCAAAATGCGTCAAAATACTCGAAGATTTGCCCACTATATTAATAGATATTTTCTGACTCTACCTTGCTTAAGATTTTATGACGAGAAGTGCGTTATATATGGCATAGTGCTTTGGCAACTCACGACCAAATTATCAAGTTTCAACCTAATCTAGACCATGAAAACACTACCGATCAGCGAACTTTCTTCAAAATGATCAGAACATATAAACTGGTATTCTATCGGTCGGAAATCTTGCCTCCTGACAGCATGTAACCATTTTTGTAACAGCTGTGGTTTTGAGAAAGGAAACCTGCAAATAGATGGTTCAAATGGGTCTGAGCACTATGGGACTTGACATCTTAGGTCATCAGTCCCCTAGAACTTAGAACTACTTAAACCTACCTAATCTAAGGACATCACACACATCCATGCCCAAGGCAGGATTCGAACCTGCGACCGTAGCAGTCCCGCGGTTCCGGACTGCAGCGCTAGAACCGCACGACCACCGCGGCCGGCTGCAAATAGATGCACAGCCATTATGCTAATACCGTGTTACAAAAACATTTATTAAGCAAGTGCACTGACATACAAAACAACTTAAAATAGTCACATACCTGTGAAATGTAATACTCGTTCCTTTCTCGAATTTAATTGTACAATTAATCGTTGCACAACTCTTCACCATTGTACTTCTTTTGATTGGAACGTACAGACAGTAGAATTAAGACTAACAAATACTGTATGTACGCCCCAACAAATATACAACGTTGAATCAGGGTCTTTATAAACAACAATACTAGACAACACATCAGACTACAACCACTATAATGGCGTCCAGCGGAAGGTTCAAATTACCCCGCGACTGCAGCGCCATCAGTGAGTCTAGTTATTTTTTACAAGGTCTTTGGCGCCAATGGCCATTGTCGCCCTCCAAAGAACAACCACTTACAGATACTACACACCAGTACAATCACAAGTTGTAAGATTCCGTCACGGAACTGCTCTCCTCTGTGGAAATGAAGAATTACAGGACGTGTTGAACGGAATATGAGAAGCAGATTTTTGTTTAACGTACTGTTGGCAAGGAGGTCATTAGAGATGGAAAAGAAGCTCCAATTAGCGGGGGACGGGGAAGGAAATATGCCGTGCTCTTTAGAAGGAACCAATCTAGAGCTCATCTGAAGCGATTTAGGGAAATCACGGAAAATGGAAATCAGGACGGCCCGTTTGGATGGAATGGACAACGAAATGCAATGGTTGTCACCGCGGCCCGATTCACGTATTCGCACTGCTCATACTTCTCAGCCGTATTTTGTATATAGTAACTGACAGCGGAATCCAAAACAGCCCACTTTCGTTAAGAGCTTCTTAAGAGTGTATTTTTTCCTGCTCAGTAACAAAGAAAAATAGTTGCAGAGATAGGAATATTTTAAATTCTGCTTAGTTTCAATTTTCCTTGGAGAATTCAGCCGTTAGCTAAGTAAAGTTGGCCGCTTACGTCGGGAACAGAAGTGTCAAGAAGCGCGGCCGTTGCGCTGTTAGAGGATGTTAGAGAGGGGGGGGGGGGAATGTTTCATCGTTTGTCTACCAGTAGCGACAACTCACGGGCGTACGAGGCCCGTACCGAACACATGCTATTCTGACGCAGAAGTAACATCGATTGGTGACGGTGCACTACAAAGACGATCATCATCAACTGCTGTAACCAGAGAGACAATCATCTCTTAATGTGGTTTTCAAATCCAGCAAGGAACGTAAAACTATATTAAGGCTGTTCTAATGCAATGCAACGATTAGAAGAGAAATGACATTTAAAACTAAGATTTGTGATCTTGTCTCAAATTGCACAATGCATTTAAGCTGAAAAGCCAAAGAAACTGTTTCACCTGCCTAATATCGTGTAGGGACCCCGCGAGCAAGCAGAAGTACCGCAACACTATGTGACATCTACTCGACTGTTGTCTGAAGTAGTGCTGGAGGGAACTGACTCTATGAATCCTACAGGATGAGCTTGATCAGCCCCCTACTGACATACACAATCCACGGATTCATGATGTTGTCTCCATACCTGTACACGTCCATCCGCTCGATACACTTTGAAACGAGACTCCTCCGACCAGGTAACGTGTCTGCAGTCATCAACGGTCCAATGTCGGTGTTGATGGGTCCAGGCGAGGCGTAAAACTTTCTGTAGTGCAGTCATCAAGGGTATACGAGTGGGCCTTCGTCTCCGAAATCCCATATCGAGGATGTTTCCTTGAATGGTTCGCACGCTGACGGCTACTGATGGCTCAGCACTGAAATTTGCAGCAGTTTGCGGAAGGGTTGCACTTCTCTCACGTTGAATGATTCTATTCAGTCGTCGTTGGTCCCTTTCTCGCAGGAACTTTTTCACGGCCGCAGCGATGTCGGGGATTTGATGTTTTAGCGGATTCCAGATATTCACGGTACACTCGTGAGAATGTCGTAACGGAAAATCCACACTCCGTTCCCACCGTCACGCCAGCATGCCAGTATGTTCAGATCATATAAATGTCACGTAATCGAACTCTTAGAGTCAATTTGTCACGAACATCATTAACCTCTCTTCTGATTTGATGACAGAGGCTGGAGCTCACAACATTTATTGAAAATAGTTATTCTTTAAAAGTTTTAAGTCACCTGATCTGATATGGGACCTGAAATATTTAGCAATGTTTAAAAAAATTTGTTAACTGAAGCAGTAAATCTCTAACTTTTTGTATGTATCTGAAATGGCAGTTGTATGCTCTGAGGCAACCCGATGCTTTGCAGGAATCTTCATAACTACCACATTCTTATCCACCTGAACCTGCTCACAGCACTCTAGCATTGTACTCCCACTACAGTTTGTAACTAGCTGTATCTCTCTCTGGCACTGAACTAACTGCTCTTTGATGACTAAAAGTTCCCTTTCGTTCGTTGTGCCATAAACTCCTTTTTTTTACGATCCTCTTCAGTATCTCTTCATTCATACCTGATCAGCAGCGTTTTTCTGTGACAACATATTTCCGAAGTTTCTGAGCTTGTAACCTCCCCCTCACTTATCGACCTCAATGAAAGTAAAAATTAAACCGCGTGTACCTAATGGAAATTTGGGAAAAGCAATCGTCACCGAAGTTAATCTGTCGGTAAAGAGGGAGGAAAGGGTTACATCTAAATGAAAGGAAAAATGCAAATGAAACTGGTGGAAATTAATTTTGAAAAAGGGTAAAGTTAATAATGATAGTAAATGTGCGATCGTTACGTTAACAATTAACTGGCGTTAATTAGATGTTTGAGATTTGGGGAATATTATGGTCGCCAGTCCTATGGACAACTACTATAATAAGTGAAAAAGATAGATTATTTCACATGTAATTACCACTAAAAGCGTGGCAACTGAAGGCTGACACGTGTTGTGTGACAACTGAATGTTTGTCAGAAGTAATAAATTTCGCTAGACACTGACTTAATTTAGCAGAGGAATTAATAAAACCGGAAAACTGAAAGTTAATTTAGTGACGGAAATTAATAGTGAACTTCGTTTCTGAAGCACTACGAAATTCAATAAAATAAGGTTAGTGTTGCCCTACCTCAACAATCATTTCAAAAACTACTTGAATCTACGCAATTTAGAAATAAGAGATTTAATTTTGAACTTGAATTAAATGATTCTGAGCAATTAACAATAGTAAAATTTAGTACGTACCAAGCTGAGCTGCAGTCACAGGTAAGCTAAAATATGCTAACAAAACTCGCACTCTTAATTTGTGCTTGTGTAATCTAAATACTGTAGCCAGCTATGAATACCTTAACTGAACTTTGAAATTAAAGCAGTGAAATCGAATGATATTACTTCAATGCTGGCGTTTGAATTTCAACGACACCCGGCTTCATTCCGGAAAAGGAAGGGACCCTGCTTGGTAGCGGAACTGGGACAATGAGCAACAAAGGTTCATGCTACGTTGCTGTTATTTAGTGAGAAAAATTTAATAGTTTGAAAATCTGAGGTCTGCCATACAGTTCTACAACTTTACGTGCTTCCAGTCTTCCTTGTTGGCTGATTGAAGGTTTGAAGCCGTCGATCGAGGAGGTGGCGACAGTCACTCATTGTCGGCCGTCGCTGTTGCAGAAGCTGGATGTTGGCGCGCCTCCTTCTCGGCACGGTCACCAGGCAAACGGGCTCTTGATTTGCGCCAGCTAATGGTTCCCGTCCGCGACACCGTGTCAGAAACTATCATAGCAAGTCGAGCGCAATTACATGCTGCCAAACCCCGAAAGCGCGGCAACTCGCGGGAGCGTCACACAACACACCTGCTCCACAGCTCTACTCCAGCCAGACTCTCCTCCGCCCGCGCTCCACGCGGCAGAGTTACCACTCCCAAAGATCCTAAAGACTTTGGTTCTCCACACGACCTATCGATGTAGTCGTTCGATAGCATAGTTTTCCCTAGGCCAGACCCAGCGTAAAAATACAAATAATATTTACAAAACAAACCAATTATACATCGGCATAAATGCATTAATACATATATACAAATAGTAAAACAATTACAATATATAAAGACACAGAAATCTCATATCTTCAGGTAACAAAATAAGGTAAAAAAATTTTAGTACACTAGATGGAACTAGGAGGATATGCATTTCCGGCGTTACAAGTTGCGCCAAGACAAGTATCACTTTATCGTAACGCCATAATTATCCCTCATTAAGATCGATAAGTTTAACCTTACTCTTAGGCTAGGTACGCTTCGAGCAGTGGACTCTGGTGGCTTGCAGCTCTGCGGACTCGTTGACCTCGAAGATTTGCACTCAGGACTTACACCTCTGGTCCAGGTGAAGTGCTCACTGATTCGAAGGGGTCGGCTCTCAGACCCCGTTCGGGAGACAGGAGGCGGCAACACCACACAGAAAAGAACCAGATGGTACACCATGACCTACACACATAAACTAACACAGAGAGTTGCAAACATCCTAAAGAGACAGGGCTTCAAAATAGCATATAAGCCTGGGCAAACACTTCAATGACACCTAAGCCAGCCAGCTACCAAGAGAGACAAATTCCAACAATCAGGAATATATAAACTTGAATGTCAAAGTTGTGATGGAGTATACATAGGCATGACATGCAGGAATTTTCAAACAAGATACAAAGAACATATCAGATGTTGGAAGTATGAAACAAACCATTCCACATTTGCAGAGCATTTAAAACACTACAACCATCATCCTACAAACATGGAACAAGAAATGAAAATAATGAGAATAAGCAACCATGACAAACATCTTATACAAATGCAAGAAAACTTCCACATCCAGAAAGCCATAGCAGAAAACAAACATGTGATAGATGAACAAACACGCATCAGTACAGGCTCCCTACTACACTTAGTAAAGGAAATGATAACATAAAAAAGAAAACTCCTCCCCACATCATCTGGAGACACGCACACACACACACACACACACACACACACACACACACACACACAGCACAAAAAAATATATATCACACCAAAACAAACACACACACACACACACACACACACACACACACACACACACACACACACACACACAAACGCACACACAAATGCATACACGAACAGACCACAGATACTTCAATAGTTACACTCATAAGTTTGGCAATAACATTCGATCTTTGGCAAAAACATTTGACAGTCGGCAACAGAAACCAAAACATTGCTTTAAAACAAGCGTTCAGTGCATAGTGTTGTGGAATGGGGAAAAAAACGGCAAATTGGCGTTCATAAGAAGAAGAACAACACCAAAAATGCAACAGGAGCGTAATACGTAGGGAATTGTCCACGCAACCTGTAAGTACAGTTCAAAACATTACTACTTAATTGGAAATACCAACCACCAGAACTGTTTATAACCTATAGGCACAATGACAAAAATGTAAATAAAATAGCTAACATATGTACATATTCTAGGCCACTGATGATGCCTTGCAGAAAATAAAGGCGAAACGCGTATGGCACTAATATTGTGTTTTATTCAGTTGCTGTCAGACGGTCCATAAGTAAAAATTATTAATATACCGTAACAACACACACACCCATGCTCGAGGGAGGGCTCGAACCTCCGGCGGGAGGGGCCGCGCAATCCGTCGCATGACGCCTCAAACCGCGCGGAGCACTCGGCATTCCATCATTTGTTAAGAAAGGTGTGATATTAAATTTGGCACTACCAGAGCCCTGTACAGCGTTGGGGTTGGCTATGACATCATGTGCCCTGCTTTTACCTCACTCTCAGTGACCTCAGATTTTCGTAACTTCACCTCTCAGAAGGTCTTTTCTACTGGCTCGACACCTGAATACTTAATATGGCGTTGTACGTAGCCTTCCTTACAAAACTCGGCTTTGTCGCCAGTATGACGATATTCCTCGGCTCCCATGAAGTCATTATGCTTCCCTTGCAAATATGGGCGCTCGGTCGTTCCCCCCGTGCTGCATGACACAGGTGGTTCATCTTTCGGGAGCTGCCACGGTGAACGCCACGGTGTGTTAATGATGTTACTGTGGCACAATATTTCGCCCCAAATCTGCTCATCGCCGTTGTGAACGTGGCACTCTCCCCTTACCTCTGCGGTGGAGGTCCGATATGAAGCGATGAAATGATGCTGTCTTCTCATGGGTGTCCGAGAAAAACATGTCAGACACACCGCCGCTCAGAAACGACACGGAATGTCCTCAGGAGGTGGCATAAATGGCGGCATTGGAAACACCTCTTTGCTTGGGACGTTATTGTCAACAAATTTGGAGGCCGGAGATGACAGTTCATAGTATGATGAGCAACATGACTGCGACCTCGACACCGCTGGAAAAACCGGAGAATGCAATCCTACCTTTTTGTGGCGCTGCAACTGCACTAAAGGCGATCTGATTGCATAGGATAGTAATGAGACCCCAGGTTTTGCTCAGGTATACAGGGTGGAACCACTGAAGGAATTTGTATGTGATGTGATTTTGCGTTTGATCGGAAGCAGAAAAATATGTTAATGCTTTTTCAAGTCTCCGTTTCGTGTCATCTTGTAGCATGGTCATGGACGGGTGAAGTATTGAAATTTTTGTGAATAAAACGGCGCAGCGTCCCTCCAACATCCCCTGTAACATCCTCAATCCCACCCATGTACATTTATTGAGATCGTTACGAATGTACCTGTTCAAAAGAATGGTTCAAATGGCTCTAAGCACTATGGGGCTTAGCAACTGAGGTCATCAGTCCCCTAGAACTTAGAACTACTTAAACCGAAGTAACCTAAGGACATCACACACATCCATGCCCGAGGCAGGATTCGAACCTGCGACCGTAGCGGTCGCACGGTTCCAGACTGTAGCGACTAGAACCGCTCGGCCACTCCGGCCGGCAATGTACCTGTCACACACTTCAATTCAGCTGAGTGGTGGCACCTCGCTGCTCTAGCGCCTAGCGCGGGCAACCCTTTCGACGCCACTTGCTCATTCACAGCAAATACTTCCTTGCTACTCCAATCTACACTTGACATCTGCTCCACTTTTGTCCTAATGCTGTACCTAGGCATTCAGTTGTAGGAAACAGCACAAGCTGATAATTTCTGTCCAGTAGTTACTTTCTAGCTTCAGGGTGTCATCTAGCAGAACGTTTACACTTTATCATCGTGAATACCAAATGCATGCAATTCCATAAATGTAATTCCTGACTGTTTATCTCTATGCATATATGTGGCCCTGATGTAGGACACAGCATTGTTAAGATTGGGACACTGTTGTAGACATGTGGTGTTCACCACGAAAAATTTTAAACATTCTGCTAGCTGTTGATCTCAGGGTTGAAATTAATGACGGAACATTAACAACAAAATCTTTGAACAGCTTCTCTTGTTTGTTACAACAAAATATCTTTTATGAACGCTGCGAATCAGGGTTTTAAAAATATTCAACACCAAAACTATCCTATGATGTCTCATTTTCTAATATAGTTCCCCTACAAACCTAATTTCATTCGACTGCTGTCTATTAGCTTTCTAACTTGCACCGATGTGCACCTAATAACGTCTTTTCAAAGCACTATCCATCCTGCTTGACTTCCTAATCCCGTACCATCTCCGACAGAATTGACTGTCATCGGTAAACCATAAAATTATTCTTTCCTTTTCCACAGCGGGCTTCATTTTCCAAAAGTCTCCCCTTGACAAGTTGCTCTGACTTCCGTAAAAATAACAAGTTACATAATCTGAGAATATGATGGCTTCAATCATGAACTTACGCGCATACAATTTCTGACAGTGAAACCAGCTTTCAGTGACACAAATAGACATTTCAGTTCGGCAGCGAGGCAAAACTGAACGACTGTTAGCCAGAACTGACAGGTGGCGCTCCGTGCGTTCAATTATTGGCAGCCCTGCACTCGGTCGAGCCGTGTAGCTCGCCTCCAGCTGACTGCCACCTGTCCCTCAACAGGTCGTCCTCCGTGACAGCCACCCCTATCTTTTATTCACTGGAGCTCTCGTAACGGCCTGTGGACGTTCGACTCATCTCGAAAATGGGATTTATGTATCTATGCCTCTTTTTTTGGCGCACGCATGGCATTTATTTTAGATTCGTGGATGCTGTATCTGTCCACTGCTGGAGCTATAAGACAGGCGTCTTCTAAACCGTATTACTAAACGATCTCCTTGGCGTTAGTTATTGGTCATTATTACTGAAGCTCGCCGCAGGCCTGTAGGTAGTGCCACGATGTAAATATTCATATTCCTTTCTCACACATTACAGATTGTCGAAGTTGAGACCTACTGTTGGTGAATATTTTATAATAACGGATAGGACGCACCCAGTAATAAAAGTGGATTTTCAAAACATACTTCTCGTATCTAAGACATCTGGTGAACAACACCGAGTGTTTATATTGCCGAAATTTAGCCGCCATGCTGTGCAATTAATTATATTGGTTGTCTACAATTCGAGTACACCAGCGGAAATTTCTTCCTTGCGGCCGTTAGTGTTCTGGTTACCTGCCCTGCCCGGTAACGTAGTTTTAAGGCAGTGTCTTTTCCTCGCCTGTTGTTGCTGCCCAATATGGTGTGTAGTTTTGGCAGCTCAGTTCACATACTCGTTGGATTGGGGATAGTGATACTTTGGGATCTTGAATTCTCGTGTACTCCGTCGTGACAAGCAAGCGGTCGGTCGATCCGTCCGTGACTATCCCTTGGTTGGGTTCGCACGAATTAAGTGTAGTTGGACTCACCACCTGTCTCGCCTAAGTGAAGGAGGGCAGACCGATCCTCTGGGGGACCACGGCTAGATCTTCCTTCGATCCAGTCCAGGTTATGATTGCACCACGCAGAGGTTCCAGTTCACCGACTATCTACAGTTGATCTTCTATTATTACGACGGACATATTTAACCGTAATACGCCATTTACAGTCTATAGTATAATATCCGTAATTTGCCAACCTACGACAAAATGTCTGCTTATTTTCTGGTTTTAAAAGTTCGTTACATCGCACACATTAATCACAGTACAGAAACTTCTATCAAAGATTTCATCAATATCGTCATCACCATTAAGAACCAGTCCCCCTTTCCTCTGATCACGTTTGTGGAAGGCAGTGGAGTGTGAAGAGTCTTCAATTCAAAGAAGAGGCGACAGACAAGTTTGCTAACGAGATTGCAACTTCTTCATTGCCCATAGAGTAACTCATATTGTTAGCACGAGTCATCAACGATCCAACTGGCTTTACCAGAACAGAAACTTCCTGATTCCCTAGTGCATAAAGCGCAGGGACTACACATGAAACATCAACACCACTTATCGAGATGGTGTAGCTTTTTCTTTGATTAACACATTCTGCCTACTACTGACGACAGCTTCAGTGGGACGTGGGTGCTAAAAGAGTAAAAACAACTATTACTGAAGTGTTAATAACCACCACACGTTTGACACATAGCCGCTAAACTTTTTTATAGACAACAGCGTTGGTAGTGTTGTAAGGTGTCAGGCAAATCCAACACCTTCCATGAAAACCCTGACATGATAAGCAAATCCAGTAGTATGTCACATAGCTCCGAATAAATCGTGACATTAAATTAACCAAAGTAATACGAGTAACGAGTGAGCAAATGGAATACCACAGACTAACACAAGAATGCCTAAATGCATGTCATACCTTCCCACCGTGAGACAGACGCAGTTCCGAGGGGAGAAACGAGAACAGAAGCCGAGAGCAGAACCGTGTTAAGCGAGAAGGCCCTACGATAAGGGACGGACACCTACGTCGCCAGCTAACCGCTACGACCACACCACCCGCAAGTTTTTAGCGTGAAACTTTTTCGCGTCTCTGTTACATTAGGACCACCCCCCAGCCCATGTTAAAAGCTAGAGCCCTCCAGAACAACAGTATAGATCTTACGATAATACAAAAAGGGCCACACCACCCGCAAGTTTTAGCGTGAGACTTTTTTGCGTCTCTGTTACATCAGGACCACCCCCCAGCCCATGTTAAAAGATAGAGCCCTCCAGAAAAACAGTATAGATCTTACGATAACACTAAAAGGACCACACCAGCTGCAAGTTTTATCGTGAGACTTTTTCGCGTCTCTGTTACGTTGCAAACTTTAAAAACATTGCCCCACCACGAAAAGCGGAGCTTAAGGTTAACATTGATACCCTGATTGGTCAGATGAAAACACAGGCAGATAGTTTTTTTTTTAACCAACTTTGGTAAATTGCAGGAAGGAGAAGTTAGGAGAGAGTTGCTTCCGAGACGGCGAGGTGAGCGGAGCTGTGCTGCCCGCCGCCCCCTGACGAACACCGACAAGGTAATGAATGCACGCGATGCCGCATAACAGCGCATAAAGCTTCACTCAGAACTGCAGAAGTCTCATCTGTTACACCCCCTTTTTGCGTAATACTAGTGTCGATCGTCAATTAAAGCTCATGGTGTTCACATTTGCCACTTGAAGTAAAAATCTGAAACGCGATGATTTTTCTGTTATATAGTTATTGAGAAGCCACATCAGCCACTGTAATTTACGACAAGTTAGATAAGCAATTAAAGATAATTGAGGGTCACTGTAGACCATTTTGATAGTTTTCTCTTTTGTGAAACTAGATTAGAGATGTGATATGGCATAGGTCATCCTTCGATCCATTGTACAACTTGGAAACCCATTCAGGGAATATTCGTTCACATTTTTGTTGAACGCAGTCGGTTTTTACCATCCTGTATTAAAACATTTCCTTTCATCAATAGTGCAGTTTATAAACAATGTTTTGTGAGTAGAATAAAATTTCCAATGGTAAACTTAACTGCTTTTTCGACGTTATTTTACCAGCTAACTAAAAATAAGAAAGCCTTGAACCCCTTCCACTAAATTTAGTTAGTATTAAGATTCTTTTACAGGGAGTGCAGTGGAGTTGACGCTGAAATCATTAAGTATTTGGTTATACCATCGCTAGTCTCACTGAACTCTTCTGAATTCTACATGTCATGTGTGGTCTGGCGTCTCCTTACCAGCAACAGGTGCCAGGTTCAAACTAGACAATTCCCTAAAAAAACACGCTCAGAGCGTCGTTGCGCGAAAGTGGTAGGGAGACACGATATGAACAAACAGACACCACGCAGAATGTTTAGAGTGTTAGTAAACATTTTCAACCACTCGGCGGAAGCACACGTAGTGAATGCACTTACAAACAGGCTTCTTCCTATCCTGACGTCGAATTTACACATGCAATTGGTAGAAATACTCGTACTGGAGCCAAATGGTGTTCTGCTGAAGTTCGTTCTTGTTGAATCACTACAGAATCTGTAATTATGTAGAGAAGAGTGTTGTACCTTGAGGGTCGTGTACCTAGGAATACATTCGTTTTCCTCGGTGACATTCCAATCTAGCGACTGATTTTAGAATATAATGAAGGACTGCGTGCTGGAGATCGCTATAAGAAGTTTCCGGTATTTTCTACTGTTTTTATTGTTGTTAGAAATAAAGTCGTTGTTTGGGAAGCATTTGTAAATATTCTCAGTTCTACACATTTAAGTACTGCATGATATATTAAAGGCAATTGAAAGATAATTTTAATTCTTCAGTGCAGACCGAGCGAGGTGGCGCAGTGGTTAGACACTGGACTCGCATTCGGGAGGACGACGGTTCAATCCCGCGTCCGGCCATCCTGACTTAGGTTTTCCGTGATTTCCCTAAATCACTCCAGGCAAATGCCGGGATGGTTCCTCTGAAAGGGCACGGCCGACTTCCTTCCCCATCCTTCCCTAATCCGATGAGACCGATGACCACGCTGTCTGGTCTCCTTCCCCAAACCAACCAACCAACCATCTTCAGTGCATACTGCGAAGGTACGTACCAAGGATTACATACAGGATTTGTTTCAATTGAACTACGATGAGGAATGATTTTACTTATTGCATATGAAGTCCTATTCCTCATATGTTCTTTTGGGACATTCTTGGCAGAATAGTAACGCCTACTCTAGAATTAGGAATATTATGAATTCTCAATAGGAATTGAGCCTTTCATGATAAGTAAAATCCCATTCATTTTTAAAACTGTAAAATGTTTCTTGAAGTGTTGTGAGAATGTAGTCATTGTTTTCTGTACCTACGCTCTGTGAGCTGCGTACAACGAACAGTCATAGAACGTATAGCTGCAGTCTTGTGCTAACTCTTTGTACCAGACTGACTCTCGTAAAACGCAATATACTGATCTGTATGACAAAATACTCACTCTTGTGCTGATACTCGTCACGAAAGGTATGATGTAACTATATACTGTAACATATGTATTACGTAATTTCTGCTTTAATTCAAGTAGATCATAAAAACCTTTTTGTAAGCTTTGAGAAGTAATTGATTTGTTTTGAAACGTAGCAGTTCGCGGTACCGTTCGAGTCAATTACATAACTAAACATCTATCTTTGGTATATATTTTTTAAAGTAGGTACTGTTTATTATCTTGTTTGGTGTGAAAGTTTAGTAATGAACTCTAGAGTTCGTAATATCTGGCGGCATAATTAGGACCTGTTCTTAAATTTTTCTGATTTTTAAACCATTGACCACAATCATAGTATCGTTGGTCATAGGGGTTCCTAGTTAATTACTGACAACTCCAGAGGACACGGGAGAAATATTGCACTTACACGGCGCAGATCGTAAATTCCTTTAACTGTGCATATAACGTGTGGACGTTAAGCCGTATTTCAATAGTTATGCATCATCTTGTATGTCGAAGCGGAAGAAGATTTTATACCACGCAACATGTGATATCTCCAGATAAACTGTGTTTCTTTAATCTCTTAATAATTTTATATGTCCTGAAAACGAAACTTTGAGTCAGTTTCCAACAACTGCCATTTCAAAATGTATTTAACTTCTTAACTACTTTTTGTTAATACAGCGGCTTGCAAATCTTAAGGACGAAAGTAACTTTTGTATGATGTGTACCGTCAATCAACATATCTCGCTGAATCTTGGACGGGACATAGAAGGAACTGCAAAACTATATTAGAGACGGTAAGTGGAAGAAATATAGTGAGACTAACAGGACTGTCACTTTTATTGAAAGGCACTAGTTACGATGAAGTCACCGCGTTTTATGTTGGTTCCTTCATGTTACAGAAGGCGGAATATTGTTCTTAATAGGGTGGCTGACCACCACGGAGCATGCTCTGCAACTTGTTCCCACGGTTACCGCAAGGTTAGCGAGGAATTTTTGTGGTAGGGCTTTCCATCTCCCCCCTCCCTCCCCCCTACCCCCTTCCCACTGAATAAGCGCAGTTGAGAACTGGTCGTTGTTGCGTGTTGCCTGGCTACATTACATCCCCCACCCCATCCCAAACGTGCTCAATACGTTTTAAGTTGGGGAAAAGGTCCGGCCGGTCAATTCGCCGAATGTCCTCTTGTTCCAAGACATTGTCCAGCTACAATGTTTGATCTGTTCTGCCTTTGTCATCCATAAAAATAGAGACGAATTAAATGACGACCAACAAGAATATATGAAGATTGTATCTTTGTTTCGGACATGCCGAAAGAACAGATACCATCTTCATATAGTTAGTTCTAACTGGCCATTCACCTTATTCTTCTGTACTGGATGCACACGTATTGCCCGAACTCTTACGGCACGCGGTGAGATTGTCTGCCGCGAGTAATGACTGTAGTGGGCAGGGGCACTATGAACGTAGTGTGTGGACATCAAGTTGGGAATGTGGGTCTCACGGGGAGCGTGCAAGGGATAAATTCCTGCAGCCGCACTATCCTCTGTGCCCTTGGTGGGTCAGATGGACAGAGCGTCTGCCATGTAAGCAGGAGATCCCGAGTTCGCGTCCCGGTCGGGGCACAGATTTTCAACTGTCCCCGTTGATGTACCGGGTGATCAAAAAGTCAGTATAAATTTGAAAACTTAATAAAACATGGAATAATGTAGATAGAGAGGTAAAAATTGACGCACATGCTTGGAATGACATGGTGTTTTATTAGAACAGAAAAAAGTTCACAAAATGTCCGACAGATGGTGCTGGACAGCAAAACGTCAGTGACTGCGCATGACACTCGTGTATAAAAGGAGCTGTAATGAGAGAGAGAATCAGATGACCCAGCAGTCGTAGCATGTTGACGTTACCTGAAAAGGCGCTTTTAGTCAAGCTGTATTATCAGAATGGGGAATGTGCTAGTTCAGCGTTACGATCCTACCGCTTTAGGAAAGGGATTCGAACGGGTAAAGGTCCGTTGACAAATGCAGCTGTGGCGAGAATGATTTCGGAGTTCGAAGCCACGGGTTGTTTAGACGATAGACCCCGCAGTGGCCGACCGAGCACAAGGTGTAATGCAGCTGAGACAGTTCAGGAAGAAATGAACACTGTAGCGGGTTCGTCTATGCACGGGGGTCAACAATCGTGCAGTCGCACGTCGCACCGCCATTCCATACACTATGGATTGGTTGGCACTTAGGCGTACCCTGCGATGCTATCCGTACAAAATCCATCGGCATCATGAACTGTTACCTGGTGATTTAGTGAAGCGGAGGGCATTTGCGGTGTGAGCGTTTCAAAAGATGGCGGTAGATAACGATTGGTTGTGGACCGACGAAGCTCATTTCACGCTCTGAGGGTCTGTCAATACCCACAACTGCAGAATTTGGGCTGCCGAAAATCATAGAACCGTCGTGGAAACTCCATTGCACGATGAGAAAGTAATGGAATGGGTTGGATTTACATCTACCGTTATCGGGCCTTTTTTCTTCGAGGAAATGCGTGATTCTGGTTTTGTAACTGCTACCGTGACGGGTGAGAGGTACACCGATATGTTGCAGAATCGCATCATCCTCAGCCTGGCTGACAGACACCTGCTGGAACGTACGATGTTTATGCAGGGTGGCGCTCCACCCCATATTGCTAGACGCGTGAAAGATCTCTTGCGCGCGTCGTTTGGTGATGATCGTGTGCTCAGCCGCCACTTCCGTTATGCTTGGCCTCCCAGGTCCCCAGACCTCAGTCCGTGCGATTATTGGCTTTGGGGTTACCTGAAGTCGCAAGCGTATCGTGATCGACCAACATCTCTATGGATGCTGAAAGACAACATCCGAAGCCAATGCCTCACCGTAACTCCGGACATGCTTTACAGTGCTGTTCACAACATTATTCCTCGACTACAGATATTATTGAGGAATGATGGTTGACATATTGAGTATTTCTTGTAAAGAACATCAGCTTTGGTTTGTCTTACTTTGTTCTGCTAATTACTGCTATTCTGATCAGATGAAGCGCCATCTGTCGGACACTTTTTGAACTTTTGTATTTTTTGGGTTCTAATAAAACCCCGTGTCATTCCAAGCATGTGTGTCAATTTGTACCTCTCTATCTACATTATTCCGTGATTTATTCAGTTTTCAAATTTATACTGACTTTTTGATCACCCGGTATATGAACGCATGTCGGCAGCTTAGGGTCTTGATTTAATTATCTATTGAACATATTATGTTCCTGTCTCTGTTCTGTAAAAAGTTAATAAACTGCGAAACGCAGTAGGAACACCAAGAAACGATAGCAATAGTAAAGTAAGCCATAAACGATCCTTTGATTTCGGCCAGTCCCAAAAGACAGGCGTCTAATAGTTTGCATCTTCCTTCGGACATAAAACATAAATTCTTGCCATTTTGGGCGTTTAATGAATACAGAAATTTCAAGACAGCAATTATATTCAGGGTCATTTGATTCTGCTAATCAATAATCGAGGCTTTGTCACGTCTTATTTCTGCCAATTCGTTTCCAGGAAACATGAGTATTATAAATCTGTCGATTACAGGAAAATTAGAATACTACATGTTATACGTCCCCCGAAGAAGCTACCACGCCAAGTGCTTTTTTATTCACTCGTCTAGATAATATTTGAGAATCTCAGTAGGTTATTATGGTAACTTGTAACACACATATCCGATGCAGATGTCGTAAGTAACAATACATTTTGTCAGAATCTCTAGCAGGTTATAAACGAATTTCAGACATTAATTTGCGTTTCTGTCAGATAACTAGTATGGACTTTAAAGTGCGATTTGAAGTGTTGTTTCTGCTTATACACCGTTAAATGAGGTTCGTATCGTCAACAGCAATACAGTGGGCCCACTTATTCTTGGTTTCTCGTCTCCTGGAATTCGAACTGCTAATTCCTCGACTCCTCTCGCTGTCAACTCTGGTAGTGAGATCGTACTGTGCGCCAGAGGCCTGACATTTTAGTCTTCATCGATTAATACTGTGTTTTCTTTCAATCAGAAGCAATTTATAGCAGCCTGCATAATTTTCTCTTACATCACTGGTCTGTCACAACAAGCGGTTCCGTCGACGTGGGCTTCGTCAGTGGCCCACACACGAACGGCGTGCCGTTGACAATGTCGCGAGCAATTGTCGCCTGCGATACGTCACGCACTAATGGTATACCAAGCGATTTCAAACCAGTTATTCATCGACAATATGTCACCAAATTCGAAAAAAATTTGTGCTATGTCTAGCAAAGCGACGTATGACTACCAACACTCGTAAGAAACAAGACTTGTGTTAAAAGAGTTTACACTTCAATTTAAGTATGTTCTGAATAGTTATTACGTTGTTGCTGAAATAATATTTTTTCTTCAAAATAAATGTGCTGGTAAAACACAATACGCGTATTCGGCAGAACGGTAAGTCTAATTCCTATCCGTTCGTCATGGTCTAGATTTCTGCGATTTGTATAAATCGCTTAAAGCGAACACCAGGTTGATTCTTATGACAGGTCGCGCCCGATTTTCTTTCCAATTCTTCCTCGTTTTGAGCTTGTGCTCCGTCTCTGATCATCCATTCGGCGACGGGAAAATATGTGCATTATGAATCACTGATGATTTTTGTTAGAATTACAATTAAATATGAAATTTGATTTAACCCACTATTGCTCCAAATCCGTCGATGCTTATTTTCCGTGATTTGCTGACTCTCTTCGTAGCCCTGGATTTGGGAGGATCTGATATACAGACATTCGTTTCTTTTTTCCGAACAAATCTTTTCGAAGTACACAGTTATAGAATAATATTTTTCATATGCAGCAGATGTACTGTGTTGATCCTTCCAGCCTGAATTTCGCAAATACATTTTGAAGACCTCAGTTCCGTCATAGCCTTGGCCTCAATATTTGCTCACGTCTGACCTCCATCGTTTTACAGGTCTAATGAATTATTGTAGCAGGTCCAATGCTAGATTGATCTTCGACCTGGATAAAAGGAGTAAATGATCTTCATAGCTTTTCCACAGAATGATTTCCCAAACTATCTTGCATTATTTCGAAATAGCGAAATTTTTTCTCGATTGATTGATTTTACCAATTTTTCCTTTTTTCCTTCTTGTTTCAATTAATACTTTTTTTCTATTCCTTTTTTCATCTGATTCCACATGGGCATGGAGCGGTCGCTCCACTCTCGGTACGCTGCTGACTCATAAGAAATGTTGCCTGTAGTACATGAGGTTTTACGATGGTCCCCATCAAAACGTTTGCGGCAAATTGTCACCTAGTTGATCCAGTAATCTTTCAGCTTTTCACGGCATAAATATACAGCTGAACGTCCAAGAAAAATACGCAAGTGCGATCGTTCTCGTTGGCCTCGTACGCTCTCGTTCATCCTGAAGCACGGTCGTGTTGGCGTTCCACGAATCTTCCATGCTGTTGCAGAGATCTGCAGCCGCAGTATTTCGTACTGTAACACGGAGAACGGATATCGCAACGGTGCGAGCAAGTCCCCTTGTTTGCGCTGGGCGCTGCTGGAATTCCCAGTATGCGGGCAGCCGGGCCCAACTTCGCTCACTTCTCAGGGCCTAACTGGCTGCTGCAGTTCAACTGTGGCTGGCGTGTTCCCAAACTTGGCGCCGCTCTGTGCTAACAGATCGCTGTTAGTGTTATTAACTCCACTAATTACCGTCGTAACATCGACCGAGCACTTCTGCTGCTGAATGACTGTGTTCTCTGTCAAATACTATCTTTGGTCACGGTGCATCATACCCAGAAATTTATTCTACCTATAAATACACATTGTTTTTCGTTTATCAAAGGGAAACACGTAAGAGCTCGGTTAAATCTGCATTAATTCTGTGTGGGGCGGCGGGTGGAATAATTGTTATAATGTTCCTATTATTTATTTAATGCTGTTGTGTGCCGTTCTCAACATTGGCTCTCTAACTACAATATTGGCAACCAGAAATTGATTAGCAAAACGTGCAGCCTGTAATTAGAATTCCTAGTGCCCACTTCATCTGAGAAATACATTTATAGCTACAGCTTATTGCTCTGAGGAATTAGGAGATTATTTGGGATTCATAATCAAAAACCATTCTCTCTAAAATGTTCACTATATTCTGAAAGTCACAGACCAAAAAGGATCCACACAATCCAACTACCAGAGCAGTTCAGAGTCTAATGCGCTGATGCAACTATAACTGTTCAAATTAAATGTTTAAGTGAATGCTGGCCATAATTTGATAATAATGTTCGTCAAACGCCACGCTAATAATGGTAGAATGTCTGTCCTGCGGCGGCACGCGAAAATACGACATACGCAAACTAAAGATAGATCATTAACGTCATCCCAAAATTAACACTTCACTCGTAAACGACTTCATGGTTACGCGTATCCCGAGTAACTCATTACTGCATCCGAGGCTGTTTATATCAACGATACCAACGCGACGCGACTCCAGGCACAGATGGTGCGCTAATCAGTGTCTGGAGCGAACTGGGGACTTCCTTTTCTCGCGCAGCGCTCTTACATATAAAGCCGCGGTGCGGATGGCTAAGGGAACGCCTGATCAAATCTGCTCTCCCGACTAGCCTCTGGGCTAGTAATGCACCACATTAAGTTATCGAATAAATCATTTCTTCCTTTGCTGATGGCCGATGAAGCTCTCAATTTAAATGTGCAATCAGCACACAGGTAAGTAATCATAATAAAAGTCTGACATGGCTTAGTCAAATATTTTGGGCGAGAGAATTAATTTAATTACACTACACGCAGTAGACGAGCTCTGAACTTGCCCTTTGGAGATACGCTATCGCTATAGTTTTATATTATTCAGTTGAAACTTCTCACATCTTTATGATTATAGCGGATCTCCCTTCTACTTAAATTTAAACATCCTAGCTTTATTTATTCGCCTACTTAATCTATCTTGTTTCCTTAATTTCTAAGACAAAAACCAGAAAATCATGAATTTCAACTAAAATTTTAATTTGTGAGGTCCAGAATACTGTTATACTAAATTATTATGCAAAAGGAATCTAAATACAAATTTTTAAGTGTCTAGCTCTTTTCTGTTGCGCCAATCATTTTTACAGAAAAACGTCCAAATTTCGAAAATGGTTAAAGTTATTTAACTGCAACACATATTGATTTAGTATTACTCCTGACATGCTAGAAACGTTTCAGGTTATTTACTTGATTTTTAAAGTATCGCGCAACATTTATGACGTCAGAGCTAGTTACAGCGGACTGGCTGGCATACAATGGAAAGACTGATGTGAATTTTATAAGGCGTGAATAGGCTGCTTCCCTGCAACTGCACAAAAATTCCTCTTACTTTATTTATTGCACATGGTGAATATGCTTCAGGCATACCCCCAAATGTACAAAAACCATTCCATAATGAGGGTTCCGACTGCTACGATTCTAGAACAGTGATGAAGGTAAAGGAAATACTTTAGCACAACTTTTTAAGGGTTTTGTGGCCACTTTCTGACTATCTGTCTATTGGTTTCTGTCTGGGGTTTTTCGGTCGAAGTTTGCTTGTGGATTTTTCTGACATTTCGCCAGCATGAGTGGCCGCTATCGTCAAAGCATTACCCTCTATTGCTGGTGGTGTAATGGAGTCGAGATCTCAGCAGCAGGTTATGTGTACCTGATGCGCCTACGTCCAAGGACTTTCCGCGTCATTTCCTGTGCGGTTCTCCTCTTGCTACCTGCAGTGGTCGTTTGCTGCAGCGCGGGAATCCAGGATCCGTTCAGCTTCAGGCTTCCTTCTTTCTTGTTAAGGTTTGTTCTCCTGGCTCACCGACGTATACACTGGCAAAACACTTGACCTCTCTGCTCCAGCCGCACGTGGTGAATACTGACACATACATAGAGGACTCAGGATATCTCACTGAGAAGCTGAAGAAGCTAAAACTTGGACCAAACGACATCCTGGTTAGCATTGATCTCGTGTCTTTGTTTATCAAAGTGCCATTCAGTGGCTCTGGAGCACACCGGTTCCATTTTCAAGCACGGAATCAGAAAGCTCTGTCATTTATGACTCATTAGATGCTACACGTGGAATGACAACTTCTACGAACAGTTTTAAAGAGTCGCCATGGGTGGTCCTCTTAATCCAGTGATGGCCAACTTCTTCATGAAACATTTCGGAGCACAAGCAGTTGACTTGAAACCTTGTAAACCTAAAGTGTGGTACAGATACGTTGATGATACCTTCGTTGTGCGAAGACATCGTGTAGAACAGCTCGGTGACTTCCTAAAACTCGTGAACAGCCACCACGCCAACATAAAATTTTCCACGTAAGAGCAAAGGAAGAAACATCTACCCTTTCTAGAGGTGCTGATCACAAGGGCTTGGTCAAAACTGGTGGGACACTGAGTGCATCGAAAACTGACACACACGGACCGACCTCTGCATAAACAGTCAAATAACCACGCGAGCCAGAGGAAAGGCGTGATGAACACGTAAGTCTGCAGGCTTTCGTGGCCGTTGTCAGTGAAGTTAAAATTTTCTGTGTTATTAGGCCGCGTCATATTCTTCTAAAATGATCGGCGTTTCGAACCCTCAACTGGGATCTTCCTCAGGATCTTCTTGTGTCCACTACTGTTAGAACACTGACAGAGACGAGTGTCGCGTCCTCTTATGAAGGGGAGTTTTCTCGTGTTCGTGCCGGAGAAGTGATAGTATTGGTTAAAATTCGTATGGGCGGGAATATTAGCCTATGACTATGGCCCACAAATGGTAGCCATATGAATGACGAACATGTTAGCCGCAGTCGGCCGAAGTGGCCGAGCGGTTCTAGGCGCTTCAGTCTGGAACCGCGCGACCGCAACCGTCGCGGGTTGGAATCCTGCTTCGGGCATGGATGTGTGTGATGTCCTTAGGTTAGTTAGGTTTAAGTAGTTCTAAGTTCTAGGGGACTGATGACCTAAGATGTTAAGTCCCATAGTGCTCAGAGCCATTTTTTTGTCAGCCGCAGCACCTCAGACGTGAGATGGGGCAGTTGAAAAGCGTTCAGAGGAGCAATGGGTACTTCACAAGTTACACTATGTGATCAAAAGTATCAGGAAACCTAGCTGAAAATGACTTAAAAGATCGTGACGCCCTCCACCGGTAATGCTGGAATTCAGTACGGTGTTGGCCCACCCTTAGCCTTGATGACAGCTTCCACTCTTGCAGGCATGCTGGAAGGTTTCTTCGGGAATATATAGCCCATTCTTCACTGAGTGCTGCACTGAGGATAGGTATCGATGTCGGTCGGCGAGAACTGGTACGAGGTCGGCGTTTCAAAACTTCCCAAAGGAATTCTATATAATTCACGACTCTGGGCAGGCCAGTCCATTACAGTGATGTTATTGTCATGTAACTACTCCACCACAGGCCGTTCATTATGAACAGGTGCTCGATCGTGTTGAAAGATGCAATCGCCATCCACGAATTGCTTTTCAAGAGTGGGAAGCAAGAAGGTACTTAAGACATCAATGTAGGCCTGTGGTCTGATAGTGGCACGCAAAACAAGGGGTGCAAATCCCTTCCGTGAGAAACATGATCATACCAAAACACAACCTCCTCCGAATTTCACTGTTGGCATTACACACTCTGGCAGATGAGCATTCGCCATACCCACACCCTGCCATCGGATCGCCACATTGTGTACCGTGATTCGTCACACCACACAACGTTTTTCCACTGTTCAGTCGTCCAAGGTTTACGCTCCTTACACCAAGCCAGGCGTCGTTTGGCATTCACCGACGCGATGTGTGGCTTATGAGCAAGCGCTTCACCATGAAATTCAAGTTTTCTCACCTCCCGCCTAACTTTCATAGTACTTGCGGTGGGTCCTGATGTAGTTTCGAATTCCTGCGCGGTGGTCTGGATAGATGTCTGCCTATGACACATTACGACCTTCTTTAACTGTCGGCGGTCTCTGTCAGTCAAAAGACGAGATCGGCCTGTACGCGTTTGTGCTGCGCGTGGCCCTTCGCGTTTCCACTTCACTATCAATTCGGAATCAGTGGACGCAGGGATGTCCAGGAGTGTGGAAATCTCGCGTACAGGCGTATGATACAAATGACACCCAGTCACCTGAGTAATACAGTATGTTATAAAAAAAAGGTTGAATTTAAGCGTTTCAACTTAGAAATAAATCAATAAACCGTCATAGTAAGAGGTGGTTTACCACAAGAGTGAGTGTGTTGCGTAGGTTACTTACCTACGGGCGCAGTCACCTATATTTTGGACTAGTAAAAATGGTCTAGTACTGCAAACATTAAAACTTACCTTTGATATAAAGATCAGCTGAGAGGAAATTTCTCTAAAGAACTGTCAGGTCACAAAAGTATCAATTGCACATTCACTTCAAAAACCCTCAGCATTACTTTACATTTCGTAGTACTATTTTCACTTACGTTCAGTAAGCGTCCTCTCGCTGCAGCTGATACTACTATGAAAGTAGCATTACTGTTGGTTGTAAATACGGGGCAGTTTTGAACATCGCGAGAAAGTTAATTATTTTGATAGAGTCACGGAATCGAAATTAATATTAACCTAGTCTACAATTACAAATATTTTGTGTGGTAGCGGTGAAGCGGCGGCTGCCGCATCGGTTTGAATGGCACGTTGACCCTGGACGAGCTGTCCAAGGGAATCCAATAACGCCTGCGTCTGCTGAGTCTGCAAGCGATAAAATTCGGACAGTACATCTGGCGAAGCCATGACACAAGTAAATGTAAGCAATTAGAAAGAACAAGACCCTTTCCGTTGCCTCGTCGCCAATGATGTGTTTCATAGTTTTTAGCGCAACCTAAGCCCGGTGCAAAAATGTCTGCAAATTATTCACATAAACGAGAAACACTGTCTGAAGGCACAGTCTGACGCACTGATAGGACCTGATTTACAATAGACATGTTAAACAACTGAAATAAATCAAAACCAAACAAGTTCACTGCAGTAGAAGAATGAAGAACGTAAAATGACACAAGTTTTGTTTGTCCCTTGTATGTTGCAAGAAGGCTGCACTGTCCTAACACAGGGAGAAGCTGTCCTGAATAACTTTTTAACTGAACATTTGCGGCACACAACGGAGGTTTGCCCAGTTGTTTGTACGTGTCGTGATTGAGCATTGAAACTGCAACTCCGGTATCGAGCTGGAATGGTATGACCTTGCCATTAAAGTCCAAATCTACAAAAAGTTTATTGTCCTGCCGACGACAAGAGCGACTGTTTTGTGCAATTTGAACAGACACTGGTACAGAATCATTTGCTAATTTACGTGATTTCCGGCGACGTTGGCGCACACTTTTTGTGGGACGAACACAGTCACTGTTAGAGAAAGTGGCACTGGGCGAAGTGGAATTAACGACATGAATGTCCATGGGCGAAAGTTCACGAGCCTGAGTATTCTTGGTTCAATTCCGGCGCGAAGCAAAGGGCCTGGAATGATTGTGATTGTCTGATCTGAGCTTTTTCTGGCAAACACTTTGAACATGCCCTTTCTTATTACAGAAAAAGCAAATAGCTTGGCGTGACGGGCAATTGTCACGCGAATGTCTAGTTGCACACCGCGGGCATGATTTCACTGCATTTGGATGCTGGCGCGGCACACCTGGTTTAGAGCGTGGCGGCAGCTGCGCTAACGTGTGCGAGGGCAGTTTACCGGGCCGTGCTGCGCGAACTATCTGGACGATATTGTGATCTCCGGAAAGACAGCCGACGAACATTTAGCACACCTACGAACATTATTTCAGGTATTGTGACAAAATGGTCTTCGCTTGTGGAAGGACAAATGTGTGTTTTTTGCTCGGGACTTGCCGTATTTGGGACATGTCATCAATGCCCAAGGCATACATCCGAGTCCAGAGCACCTCTGTGCCATACAAGATTTGCCTTCGCCACAGAATATGAAACAGCTACAGAGTGTGTTGGGTAAAATTAACTATTACCATCGCTTTCTGCGCAATGCCTCTTCCATTTCAGCTCCGCTTCATAGCTTACGCCGTAAGGGTGTTCCGTTCGTCTGGACGACGGAATGCGAACGCGCCTTTCGCCAGTTGAAATCGGCGTTGCTTTCTAATACTTGTCTTACGCCATTCGATCCCCAGAAACCCCTTTTGTTGATGGTAGATGCATCGGATTTCGGGATCGGTGCTGTGCTTGCGCACAAAGTTGGCTTGCATGATCGCCCTATTGCCTTTGCGTCAAAATTGCTCTCGTCTGCGCAAAGAAATTATTCACAGATAGAGAAAGAGGCTTTGGCTCTCGTGTTTGGTGTTACTAAGTTCCATGATTTCTTGTATGGTCGTCACTTTACCATCATCACAGACCACAAACCTTTGACGTCGCTTTTTCATCCGAACAAGCCTGTACCTCCGCGTACAGCGCAGAAATTCATTCGCTGGTCTATTTTCCTCTCGCAGTACCGCTCCGATATCTTGTATCGGTCCACTGCTAAGCACGGAAACGCCGATGCGTTGTCCCGTTTGCCTGTTGCTGAGGATAAAGCATTCGATTCTTCCGAACTTGCTTGCATGTTCATTGATTCGGAAACCGATGAAGTGGTCGAATCGTTTCCGGTTGATTTTCGTCGTGTAGCTACAGCCACAGCTGCTGACCCTGTCCTTGCTACCGTTTTGCGTTTTGTTGCTACGCAATGGCCTTTGTCAAAGTCTCGGATCGAGGATCCGTTGGTTCGCCGATTTTTTGCTCATAGGGAGAGACTTTTTGTACGACGTGGTGTTTTGTTGTTGCGTTCTGATAATGATCACTCCAGAGTCGTGGTCCCACGTTCGTTACAGTCCTCTGTTTTACGGCTTCTTCACCACGGACATTGGGGTATAGTGCGAACGAAACAACTTGCTCGTCAGCACTGTACTTGGTTCGGAATCGATGCTGCGATTACGAATATGTGTTCTTCTTGCATGGCGTGTGCCGAACAACAATCCGCACTGCCGCAGAAAGTCTTTGCATGGCCCAAAGCCACTTCCCCTTCGCAACGCTTGCACATCGATTTTGCTGGTCCATTCTGGAATGCTCGATGGTTGGTTCTGGTAGATGCCTTCAGTAATTTTCCTTTTGTTGTCCGGATGTCTTCCACGACGTCCTCTGCCACCATCCAAGCGTTGTCTGCTATCTTTTGCATTGAAGGTCTTCCGCAGACTATTGTTTCCGACAATGCCCCACAATTCATGTCCGCAGAATTTCAGTCATTCTGCCAGGCCAATGGTATTCAACATCTGACATCCGCGCCGTTTTCGCCTCAGTCAAACGGTGCCGCTGAACGATTAGTCCGGACTTTCAAGTCACAGATGTTGAAGTTGAAAGAGTCGCATTCTCGGGAGGACGCATTGTTGCTCTTTTTGTCATCGTATCGCTCTCAGCCCCGAGATGGTCGCTCGCCGGCTGAGTTGCTCCACGGTCGTCCTCACCGAACCTTGATGTCTTTGCTGCATCCGCCGCATCAGGTTCCTGTGCAGCGGCAGACTCCTGCATTTGCTCCAGGCGACGTTGTATTCTATCGCAACTATCGAGGTTCACGGCGTTGGCTCGCGGGGCGCATTCTTCGCTGCCTCGGCCGCGCGATGTATTTAGTTTTGGGGGCCTCTGGTGAGGTGCGTCGGCATCTCAATCAGCTGCGCCTCTGTCGTCGCACGGGTTCTGCCGCTCCCCGTCTGCTTTCAGCGACGGTGCCGTCCGGTCAGCACCCTGGGGACCCATCTACTGGCTCGCCTCATCCCCAGGTGTTACCGACGATGCCTTCCATTTTGCCCCATGGCGACGCGCCGCCGCCGCCGCCGCCGCCGCCGCAGCCTGTTCTCCCGTCGGCACCGCCCGCATTCGACGCTTCGCTGCAGCCGCCAAGCGCCTCCCTGGGTCACGCGCCGCCGATCGCTTCCCGTGACCAGCCGTCCTCCGCCATGGACCTCTTGCCCGCTCCGGACCACATGGCGTCTTCGCGCGTCGGGTACCCCGACGCAATGGAGGTCGACCCTTCGGCCCCTCCTGTCTCTTTACGGGCGCATACACCGCATGTTGACGTGCACCCTGGACTACGTTTTCAGGCGTTTCCTAGCTCCCCTCGGACCGAATGGCCGGGTGCGGGTGGCAAAGCCTCGCCAGTTGTTAGGCTCCCCACCTCATCGCATACGTCAACATGGGGTCCTCCCCACGGCGGGCGGAAGCCTTATAACACGACCGTTCGCCGATTTGCGGGGGAGGAATGTGGTGTCACCGCCAGACACCACACTTGCTAGGTGGTAGCTTAAATCGGCCGCGGTCCATTTAGTACATGTCGGACCCGCGTGTCGCCACTGTGTGATCGCAGGCCGAGCGCCACCACAAGGCAGGTCTCGAGATACAGAATAGCACTCGCCCCAGTTGTACGACGACTTTGCTAGCGACTACACTGACGAAGCCTTTCTCTCATTTGCCGAGAGACAGTTAGAATAGCTTTCAGCTAAGTCCATGGCTACGACCTAGCAAGGCGCTGTTAACAGTATCTGAAGATAGTCTTATTTGTATTATCAAGAGCGATGTACCACAAGGATAGAATAAAGTTAAGTATTCGAGGAGCTGCATACTTTTCTTATTAGAATTCACTACTTATCCTGTTCCAGAATTCACGCCCGTCTGCGTTAGATAGCGTGCATTTAGGCCGCCTCTATCTACAAGGTGTTGGCACATTTACCAACACAACATTTTGAAAACTTCGGTGTGTAACCATCAGCACCAACAGCAAATAACAAGAGTGAATCTCTACTTTCGTTGCCGTCGATAGTAGACACATAAATTTACGTCTTTAAATGGCACCAGTGGGGGTAACGAAGGTGACCTTGAAACGAGAGACTCAATGATCCAAGCTGACGGCAGGGGGTAGGAAGCCCGGTGAAAAGAACCGAAATAGGTGGAATCACTATGATGGAAGACCAGGAAATTTAATTTCGATCTTTGACTGTACTATATATGAAACAACCAGGAACAGCAATGAACCTTATCTCGGAAATTATCAGATATAATCTACGGAAGAAGTAACATGATAAGGAGCTGGAAGAAAAGATTCAAACTAAATACTACTATGTAATAGTTGGGAGCACCAGCAAGAACATGGTGAGATGTACCGAAAAAATATTTAGCACATCTTGTGATATAGTTTAAGATAACACTCAAGGCAATGTAGCAGATACAATAATTTCGGTTGACTTGAGCTACATGAGAATAAAGATGAAAATTAAACGCATCAGTTCTATGAAATGCTAGGAAGTCTTATGTAGCATCTGTGTAAGAAGAGCTTTCTTGTGACGCAGGCTACTTGTTTGCTATGGTGGGGCGGTGAGGCGATGGCGAGTGGTAATGGATCCCACTATAAGGAGAAGCAACTTTCGTTATGAGATGATGAGACCAGTGAAATAAAATTCATCTTAAGTGCTTAGCTACAGCTTTGGCGTTGTAAATAAAGCAGTTCCACAGAGGTGATTTCCTTTACAACTATGGATCTTAAAAGGTGGAAATGAAGTAAATTAAATAGACAATGTGAAAATCAAAAGCAGACTACGTAGATCCTGTCGAGATTGCAGCTCGGACCATTTCCTGTTCTTTTAAGTTTCGGGACTGCGCCTGGATGACGACGACTGCTACTCAAATTATTATTAAAAGTGCCATTTGTGTGACAAGGAATCGATGTCAACTGGTCGCAATCCCGAAACTTCATGGAATACCCTTTACGTCGATAAAATTTCAAATATTGCACTTCCTGTTCGTTTGAAAGATAAATATTATTTATTTAGTTATTTAACCTGATCTGATTAGCAGTGACAGGCCCTCTCTTTCATCGCAGAATATTCCACTCAGACATTACGACTTTTACATCATAGTGACCTAAGAAACAACAATTTTAATGCGATAGATAGTATGAAAATTGTTTCAGTATCTATGAAGATAATGTGAGTAAGTAATACTAATGAAGAACCATAAAGTGAATATTGGTGTAAGTCTGGTACTGCTGCCAGACATAGTGATAATGATGATAATATAATAATAACGATAATAATAATATAATAATAACTCCACCATTAGTATGAAAATTGTTTGAGTTTCTATGAAGATAATGTGAGTAAGTAATGCTAATGAAGAACCATAAAGCGAATATTGGCGTAAGTCTAGTACTGCTGCCAGACATAGTGATAATGATGATAATATAATAATAACGATAATAATAATATAATAATAACTCCACCATTAGTATGAAAATTGTTTGAGTTTCTATGAAGATAATGTGAGTAAGTAATGCTAATGAAGAACCATAAAGTGAATATTGGCGTAAGTCTAGTACTGCTGCCAGACATAGTGATAATGATGATAATATAATAATAACGATAATAATAATATAATAATAACTCTGCCCAAATTATTATTAAAAGTGCCATTTGTGTGACAAGGAATCGATGTCAACTGGTCGACATACAATGAAAAGGGTATTTACAGATAAGGAACGACGAAAAGCATCGGAACGAATGAAGAGATACTGGGCCACTCGGAAGGGGAAAATACCAAAGAAGAGGACCAGAAATGATTGACTGAAGTGGTCCAATGAGGCCGTAAAAGCAGAAGAAGAAGAAGAAGAAGAATAACTCTGCCATAGCCGGTCTCAAGAGCGGTTGAAGAAGGAGGTGGGGGAGGAGTAACACCTCGTCAGAAACCTTGGTTTACCTGGTCCGGGTTTTAGTACCTCGTGAGGGCCCCTTGCCAGGGACACGGTGGAGCCTCAACGGCAGTGAAGGCGGAGATGAAGATCATCGGTACGGCGGAACTGGCGGAAGAGTCAACCTTGCTTTTTGGGATACTATAACAGCTATCGTCCTAGGTTATTTGGACAATGGGCACGACGGTTCCACAGGATAGTGGCGGTAACCCTACAGCGTCTGTTCCACATGTTAGTGGCGGCTGACCTATAAAACTCAGAAGTGGAACTCTGAGCTTAATCAGACTGAAGTCTCAATTTCAGTCACAAACCCAGTTCAAATAAATCAACATCGACACAGCACCTTCAAAGACAAATTACCCCAGTGGGTCAAATCCCACGGTAGAAAAACCGCAAGTGATCTATTCGGATTCTGGGGAGACCACAGAAGTGTGCATGGACGTAAATCGGATTACCTCAAAACCCCGTCAAACCAAAAACTAGAATTTGGCTAATGGCATTTAATGTAAATTCTCTCTTAAAAATGGGAAAACCAAAAAAATATCCTGGACAAATCCAGATAACGTAAAATGAAAATTATAGCATTTCAGGAATCAAGATATACAGATAAAAATTCTTTTGATTCATAAGGATACAGTATATACAAAGGAAAACCTGGAAAACGAGCCATGGCAAATTGTCCACAATTTGGAACTGGATTTATAGTAGATACATCAATACTTGATTCAGTCTCGAGTTTCAAATCTTATTCGGGTCGGCTCTCCACGACGACAATAAAATCAGCTAATAAGATGCACACCCTAATTAACGGACATGCACCAACCAACATTACTAACAAAAACAAAGTAGAAGAATTCTGGAACCAATTAGATAATATTCTCCAAAAAATCCCAAATAACCATGTCAAAATCCTTATGGGCGATTTCAATGCACAAATCGGTGAAGAAAAGAAATGTCGATATTGGGTAGGTAAAGGGTCAGGACATACACAGACCGACCGGAATGGCATGCGACTCATTGAAATCTGCAAAAACCACGACTTATTTTTCAAATAAACATTTTTCAAGAAATGAGCCTCGAAAATCATACATCATCTGTACAAAAAAGGAAGTAAAACAGACCTCAACAACTAGCGTGGAATCTCTTTATTGTCAATAACATACAACATTCTGTCTAAAGCCCTAGTAAACTGAGCAAAACCTCAGCTGGATTCAAAACCAGGCGAATACCAAGGTGGATTCAGAAAAATTCTATCATGTGTAGGACAAACCCTTAACTTGAAAAACTCAATGAAATATTTTGATAGTACTTCAAACAAAAGTTATGTCATCACGTTTGTGGACTTTAATAAAAAGCATATGATAGTTTAGACCGAGAATCCCTTTTTGAAGTATTAGCAGAATTTGTGCTAGATCAAAAGACAACAAACATCATAAAAGAAACACTCAAGGAGACTAAATCCAAAGTAAAATTTATGGGACAATTGAGCACAGAATTTGAAATAGACACAGGAGTACGACAAGGGGATTTACTATCCCCAGTGCTCTTCAATTGTGGTCTTGAAAAAGTTGTTAGAGAATGGAGAAAAGCAGATGCATCAGCACACAGACTGGGACCAAGAAGTAAGGGCATAGAATTAGACTGTTTAGCATTTGCTGATGACATGGCACTGATCGCACAAGACATTACCGATGCACAGAAACAGGTAGAATTATTAAAAGAGCAGGCAGCAAAAATAGGATTACAAATTTCATTTCAAAAAAACAAAACTTATGACTGACATCAAAGATGCACCTTCTGATCTCAAAACTGGTAATAACTACATCTCTTGAGTAAAAAAATTTAAATATTTAGGTGAATGGATTGCAGAAAATTGTAATGAAAAGCAATCTGTCAGACCAAGAGTCCAGAAAATGGAGACGGCGTTTCAATTAACAAAAAACATTTACAACAAAAAGAGTCTCTCGTGGAACTGCAAAATACGACACTACACAACACTAATTAAACCCGAAGCTCTCTACGCATCTGAGACACTAAACCTTCAACACAGTACACTAAAAGAGGAATTAGAAGTGAAAGAACGTAAAATAATTAGGAAAATCCTAGGACCAAGAACTAAAGATGGTGTGCATTATCCAAAACTTAATGCAGAAATATATAAAAATATCTCCAAAATAACAGACACAACGCGCATGAGAAGAATCTAATTCATGGGTCATTTAGAAAGAATTGACTCAAACAGGTTAACGCACAATATCCAGACATTTTTAAAGAACAGAACTACAAGACCGAACTGGTACAAACAGACAGAAAAAGACCTGAGAGAATTAGGGTCTCCAAATCTACATGACAGAAATGAAATCAGAAAAATCACAAACACACGGGATTTTGAGGAAGAAGAGAGAAAAAATAACCGACATACGTGGTCTACGCAACAAAAGCTAGCCCATTGGTTGTTCATGAAGGAATACTGGGCGAAAAGGAAGGCCAACAAATGTACATTACGCGTGGTCCTAAGTGATCCATCAGCGAAGAAGAAGAAAAATGTAATATTAATAATAATACTGACAATAATAATAATAATGATAATGGCAGATATAAAAAGAATGTGAAGTTCTACAAGATAGACGTTTTCTGATGTAGCGAGATCTGGGCAGGGGAATATATGGAAATTCAGCGATAAACTGGGTACAGGCGAAGCAACAAGACATCACCAGTATAACCAGCGAGAAACTGAACTAATTGTAACCAGGCAGGTATATTGATGGAGGAAAGAGATGCAGATGTTTAGACTAAGAAATGTAGTAACGAAAGTAGTAAAACCGCTGTTTGGAGAAAAGAACAAATTCAAAAAAACAAGTCCTGTCGTAACAAGGGAGTCCTTTCAAGTAATTAAAAAAAACAAGACAGTGCAGCACGTGGAAGCCAGTTTTATTCTGAATGGAAATGGTACTACAGTGCCCAGAAAAGAAAAGTAACATTCAAAAGATGAGTAGAACACTTTGACGTACTCTAGTAATGAAAGCCGACAGCTGCTGATAGAACGTTGTCATGTAGTGGTGAGGGACGATGACGTGATGGCAGTCACCACGGCAGAGCTGAAGATCAGAAGGCAGAAATACAACAGGACACCAGCAGAGGATAGATGAGTGGCACAAGTGCAAATAAAAGATGGGGACTTCTGAAATTAACACAGAGCAAATGGAAGCGACTTCTTACATAGCCAATACAAAACACAGTAGAAGATACAGACTGAGCCGATCACCGTGGTACCCAGTCCTTAACATGGCGTACCCCGTGGCGAACAAAATAGAAAAATAAATAAAAAACAAAAAAACGTGCTGTAGAAAACATGTCTATGAGTTCGTTAAATGTAATTGATAAAGCTTTGGGGCACACTTCAGGAGACTAAAAGAAAACGACCAACATTCGTCAACGTATTTCTCTTTCTGAGACAGATATGGGCCAGTTACTATTAGTTTTCTATTCAATGGTTTTAAAAAGCCGTGTCGTAGTATTCGCCATGGGTATATACAATATCACGAGAGAGTTTAACATAATATAATCGTTTGTAACTCTGAGAATATTCATACAGTTATCATCAACAGCAGTTATTGATGAGGCAACCCTAGGATTCACTGTCTGCAGACGGATTAAGGCTCAAATCAATGAAGAATCCTCAGACGTTGCTGCAATACATGCAACAAGTTTGAGCTTTACCAAACAAAAAATATGAGCAGGAGGTGGATGTTTTATAACCCAAAACATGATTATATGGAATAAAAATAAAGATTTACTCATTATTCGTCCTAGTTGTAATCTACAGCTTGAAAATTCTCATAGCAAGATGGATACAAAATAACGATATCTTCGAAAGATAGTTTTTGGGTTATCAATCTTTTGACTGGTTTGATGCAGCCGGCCTCTTATTCCTCCTCTTTGCCAAACATTTTAACTGAGAGTAGCACTTGCAAACTACGTCCTCAGTTATTTGCTTGGTGTATCCAAATTTCTGTCTTCCTCTACAGTTTCTTACCGTGTAGAGCTCCCTCTAGTACCTTGGAAGTTACTCGCTACTGTCTATAAAAATGTTCTGTCACATTCCATTCTTCTTGTCAGTCTTTCCTATACATTCCTTTCTTGGAATCCTGCCTCGGGCATGGATGAGTGTGAGGTCCTTAGGTTAGTTAGGTTTAAGTAGTTCTGAGTTCTAGGGGACTGATGACCTCAGAAGTTAAGTCCCATAGTGCTCAGAGCCATTTGAACCAATCCTTTATTCCGCGATTCTCCGGAGAACCTTCTCATTCACTATCTTATCAGGCCACCTAATTTTCAACATTCTTCTGTGGGAGACATTTCAAATGCTTCCCTTCTCTTCTGTTTCGGTTTTTCCACAGACCATATCTCATTGGCGTACAGCTGTGGTCCAAACATACGTTAGCACAAATTTCTTCCTCATATAAAGATCTAGTAGACTTCTTTTGCCCAGGAACGCCCTTTTTGCCAGTGCTAGTCTGCTTTTTATGTCCTCCTTACTCGGTCCGCCATGCATTATTTTGCTGCATTGGTAGTAAAATTCCTTAATTTCGTCTTGCTCGTGATCACTAATTACGACGTTAATTTTCTTGCTGTTCGCATTTCTGTACTTCTCATCACTTTCGTCTTTCTTCGATTTACTCTAATTCAGTAATCTCTACTCATTATACGATTCATTCCAATCAACAGGTCATGCAGTTGCGCTTCACTTTCACTGAGGATAGCAATGTCATCAGCGAATCTCAACATTGATATTCTTTCACGCTGAATTTTAATCCCACTCTGGAACCTTACCTTTGTTTCCGTCATTGCATCTTCGACGTATGCACTGATCAACCAGAACATTATGACCACCTGTCTGGTAGTAGGTATGTCCACCTTTGGCACGGACGCGTCCTGAAATGGAAGCAATGAGGCTTTATCAAGTGGCTGGAGAAAGTTGGCACCACATCCGGACACAAAAGTCACCAAATTTCTTTAAATTTCGGAGAGGGGGCTGTTGGGGTCTGACGCCACGTTCAATCCCATCCCTGATGTGTTCGACCGCCTTCAGATCTTGTGAGTCTGGGTGCCAGCACATCAATTAGAACTCGCCACTGTGTTCCTCTAACCGCTACAACTCACTCCGGGCGTTGTAACATGGCCCATTATCTTGTTGAAAAGTGCCACTGCTGTTAGGAAACATGATCCTTACGATGGGGTGTACGATCCTCCTTGGCCGTCATGGTGCCTTGCGCGAGCTACACAGCACCCACCATGGATGACCACGTGGATGTTCCCCAGAGCATAATGGAGCCGCCACCAGCTTGTCTCCTTTCCACAGGAGCTGTTCCCCTGGACCGCGACAGATTTGCGCTCTCAGGATTTCGATATTGCACCATTTTACATCGTCGAACGCTTTTTCGAGGTCGACAAATCCTATGAACGGTTCTTCTTTAGACTGGCTTCCATTATCAACCGCATCGTCAGAAGTGGCTCTTTGGGGCCTTTACCTTTCCTGAAGCCAAATTGATCGTCATCGAACATGCCCATTTTCTCTTCCATTTTTCTGAATATTATTCTTGTCAGCAACCTGGATACACGAGTTGTTAAGTTGGCAGAGCGATAATTGTCGCACTTGTTAACTCTTGCAATGTTGGGAATTGTGTGGATGATGGTTCCTCGAAAATCTCATTGTATACCTCTAGTCTCATATATTACGTACAACCGTTTTGTTACCATTTCTCCCAACGGCTTTAGAAATTCCGATGGAATATTATCTATCCCTTCTGTCTTATTTGATTTTAAGTCTTCCAAAGCTCTTGTAAATTCTGATTCTGACACTGGATTCCCTATCTCCTCCCTAGTGACTCTTGCTTGTTTCTTCTTCCCTCTCACAGATGACTCCCCGTTACGTACTCTTTCCACTGACCCGCTCTCTCCTCTGCATTTGGTAAAGGAATTCTCATTGCTTTCTTAATGTTACCGCCGTTGCTTTTAATTCACAGAAGACTGCTCTGACTTTTCTCTATGCTGGGTCAGTCCTTCCGACAGTTATTTCTTTTTCGATTTCTTCACATTTTTCAAGTAGCTATTTCGCCTCAGCTTCCCTACGCCTCCTATTGATTTCGTTCCTGAGTGACTTGTATTCCTGTGTTCCTGAATTTCTCTGAACATTTTCGTACTTCCTTCATTCATCGATCAGGTGAACTCTGTTAACCATCGTTTCTTCGCAGTTACCTTCCTTGTGCCTACGTTTTCCTCTCCAGCCTCTGTGACTGCCCTTTTCTGAGATGCCCATTCCTCTTCAAATGAACTGGACTTCAGGATCTATTAAATACTGAGATACAAGGAAACTACACAGCACAGAAGTTTATGATGAACGGATGACGGAATTAAAGACTAAAATATAAGCGCCTACTACGGTCTGGTCATGTGATATCGGAAAATGCAATTCTCTAATGCCGAGAAAAATTACTGAAACCTGTTCTCTTTGTAGAGAAAGATTATGTTGATAGTATGAGAATAAAAACGATCAAATCGTTGTTTCTGATGACCGGAAGAAAGCAGCACGATCTCTTAACGGGCTCGTAATACCGGTTGACGTTGTTGATGAATTTCCGAATTTCCGCTTTTAGAAGCTTGTAATTGAGAAATAACTACCTTTCAGAAATAATTAGTCATTTCTATCAAATGAATAAATATTTTACGTTTGATTTTTCAAGGGTATGTCGAACCTGCGCATAAATGTATTTCTTTGACGTATTTTTTAACTTGGAGAGTTTGCCCTGAATTAAACCAATTATTCCACCATTTATAACTTTTTGAGGAAATTAGCAAAACACATCACTGATAATTGCAACTCTATAGTTGCAAATCTCGCGACCAAGCCTAGCAGAGTTTATGGCGGGGACAATATGCGCATCCGTTTTACCACCGATGTAAATATATTTCACTAGATGTCTGTACGTCGTGTGACGCCATTAGTCTTCGATATCACTCACAATTGACAATACTTATTGCCTTCAGCACTATTTGGAACTTGAAAGAATTACGATCTGTCAAAACGGGCTAGAATGAAAAAGTATGGGGCCCCACCTGATCGACTCTTCGCTTTTGAAAAGAGTGCGGCGTGATAAATCACGGAGGATCTCTCTCTGGCCGGGCGACATTTGCGTGATGTACTGGCCTAATATTTTCTCCCTTCGTGTCCCGAAACGAGCCCGACCTGTTGGCACGGCAACGGATCTGTGAACGAAATTGGCAACGACGTGCATCCCCAGAAGCAGTGTTTTAAATATGGAGGTGTCAAGCTCGCGTCTCTTAAAACACGTTTTTCAATATGGCACGCACTGCGGCGACTGGAAGGATCGCTCGAAATAAGGTTTGAACATCATTGTATCACGATTTTTATTTACACTTGCCAACAAAATAATTTTATTTATGAGGTCAACATGACCTTGACATAGTAAGACAAAATTCATAATGTCAATAAAATTACTTAAAAATTACTGATAATCCATCAGGAATCTATCAAATATTTCAGCGAGATCAATTAATGATAGATTATAGTGTTAATTCAGATATTTGATCTCAACTCCTCAAAAGTCATTCGTGGGAACGAGTATGAAAATTTAAATTTATAACGAACGTTACTCCCTTTCCAAATATATAGAAATCTTGTGTGCCTCTGGTTGCTACAGTTATAATATTTGCAGAAAATTTTAACAAGAGAAGCAAGACATTTCAGCAACTGAAGTCGCATAATAGTCTCTTCAAAGGTTCTGAGAAGACAGCCTTCACATAGGTAGTTCACATACATTTCTTAAATTTGTTTGACTAATATACAACGAGTAATTGAAGTTTAGCTGAAGAGGGGTTCATTGAAAGGGAACAAAAACAATTAAAGCTCCTTGATAAGAAACCACCACACGTCGGACAATATGGTTCTGAGGAATGGACCCGAAACTAAGTTCACCGCACTCTCCTCCTCTAAGCAATCAGTGAAATCACGCCCCAAGGCACAAACACTCAATGATACCCTGATGCCAAAGAGAAGTATCTTTTAAGTAAAACGAGTAAAAGCATAAGTCATCAGACTACACGCTGGCATTTCGGACAGAACAGTTGTGAAAAGCTGATAAAAGGTAACTGGGCAAGCCAACCGACTGCCCACTGTAGTGTATACGGGCACTTCTGACACCGGCTGTACATGTATACAGGGTTTGGGAAAGAGGGGAGTGAAGGTTCTTGCATATGCCTCGTGACGACGGGGTGCAGCAGGTCGAGTGGTCAGGATTAGAGAGCGGGCATCCAGGGCTGCCGTTAAATGACAAAACAGGAAATTAGGTACAATAAAGTGGATGTACAGGGTGATTCAAAAAGAATACCACAACTTTAAAAATGTGTATTTAATGAAAGAAACATAATATAACCTTCTGTTATACATCATTACAAAGAGTATTTAAAAAGGTTTTTTTTTCACTCAAAAACAAGTTCAGAGATGTTCAATATGGCCCCCACCAGACACACGAGCAATATCAACCCGATACTCCTACTCGTTCCACTCTATCTGTAGCATATCAGGCGTAACAGTTTGGATAGCTGCTGTTATTTCTCATTTCAAATCATCAATGGTGGCTGGGAGAGGTGGCCGAAACACCATATCCTTAACATCCCCCATAAGAAAAAATCGGAGGGGATAAGATCAGGGCTTCTTGGAGGCCAGTGATGAAGTGCTCTGTCACGGGCTGCCTGGCGGCCGATCCATCGCCTCGGGTAGTTGACGTTCAGGTAGTTATGGACAGATAAGTGCCAATGTGGTGGCACTCCATCCTGCTGAAATATGAATTGTTGTGCTTCTTGTTCGAGCTGAGGGAACAGCCAATTCTCTAACATCTCCAGATACTGTAGTCCAGTTACAGTAGCACCTTCGAAGAAAAAGGGACCAAAAACTTTATTGGCTGAAATGGCGAACAAATGTACAACTGAATGAAACTTTATAGCTCCCTTAATTCGCCGACAGATAGTGCTTAGCTCTGCCTTTTGTCGTTGCAGAGTTTTAAATTCCTAAAGTTGTGGTATTCTTTTTGAATCACCCTGTATTTCAATGTACGGTGTACAAGGGACGAGCCTAGGGTCGGAAGTTACCAGATTTAGGCCAGTACAGGTGGTCGAACCATTAAATGAAATATGCAGCGGAAGGGGAAGCGGTTCATGGTAACTTACGTTGGTGGCCGGGCGTGAAAAGCAGAGCCAGAGGCTCTGCCTTCCAAAAAGACGTCTGTTCTGCTCGAGGTCTGGATTACAAGAGAGAGAGGCAACCGTGTTCTGCACCGCAGACCACTGCAGCGTCCAACACGTGATCTGTATCTGTTGACTAACACCAATGGCGTGAATTCGCTAGCAGTTTCAGCAGACGGCTCAAGACGTCTCTTTTCAGCAGTTTTAACTGGACAGAACTGCGCCGGTTTTGAAAGACAAGCGACTTGTGTCATGTAGGCACAGCGTAAGTTACTCGGGGAGAACACTTGTAAATATTTGACTGGACCTTTCAAAAAAATGATCAAATGTGTGTGAAATCCTATGGGACATAACTGCTAAGGTCATCAGTCCCTAAGCTTACACACTACTTAACCTAAATTATCCTAAGGACAAACACACACACCAATGCCCGAGGGAGGACTCGAACCTCCGCCGGGACCAGCCTCACAGTCCATGACTGAAGCGCCCTAGACCGCTCGGCTAATCCCGCGCGGCCGACTGGACCTTTGAAATAAATTTTTTAAACCAATTCCCTGAAATTTTCCTTAACTATTGAAAGGTGGCTACACTGTGCCACTGCGCCAGAGATTGCGCCAAAGAGTACTATTAAGCCGCCTCCACAGTGCGTGTTAAGATCTCATGGCAGTCAGTGCTTGTTGAGAGTTCGTGGAGGTCAGTGCTAGTAGAGAGCTCGTAGAGGACAGTGTGTGTTAAGGGCTGGTGGTTGTCGTGAAGTTGGAGTAAGATGTTGTAGTAAAGAGTGTTGTTCCATGTTTTATGCAGTTATTTGATGGGAGAGATAGCAGATGTTATTGTGTGCATTTCGTCAATATATATGAAGGTAAAACTTACAATGCTCTTTTATTAATTGTGTATCTGAAATAATGCGTCACTACAGGTTCAGTCAACAAAGCATCTGGCTTGTGTTCTTGTATTAGAGTGAATTCTGGTTTTCTTACGCAATTACAGTTTTTCTAAATTTCTTTTGTCACGTCAGCATAGTTGGTATTTAAAAAAATTCTTGTCTTGTTGGAAAAGAACCGTGCCAGATGTGGACGTTGAGTCACACTCCGACATACAGAACAGTTACATTTGTGCTTGGATTTTGTAGGTTTTATAGTTGCTGGGGACTTAATTAATTAACTGTATTTACGAAAATTTTCTTACATTGTTTGTTGCAGTCAGATAGCGTAATAATACTAGTCAGGGCCAACCGATTACGAGACACTGCGTAATCGGACATACAGCAACGAAAAATAAAAAAACATTTTCAATTATATATATTTAAATAAGCCCCCATGCACGTGGCGACCGCTGCTTCGGATCGTCCCTTGGATTCTTCTGATTGTGAAAATTGTAGACTGTAGTATTGTTGTAGTAATTTGTAGTTAGTAATTGTAGTCTATTTTGCATGTGTAGATTTGGTAATTGTCATTCTTCTAATGGTATTTTTTTTTCTCTCAGAATTAAATTTGTTGTCTTGTCAACGGTTTGACAATTTAGTGCAATTATTTCAATTGTTCGATTGATCGTGTTTGAGGGAAACATCTAGTGTGAATAGTGTTGTTGGAGATAAAGAGTCACGGTGTGTAATTTTCGTACAGTGACGAATCTTTCGTATATTTTGTAAATGATTACGCGATCGATGAAAAAGACAAAAATGATGAATAGTGAGAACGAAATTGTTGACATGGCGAACTCGCCAACACAGGACAACTGTATGATGAATAATGGAGTTGAAAATAATTTAATAAGTCGGGAAGACAGTCCGGAACCATTTCAAAATTTTTCTCAATCGGAAAATTCAGAGAATCTGAGATTAACGACAGAAGATTCTGAAATAGTATCGAACACAGATAGCCTTACAGCTGTGACGAAGGAAGTTAGTTTTGCGGGAGATGTTAGGGGCGAAAAGAATTCTGAACAATTTAATATGGAGCAGTTGATGAGTGTACTATTAAATTTTCAATCTGAATTAAAAACTGATATGGGAACAAAGTTAGACTCACTGGGATCACAGATGGGAACAATTAAAACTGAGATGGGAACTTTACGGGCTGAATTAAAAACTGATATGGGAACAATGGAAACTCGGTTAGGATCTGAATTTAAAACAGAGATGGGAACTTTGGAAACGCGGATAGATTCACGAATAGGGACATGTTTCAAAAATATGAAAGATGAATTAAAGAAAGAAATCAGGGAAGAAGTACAACCGATTCTGAATTCTCACAATAATAGATTAATTGCAGTGGAAATAAGACAAAGGGAACAGGATAGAGAACAGGAAGAAAGAGATCGCGTGATAGTACAGAATTTTTCAGAGTTAAATTTACAACGTGCAAAGGATAAGGAAGAAATATTTGAAAGAATCGAGGAATCCGTACCAAATGACAGAATAAATAATCTAACACGACAATATGAACAGTTAACTACCAAATGTGTCAATACTGAAACCCGAGTCGCGACACTTACGGAAGATGTAAACAAACAGAAAGAAAAAATAGGTGACTTATCGGAAAGAGTTGAGGAAATTTCAGATAAATTGACAAATCTTAGTTTACATGGGGACAGAGATTCGGATGATACAGCCCCATTACCATTTGCAGAAACCGAAGAGTATCAGAACATAAATAAGCATGTTGAGAATCAGGGAAAATTTAATGAACGCGTGAAAAGGGAATTTGAGGCATTACGGAAGCAAGTCAAGCAGATCGAAGGCGAAATTGTAGGAAAAGATAGCAGAAGAAATTTAGAATCACAGGTAGCAGAGGGGTTTGAAGAAAATAATTTGTTTCATTTACGGGATGCAACAAGAGAGCGCCAGGCGCGCGAACTTTACAATAATCGACATTCGGACCGAGACAGACGCGGTAGGTCTTTGTCGCCACGAGGCGAAAACTTTGATTATAAACACTTTTTGACTGTCCGGAAATTTAAGATCTTCCGCAATTCTAAGAATGACATACATCCATGTGCATGGCTAGATCAATTTATGTACGCACTTCCACCAAATTGGCCACTAAGTCACAAACTAGAATTCATGTGTGGATATTTAGAAAACGAACCGGCGACGCGGATGCGCGCACTCATTAGAGATTGTAATAATCTAAATGATTTTTATCATGCATTTCTATCGGCATATTGGTCCGAAAACACACAAGACAGAGTCAAACATAGTCTGATTATGCAGCGTAATTTTAAACAGTCTGAGTTCCGCACGCCGGCAGAGTACTTTGAAGACATGATTCGAAAGAATCAGTTCCTGTCCAACCCTTATAGCCCGACTGAATTAATTCGCATTTGTTTAACTAAGCTGCCACAATCCATAAGACAAATTGCTTTGGCCGGAAGATGTAAAGACGACATTGAGACTTTTAAGACTTTGTTGCAAGAACTTGAGTATGACAACGACGACGGAACCTCTTGTAACTTTTTCAGTAACAGTATTTACAATAGATTTCCAGAGAAAAGAGATAGTGATCGGAACGGGCGTTATGTGAGTAACTTTGAGAACGATAGACGTAACAGACAGGACAATAGATACCAGCCCTATGACAATAACAGACGTTCTAACAGAAATTACACAGACAATAGCGGTAATTCGTACCGGAATGATCAATCATACGGAAACAGTAATCGGTATCATCAGGACAGAAATTATTCATACAGTAATAGAAATTCTTACTACAGAAATAATCAGGGTAGTAGATACAACAATAATTTCAGAAATGACAGTCGAAATTACACAAGAAGTAGTTATGCAGACAGACAGGAAAACAGAAATTTTAATAACAGACACAGCCAAGAACTTGCATCCAACAGACAGGAGGGACCTAATTGGCATCCTCCACGTGACAGAACTTCAGAGAGACAAGTGCAAATCGTAGAAATTGATCCGCGAAATGACGCGAATACTCAAAGACGTGACGCAAACAATCGACAATGACTTGCAGCTTCGGCTTCTGGCAGCAATATAGACGGTTCAGAAAGTAATGACACTACGACTTTACACTACGTACGCCTGGAAGACATGAGAGACATTTTATTAGACGAAAAGGAAAATAATGTAGACGCATTTTTACATCCTGTTATTGAAGTATGCGTGGGTAAGAATAAGTTCACTGCAGTATTAGATTCTGGGAGCCCATTGAATGTCATTAGTGAATCAGTTTTTCGTATATGTGAAAGAACTATTGCCTGTCCTGTGTTACCTATTTCTAAAACTACAATTCGAGGTGCTATTTCTGGAAAAAGTGTGGAAGTCAAACAACAGACCAACTTAAATTTCATTTGTCAAGGATACGAATTTTCTGCTAATTTTATTATTGTTCCATTACTCAGTACACAAATTATATTAGGTATGGAGTTTCTTAACGCACATAAGGCAATTTTGAACTTTAAAGAAGGAAGTGTAAATTTGACTGTTGCTGGAATGCCGAAATGTTTAAAATTTTTCGAGTGTTTAACAAGATCTGAACCAGATGCAAAATGTTTAAGGTTTCTTACTTCTGATGTTTTCGTTGAGCATTATGACGACAATGTGTTTATTCATGATAATGACAATAGATACAGAGACGCGATGGATGATATAATTAATAGCGAAGAATTAATTAATGAAAAGGTTAAGAAAGCTGAAGTGCCAGATGACGTTGCAAGAGAAGAGCTGCACCACATTTTGACTTCACATGCTACAGTGTTTAGTCATCACACAGGAACTATAAAAGGCTTACAATATTCATTTAAAGTAAAAGAACACACACCATTTCGCGGGAAAACGTACGCTATTCCTTTGGCTTACAGAGACAAGGTTAAGAATGAACTTCAGTACATGTTAGATCAGGGCATTATTGAGCCTGCAGTCAGTCCTTATACTAGCCCATTACACGTTGTTCTTAAAAAGGATGGATCAATTCGTCTGGTTCTGGATTCCAGACAGATAAATAACATCATCATTCCTGAAACTGACCGCCCACAAAATTTAGATGAACTTCTTCAACATTTCCATGGAATTAAAGTTTTATCTACGATTGATATGCGCGCAAGTTTTTGGCAAATAGAACTCCACCCCGACTGTAGAAAATACACCGCCTTTTTAGCCTTTGGTAACTGTTACCAATTTCGGAAATTACCGTTTGGACTTACAGTATCTTCAGCAGCATTCATTCGTAGCTTAAATGAAATTTTACCTGTTTGTCTTCGTGACAATATTACTTCTTATGTTGACGACATTCTTATCGCTAAACGTTCTTGGAGTGAACACAACAAAATTTTGGACTCATTATTACGTATCTTTGCAAAAGTTGGCATGACAGTGAACTTGGAAAAATCTGAATTTGGTCGTACTCAGGTGAAATTTCTCGGTCACATATATATCTACAGAAGGTATTCTTCCTGATCCAGAGAAACTAGATGCTATTCGTAATTATGCTGTTCCCACCACAAAACGTGATGTTCGTAGTTTCCTTGGTGTCTGTAATTTTCTTAGACGCTTTGTTAGATTGGACGATTTGGCCACACCTCGTTTATGTGAACTATCCGGAAAGAAATCTAATTGGTGTTGGGATGAGGAAGCTCAGTCAGAATTTGAACAACTTCGTGATGCTTTAGTTGCTGCTCCACTTCTTTCACATCCGGATTTATCTAAAGAATTTTGTTTGGCGACGGACTCATCATACAAAGGCCTAGGTGCACATTTATTTCAAGAGATAGAAGAAAACGGCGTTGTAGTACAGAAAACTATTGCATTTGGAAGTTGTGTTCTCTCTAAATCAGAAAAGAATTATTCGATTACGGAACTTGAAGCTTTGGCTGTTGTTTGGGCTTTTACAAAATTTCGCACATTTTTGTTTGGCAGACATACTAAGGTTTACACCGATCATCGAGCTCTGGAATTTCTTATGTCAACAAAATTAACTCACGGCAGATTGTCACGATGGGCGTTGTACCTACAGGAATTTGACTTTTGTATTGTTTACATACAGGGTTCTTCTAATATTGTTGCCGATGCTTTATCACGTGCACCTATGGGTTTGAAACGAAGTGCTGAAGAGGACTGCAAGGAAAACAATTTTTGTTTGATGTATATTCAAGGTGTTGCGTTTGAGAACTTTATTTCGTCTTCGCTCCAGGATATCGCTAAGGAGCAAAATAAGGATCCAATCTGGAAGGACATTAAGGAGAAGTGGAGGAGAAAGGAAAGCGTAGCGATTAGACAGCATTATCTAGTTCGCAATGACATTCTTTTTAAACGAAAATCGGTCGACAACTCCGTTTGGTTAGTTTGTATTCCTGATGAGTGGGTCAATAAATTGATTTGGTATACGCATCTCAGTTATGCACACTTTGGTCCCCGAAAATGCTTTCACAAATTACGAGAAAATTGTTACTTCAGTAATATGGAAAAACGTATTCGATCTGTTCTTGCCAAATGTAAATTATGTCAAATGGCTAAGCCTCCAACGATTTCTCACAGAGCACCGTTGTTTCCCATCATTCCAGCGAAATTAAAGGAGATGGCTGCAGTCGATTTGTTCGGTCCAGTGGTTCGTTCTACTAATGGTTTTGCGTACATTTTCGTAGCAGTGGAATTGACATCAAAATATGTGTGTTTTACACCTTTACGCAAAGCAACAGCTCGTTCAGTATCTAACGCTTTTATCAAACATTTTCTTAAAGAAGTTGGTCATGTTAACAAGGTTATATCAGATAATGGATCACAGTTTCGTTCTAAAATTTGGCTTCGTACTCTACAGCGTCGTAAAATTAAACCAATTTTTATTTCACTTTTTCACCCTCAATCTAACGCTTCAGAGAGATGGATGAAGGAAATCAATAAATTTTGCCGTCTTTATTGTCATCAGAATCACAGAACTTGGGATCAGTATCTTCATATTTTTCAAAACATTCTGAATGAACTTCCTAATGACTCAACTTCTTTATCGCCTCTATTGATATTAAAAAATAAAGCACCGACAAATCGCATTTCTGAAATAGTTCCTTTTCCGCCTTCACGGAAACTGCGGCATTCTGAAGTTGTCAACCTGGCTCTACGAAATATTGCATCTGCGGCTGCTAGAAGAGAGAAATCAGCTAAGCGTCCTGGTCGTTCAAAATTCTTGTCAGTTGGTCAGAAGGTATTAATTAAGTCCCACCGTTTGTCTCACAAAGGAAAAGGCTTGTGTCGCAAATTTTTTCTGCTTTATAACGGTCCATATAGAATTCGTAAAATTATACATGATAACACTGTCGAAGTAGAAACTCTTAAATCTCGACGCTCTAAAGGAATACATCATATATCAAACGTTAAAATTTTTGTAGAGTGACATACTTTAGAGAAACTAACAACTACATGTAAACACGCAGAGAGCACAAGGATACCGCGCTGTGTTTTGGCGGCGGCACATACTCAAAGCAACAGTCAAGTCTGCGCGCCGCACAAGGCAGTCGTTGACCGCAAACAATAGCTTCCTACGTCACGCGCCTACAGCTGATCGAGCGCTCAGTGCGAATGCACTGACAGCCGTAAACAAATACACAGTCTAATTTCTCCGATTAAATTCAGTATAAAGCTATAAGGACTTGTTGAATTGTGTTATTAACATTCAGTATTTTGCAGGATACGGTTGTATAAAGTATTTAAGACCTTCAGGTAAATTCTGTGCGTGTCCGACGTTAAGACGACCTGCTATCGAGAAATTTTCAGGAAGAATGTAATTTCGAAGAAGAAACTAATAAACTAAAAAAGGTAACTGTTAATTGAGTTCATTTTTCAGGTAACAAATTTCCACTTAGGTACGTACTTTAGACGTAATTTGCTGCTCGCGATTACGTGATTCATACTTTGTGCTAATTTCATGTTCTATGGATTTACTTGTGAAGCGACGTGCTTGTATACATTTACTGATTTTGACAATTATTGATTAATGAACTGGGTTGTAACTTGTGTATATTATGCATCGCTTGGCTGCACTGCTTTTTCACTGATGTCATTTTTTTTTTATTATGTGCCTGCTGTGCTTATTTATTTGAATTATAATTGCAACCTGATTTATTGTGCTGATGTGTTTAGGTATGTAAGTTATACCTTGTGATTTATCTGCTTGCGCCTCCATGTTTACTTGCTAAGATGACATATGAACATTTAATTGCTTATGCTGATATGATGCTAAAGACCTGTTTATTACGTAAGATATATGTTTGCTGCTATGCGTATGGATTACATATTTACACATTTCTGTTTTGTTGTCATAACTACTCTTCAATTTAGAATATAGCAATGCTGATGTAAGGTGTACAAACATAGAGTTTAGGTCACACTATGGTATTAATTATAGATTGTTCACTTGGCAGAGCCTCGTTGTAGGAATTGTGCTGCATCCACTTGTTGACATTCTGTTCTCTACTGGTATATTTACTCGCTATTGCTTGTTTTGCTTACGCTCAGTGCCTTATATTTTTAAGATAAGAAAATGAACTGCTATAACTCGACGAACAACATTAGTACAAGAAAGTCATTGAAGTCACATGAGCTAAAGTTTTATGGAAGCTGTATAAATTTATGCTAATAGGAAGGAAGCTAACGACATGACAGACCAAAACTAGGTTTAGACCATTGACAGTATTACACTGCATTTTTGTGAGCAATTGAAATAGGAAGTGACACTTGACACAAAAAATACTCCACATGTTTGCTTCTGCTATGATTCTTGAAGTGGTGTACACACTGTGAAACATTATGATTATTCACACTCCGTAATCGTACTTAATTACTGAGAGTTATTCGAACTAAGTCTGTTAGAGGTCAGGTATGCATTTCTTTTATTTAATGATGGACAAGGAACCAAAATGTATCTTATAATTTATAATGAGTAGAAAATTTGGGTCAGATGGATTACACAGAGGTTGTGTGTGGACACTGTGTCTTCGGATTGTATGGGATGCTGAATTGAAGTTGCACTAGGATTTTATCTGTACTTGTTCGAGGAGACTGACTAGAGGAAAGAGTTGTGTTGGAAGTGAAATGATGTTGGTGCTGAGGTTTATATTTATCGACGTATTATTGAGGTATTATTGAGATTATGTGATGCAGATGATTATTGGAGTTTTGGTGTATAAGAGGTAAAGTAAGTGAGGAGCATATTTTTTTTGTTCGTCTTATGGAACAAGGAGGATGAAGATAGCAGACTAGAACATTAAAATAGAAGGAAGATAGTCTATACACACACTTTGTTAAATAACTAAGCAGTATACACTTTTTTTTGGAGAGAGGAAGTAATTGCATATCTTGGCTCACTGACAGTTGTTCAGCAACAGTACATTTGATCTGGCTTCGCAAACATTGGTCTTGACATGATGACTATGACGTTGACTTAACTATTATTGACTGTGATACACTGCTGCCATTACTACTTGATACACATGATGCACATCAGATTTTGACAGAATTACATTTACACAATTAACACTATTCAGTTACACAGTAGTACTTAATGTGGATGAGAGATGAGTGAGTGTGTTCTGTGTGTTTTCCTTTCCTAATCCTACCCACCTATCTCCTAAATATTATTTTATTTGTTTGTAGTGGCTTGCACTGACACCCATGAATATTATAGGTTTGCTGGTATTTGTGTATTGTAATAGTTAATAGGACAATTATCTGATATCATTTGTGTGTTTGTTATGATTTGTATCTTACTGTAAAAGCATTTGTATGTGTATTCAAACTATTGTTCATGCCTGAACTGTCTGATTAGTGAAGATAAATATTCTGAACTGTTACCTGCACTTTTCAATATGATGTGTGACACTAGGACATGTTTAATTTGTGCTCATAAACTCTGATGAACTGTGTGATCAGTGCTAGTGAATTTTATGGAACTGCTTCTGCTGAGAAATGTGACTTTTTGGTGTCTGCACCTGCACTCAACATTGCTGGGTGCCACTGATGGACTGCTTCTACTGAAAAGATGTCCCCTGTTGCTGTGTGCACCTGATCAACATTGCTGATGCCACTAATGGACTGTTTTTACTGAAATGGTGTCACTTGTTGCTGTCTGCACCTGCACTCAACATTGCTGGGTGCAACTGATGGACTGCTCCTACTGAAATGATGTCACTTGTTGCTGTCTGCACCAACTCAACATTGCTGGGTGCCACTGATGAACTGCTTCTACTGAACTAATGTGACTTGTTGCTGGGTGTACCTGCTAAACTTTACTGGGTGCAACTGATGGACTGCTTCTAATGAAAAGATGTCACCTGTTAGTATCTTTTTTTTGTATAATTAATCATTGAAAGCATTTTATGTGAACATTTGTATAAACTGATTTTTTGTATATTGTGTAAACTATTATGTAAAGCCACATGCATGAAAAGAAGTTGTATTGCTTACTGTATTTCATATATTAGGTTAGTAAAAGGTCAGTGCAAAGCCAAAATTTTAACTAATTATGTGATATTTAGGTATTAATATTATCTTTTATTTTTGTCTGTATTTTTCTGGACGAATTTGGTGGTATTTTCACCACCAATGCTGGCAAAAATACCATCAAATTCTGGCCTGTGGAGGAGGGGCATATGAAAGGTGGCTACACTGTGCCACTGCGCCAGAGATTGCGCCAAAGAGTACTATTAAGCCGCCTCCACAGTGCGTGTTAAGATCTCATGGCAGTCAGTGCTTGTTGAGAGTTCGTGGAGGTCAGTGCTAGTAGAGAGCTCGTAGAGGACAGTGTGTGTTAAGGGCTGGTGGTTGTCGTGAAGTTGGAGTAAGATGTTGTAGTAAAGAGTGTTGTTCCATGTTTTATGCAGTTATTTGATGGGAGAGATAGCAGATGTTATTGTGTGCATTTCGTCAATATATATGAAGGTAAAACTTACAATGCTCTTATATTAATTGTGTATCTGAAATAATGCGTCACTACAGGTTCAGTCAACAAAGCATCTGGCTTGTGTTCTTGTATTAGAGTGAATTCTGGTTTTCTTACGCAATTACAGTTTTTCAAAATTTCTTTTGTCACGTCAGCATAGTTGGTATTTAAAAAAATTCTTGTCTTGTTGGAAAAGAACCGTGCCAGATGTGGACGTTGAGTCACACTCCCACATACAGAACAGTTACATTTGTGCTTGGATTTTGTAGGTTTTATAGTTGCTGGGGACTTAATTAATTAACTGTATTTACGAAAATTTTCTTACATTGTTTGTTGCAGTCAGATAGCGTAATAATACTAGTCAGGGCCAACCGATTACGAGACACTGCGTAATCGGACATACAGCAACGAAAAATAAAAAAACATTTTCAATTATATATATTTAAATAAGCCCCCATGCACTATCTGCCACCATGTACACCACTTACACGTGACAGGGAAGTTAAATGGCCAACACACATTGAGCTTCAAATCACGCTACAAGGACGAAATAATAATAATACAACCTTCGCGTTGGACGGAAAACATAGGTGGCAGGAAGAAGCGAAAGGTTGGCTGATGAAACTCACCTATGTAAACACAAGCTTCGCTTGTAGTAATAACCTACCAAAATACATGCTACAAGACGTGCCCCGGTAAGGCGTATGAGTTTGCGGGCTCCAAATAACTAAAGAAAGCGACTTGGCGATTTAGTTCACAATATATCAGACAAAAATAAATGCTTTGAATGGGCGAAATAATGTCGAATTAAGCGTTAAAAGGTGTATAGGACCCGAATAATTTAAAACCTACCACTAAATCATAACTTTACGACAGTTACCAAATGGAAGCTGTTATGTTTTAATACCACCCAGATACTCCTCAAATCGCTTGGCCTAAGAACGGAGAACAACAACAAACTGCTGAACCGAATCCGACATAGAAGCAGCAGGGCACAAACACGCGCAGAATCCCGCGTGGTCTCAGCACCGAAGTAGCCTAACAGAAGTAGCTCACTGAGTATACAAAGCCTCTACGTGATGACAAACAGTGGGAAAACTTGGAGCCGCCTGAAGATGTGCGGATGACGACGACCCGCCGCTCGCCTCCAGAGCAGGTCGCCGCAAAGTAGTAACGCGTCTACTCTCGTTTCCGGTAGAGGCGTCTCGCGTCTGGAATATGCTCAGCCAGACCGACTTGTGAGTCACGCGGGCGGCAGAACAAACAGCAGGCCCGTCGCCCAGCACACATGCGCTATCCACCTACACACTGAAACACGTATGTAACATAGCAGCGATGGCGAGGCATTGTAGCATCTGTGACCAGAGAGTATGCGCTTGACCGCGCGAGTGTTGCGAGCGGTTCTCAGTCTGTCGGTCAGTCGTTGCGAGTCTGTCAGTCGTCGTTGCGAGTCTGTAGCTCTGTCTAGTTGAGTGCAGTACTCTGTCAGTATTCGTCGCGTGCAGTACGCTAATAGTCGTCATGCAGAGCGGTCGGTCAGTAGTAGCAGTCCAGTGCGGGTGATGTAGGCGGTCGGCAACACTGGTCAAGATGGTGAATAAGGTATACTATTAATTAATATAATCATTAGATAAGGTAAAAATTTATTTATTGTAATTATTCTCCAACAAGTTCCCTAATAATAATTTTTATTTCAAAAGCATTTTTTCAAAAATTTAATTTTTTATTGAACTGAAGATCTCGTTGCACTTCCCATTTCATTCCACTTCTTTTGAAGAAAAATTTCACTAAAATCACAAAAAAAGAGAATATTATTATTTGCAATGCAGTTCCTCCAAGCGGTGCGCAACAACAAGAGCAGAAATGTGACATCCATTTATTCTGAGGTAAGACTTTAACTCTGATTGTTTTACACAGGGCCAAAGACCGATATTTCGGTTTAATTGAATTTCCTTATCACTGAATGGACTTTAATTTTTTGTGAAGAATTTATATTTGAGTCAGATTGCGATTATCAGTTTTATTGTCATTAAATTTAATTGCAGGGAGGTTACGTTTGGCTCCCATTTCTATTAAGTATTGTCCTTTATTTCCTTTAAAATTACGGTGGGGAGGTTACACTTGGCGACACCCAGTCCAGGATCGTATTTCGTTGAGAGTCTTTTGAACAACAGTCAGATATCTGCTCTTATTTGCTTAGATATAATTAGGATTTGGCGCAACGCTTTTATTAACTTGTTACTTTCTTTCTACAGGTCAACGGCAATTCGTTGCTCTGTTGTATTTGTGTGTTGCTTTTGCATTGTGCTTATTTATTTTGTGAAAGATTGTGACTATTGTAAAAATGCCGCGAAAGACTGTGAATAGTGTATCGCGAGGTATTTTGAATGAAATTACCGACTTAAACAGCGTGACCGATAGTAATTGTGACACGCAGTGTAATGATGACAATCCTGCGTTCACTAACAGTCAGTGCATTCCAACCACTAGTGATGACTTTTACCCTGATAATGAACAAACGAACTCAATTGTCTCGTTTGTTAATTTGACGACAATTGATGACGCAGAACGCTCTATTGTAATGAGCGCTGCCCGGCTTAACACATCCGATTTGGAAAACTCAAGTAACGAACAGACAAATTTGTCTAATGAAAATGAACAGATCTCACAAAGTAGGACGGATTTATTTAATTCCGAAACAATGACTGATAGTGTACATTCGACTGACAAACTTTTTTCTAAATCTCAGAATAACCAAATGGTTACAGTAAGCGAGAAAGTTCCAGATGCTCTATTGAACAGCACAGAGAATAGAAATGCAAATTTTGAATCGGATCCAATTATGGCATTTTTGCGGCAAAATTTCAAACAGTTTAATGAAAGATTTGATAAAAATGACGAAAAACAAGACAAACTTAGTGAACAGGTCAAACAACAGAACAAAAAACTTGACAATAATGACGAAAATCTCAAACAACTTAGGGAAGATAACAAACAACAGAATGAAAACCTCAAGCAACTTAGTGAACAGGTCAGACAACAAAATGAAAAATTTGACGACAATTCGAGGCAGCTTAGTGAACAAATTAAAGCTGTTGCCGCGCAGTGTCATGAAACTAAGGAACAGTTGCGCACGGAAATTGAGGCTTGTTCACAAAAAAATAGCGAAGAAATTAAGTCTGTTGCGCAAGAATTAAGGGAAATGCAAACAGCCGCAACAGAAACACTCAGAGACGAAATTAGCGGAGTCGCCAAACAGTGCTCTGAAAAAGCTACACAATTACGGGACGAGTTTAAAGCAATGACGGTAGAACTTTCGCGCACAATGGACGCAAAGATAGACGCGAAATTCGAACAGCAGAACACTCAGATTAACGAGCGCTTTAATCAGCACATACAGAACAGTGATACGCGTTTCCGCAAATTTATTCAGGATCAAAATAAAGTCAAACGTCAGGTTATGGAAACAATCACTGCACAAAGACAAGAGGACAAACGTAAAATGTTCGCGAAAGCGAAGACGTATGTAGACAATAATATTACTACAGTGTCCGACAAAATTAATACCATAGAACAGTTGAACGCGGAATTACGGGATGAAATTTCTGATCTTAAATCAAAAACAGATACACACACAGTAAATATTCAAACGGTGACAGACAGATTCGAACAATTAGATCTAACACAGGATTGCGATGTCATCAAAGCTGATGTTAAAAAACTGAGCGAAACTACGCGTAAGTTGCAAAAACAGATTAATGCGTCCGATTCTAAAACCGATGATCAGGTTAAATTACTGACTGAAAAATGTGATGAATTGGCCAGTCGTATTGATGTTATCGAAAATACTAATGACAATAAATCAGACGATACTGCACCGGTTTCATTTATCCAAACACCTGAATTTCAAAATTTACAGCAGACAATTAATGAAATCGATTCATCTAACAACACGTTACGTAGGAAGTTATCAAATTTACAACAAGAAGTAACAGAGATGAAAAACATTTCAGTTAATAACATACCACAACAGACGCCACTTTATGAACATGTGTCAGACTCACGCAGCGCGTATAATTTGGGTAATCTGCAGAGAGTACGGGACTTAGATTCCGAACAACCACAGTTCAATAGATACTCTTACGATCCTGAACCTGTTGCATCACATAGAGATGATAATTTCGATTACAAACATTTTCTGTCAGTAAGAAAGTTCAAAATATTTAAAAACGATAGAACGCAGATTCACCCACTGGATTGGATTCAACAATTTAGCTTTGCTCTTCCACCGACTTGGCCTGTAACACACAAACTTGAATTTATTTGCAGCTTTTTGGAAGGCGAACCGGCAACTCGTATGAGACCGATCGCGAGGCAATGCTACTCAGTAGAGGAATTTCAGAATGCTTTTCTGTCAGCGTACTGGTCGAAGACGACACAGCGCGGAATTAAAGACCAACTAATTAGTTTGCCAAACTACGAGAACTCAAACTTTCCCAGTGTAACGCAATTTTTTGAGCACATGGTACAACAAAACCAGTACCTAAGTGAACCGTACAGTGAATCCGCACTTATACAACTATGCATCTCTAAATTACCACGGTCATTACGAGTGTCACTTCTAACAGGCCAGCAAAAAGAAAACATTTCAGCATTCAGAGATCTTTTACAGCTCTTGGAAGTACAGCAATCCGATTATTCTTTTGTAAACAAAAACTTTTCGTGTAACAACCAAGGTCAACAACAGTACTACAATTATGATCAGGGACGTAATTTCAATCGGAAAGATAACAGACGCTTTAGGAACGACAACTACCAAAACTTTAATAACAGGCAAAATTCTAATTATCAATACCGTCAAAATTTTCAGCAACAGGAACAACACTTTGGTAACAATAGAGATGTTTCACAACAACAACATCAAAACCAGCCGGTTAGCATACCTAACCAACAATGGAATACACAAGGTCAACCAGGCTTTAATGTTTCGCCGCGTGGACGTATAGTCCCTGGTTCAACAAATAGTAACGCACGGGAGCAGAGAAACAACTATGTACAAAGAAGACAGTATTTCAATTCCTATCGCAATACACCGTATAGGAATGATTATTACGACAGACGTAAAAACGATGAGCACAATTACCAGCGTACATATAATAACAGTCGGTCTCACCAACAGCAAAATCATACGCAAGAACATATTCTCATGAATGAACCCGACAGTAGGTACCATCCAGAGCGTAACACGTCTGGAAGAAGTAATAGAACAGTTCAAATAGTCGAAATGCCACAGAATCCTCCTAATAATAATAACACGTCAGATAGAATCTGACTAGATAATGTACAGGACGCATCTTGCAATAATACAAGCACTACCTTAGACACGCAAAATGTTGTTCACGAAAATGTAATTACTTTTGACGACATCAGAGACACTCTTTTACAGGAAAGATCAGTTATTCAAAAAACCATTTCACATCCTGTTATCGAAATTAAAATTGGTTCATCGAAATTCTCAGCAGTAATTGATTCCGGCTCACCTATATCAGTAATAAATGAGGAGACTTTTAATGAGTGCAACAAAGAGAATACCTATCCGACACTACCTTTAGGCAAAACAAAAGTGAAAGGAGCAGTATCGAGTAAAGGTGTAGACGTTAAACTACAGACGCATTTATCATTTTGTATTGGAGGTCATACTTTCCACTCTAATTTTTGGATTGTTCCTTTATTGACAACAGACATTATTTTAGGCACGAATTTTCTGGTACAACACGACGCAGTTATCGATTTTCAGAATTCTTATTTAATGTTAAAGGATGAAAATGTACAACTTGCTTTAGAATTTCAGCACTCACTATCTGCGGAAGAGCAAACAATTAACCGCACAGAGGTCATTTCCGCAACACGTGACATAGACTGTAATCCCACATTGTTCACGGATACGTATGTACACAACTATAATACTCCAGACGAAGCTGACTTCGACGTAATGCAATTGATTTCTGATAAGGTTAAAGAGAGCAGTGCAACTACAGACGACGAGCGAACGCAATTACACAAAATTCTTTTACAGCAAGCTCCAGTTTTTGACAACGTTCCTGGTACTATGTCCGGATTTATGTATGAATTTCAAGTCAAACAGCACGATACATTTAAAGCAAAGCATTATCCCATTCCATATATTCACAGAGAACAGGTTAAAAAAGAATTGCAGGATATGCTCGACCAAGGAATTATTGAACCGGCAGTTAGTCCGTACATAAACCCGCTACATATTGTTAAGAAAAAAGATGGCTCACTTCGCCTTGTACTTGATTCACGTCACATTAATGACATTATTATTAATGAAACAGACCGACCACAGACATTAGAGGAACTTTTACAGAAATTTCACGGCACTGCTATTTATTCCACATTAGATTTGAAATCGGGATTTTGGCAAATTCAACTTCATCCGAATTGTAGAAAATATACAGCTTTTCTCTGTTTTGGCGACTGTTATCAATTTTGCAAATTACCATTCGGCTTAACTATTTCTTCCGCAGCTTTTATTCGCGGTTTGAACACAATACTTCCGACAGAACTTAAAGACAGAATTACGTCGTATGTAGACGACATTCTTATCGCAGAAGCTAACTGGTCTGAACACAATCTGATTCTTGAACAAGTGTTACAAACTTTTCATGCACAAGGACTTACAGTTAATCTTAGTAAATCGCACTTTGGCAAAACTTCCATAAAATTTCTTGGACACGTAATTTCAGCAGAAGGCATTGCGCCTGATCCAGAAAAACTTCAAGCTCTACGTGACATTACTGTTCCTACGACAAAGAAACAACTACGCAGTTTTTTGGGCTTAATTAACTTTTTTCGTAAATTTATTCATCACTCTGCTTTAGACACACCCAGGTTATGCCAATTAACAGGTAAAAACACTATTTGGTCGTGGGATAAGCAAGCACATTCTGAATTTGTGAACCTGAAACATGCTTTGTTGAATGCTCCACTTTTATCGCACCCCGATCTTACTAGAAATTTTTCCATTGCCACCGACAGTTCTAACACCGCTTTAGGCGTACATATTTTCCAGGAAATTGAAGAAGATGGTTCAACAGTTATTAAAAACATCGCATTTGCAAGCCGCATTCTGTCACCTGCTGAACGAAATTATTCCGTTACAGAATTGGAAACATTATGTGTTGTATGGGCTTTTACGAGATTTAGGCATTTTCTTTATGGCAGACATACCACCGTCTACACAGACCACAGAGCAATACAATTTTTGCTTTCAGCTAAATTTACTCACGACAGATTAAGTAGATGGAAACTTTATTTACAAGAATTTAATTTTACGATTGTCCACATTCCCGGCACACAAAATGTTATAGCAGACGCACTATCGCGTTCTCTGAGCAACAATCAGCAAGACGTAGCAACCAACTTCTGCAAAACAAATTTCAGTGTCATGTACATTCAGCAAGTTGCATTTGAAAATTTTATTTCATCGTCATTACAGGACATAGCACAAGAACAAAATAAAGACAACGTGTGGAAAGAAATTAAACACCTTTGGCAAGATAAGAATAATGTTACGATTAGAAACCATTACACTGTACGCAATGACATTCTGTTTCGCCGCTCTCATCCTGACAGCAACAGCTGGTTATTATGCATTCCTGACGAACTGGTTAACAAATTAATCTGGTACACTCATTTAAGTTACGCACATTACGGAGCACGAAAATGTTTTCTTATACTGAGACAGAACTGTTATTTTTCTAACATGGAGAAACGTATACGACGAGTTCTAGCGTCTTGTAAAATTTGCCAAAAAGCTAAATCAGACACCACTTCACATATTCCTCCTTTATATCCCATTATACCTGTTAAATTAAGACACATGGCTGCTGTAGATATTTTTGGTCCGATTCCCAGAACTAACAGAGGTTTTTGCTACATATTTGTCGCTGTTGAGCTCACTTCAAAATTTGTTACTTTCACTCCGTTACGCAAAGCTACTGCTAAAACTGTTTCGAAAGCATTTGTAAAACATTTTCTATCTCATGTAGGGCATGTGATGAAAGTAATTTCTGACAATGGATCTCAATTTCGTAGTAGCGTATGGACACGCATGTTACGAGCCAGAAACATTTCTCCGATCTATATATCCAAGTATCACGCTTCTTCGAACCCCTGTGAAAGATTAATGAAAGAAATTGGTAAACTGTGCCGAATATACTGCCACAAAAGACATATTGATTGGGACACACACATATTCTCATTCCAAGATGTAATTAATTCCATTCCAAATGAATCCACTATGCTATCTCCGTCTGTTATACTGAAAAATGCTGAACCACCTAACAAAATTAAAGAATTAATAAAATTTCCTGCATCTCGTCGATTACGACACCACGAAATAATTGACATTGCGCTGAACAACATCAAACGTGCCGCAGAGCGCCGGAGAAGACAGCAAAAACAGGTTTGTACACGCCGCGTCTTTCACGTTGGACAGAAGATACTAGTACGTACACACTATTTATCCAGTAAATTAAAAGGTAAGTGCAGTAAATTTGAACTTCTATACGCAGGTCCGTATCGGATTCGCAGCATCCCTCACCCCAATGTTGTACACGTTGAAACTTTGAGAACCAGAAAATCGAAAGGCAATCACCATATCTCAAACATTAAACCGTTTATTGAGTGAAACCACTGTATGATTCAACACACTATGATGCCATTTACTAATGCAATTATTTCACGTGACTAATTACTGATGATTATCGTATTTTTTCTTGGCAAGTGCCCGGCAAGGTAAGGTTAGCAGGTCGCTTTTCTTGTCGTTACACATCAGACCGTGCACATTTTCCACTTTTTTTTGTGTGTGTATGATTGTACTCCAGTTTTGTTTATATGCATTGTGAAATAGTTAAGATATAACACACACCAGTCGACTTTGACATTTTTTTTGCCCTATGATATCTCAACATCGTGAGTGTTTTACATTTTTCTTTTTGCTGCTGCATTATATTATTCTGTGTATATTTTTGCATTTGAACACTGTCAATGTTTTTGACATATTACGTTTTCTGTCATGTTATGCTGTATGCTTAAGTATGTTACCATAAACCAGTCATTATTTAGTGGGTATATGATTTAAATGCAAGACATTAATCTCTGTTCATCAATTTCAGAAAGGAATGATGATTCTAAGAAATAAATTTAACATAAATGGGAATTTCACCTACGGGATAAACGAAAGGAGATGCAATAACTTTATGAGGAAGAGTAAATGGATCAGGATTAACAAGCATTAACAAGACTATACTGTACTCATCACAGAATAGCAGTCTTAACTAATTTTTTCTTTCAGAATACAAGGTGATTGATGCAGGCTGTCAGACTGAACTACACATCTTAGTTTTAGTGATGAAATATGCTAGAGATAAGGAATAGTTATGTAATAAGTAATGAAGTGATTTTTTGCAGATGATAATGAATACTGATGAATAATGATGAAGGAAATGGTATTATGAATAATGAAGTTTTTCTTTACAGGTGATGATAATGGTGAAGTTATGATGATATGGATAATGAAGTTTTTTTCTTTACAGATGAGGATAATGTTGAAGTAATGTATTTATGCTACGTAGTTATTTAAGTATTTGTTGCAGTTTGCTTTGACAGCAGGTGTTACATTGCATAGTAGGATGACTGAAAGTTTTGGAAAGGACAGCTATGGAACACATTTTTATACACACTTCACTGCCTGTTAATTCGAAGTTCACTACTTTTCAGCATAGTGTGCGTTTCTTCTTTCAGGTCAATAATCCGTTTTTGTATTTTTTCCAGGAGAAGCTTTTCATGATACTTACTAAACCTGTTAGTTATTATACCTGTTCTAGTACTTGCATTTTTATTTTTTGCCCATTTGTGTTTATCACTTATAAATGTGATCACATACACTGCCTTGTTACATAATCTTGCTACAGCTGACTCATGACGAATGACGTTACCTATCCTCATTTGCAGCAATAGGTCAAAAGCAAAAAGTGTTATGCCTCAGCAATTAATTATCGATCCCAACGCAATGCATTGCTAAAAAAAAAAAAAAAAAAAAAAAAAAAAAAAAAAAAAAAAGTATTACCAGTCCCAAATAGTGATACTAGTTTATGATAATTCTGAATAATACTGATCAACTCTGAATAGCATGTCACTTGAGTAATGACCTCTTAATGAGACTATATTCAAAATAATGCTTTGTCACTAGCTAATAACTGCCACTGTTTATTGTAATGATACTACTTATAATGCCTGTGATTATTAATGATTTGACTGTAATTAACTGATTTTAATAATGACTTTGTAATGATCTGAATACTACTGAAGGAGGAACACTGTTTATTGTAATGATACTACTTATAATGCCTGTGATTTTTAATGATTTGACTGTAATTAACTGATTTTTAATAATGACTTCGTAATAATCTGAATAATACTGAATGATGATTCTATTCAATACTTGCTGGCTACTGAGTGCCAATAATTAATGTCACTTGAAGAATTGTTATTAATTATGCCATTAATTAGCCCTTTTTTTTTCCATGTTGAGTTTTCATGTTTTGGTTAATGGCCAATGAGTGCCAATAATTTGTATCACTCAATGTATTATGTTAATGCTAGGCCAATAATTGACTCTCCTTTTCAATTAAGGCTTCTGATGAACATTAATCTGTCTTACTAAATATACTTTGTAACTGGCCAAGGACCGCCATTGTTTATTGTAATACGATTACCCATGATGCCAGCTAGTGATTCTTAATAGATTGTAATGACACATAATTAATTAACTATGGTACTGTTTAATAATGCTTTGTAATTAATTAAGGCTAATAATTCTTACTATATTGAAATGACAAAAGATTAATTAATTAACTAATTAGACAAATGATTTATTAACGACAAATGATTAATTAACTGTAATTAGGAAAAGGCTAATGATTATTGGAATGACAAATGATTAATTAACTGTAATTAGGAGAAGGTTAATGATTCTTAATTATACTCTGTAACTGAAAAGAATGCGATTATTTCATAATGCTTTGTAACCAGGAAAAGAAGGCTACTGATTCTATGTACAACAATTAATGAACATTTTTCTGTAATACTACATACTTGGTACAGAAATGTTCAATAACTGGGCTACGAATGCCACAAACTATCAATGAAGACTGTAATTGTCAATATTATGTGACTTGATGTCCTTCACCTCATAAGCTGACTACCCTGAATTACTGCAATGTCCATTTGTCCTGTTTATCCTAGTGATCATGGAGCACTATCTTTGGTTTTGCACTAATTCTACGTTGGTGTGCCTTGTAAGAGCGTGGTGTTGACACGACATGCTGTCCACTACCGTGAGCGATGAAGACATTATTATGGTCCCACTGTTTGGTGTACCTAATGTACTGCCAAAATGAAAACATGGAACATTACTACGACAGTTCAGTGTCCTGGCTACGCTGATAAATTCTGATGGGAAAAGAACTTCAAATTGTGTCACTTGGCGTTGTACTTCTGTGGAAAGATATGGACTTTCAGAACAGCTGTGTGCAATCTAAAGTGCTACAACCATGATGCAATCCTTCCCTTTCCTATCCTAATTCTTGTCACATAAGGAAAATAATTTTTTTTTTGGTTAACAGCATTTATGTACGTAGGTTATACATTTTTTTTTTTCTCGATTCACTGAACTCCAGTGTGAGTATATAAAGGCACATTTGCATGCCGAGCGTGAGTTTCCTCGGAAACGCGAGATATTAATTAAATAAATAATCAGTGACAAATAAATAAAGCCTATGGCACACAACTGCAGCGCTGTGTCGCTGATAAAACAAAAGTACATTTTCGTTAGTCGTATGTTTGATTAACAAAAAAAAGGAAGAGCTCTCGTTGAAGTGGTGCGAGAAGCACGTATTTTAGTTTATTGTCTGGCACACCGCCATATTTCATGATATAGAAAATTACTGCGAGTTGCAACCATACTAGGCACTCGATTCTGTAAAGAATTTATATTTATAAAAGTAAGTAGGATTATGAACTGTAGGCTTATTCATTGAATATATCTGATTTAACTAACTGTGTAATTTTTTGTTTAGTAGACAATCACCTCTGTACGACGTTTTGGCATGGCTGGCAAATTATTGTAATATTGAGATTTAGTTTATGAGTCCGCACCTACCGCAGCAGTCTTTGGAAACGATTTAATTACGAAGTCCGATTATTTCAGTTTTATTTCACGGTCAACTACGAGTAACATTGCCTTTACGAAAAAGCCATTGTCAAGCGTCTGATACCGAATAATCAAAACCTGACGACTCATAGGAGAGCCAATCAGACAGATAAAAATAATTAATATTTTATTTTATTTTATTTTATTTTATTTATTTTATATTGGCGACTGCGTGTCGGACTTGTTATTTTGTCATTTGTTACATTGTTCTCTTTGTTTCATGTGAAAAATCAACTTTCTGGACCTGGACGTGAATGTATGAGAAATAACAAAGATCTGAAGATATTTTCCAATTCTAAAATTTTGCGGGAAGACGCAAAGAAGCTTCCAGCAAAATAAGGTAAGACGCAGCATCTTTGCATTAGCAGGCTTGACCAGACGTATAATTCAGTGTATTAGCTTTTCAGTGAAATTCTGTAGTGTTTCTTTTCCGCATAACAGTTTCAGTGATAAATTCCATTCTCAGTATTTTTCCTTAAACAATAACGTATGCAACAATACCAATACACGAGTGTACAATATGGCCGACTTCTGTACGATATCATGTAACATGGCCAGCAGCCATTACCAATAATCTCAAATTCAGTTTATATTTTTAAATTAACAGACAGCCATTGTTGCTACGACCGATTCATGCTCAACTGCATTTTATTTTAAAACCAGTGTCAAACATTAATTTCTTGAAATATATAGCACGTGTGGCATGGTAATAACTAGAAAACAATACGCAAAAATGGAACAGCAAAGACGTACTATTCAGACGCAATCCGACTCGGACGAGAGACAAATGTTAGAAAATGACTTTACGACAGCAACCGGTAGTGACGATACATCAAATATTGACGCAAGTGTCAACGGAAATTTTGACAATAGGCCGTCCACCACAAAAATTTCAAAGTCTCAGTCAGAGCCCATGTTAATACATGACGTCACGTCTAATGACGCGGCGGGGGCAGAGACCTTGCAAACAGTAAACATTGCCAACATGTTACAAATGCTAATGAAACAAAACGCAGAAAATATGGCAACCTTAAGGATGCAGAACGCGGAAAACATGGCAACCTTAAAGACACAAAATGAACAGTTAAAGACACAAAATGACGAAATTAAATCTGATCTCATAGCAATCAAGGCATGTAATGACACTTTGTGTAAACGTGTGGAACTTATAGACGCCACACTGACCGAACAGATGACTGAACTCAGTACGAAATTTTCCAAGCTTAATACGAGACAAGAAAAGACTACAAATGACGTAGCACTTTTACAGAAACAATTAAAAAACCTTAATGTCACGTGTGAAGCTCTTACTGAACAAATTCAAACATATCCTTCAGTACACGACAACCTTGAAAAACGAATTACTGACGTGCAGAATAAATTTGACGATGTTGAACAACACCTGACTGACATCTTACAATCTGATGCCACAGCTCATTTTCAAAATATTAATAAAGAATTTCATGATTGGGTAGAGAACAAAGACAAACATTTTGATAGATGCATACGTGAAAATTTACCAACAATTGTGCACGACTCCGTAGCGGAATACATCACTAATAACAAACAGCTGATTAGTGACGCAGTACAATCCGTCACTGCACCCATGAGACAATTCACCGATCAACCACAGTCTGAATGTAACGAAAATATCAGTCAAAATGTACAGTTCAGAAACCAATATACATTCGAGTATGACGCACACATACCGCACACCACAAACACACAAGAACAAAACACACCACGACTACAACACATACCACGACGTGCAACCACAAACACAAGCTATTATCATGGTAAACCACAGCAACATTATCGTAATTACTCGCCAGCTGAGCATTGCAGTAATTACAGTGGAACAAATCCATATCATAATGCAAAGGAAGACGAAAGCTTAATAAAACACAGGCAATTTCAGGCTTTTATCCCAGAGAAACGAACCATTCATCCGGTGATTTTTCTTAAATCTTTTAGTAACGCATTTCCACGCACTTGGAGTGACCGGAAAAAGATTTCATATATTGTCGGTTACATCCAAGGCGATGCAGCTGTCTGGGCATACAGTCAAGCTGACGTATGTACCACGTACAGTGAGTTTGAGCGTGCCTTTCTGAACAAATTCTGGTCGCAATCCGTCCAGGAGCGACTCAGGAGACAAATTTTAGAACCTGAAACTTTTAACAGTAAAAATGGTAACTTACGCAGATATTTTGAAAAATACTTGAACATGGGACATTTTTTAGACGAACCAGTCGCAACACGTGATATACTCCGAGCGTTGAAGGCCAAATTGCCTTTCAACATTAAGGAAAAACTTCTACATATCCCGGATGACGATTCAGATTATTTTTTAACAGCTTTAGATTCGGTTGACATGTTACTTGAAGATCAGCGCTTCGCGCGGCAAAACAGCAGCCACAATGTTTACACTAGTGGTATGCAAAACATGCAGGCTTGCCAACACAATTCTGGCGCGCCCACAGTTGGATACGCGGTACAACAAAAACAGCAAACTCACATGCCGTCTCAGTACGGAAATCAAAATCAACACGCGTATTCCAATACGAACAATAGTTACAACAGTAATAACATTTCATGCGGCAATCCATACAAAAGGCACCGCGGTAATAACTGCAACGGTAACAACGGATACAAAGGTAATAACAAAAACACAAACAGAAATAGAAATAATAATAACTACGAGCCAAGACAGCATCAAGGTTGGACTCGTAACGATCAGTACTTTCATTCAAACTCTGCTTTACCACAGCAGCCACCAGGTCAAAATTGGAGCATACCTTACGACCGACAGGTAAGTTATAATGCGCAACAGCAACAACAACCGCAAAAGTTTGGAGATCATAATAGGCAATATCCGAATGTGAATATAATAGAAATGACACCTGATGCACAACCTCAATCTGTGTCAGTACCTAGTACAAATGATAATCCAACAAACTAGAAACAGTCACTACTTTGCCCCAGGTCGTGGCTGAAGAATCCTTGGGGGGCGGCTTCAATGTTAATCAGTTATTTGACACCACACTTGAACAACAGAATAATGATATGCCGAGTAATTCTAAACAAAAACTACCTGTTTTATTTATAAGATACAACCACAATAACAATATATCAGATGAACTTTTACAAGACAGTACACAATGTCGTTTAAACACAAATGAAATTGTTTTAGCATCCACTACTGGTGTAGTAGGTGGGATTCCAACTACTATTATCCTAGATACAGGTGCAGCTGTGAGCGTTTTATCTTTTAATTTTTATAAAAAGATGTGTGAATTGGAACCTGTGCCTGAGTTTCCTGCCCAAAACTGTAAAATAACTACTGCACTAGGTAATAAGTGATGTAGGGTTACGAAGCAAGTTTTTGTAAACGTTAAAATAGGTAATGGAACCGTACAATGGCCATTCCTGGTTGTACAAAACCTTGTGACAAATTGCATATTAGGAATAGATATTATGAGCGAGAAGGACTGCATTATAGACTTCTCCAAAGGTAAATGTATTTTAAATGATAAAGGCAGTGTAATTATTATTGATTTGGACAGGAGAACTCTAAAGCATGACAAACACTGTACAGGGTACAAGGTACAGTTAGTACTTGACAAAGACATTCAAGACATGCAAACACACTCATCTGACAGAGAGCTAATGGACTTGAAAACATTGCTTGATCATAAGATAAGTGAAGCTACAGCTCTCAGTGTACATGAACGTATAAAACTACAGGAAGTGTTATCCAAATATTTACAAGTTTTTACCAAACGATTAGGTGTTATCAACACGTATGTGTACAAGATTGAAGTTAAGCCTCACAAGATCTTCAACCATAAGACATATAACGTACCGTTATCTCAACGACCTGCTGTGTGGCAAGAACTAAAACAAATTACAACATAGATTATAAGTAGTATAGAAATTTTCATTTCAGCGGTTCCAGTGACGCAGTTGAAGACAGAAGAACTTTTCTTTCAACGCCGCGGCTCCACCGAGAAGACTGAATATTAAAGTAAAATTTATGATTACGTAGCAGTGAATGATATATAAATTTTTCACGGAACATTTGTGACTGTAGGTACCACTGACTTGCTATGACACCTGACGAACCGACAGACGTCATCTGTGAAGCGATCTTTTACTTCGAGAAATAGATTAGACGCACATCTCTCAGCAAGAAAAGCATCTACCAGTAGTCAAGGCCACACAGACACACTACACACACGCACAAAACGCGAGGAATCGAACATTTTCTCTCTCTTACTATTTAGAATATTTATTGAGTAGTGAAAACGCCTGGTCTTGCCTACTGATGTAATGAATGTTGTGTCTAACCTATCTTAATTTCAGATGACATCACAAAAAACATCGATAATATCCCAGCAAAACCGCTAAAGAGGATGTAAATATCTGCAATTCATGTAATCAAATATGACACAATGTAATAACCTATAGCTATGTAATGATGATGTAAACATGTTTATGTGCAACTGTATTTAGTTTATGCTAAGAAAATATGTGACGTGTGTATGTATTATTACTTATGTTTTTTTTAAACTGATGTATAATGTAACTGTTACTGTGTGAAAATTTGAACGATAACGAGTGCCAAAATGTGAAAAACTTTTTTTAAAAAAAAAAAAAAAAAAATTGCGTAGTGAACCACTATTCACGGACATTAACGTACATTACTAAGTCTGCAACTACGCAGAAACCTATGTGAAAGAAACTGTTAATGACATTCATGATGCATCGTACCTTTGTTAACGCGATGAACGATTTCTTCGATGAGTAACCACGAACATTTAGGTGAGCTATATTTAAAAAAAAAAAACTGAATATGTGAAGTGGATAATTCGTGCATCGTCTAGCGACATTACTACAGTACCCAACTTCAAGATGTTAACTGGATTAAATGGACACATAGTGCCTGTCCAGAAAACAACACGACGGGTGGAAGAATTTTGGTTGGAACTTCAGGGAATGAAATGTTCTCGAAATGTGACGGACACGCTTACCTGGACTGTCCAAGGATCGACGCCAGCTATGTGCCGTCCGAGGTTCTGCAACCAAGCTTCCACGGAATATCGAAAACGAACTGCATATGGACTAATTACTCGACGGGTCACGTCTGATCTGTAATAAACAATGCTTTTTGTCACAACGAACTGCATCACAACGACTATAATGGAAATAGGAAATGGACATGCTTATGTATCAATCACGTTGTTATACAACGATGTTACTGTGATCAAAAAAACTTTACCACGACGATACTAACCTGTAAAAAATTATTGTGCAGCAGATGAATATGAACTGTGATAACGACACCATGTGTATAGGTCAACGCACCTGAAAAATACGGACATTTTTCTTTGAAGCATTTCATTGCAATGCTATGTAACTAAGAACATTCAACAATCTAAAGTTGTATTGTATTATAACAAATATTGTAATTTTAAAACTAAGTTACCTGTCATAGAATGTAGTCTTCATATGTAATCTTGGTGGAATATTTTCTTTGTGCAACGACTAAGAAATGCGCGCGCACACGAACAATATGAACTGCAATACTGTGCCGCGTGATCTAAATTTACGAAATAACGGCAGTGCCGTAGTTACACAGACGCTTCTGCGCATGCGCGCACTCTGTTTTGCCAACATAAGAACTTTTTCGGCGCACGCGCGTCATTCAAATTTTGTATATAATATACAGTATAATGTAAGTCATGTAAATAGTTGTAGATAACTTAGATTTTCTTGTGCCTTTAGGTGAATTGCTCGCCTGCAGGTGTGTCCTTTCGCCTCGCAATTCAGGGGGCAATATAAAGGCACATTTGCATGCCGAGCGTGAGTTTCCTCGGAAACGCGAGATATTAATTAAATAAATAATCAGTGACAAATAAATAAAGCCTATGGCACACAACTGCAGCGCTGTGTCGCTGATAAAACAAAAGTACATTTTCGTTAGTCGTATGTTTGATTAACAAAAAAAAGGAAGAGCTCTCGTTGAAGTGGTGCGAGAAGCACGTATTTTAGTTTATTGTCTGGCACACCGCCATATTTCATGATATAGAAAATTACTGCGAGTTGCAACCATACTAGGCACTCGATTCTGTAAAGAATTTATATTTATAAAAGTAAGTAGGATTATGAACTGTAGGCTTATTCATTGAATATATCTGATTTAACTAACTGTGTAATTTTTTGTTTAGTAGACAATCACCTCTGTACGACGTTTTGGCATGGCTGGCAAATTATTGTAATATTGAGATTTAGTTTATGAGTCCGCACCTACCGCAGCAGTCTTTGGAAACGATTTAATTACGAAGTCCGATTATTTCAGTTTTATTTCACGGTCAACTACGAGTAACATTGCCTTTACGAAAAAGCCATTGTCAAGCGTCTGATACCGAATAATCAAAACCTGACGACTCATAGGAGAGCCAATCAGACAGATAAAAATAATTAATATTTTATTTTATTTTATTTTATTTATTTTATAAGTACACTTATGTCACTGGTCGACATGATGTTTTGTCATTATGTTTATTTGTTGTGAAAAAGCTAAAGACATTTTTCAGTGTGTGTGCACTTTGGACATGATTTTTTTTTTGCCATTATGTTTATTTATTGCAAAAATACTAAAGACATTTTTTTTTATTTGTTCTGAAGTACAGTATATGTACACTCTTGTCTTTTATATTGTATATACATTTTTATTGTAATGATATGTTCTGAACTACAGTGCATGTGCACTTATGTTAGGTGTTAATATGTTTTCTACTGAACTTCAGTCCCTGTACACTTTTCTCATTTTTCAATATGATTTCTACTATTCTGTATATTCAATACTTTAATGCGAATGCACTTATGTCATTTGTTACTAATTGTACATACATTTCATCAATTACTGATATGTTCTCAACTGCAGTGCATGTGCACTCATGTCACTTGTCAACATAATATTTTGCCAGTCAGTTTATTTGTTCTGAATATGCTAAAGAATTTTTTCAGTGCCTGTGCACTTTGTTATCTGTCAAAAAATTTGTATATACATTTTTCTGATTTGCTACTATGTTTTGTATTCACATTTTGTCTTTGTCTGATACATTTTGTACTTAGTGCGTGTGCACAACATTTAAATATTCTGTAAGTTGTTGAATTTTGTTAATTAAAGAAAAATTTTGCCGCGCTTGGCAAGTCCAAATGACTCACCATCGCTGCCAAATTTTTGCCCCCCCAGTGGAGGGTTATGAAACACGTATGTAACATAGCAGCGACGGCGAGGCATTGTAGCATCTGTGACCAGAGAGTATGCGCTTGACCGCGCGAGTGTTGCGAGCGGTTCTCAGTCTGTCGGTCAGTCGTTGCGAGTCTGTCAGTCGTCGTTGCGAGTCTGTAGCTCTGTCTAGTTGAGTGCAGTACTCTGTCAGTATTCGTCGCGTGCAGTACGCTAATAGTCGTCATGCAGAGCGGTCGGTCAGTAGTAGCAGTCCAGTGCGGGTGATGTAGGCGGTCGGCAACACTGGTCAAGATGGTGAATAAGGTATACTATTAATTAATATAATCATTAGATAAGGTAAAAATTTATTTATTGTAATTATTCTCCAACAAGTTCCCTAATAATAATTTTTATTTCAAAAGCATTTTTTCAAAAATTTAATTTTTTATTGAACTGAAGATCTCGTTGCACTTCCCATTTCATTCCACTTCTTTTGAAGAAAAATTTCACTAAAATCACAAAAAAAGAGAATATTATTATTTGCAATGCAGTTCCTCCAAGCGGTGCGCAACAACAAGAGCAGAAATGTGACATCCATTTATTCTGAGGTAAGACTTTAACTCTGATTGTTTTACACAGGGCCAAAGACCGATATTTCGGTTTAATTGAATTTCCTTATCACTGAATGGACTTTAATTTTTTGTGAAGAATTTATATTTGAGTCAGATTGCGATTATCAGTTTTATTGTCATTAAATTTAATTGCAGGGAGGTTACGTTTGGCTCCCATTTCTATTAAGTATTGTCCTTTATTTCCTTTAAAATTACGGTGGGGAGGTTACAACACTGTTTTTAAACTGTCTCTGCAAACAGATGAACACGAGTCTTACGTCACATAATGCATTAAACATAACGTTTGTTAACTTCTGGAACAGAAATGGAGGAATGAGTAAGGACTTAGACAAACGTAACAATGAACAAAAGTAGTTTGCAGTTGTAATAAAGTCAACTGACAATCAAAACGTCTTTAGAATGTTCGTATAATTGCATTACAAACTTGGCAACAGCCACTGGAAGGTAATTTTGAGCTAATGACGGGGTGTTGCTAGTATCGCCATTATTTACAGCCATTTGGATTCCATTCTCCAAGGTAATGAGACAATTATATGTGTAAACAAGCTTTGGAAAGCTTAACTTCAATATTACACATCAGATATGAAATAGTTCTCCAATGTAGCAACCGCGTTTCCCGCTATCTAGGTACGGATAGCAAATTTTGACATCTCACGGCTCTTGGAATCGATTCTGATGTTGACTAGAGAAACTGGAACAAAATCCGGTAGTACGTCTTCGTATTCTTAGTAAGCGAGTTTTCGATCCCAGATACGCTGAACGTAGTGAAGAAATCTGTCCGTGCCATCCACCTGCTATTAATGAGAAATAATTTTTCGGATGTTCTGTTTCCAAAACTGAATCTCTCTAATTCGATACAGTCTTGTGGTATGAACATGAATAAGTCAGGAAAAATACACGGATTTTTAGTATACGAATCCGTTTTTTTGTCACAGGGTATTATACTTCTTTTAACGAATGTATCTAAATATTATTTAAAATCTTATGACAGCCTTAAACGCTTTATCGACTTTATTTAAATATGCAGAGGCGGCGAGAAAGATGTAGACACTCTCAGGTAGTCGATATTAATGGCACAAAATGATGTACCGTACCGTCACAATTCTTGCACTGGAGAAGGTTATTTTGTGCTTCCAAAGTGACGCCCATTAGCGGCCAAACAACGTCGATGCCACCGAAAAACGGCTGTCAGCCTTGCCAGTGTGATAGCCGCACAGGACGCTTCGATGGTTTCTCGTGGCTCGATCAGTGAAACTGGGTGCTGTTGGTAGACGTCATTGTTCAACGTCCCCCACAGACAGATGTCAAGAGGTGCGAGGAGGTCTGAGGAGCACCCAACAGCTCCTCCTCGACCTGTCCATCGTCCACGTGGATTTCCATCCAAGTGGGCTGCCACATCTCTGTGGTAGAGAGGTGGAGCGCAATTTCGTTGAAGGCAAAATCTCTCACTCCCAAACACCTCTTGGATGGCAGGTGAAGTCGATGTCTGGAGAATATGAAGATATACATCACCATTTACGCAATCTTCAAAGAAGAATGGGTCAATCAAACCGAGCAGTGGCAGGCCATACCATACATTAACACCCGCTGGATTAACATGTTTGTCCACGTGAACGTCAGGATTTTCAAGAGCACAGTAAATGCAGTTTTGGAGCTTTACAGTACCGTTCAGTCTGAATTGAGTCCCGTCAGACCAGATAACCATCCGTGCAAACCTTTCATCCTCGCGAAGCATGCCTTCGAGCCACTCGCAGTACTCCATCTTTCGGTCATGGTCGTCACCTCCCACAGCGTGCAGCGAGCTTGAATTGTATACTTCCCACTTAGCGGTCTTACAGACTAAGCTATCGTGCTAACTGGGCACGATTTGTCATTTTGTTTCAAATATATCAGTCATAAATGAGTGAAACTTCCTGGCAGATTAAAACTGTGTGCCCGACCGAGACTCGAAATCGGGACCTTTGCCTTTCGCGGGCAAGTGCTCTACCAACTGAGCTACCGAAGCACGACTCACGCCCGGTACCCACAGCTTTACTTCTGCCAGTATCTCGTCTCCTACCTTCCAAACTTTACAGAAGCTCTCCTGCGAACCTTGCAGAACTAGCACTCCTGAAAGAAAGGATATTGCGGAGACATGGCTTAGCCACAGCCTGGGGGATGTTTCCAGAATGAGATTTTCACTCTGCAGCGGAGTGTGCGCTGATATGCAACTTCCTGGCAGATTATAAAAGAGTGTTTACGTGTTTCTGGTCACCTCTGTATCAAGCAGTGTTATTAAAGCAGCATTAATTGTGCCAGTCGCTGTGGCCGAGCGGTTCTAGGCGCTGCTGCTACGGTCGCAGGTTCGAATCCTGCCTCAGGCATGGATGTGTGTCATGTCCTTAGGTTAGATAGGTTTAAGTAGTTCTAAGTCTAGGAGACTGATGATCTCATATGTTAAGTCCCATAGTGCTTAGAGCCATTCAACATTAATTGTGATGAACTCCTGCAACATATTTTTCGTAAAGTTAATGTTAATGTAGGATTCAAGAATAGCAACACGTTGTCAAAGTTTCTGACACATTCAGTGGAACAGTTCTGACCGTTACAAAAATTTGGCGTATACAAAATGACTTGTGCTGAGTGTGAATGTAGGCCAAACTGGTAGAACTTTTAGAGAAAGATATAGTGAACATACTGCCCTGCATACTACCAAACGTGCGACATTCAAAGGACATTTAAAGACAATGAAACATACGGTCATAGGTATAGACGAGAATCCAAAGAATTTTGCACTTCGTGGATAAAGGAGGTACAATGAACATAGTACACTACTGGACATTAAAATTGCTACACCACGTAGATGACATGCTACAGACGCGAAATTTAACCGACAGGAAGAAAATGCTGTGATATGAAAATGATTAGCTTTTAAGAGCATTCACACAAGCTTGGCTCCGGTGGCGATACCTACAACGTGCTGACATGAGGATAGTTCCCAACCGATTTCTCATACACAAACACCAGTTGATCGGCGTTGCCTGGTGAAACGTTGTTGTGATGCCTTGTGTAAGGAGAATAAATGTGTACCATCACGTTTCCGACTTTGATAATGGTCGGACAGCCTATCGCGATTGCGGTTTATCGTATCGCGACGTTGCTGCTCGAATTGGTCGAGATCCAATGACTGTTAGCAGAATATGGAATCGGTGGGTTCAGGAGGGTAATACGGAACGCCGTGCTGAATCCCAACGGCCTCGTATCGGTAGCAGTCGAGATGACAGACATCTTATCCGCATGGCTGTAAAAGATCGTGCAGCCACCTCTCGATCCCTGAGTCAACAGATGGGGACGCTTGCAAGACAAAAATCATCTGCACGAACAGTTCGACGACATTTGCAGCAGCATGGACTGTAAGCTCGGAGACCATGGCTGCGGTTACCCATGACGCTGCATCACAGACAGGTGCGACTACGATGGTGTACTCGACGACGAACCTGGGTGCACGAATAGCATAACGTCATTTTTTCGAATGAATCCAGGTTCTGTTTACAGCATCATGATGGCCTCATCAGTGTTCAGCGACATCGTGGTGGACGCACATTGGAAGCGTGTATTCGTCATCGCCATACTGGCGTATCACCCGGCGTGATGGTATGGGGTGACATTGGTTACACGTCTTGGACACCTCTTGTTCGCATTGACGGCACTTTGAACAGTGGACGTTACGTTTCAGATGTGTTCAGAGCCGTGGCTCTACCCTTCATTCGATCACTGCGAAACCCTACATTTCAGCAGGATAAGGCACGACCGCATGTTGTAGGTCCTGTACGGGCCTTTCTGAATATAGAAAATGTTCGACTGCTGCCGTGGGCAGAACACTCTTCTCCAGATCTCTCACCAATTGAAAACGTCTGGTCAATGGTGGCCGAGCAACTGGCTCGTCACAATAGGCCAGTCACTACTTTTGATGAACTGTGGTATCGTATTGAAGGTGCACGGGCAGCTGTACCTGTACACGCCATCCAAGCTCTGTTTGACTCAATGCCCAGACGTATGAAGGCCGTTATTACGGCCAGAGGTGGTTGTTCTGGGTACTGATTTCTCAGTATCTATGCACCCAAATTGAGTGAAAATGTAATCACATGTCAGTTCTAGTAATATTTGTCCAATGAATACCCGGTTATCAGCTACATTTCTTATAGGTGTAGCAATTTTAATTGCCAGTAGTGTAGAAGAAATTTATATCGATTCCCACAGAGAACCGAAATTTTCTCAGAACGAACTGAGTCGAAGAACAAGCTATTCTTTGACTATTTTCGTAATTTTTTATGCATATAACCGACAGTTTGTGCCATATATGTTAGAACTGCCTTGACATTGGAAAACATCTTCATTAATATTGTACAGAAACTGTAATCTTGATGTATTGACCGACACAGTTTTAATGTGAACCACTGCGAATTTCCACTTACTGCTTTACAGTATTTGTTTGACTACGCCCTAGTCATTGGGTTTCAGCATTTTGTCCAAATATTTCAGCTACGATATTCCTTATACATGGCTTTAGTTTCGATTGCTGTTATCGACTGTGAGATACTCTTACATCGTCAGTTTGATGTCGGCCAACTTCTTTGAGTATTCGCTGACACATATCTTTGGGTGTTGTATTTGAATGTTTCTCTATTCATATGGCAGTTGATCCTTGGTGTTCTGACACATACGTTTCAGGTACTTCCAACATTCATTTACGGTCGTCATTAGAGTAGTAAACTCTGGTATTCACTGTATTTATGCCGTTCTGCAGGTTATCTGCGCATCCAGTCATGCTGGCAACTGATGTGATACATGTAAGGATCTTATTAACACGTACCGCATCAGCAAGAGTGAGTATTTCAGTTTCTTCGGTGTTTTTGTGTGTACGAGGTTTGTCCAAAAAGTAAGTTCCGATCGGTCGCGAAATGGAAACCACTGGGAAAATCCGGTGAAGCTTTGCACAGATGTGTTGGGCAGTGCTTCTAGTATGCCCGTCGATTGTGTCGCGTCGCTCTTTTCAGTTCTGGGTGAACAGTAAGCACGTAATGATGCGTAGGGAATAGCGCCTTGTTAGAGATTTCGCCTGTGTCACGCAGCACACATAACACAACTGTCGAGCAGTTCCTTCTTCATGCCAATTCTCGGCCGCACACTGCAGAGGTAATGAAGACGCTCCTGCAGCGTTTCCGATGAGAAGTGTTTGATCACCCACAATACACTCCGTAATTGGATCCCCCTGAGTCTCATCTCTGCTCACAAGGGCCGCTCGCTATGAAGACGAAATTTTTCCACAGACAATGAGCTGCAGACCAGTGCAGGTAACTGGCCGAAAGCACAGGCGGCTGCTTTCTATGACGAGGATGTTGGAAAGTTGATACAACACTACGACAAAACTCGAAGTTGCAGCGGCGACAATGTAGAGAAGTAGGTGGAAGGTGTACCTAACTGTTGCAAATAAAACGTTTCTGGTTTTCATTGTGGTTTCCATTTCGCGACAGATCGGAACTTACTTTCTGGAGAACCCTCGTATTTCGCGTATGAGTAGGGAAAGCTTTTCGATACTGACGTATAGCTGCTTGTTAAGTGTCGCAATGGTTCACGTCTCTGCTTGTTCTCACATTAGTGGTACAACATTTGTAACTGTACGTTGTTTGGTGTCTATTACAAGCTATTTTGTACCTGTACGGTTACGATAACTATTATCTTATTCCTTCCTTGCCTACTCTCACTGGCAGTATGTTGTTCCATGATAACAATTGTTACTGGCCATTGTATGGGTTATCTGTTTACACTTTGGTTTGTACGTGATAAATAATTTGTAGAGTGTTTTAGAGGATTTTTCGAGTAATGACCTATGTTGACGTGCACGCTCTGTGCCACATTGCCAGCCAGTGTGGCCGAGCGGTTCTAGACGCTTCAGTCTGGAACCGCGCGACCGCTACGGTCGCAGATTCGAATCCTGCCTTGGGCATGGATGTGTGTGATGCCCTTAGGTTAGTTAGGTTTAAGTAGTTCTAAGTTCTAGGGGACTGATGACCTCAGATGTTAACTCTCATAGTGCTCAGAGCCACTTTTTTTTGCCACATTGTTCCCCGGTTCGATTCCCGGCGGGGTCAGGGATTTTCTCTGCCTCGTGATGACTGGGTGTTGTGTGCTGTCCTTAGGTTAGTTAGGTTTAAGTAGTTCTAAGTTTTAGGGGACTGATGACCATAGATGTTAACTCTCATAGTGCTCAGAGCCATTTTTTTTGTGCCACATTCAGTGGTTATGGACCCATTTTCGATTTACATAAGTATCTATTTACCATCACTCAGATTCCTCTTGACAGGACTATGGCACCCCCGGTGTTGGAACTGTAATAGTGCATGCATTGTCAATTCGTAGATTGCTATGATATGGTCACAGTCTCACATCAAAAGTACAAGATTCGCTAAGGATTCAGTTATTGGCATGTTGTGTGGGTTCCTTACTGGTCAACTGATAAATCGGTTTATAAGATGATATGTACAGCCAGTATGGCTCTTTCGAAACTCCTTCGAAACATATTGCATTGATATGATGGTGTTTTTAGTTCTGATGTGGTTCAAAGACCAAGGTGTGTGTTGGTTACAATACATTTACTCATAAGTACATGCAATTTAAATTTTGTTGTATTTTTACGTGTTTGCTTGGGTTTCATTCATACGGGCACTTTTCGAGTGGGTTGCTGGTCAGGAAACTGACGTAAACGTTGCTGCCATTAGCCTCTAGTTAGGTGATTGCTGGTAGAACTGTGTATGTTATTCTTAGAATTGTATCTAGATATATTAAAATGCCGCTTTCTTTAACATGCAATTACTTTAGTCCTATGTGACACATTTAGTGGTTATGTACCTGTCTTCAATTTCGCGTGGATTTGCATTACATTACCTTAAGTTCCAACACATACGACTCGTGGCATTTCCAGTGTTTTCGTGGTAATAGGGTGTATGTATTGCTAACATACAGATTACTGTCACACGTTCACAGTTTACGTCTGACAGAAAAATTTCAGTCACTTAAATTTTAATTACGGGCATAGTGTGGCCTCCTCACTGGTCAATTAATAATGTGGCTTGACTTTGACACGTTTTGTGCGACTGGTAATTTCATTTAAAGTAAATTAATTGCTTGCATGTAATGGCTTTTGGTTTCAATGTCATCGAAAGAGCTACGTGTGTCCTGGTTGCAATGCATTTATTCATTACTGTATGTTATTTTAGATTTCAATTATTTCTTCGTGATCACTTATGTTTAACACAAATGAGTACTTTTTGAACGATGTGCTACTCAGTAACCTTTTCTGGTTTTTCATGCATATATATTGTTGAGTCATCCTTTATGATACACTGCATCCTTGTGGGCTACTTAGTATCCCTGTGAGTGATTGCTTCATGGCAGTACACGATACATAGATGCATCTGCATATGTTATGATCTGAGGTGGGTCTTAAATTTTGTATATATGACATAGTGTATGCCACTCATCCGTGTACCACTAAGCGTTTAACACTTTAACACGACACACAGGTCACGTTCCTTCTCTTTACTTGTTTGTGACGTATTGTTTTCTTCCATTTATCACCTTCTACAGTTTTTTTTTTTCTTACAGTAGGTTATTTCGGGGGTTGTGCAGGTAATGTATCCCCGAAAGGCCAATGAAAATCATGAATAGTATTTTGAAGAAGTTTTTTATAGATAATATAATTGTATAACGTATTGAGTGGAAATCGTTTTGGTATAGTTTGAACATGTGACAATAGATGTATCTGTTCGTTCTATCAAATTTCGGTGTTAATTCACTTGTAGAGTCTTGCCATTGTTCCTCATTCTGTTTTTAATCTGTTTTTATGTAACTTGATTGATAAGTTGATACTACTATCGTTACTGTTTTATGCATATAGGCCTGAAGATGGCGCGTTGAAGCACTGAAACTGGTTGTAACAAAATAAAATACAATCATAAGAACGGCTGTAGGTGTTTTATTTTGTCACAATAGTAAACGGCCGTCGTCCCAAAGACCTACTGCCCAAACTATGGACATACAAAAAAGTGTCTGATGTAGTGCTGGAGCGAAATGACACCATTAATCGTGCAGGACTGTCCATAAATCCGTAAGAGTACGAGGGAGGATGGGATATCTTCTGAACAGCACGTTGCAAGGCATCCCAGATATACTCACTAATCTTCATGTCTGGGGAGTTTGGTGGCCAGCGGAAGTGTTTAAACTCATAAGAGTGTTCCTGTAGCCACTCTGTAGGACTTCTGAACGTGTGGGGTGTCGCATTGTCCTGCTGGGACTGCCCAAGTCCGTCGAAATGTACTATGGACACGGATGCATGCAGCTGATCAGGCAGGATGCTTACGTACGTGTCACCTGTCAGAGCCGTATGTAGACGTATTAGGGGTCACATATCACTCCAACTGCACACGCCACAAACCATCACAAAGCCTCCACCAGCTTGTAGGCTGCTGTCATGCAGGGTCCATGGATTCATGAGTGTTCCATACCTGTACACGTCCATCCGCTCGATACAATTTGAAACGAGGAACGTCCAACCAGGCAACATGTTTCCAGTCATCAACAGTCCAGTGTCGGTGTTGACGGACCCAGGCGAGGCCTAAAGCTCTCTGCCGTGCAGTCATCAAGGGTACGCGGCTGGGCCTTCACCTCCGAAAGCCCATATCGATGATTTTTCATTGAATGGTTCGCACGCTGACACTTGTTGCTTGCCCAGCATTGACATCTGCAGCAATTTGAGGAAGGGTAGCACTTCTGACATGTTGAACGATTCTCTTCAGCCGTCGTTGGTCCCGTTCTTGCAGGATCTTTTTCCGGCCGCAGCGACGTCGGAGTTTTGATGTTTTACCGGATTCCTGATATTCACGGTACACTCTTGAAGTGGTCGTACGGCGAAGTCACCATTTCATGGCTACCTCGAAGATGCTGTGTCCCATCGCTCGTGCGCCGACTATAAGAACACGTTCAAACTCACTTAAATCCTTCTCACGTGCCACTGTAGCAGTAGTAACCGATCTAACAACTGCGCCAGACACTTGTTGTCTTATATCGGTGTTGCCCACCGCAGGGCAGTTTTCTGCCTGTATACATGGCAGGTGTTGACAGATGTGAAAATTACCGAACTATCAGTTTAATAAGTCACAGCTGCAAAATACTAACACGAATTCTTTACAGACGAATGGAAAAACTAGTAGAAGCCAACCTCGGGGAAGATCAGTTTGGATTCCGTAGAAACACTGGAACACGTGAGGCAATACTGACCTTACGACTTATCTTAGAAGGAAGATTAAGGAAAGGCAAACCTACGTTTCTAGCATTTGTAGACTTAGAGAAAGCTTTTGACAATGTTGACTGGAATACTCTCTTTCAAATTCTAAAGGTGGCAGGGGTAAAATACAGGGAGCGAAAGGCTATTTACAATTTGTACAGAAACCAAATGGCAGTTATAAGAGTCGAGGGGCATGAAAGGGAAGCAGTGATTGGGAAGGGAGTAAGACAGGGTTGTAGCCTCTCCCCGATGTTGTTCAATCTGTATATTGAGCAAGCAGTAAAGGAAACAAAAGAAAAATTCGGAGTAGGTATTAAAATTCATGGAGAAGAAATAAAAACTTTGAGGTTCGCCGATGACATTGTAATTCTGTCAGAGACAGCAAAGGACTTGGAAGAGCAGTTGAATGGAATGGACAGTGTCTTGAAAGGAGGATATAAGATGAACATCAACAAAAGCAAAAAAAGGATAATGGAATGTAGTCTAATTAAGTCGGGTGATGCTGAGGGAATTAGATTAGGAAATGAGGCACTTAAAGTAGTAAAGGAGTTTTGCTATTTGGGGAGGAAAATAACTGATGATAGTCGAAGTAGAGAGGATATAAAATGTAGGCTGGCAATGGCAAGGTAAGCGTTTCTGAAGAAGAGAAATTTTTTAACATCCAGTATTGATTTAAGTGTCAGGAAGTCATTTCTGAAAGTATTCGTATGGAGTGTAGCCATGTATGGAAGTGAAACGTGGACGATAAGTAGTTTGGACAAGAAGAGAATAGAAGCTTTCGAAATGTGATGCTACAGAAGAATGCTGAAGATTAGATGGGTAGATCACATAACTAATGAGGAAGTATTGAATAGGATTGGGGAGAAGAGAAGTTTGTGGCACAACTTGACCAGAAGAAGGGATCGGTTGGTAGGACATGTTCTGAGGCATCAAGGGATCACCAATTTAGTATTGGAGGGCAGCGTGGAGGGTAAAAGTCGTAGAGGGAGACCAAGAGATGAATACACTAAGCAGATTCAGAAGGATGTAGGTTGCAGTAGGTACTGGGAGATGAAAAAGCTTGCACAGGATAGAGTAGCATGGAGAGCTGCATCAAACCAATCTCAGGACTGAAGACCACAACAACAACAACAACAACAACAACATACGTATCTCTGTATTTGAATACGCACGCTTGTACCAGCTTCTTTGGCGCTTCAGTCTAGAACCTGGTGCCACTGAACACAGCCCCTGAGGGTGTTGGAAGTTTACAGGTAATAGACAAGTTTATCAACAATCGTTCTTTCCATGTACCATTCACAACTGGGTCAGGGAATAGGGAAAACGATGTTGGAAAAGAGAGTATCTTCCGCTAGGCACAGCTTACTGAGTATACATTTATATTTGGATGTAATTTGAAAATCTACAAGAGATCACATGAGATTCATTTAAATATGTCTTTTCTATAATAAGGAGGAAAACAGAAGATTTTTGTGGTATGGTAACATTTCCTGGTTACGTCTCCCTTCCGCCAGAGTGGTTACATCACCTGGCAGGGACAACATGCTGCTCTCCACAGTATTAGTGGAGGCCACGTGCGGCCGGGGGTGAAAGCCACCCCAGCTCCAGCCCTCCACCCCCGGCAGGGCAGGCCATTAGGCGCCACCCTCACCCGCTGAGTGGCCGCTGCCGGCGCTGTTTTTGCCCGCCGGCCACTGGCGGTCATTAGGGGGACACCGGCAGTCACCGCTACTGTGGGGGCAACACAGGCTGCTGGAGGACCAGGTGTCCGGGGAGGCTCAGCGAAAGGCGTGCGGACCGAGGCAAAGATTTCCTGAGGCTTCCCGTGTCGCCGAAAACTGCGCTGCTGTTGGCAGAGTGGCAGTGGCATATAGGAAACCCACTAATCTCAGAAGAAAATCTGTACACTGTTGCTCAAATACTTACTGGGTGAGAAATTCAATGACTTTTATTTAGAATAAATTACTAGCTAAATGCTCATGTCATGTGCAATCTCATAAGCAGTAGACGTTATATTTCTTCATTACAGATAAATGAAAGGGCAGAGATTTTGTGAACTACCTTTTGGGGACGTGAGTCGTCTGCTAAACTCTGGTTTCTAGAAAATGTAGTAAGCAACTTGTTCAATACACTCATACACAATTAAAGTGACGTTTAATCTTGGTTTTATGACTGCTGTTTTCAATCTACTTTTAAATTTATAACCTACTGGGCACCTCAAAGTGGATGGTGGTTTATACTACTGGATTCACCACATCTTCTTGTTAATTCGTGATTGGTGCCAGGGATGAATGAATGTCGGTAACTTTCTGTACGAGCAAGAATTTCTCTGCTTCGCCCGCTGTGTCTATTTCATGAGACAGATGTGGGATGGAGTAATTCATAGCTTGGATTTTCTCGGAAAATACAATTTCTGGATCTTACGAGTAATGGGCAACGCCCATCTTGTTGCGTTCGCCACATGTTACAAGGACATGCTTGCGTTGCTCTTGTGCTAACTTAAAGTTTCGCTTCGATGGTCCATGTTCTACGGCAATATTTTTACAATTCGGCAATATTGCGGCATGGCAGGACGATATTGGTTACCTTGGATGTTGTTACATGTAGCTGCCGGTGTATTGCCGTGGGGTTGTCAGTGTTTTCCACCAACGGTGGAGGATAATTCATATCGCATGGTAATATCCACCTCTCTCCTTGACTGTAGATGCTTCCCTCCCATTCTCACCAACAGCGCTGCAATCATGTGTCTGAGAGAAAACGATGTCGTCTGCCTTTTATTCGAACGTGCTTTTTAGTTGTTTATTGTCATGAGTTTGGTATGTATCGCAATGGAGAAGTGGAAGAAGCCGATTCATGTGCGACCAAAGCTTTGGGACGTCGAGAGTAACGCACACAAAGATCGAAATCTAAACAATTCGCAAGCTGTTGTCGATAAGAACGGAATCACTCTTGATGAAACAGACGAAAAACTCCGATGTTTTCGCAACTATGCCAAATGCGAGGCAAAAAATGTTCCATGGGAACAGTGGCTTTTCATCCACATGGTTTGCATCTGATGCCACAACTTTCACACTCTGTCGAAGCGTATCTGAAGCAGAAATTCACAGTGTAAACAATGGTGTTTTGTTGTAGGCAAACATGAAATAAAAAGAGGAATCGTACTCTTACTTCAAATTTCCCTTCATGAAATCTCTCAGTCTTCTACCAAAGCATTGCGTACCTACGACCACGAGGCTTATTAATGAATAATGAATTTTAAAGAGGTCCAATGAACTTCTGTACGAATCACCAGTAGCTAAAATTCTAGCGGTGATTGCTTATCGGGTTTTAGCTGATATATCCTCACTGACTTTTGTAACTGTTGTAGCAATTCTCGGACAAATTGCTTGGGAGAGATATTCGAAATCGTGTTAGGAAGTTCTTGTAAAATTCTGGTAAAAAGGTAGCACATCCAGCATCAGTTCACTAATTCAGTACTTGAACTTTTTGGAGTATGCCGATTACTTAAAGAAAAAGAAAAAGAAAGAAAGAACACGTCCGCAAAGCCCAATTTCTCTTGCTGTTTCTATATTCCGTGTGAGAGATAAACGCAGTAGCGCCGCACTAACTTCCACTAGCTCCCGTTCGTCCATTTTGTGGCACTAATGTGCTCCATTGTAATGCCGCAAACATTGCCGTGAAATGATTACCGATATCGTTGTAGCACACGTGGGTGGAATTCGGGTGGCCACAATGTTGTCGGACATGTTTTCGGCAATATGGTCTACGTAAACATTAATTAACAGACACATTCTGGATCTGCTCTATCTGTGCAACTGATACAACCAGTCAAGGACAGCCCGTTAATGACCAATATTCAAACACTGGTTGAATAAGGTTATCCAAAGTACGAGTAGCGTTCAGTGAGTAATGTCCCAAATTTTTTTCTCAGAACGTATTTACTGTTAAGAGTCAGAATTTCGTGGCAATACACATCAACATGTCTTGTCCATGTCCTTTTTTTCTTCCTAGTCTCCATCAACGTTGTGGAAGAGCGCGTATTCCCACCTGGTAAAAGTTCTTGTCCTGCAGGCGTAGCCACGTGTTCACTGCATGACTGACACTCTTGTCATCTTTCGTCCCCCGTAACGGTACGTGACAGAAAGGCCTCTCCGTCGGTCTCAAAAACCTCCAAAAATTCAGATGAAATGGCCTTTCTTTGAAACTTGTGGTCTGCTGTCTGCTGTTCGCGAGGGTTCATGTCTGGAGAACATGCTGGCCACTCTAGTCGAGCGATGTTGTTATTCTGAAGGAGGTCATTCACAAGACGTGCACGATGTGGGAGCGAATTGTCGTCCATGAAGACAAATGCCTCGCCATTATGCTGCCGATATGGTTCCACTGTCGGTCGGAGCCATTACAGCGCCTTCCATTGCCACCAGCGGCATACGTCGGCCCCACATAATGCCACCTCAAGACATCAGGGAGCCTCCACCTTGCTGCACTCGCTGGACAGTGTGTCTAAGGCGTTCAGCCGGACCGGTTTGCTTCCAAACACGTCTTCGACGATTGTCTGGTTGAAGGCGTACGCGACACTCATTGGTGAAGAGATGCCAATCTTGAGTGTTCCATTCGGCATGTTGTTGGGTCCAACTGTACAGCGCTGCATGATGTCGTGGTTGCATAAGATGGACCTTACCACAGACGTCGGGAGTGAAGTTGCGCATCATGCAGCCTATTGCGTACAGTTTGAGTCGTAACACGAGGTACTGTGGCTGCACGAAAAAACATTATTCCACATGATGGAGTTGCTGTTAGGGTTCCTCTCAGACATAATCTGTAAGTAGCGGTCACCCATGGCAGTAGTAGCCCTTGGGCGGCCTGAGCGAGGCATGAAATCGACACTCCCTCTCTGTATCTACTCCATGTCCGGACAAGAACGCTTTGGTTCACCCCGAGACCCATGGACATTTCCCTTGTTGACAGCCCGTCCTGGCACAAAGTAACAATGTGGATGCAATCGACCCGCCGTATTGACCGTCTAGGCATGGATGAACGACAGACAATACGAGCCGTGTACCTCCTTCCTGGTGGAATGACTGGAACTAATCGTCTGTTGGACCATCTTCGTCTAATAGGCGCTGCTCATGCATGGTTGTTTACGTCTTTGGGCGGGTTTAGTGACATCTCTGAACAGTCAAAGGGACTGTGTCTGTGATAAAATATCCACGGTCAACGTAAATCTTTAGGAGTTCTGGGAACCGGGTGATGCAAAACGTTTTTTGATGTGTATGGATTAAAAACTACAAAAAATGTCAAAATAATTTTCACGACTTGCTACAAAGAAAGTTTGGTGCTTCACTGAATCAGGTTTTTCTATTCATTCACTTTGAAGTCAGTAACGTATAACGCATATGATACAAAGTATGTTTGTTCTGTTTATAGCATGAAAGTAGCTGCGTATGCTAAGTTATTAATAGCTGAGGACATGTTTATTAACATGTCTATAGTACCATCGCCTCACAGATTATCATTTAATATATCGTCATACATGAAATTTCTGTACGTAAAAAATTAAAGATGTGCTAAACACGAAGTACAGAAAATGGTAGTGGTTCAGTACGAACGGTTCCATTGGACGTCGTGTGCTGAACCCGCCAATAATGGGGTTTTGGTTGTCGTTCACACAAATCGTTTCCAGAGAAGAACGAATCGGTAAGAGAGAGGAAAATCTTATTACCTACTGGCGACTGAAACATGTATCCACGAGTTGTTCAAATGGTTCAAATGCCTCTGAGCGCTATGAGACTTAACATCTGAGGTCATCAGGCCCCTAGAACTTAGAACTACTTAAACCTAACTAACCTTAGGACATCACACACATCCATGCCCGAGGCAGGATTCGAACCTGCGGCCGTAGCAGTCTCGCGGTTCCGGACTGAAGCGCCTACAACCGCACGGCCACCGCGGCCGGCTCACGGGTTGTTACTTTAGCGCCTATGCAGATTGCATCTTAACCGTATCTGGAATAATGAGTGACATTTGTGATTCGCAGGAGACATGTATAATTCATCACAATCACTTGCGACAAACGCCTATAACTGTATAGCTTGCCTTTTAAAGAGAACGAAAGATAATACAGAATAACTTTTCACACTACAGTCTCAGCCGGTGTATAAATACTGCAAATATTTCTGAGTCAGCGTTCTACTGTCATCAACTGACAGACGCTTCTGGAAGATGTAGAAACTGCTCAATGTCTTTCGGTTCTTGAACACCTTGGTGACATATTATCGGTTGTCTCAAGTTCGTACTGGCATATGTCCTGCACATCGATTCTTGCAATTTTGCTTGGAGATTATAATATCCAATTCATAATTTACTCTTTTTCTTGAGCAAATAAGACATATTACTTGGTAATTAATCTAATTCATAATTTACTCTTTTTCTTGGGCAATAAGACATATTACTTGATAGTTAATATTTGCACTGCAGGAGCTGCTAGTACTTTTAATATCACTTCACTGATCGAATTTCGCGTATCATTTGTTTATCAGGATGTTCGAGAATTTAGTTTTCAGTCTCCACTTTTTCCGGCATCAACGTTGCCACAAGTGGGACGCATTATACCCCCAATACCGGGTGTTTCACAAATAATTACCTGATATTGAACGGTAATGACTACGATATATGGGGCGTGCCGGCAAGGAAATGCGTATTGTTTGAGTGGGCGTGGCCCTGAATTTCAGAAAATGTCCGTCAGACGTCATTAAAGCGTCTTCTTAGTTTTCAGTCAGCCAGAAGTACGATGGTGTCCGCTCAACAGAATGCATTTTGTGTTCTGCAGTTTGCAAAGAGTGGGTCAGTGATTTTGGTCAGAGTTTTGGTATTGACCCGCCTGAACCCAAAAATATTCGACTTTGGTATCGCCAATCTGAAAACACACGACACTTGTTCCAAGGTAAGAAGAGTCCACATGGACCTCGCATTTCAGATGAGACGGAGGAAAGTTTTCGGCAATCGTTTCGCCTTTTCCACAATTTCAGTAGGGCTCTCCATTTTCCAGCAGGACTGAGCTCCACAACACTGGTACGACAAAGCAGTCAGTTTCTCAATGGCACTCTGCCTCAACGGTGGATTTGTCGCACGGGACCCCGAGAAACTGCCCTGTATTCTTGGCTTCCAAGGTCGCCAGACATGATCACAGACCATTGTTTCTTGTGGGGATATTTGTAACACAACGTGTTCGTCTCCCCTTTACCACGTGACATACAAGAACTGAACAACAGAATAACGCTCACCATAACTTGTGTAAAAGCAGATTCATCGTGTGAAGTTTATGGTGAATTCAGCTTTCGTCTACATGCAGTTCGTGCTGCTGCTGGTGGACATAAGAACTTTAAGATTTTGTGCGTATTTTGCAATTCATCCCATGTCTGTAGTATGCTTTTATCAATAAATATGGAGTTCTAAAATCAGGTTTCTCTTTTTGAAACACACTGTATATGCATGTGTGTGGCGCTCGCGAATGTAGCGTTCTGTGTAATGCAATGTCGACTGATTTACAGGATTATTAAAATTATGTTAAATTAACGTATATCAGTTTCTCATTTGTTCATATGCTTTCATTGCTCAACAATATTGCTTGAAAACTATTGTTAGGAATATTGTGGCGTTCAGCGAGTTTGCTATTTAAGCAACTACGAGAACCAATAAGTAAAGCAGACTGATGTGACGTTTTATCCTCGCACACTGCATTGACTGTTACAGTGCCGAAATGACGCGCAAAATAACACTGTTTCAGCTTGGTTTATACACTGAACAAAACTTATTAATTATTCATATTTAATCATAACATGTAAGCTTTCACGGCCGGCGTCTTCATTAATTAAAACTTCCGGGCTGAATTGCCGTGGTCCATATATAAAACTGCTTCTCCTTCCTGACGTTTCGTTGCCTACTGCGGGCAACATCTTCTGAGGTGAGTCGGCGACTGGCTGCTAGGCGCTGGCGGTCGACTCTGTACCAACGAAGTGACTATAGATTACCTATAATCGAGAGAGATGGCACTAGCCAGAGATAGTTTTAAAGTCGAAAGCTCGTGATGAGTGGTGGCGCCATCTAAGCGCTCTATATAAGCGGGACCTCCAGCGCCCAGCAGCCCCAAACACCCAATGTGGCTTTCGACCTTCCTTCTCTGCTGATGACCAACTCCTCCGCCTCACTCCTCACTCATCTCCTCTCCCTCCAGCTTAACTCCCGTCACTCCGCCATTTTTGTCTCCCTTGACCTCGAAAAGGCCTACGACCGTGTCTCGCATCCCAGTCTCCTGTTTAAATTCCAAACCTACGCCCTTCCTATCAACTACATCCGTCTGGTGGCCTCCTTCCTCTCCCACCGCCCCTCCTATGTTGCCATCCATAATGCCACTTCCTACACCTTCTACCACTCTGCAGGTGTGCCCCAGGGCTCTTTATCCTCTCCCCTCTCCTCTACCTCCTGTACATGGCAGATATGCCCCAAACCCGCCCCCCCCCCCTCCAGTACACCTCTTGCAATATGCTGATGACACCGCATTCCTCGCCCTCGCTCCTACCCTCCAATGGTCCCAACGCCTTCTCCAGAATCACCTTGACCTTTTTGCTCCATGGTGTAACCAGTGGCTCCTGAAACTCAATCCTTCCAAGACCCAGGCAATCATCGTAGGTCGTACCACTCGCTCCTTCCGGCTCCTGGATTTCTCCCTTACTGTCTGCGCCTGTCCTGTCCGCCTCACCCCCACCCTCACCTATCTTGGCCTCACCACTGACCGTCACCTCACCTGGATCCCTCATCTCCGCTCCATCCAATCCAAAGCCCACAACCGCCTCCGACTCCTCAAACTCCTCTCTGGCCGGACATGGGGGTTGCACCCCTCTACCATCCTCCACACCTACAAATCCTTAATCCGTCCCATCCTCTGTTATGCCAGTCCTGCCTGGATATCTGCCCCCCCCCCCCCCCCAAATTCTATAAATCCCTCCAGATCCTTGAGCGTCATGCACTCCACCTCGCCTACCGTATATGCCTCCCATCCCCCATGCGGATCCTCTATGATCTCATTCCTTTCCCCCATCTGCTCCTATTCCTCGAACATATCAGCATCCTCTACACCTCCCACCATCTTGAACCCCCTCACCCCCTGGTTGTTCCTCTCCTCTCCGATCCCCGCCCCCTGCCACGTCTTCACTGTTGTGTCCCCCCTACCCTCCATCTCTACATCCTACATCTCCTTTCCCAAGGTGGCTTCCATCAACTCCCCCTCCCGGATGATGCCCTCTCTCCCTCCATTTATCCCTCCTATCAACTCTGATCCTCACTCCCCCTCCTTTCCTCAGTCCTTTTCCTGGGCTCCCTCTCCCCCCTTCCATCCTCTTTCTTCCCCACCTCCCCTCTCTTTGCCCCCTTCTCTCCCCCGCATCCTTTTACATTTCCCTCCTCTCATTCCCTCTTGCGTCTGCCCTTCTCCCCCTTTATTAGTCCCCTCCCTCCTTGGTTCCCCGCCCCCCTTTTCGTTTTTTTCCTCTCCTCCCTCCTTGTTTTTCCCCCTCCTGTAGGTCCCCCCCCCCCCCCCCATCTGCCTTTGGCTCGGGAGTGTCATCTTTGTGCTGCCACTTTCGTGCAGTGTTCTCCAGTGAGTGTTCTACAGTGCGTGTTTTACAGTGAGTGTTCCGTGTTGTGTTGTTTGGGACTTGTTGCGAACGGCCATCATACTGTCGCTGGGTGTGCCTTTTATCTCTTGCAAACAGAAACCAGACTGTCACCGTGTTTTTTAATTGTGTGTCTACTATGTTACTTGTCTGATTCCTGTGTATTTTATCTGCATTGCCAATCCCTTTTGCTTTCTGTTTTAACTTTCGGCATTATTACGCCATTTTACACTTTAAATCACCATTTTATCGCCTGTTTTACCTTGTTTCTTCCTTCTTCCTTTATTTAAAAAAAGTCTGTAGGCTGTAGAGCAGCGTAGTAAGCTGCTGCCAGCCCGCCCCCTTCGGGGGGAATTGAAAATCAATAAAGAAAAAAAAAACGCCTAGCAACCAGTCGCCGGCTCACGGCAGAAGATGTTGCCCTCAGTAGGCAACGAAACGTCAGGAGGGAGAAGCAGTTTTATATATGGACCACGGCAATTCAGCCCGGAAGTTTTAATTAATGATATCCATATTTAATTGAAGTATTTTATTACATGACATTACATTTTATGTCAGGCATATGCTACTAGATTTAGTCTTGTGATGTCGAAATTGTTTACCAATTAAACTGGTAAGCAATAAATACAGCCAGTTGGCTATAAAAATGAATGAGAAATATAAAGTAACTATCTTCGTCCGTGAAAGTGTTAGTTCATGTGCCGGCCGTCTTCCATCACTACTGAATGTAAGAAACTGAAAAGGTAATTAAGTTTAATTTACAAGTTTGATGGTATTGAATATTTTTGAGGCTCGTGAGCCCTCTGGTTTGATGACGTAAACCATGACTTCCTCTCCTGAGCCAATTCTTCATCTCGTTGTAGCACTGACACCAGCGTCCTCAACCACACTGTTCTACTGGGTAGAAAGGAATGAAAACATGGTAGCACGTTGCCAGAGCTATCCGAGTTGTGCACGGGAAGTTGGACATCACCTGACTTGGAGGTCAGCGTGACTATACCGCCAACTGGGGCTGGTCACACAACAGGAGGCAGTTTAAGGAGCGAGAAAAGGCGGTGTGTGTGCCAAACATCGTGCAGTTACGGATTACGGTGCACTGAGGTTGTGGTATTCATGACAACAAGGCCCAGAGACTACATTTGGGTGACTTCAGATTCCTTCCATAGAAAATCCTGAAAGCTTTCCCCAGTACTGTAAACGTCAGGCTCTGTTCTTACGTGTTCCATAAGCCTTCTGTCTAATCTTAGGCATCCTTTAACCTTCTGGCTGAATAAATAAAAACGGTGAGTGAAAACGAACAGAAACCTCTTATTTACTCCGATATTAGATAGTTCATCGTGGTGAAGTGTATTCCATTGCAGATAATCCTATAAAACCTATCGCTTTGGTGATGGTGGCCAATGGACCTCGGGTTAAAAATTAACAAACTGTATAGCTGATATCCCACTTCCGAATGACATGATCTTCGGGAAGGAAATGATCTCCACAAATGCTGGCATTATTTGCATTAACAGGATCAATTCCTTTACAACGTCACAACCGTTTGTGCATTTATATGAAGCATTTTCGCTTTCAGCAGTAGCACAGTGAATTCTAATTTTGCTCATAGTACAACAAATCGACCAGCAAGGCAAAAGATAATAAGCAACTGAAATCTATTTTTTTCTGCGAAGGGATTTGAGAATTTGCTGGTATTAACAATGTACATGTAGTGTTATCGCCTCCTGCTTTTCGCTTCCCGTATTCCTAATGACGTCACACCGTTTCGCAAGCAGCCTGCGTGGCCTGATGCACTGTAGTCCAAAGTAGAGGGAGTGATTGACCATGATCCACCACTGCAACACGTGACCGCTGTATTGCACAACAGGCAAGAAGTGAGCCACACCAGACAACACATGCTATTTGCTAGTGGTCGCTGTGTATGAGCTTCAGAGCTACGTACATTGCCCTGTTAATCCTACACAAATAAATCGTAGCGCCTCCGAAATAATGGACAAGGAATTCTTTAGCTACGAAATTAAACAAGACTCAAAATCAGTTCATTTAATTACCTTGATGTGCATATTAAATAATCTGACAAACATTTAGAGTATTAAACTATTACCTTGTAAAATCTGGGTAAAGTCACAGGGGTCTGATTCTAACACTCGCACACCAGTGTAAAACAATAATATTCACAAAGTCGTACCATTAATTGCTAAAATGTTAGTATTAAAAGGCATATAGCGCTGTACAACGGTATGCGTTTGCATCTGTGACTGTAGTTGAAAGGATACTGATTGTAAAAGACTGCCGCCCGCAGTGGCGGAGCGGTTCTAGGCGCTTCAGTCCGGAACCGCGTGACTGCTACGGTCGCAGGTTCGAGTTCTGCCTCAGGCGTGGATGTGTGTGATGTCCTTAGGTTAGTTAGGTTTAAGTAGTTCTAAATTCTAGGGGACTGATGACCTCAGACATTAAGTCCCATAGTGCTCAGAGCCATTTGAACCATTTTTCTAAAAGACTGCAAGCAAGTCTTCAGACGCAAACTTGAAAATTACTGAAACTCAGTAGAAATGATATTACTGCCCCTATGGTCCATCTCGCTATCGCGGCTGGATCTCACGAAGTTAGTGTACAGGTGAAGGCCGAAGTGACAGCAAAATCAGTCACTTGTTTCGCACTAACAGCTTGCGTCAGTGATTGAGTTCAGTTCTGACCAAAATATTTATGTAAGTCCCCAAATCGTCGTCTCGAAATGGCGCCTGTCTGCAATTAATCATGGTAGACAAGATGCGGAAAACGGCCCTGGCGGGGAAGTGATTATGATACGTCTGCTTCAGAAAAGGAAGATTTGGTTTTTCGCGTTCCTGTTCTCTACGTCGCTTTTATTGTCTGAGCTACGGATACTCCGAGTGCCCACTAGTAAAAAGATGTGTTAAAAGAAGTTGGTCGCCTCCCTGATTCTGATGTCAGGTAGTTAAACAGTCAAACGTTCCCTGTCATTTGGTACTGAAAAGCTATGTCTGTTTCCATGACCAATGATGTGCGCCCTCTACAGTACAGCCGTTTTTCTCTTCGTCACTCGTAATTTGTGTACTTCAGCCGGCCCTGGCGGCTCTTACATTGTTTTAATATTCGATTTCTCCAGCATGTGGACCTGGTGGCGTGTCACGCCCTCAAAGCTGGCCTGATTACTGGTACTTACTCCATGTTTAGATCTTATCTCCTGTGGGCACTGTGTTTTGAAGAAAGCCGTATTTTCTACCTTTTGTTCACAAAATTGTCCTTCCGAATTTCCCTAAAGACAGCATTTGCCTGTTCCCACCTTGAGGTTGTAAAATGAACACTGCTCTTGGTCCTGAACTGCCGCAGATCATATATGTGAGTTCAGCAGTATGTCCTCAAAGGAAGGCCGCACGAGAAAGTGGCGCTGACCGGAGCGGCTGCCGGCAAGCGCTTTCTGGGAACTGTTTCCGGTGATGGCTCCTTCACAGTAGACCCACGTGAGCTGACGTTCGCTCCCTCACTTGCAGCTAATATACTTCCACCGTGGCTTCTTATTTATATGAAATGTGCAATACCATACAAAAATGTAAACTACGTTCATTATGTACTGACAGTCGCTGGTACTGATTTGCATACAATTACTGGAGATTAACTATTCCGATATGATCTGTCTTTTTAACTTTGGTTTTACACCTGTCACAGGACATTTATGGTACAATTGGTCTCGTAATAAATTGAAACCACGTTTAGCACGACTGCAAGTAATCCAGTCTCATACCCCGCAGTGGCAGGACGACTGCATGCGGGTTGTCTCTTTGCTCGATAACCAGTACATTGTGTTCCGCTGACATCCGCACGTTGTATCTGGCATTTGGAACGACGCTAAGAGCTTTGGGACATGATCAACGAGGAGTTGGGTCCCGCGCTCTTCTCGGATGAGGTGAGCGGTTCTGGAAGTACCCTCCCAGATACTGGAACACTGGTCAGTCTTATTGTGACACTACTCTCGTTCCTCACGAGCGTCTTTTCAGCGGTAGATCGACATTGATTTCATTTGTGGATGCCAATGCGAGGCCACATGGAACAGCGGAGTGGAGGAGCTTTTGGAACGAGAGGATATTAGGGATATTCGGCGAATGGACTGGCCTGTCCTCTCCTCGACTTAAAGCCTGTCGAATACTTGTGGGAAGAATTGGAGAATCGCATTGCAGTTACTTTCACATGCACCAACGACCATCCGGCGTTAGTCAGCCATCCTGTTTAGGAATGGAAATTCCTACCACAAGATCTGTTTGCCTACCACGTTGCACAGCATACGCTGCAGTCCGGGGTGACCACAAATTCCCTAACAACCACGTCCCGTTTTTCATAACGCCCAGGGGACTATTATAAATCGTCTCGACTTCGGTGTAATTACTGTATTTGAATAAAAGAGTGATTTGTGTACGTCTCATTGTGTATTTCTACAGGTCACTTCCTGTACATTATTCCAGGATTTCTTTCTTTTTATTGCCAAAGTTCAATCGGGCTATGGTAATTAACAGCATACGAAAGTTGCTTTCGTCGTTAACTTTTGCACACCAGTGTATTTGCTGGATATTTGTCAAGCTCTGTCTTCTCCTACGGCTTGTACCCTGTACAGATCCCTCTAGTATCGTGGATGTTATTGCCTGATGTCATGAACCATGCCCTTTCCTCCTGTCCCTTCTTCTTGTCGCTGTTCCCCACTTACATTCTCCTCGTCACTTCTGCGGAGAACCTCCTCGTTTCTTATCCAGTCAGCCCCCCTAACTTTCTGCAGCCAGTTCCTGCCTAAGGTCCATGCAGTACATGCGACAGCAATTTTCTGTACATATTTTATATAATCTATATAGCCCCATTAATTATGTTATTCATGGCCTTTTGTCCATCGGTTCGGATATCAATCCAGTTGTCTCACGGTATTCAATAAGAATTACAAAACCCAATATCTCAACTCCAGTAACTCGTATTAGTAGTGGTTTGGATAGAGCAACGTCCTCCAGTAGTGCACTTTCGTGCCGATACCTAACTATTACAATCTGTACCGTTGAGACTAAAACAAAGTTCATTCTTTATATAAACTGCTTAATCCCTGACCCAGCGGACCATTGCGTCATTCGGAAGTGGGACATTAGCTATATTTTTTGTTACTTTTTAACCCGACGTACATTGGCCACCATCACCATAGCGAAACGTTTTATAAAATTATCTCCAATGGAATACGCTTCACCACAATGAACTATCTAATACCGGAGTGAATAAGAGGCCTCTGTTGCGTTTGCACTCACCGTTTTTATTGATTCAGCCAGAAGGTTAAAGGATGCCTAAGATTAGACCGAATACTTATCGAAGCCATAAGAACAGAACCTAACGTTTATGACACTAGGGAAAGAATGAAAAATTACAGAAGAGAATGGTATTAACATACTAATTGAATCAACAGGTAAGGCTTGATACATCAGAACAAAGAGGAGATCCTAAGAGAGAGAAAAATGGGAATAACTCTTAAATGTCAAGTCTGATTAGGCAATTTGCATCGATCATGAACTCCAGAAAAAGATGATGAAGAACAAAACCACAAACAACTCATTTATTTTTTTCTCAGGTAAGGATCTGCTGTCTGTTATTATATAGCAGGTCGTACATTCTGTGATTTTATATACTGTATCATACAAATTCACTTTTATCACTAGTACTCTTCTTGTTGAAAATTTCACAGAATGATAAATTAAAGAAAATAAAACACACACACACACACACAAACACACGCATGTACACAATTTTGTTTAAACGTGTTGCTAACTTGTATGGTTCAAATGGCTCTGAACACTATGGGACTTAACATCTGAGGTCATCAGTCCCCTAGAACGTAGAACTACTTAAACCTAACTAACCTAAGAACATCACACACATCCATGCTCGAAGCACGATTCGAACCTGCGACCGTAGCGGTCGCGCGGTTCCAGACTAAAGCGCCTAGAACTGCTCGGCCACACTGGCCGGCTGCTAACTTATATAAGATAAGATGATAAATAAGATACATAATAGGTTGTGCATGTATTTCAAATTAAAATTAAAAGTGTATTTAATGGAAGACACAAGAGATGGCAGTGTGACTTCGATATAATGTGACAGTTCTTCTCTTTATACCTTCTGCGTGTACGGTTGCATCGGTTACATATGATGTCTTGACAGTGGTAATACTTATTTTAATGTATTGATTAGTTATGTTATAATGTTTTCAAATTTAAGAACTCGATATAATTGAAGAACTAATTTATATTCTGTAAGCCCGCCATAAATAGATTAAAGGACGAGCATTAGAGCTAGAGCCAAGTAGCTGTTTTGCAGGACGACGGAACAGGCACCACTCATATCAATAATTCTATGGGTGCGACTGCAGTTTGATGAAAAAGTTTCTGTACCGATGCACAACCGACGAGCGATCTCCTGCGGGAATCAGAAATCTGCGAGTAGGGGGTTAACAGGGCATGGGTCGTTGCGGTGCGGCGAGCGGGAATCAGGGAAGTGTTGGTTCTTACGCGAACCGTGTCCACGTGGCCGAGGTGGAGTCGATGTTGGTCGACTGAATTCCAAGTTAAAACATGCCCTTGTATACCATACTGCTGTCAGTGATTTGGAGGCTAATACTCTACAGATTATGTAGGCCTCGCTACCAATTTTTGTTAATGTGCGGGGGAGTGACTGACTGTACGGCGCCTGTTGAGCGAACATGGTTGCGTAATTGTTGGGAGACGGTTTGGTTTCGGATTAACCTTCGTATTCTACCATCGGTGACCGCGTCCTAGTGGTAGAAGCGGTACACGACCTGCAACCTACCTATAAGCGTCTTGGTCTTAGTGTTACGGATCAACGCAGTCATTGGACACGCTGCGACATTCACTGAAGAGTCATAGAGACTGGTACACCTGCCTAATATCTTGTAGGACCCCCGTGAGCTCCCAGAAGTGCTGCAACACGACGTGGCATGGACTCGACTAATGTCTGAAGTAGTGCTGGAGAGAATTGACACCATGAATACTTCAGGACTGTCCATTAAACCGTAAGAATATGAGGAGGTGGAAAACTCTTCTGAACAGCACGTTGCAAGGCATCCCAGGTATGCTCAATAATGTTCAGGACTGGGAACCTGGTGGCCAGCGTAAGTGTTTAAACTCAGAAGAGTGTTCCTGAAGCCACTCTATAGCGATTCTGGACGTGTGGAGTGTCGCATTGTCCTGATGGAATTGCCCAAGTCCGTCGTAATGCACAATGGATATGAATGGATGCATGGTCAGACAGGATGCTTACATACGTGTCGCCTGTCAGAGTCATATGTAAACGTGTAAGGGGTCCCATATCACTCCAAGTGCACACGCCCCACACCATTAAAGACACCTGACAGCTTGTACAGTCTTCTGCTGACATGCAGGATCCATGGATTCATGAGGTTGTCTCCAACCGCGCACACGTCCATCCGATCGATACAGTTTGAAACGAGATTCGTCCGACCAGGCAACATGTATCTAGTCATCAACAGTCCAATGTTGTTGTTGACGGACCCAGGCGAGGCCTAAAGCTTTGTGTGGTGCAGTCAGAAAGGTTAAACGAGTGGGCCTTCGGCTCCGAAAGCCCGTATCGATTGTGTTTCATTAAATGGATCCCACGCTGACGCTTGTTGATGGCTCAGCATTGAGATCTGCAGCAATTTGCGGAAAGGGCTGCACTTCTGTCACGTTGAACGATTTTCTTCAGTTGTCATTGGTGCCGCTCTTGCATGATCTTTTTCCGGCCGTAGCGTTGTCGGAGATTTGATGTTTTACCGGATTCCATACATTCACGGTACGCTCGTGAAATGGCCGTATGGGAAAATCCCCATTTCATCGCTACCTTGGAGATTTTGCGTCCCATCGCTCGTGCGGCGACTGTAAGAGCACGTTCAAACTCATTTAAATCTCATTGTATAAGGAGTAACCGATGTAAAAACTGCGCCAGACACTTGTCTTATATAGGTGTTGCCGACCGCAGCGCCCTATGCTGCCTGTTTTACACATCTCTGCGTTTGAATACGCATGTCTATACCAGTTTCTCTGACACTGCAGTGTTGATTTACCTGTCATGGTCACGAAGAGAAGAGGAACTGGCCTGAAGAAGAATAAGCGTTTCTAATTCGATCCGCACAGACTGCCTTTTCGACTGATACCTTGTTGCATCCAGGATTATCCTACTTTCCGTCGGCAGAGTCAAGTATACAACTGCATGGTTGTTGGGCCACTGTTTTCATTACATTGTAGTTGGAGGGAGGGATACGATCCCGCTCGCCTTCCACCAATAGTCTCATATGGTCACAGGACACTGGAAGTGTTTGTGCCTGCCACGGTATCGCAACTTTTCGTTGTCAACGTATCTGTCGGCTAAGCCGGTCCTTGTGGTATTCTTGTCATGGCATCTTTTCACAGTTTATTTCATTTCTACGGCACTCATGGTCTTGGATTTTTTTAAAGAGAAAGTAGTTAAGGCAAAGTTTCTAGAGAAGAAGAATATTGGGGTTAGAGCCCAGGTGCAGCACAAATTTTCAACCCTCCCTGTTGCATTGTCCCAATGCACTGTGCGTTTCAATTTCCTTTCACTTCAATTGTTACGGTTTAAGAAAGAAAGCGCCAGGGGAAGTAATCCATCAATCGCAAACAACCAGCAAGTTAAATTCGATTCTTATTTTTTCACCAAGACGACGTAAGGATTCTAATACACGTTTGAGTTTCTGTTTCCACTCTGTATCTGTTTTTTCGACGTGTTATTGAAGCATCAGGGTAGAAAGCAACGTATTGCTTACAAAGGTCGCCAGGGGACAGGAGTTTTGGCTCCCTTGTATACGTGTCCTTGCAGAGCGTCGCGCGTGCGGCAGACGGCCGCCTTCCCCAGAGTGCATTGTGGGAAGGAGGGAGGGAGGGGTAAGCGCCCCCGTTTCCCTGCCTCGCAGCAGACGCCGCTTCCGCTGCGACTCTCAATTTCCGGCTGGCTGGAGAACCCCGTCGCTGGCGCGCTGACTATTGGCAGGGGAGATTCGAGGATCAGTTCTGCACAGCGGCCACCGTGCAGCGGCGGGGCAGGATATTGCGTTACAATAGCAAGTGCCACCCTGCTGACTGGCTCTCCCCAGCGCTCTGAGTATCACGCGCCAGAATTATATCAGAGGTGTGCGTGCAAGCTCTTACTTCTCAGATACAGTCAACGTCAAAGCTTATGGGTTCCCCAGTAGACATAATGTTTGTCTCTGGTATCGACGAAAATATTTAGCATCTTAATCTTTTGGAAGATATTTGTGGGTAAACGGAAATTTTAATTTGACTTCTATTGTGGCGGTTTTGCGTATCATCAACATGGGCAAATGAATTAATATGGATGATACGATACTCTATGGTATTCTGCGGTTTGAATTCACTCTGTTATTTAGCAGTTGCATTGACTTGATTTTGTAAATGATACTGACAATATTATACACATGTGTAACGCATTATTCATACATCAACTTCTCCCGGATAATTATTTTGTTCAAATTGCACAAGAATTCCATCTGACGGAGTGTAATAATGTTGACTGTAAGTTGTGTTCATGTCACTAAAATTACAGATCGTACATCATAGCTTTTATAATTTTTATCTTCGATGGATTTAATTACTCTGAGCCAATTGATCATGAAAAGGAACCACACAATACCACCCGCACACAACACTGACGTATGCTACCAGAAATACTTTTCTCCGTGATTTGTGCGCAGTTTAATTTTGGCCTCATACATCAGCAATGAAATTTTCTTCAACAATAAATGCCATCGGCACTGTTCTTAGAAAATGCAGTCTGATTCGATTAATTTTTTCTTTTATAAATGCAGTTCAGAGACAGCAAAGGACCTGGTAGAGCAGTTGAACGGAATGGACAGTGTCTTGGAAGAAGGGTATAAGATGAACATCAACAAAAGCAAAACGAGGATAATGGAATGTAGTCGAATTAAGTCGGGTGATGCTGAGGGAATTAGATTAGGAAATGAGACACTTAAAGTAGTAAAGGAGATTTGCTACTTGGGGAGCAAAATAACTGATGATGGTCGAAGTAGAGAGGATATAAATGTAGACAGGCAATGGCAAGGAAAGCGTTTCTGAAGAAGAGAAATTTGTTAACATCGACTATAGATTTAAATGTCAGGAAGTCATTTCTGAAAGTATTTGTATGGAGTGTAGCCATGTATGGAAGTGAAACGTAGACGATAAATAGTTTAGACAAGAAGAGAATAGAAGCTTTCGAAATGTGGTGCTGCAGAAGAATGCTGAAGATTAGGTGGGTAGATCACATAACTAATGAGGAGGTATTGAATAGAGTTGGGGAGAAGAGGAGCTTGTGGCACAACTTGAATAGATGAAGCGATCGGTTGGTAGGACATGTTCTGAGACATCGAGGGATCACCAATTTAGTACTGGAGGGCTGCGTGGAGGGTGAAAATCGTAGAGGGAGACCAAGAGATGAATACACTAAGCAGATTCAGAAGGATGTAGGCTGCAGTAGGTACTGGGATACGAAGGAGCGTGCACACGATAGAGTAGCATGGAGAGCTGCATCAAACCAGTCTCAGGAGTGAAGACCACAACAACAACAACAAATAGGCTGCAGTACCACCGGTGCACATTTATTTCTTACACATCGGAATATTGTTTGCAGTTTCAAGCAATTTAAATCTGCCGCTGAGATAAAAGTTAAGATGGCGGTCAACAAAAGATAGAGGATTTCTTTTTTAATTAAGACTTTCCTTTGCTCAATAAATAATTAATCATTTAAATTGATGTCACCAAAAAAGAATTATCAATACTGTTTTGCAAATTAGTTTAACACAAACCCTTCATATTTCGACCAGAAGTACAGACGAAGTCGTTATGTAATCCCAACTAACAATGGCTGCGCTTCTTGCAGCTATGATAAAACAGTTAAAAGACGAAGTGATTTTTCAATAATTAATCATAAATAGTTTTAACGCATTTGGCCCTATTTGTTTTTTACCAGCAAATTAACATAAAAGTACAATAATTTTACGTTAAATGTTTTTCATTCAACAGACAAATCAATTCGCGTTTTGCTTCGGCGACGTACATCAGAAAAAGACGATAAGAGGGTACAAAAGAAAAGAAAAGAATGACATAGATTAACAAAAGATGTGAGACAAATATTGTCGCTGTTTTACATAATTATCATCTTTTTAAGAAATAATTACGTAACAGCATGAATATTATTGAGTTACGTAATTTTCCACACGTTCATATTCCACTCGTAATAATATATATATATATATATATATATACCATGGATGTTATACTATGTACAATTGAACAACCTTTACACGTTCCTCATTAACCTGAATCTCCGATTCATACTATTTTTCTTAAGTATGGTATTTACACAATTTGTTATATTAGTTATTCTAGCAATACATGACGGTGCCAAACTTTAAATTTCTAGTCCATCCAACCACCTGACACGAATCCTAGAACGTAGTCAGTTAACAAGTAAACAGTTTGAGTTGTACAGTAGCACAGTGCTCCCGTTTGTTGAGAGAGTAGAAGGAGATCAACGAGATGCTCATGGAAAAGAAGTTAGATGCACTACGTATGATGGACCAAGTAGAACTGTTGAAATATATTGCTACTAAATTTGGTTTTGGGGCTTCAGCGGTGTCAGATAGGAAGATTAACCAGGAAAACGAACACGAAAATCATGAGGAAGGAAAGTTTAGAGTGTCGTGACACATACAATGGAAAGAATGACTGACTAGATGAACTTCTCATGTGGTGCAGTACAAAGTGAGAGACACCAGTGTTCCGATTTGAGACACTATATTGCAAACAGAAGCAACAGGTTTCAACAAGAAACCTTTCAAGGAGGATGTTAACTTCACAGCCAGACGGGATTAGTTAGAAAGGTGGAAAGATGGACATGAATCACTGACTGACGAAGTGGGTCTTCAATCTAAGGACATTACAAAACATTCAGAGGAAACAACATAAATGGACAAAATAGTTTATTTGAACGCCAGTGGGGAAAAACTTTGGCTGCATGCCTGCTGGTGCGTGGTGAATCGCCTCCTCTACTATGCTGCACAAAAGCGACTCACGAATATGGCTAAAATGAAATGTCATGTATACTGCAGTGTAAAGAAAGTGGCAGTATTTTCTCGATATGTGAACAAAATGTGTCTGAGAACAATATATAGTTTATGTGTTTATGTGAAAATAATTGTATCGGTTGTGTTTACACAATTGCACATACATGTTTCTATGTTTCTCCCGAATTTGTAGGTACTCCGCATACTCTGAGAGCCATCCAGTTCGAATGAAAGAGGCTCCAAATGCAGCTGATTAAACTGTTGTGTGATTTCAGCTGATATTCTGACTTGGTGTTGTGTGATGTCCTTAGGTTGGTTAGGTTTAAGTAGTTCTGAGTTCTAGGGGACTGATGACCATAGATGTTAAGTCCCATAGTGCTCAGAGCCATTTTGGTATTCTGAATCGGTAAACGCCCAGCCCGACTGTTTAAAGAATCACGAGTCACTTCCCCATGTGTAGACTAGCTCCATTATAATAGAAGCTAATTTACGACATATGACACTAAATCTCCTGAAGTGCGTGGCATACAATGATATAATTTGGAAGGACATTCAGTGGTATATTTGTGATTACTGACAGAAAAATGTTTTGGGATTCGAGTTAGTAGTAAAGAAGTAATAAGAACCCGCCAGGATAGCCGAGAGCGCTACTACGCTGCTTCCTGGACTAGGGTAGGCCTGCCGGCCCCAGATCGAATACACCTGGTGGATTACCAACAAGGGCCGGTGTGCCAGCCAGCATGGATGTGGTTTTTAGGCGGTTTTCCACATCCTGCTAAGTGAATACTGGGCTGGTCCCCATGTTCTGCCTTAGTTACACGACTCGCCGACTTCTGAGACATGTTCGCACTATTCCATGACTTACACTACACACAGACAGCTGGGGTACGCTAATTCCGTCCCTGGGAGTTCGGAGTGGCGGTAGAAAGGGCATCCGGCCACCCTCTGCAACCAACACTGCCAAATGAATAGTGACAAGGCCGACCCCGCATTGCAACGGTAATAAGGCCTCAAGAAAATGATGATGAGTAAGGAAGTAATAGATTAAAACATCGTGAAGAGATGCAGAAATTATACTGCATGAACAGCGATACAGCGTAAGTAGCAAAGATTTATTCTTTCGTTGTTATGTGTGTGTGTCAGTGAGGGGGGTGGGGCAGTAGGAAAAAGTTTCGAATAGGTTTAAAATCATGTTTCAATTTTTTCTGGAAGCCACTAGATGCTCTCAACACTCAAACATAGGATGGATATGGTCTGGTTAATTTGTGCGCCTTGAGTTGAGCTGTCTCAAGTTGTGCACATCGCTTTTAACATTAATACATCATTTTTATCCTCTGACTGAAGTAGTAATAAGTAAATTATCACAGCATTTTAATTTTCTAAGTTCGGTCAGTAATTATATGGAGTTCTATTAGAGCTATTGTTATCATTGTTTTTATTACCCTTGGAAACTGTAAGGCAAGCAATCTGCAGCTGGCTATGGATGACAGTTTTAGCAGTCTGGTACAGATCGCTTCTGGCCCCACTTCAGAGAGCTATATGATCCTTGAACACGCAGGGACACAAAGAAAGACTGACAAAAACGACGAAAAGTACGTAGTAGGAAAATAATACGGACCAAGTTAGATGAAGAGGACACTTCCAGCACGAGGAGCACTTACACGGCGTTAGTGAAGCAGAGCCGACTTTCAACACGCTTGGGACAAAAGAAGTACGTATAGATCCTATTCTAGCCCATATGTCAGCAACAATGTCTACAGAATAAACAGCCCTATCAAACAATGGACAGACATTCTGGAGGGAAGACGCTCAATTGTTATTTGGTCAGCACAGCTTAGATACTCTGTAGCGTCTGTAAATTATTTAAAAAGAATGCTGGATTGTTTCGTTAACTCTACATCTACATACATATTCCGCAAGCCACTGTGTGGTGTGTGGCGGAGGATACCCTGCACCATCTCCTTTCCTGTTCCACATGCAAATTGAGAATGGGAAGGCATCATACATGCTATCTTCTTTGCAGATGAACCATATTTCCCAAAATTCTCCAAATAAACAGAAGTCGACAGTTTCGTTTCGCCACTACTAAACCATACACACCCGTTCTATTTCGTGTACCGCTGCGACGTTACGCCTACGTATTTAATAGATGTAATTGTGTCACAATCACAAAGCTACGCTGTTATTTTTACATATTCATCTGCATTAACTTAAATTGCACGCTGATTAGTACGTCACCACGACAGCAGCGGCATCTACACGAAGACAATAAAAGCGACCCGCCGCCTAGACGCGGCTGGACACTAGAAGACATATATTAGAAGAGAGCACTAGGAGAGCGGTAACTTGTGACCGTATGAACTTGTGTGATACACTTCCATGGAAATTGCATGTAGCTGAGGATTTTGATTATTTTCATGTCGCCTATTGCTTGTGACAGCTTGTTGTAACTACAAAGTTAAGTATTGTCAATTCAATTACTGTAATAAACTCCACATTATCATGATTTGCTTTTATGTTGTCTAGCTATCCGAGAAAACAGCTTCCTGGGGACCCAATAAGACACGAGTGGGCAGGATTTCACAACATATATGTCACACCAGGCATAACATACATTTTAAGTAAAGCATATGACGGAAAATAAAATAATGCAGTGTATATCTCTCAGATTGTGTTTTGCAAAGCAGCACTCATTTTCTGCGACATGGTATAAAACACTTTATGCGTAAACCGTCACATCTGCAGCATATCTTTCTAGGAGTTTCTTTGCGTTTTTCTCGTGCGAAGCCTTTTTTTTGTTCTGCGGCACCGTAGCTTTCAGACGATTTTTCTCAATTTATCTGATGACATGCAGAGCTGTACCTTGATAGTAACTACCTGCAGGGTGACCAGAACATCTGGGGATTGTTGCATTGGAAGACTGGGTGTCAGGTAACATTTCACAATATAGTATAGAAACTGCAGAATATTCGTAGCGGAGACACGCGCAATACGTGCGGACACATCCACTAGCCATGTAAAAATTTGCCACGTTCAATTGTTTCCTGCGATACTCCCCCTATATAAAGTTTTCCCCATATTTTTGTTGTAATCGCCAGTACTATGTGGTCGGGGTGCATGAATTCTTTTCTTATTTTCTCTGGAGTATCGGCACTCACTGGATTGATACCAAAACCGGTCTAAGTAATAGTCGCTGCACATGAGCCGTGGCGAGCTGGCGCCAGTGTTACTTTGTTCATGTATCGTTGACATCGGTTGTGGTTGAACTAAGCTATCTTTGCTTTTCGCGTGTCTTATTTTCCGGGTTGGTGGGCGAAGCGATTTTGGTTGTTAGCCTTCGACGGGTAACCCTCGAGACCTCGTGACATTCGCTGGAAGACGAGTGTCAACGACTGCCGAACGAGCATGATGGCCGTTACATGTTGTGGTGAGAAATTGGTCAAATGTTTTGGCGATATGGGAAGCTGGGAGATACAAGTTCTGTGTCTTCGCTGGGAGCAAAATTTGAAGCGAAGCGGTGAAGCTGTGGAACCAACTCATTCGTAATGTGTACGTGATATGAAGTAAGCGGTCGTAATTGCGTTTTGTTGACCGACGCACTCAAAGGCCTTTAAATTTTATTATTATGGAGAGACTTTCGTAGTCGAACTTTAAGATGGTGTGGAAGAGTTCCGTTTGCCTAGCGAAATGGTGGCCGTTATTTGAAAGTTTTCTCAGAAGTCTTACTAGTGGTCTGTGTTTCTTGTAACCAAATGATTTCATGTAGGCGTTTTCAAAGCCTGCACTCTATTAATATTGTTGTCCATGTGTAAAATGCTTAAGGGCAAAGTTGCGAATTTGTCTGTAGTGTAACGTGTTCCTTTACATGATTACCCATATATCGAGTCAACGGTTCTGCCGAATGTTTCTATGTTTCAGAGTTATTGGAATGTCATTGTGATTCATGCAAAAACCTTTGATTGTGTCAGCGTCTTGGCGGAGAGCGAAACTTCATCCGAGGTCTAGCCCTGGCAGTGTTTAAGAACCTGGTTAATACCGGGAGTTGCTCACATACCGCCATCCAAAGTGTTGTATTTATCTTCCTTCCGCCAAGGCGGGTTAAGATGGTAGATATGTAAATATATGTTGTATGGAACCTGTTTTATACGAACCTGTTTCCTTAAATATAAGCGGCTGGCAACTGGCTAAACTTTAAATTGCATAGCATCTGCTGAGTTCCTTGTGCAGCTATTTCTAGCAGTCTTTCATTAACACGTCTGAGTACGTGAACATTCATCTTTAAGGATCAGTGTTTCTGCTGTAGTCTTTTATGTAAGTGTTTCTATCATGTTATGTAATTGGACCTTAGCTTGGCACTAGTGCTGAAGTGTCATTAAGTCACCCTTTATTGGTAACTGATTTCACTATATCTATTTTGAGGGAAATACTATATGGGAGTTTGAATTTCTGAAGTTTGTCAGTAATTCTGTTTCCTTAATTAGGGAAAATAAAGTGAAGGGTATTAGTGCCCGGCAACGTTAAGTTTGTATTGACCTTTTAATAAGTGCTTATTTAACGGATTGAAGTAGTAAGTTTATAAGGGTATTTTAGTGAAGAACGTTTTAAGTGTGGCCATCTTAATGTAATAACTGGTTTTAAGGAGTTTGATGAAGTGGTTATGTGAAGCAATTGATTATTGCTATGCTTAAGGTTTCTATAAATGCCTGGCACATTAAATTTTTATAACTTTCTCTTAAGGGACTCTTTGAGTACTGAGTACGTTGGGTTTCTAGCTGCATTTGCAAATCTTTATCTAGTGGCTCGTCTGCAATTTGTAGTTGTCAGATTCCTTAAAAGGCGTAATGTGAATAAACTGTTTTAATTATAAATTGCGACTACAAACCACGATTCCATCCCGCTTCCTCTTTTATGGTATCTAAGATGAGGTGGGTAAGTGTGGCACGAATAGGGAATCCACGTACCGGCACAATACCTAGCCATATGGTAATGATCATTCCACTGCCCTTTAAATCAACGTCTACTCTGTTATTCCTGTCGGACATTGTCCTAGAAGGTATAAATTGACATTTTCTAGGCAGACGATTCTCATGAATAGTCCCAGTTGCATCATAACCTCGTACTTATAGGTGAACTAAAAATGTTTGCCGTGTAAATAGACTATCAAAATGCAACCTGTAGAGCAGATTTTTACTTTTTTCGAGAAGTGAATCAACACTTCGAACAAAAGGCGCAGCACCTTTTTTTAGTGCTCTCTCATACACTTCCTTCCTTTGTGGATAGGTATGTTTGGAAATCCGCTGTATAACCTACGTTTGTGTTTACTCACAGTGCTTTGTATTCAAATCTAACGGGTTTACCTTTCAAAAATTGTTTGTACCCACGCCTGCCAAAATACTTCATCATGCTCTCATAATCCAGATCTTGTTCTGGCTGTAAGTGAAGAAAAAACACATTTCTTAACATACCTATTAATGTATGAATTTCCCTCATTTTATGATTTAAATCCATTTTTGTGTTACCCAATGAATGAATGAATCTCATAATTGTTTCAGATTTGTCTCTTCTCATCACATTGTCCACCATTTCAATTCTCATATCGTACCCTGAATCCTAGAAACGTCTTCTGCTATATCTGATGCTTTACAAGCCAAAAGAATTAGAACTCCTGTCTCTTCAATGTCTTATTCTGGCATGTGGACAGTTCCTGAACAAACTACATTTTGTTGATAAAGTGAAGAGAAACTGAATTACTTCATCATTGCAAAACATTTTAAAGCACTGAACTGGTGACAAAACTTCCATTTCTACTACGATCATTTTCCGAAAATACACCGTTATCACATTGGAGATCCTCTCTTCTCAAAAGTCTGACTGCAGTTTTGAAGATGTCGCTTTTTTGTTTCATCTGAATTGACATTTTCTGGTTTATCATCGTGAGAGCAATCAGTGACAGTCTCACCACATAACCGGTTTTTGTTCGTCAAAACCGCTTCTGCACGAGTATGAAGCTGTCTTGTTCCAAGATTATCTGTCTTTCACCTCCATGGTCCTCACAAGAATCTTCAGCGGATTCCACATTAGCTGCCGGAGCTCAACAAATACTGCATCTTCTTCCTTCTTCTCCATAATACCCAGGATGTCGTGTACAAGAAAAATGTGGAATCATTATATTAACGTATGTGCAAGAATTGCTTTAGGGATCGTAACAATAAATTGCATTTTGTAGCTAACCTATATTAAAAATTTCAGCGCCGGCATCTTTATAATCAAGAAAAAATGTGATACATTGCAACGGAAAATTATAGTTACTTCTAATTCCATGACATAATCTTATTGCAAAAAAGTGTTCAGTAATTGAAGCACCAAACATTGTCCTCTTCCTGTCTAAATATCAACTGTAGAGCGTTCTTATCTCAAAGACCTGGAACAATAGACATTAAAAATACATGCACTGTTGCCACTGAACGTCACGTGGCATGATGCGACGGTCTCTGGGGTGGGATAAAGCTGCCCACAAAACTACAGCATGTCGGTCGGTATGAATACTTAAAACATATGCACCTGCTATCTTTTTGTTGACGACGAATGTTGTGTTCTGGAACGATGTTTGTTGTTTGACCTTACCTGAATTTCTCACAGTAGTACAGCGGAATTGAGCTGTATTCACATACACGCGTACATTCTTTCACAGTATTAGGTCACTACGCAACAGTAGCCAACCAGATATCTGTGTGCACAGAATCATCAATCTAAATGAAAGTTTTATGTATTATATTCGTTCGAACAAAGGGAGTGGAAGTCCTCGAAAGTTCCGACAACTTGTGATTCTAATACTGGATCCACTGTTTCTTCCATATCGATGTACATTTCTTCTTCCATCACCTCAGTAGACAGGTCTTCTCCAATTCAGATGCCCTAAATGTACTTTTAACACACATAATCTCTCTCCTCGTAGTAATGTAATTCTTCATGAACTTTTAATATTGCCAGTTTCGCATACAATTAAACTGATAGTTGTTTTTGCTGTTCTGAATTATGAATCTCATAGGCACAGACAGTAATTTCAGGACTGCACAGTACCAAGTATGGGTCAGGCCTATGATAAACTTTAGAAAACTGTTTTACCTTTCAGGAGAATAATGCATCAGCACATCTCACCTGTGGTATCGATAGTTACGATGCCACGGCGTAGGTGCAAGTTCTTAGGTTGGCACTACGACACACACACAGACGACAGCGCCCTCTAGCCGGCGCTGTGCAGCTCTACGAGCTCCGCTCCAGATTCTACCCATTTGATCACGAGCAGAAGGCCGGGACACTTCGCTTCAGCTTCGCTTCATATAGAGACTTTGCACTACTTACTACGGGTCTAAGACTTCTCACTTACGTGCTCCTACATCTACATCTACATTGATACTCCGCAAGCCACCCAACGGTGTGTGGCGGAGGGCACTTTACGTGCCACTGTCATTACCTCCCTTTCCTGTTCCAGTCGCGTATGGTTCGCGGGAAGAACGACTGTCTGAAAGTCTCCGTGCGCGCTCTAATCTCTCTAATTTTACATTCGTGATCTCCTCGGGAGGTATAAGTAGGGGGAAGCAATATATTCTATACCTCATCCAGAAACGCACCCTCTCGAAACCTGGCGAGCAAGCTACACCGCGATGCAGAGCGCCTCTCCTGCAGAGTCTGCCACTTGAGTTTATTAAACATCTCCGTAACGCTATCACGGTTACCAAATAACCCTGTGACGAAACGCGCCGCTCTTCTTTGGATCTTCTCTATCTCCTCCGTCAGACCGATCTGGTACGGATCCCACACTGATGAGCAATACTCAAGTATAGGTCGAACGAGTGTTTTGTAAGCCACCTCCTTTGTTGATGGACTACATTTTCTAAGCACTCTCCCAATGAATCTCCACCTGGTACCCGCCTTACCAACAATTAATTTTATATGACCATTCCACTTCAAATCGTTCCGCACGCATACTCCCAGATATTTTACAGAAGTAACTGCTACCAGTGTTTGTTCCGCTATCATACACTCCTGGAAATTGAAATAAGAACACCGTGAATTCATTGTCGCAGGAAGGGGAAACTTTATTGACACATTCCTGGGGTCAGATACATCACATGATCACACTGACAGAACCACAGGAACATAGACACAGGCAACAGAGCATGCACAATGTCGGCACTAGTGCAGTGTATATCCACCTTTCGCAGCAATGCAGGCTGCTATTCTCCCATGGAGACGATCGTAGAGATGCTGGATGTAGTCCTGTGGAACGGCTTGCCATGCCATTTCCACCTGGCGCCTCAGTTGGACCAGCGTTCGTGCTGGACGTGCAGACCGCGTGAGACGACGCTTCATCCAGTCCCAAACATGCTCAATGGGGGACAGATCCGGAGATCTTGCTGGCCAGGGTAGTTGACTTACACGTTCTAGAGCACGTTGGGTGGCACGGGATACATGCGGACGTGCATTGTCCTGTTGGAACAGCAAGTTCCCTTGCCGGTCTAGGAATGGTAGAACGATGGGTTCGATGACGGTTTGGATGTACCGTGCACTATTCAGTGTCCCCTCGACGATCACCAGAGGTGTACGGCCAGTGTAGGAGATCGCTCCCCACACCATGATGCCTGGTGTTGGCCCTGTGTGCCTCGGTCGTATGCAGTCCTGATTGTGGCGCTCACCTGCACGGCGCCAAACACGCATACGACCATCATTGGCACCAAGGCAGTAGCGACTCTCATCGCTGAAGACGACACGTCTCCATTCGTCCCTCCATTCACGCCTGTCGCGACACCACTGGAGGCGGGCTGCACGATGTTGGAGCGTGAGTGGAAGACGGCCTAACGGTGTGCGGGACCGTAGCCCAGCTTCATGGAGACGGTTGCGAATGGTCCTCGCCGATACCCCAGGAGCAACAGTGTCCCTAATTTGCTGGGAAGTGGCGGTGCGGTCCCCTACGGCACTGCGTAGGATCCTACGGTCTTGGCGTGCATCCGTGCGTCGCTGCGGTCCGGTCCCAGGTCGACGGGCACGTGCACCTTCCGCCGACCACTGGCGACAACATCGATGTACTGTGCAGACCTCACGCCCCACGTGTTGAGCAATTCGGCGGTACGTCCACCCGGCCTCCCGCATGCCCACTATACGCCCTCGCTCAAATTCCGTCAACTGCACATACGGTTCACGTCCACGCTGTCGCGGCATGCTACCAGTGTTAAAGACTGCGATGGAGCTCCGTATGCCACGGCAAACTGGCTGACACTGACGGCGGCGGTGCACAAATGCTGCGCGGCTAGCGCCATTCGACGGCCAACACCGCGGTTCCTGGTGTGTCCGCTGTGCCGTGCGTGTGATCATTGCTTGTACAGCCCTCTCGCAGTGTCCGGAGCAAGTATGGTGGGTCTGACACACCGGTGTCAATGTGTTCTTTTTTCCATTTCCAGGAGTGTATAATCATACAATAAAGGATCCTTCTTTCTATGTATTCGCAATACATTACATTTGTCTATGTTAAGGGTCAGTTGCCACTCCCTGCACCAAGTGCCTATCCGCTGCAGATCTTCCTGCATTTCGCTACAATTTTCTAATGCTGCAACTTCTCTGTATACTACAGCATCATCCGCGAAAAGCCGCATGGAACTTCCGACACTATCTACTAGGTCATTTATATATATTGTGAAAAGCAATGGTCCCATAACACTCCCCTGTGGCACGCCAGAGGTTACTTTAACGTCTGTAGACGTCTCTCCATTGATAACAGCATGCTGTGTTCTGTTTGCTAAAAACTCTTCAATCCAGCCACACAGCTGGTCTGATATTCCGTAGGCTCAGACTTTGTTTATCAGGCGACAGTGCAGAACTGTATCGAACGCCTTCAGGAAGTCAAGAAAAATAGCATCTACCTGGGAGCCTGTATCTAATATTTTGTGGGTCTCATGAACAAATAAAGCGAGTTGGGTCTCACACGATCGCTGTTTCCGGAATCCATGTTGATTCCTACATAGTAGATTCTGGGTTTCCAGAAATGACATGATACGCGAGCAAAAAACATGTTCTAAAATTCTACAAGAGATCGACGTCAGAGATATAGGTCTATAGTTTTGCGCATCTGCTCGACGACCCTTCTTGAAGACTGGGACTATCTGTGCTCTTTTCCAATCATTTGGAACCCTCCGTTTCTCTAGAGACTTGCGGTACACGGCTGTTAGAAGGGGGGCAAGTTCTTTCGCGTACTCTGTGTAGAATCGAATTGGTATCCCGTCAGGTCCAGTGGACTTTCCTCTATTGAGTGATTCCAGTTGCTTTTCTATTCCTTGGACACTTATTTCGATGTCAGCAATTTTTTCGTTTGTGCGAGGATTTAGAGAAAGAACTGCAGTGCGGTCTTCCTCTGTGAAACAGCTTTGGAAAAAGGTGTTTAGTATTTCAGTTTTACGCGTGTCATCCTCTGTTTCAATGCCATCATCATCCCGTAGTGTCTGGATATGCTGTTTCGAGCCACTTGCTGATTTAACGTAAGACCAGAACTTCCTAGGATTTTCTGTCTAGTCGGTACATAGAATTTTACTTACGAATTCAATGAACGCTCACGCATAGCCCTCCTTACGCTAACTTTGACATCGTTTAGCTTCTGTTTGTCTGAGAGGTTTTGGCTGCGTTTAAACTTAGAGTGAAGCTCTCTTTGCTTTCGCAGTAGTTTCCTAACTTTGCTGTTGTACCACGGTGGGTTTTTCCCGTCGCTCACAGTTTTACTCGGCACGTACCTGTCTAAAACGCATTTTACGATTGCCTTGAACTTTTTCCATAAACACTCAACATTGTCAGTGTCGGAACAGAAATTTTCGTTTTGATCTGTTAGGTAGTCTGAAATCTGCCTTCTATTACTCTTGCTAAACAGATAAACCTTCCTCCCTTTTTTTATATTCCTACTAACTTCCATATTCAGGGATACTGCAACGGCCTTTTGATCACTGATTCCCTGTTCTGTACATACAGAGTCGAAAAGTTCGGGTCTGTTTGTTATCAGTAGGTCCAAGATGTTATCTCCACGAGTCGGTTCTCTGTTTAATTGCTCGAGGTAATTTTCGGATAGTGCACTCAGTATAATGTCACTCGATGCTCTGTCCCTACCACCCGTCCTAAACATCTGAGTGTCCCAGTCTATATCTGGTAAATTGAAATCTCCACCTAAGACTATAACATGCTGAGAAAATTTATGTGAAATGTACTCCAAATTTTCTCTCAGTTGTTCTGCCACTAATGCTGCTGAGTCGGGAGGTCGGTAAAAGGAGCCAATTATTAACCCAGCTCGGTTGTTTAGTGTTACCTCCACCCATAATAATTCACAGGAACTATCCACTTCTACTTCACTACAGGATAAACTACTACTAACAGCGACGAACACTCCACCAACGGTTGCATGCAATCTATCCTTTCTAAACACCGTCTGTACCTTTGTAAAAATTTCGGCAGAATTTATCTCTGGCTTAAGCCAGCTTTCTGTACCTATAACGATTTCAGCTTCGGTGCTTTCTATCAGCGCTTGAAGTTCCGGTACTTTACCAACGCAGCTTCGACAGTTGACAATTACAATACCGATTGCTGCTTGGTCCCCGCATGTCCTGACTTTGCCCCGCACCCGTTGAGGCTGTTGCCCTTTCTGTACTTGCCCAAGGCCATCTAACCTAAAAAACCGCCCAGTCCACGCCACACAACCCCTGCTACCCGTGTAGCCGCTTGTTGCGTGCAGTGGACTCCTGACCTATTCAGCGGAACCCGAAACCCCACCACCCTATGGCGCAAGTCGAGGAATCTGCAGCCCACACGGTCGCAGAACCGTCTCAGCCTCTGATTCAGACCCTCCACTCGGCTCTGTACCAAAGGTCCGCAGTCAGTCCTGTCGACGATGCTGCAGATGGTGAGCTCTGCTTTCATCCCGCTAGCGAGACTGGCAGTCTTCACCAAATCAGATAGCCGCCGGAAGCCAGAGAGAATTTCCTCCGATCCATAGCGACACACATCATTGGTGCCGACATGAGCGACCACCTGCAGATGGGTGCACCTTGTACCCTTCATGGCATCCGGAAGGACCCTTTCCACATCTGGAATGACTCCCCCCGGTATGCACACGGAGTGCACATTGGTTTTCTTCCCCTCTCTTGCTGCCATTTCCCTAAGGGGCCCCATTACGCGCCTGACGTTGGAGCTCCCAACTACCAGTAAGCCCATCCTCTGCAACTGCCCGGATCTTGCAACTGAGGGGCAACCTCTGGAACAGGACAAGCAGCCATGTCAGGCCGAAGATCAGTATCAGCCTGAGACAGAGCCTGAAACCGGTTCGTCAGACAAACTGGAGAGGCCTTCCGTTCAGCCCTCCGGAATGTCTTTCGCCCCCTGCCACACCTTGAGACGACCTCCCACTCTACCACAGGTGAGGGATCAGCCTCAATGCGGGCAGTATCCCGGGCAACCACAGTCGTAGTCCGATCAGGGGATGCGTGGGACGAGCTGGCCGTCCCCGACAAACCCCCATCCGGACCCCCACAGTGATGCCCATTGGCAACAGCCTCAAGCTGTGTGACCGAAGCCAACACTGCCTGAAGCTGGGAGCGAAGGGATGCCAACTCAGCCTGCATCCGAACACAGCAGTTGCAGTCCCTATCCATTCTAAAAACTGTTTCGTGAAGAACGTCTGAACTAATCTACAGAGAGCGCAAACAAATCGACAAAATTTAAACGGTTATTAAAATACAAGATTGCCTAGTAAATGCAGTAATGCTGCTACTTGCGCACTGCTGACACTGCTCGGCGGCGGAAGGAGACTAAGCGAAATTACACTATTCAGGTACTAAAACGCGATGCTACACTCTCAAATACTATAATACGCCCGAAATTTATGAATTAAACAATGCAAGTACCAAAAACACGCAAAGAAATTCAGAATTAAACTATGTAACAAACGAGTGAGCTAGGAGTATACGACTTGCTGCTCAGCTGCTTATCCAACGGCGGCAGGGAGCACACTGACTGTGACCAACCGACACTGGCCGTTCAAAACAAAAACAGTGGACAAACGACTACGCGAAATTACACTATTCAGGTACTAAAACGCGATGCTACAACTCTCAAATACTATAATACGCCCAAAATTTATGAATTAAACAATGCATGTACCAAAAACACGCAAAGAAATTAAGAATTAAACTATGTAACAAATGAGTGAGCTAGGATTATACGACTTTGTGCTGCAGCTGCTTATCCAACGGCGGCAGGGGTTATTGTGTATTCAGTCAATATTGTGATATAGTAAAACCATTACTAAGAGAAGTACTGAGAGATTTTCACCCATTCCTGCTCCTAATCACTTCCTACATTCGGTCTACCCTTCAGTTTACGTCTATACACACACAAATGTAAATGTTCAAATTCATATGGCCCTTGAGCACTATGGGACTTAACTTCTGAGGTCCTCAGTCACCTAGAACTTAGAGTTACTTAAACCTAACTAACCTAAGGACATCACACACATCCATGCCCGAGGTAGGGTTCGAACCTGCGACCGTAGCGGTCACGCGGTTCCAGACTGTAGCGCCTAGAACAGCTCGGCCACCCCGGCCGGCCCCACCTTCCAGGCGGGATACAAAATCACCTACTTCGAAAACGCCTTCTGACAAGCGCGAAAGCTGAACGGAGTGAGCAGCTGTGTGTTTTTGGGAAGTCTTATGACCACGCCTAGGACCAACTGAAACATACAGCACAACGTCAGAGTAACATTCCTCACTTAATATAAAGCCCCAGGATGGCTGCCCTACTACGGTTGAACAGCCGTGGATAGCAACTTCTTGATCATCTTGTGAACAGTATATCAAGGTTCAGCTAAGGAAGTTTAGGTGGATGGAGTGGAGCACCACGGATTGGATTTTATACAGAAGCAGATTCTGGTACAGCAGATATGCTGTTTCGAACAGGCTGTTTTTACTTAGGATATTATTTTATTTTTAGTTCACGTTAAAGTTACGATTTTAACTTTCATGTTGTTAATTCTTTAATTCCATACTGCCACTGAATCTGATTCTACACAGCGCCGCAAATACGCGATGTTTCCTTATCATTAGTGACTTAAATAACGAGAAACTGCATCAGATACTTATTTTCTTTTGCTACGGTCGCAGGTTCGAATCCTGCCTCGGGCATATATGTGTGTGATGTCCTTAGGTTAGTTAGGTTTAAGTAGTTCTAAGTTCTAGGGGACTGATGACCACAGCTGTTAAGTCCCATAGTGCTCAGAGCCATTTGAACTTATTTTCTTTGGATTAGCGCAATGAATTTCGAGAACTTTTACATGCTAATATTAGAGATAGTATTTTTGTTTTTCCACTTACAAGTATTGTACCTCTTGCATTACACACAGTAACGCACACACTCAAATAATCACTTACACCATTTGTTTTTGTAATCCAAACATGCTGCAGAGATACTGCAGCAGTTTGGTTGCACAAAGAGTTCACAGACAGGGGTTATGGATGCTCTGAGGATTACATTATATACATAACGTTCCTGACTACAAAAGTTATTTTACCGTTATTGATTATTGAACTATCGATTACGTTTACATTTCATTGCAGATATCGGTATTTTAAAGGCAGCAGTATATTTAAAATGTATTTCCGTGTTGTTTAGAGGCTCAAATTACCGTACACTTTACGCAATGTTGAATTCTTAAAGCCATGATTCACGTACAGCTATGTAATCCTAATCATGCGTGGTTTGTCATGTATCCAATCTGTCACAAAGTCACCCTGACAGAAAGTATATAAGCGTATAGCAGAACTGAATGCCCACCTAGGAAAGTGTATGAATAAAGGAATAAAGAAGCTATGATAAAAAATACGAAGAGGCGTTGGAAATGCAAAAACGTTTAGTGTCTACAGTACAAGTTACAGTAAAAAATCCTTAGCAGTATCTGAAACCGTACGTATGCCGAAAATGTTGGTGTGTCGTTTTTCCCTCTCTACAGTTGTGAATGGAACAGGAAAAGTAATGACTACCAGTAGTACAAGGTACCCTTCACCACGCATCGTATGGTGAACTACAGAGTGTGTATGTTGATGTAGACGTAGAAACAGTGATAGGCATGCCATAAGGAAACCAGACAAGGCATTTCGAATGTGATGCTGCAGATAATTGCTGTAAAAAAGCTAATCGTAGCAATGGATTACCAAATTTGGCACAACAATCTTTCTTCTTCTTCTTCTTCTTCTTCTTCTTCTGTAGTGGTCAATCCAAGGATTGGTTTGCAACAGCTGCAATGGCAGCTTGTCTCCATTCTGTGCGTCTTTCAGCTTTTCTCTTCATTTCTTTATAGATGTTACATCCCACATCTCTCACGACTTGATCCATGTACCTCAGCCGTGGTCTTCCTCTTGGTCATTTTCCCTCGACATATCCCTCTATGATTGTGTTCAGGAGTCCTTTATGTCTGAACAGGTGGCCTGTAAATTGCACTCTTCTTTTAACAATGAAACTCCAGAAGCTTCTCTTCTCACCTGCTCTTTCCAGAACCACTTCGTTTGTGACCTTGTTGATACATTTTATTTTGAGCATGCGTGTATAGCACTATATTTCAAATGAATTTAGCTTCTGGTCTTCCTCTGTCCCGAGAGTCCATGTTTCTCACCCATAGCATGCCACACTCTACACATATGATTTCAAAAATCTTTTTCTGATTTCAAGGCTGATGCTCTTAAATGTTAAGATGTTTTTCTTCTTGTTAAAAGCAGCCTTTGCTTGAGAAATTCTGCTTCTCACTTCTGCCTTACTTCTTCCATCCCTGGTAATAGTACCGCCCAGATAAGCAAATTTATCAACTTGTTCAAGCAGTTCGTTGCCTACATGAACTTGGACTTTCACTTGATCTTTTTTGTCGCATGCCATTTCTTTTGTTTTTGCTTACTAATTCTCATATTATATTCTTCACCCATAACTTTATCCATTCTATTCAGTAGGACTACAAACGTTAAAAGAAGTAATATGTAGCAATAGATTACGAAATGTGGGACAACACACGTTGAAAGAAATCATTTGTAGCAAAAGATTACGAAATTTGGCACAATAGAGTCCAAAGATGTCATCTGTAGCCACAGATTACAAAATTTGGCACAAAAGTCGTTAAAAGATGTCATTTGTAGCAATATATTACGAAAATTGGCACAAGAGAAGTTGAAAGTAGTTATTGTGTAATCCTTACTGTATAAAGGAAGGGATTAGTGTTACAGCTGATACGTTCAACATTAGTATATGTGTCACTGAAAAGAAAAGATGCGTCAAAAAGAATTGCAGAAACTATAAACATGTTACACATCGTAGAATCATTGGAAAAACCAGTAGTAGGGGAAAGAATTCTTGGTCCTTACTAGCGTATGTACCGTTAGCGTGATTAATTTATGTCTTTTATATGAATACTGCATAATGTTTTTTTGCAAAACCGAAATGAACAGCTGAGCAAAAGGAAAAAAGAAAATGGAAATATTTGCAGGAACTACAAACATGTTAGACATCGTATAACCATCAATGCATGTCAGTTTTCTGATATTCGGGTGTCTGTCACAGTGCTTTGGAGTCTTGAAACAACTCAGACGCCCGAAAAACAGGGTATACCGATGCCTCCTCTTTAATCTTCTTCTTGTTTACCCCGGCTTCTTGAGATCTCTTGTGGAGAGACACGATGCAACAAGTTCCATAGTGGTGTAGGACAATCAATGAAGTTACACAACAGATAATACTTTAACTTTTGAAACTGCCGGTTTCTTGGAATTTATGGAAATAAAAACATTGTCATACTCTCATGCGGTTAGCAAACTTTGTGTAACGGGCTTTACTACGTCGCAAATCGTTCTAATGAATTAATTAAGCTGCTTTACAGTGTTGCTACGCAACGTAATCAACAAGGTGATACGTGTCTCAATTAAAGCTGGACCTCGATATACTGAATAAACTTTCCGTTCATTTTTATCAAAATCAGCACTTGACTGAAAATTAATTTCCAACTTCGTGCATTGAAGTCCAAATGCATTTGCAACTATTGCACGCGATTTACTGGACAGCTCTATCACGCACTGGCGTGTAATGTATTTCAAACCGAGCGCGCAGGTTTCAATTTTCCCTAATGGGCTAAACGACTCTTTTGTAATAGCTTGATGTGTCTATCTCACATATAGTTTGGATGAAACGCGATTTACTCTCCGTTCGGGTCAAGATCACAAAATAAAATTCACCACACAGGTCAGCAAACTGTACGCGCGCGCTTTTGGCAGTCTAAGTAATAACTCGTCTCAGAGTAAAAGCCGCAAATAATGTCACTTTTTATGCATACAACATTCACAACACCTTTATATTAAACGAATTATGGCATGTTATTACTAGTTAAACATTTCCGATTCCGAATAAATTTCGAGAACTTGTATTTAATTGTTCAAATGGTTCAAATGGCTCTGAGCACTATGGAACGTAACAGCTGACGTCATCAGTTCACTAGAACATAGAACTACTTAAACCTAACTAACCTAAGGACTTCACACACATCCATGCCCGAGGCAGGATTCGAACCTGCAACCGTATCGGTCACGCGGTTCCAGACTGAAGCGCCTAGAACCGCTCGGCCACTCCGGCCGGTTATTTAATTGTTAATAAGATTTTATCGCCTGAGAGGAATTATTAGTTTGCTAAAACGGATTCAGGTTCCAGTCAACTCGTGTCTGGACGATGATGTCACGAATCGACACGTACTTGGAATGAACGAAATACCTGTGCTGAAGAATACTGTCCGCTGAGTACTTTTATAACAAATTTGGTACCCCTTCCATCGCTACACGGGAAATGACGTGCATTGATAGTATAAAATAATGCATTGCCAAATTTGCCAAATAAAACCCGCAGAAAAGGACGGCTGGTTGTTGTGCTCTATCGTTTGTAAATCGTATAACCACTTGAGAAGGAGATAGAAAGGGTAAGAATGCTGTATTCCTAATGGCTTGCACAATGTTGACGTGATCAATTTATTTCTGTTAAATGCTGTGTGGTGGTTTATTGCAAAACCGAACAGCTGTAAATTGGTGGCTGTTCTTGGGAGATGGTAACGGGGAACTGCTTATGAATCTGTACAGGGACAGGGAGCTCGCAAGTTCAGCGAGCTCTACCCCTTTCTCATTTCGAGGCACCGTTTCGCTCGGGAACAGTTGCGCCTGCATTTCGAATGTTCTCCAGTGTAGAGGTAGGCAGCCAGCGTGGGCGGGGAACTTGTCAGCCGTCAGAAACAGGCGCCGCCGGTGTAGAGCGGTTCCAGCGGCGGGCGGGCGCCGTGGAGAACCGGCAGAAAATTAAGCGCAGCTCCTCAAAGGAAATGAGCCGGCCGGTCACCGCGCCGCACACCGAGGTCCCCGTCCGCTCGAATACGCACCTGGACTCACGAACAAACGTGGTGAGTGGGCGGCAGGGTTCAGAGTATAAAGCGATATCTCAACACACAAGTCTACCACCCTCTGGTGAATTATGGGCGTGCCAGGCATCGGGTGACTTGTTACAGGAACGTACTATCAAAATTACGCTTCCTCATACTGTCCTCGGAAGTACTGAACATTACTCTTGATGTTCTTGTCCAGGTTTCTATCCAGAGTCATCTGAAATTTCGCCAAGACTTTATATTTGGGCAGAATACTGTGCATTTAAACTAATATAGGCAAATTTCTGCTGTGTTTCCCGTTTCAGTTGGTCGAGTCTAGTGTACAAACAACGTGGGCATCTGAGTTGACGATGCATCACACAATCGGCAAAAATGTAAGCGTTAGAATGAAATTTTCACTCTACAGCGGAGTGTGCGCTGACATAAAACTTCCTGGCAGATTAAAACTCTGAGGACGGGAGGTGAGTCGTGCTTGGGTAGCTCAGTTGGTAGAGCACTTGCGCGCGAAAGGCAAAGGTCCCGCGTTCGAGTCTCGGCCCGGCACACAGTTTTAATCCGCCAGGAGGTTTCGTATCATCGCACACTCCACTGTAGAGTGAAAATTTCACTCTAGAAACATCCCCCAGTCTGTGGCTAAGCTGTGTCACCTCAATGTCCTTTCTTCCAGGAGTGCTAGTTCTGCAAGGTTCGCAGGAGAGCTTCTGCAAAGTTTGGAAGGTAGGAGACGAGGTACTCGCGGAATTAAAGCTGTGAGGACGGGATGTGAATCGTGCTTGGGTAGCTCAGTTGGTAGAGCACTTGCCCGCGAAAGGCAAAGGTCCCATTTCGAGTCTCGGTCCGGCACACAGTTTTAACCTGCCAGGAAGTTTCATGTAAGCGTTAGTCGCCCAAAGCTGAGAGCAGCATACATTCCCTCACGTGCTGACTAACAAACATCCAAAGCTTGACAACAGCTGTTTGTTCGTCAGCACGACTAAGGGCATGTTCGTTCTCATGTCTGCGGGACTCAAGCTTAAATTCCATATGACAGACAGTTATGAACTCGTTCGCCTGAAATCGGTCATATACCTCATATCATGTCTACTTGTCAAAAATGGGGTGTCTAGGAAACCAGCTTACCCGAATCGCTAGACAACATTCAAAGAAGTCGTATTACAAAAAAGTAGACACCAATACTTAGCTGTGACAGTTACGCAGAAGTGTCGCAAGCATAGAGCGACATAAAAAACACTCTTCTTCTGTATAAACAATCAGAAGTCTGTGTGCTACATAGACAGTACAAGCGAAGTAACGAGCGTTGACGCTTCTATCCACGTCGCTCGTCTTGAAGCTGCTATTCTACTGGGGCGTCGCCAGTCGGTCGGGGCGCTTATGTCCTCTTCACGTAGCGACCGCTTCTGTCCCATTGTCCTAGAGAGGGGTTGATAACCGTACCATTGCCTGACGTCTTCTGACAGTCTTCTCTTCTCTGTCGTTCCCGACTGGTGTGCCGGCGCTTCACGTTACACCATAAACGACCAAACAGTTTTTAAATAAAAATATCTTTTGCAAAGATACAGTTCCGGCGAAATAGTGTAATGTTTTAGGAAGTTATACAGAGACGATTCGAAAATTAGGTTAGGAAATGAGAGACTGAAAGTAATCAACGAGGTATACTGATGATGGCCGAAGTAGCGAGGATACAAAACCTCGACTGGCGTAGCAACTGGAGTGTTTCTAGAAAAGAGGAATTTGTTACCTCTAATACAAATTTCAGCCTTAGAAAGTCTTTTATGAATATATTTCCTTAGAGTGTAGCCTTTTACGTACATGATGGAAAATAGGTGTAAAGCAATTCAGACAGGAAGGGAACAGTAGCTTTTAAAATGTAATGCTACAGAAGAATGCTGAAAACTAAATGAGTTGATCGAGTAACCAAGGATGAGGTACCGAATCGAATTGGGAAAAGAATAAAGTGAAGTCACACTTTGACAGAGAACCGATTTGGCGGATAGGACATATCTTGATTCACGAAGGAATAGTCAATTTAGTAATGAAGATATGTATGGGGATATAAAAATAGTAGAGGGAGACGAAAGCTTGAATACAGTAGGCCGGTTGAAATATTGGTTGCAGGAGTTACTCAGAGATGGCGATGTTTGCACAGGTTACAGTAGCGTGGAGAGCTGCATCTAATCAGTTTTGAGACTAAACACCACAACAGCAACACACGTTCGAATAAAGGTTAATGGTAGTGAAAACATTACTGAAATGAAAGTTTGTGACAAATGAGGCACTTGACGAAGCATGGATGATTTCGAACACGGAATCGTACCTGGTTCACGAGCTTGAGAGTGAAGTATACGTGATAACCGTGGTGTAATTCGAGCTCCTAAATGAACAGACATGAAATTAGAGATGGCCTGCATACGTCCATGCAGAATCCGCTTGCCTGATGCCGTATGGAAGTGGAAATGATCGTATGGCATTGTTGGCCGCGGGGCCCCATTCGGGGGACTTCGGCCGCCATATTGCAAGTCCTTTGTAGTTGACGCCACGTCAGCGACTTGCGGGTCAGTGATAATGACATGATGATGGACACACAACACCCATTCCCCTGCCGGGAATCGAACCCGGGCCCCTTGCGTGGTAGGCGGTAACATTACCGGTACTCTACGGAGGCGGACCTCATGCTGTACGAAAATCCACTGGGCATCTACAGTGGGGTTTCGCGCTCTGCTCGCACATCCACGGTCACATGGGGTCATGTATTGTCCAACTGCACTCCGATATTATACTATTACAGTCGGCGTTATTCCACTCTGACTATCAAATTTACAGGCTTCCAGGATACTATCGCCTTAGTAATATGCTAGATGGATAGGGTTGTTATTCGAGGACAGAGCAGAGGGCAATTTGACCTCAGAACGATTACTCCGCCTGCAACCTGCATTACATTCAAATTACTCGGACAACCTGCTTTCTTACTGCTGACACTCCAGGACTGCCACGCTACACGTGACCATCAGCTTACGCGGCAGCCGCCTCAACGACGGCGAAAAACTTCGTGTTGGTGCTTCTGCGGGTGGCCTTGTGTGAACTTATAACTTTGTTTCCATTTGCGCTATATCAGAGTCGACCATGTTTTCGTCATACGACAACCGAATTTTTTGCTTTTTGACCGCCCGAGGCGGATGTTTTAACGACACCGTTTCGTAGTCCGTCCTCGGAGGCGGCCGTGAGATCTAACAATGGTAGTGACCGCAATAATAAGGGTGCTGGTAAGGGTGCACATAACAGGCGGCTAGCAAGTGCTGACACAAACGTATCTCCACCGTTTTTCACGGGTGTGCCTTGAAGATCCCCGCACCCCATTGCGTGGTCCACTAATAGATCAGTATATCGTTACTTATATTAATTGGTAAGGATCTTATAACCTTCACTGCTACAGGATCAGTAGCTGCAAAAAAAGTTTTTAATGACTTTGGAATGCCATCAGCTGACATTTTCTTTATTTGATGTTGAATATTACAATTTCGGCCTTGGACCATTTTGAAGTATTTTAGAGAGGATTTATTAATGGTACATTAAGCCATGTACATCTTTACTCCTCCTACTTCACATAATCCTTGCAAAATAAAATGGAAATAGGTTTTCCTTATTTTAGGAGAACGTTACTTTTGAGGAGTTGCAACAACTGCTCAAAGGTAATGTGCCCCTCCCCCCCCCCCTTTTTTTTTACGGGAGTTGTGGTCATGAGAGCAAAGACGTAAATGGCATATACCGCATATACTGTAAACGAACCTTCTATAAAATACTTCACAATGGACTAAGACTGCAAATGTGCAATCGTACATCAAAAAGAGAAAATTTCGGCTGAAGGCATAAGAAAATCATTTAAAACCTAAGGTTGTTGTTGTTGATGTTGATGTTGTTGTTGCTGGTCTCTCCTGCGCAAGCTTCTTCATCTCCAAGTAATAACTGCAGCCTTCATAAGTTTGAACCGCCTTTCTCTCCCTCCACAATTTTACGTTTGACACTTCCTTCAAATACGAAACTGACATTTCCTTGATGTCTCTTTGCATGCCCTATCAACCGATCGAGATCGCGACTTACGAATCGATCCTGAGAAACACCTAGTGTTGGGCGAGTTCACTTTTTCTTTAATCTGCTTTCGATTGTAAGCAAAGCTATCATTCCAACCATTTCTGGTTCTTGACAGTCCGTGTTGTTAACAGCCAGCGTCTAAAGCTAACTTGAAAATTGAAGGACCTGTATAGTTCCGGTTTACAGTCTGTAGCCTTTTCATAATTTGTCTGATTTTCGTCTTGGCAGCAGTGCCAGATTAAGCAATAGCGGGCCCCGCAGCAAATGCTAAGAAGAAGCCGTTGGTTTACTTCAGACCTCGACGTTTAGGATATAAAACCAAACAGAATTTCACAAAAAAAAGAAAAAAAAAACACTAGTCAATTTAATGTCTCTAATTGAAGCATATTCATGGGACGTTCATGTCCCATGATGTACGTTAACTCATTTTAGATGTTCTTTAATGTTGAAAACGAACATTCTCCACTGAATTTGATCAACAGAGACAAGTGAATGCGCAATACCATTTCTATATTTGGAAAACAAGATTATAATAAATGTTCCATCAGAAGTTTTTGAAACTCCGCTTCCAAGGGTTCGTATTTTTGGTGTCAATAGCATTAGGCACATTTCTTTTGAGCAGCTCAGCAGACTGCATCATCACTTGGACTTTCTTCCAAATCGTCTGTGCAAGCATTGGCGTTATTTAAAGATCTCTTCTGATGTTAAAGACCTTAATTTCCTAAGCGTTCCTGAGACACTCGTTACTTTATGGTTTGCTTCCATGTGTTTAGCTAATGCGTGCAGCACATTATCAGTTATGACAATAAATACCTGAATTTCGAAATGTTGTTTAGGTGTAAGTTTTTCTCCGACTGCAGCGATTCCAGCAGAGCAGCTGAAATGTCGCACTTTTTATTTCGTTTGCGTCGTCTTGAAATCTGTTGCTTATGTTCTTCACAGTCGTTTAGCACTTCAGCTTTTACTTCAGCATCTAAAATCTGGACCTCGTTGCTCGGACGTACCCGTTTAATGTTTTATGAGGGGCTTTTTCCGTGTTAATGTCTTGATCAGATGACCGCAGCGAAGCGCTACTGGGTTGCAAGCGTTCTAGAATTTTGTCCCGAACAGAATTGGGGCGGCTAAGCTCATTAAAAGTTTTGTAGACTGTATATTTGGCATGCATTGGATCCATTATGATATGCACATTTTCTTGGCTACTTATGGTCACACGAACCCTTAAAATATAAGTTCTTTGTGGATCATGAGAAAATACTACCTCAGTGCAATCACATTCTTATACAAATTAAGTTCATTGTGTTCGTGTAAAATAATAAAGTTAATACAGTGACTGGAATGAGGAACTGAAGGATCAGAAATTAAATTTAAATAGAGAATTATATTTGAACCGAATTAAAAGATTAAACATAAAGAGCACAGTAATTTTGGTAAGTATTTAAAAAATTAATTTTCTACAAGTTCTGATCGCGCGACCTTTATGTTACAAGGCTAGAGCCTTATTCATTATGCTACGGAGCTAATGGATAAATTCATGTTATTTTTAATCATTTTGTGTTTCACGAGAGATTTTTTTCGTCACCTTTTCAGAAACGATGGTCGACCAGAGTGTATGGCTGCTCGGTGTCAAACCAGGGAATCAGTGCTACACCACTGTCTGGGTGTTTTCAAAAAGTCAATCCCACTCTGGTGTTTCAGAGGCAAATAAGTCTGCACTGATTTTAGAAGTAAATGAATTATAACGATAAAAAATGGTTCAAGTGGCTCTGAGCACTATGGGACTCAACTGCTGAGGTCATTAGTCCCCTACAACTTAGAACTACTTAAACCTAACTAACCTAAGGGCATCACACAGACCCATGGCCGAGGCAGGATTCTAACCTGCTGCCGTAGCAGCAGAGCGGCTCCGGACTGGAGCGCCTAGAACCGCACGGCCACCGCGGCCGGCCCGCGCAGTTGAGCGCCCCACAAATCAAACATCATCATCTTCATCATCTTTGCCAGCGTATCTCACATATTCCTTTCCTCTCCGATTCTGTACATTCCTTACCTTATCAGTCCACCTAATTTTCAACATTCGTCTGAAGCACCACGTATCTTCTACTTTTGCCAAACTAAAAGTCTAGTTCCGTCGCACGTAGTATTAATGCAACGTTGGGCAGCAATGGAGCGAGGAACTCACCAGACTGGTAAGCCAGAAATACGCCATTTCGTTGTAAGTCTTTACGGAAAGGGTTCTGTGAATTAGAGTGTTTTCGTCGGAAAGAAATACAAAAGAGCAAATATGAGAGAGGGGCCTTATGATAGCAGGAGGGCGTTTTCCGCGCAGCTCATCGGGCTCGACTGACGGCCGGAGCTGATAGAAGGGCAACACGGCTGAGTTAATTTAGCAACAATAGCCAGAGCGGGCTGAAACGTGTTTTCCTTAATTAAGTTTACTGCGCAAACAGGGGCGGCGGAGCGGGCAACACCCCCCCGGCCGCCCGCCTGCTCCGGACAGAGTCGGACGCGCCCTTCCTTGCCCCTTTTCGCACTGCGTTGTGGGGTCTGTTTAGTGACCCGGCGGCCGGCAGCGCGCGGAAGAGGGCGGCGAACAGTAGGCGGGAGTGGGCGGCGGCGCCCTGCACAGTGGGCGGGGGTGGGTGCGCGCCGCAGGGGGCGCGGCTTACTGAGATCACAGGCCGCGCCCCGCGCCGCCCTCGTCGGCTAATGAACGCGCCGCCACTCACCTGGCCGCGCGCTGCTCGCCGCTCGCTCTCCCCTCGGCGGTCCGAAATGAAAACACACTTTGACGTGGCTCGGCGCCCAGCGGCTGAACTCCCAAACACGAAACCGTTTGCCGGCGCCCCGTGACTGAGGATAATGGTGCCTGCGCTTATCTCCATATCGACTGCACAGTGCTCGCTGCGCTTACAAATGCACGTTCTGTTCACCCTTTTTTATTTTTGACATTTTCTTCGTACCTGATCACATAGATCTGAGTCGAAAAAGACTGATTATGCAGTACCACGTAAAATATAGAACCAGTGTGGTGCTTCGACTGTGCTTGACTGACACACTGTGCAACACTACTAAGGGATCACTTTTTGAAAGCCCCTCAACTGTCTCCCATTCAGACGCAGAAGTTCGACCATTGAATGGAAGGAGGTCCAAAAGCATGGCGCCCTGTGACGTCAGCATCGGCCTCGCCGACGCTTCAGACAGCAAGGTGTCGATACATGCGAAGAAATGGCCACAGTTCAGAAACTCCTGTGACGTGCAAGGCGGATTAGTGTCATATCGTCATCGCATTTTACCCCAATACCGCCCAAAGCAACTGTAATGTGTCAGATTATGTGAAGGTCGACACACCACCTCTTACCAAAAGTTCGCACTTTCGACATCTCTGCGATGGAGATCAGAACTGAGATGGAGCTCAGGTTGTATAACACGCCCGGGAGTACGAATCGGTGGGGTACTTTAAACTGACTCCTCGTTTCGTGACCGTGCGCCCTGTCCACACCACGTACCTGGTAATCCCGCGGCAGTCGTACTGTTCTGCTCCACATTGCTGTTGCCTTGCCTGAAATTATCTATAGAAATATGCAAACGGGTTTAGGAGAGCCACTCAATGTTAGAACACAACACTGTCCTATGTGTGGTATGAACATCTATATTCTGAGACGATATGGAAACCACAGGTTGCACTGTTTACACTCTAAATCGTAAATGTTTATCCCAATTAACAATCTTAATGATTAACAGTCCAAAGATCATTCGTACGAGCGTACGCGTAACCGACACGACGCGGGTGATTGTTGATGATGCGGAAGCCGAATGATCGAACGAAAGTTCTTAGGCTCGTCACACATACAGATATCTGGTAATAGCCCTCCTTGTCACTAGTAATGTTGTAACACTGTTCGTAAAGTTAATTTTTCAGTTCTCAGTTCTCACTTGTACGAGCGTGCGCGTAACCGTCGCGGCGCGGCTGATTGTTGATAATGCGGAAACGCGATGATCGAACGCACGTCCTCACGCTCGCTACAACACACTGGCACTTGACTGCACTCTTATGGTGACTAATTTTTACTCATTCACATCAGTTCATTCTGGGAGACCGAACATGGCGCGGATGATCGATACTGTGCGACACGCAACGAGAGGAGACATAAATACGTTATTGACGGCACTGCTTATTTTGAATTACATCTTGACGCACTTTCCTCTGAATCACTTCCATGTTTAATCACTTTACTGTAACAGCACTTGTAGCAACACTTCAACCTGAATACTAACAATGCTGCTTACATGCAGAGCTACACACTACACAACATGACAGTTCCGTGTCCCGCGCTCGACTCACTACAGACGCGGCTGCCCGCAAAGATACTCCACAACTATGCCAGCGATATGACAGTACGCTTACAAGGTCTGCGACGCCCTGCGTTGAAACCACGCCGTTTACTTATGGGTGGCCAAGGAAAACATTTCAGAGACACGGCTACTCAGAAGTGACACGAAAATGCCTCAGGAGGTCTCATAAACAAAATCAATCCCTTGCGTCGTTGATTCCCACACATTTCGTGGTTTGAAGCGGGAGTTCACAGTGCGATGGGCTGCAGCACAACATTCTTTAATGTGTCGGCACTGCTGACATCCCCTGCACGATTCAACCCTTCACTAAGGAGATCTTCGGGCTACAATCCGATTGAAAGTGGTCTGACCCCTTTGGAGTATAGCGCGACCACTATTTTTGCCCTGGCATATGCGAAAGGTAGGTAATATACACCATGTACAAGAGCCAAGAGGGAATAATAAGAGTGGACGACCAAGAGCGAAGCACTCGGATTGAAAAGGGCGCAAGACAAGGACGTAGTCTTTCGCCTCTACTCTTCAATCTGTATAACGAAGGATCGATCATGGAAATAAAAGAGAGATTCAGGAGAACAATTAAAATTCTTGGTGAGAAGATATCAATGATATGATTCGCTGATGTAACTGCTATACTGAGTGAAAATGAAGAAGAATTACATGACCTGCTGAATGGAATGACGTGTCTGATGAGTACAGAGTAGAGAGCAAAACGAAGAATGACGAAAGCAATGAGAAGTAGCAGAAATTAGAACAGCGAGAAAATTAACATCAAGGTTGATGGGCACGAAGTGGATGAAGTTAAACAATTCTGCTACCAAGACAGTAAAATAACGCATGACGGACGAAGCAAGGAGGACATCGAAAGCAGACTATCAGTGACAAAAAGGGCATTCTTGGTGAAGAGAAGCCTACTAGTATCAAACATAGGCATTAATTTGATAAAGAAGTTTCTGAGACTGTACTTTTGGAGCACAGAACTGTATGGTAGTGAAACATGGACAACAGGGAGACCGGAACAGAAGAGAATAGAAGCATTTGGGATGTGGTCTGACACACGAATGTTGAAAATTGGGCGGACTGATAAGGTAAGGAATGAGGAAGGTCTGCACAGAGTCGAAGAGGAAAAGAATATGTGGTAAACACTGACAAGGAGAAGGGACAGGATGATAGGACCTGTTAAGACATAGGGGAATGGTTTCCATGTTACTGGAAGGGGCTTCTGAGGGCAAAATTGGAGAGGAAGAGAGACATTTAACAAATGCAGCAAATATTGAGGTTGCAAGTGCTGCTCAGAGATGAAGAGGTTGGCACATGATAGGAATTCGCGGTGGGCCGCATAAAACCAGTCATGATGATTAAAATTAAAAACAAAACGACAAAAAACATTAGTTGAAATCTGAACGTCATACGAAGCATCAAAGGTTGTCTTTTTAAGCCCTTCTGGTAGGCACCCTCTTGTGGCGTGACCATAGGGGGAAGTGACATCGACATGTACGAGAATAAAACGCCAAAGGTCCCCTCTAACCCCCCCCCCCCCCCCCCGGGCACTTTTACGTAAGTGCTGTGTCAGGCTCAGTAGTCATATAAAACAATATCATAACAATCTAACTACAATTATTTTGTTCATAATTTGTCAGCTAAGTGCAATGCTGAAAACACTGATTCTGTCTCTAAAATGAGGTACTTTGCACGGTTTAATCTACCGATAATGAAACATGTTGCCAATAATTGATTAACTATGTTTTGACTGATAATAATTCATTAATTGGGGGATTGTCAGGCGGAATAAGCTTTATAGTTTCATGCAATATCCTTGAATTAACTTCAGCTGAATATGCATTGAAATAAATCTCAATAATGAAATTTATTACTTCAGTCTATTATTAAGTAACTATTAAGTGCAACAATTAACTACGATAACCAGTCTGAAAGTTACTCTTCACCATCTATGCAAATAATTTGATAATTAACATATTTTCTCTTGATAATGGCGTGACACACTCGGTTCAGTAAGGTGAGGATTGGAAGGAACCTACTTGGTGTTTTTGTCGGGTGGAATGTAACTGCAACACTTCGATTATAAAGTGCTTGTTATTAATTGTTCAACTTCAGAGAAAAGCACAGTCACTGGCAAGCCTTCTACAATTTTATCGTACGAAAACTACGTAGATCTTACTTCCCTCGTTGTCGGTGGATCGACGGAAGTCCACGGCGGCGACGCAATGTGGCAGCGGGCTTTTGCTGTTGCGACTTGGGCCCACAGTGCGCTTCACATTTAAGTCCTCGTTTCTTCAGCACTATGCACATTAATCCATCACAACTTGCCCGGCCTTGCTTCCAGATATGCCGACCGCTACTCTCCCGTCGTACTTAGGTCCACACACTAGCCGTTAGATGTAACACAGCTAGGACTAGCAGCACTCGACTGTACGTCTTACTCCGAGCACGGCGTCACTGCTACTACTGCCCGCTGGCGCGCTCCCGCGCCCAGAGGCGCGACAAAACAATCTCTCTGACTTCAACGTTAACTAAATATGCCATGACTAGCCAGTGTTAAATATTAAATAATTTAAACATAGTATTTACAATACATATTTACACTAGACAATACATCGTATACAAACAGTTTCATGTGTTAAGCAAGCGAAAAAATTCATAGCAAAGACTGCGTTGTAGCGTCACACTCTGATCTTAGAGAATTGTTGAATCGTGCAAGGAAGGTCAGCAGTGTCGAGCATATTCAAGAATGTCGTACTGTCGCTCACCACACTGAACTATCGTTTTCGACCGTAAAATGTGTGGGGCTTTTTCGTGTCCTTCTGAACGCAAGTTTCTCTGCTACCCGTAAGAGAACCGCCTAATTTCACCGCTGGGAGTTATCGCTCTAAAAGAAATGTTGGTAAGAGGGGATGTGACGACGTTTCCATCATGTGACACGTCCATGGCGGCGTTGGCAGAATTTTGGTGAAAATCGGTGCCAGACATCACGTGAACGTCTACATATGCATCTACATATATACTCCGCAAGCCACCCAACGGTGTGTGGCGAAGGGCACTTTACGTGCCACTGTCATCACCTCCCTTTCCTGTTCCAGTCGCGTATGGTTCGCGGGATGAACGACTGCCGGAAAGCCTCCGTGCGCGGTCGAATCTAATTTTACATTCGGGAGATATAAGTAGGAGGAAGCAATATATTAGATACCTCATCCAGAAACGCACCCTCTCGAAACCTGAACAGCAAGCTACACCGCGATGCAGAGCGCCTCTCTTGAACAGTCTGCCACTTGAGTTTGCTATACATCTCCGTAACGTTATCACGCTTACCAAATAAACCCGAGACGAAACGCGCCGCTCTTCTTTGGATCTTCTCTATCTCCTCTGTCAACCCGACCTGGTACGGATCCCACACTGATGAGCAATACTCAAGTATAGGTCGAACGAGTGTTTTGTAAGCCACCTCCTTTGTTGATGGACTACATTTTCTAATAACTCTCCCAATGAATCTCAATATGGCACCCGCCTTACCAACAATTAATTTTATAGAATCATTCCACTTCAAATCGTTCCGTACGCATACTCCCAGATATTTTACAGAAGTAACTGCTACCAGCGTTTGTTCCGCTATCATATAATCATACAATAAAGGATCCTTCTTTCTATGTATTCGCAATACATTACATTTGTCTATGCTAAGCGTCAGTTGCCACTCCCTGCACCAAGTGCCTATCCGCTGCAGATCTTCCTGCATTTCGCTGCAATTTTCTAATGCTGCAACTTGTCTGTATACTACAGCATCATACTACGTCTGATGTTTAGCCTATTATTTGAGTGTGTCGACGCCTTGCTATTTGAAGCGTTGCTGAGGGCCAGAGTGACGTAGCAGAGCGCCACACTTGTGGACCGTTACAGAGGAATGCTGTATGCACCTTCCAGCTAAAATTTCAAAGTTCGGCGTCGCAACGGGAGACAATTACCGGATTTAAAAGAAGTGCCCTGTAATTGTGTTGCGCAGCGTAGTTTTGCGACTCGGGAGAGCCACAGTTCAAATTCGGGTCCGGCTTTCCAGGTTTCAGTTTCGCGTGATTTCCCTAATCACTCCAGGCAAATTCTAGAAATGCTGCTTCGAAAGGGCGCGGCCGATTTCCTTCCCCGCCTTTGAGACATTTCGAAGTGTACGTCGTCTCGAAAGACCTCCATGTCACCTGTGTGTTAAATCCAAATCTTCCTTCCTTCAGTTTTTCGGGTCATGCTATATAATAAGCTCACGGAGAAAAGTATTTGTCACGCCTTAAAAAAGCGTAATAGTCGCTTTGGGAGTCTGTACACGGTGTAGGAATGATACCGAACGGTCGAGTCACCCTGTACGGCTGGTAAGTCATGGTGGTGCAGTGACACGTTTTGTATAGTGTCCAGTGTGGAGTCAGTAAACTAATTTGGATCGATGTGGTGGCTTTCCATAAATGCTGAAAGGAGCTATCGTTTGGATGTTCTCTTGAACACACATAAAAATAAGATGTGAAACGTCCCCTTTGAAAAAATTAATGAATTACTGTGCTGATACACCTCTTACAACATTTGATTTTCAAACAGCTGAGCAGAACTGAACGTACTCAGACATTTCGCTCTTTACCTATTCTGATCAACACTAAACTGACACACAATATTTTTAGCACAACGCAATCTGACTTTCAATAATCCCTACAAAGGAATGGCCCTGACTAACATTAATCTATACCTTTCAGAAATCACTTACCTCACCAAAAATCTTCGTTACTCGAACTACTGCAATACAGCGAGCGCCACTACTGCCAGCTAAATAAAAGATTCAAACTATTGAAGGCACTAACTACTGATAGGCATAGTTAGCAAATGAAAGATTTTGATAGAGAACAAACAATGTATTTACCTTAAGTGTTCAAAAGTCATAATATATATATAGCAGTTCATGACATCCAGTCTTACAAATTTACTGTCTCTGTCCAGATCATCCACTCTCAAAACTCCGCCATCTCACTCCCCACATCCACCACTGCTGGCGGTCTACCTCCAACTGCGCAACGCTATGCGCTGTTAACAGCCAGCTGCCCAACACTACAATAGCAAATTCCAACAATGCAAACCAGCCACAGACTGCACACAGCACAGCCAGTGATTTTCATACAGAGCGCTACGTGGCGGTGGCGTTACCAAGATAAGAACCTAAACAGCCTACTTACAGATGCTCTCTCTGTTAACATATCAGCGTGTTGGTCCAACCTGTCAATAAAGGATGGTGTGCTATCCGTAGCCATGTAAGTGACAACAGTTATCAGGAAAATATAGTAACCCACAGAGATCAAAGAGTATTGTCACGTCTTTTTAATGGCATTCCGCTTCAAACCTGGCCGGTATTAGTCGGCATTGGCGTCACGTCTCCTTGAGATGGCCTAGGTTTACATGCAAACGCATAAACACTCTGTAAGCCTCTCTTCAGCGCAAGGCAGTTGTTCTACGTACCAGTATTATCAGTCCTCTTACCTACTCCATACGTGTATTCATCGAGAGAAGGGTGAACGTCTCTTAGTCTTTGTATATGCCTCAATCTCTTATACATGTTTGAAGGTACCTATACCAGATACACGTCGTGCCAGCGTAACGGCTGAACAATCTTCTTCTTTAAATAAATCCAACAGTGTTTCGCGACAACTACGTTCTCCTTCTGACGGATTCCCATTTATACACCCAGAACATTTCGTGTTATACTTTAGCATGGAGTATACCCACCTGTGACGGTAGCAGCACGCCTCTCTGAATTCATTCGATGTCTGTTGCCATGCCTACTTGATAAGCATCTCATAATCTGTAACAATAATCTAAAACTGGCTGCATTAGCAATTTGTTTGCAATATCCCTTACAGATGCGCCGCTATTCAGCAGAATCTTACTACAAACCTTGGTATTCGATTTGTTATCACTGAAACTCACTGTACGCGGTTATTCCGTATCACATCGGTTCCTAGTGTTACTTCTAAATACTTGTATGAAGTGCCCACGATCTTTATCATTAATTTTGTAATCAGTCACTATCGGGCTCTTCCTTTTGTTATAGGCACCATTTCAAATTTAGACATATTTAAATAGTGCTTACTTTTTTCGGTGTGTTTATGTTCTCAGAGTCAGAGTAGCCCCGTGCAAGCAGCGACAAGCGAAAAAGTTAAAAATAGAGAAAGTCCGAAGTTTTACTCGCACCGTGGCAAATTACGTGAAATTCATTTCAGCGAAATCGGGGCAGAAGTAAATAGCAACTTTCAGGAATGGTTTAATCAACGAGAGGACTTTGAGAAGAAGTACAAGAATATGTTTTCTTTAACGTTCACTGTATGAACCTTTCATGCAGTCATAACAGGACGCAACGAGTTCTGTAACGGAAGTGGTTCAAATGGCTCTGACCACTATGCGACTTAACTGCTGAGGTCATCAGTCGCCTAGAACTTAGAACTAATTAAACCTATCTAACCTAAGGACATCACACACAACCATGCCCGAGGCAGGGTTCGAACCTGCGACCGTAGCGGTCGCTCGGTTCCAGACTGTAGCTCCTAGAACCGCACGGCCACTCCGGCCGGCCTGTAACGGAAGTCCTTGGATGGCAAGGAACAGCAGTGAGCAGTCGAGTAAATGTTGCAACGCTGCCCAATAGATATCACCAGGTTCTTTTAAGGAAAGTGGTGATGCAATGGGCTGAGTCCTAAAGCAAAGCAGTGATCACGAATGAATAAATGAAGTCACAATAAAATGAGTTTTCTTTGTAATTATCCATATCCATTTTGTAAATTTCCTGTAAGACAACGGTGGTTCTGACTCCGTTAATGTACCATATGCTTGCATCAGTTAAAGAAAGTGGTATATCATTGATTTCATGCTACCAGATATTTCATATGAATCTCCTAAAATTCTGAACGAAGTTTATTGTAAAGATGAGCGACATAAAGGGCCAAACTGCTACATTGCAGCATGGCTGGCTTAGACATACAGTCGTAGCTCTGTAGCTCTAAATTTTACTCTACGCAATAACAAGAAATTGTGACATATGCAGAGAGTAATATATCCAATTTTGTGTGGTTTGAGCAGGTTTAGTCACCGATACCAATACCAATCATACAAACATTGCGATACAACCGAAAGTAGGAATGCTAGTCTTGCAAACGCATTATCTAGCAATAATTCCTTATATCTGTAACCGATCCATATACTTTATTATTGAGTAACTTATGTCAAGGATGGTTTTACATTTCTGTAGCCAGGTAGCCTTCTTACGAGAAGTCATTTTCATCTGTTCTTTCGAATGGCTGAACTACAAACTGTACATACAATCGAACGAGTTCGGCACACGACTTTGCGACGAATAAAAGCAACCCCTGAAACCTTCCCGTCTCCTTGTAACCTCCCCCTCACTTATCGACCTTAATGACAGTGAAAAATGAAACCGCGTGTACCTAATGGGAATTCTGGAAAAGCAATCGTCACCGAAGTTAATCTGTCGGTAAAGAGGGAGGAAAGGGTTACATCTAAATGAAAGTAAAAATTCAAATGAAACTGGTGGAAATTAATTTTGAAGTAGGGGTAAAGTTAATAAAGAAAGTAAATGTGCGGCCGTTACGTAAACAATTAACTAGCGGTAATTAGATATTTGAGATTTGGGGGAAATTACGGTCGCCAGTCCTAAGGACAATTACTATAATAACTGAAAAAGAAAGGTTATTACACATATAATTAGCACTAGAAACGTGGCAACTGGAGGTTGACACGTGTAGTGTGAAAACTGAAAGTTTGTCAGAAGTAATAAATTTCGCTACACTCTGACTTAATTTAGCAAAAGAGTTAACAAAACCGGAAAATCGAAAGTTAATTTAGTGACTGAAGTTAATAGTGAGCTTTCTTTCTGAAGCACATCGAAATTCAGTAACATACGGTTAGTCTTGGACTACCTCAACAATCATTTCAAAAGCAACTTGACTCTACGCAATTTAGAAACAAGAGATTTAACTTTGAACTTGAATTAAATGATTCTGAACAATTAACAACAGTAAAATTTAGTACGTACCAAGCTGAGCTGCAGTCACAGGTAACTAAAATACGGTAACAAAACTCGCACTCTTAATTTGTGCTTGTGCAATCTAAATATTGTAGCCAGCTGAACTTTGAAATTAAAGCAGTGAAATCGAATGATGCTGGCGTTTGAATTTCAACGACCCTCGGGCTCATTTCGGAAAAGGAAGGGACCCTGCTTGACAATGCAATTGGGACAATGAGCAACAAAGGTTCATGCTAAGTTGCTGTAATTTTGCGAGGCAAATGGAACAATTTGAAAAGCTGAGGTCTGCCATACAGTTCTGAAACTTTACGTGCTTTTAGTCTTCCTTGTTGGTTGATTGAAGGTTTGAAGCCGTCGATCGAGGAGGTGGCGACAGTCACTCATTGTCGGCCGTCGCTATTGCAGAAGCTGGATGTTGGCGCGCCTTCTTCTCGACACGGTCACCAGGCGAAACGGGCTCTTGATGTGCGCCAGCTAATGCTTCCCGTCCGTGACACCATGTCAGAAACTATCATCGCGAGTCGAGCGCAATTACATGCTGCCAAACCCCGAAAGCGCGGCAACTCGCGGGAGCGTCACACAACACACCTGCTCCACTCGCTACTCCAGCCAGACTCCGACAGCTCTGCCCGCGCTCCACGCGGCAGAGTTAACACTACCAAAGATCCTACACACTTTGAGTCTTCACACGACCTATCGATGTAATCGTTCGATAGAAGTATTCCCTAGGCAAGACCCAGCGTAAAAATACAAATAATATTTACGAAACAAACCAATTATACATCGACATGAGTGCATATATATATATATATATATACAAACAGTAAAACAATTACAATATATAAAGAGACAGAAATGTCATATCTTGAGGTAACAAAACAAGGAAAAAAAATAATAGTACAATAGATGGAAATAGGAGGATATGCATTTCCGGCGTTACACGTGCCCCACATTGTCTGAGGATGTTCGTGTAACGTAAACAGACTCAGAAAATGTCCCAAAAAAGAAACAGCGGAAATGCATATGCTCAAAACATCAACAAAATTTAGCATTCGTCTAATTAATCATAAATCAATTTTTAGGCCATAATAATTGAGTGGAGACACTCCTAATCTTATTTCACTCTGTCATCTTGCACAAAATAAAACAGGATGACAACATATTAAAATTCATAGAAGATATAGAAAATGGTTTAGCTATTCCAAACTCGTCAAAATCCGTAACACTATCATGAAATGGAATACTATTTACAAAATTAATCAGAGTACATGGTCATAAAAACAGGTAGATCAAAATACGCAAATTAATTATTAATTACATAGAATACAAATTTTATATAACCTTTTCGTAATTAATACGCTTGCCATGAGAGTCCACTTAATGCTAAACAAGAAAATAATATTCAGTAGATCGAAAGAACCATAAGTATTGACAGCAGAATTCTTTCACATCATCTGGCCGGGAAGAAAAACAATTCCGCCTTCCGTACTCGCAAGTACAAAGAATGCCGACAGCGGCACAAGAGCTGACAGCGGCACCGCCTCGCCAGTATTGTTGCGCCCGCCTGTGCGGCACGCTTGATCTCACTCGCCTGTGTAACGGCATTTCCAGAACGCATTTCCGGCGTTACATCCTCTATATCTCTTTTGTTAATGATAGCCTTCCCCTTTACAATAACCTATGTAACCTTTCCTTAAGATTTCTATCTCTTGCTTAATAATAACAAATGAAATCTTCCCTTGGAAATTTATTCTCTTTCTTTATCTTCGCATACAAATTTAATTGCTGCTTTTTAAAAGTGATTTTCGGATTATTTCGACGAAACATGGAATGTGTCGTCGTCGTGTGGCCCTCAGTCGTTATCTGCAATAAACCAAAACTGTTCCTTACCTTTTTTTACTGTTACTGAATCGCCATCTGACTGCTACATCGAACTATGACATGAATATACTTACTCTGTTTTACGATACTCTGTTAGCTGCTGGTGGGCTTTCATAATAAGTGGCTGTATTTATTACCAAAGCTGACGTTATTCTTTAATAGCAAAGCTGACGTTATTCTTTAATTAATTTGACAGAAGTTACGTAATTCGTAGTTAAACTTTTTCTTGACAAGAATAAAATTTTGCAAAGTTTTACGTTGATGGTCTTTTGGATGGATTATAATTAGAAATGCAATATTTCTGGCTAAAGCTGAATGAAATGACTTTACAAACGTTCAAATGGGACTTACTTTTTTACAATAATCTTACAACTAGCAATGTGCAAACATACCTTCAGTAGTCTTGAGTTTCTCAAAAAAATTAATTCAATAATATTAGTGCCTCTTATTATAATAGTTAGCTGATGTCTCTGTACATCCGTTTATAATCTCTTGTAAATCATAGCTAGTGGCTGGCAGGCACACCGCTCCTCTCAACTTCTCGCTTCAGACTTGCTACCGACTCGCTTCACTTCTCGCTTACTACTGACTTCCTACGAACGCTAAAGTGCAGTCTCTCTTGCCAATAATGCTTTCTGGTGCAGACAATTCCTGCTACCATTACAAAATGTATCAATGTGCGGTCTTTCCCGCTCTTTTCCTAAAATGTATCCGTACGCGGTTTCTCCCGCCTTTTTTAAAATTATATCAATTTGCGGTCTCTCTTGTCAACAATACTTTGGTGCAGACATTCCCTGCTACCACAATCATTTCCAACATGACAAATATTAATTATTCCAACTTAATCCTATTTATAAAATATAAACATCTTTCATAAATTGTGATTTGACAATAAACAATAGAAATATACACGTCTTACACCCATAATAGAAAGGGCTTGAGCGGTATGCACCACTGTAAACAGGAAGCTCCGCTTCAGTGTAGCCTATGACGCCATTTAACTAATGCAAACGCAGTGCAGCATTATACGTAACAGGGCTCCGTAAACAGTGATACGTCATGTCGATATCAAACACTACATTGCTACGCAATGCAGTGTTCGATGTCACCCTATATTGTACAGTATCAATACTAATTCAGGAGTAAATGCTCAACCACAAAGACCAATGTGACTCACCGAACTGCAACCACCCGTTACAGATTTACAGGTGGTTTTTAACGGCAGAAAATTTTCTGCTTCATTTGAATCTCTGTTCATTTTCGACTTACATAAATAATCGATTTTAAGTACTGCTTGGTTAAAAATTTGTGAACAAAGCTATGGGATATCAGAGACAGACTTGATAATTACATTGAGTCCAAGATTAGTCTGATCAATGGAAAGGATAGCGTTCCTGAAAGCGTAAGTGCTCTCTGCGTAGAAAGATACCAAAGAGTGGTAAGGTACGTATAACATCCAAAATTTCAGCGCAGTCGCTAACCTCTACACGTATTAGTAACTCTTTAGGAGGTCAAAGGAAGATTAGTGTTTAGCTTACCGGCGACAACGAGGTCCTTAGAGATGGGGCACAAGCTTGTGTTAAGGAAGGCTGCGGAAGGGAATCGACAGTGCCTTTTCAACGGAACCATTCGGGCATTTTCCTGTAGTGACTGAAGGAAATCAACATAATCATTTGGCCATCTGCTTTGAGGCTGGTTTGGACTCGACATACCTCCAGAAACTTTTGCTTTCCTCCTTGCGGTCTGTTGACGTCATCCAGCATGCGGCATCTTCTTCTGCCCTTCCCTCTCTTCCCCGGAATAAAACTTTCAGTTGCCTCTACTAAAGGCAATCTCGTCTCAAATTATACCCTACCCAGTCAAACTTCCTGTTCTTTACTGTCACCAACATCATCCCAACTTCTCCAACTCCTTTCAGTACCCCTGCATCCCTGACTTTTATCAGTCCTGTTGTTCTCCTCCATTCTGTGCCACATCTACATTTCACAAGCTTCAGTTCTTCTCCCGTCCTGCCTTCTCAATGCCCACCTTTCAGCTCCGCACAAGGCCACGCTCCACCTGAAGATTTTCACTAATGGCATCGTTGGTTATGTTTTCATGGCACTAGCTGAGAGATTTTTCTGCTTTTCAGATGCCTGTCTCGCCAACGCCATTCTGATTTTGATGTACTGTTTACAATGCATATCTTCCCTAATGCAAGTTCCCAAATACTTCGCTCTTCTTTTCTGTTAGTCCATAACCACAGTTTTCCTTTTACTTTTATTTATTTGCATAGTTTATGCTAGAAGGCCTTCATTCGGGTCTTTTAGCATTTAAGTCAGTGTCCGATTATTTTTTGCAAGAATCCTCATGCCATCTGCGAATCTTACTCGTTCTGTTTTCCATCCACCTATTCTGATGCTGAGTTTCCCATGCAAACAGCTTTCCACTTCCTCCTCCAAATAAATATCAAATAGTATCGGTGAGGAACTGCATACTTATCTGACCCCTCTCCCGATCTTGCTTTCAATCCCTATTCGCACACTTGCCTTTTGATTCAAGAACAGATTGGCGGTCAGTCTCCTCTCCTTCCACTTTAAGTATTTTCTCTTCAAGATACCCTGCAGGTTATTCCACTGTACTCTGTCAAAAGACTTTTCGATGTCTATAACGGCCGTAAATACTTTGTCATTTTCTGTGTATCTTTCAGCAATAGTCCTAAGAAGGCAAATGGATCTCGTGTCCGTTTGCATCTTCTGAAACCATATCGTACCTCCCCAGTAGTTTATTTCGGCGTTCCGTACAACCTTCTGTTAAGAACTGAAAGAAGAACTTTTTCTGCCAGCGATATTAGGCTGATAGTCCTGTGTTCTTCACACATTTTAAAATTCATATTGTTTGCGATTATGACTATTGTGTGAATAACAAAGTCCTCTGGCCAATTTCCTTTGTCGCAGGGGTAATTTAAAAGATAGGTCAAATCTTTTTCGCCTGTTTCTCTCATATTCCTTAAGATTTCAGTTGGAGTATGGTCAACATCAGACGCTTTGATGTTTTCTTTATTTCCTTCAAAGCCTAACTTGCTTTTGACCCTAACATAGTCTCTCCCCTTTCCTATTCATTTCCTGCTTCTTCCTTTTTAATTTGCAAATCGGAAGGTCTTTGATCAGTTTCATAGCGCCTTTCAATGCACTCTTTCCACCTATCCTTACCTTCATGTGGATCGGCTAACAGAGTTCCGTCTTTCCTTTCTTTCTCCACGTTAGGTATGTTCTTCTCTTCCTAAAATACTCTCTCTTTGGATACTCGATATATCTTTCCGTGCTCGCCCTCTTTCTCCACTGTCTGATTATCTGAGCAGATTTCTCATGTCCATTTTTCCACGGGCTCGATCAGTTACTTTTCTCAGTTCGCAGTTCCGTCTTCTGTTATTTCCTTTTCCTTCTTCAGTCAGTGCATTTTTCTATTTGCTCCTTAGTGCCATCTTCTAGATCATGTCGTCCGTAAGCCATGGTTTTCTTCTCTTCTTGCACTTCAAGAGTCCAACAAAATCTTTACTGGTTGTTTTCAGGGTGTCCCTGAAGCGGATCCACAGTTCGTATTCTCTCTGTGTTTCCTCTCGTTTTCCACTACTGTATGAAATCGCGGAAGACCTAAGGCTTGATGGCCGCCCGCAGATGTGAACCGTCGTCTTCCCAAGGCCAGGGCGCTAACCAATGAGTTGACGAGGTAAGAAGCAGTAAGTGCAGCGCAGAAACCACCGACAGTTTTTCTTCGAGGGAGAAAACAGGCTGACACGAGAAAAGGATTCGACGTGTCTACAGAACGATGTCATCCCTGTCTCCGCTTATACAACAACAAATACATTTCGCTATGTAATGGGGACGTAGTTTCGGAAAACTAACAAGGCAGCTTGTAAACGTTGTTACCTGTCCATTCCGTGTTTGTCTGCAACAAAATTTTTCCATTCCATTGTAAGCTAGTGGTATAGAAACCGTGTTGAATTACTTCAAAACAAAATCATCTCGGTTGCAGGCGTAGTTAATATCAATAACGCGTTCCGCCCTTTTAGGTTCAAATGGTTCAAATGGCTCTGAGCACTATGGGACTTAACATCTGGGATCATCAGTCACCTAGAACTTAGAACTACTTAAACCTAAGTAACATAAGGACATCACACACATCCATTTCCGAGGCAGGATTCGAACCTGCGACCGTAGCAGTCGCGCGGTTCCGGACTGAAGCGTCTAGAACCGCTCGGCCACGGCTGCCGGCCTGCCCTTTTACGGCATCATTAGATTGTGCGAAAGTAGAGGCATATGTAACCCATTCGTAAGAAATCAACTGCCAATTATATATGGCTTTATGACGGATTGATTACATCTTCGGCTACTTTTTCCTTGTTTGATGATGCCCCACAAGGGTGAAAAACTTTATGGGTAGTATACAGGATGTATCAAAAAGGTTGGCGAAAACTTACACGACTGAAAGCACACGGGAATAGAAACACAAATGTCCCAGTAAACACGGGTCTGCAAACGAGCCGCTTGCGGGATAATCACGACTTTATGGCTCCACGCCACCACTGAGGGCATTGTTTGTAACATCGTCCGGTCTCCCCCTTGTGCACTTGAGGCCGTCCTGTATTCGCTGTTGACACAACGGAACATTGGCGAGAGGTGGAGTTGGAATCACACCACAGAGGCAGAACGTGCAGGCCGGACACAGTACACAGTCTCAGAGGGTATCAGTCGCGTCTGAGGGGTGCCACGTGTGCTGCGTTGTAGCTATAGTGGAACCGTACGAAGAGTATGCGGATGTGCATTTCATGTACGGTGGGACTAATGGCCATGCACGGAAGGCTGCACGCTTGTACCAAGAAACAAATCCTGATCGTAGACATCCCGAAAGTCGTACATTTACAAGGGTCCATCAGCGCCTGAGAGAACACGGTGGTTTTTCACATCGCAGAGCAGGAGGTAGGCCTGCTCGCATTGCGCCTGAGGTTGGGGGTATGGTGTTTGAAGCAGTACAGCGCTCTCCAGGAACCTCGACAAGAAGGATTGGCACACAAGTGCCCGTACTAAGCCACAGAAGTGCATGGAGAATTTTACGTCGCAATTTACTGCACCCTTACCACTTGCAACGAGTTCAATGTCTCAGTGACGCGGACATTGCTCCTAGAATGACGTTTTGTCAGTAGCTGCACAGCAGGCTGTAGTAGACCTCCGTTTCACATTTAACATTCTAACATTCTGCGTGGTGTCTGTTTGTTCTATATCGTGTCTCCCTACCACTTTCGTGCAACGACGCTCTGAGCTTGTTTTTTAGGGAATTGACTAGTTTGAACCTGCGACCTGTTGCTGGTAAGGAGACGCCAGACCACACATGACATGTAGAATTCAGAAGAGTTCAGTGAGACTAGCGATGATATAACCCAATACTTAATGATTTCAGCGTCAGCTCCACTGCACTCCCTCTAAAACAATCTTAATACTAACTAAATTTACTGGAAGGGGTTCAAGGCTTTCCTATTTTTAGTTAGCTGTTAAAATAACGTCGAAAAAGCAGTTAAGTTTACCATTGGAAATTTTATTCTACTCACAAAACATCGTTTATAAATTGCACTATTGATAAAACGAAATGTTTTAATACAGGATGGTAAAAACTAACTGCGTTCAACAAAAATGTGAACGAATATTCCCTGAATGGGTTTCCAAGTTCTACAATGGATCGAAAGATGACCTATGCCATATCACATGTATAATCTAGGTTTAAAGTAAGTTTCACAAAAGAGAAAACTATCAAAATGGTCTACAGTAACCCTCAATTATCTTTATTAACTTATCTAACTTGTCGTAAATTACAGTGGCTGATGTGGATTCTCAATAAATATACAACAGAAAAATCATCGCTTTTCAGATTTTTACTTCAAGTGGCAAATGTGAACACCATGAGCTTTAATTGACGATCGACACTAGTATTACGCAAAAAGGGGGTGTGACAGATGAGACTTCTGCAGTTCTGAGAGGAGCTTTATGCGCTGTTATGCGGCATCGCGTGCGTTCATTACCTTGTTGGTGTTCGTCAGGGGGCGGCGAGCAGCACAGCTCCGCTCACCTCGCCGTCTCCGAAGCAACTCTCTCCTAACTTATCCTTACTACAATTTACCGAATTTGGTTTAAAAAAACTATCTGGCTGTGTTTTCATCTGATCAATCAGGGTCTCAATGTTAACCTTAAACTCCGCCTACAAAAATTCTGTCTATCCAATGAGTAACGTTATATTTTTCGTGTTGGGGCAATGTTTTTAAAGTTTGCAACGTAACAGAGACGCGAAAAAGTCTCACGCTTAAACTAGCAGCTAGTGTGGTCCTTTTAGCGTTATCGTAAGATCTATACTGTTCTTCTGGAGCGCTCTATCTTTTATCATGGGCTGGGGGATGGTCCCGACGTAAGAGAGACGCGAAAAAGTCTCACGCTAAAACTTGCGGCTGGTGTAGCCCTTTTTGTGTTATCGTAAGATCTATACTGTTCTTCTGGAGGGTTCTAGCTTTTAACATTGGCTGGGGGGTGGTCCTGACGCAACAGAGACGAGAAAAAGTCTCACACTAAAACTTGCGGGTGGTGTGGTCCTAGCGGTTAGCTGGCGACGTGGGTGTCCGTCCGTCCCTTATCGTAGGGCCTTCCAGCTTAACACGGTTCTGCTCTCAGCTTCTGTTCTCGTTTCTCCCCCCAGAACTGCGTCTGTCTCACGGTTGGAAGGTATGACATGCATTTAGGCATTCTTGTGTTAGTCTGTGGTATTCCATTTGCTCACTCGTTACTCGTGTTACTTTGGATAATTTAATGTCACGATTTATTCGGTGCTATGTGACATACTACTGGATTTGCTTATCATGTCAGGGTTTTCATGGAAGGTGTTGGATTTGCCTGACACCTTACAACATTTTATTTGCAGACGAAGCAGGATTCATACGCGCGCCGGCCGCGGTGGTCTCGCGATTCTAGGCGCGCAGTCCGGAACCGTGCGACTGCTATGGTCGCAGTTTCGAATCCTGCCTCGGGCATGGATGTGTGTGATGTCCTTAGGTTAGTTAGGTTCAAGTAGTTCTATGTTCTAGGGGACTGATGACCACAGCTGTTCAGTCCCATACTGCTCAGAGCCATTTGAACCACTTGATACACACGCGATAGTGTGTTTAACTGTCATAGACATTTGTGGTGTGAAATAGACCCACATGCTCTTCATGAGTCACCACATCAGCAACGTTTCTCGCAGAATGTGTGGCTAGGGTACTAGGGTATCAATTCATTGGGCCACACATTCTTCCACCACAAGGAATGGAGGTACCTTAGCTTTCTGCGGCGTCATCTTCCAGGATTGCTTGAGGATGTTCCCCTTCAGCAACGTCAGAGTGTGTCGTACATGCATGACAGAGCGCCAGCACATTTTTCTGCTGCTGTCAAACGGCATCGACCGCGCAGATACGGCCAAAGATGGATAGGTCGAGGCGGAACTGTACCTTGGCCTTCAAGATCACCTGATCCAGATCCCTCGCGTTTTGGTTTCTGGGGTCACCTCAAAGAATTCCGGAAGGATGCATGGATTTTGGAAGGATTCGAAATTCATTGCAGATACGAGCACAGTATTGCATCCAGATGCAAGGAAAACACTTCGAACACCTCCTTTAATAAACACTCCATACGTGAAATGTGAACTGATTGTTATATAAAACCCAATAGTAAAGTATAAATATCAAATTAATGTGTACTAACTAGGATGACGTCGGTGGCGGCTTGGAACCATACAGTCGTGATTATCTCGCAAGAGGCTCCCTTGCGCACCCGTGTTTACCGGGACATTCATGTTTCTATTATCGTGAACTTTCGGCCGTTTAAGTTAGCGCCATCCTTTTTGATACACCCTGTATAACGTTGCAGCCAAAACTGTTTTTATTCTGGAAATGATATGTCTGTTTTTCTCATACTTTTACAATACAGAAATTGATTGTGAATAACCAGCAACAAAACTGATCACAATCCTCGTGTTACACCAAGATTGACAGGTGTCAGACGCATTGCAGAATAGTTGTCATTCGTTCAGTGAAAAGATTCAGTGAATACATTGAACAATTGCACAAAAAACACCTTCGTTTTTAATACATAGATTATTAACTTTGGTGCATGATCGAACGACACAAACGTAACACCACACTGTACACACACCCATCACACTCCACAAATTTACTTGACGCAACTCTCACATACCCGCAAGGGAAGAAGCCAAAGTCCGCGGCGGAAGAAAACCCTTTCGGACTTCGCGGCTTAATTCACTCCTTACGAGCCTCCCAGCCAACAATGCCATACGATTCTACTCTACTTTATTAACTTTGGTAAGTAAGAATGAAGTACAGAATGTAAATAAAAGCAAGACGAAACCTGTCCCTAAAGATAAAAGTTTCAATTTACACTGCTTTGCGTAGGTTGTGTCTGCTACGAGGTAGACTTTAAACTTTGGTAGATAATAATAAAGCAAAATTTCTTAAAGAGATAAACACTCTAGGTTGGAAAACAGGCTTCATTATTTTGTATTTTCCCAAGAACTCGTTTCCTCCTGTTTAAGGAATCTTCAGATTGGCTGGCAAAACAGGTACACTACTGGCCAATAAAAATGTTACAACGCGTAGATGACGTGCTACAGACGCGAAATTTAACCGACAGGAAGAAGATGCTGTGATATGCAAATGATTAGCTTTTCAGAGCATTCACACGAGGTTGGCGCCTTGGCGACATCTAGAACTTGCTGACATGGGGAAAGTTTCCAACCGATTTCTCATACACAAACAGCTGTTGACAGGCGATATCTAGTGAAACGTTGTTGTGATGCCTCGTGTAAGGAGGAGAAATGCGCACCATCACGTTTCCGACTTTGAAAAAGGTCGGATTGTATCCCATCGCGATTGCGGTTCATCGTATCGCGACATTGCTGCTCGCAATTGTCAAGATCCAATGACTGTTAGCAGAATATGGAATGGGTGGGTTCAGAAGGGTAATACGGAACGCTGTGCTGGATCCCAACGGCCTCGTATCACTAGCAGTCGAGATGACAGGCATCTTATCCGCATGGCTGTAATGAATCGTGCAGCCACGTCTCGATCCCTGAGTTTGCAAGTCAACAACCATCTGCACGAACAGTTCGACGACGTTTGCAACACCATGGACTATCAGCTCGGAGACCATGGCTGCGGTTACCCTTGACGCTGCATCACAGAAATGAGCGCCTGCGATGGTGTACTCAGCGACGAACCTGGGCTCTACCCTTCATTCGATCCCTGCGAAACCATACATTCCAGCAGGATAATGCACGACCGCATGTTGCACGTCCTGTACGGGCCTTTCTGGATACAGAAAATGTTCGACTGCTTCCCTGGCCACCACATTCTCCAGATCTCTCACCAATTGAAAACGTCTGGTCAGTGGTGGCCGAGCAACCGGCTCGTCACAATACGCCAGTCACTACTCTTGATGAACTGTGGGATCTTGAAGCTGCATGGGCAGCTGTACATGTACACGCCATCCGAGCTCTGTTTGACTCAATGCCCAGGCGTATCAAGGCCGTTATTACGGCTAGAGGTGGCTGTTCTGGGTACTCATTTCTCAGGATCTATGCACCCAAACTGCGTGAAAATGCAATCACATGTCAGTTCTAGTATAATATATTTGTCCAATGAATACCCGTTTATCATCTGCATTTCTTCCAGGTGTAGTAACTTTAATGACCAGTAGTGTATTAAACACTTATGCTGCTGTCTATGTAAATGCGTTAGCAGGAATACACACTTGTCAATATTTTAAGATCATTGCGTAGTGCCCTGGAATAAAATATTGCTGAGCACACGTGCAGTCACGTTTAACATATATAAGCAAAACCGCAGCGGGCAGTTGCCTCTGTCGAGTTTTAAGAGGGCAGAGCGGTGTTTGCCTGCTAAGACTTTTGCATGGACGGCAGCATGTGTTTAGTACCTGTTCCACTAAACCGTTTGAGGATGCATTAGACAAGGAGAAACGTCTTAATGGCAATATAATTAATAGTTCAAAATGGTTCAAATTCCTCTGAGCACTATGGGACTTAACATCAGAGGTCATCAGTCCCCTAGATTGTGGAACTACTTAAACCTAACTAACCAAAGGACATCACACACATCCATGCGCGAGCCAGGATTCGAACCTGCGACCGTGGTGGTCGCTCGGCTCCAGACTGGAGAGCCTAGAACCGCTCAGCACACCGGCCGGCAATTAATAGTAAAGCCTGTTTTGCAGCCAACACTGTTTATGTCTTCATATCATTTATCAGTGGTTGCTGTACCACACGGTTACGAATTGGAAAAAAAATTCGATAAAATATAAGAACGCAACGTCACCAGTCACTAAATTTCAAGTCTTTTATGCCACGTTTCGGATGTTTTGTTCTACCATGAGGAGTCAGATCCGGTGTTGAAAAAAATGGCTCTGAGCACTATGGGACTCAACTGCTGAGGTCATTAGTCCCCTAGAACTTAGAACTAGTTAAACCTAACTAACCTAAGGACATCACAAACATCCATGCCCGAGGCAGGATTCGAACCTGCGACCGTAGCGGTCATGCGGTTCCAGACTGCAGCGCCTTTAACCGCACGGCCACTTCGGCCCGCTCCGGTGTTGAGGCCAGGTGAATTTCTCCTGAGTAAATTAACGACATCGAAATATGTATAGTCTTGTTCTTCTTCCTTGTGCACTTTCTTTGAGAGCACAGGTTGTTTGCTTAAACCATTCGCTTTTTACAAATGTAAAGTTGTTTCTTTTAACAATAGTTATTTTTCGGCACAATCGCCATTCCAAAAAGAATTTAATTTTCAGTTGTAATTGTGTGTGATAGCGTCGCAAGATAGACTGTTCTAAGAAATGAAATTTGAACTGTTACAGACATTTCAAAATGCTGTGGCTTCCAAACATTATGTTGAGATTTTATTCACATCGTAAACAGTCACAAAAGCAGCCTATCAAATAAACATATGTGTGTCAAAAGAATTATAGCTCTTTTGTTTGTAGTTTCATTTATGAGTACAAGCACTTTCGTTGGCTGTACGCCACTTTACATCCATTTTGAAATACTGCTGAATAATCCGTTACACGTCTCATCATGTTAAATAAGTATAATGAAGTGGATGAAGATGTATTATCATCACTGTTGGTACTCAGCTGGTTTTTTTTTTTTTTTTTTTTTTTTTTTTTGGGTGTCCATTAGAGTGTAGCTGATACGGTACTCTGTGGCTGCTACTCTGTCTGCCGGAGCCTTGTCACCTATTCTAATAATTAGTCCATAAAACTCTCGTGTCTATCTGTTTGAACGAGCTTCATCAAAACTACGGGATCGATCTTCGAGGGGTTTGTTGAGCATAGCTAGGGGAACTGTACAGGCTTTATTTCGTCAAAATCGGATCATGGAAAAAACATATCGCGATTTGAAGTTTATCTAAAACCATAGTATGTGTCAGTTTCTCTGTTTGAACATGCTAATACGCAAAAGTACTGCATGAATTATGATGTTATGTTTGAACCATCTAATCTGCAAAACTACTACATCAATTACGATGTTATGTGCTCCCTGCCGCCGTTGGATATGCAGCTGCAGCAGCAAGTCGTACACCCCTAGCTTACTTATTTTTTACGTAGTTTAATTCTTAATTTCTTTGCGTGTTTTTTGGTACTTGCATTGTTTAATTCATAAATTTCGGGCGTGTTATAGTATTTGACAGTTGTAGCATCGCGCTTTAGTGTTTACTTCGTAAATTCTTACTTAAATTGCGTGTGAGTTTCGTATAGGAGGTGTAATTTCGAGTTTTAGTTACTGTAATCGTAAATTCAGGCAGATTGTTGCGCAGTCGTTAGGCATTTGTACAGGTTAGTTAATACATTCTTTGCGTGTTTCCCTTGCGTTATCTAGGCACGGACTCGTGTTTCAGTAACTGTTGTTCAACATCGATTAGAATGGACAGGGACTGTGATTGCTGTGTTCGGATGAGGGCTGAGTTTGCATCCCTTCGCTCACAGCTGCAAGCGGCGCTGACTTCGGTCGCGCAGCTTGAGGCTGTTGCCAATGGGCACCACTGTGGGGAGCCGGACTTGGGGTATCACGGGGATGTCAACCTCGTCCCGTCTGTCCCCAGATCGGTCTGCCGCTGTGGTCGCCCCGGTTGCTACCCGCAGTGGGGCTGAGCCCTCGCCTGTGGTTGGTTGGGACGTCGTTCCAAGGCGTGGCAGGCAGCGAAAGACGTCCCCGGAGGCTGATCAGAAAGCCTCCCCGGTGCGTCTGACAAACAGGTTTCAGGCACTGTCTCTGGCTGAGCTTGCTGCCCTGTTTCAGAGGATGATTCTCAGTCTTCAAGGTCCGGCAATCACAGAGGGTGGGCTTATTGGTAGTTGGGAGCTCCACTGTTAGGCTCTTAATGGGGCCCCTTAGGGATATGGCGGCTAAGGAGGGGAAGAAATCCAGTGTGCACTCCGTGTGCATTCCGGGTGGAGACATTCCTGATGTGGAAAGGGTCCTTCCGGATGCCATGAAGAGCACAGGGTGCAGCCAGCTGCAGGTGGTGGCACATGTCGGCACTAATGACGTGTGTCGCTTTGGATCTGAGAAAATTCTCTCTGGATTCCAGCGGCTATCTGATTTGGTGAAGGCTGCCGGTCTTGCTTATGAGATGAAGGCAGAGCTCACCATCTGCAGCATCGTTGACAGAACCGACTGCGGACCTTTGGTGCAGAGCCGGGTGGATGGTCTGAATCAGAGGCTCAGACGGTTTTGCGACCGTGTTGGCTGCAGATTCCTTGATTTGCGCCATAGGATGGTTGGGTTTCGGGTTCCGCTGAGTAGGTCAGGAGTTCGCTACACTCAGCTGGCGGCTACACGGGTAGCGGAGGCTGTGTGACGTGGACTGGGCGGTTTTTTAGGTTAGAAGGCCTCGGGAAAGTACGGGGTTGGCTGCAATCTCAAAGGGTGCATGGCAAATACTGGACGTGCTTGGATCAAGGAACAGTCGGAATTGTAGTTGTAAATTGTTGTGCTGGGGAAGTCCCTGAGCTTCAAGCGCTAATAGAAAGCACAGAAGCTGAAATCGTTATAGGTACAGAAAGCTGGCTACAGCCTCAAATAAGTTCTGCAGAAATTTTTACGAAGTCTCAGACGGTGTTCAGGAAAGATAGATTAGGCAGAATTGGTGGTGGAGTGTTTGTGACTGTCAGTAGTGGTTTATCTTGTAGTGAAGTCGAAGTAGATACTCCGTGCGAATTGGCATGGGTGGAGGTTATACTTAACAGCCGAACTAAGTTAATAATTGGCTCCTTCTACCGACCCCCAGACTCCGATGATATAGTTGCTGAACAGTTCGGAGAGAATTCGAGTCACGTAACAAATAAATACCCCACTCATACGGTTGTAGTTGGTGGGGACTTCAACCTTCCTCGATATGTTGCCAAAAATACTTGTTCAAAACCGGTGGTAGGCAGAAAACATCTTCCGAGATTGTCCTAAATGCTTTCTCCGAAAATTATTTCGAGCAGTTAGTCCACGAACCCACGCGAATTGTAAATGGTTGCGAAAACGCACTTGACCTCTTAGCCACAAACAATCCAGAGCTGACAGAGAGCATCATGACTGATACAGGGATTAGTGATCACAAGGTCGTTGTAGCTAGGCTCGATACCGTTTCTTCCAAATCCACCAGAAACAAACGCAAAATAATTTTATTTAAAAAAGCGGATAAAGTGTCACTAGAAGCCTTCCTAAGAGACAATCTCCATTCCTTTCGAACTGACTATGCAAATGTAGACGAGATGTGGCTCAAATTCAAAGATATAGTAACAACAAAAGTTGAGAGATTCATACCTCATAAATTGGTAAAAGATGGAACTGAACCCCCGTGGTACACAAAACAGGTCCGAACTCTGTTGCAGAGGCAACGGAAAAAGCATGCGAAGTTCAGAAGAACGCGAAATCCCGAAAATTGGCTAAAATTTACTGACGCGCGAAATTTGGCACGGACTTCAATGCGAGATGCCTTTAATAGGTTCCACAACGAAACATTGTCTCGAAATTTGGTAGAAAATCCGAAAAAATTCTGGTCGTGTGTAAAGTATACAAGCGGCAAGACGCAGTCAACACCTTCGCTGCGCAGTGCCGATGGTACTGTTACCGACGACTGTGCCACTAAAGCGGAGTTACTGAACGCAGTTTTCCGAAATTCCTTCACCAGGGAAGATGAATGGAATGTTCCAGAATTTGAAACACGAACAGCTGCTAGCGTGAGTTTCTTAGAATTACACTCCTGGAAATGGAAAACAGAACACATTGACACCGGTGTGTCAGACCCACCATACTTGCTCCGGACACTGCGAGAGGGCTGTACAAGCAATGATCACACGCACGGCACAGCGGACACACCGGGAACCGCGGTGTTGGCCGTCGAATGGCGCTAGCTGCGCAGCATTTGTGCACCGCCGCCGTCAGTGTCAGCCAGTTTGCCGTGGCATACGGAGCTCCATCGCAGTCTTTAACACTGGTAGCATGCCGCAACAGCGTGGACGTGAACCGTATGTGCAGTTGACGGACTTTGAGCGAGGGCGTATAGTGGGCATGCGGGAGGCCGGGTGGACGTACCGCCGAATTGCTCAACACGTGGGGCGTGAGGTCTCCACAGTACATCGATGTTGTCGCCAGTGGTCGGCGGAAGGTGCACGTGCCCGTCGACCTGGGACCGGACCGCAGCGACGCACGGATGCACGCCAAGACCGTAGGATCCTACGCAGTGCCGTAGGGGACCGCACCGCCACTTCCCAGCAAATTAGGGACACTGTTGCTCCTGGGATATCGGCGAGGACCATTCGCAACCGTCTCCATGAAGCTGGGCTACGGTCCCGCACACCGTTAGGCCGTCTTCCGCTCACGCCCCAACATCGTGCAGCCCGCCTCCAGTGGTGTCGCGACAGGCGTGAATGGAGGGACGATTGGAGACGTGTCGTCTTCAGCGATGAGAGTCGCTTCTGCCTTGGTGCCAATGATGGTCGTATGCGTGTTTGGCGCCGTGCAGGTGAGCGCCACAATCAGGACTGCATACGACCGAGGCACACAGGGCCAACACCCGGCATCATGGTGTGGTGAGCGATCTCCTACACTGGCCGTACACCACTGGTGATCGTCGAGGGGACACTGAATAGTGCACGGTACATCCAAACCGTCATCGAACCCATCGTTCTACCATTCCTAGACCGGCAAGGGAACTTGCTGTTCCAACAGGACAATGCACGTCCGCATGTATCCCGTGCCACCCAAGGTGCTCTAGAAGGTGTAAGTCAACTACCCTGGCCAGCAAGATCTCCGGATCTGTCCCCCATTGAGCATGTTTGGGACTGGATGAAGCGTCGTCTCACGCGGTCTGCACGTCCAGCACGAACGCTGGTCCAACTGAGGCGCCAGGTGGAAATGGCATGGCAAGCCGTTCCACAGGACTACATCCAGCATCTCTACGATCGTCTCCACGGGAGAATAGCAGCCTGCATTGCTGCGAAAGGTGGATATACACTGTACTAGTGCCGACATTGTGCATGCTCTGTTGCCTGTGTCTATGTGCCTGTGGTTCTGTCAGTGTGATCATGTGATGTATCTGACGCCAGGAATGTGTCAATAAAGTTTCCCCTTCCTGGGACAATGAATTCACGGTGTTCTTATTTCAATTTCCAGGAGTGTAGATAGTTTAGGGGTTGCTAGGCAACTCAAATCGCTTGATACGGGCAAGTCTTCAGGTCCAGATTGTATACCGATTAGGTTCCTTTCAGATTACGCTGATACAATAGCTCCCTACTTAGCACTCATATACAACCGCTCGCTCACCGACAGATCTGTACCTACAGATTGGAAAATTGCGCAGGTCGCACCACTGTTTGAGAAGGGTAGTAGGAGTAATCCATCTAACTACAGACCTATATCATTGATGTCGGTTTGCAGTAGGGTTTTGGAGCATATACTGTATTCAAACATTATGAATCACCTCGAAGGGAAAGATCTATTGATACGTAATCAGCATGGTTTCAGAAAACATCGTTCTTGTGCAACGCAGCCAGCTCTTTATTCGCACGAAGTAATGGCCGCTATCGACAGGGGATCTCAAGTTGATTCCGTATTTCTAGATTTCCGGAAAGTTTTGACACCGTTCCTCACAAGCGACTTCTAATCAAGCGGGCCTATGGGGTATCGTCTCAGTTGTGCGACTGGATTCGTGATTTCCTGTCAGGAAGGTCGCAGTTCGTAGTAATAGACGGCAAATCATCGAGTAAAACTGAAGTGGTATCAGGTGTTCCCCAGGGAAGCGTCCTGGGACCTCTGCTGTTCCTGATCTATATAAATGACCTTGGTGACAATCTGAGCAGTTCTCTTGGGTTGTTCGCAGATGATGCTGTCATTTACCGTCTAGTAAGGTCATCCGAAGACCAGTATCAGTTGCAAAGCGATTTAGAAAAGATTGCTGTATGGTGTGGCAGGTGGCAGTTGACGCTAAATAATGAAAAGTGTGAGGTGATCCACATGAATTCCAAAAGAAATCCGTTGGAATTCGATTACTCGATAAATAGTACAATTCTCAATGTTGTCAATTCAACTAAGTACCTGGGTGTTAAAATTACGAACATCTTTAGTTGGAAAGACCACATAGATAATATTGTGGGGAAGGCGAGCCAAAGGTTGCGTTTCATTGGCAGGACACTTAGAAGATGCAACAAGTCCAGTAAAGAGACAGCTTACACTACACTCGTTAGGATATTGCTGCGCGGTGTGGGATCCTTACCAGGTGGGATTGACGGAGGACATCGAAATGGTGCGAAAAAGGGCAGCTCGTTTTGTATTATCACGTAGTAGGGGAGAGACTGTGGCAGATATGATACGCGAATTGGGATGGATGTCATTACAGCAAAGACGTTTTTCGTCGCGGCGAGATCTATTTACGAAATTTCAGTCAGCGACTTTCTCTTCCGAATGCGAAAATATTTTGTTGAGCCCAACCTACATAGGTAGGAATGATCATTAAAATAAAATAAGAGAAATCAGAGCTCGAACAGAAAGGTTTAGGTGTTCGTTTTTCCCGCGCGCTGTTCGGGAGTGGAATGGTAGAGAGATAGTATGATTGTGGTTCGACGAACCCTCTGCCAAGCTCTTAAATGTGAATTGCAGAGTAGTAATGTAGATGTAGATGTAGATGTTTGAACATGCTAATCCCCAAAACTACTACATGAATTATTATGTGTTTGAATATGCTAGTCTCTTACAACGGATTTTCACGGATAACTTAAACATAACTTGGCGCACAATACAGGCTTTGTTTCATGAAAATCGAATCACGGAAGAAAGACAGCAAGTTTTATCGTTACTAATATCATAAGCGTGAATATAAATCTGCATGTTACGTTTTTACGTCTAACCACACTAACTGTTTCGATGAAATTTGCAGCGGCCGCTGTGGCCGAGTGGTTCTAGGCGCTTCAGTCCGGAACCGCGCTGCTGTTACGGTCGCAGGTTCGAATCCTGCCTCGGGCATGGATGTGTGTGACGTCCTTAGGCTAGTTAGGTTTACGTTGTTCTATGTCTAGGGGAGTGATGACCTCAGATGTTAAGTCCCATAGTGCTTTGAGCCATTTGAACCATTTTTGATGAAATTTGCTATGGAGATATCTCTAACCCCGAGGAAGAACATAGGATCTTAAAAGATCAGTATGGATGTGACAGTACGCACTACCAATACGTTCTGTAGGGGTCGACTCCCAGACTCCTACAGTCGTCAGTTGAGTTGGATGGGATGCCATGGTGAGGTCCTAGTTGCCTTCTAGAGCGCCAATGACAATCACATATTTTGAAACACCCGCTAAATCACGCAGAGCTAACAGGCAATTAGGATTGTGGAAAGGGCCAAGGGAGTTCCGGTCGGATTCATTTCACAATTGTAATTTATTATCAATTAGTTCACAAATATACGTTTGAAAGAAATAAATTTGCTTCGCATCTCCAAACAGATGCATTAGAATAAGTTCAATTTTGAAAAGACATGACACACAGTTAAATTTACGAATAACATAAATCGTATACATGTATGAGATCAGCTTGTAGGGCAGCTGAAGGCCTCCGGATTAAATCTTCAGAATTCCACATATACTATGATGATTACTGAAGGCGGAAGGCCACGAAGTTTTAAGATGCTAACAGGGCTGATGGCCCACAAGGTGCAAAGAAAGAGATAAACAAACGCAATAAGATGGCTGAAGGCCGCATTCTGCAAATTACGGAAATATATACAGGGCGCTCCATCTGAAGGTTCCGATGAGATTATCTTGGAAACTATACATCAGGCAAAAATAGTGGGTAAGACAAGTTCGTAAGCTCAAAGGGGAACATCAAATGCTACTATCCGCGACCCACAGCCCCCGCCTCCTTGGGTGGGGCGGGGAGTAACTTTCAAATCTTAAACGGAAACTCCCATTTTTATTGCAGATTTGGATTCTCCATAAAAAAGTAATCAAGTTTTGTCTGAAACATTTTTTAAACCATTGACAGATGGCGCTGAAATCGAGAAACATTAAAATTTGGGAAAGAACTCCGATATATTTTGAACGATCCGAGAAGGATGCATCAAATCGATACAAAATGTGCACCAATTCTTTTGTTACGTCAAATTAAGCTATTTTTTTACAAAATGTATCCTACCCACCACAGGCTTTGATGGAGGGAGGCGGAGTGGTACTAAAATCTCGTTAGGGAACTCTTCACAATTGCGTTACTCACCTGACTGTGGCGCTACCGTGGCCAAACTGCGAACTATGGCTCAGTATAAAGGTTGGTGGAATGCAATCAGACGTCACTTCACTTTCAGATTGCGAACCGTAAACATCAACTGACGAAAGTAAATCATTCTTTAACGAAACATGGCTCTGTATCCTCCTAGATTGTTTATAGGATGTTAATTTTAGATGAATGCCATAACAATTACGCTGCAGCTGCGCAATTGTATGCGGATCGTTTCCCAAACAGACTACATCCAAGCGAAAACATTACTCGAAATTGCACTCAACGAGCTCGAAATGAATACATGCACCGTCCACCTCGTCATCGCGAATTCAATGAAAATGACGCTCGTACCCTTACCGTCCTCGCCTGTGTCCAACTGGATCCTGAAATTAGTAGTCGTGCCATTCAGAGACAAACTGGATTACCGAAATCAACTGTTTTGAGTATTTTGAAGGCACATAAATATCATGCGTATCATATCACACTGACGCAGGAATTAACGCCGAAAGATATGCAAATATGCGTGGATTTCTGCCTATGGGCCTTGGAAATGCTAAGAGGTGACACTGATTTTTTTAGATACGTTATGTTCACTGATGAGGCCACATTCAAAAACAATCGCGAATTAAATCGGCATGATTGTCAGTATTGGTCCTCTGTCAATCCACACTATCAAAGACCCGTTGACAATCAACACAAATGCTCGTTAAGAGTCTGGTGTGGAATTTTAAACAGTTGTTTCGTAGAACCGTATTTTTTTGACCGAAATGTTACTGGGGAATCTTATTTACAACTTTTCCATGATGATTTGTTGGTGATAGTGGAAGATCATTTAGAAACTAGGCAACGAATGTGGTTCCAACTGGACAGAGCAGCTCCCCATTATACTAAAAATGTGCGGAACGTTTTAAATTTACGGTATCCTGGTCGGCGGATAGGACGCGTCGTACCAATTCAGTGGCCTCCAAGTTCACTACACCTAACGTCTCCTGATTTTTTCTTGTGTGGTTATTTAAAAAATATGGTTTATGGAAGACAGCCCACAACCTGAAACGATATGGAGCAACGCATTCGAGGAGCATGTGCAGCCATACTACGGGATGTGCTGCTCAAAACTGAGGAGAACTTTCGCAGACGATTGACTTTACGCATTGAAGTAAATCTTTCACGGGAAATTACAACAACCTTTCAAGAGCAGAAGGCGATAATGTTTGGACTTGAAGGAAACTCTGAGAACATGTTTCCAGGGCTGAAGGGCCACAACTAACCTTGACAAGTTAAAAATATAAAATACAGTTAAATTACAACAACATTAACACTGCCAAAAGGATAATTAAGAGAACGGCACTTAGGAGTCTCCAGAGGATCGGTCTGCCCTCGTTCACCATAGGCGAGACAGGTGGTGAGTCCAACTGCACTTAATTCGTGCAAACCCAACCAAGGGACAGTCACGGACCGACCGACCGACCAACCGCTTGCTTGCCACGACGGAGTACACGAGAATTGAAGGCCCCAAAAAATTTACATCCCCAAACAAATGCGTATGTGGACTGAGCTGCCAAAACTATACACATTGTCGGACAGCAACAATAGGTGAGGAAAACACACTGCCTAAAAACTACGTTAGCGGCCAGGCAGGTAACCAGAACACTAACGGCCACAAGGGCAGCAAATTCCGCTGGTGCACTTGACTATGGATAAATTAATTTGATTAATCCCACTTGACGGCGGCTATCTCGAACACTTCACTCGTTGTTGCTCACAGGAAAAGCTCCACAACAGGAACGCCGGAACAAACAACTTAATGCTCAAAATCACTCAACCTTCACCTCCTGGTCGGCGAGTGACGATGCCCGTACCGACCGAACAGCTCCAGACAGACTCCGACACTGCGCAGAGACCGCCAGCGGCCCAGTCGACTAAGCCGCACGGAGATGTCCTCGGACCAACCGACCGACCGACCATCCAACAGCCAGGCCCGGCTTAAGTGATGCGTAACGGCAACGGTCGGGCGGGCGATGTCCAGGCAGGGCCCACTGCTGCTGCAAGCCGGCGACTGACTGAACCTGGCTGCGCTTCAGACGCGTTGCAACTGACCGGCAGGGCCAAACTCACGACCCAAACTGCCGCCGTGAACTCTCCGCCTCGCACGTTCCGACTGACTCCACCACAGATGACAACCGGGAAGTAACAGCAGCCGAGTAAAGATCCCATCGGAGGGGGTATATCGATTCGTGCTACTAGCGTCGATGACGGTCAGGCAAAACAGCAACTCAGGAACTCCAGTAATTTTAAACGAACGTGCTGAGATGGAAACACGTTAAAACAGGTCGTACAGTACCAAATGGTGGGACGGCGAGCCATGGACGCCTCACATTTATTAGGCAGAAATACAGGATTATCTTCCGAAGTGACTTGCCACAATCAGGACAGCAGAGTAACACGCCTGATCAGTGGCAGAAATCTGGCGTGCTCTCATCTTGCATTAGAACAACCAACACAGTGAAGCGTCATGTCATGGGCGACCGTTGATGACGGAATCCAGCGGCCTCCAGTTCTGCGTATTGATCTCCAAAATGCTCTCATGAACGTCGAGGGTTTACTCTGAGGAGTCTCGCCCCAAGTCTAAGTATTCACTGGCTCGCAGGGGCGGCTCTCACCCCCTATTTAGGAAACAGGAGCTAGCAGCATCGGTGCCTACCACAGGAAAGGAATGCACAGCGCCGGGGCCAACCCACTCGAAGGTGGAAGACAGACTGGATTCAGGTCACGCAGCTCAAGCCTTCAGCAGACCCGCAGGGTGAAGATCATGCCCTATCAGTGTGGCTTCGGAAGTGGCCAGTGCAGCTGGAGGCTACAGTGTTGTTCCAGGCAGACTCAAGGTTCCGTAGACGGTAGTAGATAGCTGGGAGTGGTGCGAGTCGATCTCAGTGGCCTCCGCTGATACTGGATAGCTGCAAGTGATAGAAGTGCCGAGATTATGGACTGAGCACTCAGTAATCAGACATTTGTGAAGACAGGTGGGGTGTTTATTTTGGTGCTTCCCTTACGATCCATGGCGGTGGGGTCTCCTAGTGACTTCAGACCTCCGCAACTTCACCTGTCATGGGCCCATTTCTTCTGGCTCGACATCTGAATACTAAGTGTTCCGTTGTACCTAGCCTTTCCTACGAGACTCTTCTTTGTGACTAGTATGACGGTATCCCTCACCTTCGCTTGCAGGCTTGGTGGCCCGTTCACTCCCCCGTGCTGCGATTGCGTCTGTGTTTGCGGCAACTTGCGCAGGATATCCACCTAGTTGGCGGACCACTGATCACTGACACAGGCCGTTCGCCTTCCGGGAGCTGCCAAAGAAGACGTTGGACGAATTTTTAGTGTCGGTCGGGGATGCTGTCCTGGGATATAACATCTTGGCCTCCTTCAGAAAATTCGTCTCGGATTTTTCAGTTTCAACTACCTGTAATAAACTCATTACACGTATTTGGCGTCAGTAGTTACTTATTATAGAACTATAATTACTCTTTCATTACCATACAGCTGTTTTACATGATTTTGATAGACTGATGTATGGAAGCGGTAACGGAGGCCTTTGCAGAAGATGTTTCTTGCACGATAACATATTTATCCTTCCCCATGAACCATGGACCTTGCCGTTGGTGGGGAGGCTTGCGTGCCTCAGCGATACAGATGGCCGTACCGTAGGTGCAACCACAACGGAGAGGTATCTGTTGAGAGGCCAGACAAACGTGTGGCTCCAGAAGAGGGGCAGCAGCCTGGTTGCAGGGGCAACAGTCTGGATGATTGACTGACCTGGCCTTGTAACAATAACCAAAACGGCCTTGCTGTGCTGGTACTGCGAACGGCTGAAAGCAAGGGGAAACTACGACCGTAATTTTTCCCGAGGGAATGCAGCTTTACTGTATGATTAAATGATGATGGCGTCCTCTTGGGTAAAATATTCCGGAGGTAAAATAGTCCCTCATTCGGATCTCCGGGCGGGGACTACTCAAGAGGACGTCGTTATCAGGAAAAAGAAAACGCGTTCTACGGATCGGAGCGTGGAATGTCAGATCCCTTAACCGGGCAGGTAGATTAGAAAATTTAAAAAGGGAAATGGATAGGTTAAAGTTAGATATAGTGGGAATTAGTGAAGTTCGGTGGCAGGAGGAACAAGACTTTTGGTCAGGTGAATACAGGGTTATAAACACAAAATGAAATAGGGTAATGCAGCAGTAGGTTTAATAATGAATAAAAAAATAGGAGTGCGGGTAAGCTACTACAAACAGCATAGTGAACGCATTATTGTGGCCAAGATAGACACGAAGCCCACGCCTACTACAGTAGTACAAGTTTATATGCCAACTAGCTCTGCAGATGTTGAAGAAATTGAAGAATTGTATGATGAGATAAAAGAAATTATTCAGGTAGTAAAGGGAGACGAAAATTTAATAGTCATGGGTGACTGGAATTCGAGAGTAGGAAAAGAAAGAGAAGGAAACATAGTAGGTGAATATGGATTGGGGCTAAGAAATGAAAGAGCAAGCCGCCTGGTACAATTTTGCACAGAGCACAACTTAATCATAGCTAACACTTGGTTCAAGAATCATGAAAGAAGGTTGTACACATGGAAGAATCCTGGCGATACTAGAAGGTATCAGATAGATTATATAATGGTTAGACTGTGATTAAGGAACCAGGTTTTAAATTGTAAGACATTTACAAGGGCAGATGTGGCCTCTGACCACAATCTAGTGGTTATGAACTGTAGATTAAAACTGAAGAAACTGCAAAAAGGTGGGAATTTAAGAAGATGGGACCTGGATAAACTGAAAGAACCAGAGACTGTACAGAGTTTCAAGGAGAGCATAAGGGATTAATTGACAAGAATGGGGAAAAGAAATACAGTACAAGAGAAATGGGTAGCTCTGAGGGATGAAGTAGTGAAGGCAGCAGAGGATCAAGTAGGTAAAAAGACGAGGGCTAGTAGAACTCCTTGGGTAAAGAAGAAATATTGAGCTTAATTGACGAAAGAAGACAATATAAAAATGCAGTAAATGAAGCAGGCAAACAGGAATACAGACGTCTCAAAAATGAGATCGACAGGAAGTGAAAAATGGCTAAGGAGGGATGGCTAGAGGACAAATGTAAGGATGTAGAGGCTTATCTCACTAGGGGTAAGATAGATACTGCCTATAGGAAAATTAAAGAGACCTTTGGAGAAAAGAGAACCACTTGTATGAATATCAAGAGCTCAGATGGAAACCCAGTTCTAAGCAAAGAAGGGAAAGCAGAAAGGTGGAAGGAGTGTATAGAGGGTCTATACAAGGGCGATGTACTTGAGGACAATATTATGAAAATGGAAGAGGATGTAGATGAAGATGAAATGGGAGATACGATACTGCGTGAACAGTTTGACAGAGCACTGAAAGACTTGAGTCGAAACAAGGCCCCGGGAGTAGACAACATTCCATTAGTACTACTGACAGCCTTGGGAGAGCCAATCCTGACAAAACTATACAATCTGGTGAGCAAGATGTATGAGACATGCGAAATACCCTCAGACTTCAAGAAGAATATAATAATTCCAATCCCAAAGAAATCAGGTGAACATTACCGAACTATCAGTTTAATAAGTCACAGCTGCAAAACACTAACGCGAATTCTTTACAGACGAATGGAAAAACTGGTAGAAGCCAACCTCGACCATTTGTGGACTTAGAGAAAGCTTGACAGATATGAAAGTTACCGAACTATCAGTTTAATAACTCACAGCTGCAAAATACTAACGCGAATTCTTTACAGACGAATGGAAAAGTGGTAGAAATCGACCTCGGGGAAGATCAGTTTGCAGTCCGTAGAAATATTGGAACACGTGAGGCATACTAACCTTACGACTTATCTTAGAAGGAACATTAAGGAAAGGCAAACCTACGTTTCTAGAATTTGTAGACTTAAAAAATGCTTTTGACAATGTTGACTGGAGTACTCTCTTTCAAATTCTAAGGGTGGCAGGGGTAAAATACCGGGAGCGAAAGGCTATTTACAATTTGTACAGAAACCAGATGGCAGTTATAAGAGTCGAGGGACATGAAAGGGAAGCAGTGGTTGGGAAGGGAGTAAGACAGGGTTGTAGCCTCTCCCCGATGTTGTTCAATCTGTATATTGAGCAAGCAGTAAAGGAAACAAAAGAAAAATTCGGAGTAGTTATTAAAATCCATGTGGAAGAAATGAAAACTTTGAGGTTTGCCGATGACATTGTAATTCTATCAGAGAGAGCAAAGGACTTGGAAGAGCAGTTGCTCGGAAAAGACAGTCTTGAAAGGAGGATACAAGATGAACATGAACAAAAGCAAAACAAGGATAATGGAATGTAATCGAATTAAGTCGGGTGATGCTGAGGGAATTAGATTAGGAAATGAGACACTTAAAGCAGTAAAGGAGTTTTGCTATTTTGGGAGAAAAATAACTGGTGATGGTCGAAGTAGAGAGGATATAAAATGTAGACTGGCAATGGCAAGGAAAGCATTTCTGAAGAAGAGAAATTTGTTAACATCGAGTGTAGATTTAAGTGTCAGGAAGTCGTTTCTGAAAGTATATGTATGGAGTGTAGCCATGTACGGAAGTGAAACATGGACGGTTAATAGTTTGGACAAGAAGAGAATAGAAGCTTTCGAAATGTGGTGCTACAGAAGAATGTTGAAGATTAGGTGGCTAGATCACATAACTAATGAGGAGGTATTGAATAGGATTGGGGAGAAGAGAAATTTGGGGCACAACTTGACTAGAAGGAGGGATCGGTTGGTAGGACATGTCCTGAGGCATCAAGGGATCACAAATTTAGCATTGGATGGCAGCGTGGAGGGTAAAAATCGTAGAGGTAGACCAAGAGATGAATACACTAAGCAGATTCAGAAGGATGTAGGCTGCAGTAGGTACTGGGAGATGAAGCTTGCACAGGATAGAGCAGCATGGAGACTTGCATCAAACCAGTCTCAGGACTGAAGACCACAACAACAACAAAGTTATGTGCCGGATTCCTGACCATAAACGGGAGTACAGTTGCTCTAGGATTGGTAAATAATTGATTGCTCTCATTTCGCATTCTTGTCACGTTAATTACAGATGAGGGTATTAATTTCATATCCGATTTTATAAGCAACTGCGTCGATTGCTCCGAATTTGCAAGGTGCGGAAAAGCCCCTGGGACGTATATTTAAATTTTGTAACCGCCGCATGCAATTCTAAAGTCTGTAGGGTTACTTGTCTTTCGCCATACGAAGTAATATATGGGAGAAGAATACCTTCACCTTTCGAAGTTATTAAACCGAAACTTGTATCCGACGTCGAATCAGTAAAAAAAGTTTTCTAAGGAATTGCTAGACATTTGGCGACGACTAAGACGCCCAAATGCAGAAGCGTTAGAACTAGAAGAGCAGATATTACAATGCATAGGGAAGTTATCACAATAAAGGATTGGCGAAGGTATAAGTAACAAACCCATGTACACCAAACGGCAAAACAAAAAATGTTCTGATCCGATACCATCGACCATCAACGCTAAAATACATGTGCCCCCGAGGGCTTCGATTATTTCATATGGGGAGTATTAAGTCTTAAGGGAGCAGTCGACTCATTGCCACAGATACCACTAGCATCTGCAGGACAGAACGTGAAGTTTTGTGGAACAAAGAAGAAACAGACGACTGATGACCAGAGTACGTCTAAAATGCGTTATGCCCTTAGCTCATGTCCATACATAAGATTTGGGATTGTCGTTTGTCTGTATTGCACTTAGTTTGTTTAGATTTAAGTAGTTCAGAGTTCTAGGGGACTGATGACCTCAGATATTAAGTCCCGTAGTGCTCAGAGCCATATGGAATCACGTGAATTCAGTTTTAGTAGCCACGTCCTCAGTTTATTTGGTACCACTTCATGATCAGTGACCATTGTTACATTGTAACACTTGTAACAGTTGCCCCTAGTGGAAACAATGTCCCCCCTAGTTCAGTTCCACACTGCGAAAGGTCAGTTTTTGCGTGATGTTTAGCAAGAAGTAGAATACCAGGATCGCACAGTACCCTTCACCTAATGGGTTAATCCTTTTACATGATCCCCACAAAACACTTGCTTTCGACTTTAAATCTGAACAGCGACTTCATTACCACCTACTCCGCTCTGTCTACACCGTGGAGAGCGCAGGCTCTTTCTCCCCTGCGTCCACCACGAATTGGTGTTCCGTACAATTTACTTTGCCTACCAAGCAACGCTCCATCTCTGCATACGTTTCAGCAGTCTCGCGTTCTACTGGGAATGCCGTTCGAAGGCTGAGGTATCCCCATTCCCTTTCAACGAACGATTGTTAGGCTGTTCGTTGACCAGTGTTTTCTTCCAACAATCAAGCGCCTTATGGGCCAACATTCGTAACATTCTGGCTGACGAAACTCTTTCACGATGTGGCCTGCGAGCCCACATCTAAGACACTTCACCCCAGAAAAAAAAGAAAACCGCGATCACTCTGGCTTCGTGCAGCAATGCCGATCTTATCCAATTGCGTAGCAATCCTAATGGAGGTAGATGAGTCACTTTGGTTCACTATTATGAATATTCTGGACATATCAGCTGAAATACCTCCCAGAATTACACCCAGAACCCTATTTCTGGATTATGAAGAACTGCTTCATCGGCCTACGCATTCTGCATTAGTTTTATACGTTTGCGAGTACAGATTCCAGACAAGGATTCCACTGATTCCCCGTGTTTCTGCAGTAGTCCATTGAGTTTACGCCTAAAGAACCTCGCGCTGTTCTGCTCCCGGTAGCGTTGTATTAGACCGTTAGCCAGTTCATCAAAAGTTTGGGCCTTACTGAGGGTCCCATTGCTCGCATTGAAATTGCGTGCTTATGGAAGATCGTCTCAGTTATGTGACAGGATTTGTGATTTCCTGTCAGAAAGGTCACAGTTCGTAGTAATTGACGGTAAGGCATCGTGTAAGAAGTGATTTCTGGCGTTCCCCAAGGTAGTGTTATAGGCCCTTCGCTGTTCCTTATCTATATAAACGATTTGGGAGACAATATGAGCAGCCGTCATCGGTTGTTTGCAAATGACGCTGTCGTTTATCGACTAATAAAGTCATCAGAAGATCAAAACAAACTGAAAAATGATTTAGAAAAAATATCTGTATGGTGCGAAAAGTGGCAGTTGACCATGAATAACGAAAAGTGTGAGGTCGTCCACATGAATGCTAAAAGGAACTAATTAAACTGCGGTTACACAATATCAGTCTAATTTAAAAGCTGTAAACTCAACCAAATACCTAGGTATTACAATTACGAACAACTTAAATTGGAAGGAACACATAGAAAATGTAGTGGCGAAGGCTAACCAAAGGCTGCATTTTATTGGCAGGACACTTAGAAAATGTAACAGACCTACTAAGGAGACTGCCTACACTACGCTTGTCCGTCCTCTTTTAGAATACTGCTGCGCGGTGTGGGATCCTCACCAGATAGGACTGACGGGGTATATCGAGAAAGTCCAAAGAAAGGCAGCACGTTTTGTATTGTCGCGAAATATGGAGAGAGTGTCACAGAAACGATACAGGATTTGGGCTGGAAATCATTAAAAGAAAGGCGTTTTTCTTTGCGACGGAATCATCTCACGAAGTTCCAATCACCAACTTTCTTCTCCGAGTGGGAAAATACGTTGTTGACACCGACCTACATAGGGAGGAACGATCACCACGATAAAATAAGGGAAATAAGGGCTCGTCTAGAAAGATACAGGTGTTCATTCTTTCCGCGCGCTATACGAGATTGGAATAATAGAGAATAGTGAAGATGGTTCGATGAACCCTCTGCCAGCCACTTAAATGTGATTTGTACAGTATTCATGTAGATGTAGATGTAGATGGTACATCGTACGTTTTCGCGTCACCCACTATCTCTAATTTACTGATTTTCGGGGATGTCTTCCGATCTTTCTCCTAATTTCGAGGCAGCCTTTACATCACTAATATAAAAAGAGATAGCTTCAGTTGTTTTCCCCGAAATTGGCGCTGTGAGTGAGGCGTAGCGCCGTATAACGATCCTGCCTTCGAGGTGGTTAAGTGGGAGATGTGTCTCAGAGCTGGATAGTGACAGACGGTGATGCGAGACTGGACGCGCACGAAGTTTATGTATCAGCCGATAGAGGACAGTATTGGACAGGGGACTGATTACAGAAGTAATAGAATGTTTTTCATAAACTGTTCTAGTATTTTCATAAAGTGTTATTATGTCTTTTTGTGTATGTAGAATGTTATAAATGTGTTATAGCAGTATGAATGATGCGTGAGTGTGGTTTAAGGTTAATATGAAGATAATTGTTTAGCGAGTCATGTAGTAGGATTTAGCGTGGGAACATTTCGAAGAAGTATGGATATGGACAAAGAGGATTTTGGTAGAATAGATTTGTAAAGTAAGTTTATCGTAAAGGGAAAATTAATTTAGGTATAAACAGCAATAGTATTTTGTGATTGGTTATTGATGAAAAGCGCCGACTGAGGCGGGAGAATGTTGGTTTACTATAGGCTGTTGAGTAAGCTGACCAATAGTAATGCAATATTCTTCGCGCGCCTTTCTCTGCTGATAGAGAAGACTTAGATTATTCTAGAGAAGAGTCGGAGCCTAGCCATGAAGCAGTTCGGACGTGTGTAATAGTAGTTCCGATGGAAACGATAAGTTGCCGGATATAGCAGCGTTTCATACATCAAAAGTGTTGTAAAGTTACGGCATAATTATTCCGATGTGTGTGTAGAAACTTCGGAATTTTTAAGCGAATTTTGTGACGAGAAAAGACATATATTCCGCGTGGCGTATTGAGCAGGTCGGCGGCTAAAAACTGTGACTGCATTTGGTACCGACAGACTTAATATTTTGCGAGCATTATCAATCAAAAAGAAACAGCCTTTTTGTAGCTATCACATTTTCGGGAAATGCAACACCTTAAACTTGGTAACGTGAGTAAACTCCATCTACCGTTATACCAGAAAAGAAGAAAGCTACACACACAATAGACAAAAAAAGGAATTAAACCATACTTAATCCTTACGTTCTATCATAGCTCTCCGAAATTCGGTGCACTGGTGTGATTCGTGAGCAAACCTCCTGCACGTACTACACGTATTTGACACAGATAGAAAACATGGCAAGTCATAGCCAGATAAATTAGGGTTCAGACACCTCACTGGACGCAAAGAAACTTCTTCAGTATTCCACGGAACTGAGGCAACTGTAGGTTTATGCTGTCTGACTAACGACAGTTTTAACATACCATGCAGGTCCCTACGGCTGAGCGTCGCCATAACAAAATATAGAACAACAAAGCAAACAAATATCAGTCACTCAGCACACCACATTGTTACGAACTTCAACCAGCAGCTGCATAGGTAACCGACTCCTGTTGTCCTAGATGTGTGACTGAAGTCTTACAAACACTGCAGGCCCAGATTATATTGTCTCAGTGCTTATAGAGCGTGGGTGTGTAATGAAGTAAAGTGCTGCGCATTGCTGCCTGGGACACCCTGAAGTGCCGGTTCATCAGCCTAATTGAAAGATTACCTGTCCTCAGTGCATGATGGTACCTTTCCTTCGCAAAATATGAGCGTTGTGTGTTTAGCTGCATATGGTAAGTGACTATAACGGATGTGTGTTTGTTGGAGTCATGTTGGTTTTGTATGATAATGATGAGAGGAGGGAGAGGGTCATATCCGGTGCCAGCACACAGCCTGCTCAAGAGCCCCGAGGGGGTCCGCCGGGCTTAACGTCCCCATCCAACGGACACATCGCCATCAACAAAAAAATGGTTCAAATGGCTCTGAGCACTATGGGACTTAACATCTGAGGTCATCAGTCCCCTAGAACTTAGAACCACTTAAACCTAACTAACCTAACGACATCACACAACACCCAGTCATCACGTCGCCATCAACAGTGTCACGTGTCCCCACCTCATGCAGCCGTGTGGAGAGATTTGAAAGTCGAAACAAGGCCCCCGGAGTAGACAACATTCCATTGGAACTACTGACTGCCTTGGGAGAGCCAGTCCTGACAAAACTCTACCATCTGGTCAGCAAGATGTATGAAACAGGCGAAATACCCTCAGACTTCAAGAAGAATATAATAATTCCAATCCCAAAGAAAGCAGGTGTTGGCAGATGTGAAAATTAACGAACTATCAGTTTAATAAGTCACAGCTGCAAAATACTAACACGAATTCTTCACAGACGAATGGAAAAACTAGTAGAAGCCAACCTCGGGAAAGATCAGTTTGGATTCCGTAGAAACACTGGAACACGTGAGGCAATACTGACGTCACGACTTATGTTAGAAGAAAGATTAAGGAAAGGGAAACCTACGTTTCTAGCATTTGTTGACTTAGAGAAAGCTTTTGACAATGTTGACTGGAATACTCTCTTTCAAATTCTAAAGGTGGCAGGGGTAAATTACAGGGAGCGAAAGGCTATTTACAATTTGTACAGAAACCAGATGGCAGTTATAAGAGTCGAGGGACATGAAAGGGAAGCAGTGGTTGGGAAGGGAGTAAGACAGGGTTGCCGCCTCTCCCCAATGTTGTTCAATCTGTATATTGAGCAAGCAGTAAAGGAAACAAAAGAAAAATACGGAGTAGGTATTAAGATTCATGGAGAAGAAATAAAAACTTTGAGGTTCGCCGATGACATTGTAATTCTGTCAGAGACAGCAAAGGACTTGGAAGAGCAGTTGAATGGAATGGAAAGTGTCTTGAAGGGAGGATATAAGATGAACATCAACAAAAGCAAAACATGGATAATGGAATGTAGTCTAATTAAGTCGGGTGATGCTGAGGGAATTAGATTAGGAAATGAGGCACTTAAATTAGTAAAGGAGTTTTGCTATTTGGGGAGCAAAATAACTGATGATGGTCGAAGTAGAGAAGATATAAAATGTAGGCTGGCAATGGCAAGGAAAGCGTTTCTGAAGAAGAGAAATTTGTTAACATCCATTATTGATTTAAGTGTCAGGAAGTCATTTCTGAAAGTATTGGTATGGAGTGTAGCCATGTATGGAAGTGAAACATGGACGATAAATAGTTTGGACAAGAAGAGAATAGAAGCTTTCGAAATGTGGTGCTACAGAAGAATGCTGAAGATTAGATGGGTAGATCACATAACTAATGAGGAAGTATTGAATAGGATTGGGGAGAAGAGAAGTTTCTTTCACAACTTGACCAGAAGAAGAGATCGGTTGGTAGGACATGTTCTGAGACATCAAGGGATCACCAATTTAGTATTGGAGGGCAGCGTGGATGGTAAAAATCGTAGAGGGAGACCAAGAGATGAATACACTAAGCAGATTCAGAAAGATGTAGGTTGCAGTAGGGTAATGAATATGATGCATCCTGGTGAAGTGAAACTTCTGGCGCGGAGGACAGACAGACACAAGGATGTCCTGGCTCATACAGGAATGATAGAGATTATTTAAAGTTGCTAACTGTCACGCGGAGTTTCTTGGCGCTGACGTCCTTTACGTAAGGGTAATGAATGCGGAAACACGGTGTCTGGTAGGTCTCTGCCGTCGTCATTATTTCAATAACACAACCAGTTTCCGCTGCCGTATATTAGCTTACGGTTTAATTAATGGACCATCGTCCTGTCGAGGCATGAGAGTGCAGCTACCAGGTTAATGGCATCCACCTCTCCTCCTGCGTCATCAACAACTGAGTCACAGAAATGTACCTTGCTCTGTCTAACACGTCTTCATCTATGTTTTGAAAGTACTAGTTCAAAAATATTTACGTCACCTGGTAGTTAATATTTACATTGCTTTTTTATTATTTTCTACAGAATATTATTTCACTCCGCTTGTTTCAAAATAATGCTTACTCTTTTTTTGGAGACCAGTAATCTTTCTCATTATCTACTCTCTGCTCTAATTGTACTTCAAAAGTATTTTGTTCTCTTACAACTTTTGCTCTAATTGTGGCTGACATTGTGCTAAGCAAAAGATTCATTGCATTCGCAATACCAGTGGAATACAACCATACTTATGAGTAACACGAATGGTGTTTCATTTTATGTATTTACATTCCACGTCATTTCCTTTGTTAATAATACTAGAACGGTTTCGCAAACAGATCCAATGCTTATCCGAACACAACATCGGTTGGAAACATCATGATTAGGGGAAGTCAAAATTCATTGTTTCTTCTTCTCATTCCACTTCTCCTATTTTCCGTATGTTGGACTTCTATAAAAGGTGATTCTGTGATGCTGCAAACGCCGAGGGATGAAGGAGCACGGTAAGTCTATAAATTTGAGATTAGGGAACCTGATATGGAAACGACCGAGTGATAACCGAAAACCTTCCTCATACCTCTGACAGTGGAGCAAACATACCGGTGCTGTTGTTGTTAAGAACGTAGGGTATGCAACTTTTCAGAAGCGCTAGCATGCAAGAAAACAAGATAAAAAAAGTCTACTGAACATGGCCTTTAATATGCGTAGCTTAAGAACTATGAGCACTTCATTTTCGATACAGTGCAACACATCTACTGGATGCTGTTGGTTTCATTATTTTTGGAGGAGTTATTATGAACCAAAGAAATAAAAAACCCTTCAGCATATATAAGCTCTAAAATGAATACCTTCAGACGTATGAGCACTTGTTACTCTTCGCTGCTCTGCAACGCACCACTTCTACTGAACAAGTGTACAAATCACACATTTTAGAGCCCATGTTTACTAGATATGTTTTTCTACTCAGCAACAATAGCACGTATATATGTATTCCACTGTCAGAGGTATCAGGACTATTTTAGCTTTCAACCTTTGCTCGGTCGTTTCCTAACCACGGTCCCATACCTCAAATTGATACTTTTAGCCTTCGCCGTCTTGTCTGAAAGTTTGTAATATCGTCACGGAATATTTTAAGATATTTAAGGAAGTTTCCCACTTCATATAACCGGGGTGAAATTACAGAAGGCGTTCCACAGGGTTCGATCAGCGGTCCGTTTCTGTTCTAACCGTTCTGTTCTTATCTGAAACAAGAAGCTAAACTGACACTGTTTGCTGATGATAAATCATCATTATTAATCCAGTAAAGGAAAATCCAATAGAAAATAACACAATCAATGTCTTTGTAAAAGTTATTGATTGGTTTTCTGCGAATGGACTTACTCTGAACTTTGAAAAAACACAGTAAATCTAATTTTCTACTGCAAGGAGTACACATCAACAGAAGTCAGTAGCCAGGATAGAGCATACTAAGTTTTTGAGTGTACGTACACATGAGAATCTTACTTCGAAAATTCATATTTTGTATCTCCTAAAGCAACTAGGTTCACCTATTTTTTTACAATTAGAATAATTGGTAATTTTGAGAATACAGAAATTAGCATGCTCACATACTTTGCATACTTTCAGTTTCTAATGTCATACGGAATAATATTTTGGGGTAACTCAACATTTAGGAAAAGAGTATTCACTGCTCAAAAGGATGTGGATAGAATAATGTGTGGGGCTCATAGCTGCACATTTTGCAGACATCTCTTTAAAAGGCTAGGAATTCTTACAACAGCCTCACAGCACATTTACTCAGTAATGAAAACTGTTCTCAGCAACATGGGCTAGTTTAAATACAGCAGTGACATTCATGATTATAAAAACAGAAGAAAAAAAACTTACACTTTCCCCTACTTCACCTGTATTTGCCACAGAGAGGAGTAAAATATGCTGTTGTAAAACTTTTCCATAAATTACCAGACGAAGTAAAATGTCTGACAGACAGCAGTAATATTTTTCAAAATAAATAGAAATCGTATCACCCTGACAACGCCATTTATATCATAGATGAATTCTTGAATAGGAATAAATAAAACTTTAGATATAATATACACATTTTGTGCCATTTAAGGGACTGGGGTAGGTAATAAAAAAAATCCTTGACTCATATTTACATTTCTTATGCACTTGACACGTTCCACATCATAGCGGTCACCATGAGACTGATCAGTGGAACACGTAACTAGCTAACACCAGTGCGCCTGGCTGCTAGTTGCTGTGCGGCTGTGCTTGCCCCAGAAACAAGTAGACAGACGTGTCTCCCCGTCTGCTATGGGGATACACCTTGGCATTCGCGACTTCACACCGATGCATGCGGCTCCTTGCCAGTTTCTGCAACATCTGCAAGCGCCTAGTGCGCACGGAAGGTCGCACATCTGTAGACGCACTTTAATGAGTAGCATAGGGGCACTTAATTCTTGTATGGCCTTTTGTGAGTGAATGTGGTTATCTTGTCCGTAGTTCAGCACATTTTATCAGTAGTATATAAACTTCGAAACTTAACGACTCTGATTTACTAGTTTGTTTCCACTTCATCTTCTTGTTTACTGAATTAGGCCCACCTATGGTTGACTCTTTATCACTGATTAGCTGCACGTTTGAGAATGACGTAACAGTGTTAGTAAAGCATACACTAATCTGTACTTATTTTATCTGATACGAAACATTTTCAAATGACTGACGGCGTCGCTATGTAGGATTAACAAAAAATTGTCATAAGTAACCAAGCTTAATCTCAAATCAGAGCCACATACATGCAGGATTTGGTACTAAAGGCAGAAACTGACAGAAAAAGGAAATTACCCACGTCTCCTTCTGTTACTCGATCACAGGTAAACGTTTATTACCTGCACAAATAAAGCGTTTTGATTTCTTATATTCAAGAACAAAAACAAATATAAAGAACTAAGAAAAGACATGGTAGAGGGTTGTCTGCACTGTACTGGCTGTTAGTTTCTGCCACAGCTATTAATTACGTACCTCTTTTACTGTCCGACTTCAAAGAGGCCAGCATTAGCTAGGTGCCTCTATGAACCATACTATAAGCTGCGTACTCTGCGTATTGAGGAACGGATCTTCTGAAGACAGTATCGATTTTGCTGTAGCTTTAATGTAACTTCCTGTGTACGTAGTAAAGAGACTCCTGTTCATGGTAACTGGCAGCATAATATTCTGTTAATGCGCGATTATACACTGAATACTCAAAGAAACTAAAGTGCGCGTCATTTATGTTGGCGGCCGTGTTTAGGTACGTTCTGCGCATCTGACGTCACAAAACACAGTCAGCCAATGAACAGAGAACGACGTTGCCACATCTCGACTGCAGTGCAGAGCATGAACGAGTGTCTTCAGTTTTAGAAACGTTCAGTCATAAATAAAGTAATAGAACAAAAGTAATGTCTTGATAGCAGACATTCTTTTATAGAAAGTTTGGAAAAAGCATTCTCTATACCAATTGCTTCATATTCCATTAATTAATTAAACGAAACAAGCAATAACACTCCTAATTAGGGCGATAGCAAGGAAAGGTGTTTGTATCACTCTCACGAACCGCTTTTCGCAATAAAGAACAGTGGTAATTATTTCCTATTGTACTTCGACGAAGCGTGAGTAATTCGTGGTCATACCAACAGTGTTTGTCAATACTTTGCGTGACGTGTTATAGTCCTCATTGCTTTATGTACTCACTCATGGCGTTGTGTCATCAGACGAGGTGCGTTAGTGTAACGGTTAAGGTGTTGGGCTGCTAAACAAAAGGTTATGAGTCCAAACATTGTACGGTGCTTAATATTTTCATTATTTAAAAACAATATCAAAGTGCTTTACTTCACAAATTATATTCGTTTGAATGCAATTTTTTGAAATTTCTAGTGCTTTGTCTCTTTATTAACATTTTCGCTGCTGCAGATACGTGCTCGCCGCATTCCGCGCTGTGCCCGATTTTGTCATCACTGCACTGCTCGCCTGTACAGACACATGGTGTTCCCACTGCCTTGACACACTTATCATTCGATTTCACAAAAACTATTTGGCGCAAAAATTTGATTTTTACACGTCTTCTTGACTGATACCTTTCCCCCATAAATGACTTAATTTTGTTTCGATGTTCAACGCAGTTATTATGCAGCATTAAATATAGTAAACCATTGCACGAAATTTTGAAGAGTTTGCAGAGGTAGAAGTCCATAGTGTATACTTTCCGTATGGTCGATTTTAGTTGCCACAATGTTTACTGTATGCTCTATCGACTTTTACCTCTGCAAACTCTACAAAATTTCGTGCAATGGTTTACTATATTTAATGCTGCATAATAACTGCGTTGAACATCGAAACAAAATTACCTCATTTATGGGGGGAAGGTATCAGTCAAGAAGATGTGTAAAAATCAAATTTTTGGGCCAAATTGTTTTTGTGGAATCGATTGATAAGAGTGTCAAAGCAGTTGGAACACGATGTGCCTACACAGGCGAGCAGTGCAGTGACAAAATCGCGCACAGCGCGGAATGCAGGAAGCAAGTCTTTGTAGCAGCGAAAGGGTTAATGTGGCCGTGGTGGCTTTACTTCATGAACTGCGCCTTCCCCCCCCCTAAACGTAAGCTTGCGAACTATGCTATACTATGGCGCTGCTTCTATTGGCGCGTGCGTCGTGTGAAACTGGCAACGCAGCAATCTCCCGCGTCTGGGCGGGCATGCGCGAGCCGCCAAAATAAAAGAATTGAACTATAGTACACCTGCCTAATATCGGATAGGAGGTGTCGCAAAACGACGTGGCATGGACTCCACAATTATCTCACGTAGTGCTACAGGGAACTGATTCCATGAATCTTGTCGAGTAGTTCTGGCGCTACAGTCTGGAACCGCGTGACCGCTACGGTCGCAGGTTCGAATCCTACCTCGGGCATGGATGTGTGTGATGCCCTTAGGTTAGTTAGGTTTAAGTAGTTCTAAGTTCTAGGGGACTGATGACCTCAGAAGGTAAGTCCCATAGTGCTCAGAGCCATTTGAGCCATGAATCTTGCAGGGCCGTCCCTAAATCGGTAAGAGCAGGAGGGGGTGGAGAGCTCTTCTGAATAGCACGTTGCAAGGAATCCAAAATATGCTCAATAATGTTCATGTCTGGTGAGTTTGGTGGCCAGCGAAAGTGTTCAAACTCACAAGAGTATTCCTGGAGCTACTCTGTAACAATTCTGGACGTGTGTAGTGTCGAATTGTCCTGTTAGAATAGCCCACGTTTGTCGGAATCCACAATGGGCATGAATGGACGCAGGTGACCAGACAGGATGCTTACGTACGTGTCACCTATCAGAGTCGTATCTAGACGTATCAGCGGTCCCATATCACTCAACCGCACACACCTCACACAATTACTAAGTCTCCACCAGTCTCCTGCTGACATGCAGGGTCCATAGATTCATGAGGTTGTGTCCATCCTTTCGATACTATTTGAAACGAGACTCGTCCGACTAGGCAACATGTTTCCAGTCATCAACAGTCCAGTGTCGGTGTTAACGTATAGCTTTGTGTCGTGCAGTCTTCAACGGTACACGAAATCCCATATCGATGATGTTTCGTTGATTGGTTCGCACGCTGAGACTGATTGATGGCCCAGGATTGAAATCTTCCGCAATTTGCGGAAGGGTGGCACTTCCGTCACGTTGAACGAGCCTCTTCAGGCATCGTTGTTCCCGTTCTTTTAGAGGATTCCTGATATTCACGGTACACTCGTGAAATGGTCGTACGGGAAAACCCCCACTTCCTCGTTACCTCGGAGATTCTGTGTCCTATCGCCCGTGAGCAGCTAAAACACCACGTTGAAACTCAGTTAAATCTTGATAGCATGCCGTTGTAGCAGCAATATCCGATCTAACAACTGCGCCAGACACTTGTCTTATATAGGCGTTGCCGCCAGCAGCGCCGTATTCTGCTTGTTTATACATCTCTGTATTTGAATACTTAACTAACCTAAGGGCATCACACACATCCATGCCCGAGGCATGATTCGAACCTGCGACCATAGCGATCGCGAGGTTTCAAACTGAAGTGCTAGAACCGCTCGGCCACACCGGCCGGCTTAAGTACTCAGGCATACTATTTATTGCCTGCCAGAGTGGAGGTTTCTACGTAAAATGCTATTTTTTCCCGAAAAAGAAGATTTTTCTGGTATTAGCTGTTTGCAATATATGATGCACCACGATTTTCTACTGAACATTCATTTTACTCGGTGAAAATTGCCGCGACATATGTCTAGCTGGGCCGAAAATTTAGAACAAAAATGAAACAATTTCGTCAAATACTTTGCCACTGCTCCCAGTTAATTGATACTATTCTAAGACTGGATAGGTTTCTGACATTGACTTTAAGTGATCTAAATTCCCACCATTATACAAGTATTAGTAACCCTTAAGTGACTCAATATCTGATAACGCTTTGGCAGTAGAAAAGCGTTATCTGCTTTTGCTGATCTGAAATCGTTAACTGACACACTTTCGGCCGCTGCCCAACTCAAGTCAAATACGTTAGTTTCACACCGAATCCAAATTCGAAGTAGAACAAGCTATTAGCGCTTTTCATTACCATCACAGCTATAATAATACCAGTAGTTGGCTGCTTAAAAATCATCTTTGAAGTCACCCTGTAGTACTCTTGCTTGTTTTTGTTACTCTATAAATACGGGCAGTCCGCAGCTCTTGGTCTTGCGGCAGCGGTTTCTGTTCCCGAGCACGGGGTCCCGGGTTCGATTCCCGGCGGGGTAAGCCATTTTCACCTACCTCGAGATGACTGGGTGTTGTTGTGTCGTCTTCACCATCATTATTCATCCCCATTATGGTCGGCGGAAGGCAACGGCAAACCCCCTCCACTAGGACCTTTCCTAGTACGGCGGTGTGGGTCTCCCGCATAGTTCCCCTACGCTCCGTCAAGAAGCATGGGACTTCTTTTCCATATATCCGGGCGCAGTATCGGCCTTGTGGTTTCGGGTTTGCAGGGGGAGTTCCGCTGCGCTGGCATTTACAGCTCAATAATCTGTTAACTTATGATAATAAAAACCGATGAGCATGTAAACAAGTTGCTGGAAGCAGTAAAATTTGCTATTGGCCTATGTCCCTGCATTATTCAGCTTATTGTATCATCACGTCGGAGGTGTTGCCCAACCAGAGGAATGCGAAGGGCAGTAAACGAAAACAACTCCGACGGAAAATTTTAGTATTTTTTTATGAAACGAAGTGACCTTAAAATTCATTCAGATATTTTTATTACTCTAATGACGTTTTGAAGATGGAAGTTTGTTCACTCGAATGGCGTCTATTTTAAATGTGGTCATGTTATAAGGCGACTAATATTGTGAGTGTGGTGAGCGACGGTGCTGTTCATGTGGTCTTTAGTCCGGAAACTGGTTTGAGAAAACTTCCTGTGTCTATCAGTCCTCCACAGTTTCTTCACCTCCGCACAGCTACTGCAACAAACATTTATTTGAACCTACTACAGTGAAGCGTTGATCACCCTCTACAGCTTTTATTTACAGCTCCACTGTCCATATTACAAAACTGATGATTCACTCAAGACTCAGGATCCGTATTATCGACCGATCATTTTCTTTACTGAAGTTGCACCACAATTCTTAACACAATTCCATTCAGTACTTTGTCATTAATTAGTCGATGTATCCCATTAATCTTCAATACTCTTCTGTAGCACAACATTTTTAAACCTACTGTTCTTTTCGTGCCTGAACTGTTTTTCGTATACATTTCATTTTCGTGCATGGTTCCACTCCAACGCTTAATATAGTCGATATTACCAAATTAAATTCGTTATTTTCAGAATGCAGTTCTTGCTCTATCCACAATATATTAAGATACGTTAACTTTTTTTGGCAATCGTCACTTATTTTGCTGCCTAACAAACAAAAAACGTCTATTACATTTAGTGTCTCATTTTCTAATCTAATTCCATTAACATTACGTGATTTAATTCGACGACGTTCCATTATCAGTTGGGAGTTTCTTATTTGCATTTCTGGAACTTGTATATACTTTGGAGGTCTCAAACGTTAAGCGATAATTTCGAATCGCTTAGTGTTTGCGCGCAGTCTTTGGTCAGAGTAGGTCTGTCGTTGGAAGATGTGTTTGTTTTGTCATCGCTGCTTGGCAGCGAGGAGCGCGAGAGTTATATCGTTAGAGCAGTAGCGAGGCAGGCGCCGAGCAGAAGACTCGTGGCAATGTCAACGTGCAGTTAAGTTCATCTGTGTTAAGTAACACGACTTGTGTATGGTTATTGTGAAACAGAGGAGAAAGATTCTATTATACATTCAGAAAAAAATGAGATATAAGATTATTAGAAAAAGCACATGAAGAAGAATGAAGGTAATATTTTTAATTTAGTGGCACAGCATTCGCGCGTAGTTAGGATCCATTTTTGTATGAGCCGTCCATATAAGGGAACTTCAGATTTTTCATTAAAGAGTGTGTAATTTTCGCTGTAAGGTATTTTTTGTGTTTATCAGTTATTTGTGTAACATTTGTCAGAATAAGAGTTTAATATCAATGTTGCCCTTTGTCAATGGTAATGAGTGTTGTAACATGGATTTCATACAGTTAACAATATACCTGATAGTCTAAAAACAGTACCTGAAGATTTTATTTAATTGCAATCTTTCATTTATAAATTTCTACGTTACATTCCCAATTGCCGAGTGATAGGAACCTTCGAACATTCGATTCACGTGTATATTCATATTGTATACTGTACACTCAGCAGTATTTGGCTTGTAATGCGGCAACTACGTATTCCAGCCCCTAGACAACGACACCAGCCAAAAATTTTAATATTTCATCACTGAGTCAGAGAGTACGCAGTTGGGGCCATCACACCATTTAATTAATGTTTTTGAAAGCCCGCAGCACACAGGGACCACTTTGTTTAATTAAAGAGATTAATAGTAAAGTTCACTATTTCGTCAACTTTCAAATTTTTTATATATATTATAGAACAGGGCGAAATTCATGTTGTGTTCTAGCCCGCAGATGTATTTGCTTTCCCTCGCAGTTGGAAATGCACGAAGTCACTCATAGCTAAACAACAGCAAAGTTAACAATCAGGCTCGTAAGTCAGCTCGAGTTATAAATAAAACAAATAGATTTAGGACGGAAACGTTTACTTCAGTAAAGGAAACTTTTACATTGATTTAGGCCTCGAAAAGAGGTATGCATTCCGTTGAACCGATCTTCCAAGTCATTGCCCATTTTTAGCCAAATCACTCACTTAAGCTGTTGAACGGTATACTTTGATCAAGACGGTTAGACAACGAACTGGATAGCATGCATTAGAAGACTAATCCACGGCATACGCTCTCCCCCACCTTCACTCCGATTGCTGTTACATAAACATGCAACTGGTGAATCCTCGGAATTTTCGTACAACGTGGACCACAACATTTCAAGCTCTAGTGTGGTTTGTAGTGTTTTATAACAGACTGAATGTCTGGCACTGAAAGTGAAACCGTTGTGAGCGGCCTTCACGCGTAGAGGTGGCTGGGAAATAAAGCTTATCCGCGCCATTCTTATTTCAATAAGGGACCCGTCCGACCCTCGCAGACTTTCGCTTTCGACAGATAGCGCCTTCCTCGGCTGCATTCGCGGCCGATATCAACACGAGGGGATCAGCCCTCGGGCTGTCAGCGGCGTTTTATCCCGTCGCGGGGGACGCGTCCCGGCATTTCACACCCTCACTCTGCCCAATGTCAACCCTGTCGCACGGCACCCAGCGCGAAGTGACTGATCTGCAGGTAGACGGGCCGCAAACACTGTGACGCTATAGTTCAGAACCAGGGTCAACCCGAGAATACGTTGGTGAATTGTCCTACTTTTATTCAGAAACAACAAAAATAAACGTATATTAGAACAAATAAGTCCTCGGTCACAAATATTAAGTCAAAATTGACCAGGTTTCGACACTACTATGAGTGTCGTCTTCAGAATTAAACTAACTGTTCTAAAACATAATAGGTATATAAGACATTAATAGACCAAAGTGTGTACTGACTGGAAAGAGGTGCAGTACTTACAAGTCACATTCTAAAAAAAAAAAAAGAAAACTAAGCCGGAAAGTCGACGTCATGAAAAGTTGTAAATAACATAAGATCGCGAGCCGTTAAGGGCTGCTCGTACCTGAGTGAACACGGGTTGCAACAAAACTGAGGTGCCCACGTTAGAAAGTGTGGGCAAATAAACACGGTGTTGCTACGAGCGCCATCTAGTAGCCGCATAAACAACTAGGCTACTGTACATCCAAAAATAGACACATGAAATTGTAATGAAGCTGATTCAGGCATAACGTAAGCACTAATAATAATAAGATGAAGTTACATATTTATCTGCTTTAAACATAGATAAATTTTGTAACGTAAAAAGAACGTCAGTTATGACATACAAGAAAACAGAAAAGATGTAACAGGAAAACAACATTTCGGCAAACTGCATGAGGAAATCTGAAATAAAGATCAAGCAACGGCTTTATACAGTCGAAAAAAATTTATTTTTCGCAGCTGCAGCTGTTCGTTGAGTATGAGGCCATCATGACGAGATAGATGTTTGAAAATCTCCAATTCCTCTTAAACATCTAACCTACGCCACTTCTTTCCGGTATGCATAATATTACTATGGCCAATGGCTTTAGGCACGTGTCCAATAATTAAGAGATGATCGGCAAAGGATGAATTTAGGGGACTGGTGCAGTTTTTTCTCAAAAGATGTTCTTTATATCTGATGGTGAAAGCACGTCTAGTTTGCTCTATATAATAGGAGGAGTGGGTACCACACATGATCTTATAAACGCCAGAACTTTCTGTAGGGGAGCGAATGGATTTCAAATTATGAATGAAGTTTCTCTTCAGATTGTTGTTACTAGAGAAGGCAATATTGCAGTTGTATCTGTTGCGAAGCATGCTCTGAATCTGATACGAAATGGGTCCTACGAAAGGAATAGAAAAACGTTTTTTGGGGGCAACTTCAGCGCGTGAGTTGTAGAGCGTATTAGTTGTTGCAGTTTTCTTTTGGAGGATATCGTCCACTATGTTACACGTATATTCATAATTGACTGCTATCGTTATAAGTAAATTAATCTTCTCATTAAACTTTTCTGTTGAAAGTGGTGTAGAGGTGGCTCGGTGGCCGGCAGAGCGAAAAAAGGCCATTTTTTGAGACTGTGGATGAAAAGAGGAAGCAGGCACTATTTGGTCAGTATATGTTTCTTTTCGAAAAACATTGAAAGTGATGTTATTGTCTTCTATTGTAAGCGTTAAGTCTAAATAATGTAATTGGCGGTTTTCGTTTCCGAGTTCAATAGTGAAAAAAATTTTTTTCATGGAGGTCGTTAAAAAGTTTAAGTATATGATCAATGCTATCGGCGGGTCCGTTATAGATGACTAGAATATCATCTACGTATCTTGCGTAAGAAAGGATACCTAGTGAAGCGGCTGAGAAGCGGTTAAACGGCTTTTTTTTCCAATGAATTGATGGAAATGGAAATGTCGTGTGGCTAGGGCCTCCCGTCGGGTAGACCGTTCGCCTGGTGCAGGTCTTTCGATTTGACGCCACTTCGGCGACCTGCGCGTCGATGGGGATGAAATGATGATGATTAGGACAACACCCAGTCCCTGAGCGGAGAAAATCTCCGACCCAGCCGGGAATCGAACCCGGGCCCTTAGGATTGACAGTCTGTCACGCTGACCACTCAGCTACCGGGGCGGACGTAATGAATTGATAAAGATGTCGGCAAGGATGCCGGCTAAAGGGTTGCCCATAGCGAGCCCATCAGACTGCTGGTACAGTTGTCCGCTGAATTCAGAGTAGTTGTACTTGACAACGACATTAATGAGATTCATTACATGTTTCTATCCTGGATCTCTGATATTTTCTGGTAGATAGGATCTATCTCTAAGAGAGACTCACCCATGTCGCTGATACGCTTACAAGCACACTTCCATCACATACATATAAGTGAGACACTGAAACAGATAAAATATGCCCAAGTATTGTTTGTGCTGCTGTAACAACGAGTAATTCGGGGTTACTGTTCGCTAGTGAAGTTAGATATGGGGGTTGGCAGAGCAACTTTATTGTACTGAAATATGTTCACCAAGCTGGTAAAGTTGATTTGTTTTGGCTTGAACAGTGGAATCAACCAACAAGTACATGATCCTCGACTGGAGTAAAGTTAATGGAAGCACTAAGAATGACACAAAACTCTTAAGGCTTTCCTGGCCACTTGTTGACAAACTGCCTATTGGCTTCTGTCTCGGGTTCTTCGGCCCACGTTCATCTAATGATTTTACTGACGTTTTTCCAGCACGAGTGGCTGGCATTGTCAAAGCTTCACCCTCCATTGCCGGTGATGGACTGGAGGCGACCTCGCGGCCGCAGACTATATGTACCCGGCGCGCCGACGTCCGAGGGCTTCTCCGCGGTCATTTCCGGTGCGGTTCTCCTCTTGCTAACTGCGGCAGTCGTTCGCTGCAGTACAGGAAGCCAGGATCCGTTTACCATGAGGCTTCTTCCTTGTGGAAACTGTTTGGTTGTTTCTGTATTTCTACAGCTTCTCTGAAGAAGCGCGTGTGATAGTGCTTCTCTACAGCCAGAATTTCCGTGTCGGCGAATTTTATTACGTGGTCGGTCTCATTCAGTGCGTGCTCTGTCACGGCCGATTTCTCCACCTGCCCCAACCTGCAATGTCGCTTATGCTCTTTGATCCTGGTGTTAATTGATCGTCCAGTCATTCCGACATAAACTTTTCCGCGTGTGCCTGGTATACGGTGTATTCCCGACGTTCCAAGTGGGTCTCTTTTCTCCTTCGCCGATCTAAGACACTCTTTGATCTTCCTTGTCGGTTTGAAAATCGTCTTTACGCCGTGTTTGCGCAATATACGGCCGAATCTGTCCGTCACTCTGGGAATGTACTGCAGAAAGGCCGTACCCGACATTTCTTTTTCTGATTCCTTACTTCGCCGAGTGTTTGGCTCTGCTACACCTCTAATATAACTTGTGGAGTACCCATTGCTCCTCAGAACACTTTCCAGGTGTTGCATTTCGCATCTGAGGTGCTGCGGCTCACATATTCGTCCTGTTGGCGTTACGAGAGTATTAATCATGCGTCTTTTCTGGCTAGGGTGATGGTTTGATAGTTTGTGCAGGTATCGGTCCATGTGTGACGGTTTTCGATACAAGCTGTGTCCCAGGTTTTCACCATCCTCTGTGATCTAGAAATGGCAGTGTTTTGTCCTTGTCTACTTCCACAGAAAATTTTATGTTGGCATGGAAGCAGTTGAAGTGTCTTAGGAAGACACCGAGCTGTTCTTGGCAACTTGCAAACCTAAGGAGTGGTACAGGTACGTCGATGGTAGTTTCGTTGTGTGGAGCCATATATATATTATTTTATTTGTAGGTAACTGCCGTTCACTGAACTTCGCGATGTTGGCTCCTCTTGAGACAGCAACGGAATGGGGCTGGAGAGCTGTCCTCTAGGGTGTTTAAAGGCTCGGTCGATGAGCTACAGTGAACCTTCGAGGTACGCGACAAGGTCCTCGTAGGCAACCTAACAGGGGTGATAGGAGGAACCGTTCCTGCTGTTCTGGCCGCCTGGAATAGTAGAGCTCAGCCCCTCAGCTGGCGAGAATTCTCAGAAGGCGGGAGAACCGTGTGGACGACTTGAAGTAACAGCGAGAACAGCAAGCCAGATTTCGCTATCTTGGACGTTTTCTATAATAGTTAAACGGTTGTAACACTACAATCAGCATTGTTAATAATTTGTGCTGATTAATTCTGCATAATATCAAGTGTATATTTTTAACTATGCGATGTCTTTGACCTACTGTAAAGAAGTGGAAAGGTAGTGTGACATGTTTAATCTTTGCAAGTTAAGTTCTTTGTATTATTTGGAGGGAAGTGGTATTTAATTATGTATATTTGTGTCGACTTCTTAATACGTTTTAATAAAGAGATCTTTTTGAAGCATGTTTGCTGGCAACTATGTAATAACTGGTTCATACATTGCGACTTTGTACTGTATAAAGAGAAACCCAAAGTAGTTCCCTCTGCAACGGAAGTGAGTTGGCGCGCGAGGGAAAGGTGGATCCGGCGCTCAGTCTGGGCAGCAAGTGAGAGAGCACAGTAGGTCAGTGGGTAGCAAGTAACTGACGAGTAAACAGCGCAGGTGCCGAGTGAGACTTAGAGTATTGGAATGGAATGGCTTCGGATTTAATAAGCGGCTGTAAAATGATGCTATCGATTTGGGAAAAGCTCTAAAAATGATAATAACCACGCCAAGAAGAGGTAAATAAAGGTAATTATTGCCAATGGAAAGACCACCTAGCCGCCACATGCTCGCCACCACGACTGCGCAAGCACTTCGTCACACATACGAGAGGTCAGAACTGTATCACTGTATCAACCAGTAGTGTTGTGTTTGGTCCTGTGAAAAAGTAATCCTAATGTTAAAAATGTGTTTCAACAATGTGTCCATCCTATGCACTTATCCAAGTAGGCTCCTCTCCTTTAAGTGATGAAATCCGAGAGTGTCCTTTGCATAGCAAGCATTAACAGTTTTACAGTGCATTTTATTGGTGTGTTGCAAAGTTATGCCAGTACTCTTAATGTGCAGGGTAAAATTCACTTGTTTTTCATACATATAAATGTGCAAAATTCTATCAGGCTGCTTCCTCTTTCATTTCTTAGCCCCAATCCATATTCACCTACCACGTTTCCTTCTCTCCCTTTTCCTACTACCGAATTCCAGTCACCCATCACCATTACATTTTCGTCTCCCTTCACTATCTGAATAATTTCTTTTATTTCATCATACATTTCTTCAATTTCTTCGTCATCTGCAGAGCTAGATGGCATATAAACTTGTACTACTGTAGTAGGCGTGGGCTTCGTATCTATCTTGGCCACAATAATGCGTTCACTATGCTGTTTGTAGTAGCTTACCCGCATTCCTAATTTCCTATTCATTATTAAACCTACTCCTGCATTACCCCTATTTGATTTTGTATTTGTAACCCTGTATTCGCCTGACCAGAAGTCTTGTTCCTCCTGCTACCGAACTTCACTAATTCCTACTATATGTAACTTCAACCTATCCATTTCCCTTTTTAAATTTTCTAACCTACCTGCTCCATTAACGGATCTGACATTCCACGCTCTGATCTGTAGAACGCCAGTTTTCTTTCTCCTGATAACGACGTCCTCCTGAGTAGTCCCCGCCCGGAGATTCGAATGGGGGACTATTTTACCTCCGGAGTATTTTTCCCAAGAGGACGCCATCATCATTTAACCATACAGTAAAGCTGCATGCCCTCGGAAAAAATTACGGCTGTAGCTTCCACTTGCTTTCAGCCGTTCGCAGTACCAGCACAGCAAGGCCGTTTTGGTTAGTGTTAAAAGGCCAGATCAGTCAATCCCTACTGAAAAGGCTGCTGCCCCTCTTCAGGAACGACACGTTTGTCTGGCCTGTCAACAGATATCCCTCCGTTGTGGTTGCACCTACGGTACGGCTATCTTATCTGTATCGCTGAGGCACGCAAGCCTCCCCACCAATGGCAAGGTCCATGGTTCTTGGGGGGGGGGAGGGGGGGGGGGAATTTAGGCTATATTAGTTAAGGGCAAAAGTAATGATTAAAGTACACAAGAAAAGGGCTCATTTGCAAATCTTGTGACTGCGTAACTGCGAAAGTGACAACTGCTGCTAACCGCTGTGTAATTTTTCCATTTGGGTATGTTCATTGCCCTTCACAGAACAGTATTTAATGAAAGTTCGTTTTGAATCAGTAAAAACAGGTTCTTTACAAATAATGCTTTTACATTATTTTGCCTACTTAGGCTGGCGACCGTATAACTATTTCAGTTGACAGTAATCAGTTACTGTTATTTTTTGGAAAATTATTTTCTTTCTGTTAACTACCTACAGCTATTCTTATGAAATTAAGGTTCGGTAGCAATTTCCGTTAGGCGGACTCGGTCAGTTTTCTAAACTCCTCTCAGAGGGTAACATTTACTGCAAGTTTAGGCCATATTTGGCAAATTTACTACCGCAGTAGTGTTATACGTGGTCGCCTTGTGACAGAAATAGACCTTGTCGTCACTAGGTCAACTGCATGCCGGTATATCAAGCGAAGCAGTAGTGTTGTACGGGGAATGCTAAAAGTATCCTGCCTCCTCTAATCTATAGTCCTCTATGTGCATAATACCTCGTGGAGTTGCGAAATTTAATTTAGTGGTATTAATTCTCCGATCAGTTTGATGAATTGTTAATTAATCATTCGACTGTTCAGAGTTAAGTAAGACTATTCTGAATTTTGTATGGAGTTCGCAACTGTGATGAGAATTAAAGGATTAATTTTATTTCTCTCTCAACTTTCCACGCGCTTAACGAAGTCACTGCGTTAACACTAGCACACTGTAATGTACAGGTTGTGAACGACACCGATGGTCACATCAGTTTGTAAATCTGTAAAGTAAATCCCTACCTTTTAAAAGATATTGTGTTCTATGGCTATCTATTGCAGACTATGGGAGACAAAGCCAACAGTAATTCGCCAGAACTCTATTAAACGGTATTTGAGAATCTTCGACTGTGGTTGCACAGATAATATCCCAGGAGACAGTAGTACAGGTAAGTGAATCGTATTTCTCACAATTTTCCACCACGACAAAACATTCCGTATAGATTCTATGTACTGTTCATCCGGCGGTACGAAGCGGAAAGCGGTTCATCTGCTCATTGTAGGGGTATTGGCTACAGTTCAGCATAACGTTTCGGTGAAGTTATAACATCGGCGAAATACGGTGTCGGAGACTAGGGCGGTATTAGCTGACCGTGGAGTGACCTAATTACAGAACGCCAGCATGGGTGCAATATAGTACTGCATTTGTAAAAGCAGTGGGAACAAAATGTGAACACGTGGCCATAACTGGCCAGATTACTTTGCTCGTTCCATGCACGTGTATTTCCACCCCATTTGCTTATTCCACTTTATTAGATCAGAGTCAGAACGGCGAAGCTTAGTATTCGGTAGATATTTCAAGCTGAAGATTCAGCGAATCGACTCTAGAGAACATGTGAATACTATACTCCGCCCGAACAGGCTATGAAGTCCTAACGGTACCGACTGGCCGCCACGTCACTATCAGCCTACAGGCGACACAGGATGTGGATATGGAGGGGCGTTGTTCTGCACGCCCCTCTACCGCCGTTTGTTAGTTTACGATACCGGAGCCGCTACTTCTCAGTCAAGTAGCTCCTCGTTTGGCCTCACAAGGCCTGAGTGCACCCAGCTAGCCAACAGTGTCTGGCAGATGGGATGCTCACCCAACATGGTGCCGACCAGCCCGACAGCACTTAACTTCTGTGATATGACGGGAACCTGTGTTACCCAGAATTTCATCAAAATGAAATATTTGTTGATGCAGGTAGATCAGTTAGGTAATTATTAATAATTTTAATTAAAGGGTACCGCTCTGGCAAGGCCGTTCACTCTATTGAACGTCTACTAGACCAAACTCAATAATATTAAACCTGCAAGGGTGATGCACTTGAAAGACTGAGGCAATGTTAGAGATACGCATTGTGTCAACATAAACTTCATGGATCACCAACCACAGAGGTATTCACTGTTGCTAATAGAGCTAGACACTATTCTCTCGTAAGTGGGGCGCAGAGACTGGGAGTGTTTTCTCTGCAATATGTGTCATATTTAGCCTACGGGGTGAACATTAATAAAAGCGACAAACTGCAGGGGCAGATTCCAGACTGAAAACGGACGAAAAAAGTGCCATGAAGATGTGTCCGGAAACGCACCGTTGACACGTCACATGGCGCTTACGCATTACAGTTCGATTTAACATTTGCAGTATGTTACTTGTGTGTTATAACAGGCTGTGTGATTGACACATCTCACTGTAAGCGGCAGAATGGTCCAGAACAAGCGAGATGGTGTCTGTACACACCAAACAGATGTACACGGTCGAGAGGAACCACGGCTATAACAAGAGAAGAACCTTGACAGACACCAACCACAGCAACTACATTCCAAGCCCGTACTGAGTGTTTCTGTGATCATGGATCCTTTCAGAGAGACGAATGTGCATGGAGGCGACGGACTGTGGATACACCAGATTTGGAGGACCGAGTTGAATACTGAGACGAATCCTAGTACAGGCTCCAGGCAAGTAGTCCCGCCAACATGGTGTAAAGCAAAGTACGACTGTATGCATCCTGCATGACAACCGCTAAGATGGAGGCCGCTCTGAACATACGTTGTACCGTGGATGCGATGCAGCTCTGTACTGTGTTCCTGGATGATTTGTTGTTGCCCTCAAACAGTCCGTTTCCTGACACCTTTTCTCCTCCTACCACTCAGGAATCTGTCCCTGCAGTTTGTCGGTTTTGTTAATGTTCATCCTGTATTTAAGATAAATGTCACTAACGAAATGCTACTGGCGTATTAGTGTGCGTGTCAGTATGTTCTAAATATTTGTATAACTAAATATATGAAATGCTCAAATAAAAATCAAATGGCTCTGAGTTCTATGGAATTTAACACCTGAAGTCATCAGTCCTCTAGAACTTAGAACTACTTAAACCTAACCAACCTAAGGACATCACACACATCCATGCCTGAGGCAAGATTCGAACCTGCGACCGAATCGGTCGCGCGGTTCCGGACTGAAGCGCCTACAACCGCTCCGCCACACCGGCCGGCATGCTCAAATAAACACCTAGTTTCAATCGCAGGTTGCCTATCTGACTGTTTCCAGGGACAAGAAATATCTGATTTTTCAATATTTCATGTAATTACTGGACTAATTAATATATTTAAAGTTCTTTTAAGCAGTATGATCTTACATAAAAAGCTTAACACATTAAGTCAAGTATTACATTTGGAAACTGTGTATACATCTTGAAGCAGCATAACTCTCTGAGCACAGATTGCCTACACTACATTCACGCAGTATTTAAGAATAGAAGGATGTAGCGTCATCCAGCAAACTTTACACATAATTTAAAACTTTTTCAAGCTACCACCTTCCCCCCCCCCCCCTGCGCCCCCCCCCCCCGTAACACACACACAAGCATAAAAACACACACACATTAAATAATGAAAGGAAATGAGTTTGTTGCCTGCTACAATTTTGTTGTTCATGGAGTAAACTTGTTTCGAGACTTCTTTGCAAGCAGAACTCAACACGAAGTGTGATACCACCATTATCGTTCACAATGTATATAAATGATCTCTTAGAAAGTGTTGGTACCTCTTTAAGACTGTCCACAGATGGCGCAGTTGTCTATGAAAAGTACCAACGCCAGAAGACAGTATGGTTTTGTAAAATGACCTACAGTGGATTGATGAGTGCTGCAGCCTCTGACAGTTGACCCTGAAGACAAACAAGTGTAAAACACTGTGGGTACGTAGGGAAAAAATTCACTACTGTACAGCTACACTAGTGACAACAAAATACTGGGAACGGTATTTACCGTAAAACATCTAGGAGTAACCATCCATAGAAACCTTCAGTGGAATGACCACCTGAAAGAAATAGTGGGAAAAGAATATGCCAGACTGACATTTATAGGAAAGATTTTAAGGAAATGTAACTCATCCACGAAGGAAGTGGCTTATAAGGAGCTCGTTCGAACGATTCTGGAGCGTTGTTCATCAGTCTGGGAGACTTACCAGACAGGACTAACAGAAAGAGAAGACAAGACGAAGAGCGGCTCGATTAGCTCGTTTAGTCGGTGCGAGAGCACTACAAAGAATTCCAGTGGCGGGCGTTACAAGAGAGCCGTTGACCTTCACGGAGAGGTTTAGTAATGAAATGACGAGAGAGCACTTTCCAAGAAGTGTCGGACAACATCTGACTTCCTCCCCGTACGTCTCGCGAAATCAGCACCGCGAGAAAAAACGAGAAATTGGAGCTACTACGGAGTCTTTACGACAATCATTCTTCCCACGCGCCATTTGCGAGTTGAACAGGGAAGGAAGGCATCAGTTAGTGGTGACGGAAGCCCCCTCCACCACTGAACGTCAGGTGGCTTGTGGAGTGCTGATGTGGACGTAGCGTCTGGCTGGCATTTTAATTTATTGCTTCTTTATTACCAACTCTCTTCGCAACACATACTGCACACAGTATCCACATATACCTCTAAATGTACCTGCAAAATTACGTCACTGTACGACATGTACATTGAAGCGCGGAAGAAACTGGTATCATCATTGAGCCGTGCGTGGCTCATGTTCGTGCCATCTTTTATTTAACATCCTGTTTTTGTTGTACTGCCACCTTGTTATGTTAGTTTCAATTACTTGTGTCACTGAGTTGCTGCTTTGCCTGACCGTGAGCGGCAGTAGCAGCGCTTATCGATACAAGCCCTGCCGTATATCTTTGCTGGACTGCTATTACTTCTCGGTCATCGTGTGTCGACCAGTTTGGCTGGAACGCGCCAGCATGGAGTTCGGACCTGGCACTGTTTGAGTCCGGACCGCCAGGACTCGCCCGACGGTTGCCGACACACATGATTGGAGTGGGGACGACTTTGGTTGGTCGTCGGCCGGTCGTTTTGCCGGACGACGTGTATTTGGCCGGCGATCACTTATGGGTTGGCTGTGTGTGCCGACGCGTGATTCGTCCCTGTTATTGTACAGTCACTGCCGTTAGCATTGTCTCGTTCGTCATGCTAGTGCTCGTGAAACTGTGCGTAGTTTGCGCGAGTTTGACTGACAAGTTATTCTGAATGTTGTCGGCGTACTGGCTGCGAGGAGTCGGGCGGTTGGGTTGTCGTCGTATCGTGAATGGTTGGCCCGACTGCTTGTCTCACCTAAGCGAGCGTTAACCGATCTTCGAACATCTGGACGCCCTTATGTGGAATGCCTTTTTTTTTAAATTTGTTCTTGTTGTGTTTTAAATTAGAGTTGTTCTACTCTTAAGGCCTTCAGCCTAGTTTACTGTTTCACGTAAGCCCTTTGGCATTTAAAAACAATTATTGAATTTTTAAGTCTTCAGCCTTCAGCTAGTTTCAGTTTCAGTCGTTTGTTCTTATGGCCTTCAGCCTAAATTAAAGAACTGTTTCACGCAAGGAAAAAAAATTTGTTTTGGAGTTTTAAGTGTTCGTCCTTCAGCCGATTTGAATGTAACTTGTTGTTTTAGCCTAACTAAAGAACTGTTTTAAGATAAGGCTCGCCTTTTAAATTTCTGATTATGCTTGCGTTTAAGTTATTGGCCTTCAGCCGTTTTTAATTTAAAGTGGCTTCTAGCCAGTAATTAAGTCGCAGAGATTAAAGCTGTGTGCTTAAAAAAAATTTTTTTTAGCCTCTTCTAATGTTTGATCAAATAATAAAGTTGTATGTTCGAGTGTAACTGGAAGCCCCTTATTTTGGCCCCTTTTTGCCATTTATTCTATCTGTCCTGTCCTGCGGGTTAAGCAGGGCATTTCAGTTATCATCATCGTTGTGTTTTCTGCCTTGCGGCAGGTTTCGACTGTATAGCCCTCCATGCTTCTCTGTCTTCTGAGTTCCTCTTCATTCTTTGGTACTCTCCTTACGGCCTGCTGACATCATCCAGCATCTGGAACCTTCCTCTACCTCCCCTCTCTTCCCCAGAATGAACCCTTCAATTGCCTCTCCTAGAAGACAATCTCTTCTTAGATTGTGTCCTATCCAGTTTAGTTTCCTGTTCTTCACTGTCAGCAGCATCTGCAACTCTCCTCAGTACTCCTTCGTTCCTGACTTCATCAGTCTAGCTGATCTTCTCCATTCTACGCCATATCCACATTTCACAAGCTTCAATTCTCTTCTCACCCTGATTTCTCAAAGTCCACGTTTCTGCTCCATACAAGGCCATGCTCCATACTAAGCTTTTAACCAGTCACTTCCTTAATTTCTTGTTTAAACAACTAGTTATGAGTCTTCTCTGCTTTTGAAATGCGTCTTTCACCAGAGCCTTTCTCACTTTCATATCTTGTTGGCAATCCATGTCTTCTTTAATCCAACTTCCCAAATACCTGAATGCTCTTACCTGTTCTATGATTTCTGACCCAAAATTAATTTTCACTTTTCTTAATTTTCACTTTTCTTCTCTTTAGCACAATGACCTTGCTTTTGGTTTTCTTTTTATTAATTTTCATACTGTATGAAGGACAGGCTTCATTCAGGTCATTTAGCATTTGAGTCAGCGTCTCTTGATTTTCTGTGAGGATTGCCATGTCATCTGCAAATCTTACACATTCAATTTTCTGCCTACCTATCCTGACACCTCTTGCCCCATCCAAACAGATCTCCAGTATTTCCTCCAGATATATGTTAAATAGGATCGGCGAGAGACAACAGTCCCGTATAACACCTCTCCCAATCTTGCTGTCTTCAGAGATCCCATTACCCACTCATACCCGAGCTTTCTGATTCAGGTACATATTTGCGATCAATCGTCTCTCCTTCCACTTTACTCCCTTCATCTTGAAGATATCTAACAACTGCTTCCACTGCACTGTATCAAAGGCCTTTTCGAAGTCTATGAAGACAGCATTCATTTATTTGCCTTTTTATATGTATCTTTCCCTGATGGTTCTTAAAAGCCCATAGGCATCTTGCGTTACCCTTCCCTTATGAAACCATAGTGTTCATCACCATGTTCCAGCTTTCCATATAGCCTCCTGTTCAGAATTCAAAGGCCTACTTTTGCTGCCCACGATATTAGGCTGATTGTCCTGTAGTATTCACAATTTTTCGGATTATTAGTCTTTGGGATAGGGACTATTACACTTACGAGAAAGTCTTACGGCCATTCCCCTTTGTCATACATGTAATTGCAAAGAGAGGTCAACTCATTTTCACCTGTTTCTTTTAAACTCTTTAAGGTTCCTGCCAGAATGTCATCTACACCACATGATTTGTTGTTTTTTCTCCCAATGCCTTATTTACCTCTGAACCTAGGATAAAATATCGTGTTTCCTCGAGCTTGTCATCTCTCTCCTTAACAGTTATTCTCATCTGTTCCTGGAGTTCCTGCAGTCCTTTCCTTAAGTTTTATTGGTTATCTTGGGACATCTCTGCTATTCTTTTCTTGATATCTTTCTATTATTTCTTGATTTCTTCATTTCCTTTCTTGATTTCATCATTTCCTTTGGACATCTGTACGCTTGTTGATTTCTTCATTCCGTTTCTTGATTTCATCATTTCGTCTGGACATATATTCTACATGCTTGTTGATTCCTTGGCCCATCTTGAATATTATTGACTGCAATTCTCCATCCTCTACACTCAGTTCCTTTCTTATTGTTTTTACTGGTGTCTCAGGGTAACTGGTAGAATGACCCAATGGGCTGTCCACTGACATTCCACTACTACCAATTCCGGATTCGTCCTTGTCCTCCTGCACTATCTCCATTTTTCTAACTACCTCCTCCAAAACCTTTTCTATCAGTTCAGGATCCATTCTCAATTATTCACTATGCACAGACAAGAAAAATAAAATAACTTCCTAGTAACACATACACTCACTAATTAGCTAATAATTACATAATCCTTCACTGTACTAGGTTGACCCAGATTGGCAAAACAGACCTCCCCATTGAACACCATAGCTTACAGAAGCCCACCCAGATCAAAAGTAAATGACCGCATTTACACACAAAGTCTCGAAGTAACACACACAACAACTTAGAAGATGTATAAAGACATAATTTACAATAAATAATGCAAATGAGCCACTATTCTGTGCTGTACAGCATGAAAACACAGGCATATAAGCGTACCATGCTTCTGAGCAAATTCGCAAAAAAATGTTAAAAAATATTGTTTTTATAATTTCTGCAATTGCCAAATATAATTTGAAGTTCCTTCTGCACTCCGAAGACAGTGGAATACTGTTAAATATTTTAATATCGCGCCAGCAGATCGTCTTCACTCACCCTTCGACGCTCGTCAAAGTCGCAATATTTTGATGTTTGAAGTCGCACTACTTGTTTTGTTAGCACTGGCTTCTCCGGCGCGGCGACTGTCAGGCGATGCGTTGCTGTAGCTGAGTTTGGTACCGTGTGCAGTGTGAGTAGCTGAGTGTGGTGCTGTGCGCACTGTGAAGTCCGCGGCGAATCGCGCTGACGCAGTCTCGTAGTTCAGCGGTTGGCGACGGAATGGAGCTGCTGTCATGTATTTCGCTGATCGGCGGGTAGGTGACGGAGGCGTCGTATATTTCGGAGGTTCGCCACTAGATGTCGAACTCAGCGTCATTGTTGTTTCTAATATAGCCCCTTGGCTCCGCTGTAGTCACCGTCCAGTGTGGTACACCTCGACTATCCCAAATACTTGCTGCCACGGCTTGTGGAACTGCTTCACTGCTTCAAATGCTTTGGCTAGCCGCTCACAGAGTCTTGGTGACGTCATCCAACAATTACTCCACAGTCAACACTCGCAAATGCGGTAAGAGTTTATGGGTCCACATCCAATTGAGCGATTTCCACCGTTCAAAAGATAATTTCGCATAAAATGTCACTTGAGAACATGCTCCTGATAAATTCATAAAGGAATTTTGGTTGGTTCATTCGCAATTATGCACAAACGCCCCTTTTCTTAGAGTATGAATTTTACAGTAATTCACATTGGTGTTCGTGTCCATACTTCAATACATTGTTTATCAATACTACTCTTGTCACTTAAACGTGTAAAAACAAATTGTTTTCTGTATCTAAGTCTCCTTTGCACTGTATTGTCTAAATAATGTGCTTCGTTCATGTGATTTCTAATTTCACCATAAATACGTTATACTACACTGTTTCTAGTTGAAATGCTCTAATTTTCGTCATGGTAACGACAAAACCGCATTGTTCATGCACTATAATCGTCCGATAATTGCAAATGTCTATCCACTGAAACCAAAAATGGTACTTAATAAGCCACTGTTCGGATCTGAAGATTGCAACTGTCCTTGGCACGGGAGCCAAGGTGAAACACCCCCGTTATATCCTTTATTGGGTTTTGTGTGATTTACCAAAACTGGCAAACAGTTAATTATTCTGAATATATGACCATGTGCTTAATGGATGAAAGGCCATCGGTTTTTCTGCTGTGGTTTCGGGGGTATTTCAATAAAATTATTACCCTTTTCATTCCCTACAGAAGTAAAAATCAACGAAGTTGATCAGACTTCAGCACCACCACCCCAAAAAAAAAAAAAAAAAAAAAAAAGGGTATTTCAACAGAGTGCGGCTGTTCTGAGACGGATAGCTAATGATTGAAACTGTTCTATTATTAAAGACCACAAAGGTTGCGATATACAACCTAATATGTATCTTATATTAACACACAAACTCTGAAGCAGTTGCTACCTTCGCCTGACACGTTTAATTACGGTTACATCTCTTATTGGTTGCTGATTTTAAGTACTTCTTTACACATAATTGTGATGGTTAACATCCACAACAATCCTCACTGCAATCCATGGTTGTTGCTGGCCGACGCGGTGGACACAAAACACGTAATTCGGCACTTGTAACTTGTGGTTTTATATCACTCGCGAATCGGTATTCATGTGGGTCAACACCACAACGATAAGGGGGCGCGCTCATTTTTCACACTCCGGTGAATTTACAATTTACTCCTCGCTCCCCACATCCGCCATTGATACCATGTTCAGCTATACCGGCATTTTTTGGCCAGTCTTTTCAGTACTGCTTTCACCTGACACAAATCTCACTGCCTCCTGCAGTGCTCGACAAACGACTCCTGCACGCAATCTACCTGGGTGTCGGACACTAACATCAATGTTCGTGGGATCACGGATCCCTTACAGGCTCCAGGAACACTCCTCTGAGTTTAAACACATAAAACACCTACTCCCCAGACATGGACCTTATTGGGCGTAATTGGGATGTCTTTCAACATGCTGTTCAGGAGAGATCTGCACCCTCTCGTAGTCTTATGGATTTATGGTCAGCCCTGCAGGATTCACGGCGTCATTTCCCTCCAGCACTACTTCAGACATTAGTCGAGTCCATGCCACGTCGTGTTGGGGAACTTTTGCGTGTTCGCGGGCACCCTACACGATATTAGGCAGGTGTACCAGTTTATTTGGCTCTTCAGTGTAGCTCAGGAGACATGGCATCACAAACATTGATACGCAGGTAATATTAGCTGCTCTTAAAACGAAGTGCATGTTACTCATATTTCAACCATATTTAGCACATTAACTAATTTATAAACTGATCAGACTGGGTGTTGTGTGCTGTCCTTAGGTTAGTTAGGTTTAAGTAGTTCTAAGTTCTAGGGGACTGATGACCTCAGATGTTATGTCCCATAGTGCTCAGAACCATTTTTTCACACTTTTCTCCGCACTGTAATGCGGGTTGCGAGTGAAATAAAGTAAGTTAATTATTTATGTTCAGCATAGATACATATATTTCGAAACAAAAGCGAAGTTGAAGCTTCTTTTTTCCTGGAAGTTTTTTACACTGTTATGTTAACGTAGCAGATCGCATCTTTAAACAGTTGTGGGTAGAGGGGGGGAGTTATTCCTTTTCACTAATCCCTAGTCTCTACAAATGTTGGATTAATGTGTCAAGATACAGAACAAGATTGTAGTAAAGTTGCGCTTCGTACGTGAGTATGAACGGAATATCTGAGCGTGAAATGCGATAGCACGCAATATAAAGCATGTCATCACCCACACTGAACTTTTTCGCGAAAGTACAATGTAAATTTGAACAATTTTGTTTCAGTCCTATTACTCTTTTCGAACGCGTTTACAAGCAGTGGTGTATATTCGCAGCCCAGTGGCAACGAGTAAGAACGTTTTTCCAATGCAGCTGCCTACAGAACACTTTGCCCACAGAACCGTTCTTTAAGCAACTTCTAGCACGTAGTATCTGTTTCAGCATTTCTGCTAGATTAGTGATTCTACAAAACATGCTGTCAGTTATACAAACAGCGACATATAAAAGTTATCACTTGTATGCCAGTAGGTGTTAGAACTGCTTTAATGTATCTTCGGTTTATTTTGCCCTGGGTTATGGAGTTCAAAATCGACTGTATATCTTCGCACATAAAATATGCTCTCATTTCATTAGTACCCTCCCCATATAGACGTGCATTCCGAGATTTGGCAGTAGATGCGATTAAATATTATTTCGTTTTTAGCTTGCGAGTGGACAAATTAGTGATCGGTTAATGGACAGATAAAACTGTATCGAGAACGAAACGGACTCTTTTTTTTTAACGCCCCTCCAATGTTCCAACAGCAAATTTCCAATTACGCAGAAATTGCATCACGAGTATAAATATACGACCGTTCAGCGGACGTAAAGAGAGAGAACTCTCGCTACAGGTGGTCTCTACAAAACAGTACAACTACTGCAGTGACTCCTGTTTCTGAGTAATGAGTAAACAAAAACACAGTTGTTAAATTACTGTAATAGGATATCACTGCCGGATTGAAAATGTACTGAATCTTTCCTACATATACTCGACACTCAAACAGAATCTATGTTTTCATTCTTAGAGCGACATACTGCGCTTCATTTCATGACGCCCTGCCACATACACTGTTTCTAGGTAATTTTCGAACAGGTAATTGTGTACGGATGCGGTGCTGCTCATATCTGAGGAACTAACGTTTGACGAGGAGTACTTTTTGCATGAAATGTTTCTTCCAATGAAATGACACGATTTCGGAGACTTTTTTGGTCTCACACAGATACGATTTTATGTATATAGACTGAAGCGGCGTCTGAAAATTTGTACCAGGGTAAGGAATCCAGCCCGGGTTTGCTGCTTACTACGCAGGTGGGTTAGCCACAAAGTAGAGATGGGCAAACTGAAACACGTAACTGTTTCGAAACAAATGAAACAGTACAATGTAATGTTTCAATACGCTGTTTTGAAACAGTGAAACAGTTTGTGTTTTGTAATCTAATAAACCTACGCATTTTATCACCTTGACTGTCTACTGTATAAGTATGTCCACATAAACACAAATCGGGTTCAAATGGTTCAAATGGCTCTGAGCACTATGGGACTCAACATCTGTGGTCATCAGTCCCCTAGAACTTAGAACTACTTAAACCTAACTAAGCTAAGGACATCACACACATCCACGCCCGAGGCAGGATTCGAACCTGCGACCGTAGCGGTCACGCGGTTCCAGACTGACGCGCCTAGAACCGCACGGCCACATCGGCCGGCACAAATCGGGTGCGAGAGCGCTAATCACATCGCAGAAAGTATGAAATTATTTCTTAGGCGTCTTGGCAGTTTCGTATTTTCTGCGGCAAATGCGCTGCTTTCGTGTCGCGTGATTTTCATACTTTTCAATTGGCTGAGGACAGCCATAGCTGAAGACAGAAGAGCCACCACGAACGGAACTGGAGGTGGGAGCAAACTGCAGAAACAATAGATATGCTACTGGGATTCCAACATTCCGTTAGTATGGGTAATATATCCATCCTGCTAATTTCCATGCACACAAAGGGCATCATTAAGAATAATAGGCACAGTGACTATAGACTCACAAATAACGCCAAATAATTCGAATAAATAACAAAACATAACAGAAAAAAATTTTGTCTTTCAAGGTGTTTCGAACCGTTACTATAAATTCACCATGCTTCCTAGTCCTTCCCGTTCACCATTACACTATCAATGACATGTCAAACAGATTGCTTGCAATTTTACCTACATCAAATTTATGTATATGTCTAATAACTGTCACTCTACGCCTTTTTTTTTATTCAAAATTTTGTAGGCTTACTTACGTTTCTTAATATGATTACTGTACATGAACAGAGAAGCGTATGTTATCAAAAAGTGTAATTTAACTGAATGATTTTCACATATTTATTATTTTGAATGTGAACAGTATGCGTTGTTTTATTGCTTGGTTAGTGTTTATAAAGCAGATGTTACGCCATTTCGGAATATGACAGTCAGATAGAAACGAAGCTATATTTTCGGATATCTTAAGTTTCACGCTATTGCTTGTCAACAACATTTCGACACTCTTGAAAGTGTTTCATGAAGCGGTATGTTAAATGTGTTTCAGTACCTGAGCCGAGCCCGAATCTCGTCCGACACAGAGGGGAATGAAACATCGCTGTTTCGATACAATTAGTCCGTTCCAAGCACAGGTGGACTGAAACAGCCTTATTTTGAAACAACGAAACAGATTCTGTGTTTGGCTCGGGATCGAATCTGGTCCAGTTATCCGAGACAGGGGCGGAATGAAACACCACTGTTTCGAAACAGTGAACCGTAGCCGTTCCGAAACACTGAAACAGTTCCACGTATCGATACACTGTATCGAAACAGAAACAGTGGCCAAGTCTACCACTAAGGCACCTTGGCACAGCGGTACACACCAGTGCATGGATTGCCCTGGAATGCCTCAAACGACGATCCAAACACTGTTCGTATGTAAGGGGGACTTCAAGGTAGACTGGGACGGCTGTGAGAATTTGGATCGAGGAGCGAGGCGTGCTAGGGTAACCCGTGCAGTTGTGTGAACGGCTGGCTGTACCAAGGTGCCTTAGTAGCTAATGCAGCTACGTAGTAAGGAGGAAACCTGGTCCTATTCCCTGCCTTGGTACAAATTTTCAGTCGCCACTTGAGTCTTCATACATAGAACTTTTTTCACTGAGGAAAACTGAAACATTCCTCCTTCGGGTCTCAGTATCTGATGGCAGAAGTATTCAGAAACCCGTTTAAATTCATTTTCCTCAATGCCCAATGTGAAATACGACACTCGCTTTCTCTTCTTGCCGTACTATGGTACCTTACTGTCTTTAATGAGATCGACATCGACTGGAGGTTGAAGCCAATAAAAATAGAATATACACATCAAAAACAGGTTCGTAAATTTAAAAGGGAAGATATCCGTCACCCTTAGTATGTTGGTTCCTTTCAAAATACCGACCTCGAAAATGAGAAAAATTTTTGCTCCACGGAAACTGATCAGGCGAAAATAGGGTATAGCCTGCCAAGGAGAAACTGGCCAGACGAAATGTATGAAATTATTCTCATTTGTGTTATGTTTCCGAAGTCATAACGACAGAACTTGAGAGGAGGAAAAAGTAACTGAATAGAGGCTGCAACTCCGCATTTAGTGTACACAAATGAGCTAAAACAGTAATCAGCATGTCTGGCAATTACGCAGAGGGTCCAAGTTCAGTTCCCGGTACCGACCCGAATTTTCCGTTGGCGAGTAGACTAGAAGGGGTGTGGTCAGCCTCGTGAGGGCCACTGAAGAGCTACCTGACCGATCAGTAGCGGCTTCAAGGTCGCTATAACGAACAACACCTGAAGAGCGGTGTGTACACCCCTCGCGCCTCTATGCAAAAATCAGTAAGCCAAGGGATGGTTCAAAATGGCTCTGAGCACTATGGGACTCAACTGCTGAGGTCATTAGTCCTCTAGAACTTAGAACTAGTTAAACCTAACTAACCTAAGGACATCACAAACATCCATGCCCGAGGCAGGATTCGAACCTGCGACCGCAGCGGTCTTGCGGTTCCAGACTGCAGCGCCTTTAACCGCACGGCCACTTCGGCCTGCGCCAAGGGATGACAAGGTGGTCGATCGGTAGGGATTGGCTCGTTTGGACCCCCACACGGAGCTTCGCTTGCTTGTTTCGATCAGCTAAAGTACTGAGGAAAACCCACCGCAAGGTTGAACGACTCCTGATGGCGCGGTGGACACGTGGCACGCCAAGGAAAGTATCTGTATGGAACAAAAATCAATGTAGTGACGATATAAATCGCAGATGGGGAAAAATCCAGTTACATGAGCAACTCTCGCAAAGACCGGATTGTTGTGGCCCACCGTCCGGGGAGGAGCATTTCGGAAATGGTGAAGCTGGTCGGCTGTCTCTGCAACGTGGTTGAAGGACAGTGAAGCCACGAACGGGCGACAAGTGTTGAACGCCCACGCCTCATCACCGAACGCGTATGACGGAAGGCCTGCGCGCTCTGTACGGCAGCCATCTGTGGCACTTCTGACGACAGAGTACAGTGCTGAGGCAGGCGCGACCGTTAACGGAGCACTCTGTGCAGCGCACATTGTTCAAATGGCTCTGTGCACTATGCGGCTTAACTTCTAAGGTCATCAGTAGCCTAGAACTTAGAACTAATTGAACCTAACTAACCTAAGGACACCACACGCATCCATACCCGAGGCCGGGTTGAACCTGTGACCGTAGCGGTCTCTCGGCTCCAGACTGTAGCGCCTAGAACCGCACGGCCACTCCGGCCCGCGCGCACATTGTTGTCGGCCCCGATAGCTGAATGGTCAGCGCAACGGATTGTCATGCCAAGGGCCTGGGTTGGGTCGGAGATTTTCCCCGCTCAGAGACTGGGTTTTGTGTTGTTCTAATCACCATCATCTCATCCCCATCGACACGCAAGTCACCGAAGTGGCTTAGACTCAAAAGACTTGCACCAGGCGACCGGCCTTCCCGACGGGAGGCCCTAGCCACACGGCATTAAAATTAAAGCTCACATTGTTGAACCTGGTGCCCCGCCGAAGACGACCGCAGCATGCTCCCGCAATGATCCAACGACGCCGTCGGTTACGGATGCAGTGGGCATGATGGTCGTCATTGCCGCGTTCTGACTTCAGATTTTCTGCATTTTCGATGTGGTAATGTAGTAACAGTTTGAAACGCATTAATATATACACCGCTGGCCACCGTAAATGCAACAACCTGAAGGAAGCATCCGAATCAAGTGAAATTTGCACCATGGGTTTTCAGCGATGAGATCTGCAACTGATTAGAATTTCAGCGCAGACGCACATCACGCGCGCCTGTGGCGCCACCTCATAGCGCCATTTAAGGCTTGGCGATTTCGACGAGTGTACGTTCGGCACGTGTGTTTACCTTGTGGTTGTTTCATAAGACGATCAGTTATGCCTCGTAGACAACAGCGAACATCGTTTGAACAAGTATCCGAGTTCGACAGAGGAACGATAGTGGCTTACCGAGATTGTGGATTATCATACAGAGAAATCGCTAGTCGTGTTGGACGAAACCAAACAACTGTAATGCGGATATGTGACCGTTGGATGCAGGAGGGTACGACGGACAGACGTGGTCGATCACATTCACCTCGGTGCACCACTGCACGTGCTGATAGGCAAATTGTGCGCATGCCACTGACGGATCGCTCAGTGACATCCCGAACCATAGCACAGCACATTGCGTCTGTAACGCATCATCCAGAGTCTGCGCGTACCACTCGACGCCGTTTACAGCAGAGTGGTCTGTCCGCAAGACGTCCATTGCTTCGTCTACCATTGACGCAGAACCACAGACGTCTTCGTCGCCAGTGGTGTGATGACAGACGGATGTGGACGGCAGAATGGAATGACGTTGTCTTTACTGACGAGGCACGCTTCTGTCTGCAGCACCACGATGGTCGGATTCGAGTGTGGAGACACCGTGGAGAGAGGATGCTGGACAGCTGCATTATGCACCGCCACACTGGTCTTGCACCGGGTATTATGGTATGGGGCGGTATTGGATATTACTCTCGCACGCCTCTAGTACGCATTGCCGGTACTTTAAATAGCCGGCGCTACATATCCGAGGTGCTGGAACCAGTTGTCCTTCCTTACCTTCAGGGCTCGGCCACAGCCATATTTCAACAGGATAATGCGCGACCACACGTGGCACGCATTGTCCAAAGGTTCTTCGTCAACAACCAGATTGAAGTGCTTCCCTGGCCGGCTCGCTCTCCGGATCTTTCGCTGATAGAAAACATGTGGTCCATGGTTGCTCAACGAGTGACCCAGATTACATCCCCAGCTGCTACACCAGATGATCTTTGGCAACGTGTGGAAGCTGCTTGGGCTGCTGTACCCCAGGAACACATCCAACGTCTCTTTGACTCAATGCCGAGACGTGTGGCAATGGTGATCTCCAACAATGGCGTCCACTCTGGCTACTGATTCTGGCAGGAACCACATGTCACAGACGTCTGTAAACGTAATCATTTGATACTTGGTCAACATGTTATCTACAAAATAAATTTTGTTGTGCTACCTCTTGTCTTTCTTGGTGTTGCATTTACGGTGGCCAGCAGTGTATGTGCTCACACTCGCTCTCGCATATGTTTGAAATGCTGTTAGTGGTCTGAGGGGTAATGAAAGGCAATCAAAAATTATTTGTTTGCGAGTAAGGACCCATATACATGGGAAATTTACGAACTGTGGCCGAATGCCTATTATCAAATCCATGGGCGTAGTTTCGTTTTAGTAAAGTCTGATTATATTTCAGTTTAATAGATACTAGACTGTTCATGGTTTTTAGGCAATAGTTCTTATATACAACACCTTTAGCTACAGTCTCTGTTTAGTAGGTAAAAACTTCAACTGCAGAAGATACAAACTCCTCCATAGCCGGCTCCAAGCCCGATTGAGAAACACACTACATACTCATCAAACAGGGGTTTAGGGGCAGCGTGAGAAACTCCAACACTTTGCCGGCTGCCGATGGCGACTCGAATCACTGCCTTTTGGTTACAGATACCAATACAATGCGAGCTAACATCCCAAAGAGGTTCGGGCTCACATGCGTTCCTCTTCGTCAAAATGTCTTGGCGCAAACTCGTCTAGGGGTTGAACTGCTTGTGCCGTATTAGAGGCCCTCCTTTGGTTTAATTGTCTGGCTGATGGCAAGTTATGAAATACAAAGTGATCATAACATATGAAAACAGTAATAATAATATCGGGAACTAAATTAACGACCCATAAATGATGTAAGCCACATAGTTGCCATTTGGTTAGAGTAATGCTTATTCAGAAAGCAAACTAATAACGAAAGTGGTCGTATTCAGAATTACTATTACACTCGAGCGCATATCCATTTGACACAGTTCGATCATTCACAATCTCATCGTGGATTACAACTTTGATACTCCAACTCGTTAACTATGTGAAAAGCTACAGTTCACGTCAGGCGCGCGGCTGCTGACCGCTCAGAGTCTATGACCAGCGATACCGTACAACGCGACTTTTTCTAAGTCGTTTCTCTTCCTACTTACCTAAAGACCGACCGTCCGCTTTGGCGTCTCCACCAGCACTGTCCTCTCTGCCCGCCTCCGGCCGCGTTTACCCGCCCGCCCAACGTCGTCGCTCAACTCGCTAGTGCAGTTCCGTTTCCTGAACCCTTCCATCTGATTGGGTACAGCTTATTCTGCATTATTTTACATTTTAATATATTTAAATAATCAAAGCTTGACCACTTCCAAGTTCTAAATAAAGTAGCAATAATATCCATTACATACTAAAAGTTAAATTCTTTTACATAAAACTAAAAAATGTCACGGCCAGTAGCCTTGCACCAATGTACTTTCCAATAAATAAATAAAGAACAAAAGTTACTATTATGCGCTAAACTTTACAATAAATATTCTATTACCTAATACTTCAATAAGCTGTCATGTTGTCATCGTTCTATGTGGTTTGTGTGGAGGAAATAATGCTCTGATGATTAACTGAAAATACCGATAATTTAAATTTACTATATCTTTTAAACAAATAAAGTTATAGACTTGATGTCTGCAACATTAGTCATTTTAATGATACGGTTTAATATGAAATATCGATTGTTAAGATCGACCATAGCGTTCAGATTTTATCATTCAGGACTTTGTTACAAAACTTGTTAATTTCACTTCAACAGTAAATCCTGAACTATTATAGATGTGACCAATATTCAAGTTTTATTGGGATCACCATGAAAATTTATGGAGGGTTCCTGTAGTCATGTCCTAGTTCGCGAACCACGGGTAACGTGTGAGTGGCCAAGTAAGTGGTCCTGACAGTCGGGATACCAGTTACTTTGGAATAAGGCTGGGCATCTCGGACATATTCTGAGTCGAGGTCACCTTTGTGCTCAGACGGCAAAGACTACCAAATCCACCGGTTAGTCCCTCAACCGTTAGGGGTAAAACTCAATGGGACCCAGGGCAAGTAAGGCTAGCAACCTGATTCCGTGGTACTTTAAATATGATGCTGGCAACAATCAGAGCAAAATGCCTCGGACCTTTAGAGGTGACGGAGTCCCACCTCTGATTGACAAACCAGGGACTCCTAAGATACGACTCGGCAAACGAATAGTAACGAGATGGGGAGCTATTAATATCAATGGGCGCTACTCTGGGAAGAAGGTAGAGCTGGAAGAGGAAGCAAGTAAGATGGGGTTGGACGTTTTAACTGTTAGTGACATTCGGGTAAGGGGTGAGAAAGGAGAGGAAGTGGGAGAACACAAGGTCTACCTGTCAGAAGTCAAAGCAGGAATAGCACAATGGGGTGTAGGACTATATATCAGGAAAGAAATGGAACCCAGCGTAGTTGCAATAAGGTATGTAAACGAACGACTGGTGTGGATAGATTTGACAGTGTCTAGCAAGAGAATTAGGATTTTGTCAGTATATTTGCATTGTGAAGGGACAGATCAAGATATGATAGATAGTCTTTATGACGCACTCAGTGATGTAGTTGTTAGAGTAAAGGACAAGGACAGTGTTCTGCTCATGGGTGATCGTAATGTCAGGATTGGAAATCGAACAGAGGAGTATGAAGAGGTTATGGGTAAATTTGGAGAGGATATGGAGGCCAACAGGAATGGGAAAAACCACTTCGATTTCTGTGCCAGTATGGGCTTAGTAATCACAAACTCCTTTTTTAAACATAAGAATCTTCACCGGCATACTTTGGAAGGCAGGGGAACCAAATCTGTCATTGACTGTATAATAACAGATCAGGAAATCAGGAAGACTGTGAGGGACACACGTGTATTCAGCGGATTCTTTGATGACACTGATCACTATTTAATCTGCAGTGAAATTGGTATTGTGAGGCCGAAAGTGCAGGAGATCAGGTCCATATGTAGGAGGATAAGAGTGGAGAAACATCAGGATAAGGAAATCAGGCACAAGTACATAACAGCGATCTCAGAAAGGTACAAGTTAGTTGAATGTAGTCAATTACAGTCATTGGATAAGTAATGCACAAGGTACAGGGACACAGTACTAGAAGTGGCTAAAGAATGTCTTGGAACTGTAGTGTGTAAAGGTAGGATGAAGCAAAGAGCTTGGTGGAATGACACAGTCAAGGCAGCCTGTAAAAGGAAAAAGATGGCGTATCAAAAATGGGTGCACACTAGAACTCAGGTAGACAGAGAAAGTTATGTTGAAGATAGAAAGAAAGCCAAAAAGATAATTACAGCATCCAAGAAGAAATCTTGAGAATACTTTGGAAACGATTGGAGACTTTGGGTCAGCTGCTGGAAAACCATTCTGGAGTGTAATTAGCAGTCTTCGAAAGGCAGGTGAGAAGGAAATGACAAGTAATTTGGACAGGTCAGGAAAACTGCTGGTGAATCCAGTGGATGCCTTGGGCAGGTGGAGGGAATATTTTGAGGAGTTGCTCAATGTAGGTAAAAATACGATCAGTAATGTTTCAGATTTCGATGTACAATGGGATAGGAATGATGATGGAAATAGGATCACATTTGAGGAAGTGGAGAAAATGGTCAATAGATTGCAGTGCAATAAAGTGGCTGGGGTGGATGAAATTAAGTCGGAACTCGTCAAATACAGTGGAATGTCAGGTCTTAAATGGCTATATTGGATAATTGAAATGGCGTGGGAGTCGGGACAGGTCCCATCAGACTGAACAAAAGCAGTAATCACACCAATCTTTAAACATGGAAACAGAAAGGTTTGTAACAACTACAGAGGTATCTCTTTAATCAGCGTTGCTGGTAAAATCTTCTCTGTTGAAAGGAAAGTGCGAGTATTAGTTAAGGACATACTGGATGAAAATCAGTGTGGGTTTAGGCCTCTTAGAGGTTGTCAGGACCGGATCTTTAGCTTACGGCAAATAATGGGTAAGTGGAACACGGAATTGTATCTATGCTTTATAGATCTAGAAAAGGCATATGACCGGGTTCCTAGGAGGAAGTTATTGTCTGTTCTACGAGATTATGGAATGGGAGGCAAACTTTTCCAAGCAATTAAAGGTGTTTACATAGACAGTCAAGCAGCAGTTAGAGTTGACGGTCAATTGAGTTCATGGTTCAGAGTATTCAGAGGTAAGACAAGGCTCCAACCTGTCTGCACTGTTGTTCATATTATTTATGGATCATATGTTGAAAACAATAGACTGGCTGGGTGAGATTAAGCTATGTGAACACAAAATAAGCAGTCTCGCACATGCGGATGACTTAGTTGTGATGGCAGATTCGATTGAAAGTTTGCAAAGTAATATTTCAGAGCTAGATCAGAGATGTAACGACTATGGTGTGAAGATTAGCATCTCCAAAACCAAGGGAATGTCTTTGGGAAAGAGATACAAACGGATCGAGTGCCAAATAGGAGGAACAAAGTTACAACAGGTGGACGGTTTCAAGTACTTAGGATGCATATTCTCACAAGATGGCAACATAGTGAAGGAACTGGAAGCGATGTGTAGCAAAGCTAATGCAATGAGCGCTCAGCTACGATCTACTCTCTTCTGCAAGAAGGAAGTCAGTCCAAAAACAAAGTTATCTGTGCACCGTTCAATCTTTCGACCAACTTTGTGGTATGGGAGCGAAAGCTGGGTTGATTCTGGTTACCTTAGCAATAAGGTTGAGGTTACGGATATGAAAGTAGCTAGGATTATTGCAGGTACTTGTAGATGGGAACAATGGCAGGAGGGTGTCCACAATGAGGAAATCAAAGAAAAACTGGGAGTGAACCCTATAGATGTAGCAGTCAGGGCGAACAGGCTTAGATGGTGGAGTCATGTTACACGCATGGGAGAAGCAAGGTTACCCAAGTGAGACATGGGTTCAGCAGTAGAGGGTAGGAGGAGTCGGGTTAGACCAGGAGAAGGTACCTGGGTTCGGTTAAGAATGATTTTGAAGTAATTTGCTTAATATCAGAAGAGGCACCAATGTTAGCATTGAATAGGGGAACATGGAGGAATTTTATAAGGGGGACTATGCCCCAGACTGAACGCTGAAAGGCATAATCGGTCTCAAATGGTGATGATGATGATGGTGATGATGATGTCAGATTAAAATTACTGTGGCTTGATTCCCTGCGTTGGTACAGAATTAAATAGTTTTCATAAATGTTTCCCTTTATGACCAATATTCGGTCCGCCATATTTAACACTGCTACGGCTCCTTGGCCACAAAAGCCTTCTACTGGGTTTTCGCTATGACGTAGGTTCTCGTCTGTCTCACTCGCACACTACAGCGCTTAGGCCTCAATAGACAATAGACGCCTGTGAGTTTCCCCATCTCGTGGTGAATCTGCGCCCTTTGTGGCACGCGGTCCTGGACGACAGGATTCGTTTCACAATTCCCGTAGGCTGACTCTTTCAGCTATATACTTAAATGAGAGCGCAATGCTCGTTAACTCACAACAAGGATGAAGACGATCTCTCGGTGCGGGAGGGGAAAGCAGAGATTTGATTTGAAGAGCTAATAGAGGACAATGAGGCAGTGTAGGAGTACTTGTAGCATCGCTTTAGCGAAGTGATAGGTGAAAATGGAAGTTCGGAAGTGCAGTGGCTAAAAGCTAAACTGGATTTGTTGAATACTTCACACATTTAAGTTGGGAGGGAAGCAAAGAGAGCGAGGTAAACATGGACCACCAACGAGATGTTGCAGAAGATTTAGATAAGGAGGAAGTGTAAAAATGTTAACGAAGAGGAATGCAGAACTCGGAATAACACACTCAGAAGATGACCAGACAAAGTGAAGGAAGAGTATGTAGACGATAAAGATTATGATGATGATATTTGGTTTGTGGGGCGCTCAACTGCGTGGTTTCAGTGCTCGTACAAATTCCCAGTCCTTCCGCCGTCCACTCTCGCCACTTGCCGAGTGATGATAAAATGCTGAGGATAACACAAAGACACAGTCTCCGGGGGGATAAAATCTCCTACCCGGCCAAGTATCGAACTAAATGTGCTATGAAACAGAGGAACTACAAAGAAGAGGAACGTACGATCTCATGTACCAGAAAACGAAGGAACTTAGGGGGAGGGAGAACAAAGGAGTAAACATCTTGGAATAGAAGGACCTAGAGGAGAAATGGTTACTGAACAAGCGAAGAATATGGGAAGAATATATAAAGGAACTCTAAGATAAGGAACATCACCCACAAGACTTCGAAATAGACACAGAGGAGGCGACTGACGAAGACGAAGGGTGCAGCATACTCATAAAGGAAATAAGGAAACAGGGAAGGCCATTAAGAACAGGAGAAGGAGGAGGACAGCTACAGGAGGCGGCAACATACCGGTGGATTTGCTGAAGGAAACGAAGGTCTGAAAGCACTGACGCGACCCCTCAACGAAACCTATGAAACTAAAGAATGGTTGCCCTTGAGAGGAAACAACAGTCCAATACATTTAGTGATTACAGCACAATTAGACTCATCTCGGACATGGAGATCATTGCAAGAATACTCAGCGGACGGCTGGAAAACAAAATTGAAGAATCAATGGAAGACGACCATCTGGGATTTAGGAAAGGAAAAGGTACCAGAGACGACGCCATCGGCATGGTGAGGATTTTGTCGGAGAGAGTTATGGCTGTTAACGAGGAAGTGTACGCTTGTTTCATAGACTGGCAGAGGGCCTTCGACAGAGAAGTGATGAACATTCTTAAGGAGATGGGAAGGAACTGGAGAAACTGGAGACTAACTCTCAACTTTTAGCTGGGACAAGAATGAGAGGTGCGACAGAGTTATGGGAAACAAACAGCTTGGAAATACCGTAGACGTGACTGAAACTCGTTGTAGAGGCATGCGACCACTATAATCACAAGTTTAGAAACGGCTTTTAAATGGCTGCTTGGTCGCGAAGTAATTGTCATACGATATCTATGGACCCTTTCCTTTATTCGTTAAACGTTTCGGGCTCTGCCCATCTTCAGATGACCTGGTTCTCTTAAGCGGGAACGGCCGCCAGCCACTTCATTCAACTGTTAGTAGCATACATGTCTAGGTGAAATCTTATTTTTCTGTGTGGAATTGTAAAATCAGTGTCGTCCTTGACGTTACTTAACAACTTTGTCGAAGTTGTATGCTCACATTGAATCAAAGGGTCCGTATTATGTCATACACGTCTTGTTGTTATATGGTGGTTTGGTACAGGGGCTCCATTTATACACAGGTGTAATTTTGAAAGACAGTAAAGAGAAATATATTTGTCATCAGGTCATCTGAAGACAGACAGAGCCCGAAATTCATAATGAATAAAAATAGGGTCCGGAAATATCCTGTGATTATTATTTCGCGACAAACCAGCCATTTTAAAGCCAATTATAGCTTGGAAATAGGAACTGGAGTCACTCAGAGATGTTTCCTGTCTCCGTGTCTCTTCGACCTGCACAGGAAATGGCCGGCGAGAGAAGCTTTGAAAGGATGTGGAAACTTCAGGATAGGGTGACGACTCATCAACTCTGTGAAGTACCTAGATGGAATTTTAGTACTCGCGAAAATCACAGACAACTGCAACACGCGACAAACCGGTTGATGAGAACTGTAAGGAAATATGGCACAGAAGCCAAGGCAAGAAATTAAAAGTGATGCAGATATCAAAACGGGAGACACCTTTGAAGATAGCTCTCGAAAATCGAGAACTGGAAAATGTAATGCATTTGAAGTAGTTGGAAAGCCTGCCGACAACGGATGCCCACTGCACAAATGAAATTTGAGTAAGAACAGCCATGACCAAAGCCGTATACAACAAGAAGGGGACTCTGCTGACCAGCAAGTTGAGCTTGGAATTAAATGAGAGACTTCGAAAGTGCTACATTTGGAGCATTGCACTGCACGGAGCTGAGACATTGACCATCAAAAACTGTATAAAAAATACCTGGGAAGTTTTGATATATTGTACTGGAAAAGAATAGAAAAGATCAAGTGGGCAGATCGAATGACAAACGACGATGTACTGAAAAGAGCTGGAGAAAAGGAAACTATTCTGAATACAATTCTTTAGAGTACCGCCAGGTGGATTAGAAAGTTATTAGACACGGGGGCCTCGTACAGAAAGGGAAGATCAAAGGAAGGGAAGATCAAAGAAACTACAAGACCAGGAAGAAGAAGAATTCAAGATCTAGATTACATGAAAGATGGAAGGAGATATAGCGGATTGAAGGAAGAAGCTGAAGACAGGGAAAGTTGGCTTCAAAATTCTCTATACAAAGACACGGACGTGCCACTAGAGACCATATAATAATAATAATAATAATAATAATAAGCTACAGACCCCACTCACTTTGATCACTACTTTCAAAATAACATTTTTATTCTAGTTAAGGTCATTTTGGAAATGAATGCACGAAAATAACAAAAGCTGAAATAGAACTTGACGTAGAACAATTATTTATCATTCTCATGCTAAAGTTACTTTTAAACCGTTCAGCAACTTTACATAAATGCGTATCTTCTTTGACAACTGTCCCCTACGAAGTTTTTTGCTTCAAACGAGCATTTCTTATATCCCTCGATACCCTTCCATACATCCAGCGATACCCTGTAGATGGAAATGTATATCCATGAATGAAGTAGATTATAAGATCGACGAATTCTTGACTATTGTTCATCAGTCAGCGATCCGCAGCAAGCAGTATTAGCAGATGAGATAGAGGGGGACCAAAGAAGAATGGGCCAGTTCGTCAAGTGGTCGTTTGGTAGGTGTGATGGCATTACGGAGACACTCAAAAAACTCCAATGACCGACTAGACAGAAGTTCTAATGCTCGAAAAGAGTGTATGACCTCACCCTGATTTAATGCTGTAGCCTATGCCCGTGTGACATGGAGCGGCGCTGAAGATACGTGCAACGCAAGAAGCTCTTTTCTGTAATACACATAGTGGTTTGTACTCCTGAAAAGACGTAGCTATTTGACGTCATATTCTTAGCTGTACCTGAAGATGTATGCAGAAAAGAACATTCAAACGGTGTGTGAGCTTTACAGTATTATACAACATGTCTATCTTCGGACTGAGATTAATAATCAGAATCGTCGACGACAACATGCAAGAATTCATATATGTTTAAATGTAGTTTTGTAATATGACGAAGATTAATGTATTTTTCTGAAACTGAACCATATACAAAGTAACAACTTCATCTTATTAAACTGAGTACAAACAACTCTGCTAGTTCTATTAGGTATCTTTTTTGTGTGAACAAAGCCCATCTAAGTTTTATTGTACGTACGATATTTGTAAGGGGTCCGTAGGCCATTACTATAACTTGGCACTCGGCACAGGTCGATAGGGCGAACAATCGATTGTGACGTGTTGCGAGAGCGAGTGTCGAATGCGCCAGAGAGGTTGGCGGGAATGGTGAGGCCATTATTGGAATACAGGGTTTTTAACCGTGAAGGGTGTCACCATCGCCGTGGTTAGACCCCTAAATAATAAATAAATACCGGGAAAGTGATGAAGTATCTTTATAAAAGTGATCAGTCACGTTACTAGTGCCGATATTTAGTTTCGCGTCTACCGCGCCGGCCTAACCTTGGATTACAGTGTTGGATGCAGTGATGGATTAGTGTGTGACGATAATGGCAAATGAAGAAAGCCTGTACTGAGATTAGTCGTAATTAGATATGTATGACGAAGGCAGTGGCTGTCTCATTTTTGTGTTTTGAGAAGAATATAAGTTCGTAATTAGTAAAACTGTGTTGGTGTTAATTATTACCATACATTCAGTATTATACACTCCTGGACATTGAAATAAGAACACCGTGAATTCATTGTCCCAGGAAGGGGAAACTTTATTGACACATTCCTGGGATCAGATACATCACATGATCACACTGACAGAACCACAGGCACATAGACACAGGCAACAGAGCATGCACAATGTCGGCACTAGTACAGTGTATACCCACCTTTCGCAGCAATGCAGGCTGCTATTCTCACATGGAGACGATCGTAGAGACGCTGGATGTAGTCATGTGGAACGGCTTGCCATGCCATTTCCACCTGGCGCCTCAGTTGGACCAGCGTTCGTGCTGGACGTGCAGACCGCGTGAGACGACGCTTCATCCAGTCCCAAACATGCTCAATGGGGGACAGATCCGGAGATCTTGCTGGCCAGGGTAGTTGACTTACACCTTCTAGAGCACATTCGGTGGCACGGGATACATGCGGACGTGCATTGTCCTGTTGGAACAGCAAGTTCCCTTGCCGGTCTAGGAATGGTAGAACGATGGGTTCGATGACGGTTTGGATGTACCGTGCACTATTCAGTGTCCCCTCGACGATCACCAGTGGTGTACGGCCAGTGTAGGAGATCGCTCCCCACACCATGATGCCGGGTGTTGGCCCTGTGTGCCTCGGTCGTATGCAGTCCTGATTGTGGCGCTCACCTGCACGGCGCCAAACACGCATACGACCATCATTGGCACCAAGGCAGAAGCGACTCTCATCGCTGAAGACGACACGTCTCCATTCGTCCCTCCATTCACGCCTGTCGCGACACCACTGGAGGCGGGCTGCACGATGTTGGGGCGTGAGCGGAAGACGGCCTAACGGTGTACGGGACCGTAGCCCAACTTCGTGGAGACGGTTGCGTATGGTCCTCGCCGATACCCCAGGAGCAACAGTGTCCCTAATTTGCTGGGAAGTGGCGGTGCGGTCCCCTACGGCACTGCGTAGGATCCTACGGTCTTGGCGTGCATCCGTGCGTCGCTGCGGTCCGGTCCCAGGTCGATGGGCACGTCCACCTTCCGCCGACCACTGGCGACAACATCGATGTACTGTGGAGACCTCACGCCCCACGTGTTGAGCAATTCGGCGGTACGTCCACCCGGCCTCCCGCATGCCCACTATACGCCCTCGCTCAAAGTCCGTCAACTGCACATACGGTTCACGTCCACGCTGTCGCGGCATGCTACCAGTGTTAAAGACTGCGATGGAGCTCCGTATGCCACTCCGTATGCCACGGCAAACTGGCTGACACTGACGGCGGCGGTGCACAAATGCTGCGCAGCTAGCGCCATTCGACGGCCAACACCGCGGTTCCTGGTGTGTCCGCTGTGCCGTGCGTGTGATCATTGCTTGTACAGCCCTCTCGCAGTATCTGGAGCAAGTATGGTGGGTCTGACACACCGGTGTCAATGTGTTCTTTTTTCCATTTCCAGGAGTGTAGTACCGAACAGGACGAACTGGAAAGTAACAACTTCTGTAGCAGTAAATTCCGATTACGAGCCCCATTAGGTTCACGGTCATGTTAATAATAAATAATGGGCTGCTATTCGATCAGATCAGGTCGGGATTAAAAACGGAGGTGTTACATACTGATAAATGCTAAATTCTCAGCTCTTACAGACAAATATTCTGATTTATAAAGTGGATAAATTCTGTTAATCTACTAGCACTGATTAATACTTTAAGAGCCTTAGGCCAAGAATTTTACTAAAATCTAAATTCAATGAAGCATAAGGAATCAATCCCAATACATTTGCAATCTATACTGGTAGATAATGACCCACTTTTCTCTTAGTCAAAGTTGATTGAAAATGTTTTTATTCTTGTTGAAACGGATTTAATTCTGCAAGCAAATAAAGCTTTTCTTTTACTTTAAAATTTATTTAAAAGCATTATTCTGGTTCAAACGGCTCTAACTTTTCAAGTAAGTGGAGTGTTTCTGAATACTCAAATTTTATGCAAAGAGACAGCATTCAGACTATAAGTAAATTAACTTAGAAGTCGTAAGTTTCTACATCATTTTCAGAAACATAAAACTTTAAGGTCGACATTGTAACATTCTGGTATTCCCTCTTTGTATCCAGCACTATCAACAACTGTGACTACGTTAAAGAATGCTAAGCAGGAATGAACTGATACAATAGAATTAGATTTTCACTCTGCAGCGGAGTGTGCGCTGATATGAAACTTCTTTTCAGATTAAAACTGTGTGCACGACCGAGGCTCGAACTCGGGTCCTTTGCCTTCGCGGGCAAATGCTCTACCAACTGAGCTACCGAAGGACGACTGACGCCCGGTACTCATAGCTTTGTTTCAGGAGTGCTAGTTCTGCAAGGTTCGCAGGAGAGCTTCTGCAAAGTTTGGAAGGTAGGAGACGAGGTACTGGCAGAAGTAAAGCTGTGAGTACCGGGCGTGAGTCGTGCTTCGGTAGGTCAGTTGGTAGAGCACTTGCCCGCGGAAGGCAAAGGTCCCGAGTTCGAGTCTCGGTCGGGCACACAGTTTTAATCTGCCAGGAAGTTTCAACTGATACAATAGATTAACTGCCATTCATGAACGTGTTATTGTGTCTTCGGTCATCGATTGCTTACCGTTAACTTACAAAGCGACAATACGTCACGATTCATACAGTTGTAACTGTTTAATTAGATACCTTGTTAGATACTGCTATAAAACAGGGAGAGATTGAAAGTATTTCATTTCATAAGTTAGGTGAATTCATTGTAAAAACGTTATTAGGCAACCATATAAAGAAAACTAAACTTCTAAACTAATTATAAATAATCTCACAATTGTAAAAGTGTTGAAAGTTTGAATAGTAATCGCTACGCATTTGACCTGATAATAGCAGCCGCTTACGTTGTGCGTTACGGAGAAAATTAGTACTGAAATTTTGAGAGAGTACATTCTGAGAGGAGTCAGTGTACACACACTGCCGGAAAAAAATCAACACCCTCAAGGACAGTGTTCAGTGGTATCAGGCTATAACATGTACACACTGAGGGGTTGTAGTATTAGCAATTCATTTGTCACGGTGAATGGCGAGCCGATGGCTTCCAGGAAGCCTACGTGTGCACCCTTTGCTTTGTCTCTGCAGGCAGTAACCGTGCTGAGTTAAGAGGCGAACAGTGTTTGCAACATTCATTGTAGGAAGCTACCATACCCCACTTCGGAATATGTACTCTTGTCGAACAGCTTAAGCCATATGAACGGGATCGCATTGTGGTCCTGCGGGAAGTTGACTGCTGCAAACGTTGGTCGCAATGTATCGGTAGCACACTGCAGTTTTCAACAGAGGTTGACAGCGAGATCACGAGATCTATCGTCAAGTGAACACACATCGGAAACGATAAAGCGGGAACTTACTCTCCCCAAGGCTTGTTCAAATGTTCAAATGTGTGTGAAATCTTATGGGACTTAACTGCTAAGGTCATCAGTGCCTAAGCTTACACACTACTTAACCTAAATTATCCTATGGACAAACACACACACCTATGCCCGAGGGAGGACTCGAACCTCCGTCGGGATTAGCTGCACAGTCCATGACTGCAGCGCCTGAGGCCTCTCGGCTAATCACGCGCGGCTTTCCAAGGCTTGCTAGAACCATTGCTAAAGTGCAACAAAAGGTACAAGATGCTTGAACAATCTATTGCAGGATGCTGTTCGAACTTTTATGATTGTTTGCATGCTAGAATACAAGCTGACATATTCAACAGAGGGGGCTACGCTGTGTATTGATGTGACTGTTTGGAGACCCTTTACAGTTACTCGTATTTCAATTGGTCTGAAAAAGGACCTTGACCCATTGAATGTTGCTTATTTTTCCTTCCAGAAATATGCTACTTTCTCTGACATACGCCTCGCAAAATGATCATGACGAGAAGAATGAGAGAAATCTGACGGTATACGGAGTCTTACTTGTAGTAATGCTTCCTGTGAACCATTCGTGAACGGAAACAAAAAATGATTGTGGTGCTAGAAGTACGCTTCAGAAGTATAGATGTAATACTTGGATGTAAGTGATTTATACCGCTACTGGCTGCTTTCGAACACGGTTGGTTCGCTGAGTTTCGGTGCTAATTTTTCTGAGCCACCTTCCACTGGCCCCGCGTGCGCAGGCTTTTCCGCGCAGCTTCACGGCCACCACGTGCCGGGCGGTGTTCCGACGGTGGTGCCGGCGCGGAGCTGTGTGTTGCGGGTTGCGGCCACACAGCACCTGAGGGGACGGCCGGTCTCCTGGGCGCACGAAGCGACAAGTGACGGGCGGCGGGGAAGCCTAACCTTAACCCGCTACCCCAGCCGAGCTGACGGGTCGCGTAGGGGTGCGTCACGTCACGTCACTTACCCCGTGGGCCCGCCTGGTGTCTGCTGGGGCCCTGGGGACGGCGCTCTCATGCTCGCGGCCGTCTCACACCTACGCCCTATACCCGTCACGTCCCATTACCCTCCCGCATTATTCCCCAAATGCGGGGATTTATAGAACGTGAAGTGATTCTCTTATTAACCTCTCTACCGGGTGGTGAACAAACACCTTGCGGTTAAAACACTAGGGAATAGAATGTGTTTTTAATAACAGTGACTGAATTATTTTTATTTTCAGTGTGAAGGTGTCTTAGAGTAAACGGTGGAGTTCCGTGGGCGACAAAGAGAGAAAAGGGAACTGCATCTTTAGTCTTAGTTTTCTACAGTCCATGGCCCGATCATGTTTAATTCATTATGGTAAATAATAAACTGTTTCTATCCTCAGATTGTCCCTAAACGGTATCTTTAAACTAATAAGCCAAAACATTATGACCACTGCTCACCCCGACGTTGGATGACTCTTGGCGGTTTTGTTGGCACGTGACGCGGTAACGAAAGCTTGAAGGCGGAGTAGGACCACCCTACTGAAGATACGAGCTGAAAGTTGAGAAGTCGATTGAGATAGGCGACTTTGACAAAGGCCTGATTATTATAACGCAGAGCCTATCAAAGAGTATCTCGAAAACGGCGAAGCTGGTCGAATGTTCAAGTGCTACTGTCATGAGCGTGTATAACAAGAGGTAGAAGGACGGTGAAACTACCACCAGGTGCTAAGTGCTTGGACGTGGACGACTCTTCGCAGAACGTGTTGTTCGGAGGCTCGTCTGCTCTATAAAGTAGGATAGATGGTGGCATCTACACCGAAAGAGCACAGTGCCAGTCCAAGCACAATTGTTTCGGAGCACACCGTTCATCGTATATTGTTGAACATGGAGCTCCACAGCAAACCACCACTACGTCTTCATGTATTGACCCAATTACAATGTCAATTACGGTTGCAGTGGCCACGGAACCATCGACATTCGACCGTCGATCAATGGAAACGTGTCGGCTCATCTAGTGAACCACATTTTTTTCTACGCTAGGTCGATGGTCGTCTCCACAAACACCGTAATCGAGGTGAACGGCGGCTCAAAATGTGCAGCGCTCCACGGAATCAGACTGGTGGGAGCAGTATTATGTTGTGGGAGACATTCTACTGCCCTTGCATAGGAACTGTGGTAGCAACCGATGACACGCCGAAAGCCGATAACCATCTGCATCCCTTCATGCTTGATGCCTTCCCGACGGCGATGCCATGTTTTAGCAATGTAACTGTCCGTGCCTTGGAGCCAGAACCGCGACACCGAAGTTGATGCCACCAAATTCACGTGATCCAAGTCATATGCAACTCATCTGGGTCTCTATCGGGCGCCATCACCGCGTTCGCAAATTAGTGGCCCATTATTTACGAGAAATACGTCACTTGTGCGTAGTCATCTATGCCACATACCTTCACAAACGTATAAACGAACTGTCGGATCCCTAAGAAGCAGAATCAGTTATGTATTTCGTTCTAAAAAGGGCCAAAGGAGCTGTTCAGCAGGTGGTCATAATGTTTCGGCTCAACAGTATAATTTTGAGTGTATGGCTGAGTGAATTTCCAAATATACTGGTTGTGGAACAGACAGATTCATTCCCCTCATGCAGAGTAGTGCAAACTTTATGACGTTCATCCAAAGGCGTCTATCAAAGTGGTTCCTTCTCATTCCCGAGCTTTCCCTCTTTTTTCGTCTGTACAGTTGGCTGCAGGGCCGCTGATAAAAAGTGGACGTCACGATAGCGCCATTGGCCAGCGTTGTTTCAAGTCACTGTGGGATTCACCGCCGACCTATGAGTAGTTCCCTCTTCTCCGGAACATGGCTTTTACCTTTAGAGTTTAGTTAATTGGGTGTAACGGTTACTTTTCGCTACGGAACCACTGAGCTATTTCAGCTATGTAATCGGGTATGTTTTGGTTTTATTCATGGTGTAACTGCTATGCATGTACTGTGAAATGAGCGAACTTGACACAGCCCTTTGATTGGATCCGACACAGCCACATACCAACAACCCCTCTCCCCGTGTGTCTTTAAGCATTAATATATCTCAGCTCATGAGCGTCATCCCCATGGAATCAAGACTTTTAAACTGAATTTTCGGGAGAGAGTGAAAAATTTTAGTATCAATCCTGTTTTGGATAAAGTCTGTAACTGTTTAGTTAGCAATCTACTCATGGTTCCCAGGTGTGTTGCCAATAATTTTATCCTGGTATTTGTAATTGTTACCTATACATTGGTGTTTCAACCTTCATCACCAAGTGTTTTTCTCCTTTTCCCTTTTTTCCCCACAGGTGCTACACTTTTTTTTTTGTTTTTTTTTTTTTGACCCGCCATCTTTCTACATAAGATGGTTCTTCCGTCTTCATAAACTGGTCTGTTAACCGCGACACAAAGCATTGCTGCTCTCTGTGCCATTGCTCGTGTCCCACCACGTGGATGTGGACCAGCCGTTCAGTACCTTCATATAAAATCGCTGCCTTTCCTTTTTCTATTGAAGCAAGTTTTCAAAGTTCCGCCTCAGCTGTTGATTAATCAACAGGTATTTGCTTTATTACGTTTCGGCCTTACTGACCATACTCAACCACTGTCTACGAAAACACGTGTACAGCAAATTTATGTTCGGCTTACTAACACAAAAAAATATTTTTCAGTACTCCAGCCTAAAATTCGTACTTGCAGATGGCACCAAAACATGTCATAACATGTCCGACTATTAGCAATGGACATGGTATTTCGGAAAGCTAGAACGTACAAGTGTAAGCGTCTACGTTAGATTAGAATATTTACTATGTACAACGTGATCATCGTGCAATCTATTGCCGAGTTTCAAAACACATTACGTGCTCACTTTCGTAGTCAGAAACAAACCGTCAAGTTTGTTCACGTGGTTAGCACACAGGGCAAAGATACAGTATTGTACATCGGTGTGTTAAGAAATCAATACATACGTCATAGACGTATTGTACAACACATCTGTATGTCTCCGGCTTATGAGGGTGATATGTATACCTGAACTGTTGTTCTTGGACTCAGTTTGCTGTCGATTCTGTCGAACTCAACCCAGTCGCTGATCTGTTCACAGTTACTCACCCATGCACGGCCTTCCTATTCATAATGGATCTTCCCGTTATACCATTTACTGCTGCTGTTGGTATTAACCCGTAATCTTGTGACCAGAGATCCTTACCATCTTTCCATTTCACTTCACTGACCTCCAGATATGGTTTAAGGATAAACAAAGCAAGAGGAAGTTGGCCATTTGGAGACAACAATGCCTACCAAACCAAAATTTTAGAAAGAGCCTTTCAGAGTTCTGGGAAAAGACATGGTCAAGTTGGTCGCGAATAATTGTGCCACCTCGATCTGAGAACAGTTTTATTTGGAAGCAGGTAGCACCGAACGAGAACAGAGGCGATCACTTAAAGAGTTCCTTACTGGAAGCCAGCACGTCGTTTCACGTAGCCCAATACCTGAGGCTCCACTTTGTAGCAGTGCTCCAGAATGTTAAAGCGTCATAGGTTTGGAGACTGCTGCTGGTTTTCGACGAACAAGTTGTTTAAGCAATCTGACGCTCACTAGCCGCGTCGATGCACTTAATAGACATTACAAAAGTAGATCAAACGTATGTCTGCAATCACAAATGTTGCCCCGCTGTCCCTCAGGTGGCGGTAATATTTTTCTGTTGCTAAGTTACTATTGCCGCTGCATCAAAAGCATTAAGAAGAACGCATCTGGAAATATTTAACCTTGAAATAATTAAAGAGCCCATCTGCAAACGATCATGAACACGTTACTGAGTCCCACGAAAGCAGAATAATACTTTAGTGAAGTATCGCATTAGAAGAATGAAACCTGACCACTCAAACACCTTCCGTTCTCCCGCTTATCGATTTACCAGCAATCATCGTAAGTACAACACTTGTACCATAGCCAGCCAACTGAAATTAAGAGTAGTTGCGTTTGTAATGGAATCTACACAGAATACTTTCTACAGCCTATGGATGATAGGAGAGGTAGGAGCGATAGCTGTACTTTTCATCGCATACAGAGTAACCCAGCACTTCAAATCAGGGTATGAAACACAGCAGATTACAGGAGTTGCCGTTATTGATCTTACATCTGGTTACGAAACCGTAAATCATGAAGAACAAGGAAAGAAGCTCTACACAACTAAGGACTACGGACTGAGGCAATTTATTCAGTGCCGCAGAACAAACAATTTCTTGCCACTCTAAATGGAAAAATCTGTAGATGAAGAATGCAGAAGAATGGCCTTCTCCAGTAAAGTGTGCTGGATCCGATATTATATGACGTATTACCAATGATCTACCGCTCAGTAATGGAATGAGCTACAAAGATGGCGCAGCTATTGTTACTCAGGGAGAAACATTTCAAGAAGCACAATCCAAGCTAACTTCTAATCTCCAAGAACTTGACATCTACTACGACGACAAACACTTTAAACTCAAGCGTGCGAGTTTCACCTACGGAATAAGAAGGCAAGAAGAAAGTTGAACATCACGTGGTAAGAGCGCAATCCAAACCACTGCGCCCAACTGCAGTGCATAGGGTTAATGCTGAATCGCCTGTTATCGTACAGGCAGCAATGTATAGTCACCAGACAAAAGCTATGAACCGGTAACAAACTTTTCCGGCAGCTGACAAACACAAGACGGAGAGCGCGCCCGAGGATCCTAGGCACATACGCACTCACTTAGTGAGTCTCTGCTGCGGAGTATGCCGCTCCAGTCTGCAACAACTCGGCACATCATACAAAGCAAATTGATGCAGCTCTTCATGAGACAGGCCTCATAATTACAAGATGCCAAACACCAACTCAAGTCAATAGGAAACCTCCACAAATGGGAGTACACCGCCAGATGTTAGGCGACAGGTAGCGGCAGAGAACGAAAAGAAGAAGCAAAGAACAGATCCACGGCATCCATTGTTTGGAACTCGTACCTATCAATCACGAACGAAATCCAGAAGAGGCTTTCTACTCACAGCTGCACCAATTACACGTGGAGCAGAAGCCTGCCAACTGAGCTGTGGAGAACGAAGTCTCCAGGAGGTTTATCGAATACGAAACCTGGAAAATTCCTCAACAGGCTGAGAACAGAGGTGAAAAGGTGCAAGACCAGTTTCTAGAACTGAGGTATGAGTGAAGATGAATGTTGTCAATGTGTGGCAAGGCAGGACTCGGAATACCTGTTGGTCTGCAGTAATCTGAGCGAAGCCTGTGACTTGGAAGACGTGTTTGCAGCAAGCAACCGTGCTATTCTGGTTGCTGGACATTGGACTCTTAAAGTGAGAAATTCTCTGTAACTAATAGTTAACTATAGTTTCAATTATAACTATAGTTAATTATAGTTTTAATTATATTGTACTTTAGTCTTCTTTGAATTCGGATAAATAAACAAATAAAATTTAATATGTTCGGAAAACAGATCGTATTGTGCTACTAAAGCAAATTTTTGCTGTTTATTACGAACGGAATATACTCGTACAAGTACAATATTCTTCCTTCTCATCTGATGTTGGCAGTGAATATTAATGAGAATCCCTATGTTCAAGAACACTGCGACTGTGGCTATCAAACCAAAAATTTAGAAAAATCGAAGAGCGGTTTCTAAACATGTTGCTTATTATTACGAAAACTAGAGTTCAATACCAGACAAGTCAATAACCATTACCTACCTCGCTGTTTATGTACCACAGAGAGAGATACAGTTAAAGTAATTCATTCATGCGCTAATGAAAATTACTATGTGCCATAAATGAATTCTTATTAGATCGAAGAAAGGTTTATAGTCTCTCGAATGAAAGCAGAGTTTACACATTTAACATATTTATTACAGTACTCAGTTTACACCATAACTTTCTAAACGAGTATCAGAACAAGAGTTATCATGCAGATCATTATATTTTACGAGTGTCACCAAGCACAAAGAGATAACACAGGCTCACAGCTATAAGTTACATGATTCTTCCTCGTATGCGGCAAAGATAACAGTTACTACACACAGCATGTCAAATGTAAGAAAAATGTGGTGGAATATTCTTACAAAATGCAACATATTTATTGTTCGGCAAGTAGCAATATTGATTGATCTTACAAGCACATTTTAAAACTCCAAAGTGTCCCAAACGTGATGAGTATTCCGTATTAATTTTGTTTCATAATTAGTCGGAATGCAAGCACACCAGTGATCTGACAATGGATCACATCTGTAAAATAAAACCTTATTTTGAATCTGATAATGTTGCACTAGCTTGTTTGGAGGGTTCTACAATACTGCTCTTTAACATTGTTCTCCATGAAGTCAGCATCCTGCAACCATTCCATGTGTCTGCACGTATCTAAATGGTAATTCTTATGAGTCGTGTCTTTCGTTAGCAGGACCCTAAAATCTGCAAGTTGTTCTGTAATTTCTGACACACTTGATAAGCATTGCGGAAGTTATGAAAGTGCGTCTGCCACGACATTGGTTCATCCCATGATGTGAATGGCCTTGAAGTCACATTCTTGAAGGAATAAAGACCATCTGGTTAACCTAGCATTTAACAACTTACAGCTTAGAAGAAAACTTCATGTTTGGTGGTCAGAGTACACTTTTGTGTGTTTGGTAGAACCACAAACATAGTGACCCTATCGAGCAACTCAGGGCTATGCGCTGAATCTAGGGGCACAATAAATACAGTGGAACTAATGTTCAGGCCAAATGGTAAAACCTTAGGTTGGTAAATATAGCCAGCATACACAAACACAGGCTACTTGTGTGATTTCTCTGGCAGAATTATCTGCCGTTAGGAGGATTGCAAGTCAATACCTCTAGGAAATTTCACTTAATGAAATCTTTATATCTTGTCCTCAAGGTTTCTGGTCTTGTTTGAGCCAGAATGATCACTTTATTTCTTGAAACCAGAACCGACCTGATGCTGTCCCCTGTCTTAGCGACTGCTAGCACTGGAATACAAAACGGTGATAGTTATGGTTCTACTATTTCCCATGACAACATTTCCTGAAATTCGCGGTCAACTTAAGACGGCTGTGCCCACAGAATAGAGTATGTGGAAACGCATCAATATGATACCGATAACTGTGAACACTTACAGGATTTTCTTCAAATGTACTTGAATATCTGAACAAAATATTTATGAAGCCATTTTATTAGTCTGGGGGTTAGATGTATCGATTCAGAAAGCTTACTTTTAATAATTTCCTAAGCACAGTACGCCTCGTTAGTATCAGTTTGCAGACTATCTGAATTGTGGATCTGTCAACTAATTAATTACATTTTGTAACCTCTGTATTATTTTTCATAGTTTACCTGCCATTTTATTAAGTCTACTGCGATGTTCATCTCTTTCACTTTCATGCATCACGGCCCTGTAGAGAGGTTTATTGTTTAGTTGTCTCCATTAAGGAACTCAATGCTGTGCAACTATCCACCACTGAGAACCCGCCTTTAGTCGATGCATATCCTAGAGTGACTGGAAGGCAGACTTGTATCTTTACATGTCTAGATCGGGAGCCCACGTCACGCAGGATTCTACAGTTCTGCGCTGTCGTGGTCAGCATTTCAGTTACTTGACGAACCCTTTTGTGTAAGTTAGTCGACAGAACGTTCACGAACGCACCTGTATATATTACAATATTAATAAATATATTTCCTGTCTTTGCATAAACAGATGATCGGTACATAGCGTTGTGCTGTTCAGTACACTGCTTTTGTTCCAAACACAGTTCCTACCTGATGTCTGTTCTTTCATTATATCTCAGTAAATGCATTGGTGGGTTACAGTGAGAACCTCACTCCATTTCACAGCCAACACCATAGGAGAAGATGGGACTGCTTTAAGTTTTCCGAGCGAAGTGTAGCCGGATGACTTTCATCGATTGCTTCAACCCTAATTATTACGGGATGTTGTTCTTGGCCGTTCTGATTATTCTCCCATTTGTTCTTGGTTCTGAGTTTGCCCCTGTTAGTTGGTATTTCCATGTCACTAGTTCGCTGGACGGTTGTTCACATGGTTATCACGATTATTTGTCCCTTGTGCACACTAACAATTTTTGGTTTTTGCCTTCTATTGTATAAGGTCGATTGAATCAAGCACTGACACAAAATCATCCGTGTTTGTCTCTCGTACATGAACTAGTTTTTCACGGATGTCTATAGGCTGCTTCACCTCTACAACGAGGTGACAAAAGTCTTGGGACAGCGATATGCAAATGTACAGAGGCAGAAGTATCGGGTGAATAAGGTACAAAAGGCCAGTGGTTTGGCGAAGCTGACACTCGAACTCAGGTGATTCATGGGAAAAAGTTTCCGAGCTGTTTATGGCAGGGCGACGGAAACTGACAGACTTTGTGTGTGGAATGGTGGTTGGAGCTAGCCGCATGGGACATTACATTTCGGAAATCGTTAGCGAAGTCAATGTTCCGAGATCCACAGTGCCAAGACAGGGCCCAGAATACAAATTTTCAGGCATTACCTCTCACCACGGACAAGGCAGTGGCCGACGGCCTTCGCTTGATGACGAAAACAGCGGCGTTTGCTTAGCGTTGTTAGTGCTAACAGACAAGCAACTCTGGGTGAAACAATCATAGAAATCAAAGAAATCAACGTCCTCGAAATTTGGCGTTACCGGGCTATACCAACAGATGACTGACACGACCGCCTTTGCTAGCAGCACGACATCGTCTGTAGCACCTGTTGTCCTTGGGCTAGTGACCATATCGGTTGGACCCTAGACCTATGGTGGACCGTAACCTGGTCAGATGAGTACAGATTTCAGTTGGAAAGCTGATGGTAAGGTTCAAGTGTGGCGCAGAGCCCAGGCAGCCATGGACCTAGGTTGTCAAGAGAGCACTGTGCAAGCTGGTGGTGGCTCCATAATACTGTGGGCTGTACTTGTACGGAATGGACTCGAGCCTCTGGTTCAATTGACTCGACCATTGACTGGAAGTGGTTACGTTTGGCTACTTGGAGACTATTTGCAGCCTTTCAAGTACTTCATGTTCCAAGACAACGATGTCATGTCACTGAGCCACAACTGTTCGCGACTTGTTTGAAGAACATTCTGGACAATTTGAGCGAAGAAATGACCACGTAGATCGCCCGACAGGAACCCCAATGAACATTACGAGACGTAATCGGGAGGCCGCTTCAGGCATAACATGCTGCCCCTGCAACACTTTCGCAGTTATGGACGCCTAAAGAGCCAACAGAGCTCACTGTTTCTGGAGGGTCTGCCACCGACCTCTTGAGACCATGCCATGTCGAGTTTCCGCACTATGCAGGGCAAAAGGAGGTCCGACACGATGTGGTCATCTCAGTGTAAAATTGACAAGATGTCCCTATGAGACATCGCAATATCGCAATATATGATTTTATGTATATACTTCTCGAAGCGCATGTCATACATAAGAAGGTTCCAGACAGAATATTTTCTTACGAAGTCTCCCCTGAAGCACTAATGGCCAGTACTTTCAAATTGTTTATTGCTTTGTCAATATTCGGCGATTTTCCGTCGCCCACAGGAAGTTTCTCCTTGAATTAAGCCTCTTACAAACTGGATTTTCTGTATATCTATCCAGGTTCGTGGTAACACAACGTTGCAGGACTTCACAAGAACAACAGTGTGAATGGTGTTTTCGGACATCACAAGAACAACAGGGTGAATGGTGTTTTTATCGAGCAAGAACACTTGAAACTGGCCATGTTTCAATAAGCTTTCCTCAAGAATAAGTATAGAGTATAGGGTACACGCAACCACCATCACATACGGTGTGTCAATAATCATTGTGTTTGTCAGCTTAAAAGGATCTTTCCGCGATCTGTTTGATTGTAGTGGTGGAAGCAGCACACTGTCGAAGCGATGTATGACTGACTGGACATCGTGTGTTGTGATTTTCTCGTCTCTCAGTTCTCGTTTCGTGCCATTTGCTTGTATGAAAATATTAGATTGGTGCATAGCAGAGACTTTAGTCAGCAATAATACACACATCGAAAAAAGTTTTGCATCACCACGGTTCCGAGAGTTCCGGAAGTTGTACAGAAGATTGAAACAGAGATCAACATAAACATCATTTCCCCCCTTATTATTGCTCATGAAAACCACACATTGCATGTTGTGCCACCATGCAGCGAGACCTTCAGACGCGATGATCCAGATTGCTATACACACACAGGTAGCTCTACTACCAAGTAGCACGTCATCTTGCATTGATCCATGCCTGTATTCGTCGTGACATACTATCCACAAGTTCATCAAGGCACTGTTGGTCCATATTGCCCACACCTCAACGGCGATTCGGCGTGGATACCTCAGAGTGGTTGGTGGGTAAAGTCGTCCGTAAGCAGCCCTTTTCCATCTATCCCAGGCATGTTCGATAGGGTTCATGTCTGGAGAACAGGCTGGCCACTCTAGTCGAGCGATGTAGTTATTCTGAAGGGAGTCATTCACTAGATGTGCACGATGGGGGCGCGAATTGTTGCCCATGAAGATGAATGCCTCTCCAATATGCCGCCGATATGGTTGCACTATTGGTCGGAGGATGGAATTAGTTAGTTCACTCCGAGACGCCTGGACACTTCCCTTGTTGAGAGCCCTTCCTGGCACAAAGTAACAATGCGGACGCGATCGAACCGCGGTATTGACCGTCTAGGCATGGTTGTACTACAGACAACACGAGCCGTGTAGCTTCTTCCTGGTGGAATGACGAACTAATCGGCTGTCGGCCCCTCCGTGTAATAGGCGCTGCTCATGCTGGGTTACTTACATCTTTGGGCAGCTTTAGTGACATCTCTGAACAGACAAAGGGACTGTGTCTGTGATACGGTATCCACATTCAACATTTATCTTCAGGAGTTCTGGGAAACCGGGTGATGCAAAACTTTTTTTGATGTGTATATATTCTCCTTCACTATTCACAGCAGTCTACCAGTGCTGCGGTAACGTTTCGATGCCTCGACTGCAGAAATCGCGTGGTTTTGAGGCCAAGAACTCGTCTAGCCATGTTCGGAGCCTATTTTCATCCGTAAAGGAAGTTCCTTGATGTGTCTTCGATAGAGAGCGGAAAAAGTGAAATTCGGAGGGCCCAGGATCAGGCGAATAAAGTGGGTGCAAAATGACTTCGCAACCCAACTCCTGTACATCGTCTTTCGGCAGTTTAGAAGAATGCGTGTGGCGGGTTATCTTGTAGAAGCACCACTTCTCGCAGTCTTCCTGGTCTTTTTTCTTAGATGGCGTGTCAAAGACGTCTCAGTTGTGACAATAAAGTCTGGCAGTGATGGCTACACTTCACTGGAGCAATTCGTGGTACGGCACACAGTCGTTGTTCCACCAGATGGATAACAGAGACAGATAACAGACGAATAACAGACATCTTTGGTGGATGCACGCAGGTCTTTGTACGGGGAGCTGCTGCTTTGTATGGGCTCAACAAATCCTTTCTTTTCATTATATTAAGTTATAGCACCATTTCTACTCACAAGTAACGATATAGAATAGGAGTGGTCGGTGTTGTTCACAAGCCAATTGATGATGACCAAACAGAGATGCACAAATGGCCATTCTCTGATTTTTGTGATTTCGGCTTACAGCATGCTGTACCCGTACATCAGATTTTTGAATATTCCCCACTGGATCCCAATGTTGCAAGATGGTTGAATGATCACACATTTGCGATTTTCCTGGTACAGTAACGAGTATAATTGTGGCTTAATGCGTTTAACCGATTTTCAACAAATCCCAAAGGTCTTCTTGAGTGTGGAGAGCCACTAACGTCAAAACTGTCCTCGTTAAAACGAAAGAACTATTTACTTGCCATGTTCTGTCCAGCAGCATGATCCCCATACACGGCGAAAATGTTTCTGGCTTCCCTCCGCTGCCGTAATCCCTCCACTGAACTCAGAAGAATGTGTACGAAACGACCAGTTGGCAATCCGTTTTTAACGTCCACACCTCCACTCACTATTTCGAAATGACAAAGTGGCAATATGTAAACAAAAATAGCAACAGTGAATTACAAATATAAAATGACAATCGATAAATAAATGCATGGCAACCGGAATAACAATACGAAAAACAAAAACGCTACGAACTTACGCATCAACCTGATAAAATCACGCCAGTCCGTTATGGCTCACTGTAACTTTTCCTTGATTTTCGACGTTTCCGGCTGGTTGCTTTCTTGTGAGCTATTTGGTTCTTTCTGACATCAAGCTTGCACTGAATTCTTACGTATCCATGCTTGTTTGAGGTCCTGCCTTTTTGTTGATTTGGCTGTCTCTTTCAGTAGACCAGTCCGAAAACGCTTTCGGACGTCGTCGACTGTCCGGCTCATTCTCCTACGATTTATTGCCGTGTTCAGAGTGTTATCTACTCTTATCGATAGCTGCTGACCAGTGCCCGACACTGTTGTCTAAGCTTTACTGACAAACGAATCTTCGTCGGTCTATTTCTCTATTGCCTCAGTTAGACCTTGCTGAGCTGATCATAATTCCGGAATTTCGGCCTTTTATTCTTTCGCAATGTCCACTTGCTTTTCACTCAGATGTAATAGCCCAGACGACAATGCTGCCTGTGCTGACGAAATGGTGTTCAATTCTGTCGACTCTGTAGTTTGCACTGACTAAATTTCAGGAGTTCTATGGAGAATCGTATTCATTATTCTTGCTCTATGGAACATTTCTGTTTGTGGGTCAGTGGGTTTGGTGGCTTGTTCAGTCACCGTAGCATCAACGGCCTGAGACTGCTCATCAGCATACGTTTCAGATTCCATACTGGACTGCTGTTTCGCAGTTTTAATCGCTCTCGATATCAGATTAGAATCAACAATTAATAATGGTTGCACGGTTATTAATTACCAGTTAGATGTCAGTAATTATTTACAGTTACACTCACAATGAAATAAAATCTAGTGACGCTTGACCACCTTGACCAAGCAAAACACTTGATCAACCATTTTGTTCGCAATTTTCACAAATGAATTGCAATTAATTTTTCAACGTGCAATTCGGACAAATTCAATTACGAACCATGAACTTTACCACAATTGCGCCTCGGTGGCAAGCTAGATAACTCTAAAATAAGCAATGATACCAACTTGAAATATGCTGGATCCCACTGGACTGTCTGAAGATTTCTAGTCTGTCTCGTCCAGATTGTATTTCTCTTGAACTGTGAATGTGTGAAAAACAAAACATAAAGTATTTGTTATTATAAGAAATATTAATACATCACACTTTACTTGTTTTATTTAGTCCTACTTTACAGAGCAGTCCTACTTTACAGGGAAGATAAGCCTCCGAACCCTCATGTTCTGTGCAGAGTCGTGGATATCCAACCATGTAACGCCTAGTGGTAGTTCCATTGTCCTACGTCTTTCTATATGTGCTCATGGCAGTAGCACGTGAGCATTCGACCAGCTTAGCCGTTTTCGAGATACTCGTTCAAAGGTTGTGCGTAATAATAATCTGCCCTTTGTCAAAGTCTTTTATCTAAATGGATTCCCTCATTTGCAGCCGTATCTCCGCTAGGGTGATACCTCTTACATGTCTTCTCCGCTTGTACGCTTTCGTTACCTCGTCGCAGTGTACAGTGGTCATAATGTTTTGGCTCGTCTGTATATATATATATATATATATATATATATATATATATATATATATATATATATAATTAAAAGTTTCAAAATAACAAACTTCTACTGTAATGTGTGTCTACTTTCAGACATAGACTGGCTGAACACGTGAAGATTTCTGGTCACTGGGTAAACGTTCTAGTCGTTGTCCTTTCCTAGAAGAACTTCAGCAAAGACATTGCCTATAGAAATAAAAATATAAGTGTTCGTTTGTTCACACACACACACATACATATATATGAATGAACAAACTAAGAATATAATTTCAAAGCATTCGGTCAAAATTGTTTGGAGATTTGTGAATTTGTGATTAGGAACATCTAAATCGTGGGGTGTATATGCATCAAAATGTAACTGTAGGGGAATAATGTAGCGCTAAGTAAAAATCCTTGCATAACAAATGATAATTTACAGTCTTCATCGGGCATCTTCACTCTGGCACAGGTTAATAACGTAATGGCGATTTTTCTTGGGGTACTACAATGTATCACAAAAGGGGAAAAGCTATAAATGGGATGTTTTTTCATTATTTTCGATCCCATGTAAATGGTTGTGCCCCACGACCTTGACATATTCCACGACAGAAGGAAGGTCAGCATCCTCATTTTTGCTGAATTTCACCGCATTGCACTGCACAAAAATGATAGATGATATTACGAACAATGCTGACTTTGTTTCTGTCCTAAAATACTGAATTGTTCAGAATCGATTAACCACCCACAGTTGTTGCCGATTGTTTTGAAAGTTTCACACAACGTCGAATTCTAATGCGGGTGTGCTTTTAGGTACCTAATTCTTTAATATATTAAGTGTAACGTATGTATATGTGACTCTTTGAGATATTTACAAAAAGTTTTTCTATCTTTGAACGTAAGTAAATTTATGTAACACTTATGTTTACAAATGGGTAAATAAGAACACGCGCGTATACCAATGGCACATTCTTTCAGAATTTTAAAGCAACCGGTTAAAAACTTCCGGCTATTAGTCGTTAGGAACACCTACATTTTCCATATAAGTACAAACGTAAATGTTCAATTTTTCAAAATGTCATATGTCTCAAAATTTTTCGTGGTTTGCTTCGAAATTTTGACACAACTCTGCATTTGAATATTCAAGTGCTTTTATATACCTACTGGAACGCCATCTGGTATACAGTTAATAAAAGGGCGAAGTTATAAACATGTACGTGAGGGTTTGTTCAAAGTCGTTAATCTCCTAAAGTTTTAGACCGATTGCTTTGAAATTGTGACATAACGTTGAATTCTAATACAGGCGTATTTTTTGCTACATGATTCTTTAATACATGTACCAGGTGATCAAAAAGTCAGTATAAATTTGAAAACTGAATAAATCACGGAATAATGTAGATAGAGAGGTACAAATTGACACACATGCTTGGAATGACATGGGGTTTTATCTGAATCAAAAAAATACAAAAGTTCAAAAAATATCCTACAGATGGCACTTCATCTGATCAGAATAGCAATAATTAGCATAACAAAGTAAGACAAAGCAAAGATAATGTTCTTTACAGGAAATGTTCAATATGTCCACCATCATTCCTCAACAATAACTGTAGTCGAGGAATAATGCTGTGAACAGCACTGTAAAGCATGTCCGGAGTTATCGTGTGGCATGGGCGTCGGATGTTGTCTTTCAGCATCCCTAGAGATGTCGGTCGATCACGATAAACTTGCGACTTCAGGTAACCCCAAAGCCAATAATTGCACGGACTGAGGCATGGGAACCTGGGAGGCCAAGCATGACGGAAGTGGCGGCTGAGCACACAATCATCACCAAACGACGCTCGCAAGAGATCTCTCACGCGTGGAGCGCCATCCTGCATAAACATCGTACGTCCCAGCAGGTGTTTATCAGTCAGGCTGGGCATGATGCGATTCTGTAACATATCGGCATACCTCTCACCCGTCACGGTACATCTACATCTACATGATTACTCTGCAATTCACATTTAAGTGGTTGGCAGAGGGTTCATCGAACCACAATCATACTATCTCTCTACCATTCCACTCCCGAACAGCGCGCGGGAAAAACGAACGCCTAAACCTTTCTGTTCGAGCTCTGATTTCTCTTATTTTATTTTGATGATCATTCCTACCTATGTAGGTTGGGCTCAACAAAATATTTTCGCATTCGGAAGAGAAAGTTGCTGACTGAAATTTCGTAAATAGATCTCGCCGCGACGAAAAACGTGTTTGCTTTAATGACTTCCATCCCAACTCGCGTATCATATCTGCCACACTCTCTCCCCTATTACGTGATAATACAAAACGAGCGGCCCTTTTTTGCACCCTTTCGGTGTCCTCCGTCAATCACACCTCGTAAGGATCCCACACCGCGCAGCAGTATTCTAACAGAGGACGAACGAGTGTAGTGTAAGCTGTCTCTTTAGTGGACTTGTTGCATCTGTGTCCTGCCAATGAAACGCAACCTTTGGCTCGCCTTCACCACAATATTATCTATGTGGTCTTTCCAACTGAAGTTGTTCGTAATTTTAACACCCAGGTACTTAGTTGAATTGACAGCCTTGAGAATTGTACTATTTATCGAGTAATCTAATTCCAACGGATTTCTTTTGGAACTAATGTGGATCACCTCACACTTTTCATTATTTAGCGTCAACTGCCACGTGCCACACCATACAGCAATCTTTTCTAAATCGCTTTGCAATTGATACTGGTCTTCAGATGACCTTACTAGACGGTAAATGACAGCATCATCTGCGAACAACCTAAGAGAACTGCTCTGATTGTCACCCAGGTCATTTATATAGATCAGGAACAGCAGAGGTCTCAGGACGCTTCCCTGGGGAACACCTGATATCACTTCAGTTTTATTCGATGATTTGCCGTCTATTACTACGAACTGCGACCTTCCTGACAGGAAATCACGAATCCAGTCGCACAACTGAGACGATACCCCATAGGCCCGAAGCTTGATTAGAAGTCGCTTGTGAGGAACGGTGTCAAAACTTTCCGGAAATCTAGAAATACGGAATCAACTTGAGATCCCCTGTCGATAGCGTCCATTACTTCGTGCGAATAAAGAGCTAGCGGCGTTGCATAAGAACGATGTTTCCTGAAACCATGCTGATTACGTATCAATAGATCAGCAGTTACAAAACTTGAATTACGCATTTGCTCGAAGAAAAAAGACCCGATAACGGTGGATGTGGTAAATCCAACCCATACCGTGACTTTCTCGTCGTGCAATGGAGTTTCCACGACAGTTATAGGATTTTCGGTAGCCCAAATTCTGCAGTTGTTGGCGTTGACAGGCCCTCGGAGCGTGAAATGAGCTTCGTCGGTGCACAGCACGTAACTCAACCAATCGTCATCGTCCGCCATCTTTTGAAACGCCCACACCTCAAATGCCCTCCGCCTCACTAAATCGCCAGGTAACAGTTCATGATGGCAATGGATTTTGTACGAATAGCATCGGAGGGTACTCCTAAGTGGCAACCAAACAGTAGTGTACGGAATGCCGGCGCGACGGGCGACTGCACGAGCGCTGACTTCTCCGTGCATAGACGAACCCGCTACAATCTCCATTTCTTCCTGAACTGTCTCAGCAGCATTACGCGCTGTGGTCGGTCGGCCACTTCGGGGTCTATCGTCTAAACAACCCGTGGCTTCGAACTTCGAAAGCATTCTCGCCACAGCTGCATTTGTCAACGGACCTTCTACCCGTTCGAATTGCCTTCCTATGGCAATAGGATCGTAACACTGAACTGGCACATTCCACATTCTGATAATACAGCTTCACTAAAAGCACGTTTTCAGCTAACGTCAACATGCTGCGACTGCTGGCGCATGTCATTCTCTCTTTTTTTTCTTTTTTTTTATTGTGATTTCATTCCCCTGCCCCATATGGGCAGGAGAGGGCTGTCAGCGGCACAATCCGCCGCTCTTCAGCCGAGAGACACGACAACTAAAACAAGAATAAAATGATACATACATAAGGACATTTTCTCTCTTATTACAGCTCCTTTTATTCACGATTGTCATGCACAGCCACTGACGTTTTGCTGTCGAGCGCCATCTGTCGGACTTTTTGTGAACTTTGGTATTCTTTTGGGCTAATAAAATCTCATGTCATTCCCAGCATGTGTGTCAATTTTTACCTCTCTATCTACATTATTCCGTGGTTTCTTAAGTTTTCAAATCTATACTGACTTCATCCAGTATATTTTAAATACATATAATATGTAAGTATATATGTGTTACAGAGGTGAACATTAATAAAACCAACCAATTGCTGGGACGGATCCTTGATTGGAAAATGGAGGAAAAGAGGTCCTATGAACGTGTGTCCGGAACAGGGTCAACAAAGTACAGGGACGAACTCCTAACTGGATATGGAAGGAAAGAGGTTCTATGAGCCTGTGTCTGGAACCGTATCGCTGTCACCGTGGATGGCGCAGACGAATAACAGCCCCGCTGACCACGTGACCATGTGCCGTGTGTTCGTTTTGTGTTGCAGTCTGTGCGGTTGATGCAGCGTACTGTTAGCAGCAGAATGGCCCGGTATTCACGTCGGGAACAAGCCGAGGTCATGTCTGTGTACGCCAAAACAGACGAAAGCAGCCGAGAGGCGGGACAGCTATACCAAAAGAAGTTCCCTGACAAACGACAGCCACACCACGCAACATCTTAAGCCCTTTTTTGGCGTTCGTGTGATCGTGGGTGCTTTCAGACAGACGAACGTGCATGGAGGCGGCGGAATGTACGTACACCAGATTTGGAGGATATTGTAGAACCTGGTCCTCCAAATCTGCTGCCTCCAGACCATTTCCATGTGCTTGGCCGTACACAGACTTCATCTCGGCTTGTTCTCGACATGAATACCGGACCACCCTGCTGCTTACAGCACGCTGCATCAACCACACAGCCTGCAAAACAAAAGTAACACACGGCACGTGGTCAGTGGAAGTTTCATTCGCCAGTGGCATCTACAGTGGTAACGATGAATTTCCGGTAAAATGTTCGCAGGACCTTTTCTCCTCCATTTATAGTCAGGAATACGTCCCTGCAGTTTGTCGGTCTTATTACTGTTCGCCCTGCATACGTAAATTTACAGGTGGCGGCGGCTAGAACTTTGACACTTAATAGCGTCGTAGGGTGACGTTTCCGGACATGGGTTCCTATGTAAAACTTGATCTCTTAACTCCCCTCTACAACAGCGTATGTTCATAGCACGCACTCCTCGAACAAGAAAACCAACCAAATACGATATTTAACGCCATAGTATATGTTAGCTGCTAAGTTCTGATCGTAACGTAATAACGACGTCGAATCTCACTGGTGACGATCTCTGGCACGAGGCAAATATCTGACACACCAGATTCCTTATTTCACGCATCCCAGTTTAGTGGAACGCGGAATTCCGTGCTGTGACGTCACCAGCTCCTCGTCCACTTCCGTTTTCACGTTCCGTGAGACGACGGCCTAGAGCCGATTGACCAAAACGCCAGGGAAGACGTGACCAGAGCTTCGGCCGAACACCGCAGAGAGAAAGCATCTAAGACTGACTACAATCGATACTGGCTACGGAGAGAGATCTGCAGTCAGTACCTCACGAGATGGAGTAAGAATATAACCAAAAAAATACAAAGTGGCTATTTAATAGGTACCTTTGAGCCTGAACAAGAATCTAGAAATGAGATCAGTCTCCAAACGCCGAAACAGAAGCGCGACGCAGGAAATGCACAACGTTTCCATTTCTCATCTTTCCAGGCTTCGATGCTACTGCAAAACAGTCTGTGTATATCACTTATCTTTACTTACGCGATCCGTAGTTTTCTGTCGTTTCTTGAGAACAATCATTTTTCAAAGACAACAGTCAAACTTTCAGGCTGAATTCAAGTGTTATTGTGTATAAACGAGTCAGTGCAATCGTGAACTGCACAGTTGCCTCTCTACATTTTCCCCTTTGAGTGAAAGCGCCCTTTGAGCTAACATTCATTTTTCAAAATTTGCCTTCGTTTTTCTACCTACACTACGTACGTAATATCCAAAGCGAAATTTGTTTTGAGCAGTACTCACACGTGTACCTTTGTTACGGTTTCGATCACGTAAACCGATACACCTCCGATTTGTCTTTGTTTAACACGTTAATTTTCCGCCCTGGCGTTTCCTTCTGAGTTAACTGGTAGTTAAAAGTGAAACAGTCAGTCGAAAATTCTTTGTGTTTATAAGTTTCTTCATATTTTTCGTCGTCGGTGGGTTCAAGGTCTACACGTGAATTTTTTCTTGCGTTTCTCACCACATGTCTACATTGCTTAAATCTTCGTCTAAACGTTTAAAGGCCATATCCTTTCCTTTGAAAGAGATAATTCTCCAAGGTCAGTAGGAGAGCTTCTGTGAAGTTTGGAAGTTAGGAGACGAGATACTGGTGGAAGTGAACCTGTGACGATGCGTAGTGAACCTTGCTCGGGTAGCTCAGTCAATAGACCACTTGTCTGCGAAAGGCAATGGGCCCGAGTTCGAGTAGTTTCAATCTGCTAGGAAGTTCCAGTTCGATATGCAACTACTAATACAAAAGGGAAATGCGCAGTCTGTATAGCGAAAATCATTGGCTGCAACGACGTAGAGTATCAACGAAATGAAAGAGGTTTATAAACGACAAATTAACTTTGATAAAAGTGTCAAAAACCTGGTAAAAGGAAACAGACGCTCCTGCGAAAAAAGTAATACACAAATACTACCAGTTTAAGATGATTCATAATTAAATTTCGCAAGGTAGTAGTTGCAGGGACTACGATTGTAGTACTGGCAACCAGAAGAGTGTGCGCATATACACACATCAAAAAAAGTTTTGCATCACCGCAGTTCCCAGAACTCCTGAAGATAGACGTAGACCATGGATATTGTACCACAGACGCAGTACCTTTGACTGGTCAGAGATGTCACTAAATCTGCTCAAAGATGTAAACAACCATTCATGAGCAGCGCCTATTAGACGGAGGGGGTCAAACAGCCGATCAGTTCCAGTCATTCCACCAGGAAGGAGGAACACGCCTCGTTTCATCGGTAGTTCAACCATGCCTAGATGGTCAATACTGCGGTTCGATCGCGTCCGCATAGCTACTTTGTGCCTGGAAGGGCTCTAAACAATGGAAGTGTCCAGGCGTCTCGGAGTGAACGAAAGCGATGTTGTTCGGGCATGGAGGAGATGCAGAGAGACAGGAACTGTCGATGACGTGCCTCGCTCAGGCAGCCCATGGGCTACTACTGTAGTGGATGATCGCTACCTACAGATTATGGCTGAGAGGAACCCTGGCACCAAGGCCATCGTGTTGATCAATGCTTTTCGTGCAGCCACAGGACGTCGTGTTACGACTCAAACTGTGTACAATAGGCTGCATGATGCGCAACTTCACTCCCGACGTCCATGGCGATATCCACCCTTGCAACTACGAGGCCATGCAGCACGGTACAGAAGGGCCCAACAACATGCCGAATGGACCGCTCAGGATTGACGTCACGCTCTCTTCACCGATGAGCGTCTTATGCCTAACCAGACGATCGTCGGAGACGTGGTTGGAGGCAACCCAGTCAGGCTGAACGCCTTAGGCACACATTGTCCAGCGACTGCAGCAAGGTGGAGTTATCCCGCTGTTTCGCGGTGGCATTATGTGGGGCCGACGTGTGCAGCTGGTGGTCATGGAAGGCGCCGTAACAGCTGTACGATACGTGAATGCCGTCCTCCGGCCGATAGTGAACCACATAGGCAGCATATTGGCGAGGCATTCATCTTAATGGACGACAATTAATGCACGTCTTGTGAATGACTTCCTTCAGAATAAAGACATCGCTTGACTAGAGTGGCCAGCATGTTCTCCAGACGTGAACCCTAACAAACATGCCTGGCATACATTGAAAAGGACTGTTTATGGACGACGTGACCCACAAACCACTCTGAGGGATATATGGCGAATCGCCATTGAGGAGTGGGACGATCTGGACCAACAGTACCTGCATGAACTTGTGGATAGTATGCCACGACGAATACAAGCATGCATCAATGCAAGAGGACGTGGTACTGCGAATTAGAGGTACCGGTGTGTACAGAAATCTGGATCACCACCTCTGAAGGTCTCGCTGTATGGTGGTACAACAGACTATGTGGGGTTTTCATGAGCAATAAAAAGGGAGGAAATGATGTTTATCTTGATCTCTATTCAATTTTCTGTATAGGTTCGGGAACTCTCGGGATCAAGGTGATGCAAAACTTTTTTTGACTTGTGTAGTTAAAGGTGTATACAATTTCTGTGAGACGTGCACGGTGAAACCTTGCAAGACTTTACGTAATGTATGCAAGTTATATAAAATTTAAGACATGACGTCGGGATGCTCCAAGTATGACTTTGTTTAGCAGTTATTTCTTACAGCACTATCATTTCGTCAGAGTATCTGATGTGAATATTGCTATCAAAACTAAAGGTAGCATAAGGTAAAATTCTATTGCATCTTCACTGTTAACATTCCTTCCTTTTTCAAGTACTTAGTAGTTACACAAAACGAATATGCCAGTACTTTCCTCATAAGATAATCTTGATCGTTTTGTGCTTCCACAGCTGAATAACGTAAATAGTAATAAAAACCACCATATCTACACTGAAAGTGCAATTAGACATTTTTCAGTCATGACTCCAGCACATTTCTGCAACGTTCTGAGAATTAGTTTCGAACACTGTTGATTTATATGTATCATATACTATACGAATTTTTTAACAGCTGTTAGCCTCATCTTTGTCACGTTGAAGGGCAGGTCACTTAAAGGTGTTCATTTGGAACGAAGCCAATTATGGTGCACTTAACGCACCTGGAAACCAGCTTTGGTGGTTTCTGCTGATATTTATATAGACATCTCTCATAGACTATGAACTCAGCTGGACATAAGAATGAAACATCGTTGCACATACGCAACAATACCGCGAAACGCGTGTCTGAAATGCAGTTTCAAATGCTGACGTGCGTCCTCCCGACATGCATACATATACAGCACGCGTGTGAAAATGTACTGGGCTTTTTAGTGGGTGAGACATGCCGCTGAAAGTAATTTACGTCGACTTACTTAAAATGCGATCATAGACCTTGCAGATCATGCGCAGGCCTTACAAACTGCACCCACCAAATCCTGTTCTCAGCAGTTTCGATCCAGTTAACTGTGAATCCCAGTTGTTTCTGCACTGAACCGTGCTGACCACACGCCCCTCCTATCCGCATCCTCATCTGAGGTTGACACGGCGGTCGGATGATTCCGATGGGCCACTTGTGGCCTGAAGACGGAGTGCTCCCGTCAAATACCACCTGGTTATCTCTACCGCCGTTGGCGGCGCTAATTGCCTCCATGCCATATATCAGCATAGGGGCAATAATTCTGTAAAATGCATTCATTTTAACTTGCGTCGAGATTAGGTTTGTGTTCATGGTTAATTTAGGTTTTTATGTGATCTGGAATTACTAGCGACTCCTTTGTTTACTGCATATCATAGCACTGCTTGCTACAGGATGCCTGACTTTTTCATTGTCACTGGCATTCAGGAACGCCTGTGCTTTACTATTCATTGCCCTCGTAGCTACATGTCTGCACTGCGCTTTAGTCCTCTGACAAGGGAACCTCCCCATCGCACCCCCCTCACATTTAGTTATAAGATGGCACAGTGGATAGGCCTTGAAAAACTGAACACAGATCAATCGAGAAAACAGGAATAAGTTGTGTGGAACTATGAAAAAATAAGGAAAATACACAAACTGAATAGCCCATGGGCAAAATAGGCAACATCAAGGACAGAATGAGCTCAGGAGCGCCGTGGTGCCGTGGTTAGCGTGAGCAGCTGCGAAATGAAAGGTCCTGGGTTCAAGTCTACTCTCGAGTGAAAGTTTTACTTTCTTTATTTTCGCAAAGTTATGATCTGTCCGTTCGTTCATTGACGTCTCTGTTCACTGTAATAAGTTTGCTGTCTGTTTTATTTTTTTTTTTTTTTTGCGACCGCACCGCAGTACTGTGCGATTAGTAGACGAAATAACGTGCCTCTCCAATGGGAACCGAAAACATTTGATCGCAAGGTCATAGGTCAACCGATTCCTCCACAGGAAAACACGTCTGATATATTCTATACGACACTGGTGACGGCATGTGCGTCACACGACAGGAATATGTTGTCGACCCATCTAACTTATACACTTTGCGAATGGGTAAAAAGAATCTTCTACCTTGCCCGAGTTAGGTTTTCTTGTGGATGTAATAGTCACTCCCAAAAAGTGATCAAAACATAAGAGTTTGTCGTGTAAAGCCGTGCGGGATTAGCCGAGCGGCCTAAGGCACTGCAGTTATGGACTGTGCGGCTGGTCCCGGCGTAGGTTCGAGTCCTCCCCCGCGCATGTGTGTGTGTGTTCGTCCTTAGGATAATTTAGGTTAAGTAGTGTGTAATTTTAGGGACTGATGACCTTTGCAGTTAAGTCCCATAAGATTTCACACACACTTGAACATTTTTTTTGTCATGTAAACCGAAAATAAAAAATTAAAACTTTCTCTCGAGGGAAGGCTTGAACCATGTACTTTTCGTTCCGCAGCTGCTCACGCAAACCACAGGACCACGGCGCTCCTCATTTCATATTTGCTTAGATATTGCCTATCTTGCGCATGGACTACTCGGTTTGTACATTTTGCTTATTTTTTCATAGTTCCACACAACTTCTTCCTGTTTTCTCGATCGATCTGTGTTCAGTTTTTCAAGGCCTATCCACTGTGCCAACTTATAACTAAATCTGAGGGGGGTGCGATGGGGTGGTTCCCTTGTGAGAAACGTACAGGTCATGAGAAACGCTGTAACGACAGCAACAAATATTCCTACAGAATTAAAACGAGGTAGTAATCGCACTCAGAGGCCCATCATTAAGCTAAGCAGTCTGAATTAACTCATTTAGTTTGTGCAGGGGTAGTTGTGTTGCTTTAACCGCCGCAGTACTGGTACGCAATGACAGCCCAGCGCTGCAGTTCAATAGCACGTCGCTAGGGGTGCCAAGACGAAATGGCACTGGCAGAGAAGAAAGGTGTCGTGCGGTAGTTCGTTTTCGGTAGCAGGAGAAATGCTGAAGCCGTATAACGTCAATCAAGATATCTTCTTTGGCCGTACAGATTGTCCTGACACAGGTATCAGACCGCTACTGAATACGAATTATTGTGCGAGACAGCAGTTTAACAATGGACGGCGGCATTTTGTTTTGGTTCTCTGGCGGCTTGCTGCAGTACTGTGCCGCGGGTTTTAATTTTATCAGGACTGCACATATGCGGAATGCTATGTAACTTTACGTTTTCGAGGCGACAATTGAAACTCTATTACTATCTCTCCAACTTATATCTGATTCAGCCGTCTCATGCAGCAAACACAATAACAGCTAAACACAGCGTTTTCACAGGCCGCAGTCACAGCTTGTGGCTGAATCAGAAAAACAAGCGATACCTCCACAACAAGGCAGAAGCAGTAGTAGTATGTGCGCCCGCTGTAGCGTTCAGGACCGGCCGGGGTGGCCGAGCGGTTCTAGGCGCTACAGTCTGGAACCGCGCGACGGCTACGGTCGCAGGTTCGAATCCTGCCTCGGGCATGGATGTGTGTGATGTCCTTACGTTAGTAAGGTTTAAGTAATTCTAAGTTCTGGAGGACTGATCACCTCAGAAGTTAAGTCCCATAGTGCTCAGAGCCATTTTCGAAGCGTTTAGGTGGGAGCGCTGACCGCGGTTGTAAATCGCGGCCGGCGAGACGCAGGTGCTTCCCACATCCAGCACTTCCCCAACAACAGCTCCCACGAGGGACCGTCCTGCCTGGGTAGGAATATAAAAAGGGCGATATTTCTTCTCTCCAATCAAACTTTCATGTGTCCATTAAGGATAGGCTGTAAGTTGTTTGCTAGTTCCTAAGGAACGTCTTCTCGACTCGTCTTACATCTTAAAAATGAGGGCAAGTCATACTGGAGATTGTAGAAGCAAATGGCGTATTAAGCATTACAGTGTGCGATTAGTACATGAGCCATCATCATGAAAAAGTCATTACCGATAACTACTACACTACTGGCCATTAAAATTGCTACACCAAGCAGAAATGCAGATGATATGGGTATTCATTGGACAAATGTATTACACTAGAACTGACAAGTGATTACATTTTCACCCAATTTGAGTACATAGGTCCTGGCAAATCAGTACCCAGAACAACCACTTCTGGCCCTAATAACGGCCTTGATACGCCTGGGCATTGAGTCAAACAGAGCTTGGATGGCGTGTACAGGTACAGCTGCCCATGCAGCTTCAACACGATACCACAGTTCAAGGGTAGTGACTGGCGTATTGGGACGAGCCAGTTGCTCGGCCACCATTGACTAGACGTCTTCAATTGGTGAAAGATCTGGAGAATGTGCTGGCCAGTGTAGCAGTCGAAGATTTTCTGTATGCAGAAAGGCCCGTACAAGACCTGCAACATGCGCTAGCGCATTATCCTGCTGAAATGTAGGGTTTCGCAGGGATCGAATGAAGGGTAGAGCAACGGGTCGTAACACATCTGAAATGTAACGTCCACTGTTCAAAGTGCCGTCAATGCGAACAAGAGGTGACCGAGACGTGTAACCAATGGCACCCCATACCGTCACGCCGGGTGATACGCCGGTATGGTGATGACGAATACACACTTCCAATGTTCGTTCAGCGCGATGTCGCCAGACACGGATGCGACCATCATGATTCTGTAAACAGAGCCTGGATTAATCAGAAAAAATGACGTTTTGCCATTCGTGTTCCCAGGTTCGTCGTTGAGTACACCATCGCAGGCGCTCCTTTCTGTGATGCAGTGTCAAGGGTAACCGCAGCCATGGTCTCCGAACTGATAGTCCATGCTGCTGTAAACGTCGTCGAACTGTTCGTGCAGATGGTTGTTGTCTTGCAAGCGTCCCCATCTGTTGACTCAGGAATCGAGTCGTGGCTGCACGATTCGTTACAGCCATGCGGATAAGATGCCTGTCATCTCGACTGCTACTGATACGAGGCCGTTGGGATCCAGCACGGCGTTCCGTATTACCCTCCTGAACCCACCGATTCCATATTCTGCTAACAGTCATTGGATCTCGTCCAACGCGAGCATCAATGTCGCGATATGATAAACGGCAATCGCGATAGGCTACAATCCGATCTTTATCAACGTCGGAAACGTGATGGTACTCATTTCTCCTCCTTACACGAGGCATCACAACAACGTTTCACCAGGCAACGCTGGTCAGCTGCTGTTTGTGTATGAGAAATCGGTTGGAAACTTTCCTCATGTCAGCACGTTGTAGGTGTCGCCACCGGCGCCATCCTTGTGTGAATGCTCTGAAAAGCTAATCATTTGCATATCACAGCATCTTCTTCCTGTCGGTTAAATTTCTCGTCTGTAGCACGTCATCTTCGTGGTTTAGCAATTTTAATGGCCTGTAGTGGATTAGGACGTGAGAACACTCTAAGAGGATGCCCAATTTGAAAGAATAAAAGTGTAATCCTAATACGGATATAAATTTGACTTCGACTTGGTTGCTCGCTACCAGTATTTAGAACTAGCATTAATTCGGTCCACATGGTAAATACATGAACGTTGGTGCCTCTTCATATTAACTAATAAGTAAAAAGTATGATTACATTGTCACTTATCGTCTGTAAGAAACCGACTTGTTTTTAAGAAGGAATTGTACATACACTCCAAGACAAAACAAACGACGCACAACGAAGGAGTTATGCAAATCGCTCACAAATTGATAAACGTACAGGTATCGACGGAAAAAGCTAAATGGCAAACTATGACGGCCGATCGACGAATGTCCGACGCTGGAAGGCAGATTGGTTTTAAGTGTCCCGTCGACATCGAGGTCATTAGAGACGGAGCACAAGCTCGGAATTCGTCAAGGATGGGGGAAGAAATCGGCCTTGCCCTTTTAAAGGAACCATCCCGGTATTTGCCTGGAGTGGTTTAGGGAAATCGCGAGAAACCTATACCGGATGGCCGGACGCGAGTTTGAATCGTCGTCATTCCGGATGCGAGTCCAAACTACTGCGCCTTCTCGATGGGTTTATGCGACGCTGCAAATCAATTTCACCACGCAGATGGCAAGGATAGTGAACAGGGATATGCCGGTACTAAGGCATAAAGTCTTTGCGAATTTTGTCGATTATGCTCAGGTGGATATTAACTGTGCCTCGCAGACTGGCGTACGACCCAGTCCCTCATCTATAGAGGGGCGCGAAATTCATAGTCTTGAGGGAAAATACCTTGTATCACAAAGAGTCTAGCATCCAGCGCACGTTGGTCTATCGATTAATCATATGAGTTTAAAATGCATCCCTGTTGGTTTTTAAACATTTTTAAACTCATTCTATATTGATTTCTGAATGCATCATAGGTTGATTTTTGAATGAGTGCTTAGTCTCTCTCTCGCATCAAGAAATAAGACACTTTCCCCCTGACAAAAGGGACGGGGCTCTTTGAGCTGAGCCGAATAAACCTGAACGGGTGAATACCAATCGTTGTTTGTTCATGTGGTTGACTGAGTGTGCAAATGAAAAGCGTTGTTTTAATTACTAGCGAAATCCATAGATTCAGACCACCAGAGTAGGAATAAACGACTAACATGAATAGCTGGTAAGAAAGATTACACATTATCTTCTCGCCGGCCGCGGTGGTCTAGCGGTTCTGGCGCTGCAGTCCGGAACCGCGAGACTGCTACGGTCGCAGGTTCGAATCCTGCCTCGGGCATGGGTGTGTGTGATGTCCTTAGGTTAGTTAGGTTTAAGTAGTTCCAAGTTCTAGGGGACTTATGACCTAAGATGTTGAGTCCCATAGTGCTCAGAGCCATTTGAGCCATTATCTTCTCGGTGTAGCCAAGGAAACGAAATTTTGACAGAAAATTTTTGTCAGATCGGTACATTGCTAAGGATCAGTTGTACAGACCCCGGTTAGCAGCCGCTTAAGTTCTGTAGCGCGCAAAATGCGATGTTCGAAGACATACTAACGTCTAAGCGAAGAATATACACCAGATAACTAAACCGATGATTCTGGCAGGGTTAGTGAAGATCACTGGAGAATAAGGTTTGACAATGGCAGGAATAGTTACAGAATTAGTGATAAGGACATGGTTTGCTAGAACGAGGAAGGACACAACACAGATTACATGTAAGAGTATGACGATTCTAAATGTATATTAAAATTTCGTACTGCTAATACTTTCTGATCTCATGTTCGAAAAACTGGAGCATATGAATGAAATGTGAAACTGTTTCGTAACATGAAACGTTTTGCTTGTAATAGGCTTAATAGGCATTTGAAATTGATACTTCGTGTTATTTATATGAATGAGGTAGATAAAAATGACCATTTGTGCCAAAACAGTGTCGTTATTTGGCGTGTGTTTCAGTTGCTGCAATATTAGAAAGGCCTGTTTCTTTTTATCTAACAGACAGTCACAAAATAGAAGTAATCAAAGCGAGAAACTACACCACTCTAGTGTACTGTTCGTATTAACAGCTTTTTCAGTATTAGTCAACAACATTTTGATTTTTCATGTAGTAAAACGTGTGAGGAAGGCACGCCAATTAAGGCTGTCGCAGGATTAGAGAGAGAAAAAATGCTGGGACCTAACGTTTGAGGAAATGTGCACTTTCTGGCTTGTCACAAAAGAGAAAGTTATTAGCTAATAGGCAATAAAACTGCAGATTTTCAGAAGAGTTCTTTTTCTCCGTGTCACAAATAATCCCACCCAGTATTAATTGTGAGATTTTTTTAAAAGGGGGTAGGATGTCAATCTGCCCGAATGGGACTAGGGCAGGTACCACAGAAAATGTTAATTTTCAGTGTCGTGTATGTAGGTTTGTGGCTTCCATTATAAAAGATACACGTTTGAACTACACAAAGCGAAATACAGTGACGTGCGATAGAAGAATGCTGTGTGAAGAGAAGAGGTGTGGCACTGCACTTTGGCGCACTTAAGACCAAGTAAAATGTCTTACATTTCCTTGAACATACCTGTTTTACATATCGAACTCTTCAGAAAGATGTGCGCTACAAAATGATTTTTTTTTTTTTTTTTTTGAAAAATTGATTTTTTTAGAGTTTTAACGTCCTATGTCAAACGCTCGAGTGCGTGGGGATAGGGGGGGGGAGGGGAGGGGGGGGGGGGAGAGGCGCCACTACCAAGTTTCTACTCCCGTTCCTAAATATCGTAGATCAGAGGCTGGCACGAACAACAGATGCAGATGCTTGCATTTGAAAGAAGACCTGTAGTTGGGCTCAAAAAAGCCGTCTGGAGTAATCGGTGAATCTCACAATGTTTAAAGAGGAGCCATGCCATTTGTTCGGAAATGTCGGCAGAAATGCGTGAACCGTAACCGAAAACAGCGTCAAAATGGAAGCTGTCGACGTAGAGAAACGAGCGAGTAGTCGTCAGAGAGTCGGGCAGAGTGCCAGACTTATCACTGCCATCAACCCGACGTGTAACTATTGCTTCAGTGACCACAAGGATCCTTAATAGGAGGTTCAAAAACAGGGAGCTGAGCTTGTGGTGCACCTTGCGCCGACTACCATTGACCTGTGTACACCAACAAGTCCGTCTGCAGTGGTGTCGGGCAAATTCGGCCAGGAATCTCATTGATTGGAATAGAGCGATGAGCCCGGCTTCGAAATGATCACCTGACCTATGACCAGAGGACGTGTCTGCAGACTCCACGGACAGTACTTGTATACCAATGTCGTTGTCGCCCGACATAGGGCTCGATAATCAGGAATGATAGACTGGGGTGTCACAGGAGGACACCTTTGGTTTTCACCCGTGGCACCCTTTCAGCAGAGCGGTACGCAGACGATATTCTACTCCCCGTTTTGTTGCTGTTCACAGAAAGTCGTCCTGGCCTTACATTTCACCAAGATAATGCCATCTGCACACGGAGAGTATTTCTGCTGCTTATCTTCGTGCTTGCCAACCCTACCTTGGTCGGCAAGGTTGTCAGATCTGTCTTCAACTGAGAGCGTTTGGGCCGGCCGGTGTGGCAGAGCTGTTCTAGGCGCTTCAGTCTGGAACCGCGCGACCGCGCGACCGCGACGGTCGTAGATTCGAATCCTGTCTCGGGCATGGATGTGTGTGATGTCCTTATGTTAGTTAGGTTTAAGTAGTTCTAGCGGACTGATGACCTCAGATGTTAAGTCCCGTAGTGCTCAGAGCCATTGGAGCCATTTTGAGAGCGTTTGGACCATTATTGGCAGCGTAACCTCTTCCAAAATTGCTCACTATTTTGACGATGTAACGCACCAATTGGACAGGATTTGACACGATATATCTCAGCAAGATATCCAACAGTTCTGTCAGTAAATATCAAGCCGAATCTCTGCTTGCATAAGGGCCAGAGATGGACCAACGCGTTATTGATTTGCTCAATTTGTGAATCTCTTTTTCCTGAATAAATCACCCAATATTTCTGTAATTGTAATCATTTGTTTGTAAGTACATCACATGCATCGATCATCGATATTCGTCTCATTCGAATAATTCCTTTTTTTTAGGCAGGAGAACTGGCAGGCATACCACAACCACAGTCATAGTAAAAAGAAATTCAGTTATGTAAATTGAAGCACAACTCCAAAATTTGAACTTCTAGAGAGACATAATCTATTAATAAGCCGTTAGCAACGAGTTATCAGACGTTAATTGAACCAGTTGTATTCCTATGAAGAATAAATATTGAGCATATAATGTATGGGATATATTGTTTCAATTAGTCTGCGCAAGAACATCCTAAAATGTTTCCAAATTTACATTCGGGGTATCAACATTCATATTCTGTTCGATGTGCAACAGACAGTAGGGCTTGCGTTCTGTTGCAGATTCGTCCTCCTACTTCCTAATCAATTTGCAGATGGCATGGGAGAAATAAAGGCCCGGATTAGGTTACTTTTACCATTGTGGTCGTGAACAAGCGATCTGAGCTGAGGGACAAAACTGTTTTTCAACCCGTTTGGCACATGAGCTATCAGTATTCTTCGAGAATAGTCCTACTACGTGGTCACTGACATCTTACTTATAGTGATTCTCACTGGAACTCAGCAAATTTTTTCTGTGATATTTCCATGCTGGCTTAACAAAACTGTGACCAAAGTAGACTATATTACGTGGTAAAGGAGGCAGACCACTGGACAAAACTCAACAATAGGATGACAGTGTGGTTTTAAGGTAGCTCTTTCCATCGCGAATATTGCTCTTGCTGTACATTTCAATCACACGACAAAAATTAACGAGAAGGAGCAGTCATAAACAGTAGTCTGCTAATGTTTCGGGGCATCCATTACGGTGACGCCGACTTCAAAGCTACGTACTGAATATGTCTGTAGCGTCGTCTTCCCGTATTATACCTCCTTGAATAATAGGAATTTTAACCCATGATAGGAAGTCCATAACGCAAGTTATAATCTCTGATCTATCAATTGTAACGAATATATAAGCAAAGTCTATAATCAATAATAAAATTTGCATTGGTCTAAATTAATTAATAACACGTCGGCTGTTATCAACGAGGTATAGTACGGAGATGCAGCGCTATAGACGTACGTCGTATGTTGCTTTGAAGCCGGCGCCATCATGTTAGTAGCTTCAAATCTTTAGCAGGCTACTGCTTACAACTGCTTTCTTTTCTTAATTAAGTTTCCATGTCCACGCAAAGTTTGTTTTAATAGTAATGTAGTGTCAGGAAGGCGTTGTCAGAAGTCTTTCTGTTCTTAAAGGGTTGTTTGATCCAGTTGTACGTCACATTTGGTCTCGATAACGTAACTCTCTTTTTGTTACGCGTTTCGAATGACAAAGAAGTATCTGACGTCAAAAACATTCTTCGTTATCCCACATTTTCCTTGTTACGGAATGACGAAACTGATGTTCCGTCTATGACCTCTTACCGAAAATGATGAGAATATTTTGCTGTATCTGGACGATTTGGAATATTTTCTCCTCATATGGTTCAACCAAAGTGCTCTTCCAGTTCTCTCGATAGGAAATCTAAAGAAAAATTATAGAAATAAATCCACTAAATAACACGCCCATATCGTTATCGTCAATATGCAGCTGGATTTTAGAACACACATTGTGTTCGAACATAATGAATTACCTCGAAGAAAACGGTCTATTGACATACAGTCAACATGGGTTTAGAAAACATCGTTCCTGTGAAACACAACTAGCTCTTAATTCACATGAAGTGCTGAGTGCTATTAACACGGGATTTCAGATTGATTCCGTATTTACGGATTTCCACACAAGCGGATCGACGTGAAATTGCGTGCTTATGGAAAGTCGTCTCAGTTATGTGACTGGATCTGTGATTTCCTGTCAGGGAGGTCACAGTTCGTTGTAATTGACGGAAAGTCATCGAGTAAAACAGAACTGATTTCTGGCGTTCCTCAAGGTAGTGTTATAGGCCCTTTGCTGTTCCTTATCTATATAAACGATTTGGGACACAATCTGAGCAGCCGTCTTCGGTTGTTTGCAGATGACGATGTTGTCTATCGACTAATAAAGTCATCAGAAGCAAAAAAACTGCAAAACGATTTAGAAGAAATATCGGAATAGTGCGAAAAGTGGCAGTCGACCTTAAATAACGAGAAGTGTGAGGTCATCCACATGATTGCTAAAAGGAACGCGTTAAACTTCGGTTACACGATAAATCAGTGTAATCTAAAAGCCGTAAATTAAACCAAATACCTAGGTATTACAATTACGAACAATTTAAATTGGAAGGAACGCACAGAGAATGTTGTGGGGAAAGCTAACCAAGGCTGCGTTTTATTCGCAGAAGCCTTAGAAAATGTAACACATCTACTAAGGAGACAGCCTACACTACGCTCGTCCGTCCACTTTTAGAATACTGTTGCGCGGTGTGAGATGATATCATACTACAAATTATTCGTAGTCACGATAAAGAGAACGTTACGATACGTTCATAATTTACAACTAATGAAGTGAATTCAGAAACACACTGCTTTTGATGAGCATTAACTGATCTACGTCTTTTGAAACGGAGTTTGTTGTAGCTAATTAAGGCGTTTATTGTTGTGTGCATATTTCTCCCTCAGAGCTTAAGGCAATTAGAGATGCCACAGAAATTTGTTTGCACCGAATTTAATGTTCGTAAGCCAGAGAGAACTGGAAGAGAAATTGAAAATTTCCTGTTCTCTGTTTCAAAGAGAGCAAGTTAGAGAATATTCTTCGTTATGGCAGGCGTCCAGCTCGGTGTGCTGTTACACGGAGTACGTAAAGTTTCTCACTGACGAAGGGAAACGGCCAGTCGCTGATATTATTCCGGATAAAATTGTTTTTCCTGCCGTGCGGAGTGTAGCGTACTTAATGGAAATCCGCTGTAGCCATTAAGGAGTCAGCTGGCAGCTGCTTGCGCCGCTACCACATGGAACTCATTCGAAGCCCGTAATTAAACGCGGATACGATGGCAACTGGCCGCAGGCGCAATTTGGGGCAAACAATTATTCCGCCATTAGGGGACTGAGCGTCGCTTGTGCGGCCGCCGTCGCTATTAAGTTTTACAGTCCCTGCGAACTGTTATCGATCACAGGGGCGAATGGGCCGCACTCTCATTTTACACTTTTACCCCGCCTGTAGTTAATTTTAAAAAAAAGACTGCACATATTTGTATACTTCACTCTTTTCCGTGGCCCGGCGTCCGTAGCTTTCATGATGCGACAAATTTACTTCATCATTTTGGCCGAATTCCCCTTTCACTGCTACGGGCGTCACTGAACTTGAGGGATGGAAGTCCTATGTGGCGTCTGTATTTGAAATGTGTAAACTTAATTCTGCGTCTTGTCACATTATAACTGTTCGTTTATCCTTTGTGAAGTGGAAACTGGGAAACAGCCCAGCATTTACCTAAGCGAGGGAAGGAAAAGGTTTGAAAATCAAACTCAGGTTGGATGTTGTTCCAGCCGGTCGGATTGTATACCACCCGCGGACACTTAGCCAGTCTCACAGCCAGTGGCGCACGGCCATCATGCACTAACTTGCTGCAGCACAATGTAGACATCGCGCTAAAGTTATGCCGTTTCTCTTCGATGCGAGCCGGATATCACGCTACAATTACTCCACTTCTCTTGGAATTTGAACCAGATATTGCTCTAAAATTTTTCTTCCAATACTTGCTGGTATGCAAATAAAACGGATGAAAATATGTTTTGTAACGCTCTCTCCGCGATAACTACACTACTGGCCATTAAAACTGCTAAACCACGAAGATGACGCGCTACAGACGCGAAATTTATCAGACAGAAAGAAGATGCTGTGATATGCAAATGATTAGCTTTCCAGAGCAGTCACACAAGGTTGGCGCCGGTGGCGACACCTACAACGTGCTGACATGAGGAAAGTTTCCAACCGATGTCTCATACACAAACAGCAGCTGACCGGCGTTGCCTGGTCAGACGTTGTTGTGATGCCTCGTGTAAGGAGGAGAAATGAGTACCATCACGTTTTCGACTTTGATAAAGGTCGGATTGTAGCCTATCACGATAGCGGTTTATCGTATCGCGACATTGCTGCCCGCGCTGGTCGAGATCCAATGACTGTTAGCAGAATATGGAATCGGTGGGTTGAGGAGGGTAATACGGAACGCCGTGCTGGATCCCAACGGCCTCGTATCACTAGTAGTCGAGATGATAGGCATCTTATCCGTGTGGCTGTAACGGATCGTGCAGCCACGTCTCGATCCCTGAGTCAACAAAAAAATGGCTCTGAGCACTATGGGACTCAACTGCTGAGGTCATTAGTCCCCTAGAACTTAGAACTAGTTAAACCTAACTAACCTAAGGACATCACAAACATCCATGGCCGAGGCAGGATTCGAACCTGCGACCGTAGCGGTCTTGCGGTTCCAGACTGCAGCGCCTTTAACCGCACGGCCACCCTGAGTCAACAGATAGGGACGTTTGCAAGACAACAACCATCTGCAAGAACAGTTGGCAACGTTTGCAGCAGCATCGACTATCAGCTCGGAGACCATGGCTGCTGTTACCCTTGACGCTGCATCACAGCAGGAGAGCCTGTGATGGCGTACTCAACGACGAACCTGGGTGCACGAATCGCAAAACGCCATTTCTTCGGATGAATCCAGGTTCTGTTTACAGCGTCATGATGGTCAGATCCGTGTTTGGCGACATCGTGGTGAACGCACATTTGAAGCGTACATTCGTCATCGCCATACTGGCGTACCACCCGGTGTGATGGTATGGGGTGCCATTGGTTACACGTCTCGGTGACCTCTTGTTCGCATTGACGGCACTTTGAACAGTGGACGTTACATTTCAGATGTGTTACGACCCGTGGCTCTACCCTTCATTCGATCCCTGCGAAACCCTACATTTCAGCAGGATAATGCACGACCGCATGTGCTGTACGGGTCTTTCCCGATACAGAATGTGTTCTACTGCTGCCCTGGCCAGGACATTCTCCAGATTTCTCACCAATTGGAAACGTGTGGTCAATGGTGGCCGAGCAAGTGGCTCGTCACAATACGCCAGTCAATACTCTTGATGAACTGTGGTATCGTGTTGATGCTGCATGGGCAGCTGTACCTGTACACGCCATCCAAGCTCTGTTTCACTCAATGCCCAGGCGTATCAAAGCCGTTATTACGGCCAGAGGTGGTTGTTCTGGGTTCTGATTTCTCAGGATCTATGCACCCAAATTGCGTGAAAGTGTAATCACATGTCAGTTCTAGTTTAATATGCATGTCCAATGAATACCCGTTTGTCATCGGCATTTCTTATTGGTGTAGCAATTTGAATGGCCAGTAGTGTAGAAAGTAAAGCTGAGTATTGAAATTATCGTCAGCCCAATACGATCAACCCAAACAAGACACTCACTGTGTGCTTCCGTCTGCGCATGCTCTGATGTGATGCCACATCTTCTTGCTGCGTTGCTCACAGCAACAGGTCAGTATTGTGGTTTAAAATTGCATAGAGAAATTTTTAAGGGTCCTTAGTAGTTACGGTAGCATGGCAGAGTGGTCTGAAACACAGACTAGCCCTTTTCCAGTAGATCACAGGAGGAAAATAAAGAGGTAGGTACGTCTACTACAAATGTGATTCTAACGACAGAGGGCGTGAGTTGAGGCTCCCCGGTCTGGCTTACAAAACAACGAAGATTTTGAAACACTTCCAGAAATCTTTGATCATCTTCTTAACTTCCCAGAACCAATCTGTAAGCTCGAATACTCAAATATTCATGAACGTCCAGCAAAAATGTTTCCTTCAGATGAGGTTCAACAGACGTAAAGTATTTTATAAAACGCGTTTTAACCATGAGCTTGTCATCGTCCCCTTAGTCATCTACCGGTTTCCGTCATTAATCATCATTCATGCACAACAGGTTAGTTAAAAAATTTAAAAACAGTTGTGAATAATTTGGATATGGTTCAGCTTCAAAAGACTTTGGGATGTTTTTATCTAATCTGTTGTACTCTAAATCCAGCACGATGGTTAATGACCGAAGCTGGCAGATGACTAATGGAGCAATAAACAGCTGATGGTTAAAATGCAGTGGTCTCTCGGTAGCGTTCTCGCTCCCTGAGCAGGGGGTCCCGGTTTCAGTTCCTGGCTGGGTCAGGGATTTTCAACTGCCCCGAGATGACTGGGTGTTGTTGCGTCGTCTTTATCATCATCATTCATCCCCATTACGGTCGGAGGAAGGCAATGGCAAACAACCTCCGCTAGGACCTTGCCTAATACGGCGGTGCGGGTCTCCCGCAAATTTCCCCTACGCTCCGTCACGGAGTATGGGACTTCATCATCATCATCATCATCATAAAAAAATACTTATGAAATGATCTGCATCTGAAATAAAATTAAAAAATGCACTAAAATTAATCTCTGAGAAAACGTGGCCGGCCGAAGTGGCCGTGCGGTTAAAGGCGCTGCAGTCTGGAACTGCAAGACCGCTACGGTCGCTGGTTCGAATCCTGCCTCGGGCATGGATGTTTGTGATGTCCTTAGGTTAGTTAGGTTTAACTAGTTCTAAGTTCTAGGGGACTAATGACCTCAGCGGTTGAGTCCCATAGTGCTCAGAGCCATTTGAGAAAACGTGGAACACGCACGCCTCATATTGCTGACTCAAAATATGTTTTGTTGATTTCCAAAAGGCCAAAAGTTTTTATCTCAGTTTGTTCGCTTTTGTTCGTTGTATCTGCTCGGGGCGGACCTCGTAAGACATCCGTTTAAGTTCTTTCTTGATCGATTAACTCTTTTTTTTTTTTATTACGGAGGGCAGCTAATCCTCTGACCGAACACGCTCAGCTACCATGCCGGCAATAGCTAAGTGGTTTAAAATACAGACTGTCAGTGGACACGGATTCAATTCTCGTTTTTACCAACCTTTATTGCATATCATTTTATTCCTCCCAACGTTAAGTTATTAATTATAAAGTTTAAATATATTTAAAAAAGTTTAATCTATGTACGTAAGATTAATGTATTTAGTTTAGTTACTATTTCCACCCTTGTAAGGCAATAGGCTAAATTTTGCACGAGCCGCCAATGCTTGTAACTTAGATCACTGGGCGTTATTAGTATTTATCTTTCATAATAATCTAGTTTAGGAACTAAATATGGTACTGTAGACTTTCCCGGCGTAAACTATTGATGAAGGTTCTCGGGTCTCCAGCCGGGTGGTAGCGTTGATATCTCGCGACGTCTCGGGAAGTGTCATACTACCCATCTTCTGGCGAAGTGTCGAGATTCGCGGAGAGCGGCTATTTATATGCGCGGCCACCCCCCTCCACTGGACCTCGGGTGGCTGCGGTGGACCGGCAGCGTGCACGCGGTGGTGGGGATGGCGGGCGCTCCCGGCGGCCGCGCTCGATTCTCGGTGTGAGCATTCTGTCTGCGTCCGCGGCGGAGGACGTTGACGGGCGCTCCCGACGGATTGCCGCTATCTCTGGTTTCCGTGCTGCACTGAGTTGGTATCCCTTACCTCTGTTGACCAGATTGTCGTGAATTCTTATTTCTATGGATTCTTTGATAACGCTTTCCCAGAAGCCAGATGCGCGACACAGTGCCTTCGTGTTTCCGAAGTTGAAGGTGTGTTCTTCACTTACGCTGTGTTCTGCTATGGCTGATTTTTGTGTTTGGCCTAGTCGCACACATCTGATATGTTCTTCGCTGCGTTTGGATATACAGCGCTTTGTTTGCCCGATGTATTGTTTTCCGCATTGGCATGGTATGCTGTATACTCCTGGCGCGTCTTTGGCAGTACCTAGGAGCTCCTTCGTCTTCGGTGGTGGTCGGAGAACGGTTTTGATATTGTATTTGCCCTGAAGTCGTGCAATTTTGGCAGAGAGCGGACCCACATACGGAAGAAACGCGAGTCGTTTGTCCTCTTCTTCTTCAACATCTTCTTCTGGGGTTCTCACTGCTTCCTTCTTCGTTTTAAGCACCCTGTTGACGTAAGTATCACTGTAGCCATTTTGTTGGAAGACTTCCCTCAGGTGTTGCAGCTCGTATGCCAGGCTGTCTTTGTCGCAGAAGGCGCGCGCCCTATGTACCATGGTGGTCAGAACTGTTTGTCTTTGTGCTGGATGTTGGCAGCTTGTTGCATGAAGGTGTGGCTTCACCGCCAGACACCACACTTTCCTAGGTGGTAGCCTTTAAATCGGCCGCGATCCGTTAGTATACGTCGGACCCGCGTGTCGCCACTATCAGTGATTGCAGACCGAGCGCCGCCACACGGCAGGTCTAGAGAGACTTCCTAGCACTCGCCCCAGTTGTACAACCGACTTTAATAGCGATGGTTCATTGTCAAAATACGCTCTCATTTGCCGAGAGGATAGTTTAGCATAGCCTTCAGCTATGTCATTTGCTACGACCTAGCAAGGCGCCGTATTCAGTTACCATTGATATTGTGAATCATGCACCGTCAAGACCGACGTTCATCATTAATGGATTAAAGTATTCCACCAGCTACGTTCGTTTTTCTAAATTCTAATTTCCTGGTCCTGTTCCAGACCTCACGCCAGCCTGCGTAAGCTAAAACGCGTGCCTTTTGGCCTCGTCTAGTAACACGGAGTTGGCCCTCCTGCCAACCACAACATTGGCGACGACGCAAAACCGCGTTCTTATCGATATTGCCCTTATTTACTTGTGTAATGACCACAATCTCCTGATGTACTGTCCGAAAAATGGTTCAGATGGCTCTGAGCACTATGCGACTTAACTTCTGAGGTCATCAGTCGCCTAGAACTTAGAACTAATTAAACCTAACTAACCTAAGGACATCACACACATCCATACCCGAGGCAGGATTCGAACCTGCGACCATAGCGATCACGCGGTTCCAGACTGAAGTGCACAGAACCGCTCGGCCACTCCGGCCAGCTACTGTCCGAATTTTATCTCCTACAGAATCAGCAGACGCAGTCCTTACTGGATGCCCTAGGACAGCTCGCCCAGGGTCAACGTGCGATGCAAAACGATGCGGCAGCAACCGCTCCACCATTAACGTAGCCACAACACGCAGTTGCACCAACTTTTCGACCTTTTGATGCTGCACTGGAAAGCTGGACGGAGTTGTCACGCCAATTTGGATTCCATCTCGTCGCCTACAGAATTGAAGGTAACGAGCAGCAGCCTTTTTTGATTTCATCAGTCGGGGCGAACACATACTGTGTGATAGTCAAATTATTTCCCGATGCGACGTAGCAACTCTGTCCTATGAAGAAATTTTGTCTGCATTAGATGCAGATTTAAAAGAATCAGTCAATGTAGTTGCAAAACAGTATACCTTCTTTCGTACAACATGTATGGCAGGTCAGACGAATCGGGAGTAGGTTGCAACCTTGCAAGACCTTACTAGGGATTGTGCTTTTGAGTGTCCATGTGGACTCCCTTATTCAGATACTATGGTACGTGATGCAATTGCACAGAACGTTTCTGATGTTCGTATAAGGGAAAAGATTTTGAAACTAGTCAATCCCTCCCTTCAACAAGTGATGGACATATTGGATCGGCAGGACACACTTGACTTTGATCAGGAATCATTTGAAACTTCGCCAGCCGTGTGTCAGGTTAACCGGCCCGCCGGGCGAGCTGAACAGAGCAGTAAACAGCCCTCGGGCCCGGCCGCGCCGCTGCCGCCAGGCTCTCAGCCACGTGTACCGCGCCGGCAAGCAAATGCAGTGCTCAAATCCTGCCCGCGGTGCGCTACTAGACATTCGCGTGAGAATTGCCCGTCTCGCCAAACTATTTGCTTTTATTGTAATAAAATACTGTTTGCCAGAAAAAGCTTAAATCGGAAGCTCAAACTCATTCCAGGCCCTTTGCTTCACGCCGAAATCGGAATCGAACCAAGGATACTCAGGCTCACGAAACTTCGCCCGTGGAAATTCATGTAGTTCATTGCACTCCGTCCGGTGTCACACTCTCTAACAGCGACTGTGTTCGTCCCACAAATAGTGTGCGTCGACATCGCTGGAACTCCCGTCACGTCGCAAGTGATTCTGTACCAGTGTCAGTTCACGTTGCACGAGACAGTCGCTCTTGTCGTCAGCAGGACAATAAACTTGTTGTAGACTTGGACACTAACGGCAAAGTGATACCATTCCAGCTCGATACAGGGGCTGCAGTTTCACTGATCAATCAAGATGCGTACAATCAGCTGGGCACACCTCTGTTCCATGCCGCAAATGTTAAGTTAACTAGTTATTCAGGTCAAGATATCCCTGTGTTAGGACAGTGCAGCCTTCTTGCAACATACAAAGGACAAACAAAACTTGTGTCATTTTACGTCCTTCGTTCTTCTTCTGCAGTGAACTTGTTTGGTTTCGATTTATTTCACTTGTTTAACTTGTCTATAGTAAAGCAGGTCCTCTCAGTGAACCAGACTGTGCCTTCCGACAGTGTTTCTCGTCTATGTGAAGAATTTGCAGACATTTTTGCACCGGGCCTTGGTTGCGCTAAGAACTATAAAGCACATTTGTAACTGAAAGTCAACACGCAACCGAAATTTTTCAGAGTGCTCAATGTTCCCCGTGCATCGCGTGATGAGGTCGCAAAAACATTACACGGTTTGGAATCACAAGGTGTAATAGAACGTGTGCAGGCTTCTCTCTGGGGATCACCCTTAGTAATTTTGCCAAAACCTTCTGGAAAATTGAGACTTTGTGTGGACTTCAAGGCAACAGTGAATCCACAACTAGTGATTGCAACTTTTCCTTTACCCCGCCCGGAAGATCTTTTTGACAAACTGTGCCCGGGTAAATATTTTTCGAAGTTGGACCTCGCAGATGCGTACTTGCAAATACTGGTGGACGAAGAATCCCAGTGCGTTTTGGTGGTTAACACGCATCTTGGTTTGTATCGGTTCAAACGACTGCCATTCGGGTGTGCATCCGCCCCTGCATTGTTTCAGCAATATCTACAAACTGTTTGTGCGTCGGTCCCTACTGCAGCAAATTATCTGGACGATATTGTGATCTCCGGAAAGACAGAAGAAGAACATTTAGCCAATCTCACAACATTATTTCAGGTCTTGCGAAAAAATGGTCTTCGCTTGCGGAAGGACAAATGTGTGTTTTTTGCTCGTGATTTGCCATACCTGGGACATGTACTCAATGCCCAAGACATACATCCCAGTCTCACGCACCTTCGTGCCATTCAAGACTTGCCTTCACCGCAGAATTTGAAGCAGCTACAGAGTGTGCTGGGAAAAATAAATTACTAAACAGATATTGGCCACATGCCTCTTCCATTTCAGCTCCGCTTCATCGCTTACGCCGTAAAGGTGTTCCATTCATCTGGACGATGGAATGCGAACACGCCTTTCGCCAGTTGAAATCGGCGTTGCTTTCCAATACTTCCCTTACGCCATTCGATCCCCAGAAGCCCCTTTTGTTGATGGTGGATGCATCGGATTTCGGGATCGGTGCTGTGCTTGTGCACAAAGATGGATCGCACGATCTCCCTATTGCATTTGCGTCCAAATTGCTCTTGTCTGCGCAACGAAATTATTCACAGATCGAGAAAGAAGCATTGGCTCTCGTATTTGGTGTCACAAAGTTTCATGATTTCTTGTATGGCCGTCACTTTACCATCATCACAGAACACAAACCTTTGACATCGCTTTTTCATCCGAACAAGCCTGTACCTCCACGTCCAGCACAGACATTCATTCGCTGGCCTATTTTCCTCTCGCAGTACCGCTACAATATCTTGTATCGGTCAGTTGCTAAGCACGGAAACGCCGATGCGTTGTCCCGTTTGCCTGTTGCTGAGGATAGAGCATTCGATTCCTCCAAACTTGCTTGCATGTTCATTGATGCGGAAACCGATGACGTGGTCGAATCGTTTCCGATTGATTTTCGTCGTGTAGCTATAGCCACAGCTGGCGACCCTGTCCTTGCTACCGTTCCTTGTCAATGACACGGATGGGGGACCCATTGGTTCGCCGATGTTTTGCTCACAAGGAGAGACTTTTTATACGACGTGGTGTTTTGCTGTTGCGTTCTGATAATGATCAGTCCAGGGTCGTGGTACCACGTTCGTTACAGTCCTCTGTCTTACAGCTTCTCCACAAAGGACATTGGGGTATAGTGAGAACGAAACAACTTGCTCGTCAGCACTGTACTTGGTTAGGAATAGATGCCGCGATTACGAATATGTGCTCTTCTTGCATGGCGTGTGCCGAACAACAATCAGCACCACCGCACTCTTTGCATGGCCAAAAGCCACTTCCCCTTGGCAACGCTTACACATCGATTTTGCTGGTCCATTCTGCAGTGCTCGATGGTTGGTTGTGGTAGATTTATTCAGTAATTTTCCATTTGTTGTCCAGATGTCTTCCACGACGTCATCTACCACCATCCAAGCGTTGTCTGCTATCTTTTGCATTGAAGGTCTTCCGCAGACTATTGTTTCCGACAATGGCCCACAATTCATGTCCGCAGAATTTCAGTCATTCTGCCAGGCCAATGGTATTCAACATCTGACGTCCGCGCCGTTTTCGCCTCAGTCAAACGGTGCCGCTGAACGATTGGTCCGGACTTTCAAGTCACAGATGTTGAAGTTGAAAGAGTCGCATTCTCGGGAGGACGCGTTGTTGCTCTTTTTGTCCGCGTATCGCTCTCAGCCCCGAGATGATCGCTCGCCGGCTGAGTTGCTCCACGGTCGTCCTCATCGAAGCTGGATGTCTTTGCTGCATCCGCCGCATCAGGTTCCTTTGCAGCGGTAGACACCTGCTGTTGCTCCAGGCGACGTTGTCTACTATTACTATCGAGGTTCGCGGCGTTGGCTCGAAGGGCGCATTCTTCGCTGCTTCGGCCGCGCTATGTATCTGGTTATGGGGGCCTCTGGTGAGGTGCGTCGGCATCTCACTCAGCTGCGCCTCTCTCGTCGCACGGGTTCTGCCGCTCCCCGTCTGCTTTCAGCGACGGTGCCGACCGGTTAGCGTCCTGGGGACCCATCTACTGGCTCTCCTCAGCCCCAGGTGTTACCGACGCTGTCTTCCATTTTGCCCCATGGCGACGCACCGCCGCCGCCGCCTGTTCTCCCGTCGGCGACGCCCGCAGTGGACGCTTCGCTGCAGCCGCCGGGCGCCTCCCTGGGTCACGCGCCGCCGATCGCTTCCCGCTCCAGACCATGTGTCGTCTTCGCCCGTCGGGTTCCCCGGCCCGATGGAGGTCGACCCATCGGCACCTCCTGTCTCTCTAGGGGCGCATACACCGCATGTTGGCGTGCACCCTGGAGCAGGTTTTCAGGCGTTTCCTAGCTTCCCGCGGTCCGAATGGCAGGTTGCGGGTGGCACAGCCTCGCCTGTTGTTAGGTTCCCCACCTCATCGCATACGTCAACATGGGGTCCTCCCCACGGTGGGCGGAAGCCTTATGCCACAACCGTACGCCGATTTGCGGGGGAGGAATGTGGTGTCACCGCCAGACACCACACTTGATAGGTGGTAGCCTTTAAATCGGCCGCGGTCCGTTAGTATACGTCGGACCCGCGTGTCGCCACTATCAGTGATTGCAGACCGAGCGCCGCCACACGGAGGTCTAGAGAGACTTCCTAGCACTCGCCGAGTTGTACAACCGACTTTGCTAGCGATGGTTCACTGACAAAATACGCTCTCATTTGCCGAGAGGATAGTTTAGTATAGCCTTCAGCCACCTCATTTGCTACGACCTAGCAAGGCGCCATATTCAGTTACCATTGATATTGTGAATCATGTACCGTCAAGACCGACGTTCTTCATTAATGGATTAAAGTATTCTACCAGCTACGTCCGTTTTTCTAAATTCTAATTTCCTGGTCCTGTTCCAGACCTCACGCCAGCCTGCGTGAGCTAAAACGCGTGCCTTTCGGCCTCGTCTAGTAACACGGTGTTGGCTCTCCTGCCAACCACAACAGAAGGTACAAGTCTGTGTGTGTCTTCTTTCTATGTACTACATGGCCTAGTGAACCATCTGCCTTCCTCTTAATTAACATATCAAGGAAGGGGGCATCCATTTTCCTCCATTTCCATTGTAAATTTAATGTTCGGATGGATACTGTTGAGGTGTTCCTGAATCTCATCTAGCGCTTGTTCGCCATGTCCCCAAACAACAAAAGTGTCGTCGACATAGCGGAAGAAGTGCTTTGGTTTCGACTGTGCGGCTGGTCCCGGCGGAGGTTCGAGTCCTCCCTCGGGCATGGGTGTGTGTATTTGTCCTTAGGATAATTTAGTTTAAGTAGTGTGTAAGCTTGGTGACTGATAACCTTAGCAGTTAAGTCCCATAAGATTTCACACACATTTGATTTTTGCTTTGGTTTCTGTCTGGCAGTTTGAAGGGCCACCTCCTCGAAATGTTCCATACAGAGGTTTGCAATCGCATGAGCCAATGGGGAGCCCACGGCCACACGTTCCATCTGCTCGAAGAATTCCCCGTTGTACTGAAAGTAGGTGGTAATTAGTGGGTGTTCGAAGAGGCTGACTGTTTGTGGTTCAAAGTGCTGGGCTGAAAGTGCCTTGGAGTCTTGAAGGGGTACTTTCGTGAAAAGCGACGACACGTCGAAACTCACGAGAAGGTCCTCAATTTGTAGTCGCATGTCCCTGAGTATTTTTACGAATTCGGCTTTCTCACATCGTGGCTGCAGCGTCCCACAAGGGGTTTGAGCAGTCTCGCTAGGTATTTAACAAGTCCCTAACTGTGAGAGTTGATGGAGTCCACAATCGGTCTCAAGAGGTACCCCTTCCTTATGGATCTTGGGGAGTCCATAGAGGCGTGGTATCGCTGGAGCTCTGGGGTACAGTCGCTTCTTCATTTGCTCAGCTAAGTCAGATTTCTTCAGCAGAGCTATGTCTTTCTACTCATCGTCTGGGTTGGATCCTTCTTCAGCCTCTTGTAGGCCTCGTCTTGTAGCAGAAGGTTTATCTTCTGCCGGTACTCGGCTGTACTTAATAGCACGGCAGCGTTCCGTTTGTCCACTGGTAGGATCGTTATATCAGGGTCAATTCTAAGGGACCGGAGAGTTGCTCGTTCTTCCGCAGATATGTTATTTTTAGGTAATCGAGATCTGTCGAGTATTCTGCAAGTTTCCCGTCTGACTTCATCTGCTTCCTCCTTAGGAAGCCCTCGTACTGCTTCTTCCACGCCACTGATAATGTCTCGTTTCGGGATCGTTCTGGGGATGGGGGTGAAATTCAGTCCTTTTCTGAGGACTGCGATCGAGGCAGCGTCCAGTTCTTTCCCAGTCAGATTGACCACGGCTCTGGTGTCATTCAATTGCTGTTTTTGTCGTCTGAGTCCCGGCTAATCTGCCGAATTTGCTTCTCTTTGAATTTTCAAAGTGGAGCGCAGATTTCGAGTATATTAAGCAGGCTTTTTATCGGTCCATCGTTCGTTCATCTTAGCCTTTCTTTCTAACAAAGAAGATTAGAAGTTAACGTTAGTAAGAGAATGGCTGTTCTGCTTTAAGGCGTTTGTGAAGTAGTGATTTTGTTTCCCTTAATGCCACACATTGATTTACATGTGGCGTCCACACGACAAAAGGACTTGGAATGCCGGTTGCTGTTATCTATTGAGAGAGTGTTTCAAACGGTTACGGCAGTTTTTTTGTAGAATGTTTTGGCGTCATTTCCTTTACTGTTTACGTTTTCTAATGCTTTGGTGCTTCACAAAGGTAACTTCTGGGGACATATAACGCACGAAGTTTCATTGTGAATTACATAGCAGAATTACTGTCCGAAGAACCTAATATAACTAATGCTTCCTCTTAATCTCTCTTCAAATTTCTCTTTTTTATTTGCAAATGAAAGTAATTGTTTGCTTATCTGCAAGTGATATGGTATCTGCGTCCTAACTTATTTTATATTAGTTGACAATTTCATCCTATAATGAGGTTGTTCTAGCTGCTGGTATTGAATTTTGGATATTTTTTTTATATTTGTTCAGTTATTACACTGGTATTTACGTTTTATGACGTTCAATTAATGGAACAGTCACTGCCTCATGCAGTTTGATGGTTGATTTTAGCGGCACATATTTATCTTGAGGTAAACAACGTTCTCTTCAATTTTATCTTACTTGTTCGTGACTTTCTTTGATTCAAAATGCAGTACTTTGCTTCTAATCCTCGCTGCTGGCTGTTTAGCTTCATTTTTTGGAAGGAGACGGTAAAAATATTGCCCTCAGAGGTTACAGACCTGCAGATGCCAAAACCCTTTTCACAGTTTCAGAGGTACCGCTGACGTTCTTGCAATTCAGTGTAGCTTATACGTTGTATTCCACTTTTTTATGCGAGCTAAGTTTCTTCCAGCATTTTCTTTAATCGCTTCGCATAACAGGTTAAGCTTGTTTTGCCAATTTCGCTTCAACGTCATTTAGACATCTGCGGTGACAGTCATACCGAAATGTTTCCTTGCGTCTGTTAACTGTTTGTTGCAGCCAAGTAACGTGAAAGTAGTCTTTCTGCGACCCTAACAGAGCAAGGAGAGATTTATTTTGTTTTAGTCCACTTCCAATAGCAGTGGTCTTTGCTGCACGATTAACTGGGCTCTCTGTATGAAACCGTTGTTGTTGCCTTTTAAACGGAAGTCATCTGAATACGTTTATATAACGCGCTTGACGGATTTTGCATCACACACTCATAAACAGAGCGATTACAAATAGAAAACTTTGAAGGTGGCCACCCGCAAACAGCTTACGTAAAGAGTGGTTCTACGCATCGTATCGTTTATTTTATGCGATATTCCCCCCATTAACTGCCCAGTCAGTTTGAACTTTGAAAAAGTTCCGGATATGCATTTTTTCAATCATTTGCAGTCAGGATGGTATCGTAAAATCCCACACTCTTCCTCGGAGTGATCCAAAAAGTGTCGGAGAAAGAACAGTCCAGGACCGGAGCCCAATCAAAATGAAAGTGCTGCTGTAGTCCTGCGCGTCCATGTAAGACGCTTTATGTATCTACACTAGGCTAGAGCTTTTAGTATTGTTCAAATAGTTCACATGGTTCTGAGCACTATGCGACTTAACGTCTGAGGTCATCAGTCGCCTAGAATTTAGAACTAATTAAACCTAACTAACCTAAGGACATCACACACATCCATTCCCGAGGCAGGATTCAAACCTGCGACCGTTTTTAGTATTGCAATCCAGTTATAGCGCTATACCGGTAATTACAATCATTATGAGCACGACTTTCAAAATCTTAAATGATCGACGAGATTGCTCGATAGTTTATCTTTGGGTGAATGAGTGTTTTTGGTATTAGCAATATTATTAAACTTGTGTTAAACGTGCAGGGAGAACTGATTTAGTGCTGGTGGTTGAACATCTTTTTAAATTCTAAGTCAGTCATGTACCAGAAATGAAAACAATATTCCAGTGACAAACCGTCTATGTCAGCTGCCCTTTGGTTGCAGTTGGCGATTAATCTTTTTTTCTTTCTTTCTGGAAATTTCGAAATTTGTGGTAAGATCTTATGGGAGCAATCTGCTGTGGTCATCGGTCCCTAAGCTTATAAGCTACTTAATCTAACTTAAACAATGTACGCTAAGGACAACACGCACACCCATGCCTCCGAAGGGGGGAGCCGCGCGGACCGTGACAAGGCACCCCTGACCGCGCGGCTACCCCGCGTAGCATTTTCTTTCTGTGGGCCTAACGCTTTCTGCTACCTACGCGTTGTCCAGTGGCGTAACCATTGATTCTGCGTTTTCTAAGAAGCTAAGCTGTGTGAGCTCACTAGTTTCCAGTTCCTTGCATAGCTCAGTGAAATAGCTAGCAGCCTAGTCCTTTACTGCGCCAGGTTGTTGTATGTTGTGGGCTGTAGAGTTACAGTAATTAATTTCTGTTCAGACCTGTTACTTTCACGAATAATGTAGTACATTTAAGGCACTTTGTTGAGAACGTCATTAACGTTGCATGCCGTTAATCCTTCGAGTACTTACGGTCATGATCGTTTGGTGCTCGTACGGATCGCTCTATAGTCAGAAGCAATGCAATTCTATGTGTTGTCTCTAGTGCCATTTCTTTTTGAAGAATTTCTTTATACACATCTGGAGGCTCTCATTTTTCACCTGTGTCCATCATGCTAAACGAACTGTACACATAGGTAATCATCGGATACATCTATTCCAGGTACCTTCGATTGCTTGAGTCAGAGAAACATTTTGAACAACGGTACGTTTAGCCACTAGATGCGCTTTCCAAGTTTGTTGTGGTACCAGTTGCACTGTTATTTACTGGTCAGTGCATTATGGTGATGGCTGATCTCCATTTCAATACCTTATGACCTCTGTTAAAAATGTAGACACATATTCGCTCAAAACGCTTGTAGCATTAAATAACTGATATGCATTATTCCTCACTGCCACTTCAGACCAAAAATTTCGGTCTCTCACGAATTTGCTTACCAAAGATTTAGTGGAGAACAGTAGAGGAAGTAGGGTCCGTGTTGACTTCAACTTGCTGAACTCAAGAGTCAAGACGAAGTCGAAGAGAAAGCGGACGGAACTATTTACCGGACTGTGATTAACATGAACCGTAAGCGATTACCTTATTTACTGCGTCATGTACTTTATACATAATTTACTCAATCGATTTTATTGCTGGAACGTATTTAACTGTTTACAGTCATGACTTGAAGTAGACGCTAGTTACTAAAGTCAGTAGGAAGTTGTTCAGCTTTTTAGTGGGTTAAGTGTCTGCCACCAAATTAGAAGTTACCTTTCGCTTTGTGCTCTAAACTGTCGCTCTCAGTTCCCAAGTTAATCTGGAGAGGTAGTTTGAATATAAGAAATTCTACTTCACGACCTGTCAGCGACGTGCTACAGCCAAATGTCGGAGTTGGAGGGGTAACAAAAAAAGTTTACGAGGCCCGAATGAAATTTTCACTCTGCAGCGGCGAATGCGCTTACATGAAAGTTCCTAACAGAGGAAAACTGTACGGCAGACCGAGCCTCCAGATTTTTGACTTTCGCGGGCAAATGCTGTACCGACTGAGCTACCCAAGCACGACTGTCTCACGACCCGTTCTCACAGCTTTAATTGCGACTGTACCTCGTCTCCTACCTTCCAAACTTCACAGAAGCTCTCATGTCAAGTTTGCGACGTAGGATATGGAGCACTGGCGAAAGTACATCTCTGAGGACGGTTCGTGAGTCGAGCTTGGATAGCACAGCTGACTGTCTGACTTCGGAAGGGCTACGGTGCGGACTCGTGGCTGTGTTCCACGCGCGGGGCAACGCTAGCCTGTGTTTGTGTTAATGTAAGGCGTTATACGCGCGAAGACTGTACAGGCAATATCACGCGACGAACCAATAGCGTAAAGCAACGTTACGGGTCGCAGTGCAGGGTAGCCGTGCGGTCTAGGGGCCGCCGTGCCACGGTACGCGCCGCTGCCCCCCGTCGGAGGTTCGAGTCCTCCCTCGGGCATGAGTGCTTGTGTTGTCCTTAGCGTAAGTTACATTAAGTAGTGTCTAAGTCTAGGGAGAGATGACTTCAGCAGTTTGGTCCCATAGGAACTTACTACAAAATTCCAAAAAAAAAAAAAAAAAAAAAGAACTTTACACGTTACCATTTCCACCGACTTTGCGTGACCCCAAGCACTCGACATGGAACGTTTCTGGTACCAGCTGTAAGGGGTCCGTGATCCCACGAACATAGATGCTAGTATCCGACGCCCAGGTCGATAGTAGACAGGAGTCGATTGTCGAGCGCTGCAGGAGGCAGTGAGACTAGTGTTGAGTGCGGGGTAGTACTGGAGAGTGTCGAGTGAGCGATAGTGCGGGAGAGACGGGCAAGGATGGTGGTCGAGTGAGTGGTAAACGGTAAAATTCACCGGTGTATGACGAGTGAGCACGTCCCCCTGATTGTCGTGGGGTTGACCCTCACTAATACCGATTCGCGAGTGATATGAAACAGAGAGTGACGAGTGCGGAATTACGTGTTTCGCGTCAACCGCGTCGGCCAGCAACAACCATGGTTTGCAGTGAGGATTGTTGTGAATGTTAATCATAAGCATTGTGTGTGACGAAATACTGAAAATCAGCAACCAATAAAAAGATATAACTGTGATTAGACGTATAAGGCGAAGGTAGCAACTGCCTCAGCATTTGTGTGTTAGTAGGAAATATATATCAGTTTGTACATCGCAACATTTGTGGTCTTTAATAATAGACAAACCTTTCAATCATTCCACTATTCAGTTGCAAAACAGCCGCACTCGGTTGAAGTACCCCCGAAACCACAGCAGAAAAACCGATAGCCTTCCGTCCATTAAGCACACGGTCATATAATCATAATAATTAACTGTTTGGCGGCTTCGATAAATTACACAAAAGCAGTAAAGGAATTTTAAATGGGGGTGTTTCACAGCATCGGACGTCATAGAAATACATTTTTCCATCATCAGCAGCGTAGTATAGATGAAGCTTATCAATGACATCACGTGCTCCAACATCATCAGGGAGGCAAGTCGAGGACTCCGCTTATGCCAAGGAGATGGCAAAATAGGCACTGTGCTCGTCGATCATACGAGTATCGACGTTCGAACTGCCTCTTGAATTTCGTATTTGAGAACTGCCATCCACCCCTACAGCACGGCCCTCGACCAAGTCGCTGACACACAGGTACAGTTCAAGGAATATCCTATCTTGAATGGTGTACGACAAGAGTGCAGAGCCATTATCATATACAATGACCAACCACGCACGTGTTCGGGATGCGGAAAACGACATCTTCGGTCAGAATGTATGCAGCGACAGTTCGCAGAAGTACCGCCTAAGGACGTGATGCCCCACCAAACCCGACTACTCTGTCGATGACGTATGCGGCGACGCTTACCGCTGCCACTGCGGCGCTAAAGCCTGCGGCATAGCCACCCCAGCCGGCTACGGCTATCACAAAGCGATTGTCTGAACGACGTGAAAGGACAAACAGACGAGGAGGCTGCCACACAGCAGCTTCCTCCACCTATCACCACGACCGGTGAAGCAACTGTGTCCGCACTTGGATCGCTTGTGGTGCCCATGGAAGCTTTCGAACCTGGACGGCGGAACTCATTGGCGCTATGTGGCGCAGAAGTACATTTTCGCAAGCAACGTTCGCCTCGGCGGCTCAAGCGGAGGCTCACGTCGATAGCCGAAACCAGTTACATTCCCACGCACGAGAATGACGACGACACACGTGCGGACAACGCCCACCTCATGATGTGAGCTGACGGCGATAGTGACGGACAACCTTGCACAACAATCACGCCAGCACACGTGCCCTGTGTAGAGAGCGCAAAGAACAACGCGCAGGGGGGGACAGAGAAAAAATTGTTAGCATCTAAGTAATGTCTTATACCCAATTTCAGATCGTGAGGAGAAGAAAAAGAAAATGATATGGGGCTAAATGGTCGGAAAGCCTTGAAAAAAGCATTAAGTTTAGTGAAGTGAGAGAGGTCTCTGAATAGCGTATCAAAGAAGCTGAACATATTAACAATTACACTTTACGAATCGATTAAAATCTAATTCAGCAAATAAATCTTGCTTGGGTAGAAGATCTGCTTTCACTCCTGAACAAGAACAAGAATTTGATTTCATTAGCACAATTACTCTACGACATTTCTCTGGTTGAATTTCGGCAAACATGATGTAGCCGGAAAACTAGGTCTTAACTACGATTTCAATCACCTTGCCAAAACAGGTGGAGAAGACAGGGTTTCTGGTCTTAAAAAGAGAAATCGTAAAACAAGCTTAAGAAAAACATCAACAACAAAGTATCAACAGAGTTTCTGGTTTCAATAAAACTGATTCTGAATTACGTTTGTTTTTCCAATGGGAAAACCATTTTCTTGCAGGACATGCTGTGAACATATTTTGATACATGCTAAAATGTGTTACTTTCTTAGAGCAGGAAATGAACTCTATTTGTATAGCTACTGTGAAACAGCAGAGCTCGTAATGTAATCTGACTGGTGTTATATACAAGCTGCACTTCTGACTCGTCGTTAAAGGAGGTGCTCAATATAGTCTGCAATCAAAGTGAGGCACCCATTATGTTCTTAAGGGGAAAGATACCACTATAGTCTCACAGCATTTCACAAATTTACCAAACCACAAACTTTTTTCCTTTGGAACTGATGCTTGTGTTGCACTTAGCAGAACTGCGAATCCTGTTTACATTAACAATACTAACAGATGTCTACAGCATTACTGCATATTGTATCGGTCAACAGTAACAAAGGAAAGTATCCCGAGTTGTTTACTGCATTCTGATGGTTGTACGTAACAGCTAAGAGCTTGCAGTAGAAAATATGTGTTTAACAGAAGCGAAGAATGTATAATTGGTCATAGTTATAAAGGTCTGCTCGTATTTAGTGCAAATTTTCGTCTTCTTTCGGTCTATACTATGTCCTCTCTTAGTATAAAATACTTTATCCTCAAATCGAGTGTGTGTTTGTTTCACCAACTTTTCTAGGGACTTAAAACATTATAACTAACTTATGATATTTCATGATATTGATGTTTAAATGTTTTTAAGCCGGACTATTAGAGGCAAAGCCCTTGTTTTCAGTGTTTGTAGAAGATATCACTTAAGCATCTTCTGTCACAACTTTAAAATAACTGTCAAAGATTAGAAATCAGTATGTTACTGGGAAGGTAATAACCAATGGATTAATAACTCTTTGCCATCGAGCGTCTCCAAAAGCCGTAATAGCAGCAATGTTTGACGATTTAATTATGCTAACTCATATCTCCCCCCCCCCTCCCCTCCCCCCCCCCCCCCCCCCATGAACCATGGACCTTGCCGTTGGTGGCTGGTACTGCGAACGGCTGAAAGCAAGGGGAAACTACAGCCGTAATCTTTCCCGAGGACATGCAGCTTTACTGTATGATTAAATGATGATGGCGTCCTCTTGGGTAAAATGTTCCGGAGGTGAAATAGTCCCCCATTCGGATCTCCGGGCGGGGACTACTCAAGAAGACGTCGTTATCAGGAGAAACAAAACTGGCGTTCTACGGATCGGAGCGTGGAATGTCAGATCCCTTAATAGGGAAGGTAGGTTAGAAAATTTAAAAAGGGAAATGGGTAGGTTAAAGTTAGATATAGTGGGAATTAGTGAAGTTCGGTGGGACGAGGAATAAGACTTTTGGTCACGTGAATACAGGGTTGTAAATACAAAATCAAATAGTGGTAATGCAGGTGTAGGTTTAATAATGAATAAAAAAATAGGAATGCCGGTAACCTACTACAAACAACATAGTGAACGCATTATTGAAGCCAAGATAGACACGAAGCCCACCCCCACTTCAGTAGTACAAGTTTATATGACAACTAGTTCTGCAGATGACGAAGAAATTGATGAAATGTATGATGAAATAAAAAAATTATTCAGACAGTGAAGGGAGACGAAAATTTAATAGTCATGGGTGTCTGAAATTCGGTAGTAGGAAAAGGAAGAGAAGGAAACGTAGTTGGTGAATATGGATTGGGGCTAAGAAATGAAAGAGGAAACCGCCTGTTAAAATTTAGCACAGAGCATAACTTAATCACAGCTAACACTTGGTTCAAGAATCATGAAAAATGGTTGTATACATGGAAGAACCCTGGGGATACTAGAAGGTTTAAGATAGATTATATAATGGTAAGACAGAGATTTAGGAACCAGATTTTAAATTGGAAGACATTTCCAGGGGCAGATGTGGACTCTGACCACAATCTATTGGTTATGAACTGTAGATTAAAACTGAAAAAACTGCAAAAAGCAGATGGGACCTGGATAAACTGAAAGAACCAGAGGTTGTACAGAGTTTCAGGGAGAGCATAAGGGAACAATTGACAGGAATGGGGGAAAGAAATACAGTAGAAGAAGAATGGGTAGCTTTGAGAGATTAAATAGTGGAGGCAGCAGAGGATGAAGAAGGTAGAAAGACTAGGGCTAATAGAAATCCTTGGGTAACAGAAGAGATGCTGAATTTAATTGATGAAAGCAGAAAATACAAAAATGCAGTAAGTGAAACAGGCAAGAACGAATACAAAGGTCTCAAAAATGAGAACGACAGGAAGTGCAAAATGGCTAAGCAGGGATGCCTAAAGGACAAATGTAAGGATGTAGAGGCTTATCTCACGAGGGGTATGATAGATACTGCCTACAAGAATATTAAAGAGACCTTTGGAGAAAAAAGAACCACTTGCATGAATATCAAGAGCACAGATGGAAACCCAGTTCTAAGCAAAGAAGGGAAAGCAGAAAGTTGGAAGGAGTATATAGAGGGTCTATACAGGGGCGAGGTTCTTGAGGACAATATTATGGAAAAGGAAGAGGATGTAGATGAAGATGAAACGGGAGATATTGTACTGCGTGAAGAGTTTGACAGAGCACTTAAAGACCTTACTCGGAAGAAGGCCCTGGGAGTGGGAGTAGACAACATTCCATTAGAACTACTGACAGCCTTGGGAGAGCCAGTCCTGACAAAACTCCACAATCTGGTGAGCAAGATGTATGAGACAGGTGAAATTCCCTCAGACTTAAAGAAGAATATAATAATTCCAATCCCAAAGAAAGCAGGCGTTGAAAGATGTGAAAATTACCGAACTCTCAGTTTAATAAGTCACAGCTGCAAAATACTAACGCGAATTCTTGACAGACGAATGGAAAAACTGGTAGAAGCCGACGTCGGGGAAGATCAGTTTGGATTCCGTAGAAATGTTGGATCACGCGAGGCAATACTGACCCTACGACTTATCTTAGAGTAAGGAAAGGCAAACCTACATTTCTAGCATTTGTAGACTTTGAGTAAGCTTTTGACAATGTTGACTGGAATACTCTCTTTCAAATTCTGAAGGTGGCAGGGGTAAAATACAGGGACCAAAAGGCTATTTACAATTTGTACAGAAACCAGATTGCAGTTATAAGAGTCGAGGGGCATGAAAGGGAAGCAGTGGTTGGGAAGGGAGTGAGACAGGGTTGTAGTCTCTCCCCGATGTTATTCAGTCTGTATATTGAGCAAGCAGTGAAAGAGGCAAAATAAAAATTCGGAGTAGGTATTACAATCCATGGAGAAGAAATAAAAACTTTGAAGTTCGCCGATGACATTGTAATTCTGTCAGAGACAGCAAAGGACTTGGAAGAGCAGTTGAACGGAATTGTCAGTGTCTTGAAAGGAGGGTATAAGATGAACATCAACAAAGCAAAACGAGGATAATGGAATGTATTCGAATAATGTCGGGTGATGCTGAGGGAAATGAGACACTTAAAGTAGTAAAGGAGTTTTGCCGTTTAGGGAGCAGAATAACTGATGATGGACGGAGAGGATATAAAATGTAGACTGGCAATGGGAAGGGATGCGTTTCTGAAGAAGAGTATTGATTTAAGTGCCAGGAAGTCGTTTCTGATAGGACATATTCTGAGGCATCAAGGGATCAGCAATTTAGTACTGGAGGGCAGCGAGGAGGGTAAAAATCGTAGAGGGAGACGAAGAGATGAATAGACTGAGCAGATTCAGAGGGATGTAGGCTGCAGTAGGTACTGGGAGTGAAGAAGCTAGCACAGGATACAGTAGCTTGGAGAGCTGCATCAGTCCAGTCTCAGGACTGAAGACCACAACAACAACAACAAAACTCATGTCTGTGTACTGCGCACACAGTTTGTTCTTCTTCAATTCTCAAAAATGTTTGTTCATTTTTGTGCTACAGTTATTCATGTCTTGAATGCAACCATGATTTAAGCGATATTTCTTGTAACAAAATTAGCCAAAAATATTTGATGTCTGTTGTGATTAATTATTACTTTCTTTCCCAAAATGTTAGGCACAGTAAGTCCTTTTATCCGTTATTCTGTAGCCTGCCATCTGCAACGAAAGAATGTTATTATGAGCTTAGTTGGCGATTTAATAAAGTTCAAATATAACGAGGAGCATCAAAACAGGTGAAATCCACAAACCAAACTCAAAACAAAAACACAAACATCCTTTCAATGTGAAGTTCCGAAGTTTATATATGAGATTGTGTTACTGTGTTTTTGTGCATTCCTACAACAAAAACGTAGGCTGACGGAACGTATATCACGAAACATTTAAGTACAAGTTAGTTGCCTTCTAAACTAAAAAATCTTAATTTGTTAATTCGCGAACCAAACTCATAATAAAACCATTGCGTTGCAAACGGCGAGGTATGGAATAATGAAAAGAATATTTTAGCGTACTTAAGATTCTAGTCAATACGGTAATGATCACAACAGGCTAAGGTTTTTAGACATGATTTTCTTGGAGCAACTGTTACTCAAATCGTATTTGCATTTCAAAGATATGTGTAAAACTAGCTACTGGAAACGACAGAAGGAATCGCAATATCAATCGTCATTGAAAAGGAATATCTGTGTGCATAACACACAGACCTTAAGTCCCATAACTGAAGGCAACAGTGGTGTTGGAGCCCCCAGCTCTTCCTTTCTTCATGCGGAGTAGGCACTGCGGACTGATCATTATCAATAGACCTAATACCAACTTTACCTTAAGAAACCGAAGTCCCATGCATAAAATTGCTTCAAACGTTTGTTTAGTTTACACAAGTGTTAATGTTTTCAATATTTGACATTAAGCACGTAAGCCAGCAGAAGTTTTGAAAAGACCTGAAGTTCTGTTTCATATTCGTTGGAAGATGCTAAGTACTCTCATTCTTAAATTGTTGAAGAATGCAATCTGGGTAGCTAGCGCACCCCAAGTTACGCTGCCACAAGACATACACAGTTTCTAACCGTAAGTCGGCTCCGTATGACCGATTCTTTTATCGAACTCATGTGGGACGAGTCTAGGTCTCCACATTTACCTTAAAATTTGGAAATTTGTGGTAAGGTCTTATGGGACCAAACTGCTGAGGTCATCTGTCCCTAGACTTACGTACTGCTTAATCTAACTTAAGCTAAGGACAACACACCCATCCATCGCCGAGGGAGGACTCGAAACTCCGACGGGGGGAGCGGCGCGAACGTGGCAAGGCGCCTGAGACGACGGGGCTACCACGCGCGACACTTTTCGTATTGTGTTAATACATTCACTTAATGTAATAGATTATAATGAGTCGATTACAAAAGCATTTTAAATTTTTCAATTCGTTCAGTCAATGCTAATATTATATATGCCAAAGTAAGTCTGTCATTTACGGTTTCATGACTGAATCACTGATCCAGAGTAGAAAACTGTTCCCAGATGTGGGGCGGCGGATAAGTTTGTATAAATTTAATCTAATTGCTGTATAAATGCTTGCATGTTGAATCAGTTTCTGACTTTTAGAATGTTGTTAATGCTCTCTTTCGCCGTTCTCAACACTGGCTCTCTACTTACTTTTTGGCACCCAGAAAGTGATTTAATAAAACATGGAACCAGTAATTAGAGATCCTAGTGCCCACTTTATCTGAGAATGTTATTATAGCTGCAGCTTATAGCTCTGAGGAATTAGGAGATTGTCCGGGATTTCTAATCAAAAACGGTTTTCCAAAATAGTTGAGTATATTCTGAAATTCACTGATAAAAAACACAAGTATCCCTACAACCTAACTAACAGAGCAGTTCAGAGTCTAATGCGCTGATGCAACTATAAATGTCCGAATTAAATGTTAAAAAAAAATGCTCGCCATAATTTGATGAAAATACTTCATCAAACCCCACGCTAAATATTTGGTAGAATGTCTGTCCCGCGACGGCACGTGAAAATACGACAATACGCAAACTGAAGCTAGATAATGAAAATCATCCCAGAATTAACACTTTACATGAAATGTTTTCATGGTTCCGCGTATCTCTAGTAACTTAATACGGCACCCGAGGCTGTTTGTAGCAGTGACACTGATGCGACGCGGCTCCCGATACAGATGGCGTGTCATTCAGCGTCTGGAGAGAACTGGGGCCTTTCTTCCTCGCGCAGCGTTCTTATGTATAAAGCCGTGGTGCGGACGGCTAAGGGAACGCCTGATCTTTTCGGCTCTCCCGACTAGCCGCTGGGCTAGTAACGCACCACTTCAAGTTACATAATAATTTATAGCTTCTTTTGCTGATGGCCGAAGAAGCTCTTAATTTAAACGTGCATTCAGCACTCAGGTAAGTATTGATAATAAAATTTTGACGTGGCTAAGTTAAATATTTTGGGCGAGAGAATTAATTAAATTGCACTGTACGCAGTAGATGAGCTCTGAACTGGCCCTTTTGAGATCCGCTATCGCTATAATTTTATAGGTATTCAAAAGAAACTTTACACATCTTCATAGTCATAGCGGACCTCCAACCTATTTAAATCTAAACATCCTAGCATTATTTATTAACCTACTTAATCTATCTTGCTTCCTTCAGTTTTGAGACGAAAACCAGAAAATCATGAATTTCCACTAAAGTCTTAATTTGTGAAATCCAAAGTACAGTTTTTATTAAATCATTCTGAAAGATGAATCTAAATACAAATTTTGAAGTCTGTAGTTCTTTTCTGTTGCGCCAATGATTTTTTCAGAAAAACGTCCAAATTTCGAAAATGGCTGAAGTTATCGAACTGATATTTAACACATATTAATTTAGTATTATTCCTGACATGCTAGAAAAGTTTTAGGTCATTTGCTTGATTTTTAAGGTATTGCGCAACATTTATGATGTCAGAGCTAGTTACAGCAGACTGGCTGGCACACAATGGAAACTGATGTGAATTTACTACAGCGTGAGTAGGCTGCTTCCCTACATCACCCTCTACTTAAATTTTTTTGTTTGTGAATGTTAATGAATGAAAAAAAATTTAATCACAAAAAGGGAAGCAAGAGTACAGTTTAACTCCCTATGAAAACTCAAAATTGAAATATAAACCTGTAGAAACATTAAAGAAAACTGATTACCTACATTAATTATTTAAATTGTAGGCATGTTCACTGCCTTTTAAACAATGTCATTACTCAAAATTTTAAGCAAAGTCAATGAAATATTTTGGCATACATATTGCCTTAGACAAACAAAAACATACAAATTGAAAAATTATGAAAATCTTAGATCCATTAAATACATTTTGACATACATAAATTCAAAGAAAATAACATGATACATAAACAGATGATTATCACTTAGCAGTCTTTTCTAAACCGGAAAGAAAATTTCGCAAATACTTTTTACACACGTGGTTGTAGCCGCTTTGGCTAGCGCCCTACACTTCCATTCACAAGGGTAGAGGAGGGGAAGTTGCTATGGTGTGCGTCCTTCACGTTCTCTCTAAATTACATGGGGGAAAGGGGAAGGGTCACTGTGAGTTGTGTACAAGTCACTCCACACTTTCACGCAGCTACCAGGCTGCCATTATCTGGCTTGTCCTGTAGAACAAACAAAAAGAGTGCCTCAGACTCTGTTCACTTAATATCTATGGGTGGGTCACAATGACATGGGGATATATACATTTTATCCTTTAATATGTTGCTGGAACAAAGTTAACAGAACCTTTCTCAATTTTACTCTTACGGTTACTTAATTGTCATAAAATCGGTAAACAAATGGCTCAAAACGCCGTTAGTCACGTACTAGAGAAAATCTATGCTCAAGGCATACAATCATAAATCATATTTAATCTGAATTTATTATTTCTGGGCCGGAACACTGAACCAATGCTCGGTACATTCCTGATACATTTGTATTTTAAGCACTTAACTGACTCATCTTTGATTACCTTATTCTTAGAGATAGTATGAGTATGATTAGTGGTTGTTTTCTCAGCTTCTTTGTACATGTGAGTAACTTTTGGTAATAGTACAGTTGTGAGTGTTCAAAACACACTACGTTTAGTTGACTACTAAATCCACTTATTGGTCCTCTGCTGTTGTCAGTTCCACATCTGCAATTAGGTACTTACTTACTTTGAAGTGTATTTATGCTGAGCTAAAATAATGTTTCACGTCTGTCAGTATGTTATTTATTTATTTTGCTAGTGTATGTACTTATTTAACACTCACTCTATTAATATTTAAAGCATAGGATAGCACATTTATTTCATATTCATAGTGTATTGCAACTGATTAGTTTGCTCACGTGGCAATCCATTTCCACTCGATCGGACGCTGAAACCTCAGGTAGTCTCTCTCAGACCTACCACTAAAGTGCATCAAGTAATTATGGACGAGCGTAATGCTAAATTCCTTAAACCTATAGGACACCATGAGCTGCTCTGTCTCATCTAACATAAGGGTACCTATGGTCGCATTCACGCCTCCAACTCATAATCGCAATACGTGTAGGTGTATCCTTTCACACACTACACTAAAATAATGGCCAGCTCCAACCTTATAAATACTTCAGGGACGTGTCCTTCACGTCTCAACCACAACCACTGCTCAATTCTATTACACTGCCTTTCCTTGCTACACCAGGTGAGTTTAATCTTACAACTTATCTGCATATTTTTCCTAACACTAAGCAATCTCTTTTACTATTTCTTAGTTAGCTCTAATGGATACACTAGGTTTCACTACCACTTCAGATCCTGCTTGTACATGAATTAATATATATCTTTTTAACTTACTGTTGGTGGACCATTTCCAATAAAACAACACTTTGTACTTACTATATACATAATTGTTACTCAAATACATTTGTATCTTAATTACATCATACTTCTCTATTGTTTGTCACTATTAGGTTTGTCACATTAGGTATTTTTCTTCACTAATCGTTAGATAGAATGGTTACATAACTCAAGGCTTGATAGTCATAACGGAAAATTTTCATGTCTGGAAAGAAGAGGTCGAAATTTTTGAGGACAGGAAAGAGGAAGAATGAGTGAGACCTGAAAAGGAAAGAAGATCTCACACAGCTGGGACTGCACAGTTGCCACACTGTGTAGAGGTTACAGAACAACCTCCTCCCTACAGCATTCATTAGCTTAATGCTGGCTTGATAGTCATAACGGAAAATTTTATGTGTTGGAAAGAAGACGTCGAAATTTTTGTAGATAGGAAAGATGAAGAATGAGTGAGACCTGAAAGGGAAACAAGATCTCACACAGCTGGGACTGCACAGCTGCCACACTGTGTAGAGGTTACAGAACAACCTCCTCCCTACAGCATTCATTCACTACCTATGAATTTCTTTAGGTCAATCACGTTCCTGAGACCTAATAGCTTCTTACTTTTAGGGTACTCTAGCCTATATGCATTGGCATGTGGTTTTCCTATGATCCTGAAAGGTCCTTGGTATACGAACATGAATTTCTTTGTTTCTGCATTTACTTTCTTTGATTTTTCTTTGGTTTTGACAAGGACTAATTGACCTATTTCAAAGTTAGTAGGTACAGCTTTTGCGTCATGACGCTTCTTCCTTTCCAACGCTCTTTTTCTCATATTAGCCCTAGCTTTTAGTTTCTTCTCGTCTGTGGATATGTACGTTAGAATAGGGAATTCTACCATATCTGCAATCACATTGTGCAGTTCTTGGCCAAACATCAATTCGCAAGGTGCAAAACCAGTTGCATCATGTCTTAAGTTGTTAATTACATTCTCAAAATACTTAACGTGCTCTGCCCAACTTGAGTGTTTCCGAGCACAATAAGTTCTGCAAAGCCTATTCAATTCCCTCATAATACGTTCACTCATATTTCCTTGGGGGAAATACGCAGATATTTTCAGATGTTTCACGCCGGCCTTATCCAGACATTCCTTAAATCTATTAGAAGTAAATTGAGGTCCATTGTCTGACGGCAAATTCTTCGGAACGCCAACGTTCACGAAGAAATCTTTTTCCAACTTTTCAACCAATGTTTTTGCATTTGCTCTTTTAATTGGGTATAGCTTAACATATTTACTGAATCCATCCACAATAACAAAAACATGGGTGCAACCACCTCTCTAAACAGGAAGAGGGCCAAACAAATCACAAGCCAGTAATTCTAGGGTTTCAGTTGGCTCTACTGGATGCATATCCCCTTGTATTCTGGTGTTGGCAGCACGGACTTTCTGGCACACTACACACGATGCTAGACGCTTGGCCACACGGCGGTACATGTTGTCAAACACAACCTTCTCTTGTAATTTTGCAATGCACTTCTTTGCACCGTAGTGCCCATACCTCAGGTGTACATAGTCGATTAGTAAGTCTACATGTTGTGAGGGAAAGCACAGCTTTCACTCAGAAACACCTACCTTTTTCCTCCTAAACAGAATACCTTTATGCAAACAATAGTATTGCGAAACCTTAGGATAGTTCGCATTTCCTAAATAGCTCTTCACTAATTTCAGTTGGTCATCTGCATTCTGTTCACGTCTCAAGTTCTTAATCACTCTCTTTAATGCACTTTCTTCCTTTACTTCGTGCAATGCGAACATTCGAACTTCATTTAGGCCTGTTGCTGTAATTCCCGCGTCATCACAGAGCTCCGCACTTCTAGATAACCCATCAGCTACCAGATTGTATTTCCCTTGAATATATTTAATCTCAAGGTCAAACTGCTGGAGATACAATGACCATCTTACCAAACGAGAATTCCTCAACTTACAGGTCTTTAAATAGGTCAACGTCTTATGGTCACTGTAAACAATTATCTTGTGACCTAATAGATACTGTTCAAACTTCTGTACCCCAAATACAATTGCCAACGCTTCTAGTTCTGAGATGCCATAATTTCTCTCTGCTGCCTGTAAAGATCAACTTGCGAAAGCTATAGTCTTGTGCACTTCTTGTTCGTTCTCTATTTCTACTTGGAATATCTCCACAGCTATACCATAGCCACTAGCATCAACAGACACACAGAATGGTTTTTCAAAATCAGGGTGATGTAAAATTGGACTATTAATTAAAGATTGTTTAAGCACCTCAAACGCCTGTTGACATTCTGCTGTCCAAACCCAAGGGGTATTCTTTTTCAGCAGGAGGTGAAGACAGGAAGCATTAAAAGCCTGATCACTACCAAAACGCCTATAGAAGCCGAAAAGGCCGAACATCGATCTCAATTGCTTCTTGTTTCTGGGAGCCTCAAATTTTTCAATGACTTCTAGCTTGCCTGGGTCAGGCAGAATACCTTTACCACTTATCATATATCCCAAGAAACCTATTTCCTCTTTAACGCACTCTGTCTTTTCAATCTTTAGTTTCATGCCACCTTTCTCAATAGCCTCTAACACTTCCTCTAATAAAGCTATGTGTTCTTCCCAGGTAGGACTTGCTATTAACAGATCATCTACGTAGACTGTAATGTTATTATTTAAAGCTGGTCCTAAAACATGGCACATCACACGTACGAAGGCACAATGAGAGATATTAAGTCCGAAAGGTACCACACAGTATTGGTAACAAACTCCTTCGTACAAGAAAGCTGTGTACTTCCTTGAACTTTCCGCCAGTGGCAAATTCCAATATCCACACGTGATGTCCATAAAAGTTAAGAATTTTACTCCCCGGAACTTTTGCAATAACTCGTCCATGTTCTGCGGTCTATCACTTTCCCTGACCACTATTTCATTCAACCAACGAGCGTCCAAGACCAATCTGACACTCTCGTCTCTTTTTGGTACAACAACAAGAGGGTTATTGTACTCACTGACCGCTTTCTCAATCACACCCCACTCCAGCATTCTCTGTATCTCCTTTCGAACCGCCTCCTTCCTAGCTACATGTATTTGGTATGGCTTCCTGAAAAACACTTGGCCGGGTTTCACCTTTAATTGACATTCATAACCTTTGACTATGCCAGGTCGATCTGAAAATACCTTATGATGCCTTTTTAGAACCTGTCTCAGTTCTTCCTTTTGATTGTCTGAAATCTTATCTGTTTCCTGCAATTTAGCTTCTATTTTGTCTAAAATAACTGCTTCTTCTTCTTCTTCTGTGTTCAGCTTACTGTTACTAAGATTAACACCTTCGTCCCAAATCCTCCTATTTTTCAGAACTCGTATAGGCAGCTCCCAAGTTTCATGATCAGTTACTACATGTTTACCACTAAAAGGTACTATAATTACTCCGGTTATTGGCAAGACCATTTTTAAATGGCTTCTTTCAAAGTCAAAAACACTCTGATATTTTGACAAGAAATCTATGCCAATTAAAACCTCAATACTGAGATTGTTTACAATTAAACATGGATGATCAATTAAATTACCATTAATGTTAAAGGGCAGTAAAGCTTCTTGCTTTATCGTTTTTGAAACCTTGCCAGTAGCACCAATTATTCTTAGTCCTGATACCCTCATTACTGTAAGCTTGTTTTTACCGGGTAATGCATCAAAGAAGGACTGAGATATCGCACTCACTTCACTTCCACTGTCTAAGAGACAACGTACATTGATACCCAACATATTCACTATTATTATTATTATTATTTTCGTTTATTCCCATTTAAGAGAGCGTTTGAACTTGAATTCCTTTATGATGATTGTTTGTGTTTTTTCTGAGCCCAAATTTTCTTCATGTGTTCACTGTGTTGTTTCTTTCGTTCCGCTGTCCATTTGCATCCTGGTCTCTTCTGTGTTGTGGTGTCAAATTTATGTTTTTTTATGATGTTCCTGAATTCAGTTCTGTTTTCTGCATCGTTTACTGTTATTTGTGCTTGTCTGAGGTCCTCTTCAACTTCTTTTATCCATTTTGTTTTTCCCCTGCCTGAGTTGATGACTTTAAGAATTCGCTTTGAAATTCTGTTTTCATTCATCCTGTGGATATGTCCGTAGAACTGCATTCTTCTTTTCCTTACTGTATCTGTAATCTTGTCTGTGTATTTATATAATTCTGATGTTGGTCTCTTCTTCCAGATTCCTTGCTCTTCACTATTATTATAGGGTGGCTTATTCTAGGTTGTACAAGTGGTTCCTCAAATTCATCTAGTAGTTCCTTTTGGATTTGTCTCCAACTAAAGTGATCGACATCTGTCTTCATTACATTTAGGTCACAGTGTGTAGGGGTTTCCTGAATTACATTTTCAGCTGCCTTTTCCAGTCGGTCTATTAATTTTAAATTGGAACACCGCACAACTTCATTACATTTAGTTTGCTGAACATGACCCAAATTACTGTAGTCTGAGCGATTCTGCGCCTCCAGACCGGGCATAACATTAGTTACAGCTAAACCACTTTCACCATTATCGTCGGTTTCCTTCTCAAGTGACAACTGGTCACAGCTACTGGGTTCATTGACCCCCAACAGGCTACCCTCTACATTCTCACTTATCTCCTGTCCTAAATCTATTAGTACATTATCAACATCCTGCACAGGCACTTTAGATAAGAGAACATCATTCTCATCGTAAATATAAGCATGAATTTCTTCTGCTTCTTCACCTGACAATTCAGTATTTTGTAGCTCTTCCCTACTGTTACACTGCTGCGCCTTCTCTTTCTCTTCCCACTTAGAAAGCGTCTCTAACACGGTATCTATCAAATACTGTGAGTGATCTAATATTTCTGTTGTATCCTTAGGTGCTACCGACTCTTCGTCCACATGTTCAGTTTGAGTATTCTGATCTGTCTTACCAATTCCCTTAACTACTGGCATAGGAAAAGTAACCGCCTGGTGAGCGCCAGTGTCCTCATAGACGGGAACTAGTTTTCCTGCCTCGGCCTACTACTGTTTCCTTTATTTTCATTATACACTCCTGGAAATGGAAAAAAGAACACATTGACACCGGTGTGTCAGACCCACCATACTTGCTCCGGACACTGCGAGAGGGCTGTACAAGCAATGATCACACGCACGGCACAGCGGACACACCAGGAACCGCGGTGTTGGCCGTCGAATGGCGCTAGCTGCGCAGCATTTGTGCACCGCCGCCGTCAGTGTCAGCCAGTTTGCCGTGGCATACGGAGCTCCATCGCAGTCTTTAACACTGGTAGCATGCCGCGACAGCGTGGACGTGAACCGTATGTGCAGCTGACGGACTTTGAGCGAGGGCGTATAGTGGGCATGCGGGAGGCCGGGTGGACGTACCGCCGAATTGCTCAACACGTGGGGCGTGAGGTCTCCACAGTACATCGATGTTGTCGCCAGTGGTCGGCGGAAGGTGCACGTGCCCGTCGACCTGGGACCGGACCGCAGCGACGCACGGATGCACGCCAAGACCGTAGGATCCTACGCAGTGCCGTAGGGGACCGCACCGCCACTTCCCAGCAAATTAGGGACACTGTTGCTCCTGGGGTATCGGCGAGGACCATTCGCAACCGTCTCCATGAAGCTGGGCTACGGTCCCGCACACCGTTAGGCCGTCTTCCGCTCACGCCCCAACATCGTGCAGCCCGCCTCCAGTGGTGTCGCGACAGGCGTGAATGGAGGGGCGAATGGAGACGTGTCGTCTTCAGCATTGAGAGTCGCTTCTGCCTTGGTGCCAATGATGGTCGTATGCGTGTTTGGCGCCGTGCAGGTGAGCGCCACAATCAGGACTGCATACGACCGAGGCACACAGGGCCAACACCCGGCATCATGGTGTGGGGAGCGATCTCCTACACTGGCCGTACACCACTGGTGATCGTCGAGGGGACACTGAATAGTGCACGGTACATCCAAACCGTCATCGAACCCATCGTTCTACCATTCCTAGACCGGCAAGGGAACTTGCTGTTCCAACAGGACAATGCACGTCCGCATGTATCCCGTGCCACCCAAGGTGCTCTAGAAGGTGTAAGTCAACTACCCTGGCCAGCAAGATCTCCGGATCTGTCCCCCATTGAGCATGTTTGGGACTGGATGAAGCGTCGTCTCACGCGGTCTGCACGTCCAGCACGAACGCTGGTACAACTGAGGCGCCAGGTGGAAATGGCATGGCAAGCCGTTCCACAGGACTACATCCAGCATCTCTACGATCGTCTCCATGGGAGAATAGCAGCCTGCATTGCTGCGAAAGGTGGATATACACTGTACTAGTGCCGACATTATGCATGCTCTGTTGCCTGTGTCTATGTGCCTGTGGTTCTGTCAGTGTGATCATGTGATTTATCTGACCCCAGGAATGTGTCAATAAAGTTTCCCCTTCCTGGGACAATGAATTCACGGTGTTCTTATTTCAATTTCCAGGAGTGTAGTTAACTGGCACAGCATTACTTTCCGTACTGTTGTTTACATGCATATTTCTGTTTGGAACAAAATTATTATCCCTTGGATGCCATTGTTGGTTCTGATAATTATTTCCCTAATTCCTACCTCTCTTAGGATGGCGAACACCTACTGTTCTGATGTTTACATTGCCATTTTGCTCGTTCCTAAAATTACTATTATTGTTATTGGCATTTCGGTTATTACGTGCTTGCTCCTCATTGGCAGCAACACGTTCTACACGTTCCAAATATTCAATGAAACGATCAAGATTGTCTCTAGGGGCTGATATAATTCTAGTTTGCCAATACCATTTCAGTTTGGCTTCAAGACCTAGTATAATCATTTCTGGTTTTAGCTTTTCCGCCAAATGTGACAAACGTGAAATCCATGGCCTAGCAAACTCTTTAATTGATTCCTTGCCTGCATTGAAGCGTTTTCCACTCAAAAATTCTCTCAACACTTCATTTTGCTTATTACTAGACCAATATTCATTAATAAAAGCTGTTTTAAACTCTGCTAATGTTTTACACTTCAACATAACATCAGCTGACCAACGCATGGCGTCACCTGCTAAATGGCTTCTAACAAATGAGATTTTCTCTCGTTCAGACCAAGTTGGTGGAATCACATCTTCAAAATCGTTCCAGAAATCTAGCGGGTGGATATTTTTATCTGGATCAAACCGCAAGAACTGCCGACACCCGATAAAAGCGGCGTTTGCGGCTACAACTTGTTGTATATTACCATTACCAGAAGTTACTGAAGCTACTTTACTCTCAATGTTAGCAATGTTAGTACTGATATTTTCTACTTTCATTTCAACATTATCTACTCTTTGCACAATATGAGTAGTGTCAGTTTTTATTGCTTCTACTTCTGCTTGACATATGTTTACTTTCATATTAACATCTTTAAATCTATCTGAGCACAGTTCAGATTCCGCCTCGATCTTTTCTGTTAACTTGTGCTCCAGCTTCGCATCTTCCATTTGGAAGTCTTTGCGAACCTCAGCAACTTCGGATTTAACTGTTTTATACATTTCAGAAAACTGTTGAGCAACCTTTTTCTTAATATCCTCATGATTGTAATCAATTTTATAATTCAAACTGTCCAGATCCTCTTTCAAATTATTGCAACTAGCCTTGAAAGAATTTTGTAATTCAGCTTTATTGGATTCTAATTTATTGTCTATTGCCTCAAACCGCATATTAAAATTTGTTTGACTGGCAGCTATTGCTTGTAATATAACATTTAGATCAACAACCCCAGCATCTTTGGTTTGCTCACTAGCTTGCTTTTTATCACACTTAGGTGACGAAAAACTAGCTCCAATACCAGAATCATCAAAACTAAATGAAACTTCTGATTGATTAGTCATATCTAACTGCTCCTTCTTAAACTCTACCATCTCTGATGACTGTTTCATTTTTAATTCATCAGAGAAACTATCATCCAATAAATTTACAATTTCTACTTTCTGCTTTACTACAGGGGTCTCTATTATTGAATCATTGCCCCTTCGCACACTACTGTCAGGAGACAATACTTCATTTTTCACTTTAACATTACTACTTTCATGCATGTTTATACTTGAAACGTTGTCTGAATTTACAGTTCCCTCAACAGACATAGGTTCTAATTTAAGTTTAAACTCAGTTTCTTTTGGCGGTTCCATCGCCGACAGTCTTTTAGTGCAGGTTAGTAAAATTTTTAACAGCTTTTCACTTAACTTAGTTCCTTCTGCATGATGTTGTCTGCGTGGCATACCAGGATTACTGATGCGACGTGGCACGTTGAACTGCAGACGGCTCTCCGACGGCTGTTGTGTGTTTGCGTGGCCCCCAATTGCAGGCTCTGCGCCGGCTGCTCCAGCGGACGACTGCGGTGCGGCGAGACTGGCTTCTCGCGATGCCGGCAGCACCGCTAGACTCAGTGCCAGCTCAGTCAATCCAGATGTGTTGTTAATCCAATTGCGTCGTCCACATACACACGTAACACATTCACTGTTCTATGTTCAGTTGCGTGTCGCATTTCACTCGCGAATCCGAATAGTTAAAAATCACTTTCACTTAGTTGATTTCCCGGCCGATGCACCATATGTGGGGCGGCGGGTAAGTTTGTATAAATTTAATCTAATTGCTGTATAAATGCTTGCATGTTGAATCAGTTTCTGACTTTTAGAATGTTGTTAATGCTCTCTTTCGCCGTTCTCAACACTGGCTCTCTACTTACTTTTTGGCACCCAGAAAGTGATTTAATAAAACATGGAACCAGTAATTAGAGATCCTAGTGCCCACTTTATCTGAGAATGTTATTATAGCTGCAGCTTATAGCTCTGAGGAATTAGGAGATTGTCCGGGATTTCTAATCAATAACGGTTTTCCAAAATAGTTGAGTTTATTCTGAAATTCACTGATAAAAAACACAAGTATCCCTACAACCTAACTAACAGAGCAGTTCAGAGTCTAATGCGCTGATGCAACTATAAATGTCCGAATTAAATGTTAAAAAGAATGCTCGCCATAATTTGATGAAAATATTTCATCAAACACCACGCTAAATATTTGGTAGAATGTCTGTCCCGCGACGGCACGTGAAAATACGACAATACGCAAACTGAAGCTAGATAATGAAAATCATCCCAGAATTAACACTTTACATGAAATGTTTTCATGGTTCCGCGTATCTCTAGTAACTTAATACGGCACCCGAGGCTGTTTGTAGCAGTGACACTGATGCGACGCGGCTCCCGATACAGATGGCGTGTCATTCAGCGTCTGGAGAGAACTGGGGCCTTTCTTCCTCGCGCAGCGTTCTTATATATAAAGCCGCGGTGCGGACGGCTAAGGGAACGCCTGATCTTTTCGGCTCTCCCGACTAGCCGCCGGGCTAGTAACGCACCACTTCAAGTTACATAATAATTTATAGCTTCTTTTGCTGATGGCCGAAGAAGCTCTTAATTTAAACGTGCATTCAGCACTCAGGTAAGTATTGATAATAAAATTTTGACGTGGCTAAGTTAAATATTTTGGGCGAGAGAATTAATTAAATTGCACTGTACGCAGTAGATGAGCTCTGAACTGGCCCTTTTGAGATCCGCTATCGCTATAATTTTATAGGTATTCAAAAGAAACTTTACACATCTTCATAGTCATAGCGGACCTCCAACCTATTTAAATCTAAACATCCTAGCCTTATTTATTAACCTACTTAATCTATCTTGCTTCCTTCAGTTTTGAGACGAAAACCAGAAAATCACGAATTTCCACGAAAGTCTTAATTTGTGAAATCCAAAGTACAGTTTTTATTAAATCATTTTGAAAGATGAATCTAAATACAAATTTTGAAGTCTCTAGCTCTTTTCTGTTGCGCCAATGATTTTTTCAGAAAAACGTCCAAATTTCGAAAATGGCTGAATTATCGAACTGATATTTAACACATATTAATTTAGTATTATTCCTGACATGCTAGAAAAGTTTTAGGTCATTTGCTTGATTTTTAAGGTATTGCGCAACATTTATGATGTCAGAGCTAGTTACAGCAGACTGGCTGGCACACAATGGAAACTGATGTGAATTTACTACAGCGTGAGTAGGCTGCTTCCCTACACAGAGATCTACTTTGCACAATTTTAACCGTGAATTTCTATTATTTAAACTCAAAAGAACACGTCTTACTTCCAAATTTGACGAAAGTAATCACGTCAGAGTTTGGCTACAAACATCAAATGAACATCTAACATGAAAGCGTTCCCCTATGTAGTGTTATAGGCACTTTGCTGTTCCTTATTTATATAAACGATTTGGGAGACAATCTGAGCAGCCGTCTTCGGTTGTTTGCAGATGACGCTGTCGTTTATCGACTAATAAATTCATCAGAAGATCAAAACAAACTGCAAAATGATTTAGAAAAAAATATCTGAACGGTGCGAAGAGTGGCAGTTGACCCCTAAATAACGAAAAGTATGAGGTTATCCACATGAGTGCTAAAAGGAACTCGTTAAACTACGGTTACACGATAAATCAGTCTAATCTAAAAGCTGTAAATTCAACCAAATACTTAGGTATTACAATTACGAACAACTTAAATTGGAAAGAACACACAGCAAATGTTGTGGGGAAGGCTAACCAAAGGCTGCGTTTTATTGGCAGGTCACTTAGAAAATGTAACAGACCTAATAGGAGACTGCCTACACTACGCTTGTCCGTCCTCTTTTAGAATACTGCTGCGCGGTGTGGGATCCTTACCAGATAGGACTGACGGAGTACATCGAAAAAGTTCGAAGAAAGGCAGCACGTTTTGTACTGTCGCGAAATATGGGACAGAGTGTCACAGAAATTATGCAGGATTTGGGCTGGAAATCATTAAAAGAAAGGCGTTTTTCGTTGCGACAGAATCTTCTCCCGTAATTCGAATCACCAACTTTCTCCTCCGAATGTGAAAATATTTTGTTGACATCGACCTACATAGGGAGAAACGATCACCACGATAAAATAAGAGAAATCAGAGCTCGTGCGGAAAGATATAGGTGTTCATTCTTTCCGCGCGCTATACGAAATTGGAATAACAGAGAATTGTGAAGGTGGTTCAATGAACCCTCTGCCAGGCACTTAAATGTAGTTTGCAGAGTATCCATGTAGATGTAGATGTAGCTGTAGAAAGCTCATTTACATAAGTTCGAGACTAATTAAGGAAAAGCGTACAGTTTCGCACAGTTATAAATAAAAGAGCTGAATAAACTCGCTCTTGGTAAAGAGAATACCGTGATAAGACGTCTTATTGAATGTAAATACAGTACGTCGGTAGCGTGCCTAGCACCAATAACGAGGGAGCCGTTGTGCTGTGATTGGTCGGCGTCCTGAATTTAATGGTGGCTGCCGCATCTTACCTGGGCTGCCACATACCAGAACGGAAAGAAATAAATAAGCCTGAAAAATTGTGTTCACATACATGATAAAAATACGTAAAAACACATGCAATAAAATCTAAAATTAACCAAACGAATCAGACAGAGAAACGAAATAGCAATTACTACTTTTAAGGCCGGCCTCAACAATGTAAACAGTGATTTACGAACAAACTTTACAAAATTGCCTTTACTTTGAATTAAAGTAAATACTGAGAAAAGTTAGTTACAAAAGCAAAACGAATTATAATTCAAACTGTTTCAAGTGATTCCAGTCTTTCTAGGGGAAGAGTGCTTGGCATTGCAGCTTATCTGTTTGCATATGACGCGTCGTGACGTCAGAGGCAGCTCACTTGCTGGTGCTAGTGGACTAACTAATGTACTTTCATTAGTCATTAAATTACGATGGAGACATCCTCCGGCTTAGTAAATGATTCTCCTGACAGTAATATTATCCCCCGAATAAATCGTTCGCTCACAGGCCGGTGAGAAGTCGTTGTTCTTGTGTACATCCAAGTTCGTATATGCTAGTCAGTGACGTCTGTCCCACTCTAGGCACCGTGATCAACGTTCCGTAAACAGTTTAGCAAACACCATCATGAATTTACAGTTCTGGAGAAAACAGTCGGACTGGTCAAAATTAGTTTGCATCAGACGTCACCCTCTTTTTGCAAACACGGCCACGAATTTACAGTTCTGACGAATATTGTGTGACATGTGAAAATCAGTTTGCAGGTCTCCAAGCTACTGTTAATGTTTTAGCTAGCGCGGCAGCTCTTTAATTTGCTCACGACACAATAAATTCAAAGTACATTAGTTCGTGCACTTGGGTAGCTGAGAATTATTCATTTCTCACAACGACAATCGTAGTTCACTCGCTAAATCATTATCACTGCTGTTTATAACACTCCACGAAACTCCCAGCACTCGCACAGTCTAACATATTGTTCCATAACTTCCACGTTGACGTTTAGTTAAAGCAGTGACCGAAAAATAAGAACGTGGCCATGAACTTTCGTGTGCTTCAGTCTGGCACGATTACACATCAACCGCGCGCACGCCGCGACACCGCAAAACTTCGGACTGTCTTCACTGTCAAACTGCAACTATCGATATCGTTCTCGCATCTCAGTTCGTACAAAAGTCACTCCACTTAGGTGGGGCTCACAAAACCGGATTTTTAAACTGATTTCTCAATACATCTTCTGAGTGGTCAAACGAACACTTCGAATCCGATTCTCGAAAACCGCTTCTGGTTCCCGGTTTTCCAGTTCCGCAATCGATTTTTGTTCCCGTGTAAATGCAGCTGCTTTTGAAACGTGCTTCGGCTGTAAGATTTGGTCTTGTTTGAAAAAAAATTTCGGCTAATATGGAAGGAGTGAGTTTCGAACAGTGAGGGGTAAGTAGAAACATTTGACTGAAGCTGTTTATACCTCATCTAATTGCTGAGAAAAAGCGATTCTGCTAACTAAACTTTAAAACCTGTTTTTCCAGGCTTCTTGTTTAACCGGGCTAGCAAATCCACTTCACACCTTAACAACTAAACGCGGCAGCGAGAAACGGTTTCCGAAATTCGGATTTCGACTTTCGGAAGATGTGCCGCTTGTAAACGTAGTGAGTGCTGCATGTTATCACAATCCAACGTAACAGTCGAGACACTCCACGTCATTTTTGTTAACCACATCGATAGCAGCGCGCCAAGCGGCTAGTAAGTAATACTTCTTAATACAGTATCAGATAATAAGGTCTATATTTAGTTGTAACATAGTTTCTCTAATAGGGAGCGTATGTAGCGCAAAAAAAAAATAGACAGTAACCGATAAATGGTACCACACATGTGATTCTTTAGCACCCTAAGAACCTTGAGAGGTTCGGAAAGGTAAACTACAAAACAGCTCATTCACGATTCTCTTATCACATACATATGCTGTCGCTTTCATTTAACAACAAAAAAAAAAACTGTCATTAAAGCCCAGAAGACGTAACTTCTTGCATAAAGACGTCGTACATCTACCCAAGAAAGCGGAGTTTTGTTCTCTACACTTCCAGCCAAATCAATGATTGTGCAACATTTGTAGCTTAAAGCAAAACCACCTAGAGTGTGTGCCTCCTCACCGCCACTGGGAGCGCTGGTGTCGTTCCAGCTGTCAAACTGTAACTACTTTCTCACCAAAGAGTGTCGTGATCGTATGTATAGACTGTGATATAATATTTGGTTCCACACAGCGCATGTCACAAAGGTATGGCAAAAAGGAAAACAAACATGTATTGAATCTTTTGCTTACTCGGCTTGTAGCAATATAAATAAAGCAAAACATAGCAACATTCGTACTACAAAAAAAAGACCTATTCCAGACCATCAAAGATGCGTGTACAAAGCAAATCAAGCAGAAGAAAAGAAAGAGGAAAACGAAGCAAAATTATCTCTCATAATTAGCTAATTAGCAATATTTTCAGAAATCTTTTTTGATGAAATTTGGTATGGAGATAGACGTACCCTAAGAAAAAAGAAGCCCCAATACAAAAAGAAACCTGTGGGTGGAACATTATTATTTTTTTGCAGAGTGAACATAAATCACGTTAAAAAGTTATTAAATCTGTGGCATAATACACAAACCCCTCCGCAAGCAAGTATCAGTCAGCAGTGATACCGCGTGTGGCAGGTGTTCATGCATTGGGCTACCTAGGGAGAGGCTGCACATCACAACCTATACTTACATGAATGGGCGGACACGTGAGGGCAGCTGACGTTATAGCGCATACAATAGGTTACCTACTCACCGTCACTCATCATAACAAAATTACCGATTTGCCAGCACAATCACAGGTAACAACAAGTTACAGTGCGAAACGTTGCGCCTGGAAGCCGTTGGATAGGCAACCTGCAATAGGTAGTTCGCTCCGCGTTAGTCTTCTAGTAATATAGATGTTACGTTTCTTAATTTGCAGTGACAGTTTACGAAATTAAATTCTCGACGCACCGCTACACATTTCAAATAAAGTATTTAATATCTGTTACATGCACTTACGTTGTGGTAACCTTTGAGCTACAGTGATTATGCAGTTCATGGCCGGTATGTACTTGTCAAAGTTGCGTCTGCCACTCGCTACACTGATATTCCTTGCGACGAGCAATGGAGGATGCGTGGTACATTTCAAAATATATGCAGAAGTGCCATTTTTTCAAAAACTGACATTTTGACCCCGTGGCTGAGTGCAAAATATAGGTTGACTCTTACATAGACAATTACAGCAACCAGCTACTTTTTGCTACGTTATTTATTTATTTAAACAGCGCCGTTACCGGTTTTGAACCCACAGGTTCATTTTCAGACGGCTACTTCACGTTTTACATTATATTTCGCCTTTTGTTTCCCAGACTGGCGAAATTTCCTTAGAGTGGTGGTGCACTACAACCAGACATTGCCTCACATCTAATTTTGGTTGTAGGGCACCAACACCATAAGGAAATTTCGCCAGTCGGGGAAACAAAAGGCGAAACTAATGTAAAACGTGAACTATCCACCTGAAGATGAACTTGTCGGCTCGAAACCAGTAACAGCGCTGATTAAGTAAATCGTAAAAAGTGGCTGGTTGCTGTAACCTTCTATGTAAGAGTCGACCTATAATATGTAGAAGTGCCGAAGCAACTTGCTGATTTTGATGCAGGCCAGGTGTGCAGAGAATGGGAACAGTATTTCGATAGAACGTCACAGTCTTGACAAAAGTCGCCCCGCCGTGCTGCGAGTAACAGCAGAGAAGCCGCGGCGGCTGGAGCTGGACTCCAGCTGGACGGCTCCATACCGGCAGCGTACGTGCGCTCGGACGGTGGGCGAGCGGATCGCCGTAACCGGTTTACGGCGGCGCCGCCCCGCGACCGGCTGATCCGACGTCAACTGGAAACGTCGTTTAGCGCGGCCTGGCAGCGCCGGCTAATCCCGTTACTGGCACAGCCCCGAATCTGGCACCTGGCTGGCGGCAGCGCGTGAGCTGATTCGTGACGCGGCGCTCTCCGGGCGCCAACAAGGGATCGCTTTCAGCGAGTCCTCTGCTTCGCGGAACCGCGTCATACTGCGCGCGGGACCGAAATACAGCTCCGTGCTAGCGACCGCGAATGTATGCCCATATGCCTCGCATCCCGGCGGACACACGTCAGCGAGAGCGACGCAACGAAGTTTCGCGCAAGTTGTGCCCACAACGATGCGACACGCCGAGCCGCCAATCTGATGCAGCTTCTCAATGAGCAGCAGTTTCACGCTTTTCTTTCATCTTCTACTTTTCTACAAATATATTTCGAAATGAGTTAATAACATACTACTTAGTACTTGATGTTGACACGATAATGGGAATCACGTAAAAAAAAGACCAGTAATATTTACAAAGACAAAGTCAATATTTAACCCCTATGCACAGTGTAGGAAACCAACTTTCAATCATGGTATGGCTTTTCTGCATCATTTGTTCTGATTTATTGTTGGTCATGTCACTTACCGACTTCATTTATGAAACCAAGCCTTGTAACGAGACACAATTAATTATATTAGCTGCTAATCGGCACTGATTTAAATCAATGGGGATGTTGAAAATTTTTGCCGGACCGGGACTGGAAACCGGATCTCCTGCTTAAGAGACAGATGCGTCGACCAATGCGCCTCCCGGACAAAGTGGAGGTCGTAACTGCACGGAGTACCCTAGCTCACCTCCCCTCTCCCCCAAGTTCTCAACTTATCCAAACACTGCTGGTGCAGTGCTCCTTTCCTATTATCCTCCTTACTGGCGACATATCGTGGATTTCCTCAAGAGTTCTAGCGTGGTGTGTATCTGCACCGAAGTGATCGCTTGGTGCCTGCCGGAGTGACCGAGTGGTTCTAGGCGCTACAGTCTGTACCCGCGCGACCGCTACGGTATCAGGTTCGAATCCTGCCTTGGGCGTGGATATGTGTGGTGTCCTTAGGTTAGTAAGGTTTAAGTAGTTCTACGTTCTAGGGGACTGATGACCTCAGAAGTTAAGTTCCATAGTGCTCAGAGCCATTTGAACCACTTTTTGATCACTTGGTTGTCCTCAACTTAATTATATCTGTGGCGTCTATTCTTTCGCACACGTCGTGTTCGGTGTGAGACTGCGGCGGATCTTACCGCGCCTGCAGCAGCAACTCGAGCAGTAGTTGTCACCGCAGAGACATAAACAACCGTTAATCGGTGACAGACGCCCTGTAGTGTGCATTCATGTGACCCCATACCGCCACCTTTCGCGACTTCAGTGATGCCAAGCCAGAGCTCATTGGAGGTCAGAATGAAGGTTCGTTGAATTTTCTGATGGAAGTCGGTTCTGCCTCGGTGCCAGTGATGGCCATATGTTGGTACGAAGGAGATGAGGTGAGCGCCTACAACTAACCTCTACGCGGCCTAGACACACTGGAAATACACCTGCAGTTATGGTCTGAGGTGCGATTTCGTATGACGGCAGGAGCACTCCCGTGTTTATCCCACGCATCCTGACTACAAATTTTTAGGTCAGTCTGGTGATTCCACATGTCTCCAATCGAGCACGTATGGGGCGTCACCAGACGACATCTCCAGCGTCATCCACAACCAGCATTAACGGTCCCTGTATTAACCGGCCAAGTGCAACAAGCAAGTAACTCCAGCCCACAAACTGACATCTGGCACCTGTACGGCAAAATGCATGCACGTTTGCGTCATCGCATTTAACATTCTGTCGGTTACACTGGTTATTAATGTGCCAGTATTTCACATTCACAATGGTTTTTGGTTCAAATGGCTCTGAGCACTATGGGACTTAACAGCTGTTGTCATCAGTCCCCTAGAACTTAGAACTACTTAAACCTAACTAACCTAAGGACATCACACAACACAATGGTTTTTCTAGTGCTTACATTAACCTATGATCTTGCAACGTTAATCGCTTAGATATATTACCTACGCAAACGAATTCCCAAATGTTCATTACTCTACATTAATTATATATTCGCGCTGAGATATTTTTCCGTCAGTGTATGTCGTGCTATAACCTACGATTGTACTAGCTTACTGAAATCTCAAATTCAATATCTGTAAATTAAGAAGAAACTAAAGAAACTGTTAAAATACCTACAGCTGACAAAATGGAATACGACGCCACTACCATCCAAGAGTAACTCATAAACAAACCTGTGACTGACCGCCGGCCCGAGTGGCCGAGCGGTTCTAGGCGCTACAGTCTGGAATCGCACGACCGCTACGTTCGCAGGTTCATATCCTGCCTCGGGCATGGATGTGTGATGTCCTTAGGTTAGTTAGATTTAAGTAGTTCTAGGGGACTGATGACCACAGCAGTTAAGTCCCATAGTGCTCAGAGTCATTTGTGAGTGACCAGTACTTTGCGAATCAATGCCAGTTCGCACCACTACTCACGTGATTTTATAAGCATTAAACAATAAAATAACACCAGATGGTATTTTCTGTTATCTGTCTAAGGTATTTGCATGAACCACAGAATTCTTCTACATAAATTGAGGTTTCACAGGACTGGTGGTATAGTCAAATAACAGATAATGTCGTATTTATCCAAAAGAATACTGAAAGTTATAGTTAGTAATTCAGACAATACTATCTGATGACATAATTCTGACTGGGGGGAAATTACGAATGGGTTTGACAAGGCTCAGTCGCAGGACCACTGTTATACCTCGTATATGTAAACGAACTCCTCTCTAACACACACAAGCAGAAATAGTTCATTTTGCAGATGACACTAGTTCGTAATCATTCAAAGCATACATACAGAATCTGAATAAATGGTAAACAAACTTCTTAAAGTACCATTCACAGGTTTTCTGCGAATGGTATCACCCTCAATTTTGAAAAGACAGCTCATGCAGTTCTCCACACAAAGTAGTACTGTGCCAATGATTGAAAATTTAAATCGAAAGAAGCTCATTTCAGAACACCTAAGACAACTTAGTTCAGCCACACTTACACATAGAAGCAGTCCAAATCTTGGGGCAAGACGAACACGTAAGTTGAAATATTTTAAGTATTTTCATTCATTAATGTCATACGGAATATTGTACTGAGGTAACTCATCATTAAGAAATAATTTCTTCTTTTCGCAAAAACGTGCTGGAAGACTTATACGTAATACTAATTCTCGATCATGCTGAAGGTATCTGTTTAAGAAGTTTGGCATTTTATTCCCTCAAGACGTTTACTGTAAATAAAAAACTGCAACTCAAGAAACAATAGTATACATAACTGCAATATCACAAGGAAAGGTGACGTCCTCAAGTCCACATTACGGTTGTATTTAGCACAAAATTGGGGGTACAATTTCTCAACAAAAATTGCACACCGAGCCCTATTAAACGTCTGACGACAGCAAATTAAAAACTTAGAAACTTAGAAAATTTCTCCTTTACAATTCCATCTTTTCTGGAGAAGAATTTCTGTTACTGTTATGTGTAAAAGGTGGTGCGTAGGAATTAATAACTCACATTTGTGTATCGTTATTCTTTATTGCAAGGGGCCTGAACTATTAATATTAATGAATAAATACAATAATTTTAGTAGCTATGTGACCGGTTACGAAGTCTCGTAAGGTTGGCCCTGACTAGTATTAGCACGCAATCCGACTGCATAAAATAAAAATAAAGAATGGCGAGGAATTTCCATTGACACAATTGATCAATTACGTCCCTTGCAACTATAAAAGCTACGAAACAACAAAGCACAAGTGTAACTGTCCTGTGTGTGGTAGTGTGACTCAACGTACATGTATCTGGCTCGGTTCTTTCTCAATACGACAAATATTTTAAACACCATTTACAATGAACCAATTGAAAAACCAGAAACACTATAATTGCACATAGAAACCAGAATTACAAGTCTAATAAATGAACACGAGCCGGATGCCTTATTGACTGTACCTGTGAGCAAGAGGCATTGTCACTAAAGAAAACTATAATACCATTTTACCTCATTATGCATTGAGAAAAATTTTCCATTACACCAGCATCATAAATCAAAAGCCCATCTCCTCAAATACACTCTGACAATTGCAACTTCTTCCATCAATACATTACACCAACCGAACAACATCTACTCTCTCGCCCAACAGAACAACAACTGCCCTCGACATACTCTGAACTACTATTGTCATATTAACTATTACAAATACACAAATATCAGTAAACCTATAATATTTATGGGTGTGAGTGCAAGCCACAACAAATAAGTGAAATAATATTTAGGAGGTGGTCGCCACCAATTATTTGGAAATAGGAAAGGGAAACACACAAAACACACTCACTCATATTTCATCCATATACTAAGTACTATTGTGTAATTGAATAGTGTTAACTGTGTAAATGCAGTTCTGTCAAAAAAGATGTTCATCATGTGTATCAATTAGTAGTGACAGAAGTGTATAATAATCAATAATAGTTAGTCAACGTCATAGTCATCATTTCAAGACCAATGTTTGCCAAGCCACATCAAAATGTACGGTTGCTGAACAACTGTCAGTTTGCCAAGATACGCAAATACTTCCTTCACCAAAAAAAGTATATACTGCTTATTGATTTAACAATGTGTATGTGTAGACAATCTTCCTTCCACTGGAGTGTTCTAGTCTGCCATCTTCATCCTTCTTGTTCCATATAAACCAACAAAAAAATTTATTCCTCACTTACTGTACCTCTTATCCACCAAAACTCCAATAATCATCAGCATCACATAATCTCAATACTTCAATAATATCTCTTCAATACGTCAATACATATAAACCTTATCACCAATATCATTTCACTTCCAACTCTTCCTCTACTCAGTCTCCTCGAACAAGTACAAATAAAATCCTATTGCAAATTTCAATTCATCATCCCATACAATCTGAAGACACAATGTCCACACGCAACGTCTGTGTAATCCACCTGAGCCAAATCTTCTAGCCATTATGAATTGTAAAATACATTTTCGTTATCTTGTCCATCATAAAATAAAATAAATGCATACATGACCTCTAACAGCCTTCAGTTTGAATAACTTTCACTAAGTAGGTGCGAGTACCCAGTGTTAATGCTCACATAAGAATTTGAATGAATAAATCGTAATATTTACAGTGTGTACACCACTTCAAGAATCATGGCAAAACAGAAACAAATATGTGGAGTATTTCTTTGTGTCAAGTGTCACTTGCTATTTCAACTGCTCATGAAGAATGCAGTGTAATAACTGTCAATGGTCTAAAGCTAGTGTTGGTATTTCATGTAGTCAGCTGCCTTTCTGTTATAATGAATTTATACAGCTTTCATAAAACCTCCAGTTCATGTGGCTTCAATGAAGTTTCTTGTATCCATGTAGTTCGTAGAATTATAGCAGTTCATTTTCTTATCTTAAAATGTAAAGCACTGAGCGTAAGCAAAACAATGCAATAGCGAGTAAATATACCAGTAGAGAAGAGAATGTCAACCAATGGATGCAGCACAATCCCTACAACGAGGCTCTGCCAAGCGAACAATCTGTAATTAGTACCATAGTGTAACCTAAACTCTTTGTTTGTACACAGTATATAAGTATTTCTCTATACTAAATTAAAGAGTAGTTATGACAACAAAACAGAAATGTGTAAATATCCAATCCATACGCAAAGCAGCAAGTATATATCTTACATAATAAATAGATCATTAGCATCATATCAGCTTAAGCAAATAAATGTTCATATGTAATCTCAATAAGTAAACATGAAGGCGCAAGCAGATAAATCACAAAGTATAACTTAAATACATAGCCATATCAGCACAACTAATCAGGTGACAATTATAATTTAAATAAATAGGCACAGCAGGCACATAATAAAAAATATGACATCAGTAAAAAAGCATAACAGCCAAGCGATGCATAATATACACAATTAAAGCCCCGTTCATCAATAAAACATTGTCAAAATCAGCAAATGTACGCAAGCATGTCGCTTCACAAGTAAGTTCATAGAGCATAAAATTTAACACAAAGTATAAATCACGTAATCGCGAGCAGCAAATTACGTATGAAGTACATACCTAAGTAGAAATATGTTACCTGAAAAATAAAGTCAATTAATAGTTACCTTTTTAGTTTATTACTTTCTTCCTTGAAATTACGTTCTTCTTGAAATTTTCTCGAGAGCAAGTCTTCTTAATGTCGGACACACAGAGAATTTACCTGAAGTTCTCAAATATTTTATACAACTGTATCCTGGAAAACCTGAACGTTAATAACATATCAAGTCACTATAGCTTTATACTGAATTTAATCAGAGAAATTATACTGTGTATGTTTCTACGGCTGTCAGTGCATTCGCACTGAGCGCTCGATCAGCTGTAGGTAAGCGTGACGTAGGAAGTAATTGTTTGTGGTCAACGGCTACCTTGTGCGTCGCGCGGACTGACTGTCGCTTTGTGTATGTGCTGCCGCTAGAACACGGCGCGGTATCCCTGTGTTCTCTGCGTGTTTACGTGTACCTGTTAGTTTCTCTAAAGTATGTCATTCCACAAAAAAAATTGAAGTTCGATATATGATGTATTCCCTTAGAGCGCCGTGATTTAAGAGTTTCTACTTCGACAGTGTTATCATGAATAATTTTGCGAACTCTATATGGACCGTTATAAAGCAGAAAAACATTGTGAGACAAACGATGAGACTTACTTAACACCGTTTTACCAACTGACGAAGTTTTTAAACCACCAGGACGTTTAGCTGATTTCTCTCTTCTAGCAGCCGCAGATGCAATATTTTGTAGAGCCAGGTTGACATCTTCAGAATGCCGCAGTTTCCGTGTAGGCGGAAAAGGAACGATTTCAGAAATACGATTTTAGTATCAATATAGGCGGTAAAGAAGTTGAATCATTAGGGAGTTTATTCAGAATGTTTTGAAAAATATGATGATGCTGATCCTACGTTCTGTGATTATTATAACAATAAAGACGGCACAATTTATTGATTTCTTTCATCCATCTCTCTGACGCGTTAGACTGAGGGTGAAAAAGTGAAATGAAAATTGGTTAAATCTTACGACGCCATAGAGTATGAAGCCAAATTTTAGAGCGAAACTGTGCTCCATTATCTGATATAACTTTAGCAACATGACCCACTTTTTTAAGAAAACGTTTGATGAAAGCATTAGATACTGAACGAGCTGTTGCTTTGCGTAAAGGTTTAAAACACACATATTTTGATGTCAATTCCACTACTACCATAATGTACGCAAAACAATTAGTAGAAAGAACCACTGGACCGAACAAAGCGACTGCAGCCATCTCCTTTAATCTAGCTGGAATGATAGGAAACAACGGTGCTCTGTGAGAAATTGTTGGCGGCTTAGGCTTTTGACATAATTTATATTTAGCAAGAACAAATCGAATACGTTTTCAATATTACTGAAGCAGCAATTTTCTCGTAATTTATGAAGGCATTTTCTGGGACCAAAGTGTGCATAGCTGAAATGTGTATATGAAATCAATTTATTAACCCACTCATCAGGAATGCAAACTAACCAAACAGAGATGTCAACCGATTTTCGTTTAAAAAGAATATCATTGCAAACTAAATAATACTGTCTAATCGCTACACTTTCCTTTCTCCTCCACTTCTCCTTAACGTCCTTCCAGATTGTATGCTTGTTTTGCTCCTTATCGATGTCCTGGAGCGAAGACGAAATAAACTTCTCAAACGCAACACCTTGAATATACATCAAACAATAATTCTCTTCTTTGCAGTCGTTCTCTGTCATAAGGCTGGTATCTATTGTCGTGTCTGTTTCGTCTGTCATTTTCAAAATTACAGCTATAACGTCCGTTCCGATCATTATCCCTTTTCTCTGAAAATCTATTGTGATTACGGTTACTGAAAAAATTACAAGAAGTTCTGTCGTCGTTGTCATACTGAAGTTCTTGTAGCAAAGTAATAAATGTTTCAATGTCGTCTTTACATCTTCCGGCTAAAGCAATGTGTCTTATCGATTGTGGCAGCTTAGTTAAACAAATACAAATTAATTCAGTCGGGCTATAAGGGTTGAAAAGGAATTGATTCTTTCGAATCATGTCTTCAAAGTATTCTGCCGGCGTGACTGTTTAAAATTACGCTGCATAATAAGACTATGTTTGACTCTGTCTAGAGTGTTTTCGGACCAATATGCCGATAGAAATGCATGATAAAAATCATTTAAATTATTGCAATCTCTAATAAGTGCGTGCATGCGCCTCCCCGGTTCGTTTTCTAAATATCCACAAATAAATTCCAGTTTGTGACTAAGTGGCCAATTCGGCGGAAGTGCGTACATAAATTGATCTAACCATGAACATGGATGTATGTCATTCTTAGAATTGCCAAAGATCTTAAATTTCCGAACAGTTAAAAAGTGTTTAGAGTCGAAGTTTTCGCCTCGTGTCGACAAAGACCTACCGCGTCTGTCCCAGTGCGAATGTCGATTATTACCAAGTTCGATCTCTTATTGCATCTCGTAAATGAAATAAATTATTTTCTTCAAAACCCCCCACTTTCGGTGATTCTATATTTCTTCTACTATCTTTTCCTACGATTTCGCTTTCAGTTTGTTTAACTTGCTTTCGTAAAGCCTAATATTCCCTCTTAACGCGTTCATTAAATTTTCCCTGATTTTAAACATGTTTATTTATATTCTGGTACTCTTCTGTTTCTGCAAATGGCAATGGAGCTGTATCATCTGAATCTCTGTCCACATTTAAACTAAGACTTGTCAATTTATGTGAAATCTCCTCAACTCTTTCCAATAAGTCACTATTTGTTCTTTCTGTTTATTTACGTCTTTCGTTAGTGTCAGGACTCGGGTTTCAGTATTGACACATTTAGTAGTTAAATGTTCATATTGTTGTGTTAGGTTATTTATTCTATCATTTGGTGCGGATTCCTCGATTCTTTCAAATATTCCTTCCTTGTCATGTGCACATTGTAAATTTAACTCTCAAAATATTTGTGCTGTCATGCAATCTATTTCTTGCTGTTCTCTATCCTGTTCCTTTTGGCTAATTTCTATTGAAGTTAATCTATTATTGTGAGCATTCAAAATAGGTTGTATTTCTTCTCCACTTTCTTTCTTTAATTCACCATTCATGTTTTCAAAACATATCCCAATTCGTGATTCTAAATGTATTTCCATTGTTCCCATTTGTGATCCCAAATTTAATATTGCACTCATCAACTGCTCCATATTAACTGGTTCGAAATTCTTTTCACCGTGAAACTAACTTCCTTCGTCAAAGCCGTAAGGCTATCTGTGTTTGATACTATTCCAGAATCTTCTATCGTTAAACTGGTATTCTAAAAATTTTTCAATTGTGAAAACTTTTGAACTGGTTCTGGACTATTTTCCCGGCTTATTAAATTGTTTTCTACTTCATTATTCACCATACTATTCTCCTGTGTTGGAGAATTCGCCATGTTAACAATTTAATTATTCTGACTATCCATCATTCTTGCCTCTTTCATCAATCGCGTAATCATTTTCAAAATATACAAAACTCGTCAGTATATGAAAATTACACACAATATAACACTTTATCACCAACAGTACTATTCACACAAAATGCTTCCCGACAAACAGGATTAACAAACCATTAAAACCTTCACAATTGCACAAAATTGTCAAACCCGTATACGACACATCAAAAATTTAATTCTACAAAAATATCATCAGAAGAATGACAAGACAACTACAAATGTTCACTTAAAAACCCACACGTGCAATATAGACTACAAATATAAACTACAAATTACTACAACAATACTACTGTCTACTATTTTTATTATCAAAAGAATTCCAAGGGATGATCCTGGCAGGGTCGCCACGTGCAAGGGAGCTTCATTCTTAACATTAATGAATAAATACAATAATTTTAGTAGCTGTGTGACTGGTTACGAAGTCTGGTAACTGGTTGGCCCTGACTAGTATTAGCACACAATCTGACTGCATAAAATAAATATAAGGAATGACAAGGAATTTCCATTAACACAATTGATTAATTAAGTCCCCTGAAACTAGAAAAGCTACGAAACAAGAAAGCACAAGTGCAACTGTTCCGTATGTGGTAGTGTGACTCAACATACATGTATCTGGTTTGGTTATTTCTCAATGCAACAAATATTTTAAACACCATTTACAATGAACCAATTGAAAAACCAGAAATACTATAATTGCACTTAGGAACCAGAATTACAAGTCTAATAAATGAACACAAGCCAGATGCCTTGTTGGCTGCACCTGTGAGCAAGAGGCATTGTCACTAAAGAAAACTGTAATACCTTTTTACCTCATTATATATTGATGAAAATTTTCCATTACACCAGCATCATAAATCAAAAGCCCATTTCCTCAAATACACTCTGACAATTCCATCTATACATTACACCAACTGAACTGTATCTACTCTCTTGTCCAACAGAACAACTACTGCCCTCGACATCCTCTAAACTACTACTGCACCAGTGGAGGCGGCAGAATAATAATCTTTGGCGCAGTGACTCAGTGTAGCCGCCTTTCAATATATATATATATATATATATATATATATATATATATATATATATATGGACGCGAGCTAATGGCCATCCACTTGCGGTTGTCGGAGTCCCTCTCGGTTTTGGATTGGGAATAGATTGATGCAGCCATAGTAGCACAGCACGTGTCATCACAGAGGACAACCTTGGAAAAGCAGAAAGGGAAATTCAGCCGGCTTTCACAACTGCAGCATGGAAGAGAGCGGAAAACAACAGAACGCGCCGTTATCAACATAACGACAAGAAACATCGATGCGGGTGCCATGTCGGCTCTCAAGAAGGGACTTAATTATGCACCATCGCCGCAGAGTATCCCTTTTGCTGACACAATATGTGGCGTGGAACAAGCAGTTGACTCGATGCCCAGTGAAACTGCAGAATAAATTCGGCGAGAAACGAGCCGCATTCTTTCTAAATCCAAGCCTCCGACTTCGAACATGATAAGAGCTGAGAATAATGGTCTTCTTGAACTCGGCAAAGATCGACACCTCGTAGTCCTACCAGCTGACAAGGGCAATGCAGCCGTCATTATGGAAAGAGCCGACTATAACACGAAGATTCGGTTGATGCTGGAGAAGGAGACATATCAAAAACTGTAAAAGGATCCAACTTCAAGAATAATGAGGAAGACGTAGACGGGCACCTCGACCACCTACATTACATGGCCTTCCAAAGATTCACAAGAACCTTGAGGGAGTTGTCACCACACCTGCAACACAAGACGCCTACTACCAGTAAATTCCGGGATGGGCTCGATGAGGTCTGACGCCAAGTTCAATCACACCCGTGTCCGATCTGGTGAGTTGGGTTCCAACGCATCAACTGGAATTCGCCACTGTGTTCCTCGAACCACCCCATCACACTCCAGGCCTTGTGATACGGCGCGTTATCCTGTTGATAAATACCACTTCTGTCAGGAAACATGATCTTCATGAAGGGGTCTACGTGGTCTGCCACCAGCGTACGATACTCCTCGGTCGTCATGGTGCCTTGCCCGAGCTCCACTGGACCTATGGATGCCCACGCGAGTGTCCCCTAGAGCATAATGGAGCCGACGCCAGCTCGTCTCCGTCCTGCAGAACGTGTGTCAAGGAACTGTTTCCCTGCAATACAACGCATTCATGCCCTCCCTGCAGCATGATAAAGTAGGTGTCGAGATTCATCAGACCATGCAGCTCTCTGCCACTGCTCCAACGTACAGTGCCGATGCTCACGTGACCATTTTAGTCGCAGTTGTCGATGTCGTGGTGTTAACATTGGCACATACATGGGTTGTCGGCTGCGTGTGCATCTACGGAAAGAGATAGAAGGACCGTGAACCTAACGCTAGGAGCTAAATGATTGGACGTCCTCGACATTTCATTCAGCGTGGCGTTCGGAGGCTCGTCTGCTGTGGAACGTAGACCAGACGGTGATCTGTGGCATCTCTGCCGAAAGAGCACAGTGCTGGTGCACTCACAAGTGTTACGGTGCACACCATTTATCGCAAATTGTAGAACAGGGTATTTGACCGCAGATCAATGGAAACGTGGCGGCTCTTCGGATTAATCACAGTTTTGCTACACTAGGTGAACTGTCATCTCCACAAATGCCATCACCTGTGTGAACGGCGGCTCGAAAGGTGCAGGCTGGTGGGAGCAGTATTATGCTATGGGAGCATGAGACCTGTGGTAGTAATCGAAGACACGCTATAACTGCCTACCACTTCATGCTTGATGTCTTCCCTGACGGAGATGACATCTTTCAGCTGTATAACTGCCCGTGCCTCGGAGCCAGAATCGTGCCACAGTAGTTTGAAGTGCACTATAGTGAGCTCACGTTGATCTCTCGGCGACCAAATTCGCCTATTGTAAATCCTATGGAACCGATCCCGGTCGCTATCGGCTGCCATCACCAAGTACGCAAATCAGAGACCCGTTATTTAAGCTAATTACGTGACCTGTGCTTAGACATCTAATGCTGCATACCTCCACACACTTACCAACGAACTGTCGGATCCGTGATACGCAGAATCAGTTGCATAGCCGGACAAACAAGCTATTAAGCAAGTGCTTATGTCGCTTGGAACCATCAGTATAAATTACGAACTGTAAATGACGGTGAACAGATAGATTCCTTTCTTTCTATATTTGAGAAGTGCGTTAGGCAACTTACCATGCCATGCAGTAGTAAACCGAAAATACGGAAAGCTAGTTGAATAATAACACCCAGGGCATTGCACTGGATGGCGAGTAACTCATTAAAAAGCGATGTAGCATGTTGTCTGCGTGGAGGGAGCGAGATAACACCGATAATTTTCTAGATGTGTTGAACTACATATCAGAGAAGGTCAACAGCACACTAGAATTTTCGCTGACAATGTTGTCGATGAGAGCTCATTTTCTTTACACGAAGTGGAAGTATTGTCCAAGTCAAAAGCGTTTCCTGTGGTCCCACAATGGCGATACGTTTCACTGGAACAATATTTCCACTTGGTGGAAGGAAAAACAGGTCTCTTCCAGTGTGGATACTTTCAGACTAATGGCCATATCAAAGAGGAGTATCCCGCTGTCAGCAGATAACAATGTTAGAGGTGAGTAGCATCAGTGTTGACGAAGGCGAACGTAAGACGAATTTGTGCAAAGGGTTTTGGGACAAGCAGCGCACCGGAAAAATAATTGCAAAAAAGACGCCACTGTGATCCATTATAGGTTTGTTCCAGCTTTTTCAGTCCACATGAAGCGGAGTGACAACAGACATGGAATGAATCCAGAGGCATTGTGCTGGAATTGGAACAGGCCGCCAGGAAGTCTAACAAAATGAGAACAAGGCAAGATATTAGGGCACGTACAGAGGCATACACACAGTCGTTTTTGCCTCGCTCAGTAGGATAATAGGGTAGGACAGAAATCGTATCAGTAACGTTATACAGTTCGATGTCTTGGGGGCGGTATATTGCGGAGGATATAGAGGGCGGTAACAGTAACTGTTTACAATGTACCACGGTGAGACAAACAATTTGGTACAGGACAATCGTGGGCTGTCAACCCGGGAAACATCCCCAAATTGGCCTACATAGGCTACAGCGATTGAGATCTAGAGTGTCCTAATTCTCTTATGCTACGATCTTAAGATGGTCACCGTACTGAATTTTCGTATTTCGTTAACATTAGTAGTTTAAACTTTTCCATGAACTTAATGAAAGAAGAGAGGATTTCCGTAAATGTTATACAAAACTAATTATATTTGAAAGCCGATCTAAATGTCACCCTTGCAAGCACAGCAGCCTCGTAATAGGAAGGTAGGAGAAAAAATATGTTTTAATAACTAGTTTTACGTTGTTAAGAATCACAAAATTTTGAGTTAAAATCCAAAAATCTTCAGTTCTACAATTAGTAAGTGCCCCAACAACGTGCATTTAATGTTCAAGGACCATTTTTGAGAAATAAGGGAAACGAGCTGCAACATCGCGAGTCAATGTGCAATAGCATATATTGCACTACTCTGCAGTACGGCTCTTAGCTTTGGAGCCATTGGCGGTGATAGAAACAGACGCTTGTATCATAGCATGACTCATTCGCACCTGTCGCTAGCCTAGCCGTGGGAAGCGGTACCTGTGTCAATTCGAGCGACAGATTATTCAAGCCCCTAAGAATCTTAATAAACAATACTAAATATTAATCAATTTAGTTAAAACTCAGTATACTGCCCTTTGTTATTAAAAAGAAGATTGTGTACAAATCTCAGTTTCCTATCTGGAATACTTTCAGAGTTAGGGAAAATTACCTAAAACACCCCAAACCGGCAACTGTAAGATTAAAGTCAGTTAGGATTCATAGCAATTTGTCTTTTAGCACCATTTGTAATTATTACTAAAGTTCACAAAATGGCAGGACAATTTATTCAGATTTTCATAATTAAAGAACGTTAACTACTTCTCATTTTCCTTAATATAAAATTCAGAAAAGATTATTATTTAGTGAATATGCTGTTGCGTGAGTAAATGAGAATGAGTGAGAGTGTGTATGTGGGACATACGTAAAGATTCAATGTTATATGATGTACAGCATTATGTAACTGTGTCATGGGAAAGCTGTGTTTTCCCCACCTTGCTGCTGACGTATGTCCAAGGGTACTTGCTTTTGTAAGAAGGCAGTCAGAGTAGTCGTTTGTAGAGTAATAGTTTTCTAAAGTTATTTCAAGATTAGTTTTCTTTTCCACCTACCTCAGTACGGCGTCTGATCACCAGCCCGGTTCTCTGCATACGCAGATACTGTTCAGACGATGTTAAAAGCAGCGTTGAAGAAAAACACCGTCAATAATTACATTTCCAAAGTCCGCGTAAACTCTGGTACCAAGCTATCCTGTAATGTGTTACAACAATTTTCGGATGGAGAGCGATTGCTTCATCTCTTTAATAAAATGTCAGATTTCTGCAACGTGTTCTTTCATTTCTTTAGGTTCAAAATAAACACTTGCTGCCAGAAAGACTTTAATTAACGAAAAACATCACTGTCCTCAGCTCATAGTAATGCGACATTCAAAATCTCGCGCAATGCGCATGCGCTGTAGTTTAAGCAACTTCTGTACATTTATTTGAGGTTGTTGATGTCCCCTATACGATTGTGGTTAGCTGCAAAGACTTATCGGTTACAGCATGTGTGTTAGTGTAGATGAAGATATACAGCATTATTGGCATTCCTATAGCTGCAATGCAATAAATTTTCAGGAATAGGAAAACATATGGAGATTTTTACGTTTTAATCTACAGGATACTTCAAAAAGATTCGTCTGATTTCAGTTTACCTTCTACTAGAATGAAAATAGAATCTTGTGTAAAATTTTAGTTTCTAAAACAGCCATACGATTTTACAAGGTTGTAACTTTTGAATGTATGAACATACAGCCATCGATAATATTTTACGATCACGTTTAGGATCGAAGTTTTCATTTATTTTTCAGAAACGTTTACCCCGTGGCCGCCTTGGGGCCCGCGGAAACCTTCGTGACGATGGCCAAACTGGTCCCAAACCTTTGCGCGCATATCTGCAGTTAGTGCGACCGCTGCTGTTCTTACGCAGTACTGTAGTTCAGCAAAAGCTGCATGAAGCGGAGACACGCAGATCCAGTCTTTCAGAAACCAACAAAGCAAAAAAAAAAAAAAAAAAAAAAGGAAAATGATCTATCGATCTTGTGATTTGTTTTGCAATCTGGACGCCCATTGCAGCCGACACGAAGTTGCAGTCTCGTAACCTCCAAGGCAAATCAAACCACAAAGCTGTAACCGCACTGCACTCGATCAGACGGAGAAAAAAAGAAAACACTTTTTGTGTGTTATCCCCATTCCTACTCGATGCACATATGCATCTTCTGTACTGATAATAAAACCGTAATACGTGTCTGTATGTTTGTCTGTTTGAACACACTAATCTCCAAAACTACCCAACGAATTTTCATAGGGTTTCCAAAGTTAAATTGAGCACAGCTTGTGGTAACATATACAGTGGTGAAAATATTTATTGCATCGCCATGAATACGTCATCTTTTTGTCTTTTGCAGCAATTTGCTTCAGGTTCCCATTGTTGTCCCGTTGTTGCTAAACTTCTGCACGCATGTTTTCCAACAATACACAACTCCTTGTTGTTGTCGTTTGGTTTTACAATGAAACCAGTGTTTATACAGCCATTTTGAGTTGAGACTTTGCAGTGAGAAGATGGGCAGGTCAGTTGAATTACCGCCAGAAAAGAAAGTTGCTATACTTGCTTATTCGTCTGTTGACCTCAGCACCAGGGAGATAGCCTCTAAGGCAGGATTTAATAAGTCAACGATTTCGAGGTTACTGACAAAATACAGAGAAAAAGGAAATGCTGATCGTGAGAAAGGAAGAGGTCGGAAAACAGGACAGGCTATTGCAAAGGCTTTCGCTCGACGATCATCGCCTGTCATCAACTGAACTAAAGTGGGACTGGGAAGAAATGTGTGATATCTCGGTAACCAGTAGAACTTTAAGAAATGGACTACTGGATGCTGGACGCTCAGCCCGTCGTCCTAGAAGGAAGCCTGTATTCACAAAGATAATGCGACAACGGCGACTACAATGGGCAAAGGCACATGTGACATGGACACCAGAGATGTGGAACAAAGTAATATTTTCAGACCACTCCAAATTTAATCTGCATGGCTCAGATGGGAAAGTAAGTGTTCGTGCGTCGAAGAAAAGGTGAAGAATTTCTGCCATCATGCGTAACACATACTGTCAAACACCCACAGAGAAAGATGTTCTAGGGGTACATTTGCAGTCATGGAATAGGTCGTCTGGATTTCATGAATGGCACTATCAACGCAGATGCCTACATAAGCTTCCTTGAAAGGAAGCTTACGCCAACCATTAGAGAGCACTTTGGAGTTGTTTCCAATTGCATTTTTGAGGCTGACTCCATTCCTTGTCATAGAGCTTTGATGGTGAGTCCTATGACTAATATTTGAACCAAACACGAAGCAGATTACTTTCTTGGTTAATTATCACGTACTTCTACATTTCATTTAAAATCTTTCCTTCGACAAAATGGGGTTCGAGTATTCGAGTAGCCTGGAAACAGCCCTGATCTTAATCCTATTGAGAACTGTTGGAAGGTTACGGGAAATGCTATCACCAAAAAGAAGTCACGGAATAAACAGGAGCTGTTGAAGACCCTTGTGCGTATGCGGTTTCGTGAGCTGAGTGAGGAGTACATTAGAAGGTCAATTATTTCAGTGCCTTCATTATGTCAAGCGGTGATTAAGGAGCGTGGTGGAGCAACAAAGTATTAAATGCAACAGTGTCTTCATATGAAGCAATCCAAAAACTTAAATCCATCAGTGTTATATTAGAACATTAAATGCAGTGTTTCTTTCAACATTAGTATTTACATTTCAGAATAGCAAACAGAATAGCTGACACATCCACTTACACTCATTTTTCAAGAAAGTGTTAAATTATGAAAAACAAACGTTTTTATAGGAACTAAAATTAAAAATCAAAAGAAATTGACAAAAATTAATGTGTATTCTCATTTCCGATATAAATCAAGAGAAATGAGGCAAATTTAGCTCAGTTCTTCAATTATTGTAACAAAAATTGATAATTGTAAGAGGTGATACAATAAATATATCCACCACGGTAGTCTTCATTTAATAGAAACCAGGATCGCCATTTGAAGAACATAACATGGCATGGAGAAACCTATTTATTAATAGAAGAAAGGGTTTGCTCTTTCATGTTTGAACTATGTTATATTAGTGAAAATGCATTATTGATCTGCGTGTCGTATGTAATATGATTCAATGTAATGAACAGAATGCTTACACAGTTCTCAGCTTGTTTAAGCCATCCATCCATAATCATATTTTTTCCACGATTAAACTACTAAAGCGATTTCGATGAAATTTCGTATGGAGATAGCTTGAACATTGAGGGAGAACAAGGACTACTTTAGAGACCAAAAGAACAAAGACCTCTAAAAGTGTGAAGCAGGTGATGGGTTATCCCTCTGCATTCACCACTTGGCAGCTGTGCTGTGCATACTGCATGCATTTGGGCAGCCGCGCGGAGGTTTGTGTGTAAGTCTAGGGACGGGTCACACACATTTAATCATTTGCATTTGGTCAGTGGATAGGTGGGGCTGGGGGTGCAAATAGCCAGCTATGCTTACAAGAACAGCCAGACATGTGAGGGTAGCTGACATTACTGCACATACAACAGATTACTTACTCACCACTATTCATCGTAACAAAATTGTTACAGGCGGCTATGCTAGAATCTCACTAACTCGTTTGGTTGTAAATGACAAACCGAGCTGAGTTCTGTCTGCATCAGCGAGGCCGCAAGCGACGACAACATGAACCCACATCTTACAGCTGGCGCCAATGGGAACCTTTACTTTTGATGCTGAAGTCGGAAACGTATCCCATGTGTCTTTCATTGATGAAGAAGATAGATACTTGAGAAACTGGATGTACCTCTTTGAAACACTCTGTAATTTACTTCGGACAACGATACCCAAAAAATACTGTCTTATTAAAATACTCTAATTATGAGCATATTCGACAAAGGAATCTCTATACCGCTAGCTCATGTTTGGTTTCTAATTCCTTTGCAGAGACGTGTCTTTCTTTCCCATCTAAACTCAAGCGGAATGGTGGATGTAAAGGGAAAGTGAAGTAGAATTCTTGAGAGTAAGTTGGCACCAGGAACCGAACGCCGGCGATTCCCTGCGGAATGGCGATGGCGGCAGCCACGCCTTTGATCTGACGCTATCTGCTAATGAGAGAGCGCCGCTTCTGATTTCCCTGGAGCAGAGGCCGGCGCCGGTAATTTCCGCCAAGGTGTAAACCTGCCCGATTGGCACTGCGATGCGTCGTTACACATCTCCCTGCTCGCCGATATCAATTTAGTCAAATCGCCACACACACATAATAAGTCATCTGCACATTTTGATTTTTTTATCCTCCATAACTAGAAACTAGTTTACGTTTAGTGAGGACCAATCTCTCCTTTTCTTATTAACTGAAAAAGACCGTACGCGCAAGCTCAATGTGTCTCATAAGAGCTTACCCATTGGTCGAAACAATACAGACTGCCCGAGAAAGAGAGGTAAACACCAAAGCTACATGGTCTGATGCCAGCGTGACATTGTACAAGTGCAAACCACCGGCAGGCATTCAGTTATTGGGTTTGTAATTCTCCGTGACAAATAGAATGGGCATCACCACATACTGGCGTTCTTCCTATGCATTGTTGTTGCCGAGACTCTTATAACTGCCATCTGCTTTCTGTACAAATTGTAAATAGCCTTTCGCTCCCTGTATTTTACTCCTGCCACCTTCAGAATTTGAAAGAGAGTATTCCAGTCAACATTGTCAAAAGCTTTCCGTAAGTCTAAAAATGCTAGAAATGTAGGTTTGCCTTTTCTTAATCTAGCTTCTGAGGTAAGTCGTAGGGTCAGTATTGCCTCACGTGTTCCCATATTTCTACGGAATCCAAACTGATCTTCCCCGAGGTCGGCTTCTACCAATTTTTCCATTCGTCTGTAAACAATTCGCGTTAGTATTTTGCAGCCGTGACTTATTAAACTGATAGTTCGGTAATTTTCACGCCTGCTTTCTTTGGTATTGGAATTATTATATTCTTCTTGAAGTCTGAGGGTATTTCGCCTGTCTCATACATGTTGCTCACCAGATGGTAGAGTTTTGTCAGGACTGGCTCTCCCAAGGTTGTCAGTAGTTGTAATGGAATGTTGTCTACTCCCGGGGAATTGTTTCCACTTAGGTCTTTCAGTGCTCTGTCATACTCTTCACGCAGTATCATATCTCCCATTTCATCTTCATCTACCTCCTCTTCCATTTCGATAATATTGTCCTCAAGAACATCGCCCGTGTATAGACCCTCTATGTACTCCTTCCACCTCTCTGCTTTCCCTTCTTTGCTTAGACCTGGGTTTCCATCTGTGCTCTTGATATTCATGCAAGTGGTTCTGTTTTCTCCAAAAAACTATTAAATTTTCATCTCCCTTCACTACCTGAATAATTTTCCTGTAGGCAGTATCTATCTTACCCCTCATGAGATAAGCCTCTACGTCCTTACATTTGTCCTCTAGCCATCCCTGCTTAGTCATTTTGCACTTCTTGTCGATCTCATTTTTGAGACGTTTGTATTCCTTTTTGCCTGCTTCACTTGCTGCATCTTTATATTTTCTCCTTTCATCAATTAAATTCAGTATCTCTTCTGTTACCCAAGGATTTCTACTAGCCCTCTTCTTTTTACCTACTTCGTCCTCTGCTGCCTTCACTATTTCATTCCTCAAAACTACCCATTCTTCTTCTACTGTATTTCTTTCCCCCATTCCTGTCAATTGTTCCCTTATGCTCTCCCTGAAACTCTGTACAACCTCTGGTTCTTTCAGTTTATCCAGGTCCCATCTCCTTAAATTCCCACTTTTTGCAGTTTCCTCAGTTTTAATCTACAATACATAACCAATAGATTGTGGCCAGAGTCCACATCTGCCCCTGGAAATGTCTTACAATTTAAAATCTGGTCCCTAAATCTCTGTCTTACCATTATATAATCTATCAGAAACCTTTTAGTATCTCCAGGGTTCTTCCATGTAGATAACCTTCTTTCATGATTTTTGAACCAAGTATTACCTATGATTAAGTTATGCTCTGTGCAAAATTCTGCCAGGTGGCTTCCTCTTTCATTTCTTAGCCCTAATCCATATTCACTGTGGTGTTACGGCCAGGCACCACAATTGCTAGGTGGTAGCCTTTAAATCGGCCGCGGTCCGTTAGTATACGTCGGACCCGCGTGCCGCCACACGGCAGGTCTAGAGAGACTTCCTAGCACTCGCCCCAGTTGTACAACCGACTTTGCTAGCGATGGTTCACTGACAAAGTGCGCTCTCACTTGCCGAGACGATAGTTTAACATAGCCTTCAGCTACGTCATTTGCTACGACCTAGCAAGGCGCCATTATCAGTTACTATTGATATTGATTCATGTATCGTCAGACCGACGTTCACCATTAACGGATTAAAGTTAAGTATTCCACCAGCTACGTCCGTTTTTCTAAATTCTAATTTCCTTGTCCTGTTGCAGACCTCACGCCAGCCTGCGTGAGCTAAAACGCGTGCCTTTCGGCCTCCTCTAGAAACACGGTGTTGGCTCTCCTGCCAACCAAAACATTCACCTACTATGTTTCCTTCTCTTCCTTTTCCTACTGTCGAATTCCAGTCACCCATGACTATTAAATTTTCATCTCCCTTCACTACCTGAATAATTTCTTTTATCTCATCATACATTTCATCAACTTCTTCATCATCTGCAGAGGTAGTTGGCATATGAACTTGTACTACTGTAGTAGGCGTAAGCTTCGTGTCTATCTTGGCCACAACAATGCGTTCACTACGCTGTTTGTAGTAGCTTACCCGCACTCCTATTTTTTTCATTATTAAACCTACTCCAGCGTTACCTCTATTTGATTTTATATTTATAATCCTGTAATCACCTGACCAATAGTCTTGTTCCTCCTGCCACCGAACTTCACTAATTCCCACTATATCTAACTTTAACCTATCCATTTCCCTTTTTAAATTTTCTAACCTACCTTCCCTATTAAGGGATCTGACATTCAACACTCCGATCCGTAGAACGCCAGTTTTCTTTCCCCTGATAACGACGTCCTCTTGAGTAGTCCCCGCCCGGAGATCCGAATGGGGGACTATTTTACCTCCGGAATATTTTACCCAAGAGGACGCCATCATCATTTAATCATACAGTAAAGCTGCATGCCCTCGGGAAAAATTACGGCCGTAGTTTCCCCTTGCTTTCAGCCGTTCGCAGTACCAGCACACCAAGGCCGTTTTAGTTAGTGTTACAAGGCCAGATCAGTCAATCATCCAGACTGTTGCCCCTGTAACTACTGAAAAGGCTGCTGCCCCTCTTCAGGAACCACACGTTTGTCTGGCCTCTCAACAGATACCCCTCCGTTGTGGTTGCACCTACGCTATGGCTATCTGTATCGCTGAGGCACGCAAGCCTCCCCACCAACGGCAAGGTCCATGGTTCATGGGGGTGGGGAGGATACATAATTCAAAACTGAAAAAGGCTAATAAATTTTACATTTAGGGGGCTGATTTAACGTAATTAATACCATCCCTGTTTTATTAGTTATGAATGTAGACATGTACTTCAAATTTCAACGTTGGCGCCTGTGACGTTGTCCAGTCGCCTCAAACGGCCGAGTACGGAATCAACACTCATCTGGAGAAAGTCGTGTGGGCTGTTTCTGCAATCTTCACCGAATCTGTGTTTTAAATCCCTCCAGTGTACGACGTTTAGTTCGGTAAACCTCACATTTTGTCCAACCCTCATAAAAGAAGTCACATGGTGTCAGGTCTGGAGTTCTTTCAAGTCACTCATAGAGTAGACATCTTCCTAGCGAACGTCCTGTAAATTTCTCATTCAACCACACATGCACGACATGTGCAAAGGGAGGTGGTGCGCCATCGAGTATAAGAAAAATGACTTTGAAGTTATCCCTTGCAGATACTGTGCGCCAAGCATAATTTTCAAGCATCTTCTGGTAGCGTTCAGCTCTTCTCCACCGTAACATCAAGGTTCTGTTCGTGAAGAAAACGGTTGCACAATATACGAAAAAAGTGACTCAATCTTGTTGCTAAATTTAGCTATATGTGATAAAAACGATTTCAACTTCTTCTCCGTAATGTTCATCATGAAGTTTGATTAATTAAAATCAAAAGAACCCGTTATACATCAAAACATAACCAACGTAACCACGGCAGAGCCTGTTAGCAAACTCAAAATGAACGTAAAATAGTTCGCAGTTAGTTTCGTAAACGACGGTGAAGCACGTTGGTTCTGTTGTAAATGAACACCCAAAAAAATTGCACTTGGTCATAACTATGCGGTAATGTGACATCCTGCTCTTGTCGAAAAAGCGTATCTCATCATACGGGCTTTATCTGTCACTAGTAAAAGTGAGAACTCTCTAAAACGTCTAAATATATTGCAGACTTTCATTTCTGGACTCTGCAGCACATTTATTATATGCAACTGCTAACCAATAAACAGGTATGCACCACACAATGATGCTTGAACGACAACCGACATAGGCATAGATGAAACGATCTTCCAAAGATCCTATCGGAGCAGAAATACAGGCGAATATGCTCCTGCAACTAAAAGGGTGGACTTCTAGCTGCCACGTCTTTCTCAGCACTTTTAAAACTTATCCTAAAAATTTTGGCATTCAAATATATTCACGCTCTTTTGTGGATGCAACTCTCGTCTTACTACCACAAGCTCCCCTAACTCCAACACGTTGACACCCACCAGCACACCGCCGTACGCCGCCCACACGCATTCACTGCCACTTTCCTGTTGTCACTGAGTAGTACAGCCTAACTCTTTGTCATTACCTCTTTGTGTCTCTTTGTCGTCGTCTCCTGCGTCACAGACACTCTCCTTCGTTCTGTCCTACTACTTCTGTCTTCTCTCAGTATCACTGTGTCCCTCTTGCTTTCTCTTACTTCTACTGTCTCACTCCTTTCTTGCTACTACTGCTGCTGTCTCTTATCACTGTCGCTATCTCTCTCTTACTCATGGTCATTGTCAACTGCCTCTCATTATCACTGGCTCTCACCCACCTCCATTTGCAAACAGAATGTCATCAGCATGTTATGCCCTTAGAATCCTATCATCAGTGTGTAACATGCAGTGTCTTTTAGTTACATATTATTCATATTTACACTCAGTTCTTAGTTATGGCATTCTTTTTTGGGGAACAAAACATGATCACAATTTTCAAACTCCATAAAAGAGCCGTAAGAATAATAACCAAAAATACTAGTCGAACTCATTGTAAAGATCTGTTCAGAACACTTGGGATTTTAACTGCTCCATGTGAATACATTTACCAGTCAGTTATACACATGAAAAATTACATTGGTAATGACTGCACAAATAGCTCTATCCATGACCATGCAACAAGAGATAGACTTAACTTACATTTACCAAGAAAAAATAAACATAAAACTCAAGACAACAGTTTCTACTAAGGAATAAATCTGTACAATAAATTACCAAAAGAGATTAAGGAAACTGCAAAAATACACTTATTTATAAAGGTAGCTAAAAGTACCTGTTACGCAATACTTAGATTACTTAGATAAAACGGAGTAGGGGTTTGATAAAAAATGTTGTACGAATAAATAATAATGATGATAATTATAAAACATCCAACATTCCACATAACACCTTCACCTTATGTTTTTTCCGTTTTTATTCCTTTCTAAAAATACTTACCTCCAAGCTATGCATAGCGCAATACTAACAACACTTCCTCTATGTGAGCTCAACATCTCACTCATTATGGAGGGATGCTGACTCAGTTTTTCAGGATAGCAAATTGGAAGTTGCGTTACAGAAAATGGCCCAGAGATCACCAGTGTGTGTGTGTGTGTGTGTGTGTATGTGTGTGTGTGTGTAGTGAGAGAAGTGTTATGAAACAATGTGTGTATAATGTGTGCAGTGACTGATAGATATGAGTGAACGATGTGGCATTACATTATTTAATAAGTTATTTGTAAAAAATGTATTGTACACCAGGAGTAAATCTAATGATTATGTCTAGCTAGAAGTCTGTAAATAAATGTGTACACGAATTAGTTGATTTTAAATTGGTAAATACTTTGACATGTCCTGCATACTTGTAAAAGAGATCTACAGATGATTAAAGCTACTACTACTACTACTACTACTAAACCTCCACTTTATTCCTCTTACTTTCCTTCACGTCCTTCTATCGGCATAAAGAGTCATGAATATGTTCGTATGCCATTTTGCTGAGAAAATTTTTAAAGGTGCTGAGTAAGGTAGAATGAGACAGTGGTACGTCCGATCTTGTGTAGTGTAGTGCTGCGTAGTGTAGTCCACAATCATAAATTACAAAATTTGTGTTCTACCAATGTTTCATAGTGTAGCAGCCAATTAGAGTGTACCTTCTGGATTAAGGATGAAAATATATCTGTGCGCCAGATGGGCAAATCGTAGTATGTGAACATTCATTTTATAAATTGTTATTATCATATTTCTTTTTATGTATAAATTATATGTTGATTTTTCCCCTAAAAACACACAATATTTATAATGAAAAACGCATTTGAAATTATGTTAAAATATTATGTGCTATATTCATGCCATTTTATCTGTTTCTGTATGTACATAACAGGCTAAACAAAATAATAAATAAATGAATAAATTGCCACATTATCGAATGTGAAAATCTCGTCACGTGCAACAGCTGACAATAGAAGACTGCGATCGCGGAATGGGGCATGGAGTGTCGATGTTGGGCTGCCACGAAGAATGCACTCAAGTCTTTAATTATATCGTCTGGAGTGGTGAAGCCGTACTCCATATGAGAAATTTTTTCAATCGACACAGTTGGCGTTTTAATGATGCTGCCACCATTTGACTATGGCTATTTTCTTTGATTTTTATATGATCCTGATTTCGGCCTAAGTCCATTTTCAAGCCACAAAAACTGGAACAGTCAACATAAGTATAAATCACAATATCAGGAAACATGGCAACCATGAAAAATAGTGTATAAATACGATGATTCTTATTTGAATGTCAAAAGACATCACACTGGTCACATAAGCCACATCTGTCATGAGTAAAAGTTAGAACATCCCCAAAAAGTCTAAATATATGGCAGGGTTCCACTTCAGGACGCTATAGCGCAACTGTGATATGAAATTGCTAACATGTAACAAGTTGTGCGCCACAACTGACATGGACGTAGATAAAAAGATCTTCCAAAGATCGCCTGAGAGACATCACAGTCTGCACAGTGCAATATGTGGTGTGTTAGGGAACAAGTTGGCTGAACTGTTTATTTTGCATGGTTACCTTAGCACACGTTGGTACATAGCTCTTTACAGTCAGAGTCTTTTAATCAGAAGCCTATGAGCCATTTTGGCTCTCCCTTAGGAGCATTTTTCCGTCGGTTCCTTCTTTTTTCGCCCACAGCGGGGCATCTCACTCATGTGAAAAGAACTTTATGGGCCAATAAAACCTTGATCGTTCACTTATGTAAAATTGAAATAACTCAAAACGAATTTTACACCTCAGACCGGATTTTATGTGCACGAAGATTTTACATGAGCAGTCACATTATGAACTACGTTTAAGCTTCTGGCCGGATTTTTCGTGCCTATTTTACGTGTTCTAGTAGGGTAACTTCGAACCCCCGTATCTCGGAAACGGGTGAGGATATCAAGGAAATTTTCAAGGCTGTTCGGTATCGCTATCTTAGGAATATACCGTAAAAATTAGACAATTGGAATCAGCGGTTTGGTTTTGGTACCCAAAAGAACGAAGATTCTGCGGCGTTTCTCGATAACGTATAAAGGTTTCTGAAAACTGGAAGATGGGATTTCTTTATAAATGTCTAGAGAATATAACGTTAGAACGTGGGCAATTTGCTGTCACCATTTATTTAGAATTCTCCTTCACCGGTTTTAAGTGCGCATTTGACGTGTGCGTGTAACTTAAATTTGAACATCTGTATCTCGGAAACGGATAAAAATATCGACAAAATTTCCATGATTTTTTGGCAATGGGATTTTAGAAATATGTGGTAAAGCTTTCAGCATATGCAGTCCATAGCTGTTGTAGAATCCCTGGCTCGCTTTTGGTACGTAACAATGAAAAAAAAACTAGGGGCTTTTAAAGGAGTCGCTCAAGAACTAATGGCGCTTGCATAAGCCCCTTCTAATGCAAGAAGAACCAACCAATTTTATACAGTTGCATAAGCTGGAGGAAGTAAATAATATTCATAATTTAACCCCCCTACTCTTGGTCAGTGACACAAACACGATCCTTCTGTTGGGTATACAAATTTTCCTTAGCCCAAAGGCTATCCAAAAGATTTGACCTACCTTTGTGTCACCAACTGAACCCAACGTATGGGCCCCGGAAGAATCCAGTTTTTATGGTTGGCTGGTTGATTTGGGGGAGGGGATCAAACAGCGAGATCATCGGCCCCATCGGATCAGGGAAGGATGCGGAAGGAAGTCGGCTGTGCCCTTTCAGTGGAACTGTGCCGACATTTCCCTGAAATGATTTGGGAAAATCACAGAAAACCTAAATCAGGATGGCCAGACGCTCGATTAAACCGTCGTCCTCCTGAATGTGAGTCCAGTGTGATAACCACTGCGTTACCTCGCTCGGTCTGTTTTTATGCACGGCTTTTTGAATCATTTTAAGCAGCCCATGCTGTCGCGTGAGTACCGAATGCTGTGTGAAGCTCCTCTGACTACAGCCGCCTGTACTGTAGAAAATGTGCGAACGAGCGGTCGCCGAGAAGAAAAAGGAGGAAGGGGAGGCAGCGAGAGAAATGGAACATATGGCGAGCGAGGACTGCATGTCTGGTCAGTCAGCCAGATGTTTGCTGCTATATCGGTGCCAGTATGGCAACATGATCACGAAGCAACCTCACGCGTACCTGGGCAAGCAGACAGACCTCATTTCATGACGTATATGTACTCACTACTTCCCTTACGATTCCATTGATTTCAAAACTCCTACAGTTACTTTATAATATCCGTCTACTCTCCAGACACCCTGAATTCTACTAGTTCATTAAGGGGCTCCGGAACGCCCTATACTTGCAATGTAAAAATAACGCTTATAAATTACATCTTTCCTCACAAAGTATTTGAGGTAGGAAGTTGAACTTTTTACAGATTATTTATTGGAATATGGGCTACAACTTAACACAGGGATTTTACAAAATTTTAGTTCACTTATTGAAGGTGATTTTTTTTCAATTGTAATGAAAATTCACAACATTTTTTTGCAATTTTCTATTTATATATTCAAAAATATACAGTTTTTTGGAAAAAGGCTGTGTTAAATTATGCAGAAGGTACTGTGTAACATTTACTGAAAGTTTGAAACAAATATGCTTGGAAGATCCTTAGAAAACATGTAATTAGTATGAGAAAATAAAAGTTACTTCATCGTCTGCAAACTCCTCCTCCAGCTTCCTCTTGTTCCTCCTCCTGTTTACTCTTGCTTGTATTTCTAGACTCTTTACAGCCCTGTCTGCAGCCCGAAGGCGTTCCTTGTCTAAAGCAAGCATCGCTCGTTGTTGTGTTCGTAGATTTTGCTACCATTTTATTCAGTTGCAGTTACTGCAACACTGTTCCAAAAGGTGGTCATGTATGAACACTTATCACATTTCAGTTGTATTTCACTAGCAAGTCCTACGTGCTTTATTATGGAGAGTTCCAGACCAACTTCACTACAATGAATACATCTTACACAGTTTGAAAAAATTCCTTTGAGAACCGACATATCAAATATTTCATTCACATCTGATTCGCCCATAAAACATTCATAGTTTTCACTCATTGAACCAAGCTTCTTCTGTGAAGTATTTTCTTTCCCACTTTGACTGGTATGGGCAGGTGTACTTGAGAAGTTATGTTCACTCACTTGGTTATCGTCTTTATTGTTTACAGCAATAACACATACCTTTGGCTTTCCAACATTTCTCCTTTTCTTAAAAGCCTTCAGAGGATTTCTAATAACTTTACTTTTACTCATTATTATACTTCAACAAAACAGAGACTCAAGAAACAGAATTAATTACGAATATTTTCGAGATAACGACAGAGTAAATAAACATGAAAAAATCGACAATCACACCAGCGATATATATTGAACCATCACAGGTTAGCCACAACACATAATTTATCTCATCACTAAAATGTACCTGATGAACACCGACGTTAATAACACCACCATTTGACAGCAGTTTAACAGCGCCACAGTGGGTCACGCCCATGTAGAACGCATTTCAAAAAAAATTTAAAAATAGTTGTAGTCTTCGGAAGTGAATAAATTATATATCTATTAAAAGGTAATAGTCTGCAGATTCAGAAAACGCAAAAAAGTAAAAATTGAACTTTTCATGATTTTGAGCCTTTCCGGAGCCCCTTAATATACAAAGTGAAAAGCACTTTCCCGGGGCACGACAGCAGCTACTTCTACCCGTATCATGGTCTCTGCATCCAAGAAAACCTGCTGCATTCTCCCTACCGAGAAATTACCACGGTGAAGAGCGTCTTAGAAGTTGTGCATCGTAGCGCTTCCTTAACAATTTCACAAAATTCCTTATTATTCTTCATTCCTCGTTGAGCCTTGTGGGGGTTGACTATGCTGCAATAATCTCAGGTGTGATAATATTCGGGCATTATGGTGAACATTCCAACTGGGCTGAGAATGACGTTGAATCATGCCCAGTCCTGCACCCTCCAAGTTCCTCAAGGAACTCAGGCACCTGAATAAGAAAGTATGCTGAATCTTCATCCTGCAATTACGACCATAGGCTGTTCCCCGTTTACAACTGCTCTGCAGAATGGAATATTCTGGACACCAGAAAGCCACGTTCCCCCTCTAAGGACAGCGATATAACGCAGATTCATCGTAGAATACCGCTGTTTAACGGGACACGGCATTTGGAAAGTGCGGCAGGCTGCAGCTCGCAAATAACTGAGTGACAAATTTCTGTACAAATTCTTTCCTCTTCAAACGTCCCCTTTGTGGTTATGTACTGTTCAGCACGGTATTTGAAGTTGAGGTGTTATTTAGCGGATGCACATCACTGCAGCCTGCTCAGTTCATTGCACGATGGTGGCACACTTTCCCTCTGGTTTTTCTTTACTTCCACTGCGCAACGTGTCATTCAGAGAACCTCAATCAAAAGCACGTCTCTCCCAATTAGGCAGTGTTGGCACCTCTCCTAAGCGATCTCTAAAATACATCCATTATCTCTGTCCTTGTTTTACTTCCTGTGTAGTAGATGGACACAATTTTAACTTACAGCGAGCCTGCAAGAAACACGCCAATGGTGAGAGGCAAGCACCCCAGTGGTGAGGCAACAAGTCTCACCCAAATCAAGCACCCCAAATGTGAGAGGCAAGGAGTCTCACTCAAATCAAGGTGAGACACAAGGTGACTCACTCAAAGCAAGCACTCCAGTGGTGACACGCAAGGGGTCTCACCCAAATAGGTGAGAGGCAAGGGGACTCACCCAAATCAAGCTCCCCAAAGGTGACAGGCAAGGGGATTCATACAAAACAAGCACCCTAGTGGTGAGAGGACAGGGATATCACCCAAATCAAGCTCCCTATAAGTGAGAGGCAAGGGTTCTCACCCAAATCAAGCACCCCCATGAGTGAGAGGCAAGGGGTCTCACCCAAATCAAGCATCCCAAAGGTGAGAGGCAAGGGCTCTCACCCAAATGAAGCCCCGTGAAGGTGAGAGGCAAGGGGACTCACCCAAATCAAGTATCCCAAAGGTCAGAGGCAAGGGCTCTCACCCAAATGAAGCCCCATGAAGGTGAGAGGCAAGGGGACTCACCCAAATCAAGCACCCAGTAGTGAGGCCAGGGGACTAACCCAAATCTATCATCCCACAAGTGAGAGGAAAGGGTTCTCACCCAAATAAAGCTCGGTGAAGGTGAGAGGCAAGGGGACTCACCCAAATCAAGCTCCGAAAATGTGAGAGGCAAGGGGACTTGCCCAAATCAAGCACCCCATAGGTAGGCAAGAGGTGTCACCCAAATCAAGCATCACAAAGGTGAGAGGGAAGGGGTCTCACCCAAATCAAGCACCCCAAAGGTGAGAGTCAAGGGGACTCGCCCAAATCAAGCACCCTAATGGTGAGAGCACACGGGTCTCACCCAAATGAAACACCCCATAGGTAGGCAAGAGGTCTCACCCAAATCAAGCATCACAAAGGTGAGAGGGAAGGGGTCTCACCGAAATCAAGCACCCCAAAGGTGAGAGTCAAGGGGACTCGCTCAAATCAAGCAGCACCCCAGTGGTGAGAGGCAAGGATACTCACTAATATCCTGATGGGAACAGAAATCAGATACATGCACGTGATTGTTCCAGACACTGGAACAGCTAACCATATTGTACTGTACAGTCAAATTTGCAACACTATATTTCGAACATAAATATCAAACATTAGAAAACGAATGCTTACATTTACATCGTAAACGAAACGTAAAATAAAATGCGTTGTCTTTTAATTGCAAAAACAGGCATTTGTCCATTACAGTGCCATCTACCACAAATGGAATACAATGGTCTGAGTGAACCCTTCGTATCTTTTGTGATGTAGAAACCGAATATGCAGTAAAATGGCTGATTCACGTTTGAAAATATAAAGCTGACACCTTCTATGCAGGAGGGATGGTTTGCAGTTGCCATTAGTAGCATAGACAGAGGCCCCCTTCCTATTTATTAACTTTTGACCTATAACATTCTTTTCATATGATGCACCATTTTCGAGATATTTAGATGTCTCAAGTTAATACAAACTTCCTAAACAAATACTAGTCCCACCTCCCACTTATCTGCATGTCGCATGCGAAATTAAAATCATCTTCCGAAGACGAAACATATTGTTGGTTCAGCGATACACCAACTGAAAACGTACCAGGGGCCTACAGCAGCCCATTTGAGTGAGTCTCTTACTACGTTGGCCTTACGCAGTGCTTGTATTTCGAAATGTTGCAAGGAACACATCTTGTTTTTAGAACACCAAGTTTCTATTACCATTAAGTGGCTATTGGCAAAGAATTTTAAAGGTACTCTACAAGCTATAAATAAGACTCATGCCAGATACAGCAAGTTGTGCACACGAACTGGAGTTATATACATACATAACTGTCAGAGGCAGAGTAACGGTTACACAGTGATAACACGACCAAGAAACATAATTCTACCGGCAGGTGGCCATAGTGCACCCTTAGTGATGCTATCCAGTATAAAGTGACAAACGAACATTCAAGTGCAACAGTTTTAAAAAATATGTAGTCATATACTCAGAAAGATAGAAAATTCCAATGTAAAATACATACATAATGAATTTGTGGCTTATTAGCGTCAATATTGCGAACATAAAGATTTTGAGAGAATTTTACATAAGTAGATTTTTTATTTTATTTTATTTATTTATTTATTTAATTACAGGGGTATTTACTGTGTACTCGTTCCCCAACAACAAAAATTGCAAAAGTTGTAACTAATTATTAAAGTAAGAACACAAGAAAATAAATACAGCATTACTGCTGGCTTATGCAGGCCTGTGTAACACGCCTACAAACTGGAGACAATTTTATTATACGGAAGTAAAATTTAAACAAATTTAAAAACACACAGACATGTCAATATAATCATCTACTTACGACGTTATTAGGAGCGGGGGGGGGGGGGGGGGCATGAAGAACTAAAAGAACAATTTAATGGATACATCTCTCATTAGTGACGTGATACATGTTTTATATAGTGAGTAACACATGTAATATATAAAAATAGGTAAAATGAACTTGTACACCAGAAAATCCGAAGAACATGACATGTTGGAGTATGAGAATCACTCAGATTTAAATTACATTGGTATAAGAAGACAGTAAAGGTACCTACTTACTTAGGCACCAAAAGAGCATTTTAATTCAGTGAACTGATATTTGGGTAGGATGCGCATCAACTGTTGATAATATTGTTAAATATGTTGCTAATGCGAAAAACTGAAATGATTTGGTTTGCAAAAGAACAGTAAAATACAATCCTCTTCTATTCACAAAACACTGCTGGTATTTGGTAGTGGCTACACTTTACATGTGTTATTTCATCAATGTATGATACTGACGACCAGTGTATCTGTAATAAAGTTTGTAACTGAAGGAATTTTTGGGAATCAGTATGTTACAATAGAATTAAGTGGCTTTTTTTTATTCTTATTTTTTGTACAATAAAGTACCAATAGAGAAGCCGAGGCCCAATTCTAGAGAATGATAGTCTACTGTAGATTTCTATCAAATCATGTCACCTCAGAGGGAGATAAAATTACCTGCTGTTCACTTATTTTACATATATTGACACATCAAAGGAAAGAAAATAATTTCACTTTTCCATTTTATGACTAATTTTCACCTCATATATTGAGGCAGCTTTATTTCAGCAAAAAGGATTCAAATGGCTCTGAGCACTATGGGACTTAACATCTGAGGTCATAAGTCCCCTAGAACTTAGAACTAATTGAAACTAACCTAAGGACATCACACACATCTATGCCCGAGGTAGGATTCGAACCATCGACTGTAGCAGTCGCGTGGTTCTGGACTGTAGGGCCTAGAACCGCTCGGTCACCATGGCCGGCTGTTATAGCCAGTACTTCCCATACTATAGACAATACAGATTCGTTTATAATATCAAAGATGCTCTGGAAATCTTGAAAACTGCGTTTACTTTATCAGTCGTTTTCTAATTTTGTTTAAGTAGTGCATATTTTATGTGCCGGAATGACGATTTGTTTCTTTCTAGGGTCATATTCAAACATAACACTGAAATATTTTTCATATCTTTTTCATTAATGTAAGTGGATAAAAATAATTCGGTAATTTTTCCCTTCTAATACAGAGTTTTGAAACACAATCTAATGCCTCTTTGTTTTTCACTTGAAATTTACAAGAACTTATTTAATTATTGAGTTCTCTACACTGTACCCATTCTCTGATATGCTTTTATCTCAGAGTTTCTGGTCATCAGTATTACTCAGTATTCTTCCCATCTTTTCAGTAACTAACATTTATCTACATATTTAATGAATCAGCAAACTGTTGTTAACTAAACCACACACGGTATCAGTTGGAAAATTAAAATAACTTTATTTGAGATTTGTAACAAAACCTATTTGGTAATGAGTAATTAGATTTGGTGTAATGCTTTTAGTTTTTATTCAGTTATCAGAGAAATATCATAATAAATGGCAAACATTCAGTATGCTCCACAAACTATACTTAACTTCTAGAGGTGCATACTTAATAGATTTCATGGACACCATCCTGCTCTTAGTTAATATGCCAGTTTTGTGGTGTTCTCCGTGTGTTACCCTAGTCAAAGTTATTCTTAAACACCTCGGTTAACAATTCTATTTTCTGGGTTTGTACAGTTTTAACGAAGCTTTTATGGCGCTACACTGAGTGGCACAACACAAACACTGTAGGACAGTGCAAACAATTGACGACGTTAGCTGTGAGTGTTGTTGTGGGAGGAGGAGATTGCCAGTGGAGAGGCAGCCGAGGCGGACCGAAACTAATGGGTCAGAAAACTGATGACAAAATACTGTTTGAGTCAGGTTTTTATTATAATTTTTGCCTAGATTAGATGCTTCTTTGAGTTAACTGAGGTTAGCTGTGTGTATTTAAAAACACGATTTTATTAAAATTTTGCTGTATAACTTCTCGAAGGCAGGAGAAGCGTCAGTAAGCATATATGATAACAATTTTAAAGTTGCACTGTCATCATAGGCTGAAGGGAGATCTGGAGTAGCATCGTTTCGAGCAAGACCTGTCCATACCACAAGTTCCAACGCCGGTCTGCAAATAAACTGTGAAAGAGCAGTGCAAAGTATAAACAATGGCTTAGCGGTCAATCAAAGTTGTGTCATTGCTCGAAGAAAGCAACAGAATACAATATAGACACAACACTTGCTGTAGGTTTTTACATTGATTTTAATCCTATCCACAGCGAAACTTAATAAGCTATCATCACAGTGGGACAAAAACAGACGTTAAATTGAAAGGAAGGTCAGCGTTAGCTGTAATATTGAAGGCTTATTGATAGCAAATCGATTTTCAGTCACATAGTGATCATCTTCAGTGCTGGATGTTAAAAATTTCACATAGGGATTAGTGAATAAAAAACAAAAACCACAAATACACCTGAGTGTAAACCAACTATTGGAAAGACCATACCTGTGGTGTACAAATTAAATTCATAGTCACTGGTATCAAGTTATCAGTGACCAGAACTGAGAAATGATCACAATAACTGAAGTCGCTGTTTACATTCACCTATACAGCAGACCTCGGTTTGACAGGGTCTTGGAACACCCTCTATGTGGTGTGTGTCACGTGACACAACATATATGGTCGTTGTTCACACAGCACTCCATGGAGTCGCCAGTCAATAAAAACATACATGACAGCCACATGCCATAACAACAAAAGAAAAGAAATGCTCAAGCTACAGAGAACACACACACACACAGAATGCGCTCTATCACACACCCTTCCTCCATCTCCATTCCAACTCCTCGCTCCACTCTCCCATTATCCATCAGTCAGTTCCCATGATCCCCAGGTCAACTCTAAAAGCATGTGGCCAAGAGCAGTGCAAGTATGCGCGGTTCGCTATAGTGTACGTTATGTGCAAAAAAATATTTATTGAAGGAAATCTACAGTAAGTGCATTTAGCACACATTAAACAACAAAAGGCTACTTGAACAGAACACAAAAATGACTGTAAGTAAAAAACGCAACCATATACGAGGGCAGATCAATAAGTAATGCAACACATGTTTTTTCTCGGCCAATTTTGGTTGAAAAAACCGGAAATTTCTTGTGGAATACTTTCAAACATTTCCGCTTCGTCTCGTATAGTTTCATTGACTTCCGGCAGGTTGCAGCGCTGTACGGAGCTGTTAAAATGGCGTCTGTAACGGATGTGCGTTGCAAACAACGGGCAGTGATCGAGTTTCATTTGGCGGAAAACCAGGGCATCTCAGATATTCATAGGCGCTTGCAGAATGTCGACGGTGATCTGGCAGTGGACAAAAGCACGGTGAGTCGTTGGGCAAAGCGTGTGTCATCATCGCCGCAAGGTCAAGCAAGACTGTCTGATCTCCCGCGTGCGGGCCGGCCGTGCACAGCTGTGACTCCTGCAATGGCGGAGCGTGCGAACACACTCGTTCGAGATGATCGACGGATTACCATCAAACAACTCAGTGTTCAACTTGACATCTCTGTTGGTAGTGCTGTCACAGTTGTTCACCAGTTGGGATATTCAAAGGTTTGTTCCCGCTGGGTCCCTCGTCTAACGGAACACCATAAAGAGCAAAGGAGAACCATCTGTGCGGAATTGCTTGCTCGTCATGTGGCTGAGGGTGACAATTTCTTGTCAAAGATTGTTACAGGAGATGAAACATGGGTTCATCACTTCGAACCTGAAACAAAACGGCAATCAATGGAGTGGCGCCACACCCACTCCCGTATCAAGAAAAAGTTTAAAGCCATACCCTCAGCCGGTAAAGTCATGGTTACATTCTTCTGGGACGCTGAAGGGGTTATTCTGTTCGATGTCCTTCCTCATGGTCAAACGATCAACTCTGAAGTGTATTGTGCTACTCTTCAGAAATTGAAGAAACGACTTCAGCGTGTTCGTAGGCACAAAATTCTGAACGAACTTCTCCTTCTTCGTGACAACGCAAGACCTCACACAAGTCTTCGCACCCGAGAGGAGCTCACAAAACATCAGTGGACTGTTCTTCCTCATGCACCCTACAGCCCCGATCTCGCACCGTCGGTTTTCCATATGTTTGGCCCAATGAAGGACGCAATCCGTGGGAGGCACTACGCGGATGATGAAGAAGTTATTGATGCAGTACGACGTTGGCTCCGACATCGACCAGTGGAGTGGTACCATGCAGGCATACAGGCCCTCATTTCAAGGTAGCGTAAGGCCGTAGCATTGAATGGAGATTACGTTGAAAAATAGTGTTATGTAGCTAAAAGATTGGGGAATAACCTGGTGTATTTCAATGCTGAATAAAACAACCCCTGTTTCAGAAAGAAAATGTGTTGCATTACTTATTGAACTGCCCTCGTAATTGTAAATAGAAGTAGCTGGATATAAATAGTTTGCCAAAGAACCAATACAAATCTCATATCAAAACATGTGTAGCTCAATAATTTTATATGTATTATAGGCCACTGAAGATGCCTAACCTGGAAAGGTGAAACTTGTGTGGTACACTAGAACAAATTTCAGTTGCAAAAGATGAAAGCTTTCTTATCTATACGATAAAACACTATTGAAGTTTGCTCCAGAGGAAAGTGGCTGGAATTATTACTGATAAGATAACATTAATTTAACTGTTGGATCTAGTACAAAACCGGCGGAAAGTCTCATTTCCTGCTATTCACAGGCAGATAAATTCTAGTAAATAAATCTAATGCACAGCTGAAAAGTATTGTGGTAATCCTCCACATCGCAAGCACAGCTTCTTATTGATGCACTCATGTCACTAGTATTACACAACGGCTACATCGTATCTGGGCGAGACATCAGCCTAAGGGATAGGCCAATGATGTTCTACATCTACATCTACATTCACACTCCGCAAGCCACCTGACGATGTGTGGCGGAAGGTATTTGGAGTACATCTATCGGTTCGCCCTTCTGTTTCACTCTCGTATTGTTCGTGGAAAGAAAGATTGTCGGTATGTCTCTGTGTGGGCTCTAATCTCTCTGATTTTATCCTCATGGTTTCTTCGCGAGATATACGTAGAAGGGAACAATATACTGCTTGACTCCTCGGTGAAGGTATGTTCTCGAAACTTCAACAAAAGCCCGTACCGAGCTACTGAGCGTCTCTCTTGCAGAGTCTTCCACCGGAGTTTATCTATCATCTCCGTAACGCTTTCGCGATTACTAAATGATCCTGTAACGAAGCGCGCTGCTCTCCGTTGGATCTTCTCTATCTCTGCTATCAACCCCATCTGGTACGGATCCCACACCGGTGAGCAGTATTCAAGCAGTGGACGAACAAGTGTACTGTAACCTACTTCATTTGTTTTCGGATTGCATTTTCTTGGGATTCTTCCAATGAATCTCAGTCTGGCATCTGCTTTACCGTCGATTAATTTTATATGGTCATTCCATTTTAAATCACTCCTAATGCCTATTCCCAGATAATTTATGGAATTAACTGCTTCCAGTTGCTGACCTGCTTTATTGTAGCTAAATGATAAAGGATCTTTCTTTCTATGTATTCGCAGCACATTGCACTTGTCTACATTCAACTGCCATTCCCTGCACCATGCGTCAATTCGTTGCAGATCCTCCTGCATTTCAGTTACTGTATGAAAACACAGAATTTGCTACAGATGCATTTCATTTACGATTGCTGATAAATTCGACGCAGTGCGTGAATTAAACTTTTTGGCACTCCCTCAGAATTACGATTCGAATTAACTTCCACTCATCAACTCCTTATCCCGTTTGTCACTTCACTGTGCTTTACATTGAGTTAAATACTTTACTTCGCATTTTACTTCAGGCAATTACATTTCATTGCTGTGGAATGACATGTTGCCTGTGTTTGCGCTGATCCTCAGTCGTCGTCGAATTCTCGCAGTAATATTCTCCTTTATTGTGTACTCAATGCCAGCCTTATGGTTGAGTGAGCCTTCTCCTTTATTTATCTGTCATCGATACTGCTACAGATAAAAACTGGCTAACATTCTTAGACAGATATTCAAGAAAACAAAAAACTCCCTATGATCACCGAGAATGTTTAGTTTCAAAGAAGGTCACAAGTAATCCACATTTGTCCTTGGAAGAAGAGAAATGAGACAAATGAGTCATCTTTAAAATGTGATTGCAAGTAATTGAAGCAAGTGGATCGAAAACTACTAGTGTTAGCGTGTAATTTACTGACACCAGACAAGTCCAAGGTGATAACACGACACACAGCTCGTTTCAGTATAGCCCAATGAGTCGTAATGGAAGACAAAATGCAGTCGGCAATGATTTGAAACATGTAACATAAAGAACGTAATCAGTAGTTCCTTATACCTATTGTTAAATGAGTTAATCGTCTTCTCGAACAATCTGAACCAGCAATAGTAGTTTTATGCGAACTGTACAAAGAGAATTATTTGCTGCCGGTCAGCTATAATCAGAGATACTGAACCAGGATGCTGTTACTTAGAGAACCAGTGGTATTTTGCAAATTATTTTTCTGCACTAGAGAATTTATTTCAGGTGAGATATTTTCAAGTAAGACTGGTACTACAGAAGTTCTGCAGAGTTCACGCGCTCTTTAGAGCTTTTGGTAATCGTCCACTGGCAACAAAAGTTTAAATAGCTTGAAAAAATGGGCGGGCTCTGGTAACTTATGTAACATCCAAACTCTAGGAATTATGTGTTGCTCTGCTTCAGCAGACTAAATAGCAACACTATCAGCGGTAAAGTTAATCCTCTGTCGGTCAAAGAAATTGCGATAACGAAGAAAAACTGTAAAGATGTGGAAACATCCTGTAAGCAGTTTCTAAGAGTAACAAGGAAACATAGCATTCTGGCACAGCAGAACATTGTGGTCGCTAAGATATGCTAGCAGAGGCGGTTAGGTTCATGGTTTTGCGGGGACTACATCTGGTGAATCTAACAGATCAGCAGCACTCGTGTGCTGTAGCAGACTGTGTACCGAAGCTTTGTAATTTTGACACAAGTAACATTCAAAGCACGTACTGGGTGGAGTTTTTTCGTGAGTCGCCATCCACTTTCCACTCTCCACTGAAGAATTCAGTCACAAACATGCCACCCAGGACTAGATCAGCAGAGAAACGAGCAGAAAAGAAAACATTAGCATGCAGTTATACATCGCTGACTGAGCGTATGATTGACAGATCACCCCTTGCTACTGTTTAGTAGCTTAATTACCATTGCAGGAACTTTGAAAAGCTCTGAAGAAAGTCATGCGTGAGGACAACATACTCCCTAATTAAAACGCATTTATTAATTTAAATCATCTTTGGAAATTAGCGTCTTTACTCTTACAGACTATGCAGTTTGACTCCACCAACTTGAAAGAGCGGAGAAAATGTTCAGCTGTGTTTTAAAATTAGAAATAACTGCTCTGGTCCCAAATTCCATTAAATAACCGAAATACCATTTCTATTTAGATGAAATCGTAAATTATAAAAGGCACCAGATCATTTAGCATTTTATAAAAATTGGCCTAATTTGACGTGCAACCTAAGACTCTATAACAGATTACTAAATTATCCTGTCGCTCACCGCACGGTCGTTTACGAGTGTTTCGTTGATTAAAAAACCACCTGCTTAAAAGCTACAGTCTTCTCTAGAGAGAGTGATTAATATCTGACTTTCATTTATTTATATTCGGCAGCTACCTGCTAGTCCAGCTGCGAGAACGTATTTGTCAGCCGCCCCTGGGGAAATCCCAGTAAGAGTCCCGAAGCAAGCAGCAGGTGTGAGGAGAGAAACGGAGAAAGGCAAAAATATAAAAGGCCACGTGTCTCGCGTCACAGCGTCCCGTGAATTTGAGGGAACAGACGAGTATATTTTTTTTTTTTTATATTTATGAATTTGGCCAGCTGCGAACCACATACAACTTAAGGCTTATGGTGTTTCTCTTTCTTCCGTTCTTCCCAGTACTTCTTCATTTTCTTGCCAACTGCTCGTCTTTGCTTATCTGGCCACACTCTGTTGGGTCGAAGTTTTGGCTCATCTTCTTCATAGTTTGCATTTTCTGTCAGTAGCCTGAAGTGATTCCTGTCACGTATTATTTCTTCTGTAACACCTATTTTGTTGGCGACTTTCGTTACTGCTTCTATCCATCCTACAGTTTTTTTCAGCTTACTAACGTATTTAGAATTTATCTTTGTAATCCATATTTCTTCCATTCTTTTTAAATGTCCATGAAATTTTAGCCGTCTCTTCCTCATTGCATCTGTGATCTTTTCTGTATTTCTGTACAAGTCTTCATTTCTCCTTTTAATCCACGTATTTTCCTTGTTTTTCTCAGAATCTAGAATTTTTCTCTCTGTTTTTTCTAGTTTTCTTAACTCACCTTTCTTATTCAATGTTAGGCACTCTGATCCACACGCTGCTTGTGTCCTAATAACTGAATTAAAATGTCTGATCTTCGCTTGTATGGATCTTGAATTCTTATTGTAGTAGTTTTGTGTTAATTTATATGCAAATTCTAACTTTTTTTTTCTTTCTTTATTTGTTGTGTTGTCCAGTCTATTGGCTTGGATCCACTTCCCCAGGTATATGAATCTGTCAACTCTTTTAACTTTTCCATACATGACGAGTATTGATACAAGCAAAAGGTGTCGGGATGTGGTGACCGAGCATACCTCTACGGTTCTCTCAAGTTATCTGAATTTGGCAAACTCTGCTTCAAAGTTTAAACAATGTTACCCACTGGGGATGATCTACGATTATTTCAAGCCAGAGATGAAGACAATAATATCAACAGATTATGCTGTGTCATCATATATTCTTAGTGTACTGACAACAGCTAGGTAAAATCTAATTACTAAGTTAATGGGGAAGGTAGGTAGTGTATCAGACAAGTGGTCACTTCACAATTCCGAAATGACGGACACACACCTCCACGTTAGTTCCAATGTAAGTAAATTACTGGTCGTACTTATTACGGAAATTAGAGTTACTATTATCAGTTTGTAGATGGACTCTTATTTATCACGCATTTAATTCACTCTCAGTCTAGTTAAAAACTAGATTCTGCCTGTGTCTCTGTTTCGTACCGGTTGCTAGCGGGTGGGATTGCAATTTATTATTTCATCCTTAAACTATCGACTAACACACGGGTCCAGAGTTAAACTTGTGTGCATAGCTCTGTTTCGCATCGTCTGGGTCGCTGTGCTTAACTAGGCCATCAGCAGACGATTCTGACACACTACGTCAAACACCAACTTTCCATGGTGATAGTTTCACCTCCTCCACTTGGTGTGTCCAGTAGCCGCTAGGAGAGGCGTGTGTGACCAGCATTCTGGGATGACTGGCGGAAGTGTGTAAATGTGAAGCGTGCTTAAGTCGGCCATACTGAAGAGTTAGTACTGAGAAGATGACGCTCGGGAAGAAGGTCAGTGACCAGAATCAAAATTGGGAGTTCTCTTTACGTCGTGAAGTACACAGGGCCAAAAAGAGTGTCATTTCGTTATTTGTTCAGCGGTGCACGGTAGAAAAGGTACTCCGATAAATGATTACCTTCTCTAAATTCTGCTACCTGGCGAGCTTGTAGTCAGCGCTATTTTCCCTTTGGCAACAGATTTACCACATACAATCTTATCTTTATCTACAACAAAATTTCGAACAATCAGTGTATTTTTCTAAGGCATAATTGATAGTTTTCCATCTAAGATCTGGACAGCATGATTTAAAAATCAATTATATTCCCAGATTGTTTCGCTAATTTGAAACAGTGCTGACTGTTACCATTTTTGTCTTTCTGGTTCAATTGTGAATGTTTGGTAATACACTCCTGGAAATGGAAAAAAGAACACATTGACACCGGTGTGTCAGACCCACCATACTTGCTCCGGACACTGCGAGAGGGCTGTACAAGCAATGATCACACGCACGGCACAGCGGACACACCAGGAACCGCGGTGTTGGCCGTCGAATGGCGCTAGCTGCGCAGCATTTGTGCACCGCCGCCGTCAGTGTCAGCCAGTTTGCCGTGGCATACGGAGCTCCATCGCAGTCTTTAACACTGGTAGCATGCCGCGACAGCGTGGACGTGAACTGTATGTGCAGTTGACGGACTTTGAGCGAGGGCGTATAGTGGGCACGCGGGAGGCCGGGTGGACGTACCGCCGAATTGCTCAACACGTGGGGCGTGAGGTCTCCACAGTACATCGATGTTGTCGCCAGTGGTCGGCGGAAGGTGCACGTGCCCGTCGACCTGGGACCGGACCGCAGCGACGCACGGATGCACGCCAAGACCGTAGGATCCTACGCAGTGCCGTAGGGGACCGCACCGCCACTTCCCAGCAAATTAGGGACACTGTTGCTCCTGGGGTATCGGCGAGGACCATTCTCAACCGTCTCCATGAAGCTGGGCTACGGTCCCGCACACCGTTAGGCCGTCTTCCGCTCACGCCCCAACATCGTGCAGCCCGCCTCCAGTGGTGTCGCGACAGGCGTGAATGGAGGGACGAATGGAGACGTGTCGTCTTCAGCGATGAGAGTCGCTTCTGCCTTGGTGCCAATGACGGTCGTATGCGTGTTTGGCGCCGTGCAGGTGAGCGCCACAATCAGGACTGCATACGACCGAGGCACATAGGGCCAACACCCGGCATCATGGTGTGGGGAGCGATCTCCTACACTGGCCGTACACCACTGGTGATCGTCGAGGGGACACTGAATAGTGCACGGTACATCCAAACCGTCATCGAACCCATCGTTCTACCATTCCTAGACCGGCAAGGGAACTTGCTGTTCCAACAGGACAATGCACGTCCGCATGTATCCCGTGCCACCCAACGTGCTCTAGAAGGTGTAAGTCAACTACCCTGGCCAGCAAGATCTCCGGATCTGTCCCCCATTGAGCATGTTTGGGACTGGATGAAGCGTCGTCTCACGCGGTCTGCACGTCCAGCACGAACGCTGGTCCAACTGAGGCGTCAGGTGGAAATGGCATGGCAAGCCGTTCCACAGGACTACATCCAGCATCTCTACGAATAGCAGCCTGCATTGCTGCGAAAGGTGGATATACACTGTACTAGTGCCGACATTGTGCATGCTCTGTTGCCTGTGTCTATGTGTCTGTGGTTCTGTCAGTGTGATCATGTGATGTATCTGACCCCAGGAATGTGTCAATAAAGTTTCCCCTTCCTGGGACAATGAATTCACGATGTTCTTATTTCAATTTCCAGGAGTGTATGTGCACAGATATGATTTGCATCCGTTGTATCACGGTATTAGTTTATTTGGTAAGTGTATAACTTCAGCTCATTTCACTTGTGAGATACGAGACCAGTTCAGAAAGGTAATTTCTGGTATTAATAAACGGAAACATGTACCCCTTGTTGATGACCATATGTGATATCGTTTCTTTAATTTGTGATTTCAGCATTGTTTAGTTTTAGTGTGTGGAAACTTGTTTTGCTATTGACCGATCATAAAGTAAATTTTCGACACAAAGAAACTGCTAATTTTCGGAATGTGGTTAGTCTGGGAGGCTCCTCCACTTTTTTAGAGGCAAAAATGTATTGAAATAAATATCAGTAAAGGCTACCGTTTCTGTTTGTTGACGGAAGTACCTTTATTAAATACAGCTTTCCATATTGCAATTTTGGTTTGGTCGTTATTTGCACAGATCATAAGGTCGACGCTTCCATCAAGAATAAAATAATTCACGCTCATTTAAGATTTCCACAGGTGCCTAATCTCAGGTCTCTACAAACCACAAACCTTCTATCTCACATGGACTGGACCCCCACCCCCTCTCCCGCTCTCGCCCTCTCTAGACTTACAGAACTGTCCATATTGCACAATATGGTCCTTATTTCTTTCGCTGTTGAGGTATCATGCGTCTTCTTGCAGAGGAGTGTGTCAGTGGACTTTCCTGCCCCACTTTCTGGTGTCAGGAAATTGTACTTATTTTGACTGACAATAACTTTCATGAACATTGCAGAGGACACCACCACCTTAAACTGTAACTTCTTCGCTTTAGGAACAAGTAAAGTCATTGAGTCGTTTCTTCTGGCTAATCAGATTCTCTTCGTTTGATTTATCTTCATTTGTCTGACCTGTTTAGGCATATCTCCACTCAAAATAGGAGTGCAGTTTCACTTTGTTCGTTTAATTATTTCTTATTGTCAAATCAAAAACATGTACCAACTCATTTTTCCTTCTGCCATTCTCCTTTTCTTCTACTATAAAAATACTGCGTGTAGTGCTTGTTTATTTCATTTAAGTTGCACCCTATGTGTCATATATTTCACTAGGAAGAAAAGCAGTCGAAAACTATTAATGTTGCTGTCATGTGATCTATTATGTTTTCATTACATTATCTGCTGAAATTACAGGAATATGTTCGTATGATAATGTACCGAATATTCGTAGCCGTTTTTAGCGCAAGTTTTATATTTTTTATTTTAATATTAACCTTTACCAGTACTTTTACGTAAATGTTCTGAGACAGTAATTCATGTATATTTTTCCACACTTCTCTTAATGAAGATGCATCACTACCTTTTTATTATTTTCCTCTGTAATGTTTTCTACCAGTAGAGAATATATTTACTACCAAATATCAACTGCATCTGGAGCTGTAACAATGTAGATAAATGAATCCACTGATCCCGTTCACAGGGCTAACAAGGAACCTCTTGAGTACGAGGTCTCAAGTTCAGTCTTTGGTATGGCTCATTTGAAAGTTTTGTGGTAGCAATTATGACAGAAAAACATCAGCTGCTAATGACTCACCATGCACATCAAGAGGGCGACAGTTAATGAGGGTTCGGGACGTCAGAGGTCAACCTTCTATGGGATGTATGGCTTACACTTCACGAAACGGACATCGTTGACACTGAAGAAATGTTCAGAACAAATCAGTAACTTTCACCATGAACATAGAATGAAAGAGGGTGCTTCACACTGATCACAAAGACTCGCTCCATGAAGATCGAAGGCGACCTCTTTGGACTTCAGACCGTGCAGCACGTTCAGCTACGTATCTACTCTTAAAGAACGCATATACAATCATATTGGTGTAACGGGATGATGAGAACTGATATAATGTGATTGCATACCACCGAATGCGAAACAGTCTCCCGTGGAGCTTATTGTGAAACTGGCTGTCCTTTAAGTTGCAGCTGTAGACAGTGCGATAATGTTCTACATTCGCGGAAAAAAGAAATATCCAGAGGCTGAACTGGTCCACTATTTCCGGGTGGTGTGAACTGCAATGTCACACACTTTTTAGGAATAATACTTTGCTGTAAAGGTGTATGATTTTTATACGCAGATCAGGAATGAAGCAAAAGCAATTTAGTTTCTGAGTTATTGGTCAAAAGCAGTACTCATACCATATCTGTAGTTCTCTTACGCCCATTTTCCCACTCTTGCTAGCTGTGACGTAAATATTCTCTACTGACCAGATCACGCACAGGAGAAACAATCGTAGAGGGCAGAGCACCTCCAACTTCTCGCAGGCAGTTTACCATGCAGATTAACAGTTGGTATAATTGTATACGAGTGCGTTAAGGTATTGGTGGTAGTTGGTTTTGACACTTTTCTCTCGGTGCCCCCAGTTTCCAGGGTTCCTATTATATGCATTTCCTCTTCAAATACCGACTGATTAGGCTCGAAAACCAATTCCTTACTAAACGATGGGATAAGTTTGTTTACCTTACCTACAAATTTTCGGGCCAATTCCGTAGTTTGCTATGCATCGTGAAGTTGACACTTTGTGTGAAATTTCGTTATCTTACGTCTCCCAGTTCTGCAGCATTGTTTGAGCCACCCACTGATTGTCTTGAAATCACTATAATCTATGTCGCGCGCAATTTGATGTGCATACCGTAGTAAGTCACCATTATGCACCTCCTGTAAATTGTATGAAGTATTCTTGAAAAGTGCAAACACTAGTTTTTGTAACAAGTGTTCCCTGTCCTCCCTTGAATGTCCCTAGTTTTTCTTATACATTACACGATCATATTGCTGCGGACTTATTCGAAACCTGTTCGTAATTATTTTTTTACAATTCTGCGGATGATCGTCTATGTACGCAATTATGTTTAGTATTCGCTCCTTGGCTAACGATTGTCTTTCACTAAGTTTTCCTGGAGATGGGATTTGTGGCTCCCTGGACGACAAGTATGATAAACTGCCTGGCTCGATAGCTGTTTCACTATCACTTTCACTTGTTAAGCACGTATCGTCGTCATTGTACTCCTCATTTTCATACCCCGCACATTTGATCGTATAGACTTCATCACGCAGAAACGCTAGTATGTCATTTGCCTCTTCCTTCTCAGTCTGAAGAAATGGGAACTGCGGCGACTGTTGTTGTGGACATAATTCACTGTTTGCTTTGTTTATCGTTGCTATTACCCTGTTTTCTAACAAAACCACTAGCACTGCAGAACTGCTGTGAGCTACATTTACATCTACATGGATACTATGCGTATCACATTTAAGTACCTGGCAGAGGGTTCATCGAACCACCTTCACAATTCTCTATTATTCCTATCTCGTATAGCGCGCGGAAAGAATGAACACCTATATCTTTCCGTACGCTTTCTGATTTCCTTATTTTATCGTGGTGATCGTTCCTCCCTATGTAGATCGGTGTCAACAAAATATTTTCGCATTTGGAGGAGAAAGTTGGTGATTGGAATTTCGTGAGAAGATTCCGTCGCAAGGAAAAACGCATTTCTTTTAATGATTTCCAGCCCAAACACTGCATCATTTCTGTGACACTCTCTCCCATATTTCGCGATAATACAAAATGTGCTGCCTTTCTTTGAACTTTTTCGAAGTACTCCGTCAGTCCTATCTGAGAAGGCTATCACACCGGGCAGCAGTATTCTAAAAGAGGACGGACAAGCGGAGTGTAGGCAGTGTCCTTAGTAGGTCTGGTACATTTTCAAAGTGTCCTGCCAATAAAACGCAGCCTTGGTTTAGCCTTCCCCACAACATTTTCTATGTGTTCGTTCCAATTTACGTTGTTCGTAATTGTAATACCTAGGTGTTTAGTTGAATTTACAGCATTTAGGTTAGACTGATTTATCGTGTAACCGAAGTTTAACGATTTCCTTTTAGCACTCATGAGGTTGACCTCACACTTTTCGTTATTTAGGGTCATCTGCCACTTTTCGTAACATTCAGATATTTTTTCTAAATCATTTTCCAGTTTGTTTTGGTCTTCTGATGATTTTAGTTGTCGATAAACGACAGCGTCATCTGCAAACAACCGAACACGGCTGCTCAGATTGTCTCCCAAATCGTTTATATAGATAAGGAACAGCAAAGAGCCTATAACACTACCTTGGGGAACGCCTGAAATCACTACTGTTTTACTCGATGACTTTCCGTCAATTACTACGAACTGTGACCTCTCTGAAAGGAAATCGCAAATCCAGTCACATAACTAAGACGATATTCCATAAGCACGCAATTTCACTACGAGCTGCTTGCGTGGTACAGTGTCAAAAGCCTTCCCGTAATTCAGGAATACGGAATCGATCTGATATCCCTTGTCAATATCGCTCAGCACTTCATGTGAAGGAAGAGCTAGTTGTGTTTCACAAGAACGATGTTTTCTAAACCCATGTTGACTGTGTGTCAATAGACCGTTTTGACGTGGTTAGTAAAAAACAAAAAAAAGATGAAAAGATAAGGAAAAGGTTGAAAATGTGGTAAGAAATGGTGAATAAAAAGTGGGTTTTAAAATCGTAAATGACCGTGAAAAAGGGAAAGAATGAAAAGCAAATCGGACTTCGTATTACAGAAAAGCTATCGGACTTCTTTATTCGGAAAAGCTATTGTTGGGGTGGTCCTTGTGGCGTTTTTGAGCAAAAGTTAAACCAATTTCCACTACAAAAATTATTGAAGAAGAACAGAGAACAACAAACTGTAACTGACAGGGAGAAATGGCGTAGCTTAGAGTTAATTCTTTACAATGCTAACATGTCTTCTTGTTTCGTGCGGCGTCCAGGTCTTCAAAAATCTCCTACTTCATTTCTGCGTGAAAAGTCTGCTCCGAAATCTTGCAACAAGTTTCATTGTCCAGGAACTTCTAATGTATACAAAACCGTCTTGATATTAAATGCAATTTATTTTAGTTGCTTTTCTCCATCCTCCGAATTTCATAACAACTTCCTCAATGTCTACACATTAATAAGTTTTTTCGTCTTAATCAGATCACGTCTGCATTAAGCTTCCGCTCTCGAGAGACAATTAAAAAAAACGGATCGAAAAAAAAGAGTTACAATTTTAGTATTTTCTCTGCCGTCGAGCGCTCATACCGCTGCGACGGTATAATTTATGTCTGAGGGAACGAGTGTAGCGCGGCGAAATTCAAAGTCCCGCTACATCGCCCCTCGACTGTCACGCTAAAACATTTATGGTGCCAGGCTAGCAAACAATGTAATAGATATGCCTAAATGTCAATATATACATATTTTCATAGGAAAGGCCACGTGCATTCATAGGGGATAAAATCGTCAATACTTACACTTTCTAAACCTATACACTAAATACAATTGTTACAGTTTTGATCCTTTTTACAAAATTAATATACGTATATTTACGTAGTGTGTGTTTGAGCAAGCTGCTCGCCAGCGCAGTTTATGTTGTGCGCTTCCAGCGTTGGGTTCCCAATGCATATCTGGGAGCACGTAGTCTTTGCGCATGCGCAATAGCATCACCGAATTTCGCGTGCGGCAGTTTCAAAATCGCTGTGTTATGACAGTCTTGCACCGTATTCACTCTAACATAGTGCTCATTACAAGTTGTTATTCCATCATAAATGGCATTCTAGGTCCGGTGACACCGTAAGATTGAGCGTGTGCGTGTTCTGAAGCAATTTCCATGTCTTCCGTTACGACACGACACTCCAGGTCCTTGGGCGTTTTGATGACTATTGTTCCCGGGGCATATATGGTCGATGTAGTCTTTAGCCTCCACATCGCCTACGACAGGTGCTGAGTTTATTGTCTCCAAAGCATCTGAAGGCCGGCCAGGAACAACGGCGTCGATGTTCGCAAAGGTAGGTGTATCATCACGTTGTTTACACTCGCCAACAAACGTTCATTTGCAGAGTGAAAATCCTCATTATCGTCGAAGTAAATTGCAGTTTATATCGATTTACAAACAGTTATTTGGTTTATGCACCGTAAGTTTCACAAATAACACAAAATTCGTCGTTTATAACGATCACAGTTTAACACAGTTTGGAACACTTTTTTGCCATATTTACATTTTAACAAAGTTCACTGTGTACTAGCATGTTTACATAGTTAATTATGAAAGCTTACATTTCGTGGTCACATTTCAATATATGTTGACAATATGCAAAGTTTTAACCTATACACAAATACATATAAATTTACAAGAATATGCATGTGAAATATTTACACTAAAAAAATTGTACTAAGTCCCATTGGCTTTCTTTTATTGGGGTATTAATTTTTTTTATTCAGGTTTGGGACGTGCCAAGGGATATCAGACTTAATATCTAAAGCACGGGCTTTCCTTCAATTATTATTTCTTTCTTTCTTTTTGTTCCATATCTTGGCTAGCGGTTGACCAGGCTTGTAATGCCATCAATAAACAAGTATTTTTATTCATACCTGAACGTTTACTGTCACACAAGATATTCTTACATTCCATAAACAAACAATACCCAGCTGCAGGAGGTGGTAGGATAATGGAGAAAGAAAGAAAGATAGACTGGAAGAGACTATTCACTACCTATAAACTACCAAATCCTACAGCTACTACATAAAAGAGAACATAATACATTATAACGTTTGCATCACCTTTAAGGGGTGTGTGAAAGGAGGTGCTTACAATTTACCAAATCATGGGTAAATGTAAGTGTCCTTACGTCACGTCTGTGTAGTGTAACACCATGACAGATTCTCTGTTTGTGTTCTGACTGTTCATATGACATATAACATTAACTGTTCATATGACATTAACAAATCCTTGCATGAGTAAATCACATATCTGATCAGTACTTCCTCGATATCTCCACTTCTTGTGGATACCGTCTATACGAATGGAAAATATATCTCACAGAGATTGTCTCTCTCATAATGTGTATTATATGATAACATATCAAATTTCCTCTCAAGATTTCAACCATGAACTTTCTTCTGGTTTAGTGAAGGTTAAGCATCATGTATGTTGTGTATATATATCATTTCTTTCTATAAAATATAAATAAAGAACATAGTATTATAATTGACAGTAAAATGTCTCTTTCTCAGTGTCCGTTGCTCGACGTTGGTTGCACGGGTGGTCACTGCTCCTTCGCACTTACCTTGCATTACCTGAAAAGTCAAATGTTGTTTTCAAAGTAGATGTAATTATGTCATCTGTTCGCTTAAGTGGAGGTGTTGTACGAATCGCAAAAACAGCCTTAATAACTCTCCTGTCTTTTGCTTCCTCAGGGTTTTCTGTCATGTGCAAGCATAATAAAGGCTAACATGCCACTAAATTTCACTTTCGTGTACACAAACGTATACATATGAGGGCTATGTAAAAACTATATTTCAACTTAAGTTCCTTAAAATATCATTCTCCTGTCTGAACACGAACTATAAATGTTTTCTTCCACACAGTGGCTTAACAAAACTTAACAAAAAGTTACCAAGTTACACTTCTGAAATAAATTAAGGTTTCAAGATGGCCGCCGAGTAAGTGACGCCAGAAACCATTTCCAGAAAGTTAAGTGATTTAGACAGGAATATAATTTAGTTGAACGCCGACAACAAATTAAATACGTGCATTAGTGTATCGTTTAGTCTTGCCGTTAAAGGTTTGACTTTTCTTTGCGTATTTTTTCAGAAAACACGAAAAGATCGTAACTTCGCGAAGTCGCGCTTAGGCTTAAATTTTGTAAACGTGTTTGTTTCTTGTTTCACGGTAATTTAACTAGTTTCTCGGTAACAAATAAGTAAACTACCGTAAATAGCGTATAACGTCATTGTTTTAATACAGATTTCAGAAAAACAGCGTAACTTTATATCAGAAACTTGCCTATATACATTTGGTTATAGGCCTAATTCTCGTAACGTTTTTGGAGAATCAAAGTTAAAGTATCTCGTTTAATTCTCCTTTTTTCTCATTCCATCGAGTGAAATATATAATAAATAGCGTATACCTTCGTTGTTCTAATACAGATCTCAGAAAAACAGCGGAATTTTAAATCAGAAACTTGCTTATATACCTTTGTGAATAAGCTTAATTGTTGTAACGTCTTTTTTTATTTTCGGTAATTTAATTGATTTATTCTAGCTAAAGTATTATTTTTGCCATGAGTGACAAGTGCCTGACTTACCGTAGAATTGTTAGTTCCGGGGTTTGGTGTGATGGATGCAGTAGTTTTTTTCACTGGGGGGACTGCAGTGGCGTGGGTGTTGGGAAAGTGGATCAGGCTCATCAGTGGTTATGTAGGATTTGCAGCAGAGATAGGAAGATAGTGGAACAGGAGGGGAAAATTGCTGCCCTTCAGGCTGAGCTAGATCAGGCTAGGGAAGATCTGGACAGGTTAAGGAGGGAGAAGGGCAAAGAGAGGTGGGAAGTGCCAACAGGTAGCAGAAGGAACAGGCCTAGAACTAAGTCTGACAGTTTTGTGGTGAATGTCAAAAATAAGTTTGACTTGTTGCTTCAGTTAGAAACCGATGAGCCTCAAGCAGAGGTAGGTGTAGACAGGACACAACAACCTTTCAAGAGGAAATTGAAAAAGAATGTAGGAAAGTCATCGAAAAGGAAGAAAGTTTTGTTGTTAGGCAGTTCTCATGCCAGAGGTGTAGGCCAACTTCTGCAGGAGGAATTAGGACCAGAATACCAGGTCACAAATTTTTTCAAACCAAGTGCTAGTCTGGATCAGGTGACAGACGATTTAGGTTCACTCTGTAAAGGATTTACCAGGGAAGACCCTGTGGTTATTGTGGGAGGGCCAGGGAGCAGCATCGACAGAGATCCTGGGTACAGTATAGAGTGTGACCTGGTAAAGATTGCGTCGGCATCGAGACACACCAATGTTGAATTTGTATCTGTACTGAGACGCCATGACCAGCCTCATTTGAACTCTTCTGTTGGGAGAGTTAATTTGGAGTTGGAACGGCTGCTTGGGTCGGGTGCGGGGGCTCATATTGGTGTGGTTCCTGTTGATTATCTCAGTAGGTGGGACTATACCAGGCACGGCCTACATCTCAACAGGAAAGGGAAGGGGAAACTGGCTGGGGTAATAGCAGGAAATTTAAGGGGGGGAGGCACTGCCATGAATGGTAAAATACCAGTGGTTACATGTGTTGGAGCAGCACCTTTTTTAGGATAGGTAAGACAGAAAGATGTCAAGTTTTACGAGATGTCAGGATTGAAACAAATCTTCAGTTTAGGAAAGAAATTAAACAGCACAATTCTAGCACATTGGATCACCAATCACAGCTATCAATTATAAATTTTCACCAATCACCAGAAATTTTATCTCCACCAAGTTGTATCTCAGTCCTAGGTAATTCCATTGATGAACTAAAGTCACCCAACCCAGTTGACATAATCTGCCTCTCTGAACACCATGTGACCACTGGTATAGGAACTAGGCCTAAGCACAATGAGAAACTCAGGCAGGAGAGTACTGCAAATGTTAGAATAAGGAAAGGTTCTCATAAAAGTATAATTAAAAATAATGTAAGTATATTTCATCAAAATATTGGGAGTTTAAAGAATAAAGTAGATGAGCTTCGGGTTTGTTTAGAAGATTTAGAAGCTGAGAATGAAATAGATATACTATGCCTGTCTGAGCATCACATTGTTACTGATATGGATAAGGTAAATGTAAGTGGTTATAAGCTCTCTGCACATGTAATGAGAGAAAATATGGAGAAAGGAGGAGTTGGCATATATGTCAAAAGTTATCATTGTGCAAAAAGTATAGAAACAAAAAAGTTTTGTGTAGAGAAACATATAGAAGCATGTGCCTGCGAGCTTAAATTAAATAAAGGCACATTTATAATTGTAACTGTATATAGGTCCCCATCAGGAAATTTTCATCTATTTCTGAAAAATTTGGACTCCTTGTTGTGCTATCTATCAGACAGGGGGAAGCAAATTATTATTTGTGGGGACTTCAATGTAGATTCTCTGAAAAAGGGTAATAGGAAAAATGACCTTGAAGTATTACTCGGTTCTTTCAACTTGACACCCTTTATTGATTTTCCTACTCGGGTGGTAAAGGATTGCAGCTCACTGATAGATAACTTCTTTATAGACCAAGATAAGTTTAACCAGATAAATGCTCAGCCTGTTGAGAATGGTCTTTCTGATCATGGTGCACAGCTAGTTACAATATATGACATAGCTCCATTCAGCAATACTAAACAGTCCTCCAAAGTAGTACGTTCAGTCAACGATTTAACAATTGCAAATTTCAGGGAAAGCCTACAGCAGTTAGACTGGGATGAGGTGTACCGTGAACCTGATGCCAATTTAAAATATAATTTATTTCATGACATTTTTGTAAATGCATTTGAAAACTGCTTCCCCAAGAAAATTGTTAAATATACTCGTAAGAAACGTTGTAACAAACCATGGCTTACTAAGGGTATAAAAATATCTTGTAACCGGAAAAGGGAAATGTATCTGACAGCAAGAAAGAGTAGTGACCCAGAAACTATCAAAAATTATAAAAACTACTGTGTTATATTAAGAAAAGTTATTAAAAAATCCAGGAGTATGTGTATCATGTCTGAAATCAGCAACTCTGATAATAAAATTAAAACAATTTGGAATATTATTAAAAGAGAAACAGGTCAACCAAGAGCAGAGGAAGACAGTATTACCATCAAATTGAATGAAAACTTTACGAACAAAAAGTCAGAAGTTGAAAATATTTTTAATAATCATTTTCTAAATGTTGTGGATATAGTAGGATCCAGGTGTTCATTAGAAGATGCTAGGCTGTTAATGGAAGAGGCCATACCTATGCAATTTGATACAATTGAAATCTCACCCACTTCTCCCTCTGAAATTAGGAAAATAATAAACTTGCTTAAAAGCAAAAACTCACATGGAATTGATGGCATTTCCAGCAAAATACTAAAAGCTTGTTCTCAACAGATAAGTAAGATTCTCAGCCACCTGTGTAATAACTCTCTGGAACAGGGCATTTTCCCTGATAGACTGAAATATGCTATTGTTATACCTTTGCATAAAAAGGGGGATAGATCTGATGTCAACAATTACCGTCCAATCTCCCTTCTAACAGCTTTATCCAAAATTTTTGAGAAAGTAATGTATTCAAGAGTAGCTTCACATATCTGTAAAAATGAAGTACTAACAAAATGTCAGTTTGGTTTCCAGAAAGGTTTTTCAACAGAAAATGCCATATATGCTTTCACCAGTCAAATTTTGAATGATCTGAATAACCGAACACCTCCCATTGGGATTTTTTGTGATCTCTCAAAGGCTTTTGATTGTGTAAATCATGAAATTCTGCTAGACAAGCTCATGTATTGTGGCATGAGTGGGACAGTGCACAAATGGTTTAATTTGTACCTAACTGGAAGAGTGCAGAAAGTTGAAATAAGTATTTCTCGTAACATGCAAAGATCAGCACATTCCTCAAACTGGGGAACTATCAAGAATGGGGTTCCACAAGGTTCAGTCTTGGGTCCATTGTTGTTCTTATTATATATTAATGACTTGCCATTCTATATTCATGAAGAGGCAAAGTTAGTTCTCTTTGCTGATGATACAAGTATAGTAATCACACCTGAGAAACAAGAATTAACTGATGAAATTGTCAATACTGTCTTTCAGAAAATTACTGAGTGGTTCCTTGTAAACGGACTCTCACTGAATTTTGATAAGACACAGTACATACAGTTCTGTACAGTGAATGGTATGATGCCATTAATAAATATAGACCTTAATCAGAAGCATATAGCTAAGGTAGAATATTCCAAATTTTTAGGTATGTCTATTGATGAGAGATTAAAGTGGAAGAAACACATTGATGATCTGCTGAAACGTTTGAGTTCAGCTACTTATGCAATAAGGGTCATTGCAAATTTTGGTGATAAACATCTTAGTAAATTAGCTTACTACGCCTATTTTCACTCATTGCTTTCATATGGCATCATATTTTGGGGTAATTCATCACTGAGGAATAAAGTATTTATTGTACAGAAGCGTGTAATCAGAATAATAGCTGGAGTCCACCGAATATCATCCTGCAGACATTTATTTAAGGATCTAGGGATATTCACAGCAGCTTCTCAGTATATATACTCTCTTATGAAATTTGTTATTAACAACCAAACCCAATTCAAAAGTAATAGCAGTGTGCATAACTACAATACTAGCAGAAAGGACGATCTATTCAAGATTAAATCTAACTTTGGCACAGAAAGGGGTGAATTATACTGGCACTAAAGTCTTTGGTCACTTACCAAATAGTATCAAAAGTGTGACAGATAACCAACAAGTATTTAAGAAGAAATTAAAAGAATTTCTGAATGACAACTCCTTCTACTCCATAGAGGAATTTTTAGATATAAATTAAGAAAAAAAATATTAAAAAAATAAAAAAAATAAAAATAAAAAAACACAAAAAAATAAAGTTGTTATATTAACTTAAGTATGTTGTAAATTAACCTAATTATGTCATGTATTGGAAAATTCGACTCGTTCCACATCATTATGAAATATCGTATTCATGATCCATGGAACTAGTATTAATCTAATCTAATCTAATCTAATGCTAATGTGTTTCCAAGTTACATTCTTATTACGCTTCTTTCAACAGCTGCAATCATCGTTTTGTTCACTCTGCTTTTCTTGCATTTGTTCATTTTCAAGGGCACTGTAAATAGATTCACATTTAACGTCTTGTACTCACGTGTTCTAACTCATCACAAATGTTTTCTTTCAAACTGAAATTCTTATGTCATCTTAAAGATGTAGACTATTTACTCACTTCTGTATATAGCACAATATTACCGAAACATTCTCACTCATTCCTTACACGCATACTTCTCTTATTCATCATTATATATATATTCTTATACATTAAACATATTCCTCATCAAACATTAATATATCACATACGTAGGGCCATTTGGCATTTTCATTCTCATAGAACTCCAATAATATTTTCCTCAAATAATCTGTCTCCATGAACTACTTCACAGTAACTTACCTTCTTATATTAACTTAAATATTAACTCATTCATACAGATTATTCCTTCTTACATCCTCATTCATTCTGATACATTCAGGGCTATTACAAATGATTGAAGCGATTTCATAAATTCACTGTAGCTCCATTCATTGACATATGGTCACGACACACTACAGATACGTAGAAAAACTCATAAAGTTTTGTTCGGCTGCAGCCGCACTTCAGGTTTCTGCCGTCAGAGCGCTCGAGAGCGCAGTGAGGCAAAATGGCGACAAGAGTCGAGAAAGCGTATGTCGTGCTTGAAATGCACTCACATCAGTCAGTCATAGCAGCGCAACGACGCTTCAGGACGAAGTTCAACAAAGATCCACCAACTGCTAACTCCATTAAGCGATCGTATGCGCAGTATAAAGCTTCTGGATGCCTCTGTAAGGGGAAATCAACGGGTCGGCCTGCAGTGAGCGAAGAAACGGTTGAACGCGTGCGGGCAAGTTTCACGCGTAGCCCGCGGAAAATTGGCTCATGCCACAACTGGAGACCGACAGCGCCGACTTCATCTTTCAACAGGATGGTGCTCCACCGCACTTCCATCATGAGGTTCGACAGTTCTTAAACAGGAGATTGGAAAACCGATGGATCGGTCGTGGTGGAGATCATGATCAGCAGTTCATGTCATGGCCTCCACGCTCTCCCAACTTAACCCCATGCGATTTCTTTCTGTGGGGTTATGTGAAAGATTCAGTGTTTAAACCTCCTCTACCAAGAAACGTGCCAGAGCTGCGAGCTCGCATCAACGATGCTTTCGAACTCATTTATGGGGACATGCTGCGCCGAGTGTGGGAGAGACTTGATTATCGGCTTGATGTCTGCCGAATCACTAAAGGGGCACATATCGAACATTTGTGAATGCCTAAAAGAACGTTTTGAGTTTTTGTATGTGTGTGCTAAGCATTTTGAAAATCTCTCAAATAATAAAGTTATTGTAGAGCTGTGAAATCGCTTCAATCATTTGTAATAACCCTGTACCTATGTCATTACTGATCTCAAGAGCTATTATCTCCTGTCATAAGAGTGCCTTGAAATAACTAACTAATTGTTGATTCACCTTATAATTTACAATTAACAACAAATGTAACCTGCGTAGACTTCATTCCTATATTAATATATTTTCTCATTCAGTAAGTGTACTCACCTGAGTTTACATTCTCTTCATAATTATGTGTACAAGTGTAACTGCAGTATATAATTTCCACAACTTTACGTTTGTGTTCTTAGGCTGTATAACTTAATGTTCGTGTATTCAATACAAATATTTATGATCTCGTTCTCACAGCAGCTTGCTCATGTTCAACTTAGTTATCATTATATTATTTTGTTTTAGTGCACAAAGGGTTTCAAATGTCTGTGGGAATACAGCCCCCTTGGCTTTTGAGATAACTGTTATTCAAGGGAGTAACAACCTGGGTGAGGTATTCTTGCTATTCTGAAAGGACCTGAATATAATAGCTGTCATTTTCTGTTCAGTTGTTTTAATTTTGTAGACTTTGGAGGTGAACGCAAAAGAACAAGGTCATCAGCCTGATAGGTTTGTTAATTCCTGTTCTTCTGTCATTTTGTCATCGTACCTGAGGAATCAAACCGCCTCAGCCGTTGCACTCTTACAACACCTCACGACCGAAGCACGAGCGCTTAGCTCGGTCGTCGACTGTTTTCCGTCGTCTGCAGTGTTTGGCCGGGTTCATTGACCAGCTCCACTATGTTTACATTCCGGCCGGCTGGCGCCCACGCGTCAGCTGATGGCGCGCCGCAATTGTTATTGCTACTTCGTGGCGGGGAGTGCATAACTGTACCGGGGAACGGCGGCGGATTCCGTGGAGGGTTATGATTTGTCATGCGTGAATTTTGTGTGTTCCACATATTCTATCGGTGATTGTTGGGATTGTTATTGTTTTGGTGGTAATTATGTCTGTTATATGGCATGTTCCTTTCAAAGTAGCCCGGGTTGTACCGGTTATTCTCACGTCTCCCATTGCTGTTGTCGTTGTACTGTCTGTGATTTTCATTTTGCTTGCAGTTACCATTTTGATATGGGTGATAATTATTGTTGTTATTATTATTCCACGAATTTCTGCGGTTGTTCCTACCGTCATACACGTTTCCATTTGAATATGTTTCGCGCGCAGGCATCGTATTGTGTCGCGGCGTGGACGGATGGTTCCACCAACCACCGTCACTACGGTTCCTTAGGGGTGGGTGCTGATTTTGGTTAGTATTATGAGTAAAATTTGAATGGCGTGAATCGCCTCTGTAAACTACGTCCATTTGATCTAAGAAGTTTATGAAAGTCTTAATGTCATTCTCCGGTACTCCTATTAATCTGTCTCGGTATGGAGAGGGTAAGTGGCTCTTTAAAGTGTCAATTATCGCTGGCAAGTCGGCTGGTTTGTAACAGTACAGTGTCTTGTCTAGGTACCTCTCAAAGTATTGTCTTAATGTCTCTTTTTTTGGGTCATAGGTCTCGGGGTTGCACACTTCTCTCCTTAGACTCTGTTGCTCATTCTCGGACCAGAATTCGTCCAAGAAGGCTTGTTCGAACTGTTCAAACGTAAGGCACCGCCGTTTCATAGCGGCACCCAACTTAGCTTCTCGTCCTCTCATGAGATTGGTGACGTATCTGATTTTATCGACTTCTGACCAACTACGTGGAAAAACACCGTTAAATGATCTAATAAACACAATAAGGTGGTCTTTGAGCTTGTCCTCACTGGAAATTGTCTGGAAATACCCATGTCTTACAAACGTGTCATCAGCCATGCCGGTTGGCATAATTGTATTGACGTAGTTTGTGTCACTTGCTACTCTAGGTGTTGTACCGTAATACTGCTCGTTTGGTAGAAAAGAAAGCGGCACATTGTAATTTTGATTGGAAATAGGTGATTCCACAATAGGTGTTCTGTCTGTGTCATTAGCCATGGTTTTAGCTGTTCTGTCGTTCCCTGACAATGCGTTTGCACCAATCGCCAAACACGGCACGACATTGTCTCGTAATTTTGTCACTTCGTCTTCTACGTGTTTTGTCTCGTCTTTAACATGTATCTTTGTTTTTGAAAGTATGTCCTGTGTAATTGTTTCAAGTTTTTTGTCCAGATTGTCGTCACACAATTTACATTCATATACAATTCTTTCGGCCATGTTGGTGTCGTTCTTTAGTGACGCGAGGTCCGCTCGGTCTTCTAATTTTTCTATCTTTTCTTTGAGGTGGGTTTGCTCAAGAACTACCTTTGTGAGCTGTTGGGTAATATTTCCCACTTCTTCAGTCAGCTTTTCTTGGGTGGAGCTAGCTGAAGTGTGGGCCTGAGCTAACTCTTCCACACGGGTGTTCACTTCCTGCTGCACATTAACTATTTGAGTTAACTGATTCTCACAGCGGGTGATATTGTTTTTTGTTTCATGTGTGAATGTAACCAAAGTTTCTTCCTGTTTAGTGACTCGATCGGACAATGTCTCAAATCGCTGGCTGAGCTGTTGAGTGGTGTTATTTAATTCTGTCATCTGTTTTGTCGTTCGTTCAAAATTTTCGGTCATAGTACGGTTTAATACGTCAAATTTTTCGTCGCTTTTATCTAGCCTTTGTTTAAAGTCCTGACCGAGTGCGTCCAGTTTTGCGTCAATTTTCTGACTAACGTCTCGTTTCATGTCTGCAAATAACTCTAATAGTCGGTCCAGTTTATCAGTTTCCTGTGTCCGATTTGTGTCACATTGTGAATTTGTCTCATATTCGGTTCTGACATTGATGTTAACAATGGCGCTGACGGTCTGGTCTCGCCTCCATTCCAAATTTAGTCATTCAAAGTCGCCATCTGTGTATTATCACAAATTTTGCGAGTTTGAGGCAAAATCATTGCATTTATCTGTGAACTCGTCCATGGAGGGAAACGCGGACTTTCTTGGTGGTTGAACGATGAATCTACTTCACCTAACTCATCTGCCGAAACTATCTCTACCTTACCGCGTTCCATTGTAATAGGATGTATCATCGTAAGTCAAAAAGAGAATAATATAAGTCTGATTAATAAAGATTTTACTCAAACTTAGGTTGAAATATTTTCTCGTCAATGTAAATGATTGCTCTATTGCAGACAATGGTTGAGAAAGATGCAGCAGGGCGGACAAAATTTTTCGTAACAAATGACTGTTTGGCGGTCAAATACACGATCTCCATATGTTACAACAATACTATAATTACCACAAACTACAGCAGAGATAGATAATTTTGAAAGAATCTAGAAGAAAGCTACAGGATGTATGGTAAGGGAAAAATGGATTCTGCAGTTGGCTATTGAATGCTTGAATAAAACATAATTGTGTGACTCACCATTAAATTTTCTTTCCTGCAGCGGCTGGTCAATCACTTCTGCGTAAATCGTAATCGTCAAAATATGGATTTTCTTAATACGTCTCCATCGGATAATCACCAAAAGGTCTCAAAATAACAGTTTTGCATCAATATATGCCATGCAAAGAAAAACAGATTGGATTAGTTACAAATTTTATTTACAATATTGTGGTATAATCATTTGCTTAGGTACAATAAAGTTGGTCTTTTAGTTACCCATTAAACTTCAGGATTTTTGGTTATTCTCTGTTGGGAAAAAATACAAATTAAAGTTTCAAATTTGCTCAAAAACGACACATCCGAAAATTCCGTCCTGTCGCGGGAGCCAGTTGTAGAGTTTAATAAAAAGAAAAAAAAAAATGAGAAGAAATGAAAAAGAAAAGAAAAGGTTGAAAATGGTGGGAAGAAATGGTGAATAAAACGGGGGTTTTAAAATCGTAAATGACCGTGAAAAAGGCAAAGAATGGAAAGCAAATCGAACTTCGTATTACAGAAAAGCTATCGGACTTCGTGATTCGGAAAAGCTATTGTTGGGGTGGTCCTTGGGGCGTTTTTGAGCAAGGTTATACCAATTTCCACTACAAAAATTATTGAAGAAGAACAGAGAATAACAAAATGTAACTGACAGGGGGAAATGGCGTAGCTTAGAGCTAATTCTTTACCATGTTAACATGTCTTCTTGTTTCGTGCGGCGTCCAGGTCTTCAAAAATCTCCTACTTCATTTCTGCGTGAAAAGTCTGCTCCGAAATCTTGCAATAAGTTTCATTGTCCCGGAATTTCTAACGTATACAAAACCGTCTTGATATTAAATGCAATTTATTTTAGTTGCTTTTCTCCATCCTCCGAATTTCATAACAACTTCCACAATGTCTACACATTAATAAGTTTTTTCGTCTTAATCAGATCACGTCTGCATTAAGCTTCCGCTCTCGAGAGACAATTAAAAAAAACGGATCGAAAAAAGAGAGTTACAGTTTTAGTATTTTCTCTGCCGTCGAGCGCTCATACCGCTGTGACGGTATAATTTATGTCTGAGGGAACGAGTGTAGCGCGGCGAAATTCAGAGTCCTGCTACAGTTTCCTTCGAGGTAATTCATAATGTTCGAACACAATATATGTTCTAAAATCCTACTGCATATCGACGTTAACGATATGGGTCTGTAGTTTAGTGGATTACTCCTAGTACCTTTCTTGAATATTGGTGTGACCTGTGCAACTATGAATGGTTTATTGACATAACGTTTTTTTCATTATAGTTATCAACTATGGTGCATGAAGTTAGAAGGTGTGACGATAGAAGACTTTGAGTCTTTTATGCAGCAAGGAAAGGCGTAATAGATCTAGCGCTACATCAGACAAGAAGCTTGTCATTAGCTGCAAACCTCAGAGGCTAATTCAAATAGAAAACTCTTATGTTATCATAAAACATTGTACTCCTAGATTTGTCACTTAGCACGAGTGTAATGATTTTTGTGTTCTTTATACAAAGAACATGGAATTGGTAACTGTCTTGAATCAAAGATCCATAGTATTAATGTAAAATAAACACGACAAAGACGATCAATGAGAGCTTGTTTCGTGGGAGAACCGTGAGAGTGGATCCTTTGTGAAACAAAAGCTGGCAGAAGATAGGTTCAGAAACGAAGCGAGAACGATATGTGTTGCAGGTTGCCTACTTCTTCACAAATGAAGGCGCTGCTGTTAGGTCTGTGCTAACGGGCTTCCTCCGTTCCTGCTGTAGTTCCGCGAGTGTGACAAGTCTGAGAACTTGACGCTGCGGTCGCCTTATATTCGTCGGCCCGTTAACCCTTACTGAAGCTTCCAGGGGCGTTAGGCTAGTCGTCACTTATTGTTGTAACGGAAGATGAGTACACGATCTCGCTACTGTAAAAAAGCAATGGCAAGACGAAATGACCGATTGTAGAGATCGGATGGCATTTAATGATACTGTGTTTTGTGAGACTGTGGAGCGTGTAAGACGAATATTAATTGATGCAAAATACATAGTTGCAAATGTATTCCAGTAGACAAGCAGCGAAACAGTTGAAGCTAAAATACGCAAATGTTGTCTAATACAAGCAAAACGGCTGTATTCTTGTATATTCCACATCCATAGTGAGAAAACATATGTGGTGTGTCAAACGAAAACTGGAAAAAAACCGAAACGACACTGTTATATCTCTGCGACAAAAAATCGAGCTATATCTGTATTTATTTGGCCATGACAGCTTGCGTTTACGGACTAGTAGCGAGTTGTGCAGCTTATTATTTATTTCTGCAATTTATTTTAATAATTAATCACAATTTAGAGGTTTCTGTTCATCCTCATGTAATGTCTTTTGGTTGCAGTCGTTACAGGGTCGGTAACGCATCGAAATTGTATATACGTCGACGTTATTGTTAGATAATCTCTGAATAGATATTAACTCGTAAATTTATGGATAATAATTTAGAGTTTAATGGCAGAATTTTTTTTTCTAAACGTTTGCATCTATAGTGTGTATGCACCCATGTGACGGAGAGTCGGCAGAGTCTCTCAGCCGGGCTGGCTGCCCTCTGGGGAGAGGAAAGAAAAAAAAGGCCGAAGGGTGTCATTTGCCGCCGCGTGGATCAAATGATGATAACAATGATGAAGAAACTGAAGGGAAAAAGAGGGCGGTAGCGTCTTTGGCTAGCAATCAAAACGTCCTGAGTCTAGGGCTAGAAAACAGCCACTGCCTAAATTTTGACTAAATATAATCAGCTACTGCTTCCGGAATAAGAAATCACCCTTGTCTTGCCAACAGGCTTCTCGAAGAGAGTAGGCTGAGCTGACAGAGGTTCAGCGCACACTTGCCCTTGGTGTGGAAACTCTCCTTAGAAGGCGGAAGAATCAGCGATGATCAAGCGCATGAGGATGCAGAAGGCAATGGAAACCACTGTATTAAAGACACGTAATGTGTATCCACTGGCCTAATGGCAGATGAAAAAAGTGTCATGATGATCAACAAAGGATTCTGTACAGTTTCCACATTCGGATCTCCGGAAGCCGACTGCCAAGGGGGACATGACCATGAGAAGAAGACTGAATGCGACGAAAGGGTAACGATCTACGAGTCGTTGCGTGAAATGTCACAAGTTTAAATGTGGCGAGGAAGCTAGAAAATCTGAAAAATGAAATGGCAAGGTTCAGTCTAGCTGTAGTAGGGGTCAGTGAAGTGAAATGGAAAGAAGACAAGGATTTTTGGTGAGACGAGTGTAGGGTAATATCAACAGCAGCAGAAAATGGTATCACGATAGTAGGGTTAGTTATGAAATGGAAGATGGGACAGAGAGTGAATTAGTGGGAGTAGTTCCGTATTAGGATTGTTCTCGTCAGATTCGACAGCAAACCAACACCGACAACAATAGTTCTGGTATAAATCCCGATATCGCAGGCAGAAGATGAACAGATGGAGAAAGTTCTTGACAATATTGAAAAGGTAATTGAGTAATTGAAGTGAGATGAAAATCTAGTAGTAATGGGGGACTGGAATGAGGTTGTAGGTTAAGGAGTAGAAGAAAGGGCTACGGGAGTTTATGGGCTTGGCGCTAGGAATGAGAGTGAAGAAAATGTAATTGAGTTCTGCAATTCATTTCACCTAAGTAATAGCGTATACTCTGTTAGCAAGAGGACGAGGTATAATTGGGAAAAGCCAGGGCAGTTGGGAATATTCCGGTCAGACACAAATTTCGACATCAACTGGATAGTAATTCCTACCCAGGAGCAGATACAGACTCAGATCACGAGGCAGTAGTGATGAAGGGTAGGCTGAAGTTTAAGAGATTAGTCAGGAGGAATCAATACGGAAAGAAGTGGGATACGGAAGTACTAAGGAATGACGAGATTAGTTTGAAGTTCCCTAAGGCTGTAGATATAGCAATAAGGAGTAGCTCTGTAGGCACTACAGTTGAAGAGGAATGGACATTCTAAAAAGGGCAATAACAGAGTTTGGAAAGAAAAATGTAGGTACAAAGGAGGTAACAGCAAAGAAACCACCGGTAAGAGAAGAAATACTTCACTTGGTCGATGAAAGAAGGAAGTACAGAAAATTCAGGAATACAGATATGCACGTCGCATAGGAATGAAATAAATGTGAAGTGCATGCAAACTAAGGCCAAATTACTGCGTGATAAACGTGAAGAAATCGAGAAAGAAACGATTGTCGGAAGGACTCAACACACACAAAAGTCAGAGCACCCTTCTGTGAAAGTAGAAGCAAGGCCAGTACGATTAAGACTCAATGGGGATTCGCGGGTTAAATACAGAGGAGAAAGATGATAGGTGGAAAGAGTACATCGAAGGCATCAATGAGGGGGCGGAGTCGTCTGATCACGTGATAAAAGAAAAACTAGGGGTCGACAGGGAAGAAATAGGGGATCCAATATTAGGATCAGAATTAAAAAAGCTCTGCACGAATTAAGATCTAATAAGGCAGAAGGGATAGATAACAATCCACTGAAATTTCTAAAATCCTTACGGGAAGTGGCAATAAGACGAATTTTCAGTTTACTGTGAAGATTTTGTGAGACTGCAGACTTTCGAGAAAAAAACATCCACACGATTCTGAAGATAGCGAGAGCTAACAATTACGGGAATTATCGCTCAATCAGCTTGGCGGATAGTGCATCAAAATTACTGACAAGAATAATATACACAAGAATGGAAAAGAAAATTGAGGATATGTTAGATGACGATCGGTTTGGTTTTATGGAAGGTGAAGACACCAGAGAGGCAGATGTATCGATGCGTTGTTAATGGAAGAAAATCTGAAGAAAAATCAAGAAATCAAGACACTTTCATAGGGCCTATCGACCTGTAAAAAGCATTCTGCGATGTCAAAGACATTCTGGAAGAACATTTCACTAACTGATCTTAAACCCGTGCCGATGGTTCAGAATTGCTTTTACATAAAACACCATGTTTCAGTGAATACATAAATAAAACGCATTTGAACCTGTGATTTCTTATCTCGCTAAGTCACTGAGAGGGTATACAAGATAAGTCCCTGGATGTAAGAAGAGATACCATATCGACTTCATTCTAATTAGACAAACGTTCCTTGTTAAAATACTATACGGTAGACGCTACCCAGGCCCTGGCACTGATAGTGACCATAACACAGAGGTAGGAGAATACGACCTGAAATTCAAGAAAATTAAGAAAAGGTCCTGAATAGACTAAAGAGTGGTACGGTTAGGTCACGATACAATGAAAACAGAAACATGGCTACAGTTACGAACAACACTAGAAATGTTAAAGAAAAATAACAGAGCTTGAAAAATAATATCCTACGAGCAGCAAGTGAAGTAATAGGGAGACAGAAGGCAATGCATAAACAAGAATAGATTACAGAAAGCATTATAAAAAATACATTTAAGGCGTAAGCTGAAACAAGACATCACGGAGGAGGAATGAAGTTAGCCTGGAGTCGAAAAAGGTGAAACAACAGATCTTGAAGAACGAATGGAAAGAGGTGAATTAGGTTATCAATGTAAGAAAATTACAATGTGTCTATAAATCAACTAAACAGGTCTTAGGAAACAGACAAATAAAGTACAGTGGAGCCCAAAATGAAGATAGAACAATACTACACGAGCAATATAATATGAGCCGAAATATACGGTAAAACTTAGAAATAATACCATGCAAAACTGTAGGCAGGAAATAACGAAGTCATGGAACTGGAGAACGCTGAAGGAATCGATCCAAGAGAAGAGGGAGTCTGTATATTGGGCCATGATTTCGACCTATCGGTCAAGCAGTTAAAAACTGTGAAATCCTCTGGAGTAGATGATATACCAGTAGAACTCATCAACACTGCTGGAGAACAGCTTCATGAAGACCTGTTCCCTCTGTAATCTTATCCTCCCTCACATAACCTGTTGATTTTACTCTTCTCAATAAGTGACTCGTTTCATAAGCTTCGAGAGGATTAAGATGCGTTAACCTTCATACTTATCTTCATTTTCTCGGCGTTGGCTCCAGTTCGTCAGGACTAGGGGTTCCTGCTTAACGCTGAAATTTTTGACACTTTAGGTTCCAGATGACATGATAACTATTAAGTAGATCTGCTGCGTAATTTCCGTTTTTGTACTTTTTTATTCTATCACATTTTTCTGTAATACACTGTCTTAACAATTTCCACTTCCATGAAACTATAAATTACATTGTTATTGCCAAACATAAAACAAGTCTGGTTCCATCACAGACATGCCCACTAGTAACTCATTCTGTGGTACTAACAAGTCCAAAGAGTTTAAGAAACAAAAAGAGTTTACAAACTTTCTTGACAAAAGATGAATCTCCTCGAAATTATATCATTATTTTGAAAATAAGTCCACAAACAAATTCAATAATTAGAGTTAGACTGTGCAATTAATAATAGGAATTTAAGTATGTCAGACATTTCGTAATTTCGAAAGTTTCTGAAAGATGAGTAATTTTAACTGTACATGCAGAGTTAATACATGCCGATTGTAAAAGTAATAAAATAATTTCTTTTTATACATTTTAGCGTGAAATATAATACATCATATAAAAAATCATATGAAATTCCTTTAGTTAAACTGCTGAGATAATATTAAGCAAAGCAAGATTCGAAAATATCTGTGGTATCGATTAATTCTGTTGAATAAAGGTAATATTAGAGGAGGGTGTCCATTTACACTTCTCGTACAAGTTTTATACGAATATGGGAGCTCCCATCAGACATTAGTGATGTATCAAAACTGAAGAAATCCTCTGCTAACAGATGTGGACAGCATAGGACTCACTTTGGTAACACACGCCTCGAAGATCCTGACCTCCGTTCTTCTCAGTCGGGTCGAAGGCAGGGGAGACGCAAAGATTACGGACAACCAGTTTGGCTTTAGAAGAGGTGTAGACACATGAGAAGCAATGCTCGGTTTTCGATTAGTTCTTGAGGAAGTACTAAAAAAGGCTCAAGACACGTACATTGCCTTCATAGACGTAGGAAAAATATTTGAGATGGTAGACTGGTGACAGTTTTTTAAGATGCTGAAAGAGATTAGCGTAAGGACAAAGAAGTAGAGGAGAAACAGAATAGAGAAGAGGTTACCGTGATAATGTGTACAGAACGTCAAGAAGAAGCTACTATTTAGCACTATGCGCGATAGGGTGGTTCACCCTCTCATGTATTACTCTATGGATACTTTCAGATGTCAGTAGATGATCTAGGGAGAAACTTTGAATTATGGGAGCAATCAAATTTCGTGGTGAGGAGGACTGCCGCCTTACTTTGACGAGGTTGTTGGTGCCCTATGATGTGACCCAAACAGCTGTGCTGGAGGCAGCGCAAGACCCTGGTAGGGTCCCCGTAACCAGACAGTTCTTTTGGGCAGGAATCAGACCACAAGGTAGGGGGTCGGCGTGGGGGGAGATGGGGGGGCGGTTCTTAGACGTAGGGAAGTAGACCCAACGTTGATTAAAACGTGGGAAGGACACCTACGAAACCTGGAGAGACGGATCTACAGCCGTAAACAAGGTAACCATCTAAAGGGAGACAACGGCTAAAGTAAGTGTACTGGGCGACCGTTAGCTGGCAGCTGCACCACCTAACTACCCACTCTACAGGTCGTTATATTGTAACGGAGGAGTTACAACACTGCTCACAAAAATCAAGAAGGAAAACGGACTGATTTTTTGATGGGAACCAGTACGAGGTGTCCTAAGAGGATATGGAAAGATCAGGTGTAATCTACTTGAAACTGGAACGGGCAATGATGCCTGCACCAAAATTGGATATTAGGATGATTATGATGACGATAAGAAAATAGACAAGCTGAGATTTGCTGATGATGTCGCATTCTTAAGTGAAGAGCGGAACAATTAGGAGCGATGCTGAGGGAAACAAGCCTCACCTCTTCCTATATTATGAAAAGTAACAAAGGTAAAACATAAGTTGACAGCAGACAAAAAACCGTTGCGCAATGCTCACTTATCATGCGCGACTGGAGACCGTCGATTCCTTTGCCTATCTAGGGAATGAAATTGCGTCAGATGGAAGCTCAAAGTAAGATATTGCAATCCGAATGCAACAGGCAAAAGTTGCTTCTAACAGCAGAAGAAACCTTTACACATCCAGAAGATTAGATAAACGTCTCAAGAAAGATCTCATCAGGACGTTTGTTTTGAATGTGCTACTGTACGGAAGTGAAACATGGACACTTGGAAAAATAGAGGAACATAAAATTAGAGTGTTCGAGATGTGGTGCTACCTCAAGATACTCAAGATCTCCTAGGTAGACAAGACATCAAACGATGGCGTGCTCCGCAGACTGGAGGAAGAGAACCTTGTCACCTGAAGTTAATCAGACACAGATGGGACACGTGGGTCGACCAAAAATGTGAATGGCCTTTCAGATCATGATGCAGAAATTTTAACTCTAAAAGATTTTTGTACTGCAACACGTGTTGAATATTGTCATCAGCTGTTTAGGAAAGCTGATCCAGTTGCTGTAGAGACCTTTGTAAACCTTATCAAGGAACAAGAATGGCAAGATGTTTACAGCGCTGATACAGTAGACGATAAGATAAATATAATGCTTTTCTCAAGACTTTTCTCATGCTCTTTGAAAGTTGCTTTCCGTTAGAACGTTCAAAACAGGGTACTAGCACAAACAGGCAACCTGGGTGGCTGACTAGAGGGATAAGAATATATTATGGAACAAAGTGGCAATTATATCAAAACGTTAGAAACAGTCAAAATCTAATTGCAGCAGCCCATTACAAACAGTATTGTAAGGTGCTTACAAATGTTATTAGGAAGGCAAACAGTATGTGGTATGCAGATAGAATAGCTAAGTCTCAGGAAACAATTAAAACCATAAGGTCAGTCGTAAAGGAAGTTGCTGGTCTGCAGAGACAGGTCGAGGATGTAGAATCAGTGCGTAGTGGGAATGTCCGTGTTGCTGATAAGTCGCATATATGTACACTATTTAATAATGACTTTCTGAATATAGCAGGTGAACTAAATAGAAACCTAGTCCCAACAGGGAATCATATAGCGCTCTTAGAAAAAAGTGTTCCGAGACTGTTACCTGAAATGCTTCTCCATGGTACTGACATGAGGGAGATTGAGTTAATAATTAAATCACTAAAGACTAAGAACTCTCATGGATATGACGGGGTATCTAGTAGAATACTGAAGTCTTGTTCTATGTATGTTAGCCCAGTACCTAGCCATATCTGTAACTTTTCCTTTAGGAGTGGTCGGTTTCCTGACCGATTAAAGCACTCGGTAGTGAAGCTACTTTATAAAAAGGGAGACATTAAAATGTTGACAATTTTAGTCCTATTTCTATGCCATCGGTGTTTGCTAAAGTTATCGAGAAGGTTGTATATACTGGAGCATTTAAATTCACATAATTTGCTGTCAAATGTTCAGTTTGGTTTTAGAAATGGTTTAACAACTGAAAGTGCTATATTCTCTTTTCTCTGTGAGGTTTTGGACCGATTAAAAATAGGTTGCGAACGCTAGGTGTTTTCTTTGATTTAACGAAGGCTTTTGACTGTGTTGACCACAAAATATTACTACAGAAGTTGGACCATTATGGAGTAAAGGGAGTAGCTTACAATTGGTTCGCCTCTTACTTTAACAACAGAAAGCAGAAGATAATTCTTCACGCAATATTGAGAGTGGTAGTGATGTTCAGTCCCAATGGGGCACTGTTAAGTGGGGCGTTCCCCAAGGATCGGTGCTGGGGCCACTGCTGTTTCTTATTTATATAAATGATATGCCTTCTAGTATTACAGGTGATTCAAAAATATTTCTGTTTGCTGATGACACCATCTTGATGGTGAAGGATCTTGTGTGTAATATTGAAACAGTAACAAATAATGTAGTTCATGAAATAAGTTCGTGGCCTGTGGAAAATAATTTGATGCTAAATCACAGTAAGACTCAGTTTTTACAGTTTATAACTCACAATTAAACAAGAACCGATATTTTGATATGACAGAATGGGCATATTATAAGCGAGACGGAACAGTTCAAGTTTCTAGGCGTTCGGATAGATAGTAAGCTGTTGTGGAAAGCCCATGTCCAGGATCTTGTTCAGGAACTAAACGCTGCTTTATTTATCATTAGAACAGTATCTGAAACAAGTGACACTTCAACACGAAAAGTAGTCTACTTCGCATATTTTCATCCGCTTATGTCGTATGGCATTATTTTTTGGGGTAATTCTTCTGATTCGAAAAGGGTGCTTTGGCTCAAAAACGGGCTGTTCGGGCTATATGTGGTGTAAGTTCGAGAACCTCTTGTCGACCCCTATTCAAAAATCTGGGAATTCTGACAGTGCCCTCACAGTATCTATTTTCTTTAATCTCGTTTGTTGTTAGCAATATTAGCCTATTCCCAAGAGTTAGCAGCTTTCACTCAGTTAATACTAGGCAAAAATCAAATCTGCATGTGGAATGCACTTCCTTGACTCTTGTGCAGAAAGGAGTGTAGTATTCTGCTGCATCCATTTTCAATAAGCTACCACAAGAACTCAAAAATCTTAGCAGTAACCCAAACTCTTTTAAGTCTAAACTGAAGAGTTTCCTCATGGCTCACTCCTTCTATTCTGTCGAGGAGCTCCTGGAAGAGCTAAAATATTAAGCAAATTCCAGTGTTACAGTGTTGATTTTCTTTATTTAAACTTACGACTTGTCATATGAATATGTTTTTTTCTTTATATTTCATTTTATCTGTTTCTAATATCGTGTTATAATTTCATGTACTGACTCGTTCCATGACCATGGAGACTTCTCCTTAATTTGGTCCCACGGAACAATAAATAAATAAATAAATAAATAAAAATCTGCTGAGACATGATGGTATCATTAAATGTATCTTTGAAGCGACAGCAGAAGGAAACAATAGAAGAGTCAGACCGAGAGTATACCATACGCCAGAAGCGAATGAAAATAAGTAAAGTAGATTAATTTTCGTATGGAACCAACACTCACTTCAGATACCGTACGGATATTAAAAAAGCAGCATTAAGTCTTTGAAAAATATCCTGATTGTGGGCTTTCCACAACCGTTTACTATCTATCTGGACACCTAAAAATCTGAACTGTTCAGTTTCACTTATCATATGCCCCATCCGTGAAATTAAAACGTTAGTTTTAGTTGAATTGTGTGTTAGAAACGGTAGAAACTGAGTCTTACTGCGATTTTTCTTCAAGCCATGAACTTATGTCATGAACTGCACTATGTGAAACCCAGCAAATGTTGCACAGAATATCCGTTACTACCAAGCTAGTGTCATTAGCAAACAGAAATATTTTAGAGTTACCCGTAATACTGGAGGGCACATCATTTATATAAGTAAGGAACAGGAGTGGCCCCATCACTGATTCCTGGGGCACCCTCCCCCCCCCCCCCCCCCTACCCTACTTGACCATACCCCACTGAGACCCCACATCACAGCCATTCTCAACATTGTGAATAATAAATAATATCATTTTGCTCTCTGTTGCTAAAGTAAGAAGTAAACCAACTGTGATCTTCTCCCCGTATTCCGTAATGGTCCAACTTCTGGAGCAATATTTTGTGATCAACACAATCAAATGCTTTAGGTAAATCAAAAAATATGCCTAGCGTTCGAAACCTTTTGTTTAACGCATCCTATACCTCACAGAGAAGAGAGAATATAGCATTTTCAGTTGTTAAATGACTTCCAAAGCCGAACTGTACATTTGATAGCAAATCGTGTGATACAAAACGATCAATTATCCTTACATACACAGCCTTTCCAGTAACTTAAGCAAACACTGGTGCATAGAAATAAGTCTAAAATTATCTACATTATCCCTTTCTACCTTTTCATAAAGCGGCTTTACTACTGAGTGCTTTAATCGTTCAGGAAACTGACAATTCCTGAAGGAAAGTTAAAAATATAGCTACATACAGGGCTAACATGTGCTACACAGTACTTTAATTTGTGCTAGGCACTCCATCATATTCATGAGAGTCCCTAGTCTTCAGTGATTTAATTATTGACGTAATCTCCCCCTTGTCTGTACACAGAGGAGTATTTCAGACATCAACGTGTCCTCTATCAAGAGCAGAACGATTGGCATTCCAATAATGATCTATAGCTGTTTCAAAGTAATTCGACAGTGGTGTTAGCGCTGGGCTGAGTAGCCGGCACGAGAGCTCCGGTCCTGCGTCGCTGCTTTGGACGGCGCTCAGCAGGTGGTGCGGGGGGGGGGGGGGGGGCACAGTAGTGGGCGACCAGAAGCAGGCGGGTCTCCTCGCGGGGGCGGCGGCGTTGGCGGCGGCCAGAGAGAGAGACGGGGGCGCTGCGCGCTTGTCTCCGCGGCAGTCGTACTGCGGCCGCAATCTCCTGAGTGCTTTCAGAGTGTTCCGGGCACGCGTGGATTAATGGTGCGTGCGGAGAAAACATTTTTCACACCGACCGCCAGATGCTCCCCTTCCCTCTTGTTATGAAGCGGTTTGCGAACTAAGGGTGGACTGCAATCTAGCTAAAACAGCGGCCCCGCTACACCGTCTTCTGGAGCGGCTCAAATGCGCGTCGATGTCGCGTGCACCAGAATTGATGACCCTCCACCGACGGGAAGATTCCGGTAATCCACGTCACAGGTGATGTGCACCGCCCTGACATCCGCATCAGCACACATTATCTCGACGCGCTAACTGCTGCTACTTTTATTATCACCAATATGTCAACCGAGCGATGTGGGGCAGTGGTTAGCACACTTAACTCCCATTCGGGAGGACGACAGTTCAAATCTGCGTCCGGCCGGTTCCTGCGAAAGGGCACGGCCGACTTCCTTCCCCAATCCAGGCTGACTGATGAGCTCGGTGTTTCGTCCGCTCCCCCGAACCAACCAACAAACCACTAATATGACCCGGAAGATGAATAATTAGTAATCAAAGACGTTCACTAGCAGTGAATATTACGAACATAATTTTATTAAGCGAGGATGCTACCCTATACGACATTACGGTTAAGAGATCTCTCGCATTTCAAACCAACTACTTTAGTAGTGTACTGAATTAGGAAGCAGTTTTCATTCAAGATATGTATTAATTTCTGTCGCGTTTACCCGACGAATGGTTTCCAGCATTAGATTGGAGGAATTGTAACGTATCCCAAAAAATTCAACCCAACGAAACAGCATCAGTTAATCGTGTGTCGCTGAGTATTCATCCCAAATGCTGGTTTCATTTCTCAGCACAATATTTCGACGAGCGACCCACTACAGGTTTTGCGAGATGTACTTTGCACTTCCTTACTCAATTGCGGCTTCGAGATACTCAAACTGTAGTGAGTTTCATCGTGTTCTCCCTCTTGACGAGAGTTTTACTTCCTGAATCCTCGGTATTAATTGTGGGAAAGTTCGACGATTGTTTCACTCAGCTCTTAATCATTTTGTACACGTTCCCACGTAAACTTATTTCCCATTCGGTAGAAAATATCGTGAACGAAGATACTGTGGAGAGATGGATAATCCGTTATTATCAGTGGAGGCGGACCTATGCAAATGTAACATAATCACAGTGAAGGAGACAGTGATACAATATTTTAAAATTTGTGTAACTTAAAACAGTATTTGAACGAAGAAAATTTTTCTTTTATTTGATTACCAGTTCCGAACAATGTCGTCTTCACATACATTTGTGCTGCAAGACTAATATATACATTTTCAGAAACTTTTCGGCAAGATAAGCACTGCCAAGAGACATAAAACATAGTAGAACTGTGCGGTAAACAAACACAAACGACCTGTGGTGTCTTATGTTGTATACTAGCTTAGCCACAGGACATATCTGATTATTATCATACAGACCGAAAACCGAACATAAAATTAAAGAAAAAATTTTGTAAACAGAACTCACCAATTGTATAAATAACGCACTTTTAAGCAAACGAATCAGAATCCGTATTGTTACAGCCACTGTGTTTCTGTCGATATGTGAAGCCAAGTTAGCATTTTGGCTACACTGAACGGAAAGACTTCATGAGTACCTGCATAATTTAAATTGTATCAATTCGAACAAAGAAAAATGCCTGAGTAACTTAAAAAAAGGGACTATCCTTCTGTCTTCTGTGTATTAGTTACGAGAAGAACGGGAAGATTTTTGGGGTCACAGGAAGCTCACGAATATTGACCCATATCTCCAATATCTCTACGGAAACTGATGGTCAGTGAGTTCTTTGGCTGGGTTACGCGTGTTTAGGCGAGCTAACTGGCCGCCTAGAATTGGTACGAGCTGAGAGAGGTGAATTTGCTTGCTGAGCTGGATGAGAGTCAACGGAACGTGGACGTCACATAGCCGCCCCAGGAATGTAAGGTACAAGGACATTAGTAAAGAACCGGAGTCGGGGGAAATCCCTAGGCCGGGAATTTGGGTGGCCTTTGTGCTGGAGACGCTCCAGGGAATAACGTAGCGTCAGACGATCTTAAGTAATGCTAAGTCCGAAAGAACAGACACCATCTCCATATAGTTAACGCTAACCGTCCATTGGCCTTCTTCTTCTGTGCGGGTGCACACGTATTGCCCGAACTCTCACGGGACTCGGTAACATTGTCTGCCGCTAGTAACGAGTGTCGTGGGCAGGGGCACTACAAATGTATTGTGGGGTGGACATTAAGTTGAGAATGAGGATCTTACAGGGAGCGTGCAAGGGATAAATCCCTGCAGTCGCACTACCCTCTGTGCTTTCGGTGGCTCAGATGGTTTTCTCACCTCAGGTGTAAGTAGGCTGTTTATGTTTTCTTATTGGCAACGTTACGTAGCGCTCAATATGAAAATCACTGGCTGTGCTGGGTGCAGTCTGTGGCTAGTTTGCATTGTTGTCTGCCATTGTAGTGTTGGGCAGCAGCAGCTGGCTGTGAACAGCGCGTAGCGTTGCGCAGTTGGAGGTGAGCCGCCAGCAGTGGTGGATGTGGGGAGAGAGATGGCGGAGTTTTGTAATTTGTCATGAACTGATATATATTATGACTTGTGATGATATTAAGGTAAATACATTGTTTGCTCTCTATTAATATCTTTCATTTGCTAACTACCCCTATCAGTAGTTAGTGCCTTCAGTAGTTTGAATCTTTTATTTAGCTGGCAGTAGTGGCGCTCGCTGTATTGCAGTAGCTTGAGCAGCGAAGATTTTTGTGAGGTAAGTGATTTGTGAAAGGTATAGTTTAATGTTTGTCAGGGCCATTCTTTAGTAGGGAATTTTGAAAGTCAGATTGCGTTGCGCTAAAAATATTGTGTGTCAGGTTAAGCACAGTCCTGTATAAATGTTCAAAGGGGACGTTTCATATGTCGACCCTTAGCCTAGGATACCTCACTGGAATCTTCTGATTTTTTCTTGTAGTTTGTGTATTTAGTGTAGCTTTTGTTTATTGCTAGCGCGTAATTGTAGAGAGAATTTCCTTTGTAGTTGCAGTCTTTCATTGTTGTATAGTAAAACAGTTGTGGCATGCATGTAGATTTGCACCAAGTATTTCGCAGCTGCGCTTGCAATTAACTAGATATTATTTTCAGTGCTATGTTAATGTGTTCTCTTATTTTTGATCTTCAAATTGTGTTTTTCTGTGTTATCGCGTGAAATATTGTGACAATAATGGCGTGTGAAAAACGTAACACTAGGCTCCAAAGTAAAATGAGAAATAATAGTGACGACGAGCGTAGCTTGCCAGCACCACTGTGTAATGAATTAACAGACGTTCAAAGTAGTAATTTGGTAACTGTGCATAGGGAAATGGAGCGGGCGTCAAATAATGGTATAGACAGTGAAACAGGTAGTGAACAGGGAAGCATTATCGATCGATCGCTCGGCAACAGCTCGCCTCAGGAATCTGAAATGACAGGACTCAATTTTGCAAATACTGTGCATTCAGGGTTTGCGTCCTCACCGTTTTTTCAAATGAGTCAAGACACATTTTCCGCTTGTCAAAATGTGAATGTTGCCGGTGCAAATTCACTGCCGAAAAGCACTGAGGAACATGTTTCAGACACCAGTGCATTGTTATTACAATTAATGCAACAAATGGGACAAAAGCTTGAAAAGTTAGACACAATGGAACAACACCAGAGACAAACACAGCAACAGTTAGACACAGTGGAACAAAATCTCAAAAAGTTAGACACAGTGGAACAAAATCTCAAAAAGTTAGACACAGTGGAACAAAATCTTAAAAAGTTAGACTCATTGGAACAAACTCTTGAACAAACACGTGAAGACTTAACTACTGAGTTACATAACATTGAATCGAAATGTCAAAAAGTCTGTAATGACGTAAAAACACAAATTTGTGAGCATTTTCAACCTATTTTTTCGCGGCATGAAAATGCATTACAGAATCACGAAGCAGCCATAAAAGAACTGCAAATTATTGTTCATGAAAATCATGAGACCTTGCAAGCTAAATTTGACTCAGTTGCATCTACCGATTCGGTTACGCAACTTGCAAAAACTCAGGAAAACTTTAAGGACACAGTAGATACTCTGAAACTTGGTTCAGAAAAACACACTGAAGAAATAAGGACACTATCGGAGAAAGTAGCCGAACTTTCGGATCAGGTCACTAACTTATCTACAAAGGTAGATGATGATCTGAATGACACAAGACCCGTAGCCTTCACTGACACAGAAGAGTATGAACAAATAAGAAAATTCAAACAAAATCAGAATCAAATTAATACACAACACCAAAGAGAAATCCGGGAAGTACAAGATCAGCTGACACAGGTAATATAAGAATTACGTATTTCAGAGGACACTGGCGCTCCAACACGGGAAGAGGGACTTAGAAACACGTAAAAGCCGCAAAATAGTAACACAGGGCATTTCGGAAGTTGTGAAAGAAATTGGCAATGTGCACCGAATTTTGAGATGGAACGGCCGACACGACCTAACAATGACCGATATGCGACTCGCCGACATGATGATTTTGACTATAAGCTGTTCATTACTACACGTAAATTCAAAACATTTAAGAATTCTGGCAACGACATTCATCCACAAGCATGGCTCCATCAATTCTCTCATTGTTTTCCTCCCAACTGGTCGTTAGAACACAGATTAGAATTTATGTGTGGCTACTTGGAGAATGAACCAGCTGTAAGAATGCGATCGGTAATTCACGATTGCCACAGTGAAGGAGAGTTTTACCATGCCTTCCTCTCAGCATATTGGTCTCAAGCCACACAAGACCGGGTAAAACATAGCATCATAATGATGAAACGTTTCGAACAATCTGAATTTTCCAGTCTTATGAAATATTTTGAAGACACGTTGCATAAGAATCAGTATCTTTCAAACCCATACAGCCCCTCAGAACTCATCCGCATTTGCTTAATCAAACTGCCTGAACATTTACGACATATTATTTTGGCAGGACGTTGCAAAGACGACATTGAAGCATTTCAGGGACTCTTACAAGAATTAGAAATTGACACTGACAATCGCGGAATGCGGAAACAGGAACACAACAATTACAGGTCACATCCGTCACAATTCCTCGATAATAACTGGACGCGACAAGGCTATTCTCACAACACAAATCGTGACCAAAACAGACACCACCCGTATGACAACCGTTGGCAGAGTAGTAATAATTACAGGGAAAGATTACCTCTCCACGGTAATGACTATCACAGAGACAATCAGAGAAACAGACAATATGGGAACCAAAACAATTATTATTACGGGAGACAGAATAACTTGAGACGCAACGGTCCAGCGCGCAGTTACGATTCAGGGAGAAATTCTCCACCACTTAACCGACAAGAAAGAAACTACAGGAACTACCGACATGACGACAGACGATGTGATCGTAACGACAGACCTGAATTGCATCAGAACTGGCGGGATTCAAACAGAGCAGGGCCCTCTCGTCACGGTGAATTTGTAGAAGTTAGGTCTCCAAACCCCAATAACGGCGCGTGCCAACAAAGAGACAGACAATGACTCGCACAGCAGGCAGCCGCGTGCGCCCGCTGGCTCCGAGAAAAATAACATCAGACGCTAGCCTGGAGAAAAATTTTAGCATTCTTTACCGATGTATACAACATGATAATTGCTTTGAAGTTGAAACTCTGTGTACTAGGAAGAGTAAAGGTTTACACCACATTTCACATGTAAAACCGTTTATTGAAAGATAATCTGCTTTTTAACTTTGTCTTTGCCATAAAACTTTTCACTTCACATTTCTAGTATGCTTTGTCAGATTTAGAATCTGTTAACATGTAACAATGTTTGAAGTGAAATATCCAGTCAAGAACCAAGAGAACTTATTTAAACAGAAATTACGAATGCATTGTTATAATGAACAGACGACGCAGTGTTGTTAGTTGTACATTCTTGCTTGTTAGTTGCACGATTACGTAACGACTATCAGGCTTACATACTTAGGACACATACTGGTACTGCTAATGAGATTTTAATGCAACTTTTGGTTTACTTGAAAATACATTCTGGATTTAAAGTACTTTCAGTGAGATACCAGATGGCACAGTGGTCAGTTTATTTGACAGCTACACGACTATATCACGACGCTACTAATGAGTGACAATTTACAATGTTGCTTTTGTAGTGTTTCTGTTTTATTTCTGCACAGTTTTTCTGTTTTATTCTGCAAAGTAAAACATGTTTTAGTAGTAACTTTTGTGGTATAGCTACAATGAGATTGCCTTTTCCGTAGCACAACAGTACGTTACAGCACAGTACTTTCTTCATCATGGCAATAAGCGTAATAACTAAGATATCTATACATAAAGCATTTCACTTTTGTTTATCATGAGGTAAGTACATTGACTTCCGCAGAACTTAGCTTTCGGAGGACGATAAGTACGACACTTCCACAGAATTATCTTACAGCAAGACGCACATTTAGCGCTACAGGACACGCATTTGAGTGATTAATTTTGTACTTAAAACATTTATTTTTAAAGATATTTGAAGTACAATGATACAAAGGTTTTCAGTGATACATTTCATTTCATTGCTGTAATCTGTAACACCTGAGGGTATAATTACATTAATCCTCAGGGGGGTACACGCTTACTTTGTGTACCATGTGTGTGGCAACCACAAGGAACCCTAGCTAATATGGTATTTGCTTATACAACTTTACACATCGGTACCATATTTCTCTAACACACAAATTACACAGCTATCTGATCATTTAACTGAGAGATAAACATTTTTTTACTACGTCAGTGACAGATGTTTACGTAATTACACAGCTGGATAACTTCACACTTATGAAACTGTATTTTGTCTGTACTTTGTGAAACTGTTCATATTTTTTCGGAACCGTTGTGATACTATGAGAGCTTTGAATGATGTATTTGGTAAAGGGATTATGATTTTTAAAGTACGTTTGAGGCAGATGACACTTTTGACATGAGCAGAGAATTTTTTTTAATTATTGGAGGAAGCTACGACGATTTTGAGATTTGACTGAGGTGTTATGATGTTATTTTTACGACGACGATGTGTATTATGCTGCTGAGGTATGTTTACGATTAATAGGCTGAGGCTACTATATGAGTTATTTGATTATGCTTCATATTTATAATGACGAAATATTGACGAGTGTCGATGGATACGTATATGTGTAATAAGGTAAGGAGTAATGAATAGTGGGTAGGGACTCTTGACTTGTGAAAAAGGATGTTGGAAACCAAGAATCGTACTTTAAGAGTTGTGACATGTGTGAATCATGTGTGAATGTATCACAATGCCACTGAACATTTTTTGGACACTGTTATATTCATAGGATTTTGTTTCTACAGATTTGCAACGCTAATTCTTGACCTGTGAAGTATTTTTATGTGAGACTGTCACTTTAGCGAAAATTGCTGTCGTAAATATTTCCGTACGAAAGTTAAGTGACCACCTGCACGTAATGCGTCGCGGGCACCCAGCTGTGTCAGACGCCTGGAGAAAAAGTCATTAGCGCGTGCCTTTCAGAGCACAGGAAGAAAGAAAAAAAAAGAAAGGGAAGGGCATTATCCTGGCCATTGTCATTCCTTTAGAGAAAGCATCGCAAAAAACGACACGGTCGAACTTGAAAACATATGATTACACTAGCTGTTAATTTACGATATTTACTGAAATGCCTAATAAAATGACAAGAAATATTTTTACATCTGCACACCTGATTATGACAAGCGTCTTTCTATGAGAGTTGAGAGAATTTCTACTAACTTACGAAATGCCACACGACTATTGAATGATATTTTTATGCTTTGCTTTTCATAGTTGCTTATTTCATTTGACATCTGTTTTCCAGCTGTGTTGCAGCATTGCTTTTATAAAATAAAATGCATTTGATAATGTGAACACTTTCTGTCAACAGATCTATTAAATAATTATTTTATGATCCACATTCTTTAAAAAAGGAGCACTTGGAAAGGAAAGAACAATAAGAAGGAACTAGTAACTGCATTCATAATTTTCTTTTCAAGTAATTGGTAACTTTTTGGTAGAATATCTTCTTGTGGTGCACCACTTTAATTACATAGACATTAAGATGTGAATATACATTTCCCTTATCTGCATTGTTGTTTAGTGTAATATTTTTTCTGCTTGCGCTATGTCATGTTTAGGTATAAGTTGCTGCTGTTTGCCAAGCATAGTGTTATTGAATTTGACTTTTGCTCATTTATGCTGCTAGCTTTGCCAATTTGCATTTTTTGCATTGCTGTTTGTGTTGATTTGTTATGTGATGCTGCATTGCCTCGTCCCTTAGTTTAGCATCTGAGCTCAGTAGATTTAAGTTAGCTTAAGAGGGGGTAGCCTCTAAGAGAATGAGTTGCGATGAATTGGAAGAAATGCATTGAGAAAACAGGTTTAGGTAGGATTTTCTTGGAAATAAATGTTGAGGTAAGAAATGTGTGAACATATAAATACAGAAAGCATGCTTAGATAGAATCTTTTTTGGTGGAAACAAAGGATGAAATAAGAGGAAAGATATATGAAGTTTTGGGTTGGACTGCAGTACCAAATGTTACACTGAAAACGAACCCTGTCCTTTCCTATTGGTGTTATCCCACTATGTGTTTGTGTACCCTTGAGTATTTGTTTTCTTCCTGTCTCTGTGTACTGTTTCATAGAATTTTTTTCTCTTCTAATACTAAGCTATATTCACTATGAGGAGGAATACTGTTATCCTCAAATATAAGTTGCATTAATAATATGTTATTTTCTTTGTAAAGTTGTTTACAATTCTGTTCTGTTTCAATGTTCATGTGTGAAATTAATGTTTCGAAAACTATTCTCATTATTTTATGTATGTACTTATGTCACTATTTTTGTAACACTGATGTATATGTTTATTTCTATTCTTTTGTAAAGCCTGTACTACAAATGTTATCTGTATTATTATGTTTTTAATGATGTATTTTGTACCTTTGTAATTGTATTCTTATGTTATAAAATTGTAATTGTCACCAGTTCATGACATTATTAACTTGTTAGTTACATTTCACTGCACACGTTTCTGTTGGTCATAGTATGTGGACAATATGTGAGAAGTAGGGACTGTTAGTGTTTGCACGTGTGTTAATAACTCAGCAAGGGACTGTATAACAGCATTGCTGGTTCTAAGGACAATTTCAAAACCTTTGTGAGTGCACAAGTGGTGGTTTATGGACTTGCTATATTATCCGCAAGACTCTTCAATGGTGATTGTGCACCTGCACAGTCACAACAGATGGCTGCTGGCCATCTCTTCAAGGACTACAGTGGGTCTACATCTTTGATGATCCATCAATACCATTATTTCTACAAGGACTGCAGTGGGTCTGCACCTCTGGTGGCCCACCAATACCGTAATCTCTACCAGGACTACAGTGGGTCTGTGATGACTTACCTACCAATACTCTTCAAAACTTCGAATGACTCTGCTGTGGGTTTGCTCCATTGTGGCCCATTACCTGTCAGCATGTCAAGAGCCAGCACTGTCTTTCCGTTGGAAGGACAACACTACTTCTTCAAGACTGCATGGAAATCCACCACTTCTGTGTGCAATTTCTTTTACTAATGAGACTTTGTGAAAAAAAACCTGTGATTACCGTAATGAATGATCAGGACTGTCTTTATGGACTGTGAGAAATTTTTAGCTTTTGACCAACATTGTATCAATAAGTGTGTGCATTTGATTTCTTTGTTATTGTAATTATGAAAAATTTAATCAAATCATTATTGGCCACTGCCCAAAAAAAATTTTGTAAAATTTTTTGTGGGGAGCATGGGGGCTATGTAAGTAGGCTGTTTATGTTTTCTTATTGGCAACGTTACGTAGCGCTCAATATGAAAATCACTGGCTGTGCTGTGTGCAGTCTGTGGCTAGTTTGCATTGTTGTCTGCCATTGTAGTGTTGGGCAGCAGCAGCTGGCTGTGAACAGCGCGTAGCGTTGCGCAGTTGGAGGTGAGCCGCCAGCAGTGGTGGATGTGGGGAGAGAGATGGCGGAGTTTTGTAATTTGTCATGAACTGATATATATTATGACTTGTGATGATATTAAGGTAAATACATTGTTTGCTCTCTATTAATATCTTTCATTTGCTAACTACCCCTATCAGTAGTTAGTGCCTTCAGTAGTTTGAATCTTTTATTTAGCTGGCAGTAGTGGCGCTCGCTGTATTGCAGTAGCTTGAGCAGCGAAGATTTTTGTGAGGTAAGTGATTTGTGAAAGGTATAGTTTAATGTTTGTCAGGGCCATTCTTTAGTAGGGAATTTTGAAAGTCAGATTGCGTTGCGCTAAAAATATTGTGTGTCAGGTTAAGCACAGTCCTGTATAAATGTTCAAAGGGGACGTTTCACAGGGACTGGGTGTTGTGCTGTTCTCATCATCATTGCCGGCACGGTAACTCAGCGTGTTCCATCAGAGGGTTAGCTACCCTCTGTGACAAAAAAACAGTGAATGGATCAGCAAAGAACCTAAATAGGTGTCATCGGTCTTCCGCCTCTAACAAATTCAACGAACAGTAGAATAAAATGAGATTAAAAAAAAAGAATGGATAGAGCGTCTGCCATGTAAGCAGGAGATCCCGGGTTCAAGTCCCAGTCGGGGCACACATTTTCAACTGTCCCCGTTGATGTATATCAACGCCTGTCGGCAGCTTTGGGTATAGATTTAATTGCCATTTATTTTATAGCTTTTCCATTATGAAAATTTTTGTCAGAAAATCTTATTCTCCACATTTACACAACTAATGAAGAAAGCATCAGAACTTCATATTTTGTCATACCTGTGTTTTTATTTAATGAACAGTTTACTATTTTGTCACTAACTGTATATAAATGTTGACTGCACATGCTATAAAAAACTGTAGTAATTTAAAAATGGTGTGCAGCATGTGCTAGCGAACACCACAGTCGATAAGAGAACTTCTGCTAAGAAGGCAAAAATAATTCAGGTTACCTTCCATTTGGTACGTGTGTGCACTCAGCGACTGCTACCTGATTTATAAATTATAGAGCGGAGCAGTCAGTCATCCTTTTTTTATTTTTGCAGGTTTTATTACGCAAATCCAGATTTAGGTTAGTGCCTAGCCATTACCAATGCACTATTTTCTAATCTCGATGCATGTTATTTCCCTGTTGTTCGCGTGTCAGTCACAGTTCTTTCAATACTACCAAATAGTGAATACTGAATTTTACACTTACTAATGCTGATGCTAGTGCGCATGGTAATGGTTGGGTTACTGTGGCTCTAGTAAGTGGTGGCGAATTCGGGACTGTATCAGGACTGCAGACTTTTAACAGCCTAGAAGTCATTGCTTATCGTACATTTCAGATATGTGAAGTGTATAACAGAGATCGTGGTACTTCTTACTATTATATGTCAACAATGCCTTTGGTTCTTACGACGAGGAATCAGAGTCTGTGTCCGTATGGGTTAAAGGTATACTGAACTGTGCCAAAATTAAAGTTGTTGGTGATGTGACACATTACTATAGAACTACAGGACAGGGAACTAACATACATCGAGATTCGAAAATAGAACATTGATAATGGCTAGGCACTAGCCGAAATACGTGTTGTCATTTATCACTGCGCAAGAATGCTGGCTTATTTCTTTACGACTCAACTATTACTTACATTTGTTGTAAACGATCTTAGTGTAACCGAATATTTATGGCCTTTATTTGTTCAAATATTGTTGCAATATTTTCGTTTAGTCCTGGAAGCTGTGAAGATGACTCAAACCTTGTAAGTAGAACCTGAGAATGACTTGTTTTGGTGGGGCGCCCTTCAGCCGGTGACATTTGGGCTGTGGCGTAACACTGCTGGAGTCAGGTGGAGACCGGGGTTTTGCGAGTAAAGCGCTCATGAAACCGATTCCGGACACTTTGCGCCGAGTTCTGGAAGGAGACAGACTGCCTATGTTAACGCGCTGATTCAGTCGTATAGATGGTCGATTCTGGGCGGTTAACGGCCGATGCAACACTGTAACGTTTGCGGAGGCTTTATACACCGAAGCGCCAACGAAACTGGTATAGGCATGCGAATTCAAAACCAGAGATATGTAAAGAGGAGCCTGGGCCAGTTAACACCAAACCGACACAGTGGAAAAAGATTTCGAGGACAAGCTAGAAATGATGCTAGACGAACTGGGCGGTAAAGTGAAAATTTGTGTGCACAGGCAAAATGGGTTTGAGGACGTGACAAATAAGCCTGTTAACAATTTGTCAGGTAGAGTAGCAGAATGTCAGAAAGAAGTCTTTCACAACAGAGAACATTTTGAAGCTGTGATAATTTAAGAAGCTGTGCAGCGTGAACAACATATTAAACTCATACGTGCAGAATTAAATTCTTTAGCAGCAAATCTGACAGATACTGTGATTCACATGTCATGCGTTAAATCAAGGAGGACAAAGTGTTTTCCAAATGATGGAAGATACCATCCAACTGACTATCTTGCTGCTTGTAGAGATGGCTTTGTGTGGTGAATGTCGGATGTCGGGTGAGACAAAAATTAAGTTCGCTAACGGATACGTCCAGGGTAATGCACAATTACGAGAAAATTTAATGAGAGCTTCATTTACTACCTACGAAGTGTTTGGGAATTGTTTCCTGGACAGTTTCTGTAGTTAAGCGAAACGAACGGGACTTCAGAATGAGTTCCTAAACGGGCTGAATTTCTAACAGGGAACTGGGTCGATGTGGGATTTTCGTGTGCTTGAACTGTATAAGTTGATGCATATAAATCGTCCGCTGGAATGTTGATGGAAATTACGACAACATTTACAATGGGGTCTTGGTCACAGTCAGCCAAATTCCACTGACGAATTTTTAATTTTGGTGAGGAACTATAATAGACGTTGAAATTCAAGCCACACAAGTGGAACAATAGACAGGGAAATAGGTACCACCAGCACGGGATTATAATAATAACCAAAATAGCTATCACCGTAACAATAATTTCCACAGGGAGGATGGAAACGTGAAGTTTCATAACGAAAATCTAAATCCTCTTATTATAAACCAAGGTCTCACTTAAATTTTTCAGATTATGGAAACTTACGGCATCGTCTTATTTTCAGCCATAGTTATAACAATTTTTGGATATATAATGTCTGAGTCATGCTTCTGGATGTTTACAGAATGCTGTAGCACACTGGATAAGTTCTGCCGTACACAAAGCTAGTCGGGTATATATCAATATTTTTATACGTCGCTGGCTTATGCTACGAAAGTTAGTCTTCCTATAAATGTCTTAACAAAATATGAAATACAACTATGTTCGCAAATTTATTTTGCAAAATCAAAACAACGTCCCTTACGAGAAATTATATATTCTGGAATTATATATTTGTTTAATTTAGCACCCTATGTTATGCTAATTTTGTGACGTGGGTCTTTTTAAGAAAACATTTTATATTGTCTCTTTCGTAAATGCCTTTTATTCTCATAATTCCTTCAAAGAATTTTCATATGAAACAGATGAACTAACTTTGTTTTGCGTTACACATTTAGAACATTATATGGCCGATGCATACTATATATTTAGCGCTAAGTACGTATCAACTCGGAAACTAGCTTTTCAACTTTCCCTCGAGTAGACTTCACGGTCACATTGAAATGAGTGGTGTGAACGAAGACTACAACGCACAAAGTTCTGTTATGCAAATTCTGCATTTATTTGTTGTGAAAAATGTTTGTTATATGTCTACTGAATAGGAAGAACCGTAAATAAAAATTATATAAAAGATTAATGAATTACACTGCAGTCACCGCTGAAAGACAACCTTAGACCAAGTTCTATTTTAATTAAAATTATCAATTGGACAAGAACCTTAGACGCTGACGCCAAATGCAAAATAAGTAAATTCAACTTCGATATAAAGTTCTCCTCTTAAAACAATTCTCCACATGATGCAATAGTAGTGTTGCTCACTTACCTGCAGTACATTTGGACATATAACATTCAACCTTAAATATTAAGAGAGAACTTTATGTTTGCAGACAGCACCAAGGTATCCGCCGACCTTAATGTCCACATTTAAGAAACACGTCTCTAACAGGAGCGTTGCACTATATGGTGCGGAGAGCTGGATATTGAGGAAGGAAGATGAAAGAAGATTGGAGGCACTAGAGATGTGGCTACGGAGAAGAATAGAAAAAGTGAAATGGGAAGATCGAGTAAGGAATGAAGAAGTATTAAGAAGAGTTGGAGACGAAAGAAACATGCTGAAAGTTATCAGAAAGAGAGAAAACGGAACTGGATTGGACATTGTTTGAGGAGGGACTGTTTATTCAAGGAAGGAATAGAATGAATGGTGGAGGGGAAAAGGAGAGGAGGAAAAACAATGTATCAGATGATGGACAGTATAAAAGGAGACAAATATTCAGAAATGAAAAGGCTGTGGACAGACAAAAGTGGAAGAGGCTTAACCCATGGCAAGACCTGCCGTAAGGCAGAATACCATACCACTACTACTACTACTCTCCATACAAGGTCACATTCACTCACGCTAGGAAGATGAAGCGGTCTAAAATTTAACCAAGGGTTTTGTTACAAATTCCAGTGGGTAATCAAACATACGCAGCCATCTCTCATTCATTTGACGGCTACAAAATGATGATGTAAATTTCTCACAGCCTGGAATCGAACCGCCTATCTTCAGGTCGAGAGGCACCGCAGCATTCTACCTTAGGGACCTCGGTTGAGGAGGCGCCTTTTCCTCAATAATGCTAATAAAATTTATGCGTATACTCTGTATCAAGGAACGTCCTTAAAAAGGTTATGAGGCCATTTGAGTGTTCAGTTAAATGCCAGCAATTGCTCTAGATATTAGCAGATATAAAATATAACTACTGTTGACGGCGAAGAAAAATAACCATAACCACATCAAACCTCATTGTTAAGACACTAATACTTTTCGTATCTGTTCAGTAAAAATTGAGGATATAATTTACCCACATGTCGGGATAGTACAAGTAAAAATGAAGACTAGTTGACAAAAATTTTTTGTAGCAGATTCAAAGGGTAAGCTGGACATAATTCAGAATTTTGAAGTTTGAAAGTGAATTTTTACTTCTTTCTTGAGCGAGTAGCCTTAGAAGTAATGGATTAAATCATGTGTATTACACTGTTTACGTAGATAGAAATTATGTTATTCTTGTTAAATGACTCTGAGCACTATGGGACTTAACATCCGAGGTCATTGGTCCCCTAGAACTTAGAACTACTTAAACCTAACTAACCTACGGACATCACACACATCGACGCCCGAGCAGGGTTCGAACCTGCGACCGTAGCGGTCGCGCGGTTCCAGACTGAAGCGCCTAGAACCGTTCGGCCACCGCGGCCGGCTATTCTTGTTAAATAAGAGAAAATATTTTTTCCCACTGATAACTAAATTAAAAGTATTAAGCTCAGTTTGAAGCTTTCCTGTTAATTTGGTACAACAGAATCGAAGCCCACTGACTCAGCATAGGACGATGAACACCAGTAGGGATAGGAACGTAATTTTCCTACCAAAGATAATTTTTTACGAATGAAATTTTCGCAGACGTATTCAGAATAAATAAATCAGCGTCAGCTTTATATAAATAAAATACATCCACGCTACCTACTCTCTGTTATAATCTCTCCAAACAGAAAATTAGTTCTCCGAATTTGTAATACTAACCGCTTCATTATTTTTCTACAGAGACTACGTTGAATAGGCGAACTGCAGTAATTTGTAACCGTTTTCTACAGAGTGATGTTTCGCGAAAACTTCGGGATACGTTAGATCTAAATGGACTATCCAGTAGTAATATACCGTACCTTTCGCAGAAGCACGGTATCAGAGGCCCTAATTCGATTCCTCATATAACAGTGAACGATAATATTAGCAAATATTACTCCTACTGACATCCATCTCTCCTGTCAACCAATTGCACATGTTGCTAAACACAAAATAAACCATTAAGTTGACAACAATAAATAATGGACTACAACATTTATTATTTATTGTTTGAATTGTTTCTTCTGCAAAAATCGGTTCAGGCTAAAATTTTTTCCAAAACCCCCATATGCCATAACTCATGGCCCCATTGGGATAATTACACAGATCATATTATCAAGAAGGACGCAATGTCATCTCGATTACAGCGAAAGACGCACGCCAAAACATCCGAACGCTGTCTGCCATTTGAGAATGACACAGTTACACTGCCAGACGAAAAGAATGAAGCAGCCAGTAAACATGGCCAAATGTCAATTTGACCTCGTACAAGTGCACGCCGGCGGCGGGTATGTAAATGTTTAGAATTTCAGTTGTTTATGGCAAATAGGAAGGCACAAGAGTGCATTAATGTTGTTCGTGTTTACTGTTGTTGCCGAGCCCTGTAGGTGATATAACTAGCGTGACAGCGTCAAAAGTTGCGTGATCACTGTGAAGAACACGGAGGTGTGTCGTACCTACATGTGACAGCGTTACCAGCATTTGATCAAGTTTGCAAAGAGCCATTGTGTGGGTCTTTTTCTGGATATCTGGTGGGAAAGTGCTTCAAAAAAATGTTCAAATGTGTGTGAAATCTTATGGGACTCAACTGCTAAGGTCGTCAGTCCCTAAGCTTACACACTACTTAACATAAATTATCCTAAAGACAAACACACACACCCATGCCCGAGGGAGGAATCGAACTTCCGCCGGGAAAAGTGCTTCATCCAGATTTGTGGGGCATTCGGATGCGCCACTGGTCCAATATCGGACTGCATGGGAACTCGAGGCTAGACGTACACGTCAACAAATTTCAGGTCGACCACGGCTGACCATTAAATGGGAGGCTCGCTGTGTTGTGCACCAAGCTCATCACAATCCTTTGGCATCTGCCTCTGCGTTGGGAGGGCAAATAATGGAGTCCCGCAACAGTCTGTGTCACCCTGCAACAATGGTCTGTGGCTAGCAGCAGCCAAACTGGGGAATTGCCGTCCCGTGAGTAGGCTGCCATTAACGCCACAACGCAAACGATTGCGTTTGGAGTGGTTCTGTGACCAGGAAGAAGGAACTGCTGATGAATTGCAGCGCACTGCGTTCAATGATGACTCTTGCTTCTGCACTACCCTGGATGACGACGATTATAGCGGGCGGTGACCTCAGGAATAGCATCTATTCTGCTAATCTTTTGGAGTTGCACAGTAGATTTACTTCTGGCGTGGGAAGCCTTCGGGTAAGTCACAGATCGTAGTGACTGAGGGAACTCTGGATCTGCAGCGGTGCGTCAGACACGTCCTGTGCCCTCATGCGTTACCTCTCATGCGGCAGTGTCGTGGTGCCACTTTTCAACAGGACAACGCTCGACCGCACATGGCCGGATTTCTATGACCCTGTAGACGTGTCGCTGAGGTTCTCGCGTAGCCAGCAAGGTGACCGGATCTGTCCCCGGTAGCACACGTGTGTGACCAGCTCGGATGTCAACACTGTCCCAGTTCCAATACCCGCCCTTCCGATCCAATCAGTGAATGCATCAAGGCGAGAGGGGGTGCAACTTCATATTGATGATTGGGTTTATAACGCCAAGTTGATTGTATATTAGGCTTGATTTTGTAATCAGTTAAATAACATCACATGCACTTTCAGTCCATGATATTTAGTTTCGTTCCATGCTCTCCTACTGGGTGTTTACTTCTTTTCCCAGGCACTGTAGTACGTTCAGCTCACGACAACAACGATATTTCACCAACCATTCTCAGCAGCCAGAGGTATTTTCGTATTCTGGATACAGTGGAACCACCTGTTGCTGCATGACTACCGATACTCAGTATACAACCAAACAAACGAATGACTTTTACTGAAGTATAAAAACAGCCAAGTGGTTGCATATATTTCATCGAATTGCCCTGGTTTCGATACCGACCAAATGTATCTTCGCCAGAAAATGTTATTGTTACCTGTGTTTAGAAATACACTCCTGGAAATTGAAATAAGAACACCGTGAATTCATTGTCCCAGGAAGGGGAAACTTTATTGACACATTCCTGGGGTCAGATACATCACATGATCACACTGACAGAACCACAGGCACATAGACACAGGCAACAGAGCATGCACAATGTCGGCACTAGTACAGTGTATATCCACCTTTCGCAGCAATGCAGGCTGCTATTCTCCCATGGAGACGATCGTAGAGATGCTGGATGTAGTCCTGTGGAACGGCTTGCCATGCCATTTCCACCTGGCGCCTCAGTTGGACCAGCGTTCGTGCTGGACGTGCAGACCGCGTGAGACGACGCTTCATCCAGTCCCAAACATGCTCAATGGGGGACAGATCCGGAGATCTTGCTGGCCAGGGTAGTTGACCTACACCTTCTAGAGCATGTTGGGTGGCACGAGATACATGCGGACGTGCATTGTCCTGTTGGAACTGCAAGTTCCCTTGCCGGTCTAGGAATGGTAGAACGATGGGTTCGATGACGGTTTGGATGTACCGTGCACTATTCAGTGTCCCCTCGACGATCACCAGTGGTGTACGACCAGTGTAGGAGATCGCTCCCCACACCATGATGCCGGGTGTTGGCCCTGTGTGCCTCAGTCGTATGCAGTCCTGATTGTGGCGCTCACCTGCACGGCGCCGAACACGCATACGACCATCATTGGCACCAAGGCAGAAGCGACTCTCATCGCTGAAGACGACACGTCTCCATTCGTCCCTCCATTCACGCCTGTCGCGACACCACTGGAGGCGGGCTGCACGATGTTGGGGCGTGAGCAGAAGACGGCCTAACGGTGTGCGGGACCGTAGCCCAGCTTCATGGAGACGGTTGCGAATGGTCCTCGCCGATACCCCAGGAGCAACAGTGTCCCTAATTTGCTGGGAAGTGGCGGTGCGGTCCCCTACGGCACTGCATAGGATCCTACGGTCTTGGCGTGCATCCGTGCGTCGCTGCGGTCCGGTCCCAGGTCGACGGGCACGTGCACCTTCCGCCGACCACTGGCGACAACATCGATGTACTGTGGAGACCTCACGCCCCACGTGTTGAGCAATTCGGCGGTACGTCCACCCGGCCTCCCGCATGCCCACTATACGCCCTCGCTCAAAGTCCGTCAACTGCACATACGGTTCACGTCCACGCTGTCGCGGCATGCTACCAGTGTTAAAGACTGCGATGGAGCTCCGTATGCCACGGCAAACTGGCTGACACTGACGGCGGCGGTGCACAAATGCTGCGCAGCTACCGCCATTCGACGGCCAACACCGCGGTTCCTGGTGTGTCCGCTGTGCCGTGCGTGTGATCATTGCTTGTACAGCCCTCTCGCAGTGTCCGGAGCAAGTATGGTGGGTCTGACACACCGGTGACAATGTGTTCTTTTTTCCATTTCCAGGAGTGTATTTTCCGTACGTCTTTCTGCTTTGTCACACCTGACTGGTTGGCTGTTTCTATCCTTCAATAAAACTTAAATAAGATTGCTAAATGTCACGTATGCTCAAGACTGTATGATTTTTACGAGCCCAAGATCCAAGGCGGTGACAAAGTGCACACATGTAAGAAGAAAATTATTGACCGAGACGTCTAACAAGATCCCTGACAGCTCGTGGCACTATTGCCAGCTTTCAACTGCCTAGCGCTAACTGCTGCGCCCATTAACAGTAGCCGTCTGCAAAGGCGTTGTCAGAGAGGTGTTTACAAAGTAGTCTTATGATATTGGTTGATGTAGTCCGGCGAGGCTACCTCGTCCAGCCCACTGCTGCTGTCAGGGATCAACTTACGCCGACTCAGCTATATGTCAATGCAAAAGAATTTGTGTAACCGGTTGGCAACTTTTATCCTTCATTAAAACTTGCATACGTTTGCTGAAAGTGTGCTATATTCAAGGTTGCTAACGATAAGGCTTTAAAATGTTGAAGAACAGTAAACAGTATGACCTGTAAGGATATAGGGTCCTCACACTTGACTTCTTCTTTTGGGTAAGGGGCCTTGTGGAGATCGCACCAGCGTTACGATGTTAGGTTGCACCTGTGCTTGCATCTGCGGTGACTGTACAGTTTGTGGAGGATCGGTGACAGGGAAGCTTTAAGCAGCGGCTCTGCCGCAAATAGTTTCTGTTGAGCGGGCCCTGGATGCCGCACAGTGCTGTGGAGGGGGGGGGGGGGAGGATTTATAGTAAGCAGAGGGCGGCCCGTACGGCGGATAGGGCGGAAATTAACTGCCGTGTGTCGGCCGACACGTTTCTCAGTACGACAGGACAGGCGGCGCCTAAATGGATTTTCCGTCTTTCCCGTTGCAGTAACTCATTTTCTACATTTCCGAGTGCAGTGGTTTGCAGCGTCCCTCTTCCATTTAGTTCGACCCACGGAGAGAATTATTGGGTCCGTACCTGTTGGCGTCAAAAACGGAGAGCAGCGTCGGCAGCGTAGAAACTCATTTTTAATCAGCGTTCCAAAAAAAAACGAACTATCATGTTCGTAACAGAAGTCAACTTACTTTCTTTTGTAATCAGAAAAGAAGCAACTGCGCCTGATCAAATTGTAAGTGGGCTGCTTCTGTGTTGGCAGGGTTGTGCAGCGCTTGGCATTGGATCTCTGACTGCGCTTTCTTTGTAAGAGACTCTGTGGCTGGTCGGACTCGTTGTTGGAAGTCAGTCGCCAGCAGTGATGGAAGTATTGTTGGGCAGTTGGAGGTGAACTGGCAGCAGTGATGGATGTTAGCATTGATAGAGGGCAGAGGTCTGAAGTGTTAGCATAGGCTGACGATTTGTACATGTTCGACTTGGAGATCGAATGTTATTCATGATTATATACCTTTGTACTAGATGTCAATGACGATTTGTATTCGTGTTTGAACTGCATGTCTCATTATTAAGGTAAAAAATTCATTATTTCGTTTGCAACAAAATCTTTCCTTTGCTAACGACATGCCGATTAGTAGTTAGTGCCTTTAGTAGTTGGAATATTTTATTTAGCTGGCAGTGTTGACGCTCGCTGTATTTCAGTATTTCGCGTAATGAAGATTTTTGTGAGGTAAGTCCTTGATGAAATGCATACGTTATTGTTAAGATTTCCTTTAGTCAGGGCCATTCTTTTGAATTAATTATTTGAAGTGAGGCTGTAATTTTTTTTTAGCAGTCAGATTGCGTTGCGCTAGAATATTGTGGGTCGGTGTTGACATGATAAGAAAAAGTAAAGAGAAAGTAGGCTCAGTACGTTCAGTTTTACTCAGCTGTCTCAGAATGAAATAACGCAGAAGTTTCATCTTCTCTGTCATTCTGCAATTTAACTAGAGACACACTCATTTAAATAAAGAAGTTTCAAAATATATTCAGTTAAATGGCGCTGCTAGTCACAATTTAGTGCTTTCACTTGTCGTTAGACAACAGAAGTCTACCAAAATACACATGCCTTCGCAGCGGACAAACTACTCTTTCACAGACAGTACTTCGCGGTGATTGTGGTGACCACCGCTAGGCCACCGAAAGGGATACAGGGGGTGTAACACGAATACTTTACCTCACTAATCGCACCACGAAGAAATTATCCGAATGGGGCGGAAATCGGTAGATGTGATGCACATGTACAGACAAACAAATGATTGCAGTGTCTACAAAAATTGGATGATTTATTCAGGAGGTAGAGCATCACAAATTGAGCATGTCAGTAACGCGTTGGTCCACCTCAGCAGCTTATGCAAGCAGTTATTCTGTTTAGTATTGATTGATAGATATGTTGAACGTCCTCCTGAGGTTACGTCGTGCCAAATTATGTCGACTTTGCGCATTAGATCGTCAAAATCCTTAGATGGTAGTAGGCCCTGCCCATAAGGCTCCAAACGTTCTCAGACATCTGGCGACCCTGCTGGCCAAGGTAGGGTTTTGAAAGCACGAAGACAGGCAGCAAAAACTCTCGCCGTGTGCGCGCGGGCATTATCCTGCTGAAATGTAAGCCTAGGACGGCTTGGCTAAAAGGACAACAAAACGGGTCATAGAATTTCGACGACGTACAGCTGTGATGTAAGGGTGCAGCGTTTGGCAACCAACTTGCTGTGAAAGGCAAAATGGACCTTATGTTGGGCGACGGGTTGGTATCCCAGAGCGTCTGCAACCATCTCTTCAGTCAGGAATCTCACTGGCCGGAGTAGAGTTGTCTTCAGTGATAAGTTCTGCATCGAAGGGATCCCCGATGACGAACGAAAACCTGTCTGGATACTGACCCTGAGACCCTGAGATTGATGGGACGTAAATGTGACTGTCGCCCTCCATAGGGTCCCACAACCAGGGGTAAATGTCTGGGGTGCCACTGCTTTACACTGCAGCACCCCTTTGCTTGTCATCCGTGACACCCTTACAGCACAGCGGTACGTCGACGATACCATACGCCCGGTTTTGTTGCCCTGCATCGCTAGCCAAATGGTGCTTCCATTTCAGCAAGATAATGCCCGCCTGCACATGACGAGAGTTTCTAATCCTTGTATTCATGCTTGCCAAACCCTACTTTGGCCAGCAAGGTTGCCGGTTCTCTTCCGAGTTGAGAATGTCTGTAGCAGTGTAGGTAAGGCCATTAAACTTATTCGGAATTTTGACGACCTAGCACGCCATTTGAACAGAATTTGCGATGATATCCCCAAGAAGTATTCTAAAAGTTATGTCATAAATTTCATCAGCTGGAACAAAGTATTTTATATTCCCTTCACACCGTGCAATGAGTTTTCTCACATCACCAGTTTCCAAAGCAGCAAATCGTTTGAGTCTTCTTTTTTGTAATGATGGTTTTTCTTTTCAACTTTTCTGCGTCTTCTACCTGTTTAACCAAATCCACAAATTCGTCTGCTGATAACACATTATAATGAGAAGACTTTTTGTTTCCACTCTGCAAAATTTCTTCCAGAAACTCTTCTCTCCACAACTTTCGATTGGTTTGTCTACTACACGAGGGCTCATCCATGGTGAAACACTTTACAATAATTATACTAGGACTATAATAAAATCTTTTAAACGCAACCAGGAACTTAACACGAACAAACGTAGTTGGAAAATACCGTTCAAAACAAAGATCAATGTGAGCGAAGAGCGGTTGAGAGGCGCGAGGGGCTAGACAGAGATGATTCCGGGATTCCCCGTTCGTACAGGCAGCGACATGCTTTCGGACTAGGCAAAATTAGTTCAGACTAAGACGTACCAGTTTATCCTAAAGCATGCAAATTCTAACTAGGATAAACCGATTCGACCTAGGCTACACTGTTTTTTTCTATCGGTAACAGGATGAACGAGTTTGACCTAGGAGAAACTAGTTCATCCTAAAATCAGGCAGGTTTGACTGCTAACATATACACTGAAGACCCAAAGGAACTGGTACACCAGCCCAATATCATGTAAGGCTACCACTAGCACGAAGAAGTGCCCCAACACGATGTGTGATGCTCTCGACTACTGACTGAAGTGGAGCTGGAGGGAACTGACACCACGAGTCTGGCAGGACTGTCCATAAATCCGTAAAGGTACGAGGGGATGGAGATCTCTTCTAAAAGCACGTTGCAAGGCATCCAAGATATGCTCAGTAATGTTCCGTCTGGGGAATATGGTGGCCAGCGGAAATGTTTAAACTCAGAAGAGTATTCCTGGAGTCATTCTGTAGCAATTCTGAAGGTGTGGGGTGGATTGTCCTGCAAGAATTGCCTAAGTCCGCCGGAATGCACAATGGACATGAATGGATGCAGGTGATCAGACAGGATGCTTACGTACATACCACCCATCAGAGCCATATCCAGAAGTATCAGGAGTCCCATATCACTCCAACTCCACACTATTAAAATATTAAAATATGTGTGAAATCTTATCTGCTAAGGTCATCAGTCACTAAGCTTGTTGTTGTTGTTGTTGTGGTCTTCAGTCCTGAGACTGGTCTCTCCATGCTACTCCATCCTGTGCAATCTTCTTCATCTCCCAGCACCTACTGCAGCCAACATCCTTCTGAATCTGCTTAGTGTATTCATCTCTTGGTCTCCACATACGATTTTTACCCTCCACGCTGCCCTCCAGTACTAAATTGGTGATCCCTTTGTGGGGCGGCGGGTGGAATTATAGAATAAATGTTTTGTATTTATGCTGTTTCCGTTCTCAACACTGCACCTCTAACTACAATATTGGCAACCAGAAAGTGATTAGTAAAACGTGAAACCTGTAATTAGAATTCCTAGTGCCCACTTCATCTGAGAAATACATTTATAGCTACAGCTTATAGCTCTGAGGAATTAGGAGATTGTCTGGGATTCATAATCAAAAACGATTCTCTCTAAAATGTTCACTATATTCTGAAAGTCACAGACCAAAAACGATCCACACAATCCAACTACCAGAGCAGTTCAGAGCCTAATGCGCTGATGCCACTATAACTGTTCAAATTAAATGTTTAAGTGAATGCTCGCCATAATTTGATGATAACGTTCATCAAACGCCACACTAAGTAATGGTAGAATGTCTGTGCTGTGGCGGCACGTGAAAATACGACATACGCAACTGAAGATAGATCATTAAAGTCATCCCAGAATAGACACTTCACTCGAAAACGATTTCATGGCTACGCGCATACCGAGTAACTTAATACGGCATCCGAGGCTGTTTATAGCAATGATACGGACGCGACGCGACTCCCGGCACAGGTGGTGCGCTAATCAGTGTCTGGAGAGAACTGGGGCCTTCCTTCCTCGCGCAGCATTCTTACATACAAAGCCACGGTGCGGACGGCTAAGGGAACGCCTGATCAAATCTGCTCCCCCGACTAGCCGCTGGGCTAGAAATGCACAACTTTAAGTTATCGAATAAATCATTGCTTCCTTTGCTGATAGTCGATGAACCTTTCAATTTAATTGTGCAATCAGCACACAAGTAAGTAATCATAATAAATGTCTGATGTGGCTAAGTCAAATATTTTGGGCGAGAGAATTAATTTAATTACACTACACGCAGTAGACGAGCTCTGAACTTGCTCTTTGGAGATACATACGCTATAGCTATCGTTTTATAGTTATAGTGTTGAAACGTTTCACATTTTTATGATTATAGCGGATCTCCTTTAAATTTAAAGATCCTAGCTTTATTTATTCGCCTACTTAATCTATCTTGCTTCCTTAATTTCTAAGACAAAAACCAGAAAATCATGAATTTCAACTAAAATTTTAATTTATAAGATCCAGAATACTGTTTCTACTAAATTATTATGCAAAAGGAACCTAAATATAAATTTTTAAGTTTCTAGCTCTTTTCTGCTGCGCCAATGATTTCTACAGAAAAACATCCAAATTTCGAAAATGGTTAAAGTTATTGAACTGATATTCAACACATATTGATTTTGTATTACTCCTGACATGCTAGAAACGTTTCAGGTTATTTACTTCATTTTAAAGTATTGCGCAATATTTATGACGTCAGACATAGTCACAGCGGACTAGGCTGGCACACAATGGAAAGACTGATGTGAATTTTATAAGGTTTGAGTATGCTGCTTGCCTACACCTTGATGCCTCAGAACATGTCCTACCAACCAATCCCTTCTTCTGGTCAAGTTGTGCCACAAACTCCTCTTCTCCCCTATTCTATTCAATACCTCCTCATTAGTTATGTGATCTATCCATCTAATCATCAGCATTCTTCTTTGGCACCACATTTCGAAAGCTTCTATTCTCTTCTTGTCCAAACTATTTATGGTCTATGTTTCAGTTCCATACATGGCTACACTCCATACAAATACTTTCATAAACGACTTCCTGATATTTAAATCTATACCCGATGTTAACGAATTTTCTTCTTCAGAAACGCTTTTCTTGCCATTGCCAGTCTACATTTTATATCCTCTCTACTTTGACCATCATCAGTTATTTTGCTCCCCAAATGGCAATACTCCTTTACTACTTTAAGTGCCTCACTTCCTAATCTAATTATTTCAGCGTCACCCGACTTAATTAGACTACATTCCATTATCCTCATTTTGCTTTTGTTGATGTTCATATACCCTCCTTTCAAAACACTGTCCATTCCGTTCAACTGCCCTTCCATGTCCTTTGCTGTCTCTGACAGAATTACAAAGTCATCGGCGAACCTCAAAGTTTTTATTTCTTCTCCATGGATTTTAATACCTACTCTGATCTTTTCTTTTGTTTCCTTTACTGCTTGCTCAATACACAGAGTGAATAACATCGGGGAGAGGCTACAACCCTGTCTCACTCCCTTCCCAACCACTGCTTCCCTTTCATGTCCCTCGACTCTTACAACTGCCATCTGGTTTCTGTGCAAATTGTAAATAGCCTTTCGCTGCATGTATTTTATTCCTGCCAGCTTCAGAATTTGAAAGAGTGTATTCCAGTCAACATTGTCAAAAGCTTTCTCTAAGTTTACAAACGCTAGAAACGTATGTTTGCCTTTCCCTAATCTTACTTCTAAGATAAGTCTTAGGGTCAGTATTGCCTCACGTGTTCCAACAGTTTTACGGAATCCGTACTGATCTTCCCCGAGTTTTTCCATACGTCTGTAAGGAATTCGCGTTAGTATTTTGCAGCTGTAACTTATTGAAGTGATAGTTCGGTAATTTTCACATCTGTCAACACCTGCTTTCATTGGGATTTGAATAATTATATTCTTCTTGAAGCCTGAGGGAATTTCGCCTGTCTCATTCATCTTGCTCACCAGATGGTAGAGTTTTGTCAGGACTGGCTCTCCCAAGGCTGTCAGTAGTTCTAATGGAATGTTGTCTACTCCCGGGCCGTGTTTCGACTCAGGTCTGTCAGTGCTCTGTCAATCTCTTCACACAGTATCATATCTCCCATTTCATCTTTATCTGCATCCTCTTCCATTTCCATAATATTGTCCTCAAGTACATCGCCCTTGTATAGACCCTCCATATAGTCCTTCCACCTTTCTGCTTTCCCTTCTTTGCTTAGAACTGGGTTTCCATCTGAGCTCTTGATATTCATACAACTGGTCTCTTTTCTCCAAAGGTCTCTTTAATTTTCCTGTAGGCAGTATCTATCTTACCCCTAGTGAGATAAGCCTCTACAGCCTTACATTTGTTCTCTAGCCATCCCTGCTTAGCCATTTTGCACTTCCTGTCGATCTCATTTTTGAGACGTTTGTATTCCTTTTTGCCTGCTTCATTTACTGCATTTTTGTATTTTCTCCTTTCATCAATTAAATTCATTATCTCTTCTGTTACCCAATGATTTCTACTAGCCCTCGTCTTTTTGCCTACCTGATTCTCTGCTGCCTTCACTATTTCATCCCTCAAAGCTACCCATTCTTCTTCTACTGTATTTCTTTCCCCCATTCCTGTCAATTGTTCCCTTATGCTCTCACTGAAACTCTGTACATCCTCTGGTTCTTTCAGTTTATGACGGTCCTATCTTCTTAAATTCCAACCTTTTGGCAGTTTCTTCAGTTTTAATCTATAGTTCATAACCAATAGATTGTGGTCAGAGTCCACATCTGCCCCAGGAAATTTCTTACAATTTAAAACCTGGTTCCTAAATCTCTGTCTTACCATTATATAATCTATCTGATACCTTTTAGTCTCTCCAGAGTTTTTCCATGTATACAGCCTACTTTCATGATTCTTGAACCAAGTGTTAGCTATGGTGTGCTCTGTGCAAATTTCTACCAGGCGGCTTCCTCTTTCATTTCTTAGCCCCAATCCATCTTCACCTACTATGTTTCAATCTCTCCCTTCTGCTACTATCGAATTCCAGTCAGCCATGACTGTTAAATTTTCGTCTCCCTTCACTATCTGAATAATTTCTTTTATCCCTTCATACACTTCATCAGTTTCTTCTCCATCCGCAGAGCTAGTTGGCATATAAACTTGCACTACTGTAGTAGGCATTGGCTTCGTGTCTATCTTGGCCACAGTAATGCGTTCACTATGCTGTTTGTAGTAGCTTACCCGCACTCCTATTTTCCTATTCATTATTAAAGCTACCCCTGCATTACCCCTATTTGATTTTGTATTTATAACCCTGTATTCGCCTAACCAAAAGTCTCGTTCCTCCTGCCACCGAATTTCACTAATTCCAACTATATCTAACTTTAACCTACCGATTTCCCTTTTAAAATTTCCTAACCTACCTGCCCGATTAAGGGATCTGAAATTCCACGCTCCGATCCGTTGAACGCCAGCTTTCTTTCTCCTGATAATGACGTCCTCTTGAGTAGTCCCCGCCCGGAGATCCGAATGGGGAATATTTTACCTCCGGAATACCCAAGAGGACGCCATCATCATTGAATTATACAGTGAAGCTGCATGCCCTCGGGAAAAATTACGGCTGTAGATTCCCCTTGCTTTCAGCTGTTCGCAGTGCCAGCACAGTAGCGCCGTTTTGGTTAGTGTTACAAGGTCAGATCAGTCAATCATCCAGACTGTTGCCCCTGCAGCTACTGAAAAGGCTGCTGCCCCTCTTCAGGAACCACACGTTTGTCTGGCCTCCCTACAGATACCCCTCCGTTGTGGTTGCTCCTACGGTACGGCTATCTGTATCGCTGAGGCACGCAAGCCTTCCCACCAACGGCAAGGTCCATGGTTCATGGGGGGAAGTCACTAAGCTTACACACTACTTAACTTAAATTATCCTAAGGACAAACACACACACCCATGCCCGAGGGAGGACTCGAACCTCCACTGGGATTAACTGCACAGTACATGACTGCAGCGCCTTAGACCACACTATTACAGAGTCTCCACCAACTTGGACAATCCTCTGCTAACATGCAGGGCCCATGAATTCATGAGGTTGTCTCCATACCTGTACACGTCCATCCGCTCGTTACAATTTGAAACGAGACACGCCAGACCAGTCAACGTGTTTCCAATCATTAACAGTCAAATGTCGGTGATGACAGACCCAGGCGAGGCGTAAAGTTTTGTGTCGTGCATTCATCAAGGGTTCACGAATGGGCCTTCGGCCCATATCGACGATGTTCCGGTGACTAGTTTGGTTCAAATTTCTCTGAGCACTATGGGACTTAACTGATGTGGTCATCAGTCCTTAGAACTTAGAACTACTTTAACCTAACTAACCTAAGGACATCACACACACCCACGCCCGGGGCAGGATTCGAACCTGCGACCGTAGTGGTCGCGCGGTTCCAGACTGTAGCGCCTAGAACCGCTCGGTCACTCCGGCCGGCTTGAATAGTTTGCACGCTGACGGCCCAGTACTGAAATCTGTAGCAATTTGCTGAAGGGTTGCATTTCTGTCACGTTGAACGATTCTCTTTAGTCGTCGTTAGTCCCGTTCTTGCAGGATCTTTTTCCGGCCGCAGCGATGTTGGGGATTTGATGTTTTACCGGATTTCTGATATTCGCGGTACACTCGTCAAATAGTTGTGCGGGAACGTCCCCAAGTCGTCTCTACCTCTAGCATGCTGCGTCCCATTCTTCACGCACCTACTATAACACCACGCTCAAACACACTTAAATCTTGATAACCTGCCATTGTAGCTGCAGTAACCGAGATAACAAACACACCAAACACATGTTCTGGTATATAGTCGTTGCCGACCGCAGCGCCGTATTCTGCCTGTTGACACATCTCTGTATTTGACTACACATCGCTGTACCAGTTTCTTTAGCGCTTCAGTATATTCTAGTGCTAGGACGCCAGTAGTCGAACAGCATCTATATCGTTACTCCGCAGTCCACCTTATGGCGCCATGCAGAGGTTACTCTGTACCCCCACTGCTCTTTTCCTTTCCTACACCGCTCGCAGATAGTCCAACGGAGGAACGACTGTCTAAATGCCTCCGCATGAGCCCTAATTTCTCGAATCTTATATTCGTGGTCCTTACGCACAATGCATGATGGAGGCAACACAGTCGTTCCGGAGTCAGCCTCAAATCCCAGTTTTCTAAATGCTCTCAATATTGTTCCTCGAAAAGAACGTAACCTGCCCACCAGGGATTCCAATTTGTGTTCCGGAAGCATCTCTGTAACACATGCGTATTGTGCGAACCTACCATTATAAAATCTATCAGCCCCTTCTGAACTGCAAATGTCTTCCATTAAACCGACCTGGCGTGGATCCCAAACTTTCGAGAACTACTCAAGATTAGGTCAGACTAGCGTCCTATACGCGACCTTCTTTACAAATGAACCACTCTTTCCTAGAATACTTCCAATAAACCGAAGTCAACACTTCACCTTTCCTTCTACAATACTCACATGCTCGTACGATTTGACATCGCTTTGTAATGTTACGCCCAGATATTTAAACGACGTGAGTATTGTTGGCTTTGAAACAATAATGAATGAAATGATGTTGGTGTGGCCCTCAGCTACGTACCCACAGATTCAGAGTTTAAATATTAAAAGTTTTGGCTGGTTTCGTTGTCTAGAGGCTGGGATACGAAGTTGCCGCATTAGAAGCCAGATACTGCTGAGTCTACAGTATACAATATGAATATACACATGAATCGAATAGTCGGAGGTTCCTATCACACAGCAATTGCGTATTTTTGAATGTGATATGGAAATTTGTAAATGATACATTGCAATTAAATAAATCTCCAGGTGCTATTTTAACGACTTGAAATCAGTAGGATAGCAAGAGTACTTTTGAGAATGCTGTATATTTCTGCAAAACACTTATTGGTGTCGATGGTCCAGCAGTTAAATAACATATAAGTTGAATAACAGGGAAACAATAGATTCCTACTTCACGTAATTAGTTATGAACAACAACATAGCTCGCGAGAGATTCACTTCTAAACGAATACTTTGTCTTCACTGTAGGAACCTCGGAAATCTGACAAGTTGCCAAGTCCGCACTCCGAACTATTTCTATCCCTCGCGACCATGCACAAACCGCTCCACACTCCAAGTCTCTCTCCCCCGCGCCGTACTGTACCCGTGTCCTCGCCCCTAGTGTCCGCCCACTTCCATCCAGTCTCCACATTCACGAGCACTGTGATTGGCTAGAGCGCTTCCACCATGTCTCCAAGCCAACGTGCACTCACAAACATTTTGAAGCACATTCGAAATACTGGATTTACATTTAAATAACTTGAAATTAAATAAATATTCCTACATCTGGACCATAAACACGCTCTAACACACATTATTAAATACATAAAAATATCAGATAAACATGTGTCAAAGGAATAGAAACAAAAGGTAGGCTAGTATCCGAATGTCTCTGTGCTTTCCAAAACACAGTAAATATTAAACCAGTTTCTTCATGAGTAGGACATATCGGATATAAACAAAGATATAGACGAATCAATATATTTATAAGCATGCTGCCACCGTTTTTTCGTGTCACTGTGGAGTAATTATGGCCTGCCACGATTAATAGCAGTCCGCAGCTCGTGGTCGTGCGGTAGCGTTCTCGCTTCCCGCGAACGGGTTCCCGGGATCGATTCCCGGCGGGGTCAGGGATTTTCTCGGCCTCGTGATGTCTGGGTGTTGTGTGATGTCCTCGGCGGGGTCAGGGATTTTCTCGGCCTCGTGATGTCTGGGTGTTGTGTGATGTCCTTAGGTTAGTTAGGTTTAAGTTGTTCTAAGTTCTAGGGGACTGATGACCATAGATGTTAAGTCCCATAATACTCAGAGCCATTTGAACCATTTTTTTTATTAATAGTAATCGGTCTCTTTGACCTCCAATAACTCGTGTACTATTAAAGTTACATGCCTGTAATTCATACCTATTTAGGTTTACACTAGTAGCTATCTAAAGCCACGTCGATGGACAAAATCTGATTTTGCAAATTCGTTGCTAGGTGTTACTTGTATAACTTACAGTTAGATACTAAACTTTAAGCTAATAAAGATATTGAAAATCTGGTTACACCACCAGAATTGTTATGGAAATAATGGTAATGTACGTGTTTATTTTTAAGGTATAATGACTCCTCTGGCTATTATTAATTCCTATATGAACTGCGAACTGCCTGCCATCAAGGTTACATAATGTCCGCCATCTTTCTCACTCCTGGTATGTCTCGTTCATCGACACAGCGTCACCATGGAATTCCCAGCCACACTGTCTGCCTGGAGCCTGGCTAGCCTTTGGCACCACGTGGCCCACCGAGAGGCCCCAACGTCGCCACACCAACTCCTAACTTAGAACATTTCCAGGGCGCCACAATTCACCTGCTACCTCACAGTATGGCAGGCAGGACACTACTAATGTTGGATCCCAACATTACAGGTATGTCATTCCTACTCATCCGAATTAACTTACATTTTATTACCTGCCTTTAATAGCACCAACTAGAAATTTGGTCTAAGTCATCTTCTACATCTTCTACTCATGTCTTCCTACAATCACTCAACAACGAACCTTACCGTACACCACAGCATCACCAGCAAACACCTGCAAGTTTCCGCCCACCCCTCCCTCTAAATCACTAATGTATATAGAGAGTAACATAGGTCCTCTCACACTTTCCTCGGGCATTCCTGACGGTAACATTGTTTAGATGAACATTCGCCATCGAGGACAACATACTGCTTTCTAGAACTTTAGTAGTCTTTGAACCCGTAACATGTCTGTGAACTTGTTCCATATGACTGTACCTTCTTTAACAGCCTGCAATGGGCTCCGTGTCAAACGCTTTTCGGAAATCTGGAAACATGGAATCTGCCTGTTGACCTTAATCAGTAGTTTGAAGGATATCATGTGGCAAAAGGGCCCACTGAGATTCGCACGTGCAGTGCTTTCTAAAACCACGCAGATTCGTGAACATAAGCTTCTCGGTATCAAGAAAATTACTTATATTCGAGCTGAGAATGTGATCAAGGATTCTGCAGCAAATTAATATTAGGTCGGTCGGAACTTGGCGCTGGACGAAAGATTCGCGCTAAATACAAGCTAAGTAATGGGTCAACGCCCTAGATTACTCTGAAAAACCGAATTGGGATTCTATCTGGACCCTGTGATTTATTTACTTTCAACTCCGTCAGCTGTTTCTCTAAGACAGGGGTGCTAATTACTACGTCGTCCGTAAGGAAGTCACTTCGATGCTCAAATGCCGGTATGTTTGTACGATTCTTCTACGAGAACGACTTTTCTTGAATGTGAAGTTTGAAACTTCGGCTTTCGTTTTCTATCTTCAACTGCAACACCAGACTGGTCAACAAGTGACTGGATGGAAGCCTTAGAACCATTTAGCGATTTTACACAGGACCAGAATTTTCTCGAATTCTCTGCCAGCTCTTATGCTAACGTATGGCATTGGTAATAGTTGTATGCTTCGAGCATTGAGCCTTTCACTGACCCACTAATCTCTAATAACTTTTACTAGTTTGAGCGTTCTCTTTTGAACCGATAGAGCAACATCATCTGCTTCCTCAGCGGTTTCAGATTCTCGTTATTAATTAATGGCGATTTTTTTCCGTCCTTTATCAACTTGCTAGGCACATAACTCTCTAGACCACAGTTTACAGTCTGCTTAAACTTTGCTCATAATTCCTCTACCTCCATCTTAGTGGGACTAAGTGATGTCAATTCACTGTCTAAGAGAGGTACTAACACCTGTTTACTCGATCTATCTAGCAGAAATACTCTGCTAGGCTTCTTGACTGATTTATTAAATCTCGTAACCGTATTTGCTATAATGGCATCATGATCGCTAATGACCATTTCTATACTGATCTTGTCGATAAGGTCTATCCTATTTGTAGCTACAACGCGTGTGAGCTGCCGAACTAGCTTTTCAAGTAAGTCTTCAGAAAACTCACTGAATAGTATTTCGCAATACCTTCTGTCTGTACCCCCTGCAATGAATCCATTGACTTCCAAGTCTGTACTCAGTAGGTTAAAGTCGCTTCCAACTAGGAATGCGTATATAGTTTGAAACTTCCTCGCAGATTAAAACTGTATGCCAGAAAGGGACTCGAAATCGGGACCTTTGCCTTCCACGGGCACGGGCAAGTGCACACTCCTCTTCAGAGTGAAAGTTTCATTCTGGCATAATCTGGGTATTTACGCGGTACTGACCGTGGAGTTTCTCTGAATGACTCTAGCACTGTCAAAGCAGAATCGGTTGGGCGGTGAAACATTGAACAGTTAACTCACTGTCACTCTCAACTTCGACCTCAATTGGGACAATATTTTTGTCAGCTGCAATAAACGTGGCCCCTGTTGTGGCTTCTAATCTATCTTTGCAGTATGTATATTCCATTGGTCATTATATATCTCAGAGCTCTCTACTTCAGGTTTCAGCCAGCTCTCAGTCCCACGAATAATTTGAGCTCGACAACTGTCCTGGAAGGAAGTAATTTCCGGAACTTTGTTACGAGTACTTCGACAATTTACTAATAGCATTTCGAAAGTCGAAGTCTCTTTATTCTGAACACGGTCTAACTTTCTTTGCTGCGTATCGATTGACAAGTATTCATCAGAGTACCTCAAACTAACACTTAGCCTAAAATCCCCTCATATGCACTACGTAAGTATTCTTCCACCCGAGTAGCTGCGTCCTTTGGGTAGAGCACCCCTGACCTACGAATAGGAGTCCTACAAATACCGAACCCATAACGTAGGTGTATAAATCTGCATCCAAGACCGTCAGAGAGTCGACGAATCCTTCGGTTGAAACCCTCCACTCGGCTCCAACCAAAGGACGCCGATTAACTGTGGGAACAACGCCGCGCCGGCCGCGTTGGCAGAGCGGTATAAGGGGCGAAGTCCGGAACCGAGCGACTGCTACGGTCGCAGGTCGTCCTGCCTCGAGCATGGATGTGTGTGATGTACTTTGGTTTGTTAGGTTTAAGTAGTTCTAAGTCTAGGGGACTGATGACCTCAGATATTAGGTCCCATAGTGCTCAGAGCCATTTGAGCTTTTTTTGAACAGCGCTGCGAACTGCGAGCTCTGCTTGCACCCAACGCATGAGGCCAGTAGTCAAGCAAGCAGTCTTCAGCTCTTCCGCCAGCATCCTCTATGAACAGATGATGGCCTCAGAACCCAAGCGACAGGCGTCATTAGTGCCGATGTGAGCCCCAACTTGCAGACGATTGCAGGCTGCCCGCTCCATAGCTACAGGCAAGGCCACCTGCACACGTCAGATGAGGGCCCCCCAGCAGACATACCGAGTGGAGATTTTCTTTCTTTCCAGCCCTGAACACTATCTGCCTAAGGGGCTCCATAACGCACCTACGTTGGAACTCCCGATAACTAGTAAACGCCTCCCCCTATGTACCTGCCCGGGCGCTGCTGAAGGAGCGGTCACCTGTCCACTCACAGGGTGAATGAGCGAGGCCACACGATCGGTCTCCAAGCTGGCATCGACCTTCGCGAATGCGTTACCACCCACCATTCACCCAGCCGTGAGGACGGATCCACCGCGTCGTGTGCACTAGGAGGTTCCTCGGAAGCAGAGCCCGTGGGCAAAACAGGCGACAATGAGGAGGCGTCCCAAGCGACGCCCCAGACTATCCGCCACCGCTGCATCCAGGGACAGCAGCCTGAAGGCGACTGACCATAGCCGAAAGTATATTCAGCTCTTCGCGAACTGTGGTTACCTCCTGCTGCGTCCAGTGACCGCATGCACGCATCCTGCCAATCCTAAGAAGACTGAAAAAGTAAATAAGGCTAACTGAAAAAGTAAGCTGTGAAAGACAAATACTAAACACGCTACCTGATAGCCTACTGATATGTCACCAATGGATGCCGAAGCCTCACTGAGTTATATAGCAGGCTGTTCAGAAGGAATTAAATCTGTGCTACAAACTACATGAATTTACACTTACAAAACGCGAGCTTACGCCTCATAAACGGAAACGCGCACAAAATCTTAGAAATATACTACGAGTAAAACACAGGAAAAGGTAAACTATTACTTAGCTCCTCTGTAGTTGTGTATCAGCTGAGAGCTGGAGCCTCACTGACTGGCTGACTAAATGAACGGACGTTTGTCTTCTATACAGAAAAGTGAGCAACTGCTACGCCAAAGACTGAATAAATTTATAGTTAAGAAAACGCTGAATTAAACCTCTTACACAGAAAGACATGCACGAAATTTAATATTTAACAAACATAGTACTAGGTGAACACAGGAAATTAGACACTTAGCTTGCCGCTCAGCCGAGAACTGGAACCTCACTCAAGTTTCTAAACAAAAGGAAGCGCACAGGAAGAGTTCGTGAAGAACTGTATGAAGATAACTGGACCACTGACCTCGATGCAAGAATAGTCACTGTATCAATATTGTATTTACGAGGCGTGTATGGAGCATAAAATTTTCCGTGGTGGTGATTAGCATTTTTCCGAAACACAGTGAGCATAAAGACGCAGAAATTTTTCTGTTTATGGGATCTGATGGAATGGGCACACGTTCCCAAAGACTAAGGACCGATCGCTTTACACCTGCTACGCCTGTGCGGAATCCTTTCATAGATAGTTCATCCCAGTGCTCCATTCCAGGTGAAACTACCTCTGTGGATGAACAACCGTTTTCGTGTAAGGTTAGATGCTGTTTTATTCAGTATCTTACCTGTAAACCACACAAATTTGGAGTGAAGTTTTGGCTTGCAGTTGATATTAACTCTAGGTGTCTGGCAAATGGTTTTCATTGGCTCGGTTCAAATGGCTCTGAGCACTATGGGTCTTAACACCTGAGGTCATCAGTCCCCTAGAACTTAGAACTTCTTAAACCTAACTAACCTAAGGACATCACACACATCCATGTCCGAGGCAGGATTCGAACCGGCGACCGTAGGGGTCGCGCGGTTCCACACGGAAGCGTCCAGAATCGCTCGGCTACACCGGCCGTTATTTTTCATTATCTATGCAAAGATGACCAGCGCCGCAAAATGAGTTCTTCTTGCAGAGCACGTTGTAAAGCGAGTTTTGCAGCCCTTTGCAGGAAGAAAATTACGTTTTTTCCACAACCAAATGCCTTGCAGAACGATTGGAACGTAAGAGCAAAAGCGTTGCAGGCACAGTGAAGATATCTGGAAGTGAAATCCTAAATCATAAAAACCTATCACCGTACCACCTTTGCACAAACTAGCTCTACACTTCATAAGACAGATGACGTTACTCTAAAATACTGTCAGGGAAAGTAAGAGAAATGTGCTTCTTTTGAGTGAAACGCATGGCACAGTTACTATCCTAAAATGCTACCAGAATGCTACAATAACACTCATTTAGGCTCTGACACAATCGATTAAACGGCTCGAACTTACTCTGTGACGTATGGATGTCGTATATGTTCCATGCATGTTTTTCTTCAGTCTCTTGGACTTGGAAGCTATTAATGCGTGGTAAGTGTATAAGGAAGTGATGGGTGAAAAAGTAAACAGACGTCAGTTTACACACAAGTTGGCAGAAGAGTTGTCTTCAGCATACAACGCGTCAAGTGTATAAAATATTCTTCCAAATAGAGTACAGCAACATACCAACACTCATACGACTTGTTAGACTGGAGGATTTAGATGGAAGTGCAGCAAGTATGTTTGTGGTGCATGTTTAGGAAAAGCTGAATGCTAATGCGTTATGTGTCACCACGTGGCTTTGAATGAGCGAAATCGTAGTTATAAATGTTTTCTGTAGTGTTTATTGTGCTACTAGGATTTTACGTTAAATCACGTTTTTGCTACAGGAAATTATCCACTACACAATTTTTATCATATCTATTAGGATTAATTATTAGGTACACAATTTCCATGTATAATGTAATTCTTCAGATATAAGCAAAACTACGTATTAGTAAACTGTATAAATAGTATGAAATAAATTGGTATGCATCCAAATTTGTTTACTATTTAAAAAAAGCAAATAAAACTGCACCAATCACAATGACTGGTTGGGCCATATAGGCAGACGCAGCCCCGGTCCTGCTGTGTTACAGCATGTTTTTCACGTCATTAATAACTGTAGGCGATCATATCTTATATTGACTCGCTAACAGGGGGACACAGGCCCCATTTAAGGAAAGACAGCTACTCGTAACTTTAAAAGGGATATATTCGTGCGCCATTTACCGCAAATGCGACCGCCGCGTCCGGTGCAGCTAGCGAGTGCTGTTTAATATTTATCGCCAGGTATTTTCTCCCGCTACACAACTTCCATCGCTTCTCGACTTTGCGTCTGAGAGGGAACTTCGGCGATGGCGAGGCGTCAGAAGTTTGACACGGCTGTTAAGCCCCAACACGGGGTGGGCTGCGGAATAAACTTCCCGCACCTGCGTCCTCTGAAAAGATAGGCGAGTTACAAAGAATCCTCTTTGGGGCACAGGTGAACTCTTCGTTGCATGGCTTTTGAAGCCTTACCGAAATGTTAGTAGCATCCGCTGTTCCTGTGAAATAAGTCGCACTACGTCACCTGCCATGTAACACGTCTGGCGAAGCACTCCTCACATTTCAGTCATCTGCTGTTAATTCGTACTTCGTCAAATGATATGCTGATGAGTTTCCTTTAATTTACGTCTATGGTCACAATCTTTTTTGTTTAACAGATTACCGGTTTCGGCCTTTAATGACCATCATCAGATCTGTTTCATAAAAACAAAGTCCTAATGTTTAACAGATTACCGGCTTCGGTCTTTAATGACCATCATCAGATCTGTTTCATAAAAACAAAGTCCTAATGTACTGCAGCCATAGTGGCATCGTCAATGTTATATGTTTTATGAAACAGATCTGATGATGGTCATTAAAGGCCGAAACCGTTAATCTGTTAAACAAAAGAGATTGTGACCATAGACGTAAATTAAAGGAAACTTATTACTTATACGGGTCACTGTGTTTTTTCGCGACGATGTCGCAACTTGTGATATGCTGATGTATTACTAGCCTTGAATGATTGTACGCCGTCATGTTTTCAGGCGTTATCTTGAAGTTCGATGATCTTTTGCAGAAATCTATTACTCAAATACACAGGTAAGAGATTACAAAGTAACGTGTCCAAAATAAACCCTGGTTCAAATGGTTCAAATGGTTCTGGGCACTATGGGACTTAACGTCTGTGGTCATCAGTCCCCTAGAACTTAGAACTACTTAAACCTAACTAACCTAAGGACATAACACACATCCATGCCCGAGGCAGGATTCGAACCTGCGACCGTAGCAGTCGCGCGGTTCCAGACTGTAGCGCCTAGAACCGGTCGGCCACACCGGCCGGCGAAGTATTTATAGAGTGATAATTAAGAACCATAAAGTATACATATAAGCATATGGAAGAGTTTGGGGCACGCTGCATCCCTCCACGGACACCGCTCCTGTGCCAACCTCTTGATCTCAGACTACTAATTGTACCGTACCTGTTCGATAATTTGTCTCTATTTCCCCTGCATTTTTTTTTCCCTCTACAGGTCTCTCTAGTCCCATAAAAGTTATTCCCTGATGTCCTGACGGATGAGCTATCATTCCACCCTTCCTTCTTGTCAATGTTTTGCATGTGTTCCTTTCATCAACGATTTTGCGAGAAGTCACCTCGTTCATAATCAGTCCACCTAATTTTCAATATCCTCCTTTAGTACCACGTCTAGTTATTCCACCACGGTTCGTTACCCCACAGTGCTATGCGTTGTCAGAAACGTCTTTCTCAAATCGAAGCCGATGTTATTTTAGTAGGTTTAATTTGGACACGACTACGCTATTTGACAGTGTTAGTATGCTACTATATGTTTACCATTCTTCGTTCAACAAGGGCTATTTTGCTTCCAAGGTAGCAGAATTCTTCAACTTAAGCTACTTCGCGGTCACAAATTGTGGCATTACGTTCCTTGTTACATTCATTTCCGCTACTCTTCATTACTTTCGCCTGTCTTCTGTTTGCTCTCAAAACATATTCCGTACTGATTAGACTATTCATTCCCTAAGGGCAGCGATGTCATCAGCGAATTATTTCATCAATAACCTTTCATCATAAGTTTTAATCCCACATCTTCATCTTGGAAGATTTTCCTTCTTATCTGTTATGAATTTTATTTTCTTTGGCATTACTGAAGGCAAACGGAATAATACCTGCCTTAATGGCCAATAATTCTCATTTCCATGTAAACTGATTCTTCTGTTTCTTCTCTGTAGGAAATCATAATATTAAATGAGAAGCATAGTATCGTGTAAGTTCCACAGTATCCTGTAGAAGATACACTATATTGATTCTACGCATTTCATTTATTATTTTGTCACAGTTTAGTTGTTACTGACGTATTTAAAACTCGGTTTACATGGAGAGAAAATAAAAATATAAAACTCAATCCTACAACGCAATAAAACAAACTGGCTGTCACAGTAATGGGTGTGACTGATTTGCAACGCAGACCTACTGTCTTAACCTGTTCACTGCAATTGCAGCCGTTCATGCTCCACCTGTTGACTTTACCATCGCTTACCTGTTATGCAGCTATTCACACACAAGCTTTGCATTAAAACAACACCACACTGGGAGCATAAATGACAGGTTATGGGTAAGGTAATATCTAAATATATTGTTAAAGCCTTATGACCTCCAATTTGGCTGATATACGTTAGTTACAATTATTAGACAGAAATGCTAGTGGCACTGACCAGAATTCATAAAGCTTACACAACCGAAAACTAATTCTGATTACTAAGCAGCTACCGCTTTTGCCGAAACAGCTACTCGCACGTAAAAGTACCATAACCGAGCTGCTCTGCTGGGAAGAACTTAGCAAGGAAATGGCGGACTAGCTCTGAATCTGCTGGCAATAAGTCACACGACATTCCTCAATAGCCGGCCGCGGTGGTCGTGCGGTTCTAGGCGCTCCAGTCCGGAGCCGCGCTGCTGCTACGGTCGCAGGTTCGAATCCTGCCTCGGGCATGGATGTGTGTGATGTCCTTAGGTTAGTTAGGTTTAAGTAGTTCTAAGTTCTAGGGGACTGATGACCACAGCAGTTGAGTCCCATAGTGCTCAGAGCCATTTGAACCATTCCTCAATACACATGTCGTGACCGGCGTGTCATCGCTGAGACAGTATAAAACTAGATAATCAACAAGTAGATTCAGTGATGGCATATTATATGACAAGCATTTTTCCCTTTCACTACCTTCGTCTAAGCCGTCTAAGGCTGCGAGTATTGTCACCATTGTAAAATACAGTACTTGAAACATACCAATTAAAAACACTGCCTACGCAAATTAATGTACTCAGACTTCGTGGAGTAAAAATGAACAAATACAATGCTTATTTAGCAACTGATATGCTAATGACATTTGACACGGAACTTGCCTCAGCCATCACTCGAACCCACATATTCATACAACGGCCTGTCTATCCTATTATAAGTTTTTGGTCTGTGACATCATATACAAGCCACTTAACGGTTATTTTCGCTTTGAATAGTACAGTTTCCTACACCGATTCCTCCCGTGGAAATACTTTTGAACCACTACTTCAAATAATTTTGCCTTCATGTAAGTCTTCATAAGTATAATTTTTGGAGGGACTATTTTTCCTTTCTAAGGCGCGTCTGTTCCACAAACTTCGTACTCTTACGGTAGCCCACCAGCATCTTTCTGACGCCGAGCTCAGTACCCTCGCCATGGTAACTTGTTGTTGTCTGTTGCTGAGCCGCCCCACTGGGCGACAATGGATGTCTTCGACTGTCGCAGCCTCTTTCTGATTTCGTCACTGCTTCTTCGATGTGTAGATTGAACGGTAGGGGCAAGAGACTGCACCCATGCGTTACACATTTTCAACCCGAGTACTTCAGTCTTGGTCGTCAAATCTTATTTTTCCCGTCTTACTTGTTTTACGTTTTGTGTGTTAGCTATGTTTCCTTACAGCTTATGATAAATTGAGGTGAATCGAAACAATAGGGCGAATCAAAAGGAAGCTTTGAAACACGTTCTATAATGTCATGTTGGAACACAAACAGGAATATCACGTAAATATTTGTTTGTCTAGGATGATAATGAACCAATACGACACCGAAATTACGATGTTTTCCACAGTCAGTTGATGTTTTGTTCACTCTGTGGTACATATCGGATGTGGTGTTGATCTCGTTTACTTCCTACTTTGTCTGTAAGGACCAAACAAAATTGTGCTATTTTCATTAACACACATCGTAAGCAAATACTCAACTCTGTTTCACTAACAAATAATCCGGGTTTAAAGTAGACTTTAATCTGTCTTTTATTACGATTAACTGAAAATTTAGGACGTTATTTTCAGAATTTGTTGGGCGAGGAAGATTAGTAAAGTGCAGTGTTTCTTCAGAAGAAGATCAAGAATTCGGTGGAAATGAAGGAAATCCTGGCACTTTTCTCAACTGGGGAGGTTATTCTGCTGTTAAGGTATATGGAAAACGTAAACAGTTATTTAGGTTGTGTGCATGTAAAATTTTTTTTGAAGGAAAATATTGTGTTGTTTCTATGAAACGAAAGAGCGAGTAAACACGTTTGTTTTATCAGACGTGTCATTTTTTAGCCAAGGAGAAACTGTTCGAACGCTCTTTATTAATTCTCGGGATTCGACTTTTAAACATGATGTCTGCGACTTAATGTATTTACAAAAAAATAAAAAGCAAGTTCAGCAATTTAGTTTGCAATAAAATTATTAAACATACAACAATTTTTCTCTCGAAAACAAATAAAAACCACAATATTTGTAGTTTTTGTATTGAATAAAACATTTTGAACCAGATAAATTTTGTTTCTTACTACCATAGATCCAAAACGGACTTCAATAGGCCCCTATAGACCTCAAAGACAATTATATATATTGACTAATGAGATTATCATTACTGTTTCTGTTCATTCCACTCTGAGGGTGAATGTAAACACCAAGATTTTGTTATGTTATAAAAACATTAGCTCAGTCACAAATCTAATTAGAAGTTTAAAGTTATTCCCAAAGCCTACAATCACAAACAATTTTAATTTTCATTTTCTTTTTAAAATTATCAATTCTTCTTCTTTTATACATTTTTGGGTAACCTTATGTTTTTCATAATTCCGAACATGTTGCGCCATTTTAGGTTCTTGTACTTTTTGCTAGACCGAAAAATTTCCTGAATTCTTGATTTTTCTTAAGTCTACTTCCATTACCGAATGCAACATGAAAAGTACCACTCTCATGGCTTTACCTTGCCTAAAGCTAAATTTATTGTCGCCTATTCAGCCTCAGTTTTGTTTTCCGTTCTTTGTGCATCATTCTTGTCAACAGCTTGCTTGCATAAGACGTTAAGCAGACTGAGCGGTACTTCTCCCACTCACATACTTTTTTCGGAGTTGTCAGGATTATTATTTTTTTAAATTCTGACTGTGTTCCTTCTGTCTCACAGATTCTACACATAAACTGGAACAGTCGTTTTGTAAAATGTAAACTCCCACGGCCAGAAATGTCACAGTTAATAACATGTTACCGACTATTATGCCGTGGTTGAATAGATTTCACTTTAAAACCCGACATTTCATACCCATGTGCGGAGGACATTTTCAAGGGGGATCATAGCTTTGTTGAATGTCCGGTTCATATACACAAACTGGCTCGCTCCCGACTACACCAAAATTCCGCTTCTGCGAGCTTCCGCGCACTGGCGTGCCCTCACATGTTTTGAATACGTGAGCTCAACTGGCATTTGACGACTGCCGTCGTCCGCTGTTACTATCGTCCCATGGTGGAAGACTGGTACATATCTAGAATGAGATTTTCACTCTGTAGCGGAGTGTGCGCTGATATGAAACTTCCTGGCAGTTTAATACTGTGTGCTGTACTGAGACTCGAACTCGGACCTTTGCCTTTCACGGGCAAGTGCTCTACCAACTGAGCTACCCAAGCGCGACTCACGCCCCGTCCTTACAGCTTTACTTCTGCCAGTACCTCGTCTCCTACCTTCCAAACTTAACAGAAGCTCTCCTGCGGCCCTTGCAAAACTAGTACTCCTGAAAGAAAGGATACTGCGGAGACATGGCTTAGCCACAGCCTGGGGGATGTTTCCAGAATGAGATTTTCACTCTGCAGCGGAGTGTGCGCTGATATGAAACTTCCTGGCAGATTAAAACCCTGTGCCGGACCGAGACTCGAACTCGGGACCTTTGCCTTTCGCGGGCAAGTGGTCTACCAACTGAGCTACCCAAGCACGACTCACCCCCCGTCCCCACAGCTTTACTTCTGCCAGTACGTCGTCTCCTACCTTCCAAACTTAACAGAAGCTCTCCTGCGGCCCTTGCAGAACTAGCGAAAGGCAAAGGTCCCGAGTTCGAGTCTCGGTCCGGCACACAGTTTCAATCTGCCAGGGAGTTTCATATCCGCTGCTGAGTGAAAGTCTCATTCTGGGAACATCTCCCAGGCTGTGGCTACGCCATGTCTACGCAATATCCTTTCTTTCAGGAGTGCTATTTCTGCAAGGGCCGCAGGAGTGCTTCTGTGAAATTTGGAAGGTAGGAGTCGAGGTACTGGCAGAAGTAAAGCTGTGAGGACGGGGCGTGAGTCGTGTTTGGTACGCATCTTCTTCAGTAGCGGAATCCAAATATCATTCAACTTCACGCCCTCCCCCTTCCTTTTGAAATTCTTGGGGTGCTTTTCATTCTCTATAGCCTATCTGTATATCTGTGTAGCCTTTTATGGTGTCCGCTTGTGGCTACCAGTACTTGAGTCCTCTCAAAATTAACGTGGTCCTCGCCTGGCTGTACGGTATGTTCCGCAACAGCTGATCTGTCAGCCTTCTCCCTTCTGCAATTACCCTTGTGCTCTTCGAGTCGTTTTTTGACAGTTCATTTTGTAGTACCCACGTACATCTCCCCGACAAATACACTAAATCTTTTAAATTCCAGCTTTTTTCAGCGGTTGCTGACCATTCTTCTCCGATTTTAGGTGATTAACCCTCGCATACAGACCGTTACCTACACCAGGATTCGAAGCACCACCCATAACAAAAGAGAGGCATCATAAAAATGTTGGCGGTTAGAGAAAGAAAAACTTGCCAACCAGAGCTGTCTGACGCAGAATTAAAACATTTCATAAATGGATTGCTTAAGGAATCGTTATTCGTTCACTGAAGTGAAAAGAGCGTTAAGACCGCCGCGTAGAAATTATAGCGATGCTCAAGCGCCGGTGAAATCGGAAGTTTTCCTGCCATTCATTAAGGATGTGACTGACGGCATAGGAAAAAATCCTGAGGAAGCGGAAATCCAGGTAATCTACGCGCCTATATGGCAGATACAAGATCACCTAAGATCGGCCAAGGATACTGACCAAACAGTGGAAACAGCTGGAATTTATAGGGTTCCGTGTAGTTGTGGGGAGGTGTACGTGTGTACTACAAACCTCCCCTCTTCTTCCTCTATCACGTAGACAAGAACCCCCCTTCCCCTCCCCTCCCCTCCCACCCGTCGAAAAGCTCTTCAATGTTCAATGTCCCCTTTCCACCTTCATGTCTCATTCTTTATGCTTAACAATAGACATCCCATTGCAGTTTCAGTGTGGACGCCATAGCTTTAATTTCACCGAAGGTTGTTCTGACATTTCTAGATACTAAATTAGCTTTTCTGAAGACCTTTCCGTTTTAGATTTTTACAGTCGTCTTCGTTTCCCTGCACTTCCTATTTTTTTCGTTCCTAAGTGACTTATATTTCTCATTTCCGAATTTTCCTGGTCGTTTCTCGTGCTTCTTTCTTTCATCAATCAACTGAAACGCGGCTTCCGATTACCATGGTTTCTACACAGCTATTTACAGCACAAGAATAACTTTCATTATTATATTTTCCTTATTTAGTTTAAGACATTCATTTTTAATTGCGATTTTTCATTCTAACTTTTTATTCCTTTTTTTTGCGTCTTCGTCCCGCATCGGCACAGGATCGTCATGGTTATTAACGGATTTTCCGTGGGTACTTTAAGGGTTACACGGTTGCCCTTCCTGTAGAAACCTTGCTCGGCCCCACCCCCCTCCCAACTTCCCAATCCTGGGGAGGGAAATGTGTAATCAAACTGTCTGCGTGCAGTGTAAACCACGTGAAAGTGAACGAAAATTGTCCGAAAAGTTTGCGAATCGTTAAGCGAGATGGAACTTGGGTACCAGCCCAGTATTCCCTTAGTAGGATGTGAGAAACCGCATCCAGGCTCACCGGCACACCGAGCCTCGTCGCTAATTCGACGGGCGGAAGCTGCGCTACAAGATGCACTGACATTTGGGCGGATAAATATCACATGTTAGTAAAGAAGACATCTGTCTAACTTCAGTGATTGCGCTTTTTAAAGATGTTCATTGCCCTTCAACTGAACTGCTTGTTGTGGTATTCATTATCGCATCATTTTCAACCTCAGAGACCTTTAATTGCATCTCATCATTCGTATTTGCTTCAGTTCGCTCCAAGTTTGCTCATTGATTCTGAAGTCTGGATCTCTGTCTGACCATGAAGTTTCTGGAGTAACAGTGAAAGTAAGTACTATCATGTACGCCAAAAAACTGCACAACGTACCAGCCACTAATCACTTTATAACTGTCGACGAACTCAACCAGAAATGAAATTAAAAACATTTTCGTAACGACAGCGCTGCTGGTGGTTTTGTTGTAAATCAAAGTACCAACAGTTGTGGCAACATATTGTGAAAGAAGCACCAGAATCCTCAACCAAACCATATTTTCTAGCCTTGCTTGTCTCCTAGTGGGTAGTAATATGCAGCATCACGTTGGCAAGGCCGCAGAGAATGAGCACGATAGTTTTAGGGCTTTATCAGTATATTTTCACCACGTCCATAATGGATGTAGACGAACTATACAAACTGCGGTATCTAAATTTAGTTAAACTTTAACATGTATCCCCATGAAAATTTTCTCGCCTGATGACTCGTAATGTATCTTATTACGTTTTTATGCGAAGAAGTCATCTTTCCAACGAGGCTATAATTCACGGTCCGGTAATGTGAACACTTGTCAAAAGCCTGAATAACCATATTTTGCAGCTTCAAAAAATTTGTGCAAGTGGCTCTGAGTACTATGGGACTTAACTGCTGTGGTCATCAGTCCCCTAGAACTTAGAACTACTTAAACCTAAGTAAGGACATCATACACATCCATGCCTGAGGCAGGATTCGAACCTGCGACCATAGCGGTGGAGCGGTTAGAGACTGTAGTGCCTAGAACCGATCGGCCACTCCGGGCCGCTTTGCATATTCGGACGCGCAGATCTGCGAGCTACAGACACGGATGTGGAGCCATGTTCTTCTCGATTGATGATTCATGAAACGAACTGCCCGATCGAGGTGATTTTACAGCTTCTTTACTGGGGTAAATCTGGAGACTGTGGATGCCAGTGGAGGGGAGTACGGTAAACTCGTTCTGGTGCTCTTGGCACCACTCACGTACTGTGTGAGCTTTGTGACACGTTGCGTTGTCGTGCTGGTAGATGCCACAGTGCCGAGGAGAAACAAACTGCTTGTAGAAGTGGACGCAGTCCCCAAAGACAGATGCATTCTTGTGTATGAGCGTTGTGCCTTCCCGAATGACGAGACACCCAGCCAATGCCAAAGAAACATTCCTCAGACGATAACGCTACCTCCTTCAGCGAGGAGCCTTCTGTCGACTGCTCCAGGGATGCACACCCCAATAGCCGCCTGTCTGATGGAGCACAGAAAGTGATTCATCTGGAAACGCCGCCTGTCGGCACTCAGTGAAAGCTCAGTTGAGGTATTGTCGTGGAACGTCCAGTGTCTGTCGCCGATGAACGACAGCCAGCATGGATGCACGAACCAGCCACATGCTACGAAGGCCCATTCGCAGCAACGTTGGCTGAATGGTCGTTGAGGATACACTATTGTCAGCCCCTTGGCTCATCTGAGTCGTCAGTTGTTCATATTACCCCGACGCTGGTTATTGATAGCACCATTATGCCATGCACGGTATACTTTAACAACAATGGTACGTGAGTTTAGAGGTTTTGGCATTTCGGAAATTCTTCCACCCTTGTCCGGAAAGACAGTAATCATGCCCTTCTGGATGTCAGATAAATCGCTCCGTTTCCGCATTACGACGATGACTGCACTGTTTAGCGCGTCTGCTTCCCGCCCCCCCCCCCCCCACTCCCTCCCCGATTGTTAGTGTTGTCACCTGCTGTCTGACTGGTTATGCACGTTGACGTCGGACATAGGCACGTAGGCGGTGATAATATTAAAGTGAGTGGACTGTATATTACGCTAATCCCGAAGCTATATTCACCACTACTGGCCGAATCCAAGTGTGCAGTATGACCAGACCATTGAAAGAGGCTAATACTTGTAACACCGTAACACATACCTTTTGTTGATTTCATTTTTTTGAGTTTCTGTAAATGGTGTTTAATTGAATCGATAACACAAAATTGTATACTCCTTTATTTGTAAAATCTTTGATGTCATTGCTTGGTTCTATGCAATGCAACGTATCTATCATTTAAATTCTTTGTCTCATTTAGAAGGAACAAAACTTATTGTATATTGTTGTAATTTTGTTTCAATATTTTTTGTAGAACTACCAATTTGTGCAAATGACATGTTTTGTTTAAAGTAACTACTTGCTGTTATGTAAACACTGAAATGAAATGAAATGTCGTGTGACTAGGGACTCCCGTCGGGTAGACCGCTCGCCTGGTGCAAGTCTTTCGATTTGACACCATTTCGGCCACTTGCGCGTCGATGGGCATGAAATGATGGTGATTAGGACAACACAACACCCAGTCCCTGAGCGGAGAAAATCTCCGACCCAGCCGGGAATTGAACCCGGGCCCTTAGGATTGACAGCCTGTCGCGCTGACCACTCAGCTACCGGGGGCCGTCACTAAGGGCTTTTAGTTATTTTGTACGAAAAAAGTGGTGTGGTTTCCCTCCAGAACGGAACTTAGTAGCGCGCGCAAAGTGTGGTTGGCGTAGGTAGAAGAGGTGGAAGCAAGAGTCAGTCGGGAACGAGCTACCAAACTGTGAACTGCTCATGTAAAAGTTGTATATTGTGTTGGTGTCGAGAGAGGCTTTCCGTGGCGCTTTTCAATGCCTCGGATGGATGGATAAAGAGTTGGAACTATTCTTGGATTGATATCTATCATCACCACCAAGAAATGACGGTCCAGCAATTCTACCTGTAAATCCACCTACCAACATGCAACCACCACCACATAGCGCAATCACTGAAAAGGAACCAAGGTACAGTTGAAATGTATGGTGAAGGATCAGCTCAGTGGATGTTTTAGTGTGCGCAAATATAAGGTAACTTATACCTACCTTGATTTTTTATCTCTCTGCCACATTTCCACTTACAGTCCTCCCCATGCTAAAGTGATTACCGAGTGTCCTTATTGAAAGAACATTAAAGCCCAGTGATTTACTAATTAATGCTACTTGAACATAGTAAAAAGAAAGTTAAACTTTATGTAGCAGATCTGAGTGATATAGTAAATGATGCTTGCTGAAAATAATTTTTCTATTAAAACGGCCATCTTCTAAAGTGAATGTTCTCAAAACTGTGGCTTATACAGTTTTGCAAATCAAACGACCACAGTGCAGCCTGTTGAAAATCACCCAAAGGGAAGCTATTGTCATATAACCACGTCAAGGTTTATTCGACTGATGTAAAAGTTGAGTACTATTACTGTTGAAAGTTACATGTTCATGCTTCATAAGGACTTGTTTCTCTAGTGTATTGAAAGTAGTTTGCTCTGCTACAGTGGTCAAGATTAAGGGTCCCCCTCCATTGAAAGTAGTTCGAATGCACAAAGTTACTTAAATATAGAAAGTTCCAATTATTCTTGCTATTCAAGTGAAATTCTGTGCAATATTGAGTGCCTCTTGCGTATTAAAAGTGCATATTAATGGTGTGACAACATCAACAGTTTGTCTATTGTGCCCATGCTAGATAACGATTAATAGAAAGACCACTAGCTATGAAAACAATAATTTCTTTATTCAAAAGACAGTGAGAAGTAATCTGTTAGCGATTTCCATTTAATTTTCATTCTAAGTAGAAAGGTGTTCAGTAGTGAAAGACTTAATCCATGCATAGTAACTAAATTTGCTGTGGACCATATCCACATTTCATGTCAGATAGGAATCTGTTTGAAAAATAATATTAAACCTATGTCAAATTTACGATTCTACAGTGAATATTAATAGTAGTGTTATTGACACCATTCACTTTGACTAAGTCCTCAAGGTAGTAGTGTTGTTATCTGTTATATTTATGCAAATAGTTTGTTCTGATCTGTTAGCTCCAACCTTAACGTGAACATACTGTGTTCAGGTGCCAGAGTTCATTGCACTCGCGTGTGGCAAAGTATAGGTTGTGTTTGTCCGTTAAAGTTACTCATACCTACTTTCTTGAACAAGAATGTTAATCATTCTCTTGCCTAATTAGTCTGGCGACCGTTTTCTTTATTCTTTGAACAGTGTAGATAGGTAAAATATTGTTTGCTACTGTTTAAATATTTACGTAATTTTGACTTTCACTTCCTGTAAGCCACCTCCTTTAGGTACAACACAGTCAACATAACAAAATTCCTCTCAGAGGGTAACACTGCTCTGCTTCTTTGTACTATAATACCTTGAATAAAAATAATTCCATTACACAAACTGCCTCCAGCTTTGAGGTTATGGTATAACAGTAGCGGACGAAAGTGTTACATACTGATGAATACATCATCGCCTTCAAATAACGTACGCCAGTGGAACCATGACTTTTCTAATCGATAAGGATACCAACCAACATTAATTGCTGAAATTTCCGCAGCAGCAAACATACCATGTTGGTAACACTTGACTGGTTCTTCTTTCTTGTTGTCTGTGAGGATCTATGTAGCAAATACATGTGTCACGCTCGTAAGTCTGCAGTGTTCCACCGTTGAAATTTGCACAACCTGCAACACCCTAATATGCACGCCACACGAATTCTGCTACCCGACCAACTCCGTATACATGGTGTACTCATGTGACCTTCAGAAATGACGTGTATCAAAATGATGGTTACTTCTGCTTCTGAACATGAAATGAGTCACTTGACATCAAATATTTGTATGTAATACCCAATTTGGACGTTATGTACACTTCCGAACACCCACTCTTAGATAGAAGGGCTTGTTTGGTGCCGACTTGATGAAACACTTTGAGTTCGACGTTTCACTCTCATCAGAAACAAATTTAGCAACCGTTGGATGTGTATCATAACAAATTCCACAAGAAATGCAGGTTTCGATTAGAACGAGAGTGGCTGCATAATAGGCGTCCAGATGGCTATTACACACGTCAGAGTATCGGCCTGACCTACACTAAACTCTGAAAGCAATGTTTGGGCTGAATTGCTTCTTCATAATGATAGCATCTACAGTTAGGAAACGTACTTCTTTTTAATTAGGACTATGGTAATTGGATTATGTTCCTAAATATTTCAGAGGCATAAGAGTATTGTCCTGATAAGTTTAATGGTTGCCGTTACCCCCTGTTCAACGGAGATTTTTAACTGTAGTAAATATCTCTGCTATTACTTCCAGAAGATAAACATTTGATGAGTTCGGTGTAGTTGAGTTGAATTACGTGGGAGTGGGGATGGGATGGTGGGGGATTACACAGAATTACTACATCAATTCAATGGGTTAGCTCTTTGTGTCACGAGCTTGTCATTAACTTGTTTTGATCCGTGTTTAATGTTCAATTTTATGACCGTGCTTTGCACAGCTGCACCATGGGTAGTTTAGTGTGATAACTATAATCATAAACGAAACATTACAGATCCATTAAGAACTTTTCATCCACGGGTCACGTTTTTGAGCTCTTTCTTTCCTTTCGCTAGAAAAAGCTCACTACAGGCAGAGGAAAGGGAGAGGTACAACCCCGATAGCTTCTTGCTCTTTTGTGATCTCATTAATAGGAAGGAAGATTGAGTACTGGGCAGAAATCCTGAGCATTCCTCTTCCTTATCAGAAGTCTTGTGGGTTAGCGGGAGCCGTTGCCCCATGAATCATTCGGCTGTGCCCCACAACGACTAAGGTTCGCTCTTGATTCAGAGAGAGTATTCACCGCGCCTTCGGATTTTCATCGGTTGAAAAAGGATGCTCTCTTATAGATATATATTGTAATACGATTAATATAATACTCTCACGCAGATCATACTTCCATAAATACAATGTAAATTTTTTCACTAACAAGAAAAAAATGGTGAAAATATATTTGTTTCAAAGTAAACACTTGTTTTAGGTAATTTTGGGAAACGTCCCAACGACTTAAATACCTGAACCCGAGAAATTTGTGTTGTCATAATTTCCACAACAAGTCATTTTTTATGTTCTTTCAACATCTGGAATACATTTAATCAGCCATTCCTTGACAATATCGATATTTTATAGTCTGACACAGTCCGCTGGAAGAAAAGGCCAACAGAACTATTTAAAAAAGCAAGTAATTGCTAAGTTTTAGGATACAGAATACTTAGGTACAAAGTATGAGTGCTGAGTTAACATCTTCAACATTTGTAGTCCTGTCTTCCTCAGTTGCGTGCAATATTACGGTATATTCATAATTTTTGCTTTTTGCACAGTCTGACTACAACTGAATGAAACACAATTTTCGTGCCATACGCGTTTCACCTTTATTCTGTGCAAGGCATCTTCAGTGGCCTGAAATATGTACATATTTTTACTATTTAGTTTGCATTTTGGGCAATGTACCTATAGGTTATAAACACTTCTGGTGGCTGGTTTTTGCTATTATACAGTAACACTTTGAACTGTACTTACAGGTTACGTGGACGATTTCCTACATATTATGCTTCCGTTCCATTTTTAGTACCGTTCCTCTTCTTATAAATGCCACTTGCGATTTTTTCCCACATTTCACAGCACTAGGAACTGAGCTCTTCTTTTGATGCAATGTTTTGGTTCGTGTTGCCGACTTTTGGAAGTTGTCGCCAAAGATAAAATATTATTGCAACAACAAAGCACATCAGAACATAAAATTCACTTGAAAAAGAAAATGGAAATCAAATAAATTTTCTTGACATAACAGTAAAAAAGAAAAATGGCAAATGTACATTTAACGTCTTTAGGAAACCAACAGCCATAGACACAATTATACATTCCACATCTAATAATCCCCACAACCAGAAGCTTGCACCGGTAAGACCCATGTTACACAGATAGAACATAATCCCACTCAACAAGAGATACTATGAAAGAGAAATGAGTACAATCATACAAATAGCTAGGAACAATGGGTATGACACACATGTAGCACACAGACTCAATCAAAGAATAAAAACACAAATACGAAACCAACACAAGAGAACTCACAAACTGCAAACTTACAGACACACTCAACACACACACACACACACACACGCACAATGACAACACCACACAGAAAAGAACCAGATGGTACACTGACTTACACACATGAAACATCCTAAAGAGACAGGGCTTCCAAATAGCATATAACACTGGGCAAACCCTCCAATCCCACCTAAGCCAACCAGCTTCCAAGAGGTATAACTTCCAGCGATCAGGAATATATAAACTTGACTGTTGAAGTTGTGATGTAGTATACACAATAATTACATGCAGGAATTTCATAATGGTATACAAAGAACATATCAGGTGTTGGAAGTACGAAACAAACCATTCTACATTTGCAGAACATTTAAAACATCATAACCACCATCCTACAAACATGGAACAAGAAATGAAGATAATGAGAATAAGCAACCATGAGAAACATCTAGTACAAATTCAAGAAAACTTCCACATTCAGAAAGCCATCGCTGAAAACAAACAAAATGGGGGAAAAAACCGCAAGTGGCCTCTATAAGAAGAGGAACGGCACCAAAATTATAACAGAAGCGTAATATATGTAGAAAATAGTCCACGCAACCTGTAAGTACAGTTCAAAATATTACTACATAATAGCAAAAACCAACCACCAGAACTGTTTATAACCTATAGGTACGTTGTCCAAAATGTAAAATAAATAGGAAACATATCTACATATGCCAAGCCACTGAAGATGCCTTGCACAGAATAAAGGCAAAACGAGTACGGCAGCGAAAATTATGTTTCATTCTGTTGTAGACAGACAGTCCAAAAAGTAAAAATTATCAATATGCTGTTATATGAGTGCTGAGTATATATTAGTAATTATATATTAATAACACAAAGAAGTTGGGAACGGTAAATATTTATCTACACATATTTGTTATTGGAGAAAATATGAAAACCACAGTAGACACAAATCAGTTGATATTTCCTTTTCAAGAGTACATACAGCTTCCAGGAATTAAACGTAAGAGTTGCTATCCAAAAGATTGCGGAATTTCTATGACCCGTTCTCACAGATTTCAATACAACCAAACGTCGTAGGAGCAGCTTTATATGCACATGTTTAGTGCGTCAGTATGCCTCCACGCTTCGATATTAGTGAATGTGTCTATTGCTTGCGGACAGCTTCCCATTGTGACGTTTGCTTGTGTTGGCACCTTTGCAATGACCTACGTGCTGGAACAGAATTAATGCGTCAAGTTCTACGTGAAACTTGGTAAAATAACCGCAGAAACGCACAACATTTTATTACAAGCATTCGATAATGATCCTTGGACCAAACACATATGTACGGCTGGCGTAAGCATTTTGAAAATGGCCAGACATCTGTTGATGATGATGAAAAAATCAAATGGCTCTGAGCACTATGGGACTCAACTGCTGAGGTCATTAGTCCCCTAGAACTTAGATATAGTTAAACCTAACTAACCTAAGGACATCACAAACATCCATGCCCGAGGCAGGATTCGAACCTGCGACCGTAGCGGTCTTGCGGTTCCAGACTGCAGCGCGATGATGATGAACATTCGGGACGACAATCTATCAGCGTTGCAGCTGAAAGTGTCAGTGCTGTTCGGAACGAGACTGTGAACGAACGTAGGCAGACAATCCATGATATCAGTGACTTTGTAGGATTATTGTCTCTCACATGTCAGAGGATTTTTTAAGAAGAATTGCAGATGGGAAGGATTGCTGCAAAGTTCGTGCCACGAGTGCTGAGTGACGATCAGAAGGAACATCGAATTGCTTTAAAATAATTCAGATTTTCTTTCTGAGGGCGTTACACGTGACTGAAGTTGTGGTTATGGATATGACTCTGAAACCGAACAGGAGTCACTCCAGTGGAAAGGCCCATCTTCACTCGGTCAAAGAAATCGCGTCAAGTTCACAGCAACATCAAGCCCTTATTTACTTGTCTCTTCGATAGTGATGGGATTATCCACAAGGAATTCGTAGCTCGTTGTCAGATAATTAATTGGGAACTCTGTCTTCGTGTCCTAAGGCAGCTCAAGGGGGATGAGAGAAGTAAACGTCCAGAGAAATGATACGGGAATGAGTAAGTCTTCCATCTCGACAATGCGAGCTCACATACAGCTTTCATCGTGCAGCAGTTTTCGTCGAAAAATAACACAGCGGTTCTCCCACGTCCATACTTTCCACCAGAGTTATTTCTTTCTCTTTCCCAAATTGAAAATGAAGTTGAAGGGGCGAATATTTGACACGATAGAGGACATTCAAGAAGAATCACGAAAACTCCTGAACACATGGCTAAAAACGATTTCGAGTTTGCATCCCGTTCGTGGCACAAGCACTGCGATCGGTGTCAGAGAATTCAAGGTGACGGTGGCGGTGGCGAATAAATATATATTGTGTGATGTGGTTGTATTAAGTGTTAGATATCGGGAAATTTGGGTTAGCACATTGTATTAAACGTGACAGATAAGTGAGAGGAAGACGCTGCAAAAGAGGAATTAAACGTCCTTAAGCAGGAGAGGTACATTGTCCCACATGAACATGAAAACGATTGAGGCCAATACGAAAATGATTCGACAGATACGTGAGTAGCGGTGTAAACCGGTCATATTCACAACTTTATTAGAAACAGGAAAAAAATTACGAACGACGAGATATCCAAAATCAGAGAAAAACTGAACTGTACCAACATCGTTGCTCATTTATACCTGATGTACACGACCATTACCTCTACACAAATTTCCTTTGCTAGCAGAGTTGTTTCAGATCCTCATTAGTGTTTCAGACTGATTCTTCAGTTAGTTTTTGTGTTATACAGAGAAGTTTCGGACGTTTTTCATTCATACAGTCCAATGTACTTTCACCATAAAATGTCTACTCTACTAGCTTTAAAATGCGGTGCCTTACCCGTTCTCATGACGAGTGGTGGCTACAGTCTCGTGCCATGCTCCCTGGCTTATAGGGGGAATCTTTCAACAGTTACGGTATTCCACTTTGTTTTATTACGCGTGAATAGTACGGCACATTGTTATGTCATTCAACTGTAATACTTTACTTGTTTTTGTATTCGCAGAACGTAGCATAGCTTGTAGCTTTTACCAGTAGGCTTGGGATTGTGATCGTTGCAAGATATAGACGGAGCAGCTGACCGATAGCCGCAAGAAGAAGGAATCTACACTGGCATCTGTCTTCGGACTTGACATATTCATTCAGAACTGCGTAGGTGATGAGCTTTTAAGTTGGTCTACTGTTCTCACACACGCATTGTGTCAGCACTGTGGTAGCTGCTGTTGCCGACATGGTATCTAACGACTCGTAAATTCAGACATGGCGATCAACTAATGATAAATAGGGCATTGTGGTATGTTTTCGAATTATCTCGCGGGAAATCTACACAGGTAGCCATTAAAACAGTAATACCATGAAGATGGCTAGAGGACAAATGTAAGGATGTAGTGGCTTATCTCACTAGGGGTAAGATACATACTGCCTACAGGAAAATTAAAGAGACTTTTGGAGAAAAGAGAACCACGTGTATGAATATCAAGAGCTCAGATGGATACCCAGTTCTAAGCAAAGAAGGGAAAGCAGAAAGGTGGAAGGAGTATATAGAGGGTCTCTACAAGGGCGATGTACTTGAGGACAGTATTATGGAAATGGAAGAGGATGTAGATGAAGATGAAATGGGAGATACGATACTGTGTGAAAAGTTTGACAGAGTACTGTAAGACCTGAGTCGAAACAAGGCCCCGGGAGTAGACAACATTACATTCCATTAGAACTACTGACGGCCTTGGGAGAGCCAGTCCTGATAAAACTCTACCATCTGGTGAGCAAGATGTATGAGACAGGCGAAATTCCCTCAGACTTCAAGAAGAGTATAATAATTCCTATCCCAAAGAAAGCAGGTATTGACAGATGTGAAAATTACTGAACTATCAGTTTAATAAGCCACGGCTCCAAAATACTAACGCGAATTCTTTACAGACGAATGGAAAAACTGGTAGAAGCCTCTAACATTCTGCATGGTGTCTGTTTGTTCTATATCGTGTCTCCCTACCACTTTCCCGCAACGACGCTCTGAGCGTGTTGATTAGGGAATTGACTAGTTTGAACCTGGGACCTGTTGCTGGTAAGGAGACGTCAGACCACACATGACATGTAGAATTCAGAAGAGTTCAGTGAGACTAGTGATGATATAACCAAATACTTAATGATTTCAGGGTCAGCTCGACTGCACTCCCTGTAAAAGAATCTTAATACTATCTAAATTTAGTGGAAGCGGTTCAAGGCTTTCCTATTATTAGTTAGCTGGCAAAATAATGGCGAAAAAGCAGTTAAGTTTACCATCGGAAATTTTATTCTACTCACAATACATTGTTTATAAATCGCATCTACATCTACTTCTACATCTATAGTCCGCGAGCCACCTTACGGTGTGTGGCGGAGGGTACTTATTGTACCACTATCTGATCCCCCCTTCCCTGTTCCATTCACGAATTGTGCGTGGGAAGGACGACTGCTTGTAAGTCTCCGTATTTGCTCTAATTTCTCGGATCTTTTCGTTGTAATCATTACGCGAGATATATGTGGGCGGTAGTAATATGTTGCCCATCTCTTCCCGGAATGTGCTCTCTCATAATTTCAATAATAAACCTCTCCGTATTGCGTAACGCCCTTCTTGAAGTGTCCGCCACTGGAGCTTGTTCAGCATCTCCGTAACGCTCTCGCGCTGACTAAATGTCCCCATGACGAATCGCGCTGCTTTTCGCTGGATCATGTCTATCTCTTCTATTAATCCAACCTGGTAAGGGTCCCATACTGATGAGCAATACTCAAGAATCGGACGAACAAGCGTTTTGTAAGCTACTTCTTTCGTCGATGAGTCACATTTTCTTAGAATTCTTCCTATGAATCTCAACCTGGCGCCTGCTTTTCCCACTATTTGTTTTATGTGATCATTCCACTTCAGATCGCTCCGGATAGTAACTCCTAAGCATTTTACGGTCGTTACCGCTTCCAACGATATACCACCTATGGCATAATCGTACTGGAATGGATTTCTGCCCCTATGTATGCGCATTATATTACATTTATCTACGTTTAGGGAAAGCTGCCAGCTGTCGCACCATGCATTAATCCTCTGCAGGTCCTCCTGGAGTACGTACGAGTCTTCTGATGTTGCTATCTTGTAGACAACCGTGTCATCTGCAAATAGCCTCACGGAGCTACCGATGTTGTCAACTAAGTCATTTATGTATATTGTAAACAATAAAGGTCCTATCACGCTTCCCTGCGGTACTCCCGAAATTACCTCTACATCTGCAGATTTTGAACCGTTAAGAATGACATGTTGTGTTCTTTCTTCTAGGAAATCCTGAATCCAATCACAAACCTGGTCCGATATTCCGTAAGCTCGTATTTTTTTCACTAAACGTAAGTGCGGAACCGTATCAAATGCCTTCCTGAAGTCCAGGAATACGGCATCAATCTGCTCGCCAGTGTCTACGGCACTGTGAATTTCTTGGGCAAATAGGGCGAGCTGAGTTTCACATGATCTCTGTTTGCGGAATCCATGTTGGTTATGATGAAGGAGATTTGTATTATCTAAGAACGTCATAATACGAGAACACAAAACATGTTCCATTATTCTACAACAGATTGACGTAAGCGAAATAAGCCTATAATTATTCGCATCTGATTTATGACCCTTCTTGAAAATGGGAACGACCTGCGCTTCCTTCCAGTCGCTAGGTACTTTACGTTCTTCCAGCGATCTACGATAAATTGCTGATAGAAAGGGGGCAAGTTCTTTAGCATAATCACTGTAGAATCTTAAGGGTATCTCGTCTGGTCCGGATGCTTTTCCGCTACTAAGTGATAGCAGTTGTTTTTCAATTCCGATATCGTTTATTTCAATATTTTCCATTTTGGCGTCCGTGCGACGGCTGAAGTCAGGGACCGTGTTACGATTTTCCGCAGTGAAACAGTTTCGGAACACTGAATTCAGTATTTCTGCCTTTCTTCGGTCGTCCTCTGTTTCGGTGCCATCGTGGTCAACGAGTGACTGAATAGGGGATTTAGATCCGCTTACCGATTTTACATATGACCAAAACTTTTTAGGGTTCTTGTTTAGATTGTTTGCCAATGTTTTATGTTCGAATTCGTTGAATGCTTCTCTCATTGCTCTCTTTACGCTGTTTTTCGCTTCGTTCAGCTTTTCCTTATCAGCTATGATTCGACTACTCTTAAACCTATGATGAAGCTTTCTTTGTTTCCGTAGTACCTTTCGTACATGATTGTTATACCACGGTGGATCTTTCCCCTCGCTTTGGACCTTAGTCCGTACGAACTTATCTAAGGCGTACTGGACGATGTTTCTGAATTTTTTCCATTTTTGTTCCACATCCTCTTCCTCAGAAATGAACGTTTGATGGTGGTCGCTCAGATATTCTGCGATTTGTGCCCTATCACTCTTGTCAAGCAAATATATTTTCCTTCCTTTCTTGGCATTTCTTATTACACTTGTAGTCATTGATGCAACCACTGACTTATGATCACTGATACCCTCTTCTACATTCACGGAGTCGAAAAGTTCCGGTCTATTTGTTGCTATGAGGTCTAAAACGTTAGCTTCACGAGTTGGTTCTCTAACTATCTGCTCGAAGTAATTCTCGGACAAGGCAGTCAGGATAATGTCACAAGAGTCTCTGTCCCTGGCTCCAGTTCTGATTGTGTGACTATCCCATTCTATACCTGGTAGATTGAAGTCTCCCCCTATTACAATAGTATGATCACGAAACTTCTTCACGACGTTCTGCAGGTTCTCTCTGAGGCGCTCAACTACTACGGTTGCTGATGCAGGTGGTCTATAGAAGCATCCGACTATCATATCTGACCCACCTTTGATACTTAACTTAACCCAGATTATTTCACATTCGCATTCGCTAATAACTTCACTGGATATTATTGAATTCTTTACTGCTATAAATACTCCTCCACCATTGGCGTTTATCCTATCCTTGCGGTATATATTCCATTCTGTGTCTAGGATTTCGTTACTGTTCACTTCCGGTTTTAAGCAACTTTCCGTTCCTAATACTATATGCGCACTATTTCCTTCAATAAGAGATACTAATTCAGGAACCTTGCCCTGGATACTCCTGCAGTTTACCAATATTACGTTAACTTTTCCTGTTTTTGGTCTCTGAGGACGGACGTTCTTTATCAACGATGATAATGTCCTCTCTGGTAAGCCGTCAGGTATTTTATCGTTTCGCCCAAGGGGGGGGGGGGGTATCACTAACCTAAAAAACCCCCGTGTGCACGCCACACGTACTCTGCTACCCTAGTAGCTGCTTCCGGTGTGTAGTGCACGCCTGACCTGTCTAGGGGGGCCCTACAGTTCTCCACCCAATAACGGAGGTCGATGAATTTGCAACCATTATAGTCGCAGAGTCGTCTGAGCCTCTGGTTTAGACCCTCCAGACGGCTCCAAACCAGAGGACCGCGATCGACTCTGGGCACTATGCTGCAGATATTAAGCTCAGCTTGCACTCCGCGTGCGATGCTGGTTGTCTTCACCAAATCAGCCAGCCGCCGGAAGGAACCAAGGATGGCCTCAGAACCCAAGCGGCAGGCGTCATTCGTTCCGACATGTGCTACTATCTGCAGCCGGTCACACCCAGTGCGTTCAATAGCTGCCGGAAGGGCCTCCTCCACATTATGGACGAGACCCCCCGGCAAGCACACCGAGTGCACACTGGCATTCTTCCCCGACCTACCCGCTATTTTCCTGAGGGGCTCCATAACCCGCCTAACGTTGGAGCTCCCTATAACTAATAGGCCCGCCCTCTGTGACTGTCGGGACCTTGCCGGAGAATCGGCCACTGGCCCAAGAGGCGAGGCATCCTGTGGTGGCTCGGAAACGATGTCATCACCACTAGGAAGCACCCCGTACCTGTTGGAAAGGGGTAAGGCAGCTGCCACGCGGCCAGATCCCACCTTCGCCTTTCGGCCAGGCACGCGCGAGCCCACCACTGTCCGCCATTCACCCTGGAGTGATGGCTGACCGGTAAGATGCTCACTGCCGGAAGACGCAGCGACATCAGGGGTTCCATGTGATTCCAAGGCCACCGAAGTAGGCATAGATCTCACCACAGTTGCCCCAACGCCACTACGAGCCGACGCCTGCGCCTCGAGCTCGATGAGCCGAACAGACAAAGCCTCCACCTGCCCCCGAAGAGTGGCCAACTCTCCTTGCGTCCGCTCACAACAACCACAGTCCCTACACATGACTATGTTTACCCTACTCTATACGGTGACAAATTCCCAGGATAATCTTCTGATGAGCTACTCTGATAATCAAGAAACACTCACTGAAATACGAGACGCGAAAACTACGTTAGGTTTTCCCAGAAAAACTGTTTAAAAGCTAAGCGCAGCAAATAAGTACAAAAACGCTTTATACAAACAGTACTCGCTGCTGCTGGTGCTCTCGCGCTGGCTGTCACAAGACAACTGCTGATTCAAGTGACTAGTGGCTAACGGCCGCGAAACAAACAAAAGACGGTTTTAGGGCGCTTTCTGTTCTAAACGATCAAGAAAACACTAAGAAATCTAACACGAAAACTACGTAAAGTTTTATCAAGAACTGTTAGTTACTATGCAGAGCAGATAAACACAAATAGAATCCCTTCCTTAGTGGAAGGTCGTCAACAAAATGCAAAATAAACGCTTTATACAAACAGTACTATTGATAAAAGGAAATGTTTTAATACAGGATGGTAAAAAACCAACTGCGTTCAACAAAAATGTGAACGAATATTCCCTGAATGGGTTTCCAAATTCTACAATGGATCGAAGGATGACCTATGCCATATCACATCTATAATCTAGGTTTAAATAAAGTTTCACAAAAGAGAAAACTATCAAAATGGTCTACAGTGACCCTCAATTATCTTTAATTACTTATCTAACTTGTCGTAAATTACAGTGGCTGATGTGGCTTCTCAATAACTATATAACAGAAAAATCATCGTGTTTCAGATTTTTACTTCAAATGGGAAATGTGAACACCATGAGCTTTAATTGACGATCGACACTAGTATTACGCAAAAAGGGGGTGTAGCAGACGAGACTTCTGCAGTTCTGAGTGAAGCTTTATGCGCTGGTATGCGGCATAGCGTGCGTTCATTACCTTGTCGGTGTTCGCCAGGGGACGGCGGGCAGCACAGCTACGCTCACCTCACTGTCTCGGAAGCAACTCTCTCCTAATTTCTCCTTACTACAATTTACCGAAGCTGGTTTAAAAAACTATCTGGCTATGTTTTCATCTGACCAATCAGGTTCTCAGTGTTAACCATAAGCTCCACCCACAAAAATTCTGTCCATCCAATGAGAAACGTTATACAGGGCGTTTCAAAAAGAAAGAGCAGATTTCAAACATTTATTTCTCAAAAACTACAAATGATAGAAACACAATTCAAACGTTTCTTGTCAGAGAAAGGTTCAAAGTTTTTCAATGGTCCGCGCAGAAGTACGACGGTACCTAAATAACACCATTCCAGGACGGTGGATTGGAAGAGCAGGAGCACAAGATCAATGTCATCGTCTGTGGCCTCCCAGGTCACCAGACCTTACTCCCTGCGATTTTTATTTGTGGGGGTACATAAAGGACTGTGTTTATGTCCCACCTATGCCCGCTACTCTTCAAGAGGTACGACATCGAATTGTTGCGGCCGTGAATTCGGTAACTAAAGACCAGTTGCGTCGTGTGTGGCAAGAAATGAGATACCGGTTTGATATTTGTCGTGTAACAAATGGTGCTCATATTGAGGTACAGTTTTGATATTTGTTGTGTAACATTTGGTACTCATATTGAGTGAAGGACCGTTGGAATTGTGTTTCTATCATTTGTAGTTTTTGAGAAATAAATGTTTGAAATCTGCTCTTTCTTTTTGAAACGCCCTGTACTTTTCGTGGTGGGGCAATGTTTCTAAAGTTTGCAACGTAACAGAGACGCAAAAAAGTCTCACGCTAAAACTTGCAGCTGGTGTGGTCCTTTTAGTGTTATCGTAAGATCTATACTGTTCTTCTGGAGGGCTCTATCTTTTAACATGGGCTGGGGGGTAGTCCTGACGTAACAGAGATGCGAAAAAGTCACACGCTAAGACTTGCGGCTGGGGTAGCCCTTTTTGTGTTATCGTAAGATCTATACTGTTCTTCTGGAGGGCTCTAGCTTTTAACGTGGGCTGGGGGGTGGTCCTAGCGATTAGCTGGCCACGTGGGTGTCCGTCCCTTATCGTAGGGCCTTCAGCTTAACACGGTTCTGCACTCGGCTTCTCGTTTGTCCCTTCGGAACTGCGTCTGTCTCACGGTGGGAAGGTATGACACGCATTTAGGCGTTCTTGTGTTAGTCAGTGGTATTCCATTTGCTCACTCGTTGCTCGTATTACTTTGGTTAATTTAATGTCACGATTTATTCAGAGCTATGTGACATACTACTGGATTTGCTTATCATGTCAGGTTTTTCATGGAAGGTGTTGAATTTGCCTGACACCTTACATATCACCACCCTTCAAACTTAATTTTTGTACTGAAAATAGGCAATGATTGAATCGTTGTTTAAGCCAGACAAAAATTACTCCGTTATCTAAATTTTGTTGCCTACTGTTCAGCCACGTTGTTCTGTTCTATGCTAGTTTGTATTACTAATTTAAATTTTTATATTCTTCCGTATTATTATCAAAAATATGGTTATATTGACAAGGGAAGAATATTTTTATTCTATTATAATTATTATTTTTTAATTATTTTCTTTCTTTATTTAATTGTGAAGTTTGTTTTTTAAGAAGTTTGTTATCGAAAGTGAGGAGTCTTTCACATCGATTTTCTTAGAAATATTGTTTTCATAAATGTAGTAAATAAGTAAAATCTATTCCTAACACATTTTCTAAATATCATTTACAAGTAAAATGTTTTTGTTTCTAGACACTTATTTCAACATTGTTACACTAACAAATAAGAATTATTTCCAAGAATTGCTTTGACAAAGTATTGAGATATTATCCTAACAAATGGTACAAATGTTAAAAAAAGGAAAAAACATACAAGATAATTTTTTATTCTTTGTTTTTATAAGGAGAAAATAAGTAAAATATAGTTATTCTTTTATTTTTATGAGGAGAAAATAAGTGGCATATAGTTTTAGTGTTTATTATGCCTTACTTTTGTTCTTTATATACTGTCCACTTCAGAACTAATGACTTATTTTTATCAATAGTTTATTTTTTACTTAAGTCCATAGTCAATGACTGTTATTTTGTACTTTATTAGCCGTCTGGTGTGCTTAACTTATTTAGTTTTTCACACGTTTCTTTTGCAGAATTCCTACATCACATAATTTGATTTCACACCTTCACACAATCCTATGAATGTTTAAGCCTGAGGTTGGCAAATGTTTTTGCACGAAGGTGATGGACTTGAGCGAGATGGATGTAGGCAAGTATTTGATGTACAGCTTCGTTCATCATTCCTTGTTGGCTTTGCAATTGTGTGTTGCTGTTGTGGAGGTCCCATAACGGAATGGAGCTGTGAGTGCAGCATCTCGTGGTTTACTGGCTTTGTATACGTGAAAGTCATCGTTATGTGCCGCTGAAAGCCGTCGTTTTTCGTTGTAATACTTCACAGACGACTAGTTTACAATAGGATAGGGATTTGGGAAGGTATGTCGTCTATTCTTCACCCATCTCCTTTCTTGGTCTCAATCTTGCGAATCTTCAACTTCTGTTCTTCCTGCTATTTCTGTGCTTCTTACTTGCTTCTTGGTTCTTCTCTGGGCAGGATATGGAAATATTTATTGATAACTAGTCGCTTTGAAGCTCTCCTCTTAGTAACAGTATGATAAATTGTTTGGGCGTGTCATTTTTACTTTGTGGAAGTTTTCTTCGGTTTTGTGCATCAGCGTGCTGTTTAATACCTGTAGTGTGACTTTTACACATTTTTTTTGCCAGTGGTGGCTTGCCCGAGCGGTCTGGGCCGTTTTTTGCTCACTCCACTGAGTCAGGGGTTCGGAGACCCTTCTGGCGTTCGGCGTCCTGTCGTGTCTGTGCAGGGTTCCGCCACTGTATGGTTCTGTGTTCTGTCCCAGCAGGGTTCCGCCACCCTGTGGTTCAGCTTGGCAGCTGATTTATTTACTGCCCACTTTGGCTACAAGGGCTTTCTGTTGGTCTCGCTGTCCTTTCCCTCCTTACGACACTTCTTCCTTGTAGGAATCGTGTCTTGCTAATTACATCCTTTCCTTTCTTGTTACCTTTCGCGTTGCAACTTGTGGGTCGTTGCATCTCGTCCTTGCTGGAGTTTTTACAATGGTTCTTACAAAAAGTTTTACTTATAATCATTTAACATATGTCTAGTACCTACATTGTTTTATGCCTTCTTAAAAGCTGTACAAATTTCGGCACCCTTTCCATGTTATAATTCTAAGATATTTTGAGTCTTAACATCTGCTGTTAGACTATCTACGCTTTATCCCTTCACCTTAATCTATGGTACTATTGGTGTTATTTTTGTTTTTGATTTTTATTGAAATTACTTTCTTTTTCCCATCTTCCTCTCTCTTCATTCTTCTTTCTCCTGACGATCTTATCTGCAACATAATCTTGAAATATTATGCTGATTATTTATCAGTAATAAAATTAATCTTCAAACTTTTTGATATGGCTCACATGGTGAAGTCCTAAGGTTTTGCCTGTTTTTGGGTTCATTATTTCCACAGCATTATCATGAGCAATTCGGCTAATTATGACAGGTCCTTTGTATGCAGCGTAAAACTTATGTATTTTGTGTTTCTGTTTTCTGGAGAGATGGTGTGTTTTTACAAATACTTTATGGCCTACTGAGAAAGTTCTTTTAATTGCTGTTTTATCTCCTCTTTCTTTTCTTTTAATGACTGCCTTTCTGATGTTGGAGAGTGCTGTTGCTATGACTTGCTTGTGCTGTCTACATGGTACAATAGAAAATGTAACATTTTCTCTAGTTATGTTTGGTGGTTCAATATATTTAAGTACAGTAACTGGAGGTAGTAGTGTAGCGCTATGTGGCATTTCATTTATTACTTCTTGAAAATCATTAAGGTGTATATCCCAAGTGTTGTGTTTTTTGCCTACATATAATCGGCATAAAGGTCCTATGTCCTTCATAAATCGTGCTGCTGGATTTACGCTATGTTTGTACTTAGATATGTAGATGGGTTTTATTTTGTGTTGTTTTAACGTGTTCTGTCATTGCATTGATTTGCATTGTGGGCCGTTATCTGAAATTATTTGTTCCACTCGACCTATTTGTCTGAGAAAATCTTGTCTAAATGCTTTACTTACAGTAAGACCTGTTGTCCGTTTTAATGGTGTCAAGGTAACGTATTTAGAAGTAAGTTGCAAAATGACTAATATGAAAATATATCCATTTTTTGCGTGGGAGGGACCCCATCAAATCTGTTGCAGCTGTTTGTTTTAATCTTTTTGCGATTATTGGAAACATAGGTGGTTTGGTTTGGAAACTTATGTGTTTAGCCCCCATACATTTTTTGCATTTGACTAATACTGTTCTAATTCGTCTTTCCATATTTGGAAAATGGCTTGTTTGTTGTATTTTTGAAAAAGCATTTCTTTGGTCCAAAGTGGCCATTATTTAAATGTGTATACCTTATGTACTTATTAACAGTTCATCTAGGATATAAATTAACCATTCATTCGTTGCAACATTTCGTCTGAAAAATAAAACATTGATTTTTTGCGAGATAGTGCTGTCGAATGTCTGGAAAATCCTTACTTCTCGACTTGTGTTTGATTCCTAGTATTTCGGGACCCTTGTCTTGTTCTTTGCCTATGTTTTTCAATGCTGTCGTAATGTAGTTTTCGAAAGGTACTTGTTTCATATAGTACATTGTAGACTGGTCTTCTGCTGCTTCCAAACCTATGTTATTGGATGCACCCTGTGGACATCGTGATGAAGCATCTGCTAATACATTCGCTGGCCCTGGTATGTGTGTGATAGTGAAGTCAAATTCTTGTAGTATTAACATCCATCTGGCTAACCTCCCACGAGTTAGTTTGGCGGATAACAGAAATTCTAATGCTTTGTGGTCAGTGTATACTTTTGTTTTTCTTGCAAATAAGAAGTATCAGAAACGTTGGAAGCCCCATACAATGGCCAATGCTTCCAGCTTCGTGACTGAATAGGTTTTCTCGCCTTTTGTGAGAACCCAACTGCCAAATGCAATTATTCTACATGATCTTAGTCCTGCCTGTTCGTATTCTTGGAATAAACAACTACTAAACCTGTTTTCGCGCTATCAGTGGCCATATAAAAATTTGCTGTTAGATCAGGATGTGCTAAAATCGGTGCTGTTGTCAGTGCGTTTTTCACTTTTAAAAATTCTTCATTTGCTTGTTGATCCCATACCCATGGCGTGCTTTTTCCAGTCAATGCACATAGGTGTGGTGTTGCGAGAGGGTCGATCCAAATAAATTTTTTACAGAATCCGGTGAGACCTAGAAATCCTCTGAGAGTACAGAATTCTTTGATTGCCATTAGCTTTTCTGGGTCGGGCATTACCCCTTTCTCTGAAATTACATGTCCTAGAAATTTGACCTCTCGCCTTCCAAATTTGGATTTTGTTATATTTACTGTGATCCCATGCTCTTTCATGATCTGTAAAAACTGATTTAATGTGTCTTTGTGATGTTCCCAAGAGGGTTCAGCTATAATCACATCATCAACATAACAAGTAATTTTTTTGTAATATTTCAGGACTGAGTATAGTATTAAATCCTCTAATAAACGCTGCTGATGATATGTTTAAACCAAACGGCAATCGTTTAACCTGGTAACATCTACCGAATACGATAAATGCTGTAAATTTTCTACATTCTGGGGCCAATTCCATTTGCCAGAAACTACTCCGTAAATCAATTGATGAAAATATCTTAGCACCGTGGAAGTTTTGTATCAATTCCTCTAATTTTTCTGGGCGATCTGTCTCACTGATTGTGTTGATCTGTCCGGAATCAAGCACTAACCTGATGCTCCCATATACTTTTTGTACAATATGGAGTGGGCTGTTATATGTGGAGGTAGCTGGTTCAATAATATCGTCATCTAACATTTTAGATATCTCCTGGTATACTTTATTTCCGTAGCTTAATGGGATTTTATAGGGTGGCACTCTAAATAGTTTGTGCTACTTTACTTCAAACGTGTACTGAAAGTGTTTAATACTGCCAGTCTTAGGTAAAAATACCTCTGCTTTATCTCGTAAAATACCCTCTAATTCTCTTTTACTGTGTTCCGAAATACGTTGAACTTCTTGCAATTTTTCGTCGATTTCTTCATGGACTTCTAACATGAGTTGAGGCGATTCCCCCTTTTGTGCATACCATTCTAATTCTTCATCCTCTTTATCTCGTGTCATTCTTAATTGTTTTTTTTATAAGTGGTATTTCCTTTAATTTTAGCTTTTGCTCAAAGAGAAGTGTGACATTCCCGAATGTTACGCTACCTATTCCCATATCTATTATCGCTCGTCTTTCATTTAAAAAATCTGCACCTATAATTATATCTTCAGTCAGTTTAGGTATAATCACGAAGTTGGCTTCGATCTTTTGACCTTGACACGAAAGAGTTAACCTTGTTTGTCTCGTAACTTCCGCAGCATTGTTTCTAATAGGACCTCTTACTTTAATCTTACGTGTTTTGAGAACTGGCAATTCCTCATTGGCATTACACTGCATGAATAAATTTTCTGAGATCGCAGTCAGTTCACTTCCGCTATCAATTACAATATTGACTTGGATATGCTTTACCATGGCCTTCACAATTGGTTGAATTTGAAAGGGTTGGTTCTGTTCTTCTTCTTCTTGCATCAACAAATCCTCCACTAATCATACATGAGTCTTTTTAGGAATTTCCCTTGTGAATTCGAACTTTCTGTAGGATAAGCTTCGACTGATACTTCTCTCTCTTTTATTTCCTCTTCTCTATTTCTTCCTTCATTTACGCTTTCTTCAACGTCCTCTACTTTTTCCTCATCCTAGTCTATCTTCTCCTTCTTCGTCGCTACTTCCACAAAATCGCATCTAAATGCTCTAATTATCGCCTCATAACTTCCTTCATTATATACGTTGTGTTGTGTGCCCACTAGTAACTTATTTTCGACTTCTGTCCACTGCGCATTATTCTCATTGAATTCGCTTTCCCTGTTTTCCATCTCAAATAGCTCTGCAATACTCATTACTTCGTCCTTTCCTCCTACATTCGTTGTGCATGCCTCTGGTAATCCATCTTCCTCGTCAGTATTCTCCCAATTAATTTTTATCCCAACACGATATTGTTATTTTCTTGTCTTCGTTTTCATCTGGACCCTGCGGATTTGTTTCTTCCTTCTTCTCTTCTCGTGACAAGATTTTTACTTCTCTGTTCAAGGTGCTGCAATTGTCCTGGGTCGGTGCGTCATTCTCTTTGGCATGGGCGCTTAGCTGTCAATTCGAGCGTTTATCGGGGTTTGGTGGTCTTACCTCCACCTCTTCTATCTGTATTCTCTTTTCTTGTTCAGCTTGTTGATAGTGGTTTCTTTGTTGATAATTTGTCGGTCTATTGGTTCTCCAGTACCCGTTCCGGTTGTCGTTACTCCCTCTGTAATAGTTGTTGCCGTGCCTGGGTGAATTATAGTTATTACCATATTTTCTTCTAAATCCATAACCGGTTCTTTGTTGAAATCTATTGTCGTTTCTTGGTGCGAAGTTATCACTTGGTTCGTAATTATTGTTTCTTCGTACTGTGTCTTGTGGATTCCTCTGCTTTTTGCTCTCGTTTTCACGTGCGCTTCGTCTTTTCTTGCATCAACTTCCGAAAATATGAACTTTAGTTCCCTTAGAATACCTTTAAATGCTTCGACGTCATTGCCTCTGCGACCTACTAATGATTGCTGGTATTTCAATGGTAACTTCATCGCGCATAATTTAATCAACTCTCCGTCACTGTATGGTACATCTAAGCATTCATTTTTGTTTGCCATTAATTCGAAAAATTTCGCGGTACTCTTCTCTCCTGAATTTTCAAAATATGGGTTCTGTAATAATTCGTACCTCACTCTGTTCTGTGCTTCGCTGGACCAATATTGTGAGAGAAACTTCTCTCTGAAATCTTCGTACTATCGGCATGTCGCTGCAACATTCTGCATGGTTTCTGCGACTGTTCCTGACATGTGTGCACATATAAAGTCTAATTTGTGAGCTAGCGTCCAGTGATCTGGTAATTCTACTCCTAATTGATCAATAAAAGATCGTGGATGTAATGAGTTTCCTTCTCGAAAGTGTTGAAATTTTCTGACTGTGATGAAATGATCGATGTCGTACTTCGTCATAGTTCCATATGAAATTCGCGATTCTTCGCCACTTTTGTTTCTGATCATTTCTCCCGTCGTTCTTTCCGGTTGTAGTAGATCCATTGGATATTGTCCACTGTAACTTTCTCCTACCCTTGCGTAGTATCGTTGGAGTGGTACGCAATAATTTTCTTCCATCGGTTGTGAACGTGTAGCTGAATGCATTGCACTGTACTCTTCGCGACCTGGCTTTCCATTGTCAGGTATTGGGTCGGTATCTTGTCTGGCTAGCCTTGCTGCTTCATTGCACGATCCAAACTGTCTTGAAACATACATTTGTGGTTTCGCATGTGTTTGTGATGACGTTTTTTCATCAAGAATTTCAAAACTTGTTTGTTGCGGTGCAGGCTGTTACTTTCCGCCTGTGATTGGAATCGCAAATGCGTAATATCTTCGTTAATTGCTTGTTTTTCCGGTGCTGTTACAGATACGGATGTGGTTACTGACTCAGTGCTTGTTCGATTCTGTTCACTACGCTCTTCAATAGTTTGCAACAACTCTGTTCGCAATTTCTGAAATTGTTGCTTCGTTTGCGATTCTATTTTGACTATGCGGTTACCATATCTTTTCAGCGCTGCTTTTGTGATACGTTTGCGTAACACACTGTTTTCAACAATTTCACGCGCTGTACCTGCTGTTTGTCTAGTAATTACGTTTATCTGTTTCTCTAGTTTCTTGACTTCTCCCTGGGTGTTGTTGCGTAATGTTTTGATCTCGTCCTGAATGTCATTACGCAATGTTTGTACGTACGCTTGTACCTTGTCCATGTCTGGTCTCAATTGATTGTGACCTGTTATTAAGTTTCCTATCACTTCTCGAGATTCTTTTGCCTCGTCTTCAATATGACTTAGGTGTAACTGAATTTTTTTGTTTTGTTCTTTAATCGCACGCATTTGTCTCGTGGTTTCTGCATTCTGAATTTGAATTTGGTTCGCTATGTCATTATTTTGCCTTGTCATGGTTTCCATAATTTGTTGTGATAATTCTGCCAGATTGGTGGGTCCTATTGCGTTTTCTTCCGACGTCCTACACTCTGTGTTTTCGCCCAAGTGTTGGTTCGCAACCGATTCCACTGAACTGTGCTGTGACACGTTTCTGCTCGCATTCCTTGTACTCTGTGGTGAGGGAGCTCTGATTACTTCTACTATGGCTTCTACGTATTCAAGAAGCAAGTTGGAATCCTCATCGACTGTCTATCTACTTTCCTGCTCCTCTGTCGTATGCTGACTTACGTTACTATGCCTTGACGTACATTATCCTCGTTATGGTGCGCTATACGTCCTATTTCTCGTGATACTGCATCGTCTGTTGTACTGTCCTCTATTCATGCTGGGTCTCTACCTCAATTCGGTCATGGTCTCGATTTGCCATTGCTAATCTTTCCGAATCCCCTATTTTCTGTTTTAAAAGCAATTCACGCGCCTTACTTCGAGTCAACATGCGCTCATACGATCTCAAGCGTTTCATAAACCTTTTGTTCACAGGACTTGACACTTATTACACCCAAGACTGACAATCCATTCATTTACTTGTTGGGTCAGGACCAACTTGTCAACGATGTATCCGCCACCTGTGCGCTTGCATTGAGGAGAAAACTTAATTCTAACAATTTTTAAAATTCATAAATTAATTATGCTATTGTCTCTGCTAGAATGTCTCACTATCTAGCGCTGCAGCTACTGTTTTCAACTATTTATGCCTTTAAAAAAAATTTTTTTATTACGAAAATGTTTTAACAGGATATTTTTCTGACCTAGTTAGGCATGTGGTCGACCTTCAATCATGGTATTTTACCATCCTGGCAAGGTCGCCATTTTCTAATATTCTGCGTGGTGTCTGTCTGTTCTATATCGTGTCTCTCTACCACTTTCGCGCAACGACGCTCTGAGCTTGTTTTTTAGGGAATTGACTAGTTTGAACCTGGGACCTGTTGCTGGTAAGCAGACGCCAAACCACACATGACATGTAGAGTTCAGAAGAGTTCAGTGAGACTAGCGATAATATAACCAAATACTTAATGATTTCAGCGTCAGCTCCACTGCACTCCCTGTAAAAGAATCTTAATACTAACTAAATTTAGTGGAAGGGGTTCAAGGCTTTCCTATATTTAGTTATCTGGTACAATATCGTCGAAAAAACAGTTAAGTTTACCAATGGAAATTTTATTCTACTCACAAAAATATTGTTTATAAATTGCACTATTGATAAAAGGAAATTTTTTAATACATGATGGTAAAAACCAACTGCGTTCAACAAAAATTTGAACGAATATTCAGTGAATGGGTTTCCAAGTTCTACAATGGATCGAAGGAGGACCTACGCCATATCACATCTATAATCTAGGTTTAAATTAAGTTTCACAAAAGAGAAAACTATCAAAATGGTCTACAGTGACCCTCAGTTATCTTTAATTACATATCTACCTTGTCGTAAATTACAGTGGCCGCTGCGGCTTCTCAATAACTATATAACAGAAAAATCATCGCGTTTCAGTTTTTTACTACTAGTGGCAAATGTGAATTCCATAAGCTTCAATTGACGATCGACACTAGTATTACGCAAAAAGGGGGTGTAGCAGATGAGACTTCTGCAGTTCTGAGTGAAGCTTTATGCGCTGTTATGCGCAATCGCGTACGTTCATTACCTTGTCGGTGTTCGTCATGGGGTGGTGGGCAGCACAGCTCCACTCAACCCGCCGTCTCGGAAGCAACTCTCTCCTAACTTCTCCTTACTACAATTTACCGAAGTTGGTTTAAAAAACTATCTGGTTGTGTTTTCATCTGACCAATCAGGGTCTCAATGTTAACCTTAAGCTCCATCTACAAAAATTCTGTCCATCCAATGAGAAACGTTATACTCTCTGGGGGGGCAATGTTTTTAAAGTTTGCAATGTAACAGAGACGCGAAAAAGTCTCACGCTAAAACTTGCGGCTGGTGTGGTCCTTTTAGTGTTATCGTAAGATCTATACTGTTCTTCTGGAGGGCTCTATCGTTTGACATGGGCTGGGGGGTGGTCCTAGCGGTTAGCTGGCGACGTGGGTGTCCGTCCCTTACCGTAGGGCCTTCAGCTTAACACGGTTCTGCTCCCAGCATCTGATCTCGTTTGTCACCTCGGAACTGCGTCTGTCTCATGGTGGGAAGGTATGACATGCATTTAGGCATTCTTGTGTTAGTCTGTGGTATTTCATTTGCTCACTCGTTACTCGTATTACTTTGGTTAATTTAATGTGAAGATTTATTCGGATCTATGTGACATACTACTGGATTTGCTTATCATGTCATGGTTTTCATGGAAGGTGTTGGATTTGCCTGACACCTTACAAGCCGACCTCGGCGAAGATCAGTTTGGATTCCGCAGAAATGTTGGAACACGTGAGGCGATACTGACGCTACGACTTATCTTGGAAAATAGATTAAGGAAAGGCAAACCTACATTTCTAGCATTTTTAGACTTAGAGAAAGCTATTGACAATGTTGACTGGAATACTCTCCTTCAAATTCTAAAGTTGATAGGGGTAAAATACAGGGAGCGAAATGCTATTTACAATTTTTACACAAACCAGATGGCAGTTATAAGAGACGAGGGGCATGAAAGGGAAGCAGCGGTTGGGAAGGGAGTAAGACAGGGTTGTAGCCCGTCCCCGATGTTATTCAATCTGTATATTGAACAAGCAGTGAAGGAAACAAAAGAAAAATTCGGTGTAGGTATTAAAGTTCATGGAGAAGAAATAAAAATGTTGGGGTTCGCCGATGACATTGTAATTCTGTCAGAGACAGCAAAGGACTTGGAAAAGCTGTTGAACAGAATGGTCAGTGTCTTGAAAGGAGGATATAAGATAAACATCAACAAAAGCAAAACGAGGATATGGAATGTAGTCGAATTAAGTCGGGTGATGCTGAGGGAATTAGATTAGGAAATAGGACACATAAAGTAGTGAAGGAGTTTTGCTATTTGTGGAGCAAAATAACTGATGATGGTCGAAGTAGAGAGGATATAAAATGTAGACTGGCAGTGGCAAGGACAGAGTTTCTGAAGAAGAGAAATTTGTTAACATCGAGTATAGATGTAAGTGTCAGGAAGTCGTTTCTGAAAGTATTTGTATGGAGTGTAGCCATGTATGGAAGTGAAACGTGGACGATAAATAGTTTAGACAAGAAGAGAATAGAAGCTTTCGAAATGTGGTGCTGCAGAAGAATGCTGAAGATTAGATGGGTAGATCACATAACTAATGAGGAGGTATTGAATAGAATTGGGCAGAAGAGGAGTCTGTGGCACAACTTGACAAGAAGAAGGGACCGGTTGGTAGGATAATTTCTGAGGCATCAAGGGATCACAAATTTAGCATTGGAAGGCAGCGTGGAGGGTAAAAATCGTAGAGGGAGACCAAGAGATGAATACACAAAGCAGATTCAGAAGGATGTAGGCTGCAGTAAGTACTGGGAGATGAAGAAGCTTGCACAGGATATAGCATGGAGAGCTGCATGAAACCAGTCTCAGGACTGAAGACAACAAAAACAACAACCACGAAGAGTACCAATTCTACTTTTAATGCGTATACAATTTTGCAGAAATATTAGATGATTAAACGTATGGGGTAGATGGGGGTAAATCCCCGCATGTTCCAGTTTTTTCTAAAACTGACGCCAATGGAGGATACATTTCCCCACAGTTACAAAATGAAACCGTAGTGCGGTCATTACCTACACTGTGTGATCAAAAGTATCCGGACAATCCTGAAACATACGTTTTTCATATGAGGTGGATTGTGCTGCCACCTACTGCTAAGTACTCCATATCAGGGACCTCAGTAGTCATTAGACATCGTGAGAGAGCAGAATGGGGCGAACGGCGGATCTCACGGACGTCGAACGTGGTCAAATAATTGGGTGTCACTTGTGTCATAGTCTGTACGCGAGATTTCCACACTCCTAAACATCCTTAGGTCCACTGTTACCGATGTGATAGTGAAGTGGAAATGTAAAGGAACACGTACAGCACAAAAGCGTACAGGCCGACCTCGTCCGTTGACTGACACAGGCCGCCGACAGTTGAAGAGGGTTGTAATGTGTAATAGGCAGACATCAATCCAGATCATCACACAGGAATTCCAGACTGCATCTGGATCCACTGCAAGTACTATGACAGTTAGGAGGGAGGTGGGATAACTTGGATTTCATGGTCAAGCGGCTGCTCATAAGCCACACACCACGCCGGTAAATGCCATACGACGCCTCGCTTGGTGTAAGGAGCTAAACATTGGGCGATTGAACTGTGGAAAAATGTTGTGTGGAGTGACGAATCACGGTACACAATGTGGCGATCCGATGGCAGGGTGTGGGAATGGCGAATGTCCGGTGAACGTCATCTGCCTGAGTGTGTAGTACCGAGTAAACTTCATAGGCGGTGGTGTAATGGTGTGGTCGTGTTTCTCATGGAGGGTGCTTGCACTCCTTGTTGTTTCGCATGGCACTATCTCAGCACAGCCTACATTGATGTTTTAAGCACCTTCTTGCTTCCCACTGTTGGAGAGCAATTCGGGGATGGAGACTGCGTCATTCAACAGCATCGAACACCTGCTCCTAACGCACGACCTGTGCCGGAATGTTTCACCACAACAACATCCCTTTTGATGGACTAGCCTGCACAGAGTCCTGACCTGAATCCTATAGAACACCTTTAGAATGTGCTAGGCCTCAACCTCAGTGCAGCACTCCGTGAAGAATGGGCTGCCATCCCCCAAAGAACCTTCCAGCACCTGATTGAACGTATGCCTTCGAGAGTGGAAGCTGTCATCAAGGCTAATGATGGGCCAACACCGTATTGAATTCCAGCATTACTGTAACACTCCTAACACCAAATGTAACCGCAAATGTAACTGGTTCTCTCTTTTGATGCTAGTCAATTGTCAGGATGAGCATTACTGTAAAGGGCATTTGATTCTAAAGCATTATGTCAGGGTCAAAACTACTAAATAAATTACTTTTTTTCTCTTAACAACATGTGAGCAGGGTGGGTTCTTCCTTGGCTCGGGTATGAGGTAGAATGAAACAGCATTTTTACATAAGGTAACTGTTATTGAAAGTTTTGTACAACTGTTTCCTTACTGGATGTTCTAACTGGGCGAGCAGCAGCTGTTGCGAAGCCTTCTGCTGCTGCAGCGGCGGCGTCTGATTACGCCTGGCGGTGTGTATCTCGTGTCGCCGTCTCGCCCAGTTGACTGGAGACCCGCCTCGTGAATTGGCCCGTTTGATTATTCAGAATGAAATCGTGCATCGGATGGTGATACCTTGGATGTGGCTTCCCAGTGTTTCTCTTCTCTAAGCGGCCGCGTGTGTCAGTGTTGTGCGTCGGCCAGCGGAGCGGCGCGGCGGGGGAAGGACAGTGTCCCGGACTCGAACAACGGACTCCCGCTTGCCAGTCTTCGGCTGTCAGATCATCCAAGCTCACAGGTGACTGCTGATGTGAGGCCGTCTCCTTCTCGACCTCACGAGTCACCCGGGTACGTAAAAATCTGTCTTCAAATACCTTCTAACTTCTGTCTTCTGGTGGCGAGGCTGCGGCTTGCTATTCCATCACAGCGGCAGACTTGGTGCTTCTGTGTACGATGTATTCTCTTCCTGCATGACGGTCTTCAGCACCGAAAGTGAACTGAAAACTACTCCTCTTGTCGGGCCTACTGCGTCTCGCGTATTTATTCACTTCATTTCACTGGAGGTGAACGACTTCACGGTCATTGCCTCTTCTGTCACGTTGAAAAGCTTCCCGAAGAATCTTCTTGACGTCGGTCATTGGCTCTTGGAATGTAGGCGAGGGCCTTTGATCACATGTGACAATTGAGAAACACGTGAGCCAGTCGGGCGATGCCCTGACGGCTGAATAGACAGCATCCGCTTATGTGGGGGGGACGATGGCTTCTCCTGAATTTGCTGACTTGCAAGCGCCGGCTGTTGCCACTGCTGTTTGCCAATGTGTAGTTCTTCTAAACTAAACTAAGTTTTTCATTTATTTCCTAATTTATACTTCACTTCACATTGATTTCACTAATTTATTTACCTATCTGAAGTATCCCTCAACATTACCGTTGGAGGGCGTACGAACTTGTAAGTCATTTTCAGCCAGGTGTGCAGTTTCTTTTGATCACATATTGTATAACCCATCCAAATTTCAGGTCTGTCTGATTATTAACTGCAGAAAAATTTACAATTTAGCTGACAAAAAATTACGTGTTTTTACCCCACAAAACGAGGTAAGGCCCCCCAGTGCTGGTCTTCGCCGTATTTGAGATAAACATATATATAAAAATGGATGACTGCTTAATGAAAACACTTTAAATAACCCTTTGTAGCTTATCTGTATTGTAGTCATGTTTCTCAACACAATATTGACCAGAAATGTCTCGTAAATTTGAACAAAACTCTTAAAAACATTTCCACAAAAATATTATCTCTCCTCCACGAAAGGAGGATTTGCAGGATAACCTAAAAGTGTTAAGTTACTGAGGCCAAGCTTTTGCTTTTTGCTTTTTCCCCGAGTCGAATAGATATTGTTCGACAGGTACGAGTATGTCTAGGTATCTCGATGCCAAAGATTATCAATGGTTGTAACTGGTGACTGATGGAATTTCCGGTGGGCGTGTAATCAGGTGATGGCGCTGCTGTATCGAGGTAAGCCATCACAGCGCAGGAAACATGCGGTCTTGTACTATCTTGTTGAAAGATAGCTTACGGATACTTCGAAAATAACACAGTGTCCAGCTTCAGCACGACAGAAATGTAAGGTGAGCTTTCCGAATTACTGGCTGCGTGAATAAGAGGTGACAAACTGAAAAACGATTTAGAAAAGATATCTAAATGGTGCGAAAAGTGGCAGTTGACCCTAAGTAACGAAAAGTGTGTGGCCATCAATATGAGGGCTTGAAGGAATCCGTTAAACTTCAGTTACACGATAAATCAGTCTAATCTAAAAGCCATCAATTCAACTAAATACCTAGGCATTACAATTACGAACAACTTTAATTGTAAGGAACACATAGAATATGTTGTGAGGAAGGCTAATCAAAGACTGCGTTTTATTGGCAGGACACTTAGAAGATGTAACAGACCAACTAAGGAGACTGCTTACACTATGCTTGTCCGTCCTCTTTTAGTGTACTGCTGCGCGGTGTGGGATCCTAGCCACATAGGACTGGCGGAGTACATCGAAAAAGTTCAAAGAAAGGCAGCACGTTATATTATCGCGAAATGTGGGAGAGAGTGTCACAGAAATAATACAGGATTTGGGCTGGACATCATTAAAAGAAAGGCGTTTTACGGTGCGACGGAGTCTTCTCACGAAATTCCAATCTCCAACTTTCTCCTCCGAATGCGAAAATATTTTGTTGACACAGTCCAACATACGGAGGAACGATCACCATGATAAAATAAGGGAAATCAGAGCTCGTACGGAAAGAAATAGGTGTTCAATCTTTCCGCGAGCTATGCGCGCTAACTGGTAGCAGTTACTTCTGTAAAATATCTGGGAGTATTCGTACGGAACGATTTGAAGTGGAATGATCATATAAAATTAACTGTTGGTAAGGTGGGTGGCAGGTTGAGATTCGTTGGGAGGGTCCTTAGAAAATGTAGTCCATCAACAAAGGAAGTGGCTTACAAAACACTCGTTCGACGTATACTTGACTCTTGCTGATCAGTGTGGGATCCGTACCAGGTCGGGTTGACAGAGGAGATAGAGAAAATCCAAAGAAGAGCGATGAGTTTCGTCACGGGTTTATCTGGTAAGCGTGATAGCGTTACGGAGATATTTAACAAACTCAAGTGGCACACTCTGCAAGAGAGGTGCTCTGCATCGCGGTGTAGCTTGCTATCCAGGTTTCGAGAGGGTGCGTTTTTGGATGAAGTATCGAATATATGGTTTCCCCCTACTTATACCTCCCGACGAGATCACGAATGAAAAATTAGAGAGATTAGAGCGCGCACGGAGGCTTTCCAGCAGTCGCTCTTCCCGCGAACCATACGCGACTGGAACAGGAAAGGGAGGTAATGACAGTGGCACGTAAAGTGCCCTCCGCCACACACCGTTGGGTGGCTTGCGGAGTGTAAATGTAGATGTAGATGTAGATGTAGAGATTGGAATAATAGAGAGCTGTGAAGGTGGTTCGATGAACCCTCTGTCAGGCACTCAAATGTGATTTACAGAGTATCCATGTATATGTAGATGTAGATGTCCCACACCTGATCAATGGTATAGGAGAGCCAAAGTCAATTTTGTGTAATGTTTTAACTTGCTTTTCATTTGTTTTCTGACAAACCCAGCAAGTGGACGAGTTTGTGATCCCGTCTCAGTGTTGTGTTATGTAATTAATAATGTTGTGTTTCAGTGAATGGTACACTGTAATACATTTTTGAATAGGTCTTTAGGAGAGGAAATGAATTACCGAATACAAATGCAGGGTGCCATTTAAAAAGTCATACCACTGTCATATCTCTATAAAAAACAAAGATGCATCGAAGGCAGTCGTGCTGATTGATGTCCCCCCGACGGATAAAGTACAATTGCTTGAAACATTTTGTAGTTTCCATCTGGACAAACAGTTACTTACAAGGGAACCTCCCCATTGCACCCCCCTCAGATTTAGTTATAATTTGGCACAGTGGATAGGCCTTGAAAAACTGAACACAGATCAATCGAGAAAACAGGAAGAAGTTGTGTGGAACTATGAAAAAATAAGCAAAATATACAAACTGAGTAGTCCATGGGCAACGTAGGCAATATCAAGGATAATGTGGGCAGATGAGGGCCGTGGTCCCGTGGTTAGCATGAGCAGCTGCGGAATAAGAGGTCCTTGGTTCAAGTATTCCCTCCAGTAATAAGTTTAAATTTTTATTTTCAGATAAATATCAGAGTTCAGGCACTAACCGATAATCAATTTCGCTCTCCAAAATTCCAGGAAATGTTCAGATTTGCTTGGACATAAGTAGGATTTGACAGTCTACACACGAAAAAATTTGAAAACGTTAAAAACATGTTTTGACAGAGCACAGAGAAAAATGTGCGACTGTGAAACTGTTGCATTCATTTGTTGCAGTTTATGTGACACACTTATGTTTTCATCACTGTTTTGGGAGTGATTATCACATCCACAAGAAAACATAAATCGGGCAAGGTAGAAGAATCTTTTTACCTATTCGCCAAGTGTGCAAGTTAGGTGGGTCGACAACATATTCCTGTCATGTGACGCACATGCCGTCACCAGTGTCGTATAGAATATATCAGACTTGTTTTCCTGGATCAAATGTTTTCGGTTCCCATTGGAATGGCACGTCCTTTCGTCTACTAATGGCACGGTTTTGCGGTGCGGTCGCAGAACACAGACACTAAACTTATTACAGTGAACAGAGACGTCAATGAACGAACGGACAGATCATAACTTTGTAAAAATGAAGTAAGTAAACTTTTCGCTCGAGGGTAGACTTGAACCAAGGACATCTCGTTCCGCAGCTGCTCACGCTAACCACGGGACCACAGCACTCCTGTGCCCAAATCATCCTTGATGTTGCCTATCTTGTACATGGACTACTCAGTTTGTATATTTTGCTTATTTTTTCATAGTTCCACACAACTTCTTCCTGTTTTCTCGACTGATCTGTGTTCAGTTTTTCAAATCCTATCCACTGTGCCAAATTATAACTAAATCTGAGGGGGGTGCGATGGGGAGGTTCCCTTGTTAGGATGGTCAAGATAAAGGGGGCACCTTGTAGTGTAAGGAGGAGGCAACAGGAAACCACCTCCATTAAGACCTTGCCTAGTACGGCGATGCGGGTCTCCCACATCGTTCCCCTATTCTCTGTCAAGAAGCATGGGACTTCATTTCCATATAGTGTAGATAAAAAGTGTTCTACGAAATTTTCTTCTTGTTTCGTCCCAAACTACAATAACTTTTGTAGTGAGAGGTTCAGGGTCTTTTATATCTAATAACAATGATATAATCAATTAATTTATAGTTTATTCTTATTAACAAAGGATTCAGGAACTATTAATAATTATATTTTGTAATTATCGTTTCTCTATAGTATCTGGTGCGCCTGGTCTGTTGAGTTCTGTTTATTTCTAAATGTAGCAGAAGAACTGGAATTAAATGGTTCAGTTGGAAAAGCATGAGAATGTTTAGAAATATCATCCATAGAATTCTAAGCAACTAGAAGTAACAGCGAAATCCTTCACTGTACTTAATGAAATTATAAAATTTCTAAGAAACAAAAGCTCACATTTTGTTGATGGTCTTTCAGAATTTTTAAAAGTAGCTCTAATTTAAAAGTAATATCCGTAGAGATAAACAAGAGTCTGCCAGAAAAATGTATACACTCTTTGCCTGGCTCTATCAAGATACTGATATTGTCGTTCGATTTGAGTTACGAATGTGTTGTAGTATGGTTTTGGGCTCAACAGATGTTAGTATTTTCATCTCGGTATTGAGAAAACATGATGGCTGGAGCGTGCTTGACAGTCGAGCAACGAAAATGAATTCTGAAGTGGTTTTTCAAGTTTGATAATACCGTTGAAGTGCAACGTCAGTGGAGGCGGGAGTGTGAAACAGAACCGCCTACCCAGTAAACAATTAAACGCCCCACTGACAAGTTTGAATTGCGTGGAGCGATTTGAGATATTCACAAAGGAAGATCAGGAAGACAGCGTACAGCTACAAGTCCTGCATCGACGGCTCACGTGTTGGAAACGTTTGTTAGTTCTTCACAGAAGTCTGCTAGGCAATGTGCACGTGAAGTGGGGGTTAGTAGTGCATGTGTACGAAGAATTCTGAAAGTTGCAAAGTGGAAGGTTTACATTCCACGTTACTGCACGCATTTAATCATGACGATCCTGATGGCCGAATACAAACGGTAACTGATGACAAACAATTTGTGACGAAGGTAGTGTGGAGTGACGAGGCACAATTTAAATTTAATGGAACCGTGAATCGGCATGACAGTGTGTACTGGGCACCGGAAAATCCGCATGTTTATGTGGTTAAAGTGGTCAAGGTACCATGGGGGTTCATGTGTGGTGTGGACTATCATCTAGGGACTTAGTGGGTGTCTTTTTCTTTGATGCTTCTCTCACTGGAGAAGTGTACCTGGAAATAATACGCACATCAATTTTTCCAGCTATACGTGCCCTTTATGAAACTGATGAAGAGCTCTTCTACGTACAGGACGGCGCGCCACCACACTACCACCTAACCCTGCGATCTTTCCCCGGTGACAATTTTCTGGGGCATCGGATTGGACGAAAAGGACCCATTGAGTTCCATACGCGGCCGCCAGATCTAACATCTATCGACGTAATCCACGCATGCTGGATAAACTTCTCCAGGAGCTTACAGCGACATGTGCAGCGATCTCTACCATAACATAAACTGTCGTTGTTGCGGCAACTGCTCGTCGTTCTATTATGTGTATTACCGCCAACAGTGAACATTTAGAACATTTGAAGTAGCCATGTGCTAACTGAAAAGACTGGAGACAAGATAAACTTAGATCATTGTTGTCCAATTTGCTTCCTCATCTTTTCTATAAAATATTCTAAAAAGTGGTGTACTGACGTGTTGTCTCAGACTTAAGAAGAAAAAAATTACTTAGAATATCACACATGTTTGGATTCCAGAATGGTTCCTCGAATGAGAATGCTATTTATAAACTTACCCACTAAATATTACAAGCCTTAAATAATGAAGAATCACCAGTTGGTATTTTTTGTGACCTTTCCACGGCGTCCTGGAAAAATATATGTTTTATGCAACTGTTTTGAGTAATATGTAATAATCAAAATGCAAAAGTTGCGATGAATAATCTGAACAACGTTGGAAAGATTGAAAATTTTAGTGACTGGGCAGAAATCACAAAGGGAGTCTCACAAGGTTCAGTTTTGGGTCCGCTCCTAACCCATGTGTGTGTGTGAATGACACACCACTTAACATTCATCAAGCTGAATTGATGCCTTTTGCAGACAAATCCCGTAAAAGAGAAAGCAACAGAAGAGATTGTTAATTATATTTTTCGAAGTATTATTGAGTGGTAGTTGGTGGTTCTCTCAAAATGGGCCCTCCATAAATCTCGAGAATACCACATATATTTAGTTCCGTACAACAACTAGAGTCTTACCAGCGGCTTAATTAACACATGAACAGGAATCATTAAATAAGTTAGTAGGTTAGTAGCATATTACTGAGCTTCTCAGACGGTGAGTTTTGCACTTCGTATAATTTTTAGTCCTGGAAATATGCAAATGAACCTCGTGACGTATTTTGGATACCTCTACCCAGTAAGGTCTTATGGAATAATTTTGTGGGTTAATCTGTCAATTAGAAAGACACTACAGACTGCACAAAGCGAGCAGTGAGAATAATATGTGGTTTCCTTCCAGAGTCGCCAAACAGGTATTTATTCAAGTAGTTCTCCAAATGTACCCCATTCGTTTGTAGTTCTATTTAAACTGGGGTGAAGCAGATTGAATTAACAAATGATCACAGTTACATTATGTATGAATTTTCAGCTTGGGGGTGTAGGTCTCTGTCGCTGTGGAATTTCGAGACACATGCCATAGGAGTCATCGACATGATTTCTGCTACCATTCTAGCTGAGGGTTTTTCTGAGTGTTAGATAGTGCAGGACACAGATGGGAAAAACATTTCCCCGCACAAATTGTATGTATAAGTTGCAGTTCATTTATATACAGTCAGTAGTTGTATAAAGTATGTAATGAGAACTCCAGTATCAGATTTGTCTTGCTTGAATCTAGCTAATGACCCTTTATGTTCCATTGCGTTTTGCTAAAGTCCTTGCCATTATCAAAAATGTAGTCATGAAAATCATGCTCCTTTTATTTACATGTGAATGGGATTAGATATAAAGTGTAAAAATTAAGGGCATAAAACGAGGTTTATCATCTCGTTTGAAACCGCAGGTAATAATTAATCAAGGAAAGGCAGACTTTGACAAGAATAAACATTCCGATGGTAGTCAATTAATACAGAAATGGAGGCTGTTACATCTTTTAAATACGTTGGGGTGAAGCTACACAGTGATAAGAAGTGGGAAGGTCACACCACATCAATAGCAGACAGATTTCGTGGATGGGTACTGAATATATGGTACCCATTTGTAAACCATATAGAGAGCGAAACAGTGACCAGATCTAGGCTGCTACATGGTAGTATATACAGTAGGAATTCAAACAGACTGGGCTAGGATTGTAACAAGGCAGTACAGACGATATGAAGAGTAACAGAGACGCTCAGGGAAACTACGTATCTGGAAGAATGATGTTGTTCTCGAGATGTATTTGTTGATATAGCTGTACTGTCTCCTTCATACATGTCGCATAAGGATCATTGGGATAAGGTTGCTTGCTGGGGTGAAATGAAATGTCGGTTGGCTAGGACCTCCCGTCAGGTAGACCGGTCGCCTGGTGCAAGTGATTTTAGTTGACGCAGCTTCGGTGATTTGTGTGTCGATGGGGATGAGATGATGATGAGGAGGAGAAGGACAACACAACACCCGGTCCCTGAGTGGAGAAAATCTCGGAGCCAGACGGGAATCGAATCCGAGCCCCTTTACATGACATTTCCTCGCGCTGACCACTCAGCCATAGGGGCGGACGCTTACTGGGGTAGGTAGACACACTTGTTTCCTTCACTTTCTTCACAGACGAAATTGTATGGAACGTACCTAAATGTAGAACTGTAACACTTATATCGATTAGAAGTAGGTTTATATTATGTAACTTTGTGTCTGTAATTATGAAGTGTTTATTCTTTGTTAGTTAAGGTCATTGATTTGTAACAGGAAATTTAAAGTTAGTAATGTATGTATTGAAAAAGCTAAATGATATTTAAAATAATGACATTTTATAATATGTGTATATTTAAAAGAAAAGCAGTGTTATTGGAAACTGGTTCATGCTTAGGGCACTTGTATTGTAAAATGTAAAAGATGTAGGGAAGTCCCTCCGCAACAGAAGTGGCTTGGTGCAATGTAAAAGGTGGTTTTGGTTGTGGAATTGGGCCGCTACTTGGTGGGAACGATACGCAGTGGCTAGCCGTTGCACGGTACACATCGGCGGTGCCAAGAGAGGCAATTGGAAGCAGCTCTGCAAGTATTTTAGCCTCGGATGGGGATTTGGCGGTTGCGTGGTACTCTCGGCAATAAGGAATTGCTCTGAAATTAAAAATCCGTCTCCAAGAAGAAACTTTATAAAGCATTCAAATATCAAGAGCCGTGAGTACAGTAAGTCGCCACGTCGCTTGCCACCACTACTTTGCCACTGCTCCACAACTTCATGCATACAGATATGTATCAGAGCATGGAAAAGATGATTTGTGTGATGATTTTAATAATAATCCGAGTGCTGCAAGTCTATGTTTGGAACCCTAACATTTATCCTGATTATGAACCTATGAAGGAACTCCTCCTAAGTGTTCAGAAAACCTAGTAATTTATTTATGTTCGTTAAATGTGCAATGACTAGCAAGAGTTGAAGTTAGTTACAACGTTGCTAAAGTGATCTCAGTTTATTGCAAAGTATCGTTTTGCAAAAATTCAGTGCCAGACTGTGTAAATGTTACTGTCTAAAACACCTGCTACACAGGTGATGAAAAAAGGCAAATAATTTATACTTATTTGAAACATAATTTAGCTTTGATTACTATCATAAACGTATTTTTGAGGTTAATTGAGCTTCAGTGTTCAATAATTTGCCTGGAAAGAGTAAAACCATAAACTATTACAATTGAATTTAAGAATTAAATTTAGTTGAATTCAATTTTGATACTGATATAATCATAGAATTTGACTAGTGACACAATATCAGCATGTGGGTCCCCACTATATTCTTCTCATAGTAGAAAGATAACTGGAATATTTTTGTTACTAAGGAAATCTGATATGTTTCTTTAAATGAGAGTATAAACAGAGTAATTGTGATATTATTTTTTAAATTTTTATTACTGGTTGTTACAAGCCAGTTAAGTTAGAAGACCTCCCATGTCCAACTTTATTTCGGTGCTTCCTTCAGTGACACCTCAGTACTGACTCACGTAATGATATTGATTGCAGCTGTTAGTATTATGAGCTTGGTACAATTTTGCTTTCAATGATTACTGGTTTGTGCATTATTGGTAACTACATTGCCCTGCGTCCGTTTGTATCTTGTGTGTTATTCAAAGGGAATCTTAATGAAAGTCACTTCAACAACTAATATTTAGTTTTCTTAAACATGTATTTCCAAATTCATGTGTCTGATTGGGCTGGCGACTGTTAATTTTTTTTATTCGTATACGAAATTTACTCCTTTCATTAAACCCCAAAGTTTAAAGCCTGTTTAATTTTTCTGTTAAATTGCAATATATTCAAAATTACAATGCAATACCCTTATCCGTTAGACAAACGTAGTGTCAAAACTCCGAAATCCTCTCAGAGGGCAACATTAGCTTATGTCACGGTAGGCTAGTGTTATAGAGCCTCATCCCTGATCTTTTGTATATTTTATTTGGAGGTGGAACCCTTTTACTGCGTATTCTGTAGACGTAGGTGTCAGTAGACGTGATGCGCTGTTTACTTTTTAACAAGATAGGGGAACATATCGCCATCAGCCGTTTTCACCTGTGATCGTTCTTTACATTTTACTAATTTTCATTCATTCCTTTAGATACTATAAATTACAATGGAATGCACATTTGCATAATTTACATTTGCGTTTTGGACATTTTATTCATCTAGCAAATATCATGGTTCATTAAAAATGTTGGTTTAGTTGCTTACTTGCTACTCAACTTGTATCAGGAAAGTATCAACGATTTGCTTTCATTGTAGATATTGTAATTCACTTAAATTTGCAGGGTCTTCAACTAGTAATATGACTCTATCGCTGTCGGGTTTTACATTTTTAATAAAACTTGTCAGGTTCTGTACTCTCTGCGTACACGTATATCCTTGGAATGAAAAACTGTCACCATATGTGAAGGAATCAGCGTTGATCAGGGGCATGTGAAAATAGAAGAAGCTGAGGAACGTACTGTATTACAGTCATTGAAAGTGGGAAAATGATTTGTAATTGAAAGAAAGAAAAAGAAGTCACGATGTTCTCTCTATTGTAATGAAATTTCGAATTAATTCGCCATTCGGATATCCTGAATGGGACTGTTAAGAGAAAGATGATCCTGCGAAAACGATTTAAAAACCAAAGAATGGCAAATATTCTACGATTTCCAGTGTGTAACAGCAAAAGTCTGAATCTGATGGGAAAGGTAGGAAATCTGAAAAACTAGAGACAATGCTAGGGAACGTGTGACGTCATGTCTCGGCATGGTTGCGCGCAGAATTTTACTGCAGTACGTAGCTAGATACCCTGTCAATCTGAACTTCATGGAAACCACAATTTCACTTTGAAGGTGTCCTCCGGAGATAGGGACGAACCGTAGGGATCCTACAAGAAACTCATTCGACACGGAATAAAAGTTTGGTATATCTGAATAGATGTAGCGACGTTAGCTACACCGCATCCATGCATCATACTAACGGTACTAGCAGTGTGTGCCACCTTGGGTCGGAAGAGATTCTCTCTGGTTTCGTACGGCTAGCAGAACTGATGGAGACTGCCAGTCTTGCTTGGGAAGAAATATCTGGAGCCTCGCCTCGTGGACAAGATAGATTGCGAGCCTTTGGTGCAGAATAGAGCGGAATATCTGAATCTGTTGCTCACATGAATCTGCGACCGTCTACGTTGCAGATTCCTCGACTTAGGCCTTAGCGTGGTAGTATATCGCGTCCCGCTTAATAGGTCAGGGGTCCACCACACAGGAAGTGGGTACCCGAGTAGCGGGCACTGTGCGGAATGGAGTTGATGGTTTTTTAGGTTAGAGGGTCTCAGAAAGGAAAAAAAGTGTTTCACTCTCAAAAGGTACCGGTCAAACACAGGACAAGGGTTGACGAAGGAACAATAACTGTTATGGTAGGAACTTATCGTAGCTGTTTTGGGAAAGGGTCTGAGCTCCAGCAGGTAATAGAAAGCACTGAAGCACAAACCGTTATAGCTACTGCAAGCTGGTTAAAACTGGAGAAAAGTTCAGGCGGAAAAGCACAAACCGTTGCAGGTACTGAAAGCTGGCTGTTGTTGTTGTTGTTGTGGTTTTCAGTCCTGAGACTGGTTTGATGCAGCTCTCCATGCTACTCTATCCTGTGCGAGTCGCTTCATCTCCCAGTACCTACTACAACCTACATCCTTCTGTATCTGCTTAGTATATTCATCTGTTGGTCTCCCTCTACGATTTTTATCCTCCTCGCTGCCCTCCAATACTAAATTGTTGATCCCTTGACGCCTCAAAACTTGTCCTACCAACCGATCCCATCTTCTAGTCAAATTGTGCCACAAACTCCTCGCCAATTCTATTCAATACTTCCTAATTAGTTATGGGATCTACCCATCTAATCTTCAGCATTTTTCTGTAGCACCACATTTCGAAAGCTTCTATTCTCTTCTTGTCCAAACTATTTATCGTCCATGTTTCACTTCGAAACAAGACTACACTCCATACAAATACTTTCAGAAACGACTCCCTGACACTTAAATCTATACTCGATGTTAACAAATTTCTCTTCTTCAGAAACGCTTTCCTTGCCATTGCCAGTCTACATTTTACATCCTCTCTACTTCGACCATCATCTGGCTAACACCCGAGAAAAGTTCAGCTGAAATTTTTGTAAAGGACCTGACTGCGTTCAGAAAGGATACATTAAATACAAATAGTCGTGTAGTGTTTGTTGCTGTTAGAAGTGGTCTATCTAACAGTGAAACTGAAGTACGTAAGTACTGTGAAATAGTATGAGTGGAAGTTATGCTTGGTAACCGGAATAAATTAAAAACTGATTCCTTTTACCGACCTCCCGACTCAGATGAAGCAGTTACTGAACTGTTCAAAGACGACTTGTGTTACATTTCAGATAGATACGTCACTCATGCAACCATATTTGGGGGACCGATGACCGTCGCAGTCTGGTCCCTTTAATCCCTCCAAACTAACCAACCAACCAACCATATTTGGTGGTGACTTGTACCTATCATCGATATGTTGGCGAAATTACATGTTTTAAATCGGCGGTATCCATAAAACATCGTCCGTAATCGTAACAAGTGCTTTCTTTGAAAATTATTTTGAAGAATTAGTAGAGGAGACCACTCGATGTTTAATGGTTGCGAAAACGTACTTTAGCTCTTAACAACAAATAACACCCAGCTAATAAGCAGCACTGTGACGAATGCAGGGAATAGTGATCACGTCACTAGTGAGGCTGAATGACGCAACACACAAATTCACGAAAAGTAAATGCAAAACATATCTATTTTCATAAAGCAAATTAAAGTTCTGTGGAATCCTTCCTAAGAGACAGCCTCCATTCCTTCCAAAATAATTACGGAAATGTAGACCAGAGGTGGCTCAAATTCAAAGAAACAATGTGGCCAACAATTGACAGATTTGTATCACATAAATAAACGAATATCAGAAATGATACTCCCCCCACGATGATACACAAAGCAGTTCGTAACACTGTTGCAGGAGCAACGGAAAAAGCATTACAAATCAAAAAGAACGAAAAATCCCCAAGATATTCCTTGCTTCACAGAAGCTCGATATTTAGCTCAAACTTCAATCAAACTATGGCTCGAAATCTGGCTGCAAATCCAAAGACAGGCAAGTCGTATGTATGTACATCAGCGGCAAGACACAATCAGTACTTTCACTGAGCAAAAGCGAGGGTAAATTTACCGATGACCTTGCCCCTAAAGTGGAGTTACTAATTCCTTCACGAAAGAAGAAGTAAGCTTTCCATGACTCCAATCAAGAACGGATGGCAACGTGAGTGGCTTAGAAGTCTATATCCTAAGTCCAGCGAAGAAGTTTAAATCACTTAGTAAAGGGAAGCCCTCCGGTGCAGTCTGTATACCGGTTAGATTCCTTTCAGAGCTGATTATTCGCTCCATACTCAACAATCATATACAACCGCTCGCTCGACGAAAGATCCGTACCTTAAATGTGGAAAGTTGCACAGGTCACACCAGCACACAAGAAACGAAGCAGGAAATGATCCGATGAATCACAAACCCGTGACACTGATGTCTGTAGGATTTAGGACATATACTGTGTTCAAATGTTATAAATTGCCGAGGAGTTCTAGGCGCTACAGTCTGGAACCGCGCGACCGCTACGGTCGCAGGTTCGAATCCTGCCTCGGGCATGGATGTGTGTGATGTCCTTAGGTTAGTTAGGTTTAAGTAGTTCTAAGTTCTAGGGGACTGATGACTACCGATATTAAGTCCCATAGTGCTCAGAGCCATTTGAACCATTTTTTGTTATAAATTACCTCCTGCAAAGCGATCTGTTGACACGAACCGGCACGGATACAGAAATTGTCGTTCTTGTGCAACACTACCAGCTCTTTATTTTCACGAAGTAATGAGTACTATCGGCAGGGGATCTCAAATTGATTCCATACTTATAGATTTCCAAAGGACCTTAGCCATCTTCCCACACTAGCGGCTTATAATGAGTTTGCATGATAAAACAGAGAAATCTGTACGTTGTCAATTCAACTAAATGCCTATGAATTACAGTTAATAAGACCTTAAACTGGAATGGTCGCATAGAGAATGCTGTGGGGAAGGCGAAATGGAACGTGATTTGTTGGGAGAACCCTCAGAAGATGCAACGCGTCTACTAAAAGAGTGCCTACTCTACATTACGCTTATCCGCCCTCTGCTAGAGTAATCCTGAGCATTATTTGATACTTTCCTGACGGAAGACATTTAAAAGTTTCAAACAAAGCGCTTCATTTTGTACTGTCGCGAAGGAGGGGAGAGAGTGCCACGGATATGATACTCAAGTTGGGGTAGCTAACATTAACAAAAAACATGATTCTCGTTGCGGAGGGCTTTTCACAATATTTCAGTCTCCAACGTTCTTCTTCTAATGCGAAAATATTTTTTTGGCGTCCACCGACCTTGGAAGAAATGATCATTGTAATAAAATAACAAGATTCAAAGCTCGCAAGTAAAGATTTAAGTGTTCATTTTCTCCGAGCGCTGTTAAGAGAGTGGAAAGGGTAGAGATATAGTTGGAAGGTGTTTGTTGAACATTGTGAAACGCACTTAACAGTGAACTGCTGAGTATTCATGTAGATGTAGATGTAGATGGAATTGTAGATGTATAGAAAAAGCACTTGTTGCCCGTGAACATGAGTTAATTGAAGCCTCGTCATATTACACTACTGGCCATTAAAATTGCTACACCAAGAAGAAATGCAGATGATAAACGGGTATTCATAGCATAAGTATATTATACTAGAACTGACATGTGATTACGTTTTCACGCAGTTTGGGTGCATAGATCCTGAGAAATCAGTACCACCTCTGGCCGTAATAACGGCCTTGATACGCCTGGGCACTGAGTGAAACAGAGCTTGGATGGCGTGTACAGGTACAGCTGCCCACGCAGCTTTAACACGATACTACAGGTCATCAAGAGTAGTGACTGGCGTATTATGACGAGCCAGTTGCCCGGCCACCCTTGACCAGACGTTTTCAATTGGTGAGAGATCTGGAGAATTTACTGGCCAGGGCAGCAGTCAAACATTTTCTATATCCAGAGGCCCGTACAGGACCTGCAACAAGCGGTCGTGCATTATCCTGGTGAAATGTAGGGTTTCGCAGGGATTGAACGAAGGGTAGAGCCACGGGTCGTAACACATCTGAAATGTAACGTCCACTTTTCAGAGTGCCATCAATGCGAACAAGAGGTGACCGAGACGTGTAACCAATGGCACCCCATACCATCACGCCGGGTGATACGCCAGTATGGTAAAGAGGAATACATGCTTCCAATGTGCGTTCACTGCGATGTCGCCAAACACGGATGCCACTATCATGATGCTGTAAACAGAACCTGGGTTCATCCGAAAAAATGACGTTTTGCCATTCGTGCACCCAGGTTCGTCGTTGAGTACACCATCGCAGGCGCTCCTGTTTCTGATGCAGCGTCAAGGATAACCGCAGCCACGGTCTCTGAGCTGATAGTCCATGCTGCTGCAAACGTCGTCGAACTGTTCGTGCAGATGGTTGTTGTCTTGCAAACGTCCCCATCTGTTGACTCAGGGATCGAGACGTGGCTGCACGATCCGTTACAGCAATGCGGATGACTGTCATCTCGACTGCTAGTGATACGAGGCCGTTGGGATCCAGCGCGGCGTTCCGTATTACCCTCCTGAACCCACCGATTCTATATTCTGGCAACAGTCATCGGATCTCGACCAACGCGAGCAGCCATGTCGCGATACGATAAACCGCAATCGCGATAGGCTACAATCCTACCTTTATCAAAGTCGGAAACGTGACGGTACGCATTTCTCCTCCTTACACGAGGCATCACCACAACGTTTCAGCAGGCAACGCCTGTCAACTGCTGTTTGTGTACGAGAAATCGGTTGGAAACTTTCGTCATGTCAGCACGTTGTAGGTGTCGCCACCGGCGCCAACCTTGTATAAATGGTCTGAAAAGCTAATCATTTGCATATCACAGCATCTTCTTCCCGTCGGTTAAATTTCGCGTCTGCAGCACGTCATCTTTGTGGTTTAGAAATTGTAATGGCCAGTAGTGTAATTTTGAAGAGAGAGTCCAGACGTTGACTTATTTGGTAGGATAAACAGAAGAGACCGCTTTGTTGAATGACATAATATTCTGATACCTGCAGGAGCCTTATTATGCGAGCCAGCTTTCCCGGTAGCTGTAACCTCCCAGAGCCATGCAGACGGTCAATGGAAATGAAGTCGCCGAGTCTTGAGGGTAATTAGCAGACCTGTGAACTGAAGGCGTCACCTCGGCAACAGACTCTAGCTGGCCTGGCGGCACAATGGCGGCCTTTGTGCTGCGCCGTCGCCCCGAGAGTCAACTGACTGCCGCCAAAGGCAGCGCCGCCGGCGTGCTGACCTTTGCTGACACGGCCGGGTGGCCGCCGGTTCCCTCTGTGCCGAAGGAACCCTTTCGACGCGCTCACTCGTTGCTCGTGTTTCCGCTGGTGGTGTCCCACTGCTGTGAAATCTGGTAAGACTAATGGAGCTCGTCAGTAACCAGAGGGTGCACAGAAAGTAACTGGGCCCGTAACTGTGCAGGCGGACGGTGCGGTGGGGGAAGGGTCAGCGGTAGTGGGGGTAAGTGTTTGGGGGACGGCCACCGTGCTATAGGAGAGAAGAGACGCTGGTGGACTGCTAAAAACCCACGCGCGACAGCGTATTTCGTCTTACTACTAATTCTACGGCGTTCTAGGAAACCAAAGAGCACACACATAAAGGAAGACGTACAGTCCAGTCACTGTGACGTCTCCAGGTGTAACGCTGCGCTAGTGCACACGATACTCCTTAAAGCCTGTACTATGGTAAGTTGACGTTCTTCACCTTATGAGAAAGGATTTTTGTATAGAAATTGACCGCGTGTACCTGAATGGAGGCAAATCAGACTTACACCCACTCTGTAATAACAATGATACGTCAAGCAAGTCCGAAATGCAACTACACGTCAGGACGGACAAGAAACAACACAGCAGATGCTACCAATTTGTTAATAAGACGGTCGCCAGCCTAATTAGGCATTAACTGAGTTTCTTCCCTGTACAAGTTGGTGTTCGTTCAAGCAAAACAACACGTAGTAACACTGCATAATATGGTAAATTGTAGAACCAGAAAATCTATTGAACTGATGATTTCACTTTCTGTAATCATAAGGATAAACCATAAATACATAACACTACACTATAATGTTTACTACAAAACTTCGTACTGTCTATTGATCTGATTAAAATCGGGCATAGGTTACCCTAGAAATAGCACTTTCGAAACACACAAACACAATGTCAATTTTGATAATGGTAAAACACTGATAAATTTTGGCTTTTATATTGACTTTGACTTTGCTGGTCAAATCAGTTTAGAACACTTCAGAATTCAAATGAAGAAAAAAGGGGGGGGGCCTGAAACTGTTATGATCACTGTAATAAAACAATTAATTACTGAAATCATTATGCCCTCAAGATTTCCAATATATGATTTACTACTCTTTTCATTTTATATCCTGCTCATTTAAATACCATTATATCTGTCTCCAAATAATTAAGGTTCATTACTAAATCAATATCAAAATTATCTTCCAACTTTGTCAGACCTTTGTTATTCAACTATTAGTCCATTAAGGAAAAAATTCTTTAAACATCATTCTAACATAGCTAGGTCTGCATGTAATTATTATTAACATAAACTTTAAATCTTCATTTCGGGACACTCGGATTGCACAACATGTGGAAAGGACCCTGGTTAGGTTAGTTGTGAGGATAATTAAATGATACGACAGTTCTGGTAAAATTTAAGTTGTTATTGAATAGTATGGAACAAAAGTAACACTGGTCCACACGAATACAGTACTAAAAGTTTCAACCTGTTCGTATTGATGCGGCGGTTGGCAGGCGGCGAGATGGCGAGGCACAGAGCACACATACAATCACAGCAATGGCTCTTGATGTATGGGCACTTTACTTCTTCTTAGCGTCGCAATACTTTTCCATTTAGTGCCTATGGAATTTTGCCATGCTGTGTAGGAGTCGGAACGGCATATCCGAGGCTCATTGACACTACGTCTTCCAGGGGAGAACGTGTTCCTCAGACCAATTCCCAACTCCGACTACTACTGCTGAGCCCGTTATACCATGCAGCGCCCGTGCGCATTTTCCCGCGCTCACCTGCCATCCACCTATTACCGCTCCCCTACAGACAGGGTATTCACCAGAGGTTTTGCATTCTACATATCCTAACACATTGCCTACGTATGGACCAGACGCACAATTACAATTTTAAACAAGTTACAATAATTGCAACGTTTCTTACATTTCAATTCGGTTATAATATTGCTTGAAATTTGACATAAACATTAATATTCACATCGAAATTTGTTTACAGTTTTCTTAACACATCGACATGAAAAAAAAAGGAAATGAAATCAGAACATCGATTACACTAATTTATCGAAAATCAGAAGAAGCAAATTATTTATATGTACAGTAGTATAACGTCGTCGTTGTTACACTGGCAAAACACATATTATATGTGGTAAAAAAGGAGAAAAGAATAATTGAACTGGATGATTGTAATTGCGTGGACAATGATTGTGTGAACTTTATGTAATAAAGAGAAACCATTATGTGTCATAAGATAAATGTTGATGGCGTTAGGACAGGAACCAGCCACAAACTTACTTTCAGTTCCTTTATTCAAAGGGTGCCGTCACCGGTTTCGAATCGTTAGGATTCATCCTCAGACGGTTTACATGCTTTCTTTATGACATGTGGTGTGTTTTTTTTACAGGTTAATTGTCCTAAAATATAAATACAACATAATTATAAAGGCGCCACACACAGATGGTTGCGTTACAGATTTTTCGTTGCATGTGACTTACGTGAAACGTCGGTTTGGAGTGTTTGTTTTCATAACATTCGTCCAACAGACATAACTGCATTACCACAGCAGCATTTTCTAAGTGTCCTGCCAATAAAACGCAACCTTTGGTTAGACTTACCCACAAGATTTTTTTCTATGTGTTCTTTCCGATTTAAGTTGTTCGTTATTGTAGTACCTAGGTATTTAGTTCAATTTACAGCTTTTAGATTAGACTGATTTTATCGTGTAACCGAAGTTTAACGAGTTCCTTTTAGCACTCATTTGGATGGCCTCACACTTTTCGTTATTTAGGGTCAACTGCCGCTTTTCGCACCATTCAGATATTTTTTCTAAATCGTTTCGCAGTTTGTTTTGATCTTCTGATGACTTTATAAGCCGACTAATGACTTCGTCATCTGCAAACAACCGAAGACGGCTGCTCTGATTGTCTCCCAAATCGTTTATATAGATAAGGAACAGCAAAGGGCCTATAACACTACCTTGGGGAAAGCCTGTAATCACTTCTGTTTTACTCGAAAGACTTTCTTTCAGTTACTACGAACTGTGAACTCTGACAGGAAATCGCAATTCCAGTCACATAACTAAGACGATATTCCATAAGCACGCAATTTCACTACGAGCCGCTTGTGTGGTATAGTGTCAAAAGGCTTCCAGAAACCCAGGAATACGGAATCGATCTGAAATCCCTTGTCAACAGCACTCTGCACTTCATGTGGATAAAGAGCTAGTTGTGTCTCACAGGAACGATGTTTTCTAAACCCATGTTGACTGTGTGTCAATAGACCGTTTCCTTCGAGGTAATTCGTAATGTTCAAACACAATACATGTTCTAAAATCCTGCTGCATATCGACGTTAACGATGTGGGACTGTAATTTAGTGGATTACCCCTACTACCTTTCTTGAATATTGGCATGACCTCTGCCACTTTCCAGTCTTTGGGTACGGATCTTTCGTCGAGCGAACGGTTGTATATGATTGTTAAGTATGGAGTTAATGCATCAGCATACTCCGAAAGGAATCCAATTGGTATACAGTCTGGACCAGAAGACTTGCTTTTGTTAAATGATTTGAGTTGCTTCACTACTCCGAGGATATTTAATTCCACGTTACTCGTGTAGGCAGCTGTTCTCGATTCGAATTCTGAAATATTTACTTCGTCTTCTTCTGTGAAGGCATTTCGGAAGGCTGTGTTTAGTTAATCTGCTGTGGCAGCACTGTCTTCGATAGTATCTCCAATGTTATCGCGCAGAGAAGGCATTGATTGTATCTTGCCGCTAACATAGTTCACATACGACCAGAATCTCTTTGGATTTTCCGCCACGTTTCGAGACAAAGTTTTGTTGTGGAAACTGTTATAGGCGTCTCGCATTGAACTCCGTGCTAAATTTCGAGCTTCTGCAAAGGATCGCCAATCTTGGCGTTTTTGCGTCTGTTTAAATCTGGCATGTTTGTTTCGTTGTTTCTACAACGGTGTTATAACCCGTTTTGTGTGCCATGGAGGATCAGCTGCGTCGTTTGTTAGTTTATTTAGTATAAACCTCTTAACTGCTGCCGATATTATCTCTATGAATTTAAGCCACATCTGGTATACACTAATATTATTAATTTCGAATGAGTGGAGATTGTCTCTGAGGAAGGCGTCAAGTGAATTTTTATCTGCTTTTTTGAATAGGTATATTTTTCGTTTATTTTTCAGGGATTTGGGGACTACAATATTCAGTCTCGCTACGACAGTCCTGTGTTCACTAATCCCTATATCGGTTTTAATGCTGGTTATTAACTCAGGATTATTTGTTGCTAAGAGGTCAAGTGTGTTTTCACAATCGTTTACTATTCTCTTGGGCTCATGAACTAACTGCTTGAAATAATTTTCAGAGAATGCGTTTAGCTCAATTTCGGATGATATTTTATGCGTACCTCCTGAATTAAACATGTACACTCCTGGAAATTGAAATAAGAACACCGTGAATTCATTTTCCCAGGAAGGGGAAACTTTATTGACACATTCCTGGAGTCAGATACATCACATGATCACACTGACAGAACCACAGGCACATACACACAGGCAACAGAGCATGCACAATGTCGGCACTAATACAGTGTATATCCACCTTTCGCAGCAATGCAGGCTGCTATTCTCCCATGGAGACGATCGTAGAGATGCTGGATGTAGTCCTGTGGAACGGCTTGCCGTGCCATTTCCACCTGGCGCCTCAGTTGGACCAGCGTTCGTGCTGGACGTGCAGACCGCGTGAGACGACGCTTCATCCAGTCCCAAACATGCTCAATGGGGGACAGATCCGGAGATCTTGCTGGCCAGGGTAGTTGACTTACACCTTCTAGAGCACGTTGGGTGGCACGGGATACATGCGGACGTGCATTGTCCTGTTGGAACAGCAAGTTCCCTTGCCGGTCTAGGAATGGTAGAACGATGGGTTCGATTACGGTTTGGATGTACCGTGCACTATTCAGTGTCCCCTCGACGATCACCAGTGGTGTACGGCCAGTGTAGGAGATCGCTCCCCACACCATGATGCCGGGTGTTGGCCCTGTGTGCCTCGGTCGTATGCAGTCCTGATTGTGGCGCTCACCTGCACGGCGCCAAACACGCATACGACCATCATTGGCACCAAGGCAGAAGCGACTCTCATCGCTGAAGACGACACGTCTCCATTCGTCCCTAAATTCACGCCTGTCGCGACACCACTGGAGGCGGGCTGCACGATGTTGGGGCGTGAGCGGAAGACGGCCTAACGGTGTGCGGGACCGTAGCCCAGCTTCATGGAGACGGTTGCGAATGGTCCTCGCCGATATCCCAGGAGCAACAGTGTCCCTAATTTGCTGGGAAGTGGCGGTGCGGTCCCCTACGGCACTGCGTAGGATCCTACGGTCTTGGCGTGCATCCGTGCGTCGCTGCGGTCCGGTCCCAGGTCGACGGGCACGTGCACCTTCCGCCGACCACTGGCGACAACATCGATGTACTGTGGAGACCTCACGCCCCACGTGTTGAGCAATTCGGCGGTACGTCCACCCGGCCTCCCGCATGCCCACTAAAAGCCCTCGCTCAAAGTCCGTCAACTGCACATACGGTTCACGCCCACGCTGTCGCGGCATGCTACCAGTGTTAAAGACTGCGATGAAGCTCCGTATGCCACGGCAAACTGGCTGACACTGACGGCGGCGGTGCACAAATGCTGCGCAGCTAGCGCCATTCGACGGCCAACACCGCGGTTTCTGGTGTGTCCGCTGTGCCGTGCGTGTGATCATTGCTTGTACAGCCCTCTCGCAGTGTCCGGAGCAAGTATGGTGGGTCTGACACACCGGTGTCAATGTGTTCTTTTTTCCATTTCCAGGAGTGTATTTTCGCCAACATATCGAGGGTAAATTAAAGTCACCACCAACTATTATCGTATGAGTCAGGTACGTGTTTGAAATCAAACTCAAGTTTTCTTTGAACCTTTCAGCAACTGTATCATCTGAACCGGGAGGTCGGTGAAGGGATCCAATTATTATTTTATTCCGGTTGGCAACCATGACCTCTGCCCATACTAACACACAGGAAGTATCTACTTCAATTTTGCGACAAGTTAAACTACTTCTAACAGCAGCAAACACGCCACCGCCAACCGTGTTTAGCCTATCTTTTCGGAACAGTGTCCCTGCTTCAGCTTCTTCGCAAAAAATTTCGGCTTAGCTTATATCCGGCTTTAGCCAGCTTTCAGTGTCTATAATGAATTCAGCATCAGTGCTTTCTATTAGCGCTTGGAGCTCTGGTACTTACCTAACACAGCTACGACAATTTACAACTGTTATACCAATGGTTCCTGTATCTACGTTCTTCCTGTGTTCAGCCTGCACCCTTTGTGACTGAAGCATTTCTTGTGTTTTCTCGAGGCCCTCTAACCTAAAAGCCGGCCAGTCCACGCCACACAGCCCCTAATACCCTTGTAGCCGCCTCCTGCGTGTAGTGGACACCTGACCTATTCAGCGGACCCAACCACCCTTTGACCCAAGTCGAGTAATGTGCAGCCTACACGGCCGCAGAACCGTCTGAGCCTCTGATTCAGACCCTCCACTCGGCTCTGTACCAGAGGTCCGCAATCGGTCCTGTCGACTATGCTGCAAATGGTCAGTTCTGCTTTCATCTTGCAAGTAAGACTGGCAGCCTTTACCTCTTCTGTTAGCTGCTCGAAACCAGAGAGAATCTCCTCTGATTCAGATCGACACCTGTCGTTGGTACCGATGTGAGCAACCACCTGCAGTTGGCTGCACCCTGTGCTCCTCGTGGCATCCGAGAGGACCTTTTCCACATCTGGAATGACTCCAACCGGTATGCACACGGAGTCCACATTGGTCCTCCTACCCTCCTTATGAGCCAAGTCCCTAAGGGGCCCCATAACGCGCCTAACGTTGGAGCTCCCAACTACCAATAATCCCACCTTCAGTGACTGCCCGAAACTTTCAGGCTGAGTGGTTTACTCTGAAACAGGGCAGGTGACTGCATCCGGCTCAGCGACAGTGTCAGCCACAGACAGCACCTGGAACCTGTTTGTCAGACAAACAGGAGAGGCCTTACGTGCGGCCGCCTGGGAAGTCTTTGGCCGCCTGCTTCGCCCCGGGGCGACCTCCCACTCGACCACAGGTGAGGGGTCAGCCTCAGTGCGAGCAGTAACTGGGTTGGCCACCGGTGAGGACCGATCGGAGGACCCTGACGTGCTGGACGTCCGTTGGATCCCCACGGCTGGCCCACAACAGTGGTGCCCATCCACTGCAGCCTCAAGCTTTGTAACCGAAGCCATCACAGTCTGAAGCTAAGAGTGAAGTGTCACCAACACGGCTCACATCCGCACACAACAATCGCAGTCCCTGTCCATACTAAAGACCGTGGAAAACTGAACTTCGCTGATAAACGGACTATCGGCTCGTGCTGCGCAACTCCACTGTAGACATTGACTAAAACGCACGAACTGCGTCTAGTAATACGCAGATATTCAAGAACCTAACTACCGAAGCACTCAGGCGAAGCTAAATAATTTGCCCCTGATTAGGAACTTGTAATATGTCACAAAATCAGTTTACATTCTGACGCAAACCAAAACGCGAGAACTGTGGCTATTAGATTTTAAATGTAGACACGGAAACTCAAGAAACTAAACTATTAAAGCACACAGATGATACAATAAAATTCGCTCCTGGTTAAGAACTCGTGTCACAAAAACGATTTACTTATCTGTTGCTGCGTCTGTCACGGTCGGCTACTGCTGCCTGACTGACTGACTAACGTCAACAAGCGGTCACCCTACTTTTCAAAACAAACGAATCATCGGCAAACAGCTTAATGCCGCAGTCAATACCATCAACCAGATCATTTATGTAAATCGTAAAAAGCAGCGGACCAATTACGCTGCCCTGGGGCACATCTGAATTTACCTTTGTTTCTGTCGAAGTCTCCCCATCCAGGACGACATACAGCTCTCTGTCTGTTAGAAAACTTTCTATCCAACCGCGTATATTATCGGATAGACCGTAGGCGCACACTTTTTGGAGCAAGCGACAGTGCAGTACTGAGTCGCACGCCTTTCGAAAGTCCAGGAATATGCCATCAACCTGGGAACTGGTATCTAGAGCCTGCTGTATATCATGCACAAAGAGGGCCAGCTGAGTCTCGCATGACCGCTGTTTCCTAAAACCGTGCTGGTTTCTGCAGAAGAACTTCTCAGATTGTAGAAAGAACACCAAATGTTCCATGATTCTACAACAAATCGATGTCGGTGAAATTTAACGGTAATTATGTGCATCCGATTTTCCGCCCTTTTTATAGAATGCTAAGACCTGGGCGTTCTTCCATTCCCATGGAACTTTCCGCTGTTCCAATGATTTCAGATACATGATTGATAATAATGGTGCTATATTTGTATAATAGTCTACATAAAATCTTACGGGGATAGCGTCTGGGCCAGATGCCCTTCATGGCGTCTAAGAATCGTAACTGTTTTACAACCCCAGATACACTAAACAGTATGTCAGCCGTCCTTGCGTTTGTTCGATGATTAAATGGGGGAATGCTGCTGCAGTCCTCTACCGTTAGTTAGTACAGTTAGCAGCTTTTTTTTCATATATCTCAGTGTTTATGACATCGTATCTCCTGAACATGGCGTGCAGTAACATAATTTTGCTGGTACATTCAGTGGTATGTCTGAACACGGCCTGCAAAATATGTCGCGAATAGAATTAGTTGTAGAGAAGTAATAAAAAATGGTTCCAATGGCTCTTAGCACTATAGGACTTAACATCTATGGTCATCAGTCCCCTAGAACATAGAGCTGCTTAAACCTAACTAACCTAAGGACATCACACAACACCCAGTCATCACGAGGTAGAGAAAATCCCTGGCCCCGCCGGGAATGGAACCCGGGAACCCGGGCGCGGGAAGCGAGAACACTACCGCATGGCCACGAGCTGCGGACAGAGAAGTAATAAATGGAAACTTTATGTTTCATGCGCCAGTTTTGCTGCATCAGTAGTGAAAATGCTGTAAAAGGTAAACTTTTTCCATTTCACCATTTTATGGAATTTGTCAAGGGGAGAAACTTACGTAAAGGTTTATAATTCTACGTAAAGTTTGTTGCAGTTCAGTAGGTACCCTCATTTTCAAATAGAGGACGCGTGGAGTATGGATATACGAGATTCGTGGACTATACTGCTCTTCCAGCTCCTTACCCACTACTGTGATCGGTAATATCACAGCAGTTCTTTTCAAAGAGCGAGTAAGGTGTACCAAGTGTGGCTGAAATCGGCCCACATCACTGATCCTTCTTATCAGGGATCCGACAGTTCGCTGGTAGGCTTGTGGAGGTATGTGGCGTTATATGTCTAGGCAGGTCATGTAATTCCTGTAAATCGCGGGCCGCTGATTTGCGTACCCGGTGATGGCACCCGATAGCGACTCAGTTGGGTTGGATTTACGTTAGGCAAATTTGATCGCTGAGAGTTCACTATAATTCTCCCCAAAGCACTGCAGCACGAGTCTGCGTCCGAGACATGGACAGTCATACTGCTGATACACGACATGGCCGTCGGCGAGGACGTCAAACACGAAGGGATGCAGATGGTTCGAAGCTGCCAGCGTGTCTGCGATTACTACCACAGGTCCCATACAAGCGCAGGAGAATGTCTCCCATACCGTAATACAGCTGCCACCAGACTGCGTCCGTGGCGCGCTGCACGTTACGAGTCGGCGTTCACCTTGATGACAGCGTTTGAGGAGACGACCATCGACCTAGTGAAGCAAAAATTTGATTCACGAGAAGAGCCAACACATTTCCTTCGATCTGCGCTCGATCTTCGGTTATGCTCCCGTGCCCTTTGCAATCGTAACTGTCGATATCATTGGATCAAGATGTGAATACGCAGGGGTGGTCTGCTGCAGAGCTCAATGTTCAACAATGAACGACGAACGGTGTGCTCCGAAACACTTGTGCTTGCACCAGCGTTATGCTCTTTAGGTAGAGAACCCCATGTTCTGTGAAGAATCGGGGATGTCCAACCATATAGCACCTACTGCTGGTTCTCACAGTCCTTATACCTCTTTCTGTAGACGCTCACGACAGTAGAGGGAGAACATTAGAGCAGCCTCGCCGTTTTCGAGATACTCGTTCACAGGCTCCGCGTAATAATAATACGATCTTTGTCAGAGTCGCTTATATCAATGGGTTTTTTCCAGTTTGCAGCCTATATCTTCGCTACAGTGATCCCCCGTCCGTGTCTGCTCCTCTTACACACTTTTGCTATCGCGTCACTTGGTCGCAACGCCAGTTGGCTCGTCAGTGTATATATGTACATCCATTTTAATAATGCGGGTGTGAGGGGCGTTCATTAAGCAATGCAAGAAATATTTTTCTGGAAGCTGGTTGGTTTTATACAGGATTCCAGAACACTATATTATTCCACACTCTTTGGGCTACATATCTCTATTTTTCAACATAATCTGCGTTAAGTGCAACGGTCTTGCGCCACCTCATCGGGATGGCCTCTATGTCCACATGGTACCACACGACTTGTCGACGTCGGAGCTAACATCTTTGTTGCATCAGTATACCTCCCCATCGTTTAAGTACTGCTTCCCGGAGAACTGGGCCAATCTGGCGTCGAAAAGTGCGAGGTATGGGCTGTACGGTGGATGAAAAGAAGAGTCCAATGATGCTTTGTGAGCTCCTCTGGGGTGAGCAGACTTATGTGAGGCCTCGTGGTGACATGGAGGAGGACAAGTTCGTTTGCATTTCTGTGGCACCTTACACAAATGGTTCAAATGGCTCTGAGCACTATGGGACTTAACTTCTGAGGTCATCAGTCCCCTAGAACTTAGAACTACTTAAACCTAATTAACCGAAGGACATCACACACATCCATGCCCGAGGCAGAATTCGAACCGGCGACCGTAGCGGTCGCGCGGTTCCAGACTGTAGCGCCTAGAACCGCTCGGCCACTCCGGCCGGCCCTTACACACTGAAACCGTTTCTTAACTTTTCTGAAGGTAGCACAATATACTTCTGAGTTGATCGTTGTGCCATGACGGAGGACATCAAACAGAATAACCCCTTTAGCGTCCCTGAAGACAAGCACCATGACTTTACTCGCTGAGTGTATAGCTGGGGAGTTTTTCTTCAGCGGAGAGGTCGTGTAGCCACACGGGCTGCCATATTTTTTTCCGGTTAGAAGTGTTAGAAGTGTCTGTGGCGATGTTCGACAAAATTTGTCGCGATCAGCATCGTAACGAGCAAGCAGTTCCACACAGAGGGTCCTCCGCTACACTTTGTGTTCTTTTGTTAGGTGGTAAAGAACCCGGCGGGCACACACCTTTGATTTCCTCAACTAGTGGACGAGTGTGTGAGCACTACCAAAGGAGACGTCCAGTTATACAACGAGGTTTTTGATTATGATCCCTCCCTCACCTCGAATGAGAGTGTCCAACATTGCAGGAGTCACAGCTTGGAACGACCGGTTGGCACGCGAGAGATTAGATAGGTTTGGACGACCTTGATGCGATGACGACAGACGCCGCCTGATCTCCGTAGACATTCTGCAAGCGGCAAAAATATCTGCGACGCTCTCCTTTTGCTTCAGAACACCGCCAGTGACAGCTCCTTACTAGGAACTGAACTCCGCTAGAGACGCATTTTGAAGGCTACGTATAGCACCTTCACCTGTCGGAACTTGGAACTTCATGAGACTATAGGGTCTGAAGCGGAAAAATTCCACGATGTCTCAACAAATTCCGCATTCTTTAAATCTGAAATTGGGCGAGAAAAGAAGTGTTGCGTTAGTTATTGAACGTCCCTCGTATGGAATTAGCTTCAACTTCCAGCTACTTCTGTACATAGCTGCCACTCCGACTTATTTGTTGTATCTTTGTGTGACTTCTACCAATTCCCTAAGCTGGTCTGCAGCTCACTGACGTCGCCTAAATGCTGTCCTCGTAGATAGCGGCTACTGTTAGCGAACAGATGAAAATGGGAGGGAGCCAAGTCCAAGCTGTAAGATGGGTGGCCAAATGCTTCCCATCGAAAACAGCGAATGAGTTTCTTCGTTGACCGCTGTAGTGTACGACCGAGAACTGTATGAGTTCGGACATTTCCGAAAGAATAGACACCACGAATTCATATAATGGATCGCCTCTGTGGACAGTAAACCAACCACCTTCATTCCAAATGCACTATTATTTACAACGTCCTGCAGGCATCTCAAAGTAGGGAGCATGCAGAAAATGGACAGGGCGCACGGATAGGTGGCCCTATATGGGAATATGGGTCCTCCGAGATGCGTGACGAGGCAGTCCGTGCAATTACAACAGGTGGCGCAATTGCCTAGTAAGCAGGAAATCCTGGGTTCGAGTCCTATTCCGGTAGACATCTTCGCTCGTCGGCGTTGATTCCTCATAAAGTCTCTCCTCAGCTCATATCATACTTCGTTTCCTTTCCTTTTCTTTGTCCCCCGTCCACCTTTAAGTAAGAATTGTCTTGAAGGAGGAAACTTACGAGAGTTACTTTACGTGGGGTGCATGAAATCAGGTGAAACCCCTGAATAGGACTTCGCAGTTGGCCAGAGATAGTGTTTTCTGTGCATCCTTACGTGCTCACAGCTAGTTCAGAACTGAAAACTGTGACGTGACGTGACAGACTGGTATAATAAAGACACTGCACACCGCAATTCCGCAAAGCTTCTTCACCTGATTTTCACTGTGAGTTCAATTTCGAGACCAATCGGAGCCCGAAAAATCATAGTCCTCGTATTTCTTGTTTTGGTAGGTCTAGGGTGCAATTTTAGATGAATTACGTGGGAACATAATCGAGAAATTTACATTTAAAACGCATTTGTGCTAACTAGGACAATATTTCGTGTTTAGTCTCGGATCGTAACCACAGTCAGTTGTGTCGCGAACAACTCGTTTTCGGACCTATGTTTGTGAAAACGTTTTTGTTTCTATCATCATACCGTTCCAGCTAGGTCAGTTTTTGTTATTAATATCAAAATGCCTTGTATATTATTCCTTGATCATATTTGTGTGTTTATTTATTTATTGGTGATTTCTAAAAGTGAACACAGGTGGAGCGTTTGGGTTGGAACGTGGAGGATTCTATTTTGTCTGTGGGCTGTAAGTTGAGCGGAATGTTGTTATTAACACCGGTTGTTTATTGAAAGTCGTGCGTTAGTCACGCGACCGATTAAGTCGGAATGCTGACGCCGTCTTTAATTTGCACCGGTCGGAAGTGAAGAGGCGCTCGCGCAATGGCATCACATTCGCTTAATGACTCATTCTGAGTGAAGAATCACTGGCGCGCTTGTCGCCACATTTGCTTAATGACTTGAGGCGTGCCAACTTGCGCGGTGAGTTGCAATTTTGAGATGGAGGACGGCGGCGGCGCGGTGGAGCGGCTAGCGTGACTAATCGCTAGAGTGGTGGTGGTAGTGGTGGTGGTTAGCCGAGGCGACACGTGCGCCGCCGCCTCAACTGGCGCCTGCTCTTTGAAATGCCTTCATTAATCCGCTCCACCGGCGGCAGGGGACACGTGGGCTGCACGTGGTGAGCGTCGGCCGTTCCTCGCTGCTTGGCCGACTCGCAGACGTGTGGAGAGCAGGCCCTCCACGACGCGTTAATACACTAAAAAGTGCTATCTAAGCACTCTCTGGATGAATATTCATGTAAAGAGTTGGTTTTTATTTCACTGCGTCCGTATGTGCTCCTCCTGCAGTGCTAGACGACTCGAAACGCAATTGCAGCTGGCTTTATACTGCGGATGCTGATAATGGCATAGTTTTAATTATGGCAGCGGTATAAGTGAGTGGTTCCCTCCCTCTGAAATGCTGATAGGTTTTCTCGTCGAAGCTCTGTCTCGAGTACCGTAACAGGTGATCAAAGCACAATAGAAGAAAGGAGATATGCCGAATTAATTACCAGTATCTCGGTTTCGTGCATGTAGAAATGCACTCTAAAGAATGAATTTTTTAAAATAGCGTTACACTTACAAACAGAAAAACAGCCACTGTAGCGGTCTGGAACCTACTACAAGTTATACATCTAAAGCTCCTTGTTTAACGTTGTTACGAAAAATCTCACAGGTTCTTCACGGATTTACGTGAATTTCATTTATTTTTATTTATTGTATGGCAATACAGACACATAAGAAAGAAACAGACAAATCACAAATATAACAAACGTTAATAATTGCAAACAAACATAAGTAATATAACAAAGTTTAAGTACTACAAACGAACATCAAGTCTATTCAAAATATCCACAAGTGTACTGCCGGTCTACAGTGTCCAACGGACACAATATTTCGGCGATCATACATGTCGCCATCATCAGGTGAACTGACGGACTGAGCTCCTTAGAAAGGCAAGAGTATTTAGCAAACGACATCTACGGTGGCGCAACTTTTCGAATTTCTTCATGCTGCGGTACATCTCCTCCACGTAAATCTGTATGATGTGATTCTTGAGTTTCTCCCGGCGTATTTGGTAATCAAAATATCCACGAGTGTACTGCCAGTCCGTCAGTTCACCTGATGATGGCAACATGTATGATCGCCGAAATATTGTGCCCGTTGGACACTGTAGACCGGCAGTACACTCGTGGATATTTTGATTACCAAATACGCCGGGAGAAACTCAAGAATCACATCAAGTCTATTAATATAATCTATCGACTCTGGAGTTGCGAGCAGGAAGTCGTCGAGGCTCCCATTATAGGCTCTTCTGGAACACTCTGCAACAATGTGGCTGATGGTGTGATTTTCTCCGCAGTCACACTGAGAGTATAGTATTTTTACCCCATGTATACAGGGAGTAAGCGCATCTGCCATGACGAGTTCGAATCCTATTTAGAGTGGACCACGTTTTGCGTGGTAGGTCAAAACCAGGTGGGTTTTGTGTGATGCAAGGCATGTTATGATTTTGCCATGCGTTCCATTTTTCAGACCATGCGTTTCTGATACTCAAACCTTTTTGTACACAGGTCATTGCTGTTCTTGTTGGCGGGTTCCTAGATCGAAGCCTATTAGTGTTTGCAGCCTCAATGTCTTGGTGGATTCGCAGGCTTCGATTTCCCATGATGTTTTTATATTCACGTACAAGAGTGTCAGTACGTCACAGGTGTGGCTGTGGGATGTATCTTAATATTGGGAGCCATTGCGTCGGAATGTGTTTAATTACTCCATAAATCATCCTTAGAGTGTTATGCAACTGGACATCCACCTTTTTTACATGTTGGCTTGTAACGCCGGAAATGCATATCCTCCAATTTCCATCTAATGTACCATGAATTGTTTTCTTATTTTGTTACCTGAAGATATGACATTTCTGTGTCTTTATATATTGTAATTGTTTTACTATTTATATATATATATATATATATATATATATATATATATATATATATATATGTCGATGTATAATTGGTTTGTTTTGTAAATATTATTTGTATTTTCACGCTGGGTCTTGCCTAGGGAAAACTGTGCTATCGAACGAATACATCGATAGGTCGTGTGAAGAACGAAAGTGTGTAGGATCTTTGGTAGTGTTAACTCTGCCGCGTGGAGCGCGGGCAGCGAGGGGGAGTCTCGTTGGAGTAGTGCGATTGAGCAGGTGTGTTGTGTGACGCTTCCGCGAGTTGCCGCGCTTTCGGGGTTGGGCAGCATGTAATTGAGCTCGACTTGCTATGATAGTTTCTGACACGGTGTCGCGGACGGGAAGCATTAGCTGGCGCACATCAAGAGCCCGTTTCGCCTGGTAACCGTGTCGAGAAGAAGGCGCGCCAACATCCAGCTTCTGCAACAGCGACGGCCGACAATGAGTGACTGTCGCCACCTCCTCGATCGACGGCTTCAAACCTTCAATCAGCCAACAAGGAAGACTGGAAGCACGTAAAGTTGTAGAACTGTATGGCAGACCTCAGCTTTTCAAACTGTTAAATTTTTCTCAGTAAATTACAGCAACGTAGCATGAACCTTTGTTGCTCATTGTCCCAGTTCCGTTACCAAGCAGGGTCCCTTCCTTTTCCGGAATGAAGCCGAGTGTCGTTGAAATTCAAACGCCAGCGTTAAAGTAATATCATTCGATTTCACTGCTTTAATTTAAAAGTTCAGTTAAGGTATTCATTGATGGCTAGAATATTTAGTTTACACAAGCACAAATTAAGAGTGCGAATTTTGTTACCGTATTTAACTTACCTGTGATGCATCTCAGCTTGGTACGTACTAAATTTTACTATTGTTAATTGTTCAGAATCATTTAATTCAAGTTCAAAGTTAAATCTCTTATTTCTAAATTGCGTAGATTCAGGTAGCTTTAGAAATGATTGTTGAGGTAGCCCAAAACTAACCGTATTTTACTGAATTTCGATGTGCTTCACAAACGAAGCTCGCTATTAATTTCGGTCACTAAATTAACTTTCAATTTTCCGGTTTTGTTAATTCTTTTGCTAAATTAAGTCAGAGTGTAGCGAAATTTATTACTTCTGACAAACATTCAGTTTTCACACTACATGTGTCAACCTTCAGCTGCCATGCTTCTAGTGCTAATTATATGTCCAATAACCTTTCTTTTTCAGTTACTATAGTAATTGTCCATAGGACTGGCGACCGTAATTTTCCCAAAATCTCAAATATCTAGTTACCGCTAGTTAATTGTTAACGTAACGGCCGCACATTTACTCTCTTTATTAACGTTACCCCTTTTCAAAATTAATTTCCACAGTTTCATTTGCATTTTTCCTTTCATTTAGATGTAACCCTTTCCTCCCTCTTTACCGGCAGATAAACTTCGGTGACGATTGCTTTTCCCAAATTCTCGTTAGGTACACGCGGTTTAAATTTTCACTGTCATTAAGGTCGATAAGTGAGGGGTAGGTTACAGGGTGTTTAGCCAAATCGGAGCTCAGTATTCGGCAGCCGAGAATACAATCGCTAAAGCAGAGGTGCGGAGAGTGGAGGCCGTTGCTCCCCAGGTAGTAACACAGAGCTCTTGAATAATGTTATTTCTCTTCTTTAATTTTTCGACAGTCTTTGTTAGTTGCTCTTTAAAAGATATGTTCTGTCCAGCGTCATGTACAAGCACTTCGGCGTTTTATTGTGCCTGAGAATGGTGTTTTTAAATGGAATGTTGAGTTCTCTTCCATGCGAGTTTGTAGTTGAAATGGAAGCAACTAACCTCTGTTTTGGAAGCATTTGGTTGAAGTCTCCACTTCCGGAAATATTCACCCATTATCTTCAGGTCTTTCGTTAAGATGTCCTCAGATGCTTCAATTGTGCTACATCTTGTAGCGAGGGCCCAGTCATCAGCATACCCGAACTTTCTTGATTGTGTTTCCGGCAGGTCTGCAATACAGAGGCTAAACAGCAGTGGTGCGAGCACTGATGCTTGTGGTAAGCCATTCTTTTTGATGGAGCTGTAGTCAGTGCCCATACTTATTTGGAACACCCTATCATTGAGCATGCTGTCTATTAAGCGCGCTATAGATTTGCAAGGAATTACTCGGAGAATTTTGTGAAATATTACGTGAAATATTTACGTGAAATATTCACTCGATACTCTAACAAACATTCGAATAGGCACAGGGTGCAAATATTTCAATAGATATAATATATAATAAATTAATGTGATCACCTGTCTAAAGCCTGGATAACCTCCGGCGCGGACCACTGCGAGACGTGTAGAAAGCGCATCAGTGAGACTCTGGGAAGTACCGACATGCATGTGGAAGCATTTCGACTCCAGTGCCTTGGCCAGGTGCAATAGGTTTCTCGGCTGAGCATCCATGGCCGACCGGTCAGAACGACGTGGTCCCACAGATCCTCGATTGAGTTAAATCTGCAGACTTTGTTAGCCAGGGATACGGGAAACTCATTCTGGTGCTCCTAGAGCCACGTACATACCCTGCGAGCTGTCTGACACATCATATTGTCCTGCTCGTAGCTGGCATCTTGCCGAGGACAAACAAACTTCATGTAGGAGTAGACATGGTCCCCAAAGATAGGTGCATAGTTCTGTTGATCCACTGCGCCTTCCAGCGTGACGAGATCACCCAGGGAGTGCCACGAAAACACTCCCCAGACCATAATGCTTCTTCCTCCGATTGGATGTTTCCAACGATTGTTGTAGGATATTTATTAACTGACCTTTCCCAAGCCTCACACGCTAAGGCCATCTAAGCTGAGGAGGCCCATATACTGGGTCTTTCATGTTTCACGAAATTTTCAAACTGGCTGGTTCAAAAGTGGTTCAAATGGTTCTGAGCACTATGTGCCTAAACTTCTAAGGTCATCAGTCCCCTAGAACTTAGAACTACTTAAACCTAACTAACCTAAGGACATCACACATATCCATGCCCGAGGCAGGATTCGAACCTGCGACCGTAGCGGTAGCTCGGTTCCAAATTGTAGCGCCTAGAACCGCTAGGCCACTCCAGCCGGCAAACTGGCTGGTAAAATTTGGTTTTCAAGTTAACAGCGCCGTATTTATTACTTTTAATGTCGATTGCCGTTCCTATTACTTGATCAGTCAATCGTTGTTTCTATATTTCAGGACCTCAGCTGCCATGAAGTGGTTCACGAAGGAGGAAAGGGCTGTTATCATTGTGAGAGTGCTATGGACAGACTGTTCTTAGACTTCGCCGGATCTTCGGACGTAATAATACTCCTCAGCCTCAAAAGTTCTGCAGTTGATAAATAAATTCGAGGAAGCCCGTTCCGATGCAAACATAAAATCGGCCCAACGTTGCGGTGATTTTCGTACGGAGCAAAACATTGCATTGTTGCACGGCAGTGTGGCTGCAAGCCCACGCAAGTCCCTTCAACGTCGGTCTCAACAACTGGAAATTTGAAAAAAAAGATCTTCATTTGCACCCATACAAGATTCAAATGACGCAGTTTCTTACACTCACATATAATTTGAAACGGAGAAATTGCGCCGAACGGATTCTCGCAAAGTAAGAAGAGGACAATAATTTTGCAAAAAGAATAATTTTCAGTAACGAGGCACATTTCCATCTATGTGGGTTTGTTAAACCGACAAAATTGCCGTACTTGCGGTTAAAAAAACCCTAGAGTGATCCACGGGAGCCGGCCAGAGTGGCCGAGCGGTTCTAGGCGCTACAGTCTGGAACCGCGTTCCCAGGTTCGATTCCTGCCTCGGGCATGGATGAGTGTGATGTCCGCAGGTTAGTTACGTTTAAGTAGTTCTAAGTTCTTGGGGACTAATGACCTCAGAAGTTAAGTCCCATAGTGCTCAGAGCCATCTGAACCATTTTAATCCAAGGGAGCCACATGCATGCATCCACTGCGAACCACACTTTGTTGTAGCTTTTGGGCAGGTAGTGTGATGGAGCCTTTCTTTCTTAAAGATTTCGACGGTAAACCAGTGACAGTTAACAATGAGTGTTATTGTTAAATAGTCAGAAACAACTTCTGGCCAACTCTGGATGAAGTGGATACAGAAAATATGTGGTTTCATCTGGACAGGGCTGCGTGCCACACATCCTGCAAGACAACAGCCCTAATCCACGAAAAATTCCTTCGGTCTGTGATCTCACTTCGCGGCGACTTGGAATGGCCTCCCGCTGCATGTGACGTCTTTTGAGGCGTTATGTGAAGTCCAAGGTCTACGAGACCAAATCACAAACACTTCTTCAACTTAAAGAAGAAATTCAGCACGTAATCAACGACATCAACAAAGACGTCTGTGACAGGATCACCACGAACTTCACAGGCTGAGTAACCTCCTGCCGAGGCTTTGGATGTGGACATTTGGTTGATATAATTTGCCGCACTGAAATGTGATTCCATGTAGGTGAAAACAATGCATTTTTGACTTAATTACTGCGTTGTTAAAAACTGCGTAATATCTGAATGGCCCTTGTTCTTAAGGAACAATGCAGAGGTTTTTCTGTTAAAAACGACGGCGCGAAATAAAATTCTGTCCTGTACCGTGTTTTGAAAATTGGCAGTTTCGTTTTCTTTCTTGTCGTGAGTTTTAGAAATGATGGCAGGGCACCTAAACTGCTAGACAAATTGCTTCTCCCGTATTTATTTATTTTCCTTGCATGTAAATGTAACCAAAATTTCTGAACACAGCTGTATGCTGTTTCGTTTTTTTGCTTGTAGTTGGTTTTAACAGAATACAGAAAAGTCGAATTTATGGCTTATTGGCCATGATTAGAATACTACTAAGAGAACTGAATCGACCGAAACTTTGTAATTCTAAGCGTTCGGACATTATAACTATGCGTCGTACTCTCACTGAAAGCATTATCATCACAGATTGAGCAACTGGAAAAGGCTTGTCCACATCTTGTATACCGCTAATCCAACGATTTACCGATTCGTTTTAAGCGACTTCGTTTAGCACATTTCGCAATCAAATATTCGTTTCCAACAACAAGTCGGAGAGCGCAGGGAAAATGTGGTGGAGAAAGAAAGGGGGGGGGGGATGAAGAGGGGCGATGGAGGTATAATGAGGACATAGGGATGGGAGGAGGAGGAGGAAAGGGGGAGGTGCAGATGTAAATAGATGGAGATGAGGAGCATGTGGACAGAGAAGGAGGGAGGAGATTACGAAGTATATCCAGTTCTCATAGATATTTAGCAACTGCGAAGCATTGCCGCATTCGCTAATGCAGTATAAACAGTTACAGCTACAAAGTGTGTCACGATGCTAAACAAACCGCTGAGTCAAATAAAGCAACACAACAATATATCTCAGACAGTTAATGTATCTACCACCGCCAGCTTCTACATATAACCAAACATCCTTGGATTCCGTAAGTGATCGAAAAACCTCTCACCGCACGTAAAGCAATCCCGGTCATGTTTAAAAGCTATCATTTGCATCATAGGCAGTGACACACACTTATGGATTTCATAGGAATTGAAACAGAGGCTAGCGAAGCAAAAGTAGTATTGCTAATCTCTGTTTTCAAACGTTATTTTAAAAGGGGATGTGCTAGAACTGTCCCAGTGAAGTTATCCCTGCACTGCCTGACTGAAACGGACATTGTTATTAGCCTTGAGAAACAATTGAAATATTTAATTTTGCAGAAATCTCTAGCGCTCAATGGAACTGTATCGGCTTGAACGCAGAATTAGTGACTCAAATGTCCCCTCGAACAAGTAAACTTAGCCCAGCCATACAAAGAAAGCGCAGGTCGCAATCGTTCACCAGAAAAGAAGCAGAAGTGATCCAGGAAACTACTGGTCCATATCACTGACATTTATCTGTTTTACACTCTAACAACATGTACTGAACTCGGGTGAAGCGAGGAATTTCCAACAGAAAGACCTCTTCTATGCGAACAGCTTGGATTCCGGAGAAATCCAACACCATATACCCAACTGACGGTTTTCTGACATGACATCTTGGAAGCAATGGATCAAGATAATAAGGTTGATACCACATTTACCTTTTTCTTGAAAGAAAGAGGATTAAGCACTACTTGAACGATGGAAAACTAACGTAAGGAGTATCAAACGAAATTCCTGACAGGAATGAAAATTTCTTCATGAAGAAATGCAGCATTTTATCTCGGATGGTGAGTCATCCTCAGATGCAAAAGTAATTTCCCCCGATCCGCACGGAAGCATATTCTTACCTGTGTTCTTCAAGGTTTCATATTAAGAACCAGGTAAATAATATTCTCTGTAACCTCAGACTTTTCGTAGAAGATGCAGTTAACCATAATGACACAATGTCTGAAAAAAGCTCCACAAATGTACAGTCGCATCTGGACAGGATTTCAGAGTGGTACAAGCATTAGCAACTTGCTTTAATATCAAGGCCAGCCGGAATGGCCGTGCGGTTCTAGGCGCTGCAGTCTGGAGCCGAGCGACCGCTACGTTCGCAGGTTCGAATCCTCCCTCGGGCATGGATGTGTGTGATATCCTTAGGTTAGTTGGGTTTAATTAGTTCTAAGTTCTAGGCGACTGATGACCTCAGAAGTTAAGTCGAATAGTGCTCAGAGCCATTTGAACCATTTTTAATATCAAGAAATACCGGGGTGTAGCAGTCTGTAGGACTACGAAATGGAATGATCACATAGGCACTAACGTAGGTGAAGTAGGTACAGCAATGCAGTCCATTGGTAGAGCACTGATAAAATGCGACCTCTCTACAAAGGAGATTACCCAGAAAGACACTTGCGCGATCTATCCTAAAACGTTATTAAAGTGAATAAGACCACACCAAATAGGTCTGACAGAAGATAATGAACCTCGTAAAAGAGGAGCAACACGAATTCACACAAGTTTATTTTGCCAAATGCAGAGCTTCAAGAATATTTTGAAGAATATGAACTCGCAAGCGCTCTGAAGCGGGCAGCTTCCCTTCTAAGGCCTTCGAACGAAGTCTTGCGAGCGCGCATTAAGTTGAGAATCTAGTATAGCTCCTTGAATATCACTCGTTTATAGACGGCGAAGACTAGACAAGGTACAAAGCGCACAGAGGCGTTTAAGACTCATACATGCTAGAATCTACCCTATACCACACACCTCTCAGTGGTCTGCAAGACATACATGAATATGTATAAAATATGTCTTCGAACATATGTGTGTGTGTGTGTGTGTGTGTGTGTGTCTGCGAAATATGCATTGCATTGCATCTGTTTTGACTTCTTGTGTTACTCTCGAATTTTCGGAGTACCAAAACTAGTAAGCGGGAACCTAGTCATTGTTGATTTCCGTAAGTCTATTTCGAGCTTAAATTACATTTGCACTTTGTTCTTTCTGTTTCCTAAACGCCCAAGAATAAGTCGATGGCATATGTTACGTCACGGATATACAGAAAGTTACACACCGATGTATGTGCTAATGAGGTAAAATCATATAAACAAATACAGGCGATTAGTTCTGTTACACAGACTGCACAAATCAACAGACAAAATATTCTATACAAAAACTGCAGTAGCAGATGCTGAACATTAGCCGGCAGAACGAGTTTCGATGATGCGGTCAAAATATGAGGTTGGTGTCGAAATTATTCCTTACATTTATTTTCGTAAAAACAACAACAGACAGTGAACACACAACAATGCAGTTGAATCCAGGAAGAATTCTGCTACGTACTATCGGCCTTCCACAGAGCTGCCATCAATCGTTCCGTACTTTCGCCGAAGGCTCATTAGAGCCAAGACGCCGCGCTTTTGGAAACCTGAACTAGCTGAGTTCAGCTCCGGTCTTATAGCTTTAGCAACAATCGCTTGAGTGTCGAAAATGTTAGCCACATAGTCCCCTAAATGACAGTTGTACAGTGGGTGTGGCAGAAAGCGCAGTCAAACTGGCTATGAATTCCACGGACGTAAAGCGGTTTTGGGGCAAGCGAAACTGCGTTCTTGTCTCCTGTGGCACTAGAAATTTGGGCGTTCAGCGTAGTGTCTCTTGCAGGCTTGTGAATTAGCTGCTGCTAGAAACGAGCGATCAACAAGGTTCCATCTGAGGGCATTGTTGAAGTGTATACACAACGTAGCGCGTCTCTGGTGGAGGTATACTGTACTAGAACCGATATGTTGGTAAGAGATTGCTGTAGCATTCGTGTCTTTCCGATGTGTTCGCGACGAACGCGGTATCGGGAACTATGGCGACGCTATTACCGCATGTATCCAAACAGAACCAACTTACGATTGTTATTTTCTTGGTCTGCTAAGGACAAACACTGGTGGGCTCCCATCGGAGAATGAAGAATGTGTAGGGGGCAAGACGTAATTGGAAAACCATCTTTATGGAAGGGTTCACTAATGTCTGTTTTGATCATGATTCTATACAAGACGCTGGTCGACCTGTGATTTAAGCCACCTTAAGTGGGAGACACTCCGACACCCGCCCTGCAGTTCTAATCTTTTCCTGTGGAAATATCACGCCCTCGGTCGCTTAAAAAGGCTGTGAAGGTTCACGATTCCTTTAGGGTGAGGATGTCCAGCGGGCAGTTATGGACTTCTTCACGCAACAGTGGACGGTGTTTTAGGCACTGTGCTTTATCGCTAGGGTGTCATCAACCTGGTTCGTCGGTGGGGTTATTATTTCAATGCTCACAACGATTTTGTCTGATTGGCAGACCGTTACAGGCCTCTACAGCTTTCCAATTGAAACTTTTTGATCGCCCATTAGCTCTGAGACATCCAAAGCAATTACCGCCTACTAAACACAGAATACTGGGTGCATCACTTATCCTGTTGTTACCTGTGTCTCGATCTTCTTGTGTATGGGAGAGGTCGTACGCCGACACTCTAAGGACTGTTGTTCAGATTCCTGCTTGTAGAAGTGGATACACGTCTCATCTTCGGCAAAGCGAGTATTCTGACGTTCATCATCTTCAGCCTCCAGTTGCCCAGTAAGACACGACAAATTTCCGTTTAATAGTTTCTTTGGTAGCACGTTGAGAGAGAGCAAATCTCTGTCTCATTTATTTTCATATTCAAGGCTGTTCTTTAATGTTGTTATTACATCCTAGGAATCATTTTTGTAAGGTGACAGAAAGTTATAAACATGAGCACGCACTGGCGGGAGCATGTACGTTGTTAATGGATGTGGGATTTTTATGGTAGCTCTCCTTTGAACCTGGAGTCAAAAACAACCAGACGATATGGTTCTATAACAGTAAATCTTTTTAGTGTACATTTGGGGCTTGGAAGCCATGTGCAGCTCTTGGGAGAGGAACATCTCGTAGCACTTATTGGAAACAGAACACTGACCTCAGGAATTTCTAGCACCAGTGAGCAGACAAAGCTTCCGGCTGAAGAGGCAAACAACTACCTGCTTGGTTCTAGCTGTAAGCCGTTTCTGAGGCGCAGAAGAGAAGTCGTTCGCCCAGCGAAGACATTTCGACAGGTTGTAAACGTCCATTGTGTGAAGTGATGGCATCCATAAAAATCCGCGAGTTGGCCGGACGATATTGATGAAGTCATCAGATGGTGTCGTTCCTCTGTCTGCCATGCGTTTTTGGAAGCCTCACGCCTTCAGAAGAATTTTAGTACGGATCACAAGATTTATGGTGGCTCTATACCTGTCTCTATTGGGACACAGAAGCACTTCTGTTAGTATAGCCGAGGCTTCTGGTCAGACTTGTTTCAAAGTTCGGACCATTACGATAATGATCTCTATGATAAATATCTTGTTCACTTTAGGCATAAACAAAAACTCAAAATACACTACCTAATGTGGCCGTGGGAAACATAGTTGGGAAGCGTAACGTTTTCTCCTCCCTGTGTGGAAGTTTGGGAGTCAAGCATTGGCTGCTACTCCAGCAGGGATAAAATATTATTAACTTTGGTTAGGATTGAGTGGAATGTAGAGCAGATGAGCTAGAAGGGAGATGTGGCGCTTGTGCAGTCTTGTGACTGGCATGGAACCCGTGTGAGAGCACTTTTCGAGTTCATTGAGATTTGATGGAAAGGTACGAGCGAAGCAATGGGGCTTCTGATTCAGACTGGTCTGGAGAGGAGTTTGTCACTTGTGAGTGGTTCAAATGGCTCTGAGCACTATGGGACTCAACATCTGTGGTCATCAGTCCCCTAGAACTTAGAACTACTTAAACCTAACTAACGTAAGGACATCACACAGCACCCAGTCATCACGAGGCAGAGAAAATCCCTGACCCCGCCGGGAATCGAACCCGGGAACCCGGGCGCGGGAAGCGAGAACGCTACCGCTCGACCACGAGCTGCGGACACTTGTGAGTGAGTTACACTTGGGACTGACATTGGTCTTGACTGGAGAGCCTGAGGTGAAGTCTTACCTGTACTGACAGTTTAGAGCTGAGTCATCTCAGACAACTCACTGTGCGAAGGACAATTGTATCAGCTCTGCCGCCCTGCCATTTGATCTCCTTGTGTGCACTGCTGTATAGGTGAGCCAAACTGGTTCATGGTATGACCAGCAAATGGGAGTGTCACTCGCTGGAATGTGCCGAGTTTCCAGGGCTCCAGCACAGGCTAATTGAGATCCGTCTAACGGATCACTTGTCTGCAACTTCTCGCATTCCGTGCCCTCGCCGGATGCGGTGGCCGAGCGTTTCTAGGCGCTTCAGTCCGGAACCGCTCGACTGCTACGGTCGGAGGTTCGAATTCTGCCTTGGCCATGTTAAGTCCCATAGTGCTCAGAGCCATTTGAACGATTTGAATCTGTGCCCTCGATAACGAGTTTCGGGCGCGACACGTCGCTAGTCTGCAGACTCTTGCACCACGACCATCAACTGATACAATGCTAAGCATCGAGATAGAGATATAGTATTGATGCCCAAGATTGTTAGGGCAAACAGAGCCACAGTCTCGCCACCTGTTCTCAGCTGCCCCATTGTAGTATAATTTCAGTGTAGACTGAATCCAGCTAAGTCTATTCAGCGTTAGATAATTTCAGACTGCATTATCCACGTTTTGGGTCAGGGCAACCAAACGCCACACAGTGTAGTGTCAATTATCTGTTGTTTCTATTTCTGTTGCCGACAGCTCTCACTTAACTTGCGTTGTTTGATCCATTTTATGAGCTATGAACTCATGTCATTTTTGTTACAAAGGTTAATCCTGTGTTCATACGCTAGTCGCCGATGAATAAGTGACTACAATAACGACATGGAAACCATTTCATTAAATTATTTCAGGATTGAAGTTTTATTAAAGATTCTGATGAAACTGATTACACCCAATGCAGGCTAGCAACAACGACCAGTCAGGAGGCAAAAACCAATTTAGCAGATGCATGGTCTGGTAAACAAGTGGAAGGCTTACAAGTTAAAGTGATTGCTGCCACTGTGTAAACTTTCAGCCACCTACAGTCTTTCAAATCAAACCGCAAGTGCAGTGTATCTTTGGAGTGCAACCACCAGCGGGGCCCATCTCGCACACACTTTGGGATAATTGAGGCTGTGTTGCATGTTGCCCAAGACACTAAGACCAACTTTCAGCTGTAGTAATAATGAGCCGATCATCAGGGTTGTGATGATCGAGAATCTGAGGGTTAGTATCTAAGGAGGGCGAACTGGGGTGTAGCCTTTTCATCACTACTGAACGCAGTACCCACTGCCTCAAAGTACCGAATCGTCTCCATATACCTTTAGCAAGCATCCATTGACTTGCAATGACGCAAAATTGAAACGAAATGGTCGTACGGCATTGCTGACTGAGAGAGTATGTCTGGGGTTCTCCGCTCGCCTGTTGCATGTCTTTCAATTTGACGCCAATTCGGCGACTTGCAAAGCAATGAAGATGAGACGCAATGATCAGGACAACACGAAAACCCGACGCCGAGCGAACAGTATCTCTGGACCGCCTGGGAATCGAAACTGAGGCCCCCATGATCTAAAGGCACCCTCATTAACTGCTGTACCAGGAGGTGCGAAGTGAATTGCTGCAGTTCGTCCTACAATCAGGAATCTAATGACACATTCGTGTTTTACTACGCAGTTCGATGACAGAATCCATTTACCACTTTTCTCTCCTTGGCTATTGCAGGACAATGGAACCAATAAGACATTATCAGGAACCAACCTGGATCAACAGTGTTCACACTAAGAAGATAGACGTGCAACTCAATCAGGCAATGCGATTAATCACAGGATGTATTCGGAGCACAAACACGCTGTGGCTGCCGGTTCTAAGCAATATCCCACCTCCAGCCCTAAGAAGATCAGAAGCTCTCCTAAAGACGTGGAAAAACATTCAGCAGAACCCCCAGCTCCCCATCCATCAAGATATTGTACAAGTAACACACCAACGCTTGAAATCGAGGAAACCACCATGGCGCACAGCACTCGACCTTGAAGGATCTGCTTTCAACATTAACAGTGGGATCAGTCTTCAGTAGCCAATAAACATCTAGTCGAGGACCCTTCCAAGCAGACGCAAGGATTTGATCTTCCGAGGCGTCAGTGGAGGATCATTAACCGCATTCGAACTGGACAAGGCAGATGTGGCTATCTACTGCACAAATGGGGATGGGTTGGCTCTGCAAATTGTGACTGTGGTGCCCCCTCACAGACGATTCATCACATTGTTGCTGACTGCCCTCATCGTACTTTCAGAGGAACTTTAATGGACATTCATCGTACATCGGATGAAGCAGTCAAGTGGATTGAAGAACTAGACATAGAGCTGTAAAATTGTACGAACTTGTGATTGTACATTTTAGTCCTGAAAATATTGTATATAAATGTAAATCAATGTACACATCATACGATAAATAAATAAATAAGGAACTTTCAATACTTATTACTACATCAATGTGATACTAAACACACTTCGAAAGGCAACACACCAAAATGTGAGCGACTAGTTTCAGAATGAGTATCATATCTTTTGTCTGCTGCATAACAGACATGAACTGTAAACTGCAAAACTGTGAAAAAAACCAAGTATCTAAGGTATTATTATAACAGTAAAAAAGTGGGTCATAGTTCCTTGCCTAATATTTCAGTTCGTTTAACATGATCCAACTGTAAGCCACTTACAGCTTCAAGTAATTCAATTCGTGGGATGGCATTTCATGTTCATTTATAACCACAAAAACGAATGAAGCTCTTTGTTCACGAACAAGAAAACCCTGGCTGTGTTGACGAACATTGAAAAAGCTCAATAACTAGTGCATATAGCCTACATATGGCTCGGTCACTTTCGAATTAAACAGTTATCTGAAAGTACTGTGATGCAATATTAAGTTAAAAATGGACACTATTTACAGTTATCTGTTCTATGTCATAATGAGCTGGAAGGAAAAGATAGTTAGGTAGTATGCGTATTGGCATTGAAAATAATACTAACAGTTGTCTATGGCTTCCAAAAATAGGAAAGTGGATCTTCAATGAGATCCATAATACCGAACGATAACAATGCTATTTACCTTCAGATGCTTCAGTACCGCTAGGGAGCAGTTGTAGCTTTTGTTAACGAGGTAAAACGTCTGTCGAGAGAAGCACTCGTCCCGCCGGTGCGTTTGCTTGCGGATGTCAGACGTTATCCTAATTACCAAGACAGGCGGACGGTGCGGGCCGTAACTTGTGTTTGTACGCCGCGGTCGCGCGCTTTCCGGCGCAGCGGGCGGGCGGTGTTATCGCAGCTGCGTAACGACGTCAGTGCGTCTGGGTTGGGGCGCGGCTGCTCGCGTGACGGACTCGCCGTCACCGGCAAACGTTGTTACCAGCAGACCGAGCAGCCGCGGCCGGCGGCGGCTAATCGCGTTGAGCGTGGGCGGTGCAGCGCCACGCCGACGGATCTGTCTGTGGAAGCGAGGCCTCGCAGTGCACACTGCGTCGCTTCACAGCAGCAGGTATACTGGGCAAGGAAGACCTGGCGACGAGCAAGAGACAAAGAGTGGGCGAGTCAGACAGTGGCGTGCTAACGCACTGAGAAACGATACGACAGAGTCACGATCACTTTAAGTGGTAATCAGATCCTCGACCAGAAGGTTCTAAAGGGTGTTTCTCATCTGGCGCAAACAATGGGCCGGGGTTGCACAGCAGCCAGTACCCTCGAGGCATGCTCAGACCGCATCCAGCCTGTAATTCACACGTAGCACGTGGCGTGTCGGCTATAGCCGACCCTATAAAGAGAGAATATACGCATGTCCACCCCAATGCATGGACGAAGGACTTCAGCTGATGATACATATGAGAAAAATTACCACCACACCTGTATCTTGAGGCTGTCTTTATTATATCACATGGCTAGCTTCGGCGGCAGGCCCCAACACTTCCAAAAGAATATTTCATTTCCTTGGTGCATTTACTGTTGGATCCTTGTTACTAACCACGTGGACTAGTTTTCATTGCATTGGGCATTGCAGACAACATGGTGTCAAGTACAGACTCCTGATGAAAGCTAGCCCACATGTGCTAGTAACAAGGATCCAACAGTAAATGCGCCAAAGTAATCATATCCCCTTACGGGCGAGGTAGGGCCTGAGGATGGTGATAATACGCCGCCGAAACTAGCTGTGTGATAGAATAAAGACACTGTCAAGATACAGGTGTGGTAGTACTTACTTTAAAAAGGGAAATGGATAGGTTAAAGTTATATATAGTGGGAATTAGAGAAGTTCGGTGGCAGGAGGAACAAGACGTCTGGTTAGGTGAATACAGGGTTATAAATACAAAATCAAATAGGGGTAATGCAGGAGTAGGTTTAATAATGAATAATAAAATAGGAGTGCGGGTAAGCTACTACAAACAGCATACTGAACGCATTATTGTGGCCAAGATAGACACGAAGCCAACGTCTACCAATCTATGGGTGACTGTAATTCGACAGTAGGAAAAGGAAGACAAGGAAACGTATTACGTGAATATGGATTGGGGCTAAGAAATGAAAGAGGAAGCCGCCTGGTAGAATTTTGCACAGAGAATAACTTAGTCATAACTAACACTTGGTTCAAGAATCATGATAGAAGGTTGTATACATGGAAGAATCCTGGAGATACTACAAGGTTTCAGATAGATTACATAATGGTAAGACAGAGATTTAGGAACCAGATTTTAAATTGTAGGAAATTTCCAGGGGCAGATGTGGACTCTGACCACAATCTATTGGTTATGAACTGCAGATTAAAACCAAAGAAAGTGCAAAAAGGTGGGAATTCAAGGAGATGGGACCCGGATAAACTGAAAGAACCAGAGGTTGTACAGACTTTCAGGGAGAGCATAAGGGGACAATTGACAGGAATGGGGGAAAGAAATACACAAGAAGAAGAATGGGTAGCTTTGAGGAATGAAATAGTGAAGGCAGCAGAGGATCAAGTAGGTAAAAAGACAGGGGCAAGTAGAAATCCTTGGGTAAGAGAAGAGATACTGAATTTAATTGAAGAAAGGAGAAAATACAAGAATGCAGTAAGGCAAGCAGGCGAAATGGAATACAAACGTCTCAAAAATGAGATCCACAGGAAGTGCAAAATGGCTAAGCAGGGATGGCTAGAGGACAAATATAAGGAAGTAGAGGCTTATCTCACTAGGGGTAAAATAGATACTGCCAACAGGAAAATTAAAGAGACCTTTGGAGAAAAGAGAACCACTTGTATGAATATCCAGAGCTCAGACGGAAACCCAGTTCTAAGCAAAGAAGGGACATGGCTCTGAGCACTCTGGGACTCAACTGCTGAGGCTATTAGGCCCCTAGAACTTAGAACTAGTTAAACCTAATTAACCTAAGGACATCACAAACATCCATGCCCGAGGCAGGATTTGAACCTGCGCTTCCAGACTGCAGCGCCTTTAACCGTACGGCCTCTTCGGCCGGCGCAAAGAAGGGAAAGCAGAAAGGTGGAAGGAGTATATAGAGGGTCTATACAAGGGCGATGTACTTGGGGACAATATTATGGAAATGGAAGAGGACGTAGATGAAGATGAAATGGGAATACGATACTGCATGAAGAGTTTGACAGAGCACTGAAAGACCTGAGTCGGAACAAGGCCCCGGGCGTAGACAACATTCCATTAGAACTACTGACAGCCTTGGGAGAGCCAGTCCTGACGGAACTCTATCATCTGGTGAGCAAGATGTATGAGACAGGCGAAATACCCTCAGACTTCAAGAAGAATATAATAATTCCAATCCCAAAGAAAGCAGGTGTTGACAGATGTGAAAATTACCGAACTATCAGTTTAATAACTCACGGCTGCAAAATACTAGCGCGAATTATTTACAGACAAATGGAAAAACTGGCAGAAGCCGACCTCGGGGAAGATCACTCTGGATTCCGTAGAAACATTGGAACACATGAGGCAATACTGACCTTACGACTTATCTTAGAAGAAAGATTAAGGAAAGGAAAACCTACGTTTCTAGCATTTGTAGACTTAGAGAAAGGTTTTGACAATGTTGACTGGAACACTCTCTTTCAAATTCTGAAGGTGGCAGGGGTAAAATGCAGGGAGCGAAAATCTATTTACAATTTGTACAGAAACCAGATGGCAGTTATTAGATTCGAGGGACATGAAAGGGAGGCAGTGATTGGGAAGGGAGTTAGGGGTGTATGCTCTCCCCAATGCTATTCAATCTGTATATTGAGAAAGCAGTAAAGGAAACAAAGGAAAAGTTCGGAGTAGGTGTTAAAATCCATGGAGAAGAAATAAAAACTTTGAGGTTCGCCGATGACATTGTAATTCTGTCAGAGACAGCAAAGGACTTGGAAGAGCAGTTGAACGGAATGGACAGTACCTTGAAAGGAGGGTATAAGATGAACATCAACAAAAGCAAAACGAGGATAATGGAATGTAGTCGAATTAAGTCGGGTGATGCTGAGGGAATTAGATTAGGAAATGAGACACTTGAAGTAGTAACGGAGTTTTGCTATTTGGTGAGCAAAGTAACTGATGATGTTCGAAGGAGAGAGGCTATTAAATGTAGACTGCCAATGGCAAGGAAAGTGTTTCTGAAGAAGAGAAATTTGTTAACATCGAGTATTGATTTAAGTGTCAGGAAGTCGTTTCTGAAAGTATTTGTATGTAGTGTAGAGTACGGAAGTGAAACATGGACGATAAATAGTTTAGACAAGAAGAGAATAGAAGCTTTCGAAATGTACAGAAGATTGCTGAAGATTAGATGGGTAGATCACATAACTAATGAGGAGGTATTGAATAGAATTGGGGAGTAGAGCAGTTTGTGGCACAACTTGACTAGAAGAAGGGATCGGTTGTTAGGACATGTTCTGAGGCATCAAGGGATCACCGATTTAGTACTGGAGGGCAGCGTGGTGGGTAAAAATCGTAGAGGGGGACCAAGAGATGAATACACTAAGCAGATTCAGAAGGATGTAGGCTGCAGTAGGTACTGGGAGATGAAGCAGCTTGCACAGGATAGAGTAGCATGGAGATCCGCATCAAACCAGTCTCAGGACTGAAGACCACAACAACAACAGTACTTTTTCTCATATACACTCCTGGAAATGGAAAAAAGAACACATTGACACCGGTGTGTCAGACCCACCATACTTGCTCCGGACACTGCGAGAGGGCTGTACAATCAATGATCACACGCACGGCACAGCGGACACACCAGGAACCGCGGTGTTGGCCGTCGAATGGCGCTAGCTGCGCAGCATTTGTGCACCGCCGCCGTCAGTGTCAGCCAGTTTGCCGTGGCATACGGAGCTCCATCGCAGTCTTTAACACTGGTAGCATGCCGCGACAGCGTGGACGTGAACCGTATGTGCAGTTGACGGACTTTGAGCGAGGGCGTATAGTGGGCATGCGGGAGGCCGGGTGGACGTACCGCCGAATTGCTCAACACGTGGGGCGTGAGGTCTCCACAGTACATCGATGTTGTCGCCAGTGGTCGGCGGAAGGTGCACGTGCCTGTCGACCTGGGACCGGACCGCAGCGACGCACGGATGCACGCCAAGACCGTAGGATCCTACGCAGTGCCGTAGGGGACCGCACCGCCACTTCCCAGCAAATTAGGGACACTGTTGCTCCTGGGGTATCGGCGAGGACCATTCGCAACCGTCTCCATGAAGCTGGGCTACGGTCCCGCACACCGTTAGGCCGTCTTCCGCTCACGCCCCAACATCGTGCAGCCCGCCTCCAGTGGTGTCGCGACAGGCGTGAATGGAGGGACGAATGGAGACGTGTCGTCTTCAGCGATGAGTGTCGCTTCTCCCTTGGTGCCAATGATGGTCGTATGCGTGTTTGGCGCCGTGCAGGTGAGCGCCACAATCAGGACTGCATACGACCGAGGCACACAGGGCCAACACCCGGCATCATGGTGTGGGGAGCGATCTCCTACACTGGCCGTACACCACTGGTGATCGTCGAGGGGACACTGAATAGTGCACGGTACATCCAAACCGTCATCGAACCCATCGTTCTACCATTCCTACACCGGCAAGGGAACTTGCTGTTCTAACAGGACAATGCACGTCCGCATGTATCCCGTGTCACCCAACGTGCTCTAGAAGGTGTAAGTCAACTACCCTGGCCAGCAAGATCTCCGGATCTGTCCCCCATTGAGCATGTTTGGGACTGGATGAAGCGTCGTCTCACGCGCTCTGCACGTCCAGCACGAATGCTGGTCCAACTGAGGCGCCAGGTGGAAATGGCATGGCAAGCCGTTCCACAGGACTACATCCAGCATCTCTACGATCGTCTCCATGGGAGAATAGCAGCCTGCGAAAGGTGGATATACACTGTACTAATGCCGACATTGTGCATGCTCTGTTGCCTGTGTCTATGTGCCTGTGGTTCTGTCAATGTGATCATGTGATGTATCTGACCCCAGGAATGTGTCAATAAAGTTTCCCCTTCCTGGGACAATGAATTCACGGTGTTCTTATTTCAGTTTCCAGGAGTGTAGAAGCACAAATGTTTGGACATTAGCGATCCATGGACAACAAGGTCATTAGCGATGGAGCACAAGTTACGATGAGGGAGGTGTGGAGGAAATAAATCCGCTATGCTCTTTCAGTGGAAGCGTCCTGCTATTTGCCTCGGGCGATTTTTTGGTGCATGAATTTGTAGCGTTTTTGTTATTCATGATGGCATTCCGGTAGTTACGAGTTCAATTATCGATTGTCGTTTTTATTGTAATTCACTGTTGCTATTTGCGTTTACGTATTTCATTTTGTCATTTGGAGATAGTGAGTGGAGCTGTGGACGCTAGAAAATAAGAGTGCCAAATGGAGTAATCTGAAGATTTCCAACATATTCGTCTGTTTGAGTTAAATATACGGCGGCAGCTTCGGAGGCAGCCAGAAATATTTGCGCCTTGTATAGGGATAAATCCATTGGACAGCGTGCAGGAAGAAAATGGTTTTCTCGTTTAAATGAGAATCGTTTTGACATTTCTCACCGTCTACGTTCAAGAAGACTTCCGGGTTTGATGAAGATCATTAAAATGCATTAATCCACAATGATTCTCGAGAACTGGCAGATGTGATGAACTATGATCCTTCCACCATCATGCAACACTTGCATACAATGTTCAAAAACCAGGTGTATAGGTACCACATACTCTAAGCCAAAATTCGAAAAATCGGCTGTTGGCCATACGTTCATCTCTGCTTCCTCATCAGCAATTGGCTCGTTAACAGTGCCGACCCTTTCTGTCTGGTATCGTTACTGGTGACGAGAAATGTCGTCTCTATGTTAATATAAGGAAAAGAAAGAAATGGCTGGGAGCAAACAAACAGCAACTGCCCGTACAACGACCAGCAGGTAACCACAGAAGATCGTGGTATGCGTCAGATGGAACAGCTGCGGTGTGGTGTGCTGGAGTAACCACCACTGCTCACATTTGTTGTAAACGTCTTGCACACGCAGTCAAAGAACAACGACCGGTAAGACGGCGAGAAGTGATGGTACTCCACGGTACGCCAGCACTCTGCTGGACTGACAAACACAACTACACAGGAGTTGGCTCTGGAAGTCGTTCCGTAACCACCTTATTCACCTGATCTTGCGTCCACAGACTTTCACCTTTTATGCTCTTTATCAAACAGTCTTCAAAGAACTTACTTTGCGAATGAATATGCGCTCCAAACATGGGTCGACAAGTTCTTCGCCTCAAAACCAAATGATTTCTACAATCACGGAGTCGACAAGTTACCCCACCGTTAGCAGACTGTACAAAATAATGAATGACAATGTATTATTCATAACGAAAGTCTGTTAGGTGTATCTGTTGTGTTTATTAACCTTATGCAAAGACGCTATGCACTTATGTACTAACCCAATATTTACTCTCGAACTACCATTATTTTTGCTGTTTCAAGAGACCCACCACGAGTTCCTCTGTTACACCAACGTCTTCATATCAGAATATCCAACTTGCGCCCCTATATCCTCTATTTTATGTCTGATACATCGATTCCTTTCTTTCCTACTTTCCCCGTGGTCCGTGACGCACTCCCACTGTTATCACGACCGCTACCGCTAGTACTTTGCCCCAAACGTACATTCTCAGAAATTTATCCCTCAATTTAAGGTCATCCTCAGTTTAATGTCACTGTTTCACACCAGTGGACTTCTTTTTGTGAGTAATGCCCTCCTAGCCTTAGATAGTCTGCTTCACATGCACTCCTTGGTTGGTCTATCGTGGTTATTTTGCTTCCAACGTAGTAGAATTCCTTAACTTCCTCTACTTTCTGGTCAGCAGTTTTGGTGCTACATTCCTCGCTATTCTCTTTTCATATTACTTTACATTACTTTCGCCTTTCATAGGGTTTACTCTTAATCCATATTCTGTTTTGATTAGACTGCTCATTCCGTAGAGTAGGCCCTGTAATTCCTCTGGCCTTTCACCGAGAATAGAAATATCGTCGGTGAATATTTTAGTATAATGGACGATCAAAAGGATTCCGTTTCAGTGTGTGGCTGCAACGTAAGTGCAACCCGGCACGACTCCGATGTTGGTATATGTAGGCTAGGGGTCACTGTGGCCTCCAAATGGAAACTTCTTGACCGGTCCTTATATCACTGATATTCTGCCACCTTCAGTTTTAATCCGATTCTTTCAAACAATTTTTATTTCCATCTTCGCTTCTTCTGTGTAATGGATTAAGCAGTGGGGGCGTAACACTGTATCTTATGCTTACATCCTTTGTAATCCGAGCAGTATGTTCTTTGTCTTCCATTCTTATTGTTCCCTCTTGATTATTCTACATATTGTATATTATCCGTCTCTCCTACAGCTTACTCCTATTTTTCAAAGAATTTCAAACATCATGCATCACTTCACATTGTGGAATCTTTTTCCCAGGTCGACAAATCTTATGAACGGTCTTGACTTTTCTCACATCTTGCTTCCATTATCAGTCGCAATGTCAGAACTGTCTCTCTGATGCACATATCTGTCCGATGTCTGCCTCCGTAGCGTAGCGGTAGCGTTACCGCCTACCACGCAGGGCGCCCGGGTTCGATTCCCGGCAGAGGACGGGGTGTTGTGTGTCCTTCTTCATCACTGACTCGCAAGTCGTCGAAGAGGCATCAACTAAAAAGGACTTGCAATACGGCGGCCGAACTCCCCCGAATGGGACCTCCCGGCCAACAATGTCAAACGATCATTTCATTTCCATCTGTCAGATAGCCAAACTGATCGTCACCTAATAGCTCCTTAACTTCGTTTTCCACTCTTACGTGTATTATTCTTCTCAGAAAATTGGTTGCTTGAGTTGTAAAGCAGATTGCGCATTAGTTCTCTCACGTGTTTGCCATTTCTCTCTTAGGGATTGTTGTGAATAATATAGAGCGAGAGTGGCCACAGATGATTCCTGACAGTGAGGTCTGCTGGAAACGACGACTGTTGTCTTCTTTACTTAACTCACAGTGGCTCTCAAAGGTTCAGACGACTGTTTTAGTTTCTCCATGTAATAGTTATTCACACCGCCAAGCATTATGGTGCATTGACTTTTTTACGTGCTACATTTCTTTAAAGTTTCGTGCATGCGAACAGAAGGCTTTATGTACGAACATGTACGTTTGAAATGCGACTGAAATTACGTAACTGACAGTGGTCTGAAACACAGCTGTTAGACTGGAAATGGCATGTGAATATGTATTTTACCTCATCGCTTGTGCGCTTTGTCCTGTACTGAACTTTTCTGACTGCGAGAACGTAAATTTAATCTAGCTGCGAGAATGTAAACTACAATAACTTTAAGCCAAACCAAAACTGCATGAATTTTTTGCAACATAAAAACTGAATCTTTTGCAACACTATTGATTTGAAATTGCTCTTGCTAATAAAAGAAAACTTGATCTTTGAAAATAATGGTCCCTGCGCTTAATGAATGCTATCACTCAAATAATAAAACTTCTCATCTTTATTTGCGCAATTGAAATGCTTTTCGCACTGCTCTCTGTTAGTATTTTAAACTGTATAGTTAACAAACAGCTACTGTGCAAGGCTGTTGCTTAACATACATTTTAATTAAATCGAATATGACTGAGACAATATTTTCTTGATAAAAACAGTTAATCAAACACGACATAGATCTGGGAACTGGTATTGATTGGGGTGAGTAACAATATAGCACTAACTTTAAAACTTTTATTTTGACTCTTTTAAAATTAATAATGCCAACAATTAACACACTCGATAAACTGATTATACATTAACAATTAACTTTACAAAATCATTGGATGTGAGTGCTATACATTGTCCCAATCATCACTTATGAATGCACGCATTGAATTAGCAACAAAACAACTTTCTTTACCTTAATTGTTTCCAACTTCTGCTGACATTCGTTTTATAGTTAGCAAACATCACAGTATCTTGCAAATAAAAAATCATTACTGCCCGAAGCAAGTAAGTATGTATCCATTACACATCAGATACAACACGTCTTTACACTTGAGAGTCCTCCATTTGTCACTTGATCTAAAGTTACTCTAACACATTACCGTTGACACGTTGAATCAGCGACCGCTGTTGGGCAGCAACACTGCTACGGAATCGGTACGACATTTGACCATCTCTGGTGCAATATCATATTTTCTTACAAAAGTTGAATTAATTTTCCCTGTGTATATACCTTTCAATGTAGCTTATAAGGGTAATTCCTTATTTTAACCTAGCGTTTCGGCAATTTGTTTTCCTTGGTTGTCCGAATATTTTATGCCAATTTCAGCTCTGTTGTGATCCCGAACGCGAACCTTTGTTTGAATTTCGGTATTACCGCTGTCTTATGATATACAACACCACCCAGTTTACTATCTAAATTAAGCCATTAATATTTATTGAGAGACAGAGGCAATTTTGTTGTTATGCTGGTTCCTTCGTCTCATTACTGCAGTGTAGTTTAACATTATGGGACCTCAGAAGGGCTTCTCTTTTTCAAAGTTACTCATAAAGGGGATTTTGTCTAATTCCGTGAATGGTTCTGGAACAACACTGTACGATTACTTTTTGTTACGCCTTTATTTATTGACGGAGTCTGATACTGAAGCCCGACATCAGTATTGTAAGCAGCTACTGCTAAATCACACACCTGTCACAGTTCCAGTAGCGGGTCACAAATGCATTCATAGGTTGTAACGTTTGTCAGAGTGTCTCATTCCTTCCCATCTTTATTTGTGGTAGGCCAATTCTAATTGTAAGGTTTTTATCTCATTATCAGTCCGCCATCGAATATTATTTTATGCTGTGCCTAGTAGTGTTGTTTCGATGATAAGATAAGAATTTATTAATTTTTAAAACCACTCATGTTACTAAATTAATTTTGGGCGCTAGTAACCTAATTCTGAGCGCCACAATAACAATAATAAATTTCCTCGCCAAATTGTTGCCATCATGAGGCTACACGGGGTGTTACACAGTATTAATGTGCGATGACTCTTTAACGGTGTTTTCATCGCGCATGTCCAGATAGTATAACGTTGTTATGAAAACACTCTTTGTGTTCCCAGTACTTCATCCTCTTACACTGACTGTCAGCTAGAAGTCAGTTGCAAGAGTACAACGTATCTCAGCTCTTGGGAACCTGAGCCTTCTGCGAGATATGTGAACGTGACGAGGTAAGGAAGGTATATAATCGGAACGGAGACGAATGCGGATTCATACTACTGCCGGTAAGAGCTGAACAGAGAAATCAACTGACGTAGGCGACTTTCGCAGAGGGCAGGCTGTTATGTCTCGGCCCCTGGAGACGACCATTTCAGAAAATAAGAAACTGGTCGCTTGATCGCGTGTTGCTCTCGTGAGCATCTATGGATAGTACTGAACTGTGGTGAAACCACAAGTTAGCCACAATCTCTGGGACGTCCACAGCTCTTCAGAGAAGAGGCTCGCCTACTCCGTAAAGCAGGCCAAGCAGCCATCTGGGCTGAATTTAAAAACAGAGTAGAGTGCTCGAGAATGCGTATACATATACTACCAGTTTTTAAATAAAACATCGCCCATGGAATAAAAGAAGCTGTCCCGAGGATTTGACATTAGGTTAGAGAACTTACTTTTTTATCTGTCAGACATTTTATGTTCTTGGGCGAATGATCCAAAATTTTTGTTGCCTCACACTGAACTCCTTCCTGAGCCACTGACAGCTTTAGTGATGCCTAATAAGAGTGACTTTTTTCTTAAAATATTGTGGGTATGGAGACCACTGCTCTTCTCAAATCGTGATTGATTATTTATGCCTAATTTGATCACAAAATATATGTATTGTCATGGTGCAGTTAAAAGGCCTAACTCCTTAAGTAGATGCCTACATGGCGACTGTAGATAAACTCCACTTATTATTCCTACTGCTTGTTTTTATGCACCAAATACTTTCTTTCTAAGTGATGAGTTACCCCAAAAAATTATTCCATAAGACGTTACTGGGCGGAAATATGTAAAGTGCGCTAAGAAGATAAACCTTTGTTTCCAGAACAAGTAACTGTACGAAGAGACGAAGTAGTTGAACTAAATAATTTGAGCAGTTCAATAATATTCTTCTTCTTCTTCAAAATTTCATCAAAGTATACACCGTAAAATTTGGAGCGTGGTATGCTGTTTACTGACTCCTGTTCCACTGCTACTTTAGTTGTTGGTATAACTCCATTTGATGTACAGCATTGAGTATAGTGTGTTTCCACATAATTTACCAAGTATGCATTTTCAGAGAAACACTTATAAATTATTTGAAAAATATCATTAACAGTATCTTGTGTTGTTTTCTCTTCGTTAGGATTTATTATGATACTAGTACTGTCTGCCACTAGCGTCAATTCTGCTTCATGAGTATTAGGTGAAACATCATTTACATGCATAAGGAATAGGAGTGGACTCAAAATTGAATCTTGTGAGACTCTCTTCGTGACTTCTTCACAGTCACTAAAATTGTTTCAAACATTCAGAACACATTTTTCACTTCTATTTGGTAAGTATTGTGTGTATTCGTAAAGCTATCACAAACTACAGAATTAAACGCACTGATACATTACGAAAAATACCAAGCGGCGATATCTCATTATTTATGACTCGTAATATACGGTGAGCAATCGTATGAGTTCTTCCTCGACAATCTTTCTGAAATCCAAAAGGTGATGTGCTATGTAAATTGTTTCTACCTTTAACTTGGAACAACTCCTCAGAATTCGGTTTGAAAGTCCATCATGATATAATATTCTGCGTTTTAGAATTCTTAGAATCCTGCTAATTTCAGTGAATTTTTCTGCTTTTACTTCTAGTTGTTGTAAATATGAACTGCCTCATCGTCCCAGCCCGATGGGGGAGTATTATGCTTTTGGATTCCGTGGAACCTGTGGTAAAAATTGGATATAGTATGACAGGCGACCCCCCGATGTACCATGGACCTTGCCATTGGTGGGGAGGCTTGCGTGCCTCGACGATACAGATAGCCGTACTGTAGGTAAAACCACAACGGTGGGGTATCTGTTCAAAGGCCAGACAAACGTGTGGTTCCTGAAGAGGGGCAGCAGCCTTTTCAGTAGTTGCAGGGGCAACAGTCTGGATGATTGACTGATCTGGCCTTGTAACACTAACCAAAATGGCCTTGTTGTTCTGGTACTGCGAATGACTGAAAGCAAGGGGAAACAACAGCCGCAATTTTTCCCGAGGGCATGAAGCTTTACTGCATGATTAAATGATGATGGCGTCCTCTTGGGTAAAATATTCCGGAGGTATAATAGTCCCCCATTCGGATCTCCAGGCGGGAACTACTCAAGAGGACGTCGTTATCAGGAGAAAGAAAACTGGCTTTCTACGGATCGGAACGTGGGACGTCAGATCCCTTAATCGGGCAGGTAGGTTAGAAAATTGGAAAGGGGAAATGGATAGGTTAAAGTTAGATATAGTGGGAATTAGTGAAGTTCGCTAGCAGGAGGAACAAGACTTTTGGTCAGGTGAATGCAGGGTTATAAATACAAAATCAAATGGGGGTAATGCAGGAGTAGGTTCAATAATGAATAAAAAAAATAGGAGTACGGGTAAGCTACTACAAATAGCATAGTGAACGCATTATTGTGGCCAAGTTGGACACGAAGCCCATGCCTACTACAGTAGTACAAGTTTATATGCCAACTAGCTCTGCAGATGACGAGGAAATTGATGAAATGTATGATGAGATGAAAGAAATTATTCAGGTAGTCAAGGGAGACGAAAATTAATAGTCATGCGTGACTGGAATTCGGCAGTAGGGAAAAGGGAGAGAAGGAAACATGAACTGTAGATTAAAACTGAAGAAAGTGCAAAAAGGTGGGAATTGAAAGTGATGGGACCTGGATAAACTGAAAGAACCAGAGGTTATACAGAGTTTCAGCGAGAGCATAAGGGAACAATTGACAGGAATGAGCGAAAGAGATACAGTAGAAGAAGAATGGGTAGCTTTGAGGGATGAAATAGTGAAGGCGGCAGAGGATCAAGTAGGTAAAGACACGAGGAATAGCAGAAACCCTTGGATAACAGAAGATATACTGTATTTAATTGAAAGGAGAAAATACAAAAATGCAGTAAATGAAGCAGGCAAAAAGGAATACAAACGTCTCAAAAATGAGATCGACAGGAAGTGCAAAATGGCTAAGCAGGGATGGCTAGAAGACAAATGTAAGGATGTACAGGCTTATCTCACTAGTGATAAGATAGATACCGCCTACAGGAAAATTAAAGAGACCTTTGGAGAAAAGAGAACCACTTGCATTAATATCAAGAGCTTTGGTGGAAACCCAGTTTTTAGCAAAAAAGGGAAAGCAGAAAGGTGGAAGGGGTATATAGAGGGTCTACACAAGGGCAATGTACTTGAGGACAATATTATGGAAATGGAAGAGGATGTAGATGAAGATGAAATGGGAGATATTGCGTGAAGTGTTCGACAAAGCACTGAAAGACCTGAGTCGAAACAAGGCCCCCGGAGTAGATAACATTCCATTAGAACTACTGACAGCCTTGGGAGAGCCAGTCCTGACAAAACTCTATCATCTGGTGAGCAAGATGTATGAGACAGTCGAAATACCCTCAGACTTGAAGAAGAATATAATAATCAAAATCCCAAAGAAAGCAGGTGTTGACAGATGTGAAAATTACCGAACTATCAGTTTCATAAGTCACAGCTGCCAAATACTAACGCCAATACTTTACAGACGAATGGAAGAACTGGTAGAAGCCGACCTCGGGGAAGATCATTTTGGATTCGGTAGAAAAGTTGGAACACGTGAGGCAATACTGACCTTACGACTTATCTTAGAAGAAAGATTAAGGAAAGGCAAACCTACGTTTTTAGTATTTGTAGACTTAGAGAAATCTTTTTCAACGTTGATTGGAATACTCTCTTTCAAATAATGGAGGTGGCAGGGGTAAAACACAGAAAGCGAAACGCTATTTACAATTTGTACAGAAATCAGATGACAGTTATAAGAGTCGAAGGGTATGAAAGGGAAACAGTGGTTGGGAAGGGAGTGAGACAGGGTTGTAGCCTATCCCCGATGTTATTCAATCTGTATATTGAGCAAGCAATAAAGGAAACAAAAGGAAAGTTCGGAGTAGGTATTAAAATCCATGGAGAAGAAATAAAAACTTTGAGGTTCGCCGATGACATTGTAATTCTGTCAGAGACAGCAAAGGACTTGGGAGAGCAGTTGAACGCAATGGACAGTGTCTTGAAAGGAGGGTATAAGATGAACATCAACAAAAGCAAAACGAGGATAATGGAATGTAGTCGAATGAAGTCGGGTGATGCTGAGGGATTTAGATTAGGAAATGAGACATTTAAAGTAGTAAAGGAGTTTTGCTATTTGGGGAGCAAAATAACTGATGATGGTCGAAGTAGAGAGGATACTAAATGTAGACTGCCAATGGCAAGGAAAACGTTTCTGAAGAAGAAGAGAAATTTGTTAACATCGAGTACGGATTTAAATGTCAGGAAGTCGTTTCTGAAAGTATTCGTATGGAGTGTAACCATGTATGGAAGTGAAACGTGGACAATAAATAGCTTAGACAAGAAGAGAATAGAAGCTTTCGAAATTTGGTGCTACAGAAGAATGCTGAAGATTAGATGGGTACATAACATAACTAATGAGGAGGTATTGAATAGAATTGGGGCCTCCGGTCAGCAATGCCACACGCTCATTTCATTTTCATTTTGAGGAAAATAAATTTTAGAGTATTTTTTTCCGTATAAGGCTCTACGGTGAAACTACTGGTTAAACAGAGATCGTTCACTTTTTGTGGTGCTCAGAAAAGTATTCGTTACTGCTACTCATGGACAGTCCTAAAACACATTTTTGGCTCACCCATTTGATACGGTGTTGGTGTGCTATTGACCCGCATATTGCACAGCGTCTGCATCTTCCATTTTAAGGCATATTTTCAGCTGTTTTTTTCATTTAACCCTTTAGATAGTGCTTCCTTTGCTCTTCTTGATGTTGAACGTATTGACGTGTCCACAAACGTTAAAATAAGAGGATATCTAAAGCTCTTTAGGTTCATTCCATCTTCTACATTAATCTGACTGTACCCACTCAACTGAAAATAACACAGCGTGTCCTATCACTATTTCACTTTCATTCCAACTGTCGGAGGCTAATGGCTTCTGAAAACTTTGTAGTTCCTCCAGTACATGATGTAGTTTGACAGTGGTTAGGTTGGCAGCTTATAGTGTCTAAGATACCACGGCTGAGAGGGGTAGATGACTCGACCCTTACGAATGGTTACAAGCTGGGACCAGAGTTTGCTACCTTCTATAATGAGAAACCTGACTGGTACTAATTACTTGCGGCACAAATTACGTAATTTTAAACAAACATTGCAAATTATAATCAACAATATTTGAAGTTCTCTGTACTGTACAGTGGCTGCTAGAGGTCAGTACCTGCCAATAAAAAGTCACAGTTCGGCTATCACGTCATTTGTAAGCTAAGTAGTCGGCGGTGTCGCGCGATAACCATTGGTGAACAGAGATCGAAACTGACCTGCTTTCCATGTACTTTCCAACTTTTATCTGGTACTCACAGGAGCCCCATCGTCCGGAAGTACTTCTCCTATATTCTTGCTGCTTCGCAGCAAGTATGGCAATACACTGTCAGTCCTCGACATAACTGGGAAATGAATTAAACATTTCATTACGCCGCCTTGCCTGTACTCAATATCTATGATACTCAATATCTATGACAAAGATATAACAGCCTTGTCATTGGAGAGCATCTCGAATGACTGAAAGAGCTAGCGAATTAAAAAGACTTACATTAAACTGTACCTGCAATTTTCATTGTACTTCCAATCAGATAAATATCATTGTATAATTACCGAAGAATCAGTTTAATAAGCCACGGCTGCAAAATACTAACACTAATTCCTTACAGAAGAATGGAAGACCTGATAGAACCCGATCTTGGGAAAGATCAGTTTGGATTCCGTAGAAATGTTGGAACACGTGAGGCAATACCAACCCTACGAGCTATCTTAGAAAATTGATTAAGGAAAGGCAAACATACGCTTCTAGCATTTGTAGACTTAGACAAAGCTTTTGACAATATTGACTGGAATACTCTCTTTCAAATTCTGAAGGTGGCAGGGGTAAAATACAGGGAGTAAAAGGCTATTTACAATTTGTACAGAAACCAGAAGGCAGTTATAGGCGTGGAGGGGCATGAAAGGGAAGCAGTGGTTGGGAAGGGAGTGAGACAGGGTTGTAGCCTATCCCTGATGTTATTCAATCTGTATATTGAGCAAGCAGTGAAGAAAACAAAAGAAAAATTCGGAGTAGGAAATAAAATCCATGGAGAAGAAATAAAAACTTTGAGCTTCGCCGATGACATTGTAATTCTGTCAGAGACAGCAAAGGACTTGGAAGAGCAGTTGAACGGAATGGACAGTGTCTTGAAAGGAGGATATAAGATGAACATCAACAAAAGCAAAACGAGGATAATGGAATGTATTCGAATTAAATCGGGTGATGCTGCCGGGATTAGATTAGGAAATAAGACACTTAAATTAGTAAAGGAGTTTTGCAATTTGGGGAGCAAAATAATTGATGATGGTCGAAGTAGAGAGGATATAAAATGTAGACTGGCAATGGCAAGGAAAGCGTTTCTGAAGAAGAGAAATTTGTTAACATCGAGTATAGATTTGCCAGGAAGTCGTTTCTGAAAGTATTTGTATCGAGTGTAGCCATGTATGGAAGTGAAACGTGGACGATAAATAGTTTAGACAAGAAGATGGTTCAAATGGCTCTGAGCACTATGGGACTTGACATCTGAGGTCTTCAGTCCCTTAGAACTTAGAACTACTTAAACCTAACTAACCTAAGGACATCACACACATCCATGCCCGAGGCAGGTTTCGAACCTGCGACGGTAGCGGTCACGCGGTTCCAAACTGAAGCGCCTAGAACCGCACGGCCACTCCGGCCGGCAGACAAGAAGAGAGTAGAAGCTTTCGAAATGTGGTGCTACAGAAGGATGCTGAAGATTAGATGGGTAGATCACATAACTAATGAGGAAGTATTGAATAGAATTGGAGCGAACAGAAATTTGTGGCACAACTTGACTAGATGAAGGGATCGGTTGGTAGGACATGTTCTGAAGCATCAAGGGATCAACAATTTAGTATTGGAGGGCAGCGTGGAGGGTAAAAATCTTAGAGGGAGACCAAGAGATGAATACACTAAGCAGATTCAGAAGGATGAAGGTTGCAGAAGGTAGTGGGAGATGAAGAAGCTTGCACAGGATAGAGTAGCATGGAGAGCTGCATTAAACCGGTCTCAGAACTGAAGACCAAAACAACAACAACATAGTTACTTCCTTCTTCTAAACCAGGAAATAATTGGAATTGTTGTGTGGAAGAGGACCTAGTTCAGACGTTTCATTCAGAAATGTAAATAACGTGTGCGTGTCACGCTTATCACTGTCAACTGGTAAGGAAGGTACGAGACGATCGATGCTGCAGGCGTCAGAGAGGGCAGCTAGTCGGGTGGCTTGTGCTGGCCTAGCGACCGCGAGGAAAACTCACGCAGGTGCCAGCCGGTGTGGCAGGCCGTCCAGGGAACCTCCGCAATCACGGGCGGGATCTGGCACTCCGGGGAAATCACAGCCACCTGGGAGCCGGAGCCGGGGTGTCGGCCCGTCATTAGCGCCACGTACACGACCAGGGACAGACAAGAGCTGCAACCCGCGTCGCAGCCGCTGGTAGACAAACAGCCCGAGAACGGAAAGGCTTACGTCGGAACGAATCGAGAACCATCTGCTTAGCAGTACGTTTAAATGCCATGTCGCTCCAAATTGGCACTGCACTAGCACCTGTGCCCTGTTTTCGGACACTATTAGCATTAAATTGACACAGAAACGCAAAAATAAATCATTTGTTTTTATGTCGCTCATGCACTGGTATTATAAAGTAATTAACTTCATTGCGATCGGAAAAGCATCCACGTAATTATTTTGTTGGAATTAACTCGATGGAAACATACAATGGCTGCATAAAAATACCGCCTTCTACCTCAAAACTATCTGGAGATTAAGCTTCTGAAACCAACATTTGACGTGAAATAACGTGTTGAACTTCTATGATTTCGGGGTCGTGTGCCATCCCATAAATTAGAGTTTCTGTCTATTCAAGTAATCTATATCACGTTCTTCAAATTATGTTGGACAGATGGGAAGAACATTTCCGATCAGATACAAGGAACGTAAATGTGCTTTCAGACAAAATAATTACTTCAAATCTGTGTTGTAAGCCATGTGTACGAAACAGGTCATCCCCTCAACTGGATGAAGGATGAAATAGAAATCCTGCACTTAGAAAAGAAGCGAAAAAAACTTGACTTTCTACAAAAATTGGCGACTGTTTTTCATTAAAAGAAACATTACAATATTCCTAACGTACAAATGAAAGATAACGGAACGATATCTCGTTATGTGTTTCAAAATTATTGAAAAGCAGATGCACGATTATAAATATTGTGAAATTTCTCTCCCAAAACATTATGGGGAGTGAGTACCAGGTCACCAGCATTGTGAAGCCTAGTGCAGGGTTGGCTCAGCTGACTGACAGCGTAGGGGAGTTATGTAGGAATTTTACAGAGGGGGATCAGGTAGTGATAGTGGGTGGAGCAGGGAACAGTCTTGATAGCGACGGGAAATATGATGTAGATGCTGACCTGGTGAAGATAGCTACTCAAACTGGTGGCACTAATGTGCATTTCGTGCAACTATTTCAGCATCATGATTGGCCTCGTCTTAATGTGGCTGTTGGGCGTGTTAACATGCGGCTGATGGCAGAGGGCATGGGTTATATTGCAGTGGTGACAGTTGCGTCTGTCAGTAGACCGCGTTTCACTAGGTGTGGCCTGCACCCCTATTGTTACGGAAAGGGGAGGCTCGCAGAGCTTATAGGTGACAGTGCAGTGGGTGATGGTGGGTTCACTGAAGAAAAAATTGCTGTAGTAGTTGGTGTTACAGCTGCACCATTTTTAGATAGAAGTCAGCTGATAGGTATACCTGCTTGAAGGAAGTCCCTCTAAGGGCTCACCTTCAGAGGACATCATGTTCCCAAGTAGAGAAGGAATTAGCGTATTCCATCAAAATATAAGAGGTATTAGAGAGAAAGTTAGTAAATTGCTTATACATGTTGACTCTGAAATTATTGGTATATCGGAGAACCACTTAAATAATTGGATGATTCAGAGGCTTCCTTTACCAGGAAACAGATTATCTGGCTGTTTCTCAAGGAGTTCCTTGCAGGATGGGGTAGTGGCTATGTACGTTAAAAACAGTATTCCATCTGAGTCCATCACGGCACTTCGCTGAACAGATATTTGAATGTTGCGCAGGGGCAGTTGAATTTATTGAAACTAAACTTCTAATTGATGTTGTTTATAGCTCCTCTAACTCTGACTTCAGAGAATTTATGTTCAAGCTAGTGAGCATTCTTGATTCACTTTGTAGGAAGTACCAGAAATTAGTTATATGTGGTTACTTCGGTATAAATGTTGTATATGATGGTGCAAGAGAAAGGATGATTGTGGATCTCCTAAATTCATATGACGTGTTACAGACTATTTTTGCCTGCAGGGGAACAGTGGCACAACCATAGATAATATTTTTTTTTCATTCTTGATTACTAGATGGGCATTCTGTTACTAAAAGGGTGAATGGGCTGTCAGACCATGATGCACAGATTTTAACACTAAAAGGCTTTTGTACTGAAACAAATGTCATTTGTAATTACAAACTAATAGGAAAGTTAATGCGACAGCAATAGAGACTTTTTTAAACTTTGTCAAGGAACAAGAGTGGGAGGGTATTTATAGTGCTGGTAACATAGACGACAGACATAATGCTTTTCTTAACACATTTCTTATGTTCTTTGAGAGATGCTTTCCATTACAACGTTCTAATCGGGGAACTAGCAGTAATCGGCAGCCCAGGCGTCTGACTAGTGGTATATCACGGAGAACAAAGTGTGAATTGTATCAAACTGCTAGAAGTAGTCACAATCAAGCTACAGTAGCCCACAACAAACAGTATTGTAAGGTGCTTAAAAATGTTACTGGGAAAGCAAAGTGTATGTGGTATGCAAATAGAATAGCTAATTCACAGGATAAAGTTAAAACCATATGATCTGTTGTGAAGGATGTGTCTGGTGAGCATCACAAGGTAGACGATATAAAGTCAGTTCGTAGTAAAAATATTTCTTTTACTGATAAATCAGATCATGTGCAGTATTTAAGAATTGTTTTCTGAGCATTGCTGGTGAATGAAATAAAAATTTAGTTTCTACGGGGATTCATATAACTTTCTTGCCAAATGGCTTTCCGAGAGTGATGTCTCAAATACTCCTCTGTGAAACAGGTAAGTGGGAGATTGAGTCAATAATTAAATTTCTAAAGACTAAGGACTCTCATGGATATGATGGAGGGCCTAGCAGAATATTAAAGTACTGTGCTGCACACGTTAGCCCTGTATTTAGCCATATTTATAATTTTTCCTGGTCAGTTTCCTGAAAGATTAAAATATTCTGTAGTAAAGCCGCTTTATAAAAAGGGAGAAAGGGACAATGGAGGCAATTTTAGATCTATTTCTATGCACCAGTGTTTGCTAAAGTTAAGGAAAAGGCTTTAGAAGCCATTTAACAACTGAAAATCCTATATTCTATTTTCTCTGTGCGGTACAGGATGCGTTAAACAAAAGGTTTAGAAAGCTAGGCATATTTTTTTGATTTAACTAAGACATTTGATTGTGTTCAAAAAAATGTTCAAATGTGTGTGAAATCTTATGGGACTTAACTGTAAGGTCATCAGTCCGTAAGCTTACACACTACTTAACCTAAATTATCCTAAGGACAAACACACACACCCATGCCCGAGGGAGGACTCGAACTTCCGCCAGGATCATTTGATTGTGTTGATCACAACATATTGCACCAGAAGTTGGACCATTGCGGAATACGGGGAGTAGCTAACAGCTGGTTCACCTCTTACTTTAGAAACAGACGACAAAAGGTAATTATTCACAATGTTCAGAATGGCTGTGACGTGGGGTGTGAGTGGGGTATGGTGAAGTGGAGGGGTTCCCCAGGGATCAGTGTTGCGGCCACTCCTGTTCCTTATTTGTATAAGTGATAAGCCCTCTAGTATTACGAGTAACTCTAAAATATTCCTGTTTGCTGATGACACTAGCTTGGTAGTAAAGGATGTTGAGTGCAACATTGGCTCGGTTTCAAATAGTGCGGTTCATGACCTAAGTTCATCGCTTGTAGAAAATAAACTATCGCTAAATCACAGGAGGACTCAGTTTCTAACACACAATTCTACAAACGTGACGTTTCAATTTGACAGAATGGGAATATGATTAGTGAACAGTTCAAATTTCTAGGTATTCAGATAGATAGTAAACTGTTTTGGAAAGCCCATGTTCAGAATCTTGATCAACGACGTAACGCTGCCACTTTTACTATTCGAACGGTGTCTGAAGTGAGTGATCGTTCGACACGAAAATTAGTCTACTTTGCTTATTTTCATTCGCTTATGTCGTATGGTATTATATTTTTGGCTAACTCTTCGCATTCTAAAGGGTTACTTTTGACTCAGAAACGGGTGGTTCTGGCAATAAGTCACGTAACTTCACAAATCGCTTGTCGACCCCTGTTCACGAGTCTGGGTATTTTGACACTGGCCTCTCTCTCTCTCTCTCTCTCTCTCTCTCTCTCTCTCTCTCTATATATATATATATATATATATATATATATATATATATATATATATATATTACTGTCATTTCTAGTTAATAATATTAGCTTATTCCTAAGAACAAGCAGCTTTCACTCAGTTAATACTCAACAGAAATCAAACCTGCATTTGGATCTGACTTCCTCAACTCGTACAGAAAGGTGTGCAGTATATCGCTGCATCCATTTTCAGTAAGTTACCACTAGAATTCACAAATCTTACCAGTAATCCACGCGTTTTCAAATCCAAACTGAAGAGTTTCCTCGTGGGTCACTCCTTCTATTCTGTCGAGGAGTTCCTTCAGAAAATAAACTGATTCTTGTTGAATTGTTGATCGCGTTTACTTAAACTTATGGATTGACTGTTTCCGGGTTGATAAACACTTTATTTTTATCTGTTATTACTTCTACGTTGTAATTTCATGTACAGACACGTTCCATGACCTTGAAGGTTTGCTTTTTAATTTGGTCCTACGGAACTTGAGGTGTAAATAAAATAAAAAATAAAAGTAAAAATCATCTAGGGTCTGACAATAGTAGACAACTACATAGAAGTGCTGAAATCAGCATTTCTTGACCGACACAAATATACTCTGTTTAGTATTTAACCATTTTCAGCTGACTTGATGAAAGCATTTTCCCTTGAATGCACTGGGTTGCACGTTACGTGTCGATTTGTCAATCGAAAAGCTCACAGTACGTTTCCGCGGAACTCTAAAAAAAAATGGTTCAAATGACTCTGAGCACTAAGGAACTTAACTGCTGAGGTCATCAGTCCCCTAGAACTTAGAACTACTTAAACCTATCTAACCTAAGGACATCACACACATCCATGCCCGAGGCAGGATTCCAACCTGCGACCGTAGCGGTCGCTCGGTTCCAGACTGTAGCGCCTAGAACCGCTCGGCCACATCCGGCCGGCCCACCGGAACTCTCTTGGACGCCGTGAGAAACAAACAGGAGCGGAGTGGGCCGGTGTCACACACCAAACGAAGGACGAGGCGAGACAGCGACGATGTCACGCACACAAAGGCACAACGCCACTTCTGCAATAAACTCCCAAACACTTGTGACGCTGCGGCGGAGAGAATATATAAACAACAACTTCCTAGTTCGGCGCACAACGCAGAACTGTGCCTTTCGCGGGCAAGTGCCCTGCCAACTGAGCTACCCAGGCACGACTCGAAACCCGTCCTCACAGCTGTACTTCCGCCAGTACCTCGTCTCCTACCCTCCAAACTTAACAGAAGCTCTCCTGTGAAACTTTCTGGACTGGCACTCCTGGAGGAAAGCATAGTGCGGAGACGGCTTAGCCACAGCCTGGGAGATGTTTGCAGAATGAGATGTTTAGTCTGCAGCGGAGTGTGCTCTGATGACGTTTCGTATCATCACTGAGTTTTAACAGTTTTGTATAGCGTTCAGTTCTTATCAGTACAATAAAATCATAATAGTTTTACAATCACTAAGATTGCAGCAGCTACTCTCCCCATTCAAAAGAGCTGTAAATCACAATATGTTATATGCAAAATCAATTCTTGCAGTCTCTTAGCTTGATTTTTCAGTTTTGAGCTACAGAAAAAGCGCGTTCAAATAGTCACTAGAAACAAAGTCTGTCTTGTCCGTAAGGTTCCACACTAGGAGAGTTCAACAGTCACTAGAAACAAAGTCTACCCTGTCCGTAAATTCCTACAGTAGAAGTCGAGCGACATTAGGGAGTTTTATATGAGCAGTAAGAATACGTTTCCACATCTGTCTGACAACATAGGTCATTTTGGTATTCCACCAATGATATGCTCAGTCCGCAGGGCTCCCCCCCCGGTCGGAGGTTCGAGTCCTCCCTCGGGCATGGGTGTGTGTGTGTGTGTGTGTGTGTGTGTGTGTGTGTGTGTGTGTGTGTGTTGTCCTCAGCGTAACTTATTTTAAGCTAGATTAAGCAGTGCGTAAGCTTAGGGACCGATAACCTCCGCTGTTTGGTCCCATAACACCTTACCACAAATTTCCTAGATATGCTCAGCCTTAAAAAATGAAAATAATAGAAAATAAGTCGACTTCAAGATTTCCGAAAGATTTAGGTTGGACGGTGAAATGAAACTTAAAATTTAGCATTAAAGGGAGAACAAATAAAAGATTAATGCCGAAATTCACAGAAAGCTACTTGAGTAATTTGTTATCTGTATTTATTTTCGGTTCTACCCTCACTGCCAGGTTTACATATTTTCGTGGTAATCCCGGAACGCTTCTTGCGTTGGCACAGACCATTTCGGGATCAAAAGTACTTAATAACGTACTGATGCATGGTGTTTTTCGCAATCTTGTATTGCAGATAATATTTCTTTTATGGAAATAGAATTTTGTCGTACGGGTATTTTAGTAAGCTCTAATTTAATTTTATTCCAATAGAACTTATTTTTATAGAGGTTCTCGTTGATTTATTGAATATAACAAAAAAAGCATAAGAAAGAAATTAATCGTCAAGAATGTATGTTTCCTCACAATAATTAAAATCGTTTCATGATGCTCAGGCGTTTCAACTGCATTTTCGTCCACAAGGAAATTCCTTGACTGTTGTTTGATAGGATGAGAGAAACGTAAACGTTTCAGGAAGCTAGAGGAGAGGAATACGTGCAGTCGGGAATGCTTTCCAGCAAGTTCCTGCATAGGTTCTTTCGTGAAATCAGCAATTGCAGACAGGCGAGCTGGTACAGTAGCAACACTCGTTGCTGCTTCCGTGATCGATTTTCCAGTACTGCGGCAGCAAGGCACCTCGGTTGTTGGAAACAGATGCCAACTGCGGTGGGATGGAGTTCCTAACACGCCTTCTTTGTGCCACAGGATGAATAACGTTGCTTTTTGAGGATTCACACTGGCATTTGCTTTATATACTTTGTGTTAGCGATAGGCATTCTTTTCCTTTTATGAGGTGAGTGCACAGTGAGTCCAATCTCCACCTGACCGTCCTGATATAGATTTTTCGTTATTTCCTTAAATACATTACCACAAATACTAGATCTTTCCTTTGAAATGACACACTTGATTTCGTCCCCATCCATGCCAGTCTCTCTAATCACCTGGTAGTCGACAGGACGTTCAACCCATCTTCAGGCAACTAGCATCGCACGCAAGGTGAAGGCGAGGGTTACTGTTTCTAACAACGTACCCAGACTCGATTACGGTCCTTCGATTTGGAGCGTACTGGAAAATCTAAACCTGAGGCGGACGACTCTGCGGAATACATGTGGCATACACATATGGGTGTTTCAGGTTTGCGGAATCAACTCCCTCCCCGCCCCCCTTCAGTCACCCCTTAGGTTCATAGACGAATAGCCAGCCAAAATCAACGATATGTCAAACACAATGTTCTCAGGGCATTTTCGTCCTCGTAGATCGGATAGAGAAAACATTAATATGATATCAGTAAAATGCAAGGGCATTCAAGGAAAGGCCCAGAATTAGTATCACTGAATGAAGGTTGTAAGGCCCATACAGTTTTAAGAACAGGAGGTCGGTTGAAACCGGAAGTGAATAGCAACAAAATACTAATTTCAGAATGGAATATTGTCGTAAGGAGAGCTTAGTCTTTTTTTTTCATTTTGCTTGCTAAACATAGTCTAAACGTATGATTGCATAAATATTTCTTTATTTAAAACAACAGATTTTGACACACTTTGCTGTCTGTAACAACTTGAAATGGACACGTTTCGTAACAAATAGACTCTTACGGTATGTAAATATGCAATTCCACTTCCGTTTTTTGTAATGACAAACTAAAACTTTTATGTCAAATATTACATCTTAACTGACTTTATGAAACATACTCCATGTATATGCGCCTTGCTACAGACCTCGAGATGATAGCAAAGTCTGTCGAATCCGGTTGTTTTAAATAAAAAAAATATTCATGCGATCTTGTCTTTAGAATGTTTGTACATAGGATAGTCGCCAAACGTGGTGACGTAATTGTTGCAGTAAAGATTTCCATAATACCATGCGAGGTTAACATGGATTACGGATGTGAATTAATCTGGGTGAAGATCAGCATCGATGTTTGGTCAAAAATGATAATCGGATGCTTCTATAGACCATCTGGTGAGGAGCTGCTATGGTAGAGTACGTCAGAGAGATCTTGCAAATATCTTTAACAAATTTCCTGATCACGCTGTTGTAATAGGGAGTGAATTCAACTTGTCAGGTGTAGATAGGGAGCACCAAATTATAAAATCTGGGGCCAGAGGCAGGGACTCGTGTGACACTATTCTGAATGTCTTGTCCGAAAATTACTGATAATTAGTGAACGGAGCACTGAAGGTAACGTCTTGGGCCCGCTAACAACAAGCAGACTTGAATTTATCGAATAAGTTAACGTAAAGGAAGTGTAGGGAAGCAGCATACTCACGCCTTATCAAATTCACATCAGTCTGTCCATTGTGTGCCAGCCAGTCCGCTGTATCTTGCTCTGACGTCATAAATGTTGCGCAATACTTTAAAAATCAAGTAAATAACCTGAAACGTTTCTAGCATGTCAGGAGTAATACTAAATCAATATGTGTTGAATATCTGTTCAATAGCTTTAACCATTTTCGAAATTTGAATGGTTTTCTGTAAAAATCATTGGCGCAACAGAAAAGAGCTAGAAACTTTGTATTTAGATTCCTTTTGCATAACAATTTACTAGAAACAGTATTCTGGACCTCACAAATTAAAATTTTAGTTGAAATTCATGATTTTCTGGTTTTTGTCTTAGAAATTAAGGAAGCAAGATGGATTAAGTAGGCCAATAAATAGAGCTAGGATGTTTAAATTTAAGTAGAAGGGAGATCCGCCATAATAATAAAAATGTGAGAAGTTTCAACAGAATAACTATAAAACTATAGCTATAGCGTATCTCCAAAGAGGAAGTTCAGAGCTCGTCTACTGCGTGTAGTGTAATTAAATTGATTATCTCGCCCAAAATATTTGACTTACCCACGTCAGACTTTTATTATGATTATTCACTTGTGTACTGATTGCACAATTAAATTGAAAGCTTCATCGGCCATCAGCAAAGGAAGCAATGATTTATTCGATAACTTAAAGTGGTGCATTACTGGCCCAGCGGCTATTCGGGAGAGCAGATTTGATCAGGCGTTCCCTTAGCCATCCGCACTGCGGCTTTATATGTAAGAACGCTGCGCGAGAAGAGGAAGGCCCCAGTTCTCTCCAGACGCTGATCAGCGCACCACCTGAGCCGGGAGTCGCGTCGCGTTGGTATCGTTGATATAAACAGCCTCAGATGCAGTAATAAGTTACTCGGGATACGCGTAACCATGAAATCGTTTTCGAGTGAAGCGTTAATTCTGAGATGACGTTAATGATCTGTCTTTAGTTTACGTATGTCGTATTTTCACGTGCCGCCGCAGGACAGGCATTCTACCATTATTAGCGTGGCGTTTGATGAACATTATCATCAAATTATGGCGAGCATTCAATTAAACATTTAATTTCAACAGTTATAGTTGCATCAGCGCATTAGACTCTGAACTGCTCTGGTAGTTGGATTGTGTGGATTCTTTTTGGTCTGTGACTTTCAGAATATAGCGAACATTTTAGAGAGAATCGTTTTTGATTACGAATCCCAATCTCCTAATTCCTCAGAGCTATAAGCTGTAGCTATAAATGTATTTCTCAGATGAAGTGGGCACTAGGATTTCTAATGAAAGGCTGCACGTTTTGCTAATCACTTTCTGGTTGCCAATATTGTAGTTAGAGAGCCAGTATTGAGAACGACAAACAGCATAAATACAAGACATCTATTCTATTATTCCACCCGCCACCCCATGTATGTTGCTAATCGACCGGGAAACAAACTGAGTAAAAGTGAAGGTGATTTTTAAATATTCGGATTCGGAAGTCAAATGTGACACGCAACTGAGCAGTGGAACAGTGATAGACAGTGTTACGTGTGCATGTGGACGACGCAATTGGATTAACAACGCATCTGGATAGACGAAGCTGGCGCTGGGTCTAGCTGCACTCCTGGCATCGCGAGAAGTCAGTCTCGCCGCACCGCAGTCATCCGTCGGAGCGACCGGAGCCGCGTCTGCTGTTGCGGGCTACTCCCACAACACAGCAGTTGTCGAGGTGCCGTCTGCAGTTCAACGCGCCGCATTACATCAGTAATCCTGGTACGCCATACGTCGTGCAGACGGAAGTAAGTTATATTTTGACTAAAGTTCAGTCCTGATCACATCATGTATGTTTTAATGATACAGGTAACCGGTTTCGGTTCTTTCTACAAAACCATCATCAGACCCATGGCTCCCTTAGGATGGTAGGCGGAGCTTTCCTCGTTGCTACGCAGTTGATCAGTTGACTGCGTAGCAGCGAGGAGAGCTCCGCCTACCATCCTAAGGGAGCCATGGGTCTGATGATGGTTTTGTAGAAAGAACCGAAACCGGTTACCTGTATCATTAAAACATACGTGATGTGATCAGGACTGAACTTTAGGCAAAATATAGCAATTAATTGATCACTGCTTTCCAAAAACGTTTACCAAAATTGTAGGAAGTAAGTTGAGTGAAAATCTGTTAAAACTTTTACTAACCTGCACTAAAAGACTGTCGGCGATGGAACCGCAAAAATAAACAGAAGTTAAACCTAAATCAGGACCCATGTCTGTTGAAGGAACTGTAAATCCAGACAACGGTTCAAGTGTAAATATGCACGAAAATAGTAATGTTAAAGTGAAATCCGAACTAGTGTCTCCTGACAGTAGTGTGAAAAAGGGCAACGATTCAAAAGTAGAGACCCCTGTAGTAAAGCAGAAATCAGAAAGTGTTAAGTTATTGGATGATAGTTTCTATGTTGAATTAAAAATGAAACCGTCATCAGAGATGGTAGAGCTTAAAAAGGAGAAGTTAGATATGACTGATCAATCAGAAGTTTCATTTAGTTTTGATGATTCTGGAGTTGGAGCTAGTTTTTCGTCACCTGAGTGTGATAAAAAGGCAGCTAGTGAGTAACCCAAAAATACTGGGGCTATTGATTTAAATGTAATATTACAAGCAATAGCTGCCAGTAATGCAAAAATGTCAGCCAGTAAGGCTAGAATGACAACTGAGTTAAAATCTGATAAAATTGAGGTAAATAACAGGATTGTGGCCAGCCAAACCAATTTTGAGGCATGGACAATAAATTAGAATCCAATAAAGCTGAATTAGAAACTTTCTTCAAGACTGGCTGCAATAAATTGAAAGAGGATCTGGACAGTTTAAATTATAAAATTGATTACATCCATGAGGATATCAAGAAAAAGGTTGCTCAACAGTTATCTGAGATGTATAAACAGTAAAATCCGAAGTTGCTGAGGTTCGCAAAGAATTCCAAATGGAAGATGTGAAGCTGGAGCAAGTTAACAGAAAAGACCGAGGCGGAATCTGAACTGTGCTCAGATTGGTTTAAAGATGTTAATATAAAAGTAAACATATGTCAATCAGAAGCAGACCCAATCAAAACTGATACTACTCATATTGTGCAAAGAGTACATAATGTTTAAATGAGAGTAGAAAATATTAGTACTAACATTGCTAACATTGAGAGTAAAGTAGCTTCAGTAACTTCTGGTAATGGTAGTATACAACAAGTTGTAGCTGCAAATGCCGCTTTTACCGGGTGTCGGCAGTTCATTCGGTTCGATCCAAATAAAAATATCCACCCACTAGATTTCTGGTACGATTTTGAAGATGTGATTCCACCAACTTGGTCTGAACGAGAAAATCTCATTTATTAGAAGCCATTTAGCGGGTGACGCCATGCGTTGGTCAGCTGATGTTATGTTGAAGAGTAAAACATTAGAGGAATTTAAAACAGCTTTCATTAATGAGTATTGGTCTAGTAATAAGCAAAATGAAGTTCTGAGAGAATTTTGGAGTGGAAAACGCTTCAATGCAGGCAAGGAATCTATTAAACAGTTTGCCAGGTCATGGATCTCACGTTTGTCACATTTGGGCGAAAAGCTAAAACCTGAAATGATAATACTAGGTCTTGAAGCCAAACTGCCATGGTATTGGCAAACTAGAATTATATCTGCCTCTAGAGACAATCTGGATCGTTTCATTGAATATTTGGAACGTGTAGAGCGTGTGGGTGCCAATGAGGAGCAACCATGTAATAACGGAAATGCTAATAACACTAGTAGTAATTTTAAGAACGAGCATAATGGCAATGTAAACATCAGAACAGTAGGTGTTCGCCATCCTAAGAAAGGTAGGAATTGGAGAAATAATTACCAGATTCCACAATGGCCTCCAAATGATAGTAATTTTGTTCCTAACAAAAATGTGCAAGTAAACAACAGTGTTGAAAGCAATGCTGTGCCAGTTAACTATAATGCAAATAAAGGTAACAGTAGTAGGCAGAGGCTGGAAAACTAGTTCCCGTCTATGAGGATACTGGCGCTCACCAGGCGGTTGCTTTTCCTAAGCCAGTAATTACAGTACATAGTATGACAGATCAGAATACTCAGACTGAACATGTGGATGAGGGGTCGGTAGCATCCAATGATACTGCAAAAATATTAAACCACTCACAGTATTTGATAGATACCGTGTTAGAGACGCTTTCTAAGTGGGAAGAGAAAGAGGAGGCGCAGCAGTGTAACGGTAGGGAAGAGCTACAAAATACTGAATTGTCAGGTGAAGAAGCAGAAGAAATTTACGCTTATATTTACGATGAGGATGATGTGCGCTTATCTAAAGTGCCTGTGCAAGATGTTGATACTGTATTAATAGATTTAGGACAGGAGATAAGTGGGAATGTAGAGGGTAGCCTGTTGGGGGTCGATGAACCCAGTAGCTGTGACCAGTTGTCACTGGAGAAGGAATCCGACGATAATAGTGAAAGTGGTTTAGCTGTAACTAGTGTTATGCCCGGTCTGGAGGCGAAGAATTGCTCTGACTACAGTAATTTGGGTCATGTTCAGCAAACTAAATGTAATGAAGTCGTTCAGTGTTTCGATTTGAAATTAATAGACCGACTGGAAAAGCAGTTGAAAATGTAGTTCAGGAAACCCCTACACACTTTGACCTAAATGTAATGAAGACAGATGTCGATCACTTTAGTTGGAGGCAAATTCAAAAGGAACTATTGGATAAATTTGAGGAACCACCTGTACAACCTAGAATAAGCCACCCTATAATAACAGTGAATATGTTGGGTATCAATGTACGTTGTCTCTTACACAGTGGAAGTGAGGTGAGTGCGAGATCTCAGTCCTTCTTTGATGCATTACCTGGTAAAGACAAGCTTACCGTAATGAGGGTATCAGGACTAAGAATAATTGGTGCTACTGGCAAGGTGTCAAAAACGGTAAAACAAGAAGCTTTGCTACCCTTTAACATTAATGGTAATTTGATTGATCATCCATGCTTAATTTTAAATAATCTCAGTATTGAGGTTTTAATTGGCATAGATTTCTTGTCAAAATATCAGGGTGTTGTTGACTTTTTAAGAAGCCAGTTGAAAATGGTCTTGCCGATAACGGGAGTGAAATATCTGAAAATATCTGCGTATTTCCCCCAAGGAAATATGAGTGAACGTATTATGAGAGAATTGAATAGGCTTTGCCGGACTTATTGTGCTCGGAAACACTGAAGTTGGGCAGAGAACATGAAGTATTTTCAGAATGTAATTAACAACTTAAGGCATGATGCAACTGGTTTTGCTCCTTGCGAATTGATGTTTGGTCAAGAACCGCACAATGTGATTGCAGATATGGTAGAATTCCCTATTCTAACGCAAATATGCACAGACGAGAAGAAGTTAAAGGCTAGGGCAAATATAAGAAAAAGAGCATTGGAAAGGAAGAAGCGCCATGACGCAAAAGCTATCCCACCAGTTTAGAAATAGGTCAGTTAGTCCTAGTCAAAACCAAGGAAAATCAAAGAAAATAAATGCAGAAACAAAGAAATTCATGTTCGTATACCAAGGACCTTTCAGGATCATAGGAAAATCACATGCCAATGCATATAGGCTAGAGTACCTTTAGAGTAAAAAGCTATTAGTTCATAGGTAGTGAATGAATTCTGTAGGGAGGAGGTTGTTCTGTAACCTCTACACAGTGTGGCAGCTGTGCAGTCCCAGCTGGGTGAGATCTTCTTTCCCATTTCAGGTCTCTATTTTCATCTTTCCTATCCACCAAAATTTCGGCTCTTACTCTCAAATACTAAAATCTTCCGGTATGACAATGAAGCCAGCATTAAGCTAATGAATTCTGTAGGGGGGAGGTTGTTCTGTAATCTCTACACAGTGTGGCAGCTGTGCAGTCCCAGCTGTGTGAGATCTTCTTTCCCATTTCAGGTCTCACTCTATCTTCATCTTTCCTATCCACCAAAGTTTCGACTTCTTCTTTGTAATACAAAAATTTTCCGTCATGACTATCAGGCCATGAGTTCTGTAACCTTTCTATCTACCGATTAGTGAAGAAAATACCTAATGTGACAAACCTAACAGTCACATAAACAACAGATCAGTATGATTTAATTTAGATACAAAGGTATTTGAGTAACAAGTATGTATAGAACCCTGGTAATATTATAAGTACAAAGTTGTTGTTTTATTGGAAATGGTCTACCAACAGTGATTTAAAAAGATATACAAATTCGTGTACCAGCAGGATCTGAAGTGGCAGTGAAACCTATTGTATGCTGTAGAGCTAACTAATTAATAGTAAAAGAGATTGCTTAGTGTTATAAAAAATACGCAGCTAAGTTGTAAGAATGAACTCACCTTGTGTAGCAAGGAATGGCAGTGTAATAGAATTGAACGGTGTTTGTGGTTGAGACGTGAAGGACACGTCCTGGAAATATTTATAAGGTTGGAGCTGGCCGTTATTTGGTGTAGTGTGTGACAGGACACACCTACATGTATTGACGTTATGAGTTGGAGGCGTGAATGCGACCATAGGTACCCTTATGTTAGATGAGACAGAGCAGCTCATAGTGTCCTATAGGTTTAAGGAATTTTGCGTTACGCTCGGCCATAATTACTTAATGCACTTTAGTGGTAGGTCGAGAGAGACTATCTGTGGTTTCAGCATCCAATCAAGTGGAAATGGATTGCAACGTGAGCAAACTAATCAGCTGCAATACACTATAGATATGAAATAAATGAGCTGTCCTATGCGTTAACTGTTAATAGAGTGAGTGTTAAATAAGTACATACACTAGCAACATAATTGAGTAACATAATGGCAGACGTGAAACATTATTTATAGCTCAGCATAAATACACTTCGATGAAGTAAGTACATAACTGCAGATGTGGAACTGACACAGCAGCAGAGGACCAATAAGTTGATTTAGTAGTCATCTAAACGTAGTGTGTTTTGAACACTCAGAACTGCACTATTAGCACAAGTTGCCCAGATGTACAAAGAGGCTGAGAAGACAACAACTGCTAATCAAATATACTCATACTATCTCTAAGAATAGGGTAATCGAAGATGAGTCAGTTAAGTAAATAAAATACAGATTTGTCAGGAATGTACCGAGCATTGGTTCAGTGTTCCGGGCCAGAAATAATAAATTGAGATTAAATAGGATTTATGATTGTATGCCTTGAGCTTAATTTTTCTCTAGTACGTGTCTAACGGCGTTTTGAGCCATTTGTTTACCGATTTTATGACAGTTATGTAACTGCGAGAATAAAATTGAAAAAGTTCTGTTAACTTTGTTCCAGTAACATATTGGAAGATAAAATGTATATATCCCCATTTCATTGTGACCCACCCTTAGATATTAAGTGAACAGAGTCTGAGGCACTCTTTTTGTTTGTTCTACAGAGCAAACCAGATAACGGCAGCCTTGTAGCTGCGTGAAAGCGTGGAGTGACTTGGACACAACTCACAGTGACCCGTCTCCTTTCCCCATGTAATTTAGAGTGAACGTGAAGGACGTACACCATAGCAACTTCCCCTCCCCTACCCTTGTGAATGGAAGTGTAGAACGCCAGCCAAAACGGCTACAACCACGTGTGTGAAAATGAAATTGTCGTGATTTGTGAAATGTTCTGTCAGGTTTAGAAAAGACTGCTAAGATATAATTATCTGTTTATGTATCATGAATAACTGTGTTATGTTTTTTGAAATTGTGTATGTAAAAATATTTACAGAGAATTTAATGGATTTAAGACTTTCATAATTTTACAAATTTTATGTGTTTGTCTGTCTAACGCAATATGTAAGCCACAGTGTCATTGATTTTGCTTAAATTTTGAGTGATAACGTTGCTTAAGAGGCAGTGAATATGCCAGCAGTTTAAATAATTGAAGTAGGTAATAAGTTATCTTTTAATATCTCTATATGCTTACATTTCAATTTTAATTTTTCGTAGGGAGTTAAGCTGTACTCTTGCTTCCCTTTTTGTAATTAATTTTTTTTCATTTACATTCAGAAAAATTAAGTAGAGGGTGATGTAGGGAAGCAGCCTACTCACGCCTTATAAAATTCAAATCAGTCTTTCCATTGTGTGCCAGCCAGTCCGCTGTAACTAGCTCTGACATCATAAATGTTGCGCAATACTTTAAAAATCAAGTAAATAACCTGAAACGTTTCTAGCATGTCAGGAGTCATTCTAAATCAATATGTGTTGAATATCTGTTCAATAACTTTAACCATTTTCGAAATTTGGACGTTTTTCTGTAAAAAGCATTGGCGCAACAGAAATGAGCTAGAAACTTAAAAATTTATATTTAGATTCCTTTTGCATAATAATTTAGTAGAAACAGTATTCTGGATCCCACAAATTAAAATTTTAGTTGATATTCATGATTTTCTGGGTTTTATCTTATAAATTAAGGAAGCAAGGTAGATTAAGTAGGCGAATAAATAGAGCTAGGATGTTTAAATTTAAGTAGAAGGGAGACCCGCTATAATCACAAAGATGTGAGAAGTTTCAACTGAATTACTATAAAACTATAGCGATAGCGTATCTCCAAAGAGGAAGTTCAGAGCTCGTCTACTGTGTGTAGTGTAATTAAATTAATTATCTCGCCCAAAATATTTGACGTAGCCATGTCAGACTTTTATTATGATTACTTACCTGTGTGCTGATTGCACATATAAATTGAGAGCTTCATCGGCCATCAGCAAAGGAAGTAATGATTTATTCGATAACTTCAAGTGGTGCATTACTAGCCCAGTGGTTAGTCAGGAGAGCAGATTTGATCAGGCATTCCCTTAGCCATCCGCACCGCAGCTTTACATGTAAGAACGCTGCACGAGAAAAAGAAGGCCCCCAGTTCTCTCCAGACACAGATTAGCGCACCACCTGTGCCGGAAGTCGCGTCGCGTCGGTATTGTTGATATAAACAGCCCCTCGGATGCCATAATAAGTTACTCGGGATATGCGTAACCATGAAATCGTTTTCGAGTGAAGTGATAATTTTGGGATGACGTTAATGATCTATCTTTAGTTTGCGTATGCCGTATTTTCATGTGCCGCCGTAGGACAGACATTCTACCATTATTAGCGTGGCGTTTGATGAACATTATCATCAAATTATGGCGAGCATTCACTTAAACATTTGATTTGAACAGTTATAGTGGCATCAGCGCATTAGACTCTGAACTGCTCTGGTAGCTGGATTGTGTGGATTCTTTTTGGCCTGTGACTTTCAGAATACAGTGAACATTTTAGAGAGAATGGTTTTTGATTATGAATCCCAGACAAATTCCTCAGAGCTATAAGCTGTAGCTATAAATGTATTTCTCAGATGAATTGGGCACTAGGAATTCTAATTACAGGCTTCACGTTTTGCTAATCACTTTCTGGTTGCCAATATTGTAGTTAGAGAGCCAGTGTTGAGAACGGCAAACAGCATAAATACAAAACATTTATTCTATTATTCAACCCGCCGCCCCGCAGTAGGTATCGCTTATCGTGAGGGTATGATAGTAACTATGCCTAAGGCTGCTACAACGAATTTTGGGACATGTAGGCGAATGTTTTTTGCATATTTATAGTGTCTGTATTCTTTAGTGTCAGTATAGTTGGATGCAATACCATAGGAAGTATAACATTAACGGGAAACATAGTAAAATTTTTGCCGGACCGGTGTTCCAACTAGTCGCGAGCTGTCGCCTTTATCGCTTCGACTATCCGACCACGCTCGCTGCATCAACCCCAAATCTCCATATATCCCAACGTCTGCTTCCCAAAGTGTTCGCACAATTATGTGATTCTGCCACAAGGAGAAACTTATCTATTTTTTCGCCAGGTTTCCTTGGCTTTGTCATAAAATCCTGAATTCGGTCTTCCGAATCTGTTTCACCGCGGTAGATCGTAACACAGTCCCTCAATTCAGTCATCATAAAAACTTCGAAATGACAGATATTGAGATAGTTGATCGCGGAACAGAAAAGCAACTACAGTCACTCCGTAGACGAAAGGCATCGGGACCAGACGAGGTACCTTCACGACTCTACGAAGATTACGTGAAAGAACTTGCTCCTCTTGTAGCGGCAGCTTATCGTAGGTCGCCAGAGCAACGAAGGGAACCTAGCAACCGGGAGAAAGCGAAGATCATCCCAGATTCCAAGAAGGGTCTGTAACCTCCCCCTCACTTATCGACCTTAATGACAGTGAAAAATTAAACCGCGTGTACCTAATGGAAATTTGGGAAAGCAATCGTCACCGAAGTTAATCTGTCGGTAAAGAGGGAGGAATGGGTTACATCTAAATGAAAGGAAAAATGCAAATGAAACTGGTGGAAATTAATTTTGAAAAGGGTAAAGTTAGTAAAGAAAGTAAATGTGCGGCCGTTACGTTAACAATTAACTAGCAGTAATTAGATATTTGAAATCTGGGGGAAATTATGGTGGCCAGTCCTAAGGACAATTACTATAGTAACTGAAAAAGAAAGGTTATTACACATATAATTAGCACTAGAAGCGTGGCAACTGAAGGTTGACAGGTGTAATGTGAAAACTGAAAGTTTGTCAGAAGTAATAAATTTCGCTACACTCTGACTTAATTTAGCAAAAGAATTAATAAAACTGGAAAATCGAAAGTTAATTTAGTGACTGAAGTTAATAGTGAGCTTTCTTTCTGAAGCACATCGAAATTCAGTAAAATACGGTAAGTCTTGGACTACCTCAACAATCATTTCAAACGCAACTTGACTCTACGCAATTTAGAAATAAGAGATTTAACTTTGAACTTGAATTAAATGATTCTGAACAGTTAACAATAGTAAAATTTTGTACGTACCAAGCTGAGCTGCAGTCACAGGTAAGCTAAAATACGGTAACAAAACTCGCACTCTTAATTTGTGCTTGTGTAATCTAAATATTGTAGCCAGCTATGAATACTTTAACTGAACTTTGAAATTAAGGGAGTGAAATCGAATTATAATGCTTTAATGCTGGCGTTTGAATTTCAACGACACTCGGCTTCATTCCGGAAAAGGAAGGGACCCTGCTTGGCAATGCAATTGGGACAATGAGCAACAAAAAATGTTCAAATGTGTGTGAAATCTTATGAGACTTAACTGCCCAGGTCAGCAGTCCATAAGCTTACACACTAGTTAACCTAAATTATCCTAAGGACAAACACACACACCCATGCCCGAGGGAGGACTCGAACGTCTGCCGGGACCAGCCGCACAGTCCATGACTGCAGCGCCTCAGACTGCTCGGCTAATCACGCGCGGCAATGAGCAACAAAGTTTCATGCTACGGTGCTGTAATTTTGTGATTTGAACAGTTTGAAAAGCTGATGTCTGCCATACAGTTCTGAAACTTTACGTGCTTTTAGTCTTCCTTGTTGGTTGAGTGAAGGTTTGAAGTCGCCGATCGAGGAGGTGGCGACAGTCACTCATTGTCGGCCGTCGCTGTTGCAGAAGCTGGATGTTGGCGCGCCTTCTTCTCGACACAGTGACCAGGCGAAACGGGCTCTTGATGTGTGCCAGCTAATGGTTCCCGTCCGCGACACCGTGCTAGAAACTACCATAGCCAGTCGATCGCAATTACATGCTGCCAAACCCCGAAAGCCCGGCAACTTGCGGGAGCGTCACACAAACACCTGCTCAATCGCACTACTCCAACCAGACTCCCCCTCGCTGCCCGCGCTCCACGCGGCAGAGTTAACACTACCAAAGATCCTACACACTTTCGTTCTTCACACGACCTATCGATGTATTCGTTCGATAGCATAGTTTTCCCTAGGCAAGACCCAGCGTAAAAATACAAATAATATTTACGAAACAAACCAATTATACATCGACATGAGTGCATAAATATATATATACAAACAGTAAAACAATTACAATATATAAAGAGACAGAAATGTCATATCTTGAGGTAACAAAACAAGGAAAAAAAATAATAGTACAATAGATGGAAATAGGAGGATACGCATTTCCGGCGTTACACGTGCCCCACATTGTCTGAGGATGTTCGTGTAACCTAAACAGACTCAGAAAATGTCCCAAAAAAGAAACAGCGGAAATGCATGTGCTAAAACATCATCAAAAGTTAGCATTCGTCTAATTAAGCATAAATCAATTTTTAGACCATAATAATTGAGTTGAGATACTCCTAATCTTATTCCACTCTGTCATCTTGCACAAAATAAAACTGGTTGACAACTTATTAAAATTCATAGAAAACATAGAAAATGGTTTAACTATTCTAAAATCGTCAAAATTCGTAACACTATCAAGAAATGGAATATTATTTACAAAATTAATCAGAGTACGTGGCCATAAAAACAGGTAGATTAAAATACGCAAATTAATTATTAATTACATATTATACACATTTTTATATAACCTTTTCGTAATTAATATTCTCGTCATGAGAGTCCAATTAAAGCTAAACAAGAAAACAATATTCAGCAAATCGACAAAAACATAAATATTGAGAGCAGAATTCTTTCACATCAGCTGTCCGGGAAGAAAAACTATTCCGCCTTTCGTACCCGCAAGTACAAAGAATACCGAGAGCGGCACAAGAGCCAACAGCGGCACAAGAGCCGACAGCGGCTCCGCCACACCAGAGTTGTTGCGCCCGCCTGTGCGGCACGCTTGATCTCACTCGCCTGCGTAACGGCATTTCCAGAACGTCCGTTTCACTGAATTCTTTCGGAAAAACTCACTCCCGAGTAATCTCAAGGAGTCCATTAACACTATCACAGTGGATAACTCAACACTGTCCATCATCACACATATGTACTAGCCTGAAACTTAAAACAGCGTCTAAGTACATCGGCAGTGACTAGTAAATCACATATTTATGAAATCTTACAGCTAGTTACAAAATCATATTTACATTCCTTAATCTACAGTGACTCAGCTGAAAACTTAAACTAGCAGCTTGGATTTTTCAAATGATTATTAATCAATTGCTCTTAAATCATTCAGTCAAAATTAATTACTTATTAATTACAACTTCTTTAATGACCTCTCGGTCAGGCATAAGCATGGCAACCTAGCAAATCCTTAAATCTTACACTCTATATTTACATACTGTACAAATTACCCATTCTGTGGTATTAATCAATCCTAGGCTGGTACAATTTCAAGTCTACAGTGTTCCGTATACCTAATAGTTTTCCAGAGCTTGGATACTCTAAGCAATAAGCATTTGTGTGAGGTATACCAATGTCTTTATATGGTCCATTATAAAAAAACTTAAATTTAGAGATTTCATTGTCTATCTCGCTCGATTTCTCATGAGCTTTTACAAGTACTAAGTCTCCGATTGCAAACTTAGCAAAACGCGCTTTAGCGTCATGACGACGTATGCGAGCATCGGCTTTTAGCTTCATTATTTCTCGCAAACGATCTTTTTTCACACCAATACAAATGTCAATCCGTGGAAGGAATTTGATTATCTCTTGCAATTCACTTTCTACACTTTTGTCAATGCCGAGATTCCTCACTTTACGGCAGTTCAAATTCACTCCTACGTCAATGTCATCCGGCCAGTTAACAATGTGTATAGGCTGGTATTGCCTATGCACACCGTCCCCTGCCTCGTCAAAACTAACTACTATTGTTTTATCTTGGGACGTACATGTCAAAGTTTTGGTTTCGCAATTAATCACTGCACGGTACTTTAATAGCCAATCTAACCCGATAATTACTTCCGTAGTTAAGTCTGGTACGACGACAAACTCTTATTCAAATCGTGTCCCACATATCTCGAAGTTGACAAAAATCTGATTTGTGACCGGTTTACTGACCTTCCCAGTAGCACCGATAATTTTCACTCCTGTTACTGGCATAACTGCGATGCCGGGTGTGTCTTTCAGTAACTCAAATTTTTCCCAGATACAGCACTCAATTCTGCACCGGTGTCAATCAACACGTTTAGTTGTAGGTCGTGCATATTAACAGACACTACTATCTGTCTACACTTGTCCTCGACTGTTTCCTTATTTTCCCACAGTAAATCCTCGTCTATATCCAGGTCATTCCAGAAAAAACCATCCGGCTTTGATCCTAAATCCGGCTTATCTGGCGGCTTTTTCAGCCTCTGTTCACATACAGTTTTAATTCCAACACGTTTGTCCTGAGGCTTAGTCTGTAGCTTCGCCTCCAATACCGAAACCTTTTCCTGTAACTCGTCAACTAGTGAGTGTTGCTTTGCTATCAATTCACTAATTGTCACCTTCGTTGATTCCTCTTTGGCCAGATTGATCTCATCTGCCAACCTACCTGGAGGAATGTGCCCAGTAGCATCTGAAATTACTTCCTCTGGATCTGCGCAACCCACACTGCTACCGTCTGGCCGCATAACGTCAGCTTTAACCTCATATACGCTGTAATCTACGTGCTTTTCTACCAATCGTGTCCGGCTATCACTAAAATTCTCGTAATCTTTCTCCTCAATACTTTCGCAATGTTTAAACTGGGGTTTTGCGTCGGATGGGTCGCCCATTTCTACCACTATAACTTTCGGTAAAGTCTGCCGGTCAGGGCGAGAACTTTCCGTTACTACTTCAACATCCAACTCCTGCGGGACGAAACACGACGAATCTTGCTCGTGCTCCCCATTAACATCAACTATTTCTGGTAAAGTCTGCCGGTTAGGGCCAGAACTTTCTATCACTTCACAAACACTATCTTCCTGCGGGACGAGACGCGGCAAATCCTGCCCGCGCTCCCCATAAACACTTCTCCCGTACAGGCCCCTATAATCTCTTAGTTCGTCGTATAAGCGACCGAACTGCCTTAACCAGACCTCATCCCTCTCTGCATCCCCTCGCTCAATAACGGACGTGTTATCCGACATCTGATCTTCTCTCAACAATTGCGAATCATTCTTAAACTCAATCTCCAGTTCCGCTGTGGGTGTTACAGCCGCCACTTTATAATCGTTTTCCGGAACACTACTTAAATTGCTCTCACTGACAGTGAATGTATTTTCTACCGCCGTGTCTACAGCTGATCTACTACTTCTGGGCGCACTCCTTTCTCCTAACACTGGCACACTCTCCCGCCGTTGATTATTCCATACGGAATTTTCATAACGACGACACCTGGGTTTTCTCCTGTTATTGGGCCGCCAAAATTTCTCCACGCCCGGTCGGCCCCTCACCGGCGCGGCTAATGGTTTCCCTGTCTCGTCCCAGCAGATACGCTCCCCGGATGCTGCTGAGGCGGCTGATCACACCCTCCGGCGTTATTACTATTCTGCGAAGCCCGTATCACGCTAGTATGATACTGGTTTCCGTCATTCCTGTTATTATTTGCATTGTATCGATTGTCATTACGGCCCGAACCACTATTGTTATTGCTGCCAAGATTGCGGTATGCATTATTCCCATAGTTGTCGTTGTTGTGGTTGCTGTGGTACCCGTTGTTGTTACCACGGCCTCTACCACTGTCCCGATTATTGCACCAATTGTCCTCGTCCTCAACTCTTTCCAGGAAATCATTGATTGTCCTGTAATTGCTTCCTATGTAGCGTTTTGTATCATCTGGAAGCTTCTTGTAGAGTTCCCAGACTATATCGGATTCCGTGCGGCGATCACGCAAATATTCCAACTTGCGGATCCAGCCCTCACAAAACTCCTTCATCGAGCAGCGCGAATTCGCATCGAAAGGCCTCGATACGACAAATTCGCGCCAGACATTGCTATTTTTGCTCCGACCAGTATTCAGCCAGAAACAAATTTTTAAACTCGTCAAAAGTCAGGTTCGTAATGTTGAGGTTTAAGCCCCAACGCTTGGTATCACCAGCCAACACATCAATAACCGCATTAATTTTTCTCTCATTAGTCCATGATCTGGGTAAAACTTTTTAACAATTTTTAATGAAATCCGTCGCGTGTATACCGCCTTTTTTCAAGGGGTCGAACCGCTCCTCTTTCGTCAACAATTCCGAACAATGTGCACAGATTGGCACATAGCTCTGTTTTTCGTCAAGTTTCTTTTCTAATTCCGACACACTCGTAATTACTTGGCAAGTGGTTGTCATAAGCGTTTCTACTTCCCTTTTTTTCTCTTCGCAGGTATTAGCCTGCTTCGTCACTTTGGTATCTACTTCGGATACTAAAGCCTTTAAAGTTTCCACCTTCTTTTGAACCTCTTTTTTCACTAATTAAATTTGTTCCGTCACCTTATTCTCGATGATCGGAGCAACTGCTTCTCCTACACTTTTTTTGATTCTGCTAATTTCGGAATTAAAACGCGTATTTATGCTCGCAATTTCCGCCTGAACCCCTATGATTTCCTGTTTAAGATTACCGATTTCGGTATTAATCACAACAATATCTTCTTTGATTTTATCAACTTTTGCGTTAACAACTCCAACATTGTTGTTAACAACATAAATAGCTTTGTTCTGATTGTCTAGCTTCCTGTCAATTTTTTCAGACTGAGCTTCTTGCTTGGCAGACTGAGCTTCTTGCTTGGCAGCCTGAGCTTTAATTTCTGCCGATTGATTTTCTATCTTGCTAGACTGAGCCTTGATTTCGTTAATCAAAACATTCAATAAATCAGCTTAATTCCCGGAAAATACCCGTTTTACTTCCGTAGCGGCTTCCTCTTTAAATGTCCCCGCGTATTCGTCATCAAGGGGTTCAGATTTGATTTTAACTTCCGATTCCGAAACATTTTCTAAAGTTTGGAATTCCATTTCTGCTCTTTGTTGCGTTTCGGCGGTCGCGTCTTTCACGCTAGCCGCCTGCCCCTGAACAATGGGTACCGCGGTGCGAGTTTCCCATTGCTCGACCGATTGTTCAGTATCCAAGTCTACCAAATTTTGCTAATTGTTGCCTTCACTCATTTTAATAATTTTCAATATAAACCCTGGAGATACTAAAAGGTACCAGATAGATTATATAATGGTAAGACAGAGATTTAGGAACCAGGTTTTAAATTGTAAGACATTTCCAGGGGCAGATGTGGACTCTGACCACAATCTATTGTTTATGACCTGTAGATTAAAACTGAAGAAACTGCAAAAAGGTGGGAATTTAAGGAGATGGGACCTGGATAAACTGAAAGAACCAGAGGTTGTATAGAAATCCTTGGGTAACAGAAGAACTATTGAATTTAATTGATGAAAGGAGAAAATATAAAAATGCAGTAAATGAAGCAGGCAAAAAGGAATACAAACGTCTCAAAAATGAGATCGACAGGAAGTGCAAAATGGCTGGCTAGAGGACAAATGTAAGGATGTAGAGGCTTATCTGACTAGGGGTAAGATAGATACTGCCTACAGGAAAATTAAAGAGACCTTTGAAGATAAGAGAACCACATGTATGAACATCAAGAGCTCAGATGGAAACCCAGTTCTAAGCAAAGAAGGGAAAGCAGAAAAGTGGAAGGCTTATATAGAGGGTTTATACAAGGGCGATGCACTTTAGGACAATATTATGGAAATGGAAGAGGATGTAGATGAAGATGAAATGGGAGATACGATACTGCGTGAAGAGTGTGACAGAGCACTGAAGGACCTGAGTCGAAACAAGGCCCCCGGAGTAGACAACATTCCATTGGAACTACTGACGGCCTTGGGAGAGCCAGTCCTGACAAAACTCTACCATCTGGTGAGCAAGATGCATGAAACAGGCGAAATACCCTCAAACTTCAAGAAGAATATAATAATACCAATCCCAAAGAAAGCAGGTGTTGACAGATGTGAAAATTACCGAACAATCAGTTTAATAAGCCACAGCTGCAAAGTACTAACGCGAATTCTTTACAGACGAATGGAAAAACTGGTAGAAGCCAACCTTGGGGAAGATCAGTTTGGATTCCGTAGAAATACTGGAAGACGTGAGGCAATACTGACCTTACGACTTATCTTAGAAGAAAGATTAAGGAAAGGCAAACCTACGTTTCTAGCATTTGTAGACTTAGAGAAAGCTTTTGACAATGTTGACTGGAATACTCTCTTTCAAATTCTAAAGGTGGCAGGGGTAAAATACAGGGAGCGAAAGGCTATTTACAACTTGTACAGGAACCAGATGGCAGTTATAAGAGTTGAGGGACATGAAAGGTAAGCAGTGGTTGGGAAGGGAGTGAGACAGGGTTGTAGCCTCTCCCCGATGTTATTCAATCTCTATATTGAGCAAGCAGTAAAGGAAACAAAAGAAAAATTTGGAGTAGGTATTAAAATCCATGGAGAAGAAATAAAAACTTTGAGGTTCGCCGATGACATTGTAATTATGTCAGAGACAGCAAAGGACTTGGAAGAGCAGTTGAACGGAATGGATGGTGTTTTGAATGGAGGATATAAGATGAACATCAACTAAAGCAAAACGAGGATAATGGAATGTAGTCGAGTTAAGTCGAGTGATGCTGAGGGTATTAGATTAGGAAATGAGACACTTAAAGTAGTAAAAGAGTTTTTCTATTTGGGGTCAAAATAACTGATGATGGACGAAGTAGAGAGGCTATAAAGTGTAGACTGGCAATGGCAAGGAAAGCGTTTCTGAAGAAGAAGAATTTGTTAAAATCGAGTATAGATTTAAGTGTCAGGAAGTTATTTCTGAAAGTATTTGTATGGAGTGTAGCCATGTATGGAAGTGAAACATGGACGGTAAATAGTTTGGACAAGAAGAGAATAGAAGCTTTTGAAATGTGGTGCTACAGAAGAGTGCTGAAGATTAGATGGGTAGATCACATAACTAATGAGGAAGTATTGAATAGGATTGGGGAGAAGAGAAGTTTGTGGCACAACTTGACCAGAAGAAGGGATCGGTTGGTAGGACATGTTCTGAGGCATCAAGGGATCACCAATTTAGTATTGGAGGGCAGCGTGGAGGGTGAAAATCATAGGGGGAGACCAAGAGATGAATACATTAAGCAGATTCAGAAGGATGTAGGTTGCAGTAGGTACTGGGAGATGCAGAAGCTTGCACAGGATAGAGTAGCATGGAGAGCTGCATCAAACCAGTCTTAGGACTGAAGACCACAACAACAACAACATAAATAACAAATCTCAAATCTAATTAGGATTCCTCCCACTACATAATCTCGCTGACGTAACTATCTGTTCGTAACCAATACTTTGTTACGACATTTGCACCAAACAAAATTCGTGTCCAAACAACCTCAAATCTGAAGATTTTCCTGTCACCAGGTCGCCACGTGTAACCTCCCCCTCACTTATCGATCTTAATGCCAGTGAAAAATTAAACCGCGTATACCTAACGGAAATTAGGGAAGGCAATCGTCACCGAAGTTAATCTGTCGGTAAAGAGGGAGGAAAGGGTTACATCTAAATGAAAGGAAAAATGCAAATGAAACTGGTGGAAATTAATTTTGAAAAGGGGTAAAGTTAATAAAGAAAGTAAATGTGCGGCCGTTACGTTAACAATTAACTAGCGGTAATTAGATATTTGAGATCTGGGGGAAATTACGGTCGCCAGTCCTAAGGACAATTACTATAGTAACTGAAAAAGAAAGGCTATTACACATATAATTAGCACTAGAAGCGTGGCAACTGAAGGTTGACAGGTGTAGTGTGAAAACTGAAAGTTTGTCAGAAGTAATAAATTTCGCTACTCTCTGATTTAATTTAGCAAAAGAATTAATAAAACCGGAAAATCGAAAGTTAATTTAGTGACTCTTAATTTGTGCTTGTGTAATCTAAATATTGTAGCCAGCTATGAATACTTTAACTGAACTTTGAAATTAAAGGAGTGAAATCGACACTCGGGTTAATTTCGGAAAAGGAAGGGACCCCGCTTCGCAATGCAATTGGGACAATGAGGAACAAAGGTTCATGCTACGTTGCTGTGATTTTGTGATTTGAACAGTTTGAAAAGCTGAGGTCTGCCATACAGTTCTGAAACTTTACGTGCTTTTAGTCTTCCTTGTTGGTTGATTGAAGGTTTGAAGTCGCCGATCGAGGAGGCGGCGACAGTCACTCATTGTCGGCCGTCGCTGTTGCAGAAGCTGGATGCTGGCGCGCCTTCTTCTCGACACGGTCACCAGGCGAAACGGGCTCTTGATGTGTGCCACCTAATGCTTCCCGTACGCGACACCGTGCTAGAAACTTCCATAGCATGTCGATCGCAATTACATGCAGCCAAACTGCGAAAGCCCGGCAACTTGCGGGAGCGTCACACAAACACCTGCTCAATCGCACTACTCCAACCAGAGTCCCCCTCGCTGCCCGCGCTCCACACGGCAGAGTTAACACTACCAAAGATCCTACACACTTTCGTTCTTCACACGACCTATGGATGTATTCGTTCGATAGCATAGTTTTCCCTAGGCAAGACCCAGCGTAAAATACAAATAATGTTTACAAAGAAAACCAATTATACATCGACATAAATCCATATATATATATTAAAACAATTACAATATATAAAGACACAGAAATGTTATATCTTCAGGTAACGAAATAAGGAAAAAATTATAGTTCAATAGATGGAAATAGGAGGATATGCATTTCCGGCGTTATAGGTCGTAGGACATATGCACATCATTATAGTTCTAAATCGTTGCAGTCCATCTGTTGTGGAATTATGGGATATGTTTTATGCTCACATATTGTCACGATTTTGTAGAACGAAAATATTTTCTATAAAAAAGTCGACGTGGATTCCACAGAGATCTAGCGAAACTCAGCTCGCTCTGTTGTTCCATGTGATACTGGTGCTCAGATTGATACCTTGTTACTCGACTTCAGCAAGGCTTTTTACACTGTCCCACTGTGTCGTTCACTTAAAAAAAAAAAAATACGAGCTTACCGAATATTGGACGAGATTTACGACAGTGTTCCACAGGTCTTTGCAGACAGAACTCAACCTCAACACATCGCTCTCAACGGAACAAAATAGACACAAATACTCGTAAAGGATAATTTCTGGAATACCCTAAGGAAGTGTGACAGGACTGTTACTGTTTACAATATATGTATATATATATATATATATATATATATATATATATATATATATATATATAATGCTAGAAGACAGTAAAGATCTGCGGAAGGACCTACAGAGAACTGATGAATGGTGCCGACTCTGGCAGTTGACCTTAACGTAAGTAAATGTAACATATTGAGCATACACCGGGAAAGAAATCCCTACTGCAAAGCTACACTACCGATGGGAAATTGCTGGAAACAGTAACCACAGTAAAATATCAAGGAGGATCTATCGTGAGCGACCTTAAGTAGATGTTTACAAAAACAGATCGAAGGTAAAATAGGTGCGAGACAGATTCTTAGGAAGAATCTTTAGGAAATGTAATTCATATACTGAAGAAATGGATTACAAGGTGCTTGTTCGACCAATTCTTGCATACTGTTCATCAATATTTGATCCTTACCGGGTAGGACTGATAGAAGAGACCCAGCCAAGGGCGGCGCATTTCGTCACATGATCGTGTGTTACACGCGAGAGCGTTGCAGATGTGCTCAGCGAACATCAGTGGCAGACGTTACAAGAGAGGCGTTGTGCATCACGGAGAGATCTCCTGCTGAAATTTCCAGTGAGTACTCTTCCGGAATGAGTTGGACAACATATTACTTCCTCTTATCCATGCCTCGCGAAATGCCCACAACGCGAAAAATAGGTAAACTAGACCTAACACAAAAGCAAAGATCTTATCGTCTCGTCACTTCAGTTTCAGTCATCTCACTACTGGTGGAAATTTTAGGCACCTAACGCTTGAGTGTGCGTAACTAACAAGCCGATTAGCTACTAGGTTCGAATCTGCGTGCAACACAAAACTTTATACCACGACATTTCAAGTTTAAACATACGCTTATTTTGTTACTAGTGACTGAATCCATATTTAAGATGTTTCGTGTTTAGGTAGCAGGAGCGATAGTTGCTGGATGGGACTCCTAGATCACAGTACAGTTCAAAAAGTTTCGTCATGTGATATCAAGTTGAATCCTGGTTTTTCAATTATCATTCATTGTCTTAATTTTGGGTTTCCAAGCATGAAAGTCTATGTCGTCCTTAATCATGTGTTTTGTGGTATTTGAATTCTTCTAGTTCTGATTTGTATTTGTACAGATAGCTGTACATAGCAATTTTCTCTAGTATTGTATTATTGTAACTATTTTCTTCAGGTTAAACGACGGTAGTGGAAAGAGAGCGGAGCACATGCAAGACAGTAACGTTATGAGGACTGCACACAAATCAAGCGGACGCAATTCAGTCCGCCTGGATAATTTTGTGCATGATAATACTTCGGCAGTTGTAGTCACCAAGCATAAACTTAACTTGCTGTTAGTTGCAGTTGGTGGGTTCTTCAAACGTGAAGTCGACATTGGGAGGCTTGTAGATGGAAGTTCCGAAAAAAAGGGGCGAATATACTGAAAAAAGGTGATGCTATCTCTCTCATTCGGTGAGCTTGATCTGATAGGTTTGGTCTGGTGTAGACAGTACTGCTCTATTCACCATGGGGCCCATCCAAAAGAAGCTACACTTCTGGCATTTTGAATCGATGACAGTTACACCCCGGTGAGTCTCTTAAACTAGAAAGATATCACATTTACATCCCTTACACCAATCAGGCAGTAAGGTCTCCTTGGCACGAGAAAGAACTTGAAATGAACCTTTTATGAATCTATGAAAGGATCTATGCGCGAAGAAAACAACTGCCACCTTCATACGTTAGCAAAAGATGTGGCCCAGAGACCGAGAACATTCTGGCTCTATGTAAAATCGCTAAGTGGGTCTAAGGCTTCCATCCAGTCGCTCCTTGATCAGTCGAGGGCAACAAAATGTACGCTGAAGTTTTAAATTTCCCGTTCCGGTAATCGTTCACGTAGGGAATCGTACAAACACACGGTCGTTTTACCGTCTGAAAACTGCCGTATCGACAAACAAGTAATAAACATCCCTGGTATAGAGAAAGAAGTGAAAAAGTAGAAAACAATTAAGTGGCCAAGTTAAGATAGAATCCAAGTTCCGTTTAACAAAGAATACTCTACAGCACTTACTGTTAGGTCCCATAGTGCTAAGAGCCTTTTTGTCCCCTCACTTAGCTTGCACATGATTTTGTGGAACCATCGAATCTGAATAAGCAATCCTAGTTGTTCAAAAATGGTTCTAATGGCTCTGAGCACTATGGGACTGCTGAGGTCATCAGTCCCCTAGAACTTAGAACTACTTAAACCTAACTAACCTAAGGACATCACATATATCCATGCCCGACGCAGGATTCGAACTTGCGACCGTAGTGTACGCGCGGTTCCAGACTGAAGCGCCTAGAACCGCTCGGCCACACTGGCCGGCTACGTCAGTTCCTTGAAGCGGAGCAACTAATTTATTGGTTCTGATGAAGACGTTGGAGAATATGGTCGGAAGCTCAAAGCTTTATTCACATTTCAAGTGGCTACAAAACTGAGAAGATTTTATACAAGGCTTCCGTCGCTAGAAATTTCACTGTCAAACCGCAATTGTCGTTATGAAACGTGTTTTACGCAAACTGCATTTCCATGAGTACTTTACATCCCAGTTGTTTATATGGTGATCGGTCATAGTGGATGAATGATACCGAAAATTCCAGACACATTTTGAAGAGTGTCTAATCTAACTTTATCAAAACGCCGTGCCCACTATTACATTAGATTAGTTTGTGGTTAGATGGACGTTATAGCTACGCGGAAGCACACGCTCAATTTCTTATGCATCTATCTGATCTTGGTATGTAAAACATTCCCGGAATTCTTGCCGCGTCAGTTCTGGATAAAATCTCGAGCTTTCGACGATTACCTCCATCGTCATCGTCAGGAGCAACTGCCTGTCTTCACTGCTGCTGTGCTAGCCTTTTTATATCCCGTGGACGGCTTCTGATTGGTCGGCTTATGATTGGTCTGCGATTACGTACTGCTGTCGCAGACGATGTCACTGTGCGTGGCAAGAATTCCGAGAATGTTTTACATATAAGTGCCGTCGCGAAAAACTTCGTTCCCGTATCTGATCTTGCGTTTACTTTCGACAACCACTGCTAGATCATCAGCGAACCGCATTCACGTTTACCGAACTCAGACTCGGAGCGATAAATTTGGAATCACTGGAAGGGGACAGACATGTTTATATGTACAAACGAGATCACTCTCACACATAAATAGACGAAAACCCGAACTCTTACTACGGGCCAGACTTCAATAGGAATGCTGGATAAATCGAACAAATTTGCAGCACACCACATGCGGGCGTTCGTCTGCCGGACCCTTTGGTGCTCCGTGTGGCTGCAGCTGTGGCCGCTGTTACACGGCCGCCCCCCCTGCTCCCTGCAGCCCACAGCTGCCTCTCAGCGCGTTCGCCCTGTGATCCGGCTATTAAAATGCAAAGAGCCGCCCTCACCTCCGGTGAATGGCGACTTTCTCGCCCCGCCGAGCAAAGCGCGTGAGACGCCGGCGGACTTAAACAGGTGTTTCCCGCTGGCCCGTGCACCACGCGCCGGAGGCGAAGAGCACGTGCACGCGATTTTCACACACACTGGCTCTCCGACGGACACTAAGTTGTATCACCTACGAGAACACTGGGTAATAAAACGACCGCAGCCAGGATCTTCAAGCATCTGTCTCGACTCTTACATGAGTGTTCGCGCAAGACGTCCAAGCAAAAAACAAAAGTCCCCGAGTTATTGGCATGCCGTAAGTATCACTGCAGATTGCATCAGTCAATGGTCACATACATTGTTTATTGGTTACACCGGTTTCCACAAAAACGCACTTATCAACTTTACGTTAGCAAGTTAAGGGGGGTAGGACGTCAAACGGGCCGACTTGGAGCATGAGAGGCACCATAGGACATTTTAACTTCAACTGTTTATACTTTCACAAATAAATTCATAAAACTTAAACAGCATGACCAGGAAGGATTCAGATTCATACTCATAGCAGTATAAGCTCAAAAATGTAACATAACACATTTTTTTACATGTGAAATTTCACCATTTTTTCACTTACTGCTGGCTGCATTTGTTGTTATAGGTACACTTTTCTTCTTAAGTAAGAGAGATTCTTCAATGACTTTTGCACAGCATACAAACCATAGTTACAGGTGTATGAAACTCTAGAAGTTATTTAATTCACGAAGAAATGAATGAACTGTTACATTTTAAACTTCATGTTTAGAAAAAAACTCAAGTTTTATAGTTAATTATCTCAATTTTTTCCACAGTTTTTTAATAGATTTGGAAAATTTTAGATTTTCATACACCTCCAACTACTGTTTGTATGCTATGAAAAATTCATGGAAGAATCTCTCTCACTTAGGAAGAAAACTGTGCCTATAGCAACAAATGCAGCCAGTAATAAGTGAAAAAATTATGAAATTTCTCATGTAAAAAAGGTAATTTGCTACGTTTTTGAACTTCCACTACGATGAGTGTGAGTCCTCAATCCTTCCTAGTCGTGCTGACAAAGTTTTATGAATTTATTTGTCAAAGTATAGACAGTAAGAATTAAAATGTCCTGTGGCGACTCTCCTGCTCCAAGTCGGCCCGTTTGACGTCCTACCTCCCTTAAATAAACATGGAACTGCTCGCATTCGGGAGGACGACGGTTCACTCCCGCGTCCGACCATCCTGATTCAGGTTTTCCGTGATTTCCCTAAATCGCTCTAGGCAAATGCTGGGATGGTTCCTTTGAAAGGGCACGGCCGACTTCCTTCCCCATCTTTCCCTCATCCCATGAGACCGATGACCTCGCTGTTTGGTCTCTTCCCCCAAACAATCCAATCCATGGAACTGCATTACATATTATTGTTACTAATCGTAGATTACATATCATTTTATAAATATAATAGAATATATAAATAATTTACCAACTGACACATGCTATTTGTATAATTTATCGCATACGCCGTGGTGTCGAAGAAGTCCGAGGGGCTCCCAGGATATTAATGTTGAGGGAATTTTTCCACAATGTTTTCATGAGGTGGAGCCCCTCCACGCTCACACCGGCATGATGGCCAACAAAATAGGTCTACTGCCATCTCTGCATAAGGGTTAGTATTCACTAAAGTGAGGTGTCGCAGGATGTGGGTACTGCGATGTTTGCGTACGTCTGGTTAGGGTTAACCATTAATACGCGCTCATCTGGAGATAGATTGGGTCGAAATCACACGAGGGGTAGCTGTTTGAAGGGCAGAGGAAGAAAAGTGCCAAGGCAAGAGCCAAGGGAAAAAAACCTCTGAGATAGTTAGGTCGGGTGGTAAGAGCAGTAGCGGTTGTCTTGCTGCCTGCGATAGGTCGTGCAAGAATAGGCTTTGTTAGTAGTGGGTATCGTGCATGTCGATACCTTGACCTTGACGTTGTGCAGTTGTGTTGCTCGGAGGCTGGCGCTGGTGCCGGTGTAGAGTCCTCGTTCAGCGTCAGCAACCTGCAACAGTTAGGTTTATTATCGTTCTTGTGTCCGATAGGTCATATACCGGAGGCACAGTGTGAGGGAATGTTGGCGGATTGTTTGTGCGTCTGTGGGCGAGGTCGTCGGTGTCCCTGCTGTGGCCTGTTGGTCGGCTCTAATAGCAGCTGGTAGTTGCCAGTCAGTATTGCTGATATGCAGGGGCTTGCCGGCGTTTGTCGCTGTTTGTGTATGTTAGTTTACCATAGGTGGTTATGCCCTAGCTAGCAGTGTCTTTGGCCGCTTGTGCTTCCGCCTATGGTTGTGATCGTAGTTTCCCAGAGTGAGGATGAAAGGATTGTTCGAGTGTCTCGAGTTCCTGTATAGTCGTGTGGCATGTTTTTGAATACTTCCTTGAGGGTATTAAGGCGGTATTCATGGTGAAGATCCACGGTGCGTGTGTAGCGTGGAGCGTTGCTAATGATTCGTAGCACCTTGTTCTGTATGATCTGCAGGCGGCGCAGTCGTGTAGGAGCTGCATATCCCCAGACGGGAGTTGCGTACGTCATCAGAGGTCTAATCAGTGTCATGTATATGGACCTCGACACCCTCCTATTCTGTGTGCTTTCACTGTTCAGCATTGGGTCGAGCTGTTCGAGCCTCGCGTGCGCTCGGTTGGCAGCGTACTCGATGTGGTCCCCCCAGGTAATTTTCCGGTCCAGCCAGACACCGAGGTATCTGACTTGTCTCGGAAACGTATTGGGCGTGTATGTAGTGTTATCGGTCTGCAGTGTTGATGTTTGCGCAGCAGTTTCGGTCTGCGTGTGAACTGAACTGCTTCGCACTTGTGGACGTTTACTTTAATACGCCATCGCTCCAACCAAGGCTCAGCTGTTCTGAGTGCTGTCTGTATTCGTGAATTGATGTTCGACGGTTTCCAATCTTGCGCAAGGATGGCGGTGTCATCCGCGTAGACGGCTAACGTCGTGTTTTGTGTTGCTGGGAAGTCGTTAATGTACAGGTTAAATAGGATGGGCCCTAGTATGCTTCCTTGGGGTACTCCACCTTGGGTACCGTGTTGTGGTGATTGTTTATCCTGCACGTTAGTGTTGAAACACCTGTTCGTGAGATATGAGTGTATGAGACGTACGAGTCCGTCCGGGAACCCAGCTTCGCTTAGTTTGCGTATGAGTCCGTTGTGCCAGAGACGGTCGAAAGCCTTTTCGATGTCCACGAACACGGCCCCTGCGGCTTTGTTCATGTTGTAGCCGTGTGTTATATGTTCGACTACGCGGAGGAGTTGTTGTGTTGTCGAGTGGTGACTCATAAAGCCGAATTGCTCCGGTCTTAGGATGTCGCTGGCGATGCAATGCCTAGCGATACGTTTTAGTATTACCTTCTCAAGAATCTTGCTGAGCGAACACAGCAGACTGATGGGTCGGTAATTTTGTGGGAGGGAGTGGTCTTTCCCTGGCTTCCTGAACATCAGGACCTTGGCCGCCTTCCAAAAGTCAGGGAAGTGTTGGTGTGTCAGGATGGCATTCGTTAAGTGTGTGAGGTATTCTACAGCTTTATCCGTGAACTCCTGGAGGACACGGTTTTGAATGCCATCAGTCCCAGGGGCTTTTCTATCGTTGGTGTGCTTGATAGCCCATGTGATTTCATTTGTGCTAGTACGTCTAATTTCGTTGCGCGATGGCTGGTCTACAAGTCGTGTAACTTCCTGGTCCGTTTCAAGTGTGAATACTGGGTCTGAGGGAACCAGATTCGGCATGAAAGACGCTGCAAGTGCTGTGGCCATAATCTCTGCCTTCTGCGTCGCGGAGCAGGCTGGGCCGTCTGGTCCTTGTAACGTGGGAACGTAATGTTTCTCCCTGGTGAAGTGTCTGGCCAGCTGCCACACGCCAGGACGTGCGGTATCTAGCCCAGCGAGTATCTGTCCCCATTGTTCGTTTTTGAATGTTTGTATTTTACCCCGTATTATCCCCTGAAATCTGTCGACGTGCTCAATGAGTCTGCCTTTTAAAGCCATAGGTACACTCTGCAGTAGCAATTTATAGACGATCACCACATCTCCCATTGTCGGTCCAGTCCACCACAGATCAAGTTCCCATGGTTTGCTGTTGGTGTGGAGAAAGCTAAGGAGTTCTGGTGGAGTATTATCATTCCGCTCTAATCTCCAAGCTTCGTGGCGATTGATACTACTGGCGATAGTCTGTTGATTCGGACAGCAGGGATGTCCTCATGAACCGGTAGCTGCTGGTTCTCGCAAATTTTCTTATATTCCCTCAGAAGATTATTCTCTCTTCTCAAGTAGGTACTGGAATGCGGCTCAGTGTAGGTAGCCAGAATATTGGAACGGACTTGATTATACTAGTAACAATCCGCTTTGTTTGATAGCTTCCTGTGGCTGTTGTTTATGCTGCAATGCTCTGTCGCTAAGTAACCAAGGTCGAGGGAGGATGATGCTAAAGTCGAAACTGCAGATCCCTACGTTGTACCTCAAAATTTCCGCAGAGTATTATTTCTTGACCTCTGTTTAGCTGCCGTCTTTATTAGATGCTCCTTAAATGACAGCATTCTGTCAAGTATAACGCCAAACTACCGTGGGTGATTCTTATGGTCCAGGCGGTTACCCTCGAAATATATGTTCATTTCTCAATTGGCAAAGACATTACTCATCTGAAAGCAAGTGGACTCAGTTTTGTTACGATTCGGTTGAAGTTCCCATTCACGAAAATACTGTCCCATTTCACTTAGGTCATTTGTTAATATGTCTTGGGTGACCTACATTTGTTTATGCTGTGTCCATATTACGCACTCAACAGCATAAACAAACTTCGTGGACCGAGTGGCTGCTATATCAGCAACATACGAGAGTTAGAACTACGTTTTCACAGGAGAAGCCACGGAAATCTCACAAGTGCATTAGTTGACACTACGAATTGTTTCTGTCTGCCGACGGCCGTCCTGGCCGTGCGGTTCTAGGCGCTTCAGTCTGGAACCGCGGGACTGCTACGGTCGCAGGTTCGAATCCTGCCTCGGGCATGGATGTGTGTGACGTCCTTAGGTTAGTTAGGTTTAAGTAGTTCTAAGTTCTAGGGGACTGGTGACCTAAGATGTTAAGTCCCATAGTGCTCAGAGCCATTTGAACCATTTTTTCTGTCTGCCGCGACCATGCGCAAAACGCTCCACTCTCCAAATCCTTCTCGCGACTGTATGTCGCGCCTTCACGTCCAGCACTTTGCATGTCCTGTCCCTTACTTCCCTGTCCTCTCCCCCGAACTGGCCGGCCGGAGTGGCCGAGCGGTTCTAGGCGCTAGAGTCTGGAACCGCGCGACCGCTACGGTCGCAGGTTCGAATCCTGCCTCGGGCATGGATGTGTGTGATGTCCTTAGGTTAGTTAGGTTTAAGTAGTTCTAAGTTCTAGGGGACTGATGACCACAGCAGTTAAGTCCCATAGTGCTCAGAGCCAACCCCCGAACTCGCTTCCATCCAGTCTCCCCAATCACGAGCACTATCATTAGCTAGAGAGCTCGCGCCATGTCTTCAAGCCAACGCACCCACACAAAGATAAAGAAACACGTTCGAAATACTGTATTTACATTTAAATAACTTGAAATTAAATAAATATTCCTACGGCTGGACCATAAACACGCTCTAACACACATTATTAGATACACAAACAAATTAAATAAACATGTATCAATGGAACAGAACAAAAGGTAGGCCAGTAGCCTAATGTCTCTGTGCTTCCTAAAACACAGTAAATATTTAACCAATTTCTTCATGAATAATATAGAGCGGTTATAGACAAAGACGTAGATGAATAAATATATTTATAAGCATGCTGCTACCGTTTCTTCGTGTAACTGTGGAGTACTTATGGGCTGACACGATCGATAGTAATAGGCCACTTTGACCTCCAATAACTCATGTACTATTCAAGTGACGTGCCTGTAATTCATACCAATTTAGGTTTACACTAGTAGCTTTCTAAAGACATGGCGATCGACAAAATCAGATGAAGCGTTTATATTTTGGAAATTCGTTGCTGGGTGTTACTTGTATAATTTACAGTCAGAAACTCAACTTTAAACTAATAAAGATATGGAAAATCTGATTACACCATCAGAATCGTCGTGCAAATAATAGTAATGCACATGTTTCGTTTTGAGGTATCGTGATTCATCCAGCTACTGTTACTTTCTATAGGAACTGTGAAATGACTGCCATTAAGGTTTCAAAAATTCCGCCATCTTTGGTCCTGCCGGCACACAGCGTCACCAAGGAATTCCCAGCCACGTGCTCGATGGACCACGCGCTGGGGCTCCCCTTATGCTCAGCTGACTTTTGGCACCTCGTGGTTGCTGCCGGGTCTCGGCTTTGCCGAGCGTCCTGTGCTGGCGCCCAAACTCCGAACATATAACTTTTGCAGGGCGCCACAAGTCGCCTGTTAACCTCACACTATCGTCCAGGCGAGGCTCCTAGCTGCTTCATGCTGTTTTCTCGCCTGAAAACATTGTACAGAAGGCATTTCCGCAATGACTATAAGATGCGTCATCTCATCCAACTTTCGCAAAATCTTAGAAGAAAGATTAAGGAAAGGTAAACCTACGTTTTTAGCATTTGTAGACTTAGAGAAATCTTTTGACATTGTTGATTGGAATACTCTCTTTCAAATTCTGAAGATGGCAGGGATAAAATACAGAGAGCGAAAGGCTATTTACAATTTGTACAGAAAGCAGATGGCAGTTATAAGAGCGAGGGGTATGAAAGGGAAGCAGTGGTTGGGAAGGGAGTGACACAGGGTTGTAGCCTCTCCCCGATGTTATTCAATCTGTATATTGAGCAAGCAGTAAAGGAAACAAAAGAAAAATTCGGAGTACGTATTAAAATCCATGGACAAGAAATAAAAATTTTGAGGTTCGCCGATGACATTGTAATTCTGTCAGAGACAGCAAAGGACTTGGAAGAGCAGTTGAACGGAATGGACAGTGTCTTGAAAGGAGGGTATAAGATGAGCATCAACAAAAGCAAAACGAGGATAATGGAATGTAATTTAATTAAGTCGGGTGATGCTGAGGGAATTAGATTAGGAAATGAGACACTTAAAGTAGTAAAGGAGTTTTGCTATTTGGGGATCAAAATAACTGATGATGGTCGAAGTAGAGAGGATATAAAATGTAGACTGGCAATGGCAAGGAAAGCGTTTCTTGAGAAGAGAAATTTGTTAACATCGAGTATTGATTTAAGTGTCAGGAAGTCGTTTCTGAAAGTATTTGTGTGGAGTGTAGCCATGTATGGAAGTGAAACGTGGACGATAAATAGCTTAGACAAGAAGAGAATAGAAGCTTTCGAAATGTGGTGCTACAGAAGAATGCTGAAGATTAGATGGGTTGATCACATAACTAATGAGGAGGTACTGAATAGAATTGGGGAGAAGAGGAGCTTGTGGCACAACTTGACTAGGAGAAGGGATCGGTTGGTAGGACATGTTCTGAGACATCGAGGGATCACCAATTTAGTATTGGAGGGCAGCGTGGAGGGTAAATATCGTAGAGGGAGACCAAGAGATGAATACACTAAACAGATTCAGAAGGATGTAGGTTGCAGCAGGTACTGGGAGATGAAGAAGCTTGCACAGGATAGAGTAGCATGGAGAGCTGCATCAAACCAGTCTCAGGACTGAAGACCACAACAACAACATCGCACTGAAGTGTGGACATCTCTAGACGTGAAGGACTAAATCTCATTAAATTTCCTGATTACAGTTTGATTTTTCGCCACTGGTAATTAAACTCTGTCAGTATCAAATGATCTAGCACAACAGTCAGCCATCCTTTTCTTTCAGGTTTTATAAGCCAAATCTAGATTTCCGCTAGTGCGTAGCCATTATCAATGCGCTATTTCACAGTAGCAATGCGTGTCCTTGTACGTCAGTCCCCTCTTTTTTGGGCTTCTCTCACAGCTCGTTGAAGACTCTATCACTATCCACTGAAATATATCTTGGCTGCACCTAACACTGTTTTCAATTTTAAGACCGTAGAAGCGTCTGAACAGCTAGATGAACATGTCTATAGTGTGGCTTGGCTCTGCATTATATTCCAGAATTATCTCCATTCTAGATATATTCACACTGTTCCCCGTTGGCATGTTTCCAGCAAAAGGAAATTAATTGTGGTTACAGGAGTCTTTCTGTGTGCATCATGTTTCTTGGCTCAAAATGATTCAAATGGCTCTGAGCACTATGGGACTTAGCATCTGAGGTCATTAGTCCCCTAGAACTTAGAACTACTCAAACCTAACAAACCTAAGGACATCACACCCATCCATGCCCGAGGCAGGATTCGAACTTGCGACTGTAAGGGTCGCGCGGTTCCAGACTGAAGCGCCTAGAACCGCTCGGCCACTCCGGCCGACTCACGTGTCTTCACAGCACAGTTATTCGCAATTGACAGAATTCTGCCTTTGAATTTACCCTTCTAACTTTGCAGATCTGCGGGTTCAATAGCACGGCAGATGTTTTAAAGTCTTTTAATAAACTCCCATATACACTTATATATTTATTGAGTAGATTAAAACTGAAGAAACTGCAAAAAAGGTGGGAATTTAAGGAGATGGGACCTGGATAAACGTGGCCGAGTGGTTCTAGGCGCTACAGTCTGGAACCGCAGGACTGCTACGGTCGCAGGTTCGACTCCTACCACGGACATGGATGTGTGTGATATCCTTAGGTTAGTTAGGTTTCAGTATTTCTAAGTTCTAGGGGACTGATGGCCTCTGAAGTTAAGACCCATAGTGCTCAGAGCCATTATACCATTTGAACCTGGATAAACTGAAAGAATAAAAGATTGCGCAGAGTTTCAGGGAGAGAATAAGGGAACAATTGACAGGAATGGGGGAAAGAAATACAGTAGAAGAAGAATGGGTAACTTTGAGGAATGAAATAGTGAAGGCAGCAGAGGCTCAAGTCGGTGACGAGGGCTAGTAGAAATCCTTGGGTAACAGAAGAGATACTGAATTTAATTGATGAAAGGAGAAAATACAAAAATGCTGTAAGTGAAGCAGGCAAAAACGAATACAAACGTCTCAATAATGAGATCTACAGGAAGTGCAAAATGGCTAAGCAGGGGTGGCTAGAGGACAAATGTACGGATGTAGAGGCTTATCTCACGAGGGGTAAGATAGATACTGCCTACAGGAAAATTAAAGGGACCTTTGGAGAAAAGAGAACCACGTGAATGAATATCAAGAACTCAGATGGAAACCTAAGCAAAGAAGGGAAAGCAGAAAGGTGGAAGGAGTATGTAGAGGGTCTATACAGGGGCGATGTTCTTGAGGACAATGTTATGGAAATGGACGAGGATGTAGATGAAGATGAAATGGGAGATATGATACTGCGTGACGAGTTTCACAGAGCACTGAAAGACCTCAGTCGAAACAAGGCCCCGGGAGTAGACAACATTCCATTAGAACTACTGACAGCCTTGGGAGAGCCAGTCCTGACGAAACTCTACCATCTGGTGAGCAAGATGTATGAGACAGGCGAAATACCCACAGACTTCAAGAAGAATATAATAATTCCAATCCCAAAGAAAGCAGGTGTTGACAGAAGTGAAAATTACCGAACTATCAGTTTAATAAGCCACAGCTGCAAAATACTAACGCGAATTCTTTACAGACGAATGGAAAAACTGATAGAAGCAGACCTCGGGGAAAATCAGTTTGGTTTCCGTAGAAATGTTGGAACACGTGTTCCAATACTGACCCTACGACTTATCTTAGAAGAAAGACTAAGGAAAGGCAAACCTACGTTTCTAGCATTTGTAGACTTAGAGAAAGCTTTTGACAATGTTGACTGGAATACTCTCTTTCTAATTCTGAAGGTGGCAGGGATAAAATACAGAGAGCGAAAGGCTATTTACAATTTGTACAGAAATCATATGGCAGTTATGATAGTCGAGGGGCATGAAAGGGAAGCACTGGTTCGGAAGGGAGTGAGACAGGCTAGTAGCCTCTCCCCGACGCTATTCAATCTGTATATTCAGCAGGCAGTAAAGGAAACAAAAGAAAAGTTCGGAGAAGGTATTAAAATCCATGGAGAAAAAATACAAACTTTGAGGTTCGCCGATGACATTGTAATTCTCTCAGAGACAGCAAAGGACCTGGGAGAACAGTTGAACGGAACGGACAGTGTCTTGAAAGGAGGATATAAGACGAACATCAATAAAAGCAAAACGAGGATAATGGAATGCAGTCGTTTTAAGTCGGGGGACTCTGAGGGAATTAGATTAGGAAATGAGACACTTAAAGTAGTAAAGGAGTTTTGCTATTTGGGGGTCAAAATAACTGATGATGATCGAAGAAGGGTGGATATAAAATGTAGACTGGGAATGGCACGGAAAGCGTTTCTGAAGAACAGAAATTTGTTAACATCGAGTATTGATTTAAGTATCAGGAAGTCGTTTCTGCACTTATTTGTATGGAGTGTAACCACGTATGGAAGTGAAACATGGACTATAAATAGTTTAGACAAGAAGAGAATAGAAGCTTTCGAAATGTGGTGCTACAGAAGAATGCTGAAGATTAGATGGGTAGATCACATAACTAATGAGGAGGTATTGAATAGAACTGGGGAGAAGAAGGGATCGGTTGGTAGGACATGTTCTGAGACATCGAGGGATCAACAATTTAGTACTGGAGGGCGGCGTGGAGGGTAAAAATCGTAGAAGGAGACCAAGAGATGAATACACTAAGCAGATTGAGAAGGATGTAGGCTGCAGTAGGTACTTGGAGATGAAGAAGCTTGCATAGGATAGAGTGGCATGGAGAGCTGCATCAAACCAGTCTCAGGAGTGGAGACCACAACATATTTATTGGCTGTGAGACGCCAAACGGCAGGTTAAGCAACTTAAAAGTAAAGATTTTTCTGTCCTTCGTGCACAACTGTACCTTTTTTTCCACAGCGTGTGATGTGACTGTAATGGCCGTGTATGGAGAGTGGCGCTATGTTCGTTTTGTGCGACGCTGGGACCTGGTGCTGGCACTTAGCTTACTCCACTAGAACAGAAGAAGGGGCTGCCGAGGTTAACGACCCCCTCCGACGGACGGAACATTCTCAGTGCCACACGCCCTCATTTCATGACCAACTTCGCTGAGATTTGGAATTTAATCGAGGACATTCGCGCAAAGTCCAGTGATCGGGAACTTACACCACCACGGGTCCTCCCCTTTACGTTAAAGACAAACGGAAAGCAGCCTACAGCATGTGGCGTACCCAGGCGGATACTCATCCAAGCCCTGGCACCCGTGACGCTACTTTATCAAATACATTACATGAATTCGCAACTTCGAAAATGGACGGCCATCAGCTGTAGAATGGAATGACGGCAGGGCTCCGTAAGCGCGTTTAGCGGGTCTCCGAAGCAGTTTCGTCAACTAATGTGGAGGTAGTTCATTCTTCTTCCGCAAGAGGCCAGCATTTATCGGCTACCTAATCATGGAAGCGGTTTTGAGCACTGCAAAGACGAAGTTATGTGCAGTTCATTCACAGGTGTTTACGATCGTGAAAATGGCTCGCAGCGAGTTGATGGATGCCGAGATCTTAGATATTCGTAATGGAGATGCAGGATGTGAAATGGGCGATTCTGACAAATAAGATTCGTACTCTCCAGACGAAAGTACAAGTTATGATTCAGGTATGTGTATGTCTCAATTGTTTGTAAAGTGAAGAGTTCATTACCGCATTTTGTATTGTGAGTAGTGTTCATTACCTCATGTGAATTTAGTACCTCTTAGTACCAATCTTAGCATTATTTTTTTCTATGCAGACAGTGGTACAGACCACCAGTCACCATCTGTGGTACCTGGTCGTGTGTGCCTCACTGAGCAAAAAGAGCAAGATTGGCCGGAACCAGACGATCAACCAGCACTGCCGGATTTCCAGGAAGTAGTCGCCGTAGCATCGCATTTTTTAGATGCCACTGAGGAGCTTCAATATGTTAGTTATTTCTTTGATGACGACATTATTCGGCTCACCAAAAGTGAAACGAATCGGTACGCTGGTAACGTTATTACGGAAATGAAACGCAAAGGTAGCCTGAAAATAAACTCTATTTGGCATAAGTAGTCTGCAGTGAAATTGCAAGAGATTTACTGGTTTTTCAGTATTATTTTGCATATGTGCGTCGTCAAATTGCCAAAAATCAGTGATTATTGGTCAACACACACGTTTTTGCAGATATCATTGGGGAGTAAACTGTTGAGTCGCGATCGATTTTGCGCTATATTGTCGATGTTACATTTGAATGACAATGTTGCGTTCATTAGCAGAGGCAAAGAAAAGCATGACCCACTTGACAAAGCCGGCCGCGGTGGTCTCGCGGTTCTATGCGCTCAGTCCGGAACCGCGCCTGCTGCGGTCGCAGGTTCGAATCCTGCCTAGGGCATGGATGTGTGTGAGGTCCTTAGGTTAGTTAGGTTTAAGTAGTTCTAAGTTCTAGGGGACTGATGACCACAGATGTTTAGTCCCATAGTGCTCAGAGCCATATGAACCACTTGACAAAGTGAGGCCTTTTTTTGATTTCTTTCTGAATAAAAGCAAAAGTACTTTTCATCCAGGCATGAATCTTACAATAGATGAGGCAATGTGTCCCTTTCGTGGTAGAATAGGCTTCAGAGTATACATGAAAAACAAACCCAATAAATATGGGATAAAACTGTATGCTCTCTGCGATTCATCAACTGGTTATATGCAAAACTGTGATGTATATACAGGTTCTGCAGGGAATGTTCACAATAGTATCCAGGGCCTTGTAAAAAGGTTGTATTCACAGTACTTTGGCAAAGGACATTGCATTTATATGGATAGTTACTACACCAGTCCATCTCTTTTGGGCATGTTGTGGGAAAATAAAACTCTTGGAGTGGGAACTGTAATGAAAAATAGGAAAGGTGTGCCACGAATATTCAAAACACTAAAACTAAAAAAAGGTCAGATAGTTTTTCAAAGTAAACACCATCTCTTGGCAGTGAAGTGGAGGTCAAAACGAGATGTTTTTTCTTTCCACAAAGCATAAGTCCACCAGCACTAGTATTCAAGTGAGGGCGATAGCTGGAATAGCAGAAATTGTAAAGCCAAACGTTATTATTGATTACAATAAGAATAAAGCTGGGGTTGACAAGAGCAGATCAGTTCTCCAGCTATTATCCGTTTGCCCGAAAAACTTTGAAGTGGTGGAAAAAGCTGTTTTCCCATTTTTTTATCATGTCAACTGTCAACAGTTTTATTTTATATAAAGGGAAGACTAGGAGGAATGTATTCCTAGTAGACTTTATTCACAAAGTGGGAAGAAATTGGTTGAGAAGGGTGGAAATATTTTTCAGCAACAAGCCACTTCATTCTCACAAATTGAGAGGACATTTGCAAGGCACTTTCCAGAGAAGGTCCCACCCACTGCAAACAAGGTGCATAGTACTAGGTACTGCAAAGTATGTTCAGACAGGAAGAAGAAAGAGGCGGGTAAGCGCATCAGGAGGGAAAGTAGATGGTGGAGAAAAGACTGTGGCGTTGGCCTTTGCGTTCCACAGTGTTTCCAGGATTTCCACACAAAGGCTAACTACATCTGAACTATTAAAATACTCTAGTTTACAGGTAACTGCAGTTAGACATTCCAGTGATATTTTTTAAAAATTTAGATACATTATAATCGCATTACTCAAGAGAGTTCATGTAAAACTTTTTTGATCACGACATTTTGGTGTTTCCTTTTTTTAATTGTAACACCCATTTGTATTTTATATTATAAAATAAACTCACATTCATGTAAATCTTTTACTTTTTCCTTTTAAATAATGCAAGAACCATATTCCTATCATTTTTCTGTTCTTTGCAATCTAATCTCAAACATCCATTAAATAAGCCAGTTCACAGCCAAGTGCCAGGTGTAAAGAGGGCATTGTTGAAAGTGTTACCGCGAGCGGTCGCCTTACCATTTGGCTATCCGTGCACGTTTCAGGGCCAGATCCAAACTTCCATACGTGGTCGATTCTTCGTCTACAGCCTGTCCTCGCAAATCCACTATGTATATTCCAGTACAAGTCAGACGTTTTACTTGAAAGACGATTCCGGGCTGTCGGCATCTCCGAGTATTTCAGAATAACAGAGACACTACAATATCGTGAGGCTTTATGAAGGTGATCTGACAAGAACTGGAGTATTCAAAGAGGCAAGGCCGTTGGACACAACTTTTCCAGTCTCTGTCCGAATCGTTCAGACCAGACAATAGTGTTACTGGTGTAACAGTTATTCTTGGCAGTATCTAGATCGTTAATGTAGAGTGTAAGCGTGATTTCAACCTTGAATGTACACTATGTGATCAAAAGTGACCGGACACCCCGAAAAACATACGTTTTTCATATTAGGTGAATTGTGCTGCCACCTACAGCCAGGTACTCCGTATCATTACTCATTACTCATTAGACATTGTGAGAGAGCAGAATGGGGCGCTCCGAGGAACTCAGACCGACTGTGGTCAGATGATCGGATGCCACTTGCGTCATACGTCTGTACGCGAGATTTCCACATTTCTAAACACCCTAGATCTATTGTTTCCTATGTGCTAATGAAGTGGAAACGTGAAGTGACAAAAGCGTACAGGCCGAACTTATCTGTTGATTGACAGAGACCGCGTAACCTCCCCCTCACTTATCGACCTTAATGACAGTGAAAAATTAAACCGCGTGTACCTAATGGAAATTTGATAAAGCAATCCTCACCGAAGTTAATCTGTCGGTAAAGAGGGAGGAAAGGGTTAAATCTAAATGAAAGGAAAAACGCAAATGAAACTGGTGGAAATTAATTTTGAAAAGGGGTAAAGTTAATATGGAGAGTAAATCTGCGGTCGTTACGTTAACAATTAACTAGCGGTAATTAGATATTTGAGATTTGGGGAAAATTACGGTCGCCAATCCTATGGACAATTACTATAGTAACTGAAAAAGAAAGGTTATTGCACATATAATTAGCACTAGAAGCGTGGCAACTGAAGGTTGACACAAGTAGTGTGAAAACTGAATGTCTGTCAGAAGTAATAAATTTTGCTACACTCTGGCTTAATTTAGCAAAAGAATTAACAAAACTGGAAAATTGAAAGTTAATTTAGTGACTGAAATTAATAGTGAACTTTGTTTCTGAAGCATATCGAAATTCAGTAAAATACAGTTAGTCTTGTGCTACCTCAACAATCATTTCAAAAGCTCCTTGAATCTACGCAATTTAGAAATAAGAGATTTAACTTCGAACTTGAATTAAATGATTCTGAACAATTACCAATAGTAAAATTTAGTACGTACCAAGCTGAGCTGCAGTCACAGGTAAGCTAAAATATGCTAACAAAACTCGCACTCTTAATTTGTGCTCGTGTAATCTAAATATTGTAGCCAGCTATGAATACTCTAACTGAACTTTGAAATTAAAGCAGTGAAATCGAATTATATTATTTTAATGCTGGCGTTTGAATTTCAACGACGCTCGGGTTCATTTCAGAAAAGGAAGGGACCCTGCTTGGCAATGCAATTGGGACAATGAGCAACAAAGGTTCATGCTACGTTGCTGTAATTTTGTGAGGCAAATGGAACAATTTTAAAATCTGAGGTCCGCCATACAGTTCTAAAACCTTACGTGCTTTTAGTCTTCCTTGTTGGTTGATTGAAGATTTGAAGTCGTCTACCGAGGAGGTGGCGACAGTCACTCATTGTCGGCCGTCGCTGTTGCAGAAGCTGGATGTTGGCGCGCCTTCTTCTCGACACGGTCACCAGGCGAAACGGGCTCTTGATGTGTGCCAGCTAATGCTTCCCGTCCGCGACACCGTGCTAGAAACTATTATAGCCAGTCGAGCGCAATTACATGCTGCCCAACCCCGAACGCGCGGCAACTCGCGGAAGCGTCACAAAACACACCTGCTCCACTGCACTACTACCGCCAGACTCTCACTGCCCGCGCCCCACGCGACAGAGTTAACACTACCAAAGATCCTAAACACTTTCGTTCTCCACACGACCTATCGATGTATTCGTTCGATAGTATAGTTTTCCCTAGGCCAGACCCAGCGTCTAAATACAAATAATATTCACAAAACAAACCAATTATACATCGACATAAATGCATATATATACAAACAGTAAAACAATTACAATATACAAAGACACAGAAATGTTATATATTCAGGTAACAAAATAAGGAAAAATGTTGTAGTACAATAGATGGAAATAGGAGGATATGCATTTCCGGCGTTACAACCGCCGTCAGCTGAAGAGGATCGTAATGTGTAATAGGCAGACATCTAGCAAGACCATCACCCAGGAATTACAAACTGCGTCAGGATTCACTGCAAGTACTGTGACAGTTAGGCGAGAGGTGAGAAAACTTGGATTTCATGGTCGAGCGGCTGCTCATAAACCACACATCACGCAGTAAATGCTAACGATGCCTCGCTTGGTGTAAAGAGCGTAAAAATTGGGCGAATAGACAGTGGAAAAACTTTGTGGGAAGTGACGAATCACGGTACACAATGTGGCGATCCGACGTCAGGGTGTGGGTATGGCGAATGTCCGTTGAACGTCATCTGCCAGCGTGTGTAGTGCCAACAGTAAAATTCGGTCGTGGTATTGTTACGGTGTGGTCGTGATTTTCATGGAGGGGGCTTGCACCCCTTGTTGACTTGCGTGGCACTATCACAGCACAGGCCTACACTGAAGTTTTAAGCACGTTCTTGCTTACCACTGTTGAAGAGCAATTCGCGGACTGCGATGCATCTTTCAACACGATCGAGCACCTGCTCATAGTGCACCGTCTGTGGCGGAGTGATTACACGACAATAACATCCCTGTAATGGACTGGCCTCTACGGAGTCCTTACCTCAATCCTATAGCAGATCTTTGGGATGTTTTGGAATGCCGACTTCGTGCCAGGCCTCACCGACCTTCATCGATACCTGTCCTCAGTACAGCAGTCCCTGAAGGATGGGCTGCCATTCCCCAAGAAACCTTCCAGCACCTGATTGAACGTATGCCTACGAGAGTGGAAGCTGTCATCACGCCTAAGGATGGGCCAACACCATATTGAATTCCAGCATTACCGATGGTTAGCGCCACGGACTGGTAAGTCATTTTCAGCCAGGTGTCCGGATACTTTTGATCACATAGTGTATCTTTTGTATGCTGTTTTTCAGCTATAAATTATATGATATACATTGTAATGATATTGTACCTGATGTACTATTTTATATATCTTTTTTAATTATTGCCACCGATTTCAAGCGTGACTCATTATCAGGCAGTACCTAAATATAATCAAGCTTTTATCAGTAAATATGTATATGTATATTCAAATAAATGTGTAATACTTAGCTGTAATATCATTATCTTTTACTTACACAATTACACCTCAAATGCAAATTTTCTAATAGGATATACTTTTCTCACATTTGTACGTAGTCGCTATACTATGGATCTATGTGTCAGAGATACGGTTTAATTTCAAATGTAAATCTTTGATAAAAATCTGTTTACATGGTACGTAATTTAGGATTGTCTGTCGCTAATAGGAAGTTTATGAAAGTTCTCAACATATCTTCGAGAAAGCCAACGCTGAACGGTACATATAAATATTGTTCTTTTCATTGTTCATTGGCCCGAGAAAGGAAGCTACATGAGTATTTTAGAGGAAACAGAAATCTACACATAAATTTAAAAATTCAAATAATATTCTGAACGAACGTAGAGAACTCAGAAATAAAAAGCTTGACGACTCCGACAAAATTCCTATTGGTGGCAGACATTTCAGAACGGCAGGTAATCCTAAATTTTACTTACGATATGCATTGATTTTCTTCAAAGATAAAAACTTAAATAGAAACCATATCTCTGATATATACATCGATAATGCAACGGCCATGTGCAAATAGAACAAAACGTTGATAACTGTATTTGCGACCTTACTGTGTAAGTAAAAGATTTATATTTCAACTAAATATTACACGTTCATTTGTATATACATAAATATATGTACTGATAATAGCTTGATTATATTTAAGTATCACTTGAAAATGAGCCGTGTATCAAATATTATAATATATATATATATAAAACAGCTGTATTACCTATGGATTAGCAATAGCAAGCTAACGAAATCCCTCTCTACGACGAACTTCTACATGTAATCCCAAAGATTCCGTGAGAATGTTTGGAAGTTTCAGTAAAGTGGCTCTGAGCACTATGGGACTCAACTGCTGAGGTCATTAGTCCCCTAGAACTTAGAACTAGTTAAACCTAACTAACCTAAGGACATCACAAACGTCCATGCCCGAGGCAGGATTCGAACCTGCGACCGTAGCGGCCTTGCGGTTCCAGACTGCAGCGCCTTTAACCGCACGGCCACTTCGGCCGGCTTCAGTAAAGTGATGTCGTCAGGATAACCTCCTGTAAAAGTTTATCCACGTAGATTATATACCGTACATATCGCGCCCCGGCAAGAAAAGTGACACAAGTTAAAATAACGGCAGGTTTTAGTTCATGTCACTGAGAAATACATGGGAAGTGTCCCTACTTGCACGTAAACGTCTGCCAATTCTTCCACTTCAGGCCAGTTATGTCAGTTTCGTTGTGGGCCACTTGACGATTCGGGATTCGACTGTACTGTTGTCTGTCTTGTCCAGTCCTTCAACTCGATCTTAGTATCTCTTGCCGGAGCTGTGGGACTTACATTTGTGGCTGACTGTGACATTTTTTGTCAGTCATTCTAAAACATTAATGATAATTACATGTTAGCGGCTGTTTCAATTCCTGTAGTGTTCAAGACGTTCAGATCGGACTTTACAACAATTTGGATTCTGTTTCGCCAACACTGTTCTGAGCGAAGGCTCCAGCGTGCTTCACACCTGCGGATAACGTTTCTTGGAATTCACAAAGGAAAAGAATATTCCTGAGCAGTCACATAAAGCTCGTTCTCGTTCTTAATCGCCAATATTTGATTTCATTTTGTTGTCATTCTCCGCAGAAATTTTGATTCAGGCTTGCCTCTTAACCTTTTTTACAGTTCAAAATCTCTATTAGCATCAATATTTGAAATTTTAGAATAACAGGAGTCTGTTAGAGAGCAGGAACAATTAAAAAAAAAAGATGCTACCCTTGTCAGTTATCCATCTGAGTCTCTATGAAATACAAAATGGTTCAAAATGGCTCTGAGCACTATGGGACTTAACTTCTAAGGTCATCAGTCCCCTAGAACTTAGAACTACTTAAACCTAACTAACCTAAGGACATCACAGACATCCATGCCCGAGGCAGGATTCGAACATGCGGTCGTAGCGGTTGCGCGGTTCTAGACTTATGAAATACAGTTCGACCAAGTGCCTCGCACGTTTATCAGCTACTTGATTTCTCGAGTTCGTTACAAGTTTTTGAAAATATGTCTATTAATGAATGTTTTCATTAATTACGACTTATAAAAATTTAATGTATGTTGATGGGATAAGTAATATCTATTTATGTGAAATCATTATAGTAATCACGCCGGCCATGTTAGGGAAGATTTTATTGTATAAAGCACAGAGAATATCTTTCGTGTAACAATAAAATTTCTGTCGCAGAGGTGAAGGCAAAGGAGTTGCGAAGCATCTGTGGTGTGAAACCGAGGTATGTGTTGGCGCGCAATTGCTAGAATGTCTCGCGTCGATAACGTTTTTTTGATATGTGGCCAAGCAGATTATACGTGGGCCAGCAAGTATGTGGGAACAATGTGTGACCGCGTGAAGATTTTGAATGGTAACCAAGAATACTGTGTGACCCAAGTTACTTCTAGCCGTTGGCTATCCAGAAGTGCCTGTTAATACTGGATGTCATAATAAGCGCTACTTCACACGACAAGTAGCACATTGCAAAGTAAGCTCCAACCAGTATTTTGTAAGTATGTAGTACGCATACCAGCGTCATAGCAGCTTTTTGCAACATTATACCGTGATATTCAAAGGACAAACTTGTCGAGAGAAAGTTCATTGACCCCAGTCGTTAACCATCAGCATGGTTTTATCCTTCCACCATAAAGTTCGAGAAAGTTTCAAGAGAAAAAAAGAAGCCAAATCAAGTTAAATTTATAGTTGACTTGCAAAGAAGTACTTATTGTTTTCAAAAGCAGTAGTAAGTGTAGTGGTTCAGGTAGTATTGCACTAATACTGTAGTCCGTCAGCTTAATTTGAAAGTGATTTAATTGATATTTATTTTCTGTGGCAAAAGTATGCTGGCTTACTCGTAGTCAAAGTAGTTTTACACATTTATGTTGTATTTTGTAAATGATATGTGAGTCTGTCAAGATAATGCTAGTAGCGATCAACATTTGTCGCCTTGAACGTTATTACGGCATTAATCTGTGACGCAATCATTTTGTAAAGTAATAAGTAAAGAATGATAAACACCTTGTAACAGTTTTAGGCACTCTTTCAAACGTGTAGCATTATCTTGATCTACGTACGGTTTTAGGCACTTTTTCAAACGTGTAGCATTATCTTGAGCTACGTACAGTTACCATGAAGTCATTGCTTATTATTGGCGATTATTATAGTAACGAACATCACTGCATTCCAAGGTAACGTATTTTGTGTTCACAGTGTAGTTTTATTTTACGTATAAGCTAGCGGGTGAGCATTTTATTTACTGTTTTGTCTTTATCAGACGATATTTACTTGATATCAAAGTAAGTATAGTCATTTACGAAAATTAACTATTGCTCGAATTTGGAGATAATGGCCGTCTTGTACTGCAATCTAAATTCATTTAAAAATTTAAAATTCAAAATTACGCCTAACTATACTGAAATTTTATTTTTATTGCCACGTTTTATATTTAGATCGTAGTTGTACGTGGTAATACGACTCGTTTGATAGCAGTTAGGTTGCAACTATCTATATTCTGTCGACATTCTTCGGATTTGCCGCCTTCTTTGCACTAGATGTGGCACAATAAAATCTACATACCCGCTATTTCTGCCGCTACGTATTAGCATGTGTTGTACAACACATCTTCCTTGTTCGCTCACGTAACTTAACAACCGTTCACTATTGGAGGCAGCTCTATACACCTGGAAAACTCCCTGCATCAGCAACATTTTTCTCTGTTTGTGACCGCAATGTCAGTACGTAAAACTAATGACGTTTCGGTCACTGTTGCAAGTGATGTTTGTAAGGTGTCAGGCAAATCCAACACCTTCCATGAAAACCCTGACATGATAAGCAAATCCAGAAGTATGTCACATAGCTCCGAATAAATCGTGACATTAAATTAACCAAAGTAATACGACTAACGAGTGAGCAAATGGAATACCACAGACTAACACAAGAATGCCTAAATGCATGTCATACCTTCCCACCGTGAGACAGACGCAGCTCCGAGGGGAGAAACGAGAACAGAAGCCGAGAGCAGAACCGTGTTAAGCTGGAAGGCCCTACGATAACGGACGGACGGACACCCACGTCGCCAGCTAACTGCTAGGACCACACCACCCGCAAGTTTTAGCGTGAGACTTTTTCGCGTCTCTGTTACGTTACGACCACCGCCCAGCCCATGTTAAAAGCTAGAGCTCTCCAGAAGAACAGTATAGATCTTGCGATAACACAAAAAGGGCTACACCACCCGCACGTTTTAGCGTGAGACTTTTTTGCGTCTCTCTTACGTTAGGACCACCCCCCAGCCCATGTTAAAAGATAGAGCCCTCCAGAAGAACAGTGTAGATCTTACGATAACGCTATAAGGACCACACCAGCTGCAAGTTTTAGCGTGAGACTTTTTCGCGTCTATGTTACGTTGCAAACTTTAAAAACATTGCCCCAGCACGAAAAGCATAACGTTTCTCATTGGATAGACAAAATTTTTCTAGGCGGAGATTAAGGTTAACAGTGAAACCCTGATTGGTCAGATGGAAACACAGCCAGATAGGTTTTTTTAACCAACTTCGGTAAATTGTAGTAAGGAGAAATTAGGGGAGAGTTCCTTCCGAGACGGCGAGGTGAGCGGAGCTGTGCTGCCCGCGACCCCCTGACGAACACCGGCAAGGTAATGAACGCACGCGATGCCGCATTTTTGAGCGCATAAGGCTTCACTCAGAACTGCTGAAGTCTCATCTGTTACATCCCCTTTTTGCGTAATACAAGTATCGATCGTCAATTAAAGGTCATGGTGTTCACATTTTTCACTTGAAGTAAAAATCTGAAACGCGATGGTTTTTCTGTTATATAGTTATTGAGAAGCCACATCAGCCACTGTAATTTACGGCAAGTTAGATAAGTAATTAAAGATAATTGAGGGTCACTGTAGACCATTTTGAAAATTTCCTTTTTTGTGAAACTTAATTGAAACCTAGATTATAGATGTGATATGGCATAGGTCATCCTTCGATCCATTGTACAATTTGGAAACCCATTCAGGGAATCTTCGTTCACATTTTTGTTGAACGCAGTTGGCTTTTTCCATCCTGTATTAAAACATTTCGTTTTATCAATAGTGCAATTTATAAACGATGTTTTGTGAGTAGAATAAAATTTCCAGTGGTAAACTTAACTGCTTTTTCGACGTTATTTTACCAGCTAATTAAAAATAGGAAAGTCTTGAACCCTTTCCACTAAATTTAGTTAGTATTAAGATTCTTTTACAGGGAGTGCAGTGAAGCTGACACTGAAATCATTAAGTGTTTGGTTATATCATCGCTAGTCTCACTGAACTCTTCTGAATTCTACATGTCATGTGTGGTCTGGCGTCTCCTTACCAGCAACAGGTCCCAGGTTCAAACTAGTCAACTCCCTAAAAAACACGCTTAGAGCGTCGTTGCGCAAAGGTGGTAGGGAGACACGATATAGAACTAACAGACACCACGCAGAATGTTTAGAAAATGGCGACCCTGCCAGGATGGTAAAATACCATCATTGAAGGTCGACCACATAGCTAACTAGGTCAGAAAAATATTGAAAAATTTTCGAAGTAAAAAAATTTTTTCTTAAAGTTGTACATAGTCGAAAACAGTAGCTGCTGCGATAGTAAGAAAGTATTCAACAAAAGTGAGACATTTCAGCAGAGACAACAGCATAACTAAGTTATGAATTTTAATATTGGTAGAATTAAGTTTTCTCTCCAATGCAAGCGCACAGGTGGCCGATACATCGTTGACAAGTTGGTTCTGACCCAGAAGTAAGTGAATGGATTGTCAGTCTTGGTAGTGTCAAGTCGTGTGAACAAAAAGTTTATGAAACGCGTGAGATCGTATGAGCGCATGTTGACGCGAAGTAGGGCACGTGCATTGCTTTTTAAAATAGAAAATAAGGGATTCGGAAAGATTAGCAATGTCAGATCGAGACCTTGACCGAATTGAGGTAGAGACCCAGCATGAAAATGGACAGAGAATAGAGGACAGTACAACAGACGATGCAGTATCGCGAGATATAGGACATACAACTCACCATAACGAGGATAATGTACGTCAAGGCATAGAAAACATAAGTCAGCATACGACAGAGGAGCAGGAAAGTAGAGAGACAGTCGATGAGGATTCTAACTTGCGTCTTGAATACGTAGAACCCATCGTACAAGTAATCAGAGCTCCCTCACCACAGAGTACAAGGAATGCGAGCAGAAACGTGTCACCGCACAGTTCAATGCAATCGGTTGCGAACCAACACTTGGGGGAAAACACAGAGTGTAGGACGTCGGAAGAAAACGCAATAGGACCCACCAATCTGGCAGAATTATTACAACAAATTTCGGAAACCATGACATGGCAAAATAAAGACATAGCGAACCATGCAAGTGATGTTCTTCAGAGAGTTGCAACACTGGCCGAAACGTTGGTAGTTTTACATGTTGACAATGCGGTGACAATCCCAAAAAAATATTAATGACTGTGACAATGGCGGCGGAAGCCTACATTTACACTTACAGTTTATCTGTTGGCCCGAGACATCTGGTACCTCTGGTTGCATATACAACATTTAGAAATCAGAAGAGATCAATGTTGAAACACATTATTTGGTTTTTAGTTAAAGTCACAGGAAGCCAATTGATCTTCTTCAAACTTTCCAGTTTGCTACATGAGATATCAGTATTTTACCGACGTCCCTAATCCTAAACGTTTTCATGGTACTGTTGACAACACTGACAGCTCACGACAGGACCAGTTAGTTACACTCCCGTGCTGCTCAAATGTTATCATAAATTCTCTGATGACTTCTGACAAAGTGCGCCTTAGATTCCCTCCTCCGAAACATACTTCCTAGAATTCCTATTAACGAGAGAGCTGTCCGCCAAACTGAACAGAAAAGTGCGACAGTTACGAAATTCGTGACGGACCCTGTGCGGGACACTTGCTTTCGTACTTTCCGTCTCTACGGCGATGCACTGCGCCCTGATGGTGATTCACCGAACATGCCGTGCAACAACAGCTGAGGAACTCCAGACCCGGCGCGTCAGAGCGTAGTCAGTCACACGCCAACTGCGCGACAAACGCTTTCTTCGCGAGCGCCGCGCACAAAACGCACGAGATCGATCACTTGCGCGTCGCACACAGCACTTGCGTGACAGGGGCTGCATATAAGCCGCCTCTGGCTGCAAAGCTGATTACTTCCTGCGTGCTGCGCGGAGCGAAACGTGGGGGGAGCTCCACAAAGCAGTGCACCGCGCCGCGGCCGCTGGTGAAATAGCGCCGCCGATCCCGCGGGCATCGGCTAATATTAGCACTCATCCGGTGATTCACGAACAAGCAGCAGTGAAGTCTTGTTCAGTGTTGCGCGACTTCCATCAGTCTGTCATTATGAGAATATGGAACCGACGTTCTTCTGTGAAGCGAAAACTTTGTTGTTTGGCCACTCATCTGATTCAGAAGACCTCTAATTTGAGATAACTTCAGACTGCTGTCTGAGTGGTATCAAATCGAAGCGATCGCCACGTAGAGACATTTACGCGGTCCAGTAGCATTAATGTGACCAAAACCTATGTTAGATATCAACGTGGAGTAACCACTCGCTGACCGCAGGTGGCGGCACCAGCAACGGACTGTATATAAACCTTGTCGGGTGAATGCGGAAAACACTGCAACCACAGTCGCAATGAGGGAACGTAGCGGTTTATCTGACTTCCAACAGAGCATGATCAACATCTACATCTATGTGATGACTCTGCTATTCACAATAAAGTGACTGGCAGAGGGTTCAATGAACCACCTTCAAGCTGTCTCTCTGCCGTTCCTCTCTCGAACGGCACGCGGGAAAAACGAGAACTTAAATTCACAAGCTGCGACATCATCGCGAAAAAACACAGTGACCCGTATATGCAATAAGTTTCCTTTAATTTACGTCTATGGTCACAATCTTTTTGTTTAACAGATTACTGGTTTCGGTCTTTAATGACCATAATCAGATCTGCAGCAAAATTATATTATTGCTTTTTATTACTGTAATGCCTTTTATACTTTATAAGCTTTTTACAGACTTCAACTATTGTATCCCCCTTTATTTTCGCTGTTTGAATTAATCATCGAAAACTAGTGTATGCAGACATTAGCGACATGTGGTGAACTTACAACACAAACATCTTGTGACTACTGTACGGCAGCTAGTTTTAAACAGTAGTATTACTGACAACATGACTCGTGCATGTGATGTTATTCATATGTATTTGACGATACTGGTGCTGATTCCGTATTTAACATTTCACGATGCTACTAAGGCTGCAGTACATTAGGACTTTGTCTTTATGAAACAGGTATGCCTCTTCATATTTAAAGCGCAGAAATGTTAATTTTGTTAGTACTACTTTTCAGTATGGTCTATGTATTGCTCTTAAGTTGTATACAGTTTGCGAGTGTATTTATATTTTTCTCATTTCTGCTGCAGATCTGATGACGGTCATTAAAGACCGAAACCGATAATCTGTTAAACAAAAACATTGTGACCATAGACGTAAATTAAAGGAAACTTAGAACTTAAATTTTTCTGTGCGAGCCCTGACTTCTCTTATTTTATCGTGATGATCATTTATCCCTATGTAGGTAGGTGCCAACAGAATGTTTCCGCAACTGGAGGAGAAAACTGGTGATTTGAAATTTCATGAGAAGATCCCGTCGCAACGGAAAACGCCTTTGTTTTAATGATTGCCAATCCAATTCACGTATCATGTGTGTGACACTGTTTCCCTTATTTCGCGATAATACAAAACGAGCTGCCCTTCTTTGAACTTATTCGATGTCATCCGCCAGTCCCATCTGATGCGGATCCCACACCGCATAGCCATACTCCAGAACAGGGAGGACAAGCGTGGTGTAAGGAGTCTCTTTAGTAGACCTGTTGCACCTTCTAAGTGTTCTGCCAATGAATCGCAGTCTTCCGTTTGCTGTACCCACAATTTTATCTATGTGATCGTTCCAATTTAGGTTATTTGTAATTGTAATCCCTAAGTATTTAGTTGAATTTACAGCCTTCAGGTTTGTGTGACTTACGCGTAATCGAAATTTAGCTGATTTCTTGCAGTACTCATGTGAATAACTTCACACTTTTCCTTATTCAGGGCCAATTGCCACTTTTCGCACAGCACAGATATCTTAATCATTTTGCAAGTCGTTTTGATCATGTGATGATTTTACAAGACGGTAAATCACAGCATCATCTGCAAACAATCTAGTGGCTACTTAGATTGTCTCCTATGTCGTTAATATAGATAATAAAAGAGGGCCTGTACCCCCCATGAACCATGGGCCTTGCCTTGGTGGGGAGGCTTGCGTGCCTCAGCGATACATATGGCCGTACCGTAGGTGCAACCACAACGGAGGGGTATCTGTTGAGAGGCTAGACAAACATGTGGTTCCTGAAGAGGGGCAGCAGCCTTTTCAGTAGTTGCAGGGGCAACAGTCTGGATGATTGACTGATCTGGCCTTGTAACATTAACCAAAACGGTCTTGCTGTGTTGGTACTGCGAACGGCTGAAAGCAAGGGGAAACTACAGCCGTAATTTCTCCCGAGGACATGCAGCTTTACTGTATGATTAAATATTCCGGAGTAAAATAGTCCCCCATTCGGATCTCCGGGCGGGGACTACTCAAGAGGACGTCGTTATCAGGAGAAATAAAACTGGCATTCCACGGACCGGAGCGTGGAATGTCAGATCCCTTAATCGGGCAGGAAGGTTAGAAAATTTAAAAAGGGAAATGGATAGGTTAAAGTTAGATATAGTGGGAATTAGTGAAGTTCGGTGGCAGGTGGAACAAGACTTTTGGTCAGGTGATTACAGGGTTATAAATACAAAATCAAATAGGGGTAATGCAGGAGTAGGTTTAATAATGAATAAAAAATAGGAGTGCGGGTTAGCTACTACAAACAGCATAGTGAACGCATTATTGTGGCCAAGATATACACAAAGCCCATGCCTACTACAGTAGTACAAGTTTATATGCCAACTAGCTCTGCAGATGATGAAGAGTTGATGAAATGTATGACGAGATAAAAGAAATTATTCAGGTAGTGAAGGGAGACGAAAATTTAATAGTCATGGGTGACTGGAATTCGTCAGTAGGAAAAGGGAGAGAAGGAAACATAGTAGGTGAATATGGATTGGGGGGAAGATATGAAAGAGGAAGCCGCCTTGTAGAATTTTACACAGAGCATAACTTAATCATAGCTAACACTTGGTTCAAGAATCATGAAAGAAGGTTGTATACCTGGAAGAATCCTGGAGATACTAAAAGGTATCAGATAGATTACATAATGGTAAGACAGAGATTTAGGAACCAGGTTTTAAATTGTAAGACATTTCCAGGGGCAGATGTGGATTCTGACCACAATCTATTGGTTATGAACTGCAGATTGAAACTGAAGAAACTGCAAAAAGGCGGGAATTTAAGGATATGGGACCTGGATAAACTGAAAGAACCAGAGGTTGTACAGAGTTTCAGGGAGAGCATAAGGGAACAATTGACAGGAATGGGAGAAAGAAATACAGTAGAAGAAGAATGGGTAGCTCTGAGAGATGAAGTAGTGAACGCAGCAGAGGATCAAGTAGGTAAAAAGACGAGGGCTAATAGAACAGAAGAATTATTGAATTTAATTGATGAAAGGGGAAAATATATAAATGCAGTAAATGAAGCAGGCAAAAAGGAATACAAACGTCTCAAAAATGAGATCGACAGAAAGTGCAAAATGGCTAAGCAGGGATGGCTAGCGGACAAATGTAAGGATGTAGAGGCTTGTCTCACTAGGAGTAAGATAGATACTGCCTATAGGAAAATTAAAGAGACCTTTGGAGAGAAGAGAACCACTTGTATGAATATCAAGAGCTCAGATGGCAACCCAGTTCAAGGCAAAGATGGGAAGGCAGAAAGGTGAGGATAATATTATGGAAATGGAAGGGGATGTAGATGAAGATGAAATGGGAGATAAGACACTGCGTGAAGAGTTTGACAGAGCACTGAAAGACCTGAGTCGAAACAAGGCCCCGGGAGTAGACAACATTCCATTAGAACTACTGATGGCCTTGGGAGAGCCAGTCATGACAAACCTCTACCATCTGCTGAGCAAGATAAATGAGACAGGCGAAATTCCATCAGACTTCAAGAAGAATATAATAATTCCAATCCCAAAGAAAGCAGATGTTGACAGATGTGAAAATTACCGAACTATCAGTTTAATAAGTCACAGCTGCAAAATACTAACGCGAATTATTTACAGACGAATGGAGAAACTGGTAGAATCCGACCCCGGGAAGATCAGTTCGGATTCCGTAAAAATGTTGGAACACGTGAGGCAGTACTGACCCTAAGACTTACCTTAGAAGCAAGATTAGAGAAAGGCAAACATACGTTTCTAGCATTTGTAGACTAAGAGAAAGCTTTTGACAACGTTAACTGGAATACTCTCTTTCAAACTCTGAAGGTGGCAGGGGTAAAATACAGGGAGCGAAAGGCTATTTACAATTTGTACAGAAACCAGATGGCAGTTATAAGAGTCGAGGGGCATGAAAGAGAAGTAGTGGTTGGGAAAGGAGTGAGACAGGTTTGTAGACTCTCCCCGATGTTATTCAATCTGTATATTGAGCAAGCAGTAAAGGAAACAAAAGAAAAATTCGGAGTAGGTATTAAAATTCATGGAGAAGAAGTAAAAACTTTGAGGTTCGCCGATGACATTGTAATTCTGTCAGAGACAGCAAAGGACTTGGAAGAGCATTTGAACGGAATGGACAGTGTCTTGAAAGGAGGATATAAGATGAACATCAACAAAAGCAAAACGAAGATAATGAAATGTAGTCAAATTAAATCGGATGATGCTGAGGGGATTAGATTAGGAAATGAGACACTTAAAGTAGTAAAGGAGTTTTGCTATTTAGGGAGTAAAATAACTGATGATGGTCGAAGTAGAGAGGATATAAAATGTAGACTGGCAATGGCACGGAAATAGTTTCTGAAGAAGAGAAATTTGTTAACATCGAGTATAGATTTAAGTGTCAGGAAGTCGTTTCTGAAAGTATTTGTATGGAGTGTAGCCATGTATGGAAGTGAAACATGGACGATAACCAGTTTGGACAAGAAGAGAATAGAAGCTTTCGAAATGTGGTGCTACAGAAGAATGCTGAAGATAAGGTGGGTAGATCACGTAACTAATGAGGGGGTACTGAATAGGATTGGGGAGAAGCAAAGTTTGTGGCACAACTTGACTAGAAGAAGGGATCGGTTGGTAGGACATGTTTTGAGGCATCAAGGGATCACAAATTTAGCATTGGAGGGCAGCGTGGAGGGTAAAAATTGTAGAGGGAGACCAAGAGATGAATACACTAAGCAGATTCAGAAGGATGTAGGTTGCAGTAGGTACTGGGAGATGAAGAAGCTTGCACAGGATAGAGTAGCATGGAGAGCTGCATCAAACCAGTCTCAGGACTGAAGACCACAACAACAGGGCACATATTGTGGGCCATGTCTTTGATCAACATATAATAGTTTCTCCATGTAGTGTCCGTCATCGGCGCCAACAGCAGATAAACCGAGCCCAGACTGACATGTTGTGAAGTATAGGGTTAGGACACAGGCTTGTTTGCTCGAATAATATGTGGCGGAGTGTATCAGGGATCATAAGGCTGTGACAGTGACTATGACTACACATTTTAGAAGGACTGCTAAGACAGATAGGAAGATATTCTTTGTTAGCAAGAGTAAGACGATACAAATTGCAGAGTGTCTGAGTAGTCACCATGAGATATTCGGTGTTGAGGACGAAGGTGTGGAGCAGAGACTGAAAAACTTCAAAAGCATGGTTCAATATGTCTTAGACAATTACGTCCCGAGCAAGGCCACAGTGGTTTAATAGCCCTGTTCCACTACTACCCGTTAACAAACAGAGGTTCATCTGAGACTTAAGAGAAGTCAAAGCCTAGATGACAGTCAAAAGGTGAATGAAGCGGAAGTGAGCCTAAGGAGAGCAATGAGAGAAGCGTTCAATTACTTTGAAAGTAGGACTTTGTCAACCGATCTAAGTAAAAACCCAAAGAAGTTACGGTATTGTGTAAAATCAGTAAGCGGTTTTAGATCATCTGTTCATTCTCTCAGGGACCATAACGGCACCGAAACATAACATAACATACAGAAGGTCGAAATCCTACATTCGGTCTTGCGAGGACGCCACGAACTATTACAGATCTGTTACTGTTTACAATATACATAAATGATGTAGTAGGAAGCGGCCGATGCTTTTTAAGACTGTTCGCAGGTGGTGCTATTGTTTGTACGAAAGTAGCAACGCCAGAAGACAGCATCAACTAGCGGAATGATGAAATGTTGCTTTTTGAATAATTAACAGAATTGACCTGAAACATTTAATTAATGCTAAAAGACGTTAAGAATAAATTGTCTGTGTGTAAATAAAGCTGTAAAGTAAGGAGAGAACGTCATGATTTAATACAGACGATGTATATTGGCGCTTCCCGGTAAAGAATGTTCCAGAGAAGTGTTCATATATCAAAACTTGATGAAGACGTACTGTAAAGGACAAAGAAGGCAGTCGCCTAATTTGTTTTGCAATATATAAAAGCAGGAGCTGTGATCTCTCTCTCTCTCTATCTCTCTCTCTCTCTCTCTCTCTCTCTCAATGTAAGTGTCCCATTTATAATTGTAATAATTATAATAGACGTGTTTGAATTAAAATTTTTACTTTTACCTACCATTAATGCCACATCTCAATTTATTATATTGCATTTCAGAAATATTTCAGACTGTAGCGATGGAAGGTTGCCGACGAATTGTTTGATGGCCGTAGCTGAATGCTACAAGTGTTCAATCGGCATTGACATTATCGAACTTGCATTTCAGCGTCCCTGAGACCTCTTTTACCGATACTTTCTATCAGTATCCTTGCAATGTAATTACGCAAACTGCTTAGTTTTGAGATCGGTCACTGGCCTCTGAATAATGTCGTCATTCAACGTTCTTTTGCGTCTGAAGAGAATCTGATGTTGGACAGTGGAATGCAAATCTAGCTTAGCCCCCATCAGAAGTGATTAAAAAGTTTTATAATAGTGCTGTTTCTTTTAAATATCAGTAATATTATAATGACCTGCATAAGATTCATGAATGCTGCAGACACTGGCAAATAAATGTATGATATTGCGCATACATAGGAAAAGAAAGTCTCAACTGTACAGCTTCACTATGTATGAGAAACTACTGGAAACGACGTAATGTTTGTAAGTGTAACTATCCAGAGCGATGTTCAGTGTGATGACCACATGAAAGAAGTAGTACGAAAAAAAGATGTGAAAGTGACATTCAAAGGAAGAATCTTAGGGAAATGTAACTCATCCGCGAAGGAAGTGGATTAGTGTTTGATCGATTCGTGGGCATTGTCCATGAATATGGGATCCTTACCAGGTAGGACTGATAGAAGAGATGGAACACATCCAATGAAGAGCGGATCGCATTGTCAGGGGATTGTTTAGTCGGCGCGAGAGCGTTACGAAGATGCTTAACAAACTCCAAACGCTACAAGAGAGGCGTTGTGCATCGCTGAGAGATTTACTATTGAAATTTCGAGAGAGCAGTTTTCGGAAAGGGCCGGACAATATATTACCTCCTCCCACATACATTCGCTTAGCGACGACGGAGAGAAAATTCGAAAAATTAAATCTCATACAGAGGCTTAAGGGGCTCCGGAACGCCCTATACTTGCAATGTTAAAATAACGCTTACAAATTACATCTTTCCTCACAAAGTATTTGAGGTAGGACGTTGAACTTTTTACAGATTATTTATTGGAATATGGGCTACAACTTAACACAGGGATTTTACAAAATTTTCGTTCAGTTATTAAAGATGATTTTTTTTCAATTGTAATGAAAATTCACAACATTTTTTGGCAATTTTTTATTGATATATTCAAAAATATACGGTTTTTTGGAAAAAAGGCTGTGTTAAATTATGCAGAAGGTACTGTGTAAAATTTACTGAAAGTTTGAAACAAATATGTTTGGAAGATACTTAGAAAACATGTAATTAGTATGAGAAAATAAAAGTTTTGGGAATCGAGCGACAAAGATTGGATTAACTTTTTAGTGCATTCCAGGTCCATAGGATGGATTATCTTCATCCTCTGCAAACTCCTCCTCCAGCTTCCTCTTGTTCCTCCTTCTGTTTACTCTTGCTTGTATTTCTAGACTCTTTACAGCCCTGTCTGCAGCCCGAAGGCGTTCCTTGTCTAAAGCAAGCATCGCTCGTTGTTGTGTTCGTAGATTTTGCTACCATTTTCTTCAGTTGCAGTTACTGCAACACTGTTCCAAAAGATGGTCATGTATGAACGCTTATCACATTTCAGTTGTATTTCACTAGCAAGTCCTATGTGCTTTATTATGGAGAGTTCCAGACCAACTTCACTACAATGAATACATCTTACACGGTTTGAAAAAATTCCTTTGAGAACCGACATATCAAATATTTCATTCACATCCGATTCGCCCATAAAACATTCATAGTTTTCACTCATTGAACCAAGCTTCTTCTGTGAAGTGTTTTCTTTCCCACTTTGACTGCTATGGGCAGGTGTACTTGAGAGGTTAGGTTCACTCACTTGGTTATCGTCTTTATTGTTTACAGTAATAGCACATACCTTTGGCTTTCCAAAATTTCTCCTTTTCTTAAAAGCCTTCAGAGGATTTCTAATAACTTTACGTTTACTCATTATTATACTTCAACAAAACAGAGACTCAAGAAACAGAATTAATTACGAATATTTTCGAGATAACGACAGAGTAAATAAACATGAAACAATCGACAATCACACCAGCGATATATATTGAACCATGACAGGTTAGCCACAACACATACTTTATCTCACATCACTAAAATGTACCTGATGAACACGGACGTTCATAATAACACCATTTGACAGCAGTTTAACAGTGCCACAGTGGGTCACGCCCATGTAGAACACATTTCAAAAAAAATTTAAAAATTGTTGTAGTCTTCGGAATTGAATAAATTATATATCTATTAAAAGGTAATAGTCTGCAGATTCAGAAAACGCAAAAAAGTAAAAATTGAACTTTTCATGATTTTGAGCCTTTCCGGAGCCCCTTAACGAAAATCATTCTCTCCACGCGGTAGTCGCCAGTGGAGCAGGGTACGGAAGATCAGTTAGTTGTACCAGAACTACCCTCCGCCATCAAGTGGCTCGTGGACAATGATGTAGATGTAGATCCAAACTGACAGAGCCCTCAGATTTTAAACGTAACGTGCGATGTTGGACTATGTGTTTCTGCCAGACACAGGCTTTCCTTAGTACTGACAATGTCTATGTTACTACTGCGTGCTACAATTAATAGTTCAAGATAACGAAACGATATTTTTTGGGATATTTTTGAAAAATCATGATTTAGGCAATAGATGTATGTCACTTTTAGGTGAATAACCAGTATCGCTCAGTCACTATATATGCTGTCAGACCGAAACCGGCTGTGTGGCAGTAAACTGACATACAACTATTTTTTAAATAATGTTCTATGAAAAAATATCTTTTCCGTTGCTATGAAAGGCACCAGTCTAGTACAAGGCATGGCAGGAGATAACACTGCAACTTATGTGTTCTTCTTACGCGAACATGACATTTCCATATGTTTTATTAAACCATTACTGTTTTATTGTTAGCAAGCTCAGCCGCACATTATTTAATGCATTAGATTCGAGGATCAGAGCAGAGTTCGAATCTCCATCTGATCAACCAGCTTTAGATTTTCTACATTTTCCGCAACTCACTGCCGGCAAGTACCGCGGCTCTTTGGAAGGACGCCTTCTCCATCCTTGTGCGGACAGTGATAAATCTTCGTGTGCAATGCTTATGTTGTCAACGAAATACCGGGTGGTTATAAGTAAACTTTCCCTATTTAACACGTTGTAACACGGAAACTAATTACCGTATGAGGTCCAAACGTGGTAGCACTAATATCAACGACATGGGGAAGAGAAACAATGAGGAATCAATTCAAATGAAATAGCTTTAATGTGATGCTACAGTACATCATACCATTACATATCGGTACCATTACTGCTACAAAAGCGGCTCAATATGGCTCCCATCAGTGTCTAGAAGAGTCAGAAAGCGCAGCACTGCATTCTGCACAGCAGAACGAAGCATATCCGTAGGTATGCTGGCTGCCTCTCTTAATATGCTGCGCTTCAGATCAGCATATGTGTGGACGATCTCCTGGTAAACCCCTCCTTCAGGTAGGCCCACAACCTGATATCTCTGGGAGTGAGATCAGGTTATAATGACGGCCAAGCATTTGGAACTTATAATTCGATCGCTTCCAGATGTGTTTCGGAGAAGCAGGTGAACTCCACGAACCATGTTCAGTGGGGCCCATATTGCATGACATCGCTTGTGTTCAATGGTCTCTCTCCTGTAGGGCGGGTATGACATGCTGGCTAAGCACATAGCAGTAACGCTGGTCAGTCACACTGCACGTCTTTGGTCCAATGGGCCAAAGATGAACATAGTCGTGAAGCCACACCATACGGTGACACGTTCACCATACAGAGAAACTTCATGCACAGCGACTGGAGCTGAAGATCCCCACTCTCGGAAATTCTGTGTGTTCAGCTCACCCATCAGAGGAAAATGAGCTTCGTCTGTCTGTAGGATGGTCCAAGGCCAGCCCTTGTCAACTTCAGTCCTTGCGAAAAAGTGGAGATCGAAGGCAACACGTTGTTGTGCGTTGTGTGGTGCGAGCTGCTGTAGGGTATGGGTCTTGTACGGATATCACTTGAGAGTGGTTCCAAGCACCTATCCGCGCAGTGGACTACGAGATGTTCAACTGTCATGACACAGCACGCGCACTGCCTGACGATCCGGAATTGCGCGCAGCCTTGTCTGTCATAGCAAAGGCGATTTCATCAACCACCTGTGGTGCAACCGGTCGTCGGCCTCTTTCCGGAGCGACGCCCGGTTCTTCAGTTAATGCGAACTTGTTCATCATGCTCCGCACAGCAGGTGGTGAAAGAGGACACCTCCGTAATCGTTTCAGTCGGCGATATTCTCGAAGTGCAGCTTCACCATTGTTGTGTACATAGCTCCGCGTTGTCAGGGCGTACTCAACTTTCCCACTAGAGCGCGCCCCGCTAAGCACAACAGCGCAGGCGCAGCGCTCGTCCGTCTCCGCACTAGGAGATGGTACTGCCTTAGAGACGGACCAAATTCTGCTTCCGCCGATCTGCGTATTGATATGTAACGCAGCCAATGAGATTGCTGCTAACGTAGAACCTTTTCTCCTCAAGGAACACACTCGCGCAGTGGTACCTGAACGTGTGAGGCATTATAAAGAGTGTACAGACCTCCGATCAGTCAGTCTGCATTTGTCTGCACCAGTCTGTACGAGTCTACATTACTCTGTACCACTCTCTAGTCAAGTTTCAGTCTGTGATTATCACATTCCTGTACATAGCCATGAAGATAAATGAATGGACACTTTGTCAAGTATCAGAGATATGTGAGAATAAGATTAACATACCAAGACTAAAGGAACTTCAGATTGTCAATTGTAAACAGCATCCAGAATCTAGTTACGTAATGTCTATGCTTTTTATTATCTTAATAAATGTGTGTGAAAATTAATCAAGTTCTGTTTAAAGTTGGTCACCGTCAATCTGCTACTCTAGGCGTGCAAGTGGCATTTCTATCGTCTGATCTAACGGCAGAAAATAAACACGCCACAATAAGACCACGAGACATATTGCTGACACTCGCCCACTTCGTTAGAGCGACAAGTCAAATAATCTGATGGTGTGTGTACCAAAGGTTTTACAGTAGGCACACCACAACTATTATTGTTGTTTTCATCATACCTTCACCATTGATGCCCCACTGCTTTTGTCCAATCTCACGGTGACACGTCAACAAGTGCACTGCGAATGTTCAGGTGAGTGAGACTACGAACCACGGTGACTGATCGCGGCACCTGGTGGCCATATTTGAAACTGGACGGAGGTGCTGTGACGCATGGAAATCATGCACCCCATAGTCTGGACATAAATGCTACCACGTTTGGTACTGTTATGGTAATTAGTTTCAGTGTTACTACCTGTTAAATACGGAAAATTGAATTATAACTTTCTGGTAAAAATCGTTTTCATATTCTGATACCAGTACAAACAATTGCGACCGCAGTGGCCGGTGTCAGTCTCTTTACAGTGCGTCTAGGCATACTGGCCCAAAAGCTTACGAAAGTACTGAAATATTAACGTAAGGGACGTGTTATCGGTGCTGTAATGGTCTCCCCAGTGCCCTTGAGGAAACCCGTAACAACACAACTGGAATGTCGGTGGTTTGTATTTTAGCATTTTATGTATTTTTTAAGATGACACAGCATTAAGACCATATGCATTTTAATGGTAACTTAGTATTAAGAAAACAAGTCTTAATCGCGTTTTTTTTACTTATTTAGTGCCGACCGGTGTTTTCTTAATACTAAGTTAATTTTATATCAGTCGCTGTTACTCCACAACCATGTTGTCCAAACATTTATTTTAATGATGCTTATCATACATAATCGTATTTGTTTCTACAATAGTTTACGTAACATTGTCACAACTTGTCCAAGATAAAAGATATGTTGACTTTCCAGCAACTAAGCAACAGCTCTGTTAACCGACAAAAGGATTTTCAAACAATCCCAAAATAGAATTTAGGATATTTCTCTGTAAATTGCAATAGAGACTGTTCGGTTAGAGATAAACAGTAAGTCCAGCTGACAATATGCAAAGCATTACGTGACGTTTTGCGTCGTTGTAAGTTAAATACAGGGTGTCCGAAAACTCTTTCCCTGATTACATAAATTGATAACTCAGCTTAAAAGTAAGATACAAATATGAAACTGGTGTCTAATTGTTTACAAACTATCAAAGTTTTTTCACACATCAGTAAACATCCACTTCCATTGGTGCCCAATGACAGTACACGTCGATATGACTTTGCGGTCGAAATGCTATCACGTATTGAGGACGATGATGGTTATCTCAGACGAATTGCCTTTTCCGACGAAGCGACCTTTTTTGTCAGTGGAGTAGTGAACCGCTATAATGTGCGTATTTGGGGTTCACAACCCCCTGGCGAGGTCATGGACTGCACCAGGGGCCGTCCAAAGGTGAATGTTTGGTGCGCGCTACTGCACGATCGAATCATCGGGCCATTCTTCTTCACTGAGGCTACCATCACGTCAGCAGTGTATCTGGACATGTAGCAACTGTATGCTGTTCCTCAGCTGCTTCAGTATCACCCCGATGTCTTGTTTCAGCAAGACGGTGCACCGCCTCATTGGGGTTTGGACATCCGTGCCTACCTCGATATGGCCTTTCCTGGGCGATGGATGGGTGATGGACCAACGGTTTGGCGTCCACGCTCTCCTGACATAACCCCATTAGACTTCTTTTTATGGGGTTATGTCAAGGACGAGGTCTACCGAACACGTGCACCAGACCTTGAAAGCCTGCGGCAACAGCTAACCACAGTCGTTGAATAGATCCCTCCAGTGATGTTGGCTAATGTGTGGACGGGAAATGAATATCGCCTAGATGTGCTACGTGCTACCAACGGTGCTCATGTGGAAGTTTACTGAAGTGTGAAAAAAACTTTTATAGTTTGTAACCAATTAGACACCACTTTGATATTTGTTTCTTACTTCTAGCCTGAGTTATCAATTTATGTAATCAGGGAAAGACTTTTCGGACACCCTGTACATCTGAAGAAGGCTTGAGCTGGAATCGGTAACATGGTACAGAGCTGCGAATTCATGACATACTTTATGAGCGTGTAACCTCCTCCTCTCTTATCGACCTATGTGACAGTGAAAAATTAAACCGTGTGTACCTAATGGGAATTTAGGGAAAGGCGTAAAGTTAATAAAAAAAAGTAAATGTGCGGCCATTACGCTAACAATTAACTAGCGGTAATTAGATATTTGAGATTTGGGAAAAATTACGGTCGCCAGTCCTATGGACAATTACTATTGTAACTGAAAAAGAAAGCTTATTGCACATATAATTAGCACTAGAAGCATGGCAACTGAAGGTTGACATGTGTTGTGTGAAAACTGAATGTTTGTCAGAAGTAATAAATTTCGCTACACTCTGACTTAATTTAGCAAAAGAATTAATAAAACCGGAAAATTGAAAGTTAATTTAGTGACTGAAATTAATAGTGAACTTTGTTTCTGAAGCACTACGAAATTCAATAAAATAAGGTTAGTCTTGGGCTACCTCAACAATCATTTCAAAAGGCACTTGAATCTACGCTGTTTACAAATGACAGATTTAACTTTGAACTTGAATTAAATGATTCTGAACAATTAACAATAGTAAAATTTAGTACGTACGAAGCTGAGCTGCAGTCACAGGTAGTCTAAAATATGGTAATAAAACTCGCCCTCTTAACTTGTGCTTGTGAAATCTAAATATTGTAGCCAGCTATGAATACCTTAACTGAACTTTGAAATTAAGACAGTGAAATGGAATGATATTACATTAACGCTGGCGTTTGAATTTCAACAACACTCGGGTTTGTTCCGCAAAAGGAAGGGACCTTGCTTGGTAATGCAATTGGGACAATTAGCAACAAATGTTCATGCTAAGTTGCTGTAATTTTTGTTATGAAAATGGAACAGTTTGAAAAGCTGAGGTCTGCCACACAGTTCTAAAACTTTACGTGCTTCCAGTCTTCCTTGTTGGTTGATTGAAGGTTTGAAGCCGTCGATCGAGGGGGTGGCGACAGTCACTCATTGTCGGCCGTCGCTGCTGCAGAAGCTGGATGTTGGCGCGCCTCCTTCTCGACACGGTCACCAGTCGAAACGCGCTCTTGATGTGCACCCGCTAATGCTTCCCGTCCGCGACACCATGTCAGAAACTATCATAGCAAGTCGAGCGCAATTACATGCTGCCAAACCCCGAAATCGCGGCAACTCGCGGGAGCGTCACACAACACACCTGCTCCACCGCCCTACTCCAGCCAGACTTCCTCTGCCCGCGCTCTACGCGGCAGAGTTAACACTACCAAAGATCGTAAACACTTTGGTTCTCCACACGACCTAACGATGTAATCGTTCGATAGCGTAGTTTTCCCTAGGCCAGACCCAGCGTATAAATACAAATAGTATTTACAAAACAAACCAACATAAATGCCTAAAAATATACACTCCTGGAAATTGAAATAAGAACACCGTGAATTCATTGTCCCAGGAAGGGGAAATTTTATTGACACATTCCTGGGGTCAGATACATCACATGATCACACTGACAGAACCACGGGCACATAGACACAGGCAACAGAGCATGCACAATGTCGGCACTAGTACAGTGTATATCCACCTTTCGCAGCAATGCAGGCTGCTATTCTTCCATGGAGACGATCGTAGAGATGCTGGATGTAGTCCTGTGGAACGGCTTGCCATGCCATTTCCACCTGGCGCCTCAGTTGGACCAGCGTTCGTGCTGGACGTGCAGACCGCGTGAGACGACGCTTCATCCAGTCCCAAACATGCTCAATGGGGGACAGATCCGGAGATCTTGCTGGCCAGGGTAGTTGACTTACACCTTCTAGAGCACGTTGGGTGGCACGGGATACATGCGGACGTGCATTGTCCTGTTGGAACAGCAAGTTCCCTTGCCGGTCTAGTAATGGTAGAACGATGGGTTCGATGACGGTTTGGATGTACCGTGCACTATTCAGTGTCCCCTCGACGATCACCAGTGGTGTACGGCCAGTGTAGGAGATCGCTCCCCACACCATGATGCAGGGTGTTGGCCCTGTGTGCCTCGGTCGTATGCAGTCCTGATTGTGGCGCTCACCTGCACGGCGCCAAACACGCATACGACCATCATTGACACCAAGGCAGAAGCGACTCTCATCGCTGTAGACGACACGTCTCCATTCGTCCCTCCATTCACGCCTGTCGCGACACCACTGGAGGCGGGCTGCACGATGTTGGGGCGTGAGCGGAAGACGGCCTAACGGTGTGCGGGACCGTAGCCCAGCTTCATGGAGACGGTTGCGAATGGTCCTCGCCGATACCCCAGGAGCAACAGTGTCCCTAATTTGCTGGGAAGTGGCGGTGCGGTCCCCTACGGCACTGCGTAGGATCCTACGGTCTTGGCGTGCATCCGTGCGTCGCTGCGGTCCGGTCCCAGGTCGACGGGCACGTGCACTTTCCGCCGACCACTGGCGACAACATCGATGTACTGTGGAGACTTCACGCCCCACGTGTTGAGCCATTCGGCGGTACGTCCACCCGGCCTCCCGCACGCCCACTATACGCCCTCGCTCAAAGTCCGTCAACTGCACATACGGTTCACGTCCACGCTGTCGCGGCATGCTACCAGTGTTAAAGATTGCGATGGAGCTCCGTATGCCACGGCAAACTGGCTGACACTGACGGCGGCGGTGCACAAATGCTGTGCAGCTAGCGCCATTCGACGGCCAACACCGCGGTTCCTGGTGTGTCCGCTGTGCCGTGCGTGTGATCATTGCTTGTACGGCCCTCTCGCAGTGTCCGGAGTAAGTATGGTGGGTCTGACACACCGGTGTCAATGTGTTCTTTTTTCCATTTCCAGGAGTGTATATATACAATAGTAAAACAATTACAATATGTAAAGAGACAGAAATGTCATATCTTCAGGTGACAAAATCAGGAAAGAAATTTGTAGTACAATAGATGGAAATAGGAGGATGTGCATTTCCGGCGTTCCAAGCGACGACCGTTGTGTTTTCCATTAAACATTATGTATTAAAATCGTTTCCTGTAGATAGAGAAGCGAGGGACTCCCTTATCGCTGACGTCTCTCTCTTCTGCTGCCCGCGTTCAGAAGGCAGGGTGGGTGGGGTGGTGGGGGTGGAGGTGAAGGGACGGGAGAGGCCGCCTGTCTTGGCCCCAGGAACCCATCGATCGCCGTCGCTGACTTTATCGGCCAGCCGGCGGAGCAGCGGTCCGTCCCATCGAGCTGTTTGCGGACGTGGGAGGAGGGAGGTGGGGCTCTGTCAGCACGACCTGCTGACTCGTGGTGAGGCCGACATGATGGGCAGCAGCCTGGCAGCAGCACGGCAGCGGGCCGCGGCGGCGAGGACGGACTCCGCTGCCACTTCCCGGGTGCTTCAGCGACGAACTAATGGAGAATGTGGGCTTCCACAAGTTGTCGCTTCTGTTCTGTTGAAAATTCTGAAGAACTGAGTGAAGCTCGCGTATCGCTTCTTCTGCACACCATGAGAAAATTATCGTACGATTTAGCATGTAGCTGTGATTCTAGAAAGTGGTGTTTTTAAACTCATGGCTGCAACATAATTTCAATACACTTCACGAATGTACAAGGTGATCAAAAAGTCAGTATAAGTTTGAAAACTTAATAAACCACGGAATAATGTAGACAGAGAGGTAAAAATTGACACACATGCTTCGAATGATATGGGGTTTTATTAGAACAAAAAAAAAAATATTGTTAGACGTGTGAAAGATCTCTTGTGCGCGTCGTTTGGTGGTGATCGTGTGCTCAGCCGCCACTTTCGTCATGCTTGGCCTCCCAGGTCCCCAGACCTCAGTGCGTCCGATTATTGGCTTTGGGGTTACCTGAAGTCGCAAGTGTATCGTGATCGACCGACATCACTAGGAATGCTGAAAGACAACATCCGACGCCAATGCCTCACCATAACTCCGGACATGCTTTACAGTGCTGTTCACAACATTATTCCTCGACTACAGCTATTGTTGAGGAATGATGGTGGACATATTGAGCATTTCCTGTATAGAACATCATCTTCGCTTTGTCTTACTTTGTTATGCTAATTATTTCTATTCTGATCAGATGAAGCGCCCTCTGTCGTACATTTTTTGAACGTTTGTATTTTTTTTTTTGTTCTAATAAAACCACATGTCATTCCAAGCATGAGTGTCAATTTGTAGCTCTCCATCTACATTATTCCGTGATTTATTCAGTTTTCAAATTTATACTAACTTTTTGATCACCCAGTACTTAATGTGGTTAGTAGCTCAACCCACACGGCATCTCCAAATACGTCCACTGTATGGGGTACCCAAGATGCGTTTTTGCTCTGTGCACATTTGTTAATGTCACGTAGCCTCTCAAGAGAGAAAATAGTAATGTGAAATACACTGTACCTCAAACAGTCAAGTTGAGTAACGTATCTTGCTTTTTACGTGTAGAATTATATCTGTCACTGTTGCAAGGGGCCGAAAGCACTCTTACCTGTAATGCTTTCTTTCGACATATGTGCGACGTAACTGACTCTGAGCACTGTACGCTACTCCTAATTAGGGTACAGTCAAGTATTCTTTTCGAGGATTTACAGTTATGTATAACACTTAGACTTTTTTTAATTGAAACCCTCAGCTGCCGACAGGTGTTGTTGATATACCTCGATGGGGACAGCTGAAAATGTGTGCCCCCACCGGGACTCGAACCCGAGGTCTACTGCTGTCTCCATCGGGGTATATCAACAACACCTTTCGGCAGCTGAGGGTTTCAATTAATCATCATTTACTCTCGAGAAGCTGCACGGTCATCAATAGTGTCTGTTATTTCGACAACATTTAATATCTTCATATATATAGTTAAAGGCTACCCAGCCATTGGCCTTCGTCTGTGCGAATGCGCTCAGGTTGCCCGAACTCTTACGGGAATCGTCACCTTAGCGTGCGCGAGTAATGCGTGGATGGGCAAATAACTATTAGGTACTTTGCCTATGTAGATAATGGACAGTTGGGAATGTGGGTCTCACGGGAAGCGCGATAGGGATACGCCTCTGCAGTCGAGCTGTTTATCTGTGTCATCGATGGCTCAGATGGATAGAGCGTCTGCCATGTAAGCAGGAGATCCCGGGTTCGGGTCCCCGTTGGGGCACGTATTTTCAGCTGTCCCCATCGAGGTATATACCAACAACACCTGTCGGTATCTGACGGTTTCAATTAATCATCATTTACTCTAGGGAAGCTGGAAGCTGCACGGTCATGAATGGTATCTGTTCTTTCGAGAACAGTTACTATCTTCATATACTTAGACTTTTAGTTCCAATCTCATGTGTACACAAGTTACAGCAATTCATTTCTAATTGTATAGTAAAATCCACTGGGTTTTTCAAAATTGTCGAGTGGTGCGTACAGCACGAAAATAGTATTAAATAATTCGCTGAGTACTGCCCTTATGGTGATCATAGTTTTACTCCTGCCATTGGCCTTAATCCAGGATGCTCTCACCGTAGTTTATATGGGAGCGGGCTGGGAGTGGCAAAGTTGGTGGGTGGGGGGGGGGGGGGGGCAGCGGGTGGATTAAGAGGTATTTTTAGTAGTTCGGAAGACGAATGGTGGCTTGTAAGTAGCCATACAAAGCTCTAGCACAGAATATATTAAAACATACGTAATACAGACTTCTCCATCATTTTCTTGAAAGAAAAACGCCTGACTTCACTATATATTCTTCCTTTCCATAAGAGTTTTAGAGTGGGGGGAGGGGGCTTCACGACCCCCTTGCCCCCGACTGTGGGCACCATTACCTTGATCGATTCAGAGAAATGACGTAATGACATTTTTTTGTGGAATATAAAGCTTTTCATAAGATATTAATTTTCGAAAGGTCACAATAACGGCGTTTCTGGACCCTGGAGACGCTAATAATCTGCCCACTATCTCCTCAGTTGGCTTCACCAGGCTGAGAGGACTCCGCTTCACTCCTCCCACCAAGGAAACATCCCTGCCAGTACCGGGAATCCAACCCAGGTCCACCGAATGCAGGTAAGCAATATTTTCTTTTCTTTTTTTGACATAAGCGTAGTACATACAACGGGGAAGAACAAGTTAAGTTAAACAAACCCTCATCACATGCATCGTGTGCTTTCAGTCATGCAGCTGGGCAACAACCCAGTACCACAAATGTTTATTGCTGTTTACTATCAGCACAGATTGCTTTCATTCTACGTCCTCCAAAAATCATCTTCGCAACAGGAAAAATCGTTACGGAGGCCGAAGGACTGGAATGGCATTACTATGGAAAGTAAAGGTGACTGTCACTTTCTCTACCACATAAAGCAAGCGAGCGACACCATTAAATAGTGATGGGCAACATATGCCAGACGACGTTAAAAGATTTCAGTGCGGATGCACAATAGTAACTGAACTTAGGCTGAGAGCATGAGGATCAATGGAGAGACATTAGCGTGTGACATGTGGAGGTTAACGTCACCCGTGGGATGTGCTTATATAGCTGAGGCGGTAAGGTGACCTTTCGGGCAACGTAGGAAAACCGAGTTCGATTCCCGTCCTGAAGGAATTTTTATCTGTCGCCGTTGAGTTCGCTCAGCCGCGTGGGATTATCCGAGCGGTCTAAGGCGCTGCAGTCATGGACTGTGCGGCTGGTCCCGGCGGAGGTTCGAGTCCTCCCTCGGGTATGGATCTGTGTGTTTTTCCTTGGGATAATTTAGTTTGAGTAGTGTGTAAGCTTAGGGACTGATGACTTTAGCAATTAAGATTTCTCACACATCCGAACTTTCTTTTTTAGTTCACTCCGTGACCACTTCAACTAAATGACGGATACTTCTTTCGTCATGAACCAAAACCGCCTTTTGAGTCGACCACTGTAGCTTCAAAGAGTTGCTCGAAGGACACTTTACGAACGAATGTTGACTCTGTAACAATGCTTCTGAACTGCACTTCCATGAGCTACCACATCTGCTGGGGACACATCTTTCGTAAAAGGTGTCTGAACCAGTGACTTACAATCTCCCAAAGTCACTGTAAGTTACTGATTCTTTGCCCAGTGCAATCTTTTCCCTGGAAAATTTGGCGGGGAATGATTTCAGAGGAAGTAGGAAGTGTCCTGCCGTCACTCGCCGAAGTCAGTGCTGCGAAGACATCACAAGTGAGTGAAGTTTCTGCCTGCTTGCAGCTCTGTCAAATATAACTGCAAGCAAAATATTTAACATCCTCATATAACGTTCGCTCGATTAACTCCGTCACTGTTGTTGCTTCATGCTGGAATGTAAGTTACAATTTTTTTCTTAACATCTCAGTAGAACAACTGATGATAGACTTTTATTTTTCATAAATAGAATGCACTCTTCTGCCATCAGTAATGGTTGCTTTGACCATTCAGAGGTTATGACATGAATTTAACCCACTGTAAAAACTAAAATCAAATGTGAGAGCTGAAAAATGGTTTCGACGAGTAGGGAAAGGATAATTTTGCAACAATCATTGCTTGCTGCCTGGTAAGTTGGGATTTAAATATTCAAGGCATTACCGAACGCTGCAGCATGAAAGTCATAATTCTTGTCGTGTGATGCGGTTAATTCCGTAGAAAATTCACGTAAAAAATACATATAACGTTTTACAGTTAGGACTGAAGGGCAAACTTCTCAACACCATACATGTCACAAGTTGGTATGTCAACATCTTATATCGACAATGAAATAATTACTTCAGAATTGATGAGACCTGTGTGTCATAATATTTTTTACTCTGTGAAGAGATAGCTTAAAGAGCAGACTTATGTAGTAGCGTGTTAATGTAATCAGTGATATGCAGATGATATGAATAGTACAGAAATCGTTTAGCTGTATTCATTTCGTGAGTACATTGCATCTTGCGTTAATGTGGGGTTCTATTTACGATGACGCAAAGCTCACGATATATTTCTATTGTGAATACCAATATGTGAAATAGCCCATTGATTTTTCATTTTTGGACTTAGGAAAACACAGTATTACCATCCGTATAGTCATCGCTTATTACTGATATACTGTTTTTACTGTATTCGAGTGATATGCAACACATGTGCTTCAATGTACTACTGTCTGTGTAAAATATCATCAACTGTATTCCTAAGCAGCAAATGTGTTACTCAAATAACATAACCATAAAATGTAAAGAATTGAGGAAGCGTGAGATACAACTGGCCCATGAAGTGTTACTTGAGGAAAACTAGTATTATGTCGGTCGTAAATACACATCGTAATTATAAGCACTGGATTCAGTGAGATGCTGCTCATTTACTGAAAATTAGCCTCGATTGCTTAGTACGAAATTACGCAGATTACGTTTGACAAGTTGGTTGACTCCTCCAGGCGCTGGTAATGGTGGATGCTGTGACGAAAGCGTGGTAAGGCTCATCTTGTGATGTGTCGCGTGCTTTTTGTCACAGAAGCTGCGACTACTCGGTTACAGAAGAATGTCACTGATTTGAATGGTAGGTGTTTCACATATCTTTTAAAACCATCAAGTCTGAACTACAGACAGAATTTCACTGTGATCCAATACAATGAAACAGACTTCTGTAATAATTTAACCGGGAAAATGGGCAATGATTTCCTTCTAAAGAAAGGCATACTCTGCTTCACATGTTATTTTTATACATATTTTTTCTCTTGAACTTGTCATTTGTACACACCGTACCCGTTCTTTTTCAATCCACCTAACAGAAATTTGGCTCTATAATTTCAAACAATGTCATGTGCATAAACTGTACTGCTGGTCCAGTAGTTTCGGAACTGCCTCTACAGGTTGTTCAGAAATTCCCGTCACAAACTTCTACTATTTGTAGAGGGGAGTGAGTACACAATATTTCGAAGAGAAACCCATGTCCGGAAGAGTCATCCAATGAAACTACAGATCTTGAAAGTTACAGGCGCCGGAGTCTGTAAATGTGTGTATACGAGTATGCGGCTTGATTTATTGATGATGTTACGAAATTTCAGGGATGGTGGCGAAGGATAAATGCATCGATTTGAGCTAAGGATTCCTGTACAGGAAACGAACGAATCGAAAGTCGTAAGCGAAAACCGTTCTCGTACCTCTGGCAGTGGAATACACGTCCAGGTACTGTTGTTTCTGAGATCGTAGGGCAGGCGGAACAAAAAAGGAAAAACTGTCCAGTAAACCTGAGCTCTAATATGCCTACCTTAAGAGGTATGTGTTTCACACTAGGGAAGGTGAACATGAGCTCATAGCTCCTGACGTATGCGTTCTAGACCCTATGTTTACAAGATAATTTCTCTTGTTTTGGTCCATACTATCACATGTGAAAATTGCATGCCTACGTTCTTAGCAACATGATCTGTCGACGAAACAGAGCTATTTCAAAGAGTAGTTGGTCGTTTATGAATTAGATTTTCTACATCTACGTCTACATCTACATGGTTACTCTGCAATTCACACTTAAGTGACTGGCAGAGGGTTCATCGATCCATTTTCATACTACTTCTCTACCACTCCACTCTCGAATGGCGCGTGGCAAAAAAGGAACACCTAAATCTTTCCGTTCGAGCTCTGATTTGTCTTATTTTATTATGATGATCATTTCTCCCTACGTAGGTGGGTGTCAAAAAAATATTTTCACATTAGGAAGAAAAAGTTGGTGATTGAAATTTCGTAAATAGATCTCACCGCAAAGAAAACCGCCTTTGTTTCAGTGACTGCCACCCCAACTCGCGTATCATATCAGTAACACTCTCACTCCTATTGCGCGATAACACGAAAGGAGCTGGCTTCTTTGCACTTTTTCATTGTCCTCCGTCAATCCTACCTGGTAAGGATCCCACACCGCGGAGCAATATTCCAGCAGAGGACGGAAAAGTGTAATGTAGGCTGTTTCTTTAGTTGGTTTGTCGCATCTTCTAAGTTTTCTGCCAACAAAGCGCAGTCCTTGTTTCGCCTTCCCCACAATATTATCTACGTGGTCTTTCCAATTTAAGTTGCTCATAATTGTAATTCCTAGGTATTTAGTAGAATTGACAGCCCTTAGACTTATGCGGTTTATCATATACCCAAAATTTACCGTTTTTTTTTTGTACCCACGTGGATGACCTCGCACTTTTCTTTGTTTAGTGTCAGTTACTACTTTTCGCACTACACAGAAATTCTCTCCAGAATATTTTTAATTGGAACTGATCGTCTGATGATTTTACTGGACGGTAAGTTACAGCGTCATCTGCAAACAATCTAAGGGGGCTGCTCAGATTATCACCTAGATCATTTATGTAAATCAGGATCAGCAGAGGGAATAAGACACTACCTTTGGGAACGCCGGATACTACTTCTGTTCTACTCGATCATTTACCGCCTATCACTGCGAACTGTGACCTCTCTTAGAGGAAATCACCAATCCAGTCACACAAATGAGACGATACTCAATAGCCATGCAATTTGATTAGTAGTCTTGCATGGGGGCTTAATTAAATTTTATGCAGATATTTTTTATTTTTAAGTAGCTGTCTGTCCGATCACGCTGTCTCGTAAACGGTTGGCCCTGATTAGTATTTGTACGCAATCTCACTGCATAGAACAACAACAAAGAATGAAACGAAATTTCCGTTAACACAATTAATTAATTAAGTCCCCAGCAACTATGAAAGCTACGAAACAACAAGGCACAAGTGTCGCTGTTCTGTGTGTGGAAGTGTGATTCAACGTACACATTTGGCACGGTTCTTCCTCAATAAGACCAGATATTTCAAACACCATTTATACTGAAGTAATTAAAAAAATAAACAGAAATACTATAATTGCACATAGAAACCAGAAATACAGTCTAATACAAGAACACGAGCCAGATGCTTTGTTGACTGAACCTGTGACCAATATGCATTATTGTTTAAGCCATTCAAATAATGACAAACAAAGGAATTTTTTTTACCTTCATATACATTGACGAAAAGGTACACTCTGATCATTACAGCATCCCCAATACAACAACATCTGGTGTCTAGCCCATCAAAACAATACTACAACTTCTGAACAAGCACTCACTACCACAACTTCTCAACTACGACTCGCTACTGCTACATCTCAACAAGCACTCTCCACCACGACTTCTCGATAAGCACTCTCCACTACCACATCTCAACAAACACTGCCAGTGGAGGCGGCGGAATAATACTCTTTGGCGCAATCTCTGGCGCTGTGGCTCAGTGTAGCCACCTTTCATATGCCCCTCCTCCACGGGCTAGAATTTGATGGTATTTTTGCCAGCATTGGTGGTGAAAATACCACCAAATTCGTCCAAGAAATACAGACAAAAATAAAAGATGATATTAATAAGTAAATATCACATAACTAGATAAAATTTTGGCTTTGCACTGACCGTCCCATAACTTAAAATATAAAATATAGTAAGGAATACAAATGCTTTTATACATATGATTCTACATGATGGTTTACATAAGTATTATTCAATCAATGGCACCCAGTATGTTGAGCAGGTGCAGACACCAACAAGTGACATTATCTCAGTAGAAGCAGTCCATCAGTGGCACCCAGTAATGTTGAGCAGGTGCAGACACCAACAAGTGACATCATTTCAGTAGAAGCAGTTCCATCAGTGGCACCCACCAATGTTGAACAGGTGCAGACACCAACAACTGACATTATCTCAGTAGAAGCAATTCCATCAGTGGCACCCAGTAATGTTGAGCAGGTGCAGACACCAACAAGTGACATCATTTCAGTAGAAGCAGTTCCATCAGTGGCACCCACCAATGTTGAACAGGTGCAGACACCAACAAGTGACATTATGTCAGTAGAAGCAATTCCATCAGTGACACCCAGCAATGTTGAACAGGTGCAGACAGCAACAAGTGACATTATCTCAGTAGAAGCAGTTCCATTAGTGGCATCTATCAAACTTGAACAGGTGCAGACACCAACAAGTGACATCATTTCAGTAGAAGCAGTTCCATCAGTGGCACCCAGCAATGTTGAACAGGTGCAGACACCAACAAGTGACATTATGTCAGTAGAAGCAATTCCATCAGTGGCACCCAACAATGTTGAACAGGTGGAGACAGCAACAAGTGACATTATCTCAGTAGAAGCAGTTCCATCAATGGCACCAGGCAATGTTGAGCAGGTGCAGACACCAACAAGTGACATTATGTCAGTAGAATCAGTTCCATCAGTGGCACCTAGCAATGTTGAACAGGTACAGACACCAACAAGTGACATTATGTCAGTAGAACCAGTTCCATCAGTGGCACCCAGCAATGTTGAACAGGTGGAGACAGCAACAAGTGACATTATCTCAGTAGAAGCAGTTCCATCAATGGCACCCAGCAATGTTGAGCAGGTGCAGACACCAACAAGTGACATTATGTCAGTAGAAGCAATTCCATCAGTGACACCCAGCAATGTTGAACAGGTGCAGACAGCAACAAGTGACATTATCTCAGTAGAAGCAGTTCCATTAGTGGCACCTATCAAACTTGAACAGGTGCAGACACCAACAAGTGACATAATTTCAGTAGAAGCAGTTCCATCAGTGGCACCCAGCAATGTTGAACAGGTGCAGACACCAACAAGTGACATTATGTCAGTAGAACCAGTTCCATCAGTGGCACCCAGCAATGTTGAACAGCTGCAGACAGCAACAAGTGACATTTCAGTAGAAGCAGTTCCATCAGTGGCACCCAGCAATGTTGAGCAGGTGCAGACACCAACAAGTGACATTATCTCAGTAGAAGCAGTTCCATCAGTGGCATCCAGCAATGTTGACAGGTGCAGACACCAACAAGTGACATCATTTCAATAGAAGCAGTTCCATCAGTGGCACCCAGCAATGTTGAGCAGATGCAGACAGCAAGAAGAAACATCAATTCAGTAGAAACAATTCCATCAGTGGCACCCAGCAATGTTGAACAGGTGCAGACCGCAAGAAGTAATATCATTTTAGTGGAAGCAGTTCCATTAGTGGCAACCAGTAATGTTGAACAGGTGCAGACAGCAGTCTATAATATTCACTATCACTAATCAGACAGTTCATCAGAGTTTATCAGCAGAAATTAAACATCTCATAGTGGCACACATCAATGTTGAACCGTGCAGGCATGAACAACAGTTTGAATGCACACACAATTGCTTTTACATAATTATTATCAATGTTCTTACACTAAACATACAAATAATAATAAACACACAAATGATATCAGATAATTATCATATTAACTATTACAAATACACAAATAACAGTAAACCTATAATATTTATGGGTGTCAGTGCAAGCCGCAACAAACAAGTAAAATAAGATTTAGGAGATAGGTCGGTACCAATTATTTGGGATTAGGAAAGGAAAACACACAAAACACACTCACTCATCTTTCATCCACATTAAGTGCTACTGTGTAATTGAATAGTGTTAACTGTGTAAATGCAGTTCTGTCAAAATTTGATGTTCGACATGTGTATCAAGTAGTAGTGGCAGCAACGTATAACAGTCAATGATAGTTAGTCAATGTCATAGTCATCATGTCAAGACCAATGTTTGCCAAGCCAAATCAAATGCACGGTAGCTGAACAACTGTCAGTGTGCCAAGATATGCAAATACTTCCTCTCTCCAAACAAAGTATATACTGCTTAGTGATTTAACAAAGCGTGTGTGTAGACAATCTTCCTTCTACTTGAGTGTTCTAGTCTGCTATCTTCATCCTCCTTGTTCCATATAAACCAACAAAAAAAATATACTCCTCACTTACTTTACCTCTTATCCACCAAAACTCCGATAATCATCAGCATCACATAATCTTAATACTCAATAATACCTCTTACGTCGATACATATCAACCTTATCATCAATATCATTTACTTTACCTCTTGTCCACCAAAACTCCAATAATCATCAACTTCACACAATCTCAATACCTCAGTAATACCTCTTCAATACGTCGATACATATAAACCTTATTACCACTATCATTTCACTTCCATAACAACTCTTTCCTCTAGTCAGTCTCCTCGAACAAGTACAGATAAAATCCTAGTGCAAACTTCAATTCATCATCCCATGCAATCCGAAGAGACAATGTCCACACACAACCTCTGTGTAGTCCACCTGAGCCAAATCTTCTACTCATTATGAATTATAAAATACATAAATACATAAAATAAAAGAAATGCATACATGACCTCTAATAGCCTTTACTTCGAATAACTTTCAGTAAGCAAGTACGAGTACGGAGTGTGAATGATCGTAATATTTCACAGTGTGTACACCACTTCAAGAATCATGGCAAAACAGAAGCAAACATGTGGAGTATTTCTTGTGTCAAGTGTCACTTGCTATTCAATTGCTCACGAAGAATGCAGTGTAATAGCTGTCAATGGTCTAAACCTAGTGTTGGTAAGTCATGTCGTTAGCTTCCTTCCTATTAGCATAAATTTATACAGCTTCCATAAAACCTCCAGCTCATGTGACTTCAATGAAGTTTCTTGTACCAATGTCGTTCGTACAATTATAGCAGTTCATTTTCTTATCTTAAAATATAAGGCACTAAGCGTAAGCAAAACATGCAATAGCGAGACAATATACCAGTAGAGAACATAATGTCAACAAGTGGATGCAGCACAATTCCTACAACGAGGCTCTGCCAAGAGAACAATCTATAATTAACACCATACTGTGGCCTAAACTCCATGTTCGTACACCGCATATCAGCATTTCTATATACGAAATTAAAGAGTAATTATGACAACAAAACAGAAATGTGTAAATATGCAATCCATACGCTAAGCAGCAAATATGTTATCTTACATAATAAACAGGTCATTAGCATCATATCAGCATAAGCAAATAAATGTTCATATGTAATCTTAATAAGTAAACATGAAGGCGCAAGCAGATAAATCACAAAGTATAACTTACATACATAAATATATCAGCACAATTAATCAGGTGACAATTAAAATTTAAATAAATAGGCACAGCAGGCACATAATAAAAATATGACGTCAGTGAAAAAGCAGTGCAACCAAGCGATGCATAATATACATAAGTAACAATCCTGTTCATTAATCAGTCACTGTCAAAATCAGATAACACAAAGTATAAATCACGTAATCGCGAGCAGCAAATTACGTCTAAAGTATGTACCAAGTGGAAATATGTTACCTGAAAAATAAACTCAATTTATAGTTACCTTTTTAGTTTATTACTTTCTTCTTCGAAATTACATTCTTCCTGAAATTTTCTCGATAGCAGGTCCTCTTAACGTGGGACACACACAGAATTTACCTGAAGGTCTTAAATATTTTATACAACCGTATCCTGAAAAATACTGAACGTTAATAACATAATTTATCAAGTCACTATAGCTTTATACTGAATTTAATCAGAGAAATTAGACTGTGTATTTGTTTACGGCTGTCAGTGCATTCGCACAGAGCGCTCGATCAGCTGTAGGTACGCGTGACGTAGGAAGTAATTGTTTGCGGTCAACGACTGCCGCCCGCATCTCGTGGTCGTGCGGTAGCGTTCTCGCTTCCCACGCCCGGGTTCCCGGGTTCGATTCCCGGGGGGGTCAGGGATTTTCTCTGCCTCGTGATGGCTGGGTGTTGTGTGCTGTCCTTAGGTTAGTTAGGTTTAAGTAGCTCTAAGTTCTAGGGGACTGATGCCCATAGATGTTAAGTCCCATAGTGCTCAGAGCCATTTGAGCCAACGACTGCCTTGTGCGCCGCGCAGACTTGACTGTTGCTTTGAGTATGTCCCGCCGCCGGAACACGGCGCGGTATCCTTGTATTCTCTGCGTGTTTACATGTAACTGTTAGTCTCTCAAAAGTATGTCATTCCACAAAAATTTTAACGTTCGATATGTGATGTATTCCCTTAGAGCGCCGAGATTTAAGAGTTTCTACTTCGACAGTGTTATCATGAATAATTTTGCGAACCCTATGCGGACCGTTATAAAGCAGAAAAAATTTGCGACACAAGCCTTTTCCTTTATGAGACAAACGGTGAGACTTAATTAACACCTTTTGACCAACTGACAAGGTTTTTAAACGACCAGGACGTTTAGCTGATTTCTCTCTTCTAGCAGCCGCAGATGCAATATTTTGTAGAGCCAGGTTGACAACTTCAGAATGCCGCAGTTTCCGTGAAGGCGGAAAAGGAACGATTTCAGAAATGCGATTTGTCGGTGCTTTATTTTTTAATATCAATATAGGCGGTAAAGAAGTTGAATCAATAGGGAGTTCATTCAGAATGTTTTGAAAAATATGAAGATACTGATCCCAAGTTCTGTGATTCTGATGACAATAAAGACGACACAATTTATTGATTTCCTTCATCCATCTCTCTGAAGCGTTAGATTGAGGGTGAAAAAGTGAAATGAAAATTGTTTAACCTTACTACGCCGTAGGGTACGAAGCCAAATTTTAGAACGAAACTGTGATCCATTATCTGATATAACCTTATCAACATGACCCACTTCTTTAAGAAAATGTTTGATGAAAGCATTAGATACTGAACGAGCTGTTGCTTTGCGTAAAGGTGTAAAACACTCATATTTTGATGTCCATTCTACTGCTACCAAAATGTACGCAAAACCATTAGTAGAACGAACCATTGGACCGAACAAATCGACTGCAGCCATATCCTTTAATTTCGCTGGAATGATAGGAAACAACGGTGCTCTGTGAGAAATAGTTGGCGGCTTAGCCTTTTGACATAATTTGCATTTGGCAAGAACAGATCGAATACGTTTTTTCATATTACTGAAGCAGCAATTTTCTCGTAATTTATGAAAGCATTTTCTGGGACCAAAGTGTGCATAACTGAAATGTGTGTACCAAATCAATTTATTGACCCACTCATCAGGAATACAAACTAACCAAACAGAGTTGTCGACCGATTTTCGTTTAAAAAGAATATCATTGCGAACTAAATAATACTGTCTAATCGCTACGCTTTCCTTTCTCCTCCACTTCTCTTTAATGTCCTTCCAGACTGGATCCTTATTTTGCTCCTTAGCGATGTCCTGGAGCGAAGACGAAATAAAATTTTCGAACGCAACACCTTGAATATACATCAAACAATAATTGTTTTCCCTGCAGTCCTCTTCAGCACTTTGTTTCAAACCCATACGTGCACGTGATAAAGCATCAGCAATAATATTTGAAGAACCCTGTATGTAAACAATACTAAAATCAAATTCCTGTAGATACAGCGCCCATCGTGACAATCTTCCATGAGTTAATTTTGTTGACGTAAGCAATTCCAAAGCTCGATGATCGGTGTAAGCCTTAGTATGTCTGGCATACAAAAAGATCCGAAATTTTGTAAAAGCCCATACAACAGCCAAAGCTTCAAGGTCCGTAATCGAATAATTCTTTTCTGATTTAGAGAGAACACGACTTCCAAATGCAATAGTTTTCTGTACTACAACGCCGTTTTCTTCTATCTCTTGAAATAAATGTGCACCTAGGCCTTTGTATGATGAGTTCGTCGCCAAACAAAAATCTTTAGATAAATCTTTATGTGAAAGAAGTGGAGCAGCAACTAAAGCATCACGAAGTTGTTCAAATTCTGACTGAGCTTCCTCATCCCAACACCAATTAGAATTCTTTCCAGATAGTTCACATAAACGAGGTGTGGCCAAATCGTCCAATCTAACAAAGCGTCTAAGAAAATTACAGACACCATGGAAACTTTGAACATCACGTTTTGTAGTAGGAACAGCATAATTACGAATAGCGTCTAGTTTTTCTGGATCAGGAAGAATACCTTCTGTAGAAATAATATGACCAAGAAGTTTCACCTGAGAGCGACCAAATTCAGATTTTTCCAAGTTCACTGTAATGCCAACTTTCGTAAAAATACGTAATAATGAATCCAAAATTTTGTTGTGCTCACTCCAAGAACGTTTAGCAATAAGAATATCATCAACATATGAAGTAATATTGTCACGAAGATAAACAGGTAAAATATCGTTTAAACTACGAATGAATGCTGCTGAAGATACAGTAAGTCCAAACGGTAATTTTCTAAATCACTTTTGGGTAAAATAGTCATATCCGGTTATTCTTTACTGACTCTCTAGATAGATTGATAGTCGAAGAGTTGTTTTGATAGATACAAAGAATAGTAAAAGAGTAGGCAGCGGTGCAGAAAACTAAAAGGGAAATAGCACCACTACAGCTCGGGGCCCTGTGCACGCTACGGCACATATTCACTTAGTGTAGTGAATCCCCTGAGGACTTTAATAGCCGCACATAAATTCCACTTTGTGATTTAGTGGCCAATTTGGTGGAAGTGTGTACATAAATTGATCTAACCATGAACATGGATGTATGTCATTCTTAGAATTGCGAAAGATCTTAAATTTCCGAACAGTTAAGAAGTGTTTATAGTCAAAGTTTTCTCCTCGTGGCGACAAAGACCTACCGCGTCTGTCCCAGTCCGAATGTTGATTATTGTCAAGTTCGCACGCCTGGCGCTCTCTTGTTGCTTCTCGTAAATGAAACAAATTACTTTCTTCAAACCCTTCTGCTATCTGCGATTCTAAATTTCTTCTGCTGTCTTTTCCTACGATTTCGCCTTCAATTTGTTCACTTGCTTTTGTAATGCCTCAAATTCCCTTTTAACGCGTTCATTAAATTTTCTCTGATTGTCAACATGCTTATTTATGTTCTGGTACTCTTCAGTTTCTGCAATTGGGAATGGAGCTGTATCATCTGAATCTCTATCCCCATTTAAACTAAGACTTGTCAGTTTATCTGAAATCTCCTCAACTCTTTCCGATGAGTCACCTATTTTTTCTTTCTGTTTATTTACGTCTTCTGTAAGTGTCGCGACTCGGGTTTCGGTATTATCACATTTAGTAGTTAACTGTTCATACTGTTGCGTTGAGTTATTTATCCTGTCATTTGGTACGGATTCCTCGATTCTCTCAAATATTTCTTCCTTATCATGTGCACGTTGTAAATTTAACTCTGAAAATTTTTGTACTATCACGCGATCTCTTTCTTCCTGTTCTCTATCCTGTTCCTTTTGTCTGATTTCTAATGAAATTAATCTATTATTGCGAGCTTTCAAAATCGGTTGTACTTCTTCTCTAATTTCTTTCTTTGATTCATCTTTCATGTTTTTGAAACATGTCCCTATTCGTGAGCCTAACTGTGTTTCCGTTGTTTCCATCTCGGTTTTAATTGTTCCTATTTGTGAGCCTAACCGTATCGTCAAAGTTTCCATCTTCGTGTTAATTCTTCCTATCTGTGATCCCACTGTTTTTAATTCAGATCCCAAATTTAATATTGCACTCATGAACTGCTCCATATTAACTGGTTCAAAATTCTTTTCGCTCCTAACATTTCCCGTAAAACCAGCTTCCTTCGTCATCGCTGTAAAGCTATCTGTGTTCAATACTATTCCTAAATCTTCTGTCGTTAATCTTGTATTCTGAAAATTTTTTGATTGTGAAAAATTTTGAACTGTTTCCGGACTATTTTCCCGACTTGTTATATTATGTTCTACTTCATTATTCATCATACTGTTCTCCTGTGTCGGCGAGTTCAGTATGTTAACAACTTCGTCATTCTCACTATTCGTCATGTTTGCCTTTTTCATCGACCGCGTAATCATTTACAAAACATACAAAACTCGTTACTATACGAAAATTACACACAATGAGACTTTATCTCCAACAATACCATTCACACGGAATGTTTCCCGACAAACACGCCTAACTAACAATTAGAACCTTCACAATTGCACAAAATTTTCAGACCTGTATACAAGACATCAAAAATTAAATTCTGCCAATATACCATTAAAAGAAAGACAAGACAACTACAAATGTTCATTACCATATCTACATATGCAATATAGACTACCATTACTAACCTACAAATTACTACAACAATACTACTGTCTGCTATTTTTACAATCAGAAGAATTCCAAGGGACGATCCTGGCAGGGTCACCACGTGCATGGGGGCTTAATTAAATTTTATGCAAATATTTTTTATTTTTTAGTAGCTGTCTGTCCGATTACGCTGTCTCGTAAATGGTTGGCCCTGATTAGTATTTGTACGCAATCTCACTGCATAGAACAACAACAAAGAATGAAACGAAATTTCCGTTAACACAATTAATTAATTAAGTCCCCAGCAACTATGAAAGCTACGAAACAACAAGGCACAAGTGTCGCTGTTCTGCGTGTGGAAGTGTGATTCAACTTACACATCTGGCATGGTTCTTCCTCAATAAGACCAGACATTTTAAACACCATTTATACTGAAGTAATCAAAAAAAAAATAAACAGAAATACTATAATTGCACATAGAAACCAGAAATACAGTCTAATGCAAGAACACGAGCCAGATGCTTTGTTGACTGAACCTGTGACCAATAGGCATTATTGTTTAAGCCATTGAAATAATGAAAAAAAAGGAATTTTTTTTACCTTCATATATATTGACGAAAAGGTACACTCTGATCATTACAGCATCCCAAACCCAACAACATCTGGTGTCTAGCCCATCAAAACAATACTACAACTTCTTAACAAGCACTCACTATCGCAACTTCTCAACTACGACTCTCTTCTGCTACATCTCAACAAGCACTTTCCACCATGACTTCTCGATAAGCACTCTCCACTACCACATCTCACAAACACTGCCAGTGGAGGCGGCGGAATTATACTCTTTGGCGCAATCTCTGGCGCTGTGGCTCAGTGTAGCCACCTTTCAGTCTCTTGTGTGGAACGGTATCAAAAGCCTTCTGGAAATCAAGGAACATGGAATCGATCTGAGATCCCTTGACGACAGCGCACAAGACAAACACAAGAACGATATTTTTAGAATCTGTGTTGGTTATGTATCAACAAGTCATTTTCTTCAAGGTGATTCGTAATGTTCGAGTACAGTATATGCTCCAGAATCCTACGGCAAATTGAGGTCAGTGATATGGGTCTGTAATTCAATGGGCTACTCCTATTTCCTTTCTTGAATATTGGTGTGACCTGTGCTACTTTCCAGTTTTTAGGAACAGACCTTTCGTCAAATGAGCGGTTGTATATGATTGCTAAGAAAGGCGCTGTTGTGTCTGCATACTCTGAAAGGAACCTAATCGGTATACCATCTGGACCGGAAGACTTGCCTTTCTTAAGTGATTTGAGTCGTTTCGCAACACTTAAAATATATTCTTTTATGTCACTCATGCTAACAGCTGTTCTGGTTTCGAATTCTGGAATATTTACTTTGTCTTCTTTCGTGAAGAAATTACGGAAAAGTGTATTTAATAACTCCGCTTTAGTGGCACCATCATAGCTAACATTTCCATCGCTATCGCGCAGTGACGGTATTGACCGTTTTTTGCCACTGGTGTACTTTACATACGACCAGAATCAACTGAAATACCAGAGTAGCAGTGAGGGCTATAATACAACGAAAATTATTTTCTCAATCTCCTGTCTGGCATATGAACTTCATTGTTAACAAGGCAATATTAAAGTCTGGCTTGGAAGTTTAGCATCACCTCCCCCTGGTTTGTTGACAGGTATTGCCACGATCTCATTCATAGTAGGTTGCATGAAGGCTCTGATTGTCGTAGGTGATTTAAGTACCCACACAGAAAAGTCAAAGGCAGCTAACACGAGCGAATGGGGGCACCAAGCGATACCACCATAGCCAGAAATCACAGGAAGCGGGAACAAAGCATTCCCAGTGGTGGTTCATATTCTTACTGCAGGCTTACAGTCCCACGTTGTTGGAAAAGTGTGATTATTCAAACAAAATTATGAACTGCTTAGCCATACAAACGTACGAACGAAAGTAACATTCGCATTATGTGACAGTGACATTCAGGAGTAAGTTCTAACGTTCACGTTGTTAACAGATTAAAAAAAAATCATTATCCATAGATACACCGATGAGAGGAACTTCAGGCCGAAAGTAAGTTTCGCATGATGTGTAAACTGCCAGGTAACATAGCTCTATGAAGCTGCAGCCACACATAGAGAAAAGTCGCAGCAGTATAGTACAGAATGTAGATGACAGAAATACGCAATGGGGCGAACAGAAATTATTCAAAGACAGTAATTATACTGAAGACAGCATGATTCATTATGGTCGCCTGGATGTTAAACCGGCTAGACATAATTCTTAACAGACTGTGTGATCACCAATGATGGCCTCTGCAATATGCACGCATGCTTATTACAAGGTTGGTAAAGACATCCCTCCACCACTGTGGTTGATAGCTGCTGCGTGGTCGTTGGTGAATGGTGTGTGGACGTCCATGGTATGTGGACGTTTTACATTGAGGATCAGAGCCACGCAGGATAGCCTCGTGGTCTGAGGCTCCTTGCTACGCTTCGCTCTGCTCCTCCTGTTGGAAGTTCGAGTCAACCCTCGGGCATGGTTGTGTGTGCTGTCCTTAGTGTAGGTTAGTTTCAGTCAGATTATGTAGGGTGTAACTCTAGGGACCGATGACCTCCACAGTTTGGTCCCATAGGATCTTACCACAAATTTCCAAATTTCCAAATTGGCGATCACATCCCTTAGAGCTTGCAAGAGTGTTGGGTTGTTGATTCCTAGCTTTCACCTTCTGTTCCAGAGCTATGAGATTATGCTGATTTAGAGAGTCAGTCGACGTGTGATACGCTCCATCGGTGTCCGTCAAACCACGAACGTACGTGTGCAGCTGCGTGAACGTTGCTGATGTTTTCTTGGAAGACGAAACTGTTTACAGCAAATTCGTGAGAAAGATGTAGAAGGAAAAGCAACACGTCGTCATAGAGCATGTTGGAACACATTATGGTTGATGTACACGGTAGCCTGACTGAGTGGGTCCACATCGTAGTACAGCAACACCTCAAGACTCTCCGAAGCACCGGCGACTGCACTACAGCCTCCAGACGCTGGGGGTGAAGCTCCTCGATGCCTCGTATGATTTGGTAAGGGGCCAATCGAAACCAGAAATGTCGCAAACAACGAGATAATGTCCAATTTTGGTGCAGTTTGGCCCATTGAAGACAAGCAGCTTTACCCAGTGTTCTACAGAATTGCTTTTACCCCACACAAAATGTCTGCTTCGTTGACTGGTTGACTGGCGAGTCACAACAGCGGTTAAAACTAATTTTCATTGATAATACGAGACACTCACTTCCGGTCCCTATCGATTAGGCTTGTAGGACTACACTCTTTACACTGTATCTCATGACTGCTCATGACTGTGAGTGGTACAACATTCACCTTGGACAGTCCTCGTGAATGTATAAGACACAGGGCAACTTATTTCATAGTTTGGTCGTAGGCATGTCTAAACTTGTTGATATTTTTGTTGCCATATTGATACGTCTGGTCTGAGTGCATACCAGCGACAGACTTTTTTTTCGAGTTAGTCTTCTGACTGGTTTGACGTGGCCTGCCAGGAATTCCTCTCTGGTGCCAACGTTTTCATCTTAAGCACTTACAAACTACGTCCTCGATTACCTGCTGGATACATATCAGTCTCTGTCTTCCCCTACAGATTTTACCCTCTAAAACTCCCTCCTGCATCATGCAAGTTATTCCCTGGTGTCTTGAGAGACGTCCTACCATCCTGATCCTTCTTCTTGTCGGTTTCTTCCATATATATTCCTTTCCTTGCAAATTCACTCCTTACCTTACCAGTCAACCAAAGTTCCAGTATTTTTCTATAGCACCAAATATCAAATACTTCGATTCTGTTCCGTTCCGGTTTTCCCGCAATCTATGTTTCGCTGCCATATAATGCTGCACTCTAAACTTAAAAGGTCAGAAAGCTGAGGCCGGTGTTTGATACTTGTAAATTTCTCTTGGCGAGGAATACCTCTTTTGGACAGTTCTAGTCTGCTTTTGATGTGCTCCTCGCTCTGTCCATCATTTGTTATTTTGCTCCATAGGAAGCAGAATTCCTTAACTTCATTTACTTCGCGAACATCAGTCCTGATTTTAAGTTTCTCACTGTAGTAATTTCTGCTACTTCTCATTACTTTCCGCTTTCTTCGGTTTACTCTCAATCCATATTCTGTACAGTTCATTCCATTTAGCACATCCTCTAATTCTTCTTCTCTTTCATCGAGGATAACAAAGTCATCAGCGAATATTACCACTGATATCCCTTCACGTTGAATTGTAATCTCGCTCTTGAACTTTTCTTTTACTTCAGCCTTTGCTTCTCCGATGTGTAGAGCAATAGGGTGAAAGACTACATGCCTGTCTTACACCATTTTTAATGCGAGAACTTCGTTCTTGGTGCTCCATGCTTGTTATTCCCTCTCGGCTCTTGTGTATATTGTATATTAGCCATATTTCCCTATAGCTTACCCTATTTCCAAAGTCTTGCAGCGTTTTACGTTGTCTATTTTTTTCCAGGTCGACAGATCCTGTGAACATCTCCAGAATTTTCTTGAGTCTTCCTTCTGTTGTAAATCGTAACGTCAGAACTGCCTCTCTGGCGCTGTTATCTTTCCTAGAGCCAAACCGATCGTCATCTAACAGATCATCAGTTTTCTTTTCCATTCGTCCGTGTATTAGTCTTGTCAGCGTCTTGGACGCGTGAGCTGTTAAGCTGACTGTGGGATAGTTCTCGCGCTCTTGAAATCTTGGTATGATGGTATAGCGCCACTTTCATAAATTGTACCCACCAAGGTGAATAGTCGTTTCGTTGCAACTTCCCTCAACGACTTCAGAAATTCCGGTGGGATGTTATATGTTGTAAGTCTACTGGCGTTTGTGGCCGTTGTCACTGAAGTTAAAATCTTCTGGGGTATTAGGCCGCGTCATGTTTCTTCGAAAATGTTCGACGTTTCGACCCCTCTGCTAGGATCTTCCTCAGGATCTTTTGGTGTCCACTACTGCTAGAACACTGTCTAAGACGAGTGTCGCGTCCACTTAGGGGAGTTTTTTGACGTTCGTGCTGGAGAAGTGATAGCATTGGTTAAAATGGTAGCCGTATGAATTTTAACCAATGCTATCACTTCTCCAGCACGAACGCCAGAAAACACCACCTTTATAAGTGGAAGCGCCACTCGTTTCAGACAGTGTTCTAGCAGTAGTGGACACCAAAAGATCCTGAGGAAGATCCCAGCAGAGGGGTCGAAACGTCGAAGATTTTAGAAGGAAGACGACGCGGCCTAATAACCCAGAAGATTTTAACTTCATGTTATATGTTATCTATCCCTTCATCCTTGGTTGATCACGTAGCCTCTTAACTGCCGTTATTTGCGCTTCGAGTGGACTGTCACATGATCGTCTCGTTCAGTTCCACGGATTCTACAGCTCTTGAATGTTCCATTAATGGGGTGGCTGACATTTCACCCGATGACCTTACTTATCGGTAATGAGTCTGTATTCACGAGGACTGAGGGAACAAGTTTGGCGCACGATCCCTCCACCCTGAACACAGGCGGCACAAAGTTTGGCGCGGCTGCTCTGCTGACTACTTACGGATTAACTGAATGCGCCGGCCGCCGCTGGCCATCTTTGTCCCTGCGAGCTGAGTTACGGCCGCTGCCCGGTGTTCGCCGCTGCCCCGGCCGCCAGAACGGGCGGTCCCCCTGGCGGAGCGGCGGCGCGCTCCGTGGACGTCCATCAGCGAGATGAGGCCCGCGGACAGACAGACAGAGGGCGCGTTACGCACGCCCCGATGGCCGCCTTCCGCCCCGAATGTCAAAGGTCGCCGACGCGAGAGCGCGCGCCGCCAAAGCGGCCGCTCACAGTGGCAGCTGGCTACTTTGGCTAAAGATTTATTTCGGCAGTATCCAGTAGAAACATCGCTCACTGCGGCGGCAGTAATTACTTTAGAAGCCAAGTACTGTACTAGGAGCGCGTGTACAGATTCCCTCGAACAGTGCATCTGGAGAATCTAGTGAAGATGCTCGACTTCGCAGATCCCTTTTCAGTTAGTAGAAACAACAGCTCCGGGTTCCAGATGAAAAACTGATGGAAATTCGGCTCCCAACACTTACTTTCTTTAACGTCGTCCGCTGTTAACAAATATGAGCTTATTCCCGAGATGTAGCTGCTTTTACTCAGTCAATATTATGCGAAATTACAACTGGATTTTGGTCACACCCCCTAGGCTCTGTAAGTAGGCTGTTTAGGTTTTTATGTTGGTAACGCCACGTAGCGCTCTGTATGAAAATCACTGACTGTGCCGTGTGCCGTCTGTGGCTGGTTTAAATTGTTGGAATACTTGCTATTTTAGTGTTGGATGTGAACAGCGTGTAGCGTTGCGCAGTTGAAGGTGAGCCGCCAGCAGTGGTGGATGTGGGGAGAGAGATGGCAGAATTTTGAGAGCGGACGATCTGGATGTGTGTCCGCCAAAAAAAGGAAATTTGTAAGACTGGAAGTCAAGATATATATATATATATATATATATATATATATATATATATATATATATATAACTTTTGAACATTATTATTTACCTTAATAATGTTCATATATATATATATATATATATATATATATATATATATATATATATATATATAAAAACAAAGATGAGGTGACTTACCGAACGAAAGCGCTGGCAGGTCGATAGACACACAAACAAACACAAACATACACACAAAATTCAAGCTTTCGCAACACACTGTTGCCTCATCAGGAAAGAGGGAAGGAGAAGGGAAGACGAAAAGAAGTGGGTTTTAAGGGAGAGGGTAAGGAGTCATTCCAATCCCGGGAGCGGAAAGACTTACCTTTGGGGGAAAAAAGGACAGGTATACACTCGCACACACGCACATATCCATCCACACATACAGACACAAGCAGACATATTTAAAGACCAATATGTCTGCTTGTGTCTGTATGTGTGGATGGATATGTGCGTGTGTGCGAGTGTATACCTGTCCTTTTTTCCCCCAAAGGTAAGTCTGTCCGCTCCCGGGATTGGAATGACTCCTTACCCTCTCCCTTAAAACCCACTTCTTTTCGTCTTCCCCTCTCCTTCCCTCTTTCCTGATGAGGCAACAGTGTGTTGCGAAAGCTTGAATTTTGTGTGTGTGTTTGTGTTTGTTTGTGTGTCTATCGACCTGCCAGCGCTTTCGTTCGGTAAGTCACCTCATCTTTGTTTTTATATATAATTTTTTCCCACGTGGAATGTTTCCTTCTATTATATTGATATATATATATATATATATATATATATATATATATATATATATATATATATGTAGGTATACAAAATAACTTTCGAACATTATTAAGGTAAATACGAGGGCTATCCACAAAGTACATTACGTTTTGGAATTAAAATTAAATAAAGTATTGGAAACTTTTTTTACTATGTTCAGATGAAAGCCACACTTAAATACTACTTTTCTACATAGTTGCCATTTAAATTAAGGCACTTATCGTTGCGATGGACGAGCTTGGAATTTCCCTCGTCGTAAAATTCGGCCGCCTGCGCCTTCAACCACGTGGTTACCTCTTCTTGAAGCTGTGCGTCGTCAACAAAACACTGCATAGCCAACCACTTCTTCATTGCTAGGAATAAGTGGAAGTCGCTCGGTGCCAGGTCGGGACTGTACGGCGGATGAGGAAACAACTCCCACTTAAAAGATTCGAGAACTTCACGAGTGGCATTTGCCGTGTGGGCCCGGGCGTTATCGTGAATCAGCAAGATCTTTCAGCCCAACTTTCCCCTGCGCTTGTTTTGTATTGCTCTTCTGAGGTTGTGCAGAGTTTGGCAATACCTTTGAGAGTTTATTGTAGTGCCTCTTTGCAGGAAATTCAAAAAAAATCACACCTTTTCTGTCCCAAAAGAAGAGGTAACCACGTGGTTGAAGGCGCAGGCAGCCGAATTTTACGACGAAGGAATTTCCAAGCTCGTCCATCGCTACGATAAGTGCCTTAATTTAAATAGCAACTATGTAGAAAAGTAGTATTTAAGTGTGGCTTTCATCTGTATATAATAAAAAAAATTTCCAGTACTTTATTTGTTTTTAATTCCAAAACGTAATGTACTTTGTGGATAGCCCTCGTACATAGTTTGTTCTCTACCAAAATCTTTCATTTCCTGGCTATTCCTATCAGTAGTTACTGGCTTCCGTAGTTAGAATCTTTTGTTTAGCTGGCAGTATTGGCGCTCGCTGTATTCCGAGGTAAGTAATTCATGAAAGGTATAGGTTATTGTTAGTCATTGTTTGGAATTACTGAAAGTCAGATTTGCGTTGCGCTAAAAATATTGTGTGTCAGTTTACTGTTGATCAGAATCAAACAACGTAAGACGTTTATCAGCACAGTCATTTCTTAATTTCTCAAAGGGGACGCTTCAGCTCTTTTCCAGAACGTCATGCTCTGTTCTACAGCATACATTTTCAGTAAGCTGCCACAGCAATTTAAAAATAAAAGAACTTTGCGGTAATTCTCGCACTGCTAAGCCACAACTGGAAAAAGACCTCGTCGCTTATTCCTTGTGTTATATTGAGAAGTTACTGGAAAAAAATTATTCCTGCGTTATATTGTTGCTTGCGCAAATATATAGAGTGATTCATCTGACCCTACAGCTGTCAGTGTACGCAGCCCGCAATGTTATATCTGTCCTTCATAAACCATGAGCTAGATTTTCACATACTCTCTCGCTCCACGCAAAGTATTAGTCCTACAGGAAAAATTATCAGGACCTTTTGTAAGAAATTTAATATAGTTAAATTTTGTCCTGTAATTCGTTTTCGCTAGGGGTTACGGTTTGCGAGTTATTGAAAAAAGCAGTACAAAAGTTCAAATGCACCTCCACCCCACAGTCAAGATTTCTAGTATGTTGTTCTCGGCACTCCCTCCTACCACTGTACAAAAATTTCTGTCTGGAGGCACTGTTCCCTATGTTCGACCTTCTTTTGTTTCTATTGATTGAGCTATTATGCCATCAACACGGTCGGGTACTTCGTTAACATCATTAATTTAAGCGTTCCTGTGAAGGTAATGAACGAAAAATAACTTTTGTGAACACTACGGTAAAACTAATTACGTTCACAGCTCGATCCAAACTTCACCCTTACAGACGCTGTAGGTTCGTAGTCAGAAGACCTGACGACTAGAACGATGAAACTGTTTATTTAATGCGGCTCAAATTCACAAAATGTTTAGGTAAAATATACACAGACGTCAGTTTTACAATTTTCAAGTGACTGACTAATCCGGGGACGTAATAAGGCCAGTCAGTGACGACCAAAAAATGCCTCATAAGGGAAATAATCCGTGCAGTCGGAAGTATTTGTTCACTGGTGGAAAGGAGTGCTATGAGCAACATAGTAGAAATCCTGGCCGGTGGTGGCTCTTAAGCAACTCGAGAACTACGGCCACTAGAAAAAACGTATACCTGTACAAAATTTAACCAAATGGAATTTTATACAAAAAGGTATTGTTCTTTTTTCTGTGGGCGTAACAGTAGGTACCTAGAGAGCGAGAGAGTATGATAATCACTGACATGGTTTATGATACCTAGCTACAGCATTGCCTGTTGGTTAAAACGACAGCTGTAGGGGCAGCTGAATCATTTCTTATCTTGTCACCAGAACAGGACTGATATACATTTTATTTGGAATTTTATTACCTTTCTTAAGTTAATTTCATGTACTGACTCGTTACATGACCATCCACGATCATGGAAATTTGCTCCTCAGTTTGGTTGTATGTAACTAGACGCGCAATAAATAAAACTAAAAATAAAAATAAAACGATCGTTCCTGACCAACAAAATACGTCTATAGTGTATAGTAACCAGGAAATGGAGCTTCACTCTAGAGTTGTGGATCAATAAGAGACTTAGACGTAAATTCGTTTGCGTCCCAGGGACATTTGGAAGCTTTTACGGTTCATGTTATGCGAGGTAACACAACTAAATACTTCGCGATACCTCTTCCGACTCAAGAAAGATGTTGGCGATCCGTTTTCATCCAGACTGCTAAGAATATTGGCCACCACTAAGAGGTAAATATCTATTCACTGCGCGCGAGCAGTACACATCACTACCAGGAAGCCGCTTCTGCAGCACGACAGTAGTATCCTGGTAAAAGTTCTCCTTCCCTCTCCCTAGTACCGTGGATTATCCAGCCCTCATGGTACAACAATAGCAGATCGGATAATTTCAGCCGTTAATCCTACCTTCCTCAGAACCAGAGCTTGAAAACTCCCATCTACATGCGAAACTAGCAGTGGTCTTTTGTGGTGTTCAGCTAACTGGGCATACCAATAGATCGTGAGGAAGACCTATGCACAGCGTTCGAAATATTAGATGTGAAGAAGAAACCTGAACATGAACGTAATGGGATCAAGCAGCGTAGCAAATTTTACATTCTACTGAAATAACACCCAGTATAATTTCGTAAGTTTACTAGCTGCTGAGATACACTACAGAAAGCTAAACATTTCTCGGCGTTGGGAATACATGACGGTTCTATTTTATGTTTAGTATTTTGGGGCACGTTAACAGCGTAAATGGTGAACTGATCCGTTCAATAAACTCTTTATTGAATAAATCATGAGTGTATCGTTACTCAGTACAGAGCCACCGGAGACAATTGTCTCATAGATAAAGTTATTCAGAAAATACCCCAGAACAGCCTCCGAAATGTTGACGGTGGGTTTCTGGGTCCACCTTTGTTTAGTAATGTGAAGTGTAGGAAGGAACAAGCGTTTTGAAAGTATAACTAATTTTATGACGACGTCAAGTCAAGATAATAGTTGAAATAAAGACAGTATTTTCGAAAGTCCAACGTCTGTACACTTCGTTGAAGTCGATGTTTACTGCTGTGTGACATTCAATAGTCTGTTGTTTCACCCCTTGCTTCGTACGACGCCTGGTCTCTCCCTGGCTTTGTCCACAACATGATGGGGATGCTACGGGTCCAACTTGTCCTACGCTCTGCGCTCTTCGCAGGTGGTCCTCTTGACGTCATGCAATGGAAGAGGCGAGTTACTGCGATGACTCCCTCGAAATTTCAGTGGTCCCCAAGCACGCTCAGTTGTTTTCATACTGATACCGCCCACCTGAAAAGCCGTCCATGTTATATCTTCGCTTGCGGGCTATGGGTGGTGTGCAGGCCGCGGACCGAATCCGCCGGGCGTATTAACGAAATTGGACGGTATGCCAGACAGCCTGGATGTGATTTTTAGGCGTTTTCCCACATACAAGTGGCTGCATACCCGGTTAGTAACCACGTCCTGTCTCAGTACACGATTCGTAAATTCTTCGAAAACGTTCCCACACTTTTACGTGGATATAAATAGGAGCAGGTGTTTCCACATCGTGCTGGAGGGAGGGAGTGGATGGTGAGGCAACCCTTACACCGCCTATAGTGCCAGACCCTTGTGACCCCGCGAAGAAACCACACAGAGGCCGGGAAAAGAAGAGGAGACTAGATTCCGTTCCATTGTGTTGATCACTGTGTCTTCCAGAAAAGTCATTCTCGACGGATTCGCATCTGGAGAGAACATAGAACACGATTTAGGGACCTAACCATTGTGAAAAGAGAATGATATCGAGGGTGATTACAAGTGCTGTGGACTGGGATTATGCTGGCCACTTGAAAAGCTCTTCATGCAATTTTACGGTTAAGTCGGCAATGTTTAACCGCTGTCAGGTATCGTGACGAGATCTTGGGACCTCATCTGCGGCTGTTTCTAGGTGCTGTGGGTCCAGACTTCGTATTGCTGTAAGATAGTGCTCGATCCCATAGGCCACGGGTGGTTGATATTTTCCTGGAAACGGAAGATATTGGACGCATGGCGTGGCCTGCTCGCTGTCTCGATTTGAATCCCATGGAGCATATCTGGGATGCACTAGGGACAAGAGTTGCATGGCGTGAACGTCCACCCACCACTCCCCAAGACTTGCGAGCAGCACCGCATGAAGAATGGGTATTATTGCTTCAAAATGAGATTGATGGCATCTTTCACAGCATGCCCCGTCGATCGTCAGGCCTGTATTGCTACCAGAGCTGATCGCACCCCATACAGAGCACATTAACCAGTTGTCAGAATGTGCGTGTAAATCCGATAAGTTGAAAAAATAAACGAAGAACGTATGTCTACCGCTATGCGTGTTGCAACTGTTTACGTCCTGTATTCTTTACATTGTTTCTGGTTGTATTGTTTTGTGTTAAAATAAACGCAGCCTTGTAAAAATTCGGTTCCTTTGTTTTATATTTTTGACGCCAGTGAATATTTTACAATACTTGATATATAAATATATATGTGATGTATGAAGATGTAACGTTGTATGAACAATCTCGAAAAGTTTTTGAGCGATTTACTTCAAATTTTAAGCAGTACTGTACCAAACATTCTACACAGTTTCTGTTAAAACCGACTGCGAGAAAGTAAAACGCTCTGCTCTAAAAACGTGAGCTCCTGTTTCTTTTGTCGCAGCCAGTTTTAACTACGACAGCTCGGGATTGAAACCATTAGACAAAGTATTTCTTCTATACGTATTCCTTCTCATTATAACTGCTGAGAGTTTCAGAGACAGCATTAGGTAGCGGTTAACTAGAACAGTTGAAAGGAGTAAATTAGAAGACGAAGGAATGGCGTCAAGAGATGAAATAGTGAAGGCAACAAAGGATCAAATAGATAAAAAGACAATACCTTGCAGGAATCTTTGACTAACACGCGAGATATTGAATTTGAATGACTAAAGGAGAAAACTTCAAAATGCAGTAAATGAAACAGATGAAAGGGAAAACAAACGTTTAAAAAATTAGACTGACAGAAAGTTCACAATTGTTAAGCTGGAATGGTTAGACGACGAATGTAAGGATTTAGAAGCGCATTTCATTACGGTCAAGATAGATGCTGCCTACAAAAAAATTAAAGTGACCTTACGGGGAAAGAGAACCAGCTGTATGAACATCAACAGCTCAGATGGTAAACCAGTCCTAACTATAGAAGGGAAAGCTGGAGGGTAGAAGCAGTATATATAGAGTCTGTACAAGGCAAATAAACTTGAAAGCAGTACTATACAAAGGGAAGTAGATATAGATGACGGTGAAATGTGAGATATGATACTGCGAGAAGAATTTGACAAATCTCTGAAAGATCTAAGTCGAAACAAGGCCCGGGAGTAGACGACACTCCGTCAGAACTACTGATAACCTTGAGAGAGCCAACCACGACAAAACTCTTCCATCTGGTGCCCATGATGTATGAGACAAACGAAATACCCTTAGACAATGCGTAAAACGTGGTAACTCCAATTCCAAAGAAAGCACTTTATAACAGGTGTGAAAGTTATCGAGGTATCGGTGTAAAAAATCATGGTTGCAAGATACTAATATGAATTCTCTACAGACGAATGGAAAAACTGGTAGAAGCATTCCTCGGGGTAGATCAGTTGGGATTCCGGGGACATGAAGGTACACGCGAGGCAATACTGACCCTACATCTTGTCTCAGAAGGTAGATTAATGGAAGACCAAACTACATTTTAAGCATTTGTAGACTTAGAGGAAGCTTTTGACAATGTCGACTGAAATATTCTCTTTCAAATTCTGAAGATAGCAAGGGTAAAATACAGTTGTAAATAGCCTTTACAACTCGTACAGAAAGCAAACGGCGGAAATAAGAGTCGAGAGACATGAAAGGGAAGCAATGGTTGAGAAGGGAGTGAGGCAGGTTTGTGGCCTAAACCCGATATTAATCAGTCTGTACATTGAAGAAGCAGTAAAGGACACAAAGAAAAGTTGGAGTGGGAATTAAAATCCATGGAGAAGAAATAAAAACGTTGACACCGTAATTCTGTCAGAGACAGCAAAAACTTGGAAGCCAGTTGAACGGAATGGACAGTGTTTTGAAAGCACGATATAAGATGAACCTTAACAAAAACAAAACAAGAATAATGGAATGTAGTCGAAATGTATCATGTGATGCTCAGAGAACTATATTAGGAGATGAGACACTTAAAATAGTAGATGAGTTTTGCTATCTGTGCAGCAAAATAACTAATGGTGCCCGAAGTACGCAGCATATAAAGTGTAGACTGGCAACGGCAAGAAAAACATTTCTCAAGAAGAGAAGTCTCTTAACATCGAATGTAGATTTTATTGTCAGACAAATTTTCCTGAAAGTATTTGTCTGGAGTGTAGGCATGTATGGAAGCTAAACACGGCGGTAAACAGTTTCCATAAAAAGAGAACAGAAGCTTTTATAGTGTGGTGCTACAAATGAATACTGGAGATTAAATGGATCGATCATGTAACTTACGTGGAACCAATGAACAGAACTGGGGAAAAGAGGAATTTGCTGCACACCTTGTCTAAAAGAAGAGATCGGTTGGTAAGACAGATTCTGAGGCATCAAGGGATCACCACTTTAGTGTATGAGTGAAGTGTGGGGGCTAAAAATGTATCTTAGAGGGAGACCAAGAGATGAACACAGTAAGCAGACTAAAATATATGTGGCTTGCAGTAGTTATTCGGAGATGAAGAGGTTCTCACAGAATAGAGTAGCAAGGAGAGCTGCTTCAGGCCAGTCTTCGGACTGAAGACCACAACAACAATTATCAGTTAATCATCATGTAGAAATGTTACTGTTAAAATCAGCTCAGCCATTAAAAGGAAAATTAGTTTCCAAAATTCGATTACTTACTAAACGTGAAAACTAATATTTTGGGTACATTTCCCGCTAAGTGTTACACTAAAAGTTACATTCACCCTGTAGAGATAATATTTGTACAAAAACTGATATTAGATGCATTGTAATTAATCCTGTAGTTACGAGCTCTAGAACTTTCTGTCACAAACAAAGTATTATTTCGATCATTTGGTCAAAACGAGACTATTGTGTAAAATTTGGAACTAAAAATCTATTTCTGCATTATGTAAAGTACTCCAAAATATGTAGCATCAAAATTTCTGTTGTAACAAACGATTGTTAATTATTTTGTATCAAGTATTGTTACTCACATTTCTCGATCAGAATTTTTATATCAAATTAGAAAAGCAGTTTTAGGCATTAAGTTTCTTATAATCAGTCATTTATTATCTTCAATACTGCAACTGTAATTTATTACGAAACAACCGAATTTAATTGTAACTAAAAAAATAATATACTCTCAAGGAACATGTATTGTTAATAAATTACATAAGCAGTGAGCCTAAGAGATCGAGCGTGGCAATGGAGGAGCAGTTGTTTCAGTTTTTCGGTTGCATGACCTGTATGTGCAGTTTCTTTGAGCTGTGCAATGTACGAATACTCTGGAACAATATAGATATAAACACAAATGGAAACTATGTGTTGGCGTCTATTATTTAATTTCATTGTCTTTTCACATTGACTTCCTGCAGTAAAGCAATTATCACTGAATTAGAGGAGGAAAGACCTCGAAACTAAGAAGATAAGTACACACTCCAATCACTTAATCGAACTTAACACAGTCTCGAAACGTACGAGTTTGTTAATCGAACATTTTTAGCGAGAACGTGGTTAAATAGTGTGTTAAGAATCCTTCAGTGCACTTTTTCCACATATCCCCTCTCTCACTGTGTTTAGCAGAGGAATTCCTACTGCATTCTTTATGTTACCACCTTGTTTTTAATTTCACCGAAGGTCGTTTTGACGTTTCCGCATGCTGAGTCAGTCCTCCGGACTACCAATATCTTTTCGATTTTTTCACATCTTTCCAGCAGCCATTTCACCTTAACTTCCTATTTACTCGTATTTCATTCCTGAGTGACCTGTATTTCGGCAATCCTTACTTTCCGTGAACATTTCTTGTACCTCCTTTTTTAGGTTTCCTCGCAGTTAACTTCCTGTTACGTATGTTTGTCTTTCTAACATCTGAAACTGTTCTTCTTAAAGATGTCAATTGATATCTTCTTAAAGATGTCAGTTGATTTATCTACTGTGGTATTCCGTAACACAGTATCCACATGTTTGGCGAACTTCAGTGGCGTCACATCCTTCATCAGTTCTTCACTATCGCTCTTCCTTCCATACTGATTCTTCCGTATGAGTCTCTTAAACTTCATTCTACTCTCCATCATTACTCAGTTATGGTCTAATTATCTATCTGCTCCTGGATACGTCTCACAACCGAAGATCTGATTTGAGAGTCTCTGTCTGACCACGATGTAGTCCAGCGAATATTTAGTGTGTGTAAACTGAATGTTATGCGTCAGTCCACTTTCAAATGCTCTTTTTCTCGGCATACTTATACGGTCAGCACCGCTTAAGTAACGTTTGTAAACAGACGAAGAAATGTAATTTTCTATAACTGGATTCGGAAATGACAAAATGTTACCAGAGTCGTACTATCTTCTGAACTGACTACATCAGACTGAGAACAACAAGTAAAACCGTAGCTAACTTTTTGTGTTTCTAACATCTGTTCACGAGTTTCTTTAGTGTGTTCATTGAATGATTCCAGTTTTGCTGCTTTACTTTGAAAAAAAAAAATGATTTTGCTGTTGCTTCAGAATGTCTATTTTGAGCTGTTGGCTACACGACAGTTCCAAAAAACCGGTACTAAACATGTGAAATGTTCGGTTTTTCACATTGTAGGGCTAAAGTAATTAACACCGTGTGTTGAGGTAAAGGAGTGAAAATGTTCTAAGTAAGATGCTTTTATGGAATATGTTTTTTCTAATTCGTAATTTGAAGTGTGAGATATTACATAGACGGAAATGTTTAAAAATTCTACAGACTGACAATGATAACACTCCATTAGTCGATCCATTCAATAGAAGCACGTGACAGAAAGTTTTTAGCATTTACAACAAGAGAATTATTAACTTTGAAGGAAGTAGTGTGGCAGTCAACAGATTACTTTTTTTTATTAATTGATTAGTTCCGTCGGGTAAAGTGGTGAGTGTAATTGTGGTGTGGCGGGCTATGTTTCTAAGCCTTAGATTACTATTTTGAAGTTTTTTGGGTTTAAATTAAAAATAATGATGCTATAGCACTGTTCGTAAGTAATACGCTAGGTTTTTTTTTTTTTAATTTGATATGAAATAGCTTCCCTATCTAAGTGAAAGTATCATCTAGCAGCATCCAAACAGTTAACCAGCATCACACGTTGTTTGTGTCATGTAACCTTGTGGCTTCTTACTTTGTAAGCTAAAGCCCACTGCATTCGCGTAACGTGACCGTACGATATATCTTGACCAACTTTTCTTCATCCAGTGCCTAGTATTGCTCATAATTCGTCGATAGCATTCGGAAGGTTTCATGACGCTTGCTAGTCTACACGAACTGACATTAAGTGGCACTGGACTAACCAGTACACAGTAAACTGCTTGATCTTGTGTTGTGGTATTAATTCAGTTTCATTTCATATTCATAGCTACAAATAAGTATTGCATGTGAACAAGAACGTCACTGTAGTGCTCTTTCACGATGCCTTGTTACTTTCTAGCGTCCTTTCCATCACAGCATCTGATCGGATCGGAATGCGAGCTGCACCTGTTGACAGCACTGGGTGACATTCATCCGACAAAGCTATACTGCTATTGGCTTATGGCACAAAATAGGTCTACCACAGTGGATTTACGTGATTTCACGGAATTCAACAGTTTTCAGTTTCCTTCACCATGTTACCATTTTTTCTTTGTTCTCAGCAGTAAAACAGTCTGGAAAAACTCTCAGAAATGTGTGTTTTAAGGCATACATTGCAAGCGTGTCATATCAGGGAAAGGATCAGTTGGCCTGTAGAACTGTTACAGAAATGATATAGGGATTGAAAGTAAATTACTTAGGTACACCGAACCATAGGATAGCTTCTCTGTAGCCTACCCTTTCCTCTATATAAGAGGCCCCGTGTGCACGGCAATTAAGTGAGTTATGAAGCATTTCCCGCTCTCTTACAAACACTACTCTACATACAGGGTGTTACAAAAAGGTACGGCCAAACTTTCAGGAAACATTCCTCACACACAAAGGAAGAAGATATGTTATGTGGACGTGTGTCCTAAAACGCTTACTTTCCATGTTAGAGCTCATTTTATTACTTCTCTTCAGATCACATTAATCAGGGAATGGAAACACACAGCAACAGAACGTACCAGCGTGACTTCAAACACTTTGTTACAGGAAATGTTCAAAATGTCCTCCTTTAGCGAGGATACATGCATGCATCCACCCTCCGTCGCATGGAATCACTGATGCGCTGATGCAGCCCTGGAGAATGGCGTATTGTATCACAGCCGTCCACAATACGAGCACGAAGAGTCTCTACATTTGGTAACGGGGTTGCGTAGACAAGAGCTTTCAAATGCCCCCGTAAATGAAAGTCAAGAGGGTTGAGGTCAGGAGACCGTGGAGGCCATGGAATTGGTCAGCTTCTACCAATCCATTCTTCTGAAATGTGCAGGAGCTGCATCGTGCATGAACCACATGTTGTGTCGTACTTGTAAAGGCACATGTTCTAGCAGCACAGGTAGAGTATCCGGCATGAAATCATGATAACGTACTCCATTGAGCGTAGGTGGAAGAACATGGGGCCCAATCAAGACATCACCAACAATGCCTGTCCAAACGTTCACAGAAAATCTGTGTTGATGATGTGATTGCACAATTGCGTGCGGATTCTCGTCAGCCCACACAAGTTGATTGTGAAAATTTACAATTTGATCACGTTGGAATGAAGCCTCATCCGTAAAGAGAACATTTGCCCTGAAATGAGGATTGACACATTGTTGGATGAACCATTCGGAGAAGTGTACCCGTGGAGGCCAATCAGCTGCTGATAGTGCCTGCACACGCTGTACATGATACGGAAACAACTGGTTCTCCCGTAGCACTCTCCATACAGTGACGTGGTCAACGTTACCTTGTACAGCAGCAACTTCTCTGACGCTGACATTAGGGTTCTCGTCAACTGCACGAAGAATTGCCTCGTCATTGCAGGTGTCCTCGTCGTTGTAGGTCTTCCCCAGTCGCGAGTCACAGGCTGGAATGTTCCGTGCTCCCTAAGGCGCCGATAAACTGCTTCGAACGTCTTCCTGTCGGGACACCTTATTTCTGGAAATCTGTCTCGATACAAACGTACCGCTCCACGTCTATTGCCCCGTGCCAATCGATACATCAAATGGGCATCTGCCAACTCCGCATTTGTAAACACTGCACTGACTGCAAAACCACCTTCGTGAAGAACACTAACCTGTTGATGCTACGTATTGATGTGTAGAGCAATGAGTCGCATGTCAACACAAGCACCGAAGTCAACATTACCTTCCTTCAATTGGGCCAACTGGCGGTGAATCGAGGAAGTACAGTACATACTGACGAAAGTAAAATGAGCTCTAACATGGAAATTAAGCGTTTCCAGACACATTTCCACATAACATCTTTCCTTTATTTGTGTGTGAGGAATGTTTCCTGAAAGTGTGGCCGTACCTTTTTGTAACACCCTGTATAAATTCACATGTCCATTCTTAAAAGTATTTTTTCCCCAGCGGGTCTGTCTTCCGGAACATTACCCGTATATTCAATGCAGCTGAAAGGCTACTAGATGGAAGATACAAAAGTTACATTTACTGTCATGTAAGGCGAGCATGATTAAATTAACACAGTTCTTAAATAACATATCACTCTTCCAAAATATAAAGGAAAGAGGAAAAAAAGTCTCACCTCAAGTGAACTGGACAAGCAATACTATCTCAGGCATGCTATGTACTGCAACTATCTTCTTGCTGTCAGTGTGACGAAACGTATCAAGACTTCCACAGACTCTATTCCTCGTTTAACCCTCATGTAAACAAGCACACGCTCGGTGTCTAGCCTCTGACCGTAGCAGACAGTCACCGGGTGTTGTTATGCCTTTGGAAATAGGTCCAACTTATTTATTAGGTACAGGCTACTCGTGTGTGTCTGTAGAAATTTTTACAAAGGGCGGAGGCTGGGGCAAGACTTAAGAATTCCAGTTATTCGTGTAAATGAGTTTGCCAGCTTCGATATATGCCATGACATACGAACTAAATCTAATACGTGGCACAAAACCATATTATATCACAGAGAATGACGGTTGTCCTCTCTGTATATGGATAAAAACTATGGGCATATGGTGGCAGGGGGGGGGGGGGGGTGGATTGGGACTAGTGAACCGTCTCCGCACTTGCCTTCCATTGCGAAAGCCTATGGGTATCACTACGAATGAAACTCTGATACTCTCTAAAGTCTAACGCATTAAAACCGTTGAAATGTTTGGTAATCAGTTCGTTTTTTAAGCTACTTTCCTTTTGCTTTAAGTTTTACTTATCTCAGACGCCGTAGTTCCGCTCAGTAGATACCGATAGAAGTTGATATAAGTGGTCGGCGACAAGTTAAGCTTCGACCTCAGTGGAGTGTGAGTATTCGGGAGAAAGGAGGATAGAGAATGTTGATCCCACGTCGAGGAGAAACGTGAGGTGGTATGCTTCCTGTCTGCTATACAATGATGTCACTTTAGGCATGCGTGCGCGCAGATAATCAGCGGCTATTGTGAGAATCACACACGAAAGTAACAATGGCATATGAAAGCGTATCATAGAGTTGTTTCTTTTCAAACATACTCGTTGCTCTCTTTATTTTTCAGCTGACACACGACATACTGCTACAGATGTTAGATCATTGCAGTTGGCAGCAGTGGTACACATAAGGCACTCCATAAAAAGTGTACTGAAATGTATCAATAACAAGTCGACAGCCGAAGCTCAACTTCGCATCACAAGTCATAAACTTACAGACATCATGTCACTTCACCTAGCTGCCAAACTTTGAAATCTATCAGTTATTGTTAAGTACTCAACAGGCAATATTTAATCTCATATTCCTTAAAAATAACAACTGGCGTATTTTGACGTGAAAGATTTTAAACACACGTAAAGAAATAGAAAAATCATCTTGAGATTGAAGCTCTTCTGTCCGTGATTGATTTGTTATTGAGAGAATCCACCTTGAACTAAACACGACTTTTATTTTTGTTTTCATTTCCCAGACATGTTTTGCTGAAGTTTCAGCATCATTTGAGTGTTTATTATCTTTCTATAAAACAGCAAAATACTCTTTACTATTTGCAAATTCACATATTTTTGCAAATTTAGTACTTGCAAATTTACATATTTGAAAACAGACAAAGTTTTGTTTCTGTAAATATTTATACGTAAATACTGTCTTAAAAACTCAAAAACTCAAATTTATATGTGTACAAGTATTAAAGAACATTAATCCTGTTTTACACAAAGATAATAAAAACCCACTGGTGATTCTGAAACTCCAGTTAAATATGTCTGGAAAATAAAAATTATGTCTTCAAGACTTCAGGAGGGGAAAGGGGGGGGTGAGGGTGAGGCGGGCTGTCTGTGCCCCTTGCCTCCACCGCTCCCTCCCCCTTTCAGATCCGATTAGCAACATTAAAAAGAGAAAGGAAGTCTGGTATTTAGTTTGAAAAAAAAGTACAATAAATTGTTAATTTTGGACTTTAAACCCCTCCCTCCCCTTGTATCTACACCCCTGTATTTCAGATCCGATTAGTAACATAAAAAAGATAAAGGAAGTCTGGTATTTAGTTTGAAAAAAAAAGTATGATAAATTGTCAATTTTGAACTTTAAACCCGTAGTTTTCGACCTTTTTTTGCGTGCACTACCTATCAACAAAGTCTTCATTTATGTGGCCATGTTGTCCGTAGTTGCTTTACAATTCTCGAGGTTATTTTAATAATATGTTGGTTTGTACTTACGGTGAATTTCGCTTGATTTCTCGCTTACATCCGGAAATGGCGTCTGCTAGCGCATTGTTTATGTTTTTCTTCTTTACACGCAGGTAGGTGTGGTCTAATTTTTAGTCGTTGCCGGCCGGAGTGGCCGTGCGGTTCCAGGCGCTACAGTCTGGAACTGAGCGACCGCTACGGTCGCAGGTTCGAATCCTGCCTCGGTCATGGATGTGCGTGATGTCCTTAGGTTAGTTAGGTTTAATTAGTTCTAAGTTCTAGGCGACTGATGACCTCGGAAGTTAAGTCGCATAGTGCTTAGAGCCATTTTATTTAGTCGTTCTGCAGCACTATGCATTTATTATGTTTTTCACATCACACTTTTCGCACACCACTGAACTGTTTGTTTACATACTTCTAACTATGTGTTGTGTTTTGTAGTGTTGCCAACCTAACCTTGCCAGTGGTAGTTTGTCTTAGACCTACAATATTTATTTTCTCTTTTGGATTATTGTAAGTGTGTAATTCTATTAACTTACATTGCTGTGTATTTACGTAATGTGTAAGAGCAGGGAAGGAATAGTGATGAAGGTTTTTTTGGGTTGGGGAGGGAGAAATCATGTTGAGTGGACATAAGTTTATAGTAGTGTTTACTGTAAGTACAAACCAACATATTGTGAACGAACTTTTTTTCGATTTGAAAGCAAATCAAAATTTTAATATCTTAATTACAGACCACTGATGAGGATTTACCTCAATAAAGAGAAAGGCGTCTGGTGAAAGAAGCACGCATTTTTGTAGTTGCAACAGCAGAACAAAAATACCTATCAACAGCGTATCAGTTATTTTTTGTGATTTTTACATCAGGGACAATTAATTATTTTTATTAAAGAAGAGTCAGGCACAGTAAGACGAATATCAAAACAGTGCGTGGTGAAGGCATTAGTTATGCGTAAAAAAAGGGGATGGAAATTTCTTGAATTATTATACTTTTGTTTCATAATGAAAAGGGCATTGTTACTATTTACTTAGCCGAGAGTGAAGAAAATTTTTTTTCTAATACAATGAAGATCTTCGTCTGAATGAAAAATTACAAGACAAGAAGAATAAATTGCAAAATACATTAAATTTGAATAGTGCAGCACCCAGCAGAAGTTCTGGATGATATTAAATAAAGGTACTCATATTGGAAGCAACAGATGTGGCACCCTATGAAGTCTACCTATTCCCACATGTATAGAAATCAGTAACAGAAAGGTTTTCATTGCAATGACGATGTTATGTCGGCGGTATGTGGATAGTTTGCAGAGCGTCTGGAATCAATTTCCCAGAACGAAGAAAAAAAAAAGAAAAATAAAACATTGGAGAAAGTTAACTCACATAACAGGGGAAATATCGAGAGAAAGTACTTTTTTAATTCACCCTAAGAACATTTTCGGCACCTGTCAGAGAGTTTTTGTTGTTTCTGACTCGAGATGTTTGATTCTGTAACTATTTCGTGTCTCTGACATACTCTGACATATAACCAGGAAGTAAAAAATGCACCTTACGTTTGGAAATTTCTATTGTTGTCGAGATGGGTTAAGTGGCATTCGCTCTGCGTGTTGACGCATCTGTCAGCAGGAGAATTGTTGGTGGTTATAGTGGATAAAGTGTCTTGTAGGTCCTATCATTCTTCATAGAATCCGAATGATGGTCGATTAAGTCAATTGTAACACACGAATAATATTTTCTATTATTTTTTAAAATTTCAGATCCAGAACCGAAACAATACTTACTCATATACAAAAGATTAAAGGCACTTAATATCTCTGTCACTCTTTTATCATTGTTGCTCACTTACGTTCTTTTCATTGTGAACAACTAAGCCCAAAAAATCCTCTATACAATTGTTCAGACCTAGATAATAACGTTCGGAACTAGTTAGGCTGGAAAGTTACCCGCAACACCCAGCAAGTAGCCTAAAATGGGAAGTGGAGAGAAAGAAGACGCAGGTAATTCTGTACCGTACGTTTCTAGGTGAAATGACGCTTTCGTTCCGACACATAATTGACCACAAAATGGTGAGGAATAAGAATGTGGGTTTTGCGGCAGTTCGAGCCGTACTAGCAGCGCCGTGGTCTCGTGGTTACCGTGAACAACTGCGGTACGAGAGAACATCGGTTCAAGTCTTCCCTCGAGTAATTTTAACTTTTTTATTTTCTAGCAATTGACGTGTGTCAATTATCAAAGTTCAGGCACTCACACAATCAACTTCGCTCTCGAAAATTCCAGGACATGTTCAGATTTGCTTGGACATATGCAGGATTTGACGGTCTACACACGGAAAATATTGGAAAACGTTAGAAACATATGTTTTGACAGAGCACAGGGAAAACTGTGTGACTGTGAAACTGTTGCATTCATTTGTTGCAGTTTATGTGACAAACTCTTATGTTTTCATCACTTTTTTGGGAGTTTTTGGGAGTTATTCTCACATCCACAGGAAAACCTAAATTGGGCAAGGTAGAAGATCTTTTTGATTCCTCGACTTGCGCCATAGGGTGGTGGGGTTTCGGGTTCCGCTGGATAGATCAGGAGTCCACTACACGCAACAAGCGGCTACACGGGTGGCGTTGGCTGGGCGGTTTTTTAGGTTAGATGGCCTTGGGCAAGTACAGAAAGGGCAACAGCCTCAACGGGTGCGGGGCAAAGTCAGGACATGCGGGGACCAAGCAGCAATCGGTATTGTAATTGTCAACTGTCGAAGCTGCGTTGGTAAAGTACCGGAACTTCAAGCGCTGATAGAAAGCACCGAAGCTGAAATCGTTACAGGTACAGAAAGCTGGCTTAAGCCAGAGATAAATTCTGCCGAAATTTTTACAAAGGTACAGACGGTGTTTAGAAAGGATAGATTGCATGCAACCGGTGGTGGAGTGTTCGTCGCTGTTAGTAGTAGTTTATCCTGTAGTGAAGTGGAAGTGGATAGTTCCTGTGAATTATTATGGGTGGAGGTTACACTAAACAACCGAACTAGGTTAATAATTGGCTCCTTTTACCGACCTCCCGACTCAGCAGCATTAGTGGCAGAACAACTGAGAGAAAATTTGGAATACATTTCACATACATTTTCTCAGCATGTTATAGTCTTAGGTGGAGATTTCAATTTACCAGATATAGACTGGGACACTCAGATGTTTAGGACGGGTGGTAGGGACAGAGCATCGAGTGACATTATACTGAGTGCACTATCCGAAAATTACCTCGAGCAATTAAACAGAGAACCGACTCGTGGAGATAACATCTTGGACCTACTGATAACAAACAGACCCGAACTTGTCGACTCTGTATGTACAGAACAGGGAATCAGTGATCATAAGGCCGTTGCAGCATCCCTGAATATGGAAGTTAATAGGAATATAAAAAAAGGGAGGAAGGTTTATCTGTTTAGCAAGAGTAATAGAAGGCAGATTTCAGACTACCTAACAGATCAAAACGAAAATTTCTGTTCCGACACTGACAATGTTGAGTGTTTATGGAAAAAGTTCAAGGCAATCGTAAAATGCGTTTTAGACAGGTACGTGCCGAGTAAAACTGTGAGGGACGGGAAAAACCCACCGTGGTACAACAACAAACTTAGGAAACTACTGCGAAAGCAAAGAGAGCTCCACTCCAAGTTTAAACGCAGCCAAAACCTCTCAGACAAACAGAAGCTGAACGATGTCAAAGTTAGCGTAAGGAGGGCTATGCGTGAAGCGTTCATTGAATTCGAAAGTGGAATTCTATGCACCGACTTGACAGAAAATCCTAGGAAGTTCTGGTCTTACGTTAAATCAGTAAGTGGCTCGAAACAGCATATCCAGACACTACGGGATGATGATGGCATTGAAACAGAGGATGACACACGTAAAGCTGAAATACTAAACACCTTTTTCCAAAGCTGTTTCACAGAGGAAGACCGCACTGCAGTTCCTTCTCTAAATCCTCGCACAAACGAAAAAATGGCTGACATCGAAATAAGTGTCCAAGGAATAGAAAAGCAACTGGAATCACTCAATAGAGGAAAGTCCACTGGACCTGACGGGATACCAGTTCGATTCTACACAGAGTACGCGAAAGAACTTGCCCCCCTTCTAACAGCCGTGTACCGCAACTCTCTAGAGGAACGGAGAGTTCCAAATGATTGGAAAAGAGCACAGTTAGTCCCAGTCTTCAAGAAGGGTCGTCGAGCAGATGCGCAAAACTATAGACCTATATCTCTTACGTCGATCTCTTGTAGAATTTTAGAACATGTTTTTTGCTCGCGTATCATGTCATTTCTGGAAACCCAGAATCTACTATGTAGGAATCAACATGGATTCCGGAAACAGCGATCGTGTGAGACCCAACTCGCTTTACTTGTTCATGAGACCCAGAAAATATTAGATACAGGCTCCCAGGTAGATGCTATTTTTCTTGACTTCCGGAAGGCGTTCGATACAGTTCCGCACTGTCGCCTGATAAACAAAGTAAGAGCTTACGGAATATCAGACCAGCTGTGTGGCTAGATTGAAGAGTTTTTAGCAAACAGAACACAGCATGTTGTTATCAATGGAGAGACGTCTACAGACGTTAAAGTAACCTCTGGCGTGCCACAGGGGAGTGTTATGGGACCATTGCTTTTCACAATATATATAAATGACTTAGTATATAGTGTCGGAAGTTCCATGCGGCTTTTCGCGGATGATGCTGTAGTATACAGAGAAGTTGCAGCATTAGAAAATTGTAGCGAAATGCAGGAAGATCTGCAGCGGATAGGCACTTGGTGCAGGGAGTGGCAACTGACCCTTAACATAGACAAATGTAATGTATTGCGAATACATAGAAAGAAGGATCCTTTATTGTATGATTATATGATAGCGGAACAAACACTGGTAGCAGTTACTTCTGTAAAATATCTGGGAGTATGCGTGCGGAACGATTTGAAGTGGAATGATCATATAAAATTAATTGTTGGTAAGGCGGGTACCAGGTTGAGATTCATTGGGAGAGTGCTTAGAAAATGTAGTCCATCAACAAAGGAGGTGGCTTACAAAACACTCGTTCGACCTATACTTGAGTATTGCTCATCAGTGTGGGATCCGTACCAGATCGGTCTGACGGAGGAGATAGAGAAGATCCAAAGAAGAGCGGCGCGTTTCGTCACAGGGTTATTTGGTAACCCTGAAAGCGTTACGGAGATGTTTAATAAACTCAAGTGGCAGACTCTGCAAGAGAGGCGCTCTGCATCGCGGTGTAGATTGCTCGCCAGGTTTCGAGAGGGTGCGTTTCTGGATGAGGTATCGAATATATTGCTTCCCCCTACTTATACGTCCCGAGGAGATCACGAATGTAAAATTAGAGAGATTAGAGCGCGCACGGAGGCTTTCAGACAGTCGTTCTTCCCGCGAACCATACGCGACTGGAACAGGAAAGGGAGGTAATGACAGTGGCACGTAAAGTGCCCTCCGCCACACACCGTTGGGTGGCTTGCGGAGTATCAGTGTAGATGTAGATGTAGCCACGGTGACACAGAACAGTAATCTACATTAATTATGTCATGTCACGGGGTATGAAATTGATTTTAAGTTGATTATTATAAAGTTTTTGTGTAATGTAAACGTAGACTTCCGGGGCCATTGTTACTGCCAATAAAATTCTTCTGGGCTGTTGACCGCATTGTCAATCTATGAAAATGTTTGACGTTTCAGCTACTAATGATAGTGGCTTTGTGCTGTTATGTTTTTGTTTAGTTAATGTTGTTACAATTATCATTTTTAGTTCGTCACATACGAGTAATAGTTTATTTAGTCCTTCTGTTTTTTAGTTGTTGTTTATTTGATTAATTGGTAATGCCGTGAGTTCAGCGGATTTTGAATAGCTACAAGAAAATCAGAGAAATTCCAGTAGCCATTGGTCTGCAGAGATCTCGCCAATTAGCTGCTATTCTCCTAAATAATACACGATCGACTGAAACTAGCTGTTGTATTTACTCTTTCCCACAGAATCTTCGGAAAGTGTACTAGCGCAATTACCGTTCTCGGCTGACTCATGGCGTCCCAGTCGGATACGTAGATTTACAGAAAATGGCAGCGGGCTATAAATTCTCCCGATGAAGTGACCCTGTTTGCAGACTCGCCGGGGAACACCCGAAAATCAATGTCCGAAAATCCTACGGCACATCATTCACTTTTGGCTGCATAAAAAATGCTGTGTAACTTGGATTTTTGGTGTTTCCCTGTAAATATGGCACTTGTCTAAATCGAGATAATATTAATGGGATAGTGTTTGTGTCGAAAATATGGCTCTGAATGAATATAGGACATAACGGCGGCCAACAACAGTACAAATTGCTGCCAATCGATATACACGTCCGTACTCGTTAAGTCTCCATACCGAAGTCAGTCTCAATTGTTTCCTACGTTCACTACAAGATTTGCCCTTTAAGGGAAAGCGGTACGGTCCCAGAATGTCAAGCGCCTTCTCACAGTCAGGACAAAAAATACATTTTATAAAGTGTGAAGTAGGGGTTTGCTTCAAACGCGCTGAGATGTGTTTCAACCATTTAGCAAAGAATTATGGGTAATATTAAATTATTCTTTTTCATTGTAGCTTTCTGGCAGAGTGTGTCACTATAATACAGATGCAGTAGCTAGTATTTGTTGCTTATAATGTTTCTTATAAATGCAATGTACATATTATATTCTACAAATCTTTGGATTCTATGTACGTCAGCAAACAGAAGATTCCACAACTTTAGAATTACTGGTAACATTAAAAGTATTCGTTTTCACTGTAGCTCTTTGGAATAGTTGACACTACAGTACAGATGCACTAGCTAATATTTGTTAGTGATAATGTTTATTGTAAATGCGATGTACTTATTTCTTTAGATTCTATGTGTTAATTAGAGTTATGATATGTGCAGTAATCCGTATAAATTATTCTGTAATGTCGTGTATTTATCGTAGGTTAATGCCGTTTGGTAAACAGGAAAACTAATATCGTTGACAGAGAGTAAGGAGTTGTGTATGAATTGTATCTCTGGACGTGAATGTGACGTCAGAGCAGAATATGCAGGAGACTTACAGGGTTACGAGACGTTAGGATTGAACGTACACAAGTATTATGTACTGTCGGGCCTATGTCAGGCGCAGTTGTTACTAGCAAGGCAACAAGAGCATGACGAGTGTGCGCCGGTGTGAGAGACTACAACAATATCAAGATAATGCCCCATAATTGGTCTTTGTAAATCAAAGTGTGCCAGCAGTATTACATGGAACACGGTTGACGACAACGAAGACGACGGCTTAACGTCTGCAACGAACTGTACTGTTGTTTTGTTTTCGTTGATGTTCGAAACTTTGTGAGGCATTAGCAACTGACATTTTCACTGAATTTTATTTCAATAATAAGTGTTGTACGTAAAAACTGTAGGTACCTGATCTTGTTGTTCAGTCAGTGCCACCTAATTATGATTCCACTCCTTCCCAGTTATTGAGTACCCGAGTGTCGTTGTTCAAATTGCTCAAAGAAAAAGATTAAACGGCAGTTATTCTCAGTCCTGTATATTTGCTAAAAAGACAATGGAAGGTAATCAATAATGAGGCCTCAGTAAGTTAACTGTGTTGTTCAGTAATATTTAGTGGAAAAGTCATTCTTGATAATTGAGTACAGGCAAAGTAAAGTAACTTAAAATTAAAGTAATTGTGGCAATTTCAATTCAAATAAAACAATAAATTAAGTTCACACATTTCACACCTATGTTCATTGTAGCAATGCTGTTGTTTGCTGGCTCGGTTCGTAATTTGTCAGTACGTTGAAAGCCTACAGTTGCTTATTTGATCCATTAAATTTGCATGGTAATTACAATCTATTCAATGTATGTAGCTTGTCATGTCCAGAAATTTAGTGCGCGTAAGTAAATGTTAATCTATGGTTACGTATATTAATGTCGTAACAAAACTAATCATTTACTTTTCAGTCAATCATTTACTTTTCAGTTACGAGTTCAAATATCTTTTTTAAATTAACATAGTTAAGTAATGTAGAGATAAGATAATAGTTTTTTATTTATTATTATTTCGTAACGTATTTTGTTGACAGAAACGTGTGTCCATCTTCTGTTGTCGCACGTAGAGTCATACGGTTACTAGTCATAACCGATCACATTATTGATCAGTAAGTGGACAGACGATTCCGAATTGAGCTGGCGAGTGTATTAATTAACTTCTCTGTTATTTCAGTTACATTTGTTGGGGACTCCTTGAGTCATGTGGTGCCCGTTTTCGTTTCGTATTTCGTTCGAGTGGTGGCACTGTCTTAAGTATTAAACCGAATCCAAATAAGTACAAAGTGCAGGAGTGGAATACGTTGTTCATTAGAACAACTTGTGCACTGTGATATTATCTTGGAACTCTTCCATCTGGTCCGTGTTTGCATAGAAAAACAGTAATATAAGAAAATGAGTCCGCCTTGATGCAAAACATCTTGTTATTCGTTTGTTTCTTTGTTATCCGAAACTAGTTTCGGCGACAAATATCACCATCATCAGTGGGGTTTTTTAATCTAAAACATGCAGAAAATGGCATAGAAACACAGTAAAACATTTTTACATTTTTACAATTCGTCTTTTGAAATATAGTTTTCTATTTATGCTTTCATACTACCGTATTTATTATATGTTACAGCATGTTTTAAGCAATTATTGGCGCTGTTTGTGACATATTTTCTGTGCTCTTTTCTTCTGTTACCGTCTTTTTACTTAGCGAACATCATGTTATCTGTAACCACGTGAGCGTCTGTTAGTGAACAAATACTAAAAGGTAAACTTCGTATGTCAGCAGTACATACTTGGGGTTGCAGTAGTGTTGAAGAAAGCAGTTATTTGGTGTGTACTGAGCTGTTGCTTGGCTATTCGTGTACTCACGTTCGTGGCATGGTATGTGGCTGCTTTCATACACAGAAAACAAAAGTTTTTGCACTTTGTTTCTGATCCAGAATATTACGCTATCTTGCTGTTCGCGTGTATCGAGAGAGGTGTAACGCATGTGGCGAGAAAGGCTATGAAAAACTGTAGCGAGGATTACGACAACTTCTGTTCATTATTTATGTCTCTGTGTGTGATGGGGAAGTAGTTCTCTTGCGTGTGTGTGCTTTGTGTTCTGTGTCCTTGGTCAGTTCTCTCAGAGCGGTAAAGGGTGTGTCGTTGCAAAGTGTTGTGTTTTCATTTATTACATTTTTCCCTTCGACTATAGCCTTTTGTATGTAGTAATATTCTTCTATTGTTAGTTGTCCGTATAGACTGTTGCTGTTTCTCAGAATGCGTAGATAGTTTTCGATGTTAGTGGGGTTATGGTTTCTGTTCATTAGATGTTCTGCAAAAGCTGAATGTGTGCTGTCACTTTTTAGAGCTCTCATGTGGTCTGTGTTACCTCGTTCGGAAATTTCTGCTTGTTTGTCCTATGTAGTGGGCCTGACAGTAGTTGCAAGCGAGTTTATATATTCCAGCGTTGCTGAGTTTGTCTGAGGTTTTTCTGACTGGTCTTAGTCTATTCTGAACTGTATTGTTTGTTCTGAATGTTATTGGGATCCCTTGGTTTTTCAAGATGTTTCCTATTCTATGTGATATTTTGTTATTGTATGTTAGTGTGTACCACTCTCTCTTTTTTCTGAAGTGCCTGTGTTGCCTGTGTGCACTGCATGTTACCGTTTTACCTTGTTGTTGAGTTTGTTTATTATGTCTGTTTTGTACTCGTTGTCAACAGCAATTTGTTTGATTGTATTTAGTTCCTGTGTGTAGTTTTATGTTTAAGGGGTATTCTGTTTATCGTGTGGAGCACGTGTGTGAAACTGGCATATTTATGCACTGGCGGGTGGTTGGATGAGCTGTGGATAACAGTGCTTGTGGATGTGGGTTTTCTGTAGATGGAGTATTCATGTTGGTGGTTCATCCAAGAAATTTAGTTCCTTTTTGTTTTATATTTCCATTGTGAAGTGGATTTGTGGGTGAACTGTGTTGATGTTACTGTGTAGCTCTTTTATGCTGTTATGTGTTACATTTACAAGACAGATTATGTCATCCACATATCGGTACCAGTAGATTATTTTGTACCCCCCTTGGTTTACAATGTTGTTGATTATTGTGTTCTCTGTATGGTCCAAGAAACTTGTACACTGCTATCCACTAACCAGTCAAATCGTCTTCTGAGACGACAACCTTGTCCAACATCAAATTCATCCAGCGATCAAGGTGATATTATCTCCTTACCTTATTAGTAAGAAGGTGAGGCTACGATAGGGTGACCAGTCTGGAAACAGTGTACTGCTGAAGGTAGTCACTAAATTTCTCCGCGCTATGCTGGCTTCCTGCTGTACGAGGTGTACGTGGTATCAGTTACATCCTCCAGGGCTCGTAGGCGGCCGCCGGCCGATCGACAGCCGCTTCGGCCGCCCCCAGACACAGGGGAAGATGAGAAATGTCGATGGCCACTTTATCGGAAAAGCCTCATCGCCGTCAGTTGGCCGCCACCGCCAGCCGCTCCCCGCTGGGCCCCACCTCAGCGCCGCTCGGCGGCCGCCGGAGGAAACGGCCTCCCGCTGACCTGCGAACAGCTGCGTAATGGCCGACCCCTGCTGCCCACCCTCTCACAGCAGCAGCCATCTGACACAAATGGTGTGACGTCGCCGGGGATATAAGGGCCCGTTTAACAGCTTTGTTCTAATGGACCCTAGAAAAGGAAGTTAAAAGGCATGTAGGGTCTACCCGGTTGTGTCCAACGGTCTCAGTGGGTACAGACGTTCCGCAGTGATACCGATATTTTAATTCGCCACCAGTCTGTAGTGGTGCAAATATTTTACTTCATCACCACACAGTTGTTTCGTGATACTGAGGCAGCCGTAATTTTCGAATAATGTGTCACTGCAATAGGCAAAATTATGTGTACAGTGATAGTATTAGGATGGTTGTGTGTGACGGTCAATAAAGCAGGCAAGGCACTTGTCGCACTGGCCTGTGCCTCTTCAGTACGGACGGGGCATCAGTGCAGGCTGTTTACTAGTACTGCACACTTCGTATTTGTGTTCAGAGGCCGAGGTCGACGTGCAATGAAAGACCTAACAGAGTTCCAAAGAGGGCAGATTGTAGCATCAGTAACCAAGACAACCACCTTATTGAATGTTTCAAGAGTGACAGCAGACCTCAACTGCCGCCTACGGGACCCCGAGAACTCCATAAAGCGAATATTCATGGACGAGGTGCTATACTGAAACCATTATGACGACAACCAACGCAAAGAAGTGTGAAAAATGGTTGTTAGGAGCATAAATCCTGGACGACCGATCAGCGGAAACACTTCATATGGCCGGCCTGTGTGAACGAGTGGTTCTAGGCGCCTCAGTCTGGAACTGCGTGACCGCTACGGTCGCAGGTTCGAATCCTACCTCGGGCATGGAAGTGTGTGCTGTCCTTAGGTTAGTTAGGTTTAAGTAGTTCTAAGTTCTAGGGGACTAATGACCTCAGAAGTTAAGTCCCATAGTGTTTAGAGCCATTTGAATACTTCATATGGTCCGACGACTCCACGTCTTCGTTATTTGCCAACATCGTTTCGGGTTTTCTTCTGGAGAACGTCAAAAGAAGTGTACAATAATGATTGCTTGAGTCCAACGGTTAAGCATGGAGGTGTAAGTGTGGGCACCCATATCATGGTATTCTGCTAATCCCATCATTACTTTGAAAGGCCGTGTTACAGCCAACGATTATGTTAACGTTTTAGGTGATCAGGTGGACACCATGATCTAAATGTTGTTCCCAAAGATGATGTCATATTTCAGGACGATAATGCACCCATTCAGACAGCCAGGACAGTACAATTGTGGTATCAGGAGCATGAAACTGAACTGCAGCGTTTTCCCTGGCCATCACAGTCCCAGGACTTCAATATTACCGAAACTTTGTGGGCAGTATTGGAGCGCAGACTCCGGAGCAGATTTCCGCCTCCCTCGTATCTACAAGAGTCCGAAGAGGTTCTGATCGAAACGTGGCGTAACGTTCCCCTGGAGACGATACAGTCATAATGTGCCAGTATTCCAAGAAAAATCGCAGGTGCATTATGGGCAAATGTGGGTCCAACCCGTTATTAACAAACCATTCCCAAGTAAGTACAGGTGTTCACATTATTTTGCCTATCCCATTTAACTCGATGGAACAGCGTCGATGCATAGAAAAAACTGCAAGCATGTAGTCTAAAGGTAGCTGGGAGAAATGTGGAATGAGACAAACGGGGATGGCAGTTTTATTCAAAGACGATTACACTAACGGCACCGCGATTGGTGATGGTTCCCTGGACGTTCAAAGATAGACACCACATGGTTGTTACTAGGGAGCGAGGCCACTATGGATGGCAAGTCATGGTCTGCCACATGCTACCATGGTCGCCACTAGGTTGGTAAGGAGTTATTGTGCTAGGGCATTCAAGTCCCCCACCAGAGAAACAATCAACTCCTGGATGGTCACTGGTTCATGCGGACATGCTTCGGTACGTCTTCCCAATGCAGCCAAAAATATGCACGATGGCATTTAAGTCAGGGGAGAAGGAACACTAGTCTATTCATTCAGTATCCTCTCTTTCCAAGTCCTTCTTCGCCTGCAATATTCGATGTTGTGGGGCGTTGTCATCCATAAAAGGCTTCAATTTTTCACATCTCCAGGGAACTATAAACCGTAAATACTACTACACTGAAAAGCAGAAGAAACTGGTGCGCCTGCCTAATATCGTGTAGGGTCCCCCGCGAGCACGCAAAAGCTTCGCAGCACGACATGGCTTGGACTCGACTAATGTCTGAAATAGTACTGGGCGGAACTGACACCATGAATCCTGCAGGGCCGTCCATAAATCCGTAAGAGTACGAGCGGGTGGAGATCTCTCCTGAACAGCACGTTGCAAGGCATCCTAGATATGCTCAACAAGGTCCCTGTCTGGGGACTTTGGTGGCCAGCGGAAGTGTTTAAACTCAGAAGAGTGTTCCCGGTGCCACTCTGTAGCAATTCTGGTCGTGCGGGATGTCGCATTGTCGTGCTGAAATTGCCCAAGTCCGTCGGACACAATGGACATGAATGGATGCAACTAAACAGACAGGCTGCTTATGTACGTGTCTCCTGTAAGAGGAGTACCATATCACTCCAACTGCACACGCCCCACACCTTTACAGAGACTCCATCAGCTTTAACAGCCTCTGCTGACATGCAGGGTCCATGGATTCATGAGGTTGTCTACATACCCGTACACGTCCATCCGCTCGACACAATATGAAACGAGACTCGTCCCAGCAGGCAATATGTTGCTTGTCAGAAACAGTGCAACGTCGGTGCTGACGGCTCCAGGCGAAGCGTAATGCTTTGTATCGTGCAGTCACCAAGGCTACATCAGTGGGCCTTTGGTTCCGAAAGCCAATATCGATGATATTTCGGTGAATGGTTCATACGCTGACATTTATTGATGGCCCAGCATTGAAATTTGTAACATCTATCACGTTGAGCGATTATCTTCAGTCGTCGTCGGTCCCGTTCTGGCAGTATCTTTTCCCGGCTGCGGCGATGTGGGCGATATGATGTTTTACCGGATTCCTGACATTCGCAGCACACTCCTGCCGTGCGGGATTGGCCGAGCGGTCTGGGGCGCTGCAGTCATGGACTGTGCGGCTGGTCCCGACGGAGGTTCGAGTCCTCCCTCGAGCATGGGTGTGTGTGTTTGTCCTTAGGATAATTTAGGTTAAGTAGTGTGTAAGCTTAGGGACTGATGACCTTAGCAGTTAAGTCCCATAAGATTTCACACACATTTGAACGTTTCAGTGCACTCGTGAAATGGTCGTACGGGAACATCACCACTTCATCGCTATCTTGGAGATGCTGTGTCCCATCGCTCGTGCACCGACTGCAACACCACGTTTAAACTCCCTTACACTCTCGGTAACCTGCCATTGTAGCAGCAGTAACAGACCTAACAGCGGCACCAGACACTTGTTGTCTTACATAGGCTTTGCCACCGTAGCCCCCTGTTCTGCCTGTTTACATCTCTCTGTACTTGAATACGCATGCCTATACCAGTTTCTTTAGCGCTTCAGTGTAGATCACTTACAACACTCAGCACCATCTTAAGATGATACTTGTTCATAATGAAACATATTTTCAAGGCTTTAGAATCATACAGAAACGCTTTGCAAGCTATGTAATTAAATTTCCTCCGCAAATAGTTTGTAGCACTAAATGTATGCGAGGTCTTGTATGCACCGACGTTTGACAACACAAGCAGCCTCTCCCACCACAAAATTTCCAATGATCACATCTGGTAAAAAATCCTTCCATCTCATACACTCGTCAACTGCCGTGGGCTGTGGCCGCGTCTCCAGCCAGCACTTCGCGTCGTAAGAAGAGACCCGACATGCATCATGCACGCCCACAGATGCTCGTCCTTCCCCGGTATCCCTATGCCAGCATCATTGAATGCTCAGAGATCGGAGAGACTGTCTCCATGTAGTCATCAATTTACATGGGGGTGAGGTGGGGTGGGGGATGGGAAGAGGACAATTGTCCAGCACATACATCCATTATATTGAATCTTCTCACAAAACACACTCGTCTTCTTCCATCGCCCCTCACCCAGCATACTAGCTAATCAGTCATCCAGAAAGCGCTGGGCATTCTCGGCAACTAAGCGCCCATCACTAGCTAAGAAACAGCTTCTGGTACCTCCTCATGCCACACTGCAAGACAAGCAGGTGCGAACTGGATGTATAGTTCTATTTGTGGTTCTATCCTGACATAGACTCTCACCAGTTTAATAGGCTCTCCTTTACCCAAACGGAGATGGCTTGTTGCTATCCACACACCTTGAATTTCTGAAATGAAATGTATACGATTTACTTACGAAGACAGAAGAAATAAAGACATACGTATCTTTCCACGTCGCTAAGGAATCGCTACTTCTTGTGAAAGTCTTGCAACAGTATGACATACACTATATTTGAACCAGAATACGGCAAGTGTCAGTGTGCGAACCATGAAGCGAAACACCATCGATATGGGCTTTCGGCGCCGAAGGCCTACTCGTGTAATCTAGGTGACTGGACGAAACAGCTTTATGCCTCGCCTGGGCCCGTCGACAACGACATTGGACTGTTGATGACTGGAATCATGTTGCCTGGTCGGACGAGTCTCGTATCAAATTGTATCGAGCGGATGGACGTGTAGGGGTACAGAGACACCTCATGAATCCATGGTCCCTGCAAGTCACCAGCGGACTCTTCAAGCTAATGGAGCCTCTGTAATGCTGTGGAGCGTCTGCAGTTGGAGTGATATGGGACCCCTGATACGTCTAGATACGACTCTGACAGGTGACACGTGCATAAGCATCTTGCCTGATCTCCTGCGTCCATTAATGTGCCTTGTTCATTCCGACATACTTGGGTAATTCCAGCAGGACAATGCGATAACCCACACGTCCAGAATTGCTACACAGTGATTCCAGGTACACTCTTCTGAGTTTAAACGCTTCCTCTGGCCACCAAACACCCCAGTCATGAACATTATTGAGCATATCTGTGGTGTCTAGCAACGTGCTGGTCAGAAGAGATCCTCAGCCTTCACACTCTTACGGATTTTTTATGGACAATCCTGCAGTATTCATGGTGACAATTCGCTCCCGCACTACTTCAGACAGTAGTCGAGTCCATGCCAGGTAGTGTTTCAGAAATTAAGCGCGCTTGCGTGGGAGCTAAACGGTATTACACAGGTCTACCAGTTTCTTTGGCTCTTCAGTGTAAGTATTCTCTTATCAGGTAAAAAGTCTGTTCCAATTAGCTTAATATCTGCTACATCCTGCATCACAGGACTAGAATATTATACTCATTTTTGGCTCATGACAGACTGCTGAGAGCATGGTCTACTCCTGTCAAAGGATGCTACCTCGATTTTAAACTCTCTTCAAGTAATTAAATCCTTAGCCACAAACGAAGTCTCTTAAGGTAATATCACACACAAGTTATAAGGTTTATGCTATGGCTCTGAGCACTATGGGACTTAACATCTGAGGTCATCAGTCGCCTAGAACTTAGAACTACTTAAACCTAACTAACCTAAGGACATTACACACATCCATGCCCGAGGCAGGATTCGAACCTGCGACCGTAGCGGTCGCGCGGTTCCAGACTGTAGCGCCCAGAACCGCTGGGCCACTCCAGCCGGCTTTATGCTATGTATCACTAAATAAATTCGGTAATATAACTGATTACAGTGGTCATCTCTCTCTGTGTAGGTGGGTGTAAGGACCGCGAAGATAAGATATGAGAAATTAGCGCTCTTAAGGAGGGATATAGGCAGTCGTTTTCCCTCGCTGTGTTGGCAAGTGCAGTAGGAAAGGAAGTCACTAAGATTGGTGTAGGGTATTCTCCGCCACAAACCGTACCATGGATTCCGAAGTAAACGTATAGATGTAAATGTAGATTTAGTCTACCTGTTAAGATGTCACTCCATCCATTTATAGTCACACAGAACCCGCGGAAGACTTTTCTGTCTTACTTATCGAGAAAACGAGAAACGGAACTTATGCTGCTAATTGTCTCTCGATAAAAATCTTCATATTAGATCCTAATTTTTCTCACTGCACTCGTTTCGCAGGATGAATGTGAGAGATTGTAATACGTTCGCCCACAACACTTAGAAGAATCGATACAAAACTCACCTCTGAACTCCCCAACTCCCCTTTCGTCAGAGCACCGCTTACATGCAGTATTCACCCGAATCTTCCGGTTTTCGGTATACAGCAATTGAACTTACAGGATTTCTACGAGTAAGAGATGTCCTTCGTCAAGTCACAGACCCCTGCTAATTCTCTCGACATCGCGTCACCTTCCGACAACACCGCTCCATTAGCTGAAAGCTGTCTAGTCATCTATCCATCACTGACTGGGTAGAGAGCTAACACATCGAGAAAAATAGAACACTAGCGTAAATTACGGGGAACCTGGTAAAATTACATGCGGTATTGTATTGTGCTGCCGGGCGGGTGGAATCGAGGGCTAGAGGACCACCTATAAATTTCGGGAGATGGAGCGGTAATCACGTGTTTTTTCGCTGTGGCGAAATATTTTAGACCGCAATTTCAGTCTCCCACCTACACAAGCAGAGATGACCGTCGTAATAAAATCAGCTGTATTACCGAATATATAAAAAGATTTGTAGTATAAAATTGATATTTACAACTTCCCTGAGCTGTTGTGCGGCCGCTACGGTCGCAGGTACGAATCCTGCCTCGGGCATGGATGTGTGTGATGTCCTTAGGTTAGTTAGGTTTCATTAGTTCTAAGTTCTAGGCGACTGATGACCTCAGAAGTTAAGTCGCATAGTGCTCAGAGCCAACGTGAGCTGTTGCCTTAAGAACTTTGCATGTCAGGAAGCATTTGTTTACGTTAGGAGAGTTGTAAAGTGAGGAAGCATTCTGTGGCAGAGGTAGAACTTGCTGTTGGTACTCTGTCATGGCTCAAAAGTGAAAGGCCTGTGATGCGGGATGTAACAGATGTTAAGCTGATTAGAACAGATTTTTTTATCTGATGAGAGAATACTTAGAGGAAATATAGATTATACCATACTTAGACAGGTTTTTAACAACAAGTGACGATACCTTAGTGAAGAGAAAGCGCGTGTATGTACCAATTTCTTTTGTCTTCTAAAATAACTCGTATAAAATTGAGAAACCTACATTTCGCATGACAAGTTTGAAGTGCATGATCAGCAACATCGCTGCCTCGGACAAGGTAAAGTGAATTTTTCAAATTGAGGAGAGTGTACGTCAGGGTGAAACTGCAGTTGTAACTACACGTCCAGGGTGTGCCTGTTTGTCTCGCAATGTACTGCGGTCGGCGGCATGAATGGACACTAGACTTTGGTCGACAGGAAGCCGCGGCTTAGCCTACCATGGACGGTTAGTTACAACGAATGGTCTAACCTGCAGCTCTTGCCCGCAGCTGTGGGCTCAAGATCTGGACTAGGTGACTGACTTTCGAAATAACCAGTGTGCTGGGTGGGCACCGGTAGAAGCGGGCGTGTGCGTTGCGTGAGAAGATTCAACATGACATGCTGGGCTGAACGATGGTCCTTCCCCCCCCCCTTCCCCCCCCCCCCCCCCCCCCCATCCCCTGTGTAAACCTATCAGTTGACTGTTTGGTGACAGTCTCTCCTACCTCTAAGCTGCAGTAGGGTCTGAATATGGATGCCTGGGAGAACAGATTCGTTCTGACAATAATAGACCATATTTCGAGGTATGTGGAGATGGTGGCTGTGCCAAATCAACAGGCAGCCTTAGTAGATAACTCGATTTGGAAGTTGGCCGATTCACCGATGCGTGTGCGTGTGATTCTCAGACGTTAAAAATATCTTCTATTACGATGAAAAATCATCTTAAGACGGTGGTGCGTGTTTTAAGTGGTCTAATTGATTGCTAATAGTTAAATAATTAATCTGACAGGTTAGTGCAATTGGATTATTTCTCACTACTTTTTATGTCGAAATCGCATTAGCTTTTCATTTGTCCCCAGCATTACCTAACAGGAATACAGCATCCTGAGGAGAGAAGAGACGGACTGAGACAGGGAGTGAGTCTGGAATATCCCGATCAACACAATTCCACCACCTGATGCTTTGTTCGGGGCTGCGAGATGAAAGGACGCCGACATCCGGTCTGTGGTTCGCGGTATGTAGTACCGTGATCTCTAATTAGGACAGCGGGCGGTTTTTGACCTCCGTGGCGGCGCCCCGTACAGCACACGCACGCGTGCGCGACCCAAAGCGGCGGCTACTGTATAACACTTCATTCCATTCTTTGGTGCTTACCTTTAGATTTCCAGAAGGCTTTTGATACCGTTCCTCACAAGCTACTATTAATCAAATTGCGTGCATATGGATTATCGTCTCAGTTGTGTGACTGGATTCGTGATTTCCTCTCAGAGAGGTCACAGTTCGTAGTGACAGACGGTAAACCATCGAGTAGAACAGAAGTGATATCTGGCGTTCCGCAAGGTAGTGTCATAGGCCCTCTGCTGTTCTTGATTTATACAAATGATCTAGGTAATAATCTGAGCAGTCCCCTTAGATTTTTTCAGATGATCCTGTAATTTACTGTCTAGTAAAATCATTAGACGATGAATTCAAATTACAAAATGACCTAGAGAGAATTTCTGTTTGGTGCGAAACGTGCCAATTAGCACTAAACAAAGAAAAGTGCGAGGTCATCCACATGGGTACTAAGAGAAAACCGATAAATTTTGGGTATACGATAAATCGCACAAATTTAAGGGCTGTCAATTCGACTGAATACCGAGGAATTGCAATTACGAGCAACTTAAATTGGAAAGACCAAATAGATAATATTGTGGGGAAGTAGATACAAAGACTGCACTTTGCTGGCAGAACACTTAGAAGATGCGACAAACCCACTAAAGAGACAGCCTACATTACAATTGTCCGTCCTGCAGTGCTGGTTATTATGGGATCCTTACCAGGTAAGACTGACGGAGGACATCGAAAAAGTACAAAGATGAGCAGCTCCTTTCATGTTATCACGCAATAGGTGTGATAGTGTCACTGATATGATACGCGAGTTGGGGTGGCAGTCACTGAAACAAAGGCTTTTTTTTTTTGCGGCGAGATCATCCCTCTGCCAGGCACTTAAGTGTGAATTGCAGAGTAACCATGTAGATGTAGATGTATCACATCATGGGAAGTGGGGGTGGGGGTACAGGCTTGTACTCTACCTAGGTGGGTGAGCCCTGTGTCCCTCGAACTGGTTAAATAAAAAATATGCATGGATATATTATTGACATTGATTTGATGTCATATCATGAGAGTATAACAACAGGTTAAGGGGAGGGGGAGGGGACCCGAAAGCCACACATCATTCCCCTTCGGGCGTAGGACAAATCGTTCAGTTTCCGCATGGCGACAGTGGAATGACAGAAGGCACTGTTCTACGCGTCCTTCCCCCCTCCCCCCCCCCCCCCCCCCCCCCCCCCCACTACCACCAGAAGCGTTATATACACTCCACAGCTAGTGCTGTCACCTGTTGTGTCTGAGTGTTTACTACACGTTGACTTCGACAATAGACGATGATAACACCATTGTGATGGGATCGTGTAATTTAGTGTTATTGTTTGCTTCCTAAGTTTGTAACGAATTGTGTACAGTAAGAGTTCACGAGGATTTCGCCATGGGTGAGTTTGATCAAGTTTCTCACAACATGCAACTGCAACTGCTTGACACGTTCGAGACGGAAACGCTCAGTGAATGTAGAAAAAAAGTCTCATGATCGTACTTATGCTTGGTAATACGAACCGCATAAAAAGATCTAATAAGTCAGTTGTTCGTAAAACATATGAGACAATATTATACGGAGAGAACAGTATACCTAATCACACATGATGCTTCCTGTTTTGTGTTTTAATCTAGTTACTGAATTTAGAATCACATGAAGCTGCGCGTACTAGAGACGACCATAAGCAGTTTCCAGCATTTATTACTGTTTCTGTTGTGAGACATGAGATTGTTTGGTGCTGCGTTCGAAAATATTAGAAGTTCTACGAGTTTAGCTGTTGTACAATATATAAAACAATTTTTGAGGATAGATTAATTCTTCATTTTTGGAGGTTTGTGATCAGTGAAAATCGGTGTATTTTTAGAACTACTTGCATAATGGGTGAATGGTTGAGCTATGCATCGTCACTTGCGCACAATCTTGTTTCATTAAACGAAATAAGGTCATCACTCTCGGAACATGTTGTGCCAAAACAAGCTCTGTATCATTTGAGAGATACAGAGGCGAGCAAGTGTGATGGGACTTCGCCCAGTTCACTGCTACAAGCGCGACGTCATCACAACGCGTCTGTGCGTAGCATACAAGTATTGCACCATAATATAAGGAAGAAATTAAATATTAAAGTAGCTTTTCCAAATTCTGTCAACGTATGCTTCAGTATATTAATATTAAAATCGTAAAATCTCAGAATGATCAGATGAATATGTTTCACTAAATACATTGTTGTAAGAAAAAAAAGGAAGTGGCGCTAAATAATATAGCTGGAAAGCCAAAAATTGTTCACAATGTGCAAATGTATGTCAAAACCATCTGTTACCAGTCTCACCTTGACAGGAGCAATAATTTGGTCAAAATCGGTGTTTTTAAGAAAAACTGAAGGCGCTAAATATTTGACTTAGAAAGATGAGAAGTAGTATGAAGCGTTAGTTTGATGTGAAAACCTTAACTACGTGACCCCATTAAGCTACCTCTAATAGTTTTCGAATAATTTACTGAAAAATTATTTGTAGTAGATTAAGAAACGTTTATATTAATGACAGAGAGTTTTGAATACATCCCTTAATAAAATCCATTAAATAATGAAAATACACCAAGTTTCAAGAGTTTTCGATTCCCGGCGGGGTCAGGGATTTTCTCTGCTTCGTGATGACTGGGTGTTGTGTGATGTCCTTAGGTTAGTTAGGTTTAAGTAGTTCTAAGTTCTAGGGGACTGATGACCATAGATGTTAAGTCCCATAGTGCTCAGAGCCATTTGAACCATTTTTCAAGAGTCTGATGTAAATAACAATCAATCTCTTAAAGATCTCTTAAGTTAACAGATCATATTCTACTTTCGGTTCCGTTCTAAAAGCTCTAGCCGGCAAAGATTAAATGCAGTCTAGCTAAAATGCTTTCTGTGAATAAAGCAAACTTAGCTCCATACATACAAAAATTACGAAGATTCTAAATTGATTCATGAGAGTGTTAAAACATAATATGCCTACGAGAAAGTGGCCATTTAGAGACTGCTACAGGGCCATAGAGCGGATGACGGTAGGTGTTACCTTCGGCCTTCCGCTGCACCCATTTACACTAAAGAGCCAACGAAACTGGTACAACTGCCTAACATCGTGTAGGGCCCACGGGAGCACGCAGAAGTGCCGCAAGACGACGTGGCATGGACTGGACTAATGTCTGAAGTAGTGGTGGAGGGAACTGGCATCACGAATCCTGTTGGGCCGTCCATAAATCCGTAAGAGTAAGGGGTGGAGATCTCTTCTGAACAGCACGTTGCGAGGCATCCCAGGTATGTTAGGTAATGTTCATTTCTGTGGAGTCTGGTGGCCAGTTGAAGTGTTTAAACTCAGAAGAGTGTTTCTGGATTCACTCGGTAGCAATTCGGGACGTGTCGGGTGTCGCATTGTCCTTCTGGAACTGCCCAAGTCCGTCGGAATGTATAATGGACACGATTGGTAGCAGGTGATCAGACAGGATGCTTACGCACGTGTCACGTGTCAGAGTCGTATCTAGTTATCAGGGGTTCCATATCACTCCAACTGCACACGCCCCACACCATTACAGAGCCTACACCAGCTTGAACAGTCCCCTGCTAACATGCGGGGTCCATGGATTCATGAGGTTGTCTCCATACTCGTACACGTCCATCCGCTATACAATCTGAAACGAGACTCGTCCTACCAGGTAACATGTTTCCCAGTCATTAACAGTCGAATGTCGGTGTCGACGGGACTAGGCGATGCGTAAATCTCTGTGTCGCACAGTCATCAAGGGTACAAGAGTGGACGGAAAGCCCATATCGATGATGTTTCGTTGAATGGTCCGCACGCTAACACTTACTGATGGTCCAGCATTGAAATCTACAGAAATTTGCGGAAGGGTTGCACTTCTGTCACATTGGACGATTCTTTTCAGTTGTCGTTGGTCCCGTCTTGCAGGATCTTTTTTTGGGCGCAGCGATGTCGGAGATTTGATGCTTTACCGAATTCTCTGATATTCACGGTACACTCATGAAATGTTGGTACGGGAAAATCACCACTTCATCGCTACCTCGAGATACCGTGTCCCATTACTCGCGCGACGGCTACAACACCACGTTCAAACTCACATCTTGAGAACCTTCCATTGTAGCAGCTAGCTGCGCCAGACAATTAGGCGTCGCCGACCGCTGCGCCGTTTTCTGCCTTTTTACATATCTCTGAATTTGAATACGTTTGCCTATGCTAGTTGCTTCGGCGTTTCAGTGTATAAATGCGGCCTGAGAGGCAGTGAGGCACTTCAATTCGCACCCAGATATCAATCGGTCCGCGTGAGTCAAACGCCGCCTTACCGCTGCCACAACTGACGTCACAGCCAGGCTGCTACTGCAACAATGTTTTCGACACAAAATTCGCTCGGACTGTACACCGTCGTGAATCGCTTATATTTAGCGAAAGTGGCTTTGTATGCCGCCCGTACTGTTAACAAAACCGCGTGGTAAGTTGTGATATTATTTTCCACTTTCGTGACGAGCAATTAACTCTGGTTATTAGGGGACCAGACGAAAGATCATTTGATGGGAACTCACCGTAGAGGTCGGCTCTGAACTGCTCTTAGTGCAGTTTATGATAGAGACATCACTATTATTATTATTATTATTATCAGAAATATAACTATGTTTGTGGGTGTGAAACATTTACTTAATATAAAAGAGTTAGAACACAAATCTTCCATTTATAATCACGGTCCCTGATCCCGCTGAGTAAACAGAGAGCAGAATCATTTCTTTCAGTAATCACAAGAAGAATGTGGACTTGGAGACTGGAAATTGTGGTCAGTATGTTCTCCATCGCTGTCTGGCTGACCGCAAAAATGTCTTTCAGGCTCTCGTAACAGACGGCGCCGCTGGCACAGAATGTGATATTTGCAAATAAACTGATTCTCTTTAATGTCTTAACAGTTTTCCCTTTCTTGAAAATGAAAATATGTGTCAGTTGCCTTTAGCGTCCATTACAAAATATTTATAAACTCTAATGGTCTTTAACCACACTTTTTCTTAATTCGATGACGTATCGTAAGGGATCAATTCTACTTTCAGTACATTATCCCTTATATGATTATTACAAGGTAGTATGAGAAAGCTTATCCCTTATATGATTATTACAATGTATTATCAGAAAGCTTGCACAATGTCGTGTCAAGTGTGTTGTCAGTAAAATTGACATTCTTCTATGTCTTGTATCGGTATTGCCTTTTATTTACAAACGTCACATGTAAACATCAGGAAATTGTATTTATCAAATTATAGGTAGGTTAATAAAAACTCATTGTTTTTTTGGTAAAACTAAATAGTTATTTGCCTGCCATCAATGTTTACATTCTGAATAGATAGCCTGTTCTCTCTCTTCTCGGGTAACGTAGATGCCAGTTTCCTGAGATCATTTAATGAAAGGTCAAATAGCCTGGATTCAAGATACTTTAGCTCAGTTTCTAGTCCCGTCGGAAGTGTTTTCTGGAACTGACGTAGCCTTTCTTCAGCTTCTACAAATTGCTTTTTCTTGACCTCCTTAATATAGTTGAACGATCTAGAAAATTTTGAGACATCTGCAGCACATTTGCTTTTACTAATAGCATCAATAGTCTACTATATGCTTTCTGAAATGCCGATTACTGATTCCCTTATAATTCCCAACTATTATTACTGAAATAATAACTATGATAATAACTATGAGCTTCACTGAGGTGTCAAAAGTCAGGGGATACCTCCTGATGTCGTGTTGGGATCCCTTTTGCCCGGAGTAATGCGGCAGTTGGACGTAGCATGGACTCAAAAAGTCACTGGAAGTCTCCTGCAGGCATACTGAGCCATGCTTCATTGGTAGCCGTCCATAACTACGAAAGTGCTGCCGGGGTAGAATTTTGTGCATGAACTGACTCCTCGATTAAGTCCTATAAATGTTCGATGGAACGCATGTCGGGCGGTATGGGTGGACAAGTAATTCGCTCTAATTGTCCAGAATGTTCTTCAAACCAATCGTGAACCCCGCGACATGATGCACTGTCATCCATAAAATTTCCACCTTCGTTTAGGAACATGAAGTCCATGAATGGCTGTAAATAATATCCAAGTAGCCGAGTATAACCAGGGCTGATCAGTTCAGTTGGACCAGAGGACTTAGTCCATTCCATCTAAACACACCCCACACCATTATGGAGTCACCATCAGCTTAAGCAGTGCCTTGTTGACGACTTGGGTCCATGGCTTCATGGGGTCTGCACTACACGTAGACCCCTATCATCAGCTCTTAGCAGCTGAAATCATGACTCATGTCCCGTTGACATCGGGCACATTCTTTCTTCCTTTCTTTCTTTCTTGGACCTTTTTCCGGCACCAACGCGGGGTCGGCCTTGTTAGTACGGATTTGGCAGTGTTAATGGCAAAGGGTGGCCAGATGCCCTTCCTGACGCCACCCCGAAACCCCGGCCTTGTTAGTACGGATTTGGCAGTGTTAATGGCAAAGGGTGGCCGGATGCCCTTCCTGATGCCACCCCGAAACCCCGGCCTTGTTAGTACGGATTTGGCAGTGTTAATGGCAAAGGGTGGCCGGATGCCCTTCCTGACGCCACCCCGAAACCCTGGCCTTGTTAGTACGGATTTGGCAGTGTTAATGGCAAAGGATGGCCGGATGCCCTTCCTGACGCCACCCCGAAATCCCGGCCTTGTTAGTACGGATTTGGCAGTGTTAATGGCAAAGGGTGGCCGGATGCCCTTCCTGACGCCTCCCCGAAACCCCGGCCTTGTTAGTACGGATTTGGCAGTGTTAATGGCAAAGGGTGGCCGGATGCCCTTCCTGACACCACCACGAAACCCCTTGGACGGAATTAGTGCACCCCAGCTGTCTGCATCTCGTATAAGCCATGAGATAGTGCGAACGTGTTCAAATGTCTGTGAGTCGTGGAACTGAGGCAGAACTTGGGAACCAGCCCGGTATTCACCTAGCAGGATGTGGAAACCCCGCTTAAAAACTACATCCAGGCTGGCCGGCATACCGGCCCTCATCGTCAATCCGCTCGGCGGATTTGATCCGGGGCCGGCGCTCCTAACCGAGTCCAGGAAGCAGCGCGTTAGCGCCCTCGGCTACCCTGGCAGGTCTGTTGACATTGGGCACTGTCATCTATAAAAACACCATCGTCATCAGGTTATCTTCCATTGGAAAAGTGGGTGCACTCAGTGACTGTTATGTAATTTAAAATAATAGGGCGCAGCAATTAGTCGCTCTTCTTCATTTCTTTTTTTTTTTTTTTTTTTGCATGTTTTATTAAGCAAATCCAGGTTGTGACTGTGACTGACGCCGGAACTACACCGAATTAACATGCATCGAGATTAAAACATAGTGCATTGTTAATGGCTAGGTAGTAGCCGAAATCTGGATTTGCGTAATAAAACCTGCAAAAAAAAAAAAAAAAAAAAAAAAGGCGACTGATTCCTGCGTTCTATCATTTCTAAATTCCATCGTCGTTTCGGAACATGAGGTCCATGAATGATTGCAAATGGTCTCCTAGTAGCTCAAGACAACCATTCCCAGTCAATGTTTGGATGAGTTGGACCAGACGCCCCATTCTGTTGCACATAAACACAGCCCTCGCCATAATAGAGCCACCACCAGCTTGCTCAGGGCTTTGTGGGGTGTGCACCACACTGGAAGTCTACCGTCAGCTCTTTTTTCAACTGAAATCGAGACTCCATCTGAGCAGACCACGGTTTTCCAGTCGTGCAGGGTCCAACCGATATGGCCACGAACCCTGCAGAAGCGCGGCAGCTGGTATCGTGCTGTTAGTTACGGCACTCGCGTAGGTCGTCTGCTGCCGTAGACCACTAACGCCAAGTTTCGCCACGCTGTCCTAACGGATACGTTCGCCCAAAGTCCCACATTGGTTTCTATTGATTGATTTTTATTGAGCGCACTGTTGCTTGTCTGTTAACACTGACCGCTCTAGTCATACGCCACTGCCATCGGCCGTTAAGTGAAGGCCGACGCAGCTGCTTTCTCCCTGGTGAATCGTTGTGCCCGAAATTTAGTATTCTCGACAAACTCTTGACACCGTGGATCTCCGAATATTGGATTCCCTAACGAATTGCGAAATACAATGTTCCATGCGTCTATCTCCAACTACTATTCTGCGTTTTAAGTCATTTAGTTCCACTCGTGCTGCCATAGTCATGTCGGAAACCTTTTCAGATGAATCATCTGAGTACAAATGACAGTTCCGCCAATGCACTGCCCTTTTACACCTTTTGTATGCGATACTACCGCGATCTCTATATGTGAATATCGCTATCCCATGTCTTATGTCAACTCAGTGGCCGGCCGAAGTGGCCGTGCGGTTAAAGGCGCTGCAGTCTGGAACTGCAAGACCGCTACGGTCGCCGGTTCGAATCCTGCTTCGGGCATGGATGTTTGTGATGTCCTTAGGTTAGTTTGGTTTAACTAGTTCTAAGTTCTAGGGGACTAATGACCTCAGCAGTTGAGTCCCACAGTGCTCAGAGCCATTTTTTTCAACTCAGTGTGCATGTTACACTGCCGCAGACAATAACGAATGGAAAGACACGAAGTGTAAACACTGGTCGAAAGCTCCCGTTCATTGTATGTAATTTTACCCTAGGCTACAGCATTTCCCTTTCCAAGGTCACTACCCATAAACACCTAGAAATATGCTTTAAATTTTGCCAAAAGCAGTGTTTACTCACTCTCTGAATACAGGAAGTAACAAATCAAGTGATAGGGGCGAAGTACGCTACAGAAGAATGATTCTCACAACTTCTGAAACCCAGAGTGTACTATTTGTTTCACTTAACATATTATCATCTAAGCAAACTGTCTCCCCGTTTTTGTTGTGTCAGCGTCGCCGACACATTAACGTAACCTAGTACCATAAAGTGCTTCCTTTTGTGGCAGTAACAAGAAACACCACGTATGTTACTTTGCCAGACTTTGTTACACACACATCAAAACAGTTTTGCATCACCTCGGTTCCGAGAGTTCCGCAACCTGTACACAAAAGTGGAACAGAGATCAGCATAAACATCACTTCAGCCCTTTTCATTGCTCATGAAAAACACACATTACATGTTGTACCACCATAGAGCGAGACCTTCAGAGTTGGTGGCCCGGATTGCTGTACACACCGGTACCTTTTATATCCAGAAGGACCTCCTCTTCCATTGATGCATGCCTGTATTCGTCGTGCTATACTATCCACAACTTCATCAAGACACTGTTGGTCGAGACTGTTCCACTCCTAAACGGCGATTCGGTGCAGATCCTTCAGAGTGGTTGGTGGGTCACGTAGTCCATAAACAGCCCTTTTTAATCTATCCTAGGCATGTTCGATATTGTTCACGTCTGGGGAACATGCTGGTCACTCTAGTCAAGCGATGTCGTTATCCTGAGGGAAGTCATTCACAAGAAGTGCGCCGTGATAGCTCTAATTCCCGTCCACAAAGTCGAATGCCTCGCCAGTGTACTGCTGATATGGTTGCACTATCGGATGGACGATGGCATTCACGTATCGTACATCCGTTACGCCGCCTTCGATGACCACCAGCGGCGTATGTCGCCCCCACATAATGCCACCCCAAACCAGCAGATAACCTCCATCATGCTACACTCGCTGGACAGTGTGTCTAAGGCGTTCAGCCTGTCAGGTTGCCTCCAAACACGTCTCCGGCCATTGTCTCGTTGAAGGCATATGCGACACTCATCGGTGAAGAGAACGTGATGCCAATTCTGAGCGGTCCATTCGGCACGTTGTTGGGCCCATCTGTACCAAGCTGCATGGTGTCGTAGTTGCATAGATGAACCTCGCCATGGACGTCGGGAGTGAAGTTGCGCGTCATGCAGCCTATTGCCCACAGTTTGAGTCGTAACACGACGACCTGTGGCTGCACGAAAAGCATATTCAACATGGTGGCGTTGCTGTCAGGGTTCCTCCGTGCCATAATCCGTAGGTAGCGGTCACCCACTGCAGTAATAGCCCTTGGGCGGCCTGAGCGAGGCATGTCATCGACAGTTCCTGCCTCTCTGTATCTCCTCCATGTCCGAACAACATCGCTTTGGTTCACTCCGAGACGCCCGGACACTTCACTTGTTGAGAGCCCTTCCTGGCACAAAGCAACAATCCGGACGCGATCGAACTGCCGTATTGACCGTCTAGGCATTGTTGAATTACAAACAACACGAGCCTTGCACCTCTTTCCTGATGGAATGACTGGAACTGATCGGCTGTCTGTCCCCCTCCGTCTAATAGGCGGTGGTCATGCATGGTTGTTTACATCTTTGGACGGGTTTCGTGACATCTCTGAACAGTCAGAGGGACAGTGTCTGTGGTACAATACCCACAGTCAGGTGTTCTGGGAACCGGAATGATGCAAAACTTTCTTTGATGTGTGTATTAGGACACTTTACCGTACCGATTATTGACGTATAACAGAGCAATAACGTAACAGTAGTGAAATAATGTAACAGATAAAATGCTAAGTACAGTATTGACACATTTTCTCAACTGCAACGAGTTTAAGGCTGAACAGAATATTTTTTCCTAGGGACTTGAGCACGTTTAACCTCTGAATAGTTTTTCAAGTTTGAAAAATCTGTAACTTGCCGGAGTAATTTCCTTACTTTTAGGAAAAGACTGCAGCACAAGCAAAAATATGCCATAATTTAGAAATGGCGACGAAAATATATTAAACTTCAATTACAGGGCTGACTGGAACAGAAAGTGTGAATAGTGTTCCAGCGTACAACACTCCGCCCTGTATCTTTCGTTGCCGTCTGTGGCGCCACTTTTCTAGATTCAAACTGTTTTTGGTATTTCTATTTATGTTTCTTTTCTTAAGAATAATACATTGTAAATAATAAAGACACAATGTGCATAATATAAAAAAAATACCGGAGCGAAGAACTGTAATGTAACCAGAGACATGACCAGAGACAATACTAAATCATCCACTTCTCCGCTAGCGCTTCGTATTGAGACTGCTACTCTTATCATTCGTTGTTGATTCACGCAAGTGTATTCTAGTTGAAACCATGATTTCAAAGATAAATATTACTTAAAGTTATGTGCGTTACTTTGAGCTCTTGAGCCATATTCCATTTTCAAATAGTTAGTAAAAGTAGCCTTCGGCGCTCTAATAACTCAAGCTGTTGCTGTTGTGGTCTTCAGTCCAGAGACTGGTTTGATGGTGCTCACCTCGCTACTCTATTCTGTGCAAGTCTCTTTATCTCCGACTAATTACTGCCATCTACATCCATTTGAATCTGCTTATTGTATTCGTCTCTTGGACTTTGTCTACGATATTTACCCCCCCCCCCCCCCCCCCCCCCACATTTCCTTCTAATATTACGTCGGTGATCTCTTAATGTCACAGATTGTATCCTATCCCCGATTCGTTCTGCAAGGCAATCTGTGTCAAATGTTTTTTCGTCTCCCATTCTATTCAGTATGGTCAGCCCATCTAATCATCAGCATTCTCCTGTAGCACCACAGATCGAAAGCTTCTATTTTCTTCTTATCTAATTGGTTTATGGTCCATGTTTAGCTTCCATACATGCTTACAGTCCAGACAAATACTTTCATGAAAGACGCCCTAACATTTAAATCTATATTCGATGTTAACAAATTTTTCTTCTTCAGAACTGCTTTTCTTGCCATTTCCAGTCTACATTTTGTAGCCTCCGTACTTCGGCCATTATCAGTTATTTTGCTGCCCAAATAGCAAAACTCAGCTACTCCTTTAAAAGTGTCATTCCCTAATCAGATTTCGTAAACATCACCTGATTTAATTGGAATACATAACATTACCCTTGTTTTGCTTTTGTTGATGTTTATCTTATATTCTCCATTCGAGACACTGTCCATTCCGTTCAACTGCAGTTCCAAGTTTTTGGGTACCACTGACAGAATTACAATGTCGTCGCCAAACCTCGGCGTTTTATTTCTGCTCCCTAAACTTTGAGTGTACAGATTGAATAGCATCGGGGGATAGGCTACAACCTGTCTCACCGTCTTCTCAAGCACTGCATTTCTTTCATGCCTCTCGACTTTTTATAGCTACCGTTTGGTTTCTGTACAAGTTACACATAGCCTTTCGATTCCTACATTTAATCCCTCCTATCTTCAGAATTTCAAGGTGAGTATTCCACTGAAAATTGTCAAAACGTTTCTCTAAGTCTACAGATGCTATAAATGTAGGTTTGTCTTCCTTAACGTATGTTCTAAAATTAGTCGCAGGGTCAGTATTGCCTTAAGTGTTCCTATATTTCTCCGGAATCCAAACTGGTCTTCCTCGACGTCGGCTTCTCCCAGTTTTTCATTCTTCTGTAAAAAATTGGTGTTTGTATTTTCCAACCATGACTTAATAAACAGGTCTCTCGGTAATTTTCTCACCTGTAGGCAGTTGCTTTCTTTGGAATTGGAATCATTACATTCTTCTTGAACTCTGAGGGTATTTCGCCTGCCTCATACATCTTGCACAGCAGATGGAAAACTGTTGTCTTGCATGGCTCTCCCGAGGCTATCAGTACCTCTGACGGAATACCGTATGCTCCGGGGAAATTTTTTCGACTTAGATCTTGCAGAGGTCTGTCGAATTCTTCTCGCAGTATCATATCTCCCATCTCTTCTTCATCTAAGTCCACTTTCCTTTCTGTAATATTCCCTTCAAGTTCATCCTCATTGTATGCACCCTCTATATACTCCTACCTTTCTGATTTCCTTTCTTTGCGTAGGATTGGTCTTCCATCTGAGCTCTTGATACTCATACGGTTGCTTCTCTTTTCCCCGAAGGCCTCTCTAATTTTCCTGTACGCTTTATCTATCTTTCCCCTAGACGAACATGCTTCTAACTCTTTACATTTGTTCTCTGGCTGGTCATGTTCAGCCATCTTGCTCTTTCTGTCAATTTCGTTTTTGACGTTTGTTTTTCTTTTTGCCTGTTCCATTTACTGCACTTAACCATACCATACAGCTTATGGCCTCGGGAAAAATTATGGCTATGATTCACCTTGCTTTCCGCCGTTCGCAGTACCAGCACAAAGGCTGTTTAGGCTGATGTTACAAGGGCAGAATCGTCCATACTGTTGCCCCTGAAACTTCTGAAAAGGCTGCTGCCCCTCTTGAGGAAGCACACGCACCTCTGCAGTGCCCGTGCGACATGTTTCTCGTCACCGATGGCGGCGCAGTGTTAGTGTGTATAAGTCGCTGAAGGCAACTCAAACTGTTCTTGCTGGTGTGGTCTTTCAACATATACCCCTCCGTTGTGGTTGCACCTACGGTACGGCTATTTTATCGCTAAGGCACGCGAGCCAACCACGGACGGCAAGAAGAAATTTGTGGTCGACTTCAATGACAATTAGCGAACAGTCCCACGAGTCGAGCTTGCTCTAACTATGGCTTGGAGTGGAGCTGTTAGGGCACAAAAGACAATGACTTTGTTAATGCCATGTAAGAAAACATAATGTGAAAAATCTTTAGTAGTATTCAGACTTGAATAACATTTTTACACCGTCGAGTCTTCAAATATACCGGTATCTACATCTACATGATTACTCTGCAGTTGACAATTAAGTGCTTGGCAGAGAGTTCATCGAATCACCTTTAAGCTATTTCTCTACCATTCCACTGTCGAACAGAGCACGGGACAAACTAACGCTTCTGTCATTCAGTGCCAGTTCTGATTCCTCTTATCGTGTTATGAAGTTCATTTCTCCCTATGTAGATGGGCGCCAATAAAATATTTTCACACTTTGAGAAGGTAGTTGGTGATTGAAATTTCACGAGAAAGTCCTGTTGCACCGATAAACGCCACCCGAATTCGTGTATCATATCCGTGGCAATATCTCCCTTACTCCGCAATAACACAAAACGAGCTCTTCTTCTTTAAACTTTTTCTATGCCCTCCGTCAATCCAATCTGATGCGAATCCCACACTGCCAAGCAGTGCTCCAGAAGAGAACGGACAAGCGTAGTGTATGTTGTTGTGGTCTTCAGTCCTGAGACTGGTTTGATGCAGCTCTCCATGCTACTCTATCCTGTGCAAGCTTCTTCATCTCCCAGTACCTACTGCAACCTACATCCTTCTGAATCTGCTTAGTGTATTCATCTCTTGGTCTCCCTCTATGATTTTTACCCTCCACGCTGCCCTCCAATACTAAATTGGTGATCCCTTGATGCCTCAACACATATCCCACCAACCGATCCCTTCTTCTAGTCAAGTTGTGCCACAAACTTCTCTTCTACCCAATATTATTCAACACCTCCTCTTTAGTTATGTGATCTACCCATTTAATCTTCAGCATTCTTCTGTAGCACAACATTTCAAAAGCTTCTATTCTGTTCTTGTCCAAACTATTTATCATTCATGTTTCACTTCCATACATGGCTGCACTCCATACAAATACTTTCAGAAATGACTTCCTGACACTTAAATCTGTACTCAATGTTAACAAATTTCTCTTCTTCAGAAACGCTTTCCTTGCCATTGCCAGTCTACATTTTATATCCTCTCTACTTCGACCATCATCTGTTATTTTGCTCCCCAAATAGCAAAATTCCTTTACTACTTTAAGTGTCTCATTTCCTAATCTAATTCCCTCAGCGTCACCCGACTTAATTCGACTACATTACATTATCCTTGTTTTGCTTTTGTTGGTGTTCATCTTACACCCTCCTTTCAAGACACTATCCATTTCATTCAACTGCTCTTCCAAATCCTTTGCTGTCTCTGACAGAATTACAATGTTATCGCCGAACATTAAAGTTTTTGTTTCTTCTCCATGGACTTTTATACTTACTACGAATTTTTCTTTTGTTTCCTTCACTGCTTGCTCAATATACAGATTGAATAGCATCGGGGAGATGCTACAACCCTGTCTCACTCCCTTCCCAACCACTGCTTACCTTTCATGTCCCTCGACTCTTATAACTGCCATCTGGTTTCTGTACAAATTGTAAATAGCCTTCCGCTCCCTGTATTTTACCCCTGCCACCTTCAGAATTTGAAAGAGCGTATTCCAGTCAACATTGTCAAAAGCTTTCTCTAAGTCTACAAATGCTAGAAACGCAGGTTTGCCTTTGCTTAATCTAGCTTCTAAGATAACTCGTAGGGTCAGTATTGCCTCAGGTGTTCCAACATTTCTACGGAATCCAAACTGATCTTCCCCGAGGTCGGCTTCTACTAGTTCTTCCATTCGTCTGTAAAGAATCCGCGTTAGCATTTTGTAGTCGTGACTTATTAAACAGATACTTGGTTAATTTTCACATTTGTCAACACCTGATTTCTTTGGGATTCGAACTATTATATTCTTCTTGAAGTCTGAGGGTATTTCGCTTGTTTCATACATCTTACTAACCAGATGGTAGAGTTTCGTCAGAACTGGCTCTCCCAAGGCTGTCAGCAGTTCTAATGGAATGTTGTCTACTCCCGGGGCCTTGATTCGACTCAGGTCTTTCAGTGCTCTGTCAAACTTTTCGCGCATAGTGTAAGCAGTCCGAATAGTAGACCTGCTACGTATTTTAGTCGTTCTGACAATAAAGCGCAGTCTTTGATTTGTTTCCACCACAACATTATCCACGTGACTGTTTCAATTTAAGTTACTCGTAACTGCAATCTCTATGTATACAGTTTAGTTTACCTTGAGTTTACAACCTTTAGATGTGAGTGATTTTTCGTGAAACTGAAATTTAACGGATTGTTTTCAGTGCTCTTGTGGACAACTTCACACTTTTCATGATTTAGAGTCAATTGCCACTTTTAGCACTATACAGATGTCTTCTCAAAATAATATGTAGTTTGTTTGGATCATATGATCACTAATCATCATAATGTAAGAGGGCTGCTCAGATCGTCTGTTAAATCGTTTACGTGGATTGGGACCAGCAGAGGGCCTATAACACTTCCTTGTGGAACGTCAGCTATTACTTCTGTTTTACTCGATGATTTTCCGTTACTTTTTACGAACTGTTACCTCTCGGAGGGTAATCACGAATCCTATTGCCCAACTGAGAAGATATTCCACAGACACGCAATTTAATTGGAAGTCATTCTCCTGTCAATAGTACTCATTACTGCGTGAGAATAGAGAGCTAGTTGTGTTTCACAAGAATGAAATTCCCTCGATCAGCGATGGCTCTTGGTCAATAAATAATTTTCTATGGGGCTATTCACAATGTTCGAACACATTATATATTTCAAAATCCTACTCCAAATCGATGTTAGTGATACGTCTTGCAGGGAAGCAACATACTCACGCCTTATAAAACTCACATCAGTCTTTCCATTGTGTGCCAGCCAGTCCGCTGTTACTAGCTCTGGCGTCATAAATGTTGCACAATACTTTAAAAATCAGGTAAATAACCTGAAACGTTTCTAGCATGTCAGGAGTAATACTAAATCAATATGTGTTGAATATCAGTTAAATAACTTTAACCATATTCGAAATTTGGACGTTTTCCTGTAAAAATCATTGGCGCAACAGAAAAGAGCTAGAATCTTAAAAATTTATATTTAGATTCCTTTTGCATAATAATTTAGTAGAAACAGTATTCTAGATCCCACAAATTAAAATTTTAGTTGAAATTCATGATTTTCTAGTTTTTATCTTAAAAATTAAGAAAACAAGATAGATTAAGTAGGCGAATAAATAAAACTAGGATGTTTAAATTTAAGTAGAAGGGAGATACGATACAATCATAAAGATATGAGAAGTTTCAGCTGAACAACTATAAAACTATAGTGATAGCGTACCTCCAAAGGGCAAGTTCAGAGCTCGTCTACTGCGTGTAGTGTAATTAAACTAATTCTCTCGCCCAAAATATTTGACTTAGCAACATCAGACTTTTATTATGATTACTTAGTTGTGTGCTGATTGCACAATTAAATTGAAAGCTTCATCGGCCATCAGCAAAGGAAGCAATGATTTAGTCGATAACTTAAAGTGGTACATTACTAGCCCAGCGGCTAGTCGGGAGAGCAGATTTGATCAGGCGTTCCCTTAGCCGTCCGCACCACAGCTTTGTTTGTAAGAACGCTGCTCGAGAAAGAAGAAGGCCCCAGTTCTCTCCAGACGCTGATTAGCGCACCACCTGTGCCGGGAATCGCGTCGCGTCTGTATCGTTGTGTATCGTGGATATGAACAGCCTTGGATGCTGTAATAATTTACTCGGGATACGTGTAACCATGAAATCGTTTTCGACTGAAGTGTTAATTTTGGGATGACGTTAATTATCTATCTGTAGTTTGCGTATGTCGCATTTTCACGTGACGCCGCAGGACAGACATTCTACCATTATTATCGTGGCGTTTGATGAACATTATCATCAAATTATGGCGAGCATTCACTTAAATATTTAATTTGAACAGTTATAGTTGCATCAGTGCATTAGACTCTGAACTGCTCTGGTAGTAGGATTGTGTGGATTCTTTTTGGTCTGTGACTTTAAGAATATAATGAACATTTTAGAGAGAATGGTTTTTGATTATGAATCCCAGACAATCTCCTTATTCCTCAGGGCTAAAAACTGTAGCTATAAATGTATTTCTCAGATGAAGTGGGCACTAGGAATTCTAATTACAAGCTACACGTTTTGCTAATCACTTTCTGGTTGCCAATATTGTAGTTAGAGAGCCAGTGTTGAGAACAGCAAACAGCATAAATACAAAACATTTATTCTATTATTCCATCCGCCGCCCCACATATGTTGCTAATCGGCCGGGAAAAAAACTGAGTAAAAGTGAAAGTGATTTTTAAATATTCGGATTCGGAAGTGAAATGCGACACGCAACTGAGCAATGGAACAGTGATAGACAGTGTTACATGTGCATGTGGACGACGCAATTGGGTTAACAATGCATCTGGATTGACGGAGCTGGCGCTGAGTCTAGCTGCACTGCTGGCATTGCGAGGAGCCAGTATCGCCGCACCGCAGTCATCCATCGGAGCGACCGGAGCCGCGTACGCCCACAACACAGCAGTTGTCGAAGTGCCGTCTGCAGTTCAACGCGCCGCGTCGCATCAGTAATCCTGGTACGCCGCGCCGGCAACGCCATACGTCGTGCAGAAGGAACTAAAGTAAGTGAAAAGCTGTTAAAACTTTTACTAACCTGCACTAAAAGACTGTCGGCGATGAAACCGCCAAAAGAAGCAGAAGTTAAACCTAAATCAGGACCTATGTCTCTTGAAGGAACTGTAAATCCAGACAACGGTTCAAGTGTAAATATGCATGAAAATAGTAATGTTAAAGTGAAATCCGAACTAGTGTCTCCTGACAGTAGTGTGAAAAAGGGCAACGATTCAATAGTAGAGACCCCTGTAGTAAAGCAGAAATCAGAAAGTGTTAAGTTATTGGATGAGAGTTTCTCTGATGAATTAAAAATGAAACATTCGTCAGAGATGGTAGAGTTTAAAAGGAAGAAGTTAGATATCAATCAGAAGTTTCATTTAGTTTTGATGATTCTGGTGTAATATTACAAGCAATAGCTGCCAGTAATGCAAAAATGTCAGCCAGTAATGCTGGAATGACAGCTGATATAATTGAGGTAAATAAGAAGATTGTGGCTAGCCAAACCAATTTTAATAAACGGTTTGAGGCAATGGACAATAAATTAGAATCCAATAAAGCTGAATTAGAAACTTCCTTCAAGACTGGCTCGCAATAAGTTGAAAGAGGATCTGGATAGTTTAAACTATAAAATTAATTACAACCATGAGGATGTCGAGAAAAAGGTTGCTCAACAGTTATCTGAAATGTGTAAAACAGCAAAATCCGAAGTTGCTGAGGTTCGCAAAGACTTCCAAATGGAAGATGCGAAGCTGGAGCACAAGTTAACAGAAAAGATCGAGGCGGAATCTGAACTGTGCTCAGATAGGTTTAAAGATGTTAATAGAAAAGTAAATATATGTCAAGCAGAAGTAGACGCAATATAAACTGATACTGCTCGTATTGTGCAAAGAGTAGATAATGTTGAAATGGGAGTAGAAAATATTAGTACTAACATTGCTAACATTGAGAGTAAAGTAGCTTCAGTAACTTCTTGTAATGGTAGTATACAACAAGTTGTAGCTGCAAACGCCGCTTTTATCGGGTGTCGGCAGCTCTTTCCGTTCGATCCAGATAAAAATATCCACCCGCTAGATTTCTGGAACGATTCTGAAGATGTGATTCCACCTACTTGGTCTGAATGAGAGAAAATCTCATTTATTACAAGCCATTTAGCGTGTGACGCCATGCGTTTGTCAGCTGATGTTATGTTGAAGTGTAAAATATTAGCGGAATTTAAAACAGCTGCCATTAATGAGTATTGGTCTAGCAATAAGCAAAATGAAGTGTTGAGAGAATTTTGGAGTGGAAAACGCTTCAATGCGGGCAAGGAATCTATTAAAGAGTTTGCCAGGTCATGGATCACACGTTTGTCACATTTGGCCGAAAAGCTAAAACCTGAACTGATGATACTAGGTCTTGAAGCCAAACCGCCATGGTACTGGCAAACTAGAATTATATCTGCCCCTAGAGACAATCTGGATCGTTTCATTGAATATTTGGAACGTGTAGAGCGTGTTGCTGCCAATGAGGAGCAAGCACGTAATAACAGAAATGCTAATAACACTAGTAGTAATTTTAAGAACGAGCAGAATGGCAATGTAAACATCAGAACAGCAGGTGTTTGCATCCTAAGAAAGGTAGGAATTGGAGAAATAACTACCAGAACCAACAATGGCATCCAAGTGATAGTAATTTTGTTTCTAACAAAAGTGTGCAAGTAAACAACAGTGTTGAAAGCAATGCTGTGCCAGTTACTATAATGCAAATAAAGGTAACAGTAGTAGGCAGAGGCTGGAAAACTAGTTCCCGTCTATGAGGATACTGGCGCTCACCAGGCGGTTGCCTTTCCTTAGCCAGTAATTACAGTAATTAGTATGATAGATCAGAATACGCAAACTGAGGATTCGGATGATGGGTCGGTAGAAACTAACGATACAGCAGAAATATTAGACCACTCACAGTATTTAATAGATACCATGTTAGAGACGCTTTCTAAGTGGGAAGAGAAAGAGAAGGCGCAGCAGTGTAACGGTAGGGAAGAGCTACAATATACTGAATTGTCAGGTGAAGAAGCAGAAGAAATTGATGCTCATATTTACGATGAGGATGATGTGCTCTTATCTAAAGTGCCTGTGCAGGATGTTGATACTGTACTAATAGATTTAGGACAGTAGGTAAGTGAGAATGTAGAGGATAGCCTGTTGGGAGTCGATGAACCCGGTAGCTGTGACCAGCTGTCACTGGAGATGGAACCCTACGATAATAGTGAAAGTGATTTAGCTGCAACTAATGTTATGCGCGGTCTGGAGGCGAAGAATCGCTCAGACTACAGTCATTTGGGTCATGTTCAGCAAACTCAATGTAATGAAGTCGTGCGGTGTTTCGATTTGAAATTAATAGACCGACTGGAAAAGGCAGCTGAAAACGTAGTTCAGGATACCTCTACACACTTTGACCTAAATGTAATGAAGACAGATGTCGATCACTTTAGTTGGAGGCAAATCCAAAAGGATCTATTGGATGAGTTTGAGGAACCACCTGTACAACCTAGAATAAGCCACCGTATAATAATAGTGAATATGTTGGGTATCAATGTATGTTGTCTCTTAGACAGTGGAAGTGAGGTGAGTGCGATATCTCAGTCCTTCTTTGATGCGTTACCTGGTAAAGACAAGCTTACAGTAATGAGGGTATCAGGACTAAGAATAATTGGTGCTACTGGCAAGGTCCCAAAAACGGTAAAGCAAGAAGCTTTACTACCCTTTGATATAAATGGTAATTTAATTGATCATCCATGCTTAATAGTAAACAGTCTCAGTGTTGAGGTATTAATTGGCATAGATTTCTTGTCGAAATATCAGAGTGTTGTTGACTTTGAAAGAAGACAGTTAAAATTGGTCTGGCCGATAACCGGAGTAATTACGGTACCTTTTATTGATAAACATCTAGTAACCAATGATGAAACTTGGGAGTACCTATACGAGTTCTGAAAAATAGCAGATATTGGGACGAAGGCGTTAATCTTAGTAAAAGTGAGCTAAACACATTAGAAAGAAAGATGCGTCATGACGCAAAAGCTGTACCCACCAGTTTTGAAATAGGTCAGTTAGTCCTTGTCAAAACCAAGGAAAAACCAAAGAAAATAAATGCAGAAACAAAGAAATTCATGTTCGTATACCTAGGACCTTTCAGGATCATAGGAAAATCACATGCCAATGCATATAGGCTAGAGTACCCTAAGAGCAAAAAGCTATTCGGTCTCAGGAACGTGATCGACCTAAAGAAGTTCATAGGTAGTGAATGAATTCTGTAGGGAGGAGGTTGTTCTGTAACCTCTACACAATGTGGCAGGTGTGCCGTCCCAGCTGTGTCAGATCTTCTTTCCTTTCCACGTCTCACTCATTCTTCATCTTTCCTATCCACCAAAATTTCGGCTTTTAATCTCAAATACTAAAATCTTCCGGTATGACTATCAAGTCAGCATTAAGCTAATGAATTCTGTAGAGAGGAGGTTGTTCTGTAACCTCTACACAGTGTGGCAGCTGTGCAGTCCCAGCTGTGTGAGATCTTCTTTCCTTTTCGGCTCTCACTCATTCTTCATCTTTCCTATCTACCAAAATTTCAGCTCTTTCTCTCAAATACTAAAATCTTCCGGTATGACTATCAAGCCAGCATTAAGCTAATGAATTCTGTAGGGAGGAGGTTGTTCTGTAACCTCTGCGCAGTGTGGCAGCTATGCAGTCCCAGCTGGGTGAGATCTTCTTTCCCATTTAAGGACTCACTCTATCTTCATCTTTCCTATCCACCAAAGTTTCGACTCCTTCTTTGCAATACAAAAATTTTCCGTCATGGCTATCAAGCCATGAGTTCTGTAAGCTTTCTATCCGATTATTGAAGAATCCCTAATGTGACAAACCTAACAGTCACATAAACAACAGAGATGTATGATGTAATTAAGATACAAAGGTATTTGAGTAACAAGTATGTATAGAACCCTGGTAATATTATAAGTACAAAGTTTGTTATTTTATTGGAATTGGTCCACGAACAGTAATTTAAAAAGATATACAAATTCATGTACAAGCAGGATCTGAAGTGGCAGTGAAACCTATTGTATGCTGTAGAGCTAACTAATTAATAGTAAAAGAGATTGCTTACTGTTATGAAAAATATGCAGATAAATTGTAAGATTGAACTCACCTTGTGTAGCAAGGAATGACAGTGTAATAGAATTGAACAGTGTTTGTGGTTGAGACGTGAAGGACACGTCCTTGAAATATTTATAAGGTTCGAGCTGGCCGTTATTTGGTGTAGTGTGTGACAGGGTACGCCAACACGTATTGAGGTTATGAGTTGGAGGCATGAATGCGACCATAGGTACCCTTATGTTAGATGAGACAGAGCAGCTCATGGTGTCCTATAGGTTTAAGGAATTTAGCACTACGCTCGTCCATATCTACTTAACGCACTTTAGTCGTAGGTTGAGAGAGACTACCTGTGGGTTCAGTGTCCGAGCGAGTGGAAATCGATTGTGACGTGAGCAAACTGATCAGCTTGTGAATGGAAGTATAGAACGCCAGCCAAAGCGGCTACAACCACGTGGGTAAAAATGAAATTGTCATGATTTGTGAAATTTTCTTTCAGGTTTAGAAAAGACTGCTAAGAAATAATTATCTGTTTATGTATCATAAATAACTGTGTTATTTTCTTTGAATTTGTGTATGTAAATATATTTACAGACAATTTAATGGATGTTAGATTTTCATAATTTTACAAATTTTTATGTGTTTGTCTGTCTAAGGCAATATGTATGCCAAAGTGTTTAATTGATTTTGTTAAAATTTTGAGTCATAATGTTCCGTAAGAGGCAATGAACATGCCAGCAATTTTAATAATTGAAGTAGGTAACAAGTTTTCTTTTAATATTTCTATATGTTTACATTTCAATTTTAATTTTCAATAGGATTTAAGCTGTACTCTTGCTTCCCTTTTTGTAATTAATTTTTTTCATTTACATTGAAAAAAATTAAGTAGAGGGTGATATAGGGGAGCAGCATACACACGCCTTATAAAATTCACATCAGTCTTTCGATTGTGTGCCAGCCAGTCTGCTGTAACTAGCTCTAACGTCATAAATGTTGTGCAATACTTCAAAAATCCAGTAAATAACCTGAAACGTTTCTAGCGTGTCAGGAGTAATACCAAATCAATATGTGTTGAATATCAGTTAAATAACTTTAACCATTTTCGAAATTCGGACATTTTTCTGTAAAAATCATTGGCGCAACAGAAAAGAGCTAGAAACTTAAAAATTTATATTTAGATTCCTTTTGCATAATAATTTAATAGCAACAGTATTCTGGATCCCACAAATTAAAATTTTAGTTGAAATTCATGATTTTCTAGTTTTTATCTTAAAAATTAAGAAAACAAGATAGATTAAGTAGGCGAATAAATAAAACTAGGATGTTTACATTTAAGTAGAATGGAGATACGACATAATCATAAAGATATGAGAAGTTTCAACTGAACAACTATAAAACTATAGTGATAGCGTACCTCCAAAGGGCAAGTTCAGAGCTCGTCTACTGCATGTAGTGTAATTAAACTAATTCTCTCGCCCAAAATATTTGACTTAGCCACGATAGACTTTTATTATGATTACTTAGTTGTGTGCTGATTGCACAATTAAATTGAAAGCTTCATCGGCCATCAGCAAAGGAAGCAATGATTTATTCGATAACTTAAAGTGGTACATTACTCTCCCAGCGGCTAGTTGGGAGAGCAGATTTGATCAGGCGTTCCCTTTGCCGTCCGCACCACTGCTTTATTTGTAAGAACGCTGCTCGAGAAAGAAGAAGGCCCCAGTTCTCTCCAGACGCTGATTATCGCACCACCTGTGCCGGGAACCGCGTCGCGTCTGTGTCGTTGATATAAACAGCCTTGGATGCTGTAATAATTTACTCGGGATACGTGTAACCATGAAATCGTTTTCGAGTGAAGTGTTAATTTTGGGATGACGTTAATTATCTATCTGTAGTTTGCATATGTCGCATTTTCACGTGACGCTGCAGGACAGACGTTCTGCCATTATTAGTGTGGCGTTTGATGAACATTATCATCAAATTATGGCGAGCATTCACTTAAACATTTAATTTGAACAGTTATAGTTGCATCAGCGCATTAGACTCTGAACTGCTCTGGTAGTAGGATTGTGTGGATTCTTTTTGGTCTGTGACTTTAAGAATATAGTGAACGTTTTACAGAGAATGGCTTTTGATTATGAATCCCAGACAATCTCCTAATTCCTCAGAGCTATAAGCTGTAGCTATAAATGTATTTCTCAGATGAAGTGGGCACTAGGAATTCTAATTACTGGCGTCACGTTTTGATAATCACTTTCCCGATTCGAATTCTGAAATCTTTACTTTGTCCTCGTTTGTGAAGGAATTTCGAAAAACGGTTTTTACTAACTCTGCTTTAGTATCGCTGTCATTAATATCATCAACATTGGTATCGCACAGTGAAGGTAATGATAACGTCTTGCCACTGGTGTACATTACATAAGAATAGGATGTCATTGAGTTTTCTGCCAGATTTACAGATAGAGTTTTGTTGCGGAAACTGTCAAAAGCATCTCGCATTGAAGTCCACACGAAATTTACAGTTTCTGTAAAAGTTAGTCATTCATAGTACTACATAAAACAGATTTATGCTTCATATAGGAAACTGATATCACTAGACACTATACCCACAGGCTCCCATCCTTAAGAAAAAATATAGTACCATACATTTTTCTTATTTTTTATTTTATGTAGTTGTACAGTGAAACCACTATGGAGTTGCTGAAACAAGTTTATATCTATGGATGTCCATCTTACTGCATGGACGAGGGACTTCAGCCGATAATATATGTATGAGAAATAGTATTACCACAGCTGTATCTCGATAATGTCTTTATTCTTTCACACGACTAGTTTCGACGATGTTTGTGGTTATCAACCAAGGATGTAGTAGTGAATGTAATATTTCAAGCCTTGTGTATTTGGTTATTTGAAGGTACACTGTTATCAAGTGTTTAAAGAGAAGGGTGTAATCTACCCCTCCTTCCTTCTTCCATCTATTGCCCACATTAAACAATGCCCAGTCCAAGTAATTAATAAGCAAAATATTTTATGGAAATTTTAGCGGAGTGAGGATAACAATAGACTTTTAAGTTTACTTAGCTTGTCGTGTTGAGATGGCTCCAGTTCTTTTTGTCTAGAGGTCTGATTCTTGAAGCTGAAAATATAACATCAGATCCTCATGGTTGGTTTGAACTAAATAAATTGGAAGATTGTTGTTGCAGAAATTTCTATGTAAATATTTTTTCCACTAACTTTCTCTCATTTTAGTAAATCATACAGCATTTTGATTTTTCACATTAACAATGGCGAACTTACATTGCTGCACCTATATACAAAAATACGTCCGGTCACTTCTGAGAAATTAACAATATTTCAAAGGGTTTACAATTTTTCTTAACAAATGAATTACTATTATTTTTCGTTACATTATTAATTTCGATTACTATTTTATAAATGAATCCAGAAATAGGCGTGGTAAACAGTACATGATTGCCCAATTAATAATATATATTTTAAGAGTGAAAAATTACAATATCAATTTTTGTTAAAAAAAGATAAAAAGAAAATTTAACTGTAGATTCAAAGCTAGTACTTACGGATTATAACATCAGAACTAAAATATTTTATTAACTAATTCCTTTTCATACACTTTAGCTTGAAATGTAACATACTGTGTACAAAATTATATATATGAGAGTTTTCAGAAAAGCAAATGAGATAAGACTGACCTGTCCAAAACACGAAAAATAAGACTGATATCGACAACTACTATTGAAGAAAAGTAATGCCAGAGGATGATGTCCCGTTACAAGGGCCTTTTCGGTTCTTGGAGATACGTTGTCACAAAATTATGTGGCTCATGTACAGTTGCAATGGCTCTGTTGTTACCCCGTACCAGGTTGGCTCCACTTTTATCGTTAGATTCTTGCGTTATGTTTACCCCTTTGGCATTCGTCTATATTTGTTGATGAACATTTTAAGTTGGATCATGTCTGATATTGGGGATCCCTTGCTTAATTTATTACCGTGGTACATTGTGTTGTTTTAATGATTTGGTTTGTAAGGAGCGGAAGTTGCCTGTCTAGATGTCAACTGTTTTTACATATGACGACCGCCGTATGTTTTGTGATGTGACTCAGATTTTTTCTGTGTTTGTGCTTTGTGCTCTTATGCATTTCTGGACTAGACCAGGAAAAAATGGAGGTTTTGGCATATGTGGTCTATTGGTACTTCGTAGAATATTGCCTTAATGTTACTTCAACTAATATCTCAGAGTAACAGATTTTTATGTGTTCCTTGTTTTATAGATTAGATTAGATTAATTATTCAATCCACAGACCTACAAAAGAGGGAATCCTCCAGGGTGTGGAACATGTCAGATAAACACATTACAAAAATGTAATTAGATAAAACTTGAGTTTCATTAATTTTAATGATCCCCAGTCAATAAGCAGTATAATTATTTACACGAATTAAATTTAAACTTCTAATATTTACAGGTTTATTACTTACATCTGGTTTCATTAAATCCATGATTCCGACATTTGCTAGTGTCTTGGCTATTACAACCAAGTATTGTCAAAAATTTAAGTAAATTATTCATTTCATTGATCCTAAGAACAGGCAGTTTATGTACAAGATTTAAAATTAAACTTGCACTATTTGCAGACTTGTGACTTACATCTGCTTTCCATACATCCATCATACACACAGTAGGTAGTTACTTGGCTGTTACAACCAAGTATTGTCAAAAATTAAAGTATAATAAATTTTCATTAAAATGATCTACTGCACTTGTTGAGAAACTCATGGATGGAATAGAAGGAGTTGATCACCAAAAATTCTTTTAAATTATGTTTAAATTGTGCCTTGTCTGAAACTAAACTCGTAATGGTTATCGGTAACTTATTGAAAATATGCGTTGCTGAACACTGGACTGGTTTATGGGCAAGAGTAAGTGATTTTAAATCTTTATGTATATTGTTTTTATTCCTAGTATAGATAGTGTGTACTAAGCAGCTAGTTGGAAAAACAGATGTATTATTTACAACAAGCTTCATTAAGGAATAAATATACTGAGAAGCTGTGGTTAATTTGCCCAATTCTTTGAATGGGTTCCGATATGTTGTTCTTGGATTTACACTACTCATTAATCTTATTATACACTTCTGTGCTCTAAAAATTTTTTCTCTGTTTCTGGAAAGGAGTTGTTTGGTTTTCAAATATTGGCGTTGTGTTATTGTTCTTTGCTAAACAGGGCCTGAGGCTGGATGTCAAATTAAACACCTTACAGCCGTCAATTTTCAACCTTATTTTATTTGGCAACCAGTTTCAATGACATGCAGGAAGAATCTACCTCGGTTGTGGCCAAAACAGGGGCCAGCAATACTGGTATCAGTAGATATTTGCTACAGTAAACCTGCCTCAGCCGGGTGATGGTTGAAGTGTGTACTGAAGCAAATATCTACTGATACCAATATTGCTGGCCCCTGCTTTGACCACAATTCAGGCAGATTCGTCCTGCACGTCGGTCAGGGGCCTGAAGATGGCGTAGTAAAAAGCTGAAACTGGTTGCCAAATAAAATATACATCAGGTTACCCTCCATTCAGAAGCTGTTGCAGGCAGCGACCGTTATTTTGATTTGTAAATAATAGATTTCAGCTATCAGTCGTCCTTTGGAATTTTTATTGGCGGATCTAGATTTCAGCTAGAAACTAGCCTTTCTCAATGCACTATCCTCTTTCGGTCAACTATGAACTGTGTACAAAGCCAGACCAACAGGCATTACATGCATTGACCAAAAAAGGATAGTGCTTTGAGAATGGCTAGTTTCTAGCTGAAATCTAGATCTGCCAATAAAAATTCCAAAGGACGACTGACGGCTGAAATCTACTATTTACAAATAAAAAAATGGTGCAAATGGCTCTGAGCACTATAGGACTTAACTGCTGAGGTTATCAGTCCCCTAGAACTTAGAACTACTTAAACCTAACTAACCTAAGGACACCACACACATCCATGCCCGAGGCAGGACTCAAACCTGCGACCGTAGCGGTCGCACGGTTCCAGACTGTAGGGTCTAGAACCGCTCGGCCACTCCGGCCGGCCATTTACAAATAAAATAAAGTTGCAATTGACAGCTGAAAGGTGTTTAATTTGACGTAGTCTATCGAACAGCGGAGTCCTGCTATCATCTCTTAAAGTGTGGTCATACAGGGGCCGTAGGATGGCGGTAAAGAGCCGCAGATACTAGTCGTGTGACAGAACAAAGACTTTCTCTAGATACAGCTGTGGAGGTACTTTCAACCGTATAAGTTTATACGTGCAGTAATACCGGGAATTACTCCCACAACATTCTCAAACGGAGCACCTTTTATTTTGCGTGCGTGCCTTTCGTGAGACGTGTTCAGTTCTGAAAGGAAAGACGCCAGACTCCGTGGATCGCCTCTTCTCTTGCTTCCGGTCCTGCAACATTCGGCCAAAGGTGGCAGGCCTTTCAGAGGTGGTCGCGCTACATCGGAAAGCGGCATTTGCGCAGCAGGAACGCGCGCATAAAAGACGCGAAAGGAGTGCTGCTATTGAGCGGGGCGAGTCGAGAGGGGGAGGGAGGGAGGGGGGGAGGGGCGCTCTCCATCAGCGAGCGGATGGCGCGACCTCTCGAGTCGGGCGACCTCTGGAGTGCCGGGCTGGCGCCAGTGGCGGACTGGCTGGCGCGCCAGCTCTGAATGGGACACTTGTCGCTCGGGCGCGTGTCTCGCCCGCGCAGACTTCGTTATACGCTGCCGGCGCGTCATTATACACGCTGCAGCGCCCGCCATTCACGTTGCAGCCGCAAAGGAAACAAAACTCAGAAAGGCCCTGGCGGTGGCGGTGACTCCGCTGAGAGGCGAGAATTCATTGGCGGGTTCGATTTTTCATTCGTTGATGACGCACCGGGTCGGCAGGAAGTTGCATGCAATCAAAAGGACTCAAAAGGAATATCCTTTATGGACTTCGCGTCAGCTCTATTACGCTAACCACACGATCCTTGCTTTCTCCTCTTACATGTTGCTTGCTCTTCCACGACTAAAGGACTTTAATTTATTTCCTTACCATAGTCCACTTTCTGGATGACTACAATGGACTGTTAACATCCAGAATTACATATACAGGGTGTTTCAAAAATGACCGGTATATTTGAAACGGCAATAAAAACTAAATGAGCAGCGATGGAAATACACCGTTTGTTGCAATATGCTTGGGACAACAGTACATTTTCAGGCAGACAAACTTTCGAAATTACAGTAGTTACAATTTTCAACAACAGATGGCGCTGCGGTCTGGGAAACTCTATAGTACGATATTTTCCACATATCCACCATGCGTAGCAATAATATGGCCTAGTCTCTGAATGAAATTACCCGAAACCTTTGACAACGTGTCTGGCGGAATGGCTTCACATGCAGATGAGATGTACTGCTTCAGCTGTTCAATTGTTTCTGGATTCTGGCGGTACACCAGGTCTTTCAAGTGTCCCCACAGAAAGAAGTCACAGGGGTTCATGTCTGGCGAATAGGGAGGCCAATCCACGCCGCCTCCTGTATGTTTCGGATAGCCCAAAGCAATCACACGATCATCGAAATATTCATTCAGGAAATTAAAGACGTCGGCCGTGCGATGTGGCCGGGCACCATCTTGCATAAACCACGAGGTGTTCGCAGTGTCGTCTAAGGCAGTTTGTACCGCCACAATTTCACGAAGAATGTCCAGATAGCTTTATGCAGTAATCGTTTCGGATCTGAAAAATGGGCCAATGATTCCTTTGGAAGAAATGGCGGCCCAGACCAGTACTTTTTGAGGATGCAGGGACGATGGGACTGCAACATGGGGCTTTTCGGTTCCCCATATGCGCCAGTTCTGTTTATTGACGAAGCCGTCCAGGTAAAAATAAGCTTCGTCAGTAAACCAAATGCTGCCCACATGCATATCGCCGTCATCAATCCTGTGCACTATATCGTTAGCGAATGTCTCTCGTGCAGCAATGGTAGCGCCGCTGAGGGGTTGCCGCGTTTGAATTTTGTATGGATAGAGGTGTAAACTCTGGCGCATGAGACGATACGTGGACGTTGGCGTCATTTGGACCGCAGCTGCAACACGGCGAACGAAACCCGAGGCCGCTGTTGGATCACCTGCTGCACTAGCTGCGCGTTGCCCTCTGTGGTTGCCGTATGCGGTCGCCCTACCTTTCCAGCACGTTCATCCGTCACGTTCCCAGTCCGTTGAAATTTTTCAAACAGATCCTTTATTGTATCGCTTTCCGGTCCTTTGGTTACATTAAACCTCCGTTGAAAACTTCGTCTTGTTGCAACAACACTGTGTTCTAGGCGGTGGAATTCCAACACCAGAAAAATCCTCTGTTCTAAGGAATAAACCATGTTGTCTACAGCACACTTGCACGTTGTGAACAGCACACGCTTACAGCAGAAAGACGACGTACAGAATGGCGCACCCACAGACTGCGTTGTCTTCTATATCTTTCACATCACTTGCAGCGCCATCTGTTGTTGAAAATTGTAACTACTGTAATTTCGAAAGTTTGTCCGCCTGAAAATGTACTGTTGTCCCAAGCATATTGCAACAAACGGTGTATTTCTATCGCTGCTCGTTTAGTTTTTATTGCCGTTTCAAATATACCGGTCATTTTTTAAACACCCTGTACGTGAATGTTCATTATAAACTCTTAACTATTATTTCTCTTTTTTCTATTGTGAACATTGAAATAAATTCTGGGTGTCTACACAATACGTCCCGGTTCCTCTAGGTCTTTGGCTATGAAAAATAGAAGTTGTGGCGGTACGTCACATAAATGGACAGTTGGAGAAAGGGAAAGGAAGTTTTTGTTATGAGATGTGCGAATTATAAATTATTTCAAGACTGTGTACGTGTGCGCGATGTATAATACATAGTAAAGAACGTAAGTTATTCTTATCAAAACACAAATATCGATGTAACTAACAAAACAGTTTTCTTTGTATAATCTCTGGGTAACATAGGCCATGAAGTTCAGAGACAATACTTTGATTCAACTACTTCGACCATAAATATAATAGATTGGCCCTGACGTCATTTTCGTGGCTCCAACATCTCTGGGCTAAAGTCACGTGAATGTTGGCAAAACATGGTTGTTTCGTGTTGCGCTTATGGCTGTACTCAGCGTTTTGTAGGGGGAAATGGCATTACATTTCACGTGTAAGTGTTCCTATGACAGTGCAGAGGCGTTTATTGAAATCTGCTGACGTGACCTTTATATGTTTTTTTACACTTCAAATAGAGTATCACGTAAATTAAAGTGTTGAAAGTGATGCCTGTAAAGTCAGACTCAATTACATTTTGGAAAGTATCTGTGATAATTCGGTTACAGAAGTAAGTATAGCTGTTTCTCGTTCCTACTCATAGGTTCCCTAAGGATGAAAGCCGAAGGCAGCTTTAGTGGATACAGGCCCTGAAACGGATAAACTTTAAGCCATCTGCACATATGCGCCTTTTTGTATATACAAGTGAAATTATAAGAAGGTAAGAGCACCTATAGTCGACACATGAAGAGAATTTTTTTCGACCTTCTAATACTATTAAATAAATGTAGCCTCCAAAATCATTTTCTGAAACTTCAAAGTCTCACCTTTCATCTAAAATATCATTTTTTTTAAACTGATAGTTTAAACTTTTGTAAAAATAGTAGGAACTGAATCTTTGAAGTGCACCTAAAATTGATACTCTAAAATGGACCTGCTCCTAATTTTGGCACCTATAGTTGAAATAATTCCCATATCCCATTTCGTTTTATAAGTGACTAGAGCTCAAAACACGGCGAATCCAATGTTTAAAGTTTTGACACGAGCCCACTCTTACTGTTTAAAAGACATTTTACTTTACTTTACTTTACTTTAAAAGACATTTTACTTTAATTGATAGTTTATAGTAATTTCGCCCCTCTGCCCACCGGAGGGGCGTTCGATGTATTTGTTAGATTTTATAAATGGTACTGTGAACAAATCCAGGTCAAATGTAGTTCTGACATAATTTTTCGCAAATAAAAAAGTAATTTTTGTTGGAAGCGTTTGGCAGTCAACTGAGAAATGTGGGTAAAATACGATGCAAACATAGGATGGCAGACCGCTGGTTTGAAATCCCGCCACGTTTCGCCAACAGTCACGTGGTTTATGTTGGAGCCACACCAGCCCTATAGCTTCTGCACAGCAAGGCCAGTCTGCTAGTATCTATGGTCGAAGTTCAACTAGCTCTCCTATTTTGTTTCGTCTAGCGGTAGGCCGCCATTGTAGTGCTGTCTGATAATTAACGTAAGTTTTATCTGTATTTAAAAAACATGATAGTAATAGTTATTAGAAAGTGTGTGTTATTGACTTAGTTGTCACCTCTCATGATTGCAACCATTAATTATAATTAACAAAATTTTTACAAAACTTCGTAGTGCAGGGAGCTCATCTCCCCTAGCAGGATTTAGTCAGCCATTATGCTGACTGTATCATTTAATTAAATTTCATATCATAATATTAAATGTAAATGCGAGAGACTTCTCAATTTTGATATTTCATTAATTTCAAAGTTAAAAAGACTCAAAATATATTTCGATTATTAATATTTAGAGTAGTGAGTGAGTTCAGTATGTTTCATTTTGGCCGCCGAACAGCAGACGAGATTCTCTTCAGTTTTGCCTTGCAAATCATGAAAAAGAAATATTGAAAATCACTACATTACGCGATATCTCAGTTAATCTTTATGTAATTTGGTACATAAATAACCAGTAGCCCCTGGGACCCATATTAATAATTACAGTTTGCGTAAGAATACGCATATTTCCTTTTCTAAATAGCAGCGCCCACGCAAACTACTTATTAGAAGGCGGTGAGTCGCGCGCTGTGTTTAAAAAAAAATACTATATCGTACGTACTTCGGGGCAGCCGAGGTCCGTGCGAGTGTTATCGCGGTATAAGTTAATTAAAAGTCTCATGCTAGCCCACAATATTTAAAGCCACCCCATCCAAAATCATAAAATATATAATTATCAAAATAAAAAATATACACTTATACCGTCATAAAGTCTTGGATTATCTTTACAAAATCACTGCGTTTATTCAAAACAGTCTCTCCGTGAGTCAAAACTCAACTGAATCAGTCACTGTAGTCTTTATGTTGAGTACCACTTACTACTGCAATACAGTTTCCTTGTATATCCTTAACTGCATCATAGTGGTGTCCCTTCATTGTCAACTTCGGTTTGGGGAACAACTCGAAGCCGGCTGGGCCAAATATGACGAATACGGTGGGCAATCAAGGACTACGATCCATTTGCTGGCGAAAAACTTGTGCACGGCATCGCTCTAAGGAATTTGCTGTCGTAATGGAAGAGCAACCAGCAACCCGCCTCCCAGTATTTGGGTCGAATTCGACTAATTCTCGCCCACAAACGCTGGAGGAGTCAAAAACCTTGATGTTGCCTCACTGCTCCGTTGCCAATTTCAGACGAGCGTCAGACGCGTACTGGAAACATTCGCAGCAGGGATACCTGTTGCGACAATGCTAGCGTTTTGAATTTCTTCACAGCTGCTCTTGAAACTTCAAGGATCGTAAAGCAACAACTCGCCACAAGATAGCATCACAATTTGGAATTTCACACGAGCAATCCTGCCGGAACTGGGACACATTGTATGTAATACCATTCTGTCCTTATCTCTCTTATTTACTTCTACCATCGCTCTGCTGTACGCTACTCTACAGGTAGTCTGCCTGCGGTATCACTTCCCAGCCGCAGTCGCGTCCCCCATTACTGTGACAGAAGAAAAAGGCGTACGTTTTCGTTATTCCAAGCTACTTTCACTCATCTTAGAGTTATCCGGACATATTCTGCTATTAGTACTGTTGCAACAGCATATATTACTATTAATACCATTAGAAACTGCTGCTACTACTACAGTAACAAGCAATATAACTATTACAATTGTAAGAAGCTCCTATTACTACTACCACCCCAATGATTTTTCTTTAGCAACTAACATTTCTACTGCCCGGGATTGGCGCAATCCCGAATGTAAATGAAATTTTCAAAACGCACCTAAATTAATCATAATACAAACAATGATTTGAAATGAATACAACCAGCGAGGCACAAAATTCCACCCACCGTAGTAAGCTCCCCAACTCGATGAAAATGGGAGAGCTGATGAAGACGAAGGGGTCAATAACAAAGCGCTGAAAGTGTACACGCAGTTTAATATGGGTGACACAAGTGCTTGGGACTACAAGAAATGTCCATAGTCCCCCTTCAATATGGTGCAAGTGGTCCACAATACCACTTATGACTTCCATAGATCTCTCATGACTTTCATGCTTACATTCGACCCAAGGTCTCTTTTTTTCACTTCATCTACAAGTCTACGTACATCAACACTCTGCAGTTCCACTCTCGATCAGTGGGCTGAGAAGATCAACAGTTAAATCTGTTACATTATTACTATGATCATCTCTCCCTATGTAGATGGGCGCCAACAAAATATTGATGCGTTCTGTAGAGATAGTTGGTGTTTGAAAGTTCTCTTCGCAATGAAAGATGCCTTTGTGTAGCTTGCGTATCGTATTCGTAACAATCTATTTTGCGATGTTAAAAAACGAGCTGCCCTTTTTTGAAATTTTTCGATTCCTTCCGGCAATCGTGAAACAGATCCCTCACCGTGTAGCTGTACTCCAGAGGAGAACGATTAGACGCAGTACAGGTAGTCTGTAGTCTCTTTAATATACTTTTGCACCACCAGAGTTTTCTGCCAACATAACACCCCTGTCTTCAAAATATATGTCTGCGGTCTTTTCAATTCAAGCTACTCGTGATCGTATTCCCTAAATAATCAGCTGAATTGGGAGCCTTTACAATTGTGTGATTTATCGTGTAACCAACGCTGTGCGGTTAGGTTTCTTTCACAATGTACCAAGTTCAATATTTACCTTTTACGCAAATCCCAGAAGTATCTGTTAATGACTGCCATCGGACATGCTGAAATTGTACTACGAAGTGCGAGACCACCTGGCTATAGAGTCTTTCCTTTTTTGTTTCTTGTGCTTTTTTTTGGAATTGTACTTTTGTGTAGATTAACAACAATCTACTACAGAGTTACAGGTACATACATCTTTGACATATGGTGACGGCGACACCAAATGCAGTCGACGTGGCCGATTTTTGTTCCACGAACCAAATATTGACTGGAAATGGTTGTATTCGGCTACTTGGATACCATTTGCAGTCATTCATGGACCTCATGTTCCCAAATGGTGATGCAATTTTTATGGATAACAATGCGCCATGTCAGCGGTCCATAATTGTTCACGATTAGTTTGAAGAACATTCTGAACAATTTGAGGGAATGACTTGGCCACAGAGATCACTCGATATTAAATCCATTGAACATTTATGAGGCGTATTCTAGAGCTCAGTTCGCGCGCAAAATCTAACACCGGCAATGTTTTCGACGTTACAGGCGGCTTTAGACGCAGCATGGCGCAATATCTCAACAGAAGAGTCTCAACGACTTGTTGAGTCCATTTCATACCTACGTGTTACCCTCTACGCCGGGCAAAAGGAGGTCCGACACGATATTAGGCGGTATCTCATGACTTCTGTCATCGTTACTGCAATGTTGTGACAGTTTAAAACCGTTTTTATCTCAGCAGCTGAGTAAGGTATTATTGCCCTCATTTTAACGGATTGATGGAAATAATTTTTGTGGTCATTTTAGCTGAGTTTGAGATCGTTCGTTTGATGATGCAACGATAGAGAGCGGTTAGTGCTATATGACTAGATCTTTATTTACTTAAAGATTACTTAAAAGTGTATTTCCAATACAAATTCAGATAATCCTTTATCACACAATGTTGTGGGTTAAATTACACTACTGGCCATTAAAATTTCCACACAATGAAGATGACGTGCTACGAACGCGAAATTTAACCGACAGGAAGAAGATGCTGTGATATACAAATGATTAGCTATTCAGAGCATTCACACAAGTTTGGCGCAGGTGGCGACACTTACAACGTGCTGACATGAGGAAAGTTTCCAACCGATTTCTCATATACAAACAGCAGTTGACCGGCGCTGCCTGGTGAAACGTTGTTCTGATGCCTCGTGTAAGGAGGAGAAATGCGTACCAACACGTTTCCGACTTTGATAAAGGTCGGATTGTAGCCTATCGAAACTGCGGTTTGTCGTATCGCGACATTGCTGCTCGCGTTGGTCGAGATCCAATGACTGTTATCAGAATATGGAATCGGTGGGTTCAGGAGGGTAATATGGAATGCCGTGCTGGAACCCAACGGCCTCTTATCACTGGCAGTCGAGATGACAGGTATCTTATCCGCATGGCTGTAACGGATCATGCAGCCACGTCTCGATCCCTGAGTCAACAGATGGGGACGTTTGCAAGACAACAACCATCTGCACTAGCAGTTCGACGACGTTTGCAGCAGCATGGACTATCAGCTCGGAGACCATGGCTGCGGTTACCCTTGACACTGCATCACAGACAGGAGCGCCTGCGATGGTGTACTCAACGACGAACCTGGGTGCACGAATGGCAAAACGTCATTTTACCGCATGAATCCAGGTTCTGTTTACAGTATCATGATGGTCGCATCCGTGTTTGGCGACATCGCGGTGAACGCACATTGGAAGCGTGTATTCGTCATCGCCATACTGGTGTATCACCCGGCGTGATGGTATGGGGTGCCATTGGTTACACGTCTCGGTCACCTCTTGTTCGCATTGACGGTATTTTGAACAGTGGACATTTCAGGTCTGTTACGACCCGTAGCTCTATCCTTCATTCGATCCCTGCGAAACCCTACATTTCAGCAGGATAATGCACGACCGCATTTTGCAAGTCCTGTACGGGCCTTTCTGGGTACAGAAAATGTTCGACTGCTGCCCTGGCCAGCACGTTCTCCAGATCTCTCACCAATTGAAAACGTCTGGTCAATGGTGGCTGAGCAACTGGCTCGTCACAATACGCCAGTCACTACTCTAGATGAACTGTGGTGTCGTGTTGAAGCTGCATGGGCAGCTGTACCTGTACACGTCATCCAAGCTCTGTTTGACTCAATGCCCGGGAGTATCAAGGCCGTTATTACGGCCAGAGGTGGTTGTTCTGGGTACTGATTTCCCAGGATCTATGCACCCAAATTGCGTGAAAATGTAATCGCATGTCAGTTCTAGTAAAATATATTTGTCCAATGAATGCCCGTTTATCATCTGCGTTTCTTCTTGGTGTAGCAATTTTAATCGCCAGTAGTGTATTAACTTACTTGCAAGGTGACATGTCAACAATCATACCTGCAGCCAGTATCGATCTTTAGCCTGTACTTTATCTTTGAAACCAAGAATGTATTAAGAATAATTTACGAGAGTACTTAAGACAAGTAATTATAATTTAAAAGGCTAAATAAGTGTTGAAGGTAAGAAAATTTATTCCATCAATGTTGAGTCGAATTTTTTCTATGAACTGCGTTTCTTCTTGGTGTAGCAATTTTAATGGCCAGTAGTGTATTAACTTACTTGCAAGGTGACATGTCAACAATCATACCTGCAGCCAGTATCGATCTTTAGCCTGTACTTTATCTTTGAAACCAAGAATGTATTAAGAATAATTTACAAGAGTACTTAAGACAAGTAATCATAATTTAAAAGGCTAAATAAGTGTTGAAAGTAAGAAAATTTATTCCATTAATGTTGAGTCGAATTTTTTCTATGAATTCTATAAGGTTTTTCAATACATTAATAACAGACGAGGAGCACGAAAGTAAACAGGTCATGTGGCGACCTGTTTCCAGGACGCATTCCTTTTATAATGCTATTAAATTATAGGTACAGATAAAATTTTCTATTGCGTGAACGCAAATTCTGTTTTCTCTTGTTCATGTTTTCGATCAGCTATCGAGACAAGCTGCATTCGGAAACTCAGAATGAACAACAAAACAATAGTGGTAAAATGAAGCCAAGGAAATAGAAAAGAGGAATATTTTGGACAAATTTTATTGCAAGAATTCAAAGAATTCACGTGTTGAAACATGTTGCAATAGAAAAGATGGGGATATTATTGTTTGATCATCTATCCTTGTGTGTTGCAGTTAAATGTCAATTGAGTACTTGGTTGATGACCCTTAACATAATTCTAATATAATGCCTAAATTGAGTTAAATATCAGTATTGTACATTAAAGTAGTGATCACCAGATGGCTGAGTTCACGTGATGCGTTAACAATCTGAAACTTCACTATTAGTTTTGTCCAGATAATATATTTCTTGTAGTAAATTTAGTCATAAAGTTAATGCTACATACTTATTGTTATGAGGAAACAGAGTCAGTAAATATTTTAAAATAATAATCAGAACCATACAAAAATAGGCAAAAAAATTCCTAGATGTCGGAGTGGGCTTTCATCACGCTGATAAATATGCAAGAGAAGCTTATAAATTGTTCTGAATTTATCATTATCGTTATGCTGGAGGATCTTTTCCTTTGTGTAATTTCCTATAACAAGGAGGCACGTTTCAACATGAGCATATTGATGCCAACATGCGAGGAAATGATACACCATTAAAGGCCGTAAGCCACTGGGGCGGTTTATTCCTTTCGTATTTACCAGAAAGTCAAACGAGAATGTGAAATTGTTTCCCGCTAACGACGACTTTTCAGATAACACGTAAAATGTCCGCGGATCATTGTCCACTTCACCGTAGCCTCATTACAATAGCAGGTCCTCGTGATGCGCAGCAAAGGCTACAATGTTAGGGTGATATGTAGTTACAATATCTTTTAGCATCAAATTCAGTGCTTGCGAACGTCGTTCCATGGAATTTAATTCCACAGTTTCTCCACTTTCTGAATATTTCCGTTGCGAAATTCCCAGCTGTAATCTTTCCAAAGGGGTATTTCCAAGACCATATCACATCTACCTCTTGTATTTGGTGGGCTATAGTAGAAAAATGATATTATCTTTCTCTTTTTCAGAAGTAATGCATTTTAGTACAGCAGACGGTTTTTTGGCACAAAGAGTCCGTTGACATATTGCCATCTTCCGGTGACTAAAAACTAAAAAATAAGCAACCGTTCGCTACTAAGGAGAAGATTTTGAATATAGCCTATTACTTCATTCACCACGGTGTCATTGTTTATGGAGTTTGTTAACAGTATTTCAGTTAAACTACGAAACTGAAGAGCGGAGAGCAACTAACAGTATTTGTCACATAGACACGTATTTTCAGAACCACAACCCTTCTGTGAACTTTCTAAAGATGGGTGTTCTCTCCTACAGAGTCTCCTTCTAGGCTGACACTACAGCGTCAGCTATTATCGGTGCCAGAGTAATTCAGAAAAATGGCTTTCTTCGTTAGTATTTATTCTTATGATTTCCTTCAAAGTGAAGGAGCTTATTTGCAAGAAGAAACGATTTGAGCCGGAGAAATAAGCAACATATATTTTTTAAGGATAAAAGTTCCGTTTTCCTTTGGAGAAAAATTGTAAGAGAAAAATGGCACTAAACAATTCAAAAACCCATTGATAAGTACCTAACAATTCATATAATTATAAATGTAAACCATGGCTGCCAACAACAATTACGTGTAACAAAAAAAGTAAAGTTAAAGATCACCAAGTAACAGATTTTCTAACATTTTAATTGCTCAGCTAAACAAAACCGTAGATAGTACGTCTAAGGGACGAGGGAATGTGTAGGGAGCGAAACAGAGAGAAAATAATTAACGTCTATAAATGTTGTGTAGTGGCACAGAAACAGAAATTCAAATGAAAGTCGGAATTTAGAAGCCAGTGGGTACACACTGATTCTCGTGTGGAGTCGGTGATGGAATCTGTATCAATATTATTATTGGATCACAGCGGTATATGAATGTCATGGACGTTACAAATCACTGGAAAAATCGAAATAATTTAAAACAACACGACCCAGGTCAGGCAAAATAGACAGCACTGTGAGTGTGAATTTGTTCTGTCATGTCAAACGAATTGAACTTCGAATGTAAAAAGTAGCAAATACAGAAATACAGCACGCATGGGTGTAAGCACATTTGTAACTCACTCAAATCGAATATCCTCCCTCCCTCCCTCCCTCCCTCTCTCTCTCTCTCTCTCTCTCTCCCTCTCTCTCTCTCTCTCTCTCTCTCTCTCTCACGCACACACACACACACACACACACACACACACACACACAAAGCTAGGCTGGACAGAGATGTGATACAGCTGGACAACAGGCAGTCCAACACGAAAAGGAAGAACTACTGTAATAATAGATTCAGATAAGGCAAATTAACGAACGAAGAGATGCGTATGGTACCTTGGTTGAATGAAACAGCTAGGTGCGGTTACGATAGTAATTATGTACAGCACGACAGTAGGAATATAGGTACGGTAACAACAAATTTATTGATTTATTGACTTTTAGAAAGTCAGCCCTATTCATTACGTACGAACAAATTTAACGTGGAAAGAAAGAACGACTAAGAGATATCAACTCATAATCAAATGCATGTTAACTTACACAATTCCTAGATTTATAGCATATCAAACTTACAATGATGAAAATAATTACCTCCACGGCACTTTATATCAATTCTATATAACTATTTCCATTTAGGGAAGAACTGTTTGGTCTGTTTCAGAGTAATGTAGATGCTAACTTCATTTTGAGTGTCTAAAATATGGACTCTAAACACAGACATTGTACAATAAAATAATAAATATTATTTGCCACGATGAGATGAAAAACCACGGCCACATTGAATGTCCCTCTGAGCTACGGTAATCGCATACGATTAGCATTAGTAGATATGAACACGTGTGGAATATGAAGACTTGGCTCGGCCCAGGAGGTGTGCACGGATAGCCGAAGTGTTTAAGGTGATCGCTCGCGATAAATGGAAATCCGGAATCGAGTCTCGGGCAGGCACCAATTTTCAAACGTCTCTGAAAATATATACAGCTCAAAGCAAGCCGTATTCGTAGTTTATAAATCCATTTTGTAACATTTACAACAGCTGTGGTTCGTCAAACAGTATCTGTTCCTTCCGATACTCATGTGTTTCAGTGTAACACAGAGACATTGTATAAACACAGACACTGTGTAAATCATTGGTGTCTCTGCCTCGACGTGCTGAAATGACGATAGCGAAAATTTGCCTCTTTGCGGGAATCACGAAGTATGAGCATAGGGGATATGGAAAATGTAGGACATACGGAAGTCTGGGTCGGTCCGGAAGGCATGCATGGGTAGCTAAAGTGGTTAGGGCGACCACTCTGCGATCAGTGGCATATTCGAGTTCGAGTCGCGGTCCTGCAAAAATTTTCATGCATCACTAATAATATATAAAGGTGATGTCCTCCCTATTCCCATTTTTTTAATCCATTTCGTGATTATTGGTTAGATATCCTTACTTTTTTAAAAAAAATCACGTACTTTGTTTACTTCACTTCGCCAGCACCAACGCTACTAATACCGCTTATGTTGTGCACTTAAGAACTCGATTCATTATGCAGTGAATTATTGCTGTACTTTTGACAGTGTAGCCGGGAATAAGACTGCACATTATTTGCTAGTCTTTCATGGTAAGTAACGACTCTGAACAGTATGGGGGAAAGAGCGGGAAGAATACTCACGACGGCATGCAGAAAAGTAATATCTCCGAAACTTTCATGTCAAAATTCATTACTCTCTTTAAATAAAACAACGGTATTAATATTCTGCACCCTTATTCTTCGTGTCTACGTGTTTATACAGACTCAACATAGTCATCCTGGCGACGAACACATTTCTCCCAACGAATTTGTTGATACCGTAAAAGTACAATGTTTAACTTTCTTGACGGAACCACAAGCTCATCCCTGCTTGCCGATTCATCACTGTCAGAGTGAAGTCCTCAAAGGCGTTTTTTAAGTTTTGGAAACAAGTGAAAATCGGATGGGGCCTTGTAGGGACCGTATGGAGGATGATGGATCACAGTGAACCCAAGGCGTCGTATTGTTGCAGATGTCTCAGCATTCGTGTATGGTCTGGCGTTGTCGCGCTGAAGTGGAGGTTGCTCCATATGTGGACAACGTATTCTATACGATCTCGATGGTGTTTAAATTGGGAGTAAATAGCAGTCCAGTCCTCTCGCCAGATATCCTCTCATTCCAAGAGTTCTCCCACCTGCGCTGCTCGATGCAGTTAATCACAATAATTAAGTCAGAGCCTAATGCACCCCTGGAAAGACGCCCTTGGGCAGGGGGGCAGGACTACAGTGTCACAATAACGTCATCCGGTTAAGTGTACCGCATCAAATATCTGGAAGTTTCCAGAATGAGATTTTCACTCTGCAGCGGAGTGCGCGCTGATATGCTACTTGCTGGCAGATTAAAACCCGAACTCGGGACCTTTGCCTTTCCCTGGAAAGTGCTCTATCAACTGAGCTACCCAAGCACGACTCACGCCCCTTCCTCACAGCTTTAGTTCAGCCAGTATCTCGCCTCCTACCTTCCAAACTTTACAGAAGCTCTTCTGCGAACCCTGCAGAACTAGCACTCCTGAAAGAAAGGATATTGCGGAGACATGGCTTAGCCACAGCCTGGGGCATGTTTCCAGAATGAGATTTTCACTCTGCAGCGGAGTGTGCGCTGATATGAAACTTCCTGGCAGATTAAAACTGTGTGCCCGACCGAGACTCGAACTCGGGACCTTCGCCTTTGCATTTCGCGGACAAGGCCCCATCCGATTTTCGGCTGTTACCTAATCTGCCAGGAAGTTTCATATCAGCGCACACTCCGCTGCAGAGTGAGAATCTCATTCTGGAAACATGCCCCAGGCTGTGGCTAAGCCATGTCTCCGCAATATCCTTTCTTTCAGGAGTGCTAGTTCTGCAGGGTTCGCAGGAGAGCTTCTGTAAAGTTTGGAAGGTAGGAGGCGAGATACTGGCAGAAGTAAAGCTGTGAGGACGGGGCGTGAGTCGTGCTTGGGTAGCTCATCTGGAATTTATTAGGCCCGTATAACATTGTGCTTTCCCACACCGTAACACACATGGAGCAACAAAACGATCACGTTTGATAATGTCCCTCGTTTTATATGGTCCCACCTCTCGACGTATGTGAGTGCATTCAGAATCATTCCTTAAACTGAGTGTGCTCTCGTCGGAGAAGACCTCAGTACCCCACTCCACGTTAGTCCAGTCCCTATGCTCTTTGCAACATCGGAAACGGTGGGTTCGATGTATGCTTGTCAGCTGAATACAACGTACTGGACGTCGGGCAAAGAGACCACCCCAGTGCAGTCTCCCCGCCACTGCGGAGTGCGAAATTGTGTGCTTTGCACTCCTGTTAAATACGGTTGCAATTGCGCCCGCTGTTTGACTTGGGTCCACTCTTGATAGTTGCACAATCTAGCAGTCATCTGCTGCTGTAGTTGAGCGTTGTCCTTTCCTTTGGGAAGTAGTGCATGCGGTTCAGGACGCTCCCCGTACAAATGAAAGAATGCCTTGGGCAATACCGTACTCCTGCATTACACTCGTAACACTTCATCCTTTTTCTGGTGTACGATGATTCTTCGCCGTGGGACGTCATCTAGATGTTTCTCTGATTGACACACATTCTCTTTTACCGCTGCCTAGTGTTCCATTTTGACGCTACACTCACGCCTACTTCACGCCATGTGACGTCAAACTCTTTGCGAGCGATAGAGAGAGCTCTTGCGATATTCTTCAGCACTTTGATTCATCTCCACCAAGTAGTTTACGTTTTGTGTTACTTTATCCAGTTCGTCTGTAAGTTCTGCGCAGAAGTTGTACTGCTGATGTGGTACCAGGGATCTGGGACAGCTTGGCTACTTCACGACCAGAGGCCCTGAGAGATACGATTCTTTTTCGCTTGAAAACCTCTGCAGAATAATAAAACTTCTGCTGCGGCTGAAGCAGAGCCTGCGTATTTTCCGCGAAGAGTCCTCCACCTGGTGTGTGTGGTTGACATCGCTGCGTGAGGAACAAGTTACAACGTTCTCAAGTCGGCGACTTTCCGGTCCGGACGCTCTGCACCAGCAGGGAAACAGCAGGAGGCACGCCGCCCCGACGCTGTTCTGTAGCCACACCAGTTCCTTCAGTAGAATATATTCAAAATTTTCACAAGTAAAAAAATAACACATAGAAGAAAACGACCATGACATGAACACCCAACGTAGTTAAATAAACATAAACTGTGGATAATCGTGCAACAAAGGAACGTGATTCAAACCGTTATATCATTTTCGGGTTAAAGAATACTCGAATCGAACCGAAACCGTCTTACAATGTTTTCCACCGATTTGCAGCCCATGCATCCTGTACCGTACAGGGAGTCCGATTCGGGGCCGCGGCGGGGATTTTCTCCTGAAATTATGTCCGATGTTTTCGTAGCAGCAGTCCTTCTTGCTTCGTCTTTCAGGTCTTATTTTGCTTTCAAGATAGCAGAATTCCTTCACACCGTGACCTCAAGGTTGTCAAACCCAGATATTCGTCTTCTTCCAGGACCTATTTTGCTGTTGATTTTCGCTTGAAGTATTTTTTTTGTAGCAAATTGTACCTATTTTATTCCGCATGACACGTTCTACATATTTCACTATCCACATTTCACTATCTTGATTAATTTAGATGTCGTGTTCATTCATCGAAAAATATCTAAGTTTGTTACTCTCTGGGTCCCAGGTGTTCTCAGAATCCGCCTATAAGGCCACTATTCAAAGGCATCCTGCTTCTTTCCCATATTTTATTTAAGGTCCATGTCTCTACCCCATATAGAATGATAGAATATTCGTGGCAATGCAGAAGTTTGATTTTTGTTCTTAGAGTTATGCGAATCTTGATTTCTTGCAAGTTATCCCAATTTTCATTTATTATCGTTCCCAGGTACGTACATTATTTTACCCTTTCTACAGTTCTCTGGTGTATGACTAAGTTTACTTCTGTAATATTTTCCTTACTTACGACCATGAGTTTTATCTTTGTATTGTTTATTTCAAACCCATACTGATTTCTAACTCTATAATTCTGTTCATTAATAATTCTAACGCTTGGATAGTGTCAGCAGATGTAATAGTATAATCAGCAAATCGAAGGTTGTGTGGAATAATCGGGTCTGCTGCCGGATGTTTGTGTCGCTCTGGCACAATATTTCGGCCACGTAACTCGTTGCCTTCTTCAGGTGCTACCTGAGACTGCTGTATTGCGCACTCGCATCTTCTGTATCCGGCGATGGGGTTAATGCAGCATTTACTCTGTGGGCATTGACTGCTTCTTCTTGACTTCTTGTCGGAGGGTTAGGCGTCTCGTTGTAGTGTGTCGTCTGGGTGCGGAGGAATGTGCTGGTTATCTGCAGGTGGATCTACTGTCTGTGCAGTAGGGCCACGGGCCGCTTATAGCGGTCCATTTCGTCGGCCGAGCTGGCGAACGAGTGGTGAGGGTGCATCCATGAGGTTCCCGTATGTTCTCGTGGCTCGCTGCTTGATGAGCTGCATGATTGCCAGCACCTGGGCTGCTTCATGTAGGTGCTGCGCAGCGAATGATCTCGGGACGTGGAATATCCTTTGTAGGGCGATGTTCTGCAGTCGCTGCAGCTTTTCGATGTAGCAGTCAGCTGGATTGCCCCAGCCTTCGCAGGCATATTCCATGATCGGCCTCACACAGGACTTGTATAAGGTGAGTCCCGAGTCCATCGGGAGAGAGGAGTTATCGTTGATAAGAGGATACAGAGCACCAAGACGTGCCTGTGCCTTCTTTCCTACTTCAGCAACGTGCTTGCCCCATGTAAGCTTTGGGTCTAGGATTACTCCTAGGTACTTGGCCTCGTCCGTCCAGGGGATGAACTCCCCAAGGAGCTGCAGTTGGGGTAACGCTGGCCTTTGTCGCTTGGTGAGCAGTAGTGCCTGGTTCTTCGTGGCATTGAATCAGATTGTCCATTTTGCTGCCCATTCTTGTAGGTCATTGCAGGCATCCTGTAGGCGGCGATGTACGATGTGCGGCCATCTGCTGTGAGTGATGAGTGGGGTGTCGTCTGCGTACATCGCCCTGGTGACCTGCGGCGTCTTGTGGAGGTCAGACGTGTAGAGGGAGTAGAGGACCGGTCCGAGAACTGACCCCTGTGGTACTCTCGCTCGCACTGGTCGTATGGTGGAGGTAGTGTCTTCGGCTCGTACCGCAAATGTTCTGTTCTGTACGTACGTTGCGAGCAGCTGAACATAGGCTCCTTGGAATCCCAGCACAAAGAGTTTGTACACGATTCCGGTGTGCCATACACTGTCGAAGGCTCTGCCGATGTCCAGGAAGAGAGCTCTGCAGAAGTCGCGGTAGTTAAATGCGTCTGTGGCTTCCTCAACCACTCGGAGCAGTTGTAGTGTGGTGGAGTGGCCTGCCCTGAATCCAAATTGTTCCAGTGGCAGCAGGTCTTCATCGGTGATCGTCCTTTGTAGTCGGCGGAGGAGGGTCCTTTCAAAGACCTTGCTGATGAGCGGTAGAAGGCTTATGTGCCGGTAGCTTTTAGGGTCGACCCGACTTTTGCCTGGTTTGGGGACAGCTACGACCAGAGCATGCTTCCATGCCTTGGGGTAGGTCCTGCTGCGGAAGATCTTATTGAAGATGTTGGCTAATACTTCATCAGTTTCAGGTGGTAGTGCTTTGAGCGCAGGGCTGGGATGGCGTCGTGTTCCGGAGCTTTGGATGTAGGCAGCATCTTAAGGCAGGGTCGGACTTCACGAGCTGTCACCTCCGGGATGTCTTCTTCCGGTAATATTCGGGAAAGAATGGGAAGCGGGAAACTGAGGGTGAAACTTTGTATAAATTAGCACATTACGTCTTCATGTTTATCTCAAGGTAGTTGAAAGCGATTCTATATATACTGAGTTACAATCTATTGACAGATACAGAAGATAAATGGTACTCAATAAGAAAACGTAGTAATGGGTCAACTGTAAACCTAACGATTTGTTTTTCGCAATGAAACAAACTCGACAATAGCTTGACTCTTGTCGCGCCAGTGCGGCATTGTACGTCACGTTACATCTACATTCACTTACACACTCCGCGTGGCGTAGGGCACCCTGTACCACAAATAGTCGTTTCCTTTCCTTTTGCACTCGTAGGTAGAGCGAGGGAATAACTGCCCATATGCCTCCGTATGAGCCCTATCTTCTCAAATCTTATCTTCGTGCCGCGCGGGATTAGCCGGGAGGTCTGAGGCTCTGCAGTCATGGACTGTGCGGCTGGTCCCGGCGGAAGTTCGAGTCCTCCCTCGGGCATGGGTGTGTGTGTTTGTCCTTTGGATAATTTAGGTTAAATAGTGTGTAAGCTTAGGGACTGATGACCTTAGCAGTTAAGTCCCATAAGATTTCACACACATTTGAACATTTCTTTGAACATTTCTTACTTCTTATCTTATATTGGTGGCAGTAGGATCGTTTTGCAGTCAGCTTCAGATGACACTTCTCTAAACTTTCTTGCTATTGTTCTTCGAAATGAATGCCTTTTTCCCTCCAGAGATTCCCGCTTGAGCTCCCGGAGAATATCCGTAACACTTGCTTACTGATCGGACCTACCGGTAACAAATCTGGTAGGTCACCTCTGAATTGCTTCGATGTCTTCTTTCAATCTGAACTCGTGCGGATTCCAAACACTCGAGCAGTACCCGAGAATAGGTCGCGAAAACGTCCTAACCGCGATCTCATCTACAGATGAACCACACTTTCCTCAAATTCTCCCAGTAAATTGAAGTCGAGCTTTCGCGTTCCCTACCACAATCGTCACATGCTCATTACATAACATATCGCTTCGCGTCGTTACGCCCAGATATTTATACGATGTGATTGTGTCAAGCGACATACTACTAATGCTGTATCCGAACTTTACGGGTTTGTTTTTGCTACTCATCCGCATGAACTTAATAGATGACCCAGCTGCTATTCATCACACCAACGAGAAATTTTGTCTTAATCATCTTGTACCAACCTAAAGTCACTTATCATCGACACCTTCCTGTACACATCATCATCATCAGCGAACAAACGCAGGTCGCTGCCCACCTTGTCTGCCAGACCATTTATATATATAGATAAACACTCGCCGTCGAAGACAATGTACTGGGTTCTATTACATACGCTACTGGGCACTAAAATTGCTACACGAAGAAGAAGTGTAGGTGATAAATGGGTATTCATTGGACAAATATATTATACTAGAACTTACATGTGATTACATTTTCACGCAATTTGGGTGCATAGATCCTGAGAAATCAGTACCCAGAACAACCACCTCTGGCCGTAATAACGGCCTTGATCCACCTGGGCATTGTGTCAAACATAGCTTGAGTTGCGTGTACAGGTACAGCTGCCCATGCAGCTTCAACACGATACCACGGTTCATCAAGAGTAGTGACTGGCGTATTGTGACGAGCGTGTTGCTCGGCCACCATCGACCAGACGTTTGCAATTGGTGAGAGATCTGGAGAATGTGCTGGCCAGCGCAGCTGTCGAACATTTTCTTTATCCATAAAGGCCCGTATATGACCTGCAGCATGCGGTCGTGCATTATCCTGCTGATATGTAGGGTTTCGCAGGGATCGAATGAAGGGTAGAGCCACGGGTCGTAACACATCTGAAATGTAACGTCCACTGTTCAAAGTGCCGTCAATGCGAACAAGAGGTGTCCATGCTGGCAGCATGGACAACAAAATGCTGTCAAGTGAACATAGCAACACGAGCCTGAAAGAAGATTAGGGTTATACGTCCCATCCACTGCATCATTAAGGAAGGAAGGTAAGTCATCTTCCTTTTAAAGGAACACCACAAGTTTAAGAATAATTTTTTTTAAAAAAAACCTGTATCTGGCGGCGGTATGGGAAATCAGATCCATGAGTTTAAAATTAGGATACAGACCTTAAGCACCCCACCACTGTACTTGCTGTAACATCAAGACCATCGAAGCGTACTTGCTGCTCACACTACTTCCACACATGATATTTTACTAAATATACTCTGAAACGCCAAAGAAACTGGTACTGGCATGCGTATTCAAATGCAGAGATATGTAAACGGGCAGGATATGGCGCTGCGATCGGCATCGCCTATATAAGGCAACAAGTGTCTGGCGCAGTTGTTACATCACTTACTGCTGCTACAATGACTGTTTATCAAGATTTAAGTGAGTTTGAACGTGGTGTTACAGTCGGCGCACAAGTGTGGAACACAGCATCTCCGAGATAGCGATGAAGTAGGGATTCCCCCGTAGAACCATTTCACGAAGGCACCTTGAATATGAGGAATCCGGTAAAACATCAAATCTCCGACATCGCTGCAAATGGGAGAAACTCCTTCGAGAAGGGGACCAACAATGAAGAGAATCGTTCAATGTGACAGAAGTGCTACCCCTCCGGAAACTGCTGCAAATTTCAGTGCTGGGCCATCAAGAAGTGTTAGCGTGCGAACTATTCAACGAAACATTATCGATATCGGCTTTACGGAGTTGAAGGGCCACTCGTGCAAACTTGATGACTTCAAGATACAAAGCTTTACGCCTCGCCTGGGCCCGTCAATACCGATATTCGACTGTTGATGACTGGAAACATGGTGCCTGGTCGGTCGAGTCTCGTTTCAAATTCTATCGAGAGGACGGACGTGCACGGGTATGGAGACAATCTAATGAATCCACGCATGTCAGTAGGGTACTGTTCAAGCTAGTGGAGGCTCTGTAATGGTGTGGCGCGCGTGCAGCTGGAGAGATATGGGGCCCCTGATCCTTCTAGATACGACTCTGACAGGTGACACATACGTAAGCATCCTGCCTGATCACCTGCATCCATTGATGTCCATTGTGCATTCCCACTGACTTGGTCAATTCCAGGAGGACAACGCGACACCCCACACGTCCAAAATTGCTGCAGAGTGGATCCGGGAACACTCTTCTGAGTTTAAACGCTTCCGCTGGCTACTAAACTCCCAGACATGAAAATTATTGAGCATATCTGGGATGCTTCGTAGCGTGCTGTTCAGAAGAGAGCTCCACGCCCTCGTAATCTTACGAATTTATGACAGCAGGATTCATGGCTTCAGTTCCCTCCAGCACTACTTCTGACACTAGTCGAGTCTATGCCACGTCGTGTTGCGGTACTACTGCGTCCTCGCGGAGGCACTACACGATGTTAGGCAGGTGTACCAGTTTCTTCGGCACTTCAGTGTAATACACGTGCGTCATGCATAAGTCAGAATGCAAGTACAGGGAATTAGAATTTAATATAAACGTGTATCTAATAATTAAAACCCACGTTCATGCATTATACTTAACAGCATCTAATGGAAACGAGAATAGTGAGACAAATTCGAAATGAATGGTGCCAATGTAACTCTTTAAACCTGTAGGTTTCTGGTGCTCATACTGAATTATGCCACAGCTACCGCATCAGCTACGGCTGGTCCCAACACACACACACCGCAATTGATATAAAATATTGCACGTAAAAAGCGACGTTTTAACTTTTAGTAAGAAAACGAAACATTCGTCCGGACTATGTTCAGGTATTCAAGTACTCCAGGAGACGAATTCGTCTGCACAAGAGGCTCTGGAGAACGGCCGTTGGAGGGGGAGTGGACGCGAGGTCGATAGTCGTGGCGCAGCGTCTCGATTTCCGGCGCTGCATGTGTTTTAAAGTGGATCGACCTAACGACAGGTCCGCAGTGGGTTGGACGCGCCCCCCCTCCTGAGTGGGGTGCCAACAGGTCGTTAGCGGCAGGAAATTGTACCAGAAAGCAGCGAGCGCTTGCCGAAACGTACTGCCAACTGCTCCTTCTGAGTAATGTTCCATAAAGTGACCAGTAGGGCCGGCAGTTTCGAGAAATGGGCCGGCGGCATTATCTCGCTCCCTCACGCCTTCATCTCCGACAGGCGAGCCGAGCTGAACGGCATTTACAGCATATTTTACCCCCTTCTGTGGGAAAGACAGGTTTAGTAGAGGATAGTGTAAGTATTTCTTTCTTCTGGTATTATAATCATGAATGTCACTGTTGTATTTCAAAAATTGCTGAAATGGCTGTGAGTACTATGGGACTTAACATCTGAGGTCATCAGTCCTCTAGAACTTAGAACTACTTACACCTAACTAACCTAAGGACATCACACACATCCGTGTCCGAGGCAGGATTCGAACCGGCGACCGTAGCAGTAGCGCGGTTCCGGACTGAAGCGCCTAGAACCGCTCGGCCACAACGACCGGCTCAGTGTTGTATTTAAACTAGTCCATGTTGCTGAGAACAATTTTCATTACTACATAAATGTTCTGTGAGGCTATTGTAAGAATTCCTAACCTTTTAAACAGATGCCTGCAAGATGTGCGACTATGAGCCACACAGATTATTCTAGCCATTTTCTTTTGAGCATAGAATACTTTTTGCCTACGTGTTGAGTTATCCCAAAATATTATTCCGTATAACATCAGAGAGTGAAAGCATGCAATGTATGTTAGCTTGCTAATTTCTACACCCTCGAAATTGGCAATAATTCGAATTGCAAAAGTTGTTGAACCTATTCGCTTTACTACATCGAAAATACGAATTTTCCAATTGGCTTTCCCGTTTATTGGCTTCCACTTTTTACCGGTATAATGCCCTCTGATCTACGCAGGTGTACTGCCCTTATGAGAGAATTCCACATAATCTCCAGGAATTCTAACCTACCCGTGCATAGCGACCTTCCACTTTTAAATCGTAAGAGACTGAAATCACGCTATCCATCTCCGCGCGATGCTGCTGACATGGTTACTAAGGATGTCAAACCTCCCGAAGAATGGAAAGGTCGGTGGGAAACAGTAACAGATGTGCGCCTGCGTAACATCTTCTCAGGTGCTAAACTTCCAAGTGGATTCGACCTACCACGCAGGACCTGGACTACTCTCAACAGAATCGGTAGCGGCCGTGGCCGATGCAGGGATGCTCTATTTAAGTGGAAGAAGCTACCTAATCCAGCCTGTTACTGCTGGGCTCCATACCAGACTGTTCACCACATTGTCAGTGAATGCAGGATTCGAGCCTATCACGGTGCTGAAGAGGACTTCCTGCTAGCAACTCCATACGGTGCACTGGGTTGAAGGAGCGGATATTCAGTTGTAAAGACAAACTTAAGTTTCTTGTGTGTCAATACGTACATATGTATACGTAAATTAATTTTATGATATGTCTGTATTAGTCACACGCTAAATAAATAATAATTCCGATTGAAATTCTCATCTATAAGTACACACGCAAATTTAGTATGCGCTACTTGGCTACTGACTTCTGTTGATGTGTTATATTTATTGAAGGAACTGTACTCCTCGCAGCAGAAAGTTGGATGAACTGTGTTTTTTCAAAGTTCACAGGAAGCCAATTCGCAGAATGTCAATTAATAACTTTTTCAAAGACATTATTTGTATCATTTTCTACTGTAGTTTGTTTTACTGGATTAATAACAGCCAACATGAGTAACTTAGAAGGAGATATACTCAGAGCAGTGAAGCAATTTAAGTCACTTAATAGAATCAAGTCTTCCGCTCCAGACTGCATACAAATTAGGTTCCTTTTAGAGTACACTGATGCAATAGCTTCATACTTAACAATCATCTACAATCGATCGATCGACGAAAGATCCGTACACTAAGACTGGAAAGTTGCATAAATCACACCAAGAAAGGTAGAAGGATTAATCCTCTAAATTACAGGCCCGTATCATCAACGTCGATTTGCAGTAGGATTTTACAACGTATATTGTATTCGAACATCATGAATGACCTAGAAGAGAACGGTCTATAGACACACAGTCAACATGGGTTTAGAAAACATCGTTCTTGCGAAACGTAAAGTGTTCACGAAGTGTTGAGTGCTATTGACAAGGGATTTTAAATTAATTCCGTATTTCTAGGTTTCCAAAAGGCGCTTGACACTGTACTACACAAGCATGTTATAGTGAAATTGCATGTTTATAGAATATCGTCTCGGTTATGTGACTGAATTCGTGATTCCCTGTCAGAGAGGTCACAGTTCGTACTAACTGACGGAAAGTCATCGAGTAAAACAGAAGTGACACCTGGCGCTCCCCAAGGTAATGTAATAGGCCTTCTGCCGTTCCTTATCTATATAAACGATTTTTGGGACAAAGTGAGCAGCCGTCGTAGGTTGTTTGCAGATGATGCTCTCGTTTATTGTCTAGAAAAGTCATCAGAATACGGAAACAAATTGCAAAACGATTTATAAAAGATATATGTATGTTACAACATTTGGCAAGTAAGCCTAAATAATGAAAAGAGGTAATCCACATGAGTGCTAAAGTGAATCCGTTATACTTCTGTTACATATTAAATCAATAGAATTTAAGGGCCGTAAATTCAAGTAAATATCTGGTAATTACAACTACGAAAACTTTAACTGGAAAGAACACATAGAAAATATTGTTGGTAAGGCGCACTGCAGACAGCATTTTATTGGCAGAACACTTAGAAGATGCACCAGATCTACTAAAGATACCGCCTACAGTAGGCTTGTTTCTCGTTGCGGCGGGATCTTGTCACGAAATTTCGATCACCAACTTTCTCCGCCGAATGCAAAAATATTTTGTTGATGCCGATCCACACAGGAAGAAACGATCATCATTATAAAATAAGGGAATTCAAAGGTCGCGAGGAAAGACGCACCTGTTCGTTTTTTCAGCGTGCTGTTCTAGAGCAAAATAACAGAGAATTATTGTGAAGATGGTTCGCTGAAGCCTCTGGCAGGTGTTTAAATGTGATTTACGGAGTACCCACGTGGATGTATAGGTAGATGCAGCGCCACTCATCGAATCTTATTGCCATTTCGTGAACAACGCTGATTTGACACCTCAGTAAATTACCTATCAAGTTTCTGCTCGTCATCACAAGTTATGTTTGAGGCCATTGGGAGAGTGACGGTTTTAGAATCATTCCAAATAATAATACGTTACGTATAACATAAGTAACTGTATTAGCAGTATTAGTTGGGGCGACTTTAACCTACTAAGTATATACTACCGTCTTTGTATTCATTGCAAGGGATACGCAGAAGGAGTCTTCTGAAGGGCTTTTGAACACGTTTTCCGAAAACTGTCCCGAGTAAATACTTCGAGAGCCCACACGCAATGGAAACGCTAAGTGCAAAGTCGCAAGCCAATCGAAAAGAAGGGCAGGTGACTGCTGTATGTAAAAAGGGTAAAAGAAACGACCTGCCGAATTACGGTCAGTAGCCTTAATATCGGTCTGGTCAGCTGCAGAATTCTTGAACGTATTGCCATTTCGAATATAATAAAGTCTTCCGTCTACGTGTCAGCACTGTTTTAGAAAGCATCGCCCTTGCGAAACATATGTTGTCCTTTTGTCACACGATATTCTGCGAAGAGCAACAGGCCGTCACCATATCCTTTGATTTCCGAAAAGCGTTTGACACTGTACCCCGGTGAAGACTGTTAACGAAAGTACGAACGTACCGCATAGGTTCACTGACTATGAGAGTGGCTAGTCGACTTCTTAAGTAACAGAACCTAGAACGTTGTCCTCGACGTATAATTTTCATCCGACACAAGGGTATGGCCAGAGAGCTCCTGGTAAACGTGGCAGGACAGCTATTATTGTCTATGTACATAAGTGATTAGGCGGAAAGGGGGAGAGGTAGCATTAGTGGTGTGGTGCTTGAGGCAGTCGCGTCCTTTAAATGTAACGTTGCAAAGCGATATGAAAAACAAGGAGCGTGCAGGGATTGTAGTTAGGAAGGTGAATGGTCGACTTCGGGTTCTTGAGGGAATTTCGGCGTAGTGCCATCCAACTGTAAAAGGAAATTCGTGTAGTACACTAGTGCAAAGCATTCGTAAGTACTTTTCAAGAGCATTGGATTACCACCAGATCGGATTACAGGAAGACAACGAAGCAGTTCAAAGGTAGGCTGCTATATTTGATACCGGTAGGTTCGATCACCATTCAAGTATTACGGAGGTGCTTCTGGAACTGGAAGTGGAAAGGTAACTGCTGGAGTGAAGGAGACGTTCCTTTCCGTGGACACTATTGATAAAATGTAGAGAATCGCTATTTCAAGCTTACTGCAGAGTGATTCTACTGTAGCCAACATTAATTTCGCGTTAGGATCACGACCATAAGAGAAATTATCGCTCATACGGAGGCATATACAGGGTGAGTCACCTAACGTTACCGCTGGATATATTTCGTAAACCACATCAAGTACTGGCGAACCGATTCCACAGTCCGAACATGAGGAGAGGGGCTAGTGTAATTGGTTAATACAATCCATAAAAAAATGCACGGAAGTATGTTTTAACACAAACCTACGTTTTTTTAAATGGAACCCCGTTAGTTTTGTTAGCACATCTGAACATATAAACAAATACGTAATCAGTGCCGTTTGTTGCATTGCAAAATGTTAATTACGTCCGGAGATATTGTAACCTAAAGTTGACGCTTGAGTACCACTCCTCCGCTGTTCGACCGTGTGTATCGGAGAGCACCGAATTACATAGGGATCCAAAGGGAACGGTGATGGACCTTAGGTACAGAAGAGACTGGAACACCGCATTACATCCACATGCTAACACCTTTTTATTGGTCTTTTTCACTGACGCACATGTACATTGCCATGAGGGGTTAGCTACATGTACATACGTGGTTTCTGTTTTCAATTACGGAGTGGGATAGTGTCCCGACATTTCAGGCCAATAGATGTTCACTGTGCTGGCCATCATTTGCTGCACACAATTGCAATCTCTGGCGTAATGAATGTCGTACACGCTGCAGTACATCTGGTGTAATGTCGCCGCAGGCTGCGACAATTCGTTGTTTCATATCCTCTGGGGTTGTAGGCACATCACGGTACACATTCTCCTTCAGCGTACCCCACAGAAAGAAGTCCACATGGGAATTTACAGACCACTACGGAATACGTGGCTGGTGGTGAACAGTAAAATGGGCGCTACTTTCGGCCAGTCTCATGAGCGAATGTAACAAATTTATTTAACAACACACACACACACACATAATGCGCACCGTCGACATTTGCGTCCTTGTGTAGATACTTGCATTGTCAGTGTGTGGGTGTTATGTTGAGCCGGCCCAGTGTGGCCGAGCGGTTCTAGGCGCTTCAGTCTGGAACGGCGGGACCGCTCCAGTTGCAAGGTTCGAATCCTGCCTCGGGCATGGATGTGTGTGATGTCCTTAGATTAGTTAGGTTTAAGTAGTTGTAAGTTCTAGGAGACTGATGACCTCAGAAGTTAAGTCCCATAGTGCTCAGAGCCATATACCCTTTCTCTTTTTGCGTGGACGGAAGTCGTTCCGGTGACACTCTTGAAGTGGGAACACGTAGCGGGGGTGAGTGCGCTCGGGCGTGTACGCAGAGAGCGAGGAACAAAGTCCCTACTCAGTACTGCACTGGGAGAGGACCTCTGTCACTAGCGAATCGGAGTGATACTCCATACGGAGTCACTCGCGATTAAGCATTTGCTGACCGTGTACATTTAATGTACGGTGTGAACACAAACAGAGTATTAGTTAGCGCCTGCGAGTGAACATTGAGTGGCATCGCGTGGGTTCGTTATCTGTCCAGTGTACCACGCCAATAGTTTGACTAGGGGCAGATAGGAGTCCTTGACTTCATCAAGGCGTAGTGAGACTTCGATTGGCAAATGTCAATCCAGATAGAAAGAGATAGTTTTGTTATTTTTCTGCAGAAAACAACGCAGGCAGCAGTCGTCGCAGTTCACGATATTGTGCGCTACAGTGTTGGCGAGCCCCATCTTTCCTCCATTAGAAATAACATACTTCATTCACGTCACTCCATTACATTTCTTTCGCGACAGCATCGACCGTACTTAGAAAAATTCAGTCGAATAATTATTCAAGTTGAGTAGGCGCGGCTCTCAGCCATTCTGCCAAGTAAATAACATTCTTAAAGAAAAGGGATAAAAGAGCTTCCCACACTTTGAATATAAATGTCATTAACATTATTCCTATCCATAAAAGGTAACCTCCTATTCCAAAAAGAACCCAGAAATTTGTGTATCAGTTTATAAATAAAAGTTTCATTTGAATTTTCTTAAATTTTGCAATAAATAATTTTTTTCCATTCGTTTAATGTTATTCTTACACTAACTAGCAATACTCCAGTACCGAAGTATTCCACTAGTTACTGTAGAAAATAGAATATTTTAATGTCTTCTACTTACAACAGACGATTCCAGAAGATATTTATTGCTGAATGTTTTTCAGGCATTTCTTTTTGGTACGTTAGGAGCGTCTGTCTGACTTCTGTAGTAATGTGGGGTGGAAATTGCTTCTTGCAGGAGCCAAAGGGTACTTGTCAGATCAATCTGTTACGCAACTTGGCAACATATCAAAATGGTTCAAATGGCTCTGAGCACTATGGGACTTAACATCTGAGGTCATCAGTCCACTAGAACTTAGAACTACTTAAACCTAACTAACCTAAGGATATCACACACATCCATGCCCGATGCAGGATTCGAATCTGCCACTGTAGCGGTTGTGCAGTTCCGTACTGAAGCACCTAGAACCACTTGGCCACTTTGGCCGGCAGAAAGGGTATATCATCCACTGTGTATCCCTCACTCCTCTGGCTCATTGTGTAAGAAATAGTCCACCAATCAGCATTACTCTTACAAACGGGAGAATGGCTAAGCCGACCAATCCACAAATATATAGCATCTGCTCTAGGCATTTACTGTTCACTTGTGAGAACTCTGAAACTGTGTACTACGTCCTTTAAAAATCCGGATGCTGGGGCTCTCCCAAACAATACAGTGGGATTGGCTTTTAAGGTGAACATGCAGACCAGTATCCCTTTTCTCTGGCAAAAACTGTTTTGGTCCATGAGCGGTCGGCCAGCAGGTGCAGCTGCGTCGTAACCCACCCTCCTACGGACTTTCCAGCAGGCTGGTTGCCTCTGCTGAACAAAAACTCCTGTGGCCGTCGTGTCTTGAATGTTTTTGTACGTCAGCCTCGACTTTTTAATCTCGGTGAGCACTTGCGATTTATTTATTAGATTTGCATATCGATTAAATGGAAATATGTAAAATTGACTCTACCCTGTCGAGTTTGGACTCGAATGAAACGTCTTGATACGCAGAATACGATGGCGAGGTCGGAATATGTAAGAAATGAAGGTCAGGAGACCACGCGACCTTACAATATTTTCAGTGCAATGCAGGAGAAAATTTAAACGGGGTAACAAATGAAACAAAATAAAATTTCTCTGTAATGAGCCACCAGAGACGACAGGTACATCATACCAAAATACTCTAAAAGCTTCACTCAACTACCCCCTAAATTTCTTCAGTGGAGTTATTTTTCATCCTTTTACTTTGGCTTGCCTTGATTGCCGAACAGAATTTATTGCTTGGACAGCCATTGTAGATCTCTACAACATCAGTACATCGTAATTAATAGAATAATTTGTTTTACTTTAACAATAAGACGTTAAAAGTAAATTTACTGTTGCTTAATGGAAATAAGAGGCAGTACAATCAAATGACTTCAGACATTAGAAGAAACTGGCCAGGTGCGAGTTAGGCAGTTCATTCATTCCAAGAATATGGAGTACCGACTTTCTCGACTAGCTAGAGAATTTTCGTTTGTCATACAACTCTAAACGCCATGTCTACGTGCTGTAATCGCTCTTGGATATCTGATGATAGATAAATTCGGAAACGCTTCCTATGCTCAATATGGTCATTCCTTGGCTAATGATTAAGTATTACCATTGCGGCCCAGTCAGCTTCAATCAAGAACTACTGACAAAAATATTTTTTCGTGTGATACGCTTACAGATTAACAATTTTCGAATGTTTTCCTTTACTTGCTCTGTGAAACTTTCTTTCTCGGCAAAATTTCATCATTGTAGGTCAACATTAAATATCCTACACGTGTTCCTGAGTGAATTTGCGAGTATCAAAGTATGTGACACAAACTCCCGTACATATCGGTTACACTGACTTAGAAGCTGACGTTTATTGTGCCACCAACGGCCCATTGACCTTTGTATGTGAAATAAATTCCAGCATCATAAGTGTACTCGTTCCTGAGAAAATGGGGTCTCAACAGACGGACGGACAGACGAACAGTGTCATAACAAATGACAAGAAAATGTTTTTCGTGTAATATAATTATAGATTTATCGTTTTCGGATTTTATTCTTCGGTTATACAGTGAAACCTTGCTTCTTGCCAAATTTCATGATTCTAGGCCAACGGAAAGTGCCCTATAGGATTAGATGACTGAGTTTGCATCAAAGTATGGGACCCAAATAGCCGTAGCTCTTGGTTGCATTGACTTAGAGGCTTCAGTTCTTCCCATCACCAAGGGACTATAGGCCTTAGTATGCCACACGTATTTTAATTTTAGATGTCTACCCGTTCCTGAGAAAAAAGGTTTCTAATAGTCGGACAGACAGACAGACGAACAACAAAGCGATTCTTTACGGGTTCCTTTTCTACCGGTTCAGGCACGGAACCCTAAAGTGCTGAAATGTTTTGTGATGTTTAGTCCGAAGACTGATTTTATGCCACTCTCTACGCTTGTTTATCTTTTGCACGTCTCTTCCTATCTCTAAAATAGAGCAACCAACATCAGCCTAATAACGACATGATTACTATATCAGATGCACCAAGTAGCTGCTTATAATAAGTAATCCATATTCACGACAGTTTGTTTCGACTTCATAGGCATTCTCAAATGCCTGCGATTACAATTTTGCTGAGAGCAGGTACGGACGTCAATGTCACTTATATTGACGTAGCTTTTTGTACTCACGTCTAGATTGATGTGACGTGCACATTACGTTGTCAGTGGACTGTTTTATATCTGCCGCTGTTGTAATCAGATGTAAATGATTTCAATATATGGAAAATAAAATGCTAATTACAGTGTGTCAATAGTTTGACAGTTTCACTTTTACTTCGCTATACGTTTACGAATTTTGTGCAGATGAACAGCGATATTATTTTGCTAGCTAAAATTTGTCACGATTGTCTTTGTTTCCCATTTATTCGGTTTCGTGTTCTAAAAGTTCAACAAAATTTTTAAGGTTGTACTTGTATCTAAATTCTGTGTGTTCGTTTAATATTTCTTGTGGGTATTTAGAAACCTATATGCACGCGAGAGAATACCAAGAAATATTAAACGAGCATACATAACTTAGACACAAGTACTACCTCAAGAACTTTATTAACCATTTAGAACACGAATATGGATAAATCGGAAGTAACATATGCAACAAGCAAAGACAATCGTAAAAAAAATTTAGTTAATGAAATAATATCGCTCTTCATCTCTATAATCTTTGTAAACAAGTAGCGTCGTAAGAGTGGAACTGTCAGACTACTGTCACATGGTAATTAGCATTTTATTTTCAACATATTGCCGTAATTTACCATCTTATTAAAACAGTGACAGTTAGACGACATTCACATTCATGCATGTTCTCACCAAAATCGTAATCGCAGGTACTTGGAAATGGCACTAAGGCTGAAACAGTCTGCCGTGAATAACGGTTACGTGTTATGAGTAGCTATTTGGTGCGTGTACTCTATTGATCATAACGTTATCAGACATATAGGATTCTGCTGGACCTAAGGATAAAAATTGTTGACTACACCCGTCTGTTCACTGTAGGCATCATTGATCCCTCTCTATGCTTCAACTTGTTCAAAAAATGGTTCAAATGAGTGTGAAATCTTATGCGACTTAACTGCTAAGGTCATCAGTCCGTAAACTTACACACTACGTAACCTAAATTATCCCAAGGACAAACACACACACCCATGCCCGAAGGAGGACTCGAACCTCCGCCGGGACCAGCCGCACTGTACATGACTGCTGCGCCTCAGACCGCTCGGTTAATCCCGCGCGGCTTCAACTTGTCTCCTTCACAAAATTGAGTACCCTTTGATGTCTCAGCATGTGTGTTATCAACCTATCCCTTCTGTTAGTTGCATTACGCTGTACAAGTGGATACCTGTTACCTGATCTACGTATCTGATCTTCACGACTCTTCTGTAGCACCACTTCTCCAAAGAATATGGTCAAGTAGCATGTCGCAATATGAGGACTGCCTGGCACGTAGCGTGTGAGGCTTCCACAGCAGGTGGCCGCTCTGCCTCGGAGTAAGGTGAGACCGTTTGTCCACTGCGCGTACAATCTCCCATTCCGTCTCGCAGGCCCGGCAGACCAGCGAGGCCACAGTAGCGCAGGACAAACGAGGGTGTGGAATGGCCGCCAGGTGCGGGCGCCGCGACGCCAGAGACAAATGGCCGGCGAGATAAGGAAGGCTGCAGCGCCCGGCCTGCTGGGATCTCGCCTCGAGCCGGGGAAGCCCCGCTCCGCACCACCTGTCCGCCCCGACGTATTGGACGCCGCCCGATTTATGGAGTGAGCCCCCCACCACCCTCCCGTACGTCAGAGGCCAAGGGGTTAGTTGCTCTTTTACAATCCCTCTCTCGGACACCGCAATCCTCGCGGATCGAAAATACAGGAAATTCGCAGCCTTTTTCCTCTCATCCCTACCCCTCCATATTCCGTTTCTATTCAATTTGTGACACTTGGCGATATGTCAGGCAACAGGAGTTCGGCGAGTATCGTAGAGTTTCGCTGACGCAGTCTTGCCGAAGAACTACAAATACCCTACTCGAGGAATGTCTAATACGAGGCGTGTTTTTCAAGTAAGTACCGTTTTGAAATTAAAAAAATGCTTGCTAAGGTATCTCAATAATTTTACGAGGGCTGTCCAGAAAATAAGTTACGATCGGTCGCGAAATGGAAACGACTATGAAAATCCGATAAAGCTTTGCAAAGATGTGTTGGGCAGTGTCTCTAGTACGACTCTAGGTAGAATTATGTCGCTCTTTTTATTCCTGAGCTCTTAGTGAGCGCGTAAAGATGTTATAGAAAATAGTGTCTCCCGCCAAGTACGAGGGCCTGGAGAGAATTTTCCCCTGAAGCTATGCAACCAACATTACATAACTGTCGTGTGGTTTCTTCTTCAAGACAATTCTTAGCCCCATTCTGCAGGGGCAATGAAGATGTTCCTGCATCGTTTCAATTGGAAATGTTTGGTTACCGACAAAACAGCCCGTAATTGTCTCCCTCTGAGTTTCATCTCTGCTCAAACTAACCGCTGGCTATGAAGACAACATTTTGGTGTAGACAACGAGCTTTAGGCCAGCGTAGAGAATTGGCGGTAAGCACTGGCGGCTGCCTTCTATGATGAGGGTATTGGAAAGTTGGTACAGCGCTACGACGAATGTCTGAGTCAGAACGGCGACTACGTAGAGAAGTAGCTGAAAGGTGTAGCTAACTGTTACAAATGAAACATTTCGGATTTTCACTGTGATTTTCATTTCGCGATCGATCGTAACTTACTTTCTGGACAGCCCTCGTACTTTTACACGAAAGCCTGTACCTTAATCTACTTTTCTACTTAATTTCCGTCAATATTGAGGCACTTGTCATAACGTTGTACCAGTTTTTGAATACCCTCCTCATAGAAGTCTGCCGCCTGACTTGTTAACCACTGCATCACCACTGTTTTGACTTCGTCATCGTCTTGAAGACGCTGATCGCCCAGGTGTTTCTCCTGGTGCAGGAACAGATGGTGGTCACTGGGCGTAAGATCGGGGCTCTACGGAGAATCATCTAGATTTTCCCATTGAAAAGATGTGATGAAATCTTCGGTCTGATTCGCCACATGCGGATGGGCATTGTCTTGCAGCCCTTGCTCAACTTCCGTGGAGTGTTGCTTTAATTCTGGTGTGACGTAGGCCACCCATGTTTCATCGCCCGTAACAATTTGCCTTAAGAAATCATCACCGTCGTTGTGGTACCGCTCAAGGAAAGTCAATGCACTGTCTAAACGTTTGGTTTTGTGCACATCCGACAGCATTTTCGGTACCCAACGTGCGCACAATTATCGGTAATTCAAGTGCTATGTCACAATGCCATACAAAACACTACGAGAAACATTAGGGAAGTCATCCCGCAAGGAAGAAATGGTAAAGCGTCTGTTTTCTCTCACCTTATTGTCCACTTCCTGCACCAAACTTTCATTAACGACCGAAGGACGCCCACTCCGTTGTTCATCATGCACATTTTCCAACTTTAAATGATCTCACCCACTTTCGTACCATTCCATCATTGATAATGTTTTCTCCGTAAACTGTACAGATCTCACGATGAATATCGATCGATTTTTGATATTTATCACTAAGAAATCTTATAAAAGCCCGTACTTCACAGTCGGCAGAACTCAAGATTATAGGAGGCATCTTAAACATTCAGTACACAATGTAAACAAGGAAGAATCAGATTGTAATGGCGACAGTGGATAGATTAAGGTACAGGCTTTCATGTAAAAAGAAAATTATTCAGATATCTTAGCACGTCTTTTTTTATTATTTCAAAACGGTGCTTACTTAAAAAAAACACACCTCGTACATCGGATCTGTCTTTTGTCTAAATCCCTCACTCTCGCTTCTTTCTGTAGTATCAGACAAGCTATTTCTTAGCTAAAGAGAAACTTAGCTGTCATTAAGCTCATTGCAACATCGGACTTCTCGTAGTTCTTCAGGTGTTTGTACTGAAGGGTACTGTATGAACACACGAAACAACTAATTACAAACTAAGCAAGTTATCAGTGCCTTGGCCCAGCTCTGCCTCTTATTCAAGTAGCTATTCAGCTTGGCATTGAGTGATAGAGTTGTTGGATGTCCTCCTGAGGGATATCGTCCCAAATTCTGTCCAACTGGCGCGTTAGATCGTCAAAATCCCCACTGGCCCTGCCCATAACGTTCCATGCGTTCTCAGTTGGGGAGAGATCCGGCAGCCTTGCTTGCTAATATAGGATTTAGCAAGCACAAAAACAAGAAATAGAAACATTCGCCGTGTGCAGGCGGGCATTATCTTGTTGAAATGTAACCCAAGGATGACTTGACATGAAGGGCACGTAAAAGCGGCCAACACTGTTGCGTTCTACGTGTGCCACAGATGACAAGAGAACGGGTCCTGCTATGGGAAGAAATGGCATTCCAGACCATCGCTTTTGGGCCATCTTCAGGTGAGTGTTTGACACAGTATCGTGGAAAGAAGTCGATGAGATCCGGCTGCAATCCCGAAATCTTGTGGAATAGTACAAATACATAGATTAGGTTTGAGGATAATAGTATTCCTCATCACTTTGAATGCTGCCTAATATTAGAAGAAAAAAATTCTACCAAATTTGTCTTATCACGTAAACACAAAGAGATAGGAAGAACACAGAGACACAAGGGTACACATAAACATAGTGGAATAACACAAAAAGAAAGGACAGGATCTGTTTCGAAGTGTAAATGTGTCACAGTGTAAGTGTGACATTTGATACTGCAGTACCTCTGTTTCAACCAGAACTGTTTCATTTCCAACCAAAAACTTCATTTAATTAGCGCAGACCTCTCTTACTTCAACATTTGTTTTCACAAAAATCCTACCTAAGCAACCTACTCGTATCTGTATTTATACTTCCAACCAGTGCTTAAACTTCCATATTTTTCTTACTTCATCATTCATTTCCAAGAAAACCCTAACTAAACTTGTTGTCACTATACGCTACTTATATCTGTTCATTTCCTGTTTCATAATAATTGTTCCTCATTATATAATTCTTTCTGGCCAGACCTTTTCCTTATAGCTTCTCAATGTATTTCTTTCCAACTCATCACAACTCATTTTCTTATATAGCAAACCCACTCTTAAACTAACTTAAATCTACTGAGGTCAGATACATAAAGTAGAGAACGAGGCGGTGCAGTAGCACAAAAGATTAACACAGACAACAATGACAGAATGTAAATTGGCAAAGCAAACAGCAGCATATCTACATCAACAAAGAAAATGTGGAGCAAACCACAGATTTATACCAATTGTAATTGAAAGAACTTCAGTAAATTTATTTATCGAGTGATTATCTAAGATAATCTAAGGAGTTACAATTAATAGAAGGTAATATGCAGCAAACATGGAAAATAAGTCAATAGTAAAACTAGCTTAGCATAGTAATACAAAGTAAAATTCAGTAGGACATTGCTTGACAAATAGTAGCAACAAATGCAATAACTTATACCTACACATGACAAAGAAGAAACAGAAAAAAATATTACAGTAAAGACAGAAATGCAGTTGAGGGAAGTATAGATATAAGCTTACAATAGCATGTGTGCATCTGTGATCATCAAAACTATGCAAAACAGCAGTACAGGGAACAATATCTATACTATCTGCCATGGGAAATGCAACTATTGTATGTTACATCTTAACACTAAAGTGGTGCACCACAACAACTTTTCCTACCAAAAATAATTACCAAGTCCTTGAAAAGAAAATTGTGTATACAGTTACTGTTGCTAGTCCCTTCTCATTCTTATTGTTCTTTCCGTTCCACGTACTCCTTTTTATTAAGAATGTGTATCATAAAATTATTATTTAATAAAACTGTTGACAGAAATTAATCACTTTAGCATATGTACTGAACTGTATTTTATGAAACCAATGCTACAGGGCAGCTAGTAAAGAGATATCAATTAAAATGAGCAACCATGTACAAAGCAAAACATAAAAACGTCATTCACCAGCCATGTCGCATTTCATAAGTCAGTAGAAATTATCTCAACTCTCAAAGAGAGACACTTGTCATAATCTGGTGTGTAAATGTAAGAATATTTCTCATAAATTCACGTGCATTTCAGTAGGTAGCACCAAGTGCAACTCCAGAGTGTAATCTTATGTTTACAAGTAATAGTGTATGTCGTGCTTGTGGCAAGTTCTGCAAAGAAATGCCAACAGCGAGGTCAATAGTCTCTCTTTTCTACAGTTATGCGATCGCTTGTGGGAGTGCGGCAAGCTTAAAAACAGCTGAAGTGGGGCCAGTAAAGGTGACAGGTAACAAAACAATAGGTGTATGCCAAGGAGGCTGTCGCGCAGCCCAGCACAGCAGAGCATTACGTCAATGTCACATACAATATACATCACTCAAAGCTCTCACAGTATCACAATAGTTCCTAAAGTATATGTGGACAGTTCACAAAATGCTGACGAAGTACAATTTCATTGTTGTTGTTGTTGTGGTCTTCACTCCTGAGACTGGTTTGATGCAGCTCTCCCTTTACGATTTGTAACCTCCACGCTGCCCTCCTGTACTAAATTGGTGATCCCTTGATGCCTCAGAACATAACCTAGCAACCGATCCCTTCTTCTCGTCAAGTTGTGCCACAGACTACTCTTCTCCCCAATTCTATTCAATACCTTCTCATTAGTTATGTGATCTACCCATCTAATCTTCAGCATTCTTCTATAGCACCACATTTCGAAAGCTTCTATTCTCTTCTGGTCTAAACTATTTATAGTCCACGTTTCACTTCCATACATGGTACATTCCATACAAATATTTTCAGAAACGACTTCCTAACACTTAAATCAATACTCGATGTTAACAAATTTCTCTTCTTCAGAAACGCTTTCCTTGCCATTGCCAGTCTACATTTTATATCCTCTCTAATTCGACCATCATCAGTTATTTTGCTCCCCAAATAGCAAAACTTCTTTACTACTTTAAGTGTCTCGTTTCCTAATTCCCTCAGCATCACCCGACTTAAATCGACTACACTCCATTATCCTTGTTTGGCTTTTGTTCATGTTCATCTTATACCCTCCTTTCAAGACACTGCTCTTCCAAGTCCTTTGAAATGTCATCGGCGAACCTCAAAGTTTTTATTTCATCTCCATGGATTTTAATACCTACTCCTTTACTGCTTGCTCAATATACAGATTGAATAGCATCGCGGAGAGGCTACAACCCTGTCTCACTCCCTTCCCAACCACTGCTTCTCTTTCATGTCCCTCGACTCTTATAACTGCCATCTGCTTTCTATACAAATTATAAATAGCCTTTCGCTCCCTGTATTTTACCCCTGCCACCTTCAGAGTTTGAAAGAGAGTATTCCAGTCAACATTGTCAAAAGCTTTCTCTAAAACTTAGGTTTGCCTTTCCTTAATCTTTTTTTTAAAGATAAGTCGTAAGGTCAGTATTGCCTCATGTGTTCCAATATTTCTACGGAATCCAAACTGATCTTCCCCGAGGTCTGCTTCTACCAGTTTTTCCATTCGTCTGTAAAGAATTCGCGTTAGTATTTTGCAGCTGTGGCGTATTAAACTGATAGTTCGGTAATTTTCACATCTGTCAACACCTGCTTTCTTTGGGATTGGAATTATTATATTCTTCTTGAAGACTGAGGGAATTTCGCCTGTCTCATACACCTTGTTCAGCAGATGGTAGAGTTTTGTCAGGACTGGCTCTCCCAAGGCTGCCAGTAGTTCCAATGTAATGTTGTCTACTCCCAGGGCCTTGTTTCGATTTAGGTCTTTCAGTGCTCTGTCAAACTCTTCGAGCAGTACCATATCTCCCATTTTATCTTCATCTACATCCTCTTCCATTTCCATAGTACTGTCCTCAAGAACATCGCCCGTGTATAGACCCTCTATATACTCCTTCCTGCTTTCCCTTCATTGCTTAGAACAGGGTTTCTATCTGAGCTCTTGATATTCATACAAGTGGTTCTCTTTTCTCCAAAGGTCTCTTTAACTTTCCTGTAGGCAGTATCTATCTTACCCCTCGTGAGATAAGCCTCTACATTCCTACATTTGTCCTCTAGCCATCCCTGCTTAGCCATTTTGCACTTCCCGTCGATCTCATTTTTGAGACGTTAGTATTCCTTTTTGCCTGTTTCATTTACTGCATTTTTGTATTCTCTCCTTTCATCAATTAAATTCAATGTCTCTTCTGTTACCCAAGGATTTCTATTAACCCTCGTCTTTTTACCTACTTGATCCTCTGCTACTTTCACTATTTCAATCCTCAAAGCTACCCATTCTTCTTCAACTGTAATTCTTTCCCCCATTCCTGTCAATTGTTCCCTTATGCTCTCCCTGAAACTATGTACAACCTCTGGTTTAGTCAGTTTATCGAGGTTTGATCTCCTTAAATTCCCAGTTTTTTGCAGTTTCTTCAGTTTCAATCTCTAGTTCATAATCAATATATTGCGGTCAGAGTCCACATCTGCCCCTGCAAATGTCTTACAATTTAAAACCTGGTTCCTAAATCTCTGTCTTACCATTATGTAATCTATCTGATACCTTTTAGTATCTCCAGGGTTTTTCCATGTATACAGCCTTCTTTCATGATTCTTGAACCAAGTGTTAGCTATGATTTATTTATGCTCCGTGCAAAATTCTACCAGGCGGCTTCCTCTTTCATTTCTTAGCCCCAATCCATATTCACCTAATACGTTTCCTTTTCTTCCTTTCCCTACTGTCGAATTCTAGTCACCCATGACTATTAAATTTTCGTCTCCCTTCACGACCTCAATAATTTCTTTTATCTCATTATACATTTCATCAATTTCTTCATCATCTGCAGGGGTAGTTGGCAAATAAACTTGTACTACTATAGTAGGCGTGGGCTTCGTGTCTATCTTGGCCACAATAATGCGTTCACTATGCTGTTTGTAGTAGCTTACTAGCACTCCTATTTTTTTATTCATTATTAAACCTACTCCAGCATTACTCCTATTTAATTTTGCATTTATAATTCTGTATTCACCTGACCAAATGTCTTGTTCCTCCTGCCACCGAACTTCACTAATTACCACTATATCTAACTTTAACCTATCCATTTCCCATTTTAAATTTTTATCCTACCTGCCTGATTATTGGATCTGACATTCCACGCTCCGATCCGTAGAACGCCAGTTTTCTTTCTCCTGATAACGACGTCCTCCTGAGTAGTCCCCACCCGGAGATCCGAATGGGGGGCTATTTTACCTTCGGGTTAATGAAAAGTGATCCAACTGTTTAATTAACTATACTTATGTCAGAAATGTAGTAAAAATGTTTATTTCTCTCTGTTAAATGTCATATACCTGTGTTATTCTGTGTTACGGAAATATGGTACCAATGTATAAAACTGTATAAGCTAATACCATATTAGCTAGGGCTCCTTGCGCTTGCCACACACATGGTGCACAAAGTAGGCGTACACCCATGAGGGATGGTGTAATTAAACCTGACATCTTACAGATTAAAACTGCAGAATGAAATGTATCACTGAAAACATTCTCTGTATCATTGTAGTAGGAAAATATTTGTAATAATGTTTCAAGTACAAAAATTAATGAGTCAAATGCGTGTCATGCAGCGCCAAACTGCACTTCTGGCTGTACGAAAATTTCTGTCATTGCTCAACGGTAAAAATGTGCCAAGTGTCGTAGTTATTGTCATTCATAAGCAAAGTTCTCCAAAAATCAATATATATACCTTGTCATATACAAAAGTGAAGTGGTATGCGTATGAATGTTGTAGTTATTACGTTCATTGAAAGTACTGTACTGAAATGTATTGATGTGAGACTGTGCAGACATGAAACAGATTGTGTAAACGCAATAATGAAAACTGTGTCACTCATAAATAGCGTCGTAGTGTAATCGTGTACCTGTCGAACAAACCAAATATTGTGTCATCCGTGATCTCTCAGAAAGTACTATAAATAAGAAATGTTTTTTCAAGTAAACCAAAATGTTGCAGTAAAACTTCATTAGCAGTATATGTTCCAAGAATGTGAACCTTATGGCCTTGACATAGTCGTGCAACTAACAAGCAAAAATGTACACAAAATAAGATTGTGTGGTCTGTTTCCCGTAATAGAGAACTCGCAAAAGTACTGTATTAATATGTTCCACAGGTAGTTAACTTCAAAACATCGCTGCATGCTAATTGTGACAGCGTTATAGTAACTTGAAGTGAAAAATTTTATAGCAAACAACTAAGTCAGAAAGCCAATTATTTCTCAATAAACGGTTTTACATGAGAAATGTGGTGTAATACTTTACTTATATTAGTGCGCAAAGTTTCAAATTCAACGCAGTTATCATGCGGTATACGTCGGATCCTGTAAGGTCCATTGTAAATCAGAAAGAATTAGTGACTTTTTATTTCTTCTTATGTGGCAATGAATGGGCTTTAATGACAACTTTTCGACCAATGTGTAGTTTCTTTGCATTTGTCATAGCGTGTAGTTTTCTCCTTTTGTCTGCAGCAGAATTTATATTTTTAATAGTCAGATTTATTATGTCTTTATGTCAAAGTTTGCGTGTACTCGGAAAAGGTACAAGCTCTCTGATTCCGTCCGGTGGTTCCTCATTTTTCAGTACAAGGATAGGTGGTAAAGCAGTGGAGTCATAAGGCATTTCATTCAGTACATTTTGAAAGAAGTTTAAGTGTCTGTCTCAGTACTGATGCTTCCTGTGACACAAAGTCTGCAAAGCTTATTAATTTCTTTCATAATGCATTCAGACGGGTTACCATGTGCAGAGTACAATGAAATAAAAAGAGGTTTGATTTTACGATTCAGAAGCATGCATGACCAAACAGCAGATCTGAATTGTGCTCAGTTATCTGAAATGATCTTGACAACGTGTCCAACTTCACGTAAGAAATTTAAAAAAAAAGGCGTCGGACACAGAACGTCCAGTTGCTTTGCGTAACGGTGAGAGAGATACAAATTTTGAAGTATGTTCAACAGCGACGAGAACGTACGAAAATCCTTTCAGTGGTTTAACAAGAGGTCCCACAAGATCAACATCAGCTAATTCTTCCAATCTAGTAGGAATAATAGGAAACAATGGAGCACGATGTGAAATGGTAGACGGTTTGGGTTTTTGACAAAGTTGGCGAATAGGCAAGACTCTCTTGATTCTCTTTTCCATGTTGTTAAAATAACAAGTCCTCCGACGAATATGATAACATTTCCGTGGACCAAAATGCCCGTAGCTGGAATGAACGTACTACATGAGTTTATAAACAAAATCGCCAAGAATATTAAGTACCCATAGCTTGTCATCAAGATTGAAACGTTTGAAGAGTATGATATTTCTAACCAGATAAATTCACGAAGCTGCGTGTATGTTTTCTCATACCATTTACTTTTAATATCTTTCCAGTTCGGATCCTCGTCTTGCTCATGAGCGATGTCCTTTAACGATGCAGTGACAAAGTTTTCAAAGGCTTCTTTGTGAATGTAAAGAATACTGAAATTTTTCTCAAGATTAGTATCTGTGTTGATTTACTCAAGGCCAGCCGGTGCACGTGACAGTGCGTTTGCAACAATGTTTTCTCTGCCAGGAATGTAGATTATTGTGAAGCGGAATTCTTGCAGAAACAATGCCCAACGTTTCGACCTGTCACGATTTAATTTTGGGGACATAAGGAATTCTAATGCTAATAATCACTTTAAACTTTTACATGTTTGCCAGAAAGAAAGAAACGAAATTTGTCAAAGGCCCAAACGATAACTAAGGCTTCCAGTTCAATGACAGAATAATTTTTCTCAGATTTTGATAGCACGCGGCTAGCAAAAGTGATGGCCTTCTGAACAGTAATGTCATTTTCTATAGCTTCTTGAAATGAATGGGCACTAAGACCAACTTTAGAAGAATCTGTGCTAAGGCAGAAATTTTGTGACAGATTTGGGTGAGCTAAGATTGGCGCGTTAAGTAGCGCTTCTTTCTGTGAACTTATTTCATCGCCATGAAAGTTTAAAATTGCTCTATACTCATTCAAAAAGTATACACTTAATACCATTTCCGCCGACAATAATGGAACGATAAGAAAATTCATAATAAATCTGAGGCTCTGACAAAGGAATTCAAAGTTGGTTTGTTTTGTAGATCTACACTTTTTCCAAAAATTGCACCTTGTAATTTAATCTTACATAAAGGAAGTGTGGAACAGTCATTAGATTTCTTGCAATTGCTGAAGGCTGTTTCACTAATTGCCGAAATAGGACTGCCGGACTCAAGTACTGGGATAAATTTTATGTCATTTTTTGTGAAGTGAATTACAGGCTAAGCAGTGTTGTTCTGTTTCATAACATGTTCCTGGAGTAAAATGTCCTTAATGTCTTCCATTTTCACGTAATTGCTAGTCATGACAGGAATGTCATTAGCTTCATAAGTACGTTTCGTGGCTACCTGGGGTGTAAGTCATAGTCTGTTATTTCTTTGTCGTCGCGTCTCGCTACTGGGATTTGGAGGTCTAATTTCTACAATATCAGCTTGTCGAGAGGGCCCTACCCTATCTGAATCACGCCAGGTCTGATGAAAATCGGGTCTGTTGTTATGGCTACAGCGTCTGTCGTCTTGTCGGTAATTTCTGTAATTTCTTTCTCATCGATTAAGCGGTGGAGAATTTCTCATGGAATCATAATTATGAGGTGGACCGTTGCGTCTAAAGGTATTTTATCTCCCATGACCATAATTATTCTGGTTCCCATATTGCCTGTTTCTACAGATGTCTCTGTCATAGTCATTACCACGGAAATGTGATCTTTCTTTGTAATTATTGTTATTCTGGCAATGGTTGTCATACGTGTGGCGTCTGTTTTGGTCTCAATTTGCGTTATAACAGTAGCCTTGTCGTGTACGGTTATTATTTTCATCGTCACCAAATTGTGATGGATGTGACCTGCATTTGTTTTTGTTTCCCTGTTTCTGCATGATGCAAGTGTCTGTGTCAATTTCCAGCCCTTGGAAAAGTCTCTGAAAAGTTTCGATATCATCCTCACAACGTCCAGCCAAAATAATGTGTTAATAAAATTATAAACACCCGACCAGTTGCAATAAAATATAGCCCTAGTATTAGGGTTTTTCAAGTGGCAAACCCTAATTCTAGGGCTATATTTTATTTTTGACACATGGATCTATGCCGACAATTGTAAAAACGTCGATGGTACATTCGTCCTTACTAATGTAAAATTGTTACCTTCCGAAGAAGACAAATTTATATTTGTCGAAACCTAAGCAAAGAATATCTTTATCCATTACAACTGGTCGGCTGTTTATAATTTTATTACGTGAAACCGTTGCTGTTGTGCAGCTATGTTTAACATATTGAAATAATGTGTCTTAAATGTTCAGACAATTTAACCAAGCAAACGCGAATAAGTTCCTATGGGCTATACGGGTTTGACAAATACTGATTCTTGTGTAACATATCCTCAAAATATTTTAAGGGCTGGAAAATACAGACTGTTCTAAATGCTCCGTAATTATAATACTTGTTTTACTCGAGCTTGGGTAACCTGAGAGCTATATGCAGAAAGGAAGGCATGAGAAAAATTTCCTTCACTGTGGCAGTCGCGAATAATCGATAGCATTCTTACAGCTGGTTTATTTTCTAAATAGCCACATATGAATTATAATCTATGCTCTAATGACCATTAAGGAGGAAAAAAATGAGAAAATTGATGAAGCCAAGCTTGTGGAATTGTGTTACTACTAGAATTCTTGAATGTTTAAATTTACTCATTGTGATGAAGAACTTACAGCCAAAGTCATCGTGTCGGCGAGTCGCAAATGGGTCATTCTTCGTCGTGCCGGCGATTCCACCCTGCTTACTCCTTTCAAAATCTAATCTACGAAATACCATGATTTACTACCGTGTGACTTTTCCGTACTTCTAGATCCCTCTTCCTGTGTCGGAGTACGAGTATACTCTGAAATATGTAATTCGCGTATCACCGGTGCCAACTGATCTTGTACCCCCGCATTTATCTTTTGTGTTGGGTATTGATTTGTTTCTAACTTTGTTTGAATTCCCTAATTTCCTCGTACTCCTCTGTGTCAGTGAAGGCTACCGGTCTTGTAGAATTCCAATCACCATCTACCTTCGTAGATATATTTGTTAACTGATCCGAAAGTTCGGCTACTTTTTCCGATAGTGTGCTGATTTTCTACGCGTGTTTTCCTGTATTAAGTTTTAGAATATCCATTTGTGTCGTAATAGTATCTATTGTGTCCATTAAGTTTTCCTGATTTTTTACAAGTTGCGCTACCATATCGGTAGATGCAACAGAGTCAGTTTTAACCTCCAAGGTGTAATTTTCGTGGAAAATGATCTGCAGTCCTTTTATGGCTGCTTCATGATTCTGTAATGTGTTTTCATGTCACGAAACGATAGGCTGAAAATGCTCACAAATTTGTGTTTTAACATCTTCACAAATGTTTTGATACTTTGATTCGATTTTGTGTATCTTAGCGGTTACCTCTTCACGTGTTTGTTCAAGTGTTTGTTTAATTTCGTCAGTTATGTCTAACTTTTGAAGTTGTTGCTGTGTTCGTTTCTGATTTTGTTCCATTGTGTCTAACGTTTGTAGCTTTTGGTCCGTTTAATGAATTTTTTAATGAAGTGCAACAGCAATGCATTAGTGACTCAAACATGTCCTTTGCGTTTTTCGTCAGTGCGTTTGCAACGGCGAGATTCGTGTTTTGAAAAGCAGAGTGTGTGTCTTGACTTAATTGAGAAAAGAGAATTGACGCAAAACTTGAATCTACGGTATTTTCGAGATTTTGTTCTGTTATTCCGCATTCCTGAGACGAAATGTTACCGACCGTTCCCTGTTCACTGATTGTTTCAGTTTCTACACGATTACTTATCGTCTGGTTCATGTCCCTATGCACTATTACCAAATCATTGTCTTCAAAGTTCGTCAAATCGTTACTAAGTGGTGTAATTTCTCAATTTGCTTTGCAGACTAGATTTACACTTCTCACTCGGCATGATTATCATACTATTTCACACAATAACACACAAAAAAATTGGAAAGTAAAAATAGGAAGAAACACTAAAATAGCACTGAAAATAATCAATACCTAATTAGTTGCAAATGCGACTGCTAGATTCTTAGTGCAGAGCCACATGCATGCCACAAGTACTTTGCTCATGAAAATACAGTACGACAATAAGAAACTACGACTACAAAGGAAATTCCATACATTCAATCACGCTCTAGCGGTAAACAATAACTAATTTATAGTCTTGCGCTAATTATTCAAACTACAAGAAAATCAGAAGATTCCAGTGAAGTATCCTAGACTAAGGGTCGACAGGTGAACCTTCTTTGTGTGTGTGTCCACTGAAATAACTGAGTAGGTGAAACTTCTTAGTCTTTACTTATTTTTATCATTTCAATACTGACCTTCAGAATTCTCCCCGACAAAGACAACTCAAACTTAATCTACTCATTTATTATCCACAATATACAAGCCCAACGCAATCTAACTGCTAACGAGTGACAACATGGATTCAAATAATTAACACAAAAGAATGACACTGAATTGCATGAAATCCTAACAATAACCTATACTTTTTTTATTAGTCACTTACGTCACAGAAAATCTTCATAACACGAAGTACAGCAATTACAGTAAGCAGCAATTACAGTCAGCTAAATAAAAGGATTCTAACTACTATAGATTCTACTACAAGGCATATAGTTAGCAAAAGGAAGATTCTGGTGAAGAGCAAAAACTGTATTTAGAAGATTTTACCTTATTCATCTGACATCCAGTTACAATAATTATTTAGTTGTTAATAATTCCACAACCCAAACATTACCAACTACATCCATCCTCATTTTACAATGAATGTCCTACCAACACTGAATCTCCACGACGGAAACTTGTCCAAGCCGTCCGCTCGCTATCTGCTAATTGCTAGTCATTCCAACCACAGAGTCTTTTGCCGAGGGCACAGAGCGCTGTCAGTGATATTTATACAGTCTATAGCGCTGCCAACATACAAACAGGCCACGTAAAGTGCTATCAGGTCTCAGTATTAGCAAACTATCCGTTTAATAAGTAATGGTTGAAAACACTAACACCAATTAATTACACAAGAATGGAAAGAAACTGGTGGATGTCTGTCTCTGAGAAGATCGGGTTGGATTCCGGAGAAATGTAAGAATAAGCGAGATATTACTGACCCAAGGCTTTAGCTTACTGTTAATCGATAGGTTAAAGAAAGGGAAAGCTACCTTTATAGAATTTTTATACATAGAGAAAGCTTTTGACAATGTTGACTGGAATACTCCCTCTTTAATTTTGTAGGTGCCAGGGATAAAATCAGGAAGTGAAAGGCAGTTTACAACTTACACAGAAGCCAGACTGCAGTTATAGGAGTGGACAGCGTGAAAGGGAGGCAGTGGTTGAGCAGGGAGTGAGACGGGGTTGCAATCTATCCCCTATATTATTCGATCTGTACACTGAGGAAGCAGTAAAGGAAAGCTAAGAGAAGATTGGAGAAGTAATTAAAGTTCAGGGAGAAGAAATAAAAACTTTCAGGTTTACCGATGACATTGTAATTCTGTCCGGGCCAGCAGAGCACTTGGAACAGCAGTTGAACGGAATGTACAGCGTCTTTAAAGGAGGATATGAGATTAACATCAACGAAAGCAAAGCGAGGATAACGGAATTTCAGATGATGCTGAGGGTACTAGATGATACGATACATTAAGTAGATGAATGTGACCATCTGAGTGGCAAAATAACTGATGATGACCGAAGCAGAAAGGATGCAAATTACTGACTGGCAATGGCAGGAAAAGCATTTGTGTGGAAGAGAAATTTACTGACATCGAAATCTGTTGTGAAGGTATTTGTCCTTAGTGTAGCCATGTATGAAAGTGCAACATGGAGGATAAATAGTTTAGACATGAAGAGAGGAGAGGATCTTTAAGTGTGGCGCTACAGAACAATGCTGATGGTTTGATTACGTAAACAATGAGGAGGCACTGAATATAACTGGGGAGAAGAAAAATTTGTGACACAACACGACTAGAAAAAGGGATTGGTTGGTAGGACACGTTCTGAGGCACCAAGAGACCACCAATTTAATACTGGAGGGAAGCGTGCAGAGTAAGAACCGTAGAGGGAGACAAAGAGATGAGTTCAGTAAGTAGATTCAGGGGAATGTAGAATGCAGGAGTTATTCGAGAATGAAGAAGTTAGCACAGGATAGAGTAGCATTGACTGAAGACCGCAACAGCAACAACAACAACAAATTAACCAAATATTACACATTCACTAATGATGCGACATTATGTCAGAGCTGATGACGATAGTAATCTCGACGACGTTTTTACACTCACGCAGAAATGTAAAGAACTGAAACAATTACTGGACTGATATGCGAACTGTGCCATAACTACGATTTCTTCACATGAAACATAGTATTAAATCATCATGAGTATCCGAAAACATTATCCAACAAATTGTTGTATTTAAGAAACTGTTGTTCGATGCTTTAAAACCTATTTCCAGTTTATAGATGACATTTGCATCCGCTAAAGTGCTGGATGTGGCGAGGCATTCGTTTATTTATTCATATCTATAGAAATAATGTACAAAATTTTTTCAATATGAGGTCACAGACTGAATGTGGGAATGCAATGTATGCAACAGTGTATTGTATTCATGCAGAATTGTTGTTTACAGCTAGATGGTGGATAGTGGCCAGTTTGTAAATAGATGTATTGAATTCAGTAGTAGCCACCTGCTTATAGTCATACAGGAGCCGGCTGAATGACGTTCGTAGCCTTTCGTCGGCGACCGTTCAGCGTGAGGGAATGGCTGGTCTGATGTGTGTGTATTGGCGGCCAGGGCGACGCATCGTGTGGAGTAATATTCTTTGGACTTGGCAGATATCAAGTAGTCACGAGTTTCGTGGGGGCGAGTTCTGGAATTTAAATTTTCTGCCGTCACACGGACTTAATCACTGTTAAGCGGTTCAGGGTAATAGTGGACTTTTATATTTTGCTGCATTTATAGTGTGACGAACTTGGTAACTATTTGTAGGTCGATTTTCGCTGTGACTGTTAGCAAGATTACACGGTGACGAGCTTAAAAATTTTGATGCTGTTTACTTTCGTTGGTTAGTTCGCATCTGTATGAACTTATTTAGCGTATGCTACTGCCTGTAATTCCTCTGCTTCCAGTGCATATTTACTTTTGCATTACTGGTTTAACTATTTGCTCGACTGAATTATCAATTTCATCTATGTAAGGCCGGCATTCACGTACGTGAGTGAATATTTGTGAATGAACATTTGGTTCAAACATATAAATAAGTTCATTAAGTCCACAATAATATCGCATGGGACTTAATGAGCCATTTGTTCCACATTCTCAATAATCTATTTTCTTTCACATTCTTTGTTAACTGGTACCTCTAGAATTCAAACATTTATAGAATGACTACTTTTTGTTTGAGATCAGGCTTGAAAGCAACGGCGCACGACCGCCCCATAGACATCTACATCTACATGAATACTCAGAAAACCATACTTAAGTGCCTGGCAGAGGGTACGTCGAACTACCTTCACAATAATTTTCTATTATTCCAACCTCGAATAGCGCGCGGGAAAAACGAACACCTATATCTTTCCGTGTGAGCTTTGATTTCCCTTATTTTATTACGATGGTTGTTTCTCCTTATGATCGTCGACATCCAAAAAATATTTTCGCATCCGGAGGAGAAATCTGGTGATCGAAATTTCGTCAGAAAATCCTTCCGCAACGAGAAACGCCTTTGTTTTAATGATGTCCACCCCAAATCCTCTGTATGTCAGCAACACTCTCTCCGCTATTTCGCGATGATACAAAACGAACTGCTCTTCTTTGAACTGTGTCGATGTTGTTGTTGTGGTCTTCAGTCCTGAGACTGGTTTGATGCAGCTCTCCATGCTACTCTATTCCGTGCAAGCTTCTTCATCTCCCAGTACCTACTGCAACCTACTTCCTTCTGAATCGGCTTAGTGTATTAATCTCTTGGTCTCCCTCTACGATTTTTACCCTCCACGCTGCCCTCCAATGCTAAATTTGTGATCCATTGATGCCTCAAAACATGTCCTATCAACCGATCCCTTCTTCTGGTCAAGTTGTGCCACAAACTTCTCTTCTCCCCAATCCTATTCAATACCTCCTCATTAGTTACGTGATCTACCCACCTTATCTTCAGCATTCTTCTGTAGCATCACTTTTCGAAAACTTCTATTCTCTTCTTGTCCAAACTGGTTATCGTCCATGTTTCACTTCCATACATGGCTACACTCCATACAAATACTTTCAGAAACGACTTCCTGACACTTAAATCTATACTCGATGTTAACAAATTTCTCTTCTTCAGAAACGATTTCCTTGCCATTGCCAGTCTACATTTTATATCCTCTCTACTTTGACCATCATCAGTTATTTTACTCCCTAAATAACAAAACTCCTTTACTACTTTAAGTGTCTCATTTCCTAATCTAATCCCCTCTGCATCACCCGACTTAATTTGACTTCATTCCATTATCCTCGTTTTGCTTTTGTTGATGTTCATCTTATATCCTCCTTTCAAGACACTGTCCATTCCGTTCAACTGATCTTCCAAGTCCTTTGCTGTCTCTGACAGAATTACAATGTCATCGGAAAACCTCAAAGTTTTTACTTCTTCTCCATGAATTTTAATACCTACTCCGAATTTTTCTTTTGTTTCCTTTACTGCTTGCTCAATATACAGATTGAATAACATCGGGGAGAGGCTACAACCCTGTCTCACTCCTTTCCCAACCACTGCTTCCCTTTCATGCCCCTCGACTCTTATAACTGCCATCTGGTTTCTGTACAAATTGTAAATAGCCTTTCGCTCCCTGTATTTTACCCCTGCCACCTTCACAATTTGAAAGAGAGTATTCCAGTAAACGTTGTCAAAAGCTTTCTCTAAGTCTACAAATGCTAGAAACGTAGGTTTGCCTTTTCTTAATCTTTCTTCTAAGATAAGTCGTAAGGTCAGTATTGCCTCACGTGTTCCAACATTTCTACGGAATCCAAACTGATCCTCCCCGAGGTCAGCTTCTACCAGTTTTTCCATTCGTCTGTAAAGAATTCCCGTTAGTATTTTGCAGCTGTGACTTATTAAACTGATAGTTCTGTAATTTTCACATCTGTCAACACCTGCTTTCTTTGGGATTGGAATTATTAAATTCTTCTTGAAGTTTGTGGGTATTTCGCCTGTCTCACACATCTTGCTCACCAGATGGTAGAGTTTTGTCATGACTGTCTCTCCCAAGGCCATCAGTAGTTCTAATGGAATGTTGCCTACTCCCGGGGCCTTCATTCGACTCAGGTCTTTCAGTGCTGTGTCAAACTCTTCACGCACTATCTTATCTCCCATTTCATCTTCATCTACATCCTCTTCCATTTCCATAATATTGTCCTCAAGTACATCGCCCTTGTATAAACCCTCTATATACTGCTTCCACCTTTCTGCCTTCCTTTCTTTGCTTAGAACTGGGTTGCCATCTGAGCTCTTGATATTCATACAAGTGGTTCTCTTCTCTCCAAAGGTCTCTTTAATTTTCCTGTAGGCAGTATCCATCTTACCCCTAATGAGACAAGCCTCTACATCCTTATATTTGTACTCTAGCCATCCCTGCTTAGCCATTTTGCACTTCCCGTCGATCTCATTTTTGAGACATTCCTTTTTGCCTGTTTCATTTATTGCATTTTTGTATTCTCTCCTTTCATCAATTAAATTCAATGTCTCTTCTGTTACCCAAGGATTTCTATTAACCCTCGTCTTTTTACCTACTTGATCCTCTGCTACTTTCACTATTTCATTCCTCAAAGCTACCCATTCTTCTTCTACTGTAATTCTTTCCCCCATTCCTGTCAATTGTTCCCTTACGCTCTCTCTGAAACTATGTACAACCTCTGATTTAGTCAGTTTATCGAGGTCTCATCTCCTTAAATTCCCACTTTTTTGCAGTTTCTTCAGTTTTAATCTCCAGTTCGTAATCAATATATTGTGGTCAGAGTCCACATCTGCCCCTGGAAATGTCTTACAATTTAAAACCTGGTTCCTAAATCTCTGTCTTACCATTATGTAATCTATCTGATACCTTTTAGTATCTCCAGGATTCTTCCAGGTTTACAACATTCATTCATGATTCTTGAACTAAGTGTTAGCTATGATTAAGTTATGCTCTGTGCAAAATTCTACAAGGCGGCTTCCTCTTTCATTTCTTCCCCCCAATCCATATTCACCTACTATGTTTCCTTCTCTCCCTTTTCCTACTGGCGAATTCTAGTCACCCATGACTATTAAATTTTCTTCTCCCTTCACTACCTGAATAATTTCTTTTATCTCGTCATACATCCTCTATATGTCAGCAACACTCTCTCTGCTATTTCGCGATGATACAAAACGACCTGTTCTTCTTTGAACTGTGTCGATGTACTCTGTTAATCCTAACTGGTATGGTTCGCAGACAGAGCAGCAGTACTCCAAAGAGGACGGACAAGCATAGTGTTGGCAACTCTTTAGTAGATTTGTTACATTTTCTGCCAACAAAACAGTCTTTCATTGCATTCCCCACAATATTTTCTATGTGATATTTCCCATTCAAATCTTTGTAATTACAATTACTAGGTACTCAGTCGAACGTATAACCGAAGTTTAACGGATTCATTTTACCACTCATGTGGATCACCTCATATTTTTCGTTATTTAAGATCAATTGCCAATTTTCACACCAAGGTCAGTTCAGTAGACGATAAGCGACTGGATCATCTGCAGATAACCTAAGAAGGTTGTTCTGATTGTCTCCTAACTCGTTTGTATACATAACGAACACCAGAGGGCTTGTAAAACTACCTCGGAGAACGTCAGAAATCACTTGTGTTTTACTCGATCACTCCTCGTCAATTACTACGAGCTGCGACCTCTCTGTAAAGAAATCATGAATTCAGTCACATAACCGAGACGATATTCCATAAGCACGCGATTTCACTACAAGCCACTTGTATGGTACAGTGTCAAAAGCTTTCCGGAAATCTAGAAATACGGAATCAATTTGAAATCCCTTGTCAGTAGCACTCAGCACTTGATGTGAGTAAAGAGCTAGCTGTGTATCAGAAGAACCATGTTTTCCAAATCCGTGTTGGCCGTGTGCCAGTAGACTGTTCTCTTCGAGGTAATTCATTATGTTAGAAGTCAATATATGTTCTAGAATCTTGCTGCATATCCACGTTAATGTTATGGGCCTGCAACTAAAAGGATTACTCTCACTATCTTTCTTGAATATTGGCGTGATCTATGCAACTTTACAGTCTTTCAATACCGATATTTCGTCAAGCGACAGGCTGTATGTTATGTATGGAGCTACTGCATCAGCATACTCTGAAAGTAAGCCAATTGGTATATGGACTGGCCCGGAAGACTTGTTTTTATTAAGTGATTTAATTTGCTTCATTACTCCTAGGATATCTACTTATAAGTTAATCAAATTGGCAGCTGTTCATGATTCGAATTCTGGAATATTTACTCCTTTGGTGAAGGCTAGGTTTAGTAACTGTACTTCAGCAGCACTTTCGTCGATGGAATGTCCATTCCTATGGCGCAGAGAAGGCATAGATTGTGGCTTGTCACTATCATACTTTGCATACGAGCAGACTCTCTTTGAATGTTCTGCCAGGTTTCGAGGCAAAGTTTCGTTATGGAAACTATATAAGCATTTCTCATTGAAGTCAGCGCTAAATTTCGAGCTTCTGTAAAAGACCGCCAATCTAGGAGATTTAGCGTTCGTTTAAATTTTGCATGCTTTTTTCGTTGTTTGTGCAACAGTGTTCTGACCCGTTTTGCCTAGCAACACCTCCGTCATTTGATAATTTATTTGGTACAACTCTCTTAATTGTTGTCGACATCATTTCTTGGAGTTCAAGCCACATCTAGTCTACACTTACTTCGTTAATTGGAACGAGTGGAGATAGTGTTTGAGGAAGGCATCAAGTAAATTTTTATCTGTTTTCTGTAATAGTCATATTTACAGTTTTATTTTTGGAGGATTTGGGGGTTACAATATTCAGTCTCGCTACGACAACCCTATATTCACTAATCCCAGTATTCCTTTTAATGCTCGTTATTGGCTCAGGATTTTTTGTTGCTAAGAGCTCATATTTTCAGAACCATTAATTATTCAAAGACCTTAAGTCATCCATGCTAAAGCTTTTGGTCGAGTATTAGCGGCAATAGTACGTCAGGGGCAACGTCGTAATTGAGTGAACTCGTCCTAACAATGGCACGAGGGCTTGCTGAAAGAAATACCTACGAAGTCTATGTGAAAGCTCTTGAGGATTTTTTTTGTAAGAAAAAGCAAATTTCATTAATACTCTACATCTTTGTTCTTCATGTAAACGTATTTGAAGTCCACCGCTGCTTGTGGTCTCCGAACTGTGGCGTATAACATGGCTGTGTGTAACGTAACTATGTCGGTGCGTGAAAAACAGCGTACTGTGATCGAGTCTCAAATTCTAAGCTCGATCACACATGGATCACTCTCGCCTTCAGAATGACAAAGGCAGACCACTCACGAGCACTGCGACACCTGCAAACAATCCGATGCATTAAGTCAACTGTTGTCGATCATCTAGCGTACGATTTTCATCTATCAGCAAAACTTAAAGAACACCTTCGAGGATTTCACTTAAATAGTGTTGAAACGGTGCAAGCAGAGGCGAGGTTTGGCTCCGCCAAACATTCCACGGTGACGGTATCAAGAAATTGATCTCTCGCCAGGGAGATCTTAGCGACGTTGCCGGTTTTTTACCACTGTTCTAAACCTAGCAAAACTGCGTAAGCAGAGTATGCCACTAACTGGATCATCCACGCCCCTCTTTAGACAGAATGGCTCGATGAAGGTGTTCGGTTGAGCCGTACATGTTCCCTGTCGCTTCTAGCATCTAAGCTCACCGCAAATAATAATTTTTTCCTGCGTTACTCCAGTCAATACGTCTATGCGTGGCTAGAATTGAAAATTAATAAAATAATGAGATATTCTTTACGTGAAAAATAATACCCCTGAAATTGGTTTCTCAAGTCAGATAATTATAAGTACACTGATGAATAAAAAATCGCAACACCAAAAAGTAATTAATGTAGAATAATGAAATTTTCGGAATACATTCGTCCGGATATTTATGTGATTAACATTGCAAGATCACAGGTTAACCTAAGCACGACAGAAGCGCCTGCAAGTATCAATGTTGGTATATTAATAAACTGTGTAACTGCCACAATATTAAATCAAAGGAATGCAAACTTGCATGCATTGTGTATTACGGGTGTCGGATGTCAGTTTGTGGGATGGAGTTCCATGCCCTTACACATGGTCGGTCAATACAGGGTCAGTTAACGCTGTTTGTGCATGATGTTAAAAATGTCCAATGTGTTGGATTGGAGGTAGATCTGGTGATCGATCAGACGAAAGCCACATGTCGACACTCAGTATAGGATGTTGGATTAGAACAGCGCAATGTGGGAGAGCATTATCCAGTTGAAAAACACACCCTGGCATACTGTTCATGAAAGGCATCAAAACAGGTAGTACCACCAGGATGTCGTACATATTTGTAGTCAGGATGCGTGGGACAATCTCGAGTGTGTTCCTTTTGTCATAAGAAACCGCACCCCAGACCACAGCTCTAGGTGTGGGTCGTGTATGCCTCTGTGTCTACCACGGAGACATACTGGTTGCATGGCCTCAACTGGTGTCCTTCTAACCAACACATGGCCATCACTGGCACCAAGGCAGAACACGCTTTCATCGGAAAACACAACAGAACTCTATCCTGTCCTCCACTGACCTCCAGTTGACACCAGTGAAGACGCAAATGGCCGAGGTTTGAGGTCTCTTGAGTGCACGCAACATGGCGTGTATCTCGGAGCTGTCTTTGAAGTAACTGATTTGGAACAGTTCACTGTGTCACTGTGATACCAGCTGCTGTTCAAATTGCTGCTGCAGATGCAGTCAGATGCGCCAAGGCTATGTGCCGAACACAATGTGGCCTTTCCTCTCGGTAGTGCCACGTGGCCTTGGGGAGTCAATCTTCTTTCGACAGCACATTATCGTGTCCACTGCTGCCAGCAGTCATATGCAGTTGCTACATCCCTGCCAAGTCTTTCTGCAGTATCGCAGAAGGAACATTCAGCTTCTCGTAGGCCTATTACACGACCCCAGCCGGCCGGGGTGGCCGAGCGGTTGTAGGCGCTACAGTCTGGAACCGCACGACCGCTACGGTCGCAGGTTCGAATCCTGCCTCGGGCATGGGTGTGTGTGATGTCCTCAGGTTAGTTAGGTTTAAATAGTTCTCAGTTCTAGGGGACTGATGAATTTTGTACAGCATACAAACCATACTTACAGGTGTATGAAACACTAGAATTTTCCAAATCTATTAAAAACTGTGGTAAAAATTGAAGTAATTAACTATACAATTTGTGTTTTCTTCTAAACATGAATTTTAAAATATAACAGTTCATTCGTTTTTTTTTTTTGATAAATTAAATAAATGCTAGAGTTTCGTACACCTGTGAGTATGGTATGTATGCTCTGCAAAATTCATCGAAGAATCTCTCTAAGCTATGAAGAAAAGTGTACCTATAGCAACAAATGCAGCCATTAGTAAGTGAAAAAATGATGAAATTTCGCAAGTAAAAAAATTTATTTTCATATGTTTTCGAACTAACACTGCAATGAGTGTGAATCCTGAATCCTTCCTGGTGTTGCTGACAAAGTTTTACGAATCTATTTCTAAAATTATAGACACTGGAAATTATAATGTCCTGTGATGCCTCTCCTGCTCCAAGTAGGCCCGTTTGACGTCCTACCCCCCGTTAAGACCCATAGTGCTCAGAGCCATTTGAACCAACACGACGGCATTCAGACCGAGACATTGGTTCAAATGGCTCTGAGCGCTATGGGACTTGACATCTGAGGTCATCAGTCCCCTAGAACTTAGAACTACTTAAACCTAACTAACCTATCACACACATCAGTGCCCGGGGCAGGATTCGAACCTGATACCGTAGCAGTCGCGCGATTCCAGGCTGAAGCGCCTAGAACCGAGATGTTGGTAATAGTGTCTTTGTCGGTTCAAATGCATTCTTGACTAACATCGACTCACAGCTCCCAATCTCAAAGGTAACCATCACTCACGACTGTTGCAGCGTGCATTCAAAGCAAACCTTCATAGTGGAACTACTCAAGCGGCTGATGTGAAACTTGTGATACCTCTGCCGAGGGCCACTTCCACCGACTGAAAGCGCCAATGGGCCATGAGGAGGTGGACCCTGCGCCACGGGCGCCCAAGACGCCGACACTGGAGTCTGTGAGACAGTGGGGAAGCGAGAGGTCACGGGGTCACTTCCATCCGTCTCCAGGAAACGCCCTCTGGCTCCGCGACAACGCTGCTTGGCCTGTGTCGACACGCGGCCGCCTGTCACCGCGTACCTTGTTCCAGGCCATCGCCGCACAGCACTGAGGCGACGCGCCATCCCGAACCAGCGCCAGCCGATAACATCGACACATGACGAACGTCTACGAAGAAAGGTGAGAAGGTTCATTCCTCCCGCCCCCATCTTCCCCTCAATGACCGAGTCGTGTCCACGCTTAGTCAAATCGGCCCTGACATTTGCAATTTTTGTTTTGTTTTGTGTGCGAAAGCTGTGGTTTCATGTTTTATTCGTCTAAACAATCTGTTCCATTCGCTTATGATTTCCCTAATCTCGTAACCTCTTATGCTTCATTTTGTTGAATTACTGATGTCAACTATTGGCTTTCGTCGTGAGTCAATATCAATAGTCATGTACATGTCATTTCATGTCAGAGAGCAGAGAACAATTCTCAGTTCACCACATTTTGGCGACCAGTATGGGGCAATCTCATTCGTAATTTGCATGCCGTGTGGTACCACAAACAATTTTTAATTCTATTACGGCATATTAATAATTTTTACTTATGGACCGTCTGACAGCAACTGAATAAAACACAATTTTAGTGCCATACGCGTTTCGCCTTTATCTTCTGCAAGGCATCATCAGTGGCAGATTGCGTGGACAATTTCCTACATATTACGCTCCTGTTGCATTTTTGGTGTTGTTCTACTTCTTATGAACGCCAATTTGCCGTTTTTTTCCCCATTCCACAATACTATGCACTGAACGCTTGTTTTAAAGCAATGAATTCTTAATTCACTGCATTTTTGCACTAATTATTCGTGTTCATGTCATTCCATGTCAGATAGGAGAGTTTTCCTCTGTCACTACAACATCGGTTTTCAGACGCGGAAACACGTCTACTGTCTTTCTTTTAGGTCACCCAACTCCTTCTTAATGTTGCGGTTTTCTTCCCTCAGTGCATCTGGAATGGTGTCCCCACAATTAACAATTACTACATAGGCAGAAACAAAACCCTATTCAAAAGCAGTAAAGCTGCATGAACTCCTTGAGGAACAATAACACAATTTAAAGAAAAACGTGATTTGTCAAAATTGTAAAATTGCTTAACAAATAAAATAATTTATTTTCATAGAGTGCTGCAGCATTTTTTTATTTTTTTATTACAAGCAAGTACCCCGTCAACAAGCAAGCACTCCGTCATCAGGCCACAAGTGACCTATCGGGACCATCCGACCGCCGTGTCATCCTCACCGGAGAGCGTGGATTGGAGGGGCGTGTGGTCAGCAAACCGGCTCTCCCGGCCGTTACGATGGTTTTCTTTGACCGGAGCCACTACTGTTCGCTAATTACACTCAATTAAATTGTTGTTACCTCCGTTAAACTGCGCTCGTAATACTCACTAGTTATTTATTTCCTGATAAATTTTGAGACGTAAAATGAAACAGAGCTCTTGGGAAATGGCTTACACAACTATCTCACAAATGCATTACTATTGTGAATGTAATCTCTCAAATCACGTTTTCCCTTTTCTTAGGCAGAGACCAATATTACGTGTTGAACACATCCACAATATTCTAACAGGAACAGAACGTACACTGTGTGATCAAAAGTATACGGACACCTCGCTGAAAATGACTTACAAGTTTGTGGCACCCTCCATCGCTAATGCTGGAATTCAATATGGTGTTGGCCCACCCTCAGCCCTGATGACAGCATCCACTCTCGCAGGCATACGTTCAATCAGGTGCTGGAACGTTTCTTGGGGAATGGCAGCCCATTCTTCACGAAGTGCTGTACTGAGGAGAGGTATCGATTTCGGTCGGTGAGGCCCGGCACAAAGCAAGTGTTCCAAAACAGCCCAAAGGCGTTCTACAGGGTTCAGGTCAGGACTCTGTGCAGACCAGTCCATTACAGAGATGTTATTGTCGTGTAACCATTCCGCCACAGACCGTGCATTAGGTACTCGATCGTGTTGAACGATGCAGTCGCACTCCCCGAATTGCTCCTCAACAGTGGAGAAGCAAGAAGGTGCTTGAAACATCAATATAGGCCAATGCTGTGATAGTGCCACGCAAAACAACAAGGGGTGAAAGCCCTCTCCATGAAAAACAAGAACACATAATACCACCGCCTCCGAATTTTACTGTTGGCACTATACACGCTGACAGATGACGTCCACCGGGCATTCGCCATGCTCACACCCTGCCATCGGATCGCCACATTGTGTACCGTGTTTCGTTACTCCGCACAACATTTTTCCGCTGTACAGTTGTCCATTGTTTACCCTCCTTACAGCAAGCGAGGCGTAGTTTGGGATTTACCGGCGTGATATGCGGCTTACGAGCAGCCGCTCGACCATGAAATCCAAGTTCTCTCATCTCCCGCCTAACTGTGATGGTACTTGTAGTGGGTCCTGATGCAGTTTGGATTTCTTGTATGATGGTCTGGATATATGTCTGCCTATTACACATTACGACCCTCTGCAACTACTGGCGGTCTCTGTCATTCAACAGACGACGTCGGCCCGTACGCTCTTCTGCTGTACCTGTCTCTTCACGCTTCCACTTCATTATCTCATCGGAATCATTGGACTTAGGGATGTTTAGGACTGTGGATATCTTGCTTACAGGCGTACGACACAAGTCACACCCAGTCACCTGACCACGTTCAAAGTCCGTGAGTTCCGCAGAGCGCCACATTCTGCTCTCTCACAACGTCTAATGACTACTGAGGTCGCTTGCAGTAGGTGGCAGCACAATGCACCTAATACGAAAAACATATGTTTTTGGGGGTGTCCGGATACTTTTGATTACATAGTGTATGCTGCATCCTGCACGTCTTCTAAATGCCGCCCGGCGCGGTCAGGAATTTTCTCTGCCTCGTGATAACTGGGTGTTGTGTGATGTCCTTAGGTTAGTTAGGTTTAAGTAGTTCTAAGTTCTAGGGGACTGATGACCATAGATGTTAAGTCCCATAGTGCTCAGAGCCATTTGAACCATTTTTGAATTTAAATGCGGCCTCTTTTGACTGATGTGTACTACCTCCCAGTCTGGTCTGTTTGTCCATATGTTGTTTATGTTTCCCGAGAGTTATGCTCTTCCGTTTCTGACTAATGTCACTGCAGTGGACAGTCACTTTGGCATGCAGTCCTTCCTACACTTTCCTTTCCAGGTCTTTATTCGTAAATTGCTCCATCTCAGTTTCTTTGTGGATGATAAATGCATTCACTACGCACGATCCAACAAAGAGAAAAAAAAGACTATGCCACCATTTTCTGCTTTTGGTGTTACCACAACGATACTCATCTGTCAGACGATCAACTGTCAACTAAGTTCATGCTCCTGTTATAGTCACTCAGTACAAGGGTGCATGGGGGCTTAATTATTTTAAATGTAAGTATTTTTTGTCGCTGTTTGTCCGGTTACGAAGTCTCGTAACCGGTTGGCCCTGAGTAGTATTAGTACGCAATCTGACTGCATAGAATAACAATAAAGAATGAAAGCAAATTTCCGTTAACACAATTGATTAATTAAGTTGGGGGTTGGGTTGTTTTGGGAAGGAGACCAGACAGCGAGGTCATCGGTCTCATCGGACTAGGGAAGGAAGTCGGGCGTGTCCTTTCAAAGGAACCACCCCGGCATTTGCCTGGAGCGATTTAGGGAAATCACGGAAAACCTAAATCAGGATGGCCGGACGCGGGATTGAACCGTCGTCCTCCCAAATGCGAGTCCAGTGTCTAGCCACTGCGCCACCCCGCTCGGTGATTAATTAAGTCCCCAGCAACTATAAAAGCTACGGAAAACAAAGCACAAGTGTAACTGTTCTGTGTGTGGAAGTGTGATTCAACGTACACATCTGGCACGGTTCTTCCTCAATACGACAAGATATTTTAAACACCATTTACAATGAAGTAACTAAAAAACCAGAAATATCATAATTGCACATAGAAACTAGAAATACAGTCTAATACATGAACACAAGCCAGATGCTTTGTTGACTGAACCTGTGACGAAGAGGCATTGTTATTTAGGAAATTTGAAATAAAAAAAAAAGTTTTGTAACCTTTATATATATTGACGAAAAATACACTGTGATCGTTACAACATCCCCAATCGAACAGCATCTGCTGTCTCGCCCAACAGAACAACTGCACACTACATGCCCTCAACTAGTACTGCTATCGACATCCTCTCAACAAACACTGCCCACAGCAACCTCTGAACTACTACTGCCCACGGCAACTTCTGAACTACTACTGCCCCAGTGGAGGCGGCGGAAAAATACTCTTTGGCGCAATCTCTGGCGCTGTGACTCAGTGTAGCCACCTTTCAAGGGGTGAAGCCACTAAAGTAGCGGATTCACCTGTTTCCATCTTAACTGCACTTGTTGTGTCACTTTGATCATGCATAAAGAAGATCACGTTCACAAATCGTTTGTTCAACCATTTGTAAAATACTACACTAACGTTTCTGACTCCACTTTCAAAGTCCTCTCGTTTCTTCCCTTTATCTTCATTTAGTTTTGGGAGGAATTTATGTGTAGCGCTCACAGTTACCACTGCAAACATTTTCAGGATTTTTAATAGGACGAAGAGATTATATGATTAAGCAAATTATTCACGAAGACAATATGATTTTTACCATAAAATTCTTCACATAAATCTGTTACTACACGTGCCTCCAGTCACACTTCACGCTTGTCTTTAGCGAATTTTCCCGTATAAATATGACACTCCAAATTATATGCACATTCATCACACGTCATCCTATTTTATAGACTCTTTTCACAGCCTTGTCCCTTGTGTACCGCTACATTACACGTATGCCTTTAAATTTTGCTTTTCCTTGGAAGACTTAAGTGTGTTACAAGAAAGGTAGAAGGATCCCTGAAAGTTAAATGGTCATCAAAGACGCATAAAAACTACGTCCCATTCCGTGATCACAAAACACGACCTATTAGCCAGCTCAAAATAATTCAGAATTCATTATGTTGATCTTTATATCTATATACAAGAGATAAGGAGCTGAGACTTTTGTTCTGTCCAATGTAAAGTCCATAATGAAAATGGAAAAATATCGAAGGTCAGAATTGTAATATATTTAGAAACACGCGAATGTTAAAGTCGCACCGATGGTTACAGCTCTCGAGGGGACGTTTACTGCCCAACATCTATCACCTTTGTGTCTGAATACCACATGTTACCTCCAGCTCTCGGAATGAAGTGTCCATCTCCAGCAGGCTGCTGAGTTTTGTGCTCCATCAACGTTCTGCCACCTCCTGATTCTCATTGGCTGGTGTTGATCCCCATCAATATTTTCCGTTTTCTTAGGTTATAGATATTGTTTTGAGTACCAGTTAAGTTAACTACCTTCCACATTAAACTGACGTATTATTACCTAATAAATAGAATGTTATCAACACTTGGTCCCACTCGGACCATTTACAGTAAGTGTAAATAACAGTCTGATCACAAATAAATAACATAGAACTCTCACACATATGCACGTACGTTAAATGATGGTAAAATGTTAAATATTTGTTAAATAATAACTTTGGCCTGCTTGACGGAAATGTCTCTCAGTGCACTATCCATCCTGTTGTTAGCTTGTACAAGCGACTGACCACGTTTAAAATACAGTGGTAGTTAATATTAGCTGTAATGAACATTTAAATAAAATATTCATTAGCTACCTACACAAATAAGTCAAGATGTGAAACATGCTCTATTCACTCGCTGTGTTGATGTGAGGAATACAACATTCTTCCAAACATTCGCATAATGAAACACGTATGAAAATCCTAATGTGTCAATAAATAAAATAGATATTCATATATTGCCATCATCTGAGGTATTGCTTGATGAAATCACATATAGTGTTTAGAAGTTATTAATTTTGAACTTCCATCGTGAGAAAACTATAAATAATTAAGTTCTGTAGTTTTTAAGATATTGTAAATATTGTTGTTTCATTGTATGCAACTCATGTTTCTGAGGCTGCATATGCATTCGGATTCTCTCTACCATGGAACTGTGATTAACTATTCAATTCGTAAGTGTTCTGCGTAGTCATATTTTAGACTGCCATAAATGCCACCATTAGTGTCATATCTTCTGCGCTCAAGTCATGGGAGCAACCACCGCTCACGTGCCCCTACTATGGGGTTCCCCATATCCAGCCAGGTACTGACTCCCTTGGTAGCCTGGAGCGGCCCCACAGCATCCTCACGCCTGCCGATCTGCAACCAGTAAAACAGGTAAATTCATCTCTTGTCAGTACCAACCCCGGACAGACGAATAACTGGCCTAAACATGTATAACGTTAGATTTTGTTAAGAAATAAATGGGTAAAGCTGATGAATGCTAATAACGTTTGTTTTATTTAAAAGTCTTTGATTCTGAGGGATTACTCTTCAGCACGTCCTCGTGGGTATGTTTCAACTGCGTTTGGCTCATCATAGCGTACGACAGTACCAATGTAAGTTTAACCAGTCAATTTCACAGTGGAAATATTTAAGGTAGAAAGAATATTATATTTATAGAGAAGTTTGCTTACTCCAGCCCGCGGCATATAAAGCCAAAAGGACAAGAAGACAGCTCACAAACTAGCTACCATGCTTACATAGAAGACAAAGAAAATGAACCGCATATCAGAAGAACTCGGGGGAAAATCACAGAGGTAGAGGGAGAGGGTCATCTTGCCACGAGAGCTCCAGACTTTAGTCGCAAGGGCCGGTAATGACCGTTGCGTTTAGCATCTTAGTGACAACACGTGGGTGCCACCTGCTCGTGATGAAGCTCAGGCAGACACTAGTTTCACTTCAATATGAGTCTAAAACTGCTTAATTAGAGAGTTGTTGTCACGTTTCGGTAAATAAGGTGCTAAAAGGTCCATGTAAGATACATTATATTACGTAAAAGAAATCAAATAAACACAATTTTATGTGATAAAAATGTCACAGGTGCACCGTTTCCTCGCTGGGAGCCCATGGAAGTTCTGAGGCTAGTGATGTTTAGAGACGACGTTGAGATTACCATGTGATGTCAGCCGCTACAAGAGATTCCTTGTGCTACACGGAGAGGATTACTGATTGAGAGAGGGTACTTTCTGGGAAGTGTCGGACAACGTATTACTTCCTCCAACATAGGCCTACTTCTCGCAAAATAATGATGACAACAAAATTAGAGAAATTTGACCTAATGCAGAGGTTTACCACGATCATTCATCCTATCAGTCATTCGTGAGTGGGACAGGAGCAGTGGACCTAGGCCGCAGCCAGTGTATATTGTTAGTGTGGGTTGCCTACGTCAGGGGAAGTTATGGTTCAAATGGTTCAAATGGCTCTGAGCACTATGGGACTGTGATTAACTATTCAATTCGTAAGTGTTCTGCGTAGTCATATTTTGGACTGCCATGAATGCCACCATTAGTGTCGTATCTTCTGCGCTCAAGTCATGGGAGCAACCACCGTTCACGTGCCCCTACTATGGGGTTCTGAGGTCATCAGTCCCCTAGAACTTAGAACTACTTAAACCTAACTAACCTAAGGACATCACACACATCCATGCCCGAGGTAGGATTCGAACCTGCGACCGTAGCAGTCGCGCGGTTCTGGACTGAGCGCCTAGAACCGCTAGACCACCGCGGCCAGCGGGGAGGTATGCATTCAGGGGCAAACCTATTGTTCACCTTTGATTGAAAGATACTTAACCTATTGTTCTCCTTTGATTGAAAGGTCGTAAACCTATTGTTATAGTAAGTGTTTTCCATGTCACTGCAGTTAACCTATTGTCCCCCCCCCACACCCTCCCCCTCCTACAACCCCCTCCCCCCTCACTGCTACAGGTACAGTTTCAGGTCTCAGTTATTGGAATAGGCCCCCACTCTAACTCTTATCAATTTCATTAACTACTTCATTAAATTGATCAATTAATTAATCTCTCTGGTAGGAAAGTGCCACGCTGCCCCTGCCACGCCCCCGTGGTGGGAAGTTCAGATTCCATCAGAACAATGCAACCTCTACTAACCTAAGAAATTTTTTTATATCAATGTGGTGTTAGCAGTAGAAGAGTTAAGGGGAGGCTGTGTGTGAGTGGATGACGTGGGGCAGAACAGCAGGTTAAATGCAGAACACTAAGTTAATTTGAATACTTATTATGTAAAATGCAGTACAATAGTTTAAGGCGATGGATGACAGAGAAGAATGTGCGAGAATTGGCGTTCAAAAGCATGTGAAATTCTAAAACTGTACCAGAAAATGGTGGGACGGTATAACTGATTACTTAATTTGTTATCAAAGGTGGTACAGTAGTTAAAGGAAATGAGAGTGATATGGAAAACCACTTAGCAGAGCAATAGGTTAAGTGCTGACAGAGGCCCAAGCATTTGTTTAAGACATTCAGAGTACAGTGCCCAACATTAAGTTACACAACATGTTTGTTCCACGTAATTACTTCTTACAAGACCTACATGTTTCCAAACAGCTGAGATTTATGTGTGAGAGAAATCCAACCCCCACAAACCGATTTTTTTTATATAAAAACAATATACTTCCGAATTTCCTGTTATGAGACTCTTCCTCTCCACCACCAGACCGCCATCTTAGATTATGTCATGGAAGAGACGACAGCGCCGTCTTGTGGCGGTACTGCATACTAGGTCTGTTGGACTTTGGAGCTCATGCTGACCAAACTGTTTCCTGCCATTTTCCCCAGTATCTTGGATTATGTCACAGAACAGACGACAGCGCTCTCTGCTGGTGGTACTGTGTACGAGGTCAATTGGACTCCCAGACCTCATGGTTAACAGACTGGATGGAGGTACTGCCTCTAATTGTTTAAATAAATAATGCATGCAAAATAAAGTCTTATGCCCAGCACAGCTTAAGCCCTCTTCCAATCATTTCCTAGGAAGAGGTGTCAGTCGGATGACTTAGGTTAGTGGAGGTAGTCCAAGTTCCCTTTTTTTCTTGCCATTTTCTTAGGTTAGTAGAGGTTGCATTATCCTGATGGAATTTGAACTTCCTACCAGCCGGCATGGCAGGGGGGGGGGGGGGACACGGTACTTTCCCACCAAAGATCTTAATTAACTGGACAATTTAACTAAGTAGTCATTCAAATTGATAAGACTGAAATGGGGGCCTATTCCAATAACTCAGACCTGAAAGTATATCTGTCGCATTGAGGGGAGTTTTGGGGAATGGGAGGGGGAAGGAGGGACAATAGGTTAAGTGCAGTGACATGCAAAACCACTTAACAGAATAATAGGTTAAGGACCTGTCAATCAAAGGAGAACAGTAGGTTAAGTACCTGTCAATCAAAAGAGAACAATATGTTTGCCTCTGAATGCGTACCTGCCCCTGATGTAGGCAACCTGCACTAACAAAATGCACATGCGCCGGCCCAGTTCCGCTACTGACAGGGACAGCAGGAACAATTAGTGATACTCCAAGTACCCTCCGCCATACACCGTCAGGTGGCTTGTGGAGTATTGATGTGGATTTAGATGATTAAAGTATTGCTGTAGTTGCAGTATTTCTCTGTCAGAGTGAGTGACAGGTCACTACAAAAAGAACTTTTGCCAATGTCCAAAGTGCAACAATGCAACTTCATGGGGAGGATTACATTCCGTTATAGAGAGGACTAGCTAATATACCTAACATTTAGGAATTAAAAGTACCGTGTGCCTCCTTAGGTGAGTGGTTAGAAAGTCTGACTGTCATGTAACAGGTCCCGGTTTCGATTCCCGATCAGATGCTGCGTTGTCCTCATAATCGTTTTATCATCATCGACGCGCAAATCGCTCAGTGTGAGATTGCCTGAACAGACTTACAAGTCGGCTGCCAAACTTACCCATCATGCCTTACGATCATTTCGTATTTCACTAGATGTGCCCTTCAGCGATGGAATGTAAGGGAATTTAGTAATGGTACGGAAACTCACAGACAGTGTTATTTACGCGCAACGCTTGTTTTTCAGAGAAATATGTTACCCACACAATTCGTCGAATTTACTGACTGACTGTTAGCGATATGAATTGGGGGTATCTTGCCTGGTATCATCTTGTTCAGAAACTTGTAGGGAAATAATCCCACTGGATTAAGTTTCCATAAGGCTGTTCCACTGGATGTAAAATGTAACGGATCGAGTTTTGTATCGACAAAACCAGCCTCCAGGATCTTTTTGAATAGTCTGGTTTCTCAAATATCACAAGCACGGCCCTATGTGCGGTCTTGCCTAAGATCCACAGCTGCGGTAGTCGGTGCAGCAAAGCAACGCTTTTAAAAGCGTGTTTCAATTTATTGCGTTTTCTTACTGTTACGGCTTTAAACTTTACGAGCCCATTACAGACTTTACTGATTGTATCCCTATTTTTTGTTTTACATCGTACAATTACCATCGAAGTATGTGTGTACGCCTACAGCAGCGACATTTGGCGAGCCGGCAACACAAACATTTCGTGGCTACTGTACGGCAGTTTGTACTGAACAGTAGTGCAGCTGACAAGATGACTCCTGTGTTTACCGTTACTCATATATGTGTGACGATGCTGGCTCTCACTTTATGCTTAGCTTCTGAGTATACCACCATGGCTCCAGTACATTAGGACATGTGTTTTTATAAATCAGGTATGCCTCGCCATATCTAAAGCGCATAGTTTTCACACATACGTCAGTAATACTTTTCATCATAATCTATTTTATTGTTTGAAGCAGTTTTACTTCTGCCAGTACCTCGTCTCCTACGTTCCAAACTTTACAGAAGCTCTCCTGCGAACCTTGCATCACTCCTGAAAGAAAGGATATTGCGGAGACATGGCTTAGCCACAGCCTGGGGGATGTTTCCAGAATGAGATTTTCACTCTGCAGCGGAGTGTGCGCTGATATGAAACATCCTGGCAGATTAAAACTGTGTGCCGGACCGAGACTCGAATTCGGGACCTTTGCCTTTCGCGGGCAAGTGCTCTACCAACTGAGCTTCCTAACCACGACTCACGCCCCGTCCTCACAGCTTTACGAGTTCGAGTCTCGGTCGGGCACACAGCTTTAATCTGCCAGGAAGTATCACATCAGCGCACACTCCGCTGCAGAGTGAAAATCTCATTCTGGAAACATCCCCCAGGCTGTGGCTAAGCCATGTCTCCGCAATATCCTTTCTTTCAGGAGTGATGCAAGGTTCGCAGGAGAGCTTCTGTAAAGTTTGGAACGTAGGAGACGAGGTACTGGCAGAAGTAAAACTGTGAGTACCGGGCGTGAGTCGTGCCTCGGTAGCTCAGATGGTAGAGCATTTGCCCGCGAAAGGCAAAGGTCCCGAGTTCGAGTCTCGGTCGGGCACACAGTTTTAATCTGCCAGGAAGTTTCATATCAGCGCACACTCCGCTGCAGAGTGAAAATCTCATTCTGGAAAACCCTTCTTGGTGTGCAGCCGCATCATGATATACAAGGTGGTCGGAAATTCCCAATACAAACTTCTAGGACATGTAGAGAGTAGTGAGTACATAACATTTTGAATAGGAACCCATGTCCGGAAACGTATCGTTTCCGTTCTAAGACAGTTTCAATGCAGATGATTATCTTATCCACACCCACGTGAGGAATTTACTTAGGCGTGATATAGTACAATTGTTGCAATCCATTTGAAAAGAATACTGACTCGTTCCGTTTTTACTTACGCATTTGCATTACAACTTACACCTTATGGTTTACATTAGTCGCCAACAGCAAGAACCCAGGATCTACGGCACCAGCCGCAGCGTACCGAAGCATTACAACAGCGGCTCGATGTGGCGACCACCAACGTTGTTACACACATTTGTAACTCCGAAGCATGTTCTGGTACACTCTCTCCATCCCACCTTCAATGTCTTGTGCAGCGTCCAGAACTCGTGCCAGCAGATCTTCCTCTGTCTCTACAGGTGTCCCATAAATTAGGCTCTTCATACGACCCCACAAGAAATAGTCCACTGCCGGCCGGGATGGCCGAGCAGTTCTAGGCACTACAGTCTGGAGCCGCGCCACCGCTGACGTCGCAGGTAAGAATCCTGCCTCGGGCATGGATGTGTGTGATGTCCTTAGGTTAGTTAGGTTTAAGTAGTTCTAGGTTCTAGGGGACTGATGACTTAAGTCCCATAGTGCTCAGAGCCATTTTTTTTGTAGTCCATAGGGGTTAAATCCGGCGATATGGCAGCCAGGCGGTTAGACCACCATGGCCTATTGATCTTTCACCATACCGTCTGTTGAGGTGTCTCCGGACAGCCAGTGAAAAGTGAGGTGGTGCCCCACCATGGTGAAACCACATTTGCTGACGGACATTCAATGGCTCAGCTTCCAAGAACGGGTCCACTACGTGTTGTAGGAAGATTCAAATGGCCCAAATGGCTCTGAGCGCTATGGGACTTAACTTCTGAGGTCATCAGTCCCCTAGAACTTAGATCTACTTAAACCTAACTAACCTAAGGACACCACGCACATCCATACCCGAGGAAGGATTCGAACCTGAGACCGTACCGGTAGCGCGGTTCCAGACTGTGTAACTCCGGAAATGCATATCCTCCTATTTCCATCTATTGTACTATTATTTATTTTCCTTGTTTTGTTACTTCAAGATATGACATTTGTGTCTCTTTATATATTGTAATTGTTTTACTGTTTGTATATATATATTTATGCACTCATGTCGATGTATAATTGGTTTGTTTCGTAAATATTATTTGTATTTTTACGCTGGGTCTTGCCTAGGGAAAACTGCTATCGAACGATTACATCGATGGGTCGTGTGAAGAATCAAAGTGTGTAGGATCTTTGGTAGTGTTAACTCTGCTGCGTGGAGCGCGGGCAGAGCTGAGAGAGTCTGGCTGGAGTAGCGAGTGGAGCAGGTGTGTTGTGTGATGCTCCCGCGAGTTGCCGCGCTTTCGGGGTTTGGCAGCATGTAATTGCGCTCGACTCGCGATGATAGTTTCTGACATGGTGTCGCGGATGGGAAGCATTAGCTGGCGCACATCAAGAGCCCGTTTCGCCTGGTGACCGTGTCGAGAAGAAGGCGCGCCAACATCCAGCTTCTGCAACAGCGACGGCCGACAATGAGTGACTGTCGCCACCTTCTCGATCGACGGCTTCAAACCTTCAATCAACCAACAAGGAAGACTAAAAGCACGTAAAGTTTCAGAACTGTATGGCAGACCTCAGCTTTTCAAATTGTTCCATTTGCCTCGCAGAATTACAGCAACTTAGCATGAACCTTTGTTGCTCATTGTCCCAATTGCATTGCCAAGCAGGGTCCCTTCCTTTTCCGAAATGAGCCCGAGGGTCGTTGAAATTCAAACGCCAGCATCATTCGATGTCACTGCTTTAATTTCAAAGTTCAGTTAAGGTATTCATAGCTGGCTACAATATTTGGATTACACAAGCACAAATTAAGAGTGCGAGTTTTGTTGCCGTATTTTAGCTTACCTGTGACTGCAGCTCAGCTTGGTACGTACTAAATTTTACTATTGTTAATTGTTCAGAATCATTTAATTCAAGTTCAAAGTTAATTCTCTTATTTCTAAATTGCGTAGATCCAAGTAGCTTTTGAAATGATTGTTGAGGTAGTCCAAGACTAACCTTATTTTACTGAATGACGATGTGCTTCAGAAAGAAAGCTCACTATTAACTTCAGTCACTAAATTAACTTTAAATTTTCCAGTTTTATTAATTCTTTTGCTAAATTAAGTCAGAGTGTAGCGAAATTTATTACTTCTGACAAACTTTCAGTTTTCACACTACACGTGTCAACCTTCAGTTGCCACGCTTCTAGTGCTAATTATATGTGTAATTACCTTTCTTTTTCAGTTACCATAGTAATTGTCCTTAGGACTGGCGACCGTAATTTCCCCCAAATCTCAAATATCTAATTACCGCTAGTTACTTGTTAACGTAACGGTCGCACATTTACTTTCTTCATTAACTTTACCCCTTTTCAAAATTAATTTCCACCAGTTTCATTTGCATTTTTCCTTTCATTTAGATGTAACCCTTTCCTCCCTCTTTACCGACAGATTAACTTCGGTGACGATTGCTTTTCCCAAATTTCCATTAGGTACACGCGGTTTAATTTTTCACTGTCATTAAAGTCGATAAGTGAGGGGGAGGTTACACGTGGCGACCGTGACAGGATAATCTTCAAATCTGAGGTTGTTCTGGACACGAATTTTGCATTGTACAAATCTCGTAACAAAGTACTGGTTACGAAATGGCCGTTACGTCAGCGAGAATAAGTAGTGGGAGTAATCCTAATTATGTTTGAGATTTGGCATTTATATTGAAAATTATTAAAATGAGTGAAGGCAACAATTACCAAAATTTGGTAGACTTGGATACGGAACAATCGGTCGAACAGTGGGAAACGCGCACCGCGATACCCATTGTTCAGGGGCAGGAGGGTAGCATGAAAGACGCGACCACCGAAACGCAACAAAGAGCAGAAATGGAATTCCAAACTTTAGAAAATGTTTCCGAATCGGAAGTGAAAATCACATCTGAATTCCTTGATGACGAATACGGGGGGAAAATTAAAGAGGAAGCCGCTGCGGAAGTAAAACCGGTAGTTTGCGGGAATTTAACTGATTTATTGAATGTTTTGATTAACGAGATGAAGAGTCAATCGGCCAAGCAAGAAGATCAGGCTGCCAAGCAAGAAGCTCAGTCTGAAAAATTTGAACGGATGCTAGACAATCAGAACAAAGCTATTAACGTCGTTATCAACAATGTTGGAGTTGTTAACACAAAAGTTGATAAAATCAAAGAAGATATTGTTGTAATTAATAGCGAAATCGGTAATCTTAAACAGGAAATGATAGGCGTTCAGGCGGAAATTGCGAGCATAAATACTCGTTTTAATTCCGAAATTAGCAGAATCGAGAAAAGTGTAGGAGAATCAGTTGCTCCGATCATCGAGAATAAGGTGACGGAACAAATTCAATTAGTGAAAAAAGAGGATCAAAAGAAGGTGGAAACTTTAAAGGCTTTAGTATCCGAAGTAGATACCAAAGTGACGAAGCAGGCTAATACCTGCGAAGAGAAAAGAAGGGAAGTAGAAACGCTTGCGACAACCACTTGCCAAGTAATTACGAGAGTGTCGGAATTAGAAAAGAAACTTGACGAAAAACAGAGCTATGTGCCAATCTATGCACATAGTTCGGAATTGTTGACGAAAGAGGAGCGGTTCGACCCCTTGAAAAAAGGCGGTATACACGCGACGGATTTCATTAAGAATTGTGAAAGAGTTTTACTCAGATCATGGACTAATGAGAGAAAAATTAATGCGGTTATTGATGTGTTGGCTGGTGATGCCAAGCGTTGGGGCTTAAACCTCAACATTACGAACCTGACTTTTGACGAGTTTAGAAATTTGTTTCTGGCTGAATACTGGTCATAGCAAAAACAGCAAAGTGTCTGGCGCGAATTTGTCGTATCGAGGCCTCTCGATGCGAATTCGCGCGGTTCGATGAAGGAGTTTTGTGAGGGCTGGATCCGCAAGTTGGAATACTTGCGTGATCGCCGCACGGAATCCGAAATAGTCTGGGAACTCTACAGAAAGCTTCCAGATGATACAAAACGCTACGTAGGAAGCAATTACAGAACAATAAATGATTTCCTGGAAAGAGTGGAGGACGAGGACAGTTGGCGCAATAATCGCGATAGTGGTAGAGGCCGTGGTAACAACAACGGGTACCACAGCAACCACAACAACGATAACCATGGGAATAATGTATACCGCAACCATGGCAGCAATGACAATAATGGTTCGGACCGTAATAACAATCGGTACAATGCAAATAATAACAGGAATAACGGAAACCAGTATCATACTAGCGTGATACGGTCTTCGCGCAATAGTAATAACGTCAGAGGGTGTGATAAGCCGCCTCAGCAGCATCCGGAGAGCGTATCTGCTGGGACGAGACAGGGAAACCATTAGCCGCGCCGGTGAGGGGCCGACCGGGCGTGGTGAAACTTTGGCGGCCCAATAACAGGAGAAAACCCAGGTGTCGTCGTTATGAAAATTCCGTATGGAATAATCAACGGCGGGAGAGTGTGCCAGTGTTAAGAGAAGGGAGTGCGCCCATAAGTAGTAGATCAGCTGTATACACGGCAGTAGGAAGTACATTCACTGTCAGTGAGAACAATTTAAGTAGTGTTCCGGAAATCGATTATAATGTGGCAGCTGTAATACCAACAGTGGAACTGGAAATTGAGTTTAAGAATGATTCGCAATTGTTGAGAGAAGATCAGATGTCGGATAACACGTCCGTCATTGAGCGAGGGGATGCAGAGAGGGATGAGGTCTGGTTAAGGCAGTTCGGTCGCTTATACGACGAACTAAGAGATTATAGGGGCCTGTATGGGAGAAGTGTTTATGGGGAGCGCGTGAAGGATTTTCCGCGTCTCGTCCCGCAGGAAGACAGCGTTTGTGAACTGATAGAAAGTTCTGGCCCTAACCGGCAGACTTTACTAGAAATAGTTGATGTTAATGTGGAGCACGAGCAAGATTCGTCGTGTCTCGTCCCGCAAGAGTTGGATGTTGAAGTAGTAACGGAAAGTTCTGGCCCTAACCGGCAGACTTTACCGAAAGTTATAGTGGTAGAAGTAGCCGACCCATCCGACGCAAACCTCCAGTTTAAACGTTACGAGAGTATTAAGGAGAAAGATTACGAAAATTTTAGTGATAGCCGGACACGATTGGTAGAAAAGCACGTAGATTACAGCGTGTATGAGCTTAGAGCTGACGTTATACAGTCAGACGATAGCAGTGTGGGTTGCGCAGATCCAGAGGAAGTAATTTCAGATGCTACTGGGCACATTCTTCCAGGTAGATTGGCAGATGAGATCAATCTGACCAAAGTGGAATCAACGAAGGTGACAATTAGTGAATTGATAGCAAAGCAACACTCACTAGTTGACGAGTTACAGGAAAAGGTTTCGGTATTGGAGGCGAAGCTAGAGACTAAGCCTCAGGACAAACGTGTTGAAATTAAAACTGTATGTGAACAGAGGCTGAAAAAGCCGCCAGATAAGCCGGATTTGGGATCAAAGCCGGATGGTTTTTTCTGGAATGACCTGGATATAGACGAGGATTTACTGTGGGAAAATAAAGAAACAGTCGAGGACAAGTGTAGACGGGTAGTAGTGTCTGTTAATATGCACGGCCTACAACTAAACGTGTTGATTGACACCGGTGCAGAATTGAGTGCTGTATCTGGGAAAATATTTGAGTTACTGAAAAACAGACCCGGCATCGTAGTTATGCCAGTAACAGGAGTGAAAATTATCGGTGCTACTGGGAAGGCCAGTAAACCGGTCACAAAACAGATTTTTGTCAACTTCGAGATATGTGGGGCACAATTTGAGCAAGAGTTTGTCGTCGTGCCCGACTTAACTACGGAAGTAATTATCGGGTTAGATTGGCTATTAAAGTACCGTGCAGTGATTAATTGCGAAAGCAAAACTTTGACATGTACGTCCCAAGATAAAACAATAGTAGTTAGTTTTGACGAGGCAGGAGACGGTGTGCATAGGCAATACCAGCCTATACGCATTGTTAACTGGCCCAATGGTATTGACGTAGGTATGAATTTGAACTACTGTAATGTGAGGAATCTCGGCATTGACAATAGTATAGAAAGTGAATTGGAAATTATTGTAGACGGTGTGTCAAACGTAACACACGAACAAAGACGAGGCCTGTATGAAGTAATAATGAGGAATAAGAGTGTGTTTTCAGACAAACCGGGACTTATGGAAGGATATAAATGCAAGTTGCACGTAATTCCGCACGAACCATTCTTCGTGAGACCGTATGCTATACCGCTGTCCAAAAAGGAAGCAGTGCAACGGGAGATAGATAAGATGATCGAATGGGGAGTGATTGAAAGAAGTACGAGTCCATATAATAACGGTTTGGTCATTGTAGCAAAACGGGATGGTAGTGTGCGTATTGTGATTGACGCACGCACGTTGAATAGGGTCGTTCAACGCGAAACAGACGGACCAGAGAGTATGGAGGAGATTTTGCAACGTTTTCATGACGTTAAGTTCATGACTAGCCTCGATCTGACGGCTAGTTACTGGCAAATAGAACTCGAAGAAGAATCTAGGCCATACACCGCCTTCTTGTTTGCGGGCAGGTGTTATCAGTGTAGAGTACTGCCGTTTGGACTTAATATATCTGCGTCCGTATTCATCAGGGCCCTAGATGAAGTGCTAGGACCGGCTTTGAGTTCAAGATTAACTGTATATGTTGACGACCTATTGTTGGCCAATGCCACTTGGCATGACCATTGTGACCTGTTAGATGAAGTTTTTAGAGCATTGCGCCGTGGCGGAATGACTCTAAAGCTAAAGAAATGCGAATTTGTGAAGCAGGAACTGAAATTTTTAGGGCATGTAATTACCACTGCTGGTATTACGAAAGACCCAGAGAAACTAGAGGCAATAAGGAATTGTCCTCCACCCAAGTCTAGGAAACAGTTAAAAAGTTTTCTGGGGCTCACAGGATTTTACCGTAAATTTGTGAAAGGACAAGTGTTTAATGATGAAAATTTGAATAACCTCTTACGCAAAAATGTTCCGTTTGTGTGGACTGACGGGTGTCAGACCGCTTTCGAGAGATTAAAAGACGAGTTGTTAAGATCTAACATACTATTTCATCCTGATTTATCGCTACCCTTCCATCTGGGAACGGATTCGTCGAATTACGGGGTGGGGGTAGACCTGTTCCAAGAAGTTGGTAAAGGAGAGGATAAGGAACACCGGACGATAGAGTTCGCGAGTCGAACTTTATCAAAAAGTGAGCGAAACTACACGATTTCTGAGAAAGAGTGTCTCGCTATCGTGTGGGGATTCAAGAAGTTCAAGGGTTACCTATGGGACCGTAAGGTGATTGTTCATACGGACCATAAGGCGCTCACTTACCTGAAGGATTGTAAACTACTTCACGAAAGACTGACTAGGTGGTCGTTGTATTTACAGCAATTTAACTATGACATCTGTTACGTAAAAGGGACCGACAATTGCGTAGTGGATGCGCTGTCGCGGTTGCCCGAGTCTAATCAAGGTCCATTGAAAGATGAGGCAGATGGAGTGGTCAAATTGTGCTATTTTAAAGAAGTTGAGGGACGTAAATTAATAATGAACATCTGTAAGAATCTACGTCGTCATCAGAACGAGGATGGTTGTTTAAATATGGTGAAAACCCGATATGATGAAAAGAGTCCAGAAGGAGAGAAATTAAGGAAGTATTACAAGATATACGATCATATCTTGTACATACGTAAGGGTGAAGATAGTAATATTTGGCGGGTTTGCTGGCCCACCAAATACGTCACGGAAATAATAGACTACTACCATTTGGCGTATGGTCACTGTGGACCAAAGAAATGTACGGAAAAGCTGAGTGAAGTAGTGCATTTTAACAACATGTTAAAACGAGTTACTGACAGAGTGAAAACTTGCGATTTATGTCAGAAGGTGAAGGTTACCAACTGTACGAGTCGTGGTCCTATGCAAAGTATAAGGCCTAACGGCACCTTTGAGTTACTGTGCGTGGACTTGTACGGACCTTTGCCCAAGTCATCAGGAAACTTTGCCTACATTTTAGTAGTGCTAGAAGCTTTTTCCATCAAACTATACCCGATTAGGAAAGCTACAGCCAAAGCGGTCTATAGCAAGCTTGTGAACGATTATTTTGTTCATATTGGTAAGCCCAAGGCGATTCTATCAGACAATGGCGCACAATTTACTTCTAAGTTGTGGAATGAAGGCATGGAAAGTAATGGGGTCGAGGTGATCCATATTTCTGCTTATTGTCCGGCTGGGAATCCCGCTGAGATGTATACGCGCGAGCTAGGCCGACTGTGCCGTACCTATTGCCATCACAACCATACGGCATGGGGCAAATATGTAGCAGTATTTGAGAGAATTATGAACACCTTGAGACATGAAGCGACGGGATTTTCTCCAGAGGAAATCCTGTTGGGTGACAGAAGTAAAAGTTTAGTGGAAGAGATAATCAAATTCCCTCCACGGATTAACATTAGTATTGGTGTGAAAAAAGATCGTTTGCGAGAAGTAATGAAGCTTAAAGCCGATGCTCGCATACGTCGTCATGACGCTAAAGCGCGTTTTGCTACGTTTGCGATCGGAGACTTAGTACTTGTAAAAGCTCATGAGAAATCGAGCGAGATAGACAATGAAATCTCTAAATTTAAGTTTGTTTATAATGGACCATATAAAGTCATTGGTATACCTCACACAAATGCTTATTGCTTAGAGTATCCAAGCTCTGGAAAACTATTAGGTATACGGAACATTGTAGACTTGAAATTGTACCGACCTAGCATCGATTAATACCACACAATGGGTAATTTATACAGTAGGTAAAATAGAGTGTACGATTTAACGATTTGCTAGATTGCCATGCTTTTGCCTGACCTAGAGGTCATTAAAGAAGTTGTAATTAATAAGTAATTAATGTTGATTAAATGATTTAAGAGATACTGAATATTAATCAATTTTAAAACCAAGCTGCTAGTTTAAGTGTTCAGATGAGTCACAGTAGATTAAGGAATGTAAATATGATTTTGTAAATAGCTGTAAGATTCCATAAATATGTGATTTACTAGTCATTGGCGATGTACTTAGACGCTGTTTTAAGTTTCAGGCTAGTACATGCGTGTGATGATGGACAGTGTTGAGTTATCCACTGTGATAGCGTTTATGGACTCCTTGAGATTACTCGGGAGTGAGTTTTACCGAAAGAATTCAGTGAAACGGACGTTCTGGAAATGCCGTTACAAGGGCGAGAGAGATCAAGCGTGCCGCACAGGCGGGCGCAACAATACTGGCGGGGCGGAGCCGCTGTCGGCTCTTGTGCCGCTGTTGGCTCTTGTGCCGCTGTCGGCATTCTTTGTACTTGCGAGTACGGAAGGCGGAATTGTTTTTCTTCCTGGACAGCTGAAAGAATTCTGTTGTCAATATTTATGTTTTTGTCGATCTGCTGTATATTATTTTCTTGTTTAGCGTTAAGTGCACACTCATGACGAGTATATTAATTATGAAAAGTTTATATAAAATACATATTCTATGTAATTAATTATTAATTTGCGTATTTTGATATACCTGTTTTCTATGACCATGTAATCTGATTAATTTTGTAAATAGCATTCCATTTCTTGATACTGCTAGGAATTTGGAATTTTAGAATAGCTAAACCATTTTCTATATCTTCTATGAATTTTAATATGTTGCCAACCTGCTTTATTTTCTGCAAGATGACAGAGTAGAATAAGATTAGGAGTGTCTCAACTCAATTATTATGGTCTAAAAATTGATTTATGATTAATTAGACGAATGCTACATTTTGTTGATGTTTTGAGCATATGCATTTCCGCTGTTTCTTTTTTGGGACATTTTCTGAGTCTGTTTACGTTACACGAACATCCTCAGACAATGTGGGGCACGTGTAACGCCGGAAATGCATATCCTCCTATTTCCATCTATTGTACTATTATTTTTTTCCCTTGTTTTGTTACCTCAAGATATGACATTTCTGTCTCTTTATATATTGTAATTGTTTTACTGTTTGTATATATATATTTATGCACTCATGTCGATGTATAATTGGTTTGTTTCGTAAATATTATTTGTACTTTTACGCTGGGTCTTGCCTAGGGAAAACTGCTATCGAACGATTACATCGATGGGTCGTGTGAAGAATCAAAGTGTGTAGGATCTTTGGTAGTGTTAACTCTGCTGCGTGGAGCGCGGGCAGAGCTGAGAGAGTCTGGCTGGAGTAGCGAGTGGAGCAGGTGTGTTGTGTGATGCTCCCGCGAGTTGCCGCGCTTTCGGGGTTTGGCAGCATGTAATTGCGCTCGACTCGCGATGATAGTTTCTGACATGGTGTCGCGGATGGGAAGCATTAGCTGGCGCACATCAAGAGCCCGTTTCGCCTGGTGATCGTGTCGAGAAGAAGGCGCGCCAACATCCAGCTTCTGCAACAGCGACGGCCGACAATGAGTGACTGTCGCCACCTCCTCGATCGACGGCTTCAAACCTTCAATCAACCAACAAGGAAGACTAAAAGCACGTAAAGTTTCAGAACTGTATGGCAGACCTCAGCTTTTCAAATTGTTCCATTTGCCTCGCAGAATTACAGCAACTTAGCATGAACCTTTGTTGCTCATTGTCCCAATTGCATTGCCAAGCAGGGTCCCTTCCTTTTCCGAAATGAGCCCGAGGGTCGTTGAAATTCAAACGCCAGCATCATTCGATTTCACTGCTTTCAATTCAAAGTTCAGCTGGCTACAATATTTAGATTGCACAAGCACAAATTAAGAGTGCGAGTTTTGTTACCGTATTTTAGTTACCTGTGACTGCAGCTCAGCTTGGTACGTACTAAATTTTACTATTGTTAATTGTTCAGAATCATTTAATTCAAGTTCAAAGTTAATTCTCTTATTTCTAAATTGCATAGATTCAAGTAGCTTTTGAAATGATTGTTGAGGTAGTCCAAGACTAACCTTATTTTACTGAATGTCGATGTGCTTCAGAAAGAAAGATCACTATTAACTTCAGTCACTAAATTAACTTTCGATTTTCCAGTTTTATTAATTCTTTTGCTAAATTAAGTCAGAGTGTAGCGAAATTTATTACTTCTGACAAACTTTCAGTTTTCACACTACACGTGTCAACCTTCAGTTGCCACGCTTCTAGTGCTAATTATATGTGTGATTACCTTTCTTTTTCAGTTACTATAGTAATTGTCCTTAGGACTGGCGACCGTAATTTCCCCCAAATCTCAAATATCTAATTACCGCTAGTTAATTGTTAACGTAACGGCCGCACATTTACTTTCTTCATTAACTTTACCCCTTTTCAAAATTAATTTCCACCAGTTTCATTTGCATTTTTCCTTTCATTTAGATGTAACCCTTTCCTCCCTCTTTACCGACAGATTGACTTCGGTGACGATTGCTTTTCCCAAATTTCCATTAGGTACACGCGGTTTAATTTTTCACTGTCATTAAGGTCGATAAGTGAGGGGGAAGTTACAACTGTAGCGCCTAAAACTGCTCGGCCACCCCTGCCGGCTCTTGTAGGAATATGAGTATGTGGGACCCGTGAGTTTGGATGGAAGGAGGTATGGTCGAATCACATGACCGTCCAGAATAGATGCCCACACGTTAATTCCAAACCTGTCTTGAAATCCCTGAACATGCGTGGTATGAGGATTTTCGTCCGCCCAGACATGGCTATTTCGATCATTCAGAACACAATCCCTTGTGAACCGACATTCATCTGTGAAGAGAACTCGACGTGGAAACAAGGGCGCGTCGATGCGATGGTGCAGGAACCATGTGCAGAAGGCGACGCGTTGTGGAAAGTCTGCTGGACCCAAAGCGTGTACCGTTTGTAAATGGTTCAAATGGCTCTGAGCACCATGGGACTTAACATCTATGGTCATCAATTCCCTATAACTTAGAACTACTTAAACCTAACTAACCTAAGGTCATCACACAACACCCAGCCATCACGAGTCAGAGAAAATCCCTGACCCCGCCGGGAATCGAACCCGGGAACCCGGTTTGTCAGTGGTGCGGATGTAATCGTTGCTCATGCAGGACGTCCAAGACGGTACTGTGACTCACTGCCATTGTACGCGCAATTGTTCGTGAACTCGTTGACGGGCTGTCTTCAAATTCTGGAGTGCGGCGTTGCCGTGGAACACCACAGTCCTGCCTCCTCACGGTGGAGGTACCCGTTGTGTAACTTGGGCAAACAGTTTGTGCGCTGAAGTGTGGCGGTGTGGAAAACGTTCGCGATACAGCTGACTAGCACCTCTTCCGTTACCTTCAGCTTCGCCATAGACAAGGAGCGTGTCTGTGTACTGCACCATGTTTCCTCTACCGGTGATGCACAGGTATTGACTCGGTCTCACTGCAAAGCGGACAGTAGGTGACATCTGGGGATCCTCTGTCGTCGTACACACGTCATCGTGTCTACCCTGTTGTATGCCAGGACAGGGAACTCTGAGACCTTTCACTTCCCCTAAGCAGACGTTGACGAGGTACACATCTGAACTGAAACTGTCGTAGAACAGAAGCGATACGATTCCGGACATGGGTTCTATTCAAAATGTTCTGTACTCGCTACCCTCTACAGGTCCTAGAAGTTTGTAACGGGAATTTCCGACCGCTGTGTATATTCCTTAAAGTAATACCCGACGTTTCGGCCGGCCGGGGTGGCCGAGCGGTTCTAGGCGCTACAGTCTGGAACCGCGTGACCGCTACAGTCGCAGGTTCGAGATGTGCGTGTTGTCCTTAGGTTAGTTAGATTTAAGTAGTTCTAAGTTCGAGGGGACTGATGACCTCAGAAGTTAAGTCCCATTACGCTCAGAGCCATTTTGAATCGACGTTTCGGCATTGTTGAAGCTGGCTTCCTAAGGCCCCACACGTTATAGTGCTGTTGCGTGCTTCAACTGTTTTCATTCCAGTAGATTCGACCTGTTTCCAGCTCACCTGCCGGTCTTACAACGTAACAAGGAGTTTATAATAACGGAAGAATGTTTTCCTTTCGTAATCGCCATTTACACCCAAACTTCAGTAATACGAATAAGAATATTAAGAAATTCAAAATAACGCTTCATAACAGGTGCTCGAAAGTCTGCCGCTCCGTAGTGTGACTGGATTAAATTTCGGGCAACAGCGAGAGGCAGCGGCGGCTGCTTCAGCTGTGTTTTCCGCGGCTACTGAGAGGCTGAAACCAAACACCGCGAACTCGAGTTTCAAAGTTAGTCTGCAGCAGTAGCAAGAGCAGCAGCGGCTCGACGCAGCCGCACGGAGCATAACATTAGACCTGGGCCGAGGGTTGTGCCTTGGGGGGGACCTGGTGGCAGCGGCGCGGCGCGCGGTCGCACTGCCTCTGGAGGGGTGGCGGTGCGTGCTAAGCAGAATGTACGAGGCGGGGCGCCGCTACACGGAAAACCTCTCCGGCAGATGACGTATTCCGCCCGCGTCCGCCGCCCAGCCGCAGTACTTGTTGCTGTGGCGGCGGCGGGGGCGGCGTCAGGGCGAGGAGGCGCCAACAGCCAGTCGGTGTGCCGGCGACACTCTGTCGGATAACTTCTGCCAGTAATGTGAAGCGGTTTGCGCTTGACGCGAGGAAACAAGATCCATTGACAAAGGGGCAGAGCACTCCACGTAAAAATTACTACGGTTAACAGTTAGACAGACTGAAAAGGGAGATGTTAAACAATGAATCAAGAGTGTAAAATTACGGATATTACATCGTCCATCTTTAATTTTTTACGTTGTTGTTGTTGTTGTTGTTGTTGTGGTCTTGAGTCCTGAGACTGGTTTGATGCAGCTCTCCATGCTACTCTATCCTGTGCAAGCTTCTTCAACTCCCCGTACCTACTGCACCCTACATCCTTCTGAATCTGTTTCCTGTATTCATCTCTTGGTCTCCCTCTACGATTTTTCCCCCCAGGCTGCCCTCCTCAACTAAATTGGTGATCCTTTGATGCCTCAGAGCATGTCCTACCAACCGATCACTTCTTCTAGTCAAGTTGTGCCACAAACTCCTCTTTTCCACAATCCTATTCAGTACCTCCTCATTAGTTATATGATGTACCCATCTAATCTTCAGCATTCTTCTGTAGCACTTTATTTCGAAAGCTACTATTCTCTTCTTGTCCAAACTTGTTATCGTCCATGTTTCACTTCCATAAATGGCTATGCACCATACAAATACTTTCAGAAACGACTTCCTGACACTTAAATCTACACTCGATGTAAACAAATTTATCTTCTTCAGAAACGCTTTCCTTGCCATTGCCAGCCTACATTTTATATCCTCTCTACTTCGACCATCATCAGTTATTTTCCTCCCCAAATAGCAAAATTCCTTTACTACTTTAAGTGTCTCATTTCCTAATCTAATTCCCTCAGCATCACCCGACTTAATTCGACTACATTCCATTATCCTCGTTTTGCTTTTGTTGATGTTCATCTTATACCCTCCTTTCATGACACTGTCCATCCCGTTCAATTGCTCTTCCAAGTCCTTTGCTGTCTCTGACAGAACATCTTATACCCTCCTTTCATGACACAGTCCATTCCGTTCAATTGCTCTTCCAAGTCCTTTGCTTTCTCTGACAGAATTACAATGTCATCGGCGAACCTCAAAGTTTTATATTTCTTCTCCATGGATGGTAATACCTACTCCGAATTTTTCTTTTGTTTCCTTTACTGCTTGCTCAATATACAGATTGAATAAAATCGGGGAGAGGCCACACCCCTGTCTCACTCTCTTCCCAACCACTGCTTCCCTTTCATGCCCCTAGACTCTTATAACTGCCATCTGGTTTCTGTACAAATTGTAAATAGCCTTTCGCTCCCTGTATTTTACCCCTGCCACCTTCAGAATTTGAAAGAGAATATTCCAGTCAACATTGTCAAAAACTTTCTCTAAGTCTACAAATGCTAGAAACGTAGGTTCGCCTCGCCTTAATCTAGCTTCTAAGATACGTCGTTGGGTCAGTATTGCCTCACGTGTTCCAATATTTCTACGGAATCCAAACTGATCTTCCCCGTGGTCGGATTCTATCAGTTTTTCCATTCGTCTGTAAAGAATTCGCGTTAGTATTTTGCAGCCGTGACATCTGTCAACTCCTGCTTTCTTTGGGATTGGAATTATTATATTCTTCTTGAAGTCTGAGGGAATTTCGCCTGTCTCCCACATCTTGCTCACCAGATGGTAGAGTTTTGTCAGGACTGGCTCTCCAAAGGCCGTCAGTACTTCTAATGGAATGTTGTCTACTACCGGGGCCTTATTTCGACACAGGTCTTTCAGTGCTCTGTCGAACTCTTCACACAGTATCGTATCTGCCATTGCATCTTCATCTACATCCTCTTCCATTTCCATAATATTGTCCTCAAGTCCCTTGTATAGACCGTCTATATACTCCTTCCACCTTTCTGCTTTCCCTTCTTTGCTTAGAACTGGGTTCCCATCTGAGCTCTTGATATTCATACAAGTGGTTGGCTTTTCTCCAAAGGTCTCTTTAATTTTCCTGTGGGCAGTATCTATCTTACTCCTACTGAGATATGCCTCTACATCCTTACATTTGTCCTCTAGCCATCCCTACTTAGCCACTTTGCCCTTCCTGTCGATCTCATTTTTGAGACGTTTGTATTACTTTTTGCCTGCTTGATTTACTGCATTTTTATATTTTCTCCTTTGATAAATTAAATTAAATATTTCTTCTGTTACCCAAGGATTTCTACTAGCCCTCGTTTTATTACCTATTAGATCCTCTGCTGCCTTCACTACTTCGTCTCTCAAGGCTAGCCATTCTTCTTCTACTGTATTTCTTTCCCCCATTCCTGTCAATTGTTCCTTAATACTCTCCCTGAAAGGCTGTACAACCTCTGGTTTAGTCAGTTTATCCAGGTCCCATCTCCTTAAATTTCCACCTTTTTGCAGTTTCTCCAGTTTTAATCTACAGTTCATTACCAATAGATTGTGGTCGGAGTCCACATCTGCCCCTTGAAATGTCTTACAATTTAAAACCTGGTTCCTAAATCTCTGCCGGCCACGGTGGTCTCGCGGTTAAGGCGCTCAGTCCGGAAGCGCGCGACTGCTACGGTCGCAGGTTCGAATCCTGCCTCGGGCATGGTTGTATGTGATGTCCTCATGTTAGTTAGGTTTAAGTAGTTCTAAGTTATAGGGGACTGATGACCACAGAAGTTAAGTCCCATAGTGCCCAGAGCCATTTGAACCTAAATCTCTGTCTTACCATTTTATCTCCAGGCTTCTTCCATGCATACAACCTTCTTTTATTTTTTACATAACTGAGAGCATTGTCAGGATCATCTTAAGGCTGTACACTCATGGATATGTGAGTGTGTGTGTGTGTGTGTGTGTGTGTGGGTATGTGTGTGTTTTACGAAGGAATTGTTGACTGGAGACTGAACCTTCACAGGCATGTGGCAAGGAAGGCAAACACTGTTGACTAGGTCGCCAAATAGCATACTCAAGCAGGATAACACAAGACCTCGTACTGCAGTTCTGATGACTAACGCTACAAGGAATGTACAGATCTTAGACAGGCCTGCCTGGTTGTCTCACTAGTCAGTCATAGAGCACGTCTGAATTGTGGTAGGAAGACGTGTACTTTCCTGACAGACTCCAGCTTGCGGTCCTTATTGTCTGACACAGAATTTGTATGAGATGCGGCGAGATATTTCTCAAGACGATATTCGGTGATTTTAGTTCCATGTCAGAAAGAATTCTGATGCATATTCGTCGCCATGGGTATACAACCTCAAACTGATGTTGACAGTGAACTTGAGTTTCGCAAGGAATGAAAGTCTGGATTAGGTGCAGATATTTTTATTGATGACTGAAGACAGTGTACAGAAGAACTTTAAATCAGTATCTGCTTCATTTTCAGGATAAAAATTATACATATTAGGAGTAGTACCTTTTAGATTGGTTAGTACTTCCCAGTACATGTGGCAAGTGCAAGACAAGGATTCTTATTTTTCCCTGGGCAGCAGGACAGCTGTTGAGTTATGAACGTCTGGATGCAGAACGGCTAGTCTGTGTCCTGAGGGGTACTCGACTTTATGATGCAGTCACGATCGCGCAGAAAAAATAACGAAGCAGTTTGTGTGCCATGCTTGCAGGAATATTGTTAGAAGACCAGAAAAATCAACAATAAGACCGAATTCGGTGTGTATTAATATCTACACTCACACTCATAACACTCTGTTTATTTACTCTATAACGCAATTCGTCGTAAATAATCAGTCATAGTTTGATTAATAATAGCGATGGCCGTAACTTGTTTTCACACATCATGAAAACCACACTTCTGGCAAGTTACCTTACAGAATCTTTTTTAACCAAGAGCTAAGCACCATCAACAAATTAGGTCCAGTCAGCGGTTACCAGTCATTTTAGTTAAAAGTGTACCCTGGAGGAAAAAAGAACGTAGCAGGCAACGGCAGTGGTACACGCCGCAACAGCTTTCAGTAATTATACATCCGTACTGCGAATCACTGACAATGTGTTACCAGAATAGGCAACATAATGAAACCAAGATTACATTGAAGTACAAAGACATACAGTCTTCCATGAATAAAAGCGAAGTGTATAACGTATTTTGCCAAGAGTGCGACCCATATAAGGTAGAATAAACAGGGAGATTAATATGAACGAGCTTAAATGAACATCGACGTTTTTTGAAAATGCGGAAAGCAGACCAACTTTGCAGAACAATGTTTTAACATATCTCACTGATATTCACACATGTCCAAGTATTAGATTCAGGATCGAGATGACGGTAAGTGTCAGGCTTTAAAATGATATAAGTTAGGGAATCATCGAGAGAACCACCAGGTACCTCGAATCAACTACCACGCTGAATTTACGTTGTCATCACAGTCGAATACTGCAGGAACAGTTAAACTAAAACCAAGTTCACCTGTACTTTTTCACCAGACATCATATGATGATTGATTATGTTCTTTGTACAAATAATTCTATCCTTAAACTTTGTGAAAATGATTCGAATAACAGCGACACTATTGTAGGTAGCACATGGTACCCTCATGTCGCTATCACCTGCAGATCAGTAAAATAGGCCTAATAAGCAGTACTCGATAAATATCTAATTACTTCGTTTAGCTGTCTGTGGTTTATTGTAAGATTGTGGCATTTAGAATTGCCCTTTAATTTCTTCGATGGCTGCAGATTCTTAGTTTTTTAGTACAGCATCGAACGTGAATAAGCTTCTGAAGAGATAACAATTCAAAACGGGCTTCTAACTGAAATCGTAGGGCGCCTTTAACAGAATAAAACCAAGAATATATGTTCCAACAAGAAAATACGTCGCCACAAATGAATGACTGATTTTCCTGTTGCTTTGTCCGCTGTCATCTTTCAGACCCTTCTGGTAGGCAGAACGAAAACCTGCGTCTCCTCCACCGGCCAGTCAGCCACAATGGTCGTCATCTGTTATCCGGCAGCCGCTGAAAGTCCAGCGATGGCTCTGCCGCCGAGGAGGACGTCCTTCAAAGCGATATCTCCGATAAAGCGTTTTATTCTCAACTGAGTTCTAGAAAGCATTATGTCCAAAGAGAAGAACTATATAGGTTTTAGAAAGCAATTTGTCATTCAAGAGGCTAGAATCTATAGCAGCAATCCATAAGAACGAGAAAGATTCATTAGTTACACTAAAATAATAAAGTACCTGCAGGAAAGGGAATAACTAACTCAAGGTTCAATAAAGACAGTGACATAAATCGCAACAGCAACTATGACCAATTTTAGAATTTTAAACGTCGTATGCGTACCGTCCACTGCAACATTTACATGGCAAGTCCGTATATCAAGCTTAGGTGTCTGGCAGACGGTTCAGCGAACCACATTCGCACTAATCCTCTGTTATTTCGCTCTCGAACGGCGCACGGAAAAAACCAACACCTACAGCTTTCCGCGCGAAATCTCATTTCCCTTGTTTTATTATCATGGCCGTTCCTCCCTATGTAAGTCGGCGACACCAAAATATTTTCGCATTCGGACGAGAAAGATGATGACTGAATTTTCGAGAGAAGATTCCGCCGCAACGAGAAACGGCTTTGTTTCAATGACGTCCACCCCAATTCTTTTATCGTGTCCATGACACTCTCTCCCCTCTTTCTCGATAACACAAAACTTGCTGCTCTTCTCTGAACTCTGTCGATGTACTCCGTTAATCCTAACTGGTAAGGATTCCAGATCGTGCAGCAGTACTCCAAAAGAGGACGGACAAGCATCATCTCTATAGTAGATGTGTTTCGTCTTGTAAGTGTTCTACAATAAAACGCAGCCTTCGGTTTGCTTTCCCCACAACATTTTCTGTGTGTTCTTTGCAATTTAACTTGTTCGTAATTGTAATTCCTAGATATTTAGTTGAATTTACGGCCATTAGATTCGACTGTTTCATCGGGTAAACGAAGTTTAACGGATCCACTTTAGCACTCATGAGGCTAATCTCACACTTTTTCGCTATTTAGTGTCAATAGTCAATTTTCGCACAGTACATATATTTTATTGAAATAGTTAGGATTTAGTTTTTATTTTCTTATCACTTTACTAGATGATAAACGACAACATCATCTGCAAACAACGTATGACGGCTGCCCCGATTGCCTCCTAAATCGTTTATATACATGAAGAACAGGAGAGCGGCTGTAACACTACCTTGGGGAACGCCCGAAATCACTTTTGTTTTTCTTTAAACAGTGTAAGACTGTGTTTGTAATTTTGGTATTTGAATAAATGGGAGTCGTATCAATTATACCATTTTTATTATAAAATCTTTACCTTCTTCTTGTTCCTTTGTCCCTCATCGCCAAAGAGTCGGCATGTTTATGAACGGATTTGGCGTGGTTAATGTAAGGGGTCTGAAGTAACCGTATCTAACAGTCAATACGCCTTGGGTCCTGGGCTCAAACCGTGTCATTACTTAAATTTTGAATAAGAATGATCAGCAATGGCGGCCGGAGACTACCAGCATAAAAAGTGACTTTCCTTCTACCAACAGCCTTGTCATGAAGGGCAGAGGAATAGATAGAGGTCTGGTTCATTCTTTTGCCATTGTGGTGGAAAATTGCGTTTAAGAGGCCGGAGAATCAGCATTGATCAACGGCATGAGAATACTGAAGGCTATGGAAACCAGTACCTTAAACGTACTTAACGTGCATCCAGTTGTCATGATGATCCCTCCACAAAAAAGATTTCCTATAATTTTCCCTTTAGATTTCTGGGAGGTACTGCCAGTGTGGTAGTGACCACGAGAAGAAGAATGATTAAGCAATGAGGTGTAACATTCTGCGAGAAATAGCGTGGAACATCAGAAGTTTGAACGTTGTAAGGAAGCTAGAAAATCAGAAAACGGAAATACAAACGCTCAGTCCAAATGTAGTGGGGGTCAATGAACTGAAGCGAGTAGGATAAAAGGAGTTCTGGTCAGACGAATTTAGCATAGCATCAACAGCAGCAGGAAACGGAATAGAGGGAGTAGGATTCTTTAAGAATAAGCATTTAGGACAGAGAGTGAACTAGGGTTCTTCTTCTTCCGTATCCGGATGCACCAATTATATCTTCCCTTCCCAGTACTTAGCAACGTAGTTTGCTTTGTCATTGACTTTCAAAATATCATCTTTATTGCATGTTATAGACATATCTGGGCAAATCAATAGGTGGTCCAAGTCCTGCATTGCTCCGCATTCACACCTATCGATATCACTGTAACCCCATTTAAACAGGTTTGATTTGCATCCAGTTACTCCAGTGCGCAGCCGGTTTAATGACCTCCAAGTCGTACAAGGTAGTTGAAATCCTGTGGGATTTCAGCCGGGCACGTTGTTTTCGGTGCTTATGCATTAGGTGTCGTGGATCATTCTTTTGTTTTGATCTTTCGATCTCGGCGGCTACTTGTCTGCGGATAGTGGGTGGTGCTATGCATATGATGGGATAAATGATGTCTGTGGGAGTTGGTTTGAGGCATCCTGTGGCAATACGCACAGTTTCGTTTACGGCGACGTCAACTTGCTTAGTGTGAGCAGAGTTCCTCCAAACTGGCGCCGCGTATTCCGCTGCTGAGATACTCAGCGCCAGACCCGTGGTGCGCAAAACATATGGTTGAGCTCCCCACGATGAACCTGCTAGCTTCCGCAGTATGTTGTTCCTGGCACAGACCGTTTTTTTAGTGTTGTGACAGTGCTGCTTAAAAGTTAGTGCTCTGTCCAGTGTTACTCCCAGGTATTTTGGGCTGTTTGTGTGATTCAGCTCTTCCCCTTGCCACATGACTCGGAGTTTCCGTTTGGCTTGTTTGTTCCTAAGATGGAAGGCGGATACTTGAGATTTACTAGGGTTTGGTTTGAGATTATTGCCTTCGTAATAGGTAGCAAGTTCTGTTAAGGCTCCTGTGAGATTCTCCTCCACTTGTTCAAAGGTTTTATCCTGAGTGGCCACTGCTGCATCATCAGCATATATGAACATTCGTGTCTGGTGGCTGATGGGAAGATCATTGGTATAGATGTTAAATAATATTGGAGCCAAGACACTGCCCTGTGCAAGTCCATTTTTCTGTGTCCTCCATCGGCTGTTTTTAGATTGTAAGGTTACATAGTAGCGTCTGTTCTGTAGCATGCATTGCACGAACATAGAAAGGGTGTAGTCCTTAGTGACATTATACACTTTCTGGGTAAGCAACTTATGGTTAACTGTGTCATATGCAGCACTGAGATCCAGGAATGCGAACTACGGTGTAGTTCAGTAACAGTGTTGCTCTCATGAGATTTGACAGCAGAGCAACACCAACAACCATAGTTCAGCTATAAACGCCAACGTCGCAAGCAGAAGATTACGAGGTAGAGAATATATATCAGGATACTGAATGGGTGAATCATTATGTAAAGGGGGATGAAAATCTATCAATCACAGGTGATTGGAAAGAAAATACCGTATTTTTCATGCATGTTTTTGTTCTTATAATTCTATAATGTGCTCGCAGTCTTTACTTATTCCTGGCATCTGAGGTGTACGAAATAAATCTTGTAAAATCACTTTCGAGTTTTGAAATACAGTGCAACATATCGTATTAATGGTATGAGAGAAATAGAGATATCAGTCGCAATTGGACACTGAAATAAATTCATTGCTGAAAAATGAAAATTTGTTGTTGACTAGGACTTAAACCTGAATTTACCGACTTACGCGAGTGGTCCCCTTAGCCACCTCTGCTGTCAGCACACGGTTCCCGTCCCACACAAATCCTCACCAGTACAAGTGTAGCGACCACGATCAGTTTCCTCATTGTCTGCCGCTTTACCCGATTCTCTCAACAGTTTGGACATAGTGTGCACCCGCACTGATGTTGTCATTGCCGTCGTGGCGCACATGTATCTACTATTATATGTGTGTTGTCTGTACTGTTGTATTTGTCCGACGTAACAGACACCACACTTACAGTAATATAAATCGTATCAATGTAGGAAACTGCTGTGATTGTGCAACAGTCACACTTATTGTTCTGACTGCAGCACTGGTTTCTTTTGAAGCAGTAGTTTATGACGCCAAAATTCTATTTTATTCATGAAAAAACTTCACTTGTCAAAATGTCCTCTATTACAGCTTAAATATTGACAATATTGTGTACTTCAATTATGTAACGCATGCTGCAGTGCTGTTCGTGTAACTGTGCTCTGCAATTAGATATGATGGCTATAATTAGTAATTCGATGCAGACGCCTCTCATTGGATAATTACCTGCGTAAATAAAAATGTGAGCAGCTCACTTGTTTCATCTCAGTAAGCGCTTTCATGTGAAGAGTCCCTCTTTTCTGTGGTTTAATTAGTACAAATGTTATTAACGTTAGTGTAAAAAGTCTTTAAAGATTCTCTCTTCTGTTAATAACTAATTGACAAGTATCTTCTACAGTGAATCCATTCATCAAAAGAACTGTCTCACTGAGCTCTCACGCATGTTGTGTCGTGCTGTGCTGTAAGTTCAGTGGTTCACTGCCCCACGTGAGCAAATATGTAGAACAGTGTCCAGTCCTTGTGCATACTGCAACGACGCTCGCGACATCACGTCCATGTGACGTCACGGCTGTGACACAAGCGATGTCTGTCGGTCTCCGCGGCTTCCCACGCGCCCTGTCAAACGTCGGTGTGGTGCGCAGCTGAGCCGGCAAGTGGCCACCCTCAGACCGAACAAGCTACCTCGAATCTCTGTCCTGTCTGTTGTGTTACGCCTTTCAGTTCGCCGTTCCATGAGCTTATAGTACTCAGAACTCAAAATGGTTTGTAACAAAATCATGTTTCACAGGCTTGTAGTTTGAAGATTTTCATTTCAATCAGTTTTAGACATAACAAAACTGACGCAACACATCGTTCAGTGCAGGTACTTCAGTACAAACTATGTAATGATTCAATAGCTATCCTATAATACAACAGACTGTTTTTCTTAACCTATATACCACGTTTTATCTTCCTTTGAGCTTTTTCTTTTTTTCTTTGAGTTGTTATTTGTATTAATTAAGATTCTATTTACTTATTTAATTTGTGATTACACTAGATATTGCTTTCTTTAAACGTCCTTTTCTTCTCAGCATAGGTTATATGTTAATATACATAATTAGAATAATGTACAGATATTTCTTTTGTGGCAATATATTATTCTCTGATTTCTACTGTCGGCTTAAGACAAAATGTTTCACAATATGTGGAAGGAAATGTACCAATATGTTCTTTGAATTATTGTCCCTTTTAACGAGTTTTATCTCATTTTCAGCATGATAATACTCTTTGCTGAGAAATATTATTCAATGAATTCGATGATCTGATGGCTTGAAAATACATTGTGAATAACTCTTAATTGCTGTAATCATTCCGAATGTGCTGCTTACTGTGGCTCTGCCAAAGTGAGCGTACATATAAATCTTGTATGTAATCAGTACAGTCTCCACTTTCAACACAGAGTCTCAACATTTGAAAACTAATACTTAAATTATTTTATTGTGGTTAATCAGTTTTAATTTTTTGTAAAAGTGACGCCATGGTAGGGTACCTTATCACGGTTGCTTCTTGTTATGAGAGTACTTACTCACAAAGAGCAACCATCCCCCGAAAATATTTATTTTTCTAATTTTCTGTTATATTAATGTTCCACCTGAGTTTAGTAACAGTTTCACTTTTACAGCTCGTGATTACTTTATGTGTTCAAAGAAATAGTTAACGCAACCACTCTTCACCTAATAAATAATAATAAAATAAATCTATGATATGTATTCATCATTACGTTCAGAATTTCGCTCTGATCAATATTAAACTTATTTTCCTAAGTTATAACATCGTGACCTTACTGTCACATATCGCTAAGCGATATCGTTTCACTTTCTACCACAGTTTGGTGGTTATTTTATTGAAAATACTGGTTATGTGTGGTTGAGAGGACGGCTTTGCGATTTATGCACAAGTATGGTGCAGTACCGGTGTGATCTCAAGATCCTGTTGTTGGCAGAAGGCAGTCAGTGAATCTCACTAGAGATGGGCAGCTTTTGCGGAAATGATGCAGAGACCTGCTTCTAGATTTTGTGATTAGAGGTGACTCTTGACCTAGCTGAGGGCAGAGGACGCTATGCCACTGTTGCCGCAGCTGGAGAATAATTGACTCCGATATTTTTTATTTTTGTGGACGAACATCGAAGGTCGAGATGCCACAGCGCAGCCCAACAAGAGTGAAAAATATGTTTCTTTGGCTTCAAAATTTTCGACATCCAATGGAACTGAATCAGCCCGGCACAATCCCTGGCATGAAGAGACAGACCAATCGAGGAGAGACTGCTCCAGGCCAATAATAACCTCTTTGTTTCAAAAGGGGTTTTCAACTACAGCCTAAAGACGGTGCTTGAAGCGCCGAAACTGCTTGCAACAAAATAAATAAAATCGTGAGGACGACTGTATGAGTTTTATTTTCTCACAATTTCCCAATTTTGGCAGTTACCCCTCCCTCCTATACAGAAGTGGATACAGTTAGGCTTTAGAGTGGAGAGGGTTACGGTTCTGCGTGAGCTTGGTGAGAACGGACTGATCTGTGGGCAGCCCACGGATGGAGGCGATTGAATTATTTCATGTGTAAGTTTCAGTCATTTCTATTTCGGTTATTCTGGAAATAAGGAATCATCATGGTAGGTATTGTGGGAATAATTTCGTGTAAAGATTTACCACCATACTTACGTTTTGTTTGTAGTAATACTTTGTATATGAATGGCCTAGGCTCCACGTGTAGAGTTGAAGAGAAACATTTTGGCTTCCCATTCCGGTGGTATAGGGGATTCATTCTCAGTGTTTAAATCGTTCATGATTTCTTGAACTTGGAAGTCGGTGGCTTCATGTGGGCACACTGCCACGTGGTCAGTGGTAGAGTCTAAACACATTCTTTGTCAGTCTGCAGTAAATGTGTTCACTTTCGGTGCGAGAGTGTTGCGTGAAATGCATTCCAAATTTCTATCCAATTTTTCTGTTGTAAATCCTTGCTTCTTCACTGTGGGAATCTGGGATTCTTAATCACGTGTGAGCAGAATAAAGTGTATCGCATCTTCAAAATCAGTCAGCAGAATTACTTCAGTGCATAGTGTGCAATATTTATTTGCATAGCCAAATAATTGTTCGCATCGAGAATTTAGCAGTTTACAGTATTTTCGCGGTTTTTGTAACTTGATCGCATTTAGTTCGTCTTTTAGTAATTTCCCGACAAATGCTCACCAGTTCAGCGTTCAGGGATCGTTCGTAAGGTTTATTGTATTTCTAGAAATTTTATCGAGGCTGTAACTGGGTTTATTACCCATGTGCTGTGCCATGTGCGACCACGTGTTAATCACATCCCTAGTCAAGATGCTCTCTCCTGAGTAGCCATTGGGTTTTGCTGTAGTTTTGGTAGTAATAATACGCCCTATATTACTGTTTCGATTTGGTTCCCTGATGTACTTCGTTGAACCTTGAATAGAGGAGCACTCCATCTATTATTTTGGCCGTTGAACCTTCAGTAGAGGACTATTATTATTGTTTATGCTGTTGTGTTGTCTGTACCTGATCCAAGTTCAATCAAATTGTGTGATAAACCATTCGGACCATGTGTTGAAATGTAATTCACGGTTTCTATATTTCAGCCTCATCCCCTTTCCCTAGTGTGTTTAGTGAAGAGTGAGTCGAAAACCGCATTCGTAATTAGGCGTCCTATTCTGCCTCCTTGGCTAACATATTGAACGTAAGAGATACCTGTCTGTTGCTCATTCCTTTTAAATTATTATCAAATGCAAGTTGTGAGTGAGCCTACAGTTACGTCTCAAAAGAGAAGAGCTGCCTCCAGACGAAGTAACTATTTTGACCTCCACTTGCACACTTTAACAGTAACATTAACGGATACATTTCGTAATAATTAGAGCAAATAAAACTCTGTTATACTGAGACTTGATTTAAGCTACAAGAGCCATAAAATTGGCCTAGAACTTTTCCCTACTTAGGTGCCTACTAATAGAAATACAACCTACTGCACAATTAAGTTTATTGTTATCTTCGTGCATAATTGCCAAACTCAAAGATCATTCTTTTATTATTCAGTTAATGTTCGGAGCACTGTATTCGCTCATCTTGTTTGCTTATTGACTAGGAAAAACTGTGTCGATATCCCCTAGGAAGACAAGTTTGCTGTGCGTCGTTAGGAGATTATTCTGGTAACGACCTTGCAGTATTCAGGCGAAATAAGCAACGACGTATTATAGCAACATCATAGCATAACATAGATCTATCCTTTACTGTTGACACAAACAGATTAAACGTTCCAAATTTAATTTTACTTTCAATAAGTTGTTTAGATTAACCGAATAAAGATCTTGGTAAAAACTGTATTTCTGATCATTATCATTACGTTATTAATATATTCTTCAAGCATAAAACTTTTTGTGTTGTTATGAAGAACAAGTTAACTGGAGTACATAAAGAATGTTATGAATGCGGATATTTCTCAAACGTGTTAATGTGGTACTTGTACCAATATAAAAATTTTTAACAACGAATGTACCGCTGAATATTACGAACTAAGTTCATGACATATCAAAGAAAGCTGAGTGATACAGAAGACGAAATGGGTTTCAATAATGAGTCTCAACGTTAATATGACACTGGTGAGTTTCAAACCTTTATTAGCAAATCTATGTAAATAAAGTGATTTCCAATTTATATTTGTTCAACTCTAATTTCTTAATGACACTCAGAAACTTAGCTAATGATTTTTTGTCTCATATGACACTCAAATTGAGATTTTAGCGTTTTCAGCTTTCAATTAAGTTGGCCGGTTTTTTTATGTGTGGGAAGGGGACCAAACATAGACGTCATCGGTGCCGTCGGATTAAGGAAAGATGGGGAATGAAGTCGGCCATGCCTTTCGAAGGAACCATCCAGACATTTGCCTGAAGCGATTTAGGGAAATCACGAGAAACCTAAATCAGGATGGCCGGACGCTTGTGTGAACCATCATCCTCCCGACTGCGAGTCCTCCCGTGTGCCGACCACTGCAGACGTCGCTCGGTTCCAATGAAGTAAGTAATATTGATACTTCGAAAACTATAATCTGTTTTGTTATTTTGTGCTTTGAATGAATACGAATTTGCATATAAAAAGTAGGGGGCGTCATTTCTCTGGGAATAGAGTGCATTTTCTGTTAGAAGAAACCCTGTTAATGATTATCACCTTCCAAGTATTTGATGGGGTGTACTTGGGACCGTAATTCTAAGTTATACATTTGTGTATATCTATCAAGAGATTTACTAACCTTCTAGATATCATTACCAGTGTTCATATATGTACACACTTTTTCTGATGTGTTATTACGTCACAGTCTCCTGAGTAGTCAGATAACGGTCGATATAACTACCACACTACATTAGACTGAAGTTTGCAATATGCGACCTAAGTTGCAAATGACATGTTAAACGAGTGTTACAAAAGACGTAACAAACATGTGTATCATACCCTACGTTATGCACGTGTTTCTTTAATACCTTAATACAGCCAGCGAGTTTTTGTCATGTTCAAGGGAAGTACTTCTATCGCGTGTTCAAAAAAAATGGTTCAAATGGCTCTGAGCACTATGGGACTTAACATCTGTGGTCGTCAGTCTCCTAGAACTTAGAACTACTTAAACCTAACTGACCTAAGGACATCACACACATCCATGTCCGAGGCAGGATTCGAACCGGCGACCGTAGCAGTCGCGCGGCTCCGGACTGAGTGCCTAGAACCGCTATATCACCGCGGCCGGCTATCACGTGTTCAGATCAATGATTTAAGAAGGTGGGCGTACTGTGTGACCATTATCGTTGAGCGTGAGTTTATGTTTATTTGTATTTCTATCACAGTTATTTGTGAAGACGTGCGTTTACATTTTTAAAAATAACCAGTAAAATGAATCCAGACTTACCGACAAAGCAGAGAGCTGATTGTTCGTTCGTGTGGCTGATACAGTCTGAAGCGAGACGGTATTGTCGAGCGACTGTTTCCACCGACCGGTACAGTGTTATTTCTCGTGATAGAAGCACGCAGCTGGTCGCTTTAACTACGCTCACGGGCAACGAAACAGGAGACATCTCTTACGGTGCAACTTTAAGGTTCACAGTGTTACTTGACTGCAGTGTTTTAAGACATATCGGCCGTTAGGAGGATTGGTGAAATGCGCTGTATCAGTGGAAGCGGCAACGCCTTTATCATGGTGTCCACTTCAGGCATTCGGTCTCACACATCACACGAACTGAGGTACTTCCGATTTCCACTTCGTCAAGGCTGTACTTAGAGAAACTCAATGTGGAAAGAATCTCTCATTTCAAGATGCCTTTAATCAATTACCGTGTTGATGTTAGGGGTCACAGTTGTTGTTTGTAACAGTTCACAGAGGCTACCCGGTACATATAAAGGCTCCTTTGAAAAAAAATAAATTTTGTTTACTACTACTACTAGGCTAATTACTGTTTAGCTCTACAAGACCTTTATACTGAAATGTTTCCCAAAGCACCTTGTATTGTCTTTCTATGTGTGTGAGTAACTGTATGTTCACTGTTGTGGGTAAATACATACAGCGTACACAGAGCGATATGTGAAACTGATAGTGATTACACGGTTCCGCTGTTGTAGAAATCTGCTCCAGATGCTGCAGATACCGTGTTGAGCTGAAAGTGGTAACCAAAGTACGGAGAAATATTCTTCGGGGCTCTGTTGCATAGCAATCAGATTGCTTTCAGTTCTGAGAAATGTCCAGGTACAATTATGGATTTGAATCATCCATGAAGTAACTTCTTTTCCGACGAAAAAATCGAACTATTTCACTAGAACTGAACGCTGCCGTCGGAACTGTTCTCAAGCTGGTATTTATTATTAAATCACGATAGAAGTATACGCTGGGTGTAGAATAACACGTACCTTCTTGAAATGAACAATATTTTATTGTTCTGTTAACTGATTTCCTTCCATATACACATATATTTTACAATGTGAAACAAAAACTAGCAATGGCGTCGATTTTTACATCACCAGTATGGCTCTCCTCTTGTAAAATTCCTCTTAAGAAGAACAAAAGCTCTATATCCTAAGAATAATTATGTGAGCTCTGACCGCCACAGAGTAATAAACAATATCTTTGTCTCTCTCTCTCTCTCTCTCTCTCGCACTGTCACAGAAAGTTACGCTGCATGATACATCGTATGCAGCTTGTCACTACCCAGTTTGTTAAGGAAACTATAACTGGCGAGGGGTCGTGCTGTCAGGAAGCGATTCACCGCTATGGGGCACAAAAGCTATCGTACCGTGGAAGGTCCTCTGCTCAAGGCACTTCCCATAATACGGAGAACGTTAAGAGTGCAGGATTACCGCTACTGGATGGTGGTCAAAGCGACGAAAGACGTAGCCTAGACTGACGAGCCGCGGTAGACGTCACTGAAGGCCGATGACAGCGTACGAGTTCGTTGAAGACCGTAAGCAATATACTCTTTACAATGAGATTTTCACTCTGCAGCGGAGTGTGCGCTGATATGAAGCTTCCTGGCAGATTAAAACTGTGTGCCCGACCGAGACTCGAACTCGAGACCTTTGCCTTTCGCGGGCACACAGTTTTAATCTGCCAGGAAGTTTAATATACTCTTTGCCCAAAAGAGCACCATTCAGATATGGGACCAACTTACACGAAAAGAAATGGTGACACTGGCTTTTTGGCAACAGTCTCTGAACGACATAAAGTCATATACGTACAGCCACCTTTTCGATTATAAAATTCTGCAGGCGACCTGTGTCTGCAGCAAACTGGACGATACCGTGGTTAGCACTCCGTACTCGCAGTCGGGTGATTCTGCGGTTCAAATCATATTCCACTCACCTAATTTAGATTTTCTGCAGATTCAATAATTCGCTGAAGGTGAGCCCGACAGATTTGTAATCTCTATCATAAATAACGTGAAATTTGTTTGTATGAAAAGTATCTTTTATAAGAAAACAATGAGAACAAATTTTTTTTAAAAAATGTGGCTTGTAGGTTACACTTTTCATACCACTTTAATAGAAGGATTTGGAAAAATACTGATTACTTTTAAGATAATAACTATTTTTGTAAAAAAGTGGACATCATACTAAGAAACTGCCTACGTGTTTTTTATGTACATAAGGCTCTAACTTCTTTCAGATCTACAAAATAGGAAATCCCCTGTGTTAAAATATGCTCGATACTAAGATTAGCATATCCTCTAATTATGAACAAATTCTGGCAAGAAGGAGGTGAGAAAAGGTATTCATCGTTCTTAAAAAGTGCATCTTACTGGAAACAGTCATTAAAGTTATCAGTGCATTCCAGTTCCATAAGATGAGTTGCCTGCATTCTCTTCCGTTTCATCTTGCAACGTCGTTTGTCCTGCTCCTCTGTGTTGTCTTGCCCTTGTTCCAAGGTCTCTAATAACTCTCCCTGATTCCCTAACTATTTCTTTATTTAAATTTAGCATTTGTTTCACTGTGAAACGACCAACAGTTGGTGGCAGTCTTTTCAGGACTTCACGTCTTGCAACATGTCCTTCATTGAACATTTCCACTTCATGAATGACACCGAAGTGCAGAGTGCCAATTGCCACAAACACTGTCTTGGGAATTCTGGCCCAGGTTAGACTGTTGAACAACTCGTTAGGGTGCTGGGGGCGACCATGAAGACACTTCTTCAATGTCTTATCTCTGACAAATCTCTGAAAGTTTCCTTCAAGACTTCCACCATGGGGAAACGTATAGTTGTGAATAAATTCCGCACCATTGTTCTGTCCTATGTTGTATTGGCACCATGAATCACTTCCTGGGAGGCACAGACCATGAATGGGTTTGTCATCTGTTGAAGAGGGGCGAAAAAAACTTCTTGTGCAGATTTCATAATATCTTCTATGCTGCTAAACATTTTGCCTGATGGTCGTGCCATAATAATTTTGGATTTACCCATGACAATTCTGTGAGTTATTTTTAGCATCTAATCGTCTGCCATCTTCCAGTTTATTTCCCTTCTATGCAGTTTCGAGTCGTCTCAGCCTCGAACCGATTCACTTTTGTAGGTGACGTTACGCATTCCCGTTTAGTGATAGTTGCATTTTCTCCATATTTCTCACATTTCCCCAACTGTTTTGAAAGCTTTTTAATGCCCATGTTCTAAGTAACTGACGACTCTCTCCTTCCTCAACTGTTCAGGTTCTTGGAAAATGCTCACGTTCATACAGTGTCTTGTTTAAATAATTGAATAATCCAGAAATAAGGCTATAATATACATGTACTACATATCATTGCAAGGGGAAAGTCGGTAGATTGAGATCAATGAAAGAAGAATAGAAAATTTCAAGGTTTCAACTGGTACAGAGCGTCAAAGTGATTTCTTTCCACATTATTCCATACATCCGACGTAGCGATACTTTCCTAATGATCTCGTTGACAGAAGTACCCTAAAACTACATTTCTCTGTGACGAGCCATTTAAACACCCTCAATTTTTGTCAAAATGATTTAACGAACGCTCCACTGTCAAGAGGATGCACTGCTCGCCTCCTAGTTCATCTGACCTCAGTCTTATTAAGAACGATCAGGACATCATTGACAAGAGACACCTTTGACCTCAAACGCTCGGGACGGCACGAAATCATATTTAGACTAACACTGGATCATAAAATCAACAGCGGTCTATGTCATTTACATGGAAAACTCCGCACTTGTCAGCACTTGTCTCCTAGGACCATCACACGATGGGATGCTTAGCTGCACTAACAAGTGATTGAATGGTATAGCTGCAGTTCTAATGCGGATTGCTGTGTAAACTGTGTACAGTGATATCATGAAGCGAATTAATCCTACAAAGTGGTCCAAATGTTAGGGACGAAATTGCGAAGTGCTGAATATTGAAATGAAATCAGAGTTAAGGATAGAGAGTGAGCTGATACATAACACAATAATTTAGAATTATAACGGGAATGACAAAGAAATACATGACGTTAAGCTGGGTACATATACTGATTTCGAAGGGCCGGAAGAACCTGAACTTGAAGGTGGCTTTTCAAGCGGTACACGACGTTCATCTCCAGGGAAACAGGAACAATCCAGTCAAGGTGAGTACGAAGTATCTCCACTCAAACGATCGAGGTGCTCTTTATTAGAAGGTGTTGCTGACGGCTTATTATAGAACATTATGAAAACTAATAGAATTGTGGGTTCAATTCCCATAGTAAACTAACGCGACGTTATAAGTGCATTAAAGTAAATAAAATTGCAGATTAATTCTAAATTATATGGTTAGCGAATGGGGAGCAGGAGCTTCTTTCAAAAGAAACGAACTGTCCCAATTAAAAACTATTAAATGGCATGTAATATCGCAATTTGATAGGGCAAGATAGTATTTATGTGCGGTTCACAATTGGCATATGTAAATGTGGTCACCAGAAGCGTCGAAAATGGTTGGGTTGAACAAAGCTTCGATTTCTTTTCTCGGCAATATTAAGCCTGAATATGGCATTTCATCCAGGCACATTATTACATTTGTCACACGTAGGGGCATAGAAGACGATAGTGATATGTATCGGAAGGCACAACAGTTTGTGGAGAAAGCGAACATGTTTACGAGACAGCGAGGTGTGGAGAAAGACAATGTTCCGATCGATGAACAGAGTCAATTCCAATGTGAAATGTCTTCATCAACAGTAGTGTCTTACAGAGAAGAGAAAACTACAGCGAGTGTGTAGCAGTCTGTACACAGCTCTATCCATAGCTACACTACTGATGCGGCTTTATCAGTGGAAGACCAACATACAAGTTGTACATCTTTTTTCAAGGGGCCCAAATACTTCAAAGAAACTTGAAACAAGCTGCCCAAGAAACGTCCATGTGAAGCAATAAAAAAATAGAAAAATGACTCAAGAACACGTTAAACGTTCTCTAACTTCAGCCCTTGGCGAACACGTAAATAGTTAAATAAACGAGTCTATTGCTATGTGATTCCTGGTCAGGTGATGCTGAATGTACCCATCTAGAAGCAACTTTTCCATACAAACATGTTATGACAAGGATATTGTTACCGTAAAGAATATAATATTGCCAACCCCATGACGCCTTTCGGCAATATAAACTCTGTATCAGAAGGATTGATGGTTTGTAAAACTACGATGTTCAAACCACAAGTGAAGATACGGGATCATTATTTCTTCATCAAATTTCAGTATGTGATCTCCAATGTTTTCTGCACGCCTGTACTGCAATATGTTTAGCCAAAGGCGTTTTATGAAACTGACATACCCATATCATCATTTGAAAACTTAATCAGAACGGCTTTTGATATTAGACAACCCGAATCCGAAAGTGATTTTGAATGCTGTCGTGGTCTTTAGTTCGAAAACTGGTTATATGCAGCTCTTCATGCTACTCTAACATGTGCGAACCTCTTCATCTCCGAATAACTACTGCAACCTACATCTCTCTGAATCTTCTTACTGTGTTCATCTCTTAGTCTCCCTCTACTATTTTTAGTCTCCCGCACTTCCCTCCAGTACTAAACTGATGATCCTTTAATATCTCAGAATGTGTCCCACCAAACGATGCCTTGTCTTAGTCAAGTTGTGCCACAAATCTTTTCTGCCCAGTTCTGTTCAGAGCCTCCTCATTAGTTACGTGATCTACCCATTTAATTCTCAGCACTTTTCCGTACCACCACATTTCAAAAGCTTCTATTCTCTTCTTGACTAAACTGTTTATCGTTCATGTTCCACTTCCATATATGGTACACTCTACACAAATACCTTCAGAAGACACTTAGTAATACTTAAATCTATATTCTGGGTTAAGAAGTTTCTCTGCCTCTGAAACGCTTTTCTTCCCATTGCCAGTCTACATTTTTGTACCCCCTCTACTCTAGTTATTTTCCTGCCCAAATAACAAAACTCATGCATTACTGTAAGTGTCTCGATATCTAAACTAACTATCTCTGCATTACCAGATTTAATTCTACTTCGTTCCTTTACCCTTGTTTTGATCTGGTGGATTTTCATATCTTTCTTACATTTCCCATTTCGCTTAACTACTCTTCCAAGTCCCGTGCTTCTTGAAGGAATTACAATGCCACGACAAACATTACAGAGTTTTTTCTCCCTGAATCTTAATTCCTACTCCAAATTTTTCTTTGGTTCCCTTTACTGCTTGCTCAATACACAGACTGAATAACGCAGAAGATAGGCTACAGCCCTGCCTCACTACCTTCTCAACCACTGCTTTCCTTTCAAGCCGGCCGACTCTTATAACTTCCGTCTGGCTTATGTAATACGTTGACAAATTTTTATATTTTAGTGAATGCGAAATGATCCGCGCTTGTTTCTGAAACTTCACGTAACGAATTTCAGTGTCTCATCTTAGACGGTTGTGAGATCTACCGGGAAAGTCTAGTAAGTGATTTCAACTATATCCAGCAGGCACTATTTGTTTTTTCACACAACGGCTGTTCTTTAGTTAATAATAAAGGTACAAACCTCTTGCCCGCGAAACAGTATCCAGGAGCATTGGGGTGGATCCACGTAACGTGCCACAAGATATTGTTTCCAACCCGTTACTGGGACGTCGTTGCGCATCTGCGAAAGCACTCACATTTCAGCGTAAATTAGTTCCACAGTCGTTGGCAGTGGCAGCCAAGGGGCAGAAGTTGCTAAGCGGATTCCGTTGCGACTGGCCACCCCGGTGCGTTCCAGATACGACCGTGTTTTACGGCTGTGCTCCAGACGAGCGCGCTGGAGGCTGCGTGGACGTTTAGATAGCGGCTGTGTACACAAACTACTGCCCTCTGCTTGTTTTACTGGTGTTGATAAACTCCCCCCGAGCCCTCCAGAAAACAAATCACTTCAGAGGGAGCCGTATGGAAAGAAGGCTAGGGGTCCGCGTCATAGTGCCAAGAGAATGGAGAACAAAGTACACTCTGCGAATTATCATGCAGAGAAATCCTCATAATACTTTTCGGTGACTATCAAAGTTGAAAAAAAGGCAAAATTTTTACTTCCTTTTTTTGAGTTTGTATTCTGAGATTTAGTGTATGAGTGTAATAATTGGTTTTCTTCTAGGGTAGATAAATCTGTACAAGAATATATAGGGAAGTCATGTCCAGGTTGAATGCTCCTACTCTTGCCAGTGCAATCAATTAGAAGGCAACGAATTACTTTGTATGTGTAGTTTACTGCAGAAAATGCAATCTAATTAACGTAAAAAACTACATCATCAACGAATGAAAAATTAAAAGCTAATTAAAACTACCCACACAGGAAGCAAAGTAAAAGCGTTAAACGTAATAAAGTTTGCGCATTTTCAGAAAAGGATTACATTCAAGTTATCTTTGTTAGTAAGCTGAGTCTGAGATAAAAAAAAAATCTTACACACAGGCAGTAAATTTATCATAAGCAGCTTTGATCATTCAAGCTCCGAGTCCCAGTCTTAAAACTGGATAGTTTGAAAGAAAGAGAGGTGGCGTTGATTAAAGTGCAAATTATGCTCCCAGCAGCACCTTAGTTGCTTTAGGTTTGCATAACAGATAAATAGGCTATGAAAACAAGTGAAGAATAAGGAAAACGGTCAAGGCAGCCATTCACTATCGATTTTACTTTCTAAATCATGAACACTACAACTGCCTAAAGCACACTCGAACACGAATGACAGTGGGTTTCTAACCGAAAATACCTAATTTAAAACAGAATTTCAATTAATATTTTTTTCTCACCAGTGCGTCACTACTTATTACTTACGTGATTTATGCATCTCTAACCAATCTCTAAACTGAAGTCTGATCTACTTTCGATTTAATTGTTAAGTAAATCAAAATTGAGCAGAAAACAAACATAAAATACATATTGGCAGAATGATTGACTTTCACGCGGCCGCGCGGGATTAGCCGACCGGTTTAGGGCCGCTGCAGTCATGGTTCTGTGTGGCTGGTCCCTACGGAGGTTCGAGTCCTCCCTCGGGCGTGGGTGTGTGTGTGTTTCTCCTTAGGATCATTTAGGTTAAGTAGTGCGTAAGCTTAGGGACTGATGACCTTAGCAGTTAAGTCCCATTAGATTTCACACACATTTGAACATTTTTGAACTTTCTTACGGGTGTGGTCCGGTTAGTTAAGTAGTCATTCGTATCTGTGTTTTCTGGTATGGTGACGGAAATTTTTTACGCTGAGTAAGGAGCACAAAACTAAGATCAAGGTATGGTAATTTAGATGCAGGAGCATAGATTTAACTTCTGTTAAACAACATTTAACGTAAGTAATGACAAAAACAGACTTACGTCCTTGTACCGAAAAACCAGGGCATAATCTACACAGTCAGCAGATATATGAAAGCTAAGTGCCGCACACATTGCTTAAAACTTGTGGCTTATAATGTGCGTATGAAACATTGTGTCTGTCGATGTATCCTGGAACAGACCTCGTTAATTAATTACACATTTTATTCAATTCGTGGCCATGCCATACACTGTATAGCAGTCTCGCATATTAGGACATGGTTTTATAGTTATTCTTGTTCCCAAAACGAAATAAATAACTTAGATCTAACTTTATCTCGCTCTCATTTTCCGGCATTCTGATTGGTACCACATTCATCCAGCACGCGCAAGATCAGATAAGAGGGTTATGATGTGAATGGCGTGCTACACACACACACACACACACACACACACACACACAAAGAAAGAAACAGCGACCTGTGACATCACCCACAGCGGCCATGCGTGTCTATGTTATTGGTTTTCCTATGTGAGAATCAACAGTTTTACCATAAACGCAGTACTAAGACAGATATCTAATATGAGCAGCACTGCAAAAGTGGCTTCCATGTCACTGTAACAAACTGCGCATGGCATTTGTTAATTGCCGTATTTTACCTTCTACACTTCACCACTTTTAAAATGAATACCTAAATCTTTGCATGCGAGCACTATCTAAACCTTGACATTCCTCAAAATCTAACAAGAAATAATTCGGCTTGAAGTGCCGAATTATTAGATACTAAATTGCTGCCTAAAGCAGGGGAATCACACTCTCTGACTTATTTACACTCTCTCTCACACACACGCGCACACACACACACACACACACGCACACACACACACACACACACACGCACTCAACACACACACACACACACACACACACACACACACACACAAAATTAATTTGCCGTGCTAATTAGTAATACGAATATACACTAAGTATTTGAAGGAGACAGGCGTTGTAAATACTTTGTTTCACAGAGACTTTAACTGTCGTTTAGCAGAGTTATCAAAACAGTTAGATACAGACCTGTGGTTTAAGTGCTTTCAGTAAAGTTCAAAGTGTTTTTGCGGTAAAAGATACGTCGAAAATAAAATTACTTGCGCACAACATGTGTAAGTTTTCTTTTAAAATTTGTTTTTGTTTGATTTTGAACTTGTAGTGGCTTGGTTGGTTGGTTGTAACTTTCCTGTTGTTTAGCTTTGGGTGACTTTGTGCATTTCCAACAGCAAGAGAAACCAAACATATCTGCTGCAACATGAAACTGACCCTGTTTTATAATCTTTCTAAGAATCTGCAAACTGGGTAAATCCTGAACTTTACTATTAATCTCTTTAATTAAACACAGTGGTCACTTGCGTTAATGATCTGCCTAATAATGCTGTTCATGAAATGTTCCCTCTGCTTCGACAATTTTCGTAGCAAACTGATCCTGAAATGAAAATACCTTACCTCGTAATATAGCTGCTTGGAAACGAGACACTTGCTGCTCTGTATGCCAACTGCCAGTTTCTAACTATAGTTACTGAGAGCTTAGTGCAATGCTCCTGAGAACAAGTAAACAATTTTTACACATCACTGAGTGAGACATTCCTTTAAATAAAAATGAGTTGGATCGAAGATGTCGACAATGTTATTACATGAAATATTTTTTTAACAAACTCTTTTCAAGTTATCTTATATATTGTTACTCGTATGAAATTCATGTTACAACACTCATAAACGCTGAAAAAGGACAACAGTGATATGAAACTCTTACTCCCACGAGTGTTTCACAAATAATTAATGAACATGAAGAATATCTTACAGTGACAATTACTGAAACTTAAATGCAAAATCTTAAGTTCTCTTATACGGATGTCTCATTCAACAATGGTTCCAAACTACGCGCGACTGCAATGTAACTAAATAGAAAATGTTACCTTCATTCCTCTTCATAACCTTTTCTAATCTCATTATAAGTCATTTCATTCCTTTCTCCTGATTCATAATATTCAAACACAAATCATTTTACTTAAACACATTTGCACTTAACTTCACGTCTACACTGCCACGAGTTCTCTGCTCAGCGTCTCACTCATTACTACTCTAACGATAGAACTCCAGCGCTCTCCGCTTCCCTGCAGCGTGACAAAAACAAGAACATCTTCCACCTGCACAGCTACTCTGACCAAAGACTGCGCGCAAATAATAAGCGATTCGAAATTATAATTAACGTCTCAGATATCCATAGTACGTTGAAATTCCTGAAATACAATGTCAAACTCTAAGTAGACCTGTTTCACAACTTACTTCGTTCTCTGCTATGTGCCAGCCACTTAGTTCTATTTATTTACTCTGGAGCACAAAGCATTTTTCCTCAGCACTCAGGATATATTTATAAGCACGCGTACCGCATGAATACTCCTAAAATGTAAGTGACGGTCAAATTGTTTTATAAAATTCAGTTATTCTATAAAATATTTTTATGTTATAAAATTTAATTATCTTATGTTTAGTTTGATGCCTACTACAAGGGGCCTTACAGACCTTATCTGTCACATTGGGTAGCAATCTTTTAGTTTAATCTTTGTCATTCTTGATGTAAAGAACAGCAACTCTGTCTACAAATGTAGATAAATGTGAGAAAATAACTTAAACAAAGAGAGAGAATCCGATATAGTGTGATGACAAGAAGGTAGTGAACATCTTGAGCACACCAAATTGTATAGTATTTAGTGGTAATACTAAGAAGCAATATGAAAATAAATGATAACGTAAAGTTAGTGTTAGGGTAAGCGAACGGCCAACTTAAATCTGTCGGAAGGTTCTGGTAAAATGCAGTGAATCCGGAATGCATATTGCACAAAAGACTTCCACTGTTTGGAGTCGTTTTCAAGCACCCATAACAAGAAACGTAGAACGAATGCAGAGTGGAGCTTCAGTACCGCTTACTAATACAATAAACCTTGCTTGGTACCTGATATTTAAAATATGAACTCAAACAAAACTTTATATCTCCGAAAATATAATTATATACAATCAAACATATATAATACAAACAAAACAATTATATTTTACTTTGATCAAAGTTTCTTCCCTGGGATTTAATGACCAACTCACACAGTCGAGACTGGCGGTCTACAAGTTTTTATAGACATTGCAAGTCTATATGATTCCACACATAATTAATGATATTCCAGAAATGTTCCTTACTTGTTATGTGATATATCCGGATACGTTAGTCCACTTCATCACAGACAGTTTCAACACAATTGCAATCAGGGCATTTGGAATGCTACATGATATTTTTCATGATTTCCTGGTTTTCCTTTGATGCCATGTGATCCTTCTGGAAAGACGTCCGATATTTTGAGACATTCTCATGTTATAATGTTAACTCTTTCCCTATTAAGCGCAATTCACAGGATATCGTATGATACTGAAATAGTATTTTGACAATGTCACCAACTCTGTCTACTGCAAAAAAAAAAAAAAAAAAAAAAAGATCCATTATAGAACACCATCAGATTTAATTGTGGGTAGAATGCTCTGCTGATCTTCGACGAACAAATGTCTTCCATTTGTCGTGGTAAATCTCGAATTTCGATTCCTCTATCAACAGAACTTTCTTGTACTCTTTGTGTGTTCACTTACTGTGTTTCCTAGCACGCCCAATTCTCTTCTGTTTATTTACGGGCTTCATAAGAAGTTTCCTCGCTGCCACACTTCCTTTCTAGCCGGTATCAATCAGTCTCCTTTTTACTATTGCTACAGATATTAATTTTCTTGTTTATTTCTACTTCTGCGTGAATTTGTGCTACTGTTTCGAAACTATTTCTCTCACTAACAATACTGATGAATTGTTCATTACTGATAGTAGTTTTAAGAGGTCATGCTGGTCTTGGTTATCCTTATTGCTACGTGTAGTCTTCTGGGGGTGTAGTGTGTATTGCATTGACCCATTAGATCCGCAGCTCGTGGTCTTGCGGTAGCGTTCTCGCTTCCCGCGCACGGGGTCCCGGGTTCGATTCCCAGCGGGGTCAGGGATTATCTTTGCCTCGTGATGACTGGGTGATGTGTGTTCTTCATCATCATTTCATCCCCATCGACGCGCAAGTCGCCGAAGTGGCGTCAAATCGAAAGACTTGCACCAGGCTAACGGTCTACCCGATGGGAGGCCCTAGTCACACGACATTTACCGATTAGATATACCGCATTTTTTCGCGAGTTGGGGCGTAGATACGCCTGCTTGTCTGAGTGCTGCAACTGGAGCACGTTTCCCTAGTGACATCTCCACTGATCGAGCCATAAAAACGATGTGCGCACTGTCAACAGTTACTGATTAACTGAAGTGCCTTAAGCATGTAGTATGTAACGTACCACTGTTTGAGGCCTTCTACGAGCATCATAACGCCACGGAGAACAACAGTACAATATTGGATGGGCATTCATTCGCCTCACATGCAAACGAACATGTTCAGGTACACAAAATTCTTCTGTATAATATTGAAAGTGGATGAAAACAAACACATAAACTTTACTTGTTTATCAATGTTGGACCATGACTTTGCTTACTCTACGTAGCCACGCTATTATATGTCTTCCACAGGGAATTACATATCGGTTATAAGGCTTGCTAAAATTAATTAGTCATGGTGTACTAGAATTAAAAAAGCTCGACTTGGCTCATATGAAAGCGTAACAGAAATGCCCAGTGAACTGAAATGGAAATGTTTCGAAGATACAGGACGTAGTTTTCGTGAAACTCTATTGGGTGAATATTTTATTTATTTAATCGTATGGCTAGGGCCCCCCGTCGGGCAGACCGTTCGCCGGGTGCCGATCTTTCAATTTAACGCCACTTCGGCGACCTGCAGTCGGTGAGGGAGATAGGATGATGATGAGGACAGGTCAACACACAGTCTCCGGGTGGAGAAAATTCCCCGACCCAGCCGGGAAACGAACCTGGGCCCAGTGGATTGACAATCCGTCACGCTGAACATTCAGCTACCGGGGGGGGGGGGGGGGGGGGGGAGGAGGGGGGACTTGGGTGAATATACGAGCTGTGGCTAGAAAAAAACCGGACTAGTACTGGTGAAACAATAAAACGAATGCAATAAGGCTGAAAGTCGCGTGGCCTGTCACGTGACTCTCACTCCGCCTACTGCTCGAGTTTCATCTGCCTCCTGCACTCAGTCTGCCCGTGGCGTCTGTTTTAAGTAGTTGACGCTTTGTCTGTGCGTCGGAAAATGTTGAGTGTACAGAAAGAACAGCGTGTTAACATCAAATTTTGTTTCAAACTAGGAAAATCTGCAAGTGAAACGTTTGTAATGTTACAACAAGTGTACGGCGATGATTGTTTATCACGAACACAAGTGTTTGAGTGGTTTAAACGATTTAAAGATGGCCGCGAAGACACCAGTGATGACACTCGCACTGGCAGACCATTGTCAGCAAAAACTGATGCAAACATTGAAAAAATCGGTAAACTTGTTCGACAAGATCGCCGTTTAACAATCAGAGCAGTGTCTGAGTTAACAGGAGTTGACAAGGAAAGTGTTTGGCAGATTCTTCATGAGAGTTTCAACATGAACAAAGTCTGTTCAAAAATGGTTCCAAAGTGTCTCACAATTGAACAGAAGGAACGCCGAAGAATGATTTGTTCTGACATCCTGGAAAACATTGAAAGTGATCGCACCTTCTTACAAAATGTTATTACTTGCGATGAATCGTGGTTTTTTACTTACGATCCCGAAACTAAACGCCAATCGATGCATTGGAAAACTCCTGGTTCTCCACGACAAAAAAAGCACGAATGTCAAAATCGAAATTCAAGGCAATGATGATTGTTTTTTTTTGACATCAAAGGCATTGTGCACATTGATTGGGTACCAAAGGGACAAACAGTGAATCAGCATTACTACATTAGCGTCCTGGCTACCCTACGTGAGCGAGTACGGAGAAAACGGAACGATTTGTGGAGAAAAAAGTCATGGATCCTTCACCAAGACAATGCCCCAGCTCACAGTGCGTTGTCAGTGAAAAAGGTTTATGGCAAATCACAACATTCCCATCTTAGATCATCCACCCTACTCACCTGATTTGGCCCCCTGTGACTTTTTTCTTTTCCCTAAAGTCAAGTCAGCTTTGAAAGGAACTAGATTTGAGACTGTTGAAGCAGTAAAAGAAAACGCGACGGAAGTAATGTATGGACTTACCGAAAATGATCTGCAGCATTGCTATGAACAGTGGAAAATTCGTATGGAGCGGTGTAGAGACCGAGGAGGAGAGTACATTGAAGGAGATAACATGAAATTGTAAATAATTGTAAATAAATGTTTTTTCCAGCATCAGTCCGGTTTTTTTCTAGCCGCACCTCGTATAGAGCCTTTATACAAAGAAAACTTGATGGCCCTTATACAGTCACCATCGAATATGTATTATAGGGTCATCAGGAAAAGAGAGTTTGGGGCATATACAGGAGTAAACAGACAGTCATTTCTACCGCACTCTGTTTGCGAATTCCATAGTTTCCGAAGTACAATCGTTGAAACACACAATTTATAGTGACTCTGTCTTCTTTAGTATTAAAGTGTTTTGACTCTAACGTGAGATGTGGTCGGGATTGTTGGGAAAAAGATAAAGGACGTTTAATACACTATTGGCGCCGCATGTATTCCGCACGCTTTTAAGTGTGGCTTACATATTCGCCGCCGATAATCAAGGTTGCTACGCAGGCACAAATATTAGTAAAAATGGGTATAGTTTTGCTTGTAATTGGTTAATATTACGATATCCATTCTGGTAGCTAGCTCAAAGACAATCAGAATTAGCATGACGCTATTAGTGTTATTTCTCGTTAAATTAATTGTTGCGGAGAGAGAGACGATATAACCACCTACTAGCGTAAGGATTTGTACTCACGATAAACAATTTAATTGAAATCACACTGGCTTCACTTTAGGTTAAGAAATTCCTTGACAGAATAAATTTAATGGCAAACTCAATGATATCTTGGAACAGAAATAACGCTTGTTGCCTACTCCAGTTAAATCTATCCATGCTGCTCCGTATAAATTCTAATAAAATGAACTTTGCAAATATTAATGCTTGAAAATTTTTGTCAGCATTCAAAGTTCAAAAATGGTTCAAATGGCTCTGAGCACTATGGGACTTACATCTACATCTACATCTACATTGATACTCCGCAAGCCACCCAACGGTGTGTGGCGGAGGGCACTTTACGGCGCACTGTCATTACCTCCTTCTCCTGTTCCAGTCTCGTATGGTTCGCGGGAAGAATGACTGTCTGAAAGCCTCCGTGCGCGCTCTAATCTCTCTAATTTTACATTCGGGATCTCCTCGGGAGGTATAAGTAGGGGGAAGCAATATATTCGATATCTCATCCAGAAACGCACCCTCTCGAAACCTGGACAGCAAGCTACACCGCGATGCAGAGCGCCTCTCTTGCACAGTCTGCCACTTGAGGTTATTAAACATCTCCGTAACGCTATCATGGTTACCAAATAGCCCTGTGACGAAACGCGCCGCTCTTCTTTGGATCTTCTCTATCTCCTCCGTCACACCGATCTGGTACGGATCCCACACTGATGAGCAATACTCAAGTATAGGTCGAACGAGTGATTTGTAAGCCACCTCCTTTGTTGATGGACTACATTTTCTAAGCACTCTCCCTATGAATCTCAACCTGGTACCCGCCTTACCAACAATTAATTTTATATGATCGTTCCACTTCAAATCGTACCCCACGCATACTCCCAGATATTTTACAGAAGTAACTACTACCAGTGTTTGTTCCGCTATCATATAATCATACAATAAAGGATCCTTCTTTCTATGTATTCGCAATACATTACATTTGTCTATGTTAAGGGACAGTTGCCACTCCCTGCACCAAGTGCCTATCCGCTGCAGATCTTCCTGCATTTCGCTACAATTTTCTAATGCTCCAACTTTTCTGTATACTACAGCATCATCCGCGAAAAGCCGCATGGAACTTCCGACACTATCTACTAGGTCATTTATATATATTGTGAAAAGCAATGGTCCCATAACACTCCCTGTGGCACGCCAGACGTTACTTTAACGTCTGTAGACGTCTCTCCATTGATAACAACATGGTGTGTTCTGTTTACTAAAAACTCTTCAATCCAGCCACACAGCTGGTCTGATATTCCGTAGGCTCTTACTTTGTTTATCAGGCGACAGTGCGGAACTGTATCGAACGCCTTCCGGAAGTCAAGAAAAATAGCATCTACCTGGGAGCCTGTATCTAATATTTTCTGGGTCTCAGGAACAAATAAAGCGAGTTGGGTCTCACACGATCGCTGTTTCCGGAATCCATGTTGATTCCTACATAGTAGATTCTGGGTTTCCAAAAACGACATGATACTCGAGCAAGAAACATGATCTAAAATTCTACAAGACATCGACGTCAGAGATATAGGTCTATAGTTTTGCGCATCTGCTCGACGACCCTTCTTGAAGACTGTGACTATCTGTGCTCTTTTCCAATCATTTGGAACCCTCCGTTCCTCTAGAGACTTGCGGTACACGGCTGTTAGAAGGGGGCAAGTTCTTTCGCGTACTCTGTGTAGAATCGAACTGGTATCCCGTCAGGTCCAGTGGACTTTCCTCTGTTGAGTGATTCCAGTTGCTTTTCTATTCCTTTGACACTTATTTCGATGTCAGCCATTTTTTCCTTTGTGCAAGGATTTAGAGAAGGAACTGCAGTGCGGTCTTCCTCTGTGAAACAGCTTTGGAAAAAGGTGTTTAGTATTTCAGCTTTACGCGTGTCATCCTCTGTTTCAATGCCATCATCATCCCGGAGTGTCTGGATATGCTGTTTCGAGCCACTTACTGATTTAACGTAAGACCAGAACTTCCTAGGATTTTCTGTCAAGTCGGTACATAGAATTTTACTTTCGAATTCACTGAACGCTTCACGCATAGCCCTCCTTACGCTAACTTTGACATCGTTTAGCTTCTGTTTGTCTGAGAGGTTTTGGCTGCGTTTAAACTTGGAGTGGAGCTCTCTTTGCTTTCGCAGAAGTTTCCTAACTTTGTTGTTGTACCACGGTGGGTTTTTCCCGTCCCTCACAGTTTTACTCGGCACGCACCTGTCTAAAACGCATTTTACGATTGCCTTGAACTTTTTCCATAAACACTCAACATTGTCAGTGTCGGAACAGAAATTTTCGTTTTGATCTGTTAGGTAGTCTGAAATCTGCCTTCTATTACTCTTGCTAAACAGATATACCTTCCTCCCTTTTTTTATATTCCTATTAACTTCCATATTCAGGGATGCTGCAACAGCCTTATGATCACTGATTCCCTGTTCTGCACTTAAAGAGTGGAAAAGTTCAGGTCTGTTTGTTATCAGTAGGTCCAAGATGTTATCTTCATGAGTCGGTTCTCTGTTTAATTGCTCGAGGTAACTTTCGGATAGTGCACTCAGTATAATGTCACTCGATGCTCTGTCCCTACCACCCGTCCTAAACATCTGAGTGTCCCAGTCTATATCTGGTAAATTGAAATCTCCACCTAAGACTATAACATGCTGAGAAAATTTATGCGAAATGTATTCCAAATTTTCTCTCAGTTGTTCTGCCACTAATGCTGCTGAGTCGGGAGGTCGGTAAAAGGAGCCAATTATTAACCTAGCTCGGTTGTTGAGTGTAACCTCCACCCATAATAATTCACAGGAACTATCCACTTCTACTTCACTACAGGATAAACTACTGCTAACAGCGACGAACACTCCACCTCCGGTTGCATGCAGTCTATCCTTTCTTAACACCGTCTGTACCTTTGTAAAAATTTCGGCAGAATTTATCTCTGGCTTAAGCCAGCTTTCTGTACCTATAACGATTTCAGCTTCGGTGCTTTCTATCGGCGCTTGAAGTTCTGGTACTTTACCAACGCAACTTCGACAGTTGACAATTACAATACCGATTGCTGCTTGGTCCCCGCATGTCCTGACTTTGCCCCGCACCCGTTGAGGCTGTTGCCCTTTTTGTACTTGCCCAAGGCCATCTAACCTAAAAAACCGCCCAGCCCACGCCACACAACCCCTGCTACCCGTGCAGCCGCTTGTTGCGTGTAGTGGACTCCTGACCTATCCAGCGGAACCCGAAACCCCACCACCCTATGGCGCAAGTCGTGGAATCTGCAGCCCACACGGTCGCAGAACCGTCTCAGCCTCTGATTCAGACCCTCCACTCGGCTCTGTACCAAAGGTCCGCAGTCAGTCCTGTCGACGATGCTGCAGATGGTGAGCTCTGCTTTCATCCCGCTAGCGAGACTGGCAGTCTTCACCAAATCAGATAGCCGCCGGAAGTCAGAGAGGATTTCCTCCGATCCATAGCGACACACATCATTGGTGCCGTTATGAGCGACCACCTGCAGATGGGTGCACCCTGTACCCTTCATGGCATCCGGAAGGACCCTTTCCACATCTGGAATGACTCCCCCCGGTATGCACACGGAGTGCACATTGGTTTTCTTCCCCTCTCTTGCTGCCATTTCCCTAAGGGGCCCCATTACGCGCCTGACGTTGGAGCTCCCAACTACCAGTAAGCCCACCCTCTGCGACCGCCCGGATCTTGCAGACTGAGGGGCAACCTCTGGAACAGGACAAGCAGCCATGTCAGGCCGAAGATCAGTATCAGCCTGAGACAGAGCCTGAAACCGGTTCGTCAGACAAACTGGAGAGGCCTTCCGTTCAGCCCTCCGGAATGTCTTTCGCCCCCTGCCATACCTTGAGACGACCTCCCACTCTACCACAGGTGAGGGATCAGCCTCAATGCGGGCAGTATCCCGGGCAACCACAGTCGTAGTCCGATCGGGGGATGCGTGGGACGAGCTGGCCGTCCCCGACAAACCCCCATCCGGACCCCCACAGTGACGCCCATTGGCAACAGCCTCAAGCTGTGGACCGAAGCCAACACTGCCTGAAGCTGGGAGCGAAGGGATGCCAACTCAGCCTGCATCCGAACACAGCAGTTGCAGTCCCTATCCATGCTAAAAACTGTTTTGCAAAGAATGTCTGAACTAATCTACAGAGAGCGCAAACAAATCGACAAAATTTAAACTGTTATTGAAATACAAGATTGCCTAGTAAATGCAGTAATGCTGCTACTTGCGCACTGCTGACACTGCTCGGCGGCGGAAGGAGACTACGTGATTTTACACTATTCAGGTACTAAAACGCGATGCTACAACTCTCAAATACTATAATACGCCCGAAATTTATGAATTAAACAATGCAATTACCAAAAACACGCAAAGAAATTAAGAATTAAACTATGTAACAAATGAGTGAGCTAGGAGTATACGACTTGCTGCTGCAGCTGCTTATCCAACGGCGGCAGGGAGCACTTAACATCTGAGGTCATCAGTCCCCTAGAACTTAGAACTACTTAAACCCAACTAACCTAAAAACATCACACAAATCCATGCCTGAGGCAGGATTCGAACCTGCGACCGGAGCGGTCGCGCGATTCCAGACTGAAGCGCCTAGAAACGCTCGGCCACCCCGGCCGGCAGCATGCAAAGTATTTATTACGTTGACTTGAGGGTGAAGCCCATTATTTTATATATTAATTAAATTCCACCTAATGGCCTCCTGTGCGCCGTTACAAAAAAAGAAAGCCAGGTGGGTAATTTCCTACACAACTTACTTTAAATAATTATTTTCACTTAAATATTTCCACAGATAGCGAAAGGTTTCGAATAAGAGCAGGAGAAATTTACTTTTTACCATATATTGCAACAGAAAATACACACATAATAGCCGGCTGGTTTGGCAGAGCGGTTCTAGGCGCTTCAGTTCGGAACAGCGCCACTACTACTGTCGCACGTTCGAATCCTGCCTCGGGCATGGATGTGTGTGATGTCCTTAGGTTAGCTAGTTTTAGGTAGTTCTTAGTTCTAGGGGACTGATGACCTCAGATTTTAAGTCCCATAGTGCTCAGAGCCATGTGAACCATTTTTTGAACACATAAAACCTAATGCGTCAGAACATCTCAGCGACTTAATTCTTCAACAGCAGAGACAAGAGTAGAACTAGATCTTTGAACTAAGTCTTTTTTAGCCTTAAAAACGTCTTTATATTGAATAGTTACTCTCTATACTAAAATGCATATTTTATTGACATTTCCAACACAAAAAGTATCACATTAACGAATTATATTTTGTTATAGTTATCAGTCGTATTAGCTACGGAGTTTTGTCGACAAAAGTAACTCACTTTTGTACTTTCTTTACACTTCACATTAACACGAATGGTGTAGGCTTAGTTTAATTTTTTAGGACGTTGCAGGAGACATCACAACACACGTACACACACACACACACACACACACACACACACACACACATTCACATACACACACAAACACACATACACACATGTAGCAGAGAACAGGGAGAAAGCAAAGGTGAGGAATTCTACAGCTTTGGGCGTACACGTTATTTCAGCAACGGTTGGCACAGTTTAGCGAGGGTGATGTAATGTATTTAAAAAAAAGATATCTGACCTGTTATACAACATTCATAGCTGGTAATTGAACCATTATAATACTGTAACACCACATCTCCCCCCGTCCTCGGGTGAAATTTATTGTTTCCGTCATTATTCACAGGAAAATGAATCTGGCGAAGCTGTGCAAGGGATTTTGAGTTTCATTCTCGCCGCTGAGCGGCAATATCCGCCTGGCCATTTATTATTTCGTCCCTGCAGGGGAGAGAACGGGAGTGCGTCACGCGAAGTCCCGTGCTACCGGCTTCCAGCAGCTGGAATCCGTAGGGGCCCGCGTTCCAGCTCACTCCGGCTGCGCCGCAGCGCACCTAGCGGCCTGTTACCGTATCGTGGTTGCCTCTGTACGCCTGTGTGACTGTAGGTGTGTTGACATACGTTAAATGTAGGCGTACTTTCTAGTACCTCGGAAAAATTTAGATGTCGGCATCCGTGGAAATTATTTACTATGTTCAATGTACCACTCAGATTTTGAATGCTAAAGTGGTATATAGTTGTCAAACAAAAATATGTTATTTTTGAACACATGCGCACTCAGATTACATTGAGCTGTTACTCAATTCGGTTCTGGTTGGCTCTGGGCACTATGGAACTTAACTTCTGAGGTCATCAGTCCCCTAGAACTTAGAACTACTTAAACCTAACTAACCTAAGGACATCACACACATCCATGCCCGAGGCAGGATTAGAACCTGCGACCGTAGCGGTCGCGCGGTTTCAGACTGTAGCGCCTAGACCCGCTCGGACACTCCGGCCGGCGCGGATGTATATTTTGAACACAATATTGCGAGGAAGTGAATCATAGTGGGTGGGAAAACGGTTCTTTCTCTTCTACTTGTAAATGGAAAAGTAAGGATCTTTGTTTCTCTGATCGGCTTCTGAAGTCGCTATATAAAATACTGTATTACAAAGTAGACCTCCTACGATAATTAAGGACAATAATTCTGAACTCACACATCATCTACACAAACCACTGTTACATGTAACCTAGCATCGGGCATTCCTGAACATAGTGGTCATAATACAGAAATTTCATAAAGACAGGCAGTTGTATTTCTCAGGGCAAATGTACTCCCCTGAACCCATCATATAACTACCTTTCTGAATGCGAAATAACGCTCATTTGCAGTAACATCCTGCATGGATTATACATTTAATACACTGGTGCTCCAAAGAAATTGGTATAGGGATGCGTATTCAAATACAGCGATATTGTAAACAGGCAGAATACGGTGCTGCGGTCGGCCCGCCTATATAAAACAACAAGTTTCTCGCGCAGTTGCTAGATCGGTTACTGCTGCTCCAGTGGCAGGTGATCAATCTTTAAGTGAGTCTGAGCGTGATGTTATAGCCGACGCACGACGGATGTTACACAGCATATTTGAATTAGCAATGAATTGAGGATATTCCCATACGATCAGTCCACGAATGTACCATGACTAGGAGGATCGCGGTAAAAGATCAAATTTCCGACATTGCTGCCACCGACGAAAGATCCTGCAAAAATGGAACCAGTGACGATTGAAGACAATCGTTTAATATGACAGAAGTGCAACCCTTCCGCAAATTGTTACAGAGACCAATGCTGGACCATCAACAAGTGTCAGCGTGCGTGCCATTCAAAGAAACATCATCGATATGGGCTTTCATAGCCGAAGCCCCACTCGTGTACCCTTGGATGGTTGCACGACACAAAGACTTACACATCGCCTGGGCCTGTCAATACCGACACTGGGCTGTTTATGACTGGAAACATATTGCCTGGTCGGACGAGTATCGTTTCAAATTGTATCAAACGGATGGACGTGTACTGGTGTGGAGAAAACCTCTGAATCTATGGACACTGCATGTCAAGAGGGGACTGTTCAAGCTGGCGAGGGTTCTGCAATGGTGTGGGGCGTGCAGCTGGAGTGATATGGGACCCCTGATACATCTAGATGCGACTTTGACAGGTGACGGAACGTAAGTATCCTGTCTGATCACCTGCATCATTCATGTCCATTAGGCATTCCGACGGACTTGGGCAATTCCAGCAGGACATCGCGACACCCCATAAGTCAAGAACTGTTACAGATTGGCTGTAGGACCACTCTTCTGAGGTAACATACTTCAATGGGCCACCAAACTTCCCAGATATGAACATAATTGAGCACATCTGGGATGCCTTGGAACGTGCTGTCCAGAAGAGATCTCCATCCGCTCGTAGTCTTACGGATTTATGGACGGCCCTGCAGAATTCATGGTGTCAATTCCCTCCAGCACTACTTCAGACATTAATGGCGTTTATGCCACGTCGTGTTGCGGCACTTCTGCGCTCTCGCGGGAGCCCTACTCGATATTGGGCAGGTGTGCCAGTTTTTTGGCTCTTCAACGTATGAAGCATATCAGAGCAGAGTAATACTTAAGATATCCTATTTTTAATCTGCAGTGATCACCATGTATTGATGGGCTTAAAGAGTTTCCTATACAAAAATTACAATGTAGAATCGATGTTTGCCGGCCGAAGTGGCCGAGCGGTTCTAGGCGCTACAGTCTGGAACCGCGCGACCGGCACGGTCGCAGGTTCGAATCCTGCCTCGAGTATGGATGTTTGTGACGTCCTTAGGTTAGTTAGGTTTAAGTAGTTCTAAGTTCTATGGGACTGATGACCTTAGAAATTAAGTCCCATAGTGCTGAGAGCCATTTGAACGATTTTTTAGAATCGATGTTTAATTATTTAGCTTTACACACAGCCAACAGTAACTGGCTCCTGGTCAAAGGAAAATCGCTCCTGATATAGCCGTCACAGGATTTTTCGTTAAAACATAGACGTGATCCATGTAAACTGAAGTATGTCGTTGCAACGTCCGCAGCTCGTGGTCGTGCGGTAGCATTCTCGCTTCCCACGCCCGGGTTCCCAGGTTCGATTCCCGGCGGGGTCAGGGATTTTCTCTGCCTCGTGATGACTGGGTGTTGTATGCTGTCCTTGGGTTAGTTAAGTTTAAGTAGTTCTACGTTTTAGGGGACTGATGACCATAGATGTGCTCAGAGCCATTTGATTTGTCGTTCCAGCTGACAGTAAGGTACACTACCTGATCAGAGTTAGTATGGACACATGTTGCTGGACAGTAATATGAGCGGCGTCCATCCATCGCCTTTATGACCGGCGAGACGTTGGGAGCACGTTCTTTGAGGTGTCTGTATGTAAGCGGAGGAACAGCAACCGGTAACTTTGGCGATGACACAGATGCGTCGCAAGAAAAGGGCGATATGCAAAATAGTCAGTCTTTGGAGTGACTGCTGATCTCTAACTGAAAAAATTATTTCCTGAACTGCTATCGAAGTGCCTAACGTTGACACTGCTATCCAAGTCGGCCGCCACAAATAAGGCGCGGCGCTTTGTGGTCCTGGTAGGGAGGTCCGGTCAACGTGCGATTGGCTGACCTCTTCTCACAGCCTTCCCTTCTCTATCGTTCGCGACTGGCGTGGCGAAACAGGTTCTTTCTCAAGAGCCGAAAACAGAACATGTAGTGGTGCTGCGCGGGCGTTTGTAGCGAGGTCGACGTTCTAACTCTTTCCAAAGGTGTTCCAACATTTTCAGGTCGGAACTGGGAAGGCCAGTCCATTTGAGGAATGTTAGTGACCGCAGACAAATGTTTTACAGATGCAGCGTTGCGACAGGCTGCATCGTCATGCTGATGCAATCTGTCATCGTCTCCGAACTGTTAACTCACCGTGCGCAGTACACGATGCTGTAAAATGTTTTCAAATCCTTCCGCGTTTACTGTTTTCTTAGTTGCAACAAAGACGGCACAGCATGAACACAAAAAAGGGCCGTAGCGTAACACCAACTCGTCCTTGCTTCACTGTTGGTACTACACACGTCCGCAGCTCGTGGTCTCGCGGTAGCGTTCTCGCTTCCAGAGCACGGGGTCCCGGGTTCGATTCCCGGCGGGGTCAGGGATTTTCTCTGCCTCGTGATGACTGGGTGTTGTGTGACGTCCTTAGGTTAGTTAGGTTTAAGTAGTTCTAAGTTCTAGGGGACTGATGACCATAGATGTTAAGTCCCACAGTGCTCAGAGCCATTTGAACCATTTACTACACACGATTGTAGGTGACGTTCTCCAGGTATTCACCAAAATTTACCATTTCCTAGGAATTGCAACAGGGTGTAGCATGAGTTACCACTCCACCCCTTTCCAGTCAGCCATCGTCCAGCAGCGTCGCTGTTTGCACCACTTCATGCGTTGTTTAGTATTGACTGTACAAATGTATGTCTTACTAGGAGGTGTTCGACCACTGTACCTCGCTCATTTTACAACCCCCCCGTACACTTACTGTGGCAGCTGGACTACTGGTAGTACTATGGAACTCACGAGTGGTTCCATCCGCTGGTGTTAAGCGATATTTAACAGGCACCTTCCGGAATGATCGACGTGTCTCGTTCGTAAGCACATGGCGTCTGCATAGTCTTGGTTTAGCTGTTGTTGTTCCGTAGCGTTTCCTCTTCAGAGGCACCACTCACATGCCCAGTTTTAGAAGGGTTGAGGTGTCCCTGATGGATTTGCTAGGCAATTTACATGCAATGACCAGTCCACATTCGAAGTAACCGACCTGTTCTTACATGCATATACTGCCATTATTGCTAGTCTGTTGACGACAGAAAACTTCCAGCCTTCTTCTATGTTTATTTATTTATTTCATTGACAGTTCAAAGCAACCCACCTCCATGAAATGTAAGGTGGGTCGGATGGTTCTAAATCAAGCAGCAAAGACTTCTTATTATTACAGTCTTGTTGGCACGCAGTTGTTAATGCTACTTTGAGTGATGTGAAGAACATAATGCACGAAAATTTCTCTATGGTTACAGGTTTCGGTCGAATACAAAATCAGAAAGTAGGTTAAAATCATCTGTTTATCCACTCAGTAACCGTACTGTCACCGAAAGGGAAGAAAACAGAAAGAAGGCCTGTTGTAACGGCGACCGGAACGGTCGCGGGGTAGTAGTGACCGAAACGTGGCGGTACCCGCGGAGCGGCCAGCGAGACAACAAAACAACGGGAACGGACAGACACGACCAACGGAGGACCATACGACACAACTAGAACAGACAACAGAGTCACGAATCAAACAGGACAACCAAGTCCACTGGAATAGAAACGCAAAGTCAATACGCTGTCTGAGGCGATATGTCCTGAGACGCACGCGATGTTAGACTGCTGGCTGAGCTTTCTTTTTTTTTCTTTATTGATTTTCAATTCCCTCCGAAGGGAGCGGGCTGGCAGCAGCTTAGTACGCTGCTCTACAGCCTACAGACTTTTTTAAAAACGGAAGAAGAAAAGAAACAAGAAAAACAGGCGATAAAACGGTGACTTAAAGTGTAAAATGGCGGAAAAATGCGGAAAGTTAAAACAGAAAGCAGAGGGGTTGGCGATGTTAATAAAATACACAGGAATCACACAAGCAACATAGTAGACACACAATTAAAAAACATGGCGACAGTCTGGTTTCTGTTCGCAAGAGATAAAAAATCACACCCAGCGACAGTATGATGGCCGTTCGCAACACTTCCCAAAAGACACAACACGGAACACTCACTGTAAAACACTCACTGTAAAACACTGCACGAAAATGGCGGCACAAAGATGACACTCCCGAGCCAAAGGCAGATGGGGAGGGGGGATGGAGGAGGGGGAAAAACAAGGAGGGAGGGGAGGAAAAAACGAAAAGGGGGGGACCAAGGAGGGAGAGGACTCATAAGGAGTGAGAGGGGCAGGGCAGATGCGAGAGGGAATGAGAAGAGGCAGAGGAGGGAAATGCAAAAGGACTTGGGGGAGAGAAGGGGGCAGAGAGAGGGAGGTGGGGAAAGAAGAGGATGGAAGGGGGGAGAGGGAGCCCGGGAAAAGGACAGAGTAAAGGAGGGGGAGTGAGGATCAGAGTTGATAGGAGGGATAAATGGAAGCAGAGAGGGCATGATTCGGGAGGCGGATGGAAGCCACCTTGGGAAAGGAGATGAAGGGTGTAGAGATGGAGGGTAAGGGGGACACAACAGTGAAGGCATGGCAGGGGGCGGGGATGGGAGAGGAGAGGAGCATCCAGGGGTGAGGGGGCTCAAGGCAGCGGGAGGTGTAGAGGATGCGGATATGTTCGAGGAATAGGACAAGATGGGGGAAAGGAATTAGGTCATAGAGGATCTGCTTGGGGGACGGGAGGCGTGTACAGAAGGCGAGGCGGAGCGCATAACACTCGAGGATCTGGAGGCACTTATAGAATTTGTGGGGGGGGGGGGGGGGGCAGATATCCAGGTGGGACTGGCATAACAGAGGATGGGACAGATTAAGGATTTGTAGGTGTGGAGGATGGTAGAGGGGGGCAACCCCCATGTCTGGCCAAAGAGGAGTTTGAGGAGTCAGAGGCGGTTGATGGCTTTGGATTGGATGGAGCGGAGATGAGGGATCCAGGTGAGGTGACGGTCAATGGTGAGGCCAAGGTAGGTGAGGGTGGGGGTGAGGTGGACAGGGCGGGCGCAGACAGTAAGGGAGAAATCCAGGAGCCGGAAGGAGCGAGTGGAACGACCTACAATGATTGCCTGGGTCTCGGAAGGATTGATTTTCAGGAGCCACTGGTTACACCATGCAGCAAAAAGGTCAAGGTGATTCTGGAGAAGGCGTTGGGGCCATTGGAGGGTAGGAGCGAGGGCGAGGAATGCGGTGTAATCGGCATATTGCAAGAGGTGTACTGGAGGGGGGGGGGGGGGGTTTGGGGCATATCTGCCGTGTACAGGAGTTAGAGGAGAGGGAAGAGGACAGAGCCCTGGGGCACACCTGCAGAGGGGTAGAAGGTGTGGGAATTGGCATTATGGATGGTAACAATGGAGGGGCGGTGGGAGAGGAAGGAGGCCATCAGACGGATGTAGTTGACAGGAAGAGCGTAGGTTTGGAGTTTAAACAGGAGACCGGGATGCCAGACACGGTCGTAGGCCTTTTCGAGGTCGAGGGAGGCAAAAATGGCGGAGCGACGCAAGTTAAGCTGGAGGGAGAGGAGATGAGTGAGGCGGAGGAGTTGGTCATCGGCAGACAAGGAAGATCGAAAGCCACACTGGGTGTGGGGGAGGAGTTGGTTTTGGTGGAGGTGGTGACGGATGCGCTGGGAAAGGATGGATTCCAAGAGCTTGCTGAACACCGATGTGAGACAGATAGGACGATAGGAAGAGGCATCAGATGGAGGCTTGTTGGGTTTGGAGAACATCAGGATACGGGAGGTTTTCCACAGGTCGGCATAGAAGCCAGTGGCAAGGATTACGTTGTAGAGGGTGGTAAGGACTGAAAGGAAGGAGGGAGGGCAGTGTTTGAGGTGGCGGTAGGTAACGCAGTCGTGGCCGGGAGCAGTGTTGCGTTTAGTGCGGAATGTGATACTGGCTGAGCGCGAGGCAGGCGCTTAAGTACGCTATCGGGGGCGTCGCCATTGGCCGCTGGGACCACGTGTTCCACTGTGGCGCCCCCACACTAAAAGCGGGCCAGGAGGCGCGCGCCGCCACAGCTTAAGGCGCGATGGTGCAGACTGCAGAGAGCTCTATGGGTCTTCGAAGTCCGTGACGTCTGGCGCGGATTCAGATTCCGCGGCGCGCGTTACCAGAAGGCCAAATACTGAACTGAGTCTTTCGAAATTGTTTCACGGCTGATTATATCTCTATATCGTTAACAGTTGTAGACTTATGGAACATGTTTTATGCTCCAGAATTATGTCTTTTATGGAGAATGAAAATTTCCTCCACAGAAATCAACATGGTTTGCGCAGACGAAACTCAGCTCACTCGGTCCCTCTTTCAAATCCACAGCACCGTTGACAACGGCGCTGAGGTTTATGCCGTGTTCCTTGACTTCAGGACGGCGTCTGACACTTTCGACCACTGCCTTTTAATGAAAAAATATGAGCTTATCGAGTACTGGAGAAGATTTGAGACTGGATTCAAGATTTCCATGCAGAAAGAACTCCACATGTGGCTCGTAACGGAACAAAAGCGACAGATGTAAAGGTAGTTTCCGGAGTATCCCAAGAAAGTGTGATAGGAACGTTACTGCTTGTAAATTATCGAATAGAAAGCGACGGATAGACATTAAGGCTGATCGCAGGTGAAGTGGTTGTCTATAACAAAGTAGCAATGCCAGAAGACAATAACTATTTGCAGAATGGCCTCCAGATAATTGCTGAATGGTGAACGGTCCGGCATTTGACTCTCAACACAAATAAATACAGGGTATTACAAAAAGGTACGGCCAATCATTCAGGAAACATTCATCACACACAAAGGAAGAAAATATGTTATGTGGACATGTGTCCAGAAACGCTTACTTTCCATGTTACAGCTCATTTTATTACTTCTCGTCAAACGACATTAATCATGGAATGGAAACACACACCAACAGAACGGACCTGCGTGACTTCAAACACTTTGTTACAGGAAATGTTCAAAATGTCCTCCGTTAGCGAGGATACACGCATCCACCCTCCGTCGCATGGAATCCCTGATGCGCTGATGCAGCCCTGGAGAATAGCGTATTGTATCACAGCCGTCCACAGTACGAGCACGAAGAGTCTCTACATTTGGTGTCGGGGTTGCGTAGACAAGAGCTTTCAAATGCCCCCATAAATGAAAGTCAAGAGGGTTGAGGTCAGGAGAGCGTGGAGGCCATGGAATTGGTCCGCCTCTACCAATCCATCGGTCACCGAATCTGTTGTTGTGAAGCGTACGAACACTTCCACTGAAATGTGCAGGAACTCCATCGTGCATGAACCACATGTTGTGTCGTACTTGTAAAGGCACATGTTCTAGCATGAAATCATGATAACGTTCTCCATTGAGCGTAGGTGTTAGACCATGGGGCCCAATCAAGACATCACCAACAATGCCTGCCCAAACGTTCACAGAAAATCTGTGTTGGTGACATGATTGCACAACTGCGTGCGGATTCTCGTCAGCCCACACATATTGAATGTGAAAATTTACAATTTGATCACGATGGAACGAAGCCTCATCCGCAAAGAGAACATTTGCACTGAAATGAGGATTGACACATTATTTGATTAACCATTCGCAGAAGTGTACCCGTGGAGGCCAATCAACTGCTGATAGTGCCTGCACACGCTGTACATGGTACGGAAACCACTGGTTCTCCCGTAGAACTCTCCATACAGTGCCGTGGCCAACGTTACCTTGTACAGCAGCAACTTCTCTGACGCTGACATTAGGGTTATCGTCAACTGCACGAAGAATTGCCTCGTTCACTGCAGGTGTCCTCGTCGTTCTAGGCCTTCCCCAGTCCCGAGTCATAGGCTGTAATGTTCCGTGCTCCCTAAGACGCCGATCAATTGCTTCGAACGTCTTCCTGACGGGACACCTTTGTTCTGGAAATCTGTCTCGATACAAACGTACCACGCCACGGCTATTGCTCCGTGCTAAACCATACATCAATTGGGCATCTGCCAACTCCGCATTTGTAAACATTGCACTGACTGCAAAACCACGTTTGTCATGAACACTAACCTGTTGATGCTACGTACTGATGTGCTTGATTCTAGTACTGTAGAGCAACGAGTCGCATGTCAACAAAGCACCGAAGTCAAGATTACCTTCCTTCAATTGGGCCAACTGGCTGTGAATCGAGGAAGCACTGTACATACTGACGAAACTAATATGAGCTCTAATATGAAACTTAAACATTTCCGGACACATAACATCTTTTCTTTATTTGTGTGTGAGTAATGTTTCCTGAAAGTTTGGCCGTACCTTTCTGTAGCACCCTGTACAACATATTGCTCATACATAGGAAAAGAAACCCACCACCGTACAGCTACACTATTAATGACAAACCAGGGAAATAGTACGTACTGTAAGATATCTAGGATTAACTATGCAGAGTGACATTAAGTGGAATGACCACATAAAACAAATAGTGAGAAAAGCACATGCCTCACTCAGATTCATAGGAAGAATCTTCAGCAAATGTAGCTCATCCATAGAGGAAGAGGGTTATAAGGCGCTTGTTCGTCCAGTTCTTGAGTATAGTTCATTTGTGTGGGATGTCTATCACTGACAGAACAGCTAGAGAAGATCCAACAATAAATGTCAGCGATGTTGGAAGTAAAAATGGTACATATTGGGCTGCAGCATCGCTTGTCAACGCGGAAAAAAATTATGCTTAGTGGTTCATTGTAAGTTTTTCCTTCCTGCACTATGGCCTCTATTTGATTCGCATCGAAGCATATCGATGCATAACGTTTAGGAAGACATTTCACGTGGCCCTGATATAGTTGCTCTTCTGCAGGTGGTAAAAATAGATGTATTGGTGTAGTACAAGATCAGCTAAATTAGATAATAAGTTAAATTCTGCTGCCGCTAATTAAAGTTACCTGGTACTTTACATTGCAAATAAAGATATCTGTAAGAATAAATAAATATTAATAATTTCATGTAACTACAGACGTGATGAAGATATGACACACGAGCGAGTAAGTGAAAGTGTAGCAGTTCACTTATAATAATTAGAAAAGAAATATTTCATGATATAGGGGCAAACTCTGTGGAACGTAAGGAGAACTTTTGGAGGAGTAATTGACGTTTAGGGGAAACGGCCTTTCCGCAATGGATACACTGGTTCCTGTGAGATCACCGAAGTTAAGCGCAGTTGCGCGTGGCCGGCACTTGGATGGGTGACCTTCCAGCCGCCATGCGCTGTTGCCATTTCGGTGTACACTCAGCCTCGTGATGCCAACTGAGGAGCTATTCGACCGAATAGTAGCGGCTCCGGTAAAAGAATACCATCATAACGACCGGGAGAGCGGTGTGCTGACTCCATGCCCCTCCTATCAGCATCCTCCTCTGAGGATGACACGGCGGTCGGATGGTCCCGGTAGGCCACTCGTGGCCTGAAGACGGAGTGCTACAAAAAACTGACGTTTAGTAGAGGGGAACCCATATGAAGCGCTTGATAGTCGAAATTTAAATCAGGTCAGTATTTAAGATGTTTATGAACCACATGGTATTCCTACAGATTGTGCTTTTGTCTTTGGGTGGTGATGGTACAGATCATTGAGTATATTCTGGTACTTTGTCACTCACCATGTTAAAGAGGTAGAAGACAGTACAGCAGTCACGTGCATCAAAGTTACAGGACACTCAAATCATGCTAGAATTACAGCACTAATCATGTAACAAGTGAAACAATTTCCTGTACACAGTTAGCATACTCACTGCCCCAGTGGTGCGTTGTTCGAGACGTGTCTTATCTGTCGTGCTGTTATCACGGTGTTACAGACACCTAGCCACATCTCTCACTGTCGCGAGGCATACGGATGTTCCACAAAGAATGGAGGCGACGACCAGGAAGGCATAATCGGTAGAAACATGCAGAAAGAAAGAAGACAGGCTCCTTCCTTCACTGAATTTCTAATAGTGAATCACAGATTGGGAAACACGGAATGGATGATAGCACCCGTTTATGTTGAATGCGCCACCGTGACAAATCGGTGCGTCGCAAGCGTATTTTAAAATCACCAACTATTATTTAAAGATCTGGACACGGGTAGTTGCCTAGTACAGGCAATGCAGATGAGGCCATCGTGTTCGATGCTATTTGTTTCGGTTGTTAATATTGCGGGTAAAGATAAAACATACTCTTTACTGAAAACATGGCTTATCAGACTTTCATTGAATCACTTATCACCAAGAATTAAAGTAACGAATGCGGCACTAAACATTACCACGTGCGCAATAATTTTTTAGTTCAAACGAATTTTAAAATGCACCAAAATATAAACTAGAATACTTTCGAAATTTAATTAATGTATCTGTAATGCATCTGTTGCAACCGGGCATTTTAATTTTGTAGTTGACTCCAAAGCAAATAAAATTAGATCATCGTCAGTTGATAGTCTACACCAACTGAGACAATATTTTGCATTTTCAGGACAATCGTATTGATTAGTAAAGTAGTTTAAACGTTGCAAGGGGCTGTCCCATCATGAATCCTTGCGTGTAAACTGTACATATTATAAAAATTGATGTACATACGTATGTATGTATGTATGTGTGTGTGTGTGTGTGTGTGTGTGTGTGTGTGTGTGTGTGTGTGTGCTAGGTGTTTGTGTTGTCCTCATCATATCATCATCATTCATGAAAGTAGCGAGATTGGACTGAGTAAAGATTGGTGTGTGTGTGTGTGTGTGTGTGTGTGTGTGTGTGTGTGTGTGTGTGTCTGTGTGTGCGTGCGTGTGTATTTATATATGTTCCACATCTACTCCTAAACCACAGTACTGGTTGCAACAGAATTTGGTGCACGTATCAGTTACCGACTAGAGAGATTGGCTGTGGGGGTATGGGGCCAATAGCCACCAACTTACCAAAGGGGAGAGGGTGGGGGTGAAATAGACGTGTAGGCACGAAGCGCGAATGCCCACACTTTACTCGTTCAGTATTTGAGAATAACAACACTTAGTAACTTGCCACAAACTTCACACATAATTTGAAACCTACACGAAACACTCTCTCGCTGATAGCCCTAACAAATCATGAAAGGAAAAGAAATTTATCATTTATTACAGTTTCGCTGTTCATGAAGTAAAACTGCTGCACTAGGCTTGATGTTTTAATTTAAATGGTTCAAATGGCTCTGAGCACTATGGGACTCAACTGCTGAGGTCATTAGTCCCCTAGAACTTAGAACTAGTTAAACCTAACCAACCGAAGGACATCACAAACATCCATGGCCGAGGCAGGATTCGAACCTGCGACCGTAGCGGTCTTGCGGTTCCAGACTGCAGCGCCTTTAACCGCACGGCCACTTCGGCCGGCGATGTTTTAATTTAATACTTCTTTAGTACTGACTGTATTTGTGGCACATCTTGCAGACGGTATTCACATATACCATTGAGCTTACCTGAAAAATTATATCACTGTATGACATATAGGTCAGGAGATACTTCATAAACTTTGAGGTGCGTCAAAACGAAACTGTAGAGCGAAGTTCACTAAAGATACAGCTGGACAAGGCATACAGATATGTGTAGAATAAGTTAAATATAATGTGAAACGTATGCGACATGTGCGTACTTGGGAAAATCGGTGGATTTAGCAGCGCGGGGCAGCCGCGTGGTGTCAGGCGCCTTGTCGCGGTCCGCACGGCTTCTCCCGTCGGAGGTTCGAGTCCTCCCCCGGGCACGGGTGTTTGTGTCGTCCTTTGCATAGATTAAGTAGTGTGTAAGCTTAGGGAGCGATGACCTCAGCAGTTTGGTCCCATAAGACCTTACCAGAAATTTCCAAAATTTTGCATGGATGAAAAGCTCCTCCTAAACCCCTGGATCGATTCTAACCAGACGTGGTATCCACATTACTTACCACCTGGGAAGGAGTACTAATGGGCTAAGAACCAGCAACAGTGTATTGAGGTGGCGGCGATAATGTGGAGAGACGATGGGTAGAGAGAGAGATAGACAAACAGAGAGTGTGTAAAAGGAGATGGACACAGATGGGAGAGAAGAGGCGATGGACAGAGAGAGCGAGAGGGAGAAATTGATAGGGAAAGGGGACACAAATCCGGTGATAGCACATATTCTTCGACTCTAAATTACGATATGAGACTGAGACACTCTAATACAAAGTGCACTTCCAAGTGCCGTCGTTTCATACGACTTCTACATCTGCATCTACGTGGATACTCTGCAAATCACATTTAAACGCCTCGCAGAGGGTTCGCCGAACCAGCTTCTCAGTTATCTGTTATTCCAATCTCGTAAAGCGCGTGGAGGAAACGAACACTTATATCTTACCGTGCGAGCTCTGATTTCCACTACTTTATAATGATGATCGTTTCCCCCTATGTAGATCGGTGTCAACAAGATATTTTTTCATTCGAAGGACAAAGTTGGTGATTGAAATTTCGTGAAAAGATCCCGCCGTTGCGAAAAAGCGTTTGTTTTCATCAAGTCCACCCCAGATCCTGTATCCCTTCAGTGACTCTCTCTCTCCCCTATTTCACGACAATACAAAACGTGATGCCCTTCTTTGGACTCCGTCAATCCTGTCCGGTAAAGATCCCACACCGAGCAGCAGTATTCTAAAGGAGGACGGACAAGCGCAGTGTAGGTAGTATCCTTAGCAGGTCTGTTACATTTTCTAAGTGTCCTGCCAATAAAAAGCAGTCTCTGTTTAGCTTTCCTCACGGCTTTTTGTATGTGTTCCTTCCAAATTAAGTTGCTAGTAATTGTAATTCCTAGGCTTTTAGTTGAATTTACAGCCTTCAGATTTCACTAATTTATCGTGTAACCGAAGTTTAACGGATACCTTTTAACACTCATGTGGACGACCTCACACTTTTCGTTATTTAGAGTCAGTTGAGAATTTTCGCACCACACTGATATAATTTGCAAATCTTTCAGAAATTTATTTTGATCTTCTGATGACTTTACTACACCATAAAATACAGCATCATTTTCAAACCATCTAAAACGGCTGCTCAGATTGGTTCCTCAATCTTTTATATAGGTAATGGTCAGCAAACGGCCTATAACACTACCTCAGGGAACTCCAGACATCACTTCTGTTTTACCCGATGACTTTCCGTGCATTACTAAAAACTGGGACCTCTCTGACAGGAAATCACGAACCCAGTCACAAAACTGGGACGATATTCCAAAAGCATGCTGTCTTACTACATGGGGCTTGTGAGTTACAGTGTCAAAAACCTGGAAATCTAGAGGTACGGAATCAATTTGAAATCGCTTGTCAGTAGCACTCAACACTTTCTGTGTGTAAAGAGCTAGTTGCGTTTCAGGAGAATGATGTTTTTTAAATTCTTGTTGACTGTGCTTCAGTAGGTAATTCTCTTCGGGGTAATTAATAATGTTCGAGCACAGTGTATGTTCCAAAATCCTGCTGCATATCGACTTTAATGATGGGCCCGTAATTTAGTGGCTCACTCCTACCACCTTTCTTGAATATTGGTGTGACTTGTGCAACTTTCCAGTCTTTGGCTACGGATCTTTCGTCGAACGAACAGTTGTATATGATTGTTACGTATGGAGCTCTTGTACCAGCATACTCAGAAGAACCTAACTGCACCGTAAGACTTGCTTTTATTAAGTGACGTAAGTTGCTTCACTAGTCCGGGACTATCTGCTTCTAAGTTACTTATATTGCCAGCTATTCTTGATTAGAATTCTGGAATGTTAATTTTGTGAAGTTTTAGTAACTCTGCTTTGGTGGCATTGTCTCCGATATTATCTCCATTACTGTCGCGCAGAGAAGGCATTGATTGTGTCTTGCCGCTAGCATACTTCGCCTAGATTAGAATGTCTTCGGATTTTCTACCAGGTTTCGAGACGGAGTTTCATTGAGCCGGGAATTTTAAGTATGAAATCCGGTGCAAGAGGACATCCAGTGGGTAGAAAGGACCTGATTAGCTATACATGTTGAATGAGACGATAGTATACGATATAGTAACGAATTTGAAAATAGTGCCCCTCTTTTATCGGATTCGCTGTCGGTATTCGAAGCTCCCACTGAGGCATGTAACGTCCTCGTGTTTCCATATTTAATGGTGTGCTGTAGGACTACACCGGTATCGGCGTGGGGTCACGTCACGCCATATAGAGTGACAGTTGACTGCGACGATGTGAAAAGAGAGCCACGGGATACTGAGTTCCGCTCAGGCATTTTAATGCTGTCATTGTGCTCTTCATTGTGTCCTCGGCTGTAAAACGCCATCACCTTCCTTGCATTGTTCCGCTACACACAGAACAGCAGTTTTAAATTTCATACAGGCCCGTCTCTCCCGTTTTTATTGTCAGCAGCCATCAATAAACAAGGATCGATTTCACTGAATCAGTTCGTTGGAGCCCAATAAAGCGGAAATTGAATGCGACTCACAATGCTCAAAAAGGCAATTGTTTCCCCTGATGAATTAAATATTTAGCACATGTTTTGCGCAATGGCTAGTTAAGTCTTTGGTATCTACTAGGCTATGTGCAACGGTAGTTCACCGACATGACGAGCTAGCAATAGCCATGGAGGATGATAGTCTGTTTACAATTTATGCGATGAACCACAAAAGAGAGGTAGATCATTAAATAAGCCATGAAGAGATTCTTTAAAGACATTCGAGCTGTCGACTCAACAGTTGGGAAAGGCCATGGCATGTCAAACTGTACCTGATCTAATAATGTGTTAAAACCGTGAAAAGCAAAACAGAAGCCTTGGACAAACGCTTTGCAATCATACTTTATTGGTTGTATTTTATCAAACGATAAACTAAGTGCATAGAAAGTGATAGCCCATAGCGAACGTTTGAATTACAAGTGATCATAGAGTAGTAAGATTTACAGTAAATTAATATTTAAGGAAAATAAATTTTAAATCGGAATAAAATGCATAAAATAATTCCTCCTAGACCCATACAGTTTCCTAACCCCACCCAGATATTTCTGAAAATTTGTTGCTGTGAATTTTTAGTAGATACGGTAATACTTGTATGTTTTATAACAAAAACGTTGGGTGGAGGCAGTGCACAGAGGGCGTGGATGAAAATGTGGAAGCACCACAAAGACAACACTTTACTGTGCTTTATTCGGAGTAGGAAAATCATTAGCGTCCAGAGCAATTTTCAGTCGTCTCGGAATGGATAAATGTGCGTTCTGTATGGTTTTCTAGCGACTCTTATATCATTCTTGCTGCAAAACAATGACACATTGAGATAAGCTCGATGGAGGTGGCTAATCACGCACCCTTTCTGCAAAGGACAACACAAAGACTCAATAATATCCAGAGCTAACGACTGTGGTGGCCAGGGGAGATGTAACAAGTCGTCCCCCTCCTCACAAAACCAGTCCCAGATGATGCGAGCTGTGTGAACGGGGTTTCTCTCGTCTAAGCACACAGCATCACTTTGGTGAACAAACATTTTACCGCGGGATGGATCTCGTCAGCCAAAATGGTCACATAAGCCTTGGCAATAATGCTTCCATACTTAGTAACCTTGTTGGAATACTACACTACTGGCCACTGTAATTGCTACGCCACGAAGATGACGTGCTACAAACGCGAAATTTAACCGACAGGAAGAAGATGCTGTGATCTGCAAATGATTATCTTTTCAGAGAATTCACACAAGGTTGGCGCCGGTGGCGGCACCTACAAGTGCTTACATGAGGAAAGTTTCCAACCGATTTCTCATACACAAACAGCAGTTGACCTGGGTTTCCTGGTGAAATGTTGTGATGCCTCGTGTAAGGAGGAGAAACGCGTACCATCACGTTTCCGACTTTGATAAAGGTCGGATTGTGGCCTATCGCGATTGCGGTTTATCGTATGGCGACATTGCTGCTCGCGTTGGTAGAGATCCAATGACTGTCAGCAGAATGCGGAATCGGTAGGTTCAGGAGGGTAATATGGAACGCCGTGCTGGATCCCAACGGCCTAGTAACACTACCAATCGAGTTGACAGGCATCTTATCCGCATGGCGGTAATGGATCGTGCAGCCACGTCTCGATCCCTGAGTTAACACATGGGGACGTTCGCAAGACAACAACCATCTGCACGAACAGTTCGGCGACGTTTGCAGCAGCGTGGACTATCAGCTCGGAGACCACGGCTGCGGTTACCCTTGGCGCTGCATCACAGACAGGAGTGCCTCCGATGGTCTGCTCAACGATGAACCTGGGTGCACGAATGGCAAAACATCATTTTGTCGGGTGAATCCTGGTTCTGTTTACAGCATCATGATGGTCGCATTCGTGTTTGGAGACACATTGGAATCGTGTATTCGTCGTACCATACTGGCGTATCACCCGGCGTGATCGTATGGCGTGCCATTGGTTACACGTCTCGGTCACCTCTTGTTCGCATTGACCGAACTTTGAACAGTGGGCGTTACATTTCAGATGTGTTACGACCCGTGGCTCTACCCTTAATTCGATCCCTGCGAAACCCTAACAATTTTAATGGCCAGTAGTGTAAGATTTTTGCCAAAATCACCACCGAATCCCCACCATATTTCACTCTTGGGACTTATCTCGACCAGATGTTGGAAACAGTGTGAAAGCAGACTCATCCAACCAAATGACAGTCTTCCACTGCTCCGCAGTCCAAGTTTCAACACTTCGGCATCAAAGTTCTTCTCTTTTGGGCTTTCGCTTCATTGATGAGCGGCTTTGAAATTCCAGCTCGCTTTGCAGTACCCTAATTCTGGACCCCACTTCGTGTTGTTTTGGTAGTGACAGGGTGCGCGAGTGAGACGATCACTTCTGTACTGACATTTCCAGCTGACGCCCTCTTATTTTTTGTCCCCATCCCATTCAATAACCGTCCATCACAATTACACGACACACAATTTCGTCCGCCTTGTCTCTTGGCGAATGATATTTACCGCTTTCACTGTACGCAACATAAATTTTCAGTTCGAGACAGCAGTGTCTCGACTACCTTGGTTTTCAAGCACCCAGCATACGAGCACAAAAAATTTGCCCATGTTCTAATTTACTTAATTCCGACATAATGCACTTACACAGAGTAAAATTTCTGTCCACGACAGAGACTTGAAACGTATTGACGACATTGCGTTGATGCCATTCGTCCTCAACATAAAAGCGCAATCTTTGTTAGAAACAGCTCTTCCCTTCAAGTATGCACTTCTCGCTGTGTCCCATACTTTTCCCCAAGCCGCGTAATTGATGGATGAATAATTGATCTCCTAAACATTCTCTGTTGCACGCACCCCAGTCAACCGTCTTCAATTAACGGTTTGTGTGATTGCAATTTAAAATTTGTACACCAACGAACAGCATTCAGAAGAGGTACACTCCACACTGAGGTGATAAAAGCCGCGGGATACCTCCTAGTATAGTGTCGGGCCTCCGGTTTCCCGGCTTAGTGCAGCAAGTCGACATGGCCTGTACTCAACAAGCCGTTGCAAGTCCGCTGAAGAAATACTTAGCCGTGATGCCTCTGTAGCCGTCCATAATTGCGCAAGAGTTGCCGGCGTAGGATTTTGTGCCCGATCTCACTTTGGATTATGGGGATTTATGTCAGCCGATCTGTGTGGCCGAATCAATCCCTCGAACTGTCCAGTATCTTCTGGCAACCAATGGCAAACCATTGTGGCCTGGTGACATGGCGCACTGGCATCCATAAAGATACCATCGTTGTTTGGTAATATGACGTCCATGAATAGCCCTGAGAGTGGTCTACTCCACTCAGTGATGGTTCAAATGGGTCTACGCACTATGGGACTTAACATCTGAGATCACCAGTCCCTTAGACTTAGAACCACTAAAACCTGACTAACCTAAGGACATCACACACATCCATACCCAAGGCAGGAGTCGAACCTGCGACAGTAACAGCAGCGCGGTTGCAGACTGAAGCGCCTAGAACCGCTCGGGATGCATCGGCCGGCCCACTCAGTGATAAATTTGACCAGAGCAGCCGTCTGATTGCGTGTAGGCACAGCCCACCCCATTATGGAGCAACCAACAGCTTCCACAGTCCCTTTTTGACAACTTGGGTCCACCGCTTCATGCAGTCTGCGCTACATCGAAGCCTACCAGCAGCTCTTGCCAACTGAAATCGGGACTCCTCTGACGGGGCCATTGTTTCCTAGTCGTCTAGGGTCCAACCGATGACACGAGCCCCGGAGAGGCACTGCAGGCGATGTCGTGTTGCCAGCAAAGTCACTCGAGTTGGTAGTCCGCTGCTACAAGCAATTAGCGCAAAATTTCGCCTCACTGTCCTTGCGGATACGTTCGTCGTACGTTGCACACTGATTTGGTTCAGATGGCTCTGAGCACTATGGGACTTAACAGCTGAGGTCATCAGTCCCCTAGACTTAGAACTACTTAAACCTAACTAACCTAAGGACATCAAACACATCCATGCCCGAGGCAGGATTCGAACCTTCGACCGTAGCAGCCGCGTGGCTCCGGACTGAGACGTGCCTAGAACCGCTCGGCTACCGCGGACGACCACATTTGTTTATGGGGTTCTTTCTCCCAGTGTTGCTTTTCTGTTAACACTGACAATTCTAGGCAAACGCTGCTGCTCTCGGTCGTTAAGTGGAGGCCATCGGCCACTGCACTGTCTGAGGTGAGAGGCAATGCCTGAAATGTGGTGTTCTCGGTACACTCCTGAGACTATGGGTCACGGAATATAGAAATCCCTAACGATTTGCCAAATGGAATGTCCCATGCGTCTCGCTTCGACAGTTCCGCGTTCAGAGTCTTTTCCGTCGTGCGGCCATAATCACGTCGGAAACCTTTTCACACAAATAACATGAGGACAAGTGACAGCTCGACCAATGCTCTGCACTTTTATACCTTGTGTCTATGTGCAAATCGCTATCCCGTGAACTTTTCTCACCTCTGTGTATATGAAATTTAAGTTAGCAGAACATTTTAACAGAATCTTCCGTCGGTTCTTGGCAGAACAACATTATAATAATAAATGAAAAGCACCAGTTTGCTTTTGTTCTACAATACTATTTTTATTGCTAACCGGTTTTCGGCTTACACGTCCATCTTCAGACATTTACTATTATCAGCAAAGAAGTTAAATGTTAGCAGACAACATTGGAAGAGAAGTAACACATCTGGAGTGAAGTAGAAACATACAGTGAGTAACATCTTTCCAATGAAATAGTAAAAACTGAACAGTACATAAATAACAATGGAGTTGACAGGAAAACCTTTAGCACAAAATAGGAATAGCATGCCTACATAACAGTTACTCCCCTTGTAGTTGTCTCATCAAGTACTGTTCATATTTTACTTCGCTCATTTATTTAATGTAAACTGGTATACAGCCACTGCTTTGATTATAATGTTAATGTTAAAATGGAGTACCATCACACTCTCAAACTGTAGGTTCTCTCAAACACCTCAATTTTCCTGCATTTACTAATTTCTGTTTATCTTATTGATATTGCTCTAGTTCTTCGTGTATTCTGTATTTCCATTGACAACTGTCTCTTCTTTTTTAATTGGTTGTGTATCACTCTCCATGTTTCATACCTCTTGATGCAGCCTTGTCTAGTACTAATTTTACCTTACTTTATTAGTTTTGTTTATTAATAGAAACTGTTATGTAGGCATGCTATTCCTATTTTGTGCTAAAGGTTTTCCTGTCAACTCCATTGTTATTTATGTACTGCTCAGTTTTTACTATTTCATTGCAAAGATGTTACCCACTGTATGTTTCTACTTCACTCTAGATGTGTTACTTCTCTTCCAATGTTGTCTGCTAACATTTAACTTCTTTGGTGATAATACTCAGTAAATATCTGAAGATGGACTTGTAAGCCGAAAACCGGTTAGCAATAAAAATAATGTTGTAGAACAAAAGCAAACTGGTGCTTTTCATTTATTATTAGCAGAACATTAATCGGAATTATATTTTCCCACTGACTGCTTGGGTACATTTAGTACAATACTGCATTACTCTACGTAAAATGACATGCTGTGTACACTGAAGCAGTGTTTGATTACTCACACAAACTTGTAATTAACTTGAAATAGAAACTGGACTCGCATTCGGGAGGACGACGGTTCAATCCCGTCTCCAGCCATCCTGATTTAGGTTTTCCGTGATTTCCCTAAAATCGTTTCAGGCAAATGCTGGGATGGTTCCTTTGAAGGGGCACGGCCGATTACCTTCCCAATCCTTCCGTAACCCGAGCTTGCGCTCCGTCTCTAATGACCTCTTTGTCGACGGGACGTTAAACACTAATCACCAACCACCATTGAAATAGAAGTCAGTACAATGCGTAGGGTGAAGAATTAACGGTAAACAGATCAAAGAAACTATTTGCTGGGTAGCGTGGCATAAGAAAACTTCAGCTCCATAGAACGTGGGTAGATGACATTGCCAAACGTTCATGAGCGTCATGGATGCATGCTGAACCGGCCGCTGTGACCGAGCGGTTCTAGGCGCTTCAGTCCGGAACCGCGCTGCTGCTACGGTCTCAGGTTGGAATCCTGCCTCGGGCATGGATGTGTGTGATGTCCTTAGGTTAGTTAGGTCTAAGTAGTTCTAAGTTCTAGGGGCTGATGACCACCCATAATGCTCAGAGCCATTTGAACCATTTTTTGATGCATGCTGATGAAGTTAATAAATCTTACGTCTAGAGGGCGCTTTCGTTCTTCTTTCGTGACGGTCACTGGTTTACGAAGTTCTTCCACAGCCACTTTTAGGACGTTTATTTTTATTTATACGGGTTACGAAACATTCAGTCCCATTATTGAATATTACACCGATTACAAAATGGTACAGTGCAACTGCAAGTGCCATCTTCGTTATTGAGAACAGTGACAAAGCCACATGCTGTCATAAACTGTAGGATTTTTCGAAATTTTCGTGTGAAAAACACCAACTCTCCTGCAAATTGAACAGACCCGTTCAGCGATTGTCATATGGCTGGTGATACGATTCTCCGTCGAATGTAGAAGAAAGGTTGAAGTATGATGATACACGTTAAGAAGGTAAAACAGTACAAGCACCGACCTTTAGTAACAGGTAAGAACGTCCTAGGTCCCGGGTTCGAAACCCGCCTCCGTTTAAATTTTGAATAAAAGTCATCAACAAAAGCCGCCAAAGATTTCCGGCATGAGAAGTCCCCCTCATTCTGTCAATGGCCTTGTCAAAGAGAGCGGAGGAGCGGACAGAGGTTCAGGGCACTCTCTTGCCCTTTATGTGGGAAACTGCCTCTAAAGGTGGAAGAATCAGCAGTGATCAACGTCATGAGGAAGCAGAAGGCAATAGAAACCACTGCGTTAAAGACACATAGTGTATATCCAGAGGACATGTGGCCTGTATCTGAAAAAGTGTTATCATGATTTCTCCATTGGAAAAAGACAGCGAAGTAGTCTCCCTTTCGGATCTCCGGCAGAGGATTACCAAGAGGAAGGTGACCATGAGAAAAATGTGGAATAACCGACGAAAGGATGATGTTCTACGAGTCGGGGGGCATGGAACGTCAGAAGTTTCAACGTCGTTGAGAAGCAAGAAAATGTAAAAGGGAAATCTTAAGGCTCAAGCTAGGTACAGTGGGGTCAGTGAAGTGAAATGGAAAGAAGACAAGGATTTCTGGTCAGATGAGTACGGGGTAATAGCAACAGAACAGATAATGGTATAACGGGAGTCGTAATCGTTACGAATGGCGAGGTAGGGCAGAGAGTGGGTTACTGTGAACGGTTCAGTGATAGGTTTGTTCTCATTGGACTCGACTGCAAACAAACACCGACAACGATAGTTTAGGTATACATGTCGACGTCACAGACCGAAGATGAAGTGACAGGGTGAAAATGTGACGGCATTGAATGGGTAATACGGTACGTAAAGGGAGATGAAACTCTGATAGTCATGAGAGACAGGAATGCTGTTGTAGGGGAGGGAGTAGAAAAAGGGGTACAGGAGAATATGGGCTTGGGACAAGAAATGAGAGAGTAGAAAGACTCTTTGAGCTCTATAATGAATTTCAGCTAGAAATATAATACTTTATTCAAAAATCACAAGAGGAGGACGTGTACTTGGAAAAGGCCGAGTTATACAGGAAGACTTCAGTTAGATTACATCATGGTCAGACAGAGATACGGAAATCAGATAGTGGATTGTAAGGCGTAATACAGTTCCGAAAATTGCAAGAACAGAGAAGTGCAAGAATCATCGCACAGTCAGCTTAATAGCTAATGTATCCAAGTTGCTCACAAGGATGTAATACAGAAGAATGGAAGAGAAAATTGAAAATGTGTTAGATGACGATCAGTTTGGCTTTAGGAAAGGAAAAGGCACCAGAGGAGCAATTCTAATGCTGCAGTTGATAATGGAAGCAAAACTATAGAAAAATTAAGACGCGTCGTAGGATATGTCGGCATGGGAAAAGTGTTCGACCGTGTCAAATAGCGCAAGATATTTGAAATTCTGGGAAAAAACAGGGCAAAACTGTAGGGAGAGACGGGTAATATACAATATGTACAACAACCGAAAGGGAACGATAAGAATGGAAGGCCAAGAACAAAGTGCTCGGATTAAACAGGACGTAAGACAGGGATGTAGCCTTTCGCTCCTACAGCTCTATATATCGAAGAAGCAATGACTTAAATAAAAGAGAGATTCAAGAGTAGAATTAAAATTCAAAGTGAAATGATATCAATGATAAGAATTTCCTGATGACATTTCCATTCTCAGTGAAAGAGAAGAAAAGAGTACCTATGCAGAATCGGTGAGGAAAGGGGTATATGGAAAACATTGATAAGAAGAAGGACTGGATGATAGGACATCTGTTGAACATCATGAAATATCTTCCCTGGAGCTAAAGCGAGCTGTAGAGGTAAAACTGTAGAGGAAAACAGAGACAGGAATACATCCAGCCATTAACTGAGGACGTAAGTGTCAAATGCTACTCTGAGATTTAGAGGTTAGCACTGGAGAGGAATTCGTGGCGACCCGCACTTTGTGCCACAATTTTGTAGTATATATAGCGTATGTGCAACATTGTAAATTATATACTGTCACTTGGCACCAGTTTGTTTCGTTAGGTGATATAAAGTACTAAAGGCTAATTCGACCAAGTAAAGACATCAATGGTGAATTAATTAACGTAAGTGTAATTGAAAATGGACGCGTGTATGCTGATGGCTGTAAACAAAGGAAATAAATACGTGGAAATAATTAAATGGCTAGCACAGATCTAAGCAACTGTTATGAATATAGTTTGTATTGCTGTAGTCATTTCGAAGCGCATGTGCCCATGAATAATGTTCATCTCCATGTCTCATTAGGAGTGGTGTGCGGAGTTCGTGGCAGTTTATTTGGACGGGCCTGATATCGTAATGTATCAATACTGATATTAAAAATTAAGAATGAAATAGTGGTGTTAAATCATAGGGCAAACAACAGAGAAGGTGAAAGGGGGCAAATGGTCCAAAATCTCCTCTTATTGCTACACGAGGCCGATAATGTGGGTTTCATTATCTTAATAATCAGGAGCAGTGTACTTTTCATAGGACACAGAACATTTCGGTATCGATTAACGTTTTTACACGATTGGTAGTCGGACATTGGGAAATAGTCTGCGGCGCAGTTAGAACTTCTTATGGGTCATTAAAAAGTTTGAGGTCTTGGACGGAAATAAATAAATAAGATTGGTTGGTTGGTTGGTTTGGGGAAGGAGACCAGACAGCGTGGTCATCGGTCTCATCGGATTAGGGAAGGATGGGGAAGGAAGTCGGCCGTGCCCTTTCAGAGGAACCATCCCGGCATTTGCCTGGAGTGATTTAGGGAAATCACGGAAAACCTAAATCAGGATGGCCGGACGCGGGATTGAACCGTCGTCCTTCCGAATGCGAGTCCAGTGTGTAACCACTGCGCCACCTCGCTCGGTAAATAAATAAGAATGGATATCTTTATGTCATATCAAAAAGTCGCATTCCAATGGAGATCAACAGTAAGTCTGAGGGTATTGCAGTAGGGTAGTGAGGCACATATCTTACTTACGCATTCGAGTGCAAAACTCGAGAGAAACAAGATGGGAACAAAAATGAGGGGACTGGATGAGAAACAAGTACAAAGAGGAAATACGTAATCTGTTATGAAACACAACTGAAAGTGTTCGGTTTATAGAGTCAGTTGAACTGATAGAAATAATGTTAGAAGGTTCTAAGTTCTTAGGTGTGCTTATTGATAAACACTTCAACTGGAAAAGCCGTATAGTAGAGCTGCTAAAACGTTTCGTTTCGGCTACTTTTCCCACAAGAAAACTGCCAAGTTTTTGAATACAGAAATTAGTGAGTTATCACACTGAGCATGCTCATTTGCAAATTTCTTGTATTATTCTGGTGTAACTTCTCATATAGACATAAAATATTAATTGCACAAAAGAAAGTAATTAAAATGATGTGAAGGGTGCAGAAACGTACATTTTGAGACTTACATCTTGCAAGCATCTCTTTAAGCAGCTGAGAATGTTAACCACAGCCTCACAGTACATTTATCCACTCATGAAATTTCTTATCAACAACTCATCTCAGCAAAACATTAAAAAGGGAAAAGATCTACATTATATTTTAACAAATGCAGCTTTACACAGAAAGGAATGAAATACGCTGGTTTGTAACTGTTTGACAAAGTACCCACAGCAATAAGATAGTTAGATTTTTTTTTCAAAACAGATGTTTCTTCTTAACAACTCTTTCTATACCATGAAACACGTATGTAACGCAGCAGCGATGGCGAGGCATTGTAGCATCTGTGACCAGAGAGTATGCGCTTGACCGCGCGAGTGTTGCGAGCGGTTCTCTGTCAGCAGTAGTCGTTGCGAGTCTGTCAGTCAGTCGTTGCGAGTCGGTAGCTCGGTTTAGTTGAGAACAGTACTCTGTCAGTAGTCGTCGCGTGCTGTACGCTAATAGTCGTCATGCAGAGCGGTCGGTCAGTAGTAGCAGCCCAGTGCGGTTGTGTGATGTAGGCGGTCGGCAACACTGGTCAAGATGGTGAATAAGGTATACCATTAATTAATATAATCATTAGATAATGTAAAAAATTTATTTATTGTAATTATTCTCCAACAAGTTCCCCAATAATAATTTTTATTTCAAAAGCATTTTTTCAAATTTAATTTTTTATTGAACTAAAGATCTCGTTGCACTTCCCATTTCATTCCACTTCTTTTGAAGAAAAATTTCACTAGAATTACAAAAAAAAAAAGAGAATATTATTATTTGCAATGCAGTTCCTCCAAGCGGTGCGCAACAACAAGAGCAGATATGTGACATCCATTTATTCTGAGGTAAGACTTTAATTCTGATTGTTTTACACAGGGCCAAAGACCGATATTTCGGTTTAATTGAATTTTCTTGTCACTGAATGGACTTTAATTTTTTTTTTGAAGGATTTATATTTGAGTCAGATTGCGAATTTCACATTTTTGTTGCCATTGTCAGTACATTTCATTGTGGGGAGGTTACACTTGGCTCCCATTTGTATTAAGTATTGTCTTTTTTTCTTTAAAATTGCGGTGGGAAGGTTACACTTGGCGACACCCAGTCCAGGATCGTATTTCGTTGAGAGTCTTTTGAACAACAGTCAGATATCTGCTCTTGTTTGCTTAGATATAATTAGGATTTGGCGCAACGCTTTTATTAACTTGTAACTTTTTTTCTACAGGTCAACGGCAATTCGTTGCTCTATTGTATTTGTGTGTTGCTTTTGCATTTGTGCTTATTGTTTTGTGAATATTTTTGACTATTGTTAAAATGCCGCGAAAGACTGTGAATAGTGTATCGCGAGGTATTATGAACGAAATTACCGACTTAAACAACGTGACCAATAGTACTTGTGACACGCAGTGTAATGATGACAATCCTGCGTTCACTAACAATCAGTGCAATACAACCATTAATGATGACTTTTATCTTAATGATGAACAAGCGAACTCAATTGTCTCTTCTGTTCATTTGACGACAATTGATGACGCGGAACGCTCTATTGTAATGAGCGCTGCCGAGCTTAACACACCCGATTTGGAAAATTTAAGTGACGAACAGACGAATTTGTCTAATGAAAATGAACAGGATACACAAAGTAAGACGGATTTATTTAATTCCGAAATAGTGAGTGACAGTGTACATCGGACTGATAATCCTTTTTGTAAGTTGCAAAATGACCAAATGGTCACACAAAGTGCGACAACTGCAGGTACATCATTAAACAGTACTGAGAATAGAAATGCTAATTTTGGTTCGGATCAAATTATGACACTATTGCTGCAACGAATTAACCAAATGATGGAAAACCAAGACAACAGTAGTAAAGATCTCAAACAACTTAATGAACAAGTCAAACAACAGAGTGAGAAAACAGACAACAATTTCAGACAACAGAGTGAAGATTTTAAACAACTTAGGGAACAGAACAAACAAGATAATGAAAATCTCAAACAACACTTAAATGAAAAATTAGACGACAATTCGAGACAGCTTAGTGAACAAATTAGAGCCGTTGCCGCGCAGTGCCATGACACTAAGGAACAGTTGCGCGTGGAAATTGAGGCTTGTTCACAAAAAAATAGCGAAGAAATTAAGTCTGTTGCGCAGGAATTAAGGGAAATGCAAACAGCCGCAACAGAAACACTCAGAGACGAAATTAGCGGAGTCGCTAAACAATGCTCTGAGAAAGCTACACAATTACGGGATGAGTTTAAAGCAATGACGATAGAACTTTCGCGCACTATGGACGCAAAGATAGACGCGAAATTCGAACAGCAGAACACTCAGATTAACGAGCGCTTTAATCAGCACATACAGAACAGTGATACGCGTTTCCGCAAATTTATTCAAGATCAAAACAAAGTAAAACGACAAGTCATGGAAACAATCACTGCACAAAGACAAGAGGACAAACGTAAAATATTCGCGAAAGCAAAAACGTATGTAGACAATAATATTACTACAGTGTCCGACAAAATTAATACCATAGAACAATTGAACGCGGAATTACGGGATGAAATTTCTGATCTTAAATCAAAAACAGATACACACACAGTAAATATTCAAACAGTGACAGACAGATTCGAACAATTAGAACTAACACAGGATTGCGATGTCATCAAAGCTGATGTTAAAAAACTGAGCGAAACTACGCGTAAGTTACAAAAACAGATTAATGCGTCTGATTCTAAAACCGACGATCAGGTTAAAATACTGACTGAAAAATGTGATGAATTGGCCAGTCGTATTGATGTTATCGAAAATACTAATGACAATAAATCAGACGATACTGCACCGGTTTCATTTAACCAAACACCTGAATTTCAAAATTTACAGCAGACAATTAATGAGATCGATTCATCTAACAACACGTTGCGTAGGAAGTTGTCAAATTTACAACAAGAAGTAACAGAGATGAAAAACATTTCAGTTAATAACATACCACAACAGACGCCACTTTATGAACATTTGTCAGACTCACGCAGCGCGTATAATTTGGGTAATCTACAGAGAGTACGGGACTTGGATTCCGATCAACCGCAGTTCAATAGATTCTCTTACGATCCTGAACCTGTTTCATTACACAGAGATGATAATTTCGACTATAAACATTTTCTGTCAGTAAGAAAGTTCAAAATATTTAAAAACGATAGAACGCAGATTCACCCACTGGATTGGATTCAACAGTTTAGTTTTGCTCTTCCACCGACTTGGCCTGTAACACATAAACTTGAATTTATTTGCAGTTTTTTGGAAGGCGAACCGGCAACTCGTATGAGACCGATCGCGAGGCAGTGCTACTCAGTAGAGGAATTTCAGAATGCTTTTCTGTCAGCGTACTGGTCGAAGACGACACAGCGCGGAATTAAAGACCAACTAATTAGTTTGCCAAACTATGAAAACTCAAATTTTCCCAGTGTAACGCAATTTTTTGAGCATATGGTCCAACAAAATCAGTACCTAAGTGAACCGTACAGTGAATCTGCACTTATACAATTATGCATTTCCAAATTACCACGGTCATTACGAGTGTCGCTTCTAACAGGCCAGCAAAAAGAAAACATTTCAGCATTCAGGGATCTTTTACAGCTCTTGGAAGTACAGCAATCCGATTATTCTTTTGTAAACAAAAACTTTTCGAGTAACAACCAAGGTCAACAACAGTACTGCAATTATGATCAGGGACGTAATTCCAATCGGAAAAATAACAGACGTTTTAGGAACGACAACTACCAAAACTTTAATAACCGGCAAAATTCTAATTATCAATACCGTCAAAATTTTCAGCAACAGGAACAACACTTTAGTAACAATAGAGATGTTTCACAACAACAACATCAAAACCAGCCGGTTAACATACCTAACCAACAATGCAGTCTACAAGGTCAACCAAACTTTAATGTTTCGCCGCGTGCACATATAGTCCCAGCTCCAACAAATAGTAACGCATGGCAGCAAAGAAATAACTACGTACAGATAACACACTATTTAAACTCGCATCGCAATGCACCGTATAGAAATTACTATCATGACAGACGTAAAAATAACGAGCACAATTTTCAGCGTACATTTAATAACAGTCGATCTTATTAGCAGCAACAACATCAGCAACAACGAATAATGATGAATGAAACAGACAATAGGTGTCATCTATAGCGTAACACGTCAGTAAGAAATAACAGAACAGTTCATATAGTGGATATGCCACAACATTCTCCAGTAAATAATAACACGTACGATAGATTTTAACCAGATACAGCACAGATTGCATATTCCAGTAACGTAAGCAATAATTTAGACACGCAGAATTTTGTTCACGAAAATGTTATTAATTTTGACGACATCCGACACACGTTTGCATTAAGGACAGAATTACGACGTATGTAGACGATATTCTTATTGCAGAAGCTAACTGGTCTGAACACAATCTGATTCTTGAACAACTGTTACAAACTTTCCATGCACAAGGACTTACAGTTAACCTCAGTAAATCGCATTTTGGCAAAACTTCTATAAAATTTCTTGGACACGTAATTTCAGCAGAAGGCATTGCACCTGATCCGGAAAAACTTCGGGCTCTACGTGACATTACTGTTCCTACAACAAAAAAAGCAATTACGCAGTTTTTTGGGCTTAATTAACTTTTTTCGCAAATTTATTCATCACACTGCTTTAGACACACCCAGATTATGCCAATTAACAGGTAAAAACACTATTTGGTCTTGGGATAAGCAAGCTCATTCTGAATTCATGAACCTGAAACATGCTCTGTTGAATGCACCACTTTTATCGCACCCAGATCTTGCCAGAAATTTTTCCATTGCCACCGACAGTTCCAACACCGCTTTAGGCGTACACATTTTCCAGGAAATTGAAGAGGATGGCTCAATAGCAATTAAAAACATCGCATTTGCGAGTCGCATTCTGTCACCTGCTGAGCGAAATTATTCCGTTACAGAACTGGAAACATTATGTGTTGTATGGGCTTTTACGAGATTTCGGCACTTTCTTTATGGCATACATACCACCGTTTACACAGACCATAGAGCTATACAATTTTTACTTTCAGCTAAATTTACTCATGACAGATTAAGCAGATGGAAACTTTATTTACAAGAATTTAATTTTACAATAGTTCACATTCCCGGCACACAAAATGTTATAGCAGACGCACTATCGCGTTCTCTCGGCAACAATCAGCAAGACGTAGCAACCAACTTCTGCAAAACAAATTTCAGTGTCATGTACATTCAGCAAGTCGCATTTGAAAACTTTATTTCATCGTCACTACAGGACATAGCGCAAGAGCAAAATAAGGACAATGTGTGGAAAGAAATTAAACACCTTTGGCAAGATAGGAAAAATGTTACGATTAGGAACCACTACACTGTACGCAATGACATTCTGTTTCGCCGCTCTCATCCTGACAGCAACAATTGGTTATTATGCATTCCTGACGAACTGGTTAACAAACTAATTTGGTACACTCATTTAAGTTACGCACATTACGGAGCACGAAAATGTTTTCTTATACTGAGACAGAACTGTTATTTTACTAACATGGAAAAACGTATACGACGAGTTTTAGCGTCTTGTAAAATTTGCCAGAAAGCTAAATCAGACACCACTTCACATATTCCTCCATTATATCCCATTATACCTGTTAAATTAAGACACATGGCCGCAGTAGATATTTTTGGTCCGATTCCCAGAACTAACAGAGGTTTTTGCTACATTTTTGTCGCTGTTGAGCTCACTTCAAAATTTGTTACTTTCACTCCGTTACGCAAAGCTACTGCTAAAACTGTTTCAAATGCATTTGTAAAACATTTTCTATCTCATGTAGGGCATGTAATGAAAGTAATTTCTGACAATGGATCTCAATTTCGTAGTAGCGTATGGACACGCATGTTACCAGCCAGAAACATTTCTCCGATTTATATATCCAAGTACCATGCTTCTTCGAACCCTTGTGAAAGATTAATGAAGGAAATTGGTAAACTGTGTAGAATATACTGCCACAAAAGACATATTGATTGGGATACACACATACTCTCATTCCAAGATGTAATTAATTCCATTCCAAATGAATCCACTATGCTATCTCCGACTGTTATACTGAAAAACGTTGAACCACCGAACAAAATTAAAGAATTAATAGAATTTCCCAAAAGTCGTCGCCTACGACACCACGAAATAATTGACATTGCGCTGAACAACATCAAACGTGCCGCAGAGCGCCGGAGAAGACAGCAAAAACAGGTTTGTACACGCCGCGTCTTTCACGTTGGACAGAAGATACTAGTACGTACACACTATTTATCCAGCAAATTAAAAGGTAAGTGCAGTAAATTTGAACTTCTATACGCAGGTCCATATCGGATTCGCAGCATCCCTCACCCCAATGTTGTACACGTCGAAACTTTGAGAACCAGAAAATCGAAAGGCAATCACCATATCTCAAACATTAAACCGTTTATTGAGTGAAACCACTGTATGATTCAACACACTATGATGCCATTTACTAATGCAATTATTTCACGTGACTAATTACTGATGATTATCGTATTTTTTGCTTGGCAAGTGCCCGGCAAGGTAAGGTTAGCAGGTCGCTTTTCTTGTCGTTACACATCAGACCGTGCACATTTTCCACTTTTTTTGTGTGTATGATTGTACTCCAGTTTTGTTTGTATGCACTATGAAATAGTTAAGATATAACACACACCAGTCGACTTTGACATTTTTTTTTGCCTTATGACATCTCAACATCGTGACTGTTTCACATTTTTTTTTGCTGCTGCACTGTAATATTCTGTGTACATTTTTGCATCTGAACACTGTCAATGTCTTTGACATATTACGTTTTCTGTCATGTTATGCTGTATGCTTAATTGTGTCACCATAAACCAGTCATTATTTAGTGGGTATATGATTTAAATGCAGGACATTAATCTTTGTTCATCAATTTCAGAAAGGAATGATGATTCTAAGAAATAAATATAACATAAATGGGAATTTCACCTACGGAATAAACGAAAGGAGATGCAATAACTTTATGAGGAAGAGTAATTGGATCAGGATTAACAAACATTAACAAGAATATACTATACTCATCGAAGAATAGCAGTCTTAACTAATTTTTTCTTTCAGAATACAAGGTGATTGATGCAGGCTGTCAGACTGAACTACACATCTTAGTTTTAGTGATGAAATATGCTAGAGATAAGGAATAGTTATGTAATGAGTAATGAAGTGATTTTTTGCAGATGATAATGAATACTGATGAATAATGATGAAGGATATGCTGTTATGAATAATGAAGTTTTTCTTTACAGGTGATGATAATAATGAAGTTATGATAATATGGATAATGAAGTGATGGATAATGAAGTTTTTTTCTTTACAGATGAGGATAGTGTTGAAGTTATGTATTTATGCTACGTAGTTATTTAAGTATTTGTTGCAGTTTGCTTTGACAGCAGGTGTTATATTGCATAGTAGGATGACGGAAAGTTTTGGAAAGGACAGCTATGGAACACATTTTTATACACATTTCACTACCTGTTAATTCGAAGTTCACTACTTTTCAGCATAGTGTGCGTTTCTTCTTTCAGGTCAATAATCCGTTTTTGTATTTTTTCCAGGAGAAGCTTTTCATGATACTTACTAAACCTGTTAGTTATTATACCTGTTCTAGTACTTGCATTTTTATTTTTTACCCATTTGTGTTTATCACTTATAAATGTGATCACATATACTGCCTTGTTACATAATCTTGCTACAGCTGACTCATGACGAATGACGTTACCTATCCTCATTTGCAGCAATAGGTCAAAAGCAAAAAGTATTATGCCTCAGCAATTAATTATCGATCCCAACGCAATGCATTGCTAACAAAAAAAATGTATTACCAGTCCCACATAATGTCACTAGTTTATGATAATTCTGAATAATACTGATCAACTCTGAATAGCATGTCACTTGATTAATGACCTCTTAATGAGACTATATTCAAAATGATGCTTTGTCACTAGCTAACAACTGCCACTGTTTATTGTAATGTTACCACTTATAATGCCTGTGATTACTAATGATTTGCCTGTAATTAACTGATTTTAATAATGACTTTGTAATGGTCTGAATACTACTGAAGGAGGAACACTGTTTATTGTAATGTTACCACTTATAATGCCTGTGATTATTAATGATTTGACTGTAATTAACTGATTTTTAATAATGACTTCGTAATAATCTGAATAATACTGAATGATGATTCTATTCAATACTTGCTGGCCACTGAGTGCCAATAATTAATGTCACTCCACGAATTGTGATTAATTATGCCATTGATTAGCTCTTGTTTCCAATGTTGATACTTTGTAACCAGAAAAGAATGTGACTGTTTAATAATGCTTTGTAATTAGAAAAAGGCTAATGATTCTTAATTATACTCTGTAACTGGAAAAGAATGTGATTATTTCGTAATGCTTTGTAATTAGGAGAAGGCTAATAATTCTTACTATATTGGAATTTCAAATGATTAATTAACGATGCCATACTTTGTTATTGGACATGAATGTGACTGTTTCATAATGCTTTGTAATTAGGAAAAGACTAGTGATTCTTAATAGATTGGAATGACACATAATTAATTAACTATGGTACTGTTTAATAATGCTTTGTAATTAATTAAGGCTAATAATTCTTACTATATTGAGATGACAAATGATTAATTAATTAACTGTAATTAGACAAATGATTAATTAACGACAAATGATTAATTAACTGTAATTAGACAATTGATTAATATGATTAATTAACTGGAATTATACAAATGATTAATTAACTGTAATTAGACAAATGATTAATTAATGACAAATGATTAATTAACTGTAATTAGGAGAAGGTTAATGATTCTTAATTATACTCTGTAACTGAAAAGAATGCGATTATTTCATAATGCTTTGTAACCAGGAAAAGAAGGCTACTGATTCTATGTAAAACAATCAATGAACATTTTTCTGTAATACTACATACTTGGTACAGAAATGTTCAATAACTGGGCTATGAATGCCACAAACTACTAATTAAGTCTGTAATTATCAATTTTATGTGACTTGATGTCCTTCACCTCATAAGCTGACTACCCTGAATTACTGCAATGTCCATTTGTCCTGTTTATCCCAGTGATCATGGAGCACTATATTTGGTTTTGCACTAATTCTACGTTGGTGTGCCTTGTAAGAGTGTGGTGTTGACACGACATGCTGTCCACCACCATGAGCGATGAAGACATTATTATGGTCCCACTGTTTGGTGTACGTAATGTACTGCCAAAATGAAAACATGGAACATTACTACGACAGTTCAGTGTCTTTGCTACACTGATAAATTCTGATGGGAAAAGATCTTCAAGTTGTGTCACTTGGTGTTGTACTTCTGTGGAAAGATATGGACTTTCAGAGCAGCTGTGTGTAATCTAAAGTGCTACAACCATGATGCAATCCTTCCCTTTCCTATCCTGATTCTTGTCACATAAAAAAAAAAATTTTTTTGGTAACATCATTTATGTTCATAGGTTATACATTTTTCGATTCGCTGAACTCCAATGCGAGTACACTTATGTCACTTGTCAACATAATATTTTTTGCCAGTCTGTTTATTTGTTCTGAATATGCTAAAGAATTTCTTCAGTGCCTGTGCACTTTATCTGTCAAAATTTGTATATACTTTTTTCTGATTTGCTACTATGTTTAGTATCCACATTTTGTCTTTGTCTGATATATTTTGTACTTAGTGCGTGTGCACAACATTTAAATATTCTGTAAGTTGTAGGATTTTGTTAATTAAAGAAAAATTTTGCCGCGATTGGCAAGTCCAAATGACTCACCATCGCTGCCAAATTTTTGCCCCCCCAGTGGAGGGTTATGAAACACGTATGTAACGCAGCAGCGATGGCGAGGCATTGTAGCATCTGTGACCAGAGAGTATGCGCTTGACCGCGCGAGTGTTGCGAGCGGTTCTCTGTCAGCAGTAGTCGTTGCGAGTCTGTCAGTCAGTCGTTGCGAGTCGGTAGCTCGGTTTAGTTGAGAACAGTACTCTGTCAGTAGTCGTCGCGTGCTGTACGCTAATAGTCGTCATGCAGAGCGGTCGGTCAGTAGTAGCAGCCCAGTGCGGTTGTGTGATGTAGGCGGTCGGCAACACTGGTCAAGATGGTGAATAAGGTATACCATTAATTAATATAATCATTAGATAATGTAAAAAATTTATTTATTGTAATTATTCTCCAACAAGTTCCCCAATAATAATTTTTATTTCAAAAGCATTTTTTCAAATTTAATTTTTTATTGAACTAAAGATCTCGTTGCACTTCCCATTTCATTCCACTTCTTTTGAAGAAAAATTTCACTAGAATTACAAAAAAAAAAAGAGAATATTATTATTTGCAATGCAGTTCCTCCAAGCGGTGCGCAACAACAAGAGCAGATATGTGACATCCATTTATTCTGAGGTAAGACTTTAATTCTGATTGTTTTACACAGGGCCAAAGACCGATATTTCGGTTTAATTGAATTTTCTTGTCACTGAATGGACTTTAATTTTTTTTTTTGAAGGATTTATATTTGAGTCAGATTGCGAATTTCACATTTTTGTTGCCATTGTCAGTACATTTCATTGTGGGGAGGTTACACTTGGCTCCCATTTCTATTAAGTATTGTCTTTGTCTTTTCTTATAAAATTACGGTGGGGAGGTTACAACCATAAAGGAATTTTTAAACAGAAATAGCCATTTTTTTTAGAAAAGATGTCTGAATGGGTAGCACGCAGCCATACAGACTTTTTAACTAACTTCATTCTGTTTCTCATCATAAGAATCGACAAGGAAGATGAGATAAACAAAGATACTCATATAACATCAGGAAAATGCGGAACATTATTACTTTTTGTTGAAATGTGGAGCAATGTGGGAAAGTCTGCTATCCTCCAAAGGGTGGAATACGTCTGTCGAATTTATAAAGCTAATGATAACAATGTAGTCTGCGTGTGCCAAAACCCTCCCCCCCCCCCCTCCACCGCCTACCCCTCCACATGCTGTATTTGGTATTTGTGACGTTTATTCACTACATTAGTATTACCCTGCAACCAAGTGCTGCAGTATGAGAGGTCACTTCTCATAACTCTGCCCGTGTCTGTTATTACTAGTAACACTGCGTTGATTCCCTTTACACAACAACATTCTGTCTCCACTCTGTGTAGAAGAACTGCGTGATTAAAAAGGAAATAGCTGCGTGGTCTCACAGTATACTTCAAATGAGGGGCTGCGAGCCCGCGAAAGACTTCTGCAACCTCGAGGAGGACCGGCAGAGGCGTAGCGTGACATCGGCGGCAGAAAATTCAATAGCGTCGCCAAGAAACGAGGTTCTGCTCCGAGGGAGCAGTCAAAAGAACGCTGCGCGCCTTTTGATCTTTGCAGAGTAGATGAGGGACCGGCAGGCGCTAGGCGGATTCGAAGGGGCTAGCTAGCAGAAATGCCTTAGCAGCTTCATTAGGGAATATGCATTCTGCTAGCTCACTGAAGTAAATGATAAATGTGAAGGAATCGTTAATAATTAAATCTTGATACTAAAATATTTCTTGAAAGTTGATATTGATAGCGTGTGCACAAAACTTACGCAGCCCAGGTCATTAATACAAGCTTGTGGGCTTGTGGCCTACTCTGTGGCAGTAGTTTCTATTCGCGGTAGCCCAAGAAATAGTCACTACCAGAATTTAGCTGTCAGGAGGAAGATGCATTACGGTAAAAAGATCGTCGTCATAGGACATCGCACAAATGTACTGGTTTAAATTACACTAAACAGAGTCTATAAAGACAGAAGGTTTTTTATACCGTGCTGTCAGCATCTTATTACATAGGTGCTACATTTGCTGATAGAAGTAATTGTATTTGTATCTATAACAAAAGACGACACTGCATTGCCTTTGTTGTTAAGATGCATTCATACATGTCCGAAGGAACAGGAAGTGTGGTAACTACAGCTGCGATGAAATACATGAAATGCACTCACAGTTGCGAATAGGAATAACCATCAGATTTATAAGGTAATGCCGACTGTGAAACTTTGTACCGGACCGGGACTAGAAACCTGGCCATCTGGCTTTACGCGAGAGGCCACGTTAATTGCTTTTGTTTGTGGAACATGACAGGGAAGTATAAACACTTTATTTACAGAAAAACAAATAGCAGATAACAACAGAAAACACAAATGTGGGAAACATACCATTCCTTGTTAGCAGACAGAAGGAACGGATGACGAGGTACGAGTACTTGTAGGTCGCCTCAAGTTCGATGGCTGGGTGGCAGTTGGAGTGTGTAGGGATCCAACACACGACACCTTTCCACGGCGTACCCAACACCACCAATCGCCTGAAGTCGACAAGAAGGAGCTGTTAGAGAATGAGGTACTTAGTTGCAACCATGAAACTTCATCGTGTGACACAGCAGTGTTAGGCAGAGGAGACAGGATTGTAAAACAAGGACAGTGGAGTACCAGACGTCGCGCCCGCCAGGGACTTGAAATAATGTGCGGGGATGTAAGTAGCGCACTTAGACAGCAGTCGAGATAACTACGCCAGGCACATGCCAACTGAGTGAGAGATCGCGCAGAGGTATGTGGAGGTAACTGGCGAAATAGGTAGAGTGGACATCGTTCAGTTATCGCTGCTCTTTCTGTAGAAGGGTCTAAAGACCGAGCCGCGATTTGTCTCCGTCCCCATGGACGTAGGTGACTGTCCATTCTTTGACCCAGACAATCGCATGAGTCTTGGCTGCCGGAAAACACACGTCCTCTTGGTATAGGGTTCAAGTACGGATGGAGGGGCGCTGGGAAACAGGCGACTGTTTGCCACTCGAACGTCCAGACTTCAGCAACACCGGCGCTCGTCAGGTGACAGGCGTCATCGTCCACCGAGTGGCAGATGGATCGTAAAGGACTGTCCATTAAGCGAATCACATGTCAGCGGGGAACTTTCCGCAGGCGCTCGGACTGACGTCGGCAGGTACGGCTGATGAAGGCTGCACTGCCATTCGCAGTCCATCTCGTTAATGAATACCTGGCCTCAGCGTTGTTGCAAGGTACTCCATACGGCAACTGAATGTAGAAGTCCTTTGGATGTGGGGGGTCCATATAGGGTGACCAGTGAGTACATAGCTAAGATCCTCCAGAAAAAGACAGATACATATGGAAATAGAGGCGCAACATGTCCTACCAACACAGACGGAGCGGTGGAATGTGGCGTATAATTGTCCAAGAGTTGTCGCGTGAGTGATTCCCTGTGCCCGACCATCGATTATTCCCCAAACACTAACCAAGGTTAGAACAAAGTCTACAAAGAAGCCATGGATTACTCAAGGAATAGAGGTATCAATATAAAGGAAAACTGTGTCTGTCAATCCGAAAGGGTTCTGATGTTGATGCTAGAGCACATTGCAAGAAATACTGAAAAATGTTAACGACTGTAATACGGACATCAAAGCAAATATATTACGAAGAAAAGATAGTCATACAAGATAACAAAATAAAGACAATATGGGATATAGTGAAGGAGGTGACCGGTAGAACCAGACATAAAGAGGGACAAATAGCATTAAAAGTAAATTATACATCGGTGACATGTGTATAGTGTTTAACAAACATCTTATAACTGATACTGAAAAGATGTGGTTGTCAGGTTCTGTACATGCTGGTATGGAATACCTCAGACCAGACGTTTCAAGTAACTTTCGTAATATGAATTTGACCCTCACTACCCCAGCAGAAGTAATGTCCATTATAAAACCTTTAAAATCAAAAACATCTAGTGGGTATGATGAAATGTCAACAAAGGTAATTAAAGAATGTGATTCTGAGTTAAGTAACATATTAAGCTACCTGTGTAACCAGTCGTTTATCAGTGGAATATTTCCAGAATGGTTTAAATATGCTGAAGTTAATATACTGTTTAAGAAGTGAGATAAAGAAATAACATCAAATTTTCATCCTATTTCACTTTTGGCAACATTCTCAAAAATTTTAGCAAGGGTAATGTGCAACCGGCTTTATAACCATCTTATCTCTAATAACATACTGTCAAAGTCGTAGTTCTTATTTCTAAAGGGTTCTGATATTGAGAAGGCTATCTACACTTACAGTGAAAATGTACTTAATTCATAAGCCAAAAAATTCAGGCAACTGGTATATTTTGTGATCTGCCCAAGGCATTTGACTGTGTAAATCACAATATCCTAAATCACAACATCCTTTTAAGTAAATTAGAATATTATGGTGTAACAGGAAATGCTGCAAAATGGTTCAGATCTTATATCTCTCACAGGAAACAAAGGATGTTATTAGGAAAGAGACATGTATTAAGCTATCATCCAACTGGGAACTAATTACATGTGGGGTCCCACAAGGTTCCATCTTAGGGCCCTTACTTTTTCTTGTGTATGTCAATGAGCTTTCATCAGTGACATTGCGAGATGCCAAGTTTGTTTTGTTTGCCAATGATACAAACATTGCAATAAATAGAAAATCAAGTGTAGTCGTGGAAAGACCGGCTTGTAAAATATTTGTGGACATTAATCACCTGTTCCTAGCCAATTCTTTGTCACTAAACTTTGAAAAAAAAAAACACCCTACATGCAGTTCAGAGCTTCTAAGGGGTGTTGCACGAGTATATGCCTAACATACGATGACAAGCAGAGAGAAGAAGTTAACAGTGTTAAATTCTTGGGATTACAGCTTGATAATAAATTCAGCTGTGAGGACCACACCACAGAACTGCTGAAGCGTCTTAACAAATCTCTATTTGCAGTGCGAATTGTGTCAGATATAGGGGATGTAAAAATGAAAAGCTTGCTTAGTGTGCTTACTTTCATTCCGTAATATTATATGGGATGTTTGTTTGCTTCTGGTGTGCACCATGGAGGACCTCGTAAAAGCTACACAAAGTGCACTGGACGTTGCAAATTTTTGGGCATCCACTGTATAGATTAAAATTATTTTTGACAACACAATCTGTGTCTAATCATTTATTTCATTCTTGACTAGTTTCATTTATAAACCATAATGTACGTATGTATGTAGTAATGTATCTAATATTTTTTTTTAGTTTGCTCCTGACACGATAAATAAATAAAAATAATCGTATGGGATTATTTCTTGGGGTAATTCATCAAGCCAAGCTAAATTTTTCAGGGTACAAAAATGTACAATAAGAGTTATATACGTTGTGAGCTCAAGAACATCCTGCAGAAGCCTATTTAGGGAGCTAGGGATACTAACTACTGCTTCCCAATATATTTATTCCTTAATGAAATTTGTCATTAAAAGTATATCACTTTTTCAAACCAACAGCTCAATTCATGGAACCAATACTAGAAATAAGAATAATCTTCACAAGGATTTAAAGTTACTTACTCTTGTACAAAAAGATGTGTGTACACAATGCCAATGTGAATGCTCATCATGGTAAATCCTTAACAGCCAATGAATTTCAGTTTAAAAGAAACCTAAAGGATTTATTGGTAGCTATTGTAAATAAGTGTCTTTGTGCATGTGTGTGTAAGTACAATACAAGTTCTGCACAATTTCAGTGGAGTAATGTGTTCATTGTAAATAAGTATTGTAGTAGTTCTATTATATGTTTATTACCTTATAAATAAAAACACATTTTTTATTTTAAATTCAGTGCATTAATGCGATCTTAGTAAATGAGTCATTGTAAAATGATTCTTCCATATAGCCTTCATTAAAAAATGACGATCATCCCACTTGGGTCCTGTGGAAGGTTCATTAGCTTATTTGCTTCAGTTGTAAATATTTGTCATGTATTGTTGTTTTTGTGACATGTTCTACATCCTGGAGAACCTCCTCACTACGGATCAATTGGAATGAAAGTAAATCTAATCTTTTCCAGCACTCCCCACAAGTGACTAGCTCCAAATTGAGCTGTTGCCGCCGCTGCTTTCTATCAATCACGATGTGGTGGATTGAAAGGTCTTCCCATCATGTCGTATCTTGATGGCGAGTCCTCACGACCACTCCCTGCAATCTGCGATGGGTCGGAGCCTTGAGACTGTTGCGATCCATCTGAATGGCCAGATAGGGGGGTTGCATTTGAAGGACAGGAAACCCAGCAAAGTGGAAGTCTGTTCTATGGCGGTTCGAGGAAGACATCTCCCTCCCAGACTGAATCAAAACTCTTCGTATCGCAGTGTTAGTGCACTCCAGCCACCAACCCACTGTCATCGTACATGCTGGATGCTGGCTTAAAACGGTGTCGAAACCTCCGATACACGCAGCCGGCAGTCAGGATTGGTAAGGCGTGTGGTATTTAATTTTAGTGGTGCCGCACTGCCTGCCAAGGGAGCAGGATCTGACGTATGCACAGTGGTGCGATAACGACAGCGTTCAACATACTCTATAGCACTGACGAGGCTCTGAGAAACATAAAACCTATTCAGCTGACGTGCAGAGTTGCCCGTCTGACATGTATAGCCTTGTGCATTGTCGTGTCGAATCTGCCATGTGTCACAGAGGAAAAGGTCACGGACGATTAAGCACAGTTCCTGGCAGGGGCTGAAGTGTGGTTCGTGGTCCTTCCGATGTAAGGTATAACTGAAGCCGCCACCGAGCGGACAATGCTCATACTGGCGAAGCAAGAGCAGAGTGGTCTCATCAGAGATCTGTACCTTCTGTGGCCAGCACCAGACGCGGTGTACACAATGTCAATGTGAGTGCTCATCATGGTAAGTTCCATAACCCTCGCGGATGGCTGATTTATGTCGTCTTCAACTCATATGACCTCACAAACACGTGCAGCTATTCAGCTTCCGAGGTCGTCACCAGTAGAGGTGTAAGAGGCGTAAGCAGCCGCATCCGGCAGGGCGGCCATGTGCTCCACCTGAACGTCTGTGTGGGAAGCCCAGATCATTTCCCACACAAGTTGGAGTTTCGCCTGGGTAGTAATGCTCTCGATGCTAATCGTAGCCAATCGGTATATCTAAAGCTATGGCCCGCCCGTGTGGTTTCCCGCCGGTAGGCAACTGAAGGGAACCAGCCGGCAGTGCCGTCTGCTGGGTGTCCCCGGAATCCACTACTGCCGCCTTGCATTTTTTGCTTCGCCGCGGGTGCCGTCGTCCTCTTCGGTTTGAGAAATCAGCGAGGTGTCAGAGGGGTGATGGGTCACTGAATCACGGGTGGGAGGCGAGGCATCTCACTAAGATGTCGTGTGGCTCCGCCGCTTGGACTTCTTGCGCACCCGAACTTGATCATCGGAAGGCGGGACGCATTCCCGAAGTTGCGGCACAAGTGCCATAGTGGAAGCGATGAGTGCTGAAAGTTCCATCTAAGCGTCCAGCACGGCATCGGCAGGAGTAAATGTGGTAGGAGGAGGGAGGGACGCAGGCGCCTCCGCTGTGTCGGACTCCCCAGATGGGCGTGGTGTCCCACGTGACGGTGGCTCTGTTGGCCGCCGACCGATGCTCGGCGAAGTGAAGGCCGCCCAGGAGGCGAAAGGCAACAGGGCTACCGCTGGTGGTATCTCTGACGGCATTTCAGCGGCTGACAGTAGTGTGACGCGATTTTGCAGGAATTCCGAACGGAGATGAGCATTCTCGCCGCACCCAGAGCAGGTGTAGGGTTGTTCGTTGTATATAACGACAGCGCGATATCCACAGATGATTAAATAGAACGGCACGTGACGACGAAGATCAGTCGTATCCTGGCGCACCACGTTTAAAACGGGAAACACACTGATATGCACCCGACGTTCTCCGGTGTGACCGTGAATAAAGCTGTAGGGCCACAAGGCTCAATGAATTCTTCTGTCGGCAGCTCGAAAGGCAGTTCAAACACGCGTATGAAACGAATGTCCAAGCCCACATCGGCCACCGTCATCACGCCCATGTTTCCGTTAGCGTGGCAGAAATGGAGGCCAGGTTGACTAGATTTCAAAACCCAGTCACACGCCGCGTTGTCAGCGACTTTGACATATACGACACTGCTAAGAATTGAAAGCTGTATTCCCAGTACGTTAGATCCTGGTACCTTTATCTCATCACCGAGGAAGCGTTCTGCTTCCAGCGCTTTTGGATGTGTATACTCATTGTTAACGGCTATTCGAAGAGTGCTTTCCTGAAGCGGTTGGATATGTCCCTGCTCACAAACAAGCGGAGGCTGAGGCAGGCTGTGGGCGTCGCAGGCGACACCACAGAGCGTCCCCACTGCTCGGCCTCTGATGCCAAACTGCTTTGGCCATCCATGCACGAATCACCGTTAGGCCCAGACTTGCACATCTCGTCATTCCTCCGTCACAACCCGTACCCGTACACACATTGTGTAATACCGTTCAGGGGACGCCATTTTAATTGGAAGTCGCCCCACTGAAGCTCAAATACACTCCTGGAAATGGAAAAAAGAACACATTGACACCGGTGTGTCAGACCCACCATACTTGCTCCGGACACTGCGAGAGGGCTGTACAAGCAATGATCACACGCACGGCACAGCGGACACACCAGGAACCGCGGTGTTGGCCGTCGAATGGCGCTAGCTGCGCACCATTTGTGCACCGCCGCCGTCAGTGTCAGCCAGTTTGCCGTGGCATACGGAGCTCCATCGCAGTCTTTAACACTGGTAGCATGCCGCGACACCGTGGACGTGAACCGTATGTGCAGTTGACGGACTTTGAGCGAGGGCGTATAGTGGGCATGCGGGAGGCCGGGTGGACGTACCGCCGAATTGCTCACACGTGGGGCGTGAGGTCTCCACAGTACATCGATGTTGTCGCCAGTGGTCGGCGGAAGGTGCACGTGCCCGTCGACCTGGGACCGGACCGCAGCGACGCACGGATGCACGCCAAGACCGTAGGATCGTACGCAGTGCCGTAGGGGACCGCACCGCCACTTCCCAGCAAATTACGGACACTGTTGCTCCTGGGGTATCGGCGAGGACCATTCGCAACCGTCTCCATGAAGCTGGGCTACGGTCCCGCACACCGTTAGGCCGTCTTCCGCTCACGCCCCAACATCGTGCAGCCCGCCTCCAGTGGTGTCGGGACAGGCGTGAATGGAGGGACGAATGGAGACGTGTCGTCTTCAGCGATGAGAGTCGCTTCTGCCTTGGTGCCAATGATGGTCGTATGCGTGTTTGGCGCCGTGCAGGTGAGCGCCACAATCAGGACTGCATACGACCGAGGCACACAGGGCCAACACCCGGCATCATGGTGTGGGGAGCGAACTCCTACACTGGCCGTACACCACTGGTGATCGTCGAGGGGACACTGAATAGTGCACGGTACATCCAAACCGTCATCGAACCCATCGTTCTACCATTCCTAGACCGGCAAGGGAACTTGCTGTTCCAACAGGACAATGTACGTCCGCATGTATCCCGTGCCACCCAACGTGCTCTAGAAGGTGTAAGTCAACTACCCTGGCCAGCAAGATCTCCGGATCTGTCCCCCATTGAGCATGTTTGGGACTGGATGAAGCGTCGTCTCACGCGGTCTGCACGTCCAGCACGAACGTTGGTCCAACTGTGGCGCCAGGTGGAAATGGCATGGCAAGCCGTTCCACAGGACTACATCCAGCATCTCTACGATCGTCTCCATGGGAGAATAGCAGCCTGCATTGCTGCGAAAGGTGGATATACACTGTACTAGTGCCGACATTGTGCATGCTCTGTTGCCTGTGTCTATGTGCCTGTGGTTCTGTCAGTGTGATCATGTGATGTATCTGACCCCAGGAAGGTGTCAATAAAGTTTCCCCTTCCTGGGACAGTGAATTCACGGTGTTCTTATTTCAATTTCCAGGAGTGTATTTCGTAGGAACTATCTACTTCAATTCCACTACAGTGTAAACTACTTCTGACAGCAATGAATACTTCAGCACCAACGGTATTTAATCTACCCTTTCTGAACACTGTTAGGTCGTTTGAAAAGTTTTCGGCTGGACTTATTTCCGGCTTTAGCCAGCTTTCCGTACGTATAACTACACTCCTGGAAATTGAAATAAGAACACCGTGAATTCATTGTCCCAGGAAGGGGAAACTTTATTGACACATTCCTGGGGTCAGATACATCACATGATCACACTGACAGAAGCACAGGCACATAGACACAGGCAACAGAGCATGCACAATGTCGGCACTAGTACAGTGTATATCCACCTTTCGCAGCAATGCAGGCTGCTATTCTCCCATGGAGACGATCGTAGAGAAGCTGGATGTAGTCCTGTGGAACGGCTTGCCATGCCATTTCCACCTGGCGCCTTAGTTGGACCAGCGTTCGTGCTGGACGTGCAGACCGCGTGAGACGACGCTTCATCCTGCCCCAAAAATGCTCAATGGGGGACAGATCCGGAGATCTTGCTGGCCAGGGTAGTTGACTTACACCTTCTAGAGCACGTTGGGTGGCACGGGATACATGCGGACGTGCATTGTCCTGTTGGAACAGCAAGTTCCCTTGCCGGTCTAGGAATGGTAGAACGATGGGTTCGATGACGGTTTGGATGTACCGCGCACTATTCAGTGTCCCCTCGACGATCACCAGTGGTGTACGGCCAGTGTAGGAGATCGCTCCCCACACCATGATGCCGGGTGTTGGCCCTGTGTTCCTCGGTCATATGCAGTCCTGATTGTGGCGCTCACCTGCACGGCGCCAAACACGCATACGACCATCACTGGCACCAAGGCAGAAGCAACTCTCATCGCTGAAGACGACACGTCTCCATTCGTCCCTCCATTCACGCCTGTCGCGACACCACTGGAGGCGGGCTGCACGATGTTGGGGCGTGAGCGGAAGACGGCCTAACGGTTTGCGGGACCGTAGCCCAGCTTCATGGAGACGGTTGCGAATGGTCCTCGCCGATACCCCAGGAGCAACAGTGTCCCTAATTTGCTGGGAAGTGGCGGTGCGGTCCCCTACGGCACTGCGTACGATCCTACGGTCTTGGCGTGCATCCGTGCGTCGCTGCGGTCCGGTCCCAGGTCGACGGGCACGTGCACCTTCCGCCGACCACTGGCGACAACATCGATGTACTGTGGAGACCTCACGCCCCACGTGTTGAGCAATTCGGCGGTACGTCCACCCGGCCTCCCGCATGCCCACTATACGCCCTCGCTCAAAGTCCGTCAACTGCACATACGGTTCACGTCCACGCTGTCGCGGCATGCTACCAGTGTTAAAGACTGCAATGGAGCTCCGTATGCCACGGCAAACTGGCTGACACTGACGGCGGCGGTGCACAAATGGTGCGCAGCTAGCGCCATTCGACGTCCAACACCGCGGTTCCTGGTGTGTCCGCTGTGCCGTGCGTGTGATCATTGCCTGTACAGCCCTCTCGCAGTGTCCGGAGCAAGTATGGTGGGTCTGACACACCGGTATCAATGTGTTCTTTTTCCATTTCCAGGAGTGTAGTATGGGTAGACGTTATACTTGACAATCGGACTAAGCTATTAATTGAATCGTTTTACCGACCCCCAGACTCTGAAGATATAGTTGGCGAACAGTTAAAAGAAAACTTGAGTCTCATTTCAAATAGGTACTCCACTGATACAATTGTAGCCGGTGACGACTTCAATCTACCCTCCATACGCTGGAAAAATTTAACGTTTAAACCCGGCGGCAGGCATAAAACGTCATCCGAAATTGTACTGAATGCTTTCTCAGAAAATTATTTTGAACAATTAGTACATGAGCCCACTCGAAGCGTAAATGGTTGCGAAAGCATACTTGACCTCTTCAAATAATTCTGGACTAAAAGGAACTATCATGATGAATACAGGGATTAGCGACTACAAGGCAGTTGCTGCTAGGCTGAATACCGTAATACCCACAACCACCAAAAAGAAACGCAAAGTACATATATTTAAAAAAGCTGATAAAAATGCTCTAAACGCCTTTTTAAGAGACAGTCTCCACTACTTCCGATCTGATCACGTAAGCGAAGAAGAGATGTGGAATGATTTCAAAGATATAGCAAGGACGGAAATTGAGAGATATATACCACACAAATTAATAAGTGATAGTACCGATCCCCCACGGTACACAAAACGGTTCAGATCGCTGTTAGAGAGGAGAATGCAAAATCCCCAAAATTGGAAAGGTTTTGCAGCAGTTGGAAATATAGCGCGTACTTCAATGCGAGACACTTTTAATAATTTCCAGAACAAAACTCTATCTCGGAATCTGGCAGAAAATCGAAAGAGATTCTGGAAGTACATAAAGCTCACCAGTGGGGAGACGCAATCAATACCTTCAACGAACGATAACAATGGTTATGTCATTAATGATAGTGCCTCTAAAGCAGAGTTTCACGCTTTTTCCTGAATTCCAATCAACAACAACTGCCAACATGAGAAACATAGAAGTAGCTATCCTCGGTATAGCAGAGCAACTTAAATCACTTAATAAAAGGAAGCTCTCTAGTCCAGATTGTATACCAGTCAGGTTCCTTTACGAGTATGCTGTTAAAATAGCTCCATATTTAGCAATTATACACAACCACTCTCTCACAGAAATATCCATACCTAAAGACTGGAAAATTGCTCAAGTCTCACCAATACCCAAAGAGGGAAGTAGGAGTAATCCGCTGAATTGCAGGCCTATATCACTAACGTCGATTTCCAGTAGGGTTTTGTAACTTATACCGTATTCGGACATTATGAAGTACCTCGAAGGAAACGATTTATTGACACATAGTCAGCACGCATTCAAGAAACATCGTTCTTTTCAAACACAACTAGCTCTTTATACTCATGAAGTGCTATCGACAGAGAATGTCAAATTCATTCCTAATTTTTAGATTCCAGAAGGCTTTCGACACCGTTCCTCACAAGCGTCTTCTAACCAAACTGCGTGCCTACGGAGTATCGCCTCAGTTGTGCGACTAGATTAATGGTTTCCTGTCAGGAAGGTCACAGTTAGTAGTAATAGACCGTAAGTCATCGAGTAAAACAGAAGTAATATCCGGCATTCCCCAGGGAAGTGTTATAGGCCACCTATTGTTCCTGATCTGTATTAACGACACAGGAGACAATCTGAATAGTCCTCTGAGATTTTTTGCAGATGATGCTGTCATATACCGTCTTGAAAAGTTATAAGATGACCAAAACGAATTGCAAAATGATTTACATAAGACATCTGTGTGCTGCGAAAAGTGGCAGTTGACCCGGGATAAAGAAAAATTTGAAACTATACGCGCGAGTACTAAAAGAAGTCCCCTAAATTTCGATTACGCTATAAGTCACACAAATATGAAGGCTGTAAATTAAACTTAATACTTATAGACTACAATTACAAGTGACCTAAATTGGAACGACCACATAGATAAAGGTCCCGAGTTCGAGTCTCGGTCGGGCACACAGTTTTAATCTGCCAGGAAGTTTCACATAGATAATGTTGTGGATAGAGCAAACCAAGGACTGCGATTCACTGGCAGAACACTTAGAAGGTCTACTAAAGAGACTCCTTACACTACGCTTGTCCTCCCTGTTCTGGAGTATCGCTGTGCGGTGTGGGATCAGCATCAGATGGGACTGACGGACGCCATCGAAAACGTTCAAAGAAGGACGGTTCATTTTGTATTATCGCGAAATAGAGGAGATTGTGCTACAGACATGATACTTGAATTGGAGTGGCAATCAGTAAAACAAAGGCGTTTTTCGTTGCTACGGGATCTTCTCACGAAATTTCAATCACCAATTTTCTCCTCCTATTGCGAAATGATCAGCACGACAAAAGAAGAGAAATCGGGGCTCTCACAGAAAAATTTAAGTGTACGTTTTCGCGCGCGCCGTTCGAGAGTGGAACGGTAGAGAGAAAGCTTGAAGGTGGTTCATTGAACCCTCTGCCAGGCACTTTATTGTGAATAGCAAGAGCAATCACGGAGATGCAGATGAAGGGCAACAGACACCTACTTCAGATGGCTCGGACAAATCTTTGGAAGGTAACCTCAAACAATTAGTCTTCTGCTCTTGCGCGAGAATGCGGTCCATGAATACCTCCATGTCTTCGAAATTCGAACCAAGCGTGCAACTTCATCACCCATTGTTTTATCGTAGTGGCAAAGAATACAACTTACCCTGTTTCGGAGTACCCCCGACATCAATTTGAGGCTGATAAGTTGCAACGGGATTCTGGGTAGTGAAATTACGTGTTTTCTGAACCACATTATCTCAATAATTTACGCAAGTTCTCTGCAACTGCACTAAATGATTATCAAAATCTCCCCACCCCCATTTGTTTCTTGTTTCGTAGACTACCTCATTAACTAAATGCAATAATGTCAGGAGACTTTCAAATTACCGTTACTAGATGGACCAACTGTATTAAGGGGATTCCTTCAAAACAATAGCGATAATTTTTACAGAGATAAACTAAAAAAAGTGTTGACAAAATACGATAGATTTTTCCGGACAGATTCACGGAACTAACTGAGTTATACAGGAATGAAGACTCTGGTAAATACGAATAGGTTACCAGAATGAGATTTTCACTCTGCAGCGGAGTGTGCGCTGATGTGAAACTTTCCTGGCAGATTAAAACTGTGTGCCTGACCGATACTCGAACTCGGGACCTTTGCCTTTCGCGGGCAAGTTTCACGAATAGGTTACAATTAGATTCATAGTTAACTATATTCAGTGATCAACAAGAACATTATGACCACCGACCTACCGTCGGAATAACCCGTCCATGAGACAGCAGCGGAGAATGTCTGGCAGTCAGACACACGAACGGTGCGTGCAGTACCAGTGTACGTGCTGCCCGTGTGTAGAATTGGGAAGGCGCGCAATCTATCTGAGTTTGATGGAGGGCACTTTGTGATGGCTCGGGGGCTCGGCGTGGGGACTTCGGTAACTGCATGACTTGTTGCGGTGCGTGTCTTCAACACACGGCGAAAGGTAGAGCCACGTGCAGACGTCGTGGGGTTGGGCGTCCACCCGTCATTACAGATGTGGGACGTCTTTGGTTGAGCAGACCGGTAAAACAGGACAGGCGGCGAACTGGCGGAACTAACATCAGACTTTAATGCAGGGCAGAGTACAAGTGTGTCTCAACACACAGTGCACCGAATACTCTTCAAAATGGCTCTGAGCACTACGGGACTCAACTGCTGTGGTTATCAGTCCCCTAGAACTTAGAACTACTTAAACGTAACTAACCTAAGGACATCACCCACATCCATGCCCGAGGCAGGATTCGAACCTGCGACCGTAGCAGTCGCACGGTTCCGGACTGCGCGCCTAGAACCGCGAGACCACCGCGGCCGGCCCGAATACTCTTAACGATGGGCCCCCGCAGCCGATGACCCATGTATATGCCAACGTGAACACCACGAAATTGGTAACTGCGACTCAAAGGGACATGTGGCAATCGGAAATGAACACTGACGCAATGGAAGAGCGTTGCATGGTCTGATGAATCCTGAAACCTTCTTTGTCATGTAGGAGGGAGGGCGCGAATCCATCGCCTTCTAGTGGAACAGCTCATTGACTCCTGTTCATCGGAAACGAGACAAACTGGCAGCGGCTCCACTACGCTCTGGGGAACATTCACGTGGGCACCCACGGATCCAGTGGAGCTCGTGCAAGCCACTACGACGGACAATGAGCATCGTACACTTCTTGCAGAGCACGTACTCCCCTTCATGACGATTTTCTTTACCGACAGCAGTGACGTTTTTCAGCAAGATAATGCGCCGTCACCAGGCCAGGAGAGCGATGGAGTGGTTCGAGGGACACAGTGGTGAGCTACCACTGATGTGCTGCCCCCCCCCCCCCCCCTGCCCCCGAATCCCCAGATCTGAATCCGATTACCTGGGATGTGACTGACCGTGGCGTCATAGCTCATCGCCCCTTCCCCGCAATTTACGGGAATTATGTGACTCGTGTGTGCTGATGTGGTGCCAACTATCTACAGCGACTTACCAAGGGCTTATTGCTGCAATGTTATCCGTGCCGAATGTGATCACTCTGGCTATTAGGTAAGTGTTCATAATGATCTGATTGATTAGTGTATTGTCACAATTATGCAGTACGTAAGACACGAGTCTTACTGCCTATTGGCTTTTGTCTCGGGCTCTTCGGCCGACGTTCATCTGACGATTTTTCTCACGTTCCGCCAGCACGAGTGGCTGGCATTGTCAAAGCTTCACCCTCCAGTGCCGGTGGTGAAACGTCAGTAAAATCATTAGATGAACGTCGACCGGAGAACCCAAGACAAAAGCCAATAGGCAGTTTGTCAACAAGTGGCCACGAAAGCCTTAACAATTTTGTACACGAGTCTTACTTCGACGTAGTTTCCGCCCAGCACCTAATGCGGAAGGTGTGGTCAGGACCGTTGGAACTGAAGCCTGTTCGGTCCATAGAACCACGAGAAGAACTACATTCTTTTCAATTCGTGTAAAACAACTTATTCGAAATGCTCCGTGGACGCTGTCACTGGATCCTGCCATCTTCTCCATTCTGTCATATACGCACCCTACTTGGAAAAACTCTGCAATTACGACCACCTTCCGCAGCCGAAACTCCCTCTTAAATGCTAGGATTTGGACCCACAGTGGACAGCCATTCTTCACGGGATGCGCCTTCACCAGCCGTCGTAACGTCTGCGTACTGAGGGTCCGCTGCCGCTTCTATAACGGAGAACAACCGCACACGGAGCGGCAGTGACAAATGCAACATGAGTTTTCAGTTGTGGCTGACATGGAAGTTCAGCGCCGAAATACGAAACTCCCCCCAGACGCGATGTTTTTGGGCACTGTCTGGCAACCTCTAGACCCCTTAAAGCAGACCGTCAATGCCCTCTGTTCACAGCGCGACATCTGCACCCATGCCTATGCCACTTTAGACGCACAACATCGACCCTCTATTCTTACAGGTGCCTTTTACTATCACAGATCAGGTTGCTATCGGTCATACGGGTAGCTTAAAGAAGCGGTGAGGCTTTGTGTCTACACCAAAGCAAATCACGTATAGCTTCTGGGTTTCAAACTACGAAGCTTTACTGCTTCTTGCAAACTTCCGTTTCAAGCGCAGGATGTGGCAACTGCATACTCCGTATCTGGCATTAAATGTTTACCAACCCTCATATCAGTTCAGTTCTCGAGGAGTTACTAACTATTGCAGACATATCTGCTAACCGTTGCAATCAAATTTCTGAATTTTAAGCTTCTTTTTGATCTCCTAGCTAACCCTGCCTATTCCTTAGGAGCCTTTTGCGGTGGCATTTTGCTTCTGTTTTTGTAGTACTTACGACGAACTTGCTAGTACTGGTTTCAAATTGAATGCGTCTATTGGTTCTCAGTGATGTCTATGAATTGGTGACGGTAAGGGGCCACCAGGCACGATACTAAATAACAAAATGAACAGTTCTTGTATGTACTCTGTGCTACTGACAAACACGTGTATAATTGACAGCGATGCACGTACTTCTATATGGAAGCTGCACATGAAATTCAGTAGACATAACTCTTCTTCTGTTTCAGACATCCACTTCCTGTCTGGGTTCTCCCCTGCAGTAAAACGTAGAAATACAAAATGTCGGGTTGCGCAAAATGGGTGTTAGAAAGTGTTTGTCTATGTGGTATAACTGTATCTTGTAAATATTTCTAGTTGTAATGTCATTGTATTGCAGCTCTGAAAATTCTATACCCGTGCCACCAATGTTCGAATGGTCTATATGGCTCTGAGCACTATGCCACTTAACATCCGAGGTCATCAGTCCCCTAGAACTTAGAACTGCTTATACCTAACTAACCTAAGGACATCAAAAACATCCAAGCCCGAGGCAGGATTCGAACCTGCGACCGTAGCGGTCTCGCGGTTCCGGACTTAAGCGCCTAGAACCACTCAGCCACAACGGCCGGCTCCACCGGTGTCTCATTTCGCACTTCAATGTGGTAGCACTTGCACGGGAACAGCATTTAATGATCGTAAAGACATTTTACGCCAATTCTGGAAGTAACGTTGTGTTGGGATGGACATTCAGCAGGACATTTGGTACAAGAATACCATCGGAAGTGAGCACTTCCCTGTGATATTACAATACAGAATTGAAGTCAAATTGTGACTAAAAATTTAAGCATCTTCTGGCACACATTTTTATGTGACGTTTTCACTGTTTTTTAACAGTTTGGTGAAATCTTTTGGAAAGATCGGATTCCTACGTGATTCCTCGGAGGGCCAGCCAGGACGACCAGACTCATTTGTAACCCTGAAAAATCTGAAACCAGTGCGAGCCGTATTCACCGAGGAGCTCTCAACATTAACAAGACATATAGCACAGCAACTCAGGATGTCACAACGGTCTCCTCAGCGGATAATGAAAGAGGAAATTAACCTTCAGAAAATTCGACGGAGCCATTGCGATTTGGAACGACGACATTCTTTTCGAACTGAGATGACTGCGGGCCTTAAAATGGGAATCCTGCCTCGGGCATGGATGTGTGTGGCGTCCTTAGGTTAGTTAGGTTTAACTAGTTCTAAGAACAAGGGGACTGATGACCCGAGATGTTGAGTCCCATAGTGCTCAGAGCAATTTTTTTCTTAAAATGGGACAGTGGATGTGTATCACATATCCTTTAGTGATGAGGCACACTTCCGCCCCCATATGTAAGTCAGTAAACGGAACTAGCGCTAAGGGGCCCATTTTTATTGACAGATATGTCAGAGCAGACAAACAGATAGTTGTACCCCTTGCACGTAGCGGCCGAACTCTCCGAGACTACTGGCTCACGCAGTATGGAACACTTCCTCAACGTACTGTGGACGTCTTCGCTATTTTTTCAGGAGACGTTCAGAGATCAGATCGATCCCATGGAGATGTTAGCGTTCGCTGTGGTTGGTTTGGAATAGCCTCGACCTCAATCCGTTTGATGGGTTTACCTGAAGGGCAGATTCTTCAATGATGCATCTACAGTAGTCTAGGGTGTTGTTACTGCAATTTCCAAACAGATTCTTGCCGTCTAAGATAATGTTCTTCAATGTCAAGGCTCTAAGTATTCAGTGCTGCACAGGGAAAGCGCTCTGAAAACTTTCTATATTAAATTAAGGTTGTGTGCTATAGCATAAATATGACAGCAAGAATCTGTTAGCCCTTATTGTGTCGTAGTAGACAAAAACTTTCTAACAACTACTTGGCACCACCCTGAATTTATATTAAAAGTATAAAACGAAGAGAACAAAAAGTTTACCATCTAAGCATTTAAGCTCACACCAAGACCAAAATCAGACAAGAACCCAGATTACCCGGCTCTTCCGAGACTGGAAAAACACCATTCTCATCATCTAGGCTACTTAATTTAATCCAGAGCACTGTCAATTTTCTAGGATAATATTTAGTATCAGTGTAGGTGACCGTTTGTTTATCATTTTCCGTACGCTACACCACTATAGTTGCCTATATAAATAATCATAAAATGAAATCCATTTTTTTTTTTTTTTTTTTGCAAATGTTATAGCAATAAAAATGAATCACATGGAAGTGGGCCGGCCGCGGTGATCTAGCGGTTCTAGGCGCTCAGTCCGGAGCTGCGCGACTGCTACGGTCGCAGGTTCGAATCCTGCCTCGGGCATCGATGTGTGTGATGTCCTTAGGTTGGTTAGGTTTAAGTAGTTCTAAGTTCTAGGAGACTGATGACCATAGATGTTAAGTCCCATAGTGCTCAGAGCCATTTGAACCATGGAAGTGGCATACGTTCCTTAGAATCCATCGGGCCGGCTGCGGACCGTTGCACTGGTTCCAAATTAAAACTATTCGTCAAGTATTGAAAATATATTAGGAAGAATGTTGATGGGATGAGAACCATAAAAACTGAGAGAACGTAATTATGAAACATCAGGTTGATTTTAAAGATGGCTAAAGCGTATATTTTACTATTGCCATTAAAGAAGACGGTCATAGTTCTCTCTCGCTGTGTTTCAACGCCGAAATAATGTCAATACTTTACGTTGTTGACCCATGTTTATAACACGACACGAAGAGTCTCATGCCCTGCTTCCACAATGTCCACAATAAGTGTCCGGTTGTATAGGTACATAAGGAAAAGACACAACAAGCTACGACAAAAATTTAAAACCAATGATAACAATCATTAGCGCGACCGCTGTAAGCGTCGGAAAAGATGTATTTTTCTACGCCGAAAGGCGAATGACAAGTGACGGAAACTCCATTCAATTTTTTTGTCAATTTAATAGAAGTCTTTGTCTTAGTTCTCGTGGGGAGAAGTATTCTTGTGAGAAGTGTGTAGTAGACATTGCGTTACCTGAATAATAATTTTTATGAAGTGTGAGATTTCTTTTTAGTGCAAAACCACGAAAGTTTTTTCTTCTGCGCATTATACTAATGTCATGTCACTGTAGCTGCCTGCATCTAAAGAGAAAATCCGATAAAAATCAGTATTGTATTCACGGTCAAAAATGAGAAGTGTTTATGGCGGAAGAAGAAGCATATAACCAAATTCCGTAAATCTCAATCTCAATCAAAATTGACGTATGTCCACGCCTCCACTGACTTACGATTTACTAGATCGGTAGATGAAAAGTGAAAAACAATTCATTCGCTGCAAAATTCATAAAAACCAAACATGACAATAGTATAAATTAATTCGATTAATAATTTTATATATATATATATATATATATATATATATATATATATATATATATAATTGAATTATATATATTTGAACACACTGTCGTACTACAGCGCTGGATTAAAATTTAGATTGTAAACATGTCAATATTATTCGCTTGTGACACTTCAGTCTTGTGTGAGAGCCAAGAAGAATTACAAAAGCTATTGAGGGGAGGAACATTCTACTAAGCACGCAATATGGACTGCGACTATACCAAGGAAGATATCTTCTTCGGGCCGAAAGAAAAGGAATTATTTAGAAACAGCATGAAAATTCGAGACCATGTCGTGCACGAAGTAAAGTGATCCTGCTACTCTGGAGGCAAATATAACACGTGACGGACAGAGCAGGGAAATCATAAAGAACATTTTACTACTGGCAAGCACAACTACCTTTGCTGGAAGTTGTCTGCTAGTGACAAATACAGGCACTGATGTGAAAAAATAAATTTCTGAGAATGTATGTCTGAAGGACAGCACAATACGGAAGCAAGTTGTGGATCCAGGAAGTAAAGGAAAAGAATTAGAGCTTTTAATTTGTTGTAGAAGGATGCTGAAAATAAAGTTGAGATGAGAAATAAGTTTGTCCACAAAATCGGTAAGGAAAGCAATATGCGGTGCACTCCCTCTTTTCCAGAAGAAGAAACTGGATGAGCGACCGTGTGTTCAGAAAGTAACTGGTATGATGCTAGAGAGAACCGTCAAGTGCCAAAATTGTAGGGGAAGATAGAGGTTAGAGCATACACAACAAATAACTGTGTCAATAAACGGTTATCAGTACGAAGAATCGCACTTGCGCCCTCTAATATAAAGAGCTTAAGATTTCAGGAGCATTATATCGTCTTCGTTTTCTATGGCGTACTGGCATCGGTTTCCGTCGACGATTTTGACTGCTGTTTCTGACAAGGGATGATGGATCCCCGCTTAATCCACAATTGCACAACATCACTCACATTTCCTTTTGATACGTATGTTGCGTCAGCCTATTTCTTGTACATTTAGTCGCCAGTCTTCCCACATCATACTATCCACTTTGTCAATGTTCTCTCTACGGCTGCTAATTTGGAAAGGGCGTCACAATCAGCGTTCTGATAAACTAGAATTTTTCCACGAATCTCTATTGAACAGCAAAGCTCCAAAAATAAAGATTTGCAGCATTATAATCCCTTTGACTAACAGACAGACGATCAAAAACTGTTAATGCTGGGATAAACAGAGCTACTGCGCTAATCAAACTTAGTTTTGCCTTAAATTCCTTTATTAACGATACCAACATAAGAAGACAAATGTTATCGATGTCAATGTAATCGCTTCATTTTCTGCTTGGCCGTCTTATTAGATAAAAGAGACGGAATTTTGCCATTGCGCCATATTAGTTTTCTCTAGCAGGAATCTTGCATAATTTCTCCTCGAAAGTAAACTGGCTGGGTGAACACGCTCTGCTGTTTTTTTTAGATAAGTTTTTATAATGTAGAAGTTGCTATCCAAAGCAAGCGATGTCACAGACTACCCATAAATCTTTGTTACGGCGTTGCGTTCAGTGAATAATACGCGGAGCCGGACGGAATCCCCCTCAGGGCCACAACAACGGCCATTAATAGGCCTGCAAGATTACGGCAGTATCATCCGGGGCGATACATCGTTATTAGCTGCGTAAACGGAATCATCTCCAAAGTAAGACAAACGGCCTCCATGGCATAAGACCGGTGTTAATATATTACGACCAACAAAATTGTTTGTAAGTTATAAGTTGGGCTTTACGTCTCAGCGTACACCTTAATGTATTATACAGAGAAACAAGTCGGTGCCTCTTGTATTCCGAAAGTAGAGAATCCGCCTAAAAGTGCTGTTCGAAGATAAGAAATCAAATAATGGAAATCTTAAAATTCGGTCATAACGGAAAACGTAAGACCTTCCTGTACGGTGACATACTATAGTTGTGTCATGGCGGAAGACGCAAAAAGTGTCGTGAATTAACTAGGATTTTCACCGTGTTCTACTGAAGAATAACTGGAAAGTATAGCTTAGTTGTTGTTTTCTCGTATGATTTCTAATAGTATCCATGAGTACAGAATTTTGGAGTTCACGGAGAGGATGATATTTACAAAAAGTCTTACATCTGCTGATAATCATGTGTTCTTCAACATATCAGTGGCACTAAATGCACACCAAAAATGGTTGCACGGTGGCCACAGGTTTTTTTTTATCACCTACGTCAATTGACAGAAATTTAAAGATAGATAACATTACGAGGGAGGACCAAAAAAAGAAACGGAACATTAGTCATAACGTCTTTATTTCTTAATGTTTTTACACCAGATTTTGATCATCTTCAAAATGTTCTACATTGAGCACAACGCAGTTCTTCAAACGATCCTTCCATTGTTCAAAACAGTTTTTAAATTCGTTTATCGGGATGTTTCTGATGCCGTCCAGCGATTATTGTTTTACCTCCTCCACAGGAAGAGAGGAGGGGGGCGGGTGGACCATTAGTGTCATCCCGTTTTGCGTTAAAAGCTGCTTTACGGGGAGAGTGGTGGGGGCTGGCATGTTGTCATGATGGAAGAACCAGTCTCCTATGCACCAAAGTTCTGCCCTTTAATTCCGGATACTTCCCCTCAATCTCTTCAAGACTTCCAAGTAGAGCTTCTGGTTGACAATTGGACCCGGGGGAAAAAATATTTTTGTGTGCACAACACCTCTGCAGTCGAAGAAACAAATGAGCATTGACTTGATGTTTGACTTCACTTGGCGAGATGTTTTGGGACGAGGAGAGCCACTGGCTAGACTGCTGCTTTGCTTCGGGTCGTATTCATTCATTGACAGTAATCGCCTTGGAAAAAAATTTCAGAATCATCTTTGAGCTCATTTTGAAGCCCAAAACATGCCTGAAGTCGACGCTTCCTTTGCTCGTCTGTGAAAAGACGACGGAAAAAATTGTTTGCAACCCTTCTCATGTGCAAATCTTCAGACACAATCCTCTAAATTGAACTCCATGGCCGGCCGCTGTGGCCGAGCGGTTCTAGGCGCTTCAGTCTGGAACCGCGAGACCGCTACGGTCGCAGGTTCGAATCCTGCCTCGGGCTTGGATGTGTGTGATGTCCTTAGGTTAGTTATATTTAAGTAGTTCTAAGTTCTAGGGGACTGATGACCTGAGATGTTAAGTCCCATAGTGCTCAGAGCCATTTTTTGAACTCCATGATGTTCCAGACATCTAATAGAGTTGATCAGTGACTTGGCGACGGCCTTCACGAACGAGGGCATTGATTTTATCGACGTTCTCGTCACTTCTTGACGTTGAGGGGCGTCCTGAACTGAGTCGGCCTTCAATTGACATTTCTCCATTTTTAAAACGTGAAAACCACTCGTAGACTCTGATCTTGCTTAGGGCCGCATCCCCAAAAGCAGTCTTAAGCATTAGAATAGTTTCCGCGGTCGATTTCCCCAACAGGAAACAAAATTTCACAGCCGCTCGTTGCTCTCGACAATCTGCCATCACGTTTTCGCCGAAACGAAAAAAATTATTTTACTAAAAAGGTTCCCACGGGCGAACCGTTGTACTCACGGTGACACAACTTCGCACACTGACTCATGTGGCGTGACCGTAACGGACACCTGTCAAGACGTCATTAGCCACGAAAAAGCAAGAGTTGACGTACGGAGAGCACATGGCAAAGACGAAGCTGTACTGTGAGCTTTGCAAAGTTGTAGACTGTGGTCCAGTTGTACCATGGAATGCATGGATGGCAGCGGACTTGTAATAGACGAATAATAAAGAAGGAGTACATGCATTAATTTTTGTAGCAATTAGTGGTTGGGATAATTTCCAACAGGTACAGACAACGCATCTTCGAGGAAGGAATCTGCTGCCTGCGGGTACTTCAGGTTTTCAGAACATGCTGTTAATTCGTAACGATGAGCGGAAAACCCTCACATAGCCCACCTCCATTCATCACCTGTACAACGATGGATGCGTTTCATTCCAAGATATAGACGTGAGTACAGGTGTAGGTTATGGGGACGTTTTAGGCAGAGGACTGTTGAGACTTAGTAGCATAATTAAAACTTTTTAATGAATAATCTCTACAAAATATTTGTTGTTGGCTTTGATGACAAAATAGTCTGTCAGATGCAAGTGGAATAATAATATTGAGTACTGCTTTGTTTTCATTTTCCAGGGAGCCATTCTTCATATTTAAATGATTCATACAGAAATTATAAAAGTGAAAAACTGAAGTTATCGTTTGTAGCACTTGGAACAACAGTGAGTAATACAGAAATGAAGGAAACAGAATTTCCCAAATGTATGGCAATTTCAGGGAGTCTCTACAGAAGCCAAACATCTGAAGAGACAAGCGAAGTTCAAGCAGCAGATATTCAAATACTTAGAGAGGTGGAAGTAGTCGAAGAACTAGACTACATCTACATCTACATCTACATCTACATTGATACACCGCAAGCCACCCAACGGTGTGTGGCGGAGGGCACTTTACGTGCCACTGTCATTACCTCCCTTTCCTGTTCCAGTCGCGTATGGTTCGCGGTAAGATCGACTGTCTGAAAGCCTCCGTGCGCGCTCTAATCTCTCTAATTTTACATTCGTGATCTCCTCGGGAGGTATAAGTGGGGGGAAGCAATATATTCGATACCTCATCCAGAAACGCACCCTCTCGAAACCTGGCGAGCAAGCTACACCGCGATGCAGAGCGCCTCTCTTGCAGAGTCTGCCACTTGAGTTTATTAAACATCTCCGTAACGCTATCACGGTTACCAAATAACCCTGTGACGAAACGCGCTGCTCTTCTTTGGATCTTCTCTATCTCCTCCGTCAAACCGATCTGGTACGGATCCCACACTGATGAGCAATACTCAAGTATAGGTCGAACGAGTGTTTTGTAAGCCACCTCCTTTGTTGATGGACTACATTTTCTAAGCACTCTCCCAATGAATCTCAACCTGTACCCGCCTTACCAACAATTAATTTTATATGATCATTCCACTTCAAATCGTTCCGCACGCATACTCCCAGATATTTTACAGAAGTAACTGCTAACAGTGTTTGTTCCGCTATCAGATAATCATACAATAAAGGATCCTTCTTTCTATGTATTCGCAATACATTACATTTGTCTATGTTAAGGGTCAGTTGCCACTCCCTGCGCCAAGTGCCTATCCGCTGCAGATCTTCCTGCATTTCGCTACAATTTTCTAATGCTGCAACTTCTCTGTATACTACAGCATCATCCGCAAAAAGCCGCATGGAACCTCCGACACTATCTACTAGGTCATTTATATATATTGTGAAAAGCAATGGTCCCATAACACTTCCCTGTGGCACGCCAGATGTTACTTTAACGTCTGTAGACGTCTCTCCATTGATAACAACATGCTGTGTTCTGTTTGCTAAAAACTCTTCAATCCAGCCACACAGCTGGTCTGATATTCCGTAGGCTCTTACTTTGTTTATCAGGCGACAGTGCGGAACTGTATCGAACGCCTTCCGGAAGTCAAGAAAAATAGCATCTACCTGGGAGCCTGTATCTAATATTTTCTGGGTCTCATGAACAAATAAAGCGAGTTGGGTCTCACACGATCGCTGTTTCCGGAATCCATGTTGATTCCTACATAGTAGATTCTGGGTTTCCAGAAATGACATGATACTCGAGCAAAAAACATGTTCTAAAATTCTACAAGAGATCGACGTCAGAGATATAGGTCTATAGTTTTGCGCATCTGCTCGACGACCCTTCTTGAAGACTGGGACTATCTATGCTCTTTTCCAATCATTTGGAACCCTCCGTTCCTCTAGAGACTTGCGGTACACGGCTGTTAGAAGGGGGGCAAGTTCTTTCGCGTACTCTGTGTAGAATCGAATTGGTATCCCGTCAGGTCCAGTGGACTTTCCTCTATTGAGTGATTCCAGTTGCTTTTCTATTCCTTGGACACTTATTTCGATGTCAGCCATTTTTTCGTTTGTGCGAGGATTTAGAGAAGGAACTGCAGTGCGGTCTTCCTCTGTGAAACAGCTTTGGAAAAAGGTGTTTAGTATTTCAGCTTTACGCGTGTCATCCTCTGTTTCAATGCCATCATCATCCCGTAGTGTCTGGATATGCTGTTTCGAGCCACTTACTGATTTAACGTAAGACCAGAACTTCCTAGGATTTTCTGTCAAGTCGGTACATAGAATTTTACTTTCGAATTCAATGAACGCTTCACGCATAGCCCTCCTTACGCTAACGTTGACATCGTTTAGCTTCTGTTTGTCTGAGAGGTTTTGGCTGCGTTTAAACTTGGAGTGGAGCTCTCTTTGCTTTCGCAGTAGTTTCCTAACTTTGTTGTTGTACCACGGTGGGTTTTTCCCGTCCCTCACAGTTTTACTCGGCACGTACCTGTCTAAAACGCATTTTACGATTGCCTTGAACTTTTTCCATAAACACTCAACATTGTCAGTGTCGGAACAGAAATTTTCGTTTTGATCTGTTAGGTAGTCTGAAATCTGCCTTCTATTACTCTTGCTAAACAGATAAACCTTCCTCCCTTTTTTTATATTCCTATTAACTTCCATATTCAGGGATGCTGCAACGGCCTTATGATCACTGATTCCCTGTTCTGTACATACAGAGTCGAAAAGTTCGGGTCTGTTTGTTATCAGTAGGTCCAAGATGTTATCTCCACGAGTCGGTTCTCTGTTTAATTGCTCGAGGTAATTTTCGGATAGTGCACTCAGTATAATGTCACTCGATGCTCTGTCCCTACCACCCGTGCTAAACATCTGAGTGTCCCAGTCTATATCTGGTAAATTGAAATCTCCACCTAAGACTATAACATGCTGAGAAAATTTATGTGAAATGTATTCCAAATTTTCTCTCAGTTGTTCTGCCACTAATGCTGCTGAGTCGGGCGGTCGGTAAAAGGAGCCAATTATTAACCTAGTTCGGTTGTTTAGTGTAACCTCCACCCATAATAATTCACAGGAACTATCCACTTCTACTTCACTACAGGATAAAGTACTACTAACAGCGACGAACACTCCACCACCGGTTGCATGCAATCTATCCTTTCTAAACACCGTCCGTACCTTTGTAAAAATTTCGGCAGAATTTATCTCTGGCTTAAGCCAGCTTTCTGTACCTATAACGATTTCAGCTTCGGTGCTTTCTATCAGCGCTTGAAGTTCCGGTACTTTACCAACTACAGCCGGCCGAAGTGGCCTTGCGGTTAAAGGCGCTGCAGTCTGGAACCGCAAGACTGCTACGGTCGCAGGTTCGAATCCTGCCTCGGGCATGGATATTTGTGATGTCCTTAGGTTAGTTAGGTTTAACTAGTTCTAAGTTCTAGGGGACTAATGACCTCAGCAGTTGAGTCCCATAGTACTCAGAGCCATTTGAACCATTTGAACTAGACTACATGAGAATTCAAAAAGACAATTTCTGTTGAAAATTATCAGAATAAACGGATAAGGCACGTACAAGAGCCTGAAGGGAAAAGAAATGTAGGACGACCAACTAAGAAGTGGATACTATAGGTATAATGTTTAACGAGAAAGAAGAAGGCGAGGAAGAGAAAGACGAAATAAAGTACCGCATAAAGAGAATTAATAAGCAATGAGTGGACATTTCGTTCAATATAGTAGCCATTTCTTGTGTTGGCGCCTTGTCTGGGATATGCATAGGTTCCCATAACTGGATCTTGTCACAAGGGGGGGAAGGTCGGTAACAAAGCTTCAGGAACCACTAGCCGGGCAAACTTATACAGTCAACAAGCTTTGGTTTTATGAGACTCAGCTTACCCCTTTACTCACATTATATGGTCTGAGCTATTGATGAAGGACAATAGGCAAATACAATATTGCTGGATTTCTGAAAGGCGTTTGACACGGTACCCCACCGCAGTTTCTGAACGAAAATACGAGCATACAGAATAGGTTCGCACAAAAATGAGTGGCTTGAAGACTTCTTAAGTAATAGAAGTAGGATATCGTCAGTAGTGCCCTAGGGAAGTGTGACAGGACACTTTTTATTTTCTAAATATATGAATGATGTGGCAGACAGGGTCGGCGGCAAACTGCGGTGGTTTGCTGACGATGCTACGGCGTACGGGGAGCTGTCGAAGGTGACCGACTGTACTGTGATACAGCATATCTAGACAAAATTTCTAGTTGGTGTGACGAATGTCAGCTGACTCCAAATGTGGAAAAATGTAAGTTAATATTGATGAGTAGGAAACCAAACCTGTAGTGTTCGGATACAGCATCGGCAGTTTGTTGCTTGATACAGTCGCAACGTTTAAATATCTGGGCGTAACGTTGCAAAACGATATGAAATGAAATGAGCATGTGAGGACTGCGAAAGGGAAGGCCAATGGTCCACTTCGGTTTACTTGGAGAACTTCAGGAAAGTGATGTTCATCGGTAAAGAACACCGCAAATAAGGCGCTAGTGCGACCTACTCTTGAGTGCTGCCCGTGCATTTGGGATCCACACCAGATCGGATTACAGGAAGACGCCGCAGCAATTCACAGCGGACTGCACATTTGTTACGAGCACTGAACCGAGGGTTTCTTTTCAAAGAATCTTCTTAAGAAATTATTCCTTTTACTAGCGGTTCCTCAAGAACATTAACACATTTAATCACACTATGTGAGCGGCAAGTATTTGCCAGGGAGTAACTGATGAAATCGTAGTCAGATTGCTTTTAACAAATGGGAATTTCATTTCTAAAAGCGTTTTTTCAAGAGCGGATTTAAAATTATAATCAGAAAGCACCCTCTAAATATCAAGTTACAATTTATTCAGAGGCATAAAGAACAAATTTTTGACTGTATGAGCTTTCAAGCTGAGAACCTTGCCGCTCCCTTTTGACACGGCCGTAGTCACGACCGCTCACAACAACCTCTCAAAGACTACACTGGTGCAAATCTGCAACACAGCAGATTACTTTAAAATAAAAGAATTAACAATTCACACAAGCACATAAACTATGCACCCCGTAGGAAGGATGGAAATGGTACAAACCCTAAAATTAAAAAATTATCTTGCCACCGAATGTGCAACTTGATTTTAACTTCTAAGAAAAGTCTTACGGTGGAAGGTTCGCAACTTTATATACAAAAATGACATTTAAATAAAAGCCCATGACATGCAATCTTATATAAAATTATACAAGCTTGGGGCCTGAGTCGTGCTTGCGTAGCTCAGTCAGTAGAGCACTTGCCCGCGAAAGGCAAATGCCTGAGTTCGAGTCTCGGTCAAGCACACAGTTTTAATCTGCCAGAAACTTTCATATCAGCGCACACTCCACAGTAGAGCGAAAATTTCACTCTAGAAACATCCCCCAGGCTGTGGCTAAGCCATGTCTCCGCAGTATCCTTTCTTCCAGCAGTGTTAGTTCTGCAAGTTTCGCAGGAGAGCTTCTGTGAAGTTTGGAAGGTAGGAGACGCGGTACTGGCGGAATTAAGGCTGTGAGGATGGGGTGTGAGTCGTGCTTGGGTAGCTCACTGGGTAGAGCACTTGCCCGCAAAAGGTCCAGAGATCGAGTCTCGGTCCGGTACACAGTTTTCATCTGTTGGGAAGTATCATATCAGCGCACACTCCGCTGTAGAGTGAAAATTTCATTCTAGAAACTTCCCCCAGGCTGTGGCTAAGCCATGACTCCGCAATATCCTTTCTTCCAGGAGTGCTAGTTCTGGAAGGTTCGCCGGCCGAAGTGGCCGTGCGGTTCAAGGCGCTACAGTCTGGAGCCGAGCGACCGCTACGGTCGCAGGTTCAAATCCTGCCTCGGGCATGGATGTGTGTGATGTTCTTAGGTTAGTTTGGTTTAATTAGTTCTAAGTTCTAGGCGACTGAAGCCCTCAGAAGTTAAGTCGCATAGTGGTCAGAGCCATCTGAACCACTACTGCAAGGTTTGCAAGAGAGCTTCTGTGAAGTTTGGAAGGTAGGAGACGAGGTACTGGCGGAATTAAAGCTGTGAGGACGGAGCGTGATTCATCCTTGGGTAGCTCAGTCGGTAGAGCACTTGCCCGCGAAAGGCAAAGTTCCCGAGTTCGAGTCTCGGTCTGGTACACAATTTTAATCCGTCAGGAAGTTTCACATCAGCGCACACTCCGTTGTAGAGTGAAAATTTCATTCTGTGCTCTACAGTACACATATTCCGCCTCCCAAGATGACAGGCAATGTCAAAACAGATTTCAGGAATTAGGTCTTCACACTACAAGCAATAAATTCATTAACATACCGAATCCGACAAACATGACAATTGCAGCTACTAACGTAAGGCAGATTGATAGGGAGATTACCGAACAACCCGAACGGCAGGTTGCTGTAAACCGTCCCTACTCCACAAGGGAAAAAGCGGACCACCGAATTCATCAATAACCACCGTCCCGCGGGTGGGCAAAAGGCGAAGAATGGTGGGATGGCCCCAAAACAAAGCGGCTGGTGACGTTACTAAAAAACAAGTAGAATTTAACAAGTAAATGAAACGACATATCACCAATCACTTAACTTCTTATAAACTGCGGTCTCTGGAGAAGACCTGGCGCAGCAACCCCAAATCGCTCTCCCGAACCGTCCGCTGCCAGCCGGTTCAACGGACGCAGGAAGGCGCGCCGATCTCCCGTCTCACGGCGTCGCAGCTCGCACCGGCCAGACTGATGTCGTGGGTTGACTCCTGTTGCTCTCGTGTTGACCGCGAAGCCACTACCCCTCCCTATACGGCGCGCCCCCCTGGACTCACGTGGCGACCTCACATGCGCCGACGCTCAAGGCGGACAAGTCATCTCGTGTCTCAGTGCGCGATCGACCAACTGATCCATTGAACCACCAGTGACCATTGTCTGAGCAACTGGAGCAGACTGGCGGCCTAACTCGCAGACTCAGATGCAGGAACTCAGCCCCGACCGGGCGACCACTCGCTGAGTTCTCTTACTGGCGCAGTGGAAAGACTCTCATTTATCCGGCTTTAAAGATTGATCCGAACGAAAGACATACTAGCACTTCGAACGACAGACAGACACTAACTGCCTCGCAAATTCGGACGAGATATAGACTAGCGAGCTGGTGACGAGAGACTGAACCAGACTGACCGACTGTCGAGCTCATAGCGCCCCTTAAATGCACGTGAACAGGCAACCTTCCCCCTTTCCCACCAGAGGGAGACACCAAAGCTGCGATTGCCACAGCGGCGCCACCGCCAGAAACGGAGGGCGACTGCTTCACACTACGCGCTGCGGCGCGCTCTTCAAAACAGCAATTTTTAACACGGCTGAGGCACGTTTGAACAACACGTGTGTGTTACAGAGATGCTTCGAGAACTCAAGTGAGAATTACTGGAGAAAAGGCGACATTCTTTTCATAGAACACTGTTAAGAAAATTTAAAGAAGCGGTGTTTGAAGACGACTTCAGAACGATCCTACCGCCGTGAACACAAATTCCGCGTAGAGACCATGAAGATACGAGAAATAGGGTCCATACAGAGGCGTGCAGACAGTCATTTTTTCCTCACTCTACCTGCGAGTGGAACCGGAGGGGAAAAGACTAGTGATGTTAGAGGGGCACGCTCCGCTGCTCACCGTACGGTGCTTGTTGAGTGTATAGGTAGATAAAAATATAATAACAATAAAAAGCTGGATGTAACTGACAGATGTCAGCCCAGTCACTGAAACCAGTCACCAGAACCCCAAATTTCAGAGATTTCCTCTCTGGCTGGCTCCACACAACTACTCGTAACCCAAGTGATACCACGTACGCACTCTCTCACACTTGTATACTAATATTTGCTATGGGGAGATGTGCATCTGTGAGTTAATGCATGGAGCGTTAATACTCCACATTCCAGGAAACACTGCAACATGGCAACGCACTTTTAGTAAAACTGCATTAAATTGGCAGTTACAATTATGGTACATGATTTCACATTGATTGTATGGATACAATTCATCTCTAGAGTAGGCCTGAGTAGTGGAGCGTGCGCTTCCGAGGAGTCAAGAACAGTTTATACTTTGCTGTCCAGGTACCAATCACCACTGCGTGTAGGTACTTCGCATAGTCAAGCTTCACATAAATAGCTATGTTTTAAAGAAATGTCAGAGAAAGAATTCCGAAGCCAAGCGTTGCGGTACAAGGCAGACTTCTGCAGTTGTATGAATCGTGCAGCTTTCACGCGAAGAAATTGTAGAAATACACCAATAATTGCGTCACAGTGACAAAGAGGGCGGCTGCCATGTTTGCTTGTTTAAACCTCACTTTAAAAGATAGGGATAGAAGCTAAAATCAGAATGGTTGAGATACACCACGATATGTAAGTGAAGAGATTATCTTAGTAAAAATTCAGGTGAGGAAAAGAAGATCAAATGTTATTTCGTCGAAGTGAAAACTAACATAGTAATCTACGTGATAGGTGTGAGAACGGTCTGTTAACTACAACACAGCGGGCAGCAAATTGCCAGGGCCACGTGGAGTGGCCGCTCGGTTAGAGGCACCGTGTCACGGATTGCTAGGCCTCTCCCGTCGGAGGTTCGAGTCCTCCCTCTGACATGGGTGTGCTTGTGTTGTTCTAAGCAAAAGTTAGTTTACGTAGTGTGTACGTCTGTGGACCGATGACCTCATCAGTTTGGTCCCTAGAAATTCACACACATTTGAACATTTTGGACGTGCCAGATTTACGCGGCAGATACGTATGAAGGAATAAAGCTGTTCCGCGTTTAAGTGGCAGATAAAATTGATGGGATGGAAACAAGATTTCCTTAGTGGTGATATTACTTCAGTACTAATAAAACCACTAGCAGTAATAGGAAGTAGAAAGTTTCTGTGAGAGACATGCTATCAGACTTCTAAAACATAACGATATTAGTCATAATCATCTTAGTCACAAGTTAAGTGTTGTGCAATATTCCGTCAATGCAGAAAGTTACGAGACTTGATTAACAAAAAATAGAGAAAAGTGAATATGGTCGCTTTAATGCTTCAGGCATTCTCGAGCCTTGTAAAGCATGCCAACTGTCAGGGAAGTCCTTCTTTGGGAACTTGTTCAACTCGGGCCTCACGTTGGCTTCAATGATGGATATGTGATCAAAACGTTAACCCTTCGTGTGAAGTTCTGCACTTTGTCCTTTATTATTAGGGCCGCATTGATAAAACAAAGTCTTGTTAACCATGTTTTTTTTTTTTTTTTTTTTTTTTTTTTTTTTTTTTTTTTTTTTTTTTTTGTCAGGGAAGAAATGCTAACGTTTTGCGTTTCAATCAAGCCGTAACAGGAACCCACGCGCCCTTGTGTTTGTTTGGGAAGTCAATATGTGCGAAGTAATCTTCGCATACACTTGTGTCTCCTTCATAACGTTCTGGAGAATACGTTGATTTACAGATGTTGCTCCATTACGTACTGTGACGCAACAAAGTTGATACAGTACAGACGCACGCCCACTACGTAACACTGTCTGCTCATAACTGACTACTTTAATCCACATATGATATAGTTGTTAGTTCAAGTTGCCACCACACTTACTTTGCTGACGTCGCATATATACTGCGAATAACGTAAGTCTAGGAACTTTTTGGACGGTCGGTTTATGTTAGACTTACACCGTCAAACATCCGACAAGTGCAAAATGTATCCTAAAATTAAGTAAAGAAAAACTTTATGATAAAGTGAAGAAAATATGCGATTGGTCTTATCGGAAGTAAGGAAATTAGAAAGACATGGATATCGTACTTGACACATATTGCACTTGGAGGATAAAAGCCAAGATAGATTTGTTAAAGTGTAGTGAAACTGAAATAGTGAATAATTACCCCAGTGATAAAATAAATGCAGAAATTCGGATACAAGACGTGAGATCAGAAGGGGCAGTCGCAGGAAGGATGGTAATGGAAGTAGACTGGCTGAAATACAAGGTGATGCGACGATATTTCACTTGGGGAACCAAGAATGGATAAAAGAGGAAAGGAGGACATGCTATAAACAACAAGTAAGGATAGTAGGTCAGTGGAATAGTATACATGAGATGGCTACAACGGTAATTAACTCTGTATTGCAAGTACACGTCAAATGTAAAACGCGTAGGTGAAAAGGAATATTAAAATTCTATAAAATTACTATCGATGAGATTTTGCAGATGACACACTGAGTAGAAACCATTTGTCCGAGAACAGAAAAGTAGTAACAGAAGCGTAATGACTTAACAGAAGGGAGGCATCAGAAAGTAAAAGTCACTGCATTCATGTTGCGAGTCGTAATTATTGTAAATGGCAAGAAGAGTAAATTTTTTCGGAAGGAAATGAATGCATCGTAGTGGGGAAAGCGAACCAAAGGCTGCGATTTATTGGGAGAACACTTAGAAAACACAACAGATCTTCGTTTATCCGACGTCTTCCGGACGACATCGAATAAGTTCAAGGAAGGTCGGCTCGCTTTTGCTATTGCGGAGTAGGGGAGAGAGTGTCACTTATATGATATGCAAAGTCGGGTGGCAGTCGTTAAAGCAAAGGCGTTGTTCGTTGCCGAAGGATCTCCTCACGAAATTTCTATCACCAACTTTCTCCTCCGAATTCGAAAATATTTTGTTGACGCCGACCTACATATAAAGAAATGATCATCATAATAAAGCTCGCACGAAAAGATGTTAGTGTTCATTTGTCTCGTGCGCTGTTTCAGAATGGAACGGCAGGAAAATAGCTCGATGGTTGTTCGATGAATCCTCCGCCAGGAACTTAATGTTAACTGCGACGTAATCAGATAGATACGTAGTTATAAAACTCGCTTCATTCTCTTCGCTTACAGCTCCGTTATGTAGCTTTGCTTTGAAGCATCTATGGACTTCCTTTCCCTTTCGGGCAGTGCGTTACACAGAACGCAATTCACAGCCAGTCGCTCGAGGAGACGGAATGAAGGCGCACAGGGGGAGAGGAGGCCACTTGGAGAGAGCCCTTGGAGCTGTCAGAATGGTTGCTGTGGTTACCAGGGATGTGGAGTACCGCTTCTAGTGGAGGGGCGGCTGTGTAGCCGAATTCTCCCACTTGGGGTGCTGCGCTAACCCAGTTCTGTGTTAGGGAGGGGCAAAGGAATTTTTTAGGTAATAGAACGGCAAGCAATGGAAACTGTAAGAATTTAACTTCAAACTACGTAGTAAATAAAGGAAGTCCTTGAATTACAAGTTGTTGTTTCAAAAAATTGGATTTCAAATTATAAATGAAATTCTCAATACTGCCGCGAGGTGAGGCGCACACAGTGTGACGCAGCTGTTGGCGTCGTTAGCTGGTGTATGCTGTGGACTGCCGATTCACATCACTAAAAATTACCTGTTACTTCGTGTTTATCATTTTTGGAATGTTTTTCGAATATCTTACGTTTAAAACGTTCGTATATTCTAGAATATTCGATGCTGACATAAATACCAGTATTCTGCAATATTCGATATTTGTACTAATAAGAAGTCACTTCTATTGGTCTCAGTAATGGACGAGCTCTCCGTTCAGTGATGAGTGTGCCTTCGGACTGGGACTTGATCGCGATGGGTGGAGATGCGGGTTGCTTCAAAACAGGAAGGCTATTGGGAAAGTGATGTCCGATCTGGCGCGAAATGGAAACCACAGTGAAACTCTGATGAAGCGTTGCACAGATATGTTGGTTAGTCTCCATAGTACGGCTGTGAATCGCTCTTTCCACTTCTGAGTGCACAGTGAGCGCGTAAATGTTGTTGTTGTTGTTGTGGTCTTCAGTCCTGAGACTGGTTTGATGCAGCTCTCCATGCTACTCTATCCTGTGCAAGCTTCTTCATCTCTCAGTACCTACTGCAGTCTACATCCTTCTGAATCTGCTTAGTGTATTCATCCCTTGGTCTCCCTCTACGATTTTTACTCCCCACGCTGCCCTCCAATACTAAATTGCTGATCCCTTGATGCCTCAGAACATGTCCTACCAACCGATCCCTTCTTCTAGTCAAGTTGTGCCACAAACTTCTCTTCTCCCCAATCCTATTCAATACTTCCTCATTAGTTATGTGATCTATCCATCTAATCTTCAGCATTCTTCTGTAGCACCACATTTCAAAAGCTTCTATTTTCGTCTTGCCCAAACTATTTATCGTCCATGTTTCACTTCCATACATGGCTACACTCCGTACAAATACTTTCAGAAATAACTTCCTGACAAATCTATACTGGATGTTAACAAATTTCTCTTCTTCAGAAACGCTTTCCTTGCCATTGCCAGTCTACATTTTATATCCTCTCTACTTCGACCATCATCAGTTATTTTGCTGTTAAGTCCCGTAGTGCTCAGAGCCATTTGGACTCAGTTATTTTGCTCCCCAAATAGCAAAACTCCTTTACTACTTTAAGTGTCTCATTTCCTAATCTAATTCCCTCAGCATCATCTTGGACAGTTTCCAGCCACTGGCTGGGTCTGTCGGGAACACAAGCCTCTCCATCGTGTTCTGTCTTTCCACCATTCCCCCCTCTTCCACCTTCGTCCAGTTCTCTCCTCTTCTCGTCACACATTCCTTCACTCCCTTCACCCATCTATCTCTTGGTCTTCCTCTGGGCCTCTTCCCCTCCAGTTGCAGATCAAACATCCTCTTCGGAATTCTTCCCTCATCCATTCTCTTCATGTGTCCATACCACTGCAGTCTTGATTTTTCTGTCGTGTCCTGTACTGGTTCCTCCTTTAGTCTTTCCCTCAAATACACATTTCGCAATCTGTCTCGTCTTGTTACACTCAACCTGCTCCTCTGGAACTTCATTTCACTAGCCTGTATTCTACTTTTGTCGCTTTTGTGCATTACCCATGTCTCACTTCCGTATGCCAAAATGGGTACAAAGTAGGTTCGGTATATAATTCCCTTGGATTTCTGTGGCACCTCCTTGCTCCAAATAAGCCCCCTAATGCATTTGTAGAACTGCCCTGCTTTTCTGCACCTTTCATTTATTTCCACTGCGTTTCCCCCCTTACTTTCAATCATGCTTCCCAGGTACTTGAAGTTCTCTACCACTTGTAGTTTTTCCCCTCCACAAGTTATATCCACATTTGGCCTATTCTTCTTCCTTGTTGTGGAAATTATTTCACTTTTCTTTGCAGAGAAATGCATTCCATATTGTGCTGCCGTTGCCTCCCATACATCTAACTGCTCTTGCACCTCCTTCTCGCAATTTCCGCATAACATCAGGTCATCGGCAAGAAGCACTGCTTTCATTTTATGATCTCCAATTGCATCTGATACTTGCTGTAGGATTTCATTCATAACAATAATAAACAATAAAGGCGAAAGTGCACTTCCCTGTCGCAGCCCATTTTCCAGCTTGACCCATGCAGTACGTTCCCTCCCCACTTTCACACAACTCTCACTTCCCTCATACATTTTTCTGACTTTTCGTGTTATCTCTTCATCTATCCCTTTTGCGTTCAGCACATCCCAGAGCTTGTCCCTACAGATACTGTCATACGCCTTCTCAATATCTAAAAAGGCCATGATTAAGTCCTTCCCGTACTCATAGTGCCTTTCCTGCAGTTGCCTTACCGCAAATATGAGGTCCGTTGTTGATCTTCCCGGTCTGAAACCGTACTGCTCCTCTTGCAGTCTACTTTCAATACTGCTTCTTATTCTCTTCTCCAGGATCTTTTCATAGATTTTTCCACAGTGGCATAGCAGGGTGATTCCTCTGTAGTTCTCACATCTCCTTTTATCCCCTTTCTTGAAGATCGGTACTATAATTCCTTTCTTCCAATCCTCAGGAATTCTGTTCTCCTTCCACACCACTCTCAGCACTCTGTATAGCCACTGGGTTCCTACTTCTCCTGCTGCTCGTATCATATCCACTGTTACTTCGTCCCAACCTGGTGCCTTGCCCCCTTTCATCCTCTTTATGGCTTCTTCCACTTCATTCCAAGTTAGATCATCAATTTCCCCACTATTATAATCGTCTGCTGCCTTAGGCTCTCCATCGCTGTTAGTTACCCTCTTGGCGGCATTCAACAGATCTTCAAAGTACTCCTTCCAAATCTTTTTGAGCTCATGCATTTCCTCCGCAACTCTTCCATTATTATCCATGATCCTCAGGCACTCGCTTCTGTCGTTCCTCTTATTTCTTACCATGGTGTAAAGTACTTTTTTGTTCCCTTCACTGTCCTCTTCTAACATTCTTGTCCATTTTTCCATCCACTTCTTCTTCTCCGCCCTTACTGTGGTCTGTGCCGCTTTCTTGCTTTCCTTATATTTTACCCTAGCTTCCTCTGTTCGGGTCTGGAACCATTCTCCGAAGGCTTTGTTCTTTCGAAGTACTGCCTCTTTACATAAGTTGTTCCACCATGGGGTTTCCTTACTTCTCCTCTTTGTGCTAGTTCTTCCGCACACAGTCTCAGCTGCCTCAACTAGAGCCCTCTTAAAATCTCCCCATTCTTCTTCCACTGTTCTCTGATCTTCCTTTGGCAGCTTCTTCCTGATCAGTGTCTGGTACTGGGTCCTCCGTTCATCCTCTTTCAGCATCCATGTCTTCAACCTTTTCTCCTGTATATCTGTTGCCCTCCTATCTTTTTTCTCTCTCAATGCGGCTACCAATAGCCGATGGTCACTGTCTAAGGCCTCAGATGGAATGACCTTAACATCTGTGAGGCTGCTCATCATCTGCCTATCCACTAGTACATAGTCTACTACTGACGTTTGGGACCAGTCTCCACTGCACCAAGTTATTTTGTGGCTACTTCTCTTCTTGTACCAGGAATTTGCGTTCGCCAGCCCATTCCTCTTGCAGAATTCCACCAACAATTTTCCTTCTCTATTTCGTTTCCCCCAGCCCTCTGGACCCATGATCTCCTCGAATCCTTTCCTGTCTGTGCCAACATGTGCATTGTGGTCCCCTATTATAACTTGATTACCTCCATTTAGCTGCTTTTGCATGTCATCTTTAAATTCCTCCTTCTCCTTTTTTGTACACCCCACATGTGGGGCACATGCTTGGATGATTTCAATGCTTTTTCCTTTCACTCGTACTCTGGCTTTTATCATTCGATCATTGATACCTTCCACCTCCTCCTGCAGACCCTCTCTGACCATTATTGCCACTCCATTTCTTCCCCTCTCACTCCCTATCCAGTACAGTTTGCATCCTTTACTTTGTGGTTTTTCACCAACTCCTCTCCACCTAGTCTCAGCAAGTCCCAAGATGTCCAATTTCCTCCTTTCCATCATTTCTACAATTTCTTCTAACTTCCCAGTTAGAGTCCTTACGTTTAAGGTGCCCAGTCGTAAACCATCTCGTAATCCTTTTCCATTGCTTGGTCGGTTTCCTTTAAATCCGTTCCGTGATCCGAGGCATGTTCCCTTTTTAAAAGCAGTTGATTTATCCACTACTGGCTTGCTAGGCCTATCGCAGCTTCACCAGAGCCCCGTTAGCCGTCACGTTTCAGGGTTCCCATAGGGCCTTCCCAGCTACCGTAGCGGTCCTGGGGCACACGAAGTCCCCGGTGTACATCGCCCCTATAGGCAGTCCCCTACTTTGTGCCGTTGCCCATCTCCCACGACTTGGACGAGGGGTTGGACTTATGGGAGACGTCAGCATCATTCGACTTAATTCGACTACATTCCATTCTCCTCGTTTTGCTTTTGTTGTTGTTCATCTTATATCCTCCTTTCAAGACACTACCCATTCCGTTCTACTGCTCTTCCAAGTCCTTTGCTATCTCTGACAGAATTACAATGTCATCGACGAACCTCAAAGTTTTTATTTCTTCTCCACTGATTTTAATACCTACTCCGATTTTATTTTTTTTGTTTCCGTCACTGCTTGCTCAACATACAGATTGAATAACATCGGGGAGAGGCTACAACCCTGTCTCACCCCCTTCCCCACCACTGCTTCCCTTTCATGTTCCTCGACTCATAACTGCCATCTGGTTCCTGTAGAAATTGTAAATAGCCTTTCGCTCCCTGTATTTTACCCCTGCCACCTTTAGAATTTGAAAGAGAGTATTCCAGTCAACATTGTCAAAAGCTTTCTCTAAGTCAAGAAATGCTAGAAACGTAGGTTTGCCCTTCCTTAATCTGCTTCTAAGATAAGTCGTAGGGTCAGTATTGGCTCACGTGTTCCAACATTTCTACGGAATCCAAACTGATCTTCCCCGAGGTCGGCTTCTACTAGTTTTTCCATTCGTCTGTAAAGAATTCGCGTTAGTATTTTGCAGCTGTGACTTATAAAACAGATAGTTCGGTAATTTTCACATCTGTCAACACCTGCTTTCTTTGTGATTGGAATTATTATATTCTTCTTGAAGTCTGAGGATATTTCGCCTGTTTCATACATCTTGCTCACCAGATGGTAGAGTTTTGTCAGCGCGTAAATATGAATAGAAAATAGTGTCTCCCGCCAGGTATGAGGGCCTGATTACAGATTTCGATTGATGTAATGTTTCCCACATAACAGGACTGTTATTATTTTCCTTCTTCGTGACAGTTCCCGTCCACACTCGTAAAGGGCAATGAAGATGCCCTTGGAGCGTTTTCGATTCGACGTGTTTGATCACCTGCAATATCACCCGTAATTAGCTCCTCTTGAGTTTCATCTCTTCTGTTACATGAACCTCTGACTGGCTACACCATCTAGTCGCCGGTCTGGGCCAGTCAGTCCTGCCTGACTAATCAAGTGCCCAATTAAACTACAGGGAAAACTACATACAAACAATCCCTAGCGAAGAGAAGGAATAAATACAGAAGTAGACGCCTTATTACTGGTAGTCAATGACGTTGTTAACTTCGAGTGTTATTTATTTCATTAACTGACGGGAAAAATGTTCAGTTGGAATGAAATTAAATCAATTATGGATATCACATGCGACAATGCAGTCTGCAATAGATTGACGTGTGTGATTTGAATTCATTCTTACGCTGACGCAAATATTAACATCGGTTGAAAAGTTTTGTAAACAGTAAGGAACAAAAGTGCCACAATTATGAAGTGATTTTCGTAACTTTCTAATATAGGAAGAAATTCAGATTTACGTTTAGCGGACAACAGTTTTGAAAACTGAGTAAGATACAAAACTGATCAGTAGCATCAAAAGAACCAGTTGTGATACGGTCCAAGTTCAAAATCTTATAAGAAAGCACAAAGACCTTGAAAACGCATGAAAACTTATCGGTGTAACTCATCTGCAAATAGCTTGTATTTGTTTTTTGTAATAAAGATTAAACATCCTCGAAGTGAAGGTCGCAAACCAGTTTTATTAAAATAAAATTTGTTTGCGATCTTGATTTTGAGGATTCTTAACCCTTAATATACCAGGTGTCCCTCTTATCAGTCGTCAGGTGTTCCGGCAGCTATTTACAATTTAGTTATTACACAGTGCAGCTGGAGAAGCCCAAACAAACACTGATCATTACGTCTTTCATGCGAGGCCCTGCTTCGACGGAAAGCCCCAGTTCGTTTCCTGTTGCAGAGAAAATGAGTTTCAAAATGGTAATTTCTCATGCTCATTCGACAGAGAGGTCCCAGTTTACTCTTGTGCTGCGTTCTTTTTATCGATATGTATCAACAGTGACAGTGAAACACGAAGAATAGCCTAGTATACCAGCAGCGACTGAGTAGCGCCTCTGCTTAGCAGTAGCAGTCAGCGAGGACCAGGGCGGTGCTGTGTGTGTTGGAGTGACGGTGTTTTACTGTCCTTGTTACTACTTGCCGGTAAAACTTGTGTCGCGCTAATCGAATTTTTGACCCCCCTGTCGAATGGGCACGTAAAATTTCTATATAAAAATGACTTTGTATGTAACGGGAAAGAAAACTACGCTTTCCGCCAACAGTCGCGTCGCAAGAAACACGTGATGAGCGGTATTTGCTTCAACTGAATCCTGCTGCTCTTCGCAAAAACGAAATTGCAAATACCTACTGAAGGACCGGAGCAAGTGCGCCTGAAGACTCAGGATATACACCCCGTCAGAAAAATTATCACACATCGCTTGTCTCCAACGTTGACAATGTCAACAAAATGATAACTTATTTACGGTACAAATTCACAATGTCATTACCTTACATCGTTATCTATGGTGGCATTTTGCAGTTTTGTTGTTAACCTTTATTATAAGTAGCATGATAACTAGCTTATAGTACCAATTCATAGTATAGTTACCTTACATCGCTATTTATAGTGGCACCTTACGGTTTTGACGTTAATGTTTATTATAAGTAGTAATTTTTCTACGTGTAGGTATAGCTATTAAACGAGATCTTATGATAATTTTAAAAACTGCTGTTATGTTACCTATATTCGGTGTTTTTTAACTGCTGTCTCAGTCTTCTTGGGGATTTATTGATGACCTAGTTAATACAATACTGGCCATTAAAATTGCTACACCAAGAAGAAATGCAAATGATAAACGGGTATTCATTAGACGAATATATTATACTATAACTGACATGTGATTATATTTTACCGCAATTTGGGTGCATAGATCCTGTGAAATCAGTACCCAGAACAACCACCTCTGGCCGTAATAACGGCCTTAACACGCCTGGGCATTGAGTCAAACAGACCGTGGATGGCGTGTACAGTTACAGCTGCCCATGTAGCTTCAACACGATACCACAGTTCATCAAGAGTAGTGACTGGCGTATTGTGACGAGCCAGTCGCTCCGCCACCATTAACCAGACGTTTTCAATTGGTGAGAGATACGGAGAATGTGCTGGCCAGGACAGCAGTCGAACATTTTCTGTATCCAGAAAGGCCCGTACAGGACTGCAACATGCGGTCGTGCATTATCCTGCTGAAATCTAGGGTTTCGCAGGGATCGAAAGAAGGGTAGAGCCACGGGTCGTAACACATCTGAAATGTGACGTCCACTGTTCAAACTGCCGTCAATGCGAACAAGAGGTGACCGAGACGTGTAGCCAATGGCACCCCATACCATCACGCCGCTTGATACGCCAATATGGCGATGACGAATACACGCTTCCAACGTCCGTACATCGCGATGTCGCCAAACACGGATGCGACCATCATGATGCTGTAAACAGAACCTGGATTCATCGGAAAAAATGAAGTTTTGCTATTCGTGCACCCAGGTTCGTCGTTGAGTACACCATCGCAGGCGCTCCTGTCTGTGATGCAGCGTCAATGGTAACCGCAGCCATGGTCTTCGAGCTGATAGTCCATGCTGCTGCCAACGTCGTCGGACTGTTCGTCATTGGATCTCGATCAACGCGAGTACTAATGTCGCGATAAGATAAACCACAATCTCGGTAGGCTACAATCCGACCTTTATCAAAGTCAGAAACATGGTACGCATTTCTCCTCCGTACACGAGGCATCATAACAACGTTTCACCAAACAACGCCGGTCAGCTGCTGTCTGTGTATGAGAAATCGTCTGGAAACTTTCCTCGTGTCAGCACGTTGTAGGTGTTGCCACCGGCGCCAACCTTGTGTGAATGTTCTGAAAAGCTAATCATTTGCATATCACAGCATCCTCTTGCTGTCGGTTAAATTTCGCGTCTGTAGCACGTGATCTTCGTGGTGTTACAATTTTAATGGTCAGTAGTGTACTTCTTTTAAAGGAAATTCGCGTCCTGAAACGCAACGTTCACACGGAAAATAAGTCTGAAGATCGAATCACTCTCAAATCTCCCGCTTCCCGACACGCACACAAACTGAGAAGAGGGCGCTGTCGTCGGCCTCTGTTCTGATTGCCATATTACGTATTACGTGTCGCTTTCGTCCGACTACAGCAACCGCTGCTAGAAACAGGTACGATCCCGACTATAGGACTGAATTTGGTGCTCCACGGTCGCGCTGAGCTCTCGACTGTGAAGAGGACACCCTTCGTCACGTAGAAAAGAACCCATCGACGAAACACTGACTACACCACGGGCTGCTGTAGAGCACGCGGGTCATAGCTCACCGTCTTCGCTGTGCGCGTACCGTGGTGGGGGAGATTTTAAAGTGATTCGATCTTCGAACTTACTTTCCATCCAAACGGTACATTTCCGGGCGCGGGTTCGTTATTAAACCTTTATCTACTATGTACAATCTACAAGCCGTAGAATCCTGTAAGAGAAATAGTAAAAACACCCGAAATGGAGAAATGAAACTCATAGTTAACTTTGCGTGTATTCAGGTTCTCATTCCTGGATACAGCCATGGCATCTTTACTACGAAAGCGAAGGACACTATTGTGGTCATCATCCTTCACGAAACAACAAATGCGCGGTAATGTTTATGATCGACACTTCCGGATTCTTCCGAAAGACAGTAAGCCACCTCTCATTTCGTCGGAAATATTAACGCGTCCACGTAGGTAAAGGACGAAGCTTCGTTGCGTGATGCGAGATTTTCCACGATACTGCTCGTTGTTACTTTGTGATTCCAATGTTATTTTCACGAGTTTCTGTGGCGAACGGACGCCACTGTCGAGTCTTGTCTTACGACTGGAGTACAGTGAGTTTATAATTAGACTATCACTGCTTGAACAAATATAGACAGATAACTATTTAACTTGTGTGCAACGAGCCTGATAGAAATGCGACTGTACGGGCTGTATGTGAATGTGAATGTGAATGTGGATGACGAAATAAAATATAATCTGTCTCATCAACTCGCCGAAAATCAAAGCTATTCTCAAGTTCTGTATCAGCTCGTAGCCCCCGAGTAATACTCTACGAAAATATTTACCCACACATTACACAGCAAAAACACTTCAATGTGCCCACGTAGATGTAGCTGGACTTACATCTTTGGTTACGGTTTGTCTATGGGGCGCCAACTCACATTCGCCGCCATGCATCCAACGTTCTACAAAAAGTATTTAACATAAATGTAGGTAGGATTTGCCATGCAAATTTTAGTACGCACACACGTATTTCTTATGTTTCAAAAATTGGAGTTTATTTCAATAGGAACATAGAAAAATCGAAAGTCCCAGTTCACAATAAATTAACTTCAGAGCCTGCCTCAGTTTCTGAAGATCTTGACGACGGTTGAACACCCCAAGATTAATTGCGTGAGTTTTCCTTAGAAAACCGTTAAAGTTCGGCAGTACACTAAACTCTAAATTCCACAATGGCTTACCACTGAAACCTTCCAAATGCGGCTTGTATTACACGCAACCCAAAAAGCAACAAGTCCATCAGAGGCTGAAAAATTTCTATGTCCCAAAGTAGGAATTCTGGGTAACTCACACACGCTGGCTAGAGGCTATGTCAACGGTCATCAGATAAAGCTTTCTTCAAACACAGACTGACACAGCCTGACCGCTTCCAATGGCGTCCAAACATCAGCCCCCCACCAAAGCGCCGCTGTTCGCCCAGGAAACCACGGTCATGCACAACTGAATTCAGTAAAACTACTGTAAATGTAAACGGCTTAAATCCTTAATTTTAACCTTCCATACACGTATGTGTATCACACTGAAATTTTCCGAGAAATATTATGCTGCAGAAATAGTTCAAAAGTCAAGATCGCTTAAACACTTTTTACTGGATAACCGGTTTCAACACAATAAAGGTGCCATCATCGGATCTGAATGTAGATTAACATTTATAAACCATTTGGATATAACGATACATGAGGCAGACCAGCTGATATAAAATCATTGTCACGAAAAATAAAAAAATCACTGCTCTCATGATCATTTCCATAAGATATGTAAAACCGAAGTCACAAGAAAGAACATGACCACTGCTCGACTGACAACGGCATTGAGTGTAATGCCGACCGTAATCCTCTTGTTTGTAATTGGTGGTGTACCGGTCACCACTAAAAATGTTAAGCGATCAAGACCCAGTTTATTCAAATGAGTCTACTGGCTCTTCAGTCATAAATATGGTTCAATATTTATTAGTTTTGAGACAAGCTTTAATTTTTCACAGGACGCGAAAAGCAGTCATGAGAAACCAGCAGCTGCCCAATTGACGGGTTTTCCCGGCCACGCGATCACCGTAGCAGCCGCTGGAAGTCCAGAGAGGACCTCCTCTGTGCAGCACAGTGTGAAACTGCCCCTCCACCTGCTTCTGTCAAGCTGATTTCAGCCGCCAACACGAATACTACCCGATCTTAGCCGCCTCCTGTGCGTCCGTGGTCTCATGTTTGTGACTGAATAAACTCTCTCTTCCCTTTACAGTAGGCTGTCTAAAACATTTCAGTTGAAGACAGTCAACAACATGGCAGGGCTTTATTCGTAAAGCTGTTTTGTGAAAACGACAGCAATAATGTTGCTGCTCTTCGAGATTACCGACGCACTAAAGGGATACACCGGGTTTGAAGACCATGATTCGGAAGTCCCTATTAGCTGGCGATTTGAGATGTTAGAGCATTGCAAGAGATGTGTGAAAACAGCTGAATATTCCATGGTGCACCGCTGTAAAGGTGCTGCGAAATATTGTGAAATAGTATCCATAAAAACTTTCAAACTGTCGTGGATACAGATGATCATCACATTGAACAACGTTTCTACCCTGGAACGTAAACATGGTGCGCAATTAACAAATGTTACCCTCTAATGTGGAAATTAAAACGCGTTTCTTCAATGATTTATTCGTTATTCCTCTTCTCAGTGTTACTATAAACGTTTTCACGATGTCTCATTGTCCGACGCTAGTTTTTTTTTTTTTTTTTTTTCATGGGACCTCTCAAGTGCCGAAAGTTTGTTACCACTGTAATTATAGCCACCTTGTTCTGTAATCGTCATTCCACTGCCGGCTTAAGAACTTGCCTGGAACGCAGTGGCATCTACAAGCCTGTTCCCAACTCAGATATTTATAATATTCTGGGTGTGCGATTCAGTGCTCATACCTCCAGCAGAATGTGCTGGAATTTCCAGGGATGACACTCGAAAACATGTGTAATATTTACTACGATATGCCATGACGTCTGAAAGAATGTGTCCATTGGCACATACTATCACCGGTATTTTCCTTCACACGACATACTATTCTCATCAGAAAAATGGGCGGTAGATTTCTTATTTGAAGGCAAATATATCTTACTACAGGAAAATGCCAAAACTAGATCCCCCCCCTAAAGTGGACCCATGGTCTACTAGCAGTGCGTTCTCTTGCACTCTAGTGGAACCGAATATGAATAGTACTGTTTATTTGTATCAATCTGTAGCGGAGTGCAAAAGTCACCAGCTTCACTTGTTCCCTATGAGTTTGCCATTACATATTTCGAGAACGGAGAAATTTCTTACGATGTGCTAAATTTTTCTCCAAGGCACTGGCAGAAAAGACCTTCAACCTATGGTATGTGTTCTTGAATAGTAAGGTATAACGTTAATGCTTATCACTAAACCATTTCATCTAGATATTTGGTTAATAGTTTATTTGGTTAACAGAATGTAGGCTGTTGTCACGTGAAGTGGGCCCCCTTGATCAGCCTCAGCCAAACCTCTTTCTTACCTCTTCCCTGTTTAAAGTCAGCCTCTGCTACAGCACACTCTTATTCGCTGGGAATTTGGGGATTCTATTACGGATTCGAAGAGAATGATGGGTAAGACTGAGCAAAGAAAGAGGTCCTTCTAGAATGTCTTAAGCTAGTGATACAGTTCACAAAAAGAAGATGTGTTCGGGAAAAAACCAGTAAGCACTTAAATATGGGAAAATTAACACGTTGTCCAATACAATATGAAGTACGGAGCACCTGAAGTAGCAGAAAAAAAACTACACTTTCACTTTTGTGTAAAGAAGATATGCTGGTTTTAGTAATGTCGAGCTATGGAAGTTTCTTTCTTTGTACTTACTCGTGACTGCTTGTGAAAATGGTCGTAGAACTGACAGGGAAAGGAAAATCACTGAATAGCTTTTTGTTGTTTTCTTAAACGGAATGTAACCAAACTGTCAAACAGGAACATCCTATAACATTGCGTTTGAATATAGCAAAGAAGAAGTGAACAGACGACGTTACCTTCTGAAAGATGTTAGTTATAGTATGCATAGTTTGAAACTAGACAGGGCTCGCTTTATTTAGTGCTATTTTGATTATCTCTAGGAAGAACTAAGTATAAGGATCATGAAAATATTTTTTTCGTAATAAATTTTCGTTATATTTTCTAAGTGTGAAATGAAAATGGTGTGTAATACTGTAAAGTAAGTATTACATCTTTTAACATAAATTTTTTTGCTATTTTCTATTTTTTTGGAAATCAAAGACACAATAGGATTCAGATCTTGGACACTTTCCTCAAATAAATACTGACGTTCTTTCATAACAGTAACTTACAATGTGTTCACAAATTTACTTTTATAGCACAATATACTCCAGGCAGTTGACTATGTATATATGAATAAATGCCTATGAAATATCGCATATTTACCGGTTTTCTGACAGATATAAATATGTTTCTATGTCTTAGGTGGTTTCGCAACGCCTATACAGATGTGAATGTCTATTTATAAAGATTTATCGAAAAGGGACACGACATTTTTGGTCTGACTTGGAACGATTGCCAAGTTGTATGTCATTCTTACGCGATCTATAGCCAAATAAAATTGTTCCGGACGACTTCTGCGAGCAGCACGAATTGTATCAAAGAATATCGATTCCTAGCGGAATCGACGAAGTGTGTTCCTGAGCTACGCAATTAAAACAACAGTCTAGTTTTATATTCCAATAGAACTCGTCATCGTCAGTCATTTTGCTTAACATGTTCTTTCGGTATATTCAGGTATCTAGTGTCTGTGTAATAGTATTTCACGTTACATAACGTATAATTGTTAAGAGCGGCGTTGTGCAAAATACAGCTGTAACGGTATATTTTTTTACAGACCGTCGGTTTGGGCTTAGGATCAGGCCATCACCGGGTACAAGAACCATCTCAGCTATGCACATGCGGTAATTATAGCACCAGTTGTCAGACGTACAGTGGATGATGGAACATCATGCATTTGATAATTGGTACTACAATTACGCTTATGCATAGCTGAGATGGTCCTTGACCCGATGGTAGCCTGATCCTAGACCGATGTCGATCGTCTGTAATAAAATACACCGTTACAGATGTGTATCCGCATAATACAGTTCTTAATGCTCATTAAAGCTGTACCACATTACCTCCATAAAATATTTCTAGAAATAAACATTTCAAGAGCAATGTATTACACGTCCCATTACCATGCGCATGAGAAGTAGGTATCCAGGGTCATTGGAAGGTCGCACCATACGTTTTATTGATACGTTGCCAGAAATACAGCACTCTGCAACTGTACAGGAATACAGAACAAGCAATGACTCCGATGTGCCTGGAAAGCACTAAGACTCTCGCACGTCCCTCAGACTCCTGCAGGATTTGAAGTGGCCCTGTTGTTCAACACTGCCCTTCGTTCTGTCCTCTCTCTCTCTCTCTCTCTCTCTCTCTCTCTCTCTCTCTCTCTCTCGCTACAGCGCCTGCAGACCAACTCTCAATCAAACATTTCTTTGCTGTGTGTAAACGGCGTTAGCAGACTGCAGCGCCACTGATTTGCATTTGTAGCTTAGTGTTCGCTAACAAAGGTTACCGATTATTTTATTAATTACTGGTAACCACAAAGTGTAATGAAATAACGTTACTGAAAAACGTGCGTCTTAATTTGATCCCAGAAAGCATCATATTACAGGGTTCCTCTTACAGTGCCCACAAACTGCACTATGCAGCAAAATGACATTCGTTTTACTGGATTCCTCTCTCTTTCGCACTGAAATAAAGTTCCCAGTTAAAATACTTGCTTTTAACTTCTGCAGTATTTGCTTTGCATCTTCTTGTTACAGAATGCCGACCTTTCTGACCGTTACTTCCTATTCGTATTTAAGCTGAATGTGATCACTGCTATCAGCTGCAGCAGGAAACTACGCCGAAAAACTATTACCAAACCGGGATTCGATCCCGGGATCTCCTGCTTGCTAGGCATGTGCGGTTCCCGCCTCATGGCTGATTCAGACTCCCACCGTGCACCGCCTATCCGCAGACGGCGTCCATCTTACACGTGGTTCGCTACTCTGAGATTCCAACAGGAGGTCGGACGTATTTGTGTATCCTCACTGAAAAAAAAAGGTTCAAATGTGTGTGAAATCTTCTGGGACTTAACTGTCAAGGTTATCAGTCCCTAAGCTTACACACTACTTAACCTAAATTATCCTAAGGACAAACACACACAGCCATTTTTTTTATGGACAACATGGTTGTCGAACTATCAGTTTAATAAGTCACAGCTGCAAAATACTAACACGAATTCTTTACAGACGAATGGAAAAACTAGTAGAAGCCAACCTCGGGGAAGATCAGTTTGGATTCCGTAGAAATACTGGAACACGTGAGGCAGTACTGACCTTACGACTTATCTTAGAAGAAAGATTAAGGAAAGGCAAACCTACGTTTCTAGCATTTGTAGACTCAGAGAAAGCTTTTGACTGGAATACTCTCTTTCAAATTCTAAAGGTGGCAGGGGTAAAATACAGGGAGCGAATGGCTATTTACAATTTGTACAGAAACCAGATGGCAGTTATAAGAGTCGAGGGACATGAAAGAGAAGCAGTGGTTGGGAATGGAGTAAGACATGGTTGTAGCCTCTCCCCGATGTTGTTCAATCTGTATATTGAGCAAGTAGTAAAGGAAACAAAAGAAATATTCGGAGTAGGTATTAAAATTCATCGAGAAGAAATAAAAACTTTGAGGTTCGCCGATGACATTGTAATTCTATCAGAGACAGCAAAGGACTTGGAAGAGCAGTTGAATGGAATGGACAGTGTCTTGAAACGATGATATAAGATGAACATCAACAAAAGCAAAACAAGGATAATGGAATGTAGTCTAATTAAGTCGGGTGATGCTGAAGGAATTAGATTAGGAAATGAGACACTTAAAGTAGTAAAGGAGTTTTGCTATTTGGGGAGCAAAATAACTGATGTTGGTAGAAGTAGAGAGGATATAAAATGTAGACTGGCAATGGCAAGGAAAGTGTTTCTGAAGAAGAGAAATTTGTTAACATCCAGTATAGATTTAAGTGTCAGGAAGTTATTTCTGGAAGTATTTGTACGGAGTGTAGCCGTGTATGGAAGTGAAACATGGACGATAAATAGTTTGGACAAGAAGAGAATAGAAGCTTTCGAAATGTGGTGCTACAGAAGAATGCTGAAGATTAGATGGGTAGATCACATAACAAATGAGGAAGTATTGAATAGGATTGGGGAGAAGAGACGTTTGTGGCACAACTTGACTAGAAGAAGGGATCGGTTGGTAGGACATGTTTTGAGGCATCAAGGGATCACAAATTTAGCATTGGAGGGCACCGTGGAGGGTAAAAATCGTAGAGGGAGACCAAGAGTTGAATACACTAAGCAGATTCAGAAGGATGTAGGTTGCAGTAGGTACTGGGAGATGAAAAAGCTTGCACAGGATAGAGTAGCATGGAGAGCTGCATCAAACCAGCCTCAGGACTGAAGACCACAACAACAACAACAACAACATGGTTGTGGAGAGAAGGAGCGATTAGTGTGACAGGCGGTATTATAACAATAATAAATGCGGTTAAGACTGTTCTTGAATTATTGACACACATCCATGCCCGAGGGAGGACTCGAACCTTCGCCACGACCAGAAACACAGTCCGTGACTGCAACGCGCTAGTCCGCTCGGCTACTCCCCCGCGGCCACTGAAAAAAGTGGATCCATTTCCCGGCTAGGCGTATCAATTAAATGAATGCCTGGTGTCTGTTCTTTCGGACATATACCGATTATGATCCCATACGGCCTGTAACGCTGCCACCATTGTTTTTCCGAATGAGAAGTAACCACTTGGTCTGGTAAGGATGATTTCTCCTATTCCGCCTCTACTATACCTAACAACCCACATATGGATCTAATTATCTGCTTAGTTGTTATCATCGAGGTCTTTTACACTATGGTGTTACGGCCCCATAATGAATAATATTTTCACTTCTCAGTATCATGGTCTCTGCACGAAAATCAGTTCATTATGGAAAGCACTTTGCTACCAACAACATCGATAAAGTTTCTCTACAAACAATATGATGCTGTTTATAGGGTGGGAGTAGTTGGATTTCGGAATGGCAACTTCTCTTCCAAGCTGCTGTGACTGTTAAAGCCGGCGATGAAAGAGTTGTAAACCAGGGAATGCTGTGGGGCGGTTTTTCTAGACGTGTCCGGAGCATTTGACTCCGTGTGGCTCGACGGTCTCGTGGAAAAACTCATTCAACTCGGCATACCGACGTCGCACGTGGTCCTACTTCGGCCATACCTCGCTGGGAGAATGGGGGGCCTCCCACGTGAAGGGCGATGACGGGGCGCTCACAGAGCGGCAGATACAGACAGGTCGCTGTACTCCCTGCACACTGCCGACGCACCGCGTGTGGCGCGCGTAGGAGTGGCGATTTACACAGACAATACAGTTCTGTTCATACGCAGACAATGAGACGCAGCCTACAACTCGAGTACGATGCACTGGGAGCATGCCTTACGAGTCGGCGAATTAAATTCACCAACGCTGCCAAAAGCTAGGCAGTAGTCGTAACCTGAGAGATGCTGCCGCCGATCTTCCATCCCTCAACACCAAGCCATCCCGTGGACGAAGGCCGCGAGATACCTCGGGGTGATCCCCGACCAGAGGCTCACATGGTTCCAGCATATAAGTGACTTCAAAAGAAGAGCAGTGGGGCTTCTCCATGCCCTGCATCCTCTGCTCGATCCCCGCTCCAAGGCATTACGGTCTACCTTCATTGGTCAGACCACTGTTGCATTATGGGACTATGGTGTGGGGAAGAGCCGATGACACACACGCCGCAGCGCCACAGTGTGTGCAGACCCGTGCTCTGAACCTCACTGTACTACTCCTGAGTCAGTATTCACATCGTCCGCCGCACCAAGGAACGTGCATCCCGCTGCTGCGGGACAGAATCCGGAAGACTACTCGCGCCCTCTACGAGAAGTGAGGTCAATCCCGCAACCGGCTCGTCCTGGAACTGGGCCGCTAGCACCACGGAGGCGTACGTGAACGGACCTCAAGTAGAGGTGGTAAAAGGAAGACTCCAGTTCGGAGAGAAGAGACCGCTCGCGAACTTCAATCGTTAGCCCCAATGTGGAACACCGATGCGGGAGATGGACTGCCGCGGGCAGGAAAAGGTTTCGGTAATTCGGATGCTCAGGGGAACTATGAATGAGTGCTGCGTAACTGGCGAGGAGCTGCGCACGTCTGATCTGCAGTGGAGGGACACCAGCCTCCACCAGTACGCTGGTCACTGGACTCGTCCTAGAAGCTCCTGTCGCTAATCGACCCCCACAGTGCCGCACAGCGTCGAGTAAATGCAGTGCTGAAGGCCCTTCCGAAACTTAAACCACACTCCCATCGTCAATTCGGGTTTGGGCAAGGGCTATGTAGAGCTGCAGCACCGTAGAGCGATCTGCACCACAATTGGTGTTGCTCAGGCAAAGGAGGGCACTGAGGTGCTGGTTATTTCGTTCACAATGTTCGTATTTAATTCCAACTTGAGACGTTGCAATTTTTGGTCCTCGACTCGAACTCGAATTCGGATCACTAGGAATGGAACGTATCTGGTTTGCAATCCTGGTCAAGCATAAACATAATCATAAGGAAACAGACAGAAAAGCTTGCTGAATTTCTTTTCATGCTTCTGTATTATGCCTAGCTTACAAGTTTCGAAATGTTCGTTAATTATTGTCCAGAGATCGTCAATATTAAAATTGTAATTAATATGAAAAATGTTTGTCAGTTCTAAGTACAGGTAATAAGCTTCATCGTTAAGAAGATCTTTTTTGGCATATAGCCTTTTAATTCTATCAGAAATGAGATTTTTCATGAAAGGTCTGAAGGATTTAGGCTTTTTCTTACAAACAACAAAGTTAATATAAGCTTTCTTGTAGGTAGGGACTAATCCCCTCATTTCACATTATTTATTAAAATTAATAGCCATACTTGTATTTGGTATTTTCTTTTTTAAACCTTTACATTTGGTGGCAGCCTTGGATGCTTGAGCAGGCAAGAATGGCAAAATTTTGTACATGGCTGCAGGTTCAGAGACCGTGAATAGTTACAATTTCATTTTACCCCCTAGCATTTGTACACTGGCGTACCACCAAAAAATAATTTGCATATTTAAAATCTATTCATGAATAGTCAACCGTAACGATAGGTACCGTTATTTCTAGTGAAACATGCGAGCATCTCACTACTGGTGAGCAAGCGGTTGATACTTAACAGTGACAGTACAGGCCGGGTTCGATTCCCGGGCAAGCAAAACAAATTGTACCCTCATCCCATATTGATACAGCTCGCTGCTGGTAAATAAATTCGATTTCTGACATCTGAATTTACTTAATTAACAATCCGATAACATGCTGGGTAGAAAATCGCGACACAACATTTTAAATAATAGCATTCCAGTTTTCAGCACATGTATTCTTGGTTAATTCTGAAGGAGAGTATGTTAAACGTCGTGGTTAGTTAACAGAGCGATAATGGTTTTGATGTAGTACAGATAATTTCGTCATTTCGTTTCAAGTTCAGATGTGTTAACTAAAACTGGTGAAAACCGTTGCATTTCACGTCCCATTTACGGCTAGTCAGCATTGAAGACCGTTGCATTGATCAAGTGCAGGCCAGGTGCCAAAGTATATTTTAGTAAGTAGTGGCTACGTCTGCTGGGTTTCTGTCCAGATCCAGAACAAAAAATTTATTCATGACCTTCATACTTCAAACATGTGGGCAAATGACTGTTCATGATTATACTCCATTAATATTGCTGTTTCTATAGATCGTTTACCGCTGTTTACCGCATTTTCCTTAACTAGTTCCTTTAACGACCAGTTTACGCAAAAACCACTCGTCACTGGGATATTTAGCAGGTGCGGGAAAACCTTATACAGAGGAAGAATACTTCGAACTCTCATAGCATTTGTCAGTCCAGACATTGTCTCAGACAATCTTATTCATGCAAACGTTTACTTTGTTTAAGGATTGTTACATAGTTTACGTCCCATAGTTAGTTGTTTCAGATTATAATGAGATGGTAACGCTTTTGAAAATCATTGTAACCTGTACAAGCGTTAGGTACTAACTCATCACTAATTACTTGTTTTTCTAGTTTCTGCAGTATCATGGTGTGATGTTACATCGCACCGATTGCCTTAAAGAACAGTATTGTGTAGTGGTCTCTCGTGGTATCCATATTGTATAGTCGAATGACTGTATCGCAAAGCGATTAGAGGACCCGCTAGAAAGCTACGTTATGTCGGTTGCATGCAAATCAGGCGGATCACAATTCAGGTCGTTCTGATACTTTTGCGCGTCATAGTACATCTGCATAAACCATTATGACCATTCCTACGTGGTGGATTTTTTTTTCTTTTTTTTACACTAGTGGCCATTAAAATTGCTACACGACGAAGATAACATACTACAGACGATAAATTTAACAGACAGGAAGAAGATGCTGTGATATGCAAATGATTAGCTTTTCAGAGCATTCACACAAGGTTTGCCCCGGTGGCGACACCTACAACGTGTTGATATGAGGAAAGCTTCCAACCGATTTCTCATACACCAACAGCAGTTGACCGGCGTTGCCTGGTAAAACGTTGTTGTGATGCCTCGTGTAAGAAGGAGAAATGCGTACCATCACGTTTCCGACTTTGATAAAGGTCGGATTGTAGCCCATCACGATAGCGGTTTATCGTATCGCGACATTGCTTCTCGCGTTGGTCGAGATCCAATGACTGTAAGCAGAATATGGAATCGGTGGGTTCGGGAGGGTAATACGGAACGCCATGCTGGATCCCAACGGCCTCTTACCACTAGCAGTCGAGATGACAGGCATCTTATCCGCATGGCTGTAACGGATCGTGCAGCCACGTCTCGATCCCTGAGTCAACACATGGGGACGTTTGCAAGACAACAACCATCTGCACGAACAATTCGACGACGTTTACAGCAGCATGGACTATCATCTCGGAGACCATGGCTGCGGTTACCCTTGACGATGCATCACAAACAGGAGCGCCTGCGATGGTGTACTCAACGACGAAGCTGGGTGCACGAATGGCAAAACGCCATTTATCCTGATGAATCCAGGTTCTGTTTACAGCATCATGATGGTCGCATCCGTGTTTGGCGACGTCGCGGTGTATTCGTGATCGCGATACTGGCGTATCACGCGGCGTGGTGGTATGGGGTGCCATTGGTTACACGTCTCGGTCTCCTCCTGTTCGCATTGACGGCACTTTGAACAGTGGACGTTACATTTAACATGTTTTACGACCCCTGGCTCTACCCTTCATTCGATCCCTGAGAAACCCTATATTTCAGCAGGATAATGCACGACCGCATGTTGCGAGTCCTGCACGGGCCTTTCTGGATACAGAAAATTTTCGACTGCTGCCCTGGCCAGCACATTCTCCAGATCTCTCACCAATTGAAAACGTCTGGTCAATTGTGGCCGAGGAACTGGCTCGTGACAATACGCCAGTCACTACTCTTGATGAACTGTGGTATCGTGTTGAAGCTGCATGGGCAGCTGTACCTGTATACGCTATCCAAGCAATGTTTGACTCCCCAGGCGTATCAAGGCCGTTATTACGGCCAGAGGTGGTTGTTCTGCGTACTGATTTCTCAGAATCTATGCACCCAAATTGCGTGAAAATGTGATCACATGTCAGTTCTAGTATAATATGTTTGTCCAATGAATACCCGTTTATCATCTGCATTTCTTCTTGTTGCAGCAATTTTTATGGTCAGTAGTGTATCTTAAATTTATGCACCTTCTAATAGGCAACCCACCGTACATAGGGTGCCTCAGACGCAGGTGACGTGTGTCGCGTTGCGTATTTGAAGCTGAATGAAATAGCTTCTGGGCAAACTTTGAATTGTCCACCCAGCATATTTTGCGACGCGATGGCATCCCTCTCGATCCATTTTTTTTCTACAGTAGTTCTCTGTTGCGAGGCAGTGTCAACCCACAGGACGCACGTCTTCTATGTAGACCACCGAGAGCACGACGAAGGCAGCAAGACCTGGCTGCGGTGAGCGGGATCATTAAATATTTACAGCATCGGCGGCAGCAGCAGCAGTCGGGGAGGCGCGGTCGCGGGGTGTGGGGGCGGGGCCAAGTGGCGCTCGTGGGAAATCTCCTGTCAGTCTGCGACCGGCGAGACGGAGCTGGCCGCACGCCGCCCTGACGTGTATGCACAACACGAGACGACCAGAGTGCACCGACCCCCGAGAAGACGGCAACCCGCACGACATTCACGCAGTTCGTTCATGTAGCGAAGAGCTCACGAAAATCTTGTTTGTACTGTCTGTTCCGGTGTACCAGATGCGAGACTTCGTTCACTTAGCTGATTCTGGTAGTGATATTCGCACACTGGTGTTCGATCGACGTGTCACTACCAAGTTAGAATGCTCGAAACTAGGGTCAGACATACAGGGGGTAGACAAAATGATATGAACAGTGGTAGTGAAATGAAATGAAATGTCATATAGCTAGGTCCTTCCGTCTGGTCCGGTTACCTGGCGCAGGTATTTTTTAATTGACGCCACTTCGGCTACTTGCGTGTCGATGATATGATGATGAAGGCAACACCCTATCCCTGAGCGGAGAAAATCCCCGATCCAGACGGGAATCGAACCCGTTCCGCTTTGCACAGCATTTGGCGGCGCTGACCACTCAGCTATCGAGGTGGACAACAGTGGTAGTAATGGGATGGTTGTGTTTGACGGTCAACAATACAGGTAAGGCATGGGTCGCGCTGGACTGTGCGTGTTCAGTACGGACTAGGCATCAGTGCAGGCTGTTTACGAGTAGTGGACACTTCGTATTTGCATTCAGAGGCCGATGTCGAATTGCCATTACAGACCTAACAGATTTTCAAAGAGGGAAAATTGAGGGGGTCGCAGTAGCTGGAGCATCAGTAACCAAGGCAGCCAACTTACTGAATGTTTCAAGAGCAACTGCTTCAACAGTCATGACAGCCTACACAAACATGGAAATACACAGTCGTGTAAACGTAATAGTGGGCGGAAATCAAAATAAATGACAGAGATCGCCGTATGATAACACTAATTGTGTCAAAACAACACAAAAGTACGGCGCTAAAGTAGCTGCAGAGCTCAATAGCCATCTTCGAAAGCCCGTATCTATCGACACTGTCCGCCGAGAGCTCCATAAAGCGAATATTCATGGACGAGCTGCTGTATCGAAACCACTAGTGACGACTACCAACGCAGAGAAGCGTCAAACATGGTGTCAGGAACATAAATCCTGGACAGCAAATAAGTGGAAACACGTCATATGATCCGACGTGTCAACGTCTTCATTATTTCCAGCATAGGGCCGGTTTTACGTCTGGAGAACGCTTAAAGAAGCCTACAATCCTGATTGCTTGGTTCCAACGGTTAAACATGAAGACGGAAGTGTGATGGTGCGGACAGCCATGTCATGGTATTCTGCTGGTCCTATCACTACTTGCAATGACCGTGCTACAGCCAACGATCATTTGAACGTTTTTGGTGATCGGGTGCACCACATGATTCAAACGTTATTTCCCAACAATGATGCCATATGTCACGACGATAATGCTGCCATTCACAAAACCGTGACAGTACAATCGTGGTATGAGGAAGATGCAACTGACCTGCAGCGTCTTCCCTGGCCAGCACAGTCCCCGAACTTGAACATTATTGAACCCTTGCGGGCGGTATTGGAAAAGCAGGCTCCGGTGCAGATTTCCGCAGTCCCCGTCACTACAAGGGTTATACGAGGTTCTCATCGAAGAGTGGTATAACATTCCACTGGAGAGTATACAGTCATTAATGCCAGTATTCAAAGAAAAATCTCCCAGTGTTCACACTATTTTGCCTAACCCCTGTAGAAAGGACTGCTACAGAAGGCAGCTGAAAGAAATATGCAGTGACATGAAAAGAAATCACACTCTTATCCACAGACAGGAAAACGATTCCAAGCATACCATGTTTGGAAGCGAAGCATCACTTCCTAGGCTGACAAAGAGCTTTCTTCGAAAAAGTGAAGCTATTACATTATCACCTTCAGCTAGCCGCATACAACTGTGGCGAAACAAGGGAATTGGGAGCAGTGAAGGAAACCTATAGCAAGAGTCAGTTGCTGGTTTCCAACTACCCTTCCAGACGTGGATGTCTTTGAACAGACTGCAAAATGGAGCAAGGTGGTGCAAACATAACTTCAAACGGTGCGGCTTCATTACTGGAGATGCAGTCTGTAAATGTGAAGAACTTTAAGATGTTGAACACTCTTCGGTCTGCCCGATATTAAATGAATCCTGCACGCTATGGGATTGGGTTTCAGCAAGAGTTCCAGCAATCAAGGCTACCGAATTTTGAACCTCTAAATAAATTTCACATGTGGAAACTTATGTATATATTTTATAAATATGTTTTGAATTTGTAAATAAGAACGCTGTAGTGCACTGTGTAATCTACCCCCTCACTCCTAGTTCCAACTATTGTCCAGAATAAGCGATGTCTTTTCTGAAAAATTTGAGAGGAGTGAAGATTTAAAATAAACTTTCCACTTTACTCAGCTTTTCGCGTAGAGTTGGCTGCAGCTCTTCTTGTCCAGGGATCTGATTCCTGAAGCTGGAATTCTCACAGTTTTGATCGACGTGGTTGAATTGATCTAAATAAATTTGAAGACTGTTGTTGCAGAATTTTTCTTGTTACTTTAATATACACTCCTGGAAATGGAAAAAAGAACACATTGACACCGGTGTGTCAGACCCACCATACTTGCTCCGGACACTGCGAGAGGGCTGTACAAGCAATGATCACACGCACGGCACAGCGGACACACCAGGAACCGCGGTGTTGGCCGTCGAATGGCGCTAGCTGCGCAGCATTTGTGCACCGCCGCCGTCAGTGTCAGCCAGTTTGCCGTGGCATACGGAGCTCCATCGCAGTCTTTAACACTGGTAGCATGCCGCGACAGCGTGGACGTGAAACGTATATGCAGTTGACGGACTTTGAGCGAGGGCGTATAGTGGGCATGCGGGAGGCCGGGTGGACGTACCGCCGAATTGCTCAACACGTGGGGCGTGAGGTCTCCACAGTACATCGATGTTGTCGCCAGTGGTCGGCGGAAGGTGCACGTGCCCGTCGACCTGGGACCGGACCGCAGCGATGCACGGATGCACGCCAAGACCGTAGGATCCTACGCAGTGCCGTAGGGGACCGCACCGCCACTTCCCAGCAAATTAGGGACACTGTTGCTCCTGGGGTATCGGCGAGGACCATTCGCAACCGTCTCCATGAAGCTGGGCTACGGTCCCTCACACCGTTAGGCTGTCTTCCGCTCACGCCCCAACATCGTGCAGCCCGCCTCCAGTGGTGTCGCGACAGGCGTGAATGGAGGGACGAATGGAGACGTGTCGTCTTCAGCGATGAGAGTCGCTTCTGCCTTGGTGCCAATGATGGTCGTATGCGTGTTTGGCGCCGTGCAGGTGAGCGCCACAATCAGGACTGCATACGACCGAGGCACACAGGGCCAACACCCGGCATCTTCGTGTGGGGAGCGATCTCCTACACTGGCCGTACACCACTGGTGATCGTCGAGGGGACACTGAATAGTGCACGGTACATCCAAACCGTCATCGAACCCATCGTTCTACCATTCCTAGATCAGCAAGGGAACTTGCTGTTCCAACAGGACAATGCACGTCCGCATGTATCCCGTGCCACCCAACGTGCTCTAGAAGGTGTAAGTCAACTACCCTGGCCAGCAAGATCTCCGGATCTGTCCCCCATTGAGCATGTTTGGGACTGGATGAAGCGTCGTCTCACGCGGTCTGCACGTCCAGCACGAACGCTGGTCCAACTGAGGCGCCAGGTGGAAATGGCATGGCAAGCCGTTCCACAGGACTACATCCAGCATCTCTACGATCGTCTCCATGGGAGAATAGCAGCCTGCATTGCTGCGAAAGGTGGATATACACTGTACTGGTGCCGACATTGTGCATGCTCTGTTGCCTGTGTCTATGTGCCTGTGGTTCTGTCAGTGTGATCATGTGATGTATCTGACCCCAGGAATGTGTCAATAAAGTTTCCCCTTCCTGGGGCAATGAATTCACGGTGTTCTTATTTCAATTTCCAGGAGTGTATTTTGTCACCTTTTAGTATATAGTACTGTCATTTGAATTTTCACATTAAAAACGCCGAAACTACATTGTTCCCCCAAAATACAAAAATACGTCCGATCACATCAGAGGCATGCTGACTACTATTCACTTTGCGGTAATAACCGTATTGCAAAGCGTTTACAAATTTTTACTGACAAATGAATTTCTATTAATTTCGTTTATTATTTCATAAATGAATCCAGAAATGAACATAGTAAACAATACTAGACTGCGTATCTAATAGGAATTTAAAGCGTGCCACATAAATCGTAATTTAATATATTTCTAAAAAAATAATTTTAACTGTACATTCAGAGGTAGTACTCATAAAATAAAGTAATTCCTTTTCATAAATTTTAGCTTGAAATATAACGTATGTATATAAATCTATATGAAAGTTTTCAGAAAAGGAACTGAGACAGTACTGACCTCTCCAAAATTCACCTCTGCTAACAACTCTGTTAATGGTTTATACTGTGTAAATGTGCTCCAAGGTTCGACCAGCTGTATTGGCAGTTGCTCCATCCTGTTGGAAACAACTGTAGGGCTTTTCCCGCCTCCGTTACTTCTGCCACAAATGGTTTCAGAATGTTGACAAGGTAACGCGTCGAAATTAGCGACTGTTGAAAGAAGATGGGACCAATAATGCGGTGTGCAGACACAGTAAACCAAACCCCAAGCCGGCCGGTGTGGCCGTGCGGTTCTAAGCGCGTCAGTTTGGAACCGCGTGACCGCTACGGTCGCAGGTTCGAATCCTGCCCCGGGCATGGATGTGTGTGATGTCCTTGGGTTAGTTAGGTTTAAGTAGTTCTAAGTTCTAGGGGACTGATGACCTCAGTAGTTAAGTCCCATAGTGCTCAGAGCCATTTCAACCATGTGAACCAAACCCCAACCTTCTGACCACGAAATGGTGTCTCGCGGAAGTTTTTCGGATTCTCCGCTGCCCAGAACCTGTAGTTCTGTGAGTTGACACTGCCACTCAGGTGGAACTAAGCTTCGTCAGACATAAAGAACAGATCCGTGTACAAGCCGTTCACTGTTATCTCGGTAAACAGCCACTCACAAAACTAGGGCGCAGCAGAGCATCTGCTGCTCATAGTGCGTGGACAACATACACTCGGTAGGGACTCTTAAGCGACGTGATATGCCGGTCTCTTTCGCCAGGCGACGGGTTGAATTGTTAGAACACTGAAGAACTTTCTGGTGAACTTCAGCCACTGTTTTCTAGTGTGCGGGCACATTTGGAACGTTTTTCTGACTTGTTCAAAACAGATCAATCTTCACGCTATTTTCTGACTAAGCGTTGCATGGCACCCTTTGCCGGAGCTTTGACACTATTTTACTTCTCAGCAAACAACGGACCACGCCGTTTCCACGACTTTGTTGTCACGTAACTTTCCGCCTTTCACCCACTGCTCCACTGTGAGTGCCAACTCCTCTTTGTGCTGCTCCACTCACACTGGGACAGCCCACTCTACCCTCTGAACCGGTATGGATCACGTGGCGGGCGTGGCGGGCGGATTCGCGGTCCAAGCGTCACGGGGTGCGGTTGCATGCGTTCATTCACGTCCAAACGTATCCACTCGTACGGAACAGTTTTATTTGCCCGCTCTGTGTAATACACGGTCCAGTCACGTTAATGTGACCAAGGTCTATGTTCCACGCCAACGTGCAAAACCACTCATAGACGACCGGTGGCTGCACTAGCAGTGGAGGCTATCCGAGGCGGCTCAGGGAGCACAGTGCAGTCGCTGTCGCAATGCGGTACAGAGCAGTTTATCTGGCTTCCAGAAGGGCACGGTCGTCGGTTTTTGAGCCAAAGGAGGACGCATTTCTGTAACGGCTAGTCATGCTGCCATGGTTAAAGTACACCGTGCACGGAAAAATGCCGCCATTTGAGACCGGCGAGGAGGCATCACAGACCACAGATGACAGGGATGAAACAGGACTGCGGAAATTTGAACGGGAAAACAGACGTGCAGCTATTGAGCAACTGACCGCTCAGATGAACCAAAGAGCTAACAACAGTGTCCTCTCAACGTCCGTTCAGCGAAAGTTGCTGTGTATGGGCTCCGAAGCAGGCCCCTGGTTCGTGCATCCGTGGTGACGGCTGTTCAGTGGAGACGAAGGCTGGAATTTGCGCGCCAGTACCGCCGAGTGGCGACAGGTGGCCTTTTTAGGTGAACCACGTTTCGTGCTCCATCAGCGTGAAACGTCTGGAAGCAGACACACAGCAACAATCATTGGAAGAGTCCAGGCCGGAAGAGGGAGCCTTATGGTCTGGGTAATGTTCTCGTGGCACACCCTGGGTGATTCCGTCATTCTGTCAGGTGCAGTGGATCAATACACGTACGTATTTATCGATGAGATCCTTGTCCATGCCTACACGCAGTTTCTTTTTCCTCGGGACGATGGTGGCCACCAAAAACTGCCTGGATTTAAACACAATTGAAGAACTGTGGGACCACCTCGATTGGGCTGTTCGTCTCATGGATCCTCATCCGAGAAACCTTTCGCAGCTGGCCAGGGCACTGGAGCTAGCAGTGCTCCACATCCCTGTTCTGTCGATACCTCCCGCAACCTCTGAGCCGTGGTAAAAATTGCTGTTTTGAAGAGCGCGCCGCAGCGCATAGTGTGAAGCAGTCGCCATCTCTGGCGGTGGCGTCGCTGTGGCAATCGTAGCTTTGGGGTCTCCCTCTGGTGGGAAAGGGGAAAGGTTGCCTGTTCACCTGGATGTAAGGGGCGCTATGAGCTCGCCAGTCGGACAGTCTCTCGTCCCCAGCTTGCTAGTCTGTCTCTCGTCCGCATTTGTTAGTTAGTGTCTGTCTGTCGTTCGGAGGGCTAGTATGTCTGTCGTTCGGATCAACCTTTAAAGCCGCAAATGAGTGTCTTTCCACTGCGTTAGTAAGAGAACTCAGCGAGTGGTCGCCCGGTCGGGGCTTAGTTCCTGCATCTGACTCTGCGCGTTAGGCCGCCAGTCTACTCGAGTTGCTCAGGTAACGGTCATTGGCGGTTGGGTCGATCGGTTGGTCGGTCGCGCACTGAGACACAAGATGACTTGTCCGTCTTGAGCGTCGGCGCATGTGAGGTCGCCACGTGAGTCCAGTGGGCCGCGCCGTATAGCGAGGGGTAGTGACTTCGCCGTCGACACGAGAGCAACAGGAGTCAACCCACGACATCAGTCTGGCCGGTGCGAGCTGCGACGCCGTGAGAGGGGAGATCGGCACGCCTTCCTGCGGCCGTTGAAGCAGTTTATTAGAAGTTAAATGATTCGTGATATCTTGTTTGATTTACTCTTGTCAAATTCTTTTTCTTGGTGAGGTCACTAGCCGTTTTGCTTTGGGGTCGTCCCACCATTCTTCTCCGTTTGCCTACCCGCGGGAAGGTGGTTATTTATGAACTGGGTGGGCCGTTTTTCCCTTGTAGAGTTGGGGCGGATTAGAGCAACCTGCGGTTCGGGTTGTTCGGTAATCTCCCTATCAGTCTACCGTACGTTAGTAGCTGCCTCTGTCATGTTTCTCGGATTTGGTGTGTTAACGAATTTATTGCCTGGAGTGTAACGGCCTAATACCTGAAATACGTTTTGATCTTTGGAAACTTTTATATTATTGCCTATGATCTTGAGAGGCGGTATCTGTGTACCGTAGAGCGTCTTGTCTATTGTTTGGCCAACCTTGTAGAATTTTATATAATATTGCATTTCATTGGCTTTTATTTAAAGGATCATTTTAGTATATAAAGTTGCCCCCCATTTAACATAACACTTTTCTTAGAAGTTAAAATCAAGTTGCACCTTCGGTGGCAAGGTTAATATTTCAATCGTTAGTGTTTTGTACCATTTCTATCCCTCCTACGGGGGCTGCATAGTTTGTGTGCTTGTGTAAATTGTTAAAACCCTTAGTTTCAAGTTATCTGCTGTGTTGCAGATTTGCACCAGTGTAGTCTTTCAGAGGCTCTCGTGAGCGGTCGTATCTACCGCCGTGTCAAAAGAGAGCGGCAAGGTTCTCTGCCCGAAAGCTCATACAGTCAAAACTTGTTTCTTTCTGCCTCTGAATAAATTGTAACTTTGATATTTAGAGCGTGCTTTCTGATTATAATTTTAAATCTGTTTCTTTTGAAAAATGCTTTTAGGCGGTATTAAGGTGAATAAAATTCCCATTTGTTAAAAGGAATTTGGTTATTATTTCATCAGTTACTCCCTGGCAACTACTTCCATGCTTACATAGTGTGGTTAAATGCCGACCGGAGTGGCCGCGCGGTTCTAGGCGCTACAGTCTGTAACCGAACAGCCGCTACGGTCGCAGGTTCGAATCCTGCCTCAGGCATGGATGACTGTGATGTCTTTAGGTTAGTTAGGTTTAATTAGTTCTAAGTTCTAGGCGACTGATGACCTGAGAAGTTAAGTCGCATAGTGCTCAGAGCCATTTGAGCCATTTTGTGGTTAAATGTGTTAATGTCCTTGATGAATCGCTAGTAAATAAAATAATTTCTTACGAATATTCTTTGAAAATAAATCACGGTTCAACCTCGTTGGCTTTCTTCCTGCATGTCACGTAGCGCCGCGCTGTCAAAGATGGTTCTTAAGGCATTTGATAGGTAGTCACATATCGCTGACTCGACAGTGTAGAAGAAAAACACTCTAGAAAACATGGCTCCGCAGTAGAGCTCTTTTGCCAGATAGTTGCGAATGTATTTTTACGAGCCAGACATGGTTCACTTTAACAACAAGTAAGCTGGTGTGCAGGACTTAAGGTAGAAAAGTAACTTTCACCTGAAGTATCGCTTCCAAGTCACACAGTTCGACGGAACATGTACCACGCATATAGCGAACAGCTGCCGTATTGAAGACAAGGTAACTGAAAGAAATATGCAACGCGAAAAACAAAAATGACACTTCTATTCGAAGAAATTCATTATGCTGAACACACCGATATTCATGACTGTCCCCTGGAAATTGTAGAAGAACTCTCTAAAAAACGATAAGTGTGAAGCCATCCACATGAGCACTCCGTTAATTTTCGTTTACAGGACAAATCACAAAAATCTGAAGGCTGTCAATTCACCTAAACACATAGAAATTATACTTACGACTAAACTAGAACGGTCACATAGGTAATGTTGTGAGGAAAGTAAACCAAGGAGAGCGATTTACTGGCAGAATGCATAAAATGTGAAACAGGTGTACTAAAGAGACTACTTACACCAACCTTCTCCGCCCTCTACTGGAGTATTTCTGTATGGTGTAGGATCCACATCAGATGAGACTGTCGGAGGACATCAAAAAAGTTCAAAGAAGGGCAGCTTGTTGTATTACAGAGAAATAGGTGAGAGAGTACCGTGTAAATGGTATGCCAATTGGGGTGACAATCGTTAAAACAATGGCATTTTTCGTTGCGGCAGGGTCTTCTTGTGAAATTTGAAACACCAGCTTTCTCTGCCGACTCCAAAAATGTTGTGATATCATCTAATTACAGAGGGACAAATTATCATCATATAAAATAACATAAATCTCACAGAACGGTTCAAGTGCTCGTTTCTTTCACTCGGCTTTTGATAGCGGAACGGTAGAGCTATAGTTTGAAGATACTGTGCATGTAGATGGGGCGATAATGTTCTAAATCATGTCGAGGAACTAGTAAATGAACAGATTTGTCTGTAACATAAAATTCAACTTGGAGAAGGTAACCAGACAGCATGGATGACCCGGCAAATTGGCCTCACCTGCATGGCGTTCGGCGAACTTGGTCACATTCTCCGCGTACCGACTATCACTGGAAATTTTAAGAGGGCGCTTCGTGACACTTGCCTCCTACCACTAACAACGTACCCGCTGGGAACATTACAACAAGCACCGAAAATCGTCTTCAGCCGTGTCAAAGGGTCATAGAGTGAGTCTGGGAGACAAAACCAACGATGCAGCGGCGGTCGGGGAATGTCTATCAGAAGTGTCGGACATCGTCTCGCGAGACAGAGGGACGACATCCTACGTGCCGGAAAAACCTGCATCTCCAACGACAAGCAAATATCGACGAAATCTTCGGAGGAGGCCAAGGTCCAGGAGTGGATATCTTGAGGCCAAAGAATAAGAATAAGGCAGATACCTGCAATCTTTCTCTGTACATCTACATACATACTCCTCAAGCCACCGTACAGGGGATAACAGAGGGTACCAAGTACCACAAGTAGATTTATTTCCGGACAGCGAGGGTAAAACGCCTGTCTAAAAGCATCCATAGGAGTCCTAATCTCTCACGTATTCGCCATCCTTACGCGAGATTTACGCTGGCGGCCGTAACCCAATCCTACGGGCCACCTCAAATGCCGGTTGCAGTAACTTCCGCAAAAATACCTCTCGAAAACTGCGTATTGTTCCCTCTAGGGATTCTGATTTCAGTTCACGAAGTATCGGCGTAATACTTGCATGCCTATCGAACCTACCGTAACGAATCTGACAGCACGCCCCTGCATTGCTCCCGAGTCCTCCTTCAATCCGATCTGGTGGAGATCAAAAACATCGGAACAGCACTCAGGTACGGCTCATAGCAGCATTCTACACACCGTCTCCTTTATGGATGTGTTACACTTTCGCAGAACTCCACAAATATGACAAAATTGAGCATTTGCCCTCCTCACCACCAGCCTTACGCTCATGTGCTCGTTCGGTTTCTTATCACTTTGCAACGTTACCTCCGAACTATTTAATCAATGTGCCTGTGTCAGGCAGCGTTACAGCATTGTTTTCCTACTCATTCGTATTATCTCATATTTTTCTACATTCAGAGCAAACTGTTGTTCATCACAACAACTGGAAATTCTTTCCAAGTCGTGTACTCCTACAGTCGCTCAAGGAGACCTTCCCCCACACAGTACCATCAAGAAACAGCCGTAGGATACTTCTCCCCTTGTACATCACATCGTGTATGTATACAGAGAGTAAGATCGATCTTGTGATTCTTCAGTTTCTCCCGGCGAATTTGTTGCTCGAACAGTTCACGGGTATACTGCCGGTTCATAGTGTCCAACGGGCACAATATTTCGGCGATCAGACATGTCGCCGTCGTCAGGTGCGCTGACGAACTGGCTTTCTGTCGGTGCATCCTGTACATGACGGTACACCCAGCAAATTGGAGAGTTTATAATGATACGGGATTGATAAGTATACAATATACCAAGAACAGAGAGCAAACGTTTCTCGCTTATTATTTTTGAAGTAGTCTAATCGGTGGGTAGCTGCTTAAGACGTGAGCTCCAAAGGTAAGAATTCCGTTGTCCATTGGGAGGCGGGCGCCCCTCGAACGTACGAGGCTGGGAGGCTGGGAGCCATCCACCCTGCCACCGGCTGCAGCGAGCGGGGTCGAGCCACGGCGGGAGATCGGCGCCTGAATATTTCAGGCGTTCCTCCGACTGCAGCGCCGCCTCTGCCTCTGTTACAACTTCCACAACCGGCCGCGGCGAATGGAAAATGTATATTTGAGGAGGGAGAGCGCCGAGAAACGAGTGAGCGTGCATATATATTCAGCCTTAGAGGGCGGAGCGCCGGGCAAGACGCCGGTGGGACGTGGCGAGTGAAAAACGCCGCCGGCAGCGGCGGCGGCAGCGGCAGAGGAGCCGGAGGAAGAGTAGTCCGGGCCCTGCGGTGCCGGTAAATGCGCCACAGGGAGAGCCGAATAATTCAGGCACCACCAGGCGGGTCAGGTGGCTCCTCGGTCAGAAATTAGTAATTCACGCCGGGGCTGAAATCCCTTAGAGAGGGAAACTTAGCAAATATTTTGTTCCCTCGTCATACTTGTGTTTACGTTTGCGTGGTCGTTGTAGGGCTAATTTGTACCAGGTTCCTCTGTCACTGAATGTACGAGGAGCTCCGTATTGTCTCCATCGAAATCCAGCAGACTCTCTTCGCCAGCTGGGCAGTCATTGTGTGTTACAGCCAAGGAGGATCCGAATGTAGCATAGCAGAAGGAGAAATAATGACCAGTTTTACAAAATCCTGAAACATTCTCGGGACAATGTTTCGACGTGGTTCTTACACATCATCTTCGGGAGAAACTTGGGGTTCTCGTTCAGTTGATTTCTTGATAGCCAGCGGACTGCAGACTGCTCTCCCCGTGGTCGAGCGGGTTGGCTATCCGTGAGCCTATGGAAGAGACAGCTGCTATAAAGGAACCAACTGCACATGAGCCCCACACTTCACCTGAAGATGACAGGTAGAAAACTCATCGAAACGTAGTGACAACATGACTCGATGACGAGGATGATAACTCAAAAGATTTACTTGATGCATGCATTGCTTTTCAAACGTCTCTTTAGAAATGAAATCAGAGACAATGCTCCCAGTTTAATCCTCGTACCATTACGAAAATGAGGGATATACACTGGCCAATAATATTCATGTGGCCATCTGTCAAAAGCGTGAATAAACACATTTTGCAGCGCAGATCATCCTGTGACGTGCGGGGTGAGACTCAGTGCGGCTGTGGAACGTACTGACAGGGTTGTGGAACACTGCCTACTGGATTGCCGTGGTCAGTAGCGCTTGGTTCCAAGGTTGAGAATCCATGGTACGAACAGCCCAATCCACGTGGTCTCACGGATTTTCGATTCGGTTTGAATTTTGGGAGTCTGCTGGCCAGGAGAATACGGCAAAGTCATGGTGATGCTCTTCGAACTACGCACGTGCACTGCGAGTTTCGTGACGCGTTGCATTGTTGTGCTGGTAGATGAGATACTCTGGAAGAAAAAGAAATTCCGAGTAGGGATGGGCATGAAGCCCATGGATAGATGCGTACTTGTGTTGAATTATTGTCCCTTCCAGAATGACGAGATGACCCGGGGAATGGCCCGAAAACTATCCCCAGGTGTTACGTTTGCTGGACACTTCCGAGACAGTTACAGTGTGTTTGGTGCCAGACGTTTTGCACCCTACACGCCAAGGCCCATCTGTCATCTGAAAAGGCCGACGTCTCTACACTACGTGGACGTCCAGGTAAGCGCAGCCTTCGTCGGATACTAACAGCAGTCAGCATGTGTGCATCTCAAGGCACCTCCTGCGGAGGCCCATACACAGCAAGATTCGCTGGTTGGTCTTTGACGAGACACTGTCCATATTCCTTTGGTTCATCAGGGCTGTCAGTTCCTCAACAGCTGCACACCCGCAGCCGTTGTTCATCCCTCTTCTGTGACCTGTGGTACACCATAGTTGACATATACCAGGTTTAAGGTAGAGCAATTTTGCAATGCGTGGTGCACTTTAACCACAGCGGCACGCGACCAGTTTACAGACTTTGCCGCTTTGGAAATGGTTTCACCCTTGGCTCGAAAGCCAATGATTATACGTCATTGGGCGTAAGACAAATCGCTCTGTTTCCGCATTACGACAACGACTGTATTGTTTCTTCGTCCCCCGACACGCTTCATTTACCCTCCACTGCTAGTGCTGCCACGTTCCGTCTGTGAGTGGTTATTGCATGTTGACGTCGAGCATAGGCGAGAGCAGCATTAATGTTATTGTTAGTGGGTTCGAGAAAGAGACGAAATCGCTGAAAGCAAGCAAGGCTCCAGGATCGTGCGGGATCCCACTCCGATTTCACAAGGAATTTGCAGCTCAGTTAACTTCCATTTCAACCATAATATATCGGAGACCCTCAGACGGAGAAAACCTGTGCCCAGTGGTAGAAAGAAAGCCCGCGTGACATCCGTCTACAAGTTGACCAGCAGAAGTTATCGACATAACTATTATTATTCATGCGTATCCGTCGCGGAATTCTAGAAAACATTCGGGGCTCCGACATAATGAGGTATCTCGTACACCATGACATCTCTCAAGCCAGCCAACATAGATACCGTAAACACCAGCGAGAACTGAGTTGTATTTTTCTCACATTTTGTACTGAAAGCCATGCGTCAAGACACTCAGGCGGATGGAGCTTTCCCGAGCTTTTGAAAAGCATTTAACTAGCACCACACCAATCTTTACTAACAAAAGGACGGTCGGATGAGGTATGAAATATGTGACTGGTTGATGATTTCCTGGGTGGAGTGACGCAATATGCTATTTTTGACGAAAAGTCATTCACGTAAGTATTTGTAGGCGTGTCCCAGGGATGTGAGTTCGGAAATCTCTGTTATATCTTATGGTTTTTCAAAGAATACTAATATTGATGTCAGACTTTGTAGATCATACAGTTATCTGTAATGATATATTATCTGAAAGGAACCTATACAAATATCCAATGAGATCTTGGTAAGAATACAATACTGAAATTGACATTTCATTTAAATATTCAGAAATGTAGAATTATGCACTTCATAAAAAAAAGAAATACAATACCAATGAGCTAAAATTACAATGCGTCAACTCACTTCAGTGTAAAAGTTTTTATGCATATAGGTACAACATAGGTAAAGATGATTTCGGAACTTTCTTAGGATACTGGGTGAAAGCATTGAGACTAGAATAGTCTGCTCTCAGGGCACTTATTCGTTCCATCTCAAAGTATTAATCATTTTCGTGGAAAGCCTACCAACTAGAACAAACAGAGGATGATGAACGTATTCAAAGAAGGCCAGCAGGAATGGTCACAAGTTTGCTTCAGTCACAGGAGAACTTACCGAAATGTTTGAAAAACGGTTTGGTGTGTGTTTTTGGATATACGGCGTTAACCCCGTAAGCAACTATAGACGCGACAGGGTCGGCAAGAAATCCAAACACATGTTGCAAGTACTCAGTGCCAAAGCTCCACAATGGTATGTAGTGTGCCTATAAATGTGCAGATAGATGCAGAAATGGGATGATAAGCATCGATTCTTAGGAGTCTCAAGAGATTTTCCTTGTACTACGAAAACAACTGAGACCACTTAGCCTTGTGATAAAGGAACTGAGGAACTGAGAGATAGACAGCAGCAAAGGTTCTCGTACCCCCCCCCCCCCTCCCCCTTTCCGCCACAACTCTTGCTCCATGGAACGTAATGATGAACGTGCGTTTTATCGCTGGTAACGAAAGTAGGAATGACGTGTTTAAAGACTTTTCAGCAAAGATGTTAGAAATTCCATATTGTTCGCCATCGAAAGGAGTGGACGGAAACACTGAAAATTGACGTTGAAAGAAGTGGAAGGAATAACTGGAACTTGATTCTGCAAGGGTGGCGAGATAATTAGTTTTGGAGCACAACCTCGGACTGAGAATGGAAATAAACAAGCCTTGGTCTTTTCAAAATAATCACCCTTTCGCTGGTTTAGGGAGACATAAAACTGAATAGCCGAAACTGAATTGGTGCCCCACAGTCTAAAGCGTAAAGCATTCTGGGGTATGGATCTGCAGTGGAACGAATGCACAGAGCTAGTAGTGGGAGATGCCGATGCGACACTGAGATTGATTGGAGGAATCGCAAGGTACTGGTGAACTGGTGGCTGGCGTAAACCAACATCGGATAGTGGCTCGTCCCACTAGAGCGCTAAACAGGTAGGACTAAGATACTAAATACAGGAGGTCCAAAGAAGTGCCTAACGTATCGTCACGAATTTCTTTATAAAACGCAAAAGTATTCGACTCTAGTGGCAAAAGCACCAGGAGAGGCAGTGTGCGTTACGGTTTATAGTTGAAATTCCAAGAATGTAGCAGCAGAAGGTGAGTAATGGACTGAAGGAAAACCGAAAAAAAAAGAATCAAAGCATATGAGATGTGGTGCTATAGAAAAATGCTAAGAGTTTGGTGGGCTAGTGAAGTAAGGAATGAGGAAATTATCTGCAGAACAGGCGAAGAAAAGAAGGCATGGGAAACATTGACAAGAAGATGGGGCAGGATGATATGACAAGTGTTCAGACAACGGGGTGTAACTCCCGTGGTACTGGAGGGGCTGTAGACATAAAAATTGTAGAGGAACACGAAGAATGGAATACATGTAACAAATAGTTGAGGACGTATGATGCAAGTGCTACTATGAGTTTAAGAGACTGCCACAGGAGAGCTACATCAAAACAGTAAGAAAATTAATGACTCAAAATTGGGGGGAGGCAGCATATTCTGTTACTTTGAGGACAATTTGGAAGGTTACCAATAGACGCTCTTTCTGCGAGAACGAAATTGGAAAGGGGAAAATAACAAAGTTAACGGAAACTCTTCTCGTCATACTCAGTGAAGTGGCTTGCCGAATACAGGCGTAGGTTTTTGCGGCCTGCAATTCCTGTGACTCGATTATTGAGTCACAGCTGTCTGCGGAATCCACTGAGCGCAAATCTGTGATACGGTAACATCTAAATATGATGGGCAGGCCCGGACGAGATGTTTGGCATATTAGCAGGGGTTTACTGAAGATGGCATCGTGGCATTTTCTTCCACAGTATTTAACGAGAATCAGGTGTTCTGAGTCACCACAGTGTTCCAAGTTTGCAGGAGCTCGACAATCAGCTTATGAACATTTGAAAACAAAAAAGGAAACTCGTATTCAGTGCAAATCCTCGTTTATACTCGTTTCGGACAAACTTCGTCAGTGTGCATTACTGTATCTCATAACTAAACTTTATCAATTCATCACGACAAATCTTAAGACTTGATTGTCAACCTTTATGCGAAAACAAGCAACTAACATCAATTTCGTAGCAGATCACCAAATGAGAAAGATCATAGCATTTTCAAGGCATCCATGCCACTTCGCATTTAGGACAAAATTTTTCATCTGTCTCAATGGTCCACTTAGCAGAACCATCTAGTCAGGACACCGTTTCCACTGTCACCTGCTATCATTCTTTTTTTCTGTTTCAACGAGCTTGAAGTATTACTGATTAAGTAAGGTCAGAAACAGATGGTCACAAGCGTTACTGAAAGTCACTGAAATTTAACGTCCGTGACGTGAAAAAATACTGACGTGGTTTGATACATCACTGATTTAATGGTATCTAACTGTATGTATGAGACACATGTTTCAGTTGTCATGAACCGATGTGTATAAGAAATTATTTTATTTTGATTAACGTTTTGTCTTCTCATCATCGTCAGCTACAGCGATATGCCTTTCGTCCATAAAATCCAGTGGCAATACGGAATTCCATCACAGTTTATCGACATAAACTCTGGAGATGAAGGTATGTACATCACTACATTGCACCGGCTGAACGAAAATTCAGTTAGCGACTGACGTTGTTGTTTAGTGACATCTTCAGTGTAAAATAAAAATTTACTTTCCACAAAGGAAAAATGGAAGTCTTGGAGCAAACGAATTTTGCCTGCATTAAAATTCCTTTTTTGTCACATCCGGTTATTACGTAGTATAGTAAACAGGTAACCAAAATTGACATTTCATACTTAACAGGAAATTAATTAAAGACGTGTTTCGTAGTTCTATATAGAGTAGTGCAATATTTCCATGCAGAGAGACGACACTACGTACACAGATCACACGCGGGAAGGAAAATATCATCAGTGACAATTACTGCATTCTAAACGACCGAAAATGTTTGTTTATTTGGAGCAGTTATGAGGAGCAATTCATCTACTGTGCACTACTGCTTGCGCTTCTCGCTACCGGGATTTATGTTTCGCTATCTCGTGAATAAGCAATAATAGTAGCTATTTCTATTTCGTGTTTACCCAACGTGCATCCAATGCACACTATCTCATTGGAAACACATTAAATGTACCACTGTGCAGCTACTGTTTATATACAGTGATGAGCAATTAGGGCACATACAGCCAGCTTAACAAATACTATCGTCTCGCATTCCTACCAGAATCGTAGCAGGCAGAGATATGGTTTGCTAATAACATCAGAAGTACCTCAGTACCAAAAACAGAGTCAACGGCCACGTAAAGAAAACAGATGGTCGAATTTTTTCTCACTGTCGTTACCTTGAACGCATTAAAAGATGACAGAAATTAATAATGTAAATAGTGAGATCCAAACTATAGCGAATAGTGTGAAAAGTGAGACAGGACAACCAGTCAGAGAAGAAGACACCATCACAAAGAAACTGAATGGGCGTATTGTGAATAATAATTAGAATATTTTCTAAACGTACCATAAAGAATAAAATTAAACACTTCATTTGGAGAAACAATTGAATACATTAAAAAGGGATACCAAAAAACGATAGACAACTTGAAGTGGCAATAACAGCCTTACCTGAAATTAACAGAGGTATAAAAGTTCACAAAAACAAAGGCTCCTATCCTATTGATGGAATTTCAGTCAGAATTAGGAATAGTTCTTTTAATTTACAAATGATGACGTTAGTGATGTATGTAAAGAATCACTGCCACAGGAAATTTTTCGAAATGGAGTACAAGGAAATTGACAAGAAAGACTCCATTCAGTTTCCTTCCTGGCATATTTCCTAAAATTTTACAAAATACTGAAAAATGTAGTTTGCTCGAAATAAGTCTCACACTTAAGTGGAAACAATGTACTTAGCAAATTGCAGTTTGGATCCCACAAAGGTTTCTCTATTGAGGTTGCGATTTATACATTCACTTACGAAATACTACATGTATTAAAAAATCCAAGTAACGCCAGCTGGTACTTTTTGTGTTCTCCAAGGCATTTGATTCTGTACATCACATTAGTCTTTTAGGAAACTTACATTTTATGGAACTGATGTCTTTAAAAGCAACTGGTTATGATTATATTCAACAAAGAGACTGGAAGAAGTTGTGCTGGATAATGCAAATAACGTTTCAATTTTTATTATTAATGACTGGGGAGAATCAAGAAGGGATTACCACAAGGTTCAGTTTTGGGTCCACTCCATCATTAGGCTGTGGCAGTCATGTGAATAGAGCATTAGACTCCACCCCTGCAAGATTTGGGTTCCATCCTGGGCGGGGGCGAGGATTTTTTCTCATTCAGTTTCCTCCAAGAGGATCCCAGGGCCACTCAGCCTGCTGTCATAATGAGTACATGGGAACAACCCGCTGGCAAAGGACTTTGGGGAGAGGAACCCGCCACCCCACTGCCTCCTGGTGACACAGTAGACAGAAAGGTTTGCACTCTTCCTCCAGTCTGGCCAGTAGTTCAGTCAGGGCTTGCATAAGGACTTTATGTTCTACCTTCTAATCCTAATATTTATGTGAATGAGATTCCACGTAACATTTTTGGAGCACAATTACTACTTTTTGCCTACTACCCCAGTGTTATAATGAATTCCATTAGGGAGAAGGCGACTGAAAAGAAATGTTAATGATATTCTTCAAAGAATTATGATTCTCGCAAATCGGACTCTCCTTAAAATTTTGAGAAAACGCGCTGTACTCAGTTCCGTACGGTGAAAAGAGTCATACAAATAACTGATTTAGCATATGAACAGGAGGCAGTAAAAGGGTCTTAAACTGTGTTTAGTTTCGACTGCTTTGGCGACATCAGCAATGTTCTTGGTTATTGGTTTTTCCTAATAAAAACGAATTGAGCAATATCGTTCGTGTTTTGTCTCTGCAACTGCACATACAACAATTATATTTGTGCTTCTGATAATGTACAAATGTTCCTAAATTAGATTATCAGTCAATTATGTTGCATTTTAAAAATACGTATTTATTTTTTCAAGTCTTCGTATACCTATCTTTATATTTCAAAAAAGAAAAGTGATCTATCAGTGTAATATTATATATGCTTATCATGCACGACAACTTTCTTCCACATCTGCAACCGAGTGACAACGGTGAAACATTATATGTTTTTTGTACACTTACCAGAAAAATGCATGATCTGTCGGCATAATGTTATACATGCTTATTACATATGACGATTTCCGTCTATATGCGCAACTAAGTAGGATGGTGAAATACTATATGTTTTTAGCACACTTGTAGAAAGAACGGCATGAATTGGCTCGGAAATGTAATATATGCTTATTATGCATAACAGTTTCCTTTCACATACACAACAAAGTGACGGTGGTGACATAGCGTATGTTTTTCATACAGACACTGCTAATATGTTCATGCCTGAATTTGCACCTTCGTCATTATTGAAACAACAAGGTGGAAAGGGCTTACTTGCTTACTACAAAAAATAATCCTTTAACTACTTCTGATTACATAACTACACACAGGCTGGCATTTTCACCATCAGTGATATTCTACCAACAAGTCTAAATGGAAATTCTAGCGCTGCCCGCAAATAAGCCACGTTGAATAGCTCCTGCTTATTTCAGTTCGATCATCATAGATGACTACAGTGCAAATAAGAAGTCAGTCCAGCAATGCTAGTGATGATGGTATAGGTAAGCGTACTCATTTACTGTATGACATACTGTCACTGTCTTGTATGACGAAACTATGGCTTGCGAGAGAAACAATTTGTAGAAATGTAAGTATATCTTACATTTATGATTTATACAAAAGCAAAAACAGTACTTTAGACAATGCCTATCGGATTCTTTTTTCTTTCTAAGTGATCTGAATTCCCTTTCGCATGTGTGTGAGCAGGACAGCAGCATGGTGTAACTAGATCTTCATGATGAAGTTGTAGCTTTCCTAATGTGCGATTTGCAGGAGAGCAATTGTAAGTACACATGTCTATACATGGGCGTCTTAAATTTTTTCATGCACTATATATGTGTTCCTGTTTTATCTGCAGATGCTGCAAATGTCAAGCTACCACAGAAAATGATGCTATTTACAGGCACCTAGGTCGTGTTTTTGGTTGCAAGCAAAAAAACGCAGATAAGCGTATGGCATCTTTGGCCGGGAGGCCCCTATTCCGGGAAGTTCGGTGAGGTGTAAGTCTTATTTCATTCGACGCCACATTGGGCGACTTGCGCGCCAGTGATGAGGGCGAAATGAGGATGAGGACAACACAACACCCAGTCCAAGAGCGGAGAAAATCTCCAACCTGGCTTGGAATCGAGACCGGGCCCACTTGCATGGGAGGCACGCATGGTACCACCCAGCTAAGCGGGTGGGCGGTTTCAAGCAGATTGTGGATGACTCAATACTGGTCACTCACAATGAGCTATCAAACCACAGGTCATTAGTTGGACCTCATAATTGAGGAGCAGGTACATGAGTACTGCTGAGTACTACTTCTACTACTGTTATTACTACTGTTACTCCTAAGAACCAGGAATTATTGTTATTGGTGTAAGTACATGTCTACTGAATGCGTATCTATGCAGTACTTATTAGTACCACTTCTTCCTTTGCAGAAATATTGGAGCCATCTGTAGGTGGACTTACCACACTACAAATTCGAGAGACATATCCCTGATTACTCACTTCACCTTTATGGTGTGCAGGAAGATCGAAGATCATTCTGCACAGAAAGAAGTAAAGAATAAAGTAGTTGGATAGCTCTACTTCCTCAAACTAGCTGGTCAGTATCCCAAACACGTAGATTTACTGCTATTCTTGAAGCTTGAGAAGCATTACAACACCTTGATCAACGATTTGCTCCACCAACTTTCCTTCCAACTGATTTAAAAATAAACATAAACGGCATTTTTACTGCAGATGCGTCTATTCTTTCACTTTGAGTCGGTACGCAGAATGACGCGTAACAGACAGATCAAGCCAGGAACCGGTACGTTTGGGAATATCTCATGAGAATAAAACGTTTTTAAAGTTTAAGAACGCCCACCACCAAGGACACTTAACCTGCGTTATATGAGCTAACTCTGAGTACTTACCAGATCCCATGGTGCACTGTGAAGATCTCACTGCCTCTCAGACCACGTCCATAGAACAACACCTGTCATAAGTCGCACTTAATCAAGTTATATGTTCATACGACTCCAGTCAACAAATTCGTGCGTATGCTTCTATAACGAAAATTTAAATTGAATGCTGGTGTGGCCAAATCTAGAACATTACTTCGTCGTTTTGGGGTTTTTGTTAAGTAGGAGTGACTTCAGGCACTGCGTTTGGAGACATACTGGTGGGGTCGGCAAAATCATATGAAGGTTTAGAATAAATTTTCACATTACATGGGAGCCATTGGAAGAAAGCAAAGTTGCTCAAATGGTTCAAATGGCTCTGAGCACCATGGAACTTAACATCTGAGATCATCAGTCCCCTAGAACTTAGAACTACTTAGGCCTAAGCCTAACTAACCTAAGTACATCACACACATCCGTGCCCGAGGCAGGATTCGAACCTGCGACAGTGGCGGTCGCGCGGTTCCAGACTGTAGCGCCTAGAACCGCTCGGCCACACAGGCCTGCTCAAAGTAGCTCTGATGATACCCACTTGTTCGTACGATATCTAACAGTCGAAGAACGTGTAAGGAAAGTAAGCTGCCTCGTGGCATAATTAGCACACGAATGATGAGAACATGGTAAGAGAAAATATGATATGTACAAACGCATGAATAGAATGGTTTCTCAACAGTTTCGTATGGTAATGAAATAGGAAAGCGAATCGTTAATATTTGTATGAAGTAAGCTTTTCGACGCACTGTAGAGTGTCTTGTAGAATGTAAATGTTTTGTGTGCGTGTGTGTGTGTGTGTGTGTGTGTGTGTGTGTGTGTGTGTGTGTGTGTGTGTATGTGCGTCCCCACTGCCTGTTATATTCTCATCAGCTTTTGTACTGTTGTAATACTTCCTGGAATACATTCTTTGTGTTACAGAGGTATTATCTACGCAATTTTTGACTTCTGCGACACAACTGCGGTGCAGCATTTTGATAGATTATCGATTATGAGAGACGATGAGTGACATGGTGCGTTCTCATGGTGTACAATATAAGATTGGATTTGGTGGAACTCACCCCTCCTTCCCTACTGACTTTCTCGTAAATCCTTTGTTGGTCTCTTGTACAGTTTAGTGTTTACCCAATTTCCACAAGAGGTAAAATCGTGATACACTATGGCTTACTAAAGGAAGGACACAATTATCAGCACCATCGTGCTTCAACGACAGTTTGTTTGGAGGGGCAACAGGTTTCCCAATCGACTGCGACGATTGGGCCTACGCTTTCTTGGCAGACGTACACGTTCGCCCTAACATTTGTCGTACTGTGTTTCAGCAATTTTTAATCGTCAGTCACATTTTAAAGCATCTATCGTGGTGACATCCAATTAGTCTCTCAGCAACTGAGGATCAAAACTTGCAGCGACGTATCCTCCTAACGTCTTGACAGTTTGGTGGACAATCACACACCCCTCCGCCTACCTCTCAGTTGAGTAATCTTAGATCTATGAGAATCATTTCTGAAACGTTTCATTTAGTCAGCATTTGTTTATGCGAAAGGTTATCGCTTGACAGATGTTACGTTCTTCGTAAACTGCTTGAGTCTTTTGTAGGTCATTCATTCATCTCTTGTTAACCCACTGAATGGCTTCCGTCATCTATATCCCTAAGTTTACATAAGAATTTCACACAGTCATAGTTGTGGAATCTCGGGCCTTTTGTGTTCGGTGAACAACCTGCAATCAAAACGTGTTGCTGAGAGTGGACTTTATGAACTTAAAACTTCCATGAAGCGGCTGTGACAGTATTTTAACAGTCCCATGCTGACATCGCCTTTTGGAACCAACTGCCGAGCTTACTCACCGCTTGATGCTCATGTCTTTGACACAAGCATTGCTGTCAGATCTATGCATACAGACGATATTTGGACAATTTGGAAATCTCCGTATCTATCCGTAGTCGTACTAATATTTGGACATCTGGCAATTTTATGAAGCAAGGAGAAACAGTGTCATATAAAACATCTGCCATGAGCACACAATTATACATAATATTTATTAATCCTGTATGGCACATTATATGTAAGTCCTGATGCGATACTGGAGGTGATAGGAATGGTCTTATCGTAAGAATGTAAAACCTTCCCAATATCGACCGGAGGTTTTGTCAGTTAATCAGTGTAGAATTACATATTTTGCCACGTGGGATTAGCCCAGCGGTCTCAGGCGCTGCAGTCATGGACTGTGCGGCTTGTCCTGGCAGAGGTTTGAGTCCTCCCTCGGGCATGGGTGTATGTGTTTGTCCTTAGGATAATTTAGGTTAAGTAGTGTGTAAACTTAGGGACTGTTGACCTTAGCAGTTAAGTCATATAAGTTTTCACACACATTTCAATATTTTCTTGTATGTATTTTGCTTATGTTATTTCAATACTACATTGTAAGGTGTCAGGCAAATCCAACACCTTCCATGAAAAACCTGACATGATAGCAAATCCGGCAATATGTCACATAGCTCCGAATAAATCCTGACATTAAATTAACCAATAATACGATCAATGAGTGAGCAAATGGACTACCACAGACTAACACAAGAACGTCTAAATGCATGTCATACCTTTCCACCATGAAACAGACGCAGTTCCGAGGGGAGAAACGAGAACAGAATCCGAGAGCATAGCCGTATAGGCTAAAAGGCCCTACGGTAAGAGCAGGACTGTGGGACACCCGCAATGTCGGCCAACCGCCAAGAGGTCCATCCCCCAACCCATGTTAAAAGATACCGCCCTTCAGAAGAACAGTATAGATCTTACGATAACACTAAAAGGGCCACAGCAGCTGCAGGTTTTAGCGTGAGACTATACGTGTGTCTTTTACGTAGCAAACATTAAGAACATTGCCCCACCACGAAAAGTATAACGTTTCACATTGGATAGACAGGATTTTGGTAGGCGGAGCTTAAGGTTTACATTGAGACGCTGACTGGTCAGTTAAAAACACAGCCAGATACCTTTTTCTTAAACCAACTTCGGTAAAGAGTAGTAAGGATAAGATCGAGAGAGTTGCCACCGAGACGGCGAGGTGTGTGGAGCTGCGCCGCCAGCCGTCCCCGACGCTTCCTAACCACCGACAAGGTGATGAGCGCATGCGATGCTGCATTAGAGCGCATAAGGCTTCACTCAGAACTGCAGAAGTCTCATCTGTTACATCCTCTTTCTACGTAATACTAGTGTCGATCGTCAATTAAACTTCGTGGTATTCACATTTGCTACTTGAAGTTCAAATCTGAAACGTAATGATTTTTCTGTTATATAATTATTGAGAAGCCACATCAGCCCCTGTAATTTACGACAAGTTAAAAAAGTAATTAAAGATAATTGAGGGTCACTGTAGACAATTTTTGATAGTTTTCTCTTTTATGAATCTTAATTTAAACCTAGAATATAGATGTGATATGGCATCGGTCATCCTTCGATCCATTATAGAACTTGGAAACCCATTCAGGGAATATTCGTTCACATTTTTCTTGAACGCAGTTGGTTTTTATCATCCTGTATTAAAATATCTCCTTTTATCAGTGGTACAATTTATAAACAATGTTTTGTGAGTAGAATAAAAATTCCAATTGTAAACTTAACTGCTTTTTCGACGTTATTTTACCAGCTAACTAAAAACCCCTTCCGCTAAATTTAGTTAGTATTAAGATTCTCTTACAGAGAGTGCAGTGGAGCTGACGCTGAAATCATTAAGTATTAGATTATATCATCGCTAATCTAACTGAACTCTTCTGAACTCTGCATGTCATGTGTGGTCTGGCGTCTCCTTACCAGCAACAGGTCCCAGGTTCAAACTAGTCAATTCCCTAAAAAACACGCTCAGAGCGTCATTGCGTGAAAGTGGTAGAGAGACACTACTTAGAACAAACAGACACCACGCAGAATGTTAGAACGTGACCGCGAATAAGAAACAATTAGTACTATTCGTCGATACAGATCTAAGTTACCATTTTAGAGCTGTGTCCCACTTTACAGGAATGGAAGCAGCTTTGATAATTTAGTGATCAGACTTTTCACCACTGTTATGTGATCTTAGCATATTCTAATAAAGGCTATCTTATAAAGTAAAAAATGCAATGATACTTTGACGTAGTCCCTTTAAATGCGCATAGTACAAAGTTTTCCAGTGAACTGATACCATCCTTCAACTTTGATTTTAAAAGAGCTGAAAAATATATAGGTGATCAACAAATGTTTTTTTCTGTGGAACAAATGGTTCAAATGGCTCGGAGCACTATGGGACTTAACACCTGAGGTCATCAGTCCCCTAGGACTTAGAGCCATTTAAACCTCACTAACCTAAGGACATCACACATATCCATGCCTAAGGTAGGATACGAACCTGCGACCGTAGCGGTTCCAGACTGAAGCGCGTAGAACCGCTCGGCCAGAGCGGCCGGCTTTCTGTGGAACACGTCCACGTCATGTGATACTAAGCACAGCGAACTGGTTAGATCTTCTAAGCCTTTTCACTTAATATCTCTCAGTTTCCTCATTGACATTCACGATTCACGGATACTGCAGACAATTAACTAATGTGATGCAAGTGCTCAGCCAGAGTCACCCGATGCTAATGTCGACGTTGTAAGAAATGGGTCGCGTCAGTACTTGCAAAATAAAGTTAAATGGCAGGTTAAAGGACTTTTAGCCAGTACTCTGTCATATCAACATCATTACCGGAACATATTCGCAGAAAATTTTCGTTTTGAAGTCTTTGTGCGGAATCTTTCCTTTCCGCCTGGCGTTGAAGAACGCTCCTCTTTTTTTTTTTTAAATGATTTTGGATCTTCTTCATGTTCACATCTAATAATTTTCTCTCTCCTGGAGTCAGTCCTTCATAACCATAGCTTAATGCCGTTTTCGCTTGCTTATTTCTGCTCTATTGTTGTTTCTTGTCCGCGCATCACTTTTATTTCGGATGTAGATCTGAATACATAACCGTAATTCTCTGTAAATAGGCGCAAGCAGAGTAGAATGCAACAGCTTTGAGCTGTACGAAATGTCGTCGGGAAGCTACGCTGCACGTAACCTCGCATTGTTCATCGAGACGTTCAGATGAATTGTTCACCTTCCACCTTGCAGACGTGTGGGGAAATCTGCAAGTCCCTCAGCAGTAAAATGCGTAACAGCAGTAATGCCGGGCACTTGGTGTGTGGGGGGTGCGTAACGGAGGAGGTTGGCGGGAAGGACTGGGGATAGGGCGAGTCTAGCGGCAGCCGCAGGTGTAAGGGAGGGAGGGAGAGAGAGGGAGAAGAGCCGGCGCTGCTCGTTTATTATTACTCGCCAGGGAGGTCGTAAATGAATATTGCAGGGGATGCTGGCCTAATGGATGCCGGGCCCGTATACCGGAATTAAGCTAACGCCACGGCTCCAGCCCAGGCCGCTGCGGCCCAGGTACCGGTTTGCAGCTTGTGAAATATGGTCGCCCGAGATGTACGGAGGCCTGCGCTAATGGAGAAAAATCAGGGCGCCACCGCAATGGTGCGTAACGGGCGGCGGCGGCGGCGGGGGGGGGGGGGGGGGGGGGGGGCGTGCCGTCCGTCCACAAGAAGAGGGAACGGAACCCAGGCGAGTTACGGACAGGCCGCCCCGAAGTACCCCAGTCAAGGAGAAAAACTCTCTCTCTGCCTGTCACAGAGGCGTAGCTACTTCAGGTTTGTTGGTACACTGACTTTGAAATTGCAGCACCATTTATCATACCAAATATCCATATTTTACATACTGTGCGTGACCAGCATAACAGGGAGAATGAATCGTGAACTTTGTAAGTGATTTGGGGGATTAGAGGGCACGACGTTTAGCGGATGGGGCCACAACTTTTGAAAGCAACAATGGATCTAACCTGGCTGGGTATCGAAACTGAGATGGGACGACAGACATACACTACTGGCCGTTAAAATTGCTGCACCAAGAAGAAATGTATTTGATAAACGGATATTCATTGGACAAATATATTGTGCTAGTACTGTCATGTGATTACATTTTCACACAATTTGGGTGCATAGGTCCTGAGAAATCAGTACCCAGAACAACCACCTCTGGTCGTAATAACGGCCTTGATACGCCTGGGCATTGAGTCAAACAGAGCTTGGGTGGCGTGAACAGGTACAGCTGCCCATGCAGCTTCAACACGATACCACAGTTCATCAAGACTAGTGACTTGCGTATTGTGACGAGCCAGTTGCTCGGCCACCATTGACCAGACGTTTCCAATTGGTGAGAGATCTGGAGAATGTGCTGGCCAGGGCAGCAGCCGAACATTTTCTGTATCCAGAAAGGCCCGTACAGGACCTGCAACATGTGGTCGTGCATTATCCTGATGAAATGTAGGGTTTCGCAGGGATCGAATGAAGGGTAGAGCCACGGGTCGTAACACATCTGAAATGTAACGTCCACTGTTCAAAGTGCCGTCAATGCGAACAAAAGGTGACCGAGACGTGTAACCAATGGAACCCCATACTATCGTGCCGGGTGATACACCAATATGGCAATGACGAATACAAACTCCAATGTGCGTTCACCGCGATGTCGCCAAACACGGATGCGACCGTAATTATGCTGTAAACGGAACCTGGATTCCTCTGAAAATATTATGTTTTGGCGTTCGTGCACCCAGGTTCGTCGTTGAGTACACCATCGCAGGCCCTCCTGTGGTGCAGCGTCAAGGGTAACCGCAGCCATGGTCTCCGAACTGAAAGTCCGTGCTGCAGCAAACGTCGTCGAACTGCTCGTGCTGATGGTTGTTGTCTTGCAAACGCCCCCATCTGTTGACTCAGGGATCGAGACGTGGCTGCACGAGCCGTTACAGCCATGCGCATAAGATGCCTGTCATCTCGACTCCTAGTGATACGAGACCGCTGGGATCCAGCACGGCGTTCCGTATTACCGTCCTGAACCCACCGATTCCATATTCTGCTAACTTCATTGGATATCGACCAACGCGAGCAGCAATGTCGCGATACGATAAACCGCAATCGCGATAGGCTACAATCCGACCTTTATCAAAGTCGGAAACGTGATGGTACGCATTTCTCCTCCTTACACGAGGCAACACAACAACGTTTCACCAGGTAACGCCGATCAACTGTTGTTTGTGTATGAGACATCGGTTGGAAACTCTCCTCATGTCAGCACGTTGTAGGTGTCGCCACCGGTACCATCCTCGTGTGTGAGCGCCCTGAAAAGCTAATCTTTGCATATCACAGCATCTTCTTCCTGTCGGATAAATTTCGCGTCTGTAGCAAGTCATCTTCGTGACGTAGCAATTTTAGTGGCCAGTAGTGTATTTATCACAGTTCATGTCAAATCCATGGAGAAGAAATTAAAACTTTGAGGTTCGCCGATGACATTGTAATTCTGTCAGAGACAGCAAAGGACTTGGAAGAGCAGTTGAACGGAATGGTTGGTGTCTTGAAGGGAGGATATAAGATGAACATCAACAAAAGCAAAACGAGAATAATGGAATGTAGTCGAGTTAAGTCGGCTGATGCTGAGGGTATTAGATTAGGAAAGAGACACTTAAAGTAGTAAAGGAGTTTTGCTATTTGGGGAGCAAAATAACTGATGATGGACGAAGTAGAGAGGATATAAAATTTAGACTGGCAATGGCAAGGAAAGCGTTTCTGAAGAAGAGAAATTTGTTAACATCGAGTATAGATTTAAGTGTCGGGAAGTTATTTCTGAAAGTATTTGTATGGAGTGTAGCCATGTATGGAAGTGAAACATGGACGGTAAATAGTTTGGACAAGAAGAGAATAGAAGCTTTTGAAATGTGGTGCTACAGAAGAATGCTGAAGATTAGATGGGTAGATCACATAACTAATGAGGAAGTATTGAATAGGATTGGGGAGAAGAGAAGTTTGTGGCACAACTTGACCAGAAGAAGGGATCGGTTGGTACGACATGTTTTGAGGCATCAAGGGATCACCAATTTAGTATTGGAGGGCAGCGTGGAGGGTAAAAATCATAGGGGGAGACCAAGAGATGAATACACTAAGCAGATTCACAAGGATGTAGGTTGCAGTAGGTACTTGGAGATGAAAAAGCTTGCACAGGATAGGGTAGCATGGAGAGCTGCATCAAACCAGTCTCAGGACTGAAGACCACAACAACAACAACAACATGTCACTTCAGTATCATGGCAGATTTTTTCTGTCGTTATGGCTGTGAGTGGTGGTACGCCAGTCGCTGTGCAACTTTGGTCCAGCCAGAGTTCAGGGGATCATGCTGGACAGAAAGATGATTGAGCACGGGATGGAAACTCGCAGTACTGGACTTGCTTATCGAAAGATACCGTCGCCAGAATGTGTCATATGTGGCATAGCCACTGCCCTTGACACGTAAGAGGTTCAACGAACGACATACAGATTTGATCCGATGTTCATCGTGTTTTATACTCATATACTTAGTGGCGCCCCATATCATCACCCTAGGTGCTGGGCCTGTGCAACAACGGCGAATGCAGTATGGCAACCTTAATCTTCCTAGGGACCTTCACACGTGGTTACGTTCGTCGTGATCCCGTACGCTGAACTATGACTCCTCAAAAGAGACATTACCTGCCTCTCAAGTTCTCATGTCCTCATTATGCGGAACGCACTATTTGCAAATCTCTGCATGCCACTGTTTCAGAGAAAGCCCTGGCTATGCCCTGCCTTGTTAATAGTACAGAGCTATAATATATTATTCACTCATTTTCAAATACGAGGGTTAGAACTTAAATAGTGGCAACTATTTATTCACAACCGATACAAAAGAGTTACTTGTTTTTACCTGTTACTGTCCTTCAAAGTAGTCACCAGCGTTGTTTAGAACCCGTTGCCAGCGATGTGGAAGGCGTAGTATACCGTTAGCAGAGCCTGTTTCTGTTGATGGTGCGAATGGAGCGGTCTAAAGTTATGGCGACTCTCGTGTACGACTGTGATGGTGTTATTACGTTCCTCCACGGCATGCCGTCAATGCAGAGTGCGACTGTTCGTTTTTGGAGCATCACATGTGACCAGCTTTGCGAAAGAAGCGGCGACACCTTCTGCGCAACCCACCCATCATTTTGCACGACAATTGCATGGGGGCTTAATTATTTATTTTGAAAATAATTTTTAGTAGCTGTATGTCCGATTACGCTGTGTCTCGTAAACGGTTGGCCCTGACTAGTTTTTGTACGCAATCTGACTGCATAGAATAACAACAAACAATGAAAGAAAATTTTCGTTAACACAGTTAATTAATTAAGTCCCCAGCAACTATAAAACCTACTAAACCAAAGCACAAGTGTAATTGTTCTGTGTGTGGGAGTGTGACTCAACGTACACATCTGGCACGGTTCTTCTCCAACAAGACAAGAATTTTTAAATACCAATTATACTGACGTGATAAAAGAAAATTAGAAATACTATAATTGCTCAAGGAAAGCAGCATTACACTCTAATACAAGAACACACGCCAGATGCTTTGTTGACTGAACCTGTAATGATGCATTATTTAGGACACTGAAATAATGAAAAAAAAGAAATGGAGTTTGTTACCTCATTTATATTGATGAAAATCACTCTAATCCTTACAATATATTTCCACACCGACTCTCTACTACCACATCTCAACAAGACTCTTCAGTATCACATCTCAGCAAGCACAGCCTACTAGCACATCTCAACAAACACTCCTCACTACAACATCTCAGCACAGACTACCCCGAGTCCTCGACAGGCACTGACTACTACGAGCTCTCGACAAGCACTGTGGAGGCGGCTTAATAATACTCTTTGGCGCAATCTCTGGCGCAGTGGCTCAGTGTAGCCACCTTTCATATGCCCCTCCTTCACAGGCCAGAATTTGATGGTATTTTTGCCAGCATTGGTGGTGAAAATACCACCAAATTCGTCCACAAAAATACAGACAAAAATAAAAGATAATATTAATACCCAAATATCACATAATTAGTTAAAATTTTGGCTTTGTACTGACCTTTCAATAACCTAATATATAAAATACAGTAGGCAATACAAATTCTTTCATACATGTGGCTTTACATAATAGTTTACACAATAGACAAAAAATCAGTTTATACAAATGTTCACATAAAATGCTTTCAATGATTAGTTTATACAAAAAAAGACACCAACAGGTGACATCTTTTCAGTAGAAGCAGTCCATCAGTGGCACTCAGTAAAGTTGAGCAGGTACACCCAGCAACATGTCACAGTATTTCAGTAAAAAGCAATCCATCAGCGGCACCCAGGAATGTTGAGTAGGTGCAGACAGCAAGAAGTAACATCATTTCAGTAGAAACAGTTCCAACAGTGGCACCCAGCAATGTTGAGTAGGTGCAGACACCGGCAAATGACATCATTTCCATAGAAGTAGCTTCATCTGTGCACCCAGTAATGTTGAGCAGGTGCAGACACCGACAAGTGACTCCATTTCAGTAGAAGCAGTTCCATTAGTGGCACCCAGCAATGCTGAGTAGGTGCAGACAGCAACAAGTGACATTATTTCAGTAGAAGCAGTTCCATCTGTGGCACCCCGCAATGTTGAAGAGGTACACACAGCAACAAGTCACATTAGTTCAGTAGAAGCAATCCATCAGTGGCACCCAGCAATGTTGAGTGGGTGCAGACAGCAAGAAGTAACATCATTTCAGTAGAAACAGTTCTAACAGTGGCACCCAGCAATGTTGAGTAGGTGCAGACACCGGCAAGTGACATCATTTCCATAGAAGTAGCTTCATCTGTGCACCCAGTAATGTTGAGCAGTTGCAGACACCAACAAGTGACTTCATTTCAGTAGAAGCAGTTCCATTAGTGGCACCCAGCAATGTTGAGCAGGTGCAGACACCAACAAGTGACTTCATTTCAGTAGAAGCAGTTCCATTAGTGGCACCCAGCAATGTTGAGCAGGTGCAGACAGCAACAAGTGACATTATTTCAGTAGAATCAGTTCCATTAGTGGCACTCAGCAATGTTGAATAGGTCCAGAGAGCAGTCCATAATATTCACTATCACTGATCACACTGTTCATCAAACTTTATAAGCAGAAATTAAACATGTGGCACCAATCATGTAGAAAAAGTACAAGTAACAGTCCATAATATTCACTATCACTGATCACACAGTTCATCAGCAGAAATTAAACATTTCTAAGTGGCACCCATTATGTTGAAGAGGTGCAGGTAACAGTTCATAATATTCACCATCACTAATCAGACAGTTCAGGCATTAACAATAGTTTGAATACACATACAAATGCTTTTACACACTAGACATATAAATTCTAATAAACACACAAATGATATCAGATAATTGTCATATTAACTATTACAAATACTCAAATATCAATAAACCTATAATATTTATGGGAGTCAGTGCAAGCCACTACAGACAAATAAAATAATATTTAGGAGATTGGTGGGTAGGATTAGGAAAGGAAAACACACAAAACACACTCACTCATCTTTCATCCACATTAAGTACTACTGTGTAATTGAATAGTGTTAACTGTGTAAATGCAATTCTGTCAAAATTTGATGTTCATCATGTGTATCAAGTAGTAGTGGCAGCAATGTATAACAGTCAATAATAGTTAAGTCAACGTCATAGTCGTCATGTCAAGACCAATGTTTGCCAAGCCAGATCAAAATGTACTGTTGCTGAACAACTGTCTGTGAGCCAAGATATGCAAATACTTCCTCTCTTCAAAAAAAAAAAAAAAAAAAAAAAAAAAAAAAAAAAAAAAAAAAATATATATATATATATATATATATATATGTACGGCTTATTGATTTAACAAAGTGTGTGTGGACAATCTTCCTTCCACTTTAGTGTTCTAGTCTGCTATCATCATCATCCTCCTTGTTCCATACAGGCCAACAAAAAAATATGTGCCTCACTTACTTTACCTCTTATACACCAAAACTCCAATAATCATCAGCATCACATAATCTCAATACTTCAATAATACCTCTTACGTCGATACATATAAACCTTATCATTAATAGCATTTACCTTACCTCTTGTCCACAAAAACTCCAATAATCATCAACTTCATATAATCTCAATACCTCAATAATACCTCTTCAATACGTCGATACATATAAACCTTATTGCCAATATCATTTCACTTCCATAACAACTCTTTCCTCTAGTCAGTCTCCTCGAACAAGTACAGATAAAATCCTAATGCAAACCTCATCATTCCATACAATCCGAAGACACATTGTCAACACACAACCTCTGTGTAATCCATCTGACCCAGTCTTCTACTCATTATGAATTATAAACAAAAGAAATGCATACATGACCTCTAACAGACTTAGTTCGAATAACTCTCAGTAATTAAGTACGATTACGGAGTGTGAATGATCATAATATTTCACAGTGTGTACACCACTTCAAGAATTATGACAAACAGAAGCAAACATGTGGAGTATTTCTTGTGTCAAGTGTCACTTCCTATTTCAATTGCTCACGAAGAATGCAGTGTAATAATTGTTAATGGTCTAAACCTAGTAATGGTATGTCATGTCGTTAGCTTCCTTCCTATTAGCATAAATTTATACAGCTTTCATAAAACGTCCAGCTCATGTGACTTCTACGAAGTTTCTTGTACTAATGTCGTTTGTCGAATTATAGCAGTTCATTTTCCTATCTTAAAAATATAAGGCACTGAGCGTAAGCAAAACAAGCAATAGCAAGTAAATATACCAGTAGAGAACAGAATGTCAACAAGTGGATGCAGCACAATCCTTACAACGAGGCTCTGCCAAGCGAACAATCTATAATTAATCCAATAGTGTGACCTAAACTCTCCGTTTGTACACAGTATATCAGCATTTCTATACACCAAATTAAAGAGTAGGTATGACAACAACAGATATGTATAAATATGCAATCCATACGCATAACAGCAAACAGGTCATTAGCATCATATCAGCATAAGCAAATAAGTGTTCATATGTAATCTTAATAAGTAAACATGAAGGCGCAAGCAGATAAATCACAAAGTATAACTTACATACCTAACCACATCAGCACAATGAATCAGGCGACAATTATAATTTAAACAAATAAGCACTGCAGGCACATAATAAAAAAAAATATGACATCAGTGAAAAAGCAGTGCAGCCAAGCGATGCATAATATACACAAGTTACAACCCAGTTTATTAATAATCATTGTCAAAATCAGTTAACGTACGCAAGCACGTCGCTTCACAAGTAAATTCATAGAACATGAAATTAGCACAAAGTATGAATCACGTAATCGCGAGCAGCAAATTACGTCTAAAGTACGTACCTAAGCGGAAATATGTTACCTGAAAAATGAACTCAATTAACAGTTACCTTTTTTTTTAGTTTATCAGTTTCTTCTTTGAAATTACATTCTTCCTGAAAATTTCTCGATAGCAAGTCGTCTTAACGTCGGACACGCACAGAATTTACCTGAAGTTCTTAAATATTTTATAGAACCGTGTCCTGAAAAATACTGAATGTTAATAACATAATTCATCAAATCACTATAGCTTTATACTGAATTTAATCGGAGAAATTAGACTGTGTATTTGTTTACGGCTGTCAGTGCATTCGCACTGAGCGCTCGATCAGCTGTAGGCGCGTGACGTAGGAAGTAATTGTTTGCGGTCAACGACTGCCTTGTGCGGCGCGCAGACTTGACTGTTGCTTTGAGTATGTGCCGCCGCCAAAACACAGCGCGTTATCCTTGTACTCTCTGCGTGTTTACATGTAGCTGTTAGTTTCTCACACACATATACGAAAAACTGGTTCACTAATGACATTCAATGGGCTCCCAGAATCTAAAACTGCAGTGAACTTATTCTTACCCACACATACTTCAATAAAAGGATGTAAAAACGCGTCTACATTATTTTCCTTTTCGTCTAGCAAAATGTCTCTCATGTCTTCCAGGCGTACGTAGTGTAAAGTCGTAGTGTCATTACTTTCTGAACCGTCTATATTGCTGCCAGAAGCCGAAGCTGCAAGTCATTGTCGATTGTTTGCGTCACGTCTTTGAGTATTCGCGTCATTTCGCGGATCAATTTCTACGATTTGCACTTGTCTTTCTGAAGTTCTGTCACGTGGAGGATGCCAATTAGGTCCTTCCTGTCTGTTAGATGCAAATTCTTGGTTGTGTCTGTTATTAAAATTTCTGTTTTCCTATCTGTCTGCATAACTACTTCTTGTGTAATTTCGACTGTCACTTCTGAAATTATTGTTGTATCTACTACCCTGGTTATTTCTGTAGTAAGAATTTCTATTACTGTATGAATAATTTCTGTCCTGATGATACCGATTACTGTTTCCGTATGATTGATCATTCCGGTACGAATTACCGCTATTATAATTGTCTGTGTAATTTCTGTTAGAACGTCTGTTATTGTCATAGGGCTGGTATCTATTGTCCTGTCTGTTACGTCTGTCATTCTCAACATTACCCATATAACGCCCGTTCCGATCACTATCCCTTTTCTCTGAAAATCTATTGTAATTACTGTTACTGAAAAATTACAGGAGGTCCCATCGTCGTTGTCATACTCGAATTCTTGTAGCAAAGTCTTAAAAGTCTCAATGTCGTCTTTACATCTTCCGGCTAAAGCAATTTGTCTTATGGACTGTGGCAGCTTAGTTAAACAAATGCGAATTAATTCAGTCGGGCTATAAGGGTTGGACAGGAACTGATTCTTTCGAATCATGTCTTCAAAGTACTCTGCCGGCGTGCGGAACTCAGACTGTTTAAAATTACGCTGCATAATCAGACTATGTTTGACTCTGTCTTGTGTGTTTTCGGACGAATATGCCGATAGAAATGCATGATAAAAATCATTTGGATTATTACAATCTCTAATGAGTGCGTGCATCCGCGTCGCCGGTTCGTTTTCTAAATATCCACACATAAATTCCAGTTTGTGACTTAGTGGCCAGTTTGGTGGAAGTGCGTACATAAATTGATCTAACCATGCACATGGATGTATGTCATTCTTAGAATTGCGGAAGATCTTAAATTTCCAAACAGTCAAAAAGTGTTTATAGTCAAAGTTTTCGCCTCGTGGCGACAAAGACCTACCGCGTCTGTCCCAGTCCCAATGACGATTATTGTCAAGTTCGCGCGCCTGGCGCTCTCTTGTCGCATCCCGTAAATGAAACAAATTATTTTCTTCAAACCCCTCTGCTATCTGTGATTCCAAATTTCTTTTGCCGTCTTTTCCTACGATTTCGCCTTCAATTTGTTTGACTTGCTTTTTTAATACCTCAAATTCCCTTTTCACGCGTTCATTAAATTTTCCCTGATTTTCAACATGCTTATTTATGTTCTGATACTCTTCGGTTTCTGCAAATGGTAATGGAGCTGTATCATCCGAATCTCTGTCCCCATGTAAACTAAGATTTGTCAATTTATCTGAAATCTCCTCAACTCTTTCCGATAAGTCACCTATTTGTTCTTTCTGTTTATTTACGTCTTCCGTAAGTGTCGTGACTTGGGTTTCAGTATTGACACACTTGGTAGTTAACTGTTCATATTGTTGTGTTAGATTATTTAATCTGTCATTTGGTACAGATTCCTCAATTCTCTCAAATATTTCTTCCTTATCTTTTGCACGTTGTAAATTTAACTCTGAAAATTTCTGTACTATCACGCGATCTCTTTCTTCCTGTTCTCGGTCCTCTTCCTCTTGTCTAATTTCTGCTGCAATTAATCTATTATTGTGAGCATTCAAAATCGGTTGTACTTCTACTCTGATTTCCTTCTTTAATTCATCTTTCATTTTTTTGAAACATGTCCCTATTCGTGAGCCTAACCGTGTTTCCATTGTTCCCGTCTCAGTTTTAATTATCCCTATTTCTGTTTTAATTGTTCCTATCTCAGTTTTAATTGTTCCTATTTGTGATCCGTGTGAGTCTAACCGTGTTTTTAATTCAGATCCCAAATTTAATATTACACCCATCAACTGCTCCATATTAACTTGTTCGAAATTCTTTTCGCCCCTAACGTTTCCCGCGAAACCAACTTCTTTCGTCATAGCTGTAAAGCTATCTGTGTTCGATACTATTTCAGAATCTTCTATCGTTAATCTCGTATTCTGTGAATTTTCTAATTGAGAAAAATTTTGAAATGGTTCCGGAGTATTTTCCCGACTTATTACATTGTTTTCCACTTCATTATCCATCATACTGTTTTCCCCTGTTGGCGAGTTCGCCATATTAACAATTTCGTCATTCTCACTATTCATCATTTTTGCCTTTTTCATCGATCGCGTAATCATTTACAAAATATACAAAACTCGTCACTGTGCGAAAATTACACACAATGCCTCCATATCTCCAACAATACCATTTACATGAAATGTCTCCCTCAAACACGATCAATCGAACAATTGAAATAATTGCACTAAATTGTCAAACACGTATACAAGACAACAAATCAAATTCTGAGAAAAAATACCATTAGAAGAATGACAATTACCAAATCTACACATGCAAAATAGACTACAGATTACTACAACAATACTACTGTCTATTATTTTTACAATCTGAAGAATTCCAAGGGACGATCCTGGCAGGGTCGCCACGTGCATGGGGGCTTAATTATTTATTTTGAAAATAATTTTTAGTAGCTGTATGTCCGATTACGCTGTGTCTCGTAAACGGTTGGTCCTGACTAGTTTTTGTACGCAGTCTGACTGCATAGAATAACAACAAACAATGAAAGAAAATTTTCGTTAACACAGTTAATTAATTAAGTCCCCAGCAACTATAAAACCTACTAAACCAAAGCACAAGTGTAATTGTTCTGTGTGTGGGAGTGTGACTCAACGTACACATCTGGCACGGTTCTTCTCCAACAAGACAAGAATTTTTAAATACCAATTATACTGACGTGATAAAAGAAAATTAGAAATACTATAATTGCTCAAGGAAAGCAGCATTACACTCTAATACAAGAACACACGCCAGATGCTTTGTTGACTGAACCTGTAATGATGCATTATTTAGGACACTGAAATAATGAAAAAAAAGAAATGGAGTTTGTTACCTCATTTATATTGATGAAAATCACTCTAATCCTTACAATATATTTCCACACCGACTCTCTACTACCACATCTCAACAAGACTCTTCAGTATCACATCTCAGCAAGCACAGCCTACTAGCACATCTCAACAAACACTCCTCACTACAACATCTCAGCACAGACTACCCCGAGCCCTCGACAGGCACTGACTACTACGAGCTCTCGACAAGCACTGTGGAGGCGGCTTAATAATACTCTTTGGCGCAATCTCTGGCGCAGTGGCTCAGTGTAGCCACCTTTCACAATGCACGAGCGCATACAGCGCAAGCTGTGGCTCCTCTGTTCGGTCGATGTGACTGGGAAGTACTGTGCCATCAACCATACTCCGCAGATTTAAATCCTTATGACTTTGATAAGATTCCGAAGAGGAGGGAACCATTTCGTAGTATTCGCTTCACAACTGTTCCAGAGATTCGAGAGGCAGTAGACCGCTCCATTCGCACCAGCAACAGAACAGGCTCTGCTAACGGTATAGTACGCCTTCCACATAGCTGGCAACTGGTTCAGCACAACACTGGTGCCTACTTTGCGGGAGAGTAACAGGTGCAAACATGTAACTCATTTGTACCGGTTGTGAATAAATAGTTGCCACTATTTAAGTTCCAACCCTCGTATCTACACACATCAAAAAACGTTTTGCAACACATCGGTTCCTAGAGATGCAGAACCTGTTCAGAAAATTGGAAAAGAGATCAACATAAAAGTCCTTTCCGCCCTTTTCATTGCTCATGAAAACCACACATTGCATGTTGTACCACCATACAGCGAGACCTTCGGAGGTTGTGGTCCAGATTGTTGTATACACAGCTACCTCTAGTGCCGAGCAGTACGTCCTCTTGCGTTGATCCATTCCTGTATTCGTCGTGGTATACTATTCATAAGCTCCTCAACGCACTGCTGGTCCAGATTGTCCCACTCCTCAACGGCGATTCGGCGTAGATCCATCAGAGGAGTTGGTGAGGAAGGTCGTCCATAAACGGCTATTTCCAGACTATCCCAGGCGAGATCGTTAGGGTTCATGTCTGGAGGACATCTGGCCACTCTAGTCGAGCGATGCCGTTATCCTGATGGAAGTCTTTCACAAGATGTACACGATGGGGGTGCGAATTGTCGCCCATGAAGACGAATGCCTCGCCAGTATGCTGCCGATATTGTAGCACTATCGGTCGGAAGAGGGCATTCACGTACCGTGCAACCGTAACGGCGCCACACAATGTCACCCCAAAAAAGTAGGGAACCTCCACCTTGTTGTACTCGGTGTACAGTGTATCTAAGCTGTTCAGCCTGACCGGATTTCCTCCAAATACGTCCCCAACGATTATCTGATTGAAGGCATACGCGACACTCATCGGTGAAGAGAACGTGATGCCAATCCTGAGCGGTCCACTCGGCATGTTGTTGGGCCCATCTGTACCGCGCTGCGTGGTGTCGTGGTTGCAAAGATGGACCTCGCCGTGGACGTCGGGAGTGAATTTGCGCAACATGCACCTATTGTGCACCGTTTGAGTCGAAACACGACTTGTGGCTGCAAAAAAAAAAAAAAAAAAAAAAAAAAAAAAAAAAAAAAAAAAAAAAAAAAGAGCTTTATTGAACATGGTGGAGTTACTGTCAGGTTCCTCCGAGCCATAATTCGTAGGTAGCGGTCATCCACTGCAGTAGTGGCCTGAGAGAGGCGTGTCATCGACAGTTTCTGTCTCTCTGTATCCCCTCCATGTCCGAACAACATCGATTTGGTTCAGTCCGAGACGCCTAGACGCTTCCCTTGTTGAGAGCCCTTCTTGGCATAAAGTAACAATGCGGACGCGATCGAACCGCGGTATTGACCATCAAGGCATGGTTCAACTACTGGTAACAATATCCGTGTACCTTCTCCCTGGCAGAACGACTGGAACTGATCGGCTGTCGGGCTGCCTCCGTCCAATAGGCGCTGCTCATGCATGGTTGTTTACATCTTTGGGTGGGTTTGGTGCCATCTCTGTACAGTCAAAGGGACGGTGTCTGTGATACAATGTCTACAGTCAAAGTCCATCTTCAAGAGTTCTGGGAACTGGGGTGTTGCAAAACTGTTTTCGATGTGTGTGTATTTTCCAAAGGATTAGACGTACAAATAATACTTGTAGAACCGTAAACTCATAAAGTTTGCGTTTTCAACTATACAAATATTCTTTGAGTCCCCCTCTGGTCACACAACATACGTCCAAGCTGTAATCCGTTCCGTACACATCCACATACATACTCCTCAAGCTACTGCACTGTGCATACAGGACAGCCCCACCTACCACTAGTAGTCGTTTCCTGTTCCACTCGAAAGCATGGCGAAAGAAGAAAAAGGACTGTCTAGAAGCATATGTACGAGCCTTAATTTCCTGCATATTATCCTCGTACTTGTGAGGTAACGGGCAAGTCCTGGGATCCTGAAAGTGTTCTGAGTTCGGAGTTGGTGCGGCCACGCTGGGGTATCCCGGCGGGCCGCGTCTCGGCAGCAGCCACGTGGTGCCGAGCGTTAGTTGGGGTCCAGGGAGTGCGTGGCTGGGAATTCCACGTTGACGCTGTGACGAGGACTGTGCTTTGTGTCGATGAAGGAGATTTGTATGCCAGTAGTGCCAAAGATGGCGGACTTTGTGAGACCATAATGGCAGACATTTTTCAGTTCATATAGATATTAATAATAGCCAGATGAATCATGATACCTCAAAAAGAAACCTAGATTACCATTATTTGCACGACGATTCTGATGGTTTAATCATATTTTCAATATCTTCATTAATTTAAACTTAAGTATTTGACTGTTTATTATGCAAGTAAAACCCAGCAACGAATTTGCAAAATCTAAACGGCTCATCGGATTTCGTCAATCGACGTGTCTTTAGAAATCTATTAGCGTAAACCTAAATTGGTATAAATTATAGGCATGTAACATAAACAGTATATGAGCTATTGGATGTCAAAGTGGCCGATTATTATCGGTCGCGCCAAGCCATAAGCACCTCACAGTGACATGAAAAAACGGTAGCAGCATGCTTGTAAATATATTTATTCATCTATGTCTTTGTTTATATCCGACATATGCTAATCATGAAGAAATTGGTCAATTATTTACTGTGTTTTAGGAAGCACAGAGACATTAGGCTACTTTTGCTTGCTATTCCTTTGATATAAGTCTATATAACCTGTTTATTTATTTAAAATTTGTCTTAGAGCGTGTTAATGTGTCAGCCGTAGGAATATTCATTTAATTTCAAGTTATTTAAATGTAAATCCAGTATTTCGAATGTGTTTCAAAATGTTAGTGAGTGTGCGTTGGCTTGGAGACAGAGTGCAAGCCCTATCGACAATCACAGCGCTCGTTACTAGGGGAGGCGACTACCGAAGTGAATGGAGAGGGAGTTCGGAAAAGTGCGGAGCGAGACTGTACAGGAGAGAACACGGAAGGGACAGCTGGGCGTGGAAATGTGACGGGTTGTTGGAGAGACTTGGAGAGTGTGGAGTGGCTTGCACGTGGTCGAGGGAGATAGAAATATTACGGAGTGCCGACTTGTGCTCTTGTGTGAATTCTGTGGCTTCTGCAGTGAAGATGCGGTATGCGTTTAGAAATGAATATCTCGTGAGCTATGTTGTTCAAATGGTTCAAATGGCTCTGAGCACTATGGGACTTAACTTCTGAGATCATCAGTCCCCTAGAACTTAGAACTACTTAAACCTAACTTAAGGAGATCACATACATCCATGCCCGAGGTAGGATTCGAACCTGAGACCGCAGCGGTCGCGCGATTCAGGACTATATCGCCTAGAACCGCTCGGCCACCCTGGCCGGCAGCTATGCTGTTGTTCATAACTAATTACGTGAAGTAGGTACCTACTGTTTCCCTGTTATTCAACTTATATTTTATTTAATTGCTGGACCATCCACACCAGTAAGTGTTTTGCAGAAATGTACATTCTCAAAAGTACCTCTACTATCGTACTGATCATTTAAAGTCGTTAAATATAGTACCTACAGATTTCATTTAATTGCAACCTTGTATTTATAAATTTCTACGTTACATTCGCAATTGGCGAGTGATAGGAACCTCCGACCATTCGATTCATGTGTATATTCATATACTGTAGACTGAGCAGTATTTGGCTTGTAATGCGGCAACTACGTATCCCAGCCCCTAGACAACGAAGCCAGCCAAAACTTTCAATATTTGAACACTGAGTCAGAGGGTACATAGTTGAGGGCCACCACCTCATGACATCACTTTCCAATTCATTTATTTGAAAGCCTGCATGCTCCTTATACGACACGTGCGATGGCGGCAGTGGAATCGTTGTACAGTCGACCTCACATTCCGGTTCCCTAAATTTCCGCAATAGTGCCTCGCAACAAGAGCGTCGTCTTCTCTCCGGGGATTCCCATTTGATTTCACGAAGCATGTCCGTAATACTTGCGTCTTTTTGGTGCATCCTTCCGGTAACAAATGTAGCAGTACGCCTCGGACTTCCTTCGGTGTCTTTCTTTAATCCGAAATGGCGCGGATGCCAAGCACCCTAACAGTAAATAATGGGTCGTGTTAACGTTCAATGTGCGGTGTCCATTATGGATGACCTTCACTTCCCCAGAGTTCTCTCAATAAACTAAGTCGAGGATTCGCCTTGCCCACTATCAACCTGACGTACTCACTCTACTTCATATCGCTTTACAAGGTTACCCATATATATATTTAATCGATGTGACTGCCTCAGACAGCACGCTACGTAATCTAACGTTGCAGGATTGTTTCTGCAACACATCCGCATTAACTTATATTTTTATTGACATTTAGAGCAAGCTTCAGTTCAGCACAACAACTTTATGTCTATGTCATCTTGTATCCTCATACCGTGCTTCAGCTCCGACACATTCCCGTACACCGCAGCATCTTCAGCAAACTCCTTCAGATCATTTGTGCGTATAGAGAAGAACAGCGGTCCTGTCACACTCCTTTCGGAAATCCTGACGATATCCTTGACTCTTATGAACACTCGGCGTCAGGGACAACTTACTGGATCCTAATGCTTAATAAGTGTTCGAGCGACTGACATAAATATATAGGAACATAAACACATGCTCAGACGTTCATCACCAGCCTACTATGGGGCGCTGTGTCAAATGCTTTCCAGAAATCTAGGAATATGCAGTTTTCCTGATCCACGCCATTCGAAGTTAGTAGGATAACTTGTGAGAAAAGGCGAGCCGAGATGCTTTTCAAATCCGTGCTCTTCTGTAACAAGAAAGCTTATTATGTTGGAACTCAAAAGTGTGTTCAAGAATTCTGTAGCAAATCGATGTTAACTATATTTGTGTGTAGTCATGTGGGTACTTTCCTTCACTATCCATGCCTTCTGCATCAAAGACCTGTCGATGGTCACCAGAGCGGCACTGATGTTTTCTTTGGACTGTTCCAGCGTTCTTGACAGTGAGAGTACGTTTTTCTACCTGCAAAGATAAAAGTCAGAAGGCATTATGTCACTCGACACGGGGGGTGGGGCATTAGAGCAGAGTCACATCATGTACAACGATGCTGAATTTTGCCGTTTAGGTAGCAATGCACATCGCTTCTCCAATGATGGTGGTGCCTCGACTTGTTGGAAGATGGAATTCTTTGAACCAGCCGTCCATTGTGGAAACAACCAGAACTGAAGCATGTCAAGGAAAGTGGTACTCATCATAGCCTACTCATAGAATATAAAGGAACAGTACGGTTTCGTCTTTTGTGATACCGCACAGAAAACATTAACCTCTCGCAAGTGTCGTTCATCCGCCACAATTTCATCAGGATTTTCAGTACCCCACACTTTCACGTTGTGGTGATGGAAAGTTGTTTCGTCGCCAACGGAAAACTGAGCACACCGTCCACATGTTTCCAGTTTTAATTGTTGCACAGGCTGCAGAAGGTTCGGTTTGTAATGTAAGCGCCGTCGCACAGTTTTCCACACAATTGCTGCGGTATTCCTAGTTCGAGGCTTCTGTGGACAGTTCATTATTTTTGCACTGCGCAAGAAACTTTCCCTCGCACTTTCCAGGGTTATATCGGACAAACTTGATCTGCTGCTACTTTCATGTTCGCAGAGATAACCAGTATTCCTAAATTATCGATAGCAACGCACAATGATCTGTTTACAAGGGTATTCTTTCAATAATTCCTTCTGAAAGCATGTTACGTTATTGAATTGGATAAAATTCTCGCACATTCCAATACACAAAAATTCTTTTCTTTGTTTGTTCCAATACTGTAAAGGCACTGCACTCGTAACGTCAACTGGTGGCCACAATCCAGACTGGGTGACTTCACGGTTCTATTCATGCATCAATCATATTTGTACATGTAATACATCATAAGACCAAATAAAGAAAAACACGTGGGATCGGCAACTGCTAAGGTTACAAGACATGCTATTCTGTAAATTTGGAAATTATTGTATACAGTAAAAGTGAAGATATCTGTTGGAAGTAATCATCACAGTACCAGTTACACATCACAGAAAACGTTTGTGCTGCCAGGATATCGGCCTACAAAGTTCGAGTAATTTGCAATGAAGATGGTCACACGGTGACCGAAATCGATGTGTAAAATAAAGGATTTCAATATTTACCACCGACGCTAACATTTATCCAAAATTTGTTAAATACCTACGCACTACGAGGGAGTTATGTAAAGTGATCACCAATTGATATTGAAATAGGTGTCGGCGGAGAAATGGAAACAGTAGCCTTTGGAGGCTGATGGGTGAAAATGTGACGCTGCAGTGGAATTTCATCCCTTAGCTGGCAAGGATGGTAAGCAGGGGATATGGCGATACTGGGACACAAAGCCATTGGGAACTTCATTCCGTGTACTCAGTTGGACAGTAACCATACCTCGCAGACAGGCAAGTGGACAATGTACAGAAATGTCAGAATTTCAGGCAGGGCATGTAATTAAGCGCCAAGACACCGGCTGGGGTAATTGACGAATCGCTCTACACTTGAATAGGAGCGCTGCAACTATTCGACGATGTTCGCAGGACTGGGTGAACCGTAGCCAAACTCAGCGTCAAGAAGGACGTGGTCGACCTGGGGAGACGACGGAACGTGAGATCGAGCAGTAATCGTTGAGGCCGCCACAGCCCCGGATTCACCCTCATCATCGGTCCAACGTGCAGTTGGTGTTTCAGTGAGCACAAGAACCATTAGTAGGCGACTTACAATAAAGGGGTTCAGCTCACTAAAGTTGACCTCTGTAGACCAACAAGCCCGTTTGCAGTGGTGTCGGGCAAATTCGGCCTGGATTCTCACTGACTGGAGTAGAATTCCCTTCAGTGATGAGCCCCGCTTCGAACTGAGCACCGATCACCGGGGAAGGCGCGTCTGGCGACCAACCAGACTGTCGCCCGCCAAACAGCCCAACAGCGGGCACCCTTACAGAATGACGCTACGTCGACGATATTCTAGGACCCGTTTCCGTGGCCATCTTGACGAGCTATCCTGGGTTTATATTTCAGCTCGACAATGCTCGCCAGCACACGGTGAGAGTTCCTACTGCTTGTCTTGGTGCTTGCCAAACCCTACACTGGCCAGCAAGTCCGTTGGTCCGTCCCAAGTTGAGAACGTTTCAAGCGTTACGGACGGGGCCGTCCAACAGTCTCGGGGTTTTGACGCTCTAACGCGATATCCCCCAGGAGGGCACCCAAGAACGCTGTCAAGCAATGGTACGCCGACTAACCGCCTGCATAAGGGTCACAGTTGGACCGACGCCTTATTAACCTGCTCAGTTTGTGACGCCCTTTCTCTTGAACAAATCATTCAGTCTTTCTTAAATATTAATCATTTGTCTCTACATACGCATCACGTCTACCAATTTCCGTTCCATTCGGAAAGCTGCTTCGTGGTGTGTGTTTTCTTCTCTTCTTCTTTGTTTCCTAGAATGAACGTTGGAAAATACGGACTTTGAAAACGAATGAATCACATATTACAGATCTGTAAATGGTGCCCAAGACCTATTATCACTGTCCGTGTGAATAATTGTGTTGCTACAAACAAACTCATTTCGTGAATTAGGTTATGTGACGATGCTACAGTAAATACGCGTTTCTCTCAGGATACTAGTTTGGTGAGGCCGTTTACACCCCGAATGCAACCGAGTGTGGTGCTCCTGAATGCGTTTCTCTTGTTCATGTGGCAGTCGTAGAATCATCGAGCGGCACCATCGCGGAACAATAGACCGCAAACTCTACAGGTCACGATCCCGCCGCTGTGGAACTCTGACGCGTGTTGCTGGACGCTTACATATCTTACACGAGGCGTAACATGATCACCTTGAAAACTGTTATATCCTAGCCAGTAATGCCACCCGAGCCCGCTGCCAAAAAGGTTGGCAGCATCAAAGTCCGGACGCCGTCCGCATAAGCAGCGCCAGCGAGACAGGAAACCGCCGCAAGTCTGCGCGCGCCACCGCTGGCTTCTGGCTTCTTAAGCGCTGGAGTCGCGAGCGCTAGGACAGTTCTCCATTCGCCGCTCTGTTGTATACTCGCCACCGAATTGTGTACTTGCTAGTCAGTCGTGTGTTCATCGCAGCAGAGTTGTTGTTTGTCGTCAGCCGACGCTGACCTAGCCGCTCCGACTCGAACTAGACAGATTTCTGTAGACACGGAGTTCACTACTGTGTTGCTGTATCTTCGTTAATAAAGATAAGTACCGACTTTTATTTAATCAGAGTGTTTGGGTTTTCATCTTTCTGTTCACTGTTCCAGCGGACCGGTCGGCCCGCTATTAAAAGTGTGGCGGTGACTTCGTAAGCCGTTTCTACAGCGAATTGCTTGTCGCTACGAACACCGCCACAAAAAAAACGACCAAGATTCAAATGTGATTTCTGTAAAAGACACCTACGGCGTAATATTGCCCTATACGCTGAGAAAGGATTACGTGACTGCTATCTCAACTGTGCAGCAGCTTATAGAAACATATTGCACACTTTACACAATTTCATTCTTCTTTCATCCTGCCTACATGATCAGTGACCACCAGTGAAGATGTTAAGCCATAAAGTAAGTGCGAATTTGATCAGGAGAGTAATTTTCCGTGTATGCCTTTTAAAACACTGTGTTTGCTTCAATCAAATGATAAAATGTATCATATTCCCTTAAAATTATCTGTTGATTGTGGATTGTGGATATCTCTAACATGGTTGATGGTTGTGTGTGTGTGGAGTGTGTGTGTGTGTGTGTGTGTGAGTGTGTGTGTGTGAGTGTGTGTGTGTGTGCGTGTGTGGGTGTGTGTGCATGTGTGTGTGTGTGCGTGTGTGTGCGTGTGTGTGCGTGTGTGTGTGTGTGTGTGGGTGTATGTGTGTGGGTGTGTCTGCGTCTGTGTCTGTGCGTGTGTGCGTGTGTATTCTGAAAGCCATGTAGTAGTCCCAAGAATATTGATAATCAAGCCCTGATACTTTCACCTTATGCAAAATGTATAGCTCCATTGTCCACGAGAAACAATTCAGAAACGCTATCTGACTAGGAAATTCATTAGAAAATAGGAACACAACACACAGACTTTTATAAATATAGTACTTCGAGAAGAAACGATTCTGTGCATCCAATAATTGTATATTGCCCAATAACGCTATCGAGCTCCTCATTTGAGTGAATACAGAGTTGGTATACAGAGAAAAGTTTAACTTCAGAGTGAACCTTTAAACCTGTGAGTAACGAAATCTATGTTAAACGAAGATATTGCAATTCGCTGATGTGAATTACTACATTGTTTTGTAAATAACAGGAGAGCGATTTGCCTCCTATCTTTTGTTAGCACTTCTCCTTCGTTAGCCTTCTTGCTCTCAGCAGCTTAGTATGTAAACGTCTTTGTATTAATATTAAAGGAAGTGAATAATAATTTATGTAATCTATATCTTGGCTTGCCTTTCGCTTTCAAAACATTGTGTTAACCCTTGTCAGTAATGATACCAAAATTTATGTTTTTCAGTGCACCTGAAGTTTGCGTGCTTTGCTACAGAATCAATAAAACAGAGTGGCACTCTGTTTCGTTTACTTTGTAGCAGAGGACGCCACCGTCCAGTTCCTTTTATGGCGGTGGCCTGCTAATGATTTGAGCCTATTTCACTTGTGAAGATGACAGTTAAAACTGCCGAAAAATGGTAAAGGGAGTCTGATAAAGGTTTTCTTCTGAAGTTGACGACTGACTTTTTATCATTATTGTAACTGACAGTTACTTAGAATTTTGTGTGGCATGGCAATTTTTAATGGGAAGTGGCGAAGTAACCACCCTTCACACCCATCACAGACACACCTACACACTCTGGTCTGGTGAAAACATAGAAAGTTTAGTGAACTTAAGACTGTTGAGTCTACCATTATTAATACACTATAACAAGCATAACTGAGAGATTTATTGTTCATTTATGTTCATGTATTTGTAAGTAAACCTGAAGTTATTAAAATGAACCGACATAACATGGAAGTCCGCCTACCCTCATTCTCACTGGAGCACGGATAACGAATACGTAAAACAAGTGAAAAAGTCACTGAATTAATATTTAATACTTAGTGTAATTATTAGTTACGCGATGAATCTGAATTGGTTAGTGCTAAATGTGAATCAAATGTTGATATTTGAGACTAGCAAACCAGGAAATCCTTCGCAATTGCTAAACGGGTATGGGAGCTGGAACACTGTCTTCGTCTACGTCTCTCGTCTCTGTCTGTCCATCGCCACCTTCACACTACTCTCTCTGTCCATCTCCACTTCCTCTCCCTTTTCTGTAAGCATCACCTCCTCCTCACTCTCTCTGTCGTTCTCCTCCTCCCCTTCTCCTCCTCCATTCCCCACTTTATGTTTATTTCTTCTCCCTTAACTGTCCACATCTTTTTCCCCCTCTCTCTGACTTTTAGCCTTGTTCATTGATGTTGCCAAGAGAACCTTGACTGAGAACTGAAGTCGTTAATCAATTGGGATCATTGGCATATGGAGTGTGAAAGACACCTCACCCATATTCTATCGTAAGAATGGCAGCATCAATGACAATATTTTGCTTGGTTTTACTCTGCGAATGGGTGTTATTACAAATTTTCAGATGATTCAGATTTCGTAGAAGTATTCTAATCATAAGTCAGTAACGCATCAACACGTTTCCTTCTTTCTGTGGAGACTGCCTGCCACTGATAAAACGAAACAACACGTAGTTGTGTAAATAAATTTTGTTTGAAAATATACATATGAAGAAATAATATACACAGTAGAGACAATTTGTCTAACTGTTTTAAGTGCCTTGATCTAGTACTTAAAACTGGCTGTGCGAATCAAAACGACAGATTCTCACAGCACAAATCAGCACTGTTTACTCGCTATCAGTTTTAACAGAAAACCTGTACAGCGTTGTTTAATATACATATATATATATATATATATATATATACATTAAAATGATCATTAACGATCGATCATTCGAAATGCTACAATCTTTAAGATTATATATATATATATATATATATATATATATATATATATATATATATATATCTGAATGTATATTACGATAATGTGCAAAAATATGAAGTAAATCGATAAACTACTGTTTGAGATTTCTTCTAGCACCATTTACCTTTGCAACTTCCACATATATTTGCATTATATATATTTAAAAAGTATAGCAGTATCATGTGAAAATTTGAGGTAAATCGGTAAAGAACTTATCGAAATCTCTGCTAACAACATTTCTTCCTTATATATTAAAAGTGTATCTACATATAATATACATTTAAAAACATATAACTAATCTCTGTCCAAACATTTAGTAGAAAAATTGCGGCAAAATTCTGAAGATTATCTGTCAAGTACTTCACGAGACTTTTGCTAATGATGTTTCCATTTTAAACAGTGCACATATTTAAAGTATGTATAACATACATTTCTTATATATTATATGTTTTAAAAAATGGTAACGTATATCCATTTAGATGTTTATTAGAGTTGTTGTTGTTGTTGTTGTTGTTGTTGTGGTCTTCAGTCCAGAGACTGGTTTGATGCAGCTCTCCATGCTACTCTATCCTGTGAGAGGCTTCTTCATCTCCCAGTACCTACTGCAGCCTACATCCTTCTGAATCTGTTTAGTGTATTCACCTCTTGGGCTCCCTTTACGATTTTTACCATCCACGCTCGCCTCCAGTACTAAATTGGTGATCCCTTGATCCCTTAGAACATGTTCTACCAAGCAATTCCTTCTTCTAGTCAAGCTGTGCCACAAATTTCTCTTCTCCCCAATTCTATCAATACCTCCTCATTAGTTATGTGATCTACCCATCTAATATTCAGCATTCTTCTGTAGCACCACATTTCGAAAGCTTCTATTCTCTTCTTCTCCAGTCTATTAATCGTCCATGTTTCACTTCCATACATGGCTACATTCCATACATATACTTTCAGAAAAAACTTCCTGACACTTAAATCTATACACGATGTTAACAAGTTTCTCTTCTTCAGAAACACTTTCCTTGCCACTGCCAGTCTACATTTTACATCCTCTCTACTTCGACCTTCGTCAGTTATTTTGCTCCCCAAATAGAAAAACTCACTTACTACTTTAAGCGTCTCATTTCGTAATCTAATTCCCCCAGCATCACCCGATTTAATTCGACTACATTCCATCATCCTCGTTTGGCTTTAGTTGATGTTCATCTTATATCCTCCTTTCAAGACACTGTCCATTCCATTCACCTGCTCTTCTAGGTCCTTTGCTGTCTCTGACAGAATTACAATGTCATTGGCGAGCCTCAAAGGTTTTATTTATCGTCCGTGGATTTTAATTTCCTTCTCCGAATTTTTCTTTTGTTTGTTTTATTGCGTGCTCAATATACAGACTGAATAACATTGGGGATAGGATACAACCCTGTCTCACTCCCTTCCCAACCACTGCTTCTCTTTGATGCCCCTCAACTCTTATAACTGCCATCTGGTTTCTGTACAAGCTGTGAATATCCTTTCACTGCCTGTATTTTATCCCTGCCACCTTAAGCAGTTGAAAGAGAGTATTTCAGTCAACATCGTCAAAAGCTTTCTCTAAGTCTACAAGTGCTAGAAAGTTTGGGGTCAGTATAGCCTCACGTGTTCCAACATTTCTACGGAATCCTAACTGATTCGTTAATTTTCACATCTGTCAACATTTTCTGTCCTTGAGATAGGAATTGTTATACTCTTCTTGAAGTCTGAGGGTATTTCACCTGTTTCACGTATCTTAGTCACCAGATGGTAGAGTTTTGTCAGGGCTGGCTCTCCCAAGGCTGTCAGTAGCTCTAATGGAAAGTTGTCTACTCCCAGGGCCTTTTTTCGACTTACGTCTTACCCCTAGTGATATAATACTCTACATCCTTACATTTGTCCTCTAGCCATCCCTGCTTAGCTATTTTGCACTTCCTGTGGATCTCATTTTTGAGATGTTTGTATTCCTTTCTGCATGCTTTATTTACTGCATTTTTATGTTTTCTCCTTTCATCAATTCAGTTCAATATATTTTCTGTTACCCAAGGATTTCTACCAGCCCTAAAAATTTAAAGTCAATCGGTTAAGATATTTTCAAGATTTTTGGTAACAACATTTCCCCAGCTCTGTGTAAAAATCTGAAGTGAATCAACTAATAAAATTTTGAGATTTTTGGTAATAACCATGTCCTTATTCATAGTATATACGAGTACATAGTTATGCATTACACATAATGAAAAAACAATACGTGATCCATGTCCACCCAAACGCTTCGTTGGGTATCATGTAAAAATTTGAAGGAAAGCAGTCAATAACGTTTCGAGAATTTTGGTGACAATGTGCAACTACGACCTGTGTCTCTGTAGTTGTATAGATTTATCAACCATATATACTAAAAAGTTATGTCGTGTATGTGCGTCTGAACATTTATTGCAGTATTTTGTAAAAATCTGAAGAACGTTGAGAATCTCTCGAAATTTTTGACAATAATGTTTCTTTTTTATGTAGTGTGCATATTTGTATGTACCACGTATATTAGTAAATATTTGGCATTTCTCTTTGCAAACGTATGTCATAGTATTGTGTAGGAATCTGAAGCAAAGAGGTCAAGAATTTTGGAAGATTTTTGCCAAAACATTTCGGCTTTATATAGTAAATATAAAAATATCTACCATACATAAAAAAATATGTAGCCAATGTCAACCCCGACATTTATTAGTGTAACATCTAAACTAAATCGGTCAAATATTTTTCGAGATTTTTGGTAACAATGTTAAACGATGACTTGTCTTTGCATAGTAGTATAGATAAGACTATTGTCGATTAAGAGAGACTTAAAATGTTCATATTAGATACAGTTAAACATACCTGAAGGAAGCTTACGATAGTGAATGAGAAATACGTATTACTCTTACTCACTGATTATATGGGTTGAGTGCAATATGCTGCTAGGCATGACTCTGCTTGCGGTATGAAAGTTATCAGCAGACTATATATTTATGTAAACAATAGTTGTAATGTGATCCAAATACAAACATTCTAGTGTTCAAAATTTTAATTGGTCATCACACAGTAAGACTGAGAAGAAGGATTTCACTATGTAGATCAAGAAACAACATGAAGAGATATATATTTTTTTAGGCAATTTGATGTAATACATAAGAAAAATGGAAATCGGCCTTCTGTAAGATTTTTGTACTGTATATTCACAGGAAAGTAATGGAGCTGTGACACTGGTCTATTCGTTCCAGAAACTCATACGATGTGGGAACTTTATTAGATGATCTAATGCTTAAGGCAGGTTTATTATCACTGGAAGCGTCTTTCCAGCACTTCTGGAGTCACTAAATCACAATTATGGATAATGAGAAGGTTCTGCAGACACAAACCTGTGTGTATTCACATATTTATGATACCGCAAGCAGCTGTAAAAGTGACTTACATATAGTACTCGTCAAACCTAGATTTAAGTGAATAAAGCAAGTTTGTATTACTACGATTTCACTGCTTCTCACGATGTTTGAATTTGCTCAGCCTTCAGCCTTGATTTTCTTACTGTTAATTTCCCTATCCGTGTTCCCATGTATTTACTAAATCTAATACTTTATGAGATGGTTAGACTCGTCATCTGCCCATAAATGGTTGTAATGTGAAGCAAGGATACATGTTCGTTGGGTCTCATTCGTAACTAACGTGAGAAGATGATCCTTAACTCATGCGTTTGAAAATACATTAATAAAGAATATTTAAATAAAGACAGTAGGGTTATGTGGGGAAAAATGGTTGTTGTTGTTATGGCCTTCAGTCCTGAGACTGATTTGATGCAGCTCTCCATGCTACTCTATCCTGTGCAGGCTTCTTCATCTCCCGGTACCTACTGCAGCCTACATCCTTTTGATTCGGATTAGTATATTCATCTATGGGTCTCCCACTACGATTTTTACCTTCCACGCTGACCTCCAATATTAAATTGGTGATCCCTTGATGCCTCAGAACATATCCTACCAACAGACGCCTTCTGCTAATCAAGTTTTACCACGAATTTCTGTTCTCCCCAATTCTATTCAATACCTCCTCATTAGGTATGTGATCTACCTATCCAATCTTCAGCATTCTTCTGTAGCACCACATTTCGCAAGCATCTATTCTCTTCTTCTCCAAACTATTTATCGTCCATGTTTCATTTCCATACATGGCTTCACTCCATACAAATACTTTCGGAAACGACTTCCTGACACTTAAGTCTCTGCTCGATGGTAACAAATTTCTCTTCTTCAGAAACACTCTCCTTGCCTCTGCCAGTCTACGTTTTACATCCTCTCTACTTCGACCTTCGTCAGTTATTTTGCTCCCCAAACAGCAAAACTCACTTACTACTTTAAGCGTCTCATTTCCTAATCTAATTCCCTCAGCATCACCCGATTTAATTCGACTACATTACATTATCCTCGTTTTGCTTTCGTTGATGTTCATCTTACATCCTCCTTTCAAGACACTTTACATTCCGTTCAATTGCTCTTCGAAGTCCTATGCTGTCTCTGACAGAATAATAATGTCATCGGTGAAGCTCAAAGTTTTTATTTCTCCTCCAATGATTTTAATACCTTACATGGGGGGTAGGCTACAACCCTGTCTTACTCCCATCGCAACCACTGCTTCCCTTTGATGCCCCTCGACTCTTATAACTGCCATCTGGTTTCTGCACAAATTGTAAATAGCCTTTCGCTCTCTGTGTTTTACCCTTGCAACCTTAAGAATTTGAAAGAGAGTATTCCAGTCAACATTGTCAAAAGCTTTCTCTAAGTCTACAAATGCCAGAAACGTACGTTTGCCTTTCCTTAATCTAAGATAAGTCGTAGGGTCAGTATTGCCTCGCGTGTTCCAATATTTATACGGAATCCAAACTTATCTTCCCTGAGGTCGGCTTCTACCAGTTTTTCCATTCGTCTGTAAAGAATTCGCGTTAGTATTTTGCTGCCGTGACTTATTAAACTTATTAATTTCCAGATCTGTCAACACCTGCTTTCTTTGGGTTTGGAATTATTATATTCTTCTTGAAGTCTGAGTGTATTTCACTTGCCTCATACGTCTTGCTCACCAGATGGTAGAGTTTTGTCAGGACTGGCTCTCCCAAGGCCGTCAGTAATTCCAATGGAAGTTGTCTACTTCCGGGGCCTTGTTTCGACTCAGGTCTTTCAGTGCTCTGTCAAACTCTTCACGCAGTATCGTATGTCCCATTTCATCTTCATCTACATCTTCTTCCATTTCAATAATATTGTCGTCATGTACATCGCCCTTGTATAGACCCTCTATATACTCATTCCACCTTTCTGCTTTCCCTTATTTGCTTAGAACTGGGTTTCCATCTGAGCTCTTGATATTTATACAAGTGGTTCTCTTTTCTGCAAAGGTCTCTTTAATTTTCCTGTAGGCAGTATCTATCTTACCCCTAGTGATATATGCCTCTACATCCTTACATTTGTCCTCTAGCCGTCCTTGGTTAGCCATTTTGCACTTCCTGTCGATCTCATTTCTGAGATGGTTGTATTCCTTTTTGCCTACTTCATCAAACCTACTTCAGCATAACCCCTATTTGATTTTGTATTTATAACCCTGTATTCACCTGACCAGAAGTCTTGTTCCTCCTGCCACCGAACTTCACTAATTTCTACTATATCTAACTTAAGATTATCCATTACCCTTTTTAAATTTTCTAACCTACCTGCCCGATTAAGGGGCTCCGGAACGCCCTATACTTGCAATGTTAAAATAACGCTTATAAATTACATCTTTCCTCACAAAGTATTTGAGGTAGGAAGTTGAACTTTTTACAGATTATTTATTGGAATATTGGCTACAACTTAACACAAAGATTTTACAAAATTTCAGTTCAGTTATTAAAGATGATTTTTTTTCAATTGTAACGAAAATTCACAACATTTTTTTGCAATTTTTTATTTATATATTCAAAAATATACAGTTTTTTGGAAAAAGGCTGTGTTAAATTATGCAGAAGGTACTGTGTAACATTTACTGAAAGTTTGAAACAAATATGTTTGGAAGATCCTTAGAAAACATGTAATTAGTATGAGAAAATAAAAGTTTTGGGGATCGAGCGACAAAGATTGGATTAACTTTTTAGTGCATTCCAGGTCCATAGGATGGATTATCTTCATCCTCTGCAAACTCCTCCTCCAGCTTCCTCTTGTTCCTCCTCCTGTTTACTCTTGCTTGTATTTCTAGACTCTTTACAGCCCTGTCTGCAGCCCGAAGGCGTTCCTTGTCTAAAGCAAGCATCGCTCGTACCATGTTAGAACCTATCTTCATTCCCATATTTCTAAATACCTTGCACCTTACAATGTTGCCATCATTGAAAGTCGCAACAGCATCATACACACCAAAGTGAAGTGTTTCTATTCCAACAAATACAGTCTTGGGGATTATCGACCATATAACACTATTTACACTTTCATTGGGGTTTTGAGTTTTTCCGTGAATACACTTTTTCAACAGTTCAGGTGCTGCTAAGTCTCTGAAAATAGGTTTTATCACCTCCATTATTGCATGAGGCAGACTATGCTTATGAGTATACACTTCACCAGTTAGCAATCCTTTGTTATATTTACACCAACTGTCTTCTTCTTTGGGACACAAGCTATGTTGGGGATTTTCATCGGTTGAAGAAGTATGAAAAAAAAGAGCCCAAACAGCCTTCTTCATTTCGTCGACACTTTGTGTATTTTGCCTAATAGCCATTCCATAATAGTTCTGTAGTTTGTCAATTACACTGTCAGTTAACCTTCCCTTCCCATCCAACCCTTTACCATCACTGAGTTTTTGTTTTTTGTACGAAGCTTTCAGTCGCCGAAGTCTTGTTCCCATTCACTTCTGTACGTTTCCAATACACTCAAATTTCTGCACTACAACATCATCACCATAGGACTTCAGTCCTTGAACATGTTTGAAACTTTTAGAATCACCGTCACCAAGGTAATTAACATATCGCACTTTATCACACGCCTCAGAACGCTGGAATTTACTGGCAACACCAGCCACTTCCATTCCTCCACTACTGCCACTATAGTTAGCTTTGCAATTATTTTCATGTGTACCTTTATATTTTTGTGGACATCTACAATACTTTGATATTACTGCTACATCTAAAACTCTCCCTGTATACATACTGGTGGCAGATACTACACCATGAAGAGATGTGTGTCCCCGTTTATGCCAGGTACCATCGAACGCTGCAGTCAAATCTCTGTTACCATTATTTTCCATTACTGCCTCTTCCACAGCGTTCTTCATAGATTCTATACAGACATCTTCTAATTTAGACCCTATTAATTTATTATAGGTCGTAAACTTGGTTGGGGGATTTGGAAGATTCATGATGCCACAGAAAATTGCACCTGCAGTAGCACCCTTACCAACTGAACGCAAGGAATAAACAAACCTAATGTTGTGTTCGTAGATTTTGCTACCATTTTCTTCAGTTGCAGTTACTGCAGCACTGTTCCAAAAGGTGGTCATGTATGAACACTTATCACATTTCAGTTGTATTTCACTAGCAAGTCCTACGTGCTTTATTATGGAGAGTTCCAGACCAACTTCACTACAATGAATACATCTTACACAATTTGAAAAAATTCCTTTGAGAACCGACATATCAAATATTTCATTCACATCCGATTCGCCCATAAAACATTCATAGTTTTCACTCATTGAACCAAGCTTCTTCTGTGAAGTATTTTCTTACCCACTTTGACTGCTATGGGCAGGTGTACTTGAGAGGTTAGGTTCACTCACTTGGTTATCGTCTTTATTGTTTACAGTAATAACACATACCTTTGGCTTTCCAACATTTCTCCTTATCTTAAAAGCCTTCAGAGGATGTCTAATAACTTTGCTTTTACTCATTATTATACTTCAACAAAACAGAGACTCAAGAAACAGAATTAATTACGAATATTTTCGAGATAACGACAGAGTAAATAAACATGAAACAATTGACAATCACACCAGCGATATATATTGAACCATCACAGGTTAGCCACAACACATACTTTATCTCACATCATTAAAATGTACCTGATGAACACGGACGTTAATAATAACACCATTTGACAGCAGTTTAACAGCGCCACAGTGGGTCACGCCCATGTAGAACACATTTCAAAAAAAATTTAAAAATTGTTGTAGTGTTCGGAATTGAATAAATTATATATCTATTAAAAGGTAATAGTCTGCAGATTCAGAAAACGCAAAAAAGTAAAAATTGAACTTTTCATGATTCTGAGCCTTTCCGGAGCCCCTTAAGGGATCTGACATTCCATGCTCCGATACGTAGAACGCCACTTTTCTTTCTCCCGATAATGACGTCCTCCTGAGTAGTCCCCGCTCGGATATCCGAATGGGGGACTATTTCACCTCTGAAATATTTTACTCAAGAGGACGCCATCATCATTTAACCATACATTAAAGCTGCATGCCCTCGGGAAAAATTACGGCTGTAGTGTCCCCTTGCTTTCAGCCGTGAAAATGGTATAAACTATAAAATGTGAAATCATTGGACTATCATGATGTGAGTTCAGTTTCTGGGCTTTTGAAGAAATGACGTGATGTGAAAGTGGTGAACGCTACAAAAGTAATGACGGCATAGTCTGAGTTGTGTTGCAGTGTGTTGCTAGGAACTGCAAAACAAAGTAAAAAAAAAGTTCCAGCACTTGTTTGCAGGCAGTCGCCAGAGGTGTATTCAGCAGTGGGTCGCCTGCTGCTGCTGTAGTACAAGCTTTGTGACGATGTTATACGACGTGAAACGCGACATATACTTGCCCGATGTGAAAGCAGTGACACTGAAGATTGCACCGTTACGACGCGCAAGAATTGGCAATCGGGGCCCAACTGCTGCTGTGCTTAGCTATCCGCCGGATTGTTGCTGTGAACACTTGGCATGCTGGCGTTGTTGAACGAGAAAGCACGTTTTGAAAGCTGGTGGTACGTGCCGATAAGACACTAAAGAAATATGTGATAAAGACTTTAAATAAAGTAATGACTTTACTTCAACAACTAGTTCGCCACGAACTTCAGTAACTGAACTCTGTGGAAAGAAAAGTGATGCATTACAAAATTTGACGTACGAAACAATTTTCTTCGCCCCCCAAGGAGAACACCAATCCATCCCACGTGCGACCGTGTGCCATACTTAAAAAAGCACTTATTTGTAGTCTAATTAAACTTTCTTTCATTGTACTATAGATGACCTATCATGCCTACTGTTCGATTGCGAACTTTCCTGCCCAAAAGTCTAATCACCCACATGGTCCAATTACATCCGACAACACCACCTTAACCAAATCCTCAGTCTGTCATATCTGATCGTTCAGCAGTAACCCTCAACCAGTAACCACAACCTAACCAAGATGAACTGTTCCACCTCAAATTCTGCAAAGCAAGAATGAAATTGGTAGTTACGTAATGTTTGTGACCACCATCTTAATGATAAGATACCCAGGAGGACTGTTAAAATTAATGAACTGTATCCAAATCATGACTTGTTTGAAAAAACTATAATTCTCCAACCACTCCTTCTCGTAAATATCAGCAGCACGCCGAATTATAGTCGTTAAAGCAATCGCTAAATACTTGATGTGTTACTGATGTAAACACTCAACAGTACATAGTAATAACTGTCTTGAAAGCAATTATTCAACAAGAAAATTATGGTGCTATCTGTGACAGTTGCTTTAACGCACGAAAAGTAAAAGATGTAACCTTTTACTGAATGATATGTCACAATGCGACAACCGTTACTTCCTGTATGTACCATGTTAAATGAAATTAAACGTCCAAGAGATTAGCGTTGAATGGGTTCTTCAATATTCTGGGTAATAATGTCACCACCATTCAAAGGGCCATTATAAGTAACTATTTCAGACTCAGATATTCCTGTTATATTTCCACAGCAATCACTGTTGTGAATTGTGACGGTCTTTTGTAAATAAGAGAGTCATGATTCGCCTACCGTATTCTGTCGCCACTTCCTCTTCGTTAGCTTTCGTCCTCCCAGCACCTTAGCATGTAACATCCCTGTACTAACCTTTAAGGAGTTGAATAATAATAACTGTAGTTTATACCTTTGCATATGTTTCACTTCCGAAACACTTTAATATTCCTTTCTCAATAATGATAGGAGATCAGTTTGGTGTCGTGTCGTGTTGCTTGCAAACCACAGGCAATTATTTGTAGGTATGCAGACCTCAGAAAACTTGAACTTTGTCGTCCAAATTTACTTTGCAAAGTCCGATCTATATTATTCAACATGATGTCAACGCATTTGTCACATCACGCTTAATAGGAACACGGTCCCCAGTCACCAAACTTATCTACTACCCAACTATAGTTCGGCACCTAATTGGCAGCGCATCCGATGAACAAATCAAACTGAACAGACAATTCACAGTAAAAATTTTAATATCGTGGCACTGCTCGGTTTAGCTCGGGACTTAATTCCTGCGATGGTCACTATGACACATCCGGCCTTCCGAATAATCAAGATTTAATTAAGTGAGTTACAAATCCAATTCTCCTTTCTACTTAATATCGCAAGACTGATAAAGATTTATAGCACAATGCCTTACAAACAGAAATCTGCCCAGCAGAAAACGTCGATCTGCCTGTACCAGCACTCGAAATTTATCAACATGCAGAGAAGCATTATTACTAACATTTTTAGCAGCAGTTCAACAGATTATTGCAGTGCGTTTTAGCCAGATAGTTAGCACTCTTACATAACACGATGACGCCCAAGCGACGTGGCACACTGAAGTCGCTGTATAGAAAGAATGATAGTGTTCGAGGTAAAATGAAACCGAGAGAAGAGTGTTAACAAGCTATGTAATGGCACACGAAAATGGCTGTACAGCCTTATAGGGATATTTCGGCATATAATTGCAAGACAGGCCTACAAGCGGAAGCAACATCGTCTTCATAACTATCCTAAGTAAAAAAAAAAGGGGGGGAGGATGGGGAACAGTATCACAAAGTGAAAGAAAGTAATGTATGAGCCTTAAACAGCTTCCAGTCAGTTGTGTAGGTAGCCTAAGCTTCGTTATTCCACTGCATACATGCACCCGACCCAGTAACTTTTCACCCACCTCTGTATATTTCCTTCTGTAACGGCGCATTGATCCTCACGAGCAGTTCTAAAACTTTCAGACAGTTTTTCCTTCACACTGTAGGAGGTCCATGACTAGATAATTTATTGCTAGCGCACTCGAGCAGATGTAATTTCGATGGATTGCTCACGCGCTGCCTGCGATATGTATGCTATAAGAGAATCTCAGAGCAGAGAGCAGTGTTGGCTGCAGTAAGAGCAGTGTCGGTAGGAGTAAGTAGTAGCTAGCAGTCTGGTGTATCGAGTTGGCTGGGCCGGTCGTGGGGAGCGATGGCGGTGCCTGAGCGTTGTAATATAAGGTAAAAGCAGCCTCGCTCCTATGTACTATTGTTACATCAAGTCCCATGCAAATGTTTTAAAAAATCTCTTAATAACAATCTTGCTTACAAAAATTAACTTTAGATAACCATTCATCTCAATTTAAAAAATTTACTAATTTCTCCAATCCATGGTCATCCCGATTATTGTAAGGAAAAATCAGTTGTCAGTTTTTATGCATGAGAAATCTATCGGCCAGCATTGCACTGGGCTATGCCAGAAAAATTTCTTATAGGAGCAGATATATACGCGTTATCCGGCGACCTTACTGAGGTAAGAACTTTCAGTTCATTCAGAATGATCTTTCAGGGCCATGACGCAGCACTGCTGACGTCCAAATTTACCAGTTTAGATTCACAGTCAGTTCATTATTGAAAGTTTATAAGTGAGCCTCAGTTTTATTGAGAGATTAGTCACATTGGTGGGTTACGGAATTTATCTGTTGGTAGGTTACGCTAAATGGCAATGCTATACATATTTTTTACGGTTGGGAGGTTAAACTAAATCTGAATGATATATAATATTTTTTACTGTTGGGATGTTACACTAAATGTGAAAGATAATTATATATTTTTACTGTTGGGAGGTTACACTAAACGCAAATGTTATATATTGTAATTTATTTTTTTCTGTTGAGAGGTTAGAACACTTTTCTGACTTTTGTTTGGTGAATATTTCGGGTTTTGTGTAAATCTTTCTTTCATATAGGCAATTCCTATAGAGATTTTACGAACTGAAACCGGCTTTGCACAATGATTAAGTGTTTTCTTCCTTCTTCACATAAGCAAAAAAATTTACAGACTTTTCTATTTCATTGACAATTGTTACTGCTTGGAATGTACTCTGTTTCTCTTCTGGACTTAAACTAGTACAAAAATCATCGTTCGAACCACAATACACGGAATCACTTGATTTATTTCACGTTTCAAATGAGTGGCCAAGAAATTAGCTAATAAATAACATGTATGTAGGTCTTCAGGAGAAGCAGGTGATTTCGATTGCATAACAGCTTCTTCGTAGTTCATCTTTGCAAGACTGAAAATACTGATTGGATACCACGTTACTGTGAAACTCTGGAACCTGCACAACGTCAGGCGCTATTAGCAACATATACCACGAAATCATAGAGGCGATTAATTGGGTTTTATTTCTACTATTAACGCTTCTTCGTACCGCAGACGCAGCTGCTTATTATTATTAACGTTAAATGAGTCGTAAATCGAGCGAACAGTAACTGCAGTCCACCGTGTCTGAAAAACTACGCACAGAAACCGAAATTCACTACACAAGTTACGAGCACTCGCTACTGTGTTGTCTGTTTACCAATGTGCCAACAACCAAGGACATGTGCCCGCCGTGTGGCGTTTGCGCTGTATGCTACAGCTATGGCTGAGCTACGCATTTCCAGAATTTCAGCATTAAAGAAAATGCTTTAAGTGTGCCTTAACAGGTAAAATTTTTTTGCAGTGTGCTCATTCCGATGTATTCTTCCTGTGTAAAAATGCTTCAGGAAAGGTTTCAATGTGTTGGATTGGACTTTATTTATTTATTTACATTGACTGCGTTACATCTCGTGGACAAAATCTTGGTCAAATTTTAATTTTGCACGTACTACCTAGCTATCCTCTTCCCCTACCTTCTCCTTCCCTACCTCCCTCCCCATCATTCACGACGCACAGTTCATTATGTTACCTAGTGGTTTTGTAAAATTCTACCGAACGTTCGCACGAGTGTAATATAGTGCTGCTCCTTTTGTTTTACATCTTATGAATGTATTATTTTTAAAGGAAAATGACATTTCACAACTTCTGATTAATGAGGTACAGTTTCAAGAATTTTAATTTTAAATATTTTACATCAACATTATCTAACTGTTCAGTTACAATTTAAAGAATTTTAAGTATTGCCACCTATGTTATGTCCTTAAATAATTGGTCTTATTTTTTTTAGATCTGAAGATGATCATTAAGTAATGGAACTGTGTTAAATTTATGAGTAATTGCGAGTGAAATTTTCACAATAAGTATTTAAAAAAGTACCTATTATTAATTGAAAGAAAGGACAAAATGATTAGAAAGAGTGTGCAATGGAGACCCTATGACGAACTAACAACAAATGTAGCTGTGGAAACCAGAAATGTGGAAGAAAAGATGTAGTAGTACATAATTTTTTGGCTTACTTGCAGGTGACTTTTCAAGCAAATGACTCTTAGAGAAGTGTACCGAAGGAAATGATATATGACATCAGATTAATAGGTAATATAGTAATGAGTTGATGTGCTATAACGTAACTATGCTAAAAATCAGTTTTTATTGTAGCCATAGTGGTTTCCGAGACAGAGAAATAAACGGAAAACATGTCATTGAAATCCGTCTGCTGGCTTTTCCGTAGTGGTTTTACTGCCAATGTACACTTCTAAATCACAGTTTAAGACTCTGTTTCTCTGTAAACACCTTCACAGCCAAGTCAGAACGCCAGAAAAGTGAATCTGTGGGAGTTAGTGCATTCTGAATTAAAATTTCCTAAATTGTTGAGGAAGTATGTAAGAATATATGCATAATTGGTTAAAACTTATAGCATACAAGTTAATTCTGTTGATTTCGTTTGTACACGATATCACAATCCATGTTAGCATAGGTTAGATAGTGTTTGGTTGTGACAACTAAGTCGCAGATGTATTGTACACTACTGGCCATTAAAATTGCTGCACCAAGAAGAAATGCAGTACCAAGAAGAAATGCAGAGGATAAATGGGTATTCATTGGACAAATATATTATACTAGAACTGACATGTGATTATATTTTCACGTAATATGGGTGCATAGATCCTGAGAAATCAGTACCCAGAACAACCACCTCTGGCCGTAATATAACGGCCTTGATACACCTGGGCATGATACCGCATGATACCGCAGTTCGTCAAGAGTAGTGACTGGTGTATTGTGACGAGCCAGTTGCTCAGACACCATTGACCAGACGTTTTCAATTGGTGAGAGATCTGGAGAGTGTGTTGGCCAGGGCAGCAGTTGAAAATTTTCTGTATCCAGAACGGCGCGTACACGACCTGCAACATGCGGTTCTGCATTATCCTGCTGAAATGTAGGTTTACGCGGGGATCGAATGAAGGGTAGAGCCACGGGTCGTAACACATCTGAAATGTAACGTATACTGTTCATGGTGCCGTCAATGCGAACAAGACGTGACCGAGACGTGTGCGTTCACCGCGATGTCGCCAAACACGGATGCGACCATCATGATGCTGTAAACAGAAACTGGATTCGTCCGAAAAAATTACGTACACAATCGCAGGCGCTGCTGTTTGTGATGCATCGTCAAGTGAAACCGCAGCCATGGTCTCCGAGCTGATAGTCCATGCTGCTGCAAACGTCGTCGAACTGTTCGTGCAGATGGTTGTTGTCTTCCAACGTCCGCATCTGTTGACACAGGGATCGAGACGTGGCTGCACGATCCGTTACAGCCATGCGGATAAAATGCCTGTCATCTCGACTGGTAGTGATACGAGGCCGTTGGGATCCAGCACGGCGTTCCGTATTACCCTCCTGAACCCCCCGATTCCATATTCTGCTAACAATCATTATAGACACGTAACGTGTATCCACAGGACATGTGGCCTGTAATTGAAGAAGTGTCATGATGATCTCTCCATTGGCAAACGATTCCGGAATAGTCCACCATTCGGATCTCCGGGAGGGGACTGCCAAGGGGGAGGTTACCATGAGAAAAAGATTGAATAATCAACGAAAGGATAACGTTCTACGAGTCGGGGCGTGGAATGTCAGAAGCTTGAACGTGGTAGGGAAAGTAGAAAATCTGAAAAGGGAAATGCAAAGGCTCAATCTAGATATAGTAAGTGTGGTGTCACCGCCACACACCACACTTGCTAGGTGGTAGCCTTTAAATCGGCCGCGGTCCGTTAGTATACGTCGGACCCGCGTGTCGCCACTATCAGTGATTCAAGGCCGAGCGCCGCCACACGGCAGGTCTAGAGAGACTTCCTAGCACTCGCCCCAGTTGTACAGCCGACTTTGCTAGCCATGGTTCACTGACAAAATACGCTCTCATTTGCCGAGACGATAGTTAGCATAGCCTTCAGCTACGTCATTTGCTACGACCTAGCAAGGCGCCATTACCAGTTACTATTGATGCAGTTAAACATGTACCGTCACGAGCGATGTTCACCATTTATGGATTAAAATTAAGTATTCCACAGCTACGTCCTTTTTTTGCTAGTCTCATTTCCTTGACCTGTTCCAGACCTCACGCCAGCCTGCGTGAGCTAAAACGCGTGCCTTTCGGCTTCCTTTCATAGCGGGTTGGCTCTCTTGCCAATCCACAACAGTAGGTGTCAGTGAAGAGAAGTGGACGGAAGACAAGGATTTCTGCTCAGGTGAGTATCGGGTAATATCAACAGCAGCAGAAAATGGTACAACAGGTGTAGGATTCGTTATGAATAGGAAGGTAGGGCAGAGGGTGTGTTACTGTGAACAGTTCAGTGACCGGATTGTTCTAATCAGAATCGACAGCAGACCAACACCGACAACGATAGTTCAGGTATACATGCCGACGTCGCAAGCTGAAGATGGACAGATAGAAAAAGTGAGTGAGGATATTGAAAGGGTAATGCAGTATATAAAGGGGGACGAAAATCTAATAGTCATGGGCGACTGGCATGCAGTTGTAGGGGAAGGAGTAGGAGAAAAGGTTACAGGAGTATATGGGTTTGGGACAAGGAATGAAAGAGGAGAAAGAATAATTGAGTTCTGTAACAAGTTTCAGCTACTAATAGTGAATACCATGTTCAAGAATCACAAGAGGAGGAGGTATACTTGAAAAAGGTCATGAGATACGGGAAGATTTCAATTAGATTACATCATGGTCAGACAGAGATTCCGAAATCAGATACTGGATTGTAAGGCATACCCAGGAGCAGATATAAACTCAGATCACAATATAGTAGTGATGAAGAGTAGGCTGAAGTTCAAGACATTAGGAAGAATCAATACGCAAAGAAGTGGGATACGGAAGTAAAAAGGAATGACGAGATACGTTTGAAGTTCTCTAACGCTGTAGATACAGCAATAAGGAATAGCGCAGTAGGCAGTACAGTTGAAGAGGAATGGACGTCTCTAAAAAGGGCCATCACAGAAGTTGGGAAGGAAAACATAGGTACAAAGAAGGTTGCTGCGAAGAAACTACGGGTAACGGAAGAAATACTTCAGTTGATTGATGAAAGGAGGAAGTACAAACATGTTCCAGGAAAATCTGGAATACAGAAATTCAAGTCGCTGAAGAATGAGATAAATAGGAAGTGCAGGGAAGCTAAGACGAAACGGCTGCAGAAAAAATGTGAAGACATCGAAAAAGATATGATTGTCGGAAGGGCAGACTCAGCATACAGGAAATTCAAAACAACCATTGGTGACATTAAAAGCAACGGTGGTAACATTAAGAGTGCAATGGGAATTCGACTGTAAAATGCAGAGGAGGGAGCAGATAGGTGGAAAGAATACATTGAAAGCCTCTATGAGGGCGAAGATTTGTCTGATGTGATAGAAGAAGAAACAGGAGTCGATTTAGAAGAGATAGTGGATACAATATTAGAATCGTAATTTAAAAGAGCTTTGGAGGGCTTACGGTCAATTACGGCAGAAGGGATAGATAACATTCCATCAGAATTTCTAAACTCATTGGGGGAAGTGGCAACAAAACGACTATTCACGTTGGTGTGTAGAATATATGAGTCTGGCGATATACCATCTGAGTTTCGGAAAAGCATCAACCACACAATTCCAAAGACGGCAAGAGCTGACAAGTGCGAGAATTAGCGCACAATCAGCTTAACAGCTCACGCATCGAAGCTGCTTACAAGAATAATATACAGAAGAATGGAAAAGAAAATTGAGAATGCGCTAGGTGACGATCAGTTTGGCATTAGGAACAGTAAAGGGACGAGAGAGGCAATTGTGACGTTACGGCTAATAATGGAAGCAAGGCTAAAGAAAAATCAAGACATTTTCATAGGATTTGTCGACCTGGAAAAAGCGTTCGACATTATAAAATGGTGCAAGCTTTTCGAGATTCTGAAAAAAGTAGGGGTAAGCTATAGGGAGAGACGGGTCATGTACAATATGTACAACAACCAAGAGGGAATAATAAGAGTGGACGATCAAGAACGAAGTGCTCGTATTAAGAAGGGTGTAAGACAAGGCTGTAGCCTTTCGCCCCTACTCTTCAATCTGTACATCGACGAAGCAATGATGAAAATAAAAGAAAGGTTCAGGAGTGGAATTAAAATACAAGGTGAAAGGATATCAATGATACGATTCGCTGATGACATTGCTATCCTGAGTCAAAGTGAAGAAGAATTAAATGATCTGCTGAACGGAATGAACAGTCTAATGAGTACACAGTATGGTTTGAGAGTAAATCGGAGAAAGACGAAGGTAATGAGAAGTAGTAGAAATGAGAATAGCGAGAAACTTAACATCAGGATTGACGGTCACGAAGTCAATGAAGTTAAGGAATTCTGCTACCCAGGCAGTAAATTAACCAATGACGGACGGAGCAAGGAGGACATCAAAAGCAGACTCGCTATGGCAAAAATGGCATTTCTGGCCAAGAGAAGTCTACTAATATCAAATACCGACCTTAATTTGAGGAAGAAATTTCTAAGGATATACGTCTGGAGCACAGCATTGTATGGTAGGGAAACATGGACTGTGGGAAAACCGGAACAGAAGAGAACCGAAGCATTTGAGATGTGGTGCTATAGACGAATGTTGAAAATTAGGTGGACTGATAAGGTAAGGAATGAGGAGGTTCTACGCAGAATCGGAGAGGAAAGGAATATGTGGAAAACACTGATAAGGAGAAGCGACAGGATGATAGGACATCTGCTAAGACATGAGGGAATGACTTCCATGGTACTAGAGGGAGCTGTAGAGGGCAAAAACTGTAGAGGAAGACAGAGATTGGAATACGTCAAGCAAATAATTGAGGACGTAGGTTGCAAGTGCTACTCTGAGATGAAGAGGTTAGCATAGGAAAGGAATTCGTGGCGGGCCGCATCATACCAATCAGTAGACTGGTGACAAAAAAAAAAAAAAAAAAAAAAAAAAAAAAAAAAAAAAAAAAAAAAAAAAAAAAAACAGTCATTGGATCTCGACCAACGCGAGCTGCAATGTTGCGTGTTGCGATATGATACACCGCAATCACTATAGGCTACAATCCAACCTTTATCAAAGTCGGAAACGTGATGGTACGCATTTCTCCTCCTTACACGAGGCATCACAACAACGTTTCACCAGTCAACGCCGATCACCTGCTGATTGTGTAAGAGAAATCGGTTGGAATCTTTTCTCATGTCAGCACGTTGTAGGTGTCACCACCGGAGCCAACCTTGTGTGAATGCTCTGAAAAGCTAATCATTTGCATATCACAGCATCTTCTTCCTGTCGGTTAAATTTCGCGCCTGTAGCACGTCATCTTCGTGGTGTAGGAGTTTTAATGGCCAGGAGTGTGTGTTAAAGGATAGTGTATATTTCCTCATGTAATTGTATTCATATTTCACCACAATTTCGCACATTGCAATTATGAATGAACTGGAACTTCCACAGATCCGCATTTTCGCCGTAATGACCTGGCAACGTAAGTCCTTATGTAACAACTGAAGCACTGAGAATAAAGTTGCGACTTCTAAAGGCACACCGGTGTAACAAAACTCCCAGTGGGAAGGTGCCACACGTGTTTTATTTTATTTATTTTTTTGTTTAATTATGTCTAATATCTACATCTACATCCACGCTCCGCCAGCCCCCTGACGGTGTGTGGCGTAGGGTACCCTGAGTACCTCTATCGGTTCTCCCTTCTATTCCAGTCTCGTGTTGTTCGTGGAAAGAAGAACTGTCGGTATGCCTCTGTGTGGGCTCTAATCTCCCTGATTTTATCCACATGGTCTCTTCGCGAGATATACGTAGGAGAGAGCAATATACTGCTTGATTCTTCGGCGAAGGTATGTTCTCGAAACTTTAACAAAAGCCCATACCGAGCTACTGAGCGTCTCTCCTGCAGAGTCTTCCACTGGAGTTTATCATCTCCGTAACGCTTTCGCGATTACTAAATGATCCGGTAATGAAGCGCGCTGTTCTCCGTTGGACCTTCTCTATCTCGTCTATCAACCCTAACTGGTACGAATCCCACACTGCTGAGCAGTATTCATGCAGTGGGTGGACAAGCGTACTGTAACCTACTTCCTTTGTTTTCGGATTGCATTTCCTTAGGATTCTGCCAGTGAATCTCAGTCTGGCATCTGCTTTACCGACGATCAACTTTATATGATCATTCCATTTTAAATCACTCCTAATGCATACTCCCAGATAATTTATGGAATTAACTGCTTCCAGTTGCTGACCTGCTATATTGTAGCTAAATGATAAGGGCTCTTTCTTTCTGTGTATTCGCAGCACATTACACTTGTCCACATAGAGTTTCAATTGCCATTCCCTGCACCATGCGTCAATTCGCTGCAGATCCTCCTGCATTTCTGTACAATTTTCCATTGTTACAACCTCTCGATCGATTTATTGTGTCTAACATGTTTCCGGCAGTATAACGGCGTGCGCCGCATTGCACGAGACGTTTAGAAGCCCATGAGTTACCAAAACGATGCTATACGGTACAGCAATAGGGCCTGGCCGCTGCTGCGACAGAGCGCCTGCTGAGCAGCCTGGCCGCACCTGCGAACGGCGAACTGCAGCGCAGCACCTTCTAGGCCGGCTAGCGCGGCGGCTGTGAACTGCGTCCGCCCGACCGCCGACTCACACCCCCGACCACCCGGCTGCGGGAAATTCCCCGGGGTGATTCCGGCGGCGAGCAGGAAGTTGGTCGGTGTGCGGGGAGGGCGCCGTCGATGGAGTTTAACTGCTTGATGGATTTCCTCTCGTGGGAAGCGCCAGGCGCCCGCGCTGAATGAATAAAGTTTTTGTTCGCACTCTGCTCCCAGCAGGCAATCCGTTCTGGAATCCGGCACTGCGGACGTATCAAAACGCCGCCCTTTCGGCGCTGCATTACGCCAAAGTAAGTGGCTCGAGGTTTTATTTCGGAGGTGTCTGCAACATCTAACGTTTACAAATGCGTTCCCTATACTCAGCGAAAGCGAAAAAGAATTACAGGACCTGTTGAACGGAATGAAGAGCCTTAAGGGCACTCAATTTTGGCGTCAGTAAAACTGAGAAAGGCGGACGTGTTGAGGATTAACAGAAGTGAACGTAGGCAAGAAGCTTAATACGAAATTTTGGGATCGTGTAGTACGTAAAGTAGTTCTGCTATCTTGGAAGCAAAATAATGCTTGTTGTAGTTGTGGTCTTCAGTCCAGAGACTGGTTTGATGCTCCTCTCCATGCTACTCTATCCTGTGCAAGCTTCTTCATCTCCCAGAACCTACTGCAGCCTACATCCTTCTGCATCTGTTTAGTGTATTCATCACTTGGACTTCCTCTAAGATTTACGCTCCGCGCTGCCCTCCAATACTAAATTGGTGATCCCTTGATACCTCAGAATATGTCCTGCCAACCGGTACCTTCTTCTAGTCAAGTTGTGCCACAAATTTCTCTTCTCTCCAGTTCTATTCAATACCTCCTCATTAGTTATGTGATCTACCCATCTAACCTTCAGCGTTCTTCTGTAGCACCACATGTCGAAAGCTTCTAACCTCTTCTTGTCTAAACTATTTGTCGTCCACATTTCACTTCAATACATAGCCACACTCCATAAAAATACTTTCAGAAACGACTTCCTGACAAGTCTATAAGCGATGATAACAAATTTCACTTCTTCAGAAACGCTTTCCTTACGATTGCCAGTCTGGATATTATACCGTTTCTACTTCGACCATCATCAGTTATTTTGCTCCCCAAATAGCAAAACTCCTTTGTTACTTTAAGTGTCTCATTTCCTAATCTAATTTCCTCAGCATCACTCGATTTAATTCGAATACATTCCATTATGCTCGTTTTGCTTTTTTTGATGTTCATCTTATACCCTCCTTTCAAGGCAGTGTCCATTCCGTTCAGCTGCTTTTCCAGTCCTTTGCTGTCTCTGATCTGTGATGTATGAATATAGAAAGACCAAATAGATAGACATGACATTTCTAAGTCGGGCGTTAAATAAGTAATGAGGAACATTTGTTTTCTCGGCCAATTTCGGTTGAAAAATTTCGTAATTTGCTGTAGGGCATCAGTCCCTTTACTTTCATGAAGTTCCGGTAGATGGCAGCGCTATAAGTTGCCTTCAAAATGGCGTCTATTGCGGAGGTGCGTTCCAAGCAAAGAGCTGTCATTTTCTTTTCGCGGGAAATTAAAGTTTCGGAGGTAACCATAGTCGCCTGCAGAATGTCTACGGTGAGCTGGCAGTGAACAAAAGCACGTTAAGTCGATGGCCTATGCATCTGTCATCATCGCAACAAGGTCGCGCAAGCGCACAGCTGTGACTGTCGCAATGCTGGAACGTGTGGACACTCTCATTCGGGGTGACGGATCACAATCGACCACCTCGGCGCTCAGCTGACGTCTCTGTTGGCAGTGCTGACACACTCATCCACCAGTACTGAAGGGTGTGTACCAGCTGAATTCGTCCAACAGGAGACAATAAAGAGCAACTAAGGACGATCTGTGCAGAATTTCTTACGCGTTACGAGGCTGATCGCGACAGTTTTTTTGTGGAACATCGGCGTCAGATGTGATGAAACGTTGGTTCCTCATTTCGAACAGGAAACAAAACAGCAATCCACAGAGTGGCGTCACATTGCTTCTCCCCCAAGAAGTCGTGATGTACCCCTCAGCGGGTACGGTCATGACCACCGTCTTCTGGAACCCCGAAGGAGTTATTGTACTTGCTGTCCTTCCTCATGGTGGAACGATCGACTCTGAAGTGAATTATGCTACCCTCAGGAAATTGAAGAGACGACTTCAGCGTGCTCGTTGCCATAAAAATTCAAACGGACTACTCCTTCTCCGTGACAACGTAAGACCTCACAAAACTCTGCGCACCAGAGAGGAGCTCACGAAACTTCATTATGCTGTTCTTCCCCCGCTGTCCTACAGCCTGCATCTCATACCTTCCGACTTACATCTGTATGGCCCAATGAAGATCACTCTGCGGGAAGCAGTACGTTGCTGATGGGGAGTTTGTAAATGTGGGAAAACGCCGACCAGAAGAGTGGTACCATACGGGCATACAGATCCTGCCAGCAAGGTGGGGTTAGGCTCTCACCCTGAACGGAGATTATGTTGAAATATGATGTTTTGTAATCAAAAGAGTGACGAGTAATATGGTGTATTGGAATCCTGAATAAAATTAACCCGCTTTCAGGACATATGTCCTGCTTTACTTGTAAATACCAAATATTAATTTATGCATGCGGATGTATATCGTTGGTTCAAATGGCTCTGAGCCCTACGGGACTTAACGTCCGAGGTCATCAGTCCCCTAGAACTTAGACCTACTTAAACCTAACTAACCTGAGGACATCACTCACATCCATGCCCAAGGCAGGATTCGAACCTACGACCGTAGAGGTCGCGCGGTTCCACACTGAAGCGCCTAGAACCGCTCGGTCACTCCGGCCGGCGCGGATGCACATTTTGAACACAATATTGCGAGGAAGTGAATCATAGTGTGTGGGAAAACGGAAGTGGAAGGGAATTGTATGGTTCGAGATGTGGTGTTGCAATAGTAAGTTCAGAGGAAATCTGCCGGTAATACTGGCTACGAAAAGGAATGTGATGACAGGACGTGTATTAAGACTCATGCAATAATTTCCACTGTAATACTGAGAGCCATGGAGAAAAAATCCGTGTAGGAAATAGATCGGAAGATATCCAACAAACAACTGTGGTTGTAAGTTTGCGAGTGCTACTCTGAGACGAGTAGTTTGAGAGATTGGCACACGAGAAGAAGTCATAGCGGACACATAAAATCATTCTAAACACTTATGTCAAAAAGGTTTACTCTGGTCTTCATCATGGTCTAAATGATTCTTACTCTGCTCATCTCAGCCAACCCACCCACATTTGTAGTTATTGCACACTAAAATAGTTCTAAAGTCCGTTGGGGGGAGGGGGGGGGGGAATAAGATTGAGACCTTATTACTCATGTTGGAACTTATGGTGAGTACATGCTCTGTGTGAGCTTAGTCAAAATGCATTGAAAAAATTACTACACAAAATTTTAGCTGTTAAATGAAAGATACCGCAATTGCCATTTGATTTATTAAGATCCAAGATACTACTCCAGGTGGGTGTAAAAATGAATATGCGCAATGGAAAATACTGAACGCGAAAATATAGATTTTGCCCTGTCTAGCTACCTCCCTGAAGCTGATCTTAGGATCTCTTAATGGTGATATTATTTACTTCTTCTTACTCTTTAACATATAAATTACATGAACGATTAATGGAACAAGTAACTACAAAATGATAAATGTTTTTTCTGCTTAACATTTACGAGTATTATAGATAAAACTCCTTTATATATCGCAAATGTTTATTTACCAATGTCCAATGAACATAACATGATACAAAAGAATTTCCTAACTAATATTACTGGTCAATCGCCCAGATCTGCCTCTTTTATGGGTACGCGATCTAATATAAATAATACAAGTTGGCTGGCATCATCTAGGTACCAAATACTAGAAGACACTACTGTCAAAGATGATCTACTGTGATGTGCAACCTTAGTGGAAACAAAGTTGCATGATCACAGCTGTGTCGCTTTATAGCCCTAATAAGCCGTAGAGATTAGCAATATAACGGTATGTACTGCGTGCGGTGCATCAGAGGGATGGTTCTCGTACACCTCTGTGACAACGGAAGAACTCCAGCCACGAAATATCAAAAAAAGACTCATTCAAACACTAGGACGGCAGAAGGCGGTCGGTCCTCTGATTAGTTTGATCTAATACTGTCTTCTCCTCTCTGTGTTGTACAAAAGAGAACAGCGAGGTCCCAGCCACAAGGACGGAATTCAGACAACGTCTCAACGTGGGTATAAACAGAAGTGCTCTCAAACATTGATCCCTGCGTTATCAATGACGACTCCCTACCCGGAGGCGAATGCCAGCGTCGTATAAGTTCACAACAGTACAGTGCCTAACCATTCACTAACTATAAAATCTCCTGAGAACAAAGGCAGCAAGCCCGTCTGTACATACAAAACCTGATACTGAGCGGCCGTCAAACAAGGGCGCTCAAAACGGAAGACCCCTCTTTCTCCACCACTAGCTTCCCAGAAAAGCTCAGCTCCTGTCCCTCGTAATTGCAGAAGACGAATCATATCCTCCAAACCACGGAATATTCTTCCGAACGCCTACCAACCATATTTTAGTCTTTTGTCGTCCAGCGCAGAAAGTTTGCGAGGAAATAATTATACCCGTTAATTAGGAATACATACAATGGTGCGCTTGTCAGAGTAAAAATATCCTCAGAAATAACCCAGTCTGCATGAATTCCGAGGTATCGCTTCCTCGTTCTCTTTCAGAGGCTCCGAAGTATTATCCGGTTATCCCTCAGGCATCTCTACAATACAGACAGACCGCCGCTCTATTGTGATTCAGCTATCAGGTGCGCCGACCGTAAAAGTCTTGGGGTACTTCCTATGTTAAGCAGGATCAACACACCTGTGCGGGTCCTTATACCCAGAGCATGAGTATTGCCTGCCCTTTCGTTTCCAATGGCGTTCCAACCTCTGCTAGTATAAGAAATCATTCATTACGCCATTTTGATAATAAAGACAATCAATCACCTTTCATGCAACAAGTTTTAACAACTGTTTACATGTTGTACGTGACAATGTCAGTCATCTTTAAATATTCTTATATAAGATACAAAACCTATCAAGTAGTACGTAATTCCGATTGTAAATCACGGTAAAGTATATAGAGGAGTCCTTGCAAGGTGCAAAATTATAGCCACCTTACACAGAAGAAGGAAAGACTTTCATAGCCCAATGGGTAGTGAACTTTAAATAAATCCAGCACTACGGTCAACACATCCTAAGCTCCTGATACGATCTGACTGTTTATCTGCCTCCTCCCTTATAGAGAGGATACGTGCATTGAGGATATAAATCTTCACTTGGTATTGTGTAACACACACTCACAATGAACATGAATGGCAGCCACCTTACACAGAAGTAGGAAAGATTTTCATAGCCCAATGGGTAGCTTAAGGGGAGCATGATGGTGTACTTCAAATAAATCCAACACTACGATCAACACACGCTAACCTCCTGATACGATCTGACTGTTTATCTGCCTCCTCCCTTATAGAGAGGATACGTGCATTGAGGATATAAAACTTCACTTGGTATTGTGTAACACACACTCACAATGAACATGAATGGCAGCCACCTTACACAGAAGTAGGAAAGACTTTCATAGCCCAATGGGTAGTTTAAGGGGAGCTTGGCGGTATACTTTAAATAAATCCAACACTACGATCAACACACGCTAACCTCCTGATACGATCTGACTGTTTATCTGCCTCCTCCCTTATAGAGAGGATACGTGCATTGAGGATATAAAACTTCACTTGGTATTGTGTAACACACACTCACAATTAACATGAATGGCAGCCACCTTACACAGAAGTAGGAAAGATTTTCATAGCCCAATGGGTAGTTTAAGGGGAGCTTGACGGTATACTTTAAATAAATCCAACACTACGGTCAACACACGCTAACCTCCTGATACGATCTGACTGTTTATCTGCCTCCTCCCTTATAGAGAGGATACGTGCATTGAGGATATAAAACTTCACTTGGTATTGTGTAACACACACTCACAATGAACATGAATGGCAGCCACCTTACACAGAAGTAGGAAAGACTTTCATAGCCCAATGGGTAGTTTAAGGGGAGCTTGACGGTGTACTTTAAATAAATCCAACACTACGGTCAACACACGCTAACCTCCTGATACGATCTGACTGTTTATCTGCCTCCTCCCTTATAGAGAGGATACGAGCATTGAGGATATAAAACTTCACTTGGTATTGTGTAACACACACTCACAATGAACATGAATGGCAGCCACCTTACACAGAAGTAGGAAAGACTTTCGTAGCCCAATGGGTAGTTTAAGGGGAGCTTGACGGTGTACTTTAAATAAATCCAACACTACGGTCAACACACGCTAACCTCCTGATACGATCTGACTGTTTATCTGCCTCCTCCCTTATAGAGAGGATACGTGCATTGAGGATATAAAACTTCACTTGGTATTGTGTAACACACACTCACAAAGAACATGAATGGCAACAATGACTGCGAATATAGCCACAATCACAAGTAATTCTCAAAATTCTGTAATAAAGAATTACCTTGTACCTGCTGTAAAACGCATGCAATGAACTGAAAATATTTCTGCTGAAAACAAAAGCTGTGTGGTTAAATTGCACTGCCCTCACATTCCGATTTAAGTAAGAACACATGGCCACTTGAGAATGACCCAAGATAAAGTAACAATTTTCAGAAATGACGGTGTAAGCAAAAGAACTAGGAGGAATATTGAGTTACTGCCTATTTTCATTCAATAAGAGAATGACAAATTGCAGTAGCAAGGATGCATTTGTCCTTTAAAGGAGTACATGGAACGCAATTCCACTAAACATTTAATTCATAACAAAAGGAAATCCCTTATCATTTCAAATTCCTGAAATAATATTAATTGGGGCAGTAACGTCTGCTATAACCTACATCCACAATCTTATTAGTACTGTCGTAAATATACGGCAACGTTAAAAACTATGTGCAGTCGTTGAAACAAACAGTTTTAATGTTATAACATCGGTTCAGTTGTAAAAGTAAAACATGGTAGAGCATAGTAATTGTACCGACGAATTTACTTTTAGCTAAACTACAGTTCAAATTTACAGCTGATCAACTGGATCTAGATCCGAGAGGTATGATGAAAAGGTTCGTTTACAAAATTCAGTGTCGATTTCGACAACGGAAACGGCAATATTTCTACCTTTCTCTAGTTTAACTCCTCTTGTAGAAGAAATTAAGCGTGATGTTAACAATAGAGTTTTACTAGTGCTTTTTAGGCGGTGATTTTTACTGTTGCTACTAGACCAATGCAGAGTGATAAGTGCCATGGAGAAACAGTTTTTTGCAAAGGTAGCTGGTGACAGCATGTTGCATTGGAAGCAGGAACGTCACGTCGTCGTAGGTAGCAGGAGAAGAGAAAGAATTTTAGATAACCAGAGACTAGGTTGGTTCAGAGTCTTACATCATGGACAATATTGCGCACTCGCACTTTTTTGAGGAATTCACCCACAGATGAATTCACCCACTCACCACGGATGAGTAAATGAATTGGCAACCTTGATCCTCGAAAGTGGAACAAAGCCTCTCACCCGTTTCAACGGATTTAGCCTCGAATACACGGAAGGTACATGTGTGCTTTACAGTAATACCTCAGAATTTATGTGCGTACTCTTAAAGCTTTTTATATAAAACAAACGTTATTAACATTCTAATCCTCATTCTTCACGTCTACGTATTTGTAGCCCTCTGCCGCTAAAGAGCTCGGAGTGTACCGTGGCGGTGTATAACGGAACTACGCCGGTGCCTGAGAAACAGAGAGCTGTAATCGATTTTCGAATCCGAACACTGCGTCCACGCATGGAGCACCTTCTCCTTCAGCATAAAAAAGTATTGTATTTAGTATGCTTCACCTAGATGGCATACATACTTGGCTGGGACGTTGCAAGTCTCGTCGGAAATGTTACAGGATCACTACTATCTAGGAGGATGATTCGTGCCAGATGACAGTTGCCGTAAGTCTCTTTATTACGTAATAGACATATTCTACATAGCGAGGATCCGGCTGGATAGGCCGTATGATGGACTACCTGTGGGTGAATTCGTCGAGAAAGTGCGAGTGGGCAAGACTGTCCATGATGTAAAACTCTGAACCAACCGAGTCTGTGGTTATCTACAGTTCTGTCTCTTCTCCTGCTACCTACGACGATGAGAAGCTTCTTCTTCCAATGGAACATGCTGTCACCAGCTACCCGTGCAAGAAAACTGTTTCTCCACGGCAATTATCACTCTGCATTGGTCTAGTAGCAACAGTCGAAATCACCACCTAAAAAGGACTAGTAAATCTCTATTGTTAATATTACGCTTAATTTCTAATAACAGAGGAGTTAAAGTAGAGGATGGTAGAAAAATTGCAGTTCTTGCTGTCGAAATCGACGCTGAATTTTGTAAAAGAAGCTTTTTGACATTCCTCCCGCACCTAGATCCAGTTGATCAGCTGCAAATTTTAACTAGAGTTTTGCTAAAAATATATTCGTCGTTATGACTACTGTGCTCTACCATATTTTAGTTTTACAACTGAGACGATGTTTATAACACTGAAATTGTTCGTTTCAGTAACTGCATATAGTTATTAACTTTGCTGTATTTTTGCGATAGTTGTAATTAGATTGATTAAAAGTAATGAGAGTTTCACGAGGAATCAAATCCAAGGAACACAAAGCTTCCAAATCAAATCCGAAGAACACAAAGCTCCATACCCATCGAAATAACAGTGCAACGAACAAATAGTCTGCTGTACGCAGAACCGATTGTATAAAGTATTTGGCCTTAGGTTAACAAAGTGACCATGGGTCTAGCTCAACTCGGATGACTGCGTTTTATGAATGTAACTCTCAGATTATATCCCCTTGATGTAGGGTCAACTTTGACTGGCGGATCAAGTCAACTACCGCCTAGTGGCTCTACAAAACAAATTTTTTTGCGAAAATTCGGGTTAGAAAGAAGTAAGTAATAAAGTGATTGTTATTAACCGAAAATTGTCAAGTAAATATGTGAATACGCTATTCTCACAGTGCTGAAGTTTGAAATATATCGATCTGTCAGGTTTCCAAGCACGGATGAGAGAGTAGGGGGGTTAGTGAATGTGCCAACTCCCACCTCTGTAAAAAAAAAAAAAAAAAAAAAAAAAAAAAAAAAAAAAAAGGAACATGGTTCGAATGAAAGGCAAAAGCAAGAAGCAGACGGACCAGAACGTTGATGGAATGTGAAAGGATATGTGAATGAATTCTCTGGAATTAAAATTTGAACGTAGTAGTCAGATCTGTCCTGACTGGGGGAAAGAAGCAACTTGGAGAAACAGCTAGTAAATATTAATCCCTAGTGACAGTAACTTACGGAAGAAGACTTCCTCGTAGAGTGATGAGGGCTGGAGACACTCAAGCGTTCTTTGACAGCAACGAGTTAGTCAGGCCTGGACTTTGTAATCTTGATTTTCTGTGCACAACAAAATGATACTGGCTGTCAATAAATGGTATAAAGTAAATGACCGCGTCTGCTGCATGATTTTGAACTCTAAAACATATAAGATCTGCTTAGTCAACTATCACGCTCAGTCAACGCATGCTGATGAAGAAACAAATTCCACCTCGAGCTACTGAATGCAGTAGATGGACTAACAAGACATTGAATTCATTTGTAATAGGAGAATTCAGTGAAAGTGACAGAAAATATGTTGTCGTTGAACAATTGGTCCTGATGTTAGCCATGAAATAAGCAACGAGAACGGTATAAGGGTGATTAACTTTGCCGAAACAAGCAGAATGACCGTTAGAAGCACGTACTTCCCCGCGTAGTAGTTTTACGCAGGTATCCCTACAAAGAAATACAATGAACCGGGTCCCTTCTAGTTGACAGATAATATCATGGAATTGTCGAATACGTGCAAAAATTCCGTGCGGCAGCTATGAACACCGTTCTCTCTTTTTTGTGGTAGTCAAACTACTTCTGAAACTGTCTACCAAGTGGCGAAGTAAATCTGAAATTATGGTTCGCTTTGACAAGAGTAAATTAGAACACGTACAAGTGGGACAGCGTTATTAAAACACCTCACACCATCGGAGTGTGTGGTTGTCATTAAGGAATGCGGTATCAATAAGTGTAAGAGAAGACCTTGTTTGCCATCCAAAACGCAGAAGTAAACCTTGGTTCGATGAAGATTGTCGCAGATTTGCAGAGACAAAATCAGTGAAGAGGCTAAAAGGTCTAGAAAAACTTTCAGAAGATGCGACGACAGTTTATTATGAAGCAAGGCATGACACAGATGAGCTCCTAAGAAAGAAAAAAAACGGGAATATCACAAAAATCTGTAGAATGCAGTCGAACATTCAAAGTCGTCACGCTCCTTTTTCCTGACTGCAAGTTTTACTTCAGGTGCCTACCGACGACATACTAATTTGGTTCTAACGAATGAGATTCGTGAAGTGGTAGCACTATCAGAGCAGGCAAACCTATTTAAATACATTCCAACAGCAGTGAAATTACAGTTGCGGTGTCACTTTGATTGAGTGAAAGTCTCTGAACCATCAGAGGAAGAATTTAGTGTTGCCTTAAGGGCCCCCAAGAACAAGGCCCCGGGGGCCAGTGGTATTCGCTTTGGAGATGGAACACTGAAGGATGCTTTGAAGTTTTTAATATCTGCGATCTGGAAGCAGAAATAATTACTGAGAATATATATGGATCGTAGTAAAATTTTTGAGAAACCGATCAACAGCCAAAATCGCATAATTTTATTTATTTATTTAAGACAACCGGTTTCAAAAGACTATGCTGTCGTCTTTAAGTCTTAAAATGTTTTGTTGCAAAACATGTTCATTTTATACTGACATGACACACAAGAAGTCAAGTGGATAAACACAGCACATTATAAAAGATTTGTTATCGCTAAGATATTTAAAAACGTAAACCACGTTGCGCAACAGTCTATGCCCATATACGTATTGTTCCCAGATGCTTGTTGCACCATAAAAACATGGTACAGGAAAACACAACTATTTACATAAGCTGGACATATTCTAAACAGTCTTACATATGTCCAGCATATGTAAAGAGTTGTGATTTTGTGTACCGTCTTTTTATGGTGCAACAAGCAACTGGGATTAGATTAGATTTGTACTTGTTCCATAGATCATGAATACGACACTTCGTAATGATGTGGAACGTGCCAGGTTAATAAAAGGTGTCTATACAAGATATTACATCACACAAAATATTACATGACACTTAATATTTTTAATTTTTGTGGGGGTTTGGAAAATAACTCACTTACTATGTCCAAAAATTCGTCTAGTTAGTAGAAGGGATTGCCATTAAGAAATTCTTTTAATTTTCTTTGAAATGCTATATGGCTCTCTGTCAGACTTTTGATGCTATTAGGTAAGTGACCAAAGACTTTTGTGGCAGCATAATTTACCCCCTTCTGAGCCAAAGTTAGATTTAACCTTGAGTAGTGAAGATCATCCTTTCTCCTTGTGTTGTAGCCATGTACACTGCTATCACTTTTGAATTCTTTCGGATTGTTAATAACAAATTTCATAAGTAAATATATACACTCCTGGAAATTGAAATAAGAACACCGTGAATTCATTGTCCCAGGAAGGGGAAACTTTATTGACACATTCCTGGGGTCAGATACATCACATGATCACACTGACAGAACCACAGGCACATAAAGACACAGGCAACAGAGCATGCACAATGTCGGCACTAGTACAGTGTATATCCACCTTTCGCAGCAATGCAGGCTGCTATTCTCCCATGGAGACGATCGTAGAGATGCTGGATGTAGTCCTGTGGAACGGCTTGCCATGCCATTTCCACCCGGCGCCTCAGTTGGACCAGCGTTCGTGCTGGACGTGCAGACCGCGTGAGACGACGCTTCATCCAGTCCCAAACATGCTCAATGGGGGACAGATCTGGAGATCTTGCTGGCCAGGGTAGTTGACTTACACCTTCTAGAGCACGTTGGGTGGCACGGGATACATGCGGACGTGCATTGTCCTGTTGGAACAGCAAGTTCCCTTGCCGGTCTAGGAATGGTAGAACGATGGGTTCGATGACGGTTTGGATGTACCGTGCACTATTCAGTGTCCCCTCGACGATCACCAGTGGTGTACGGCCAGTGTAGGAGATCGCTCCCCACACCATGATGCCGGGTGTTGGCCCTGTGTGCCTCGGTCGTATGCAGTCCTCATTGTGGCGCTCACCTGCACGCCGCCAAACACGCATACGACCATCATTGGCACCAAGGCAGAAGCGACTCTCATCGCTGAAGACGACACGTCTCCATTCGTCCCTCCATTCACGCCTGTCGCGACACCACTGGAGGCGGGCTGCACGATGTTGGGGCGTGAGCGGAAGACGGCCTAACGGTGTGCGGGACCGTAGCCCAGCTTCATGGAGACGGTTGCGAATGGTCCTCGCCGATACCCCAGGAGCAACAGTGTCCCTAATTTGCTGGGAAGTGGCGGTGCGGTCCCCTACGGCACTGCGTAGGATCCTACGGTCTTGGCGTGCATCCGTGCGTCGCTGCGGTCCGGTCCCAGGTCGACGGGCACGTGCACCTTCCGCCGACCACTGGCGACAACATCGATGTACTGTGGAGACCTCACGCCCCACGTGTTGAGCAATTCGGCGGTACGTCCACCCGGCCTCCCGCATGCCCACTATACGCCCTCGCTCAAAGTCCGTCAACTGCACATACGGTTCACGCTGTCGCGGCATGCTACCAGTGTTAAAGACTGCGATGGAGCTCCGTATGCCACGGCAAACTGGCTGACACTGACGGCGGCGGTGCACAAATGCTGCGCAGCTAGCGCCATTCGACGGCCAACACCGCGGTTCCTGGTGTGTCCGCTGTGCCGTGCGTGTGATCATTGCTTGTACAGCCCTCTCGCAGTGTCCGGAGCAAGTATGGTGGGTCTGACACACCGGTGTCAATGTGTTCTTTTTTCCATTTCCAGGAGTGTATATTGTGAGGCTACAGTGAAGACCTCTAGCTCTTTAAATAAGTGTCTGCAGGACGATCTTGGATGAGCCCCAGCAATTATTCTGATTACACGCTTTTGTGCAATGAAAACTCTTTTACTCCATGATGAGTCACCCCAGAATATGATGCCATACGAAAGCAGAGAATAAAAATAGGGGTGGTAAGCTAATTTACTGAGATGTATATCACCAAAGTTTGCAATGATAATAGCATAAGTAGCTGAACTCGAACCGTTTCAGCAGACCCTCAGTGTGTTTTTTTCCAGTTCAACCCCTCATCAATGCATACACCTAGAAATTTTGAATATTCTACGTTAGCTACCGATTTCTGATAGAAGTCTATATTTATTAATAGTGTCATTCCATTTACTGTGTGGAAATGTGTATACTGTGTTTTGTCAAAGTTTAATGAGAGCCCATTTGCAGAGAACCGCTTAATGATTTCCTGAAAAACGTCGTTTACAATTTCACCAGTTAATTCTTGTCTGTCGGATGTGGTAGCTATACTTATATCATAGGCGAAAAGTACCAGCTTTGCATCTTCGTGAATATCGAATGGCAAGTCATTAATATATATTAAGAACAGCACAGGACCTAAGACCGAACCTTGCGCCACCCCATTCTTGATTGTTCCCCAGTTCAAGAAATCACGTTTTTTGCATATTATGTGAAGTGCTTATTTTAACTTTCTGCACTCTTTAGTTAAGTATGATTTAAACCAATTGAGCACTGTCCCGTTCATACCACAGTACTTGAGCTTATCTAGAAGTATTCCATGATTTACACAATTAAAAGCTTTTGATAGATGGAAAAAAATCCCCAGGGGTGACTTCTGGTTACTCAGAGCATTTAATATTTCATTAGTGAACGTATATATAGCATTTTCCCTTGAGAAACCCTTCTGGAAACCAAACTGACATTTTGTTAAACCTTTATTTTTACAAAGGTGTGAAGCTACTGTACAATACATTACTTTTTGAAGAATTTTGGATATTGCTGTCAGAAGAGAGATTGGGCGGTAGTTGTTGACATCAGACGTATCCCCTTTTTTATGCAGTGGTTTAACAATGGCATACTTCAGTATATCTGGGAAAATACCCTGCTTCAAAGAGCTATTACATATGGGATAAGAATCCCACTTATTTCTTGGGAACAAGCTTCTATTATCCTGCTGGAAATGCCATCAATTCCACGTGAGCTTTTATTCTTGAGAGAGTTTATTATCTTCCTAATTTCAGAAGGAGAGGTGGGTGGAATTTCAATTGTATCAAATGGTGTGGTAAGGCCTCTACCATTAACTGCCTTGCTTCTTCTAATGAACAATTAGACCCTATTTTCTGTACAACGTTTATAAAATGATTATTCAAAATGTTTTCGACTTCCGGCTTGTTGTTTATGAAGTGTCCATTCGCTTTGATGGTGATGCCGTCATCCTGTCTCCCTTGTAATAATATTCCAAATTGTTTCGTTTTGTTATCAGAGGTATTAATCTCAGACATGATGCACATCCTTCTGGAACAATACGTATATGGACATAGACTGTTGCACAACGTGGTTTATGTTTTTAAATATTTTAGCGATAACTAATCTTTTATAATGTGCTATTTTTATCCGCTTCTTGTGTGTGACGACAGCGCAAAATGAACATCTTTTACAACAAAAGATTTTATGAACTGAAGATGACAACATAGTCTGTTGAAACCGGTTGTCTTAAAAAAAAGTAAGTAAAAAACAATTATCAATCTTAGCTGTTGAATGGTTTTTCAAAATTAAACAGATTACCCTTCAGCTTCAGCTCTCTCAAAAACAGAAAACTCAACGCAGTAACATTTACAACAAAAAAATGGTTCAAATGGTTCTGAGCACTATGGGACTTCTGAGGTCATCAGTCCCCTAGAACTTAGAACTACTTAAACCTAACTAACCTAAGGACATCACACACATCCATGCCCGAGGCAGGATTCGAACCTGCGACAGTAGCGGTCGCGCAGTTCCAAACTGCAGCGCCTAGAACCGCTCGGCCACCCCGGCCGACAACATTTACAACAGGGCGACGTCAGTTTGCGTTATATTTTCGCTACAATATATTTTCAGATTAACGTCTCGAAAGACCTTTCGCAGACTTCTGCTTTCCCCTGTCGTTTTTCTTTATTAATTCTACCAGTATCTAAGTAACCAAAATCCCAGCCAGTAGGTGAAGAATCAGGAGACTATCTGTCTTTCTAGTAGGGAACACATGTTGGCTCATGCATCAGCCTTCAGTCATAATCGACGCAAATGCTCCGATTTCCTTGATCAGTTCTCCAGACACTACACAGTCTTTCATGGCAGTACTGATAGTGATTCTAAATTTGGGTGCTATTTTACAATTTTTTTGCATCCAGATGCATTTCAATGATTTGCACATCAATTATAAGTAAGGAAACGTATTTCGCATGCACGGAATAATGCCAGTAACAGTACATAACCACAGTACTGCTACGTGTTCCAAAATCTGTAAAATAAAGAATAGCGAAGTAATCCCTTTTCCGATCTGCCGAGAAAAGGAAACGGTCCCGTGATGCGCCACATTTTTCTCATTTCGACATCTGTTTGCCTTTCCGCGCGCGTGTGTCTCTGTGGTCCCGAGTGAACAGTGGCTGCGCGCTGCAGATAGCAGAGAGAGCGTGCCGAACCAGCCGGCGAGCAAACACTGCCGTCCCGCCTGTTGCGTCTCAACACACCGCAGCCGTATCGGCCGCCGGCGGATGTTCAACTTCGAGCGCCATCTAGCGTCTGCTGAGCCGAGATAGACGCGCGCGCACACGCACACACACACACACACACACACACACACACAAACACACACAGACACACACCTAAACACAAGCACATGCACATACGAGTGCGTGGTGGCGTTGTGCTGCTATTGGCCGCGTATTTGCTGGTGGGCATTGCGTATCATGGCCACAATTACTCGGCCATATCACTATATGATTCCCTGTGTTTGCTTTTTGTTTACTTTTCCAGCTTTGTTTCCCTGGAAAAAGATAAGAATAGGAGAGAAGTTTCTAGCATTTGTTGACTTAGAGGAAGCTTTTGACAATGTCGACTAGAATACTGTCTTTCAAATTCTGAAGGTGGAAGGGCTAAACTACAGGGAGCGAAAGGCTATTTACAATTTGTACAGAAACCGGATGGCAGTTATAAGAGTCGAGGGGCATGAAAGAAAAGCAGTGATTGGGAAAGGAGTGTGACAGGTTTGTAGCCTATCCTCAATGTTATTCAATCTGTATATTGAGCAAGCAGTAAAGGAAACAAAAGAAAAATTCGGAGTAGGAATTAAAATTCATGGAGAAGAAATATAAACATTGAGGTTCGCCGATGACATTGTAATTCTGTCAGAGACAGAAAAGGACCCGGAAGAGCAGTTGAACTGAATGGACAGTGTCTCGGAAGGAGGAAATAAGACGAACATCAACAAAAGCAAAACGAGGATAATGGCTTCAAATGGCTCTGAGCACTATGCGACTTAACTTCTGAGGTCATCAGTCGCCTAGAACTTAGAACTACTTAAACCTAACTAAGGACATTACACACATCCATGCCCGAGGCAGGATTCGAACCTGCGATCGTAGGGGTCGCTCGGCTCCAGACTGTAGCGCCTAGAACCGCACGGCCACTCCGGCCGGCCCGAGGATAATGGAATGCAGTCGAATTAACTCTGGTGATGCTGAGGGAATTAGATTAGGAAACGAGACACTTAAAGTAGTAAAGGAGTTTTGCTATTTGGTGAGCAAAATAACCGATGATGGTCGAAGTAGAGAGGATATAAAATGTAGACTGGCAATGGCCAGGATAGCGTTTCTGAAAAAGAGAAATTTGTTAACATCGAGTATAGATTTTTAAGTGTCAGGAAGTCTTTTCTGAAAGTATTTGTATGGAGTGTAGCCATGTATGGAAGTGAAACGTGGACGATAAATAGTTTAGACCAAAAGAGAATAGAAGCTTTCGAAATGTGATCCTACAGAAGGATGCTGAAGATTAGACGGGTAGATTGCATAACTAATGAGGAGGTATTGAATAGAATTGCGGAGAAGAGAAATTTGTGGCACAACTTGACTAGAAGGAAGGATCGGTTGGTAGGACATATTCTGAGGCATCAAGGGATCACCAATTTAATATTGGAGGCCAGCGTGGAGGGTAAAAATCGTAGAGGGAGACCAACAGATGAATACACTAAACAGATTCAGAAGGATGTAGCTTGCAGTAGGTACTGGGAGATGAAGAAGCTCGCACAGGGTAGAGTAGGATGGAGAACTGCATCAAACCACTCTCTGGACTGAAGACTACAAAAAGAACAGTATATAAGTAACACTAAGTTAAACCACCAATGAACATCTACAGTGCGCAACAAAATTAAAGAATAATTCTTTCGAAAGCCCAAAAGTGTCTCCCATTGCGACGCATGTATAAATTTGGCTGGAAGGTGCCTACAGTCACCCTCTGTAGTGGGGCAGAAGCATCCGGGCCTCAACCTTGGCCTCGACGACACTTCAAATAGAAACGTTTCGATAAATTCTAAAAAAATAGGCCAAAGCACGGAATTTCATACGAGATGTTAGGTTGGTTATTGGCGTCACACTGCTACCAAATTTCAACACAATTCTCGTCAGCGGCATCGTGGACGTTTCACATGTAGAGGAGGTCGTCACAGTCTTTCCTGCCAACATTTCATACCTTACTTTGACGCCTGTGGGATGGATTTCAGAAGCGTGACACCCAGCGTAGAAATCGCACAGTGTACTTATGGGTGGCTGAGGAAAACATTTCAGAAACACCGCTGCTCAGAATCGACACCAAAAGCCGTCAGGAGCTGCCACAATCGGTGTCAACCAAACCACACCTTCCCTTGGGTCGTTTATTACCATATATTTCATGGTCGAAAACGACAGTTTGCAGTGGGATGAGCAACACCACATTGTTCTTGACGACGTTAAACACTGCTGACAGTCGCTGGATCGTTCAACCCTACTCTAAAGTCATTGTTGGACTGCAATCCCCTTTAAAGTGGTCTGGCCCTTTTGAACTCTAGTTTGACCGCAGTTATTGCTCTGGTACACAGGATGGATCAACTGTGGACCTTTCAAACCAATGAGGATGCGAGGACTGCGACATTAACTCATGTGCGAGCAAAATGGCAAAGTGTTTCGCTAAGTCCCCCAGTTTCGCAAGACCTTCACTGCAGCCCATGCATCTTCATTGAGCACTCCAAAAACGTATCTGTATAGAGACTTCGACAACCGCTGTGTGTGTGTGTGGGTGTTATGTTGACGTTGTTGCGCAACGGATTGATCTGACAAGTACCCTTTGGCTCCTTGAAGAAGCAATTTGCACCCTACACTACTACAGAAGTCAGACAGACGCTCCTAACGTACCAAAAATGCCTGAAAAACTTTCAGCAATAATTATCTTTAGGAGTCCTCCACTGTAAGCAAAAGACACAAAAATATTCTATCTTCTTACGTAACTAGTGGGAAACTTGGGTACTGGAGTATTGCTAGTTAGTGTGAGAAAAACATTAAACAAATGGGAAATATTATTTATTTCAAAATCTGAGAAAATGAAGTGAAACTTTTATTTATAAACTGATACAAAAATTTTCGGGTTCTTTTCGGGATAGGATGTTATCTCTTATGGACAGGAATACTGTTAATGAAATTTATATACAAAGTGTGCTAAAGCTCTTTTATCCCTTTTCTTTCAGAACATTTACTCGCCAGAATGGCTGAGAGCCACGCCTACTCAACTTTTATAAGTATCCATCTGAATTTTTCTAAGTACAGTCAACGTTGTCGCGTGAGAAATGTAATGGACTGAAGTGAATGATGTATGTTATTTGTAATGGAGGAAACATGGAGCTTGCCTGCACTGTAGCGCACAATACCGTGAGCTGCGATGACTTCTGCCTGCATCGTTCGCCACTGAAAAATAACAAAACTATCTCTTTCTATCTGGATTGACCGTCGCCAATCGAACTCTCACTACACCTTGATAAAGTCTAGGACTCCTATCTGCCCCTTGTCTGTTGGCGTGGTAAACCGGTCAGATGACCAGTCCACCGCAATGCCTATCAATGTTTGCTCGCAGGCGCTAACTAATACTCTGTCTGTGATAACACCGCACATTAACTGTCGCGGCCAACACGGTCAGCAAATGCTTAGTCGCGAGCGACTCAATATAGAGTATCACTCCGATTCACTAGCGACAGAGGTGCTCTCCCAGTGAAGTACTGAGTAGAAACTTTGTTCCTTGCTCTCTGCGTACACGAATGAGCGCACTCGCTCCCGCTACGTGTTCCCACTACAAGAGCGTCACCGGAACCAACCCTCTCCACACCAAAAGACAAAGGGTATATCATCTGCTGTCTTTCCCTCACTCTTTTGGCTCATGGCGTCAGAAATAGTCCGCCAATCAGCGTTACTCTTACAAACGGGAGAATGCGCTCCGTTTAAGCCGATTAATCCAGAAATATATAGCATCTGCGTTAGGGATTTACTATCCACCTGTGAGAACTCTGAAACTGCGCACTAGGTCTGTCAAAAAGTGCGTATTCTGGGACTCTCCCAAACAATACAGCAGGTTTTGTTTTTAAGGTGAACACGAAGGCCATTATGCATATTCTCTGGCAAAACCTGTTTTGGCCCCTCGGCAGTCGGCCAACTGGCGCATATGGGTGCTAACTCACCGTCCTACAGACATTCTAGCGGGATGGTTGCCTCTGCCAAACAAAAACTCCTGTGGCTGTCAGTGCGCACTTGGAATTTATTTATTAGACTTGCATATTGGTTAAATGGAAATATGTAAAATTGACTCTACACTATCGAGTATGGGCTCGGATGACACATCTTGATACGCAGAATACGATGGTGTGGTCGGGATATGTAAGAAATGAAGGTCAGGAGACCACCCCACCTTATACCATTCAATTGAGTGGTGCTCCACCGTAGCTGTAGCGCCTGACATCAGGCAACTGGACCGAAAGTGGGTTGAAGGAGATGTCCGGCCTCTCATGCTGAAATAGAACATAGACACAAATCAGCAGAATTGACGCCGAAAGCTCTGACATGGAAATTAAAAATTTGCTGAAAAAGTGTGTATGGGTGACACCAAGGGTGTTGCCGTACTGAGGGGCAACACCCTTTCCCATCTTTTTTTAAACATGTGTCATTGAAGCAACGCCCCTCACATTCCACGCGATCACGCAACATCAGAGCATGGAACAGGTGTGTGGGTGACACCACGGGCGTTGCCGAACAGAGGGGTCTTTAGAGGGACGCTTTGGCATTTTCTTTTTGCGTATGTGTCTCTGCAGCACCGCGCTGCCCCCCTTCCAACTGATCACGTAACAACAGACTACATAACAGGTATATGGGTGACAACAAGGGTGTTGCCGAACTCAGTGGTCTTTAGCGAGACCCTTTGCCATTTATTTTATTTTATTTTATTTTTATTTTTTTTGCACATGTCTCACTGCCACACCCCGAGTAGGGGTCGTCCAGGTGCTTGGCGCACTGTGAACTGTCGTTTTAGACCGTGAAATTTACGGGAATCTTCGCCCAAAGAGAATCTGTCTCATTGACGCCCTTTTAGAACCACCTGAGGGCTATTGCTGTCCATTCTGCGTATCTGTGTTTTTATCGACCACCCATTAGCAAACGGCGTGACTCCAATGCTGGGTGTTGCGGATTTGACTTCCATCGCAGAGACGTCAGAGGAAGGGATGAAATGAGGGTAAAAGCGAGTGTGGCGACCTTCCCTTCGTGTGACACGTCCGCGATGACGTTGGGCAGTGAAGTTTGGTGCCAATTTGACATCATAAACCCACCTTACAGCTGACATTGACTTCTGAGCTGTGGCCTTTTCCCCACAGGTTTCGGTACTGTGCTTGAAGCGTCGCCCGGCCCGGGGGTGAGGTCGCAGGTAGACAAACATTTGCACCATTAGAAACGACTGATTAAAGCTACTCGGAACGAAATTTCAAACTAATGCGTTACAATGGGAGACTATTATTGGGTTTCTAGAAAGTGATACTTCAGCTGTGTTGCACAGTCTATACCACTAAACTACTAACTTGCGTCACCAGCACAGCTGAAGTTCCCTGTGCAGCAGTTTCCAGGGGTAACAAAAATTTGACTATCAACGTTTCAGCTAATTACTAACCGAATCTAAGAAGTGAAAATCTCATCATAATCTACTCATTAAGAGGTCCAACCTTATGTTAGAAGTTGAACACAATAAGGTAAGTATTAAAATTATAATCGATATATATTCTAAAAGTAAGCGTACAATGCGTGCAACGCCAAACTGAGAATGAGACCCGATACGATGAAGGGAGTTATATGGGGTGGTAGCCGTCTGTCCCTCATCCATTAAGAAGGTTCCTGTTTTTTCATGAAGGGCGTGCTTTTGGAGATATAAGGGATGGAATGTTTCGCCATTTAGAAATTTCTAGTAAGTTTCAGAGCATTCGAGAGTATCCAAGAACATTTCAGAAGATTCTAGAGTATTCGAGAGCTTTCGCAACATTCCAGAATGTTCCGGAATGTTGCACAATGATGTAGGAGGTTCTGGAATGTTCACGAATAGTGTGGAACATTTGGAAACGTTTCAGAACGTTGGAGAACACCCTGGGACATCCCAGATCATTGAGGAACATTCCAGAATCCTCTAGAATGTTGTGAAATGTTCTTAACATTGTGGACCATGCGAAGCCTTTTTGGTAAGTTCTGCCTGGTGAGGCTACCTATGGATAGTGGTACGCAAAACAAGACCCGTCGTTGATTCAACGCCAGTTTCTTATCACTGACGAAGTGAGCAACCGAAAAAGTAGTGCGATGAGTGAATAACAGCAAACAGTGAACTGTGAATAGTCAGAGTGATACAGTGACTGAATGTAAACCGAAAATAAACTGTGAAACGTGTGTAAAATGTACATTGTGTATTTGTTAGTATAGGTTTGATTTGATTTATGCTCAAAGATACAAGAGGACGATATCTTGCCAGTTCTGAAGCAAAACGGCAAAAACAAAAAGAAAAGCGGAAGAAACGAAACAGACGAAGAGAGCGAAATACGTTGAAGCTCGCAACGAACCAGAATGAGTGCCGTGATGACAATAAACAGTACAACCTAACAAATGAAGCATTCCACTACAGCCCTACGAAAGAATATAGCAATCACCAAAACGTCGTAATTGTAAAAAAGATAACGTGAAAAAGTAAAAAAATTCTATAGAGAAAGAGCAGGATTCTGTTTCACAAATAGAAAAATTAGATTACTACCACTGAAAGCACCTTGTAACAAAACAAGCTGTGATCTATTTACTTCCTCTCTTGTTTTGCATCCGCCTCCTTAAATTCATTTTATTTTCCATTTTGCCTAATTACCTATAACATACGTGAGTATAAACTGCATTTCCATAAAAGAGAAAGTTTGGCCCTCAGTCTTAAGAAATATAGCACCAGATATAATTTTGTGTATGTAATCAATTTCACAATTTATTTTGACTATTAGGTTAATACCTTTTGTTATAGGGTGAAATCAGTAATTATTTCGTGAGTTAAATTCTGTTGTTGACTTATAAACAAACATAAATTCTGTAGTAATTATAAACATTAGGAAATAAAACAATTAGAAATCTTAAAGTATTTATTTGGCTCCATTCGAAAACATATTAGTAAGGCTAGTCCTTTAATTCCAAAGTATTTATTTATTTATTTGTTTACTTATACATTTATTTTACATGGAAAGATTTGTCAAAAGTATTGATTGTATAACTGTAACTATTAATTTCATTATTTAAACAAATAATTTGGCATAACTTTGTTATAGGGGGAACTATTAAAAAAGGAGGAATTTTTATCACATTTAGTTAATTGAATGAGTTATGTCTCAACTGTAGTTTTTGTAAATTAAACATCGAAAAACGTACAGTTTCAGTACCTAGTATTGTGAGATAATATAAACGTCCGAATTTTGGTCCCGAGACAGTCAGTCCACAGTGCATTTTATACAAGAAGTCTGTATCAGTGAGAGTAACAATAATGGATTAACTTAGCAGTGGAATTAGTGTAATAAAAATAGGCCATGTGTTAAAACAATGACAGTGTCTGTTCAGTTTATTTGAGAAATGGTATCACACGTACCTTATTATTCTGCAAGAACTATGAACTGTTTGGTTAGGTATTTACTGCTCATAGATGTTCAACAGGAAACTATTGTAGCAGTATACTGGTGTCTGCGTGCAAGATATTAATGAGGCTTATCATTTACCAACAGTGAACTGGCCATATAACTGCGTAATATGGGGGGTTCTAAATAGTCAAAGTAAAGAACTGCGAAACGCAACTGTGCAACTATAGGCTACACTATCTACGGTAGTTAGAGTCGAACTTCCACCTCTCTTTTTTAGCTGATATAACAATGCAGTACGTCGACGTCGAGGACTAACAACCAAGAAGTAAAGCAGTCGAATGCTACAACCTCCATAAGGATTTTTACATTACATGGCTGGGGGAACTCCAGAATCAAAACACGTTCTTCAGACTACAATGCCTCCTTCCAAATGACTTTTTTCGGTGTCACTTCGATAAATACTAACGGTGATGAAATTGATAATGTGTTGTTTTTTTTCACCCAAGGATCAATCTATCACAACATGGGATCATTACATTGCCACTACGCAATGAAGACCATACTTTCTGCAAGTATATTTCATTGGAAATAAAGAGATAGAAATTAATCAGCGATGTATATATATATATATATATATATATATATATCAGTGGATTTAGACGAGAAGAAGTACGAAATTTAAGAGCATCTTACACATATACAATCATATGATTCACATATTCGGGACAGCACTAGACCAAATGATTTCTGATGACTGTAAAGTTATAATTCTAGACGAAAAAAGACCACATGGAGAATCCGAACGCCGATTAATGCACGTCGGATAGACGAACTCACCATTGTAATTGTGGGCAATGAAAACACAAGCCGTCACATAATTGTACAACGAAGAAGAGACACATCGTATGATGCCATCCAATATCTAATAATATTTCTGCACGGAGAGGACTATATCATTTTAAAGTGAACCAAATACAACTTGAGACAAGTGTAGAGACAAACAAAAAAATTGCTTCCAATTACTTGCCGCTTGAGACAATGCAACATACAACCACATTCTCAACACTCGTCGTTTATTCCAACATTTCCTGTTAGAAATACAGGGTGGTAAAAAAAGGTACGGCCAAACTTTCAGGAAACATTCCTCACGCACAAAGAAAGAAAATATGTTATGTGGACATGTGTCCGGAAACGCTTACTTTACATGTTAGAGCTCATTTTATTACTTCTCTTCAAATCACATTAATCATGGAATGGAAACTCACAGCAACAGAACGTACCAGCGTGACTTCAAACGCTTTGTTGGAGGAAATGTTCAAAATGTCCTCCGTTAGCGAGGAGACATGCATCCACCCTCCATCGCATGGAATCCCTGATGCGCTGATGCAGCCCTGGAGAATGGAGAATTGTATCACAGCCGTCCACAATACGAGCACGACGAGTCTCTATATTTGGTACCGGAGTTGCGTAGACAAGAGCTTTCAAATGCCCCCATAAATGAAAGTCAAGAGAGTTGAGGCCAGGAGAGCGTGGAGGCTATGGAATTGGTCCGCCTCTACCAATCCATCGGTCACTGAATCTGTTGTTGAGAAGCGTACGAACACTTCGACTGAAATGTGCAGGAGCTCCATCGTGCATGAACCACATGTTGTGTCGTACTTGTAAAGGCACATGTTCTAGCAGCACAGGTAGAGTATCCCGTATGAAATCATGATAACGTGCTCCATTGAGCGTAGGTGGAAGAACATGGGGCCCAATCAAGACATCACCAACAATGCCTGCCCAAACGATCACAGAAAATCTGTGTTGATGACGTGATTGCACAATTGCGTACGGTTTCTCGTCAGCCCACACATGTTGATTGTGAAAATTTACGATTTGATCACATTGGAATGATGCCTCATCCGTAAAGAGAACATTTGCACTGAAATGAGGATTAACACATTGTTGGATGAAACAGTCGCAGAAGTGTACCTGTGGAGGCCAATCAGCTGCTGATAGTACCTGCACACGCTGTACATGGTACGGAAACAACTGGTTCTCCCGTAGCACTCTCTTTACAGTGATGTGGTCAACGTTACCTTGTACAGCAGCAACTTCTCTGACGCTGATATTAGGGTTATCGTCAACTGCACGAAGAATTGCCTCGTCCATTGCAGGTGTCCTCGTCGTTCTAGGTCTTCCCCAGTCGCAAGTGATAGGCTGTAATGTTCCGTGCTCCTTAAGACGCCGATCCATTGCTTAGTACGTCTTCCTGTCGGGACACCCTCGTTTTGGAAATCTGTTTCGATACAAACGTACCGCGCCACGGCTATTGCCCCGTGCTAATCCATACATCAAATGGGCATCTGCCAACTCCGCCTTTGTAAGCATTGCACTGACTGCAAAACAACGTTCGTGATGAACACTAACCTGTTGATGTTACGTAGTGATGTGCTTGATGCTAGTACTGTAGAACAATGAGTCGCATGTCAACACAATCTCCGAAGTCAACATTACCTTCCTTCAGTTGGACCAACTGGCGGTGAATCGAGGAAGTCCAGTACATACTGAGCTCTAACATGGAAATGAAGCGTTCTCGGACACATGTCCACATAACATATTTTCTTTCCTTGTGTGTGAGAAATGTTTCCTGAAAGTTTGGCCGTACCTTTTTGTAACACCCTGCATGTACGCAGCTCCCTCAGTGAAGCCGGGTGCCCCAGCTGGTCTGTGTGTGCGTCTTGAGACCCTGCAATTCACGGGCTGCAAAGAACCCAGACTATATCCATGTTTCAGAATGAGAGCAGTTAGATACTTCCAAATAACTTTAAATACAATTTCTACTTTTATGAAACTTTTTCTTGCTGCCTCCCCCACAAAACGACGAATGGAAAATGGTATTTTATTGCTTATTACATTTTCAGTGTTCCTGAAATAAACCTTTCGCATCAAGCATGATCTTTCAAAGTATTACTTCTTCACTACTAACTGTACAGGCAACAATTTCTGCAGGCAGTATACACAAGATGCTATCGAATACAGTTGCAAAGTTGCATATTTGTGTGACACACAGTGCAGAAGGTATCACGTCATAAGCACTGAGGGGTGGGTGAGGAACTTGCTTCTGCTTAAAAAGAAGAACCAATTAGCTAGAATTTACCAATGCAGCGTTGGATAATGAGACCACAGAGGGTCTTCCAACAAGATGTAAAAATAATTCAGGAACTTCTGTGAACTTCTCTTCTGGTCATGTGAATGAAGACAAATATTTAACACATTATGTCATTAGTAAAGTAATCAGAGCGGTGAACCTGTTTTACACGCGAGAATTTGACTCTTTAAGAAATACGCGGTTGGGGATTTTCTGATTTCTGATTGTATCTAACAGCGGTACTACGCATTTAAAAGAGAACAACAACAATGCCAAGGATTTCCCAAATGATTTCTGCCTTACTAGTTGCCACTGATTTGATTAAAACCAGCAGACCTCCGATTCATCGAATTCTCATGTAACTTAAAAACAGTTTCAGGGGAAACGACAGGGTCATGGACGAAAATACATCTCAAATTCAGGATTTTTTCTCCGTACTGGAATGTAGAAGACAGACGGGTTTTGCTGCAATGAATAAAGCATACATTGAAGTTTTTATTGTTATTTTTTTCTGAACAGTATTAATATCTTCGCTGTGTAACCGGTATTTTCCCCGAGGCAGCTCTGAAACGAGGCAGATCGAAGGTTGTCGCTGTAACTCCGGTTTTGGTTTTCTGAACCACGAAACTGACATATCACCGTTATCCTTACGCATGTAATTTTAGTTCATCGTAGGGGTTCGCAAAAAAAATGGCGAAACTATAAGTATTTGAAAAAAATGGCCATTTTTGGACCCCTCCTTCTTGGCCGGAAAAAGATACTAAATATTGACACAACAAAATCGGCTACGATAAACTGAAGAGAATTCAGTTTGCTTCAAATGAGAGGGAAAATCACTAAAATCGGATGAAAATTGTAGCGTGGGCGACGACAAACATACATGGTTTTGAGAAAACCGCGTTTTAAGTTTGACAAATATTTGTCATATAAAAATATAACAAAACTTGAAACTAAAGAGATATCATTGATGCCTGGCCCATAATAACTACTGCTCCGGCTAGTGGATTGTCGCTTTCTGGTACATTGACCTGACAAGCCCTCATTTTCCTCCTCAAAGCCCATTACGTAGCTGAGCGATTCGCCGCAGACGTCTCTATCTTCACAGAGTAGGAGCATTTCATCACAAACTTTGTCCGCCCCAGTAGCTGAGTGGTCAGCGTGACGGATTGCCGTCCTCTGGGCCCGGGTTCGATTCCCGGCTGGGTCGGAGATTTTCTCCGCTCAGGGACTGGGTGTTGTGTTGTGTTCATCATCATTTCATCCCCATCCGGCGTGCAGGTCGCCCAATGTGGCGCCGAATGTAATAAGACCTGCGATATGGCGGCCGGACCTGCCCCGCGAGGGGCCTCCCGGCCAATGACGCCAAACGCTCATTTCCATTTCCATCACAAACTTTGATTTGAACGGAATTTGCCACAAGCATTAATGCAGAATCGCCTACATTGAATAGACGTACGAGCAATATGAAGCAATGTCGACAATTTAGCTTCGGTTGGATGGCCAGCTGCTGTGACCGAGTGGTTCTAGGAGCTTCAGTCCAGAACCATGCTGCTGCTACAGTTGCAGGTTCGAATCCTGTCTCGGGCATGGATGTGTGTCATATCCTTAGGTTAGTTAGGTGTAAGTAGTTCTAAGTCTAGGGGACTGATGACCTCTGATGTTAAGTACCACAGTGCTTAGAGCCGTTTGAACCATTTTTGATGTTAGTTTTGGAGCACGTCTCCAAATCAGGCTATTGAAACTTTCGCTCACATTTTGAGTGAACCGCCCAACCACCGCTCCAACAAATCAGGTTTACTCAAATCTGTATAAAAAGGGCATCGATAGCGACTTGTGGCAATCGGTTCTCTAACGTCGAGGCGTGCCGTGCACGCTCGGCTTCAAATGCTCACAGAATCGTTACTTTTTGGAGTTCGCACATAATATTTTGGGGAACAATTTTTCAGTGTACATACATTCGAATTCCGCAATAAAAAATTCGAGTTTTCACGACCGTCACTCTGCCATTCCCCTTCAGAAGTGTAATTACTTTACAAATGAGGTACCGCTTTAAATAGTGTAGTACGTTAAGCATGTAAGCAAGAAAGAGACAAGAAACATTTTGAAAAATGTTTGAAATTGTGCTGAAAGTTTGCTACAAGTCGCTGAGTATTCTCATTAACAAAATAGTCTGGGTAATTCGTTCTGAATTTTAAGCAAAACTTAGTTTTTCACGTATATCAGTGTTAACGACATTGCATCTCGTGAACTGTGTATCGTGCGATGATATAACTTTGCAGGTACGTTTAGTCATATATGTAAATACACTCTGCAAAGTGTGTTATGAATATAGTAGTAACGAAGCAATTACGCAAAACGTCGTGCTTGATACACATCTACTTCTACAGATACATGATTACACCGAAACTGACACTAAAATGTCTGGCAGAGGTTATTTCTCATTTAGGGTTCAAGTTGAATTATTTCTGCTTGTCTTTGGGCAGACTGCTTCTCTACCATTCCACTCTCTAACAGCGCGTGGGAGACATGAACACTTAAATCTTTCTGTTCACGCTCTGATTTTTTTTTAATTTTATTACGAGGATCACTTCTCCCCATGTAGGCTGGCGACAGTAAAATATTTTCACACTTGGAGGAGAATGTTGGTGATTGAAATTTCGTGAAAAGATCTCGCCTCAACGAAAAACGCCTTTTTATGTATTCCCACCTCATTTATCTTATCCGTGACACAGCCTCCCCTATTTCGTGATAGTACAAAACGAGCTGCCATTCTTTGTGCTTCGGTGTGCTCTGTCATCCCTGTCTGGTAAGGATTTCATACCGCCCAGCAAGACAGCAGCGGAGGACACCAAGAGCTGTATAGGCAGTCTCTTTCTAAATGTTCTGCCAATAAATCGTCGTCTTTGATTTTCCTTCCCCACAACATTACCTATGTGATCGTTCCAATTTAAGTTGTTGGTAATTGTAATTCCTTATACGGCGAACTGACAGCCTTTAAATTTGTGTGATTTATGTATAACCAAGTTTAATGGATCTCTTTCCGTACTTACGTACGAAGACACAATCAGTCCTTACTCGGAGACAACTGCCTCCACAGAGATGTTTTGACTAAGCAATTATGCTATTCGTTTCACCTTCTTATGTATTTACTGTACGGTAAATAACAGCATCACCTGCAAATAATATAAGAGGGCTGCTCGTATTGTATCTTAAATCTTCTGTATACATTAGGAACAGCGGAGGGGTATAACATTTTCTTTGGGAACGCCGGATACTTCCGTTTTGCACGACGATTTTCCGTTGATTACCTCGTTTTGCAACCTACCTCACAGGAAATCACAAGTTCAGTTGCACTACCGAAGTGATACTCCATAGGCACTTTAGGGAAGCAGCCGACACACGCCTTATAAAATTCACATCAGTCTTTCCATTGTGTGCCAGCCAGTCCTCTGTAACTAGCTCTGGCGTCATAAATATTGCGCAATACTTTACAATGAAGTAAATAACCTGAAACGTTTCTAGCATGTCAGGAGTAATACAATATCAATATGTGTTGGATATCAGTTCAATAACTTTAACCATTTTCGAAATTTGGATGTTTTCCTCTAACAATCATTGGCGCAACAGAAAAGAGCTAGAAACTTAAAAATTTATATTTAGATACCTTTTGCATAATAATTTAGTAGAAACAGTATTCTGGATCTCACAAATTAAAATTTTAGTTGAAATTCATGATTTTCTGGTCTTTGTCTTAGAAATTAAGGATGGAAGACAGATTAAGTAGGCGAATAAATAAAGCTAGGACGTTGAAATTTCAGTAGAAGGGAGATCCGCTATAATCATAAAAGTGTTAGAAGTTTCAACAGGATAACCATGAAACTATACCTTAAATTAATTCTCTCGTCCAAAATATTTGACTTAGCCACGTCAGACATTTATTAGGATTACTTACTTCTGTGCTGATTACACAACTAAATTGAAAGCTTCATGGGCCATCAGCAAAGGAAGCAATGATTTATTCGATAACTTAAAGTGGTGCATTACTAGCCCAGCAGCTAGTCGGGAGAGCAGATTTGATCAGGCGTTCCCTTAGCCGTCCGCACCGCGGCTTTATATGTATGAACGCTGCACGAGAAGAAAAAAGGCCCCAGTTCTCTCCAGACGCTGAATAGCACGCCATCTGCGTCGGGAGTCGCGTCGCGTCGGTATCGTTCATATAAACAGCCTCGGATGCAGTAAATAGTTCCTCGGGATACGCGTAACCACGAAATCGTTTTCGAGTGAAGTGTTAATTCTGGGATGACTTTAATGATCTTCAGTTTGCGTATGTCGTATTCTCACGTGCCGCTGCAGGACAGACATTTTACTATTATTTAGCATGGCATTTGATGAACATTATCATCAAATTATGGCGAGCATTCACTTAAACATTTAATTTGAACACTTATAGTGGCAATTGCGCAGTAGACTCTGAACTGCTCTGGTAGTTGGATTGTGTGGATTCTTTTTGGTCTGTGACTTTCAGAATATAGTGAACATTTTAGAGAGAATGGTTTTTGATTATGAATCCTAGACAATCTCCTAATTCATCAGACCCATAAGCTGTAGCTATAATTGTATTTCTCAGATGAAGTGGGCACTAGGAATTCTAATTACAGGCTTCACTCAGTTTCTGGTTGCCAATATTGTAGTTAGAGAGCCAGTGTTGAGAACGGCAAACAACAGCATTAAATAAATAATAGGAACATTTAAACAATTATTCCACCCGCCGCCCCACCATATGCTGCTAACCGGCCGGGAATAAAACTGAGTAAATGTGAAAGAGATTTTTAAATATCCAGATTCGGAAGTGAAATGCGACACGCAACTGGGCAATGGAACAGTGATAGACAGTGTTACATGTGCATGTGGACGACGCAATTGGATTAACAATGCATCTGGATTGACGGAGCTGGCGCTGAGTCTAGCTGCACTGCTGGCATTGCGAGAAGCCGGTCTCGCCGCACCGCAGTCCTCCATCGGAGCGACCGGAGTCGCGTCTGCTGTTGTGGGCGTTGTCGAGGTGCCGTCTGCAGTTCAACGCGCCGCGTCACATCAGTAATCCTGGTACGCCGCGCCGGCAACGCCATACGTCGTGCAGAAGGAACTAAGTTAAGTGAAAAGCTGTTAAAACTTTTACTAACCTGCACTAAAAGACTGTCGGCGATGGAACTGCCAGAAGAAACAGAAGTTAAACCTAAATCAGGACCTATGTCTCTTGACGGAACTGTAAATCCAGACAACGGTTCAAGTGTAAATATGCATGAAAATAGTAATGTTAAAGTGAAATTCGAACTAGTGTCTCCTGACAGTAGTGTGAAAAAGGACAACGATTCAATAGTTGAGACCCCTGTAGTAAAGCAGAAATCAGAAAGTGTTAAGTTATTGGATGATAGTTTCTCTGATGAATTAAAAATGAAACAATCATCAGAAATGGTAGAGTTTAAAAAGGAGAAGTTAGATATGACTGATCAATCAGAAGTTTCATTTAGTTTTGACGATTCTGGTGTTGGAGCTAGTTTTTCGTCACCTGAGTGTGATAAAAAGCCAGCTAGTGAGCAACCCAAGGATACTGGTACTATTGATTTAAATGTAATATTACAAGCAATAGCTGCCAGTAATGCAAAAATGTCAGCCAGTAATGCTAGAATGACAGCTGAGTTAAAATATGATATAATTGAGGTAAATAACAGGATTGTAGCCAGCCAAACCAATTTTAATAAACGGTTTGAGGCAATGGACAATAAATTAGAATCCAATAAAGCTGAATTAGAAACTTCCTTCAAGACTGGCTGCAATAAGATGAAAGAGGATCTGGACAGTTTAAATTATAAAATTGATTACAACCTTGAGGATATTAAGAAAAAGATTGCTCAACAGTTATCTGAGATGTATAAAACAGTAAAATTCGAAGTTGCTGAGGTTAGCAAAGACTTCCAAATGGAAGATGCGAAGCTGGAGCACAAGTTAACAGAAATGATTGAGGCGGAATCTGAACTGTGCTCAGATAGGTTTAAAGATGTTAATATAAAAGTAAACATATGTCAAGCAGAAGTAGACGCAATCAAAACTGATACTACTCATATTGTGCAAAGAGTAGATAATGTTGAAATGAGAGTAGAAAATATTAGTACTAACATTGCTAACATTGAGAGTAAAGTAGCTTCAGTAACTTCTGGTAATGGTAGTATGCAACAAGTTGTAGCTGCAAACGCCGCTTTTATCGGGTGTCGGCAGTTCTTTCGGTTCGATCCAGATAAAAATGTCCACCCGCTAGATTTCTGGAACGATTCTGAAGATGTGATTCCACCAACTCGGTCTGAACGAAAGAAAATCTCATTTATTATAAGCCATTTAGTGGGTGACGCCATGCATTGGTCAGCTGATGTTATGTTGAAGTGTAAAACATTAGCGGAATTTAAAACAGCTTTCATTAATGAGTATTGGTCTAGCAATAAGCAAAATGAAGTGATGAGAGAATTTTGGAGTGGAAAACGTTTCAATGCAGGCAAGGAATCTATTAAAGAGTTTGCCAGGTCGTGGCTCTCACGTTTGTCACACTTGGCCGAAAAGCTAAAACCTGAAATGATAATACTAGGTCTTGAAGCCAAAGTGCCATGGTATTGGCAAACTAGAATTATATCTGCCCCTAGAGACAATCTGGATCGTTTCATTGAATATTTGGAACGTGTAGAGCGTGTGGCTGCCAATGAGGAGCAAGCACGTAATAACAGAAATGCTAATAACACTAGCAGTAATTTTAGGAACGAGCAGAATGGCAATGTAAACATCAGAACATTAGGCGCTCGCCATCCTAAGAAAGGTAGGAATTGGAGAAATAATTACCAGAACCAACAATGGCATCCAAATGATAGTAATTTTGTTCCTAACAATAATGTGCAAGTAAACAACAGTGTTGAAAGCAATGCTGTGACAGTTTACTACAATGCTAATAAAGGTAACAGTAATAGGCAGATGCTGGAAAACTAGTTCCCGTCTATGAGGTTACTGGCGCTCACCAGGCGGTTGCTTTTCCTAAGCCAGTAATTACAGTAATTAGTATGACAGATCAGAATACTCAAACTGAGGATTCGGATGGTGGGTCGGTAGCATCCAGTGATACTGCATAAATATTAAACCACTCACAGTATTTTATAGATATCATGTTAGAGACGCCTTCTAAGAGGGAAGAAAAAGAGAAGGCGCAGCAGTGTAACGGTAGGGAAGAGCTACAAAATACTGAATTGTCAGGTGAAGAAGCAGGAGAAATTCATGCTTATATTTACGATGAGGATGATGTACTCTTATCTCAAGTGCCTGTGCAGGATGTTGATACTGTACTAATAGATTTAGGACAGGAGGTAAGTGAGAATGTAGAGGATAGCCTGTTGGGGGTCGATGAACCCAGTAGCTGTGACCAGTTGTCACTGGAGAAGGAACCCGACGATAATAGTGAAAGTGGTTCAGCTGTAACTAGTGTTATGCCCGGTCTGGAGGCGAAGAATCGCTCAGACTACAGTAATTTGGGTCATGTTCAGCAAACTAAATGTAATGAAGTCGTGCGGTGTTTCGATTTGAAATTAATAGACCGACTGGAAAAGGCAGCTGAAAATGTAGTTCAGGAAACCCCTACACACTTTGACCTAAATGTAATGAAGACAGATGTCGATCACTTTAGTTGGAGACAAATCCAAAAGGGACTATTGGATGAGTTTGAGGAACCACCTGTACAACCTAGAATAAGCCACCATATAATAATAGTGAATATATTGGGTATCAATGTAAGTTGTCTCTTAGACAGTGGAAGTGAGGTGAGTGCGATATCTCAGTCCTTCTTTGATGCATTACCTGGTAAAGACAGGCTTACAGTAATGAGAGTATCAGGACTAAAAATAATTGGTGCTACTGGAAACGTGTCAAAAACGGTAAAGCAAGAAGCTTTACTGCCCTTTGATATTAATGGTAATTTAATTGATCATCCATGCTTATTTGTAAACAATCTCAGTATTGAGGTTTTAATTGGCATAGATTTCTTGTCGAAATATCAGAGTGTTGTTGACTTTGAAAGAAGACAGTTAAAATTGGTCTGGCCGATAACCGGAGTAATTACGGTACCTTTTATTGATAAACATGTAGTAACCAATGATGAAACTTGGGAGCTGCCTATACGAGTTCTGAAAAATAGCAGATATTGGGACGAAGGTGTTAATCTTAGTAAAAGTAAGCTAAACACAGAAGAAGAAGAAGAAGAAGAAGCAATTATTTTGGACAAAATAGAAACTAAGTTGCAGGAAATCGATAAAATTTCATCTAATCAGAAGGAAGAACTGAGACACTATTTAAAAAGGCAACATAAGGTATTTTCAAATCGACCTGGCGTGGTCAAAGGTTATGAATGTCTGTTAAAGGTGAAACCTGGCCAAGTGTTTTTCAGGAAGCCATACCAAATACATGTAGCTAGGAAAAACGCGGTTAGAAAGGAGATACAGAGAATGCTAGAGTGGGGTGTGATTGAAAAAGCGGTCAGTGAGTACAATAATCCTCTTGTTGTAGTACCAAAAAGAGACGGGAGTGTCAGATTGGTCTTGGACGCTCGTTGGTTGAATGAAATAGTGGTTAGGGAAAGTGATAGACCGCAGAACATGGACGTGTTATTGCAAAAGTTCCGGGGAATAAAATTCTTAACTTCTATGGACATCACGTGTGGATACTGGAATTTGCCACTGGCGGAAAGTTCAAGGAAGTACACAGCTTTCTTGTACGATGGAGTTTGTTAGCAATACCGTGTGGTACCTTTCGGTCTTAATATCTCTGTTTGTGCCTTTGTACGTGTGATGTGCCAGGTTTTAGGACCAGCTAGATGATCTGTTAATAGCAACTCCTACCTGGGAAGAACACGTAGTTTTATTCGAGGAAGTGTTAGAGGCTATTGAGAGAGGTGGCATGAAATTAAAGATCGAAAAGACAGAGTGCGTTAAAGAGGAAATAGGTTTCTTGGGATACATGATAAGTGGAAAAGGTATTTTGCCTGACCCAGGAAAGCTAGCAGTCATTGAAAAATTTGAGGCTCTCAGAAACAAGAAGCAGTTGAGATCGATGTTCGGTCTTTTCGGCTTCTGTAGGCGTTTTGTTAGTGATCAGGCTTTTAATGCACCCTGTCTTCACCTCCCGCTGAAAAAGAGTACCCCTTGGGTTTGGGCAGCAGAATGCCAACAGGCGTTCGAGGTGCTTAAACAATCTTTAATTAATAGTCCTATTTTACATCATCCTGATTTTGAAAAACCATTCTGTATGTCTGTTGATGCTAGTGGCTATGGTATAGCTGTGGAGATATTCCAAGTAGAAATAGAGAACGAACAAGAAGTGCACAAGACTATAGCTTTCGCAAGTCGATCTTTACAGGCAGCAGAGAGAAATTATGGCATCTCGGAACTGGAAATTTGAGCAGTATCTATTAGGTGACAAGATAATTGTTTACAGTGACCATAAGGCGTTGACCTTTTGTTGTAAGTTGAGGAATGCTCGTTTGATAAGATGGTCATTGTATCTCCAGCAGTTTGACCTTGAGGTTAGATATATTCAAGGGAAAGACAATCTGGTAGCTGATGGGTTATCTAGAAGTGCGGAGCTCTGTGATGACGCGGGAATTACAGCAACAGACCTAAGTGAAGTACGAATGTTTGCGTTGGACGAAGTAAAGGAAGAAAGTACATTAAAGAGGGTGATTAAGAACTTGAGACGTGAGCAGAATGCAGATGACCAGCTGAAATTAGTGATGAGCTATTTAGGAAATGCGAACTATTCTAAGGTTTCGCAATACTATTGTCTCCATAAAGGTATTCTGTTTAGAAGGAAAAATGTAGGAGTTTCAGAGTCGAAGCTGTGCTTTCCCTCACAACATGTAGACTTACTAATCGACTATGTACACCTGAGGTATGGGCACTACGGTGCAAAGAAGTGCATTACCAAATGAAAAGGGAAGGTTGTGTTTGACAACATGTACCGCCGTGTGGCCAAGCGTCTAGCATCTTGTGTAGTGTGCCAGAAAGTCCGTGCTGCTAACACCAGAATACAAGGGGATATGCATTCGGTAGAGCCAACTGAAAGCCTAGAATTATTGGCTTGTGATATGTTTGGCCCTCTTCCTGCTTCGAGAGGTGGGTGCACCCATGTTTTTGTTGTTCTGGATGGATTTAGTAAATATGTTAAGCTATACCCAATTAAAAGAGCAAATGCAAAAACGTTGGTAGAAAAGTTGGAAAAAGATTTCTTCGTGAACATTGGCGTTCCGAAGAATTTGCTGTCAGACAATGGGCCTCAATTCACTTCTGATAGATTTAAGGAATGTCTAGATAAGGCCGGCGTGAAACATCTGAAAATATCTGCGTATTTCCCACAAGGAAATATGAGTGAACGTATTATGAGAGGATTGAATAGGCTTTGCAGAACTTATTGTGCTCGGAAACACTCAAGTTGGGCAGAGCACATTAAGTATTTTGAGAATGTAAGTAACAACTTAAGGCATGATGCAACTGGTTTTGCGCCTTGCGAATTGATTTTTGGCCAAGAACCACACAATGTGATTGCAGATATGGTAGAATTCCCTATTATAACGCAAATATCCACAGACGAAAAGAAGTTAAGGGCTACGGCAAATATAAGGAAAAGAACATTAGAAAGAAAGAAGCGTCATGACGCAAAAGCTGTACCCACCAGTTTTGAAATAGGTCAGTTAGTCCTTGTCAAAACCAAGGAAAAATCGAAGAAAATAAATGCAGAAACAAAGAAATTCATGTTCGTATACCAAGGACTTTTCAGGATCATAGGAAAACCACATGCCAATGCATATAGGCTTGAGTACCCTAAGAGTAAAAAGCTATTAGGTCTCAGGAACGTGATCGACCTAAAGAAGTTCATAGGTAGTGAATGAATTCTGTGGGGAGGAGGTTGTTCTTTAACCTCTACACAGTGTGGCAGCTGTGCAGTCCCAGCTGGGTGAGATCTTCTTTCCCATTTCAGATTTCACTCTTTCTTCATCTTTTCTATCCACCTAAAATTTCTGCCTCTTCTTTCCAACACATTAAATTTTCCGTTATGGTTATCAAGCCAATAATAAACTAGTGAATTCTGTAGGGAGGAGGTTGTACTGTAACCTCTACACAGTGTGGCAGCTGTGCAGTCCCAGCTGTGTGAGATCTTCTTTCCTTTTCAGGTCTCACTCTATCTTCATATTTCCTATCCACCAAAGTTTCGACTCCTTCTTTGCAATACAAAAATTTTCCGTCATGGCTATCAAGCCATGAGTTCTGTAACCATTGTATCCACCGATTAGAGAAGAAGATACCTAATGTGGGAAACCTAACAGTGACATAAACAACAGAGAAGTATGATGCCATTAAGATACAAAGGTATTTGAGTAACGAGTATGTATAGAACCCTAGTAATATTATAAGTACAAAGTTGTTGTTTTATTGGAAATGGTCCACCAACAGTAATTTAAAAAGATATACAAATTCGTGTACAAGCAGGATCTGAAGTGGCAGTGAAACCTATTGTATGCTGTAGAGCTAACTAATTAATAGTAAAAGAGATTGCTTAGTGTTATGAAAAATATACAGATAAGTTGTAAGAATGAACTCACCTTGAGTAGCAAGGAATGGCAGTGTAATAGAATTGAACGGTGTTTGTGGTTGAGACGTGAAGGACACGTCCCTGAAGTATTTATAAGGTTGGAGCTGGCCGTTATTTGGTGTAGTGTGTGACAGGACACACTTACACGTATTGAGGTTATGAGTTGGAGGCATCAATGCGACCATAGGTACCCTTATGTTAGATGAGACAGAGCAGCTCATGGTGTCCTATAGGTTTAAGTAATTTAGCATTACGCTCGGCCATAATTTCTTAATGCACTTTAGTGGTAGGTCGAGAGAGACTACCTGTGGTTTCAGCATCCAATCAAGTGGAAATGGATTGCAACGTGAGCAAACTGATCAGCTGCAATATACTATAGATATGAAATAAATGTGCTATCCTATGCGTTAAATGTTAATAGAGTGAGTGTTAAATAAGTACATACACTAGCAACATAATTGAGTAACATAATGGCAGACGTGAAACATTATTTATAGCTCAGCATAAATACACTTCGATGAAGTAAGCACATAATTGCAGATGTGGAACTGACACAGCAGCAGAGGACCAATAAGTGGATTTAGTAGTCAACTAAACGTAGTGTGTTTTGAACACTCAGAACTGTACTATTACCACAAGTTACTCACATGTACAAAGAGGCTGAGAAGACAACTGCTAATCAAATATACTCAGACTATCTCTAAGAATAAGGTAATCGAAGATGAGTCAGTTAAGTAAATAAAATACATATTTGTCAGGAATGTACCGAGCATTGGTTCAGTGTTCCGGCCCAGAAATGATAAATTGAGATTAAATAGGATTTATGATTGTATGCCTTGAGCATAAATTTTTTCTAGTACGTGACTAACGGCGTTTTGAGCCATTCGTTTACCGATATTGTGACAGTTAAGTAACCACGAGAGTAAAACTGAAAAAGTTCTGTTAACTTTGTTCCAGCAAAATATTGAAAGATAAAATGTATATATCCCCATTTCATTGTGACCCACCCTTAGATATCAAGTGAACAGAGTCTGAGGCACTCTTTTTGTTTGTTCTACAGGACAAACCAGATAATGGTAGCCTGGTAGCTGTGTGAAAGCGTGGAGTGACTTGGACACAACTCACAGTGACCCCTCCCCTTTCCCCATGTAATTTAGAGTGAACGTGAAGGACGCACACCATAGCAACTTCCCCTCCTCTACCCTTGTGAATGGAAGTGTAGAAAGCCAGCCAAAACGGCTACAACCACATGTGCAAAAATGAAATTGTTATATTTGCGAAATTTTCTTTCAGATTTAGAAAAGACTGCTAAGATATAATTATCTGTTTATGTATTATGAATAACTTATTTTCTTTCAATCTGTGTATGTAAAAATATTTACAGACAATTTAATGAATTTAAGATTTCATAATTTTACATATTTTTATGTGTTTGTCTGTCTAAGGCAATGTGTATGCCAAAGTGTTTCATTGATTTTTGCTTAAATTTTGAGTGATAATGTTGCTTAAGAGGCAGTGAACATCCCAGCAATTTAAATAATTGAAGTAGGTAATAAGTTTTCTTTTAATATTTCTATATGTTTACATTTCAATTTTAATTTTTCATAGGGAGTTAAGCTGTACTCTTGCTTCCCTTTTTATAATTATTTTTTTTTCATTTACGTTCAAACAAATTAAGTAGAGGGTGATATAGGGACGCAGCCTACTCACGCCTTATAAAATTCACATCAGTCTTTCCATTGTGTGCCAGCCAGTCTGCTGTAACTAGCTCTGACGTCATAAATATTGCGCAATACCTTAAAATGAAGTAAATAACCTGAAACGTTTCTAGCATGTCAGGAGTAATACAAAGTCAATATGTGTTGGATATCAGTTCAATAAATTTAACCATTTTCGAAATTTGGATGTTTCCCCGTAAAAATCATTGGCGCAACAGAAAAGAGCTAGAAACTTAAAAATTTATATTTAGATTCCTTTTGCATAATAATTTAGTAGAAACAGTATTCTGGATCTCACAAATTAAAATTTTAGTTGAAACTTATGATTTTCTGGTTTCTGTCTTAGAAATTAAGGAAGCAAGATAGATTAAGTAGGCGAATAAATAAAGCTAGGATGTTTAAATGTAAGAAGAAGGAAGGTCCGTTATAATCATAAAAGTGTGAGAAGTTTCAACAGAATAACTGTAAAACTATAGCTATAGCGTATCTCCAAAGAGCAAGTTCAGAGCTCGTCTACTGCGTGTAGTGTAATTAAATTAATTCTCTGGCCCAAAATATTTGACTTAGCCACGTCAGACTTTTATTAGGAATACTTACATGTGTGCTGAAAGCACAATTAAATTAAAAGCTTCATTGGCCATCAGCAAAGGAAGCAATGATTTATTCGATAACTTTAAGTGGTGCATTACTAGCTAGTCGGGAGAGCAGATTTGACCAGGCGTTCCCTTAGCCGTCCGCACCGCGGCTTTATATGTAAGAATGCTGTGCGAGAAAGAAAAAGGCCCCAGTTCTCTCCAGACGCTGATTAGTGCACCACCTGTGCCGGGAGTCGCGTCGCGTCTGTATCGTTGATATAAACAGCCTCGGATGCAGTAATAAGTTACTCGGGATATGCGTAACCAAGAAATCGTTTTCGAGTGAAATGTTAATTCTGGGATGACTTTAATGATCTATCTTCAGTTCGCGTATGTCGTATTTTCACGTGCCGCCGCGGGACAGACATTGTACCATTATTTAGCGTGGCATTTGATGAACATTATCATCAAATTATGGCGAGCATTCACTTAAACATTTAATTTGAACAGTTGTAGTTGCATCAGCGCATTAGACTCTGAACTGCTCTGGTAGTTGGATTGTGTGGATTCTTTTTGGTCTGTGACTTTCAGAATATAGTGAACATTTTAGAGAGAATGGTTTTTGATTATGAATCGTAGACAATCTCCTAATTCCTCAGAGCTCTAAGCTGTAGCTATAAATGTATTTCTCAGATGAAGTGGGCACTAGGAATTCTAATTACAGGCACACGTTTTGCTAATCAGTTTCTGGTTGCCACCATTGTAGTTAGAGAGCCAGTGTTGAGAACGGCAAACAGCATAAATACAAAACATTTATTCAATTATTCCACCTGCTGCCGCACAGCACGAAATGTGATTAGAAGTTTGTTGTAAGGAACGGTATCCAAAACCTTCTGTAAATTTAGAAATATGGAATCAGTTTCAGTTCATCTGTCGATATCTAGCATTACTTGGCCCAAATAAAGAGCAAGCTGTCTGACATTTTCTGAATCCGTGCTGAATATGTGTCAATAGACCGTTTTCCGCGAGGTAGTTTGTAATGTTGGAGCACTGTATGTGTACCATTACACTATGGCAAACAGGCATCGGTAATACTGGTCTGTCAAATGTTTTTTATTCCAGTCTTTAATCACAGTATCAATTCCTTAGAGGATGACCGGTTTCAGCCCGTAATGAGCATTCTCAGATTTTTTTTACAGCACGTCCTAAAGTGACAAGGCCATAATGGTATCGTCAAAACATATAAATATAATCAGCATGTTTTGACGATTCCATTATGGCCTTATCGCTTTAGGACACGGTGCAAAGAAGATCTGAGAATGGTCATTACGGACTGAAACCAGTCATCGTCTAAAGAATTGATACTGTGATCAAAGACTGGAATAAAAAACATTTAACAGTATTGGATCACTTTTTGTATACGCGACTATGTCGCACTTGGTAAATACTGGTCTGTAATTCATCAGATTATCCCTACTTCCTTTCTTCAGTGCTGGTGTGAGCTATGGGCTTTCCAGTCTTTTGGTACAGATCTTCATCCAACGAGCGATCCTATTTGATTGCTATGGATGTGGTTGTTGTAGCCGAATTGGTATATTGTCTGACCGGTAAGACTTGTCTTTATTATTTCAGCTGCTTCGTTTCACTGAGGATATCTACTTGTAAGTTACTCATACTGGCAGCTGTTCTTCATTCGAATTCTATAACATCTACTTCGTCGTCTTTGGTGAAGGAACCCTAAGTTAAATAACTGTGCATTAGTGATTTTGTCATCAGAAATATTACCATCGTTATGGGGCAGTGAAGGTATTGCTTGTGTCTTACACCTGGTGTACTTTACATACGAATAGAACATGGTTTTTCTGTGAAATTTCGAGACAGAGTTTCGTTGTGGAAGCTTTGCTGAAACTTTAAGAACATTGGTAATGTAGTAGGCGATAAACGTTTATGCTTTCATTGTCTTGTGTGTGAGTCAGCGAGAAACAGTTTCTTAAAAGCTGGAATTATGTGTAAAGTTTGTTCGAAGTCGGTAACTGCTCATTCTGAAATACTGGATGAATAAAGTCCGCCTATATGCGTGCCTGAATACAAACAAACATTTTCTATCTAATATCGCCTTATAGTGGTATACTTTAAACGTGGAAAAATACCTCTTATCGAGTAGATTATGACAGCATTTTAAATTTTTAAACTGTTTCAATAACTAGGCGCAAAATTTAAAGTTTTGTTGCCCCCGATAGCCGCTAGACAGGCAACCTACTACCGTTTTCGGATTCAGGGACGGCTGCTCAGTAATATAGATATCAACTTATTTTACATTCACTAAGGACCATATTTGGCTGTAAGGGGTCTCAAGTGACTTTGTGGAGTACAGTGGTCACACACGCAACTAAACCTTGCGTGGGATCAACTGGAAATGAAGCGGAGTGCTGTGTGGTGATCCCTCATATCACTCCATCACAGTTTAGTTCAACGCTACGACAACATGGAGCGGCAATTTGTGGGAATGCACAGAGCAATGGCAGTGGATCATGAACTGTGGGGAAATCGGAAATGAACATATTCCATGCGTTTTAATGTTTGGTATGATAGAAAGATGTTCCATCTTATGTAAACTAATATAATTAGAATCTATAATGTTAACCGGAAAATCTGCGAGGACAGGAACATACAGAAACACCGACAAGAAGGAAGGACAGGATGTTAGGTATTTTATTACGACATCATAGAGTAACTTCCATGTTACTAGAAGGAGTTGTAGAGGGTAAAAGCTGTAGGATGTGTAATGTATGATATGATTCAAACGAATATCAGAGTATTTCTATGAAATACACTTATAAGTACACTTATTATATTGACGTGTGTAGATATGCGCAGCCTGTAAACATTATTTAATATTATTGTGAATTAACGTATACAGGGTGGTCAGAAACAGTCTGAAAACTTGTAAGGTCTTTGCAGACTATATTGTTCTGAGAATCAACAGTTACGATAAAATTCGATACTTCTGCGCTGTTCCTGAGTAATTTTACTATGAAGTTAGCTAATCGGTTCGTTGTGCGTGCAGATTCCAGCAGCCTTCCAGAGACAGTAGGAAGCATGCACTGATTCGGCTGGGAAGAATGTCACGATGTCGTTGTACCCTCTCCCGAGGGAAGATGTCCCATAACTGTTGTACATGGTCCTTGATAGCCCCGATACTGGCATTCGGACAAAGCTGACACCTGAGCTGGTTCATTGCATGTTCTATAAGGGTCAGATCAGGGAATTTTTCTGTCCTGGGAAGTGTCTCAACATGGCAGTACACGTTCCGTGTATGAACGACAACTGTTCTGTTGAACAATGACACTAAATTACTGTCACGTGAGAGGTTACACATCAGGCTGTAGGACATAGTCCCCTTGTGCCACCAGAGTTCCCTCAGCCACTACGAGCTGTGGTCTGAAGTCATACCCGACTGCCCGCCATACCACGACGTCAAGAGTGACACCTCTGTGTCACTCTCACGCATTAGAAGAACGGAACTCCACTCCAAGTCGTTGTCACAGACGCCGACGATGGTTGTCCAGAGTAGTGTGGAGTCGCAGTTCATCGTTCAACACAGAGTGAAGCCATTGATGACAAGTCCATGCTTCCAGTCCTGGGGACCACTCCAAACGCAACTTCTAGTCTTGTGGTGTTGACAACTTACTCATGGGACGGTAACTTTTCAGGCAGGCTTCTGCTGGTTTCTGTCCAATGGTGTGAGATAATGCAGAAAATTGCAGGGAGTCATTACTTGTTCTGAGATGACAAGGTTGGATGCGAAGGAGTTACAATATGACTAACGCACAATACGGCGATGTTCTTCCGGAAGTCAGACGTGGTCTACTGTAACCTCGAAGACGTGTATGCCTGCCCACAAGTACCCATGCAGTTAAACATCGAATCATTGTCAAAGGCGAACGCCCCAGATATCTAGATATTGCCAGATTCGACCTACCGGCCAAATACAGATCCACAATGTAGCTCATTTCAGACTATATCCAGTGGGGAAAACTCTTTCTCACACAAGTATGCAGTACGTACATCTTTATCACAGTAATCATCCTACAACTGACGCTGTTCGCACCCCTTGTATCCCACCACCAGAACTTGTAACAACTGTTGCGACTTCTGCACAACTTGTTAGCAGCATACACAGTGGCTGCGCCAAAGACTGAGATGACGTGGAGTTTTACAATTATTTATTCAACTTTCTTTACAATTTCTCCCTCGTCGTCGGTGCCCAGCCCTGCGGATCCCTCCGCCTGGCTACTGCTGTGTAGATTCTCCGACAATGCGTGCAACGCACGCCACTGACCGCACCCAGGAGCCTCAGGTCACCAGTGCTCTGCTGAAGCCAGGATGCCCTGCGGTTGAGATGAACTCGTCGCCGCTCGGCGCCCTGGTACGTGAGGTCAGCTGCCGACGCCTGCTACACCGGCGGCTGGGAGGTCCCGTCATGGACGGACGACGCCCGTGGGGCCGGGTTGCCGTGGAGTCCGGGCGTCAGTCCCTGGCGGTGCCTGTGACCAAGACCGCGCTGCGGCCCGGTCCTGCAGGTTGTCGCGGTAGTTAGTCAGCCATGGTGCCGACCGAACTCGGGCCGACCCCCAGAGCTGAAGTTGACATCTGGCGGCGAACGGATGTCTCCTGCGAGCTGAAATAGACTTCCGGAATCGTCACCTACGAAGATTGAACATTCGGACACGGACCAGGTCCGTCCTCAGATCCGAACTGCTTCCTAATGGCTTCTGTCCGTTGCTGCCTGCGCTCTACTGTTTATATCTGGCAGGAGGACGTTTGTCCCCTCGGTGGTAGCCTTTTGTTATTACTTCCACAGTATATTGCAGCGTAACTTAGCGTGCTGGCCTCACTTCCCCTTTCTCAGCACTCTCCAGTCTTCGCTCGGCGCTCGGTCTGTGTGCGTCCTTGCGTCAGTCTGTTGGTAGACAGCTGCTGTCAGCAAGGCTATCTGTGCCTGCTTACTCCGCAACGCCTCGGTCGCCGGAGTGCCTCTGTTTTGCCATTCTCCACTGTGTGAAGCAACGCTTACTAGATGTGGCTGCAACACAACACTAGACGCGTCAGCACTAACTCACCATGTTGGCCATTCTACCTGTTACAGACAGTTGTGAGTCCAATCATTTACGTACCTGCCAATGTTGCGTAGGTCTACATCTACATCTACATTTATACTCCGCAAGCCACCCAACGGTGTGTGGCGGAAGGCACTTTACGTGCCCCTGTCAATACCTCCCTTTCCTGTTCCAGTCGCGTATGGTTCGCGGGAAGAACGACTGTCTGAAAGCCTCCGTGGGCGCTCTAATCTCTCTAATTTTACATTTGTGATCTCCTCGGGAGGTATAAGTAGGGAGAAGAAATATATTCGATACCCCATCCAGAAAGGCACCCTCTCGAAACCTGGTGAGCAAGCTACGCCGCGATGCAGAGCGCCTCTCTTGCAGAGTCTGCCACTTGAGTTTGTTAAACATCTCCGTAACGCTATCACGGTTACCAAATAACCCTGTGACGAAACGCGCCGCTCTTCTTTGGATCTTCTCTAACTCCTCCGTCAACTCTATCTGGTACGGATCCCACACTGATGAGCAATACTCAAGTATAGGTCGAACGAGTGTTTTGTAAGCCACCTCCTTTGTTGATGGACTACATTTTCTAAGGACTCTCCCAATGAATCTCAACCTGGTACCCGCCTTACCAACAATTAATTTTGTATGATCATTCCACTTCAAATCGTTCCGCACGCATACTCCCAGATATTTTACAGAGGTAACTGCTACCAGTGTTTGTTCCGCTATCATATAATCATGCAATAAAGGATCCTTCTTTCTATGTATTCGCAATACATTACATTTGTCTATGTTAAGGGTCAGTTGCCACTCCCTGCACCAAGTGCCTATCCGCTGCAGATCTTCCTGCATTTCGCTACAATTTTCTAATGCTGCAACTTCTCTGTATACTACAGCATCATCCGCGAAAAGCCGCATGGGACTTCCGACACTATCTACGTGCACGGAGTTCCAGGGGCATTCAACCATTTCTTCTGGATGGCAAAATATTTTTGTCAGCTGGTGTAACAAACCATTTATAACCATCCACTACACTATCGTTCAACATTTCAATGAAAAGCTAATAATTAAACGAAGAAAGAACCAATTATAACGAGAAACCAGAGGAAATGGAAAAACGAATAGAGTGGTGACAAAAGAATAAATTGGTTAGTATTAGGAAAGGTTCTGGAAGATGCCACAAGTATTAAGAGGTTTAATGAGGGGTCTTATGTAATCTCAGTGGCTAGAGGGAAAACCAGAAGGGTTCCCATGTCGCACCAGCCTCAGAAGCGTCCTGGATGCGAAAGCAAGTCATTAGTGTACTGTAATGTTTCCCATTTTACCACATACACAATGTGATCGAATGTATCCGGACACACACAAAAACATACGTTTCTCATGTTAGGTACATTGTGCTGCCACCTACACTCATAAACATCCCTAGATCCACTGATTCCGATGTGATAATGAAGTGGAAACGTGAAATGACACGAACAGCACAAAGGCGTAGAGACCAGCGTCGTCTGTTGACAGACAGAGACTGCCGACAGTTGAAGAGGGTCGGAATGTGCAGTAAGCAGACATCTATCCAGACCATCATACAGGAATTCCAAACTGCATCAGGATCCACTACAAATACTATGACAGTTTAGGTGGAAGGTGAGAAAACTTGGATTTAATGCTCGAGCGGCTGTTCATAAGCCACACATCACGCCAGTAAATTCCAAACGACGCTTCGCTTGGCACAAGGAGCATAAGTATGGGACGACTGAACAGTTTAAAAACGTTGTGTGGAGTGACGAATCACGGTACATAGAGTGGCGATCCGATGACAGGGTATGGTTATGGCGAATGCCCGGTGAAAGTAATCCGCCAGCATATGTTGTGCCAACAGTAAAATTCGGCGGTGGTGATGTTATGATGTGGTCGTGTTTTCCTTGGAGGGGGCTTGCACCCCTTGTTGTTTTGCGTAGCACTATCCCAGCACATGCCTACATTGATGTTTTAAGCACCTTCTTGCTTCCCATTGTTGAAGTGCAATTCGGGGATGACGATTGCGTCTTTCAACACTATCGAGCACCAGTTCATAATGCACGGCCTGTGGCGGAGTGGTTACACGACAGTAACATTCCTGTAGGACTGGCCTCCACAGAGTCCTGACCTAAACCCTATAGAACACCTCTGGGATGTTTTGGAACGCCGACTTCGGTACCTCTCCTCAGTGCAGCACTCCGTTAAGAATGGGCGCACTGGACTGAACGTGTGCCTGCGACAGCTGTCATCAAGGCTAGGCGTGGGCCAACACCATATTGAATTCCAGCATTACTGATGGAGGGCGCCACGAACTTGTAAGTCATTTTGAGCCAGGTGTCTGGATACTTTTGATCACGTAGTGTATCCTCTATGCAGTTGAACAATCAGTCTCCGATTCAGGCCTGACTTGGAATATGAAGGGAACTGGACCTATTTCCCTTTATTTCTGTCCTGCTATCGAGCAGTTCCCCTCCTCCAAGATACATCTTATCCTTCTGTCCTGGGCACACGTCAGATGGTCAGTGTGCTCTCGTTTGGATAACTCAGAGAAAACCGAATGTATTTTGCCCAGAAAGCCCAATTTCTTCTCATTACGCACTGCTTCGTAGAACTTGTCCGCCTATGTGTGTACACTAGCACCCTTCTTCCGGGATTCGGGAAGGCGTGCCGGTCCCAGTTCGAATCCCGCCTGGCCGGTGTGCCAGCCGCCTACCTGCTGTTCTTGGGTGGTTCCATCTTCCGACTAGGCAAACCGGACTGATACCCACATCTCACTCCGCAGACAATTAGAAACCGTTCGCACACTTTCGCATGGATAACGATACACGAAGACAGTTGGGGTGCACAAATTCCACTCAGTGCGTAAAGAGGTGGCGACAGGAAAGAGATCAGGCCACTCCTTAACATTAACAATGCCGGCTGCAGGTTGGTACGGGTAAAAGAAGAATAAGAAGGCGAACTGCTTCGTAACCAAAAAGGGCCCTGAAGCGGTTGTCTCTTTTCTGTCAAGGAGGACTCATCGACTGTACACGACAGGAAGACATGACCACATTTACCTACGGTTCCGCAGTCCCAGCTGACTGGCTCTGGTGTCTCGATTCTGAATATTTACTTTGGGCGTGGACCAGTTCCTCTCAGGCAGTGCACGATACAAGTTGTTGAGAGAATGAGAACCATTTTGAGCGTCACCCTGACGTTTGGGAGGAAGCAATGTGCCTGGCTTACAGGGCAGTAAGCGGACCACCTCTCTCTTGCGAGGAATATGACGGAGAAGCGATTAAATTGACGAGTTCCAAGTATTTCTTCACCTAGTACACAGGCGCTCTTTCTCTGCGTGCGTCAGTTAAAGTAGTGGCAACAACACCTAAGAAGCAGAATTGATCTGCGAATGCAGACACATCCACGAAATCAAATTTTTATCTTCTGTCTGTAATATAGTCGGAGTAAAAGTAGGCTTCAATACTCTAAATCTTGTAGTCGATGATGTCTCAGTAAAATCGAGCCTTAACTATGGCTAACGGACACCATAACAGAGATGAGCAAGGCGTGCAGACGATTGATTCTAGGGAGAGAGATAGAAGTCTGATAGATCTGTTACCACACTGCACAATAGCGGAATGGTGAACGGAGGTGCCTACAAGCGATCCACAGAAAAACGAGATGCATGAGCAAGAAGTAATGATAAGCTGTGGTCAGTCGCCATGTTGTCTGAAGTTAGAAAGATATTGCTGGAGCCGAGAGCGTTGCGAACAGGCACGGAATGTGCACAGAAAGTATATGTGTATGTGTGTGTGTGTGTGTGTGTGTGTGTGTGTGTGTGTGTGTGTGCGTGTGTGTGCGCGCGATATAGCGAAACAGTGAAGCTACAAAAGACAATATGCAATTCAACTTTTCTTTGACAGTGTGCATAACATTATTGTAAGCAGGCCCACTTGTAGTAGAATTTTTAATATTGGCGTTAGTACCAGTAACACAGTTTTCCGTAGTGGTACATTTTGTAGAAAAATGAAGAAGTTAGTAGCGCAAATATTAAATTTGTTACCTCTTTTAGTTGCATTATTTGTTGTTGAAATAAATGTTACTGTAACAATACTAACAGCAGTAGGTGATCAAAATAATTGTAAGATTAGTAATAATAGTTTGAAATAACGAAAAAGTGTACCTCTTTCTGTGTCACAATAAAGAAATATTCAGCTGAGAGTAAAAGATGCCATGAGAAACTATTCTAGAGAAGTGAATAGGTACAGCTACTGTAGAGTAGAAGAAAAAGTAAGTCCCATAGTGCTCAGAGCCATTTGAACCATTTTTGAACGTTTCCGACTTTGGTAAAGGTCGGATTGTAGCCTATCGCGATTGCGGCTTATCGTATCGCGACATTGCTTCTCGCGTTGGTCGAGATCCAATGACTGTTACCAGAATATGGAATCGGTGGGTTCAGGAGGGTAATACGGAACGCCGTGCTGGATCCCAACGGCCTCGTATCACTAGCAGTCGAGATGACAGGCATCTTATCCGTACGGATGTAACGGATCGTGCAGCCACGTCTAGATACCTGATTCAATAGATGGGGACGTTTGAAAGACAACAACCATCTGCACGAACACTTCGACGACGTTTGCAGCAGCATGGACTATCAGCTCGGAGACCGTGGCTGCGGTTACCCTTGACGCTGAATCACAGACTGCAGCGCCTGCGATGGTGTACTCAACGAAGAACCTGGATGCACGATTGGCAAAACGTCATTTTTTTCGGATGAATCCAGGTTCTGTTTACAGCATCATGATGGTCGCATCCGTGTTTGGCGACATCGCGGTGAACGGACGTTGGAAGCGTGTATTCGTCATCGCCATACCGGCGTATCACCCGGCGTGACGGTATGGGGTGCCATTGGTGACACGTCTCCGTCACCTCTTGTTCGCATTGACGGCACTTTGAACAGTGGCCGTTACATTTCAAATGTGTTACGACCCGTGGCTCTTCCCTTCATTCGATCCCTGCGAAACAGTACATTTCAGCAGGATATTGCGCGACCGCATGTTACAGGTCCTGTACGGGCCTTTCTGGTTACAGAAAATTTTCGACTGCTGCCCTGGCCAATACATTCTCCAGATTTCTGACCAACTGAAAACGTCTGGTCAATGGTGGCAGAGCAACAGACTTGTCACAATATGCCATCACAACTCTTGATGAACTGTGGTATCGCGTTGAAGTTTCATGGGCAGCTGTACCTGTACACGCCATCCAAGCTCTGTTCGAGTCAATGCCCAGGCACATCAAGGCCGTTATTACGGCCATGGGTGGTTGTTCAGGGTACTGATTTCTCAGGATATGTGCACCCAAATTGCGTGAAAATGTAATCGCATGTCAGTTCTAGTATGATAAAAAATGGCTCTGAGCACTATGGGACTTAACATCTGAGGTCATCAATCCACTACAGCTTAGAACTACTTAAACCTAACTAACCTAAGGACATCACACACATCCATGCCCGAGGCAGGATTCGAACCTGCGACCGTAGCGGTCACGCGGTTTCAAACTGAAGAGCTTAGAATCTCAAGGCCACACCGGTCGGCCTCTAGTATAATACATTTGTCCAATGAATACCCGTTTATCATCTGTATTTCTTCTTAGTGCAGCAATTTTAATGGCCAGTAGTGTATAATATACCGTCAAAGAAGGGAGATTTTAGAGCGTTTCAGGAAAAAAATAAGCTTCAGATAGAAACCCGTGTCTGAAACCGCCGATCGCCGAGCTAACAAACAACATTGCGAGACATTCCGCCTATGGTCCGTCAGTGTACAGAGTCACGTTTGCTACCAAAGACTACTGGTAGGCGCGAGTCTAAATGTCTTCGACTGTCAGTAGTGTTACTGGATGACGTTTCTGAACACAAGTTCCTATCCTCGATTTGTTGCTCGAGACACGCTCTATAACCCGTCCAAGTTTGTCACAATCTCTCTGGGGCGCACACTATATGTAAAGGTCCCTTATTTTCATTATGAAAGTGAAGAAAATTAAATAAATAAAATATACCGAATCAGGCCTATGTAGGCTATGGAACAGTGGGGATCGACAACCGGAATGCCGCGGTTGACCAACCTAGAGATTTCATGCAAAATTTCTGATGTCAGGTGGTTCGTAAATGGCCATCAAATTAAGCAGTGTCACACTTAGCGACTGCCTGATGACTTCAGTGTCGCAAAGCGCGTCTTTCAAATTATACCCGTCTCCTACACCATAGGTCTGGTGGCACACACTATCGACTCAGTTTTCCGTCGGCTGACCCGCTTTTCGGCCATCAACGTGGCTCCTAACGGCGGCGCGCCAGCCGGGGAGGTGTTGTCCGGTTTTCCGAAACGCGGTCGGCATTAATTATAAGCGAAAACTGGTGGCGTGCGCCGGGGGAGCTCCGCTGCGAATTAAATATTTCACGAGTCGCCACGCGTAATGTAATGGAAATTGCAGTGGAAATAACGCGCCGGATTGCAGTGGTCACGCGCGGACGTGGAGCGCTGATGAAAACGTGAAAAGTTGATGAGCCGGAAGACCTGCCCCTGGCCGCTGCCGCCACCCGCGAAGCGCTGCGCGGAGAACCCGGCGCCGCCGTGGTATTACGTGGGCCTCGCGAGCGGCCGTTTTAATTTTCCGCCTCCCCCCTGCTCTGTTTGCTCCGGACAGCTCTGCTGGCTATTGCCGAAAGTCTATATTTCCGAAGAACAGCGAACAGAGGCCTGCTAATTGACCGGCTCACTCTTAATTGGTAGCGAGTGTGTAGCCATGGCAATGAATGAGTAATGAGAGTAATTTCGAAAACGTTTGGGTAGGTGCAAACTGTGGCCGCCACTACTAATTACTTACTTTATATCTACAAACCACTGCATTAAATTTTCAGTTCGGAATAACTGCTTTCTCATCGGTTTTAGAACACTTGGGCTGCATAGAGCAGGATTTTTATCAAAATAGGAGTATAGCGGTACAGCTGTTTTCGCACATATCCAAAGTGGTGGTTCAAGATTACTCAAGTGCCGCTGTATAAGCACAGTGACTAATCTCACTCCATAAATTTGTGATACGAAAAGAAAGTAACAGTGCAGGTCGCTGTATATTTCCTTTCTTAGAGCAGAGTTCGGCTGCGCTTATAATCATCATTATATAAAATCTGTTCAGAAACCAGAAGGCAAATATACGAGTCGAGGAGCATGAAAGGGAAGAAGTAGTTGAGAAGGAAGTGAGACAAGGTTGTAGCATGTCCCTGTATTATTCAATCTGCCGCCGGCCGCGGTGGTCTCGCGGTTCTAGGCGCGCAGTCCGGAACCGTGCGCTGCTGCGGTCGCAGGTTCGAATCCTGCCTCGGGCATGGATGTGTGTGATGTCCTTAGGTTAGTTAGGTTTAAGTAGTTCTAAGTTCTAGGGGACTGATGACCACAGCAGTTGAGTCCCCTAGTGCTCAGAGCCATTTGAACCATTTTTATTCAATCTGCTCACTCAGTAAGCGGTAAGGAAGCCCGCACGGCTAGCCGTGCGGTGTAACGCACTGCTTGCCGAGCGGTATGGTGTATCGGTCCCTGGCACGAATCTGCGCGGCGGATTAGTGTCGAGCTCCGGTGTGCCGAACAGCCTGTGGATGGTTTTTATGGCGGTTTTCCATCTGCCTCGGCCAATGCGGGTTGGTTCCTCTTATTCCGCCTCAGTTCTACTGTGTCGGCGATTGCTGCGCAAACAATGAATCCACGTACGCGTACACCGTAATTACTCTACCACGCAAACATTGGAGTAACACTCGTCTGGTGTGAGACGTTCCCAGGGGGGTCCACTGGGGGCTGAACCGCACAACAGCCCTGGGTTCGGTGTGGGGCAGTCGGGTGAGTTGACTGCTGTAGCCTGTTGTGGGGTTGTGTACCACTTAGGGCTACGACGGGGACGAAGCCTCTCAGTCGTTTCTAGGTCTCCAGTTCAGTACATACATACATACAAGCAGCAAGTAAAAGCAAAGTAGGATTCGATGTTCAGGGAGACGAAATAAAATCTTAGAATTTGTCGATAACATTACAATCACGTCAGAGAGACGTAATGTCTTGGAAAAGCAATTGAACGGAACGGACAGCGTCGTGAAAGAATATGAGATGAACATCAACAAAAAGCATCTTTGACCAAAATAAATTTGATAACCTCGAATACAGAAAATAGTGAGTATTTTCTGAATGTATTTGTGTACAGTGCAATCATTTACGGAAGTTAAAAAGGCCGAAAAATACACTGAAGCTACAAAGAAACTGGTATAGGCATGCGTATTCAAATATGTAAGGTAAACACGCAGAATACGGTGCTGCGGTCGGCAACGCCTGTATAAGAAAACAAGTGTATGGCACAGTTTTTAGATCGGTTACCGTTGCCACAGTGGCAGGTTGTCAAGATTTAAGTGAGTTTGGACGTGGTGTTATAGTCGGCGCACGGCATCTTCGGTGTATCGATGAAGTGGGGATTTTCCCATACCTCCGTTTCACGATTGTACCGTGAATATCAGGAATCCGGTAAAATATCAAATCTCCGACATCGATGCGGATGGAAAAAGATATCTGGGCCATCAATAAGTGCCAGTGTGCGAACTATGGGCTCCTATGGGCTTTAGCAGCCGAACGCCCATTCGTGTACCCTTGATGACTACACGACGCAAAGCTTTACTCTTGGCCTGGACCCAGATCACCGGCACTGGATTGTTGATGACTGGAAACATGTTGCCTGGTCAGGCGAGTCTTGTTTCAAGTTGTATCGAGATGCTGGACGTGTACGCGTATTGAGACAACCTCACGAATCCACGGACCTGTATGTCAGCAGGGGACTGTTCAGGCTGCTGGAGGCTGTGTAGTGGTATGGGTCATGTACAGTTGGAGTGATATGGGATTCCTGATACGTCTAGAAACGATTCTGAGAAGTGACACGTACGTAAGCCTCCTGTCTGACCACCTGCATCTATTCACGTCCATTGCGCATTCCGACGAACTTGGGCGATTTCAGGAAGACATTGTGACTACCCGCATGTCTAGAATTGCTACAGAGTGGCACCAGGAGTACTCTTCTGAGTTTAAACATTTCCTCTGCCCACCAAACTCCTCAGGCATGAATATTATTGAGCATATTTCGGATGCCTTGCAACGTGCTGTTCAGAAGAGATCTCCACCCACCTGTACTCTTATGGATCTATAAACAGTCTTGCTGGACTCACGGTGCCAGTTGCCTAGAGCAGTACTTCAAACATTAGCCGAGTCCATGCCATGTAGTGTTGAGGCACTTCTGCGTGCTCGAGGGGGCCCTACGTGATATTGGGCAGGTGCACCAGTTTATTTGGCTCTTCGGTCTAGTCTAGACAAGAAGGAAAGAGAGACTTTTGTAATGTGATGTCACAGGCGTATGCTGAAGGTTAGAGGGGTAGATCACGTAACTAATCAGAAAGTACTGAATAAAATGGGCGGAAAATGAAGTTTTTGGCCCAACGTGACAAGGGGAAGGGAATGGCTGACAGAGCACATTCTGGGACACGAAGGGATCATCAATACAGTACTGGATGGAAGAGTGCTGGAGGGAAGGGGGGGGGGGGGGTAAAACTCGTACAGGGAGACCAAGAGAAGAATACAGTAAGCATATTTAGAAGCAATGACGACCACAACAGCAACAACCATTATCAAGCGAATGTGTCTTTAAGCAGACTAGGGTTAATAACGTGATTGGTGCGTGTCAGCCCTTCGAGTTGCTTGGAGCCTTTTACACTAATCCCGTCTTCAGGTGTTAGTGTACCAAACAATGAAGAGTAAGGAGGACATTAACATTAAGGCTTGAAACCATCAGCAGAACTTTCGACACGCTGCTGTCGGTAAACAAAATATTGAGAAAAACGCAAAGCTAATAATTCTGTGTAAATAATAAGCGTGTTATCTGACAAATAGGCTTGGGATGGCTTAAAGGAAAAACATGGAAGGTGGACTTATACAATTGTCATCTGTTGTTTGTGTACACACTTCATCAGTTAATGACAGAATTAACATTGAAATTTAAAGAAAAAAGCTTACTCAAATAATTAGAAATATGAGTAAATCATTAAAAAAACAGTTATACCAATAAAACCAGGTCATGAAAGTAGAAAGTAAAAAAGTTCCCAAAAACAAATCTGTTACATCCTGGCAGGTTCAACAGTCTTATGAATCAGATGAATTTCAGTAACGGCCGTTAAATGTATTTAGAATTGCTCAGTTCATTTAAAAATACAACTTTAACAATTGTACAGTTAAGAACAGAACTTTAAAGTCGCAATACAGAGTTCCTAAAAACAAAGGTTACCTCAACTGAGCGTGGCTGCACCTAGGTTCAACATAACATTTTATCAACCATATGAATTGCAATAAAAGATCTTAAATACATACATACGCATGGACCACCTTGTCTCCCACACAGATCGAGCCACAATTATTCCTTTCACGAAACCTATCACAGGGAATAGTCTTACACTTGCATGAAACATGGTCTAGAACAGAAATTGGAGTTAGATTCACTGACCGATGGTCATGTGCTCAAACACTGGTAGGTGCGTTAATATACGAGGGTAGCCCAGAAAGTGATGCACCGCATTTTTCTTCAACAGTTCTTTATTGAACATAATGACAATTACACACATCCCGTTCTATGGCCTTCCTCCAGCGCGAAACAAGGGCATGTTCGCCCTCTCGGTACCAACGGTGAACCCAGGTTTCATCACCTGTCACAATCTAGGACAAGAATGCCTTCACCCTCAGCTTCAAAACGTTGTAACAAATCAGGACAAATGTTTTTTTCTGTGGGATTTCTGATCGATAGTTAAAAACCGCGGGACCCATCTTGCTCACACTTCTGAATACCCAAGAATGCGCATAATGCCATCCACATTTCCTTTGTTGATTGACAGGTGCGGCGCCAACTGGCGAGTCGTAACGCGTCTGTCCTCGTGAATGACAACATCAGCTCGCTCCGACGTGTCAGGTGTGACAGCCGTGGATGGTCTCCCCGGCCGCTGCAAATCGTGGAGCTCCGCCGAAACGCCTTCCCATCACCTCACCCTCTGTATCCACGGACTAGTCCGACTTCTGTCGACAGCAGATACTCCACAGACTTTGCACAAGCGTTTGTGAATATTCCCCACAGTTTATCTCTCTGCAGCAAGAAATTCAATGACTGTCCGTTGCTTGTGACGTACATCAACTACAAACGCCGTTTTAAATCTGTCCTGCAGCTACGCTATCTGTCAGAAGCGACGTAAACTTGGCGCTCTCACTCAGGTGGCTTCAAATAATACATAAGTAACGTTTCGAATCCGTAGCACTGTTTTCGACTAAGCAAGAAAATGCGGTCGATTACTTTCTAGGCAACCATCGTCAACAGGCTCCTTCCGTATGACACAGGCATAGTCCTACAATATCAAGTGGTCAAAATAAGAAAACAACAGTTAGGTGCGAAGGAACCACGTCTGCAGGATTCCAGCCAGAGTGTTATTGCCTCCAACCCACACATGCGATCGTCGAGGTTCCGTAAACTGTATGTTTCAGAATAGTTTGGGAACCTGTCGACCAGGTTGCATGTTACCAGTTCTTAAGCGGGCTCCCGACGGACTTAACCCTACGCCGCCCCTCGAGGCCCGCACCGGACAGCCGGAGTCCCCGTACAGCCACAACTTGACAGCCTGTGCCCTCCCGCCAACTGGCCTCCACAAACCAACAACACACGCACCTCGAACAAACACGTTAGATGGCGACACACTATCGACTCGACATTGGCAACCTAAGCAGTTAGCGGTGCCAGTGGAAAGCCATACCGCCAATATTAGAGCCGCCACGGCTCAACGTGCACTTATTGGTTGTTCATATGTGTCAAATCATATAAATGTGTCGCAGTATATGAATAAACTGCCATAACCTTACTGATGTATAGAATTCGTTTTATATAAGCTGTATATGCTGCTGTGGCAGAAAAATGGAGGGTTAGTGGAAAACTGCTCCTGTCAGAGCACAAGAGGGCGAATATGCTCCTCTCGAAAAGACGCTGACTGAAAAGTGGGATCAACTGCCCCATTACTCATTCTGACTTGCTCACCAAAAATTTTCTCATGCGAACATATTGGCACTTTTTTGAGCTGAAATACATTGGCAGAGAGACCGTGACGGTGGAAGAGAGAGGAGACAGTGCCAGTAGGAGAGAAAAAGAATGGAGACACTGATGATGGGAAAGAGGAAGTAGCAGTGAAATAGAAAGAGAGGTGATTCAAGACAATAGAAGTGGCAGCCAAAGAGTGAGGAGACATGGATAGTCGGTGAAGGACAGTGTCAGAAAAAGAGAAAGAGAGGTGCCAGGAGATAGAAGCAGTGGAAGGAAAAGACAGAATAGACAGTGGAAATGACAAAGAGAGGAGAGTGGTTGCATACTTACGCTTGGGAGGGTCTACATGCTCCCAGACCGGGGAACTTAAACGCTTAGGTATAGGAGAGGGTAAATTTTGTACCGAAATTTTAAGCACTTGGGTACAGGGGAAAAGATAAGTAATAAGAGAGGAGAGAGATTAAATGAATTCTCAAAGATATTTCAGATGGTAATAACGAATATTCTGTTCAAAAATCACAAGAGGCCAGAAGATTTCAGATTAAATCGTGATCAGGCATAGATTCCGTAATCAGATATAGGATTGTAAGGTATACCCAGGAGTGGATATAGACTCAGATAACAATTCAGTAGCGGTGAAGAATAGACTGAAACTTAATGGCAGATAAAAACTGTTTAACCCGCCAGGAACGTTAGTACCAGCGCACAAATAGCTGCAGACTGACAAATTCATTCCGGAAAGATGCCCTGGCTGTGGCTATGCCATGTCTCCACAGCATTCTTTCTTCCAGGTGTGACAGTCTTGCAAGTTTCACAGTAGAGCTTCTGTGAAGTTTGGAAGGTAGGAGACGAGGTACTGGCAGAGGTAAAGCTGTGAGGACGGGGCGTGAGTCGTGCGTGGGTAGCTCAGCTGAAGGAACTGCCCGCGAAAGGCAGAGGTTCCAAGTTCGAGCTTCGGTCCGGCACATAGTTACAAACTGCTCTCAAGTTTTATGTCACCGCACACTCCGCTGCAGAGTGAAATTGTTATTCAAGAGAAGGTTGAAGTCTGAGAAACTAGTTGGGAAGAATCAATGAGCAAAGAAATCGGTAACAGAAATTCTAAGGCGTGAAGTGATACGCTTGAAGTTCTCTGTGGCTTTAGATATTGCGATAATGAATAGCTCAGTAGTCAGATCAGTTGAAGAGGAGTGGACATTTCTAAAATGAGCAGCCACACAAGCTGGAAAGTGAATCGTAGGTACAAGGAAGGTAAATGCGAAGTAACCATGGATAACAGAAGAGATACTACAGTTGATCGACGAAAGAAGTACAAAAATTGTCAGACACATTCAGGAAAACAGAAATACAACTAACTTATGAATGAAAGAAATATGAATTACAGTAAAGATAAGACGAAATGCCTTCATGAAAAATGTGAAGAAATTGGGGAAGAAATGTTTGGCGGAAGGAGTGATTAAGGACATAGGAAAGTAAAAACAACCTCCGACGGAATTAAAAGAGGGCAGTAACATCAAGAATGCAATAGGAATTCCACTGTTAAACGAAAAGGAGAGAGTAGGTAAGTGGAAAGAATAAACTGAGGACCTTTATGAGGGAAGGACTTGTTTGACGTGGCAGAACAATAAACAGGAGTCGACAGGCACGAAATCCCTGTATGGAATCCAGTAACAGAATGAGAATTTAAAAAGATTTCGAGGACTAAATATCAAATAGGGCAGAACGGATTGATGTCATTTCATCAGAATTTCTAATAACAACAGCCGGCCGAAGTGGCCGCGCGGTTCTGGCGCTGCAGTCTGGAACCGCGAGACCGCTACGGTCGCAGGTTCGAATCCTGCCTCGGGCATGGATGTGTGTGATGTCTTTAGGTTAGTTAGGTTTAACTAGTTCTAAGTTCTAGGGGACTAATGACCTTAGCAGTTGAGTCCCATAGTGCTCAGAGCCATTTGAACCATCTAATAACAACACGACTGTTCAAGTTGTCGTGTGGAATGCATGAGACTGACGGTATACCATCAAAGTTTCGGAGAAACATCATCATCACATTTCTGCAGATAACGAGAACCGCCAAATGCAACAGTTACCGTACAACCTGCCTAACAGCTCATGCATCCCTGTTGCTTATAGTAATGATATACAGAAGAGTGGAAATGAAAATTGAGGAAGAGTTAGATGATGACCAGTTTGGTTTCAGGATGGGTAAAGGCACCAGAGAGGCAATTATGACGTTGTGGTTGACAATGGAAGCAAGACTGAAGGAAAAAGTAAAAGGCACTTTCATAGGATTTGTCGACCTGGAAAAAGCCTTCGAAAATGTAAAATGGTGCAAGATGTTCGAAATTCTGACAAAACTGAGGGTAAACTACAGGGAAAGATGGATAATATACAATATTTGCAAGAACCGTGAGGGAATAATAAGATTGGAAGAGCGAGAACGAAGTTCTCGTATTAAATGGGTATAAGGCAGAGATGTAGTCTTTTGCCCCTAGTGTTCACTCTATACATCGATGAAGCAATGACAGAAAGAAAAGAAAGGTTTAAGAGTGTGATTAACATTCACGGGTAAAGGACATCTATGATAAGATTTGCTGATAACATTGCTTTCCTGAGTGAAAATGAGGAAGAATTACATCTGTTGAATGGAATGTGCAGTCTAATGAGTACAGAATATGGATAGAGAATAAATCGCAGAAAGACGAAAGTAATGAGAAGTAACAGAAATGAGAACGACGAGAAACTTAACGTCAGAACTGGCGATAACGGAGTAGATGAAGTTAAGTAACACTGCTACCTAAACAGCAAAATAACCTGTGATGGATAGTGAACGGAGGGCATAGAAGGGAGACTAGCGCTGGCGGAAAGGGCATTCCTGGCCAAGTCTGCTAGCATCCAATATTTTCTCTAATTTGACGAAGAAATTTCTGAGAATGTACGTGCTGAACACAACATTGTATGGTAGCGAAACATGGGCTTAGGGAAAACTGGAACAGAAGAGAATGGAATTACTTGAGATGTGGTGCTACAGAAGGATGCTGAAAACCGGGTGGACTGATAAGGTGAGGGAATGAGGAGTTTCTCCGCGGAACTGTCGAGGAAAGGAATATATGGGAAACACTAACAAGAAGAGGGACAGGTTGCTAGGACATGTGATAAGACATCAAGCGATAACTTCCATGGTACTAGAGGGAGCAGTGGTGGGTAAAAACTGTACAGGAAGACAGGGCTAGGAACACATTCAGCAAATAATTGAGGACGGAAGGTAAAAAAAAGTTGGATGAGCGTATGCATGTAAGGTGGTATTCTACGGTCGAACAAAAGAAGAATATTAACTTTTTACTTCCGAGCATCAACATGGCCAATGAGCGTGTTTCATGACATTTCATTTCTTCACTTCTATGATTGTTCGAGTACAAATGCACACAAACGGAAATGTTTTATGTAGCGTTTACTCTTGATTACAAAACATTTTCTACGTACTCATATTTCGGGTAAACTCACCTTGTGGTATTTCAGAAGTGCCAGATAAGAATTTTACCCCCCCCCCCCCCTCTGCCCCCACCAGCCTCATCCCCCTCTATTACCCGGCCAGACCGTCTTACACTATCTCCACAAATGCACACAAACGGAAATGTTTTATGTAGTGTTTACTCTTGATTACAAAACATTTTCTATGTACTCATTTTTCGGGTAAACTCACCTTGTGGTATTTCAGAAGTGCCAGATAAGAATTTTGCCCCCCCTCTGCCCCACCAGCCTCACCCCCCTCTATTACCTGGTCAGACCGTCTTACCCTATCTCCTTGTATACCTTGTGGCAGTCAGTTACACGGGTTATGCTGGAATTCTCGATATGCGACTGTGAGAACGCTTATTCTCGTACGGTAAGTTATTCTTGCAGTTCGGCAGTTGGCATTTTGGTTGTTTGTAATAGCATTTATGCCCTGGCGTTGGCTTCCTCAAGTCCATGTCACATCTCTGACGGTTGGTTGTAGGTCATTAGGTTATATTTTTCCGTCTATGAGCGTAAATGTTCCGGTTTAGCCCTGTTTCTTCGGTCAGGCTCTGTTTGCTTCCAGCCTTACTGGTCGACTCCACATGATTCGTGCCACTCGCACAGGCTTTCTCATAGTTCTGGATAAATTTGCAAATATTCCTCCGTGACTGGTAACATCTTGATGTACTGAGTTGAGATATGCTCTGCTGGTTGTTTACAGTCTCAACGGCCGTTCTAATGTTTCTCAATTTTGATTAGACTAATATTCAATATTTAATAAAAATATTGTAGTAGCGCCTGAAGATGGGATTAGTGTCCTGAAACTCAGATTACAACTGTAACAGATTTTATTCGCCATGAACGATCCAAGTAACTGCATTGTATGTCCTACTAAGAACATATCATATCGCATAAGTTTCTAAACAGCCAAATTTAATCTGCTAAGATAATTCTCGTATAATCCTGAAAGTATGCGACTATAAATGCTTCTTAATTAACCACATTGTTTTGGAATGAGCAGTTGTAAAAAAAAATGAAGCTTTCAACTGCTGTTCAAGAAAAATCCTGTCGACATCTACAATACGTCACATTAAGTAATCCAAGTGTGTACGGCGTTCATTCCGTATCCGCTAGACGACGTAAGCTGGAGCCCACATAGCATTCATGCTCCACGACTGATTGAGGCTTATACATACAAAGTGTACCACAAAATGAACAGGGGGCTTGTACTTCTCATTTATAATCAGAAATAGGGATTAGAGCCTGGAATTCCACTAAGCTACTTGACCCATTTTGGGTTACAGAAGGACTTGCATGACCACCATGAACTTGCACCTATGTACGTATGTCACGTTTATGGCACAGGGCCCCGAAAAGGATTGTTCTTCATCAGTAAAAGATTTATGCGCCCTCTGAGGCGTTAAGGCTTCACTATATTTTCGCAGAATTCACTATATTTGCACAGAGCGAGAAGAGAGCAAGAAGAGATAGTGGTAATGTTTTACGAACTTAAAGAGTCGCTCCGCCGAACTCAGTACTCTCTGGGAAGTTTTGCTCCTATTATCATACACGTTCACTGGTGTCAGTTTTCGCTACAGATTATGGTGTAATGCATACCTAATCCCAGAAATGTAACATAGTATCCGCCTCCTTAGCTGAGTGATTAACGTGTCTGAGTGATACGTAGCAGTCGCGGGTTCGATTCCTGGCTGGGCCGTAGATTGTCTCCACTCGTGGCCTCGGTGCTATGTTGTCCTCAACAACATTTTATAATAATCATTGGGCAAGTCGACCAATGTGACATCAACTGGAAACACTTGCAGTGCGGTAGATGACCTTCCACAAGTGGGTACTCCTCGCCATCAATGGCACAGAATCATTTCATCACGTTTTTTAAGAATATATTTCAAATGTGTCATTTTCGGAATATATAAATTCTGGAGACGAGTTTCGAACCGGCTGGTTCATTCTCCAGCCTGACATACTGAGACTGCACTTTCAGGCTTGAGAAGAAATCAGTCGCTTTGAAACTAGTCGCCAAAATATATGTAGTTCAGTTGTGACAAATTTGTAGTAAACTGTGAAGAAATAAAATCGTTTCTGGTCCTACATGATCAAAATGTTAAAACTTCATACCACCTTTCTTTCCAAATATGCTAAAACCTCTTTCTCTGATTTCCTATAATACGAAACCCATCGACCTTGCTCCATTGAATACATCAGTTCCCGCAGATCACCTAAGATCAGCAGCAGCGGGGGTGGCCGGTATGTGGATGGATACCCGATTTCCAGGCAAATTTTTTCCCCTTTCAAGTAAGTGTGAGGAAGGTTGGGTAAATAGAGCTCTTGATCACCAAACTTTGCGTCTGTGTTCTGGATTACTATGTAAATCTTTCCGTAGCCTCTCATGGAGTGAAGACATGTTAAACTGTTGATGGTAATCCTTCAGTCGGGTCACGAAGTTAATATTGGTGACCACTTGGTGCTATTCGTAAGGAGTTGTCTACATGCCGGACAGGGTTTCAGACTTTCCCCCCCTCGTTATCATACAATTCCTTTAGTTAACCTTAAGTATTGTGGTATGAGTGGTGCACAAGTGATTTAATTCATATTTAACTCAAAGAATGCAGAAGGTTGACATTAACGCTACAGCTAGTCTGCAGAAATCACCAGAGACCTCTAACTGGGGAGGTATTAAGAATGTTGACCCATGGGGTAGAGTCTTGGGCCCATTATTCTTCGTAATATATATTATTCGCTGGTCACTCTATATTCATGAAGATGCAAAGTTAATTCTTTTTGCTGATGATTTTCTTTGGTCATCAGTCTACTGACTGGTTTTATGCGGCCCACAACGAATTCCTTTCTTGTGCTAACCTCTTCATCTCAGAGTAGCACTTGCAACCTACGTCCTCAATTATTTGCTTGACGTATTCCAATCTCTGTATTCCTCTACAGTTTTTGCCCTCTACAGCTCCGTCTAGTACCATGTAAGTCATTCCCTAATGTCTTAGCTGATGTCCTATATTCCTGTCCCTTCTCCTTATCAGTGTTTTCCACATATTCCTTTCCTCTCCGATTCTGCGTAGAACCTCCTCATTCCTTACCTTATCAGTCCACCTAATTTTCAACATTCGTCTATAGCACCACATCTCAAATGCTTCGATTCTCTTCTGTTCCGGTTTTCCACAGTCCATGTTTCACTACCACACAATGCTGTACTCCAGACGCACATCCTCAGAAATTTCTTCCTCAAATTAAGGCCGGTATTCAATATTAGTAGACTTCTCTTGGCCAGAAATGCCTTTCTTGCCATAGCGAGTCTGCTTTTGATATCCTCCTACCTCCGTCCGTCATTGGTTATTTTACTGCCTGGGTAGCAGAATACCTTAACTTCATTGACTTCGTGACCATCAATCCTGATGTTAAGTTTCTCGCTGTTCTCATTTCTACTACTTCTCATTACCTTCGGCTTTCTCTGATTTACTCTCAAACCATACTGTGTACTCATTGGACTGTTCATTCCGTTCAGCAGATAATTTAATTCATCTTCACTTTCACTCAGGATAGCAATATCATCAGCGAATCGTATCATTGATATCCTTTCACCTTGTATTTTAATTCCACTCCTGAACCCTTCTTTTATTTCCATCATTGCTTCCTCGATGTACAGATTGAAGAGTAGGGGCGAAAGGCTACAGCCTTGTCTTACACCCTTCTTAATACGAGCACTTCGTTCTTGATCGTCCACTCTTATAATTCCCTCTTGGTTGTTGTACATATTGTATATGACCCGTCTCTCCCTATAGCTTACCCCAACTTTTTTTAGAATCTCGAACAGCTTGCACAATTTTATATTGTCGAACGCTTTTTCCAGGTCGACAAATCCTATGAAAGTGTCTTGATTTTTCATTAGCCTTGCTTCCATTATTAGCCGTAACGTCAGAATTGCCTCTCTCGTCCCTTTACTTTTCCTAAAGCCAAACTGATCGGTACCTAGCGCATTCTCCATTTTCTTTTCCATTCTTCTGCATATTATTCTTGTAAGCAGCTTCGATGCATGAGCTGTTAGGCTGATTGTGCGATAATTCTCGCACTTGTCAGCTCTTGCCGTCTTCGGAATTGTGTGGAAGATGCTTTTCCGAAAGTCAGATGGTATATCGCCAGACTCATACATTGTAAACACCAACGTGAATAGTCGTTTTGTTGCCACTTCCCCCAATGATTTTAGAAATTCTGATGGAATGTTATCTATCCCTTCTGCCTTATTTGCCGTAAGTCCTCCAAAGCTCTTTTAAATTCCGATTCTAATACTGGGTCCGTTATCTCTTCTAAATCGACTCGTGTTTCTCCTTCTATCACTTCAGACAAATCTTCACCCTCATAGAGGCTTTCAATGTATTCTTTCCACCTATCTGCTCTCTCCTCTGCGTTTAAAAGTGGAATTCCGATTGCACTCTTAATGTTACCACCGTTGAGTTTAAAGTCACCAAAGGTTGTTTTGACTTTCCTGTATGCTGAGTCTGTCCTTCCGACAATCATATCTTTTTCGATGTTTTCATATTTTACCTACAGCCATTTCGTGTTAGCTTCCCTGCACTGCCTATTTATTACATTCCTCAGCGACTTGTATTTCTGTACTCCTGATTTTCCCGGAACATGTTTGTACTTCCTCCTTTCATCAATCAACTGAAGTATTTCTTCCGTTACCCATGGTTTCGTCGCAGCTACCTTCTTTGCACGTATGTTTTCCTTCCCAACTTCTGTGATGGACCTTTTTAGAGATGTCCATTCCTCTTCAAGTGTACTGCCTACAGCGCTATTCCTTATTGCTGTATCTATGGCGTCAGAGAACTTCAAACGTATCTCGTCATTCCTTAGTATTTCCGTATCCCACTTCTTTGCGTATTGATTCTTCCTGACTAATGTCTTGAACTTCAGCCTACTCTTCATCACTACTATATTGTGATCTGAGTCTATATCTGCTACTGGGTACGCCTTACAATCCAGTATCTGATTTCGGAATCTCTCTCTGACCATGATGTAATCTAATTGAAATCTTCCCGTATCTCCCGGCCTTTTCCAAGTATACCTCCTCCTCTTGTGATTCTTGAACAGGGTATTCGCTATTACTAGCTGAAACGTGTTACAGAACTCGATTAGTCTTTCTCCTCTTTCATTCCTTGTCCCAAGCCCATATTCTCCTGTAACCTTTTCTTCTACTCCTTCCCCCACAACTGCATTCCAGTCGCCCATGACTATTTGATTTTCGTCCCCCTTTACATACTACATCACCCTTTCAATATCCTCACACTTTGTCTATCTGTTCATCTTCAGCTTGCGACGTCGGCATGTGTACCTGAACTATCGTTGTCGGTGTTGGTCTGCTGTCGATTCTGATTAGAACAACCCGGTCACTGAACTGTTCACAGCGACACACCCTCTGCCCTACCTTCCTATTCATAACGAATCCTACACCTATTATACCATTTTCTGCTGCTGTTGAAATTACCCGATACTCATCTGACCAGAAGTCCTTGTCTTCCTTCCACTTCACTTCACTGACCCCTACTATATCTAGATTGAGCCTTTGCATTTCCCTTTTCAGATTTTCTTGTTTCCCTACCACGTTCAAGCTTCTGACATTCCACGCCCCGACTCGGAGAACGTTATCCTTTCGTTGATTATTCAATCTTTTTCTCATGGTAACCGCCTCCTTGGCAGTCCCCTTCCGGAGATCCGAATGGGGGACTATTCCGGAATCTTTTGCCAATGGAGAGATCATCATGACACTTCTTCAATTACAAGCCACATGTCCTGTGGATACACGTTACGTGTCTTTAATGCAGTGGCTTCCATTGCCTTCTGCATCCTCATGTCGTTGATCATTGCTGATTCTTCCGCCTATAGGGGCAATTTCCCACCCCTAGGACAAGAGAGTGCCCTGAACCTCTATCCGCTCCTCCGCCCTCTTTGACAAGGCCGTTGGCAGAATGAGGCTGACTTCTTATGCCGGAAGTCTTCGGCCGCCAATGCTGATTATTTATCAAAATTTAGGCAGTGGCGGGGATCGAACCCGGGACCGAAGACATTTTGGTTATGAATCAAAGACGCTATCTGATGATACAAATGTAATAATCACAGCTGACAAACGAGAATCAGCTGAGAAAATTGTAAATAATGTATTTCAGAAAATTATTAGTGGTGCTCTGCAAATGGACTCTCGCTAAATTTTGAGAAAGCACAGTATATACATTGTAGAGTAAATGGCATAACATCATTGATGAGTCTGTTCTAAGGCAGAATATCCAAAATTTCTGAGAGTGTGCTATGATGAGAAAGTGAAGAAACACGTCGATTATCTACAGAAACGGTTAGGTGCAGCTACTTGTGTTATTGCAAATTTTGGTGGTATACATATCTGGAAAGTAGCCTACTATGCCTATTTTCATTAACTGCTTTCGCGTGGTTGCACATTTTGGAGTAATTCATTATTAAGACAAAAAGTATTAATTGCACGGCAGGGTGTAATCAGAATAATCGCTGGAGCCCACCCAAGATCAACTTGCATACATTTATGTAATAAATTCGGGATATTCAGTTACCTTCGCAATACATATATTCAGTTATAAAATTTGTTATTAATGACCTATCGCAGATCGAAAATAACAGCGAAGTGCACAGCTACAACACTAGAAGAAAGGATGATCTTCACTATTCTGGTTTAAATTAGACTTTGGCACAGAAAGAGGTGAATTACGCTGCCACAAAAACCTTTGGTAAATTTCAAATAGCATTAAAAGTCTGACAGATAGCCAACCAACATATAAAAACAAATTAAAAGAATTTCTGAATGACAACTTCTCAAATGAATTTTGGATATGAATTAATAACAATTTTGTATAAGAAGACTTACGTGAAACTAACACATTCCACATGCTTACGAAATGTCGTGCTCGTGATCTATGGAACAAGTATTAATGTACGTAAGCATGTATGCAGACATGATGCTACACTACATACACACCCACTGCAGTCAGGTGCACGTATCAGATAGACTTAACACATAAGGAAAAGGGATGTGCCGAACAAGTGGGTTACGGACGGAAAAGACCCACCGTGGTTTAAAAGCACATTTCGGAGAATGCTCAGGGAGCCAAGGCAGTAGCACTCGCGGTGCAAGATAGATCGGGAGAATGAGGACAGGCAAAAGTTAGTAGAGATTTGTGCTGCTGTGAAAAGAGCGATGCGCGAAGCATTCAACCACTACCACAGTCATACCTTAGCAAAAGATCTTGCTGAAAACCCGAGGATATTCTGGTCTTACGTAAAATCGGTAAGCGGGTCGAAGGCTTCCATCCAGTCACTCACTGATCAGTTTGGCAACGGAAGACAGCAAAACGAAAGCTGAAATTATAAATTCAGCATTTGAGAAGTCTTTCACGCAGGAGGACCGTACAAACATACCGCCGTTGGAGTCTCGTACAGATTCCCATATAGAGGACATAGTGATACACATCCCTAGGGTTGTGAAGCAGCTGAATGGGTTGAAAATAAATAAATCGCCAGGTCCTGATGGGACTCCAATTCTGTTTTACGGAGAGTACTCAACTGCACTGGCTCCTTACTTAGCTTGCATTTATCGCGGATCTCTTGCCCAACGTAAAGTCCGGAGCGACTGGAAAAAAGCGCAGGTGACGCCTCTGTATAAGAAGGTTAGAAGGACGGATCCTCAAAATTACAGACCCATATCCGTAACATTGGTTTGTTGCACGATTCTCGAACATATTCTCAGTTCGAATATAATGAATTTCCTTGAGACAGAGAAGTTGCTGTCAGTGCATCAGAACGGCTTTAGAAAACATCGCTCCTGGGAAACGCAACTCGCCCTTTTTTCACATGATATCTTGCGAAACATGGATGAAGGGTATCAGACGGATGCCATATTCCTTGACTTCCGGAAAGCGTTTGACTCGGTGCCCCACTGCATACTCCTAACTAAGGTACGAGCATATGGGGTTCGTTCCCAAGAATGTGAGTGGCTCGAAGACTTCTTAAGTAATAGAACCCAGTACGTTGTCCTCGATGGTGAGTGTTCATCGGAGGTGAGGGTATCATCTGGAGTGCCCCAGGGAAGTTTGGTAGGTCCGCTGTTGTTTTCTATCTACATAAATGCTCTTTTGGATAGCGTGAATAGCAATGTGCGGCTGTTTGCTGATGAAGCTGTGGTGTACGGGAAGGTGTCGTCGTTGAGTGACTGCAGAAGGGTACAGGATAACTTGGACAGGATTTGTGATTGGTGTAAAGAATGGCAGCTAACTCTAAATATAGATAAACGTAAATTAATGCAGATGAACAGGAAAAAGAATCGCGTAATGTTTGAATACTCCATTAATAGTGTAGCGTTTGACACAGTCACGTCGATTAAGTATTTGGGTGTAACATTGCAGAGCGCTATGAAGTGGGACAAGCATGTAATGGCAGTTGTGGGGAAGGCGGATAGTCGTCTTCGGTTCATTGGTAGAATTTTGGGAAGGTGTGGTTCATCTGTAAAGGAGACCGCTTATAAAACACTAATACGACCAATTCTTGAGTACTGCTCGAGCGTTTGGGATCCCTATCAAGTCGGATTGAGGGAGGATATAGAAGCAATTCAGAGACGGGCCGCTAGATTTGTTACTGGTAGGTTTGATCATCACGCGAGTGTTACGGAAATGCTTCAGGAACTCGGGTGGAAGACTCGAGAGGAAAGGAGGCGTTCTTTTCGTGAATCACTACTGAGGAAATTTAGAGAACCAGCATTTGAGGCCGTCTGCAGTACAATTTTACTGCCGCCAACTTACATTTCGCGGAAAGACCACAAAGATAAGATAAGAGAGATTAGGGCTCGTACAGAGGCATATAGGTAGTCATTTTTCCCTCGTTTCGTTTGGGAGTGGAACAGGGAGAGACGATGCTAGTTGTGGAACGAGGTAGCCTCCGCCACGCACCGTATGGTGGATTGCGGAGTATGTATGTATATGTAGATTTCCATTTACTTGGCTGACCCTGCCGCTCGCAGTATCCTAGTCAATCATGGTACACCACTTTATTTCTTATAGTAGTAAAAACTGATTTTTGTTTCCTCAAGGGATGAGAAGTACTTCCACTTTGTCAGTGTTACAAAAAGCCTGTAAACAGACGTGCTCCAGACTGTTCACTGAGGCTTTACGGAAGCACGGATTTGTTTTCACAGCATTCCGTCCATGTTGTTTAACTGTGTGGATTGCCGGAGCCGTACGCCGCTGTGATGCCTGGTCTGTGTGGGTAGAGGGCGCGCGCACAACATAGCTGCATAGACGCGGCGGGAATGCTTTGGTCCTGCCGCCGCGCTGTGATGGGCATTCAGGCCGAGCTATGCGCGGCAATACGCTCCGTCACAATGCCGGACCGGACCCGACCGGCTGGTGATATCAATTTAGCCCGATAGCGGAATGCGCTACCACGCCGCCGACGGCGTCCGCGCAGCCGTATCTTCTCCGGATTCCTTACACCAGACATACGATAACTATTCTAGCGCTGTCGCTATCAACATTAATGGAAATCACTGCGCCGATGTTGCCAGTATTATTAAATCGGTAGCAAAGGAGGTTAAAGTTGAACAACTCGTAAACAGTCTCCATAACACGGCAATCACTGTGCGGTAGGGAGAGCGTAATCTCGCAAAGTTACTGCATTCTGCATCATGAAGGCCACTTGTTAGCTCAGGTTTTGTTGACTACATTTAGCACAACCTTTCGAAGCTCACAATAACTGAAAGTAAACTGAACAGTAAATATACCTGTTTTTATTCAGCCAACAAGGTATTTGTCACAATTGTCTGGAGAAGGAGGCAGTTCAAGCACTTGATATCTGGCGCAAATTGAAAAATGATAAAAGTTTACTGTTCAGAAAAAGAACAAAATGATAAACTATTAAATATGGTAGGCTAGTTTAGAAGTGTATGGAGGTCTTTACCAAAGGAAGGAACTGACTGGTGAAATGTCTGGCAGTTTTCAGAAACAGTTAATGGTAATAGTGTGGTAATGCGGGTTTTAGAACATTTTTCATATCAAATTGATATCCTAGTTAGCTGAATTGATCCCCCTTTCCTTAACCTATTGTTTTCCTAAATGGTTCACAAGCCACTGTAGGTCGATTTACGACCCCCTGGGGATAATCTGTCCTTGTGAGAAATTCCCTCCCCTCTCCCATTCACTCCTCCTCTACCAATCCTCTGGGAAAATGGACACATTTTTGGTCACCCCTCCTCAGTTCGGCTCTGAGTCTCTTTTTCCCCCTCCTGCGAAATACCCCAATCCACCCATCTGGAAAGTGGTGGGAAAAAAAACTCAATCAGTGCTGAGCTGCTGGAGAGGAAGGCTCTCACAATACAAAATTCAAATCAATATCAGCTGACATTTATACTATATTGTTCAATTCAGTTTGAATATTCTTTATTTAATCACTTTGCACCTGATACCATTCCTCCCCTTCCCTCCTCCATCTTTCACGATGTAATAACTGTCAGAACAGAGCTATTGAACCAAGTGCTATACATTAGCTGTTGTTTTGGGACCCTGTACATATGTCTGTCATCCGCATCTGCTGGGCAGGTTGTGGAGAACCGAGTGCATGTATCTGCATATTGCAGATGTTGAAAAAGCCCAATGTTCTAGTTACAGATCGTTCAATATCACGGAACTAGCCCTCACATCTACACAGCATTAAACACGATACTAAGTACCGATCACTTTCATAGAAAGTACATAACAGGCTCTATACACTGCACAAGTGCTGACAGCTTCATTTGCTGTGGAAGCATGCACACTAACGACATGCTGCCATATTATGTGTACGAGCATGCATGGCCTGTGTCACCACCATGGCAGCCAGCAGTACTGCCGTGAGACGACACATGTGAGATGTTGCACAGCTCACTGGAGAGAAACCACTGTCAGAGGCTGCACAGCCAGCCACCGTCAGGAGCTGCCATCACTGATACCAGTCCAAGTGGATGCACATGTCTACCTGCCGGAGGGACATTACTTTGTTCTTGCGGACCCTGAACAAAGCATCAGGTGATGGCATTCCTTTTATCAGGAAATTTCAGACTTGTTTCCCCTTCTGTGTGTCTGTCTCTCTCTCTCTGTCTCTCAGTCTTCCGCTCCCTCACTCTCTCTCTCTCTTCCCGTTTCTGTGAACACCTGCATGGATCAACATGTCCAAACATTCAGGCAGAGGTTTCTGTCCCTCCTCAGAATACTGTATTACTAATTGGAAACCCTAGTCATTCTCATTCTGCTATCAAGCGTGGCTGGATCATATTGTCTGCTTATTGGTGTTCCGAGTCTCCATTTGTTCGTATGCGTGCTACTCGTTTACATTACAAGACGAAAGTTCAGCCAGCAACAACAGCAGTTCCAGTGCTGAACACAATAGGCACGGGGAATTACCAAGTAACTGTAACGTTTTCTCCTCACAGTTCTTTCACTAAGAAATTCGTAGTATTGCTTACACCTCCTTTCCTTCTCGTTTTAGCATATATCCATGAAATGCTGAATAATCTGGAAGCTGAGAGGCTGCAGCCACAGCATCAGCATTGTAAGTACGTATTCTCTTCTTCATAGTGCTGTGTGTACACCAAATATCTTACTGTCCAAGGAGTCTGAGCCTTTCTTTTAAATTCCTTTCTTTCTACAGGGTTATTACAAATGATTGAAGCGATTTCACAGCTCTATAATAACTTTATTATTTGAGATATTTTCACAATGCTTTGCACACACATACAAAAACTCAAAAAGTTTTTTGAGGCATTCACAAATGTTCGGTATCTGCCCCTTCAGTGATTCGGCAGACATCAAGCCGATAATCAAGTTCCTCCCACACTCGGCGCAGCATGTCCCCATCAATGAGTTCGAAAGCATCGTTGATGCGAGCTCGCAGTTCTGGCACGTTTCTTGGTAGAGGAGGTTTAAACACTGAATCTTTCACATAACCCCACAGAAAGAAATCGCATGGGGTTAAGTCGGGAGAGCGTGGAGGCCGTGACATGAATTGCTGATCGTGATCTCCACCACGATCGGTTTTCTAATCTCCTGTTTAAGAAATGCCGAACATCGTTATGGAAGTGCAGTGGAGCACCATCCTGTTGAAAGATGAAGTCGGCTGCGCTGTCGGTCTCCAGTTATGGCATGAGCCAATTTTCCAGCATGTCCAGATACACGTGTCCTGTAACGTTTTTTACTCAGAAGAAAAAGGGGCCGTAAACTTTAAACCGTGAGATTGCACAAAACATGTTAACGTTTGGTGAATTGCGAATTTTCTGCACGAATGCGTGAGGATTCTCTACCGCCCAGATTCGCACATTGTGTCTGTTCACTTCACCATTAAGAAAAAATGTTGCTTCATCACTGAAAACAAGTTTCGCACTGAACGCATCCTCTTCCATGAGCTGTTGCAACCGCGCCGAAAATTCAAAGCGTTTCACATTGTGATCGGGTGTCAGGGCTTGTAGCAATTGTAAACGGAAAGGCTTCTGCTTTAGCCTTCTCCGTAAGATTTTCCAAACCGTCGGCTATGGTACGTTTAGCTCCCTGCTTGCTTTATTCGTCGACTTCCGCGGACTACGCGTGAAACTTGCCCGCACGCGTTCAACCGTTTCTTCGTTCACTGCAGGCCGACCCGTTGATTTCCCCTTACAGAGGCATCCAGAAGCTTTAAACTGCGCATACCATCGCCGAATGGAGTTACCAGTTGGTGGATCTTTGTTGAACTTGGTCCTGAAGTGTCGTTGCACTGTTATGACTGACTGATGTGAGTGCATTTCAAGCACGACATACGCTTTCTCGGCTCCTGTCGCCATTTTGTCTCACTGCGCTCTCGAGCGCTCTGGCGGCAGAAACCTAAAGTGCGGCTTCAGCCGAACAAAACTTTATGAGTTTTTCTACGTATCTGTAGTGCGTCGTGACCATGTGTCAATGAATGGAGCTACAGTGAATTTATGAAATCGCTTCAATCATTTGTAATAGTCCTGTATAATTTCATTGTAATTATTTGTATACATAATATGTTGTGATGTGAAACAATTTCTTCGTTGAAGATGACGTTGAGGGAGAGAAACAGGAAGTGGTAGAAATTGTTAAAATTCCCCATCATAACTATCATGTAAATTTATATTCTGAAAAAAATTTCTGAGTTTCGTGGGCGTACATGTCTTTATTTAATTACATCAATATGCTGTAGGTGATGTAGGGGAGCTGGATCGACGACTCCACAGTGGTTTGTTCTAGAACGACACGCTGTGATGGTCGAAGGAGATCCCAGACGTGATTTTCACTGACCTGAGTAATATGTCATAGAGTTATAGCAATATTGGTAACTTTCATACATACTCACTCAGCTTGTGTTTTTCTTTCCTTGCAACAGCAACAGCAGCAAGCAATGTCTAGAGCACTGTGCATAACTTTAATCTTCTCCTTCCATCAGGCGCCACAGTACACCATAGCATGAGTACAGGGGATTTCACAGAAAACCCCATCGAGATGCGGTTCTGTGTGGCTTGCCTCTCTGTGTAAGGCTCCACTCATCACTGTGTGGGAATCCCCACCAGACACATCCAAAGCTCTCCCCGCCGCTGCCGCTCTCACACCAGCCCTACTCAGGGATAAATAGGCTACCTTTCCTCTGGCAACTGGCTCAGGGTTGTGTTAACAACCATTTCTGCAGCCACAGCCAGGTATCACCACCCCCAGATTCTCATCTGAACCACAAGATATGTGCACCTTGCTACACCTTGTCACAGCTAACATCAACATCGTCATTAACTAGTTATGGTTATAGTAACTGTAGTAATTCAGTGGCTAGTGGCAGTTTCTTCCCCCATTCTCTAATTGAACTACATCAGATTAGTAAATCCATAAAGCAATCAGGAAACTTCTTGATTGTGGGCTTATTTGAGGAGCGAATCTTTTTAAATAGGCTCGAGAACCCAGCACTAGGGGTGGTATAGGTATTGACATCCATCTGACCACTATGTTTCTCAAAATTTACTTGTGAGTGAAAAATGCATGAGAAGATGCTGCTATTCTCTAATGAGGACAGACAGCATTACCGTTGGACCAGGGACATGTCTCGATTTCTTGCCTCTCAGTTCAGTAAACATAAGGGTAAAAATCACATTTGCATAAGGTGCGTCAATGCCTTTTCCTCTGACAAATTACTAGTAGAGCATCTAGTAGACTGTTCTGTGTACTGGGTACTGTACTGTGTACATGTGGGAAAATATACCTTGTAAAAAAATATTTACACATCAAGTTTGTCGACAAGAATTGTACTTGTAAAATATCTGTGTATCACGTGCATCGTCATAGTTCACAGCCAGTCAGAATTGTTGTTGTATAACAACAATGTAACTGCTACAATTATGACTGTGGAATTTAGTTGTAGGGTAGGAACGAAAGTATCTCAGCATTAGCTTTTAGCAGTCTATAGATTGATGATCTGGAAAATTTAAATACTTCAACCAGTGAATTTTTTATTGTGTGATACAAAGTATCTCTTCCCTGAATATTACAACCTAATTTTACCTCAAGCATCAAATTATGCCTCAAAAACTAACTTGTATCTCAGGAAACAAACTGTTTCTTTGAGAAGTGCATAAAGGAAAAAAGTTCATTACCATACGTATTTGTTACTGTTATTTTAAAACCCAACGTATCACAACTGCATATATACAGAGGATGAGCAAGACACTGATAATATTAGTTTTAAAAATGAAGGTGGAATTTAACATGGAAGAAGATGAAGTATGTAGAATTGTTGCATGGGATTATGCCTATTGTCCACCACTATTTGACTTATGGAAGCAGGAGGCACATGACATGTCCAGCTCCGAAGACATATAGCAAACATGTCCAATACTTGAAGAAAACCACAGGCATCGTATCCAGTTGAGGCTGCATATTAACAAGGTGGGAGCAGGGTGAAAAGAAATCATACACAGATAGTGAGGTAAAAATTCATTTATTTTTATCCCACTTAAAAGTAATTCTACATTTCCATAAGTAGACACTACACAATTGTCACACATCTTGATCTTCAGTCAATGGAGAGCAGGAAAATTGTAAATAGCGGCGAACTTGAAGATTCGCCGCATCCGTGTGATCTTCTCCTCATCTTACACGTAGATGATGGTATCTGTGTAGTTGAATAATCGAAGCGATACCACCACATATTTTTGGGGTATACCAGGATCATCCCAATGAATTCCATCTTAGAAAACTTTTTTAAATATGAGCTGTCTGTGTTTCTAAACGTTGAAACCCTGAGAATCAGCAATGATGTTCACACCCTCAGATGCCAGTGTGAAATGCTCTCAGTGGTGGCCAGCATCTGTTCATTTACACAACACAAGTGAGCCGCAAATACTTAATGACGTGTCATGCAGAACTAGAGCATGTGCTGCAGTGTTTTCTGGAATACTTTCTGGCGATTCAAATTCAGTTCATACAGCTATAGGTCCAGATTTAAATGTCTCGTTCTGTTTTGATCAGCCTATTACCGTGATTTTGGTAGCTCCTTGGATTTCCATGGGCTGAGTAGATATCCATCCACTTCATAGTATGAAGCAAGGAACCTTACATACATGTCATATGTTAGACTGTATACATTTTCGTTCCAGTGCAGTTGTAACTTATTCTATGGGTAGAATTAGGAATTCAGGTAGATTCTGAGACTAGTTAACCCACAGTTGTCATATTTGGTGGGATCATTTGCGACATTCCTTTTTCTATTGGTCTGAAACGCAAGTACGATGAATCTGGGCATCTCCAATCGAGTGGAGGTCTCAATAAGCCACGTTTGTCTGCTTGCAGTCGGTAGCACTGTGTACTCGAAAACTTCCCGTGAATGGAAAATAATGGTAGAAATACACAGGCATTCAGAACTTTTAAGAGTTTCAAACGCTGCTCATGTCATATTGTGATATGTGGCTTTTTCATATTATTTTATTGATTGTTACTTCCACCCGTGGTCTAGGGGTAGCATCTGTCATTGGTAATCAAAACGTCTTCGGACCCGGGTTCGATCCCCGCCACTGCCTGAATTTTGATAAATAATCAGCACCGGCGACCGAAGGCTTCCGGCATAAGAAGTCAGCCTCATTCTGCCAACGGCCTTGTCAAAGAGGGCGGAGGAGCAGATAGAGGTTCAGGGCACTCTCTTGACCTAGGGATGGGAAATTGCCCCTAAAGGCGCAAGAATCACCAATGATCAACGACATGAGGATGCAGAAGGCAATGGGAACCACTGCATTAAAGACACGTAACGTGTATCCACAGGACATGTGGCTTGTAATTGAAGAAGTGTCATGATGATCTCTCCATTGGCAAAAGATTCCGGAATAGTCCCCCATTCGGATCTCCGGGAGGGGACTGCCAAGGGGGGGTTACCATGAGAAAAAGATTGAATAATCAACGAAAGGATAACGTTCTACGAGTCGGGGCGTGCAATGCCAGAAGCTTGAACGTGGTAGGGAAACTAGAAAATCTGAAAAGGGAAATGCAAAGGCTCAATCTAGATATAGTAGGGGTCAGTGAAGTGAAGTGGGAGGCAGACAAGGATTTCTGGTCAGATGAGTATCGGGTAATATCAACAGGAACAGAAAATGGTATAACAGGTGTAGGATTCGTTATGAATAGGAAGGTTGGGCAGAGGGTGTGTCACTGTGAACAGTTCAGTGACCGGGTTTTTCTAATCAGAAACGACAGCAGACCAACACCGACAACGATAGTTCAGTTATACATGCCGACGTCGCAAGCTGAAGATGAACAGGTAGAGAAAGTGTGAAGATATTGAAAGGGTAATGCAGTATGTAAAGGGGGACGAAAATCTGAAAGTCATGGGCGACTGGAATGCAGTTGTAGGGGAAGGAGTAGAAGAAAAGGTTACAGGAGAATATGAGCTTGGGACAAGGAATGAAAGAGGAGAAAGACTAATTGAGTTCTGTAACAAGTTTTAGCTAGTAATAGCTAATACCCTGTTCAAGAATCACAAGAGGAGGAGGTACACTTGGAAAAGGCCGGGAGATACGGGAAGATTTCAATTAGATTAGATCATGGTCACACAGAGATTCTGAATTCAGATACTGGATGGTAAGCCGTACCCAGGAGCAGATATAGACTCTGATCACAATATAGTAGTGATGAAGAGTAGGCTGAAGTTCAAGACATTAGTCAGGAAGAATCAATACCCAAAGAAGTGGGATACGGAAGTACTAAGGAATGACGAGATACGTTTGAAGTTCTCTAACGCTATAGATACAGCAGTAAGGAATAGCGCAATAGGCAGTACAGTTGAAGAGGAATGGACATCTGTCAAAAGGGCCATCACAGAAGTTGGGAAGGAAAACATAGGTACAAAGAAGGTAGCTGCGAAGAAACCATGGGTAACAGGAGAAATACTTCAGTTGATTGATGAAAGGAGGAAGTACAAACATGTTCCGGGAAAATCAGGAATACAGAAATACAAGTCACTGAGGAATGAAATAAATAGGCAGTGCAGGGAAGCTAAGACGAAATGGCTGCAGGAAAAATGTGAAGACATCGAAAAAGATACGATTGTCGGAAGGACAGACTCAGCATACAGGAAAGTCAAAACAACCTTTGGTGACATTAAAAGCTACGGTGGTAACATTAAGAGTGCAACGGGAATTCCACTGTTAAATGCAAAGGAGAGAGCAGATAGGTGGAAAGAATACATTGAAAGCCTTTACGAGGGTGAAGATTTGTCTGATGTGATAGAAGAAGAAACAGGAGTCGATTTAGAAGAGATAACGGACCCAGTATTAGAATCGGAATTTAAAAGAGCTTTGGAGGACTTACGGTCAAATAAGGCAGAAGGGATAGATAACATTCCATCAGATTTTCTAAAATCATTGAGGGAAGTGGCAACAAAACGACTATTCACGTTGGTGTGTAGAATATATGACTTTCGGAAAAGCATCATCCACACAATTCCAAGACGGCAAGAGCTGACAATTGCGAGAATTATCGCAGAATCAGCTTAACAGCTCATGCATCGAAGCTGCTTACAAGAACAATATACAGAAGAATGGAAAAGAAAATTGAGAATGCGCTAGGTGACGATCAGTTTGGCTTTAGGAAAAGTAAAGGGACGAGAGAGGCAATTCTGACGTTACGGCTAATAATGGAAGCAAGGCTAAAGAAAAATCAAGACACTTTCATAGGATTTGTCGACCTGGAAAAAGCATTCGACAATATAAAATGGTGCAAGCTGTTCGAGATTCTGAAAAAAGTAGGGGTAAGCTATAGGGAGAGACGAGTCATATACAATATGTACAACAACCAAGAGGGAATAATAAGAGTGGACGATAAAGAACGAAGTGCTCGTATTAAGAAGGGTGTAAGACAAAGCCTTTCACCCCGACTCTTCAATCTGTACATCGAGGAGGCAATGATGGAAATAAAAGAAAGGTTCAGGAGTGGAATTAAAATACATGGTGAAAGCATATCAATGATACGACACGCTGATGACATTGCTTTCCTGAGTGAAAGTGAAGAAGAATTAAATGATCTAGCCGGCCGAAGTGGCCGTGCGGTTAAAGGCGCTGCAGTCTGGAACCGCAAGACCGCTACGGTCGCAGGTTCGAATCCTGCCTCGGGCATGGATGTTTGTGATGTCCTTAGGTTAGTTAGGTTTAACTAGTTCTCAGTTCTAGGGGACTAATGACCTCAGAAGTTGAGTCCCATAGTGCTCAGAGCCATTTGAACCAATTAAATGATCTGCTGAACGGAATGAACAGTTTAATGAGTACACAGTATGGTTTGAGAGTAAATCGGAGAAAGACGAAGATAATGAGAAGTAGTAGAAATGGGAACAGCGATTAACTTAACATCAGGATTGATGGTCACAAAGTCAATGAAGTTAAGGAATTCTACTACCTAGGCAGTAAAATAACCAATGACGGACGGAGCAAGGAGGACATCAAAAGCAGACTCGCTATGGCAAAAAAGGCATTTCTGGCCAAGAGAAGTCTACTAATATCAAGTACCGGCCTCAATTTGAGGAAGAAATTTCTGAGGATGTACGTCTGGAGTACAGCATTGTATGGTAGTGAAACATGGACTGTGGGAAACCGGAATAGAGGAGAATCGAAGCATTTGAGATGTGGTGCTATAGACGAATATTGAAAATTAGAGGGACTGATAAGGTAAGGAATGAGGATGTTCTACGCAGAATCGGAGAGGAAAGGAATATGTGGAAAACACTGATAAGGAGAAGGGACAGGATGATAGGACATCTGCTGAGGCATGAGGGAATGACTTCCATGGTACTAGAGGGAGCTGTAGAGGGCAAAAACTGTAGAGGAAGACAGAGATTGGAATACATGAAGCAAATAATTGAGGACGTAGGTTGCAAGTGCTACTCTGAGATGAAGAGGTTAGCACAGGAAAGGAATTCGTGGCGGGCCGCATCAAACCAGTCAGTTGACTGATGACAAAAAAAAAAAAAAAAAAAAAATGCTAAGACAGAGATTAAGGAAGCAGCTTTTAAATTGTAAGATATCACCAGGGGCAGATGTGGACTGACCACACTCTATTGGTCATGAACTGTAGATTGAAACTGAAGAAACTGCAAAAAGGTGGGAATTTAAGGACACAGGACATGGATAAACTGACAGATCCAGAGATTGTAGAGAGTTTCGGGGAGAGCGTTAGGGAACGATTGACAAGAATGGGGGAAATAAATACAGTAGAAGAAAAACGGGTAACTTTGAGAAATGAAATAGTGAAGCCAGAAAAGGATCATGTAGATAAAAAGACGAGGGCTAGTAGAAATCCTTGGGTAACAGAAGAGATACTGAATTTAATTGATGAAAGGAGAAAATATAAAAATGCAGTAAATGAAGCGGAAAAAAGGAGTACAAACGTCTGAAAAATGACATTGACAGGAAGTGCAAAATGGCTAAGCAGGGATGGCTAGAGGACAAATCTAAGGATGTAGAGGCGTATATCACTAGGGGTAAAATAGATACTGCCTACTGGAAAATTAAAGAGATATTTGGAGAAAAGAGAACCACTTGTATGAATATCAAGTGCTTAGGCGGAAACCCAGATCTAAGCAAAGCAAGAAAAGCAGAAACGTGATGACTGGGTGTTGTGTGATGTCCTTCGGTTAGTTAGGTTTAAGTAGTTCTAAGTTCTGGGGGACTGATGACCATAGATGTTAAGTCCCATAGTGCTCAGAGCCATTTGAAGACCGAAAGGTGGAATGAGTTTGTGGAGTGTCTATACAAGGGCGATGTAATTGAGGACAATATTATGGAAATGGAAGAGGATGAAGATGAATGGGAATTATGATACTGCGTGAAGAGTTTGACAGAGCACTGAATGACCTAAGTCGAAACAATACCCCGGGAGTAGACAACATTCCATTAGAACTACTGACGGCCTTGGGAGAGCCAGTCCTGAAAAAACTATACCATCTGGTGACCAAGATGTATGAGATAGGCGAAATACCCTCAGACTTCAAGAAAAATATAATAATTCCAATCCCAAAGAAAGAAGGTGTTGACAGATGTGAAAATTACCGAACTATCAGTTTAATAAGTCACGGCTGCAAAATACTAACACGAATTCTTTACAGACGAATGGAAAAACTGGTAGAAGCCGACCTCGGGTGAGATCAGTTTGGATTCCGTAGAAATATTGGTACACGTGAGGCAATACTGACCCTACTACTTATCTTAGAAGATAGATTAAGGAAAGGCAAACGTACGTTTCTAGCATTTGTAGACTTATTGAAAGCTTTTGACTATGATGACCGGAATACTCTCTTTCAAATATTGAAGGGGCAGGGGCAAAATACAGGGAGCAAAAGGCTATTTACAATTTGTACAGAAAGCAGATGCCAGTTATAAGAGTCGAGGGGCATGAAAGGGAAGCAGTGGTTGGGAAGGGAGTGAGACAGGGTTGTAACCTATCCTCGATGTTATTCAATCTGTATATTGAGCAAGTAATAAAGGAAACAAAAGAAAAGTTCGGAGTAGGTATTAAAATCCACGGACGATAAATAAAACCTTTGAGGCTCGCCAATGACATTGTAATTCTGTCAGAGACAGCAAAGGACCTACAAGAGCAGGTGAATGGAATGGACAGTGTCTTGAAAGGAGGGTATAAGATGAACATCAACAAAAGCAAAACGAGGATAATGGAATGTAGTCGAATTAAGTCAGGTGATGCTGAGGAAATTAGATAAGGAAATGAGACACTTACAGTAGTAAAGGAGTTTTGCTATTTGGGGAGCAAAATAACTGACGATGGTCGAAGTAGAGAGGATATAAAATTTAGAGTGGCAATGGCAAGGGAAGCGTTTCTGAAGAAGAAAAATTTGTTAACATCGAGTATAGATTTAAATGGCAGGCAGCCGTTTCTGAAAGTATTTGTATGGAGTGCAGACATGTATGGAAGTGAAACGTGGACGATAAATAGTTTGGACAAGAAGAGAATAGAAGCTTTCAAAATGTGGTGCTACAGATGAATGCTGAAGATTAGATGGGTAGATCACATAACTAATGTGGAGGTATTGAATAGAATTGGGGAGAAGAAGAGCTTGTGGCACAACTTGACTAGAAGAAGGGATCGGTTGATAGGATATGTTATGAGTCATCAAGGAATCTCCAATTTAGCACTGGAGGGCAGCGTGGTGGGTAAAAATCGTAAAGGGAAACCAAGAAATGAATACACTAAGTAGATTCAGAAGGATGTAGTTTGGAGTAGGTACTGAGAGATGAAGAAGCTTGTACAGGATAGAGTAGCATGGGTAGATGCATCAAACCAGTCTCTGGACTGAAGATCACAAGAACAACAACAACAACAACAACAACAACAACATCGTGGCAGTAACTGTATTGTACCTTTGTATTTATTCCTTTGGTGCAAATTTAATGGAGTAAAAATAGTGGCTGTCCCACTATACGACTGACACCTTCACTTACTGTGGATTACTCAGGCCATAAACCGTGCCGCCCTTTCCAATTTAATGCTTTACTAGTGAAACATAAATTTCGGCTCATGTGTATGGCAGTTTGTAATTTGAGCTTTAGTGTTTAATGATGTTCTTTACTTAGTTCTATTAACTAGATCATGTGTCATGTGGAAATATTACTGTTCACAAGGTTTGAAATATTTTACATTTTGTAATGTTTGTAATTTTACTTTTTAATTATTTTAAGAGAAATTATTTGTATTGATATGTGTATTTTGAAACTAGGTTCTAGATGTTTTTCAAGCCTGAAGACTTATTCAAGGGAATACTGCTCGTAATGCCTAGTCACTAATTACTGCCTTGGAGGGGTAAGCCTAATCATGGATTCAAGTAGGCACCTTGCTTTGCAGTTTTGGTGTGAAGTTTACCTAAATTATTTGGGGAGACATTGCTATAGTTGAAGTGTTCACCTTGGCGGCCTGCCTTCTGTAAGTTAAATTTTGCCTTTCCCTTCCTAAGACTCTAATGTACTTGCTTTAGCGTCTAAATGTTGTCTCTAAAGGTATATACGCGAGTGATGTTGTGGGTATTTGCTTGTTCTAATATTTGCATTTATACTTGGCGAATGAAAATTTTAATGTTATTTCCATTCTGATTGCCCACACCTCAGATTTCTATTTTTAATTCTAACTCACTATTCTTTGCTTGAGCGTAATGTGTCATTGCATCCATTCTATGCGTACAAGAAACTGTGTCACATCAGTCATGCTTGGGTCCTTAGTCTAAATTATCAGTCTTAACTTAATAACTGTGACATTGTAAGAAGATTGTGTAAGAGTTATCTTTAACTTACTTATTGTTTAAGATAGGTTTCATTATGATCTATTTTTTATTTTTTGCTGGCGCTGATTTGGGGTAGCAAGAATTCATAGTCATGTCAATCTGTGGTAAAAATTTAAAAAGGCTTGTTTTCATTTCAGAATATCTTACACTCAGAGGTGTTTGGTCATAATTGCATTTTATATTATGCTATCATGTGCAGTGTAAATAAATGTGGTCGTTGAAGGGACAAATAATGCAAGAATTGTCAGCACACCCTTACATGTGATTTTTTTGCTATCTGAACCTGTACCTTGACGCTTGATCTGGGTGTCTTTATTAGAAATGTTGACGAGAGGGAAGGATAAGAGCAGATCGGCGTCTTTCCCCTACATGTTGGTCACTTGCACCATGGGTTCCCACGGTGCTGCTGACACTGCAGGCTCCAACAGGCCAGAGGTCACTGTAGGGCCTGCGTGCTGGCTGGGGCTGCCACCGACCCACACATGCCAGAGGTCGTTGCTGGTCCAACCACGCTGAAGGCTGCGGGACAAAAATTAAAAACAATAAGGACCCCCAAACAGAGACATTGAGTTCAATGAAGACGTGGAACTGAACACATGTACTTAGTTTTACACTACCTGTGCACGATAGATGCAAATGACGACCTTTGCTATTGTTGATGCTTCCTGGTTCTTCCACCTAATGACTATGACTGAGAGCACATCTGTCATATATGCATCTGACATTACGATGATGTGACTGGATGTAGCGTTCCTGCACTCCTATTGGCTGCCACCAATTTTCAGGTTGAAGTGGGATGAACGCTGCGTTCCGATTGGTTCCTGACGGAAGTAATTTCAATCATCCTCTATGGAAGTTTTATGGACCAGCTCTGGTGAGGTCAATGCACCAAGGTCAATAAGACTGGTTCCTTGGGTCTGGTGTAATGGAATATGACAAAGTTCCCTCCTAATGGCCATTTCAAAAAACATGAATAGCTCCAGCATGTGCAGCTGTCAGTGAGTTGCAAATTGCGCCTTCAGCCCAGCCTTCTGTATCGCTATTATTATGTGGAAAGTATTCATCCCATACTCCCCCATTACCACCTCCTTCCTTTCCTCATGTAGGAGGCTATGGACGTAGTCTTCAGCAGTATGCTTGTAGGCAATAGTTTTACTAACGTCCTGTCTGTCCAACACCAACATCGCATCAACTGAACACTTTTCTCGCCAAAAATGAAAACAGCACCTTCCTCTGAAGCCCTTTTCCCACCAGTTCACAAGTGGGATGGAGCCCTGTATTCCAGGAACTGATTAAATAAAGAGTAAATAAATTGAATTGAATAATATTTTATATCAATTGACAGTGATTTGAATTTTATGTTGTGAGATCATTCCTCTCCAGCACCTCATCATAGACTGCATTTTATTCTCGCCAGTTTCTGAACTGGGTAGGGTAGAAGGGTAGTGGGGAAGAGGAGGGGTTGGGGATCAGAGATTTCCCAGGAGGAGGAAAAAGGCTCCAGTCTAAGCTGCCAAGGGATGCCAAGGAAGATGTTCTTTTTCCCAGATTGCTGGGGAGGAGGAGGAGGAGGAGGGGGAGAAGAAGTGGAAGGCGGAGGGTTGGAGTTTCCTAGAAGGACAGGTTATCCCCAAGAGGTCATAATCAGTCCCCAGGGACTCTTAAACCACTCAGAAGAACATAAGATAAAGGGGAGGGGGAGGGTTATGTGTGGCCTAATTGATAATCTTAATTATTTGTCAGATCAGTTTGACATAAAAAGTGCATCAGAACCCAGTTTATGCCACTATTACTGGCACACTGGGATGCGCATTGGAGGAGGGAAACAGGAGAGAGATAGTACACAAACAGATAGTACATAAAAAGGTAGTACACAGACAGATTATAGGATGATAGTAGTAACCTAGAGAAGTAAAGACTACCACATGACCGGAAATAACAGCCGAAAGCAGTAGAAAAAAATGGTCTTAAGAAAACGTTTTAAGTCTACAATTATTTTGCGCCTGAATGCCTACTCGCAACGAGATCTCGGTTCATCTGTAGCCTCCCTTTCCTTCTTTCATACGTTACCGGCGATAATACTGCGATTATTTCCACTCTTGGTAATAGTCTTAATGTATAATAAACATTGATTCTGGCGATTCTTTGGCTGAGGTGCTTCTGGGTGTCACCCAGTTTTCACTTGAGTAACAGATCATTTACAATATGAAGATTGAACACCTGATATTCGAAGAAAGACCATTCGCAATTTTAAAGACACGTTGCTCCTGTAGGAACGCTCGTCGAAAACTTTGGAACGTATTTAAACTGGAACTGAAACAGAAACAAAGACAGTCATGTCTTCTGTCCCTTTCTCAATATTGAGGCGCAGTTCAATATGACACTAGCAACGTAAACTGCCGATAAATTCGAGCTAACAGTAACCATCAGCATCCCTGCAGATGGTTACCGTTTGACATTTCCACCGTTTTGCTGTGTTCCTGGTTATGTTCATTTGAATAAGTTGTGCAGCATGAGTATCATACAATCTGTCCTTTTTATCAGATTTTCAGTCAGCAATTCCCTCAGTACCTACTGTCTAATATTAAGTTGTATTCGTCTCGTTGTACTGCAACACGCTATCCAAACTAACTGTAATACCAGCTGTGCATGCAAATGGAAAAATACGTTCGTAACTCTCAGAGTGTTACATATCACTACCAAATGAAACACGTAGTAAAGTGGAAGAAGATTCAGTGTTGTATGATTACAAAATTGCAGAATAATTACTTTTACTCATGGTTATATAATGGGCGCGAACAGTGTCAGATGTTGAGTGATCACTGTGACACAGAGCTGCAGGTTACTCGTGTGAGCCCCAGGTACATGACAGAGTTTGAAGATAGCCTCGTTGTGGGTCACCATTTGACTGTCTGTGTAATCTCTGGGCAAGCAGGACAGAGCAGATGTGGTTATATTTGTGGAAAGGGGCCAAAATAAGTTGCTGTTAGTTGCACTCAACATATAAAATTTATTTCTTAAAACACACAATAACACAAGCAAGAATGAAAAGTCTCAAGGTTTTAACGAAAGACCTTTGAATTAATTTAGGTCGGCTGAAGGCCACATCGAAATGCAAGGCACAAGGCATAAGCAAGGAATTGGGGTACAGGAGTTCTTCTGGAGTTTCACTTCTTTAGAAAAAAAAATGTTTATCTCCAACGTAAATAGGCTGAAAGCCTTAGATTAAATTTTTCCCACAGAACTCGGCTGAAGGCCTCACATTAATGAAGCACAGTGTTACGGATTAAGGCTGAGACAAAGATTTTCAATGTTCAATCTAAATAGGCTGAAAACTCGGCTGAACGCCACATATCAACAAAACAATTTAATGGCTTAAGGCCTAGGAAGAAGAGCTTTAAATTTGAAAAGGCTGAAGACTTTATCTTAAAGTATTTCGTAAAACTCGGCTGAAGGCCTCGTACTACAGAATAACAATCTTATGACTTAAGGGCAGGACAAGGATTTTTAATTTTTAATTTAAGAGACATTAAAACTCAGCTGGACGCCACACACCATGCAGAAAACAATTTTACGGCTTAAGGCCTAAAGGGAAGGGCTTCTAAATTTTAACTAAAATAGGCTAAATGCCTCACATAACTCTCAGCTGAAGGCGACATACGAAACCCAAACAAACTCAGGCTTAAAGCCCAGACAAAGAAATTTTCAATTTTTAATTTAAGCTGGAAAATTCGGCTGAAGGCCACATAAAAACTAGAAAATATTTCTTACAGCTTAAGGCCTAGACAAAATTTTTAAACTTTTGATTTGAAAAGGCTGAAAACTCGGCTGAAGACCACATACCAACGTGAAACCAATTTACAGCTTAAGGCCTAGGCACAAGGAATTTTTAATTTTAATTTTGTAAGGCTGAAACTCGGCTGAAGGCCACATACCATAAAAGAAAAATTTTTTTACGCCTTAAGGCCTAAGAAGAAAAGCCTTGCAATTTTAATAAGCTAAAATTCTGCTGAAGGCAACGGAGAGTACTTAAGACTAAAAAGGAAATCACTACGTAAAACACAAGGAGCGGCGCTCGGAAGGTGTGAAGGATCAGCTTGGGAAGGTAACACTTATGCATGGTTAGGTGAGACAGGCAGTCAGACCGAAACCTCTTAATTGGAAGCCAACCCAATCGAAAGCCAGCCGACGAACCACCCAACAAGATCAGTTCTGCTCCACCCGACCAGCAAAACAACAACAAGATGTCAACAGCACAATGTTCTGGATACTGGTGTCCAAACCAGCCCAGTAAGAACAAACACCGAAAACTACCAACAACACCTCAGGTGTCGAACTACACCCGGTGCTGGACAGCATCAACACGACGAGGAAAATACACTGCCAAGACCTACGTCAACGACCAGGGCTGGTCATCGGAGCGTCAACGGCCACAAGACAGAAGATACCGCTGGTACACTTCAGTGATGAAAGAATGAATTAAATTACGTTAAACACCACACAGGAAGACGGCTGCAGTTCTAGTCGATTTCAATACACAGCAGTTGTTGCTCGTGTGACTCTCCCAGAAAGCGACAACCAGGATCAAACGAAGAGATGTGATAGCAATTGAGGCTTGATGGTAGGTTAAATGAGCACTCAACTGTAGTGTCCATGATCGGTGGGCGACTAACTTCGTAACCCTCGCAAGAAGACCCTCACAACTCCAAACGCGCATGTAGGCCACCAGAGGCACCAGCCTGACTACGCGCCATGGAGACATCCTCGCTGGTCTGCCGCAAGCGACCAACTGCCACGCCCAGAAACAGTCAAAAGATCAAATATACGCCGGCCGATGAGATGACCGACAGAACGACCAACCAACGGTTGCTCCCGCTCCAGTCTTCTTCCGTCGGACAGTTCACGTGTGTCGCCAGCTCTCGGCAAGTAGTGGCTCTCCGCACATCACCGACGCTCCGTGCCCGACGCACCTTCCTCCCCGACTGCTGCTCCGTGCCCGACTGAACTTCAGTGCTGCTGTGTACCAACTCAACTTCAGACGCACGATGGCCCGCAAATACTATCAGTCGCTCCAGCGATAGTACAACAGTGCACTTATCTACACTCCTGGAAATTGAAATAAGAACACCGCGAATTCATTGTCCCAGGAAGGGGAAACTTTATTGACACAATCCTGGGGTCAGATACATCACATGATCACACTGACAGAACCACAGGCACATAGACACAGGCAACAGAGCATGCACAATGTCGGCACTAGTACAGTGTATATCCACCTTTCGCAGCAATGCAGGCTGCTATTCTCCCATGGAGACGATCGTAGAGATGCTGGATGTAGTCCTGTGGAACGGCTTGCCATGCTATTTCCACCTGGCGCCTCAGTTGGACCAGCGTTCGTGCTGGACGTGCAGACCGCGTGAGACGACGCTTCATCCAGTCCCAAACATGCTCAATGGGGGACAGATCCGGAGATCTTGCTGGCCAGGGTAGTTGACTTACACCTTCTAGAGCACGTTGGGTGGCACGGGATACATGCGGACGTGCATTGTCCTGTTGGAACAGCAAGTTCCCTTGCCGGTCTAGGAATGGTAGAACGATGGGTTCGATGACGGTTTGGATGTACCGTGCACTATTCAGTGTCCCCTCGACGATCACCAGTGGTGTACGGCCAGTGTAGGAGATCGCTCCCCACACCATGATGCCGGGTGTTGGCCCTGTGTGCCTCGGTCGTATGCAGTCCTGATTGTGGCGCTCACCTGCACGGCGCCAAACACGCATACGACCATCATTGGCACCAAGGCAGGTGCGACTCTCATCGCTGAAGACGACACGTCTCCATTCGTCCCTCCATTCACGCCTGTCGCGACACCACTGGAGGCGGGCTGCACGATGTTGGGGCGTGAGCGGAAGACGGCCTAACGGTGTGCGGGACCGTAGTCCAGCTTCATGGAGACGGTTGCGAATGGTCCTCGCCGATACCCCAGGAGCAACAGTGTCCCTAATTTGCTGGGAAGTGGCGGTGCGGTCCCCTACGGCACTGCGTAGGATCCTACGGTCTTGGCGTGCATCCGTGCGTCGCTGCGGTCCGGTCCCAGGTCGACGGGCACGTGCACCTTCCGCCGACCACTGGCGACAACATCGATGTACTGTGGAGACCTCACGCCCCACGTGTTGAGCAATTCGGCGGTACGTCCACCCGGCCTCCCGCATGCCCACTATACGCCCTCGCCCAAAGTCCGTCAACTGCACATACGGTTCACGTCCACGCTGTCGCGGCATGCTACCAGTGTTAAAGACTGCGATGGAGCTCCGTATGCCACGGCAAACTGGCTGACACTGACGGCGGCGGTGCACAAATGCTGCGCAGCTAGCGCCATTCGACGGCCAACACCGCGGTTCCTGGTGTGTCCGCTGTGCCGTGCGTGTGATCATTGCTTGTACAGCCCTCTCGCAGTGTCCGGAGCAAGTATGGTGGGTCTGAAACACCGGTGTCAATGTGTTCTTTTTTCCATTTCGAGGAGTGTATGAACACTGCTGCTGCCACGCACTGGCGGGTAAGGCAGAAAGTCAGTGACACCAGTAAATGAAATAAGAAAACGAGGCGGCAGTACTGTAAGAGAAGATGACAAAAAACAAAACGTCACCATCTGGTCAAATCGCACAGTATCCAGAGTTGTGTGGCATTTGGATGTGACAGTGCCAAGGCAACGTGAGGGCAGCCATACCTGTCGTCAAGGTTCAGATAGATCATATGTGAGAGGCAGGATCGCCCTGATGTGCACGAAGCACATCATCAGCCCTTCACTTCTACACCTGCCATCCGAAAACAGGTGATAGTCTCCCCGTAACACTCTGAGTCATTCATAAGTATTAGCCGGAGAGCAGCAGCAGCAGGAGTGAGCGATTACTCTCCCATCACAACACAAACGGCTCTGTTTTCGCTCGTATTACGACCGAGACGCATGAACAGCTGAGTTTTGGCATCACACTGGGCTCACCGAGCGAGGTGGCGCAGTGGTTAGCACACTGGACTCGCATTCGGGAGGACGACGGTTCAAACCCGTCTCCGGCCATCCTGATTTCGGTTTTCCGTGATTTCCCTAAATCGTTTCAGAAAAATGCCGGGATGGTTCCTTTGAAAGGGCACGGCCGATTTCCTTTCCCAATCCTTCTCTAACCCGAGCTTGCGCTCCGTCTCTAATGACCTCGTTGTCGACGGGACGTTAAAAACTAACCACCACCACACTGTGTTCAGCGATGAACTGCGGTTCAGCGCTACTCCAAAGAACATGTGGGAATACCGAAGCGACCTGGTAAGCGGTCCCATCTTCCAGTGTTTTGGAGAGCCACAGTAGGGTTGTTCCTGGAGTCGTGATGCGAGGAGCCGACGAATATGTCTTCAGGTCACGGCCGGTAGTGACTCAATGCACAACGGTACATTATGGACACAATGCTACCTCATTTGTTACCTCCTATGTGACGGTACTGTGTGGTGCCTTTCTTCAACAGGAGTGTGCTTATCATACACTCCTGGAAATGGAAAAAAGAACACATTGACACCGGTGTGTCAGACCCACCATACTTGCTCCGGACACTGCGAGAGGGCTGTACAAGCAATGATCACACGCACGGCACAGCGGACACACCAGGAACCGCGGTGTTGGCCGTCGAATGGCGCTAGCTGCGCAGCATTTGTGCACCGCCGCCGTCAGTGTCAGCCAGTTTGCCGTGGCATACCGAGCTCCATCGCAGTCTTTAACACTGGTAGCATGCCGCGACAGCGTGGACGTGAACCGTATGTGTAGTTGACGGACTTTGAGCGAGGGCGTATAGTGGGCATGCGGGAGGCCGGGTGGACGTACCGCCGAATTGCTCAACACGTGGGGCGTGAGGTCTCCACAGTACATCGACGCTGTCGCCAGTGGTCGGCGGAAGGTGCACGTGCCCGTCGACCTGGGACCGGACCGCAGCGACGCACGGATGCACGCCAAGACCGTAGGATCCTACGCAGTGCCGTAGGGGACCGCACCGCCACTTCCCAGCAAATTAGGGACACTGTTGCTCCTGGGGTATCGGCGAGGACCATTTGCAACCGTCTCCATGAAGCTGGGCTACGGTCCCGCACACCGTTAGGCCGTCTTCCGCTCACGCCCCAACATCGTGCAGCCCGCCTCCAGTGGTGTCGCGACAGGCGTGAATGGAGGGACGAATGGAGACGTGTCGTCTTCAGCGATGAGAGTCGCTTCTGCCTTGGTGCCAATGATGGTCGTATGCGTGTTTGGCGCCGTGCAGGTGAGCGCCACAATCAGGACTGCATACGACCGAGGCACACAGGGCCAACACCCGGCATCATGGTGTGGGGAGCGATCTCCTACACTGGCCGTACACCACTGGTAATCGTCGAGGGGACACTGAATAGTGCACGGTACATCCAAACCGTCATCGAACCCATCGTTCTACCATTCCTAGACCGGCAAGGGAACTTGCTGTTCCAACAGGACAATGCACGTCCGCATGTATCCCGTGCCACCCAACGTGCTCTAGAAGGTGTAAGTCAACTACCCTGACCAGCAAGATCTCCGGATCTGTCCCCCCGTTGAGCATGTTTGGGACTGGATGAAGCGTCGTCTCACGCGGTCTGCACGTCCAGCACGAACGCTGGTCCAACTGAGGCGCCAGGTGGAAATGGCATGGCAAGCCGTTCCACAGGACTACATCCAGCATCTCTACGATCGTCTCCATGGGAGAATAGCAGCCTGCGTTGCTGCGAAAGGTGTATATACACTGTACTAGTGCCGACATTGTGCATGCTCTGTTGCCTGTGTCTATGTGCCTGTGGTTCTGTCAGTGTGATCATGTGATGTATCTGACCCCAGGAATGTGTCAATAAAATTTCCCCTTCCTGGGACAATGAATTCACAGTGTTCTTATTTCAATTTCCAGGAGTGTAGAATGGCACGTGTCCCTGTGGGCTACCTTGGTTAATATTTAAGTACTACAGGAACCAGTAGCTGTTGCATCTTTAGAGTGCTCAACATCGCAGTCATCAGCGCCCATACAAGTTCCCAGTCTATGCAGTTCCAACTCGCCACTTCCCGAATGATGATGAGATGATGAAGACAACACAGACACCCATTCAGTGGACGGAGAAAATCCCCAACCCGGCTGGGAATCGAACGCAGGAACTCGTGATCCAAAGGCAGCAATGCTAACCACTAGACCACGAGCTGCGAACGGTACAATGGAGCAGGTGAGTCCGGGCAGACAATTAAAAACAATGACATCAGATCTGGACAGCCAGTAGGAGGCAAGTCCAGAAAAGAATGGGAGGGTCCCCATATCTGCCCTCGGTAGAACTAGAGTGAGACTAGCTCAGACTCCAATTCTGTACCAGTGGCAACATCCAGCATATCAAGGACCAGTTACAATTGTGATCTAGCTTGTCTCAGGAGAGGATACGACAGCTTTATGACTCCTTTCCCTACCGAATCGGAGAATACATGGATCCCAGAGGGTGGGGGGAGAGGTAAGCAATGTCTTGCTAGTAAGTGGGCTTTACTGCAATTTTTTTTGTAAATTTGACTAGAATTTTAATCACCGAAATGATATTATACATGGCCTCAATCAGTCAATTTTCGTTCACTTTCCTCCTTCCTTTCTGGGTGTTTCACTTTTTTTTTTCCTGGCTGTATAGGAGAACGTGTGAAGCGTGATTAAAAGTGAAAGGAGCTGCGGCAGATTCCAGACTGAGATTCACTAGGTGATTCTTCAGGAAACGTTTCATACCTACAGAGGAGGTAGCTTACAAAACCGTAGTTCGACCAATATTTATATATTTCTACATGTACATCCACATTTATACTCCACGAGCCACCCAACAGTGTCTGGCGGGAAGAACGACTGCCGGAGAGCCTCCGTGCTCTCTCGAATCTCTCTAATTTTACACTCGTGATCTCCTCGGGAGGTATAAGTAGGGGGAAGCAATATATTCGTCACCTCATCCAGAAACGCACCCTCTCGATACCTGGACAGCAAGCTACACCGCGATGCAGAGTGCCTCTCTTGCACAGACTGCCACTTGAGTTTGCTGAAAATCTCCGTAACGCTATCACGCTTACCAAATAACCCTGTGACGAAACGCGCCGCTCTTCTTTGGATCTTCTCTATCTCATCTGTCAACCCGACCTGGTACGGATCCCACACTGATGAGCAATACTCAAGTATAGGTCGAACGAGTGTTTTGTAAGCCACCTCAATTGTTGATGGACTACTTTCTCTAAGGACTGTCCCAATGAATCACGCCGGCCGGAGTGGCCGTGCGGTTCTAGGCGCTGCAGCCTGGAGCCGAGCAACCTCTACGGTCGAGGGTTCGAATCCTGCCTCGGGCATGGATGTGTGTGATGTCCTTAGTTTAGTTAGGTTTAATTAGTTCTGTTCTAGGCGACTGATGACCTCAGAAGTTAAGTCGCATAGTGCTCACAGCCATTTGAACCAATGAATCTTAACCTGACACTCGCCTTACCAACAATTAATTTTATATGATCATTCCACTTCATATAGTTCCGTACGTATACTCCCAGATATTTTACAGAAGTAACTGCTACCAGTGTTTTCTCCGCTATCATACAATCATACAATAAAGGATCCTTCTTTCTATGTATTCGCAATACATTACATTTGTCTATGTTAAGTGTCATTTGCCACTCCCTGCACCAAGTGCCTATCCGCTGCAGATCGTCCTGCATTTCGCTGCAATTTTCTAGTGCTACAACTTCTCTGTATACTACGGCATCATCCGCGAAAAGCCGCGTGGATCTACCGACACTATCTACTAGGTCATTTATATATATTGTGAAAAGCAATGGTCCCATAACACTCCACTGTGGCACGCCAGAGGTTACTCTTCATTGATAACAACATGTTGTGTTCTGTTAGCTAAAAACTCTTCAATCCAGCCACACAGCTGGTCTGATATTCCTTAGGCTCTTACTTTTTTTATCAGGTAAGAATGCGGAACTGTATCGTCCATATGGCAAAAATGTGTGACATTGACGACAGGAAGTTCGGCCGCCGGGCTTCAAGTCTTATTTCAGGTGACGCCACACTGGTACACTTGCGTGCCAGAGATGACGAATTGATGATGAGGCCAATACAACACGCAGTGCAGGACCGCAGGAAACGTCCGAGCCGCCCGGGATTCGAACCTAGGCACGCTCCATGCTAGGCAGGCCGACTGTTCGCCTGGAATCGGTATCAGATAGGACTGATAGAGGAAATAGAGACCATCTAGCGAAAAGCAACGTGTTTCTTCGGAGGCTCACTCAGTAAGGCGGTAAGCGAGATTAGAGCTCACGCGAAGGCGAACCAGCAAGGGTTCTTCCTGTGAACTATTGCCAAATGCAGCAGGATAAGGCGGAAGTCACAGTGGAGCACACAGGATCCTCCGTCACTGTAGGTGTAGGTGCAGATGAGGGCTTGCTGCTTCGAATAGAGTCACCTTTAGTGTTTTTGGAATGAGGAAAGTTATTCAGTCTACACTTGACACTGATTATAACAAGCACGGCGTCGTTTCCTTTATCGTTAATATCAAAGAATGTTCTCCTCTTGGCGCTACAATTCTCATTAACGTTACTGCATTTTTGTTCCATTTCGTGATTGGAGAAATTTTTATGGATGCTAATTGTAAAACAAACTCTTGTTGTCTTTATCTTGCGAGGTATGACAGTTGAATGAATAATAATGTAAAATCAAAATATAATTATACATATAAGAAATCATATGTTAGGTTAATATTAGACCAGGTGATACACGATAAATTTTTATTATAAATTCCTCAAATAGTACGTTTTTAAGGAAAAATGTAAAACTGGTAAATGTAGTGAATATCTGGAGACGATTATTTGTAAAGGAAACTAGTTAACATAAGTATACTTGATGGTACGTTATAACTAGAGAGTGTTCGTAAATTGGCTACCCAAAAGCAACCTTTAAGTGTGAAAAGTGTAAATGGCTCACAGAAATGTTTGCTGCAGCGTTGAATGCAGTAGATTTTCAAGTTTTATTCCAGTCTAATACTCTTTGTTCCCACTTTCACGTCAGGTGGCATGCCCGAATTAGTTAACCCAGTGTACAAGAATGCAGAATATGTGCAGTGTTGTTTATGGTTTAGTGAACCCAATTCCGATACTACAGTTCAGACATAATTCAGGAATAAGTACGGCAAGTCACCACCTCAGAGACACGTTGTTATTAATTGGTACAGCCGTTTCACAGGATCTAGCAATGTGCCACATAGGACGCCGGGTCAGAACAGGTCATCAGTCTCTGACACAGCCCTTGGACAAGTTCGGCAGTCTTGGTAAATCAACGAGACGCGCCAGTTTCGAATTGAACATGCCGAGTGCTACAGTGTGGAAGGAATTAAAAACCGCATAACGATGGAAATGTACATTTATTAGATACCAACATTGGCAGATGTCATCTACAATGTGACTGATATGATTGTAATACATTCGTGGACTCTTTACAAATGGGCGCTGACTGAAAAGAGAATAGCAGGCATGCCAGTTAACCGCAAGAATTTTAGAACTGATTTGGCTCAAACTTTTGCCAGACTGGTCCTGAAGCAAATCACGGTAGAAGGGCCAGAACAGATCCAACAAAGATCAACTGACGTAAATGTTAGGGATCAGCGTTACTCCAAAGAATATAAGATCTGATTCCTTTAATTGGTGATCAGTTTGGAGTGAGATGAGAACAAGTGCAAACTGCGTAGCTGCAAAAGCTATATTTTTATCGTGTGTGAGAGGTGCAAAGTAATCGTTTGTTTAAATAGATACAAAAACTGCTTTCTTGCATTCCTTAGTATCTAAAGACACGTGCCATTCATCAGTTTTCGATTGTACAATTAATTCTATCATACCTGTTGTTCATTTGGTGTTTTTCTTTTTTTTTTTTTTTTTTTTTGTACGTAACAAATGTTTATTAACGGATAAATTACATACGGTTTTGTGTAACTAAAAAGTGTCACATCTGAGTGAATATGATAAATTTCACAAAGTTTTGCACAAACGCAACGTATTAAAGTCATGTTTGCCAGAAATAAGAATATATTACTATCTCAACATTTTTCCTGAGATCCGTCAACAGTTTCAAATAACGTATATATGAAGGGCTTATTTCAATAGTGGTACAAGCCCATTACATCCACTTTTCTGTCTATAAAGCATCTGAAATTAACGACCCAAAGGAAGAGAAAGAAAGGTTCATCTCTAGCAAGAAGCCATATGCTTGAATATTTCTGGTATCTCAATTGCAGATTATTCAGCTCTCATTTAACTTTAGGATTCTGTATCTCCAGTTGAACAAAAATGGACTTGTACTACTATTGAAATAAGCCCTTCATATGATGTCCTGAAAAGGGGTCCGGACTGAGCGGTTAGGCAGCACCTGGACACTATGCCCGTAAGCCGGGCAGGAACGATTTGACTGAAGTGTTAGCTTCACTCTGCGAGGATTGTCCCGTTTAAATATTGACAACGGAGGTCTAGGTCAGAGCCTGAAACGCTTTCCTACCACTATCAAAGTTTCTGAAATAATCAGTGCATTTCTTTGATTCAAGGGAGCCTAACCTTCAACAGCGAGAACTGAAGAAATGCACTCATTCTTACTCACCGAAGTAATACTGTTAAAAATCTCATCCCATCATCAATTTAAGGTTTTCCTTGGTTTCCATAAATCATAAATACCGGTATTATTGCTCTGAGAAGGAAAAATCCGATTTCCATCTTCACGGTTTCGCAGTCCGAAATTGCTCTGCGTGTGTAACGACCACGTTGTCGACGGAACTTTCCAGGCTGCACGCATTCCTTCCGCCGTCGCGTACAAAGCGACACGCAGCAAGCTTATTTTCGTGGTGCGTCAACTGAAACAATCTGTGACATTGTAGCACAGAGGGATACTCAAGTAACTCGCGCTCGCTAGTTGCCAGCTGACTGTTGTGAAACAAAAGACTACATATGATCCGCTAAATTCACTCTTTCACGTTCCCGAATCTCGGACAATGGCCGATCTTTTTTGTACATAGCTGCATTGTCGAGAAACCTAAGGACATCTTTTACATACAGTATCACATAACTTTCTCTTCATAAACTTTTTGGTCTGACCCAGTACTTCTTCTTAGTAGAAAGTTTAACATACGCCGTATGTTGTAACCATTACTTCATTTTCAGGAAATTTGATATACCAGTGAATAATTCTGTAACAGCTGTGATAAACGCTGTCAACTTTAATCAAAAGAGCAGACTTTCTTCTGGCAAGTCATTGTGTTAGTTCTCTCTAATGCACAGAACTTTTATGGTAAACCCTTACGTCTGAATCAGGTGCAGTGAGTATCGAAAAGAGAACTACAATTCTGAAGTTGCCTGCACCCTAAGAAACATACAGATGTTTCTCAAACGTAATTTTCAGACTGAAAGTAGTAGATTTTCTTTTGCATTTACGATAATCCAGTTTATAACCTACCAATGGCTCTTGATAAAATTTAAATTGAAAATGAGGGTAAACTACCTGCAAATTTTCTGAGGATATCACCTTGAAGTTCGGTAGTGTTAGAAAGTCAAAGTATTTGTATTCAGCTTGGGAATGTAATCTGAATCACCCTCAAATCTGTTCTATGAAAGGAGATTAAGTTTGTTCTTAGTAAAAAAAAAAAAAAAAAATAGTCCTCTGGCATCAAAATTGTGGAAAAAGTTCACTCTTAACCTCAGAGTAATGAAAGAAGAGACATATGCACGTGACTGGACGCAAGTCGGCCATAGCTAGTGCGAGAGTTTCTGACCGACAGTCGTAATCTCGCAGAGCTGAAATAACATTTGCTACGTGGCGAAAATTCTGTCCTGCTGCACCCTGCTGCAACTTGTGAACGCTCTGGCATTCTAGAACTGACATGGTCTCTTCAAAGTAGCGCGACAGACACGTCGGAGAGCGCTTTTGTGCATACGGTTTGTTCTACAGAATAATAATCACTGGCATCCGTCTGATAGTTTATGAATTTTGGACATAACAAAACACAATTTCGCTTAAAGAGATTCCCAAGTTAACGGAACAGGACAGCTTGCAGGTTGGTTGTGGCGATCACTTTTCTTGGACTCCGATTGTCTGTACCTCCGATCATCCCGGGCTGCTTGTAAACAAAATTTGGAGGCCCGGGTTCTACAGGAAATAGAGACTGAACACCTAGTACAAGATCGAGGTAGGCGGCGCGCCAGAATGGGGTGAGCCAAAGTAAGGTTATGTGTACCGTGCATGACAACCGCTACTGTCTCTCTCACCCGCAACAAGTGCAAGGATTATTGGCAGCAAATACTCCTCTACAGGAAGGTTTGCACCAGATCATCATAATTATGGGTCCTCTGTCATCAGACCTTTTTTTATAACATGCTGCGTCAATCACATAGCCTCTAACAAGGGAACCTCCCCATCGCAGCCCCCTCAGATTTAGTTATAAGTTGGCACAGTGGATAGGCCTTGAAAAACTGAACACAGATCAATTGAGAAAACAGGAAGAAGTTGTGTGGAACTGTGAAAAAATAAGCAAAATATACAAACTGAGTAGTTCATGGCAAGATAGGCAACATTAAGGAGACTGGAACCGTAGCAGCGCCGTGGTCTCGTGGTAATGTGAGCAGCACCTGCGGAACAAAAGGTCCTTGGTTCAAATCTTCCATCGAGTGAAAACTTTAGTTTTTTATTTTCAGTTTATGTGACAAACTCTTATGTTTTCATCACTTTTTTGGGAGTGATCATCACATCCACAAGAAAACATAAATCGGGCAAGGTAGAAGAATCTATTTACCCATTCGCCAAGTGTACAAGTTAGGTGAGTCGACAACATATTCCTGTCATATGACGCACATGGCGTCACCAGTGTCGTATAGAATATATCGGACGTGTTTTCCTGTGGAGGAATCGGTTAACCTATGACCTTGCGATCAAATGTTTTCGGTTCCGATTGGAGAGGCACGTCCTTTCGTCTACTAATCGCACGGTTTTGCAATGCCGTCGCAAAACACAGACACTAAACTTATTACAGTGAACAGAGACGTCAATGAACGAACGGACAGATCATAACTTTGCGAAAATAAAGAAAGTAAGATTTTCACTCGAGGCAGGACTTGAACCAAAGACCTCTGATTCCGCAGCTGCTCACGCTACCACGGGACCACGGCGCTCCTCACCTCACTTTGTCTATGATGTTACCTATATGGCCCATGGACTACTCAGTTTGTATATTTTGCTTACTTTTTCACAGTTCCACACAACTTCTTCCTGTTTTCTCAATTGATCTGTGTTCAGTTTATCAAGGCCTATCCACTGTGCCAAGTTATAACTAAATCTGAGGGGGGTGCGATGGGGAGGTTCCCTTGTAAGAAACGGGGAACACATGGAACATGGTCATAGGAACTGTCATTTGTCAGTGCCATCTACCGTGGCAAACGATATCACTTCCGTACAAATGTTCGTGGGACCCTTTTTCCTCTATTTCTAGTCAGAAATCCGTTGCTAAGGGTTGTGGGTTTTGTTTATGTTCAGCCTGTACCCACAAACGATGCGATACGGGCTCTATAAATTGTAGATATCAAATGGCGTAACTGACTAAATTAATTCTCACTTGTGCTTGTGTGTAATGCATTTATATTACCCCGGTAGGTCTTTAATCAAAGGACCGTACTTTTCATACCGGTAGTATCATAAACTCTTGTGATTAAAGCAAAGGACGTAGGTCATTCCCAGTGATATATGTCGCAGTGTTGAACAATTTATTTTCGTAATAAACTAGCAAAAATCATTTGTACTGAAGAAAGTAGCATATAATGTACATGCCTATATCGAAAGATGTGTGGTGGATAACTGAAAATTAATCATATTTACATTTCAAGTATATACGTCCTCACTGCGCCGCGTGTCTACTCTGAATTGCAAATCGCAGTTAATAAAAGCGCGCAGCGGCTAGACAGTTACTGTGGGCAACCGCGGCGGACGCCGGCTGTTCGATAAGGGTCGAGGCGCGCCTAATGCGCTAGTAATTGTTTGCAGCCGAGCACGCGCGCTCACGCGTGTGGCTTCGTGTTTGCCGGCGCGGTGTTTAATTACACATTTAAAACCGAGCATTGTGCGAATTCCAACTGAAAATCGAAATTAATCCAATGTTTCGTGGCATCATCTAAACACGGCACTACTTGCCAAAGATGAAAGAGTCCTCCGGCTTTGCAGGGGAGTGGAGATGCAAAAGGCAGGAAAGATAGTCTAATGATTATTTGAAAAAATCACAACGATTTCTTTTAAGTTTCTTTGGTTATAATTACCACGACATCCTTTGGAAAATTTCAGAGAAATTAAGTATTTACTATGATCTGTTTGAACTTCCTTCGGGATCGACAATGGCATCGTGTCAACAGCATGCGTCATCATTCTGGGCTTTGAAACCATGCGATACAGTTTCAAAATTTCCATGGAATGCATTTTGGTAATCATGAAAGTTTAAGCACATTTATTGGAAGGCAATGTATTTCAGTTGCGAATTTGACCAACCTTCAGCTGTATGAGGGAATCACGACATAGAACATTTGCGCCGGATTCCCCGCTTGCGGCAAGCATGTCCGATCAAACATTGCACTGTGCTTGTTACAAACACAGACAGTGTAATATCGTACCTACTCGCAAGTAAGGTGTGAGACTATTAATAGCCGGCCAGGGTGGCCGAGCGGTTCTAGGCGCTACAGTCTGGAACCACGCGACCGCTACGGTCGCAGGTTCGAATCCTGCCTCGGGCATGGATGTGTGTGATGTCCTTAGGTTAATTAGGTTTAAGTAGTTCTAAGTTCTAGGGGACTGATGACCTCACAAGTTAAGTCCCATAGTGCTGAGAGCCATTTGAACCAAGACTATTAATATATTCTACTGCTAAGTTTAGTGTACATCGCGAATCCACTCAAATAAGGGGAACTATATTTTTCAAAATGGTTCAAATGGCTCAAAGCGTTATGGGACATAACATCTGAGATAATCAGCCCCCAGATTTAGAACTACTTCAACCTAACTAACCTAGGGACATCACACACATAAATGCCCGAGGCAGGATTCTAACCTGCGACCGTAGCAGCAGTGCGGTTCCGGACTGAAGCGCCTAGAACCGCTCGGCCACTGCGGTCGGCCTATAGTTTCCACATATCTTGAAAAGTTCATGGCCGATTTACTACATTTTTTACGCGATACTCTTATAAACATTCGGGCAGACATTTCATATGTGCTGCCTACCTTACACACACGAACAACTGAAAAACGAAACCGTTGTTTCCAAATATACTGCATAGTTATTGACCGACTTACTTCAGATTTTTACACGACACTAATAAACACTGGAACAGAAATACGCTATTCACTGTCTAGTTTCCACATACGAATGGCCTCATATAACGCTTTAATAAGGCGTAGGCAGATATGCTCTAGATGTACGTTGATGTCGAGGGGAGATATTGCAGTGCTATACTGCCAATCGTGACGCTCACATACAATACAGCGAAAGGAGACACTACAGGAATCACACTGTTCTTTCTGCTCCATAGCCGTGACGATAGTGGATACACTAATACGGGTACGTCCAGACGATACTCAGGATGACTACCTGAAACATCTCATCACCAGGACCAAAGAAGCTGGACAACTGGCTCACATACGGATCGTGGGCGCCCAGGAGAGACACCGATATCTCTATAAAGGGAACCACTTGCCAGTGAGGTACAGCTCGAAGAACTTGTGTAGTGTGGAATGTATTAGTCTGGCCAAATACCATCTGACTTTCGGAAAAATATCGTCCATAGAATCACGAAGGCTGCAACAGCTGACAAGTGCCAGAATTATCGCACAATCAGCTTAGCAGCTCATGCATTCAGGTAGCTGACAAGAACAATATACAGAAGAATTGAGAAGAAAATTGAGTATTTGTGAGATGACGATCAGTTTGGCCTTAGGAAAGGTAAAGGTACCAGAGAGTCAGTTATGACATTGTGGTTGATAAAGGGAGCAAGACTAAAGAAAAATCAAGACACGTTCATAGGATTTGTCTACCTGGAAAAAGGTTTCGACAATGTAATATGGAGCAAGATGTTCGAAATTCTGAGAAAAACAGAGTTAAGGTGTAAGAGAGACGGGTAATATACAATATGTGCAAGAGCGAAGAGAGCATAATAAGAGTGGATGACCAAGATCGAAGTGCTCTGATTAAAAAGGGTGCAAGGCCGTGGTGTCGTCTTTCGCCCCTACTGTTCAATCTTTACATCGAAGAACAATAATGGAAATTAAAGAATAGTTAAGAAGTCGAATTAAAATTCAAGGTGAAAGGATATCAATGATATGGTTCACTGATGACACTTCTATCCTGGATGAAAGTGAAGAAAAATAACATGCCGGCCGGAGTGGCCGTGCGGTTCTAAGCGCTACAGTCTGGAACCGAGCGACCGCTTCGGTCGCAGGTTCGAATCCTGCCTCGGGCATTGATGTGTGTGATTTCCTTAGGTTAGTTAGGTTTAAGTAGTTCTAAGTTCTAGGGGACTTATGACCACAGAAGTTAAGCCGCATAGTGCTCAGACCCATCTGAACCAGCCAAAAATTATATGATCTACTGAACGGAACGAAAATTGTGATGAGTGCAGAATATCGATTGACAGTAAATCGAAGGAAGAAGAAAGTAACGAGAAGTCGCAGAAATGAGGACAGCGAGAAACTTAACACCAGGATTGATGGTCACGAAGTAAATGAAATTAAGTAGTCCAGCTGCCAAGGCAGCAAAATAACCCATGACGGACGGAGAAAGGAGGACATCAAAAGTAGACTACAACTGTCAAAAAGGGCATTCCTGGCCAATAGCAGTCTACTAGTACCAAACATAGCTCTTAATTTGAGGAAGAAATTCCTGAGAATGTGCGTTTGGAACACAGTATTGTACGGTAGTGAAACGTGGACCTTGGGCACAGCGGAAGAGAACAGAAACGAAGCATTTGAGATTTAGGACTGGAGACGAATGCTGAGAATTACGTGGACTGATAAGGTGGGGAAATGAGGAGGTTCTGCGCATCATCGGAGAGAAAGAAATAGGTGGAAAACACTGACAAGGAGTAGGGAAGGGTAGATAGGACATCTGTTAAGACATCAGGGAATGACTTCCATGGTACTAGAGGTAGCTGCAAAGCACAAAACTGTATAGGAAGACAGAAATGGGAATGCATGCATCAGATAACTGAGGACTTAGGTTGCAAGTGCTACTGTGAGACGAAGAGGTTGGCACAGGAGACGTAATCGTGATGGATTGCATTGTTGGCGTTGTAACGTCTGGTTGCTGCACTAAATGAAATGTGCTAAGACGTAGTTTCTGTGTGGATTACTCCTCAGAAGTGGTGATTCGATGTATGCCAAGAGATCTCTTGGAGAGCCTGGTGCTAGTATCGTTACACATTTACAACTACCCAGGAGACATGTGCGGCGTAAACATTTATGTGATACGAACGAGGTTCGTAGCCATTTTAAAACTGGGCAAAGCTACCGACCCATTGGTTTTACTTACTAAATTTATAAACTTTTGGAAAGCATACTGCCATACAGAATCAGTCACAAAATTTTCCAAAACAGGCAAGACTTCACCCAAACAACAGCTGCACCGACCGGTTTCTCTCGCTGACAAATTTTATTGAGGTGGGATACCAAAACAAACAAAAGACATCAACTGTATTTATAGATCCAACAGTGGCCTATGAAACTGTGTGGAGGGAAGTGGTACCATATAGACTTTTAGGAGTCATACATATTGCCATTAATACTGGAAACCCCATCAGTGCTATGTATTAGCAACAGAAGCTACGAAGTTCTAATGGGCAATGAGCTGAGCCCTCTCATGAAGCATAATAATGGCCTTCCACAAGGATCAGTGCTATCTCCTGTTATCCTCGTACGTATCAGGCGAAAGTATCACGCATTCACCGGCCGCGGTGGTCTCGCGGTTCTAGGCGCGCAGTCCGGAACCGTGCGACTGCTACGGTCGCAGGTTCGAATCCTGCCTCGGGCATGGATGTGTGTGATGTCCTTAGGTTAGTTAGGTTTAAGTAGTTCTAAATTCTAGGGGACTGATGACCACAGCAGTTGAGTCCCATAGTGCTCAGAGCCATTTGAACCATTTGTATCAGGCATTCCTAATATAACATCAAGAATATTTGTACATGCTGACGGGTGATTGGACTCTTCCTGTGACCCACAAAGTCCTGGGCTTTACTGAGGTTGTCTTTACTGAAGATCTACAAATTGTTAGCAAATACTTCTGTAACTTGAGGCTACAGCAACATGCTGCCAAGCAGAAGCTACTAGCTTCCATCTCAACAAAAGGCTAACAAACATATCACTGCATCTAGTACATCAACTTTTGACGTATTTAGTTCTACAAAAACATTCTTGGGTAATCTTTCCCATATGCAACGGTTGAAACTTTCATTTGTATTCTGACTGCCCCATGAAGACATTTACTAAGGAAAACAGGGTCACTCAGGTTTCTAAAAATTGATTACATTTCATTCATAGCACGCTCAAGAAGAGAACGCGTGTGAAGGTACATTTGACCACTTTCTTTTGCTTTTTGGTAACCACACAAAAGATCTACTCCTTTAGGGCAAAGTCCATGAACAGGGTGGTCATCTGTGGACAACATATGAATGTAGGTGGCCCATACAGCTATTCGTATTGCTGTATCATCATTAAGAGGTGCAGTTCATCTAATGGCCAGTCCATTATAACTCTAAAGATGGTCTATTTCAGTTTCTGTCCATCTGCCTCGGCCAGACAGAGATTCTCCTTCAGATAGCAACTTTCTTTTCATTTATCTTCGTAGCTTCCTCAGTCTAGCACCCATCCTCTTTTCCAAATGTCCACAACACTCCAGTTTTGTTATCAAGGTATCATCATAAACATTGAACTCATGAATTGTATTGGAAGCTTTAGAGTTCTCATCGCCTAGGTACGTCGTATATCTAATGTTACAAACGGGTACCGACCTCTGATATATTTTTAGAGCTCCTTCATACTCCATACCTCCACAGTAACAATCATAATTCTAGGAACGCTGATGTTCAATATGTCCTTCAGTGTTACCATGGCAGGTGCGGCAGTACTAAGATAAGCACTCAACGTCAACAACTTTTCCATTCTCCAGAGAAGTAGCACCAATAACACCATTCAAGGAACGATGTCCTCGCCATTGCCAAGTCCTATCATGTGCAACAGCAATGTCCCTGGTTCAACTAATATTTACTGTTTCTTCCACTGCTCGTTTCGCAGGTGCTTTAGACACAACCGTCAAGTCACCTAAAAGTATTTTTATGTACCTGCTGAGCGTACTGGCAGGAGGAGGAAGGTCCAACCAACTACAAGACGTTTGAGCAGCCTATTTTCGTTTTCATATTGCACGCACTGGATACACTAACTTCATATTCACATCATTACGCATAACGTTCGAAGTCATTTTCGAGGTAGATTTATTGCAGGATCTACACAGAACAACTAAATTTGACGCTAAACCATTCCTGCTACTTTGTTGTCCAGTTATTTCCAGACAGCCTACACCATCACATTGTTTACGTTTCGCCACTTCCTTTATCAAAGAAGATAAGATGCCCACATCAAATACCACAAATCCACTACAAACAGAGACATTGTTAACACAAAAATTTGAATCGCCAGGAGACATGCCATGTGAGACTTTCTCTCCTAAAGAACTGACACATAGGTTACTTTCAACAGTGTGGCTTGCTTTGTTTGTGAACTGGTTACCACGCAATTTCCTCTTATTGAATTTCTTGATGGGTGGCATAGTTCATATGTATTGTACACTAAAGGATATGTACTTCCCCAAATATATGTAGTGCTTGGGCAACAAACATTCAGTAACACGTGAACAAACTGCTTCAGAGAAACAAAAGTAAATACTACCAAAGATAATCAATTACAGACACCAGAAACCTGCACTGTTACCAACATATACAGAAATAAAGGGGGCGTGGCGGCATACTTGACCGCAACTTTAAAATTTGGTATATATAGGTCATTTTTCATTTGAAACCCTATAATGTATATATCAATGTAATCAGGAAAGACTATAAAATTTAATAAAGTCATAAAAAATTTTGGTTTTTCCACCATTTATATCCTGTATCCTTAACGAAATCATTATACTTACGACAGAGAGTAAAATACTGCATAGTATGAGTATGCATCCTCTGCTGGCAAATTACTTCGTTCTCGAGGCTCTTTGGGGCTAATATCGTGAGGTGTGGTCTAATGCTTTTTCAAGACATTGTCTAGTTTCTATATGACTACAACATGCATTTATATGCCCAACTGATTTAATCGGCACAAAGCATGCATTCCACTCTCAGTGCACGCTGCACTGTCTCTGAACAGCAGTACTCCACAACGCTGCTCTCTTGTTTTACGTCATACTCTCACACAAAGCAGAACAATTAGTTTTAAATCGATCGTTTCACCCTCACTGCTCAGTTATGCTCAGCTGTTCTGCCATCTGTATCTATTACCAACAAATCAGCAAGTTTATATAAAACTATGTCTTATCATTGGCGCTCACGTTCATGTTACAAATAAGTTACACAAATTCTAGATAATTAATAAATTTTTCACAAATACAACTACATTACAAACTTACAAAACGTAACTAAATATTACACGCACATCTTTGGAATTGACTGATTTACTTGTTATGACTCATGTTGTGCACTGCCGCGTAGCGGCGGCTAGATTTAAATAAATTCGTAGCTGTACTGCTGTAGCACGAAATGTGGTGAACACGCGCTCTTTGTCATTGGTACACCTCCGAATCACTCATTCACACCTGATTACACTGTTTTGACAGCAGGTGGCGCAGGCAAGCATTCACAATCTCGAATATTACATGATTCCTTGATAACTTTACGTAGTGTACATATATATTTCACAGGTTACAGAAATTTGCCTAGTGGAGGGTACCCACTTCCAATATTGTCGATTTTCTGTCCCACTCCTTTCCTATATTATTTACTTATACATCCAGCGGTTACTGGCCTTGTAGACAATGCACTGCATCAACTATCAGTCTCCGTTGTGTTTTGTCAGTTGCTTTTTCCTCCCAATTGACTACATTCAAAGCATCAGCATCTTAGTTTACGTCATCTTCCCATCCGTTTATTGACACGTCCAGTGATTTTTTGCTGCAATGTGCGCAGTGCAAACGTTCTTAGGAAGTCGAATGTGTGGTATATGATACTGGATGAAGAGAAAATAGCTTTCTATGCACCTCTGGGTGGAAAGTCATTCTCGGGTTCGCGTAATTTGAAAAATTTTGCGTTGCACTTTGATTCGGAATCCACACTATTCAATAGGTCTCGCTACAACTGGCTGGCTGAGTCATTTCAAAGGACGGCAGAAGGTAAAGATATAAAGCCTCTAATACGCCTATCCTTCCTAGTGAAGCAGTCAATGACTTGATTAGAGCTGTATCTTTCTTATACCTCTATACATGGTGTGATCTCTCACGTGTTATTCACATAATCTCTAAACGAGTTATTTGTTGGTGTGAACTAAACTGTTACACAGCTATGGTATATGCTCATGAAGCAGTTTCTCAGTAGTATATTGTCTTTCGTCCATTAATTTCTTTTTCTTTCTTTTTACCTTTTCTCAAAACTGAGTCTTGACGTGGAGGGCAGAAGGGTGAAACGGGAAGGAGTCGCCACATAAGGTCTGGCAGCGATGTCCATTCCCCCTCCCCCCCCCCTCCCTCTCAGCAATTTCACGTATGCTGTAGGCAGATTAACTCGACGTAACTGACAAAAATGGCTTTATATTGGGGCAAGTCACCAAGTTTACATTTTAAAGATAAAAATGAAAAAATGCTTTTAAGCAATAAAGAGAGCTGTCAAATTTTAGCTAAATACTTCTAATATCTATTAAATTGTGAGGAGCCTAATGATAGGTTACAATTTCAAAAACCGCAACATGAAAATCCACCATCGGGACCATCTAAAGTAGAAGAAATAGAAAAGATTATCAAAGCATTGAAGAACAACAAAGCACCAGGTGAGGATGTGATAGTAGCAGAAATGTGGAAACTAGCAGGCTTATCCGCATGGCAGAAAATTCACAGAATAATTAAAGACATTTGGAAAAATGGAATCATACCCAGTGACTGGAAACAAGCATTGGTCCAACCTCTCCATAAAAAAGGAGATAGAACAGACACCAACAACTACAGGGGCATATCCTTGTTACCAGTGACATAAAACACACTTTCTAAAGCACTTTTAAACAGAATAGAGGAACAAACAGGACGTAATATAGGAGATTATCAAGCATCATTTAGAAAAGGTAGCTCATGTGAAGAACAGATTCAGAACTTAAAAACAATTTTGAGAGTGAGAGCTATACAAAATAAAAAATACAGTATTTACTTTCGTAGACTTCAAGAAGGCCTACAACTCAGTTGACAGACGAACACTATTCCATATACTTTATGAATCAGAGATAGGTTAAAACACCAGAAGACTTGTTGAACAAACGCTCACAGATACAACAGCCAGAATTAAGTTTCAAGGCGAAATTTCTGAACCATTCAAAATCAAAACAAGAGTTCGACAAGGAGACGGACTGTCCCCAATTCTCTTTAACTTGGTTTTAGATAAAATAGTAAAAGCATGGGGAAGCACATTAAAAAACAGAGTCAGAAATGCTATAAGCATAGGCCAAGGAAAGAACAAATTTGAAGTGAAATGTTTAGCGTTTGCGGATGATATGGCATTGATAACTGAAAACCAAACAGACGCAACAGTTATGCTTGGTCTGTTACACGCGATTGCTGAAAAGACAGGGCTAAAAATTTCCTACGAAAAAACCGAGTATATAGAACACAAACATAATACAGAAAAGTTTATGAAAACAAAGTATGGAAAAATTAAAAAAGTTGATAGATTCAAATACCCGGGGGAGTGTATCCAAGTCAATGGACTGCATACCACAACAAATAAAGAAAGAATAAAAAAGTTACAATTTGCATATAAATTAGCACAAAACTACTACAATAAGAAATCAATATCCATACAAGCAAAGATTAAACATTATAATTCAGTTATTAAGACACAAGCAACGTATGGACCAGAGTGTCTAACATTGAATAAGAAAGGTGAATTAAGAAAACTGGAAAAAAGAGAGAGAAAAATACTAAGAAAAATTCTTGGTCCTGGGAAAAACAGGGAAAATAGGTGGATTAAAAGGAGAAATGAAGACCCATACAAAAATACAGAAATGATCACAGATACAATAAGGAAGAAGCGGCTAAAATTTTATGGGCATTTAAAAAGAATGGAAGAAACACGGATTACAAAGAAAATTTTTAATTACGTTTGTAAGCTGAAAAAAAACTGTAGGATGGATAGAAGCAATAAAGAAAGACGCCAACAAAATAGGTGTTACAGAAGAAATAATACGTGACAGAAATCACTTGAGGCTACTTACAGAATACGCAAACTATGAAGAAGATGAGCCAAAACCTCGACCCAGGAGAGTGTGGACAGAAGAGCAGAGACGAGCAGTTGGCGAGAAAATGAAGAAGTACTGGGAAGAACGGAAGAAAAAGAAACACCATAAGTCTTAAGTTGTATGTGGTTCATAGCTTGCCAAATTCATAAATAAAAAAAAAATTGGGGCAAAGCTGATTGTGGTGCAATTATTTTTGTGGGTTGCATACATTCAGGAGCAAGCATACATTCAGTGGCAAATTATCCCCCCCCCCCCCCCAAATGCTTAAACAATTGTTATGCCAATTCATTTGTGATCCTATATGGGTTAATTTATGACTGTCTTTCTGAAAAACCCTCCAATCACTCCCCCTTCCCTCCTCCTTCCCAACCCCACTGGGAAAAGGGACACCGATCAGGGGACACTTTTGATTTTGCCGCATTTCGGGTCAGTTTTGAACAAATTTGACAGGAAAAGACTTAGTCTGTCTGGAGCTGCTGCAGAGGAAGTATCTCATTATACGAAATTCAAATCGATACCAATTACGTAATAGATGACGTAATAAATTGTAGCTTATTTATAAAATTTGGTTATCATATTCGGTATTTAATCGTTTTGCAGAAGACAGGTCTCCTCCCCTCACCCTCTTGTGAACAGCAAAAAGGCTGAAGAAGAAAGTCCTGTTGCAAGATATCGCCCGCTTCAGTCATAAATATACGTCTGAGTGATGTTAAATGCTATTATTTTTACATATATAAAAGTATTATCTTCTCTATAATGACATAAAAATTATGAGCCACACCCTTAATTTTTATGCATGAATTAGTGAGTTACTCATTACACTTTTGTTACCTATGCCATTCATCATTTTCAGAGCTCGAATTAATAATCAAACTATGTAATTTAATAAAAATGGAATATATTTAATTTAATAAGATAGAACCTTAAATTGCTGGAGTAATCATGTACCACCACAATAATATAAAAACTGAATTGCTGAGGGAAAATGAATGAGAACAGCGACGTATTTAAGTTTACAAACTAATGATAAGTTATATCAATCTTTTGTAACTACAACTAGCTGACAAATATTACATGACAAACACAAATCAAAACAGGAAAGGTGTCTAACTGGTAAAGCATACACTGGACAGGAACTTACACAAATTATCCCTGAATTAATCCCTTTTGCATCCCAATTTGACTGTGTTTACACAAATTCACTGTGAGGCATCCTTCATTCCAGTGGAATCTACAACCACCAAGTATACCGCAAACTGTGGTTGACCTGAGAACAGGGAGCTGTGAGTTTCATTTAACAACCCTACGCCAGTGCAGCAAAATTTTGCCCTTTCAACTTGACTCCGGCAGGAGCAGAAACGGCTCACTGTGGGGAAGGAGCAGTGCACTGCCAGAGCTTTAAAGTTCATACATGTTCACGAAAATTTGCGAACTACAAGGTTTGGCGTTTTGATTACCAGAATGTGGGAAACCCTAGCAGATTTCAGTGGGAGGTGCACTGGTTTGCTGGTCCGGCCACACCAATTTGACTCACAGGCACGACAGTGTGTGCTGGAACTGTCAAACGTCAGACATATGACTCAGGAACAATAAACTCACCCTTGTTACACATTATATGTCCGAGATGATAAACTGTGGACACAGTTCGAAAGTGCTACTGGGTCTTAGTCCACCACAAGGTACAGACCACATGTCTCACCCACTAGGTGAAGACCTTAAATTATCCAACAGAGGAACCAGAAGACGAAGAAGGCAAAGAATCACAACCAATTTCCACCAAGCCTCTGTACACGATCCGATTCAGCAGAAGCGAAACCGTGCCCACATTGTACATACCAATCGAACTATCTTCTACTCGTTGAATCGCCCCTCTTCACTGTCCTGTCGGCCTGGTAGCCAGTTTACACACAGCACCAGGTTTCCCACGCTGAGGGCAGCAAGTTTCCACTTAGAATATCCGGGGGTTAGCGAATCAGTGCCTCAAAATCTATCTTGTCTGAAAAAAGAAGACCTTAGGGTAGGAAGGCATCATTCTCATTGCACGCGTGGCCATGTTTTTGGAAGAAACATTCGCCTAAACAGGACCACAATGCCTCACTTATGTAGAGATTTTATGTTTCATTTAGCATTTACTGTATCTGAAATAAGGCTGCTAAGCTTCCCAGGCATTCATACTCATCAAATACCTGCTTCTGCTGATCGCTAAATAAACCTGGCGAGCTCCTGGTGTCAGGGGTGTTACAGTCTTTCCAACAGTACACACGTACACCGGCCACTCTGTCTGTATCACCCCAGCTTCTAACATGAGAATCCATGGTGTTTTATTACATTCTCCCCATTTGCAAAAAATCTCGGTTTACAGCAGTATCTCTTAAATGGCTTTCTCCACCCACTTTCTGCCAAGCTGTCACCTTTGTGGTGGACTACCACGTGCCCCAGGTAAAATGTTTTGCGAACCAGCGCCCTCCCGTCCAACCTTAAACTGGAAAGGGGAGAGGGCTTCCGCCAGAGGTCCCTCTGCAGGTACGATCCACAGAGCGTTTCTTTCCAGCATCATTCTCACAGCCAGCAATTATGGCCCAAATTCATCTCCCTCCCTGTTCTCCATCGCCTCCATTATGGCCCCTCAGATACAGGTTCTCCACAGGGTACACACCCAGTTATAAGAACATTCTGCCCACAATGTCCTCATGTAAAATGTCATAAACCACACATGCCAGATACAGTGTTTGGGAACACCGAGATCCTAGCATTAAATATGAACATTAGTCTGACTGACAATGTTGTTAATGTGAGAGAGTGGTGTGCTGCCTCTCACTATTATTGTTTTTGATGGCAAATGGGTTCAATTAACGAGATGTTGATGTTGGACAGAGAGGAGTTTAATATGTGCATTACCTGTAAGCATGCAGAAGAGGACTGCAGCCATTGCCTCCTACACAAGGAATAGAGGGAGGTGATAATAGATGAGCATAGGGGAAATACTTTTCAGCAAATAATGCTAAATATATTCGAGGTTATCTATGCACCTGTGTTCGAGAACAAATGCACGCTCCTCCACACGCTATCCATGCAGTAATGGGTGTAAACATTGAGTGACCACTTCTGTCGCCGCTCAACCAGCATACTGTTTAGTGCTGCCATGCAGTCAGCCGGCAGTCGGTTTGTGGAGGCTCCCTTTGATCTCACAGTCCAGTGAGCATGGGCAGGAAATTAGTGTCCCTTGCTATTCGATATCCAGGAAACAATCTCTGATCTCTCTCAAGCACTTACTCCCACAAGCCGGTAGACCAAGGTGTTGTCCCTCTCTTCCCTTCCCCACTTCACCTCCCCTGTACCATCTGTGAATTGGCAGGAAAAATTTTGGGTCTATACTGAGCTACTGAAGAGGATGTATTTAAGGTATTTATTTACTTTATGTTTCTCACGGGTGTTATCCTGCTCAATTGTACTACAGATCCCTCCACACTCCACCATCCCTGCAACCCTACATTCCGCCCCCCCCCCCCCCCCCCCCACATTTTCCGATTGCACATGTGTTGGTATATATTCACTTTGCTATGTTCCCAGGTCCCAGTACCACTCGACATTGGCGGGAAACTGTCTCATAGCCGCCCAAACATTTTTGCAATGACTAAGCCTGCAACTGTGACGGTTCTTGGGCAGCTCTGTGCTTGCAGGACAATGACTCACAGCGTGGACTTGTTATTGAAGATAACGATTTATGGGAGCCTCACACTGCACCTGCTGGTCATTTCTCTGCTTGAACCTGAGGATTCCCCTTGGAATATAGGACTCAACTGAGATAATTCACAGAGGGTCTTCGGCATTGGCGGGAACGCAGGATTCTGACATCATCCACCTTTACCAGTCTGGGGTTGGATGAGGCAGTGTCTTTATTTATCTTCTAGGGAATTATCCTTTGATGGCCACCTCAATTCTCTGACATACATTCATCCCACAAGTTTCTGTATGACACACTATGGCAACAAACTTTAAGATGATAAAAGAACTACCTTGTACACGAAAAGAAACATCGATTCTTTGTAACAAAGCCAGGAACGCTGTATCGCTCTATGCCCTGCACCACAGTAGCACTCAAAAAACGCCCTATATTCGAGGGTGTTATTCGACAGTTGCCTCCACACTACTCCGCCTCCAGCCACCCCTAAACATATATGTTTTAATCTACCACACATCTCTAGTACACATGTGTACATTGTGTAAAATCGATAATATATCCTGTATGAATCGAAAAGTTCCACTGTTTTTATGTAAAAGCTACTGATCACCGCAGAATGCCCTTAATCTTTTGGAACATGCATCAGAGTAAAAGTGTGAACTACACTCCTGGAAATTGAAATAAGAACACCGTGAATTCATTGTCCCAGGAAGGGGAAACTTTATTGACACATTCCTGGGGTCAGATACATCACATGATCACACTGACAGAACCACAGGCACATAGACACAGGCAACAGAGCATGCACAATGTCGGCACTAGTACAGTGTATATCCACCTTTTGCAGCAATGCAGGCTGCTATTCTCCCATGGAGACGATCGTAGAGATGCTGGATGTAGTCCTGTGGAACGGCTTGCCATGCCATTTCCACCTGGCGCCTCAGTTGGACCAGCGTTCGTGCTGGACGTGCAGACCGCGTGAGACGACGCTTCATCCAGTCCCAAACATGCTCAACGGGGGGACAGATCCGGAGATCTTGCTGGCCAGGGTAGTTGACTTACACCTTCTAGAGCACGTTGGGTGGCACGGGATACATGCGGACGTGCATTGTCCTGTTGGAACAGCAAGTTCCCTTGCCGGTCTAGGAATGGTAGAACGATGGGTTCGATGACGGTTTGGATGTACCGTGCACTATTCAGTGTCCCCTCGACGATCACCAGTGGTGTACGGCCAGTGTAGGAGATCGCTCCCCACACCATGATGCCGGGTGTTGGCCCTGTGTGCCTCGGTCGTACGCAGTCCTGATGGTGGCGCTCAACTGCACGGCGCCAAACACGCATACGACCATCATTGGCACCAAGGCAGAAGCGACTCTCATCGCTGAAGACGACACGTCTCCATTCGTCCCTCCATTCACGCCTGTCGCGACACCACTGGAGGCGGGCTGCACGATGTTGGGGCGTGAGCGGAAGACAGCCTAACGGTGTGCGGGACCGCAGCCCAGCTTCATGGAGACGGTTGCGAATGGTCCTCGCCGATACCCCAGGAGCAACAGTGTCCCTAATTTGCTGGGAAGTGGCGGTGCGGTCCCCTACGGCACTGCGTAGGATCCTACAGTCTTGGCGTGCATCCGTGCGTCGCTGCGGTCCGGTCCCAGGTCGACGGGCACGTGCACCTTCCGCCGACCACTGGCGACAACATCGATGTACTGTGGAGACCTCACGCCCCACGTGTTGAGCAATTCGGCGGTACGTCCACCCGGCCTCCCGCATGCCCACTATACGCCCTCGCTCAAAGTCCGTCAACTGCACATACGGTTCACGTCCACGCTGTCGCGGCATGCTACCAGTGTTAAAGACTGCGATGGAGCTCCGTATGCCACGGCAAACTGGCTGACACTGACGGCGGCGGTGCACAAATGCTGCGCAGCTAGCGCCATTCGACGGCCAACACCGCTGTTCCTGGTGTGTCCGTTGTGGCGTGCGTGTGATCATTGATTGTACAGCCCTCTCGCAGTGTCCGAAGCAAGTATGGTGGGTCTGACACACCGGTGTCAATGTGTTCTTTTTTCCATTTCGAGGAGTGTATTTATGTTCAAACTTTAAGATCCAAAGCATCTACGTTCTAAGCTGTTGTGTGACGGAAACTATCAGCGGAGGAGTCATAGCTAACGTCAACCTACCTCTTATAAACGACTAATTATTAAGAAACAGAATACTGATGATAATAGGTCTGTCTTGGTTTCACGAGGATAGGTACAAACATTTCTTTCAGTTTGATCAAGAAATCGGTATAGTTTGAGAGCGATCCTCATTTTCAAAGTTAGTGTATGTGAAAGTCTTCCAAATTATTTGTCATGCACATGAAAATTACATACATGAAATATCAATAAGGAACAGTGTCTCTAATACGTGTCAAAAATAACACAATCTCTTTACGTTCGACAGCAAGCTACATTGCAGCACCCCCCCCCCCCCCTCTCTCTCTCTCTCTCTCTCTCTCTCTCTCTCTCTCTCTCCTCGTTATTTTGTAAGATCCGATGGAGTAAAACTACAAACTGCATTAGCAGCGTCCATCCCTCTATTTCGAAAGGAGCAGCCGCATTGTCGAATCTGTTGGTTAAGCATCCTCTTGTAACTGCTCATCTTCAGCCAGCCCTTCCTGCAACAGTGTCTCTGATTTAATTTGAAACTGACCAGAAGTAGGAGGGCACTATACTCACTGCATTCGACAGCTGGTGATGGCACATACTGAGCTGAGTTCTATGTAATCATTTCACTTCGATATTTTGCTTTCAGAAAGAGCAAACATCTGTTTCAAACGTGCACAACCGACTGATGTCACGGTTATACACAGGTATTCTCCTTCCAGTACCGTAACTGCATCCTGTGAAGACTGTTCCATACCATTCTTAGTCACGGCACCCATACAAGTACACACAATCTCATTAGATGCGTGAATGCTGAGGAAGTTAGCACTCCTTATTGCAGCATAGTAGATACGAGCCTGAAATATTTGAGTGTGTTGTGGTGATAAAGCAGACAGTTAGTAAGTAGAAGAAGAAGAAGGAGAAGGAGAAGAAGGAGAAGGAGAAGGAGAAGAGACATACGCTTTCTGCGTGATTGAGCTCCAGATGGGAGGATTTGAAATAGTTTACATAAATCATTTGAGCTATCAATTACGGTGTATTGTTCTAGTGTATGGATTCTATACAAAGAAGGTGTTGGAAAGAGTGAAATAATCATAGAATATAGACACACATTCCTTAGGCTACGTACTTCTGCACTTAAACACGCTATAATGTTAAAGCCATGTTGTTTTCCGATATAGGCCTGTTAGTTGTGTGCAATGCAACACTGTTGGTACTCCACTGCAGGAATTACGTATATTTCCAACACCCAATATATATTCATCCTGCAATGTTTTTATCCCACTCCCTATGGTGAGACAAACCTACTCCCTGTTACACCAAAGAAGAAGAAAAAAAAAGACGTAGATTCTCTGTAGTACCTGCACTGCTTTGTTTTACGGAGATGTATAGCGCCCAATGTGCTCGTCTCATTACTGTTCGGAAATTGTGGTACGCTCACGTCAGTCCTACAAAATGATCGTCAACAATTGAAAATGCATGAAACAACATCTTATGAGCAAATTGTGAAATGTTTAGCAGTGCTGTTTGGCACGCAGATTTACACACCATGCTGCACTAACTCCATGAATAGAACACAGTTCCTTCCACACACAACCGTCATTCAAATGTGTACACACGGTCAGCAGTACGACACAAACCCCTGTCACTGACTCAGAATCGACGCAGTTATGAAACTGATGCCTCGATTCATGGACAGAGCACATTCTAAATCGATCCACTATGTAGTTGTCTTGGTTGAATGTCAGACACCACAGAGAATAAAGAATCTCATTCGTAGGTCAACAGTATCCACGCACCCCTTGACCCATGTTAGGGTGCTCAGCCGTGGTCTGTGCCTTAATCCGGAAATGTCCATTTATTCTGCTCCTGCCCAACTACACTGACTCCCGGCTGCGCCACATAACGCCACGTTGCAAGTGGTGCCCGACAAGGCGGTTAATGTGCCTCGCTAATTCGACTCATCTTTCTCCCTATGGCATATTTAATGAAACTATTGATGACCATCATTCCACACTCACCATTCATCGTTTCACATTAACGGTCATTCTACCCCACATTTTAAACAATTGTTCAGAGCTCATTATACTATTACGTTTCCAAATCTGCATATGATGTTCGATGGTATACGTACATCTAAAGATCTCAGTGTCCGATTCTAGTCGCAAGTCCTAACAGAAACCTAAGGAACTAAATTACGTTTCTTAAGCCAGCCGGCTGTAAGGTGTACCAGTTCTCTTAGTAATTATGTCCCCTGAACATAGGAGGAAGTGTCTCACAGATTCAGTATCACAATAGTGTTCAGTATCACAACATCGTGAAAGGATCTAAAAGGCAAAATGGAACAAGAGTCAGTATAGTTGTATATGAGTAATTTAATTTACACGTTAAACCTGTGTCAATATAAACTATTACCATTCAAACTGGACACACAACTTACACAATTAACAGTCATCTAAGCCTACACACGGTGTAGTGACATGACTCACGAAGATTTGTCTCGGTGTAAACACATCAGCTTACATGTTGTGGCATTACAATTCAGAGCGAAATGTAGGTGCTGCGAAGGAATAACAGTGAGTATAAACACAATCCTTATATCGCGTGATGCGACTGCCCCCATCACAAGCCACTGGAGGCCACAAGTCCCTTATACCAAAATACTCAGAAAACGTCCCAGAACAGCATCTGAAATTTTTGTTGGTGGAATTCTGGTTCACCATGTATACATAGAATTTAGCCGAAGAAACCAATTTACAGCTCCTAGATGCGCAATTTTCTGTCTAGTGGACACAGCACAGGACCATGTTACGCAGTCTAGTGAGAATAAGTAGTAGCAGCACCGAGAAGTTGCATGTATCAGCTTAATATTATAGTCTTCATTAGTCTGAGTGCTTTATAAACTCGATGCGATATGTATAAAATCCCGCAAAATCACAGACATAGATCACTTCAAGACAAACAACGAGATAAAGAACAATTGAAACACGAAGAACAATTCAAGTTTACTAATATTACTCTCTCGCTCTTGCTGCTAACTGAGACCAGAATGATGATCAGCTTAATCACTCTAAAACTCCACAAAGTTATGTTCTGTTACTAGCTGCACCCCCCCATGAAGCATGGACCTTGCCGTTGGTGGGGAGGCTTGCGTGCCTCAGCGATACAGATGGCCGTACCGTAGGTGCAACCACAACGGAGGGGTATCTGTTGAGAGGCCAGGCAAACATGTGGTTCCTGAAGAGGGGCAGCAGCCTTTTCAGTAGTTGCAGGGGCAACAGTCTGGATGATTGACTGATCTGGCCTTGTAACATTAACCAAAACGGCCTTGCTGTGCTGGAACTGCGAACGGCTGAAAGCAAGGGGAAACTACAGCCGTAATTTTTCCCGAGGACATGCAGCTTTACATGCAGCTTTACTGTATGATTAAATGATGATGGCGTCCCCTTGGGTAAAATATTTCGGAGGTAAAATAGTCCCCCATTCGGATCTCCGGGCGGGGACTACTCAAGAGGACGTCGTTATCAGGTGAAAGAAAACTGGCATTCTACGGATCGGAGCGTGGAATGTCAGATCCCTTAATCGGGCAGGTAGGTTAGAAAATTTAAAAAGGGAAATCGATAGGTTAAAGTTACACATGGTGGGAATTAGTGAAGTTCGGTGGCAGGAGGAGCAAGACTTTTGGTCAGGTGATTACAGGGTTATAAATACAAAATCAAACAGGGGTAATGCAGGAGTAGGTTTAATAATGAATAAAAAGATAGGAGTGCGGGTTAGCTACTACAAACAGCATAGTGAACGCATTATTGTGGCCGAGATAGACACAAAGCCCATGCCTACTACAGTAGTACAAGTTTATATGCCAACTAGCTCTGCAGATGATGAAGAAATAGATGAAATGTATGACGAGATAAAAGAAATTATTGAGGTAGTGAAGGGAGACGAAAATTTAATAGTCATGGGTGATTGGAATTCGTCAGTAGGAAAAGGGAGAGAAGGAAACATAGTAGGTGAATATGGATTGGGGGGAAGAAATGAAAGAGGAAGCCGCCTTGTAGAATTTTGCACAGAGCATAACTTAATCATAGCTAACACTTAGTTCAAGAATCATGAAAGAAGGTCGTATACCTGGAAGTATCCTGGAGATACTAAAAGGTATCAGATAGATTATATAATGGTGGGACAGAGATTTAGGAACCAGGTTTTAAATTGTGAGACATTTCCAGGGGCAGATGTGGATTCTGACCACAATCTATTGGTTATGAACTGCAGATTGAAACTGAAGAAACTGCAAAAAGGCGGGAATTTAAGGAGATGGGAGCTGGATAAACTGAAAGAACCGGAGGTGGTACAGAGTTTCAGGGAGAGCATAAGGGAACAATTGACAGGAATGGGGGAAAGAAATACAGTAGAAGAAGAATGGGTAGCTCTGAGGGATGAAGTAGTGAAGGCAGCAGAGGCTCAAGTAGGTAAAAAGACGAGCGCTAATAGAAATCCTTGGGTAACAGAAGAAATATTGAATTTAATTGATGAGAGGAGAAAATATAAAAATGCAGTAAATGAAGCAGGCAAAAAGGAATACAAACGTCTTAAAAATGAGATCGACAGGAAGTGCAAAATGGCTAAGCAGGGATGGCTAGAGGACAAATGTAAGGATGTAGAGGCTTGTCTCACTAGGGGTAAGATAGATACTGCCTACAGGAAAATTAAAGAGACCTTTGGAGAGAAGAGAACCACTTGTATGAATATCAAGAGCTCAGATGGCAACCCAGTTCTAAGCAAAGAAGGGAAGGCGGAAAGGTGGAAGGAGTATATAGAGGGTTTATACAAGGGCGATGTACTTGAGGACAATATTATGGAAATGGAAGAGGATGTAGATGAAGATGAAATGGGAGATAAGATACTGCGTGAAGAGTTTGAGAGAGTACTGAAAGACCTGAGTCGAAACAAGGCCCCGGGAGTAGACAACATTCCATTGGAACTACTGATGGCCTTGGGAGAGCCAGTCATGACAAAACTCTACCATCTGGTGAGCAAGATGTATGAGACAGGCGAAATACCCACAGACTTCAAGAAGAATATAATAATTCCAATCCCAAAGAAAGCAGGTGTTGACAGATGTGAAAATTACCGAACTATCAGTTTAATAAGTCACAGCTGCAAAATACTAACGCGAATTTTTTACAGACGAATGGAAAAACTGGTAGAAGCGCACGTCGGGGAAGATCAGTTTTGATTCCGTAGAAATGTTGGAACACGTGAGGCAATACTAACCTTACGACTTATCTTAGAAGAAAGATTAAGAAAAGGCAACCCTACGTTTCTAGCATTTGTAGACTTAGAGAAAGCTTTTGACAACGTTCACTGGAATACTCTCTTTCAAATTCTGAAGGTGGCAGGGGTAAAATACAGGGAGCGAAAGGCTATTTACAATTTGTACAGAAACCAGATAGCAGTTATAAGAGTTGAGGGACATGAAAGGGAAACAGTGGTTGGGAAAGGAGTGAGACAGGGTTGTAGCCTCTCCCCGATGTCATTCAATCAGTATATTGAGCAAGCAGTAAAGGAAACAAAAGAAAAATTCGGAGTAGGTATTAAAATCCATGGAGAAGAAGTAAAAACTTTGAGGTTCGCCGATGACATTGTAATTCTGTCAGAGACAGCAAAGGACTTGGAAGAGCAGTTGAACGGAATGGACAGTGTCTTGAAAGGAGGATATAAGATGAACATCAACAAAAGCAAAACGAGGATAATGGAATTTAGTCAAATTAAATCGGGTGATGCTGAGGGGATTAGATTAGGAAATGAGACACTTAAAGTAGTAAAGGAGTTTTGCTATTTAGGGGGTAAAATAACTGATGATGGTCGAGGTAGAGATGATATGAAATGTAGACTGGCAATGGAAAGGAAATCGTTTCTGAAGAAGAGAAATTTGTTAACATCGAGTATAGATTTAAGTGTCAGGAAGTCGTTTCTGAAAGTATTTGTATGGAGTGTAGCCATGTATGGAAGTGAAACATGGACGATAACCAGTTTGGACAAGAAGAGAATAGAAGCTTTCGAAATGTGGTGCTACAGTCGAATGCTGATTAGGTGGGTAGATCACGTAACTAATGAAGAGGTATTGAATAGGATTGGGGAGAAGAGAAGTTTGTGGCACAACTTGACTAGAAGAAGGGATCGGTTGGTAGGACATGTTTTGAGGCATCAAGGGATCACAAATTTAACATTGGAGGGCAGCGTGGATGGTAAAAATCGTAGAGGGAGACCAAGAGATGAATACACTAAGCAGATTGAGAAGGATGTAGGTTGCAGTAGGTACTGGGAGATGAAGAAGCTTGCACAGGATAGAGTAGCATGGAGAGCTGCATCAAACCAGTCTCAGGACTGAAGACCACAACAACAACAACAACTAGCTGCACAACCCCTCATCCATCACAATGTCTCGGTGTTCCATTTTCAAAGAGACCAACAGCACTGACTCGTCGTAGTGCACCTATGTACATGGTCACTGCTTCAGTCTCCTACACGTTGGTACACAGTGACCTCTACACGTTTCGACACTGTGTATTCCATTTTTATTGTTTACAATAACCATATGTGGAACAGAGTGTATTCTACTGGACTTAAGCCCACAGAACACGGGTAGTATTCCCCAACAGTTCTCAATCACAGCCGTGGAGGAATGGGATGATTTTCATACACTCAGGCTGGCATGTACGTACCAATATTTTTGTTGTATTTTCCTCCGTTTTATCTATTTTCCGTCAATTTTCGCATTTCATTGCATTTTACCCAAATTTGTATCGCTTTCAATTCGTAAAGGCAAGTAGAACAATGGGGATACTCTGCATCACTTAAGCCCATGGAGCACGGATTTTATGCATCATCAGATTCAATCACAACGGTGGGACAATGAAATGATTTTCGTACACGCAGGAGAACATGTAAGTACCGTAATTTTTGTTGTTTTTTTTTTTTTTGTATTTTTCATAAACTTTCGCTATTTCACCAGGTTTTTCCATAATTTCAAGGCATTTTTACCTACTTACTCCAGATTCATACCACTGCTGTCGTCACACCAACAAAATTTCCAGTCCCATAGATCCAATTAGGCTCACAGCCAATAACCTGGCATCACGGTCCTCAATTTAAACCACCCCTATAACGAGTGTGTGACATTGACTGAAATAATACAAAAGCAATATCTCTCGTGCAAACTGCTAAACATCTAAACGTACCGCATGTGTGCGTTCCAAAGTTGCATGTATGGGCGTAAGTCCGACCTCATGACAAACGTGCTTGTGCTTCCAAGCGTGTGACTTTCTTGGAAGGATCCGCTCAAGACGACCAGAAACGACAGTCCCATTGAGTATCCTGATCCCGAAATCTTTGGACACAGTCAGCATTACTGCTACACACTGTGTCTTTCAGGCTGCATTCATTTATATGGCTTACAGCATGTAACCTCATGTGGGGAAATTCTTAGAGTAGCAGCATTCATGGTCCAATATAAGGTAGTATTGCTCGTACATAAGAGGACATGGCTGGCAGTATTATCTTGACACCACGTCTCTATAATGCACCATTATTCTACAGTTAAGAATTATATATATATCTCCAGTCACACCCTACACCCCCCCCCCCCCCCGCCCCTCACAACGTCTATTGTATTGATTTCAAACAGTACACTAATATGTGCCCAGTTTCCATTACTGTTTACTGTAAATGCTAAAGTCCACCTGTCTTAACCAGATATCCCCAAACAAGAAATCTTTAAAGTCATATGTAAACCCTGATAGCATATCTGCAATTGCCTCTTCTTTTCCCAGTACAGCGGTCTTCGCCGTATACCCCAGTTCTCTATTCATGACTTTGGTGTCGTGTAGCTCCAGTTTTCTTTTTCGTACACATAGTACATTAACTGTACATTAGTAATTTCCTTAATAGGAAACGTTTCAAACCTGTGAGATACATTGGATCCTCTCCTTAATATCTCTGAGAAGAAACACTGTTGTGAGAACCAGCTCTCGTAATTTCTGCATTCGATCATATGGTGGGGAACACTATCCTGGATTGGGGGGATGTAGGTATCACCTACTTTAACATAGCGGTTCTGTAATACTTATATCGCCTTTGGCGGTATCAGTGTAAAGAATCCCCATGAAGATTACAGATGAGTAATTAAAACTGATTGCAGACAGAGCCTAACTTGTAAGCTTTTCTCTGTCTTGAGTGTGTGGGAGGTTGAAAATGTATCCAAACCCTCCCAAATGACATCAGAATCTCTATAAAAGTACATCCAGACTGCAATAAACTGTTTCCGAAAGGACAACATCCAAATCCATCATCACAGCTCCTCCCCACTAGAAGAACCCCCCCCCCCCCCCCCTGAAGCAGACTCGGCTTTTCTCCAGTGCAGGTGACAAAACTTTGCACAGGTCTTCAATACGTGTATGGCAACGACTCCCTTAAAACTGTGTCACGGACTGGGATTAGAACCTGGGCCCTTTCCCTTCTGCGGGAATGTGCTCTAATGAACTTTCCAAGTGTGACGCACGAACCGTCCTGAGAACTGTATTTTCGCCAGTACCTCACCTCCTGCCTTATAAACTTCACATAAGTTCCGTTACTTACGTCGTGGGATTAGCTCTCCTGGAAGAAAGAATACTTTTAAAAACATAGTTTAGCCACAACAAAGGGGATTGTTCACACAGAATTTTGTAATGTGGACAGCCACAGCCGTTAAACTTCGTAATGAATAGAAGTAGAATGTACCGCAAGACAGCTGTAATTAGTGATTTCTCAATTGTCACAGCCGGTTTCGCTGCATAAAAAGAAAGGTTTCCATGTAATATATACGACCAAAATACTATAAGAACCTTTTTAAAAATTTTAAACTAATTTTAAATTTTTTGAGAATATTTAAGAAATTTTAAACAATATTTTTTTAGGTCCTTTGTAAAGTATTTCAACTGCAATTCATGTGTCTAAAATGTGTATTTTAATTATTACTTTTTTCATGAGTACATTTACCTTCCCTTGAATGAGCGATTATTTTGTTTAACTTTTTCTATCATTCTATCTTTGGGTACATTCCTTCACTGTTAGGAAGCTCCCCTACATTCCGTATTAAAAAGTCCCGCCGAGTTTACCTTACGTCGCAGTCTCACCGTCGCTCACTAGCGCCTACCATCGTATGTCTACTTTCGGTGTTAGTACACGCCTGACCACCTTCCGCTCTGTACCCGTGCAGCCACCACAATGTATCTGTAAATTCGCGTCTTATATTGCTTCATGTTATCTTTCTATCTTATATTTCTGTTATGATTATGTGCCCATTCACTTAACAGGGTCTGTCTGACAAAGATTTTTTGACGCGTCAGTAAAATGTCAGTATGTTGGGTTTTAATTTAGTGTCCTCCAATTCATGGGTTCTAAACGTATACTTTATCGCCTTCTTGCTCAGTCAGCAGTACGGTATTGAAATGTTACCAAAATAGGCTGAGGATGAGTGAAGGGTGGAGGGTGTGAGAAAGCGCCAGGTGGGGGGGGGATGTTGTTTATTTAGCTCGCTGGTGGCCGCAAGTTAGATCCTTTCTTATTTATGTGTTTTGTTTTCACTCACTGTACTTATATGAGGTTTCTTTTTCGTTGTGCACTAACGCTCCTGTTTTATTTATTCTGACGACTTCCACTCTTCAGGGGTATGATTTCTGACTACGGTGTTGGGAGCGTTTGGTGATCTAATAGGTTTTAATTTTGACTTTTTCCTGCTTGTTTAAATACTTTACGTGGGGTATATAAAAGATTTCAAAATTTGTTTCTGAAGCATCCTAGAAAAATTTTAAAATTTTTAAAATATTTTTAAAAAAATTCGTATAGTGTTTCCATCATATGTGCTACATGGGATCTTTTCCTTCTTATATAGTTCACCTAAGGATGCCGCTGTAATGCAGAAAAACCAGTTGTAACAATAAAGAAGTTACCATTTACAGCTGTCTTGCGATTCATTTTATTTTCATTTATTATGAGGGATTGTATCCAGAATGATTTTTCACACATCATTAGTTCGATAAATGTTGTTTTAGGTTTAGACACTGAAACAGCTGGTCACACTACTGCCTTTGAGCCTATTTGTTTAAAAGGTGGATTATATTTTTCTAGAACTCATCCAAAAATTTCAATTCGCACTTTCTTGTACTGATTTTCTCGCTCCCCCCCCCCCCCCCCCCCCCCGTCCCCCCCTCCAGGCATCCCCATTTTATATGACTTCTTAATACAACCCCTGAATGCTTAGAGTATGTGACGTGGTGGGGTTGTTAACCGCTAATATCACAGTCCTTTATCGCCTGGGTTTTTCGACTTGTAATAACTGTAATCTTGCGTTTATCTGCCTCTAAAGAGAGCCTGTTATTAATTCCAGCAAGCGGAAATTTGTTCGAAGTTTTCTTCGTTTCCTTACATCTTTCAACGAACATTCTTTCCAATTGTTTTACGAGGGTTGTCTAGAAAGTAAGTTCCGATCAGTCGCTAAATGTAAACCACAGTGAAAATCAGAAACATTTTATTTGCAAGAGTTAGCTACACTTTCCAGTTTCTTCTCTACATAGTAACCGCTCCGACTTAGACGATTGTCGGAACATCATCGTTATAGACGACAGCCGTCTGTGCTTTCCGATAATTCTCTACACTGGTCTATACCTCGTAGCCTGCGCCGAAGTATTGTTTCGTATCCAGCGTTTCATGTGAACAGAAATGGACGAGCCACCTAGGGCTGTGTTGTAGGTGATCGAACACTTCCCATCGAAAAGGCTGCAGGAGCGTCTTCACTGCCCCTGCAGAGTGCGGCAGAGAATTGCCATGAAGAAGGAAGTGCGTGACTGCTGTGTTAGGTGGGCAGCATTCATTAAGGCGAAGCTTCTCAGCGGGCCCTCCTACTTGGCGGGAGACATCGTTGTTCTAGACACCTTTACTCGGTCACAGTGCGCTCACAAATGAAAAGAACGTCTTGATGCAACCGACGGTCATACTAGAGACACTACCCAACACATCTGTGCAAAGGTTCATCAGGTTTTCACTGTGGTGCCCATTTCGCGACCGATCGGAACTTACTTTCCGGACAACCCTCATATTTACTGCTTGGGTAATACCTTCTCTTTACAAATGTTACCACCGTGTCAATGATAGTGGCCTCATTTTGTGCTGAAAAGACAGCCCGTTTGGGGGGAGCGATGATGATGTTGGTTTGTGGGGCGCTCAACATTGTGGTCATCAATGTCTGTACGAGTTCCTAATTTTCCCGTTTACAGCCCCACTACGATTCGAATGATGAGATGACGAAGAGATGATGAGGACAGCACGAACACTCAGTCGCCGGGCGGAGAAACTCCCCAACCCAGCTCAGAATCGAACATGGGAGCCTGGAATGCAGAGGCAGCAATGCTAGCTGCTAGAGCACGAGCTGCGGTATGGGGAAGGGGCGAAGTTGTATATTAATCCCTTGGATAATATGTCGAAGTTGTGTAAATTTTATTGACTTTAGCGTTTTCAGTTTTTGCAGTTGTCCAGCACAGTGAATTGTGACGCATCGGGTCTTGATCAACTGCCGTTGCTTGAAGAAGCTTGCTACTATTTGTGACTGCGTTATTCAAGTACAGGGAGGCATTTAAGCGACGTAGCCGAAATTTCAAATAAGGTGGAATTTACTGTATTCCTGATGCTGGCATTGGTTAAAGGAAGAAAAAAACAGTCGTTACAAAATCGTGTGATCACATCGACAGACAATCTGGAAAACTGCACACAAAATAATCCATACACGTAATTAATGTACTTTTCATTCACACATGAATCATAGTTCCCTCTTTCCTTATCTACTCCAAGGCAAGAAACAAGACGCACAATGGAGGAAGCATCCGAGTGGGGCGAAAATCATTGGATGTAATGCACATGTACTGGCGAACTAATGATTATAACTATTTATTCAAGAGAAAGAGCTTCACAAGATGAACAAGTCAGTAACGCATTGGTTCACCTCTGGCCCTTATGCAAGCAGTTATTCTGCTTGGCATTGATTGATAGAGTTGATGGACGTCCTACTGAGGGATATCGTGCCAAACTCTCTCCCACTGCTCCGTTAGATCCTAAAAATCCCAAGCTGGTTGGAGGACCCTGCCCATAATGCTCCTAACGTTCTCAACTAGGAAAAATCAGGCGACCTTCCGGCCCAATGTAGGGTTTAGCAAGCCGAAGACAAGCAGTAGAAACTCTCACCATTTGCAGGCGTGCATTTTCTTGCAGTAACGTAATCCCTGTCAAGTTCTTCAAGAAAGGATATTACGTGAAGAAAGGTGATCAAAGGCCAACCAGGACAACTGATAACAGATGAAACGAAAGCTATGGAGAAATGGTGAATCTATGTTGAAATTCTCCTGAATATGGACGATACCGTCAACAGCGGTGCGAAAACAGCACCGGAAAAAGAAGGTTGCACGGAGAACTACCGAGCATAGGAGACATAGTAGTAGCTATAAAAATGATGAATACAGGAAAGGCACCAGGAATGGGTGGCATACCTGCAGAAAATGTTCAAATGGCTCTGAGCACTATGGGACTTAACACATGACATAATCAGTCCCCTAGAACTTAGAACTACTTAAACCAAACTAACCTAAGGACAACACACACATCCATGCCCGAGGCAGAATTCGAACCTGCGACCGTAGCGGTGGCGCTGTTCCAGACTGAAGCGCCTAGAACCGCTCGGCCACACCAGCCGGCATAGCTACAGAGATGCTGCTAGAGGGAAGAGATATCCTACAAGAGAGAGTATACCATCTGATGTTTAGTTTGCAGGAAAGAAAGAACCCGAGAAGAATGGGAGCAATCTGTCACCTGCCCAATACTAAAGAAAGGAGACCTAATAAGATGCAGCAATTGTAGAGGAATTACCTTACTATGCACAACTTATAAGATCCTGAGCATATTGTTGCTGAAGCAGGAGGTACCTGCATTTCACTAACCAGGGTTTACAAACGGTAAAAATCACAGGGTACCAACTGCATATAATACAGCAAACGCTATCAAGGAACTGGGAATTTCTCAGAGATGTTAAAAGTCTTTTGTAGACTTCCAAAAGGCCTGTCATTGTGTCAACAGGCAAGCAATAGGCAAGAAGAGGAAAGGGCGCAAGCCCCTATAAAATTAATAAAAATAACACAAGCATATATACAAGAGAAAACATGCATGGTGAAAGTGAATGGAAAGATGTCAGGGAAATTCATGATGAAGACTAGAGTGCGACATGGAGACTTCCTCTGCCCGCCTTCAGTGTGGTTGTGGAAAGAGCGCTGATAAAGGTAACAAGCCCGAAGACAGGAATTCAGCTGGGAAGAAGAATCTGCAGATGATGTAGTTTTAATAGCACAGAATGAGCAAGGTCTGCTTCAGATGGCAAGAGCATTATTCGAAGAGGCAATGACACCTGAGCAGGCCTGAAGATAGATATGGATAAGACCAATTACTTTCTTAGGAGGGAGAACGATGTCACACCTTTAGATGTGGATGATAAAATCTTGGAAAGGGTAAAAGCGTTTAAATATGAAAGAAATGAAATAGGTCATCAAATGATGGCAAAAATACAAGTAGGAATCAGGTTGAGGTTTTCACTCGGAAAGCTGCTGAAGACACGGCATCTATGGAGATCCGAAAGATTAGGATCTACAGGGTAGTAATATAAGCTTGTAACCTCCCCCCCCCCCCCCCACACTTATCGACCTTAATGACAGTGAAAAATTAAACCGCGTGTACCTAATGGAAACTTGGGAAAAGCAATCGTCACCGAAGTTAATTTGTCGGTAAAAAGGGAGGGAAGTGTTACATCTAAACGTAAGGAAAAATGCAAATGAAACTGGTGGAAATTAATTTTGAAACGGGGTAAAGTTAATAAAGAAAGTAAATGTGCGGCCGTTACGTTAACAATTAACTAGCGGTAATTAGATATTAGAGATTTGCGGGAAATTACGGTCGCCAGTCCTAAGGACAATTACTATGTTGTTGTGGTCTTCAGTGCTGAAACTGGTTTGATGCAGCTCTCCATGCTACTCTATCCTGTGCTAGCTTCTTCATCTCCCAGTACCTACTGCAACCTACATCCTTCTGAATCTGCTTAGTGTATTCATCTCTTGGTCTCCCTCTACGATTTTTACCCTCCATGCTGCCCTCCAATGCTAAATTTGTGATCCCTTGATGCCTCAAAACATGCCCTACCAACCGGTCCCTTCTTCTAGTCAAGTTGTGCCACAAACTTCTCTTCTCCCCAATCCTATTCAATACCTCCTCATTAGTTACGTGATCTACCCACCTTATCTTCAGCATTCTTCTGTAGCACCACATTTCGAAAGCTTCTATTCTCTTCTTGTCCAAACTAGTTATCGTCCATGTTTCACTTCCATACGTGGCTACACTCCATACAAATACTTTCAGAAACGACTTCCTGACACTTAAATCTATACTCGATGTTAACAAATTTCTCTTCTTCAGAAACGCTTTCCTTGCCATTGCCAGTCTACATTTTATATCCTCTCTACTTCGACCATCATCAGTTATTTTACTCCCTAAATAGCAAAACTCCTTTACTACTTTAAGTGTCTCATTTCCTAATCTAATTCCCTCAGCATCACCCGATTTAATTTGACTACAATTACTATAGTAACTGAAAAAAGAAAGGTTATTACACATACAATTAGCACCAGAAGCGTGGCAACTGAAGGTTGACACGTGTAGTGTGAAATCTGAAAGTTTGTCAGAAGTAATAAATTTCGCTACACTCTGAATTTAGCAAAAGAATTAATAAAACCGGAAAATCGAAAGTTAATTTAGTGACTGAAGTTAATAGTGAGCTTTCCTTCTGAAGCACATCGAAATTCAGTAAAATACGGTTAGTCTTGGACTACCTGAACAATCATTTCAAAAGCTACTTGAATCTAAGCAATTTAGAAATAAGAGATTTAAGTTTGAACTTGAATTAAATGATTCTGAACAATTAACAATAATAAAATTTAGTACGTACCAAGCTGAGCTGCAGTCACAGGTAAGCTAAAATACGGTAACAAAACTCGCACTCTTAATTTGTGCTTGTGTAATCTAAATATTGTAGCCAGCTATGAATACCTTAACTGAAATCGAATGATGCTGGCGTTTGAATTTCAACGACGCTCGGGTTCATTCCGGAAAAGAAAGGGACCCTGCTTGGTAATGCAACTGGGACAATGAGCAACAAATGTTCATGCTAAGTTGCTGTAATTTTGTGATGCAATAATTTTAAAAGTTTGAAAAGCTGAGGTCTGCCATACAGTTCTAAACATTTACGTGCTTCCAGTCTTCCTTGTTGGTTGATTGAAGGTTTGAAGCCGTCGATCGAGGAGGTGGCGACAGTCACTCATTGTCGGCCGTCGCTGTTGCAGAAGCTGGATGTTGGCGCGCCTTCTTCTCGACACGGTCACCAGACGAAACGGGCTCTTGATGTGCGCCAGCTAATGCTTCCCGTCCGCGACACCATGTCAGAAACTATCATCGCAAGTCGAGCGCAATTACATGCTGCCAAACCCCGAAAGCGCGGCAACTCGCGGGAGCTTCACACAACACACCTGCTCCACTGCACCACCCCAGCCAGACTCCCTTCTGCCCGCGCTCCACGCGGCAGAGTTAACACTACCAAAGATCCTAAACACTTGGGATCTCCACACGACCTATCGATGTATTCGTTCGATAGCATAGTTTTCACTAGGCCAGACCCAGCGTATAAATACAAATAATATTCACAAAACAAACCAATTATACATCGACATAAATGCATGTATATACAAATAGTAAAACAATTACAGAAATATCATATCTTCAAGTGACAAAATAAGGAAAAAAATTATAGTACAATAGATGGAAATACGAGGATATGCATTTCCGGCGTTACAAGCTGTCGTCTTATGTTTAACGGAGACCTGGACTATGACACAAAGGACAGAAAGAGAACTCCTGATATTTGAGAGTGCCGTTATAGGATGGATTTTTGGGTTAATGAAGGATGGAGACCACTGGACGAAAAGGAATCATGACGAATCGCAGTAGCTGTGCGAGTGACTGGACGTAGTGGATGTGATTACAGAGAGATGACTGACGTGGTACGGACACGTGGTGCGGTGAGAAGGCCAGACCACCAGGCAGCTGATGGAGGCTACAGACCGAGGGAGAGACCACGGCTGAGGTTAACTGACGGGATCAGAGAGGACATGCCTAAGATGGGACTGGTTGGATAAGGTTACATAGTCCGAGGAAGATGGAAGAGGCCGAAAACCAACTACTGTTGTTGTGGCCAAACTTGTACGAAAGCAAGTAATGTGCTGGCTGTGAAGAACAACAAAATGGGGCGTAGAGTATCACCGATGTACCGCTGTGCTGTAAGGGTGCAGCGGATGACAAACAAAGTGATGCATCTATGAAAAGAAAAGGCACTACAGAACACCACTCTGGGTGGGGTCAGGCCGTATGGTGGGCGACAGTCTGATATACCAGAGCTGTCTGCGGCGTCTCCACACACGTTTTCGCTGGTCGTCGGGACTCAGTTCGAAGCAGGACTCACTGCTCGAGGCAGTTATACTCCAACGAATGAGACTCCAGGCGAAAGAAACAGCTTCACAACGAACACAGATCAGACTCATGATGTATCAAATGGTTCAAATGGCTCTGAGCACTATGGGACTTAACATCTGATGTCATCAGTCCCTTAGACTTAGAACTACTTAAACGTAACTAACGTAAGGACATCACACACATCCATGCCCGAGGCAGGATTCCAACCTGCGACCGTAGCAGCATCGAGGTGCCGGACTGAACCGCCTAGAACCGCTCAGCCACAACGGCCGGCTCGTGATGTATCATACTTGAAAACTTGACAAAAGTAGCGAAGTTATTAGGGCATTTCATAAGTTTTCCCATTCCAACTTCCAATTGGCTACACTGATAAGAGACACTTTAAAATTCACACACATACCGTTTGACGTCTTATGTAACTAATAATAAGTAAGTTACCAATTTTATCGTGCATGCAGCACCTCAGTAACCAACTGATGCCACATCAGTTGAAACGAGGAGTCCGCCGAACTATGGCACCAATTGTAGGACGATATGTGCTGCCTTCCTTGGACCTTAGGGGCGAACAGGCGTCAGTTGCCTGCTACAGTACCTGGAATGGTTCAAATGGCTCTGAGCACTATGGGACTTATCATCTGAGGTCATCAGTCCCCTAGAACTTAGAACTACTTAAACCTTTTTTAACCTAAGAACACCACACACATCCATGTACGAGGCAGGATTCGAACCTGCGACCGTAGCGGTCGCGCGGTTCCGGACTGGAGCGCCTAGAACCGCTCGGCCATCCCGGCCAGCTAGTACGTGGAATATTTTTATGTGCAATCATAGCTGCAATGGTCATAATTGTGACCCTCACACCATCTGATCTCTCTGTTTCTACATTTGCAACGGAACGCCAGTATGTATCTCTACGTTCATATTTGAAAATAGCGCCAGTACCGAAATTGTTCAAAGACTTTACTCCATTTAGCAACAGCCAGTGTGGATAAATGTCATCAGTTAATAAAATGACTGTAGCGAGTGTGTGATGAAAGAGGAAGCTGTAAAGCGGTCTGTATCCATTGACAGTGGGGGCTGATCACGAAGCCTCATTCCGGGCTACAGGACTGCGACGAGCGACTGGTGGGAAGCGTTGGCAGCAGCTTCACCGCACACGTCGCCGTGCATCACAGGTGTAATTGGCAGCGGCGGTAGGGGCGGCAGTGGCGGTGGGGGCGGCGGGGGCGGCACTGATTGGATTTACTGCCTGCGCCACCGCCGCATCTGGCAGAGTCAGCACCACCGGAACGCACCGCGCGTCGCGACGCACCGGCAGGCGCCGTGCGCTCTGTGGCATTACGTACAGTTCATCAAATACACGTCACGAAAGTTTCTCTACAATTTATGTGGTACATAGTATCGTTTCTCTCTAGAACTCCTCTGAAGTTGGACTCAATAAACTGTTATTAGTTACAAACAATCCTGTCGGAGGAACATCCGCAGCTGAGCATTATACCAGAGGTTGAAATTACCTCTCCACTTGTAAGCTTATTGTTATTTAAAACACAACCGGTTTCGGGCTCTTATATGCCCATCATCAGGTGCTACAACTTCCTGCTGTGATCCTGAGTGCCGCCGTGGACGCGTATAGCAAGTAGTGTATCACACCTGTACTCGTCCACCGCGGGGCTCGGGGTCACAGCACAAAGTTGTAACACCTGATGATGGGCATGTAAGAGCCCGAAACCGGCCGTGTTTTAAATAAGAGAATCTTACAACTGAATCGATATTTTCAACCTTTGTTATTACTTAATGTCTATCCACAAGGGAATGAGGGTTGACTTGCGACTTGATGTCAGGTTAAAGAGCCCCACTCGCTAACGATTCTTATCCATATCGTATGTACTTCTCTGATATATATATCAAACGTGTTCCTCAAGAACTGTGCAGCGAGTCTAAGTTTACAATCACAAAAAAGATATTTCATTTACGTAGCTACCTTCATAAATACACGACCCAAAGAAACTGGTTTAGACATGCATATTCAAATACAGAGATATGTAAACAGGCAGAATAGGCGTTGCGATCGGCAACGTCTATGTAGGACAATTGTCTGGCGCAATTGTTAGATAGCTTACTGATGGTACAATGGCAGGATATCAAGAGTTCAGTGAGTTTGGACGTGCTGTTATAGACGGCGCACTAGCGATGGGACAGTGAATATCAGGAATCTGATAAAACAGCAAATGTCGGGTACCGGTGCTGCCGGATAAAGATCCTGCAACAAAGGGGCCAACTACAACTGAAGATAATCGTTCAACGGAGCAAAAGTGCACCCCTTCCGCAGATTGCTGCAGATTTCAATGCTGGGCCATCAGCAATAGTTAGCGTGCGAACCATTCAACGAAACATCATCGATATGGGCTTTCGTAGCAGAAGACCCACTCGTGCACGACACAAAGCAATACGCCTCGCCTGGGCCCGTAAACACCGACATAGGACTGTTGATGACTGGAAACTTGTTGCCTGCTCGTTTCAAATTGTATCAAGAGGATAGACGTGTACGGGTTTGGTGACAACCTCATGAATCTATGGACCTTACATGTCAGCAGGGGACTGATCAAGCTGGTGCAGCCTCTGTAATGGTGTGGTGGGTGTGCAGTTGCAGTTATATGGGACCCCTGATTCGTCTAGGTACGTGTCACATGTAAGTGACACGTACGTAAGCTTCCCGTCTGATCACCTCCATACATACATGCCCATTGTGCATTCTTACCGAATTTGGAAATTGCAGCATGTCAATGGGACACTCCCACACGCCCAGAATTACTACAGAGTTTCTCCAGAAACACTCTTTTGAGTTTAAACACTTCCGCTGGCTAACAGACTCCCCCGCCTCTACCTGCCGCGTATAACCCTCATACTAAGATTTAGTTGAGTTTCCAAATAAAGTACGCTATGGGAGGATAGTCCCGTTAATAGGAAGAGCTAATCAATTTAGTTACCCTATTGACAGGATTTGACGGTGCGTTGTGTCTAATGGATAAGTAAACCAGACTATTCACAACTTTCCCTCAGATCTGATCCAAAAGTTAGATAGAAACACAGTATGAATAATATTATATTGAAGCTAGGACGATTCAGTTCCAACTTCATTTACTGATTTAAAACATGTACTAATGGTCACCAGCCTATCCAGGCAATGAAGCAGTGGAGTATTGGAAAAGCTGAAGTATAAATTTTGCCTACTTTCTTGCTACCTGCTCAATTTGGTTCTACAGGTAAATATCACTCCACGTAAACAATGCTGGAATACACCGTTATACACTACATTTTCAAAAGAGAAAAAGCTTAGTACATGACTATAAGGAAGCGAAATAAAATTGATCAGGGGTGACATTTAGAAAAGGACTTTCTATAATCAGCAAACTTAAATACTAAAATACTTAGATACTACAGCACACCCTTTTAGTACTGAACATTTCACTTCAAGAAACCTCTTTCTTACTGCAATTTACTTTCAATAGCTATTACCCATTTAAGTAACACATACTAGTAACTTGGCTTCACTCTGAATTTTATGTAAGCAAACTTCTACTACAACACTTCGCAGTAATTAAGAAAACTTTCTCATTATTTACACAAAAACAATTTAAACGGTGCCTCTTTACATTAAGTTGGCACTTCGTAAGTCTGTAAAACAGGATATTTGGATTAATCAAACATCAGGAAGGGACCCTATATAGGTGTATGATTAGGATGAAATAACAGGGTGATCCAGTTTCTTTAAATTTTTAAGAATGAGTGTTAAAACACAGTTTAAATTAATGGTTTACGCCGTACAAACGTAAAAATACAGAAAGAAACTTATCTGGTGGCTGTAGGCCTTGGTGTGACGAACAATTATGACGGCTACACTACCCACAGTACGACCTACAATTATTTTACTGTATGGGCTCAATTTCTCTTCTTGCCGTCGTCAGTCTTACACATAGTAGCCTAACAACTCGCAACAATGCCGCAAGTCGTTTTCAGTCTCTATCCGAGGCATTTTTTGTGCAAATTCGCAGGCAAAGCTTCTCCTGCTCCATAAGGATGTTGCCTCAATCACTGCTGCCTACAGACTGTGTGACTTGTTTCCCGCGCTTGCTCTAGGCAGCGCGGCAATTCGCCCTTGCCACCTTTTCCACTCCCCAGAGCCACTTTCGTTTCAAAAACAAAACCACACTGGCTTTTGCATAACACCTATTTCTAACATTGTTCCTAAGTGTGACCATTTCTCACAATCGTCAAATTTGCATCAACACGAACAGTTTATACACACAATTACTTTAAATACAATATGCAATCAGGAAATTATTTAACGTAATAATCAACTTACGTAATATTTTACATACATTACTCACATACAATGCAAAGAACTTCAATCTGCAGTATAGTACTCTTTACTTTGTATATACAGAAAATATAGTACCAATATGCGAAAATTTTAAAGCAAATATTATAAAAAATTTAATGAACCATTAACAAATAGTGGTATAACATTATTCGAGTCCATATCACGTCGTGTTGCGGCACTCCGTTTACTCGCGGGGGCCTACACGATATTATGCAGTTGTACCAGATTTTTTGGCTCTTCAGTGTAGAATACCTTTCTGCTTTTACTATAAAATAAACAAAAATTGTAATATCTTATTTCAGAATGTTGACACCAATATAGCCTTCCTTTAATGGTTATTTTGTATGTCATCCATTGTTAGTTTCACTAGTGTAATGATTACAGTTGGTAATGCTCATGGAACATTTCTTATTCTGACGGTTGTAAACTGATAACAGCTGGACATCTCCACGATCTAAGTTAAAGAGACAGAAATATTCTCCCCTCTTATCGCATAATAGTTCTTTTATTTCAAGTTGTGCACCAATCTGGCTTATCTAAATCATTCTATTTTGTCATTTATTACATGTTCCTCTATTATAACTTGACTACATTTAGTGATACTTACGTACATTTTGTTTTGTGATGGTTGTGAACTTATTCCTTCAGACTTATATTTTACTTATTACTCATATTGGTTTCATGTTATATTATACCACTGCTGTTATTAGTTGCAATTGTCTTATGTTTTGTTTATTGAGTAAAGATTACCTCTATAATTCTTCATGATGTTACCTAACGAGGCGCTGTTAGTGTTAGTTTCCCTTCCATTGAAGTTGCATAAATGTTCTTGTCAAATTTGTTCACGAGGTGCTGACCTGTACTTGATCGCATTGAATAGAAATTTGTAAACTAACTCACTGACTTGCTTTCTGTGGTCAACGCCACCTGGCGACCTTCGTTTACTTCTTTGATAGTTCAACCATAACATTCCGTTTGGCAGTGGTTCAATTCAAATAGACGACGGGACCGTCAAATATGCCTACATGAGATGAGATTTGTATTTTACTCAGTCTGTGTACTCACTTTCGTGAGCTTTGTACTAAAGTTTGCTTTTTGTGTAGGTACGATACTATTTAGAAAACTTAGATGTACACTTATGGATATCCCCTATCATTATTATTTTTTTTAGTCTATTCCGCAGCTTCCGTCTGATGATATAATTTTGAAACGCGCAGTGCTTAATAAAGAGTAGTATGGTCAAGAACTTCCTATATTTCAAAGTTGTGCTAAATAGAATAAACACAACAACTTATAATCAGTTAGAAACCGTTGGTTAGCCTTGGTATCCTATAGTATAACGGGGAGACAACTGAAAACCGAACAGCCGAGACAACGGGCCCTTGGAATGGTTCCAGTCGAAAGAAGTCACCACACGCGTTAAGACAGGGAGACGAGACAATCATATCTTGTTTCGAAGAAAGCGATCGGTGGCTGACGGATCCACTACCAAAGGCACACTCGCACATCCTCGTCTGACTGAAACCGACGTTCGCCCATGTATTTTCCAGGTCGCGCATGTATTTTTCAGGTCGCCAGAGATGTGCAAAACACCCGGTGGAATATCCGGACAGTAGGGAGGATGTTGCCAAGTTTCCCAACCAAATCGGTGAAGAGTAACCTTCATCTGATTGGCAGTGTGGCAGCTCACGTCATCGTGCAACAGGATGCTCCCATCCGAGAGCAATCCCACATCCAGAGGCCAAATGACAAAGCCAGCGGTGGAGACATCCCACATCTCCCCCACCAAAGAAATCCAAGACTGTTCACGCAAGTTCTGGTACGGTCACGATGAGTTCCTTCTTGGATTTCAGGTACCCTGTATTCGTCAAGTTCCTCGAATGTGGAAATACAATCAATGCACAGCACTATTAAGACACTGCTGAAACTGCGACGGACCATCAAGTCACAGGAATACTTTCGGACTGAATCATTCTGGGGCAGGACAAGCCCCGCCACCACAGTGCCAAACAGACGAAAGCCATGCTTCAGCGATTTGGGTGGGAAACACTTCAAAACCCACCGTACAGCAGGATCTATCACCATATGATTTTCACGTCTCTGTTGACCCGAATAAAGACGTCAGTTTCAGATAGACTATGAAGTGCAAGAGTGGGTGCGGCTGTCGATCCGTCAGCGGGCGAAGGCTTTCTTCGAAAGAGCAACTGATCGTTTCGTCGCCAGCTGGTTGAACGTCTTAACGCTTACGCTGATTACTTTTGAGTGGAACCGTTCCTTCGTCCCATTTTGTAAGGTGTTTGCTTTTCGTTTCACTGTCCCTCATAAATAATTCACGAATCACTGTTGCCCAATTAATGACCTTTTATCGGTAGCGATCGAATTCACACAATGTGCTGATAATTTGTGCAGGTCTATGTAGCTACCTTGCAGCACACACGACTTTACCGCAATTACACAGCACGGCATCTCCGTCAGGAACGCAAGGAGTCAAGAATTCGCTGAGTGCAGCCCACTGCTACACATATAACATTTCACACAACGGTATTTTAACCATAAATTGACCATTCAGTTCGGCCTGACGACTTTTTTGTTACGCATGGAGACGAAATCAACCAGCCCTCCGAAGTAGACGATATATTAGATGTCACCTACGAAATAAGTAACTCTGCTCTTCGAATCGATATATTTGCAAGTGAGTCAACCGAGAAAGTTTCGACATGGGCTGCTTCTACTGTCTGGCGGGATCTAACAAGGAGAAGTCCCAAGGGGGGGTGGGAACACCTTTTTGAAACCATCTGCGCGTTCATGTAGATTGAGGTACCAGACATTACACCCTACAGGTGGGCGCCCATTTACGAGTAATGGACAAAACAAATTCTGAATTTCACGTGATGCTTAATAAATTAAAAAAAAGAACTGAGCAGATATCTTGTGTTGCGCAAGGGTTACGATAATGACCTCTTATGCAGAAGATTGTGGGTTTGAATTTGGTCATGAGCATTAATTTTTTATTTTAAAATATTTTTTGGAATGACGTTCATCATTATTTTTATTTAATTAACTGGGTTAAATTTACTTGTTTATATCTGTTCCCCTATCACATCAATTTGCTTGTCGTATCACCTTTTTCATTTGCTGTCATTTATCTTCCTATCTTTCTTTTTACACTTCTAATTTCTCTGAATGTTAATTTAACTATACTTATTTATCTATTATAATATTTAATTATTTAAAAAAAGCAGATCTCTCGACTAAAAACGATGAAATAACATTTTCACTGTACAGTGGTGTCAAAAACGTATTATTCGTTACGAGTTGTGTATTTTTTTAATGCAAATCGTCACACAAATATTTAAAACATAAATTGTTATTGTAGTCTGGAAAAAATAACGCAGATGAAGATTCAAACGGTAGTAGGGATTATAAGTGTAACTAAATTCAAGTAAAATGAAGAATAGAAACAACGAATGCAATGAGATGGATTAAAATAGATGATAATACTAAAGAAATTAGATTGAAACTAATACACAAAATTTATCAAAATCAAATGAACAAAGATTCCACATGGAAAAAGAATGATAGGAAGAAAAATGAGAGCAAATTAAACAGTTGATACAGTAGTTAGAATGATGTGACAAGAGAATAGAAATAAATAATTACATTTGGACCAGTTAATTGAATAAAAATGACGATGAATGTAATTTCAATGAAGATTTAAAAATAAAAGAATTTAAAGTACCTGATGAGACTCAAACCCATAACCTTCTACATATAAGACCTTTCACTACTCATGACATTAAACTTTTTTATTTTGTTTATTTATTTTTTTTAGTTCAAGTCTCTGCTCATCCTTCCAACTCGTATTGCACTCACAAAATTATGCCTTCATCTTCTAGCTTCCTTCAACTCTGTTCAGGTTTCCTTAAGTAAGTAATTTTTCTCTTTTAAATTTAACCAAAAATTTCAATTTCCTCTCGAACTCAAAATCTCCCTCTTAAGGGCATATTATTATTTAAGAGATGGCATTTTATAATAATTAAAATCATCTTCCGACTGTATTTGAAAGAAGGGAACTGAGCTATGCTTCTACATAAACTAGAGACTTTCTGTCGAAAGGATTTGTTTGGTGTTTTCCTTCTCAAAGTCTTTCTTTTTGTAAGAAGTGCATGAATTGGCCAAATTTGCTTTTTCCTGTTGTTTCTGACAATTTTGTCCCTTTCCTGGTGCAAGTATAATTTGAATTAAGTTACAGATTCACCTCCATCGCTGTTGACGTTATTTGTATAGGAATATGTGATTGTTCTCATCTTTGAAGCCGGAAACGTTTTGAAATACTTGTACATTATCTTCTTGGTGTTAGTGTCAGCTGTTTTTGCCGTTAATACCATTGCACATTTAAATGTAATTCACTTCCACAAGTATAGGATTCGTGAACAGCCTACTGTTCGGTGCAGCGCTCTGCAAGTCAAGGCACAATGTTCATAATAAGGGCTTACCGTGAGTCTCAGGATGTGTCGCTGTGATGTTCTCAGAAACGGATCGTTTAAGGTCATTTTGGAGTTTTCCTACAATTACCTTTGTGATTTTAAGAGTGCGAGCAATATACGTGGGTGTCCGTTATTGAATTCTACTTCCTGTGGTAATTTCCCATGGAGCAGTAAATAAATGTGACAGATTTTCTGGTTGCTTCAAGGATTTTATAAGATTTTTAATCATGAGAGCGGTGCATTTTTTCTCATGATCTACTAAGCGAAATACATCTTCATTTTACTGTTTTTTTTATCTGGTTTCTCGCTAAAAGGGGTAGAATCCTGTTCAAAATAAACCATTCTATATACTTCTTTATTTGAGCAATGTATTATCACTCTGTGGGTGTTATCTGAGCTACATTTGTGAAAGAGCCAGTATATTGACATATTGTATCCTTTAAATAATATTTAAGTTCCTAATACTGTTCGCTATTCCGGAATCTCTCATTTTCTTCACAATCAATTTGGAAATATCCTCAACCAGTTCGTTCAAGTTTTTTTTCAGTTTAACACCGAGAACTTCCATTTCGTCACATTTTGTGGAGAGAGGTGGAGTGAATTGTGAAGTTTTGTTCGACCATAGAAGCCGGGCTTTGTTGCTGTTTATTGTTTCTCCGCTTGTTTCCTGGTAAGAATCCATTGTGTGTATATCTTTCCAATGTCTGGCGGGATCTAACAAGGAGAGATCCCCAGTGGGATCAACTTTTTGAAACCATCTGCACGTTCATGTAGGTTGAGGTACCAGACATTAAACCCTACAGGTGGGCGCCCATTTGCGAGTAATCGACAAAACAAATTCTGAATTTCACATGATGCTTAATAAATTCAAAAAGGGAGAACAGTGGAGATAGCTTGTGTTGCGCAAGGGTTAGGGTAATGACCTCTTATTCAGAAGATTGTGGGTTTGAATTTTATCATGAGCATTATTTTTTTTTTATTTTTAAAAATTTTTTTTAAATGACATTTATTATTATTTTTATTTAATTAATTGGGTTAAATTTACTTGTTTATATTTGTTTCCCTATCACATCAATTTGACTGACGTATCAACTTTTTCATTTACTGTCATTTTTTCCTCCCATCATTCTTTTTACACTTCTAATTTTTGTGAATGTTAATTTAACTATACTTTTTATCTATTATAATATTTAATTATTTGAAAAAGTAGATCTATCGACTACAAAAAAAGATGAAATAACAATTTCACTATACACAGGTGTCAAAAATGTATTTTCCGTTACAAGTTGTGTATTTTTCAAATGCAAACCGTCACACAAATATTTAAAACATAAATTGCTATTGTAGTCTTTAAAAATAACGCAGATGAAGATTTAAACGAAAGACGGGATTATAAGTGAAACGAAATTCAAGTAAAATGAAGAATAGAAATAATGAATACAGTAAGATGGATTGAAATAGGTGATAAAACTAAAGAAATTAAATTGAAATTAATACAGAAAATTAATCAAAATCAAATGAACAAAGTTTCCACATTGTTACAGCGTCAGCATAAGCGTTAACAGCGAATATTATTCCAGAGATTTGGTTGGTGATTGAGTGGATCACTGGTTCCAAGAAAATTATAAATAATATCATGGATAACGGGCATCCCCGTCGGACTGAATGTAGAATTGAGAATTGAGAATTCTCCTGTAAAGCAGGCGTTTATTTGTATTTTGCAGACCACTGGCAGTAGCTGTACTGTTGTGGCCTGTGGGATCTTATAGCGTTGCAACACATTCCTTAGATACTGGTGACTCACTTAGATGCAGGTGTCAAAGGTATTTTCTAGGTCGATGTTCAACAAGCCCACTTTTCCGGTTTGGTACATTTACGAGAAGAAGATAACATCTGCCAGATCAAAGTCCACCACCACACGTAGTTGGGAATACTACACGTTTTACAAAACGAGATTATCTCTGGAACGGCCGTGCGGTTAAAGGCGCTGCAGTCTGGAACCGCAAGACCGCTACGGTCGCAGGTTCGAATCCTGCCTCGGGCATGGATGTTTGTGATGTCATTAGGTTAGTTAGGTTTAACTAGTTCTCAGTTCTAGGGGACTAATGACCTCAGCAGTTGAGTCCCATAGTGCTCAGAGCCATTTGAACCATTTATCTCTGGAACGTCTCTTTTAGTCTGGGAGCTACTATGGGCGCCATTACCTTTGAGTCGGCACATAACAAAGCTATTGGCCAGTAATCAGTTAGTCTTATCGGTTTCGAGTTTTTTGTACAAGGACTCTAATTTCTGGTTCATTTTCCTTAATAGCTCTGTGAATTCCTCTTCGATAACTGACCAGAATATTTTGTAAAATTTATACTATATGCCGTGAATTCCCATTCTGTTTCGTGGTAAGTGCTTTATAATGTCTTCAATTTATTCTTCGGATCCGGGCCTACCAACATAGTGACATTTTCATTGGTGAGGGAAGTCGCGCAGTGTTAAAGTTGCTGCCTTGGTAGGATCTTGCGGTTCTTTTCCGAACAGCCTCCGGGAATGGTAATTAAGATCTGTCAAATTGGCGGTGCCATTTCGTCGGAAGATGTTACATTTCCACTAAATCTCTCTCTGCTCCGTTTCAGTTCTCTACTGAGGTGGTAGATGCTGCGTTGTTCGTCTGAAATGTACCCCCTATCTTTGCAAGGGATTATTTTGCCTTCGAGTTCTTTTCCTTGTAGTTCAATGATCTTCTTTTAGAATGTCTTCAGTCTGACAGATCGGTCTTCCTCGTTATCCACTTTCTCTTGAAGTGCTGTGCAGTCACGTAATGGAATTCGCTAGTTTTCCTTTTAATCTCACTGATCCTATGCGCTATGTTCCTGAACAGTTTACGAATACTAGGTTAGCCGGTTTTTGTCACCTTTCAAGAACGCTACTACAGAATCGGTTTCGATGAACCCATGTTCGATAGTAAAATTCTGTTTACACTGAGTCAACGTCGAGCAGGTTGCCCTTTCATTTCCAGTCCCCCTTTCCCATTACATTCGGCCTGAGTAAACCTTCTTTTTAACTGCAACTGCATGGTGATCCGAGAAGCTGACGAGGATTAAATTACTTAGTAGTTCTGTACATCTATTCCTGTTGTGATATAAAATCTGTCAAGTGTCCAAGCTCACAATGGATGTACGTACGTATAGTAGGATCGCGTTATGGCTAGTCGATCTACGAAGTCTATCAGTTTTAGTCCTCCAATCTTGAGGTCGACGGGGCATAAAGCTTTAATATTGTTATTTAGTTTAGTTTGTCGTTGTTACCGTGTCCATCCGGTTGCCTTTCTAAGTTCTCTGTTAAAAATGCAGCGAACTCTACTCCTAGAACGGACATTCTTGTACACATTGTATTGCTGTTGTATGTTCATCTCTTCGAAAGCTACTCCCCGAAGGATGGTAATGTCCACGTCATTGGTTTTTAAGAAATTCCCAAGAAAATTCTTTTACTTGTTACTCCGTGAATATTTAGCATGAGTAAAGTAAGCAGCCTCCTCTTGTTCATTGAAAGCTTTTGGTCCCATGTCATGTCTGCTCATATTTACCTACTTAATTGTCTTGTCCGCATTCGTTTCCGGGAGCTTCAGTTCCCATTTCCCCTTTCTCATGGTCTTGGTATTCTCTTTCCGCATTTCTTTTTTTTTTCGGACGTGCCACATTTAGATTTTTATTGGTTTTCCCTCTTGGTGTCTTCTCAACACCGAGACATTTTATAGTCTTCTGGTGGCTAATACTTCCCTCTGCTGTCTGCTGAGTGTTTTGCAGATCGCGTGGTGTTACTGAAAACTGCTTCCGTACAATCTTGCACTTCAATTCCCTGTTGCTCCATTCACAGCTGTTGAGGTTTAACTCAGCTATTCCTGTGTTGTTGCCTGGCCTGTTGTTTCCTGCAATGGTTGGTGTTTACTTTCCTGCTGCGGGCGGCTTAAGGGATTCACCACTTACGTTTGTCGCGATTGAAGAATACCTGTGTTCACTCAGTTTCCACCCCAATCTCGGGTCCATCCTCTATCGCCGGAAGGTTGTCAGACTTCTGTTTCCTTTCTACCTGTGTCGGTTTCTCTTCAGGGTCTTCTTCGGAGCTGACCTTTCCTAATGGCTGTTTCTTGTTGTTCTAATTTCGATGAGAACTGGAAGGACTTTCATTTTCAATGTCTCTTTCGTTTTCTTGCTCTTGAATTGAAGTCTCTAGGGTTTTGTAGCTGTTTTCCCTATCAAGAGCAGCAGACTGGTCTTTATCGATTTCATCATTTTAATAGTTCTCTGCTTCCCTGTGTACTTCATTTGTTGCTAGTCTCTTGTTCAAGGGCGGGGCTCCCTCTTCAACTAAACTAGGGGACTGGTTACACGATGTCATGTGAGTATTCTACGTGTTGCCCGTTGCAGTACTTGAAGGAATCAATTCTCGTGCGTCCAACCTTGTCCGCTGTTGCAGATTAAACACGTGATGTAGGCAGTTTTCTCGAAGATGCCCCGGGTCATTGCACGCATGACACATGGAAGTTTGCTTAACGCGTATTACGTGTGCCTTGCAACCACCTAGAAGCATGTGAGACGATGTAACAAAAAATCGTACAGATCGAATTCGATTGCAGCACTAAATCTCGTGTATAGTAGATCCTTTTCGAATTCTATGCAATACAGCTGTCTGTAATTAGAAACTGCCGTACCAAGTCCTTCGTGTCTAGCTCCAGGGGAAGGTTTAGCACCCTGACGGTTTCCAGTTCTCTGTTAGCAGAAACATCACGATGACGGAACTCAGATTTGCCCAGGGTTTTCAGTAATATTGTCTAACATAACAGAACTATGAAATTTAGTAAAAACACAGTAATCTTCATTATCCAACGCGCGAAGCCAGAGCCTCCCAAGGGGCAGACTTAACGAGGCAATGGTGAGTGTGCAGGGTTGTAGTACACCCTTTATGACGAATTTCTATAGTTAACTGCTAGATGACATGTCGTATTGCTTTGTAGTTGCCAGATGTCACTAGAGTGGTACAAGTGTATTTTTGTAACTTTAGTTGAAAACAGGACGTCGTGAGATGCTGTTGAAACGCGTTTGAGCATGCTGGGAGTCTGTAAAACCCCAGCTCATCACTATCGTCCCATAAGAAGAAAAAGTCAAGGAAATTATTTCATTGCATTTTGTGCGTATTTCGCATAGGTATGGTATTTGATCATACAACTAATAGCAAATATTGTTATATATGGATTCTTATGGACTAGGAGGGGACAAATTCATTGATGACTTACTTGATGAGGGGCCTACTGATTCCGATCACAGAGATGAAAATGAGACAGATGTTGTCACTAATCACGACACATCGTCAGAGCAGGAAGAAGATGAAAACGATGAAGGTGAGGTCAATTACAGTTATTAAGTGGGAGAAGATGGAATGACTTAATAGAGAAAAGAGCTTTCACGATGTAATGTTAGAACAAGGTGATATATTACCGTATTACCCATCTTCCAAGCGTAGCTGGTGGTGCCAAACAATGTGCTTGTAATCTCCTTCCTAATTCCGGGTATTGTCCACAATAAGTAAAGTTTTTTTAAAAAGTTTTTTAAGAAAAATTTTAGAGGAGCGAAGATTACAATAAAATTTCTAGTTTACTTAAGTCTCGTGTAGAGTTGACTCCAGTTCCTCTTGTCTAGAGCTCTTATTCTTGAAGCTGAAATTCTCAAAATTTAGGTCCTCTTGGTTGAATTGATCTTAATATATTTGAAGATTGTTGTTGCAGAATTTTTGTTGTTACGTTAATATATTTTATGACATATTAGTATATCATGAAGTCTTTTCAATTTTGACATTGACAAAGTGAAAATTACATTATTCGGCCAAAATACAAAAATATGTCCCATCATATCAGAAGCATACTTACTACTGCTTCACTCTGCCGTAATAATAATATTCAAAACAGTTTATAGTTATTCTTGACGAATGAATTTGTATTAAGTTCGATTATTATTTCATAAATGAATCAAGAAGCAAACATAAAACGGTACTATATTGAAGAATTAGTAATAGAAACCTTAAGTGTGCCAAATTATTCATAATTTTTAAAAGTTTCTAAAAACATAATTTTTACTGTGCATTCAGAACTTTTATTTATCGATTATAACATCCAAAATAAAGTAATTCCATTTCATAAATTTTAGCTTGAAATATAACATAGTGTGCATAAAATTACACGAAAGTTTTCAGAGAAGCAACTTAGATAATTTTGACCTTTCCAAAATTGGAAAAATAATACTGGGATCGGCAATTACTGTCGAGAAAAAGTAATGTTAGAGGAAGAAGAAACCCATTACATGCTGCACCATTAAAGTGTTGCAATGTTTTATATTTTCTCATACTATTTATGAACTTGCTCTGCTTAGAAATAAGTGCATAGAGACCTAGAGAGAGATGTTTTCACAAAGAAATGGACTAAAACTTGTACCGAAGCAATAAATGATGGCAGTGGGCTCCTGCCTTTAGCAGCAACCCACTAGGCGAGTAGGTTGAATTTGGAGTACTTTTGAGCATCTCATGGAACTGGAATAAATATTTTTGGGCTATTAATACCTCTTCCCCCCCCCTCCCCACAAAGATTCAGATTACTTTTCTGCTCTCCTAGTTTTGATGACCAACATACCAGAGCATCCAGGATGGAAGGGGAAACAAAGATTCCCATTAGAGGCGTTCTTGAGACGTTTGTGAGTAACTGTAAGACACTTTCCTTTTTCAGTGAATATGTTACATTGGACAATAATTTAGAAGTCTGTGACACAATAGTTATGACTTGTGTGTGACTCATAACTAATAAATAATATTCAGTTTCAATACTGTCATTCAATGTCAATAATATGCAACAATATTAATTGAGAGGCGGCATGAGCCCCCTCTCATATTTCTATCTTACTCTGAGTAATTTGATTTTCCTGTCTAATTGCATGCCGTGAAAAGCTGCTATTCCTTCATACGCGGACTTCCCACGAAGCATCTCTAGTCATCCGGGTGGTCCGGTGACAGGCGGGATCTGCTGATTTTGAAAGGGTTAAGCCGACGGGTGTGAGGGAGGCGAGTGGATGCTTTCCAGACGCCATCATTGTCATAAGAGCGGCGGCGACACGCCCACAGGGGCCTGACGGAGTGGCTGGGCTTGAGATTCCGTTACTTGTGTTCCCAGGCAGTCTTGGTGGGCAAATTCCCGCGTTTTCTGCAAAATCATAACTGTGATTGGCTTGCTCGCGGGATAGCTCCGTGACGTAGCAAAATCGGCGCAGAAATTGGCACCAAGTATCTCCATTGGTGGACTAGTAGTTCGTCAGCAATAGAGTGGGATTTTCCGTCGGTTTTCGAGTTGCTGATTGGAACGTTTAACCACGGCCATTGTCGTGGGGGCGGGAATGTTCTCGCCTTTCAGTCGGAGTAGGTTACAAGACTGAGCTCTCGCTGCTCTGGACAGCCTGCCTTCCGTTGGCTGTCTAATATACTTTTATTTAATTGTAACTGTTTGACGAAGTTGCTGAAGTTTCGGCTTCAAAGTAACTTTCTGAGTACAGTTGGCAATTGAGCGTTCTGCATACAAGCGGCCTATGTTTTCTGTCTTGAGGAGTTTTGCCTAAAGTTGACTGTATTGGAGTTACTGTGTGACTTCACTTGTTAAAATCAATCACTGTACCGTCACTGATTGTGTGGTGGGCCTTCTTCGTCTCCCTCAGAGGTGCATTTGTATTGCTAGGAAGTCTTTAGTCTGGAACAACCAGACCAGGAGAATTTGTTTCGGGCTATACTCGCGACAGTATCCTCACCATGACGGGATGTCGAAGCAACCAGCCATCGCCTCCAGTACGCCAGATCATGTTCTTGCAGTTAAGAAGACAGCTTAGTAATGTATGTCCGCAGCACCGGCGGATTAGGGATTTTGCTAGGTGATAATCAGAGCTCAGCAGAGCGCGCCTCTTCGTCTTTTCTTACTTTGTTCTGTCTTTGGTTTTCGCTGTCTGAGTTCTCACCACTGTACCAGCAATTAATGCTGGGTTGGCTGTGTGTTTTTCTTAAGATTTGAGCTGCAAGGAATTGGCTCCACATACCACTTCTTCATAAATGTGACAATCTAGTTTATAGACAAATTCACCTTCACAACATTTATTTGAGTGTCCAGATTGATCCAATTTGATGTATTGTATATTTTTCATGTGCTTTGTTTATTATTTTCACTTTAGTCATAATAAATCAAATCGTTATTTTGGACAGAACTTTCATTCTGTTAATCGGTAGAGCAACCCTTTCATTTCTCACTACGTTAATGAAACTTTCCTTTATTTAATTAATTTCCATCAAATTAAATTATTGCAGGTGCCAAACTATTTTCTACTCCACTTGCAGGGTAGATTACAGTCAGTTAGCGTTTCTTCTTAATCCATGTGCAACAGTGAAAGTCGGAGTTAGAATAGGGGGGCTCAGAGCATCATTTACATATGAAGATTGTAGAAGAATTTAGTGTTAAATACACTGCTAGCCCCGGCACCTCGCATAATCAGCAACAGTAACTTATAGTTGGTTAAACCACTAATTTCAATTTTATAACATTCGAAATGCTCCGGAGTGAAGTAAATCGCGGGCACGCCAGTCGGGAACTCTAGAGCAGAGAGGACTGTGGAGAAGACGTCAGCCACCTGAACGCAGACCGTGCCCTCTCCAGGACGACAACGCGACGGCAGCGCCCTCTACGCCGCCCCCAACTGGCCGCACCCCAGTTGAAGACTATCCTGTTGTACCAGTGCTACAGCAGAAAGTTCAAGAACAGCGTCAAGACTAGTCATTTCGCTTCTGCTAATTAGCATTCCCTATATTGAAGAGATTTCTTATTCGTCTGTCGCCCTTTGCTCGCTACACATCTGTATTTCTCAAGGTTAAGTACTGTCATTTATTTTCTGTAGTAAAATTCATTAATAAGATTTGCTTGAATTGTTATCTACCGATCCCAGAAGCAGGTTTCTTAGAGCCCCCATATTTGACGGCTATGCAGGATACAACACAAAACATGTTAAGAAGCTAGACGGAAAGCACTACACCCCGCACACCACTAGCGTTAAAATTCCAGGCCACACAGCACTGCCGAGTGAAGAAGACAACGCCCTGACGCCCTCTTTCAGTCTGTTCGTTGAGTTCTGCCTGTGCACTCGAAGCGCCATCACTCAGCTTCTGTTATTACTGTGCATGACGAACCTACCCGTCTTCCAGAACTACTTTTGTTCTGGACTTGCAATTACTCAATTGAAGTAAACGAGAGCTACTCACACAAAACGTTTGCTTCTCACTAGTTTTGCTCTCAGTCTCAGAACCCTTGGCATCTGATCTCAGACCGACCAGGCACGCGGCGACGAGGCTGTTCCCGCTGGTGTACCGCTACGTCTTCTAACCTGCCATACAAACATAGGGGCCCGACATTAATTGTGTGTTTTTATTGCAGAAACTGTGGGCGTCCCGTGACTTAGCATCTGTTATTTTTAGAACATTGTCTTGCGCTTTCCAGAGACTAACAATTGCAGTGACGGTAAGTCGCATTTTGTTGAAGCAAACTGGTTACGCGCTTTGTTTTGTTCCCTAGTGACTTTTGCGTGTATTGATCATGGACAGTCCTCCACAAGAACTGTCAATAAATGGGTCTGTTCAGTTTCACGCGCGACAGTTGCACGAGCAAACACTGTGCCGCAGCCCACACCACCCGCAGAAGCAGAGCCTCTTTCTGTACCGCTTTTCAGCGTGTTTCATCCTTTGATCCTACACAGGAGCAGTGGTTTGAGTACCGCGCACTCTTCACGGCGCGTCAGACAGAAGGTAGCGGCAAGCACTCTTATTTCAGTTTACCAGATGGCCTGTAAACTCTTCCCACCTCCCACCCTAATACAGCTTCTTACGAAGACCTGATTTCTGCTTTCGATAAATACTATAATGAACACCACAGCGTGGCATCCAGCGTTACAAATTCTTTCATCTCAACCAAACCAGACTGGGAAGCAGACTTGCAGTGACTTAGACGCAACTGCAAATTCAAATGTGAATATGGCCGTTATTATAGTGCTACCATAATCGGGGATGCCATTGCTCAGAAATTAATATCGCTCAGATTATGGACGAAACACCCTTCCACCTCTCTTTACAGTTATGATATGAAGGCGGACGGGAAATTCAAGCAAAACTGACAATGTAGTGTGTTAATTATTGACAGACCTGTAGGCCGGCCGCGGTGGTCTAGCGGTTCTAGGCGCGCAGTCCGGAATTTCGCGACTGCTACGGTCGCAGGTTCTAGGGGACTGATGACCACAGATGTTAAGTCCATAGTGCTCAGAGCAATTTTGACAGACCTTGTTTACCCTTCTCATATATTTAAACGTCAGCGTGTAACGCCGGAAATGCATATCCTCCTATTTCCATCTATTGTACTATTATTTTTTTTCCTTCTTTTGTTACCTCAAGATATTACATTTCTGTCTCTTTATATATTGTAATTGTTTTACTGTTTGTATATATATATTTATGCACTTATGTCGATGTATAATTGGTTTGTTTCGTAAATATTATTTGTATTTTTACGCTGGGTCTTGCCTAGGGAAAACTGCTATCGAACGATTACATCGATGGGTCGTGTGAAGAATCAAAGTGTGTAGGATCTTTGGTAGTGTTAACTCTGCCGCGTGGAGCGCGGGCAGAGCATGAGAGAGTCTGGCTGGGGTAGCGAGTGGAGCAGGTGTGTCGTGTGTAGCTCCCGCGAGTTGCCGCGCTTTCGGGATTTGGCAGCATGTAATTGCGCTCGACTTGCGATAATAGTTTCTGACATGGTGTCGCGGACGGGAAGCATTAGCTGGCGCACATCAAGAGCCCGTTTCGTCTGGTGACCGTGTTGAGAAGAAGGCGCGCCAACATCCAGCTTCTGCAACAGCGACGACCGACAATGAGTGACTGTCGCCACCTCCTCGATCGACGACTTCAAACCTTCAATCAACCAACAAGGAAGACTGGAAGCACGTAAAGTTTTAGAACTGTATGGCAGACCTCAGCTTTTCAAATTGTTCCATTTGCATCACAAAATTACAGCTACTTAGCATGAACCTTTGTTGCTCATTGTCCCTAGTGCATTACCAAGCAGGGTCCCTTCCTTTTCCGAAATGAACCCGAGTGTCGTTGAAATTCAAACGCCAGCATTAAAATAATATAATTCAATTTCACTGCTTTAATCTCAAAGTTCAGTGTAAGTATTCATAGCTGGCTATAATATTTAGATAACGCAAGCACAAATTAAGAGTGCGAGTTTTGTTACCGTATTTTAGCTTACCCGTGACTGCAGCTCAGCTTGGTACGTACTAAATCTTACTATTGTTAATTGTTCAGAATCATTTAACTCAAGTTCAAAGCTAAATCTCTTATTTCTAAATTGAGTAGATTCAAGTAGCTTTTGAAATGATTGTTGAGGTAGTCCAAGACTAACCGTATTTTACTGAATTTCGATGTGCTTCAGAAAGAAAGCTTCTTATTAATTTCAGTCACTAAATTAACTTTCAGTTTTCCGGTTTTATTAATTATTTTGCTAAATTAAGTCAGAGTGCAGCGAAAGTTATTACTTATGACAAACTTTCAGTTTTCACACTACACGTGTCAACCTTCAGTTGCCAAGCATCTAGTGCTAATTATATGTGTAATTACCCTTCTTTTTCAGTTACTATAGTAATTGTCCTTAGGACTGGCGACCGTAATTTCCCCCAAATCTCAAATATCTAATTACCGCTAGTTAATTGTTAACGTAACAGCCGCACATTTACTTTCTTCATTAACTTTACCCCTTTTCAAAATTAATTTCCACCAGTTTCATTTGCATTTTTCCTTTCATTTAGATGTTACCCTTTCCTCCCTCTTTACCGACAGATTAACTTCGGTGCTTTTTCCCAAATTTCCATTAGGTACACGCGGTTTAATTTTTCACTTTCGATAAGTGAGGGGGAGGTTACAAGCGCGCGAAAGGTCACTCTGTAAAACCAGTTTTTCACGATGGGGGACACCCTACTTAAACAAACAGATTCACCTTCCCTTTGCTACATTCCGTTTCGCCACGTTTTCCGCACTTTTACGTTTTCTGCTGCAAGGATGGAACGAACTGACGGCCCATAATACAGTCACGGTTTGTGTCAGCCAAAAATCACAGCTTTGTCCTGCGTGTGCGTGTATGTTTAACTACGTACATACGAACGGCATCTTAACATGCTGCACAGTGGGATTTTCTAGTAATAAAATAGTATTACACTTTTGAAAGAAAGGTAAAGAGGAGATACACTGAAGCGCCAAAGAAACTGGTATAGGATTGTGTATTCAAATACCGGGATATGTAAACAGGCAGAATATGGCGCTGTGGTCTGCAATGCCTATATAAGACAATAAGAGCACGGCACAGTTGTTCATCGGCTACGTCTGCTACAATGGCAGGTTATCAAGAGTGAGTTTGAATGTGGTGTTAGCGCACGAGCGATTGGACACGACGTCTCCGAGGTAGCGATGAAGGGATTTTCCCATACGACCATTTCACGAGTGTACTGTGAATATCAGGCATCCGGTAAAACATCAACTGTAAGGCATCGCTGCAGCCCGAGAAAGATCCTGCAAGAACAGGACCAACGACTGAAAACAATCGTTCAACGTTACTGAAGTGCAACGCTTCCCCATGTTGCTGGGCTATCAACAAGTGTCAGCGTGCGAACCATTCAATGAAACATCATCGACAGCGCTTTCGGAGCCAAAGGTCCATTAGTGTACTGTCCTGTCGACACCGACATTGGACTGTTGATGACTGGAAACATGTTGCCTGGTCGGATGAGTCTCGTTTCAGATTGTATCGAGCAGATGGACTTGTACGGGTATGGAGACAACCTCATGAGTCCATGAACCCTGAATGTCGGCAGGAAACAGTTCAAGCTGGGGGAGGCTCTGTAATGGTGAGGCAATGTACAGTCATATGGGACCGCTGATACGACTCTGACAGGTGACACGTACTTAAGCATCCTGTTTGATCACCTGCGTCCATTCATGTCCATGGTGCATTCCGACGGACTTGAGCAATTCCACAGGACAATGGAACGACCCACACGTCCAGAATTGCTACAGAGTGGCTCCAGGAACACTGTTGCGAGTTTAAACACTTTCCCTGTCCACCAGACTGTCCCCCAGAACATTATTGAGCATATCTGGGTGCCTTGCAAAGTGCTGCTCAGAAGAGATCTCCACCCCCTCGTACTCTTACGGATTTATGGAGAGCCCTGCAGGATTCATGTCATCAGTTCCCTCCAGCACTACCTCAGACATTAGTCGAGTACATACCACGTCGTGTTGCGGCACTTCTGCGTGCTCGATGTGGCTCTACACGATATTAGGTGGTTGCAACAGTTTCTTTCGCTTTTCAGTGTATATGTTACATAATCTGTGTCTATTATTTCGGAAATGGGTGAAAGAAGAGATACCATATGTGACCCAGCGGTCTCAAAAGTCATTTAAGGGTTTTAAGTAACATGAGCGGAATTCGAGCAAAAAAAAAAAAAAGAAATTAACTGTAACTAGTGAAAATTTGTGCCGGACTGGTAGTCGAACCTGGATCTCTTGCTTTACACTAGCGGTCACTGACAGCCTCCGCTATTCACGCTAGTTTGCTGCCATCATGGCCAAAAGAATAGACACGGCATAATATTCACATATCCATACCAATATGGCAACGACGGTCAAAAATTGGTTCCTTCAGTGCAGATACAAACCAAGACCCTGCTAACTCTTGCGGGAATCCGAAATGGCGAGTAAGAGGTTCATGGATAAGGGATTCTACGCCAGTAATGTGTGACAGCCTGCAAATATGGATCACATGTGAAGAATGCTGAGATGTCCAGGCTAGGTATGCCACAAATTTTCGCCTGATGCACTGATTTATTTCGGTGCCCTACTGCGGCTAATGTCATTTGTAATTTTTAAATGAATGAATAGAAGGATTTCTGGTTTTAGGTTGTCTGGCTTAAAGAAGGATATCATTTGTAGACAAGAACTGTTGGATACTACCGTAGTTATAACGGTGTGAAGCAATGCGGAGAGTTTCTTTACAGGTCCGATGAATCTATCTCTCAGCAGATGCCTCTGTTAGGCAAGACGTAGCTTTTTGGGTCTTCCTTCCAGATAAACTTGTATTGTATCCGTTTCTGTTACTTAATTTCCTTTCACTAAGAAAAACAACCTGTAAACAAAAACGGTCAAATGATTTGTGAAATGGTTTCTCCAAACCTAATAAATGCCCTATGTGATAAGTCATCGGATAATGACATGCACATATACACATTGTGGTAGTACTGCGTACGCAGAATATGAAAGGGCAGTGCAATGATGGAGTTCCATTTCAGAAATTGTTAAGGAATTCATTACTCCGAGGTCCACAGTTTCAACAGCGTACCGAGAACACTAAATTTCAGGCATTATCTTTCACCACGACCAATGCAGTGGTCGACGAGAGCAGCGGCATTTGTGTAGAATGTCAGTGCTAATAGAGAAGCAACACTGCGTGAAATAACCGCAGGAACCACCTTATACATATCGTCTGGTGCTATTCAAAATTCTGAGACTGTAAAGTAAACACTGAAATTCCCAGTAGGCGCTTCATTTGATGTTCATGGGTTTTAGCACAATTCACACAATTCAAACGCGCTTAAAATGTTTCTCTAATTTATTTATTACCGGCAACGGCCTTGCCGCAGTGGATACACCGGTTCCCGTGAGATCACCGAAGTTAAGCGCTGTCGGGCGTGTTCGGCATTTGGATGGGTGACCATCGAGGTCGCCATGCGCTGTTGCCATTTTTCGGGGTGCACTCAGCCTCGTGATGCCAGTTGAAGAGCTACTCGACCGAATAGTTGCGGCTTCGGTCAAGAATGCCATCATAACGACCGGGAGAGCGGTGTGCTGACCACGCGCCCCTCCTATCGGCATCCTCCACTGAGGATGACACGGCGGTCGGATGGTCCAGGTAGGCTACTGGTGGCCTGAAGACGGAGTGCTTCTTTTATTTTATTTCTTACCTGTGACGGTTCGATTCCGGCACCTGTGGCCGCCCCTTTGAATTCCCGCCAAGGGGCACCTCCGGTTACCGCAATGACTGAGAGGGCGCACCGGGATCGGTCGCATCCGTGCTGTTGGCAGCGCGCGGAGGGGGACGATGAAAAAAAAAAAAAAAAAAAAAACTTATCGCCGTGACAGAGACGGCTGATGAACAGTGCCTGCAGTCTTTGCACTGAGAATGCGTTGGACTAGTCGGGGCACATGGTCGGTCAACCAGAGGTTCCAAGGCGTTGTGGGATCGAGTGGGCACGAAGAGCTTCATGAAGGGGCCCTCTGGAACCGCTACTAACTGTCGTCAGCCGAACTGTGGACTCTGAGCGACGTTAAACTGCCACATAAAAGAAGTTGATGTTGGTCGAGATGGTCGTTTGCAAGTGTTAGCTTGCGTTGATTCGTGTGGCCATTCCGGCTCGTAAAGTAGCATTTACTGCTCAGACGACTGAAAGACTTAGTTGGTTGTAGTGAAGTATTGTCGTTGCGCATCGTCATTATTGTATTGAGTCCACGTGGTTTCGGATGCGCGTGGTTGTCTTGACAAGAACCATATTTATTACATCATGTTTACTCTTTGTATCCTGTTATTCATTTGATTATTGCCGAAAAATGTGTCGTTCATATTTTGCAAGGATGACTCTATACGGGAACGTTGACGTGTGATCTATCAGTTCAAGGCAGCAATTGATACGTCTATGAGTGTAATGATTACGTGTGGTCATTTTAGTATTATTTATTTTGAAATGTAGGAAGGTGAATTCAGAGCGTAAATGTAAATGTTTCTTGTTAGTTGTGGTCATTTTAGTATTATTTATTTTGAAATGTAGGAAGGTGAACTCAGAGCGTAAATGTAAATGTTTCTTGTTAGTTGCTGGAGAGACCTGTGCGATTTCTGTCTGCCAAGTTAGTTAATGCGATTTGTTCTTTATGTAAAGATTATCTGTGGACGCTTTCACATTGTTTATTCTAAATAAGAGAATGTTAACCCACTACATAATTTTAAAGTAGTTTTGGTTTATTTCAAGTACCCATTACATATGCTAATTTCTTGTTAATTGCTAGTGACATTTGTGCGATTTCTATCTGCCATAATAGCAGATTGGATTTGTTTGTATGTAAAGAATATCTCTGGCCCCTTTTAAAATTGTTTATTCTAAGTGCAGAAAGATGAACCCAGCAACTATTTCGAAAGTTGTTTTGATTGACTCGAACGTTCGTCATGCTGGTTAATTAACTGATGTCTTAATATTTGCCGTTTCTTAAAGGTAAAAATGGAATGAAAGTTTAAATTCAAATTTTCCCTGCTCATTGATCTTAAAAGTTGTATTTAAAAACCTTTATGAGATAAAATGGTTTTACCCATTCTTGTAAGGCAAACTGGGAGTTCACCCCTTGAGTTTTGTTTAAATGTTTGTATGTAATAAAAGCATGGAACTTTGTTCGTTGGAATGTCATTACGTATGCCTGTAAACCCCAGCATCACCGTTCCATTGTTACGTCACAGTACCTTCAGACAAATCATGACACAGAACGGTTGACCATTTCTTTCATTTGCTTTTCATTTCCAAATTTTCTTCGGAAAGCATGAAATGTCATCTATTTAACCATCGATCGGTATTCTTTTATTGTTAAGAGTATACAGATGAACAGAAAGCAGACAAGATTCAGTTGGTGACTCAGTATTACTTTTATTTTTTGAAACCAAAAGAAGGATTTCGCAATCACTACTGCGGTGAGAAGTGACTTTCGAAGTTGTTCAGCTCTTGAGACAGTGGACTTTAACGCTTACTGTTATCCTTGTCAAAGAAGAGCGATTAGATGGTAGTTGTAAGGATCTTTCCACTTTAAAGTGGTGCTCGGCATCAAATGCTGGAAGGCCCCTGAATGACGCATATTCTTCCACAACTTCTGATCAGGCGCATCCGTAGAACCATTTATATTCGTCGTTGTCGTCTAGATCGAAACAAGTGGCTAATAATCTGCTCTAGAAATGTCTTTAATTTAGTACTTTACTTGAAATAACCCATTTCAATAGTTAAATATCACACCATTGCTACTTTTTTAAGCACAATAGCTACGTCTTGAAGAAATGAACTTCCTGACTCGTCATTCACATAGCACGTGACAGCTCTTTATGAAACAATTCAGTTTCCTCTGAAACTACCATTTACGTTTCTTCTAATTACACTGATTACATTCAAGTTTTTCTTAAAGCTAGACCCCAGGCTGATCAGTTTGATATCACCAACTGTCCATATGCCGATCTCAGTTTGGCAATGAAAATTCGGTCAAATATCCGTTGTGAAATTTATCCTCAAGTAAATCACGAAGTTTTGCTTCATTTCCGTCATCACTTTCAAGCAATGAAACATTTTTCTGCAAGATTAGACATCGCACTGGTTAATTTGATACGCCATTTGTCCATTTGCCGCTCTTCGTTTGGCAATGAAAATTCCGACAAAAATCCATTGTGTAATTTCCATGCAGTCATGTTTCGGCAGCTCTAGGACATTTGATCAGCCTGCCGCGGGGGCCGAGTGGTTCTAGGCGCTTCAGTCCGGAACCGAGCGACCGCTATGGTCGCAGGTTCGAGTCCTGCCTCGGGCATGGATGTGTGTGATGTCCTTAGGTTAGTTAGGTTTAAGTAGTTCTATGTTGTAGGGGACTGATGACCTCAGAAGTTAAGTCCCATAGTGCTCAGAGCCATTTGAGCCAAAGGCACTACTTTAAAGTCGAAGGATCCCAGCAACTATTATCTAACCGCTTTTTTTGACGATGATAACAGTAAGCGTTAAAGTCCACTGTCTCGAGAGCTGAACAACTTCGAATATCACTTCTTATTGGAATAGTGATTGCGGAATTCCTTCTTTTGGTTTCAAAAAATAAAAATAATACTAAGTCTGCAACTGAATCTTCTCTGCTGACTGTTCATCTACATACACTTAATAATAAAAGAATACCGGTCGATGGTTAAATAAATGAATTTCATGCTTCCCGAAGAAAATTTGGAAATAAAGAGACAATTGAACCGTTTGAACATTTGACCGACGACAGTCACAAACTTGAACACGTTGCAAACTTAATTCTGATGAGGGAAATAAACGTCATATTACAAATAAACTAACTTTCAGAGCTAGTCAATAAAGACGACGTATGGGTTAGAGAAAATGGAAAAAAGCAAATGGTGCGGGAAAGCTACGGAGAGTAGTTGTGCGGGTGAATCATATTTGAGAAGGCGGGCTCCCTGCCGTTTGTTCTTATTGGATCCGGTAAATGCGCCGCGCCGCTGCATCTGTGGCGTGCAAATAAATGCGGTGGTTCCCCGCTGGGCGGGACGGAGTCCTTCCTTAAGCCCCCCGCAGATCCGCAGCAGGCTCTAAACAGCGCCCACCGCCGTCAGCTGGCAGAGGCGGGGGGGAGTGAAGCAGCTGCGGACTCCCCAGCACAACCACGTCCGCTCCACAGGCACCAGATTTCTCCGGCAGCGCGGCAACAGAAATGCCTCTCTACATAAATACAAAGTGCGTCGTTCGGGAGGACAATATTACTCCGGCCAAACCATGAATACATTGAGGCGGTTATTCGGTATCGCGCATAGTTATTCCCTCCCTCCTTGTATGTTGAAAGAAGAAGAAGAGGAACCTGTATGAACTACACCCGAGACCACCCTGTCGTTACGCAAATGCGGTCCAGCTATTGCAGTGGCAGAGGGTAATAAACTTCCGCTGTGGATGAAAACATGCTTCGAAATACTGCTAAACCGGGAAAAAAACGTTAAGATTCTGGGAGACACTAAAGAGTGGAAGGGAAAGGTGAAACAACAATAGCCCACTAAAAGACAATTCCATTTTCCACCTCGGCTGTATTGTGCTCACTACTTATTTCACCTCGACGTATCACTTTCAAATGCTGACTCAGACCCTCGTAATTTTACATAGGCACCCCGTGTGGTTGCATACGACTTAGGTCTCTCATTTACATACGTAACTTCTGGGGTAGCAGACTCCAACGAAAAAGTTCCATAACTGTCAAAGATTTAAATAACACTGCTGCCGCACTGGCATACATACGTAAATGTAAGAACGAATGATATACAGCACAGAACACTGCTCTCCACGGGTTGATTTGACTTTGTCTAGTCTGCAATAAACAGTTCCAAGATGTACTGACACAGGTCACCACTCTACAGCTGATGGAACCTAACGCTATGTGAAACCAGAAGTTAAATCTCGAACATTTTTAGACAATGAAATTGAAAACCTTCCGAAACTTTCTACTAGTTGTAAAAACCGAGAACTCAACTGGCTGAAAAGACCTAGGACTATCCAACAGTCCCGACCGATCGCCGAGTCATCCTCATCAGATCGGTATCCTCGGGCGTGGATACAGAGCAGCGTTTGAATAGCACAACACAAAGCTCTCTCGGCCGTTGTCAGTTTTCGTGTCCTGGAGCCCTACTACGCTCTCAAGTCAATCCTCAGTTACTGGTATCACGGAACTCAGTGCACCATGGCCATGCCCATGACTGTTCAGATAGTCACCCATCCAAATGCCAACAAGTGTGTAACTTCGACGATTTGAGGACAACCTAAGTAGCCACCGCATTACGACTCTTGACATTACAGTAGTTGCAGTCTCTGATATAATAACACACAAGTGATTGTAAAATATCTGGACACTTACTTCTTACACTTACACCACTCCATTTCATCAACTACTGCGCTGAAGTTCTGTAAATGCCTGATGTTACGTAGCTCTGTTGTTCCTTCAACATTTGTACTGCTCTCTTTTATCACGTGAGTAAGTTCAAATGGTTCAAATGGCTCTGAGCACTATGGGACTTAACATTTATGGTCATCAGTTCCCTAGAACTTAGAACTACTTAAACATAACTAACCTAAGGACATCACACAACACCCAGCCATCACGAGACAGAGAAAATCCCTGACCCCGCCGGGAATCGAACCCGGGAACCCGGGCGTGGGAAGCAAGAACGCTACCGCACGACCACGAGATGCGGGCACGTGTGTAAGTCTCCATTTTATTGAGTACATCGCTACGTCTCCCTTTCTTGTTTGTAAGTAGTATTTATAGGGCTCTCCCGGTCACTGAAATAGTGTGGGCTGTCTCTTTCAGACGTGATGTCACTGTGGAATTATTGCATTCTGTCAATATGGTACGCTCTTTTCAATATGGATTTGAAATTACGTCCCATCTGACCTACATACATTTTCCTGGTGCCCGTCACAGTTAATTTTACGAATACAAGGCCACGAGAAGGGGCGCGATTCGTTGTTTGTATTTTGCATGAAGCTTTTCATAGCGTTCTCATTACGAAACCTGATTTTTACTTTTCGTATTTTAGCGGAGCATTAACTAGGTTCTGTAAGAAGTAAGGTGACTTGAGAAGCAACTCGAACACTGCAGTCACTAACAGAGGGCAGCCGTAGGAAAAATTCGGAAGAATCTAGTGCATCTGACGGAGCGGGACAGAAATGCAGGGAGAGAAGGGTAAACTTCTTTCTTATGCAGGAGATTTGGGTAATCTGCGGTGATGCCAGCAGGCAATACACTAAAATAGGGATATTTGATAGAGGGCAAGATGGCCCAGTGTTGCCACTGATTCAGTTTTTACATAGAAGAGACAGTGAGGGAAATAAATATCCATATGTAAAGATCCATAAGTAAGAGTGGTTCGTTCCCGACAGAAAGTCAACACGAAGTGGTTCGATGACAACACGGCTGCAGTCTCCGAAGATGAACCGGAATTCAGTTCAAGGTAATGGCAATAATTTGAACGTAGGCGAAGCTAATGGTGCGAGGAGCAGGTGGTCGTAATGGATGCGTAAATTCTATACACGACAAAAGACTCTGGAAGACTCATTTTCGAATGTTCGAATGTGTGTGAATTTCTAAGGGACCAAACTACTGAGATCACCGGCCCTAGACGTAGACATTACTTAAACTAACTTACCCTAACTTATTCTAAGAACAACACACACACCCATGCCCGAGGGAGGTTTCGAGCCTCCGGTGGGAGGGGCCGCGCAATCCGTGTCATGGCGCCTCTACCCGCGCGGCCAATCCGCACGGCGAGACACATTTTCTCATGTAGCAAATAGAACAGATAAATAAGGAAAGGTCAAGAATGACGTGATTAAAAGGTCAGAGGAATGAGGAATAAACACGTCTCGCAACAAATTAACGAGAACTAAGAACGGTGGAACCCATCTTACGACCTGCGTCCTTAAAACTGTAGTCGAAGGGTTTGAGGTCGTCCACAGTGTTGAATGCTGACAAAGGACATAAACGAAGTACTGTATGAAATCAGTCTGATGGTAATGAAAGAATTAATCGGGATGTTTGCTGCTAGTCAGCCGAAATGAAAGTCAGTGGAACTTGGTACTTCATTTTTGCTTGAAAAATTTGGTATCCCTTACACATATTATTGCCAGAGATCGGATAGTGCATAATGTTCACATGCAATGTGAGTTACACATTCACTAGTAGCTGCTAAGAGAATTTCCTCCGAAATAAGTCTGCTAGCATCAAATACTGACACAGAACTGTGTCATCGCAACTGTACGTCTGAATAAAATCACTGAACGGAAGTGAGAGACGGAGTGCTCCACGCCCGCGGTCAGATATGCTAATGGCAGTGCCAGGATGGGAAATTGGACTGATTTTGACATCGAGGTTTGACATACAGCAAATGACGTTGTCATAACGTCATCGGCTGCTAATCAAATTTTCGCTGACATTAAAAAATGGTATAAAGCTAATTCACTGTCACTAAACTTTGGAAAGTCCCACTATATGCAATTTACAGCGTGTAAGAGATTTCCTCCCAAAATGTGTATAATATATAAACAGATGCAGATCGAAGAGGTTGACAGTGTTAAATTCCTGGGATTACAATTCGATAATAAATTCAATCGGGTAGAGCATATCATAGAACTGCTGAGCGCCTAATCAAGTCTGTGTTTGCAGTGAGCATGGTGTCAGACGTAGGAGATATAAGTAAAAAAAAATCCTTGCATGCACTGCTTACTTTCATTCTATCATGTCATATGGGGTCATATTCTAGGGTAACTCATCAAACCGAGCAAAAGTTTTTAGCTTGGAAATGTATATAATAAGAATCATTTGTTGTGTAAATTCAAGAACATCATGTAGAAATCTGTTAAGGGAATTTTGTATTCTATCCAATGCTTCTTAGTATTTTGTTGTTGTTGTCTTCAGTCCTGAGACTGGTTTTATGCAGCTCTCCATGCTACTCTATCCTGTGCAAGCTTCTTCATCTCCCAGTACCTACTGTAGCCTACATTCTTCTACATCTGCTTAGTGTACTCATCTCTCGGTCTCCCTCTACAAGTTTTACCCTCCACGCTGCCCTCCATTGCTAGTATATTTATCCTTTAATGAAATTTGTAATATATCTCTAATTGCAACCCATACCCCAGTTCATAGCATCAGTACTAGGAATAGGAACAATCTACATAAAGACCTTAAATCAGTTACCTTGGTCCAAATAGGGGTTCAATATTCTAGAACGCAAATTTTCAATAAATTGCCAGCAACCATTAAAAACTTGTTTTCAGATAAAGTCTTTTGAACAGAGTTTGAAAGACTTTTGGATGGGTAACTCATTCTACTCTTTAGATGAACATCTTAACAATGGCTATTAGACGATCTTAAGCAAAAATGTCTGTTGGATTTCAGTTTCGACAGCACTTGTTCACAACAGTCAAGATTAGGTATTTTGTGTATGATCAATTCATTAAAAGTGCATAACTATGTTTCGTTGTGGCAGTGCATTAATTCTGTAAATATTAGGAGTTCCAATTTACTGCGATGTATTAACGTATTTTGACAATCTCCTGACAAATAATCAGCATAGTGACTATTATATTCAAATATTTTATATGTTATTCTTTCTGACGTGTTCCACACCCACGAGAAACTTCTCATTTTTGCGTCTATGGAACGTAAACCTATTCTAATCTACTCTAATAAAAGTTCGCCGTATGGTGGTATGTTCGGCACGTTTTCTACAGCGTGTAATCTGACTCGTTACCTGAGGATAAGATTGGATCACTTGCAAATGGCTACAGAGAATAATCTGAAATAGTCGCCAAAAGGAAATAAAAGAACTATAAAATGCCGAAAGCGCTATAATTTAGACAACTCCGCAAGACTGTCGATCTAAAATTTGGTAAATGACCTTTCTCTTCCCGTGCTTTGGATAACACGTACTGCATGATTCAGAAATCCGAGCCGGTAAACAGTTATAAAGCACGTGAGCACTAAATAGAGTAGGTTACAGTGTCTCATTAAGTTTTATTTGTTTAATATTTGATGACTTTCGTCACAGGATGAGTGACCTGAAACCATTTCGCACTGTATGTACTACTACAAAACATAACAAACAAAAAAAAAGAAAACTTTGTTCCCCGTTTATTACACAATAGTCCCATTCTGTTCTTTTTTGAAGGAATGAAGGAAGATTGGGTTTAACGTCCCTTCGACGTCAAAACCATTAGACACAGAACACAAGCTCCGATTGTGTGAAGGATGAGGAACAAAATCGGCCCTGCAATTTCACAGGATCCATCCCACACAGAAATTTAATTTCACGTACTGTTGATAAATGACAACCGAACCCAGCAGACAAAGATTCTTGTAGCGCATTCCTATGCAAAAATACGTATGCTAATCAGTTAATAAGAGACATCAAAAGAAATGAAAAAAGAAAATGCAAGATAAATGTAAAAATCCTATGTGAAATTTCCTCATCATCTGTTTGCCTCGGTGGTGCTCATCCGAGATCCTATTCGCTGGCTCATGTGGAGTCGTCGTCAGACCGAAAGGAATGAATTTAGTCGTACAGAATGTGGATTGTGCAGCAGTACGGACGTCACGTGTCACAGAAAATTACAACTGGGTTTTTCGCCCTAGTGAAGCGTTTCGTTCAAGCTTGGGCCCTACGGTCCAGTGTTTATTTTTCCGCGCGGTCGTCGTGCAGAGTTGATAAAATATGTGTTGTCACGAAATACGCGTGAGGGACGCCATGCAGAAAGCTGGACTGAATGGGCGTTGACCGAGGAATTCTCTGAGTTGCCAGCAGCACGACTATCGCTCAAAACACCTGTTCCTGCTATTGTGCCGAGTAGTAATATGACACGAACCACACTTCACGCTAAGTAAATCTGACATATTATCATAATTTAGCTGAATATGTAAGCAGTATCATAATTAAAAACGTAGAACAACAGGAGCAGCAATTTACTGTAACACGGGGAATACAGTTCCGTCTAACATGGTCACGCTAGCGAGCCGTTTGCAAGACAGCTGCTATTGTGACGCTACTAGCCACCACTGGTTTCAGCGTCAAAATATATTATATGGATATGGTGTCTGTTCTTTCGGACATATATGGTGAAAATGTGTGTGTCGCGGGAGGCGTGCGCGAGATAGTCAGTGCAGACGCAATATTCTCTGTGACCTCGGTGGCTCAGATGGATAGAGCGTCTGCCATATAAGCAGGAGATCCCGGGTCAGAGTCCCGGTCGGAGCACACATTTTCACCTGTACCCGTTGATATACATCAACGCCGGTCATCAGCTGAAGGTATTAATATATAATTCTGATTTCAAAGTATAATGTCCTAGTCAGCCAAAGATGTATTTGAAATATTAGCATTTCGATTAAGCTCTCCTCTGATTTGGCCCGAATTTAGCCAGTAGCCCATGGTTGTCGAATGCGGTATATGCATACAGCGACAGCCACATACTTTGGTGTGAGAGGACATCCAACTATCCAACGTGATACAAGATCGATAGGCCGACTGATCCCTGTACCCTTGCTTTCAGGATTACCCGACTTCATTCCGATAAACTGTTTTGTATTAAATCATCTGAAAAATGAAGTCGACAACACTTCAGTAGATAGACTGAAGAACTGGAGCAGCGAACTGTGCGATATTGTCACTATGAACAGGTTCTCAAATGTATTTTATCCGTTTCTATTTATATTTTTTGCAGCTCACTGGAGAAAGCAGTGTTGCATCAAAATGCGAAAACTGCATGTGGAACACCTCCTTTCACACTTAACTCAGGTATATACAGTAAATTTTAATACGTAGCGTCCTGTTGTATTTCTTGTTCAAGTGGGGTATGGCTGAAACATGACCCTAAGTACATCAGACGTAATCGAGAAGTCCACAGTTCTGACACATTTATAGTGACAAGGGTAGTACTCCATAATAAAGTAATGATGATTTCATAAAATTACATTTTATATGGTTCTCTTAATTCTCCACTTGAAAATAATTTTGTTCTTCTATGATTATCTACATTTTTGTGCTCTGGTTTTGAACGAAGCAGATTGTAAATAAATTTTCACTGTCGTTCATAGCGTTCTGTCAACATAAATCTCAATATAGGTAAATAACATACGGTGAAGTCTTGTGCCTTGGAACGCTTTAGAGAGTATCGGTTCTAGTAACACATGAATAGAATTTTAATGTATTTTGTTATTCCGTTTTTCGATTATAGTAGTGTAGTATTTTCCAAGATACAACATGATTATGTACTAGGAACAAATATTGTACCGGAATTTAAAACTGTAGTAATCTAGAAACTCTTGTCAATACTGTATTTAATAGTTGAACTGTTACGTTATTACTCTATCACACCAATAATCAGTTAGTAAAATCAAATTAAACGGAAGCATTATCAGACACCAGTTACAAGCTGAATGACTGTAATTGTGACATTAAGTCACGATGGAAGAACGCAACTATACACCACAGTTGCTTTTTTGGTCACAAAACAGGAAGCCACCAGCTGATAGACCAATCACTTTATTTGACGCGTTTCGCAGAGAACCCATAATGAGATTGTCTGCAAAGCAGAAATACATACCAAATAGCGGAAAATGTAGCTATACAAAGAACATACAACACTATCTTGAAAATTAAATAGCTTAAAAACACACCATTAACGTTTTGGTGATCGGCTACATAAGACAGTATATAATAAACAATTCTGTTATGGCATACTAACTAATTAAGTATAACGCAGAGCCATAAAGACAATTTAAGCCGCCAGAGGGGGACGATGAATACAATAGCAGCGACAGGAGCACAACTTTTTTTCTATTTCGTAAGAAAAGTAGTATATAACATTAAACATTTACAAAAGTTTATGAGATGTGAATAATAAAATGAACGAAGAATAAAAATTTACAGTTATATAGAAAAATATCATGGACAAAAAAGACATACATGTAAACCGACAAATAAACAGAATAAAAATTCCGGAACAGTTACATAAATTCACAACTTCATACAATATTGCATAAATGAAACAAGTGAAGCAAAAATTTTAAAAACATACAATGCTATAGAAAAAATAAAAGCAATCGTAAGACGGCACGAGGACTCAAGTTTTGGTAAGATTAGGTGAGGGAGATCATCAAAGTAAAAACCTCAGGCGTCTACAAAATTATATGTGGTTCCTATGATTTAGTTTACATGGGTCATAATTGTAGGAACTCTGTCACTAAGTTTCGTGAACAGATGCAAAAATAATAATGCACTTGGCTTCCATTTATCACAGAAGGGGCACCTTACATTACTCACAGATAGAGGACTACAGGTACCTCATGTTGAGCCAAAAGGGTGTAAGCTGGCTATGTTAGAGGAATTAGAACCCTTCACACACTAATCGCGCAACTAAAAGCAACTAGTTCTTTAAAATATTTAGTGAAATACTGGGTCTAAAATTCCAAACATTACCGTATGTGCTATCCTGTCTTTTATGCATCTCTGCCTCCATGCAGCTGTTTCTCACACTTACCCCTTTTGTTATATCTATTTCTCGACGGTTCGAGTTCCAGTCATCTTTGACGTGTAACACTCATATATGAAGCAGGTGGTTGCCGCCACGTATCCAAATGTCCTCCAATTTACTTTGCTTTGCTATGCCTTTTAGTATTACATCATGTACTTTATCTTTTAACGAGTTATTCTTGGACGATCTTCATCACCTAATCTTGGAGCGTTTGAGTCCTTGCCGTCTCTTACGATTGCTTTTATCATTTTTATTTTATTATACCTTCTTAAACTGTTTTCCTACACTTGTTTCATTTATGTAATTTTGTATGAAGGCCTGAATTTATGTAACTGTTCTGGAATTTTTATTGTGTTAATCTGTCAGTTTACATGTATGTCTTTGGTCGATGGTATTTTGTATATAACCCTGAACTTATATAGTATGTTCATTTTTTATTCACTCTTCATAAACTTTTGTAAATGTTTAATTTTGCATGGAGGGGAAAATCTCCCTCTCTGGCTGGGTGGCGCTACATTTACATGGTTACTATGCAATTCACATTTAAGTGCCTGGCAGAGGGTTCATTGAAACATTTTCATACTACTTCTCTACCATTCCACTCTCGAATGGCGCGTGGGAAAAAGAACACCTAAATCATTCCGTTCTAGCTCTTACATTATTTTATTATGATGATCATTTCTCCCTGCGTAAGAGAGTGTCAACAAAATATTTTCGCATTCGGAAGAGAAAGTTGGTGATTGAAATTTCGAAGATAGACCTCTCCGTAGAGAAAACCGCCTTTGTTTCAGTGACTGCCACCCTAACTCGCGTATCATATCAGTGACACTATCACCCCTCTTGAGCGATAAAACGAAACGAGCTGCCCTTCTTTGCACATTTTCGATATCCTCCGTCAATTCTACTTGGTAAGGACCCCACACCGCGCAGTAATATTCCAGCAGAGGACGGACAAGTGTAATGCATTAATTTTTTCGTAAGGCGGGGCCACAGTCATATTTCTTTATAGTCAGTACCACCATTAGACTATTGTTTATTGACAGTGTTACATTTACACGTACACAATCATGATTTCGGCTTCAAAGTACCATTATCAAGTGTTTTAAGTGTTATACATTGCCTAAGATGGCATTGTATATAAATAACAGTCAAATGGCGGTACTGACTTTAAAGAAATGTAATGTAGGCTGTCTCTTTAGTGAGTTTGTTGCATCTTCTAAGTGTTCTGCCAACAAAGCGCAGTTTTTGTTTCGCCTTCTCCACAGTATTATCTATGTGATCTTTCCAATTTAAATTGCTTGTGATTGTAATTCCTAGGTATTTAGTCGAATGGACAGCCCTTAGATTTGTGTGATTTGTCTGAAACCCAAAATTTTTTGGATTTATTTTAGTACCCATGTGGATGGCCTCGCACTTTTCTTTGTTTATTGCCAACAGCCACTTTTCGCACCATACAGAAATTCTCTCTAGATCATTTTGTAATTGAAATTGATCTCTGATGATTTTACTAGCCGGCCGCGGTGGTCTCGCGGTTCTAGGCGCGCAGTCCGGAACCGTGCGACTGCTACGGTCGCAGGTTCGAATCCTGCCTCGGGCATGGATGTGTGTGATGTCCTTAGGTTAGTTAGGTTTAAGTAGTTCTAAGTTCTAGGGGACTGATAACCACAGCCGTTGAGTCCCATAGTGGTCAGAGCCATTTGAACCATTTGATTTTACTAGATGGTAAATCACAGCGACATCTGCAAACAATCTAAGGTGTCTGCTCAGATTATCACCTAGATCATTTATGTAAATCAGGAACAGCAGAGGTTCTATGACACTACCTTGCGAAACGCCAGATATCACTTCTGTTCTATTGGATGACTTACCGTCTATCGCTACGAACTGTGGCCTCTCTGAGAGGAAATCACGAATCCAGTCACACAACAGAGACGATAATCCATATGCACACAATTTGATTAATAGTCGCTTGTGAGAAACGGTGTGAAAAGCCTTCTGGAAATCTAGGAATATGGAATCGATCGACAGCACTCATTACTTCATGGGAATAAAGATCTAGCTGTGTCGCACAAGAACGATATTATCTGAATCCGTGTTGGTTATGTATCAATAAGTCATTTTCTTCAAGGTGATTCATAATGTTCGAATATAGTATATGCTCTGAAATCCTACCACAAATTGTCAGTGATAGGGGCCCGTAATTCAATGGGTTACTCCCATTTCCTTTCTTAAATACTGGTGTGACCTGTGCTAATTTCCAGTCTTTAGGGGCAGCACAGGCCACCCAAAATTTAAGAAAGGAAATAGGAGTTAGCCACTGAATTATTTTGTATTCATCACTGCTCTCTGGTGGCTTAAATTGTCTTCCTGGTTATGACGTAGTAGCTAGACAGTTAGTCTTCCATGACATTTTTGTTTGTTACATACTGTCTTTATATGTCTGATCACTAAGACATTCATGATGTTTATTTCAGCTGTTTATTTTTGACGATACTTGTAGTTTCATACGTCTGAAAATTCTTTTCATAGTTCCATTTTATATTATTTGGCAGATATTTCTTATTTGCATATAATCTGATGATATGTTCTGGGCAAAACGCGTGAAATAAAGCGACTGGTTTATCAGCCAGTGGCTTCTTATTAAGTGACCAATACAACAATTGTGAGGTACTCCTATTGACAAGCCAAAGAAATTCTGAAATATAGCCTATAGCAAACTAACACAATTTTCCATTACCAAGATAAGTAAAACTATTAAGAGCTTAACGGAACTCAGTCCATTTGCGAATATCACATGTTCCGTTGTGGAAGACTTCTTCCGTTTCATGGTGCAAAATGCAAGTGACCAGGTGTGGCTTAACTGTACGTACACAGTATAACATGTTTTAGAAATATATTGGATTTTACTCAAAATAAAATTCTGTAACTCAGGAATTAATTATATCTTTCAGTTAGCTTTTTATTTCATGTTACACACTTCTAGAGGTTGTAGAAAGGAGTGAGTTGACCAGGTTTCACATATGAACCCGTCGTTCAACGACTGTACAGAGCGTCAAAGTTACAGGTGTCGTCGTCTGTATATATAAGGTGATTCCGTGATGATGTTACAAACATTCGAGGATGATTGAGAAGATTAAATGTATCAGTTTGAGGTATAGCCCACGTACCGGCAACTAACGAGTTATAAGGGAAAACCGTTCTGATACCCCTGATACTGAAACATTTCTACCGGTACTGTTGTTGCTAAGATTGTACGGTACGCAACTTTCAGAGATGGTAGTATGGTTAAAGAAAAGAAAAAATGTCCAGTAAACATGAGATCTAAAGTGCCTTCCTGAGCACTTGTTCAATCGCAGTGATGTGTCTCACACTGGCGAAGATGAACAAGTGCTCATAGTTCCTCTGGAATCGGTTTTTGAGCCCATCTTTACTAGATATTTTTTCTTGTCTTGGTCCATACAACCACATCTGGAAGTCCAAACCCTATATTCTTAGCAACAACAGCAGCGATCTATGTTTTCCACTGACAGGAGCATCAGAACGATTTTAGCTTATAACTTCCGACTTGTTAGTTTCGGAACATGGACCCTTACCTCAAATTGATGCATTTTTCTGCCTCCATCGTCCCTGACAGCTTGTAACGGAATCATGCAGTATACAGGGTGATCATTAATAAAACTGACAAACTGCAGGGACCGATTACTGACTGAAAACGGAGGAAGAAAGGTCCTGTGAACATGTGTCCGGAAATGCAACGTTGCCACAGTAGACGGCGCTGAAAATGGAAGTTCCTCTGACCACGTGCCGTGTGTTCCTCGAGTGTTGCTGGCTGTGTGAGTGACGCAGCGTACTGTAAGCAGCAGAATGTTCCGGTGTTCAAGTCGGGAAGAAGCCGAGATGGTGTTTGTGTACGGCTAAGCAGATGGAAACGGTCAAAAGGCAACACGGGTATACCAAAACAAATACCCTCACAGAAAACAAACGACCGTACCGGGACGCGGCGGACTGTGCGTCCGCCAGATTTGGAGGACTGGGTTCCACAGGATACTGAATCGAACCCGAGTACAAGTTCCAGGCAAGTGGCCCTCCAACATATTGTGAACCAAAGTACGATTACGTGTATCCTGCATGAAAACCGCTCCTGTCCCTGTCAGAACAGGAAGCAAAACGTTTCCCTGCGTGGGTCAAGTGATTTAAATAAGTTTGCCACTTCATCTACTTGGTGTTCCACAGGGTTCAATCATGTGTCCCCTTCTGTTCTTGACATACGTGAACGACCTCCCTTCCTATCTGAAGCAGGAAGCTGAACTGCATTGTTTGCTGATGATACAAGCATCACTATTAATCCAGTAAAAGAAACTCCAATTGAAAATGATGCAACTAAGGTCTTTGGAAAAGTCATTAATTGGTTTTCTGCAAATGGGCTTGCTCTAAACTTTGAAAAAACACAATAGATCCAATCCCCTGCTGTAAAAAGTACAGCTCCTTCAATAAATGTAGCACATCAACAGAAGTTAGTAGTCAGGGTAGAGCATACTAAGTTTTTGGATGTACCCATAGATGAGAACCTTAATTGCAAAATTCATATTTTGGATTTGCTAAACCGACTAGGTTCAGCAACTTTAGAAATCAGAATAATTACCAGGATATAGAAATCAGTAAGCTCACATACTTTGCATACTTTCACTCTATAATATTTTGGAGTAACTCAACATTTAGACAAAAAGTATTCACTGCTCAAAAGAAAGTGGTTAGAATAATGTGTCAGGTCCATAGTCGCACAACTTGTAGTCATCTTTTTAAAAAACTGGGAATTCTTACAACAGCCCCACAGTACATTTTCTGACTAACGAAATTTGTTCTCAACAACATGGACCAGTTTAAAAACAACAGTGACAGTCATGATTATAATACCAGTAAAAAGAAAGACTTACACTGTCCTTTACTCAACCTTTCTTTGGCAAAGAAAGGGATAAAACACGCTGTTATAAAAATTTTCGACGAATTATCAGATTAAGTAAGATGTCTGATAGACAGCAGTAATAGCTTCAAAAAGAAATTGAAATAAAATCTCCTAGACAACTACTCCCTCTATACCATAGATGAACCCTTGAATAGGAATAAATAAATCTATAAATACAGTATATGCATTTTGTGCCATTTAAGGGGATAGGGTAAAAAACAGAAATATTAATCTTTAACTCTGATTCTTGTTTCATATGTGCATTCTTTGTGCACTTGACTCGTTCCACATCGTAATGGTTACCGTTCCGTGAGACTGATCAATGAAACACGCAACCAAGTAACTAACTAGCATGCAACACACAGGAAACGCACGGCAAGTGGTCAGAGGAAGTGTCATTCGTCAGCGTCGTCTAGCCTAGCAACGATGCATTTCTGGACACGCGTTCATAGGATTTTTTTTCCTCCGTTTCGAGTCACGAATCCGTCCCAGGAGTTTGTCGGATTTATTAATGTTCATTCTGTGTATACACATTCACTGGCCCCAGCGCCTAAAACCTTGACACTCTGTAGCGTTATTGGATGACTTTTAAGGGGCGGGGTTCTTAGGTAAGACTTAATTACTACACCACCTTCTACAACCTCAAGTTATTTATAACATGGATTGTAAAACACCCTGCATGCAGCACTTAACTATGTAAAATTCCGTATGTTTGCAACTGCCGCTCACAACACGACAGTAGGAAATACTAGTAACTAGTTACCATGGGCGTCTCGTGTGCATTCCTTCATGTTTCTAATGTCACTTTTTAGATTGAAATAGCGGTCAGACAGCATCAAGATTTGCTAAGTACGCTAGCCTCAAGATATGACATTCACCCCAGCAAAAGGCAATGAGCAGATGTTAGTTTACTGTCACCCTTCCCCGAAGGTGTGATACTGGACATTAACAATTTCTTCCAAGTATTAATATTTACACAGGCCGCCGTGTAATGAGCTTGTAACCAATGAGGGATCGTAGTTCCACAACATTAAGCTACTGCTACAGATAGACTATCAGAATAATGGGTCTTACATGTTTGAACAACGTACTAGAACTGTCTTTACTCATTATCTCCGACTTCGGAAAGAGAGAGACAAAAGGAGAGGAATCCAATGATGAATTATTATTATAATGATCTGTGAGCTATGTAGGCTGCATCTACTTAGTGCCAACGGCTTCATTTGCAAATTTTGGAAGTACTAAACTGATTCATAACCGCACTGGAGGCGTGAAACGGACTGACATAACAGGTCGTAGCTGCTGATTCACGGTTATCTCGCAAACGTTTCGTTTTCGAACCGATGTTTCTTGGAATTTGTTGCTTGCTTGTATAACCGTATACATTTATCTGTATCAGTTCCCGCTAATAATTGTGCTACCTCATGTGTTTTAACTGGTTTTCGCTTATGTAATCGCTACAAGTGAATGGGGATACATCTGCTTTACGTTCTGTAACTTGTGTCTTCCGTCAAGCAACTTCGTCATGTTTAAGGAGAAAGACATTAAAAGATTTTTGTGGTTCCTGAATGTTTCAGAACCGTAAGAAAATGAGAAACTGTTATTGCTTAATAGGAATGGAAGGTACATGGGAAATGAATGATCATTGCTGTCATACGGTTGTCACAGTCGAAGAACCGACATAGTTCAGGAAATCATTTAGTGCGGTACTTCATTTCTTGTACTGTTCAGTAATATTATGAATAATGACCTCAAAGTGTTACGAATATGGCGTCAGCGACCAAAAACTTGGGTTATGAAGAGTAAATGTGAAAGGATGAACTTCGGGTACCTTGTAGACGTGAAACTCATTCGCAGCGAAGCGTTCTCTTACCCATTGTATGTCACGAAAATTAACTTCTGGTCTTTCGGCTCTGCCGTTAGACACAATATCCTCAATGCTTTTACGTCCATGTCACAATAAAGTTACAGGAGCCTATTATAATCTTGTAGAAAGTCAACGCTTCCTCCAGCAGAAAGGCGGCTGAATTCCACGGAGTTAGAGCAAACATCGCTAAAGAATCTACCGTGCCTGTGAGTGCTACTTGGATGCTGTCTGCCTAGAGCATCTCCCCACATAATTTGCTAACGAGCCCTCCCTAACAAACCAACATGTAGCGGACGCAGTCCCTAAGGGAACAGTAAATTTGACGGAGCGGTACCTCTCTTTTCGTGTGGCTAGGATATTGGATTACCATGTAGAAAAGTCAGTGCTGCCTTTCTAAATGTTCACTTAGTAAAATGTAAACTCATGTGTTTAATAATGAAACTCCGTCTACATGTTTATGAACGAAAATAGGCTTTAAATGAGGGTAGCGCCACGTAAACTCTGTGTGAATCCGGAGTGATACATTCCGATTCAGTGAACGACGACATTTTCTTTTATAATTTAGCATTTATCTGAGGTCACTCCCTTTAACTTATCAAGCTAAATCACGTCAAAAATTGATTTTAATGCGCTGATCCGGTCACGTGATTTTTCGTATTAATAGTCACTCTAGCTTACATTAACGCTGGCGCAATGACAAAACTCGGGATGTCAGTTATCGCTGAAACAACCGGTTTTCGGTTATACCGATTTTTTCATTTATATTTGGACCTGACTGTTAAAACCACTCAACCGGTTTCTGAAATAACAGATTTCGGTTTTTCACTGCTATTATTTCCAGAAATACACGTACACATCGAACAAACACTGAAAAATTCTAAGACGTCCTCTGACTTTTGCGTTATATGTTCCAATATACGTAGAATCAATATATGAAATAAAACAGCTAAATGAAAAGAATCATAGACTCTCCACCTTTCCCTGCTTTTCATGAATACTAAAAACGTCGGCAATATTCTCCTACTTATTCTAATGTTTTATACCTCGGTTCAAAAATCGTGTTGTAATCGAAGATCACATCACTATTAGGGTATTACGAGCAGGCACTGTTGAAATGTGAAAACTGAAGTTGGAGAACTCTGTTATTCGTGTTAAGTTTTCCCTTTTCCATGGGCTAAATGCAGATCAAAGCTATGTAGACACAGGCAGCTTATCAGTTACTTTCTATTTTTACTGTAAACTATGAATGAATTTTTAACTTCTTAATTTATTATTGTTGCCATAACTTTCTTTCTATTTTATTACTTCATACGAATGACACACAAATAATAATCTTTTGCTTAAAACTTCTCCCTTTCTGTTTCGTTAATTATTTTGAACGAAAAACCGTATTTGGTAAATATATATCTTTACATTTTACCGCAAATTTGAACACGATTTTGTTACTTGCAAAACCGAAAAACCGAATTGGTCGTATTTAGAGTTACTGTTACACTCAAGCGCTTGTCCATTTGACACAGTTCGATCATTCACAATCTCATCTCTAAACGCAAGTCCAATTTATAGAAGATTGTAGAGTAAAATACTGGGGCTTCATTCCCTGAATTGCTACAGAACTAAGTAGTTTCCATAAATGTTTCCCTTTATGGTCGATCTTAGGTCCGCCTTATTTAGCACTGCTACATCTCCTTAGTCACAAACAGCTTCAATTTTTTTATCTTTATTTCAATAATATACTAATTGTACATGTTAACCCACCTCCTAAAATGATTAGTGGGTCATAAAGTGATACATAAATTGGATTACGATGTAGCTTTTACTATTACAGTTATGTTAGTGAGCTACTGCTTAAACTTCTACAGTGTGTTAGTTTTCTACAACAATGGGCAGTTTGATCTAACCTACTTGTTACTTAACTAATCTAAAATGACTATTACCTGCAGCGTCAGAGGTGTGCCAGTAGAGTACAAACCTACTTAGAATAGCCAGGCTCCATTAGCTAACCCCGAGGAGCATGCCCTTGGCACTGGGCTGACCGAAGTTAGTATTCGCTGCACTTTCCTAAATTAATGTCCTAAATCTGTGTCCTACAAAAAACTAACTTAGCCTACGTCGTATCCGGTGCTTTTGTCGTAATCGGTGGTGTTGACCCCAACCCGCTAGTCCCGTACGTGGGCTGTTTCCAACTATGATGGAAGTCGGCCATTCCACGGACAGGCGGTATGGGAATGGGATCTGGTCTCAATCGGTTTGATATACGAGTTGGTACCTATTCTTGGTCCCTCAGGTATTCTGCTAACACTTTCTGTGATACCCCATCTGGCAATGCATGCAAAGTGTCAAAAATGTCTTCTTGGCTAAATGGTTCAAATGGCTCTGAGCACTATGGGACTAAACATCTGTGGTCATCAGTCCCCTAGAACTTAGATATAGTTAAACCTAACTAACCTAAGGACATCACACACACCGATGCCCGAGGCAGGATTCGAACCTGCGACCGTAGCAGTCGCGCGGTTCCGGACTGAGCGCCTAGAACCGCTAGACCACCGCGGCCGGCAAAAGTGTCTTCCTGTCTGAGTAGTTGGTATGTTGCGTCATTATTTGGAACTCTGTCTCCGAGTGTTGTCGCGACATCATTGAAGAGAGGGCACTCGAAAGCCACATGGTCGGGAGTTACCTCTGCCGCGCCACAGTCACACTCGGGGGTTGCCCTTTTCCGAAACCGACATAAATATGTCGGATAGGGTCCATGGCCAGTGAGAAAGTGGACGAGTCCTCGTGTAGGTTCAAAATATTTCATACCCCCACGCTCTTTTACATATGGTAAAAACTGGAAATTTCTTCTCGCAGTTTCTTCTTCCTCCCAAGCCCCATAGAAAGTTTTCGAGAGACGAGGTGAGAAGTTTGACCCTCAGGACATCTATGAACACGCTGTACTGGCAAACGGACGAATTGCTTTTGACTGTAGTAAGACCTGGCCAGACGACCACATGCACACGTACTTCCCATGACGACTCAAATAACAATTGGACAATTAAATACGCACAACAGCCGACTTGTTATGCAGGAGCTCCGTAAAGAGGTGGAGGAGAGGAGACTGGATGTGCTCGGAGCCGTACTCCCAAGCTGGGAAAATAGCTTTTGCAGCCGCAACATGGCAATGAGTCCTCGAGTAGGGTTTCGTCTCTCTCACTCCCACACTTCAGCGCATAGTCCTCATTCAGCACAATACACGGCTTCCCCATCTCGCGGCGAATCTGCGCTCTCTGTAGCACACTATCCCGGGGCGACAGGGATCGTTTCACGATTCCTGACTCTTTCGGCCATATAATTAGATGAGAGCGAAATGCTCGTTAATTCTACATGTATTTCTGTCTCTACTTTCAACAAATAACATGAAAAGGCTCTTTGTGGGTAATTGCACACAATCTAGAAGCGCAAGCAGTTACATTGTGGTGAGGGGTGATCCCATCTTGGGTGGTGTCGACACATAATACACTGCTGGCCACCGTAAATGCAACACCAAGAAAGACAAGAGGTAGCACAACAAGATTTATTTTGTAGATAACATGTTGACCAAGTATCAAATGATTACGTTTACAGACGTCTGTGACATGTGGTTCCTGCCAGATTCAGTAGCCAGAGTAGCCGCCATTGTTGGAGATCACCGCTGCCACACGTCTCGGCAATGAGTCAAAGAGACGTTGGATGTGTTCCTGGGGTACAGCAGCCCAAGCAGCTTCCACACGTTGCCAAAGATCATCTGGTGTGGCAGCTGGGGATGTAATCTGAGTCACTCGTTGAGCAACCATGGACCACATGTTTTCTATCGGCGAAAGATCCGGAGAGCGAGCCGGCCAGGGAAGCAATTCAATCTGGTTATTTACGAAGAACCTTTGGACAATGCGTGCCACGTGTGGTCGCGCATTATCCTGTTGAAATATGGCTGTGGCCGAGCCCTGAATGTAAGGAAGGACAACTGGCTCCAGCACCTCGGATATGTAGCGCCGGCTATTTAAAGTACCGGCAATGCGTACTAGAGCCGTGCGAGACTAATATCCAATACCGCCCCATACCATAATACCCGGTGCAAGACCAGTGTGGCGGTGCATAATGCAGCTGTCCAGCATCCTCTCTCCACGGTGTCTCCACACTCGAATCCGACCATCGTGGTGCTGCAGACAGAAGCGTGACTCGTCAGTAAAGACAACGTCATTCCATTCTGCCGTCCACATCCGTGTGTCATCACACCATTGGCGACGGAGACGTCTGTGGTTCTGCGTCAATGGTAGACGAAGCAATGGACGTCTTGCGGACAGACCACTCTGCTGTAAACGGCGTCGAATGGTACGTGCAGACACTGGATGATGCGTTACAGGCGCAATGTGCTGTGCTATGGTTCGGGATGTCACTGAGCGATCCGTCACTGCCATGCGCACAATTTGCCTATTAGCACGTGCAGTGGTGCACCGAGGTGAATGCGATCGACCACGTCGATCCGTCGTACCCTCCTGAATCCAACGGTCACATATCCGCATTACAGTTGTTTGGTTTCGTCCAACACGACTAGCGATTTCTCTGTATGATAATCCACAACCTCGGTAAGCCACTACCCTTTCTCTGTCGAACTCGGATACTTGATCAAAAGATGTTCGCTGTTGTCTACGAGGCATAACTGATCGTCTTGTGAAACAACCACTACGTAAACACACGTGCCGAACGTACACTCGTCGAAATTGCCAAGCCTTAAATGGCGCTATGAGGTGGCGCCACAGGCGCGCGTGATGTGCGTCTGCGCTGAAATTCTAATCAGTTGCATATCTCATCGCTGCAAACCCGTGGCGTAAATTTCACTTGATTCGGATGCTTCCTTCAGGGTGTTGCATTTACGGTGGCCAGCAGTGTACGTCCTCCATTTTAGCTCATTGGTCGTTGTGTCTTTTCTACTGTGTTCGGTCCCATTGTCGTTTCTGTGAGGCCTGCAGGTCTCTTCCTGTAGTTGCATTGGCGGGTGGAGTTATCTGCATTGTCGGATGTGATGACTGCCTCACTGATCACCTCATTGGTGGGTGCACGTAGTGTGTCAGTATCCACTGCGACACTGTGCCGATAGTTTTTCGATTTGTGGAATCTGTAAGTATATAAAGTACACAAGTACATTAAGTACGTAAGTATATAAAATACCGATACAATACTATCACTGTTCTCACTTCGCGGGCGCACTGGCTATGTGGGAGTGTTTACAATGTCTTAGTGCATTGACGTTGCTCTTTAACATCTCGGAACGAACTGGACTTCACAAAAATTCTGGGTCCTACACGCAGCTATTGTCAAGTTAAGACACAATTCAGTGGGATTACCTCCCGTTTATAATAAATGCTACTATATTCGTAATGATCTGTCATTGGACGACTCGCGTCATTAGCCGACGACACGATTTTGAAAAATGATATTATAGGAAGTACCAATTAGATGTTAACATTTTCTGGTCTCTGTCTACTGTGCAACAAATAATCCTCATGATATTCGAACGAGAGCCAATTTCACCTACTTTTACCAGTGAACAACAGAGAGGATGTTCTAAACAGAATTCTCTATGAGGGATGAAAATTTTTGTGAATTAGTTAACTAAAATATATTTCCGTAGCTATTAAATATTATACCCTGCACAACTAAAGATTAATTAAGGAACCCAGAACAGTTGCTACTCAGAAAAAAGGTGCATAATATTAATATCACGCCATTTTTCTCAGACAGAACTCATCAGGAGGAATGCCGACTCAGTTACTGAAATAGGGAGAGGAGTACACGGGGAGATACAGCAGACTGGTTGTAACGTTATTTCAAGTAAGCATGGTTGTGAACAGTGAAAAGTGTGAAAAGACCAGATAACGTAAATTATAATTTATGCTGTTAACTTAACTTGTTCCATGTACGCACAACTGTAATAGATAGCTACGTGTTGTACAACTGAGACGAGGCATTTGTTAAATACCAATGTAACATTATAAAGAATAGAGTTCTTATAATAGGAAATAGTCATCTATATTAATTATAAATAAACTGGAAGCAGTCTTGATCGGATAAAATTTTTTAATGTGGTGACCGGTTTGGATCTTATTATAAGATCATCTTCAGACCTACGACGAACAAGAATCAGAGAGGATGTTCTAAACAGAATTCTCTATGAGGGATGAAAATTTTTGTGAATTGGTTAACTAAAATATATTTCCGTAGCTATTAAATATTATACCCTGCACAACTAAAGATTAATTAAGGAACCCAGAACAGTTGCTACTCAGAAAAAAGGTGCATAATATTAATATCACGCCATTTTTCTCAGACAGAACTCATCAGGAGGAATGCCGACTCAGTTACTGAAATAGGGAGAGGAGTACACGGGGAGATACAGCAGACTGGTTGTAACGTTATTTCAAGTAAGCATGGTTGTGAACAGTGAAAAGTGTGAAAAGACCAGATAACGTAAATTATAATTTATGCTGTTAACTTAACTTGTTCCATGTACGCACAACTGTAATAGATAGCTACGTGTTGTACAACTGAGACGAGGCATTTGTTAAATACCAATGTAACATTATAAAGAATAGAGTTCTTATAATAGGAAATAGTCATCTATATTAATTATAAATAAACTGGAAGCAGTCTTGATCGGATAAAATTTTTTAATGTGGTGACCGGTTTGGATCTTATTATAAGATCATCTTCAGACCTACGACGAACAAGAATCTTTATAAAGGCGTTATTTACTGTTTTATCAATATACTAATTCGTCCTTTATACGTTTAGAAGGATTATGGTTCATTGTAGGTCTGAAGATGATCTTATAATAACATCGAAACCGGTCACCACATAAAAAAATTATGCAAACAAGCCTGCTTCCAGTTTATTTATAAACCAGTCTAAGATCCAGGAGAATGAAGGCTCATTGTGGATGGCAATTCTGATTTAGCTTTCCCACGGGTTTCCTGCATCACTTTGGGCAAATACACCACAGCTGATAGCATCTCCTGCTCTCCCCTCCCCTCCCCACCCCCCTCTCGTCCCCTCCCCTTCCTTCCTCTCTCCTCCCCTCTCCTCCCCTCCAGACCCCTCCCCTCACTCCCCTCCCCTCCCCACACCTCCCCTCCTCCCCTCTCCTCTCCTCCCTGCCCTTCCCCTCTACTCCCCCCTACCATCCCCATCCCCTCTCCTCTCAATTCATCTTGTATCCTCTCTCCTCATCTCACTGCTCTCCCTTCCCTCCATCCTCTTTCCCACACCACTTTCCTCTCTCCCATCCCTTCACCTCTCTGTATCTCTCATCTTCTGTCCCTATTTCCACTCTCCCTTCTCACTGTCTCCTCTTTCCTCTCTCCCCTCTTCCCCTCTTCCCTCATCACTTTCCCTTCCACATCAGCCCTCTCTACACTTTTGCTGCCTCCTCTTTTCTATATCCTTTACCTTCTCTCCTCACTACCCTCCCCTCCCTCCATCCCCACTCACAATCTCCTCTTGCCTTCTTCATATCCCCTTCCCACTCTCCCCTCAACCTCTCCCTTCTTCTCCTTCAATCTCCCCTCTCCCCCTCTCCTCTATTTTACTGTTCTCCCCACTCTCCTCTCTCCCCTCCTCTCTCGCCTCTTCCCTACCCCATCTCTCCATTTTCATCTCTTCTCTCTCCTATCTTCTCTCCCCATCTCCCCTGAAAACCCCTCCCCCTCTTGCACTTCCCCTCTCCTCACATCTCTTTCCACTCCCCTCTCTGCTCACATCTCTCCTTATTCATTTCCTTTACCCTCACTCCATTCTTCCCTCTCCTTTTACCACTCTTCTCCTCTTTCCTCTCTCCTCTATCTCCTTTGCTCTCCCTTCTTTCTCCTCTCTTCCCCCCCCCCATCACCCTCCCTCTCCTTTCCCACTCTCCCCTCCTATACGCTCTCCTGTCCCTTCTCAGACTCTCCACCCTGTTCATTCTTCTTCTCACCGTCTTTTCTCCTCTCCTCTCTCCCCTCTGCCTCTCCATTCTCTCCACACTCTTCCCTCCTATCTCAAATGTCCACTCCCCTCTCTCCTGATTCTAGTGGTCTTCATAAACGAATTGTCTTCGATTTTCCAAGGTGACACATTGCACCTCATTGTAAAATACTTGCACAAGTAAGCTACAAATATTACATGAGAATATTCGATACCTGATGAAGAACTAATGAAATTAATCGGGCGAAAATAGTTTTGTGGCACAAACTCGTTACAAGAAGGGGTAGGTTCATAGGGCATTTGAAGACATAGTTATTTGATGGTAACAAGTCTCGAGAGACACCAATATGACGTAGTTTACAGTTGTTTTTTACCTGTAACGAAATTCACGGCAAATACAACTGTCTTGACTGAGCACTAAGCGTGAAGCAGACACATGGGCGGAAAAACAAAAAACAGTCCAGGTCAAGTCCGGTCATAAAAAATTACAGTACAGTTCTAGACGGTGAGTTGAAGCTTCTTGAGGAGCGAGCGATGCAAGAGGAGCAAGCCGCCGCAGTTTAGCTGCGACCAAGAGGTACAGAGGACTGACTACTGATAAGAGCTACACGAAGGTAGAACCGACTGTGGTCCTCTGGCGCAGAGCCGAGTGGAGGGTCTGAATCAGAGGCTCGGCACATCTGTGAACGTGTAGGCTGCAGATTCCTTCACTTACACCATCGGATGGTGGGTTTCCGGGTTCCGCTCAAGGTCAGGAGTCCACTACACACAGGAGGCGGCTACACGTGTAGCGGTGGCTGTGTGGAAGAGACTGGGCGGTGTTTTCGGTTAGAGGGTCTGAGGGAACCTCAGAAGGGACGTCAGTCTAAATCTGGGCAGGCAAAGCACAGTAAGGTAGTTGTAGAAACGATTGGTATTTTACTTGTAAATTGTCGTAGCTGGCTTGAGAAGGAACCAGAGCTCCAAGCCCTAAAAGAAAACAATGAAGCCCAAACAGTTGTAGGTACAGAGAGCTGGGTAAAGCCGGAAACAACTTCAGCCGAAATTTTTTCAAACGATCTAACAGTGTTCAGAAAAGATAAATTATATACAGTTGGTGGTGGAGTATTTATTGCTGTCAGAGGGAGTTTGCATTGTAGCGAAATTGAAGTAGATAGTTCGTGTAAAATAGTATGGGTAGAGGTTAGACCTGACAATCGGATTAAACTATTAATTGGATCGTATAACCGACCCCCCGACTCAGAAGATATAGTTGCTGAGCACTTCAAAGGCAACTTGAGTCTCCTTTCAAGTAAGTACCCCGCTCATACTATAGTCGGTGGTGACTTTAATTTACCCTCGATATGCTGGAAAAATTATACGTTAAAAGCCGGCAGCAGGCATAAAACGTCATCCGAAATGGTGCTGAATGCTTTCTCAGAAATTTATTTTGAATAATTAGTTCATGAGCCCACTCGAAGCGTAAATGGTTGCGAAAGTATACTTGACCTTTTAGCAACAAATAATCCTGGACAAATAGTGAGTGTTGTGACGAATACAGGGATTAGCGACCACAAGGTAGTTACTGCTAGGCTGAATACCGTAACACCTACAACCATCAAAAGGAAACGCAAAGTATATTTATTTAAAAAAGCTGATAACAATGTTCTTAACGCCTTTTTAAGAGACAGTCTTCACTCCTTCCGATTTGATCAAGTAAGTGCAGAAAAGTTGTGGAATGTTTTCAAAGAGATAGTATCGACAGCAATTGAGAGATATATACCACATAAATTGATAAGTGATGGTACTCGTCCCCCATGGTACACAAACGGATCAGATCGTTGTTGCAGAAGCAACGAAAGAAAGAACTCCATCTTCAGGCCATAAGTGGGCCAGTGGGACCATCCGACCGCCGTGTCATCCCCAGCTGAGAATGCAGATAGGAGGGGCGTGTGGTCAGCACACCGCACTCCCGCTCGTTATGATGGTTTTCTTTGACCGGAGCCGCTACTATTCAGTCGAGTAGCTCCTCAATTGGCATCACGAGGATGAGTACACCCCGAAAAATGGCAACAGCGCATGGCGGCCCGGATGCTCACCCATCCAAGTGCCGGCCACGCCCGACAGCGCTTAACTTCGGTGATCTGACGGGAACCGGTGTATGCACTGCGGCAGCGCCGTTGCCCTAACGAAAAATGCATGTCACATTTAAAAGAACGCAAAATCCCCAATATTGGCAAAGTCTTACAGAAGTACGAAATATGGCACGTACTTCAAAGCGAGAAGCTTTTAATAATTTTCGCAACGAAGTTCTGTCTCGAAGTCTGGCAGAAAACCCAAAGAGTTTCTGGTCATACATAAAGCACACCAGTGGCAAGACGCAATCAGTACCTTCACTGCGCGATAACAATGGTGAAGTCATTGATGACAGTGCCACTAAAGCAGAGTTATTAAACACGGTTTTCCGAAACTCCTTTACCAAAGAAGACGAAGAAAATATTCCTTAATTCCAATGAAGAGCAACTGCCAAGATGAGAAACATAGAAGTAGATATCCTCGGAGTAACTAAGCAGCTTAAATCACTTCATAAAGGCAAGGCCTCCGGTTCAGATTGTATACCAGTCAGGTTCCTCTCGGAGGACGCTGATAAAATAACTCCATATTTAGCAATTATATACAACCACTCGCTCACAGAAAGATCCGTACCTAAAGACTGGAATATTGCTCACGTCACACCAATACCGAAAAAGGGAAGTAGGAGTAATCCGCTCAATTACAGACCTAACGTCAATTTGCAGTAGGGTTTTGGAACATATACTGTATTCGAACATTATGAAGTACCTCGAAGGAAACGATTTATTGACACATAGTCAGCACGGTTGAAACACAACTAGTTCTTTATACTGATAAAGTAATAAATGCCATCGACAGGGGATGTCAAAATGATTCCATATTTTCAGATTTCCAGAAGGCTTTCGACACCGTTCCTCACAAGCGTCTTCTAACCAAACAGCGTGCCTACGGTGTATCGCCTCAGTTGTGCGACTGGATTGGTGATTTCCTGTCAGAAAGGTCACAGTTCGTAGTAATAGACGGAAAGTCATCGAGTAAAACAGAAGTAATATCCGGCGTTCCCCAAGGAAGTAGTATGGGCCCTCTATTGTTCCTGATCTATATTAACGACATAAGAGACAATCTGAGTAGCCGTCTTAGATCGTTTGCAGATGATGCTGTCATTTAGCGTCTTGTAAATTCATCAGATGATCAAAAGGACTTGCAAAATGAATTAAATAAGATATCTGTATGGTGCGGAAAGTGGCAATTGACCCTGAATAAGGAAAAGTGTGAAGTTATTCACATGAGTAGTAAAAGAAATCAACTAAATTTCGATTGCGCGAAAAGTCACACAAATCTGAGGCTGTAAATTCAACTAAATACTTAAGGATTACAATTACAAATAACCTAAATTGGAATTATCACAAAGATAATATTGTGGGTAGAGCAAACCAGAGACTGCGATTCATTGGCAAAACAGTTAGAAGGTGCAACAGGTCTACTAAAAAGACTGTTTACACCACGCTTGTCCGCCCTATTCTGGAGTACTGCTGTGCGGTGTGGAATCCGCATCAGGTGCGGCTGACGGATGACATCGATAAAGCACAAAGAAGGGCAGCTGGTTTTGTATTATCTCGAAATAGTGGAGATTGTGTCACAGACATGATACGTGAACTGGAATGGCAAGCATTAAAACTATAGGGCTTTTCGTTACGAAGGGATATTCTCATGAAATTTCAATCACCAGTTTTTTCCTCCGATTGCGAAAACATTCTGTTGGCACCCACCTACATAGGGAGAAATGATAAGCACGATAAAATAAGAGAAATCATTGCTCGTACAGAAAAATTTAAGTGCTCGTTTTTCCCGCGTGCCGTTCGAGAGCGGAACGGAAGAGAGACAGCATGAAGGTGGTTCATTGAACCCTCTGCCAGGCACTTTATCGTGTATAGCAGAGTAATCACGTAGATGTAGATGTAGATGAACCTAATCTCCCGACTGAAGACCATAAGAAACCCCACAGTAATACAGAAACTTCAAATTTACAATGGCATTTATTAAACGACCAACCGTGGCATCGGGCGTTACACTGAATGGGGGGACACAATCGTTAAAACATAGGACTCGCATTTGTAAGAAGAGTGATTAAAATCACTGGCCGACCATAACGGAACTTCAACTTTATAATTTTTCCCCTACATTACCCCTAGTGTTTGCGAGGTTGCTTCGTTGGGAAATGCTGCATCTTTCTTTCTACATTCTTGCCCAATACGTGAGAATCTGCGGTATATAATGATCTGTGCGTTGACGGAATGACAGATCCATTATTTCTGTTTGTTCCTAAATTTCTATTCCACATAAGTAAAACTTACTAGACCCATTACTAGACCCATCTCCTGCTGTCTCTCAGTACAGTGTTGATTGCTGCACCATAAGGGAGGACATCAAACACAACCACACCTCCCAAGTCCCAGAATACCGTCACCATGACTTTACTGGCAGAGGGTCCGGCTTTGAACTTCTTCTGTGAAGGAGAGCTGCTGTGGATTGCCATTTTGCATCCAATTCCAAGTGATAAAACAACATTTCATCGCCTGTGACGATGTTCGACAAGATGTTGTAAGAACCAGCCTCGCAACACACAAGCAGTACCACATAGAAGGTCCTTCTGTTAGGCGGTGAGGAATCCCGTGGGCAAAAAAAAACCTTTGAGAACCACAGCTGGTGGACGAGTGTGTCAACACTACCAACAGGGATGTTCAGTTGAGCAGTAAAGTATCTGACTGTGATTGTAGAGCACCTCGAATGAGAGCGTCCGCACGTTTCAACACTCAGGAGCCAAAGCTGTGTCTGGGGAGGTGGCACCAAGGAGATGGGCTGGGTTTGCGCGACTTTGTTGTAATGATAACAGACGCCTCACTCAACGACTCACCGTGCTTTTGCTCACTGCCAGGTCTCCGAACTCATTCTGCAAGCACCTTCAGCTATCAGTGGTGCTCTGGTTTACCGCGAAAGAAACTCAAATGACAGCGCTCTGCTTGGATGTCCGTTACAGACGCCATTTTAAAGGCTACATATATAGTGGCTCCACCAACTGTAACTTAACTATGGGAACTGAAGCGGGAATATTCCACGTTGTCGCGCAATAAATTCCACATTTTGGCAACTGATATTCGCAGAGTAAAGAATATCTTGTATTACTTATTAAACGCCTCGCATTTTAAAGTTTTCCTGAGCTTGATCATTTTGGAATGCATTATTTGTGAAGCCATACATATCCTTGCGTGAGACAGGCTCCCCAAGAACGATGTAGGGTTCCATCTAAGCCTTCCTGCAACCCAGCGCCGCCCGCCTTCAAATTAAAGCCGGATAAACAACAACCGATCCATAAAACGTTATGAGTAAATTGGTTACTACATATACAAGTTTCTACAGCCCACATAGCATGAATATTTATTTATTTTCAGCAATCAGTTTCGACAGATTTGGCTGTTATCATGTGGTCTCCACAATTTACGCCGTCTATGATGGACCGTCAATGAATGGAACATGTCATAGTAAAATAAACAAATGTTTTTTGCTTATTGTATTGCATGTTGTGATTTTTGTGATGTTACCATACAGACGTGGCCATGTACACAGGATGCTTTTTGATTGTAAATGTTTTATTTGTGACAAACCTTCGTATAATGCGCTGCAATTTATCAACTAACACGGCAACTTGGCGTGAAGTTCCAACGTAGAATGAACATGTTTCGTAATAAAAATTTTGAAGACTTGAAGATGACAGCAAAGTCTTTCGAAACAGATTATTGAAAATAAAGAAATGTTTATGTGATCTTGGTTTTAGAAAGTTACTTCCAAGTAAAACAGATCACTCCTAAGTTCCCAACCCGAGAAAACTGAACTGGGTGCTACATTGCGTAATACTGGGATTTACTATTTCTTTTACAGTAAATGTATGTAAGAATCTTGGTGAGGTAATGCAGAGGAATGTCTGTGTCGAGGGGGGTAATAAATTCCGGCCAAGGAAGCACCAAATGCACTTTCACTTGTTTAGAGATTTCTACAATAAGAGATTTGCATTGTTTGACTCAAAGTTACACGCCTGTGTTACAGTTATAGAACTAGGATGTTTGTACGTCGCGTAATGCCTGTATTCGTCTAAGACAGGTAAAATAGAAAAAATGTAAAAGGAAGAGAGAAAAGTCCTAAGTATACTAATGGGACCAGTGAAATAGAATAGCGTATTCAGGAGGGGGATTTAGAGTATCTCTCGAAGAATACTGGGGAACTAAATGAAATGACGAGGTAATGTAGAATGGTGTTTTACAAACATCAGGTTCGGAGGAATGAAAACAGGATACTCAAGAGAATTTCTGAACAGGTCACCTGGAAAAAATCACCATGATGCCAGTGGCTACAGAAAACCAGAAGTGCTCCAAAAGGGGTGAAGTCTGAAGAACAAGTAGGCCTAATTATAAACAGAGGTACAGTTCGAGAGAAAGTTTTAGATTCCCATCTTCAGAGGAAACCGAAAACAATAACAGGACTAGCCAGTCAGAAATTCTAAATCTTTTTCCCTTCAGTCTACTCAAAAATTGTGGGAAAAATCCGTGTTACGTGAAAGGTCACTAACATGGTCCATGGAAACCCCAAATCGAGTATAAAACATAACATTTCTTTAACGAATGAATTACTGCTTCACATAGATCGAACCAGTGACCACGAAATACGCTCATGTTCAGAAAAAATCATAACACTTTGAACGACTAGAGATAGGGCGTTCATATTAACAGGACATGTACATTAGTATGTTCTCCGGATATGATTAGCATTTCAGTCACCTCGGTTCACCATGTGTCCTATTTAATTGTAGGCACAGAGTCCGCCAAGCACCTTGATAACGTGTTCCATGTGTGATGGCATCGACACGCATAAGGCGCGAACGGCGTCCTGTGATATAGCCGTCCATGCTGCATTCACCTGGTCCCAAAGTTGATCTGTGGTTGTTGGCATTGTAAGTAGGCTGTATGTAAGTAGGCTGTTTAGGTTTTTTTATTGGTAAAAATCACTGGCTGTGCTGTGTGCAGTCTGTGTCTAGTTTGCATTGTTGTCTGCCATTATAGTGTTGGGCAACGGCAGCTGGATGTGAACAGCGCGTAGCGTTGCGCAGTTGGAGGTGAGCCGCCAGCAGTGGTGGATGTGCAGAGAGAGATGGCGGAGTTTTGAAATTTTTCATGAACTGCTATATATATTATGACTATTAAGGTAAATACATTGTTTGGTCTCCATTAAAATCTTTCATTTGCTAACTATGCCTATCAGTAGTTAGTGCCTTCCATAGTTTGAATCTTTTATTTAGCTGGCAGTAGTGGCACTTGCTGTATTGCAGTAGTTTGAGTAACCAAGATTTTAGTGAGGTAAGCGATTTGTGAAACGTATAGTTTAATGTTAGTCATGGCCATTCATTTGTAGGGTTTTTGAAAGTCAGATTGCGTTGCGCTAAAATAAAAAATATTGTGTGTCAGTTTAAGCACAGTCTTGTACCATTTTTCAAAAGGGGATGTTTCGTATGGCGACCCTGCCAGGATACCTCACTGGAATCTTCTGATTTTTTCTTGTAGTTTGTGTAATTAGTGTAGCTTTTGTTTATTGCTAGTGCATAATTATAGAGAGAATTTCCTTTGTAGTTGTAGTTTTTCATTGTTGTACAGTAAAGCAGTTGTGGCATGCATGTAGATTTGCACCAAGTATTTCGCAGCTGCGCTTGCAATTAACTAGATATTATTTTCAGTGCTATGTTAGTGTGTTCTCTTATTTTTGCTCATCAAATTGTGCTTTTCTGTGTTATCGTGTGAAATATTGTGACAATAATGGCGTGTGAAAAACGTAATACTAGGCTCCAAAGTAAACTGAGAAATGACAGTGAAGACAAAAGCAGTGTGTTAGCGCCACCGTGTAATGAATTAACTAATGTTCAACATAGTAACTTGGTAATTGTGCATAGGGAAATGGAGCGGGTGGCAAACAATGACGTAGGCAGTGAAACAGTTAGTGAACAGGGAAGCATTATCAATTGATCGCTTGGCAACAGCTTACCTCAGGAATCCGAAATGACAGGACACAATCTTGCAAATACTGTAGATTCAGGGTTTGTATCCTCACCCTTTTCTCAAATAAGTCAAGACACATTTTCTGCTTTTCAAACTGCAAATATTGCCGGTTCAAATGCATTGCCGAAAACCACTGAGGAACATGTTTCAGATACCAGTGCATTCTTATTACAGCTAATGCAACAAATGGAACAACACCAGAGACAAACACAGCAAAAGCTTCAAAAGTTAGACACAATGGAGCAAAATCCTCAAAAGTTAGACACAGTGGAACAAAATCTTAAAAAATTAGACACAATGGAACAAAATCTTCAAAAGTTAGACTCATTGGAACACACTCGTGAACAAACACGTGAAGATTTAACTACTGAGTTACATAACATTGAATCGAAATGTCAAAAAGTCTGTAATGACGTAAAAACTCAAATTTGTGAGCATTTTCTACCTATTTTTTCGCGGCATGAAAATGCATTACAGAATCACGAAGCAGCCATAAAAGAACTGCAAACTATTGTTCATGAAAATCATGAGACCTTGCAAGCTAAATTTGACTCAGTTGCATCTACCGATTCGGTTACGCAACTTGCAAAAACTCAGTAAAACTTAAAGGACACAGTAGATACTCTGAAACTTGGTTCAGAAAAACACACTGAGGAAATAAGTACACTATCGGAGAAAGTAGCCGAACTTTCGGATCAATTCACTAATTTATCTAGATGATAATCTGAATGACACAAAACCGGTAGTCTTTAATGACACAGAAGAGTGCGAACAAGTTAGGAAATTCAATCAAGATCAAATCAATATACAGTACAAAAGAGAAATCCGGGAAGTACAAGATCAGTTGGCACAAGTAATACAAAAATTACAAATTTCAGAGGACACTCGCGCTCTGACACGGGAAGAGGAACTTAGAAATATGGAAAAGCTACAAAATAATAACACAGGGCATTTCGGAAATTATGAAAGAAATTGGCAAGGTGCACCGAATTTTGAGATGGAACCGCCGACACGACGAAACAATGACCGATATGCTACTCGCCGACATGATGATTTTGACTATAAGCTGTTCATCACTACACGTAAATTCAAAACTTTTAAGAATTCTGGCAACGACATTCATCCACAAGCGTGGCTCCATCAATTCTCTCATTGTTTTCCTCCCAACTGGTCGTTAGAACACAGATTAGAATTTATGTGTGGCTATTTAGAGAATGAACCAGCTGTAAGAATGCGATCGGTTATTCACGATTGTCACAGTGAAGGAGAATTTTACCATGTCTTCCTCTCAGCATATTGGTCTCAAGCTACACAAGACCGAGTAAAACATAGCATCATGATGATGAAACACTTTGAACAATCTGAAATTACCTGTACATTTACGACATATTATTTTAGAACGACGTTGCAAAAAAGACATTGAGGCTTTTCAGGGACTGTTACAAGAACTGGAAATTGACACTGACAATCGGGGAACGCGGAAACAGGAGCACAACAATTACAGATCACATCCGTCACAATTCCGCGATGACAGAAATAATATACGACAAGGCTATTCTTTCAACGTAAATCGTGACCGAAACAGACACCACCCGTATGACAACCGTTGGCAGAGTAGTAACAATTACAGGGAAAGATCACCTCTCCGTGGTAATGACTATCACAGAGACAATCAGAGAAACAGACAATATGGGAACCAAAATAATTATTATCAAGGGAGACAGAATAACTTTAGACGCAACGGTCCAGCGCGCAGTTACGATTCAGGGAGAAATTCTCCACCACATGACCGACAAGAAAGAAACTATGGCATCTACCGACATGACGACAGACGATATGATCGTAACGACAGACCTGAATTGCATCAGAACTGGCGGGATTCAAACAGAGCAGGGCCCTCTCGAGGAGGTGAATTTGTAGAAGTTAGGTCTCCAAATCCCAATAACGATGCGCGCCAACAAAGAGACAATAGGCAATGACTCGCACCGCAGGCAGCCACCTGCGCCAGCTGGCTCAGAGAAAAATAACACAGACGCTTACCGACATATAAAACATGACAATTGCTTTTCAGTTGAAACTCTGCGTACTAGGAAGAGTAAAGGATTTCACCACACTTCACATATAAAACCGCTTATTGAGAGATAATCTGCTTTTTAACTTTGTCTTTGCCATAAACTTTTCACATTTCTAGTATGCATTGTCAGACTTAGAAACTGTTACCATGCAACAATGTTTGAAGTTAAATATCCAATCAAGAACCAAGAGAACTTATTTAAACAGTAATTACAAATGCATTGTTTTAGTGAACAGACACAGTGTTATTGTGTGTGTACATTCTTGCTTGTCAGTTGCACAGTTACGTAACTACTATAAGGCTCTCATACTTAGAACATTTACCAGTACTGCTACTGAGATTTTAATGCAACATTTTGGTTTACTTGAAAATACATTCTGGATTTAAAGTACTTTCAGTGAGATACCAGATGACACAGTGGTTAGTTTATGTGACAGCTACACGATTTTATCACGACGCTACTAATGAGTGACAATTTACAATGTTGCTTTTGTGGTGTTTCTGCTTTATATCTGCACATTTTTTCTGAATTCTTCTGGATAGTAAAACATGTTTATTAGTGACTTTGTGGTATAGCTACAATAAGACAGCCTTTTTTTTATTAGCACAACAATACGTTGCAACACAGTACTTTCTTCATCACGGCAATAAGCGTAATAACTAAGATATCTATACGCAAAGCATTTCACTTTTGTTTATCATGAGGTAAGTACATTGGCTTTTGCAGAACTTAGCTTTCGGAGGACGATAATTACGACACTTCCACAGAATTATCTTACAGCAAGACGCACATCTAGCGCTACAGGACACGTATTTGAGTGATTAATTTTGTACTTAAAACATTTATTTTTAACGATATTTGAAGGACAATGATACAAAGGTTTTCCATAATACATTTCATTCCATTGTTGTAATCTGTAACACCTGAGGGTATAATTACATTAATCCTCAGGGGGGTACACGCTTACTTTGTGTACCATGTGTTTGGCAAGCACAAGGAGCCCTAGCTAATATGGTATTTGCTTATACAACTTTACACATCGGTACCATATTTCTCTAAGACAGAATTACACAGCTATCTGATCATTTAACTGAGAGAGACAAACTTTTTTTTACTACGTCAGTGACAGATGTTTACTTAATTACACAGTTGGGTAACTTCACACTTAGGAAATTGTATTTTGTCTGTACTTTGTGAACTCTACATATTTTTTCGGAAACATTGTGATACTATGAGAGCTTTGAATGATATATTTGATAAGGGATCATGATTTTTATAGTACGTTTGAGGTAGATGACACTATTGAAATAAGCAGAGAATATTTTTTAGGGTTTGAAATTATTGCAGAAAGCTATGACGTTTTTGAGATTTGACTGAGGCGTTATGATATTAGTACGACGACGATGTGTCTTATGTTGTTGAGGAATGTTTATTATGCTACGTATTTCTCATGATGAAATATTGAAGAAGTGTCGATGACTATGTATATGTACAATGAGGTAAGGAATAATGAGTAGTGGTTAGGGACTCTGACTTGTGAAAAAAGGTTGTTGGAAACCAAGAATCGTACTTTAAGAGTTATGAAATGTATGTAAATGCGTGAATGTATCACAATGCCGGCGAAAATTTTTTGGACACTGTTATATTGATAAGATTTTGTTTCTACACATTTGCAACGCAAATTCTCGACTCGTGAAATTTTGTATATGAGACTGTCACTGTAGCGGAAACTGCTGTCATAAATATTTCAGTAAGAAAGTTAAGTGACCACCTGCACGTAATGCGTCGTGGGCACCCAGCTGTGTCAGACGCCGGGTGAACAAGTCATTAGTGAGTGCCTTTCAGAGGTACATGTGAAAAAAAAGGGGTGGCCATTATCCTCGCTATTGACGTTCCTTTGTAGAAAGCATCACAAAAACGACATGGTAGAACTTGAAGACATATGATTACACTGTGGAGCTCTTAATTTATGATATTTACTGAAATGAAATGATGAGAAACATTTTATGTCTATTGTATTGTTAGTTGAAAGATTGTTTACTGCATTGTGAAATGCCATGTGGCTAGTGAATGACGTTTGACGCCTTGCTTTGCCTATTTTTTTTAATATCTAGTTTCTAGCTGCACTGCAGCATTGGTTAAAATAAAATTTATAGATGTACTAATATAAATATTTTCTGTCTACAGATCGAGTAATTAATAATTTTTTTCAAAAAAATGAGGGAGCACGAAAAGACATTTACCTTCACAGGAACTGCATTCATAATTTTCTTTTCAAGTTCTTGGTAATTTCTTTTGTAGACTAAATTGTGATGCATCACTCTAGTGTTAAGAAGTGACATAGGTATTAGACATGGCCATTTTGAGAGGAATATTTTTTCTGCTTGAGTTTTGTCATGTTTAGATGCTGCTGTTTGCCAGGTATAGTGCTACTTATTTTCACTTTGCATTACTCTGTTAAGCCAGTTTACTACTGATTTATTTTTCTTGTTTGCTGCTCATTGCCTTATATTAGTTGTAATTTATGCTGCTTGCTTTGCCTTTAGTATTTTTTATCATTGCTGTTTGTGTTAATTGTTTTGTGCTGCTGCATTGCCTCGTTCCTTAGTTTAGCATCTAAGCTCAGTAGATTTAAGTTAGCTTAAAATGGGGTAGGCTATATAAGAGAACGAGTTGTGATGAATTGGAAGAAATGCATTGAGAAGCTATAAGAAACAGATTTGGCAAAAATGAGTATTGTGCACTGAGAAATAATTATTTTGAAAGAAATATTAATAGAATACAGGAAGGAAGTATAGATAGGACATTTGGGAATAATGACGAATGAAGGGAGATCTCTGAGAAGTAAAGAAAGTTTTGTTTGCAAAATACTGCAGTAAAAGAAACCCTGTCCTTTCCTTGTGTTATCCCACTATGTGTTTGTGTTCCCTTGTGTATTTGTGTTTTTCCTGTCGTTATGTGTTTAGCTAATAAGATTTATGTTGTAGAATTTTTCAAATACTATGTTATTTTCTTCATAAAGGTGTTTAGACATTATTAATTCTGTTCTGTTTTAATGCTCATCTGTGAAGTCGATGTTTCAATAAGTATTCTGATCTTTTATGTATGTACTTACGTCATAATTACTGTAACACTGATGTATATGTTATTTCAATTCATTTGTAAATTACTACAAATGTTATCTGTATTGTTATGTTCTTTTATGATGTATTTTGTATCTTTGTAATTGTATTCTTATGTTATAAAATTGTAATTGACACCAGTTCATCAAATTAAGTAACTTGTAAGTTACATTTCACTGCACACGTTTCTGTTGCTCATAGTATATGGACAATATGTGAGAAGTAGGGACTGTTAGTCTTTGCACTTGTGTTAATAATTCAGCAAGGGACTGGATAACAGCATTGCTGGTTCTAAGGACAATTCCAAACACTTTGTGAGTGCACAAGTGGTGGTTATGGACTTGCTATATTATCTGCAAGACTCTTCAATGGTGATTGTGTACCTGCACAGTCACAACAGATGGCTGCTGTCCATCTCCACAAGGACTACAGTGGGTCTGCATCTTTGATGACCCACCAATACCATTATCTCTACAAGGACTACAGTGGGTCTACACCTTTGCTGACTCACCAGCACCATAATTTCTACAAGGACTGCAGTCGGTCTGCACCTCTGGTGGCCCACCAATACCGTAATCTCTACCAGGACTACAGTGGGTCTGCTCTGTGATGACCTACCTACCAATATTCTTCAAAACTTCGAATGACTCTGCTGTGGGTTTGCTCTGTTGTGGCGCATTATCTGTCTGCATGTCGAGAGTCAGCACTGTCTTTCCGTTGGAAGGACAACACTACTTCTTCAAGACTGCATGGAAATCCACTACTTCTGTGTGCATTTTCTTTTACTGCTCAGACTTTGAGAAAAACACTGCAATTTTACTGTGACGAATGATGAGGACTGTCTTTATGGACTGTGAGAAAATTTTAGCTTTTGACCAACATTGTATCAATAAGTGTGTGCATTTGATATCTTTGTTATTGTAATTATGAAAAATTTTATCAAATCATTATTGGCCACTGCCCAAAACAATTTGTAAAATTTTTTGTGGGGAGCATGGGGGCTATGTAAGTAGGCTGTTTAGGTTTTTTTATTGGTAACGCCACCTCTGTATAAAAATCACTGGCTGTGCTGTGTGCAGTCTGTGTCTAGTTTGCATTGTTGTCTGCCATTATAGTGTTGGGCAGCGGCAGCTGGATGTGAACTGCGCGTAGCGTTGCGGAGTTGGAGGTGAGCCGCCAGCAGTGGTGGATGTGCGGAGAGAGATGGCGGAGTTTTGAAATTTTTCATGAACTGCTATATATATTATGACTGTTAAGGTAAATACATTGTTTGGTCTCTATTAAAATCTTTCATTTGCTAACTATGCCTATCAGTAGTTAGTGCCTTCTGTAGTTTGAATCTTTTATTTAGCTGGCAGTAGTGGCGCTCGCTGTATTGCAGTAGTTCGAGTAACCAAGATTTTTGTGAGGTAAGCGATTTGTGAAACGTATAGTTTAATGTTAGTCAGGGCCATTCATTTGTAGGGTTGTTGAAAGTCAGATTGCGTTGCGCTAAAATAAAAAATATTGTGTGTCAGTTTAAGCACAGTCTTGTACAATTTTTCAAAAGGGGACGTTTCAGCATTGGGTCACAGCTTTCCACCCGTCGCTTCGTCGCATCCCACACATTTCCGATTGGTGATATGGCGGGTCACCTCAAAAGGTTGACATCCGGTAACACGAAGAAGGCACGTGTTCGTGCAGCAACATATGGTCGTGCAATGCTTTGCTCAAAAATGGCTTATCGGGTGTTGTGCAGAAAGGGTACAGCTACGGGTAGCAGGATGTCATTCATGTAGGCCAACTTGTCACAGTGCCCTGGACACTCGACAACTGTGATTTGTGGTTGCACTCAATAACACACCATGCCAAAATACCTTCAGTTGGCGCTATATGTATTATGCGAATGCAGTCACTGTGATGCCGTTGCTCCTGCGTGCGGCCAACCAAAATGCGGCCATCATTTTCGAGCAGTTCCTGGATTCATCCGGAAACGCTTTCTGATGCCATTCCTGCCCTCAATGACGGCGTTCGATACACGTTTCTGCACACTGATCAAATCTAGGAGAAGAAAAGGACGGCGTGCACGTAACTCAAGCCGTAATAAACGGTGCGGACAGTATTCCTGATTGTGTTACACAGTTCCACTCTTGCTCCAGAGTCGAGAAAGACACAGATCTGTTCTGAAAAGCCATTCGGATGAGATGTCGATCTTGTCGGTGGGGGGCCGGGGGGGGGGGGGGGTGGTGGGGGAGTGTGTCTGTGTGGTGCGACCTGACCCATCTCGTTGTGTTCTCTGGCCTTCCGTGAACCATTCTGCACACACCCGCTGCAGTGCCAAAAGACTTGGATCCATACTAGCTTTGATTTTCCGAATGGATGCATGACTTTCTCTCATGCCAATAATTCGGCCTCTTGCCAACTCACTGATTTCAAAATGGTTCAAATGGCTCTGAGCACTATGGCACAACATCTGAGGTGATCAGTTCCCTAGAACTTAGAACTACTTAAACCTAACAAACCTAGGGACATCACACACATCCATGCCCGAGGCAGGATTCGAACCTGCGACCGTAGCAGCAGCGCGGTTCCGGACTGAAGCGCCTAGAACCGCTCGGCCTCAGCGGCCGGCAACTCACCGATTTTGTGGTACGGTTTGCTCACACGTCTGCGGGGCATCCTGCACGTCTGCGCAGGTCACTCTGATCCATTACTTTCGGTTTATAGCGACAACGAGAGCCGCAGGCACGTTTCATCAATAGGTGGCATTGCGCCGCGATATTGATGTTGACCTTGAACCAAGGGACCGACATGCTTCAAATGCTAATCATTTCTGCAGAACATACTAATGTGTATGTCCTGTGAATATGAACGCCCTATCTCTAGTTGTTCAAGGTGTTCTGTTCCTACTGAACATGAGTGTATTAGACAATTTCATTCCTTTTCCAGCAGTCTTTGGCTTATCTTCAAAGTAGGCATATAGAAGTTTACGTGGTAATTCTTAAAGAAAGTAGTTTCTCACTGGACAAGAGAAAACATATTGTTGTTGTGGTCTTCAGTCCAGAGACAGCTTTGATGCAGCTCTCCGTGCTACTCTATACTGTGCAAGCTTCTTCATCTCCCAGTACCTACTGCAACCTACATCCTTCTGAATCCGCTTAGAGTATTCATATCTTGGTTTCCCCCTACGATTTTTACCCCTCTCGCTGCCCTCCAGTACTAAATTAGTGTTCCCTTGATGCCTCAGAACATGTCCTACCAACCGGTCCCTTCTTCTTGTCAAGTTGTGCCACAAGTTTCTCTTCTCCCAAATTCTATTCAATACCTCCTCATTAGTTATGCAGTCTACCCATCTAATCTTCAGCATTCTTCTGCAACACCTCATTTCGAATGCTTCTATTCTCTTCTTGTGTACACTATTTATCGTCCATGTTTCACTTCCATACATGGCTACACTCCACAAAAGTTCCTTCAGAAACGACTTCCTGAAATTTAAATGTATACTCGATGTTAACTAATTTCTCTTCTTCAGAAACACTTTCCTTGCCATTGCCAGTCTACATTTTATATCCTCTCTACTTCGACCATCATCAGTTATTTTGCTCCAAAACTGCTACTTTAAGTGTCTCATTTCCAAATCAAATTCTCTCAGCATCACCTGACTACAATCCTTTATACTCCTTTTGATCTTGTTGATGTTCATGTTACATCGTCCTTTCAAGACACTGTCTATTCCGTTGAACTGCTCTTCCAGGTCCTTTGCTGTCTCTGACAGAATTACAATGTCACCGGCGAACCTCAAAGTTTTTATTTCTTCTCCATGGATTTTAATTCCTACTCTGTAGTTTTCGTTTGTTTCCTTTACTGCTTGCTGAACATACACATTGAATAACATCGAGGAAAGGCTACAACCCTGTCTCAGTCCCTTCAGAACGACTGCTTCCCTTTCGTGCACATCTACTCTTATAACTGCCTCCTAGTTTCTGTACAAATTGCAAATTGCTTTGCGGTCCCTGTATTTTACTCCTACCTCCTTCAGAATTTGAAAGAGAGTATTCCAGTCAACATTGTCAAAAGCTTTCTCTAAGCCTACAAATGCTAGAAACCGAGGTTTGCCTTTCCTTAGTCTGTCTAGAAATCGTAGGTGGTATTATTTCTAAGGTCCCGCGAATTGCTTCCATTGCTATTGATTTTTAATCACACTTTGCGATACCAGTGAATATTTGATTTTATTACTTTGTGATACACAGCTTTGTCTCTTGAGATACTGATTAACATTCGGGGTTGATGACTGAACGTCATTTCAACCTGCGTGAAACTCGAACAGATGCCATGCCGCGCGGGATTAGCCGTGCCGTCTCGGGCGCTACAGTCATGGACTGTGCGGCTGGCCCCGGCGGAGGTTCGGGTCCTCCCTCGGGCATGGGTGTGTGTGTTTGTCCTTACGATAATTTAGGTTAAGTAGTGTGTAAGCTCAGGGACTGATGACCTGAGCAGTCAAGTCCCTTAAGATTTCACACACATTTGAATATTTTGAACAGATGCCAACAAGTGCTCTGTTAAAAATTTTCACACTCTTTCCTTTGATGCAGAACAGCGAAATGGAGTAAGATGCGTTCTGCCTGAGCGCTCGAGAAACGCCGCTAAAAGCCACACGTCTGGCGCAGAGCCCTCGGTGTTACGCCGGCAGAGTGGGGGAGAGAGAGAGAGAGAGAGAGAGAGAGAGAGAGAGAGAGAGAGAGAGACAGTGACAGAGAGTGAGTGAGCCACCCCCTCCACCCCCGCCTGCGCCACGACGCCCGCTCCCACCCTTCCCGTCGGCCACCGTGGAGGGCGGCGCTCGGCCTGTGCCGTGTTGGCGGCCGGTGATCGCCGTCGGCGCCACGACGCCGCGAGATGAATCTGCGCCCGGCCCGCGAGGAGAGCCGGCGAGTTCTTTCCAATAAAGCGGCCATCGGCATTTCTCATCTGCCACTCCACGGCGGCGAGTAAAACCTGTAACGGCCGATAGTAACATTTATGTGCGCCCTGAAAAATGTGCTCCGACTTTAGCGCTCCGCCGTGCAGTGCCAGAGGAGAAAGACCGGTGCGGTGTAGCACCAGTGCAGCTGTATCCTCGGCCGCGGGATCGGCAGTGTGCGGCAGCTTTACGCCGCGTCCCACGGAGTCAGGCTGTCAGCGTATTATGGAAGAAGCAGCCTAGTACAAAAGATTACCAACCGACAGCCTGCACAGATCGTGTGAGGTAACTGACACTTTAAAAAAAATCGTACAAGATCGCAGTTTTCTTAGTTACCTCTTTTGTGTCGAAATACGTAATACAGGGTAAGCTTCCATTAAGTGTACCATCTGCACCATTTCTAAGGTTCCGTATCTCAACTGTTAAAAACGGGACTCTTACAGGCTCACGTTGTTGTATGTCCAGCTATTAAAAACCCTGTCTGTCAGGAGCAGATAGACATATCAAGCTGAAATCTATGTCAAATATTAGCGTCTGTGAGCCCTTAGCTATGTAGACATTTTACGCTTTTAAACCAATGCAACCAAAAGATACGGCGATGGAAGTCATATATTTTGTCACTCGCAAACTCAGTCATTATTAATTACAGACTAATTCCCATTGACTCAAAAGTAAGCGTTGTTGTTTTTGTTGTTGTGGTCTTCAGTCCTGAGACTGGTTTGATGCAGCTCTCCATGATATTTTTTTATTCTTGGCCACAATAATGCGTTCACTATGCTGTTTGTAGCAGCTTACCCGTACTCCTATTTTTTATTCATTATTAAACCTACTCCTGCATTACCCCTATTTGATTTTGTATTTATAATCCTGTATTCACCTGACCAGAAGTCTTGTTCCTTCTGCCACCGAACTTCACTAATTCCCACCATATCTAAACTGAATCTATCAATTTCCCTTTTTAAATTTTCTAACCTTTTTTTTTTTTTGGTCATCAGTCTACTGACTGTTTTGATGCGGCCCGCCACGAATTCCTTTCCTGTGCTAACCTCTTCATCTCAGAGTAGCACTTGCAACCTAAGTCCTCAATTATTTGCTTGTCGTATTCCAATCTCTGTCTTCCTTTACAGCTTTTGCCCTCTACAGCTCCCTCTAGTACCATGGAAGTCATTCCCTCACGTCTTAGCAGATGTCCTATTACCCTGTCCCTTCTCCTTATCAGTGTTTTCCACATATTCCTTTCCTCTCCGATCCTGCGTAGAACCTCCTCATTCCTTAACTTATAAGTCCACCTAATTTTCAACATTCGTCTATAGCACCACATCTCAAATGCTTCGATTCTCTTCTGTTCCGCTTTTCCCACAGTCCATGTTTCACTACCATGCAATGCTCTAACCCAGACGTACATCCTCAGAAACTTCTTCCTCAAATTAAGGCCGGTATTTGATATTAGTAGACTTCTCTTGGCCAGAAATGCCTTTTTTGCCATAGCGAGTCTGCTTTTGATGTCCTCCTTGCTCCATCCGTCATTGGATATTTTACTGCCTAGGTAGCAGAATTCCTTAACAATATTGACTTCGTCACCATCAATCCTGATGTTAAATTTCTCGCTGTTCTCATTTCTACTACTTCTCATTACCATCGTCTTTCTCCGATTTACTCTCAAACCATACTGTGTACTCATTAGACTGTTCATTCCGTTCAGTAGATCATTTAATTCTTCTTCGCTTTCACTCAGGATAGCTATGTCATCAGCGAATCGTATCATTGATATCCTTTCACCTTGTATTTTAATTCCACTCCTGAACCTTTCTTTTATTTTCATCATTGCTCCCTCGATGTACAGATTGAAGAGTGGGGGCGAAAGGCTACAGTCTTGTCTTACACCCTTCTTAATACGAGCACTTCGTTCTTGATCGTCCACTCTTATTATTCCCTCTTGGTTGTTGTACATATTGTATATGACCCGTCTCTCCCTATAGCTTACCCCTACTTTTTTCAGAATCTCGAACAGCTTGCACCATTTTATATTGTCGAACGTTTTTTCCAGGTCGACAAATCCTATGAAAGTGTCTTGATTTTTCTTTAGCCTTGCTTCCATTATTAGCCGTAACGTCAGAATTGCCTCTCTCGTCCCTTTACTTTTCCTAAAGACAAACTGATCGTCACCTAGCGCGTTCTCAATTTTCTTTTTCATTCTTCTGTATATTATTCTTGTAAGCTGCTTCGATGCATGAGCTGATAAGCTGATTGTGGATAATTCTCGCACTTGTCAGCTCTTGCCGTCTTCGGAATTGTGTGGATGATGCTTTTCCGAAAGTCAGATGGTATATCGCCAGACTCATATATTCTACACACCAACGTGAATAGTCGTTTTGTTGCCACTTCCCCCAATGATTTTAGAAATTCTGATGGAATGTTATCTATCCCTTCTGCCTTATTTGAGCGTAAGTCCTCCAAAGCTCTTTTAAATTCCGATTCTAATATTGGATCCCCTATCTCTTCTAAATCGACTCCTGTTTCTTCTTCTATCACATGAGACAAATCTTCACCCTCATATTCTTTCCACCTATGTGCTCTCTCCTCTGCATTTAACAGTGGAATTCCCGTTTCACTCTTAATGTTACCACCGTTGCTTTTAATGTCACCAAAGGTTGTTTTGACTTTCCTGTATGCTGAGTCTGTCCTTCCGACAATCGCATCTTTTTCGATGTCTTCACATTTTTCCTGCAGCCATTTCGTCTTAGCTTCCCTGCACTTCCTATTTATTTCATTCCTCAGCGACTTGTATTTCTGTATTCCTGATTTTCCCGGAACATGTTTGTACTTCCTCCTTTCATCAATCAACTGAAGTATTTCTTCTGTTACCCATGGTTTCTTCGTAGCTACCTTCTTTGTACCTATGTTTTCCTTCCCAACTTCTGTGATGGCCCTTTTAGAGATGTCCATTCCTCTTCAACTGTACTGCCTACTGCGCTATTCCTTATTGCTGTATCTATGGCGTTAGAGAACTTCAAACGTATCTCGTCATTCCTTAGTACTTCCGTATCCCACTTCTTTGCGTATTGATTCTTCCTGACTAATGTCTTTAACTTCAGCCTACTCGTCATCACTACTATATTGTGATCTGAGTCTATATCTGCTCCTGGGTACGCCGTACAATCCAGTATCTGATTTCGGAATCTCTGTCTGAACATGATGTAATCTAATTGAAATCTTCCCGTATCTCCCGACCTTTTCCAAGTATACCTCCCCCTCTTGTGATTCTTGAACATTGTAATCGCTGTTACTAGGTGAAACTCGTCACAGACCTCAATTAGTCTTTCTCCTCTTTCATTCATCGTCTCAAGCCCATATTCTCCTGTAACCTTTTCTTCTCCTCCTTCCCCTACAACTGCATTCCAGTCGCCCATGGCTATTAGATTTTCGTCCCCCTTTTCATACTGCATTACCCTTTCAATATCCTCATACACTTTCTCTATCTGTTCATCTTCAGCTTGCGACGTCGGCATGTATACCTGAACTATCGTTGTCGGTGTTGGTCTGCTGTCGATTCTGATTAGAACAACCCGGTCACTGAACTTTTCACAGTAACACACCCTCTGCCCTACCTTCCTATTCATAACGAATCCTACACCTGTTATACCATTTTCTGCTGCTGTTGATATTGCCCGATACTCATCTGACCAGAAATCCTTGTCTTCCTTCCACTTCGATTAACTGACCCCTACTATATCTAGATTGAGCCTTTGCATTTCCCTTTTCAGATTTTCTAGATTCCCTACCGCGTTCAAGCTTCTGACATTCCACGCCCCGACTCGTAGAACGTTATCCTTTCGTAGATTATTCAATCTTTTTCTCATGGTAACCTCCCCCTTGGCAGTCCCCTTCCGGAGATCCGAATGGGGGACCATTCCGGAATCTTTTGCCAATGGAGAGATCATCATGACACTTCTTGAATTACAGGCCACATGTCCTGCGGATACACGTTACGTGTCTTTAATGCAGTGGTTTCCATTGCCTTCTGCATCCTCATGTCGTTGATCATTGGTGATTCTTGCGCCTTCAGCGGCAATTTCCCACCCCTAGGACAAGAGAGTGCCCTGAACCTCTATCCACATCTCCGCCCTCTTTGACAAGGCCGTTGGCAGAATGAGGGTGACTTCTTATGCCGGAAGTCTTCGGCCGCCAATGCTGATTATTTATCAAAATTTAGGCAGTGGCGGGGATCGAACCCGGGACCGAAGACGTTTTTCATTATGAATCAAAGACGCTATCCCTAGAACACGGGTCTACCCCTTTTCTAACGTACCAACCCTATTAAGGGATCTGACATTCCACCTTCCGATCCGTAGAACGCCAGTTTTCTTCCTCCTGATAACGACGTCCTCTTGAGTAGTCCCCGCCCGGAGATCCGAATGGGGGACTATTTTACCTCCGGAATACTTTACCCAAGAAGCCGGCATCATCATTTAGCCATACAGTAAAGCTGGATGCCATCGGGAGAAATTACGGCCGTAGTTTCCCCTTGCTTTCAGCAGTTGGCAGTATAAGCACAGCAAGGCCGTTTTGGTTAGTGTTACAAGGCCAAATCAGTCAATCATCCAGACTGTGGCCCCTGCAACTACTGAAAAGGCTGGTGCCCCTCTTCAGGAACCACACGTTTGTCTGGCCTCTCAACAGATACCCCTCCGTTGTGGTTGCACCTAGAGTATGGCCATCTGTATTGCTGAGGCGCGCAAGCCTCCCCACCAACGGCCAGGCCCATGGTTCATGAGGGGAGGGGGGGGGGGGGATCGGTTGGTTAAAGACGGGACTCTTATATAGTCTCACGTTAAAAAGCCTTGTCTGTCAGGATCAGGTAGACATATCGAGCTGAAATTTATGTCAATTATTAGCGTCCGTGAGCCCATAGCTACTGAAACATTTTACGCTTTTAAACCAATGCAATCAAAAGATATTGCCATTAAGTCATATATTTTGAGACTCACGTACTCAGTCATCAGAATGTACAGGCTAATTCCCATTCACCCAAAAGTAAACGTAACAAGACTAAAAGTGACAAAAATAAAGATGGCAACACGTTTTCAATCTGGTTTCGCAGACGCCATGCTCAACGACTCACTGTGCTTTTGTTTATTGCTACTCTTCGTAAGCATTCTGCAAGCGCCTTTGAATATCTGTGATGCTTATGACAGCTCTCTACTTAGAGCTCATGTCCGTCACTGACGCCATTTTAAAGGGTGCCTATAGTGCCACCACCTTTTGGAACTTCATGAAACTATAGGGGCTGAAGCAGGAATATTCCAAATTGCCCCACAACAAATTCCGCATTTTTTCAACCTAAATTGGCCGAGTAATGAATGTATTGTATTATTTATTCAACGCCTCTGTGATGTGTTGCTTGATTGCTTGTTTTTTCGAATTATTTGTCAAGGAGTAGAACTAACGGTAATTTTTTTGTATAGATGGGTAAGGGAGGTTTACGACTGACCCAGAATCATGAAAACTGGCGAGAAGCAAGGTTTCACAGTACAAATGACGGACAAAATCAGAAAAGTGCTAATTTGTAATTTCACCACTGCTGACATTATTTTCCAAAGTTTTTGAGGTGATTTTCTCTAGAATACTATCTCACCCGAGCAAAAATAATATCCTCAGCAGTTCAAAGTTTGAAATTCAGAAGAGTTGCTCTACCGAGAGTGCCATTTATAGGTCAACGGGCCAAATTTTACTACCATTAAATAATAAAAGAGCGTCCGTTGGTTTATTTTGCAACCTAACTCGGTCAGCCCCCCTTCTAACAGCCGTGTACCGCAAGTCTCTAGATGAACGGAAGGTTCCAAATGATTGGAAAAGAGCACAGGTAGTTCCAGGTTTCAAGAAGGGTCGTCGAGCAGATGCGTAAAACTATAGGCCTATATCTCTGACATCGATCTGTTGCAGAATTTTAGAACATGTTTTTTGCACGCGTATCATGTCATTTCTGGAAACCCAGAATGTATTCTCTAGGAATCAAACATGGATTCCGGAAACAGCGATCGTGCGAGACCCAACTCGCTTTAATTGTTCATGAGACCCAGAAAATATTAGATACAGGCTCCCAGGTAGATGCCATTTTCCTTGACTTCCGGAAGGCGTTCGATACAGTTCCACACTGGCGCCTGATAAACAAAGTAAGAGCCTACGGAATATCAGACCAGCTGTGTGGCTGGATTGAAAAGTTTTTAGCAAACAGAACACAGCATGTTGTTCTCAATGGACAGACGTCTACAGACGCTAAAGTAACCTCTGACGTGCCACAGGGGAGTGTTATGGGACCATTGCTTTTCACAATATATATAAATGACCTAGCAGATAGTGTCGGAGGTTCCATGCGGCTTTTTGCGGATGATGCTGTAGTATACAGAGAAGTTGCAGCATTAGAAAATTGCAGCGAAATGCAGGAAGATCTGCAGCGGATAGGCACTTGGTGCAGGGAGTGGCAACTGACCTTTAACGTTGACAAATGTAATGTATTGCAAATACATAGAAAGAAGGATCCTTTAATGTATGATTATATGACAGTGAACAAACACTGGTAGCAGTTACTTCTGTAAAATATATGGGAATATGCGTGCGGAACGATTTGAAGTGGAATGATCATATAAAATTAATTGTTGGTAAGGCGGGTACCAGGTTGAGATTCGTTGGGAGAGACCTTAGAAAATGTAGTCCATCAACAAAGGAGGTGGCTTACATAACACTCGTTCGGCCTGTACATGAGTATTGCTCATCAGTGTGGGATCTGTACCGGGTCGGTTTGACAGAGGAGATAGAGAAGATCCAAAGAAGAGCGCCGCGTTTCGTCACAGGGTTATTTGGTAAGCAAGACAGCGTTACGGAGATGTTTAGCAAACTCAAATGGCAGACTCTGCAAGAGAGGCGCTCTGCATCGCCGTGTAGCTTGCTGTCCAGGCTTCGAGAGGGTGCGTTTCTGGATGAGTTATCGAATGTATTGCTTCCCCCTACTTAGAGCTCCCGAGGAGATCACGAATGTAAAATTAGAGAGATTCGAGCGCGCACGGAGGCTTTCCGGCAGTCGTTCTTCCCGCGAACCATACGCGACTGAAAGAGGAAAGGGAAGTAATGACAGCGGCACGTAAAGTGCCCTCCGCCACACACCGTTGGGTGGCTTGCGGAGTATAAATGTAGAGGTAGATGTAGAACTTGACTGTGTGAATCGCAAAATTCTCTTAGACACACTTAAGTTTTATGGGTCTGATGATATAGCCAACGAATGGATAATGTTATACGTAACCAAAAGAATGCAGAAATTTGTACTTAGTAATTCAACCAATGTAGTCTGGGGAGACTATTTTGACTGTGAAAATAACACGTACCATATCCCCCAAGGCTCAATTTTAGGTCCATTACTGTACTTCATATATGTAAAATATCTTCTGTCCGATGCACAAGCAGAGTTAGTTCTTTTCGCAGATCAGTCCAAGCATACATACAGAAAAGGAACAAATGGTGAACACTAATCTCACTGACCGCTTTTCTGCGAATGGTCTCACCCTCAATTTTAAAAGGAACAACATTTTCAGTTCAGCGCATCTTAGGATATTACGCCAATGACAACTAACACATACTGAGGAAATAATAAACAGGACGGAAACTTCAGAATTCTTAGGTGTCTATATTGGCGAGAATCTAAATTGGGAAAAGCACATTTTGGAACTCCTAAAACAATTTATTTCAACCACATCTGCACTTAGAATCATCGCAAATCTTGGGGAGAAGCAAGTAATAAAGATGATATATTTTATATATTTTCATTGACAGTATCACATGAAATAATGCTATGGGGTAACTCATCTTTAAGAGAGAGTCTCCTTTGCTCAAAAACGTGTTGTAAAAATAATATGTTTACTCAGCCATGATCAATAAGTAGACATCTGTTTAAGGAGTTGGGTGATCTGACTACTGTTTCACACTATATTAAATCCCTCACGAAGACTGTTGCAAAATAATGCACTGCAGTTCAAAAGCAACACTGATGTACATGATTAAAAATTCCATAAGGAAAAATGACATTCATTACTCCACATTATTGTTGCCTTTACCACAAAAACAGCGCACATTATCGCTACTACAATTTTTCGCTAGCTTTCCCAGTGGTATAAAATGTCTGACAGACAGCAAAGCAAAATATCAAAACAAACCGAAAAAGTTTCTCGTAGGCAGCTACTTCTACTCTGCAGAAGAATTTTTGATGTTGTAAAGCAAAATAGGTTTCCGGTGGAAACTACTAACTCATATCTGCATATTTAAAAATTAAAGAAACTAGTGAATGAATAACAAACTTATAAATTATCAGGAATGTAAAACGGCACACTCCACATCATTACAAACTATCATGGAAATCATCCATGGAACATGAGACTACTTAACTGATAAGGTACAACAAGAGGTATTACAAGCATGGAATTACGAGGCAGTGGGATGCTAATTAATTTTACAACCCGTGACAATGGGTACGACATTCACTCTTCCAGCTATTTTCACTGGAAGAATTGTCGTAAATCTGTCACAACCTACGTTGCATTGGCTGGAGAAGCTGTTAGATGCATTGCTAGATCCGGAACATAACCTTTCCAAGTGAGACCTTATGACCAGATCTCCTACATTCCATAGACGAATTCAAGACGTCGCAGAACCGACAAATCATTATGAAGCACATGTTTCAACAGGTAACAAATGTCACGTGAAGGAGCACCAGACAGTTCTGACCATTAGTGTCACACATTCTAGCACTGTGCTGGTTCTGCATCTACTGTAAGCGAAAAACCGTAACCCTCCCCTCCTGCCTTGAACCATCTATGCACGAAATACCTGCAGAACAGTTTACTAACTAAAGTAAGGATGGAAACGACAGAACTAGAGTAATGAATTACGTAAGCAAGGAAGAGTGCTTGAGATTGTCAATTATAATATGGTTACGTGTGGAATGTGAAAAGTAATTGTATCTGTGTATTAATAGTAATTTGGAGTCAATGTGTCCTTGTAAAAAATATGAGTACCCTGCACTGAGTTAAGGAAGTGAGATTTTAGAATTAAGAGCCTAATTGAGGAGCCATGTGCTTCAAACCAGATGGAATGATTGAAGATCCAGAACCTAGTATAAATTGTATTCTACATATGAATGCTAAGACTGCTGCAGAGGCAGCTCAGTGAGTTCTGAAGCAGATTTCTTAAAGGTTGGGTAATGTTACACAGACAGAAAAATTTCAAAGATCTCCCCCCAATGATGCCAGATGCAGAGTAAAATGGATCAATGGCCAGGCAGAATTCCAGCAAGGAAAAACCTCAGACAGTGCTCCAGCAAACACAGAAGCTATTATGACACCCTGAACATTCTCAGCATCCGAGGAAGCAATGTGACAAAATGAGGTCATTATGACAATTGGATATCATCATAATGATGACTGTGCAAAGTGTCGCTAAAAAGCTTAAGTTCGACGCAAGAGTATCTATTCGGTTTTTCGGATGTAGCACAAAAGAGCCTCTGAAATGTGAAGTTGTGAAGTACGTATGTGACCAAAAGGCCTGACCAAACACAGAAACCATAACCAAAGACACCATTGCCACCTCACAGAGCAGAGCACAGAAGTTCATTCTGTATAAATACTACTTCGGTTATGGGGGAGCTCTATTCAGTTTTCAGCGATCTTGTCAGTCCACCCTCTTCTCAGCCAGATGCCTACGACCTTCTATGGAGCAGCAAGTCCCGTCTGGAGAGACTTGGTCTCTGTGGACTACAGTGCTGACTCCCATGCCAAGACTGACATGAAGTTGTGGCTGCCGCGGTCTGGAGCAGATCAGCACCATCACCACGTGGGCAGACGACTGCTGCTGCCCAGTGCCATTTCTGTTGCAGACTGCGATGGAGCCAGGTTGGCTCCCTCTTAATAGAGGGCCACAGTACTTCTCTGCATTGATTCGTGTACTCAGAGCAGAACTGGTAGATACCTTCCCTGTGTGCAGTCTAGGGGTCACGGCTGCCATGGCTCGAACTATAAAAATGGCTGTGCATTCGGCCAGGGAATTGTGATCAGGCAATGTTGAGCAATGGATGTAAGTCAACAGTGTTTCAACGTTGTTCTGTCACAAAGGACTATGGAGCAATATCTCTAAATCAAGTCTTCGGGTCCTTCCCAATTCTCTATTGAACAATTGAAGAGTGTGTGGAGACAAAACCAACGATGCTTTGACAGTTGTAGAAACTAGATTCAAATGCGAAATTTGGTGGTGTCAGTTAGAACCTATCATAAAACGACACAGAGAAGAAATTCGAATGAAGCGCCAATGCTTTAACGACATAACCAACATTAAAATCAACGTGAGGTGCGAGTTCAACATCTTCCCGGAGAAGAACTTAAGTGACAGTTTCGCATGGCGTTATGAACTTTATATGCATTGTACACGTGAAGCATTTGACTTTTCTTAAACTTTTATATACCCAGGCTCGAAAGTTTTTGAATTGAAAGGATGAATACTGATGGTTCCAAATTATAGCAGGGAGAAATCGTAGGATATGCCACAAAAACAAATTTCCAGGATGTTTCAAATAAAAACTTTGATTCTTTTCTACAGCAGCTGTAACTGACCTGAAAATAGCTAAATTCCTGCAGGTTTGCAAGTTCCTCGTTCCGTGCGATTCGATGTCTATTTTACGATCTGTGCGGTATAAGAAATTTCAAAACAAGCAACCTCATCTCCACAGCCAGTTGGCAGTACACTCAAAGTAAGGCGGCAGAATTCCTGTGGATTTATTTAATGCCTGTCCGACGTCATTCGTAATGGAGAAGTCAATATTATCTACTCTCTACAATTAAATGCCTGGAAGAGGGTTCAACGAAACAGCTTCAAGCTATTTCCCTATCGTCCCACTCCTGAACGGGGAAAACGAACACGTAAATCGTTCGCTGTGAGCTCTGTTTCCTCTAATTTCATTATGATGAGTATTTCTCTCTATCTAGGGAGCACCAACAAAATATTTTCGCATTCAGAGGAGAAAGCTGGTCATTGAAGCATCGGGAAAAATTCCATCCACAGCTAAAAATGCTTTTGTTTGAATGATTGCCACCCTAACTCGTGTATCATGTCCGTGACACTCTGTTCTCTGCTCTTCTTTTAACTTTTTTCATGTCCTCCGTCTGTCCTATCTGATGAGACTCCCACATTGCGCAGTAATACTCCCAAAGAGGCGGGACAAGCACACTGTAGGCAGTTTCTTTAGTAGACCTGTTGTATCTTCTACATATTCTGCTAATGAATCGTTAGATTTGAGTGATTTATAGCGTAACCGTAATTTAACGGATTCCTTTCAGTACTCATGTGGATGGCTCCCTCTTTTCATAGTTAAGCGTCAATTGACACTTATCTCACAATAACGTTATCTTGTCCTAATTATTTTGCAGTTGCTTTGGTCGCCTCATGACTTAAAGATATGGAAAATGGTAAATCTGCACACAATCAAAGAAGGCCGCTCAGATGGTAAATCTGCACACAATCAAAGAAAGCCGCTCAGATTGTTTCCGAAATCGTTTACATGTTTGAGGAACACTTTCTTGGGAAAAGCTAGGTGTCAATTCAGTTTATCCCGATGACTTTCCGTGAGTTACCACGGACTGTGACCTTCCTGACAAGAAATCACGAATCCAGTGGCACAATTGAGACGAACTCCGTGGCACGTAATTTCATTAGAAAAGTCTTGCTGAAGCTACCATAAAATCCTGAATCTCAAGTTTCTGCTTCCTATATTGTTTCGCCTGGCCACACAAAATGTGTTACAACAATGACGTGAGGAGTGGAACGTATTTCAGTTATTAAGGAAAAGATACCATATTATGCCTGTGTTCAGCCCGTTATTCAACGTAGACCCTGGTTTCATTGTGTTCTCCCACCCATATGGGTTATATCCACTATCTATCGCATGGGACAACCACAGAAGTTTTCCGATGAACCTTCACCGCACTGGAATTATCAGAAATGTGACTGCACTAACGCTTCAGAAGTTAACATCAGTCAAATACTCTTTGCATGTGCACAGTGGGAGAGGATTAGACAGTAGTGTTTGGCATCTGAGAGAAGAATTTCCGACGAGGGCCGACATTCTACCTTCCTAATTCAACATGTAATAACGAGATTTATAAATTTTTATTTGCAGCCAAGGTGCTGTTGCAGCAATAACGCAGCCGTGGAAGCTACGTCAACAATCGTAACATGTTAATATGTACTTTTGACGTACAGTTACGTCAACTTAGTTATTAAACATTTGTAAAACTAATGTTATTACTCCTTTTCTTCTTATTTCTTAAATTTCTGGTTCCAGCACAGCTTTATTTCTCAAACGACTATGCACGATTTTACGTATCTCAGATACATTATTTTCTCAAATGTGTCTATTAATATTTGTGCCTCAGCAGCACTGCTAATCGTTAATATTGCGATATTGTTCGTCTATCATTTGCTTTAAATTAACCACATCTGTTGTTCAGTATTTTACGTACATATCAATCAGCACTTCCCTCAAGAAGTCCTTTCCTAATCTGGATCTGTGTGCTGCCATAATACTTCATTAATTTATGTTTCATAGTGCATTTCACTAAATACCTTTTAGCAGGTTATTAGCCGTTAGATGCTGAATGCTAAATCTGACGCGTGATTTCCCAGACTACATCTATCCAGTGTTCGTGAATGAGAGCACTTAGCGACTTAAAAAAACTGTACACTTTTTTGAAACCCTAACGATTTTTTTTCTCGTAGACAACCCCTACAAAACGACAAAATGAAAAACGTTTATCGGATACCGCTTTTCCGCTGTTCATACAGTAAAAGTACCGCATCAGGCATTGTTTAAAAATGTATTACTTCTTTACTACTAACTGTATTCGCGAATCATTTATACCACTGAATGTAGGTGTACAATTGTATCACTGTAAAACACATGGTACAGGAGATATGATGTCAAACTATGAGACTCGTGAAAAACTGTCGCATCATGTATAACGTTTCAACATATTACTTCTTTGCTGCTAATTCTGTTTGCCATAAATTTCGCAGTCAGTATCCACATATGCCGCTGAATGTACCTACAATATTATATCATTGTATGATACATAGTTCAGGAGGTATGACGTCATGGTTAAGCACCAAACCAGATGCTGCGTGGTATGGGCGTGGACCCACAGAAACGAAATAAACAACGGGGAAACGGCTGGACTCTCCGCTAGTAAGTAAGTAATAAAATCTCCAAGCGCTGAGTCACCTTTCTACACCCTTCCGGCGCCTGGACTGGACGCCAGAGGCGTGTGGAAGGGTAGAAGGACGGATCCTCCAAATTACAGACCAATATCCTTAACATCGGTTTGTTGCAGGATTCTCGAACATATTCTCAGTTCGAATATAATGAATTTCCTTGAGACAGAGAAGTTGCTGTCCATGCATCAGCACTGCTTTAGAAAGCATCGCTCCTGCGAAAGGCAACTCGCCCTATTTTCACATGATGTCTTGCGAACTATGGATGAAGGGTATCAGACGGATGCCATATTCCTTGGCTTTCGGAAAGCGTTTGACTCGGTACCCCACTGCAGACTCCTAACTAAGGTACGAGCATATGGTTCCCAAGTATGTGAGTGGCTCGAAGACTTCCTAAGTAATAGAACCCAGTACGTTGTCTTCGATGGTGAGTGTTCATTGGAGGTGAGGGTATCATCTGGAGTGCCCCAGGGAAGTGTGGTAGGTCCGCTGTTATTTTCTATCTACGTAAATGATCTTTTGGATAAGGTGGATATCAATGTGCGGCTGTTTGCTGATGATGCTGTGGTGAACGGGGAGGTGTCGTCGTAGAGTGACTGTAGGAGGAAACAAGATGACTTGGACAGGATTTTTGATTGGTGTAAAGAATGGCAGTAGCAGCTAACTCTAAATATAGATAAATGTAAATTAATGCAGATGAATAGGAAAAAGAATCCCGTAATGTTTGAATACTCCATTAGTAGTGTAGCGCTTGACCGTCACGTGGGTTAAATATTTGGGCGTAACATTGCAGAGTGATATGAAGTGGGACAAGCATTTAATGGCAGTTGTGGGGAAGACGGATAGTCGTCTTCGGTTCATTGGTAGAATTTAGGGAAGATGTGGTTCATCTGTACAGGAGACCGCTTATAAAACACTAATACAACCTCTTCTTGAGTACCGCTCGAGCGTTTGTGATCACTATCAGGTCGGATTGAGGGAGGACATAGAAGCAATACAGAGGCGGGCTGCTATATTTGTTACTGGTAGGTTTGATCATCACGCAAGTGTTACGAAAATGCTTCAGGAACTCGGGTGGAAGTCTCTAGAGGAAAGGAAGCGTTCTTTTCGTGAATCGCTACTGAGGAAGTTTAGAGAACCAGCATTTGTGGCAGACTGCAGTACAATTTTAATCCCGCCAACTTACATTTCGCGGAAAGACGACAAAGATAAGATAAGAGAGATTAGGGCTCGTACAGAGGCATATAGGCAGTCATTTTTCCCTCGTTCTGTTTGGGAGTGGAACAGGGAGAGAAGATGCTAGTTGTGGTACGAGGTAACCTCCGCCACGCACCGCATGGTGGATTGCGGAGTATGTATGTAGATGTAGATAGTAATTAAACTGGTCTTATCAGAAGAATACCATGATCCACATATAATGCTTAATATCCTGTAACACTTGCTTTGCATAAATGTCTCCTGTCCTATAGCAAAATCATTCATGTTATTCCTAAACCTGAAACTTTCCTCGTGCGCACGTGTGACTAACAAAACATTGAGTCTGTCAAAACTGCGAGGAGAGAAATTACCCGTGTCTATTAGGATGATGGCCATGTTTGTAAACTGGCACACTGTGTGAAATCCTGACACATACTGAAAAAGGTATTGACGAAGTATACGTGGTACCGCAGTGAATACCGGATGTGGAACACCAGTTTCGAATGAGGTGAAAGGTGAAAGTCGGCTGTACAAATACGTCAGAGCTGAATTACACGCTTCTGTGGGTACTTCACAGTTTGAATGAATAAGCATGTCATGGAGATTCTGCGTGAAAGCTCGTCGAACGGCGACGTGTATTGAGTATTCGAGCACAGGCACTAAGCATTCAACGGATAAATCGGATTTGGTGAGGCCCTGAATGTTACTTCGCTTTTTTTTTCAGATACTCAAAAGGCAGGAGTTTGTCGGGAAGTAGTGGTGAATAAACTGATGACCAATGATACGCCGCGCTGGGTAGCCGCGCTTTCTAAGGCGCCTTGTCACGGTTCGCGCGGATCCCCCAGTCGGAGGTTCGAGTCCTCGCTCGGGCATGTGTATGTGTGTTGCCCTTAACATAAGTTATCTAAAGTCAGATTAAGTATTGTGTAAGCCCAGGGGCCGATGACCTCAGCAGTTTGGTCCCTTAGGAACTTGCTAGAGAAATTTACCAATGATAAATTGGCTATAGTACTAAGGTATATCTTCTCGAAAACTATTCATACCGCATTTGAACCAATATCCATGCTACGTTAAATTATACTGATATCGTAAGAACTTCAGCAAAACAGCTCGTATGCATTATTATACATTAATCTTTTCCCGATCGACAGAAGAGATAGATGTGTAGCCTATCCTTTTCCTTACCACATATCACGTACCAGCTTCTTTTAGTAAAACTTTCAAGCTTCATAGTTCGCATTCTTGCATCTTGGTTAAGACTGCAACCGGAATACAGAGTTCATAGCAAGGACTGCAGTAATCCGAGGAACATACTTTTTTTTTTTTTTTTTTTTTTGCTCCAATTACAGCTATATTGAGACAAATTGGAAGGGTAAACTGACTGTGTATGCTAAACTTACGACACTGCAACAATGCTGCCACATATTTTTTCAGTGAATTAATTCTGTAATTTGAAATAATTTTGTGTATGGATATGTATTCATTTTTGTCAGTATTCAGTATTTAAACACCATAATATAATTATGAAAAATCAGTCAAAATATAACATTGTAAAAACAGTGTAGGATAAATGCTGGCAAAGTTAGATACGTTCGTATTGTATAGAATCCAAACTATCTGTTTCAAAGCTGCCAATAATATCGTTGGCTGCGACTGTATGCAGAGTCAGTAGAAGAGAGGCAGTCGTAAGTATCCTGAGCTGCAGAAAGGACGCATAGTGCTGGCGCTCAAAGACGTAATGAAGTGTGTTTCCGAATTAGTGTTTTAAGCATGGAAAGGCATTGTGAAAGATTGAGCGAACACATCTCTGTGCACAGTACAAAGCATATAACAAGGACAGGTACTTCAAGAAGAGTACTGTGTGGAGAAAATTATTAAAAGCTTCTCGTTGTTGAAGCAGAGGCTGTTGCCGATAATTATTATAATGAAACGCCATCTGCAACTCGCCACGAAGTAACATCAAGCCAGCTATCTTTTTAGTCATGAACACGGCTTGTCCATTGAATATTACGGTGATTTTTAATGGAATTATAAACACGGTCAACGCTACTGATTTTCCCAGCTCATTAAATATCTACAGGGTCCTATCCCTTCATCATTGTTACTGAGACAATCATAACTGAAAAAGCTAAAGTTATCTCAACAGAGAGAAAATTAATAATATTTACAGTTAACTTAAATCAAGCAGTCATATTGAATGTTCTTTGTGCATTGTGATGCTCTTGCTGCATTTCATATATGGCTAAGTAAAGACGCTGCAACTGTATATCACAGCACTGGAGCTACAGAAAATACGAGGTGAAACAAAATAGTAATAAACTGGTCGCTGGAATGAGGAACAGGGGAAGTGAACATATTCCTCGGCATTACATCATGCACCGAGAAGAGAAACAGAAAGAGACGACTGATGACAAAAACTCTCTAGGCCAATGAAGCGCTGATGATGCTGGTAAGAAGATAAGGACAATAAAACTTTAGTTGGCACCAACAAAACTATTGAAGTAGTCATGGCGAAAATCAGTAGTAGTTGTAAGTTTGTGTGTGTGTGTGTGTATGTGTGTCTGTGTGTGTGTGTGTGTGTGTACGTACGTGCACGTGCGCGCGGGTATGTATGTGAATCTGTGTGCGAGCGCGCGAACTCGTCTTTCAGTGATAAGACATAATGTACAGCATAAAGTCAAACATCCACTGCAAAAATTCACCGCAAAAACTGGCAAAAGTAATAATAGACGTTATTTAAAAAATACAGATGATGCCGTCGTTTGCGCCTAGCAAAATCATCGGAAGATCGAAACGAATTGGAAAATGATTTAGGTACGATGTCCCTATAGTGCGAAAACTGTCCACTGACTCTAATAGACTGAGGTGACCAAAGACAAGGGACACCTCCTAATATCGTGTCGGACTTCCTTTTGCCCCGCGTAGTGTAGTAACTTGACGTGATGTGGATTCAACAAGTCGTTGGCAGTCAGTTCCCTGCAGAATTACTGAGTCGTGGTTTCTCTATAGCCACCCATAATTGTGAAAGTCTTGCTGGTGCAGGAGTTTGAGCGCTAACTGACCTGTCGACTGTGTCCCGTAAATGGTCCATGGGATCTGGGTAGCTGAATCATTAACTCGAAGTGTGCAGAATGTTCTTCAAATCAATCGCGAGCAACTGTGGCATGTTGTAATGGCACATTTTCATTTATATATATGCCATCGTTGTTTGGGAACATGAAATCCATTAATGGCTTCATGCCCCAAATAGCCTAAGATAACCATTTTTAGTCAATGATAGGTCCTGTTGGACCAGAGGTCACAGTCGGTTCGATGTAAACACAGCCAAGACCATTATGGCGCCACACCAACTCGCACGGTGTCTTGTTGACTTGGGTCCACGGCTTCGTGGGGTCTGTGCCACACTCAAGTCCTGCCAAGAGCTCTTACCAACTGTGACTGACAAACCACGGTTATCCAGTTCTCCAGGGTCTAACCGATATGGTCAAGAGCGCAGAGGAGGTGCTGCAGGCGATGTAGTGATGTAAACAAAGGCACTCGTGTCAGTCGCCTGCGGCCATAGCCCATTAACGTCAAATTCTGCCGGATTGTCCTAACGGGTAGGTCCGTCACGCTTCACGTAGTGCTGACAACTCTACACAAACGCCGCTGCTATCGGTTGTTAATACCACAGGGTTGTGCGTGGTGAGGGGTAACGTACGATATTTAGTATTTTCGGCACACTCTTGACACTGGTGATCTCGGGATACCGAATTCCCTAAGGATTTCCGAAATGGAATACACCAAGCAGCTAGGTTCCGCGTTCAGAGTCTGATAATTCAAAAATCTACATCTACATTTATACTCCGCAAGCCACCCAACGGTGTGTGGCGGAGGGCACTTTACCTGCCACTGTCATTACCTCCCTTTCCTGTTCCAGTCGCGTATGGTTCGCGGGAAGAACGACTGTCTGAAAGCCTCCGTGCGCGATTTAATCTCTCTAATTTTACATTCGTGATCTCCTCGGGAGGTATAAGTAGGGAGAAGCAATGTATTCCATACCTCATCCAGAAACGCACCCTCTCGAAACCCGGACAGCAAGCTACATCGCGATGCAGAGCGCCTCTCTTGAAGAGTCTGCCACTTGAGTTTGTTAAACATCTCCGTAACGCTATCACGGCTACCAAATAACCCTGTAACGAAACGCCCCGCTCTTCTTTGGATCTTCTCTATCTCCTCCGTCAACCCGATCTGGTACGGATCCCACACTGATGAGCAATACTCAAGTATATGTCGAACGAGTGTTTTGTAAGCCACCTCCTTTGTTGATGGACTACATTTTCTAAGGACTCTCCCAATGAATCTCAACCTGGTACTCGCCTTACCAACAGTTAATTTTATATGATCATTCCACTTCATATCGTTCCGCACGCATATTCCCATATATTTTACAGAAGTAACTGCTACCAGTGTTTGTTCCGCTATCATACAATCATACAATAAAGGATCCTTCTTTCTATGTATTCGCAATACATTACATTTGTCTATGTTAAGGGTCAGTTGCCACTCCCTGCACCAAGTGCCTATCCGCTGCAGATCTTCCTGCATTTCGCTACAATTTTCTAATGCTGCAACTTCTCTGTATACTACAGCATCATCCGCGAAAAGCCGCATGGAACTTCCGACACTATCTACTAGGTCATTTATATATATTGTGAAGAGCAATGGTCTCATAACACTCCCCTGTGGCACGCCAGAAGTTACTTTAACGTCTGTAGACGTCTCTCCATTGAGAACAACATACTGTGTTCTGTTTCCTAAAAACTCTTCAATCCAGCCACACAGCTGGTCTGATATTCCGTAGGCTCTTACTTTGTTTATCAGGCGACAGTGCGGAACTGTATCGAACGCCTTCCGGAAGTCAAGAAAAATAGCATCTACCTGGGAGCCTGTATCTAATATTTTCTGGGTCTCATGAACAAATAAAGCGAGTTGGGTCTCACACGATCGCTGTTTCCGGAATCCATGTTGATTCCTACATAGTAGATTCTGGGTTTCCAAAAACGACATGAAACTCGAGCAGAAAACATGTTCTAATATTCTACAAGACATCGACGTCAGAGATATAGGTCTATAGTATTGCGCATCTGCTCGACGACCCTTCTTGAAGACTGGGACTACCTGTGCTCTTTTCCAATCATTTGGAACCTTCCGTTCCTCTAGAGACTTGCGGTACACGGCTGTTAGAAGGGGGGCAAATGGTTCAGATGGCTCTGAACACTATGGGACTTAAGTTGTGACGTCGTTAGTCCCCTAGACCTAGAACTACTTAAACCTAACTAACCTAAGGAGATCACGCACATCCATGCCCGAGGCAGGATTCGAACCTGGACCAAAGCAGCAGCTCGGTTCCGGACTGAAGCGCCTAGAGTCACTCGGCCACAACGGCCGGCTCTGATAATTAACGTCGTGTGGCAATAATCATGTCGGAGACCTTTTCACTTGAATCACCTAAGTACAGATGACAGCTCCGTTAGTGCGCCGCCCCTGTATGTCTTGTGGAGGCGACACTACCGCCATCTGTGTATGTGTGTATCGCTATCGCACGAATTTTGTCACCTGAGTGTAATGAAAAGTGTGAGATCATCCACCTGAATGATAAAAGGAATCGGTTAGATTTCATTTACACGATAAATCACAAAAATCTAAAGGCTGTCAATTCAACTAAATGCACCGGGTTTATAATTACGAAGAAGTTATACTGGAATGATTACATAGAAATCTTGGGAGGAAGAGGAATCAAATGCCCCGTTTTATCGGTAGAACCCTTAGAAAATGCAAGAAGTCGACTAAAGAGGCTGTCTACACTACACTTGTCCGTCAGCCGCTAGCGTGTAGGTGAGGGATATGGGATTGTTGGAGGACATGTAAAAAGCTGAAAGGAGGCCAGCTTGTCTTGGGTTAGCGTGAAAGCGGTGAGAGAGTGTGACGGTTATGATAAGCGAGTTAGGGGTGGCAATAATTAAAGGAAATACGTTTTTCATTTCGGCAGGTTCTTTACACGAAAGTTCAATCACCAAATTTCTCCTCCGAGTGAAAAAGTATTTTACTGACACTCATCCCAGTAGGAGGGAAACGGTCATGCCAATGCACTAAGAGACGTCAGAGCTCGCACCGGAAGATTTAACTGTTCCTTTTTCCAACGCGCTGTTCGGGAGTGGAACGGTAGAGGAACAGTATGAAGATGAACCCTTTGCTAGGTACTGAAATGTGAATTGCATGGTAATGAAGTAGACATGGATAAAGCTGTAAGTGCCCTCGGTGATCAAGGTGTATTTCGTTTGTGTAAAAGTCGTGAACAGACAGCTACGGCGCGACAGCTTACAAGGGCTAGAGAGAGCTCTGCTGGAGCGACCTGGAGAGCGCGGGATTAATTTTGGAGCGCCGCAGAGCTGGCCGTACTCGGCGCTGCGCTGCGCTGCGCGGTGCAAAATGCATCGCGCCGCTGGACCGGCCCGCCCTTCCACGTGAGGGCCGTAAAACCGGCAGCTGCCGACCTGGAGCTGGAACTGGAGCTGGAAGTGGAGCCGGCCAGCGGCCTGAATTATTGCCGGCGCTGGCTCTCGCTGCAGCCTGCAGGCGGCGGCCGGCAGCTCCGCCGTACACGAGGCGCCGTCCAGCCGCTGAGCAGGGGGAGGGGGAAGAGGCGCTGTGTGCGTCTGCAGGTTCCACTCAAGGTCAGCCCTTCTACCTTGTTACCTTGCGTCATGCTCCTCTCTTTATTATATTCTCATTCGACGTTTCGACTTCTCTGCTTGCTCCTTCTTCAGGCTCTTATGGTATTTCCGGTTTTTTTTTTTTTTTTTTTTTTTTTTTGTCATCAGTCTACTGACTGGTTTGATGCGGCCCGCCACGAATTCCTTTCCTGTGCTAACCTCTTCATCTCAGAGTAGCACTTGCAACCTACGTCCTCAATTATTTGCTTGACGTATTCCAACCTCTGTCTTCCTCTACAGCTTTTGCCCTCTACAGCTCCTTCTAGTACCATGGAAGTCATTCCCTCATGTCTTAGCAGATGTCCTATCATCCTGTCCCTTCTCCTTATCAGTGTTTTCCACGTATTACTTTGCTCTACGATTCTGCGTAGAACCTCCTCATTCCTTAACTTATCAGTCAACCTAATTTTCAACATTCGTCTATAGCACCACATCTCAAATGCTTCGATTCTCATCTGTTCCGGTTTTCCCACAGTCCATGTTTCACTACCATACAATGTTGTACTCCAGACGTACATCCTCAGAAACTTCTTCCTCAAATTAAGGCTGGTATTTGATATTAGTAGACTTCTCTTGGCCAGAAATGCCTTTTTTGCCATAGCAAGTCTGCTTTTGATGCCCTCCTTGCTCCGTCCGTCATTTCTACTACTTCTCATTACCTTCGTCTTTCTCCGATTTACTCTCAAACCATACTGTGTACTCATTAGACTGTTCATTCCGTTCAGCAGATCATTTAATTCTTCTTCACTTTCACTCAGGATAGCAATGTCATCAGCGAACCGTATCATCGATATCCTTTCACCTTCTATTTTAATTCCACTCCTGAACATTTCCTTTATTTCCATCATTGCTTGCTCGATGAGATTGAAGAGTAGGGGCGAAAGCTACAGCCTTGTCTTACACCCTTCTTGATACGAGCACTTCGTTCTTGATCGTCCACTCTTATTATTCCCTCTTGGTTGTTGTACATATTGTATATGACCCGTCTCTCCCTATAGCTTACCCCTACTTTTTTCAGAATCTCGAACAGCATGCACCATTTTATATTGTCGAACGCTTATTCCAGGTGGACAAATCGTATGAAAGTGTCTTGATTTTTCTTTAGCCTTGCTTCCATTATTAGCCGTAACGTCAGAATTGCCTCTCTCGTCCCTTTACTTTTCCTAAAGCCAAACTGATCGGTACCTAGCGCATTCTCAATTTTCTTTTCCATTCTTCTGTATATTATTCTTGTAAGCAGCTTCGATGCGTGAGCTGTCAAGCTGATTGTGCGATAATTCTCGCACTTGTCAGCTCTTGCCGTCTTCGGAATTGTGTGGATGATGCTTTTCCGAAAGTCGGATGGTATATCGCCAGACTCATATATTCTACACACCAACGTGAATAGTCGTTTTGTTGCCACTTCCCCCAATGATTTTAGAAATTCTGATGGAATGTTATCTATCCCTTCTGCCTTATTTGACCGTAAGTCCTCCAAAGCTCTTTTAAATTCCGATTCTAATACTGGATCCCCTATCTCTTCTAAATCGACTCCTGTTTCTTCTTCTATCACATCAGACAAATCTTCACCCTCATAGAGGCTTTCAATGTATTCTTTCCACCTATCTGCTCTCTCCTCTGCATTTAACAGTGGAATTCCCGTTTCACTCTTAATGATACCACCGTTGCTTTTAATGTCACCAATGGTTGTTTTGACTTTCCTGTATGCTGAGTCTGTCCTTCCGACAATCATATCTTTTCGATGTCTTCACATTATTCCTGCAGCCATTTCGTCTTAGCTTCCCCGCACTTCCTATTTATTTCATCCCTCAGCGACTTGTATTTCTGTATTCCTGATTTTCCCGGAACATGTTTGTACTTCCTTCTTTTATCAATCAACTGAAGTATTTCTTCTGTTAACCATGGTCTCTTCGCAGCTACCTTCTTTGTACTTATATTTTCCTTCCCAACTTCTATGATGGTCCTTTTTAGAGATGTCCATTCCTCTTCAACTGTACTGCCTACTGCGCTAGTCCTTATTGCTGTATCTATAGCGTTAGAGAACTTCAAACGTATCTCGTCATTCCTTAGTACTTCCGTATCCCACTTCTTTGCGTGTTGATTCTTCCTGACTAGTGTCTTGAACTTCAGCCTACTCTTCATCACTACTATATTGTGATCTGAGTGTATATCTGCTCGTGGGTACGCCTTACAATCCTGTATCTGATTTCGGAATCTCTGTCTGACCATGATGTAATCTAATTGAAATCTTCCCGTATCTCCCGGCCTTTTCCAAGTATACCCCCTCCACTTGTGATTCTTGTACAGGGTATTCGCTATTATTAGCTGAAACTTGTTACAGAACTCAATTAGTCTTTCTCCTCTTTCATCCCTCGTCCCAAGCCCATATTCTCCTGTAACCTTTTCTTCTACTCCTTCCCCTACAACTGCATTCCAGTCACCCATGACTATTTGATTTTCGTCCCCCTTTACATACTGCCTTACCCTTTCAATATCCTCATACACTTTCTCTATCTGTTCATCTTCAGCTTCCGACGTCGGCATGTATACCTGAACTATCGTTGTCGGTGTTGGTCTGCTGTCGATTCTGATTAGAACAACCAGGTCACTGAACTGTTCACAGTAACACACCCTCTGCCCTACCTTCCCATTCATAACGAATCCTACACCTGTTAAACCATTTTCTGCTACTGTTGATATTACCCGATACTCATCTGACCAGAAATCCTTGTCTTCCTTCCACTTCACTTCACTGACCCCTACTACATCTAGATTGAGCCTTTGCATTTCCCTTTTCAGATTTTCTAGTTTCCCTACCACGTTCAAGCTTCTGACATTCCACGCCCCGACTCGTAGAACGTTATCCTTTCGTTGATTATTCAATCTTTTTCTCATGGTAACCTCCCCCTTGGCAGTCCCCTCCCGGAGATCCGAATGGGGGACTATTCCGGAATCTTTTGCCAATGGAGATATCATCATGACACTTCTTCAATTACAGGCCACATGTCCTGCGGATACACGTTACGTGTCTTTAATGCAGTGGTTACCATTGCCTTCTGCATCCTCATGTCGTTGATCATTGGTGATTCTTGCGCCTTCAGGGGCAATTTCCCACCCCTAGGACAAGAGAGTGCCCTGAATCTCTATCCACTCCTCCGCCCTCTTTGACAAGGCCGTTGGCAGAATGAGGGTGACTTCTTATGCCGGAAGTCTTCGGCCGCCAATGCTGATTATTTATCAAAATTTAGGCAGTGGCGGTTAGCTCAATAAAAAGATGTGTATCGTGATCACTTGTCGGTAGGAGATTTTTTGCGAACGTGTGAAACTTTTTCCGGCTGCTATTGCTGGGCATCATATTTGGACACGCCTGGAAATACATGGAACGAGAGAGGCGGGACTGCCTACTAATATAAAGAAAGAGGTAAAGTGTCACTCGTTTTAACCTCAGTCTTTCCCAACCACTGCGACGCAGAAGTGTAAAATTTCGCTCAGAGATGCCTCCTACTTTCGTCTCTAGTGGTGCAAGAGTGAGGAGCCTGCTACATCATCGGGCTCGGCGACACAGGCGAAAACAAATGCGGAGCTCAGAAGTTCATGTGACGTATAAGGCGGGCTAATGACCTCAGATTGGCACCAAATTTTACCACTACTCTGCCCAACGTCACTGTGTATGTGCGACCCGGTAGGATGACGATCATACAGCCTTGCTCCACATGTCACCCCTTCTCTTGATTCCTCTGCGGTAGTTGTCAGAATGAGACTCCCTGTGTCGAAATGACGCGGTTTTCTCGTGATGGGTGGAGGAAAACATTTCAGGCACACTCCCGTTCAAATTCTACAGGAGAAGGCCTCAAGGGGTGGCATAAAGAACGTTCCTTCGTACTTTCCTTTACACTCATTTAGCTGTCGAAATCGACAGTTTGCAGTGCGATATAAAACAGATGGACGCTCTTGAAAACCTTTGAACCCCTCCTCCTCCTCCTCCTCCCGATCGGACAATGCGCCCTTTTCTAAGGACATCGTGGAACCGCAAATATCCGTTGAACATGATCGGACCAATTCCAGAGTAGTGAGAACATAATTTTTGCTCTGATATACAGCGTGGAAGCACTACCGACAACTGAAAACGATTCCTGTACCTGTACAGAAAAAGAACTTTCAAGAGTTTCTAGGCAACTGCCTGAAGGCAGCTCCTTCGACACCGCTACAGCTGAGTGGTGCTAGACTGCTGCCTCAGCACAGCTTGTGGGTATGCTTAATCTGAGGAATGTCAAAGTGGTTGTCTGCTTGCAGATGCCTAGTAATCGGTCAAGGTTTGTATCTGGGCAATAAAGGTCCGCAGGTGCCGCAGAGAATGTTGCCGAACGCGTTGTTCTGACCCTACGGCAATTTATTCACGTCTGTGAAAATGTCGTACCCGCCACAGGAAGGTGCAAAATAGCAGGGCTGGGAAAGTATAAACACCCTTTGGTGCTTCGGATCACGTTAAAATTTCGTCCAATGGTTTCGAAGGGCCCCTAGTGGTCCCACCCCGTATTCCATGGAAACAAAACTGTGAGTGCGCTACACTACAAAGAGGTGAGGTAACATTCAGTGGAGTTTCAGGCGGTAGGAAGGTAGGTTGGAGTGGTAAGGTGCTGGTGCCGAAATGAAACAATCTAGTACACTAAACAAACTCGATATTTTGACAGATTACAAAGGTCTGCGATTAAACAATTTTGCATCACACACATCTCGCAGCTAAATGAAACCTTAACAATATTTAACTGTACTTATTACTGTATGGTCATCAAGCAAAGATTACTCGGACTTCAGGGCTCAACAGTAGTGGCTGCTCTAAACTTTGCAGCAAGACAGGCAAAATTCAACCAAGTTTACGAAATTTAAAAGCATTCCTAAATGTACCCTTTATGACTGCTCCAAAATTTATATCAAGCTTGTAATCAAAAAATTCATAAAACAGTAACGAATAGTGATAGATTTACTAATTGAGTAAATAACAAAATAAAAAAGCGTTAATGAACACTGTGGAAACACTCGCTACTAGTAAGTTCTGGCAGCAACAGCTGCTTCAGACCCAACAGTTCACAAAGAGAGCTTACACGGTTATCGATAGGCTATACTGGAGCGACAGTAAAATAGAGTATGAACTGATACAAACGCCACAAGCGATTAAAACAAAGCCTGATATACACGGTAGCGGAATAATAGGGGAACTGGAGATACGAAATAGTTTAAAAAAAAGAAATGAAAAAGGTAGCTGAGTGAAGTATTCCACGAGGAATTGGTAGGCGTGTCATGTGTCACGTGACATCCGCCAGAGGAAGTGATGTGAGCAGTGACGAATAAAGTAAAAAAGACGAATAAGAAGAATGGACACTCGTGTGCTGGCGTTCGACTTTCTTGTGTGCTGATTACTGTTCTGGAGGTGGATGAAATTTTCTTTCCTGTTTTTGGCCGACAGGGAGAGGAGAGTTAGTGAAATAAATTTCCTTATCATCAATCTTTCGTCCAAAATTGTGGATTAAATTTCATACTTCTCTGCAACGTGTCATGAAGCAAGGGTATGTATAACCATTGTCCATCTCTCATCATGATCCTACGGTACAAACATAACAGTACATTGTATACACGAATCCATGACACTCAAAAATGGTTCAACTGGCTCTGAGCACTATGGGACTTAACGTCTGAGGTCATCAGTCCCCTAGAACTTAGAACTACTTAAACCTAACTCAGCTAAGAACATCAGACACATCCATGCCCGAGGCAAGATTCGAACCTGCGACCGTAGCGGTCGCGCGGTTCCAGACTGAAGCGCCTAGAACCGCTCCGCCACACCGGCCGGCCATGACACTCACTCACAGTCTAGAAATACATGTATGAATCACCTGTCACTTATCCGCAGGGACAGACCCTAATGTGCGCGGAGCAAGAAGACTCTTTCTAGAAGAACCCAGTCAGTTGTGCTTCTCAGCCAATAATACCACATGACATTTACATTAACATAGCATTATTTGTCACGTAATCGAACAGTGTACTTTTCATGGACATACAAACATCACCTCTTTCCTATCCTCGAACACTGACCTATTCATCTGTAAATACATGTCATCCAATTGTTATAAAAGGGGCATTCAGTAATTAACCCACCGCATATTTTTTCTCGGGAAGTTTCGGCTAAAATGCGGAATTTATTGTGCGACGTTAATATTCCTGCTTCAGCTCCTATAGTCTCGTGAAGTTCCGAGAAGTGACGTGGCTGTACTCTGTATTCAAAGTGGCGTCTGTAACGGAGATGTATTCGAAGCAAAGAACTGCGAGTTTCTTTTGGTGGAAAACGAGATATTAGTAGGCTATTGCAGAATGTCTGCGGAGGACAAAAGAACGGCGAGTCCTTGCACGAGGCGTTTGTCACCATCGCAACAAGGTGGCACTAACTAACCTGCCCAGTCTGCCGCTTCCCGGCCAGCCGCCCGCACAAAGCTGCCGACCCCTGCAGTGTGGGTGGGAACGTGCGGACACTCTCATCCGAGGTGATCCACGGATCACAGTTAAACTCCTCGCTACACAGCTGCACGCCTCTGCCGGTTGAAACGCCCGCTAAACCCGCTGTGCAGAATAGGTAACAGGGTTGTGGAAATGACCAAAAGTTGAGGTCAGTTTCTTCTTCTAATAGTCTTTTGTGTAATTTAAAAACTTTTACAAACGAAGCGGCACATAGCCGGACTTTTACAGAATGGAACTCTTTCACGGCTGAAGGCCTCCAAACAAGAAATCTTAACAAATCAACAAGATAAAATGCAATTAAGACAGCAATAAAATAATTTTTAAAAAATCACAGCAAGATAGCAAGGTAGATAGAACAAGCATATGCTAGGTGCAATACAAATGGCCGAGGGCCACAATTAAATTTCAAAATTTTAGAATAATACCACAGACTTTTAAAGGCAGAAGGCCAGAATGTTTAAACTTAAAGATAAATTAAAGAATTAATTTTGTAATTTTTTTTAAGAAAGAAATATAAAATAACCGTAAGCCTTAAATTTTAAGCAGCTGAAAACAGATAATTAAACACCGGCGGTACTCAGAAGCCTCCAGGGAGGTCGGTCTGCCCTCGTTCACTTAGGCGAGACAGGTGATGAGCCCAACTACACTTGATGCGTCGGAACGCAACGAGCGGACAGCCACGGACCGACCGACACAACGACTTGCTTCGCATCAATCGGTACATGAGAACTGAAACACAAAATCTCACCGACAGCGAACCACCAAAACGAACCACACAACATGAATGGGCACGGCTTGGGTACTTCAAACAGCTCAACTTAGAAGTCCTGGGTCGGTGAGCCAACGAAGCTCGTAGCGATCGGACAGCTCCACACACGATCCGACATTGCATGGGGATCGGCAGCGGACCCAGTCGAGTGAACGGCACGCAGATTCTCCCTGGCCCACACCAACCGACCGACTGGCTGTGATCCGTCCGCGACTGCTGCTCCGTCGCTACTGCACTGCTGGTAGGTCTCCCACTCACTTCCAGACACACGAGGGCGGAAGTACTGGCTCGGACCCAACCGTGCAGAGGAAACACGCCCACTGGCTAAATGACATCCCTGCACCAGGAAAGGACCGGCCCAAGTTCCACAAGATGGTAACTGAAGGGGCCCAGAAGCGAAGTCACAAGTGGCCCGATGAGATGACCGACCTCTCAGAGGCAGTACACCAACAATATTTAAAATAACTTGTGAATTAAAATCACACAAACTGCACACACAACCTGACAAACAGTTGCACGAAGACTGAACGATACGCAACAGTAACTAAGCAAACACGAAGACAAATCGGAAGTCGATGCACACACACACAGCCGACTCGTGAACGATCGGCGAGCCAAAACGCGTCGTCCGGTAGAACGACCGACCGACGATCCACCAAAACCGTGGCCCGGCTCAAGTGATGCGTGGCGGCAATGGTCGGGTGAGCCATGTCGACGCAGCCCTCACTGCTGCACCAACCCGACTGCACTGTAGCTGAATTCTTTTATCTTGGCGGCTCGCGCATGCCCGTCCAGACCCGGGAGATTGCTGCGTTGCCAGTTGCACACGACGCACGCGCCAAGAGAAGCAGCGCCATAGTATAGTATAGTTCGCATGCTTACGCTTAGGGGGGAGCGCGCAGTTTATGAAGTAAAGCCACCACGGCCGCATTAACCCTTTCGCTGCTACAGAGACGTGCTCCCCGCATTCCGCACTGTGCGCGGTTTTGTCACTGCACTGCTCGCCTGTGCTGACACATGGTGTTTCCGACTGCTTTGACACTCTTATCATTCGATTCCACAAAAACTATTTGGCCCAAAAATTAGATTTTTACACATCTTCTTGACTGATACCTTCCCCCCACTTCCTTTGACTGATTGAAGTGCTTTAAAATAAAGCCAAACGCGCCCGGTGTAAGTAAAACTTTTATTAGAGTCGCGAAAGACGGAATATTTCTCAATATTACATACCACACCTATGTGGTACTTAAATTAAATGAGATATTGTTATACAGTAAATTTTATATGAAATTTAGGCACCTTGTCCACATTTCATTCTTAACATTGTGATAACTAAAATCGACCATACGGAAAGTATACGCTATGGACTTTAACCTCTGCAAACTCTTCAAAATTTCGTGCAATGGTTTACTACATTTAATGCTGCACAATAACTGGGTTGAACATCGAAACAAAATTAAGTCCTTTAAGGGGGAAGGTATCAGTCAAGAAGATGTGTAAAAATCTAATTTTTGGGCCAAATAGTTTTTGTGAAATCGAATGATAAGTGTGTCAAAGCAGTGGGGACACCATGTGTCTGCACAGGCGAGCAGTGCAGTGATGACAAAATCGCGCACAGCGCGGAATGCGGGGAGCACGTGACTGCAGCAGCGAAAGGGTTGATGAAGAGACAAAGCACTAGAAATTTCAAAAAATTGCATTCAAACGAATAAAATTCGTGAAGTAAGACACTCCGATATTGTTTTTAAATAAAGGAAACATTTAGTATCACACAAGGTTTGAACTCTTCACCTATCGCTTACTAACCCAACGCCATAACCGTTACGCTAGCGCAGCTCGTCTTGCAACGCCTCTCCATAAGGAGTCTAACAGGACACGCAAAATTCTGACAAACACTGTTGGTATGCCTATGAATTACTCACACTTCGTCGAAGCACAATAGGAAATAAACAATTACCGCTGTTCTTTATTGCGAAAAAGCGGTTCGTGAAATTGATACAAACACCTTTCCTTGCTATCGCCTGAATTAAGAGTCTTATTGCTTGTTTGGTTTAATTAATTAATAGAAAATGAAGCAATTGGTATAAAGAATGGTTTTTCCAAACTTTCAAAAAACAAAGTCTGCTATCAAGACATTGATTTTGTTCTATTACTTTATTTATGACTGAACGTTTCTAAAACTGAAGGTACTCGTCCGTGCTCTGCTCTGCAGTCGAGATCTGGCAACATCGTTCTCTGTCCATTGGCTGCCTGCGTTTTTTGACGTCAGATGCGCAGAACGAACCTAAACTCGGCCGCCAACATAAATGACGCGCACTTTAGTGCCGCATTGCAACAGTCCGACTGGCAGGTCCGGACTGCGCTCCAGACGCGTTCCTACAGACTTGCAGACCCGAACTCCCTATCCGAACTCCCGACGCGAACTCGCTTATGACCGACAACGACCGGGACGTAATAGCAGTCGAGCAAAGATAGTGCGAGAGGGGATATACCGGTACGCGCTGCTAACGCCGCGCACGGTCAGGCAAAGCAGCAACTCAGTGACAGTAGTAATTTAAATTAACATAGTGAGGTGGAGGTACGTTAAAAACAGGGTGTAAAACACATGATGGCGGGAACACGAGCCACGCACGGGTGAGGTAGTGCTGACACAAACGCTCACCAGTGGGGGTACTCACACGTGTGTACCCGTTGAGTTCCTCGCTGCCTAACAGAAGACCATTTAGATCAGCGAAAGACCAACTGTGCCTAATTGCTTGCGCCTTACGAGGCTGATCGTGACAACTGTTTATCGACCATCGTCGCAGACGCTAGAACATGGGTTCATGGCGAGGAAACGGAAGAAAACGGCGGTATGTGAACTGGCGCCACACAACTTCTCCTCCGAAGAGAAAGCTGCACCCACGTCCGGCAGAGTCAGGGCGACGGTCTTCTGGGACTCTGGAAGGAATCTTCTGTGTGATGTCCTCCTACGTGGCGTCACAACAGACTCTGAATTATATAGTGCTAACCCACGGAAACTGACGAAACGAGTCAGCGTTTCGTTTACCCAAAAATGCAAAGGTACTACTACTTCTCCATGACAACGCAAGGCCCCACACACCTCTGTGCGCCCGAGAGGAGCGCACTAAAGTTCATTGGACTGTTTCTTCCTCGTCCACCCTACAGTCTCGATCTCGCACCTTCCGACATTCATCTGTTTGGCTCAATGAAGGATGCATTCCGCGCAAAGAAGTACGTGGATGGTGGGGAAGTTATTGGCGCAGCAAGACGTTGGCTACGACGTCAAATAGCAGAGTGTTACCACCCGGGGATGCAGGCCCCTGCGATAGTAAGACGGCGTGGGACCGTCGCACTGAACGGGGATTATGTTGAGAAACTCAGTTTTGTAGTCAAAAGAATGGGAAATAACATGATGTACTGCAATCCTGAATAAAACGAACCTGCTTTCAGTAAAAATGTGTTGCACTACTTATTGAACAACCCTTGCAAAACCAAACACACTGCGTCGACTCTGTTTTCAAAATGAAATAAATTGTTTTTATCTATCTAACCATTTAATTAAAATTATGCGCCTTTTAATGATGGCTATTTGAAAGGAGGATATAAGATGAACATCAACAAAAGCAAAACGAGGATAATGGAATTAAATCGGGTGGTGCCGAGGGATTTAGATTACGAAATGAGAAACTTAATGTAGTAAAGCAGTTTCGCTATTTGGGGAGCAAAATAACTGATCATGGTCGAAGTAGAGAGGATATAAAATGTAGACTGCCAACGGCAAGGAAAGCGTTTGTGAAGAAGAGAAATTTGTTAACATCGAGTATATATTTAAGTGTCAGGAAGTCGTTTCTGAAAGTATTTGTATGGCGTGTAGCCATTGTATGGGAGTGAAACATGGACGATAAATAGTTTGGACAAGAAGAGAACAGAAGCTTTCGAAATGTGGTGCTACAGAAGAATGCTGATTAGGTGGGTAGATCACATAGCTAATGAGGAGGTACTGAATAGAATTGTGGAGAAGAGAAATCTGTGGCACAACTTGACTAAAACAAGGGATCGGTTGGTAGGACATGTTCTGAGGCATCAAGGGATCACCAATTTAGTATTTTAGGGCAGCGTGAAGGGTAAAAATCGTAGAGGGAGACCAATAGATGAGTACACTAAGCAGATTCAGAAGGATGTAGGTTGCAGTAGGTACTGGGAGATGAAAAAGCTTGCACAGCGTAGAGTAGCATGGAGAGCTGCATCAAACCAGTCTCAGGACTGAAGACCACAACAACAACAACATTCATTTCCCTTTAAGCACTTTCACTTGGCTTATTTGAACCAAGTACAGCAGCCGGCGTTCCCCAGATCTCCGAGACGTACATGTAACAAGTAAATATAAACGTAACACTTCGTAATGTAAGGATGCATAGTCTCGCGGTGGTAACATTGAATAAAAAGTTCTAGACCACGTCAAGTGATTAAAATTACACGAGCCTTCTACAACCCCTTCTCCGCTATTTTCAGGTGCTGTGGCCGCCAAAGGGCTGCTGGCACGCCACTTAGTTCCTGGCTGTGACGTCACTGGTGCTGCGGCATCGTCATATACTTGCATATGCTGATTTGGCGTTCGGTGTGCCCGCTTCAACCGTGCGATCGCTGGATCCCACGCGGTACTAAGCAGCAGACCACCGTCTCTATTTTTTATTTAGTTGGCTTCTTTAATTAGACGATGCCAGAAGCCTTTAGTGCGAACCAACTCTGGTTTAGCTGAGCATGCTTTAGTAAATGGTCACCGGATAAAATTTGAGGAAACCTCCGGCGTCGTTCGCACTAACGGCTTCTGGGACTGTGTAACTGAAGAAGTCGTTGGAATAGAAATCACCGATTACACAGCCGGCCGAAGTGGCCGTTCGGTTAAAGGCGCTGCAGTCTGGAACCGCAAGACCGCTAGGTTCGAATCCTGCCTCGGGCATGGATGTTTGTGCTGTCCTTAGATTAGTTAGGTTTAACTAGTTCTAAGTTCTAGGGGACTAATGACCTCAGCAGTTGAGTCCCATAGTGCTCAGAGCCATTTGAACCGATTACACAATAAACAGAGACAGTGGCATGCAGCTCAGCGAGGTGTGGGATCCAGTGGTCGCAAAGGTAAAGCAACATATGCCCATATATGACGATGCCACCAGGGTCAGTGATGTCATGGCCGACAGGTGGTGTATATAAGGGGCGTACCACTTAAAAATAGCCAGGGAGTGCTTGGCCGAAACGTCATGTAATTTTAGTCACTTGACGCGGTTGGAAATCGGAGAGCTTTTTGTCAATAACATTTCGTAGTTTAGGCTGGACAAAACTATTATCGCTATAAACTCATTAGATTACACGCACTGCCATCAATCGAGGTGCCACCAGAACGAATTTCTCAGTGGTACTGCACGAATTACATATCACCACGACATTCATATGAGACGTGTTTCCGCTATTCGTCAAAGTCAATTTATATTTGAGTATGGATTTATGACGAAAGAACGCGCTGAAGAATTCGAACGTCACCCAAGTATAAGGGGAAAATCGGCGGTAACAAGAGTACCTAGAAGAATGTAACCTGGCCTTGTAGATATTTAATAGAATCAGTGTAGTAGGCATTCATACAACAACCATTCACTGACACTACGTCCCAAATACAATTTATGTCAAAAATGTTGGAACTACTCAAGATACGTAGGGGTGGGTTATTCAACTGAGTCCTCGACAAAGCTATCAGAGAATGGGGAGAAAAAGTGAAAGGGATTGTGTTAGGAAGAATACGTGCAAATAAAAGAATTATAAATGCCTGGCATTTTCAGATGACCTGACAATGCTCAGCATTAGCAGACGAGAAGCACAAGAAGCACTGGAATACTTTCATAAAGTCTCTGCCACACAGGTCTACAGATACTGTATGAGAAAACGCAACACGTGCAAAGAAAGAACTACAATACACAAGCCATGCACACAAAATACGGATAGGTCAAAAGAGCGCAAGATTCTAGTATCCAGTAGAATATATTCAAATATGAGGATGAAACAAGGCACCCAAACTAGAAAGAGAGGAGAGCTTGAGGAAGCCTAGAAACTCGCATGGACTCAGTACAATAAAACACGCTCCATACTTAGGTAATACAGTATTCATACAGTTTTACTACCAGGAACACTCCATACATACCGAGCGAGGTGGCGCAGTGGTTAGACACTGGACTCGCATTCGGGAGGACGACGGTTCAATCCCGCGTCCGGCCATCCTGATTTAGGTTTTCCGTGATTTCCCTAAATCACTCCAGGCAAATGCCGGGATGGTTCCTCTGAAAGGGCACGGCCGACTTCCTTCCCCATCCTTCCCTAATTCGATGAGACCGATGACCACTCTGTCTGGTCTCTTTCCCCCAAACAACCAACCAACTCCATACATCAGAAAGACAACGAGCATTATGCATTACAGAAAGTGAAAAAACAGAACGTAATATCCTGAGAAATATTTTTGGAGCTTTACTAGGATATTTTATATGGTTAAAGAGCCAAAACCAAAGTTTATACAAACACACTGACAGAACCACAGACATGATCAGAAATCGCCGGCAAACATTCAATAACGGCATACGTAGAATGAATATCAACAGACTCACAAAGGAGGGGATTCTTGTCGTAGAGAACAACACAATCGGAAAGACCAATTGGCTTCAAGAAACAGAAGAAGACCTACACTGAGCAGGAGTCAGTAGAAATGAAGTAAATAGAACAGCCAATATGATATAACAAATTATGAATACGAAATATGAAGTAAAAAATAGGAAGAAAGCAAGGAAACTATGAACAGCACAAAATGAACAGACGAGGAATGAAGTGATTTTGGGAAGAGAAAAAGAAGAAGGAAACAAGAAAAACTGGAATAATCATGTATCTCAATTTCAAATACTGTCTTAAAGACAAAAATGTGTAACAGTAACCAGCGTGCTCGCCCAAGAAGGTAACGTTTATAGTCGGGAAGTCTGGTAAACAACTGACATCTCTAAGAATGACTAATTTCGGTGGATGGAGGCACGTTTCCGGCTTCGTGGCTACCTGACATCAGCGAATTAACGTAAAGTTGCGATTACGGTATACCTGTCTTCTCCGTTGCGTGCTGCAGTTGGTAACTGTCCTCGCGATGAAACATGTGAAAGCAATGCGACGAATCAGGGGTTGGACGTGAGCAGCCAATGATGTTGCTTGTTGGTAATATCTGTTGCTACGGAAAAGAAGTTAGCTCGTATTTTGTTCAACTATACCTACTAGGTACCAGCCTAAACGCGATACGGGAATTCGCGACGTATTTTGAAAAACAATTAAAATTTCGTGCGATCCATGATTTTAAATTTCATCATAGGATATCTTGACATATTCGGAAAAAAAAACTGACAAATACTTGACGCTGCCAGAACTACAAACTTCATTGTATCTACGCTGTTCTATTAGGTTCCAACTTAACAACAATCTCTGAAATTGAGTGATAATCAGGGAAGGCGGCCGAATATTTGTGGCAATAAACTATGGACGGTCGAGCGTTTCTCATCGTCTACCATAAAGTATCAGCCAATTGTTTACGAACAATGATAGCAGACAGCCAACAGCATCTCGCCAGCAGAAGATCTAGTTGCACCGTAAGTGCACCTCAGCAGGAAATTACCTGTGAACTGCCTTAATACAAATCTCTCTGAGATCTGCGATTGGACTTCTTGTGAACCAACCCTTAAGCGCCACGTTTAGCTATTAATGGTCTGCAGTCATTAATGATCTGCGAAATGCAGTAGCGGTCATGTTGCATTTTAAATTTTATAATCACATTGTTTCTTGATTGGAGCTGTCCTAGGCGTTTCTGTTATACATCATTTTCAAAGGAATATACAGAAGCCTCCATACTTAAAAACACTGCATACACTAAGTATATGGATACATCGTCCCTATTCATCTGTTTTGAGGAACAGGAAAGTGTAAACGCTTCAGTTTGTCTAGTGTATGCAGTGTTTTTAAATGTGGAGCCTTTTTTATATGCCGTTACAAATGATGTATAATCGAAACGCATGAGGCAGTTCCAGTCCATAAAAAATGTGACTAAGATAGTCTAAAATGTTGATCAGTAGTTATCATTGTCCATTCTAGACTTACTTGCTACCACATATTTCACGCTTTCATCTGAATGAACACAGATTTTAGTTAACGTCTCAATGAAATAGTTTATCTTCAAACGAAAGAAATATTTTAAGTTTTCATTTGCCAGATGGTATAGAAATCAACATAGAAGATATAAACGAAAATATCCTCCCGGAATAAAGGAAAATACAGTTCATTACGTTGCATTTTTCAGTCTGTGACGGACTGTACGAGAAACTTCTAAGAGATTTGAATCGTGTGCTAGAAGTGGACTCGTATCAAAATTTTTGTCTTTGGTGGACAATTTTCTCAGCGACAGATCTGTCCAACGCTACAAATTTTTAATTATTTGTTTTCTGCATCAAAGAACACTTTAGCACACTTACGTTAGCTGACATTTGCATCGAGAAGCATTTCCTAAACTGGCAGTCTAAAAGTTTGTAAGTTGTATCAAGTATGAACCCAACGCAAAAATTCTTGGCCGATCGGTCATTAGAACAATCTATGGCAGCAACAAAGAAATTAGAGGACTTCTGCGGGATAACCAAAGATGCCATTGATACACGCCAAGCGTTTAGAAAAAGTAGCCTTTTTGGCGCGGGTCGGGCGAGGTATGGGCAATTTTTGTTAGTATAGTTCCCACGCTGCTTTTGGCGGAGCGGGAAGAGTGCAGAACGATAACAGGTGGTCGTGGGGTCGAAACGTACTCAGAGAGGTTGCTTTTAATTTTCGATTTTTACGTTATTTACACTGCACATGACCCGAAATAGCTGTCAAAATACTGTAACTATTAATACTTTCATAAAATGCTGGAAAATAAGGTAACGTTAAATTTGGAATTCCAAATAAATTTCCAGAAAGGGGTTGTAAGGTCTCCAAGAGAACTTCGTGAATAACAGTAGATACAATTACTGTTTTACATCTGATAACTTACAGGTGCTGGAGGGACATCCATCGTAAAGGCAGGACAGTAATTTTTTCGGCAGCCTGCGTATGTTATAAACGCCGCATTTTTGCCCGTACACTTTAATTACAATCCCCACTGGAAATTTATTTACAGAGTCCTCGCGGACGCGGTAAGTATAAGCGTTTCGCTGATATTTGCTTACAATATCAAATTTTCCTTTGATTTTGCTTTTCATGCTCTTTATGAAAATTAATGAATATTTATCAAAATATACAGCACATGGAGCATTATTTTGGCTTCTTTGCAGTGCAAGTAGCGTAAAAATGGAAAACAAAAGCATTTTCCGACTCTACGACACTGCTGTTACCGTTGTGTACTCTTTTCGCTGCGCCAACCGCTGCCATGAGCGTATGCTAACACAAATGGTTCGCCCCTCGCCCGACATGGCAAAAATTCTTTGTGTTTTTTCTAAACGCTTGCGCATCTGGGTCTCCCACTGCCACTTTCATTTCTGCCTAAGCCGTAGATGCAGCATAAATGGTGCTGACGAGCAGGTGCAGTGCCCTTGTTAGAGCCACAAAAGGCTCGGGAAACATTATATGTCTGCGCTTGGCGAACACCGATGTATGTGGGGTGACCTCGTAAAGTTCGAGAGGGCCCGCATACCAGTTACACAGTCGAGAGGCGATCGACATAAACAAGAGTCCCTCCAACATGAACGATGCTAGGTAGGCTACAGGGTCAAATCGTTTGGACTGCCAGCGGTTGCCAGCATATGGACTGATTGCAATCACGGTTCTGCCCCACCTCGCGCGGTCGCAAACACTGCCCTCAAAGGCACACAGCCGCAGACCGCCAGCCATAAACACGATGACTACAACGAAGAGGCATTACGTAACGAACCAAGCGCCGGAAACCAGCCATCTCGACGCTCCACACACGCCACGATATTAGGTACCACTTGTGAATCATGTGAAGCGCATACGGAATACACAGAAGAAAGCAAATCACAACACGAAAATATAATTAATGTAGAGTAATGAAATTTGGGGAATATGTTCGTCTATGTGGTGTCACCGCCAGACACCACACTTTGTAGGTGGTAGCCTTTAAATCGGCCGCGGTCCGGTAGTATACGTCGGACCCGCGTGTCGCCACTGTCAGTGATTGCAGACCGAGCGCCGCCACACGGCAGGTCTAGACAGACTTCCTAGCACTCGCCCCAGTTGTACAGCCGACTTTGCTAGCGGTGGTTCACTGACAAATTACGCTCTCATTTGCCGAGACGCTAGTTAGCATGGCCTTCAGCTACGTCATTTGGTACGACCTGGCAAGGCGCCATTATCATTTGCTATTTATCTTGTGAAGCATGTACAGTCGGACAGATGTTCACCAATTATGGATTAAAGTTAAGTATTCCCGCAGCTACGTACGTTCTTTGCTACTATAACTTCCTTTAACTGTTCCAGACCTCACGCCAGCCTGCGTGAGCTTGAACGCGTGCCTTTCGGCTACCCGTCATTGTGGATTGGCTGTCCTGCCAGTCCACAACAGTCTAGATATCACATTTCAGTGATTATCGCTGCAACATCATAGGTTAATACAAGCGGGAGATAAGCTATTGCAAATGTGAAATTCTGGTAGATTAATAACAGGTGTAACCGCCAGAACGTTGAACGCAAGCATGCAAACGTGCATGCATTGTGTTGTACAAGTGGCGGATGTCAGTTTGCGGGTTGGAGTTCCGCCCCTGTTGGCACTTGGTCAGTCTGTAGAGGGACGGTTAGCGCTGTTCATGGATGATGCTGGAGTTGGTCCGATGATGCCCCATATGTGCTCGATTGGAGAGAGATATGTTGCACTAGCAGGTCAAGGCATGTCGATACGCTGTAGAGCATGATGGGTTACAACAGCGGTGTGTGGGCGAGCGTTATCTTGTTGGAAAACACCCCATGAAATGCTGTTCATGAACGGCAGCACAAAAGGTTGAACCGCCAAACTGTCGCACAGTTTTGCAGTCAGGGTGCTTGGGATAATTACGAGAGGCTTCTACTGAAATACGAAATAGCATCCCAGGTCAAACTCCAGGAATAGATTCGTCCATGTCTAGCCAGCAGAGAGGTAGGTTGCAGGTCCTCAATTGGCCTCCTAATGAAACACGGCTGTCACTGGCACCGAGACAGGACCAGCTTTCATCAGAAAACACAACAGACTTCCACCCTGCCCTGCAATGAGCTCTCGCTTGACACCACTAAAGTCGCAAATGGAGGTGGTTTGGTGTCAGCGGAATGCACATTACAGGGCGTCTGGCTCAGAGCAGTCCTGGAAAGTAGCCGATTTTTCACAGTACGCTGTGTCACTGTGGTGCCAACCGCTGCTCAAATTGCTGCTGCAGACGCAGTCACGATGAGCCAGAGCCATATGCCGAACACGGTTGTCTCTCCTGTCGGTAGTGCCAAGTGGTCGTACAGAGTCCGCTCTTCTTGCGATCGTACAGCCTCGTGACCGCAGCTACTAGCAATCGGGTGCAGTTGTTAAGTTCCCCTCAAGTCTTTCTGCTGTATTGCAGAAGGAACATTCAGCTTCTCGTAGCCTCATAACACGACCTTGTTCAAACTCAGTGAGGTGTTGATAATGGCGTCTTTGTAGCCTTAAAGGCATTCTTTACAAACATGAGCTCTTCACGTCCAGTATCAAGGGCAAGGTTATGGCGACTGTTTGAGGCAAGGCTGATTTGTATTCTCATACTGGTGCTACTAGCCCAACTCTTACGCGGCTGGTACGGAATCTGAACAGACATCATCTTTCAGATGTACAAGCACACCCACCAATTTTCTTTTATGTCGCACAACTCGTTCTTTATGTTATTACTTTTCTTCTTTTGCCTTCCTGCGAGTGGATCAAGGTTTCTGAATCAGTTAGTAGCCTTTGGTGATGTCTGTCAATGTGAGTAATCACTTCATTCACGGACGTCTATAACAGGCCAACAAGTAGTTCTAATAGTCTGTCGTGTTGCGCAGAACAATTCATGAGAGTTACTACATTCTGGATACGTTAGTTTTCGATCACGAAAACATTCTTGCCAGGACACGTCACTTCAAAAACGAAATTAATCATTTGATTAATAAAAACGAATGCACATCACTACAGATTTTGGGAATGTGGATCATCATCAGCGTAAAATCCGAACTGACCCTGTGATCCCTTATCCCCTACTGTATTGACGTTTATGGTTTTATTTCCTCTCCGATTCTATTATCTTCATTTCTTATTACATTGCTGGAATACACCGTTTTACGCCTACTTTATCTTATATTTTCTGTTTGAGGCCAAAAAACACGATGCGATGTCTTTTGTCATGTGGAATTCGCTCTTAAAGAAATTACTTGATTTTCTAACAGGCAAAAAAATGGCTCTGAGCACTATGGGACTTAACTTCGTAGGTCATCAGTCCCCAAGAACTTAAAACTACTTAAACCTATCTAACCTAAGGACAGCACACAACACCCAGTCATCACGAGGCAGGATTCGAACCTGCGACCGTAGCAGTCCCGCGGTTCCGGACTGGAGCGCCTAGAACCGCTCGGCAGCAGGCAAAGGTTAGCAGCATTCTCAACGGGTGCCAGACGCGCACTAAAGGTGTCTAAGAAACTGCATCAAGCTTAAACACAATTATCACGACATGCTTTTAAGAGACATAACGTACTCACTAGGTACAACCACAACGGAGGGGTATCTGTTGAGAGGCCAGACAAACGTGTGGTTCCTGAAGAGGGGCAGCAGCCTTTTCAGTAGTTGCAAGGGCAACAGTCTGGATGATTGACTGATCTGGCCTTGTAACAATAACCAAAACGGCCTTGCTGTGCTGGTACTGCGAACGGCTGAAAGCAAGGGGAAACTACGGCCGTAATTTTTCCCGAGGGCATGCAGCTTTACTGTATGATTAAATGATGATGGCGTCCTCTTGGGTAAAATATTTCGGAGGTAAAATAGTCCCCCATTCGGATTTCCGGGCGGGGACTACTGAAGAGGATGTCGTTATCAGGAGAAAGAAAACTGGCGTTCTACGGATCGGAGCGTGGAATGTCAGATCCCTTAATCGGGCAGGTAGGTTAGAAAATTTAAAAAGGGAAATGGATAGGTTAAAGTTAGATATAGTGGGAATTAGTGAAGTTCAGGGCAGGAGGAACAAGATTTCTGGTCAGGTGACTACAGGGTTATAAACACAAAATCAAATAGGGGTAATGCAGGAATAGGTTTAATAATGAATAGGAAAATAGGAATGCGGGTAAGCTACTACAAACAGCATAGTGAACGCATTATTGTGGCCAAGATAGATACGAAGCCCACACCTACTACAGTAGTACAAGTTTATATGCCAACTAGCTCTGCAGATGACGAAGAAATTGAAGAAATGTATGATGAAATAAAAGAAATTATTCAGATAGTGAAGGGAGATGAAAATTTAATAGTCATGGGTGACTGGAATTCGAGAGTAGGAAAAGGGAGAGAAGGAAACGTAGTAGGTGGATATGGATTGGGGCTAAGAAATGAAAGCGGAAGCCGCCTGGTAGAATTTTGCACAGAGCACAACTTAATCATAGCTAACGGTTTAAGAATCATGAAAGAAGGTTGTATACATGGAAGAACCCTGGAGATACTAAAAGGTATCAGATAGATCATATAATGGTAAGACAGAGATTTAGGAACCAGGTTTTAAATTGTAAGATATTTCCAGGGGCAGATGTGGACTCTAACCACAATCTGTTGGTTATGACCTGTAGATTAAAACTGAAGAAACTGCAAAAAGGTGGGAATTTAAGGAGATGGGACCTGGATAAACTGAAAGAACCAGAGGTTGTACAGAGTTTCAGGGAGAGCAAAAGGGAACAATTGACAGGAATGAGGGAAAGAAATACAGTAGAAGAAGAATGGGCAGCAGAGGATCAAGTAGGTAAAAAGACGAGGGCTAGTAGAAATCCTTGGGTAACAGAAGAAATATTGAATTTAATAGATGAAAGGAGAAAATATAAAAATGCAGTTAATGAAGCAGGCAAAAAGGAATACAAATGTCTCAAAAATGAGATCGACAGTAAGTGCAAAATGGCTAAGCAAGGATGGCTAGAGGACAAATGTAACGATGTGGAGGCTTATCTCACTAGGGGTCAGATAGATACTGCCTACAGGAAGATTAAAGAGACCTTTGGAGATAGGAGAACCACTTGTATGAACATCAAGAGCTCAGATGGAAACGCAGTTCTAAGCAAAGAAGGAAAAGCAGAAAGATGGAAGGAGTATATAGAGGGTCTATACAAGGGCGATGTACTTGAGGACAATATTATGGAAATGGAAGAGGATGTAGATGAAGCTGAAATGGGAGATACGATACTGCGTGAAGAGTTTGACAGAGCACTGAAAGACCTGAGTCGAAACAAGGCCCCCGGAGTAGACAACATTCCATTGGAACTACTGACGGCCGTGGGAGAGCCAGTCCTGAAAAAACTCTACGATCTGGTGGGCAAGATGTATGTAACAGACTTCAAGAAGAATATAATGATTCCAATCCCAAAGAAAGCAGGTGTTGACAGATGAGAAAATTACCGAACAATCAGTTTAATACGCTACAGCTGCAAAATACTAACACAAATTCTTTATAGACGAATGGAAAAACTAGTAGAAGCCGACCTCGGGGAAGATCAGTTTGGATTCCGTAGAAATACTGGAACCCGTGAGGAAATACTGACCGTACGACTTATCTTAGAAAAAAGATTAAGGAAAGGCAAACCTACGTTTCTAGCATTTATAGACTTAGAGAAAGCTTTTGACAATGTTGACTGGAATACTCTCTTTCTAATTCTAAAGGTGGCAGGGGTAAAATACAGGGAGCGAAAGGCTATTTACAATTTGTACAGAAACCAGATGGCAGTAATACGAGTCGAGGGACATGAAAGGGAAGCAGTCGTTGGGAAGGGAGTAAGACAGGGTTGTAGTCTCTCCCCCATGTTATTTAATCTGTAGATTGAGCAAGCAGTAAAGGAAACAAAAGAAAAATTCGGAGTAGATATTAAAATCCATGGAGAAGAAATAAAAACTTTGAGGTTTGCCGATGACATTGTAATTCTGTCAGAGACAGCAAAGGACTTGGAAGAGCAGTTGAATGCAGTGGACAGTGTCTTGAGAGGAGTATATAAGACGAACATCAACAAAAGCAAAACGAGGATAATGGAATGTAGCCGAATTAAGTCGGGTGATGCTGAGGGAATTAGATTAGGAAATGAGACAAAGTAGTAAAGGATTTTTGCTATTTGGGGAGCAAAATAACTGATGATGGTCGAAGTAGAGAGGATATAAAATGTAGAATGGCAATGGCAAGGAAATCGTTTCTGAAGAAGAGAAATTCGTTAACATCGAGTATAGATTTAAGTGTCAGGAAGCTGTTTCTGAAAGCATTTGTATGGAGTGTAGCCACGTATGGAAGTGAAACATGGACGATAAATAGTATGAACAAGAAGAGAATAGAAGCTTTTGAAATGTGGTGCTACAGAAGAATGCTGAAGATTAGTTGGGTAGATCACGTAACTAATGAGGAAGTATTGAATAGGATTGGGGAGAAGAGTAGTTTGTGGCACAACTTGACCAGAAGAAGGGAACGGTTGGTAGGACATGTTCTGAGGCATCAAGGGATCACCAATTTAGTATTGGAGGGCAGCGTGGAAAGTAAAAATCGTAGAGGGAGACCATGAGATGAATACACTAAGCAGATTCAGAAGGATGTAGGCTGCAGTAGGTACTGTGAGATGAAGAAGCTTGCACAGGATAGAGCAGCATGGAGAGCTGCATCAAACCAGTCTCAGGACTGAGGACCACAACAACAAGAAACGTACTCACGTCTTTAGTGAATTTTTATTGAAAGCATGAGTATAATTAGTAAATCTGAATGGTTATGCTCTCCTTTAAAAAAGTTAACTACATAGCTGTCAAGAGCACAATTTTGAAGTAATTGCAAACTGTATTTGTATCGTACAACACAGTGAAAGGCTTCACTGACGAAAGTTGAGAAGAGTTCTCTGTAACGTAATTGAGCAAACATCAAGAATATATCTCCACGGCTTTTTTTTTCAGTTTTGATGGCCATTGCCGTCACAACGATGTGGAATGATTGATTGCTGTGATGGCGACAGTGGTGTGCATCGTGAAACTGTCATTCATTCTTTCCGAATGGGGACGGGTTAGGACGGCTTAAACTGACAGCTGCCAGGACCACGCAGCTCCCGGAATATCCGACCAGAGGAACAGAGCAGACGCCACGTCGCTGCAGCCCTCAGCGGACAGGTGAGTGAGTGGCAGCGAGGAGTTTGCCAGGCGGCCGGTTAATCAGCCAGCTGATTGAAGGGGGCGGCTGGCCCGACTCGCTAATCTCGAGCGTGCAGCGGAGACCGCGCTGCAGCTCAGCCAGCGTTCAACTGCCGTACTGAAATCTATCACTCAACCAATTATACAGACGACCACATATTTCAGTACACGTGATTTAAGAGGATGTGGCTTATTTATTTTCAGATGAAATACTGTCCATCCCCGGTAGCTGAGTCAGAGAGCTGGTTGGCCTCTGTAATAAAAAACTGAGCGAAAGGATCAACAACGGACTTGAACGGATTTTATGTGACGTCCGCGACGACCAAACATAACGATCAACAACGACCAAAATGCTGAAAAAAAAGGTCTGCGCGACGGAATGTCAATCCGAAGGGCCCGGGTTCGATTCTCGGCTGGGTCGGAGATATTTCTCCGCTCACGGACTGGGTGTTGTGCTGTCCTAATCATCCTCATTTCATCCCCATTGACGCGCAAGTCGCCGAAGTGGCGTCAAATCGACAGACTTGCACCTGGCGAACGGTCTGCCCGACGGGAGGCCCTAGTCATACGACATTTGCAACTTTTTTAGATGAAACACTTCAAATGGTGTTTAACCAATAATGAGTGATAATGTATTGACTTTACTGATTGCTGAGCTGCGTGGATGTGGATTATGTTTAGGTAATACAGCAACCAGTCTCTTTTATACACACCTGGAAATGGAAAACAGAACACATTGACACCGGTGTGTCAGATCCACCATACTTGCTCCGGACACTGCAAGAGGGCTGTACAAGCAATGATCACACGCACGGCACAGCGGACACACCACGAACCGCGGTGTTGGCCGTCGAATGGCGCTAGCTGCGCAGCATTTGTGCACCGCCGCCGTCAGTGTCAGCCAGTTTGCCGTGGCATACGGAGCTCCATCGCAGTCTTTAACACTGGTAGCATGCCGCGACAGCGTGGACGTGAACCGTATGTGCAGTTGATGGACTTTGAGCGAGGGCGTATAGTGGGCATGCGGGAGGCCGGGTGGACGTACCGCCGAATTGCTCAACACGTGGGGCGTGAGGTCTCCACAGTACATCGATGTTGTCGCCAGTGGTCGGCGGAAGGTGCACGTGCCCGTCGACCTGGGACAGGACCGCAGCGACGCACGGATGCACGCCAAGACCGTAGGATCCTACGCAGTGCCGTAGGGGACCGCACCGCCACTTCCCAGCAAATTAGGGACACTGTTGCTCCTGGGGTATCGGCGAGGACCATTCGCAACCGTCTCCATGAAGCTGGGCTACGGTCCCGCATACCGTTAGGCCGTCTTCCGCTCACGCCCCAACATCGTGCAGCCCGCCTCCAGTGGTGTCGCAACAGGCGTGAATGGAGGGACGAATGGAGACGTGTCGTCTTCAGCGATGAGAGTCGCTTCTGCCTTGGTGCCAATGATGGTCGTATGCGTGTTTGGCGCCGTGCAGGTGAGCGCCACAATCAGGACTGCATACGACCGAGGCACACAGGGCCAACACCCGGCATCATGGTGTGGGGAGCGATCTCCTACACTGGCCGTACACCACTGGTGATCGTCGAGGGGACACTGAATAGTGCACGGTACATCCAAACCGTCATCGAACCCATCGTTCTACCATTCCTAGACCGGCAAGGGAACTTGCTGTTCCAACAGGACAATGCACGTCCGCATGTATCCCGTGCCACCCAACGTGCTCTAGAAGGTGTAAGTCAACTACCCTGGCCAGCAGGATCTCCGGATCTGTCCCCCATTGAGCATGTTTGGGACTGGATGAAGCGTCGTCTCACGCGGTCTGCACGTCCAGCACGAACGCTGGTCCAACTGAGGCGCCAGGTGGAAATGGCATGGCAAGCCGTTCCACAGGACTACATCCAGCATCTCTACGATCGTCTCCATGGGAGAATAGCAGCCTGCATTGCTGCGAAAGGTGGATATACACTGTACTAGTGCCGACATTGTGCATGCTCTGTTGCCTGTGTCTATGTGCCTGTGGTTCTGTCAGTGTGATCATGTGATGTATCTGACCCCAGCAATGTGTCAATAAAGTTTCCCCTTCCTGGGACAATGAATTCACGGTGTTCTTATTTCAATTTCCAGGAGTGTATGTATTTGTGGCAATATACCTTTAGGTCTCTCACCCATGTTCGATTCGTGTAAAACATATTTGATGCACTTCTGACATCGTCAGCATTGGGGGCGATTTGCAGTAATATGAACGCTGAATAAATTATCAGTTGCCAACATCGCTGAAGTTAGTAGCTGTATCGTAACATCTTTTGCAGCTCCGAAGATGGCAACAGACAATTGCACAAGCCGGTAATTTATATGAATAAATGAGCGATTTCGGCAGCTATTCATACATATATGAATCTTCAGAACTACATAGTTAATACATCGACAGCTGCTTGGATGCTGCAGCTACCCTGTGCAAAGTAACCACGTCGTTCAGTGACTGCAATTCGAGTATTGTATATTTCCGATATATTGCTGTTTAGATGCGCTTTCTATCTAGCTCTGCTTGTTGTTATTCCTGTATTTGTGGCTACAGATGTGGCACGAACACTTTTCCAGTAGTATCTTGCACAGAACATGTAAGCAAATTGTAACTTTCGACTCAGATACAATGTCCGTATGTAAACAAAGACCTCAGTCAGCGACATGTAGTGCAGTAGCCAAAATAAATTGGTTGTTTTTGCACAAGGCAGCTGCAGCATTCAGTCTCCTGTCGACGTTTTAAAGACGTACATACTGAAGATTCAAATGTATAACACTCCAACTGGTAAGGTCATCAGTCCCTAAGCTTACACACTACTTAACCTGAATTATCCTAAGGACAAACACACACACCCATGCCCGAGGGAGGACTCGAACCTCCGCCGGGATCAGCCGCACAGTCCATAACAGCAGCGCCCAAGACCGCTCGGCTAATCCCGCGCGGCATTGATTCTCGAAGCGCAAAATATGTTCTTGTTTTGCAGGACATGCACTGAGCAATTAAGAGTAAACGGGACCCAGAAAACACTGTGAATCTTATCTGACTTTGTGAAGATGTGTATACTTGTTTATTTAATGCTGCTAGTTGCTAAACCTGGAGTCACGTTATAAATTGCAGGTTATACAATATAAATTGTAATTGCGATAAATATTAAAAATGCATTGACGCATTCATTAAATAACGCTGTCATCAGCCTGAAGGTTGGTTTGGTTACCACAGTGCTGTACTTCTGGACGTGGTCCTACTGTTACGCCGACTTCTGACCGACTTACCCAGTCAGTTAGAGGGGGAGCCAGAACACGTTCCAGTCGCTGCGCTGTGACAGACGCCTATGTTCTACGTCAACGAGCAATAAATACAGACGGCCAGTGGTAGCACTAATTGCGTGGGTTGGGTTGTTTGGGGAAGGAGACCAGACAGTGAGGTCATCGGTCTCATCGGATTAGGGAAGGACGCGGAAGGAAGTCGACCGTGCCCTTTTAAAGGGACCATCCCGGCATTTACCTGGAGCAATGTAGATAAATCACGGAAACCGTGAATCACGGTGGCCGGACGCGGGATTGAACCGCCGTCCTCCAGAATATGAGTCCAGCGTGCTAGCCACTGCGCCACCTCGCCCGGTCGGTAGCACTAGTAGTGGATGGTATATCAAGTGAGTCTGGGTAGCCAAGGGTAGAAAAGTGAAGTCTTTGTCACAAGGCGGGAAGGGAGCGAATTATATGTCCTAAAGGCATGATCATTGGCATTCAGCACAAGCGTGGAAGCATTTCCTAAACGAACAAATTTGTAAACTCTTTGCGCGCCGCCGTGGTTAAGGTACGCTGTGGATGGCAAAATGGCGCTGTCCAAAACAGACGCCGACGTAACTGTGGTGCACCACGGGCCAGAGATGACAGAGGAGGAAGACGGAGGCGGATATGAGAACGGAAGAACAGACGTGCAAGTGTTTAGCAGCGGACTGCACACGTGAACCGAGGGGCTACCAGCAGTGTCTCCTCAACGACTTTAAGCGAACGCTGCCGTTTATAGGCCTCCGCAAAACGTGTCTGGTCGATGCATCCATGCTGACTGCTGTCCATCGGCGACCAACACTGGAATTTCCACTTCAGTATAGCAATTGGACACCTACCTACTGAGTAGCAACAGGTGCCCCTTTCAGATGAACCGCGTTTTATGCTCCGTAGGGGTGTACGGCGGGAAACGTTTGAAAGCAAACGCAGTACAACAATCGTTGGAAAGGTCCAGGGCTGAGGGCATTTCCTCCGTGATCTCGTCTTTCTGGAAAGCACAATAGATCAACACAGATATGCCTCTATGTCCACCCATACTTGCAGTCTGTTTTTGCTCGGCACTATGCCATCTACCAGCAGAACTACGCAACGTGTCACACAGCTCTCATTGTACGTGTGTGGTTCGAAGAGCTACAGAATGAGTTTGCCGTACTCTGACACAGAATTATTTCTTTCTCTGACTGTGAGGTGACGACGGTCTCATCACGAAATTTCTCCTGGTACCCCATCTCTGATCACCACCATCTCCCCACCATACACATTAGGAGTGATTTCTCCAGGGATGTCCCGCGGAGACCCGGCTGCCGCTGATCGATCACACGCCCATTACTTATAAAAATTGCCTTCCCTTAGTAATTCTTGTATAATTGATCTACCGTCGACTGTATACTACTTGCACCGTGGGCAAAGAAACGTTTGATCTTGATCTTGTCGTAGTTCATAGTGACATTTTTCTACATGAAGACTTTACGAAGAGGGAACAGACATGTTTGGGGCATGACTGAGTTTCGAGAAGAACTTGCGTTCGTATTGCAGATCGGCAATCTACGATTCTACCTTGGTGCTAAATGTGACCACAAATGATTCCAAGTCCCAGAGTGGAAAATATTGTAACAAACTGAATTTAGCTAGCGAGATTGAGGAATGTTGTTGGGCACACATAAACAAAATAACGGTAAACGTGCTTGGATCAAAGTTACAGCTGTAATACAATGGCAAAAGTAATGTAAAAAGATTTCATCAGTGTTTGGCTGTCATAAATTGAATTAATTGAGCGCCTGAAAGACGATTTTTACAGTTTTGCGTCATGGCAGTCTTTAGTCATAATTTCATAATATAGCTCATTAAAGTTAGAATCGTCTAACAATTTCGATACCTCTGTATGCTAGAAATAATAATATAATTCTCTTTTTTTTTTTTTTTTTTTTTTTTTTTTTTTTTTTTTTTTTTTTTTAGGGAAAAGACTAGTTATACAGACCGTGGGCAGTGCATCAACTTTTGGATGAGCCATCCGAATCACCAGCCGGTGAAACTGATTTGCCAACCAAATTACATCTCACGAAAAAGGGCTATGACTTAGCGTGGTTTAAGATGCTTCGTGCACTGTGCTATATCGTAACGCGTAGTTCATTTATTCGTCGGCATGTAAGCCATCAATTGAATATAGAATCCCTGCGTCCTACCAGAGGCTGAAGTGTCTTTAACGGGTCATTGTGCTTAGTTTGGACTGGTTAACCCTTCTGACAAGTAACCAGTTACGATGAATGGAAACGTATTGTGTGAAAACGGACGTACTTCGTTCTCTGGAACCACGTTTTGCTATGGAACACGTATGAAGCAAACTCCTGCATGTTTTAGATTCCTTAACTGCTTTAATTCCCAACAGCGCTTACATATTTTTCTTCCATGGGAAATTAATATATTTATTTATCTTTAACAATTCACAGCCCTGTCAGCAACTGTATAAATATTAATTTTAATTTTAATAATAAACAGCCTCAGTTGCACCGTTTACATAGAATTTACCAAGGTTTCAGTCGGGAGAACCCAATCTTCTTCAGAATAACACCGTTTGTCCATATAGGACTGTTACTGTTATATTTCATACCTCGTCTGCTGCCCTCAAGAATGGAAACAAACAATCGGAAATTACCGAGAGTAATCTGAATTCGCTGTGTTCTCAAATAAACGTCAGTCGTCACTAAAGACTGATTTACTTTAAACAAGGCACCTTCCGAGTCACATTACATTTGTTGTTCGGCTACTGTTCAATCGGTATATCGAAGAAGCAATGACGGAAATAAAAGTTAGGTTCAGGAGTAGAGGAGGAGGAGGAGATTAGTGTTTAACGTCCCGTCGACAACGAGGTCATAGAGACGGAGCGCAAGCTCGGGTGAGGGAAGGATGGGGAAGGATATCGGCCGTGCCCTTTCAAAGGAACCATCCCAGCATTTGCCTGAAGCGATTTAGGGAAATCACGGAAAACCTAAATCAGGATGGCCGGAGACGGGATTGAACCGTCGTCCTCAGGAGTAGAATTAAAATTCAAGCAGAAAGGGTATCAATGATACGATTCGCTGATGACATTGCTATTCTTAGTAAAGTGAAGAAGAATTACCTGATCTGCTGAATGGACTGAACAATCTAATGAGTACAGAATATGGACTGAGAGTAAATTGAAGAAAGACAAAAGTAATGTGAAGTAGCAGAAATGAGAACAGCGAGAAAATTAATATCAGGATTGCAGGACACGAAGTAGATGAAGTAAAAGAATTCAACTACATAGGCAGTAAAATAACCAATGACGGAGGGAGCAAGGAGAACATCAAGAGCAGACTATCAGTGACAAAAAGGGCATTACTGGCCAAGAGAAGTCTGCTAGTATCAAACATTGGCCTTAATTTGAGGAAGAAATTTCGTCTGCAGTACAGCGTTGTATGGTAATGAAACATGGACTGTGGGAAAATCGGAACACAAGGGAATCGAAGCATTTGAGATGTGGTGCTACAGACAAATGTTAAAAATTAGGTGAACTGATAAGGTAAGGCATGAAGAGGTTCTGCGCAGAATGGAAGAGGAAATGAATATGCGGAAAACACTGATAAGGAGAAGGGACAGGATGATAGGGCATTTATTAAGACATGAGGGAATGACTTCCATGGTACTAAGAGGGAGCTGTGGAGGGCGAAAACGGTAGAGGAAGACAGAAGTGGGAATACATCCAGCAAATAATTGAGGACGTAGGTTGCAAGTGCTACTCTGAGATGTAGAGGCTGGTACAGGAGAATAATTCTTGGCGGGCCGCATGAAACCAGTCAGAATACAGATGACCGAAAGAAAAAGGACTCGCATAGGCGAGCGTGTACATAAGAATGTGAATAGGAACCTATATCCGGAAAAGTACCGTTTCCGTTGTAAGACGCTTTCACTTCAGACGTGTAACGATTCATAGGCTGCTGATGGAAAGAGAACAGTCTGAGAGTCGCTTGTCCTCGTACGTAGTAGGGTAGACAAGGTGACTGTACTACTTATTCTGGTTGAATTTTCACATTACGAGAGTATTATTGAAAGACCATGTAATGTAACTGTTAAAAACCATTCAAAAGTCAAGACCGCACAAAATATTTTTTTTTATTCAGGGAAACCGGTTTCAACAGTCTTAGGTGTCATCTTCAGGTCTTAAAAAATCTTCTGTAGTAACACATGTTCATTTTCCGCTGAACCTCATGCACGAGATGTCAGGTGGATGAAACTCAGCACACTTCTTGTGAGGTCGTATGGAAAGTTTAATTTACGAAACTCGTGTAGAAGCAGAGGAAGATCTGCTGGCACGCGTTCTGGCTGCTGCACTAGAAACTCTAGAGTCATCAGGTGGTATGGAGAGTGTGTACGGCACTACTCTTAGTTGCTACAACGTCCGTAACAACGCTGGTGGTCGCTGCTTCGAGCCGTTGTTGTAATACTTCAGTCCTGTTCTGTATGTATGACACGCTGGGTTCTTTTCTGCTTTGAAATAATATAAACATGTAATCATTAAGTATTAATACGACAAATTTGTTTACGTGCTAAATGGATATTTCGTTATGTTTCCTTCGAACCTAATAAATGTACTACGTTACGCATATTCAGTTTCTCAAGCAGAAGTGGATTAGTTAAACATCTCAATGGAAAACGTCTTACAACGTACAGGGGATGGGCAAAATAATGTGAACACCTGTACTTACTTGCGAATAGTTTATTAAAAATGGGTTTGATCCACATTTGCCCGTAATACAACTGCGATTCTTCTTGGAATACTACGTATAATGATTGTACAGTTTCCAGTGGAATGTTATCCCACTCTTCGATCAGAACTTCTTCCGACGCCTGTAGTGACGAGGGAGGTAGAAATCTGGTCCGGAGTCTGCGCTCCAATACCGCCCACAAGGCTTCCATAATGTTCCAGTCCGGGGACTGTGCTGGACAGGGAAGACACAGCAGTTCAGTTGCATGCTCCTGATACCACGATTGTAGTGTCCTGGCTGTGTGAAATATGGCTTCATTGTTGCGGAACAACTTTTGAACCATGGTCTGCACTTGATCACATAATCGTTTGCTATAACACAGCCCTTGAGAGAAATGATGGGACCAGTTGAATGCCACGATATGGCTGCCCACGCCGCCACATTTGCACTTCCGTGCTTAGCCGCTGGAATCAAGCAACCAGGATTGTAGGCTTTTTTGGACGGTCTCCAAACGTAAGCCTGACCCGATGTTGGAAATAAAGAAAACGTTGACTCGTCGAGCCATATGAAATGTTTCCAAAGAACAGTCGTCCAAGATTTATGCTCCTGACACCATGTTTTACGGTTCTTTGTATTGGTTTTTGTCGCTAATGGTTTCGGTATAGCACCTCGTCCATGAATATTTGCGTTATGGAGTTCTCGGCGGACAGTGTCGGTAGATACGGGGTCTCGAAGATGCCTATTGACTTCTGCAGTCACTTTAGCCGCCGAAGTTTTCTGTTGTTATGACACAATTCATTTTCGTTTGCGACAATCTCTGTCATTTCGCTTCGATTTGCCCCCACTACTATATTGACACGATGAGGTCTATCAGTGTTTTGTGTAGGCCGTCATGAATGTTGGAACAGTTGCTCTTGAAACATTCAGTAAGTTGGCTGGCCTGGTTACTGATACTCCAGCTAATCAGGCCCCCACAATCATCCTTCTTTGAAACTGTTAGATCTTTCACTGCGCGTCGACCTCGGCCTCTGAATGCAAATACGACGTGTGCACTACTTGCAAACAACCTGCACTGATGCCTAGTCCGTACTGAACAAGCACAGTCAAGCGTGACACCTGTCTCACCTGCGTTGTCGACAATCAAACACAACCGTTACCTATCTACCACTGTTCACATTATTTTGCCTATCCCCTGTGTTATGTACTCACAATCTTAGACAAGTCCGAGAAGTCTCTCATGGGAATTTCCGAGCACCCTGCATAAGAGGCGATGAAAAAGTTCTCGTTTGTGGGCGTTGTTACAGCATATATGCAACCCATCATCACTCCGATGTGAGTGTATAAGCATCGACACAAGGCGAGGCTTTAGTGTGGCCTTCGGATGCAAACCTTTTGATCGTCCCTTACAGCTCAGGGTGACCCACTTTAAAATAAATTAAATAAGGTAACTGGGTACTCAATTGTTGTGTGAAGCTGTGCCTAACCATTTATGAAACGTTATTAGTGAACAAATTTCAGTTTCCCTATTTTATCCGGATGTGACAGGTACCTACAGCGAATTCGGCGCTACAGTCTGGTCGTTAACGATGAGATAGCCCTGCAGCAGAAGTTAAATCGACCGGTGTCCGGTTAGCGAGCTTGGGGCGCCAGTGCAGCCATCTTAAATCGCCGCAGACGACGTTCACTTGCCAGGTGGCATCTCGTTTGGGGACTCTCCAGAGCTCCAGACGTCTGGAGCTGCTGAGTCGTCCAGAAACCACTTTCGTCAATACGCGGGCGGGCAGTTAATATCCGGCAGCAGGCGCGGCAGGCGTCTCCAGGGGAATCGAGAGGGGGGGAGGGGAGGGGGGCGGCAGCTTCCATCTACCCTTATTGGAAAGCTGGCAGTGAATTCGCTGTATGCGTTTGCTCTTACGGATACGGGATCATTCAGCGACCAGTATGCTTGATTTTGCCCCTCTTTAGATAACTGCATAAAAAATGATCTCCTATCTGTATGCACGGTGTTTCAAAGTCCTTCCCTCAAACGTCAAGGAGTGCTAGATCACTTCATGGGGAACAGCTTTTATTGGAAGCTGTATGTTCACTAATGCTTCCTGGCTACGCTAGGCTCTCTTTAGCATTTACAAAGGTGATCTACAAAGCAGGTGGGCTGTGTACAACCTACCTCACTAACCCGATAGTGATTTTCAACAACTTTAAGTATGATCCTCTGTATGTCCTCCTTTTTACGGATGGTTACGGGACCTTGGCTGTTCAGTATATAATATCAAATTGAACTCCTTTCAGCCGTCTAAACTGTTATTCTATTTGGCGATATAGTAAGCTAAAGATATCTTCAGCCCTCTTTGATCCAGCCACAATAGGAGCTAGCATTCAATGCCTGGTATCTATACGGATACCTTGTGGTTATGTGGTGCTCAGAGAGGCATACGATGTTTATCATTTCAGAGCTTTCTAAATTTTCCCAATATTTTGATAAATTATGCTAACCTTACTTTTCTATGTATTATTATACATTTTGTGGGGCCCTTCTCGCATTTTCACTTATTTCAATACAGGGTGCCTGAATTCTAATCTGGATCTCGTGTCTGATGGTGGCCCCATGTACTTTATTTGCAAGAAGCCCAGCCAACCTATCTTTCGCTTTCCTATTCATCTGTAGGCCATGTTCAGTGTACTTCCAACTCTGAGCTGCAGCAACTGGCACTGCACTCATATGACATTTCGTTTCACACAGCAGCAGCATGCTCAACTGACAGCTGACAGCTGAGTTTACCCAGGGCTGGTCATGGCACTGAAAGACTTTCACAAAACTTGTGTGTGTAGTTGCTACTCCTATTTCATCCAGATTGTTGTAACTGTGACATGGACGCTCGCGGGTTTGCCACTAACGAAAATGCGGTGGGACCGATCGGATGAGATGATGATGATGTTTGGTTTGTTGGGCGCTCAACTGCGTGGTTATCAGCGCCCGTACAATTATCCAATCTTTGCTCAGTCCAATTTCGCCACTTTCCTGGATGATGATGAAATGATGAGGACAACACAAACACCCAGTCATCTCGAGGCAGGTGAAAATCCCTGACCCCGCCGGGAATCGAACCCGGGACCCCGTGCTCGGGAAGCGAGAACGCTACCGCGAGACCACGAGCGGCGGACTGGACCGATCGGAAGCGGCGCGCGAACAAACAAGATGGACGAACGGGAATAGAAGGACAAACACGACGACAGACAACCGAGCAAGATACCAAGATCAACAACAAAGTGTTAAGCAACGGGGTCACAAGAGATAACCTCACAAAATCAAAACAACGTCCACTCGTAAACAGGAAGTAAGCACACACAACGTAAACACGATGCCTGTAAGTGAGATATCAACCGACTCAATGCGAATACCAGACTGCCTCGCTGAGTGAGAGGCATCCGCATAAATACACGACAGGGTACGTCGCTATTGTCTGATGGGACCACGTGCTCCACAGTGGCGCCCTCACATTAGACTCGGGGCCAGGTGCGCGCGCATCCACGGCTTACGGCGTGACTGCTGCAGAGACCTCTAGTGGTCATCGAGTTCCATGCCGTCTGGCACAGATTCGAAACCCGTAGCGCTCGTTACCATATAGGTCATCCATAATGATGTAATTGCTGATCTCAGCCAGACTGTTCCCTGGTCTACCAAATATAATAACCTGATCTTACTTCTCAAAACATTTGCATAAATTCGCTACGTCCTCTGCCACATAGCTAAGGCTATCACAGCTCCACAATATTTTAGACCGAGTACCCCATCCGTTTTTTTTTTTTTTTTTTTTTTTTGCAATTTTGGTACCGATATATGGTGAGTTTCTTAACTAGAACTCTACTGCACCCTTCTGTACCTGCAGCTGGATGAGGCTCTTCCCCTCGTACTTCATGTAACAAGCCAAATTTATTCGATGCTGTTAGATCAAATTGTTATGAATCTTCAGCATTCTGTTGGAAAATTTTACACCCTCGAATTACATTTCTGTATCCTGTTGTGCACTGGGCCTTCAATTCAGAGTAACACTTGATAAAATAATGGCATTCCGTTCTGCGATTTTCTGATTTATCTTCCGCAAGTACGACATTAATTAAAAGCTCTGTTAAAAATCCAATAAAAGGCCGTATAAATTGACTCTAACCTATTTACATTAACGTTTCATCAATGACTGAATAAACTGTTTTACGACAAATAGAGAGATGACTACAATTCTTACATCTTTCGGTACTCCTCATCTCTGTTTAAGGGGACATTGTACGTGAAATTCGTTGAAATTTGACATTTTCTGTTTTCTATTCCATAATGTACTTTGGACTATCCTGAACATTTTGGTATACAATACATTAAAATGAGACCGTTGTGAGACCTTCAAATAATATTTTGGATATTGATATGTGACTGTCAAATTTCGCAGCTACGCATGTACTGCCACAGTTGAGCAGTCGTGTCTTGGGAAGTACACAGTCTAGAAGGCTGTCAATTGTTTAGTTTTGTGCCTACTGCTACGTATCATAAGTTGGCATTACGAATAAACAGATCAGTCCTTTGTTTGTAATACTAGTTTTCGTTGAAAGTAGTGTGATTATCGGCTATTTTTGTAGTAAACTAACTTCTATTGCTCTTTATACGTAAATAAAATGACTAAGCGTAAATTTAACTTCAAGACACGCAAATTTGTGGGTGACAGATATGTGAGACCTGCATTTTCTTCTGAAGTGCTTTAAAACTAGTGTGCTATCCATGTCATGCTTTGTGTCCACCTCCACGAAACATTTGGTGTAAATATAGGCAAGCTGAATTTTCGAAACCCTGCATGAATTTACACATAAACATTCTCTTCCTTTGACAGTAATGGAGGCAATGAAACCTACTTTCAGAGATTTGGCATATCCTGAGCTACTACATGGAAAGACCCAGAATGTGAATGAGTCCTTCAATAATGTTGTGTGGGAACTATTAAAAATTTGAGGTTCTGGAGAAGGTAAAGGTAAGACTTGGAGAGAGCACAGCTAAAGGACAGCAGGAACTGGATGAGCTTCGTGTACATGAAGCAGTGTTAGCTGCTCACCAAATGACAAAAGAAGCAAGAAAGAAAAGGAGGAGGAAAGCACTGGGCTGTTGTGACACTGAAGAAGACACAATGGGCCAGGGCAATTCTAGTGCAGAAAAGAGGCAGAAATGTAAGTCTGTATAATAATTAGTAATAAAAGAGTTTTAAACCTCAGTATCTCTGAACTACATTATTTGCAATAAATTACCCGTTTTCTAAAAAAGTACTGATGGTAGAGACATGAAATTTTCACAGCATGCCAAGTGTGAAATTCAACACACATAAAACCAGAATAATTAAACTATCCTGAGTTCCTTTTTGTTTTTATAGCCACTTATTTATAAAATTATCTAAAAAAATTGAGCGTTTGAAGAAAAAAAGATAACGTGCCCCACAATACAATTTTAGTAATAATTCTAGTTCACTGCATCTAGAAAGGTGCATTCAATATTTACAGAAAATTCTAAGTTGGTGTCTTAAAAAGTTTCCAAGATAATGGATCATAAAATTCGATAATTTTACATAGGCAACATAGGACATACAATGTTCCCATAATAACTCTTAAGTCTTCACTGCCGACGGTGCCACACTTATATTCGTAGTAACAAACCACAAATTATTATTCATTGCGGTGCTACTGTTTGCATGCAATAATTTTGGATAGTCGCATTTGAAATCAAATAAAATGATGACATGTGGTTTTTGCCACCTTGTCTATGCTGCCATGTAACTGGATTAGTTACTACAGCCTAAAATTTGCTTCGAATAGGTGTAAACAAGTTACATAGCAGTAATAGTTTGTCAGAACTTTTGGAAAGGTCTATCTAAACTGATGGTATCTTTGAAATTAAAAACAAATTTCAGCCTCGTGGAATGAATCGATAATAAACAGGTTAACACAGGGATTCTAGGCGTTGATTTTCTTCGAAGAGAAGTTTATATCATTCATCATCTACTCGTAATTCGTTTAGCGCGTTGAATGCTTTCGTTTTGTATGTAGGAAAATAACATAGTTGATAGTTAATTTATCATATTTTAACAAACCAGTGTCAAAGTAGTCCCATATTGAGTGAGTGAGCGTAGGGGAGCTGATGTGGAATCCAGCGTCGCCATTCTGGGCAAACACCTGTTGGAGGTGTTTTGCCGTTGCCTTTCGTACGAATGACTGTGACACTTGCTTGTACATTGTGGTGTTGGGTTTTTCCTGTTGTGAACGAAGGCAAGCAAGAGGGTTTAGTCTGGTGCCGTTACACAGCCTACTCCTGTCGAAGAGCGTGAAGAGGACCGCTCAGGGCAACGTCTCCATCGTGTGCCCTCACTTCACGAGGCACTGCGGAGAGGTTTGCAATTTAATTCAAGACACGGGACTTCACGCCATCGCTTGTAGCCCGAATAAATGTCCACCGCCAGAATTCGAACTGGCTTACCTCCGAGTGGTTGGGCACCGAATAAGCATGTTTAGCAAGCACGGCTACACAGGTGGGTTCTGCCCTGCACAGGAGGTGTATAAACTGTGTCTACGTTTGTTAAGTAATCTTCTAAATAACAAAGTAAGTTTTTCTTCTGGTAAACTACGAGCCAGTCTCACGTCACTAGTTTAGACGGTAGCTAAGATACACTGGCCACTTGTTGTTAAAAATTATATTTGCCAACACGTTTCGGGTATAGACCATCATCAGTAAATCTGCCAAAAAGGAACATAATTATCATGGAAGTGCACCTTCAAGGTATCAATGACCTTATGAATAAGAAACATTCAAAAGTAAGTTTAAATAGTAAATAAATAATATATAAATAGAAGAAATAAGAACTTTTAGCTTCGCCGATGACATTGTAATTCTGTCAGAGACACCAAAGGACCTAGAGGAGCAGCTGAACGGAATGGACAGTGTCTTGATAGGAGGATATAAGATGAACATCAACAAGAGCAAAACGAGGATAATGGAATATAGTCGAATTAAATCGGGTGATTCTGAGAGAATTAGATTAGGAAATGAGACGCTAAAAGCAGTAAATGAGTTTTGCTATCTGGGGAGCTACATAACTCATGATGGTCGAAGTAGAGAGGATGTAGACTGGTAATGGCAAGGAAAGCGTTTCTGAAGAAGAGAAATTTGTTAACATCGAGTATAGATTTAAGTGTCAGGAACTCGTTCCCGAAAGTATTTGTATGGACTGTAGCCATGTGTGGAAGTGAAACATGGACGATAAATAGTGTGGACAAGAAGAGAATAGAAGCTTTCGAAATGTGGTGCTACAGAAGAATGCTGAAGATTAGTTGGGTAGATCACGTAACTAATGAGGAAGTATTGAATAGAACTGGGGAGACGAGAAATTTGTGGCACAACTTGACTAAAGGAAGAGGTCGCTTGGTAGCACTTATTCTGAGGCATCAAGGGATCAGCAGTTTAGTATTGGAGGGCAGCGTGGAGGGTAAAAATCGTAGAGGGAGACCAAGAGATGAATACACTAAACAGATTCAGAAGGACGTAGGTTGCATTAGGTACTGTGAGATGAAGAAGCTTGCACAGGATAGAGTACATCTACATCTACATCCACACTCCGCAAGCCACCTGACGGAGTGTGGCGGAGGGTACCCTGAGTACCTCTATCGGTTCTCCCTTCTATTCCAGTCTTGTATTGTTCGTGGAAAAAAGGATTGTCGGTATGCTTCTGTGTGGGCTCTAATCTCTCTGATTTTATCCTCATGGTCTCTTCGCGAGATATACATAGGAGGGAGCAATATACTGCTTGACTCTTCGGTGAAGGTATGTTCTCGAAACTTTAACAAAAGCCCGTACCGAGCTACTGAGCGTCTCTCCTGCAGAGTCTTCGACTGGAGTTTACTCTACCATCTCCGTAACGCTTTCGCGATTTCTAAATGATCCTGTAACGAAGCGCGCTGCTCTCCGTTGGATCTTCTCTCTGTCTTCTATCAACCCTATCTGGTACGGATCCCACACTGCTGAGCAGCACTCAAGCAGTTTGCCAACAAGCGTACCGTAACCCACCTCCCTTGTTTTCGGATTGCATTTCCTTAGGATTCTTCCAATGAATCTCAGTCTGGCATCTGCTTTACCGACGATCAACTCTATATGATCATTCCATTTTAAATCACTCCTAATGCGTACTCCCAGATAATTTAAGGAATTAACTGCTTCCAGTTGCTGACCTGCTATTTTGTAGCTAAATGATAAGGGAACTATCTTTCTATGTATTCGTAGCACATTGCATTTGTCTACATTGAGATTCAATTGCCAATCCCTGCACCATGCGTCAATTCGCTGCATATCCTCCTGCATTTCAGTACAATTTTCCGTTGTTACAACCTCTCGATACACCACAGCATCATCCGCAAAAAGCCTGAGTGAACTTCCGATGTCATCCACAAGGTCATTTATGCATCTTGTGAATAGCAACGGTCCTACGACACTTCCCTGCGGCACACCTGAAATCACTCTTATTTCGGAAGAATTCTCTCCATTGAGAATGACATGCTGCGTTCTGTTATCTACGAACTCTTCAATCCAATCACACAATTGGTCTGATAGTCCATATACTCTTACTTTGTTCATTAAACGACTGTGGGGAAATGTATCGAACGCCTTGCGGAAGTCAAGAAACACGGCATCTACCTGGGAACCCGTGCCTATGGCCCTCTGAGTCTCGTGGATGAATAGCGCGAGCTGGGTTTCACACGACCGTCTTTTTCGAAACCCATGCTGATTCCTACAGAGTAGATTTCTAGTCTCCAGAAAAGTCATTATACTCGAACATAATACGTGTTCCAAAATTCTACAACTGATCGACGTTAGAGATATAGGTATATAGTTCTGCACATCTGTTCGACGTCCCTTCTTGAAAACGGGGATGACCTGTGCCCTTTTCCAATCCTTTGGATCGCTACGCTCTTCTAGAGACCTACGGTACACCGCCGCAAGAAGGGGGGCAAGTTCCTTCGCGTACTCTGTGTAAAATCGAACTGGTATCCCATCAGGTCCAGCGGCCTTTCCTCTTTTGAGCGATTTTAATTGTTTCTCCATCCGTCTGTCGTCTATTTTGATATGTATGGATAGCTGCATCAAATCAGTCTCTGAACTGAAGACCACAGCAACAACAACATATAAAATAATTTCAGTGATATGATTGTTTGATAGAATACTGCGTACTGCGATGTTTAACATAACTGTGAATCTTTCTGAATATTTTCTCTCTAAATGTCATATGTGCCTGTGTAGTAGTTACACGGCAGCTATTTTTCATTTGGCAGTAGTTCTGATGATGGGGTTCGCCCAAAACGCGTCACCGCAATCTCATTTTGCACATGTGATGTGTTGATTCTAGTGACCTAATAAACCTGTGATGTAAGACGGGTTGAGCGTTCAAATAATGGTCGCAGAGCTCCCCCTCCCACTTTGTGCCGGGACTTAATTTTGCTTCTATGTGACTGGAAATTTTATATGTCTTAGCCCAGCCGGAATGGTGCAATAATAAGCTGCTGGTCTGAAAATATTGACAGCAGTGCTGTGTATCGGTGGTTTCCCAGAGTGTGACGTCAGTTTTTAGAGCATTTTTTGGAGAACGTAGCGCTGCAGTAGACTGCTAACTGCGCACTGAGTTTCAGCTGTCTGAGTGTTGTCCAGGCGTGGTTGACGGAAAAGGTTATGGCTAGGGGGGGGGGGGGGGGGAATGGGGGAGGAACAGGGGTACGTGTTCCCAACCGTGCAGCCGCCGGCACCGCCGTGCGGTGGGACACTTGTTGCACTGGCCAGCCGGCGTGCAGTGTTCAATTATCCAGCTCACGTAACACCGCCGTGGCGCCATATGGCGACCACCAGGTCGGAAACCGCTGGCCGCCCGGTGGTGGGGGGGAAGCGGCAGCCACGTTATAATTGAGGCGGTGCCACAAGTGCTCTGCCCCCCGTAAAGCGCGAAACGATCAGTTCACAAACGACGAGGACACGCAGAATTTTTAAAGATCATAGACTCAGTTTCAGAAGTAATGCTTCTAAAGTGTTCGGTGGAAGAGGACGACAATAGGCATTAAGGTCGCCCCAGTCCATGGCTAATACGGCATCAGGATAGAAGGACGTCTTGCAAAGTTCTGGAAGGAGTAATTAATAATAACTGAGAAAGACGAGCAGAAGCTCTACATGTAACAGTGACAAAACCGTGTTTAGGACAACATTACAAAAAAATGAATTTTCTACTTGGTTCACTTTTTGCGTGCCGTTGTTCTGTAGCGAGAATTTAATCTACAGGTCTCATTTGCAGAAACTGTGACGTCATCGTTGGACTAACTTCACAAGTGGCTTGTAGTAATTTCTTTTTTTTTTTTTTTTTTAATAGAATGTCGTCTGAGCATCTACATCTACATCCATACTACGCAAGCCACCTGACGGTGTGTGACGCAGGGTACCCTGAGTACCTCCACCGGTTCTCCCTACTATTCCAGTCTCGTATTGTTCGTGGAAAGAAGGATTGTCGGTATGCTTCTGTGTGGGCTCTAGTCTCTCTGATTTTATACTCATGGTCTCTTCGCGAGATATACGTAGGAGGGAGCAATATACTGCTTGACTCTTCGGTGAAGGTACGCTCTCGAAACTTTAACAAAAGCCCGTACCGAGCTACTGAGCGTCTCTCCTGCAGAGTCTTCGACTGGTTCAAATGGCTCTGAGCACTATGGAACATCTGTGGTCATCAGTCCCCTAGAACTTAGGACTACTTAAACCTAACTAACCTAAGGACATCCATCACACACATCCATGCCCGAGGCAGGATTCGAACCTGCGACCGTAACAGTCGCGCGGTTCCGGACTGAGCGCCTAGAACGGCTAGACCACCGCGGCCGGCAATCTTCGACTGGAGTTTATCTATCATCTCCGTAACGCTTTCGCGATTACTAAATGATCGTGTAACGAAGTGGGCTGCTCTCCGTTGGATCTTCTCTATCTCTTCTATCAACCCTATCTGGTACGGATACCACACTGCTGAGCAGTATTCAAGCAGTGGGCGAACAAGCGTACTGTAACATACTTCCTTTGTTTTCGGATTGCATTTCCTTAGGATTCTTCCAATGAATCTCAGTAACTGTCGGAAAGACATCGAGTAAAACAGAAGTGATTTCTGGCGTTCCCCAAGGTAGTGATGCAGACCCTGTGCTCTTCCGTATCTATATTAACTATTTAGGAGAGAATCTGAGCAGCCCTCTTAGGTTGCTTCCGGATAATGCTGTCTTTTGTCATCTAGTAAAGTCATCATAAGATCAAAGCCAATGGAAAAACGATTTAGATAAGCTATCTATATGATGCAAAAATTGGCAATTGACCCTAAATAATGAAAAGTAGGAGGTCATCCACATGAGAGCTAAAAGGAATCCGTTATACTTCGGTTACACCATAAATCAATCAAATCTGAAGGCCATGCATTCACGTAAATACCTATGAACTCCAATTCCGAACAACTTAAATTAGAAAGAACAAACAGAAAATATTGTGGCTCAGGCGAACCAAGGCTGCGTGTTATTGGGAGAACACTTAGAAGTTATAACACATCTACTAAAGAGAACGCCTACACTACGCCTATGCGTCTTCATTTCTAGAACCGCTGAGGGGTGTGGCATCGTTCCCAGATAGGATTGTTGGAGTAGATCCAGAAAGTTCAAATAAAGGCAGCACGCTTTGTATTATCGAGATATAGGGGAGAGAGTGTCACGGACATGATACAGGATTTGGTGTGGGCTTCATTTAAATAATGACGTTTGTCGTTGTGGCCGGATATTCTCAGAAAATTTCAATAACAAACTTTCTCCCTCGCAGGCTAAACTATTTTTTTTTTTGTGGCGATATACATAGGCAGAAACAATCATCATAATAAAATAAGGAAAATCGCTCGCGCGCGTAAAGAGACAGGCGTTCGTTTCTCCCGCGGGTAACACGGAATTATTGTGAAGATGTTTCGATGAACCCTCTGCCAGGCACTTAAGTGTGATTTGCAGACTTCCTATGTAGATGCAGATGTAGAGCCTATTGCTTTTTCTAACTTGAAATGGCATTAGTTGTTGGGGCAGGCAGAAGTAATAGGGTGCTGAGTATGGACGATACAAGTATCACCATCTAATTACCTGTTTCCTTATGGTTGAAACACATTTTAGAGCAGATTCTTCAACTTAAGAAATTGTTTTTCCCCTTTATCAACAACAGCTCTTCTTGCACGTTTACAAAGACCTCTGGATTTCCGGAAGGCTTTTGAAACTATAGGACGCAAGCGGCTTGTAGTCTGAGTTATGTGACTAGATTTCTGATTTCCTGTCAGAGAGGTCACAGTTCGTAATAACTGACGGAAAGTCATGGAGTAAAACAGAAGTGATTTCTGGCGTTCCCCAATGTAGTGTTATAGGCTCTTTGCTGTTCCTTATCTATATAAACGATTTGGGATCCACTCTGAGCAGCCGTCTTCGGTTGTTTACAGATGACGCTGTCGTTTATCGACTAATAAAGTCATCAGAAGATAAAAACAAACTGCAAAACGATTTAAAAAAAATATCTGAATGGTGCGAAAAGTGGCAGTTGACCCTAAATAATGAAAAGTGTGAGGTCATCCACATGAGTGCTAAATGGAACTCGTTAAACTTTGGTTACACGATAAATCAATCCAAACTAAAAGGTGTAAATTCAACTAAATACCTAGGTATTACAATTACGTACAACTTAAATTGGAGGGAAGACATAGAAAATGTTGTGGGGAAGGCTAACCAAAGACTGCGTTTTATTGGCAGGACACTTACAAAATGTAACAGACCTACTAAGGAGACTGCCTACACTATGCTTGTCCGTCCTCTTTTAGAATACTGCCGCGCGTTGTGGGATCCTTACCAGATAGGACTGACGGAGTACATCGAAAAAGTCGAAAGAAAGGCAGCACGTTTTGTATTATCGCTAAATATGGGAGAGAGTGTCACAGAAATGATACAGGATTTGGGTTGGAAATCATTAAAAGAAAGGCGTTTTTCGTTGCGTCGGAATCTTATCTCGAAATTCCAATCACCAATTTTCGCCTCCAAATGCGAAAATATTTTGTTGACACCGACCTACATAGGGAAGGAACGACCACCACGATAAAATAATGGAAATCTTAGCTCGTACGGAAAGATCTGAATACTAGAGAATTGTGAAGGTGGTTCGAAAAAACCCTCTTCCAGGCACTTAAATGTGATTTGCAGAGTATCCATGTAGATGTAGATTTTGCGAGGTGTAATGCAGCAACGCGACGTGGCATGACCTCAACAAGTCACTTGAAGTCCCCTGCAGAAAGCCTTTCACATGAATTACCTGACTACAAACGACAGCCCCGCCAATTTCATTGCCTTTTATACCTTGTGTACGCAATATTTCGGCTATCTGTATTTGTGTATTTCGCTATCCCATTACTTGTCACCTCAGTGTACAGGGTTTAGTAAGCTGGTAGATGATCAGTACGAAGAACCCATAATGAATTTCAATGTATGCTTGCCAGTTTTTGCTGGATGAATTCGATTAGACTTGTTCTGGTACAGACCCACCGACTTGAGGCAACCAGTTTTGATGCTATGCAGCTCTTGCATGAAGGATTCAACTCGCGCCCTTGACCCAGAAACAAACTAATGCTTAAGATCAGTTGGATTCTTCTTAAGGCTTCCTGATCCTGCTGGAAGATTCATTTTCAAATTAGCCATTTTTCAGATTTCAAGAAATATGGGATTCATTTGGCTTAAGACTTGTGCGTCGACTGTACTATCCCAAAGAGAGAGTGGGCGAGGGAATGGACGTAGGAGAAGAGGAGGAAATAGAGGAGAAAGAAGAAGAGATGGATATCGAGAGAGAAGAAGGAGATGGACTGAGAGGGAGGGAGGAGGAAATAGAGAGGGGAAAGGACGAGCTGAAGTAATGAAAGAGTGGAATACATACCTACCCGCGAGACGCCCTGTACCCAGCTGGGATGAACAGCAATACAGCAGATGATAGTACATGCGGCAAAAGCGAAGCAATAGGAAATTGTTTCACTGTGTGCACAAACCAAATTAATATTTTTTCGGTTCGGTAAATTTAATATTCAACATATTCCGTTGATTTTAGGAAAAGTAAAATATTCAGGGGACTGCCTTTATTATTTTGCGTCGCTCAAATGTACCTGATGAAAAAACTGTGTTTCACTTTACACCTTCTTATTGTCCTCAGTTCAGGTACTGATTTGCATTAACTGTCACAAAGCACAGAAATAACGTTACGTATGAAATACATTTGATGTCAAATCTGCAGGACATGATTGTAAATATTTACTGAAAATAACTACAACTTCTGACGCAGATTCATTAACACTGCTAATCAGTAGTGGGTAACGTGTGTGTGTAAAATTCCTTGCGAACAGCAGTATCGCACGAGTTATCACGAAATCAGGATTCAACCCGCGGAGCTTTCCACCAAATCTGAATATAGCGAGTACTGTATTCCACTCCAAACTCCAACCTCTGCAGAATAGTTTTAATTAGCACTGGAGTACAGTCTGAGAGATTGCTCAGGAGAGATACGATAAGTTGTTGAAAATTTTCTTTGCTCTGCATTCACTAAAAATCTCCAATGCTCTTGCACAGACAATTTTACGCGAATTAGAATAGAAACACAGCTTATCTGGCATCTGAAGCACATCTTCTTAGCTTACCGGGAACCAGCTTTCTTAGATACCACAAAATATGTATTTAATAGGATAAGTCTCGGTTTCCACAGCATATCAACGCCAATTATTATGTCACGTACTATTGAATAAACTATTCTCGCTTAGTAAGCCTAATATTTAAAATCTAGTCAAAGAATTATCTAAAAGAAATAAGTTGACCAAATTGCTTAAATAACTAAAATTCTGAAAGTAACTTTAAGGAAATCTGTTATTTCAAACAAGAAATGTGTTATTAAACTAAGGGCCTTACTTTCAAATAACTTTTTAATCTTCTTCTTTGTCCCACGCAGTACGAGGACCAGTGGCCCGTTACAGTCTCAGTCCGCATCTTTGCTTGTCTCCATACGTCTCTTTTACCTCTATGTTGGTATCTCAAGATTTTTTGAGGTTTTTTCTGGAGATGCAGCCGGTTTCTATCCGTAGTACATGGTCAATCCGATATGTTTCTTAGTTTGTTTGTATGCTGGGAACTGGTTTTACTTAGAGATCCTTAAGGGTGTCATTAGATTTTTTATTGTTCCATGGCGTGTAGCGTGCTGTTCTACTCATGAATCGCATCTCGGCACTTACTGGATCCGTTTGTCACGTCTAAGGTTCGTTACAGTACATAAGAGTGGGCTTGGCCATGATGATGCGCAGTTTCGGTCCGATGTGTTGCTGAACAAGAGACGGCCTGAAAATGCTATTTATTAGACCTATGACATGTCATTCGTGATTATGGTTTCGCGTCGTTTTGTTGAATGTAGGACAAGTATTTGGTGTTGATACTGGCTCGAGAGTGTCGTTGCCTACTGAAAGTTTGGTTCATTTGTGGTCTTTCCCCATGAACGCCATGACTTTAATTTTATTAAGTGATATCTCAGTAATCTACATTTTCGCTGCTGTGTGCGGATTACACACTGATATCTATACATCATTCTAGGACTGTGGTAAAAATACCTGACCACCTGCGAACAGTAGTGTGTCTAGGTAACTTACGTCCTGCCGTGGGGATTTTGCTTTCGCTTATTGATGACTTTATTTGTGTACATGTGCAACGCAAGTGGTGAGAGGTCACATCCTTGTCAGACACCTTGGTCAGTGTCTTTACATTCTTGTAACTGTTGTCAGGTTCTGACTTCAATCGGATTTTGGCTCTAGTAGTAGTGGTAGTAGTAGTAGTAGCTTTATTCATCGGCAGATCTCTTTCTATAAGGATATAGGACTTGTCAAAGTCAATTTTAGACCAATTTAAAATAAGATAATTCCTATACACATATATTTATAGACTTCTAGTTAAACATAATCATTAGATTTACTCCTGGTATACAATACTTTTTTTTACAAATAACTTATTAAAATAATGTAACGCCACACCGTTCACTCATGTCTCACAATGTCACTGCACACACTACACACACATTGTTTCATAACACATCACTCATTACACACACACACACACACACACGCACACACACACACACACACACTGGTGATTTCTGGGCCGTTACCTGTACCACACCATTCCATTTGCAGTACTGAAAAACTGAGTCAGCATCACTCCATAATGAGTGAGATGTTGAACTCAGAAAGAGGAAGAGGTGTTAGTATTATGCTATGTATAGCTTGAGGGTAAGTATTTCTAGAAAGGAAAAAAGAAGGAAAAAACATAAACTGAAGGTGTTATGAGGAATGTTGGAGGATGATTTATAATCATTATTATTATTATTATTATTATTATCATTCATTTTTTGTACAACATATGTTATCGAACCCCTACTCTGTTTTATCTAAGTAATCCTTCACTACATAAACTGTATTGAATAACAGGTCCATTTTAGCTGCCTATTTTAATAACTGTATTTTTGCAATTTCTTTAATTACTTTTGGTAATTTCTTGTATAGTTTTATTCCTTCGTAGAAAATGCTGTTTTGAGCTTAATGTTCATTTTTCCTTGCCAAATGTAAGTTGAGTCTATCTCTTGCTATATGGTCATGGACACGGCTGTTTGTGCAGTAATTACCAATGTAATTTTGGTGTGTATAACTGACTGGTAATTGTATTCACATGGAGCAGTTAAAATCGCCAGTGTTTTGAACAGATCCTTACAATGAGCTCGACTAGTATTTTTGGTTATTATTCTTATGGCTCTTTCTGGAGTGTGAAAATTATGCTTATATTTTGTGCATTCGTTGCCCCAAAAAAATGTCATAGCTAAGAATTGAGTGTACATGTGAACAATATGTAACTAAAAGACACTGCATGTTAGACACTGATGATATGATTCTAAGGGCATAACATGCTGATGACATTCTGTTTCCAAGTACCTTTGTGTGTTCACACCACTCCAACTGAGTGACGATATTCATTCCTAGAAATTTTGCAATTGTTACACAGTCTATAGAGGTGCCCTCTACATTTAATTTAACATTGACATTTTTCCTCTTACACCTGAAAATGAAAGCATTAGTTTTCTTTATGTTCAAGGTCACTTTATTGCTTATTGACCAATCATAAACTTCCCTGAGAGTTTCATTTGCTTTCTCAGCAAGGAGTTCTCTTGTTTTCTCAGTGACTATAATATTGCTGTCATCAGCAGAGAGAATTTTTTCACCATCAGTAACACTAGTGGGAAAGTCATTAATGTACACTACTGGCCATTAAAATTGCTACACCAAGAAGAAAAGCAGATGATAAACGGGTATTCATTGGACAAATACATTATACTAGAACTGACATGTGATTACATTTTCACACAATTTGGGTGCATAGATCCTGAGAAATCAGTACCCAGAACAACCACCTCTGGCCGTCATAACAGCCTCGATACGCCTGGGCATTGAGTCAAACAGACCTTGGATGGCGTGTACAGGTACAGCTGCCCATGCAGCTTCAACACGGTACCACAGTTCATCAAGAGTAGTGACTGGCGCATTATGACGAGCCAGTTGCTCGGCCACCATTGACCAGACGTATTCAGTTGGTGAGAGATCTGGAGGATGTGCTGGCCAGGACAGTAGTCGAACATTTTCTGTATCCAGAAAGGCCCTTACAGGACCTGCAACATCCTGTCGTGCATTATCCTGCTGAAATGTAGGGTTTCGCAGGGATCTAATGAAGGGTAGAGCCACTGGTCGTAACTCATCTGAAATGTAACGTCCACTATTCAAAGTGCCGTCAATGCGAACAAGAGGTGACCGAGACGTGTAACCAATGGCACCCCACACCATCACGCTGGGTGATACGCCAGTATGGCGATGACGAATACACGCTTCCAGTGTGCGTTCACCGCGATGTCGCAAAAAACGAATGCGACCATCATTATGCTGTATACAGAACCTGAATTCTGCTAACAGTCATCTCGACCAACGCGAGCAGCAATGTCGCGATACGATAAACCACACTCGCGATAGGTTAAAATCCGACCTTTATCAAAGTCGGAAACGTGATGGTACGCATTTCTGCTCCTTACACGAGGCATCACAACGACGTTTCACCAGGCAACGCCGGTCAACTGCCGTTTGTGTATGAGAAATCGGTTGGAAACTTTCCCCATGTCAGCACGTTGTAGGTGTCGCCACCGGCGCCAACATTGTGTGAATGCTCTGAAAAGATAATCATTTGCATATCACAGCATATTCTTCCTCACGTCATATTCCAGGTGTAGCAATTTTAATGGCCAGTAGTGTATATCAGGAATAATATTGGTCCTAATATGCTACCTTGCGGATCCCCTATATTAATGTAGTTTGTTTCTTGTATGTGTTTTACTAAATGTTTAGATCTATCTCTACTCTTTGTACCCTATCTTCTAGGTATGACGGAAACCAGTCATTAGCTATCCTTCTTATTTCTAATGCTTCTGATTTATTTAATAGAATCTTGTGGTTGACTGTATCAGACGCCTTCGAAAGATCCGAAAATATGTCTGTGACATGCTCATCTCTATCAAGAGCATCGAAGATACCCTTTCGCTACACTGACAAAAGGATCCTTCTAAGAAATACAAAGTTAAGATAACCTGAAGATGCCTAAATAAGGCGAAACTCGTAGTTGAAAAATAAAAAACTAAAATTGCAACCAAGACGATTTTTAACCAATACTGGTAAGCATCAAGTACAACTTTTGTGAATTCTACTATGACTCTGTATTTTTGCCACTTCATAAACCACTCTGTGATTCGCTTAAAAGATTGTATTTGTCCTGGTAATTCATTAACGTGTCTTTCATAATTTCTTCTATTATTTTTGAGACTGCTGACAGCAGGGAAATGGGCTGCATTACCTCTCTTAAGCAAAGGTACAACTCTTGCCTTTTTTAACTGCTATTGAAAGTCCCAGATGTGAATGATTCATTTATTATATTTGTTAAGGGCCCTTGTATAGTCCCTATGCATTGTTTCAGTACACACATTGGTACTTCATCTATGCCCACTGACTTTTTAATTTTTAGTTTTTGAACAGTTTTATTGACTTTATTTTCTGTGGTTGGAAGTAACATCCTTGAATTTACTGCAACATTATTTACAGGTGTTATATTTATTTTGGGATTTTTTTTCTGTAACTTCTATGCATTACTTGAAACATGCTCGTTTACATAGTTTGCTAACTGTTATGGATCATTATTTTATCGCCTCCCTTAGCAGTATGTTATTCCGCGATTGTTTGCCTCTAAATTGTTTTTATTATGTATGATAGGGTGTTTCTACCAGAACTTCCCGAAGTTTTCCTCTGTCAACTATACCGAATGTTCTTGTAATAAATACCACATATGTTTTCAGATAGGTTTCTTGTTTCAGTTACCGTCTTCAACGTAAGCAGCCCTCTGTGCATGATCTTCCACTATGGAAATCGTTCTGTTCTTCCCCTATGAGTTGTTCAGGAAGTGTTTGTAATTTTGATTTTATGATGCTCGAGTAAATTTTACAATTATTGGTTGTGGAATGGGATAACAGTTGATCGCTGCCATATTCCTGACGAAGATTCCCCTTTCCATATTATGTTTATAAAGTTCAGCACTTGTTCACTAAATGTCCTGTCGCTGAATTTAATAAGTTCTATATTACTGCCATCCTTGCCAGGAGATCTATTACTTTTACTGGATTTCAGTCTTGTTTTCAACTCTTTATAGTGAATCTCGTCTGATGTGTTAGTGTTTGTTACGTATGTTTAACCTGCATGATATCTGGTTTGATTCTGTGCTCTTGAAAACATTTTGCGAGGTCCCTTTGTTTATCACTTGAATGTCTGAACCATATTGTCTGTTTATTTACTTAATGATTTTGAATGTTCACAGTGTCATGCTCGGTACATCTTCTCCAGGGTTGACCATTAAAGGATCTAATTGTCCTCTGTGTCTTTTTCTATATCCTCTTTAGCTATTTTTTCACTTTTACGTTCAGTAAAGTGCTTTCAAATGTCTTATTTAGATATTATACACCCATACATAGTAATTAGTATTTGGCCTACATACTTTAAAGTTTCTAGCTAAGTGTAACACCATACATTTTCCCAGTTCAGCTAATAGTTAGCAAATAAATACAACAAGTGAAAATTACGTCCTCGGCTGGTACCAGCATTCTCTAACACGTCTGTGTGAAGAATTTCTTACAAAATATTGGCCTTTAAATTCTACATTCCACTGAAATTGCTTAATGTCTTGTTATATTTTTGCTTTCAAGTGAAATGCGTAACAATATTAACAGTCTTTGCTTTTCATTACGTTTGTCCTTCTGATAAATTTCGCAGCTACTATCTGTACAACTACACTGCCTGTGATCTCTGTCAGCAGAGATTGCACGCAATAGATAACAATAAAGAGGTGAAATATTCACGCATGAATTATATACTACTAGCGCCCCATGTTTTTCCTTTTAACACTTACAAGAATTTTCGAATCTATTAAAAATTCTCAATCAAAAATTTAGATGAGCATTTCTAAGAAAATAGGACTTCGTAAAAGGCTAGTAGAAACAATTTCATTCTGATTAGTTAGACTTAGAAATATGGCGTGTCAAAAATTCATTTTTATTCAAATAATTATTGACCACTTTTTAGTCACGTGTCTGTGAAATTTGCCACTCGATTTGAAACAATTTGATGGGGTTAAAAAAGAGACTTTTGGTACATTTCACGTGGATTTCAGTTCCTCTTCATCTGGCGAAAATACCATGAAGTTAAAAAGTGTAGGGATATAAGATCACACAGAGGCTTGTCAGAAATCGTTCTTCCTGCGAACCATTTGCAACTGGAACAAGAAAAGGGGAAATGGTAGGGGCACACGAAGTACACACCAGACCCGAAAGTGAATTACTGTTGCACTGTGATCCAGGTCTGACCTACATTTCAGCTCTCTAGCTCATCAAGATCAACTAGTAGCCTATGTACGAACATGAACAACTCCATTTCTTAAAATTTTTCAGGAGGGAGAAAAAAGTGTTTTGTACATCTACTGTTTGCCTTCAGAGTGGGTTATTATTGTACAGTTTCTTAGCATCATCATAATCGTATTTACATAAATATTTTCATATGATCTTGTGTAGCTAAGCAGGAAATGACTGCTGAAATATATAGTTAGCCATGTTTGTAACTGAGGAATGGAGTTGGCCGTGTATGTAACGAACTTTAACTGAACTGCGGAAATTGCACTGTTCTAACATCGTAAAATCTTCAGTACTATTAAAAATTATTATACGTATGTACGTTCAACAAAAACTCAAAACTTCCAATTCTATTGAGGAACATGAGATTATTTTATTAACGATACAAATGTAAGAAAGTGGTTCTGTTAGCTTATACATTCCACAATAGTGTTCAGTTCGTTAAATTATACAATCATTTCCACGTCATAATCAGCCTCACTATTCTGAATGAGGCAGTCACAGAGATCTGCTTCTGCGGATGTCTCTTGTTTGGCGTCATTTTCATCAGTGATCTTCTGAAACCATTTCAATTCCTGACAACAATGGAACAATCCATTGCTTCCCGAAATGTTTTAGAAGCAACTTTCTGACATCTTGTACATTCGAGGGATTTACACTGATGCCAGGAACTAGTTCTGTAGGATTTATGTCCTTCAGCCGATTACCTTTCTTCACAAACGCCAAAGGCCGCGCAGTCTCGAAACTATAGTTGAGTTCTCCACTAACAGCGACCAAGTTTGATTTCCTAGTCACCAGAAGTCTTTTAAATTGTGAAATTTTGAAGTTAAGTCCTCCTGGATCTTTCACAGATGTTTTAGCTTCAGCTTTTCAATCAACATTATTCCTGTGAGTATTGAAGAGCTGTACGATTCCATGTTTTCTAAAAACTTTATGGTATTCTTCCAGTTGAATAATTTTCTCCGTTTTCTTTAAATCTCTTTCAATTGTTCCAGACGCTCTATCACTCGGCATGAGTGACTGGGAAAATGGCTTCCATCTTCTGAATGTTCAATTGAGTACGAGATTACCACGAAAAGCACACTGTCAAAACTGCAGTGTTCTTATCTTGTCCCGGGCAGCCATCCGCGGCAAGATGTACAGTGTGTACACCACTGAAAGTACGCGAGTCAGCTTTACTCTGCAGTTCATGAAACACTGCAGAAGCCACTTCATTAGACGTCTTTTTCGTTTCGTATTCTCTCCAGGAGTATATCGCAACATTCTCATTACTTAACGCTAATTTCCCAGTAGAATGTCCAGAAACACCAGTCAGATTGTAGCAATACGACTGTCTGGAATAGTATGCAATTTCATCAGGCAGCTTTGGTATGGGCAGATTATTCTGCATCTCAAACGATACGATGTACACGCCAAAGGTTTCCTCTGCTAGAAGTTTGTAAAATCCTTTTGCTTGCTGTTTGTGTAACGTCAAATCTGTCTCTAGTTTCTTTAATACTTGCTCTTGAGTCTCATGCCTTCTCCATTAGTTGCAGGCAAGCAGAACAAATATTTGAGGTTAGGGCTTTAAAACTGATATTAAATTTGTTGACAAAAACTTTCCAGAGCAATGATTGTGTAATTTTTAAGTCATCAGAAACCGATTTCTGGTACATTCCCCACATTTTAGCTATACTTAGAGCAGTGTCCAAATAAATACGAGCACTTCTCGACCTACAGTAATGTGATTCACTTTCTTTGAACAGTTTAATAAAAGTTTTTACAGACGTAATACTGATGCTATAAACCTCCATGAGTTACAATGGGTATAAGGCATCCTTATTTCTTGAAATGTTTGAAAACTCTTTCAACTCGATCTTTTGTAATGCCAAGCACTCCTAACATTTACTTCTGCAAACCTTTATTCTATTTCCTGCCATGTTCTCAATGTGTAGCCCTTCTCACTCCAATCTCTACCACTTGGTCGATGTCTAACTGAAGAATTTGATGAGCAGTATTTCATTACGAAAGCATCCTGACTGTTTTTCTGATACCGCATAAAATGCTCCGTGAAACTTTCGATGTCCACCATTTTCAGGACACTCCCGTTCTTCTTTCTTCTATGAACACAGCTTGGAAATGCTGGTAATTTCTTCGGTCCATACCTGTAGCCCAACAGTGACATTAGATATGAAGATAGTAACTGTTCTCGAAAGAAGAGATAGCATTGATGACCGAGCAGCTTCTCCAGAATAAATGATAATTAATTGAAACCCTGAGCTGCCGACAGGTGTTGTTGACATACCTCGATGGGAACAGCTGGAAACGTGTGCCCCGACCGGGACTCGACTCGGGGCACACATTTTCAGCTGTTCCCATCGAGGTATATCAACAGCACCTGTCGGCAGCTCAGGGTTTCAATTAATTATCATTAATGACATTAGACACCAATAAAAACTCATGTTGTAACTAGGCCATTATAACAGTTCCTTCTGAAGGAAATAAGTTTTTGTTTACCAACCTCGCTTTCTTCTCTTTTTTTACGTTTCCATACCTCTCGTGTGACGACTTTCTTCCTGATATCACCAGGTGACGTATCTTCTATACTTCTCTCCATCTTACAGAGCGATTTCAACAACAGATACTGTCAACTCCCATTTCCCATGAATACCCGCGCCAGTCACGTGAACAAATCGAATCTAATGATTGGCGGGCGTCAACTCCCAGTTCCCATGAACACATGTGCCAGTCACGTGACCGAAACGAATCTTATGATTTGTGGGTTTGGAGGTGGTCGATTTTGTTTCCAATGTAATAAGGAGTAGGACGTTTTTGTTATGTAGGTGGATTTTCTACTGCTGAATTATCACTTATGGGGCCGATTCTGAAACAAACTAACACCATCATCAGATTCCCCGTATTCTTAACTGTAAGAATCATCCGTAACCACAATTTAAAACAAAAATGGAGTTGGCCATGTTTATGTCTTCCATGAACCATGAGTATTCACACCCTGATGTCACTAGTTCAAAATGAACACAGATGCTGTGTTCCTAGGTGCTTATAAAGCCATTCGCACTAGAGACGTAGGTGAGACATGGCAGGGCAGACAGGCTTGGCAAGAGTTTCTCTGATCCACAGGTTTGTTCTGTAGAGTCACGGAGGATGCTGCTTTCAGTCCATCCGGCTTGTGCTTCGCACTTTGGTACCACAGTCGAGCCCACATCTCCCGCTCAGTTATCGTGCAGTCCAGTATGGCACAGACAGCAGGCTACTACACAGTGTGTAAACGATGGATGTTTACAACACACCACAGTCTTGTGGCTGAAGTCGAGACAAGCAGTTTGGCAGAAGGTCTACCAAGCTGTGAAACGACCTCAAACTCTCCTACAAAATACAATTAGGCTACAGTACATGCATGCTGCAAGAGATTTTTAATATTGAATGGTGCAAAAGATTTTTAATAGTTCCATGTAAAGTTGTTTCCACATTTGATGACCACAAGTGTCTCATATTGTTTGCATCGACTTCCACTATACAAGTGAGTTGCGTTGTAAACAGTTGTTGTTTATCCCCTATAGAAGGGTTGGACGGCCTGCCAAGCCTTTGGGGAGGCCAGTTCTCTGCCCAGAGTGCTCTGCTTACCTTACACTGTCCATCACTCCATCCTGCAGCCAGTGCTGTGACACACCACGTGTTTGTCTACAACGTCCTCTTTTGCTTTATGTTATCCATCCTTGCTAGGAGGGGCTATAGGACGACATCCGACTCGTATAGAACCTGCAAGAGTTAAACCAACAGCTGTATTTTCATTTCTGATGTGTTTCAGAGTCACCGGTTTCTACAGTCCGTCATGTCATCACCAGGCCCTGTGAACGGCATAGTAACAGCAATCTAACATCCGAGATCACATGAAATTGTGGGTGGCAAAATTTCATATAAATTTAACATTATGATTAGACAAAGATACATTAAGCAACATATAACAAAATGTAAAAATTTGGCATAGCAAAATTTCTAAGCAGTGTTATACCACCATAGCAATATGCATAGGCTAGAAATATATTTCTTACTAAAAGAAATAAGATATGAATAGAGCAAAACTTTGACCTAAAATATGGATCAATAAAGCCAATGAATCGCAAAAAGTGAAACTGCATCAGTAGGCGTTAGAAGACTATAGTTACATAATTCTGTGTAAGTCGTGTGTAAATGAAAATTGATAGAATATAAGTAAGTAGTAGACAAAGCTCTATGCCAACTAGAGTATGTTTGACATCAAAGCAAACATAATACTGATCGTATTAATATTCTGTACAAGCAAAAGAACACGCCAGTGTATTAAAGTCCGGTCAAGAAAACCAAAGGCACAAAAACAAAGCTCATCCCAAGTTCCGCGAGCAGTTGCTTATGTGTAGGACTCATCATCGAAATCCAACAGTCTGATACACTGCTCAACATCACAAGCTACCAAACAGACGTGTTACAAGGTAAAATGTCTCCCTATAAAAACCCGAGAAAATCGTAAAAACCTTCTAAATATCCTATGGGTTAAATGGACCAAGGATCAATATCTCGGTGACAACTGTTTGTAACCACAAACCACGAAGCGCTCGTACATCTAAGGAAATAATTTAAATAAGGCACAGGCGTTATGACAGAGACGAAACAAGTTCCCTGTAGTTAGTTAGCTAGTTAGTTAGTTACGTGTTCCATTGATCAATAGCACGGAAAAACCGTTATGATGTGGAACGTGTCAAATGCACAAGAAATATGCACAGGAAACAAGTTTTTTCTACATTATAGTGCAATACCTAAGTATTTCTGTTATCTATCCCATTCCCTAAAATGGCATAAAATACATATATTATATCTCCAGATTTATTTACTCATATTCAAGAATTCATCTGTGGTATAGATGGAGTTGTCAAGGAGGTATGATCTCAATTTGTTTTTGAAACTATTACTGCTGCCTGTCACACATTTTATTTCGTCTGGTAATTTATCAGAAAGTTCTATAGCAGTATGTTTTACCCCTTTCTGTGCCAAAGATAAGTTAAGTAAAGGATAGTGTAGGTCTTTCTTTTTCTGGTATTGTAATCATGACTGTCGCTGTTGATTTTGGACTGGTAGGCAACTGTTTAAAAGATTAGGAATTCTTACAACTGCTTCACAGTACATTTACTCAGTAATGAACTTTTTTCTCAACAACACGGACCAGTTCACAATCAACTACGACAGTCATGATTACAATACCAGAAAAAGATAGACGTATACCATCCTTTACTTAACCTATCTTTCGACCCTACACATTATTCTAACTACTTTCTTTTGAGCAGTGAATACCTTTTGCCTAAGTGTGAGTTGCCCCAGAATATTACTGTGTATGACATCAGAGAGTGGAAGTATGCAAAATATGTTAGCTTACCAATTTATACGTCCTCAGAATTGGCAATTTTCTGATTGCAAAAGTTGCTGAACCTATTCGCTTCAGGAAATCCAAAATACGGATTTTCCAATTAAGATCCTCATCTATATGTACACCCAAATACTTCATATGCTCTACCCTGGCTACTGACTGCTTTTGATGTGTTATGTTCATTGAAGGAATTATTATTATTATTTTGCAGCAGAAAATTGGATGTACTGTGTTTTTTCAAAGTTCAGAGGAAGCCCATTCACAGAAAACCAATTAACAACTTTTCCAAAGACCTTATTTGTATGATTTTCTATCGGACTTTCTTTTACTGGATTAATAATTATGTTGTATCATCAGCAAACAATGTCAGTTCAGCATCTTGTTTCACATAAGAAGGGAGGTCATTCAGATATACCAGAACAGGAGGGGACCTATGATCGAACCTTGTGGAACACCTAATGAAATTTCACCCCAGTTAGATGAAGTGGTATCCTTCAAATCACTTGAAGCATATAAAGAGACTTTTTGCTTCCTGTTTTGTAGATATGACTTAAACCACTCATGCACTGTTCCATTTATACCATGGAATTGTAGTTTCTCTAACAAATGTCATGGTTGACACAGTCAGATGCTTTGGATAAGTCACAGAATATTCCTACTGGTGACATTTTACTATTTAAACACTCTATTATGAGGACAATGAAATTGTATATTGCTGTCTCAGTGGAACAGCATGTCTGAAATCCGAACTGTGATTTACTAAGTATTCCTTTACTGTTGAGATGGCTAACCACATTACTTTCTCAAAGATTTTGGAAAATGCTGTAAGCAAGGATACTGGCCAGTAATTATTGACATCTGTGGTTTCCCCCTTTTTGTAGAGAGGCCTGACAATGGCATATTTTAACCTGTCTGGACAAATACTCTGAGTCAGTGATGCATTACATATGTGACTCAAAACATCAGCTGTATTTGCTCCACATTGTTTTAATAACTTGTTAGAGATGTCATCTACTCCAACAGAACATGTGTTTTTCAAAGATTTAATAATTTTCCTTATTTCACAAGAGGTTGTTACATGAAATACAATCTGAGTAAAATTTTTCAAAACTCACTCTTCCATGTACTGCCTGGCTTTTTCTTTTGAACTATTCTCACCAATTTTTTCTCCTTCACTTGATAAGTGATTGTTAAATACATTGGCTACCTGTGTACTGTTGGTTAAGATGGTCTCATCCTCTTTAACAGTAACACTACCTACCCCAGTGGTTTCTTCTCCTGTCCCCCTTCTAACAACATTCCATACTGATTAGATTTTTTGCTGGAGTTGTTAATTTCTTCTCTAACATACATATTTCTTGATTTTCTTAGAACTTTTCTCAGTATGTTACAATAATTTTTATAGTGTAAAACTACTTTTGGATCTTTACTAGTTCTTGCTGTCTCATACAGTTTTCTTTTTCTTTCTGAGGACAATTTAATACCTGTAGTATCCAAGGTTTCTTTGAAAAGTTTGTGGTGTTACATTTAGTAATTTTCTTTGGAAACAATGTACAAAAAGGGATATAAATTTATCAAGAAACATTCTGCATTTATCATTAGCATTTGCCTGATTGTATACATCTTCCCAGTCTACATTTCCTAAACTTTCTCTGAAGTGATGTATAGATACAGGGTTGAGCACCCTCACACTTTTACTTAAGTACATCATTTTAGGTTTAGTAAGTTACTCAGTTGTGCATCATGGTCAGATAATCCATTTACCACAGGGAAAGCATGTGTCTGTTTTACATCCTCTTGCTGTACAAATACATTATCTATTAGAGTAGTACTGTCCTGAGCTATACGTGGAGGGAAATTGATCATTGATTCTAAGCTATATGTTGTTAACAACACTCCTAGTTCACTTTTCATATCAGAATTGCTTAGAAAGTTAACATTGAAATCACCACAGATTAATAACTACTTCTTTTTGTCTGACAGACAGCATTCTTTTGGAAAAGCATCGCACGTTAAGAGAAAGGAAAGCGTATGTAGCCAGTCTGCTTTCCACATTAAGAAATATGAAGTCATACAGAAGAAAGCGCAGACATAGCTACATAACCGTGAACGCATAGACAGAAAACCATATGTAATGAATACGTCAGGGTACACAAACATCTAGCTGAGATTATCGAATGGTAGAAAATCTTTCATACTACGGCATCAGGAGGTAAAGAATGTATATCCCACGACTGACAAAGAAATATAAACTGAAGATTACGTCACAGCGTAATAAACCGATGTGAAGTAAGATCATCAGCCCCTGCTATTACAAGATTTACTGCACAGAACCACATATGAAACATGGGATATCTAAAATCTTATACCGTTAGTCTTATGACTGGCTTGATGTGGTCTGCCACATGTTCCTCTCTTGCGCCAACCTAACTTCTCCACAGTAGCATTTGCATCCTACGTCCAGAATTATTTCTTGTATGTATTCGCATCTGTACGTTCCCCTGCAGCTGCCAGCAGTGTCACGAAACATGGTCGTTCCCTGGTGCCTTAACGCAGGTTCTGACACTCTGTTCCCTCTCCTAGTCAGTGTTTCCTATACAGTCCTTTCTTGGATGATTCTGTGGAGAAACTCTGTATTTCTTATGAGGCCACCAATATTCAACATCCTTCTACACCGACTCGTTTCGAAAGCTTCGATTCTTTGCTTTTTTGGTTTCCCCAGTGTCCAAGGTAGCTACCACATAAATTAAGGGTTACGTTTAATGACAGTAGACTTTCTATTGCCAGGAATGACCTGTTTGCCTGATCTAATTTGCTTTTTATGTCCTCACTTCTTCGGCCGTGTTTTATTTCACTTCAAAAGTATGAGAATTCTTTACCTTCGTCCTGTTCATTTTACTTTACGGGCAGGAAATATGAGCTCATGTTGAAATTGGTGCCTACCAAACATCAGTCGCTTCATACTTGTGTTTGTTTATTTATTTATTTATTGTTCCGTGGGACCTAATTAAGGAGAAGTCTCCATGGTCATGGAACGAGTCAATACATGAAATTATAACACGATATTAGAAACAGATAAAATGAAATATAAAAAAAACATATTCAGGTAACAAGTCGTAAGTTTAAATGAAGAAAATCAACAATGTAACACTGGGCTTTGCTTAATTTTTTAGCTCTTCCAGGAGCTCCTCAACAGAATGGAAGGAGTGAGCCATGAGAAAACGCTTCAGTTTAGACTTAAAAGTGTTTGGGCTACTGCTAAGATTTTTGAGTTCTTGTGGTAGCTTATTGAAAATGGATGCAGCAGAATACTGCACTCCTTTCTGCACAAGAGTCAAGGAAGTGCATTCTACATGCAGATTTGATTTCTGCCTAGTATTAACTGAGTGAAAGCTGCTAACTCTTGGGAATAGGCTAATATTGCTAACAACAAACGACATTAAAGAAAATATATACTGTGAGGGCAATGTCAGAATTCCCAGATTTTTGAATAGGGGTCGACAAGAGGTTCTCGAACTTACACCACATATAGCTCGAACAGCCCGTTTTTGAGCCAAAAATACCCTTTTTGAATCAGAAGAATTACCCCAAAAAATAATACCATACAACAGAAGCGTATGAAAATGTGCGAAGTAGACTACTTTTTGTATTGAAGTGTCACTTATTTCAGATACTGTTCTAATGGTAAATAAAGCAGCATTTAGCTACTGAACAAGATCCTGGACATGGGCTTTCCACAACAGCTTACTATCTATCCGAACGACTAGGAACTTGAACTGTTCCGTCTCGCTTATGATATGCCTATTCTGTCTGATCAAAATATCGGTTCTTGTTGAATTGTGAGTTAGAAACTGTAAAAACTGAGTCTTACTGTGATTTAGCATCAAATTATTTTCCACAAGCCATGAACTTATTTCATGAACTACATTATTTGTTACTGATTCAATATTACACACAAGATCCTTCACTATCAAGCTGGTGTCATCAGCAAACAGAAATATTTTTGAATCACCTGTAATACTAGAAGGCATATCAATTCTATAAATAAGAAACAGCAGTGGCCCCAGCACCGAAAATGGTTCAAATGGCTCTGAGCACTATGGGACTTAACATCCATGGTCATCAGTCCTCTAGAACTTAGAACTACTTAAACCTAACCAACCTCAGGACATCCGAGGCAGGATTCGAACCTGCGACCGTAGCAGTCACGCGGTTCCGGACAGAAGCGCCTAGAACCGCTCAGCCACAGCCGCCGGCCGTTTTTATGGTCTAGTTTCATGTGATACGTTTTCTTACAGGTCCGTGTTATCTTACTGACGATTCAACGGTGCTCGGGAACTGCCTTTCTCGAAGCAACAATTGATTTGCCTCGTCTGACTAACGGCCTCGTAATTTTTCTCTCTTTTAGTGGCAGGTCTGCAAAATCTTACTAAAGAGGCTGAGATGAGTTTCAGTGACAAAAGTAAGGCTTATTCTTTCCTTCACTAACATTATAAGCAGTGTGGGTATTTGCAGGCACATGCATAAGGAGTGAAGAAAGAGAATTTTTTACCATTTCGGTGCTTTTCAAACACATTCCGTTGGGATAGGTAGTGTGTCGCGTCTGTCCACGGCACCCAAAGACTTTTTGTAACCAACAGATACCTTTCTTTACAGTTTTCGGTACTAGTCTGGGAGTACATTCACACATGTGATGTCATTGCAGCTGTACGGCATGTCGTCAACGTAGTTACGTCTTGTTTGTCATGCCGCGCCAGAGTCATCAGAGTGTCTGTCACATAAAATCCATCTCAGCTCTTAGCAGTTCGGCTTCAAATTTTGGCATGTCTTTCCTGTTTATGCGAATAGTACCTGTACTATTTGTTCTTCTTTCATTCAACTTGTGGAGTAGAGGTGAATTGTGTACCAACTGTCCACAAACAGCGTGTGATTCAAAGAGTAAATTCGCTGAGAAAACCTCGAAACGGATACAGGTCCAGGCAACTAAGACAATCCACGCCTTATACACCAAGAATAAATAAATATATTGAGACGAGGTTTCCACCAAGTTACAGTGAACTATTTGCCCTATTTAATGACGTTCGCTAGTAGTTTTTGCTGGTGATAGTCCCCAAATTACGACAAGCGACTTTATTTATTTTATATATATATATGAAGTACGTACTTTTTCTGTGGAATTTGAGAGAAGCTTCTTAGACAACTTCATCGGCGTAACATGTAAGAGACTTGATCCAAATCAACATAACAGCTCCTTGAACCACAGTCTCGCCGACACAAGAAGGGGTTCCAGAAACGTCTGCCCGTTTATACCAAATGGAAACGAACACGTAGCTCAGGTACGGCTTTTGTGTTTACTGCTGCGCTTGGAATCTACATGACTGTGTTGTGCCGTTGTAGAAATGACATAATTCACGCATAAGCTCTTAAGACATTCACAGTCGAAAAAGAGAATATCGTTCACGGCACATACAGGAAAAATAGTAGAGCAGTAGTGTGGTTCTGTGCTGAGGGTTATCCAGATCGTGCGAAGCAGTCATGATCTGCCTTTGCAAACATTATAAAATGTCCTAGAAAGAGGAAGTATGCCGACCGCGGTGGCCGTGCTGTTCTAGGCGCTGCAGTCGGGAACTGCGGGACTGCTACGGTCGCAGGTTCGAATCCTGCTTCGGGCATGGATGTGTGTGATGTCCTTAGGTTAGTTAGGTTTAAGTAGTTCTAAGTTCTAGGGGACTGATGACCTAAGATGTTAAGTCTCATAGTGCTTAGATGCACCCACAAGTACACTGAGAATGTGAAGTCTGCAATCCATTTCGGGTGTTCTAGTTTTCGTTCCCGCACTCCTTCCTTATTCATAAATTCAACAATAGCGAGTTTAAAAAGCAAAATCGTTCCAGGTAAGCCCCTTGATCTAACCAATATACTTTATAATAATATGTGATGTCTCCATATTCTTCATTCTCTTATGTCGAAAACTGTTGCAATAGTCAGTGTGACCTCATAAATTTTATTATTCTTACCACCAATTCATTCAAGTTCTACAAGCCTGCAAATTTAGCAATAAGTGATTATTCTGTATCTACAGAACAGTTTGCGGATCGTCGTAGCTTTTTTTTCGTTCATTGTGAACTAAATGTTGAAACTCTTTCTTCATAGTACTACGATATCATTTCATAGAAAATTTCCAGTACCCATCGCTTATGCTACTGCGTGATAGATACAGAGAATTCTCATTCCTCTTTTCCCCACTCATTTTTAAACACTTATGACGATAGACCTCTAGACTGACTCTTTTCGTGCAGACCTCCACTTAACCCTCTGAACTTCATACCAGGAACTAACAGGGAAGGGAAATAGCGCTGACACGACTAATCTTCCGATCTGAAGAGAGATGGACCCACCAAGATGTGCCACATCTCAATACTAAATGAAATGACGCGCTGTACCGAGTATTTTCTGGAAGTTACGAGCAAAGTCGAGGAAGGCCGAGCCATGACCTGCACGAAGTCTGCATACCTAGCCCTAGCCCGTTATGTTTGGCACGCTGTGGCCGACCTTGACCTGCAGAATACAGTGTGTTCTTCTTTGAACTTCTTAATAGCCTCATGGACGTGTCTTGAGGCTAAAATGCAGCACTTCATTCTCGAGTCATAAACACTATAAACCATTTTTCTCATTCACTTTTTACACCTAGTTCTGTAAACTCTGCTTCTTTCCGAGCTGCTGAAGTATAAGAATACAGAAATTTCCAGTTAGGTAATTTTTGTAATAAATTTAAATATTACCTGTCTCAAGAATAGAAAAGATTTGCTCCTTTCTGTGCAACACTGTCGCCATAGAAAGTTATGATAGTGATTATGAACTAAATGCTAACACAGAAAAATCACCATAACCATGCTGATTGATCAGTATGTGGATTATAATCGTTGCATATTTCGACGACTTAAGAGCGATGCGGTTAGGATATGGCCGTAAGGCATCCGTGAAACCATTTTCCGTTGCTTCCCATTTCACCTTCATGTAAATACACTCTACCCCTATAAAATGTCTTTAGCCCATTTCGCGTCCATATGTTCTAGTAGGCCTTTCACCACAAACTGTTGCTTAGTAATTTCAGACCCATTGTTACACGTGAATAACGAATAAGAAATGCAGTGGGCTGTCAAGCATTAGATGGAGCGTTTTTATTGCAAGTGCGCCAAACAGCAGTTACCGGCAGAAACCACACCTGTCTTTTGTGTTATCCGTGTTTTTGCATCATCCGTGCAGTCTCCTCTACGCAATAACTTCCATAACCGTGAGCGCGCTGTGCATAGTGTTGTGACGTATCAGAACTATATTTTCCGGTCGTCAAGTAATAACTCCATCGTTTCAGAGGCCAAGAATTAAGAAAAGTCAAGGAAATGGATGTGACATTTATCGTTTCATTGTGTACGAAATCTATGTTGATGCACATATTCCAAAGAATCTTTAGTGTGTCCAGCCACGAAAGTATTCGTACAGGGACGCCAAAGGTGATCCGTGCATCGTTGACGGACAGCACAGCTTGGGCGATTAAGAGATCATCCTGGGCGAGCTGGCCGCTAGGAGAGCAACCGACGGCCACGAGATTACTACTTTAAATGTTAATAATGGTAACGCCCTACATTTGCCTTAATAAATGGTTCAATTATGGCACTGAAGTAGTTTTCAGTCAGTCACTGTTGAGGAGCTGGGGAGACAGCGAACTTGGGTCGGTAATACGACTTACGTGTTACTCCATGTGAGTTAGAACACGATTACACGTGTCGTGATCGAAACCTACCTGCCACAAAATTGTTTCGACTTTTTCGTCACTGTGGAATTTTCCGCGTGATTTTATTGAAGAGTATAGGATGCTGTTCTTGGACTGAGTTTCGTTTAAAGTGCAATGTTTGAAGAATGCAGTAACAGGTCTAGGGTATGCTTAGTGTAATTATTTTTTTAAATTTTATCAGAGGTGGTCTCGTATTTTGTGTGACATTCGACTAAAGGTCAAGAGATATTAAATTGATACAGACTTAGTCGAGAGTAGCTTTCACGCTGTGTCAGTGTCTCATAGTAGAATTCGTGAGTCAATAAAATAACTCGATAATAAGATTCTGAGTTCAGTAATGCTGTCTGAAGCTTTCAGTATAGTGTTGCCTGTGATACAACTTAGTTCACGGGCCGATGGATTTGCGTGTTGCAAATGGTTCAAATGGCTCTGAGCACTATGCGACTTAACTTCTGGGGTCATCAGTCGCCTAGAACTTAGAACTAATTAAACCTAACTAACCTAAGGACATCACACACATCCATGCCCGAGGCAGGATTCGAACCTGCGACCGTAGCGGTCGGTCGGCTCCAGACTGCAGCGCCTAGAACCGCACGGCCACTCCGGCCGGCTTGCGTGTTGCAGTTGGATAGGGGACCCTTATGAAGTCGCACTCTAAGGTATTTGAGTATCAGCTGGGAAGATAATTTGTTTGGAGTACAGAGTCGCACTATGGGTACTGTTCTTGTGTATATGGAGTAATTGCTTACCGAGCACTGTTCTCAAAGCTTTTCTGGATCCGCGAATCAAGCACACACGGATCAGAGGTGAATTATTATAGATTTGCTTATTTTTCCCGAACTTATTTTTAGTGACATAATCATTGACACTACATTTCTATAGTCGAACCATTTTAAACCGGAAACTGCAACTGCTACCACTATTTCTGTTACTACAGATTTTGGATGACTTGACATTTAGGGTATGCAAGAGGCCAACACCTGAGGTGACTAAAATTTTGAAAATCTAAAATTGAAGTTGTGATATAAAGTGGTGGTGGCACCTATGATTTATTTTGTTCATCACTGTAAAGAAAATTAAAAATAAATTATTTTGCCATACATATATTTTTGGTTCAGTTTCACACGCAGAATATTGTAAAATTCATTATGTTCATATTGACAGTAAACCTTTCTATCCTAGGCAGCACTGTTAGCAGTTCAGAGGCGACCTCTTCGATGGGTTCCTACCAAGTGGTCTTTCATTCTCACTACTGGTATTCAAATTAAATCATACGCTGGCCACAAAAGTGGAAGATAATTGTCACCACTTGCCATGCTCATTTGTAAATATCACGGACGGCACGCTAACAGTTACTTTAGCAAAAGTCTAACCAATCGAGGACGGTGTACAGCTCTCTCAATTAGTACAGAAAATCAACAAGCCGGCCGGTGTGGCCGTGAGGTTCTAGGCGCCTAAAAAAATAAATAAAAAATAAAATAAAAAAATAGGTTTTATCTCCGAGTTATCATATACAGACAGGCGCCCTATAAAGGCAAACGACTTGGAAGATCAGCAAAAATTGATTGGATAGTGTCTTGCAAATATGCTATAAGATGAGCTTAGTGGACAATTAGATTAGAAAATGAGAACTGTAAGTGGATGATGGAGCTTGCTATTTAGGCAGTACAATAATTCACGGTTACTGTGGCACAGAGAATATAAAAAGATTGTCAATATGAAGAAAACGTTCTGGAAAGGAGAAATCTTCTTACGTCGGATGTAAATTTACATGTTAGGAAGTGCTTTCTGAAAGAATTTGTGTAGAGACAGTCTTATATGAGAATGGAAAGTGGACGTTAGACAGACTGTACAAGATGAAAATAGAAGCTTTCGAAAAAATGGTGCTTCAGAAGATTACCACGGATTAGTTGGGAAGACTGAATAAGTGAAGAAGAGGTACTGAACTAGTCTGGCCGAAAGAGGTTTATGAGACCATTTGGCTACAAGAAAGAATCGATTCATAACACACATGGTAAGCCATCGAGAAACACTCAATTTGATAATGGAGGGAAGTGTGCGGGATAAAAATACGAGTAGTAAAGGCAGACAGTAAAGTCATTCAGATTCAGATCATTCTTAATGAAAAAAGTGCGTTCAGACTGAGCTTAGTTCACATGTTTACGTAAGTTTTTACTTCTTTTTTCTATATTTGCCATAGTCTGTTGTTGTTGTTGTTGTTGTTGTTGTTGTGGTCTTCAGTCCTGAGACTGGTTTGATGCAGCTCTCCATGCTACTCTATCCTGAGCAATCGTCTACATCTCCCAGTACTTACTGCAATGTGCATCCTTCTGAATCTGCTTAGTGTATTCATCTCTTGGTCTCCCTCTACGATTTTTACCCTCCACGGTGGCCTCCAATACTAAATTTGTGATCCCTTGATGCCTCAGAACATGCCCTACCAACCGGTCCCCTCTTCCTGTCAAATTGTGCCACAAACTCCTCTTCTCGCCAATTCTATTCAATACCTCCTCATTAGTTACGTGATCTACCAATCTAATTTTCTAATCAGACAGAGTTTAGTTTACGTACGTTTTTACGAGTTCTTTTTTCTATATTTGCCATTGTTACAGATCTTTTTTTCTTTGCGTGTATTTTAATATGGCATTTTTTACACTCATGGCCACAAAGTACTCATTTAAATTGTTCAGTCGGTTGGTAGAATCAGCATGGGTGGTGTGCTGTAGAACTCCAGGTCAATCTCGTTCTTCTTCGAATCCAGTCATTGTGTTAATCAGCTCCTGATATGGTTCTATGGAAGGTATGCAGTGTTACACTCTGACACCCTCTGTGAAATTAGTCTCTTTCATGAGTTCATATGTAAGAAAGTATGGCTCTGCATTTCCCACTACTGATATCCGTTTCATGAACATCGCCTTGACTTTTTCTATTCTTTTAATTTCCTCGTCTCTTAAGCTTTTTCCAAATCATCTATATGCCTTGCTTTACGACTGGCTGCTCTTTCCTGAGCATGTTGAAATGTACGTTGCAGTAGATGCACAGAGAATAGACTGGTGTGGAGAGCTGAACACGACGACCGAAACCTGCCCACTGCCTCGCAACATCTGCTGCCACTTGCAAGATGTAACTTCTCCTGCACCGCCCCACCCTGCGTCGCCTGTACCGTTATGTACGCCCGGCCTCATGGCGATCTCATCGCTGTGATAAGCTGTAGCCTATTCTCCACTAATTCTTTGTTTCCTCTAGCAAGTCACGCGACGATAGGCGTTTGATCTGACGGTGTGGTGAGTAATGTCAACGTCACGACGCTGCCCTTGTGTGGGTATGTTGAGAAGTACCAAAGCGCAGACATGAGGAGCAACGGCGGGGGAAAAACAGTGGAGTGTGCGGGTGGAGTGGAGTGGAGGGGAGAGGCGGCAGGCCGGTGAGTAATTGTGCGGCTTATCAGCGCGCTGGCGGCATCTGCGCGAAATCCGGCGACGCCGTTTGTCAGGGCGCTCCCGCCCGCCCCTGCAGGGCCGCCGCCCGCACAGCATCTGTGCCTCATTAATAACGGCGGACCCAGGCGCAGCACCGCCGCCCTCTCACAAGGCGGCCTGTGAGGCTGCGCGGGGAAGGGGGAGAGGCTGCGAAAGTCTTCGCGCTCAACAAGTTCTCGGGTTGGACCGCGCGCGACTGTTGTTGTAGAATCTATGCTGCGGTATAGCGTAAGCGGAATATGTCTAGCAGTTTTGTTTCCACTTACAATTGTTTCGACCTCTGTATCATCTACATCTACATCTACATCTACATGACTACTCTGCAAGTCACATTTAAGTGCTTAGGAGAGGGTTCGTCGAACCACAATCATACTATCTCTCCACCATTCCACTCCCGAACAGCGCGCGGGAAAAATGAACACCTAAACCTTTATGTTCGAGCTCTGATTTCTCTTATTTTATTTTGATGATCATTCCTACCTATGTAGGTTGGGCTCAACAAAATATTTTCGCATTCGGAAGAGAAAGTTGGTGACTGAAATTTCGTAAATAGATCTCGCCGCGACGAAAAACGTCTTTGCTGTAATGACTTCCATCCCAATTCGCGTATCATATCTGCCACACTCTCTCCCCTACTACGTGATAATACAAAACGAGCTGCCCTTTTTTGCACCCTTTCGATGTCCTCCGTCAATCCCACCTGGTAAGGATCCGACACCGCGCAGCAATATTCTAACAGTGGACGAACGAGTGTAGTGTAAGCTGTCTCTTTAGTGGACCTGATGCATCTTCTAAGTGTCTTGCCAATGAAACGCAACCTTTGGGTCGTCTTCCCCACAATATTATCTATGTGGTCTTTCCAACTGAAGTTGTTCGTAATTTTAACACCCAGGTACTTAGTTGAATTGACAGCCTTGAGAATTGTACTATTTATCGGGTAATCGAATTCCAACGGATTTATTTCGGAACTCATGTGGATCACCTCACACTTTTCGTTATTTAGCGTCAACTGTCACCTGCCACACCATACAGCAATCTTTTCTAAATCGCTTTGCAACAGATACTGGTCTTCGGATGACCTTACTAGACGGTAAATTACAGCATCATCTGCGAACAACCTAAGAGAACTGCTCAGATTGTCATCCAGGTCATTTACATAGATCGGGAACAGCAGAGGCCCCAGGAAGCTTCCCTGGGGAACACCTGATATCACTTCAGTTTTATTCGATGATTTGTCGTCTATTACTACGAACTGCGACCTTCCTGACAGGAAATCACGAATCCAGTCGCACAACTGAGACGATACCCCATAGGCCCACAGCTTGATTAGAAGTACAGGTGAGGTGTTTGCTGTCAGCGGTGTAAACATATAGCGAATAAGAAATGAATTTCATAAATCTATTTATGTCAAATTAAATTTTAAACTATTTTATTTAGATGCAGAAACTGAAAAGTATAGTAAAATTAATAAACAATTAAATAAAATATGGCGTTTCAGTCTTCGATCGCTATTCTTTATTTCCAATTACCGGTTTCGGGCTAGCTGCCCATCTTCAGATCATATGTTGTAATTACAAAGTAACTTGTCCGTACAGAACACACGGTTTGCTGTCATAAGTAAAATAGAGAATAGGGATCGAAGACTGAAACGCCGTATTTTATTTAATGAACGATCGCGGAATTCCCATTGAGACAATCATGTCTAGTTTTGATAAACAATTAATTTAAATGACGGTGCAGACAGATGACGATCTTAGAAAGAAGCGAGGCCCTTTTGTTATAAGTTGAAACTGAGCGACATGGTGCAGTGGACTCCGGACGACGCTGCTTCAAATCCAAGCTCAGTCATCCACATTCAGGATTTTCATAATTTTCCTATATCACTGCAGGCAATGATGGGATGGTTCCTTTGAAGAGGGCACAAACGATCTGCTTCCCCATTCTTTTAACTAACCTTTTTGTAGACGGACCATTAAGTGCCAATTCTTTCTTCATTAAAAAAAAATTAAATATGTGCGCCGGGGAGCACTTAGAGGAGGAAAACTTCAGGTGTTCTATCGGATTGTAGATACAAGCAAAGGTTTCTGTTCAGTTGCATCTACGGAACATAAGGGTATATCTATGAATGAGTCGTGAGAACACAGAAAAGGAGTAGGAGACTGGGTTGTGGGCAGTGGTGTACTACAAACAGGGAACCAATGGAGAAAGAAATTATACACGCAGCATCTAAAAGCACTAGATTTGATATTCTCGAAGAAAGTAGAAATTATTGATGTAATGTCAATGAAAAATGAAAAAAATAACAGAAATATAGTTTTATCGCTATATGACCCCCTTTTAGACTAGCTCTTGTCCTCTGTTGTTTAATTAAACAGCACTGTACTGTAATTCTCGCCTGTGATACAACCAATGGCACATTTTACAGCGTATGCTTTCTATTACGGCTATTGAGTTTTATAAGTTTCTTTTTAATCTGATAAGTAGTACCTGTATTTCAAACATTTTTAGTTTAATATTATAAACCCAGAATGAATTTCACTCATTAACTGTCTTAGTTTTTTGTAAAACCTTACAACTTAAACTTTTTTCTTAAAAATCTGTACAGCGCGCTTTGTATTCTAGTGTGCATTGTAACCTGTAATTGTCGTACTGTCACAAGTATAGCACTTTTTTCATTACTCATTACTATTTCATAGTGTAACAACAATGATTATTTATCTTTTTAAACTTTTAGCTAGCCAGAAATTTCAGTGGTTCCCCTCTACTGTTTTTAAATACCTTGGGTGAAATTTATGAACACAATTACTTCAACATGCTCTTCTTTCCTATTCTCGAAAACCAGTAGGCTGGAGCACAGCTTTTACGCCCTTGTTGGAAAATGTTGTATCCTTTTCGTGAACAACTATTTTTCTAAAATACAGACTCTAAATAACATTTTATATAGTGTTCATCATATAACGACTGTGGCACATGTCATGCACATTATGTACACCGACATCATTTACTGATGATTTTTTTTCCTTCTACGCAGGTCCACTGCCGACGACATTTAGGTACTCATGATATGAGGTAGTAGATGACAGTACATTACGTACTGGTTTCAATATGTGGGCTCCACTGTTACTATTTTGTTGCAATTTCCTGTTTTTAATTTATTGTCTTACTTTTAATGACAAAGATATGAGAGGTTTCTCTTGAGCTCGGTCATTATTTTATTTTTCGTATCAACACGAGTATTTTATCATTTAATTCCAATCTAATCGTAGATCTCTTTAGAGAACTGCTGTTTAATGTGATAAAAAATAAGAAGATATCTTTGAGAGGGAATCGGTTGAGGTTCAATTCGTAGGGGACGTGGACTGTGTGTGGTAGAATGGGGCTGGTGGAATGTCTCAGTACAAGCGGGGCAGCATATCAGTATTGAAAAGAACAGTATTTTTGGCATCGTGTTTGAAGATAGTGTAGAAGGTACAGGTATGTTTAATGTATTTATTTATTTATTTAATTACATGTCAAGTTCCGTAGGACCAAACTGAGGAGCAAATCTCCAATGTCATGAAACGTGTCAGTACATGAAATTACAACATAAAAGTAATAACTGAAAAAACAAATGTTTATGAACCTGAAAAAGTCAGTCCTTAAGTTTAAGTAAACGGAATTAACAATGCAATAAGAATCTGCTTAATTTTTCAAGCAACTCCTGGACAGAACGAAAGGAGTGACCCATGAGGAAACTCTTCGGTTTCGATTTGAAAGCACGTGGATTACTGCTAAGATTTTTGAATTCGAGTGGTAGCTTATTGAAATTGGATGCAGCAGTATACTGCACACCTTTTTGCACAAGAGTTAAGGAAGTCAGATCCAAATGCAGGTTTGATTTCTGCCAAGTATTAACCGAGTGAAAGCTGCTTATTCTTGGGAATAAGCTAATATTGTTAACATGAAATGACAGTAAGGAACGTATATATTGAGAGGCCAATGTCAAAATACTCAGACTCGTGAAGAGGGGTCGACAAGAGGTTCGTGAACTTACACCACTTATTGCCCGAACCGCCCGTTTCTGAGCCAAAAATATCCTTTTAGAATGGGAAGAGTTACCCCAAAATATAATACCATACGACATAAGCGAATGAAAATAAGCAGAGTAGACTAAGTTTCGCGTCGAACAATCACCCACTTCTGATAGCGTTCGAATAGTAAAAATGGCAATATTAAGTCATTGAACAAGATCCTGAACGTGGGCTTTCCATGACAGCTTACAATCTATCTGAACACGTAGGTATTTGAACTTTTCAGTCTCACTAATCCTATGCCCGTTCTGTGAAATTAAAAGTGTTGCTAAGATCAGCTGAGCGGAATGGATAAGGTCATTGAAAGAGGTTATAAGGTGAACACCAACACAAGTGATTTTAAGCAGCTGAGTCAGTCTAGGTGCTACCGGTGGAATTGAGGCACGAAACGTAGTAGATGAATTTGATATTTTGAAATGAAGCTAACTGAGAATCGACGAAATAGAGAATATACATTTGAAAGAACAGACACCGCTCTGGATCCGCAGCTGTGGTGTACGTTATGTAAACTGAAGGAGGACGGGAGAGAAAGCAGAGGAAAGGGAAGGAACTAATGATCAGAGCTGCATTGGGACTTTTTACAGAAGCAGCAGTTCCGAGTGAAAATGTGTGCTAGACAGGGGCCCGAACCACTGGTCTCCTGCTTACCAGGCAGTTACTTTAACCTCTGCGTCATCCGCAAAACCAGTTACCTCGGCTCCCTACCCAGGTGACTAATGTTGCCACTAAGCGCCACCAATCTGTATTCCCCGTCCATGCCCTTCTTGCACGTTAATTTTAGATTTCCGCTGGAGGCCCAACGTAAATGTACATCTGCACTGAAGGTTGTGGATTCATTGCCCATCGAGGTGAGTAGGTTATACGAATGTGTCGTGTCTGCTCTTTCAGCATGTCGACGGGTAATGAATATCCTTTCCACGTGCTTATATCTGATCTGAACAATTCGCATAAATCTCTATAAATAGATTTAGTATATTCCAGTGACGTCATATTTGATTTACTCCAGTGGCATCATAGGAAACAGCACATGTTATCCGCCAGTGCCGTCTGCAGATTTCCTAAACGCAATGTCTGTGTCTGTGGCAAGCACTCTCGTGTACCTCTAAACCTACGGTGTAAGTAAACAGTTGGAAATGTGTATAGTGTCAGAATCAGAAAAGACAGCATGTTGTAATAGTGCGAAAACCTAACCAATATTTCTTAGTGCTTTGGCGTGTATATATTTCTCACCAATTGTGCTGAAGTGGATAACTTCCTTTGCTACAGAAGCTTATAAAGAATCAAAGTTTTTGGACTCCAAATCGCTGAGTTGGAACGTGCTGAGTGTTTAACACCATAATCTCTCCACGCAATAGTAACTCATAACTCGGCAGTCAGCGATTTGCAGTAACCGGTTGAATTGCATATCATAATAAGCTTCGGTAAATTACCAAGGCTGTTAGAACATACTAGCGGGCCAAACCTTGACTTTGCTGACGGAGCAACAATCTAAACTCTTCTTATACCGCATCACACTATCGAAGAGAAGTCCACAAAGGTGTTGCTGAAGATCTGGAAGCAGAAGAAAACATGATGGCACCCTGTCGGGTCTGTATGGAGGACGATAGATAGAGCGTGATTCCAAGTCGTCACATTTTGCTACTTTAGCAGCGGCCGTGTGAGGACTTGCAGTGTCATACTGATGGAGAGGGTGCTCGATATGTGCGCAAACTCTTCGATTTCGTGCTTTTAGTTTTTTGAAGGTCTCGCAGTGCCTTACAGAGCCCTGAGGCATGAATTTCAAATACACTACAAACTGAACATTCCAAAGCACAGTGAGCATGACTTCACCTGCTGATGGAAAGGTTTGGAACTTTCTTGGCGTCGATGATCCTTCGCAGCAGAATTCCATCGATGTTCTCGGGGTCAAAATGGTGTACCCAGCTTTCATCACATGTCATATTCCTGATGTCGGTACAATCATCACCGTTCACAACTTTCATTCTTCTGCGGATTTCAAATGGGTGCACGTTTTTCTGCGGTTGTAAACGAAATTACAGCTCGCTATTTCTCGGGCACAGACGTAAGGGGGCCTTCAATTAGTAATGCAACCCGTTTTTTCTTAATAACAGGTTGACTTTATTCAGGATTCCTATAACCACATTATTTTCCACTCCTTTGCCTACAAAACCCTGTTTTCCAATGTAATCTCCTTTGTCTTGATGCATCAGAAACCTCCCCGTCATCCACGAACTGCTTCTCGTGGAGTTCAGCCTTCATTGGGCCAAAAAGATGGATGTGGGAAGGTGGAGGCTATAGGGTCTATGAAGAAGAACAGTCCAGCGACGGTTTGTGACATCGTCGGAAGTGGGCAGACTTGAGTGAGGCCTTCGTTGTCAAGGAGAAGTTGGTTTGCATTTTTGTGGCGATGAACGTGGTGGTCGTTTCTTCAATTTCCTGGGGATAGTACCATACAGTTCAGAGTTGGTCGTTGCACCATTTGAGAGGATATCAAACAGAGTAACCCGTTCAGAGTCACAAAAGGCCGTCGGTCACCATGATTTTACCTGTTTTACCTGCTAAGGATGCGGCTTTGAACGTTTTCTACAGGAAAAAGGCTGTGGGACGCCACTCTACGCATTACCGTTTTGTTTCCGGTTCTAAATGATGAGCACATGTTTCATTGCATGTGACGATGTTCGACCAAAAACACGCAAGCAATTCTGCACAGTCGGTCTTTCATTGCTCTTTATGGTCTTCTATTACGGCTCGAGGAATCCAGTTGACATACACGTTTTGATACCCCAATTGGTGAACGAGTGTGTCAGCACTTGCAATAGGACGTCCAGCTATGCAGTGAGGTGTTTGATTGTGGCTCGTCGGTCACCTACAATGAGAGTGTCTGCACGTTCCATCATTGCAGGAGCCACAGCTGAATGCTACTGGCGGGTTCACATGAGACTGGACAGGTTTGCGCGACCTTGTTGCGATCATGAGAGACGCATCGCTGAATAACTCACCGTGCTTTTCTTCAGTGCCAGATCTCCATATACATTCTGCAAGCACCTATGAATATCTGCGACGGTCTGGTTTTCTGGCAAACTCTGTAGCAGCTCTCGGCTCAGTTACAGACGCCATTTTGGTTCAAATGGCTCTGAGCACTATGGGACTTAACATCTGTGGTCATCAGTCCCCGAGAACTTAGAGCTACTTAAACCTAACTAACCTAAGGACATCACACACACCTATGCCCGAGGCAGGATTCGAACCTGCGACCGTAGTGGTCACGCGGTTCCAGACTGAAGCGCCTAGAACCGCACGGCCACACCCGCCGGCACGCCATTTTGGAGACAACGCATAGCGCCACCACCTATCAGAACTTCCCGAAAATATAAGGGTTGAAGTGGAAATATTTCACTGTATCACACAGCAAATTCTGCATTTTTCCAACGGAAACTGGCTGAGAAAAAATAATGGTTGCATTACTTCTTCCACGCCCCTCTTAGTTACGTGGCACGGCCTCAAGTTACACGCTACAATTCGTATCCCTCTAGCGTTGCCACTTGTGGCAGCGAAGCGGCAAAATCGACCGAGTAATACCCTAGACATGTAATACCCTGACCGACACTGAGAACGGAATAAAAGTTTCGGAGGCATTAGTTTTCATCATGGCGTCGTATTTAGTCACTTACCTTAACAATGAGCACGTTTTCTACAGCACCAGAAACGAAAATGCAACTTTTGCCCCTCCTAAGCCCACATCACGATCCCGACCCGGTTTAATTTTCGGCCCGGGGACAGGGAGTGGCATGGCTTACTGGAAGTCCAGCGGCCGCTTGTACAGACCGCTCAGACCACGTTGGTCTTCACTTGAATCGTGATACATAACGACCAAGAAGTAACCAAGTCTGATGACAATAAGAGTAATCGGTGGCGCTAAATCAAAAATACTGCATAAAATCGTACTTATTGTACCATGTCAGGGACGCTTTTAAGCGGTAATGGTTCTGTTAGTATTGCTCTTTTTTGCCGGGTAAGCAGTCCTTTCCTTGCGTTCATTGATTATGCGCTATTGCTCTCATTCCCCGTGATTTTCTGAATTGCAAAGAGTTCATGCCAGTCAACACAGTGAAAACCTTCATCGTAATCTGCAAGAACAGGGTGACAAAGAAAACCGGGAACATTCCCACAATCCAATAAAACTAATAGTGATGAAGGAAAAAAATTGCATTCATAGTATTTGAAACTGCACAACTTTGCCATTTACGAAACATTGACGGCATTTATCATTTTTTAAAAATTACGTCGTTTAGATAGCGTCCTCCTGTACGAACACATTCGTGAAATATACTGTTGAGATTCCTCACAGACCGCTGCTACATCTCACCTAGAATGCCTTGAATTGAATCCCGAATTCTCTGTTTCAATTCACCCAGAGTTATTTCTCGAGTCGTGCAGACTTTGCTCTTGAGGTAGCCCCGCAAGAAAAATCACAGAGGGATAAATCTGGAGATCTAGGGGGCCAGGGAATGTTACCAAATCGTGACATCACACGGTTACCAAAACATTCTCGCACATATGCCATAGGCTGCCGTGCACTGTGTGATGTCTCCCCGTCCTGTTGAAACCAGGCTTCTTGAACGTTTGGAAAGTTGTTCTAGGCAGGAGTAACGAAAGTTCGTAACATCTCCACCTAACGATCGGGATTGACAGTTATTATGTTTCCCTATGTAATGAAACACCAAACACTACTGGCATGTAAAGGGCGCTCTTGAACGTCACTAGGATTTGTGTTTGCCCAGTAATGGTATGTTTATTCACATAAACTGTGAGATGAATATGTGCCTCATCTGACATCCACAACTTATTTAGAAATTCATTGTCATTGTTTATTTTTATCATTTGTTGACAGAATCGTAATCGTAACCAGTAATCATTGTCCTCCATTTGTTGCACCAACTGTTGTTCGAACAGATGAAATTTCAAAGGAAGATGAAGAATTCTACGAACACTCACCCAGGACATTCCAACCACTGCTGCTTGCTTACGAATTGAACGTCATGGGCTCAATAAGACGGACTCGCTGACAACATCAATGTTAGCTGGAGAACACACACTTCTTGGTCGTCCTGTTGGTTTCTCTCTGAGGGCAGATCCAGTCTCTTCAAAGTTATTAATCAAACATTTTATCACGCGTTTCCACGGAACGGCATCATGACTTCCTAAGTTATAAGAACTTCGAAACTTCCTCTTCGCCGCTACCAAACTATCATTGTTTTTATAAAACATTTTTATGGCGAACGCACGCTTTTGTCCGTTCTTCTGATCCATGATTACTGAAATGCCGGACTGTTTACTCGCTGTCACGAACCCGCATTGCTGCCACCTGCCTATGGCTGCCACTACTTATTTCAAATATTCCCGTTATTCTGTGTCACCCTTTACGACAAATAAAGTATAGATTCCTTCGTTCTATTTTCTAAGCTGAGTTGTAAGGCCAGTATTGCCTTGCGTGATCTTATATTTCCCGCTAATCCAAACTTTTCCGAGCTCAGATACTACATCGCTTCCACCCACAATTCGTCTTAGTACACCGCTCTGCAAATCAAAGGACGAGACAGATAAGATAACATAGCATATTAACAACTACATCTACACGCACACACACACACACACACACACACACACACACATACACATGCACGCACATACACACACACACACACACACACACACACACACATACACACACACACACACACACACACACACGCACACACACCGTACAGTGCACGGCGAACGGTACCACGCACCACTGGTAGCCATTTCCTTTCCTGTTCCCCTCGCAAATAGAGCGAGGTGAAAACGGCTATCTAGTATAAGCCTCGGCGCGAGGCCTAATTTCTCGAATGTTATGGTCGTGGAAATGAATTAAATGAGTGAAAGTGCTCGGGAGCACGTTGCCAGATATATCCCAGTCGTGCACAGAATGCAGGACCTCACATGACGTGCGGTCAGAGTTACTCCCAACAATAACTGAAGACGCGTGCTCTTCAGACCGAGTAATGATTCTGGACTTACCCGCGCATGACTAGTGTTAGGAACACATAATGCATGCAGGAACATTGTCGAATATGTTTTGATGGTCTAGGTGTTAGGGTGTGGCTCTGAGCACTATGGGACTTAACATCTATGGTCATCAGTCCCCTAGAACTTAGAACTACTTAAACCTAACTAACCTAAGGACAGCACACAACACCCAGCCATCACGAGGCAGAGAAAATCCCTGACCCCGTCGGGAATCGAACCCGGGAACCCGGGCGTGGGAAGCGAGAACGCTACCGCACGACCACGAGATGCGGGCTGTTAGGGTGTGGATTGGTATATAGTTGCGTGGGCGTACAGACCTCCAAATCCTCTAAGACAGCCATTCACTGGTCACAGTTATTGTGACTCTCTACTCCTTCCTTCTGTGCGCTCCTTTTCATTGGTATATTCGTATATGACTTGTTTTATGAATGTCACTGCGCGACGCCGTCGAACTGCACAGGTGGAAATATATGGAAATTTGTGGTAGGTTCCTATGGGACCAAACAGCTCAGGTCATCGGTCCCTCGGCTTACACACTACTTAATCTAACAGAAACTACCTTACGCTAAGGACAACATACACAGCCATGCCCGAGGAAGGACTCGAACCGGCGGTGGGAGGAGCCGCGTGCACCATGGCAAGGTGCCCTAGACCACGCGGCTACACGGCGCGGCTGCACAGGTGGAGCAGTTCTCTGAACGAAAGTATTTTCGATGAATTGACTGACCTTCTCGTGCCCCCAACCAAAATACCATTGTGCAGTTGTCGAATACGTACGTCCACATGCACCAACGACTATCCAGAAGGATTCAATCGCGCTGACTGACGAATGGGTCTCCCTACCATGAGAACTCATTACCGACGTTGTGGCCAGCGTGGAAGCACGTTAAAAAGTAGTTTCCCTCCGTAATGCTCAAACACCGTGAAAGGTCTCTGTTGGATTCCTTTCATGTTTGATTTCTTAAATCGGTTGTCATTTATGGAATAAATTCCTCTTCTAAATTTACTGTGGCGTTTCTGACTATCTGGGAGGAGACTGAGTAGTGGAACGTGTTACTTTTACACATAAACAAGAACGATCTGTCACACTACTACACTTTAAAACACAGTTTATATGTAATTCATGTCACACAGTCTCATACGGAACCTACATCCGCTTTCTTTTATATACTGTATATGATAAGATACTGTCATCCCCCTTCCCTTCTGTGTGAGAGTATGAATGAGCAAATGTATTTGTAGTTGCATGCTTGAGGGTAGCAGACAAGCCTGTCTGCTAGAGAACAGTAGGACCAACGTCGGAACAGGTAGCTACGCTTCCTAAAAGCAAAGAGGTTTCTATCCTTAGTATGGTTCTGTCCGTCCGTTGTCATGTTGGTATAGGAAGCTGCCTCTCTGGTCACTTCCGTTTTGTCTTTGTGAGCCACCCTCAGGACGCATGCTCGGGAGTAGGCAGTTGCAGGGTGGCCGTGGCGAGCGTCTGAAGTGGTAAGATCTCCGGCTAAGCGCGTGTCTGCTAAGTCCATAGGACAATGGATTTGTTAAGTTCAGCCTAACTGAAAATTTAATCATCTTTATTTCGGTTTTAACTCTAAAATATCTAAGGTTATCTTAAATTGCAGCGTAGTGTAATTCTCGTGTGAAGTTCATATTATTTTCCGGTTGTTGCTTTGTTACTACTTTGTGAGTAAAGTGGAACCACGTGTTGATCAGTAACTCTAACTAAGTTCATCAATCTTAAATGCGAATGCTTGTGTGATTATAACGTCTCGTCTTGACTATATTTTCAATATAGCAACTTTTCTTTATGTTCAGCCCACGTGGGGTGTACTTTGCGAGACCACTACCACGTGCTTATATAACTGTTTGACCCATCAGGTTAATAGTAAGACGTTAGTAACCAGTTCAAGGTTTTGCTTTTGTCAATTGCTTTTCGATCTAATGTATTTTAATTATCAAAATTATTGTGGAGTTGTACGCTTTGTGTAAACCAAGTTGACCACGTGGAGCATGTGGTGTAATCATCAAAGTAGCCCTCAGCTATTCTTTTTGCGAAGACTTCACAAAGAGTTAATATGAATTTAGTATACCAGTGTGTGGTAATTACATGACGGACAGGATTGTGGTATGAACGTAATTTCTTTGGGTAAAAACTGAATCTGTTGGTTGTGGTTAATTTCTTCTTGCTTATGTTTCAATGTTCTTCGTGAGTTATTTTATGAATGCAGTGTCGTATGCAGTCTCCCAATCTTGGCTCCATATTTTATGTGTTCCGTAAGATTACAATCTCACATTTTTCAATCGTAAATAAGGCACCAGCTGAGTTATAACTCACGTATAATATGCTGAGATTACAATGAACAATCTTAAAATAAATTTCCAAATATAAACTGATTTCTTTCTTTTTATTTAAATTCTCTTTTTATATATATATATATTACCGGTTTTGTATGACTATTAAAAGATTATCATTAATGTTAGTCTGCTTGGTAAACCTAGACTAAATATCTGATGAAACAGTTGCCCAGTAATCCACGGCTAACGTCCCCAGACAGATCACGGCTTTTAACCCACTTTCATTGTCAATTAGCACCGATATCAGTATACCAAATTAAAGTTACAACATTACACAGCAGCTAAGAAAATTAAAGTTACAACCTTACAACCGTATTTTGGAAACATGTCTCGCCCTTTCTAAAGTCCAGGGGGCTATCATAAATCGCGATGACAACCGTGTAATTAATGTCTGCACGTCCGTCCTCTTCGCCGAGTGGTCAGTGCGTCTGACTGCCGTGCAGCGGGCCTGGGTTCGATTAACGACCGGGTCGGAGAATTTCTCCACTCAGGGAATGGGTGTTGTGTTCTCCTCACCATCGTTTCACCACCATCGACACGCAAGTCGCCCACCATGACACCACCTACATCTACACCAGCAACTACTTTATACTCCTCAAGCCACCTGATGCTGTGTGGCAGAAGGTACTTTATGGGCCACTAACTGAGCCGTCCAACCCTGTTCCACTCGCTAGTAAAGCGTACGAAGAATGACTGTAGGGAAGCCTCTGCATTGCCTAGAATTTCTCGAATTTTCTCCTCGTGGTCATCACGCGAGACCTCTGTGGGGGGAGTAATATGTTGTACGACTCTTCCCAGAAAGTCTCTCTCGAAATTTGAATAGCAAATCTCTTCGTGACGCACAACGCCTCCCTTCCAACGTCTGCCATTGGAGTTTGTGGGGCATCTCCGTAATGCTGTCGCGCCGAATAAACGATGCTGCGACGAAACTTGTCGCTCTTCGTTGGATCTTCTCTATGTCTTCTATCAGTCCTATCTGGTAGGGGTCCCAGACAGATGAACAATACACAAGAATCGGTCGAACAAGCGCCTTATAAGCCACTACCTTCGTGAATGACTTACATTTTCTTAATATGCTTCCTATGAATCTGAGTCTGCATTTGCTTTTGCCACTGTTTGTTTTATATGGTCATTCCACTTAAGATACTCCTAGACGAGCTCTGGGTCTCAGGTACAAAGAGCATAATGCTACTAAAGCGGTGACGGTACTAAGGGCTCTAATTATGTGGAACACCATGTGCAAACGGCACATGCGCCGAAACCTCCAGTTAATATCGAGTTACTTAATGCCGAGGTTAAGGGCTTAAAACTGGATGTTTTGGAAGAAATGCAGATCTTTAAGCATCTGCAACGTGTTAAAGACAATATCCTCAATGACCAACTCCTACTAAGAAATATAAATTTTTTTGAACGTTTCGCGCCTATACTTTGTTCTTCATACTTGTAAATCTGATTATCTAGGGGTTATCACATACGCGCGCTGATTGGCGAGCGCGGTTGGTCAAGCCGTGCATCTTCTTTCTTTCTTTCCTCATTTTCCTTTTACGATAAAGGTGATTTTAGCCCGTCGAACACCTCACGTTTTATCCCTATATCTTTATTACCACGACGTCTTTAAATTACGTCCCCTCAGCCCTTCCCCCCCCACCCCCCCCACAAGCTAACTACTGGCTTTAGGTATGGTTTTTAAGAGTTCCTTTACTAGCATAAGCAACAGTGTGTGGTTATTTTTAGGTTTCATCTCCTACTTAGCTCGTCTCTTGTTCTATCCATTTCATTTTTTGATGTACGTTGATCCACGGTTGGGAAAATATGGGCTATTTAGCCCCGACCCATGGATAAACTTTCTCGTATTCGTATGCGCATGCGCATTCAAATAACTTCCCTTGTCTTGCGCATGTGCATACATAGCGGTTCAGGCTTGTAAGTGAGCGACCGTTTGTAGCTGCAGTTTATGGCGGGTCATGGCCCATCGAACATAGGCCAGTGTGAGGTGGAGCGTACACCATTAAGTTAAGTAGTGGTTTTGACTTTGTACATTTGTACTGTTTGTGTTTTCCTTTCTTTTTCGTTCATAAATGTATGGCTGTGGTGTTCTTTTAATCATTGACAAAGGTCTTCTTAGGCACTTGTGGGTTTTATTGTTGGTGTGAAGAAGGTGTGGTTATCTACGCCGAAACCTGGATTAACACTTAACACTAGGTGCTTTTTTCGCAGTCGGGGCGGGTTTTTAGTTTTTTGATATATTAACCAACGATTGCTGACGCGCTGCGATGTTGAAGGTTCTTTTACTCCTAGATATTTTGCACCAGATACTGTTTCAAACGTTTGTCATCAATAGTTTACCTATACAGTAGCGAATTTCCTTTACTACATATTCGCAGTATGTTACATTTATTTACTTTCAGGGTCAACTGCCAGAGCCTGCACCTCTCATCAATTCTCTGGAGATCATTCTGCAATTCGTTACTATCTTCTGGCGTTGCTACTTTGGTATAGACAACCGCATCATCTGCGAACACCCTTAGAGAGCATCCGACGCTTTCTACCAGATCATTTACATGTATCGTAAACAGTACCGCTCCCATCACACTTCCCTGGGATACTAAGGAAATTACTTTTACATCTGTCGATTTTGTTCCAACTTGTTGAGTTCTGTCTGCGGGGAAGTGTTGAATCCAGTCGTCAGTCTTGTTCAGTACTCGATAAGTTCGATTTTTGTTTTCTTTTTCACTAAACGGCAGTGCGGGACGGTGTCAAATGCCTTACTGAAATCAAGGAACACGGCATCAACCTGAGCGCCGTTGTTTAATGGCACTGTGGGCCTCATGGAGGAACAGAGCGAGCTGAGTTTCGCAGGATCTCTGTTTGCGGAATCCTTGTTGATTCTTACAGAGGAGACTCTCCGCTTCGCAGAATGTCATAAGTCTTGAGCATAAAACATGTTCCACAATTCTACAACGGACTGACGTCTACGATATACTCGTAGGTCTATAATTACGAGCATCTGTCCTACGGTTCTTCTTAAAAACGGGAATGACCTGCGCTCCCTTCCGGTCTCTAGGTGCCCTTCGTTGCTCAAGCGACCTACGAAAATTACTGCTGGAAAGGGAGCAAGTTCTTTCACATAATCTTCGTAGAATCTTATAGGTATCTCGTCTGGTCATAGCATCTTTCCACTACTAAGCGACTGTCGTTGTATTTCTACATTCACATGTTTCGGGCCCAGTCCATTGTCTGGTTACATGTGAGCAATTAAAATTTGGGATGGCACATTCTTCTCATAATACCAATGTAGGTATACACAATGAGAAGCTTCAAAAAACGCAAAAATAATAAAAAATCTAAGATGTCTTAATATAGGTGATAGTTTGTGCATTATGGGGTAAAAGTCAACTTACTGTGGACCGTGGCTTTTCTGTTACATGCTGATGTTAGTAACAGTTGATATATTGAATGCTGAGAAGTTAACATGAGTTGGTTGTCCGTAGCCAATCAGAATGCTGTTGCATAATTTCCTACAGTTGTGAATAAAGTTTGTTTATATTTTATTCTGTTAGGGTAGAATATGACCACATCTCTTTACATTTTGCCAAAAAATGGAAATAAAATATGCACATGGGTTATTGCAATGATATACTTATATCTCAGGCAATGCTTTATATCTGTCTCTGACATCAGTTGTATTTTCGTGATGAGATTCGTTGGCTTTGCCAGATCTCAACCAAATTGTCACATTCCAGCCTAACCCAACCTAGGCCTCGGACTACTTTACTCGTCAGTCCGCAAGCTCATCTACATTTCTTCCCAGTCTTCTCGTCAAACACAAATAAATTTGTATATTACAATGAAAGAAATTGTTGGATTCAACGATCGTCATTGGCTATTGTATACTGTCACCTGATTCGCTACAACTGACAGAAACAAGTTGTCAACTGCAGCATGCATCAGAAGAGCCTGGCAGACTGTAAGTCCATTTCAGCCTGTTACGGCGCTGGACTTTTATTACAAGACATGTCGTAAAATGTACATACCATACGCAATTACGTAATTTTTAACTCTTTCCACAACAATTTAAATTACCGTGTTCAGTTTGAAGCTGAGGGTTCCCTTAACTTTTTGGATTTACCTATAAGTAGGAATGGCTAGTGTTTAGAATACGAGTTTTTTTGTAAGCTGATAAAAAATGTCGTTATTACTGCCAATTATAATCTTCCCCCACCACAGAAGAAAGCATTTACAGTTCGATGTTCCGCAGGTTAAGAAAATCTGCACTTGGCCCGGAGGCCACCGATATTGAAACAGCCACCGTTGTACAGATATAAATTGCAAATGGACTTAGAGAAAGTGATACTAGAAAAATGGGTGAAACAATTGTTACAGACTCGCGAAGGGACCGGAGTGAAGAGCGAAAAAGGGTTTACACTGCTCTGATGTATGTCGGTCCATGCTCTCCGGAGATCAGTAATGAGTTTAAACAGCATAATGTGGTAGGTACTAATGCTATTAGTAAATTGGTTAAGCGCCTCCAACGTAGTTTAGAGCAGCCTGTTATTGATAGTTGCAACGGGGGCTCTATAAGATTAGGTGTGGAGCGTGTAACAGGTTTTACATCGGACAGGCTGGGAGGGAGTTCATAACGCGGCATAGGGATCACGGTTATCCTAGCTGTAGCAGTGCACTAGGAGCTCACTTACGTCAGTGTAATCACCAGCTTCATGACATCGAAAACAATTTACAGATTCTCCATTATGTGAAAAAATGTGTGTGTTTGGATAGTTTGGAAAACATAAAAATATTCGTACACAGACGGCGCTTCCATGACCGAGTTCTTAATAAACAGGTCAGTGGAACAAGACATTGATTATTAAATACTTTTGGTAATTTCTTCAATCGCCATTGGAAGTACAAAACGTGAGTGGCGTGCGGACACTGTTTACAACACCAAATGTTCGCTGACGTCTGCCCCGATTTTATTGATTAATATGCTGTAATTTTCTCATATGTAATATCTTACACAGGTTTATCTCTTTGAGATATGCTTTTGTCGTTATTAGTAATCTTGATATACGACATTTATTAAATTTCCCTATGGCACTGGCGGTTCCGCCACATAGCACTGCCAGCCGTTGTTGCCAAGCGGTTCTAGGCGCTTCAGCCTGGAACCGCGCGACCGCTACGGTCGCAGGTTAGAATCCTGCCTCGGGCATGGATGTGTGTGATGTCCTTAGGTTAGTTAGGTTTAAGTAGTTCTAAGTTCTAGGGGACTGATGACCTCAGATGTTAAGTCCCATAGTGCTAAGAGCCATTTGAACCATTTTTGAACCACATAGCACTACGGTAGCCCAAGATGCCCGCTGTAGGCTACAGCGCGCGTTGCCTGCCGCCCTGCTGCTGGTCAATTTGGTTCCTGTCTGTGCGAGTGAAAGGTTATTGCAGTTGATATACCATGATGTACGGCACTTACAATTGCCTCTTGCGCTTTTGCACATCGTATGTACATTTTTCCCTGTTTTCACATCTCCAATTTTTTATTACTTTTGCACGTTTTCGAAACCTGTAATTGTGTATACTTACATTTGTATCATGGGAAGAGTTTTTAAAGTCATAGCTTTATTGTTGACGGGTCACTATCTGACGAACTGTGCCCGAAAACTGCCTCCTGAGCTTCTGTAATTGCATATGGTATGTGAATTTTTGCCTGTTTTTGACATATCTAAGATTTTATTATGTTTGCACGTTTTTGAACCTTGTAATTGTCTATACTTATATTTGTATTACTGGAAGAGTTTGAGATCTTTCATTTTAATTGTTGACGGGTCACCAGCCGATGAAACTTGTTGTGAATGTGGAAATAAAGAAAAAAATCAACAAAAAAACAAAACAGTTGTACGAAATTTTTTCAGCAACCAACAAGCATTTTTAGTGTCAGTTTTATTGTATTTGACATCACGCTAAAGTTACTTTAATGTTAAAGTTCTGCACGCCAGTGTAGTTCCATGAAGTTTCTGATGAACAGCCTGAGGAATCTTCGGGGAACTGCAGGATGTCAGTAACTCGCTGCTACGAAATTTCATCGCAAAATCTTCTGGTCATGTTGAGGATTATAGGCACTACTTCCAACAGTGCACTGAACTCCCATGTTTAAACCGCCTCGGAGAGCGTGTGGTGCACCCAGTTATAACTGTCCGTGCGTTGCCAGAGACCCCAGTGACTTCGGTCACAGAGAGCACGAAGTTTTTATGTAACAGGATTCCATGCGGTATCTATCCTCAATTCGCCGTTCCGATTGATAGGGGCCTCAGACACTGACCCATTGATAAAAAGAGTGCCAAAAGTTTGGAAGTACGGATCACAATCTTCGTTTCATTGTATTTCATAGAGTCAACAGTATAATTACAGGATTCTGCGGTAGTGTATTCGCTGGTGTGGAGGAGGTGAATGTGGAGGAGGTGAACACGCAACCCAGACAACGGGTGTTTATAAGTTAGTCATACAAAAGTAGAATTCATTTGTGAAAATTGTAAATAAACTTACAGAAATGTTTGACGTTGCAGTGGATGCAGTATCTTCAAGTTTTATTCGCACATAAAACTCTTAGTTCTTGACTTATCCGTCAAGTGGTACGCGTGAATGGATTATTCCAACGGTCGTCATGGAGTCGCATAACGGTGCAGAGCGTGCTCAGCGGTGTTTATCGTTTCATGAATCAAAATCCGCTACTGCAGTTCTGAGACATCGCATGCCACCACCCCAGCGACGAACTGTTATTAACTGGTACAATAGTTTCACCGAAACTGGCTGCGTTTCACATGGGACGCCGGGTAAGGATCAGCCCGAAAAGTCTCTGACGCAGAAATTGAACAGATTCGGTAGTCTTATATTCGTAGTCCGAGTAAATCAACGACACGTGCCAAGTGTTACACTGTGAAAGGTGCTACGGAAACGGCTGTCATTGAAACCGTACAAATCGGAACCGTTGCAAGCTTTAAAAGAAAGTGACATAGAGAAACGAGCTGAGTTTTGCGTAGGAATGTTAAACGACATGCAGACCGAAGATGGCCGTCTTAACAAAAATAGGTTCACTTACGAAGGCATTTTAGATACTTGTGGTAAATTGAATCTTCATAAAGTTCGGGTATGGGGTGAAAAGAAACCACGTCACTTAATCGAACACATACAGGATTCGCTCAGCCAAACGTTTTTTGCACTGTGAGCAGTAACAAGATTTACGGTCCTTTCCTTTTTCCCGAGTCAACAGTACCTGGTATATCGTATCTAGACATGCTTGAACATTATCTAGCGCCGGCCGTCGTGACCGGCTTCAGTCCGGAACCGCGGTGCTGCTACGGTCGCAGGTTCGAATCCTTCCTCGGGCATGGATGTGTGATAGTTAGGTTTAAGTAGTTCTAAGTCTAGGGGACTGATGACCTCATATGTTAAGTCCCTCAGTGCTCAGAGCCATTTACACCATTTGCACATTATCTAGCGTCTGAGTTACAACAGGATAAGGGGAGAGAATTTATTATCCAGCACTCTGGCTCGCTACGACATTATCATCGTGAAGTTGTCGCGCGTTCCTGTAGGAATGGGCCGACTTGGATTGGACGTGGTGGAACAATATCCTGGCGATCGCCATCAACTGATTTAACCTCAATGGACTCGTGTATGGGGTTGCATTAAAAACAGAGTGCTTGTTATTCCGCCTTCGGGAAATGTCGACGAACTGCGACAACGCACAACACAAGCAGTTGCCACCACAGATCAAGACTCGCTTCGTTGGATTTGGCCGGAAATTGATTAAAGATGGGACATTTGTCGTGTTACAAAAGGTAGCCGCATTGAACATTTGGACTTGAACATACGCTCCATTCCCTGCTGTATCAAAGATTTCTTTAAATTATTTACCTTTTTCACAATTAAAGGTTACTTTAGTATAACTAACTTATGGTTTGCACGCGGAATCTTGTAAACACCTGCATTGCGCAGCTCTAAATCGTCTTTGATTGCTCCCAGAGGCACCGAGACATTTGATGGAGGACGAAAGATCGGTTTTCCCTTACGTTTACTTATTGCTCTGACTAGTTCCGTGAAATGATTTCCGATATATGGTGGGCTATCATTTTGAAGACATTACCCTCTCCCATGTGCTGTTTATATGTTTGTAGCACTCTTTGTATCTGTTGAGGTGAAAATCTACTTTCCAGGAACGCAGTTTGGAGCTGCTCCTACACCGCTTGCAGGATCTCGGCGTGTGAGGTGGTATTGGCTTCGTGAATCAAAGTCTTCAAGAGCGCCCACTCTCTGTATGAGACTCGTTTCAGTATTTTGCAACTGTTGTTATTCTTGTGGTCTTCAGTCATGAGACTGGTTTGATGCAGCTCCCCATGATACTCTATCCTTTGCAAGCTTCTTCGTCTCCGATTAACTACTTGAACTTACATCCATCTCAAGTTTCGTACTGTTTTCATCTCTTGGTCTCCCTTGCAAGCTACTACGGTCGAGAAATACCCATTTGCAAGCTTCGCTGAGATGAGAAAACCATTTGCGACGTGCTACGGTTTCTCTCTATACGCGAGATCGGGAGAAACACACTGGTTACTTTGGGTGATCAAAATAATTTTAGCTGAAAGTAAGTTATCTAGCAAAACTAGACGGCTCGAGCCGCACGTACTTCTGCAGAAAAAAAAGAAAAAAAAGCAAGCACCTACATAGCATGCATCCGCTTGGAATTCCTAAAAATGTGTTTAGACTTATTAACTTAATGGGCTACGTTATGTCTGAGGGGTGCCAACCGCATCCGCTGCACTATCCCCAGTAATTTTAAATTAATGTCAAGCTTATAAAAACAAATGTTAGCAGGCAGCAATAATTTTTAGTGAACGCAACAGAGTTTTAACTAACTAGAAATTATTTTGGACTGAAATACTATTAAGTGTTCTTGATTTGACCTCAGATATTTACCGAATCAGTTCAACAACGCCACTCAAATATTAATCACAATCATTCAAAAATTATTGACTTAATGTTACTTTTAAAATAGCTGAAACCCAAAGATGAAGAACGTTCCGAATGGAAAATACTTCTCGAAAAAAAATAATAAACCAAACAAACCGATGTCCAACCGCAAGCTGAAATCACTGTGTCCCACAGCGGTTGTTCAGAGTTGAAGTTCCACGCGACTTCGCGGTCCGAAAATATTCTAATTCGTGCACGGACTTTTGCCAGTCATACGTGCTACCCCTGCAACTCAACTGCATGACTGCCCCCTACCACAGAAAATGGCCTCACCTATTATTAAGATTTATGTGTTCTTCATATAGAACTTCATTATTTAAAACACTTTCAATGCATAAATCAGTGATATTATTACTATATTACCTATTTCGTTATGTCTGCTTTTCTGTACTCCCGCTATCTTTATAGTCCCTATTTTTTTATCAAAATTCTGCATTTTTAATTAAGAAAACAGCATTCCAGCTCCTCATTTGAATTTTTAAAACATGTAAAAAAAAGTAACATAGAAATTTTAATACTACTCATTTGACACCTCGTTCGTAAAATTTTCTCAAAGCGTGTTCAGGATGTCCCATTTACAATCTTACTTAGTTATTAAAATATTCAATTTGTTGTTATTGTTGTTGTCGTCTTCATTCCTGAGACTGGTCTGATGCAGCTCTCCATGCTACTCTATCCTGTGCAAGCTTCTTCATCTCCCAGTACCAACTGCAACCTACATCCTTCTGAATCTGCTTAGTGTATTCATCTCTTGGTCTCCCTTTACGATTTTTACCCTCCACGCTGCCCTCCAATACTAAACTGGTGATCCCTCGACGTCTCAGAACATGTCCTACCAACCGATCGCTTCTTCTAGTCAAGTTGTGCCACAAACTCCTCCTCTCCCCAATTCTATTCAATATCTCCTCATTAGTTATGTGATCAACCCATCTAATTTTCAGCATTCTTCTGTGGCACCACATTTCGAAAGCATCTATTCTCTTCTTGTCTAAGCTATTTATCGTCCACGTTTCACTTCCATACATGGCTACACTCCATACAAATACTTTGACAAACGACTTCCTGACACTTAAATCAATACTCGATGTTAACAAATTTCTCTTCTTAAGAAACGCTTTCCTTGCCATTACCAGTCTACATTTTATATCCTCTCTACTTCGACCATCATCAGTTATTTTGCTCCCCAAATAGCAAAACTCATTTACTACTTTAAGTGTCTCATTTCGTAATCTAATTCCCCCAGTATCACCCGACTTAATTCGACTATATTCCATTATCCCCGTTTTGCTTTTGTTGATGTTCATCTTATACCCTCCTTTCAAGACACTGTCCATTCCATTCAACTGCTCTTCCAAGTCCTTTGCTGTCTCTGACAGACTTACAATGTCATCGGCGAACCTCAAAGTTTTTATTTCTTCTCCTTGGATTTTAATACCTACTCCGAACTTTTCTTTTGTTTCCTTTATTGCTTGCTCAATATACAGATTGAATAACATTGGGGATAGGCTACAACCCTGTCTCACTCCCTTACCAACCACTGCTTCCCTTTCATACCCGTCTACTCTTATAACTGCCATCTGCTTTCTGTACAAATTGCAAATTTATTGTAATTAAAAAAATACCTGGATGACTTGAGACGCATTTCTATGAGCGCAACTGGCTAATTTTCTGCTTTAAAATGAGCCTACAAGCTCCTTTGTGCCACAGTGGGACCAGTTTTTATTTATTTCTATATCATACATTCACTTTAGCTCTATGCTAAAAGCGGCCCGGAGAAAGCCCGCCATGAGCCAGCGTGCCTGCTGTTGAGTTTCGCCGTCACGCCAAACTGACCGTACTCATTTTAAAGTACCGCCATCTGTCGGTCAGTGCCAAAACTAGGACGATTCTGCTGCTATCAAGCCGGCTGACACACACACACACACACACCTTAGATGTAAACACGCCAGAATCTCGACTGCCACTTTGCCGCGATTTTTACTACAGAAACTGCGGTCTTCACATCCACCACCCAAAGCCTGACACCTCACACCCTCTACGATTTTTACCCTCCACGCTTCCCTCCAATACCAAATTGGTGATAACTTGGTGCCTTAGAATGCGTGCTGGCAACCGATCCCTTCTTCTAGTCACGTTGTGCCCCAATTCCTCTTCTACCCAGTTCTGTTCACTACATTTCATAACCTCTGTACTTCGCCCGTCATCAGTTATTTTGCTCCCCGTACAGCGGAACTCATCTGCTACTTTAACTGTCTCATTTCCTAATTTAATTCCCTCAGCGTCACCTCATTTAATTCGACTACGCCACTATGTTTTACTAAACTGATGGTACGTAATATTTACATCTTTTACATCAGTTATATGGGCAGTGAATTACTGAGCAAACCTAATAATATTGACATATTCAACTATTGTAGTCCTGTCTTCCTCAGTCGCGTGTAATATTACGGTATATTGATAATTTTTACTTGTGGATCATCTGACAGCAACTGAATAAAACACAATATTAGCGCCATACGCGTTTCGCCTTTATTTACTACAAGGCATCATCAGTGGCAGGTTTCATGACGATTTCCTACATATTACGCTCCTGTTGCATTTTTGGTGTTGTTCTGCTGCTTATAAATGTCAATTTGCTGTTTTTTCCCACATTTCATAGCAATATGAACTGAACACTTGTTTCGGTGCAATGTTTTAGTTTCTGTTGCCGACTGATGATGCCTTGCAGAAAATAAAGGCGAACGTGTATGACACTAAAATTGTGTTTTATTCACTTGCTGTCAGACGGTCCATAAGTAAAAATTATGAATATACCGTAATAATAATACTGAATGTACTTGACGGGCCAAATGATATCACGGTCAAAACACTGGCAGTGCTGTTGTGGCATTGTCTTGCTCTGAATATGAAGGTAAATGTTAAACTTTTCAAGCTGCATCAAAACGGTGAGGACGGAGGTGTATAAGCATAAACCGACACAAAATAATGCCTACAGCATTGGTGAGCTGTACTAGTAACTGTTGTAATTGCCGACTAGTTACACATAAGACTCATTTCTTACATTTAAACATTCATGGCTCATATTTTTGCTATGATTTCAGTTGCAGGCATACTTCATACTTGCCAAACGCACTGTGAAGCCAGGGACGTTTAAGACATTAACGGCAGTCAGCTAGAGAAGCGCCAGTCTTTGTGGCCGCAGGTGCTAGTCAGCTGCACGCCACACTCCTGTGACTTCCCAGCAGCAGCGATCAGTCCCCTGTCTCGCTTCCGCTAGGGAGAGAGAAGCAGGACTGTGCTGCTGCTAAAGGCAACTGATAACGCTGTAGCGCCTGCTATCCTCTAACTCTTCTAAGGACAAGTGTGTTATTCTTTCGCGCGTTACAGTGCTGAAAATATTCAGATACAAACAAGGGTGAATATTTTCCATTGTCTCATAGTGCTTTAGTCCGTATTATTACTTATTCAGGATAGTTTTAGTGAATAGGTACATTTCTCAATTATTTTAGGTTTTGCGTAAGTGTGAAGTTGGGTTGCGGGAACAGTATTGACGAAGTAGCAGGCTCCTCAAAACGATAAAACCATATCATCGTGTAAATGTATGCTGGAAAGTCTGCGGAAACATCGTTTTGGAGGACTTACTTTGAGGGGAAAAGTGACGTAATCAAACAGGTAGACTACTCTACATCTTCCACATTGAAATACAGTAAAAACTTACAAGATTCTTGATACTCCTCTTACAAATTTTGGCTGCAAAGAGACAAAAAAATTGCTCTGTTAAGCATGTGTTTTGTTCTCTTCCGATATTTTGTGGACGAAAAATGGCCTGAGTGTCGTGAAAAATTCTCAGAACTTAAGGAAACAGTAAGAAAATTCCAAGGATCATATTCCATCTGTATGGACACTCATTAAATGTGGATGTACAAGGATAGATTTTTGTTTGAACAATGCCTTGATATTAAATGTTCAGAAGCATAACGAACAAGTGAAGAAAAACAGATACAATAAGTGGTTTAACTGTCACATTTTTCCTTACTTTACAAGAACTCCGTTTCAGAGGACTCGACGAATTAAAGGCCGGTGATAATCGGGGCAATTATGCTGCAGTGTTACACTTAATAGCACAAAAAGATGAATGTTTGTCAAATCACCTACAGGCTTAAATCGTTTTTCAAGGTACCAGATCGAGTGAGGTGGCGCAGTGGTTAGCACACAGGACTCGCATTCTGGGGTACGACTCTTCAGACTCGTGTACGGCCAGCCTGATTTAAGTTTTCCGTGATTTTCCGGAATCGCTTCAGGAAAATGCCGGGAAGGTTCCTTTGAAACAGCACGGCAGACTTGCCTCCCCATCCTCCCCTAATCCGATGTGACCGATGTCCTCGCTGTTTGGTCTCCACCCCCAAACCAACCAACCAATGTATCACAACGTGACTTACAGAACGACCTCATCGATTCCATTGCTGAAGTCATTCGTACAGAAGTTTCGAAGCAACTAAAGTAAACGAGATTTGTTGCTACGATTGTGCATGAAATAGTAGGTGTTACAAGCCACTCCGAACGTTCTACTCCTTTGCGATATGATTTATCCATTAGTGAATTGTGTGAGAAAATTTTGTGGGTGTGTTTATGTCGATAAATACCGGAGTGCTGATAGCTTAGCGGAGCATCTGTTTGGCTGTATAAGTGAATTTAATTGTGGTAGAAACTTGTAGCTAAGACGTATAATGGCTGTGCGGTCATGACTGGGCAACATATTGGGGCACAAAAACTCGTGAGAGGTAAATACCCCTCAGCTCTCTTCACATATTATTATACTCATAAACAGAATTTCGTATCGAAACAGTCTGTTGAACATTTACGGAATGCAAATTAACCATCTAAAAGATTCAACTCCTTAGATAAATTGATCAAACGACGTTTTTCTTCAGTATCCAATACCAGAGCGTTATACAACAGCAGATTAACGGACCTAGTGCCAAAAAATGGTTCAAATGGCTCTGAGCACTATGGGACTTAACATCAGAGGTCATCAGTCCCCTAGAACTTAGAACTACTTAAACCTAACTAAGGACATCACACACATCCATGCCCAAGGCAGGATTCGAACCTGAGACCGTAGTGGTCGCGCGGTTCCAGACTGAAGCGCCTAGAACCACTCGGCCACACTGGCCGGCGGACTTAGTGCCGAACTACAAGACTGAGAGTCTATGAAAGAGAGTCTATGAAAAATTCTCCTAATCTGTAGGACAGCAAAATACGAGCTTGTGGCCAAGGATTTCACCTTAAGCAATTTAGTTTCAATAGCTTACTTGATGTTCTTTCGCAAAACTTCTCAAGTCAGTAACTCTTTTCAAAATACTGCAAGCGAAACTCTTTGATGTCGATTATTGCTTGAAGAAAGTTGGCCAGTCTAAGACTTATCTTCGAAATGCACAGTCGCAAACCGGACTGTCTCAGCTTGTTGTCCATTCAAAAACGCCCAAGCCTGTGTAACAAGAAGTGACATTTTGCTACTCCGCGATTAAAGTGTTCAACAAGAAGGATCGCAGAACTGACCTAAAATATAAATAAAGCTTATTTAAATATATATACAATAACAGTATCCGCTATCGCTTGGTACGCCTAACCTTTTAGAAACTTGGGCATTACATTTCACAGACAGCATACGATGTTATTCAGTGAAATACTAGGGCGTGATAACGAATAATCGTAAACAGTAACATAACGGTAATAAAAATGACAATAATAACAATAGTTACAACATTACTGTGAGTTGGATAACAGTAAACAAAAATACAATAATAATAAAAATAATAATAATAGTAATGACATGTTAATCATTATAACAACAATAATGTTGATTTTAACAGTTTTTTAAAAGGTGTTACTGTTATGAATACCTCGCGCCACTGGGAGCAAGTGCAGATTTATCACGGGCGTATCGGATAGTGAATCCTTTCAGTGAATCAGCCTTTTTTTCCTCTTTAAAGGATTTTGCTAGATGAATTGTCGACAGCCCACTGCTACCTTATTCCTCTTGCTGACCGAAGTGTACTTCAGCGCGCAAACTACTTCATCCCTACTCTGGAGGCGCCCCCTGTACAAACGCCCAACCCACAAGCGCTCCCAACAAACCGCAGTTTCCCCCGCTAACTGCGTCGGAACGGCTAGATTTATGGCTCTTGGCAGCGGTGGACCCGCTTCTTGTTCTCTCACGGTCCGGACGGACAAGTGCAGTCCCACGACTGGAACTCATGTTCTACCTGCTTCTGCGTGTGTTCACTTAGTGGTAGCTGTATACTTCGGTGGAAAAAAGCAAAGAAGATCTTTACTTCTGTTTGCGAAAGGCAGTGTAACTGCAACGTAAGCATTCTGAAATTACATCGTATTTCGAAGAGATTCACCATGTTTCACTAGAGTATAACTTCTACATGAGTGGAAATGGAAACTTGCGATGAATTATAACCTACTCCAGGGATACAAACATTTTGTTTTCAGAAGAACCATAAGAACTCAGAAGGTATATTTTTATATGCCTGCTTATGAGACCTTAGGATACGTCTTAAAATTACGTTTAGATCCAAAATGTTCGTCTACCGTTCATAAGTGTTCCATGTGCCCTCCACCGGACATAACAAACATCTGAAGTGTGGTAAAACTCGTCCCATACTTTAGACAGTATATGTGGAATTATTCCTTACATATACCTCGAAACACTGCAGTCCAGCTGGCCCCTGTGGTCGAGCGGTTCTTCGCGCTTCAGTCTGGGACTGCGCGACCGCTACGGTCACAGGTTGGAATCCTGTCTCGGGCATGGATGTGTGTGATGTCCTTAGGTTAGTTAGCTTTAAGTAGTTCTAAGTTGACCTCAAATGTTAAGTCCCGTAGTGCTCAGAGCCATTTGAACCATTTGAATCACTGCAGTCCAATACTAGAATACGAAATCAATACGCTTCTTGCCGTAGATCCATACATACTTAATAAGTAATCTGACATGCTCCTGCCTGTTGAAAAATAAATTTTTTTGTGTGTTGTCGCACCTGTGCACTGAGGTGGCAAAAGTCATGGGACAGAGATACGCACATAGATGGGTGGCAGTAGTATCACGTTCACGAGGCATAAAAGGGCAATGCATTAGCTTGAGCTATTATTTGTACTTAGGTGATTCATGTGAAAAGATTTCCCACGTGATTACTGCCGTACGAGGGGAATTAACAGACTTTGAATGTGGAATAGTAATTGGAGCTACATGCATGGGACATTCTGCTTCATAAATCGTTGTTGTTGTTGTTGTGGTCTTTCGTCCGGAGACTGGTTTGATGCAGCTCTCCATGCTGCTCTATCATGTGCTAGTTTCTTTATGTCCCAGTACCTACTGCAACTTACATCCTTCTGATTCTGCTTAGTGTACTCATTTATTGGTCTCCCTTTACAATTTTTATCCCCCACGCTGCCCTCCAATACTATATTGGTGATCCCTTGATGCCTCAGAACATGTCCTACCAACCGATCCCTTCTTCTAGTCAAGTTGTGCCACTAACTTCTCTTCTCCCCAATCCTACTCAGTACTTCCTCATTAGTTATGTGATCTACCCATCTAATCTTCAGCATTCTTCTGTAGCACCACATTTCAGAAGCTTCTATTCTCTTCTTGTCCAGACTATTTATCGTCCATGTTTCACTTCCATACAAGGCTACATTCCATACAAATACTTTCAGAAATGACTTCCTGACACTTAAATCTATACTCGATGTTAACAAATTTCTCTTCTTCAGAAACGCTTTCCTTGCCATTGCCAATCTACATTTATACATCCTCTCAACTTCCACCATCATCAGTTATATTGCTTCCCAAATATCAAAACTCTTTTACTACTTTAAGTGTCTCATTTCCTAATATAATTCCCTAAGCCTCACCCGAGTTAACTCGACTAAATTCCATTATCCTCGTTTTGCTTTTGTTGATGTTCATCTTATATCCTCCTTTCAAGACATTGTCCATTCCATTCAACTGCTCTTACAGGTCCTTTACTGTTTCCGACAGAATTACAATGTCGAAAGAGAGTATTCCAGTCAACATTGTCAAAAGCTTTCTCTAAATGCCGGCCTGAGTGGCCGAGTGGTTCTAGGCGCTGCAGTCTGGAACCGCACGACCGCTACGGTCGCAGGTTCGAATCCTGCCTCGGGCATGGATGTGTGTGATGTCCTTAGGTTAGTTAGGTTTAATTAGTTCTAAGTTCTAGGGGACTGATGACCTCAGCAATTAAGTCCCATAGTGCTCAGAGCCATTTGAACCATTTTTTTCTCTAAATCTACAAATACTAGAAACGTAGGTTTGCCTTTCCTTAATCTAGCTTCTAAGACAAGCCGTAAGGTCAGTATTGGCTCACGTGTTCCAACATTTCTTCGGAATCCAAACTGATCTTCCCCAAGGTCAGCTTGTGCCAGTTTTTCCATTCGCCTGGAAAGAATTCGTGTTAGTATTTTGCAGCCGTGACTTATTAAACTGATAGTTCGGTAGTTTTCACATCTGTCTGGGACTGGAATTATTATATTCTTCTTGAAGTCTGAGGGTATTTCGCCTGTCTCATACATCTAGCTGACCACATGGTAGAGTTTTGTTAGGACTGGCTCTCCCAAGGCTAGCAGTAGTTCTAATGGAATGTTGTCTACTCCCGGGGCCTTGTTTCGACTTAGGTCGACTTCTAAGGAATTCATTTTTCCGTATACTGCAGTCTCAATACTGTACTGGGAATACCGAATTTCAGGGATTACCTCACGGCACAGACAACGCAGTTGCCGACGACCTTCAATTAACACCCGAGAGCAGCGGCATTTGCGTAGAGTTAGCACTGACAACAGATAAGGAATCCTGCGTTAAATAACAGCTGAAATCAGTGTAGAACGTACGAAGGACTAATCTGTTAGGACTATGCGTCGATATTTGGCGTTTATGGCGTACGGAACCAGACGGCCAACGCGAGTGTCTTTTGTAGTAGCACGACACCTTCCCCAGTGCCTCTCCTGGGCTCGTGGCCACATTTATTGGACCCTAGACGATGGAAACCCGTGTGGCCTCTCAGATGTGCCGATTTCGGATGGAAAAAGCTGATAGCAGTGTTCGAGTATGGCGCGGACACCAAGAAGCCATGGACCCAAGATGTCAACAAGGTGCTGTGCAAGCTGTGGTTACTCCATAAGGGCTCTAAATGGCTCTGAGCACTATGGGACTTAACATCTTAGGTCATCAGTCCCCTAGAACTTAGAACTACTTAAACCTAACTAACCTAAGGACATCATACACATCCATGCCCGAGGCAGGATTCCAACCTGCGACCGTAGCGGTCGCGCGGTTCTGGACTGAGCGCCTAGAATCGCGAGACCACCGCGCCCGGCTTACTCCATAATGGTGCGGGCAGTCTTTACGTGGAGTGGACTGGTTGCTCTGGTCTAACTGAACCGATCGCTGACTGGATTATGTGTGGCTACTCGGAGACCATTTGCCGCCACTCACACACTTCATCTTCCCGAACAACGATGGAATTTTTATAGATGACAATAAGCAATATCACTTGACCACAGCTGTTCGCGACTGATTTGAAGAATATTCTTGACAATGTGGGCGAAAGATTTGGCCACCCAGATCGTCCGTCATTGATCCCATTCAATGCTTTTTATTTGTCATCAGTCTTCTGAGTGGTTTGATGTGGCCCGCCACAAATTCATCTCCTGAGCTAACCTCTTCGTTTTCCATCTCAGAGTAGCACTTGCAACCTACGTCCTCTATTATTTGCTGGGTGTATTCCAATCTCTGTCCTCCTCTACAGTTTTTGCCCTCTACTGCTCACTCCAGTACCATGGAAGTCATTCCGCCATGTCTTATCAGATGTCCTATCATCTTGCCCCTTCTCCTTGTCAGTGTTCTGCACATATTCCTTTCCTCTCCAATTCTGCGCAGAAACTCCTCATTCCTTACTTTATCGGTCCACCTAATTTTCAACATTCGTCTGTAGCACCACATTTTAAATGCTTCGATTCTCTTCTATACCGGTTTTCCCACAGATCATGTTTCACTACCATACAATGCTGTAATCCAGACGCACATTCTCAGAAATTTCTTCCTCAAATTAAGGGCGAAATTTGATATTAGTAGACTTCTCCTGGCCAGGAACGCCCTTTTAGCCATTGTTAGTCTACTTTTGATGTCCTCCTTTCCCCGTCCGTCGTTGCTTATTTTACTGCCTAGGTAGCTGAATTATTTAACTTCATCTACTTCGTGACCATTAATCCTGATCTTAAGTCTCTCGCTGTTCTCATTTCTACTAGTTCTCATGGCCTACGTCTTTCTTCGATTTACTCTCAATCCATACTGTGTAATCATTAGACTGTTCATTCTATTCAGCACATCATCTAATTCTTCTTCACTTTCACTCAGGATAGCAATGTCATCAGCGAATCCTCTCATTGATATCCTTTCACCTTGAATTTTAATTCCGCTCTTGAACCAATCTTTTATTTCCGTCATTGCTTCCTCGATGTAGAGATTGGAAAGTAGGGGCGAAAGGCTGCATCCTTGTCTTACGCCCTTTTTAACATGAGTACTTCGTTTTTGGTCGTCCACTCTTATTATTCCCTCTTGGCTATTGTACATATTGTATATGATCCATCTCGCCTATAGCTTGCCCCTACTTTTCTCAGAATTTCGAACATCTTACACCATTATTCATTGTAGAATGCTTTTTCCATGTCGCCAAATCCTATAAACGTGTCTTGATTATTCTTTAGTCTTGCTTCCATTATTAACCGAAACGTCAGAATTGCCTCTCTCGTGCCTTTACCTTTCCTAAAGCCAAACTGATAGTAATCTAGCGCATCCTCAATATTCTTTTACATTCTTCTGTATATTATTCTTGGAAGAAACTTGGATGCATGAGCTGTTAAGCTGACTGCACGGTAACTCTCGCACTTGTCAGCTCTTGCCGTCTTCGGAATTGTGTGGATGATGCCTTTCCTGACAGTCAGATGGTATGTCGCCAGACTCATACATTCTACACACCAACGTAAATAGTCGTTTTGTTTCAATTTCCTCCAATGATTTTAGAAATTCCGATGGAATTTTATCTATCCCTTTTGCCTTATTTGATCTTAAGTCCTCCAAAGCTCTTTTAAATTCTGATTCTGATACTGGATCCCGTATCTCTTCTACCACTTCAGACAAATCTTCTCCCTCATAGAGGCTTTCAATATGTTCTTTCCACCTATTCGCTCTCTCCTCTGCATTTAAGAGTGGAGTTTCCGTGGCACTCTTAATGTTATAACCCATGATTTTAATGTTGACTTTCCTGTATGCTGAATCTGTCCTTCCGACAATCGTTTCTTTTTCGATGTCTTCACATTTTTCATGCAGCCATATCGTCTTAGATTCCCTCCACTTCCTATTTATTTCATTCCTCAGCGACTTGTATTTCTATATTCCTGAGTTTCCCAGAACATTTTTGTACTTCCTCCTTCCATCGATAAATTGAAATATTTCTTCTGTTAAACATGGTTTCTTCGCAGTTACCTTCTTTGTACCAGTTTTTCCTTCTCAACTTCTGTCGTGGCCCTTTTTTGAGACGTACATTCCTCTTCAACTGTACTGCCTACTGAGCTATTCCTTATTGCTGTATCTATATCCTTAGAGAACTTCAACCGTATCTTGTCATTCCTTAGTACTTCCGTATCCCACTTGTTTGCGTATTGATTCTTCCTGACTATTGTGTTAAACATCAGCCGACTCTTTATCACTACTGTATTGTGATCTGAGTCTAGGTCTTCTCCTGGGTACGCCTTACAATCCAGTATCTGATTTCGGGATTTCTGTCTGCCCATGATGTAATCTAACTGAAATCTTCCCGTATCACCCGGCTTCTTCCAAGTATACCTCCTCCTCTTGTAACTCTTGAACATTCGCTATTAGTAGCTGAAACTTGTCACAGAACTTAGTTAGTCTTTCTCCTCTCTCTCATTCCTTGTCCCAAGTCCATATTCTCCTGTAACCTTTTCTTCTACTCCTTCCCCTACAACTGCATTCCAGTCTCCCATGACTATTAAATTTTCATATACCTTTACATATTGTATTACTTCAATATCCTTATACACTTTCTCTAATTCTTTATCTTCAGCTTGCGACGTCGGCATGTGTACCTGAACTATCGTTGGCGGTGTTGGTTTACTGTCGATCCTGATAAGAACAAGCCCATCACTGAACTGTTCACAATAACATACTCTCTGCCCTACTTTCCTGTTCATAATGAATCCTACTCCCATTATACCATTTTCTGCTGCTGTTGATGTTACCCCATACTCATCTGACCAGAAATCCTTATCTTCTTTCCACTTCACTTCACTGGCCCATACTATACCTGTATTGAGTCTTCGTATTTCCCTTTTCAGCTCTTCTAGTTTCTCTACAACGTTCAAGCTTCTGACATTCCACGCCTCGACTCGTAGAACGTTATCCTTCCGTTGATTATTCAATCTTATTCTCATGGTAACCTCCCCTTGAGCAATCCCTTCCCGGAGATCCGAATGGGGACTACTCCGGAAAATTTATGAATGGAGAGATCACCATGATCAAGGCCATATGTCTTGTGAATACACGTTACGTGTCTTCAATTCAGTGGTTTCCATTGCCTTCTACATCCTCTTGCCGTCGATTATTGCTGATTCTCCCACCTGTAGGGGCAGTTTCCCACCCCTAGGACAAGAGAGTCCGCTCCTCCACCCTCTTTGACAAGGCCTTTGCCAGAATGAGGGACGTCTTCGGCCGCCAATGCTGATTACTAATCAAAATGTAAGCAGCGGCGGGACTTTAACCCAGGACCGTATTCAAAGACGCTACCCCTTCGCCACGTTTATGAGACATGATCTTGAGCTCTGTTCGTGCAGAAAATCCTGCACCAGAAACATGGTTATAGAGGCAGCGTGGCTCAATATTTCTGCTGGGGACTTTCAACGAATGGTGGATCTATGCCACGTCGAGTTGCTGAATTACGCCGGGTAAAGCAGGTGCGCCACGATATTAGTTGGTATCCGATGACTTTTGTCATCATTATTGTATAATCAGCGAACCAACTACATGAGGTAAACACCTTCCGTTAGTAATTTTATGCAGCTACTTATATTTGGCATCAGGCTAACCTTTTAGTTTCAGTACATGAGTTAAATCAATCTCAGCTCTCTGTCTTAATTCTTATAGAAGATACAGTCTTCTGAATCCGGGTATATCTTCTGAATCTGGTACCGAGAAGGAATTACTTATGAACACCCTGACCTATACCTTAAAATGAAATTTACATGACAAATGTTTGGTAATCCTACACACTCATGTACCTTACCAACAGCTTCTCCACTGATAACAGGGATTATCATGTGCTAATAATTGGAACATTGAACTGGACACGATGAAATCTATCCTTTACAGTCGAGTGTACTTTTAACACAAATGCATTTTTAATTCAGAATACCCACAAACGTACTATATTTGCTTACGTTATAATAATGAACATCATCAGCTTTTAACATAAGAAAGGTTACTTACGGCGTACTGCCCCGCCGTCGATGACATTTACAGGTATAATTTAGTAGTTTATCTTTCCAGTGCTGGGAAGGAAATGTTTCGTTTCGTGGATAAATGAGACAATCAAGCATTCATTTCAAGTAACTTGGGAATACCCCGGTAAAGTCTACAGCTGGAAAGCGGGCAGGAGATGTGTTCCCTGCCCCTATGCAATAACTAGCCAACTGTGTTAACCAATGTCGAAATCCATTCGATCGGCTTCCGAGCATAGCTGAAGAATGTAAAGTCATAGGAGAAATATGCAATGACCAACTGCAGGAAAGATGCACTGCGGCTAGGCGAAAATTATACAGTAATTGCAAAGAGATGTTAGTGTAACAATCCTGTAGTCTCCTAAACGTTTCGGATACCACTTCTGATCGCAGGTTCGAATCCTGCCTCGGGCATGGGTGTGTGTGATGTCCGTAAGTTAGTTAGGTTTAAGTAGTTCAAAGTTCTAGGGGACTGATGACCTCAGATGTTAAGTCCCATAGTGCTCAGAGCCATTTGAACCATTTTTTTGATACCACTTCTGAAGCTACAAAAAAAAAAAAAAAGAGCAGGTTGCTATCAATTTAGACGTCGATTAGGTCCATCACAATCAAAGTTATCTGCACGCAATTCACGGAACATTATTATTCCACTAACATTCATATTGAATCCGTTCAAGTCTTAGTTTTCCATCGTGGAGTAGCTGTTGCATATTAATTTGTAATTTGGTTTACCGAGTGGAAAAACCATAGCAGAAGATTAAATTCTTGAGCCGTATTTAACAAGCTGCTGAAAAATAACAAAGGATTATGCTGGCATAATGGCACCATTACTCAAAAGTAAAATATATTCGCTGCTGAGCCGGAGACTTCCTGAAGGCCAGGGGCAAGTTGAATACGGGTTTCATGGATATCCGACACGTATTTACAAAATAAACAATACTGCAGCGTCTTGCCGAATAAAGAGAAGTGGCTCAGGGCTACACAACCTGCAGCTAAACCTATATGATAAATTTTCAGAAGTGAACGTAAATCTACAAATCGAATACAAAATGTACTAGTAAAGATAATGTAGGAACTAATTCTGTAGAAGTTAATTTCGAAAACACCGGTCGTCTGTTTCATGAGCTGATCTTATGGCTCTAAAAAATTTCTCATCCCGGTAGTCCTTTAAATTATGACATCGAGGACTATAGTCCTCCTAAGGGACTGAAACCCGCTCCTTCACCGGCCGGAGTAGACGAGCGATTCTAGGCGCTACAGTCTGGAACTGCGCGACCGCCACGGTCGCAGGTTTGAATCCTGCCTCGGGCGTGGATGTGTGTGATGCCCTTAGGTTAGTTAGGTTTAAGTAGTTCTAACTTCTAGGAGACTGAGGACCACAGCAGGTAAGTCCCATAGTGCTCAGTGCTTCGCGAACTAAGACTTCTGTCACTTCTTCCGCTCATTTAGTGTTGGTGCAACGATTTATGCGTTTCTATTGGTAGATATTGTATATGTTCGAAATTCCTGACGTAACCTGTGGTCCAATACCGCATTCGGGGCCACCAAAAACCATTAAAGGAAATGAGGGAAACAATGTTATACATTGTTCAACATTTCCATTGAGGAAGTTTGAGCGGATAACCAAGTCAGTTGGAGAACGAAAGGAACCGGTCAAAGCTCTTCTGAAGAGACACAGTACAATACCAATGTATCAACCACTGTGCCACCTCGTTGGGGTTAAGTTCTACAAAGTCGAAGCAACGCAAAGTAATAAAGAAGTAAACTAAGGACATTAAATATTAATGCTTGTAAAGTCGTGACTGTGAGCATTAACGTAGCTTCTGAAAGAAGTTCTTCACTCCTTCGCCATGTACTCCAAGTACATTTACGTTTCTGAAAATTACTCAGTAGGTTACATTTTCTTTGATGGTACTGAAAATTGAAGTTCATGTATTTATTCTTTTGACTACAATGTTTCATGCCTCCAGTATCTAACGAGTCATAACAATGGACGGTAGAGATTTTGTGCTTCCCATGGAAAAATACAAAAATACATCAATAAAAAAATACAAAAATAAGTTACGATAACTGCTATCAACATAAAACAAGCATGCATACATTAATAACATCGCTTGTCAATCATCTTCTTGTATTCTTTACAGCTTATGTTTATCAGCATGCTTAAAACGACTTGGCCTTGCTGGTCTGTTGTTTATTGTGTACTTTCTTTGTCTGCTTCTCATATTTCTCATCCTACCGCGTATTTCTGTAGCACATACTGACAACATGTATTTTATTTCATAATTAACTTTTCGCTGCTGTGACGGACGCTGGTACAGACTGCCAGCGGCAGAGTAACCCGAGTCTGGGACTTCGTTCAGTTTGGAGTTATTTGAGTCACCCACCGCAAGATCTCAAATTTCTGCATTGAAAAACAGAGGGTGTTACCATGGCAACGGGTGCGGCGGCGAGGACTGTCTCGGTTTACACGACCCCGTCGGCCACACGGGCGTTCTCAGAGCGCAACAGCGTCGGGGCACAGCGGAGAGGAGAATTTCAAAACTTATGAGTTTTTTGACGTTACGTCTTCTTTCTTTTTAAGGGAACCAGTAAACCTCGGCCTCAAGATGAAAAAGATGATTAACAACTCAGAAACATATCAATGCCACGCTCATTTTTCATACTTCATTTTTCATTTCCATTACCCATTTCCCTGCGTGTAAAACACGGCAATACGAGCCTACTGGAGAAATATTAATAGTGGAAGAAATACTGCGAAAGCCAGAAGATATCTTACGAAATGTGAAGCCACTACTCGCAAAAGAAACGACAAATCAGCTGTTGGTGAACTAATATTGAAGAAGCTTTTAGCAGGTAATGTACTGGAGTACCTTTATGTATTAAGTACTTCAATTCAAATTTTCACGTTGTGTTCAGTTTGAACACTTGCCCTCAATGCTCTGTTTCCATATTGAAGGTGATTTAAATTACTGGGCCCCTTCAAAAGTAGCTGAGTATGTTAACAGGTGCTTAGTATGTCGTATTGTACTGCGGTACCTATGCAAAATGTCCTCCGTTTTCCATATGACCCGTCTCACACGTTCATTTATGTATCGTGACATGAAGCAGTATCTCCATTACAACGTTCCTTATGGCAGTCAAAGCGTTGTCCTTTACATACTGCACCGATTCCTTTTATATAAAAACGCAATGAGTCAATTAATTTGGAAGAAAAAATCATCTCCTATGTTTAAGTTTATTGATGCTTGGGATCAATACTTTTGGGTGTTCAACGTAGAGGTGGATGCACTTTACGTTTATTTAGCATCTGAACGTATCTGCTGCCAGCTTCCGACCATCTAGATGCACTGAACTTCAGCTTGGCGAATGGACCATTGTAGTCAAGTGGGTATAATTCTGAATCCTCGGAGCCGGCCGGAGTGGACGAGCGGTTCTAGGCGCTGCAGTTTGGAACCGCGTGACCACTACGGTCGCAGGTTCGAATCCTGCCTCGGGCATGGATGTGTGTGATGTCCTTAGGTTAGTTAGGTTTAAGTAGTTCTAAGTTCTAGGGGACTGATGACCTCAGCAGTTAAGTCCCATAGTGCTCAGAGCCATTTGAAACATTTGAATCCTCGGAGACTAGAAGGAGGTACAATCAGGCTAGCTACACAAGAAATATAACATTCCGTTACGTACAAGACGTTAAATCAGGAATTTAATTGGTTCTCGTTTGATATGTGACGTAGTTTTTCTAATTTCTTTTTTTATCTCATTAGGTGATAAGTAATGTCGTTGATCGGTCTTCATGAGCTAACGTGTCAAGCACTGTGTTGCACGATGCCTAGGTAGTAATAGACTAATAGACGTCAGTTATAACGAGCCTGTAGCTTGTACACCGCTTCGTCGGTCGTTAATGTTGGATTTCATAAATCGGACCGTTACGTTCCATACAGTACAAGGACGGCCTCTGTTGGGCTCACCTAACGGAGTGCATCCCATTCGAATTAGTCACTTATTCTTATGCAGTTATTTAGAAATTTCATGAATGCATTTCAGTACGTGTGACACCAACATAGTGAAACCGGTCTCCCGTAGAGCAAACACGACCCCACTTGCACTTGAATCAGATTGTAAGTTTCTTGCACTGTAGCGAAGGGTCTCTACATGAGCCTCTTCACGATTTTGCCATACCACACAGCTTCATCTTTTTGTCTCTGGCACCTCAATTGTTTGTGCAAATGGTCTGTTACCCCAGAAGTAAGTAAGAAAAGGGAAAAGACTGAGCATCTGAGTGTGTTTGTGGTGGCCACAGTATACTATTCGTATTTGGTTTTAACATTTCATTGGCACTTGTCGGTGCCCCACACTCATATTTGGTACATTTAAGTGCCATATTTCAATGTATCTTTCCTTTCCTTTTCTTGTCCGATCAGTTGAATGTATGAATGAGAGTGAGCAAGGATTTCAGTGTCTAGACCTGTGGCAGAGTAGTAGTCTGCGACTAGCCAACTGTGGGAAACACGCAGCAGGTAGCAAACAGGTTTCTGTTTGCCTCGGACGAACCTTTTGTGTAGATCGGCACCACAATAGGGGTTCCTCTGGCCACTTCCATAGGTACGGGGAGCGGTTTTGTTTGGTAGAGTGAATGCTCGCGGATTGTTCCGCGGGACGCAAGACGGGTGAGACGTACTGGCGGTAAGAGTAACTTTTCGATGAGAAGTTAATGTTGTGTTTTATGTAAGTTTTTCCACGATAGTCAAAGTAAATGATTCCTTTCATCGTTCATAGTTTATTATCGAGTGTGACAAATTTTACTTGTAAATAATAGATTTCAGCTATCATCCATCCTTTTTAAATTTTATTGGCAGATGTAGATTTCCGCTAGAAACTAACCATTCTCAATGCACTGTCATTTCTGATCAATGCATGTAGTGCTTGTTGGTCGAACTGTGGGCGAAGCTCGGCCAACAGGCGTTACATGCATTGATCAAAAATGACAATGCATTGAGAATGGCTAGTTTGTAGCTGAAATCTAGATCTGCCAATAAAAAAAAGTTAAAAAGGACGACTGACAGCTGAAATCTATTATTTACAAGTGAATATAATAGTCGCTGCGTGCAACAGCCTTCTGAATGGAAGGTAACCTGAGGAAATTTTATTGCTAATTCGCGAGTTTAAATGCGTTAAAATCCAAAGACGGTGTGGGCTATTGTTCATTTGGACTGTTAATCAAAGACGTGGAGCCGTGTTGAGTCTATTGTGATTCAATTCATTTTGTTTACTATCCCTTTCGCGAGTGCGTGTACATTGAGTATGACTTCAGTGATTTTATGACTGACTTTTGTGCAATTCGTGTCACTTGACAACTTCCTTTGTGCACACTTTTGATTGTGAGGACCACGTGGTCGTGATCTAATGAGAAAGCTTACAGACCCGATGCCACAGTGATCTCCCGCTGTAGAATATCTTAATTTTGATTTTTAATTATGCTTCATTTTCACAGCAATCCATTTCAAATTGAAATTTTATTCATTTATCCAGCATGTTAAAAGCAAAGCAGCAGCGCCTCTTGCTACCCACGTGTCCTGTAGTGAAGGCTTTTAGTTCTTTTCTTTGCTGTTAGTCTCTCAAATGCGTGTAAATGTAAGCGTTCGTGATTAAACCATCCTTTGATCATTGCTCTTCCATAGATCACAAACCTGGCAGGGGACTCCGAAGTAAAGTTCTAGGTTTAATTAATATGCTACGTAACAGATTTCAGGAAACAGCAGTCATCATATTGCTCACTATACACGTTCATGTGTGTAATTAAATTTACGCATTTCATAAATGCGTTTGAGTCAGAATTTTTTTTTACGCTCTCACTACAAAAATTCCAGTCCATGCTTCATCCAGGTCTGATGTGCGGCACATCCCACTGCGTACCGTTGGGACAACGTATTGAGGCCACAGTTTACCTCCCCCCCCCCCCCCCCCAATATTCAGATTAATTGTAAAGATAACCCTTAATCGTAAAGATACCTTTCAGTAGTAAATAATGCTAATACACATATTTATATCTGATCACACCTACAGCGTTCCGATAAATGTTTTCTGTCTTGACAAATATTGTACATCTTTTAGGTTCTATGGTTGATGCCTGTGGGGGATGACGGCGCAATATCTAGTGCACCACCTGGAATAATTTGAGACATGTAGGAAACATTACTCTGGATACTGGTGTCAGTATTTCCTATAACGAGAATTTCAGTTGTTGCATCTCAAATAGCAACTATCTTCTAACTATTTACAGGCGAGAGACAGTAATGTATAACTGCTGTTCGCCACAATTTCGTCTGTTTGTTTTTAATGCTGTATAGAGGAATCCAGAAAAATGTAGACACTCTCTGATAGTAAATATCTTTGGAACAAAAGACATACCGTTGCAATTTTGGGGGGAAGCGTAGTCCATTCTCCTCTCCTCAGATGTTGGCGCGCGTTTTCTAGCAGATAACAGTGCAATGCAAAGCCGTATTGAAGTGTTACTGGAGCTATGAGAGCATGGTGGCGATACAACGTCAATGGCGTAATGTGTTCGGAACTCAGCCACCAAGACGTACATCAAGGTATCATATTCGGGATAAATTTGAAGCCGGCGGTACTGCTCAGAATGTGCAAAAGGAAAGGCCTGGCTGACCAAAAACGTCACAGTCCTGTGTGCACATCTTTTTAGAGACAGTAGCGATACTCGGCTGTTCGATAGAGAGCGTAAAATTAAACACCTTTCAGCTGTTATTTGGCAACCTGTGTTTCAGCGTTTTACTACGCCATCTTCAGGCCCCTGACCAACGTGTGGGACGAATCTACGGACGTCGGCAGGTGATAATAGAAGTGCTCAATAGAGTAAAAATCTTATACCAGTATTGCTGTCCCCCGTTTTTATCTCAACTGAGGTAGGTTAGTCCTATACATGGGTCAGGGGCCTGAAGATGGCGAAATGAAATGATGAAACTCGTTGCCAAATAAAATAAGGTTGGGAACCTGACGGCTGAAAGTGGTTTGATGTCCTCTGAAAACGTCACAAGTCGAGCTTCCGTGCTGCTGTGTTACAGCATCTTACTGGGCCATCTCAAAAATCTGTGAAGCAAGGTGCACTTGAAAGCTGGGTATGGCGATCAGGCGCCCGGCGAATTATGAAGGCAGCAAAGTGAGAAGTGTACATTCCAAGACCGCTGCACGCTATGAACGAGGACGACCCAGATCTAAGGATGGAGTACGGCGAGTGATTTGTGTTGTGACTTGGCAAGACAGCCAAGTCACTATGAGAGGAAGCCGAAAGGCACGCGTTTAAGCTCACGCAGGCTGGCGTGAGGTCTGGAACAGGTAAAGTAATTTATAGTAGCAAAGAACGTAAGTAACTACTGGAATACTTAACATTAATTCATAATTGGTGAACATCGGTCTGACGGTACATGTATTCACAAGATAAATAGCAAATGATAATGGCGCCTTGCTAGGTCGTAGCAAATGACGTAGCTGAAGGCTATGCTAACTATCGTCTCGGCAAGTGAGAGCGTAATTTGTCAGTGAACCATCGCTAGCAAAGTCGGCTGTACAACTGGGGCGAGTGCTAGGACGTCTCTCTAGAGCTGCCGTGTGGCGGCGCTCGGTCTGCAATCACTGACAGTGGCGACACGCGGGTTCGACGTATACTAACGGACCGCGGCCGATTTAAAGGCTACCACCTAGCAAGTGTGGTGTCTGGCGGTGACACCACAGTTTGATGGCATGCTTCGCGAGGATGATCGGTTTGCACGGATGGCTATCTGGTCTGGCGGGGCGCAATTCAAACTAAAATTTACTGTAAACCTCCAAAACTGTGTGCAATGGGCTCCTGAAAATTCTCATGTTCACACGATCAAACATCTTAATCTGTCGTATGTTACTGTGTGGTGTGGTCTGTCATCGCGCGGTTTGATTCGCCCATTCTTCCTTAAAGATGCCGTAAATGGAGAGGTGTACCTTCACATGCCGCAAACATCGACTGGGTACTCACTACGGTCTCCAGACCTGGCATCTCTTGACTTCTGTCTGTGGGGAACGTTGAACAATGAAGTTTACTAATAGGACCCAGTTTCACTGAACGAGCCAGGAGAAACCATCGAGGCGTCCTGTGCGGGTATCACACCGGCAAGACTGACCGCCGTAGTTCGGTCAACAGTTCGGTGGCATCGACGTTGTTTCGCCGCTAATGGACGTTAATTTGAAAGCACTAAATAACCTTCTCCAGTGCAAAAATTATAACGGTACGTCATTTTATGCCATTAATATCGACTACCTAAGAGTGTCTACATTTTACAGGATCCCTCGGTGTTTTCACAGTGTGTAGAAGCAAATTATACAGAAATCTGGGCAGTGTAAGCAGCAGTTTTCACGCTATATCGCTTGCAGTAGTATTTAACACAGCCAACCTTTACTTTGATTTATGTCAGAGTTCAGAGTTCAGATTTCACGCAAGTATGAACACAATTTTTTTTCTTTACTGTTGTTTCGTCACCATCCCCCATATGGGCGAGGGACGATACTCAACAGTACGAACTAACTCTTCCACAAACTCTTTAAAAAAGTAAAGTCGAAAGAAAACCATTAAGAAGTTAATTAAAATATGAATTACGTTGATATTGTTAAAAAAGGTTACATTTTTCACTTTGTTATTTTTAATCGATGACGAAAGCAGTATGCTAATCGGAAATAGTTATGACGCATATGAAAAGAAAGCTACTAACGTGGTTTAAATCTGCATTTATTTTACATTAACTACGTGAGATAAATTACATGTTACCGCAATTAAAGAATTACACATAACTGTATGTCATTTATTACACTAATCATTATATGATTAGCACGAAATTACGTTACCTTATCAACACATTACCTATTCATATCACGAAATTATCTGTGGTACTTCATCATTATTAAAATTTCCATTTCTTGTCATAAGATAGAAGTCGTTATATTTTTTCCAGCTGGTTTCTTTCTGAAACTTCCTGGCAGATAAAACTGTGTGCCGGACCGAGACTCGAACTCGGGACCTTTCCCTTTCGCGGGCAAGCTGTGAGGACGGGGCGTGTGTCGTGCTTGGGTAGCTCAGTTGGTACAGCACTTACAGCAAAGGTCCCGAGTTCGAGTCTCGGTCCGGCACACAGTTTTACTCTGCCAGGAAGTTTCATATCAGCGCACACTCCGCTGCAGAGTGAAAATCTCACTCTGGTTTCTTTCTGTTAAGATGATATTCACTGAAGAGCCAAAGAAACTGCTACACCTGCCTAATGTCGTGTAGGGCCCCCGCGAACACGCAGAAGTTCCCCAACTCGAGGGAGGCACAGACTCCACTAATGCCTGAAGTCTTCGTACATCCATATTTAACTGGATGAAAGTGGGACACAGCTGGTATAATTTTTATTAAAATAAAATTCCTCCAGCTGTACTTAGGATTTTTTGTTTACTTCGCTACTAGTTTCGGCGTTGCGGGAACGCCATCTTCAGGCCCATACACTATCATGAAATCAGTTGTGTGTGGCTCAATCTAGAAATCCGCGGTGAGATCAATAAGTGCTTCACATGGATCATGATCCATGGACACGAGAACTCATTTTTAAGTAACCCTGGAAAGGAAAAAATGTAGCCTCGAGCGGATTTAGATTCATTCCAAACTTATGCAGTTCGTCGGCACTTTTATGAATATTACGGTAGGTAAGACTAGCCCACCTTAGTATAGTTGTTAATTTCTTTAAAATGCTCAAAACTTCTCTCAGGAGGCAGCGCATCACTTAAAACGATATATTGAAGTATGGGCTTCCATTGTAAAAAGCTAAACGGAGGGAAACTATTCCTTCAAAAAGCTTATTTTATCGTTTCTCATAGTACCTTCTTACTTAAAATTATAGGAAAGGAAATCCATTCAATTACATGGTTACATGAAAACTGGGTCCTTGCTGTAGAACCAGTTGATACATGTTGGAGAGATGATATTCCGAATAATAGCGGTCATCAGCAAATGGGAGGAGGATCCAGCTTAACTCTGGCCAACACAGGGTCATCAAACGGTTTTGTGCGTGAAGGAAATCTAATTTTTCGATCGACAAAATGCAATGACGATATGGACCACCAGCGCGCCTGCAGTGGTTCAAAAATATGTTGTTCCAGTTCAGTGTCGTGATAGTGTTTGTAATGGGTAATGCACTTTACATTCGGTGGAATTAGACAAATCTACAACTAGTGACCGGAACGAAACTACGGTGCGTTGTTTGCAGGCGAGAGACGTTACTGCGGACATTAGCATGACAAAATTTCTGTTGTATTCCCTTATGAAGCAAAAGAAACCTGTATGGTGTAATTGAAATTGCAAGAGAACAGGTTCGTGTGGTAATCAGGCTATCGCACCCAAATGAAATGGTTTCGAGTGATGTTAGGAATTACAATGGAAATAATAACAAGTCTTTTACTACAACAGAATTGGTTATTACTTGAAATTCTTGCTACTGTCGAGGACGAAAATAGACCATGTTGATAAGCTTAATTCAGAAGCACTGACTATAGACGGTATTATAAAGGAGAATGAACAAGTTAAGTGATCTCTTGATGACAACGATGGCAACGACTACGACGACGACGGTTTTGGAATCGATTCGAATGTAGTGATGAAGGAGAACTGGATGGAATTGCGCTGTTGCCGTGGCAAATTAGTGGGTGTAAATGCATCCAAATTAAATTCTTTCACTCCGCAGTAGAACATTATTTCGTTCTATGAATGTCGACAGCATGTTCTTAAGTTTACATCATTATAAGACGTTCTACCGTGCAGCTGTTACGGTAACAGTTCGGAACTACTTCTCACAGACACCGTCCTTAACTTCGCTTTGCATTTATTTCCAATTTCCCTATACAATGAAGAGCCAAAGAAACTGGTACACCCGCCTAATGTCGTGTTGGGCCCCAGCGAGTACGTAGAAAAGCTCCAACACAACGTCGTATGCACCCGACTAATGTCTGAAGTAGTACTGGAGGGAATTCACACCATGAATCCTGCAGGGCTGTCCATAAATCCTTAAGATTGCGAGGAGGTAGAGATCGCTTCTGAATACCACGTTGCAAGGCATCCCAGATATGCTCAACATAATGTTCATGTCTGGGGAGTTTGGTGGCCAGCGGAAGCGCTTAAACTCAGAAGAGTGTTCCTGGAGCCACTCTGTAGTAATTCTGCACGTGTGGTGTGTCGCGTTGTTCTGTTGGAGTTGCCCAAAAGTTCTTCGGGATCCACAATGGACATGAATGGATGCAGGTGATCAGACTGGATGCTTACGTACGTGTCATCTGTCAGAGTCGTATCTAGACGTATCAGGGTCTCCATATCACTCCAACTGCACACGCCCCACACAGTTACAGAGGCTCCACCAGCTTGAATATTCCACTGCTGACATGCAGGGTCCATGGATTCACGAGGTTGTCTCCATACCCGTCCACGTCCATCCGCTTGATACAATTTCAAACGAGACTCGTCCGACCAGCAACATGTTTCCAGTCATCAACAATCCAATGACGCTGTTGGCGGGCCCAGGCGAGGCATAAAGGTTTGTGTCGTGCAGTCATCAAGGGTAAACGAATTTGCCTTCAGCTCCGAAAGCCCATATCGATGATGTTTCGGTGAATGGTTCGCACGCTGACGCTTGCTGATGCCCAGCACTGAAATCTGCACAAATTTGCGGCAGGGTTGCACTTCTGTCACGTTGAAAGATTCTGTTCAGTCGTCGTTGGGCCCGTTCCTGCAGGATCTTTTTCCGGCCGTAGCGATGTCGGAAATGTGATGTTTTACCGGGTTCCTGACATTCACGGTATACTCGTGAAATGGTCGTACGGGAAAGTCCCCACTTCATCGCTGCCTAGGAGATTCTGTCTCCCATCTCTCGTGCTCCGACTGTAACACCAGGTTCAAACTCACTTAAATCATGATAACTTGCCATTGTAGCAGCAGTAACCGATCTAACAACGGCGCCAGTCACTTGTTGTCTAATATGGGCGTTGCCGACCGCAGCGCCGTATTCTGCCTGTTTACACATCTCCGTATTTGAATACGCATGACTATACTAGTTTCTTTGGCGCTTCAGTGTATTATCAGACGCTTTGCATTTATATTTGTTTTCTCCGTTTTCAGAAACATGTTCGTTGTTATAATTACGTATTCATTATCATGAGACGGCTTACAGACGAGGCACCTCTAATCTCCATGTACAAAGTATACTTAGGAGCTATGGGCTGCGGACGTGTGCATCAACAGCTACTGCAACCTCGCTACTCCAGTACAGCTAATAGCAGGCCAGGTGAGAAGCGACATGTTTTCTCACCAGCCCTAGGTTTTGGGTACACTTCGTTTCTCCAGCGACCTACGATAAACTGCTGGGAGTAAATTCTTCCACATAATCAATGTTGAGTATTACAGATATCTCATCTGGTACTGATGACTTTCGACTAATAAGTGACTGTAGTTGCTTTTCTACTCTCCGATCGATTCACTCAGTATCTGCCATTTCGGTGTTCGTCAGATGATCGGAAGAAGGGAGCGTATTACTGTCTTTTGCCGTAACACAAGTTCAGAAGAGAGAATTCATTATGTCGGCCTTCTCTTGTCACTTTCCGTTTCGGTGCCATTATGGTCACTGAATGCCTAAACAGATGATTCCGAACCGATTACCGGTTTTACGTAAGAGCAAAACCTTTTACGGTTTTGATGAAGTAATTCCTATCCGACAAAAAAAAAAATTATTTAATATTTGTTACTTCAGTAGAATCTTTGTGCCTATTGAAAAATGAAATTACTTCCCATTATAATTAGATGGATTTTGCTTTCTAGGTTATCAGGAAATCGCATTGTGTAAAACCTGTACGCGATGGATAGTACCTGAGGTCAGATAGGCATTCAGTGTCCAAATTAATGATAGTGTTAGGCCAATACCTAAGAATCAAGTAACCGATAAATGTAAATTCGAAATTTATTCCTGAAATTCAACTTAAATATAATAAGATATAGATGTACTACCTAATGCGACATGTGAAAGTTTTTCCCAGTCTCACACAAATTTTCAAATGTCGCTTTAGGTAGTACATCTAAACGTATTGTAGTCGAAGTTCAGGAATATATTTCGGTATCTAAAATCGTAATAGGTTATGAAATACAAAAATAAGTATTTGTCGACGTGATTTCTAATTCCTAGTACTCTTTGTTTTCCACTTTACGCTTGTAGTCGTTGATGTAAGTAGTATTCCATTACATCACATGATGCGTAATTCTAAAGCTTTATTCTAATTACTATATTTATTCAAGTAGGCTCACAGTGACGGAAAAATAAATCGCAAGGCCGAGAAGGAGTTGTGCGACGTATAGGAAAGTTGGTAGGCGCATTTCTACACCTGAAAGATGACATATATTCAGTTCATACACCAGTCGCTTAAGAATGGCACTTGTAGCGCTTCTTTGGGGATGGGAATCAAGTTTGCTTTAATTGCACGCTGTAAGGGTTGTGAGTGTTGGGTACGTTTGGGACTGGACATGGTGAATTGGTTTTAGTCAAGAATGTCTTTAATGAAGACAAAGACGCCATTAACAGTACCTCAGTGAGTTTCAACAAGGTTACGAAAAGATGAATGTACCTTCTGCGATATTGCAGAAACAGTTGGAAGGAATGTAGCCACTGCACATGACTTCTAGCAGCGGTGGTCACGGGAAGGTACGGTCGCAAGATGACCGTGCTGCAGACGGCCACGTGGCACTACCGAGAGGGAAGACCGTCGTGTTCGGCGTATGGCTCTGGCGCATCATACTGCAGCTGCAGCAGCAATCTGAGCAGTATTTGGTATCCCAGTGACACAGTGAGCTGTCACGAATCGGTTACTTAAAGAACGTATCCGAGCCAGACGCCCTGTAGCGCCCACTTATAACAATATTTGTTTATGGTTCATCTAAATTTTTTATAATTTTTTGCTTTGAAATTTACGCATGTTGGTTCTATATTTTCTTATATACTACATACTTATGTAAAGTAAAGTGTGATGTACTGAAGGTTTAAGTTATGTATGTAAAATACCATCTAAATTCACGTTTTTTGTAGTGGCCATTTTCGCAGCAGCTGTATATAAATTGCAGTTGTTTCAAAGGAAATGCCTTTTGCATGCAGCACATCGAAATTTTTATTTTTATCTATGCACCCAGTCGCGTTTCGCCTTTTTTACAAGACATCTTCAGTGGGTGTCCTAAAATATTACATGATTTGTCCTTTTTAAACATAGGTTATGGCTTCACATGTAGGTTATAGATTTAAAAACAGTTCCTCAACGTGTTTTACGAAATGTAAAGGTACTTACAGGTAACTTCTTATTCACTGCATCCAAGCAAACTGCTTTTTCTCATCTGGCAACCAGGTGGACATTTTATAGTTCACTGCTTTCGTTACACATCACTGTAACTGCCATCTTATTAATACAGAGATTGATTTGTTTTTCTAAGTCTTACCAACTGTTTTGTGAATGTGTGTGTGTGTGTGTGTGTGTGTGTGTATTAAAGAGGGAGAGAGAATTCTTCTTCTTCTCTCTCTCTCTCTCTCTCTTTTATTTATTCTTAAAAATAATAATATTAGAAGTTACCTGTAAGTACCTTTCCATTTCGTAAAAAAACGTTAAGGAACGGTTTTTAAATCTATAACCCACATGTGAAACTACACTCCTGGAAATTGAAATAAGAACACCGTGAATTCATTGTCCCAGGAAGGGGAAACTCTATTGACACATTCCTGGGGTCAGATACATCACATGATCACACTGACAGAACCACAGGCACATAGACACAGGCAACAGAGCATGCACAATGTATGCACTAGTACAGTGTATATCCACCTTTCGCAGCAATGCAGGCTGCTATTCTCCCATGGAGACGATCGTAGAGATGCTGGATGTAGTCCTGTGGAACGGCTTGCCATGCCATTTCCACCTGGCGCCTCAGTTGGACCAGCGTTCGTGCTGGACGTGCAGACCGCGTGAGACGACGCTTCATCCAGTCCCAAACATGCTCAATGGGGGACAGATCCGGAGATCTTGCTGGCCAGGGTAGTTGACTTACACCTTCTAGGGCACGTTGGGTGGCACGGGATACATGCGGACGTGCATTGTCCTGTTGGAACAGCAAGTTCCCTTGCCGGTCTAGGAATGGTAGAACGATGGGTTCGATGACGGTTTGGATGTACCGTGCACTATTCAGTGTCCCCTCGACGATCACCAGTGGTGTACGGCCAGTGTAGGAGATCGCTCCCCACACCATGATGCCGGGTGTTGGCCCTGTGTGCCTCGGTCGTATGCAGTCCTGATTGTGGCGCTCACCTGCACGGCGCCAAACACGCATACGACCATCATTGGCACCAAGGCAGAAGCGACTCTCATCGCTGAAGACGACACGTCTCCATTCGTCCCTCCATTCACGCCTGTCGCGACACCACTGGAGGCGGGCTGCACGATGTTGGGGCGTGAGCGGAAGACGGCCTAACGGTGTGCGGGACCGTAGCCCAGCTTCATGGAGACGGTTGCGAATGGTCCTCGCCGATACCCCAGGAGCAACAGTGTCCCTAATTTGCTGGGAAGTGGCGGTGCGGTCCCCTACGGCACTGCGTAGGATCCTACGGTCTTGGCGTGCATCCGTGCGTCGCTGCGGTCCGGTCCCAGGTCGATGGGCACGTGCACCTTCCGCCGACCACTGGCGACAACATCGATGTACTGTGGAGACCTCACGCCCCACGTGTTGAGCAATTCGGCGGTACGTCCACCCGGCCTCCCGCATGCCCACTATACGCCCTCGCTCAAAGTCCGTCAACTGCACATACGGTTCACGTCCACGCTGTCGCGGCATGCTACCAGTGTTAAAGACTGCGATGGAGCTCCGTATGCCACGGCAAATTGGCTGACACTGACGGCGGCGGTGCACAAATGCTGCGCAGCTAGCGCCATTCGACGGCCAACACCGCGGTTCCTGGTGTGTCCGCTGTGCCGTGCGTGTGATCATTGCTTGTACAGCCCTCTCGCAGTGTCCGGAGCAAGTATGGTGGGTCTGACACACCGGTGTCAATGTGTTCTTTTTTCCATTTCCAGGAGTGTATAACATATGTGTAAAAAGGACAAATCATGTAATATTTTAGTACACCCAGTGAAGATGCCTTGTAAAAAGGCGAAATGCGTCTGGGCACATAAATAGAAATAAAAATTTCGATGTGCAGTATGAAAAAGGAATTTTCCTTGAAACAACTGCAAACTATGTAAATTGTTTATCACGTTAAATAACTTTGTGATGACATTTTGTATTTAAAAACATTCGTGTGTATTAACTCTTCAGGTTGATGTAAATTTGACAATTGTAAGAAATGGCCACGCTTACGAGCAATGTAACAAATAGGTGTTATATAAAAGCCAATGTGCTCTTGTTTGAAACGAAAGTGCCTCTGGGGAGTGGAAAAGGTGGCAAGGGCGAGCTGGAGTGCTACCTAGAGCAAGCGCGGGAAGCAAGTCACACAGTCTGTAGGCAGCAGTGATTGAGGCAACACCCTAGTGGAGCAGGAGAAGCTTTGCCTGCAAATTTGCACAAAAATACCCCGGCATAGCTGCGAGTTGTTGGGGTACTGTGTGTGAAATTTAACGACGCCAAGAAGAGAAATTGAGCCCATACAGAAAGACAGTTGAGGGACGTACGGTGGGTAGTGTAGCCGTCATACATGATCGCCACACTCAAGCGTACAGCCACCAGATAAGATTTTTTTTGTATTTTAATTTTTACTGCGTGAATCATTAATATAAATTGAGTTTTATTAGTAAGTAACCGTTTTTGAACTTTAAAGAAACTGGTTCATACTGTTAATTCATCCTAATCATACACCTATATAGAGTTCCTTCCTGGTGTTCGATTAATTACGAGTGTTCTGTTTTACAGAATTATGAAGTGCCAAGTTAACATTAAGAGACACCTTTTAAATTGTTTTTCTGTAAGAAGTTGTCTTAGTTTATGAGAATTTTAGTTGGAGTAATAACACGTTCATGCTTTAGTACATTACAGATAAATAAAGTGAAACTACTGGCGTTTTAGAAGTTTTATATGTTTTCTTAACTATTGCAAAGTGTTATAGTAAATGTTTCCTTGGATAAAATTCAGAGTGAAGCCAAGTTATTAGAACGTGTGAAATGACTATACAGAGTTAGTTCAAAGAGAAATGGCTTTTGAAAGTAAATTCCAGTAAGACAGAGGTTTTCTTGAAGTGAAATGTGCAGCATAAAAAGTGTCTGCTTTAGTATTGAAGTATTTCAGTATTCAAGTTTCTTGGTTATGAAAATTACTTTTCCTAAGTTCCCCCTGACGAATTTTTTGTAGCTTCCTTGAAGTTATCTACTGGGCTTTTTCTCTTTTAAAAACGTTATCTATAAAAGTGTAGTAGTAAAATAATTCCACTGTCTGCACCATCATTGTTTACATGGAGTAATATTTATTTCGCCGGCCGGCGTGGCCGTGCGGTTTTAGGCGCTTCAGTCTGGAACCGCGTGACCGCTACGGTCGCAGGTTCGAGTCCTGCCTCGGCCACGGATGTGTGTGATGTCCTTAGGTTAGTTCGGTTTAAGTAGTTCTAAGTTCTAGGGGACTGATGACCTCAGATGTTAAGTCCCATAGTGCTCAGAGCCATTTCAATTTGAATATTTATTTCAAGAAGCAACTTAAACAGTAGCAAGAAAGTACGAAAAACTTCTACTTCTGCTTTTCCTGTACTTCACTATACCATCGCCTGGATAGGCTGGCGATCGTTAGTACATATTTTAAACCAGAAAATGAACTTGGTAGTGAGTGATCCTAGCTTCAATATAATACTATTCGTGATGCGTTTCTTTCTCACCGCTGGATAAGACCTTAGGAAAAGAACTGAATAGTCTGATTTACTTATCCATTAGACAGAACACACGGTCAAATCCTGTAAAAAGAGTAACTCTATTGATAAGCTTTTCCTATTAGCAGGACTTCGTACTTCATTTGGAAACTAAACCAAATTTTAGTAAGAGGGTTACACGTGGCAACGCAGAGACCGAGTTTCTGTTATTTAGGTAAAACCATACTAAATTACAATAGTAGTGGTAGGGTTGTACACTCCACTGACGGCAAACCACCGCCATTTGTGTCTTCAGCGCTGTCAAATGAGAGGTGATTGGAGGACAGGGTGGATGTATGTTGTGTTTTCTGATGAAAGCTCGTTCTGCCTTGGTGCCTATGATGCTCGTATATTGGTTAGACAAAGGCTGGTATTTGGCCTGCAAACAGCCTGTCTGCGGCGTAGACATACTGTATCTAAACCTTGAACAGTGGTCTGTGGTCCCATTTCGTTCGAAACCAGGAACACTCTCGTAGCTATCCCACGCGCCCTGACGACAAATGTGTACGCTAGTCTGGTGACTCTACCTGTTGTGCTTCTGTTCATGATCTGCATTGCAGAAAATGTTTTCCTACAGGATAATGCTCGCCCACATACCGCGTTTGTAACCCAACATCGACAAGTTACATTGGGCTGCTCAATCACCAGATCTGTCTCCGGCCGAGCAGATACGGGGCATCACCGGACGACAACTACAGCGTCATCCACAAACAGCATTAAAAGCCCCTGTGTTGACCGACCAAATGCAACAGGCGTGGAACTCCATCCCACAAACTGAGATCCGGCGCCTGCCCAACACCATGCATGCACGTTTGCACGTTTGCATTAAACATTCTGGCGTTTAAACCGGATATTAGCGTCCCACTATCTCGCACTTACATTAAACTGCAATTTTCGGTGTTAATCACTTAAATATGTTACCTGGACAAATGTATTCCCAAAATTTGATTACTCGACATTAATTTCTCTTTTTTTATGCACTTTTTTCAGTGTGTTCGAACAAGATACATTCCACTGAATTTAATTCAGTTCATAAATACACTGCTGGCCACCGTAAATGCAACACGAAGAAGGACAAGAGGTAGCACAACAAAATTTATTTTGTAGATAACATGTTGACCAAGTATCAAATGATTACGTTTACAGACGTCTGTGACATGTCGTTCCTGCCAGAATCAGTAGCCAGAGTAGCCGCCATTGTTGGAGATCACCGCTGCCACACGTCTCGGCATTGAGTCAAAGAGACGTTGGATGTGCTCCTGGGGTACAGCAGCCCAAGCAGCTTCCACACGTTGCCAAAGATCATCTGGTGTGGCAGCTGGGGATGTAATCTGGGTCACTCGTTGAGCAACCATGGACCACATGTTTTCTATCGGCGAAAGATCCGGAGAGCGAGCCGGCCAGGGAAGCACTTCAATCTGGTTATTGACGAAGAACCTTTGGACAATGCGTGCCACGTGTGGTCGCGCATTATCCTGTTGAAATATGGCTGTGGCCGAGCCCTGAAGGTAAGGAAGGACAACTGGCTCCAGCACCTCGGATATGTAGCGCCGGCTATTTAAAGTACCGGCATTGCGTACTAGAGGCGTGCGAGAGTAATATCCAATACCGCCCCATACCATAATACCCGGTGCAAGACCAGTGTGGCGGTGCATAATGCAGCTGTCCAGCATCCTCTCTCCACGGTGTCTCCACACTCGAATCCGACCATCGTGGTGCTGCAGACAGAAGCGTGCCTCGTCAGTAAAGACAACGCCATTCCATTCTGCCGTCCACATCCGTCTGTCATCACACCATTGGCGACGGAGACGTCTGTGGTTCTGCGTCAATGGTAGACGAAGCAATGGACGTCTTGCGGACAGACCACTCTGCTCTAAACGGCGTCGAATGGTACGCGCAGACACTGGATGATGCGTTCCAGACGCAATGTGCTGTGCTATGGTTCGGGATGTCATTGAGCGATCCGTCACTGCCATGCGCACAATTTGCCTATCAGCACGTGCAGTGGTGCACCGAGGTGAATGCGATCGACCACGTCGGTCCGTCGTACCCTCCTACATCCAACGGTCACATATCCGCATTACAGTTGTTTGGTTTCGTCCAACACGACTAGCGATTTCTCTGTATGATAATCCACAATCTCGGTAAGCCACTATCCTTCCTCTGACGAACTCGGATACTTGATCAAACGATGTTCGCTGTTGTCTACGAGGCATATCTGATCGTCTTGTGAAACAACCACAAGGTAAACACAAGTGCCGAACGTACACTCGTAGAAACCGCCAAGCCTTAAATGGCGCTATGAGGTGGCGCCACAGGCGCGCGTGATGTGCGTCTGCGCTGAAATTCTAATCAGTTGCATATCTCATCGCTGCAAACTCATGGTGTAAATTTCACTTGATTCGGATGCTTCCTTCAGGGTGTTGCATTTACGGTGGCCAGCAGTGTAGGTTACGAAATCGTTAAAATTAAATACTAGCTATGAAAGACATCTGTAGGTGATTACATGAGTGGATGAGTCAAAGCAAGTGTTTATTCTATCCCGGCTCGTGTTGAACACGAAGATGGCACAGAAGACAAAGCGCTACTGCCCGGGTAGCGGAGATCGTTGGACGGACGGCCGACCTCCGCTGTGCCCGCCGCCGTCGCGGCTGCTCCTTTTGGGCGCTGGACAGGTGCTGGAGTCCGCCCTGGACGCTGTTCGATCAGCGCCGGGAAAAACCCGCCCGCAATTTGTCAGCGCCGGCCGGCTCTTCCGTCCGCAGACAATGGCGACCCGGCCGCGTCCCGCCGGGCCTTTTTGCCGGCTCCGCGCCGACTACCGGAAAACCGGTCTCTTACGGTCCGAAGCACTTGCGCTCCGGCTACTCGGAAATTTATTGCCGTGTATGGGCGTGTCTCTGTTTGGAACATTAACACAAAAATCGCCTGAGATTAAATCCACCGCATCTTTTTCTCAACTTCCCGATTATGTAACTCTGTATGAACTACTACTATCAGTTGACTGGGGTTTCGCAAGCTTATATTGTAATAATCTCTGACGCTCCACGCAAAAGTTTTGAATCTTTGTCGCCGTCCTTTTTTTCCTGGCTTCATTACAAGAAGTTCAAGAAAATGGTTCAAATTGCTCTGAGCACTATGCGACTTAACATCTATAGTCATCAGTCCCCTAGAACTTCGAACTACTTAAACCTAACTAACCCAAGGACATCACACAACACGCAGTCATCACGAGACAGAGAAAAATCCCTGATCCCGCTGGGAATAGAACCTGGGAACCCGGGCGCGGAAAGCGAGAGCGCTACCGCACGACCACGAGCTGCGGACTTGTGTTCGGTAGGCTGGACGAAAGTGTGCTTGGCACATATAACAGCCATATTGATTGGTGAGTCAAATTGATAAACATTCCAAATATTTCAGTGACGCGATTCAATTGATATTAATAATGTCTTGTTTCTGCTATTTAGAGGACTTTTAAAGTACTTGTGTGGTGCAATAGTGGTGCTGTGTAGGGCGATAAGGGCAATAGACCCATTGATGCTCGTCTTTGATTTTTCATTGAACTATGTGTACAGACATACACCACAGTGAGATTTTTCCGAAGATTAATTTCATTTTAACTTGCAATGTAGTGATTTATCTTTCATTTTATCAGGCATTCCTGCACAACAAACTGAAAGGTAGTGGCATCACTTTGTGGGTCACAGTGCATTGAAAATCTTGGTTTCCGCGAAATTCGCCTAACAAGTGTCGGCCACGATGTTGGCATCCAGCATCTACACACAGATATATGCGTTATATAATAGACGCGTAAAACATCTCTTGCGATATTCTTGCATTAACTGAAACCCTCAGCTGCCGACAGGTGTTGTTGATGTACCTCGATGGAGACAGCTAAAAATGTGTGCCACAACCGGGACTCGAAGCCGGGATCTCCTGCTTACATGGCAGAAGCTCTATCCATCTGAGCCACCGGGGACACGGATGAATAGCACAACTGCAGGGACTAATCCCTTGCACGCTTCCCGTGAAACCCACGTTCCGAACTGTACACAATCTATTTACGTAATAAGTTCCTGCAGTCACGCTATTTATCTCTGTCCTCGGTGGCTCAGATGGACGTAGCGTCTGCCATGTGAGCAGTCCCCGTTGTGGCACCCATTTTCAGCTGTTCCCATCGAGGTATATCAACAACACTTGCCGGCAGCTGAGTGTTTCAGTTAATTATCATTTATTCTAGAGAAGCTGCAAGGGCATAAATAGTTATCTGTTCTTTCGAGAACAGTTACTATCTTCATACAGATGTTTGAATTATTCCGCATTACCTTCTGCGCTTTGTGTGTTACGTATGATTTAAACCACTTATGTATGGAGTCACTGTTTTTCTAAGAGTATAACATAAACCACACAATCAAATGCCTAGCAAAAATTACAACTGACAATATTTTATTATTGAAGGCTAGCAATATTTTCTGAGTGAATGTATAAATGGCACATTCAGTCGAGTAAACCTTGTAGAATCCAAACTGGGATACTCCAAGTAAACTGCTTCTACTTAAATACGTAAGAAAAATTTTTTCAGTGCTTTCAATCCATTGCTCTCGGAATTTTGAATCATCTATCTTTTATTACATTTTGTCCTGCTTCTGGTTGCGAAACATCACTTTCTTCGAATCTCATAGAAATGTGCTGCTAAAATTACCTTCATGCAAATATTTTCTGGATTGTACATCTGTTTGCAATTTTTTTTCTGTATCATTCTGGTGAAGACACCACAACTAGCTGTCGAAACCTAGGTCACTGTACCTACCAGTTATGTGCAATCGATTTATGTATAATCCTATGTTGAAACTACGAGGGCAGTTCAATAAGAAATGCAACACACTTTTTTCTCGGCCAATTTTGGTTGAAAAAAACCGGACATTTCTTGTGGAATATTTTCAAACATTCCCGCTTCGTCTCGTATAGTTTCATTGACTTCCGACAGGTGGCAGCGCTGTACGGAGCTGTTAAAATGGCGTCTGTAATGGATGTGCGTTGCAAACAACGGGCAGTGATCGAGTTTCTTTTGGCGGAAAACCAGGGCATCTCAGATATTCATAGGCGCTTGCAGAATGTCTACGGTTTCTCTGGCAGTGGACAAAAGCACGGTGAGTCGTTGGGCAAAGCGTGTGTCATCATCGGCGCAAGGTCAAGCAAGACTGTCTGATCTCCCGCGTGCGGGCCGGCCGTGCACAGCTGTGACTCCTGCAATGGCGGAGGCTGCGAACACACTCGTTCGAGATGATCGACGGATCACCATCAAACAACTCAGTGCTCAACTTGACATCTCTGTTGGTAGTGCTGTCACAATTGTTCACCAGTTGGGATATTCAAAGGTTTGTTCCCGCTCGGTCCCTCGTTGTCTAACCGAACACCATAAAGAGCAAAGGAGAACCATCTGTGCGGGATTGCTTGCTCGTCATGTGGCTGAGGGTGACAATTTCTTGTCAAAGATTGTTACAGGCGATGAAACATGGGTTCATCACTTCGAACCTGAAACAAAACGGCAATCAATGGAGTGGCGCCACATCCACTCCCCTACCAAGAAAAAGTTTAAAGCCATACCCTCAGCCGGTAAAGTCATGGTTACAGTCTTCTGGGACGCTGAAGGGGTTATTCTGTTCGATGTCCTTCCCCATGGTCAAGCGATCAACTCTAAAGTGTATTGTGTTACTCTTCAGAAATTGAAGAAACGACTTCAGCGTGTTCGTAGGCACAAAAATCTGAACGAACTTCTCCTTCTTCATGACAACGCAAGACCTCACACAAGTCTTCGCACCCGAGAGGAGCTGACAAAACTTCAGTGGACTGTTCTGCCTCATGCTCCCTACAGCCCCGATCTCGCACCGTCGGATTTGCATATGTTTGGCCCAATGAAGGACGCAATCCGTGGGAGGCACTACGCGGATGATGAAGAAGTTATTGATGCAGTACGACGTTGGCTCCGACATCGACCAGTGGAATGTTACCGTGCAGGCATACAGGCCCTCATTTCAAGGTGGCGTAAGGCCGTAGCATTGAATGGAGATTACGTTGAAAAATAGTGTTGTGTAGCTAAAAGATTGGGGAATAACCTGGTGTATTTCAGTGCTGAATAAAACAACCTCTGTTTCAGAAAAAAAAGTGTTGCATTACTTATTGAACTGCCCTCGTAGTATACGGTTGCTGAGTAACAGCTATGTTTAAAATTGTCTCACAATAGCGGTTTTTGTTTCTTTCTCTGCTTTCCCACTTGCATATAAAGCAGAAGTACTTTGCGTACCCCAAATGCAAACCCAGCAGAATTCCAATAACCTTGAGACCTCCACAGATCTGCCATTTGTATATCTCATACTATGTATGTGTGAATAGCCGTTGAAATTTCTCATATGTCTCTTTCATGTTAATCGTTTGAACAATCGGAACGGAAGGAAAATTGTTCCGAATGTGGAGAAGTACAGCTTTCACACTAAGTTTGCTAGAATCGAAGAACAAGAGTTAATCACTTACTCTGAAATAATGGCCAATAGTCCCTCTAACGGATTCCATGTCATTAAAACACACCTTGTCGCCTTCTTTGAAGAAATATTCAGAAAAAATTAGCTTAGTGGTTACGATGGACATTCACTTTCGTATCAGAAAGAAGGGGATTCCTTTCTTTTAATCGTGAAGCTAAATGCTAAGCCTGTTGCTTCGACAATTTTAAATCACCAATAAGATCACTGAGATCCTCTTGACACAAAAAGGGCTGCTAATTTAATCCCGCGAGGGGGGGGGGGGGGGAGGGTGAAATTTTCGGTCGGCATGTGTATCTCCTTCTCTGTCTTCTAGGTGTTCGTCTCTGTATTCATCTTCGCTCACAGTCACATTATCATGAGGCACTGCACTGGTACCGGCAATTCTACACTGCTACGTATAGGGCTTCAGGCACATCGAAACCTAGAATATTGCACAGTTTTCCTTGTTTCACAGGTGGTTCCAGCTATTTTTGTCATACAGAAATAACAGTCTGTTGTGTGATCCGTCCGTTGCCTCCAAATTATTGGGAAACCAAAAGACATATGAGACGATTCTTTTAGCCAGACTGTCAGGGGTGTAACATGTCAAAGTTTTCGTTTTTGCAATTTCACAGTTAACTCGCCGCAGATATAACAAAATAAATTTGTTTATTTACACAGGTATGAGGCATTTCTTCTTAGAATTCACACAAAACACCACCCTTCACGAACCTACAGCAACACACTTCGCAAGGTCAGATCTCCCTGAACAATGAGACTGAAGCAACAAACACAACGCGATGCGATGCGACGTGAGCATGACACATAAGCCTTCAGCCTTGTTCGTATCCTGAGGGTGAAAATCGAATCTAGGGATGATTTATAGAATTCGTTGTATATACGAGGGTCATTCAATAATTAAAGAGACGAATTGGTCCGGGAAAAAAAGGTTAGTAGGGCAAGCTTGATACTTTTATGGCTATAAGTTGGCATCACTGGTATGAGCCCTGATCATCTGATGTGCCAACATTGTTTTGTTCACAACGTCAAAACTACATTTCAAGGTCCTGATTTAGCACCTAGTGATTTCCATTTGTTTGGTGCACTGAAGGAGGCATCACGTGGTTAGAGGCTCCAGGACATCGAGGACGTGAAGAAGTTGGTGGGAAATTGGTTCGAACATCAAGCTAAAGAGTTATTTGCAGCCGGAATAAAAAAGCTTGTACCCCTTTGGAGCAAGTGTTTGAAAGTTCAGCGGGATTATGTTGAAAAGTAGAAAAAGTGTTCTTTTGTAAAAGTTGATGCTTTCTTTTCCAGACCAATTTGTCTCTTTAATTATTGAGTGACCCTTGCATTTAAATTGTTTAGTATTAATTGCATGAACAAAAAATAAATAAAACCAAATTAATGAAGCAGTATCAAAGTAACCAATGTGCAGCATTTTCAAGTCATTTTATAGATAGAGGGAACAGTATCACGAAAACTGATCCCCACAGGCAAGAACAGATTTCATTCTCGATTTCTGTAACGAGGCCTTAGCCTAAAACACCGTTAACAATCTGAGTGACTAAAATGCTGTTGACCAGTGATTCAGTTAAGTGTGCTTAGTTCGTTTACGACTTTGGTCAAATTGGCACATATGAAATGGCAAAGAAAGCATGAAAAACTTGAATGGTTTCGGGGTGAGAAATACTTAAACAGAAATTTGAAGCATGGTAGATTATAATTCAAGGAAAACATGATAGCTCAGCAATGAAATTACAAAATTCCTCAATAGATCGGGAGTTATACAGTGATAACAAACTATCAAAATCAGAAGGAAAGGAACCACATATAATTTCCAGGCACGTAATAGTATCAAATAAATGGGATACTAAATGAACGAAGGTGAGTTAATGAAAGACTGATATTTATCCTTGAGCATGGAACATACGCTCTCGCTCTGAAGAACAGATTTAACACGGCTCGTATAGAAAGCACAGACACGGATCTGAAAAAAATATAAGATTACCCCAACGTTCTCACCACAAATCCTTGTAAGTCACAGGGTAGAAATGACCACTGAAATGAAAAGTTAGACGAAGTCCTAAGCTAATGGGCGCAGAGGCACGGTGTTTCACTACCGAAAGAGAAATGTTGGTCATTGTATATGCAACATACCAGTTCAGTAGTTACCTGCGCGACCAGTAATGTTTATATACTCTGAGGCCCAAAAGCGACCCACCACCAGATGGATGGAAACTGGTAGATGTGATTTACACGTACAGACAAAAACTACTGCAATATCAAGGAAATTGGACGATATGTTCAAGATAAAGAGCTTAACAAATTGAACAAGTCAGTAATGCATTGGTCCACATCCAGCCCTTACGCAAACAGTTACACGGCTTGGCACTGACTGATAGAGTTGTTGAAAGTACTGCTGTGGCATGTCGTACCATATTCTGTCCAACTGGCATGTTAGATCGTCAGAATCCCGATTTGGCTGGAGGGCATTGCCCAAACGCTCCAAACGTTCCCAATTGAGGCGACATCCGGCCACCTTATTGGCCAACATAAAAGACAAGCAGTAGAAACTCCAAATGTTAGCCCAGGTTAACTTGACGTGAAGTGCAACAAAACGGGATCTAGAATACTGTCAAAGTACCGGTGTAGTGTAACGGTCCCGCGAATGACAACCAAAGGGGTCACGCTATGAAAGGAAACGGTACCGCAGACCATTAGTCATGGCTGTCGGGCCGTACGACGGGTGACAGTCGCACTAGCACACCACCACCGTCCAGTGCGTCCCCAGACACGTCTTCGACCTGGAATCTCTCAGGAGTAGTCTTCAGTGATGAGTACTGCTTTGAACTGAGCCCCGATGACCCGTGAAGACGAATGTGGAGACGTCTCGGACAGCAGTTGGGTACCAACCTGATCGTCGCTTGTCGTACGGCACGACACCTAGGAGTTAAAGTACGATCTGCCATTTCTGTTCACATCTGGACCCTTTTGGTTGGCATGATCGGCACCCTTGCAGCACAACGGTACGAAAATGGTTCAAATGGCTCTGAGCACTATGGGACTTAACATCTAAGGTCATCAGTCCCCTAGAGCTTAGAACTACTTAAACCTAACTGACTTAAGGACATCACACACATCCATGCCCGAGGCAGGATTCGAACCTGCGACCGTAGCGGTCGCGCGGTTCCAGACTGAAGCGCCTAGAACCGCTTGGCCACACCGGCCGGCACAACAGTACGGCGAAGATATTCTACCCCCCTTTTAGTTGTCACTCATGGCAAGCCATCCTCGGTTTAACTCAGCAAAATAATGCCCGCCCGGACATCGCGAGAGTTTCTGATGGTTGCCTTCATGCTTGTCATAGCCTACCTTGGTCAGCAAGATTGCCGAATCCCTCCCTCATGGACAAGGTTTGGAGTAATATTGGCAGGAAGAGCTGTGTAAAAATTTTGACAGAAGATCACGTGCACACGTATGGAAAGCCCGAGAGAATCCTCTAAGACCACGCTACGATTTTCACATGATGAAAGCCAGGATTAAAAAAGATAGGGATCAAAGTAACCTTATCCTCCACTAAAACCTTCCACTCAATCGCGCGGAACCAGACATGCGCCAGCTTAGATTGTTCTGCACGATCCAGGTTTCTGGTAGACAGAAGGTCTGTGTACAATTCCTACCGGAGATAGAGAGGTCTTCAATGGAGCCTTGCATTGCAGTATGGTGTACCGACCAATAGAATTACAGTCCATGGCTGACAGAATTGTCAAATATCCGATGAGAGGAGAGACAGAGACACACAAGCAACGGCCAGGGTCTTCGTGATGCAGAAGGCGACGAAAAGAATCAAAAGGCAGCCTGGAGAAAGGAGGAAGACTTACGAGATCGGGGACTGAGCCCTCGTGAGAATACATAGGCCGTCAGATGCCGAAAAGATAGCAAAATTCTGCCACCTGTACGAGTGCCTATGCTCGGTAAGGCAGGTGGTAACGCTGAATGCCTACTCTGTTTACGGCGGTGAGCGCTAGGTTGGGATATTTAACGCCCGCACCCTGAGGGCATATGTGGCTCATTAAAGTAATATACAGTTATAGGTGACAGTTAACAACTCACTGTATTCTGTGAAAAGATTTTCTGTCGTGGTAATTTTTACGTGTTTACTATGCTTAGATAGTCGTTTCTGTGAGTGCGTGAACTGTGGTACACTTGATCTAAATGTAAAGAGATGATAATTATGACAGTTGTATGTGTGTGGGCGTGGGATTCATGCTCCGAGATAACGCAGCACGAGGCTGGGAGGTGCCACTTGCATTCGATAACACGAGAATTTTCCTGTTTCCATCTTTGTTAAAGTTTCCTTCTTTGTGTACAATGAATTGCGGATTGCATATTAGAAGTTAAGGGCGGGTTAAGATCACTCGAAGAATGCAAAGTTATGTAAACGCAGGATTTTTGGGTTTTTCTTGTTGACACTTGAGTCTATTCGCACGGCTCGCTCAGCTGAAACTGTGAAACCTAGTGAATAATAGGCAGCGGAGAATGACTTTTCATGTTTGAAGCAACGGGTTGGCTAATGTCTCACGAGGATAAAAAGGTAGGTAAACGTACAAATTTTGTTGGCCGGCCGCTGTGACCGAGCGGTTCTAGACGCTTCAGTCCGGAAGTGCGCTGCTGGTACGGTCGCAGGTTCGAGTCCTGCCTCGGGCATGGATGTGTATGATGTCCTTAGGTTAGTTAGGTTTAAGTAGTTCTAAGTCAAGTGGAGTGATGACCTAAGATGTTAAGTCCCATAGTACTTAGAGCCATTTGAACCATCTGAACTTCACCTTTTGATCCGTTTTATCCGCTCAGCAATCCCTTAACTGCATAATCTTTTGCTGTTTGAGTTTCGTTATTTACTGATGTCACTTAATCATTGGCTCCCAGGGCAAGGTGATCTCACTGGCAATTTGAACGCCAAGTGATATCACACAGAGTATTGAAGGATCCACAACGAACTGAAGCTTTTATTGCCTCATTACCCAAATATTTACTATGAGAAAAATAATAAGGAACACTGTGTAGAGTATTAAAACTCATTACTGGCATGCAACAAAGCAACAACATTATTTCGCCTTGATCAGTGTCTTGTATCGGCCTCCTTTTACTACTGCCAGTATATCCAAACGTTTGTTGGCATGCTGACATACGAACATTATCAGGATGAGAGGTAACAATTGCAGGAAACAGTCCAGTTCATGAAAAGATCCATTTACTTTTCTTAAGGATCGTGTTGTAATACTACAATGAGTGGTGGTATGTCGAGTCGCGGAGAGCGCACATGGGGTAGACCATATGCAGTTCTGGAGTGGTGACGTTGCGGAATATGGACGTTCATCTGACCTCATCTCATTCTTCACTTGAACATGTTAAGTTATTTACATCTTGATTCTCTTCACCACTACTAGCATTGTATTGTTCATCTGAACTGTCTGCAGTAAACTCAGACAAACCAGACAAGTCATATCAGATTCCTTCGTGTGCTGTTTTACGTCTTAGAATGTAGATTACTTTTTGTTACTCATTTCAAATGCCTAAAATGTAAAAGAAGGAACAGGTTAAGTACCGGCTCGGAAAAGAAAACAAGTAAGTTTTTTTTTCTTTTTTAATAGCAGTGGAACATTTACAATCACTTCCAGAGAATACCAATGGTGTTACGTGATATACGTACTTACAGGGTTTCCACTGTATTTTTAATGGTGTATGAAATTCTAGACTAGACAAATAAACGTAAAATACCGTTAAATATATGTAAAACTGTGTTACAAAGCAAAAAAGAAGAGCGAGAGAATAGTTAACTCACATGTGTAAACAACCATTTCTCTCCAGATAAAAAAGCAGTTCCTGCCCTCTATGGGTACTATTTCAAACTAAAAGACTTTGGTTTGAGTTCTGAGGCCGTGAGACGAGAGCCTGTGGATTTCAGATTACCTTTTGTTACATAGGCACCAAAATTGTCCTTCATGGGACGCATGTGGCCCACAGGTAATCTAAGAATTACATTACACTATTTTGGTCAACATTATAGTTTCAAAACATTGAAAGAAAAGACAAAAGCAATGGCATTCTGGAGAAAAATCTGTTCTATCAAAAATAGGGATTAAAAACCAGATAACTCGGGAAATAAGTCTTCTTAACATGCTAAGCTGCGATGTCTCTTTTGTTCGTGGTAAAGATTTAAAGAATAAAACAGATAATTTTAAAGTGTCTACAAATAAAAAGGAACATTAAGGGGCTCCGGAAAGGCTCAAAATCATGAAAAGTTCAATTTTTACTTTTTTGCGTTTTCTGAATCTGCAGACTATTACCTTTTAATAGATATATAATTTATTCAATTCCGAAGACTACAACTATTTTTAAATTTTTTTTGAAATGTGTTCTACATGTGCGTGACCCACTGTGGCGCTGTTAAATTGCTGTCAAATGGTGTTATTATTAACATCCGTGTTCATCAGGTACATTTCAGTGATGTGAGATAAAGTATGTGTTGTGGCTAACCTGTGATGGTTCAATATATATCGCTGGTGTGATTGTCGATTGTTTCATGTTTATTTACTCTGTCGTTATCTCGAAAATATTCGTAATTAATTCTGTTTCTTGAGTCTCTGTTTTGTTGAAGTATAATAATGAGTAAAAGTAAAGTTATTAGAAATCCTCTGAAGGCTTTTAAGAAAAGAAGAAATGTTGGAAAGCCAAAGGTATGTGTTATTACTGTAAACAATAAAGACGATAACCAAGTGAGTGAACCTAACCTCTCAAGTACACCTGCCCATAGCAGTCAAAGTGGGAAAGAAAATACTTCACAGAAGAAGCTTGGTTCAATGAGTGAAAACTATGAATGTTTTATGGGCGAATCGGATGTGAATGAAATATTTGATATGTCGGTTCTCAAAGGAATTTTTTCAAACTGTCTAAGATGTATTCATTGTAGTGAGTTGGTCTGGAACTCTCCATAATAAAGCACGTAGGACTTGCTAGTGAAATACAACTGAAATGTGATAAGTGTTCATACATGACCACCTTTTGGAACAGTGTTGCAGTAACTGCAACTGAAGAAAATGGTAGCAAAATCTACGAACACAACATTAGATTTGTTTATTCCTTGCGTTCAGTTGGTAAGGGTGCTACTGCAGGTGCAATTTTCTGTGACATCATGAATCTTCCTAATCCCCCAACCAAGTTTACGACCTATAATAAATTAATAGGGACTAAAGTAGAAGATGTCTGTATAGAATCTATGAGGAACGCTGTGGAAGAGGCAGTAATGGAAAATAATGGTAACAGAGATTTGACTGCAGCGTTCGATGGTACCTGGCATAAACGGGGACACACATCTCTTCATGGTGTAGTATCTGCCACCAGAATGTATACAGGGAAAGTGTTAGATGTAGCAGTAATATCAAAGTATTGTAGATGTCCACAAAAAAATAAAGGTACACATTAAAATAATTGCAAAGCTAACTATAGTGGCAGTAGTGGAGGAATCGAAGTGGCTGGTGTTGCCAGTATATTCCAGCGTTCTGAGGCGTGTGATAAAGTGCGATATGTTAATTACCTTAGTGACGGTGATTCTAAAAGTTTCAAACATGTTCAAGGACTGAAGCCCTATGGTGATGATGTTGTAGTGCAGATATTTGAGTGTGTTGGACACGTACAGAAGCGAATGGGAACAAGACTTCGGCGACTGAAAGCTTCGTACAAAAAACAAAAACTCAGTGATAGTAAAGGGTTGGATGGGAAGGGAAGGTTAACTGACAGTGTAATTGACAAAATACAGAACTATTATGGAATGGCTATTAGGCAAAATACACGAAGTGTCGACGAAATGAAGAAGGCTGTTTGGGCTCTTTTTTTTCATACTTCTTCAACCGATGAAAGTCCCCAACATAGCTTGTGTCCCAAAGAAGAAGACAGTTGGTGTAAATATAACAAAGGTATTGCTAACTGGTGAAGTGTACACTCATAAGCATAGTCTGCCTCATGCAATAATGGAGGTGATAAAACCTATTTTCAGAGACTTAGCAGCACCTGAACTGTCGAAAAAGTTTATTCACGGAAAAACTCAAAACCCCAATGAAAGTGTAAATAGTGTTATATGGTCGAGAATCCCCAAGACTGTATTTGTTGGAATAGAAACACTTCACTTTGGTGTGTATGATGCTGTTGCGACTTTCAATGATGGCAACATTGTAAGGTGCAAGGTATTTAGAAATATGGGAATGAAGATAGGTTCTAACATGGTACGAGCGATGCTTGCTTTAGACAAGGAACGCCTTCGGGCTGCAGACAGGGCTGTAAAGAGTCTAGAAATACAAACAAGAGTAAACAGGAAGAGGAACAAGAGGAAACTGGAGGAGGAGTTTGCAGAGGATGAAGATAATCCATCCTATGGACCTGGAATGCACTAAAAAGTTAATCCAATCTTTGTCGCTCGATTCCCAAAACTTTTATTTTCTCATACTAATTACATGTTTTCTAAGGATCTTCCAAACATATTTGTTTCAAACTTTCAGTAAATGTTACACAGTACCTTCTGCATAATTTAACACAGCCTTTTTCCAAAAAACTGTATATTTTTGAATATATAAATAAAAAATTGCAAAAAATGTTGTGAATTTTCATTACAATTGAAAAAAAAATCATCTTTAATAACTGAACTAAAATTTTGTAAAATCCCTGTGTTAAGTTGTAGCCCATATTCCAATAAATAATCTGTAAAAAGTTCAACTTCCTACCTAAAATACTTTGTGAGGAAAGATGTAATTTATAAGCGTTATTTTAACATTGCAAGTATAGGGCGTTCCGGAGCCCCTTAAATTACCAGACAGCTAAAGAAATGCATCTGAAATTGGTTTAAACGTTAGTTGTTTCACTGTCACTTTAAGGATCTGAGGCACGGTAGGAATCAAGGAATAAGCAAATTTAATAGTTACTTCAAAAATGAAACCTCTCAGATAGTTGAAGTATGTGCATATTGGCCCGAAAATAGGTGGTACCTTCTATCCAGATTTCACCCTCGTAAAGTCAGCTGTCACTTATATCCACCACCTCGTCTTTTTACAGGCAACTCCTGCACAAAAATTAAGCCCATTTGCAAAACAGCAACTAGCGTCTGTAGCCGAAAGTGGCTACAGACATTTTTTTACGCAACATTGCAAACTTTTACTGTTGTTTTGCTGGCGTTAACGTTGTGTAGGTCTACCAGTATTGTATAGTTAACTCACAATTCAGTTTTAGCTGGATGCTGGTGAAAAGGCCCGATTAATGACGATATGAAGGACCGTTTCGGGGGAAAAGCACCATCAAGCCAATAAATTCGGCGGGTAATTAAGATGCAATCTTGAAACTTACAGTTGTACGTTATACCAAAACCAAAACCAACAGAGAGGTCGGAAGGAAGTATGGACTAATCTAATGTGCGACATTGGTTTGCTTCAGAAGCAAAATGGAAGAAACCAATTTCAGCGAGAAAATCGTCCAGTGGAACGAAATTTGGCAAGTATCCGGAACTTGAAGGTAAGATTCTTTCCTTTGTGCAAGATAAGAGAAATTATCCAGCTATAGGCTTTGGAAATCGCAAGAATCTTCAACGTGCTGTAGGGAAGCAGCCTACTCACGCTGTAGTAAACTCACATCAGTCTTTCCATTGTGTGCCAGCCTAGTCCGCTGTAACTAGCTCTGACGTCATAAATGTTGCGCAATACTTTAAAAATCACGCAAATAACCTAAAACATTTCAAGCATGTCAGGAGTAATACTAAATTAATATGTGTTGAATATCAGTTCGATAGCTTTAGCCATTTTCGAAATTTGGACGTTTTTCTGTAAAAATCATTGGCGCAACAGAAAAGAGCTAGAGAGTTAAAAATTTATATTTAGATTCCTCTTTTATAATAATTTAATAAAAACAGTACTTTGGATTTCACAAATTAAAATTTTAGTGGAAATTCATGATTTTCTGATTTTTGTCTTAAAAATTAAGGAAGCAACATAGATTAAGTAGGCTAATAAATAAGGCTAGGATGTTTATATTGAAGCAGAAGGGAGATCCGCTATAACCATAAAGATGTGAGAAGTTTCATTTGAATAACTATAAAACTATAGCGTTAGCGTATCTCCAAAGGGCCAGTTCAGAGCTCGTCTACTGCGTGCAGTGTAATTAAATTATTTCTCTCGCCCAAAATATTTAACTTAGCCACGTCAAACTTTTATTATGATTACTTACCTGTGTGTTGAATGCACATTTAAATTGAGAGCTTCATCGGCCATCAGCAAAAGAAGCTATGATTTATTCGGTAACTTAATGTGGTGCATTACTAGCCCAGCGGCTAGTCGGGAGAGCCGATATGATCAGGCGTTCCCTTAGCCGTCCGCACCGCGGCTTTACATATAAGAACGCTGCGCGAGGAAGCAAGGCCCCAGTTCTCTCCAGACGCTGAATAGCACGCCACCTGTGTAGGAAGTCGCGTCGCGTCGGTATCATTGCTACAAACAGCCTCGGACGCCGTATTAAGTTACTCGGAATACGCGTAACCATGAAATCATTTTCGAGTGAAGTGTTAATTCTGGGATGACTTTAATTATCGATCTTCAGTTTGCGTATTGTCGTATTTTCACGTGCCGCCGCAGGGCAAACATTCTACCATTATTTAGCGTGGCGTTTGATGAACCTAATCATCAAATTATGGCGAGCATTCATTTAAATATTTAATTTGGACAGTATAGTGGTATCAGCGCATTAGACTCTGAACTGCTCTGTTACTTAGATTGTGTGGATTATTTTGTTTTTATCTGTGACTTTCAGAGTACAGAACGTTCTTTCACGACTGTTTTTGATTATAAATCCCAGACAATCTCCTAATTCCTCAGAGCTATAAGCTGTAACTATAAATGTATTCTCAGATGAAGTGGGCACTAAGAATTCTAATTACAGGCTTCACGTTTTGCTAATCACTTTCTGGTTGCCAATATTGTAGTTAGAGAGCCAGTGTTGAGAACAGCGAAAGACAGCATAAATAACATTCTAAATTCAACATTCAAACATTTATATAAACAACGATAATTCCACCCGCCGCCCCACAGTGCCACAACGAGAATTTCGTGCTTGTAATGGTTGGTGTCGTCGACTTACGAATAGAAATGTCCTTGATATCCGACAAGTAAGAATGCCAGCAGATTTCGAGGAGAAGGTGATCAACTTCCAGCGCTACGTCATCCAGTATCAAAAGTGTCACTCACACCCTTTCCATGATATCGGCAATGCTGACTGAACGTCATTATTTTTTGACATGGCGAGAAATACGACAATAGTCATTAAACCAGCAAAAACTATATCATTAAGAGGAACGGGGAATGAAATAGATAGAGTAAGTGTGATATTAGCTGTTACAGCCGATGGGGCAAAGTTACCCATTTGTGTCATTCTAAAGAGAAAAACATGCCCGAAGAAAACTTCCCTACGGGCTTAGTGATTCGGTGCCAATAAAACGGTTGGATGGCAGCGCAGCTGATGGTTGACTGGTGGTCTGCTCTTCGGAATCGCAGACCTGGGGCACTGCTTGCTAAGAGAGACACACTAGTTTTGGAAGCTTTTGAAGGACATCTAACTGCTGAAGTAAAAGGTAAACTTTCTGCACAAAAGACACATCTTGTCGTAATGACTTCAAAACTACAGTTACTACATGCGATCATAAACAAACTGTAAATAGGCAACCTCCGAAAAATGTTTTCAGATTTGTTCCTGGAAGAAGAACACGCCCTCACAGCGTCTGGTAAGATTAAGAAGCCACCAGTCACCCGTTTATGCCAAAGGACTCTTGCTTCATGGACGCCAATATCATCAGAATCCATCGTCAAGCGGTTCAAGAAATGTTGCATATGGATTGCGATGGATGGCAGTTAGGATATCAAACTGTGGAAACAGAACGAAGAAAATGATAGGAGTGAGAAACAAAGTGATGAAGTTAATGTCCGAACTGATTGTGATGAGAATAAATAAGGAAAATATGTTGTCAATCAGTTGTATCAAACGTCAGGAACAAATGTTTGCAGTACATGCCTACGTCTTACATGTAAATGCTGGTAAATTTTTGGCAACTTTTCTCCTCTCAATTAGTATGCTGCTTATTTCTGTGCACATTTTTTTTATTTTTTGTATCTTCCTCGAAATGTAAGGGTGGGCTTATATGCAGTGGTGGCTTATTTTTGGGCCAATATGCTAAACGAGGCAAATATATTAGAAATGAGCTCAAAATATTTGAAATAACAGAAAAAAGTCGACTCTTATAAGTTGAAATGGGAGGAACATGTAAAAGGGCTACAACAATGCAGTTTCACAATATATACCTAAAGCGGCAAGAGAAGTAAGTGGCCCAGATGGAGCTAAGAAGTTGAAGTCAGAATAAATCCCTGGAATTCAGTCAACAGATGGTGCTGACGATAACAGCCATGATGACGAGTGACAACGTATACACAAAACACAGGTAAAACAGTACTTATCAAACTGAAAATGACGAATAATCTAAAGTGTTGCTGTTACAGACTCCGGGGTTTGCGAACTATCGAGCTGTAAAATTTCACCGTTAATTGTACTACCCACAATAAAATTTTCTACCTTATGGTGAATATTGAAGTTTTCAGTTTGTTGTTTCCTTCCTAGCGACTGACACTTGAGACGTAAACACCGCAGCAAACACCCACGCGCCACAGAATTTTAACTCACCCAGATACGGGGGTGTATCGACGCCCACGCTTGTGTCCCATATTGCGATGGATGACGTTGTGGGCGCTTGCTTTGTACTCCCGCTCCAAGTGCGGATTACTTTTGTGTAGTTCGCAACGTTTCGAACACGTGTTGCAGATAAGCCCTCTCTCGAGGCAAAGCGGATTATTTCCCACGCGAGACTCGACGATCACAACAAAAGTGGCCGTCCAGCACAAAAGAGCGATGGCTGGCGCCTCCCCTGCATCCCACACGCGATTTCATATTCCGACGCGTGATTAACGGTCTTTCAGACATCATGCTAGAAAAAAGATGTGCGTCATTAATTTATGTCCATTCATTTCGCCCGAAAGCTCAGAGTTATAACTGTTCATTATTTTAGGGAACGAACATTGACTAATCGCATGATAGTACTACTTGTTCAAATTATTCTTCATACCGCGCATATCTGCTCGAAAAAATCCGACTGTTCGTAATTTCCTGACAGTACTTGTATCCTGCTGGGACTTATAGCTATTGAGTGACCGTTGGATACGAAAATGATTAATCTTTGTCACAACGTATATTCAACACACTTTTTAAACAGTCTGTAGCGATAGATCCGATCCGATCCGATCTGCAGGTTAAGGTCGTCGTTCTATGTAAAAAGTACTTTTCACAGCATGTAGTAATCACTTCGAGTACAAAGCCACTGCTACGAGAACCAAAAGCGTCTTCTACCGCTTGCCTACAGAATATCGCCTGGATTCGTGACCTCATGTCAGGAAGGTCACATTTTGTAGTCATAGACGGAAAGTCGTCGAGTAAATCAGGAATAACATCCGGCGTTCCCCAAGGCAGTGTTATAGGCCCTGTATTGTTCCTGATCTTGTATATTAACGATATACGAGATAATGTGAGTAGTCCTCTTACATTGTTTTTAGCTGATGCTCTCATTTACTGTCTTGTAAAGTCATCAGATGACCAAAACGACCTGAAAGTGATCTATATAGGATATCTCTATGTTGCGAAAAGTGGCAATTGACTCTGAATAAAGAAAAGTGTGAATTTATTCACATGAGTACTAAAAGAAATCCGCTAAATTTCGATTACGCGATAACTCATATAAATCTTAAGGCTGCAAATTCAACTAAATACTTAGGGATTAAAATTACAAATAACCTAAACTGGAACGACCAAATAGACAATGTTGTGTGTAGAGCAAATCAAAGACTGCGATTCATTGGCAGAACACTTAGAAGGTGCAACAGGTCTACTAAAGAGATCGCCTACACCATGCTTGTCCGCTCTATTCTAGAGTATTGCTGTGCGGTGTGGGATCCGCATCAGGTGGGACAGACGGATAACATCGAAAAAGTACAAATAAGGGCACCTCGTTTTGTATTATCACGAAATAGGGAAATAGGAGAGATAGTGCCACAGACATGATACGTGAATGGAAGTGGCAATCATTAAAACATAGTTGTTTTTAATTGCGACGAGATCATCTCATGAAATTTCAATCATTTCTCCCCCGACTGCGAAAACATTCTGTTGGCACCCACCTACATAGGGAGAAATGATCATCACGATAAAATAAGAGAAATCAGGGCTCGCACATAAAAAATTAAGTGCTCGTCTTTCCCGTGTGCCGTTCGAGAGTGGAACGGAAGAGAGACAGCTTGAAGATTGTTCATTGATCCCTCTGCCAGGCACTTCATTGTGAATAGCAGATTAACCACGTAGATGTAGATGAAAACCAACATCAGAAGATATTGTACCCGAAATTGAAATTTTTTCATCAATTACATGACGTTAAGAGTATTACATTTTTCAATCAAAGCTATTTCTAAGAAGTATTTATCATACAGAACACTGCGTTAAAAACGTAGGACACCAGGAAATTCACGCCTTCTGTCAAAATTACGACGGTACTGGGCACTTAAGCCCTGTAAAAATTCGCTGTAAATGATGGGGCTGTCGCCGATTTTTGATAAAAAGGCTAGTTTAGATAGAATGATTAGCTCGAGCTCCCACGTGCTACGGCCCGAAAAAATGTATATTTGTTACACTCAACAGTCACCCTAATTGAGCGGCCCCAGAGATGTGACTGACCTCAGTGTTTGGCTACGTATTTCGTCAGAGCGTGCCAACTCACACGTGTCGTAAATTCAGTTGTCAATCTGGAAAAAAATATTAAAAAATGCAGGTGGGTATTGCAGTGAAATTTAAAATATTGAGTCAGTCATGTTCATTTATAATAGTCCTCAATATATTGACTAAACACTTAAAATGCAGTCTGAACGGCCTTTACGTAAACGCGGCCATTAATAAATGATGCTACAACACTTCACTATAAAATTTATATCTTGCTATCACGGTATTCGACAGTCTGTCCACAGTTCGCGAAACACACTATTGTCTACTGTCCTAATCCGCTATATTACGATCAACTTGATCGTTTTCGTACGTCGCTACATACATACTTGTCTCCGATCTTGGCTACCAACCCAATAGTGCTCCCAAATGGGCAGCACGTACAGCTCTTAGCGTCACTCCAACTCATCTCCGCAAATATGGCCACCCTATAGACCCTCGGAATGTCTGTCTAACTCAAAACAATGTTTGAAAAAAATGGTTCAAATGGCTCAGAGCAGTATGCGACTTAACTTCTGGGGTCATCAGTCCCCTAGAACTTAGAACTACTAAAACCCAACTAACCTAAGGACATCACACACATCCATGCCAGAGGCAGGATTCGAACCTGCTACCGTAGCGGTCGAGCGCTTCCAGACTGTAGCGCCTAGAACCGCTCGGCCACTCTGGCCGGCAACAATATTTGACAAAACAGTTGCAAATTTTCTAAGACTAAACGAAAAAACACATATGATACATTGAAACATATGGACGTTTTCTGGGCAATAACAATTTAAAGTCGAATTTTTTGTATCTGCCACCGTTGTTTCACAAATAATGTTCTTGTAGCGTGACTTTGCTTTTAGCGGATTTTTGGTACTAAATATAAATAAACAAGTAAAAATAAGTACTTAATTACTCACCTGCCTCTTTCAGCTTTAGAGTTCTGCCGCTTGTTTCGTCTCTTTAAATTTTTTACTACCAAAAACACAGTTTCTCTCACTCGAATCCCATATTCCGACCTCTCATTCAAAGATGGTACATATTCTGCTAAATCGGCTGTGGTTACTCGATGCAGCTCTACTAGCCGCATCCGTAAACGCTTTGTTTATATTAATCGGCCAAAGCATTGCCCGGATATTAGCTTTTGAACATCCATAAATTTACAATTTTTAAGGCAACAATGACTTTTAAACTATTATATGTTTTCGTGGCGCGTCTAGATAATTTAGCTTTACATACGTTTTTGTCCATGAGTGCCAACTCGCGCCTCCGTGTCACTCTTTGTTCTGTTTTTATAAATTTTTCTCTGGCTTATGAATTCCTCCAAGCGCGCTAACACGGCCATACAGTCCCCTGACAAGCTTGCGGTCGGGTGTTTCCAAGGCCGCGTAATAGCTAGCCGCTGGCCACGGCCCCGAAGCAACCGCCAACCACGTGCTCTGCGGCGCAAAACTGCCGCTCTAATCTGCCGCCACAGTTTGCACGCTCACAAAATGCTTAACCATAATGTGTTATCGGTCATAAATGTGACTGAAGGTTTGTAGGTCGGAACAAAAGAAATGAATACATAACATTAGTTTTAATTTTTTTTTTTTATTTTGTGGTCCACACACAGTTTTTACAGTATGTGTGTGGATCATCACCATGAAGGCAAACTGAATACCCCATTGCCGCCACATTATCCCCTTCTATAGCGTTTTCTGCAACTCATAACCATAACTTCGCCAAGAAGCTCAAGCAGGCACGTGCATAATTTTTTGACTTGATTCTAGACCATTTCAGGTCAAATATACTACTCTTGAATAATGACCGTCTGTTTTATATAGCCCGAATTGCCGCATCTTACAGATTAGATATAGACTTGTTCATAAGTTCAATCATGACCATTTGTGTGCTAAGTCAATAGGATGTTCATGCGTTGTAACCACAGCTATGTAAGTGCTTAACAAATACGTCTTAAAATTTTTTTAGACCTAGTCGTAATAATGACGATGTTGGCTTTATATTATCCTTCCCACTCCTAAGTTCTATTTAGGTGATTAAACTTCGTGCTAAAGCGCAAAAAATTTCCTAGATAGGCCATACCTTGTAAGCACATGATGTCTTCCTCATAACATGACCAATGAATACTTCATAAATGTTAAGACAGTCAATCTAAATACGTTCTGCACAGGTTAACATATACGCCCTTTTCCTCAGCTATACCTTTCATTTCACTTTACTAGTAAATTAAAGGTCAGGAGTTAAGTTCGCCTCTTGTCCCAACCAGTAACTATCATACAGTTTATGCGCAGGCGCAAGGTGTTGTGTCCACCTAGGCGGGCCTCATGACGCTACTGTCAGTTCCAGTACAGCACTTTTATAATTATTTATATATATATATATATATATATATATATATATATATATATATATATTAACGGTCAACAGCCTCAGTTGGATATATATATGGTGTTACAAAAAGGTACGGCCAAATTTTCAGGAAACGTTCCTCACACACAAAGAAAGAAAATATGTTATGTGGACATGAGTCCGGAAACGCTTAATTTCCATGTTAGAGCTCATTTTATTACTTCTCTTCAAATCACATTAATCATGGAATGGAAACACAGCAACAGAACGTACCAGCGTCACTTCAAACACTTTGTTACAGTAAATCTTCAAAATGTCCTCCGTTAGCGAGGATACATGCATCCACCCTCCGTCGCATGGAATCCCTGACGCGCTGATGCAGCCCTGGAGAATGGCGTATTGTATCACAGCCGTCCACAATACGAGCACGAAGAGTCTCTACATTTGGTACCGGGGTTGCGTAGACAAGAGCTTTCAAATGCCCCCATAAATGAAAGTCAAGAGGGTTGAGGTCGGGAGAGAGTGGAGGCCATGGAATTGGTCCGCCTCTACCAATCCATCGGTCACCGAATCTGTTGTTGAGAAACGTACGAACACTTCGACTGAAATGTGCAGGAGCTCCATCGTGCATGAACCACATGTTGTGTCGTACTTGTAAAGCACATGTTCTGTCAGCACAGGTAGAGTGCCACGTATGAAATCCATCGGTCACCGAATCTGTTGTTGAGAAACGTACGAACACTTCGACTGAAATGTGCAGGAGCTCCATCGTGCATGAACCACATGTTGCGTCGTACTTGTAAAGGCACATGTTCTGTCAGCACAGGTAGAGTATCCCGTATGAAATCCATCGGTCACCGAATCTGTTGTTGAGAAACATACGAACACTTCGACTGAAATGTGCAGGAGCACTGTGGTGTCACCGCCAGACACCACACATCCTAGGTGGTAGCCTTTAAATCGGCCGCGGTCCGCTAGTATACGACGGACCCGCGTGTCGCCACTATCAGTGATTGCAGACCGAGCGCCGCCACACGGCAGGTCTAGAGAGACTTATTAGCACTCGTCCCAGTTGTACAGCCGACTTTGCTAGGAAAGTTTCACTGAGAATTACGCTCTCAATTGCCGAGACGATAGTTAGCATAGCCTTCAGCTACGTCAATTGCTACGACCTAGCAAGGCGCCATTTATCCTTTGCTATGTATCTAATGAAGCATGTACAGTAACCAGACCAATGTTCACCAATTGTGGATTATTTATTTATTTTATTTATTTATTTATTGTTCCGTGGGACCACATTTAGGAGAAGTCTCCATGGTCATGGAACGAGTCAATACATGAAATTATAACACGATTGTAGAAACAGATAAAATGAAATATAAGAAACATATTCAGGCGACAAGTCGTTAGTTTAAATAAAGAAATCAAAAATGTACACTGGAATTTGCTTAATTTTGTATCTCTTCCAGGAGCTCCTCGACAGAATAGAAGGAGTGAACCATGAGGAAACTCTTCAGTTTAGACTTAAAAGTGTTTGGGCTACTGCTAAGATTTTTGAGTTCTTGTGGTAGCTTATTGAAAATGGATGCAGCAGAATACTGCACTCCTTTCTGCACAAGAGTCAAGGAAGTGCATTCCACATGCAGATTTGATTTCTGCCGAGTATTAACTGAGTGAAAGCTGCTAACTCTTGGGAATAAGCTAATATTGCTAACAACAAACGACATTAAAGAAAATACATACTGTGAGGGCAATGTCAAAATTCCCAGACTATTGAATAGGGGTCGACAAGAGGTTTTCGAACTTACACCATACATAGCTCGAACAGCCCGTTTTTGAGCCAAAAATACCCTTTTTGAATCAGAAGAATTACCCCAAAAAATAATACCATATGACATAAGCGTATGAAAATATGCGAAGTATACTACTTTTCGTGTTGAAATGTCACTTATTTCAGATACTGTTCTAATGGTAAATAAAGCGGCATTTAGTTTCTGAACAAGATCCTGAACATGGGCTTTCCACAACAGCTTACTATCTATCTGTACGCCTAGGAACTTGAACTGTTCCGTCTCGCTTATAACATGCCCATCCTGTCTGATTAAAATGTCAGTTCTTGTTGAATTGTGGGTTAGAAACTGTAAAAACTGAGTCTTACTGTGATTTAGCATCAAGTTATTTTCCACAAGCCACGAACTTATATCATGAACTACATTATTTGATAATGTTTCAATATTACACACAAGATCCTTCACTACCAAGGTGGTGTCATCAGCAAACAGAAATATTTTTGAATCACCTGTAATACTAGAAGGCATATCATTTACATAAATAAGGAACAGCAGTGGCCCCAGCACCGACCCTTGGGGAACGCCCCATTTAACAGTGCCCCATTGGGACTGAACATCATTACCACTCTCAATATTGCGGAGGATTACCTTCTGCTTTCTGTTCTTAAAGTAGGAGGCGAACCAGTTGTAAGCTACTCCCCTTACTCCATAATGTTCCAACTTCTGCAGTAATATTTTGTGGTCAACACAGTCAAAAGCCTTCGTTAAATCAAAGAAAACACCTAACGTTCGCAACCTTTTATTTAATCCGTCCAAAACCTCACAGAGAAAAGAGACTATAGCATTTTCAGTTGTTAAACCGTTTCTAAAACCAAACTGTACATTTGACAGCAAATTATGTGAATTTAAATGCTGCAGTAACCTTGTATATACAACCCTCTCAATAACTTTAGCAAACACTGATGGCATAGAAATAGGTCTACAATTGTCAACATTATCCCTGTCTCCCTTTTTATAAAGTGGCTTCACTACCGAGTACTTTAATCGGTCAGGAAACCGACCACTCCTAAAGGAAAAGTTACAGATATGGCTAAGTACTGAGCTAACATACGTGGAACAATACTTCAGTATTCTGCTAGATACCCCGTCATATCCATGAGAGTTCTTGGTCTTTAGTGATTTAATTATTAACTCAATCTCCCTCTTGTCAGTATCATGGAGGAGCATTTCAGGTAACAGTCTCGGAACACTTTTTTCTAAGAGCGCTATATGATTCCCTGTTGGGACTAGGTTTCTATTTAGTTCACCTGCTATATTCAGAAAGTGATTATTAAGTACTGTACATATATGCGACTTATCAGTAACACGGACATCCCCACTACGCACTGATTCTATATTCTCGACCTGTCTCTGCAGACCAGCCACTTCCTTTACGACTGACCATATGGTTTTAATTTTATCCTGAGACTTAGCTATTCTATCTGCATACCACATACTTTTTGCCTTCCTAATAACTTTTTTAAGCACCTTACAATACTGTTTGTAATGGGCTGCTGCATTTAGATTTTGACTGATTCTAACGTTTTGATATAATTGCCACTTTGTTCTACAAGATATTCTTATCCCTTTAGTCAGCCACCCAGGCTGCCTGTTTGTGCTAGTACCCTGTTTTGAACGTTCTAACGGAAAGCAACTTTCAAAGAGCACGAGAAAAGTCTTGAGGAAAGCATTATATTTATCGTCTACTGTATCAGCACTATAAACATCTTGCCACTCTTGTTCCTTGATAAGGTTTACAAAAGTCTGTACAGCAACTGGATCAGCTTTCCTAAAACGTTGGTAACTATATTTAACATGTGTTGCAGCACAAAAAACTTTTAGACTTAAAATTTGTGCATCATGATCTGAAAGGCCATTCACCTTTTTGCTAACAGAATGCCCTTCTAATAATGACGAATGAACAAAAATATTGTCTATGGTTGTTCTACTGTTCCCTTGCACTCTCGTTGGAAAGAATACGGTTTGCATAAGATTATATGAATTAAGGAGGTCTACCAGCATCCTTTTCCTTGCACAATCACTTATACAATTAATATTGAAGTCACCACATATAACTAACTTTTTGTATTTCCTATAAAGTGAACCAAGAACCTCCTCTAGCTTTAGCAAAAATGTTGTGAAATCGGAGTCTGGGGATCTATAAATAACAACAGTAAGAAGTTTAGCTCCACTAAATTTAACCACACCTGCACAACATTCAAACACCTTTTCGGTGCAGTACTTTGAAACATCAATTGACTCAAATGGGATACCGTTTTTCACATACATGGCCACTCCCCCACACCGCAAAGAGCTCCTAGAAAAGCTGCCAGCCAACCTGTATCCTGGTAAAGGAAGCCTCTGAATTATCTCCTTATTTAAGAAGTGTTCAGATATACCAATAATTTCAGAGTCAACATCTATAAGCAGTTCACTAACTTTATCTCTAATACCTTGTATATTTTGATGAAATATACTAATTCCCTCATTAATCGGATACCCAAGCTTTGTAGAGAGTGGTTTCTTTGTTAGAGAGACTTCCCTTAAGCAGGAATACCTATCAGCTGACTTCAATCTAAAAAAGGTACAGCTCTAACACCCACAACTACCGGAATTTTCCCATGAGTGATCCCACCACCCCCACCTATGCTGTCACCTATAAGTTTTGCCAACCTCCCCTTCCCATACCTGTTGAGGTGCAGGCCATGTCTAGTGAAACCCGTCCTACTGATAGACTCCACCGACACCACTGAAATGTGACTCATGCCTTCTGTCATCAGCGCACCCTCAAGTCTCATGTTATTACGCCTGACGGCTGTATTAAGATGAGGCCGATCGTGACGCTGAAACAGTTCCACGAAATGCACATTCGTGTTGCCAGTCTGAGTGGCTATCTTTTCCAGGTCACCATCTATGTCATACTCCCCATCCCTATCAATACTATTACCAGCCCCACCCACAATCACTACCTGATCCTCTTTAGTAAAATCCCTACATAACCCCCCTATGTTAAAAGTCACCTGAGCCAATCCTGCATTAGGCTTCACAATGCTGGTGACCTGGTACTCACTCCCCAAAACTTCCTGCAACTGCTGACCTACACCTCTACCATGAGAACTACCTAACAGCAGAACCTTCTTCTTTCTCTTAGACTTTGCAACTGTCCTAGCCACCGTAACTGCTGAGGTCTGCTGCATACTTCCTACATCGACAGCTACTAGAGATTCCTCTCCACTAGACTCTGACAGTTGGTCATATCTATTACAAACACCAATAGTAAAACTATCTGAAAATCTCCTTCTCCTAGCATATCTCTTGCCAACAGCCAGCTCCCATTCCCCAACCCCCCTCTCCCTCCTCATCCTATCTAGCTCCTCCTGTGCGTTTTTCAACTGCACCTGAAGGGCACAGATCTTACGCTCCTGCTCCTCTATCAACTTACTCTTGCTACATAACCTGCAGTTCCAGGAGAGGATCTCACCAGAATGCCCACTGGCTTCCCCACTGCATTCCCCCCAGTGAAAATACTTCGAACAAGTCTCACACCGCAATCCACTACTCACGAACCTACGGCAAAGCCCACACTTCTCACTCATGGTAAAATTTTACAATTATTGAAACAAGAAAACAACTTTATCTAAGTTCCGCTACTACAATAAGAAGATGTTAAAAACTGACTACAATTATCACAAACTTGCTCTACAAGGGAAGTAACTACTATTATTGACAGTATTAATCAACAACAAATGAGAATATAACAAAATACTAACACAGAAAGAAAATCAAACGTCTAATGACAGTAACGAAACTGAAAGCAGTTCGCAAAAATTTCTTCTGAAGTTATTTCACCGGAAAACACCAAGAACACCGGTTGAAGACTACTAAAGTTAAGTATTCCAGCAGCTACGTACTTTTCTTTATAGCATTCATTACGTATCCTGTTTCAGACCTCACGCCAGCCTGCGTGAGTTTAAGCGCGTGCCTTTCGGTTACCCGTCACTGTGAATTGGCTGTCTTGCCAGTCCACAACAAGCACCATAGTGCATGAACCACATGTTGTGTCGTACTTGTAAAGGCACATGTTCTAGCAGCACAGGTAGAGTAACCCGTATGAAATCATGATAACATACTCCATTGAGCGTAGGTGGAAGAACATGGGGCCCAACCAAGATATCATCAACAATGCCTGCCTAAACGTTCACAGAAAATCTGTGTTGATGACGTGATTGCACAATTGCGTGCAGATTCTCGTCAGCCCACAGATGTTGATTGTGAAAATTTACAATTTAATCACGTTGGAATGAAGCCTCATCCGTAAAGAGAACAGTTGCACTGAAATGAGGATTGACACGTTGTTGGATGAACCATTCGCAGAAGTGTACCCGTGGAGGCCAATCAGCTGCTGATAGAGCCTGCACACGCTGTACATGGTACGGAGACAACTGGTTCTCCCGTAGCACTCTTCGTACAGTGACGTGGTCAACGTTACCTTGTACAGCAGCAACTTCTCTGACGCTGACATTAGGGTTATCGTCAACTGCACGAAGAATTGCCTCGTCCATTGCAGGTGTCCTCGTCGTTCTAGGCCTTCCCCAGTCGCGAGTCATAGGCTGGAATGTTCCGTGCTCCCTAAGACGCCGATCAGTTGCTTCGAACGTCTTCCTGTCGGGACACCTTCGTCCTGGAACGTACCGCGCCACGGCTATTGCCCCGTGCTAATCCATACATCAAATGGGCATCTGCCAACTCCGCATTTGTAAACATTGCACTGACAGCAAAACGACGTTCGTGATGAACACTAACCTGTTGATGCTACGTACTGATGTGCTTGATGCTAGTACTGTAGAGCAATGAGTCGCATGTCAACACATGCACCGAAGTCAACATTACCTTCCTTCAATTGGGCCAACTGGCGGTGAATCGAGGAAGTACAGTGCATACTGACGAAACTAAAATGAGCTCTAAGATGGAAATTCAACGTTTCCAGACACATTTTCACATAACATCTTTTCTTTATTTTTGTGTGAGGAATGTTTCCTGAAAGTTTGGCCGTACCTTTTTGTAACACCCTATATATATATATATATATATATATATATATATATATATATATATATATATATATACAGTTGCTGACAGGGCTGAGAAATGTTGAAGATATTGAATACATAACAGTTTGGACGTCGCCTGGATGTTCACAGTTCCCACTCAGCAGGCGTTCACGAAATAAAGGCCAAACGATGTCGACTCGAAGCCGCCTAAGCGCTGAGCTACGTAAGCGGTTCAATGCGCACAGCCTTTCGTATAGCCGCCATAAAGCCGTTTGACTGCCGGCGCTTTCTGCCTGGAACGTCGTACCTCGCCAGTCCTGCAACATTGACCGCTGCCGCCCGTGACACGGGGCCATAAAGCGGCGGCCTACGTCGCAGCCACACCGCGCCAGCTGTTCCGTGGGGCGCGCCCGGCTGTTTTTAGTGAGCCGTTCCCGACCGCGGACCCCACTCCTAATAGCGGCCTCGTAAAATTCGTCTGACACGGCCGTTCAGCGGCCGCTTTACTGTTTCTCTTTTCCGAAACAGCCGTGCCGTACAAATTAAAATTCGAGCGGAGACCTAAACTCGTTAACAACTGCTGCTGCCCAAATCGATTGCAAGAACAGGGCCTCGCAAACTCTTCGATCATACCGTTTGCTCCATAGTCCGTGGTCTGTGCGGTAACGCGAATATCCACCAGCCTACCAACGTGTGACTGCAAGACACCGCGAAGCATAAACAAAAGAAATTTACTGAGAACAGAATGAGATTTTCACTCTGCGGCGGAGTGTGGGCAGAAGTAAGGCTGTGAGGACAGGGCGTGAGTCGTCCTTGGGTAGCTCAGTTGGTAGTGCACTTGCCCGCGAAAGGCAAAGGTCCCGAGTTCGAGTCCCGGTCCGGCACACAGTTTTAATCTGCCAGGAAGTTTTACTGAGAACATCTTCATCTGAACAATGACAATCCCTAGCAGTTTAAGAAGGCATTTACACTATCAGCAGTAGCTTGGTAAAACAACATCCGGCTCTCTATCAAATAGTGCAGTTCATGACGTAAGTAGAAAATAAACTAACGCTAAATCGCAGTAAGACTCAGCTTTTAGAGTTCTTAACACACAGCTCAACAAAACCCAACGTTTTCATTTCACAGAATGGGTATATGACTAGTGAAACTGAACAATTCAAATTTCTAGGTATTCAGATGGATTGTAACCTGGCATTGAAAGGCCCCATTCAGGATCTTGTTCAGAAACTTAATGCTACCATTTTTACTATTCGAACGGTATCTGAAGTAAGTGATCATTAGACACGAAAATTAGTCTACTTTGCTTATTTTCATTCGCTTATGTCCTATAATATTTTTGGCGTAACTATTTCAATTCTAAAACTATACTTTTGACTCAGAAACGAGCAGTTTGGGCAAGAATTAGTGGAACTTCGTGAACCCGTTGTCGACGCTTGTTCACTAGCCTGGGTACTTTGACACCGGTCTCTCAATACATATATTCTTCACTGTCGTTTCTTGTTAACAATATTAGGTTATTCCCAAGAATTAGCAGCTTTGACTCAGTCAATGCTCGGCAGAAATCCATTCTTCATTTGGATCGCATTTCCTTAACTCCTGACCGGAGTGGCCGAGCGGTTCTAGGCGCTACAGTCTGGAACCGCGCGACCACTACGGTCGCAGTTTCGAATCTTGCCTCGGGCATGGATGTGTGTGATGTCCTTACGTTGGTTAGGTTCAAGTACTTCTAAGTTCTAGGGGACTGATGACCTCAGAAGTTAACTCCTAAAGTGCTCAGAGCCATTTGAACCTTAATTCTTCTACAAAAAATGGCTCTAAGCACTACGGGACTTAACATCTGAGGTCACCAGTCCCATAGACTTAGACCTACTTAAACCTAACTAACCTGAGGACATCACACACATCCATGACCGAGGCAGGATTCGAACCTGCGACCGTAGCAGCAGCGCGGTTCCAGACTGAAGATCCTGTAACCGCTCGGCCAGAGCGGCCCCCACAACTCTTCTACATCTACATCTACATGGATGCTCTGCAAAGCACATTTAAGTACCTGGCAGAGGGTTCATCAAAAGAGAAAGGTGCAGAAAGGTGTGCAGTATACTGCCACATCCATTTCCAATTAGCTACCACAATTCAAAGAAGTTAGCAGTAGTCCACGCTGTTTCAAACGGAAACGGAGAAGTTTCCTCATGGTTACTCCTTCTGTTCTGGTGAGGTGTTCCTTGAAAAATTAAGCTCAATTTTATTTTACGTTGTTGACTGCGTTTACTTGAACTTATGGCTACACTTTTTTCGAGTTGATAAATATTTTATTTTATCTGTTATTACTTCTATGTTGTAGTACCATCTACTGATATGTCCCATGACCTTGGAGATTTGTACCTCAATTTGGTCCTACGGAACTGGGCGTGTAAGTAAATAAAATAAATCTGATCAAAATTATCCGGACAGTTGTATGTAATGCAGAATTGACCACTAGCTCTCACGAGAGGCGCACCCGCCGTGATAAAAAGAAGCGTCGTGGAGAATTCTGTTATGAGCAGATAATCAGAAACAGCTCAATGGCTGGGTTACGTGTGTTCAGTGACTTCGACCGTGGACTACTCATTGGATGTCAACTGAGTTCAAATCCATTAGAAACGTTTCAGCCCTTCTACGGTCGCCAGTGTCAACTAATGGCGATGTTGGTAGGGGGTGGGGTGTAGATAAATTAATGGGCATTTCTCTAACATTTGGAAATCACGAACGCGTAAGCGCCTTTTACTGTTTGAAATTATAAGCTCGCAGTGTCATCAGAGATGCAGTGTCGCCTGGAGGCTTGCTTGGACTATCTCTGCTTTGTAAGATGTGAGGGAGACGATGCGCGCTGTTAATCGTGACAGAGCAGTTCGCCAGTGGTGTGTCATGAATAGTAGTGCGGCATAGGCCAAGTGGTGAGGTTGCAATAATGTCCTGAGGAAGTGGAACGTGTTGATTTACTGATTAATTATTTGACATCAGGACGGAAGCATTTTTAGAATAATATTTTATTATGATTATTTTGATGAGTAACACAAGAGGATTTGATTTAAGGTAACTGATTTAAGATTTTATACTTTATTACGGAAGCTTGTAGTTACGCATTCTTGGTTCAATCGACATATTTCAATACAGGAAAAGATAAACAGCCATGGATAATTTTCAATTTCAATTTGGTGGTAGGAATAACTGTCGAATACTTAACGTAATTTCTGCGAGCTGCATTCTTGAAAATACCAAATTTGATGTTAAAGATAACTTACGATTGTGCTTCCAAGAACCGAAATTTTTTCTGTGTTAATGTCTGTGAAGCAAAGAAAGGGATAATTTTTCAGTATAGAAATTTTGTAATCAGAAAACTAATTACATTTGATGTTACAGTTTATCCCAGGTCATTCAAATTTAATCCCAAAATATGTGTTGACATTTATACTTATTCATATTTGTTGTAAACGAAGTACGTATTGCCCTTTGTTTGAAAGACAGTGCATTGCACTAGGGGCATCTCAGTAGATAAGTTACTTGTAGCTCAGCAAGACACGAGCAGTGTCACGATGTTATCATTGTGCAACACATAAGCGAAAATAAATAATAAATAATAGGGAAGATTGAGTTTTTGGGAGAGAATTCATGAGTTTAAAAGTTAAATGACTCACAGTGTTGAATTCAGGCAGTGTTCTTGCTGTGAAGAATGTTTAAACAGACAGCGAACTTTCAAGTTACTTTCTCGCAGTAACATTTTACAACAAATTCTTGCAGTCGAATTCTTATGTTCACAGTCTATGAATCTCTATGTTGAAAATCTATTACGACAGTTCTTACAGTCACTTTGCACTGCAGATGGCTATAAAAATGGACAGTAAGTGTTTAGTGGATGACTGGAAACGAGTGATTTGCGTCAATCCGATGGAAAGCCTTGGGGTTGGCAAATACCTGGAACACGTTACCTGCTGTCCGTTGCAATGGCTGGAACAAGTTACCTGCTGTCGGTTGCAATGGCTGGAACAAGTTACCTGCTATAGAACATGTTATGTAATGGTGGGGGGGGGGGGCCAAAAACAGTAGGTATGAGGCAAATGTCAAGTCACAGTACCAACCTGAACCTGACAGCTAGCGCATCAAATTCGTTGCAGACACCAATGTCAAACACCATTACCTTCTCAGGACCGGCTCTTCATGAAATACAGGTTACCAGTCCTCTACAGACATACACACATCTCACTGACGTAATCAGTCGACAATGCGTTAAGACTAGCAGCTTGTGAATGGAAACATCACCACTGTCACCCTTCATCGCTTGGAGAGTTCAAGAGCTGAAGCCGTCATAAAGGCGAGGGATGGACATACTCCATAATTCTGTCCACTAACAGGCGTTAGGATACCTTTGATCAGACAGTGTAGTAATGACAGTGGTAATGTTCGAAGACATTCTAGAACCCATTTTTTGACTGTGAGACTTGGAGAAAAGACGTTATTAATTACATAAACACAATTTGGTCTCCTTTGCCTGTCCTGATACTTTTAAATGTTCTGTTTAATGTGCCAGACTTCACAAATTAAACTTTACGGGTCCTTTTCTTTTCAAGTTGACGTTATGTAATGAAGATGCGTTTTCAGACTGTGACCCATGAATTTTCAAAAGATACACGTAAAAGTTTCGAACACTTTAATTAATATGTGATGTTGATAATCTTCTCTTTTCCAGAAACGTTGCTGCTGCCAGTCACAGTTTTCTGTTCTGCCTGCATTAGACATCGTCAGTAATTTCACTGTCGAATTAGCAGTACACTTTCTTTTACACTATTGCCCATAAAATTACTGCACTACGAAGACGACATGCTACAGACGCGAAATTTAACCGACAGGAAGAAAATGCTGTGATATGCGAATGATTAACTTTTCAGAGCATTCACACAAGGTTGGCGCCGGTGGCGACACCTACAACGTGCTGACATGAGGAAAGTTTCCAACCGATTTCTCATGCACAAACCGCAGTTGACCGGCGTTGCCTGGTGAAACGTTGCTATCTCGTGTAAGGAGGAGAAATGCGTACCATCACGTTTCCTACTTTGATAAAAGTCGGACTGTAGCCTATCGCGATTGCGTTTTATCGTATCGCGACACTACTGCTCGCGTTGGTCACCGCCAGACACCACACTTGCTAGGTGGTAGCCTTTAAATCGGCCGCGGTCCGTTAGTATACGTCGGACCCGCGTGTCACCACTATCAGTGATTGCAGACCGAGCGCCGCCACACGGCAGGTCTAAAGAGACTTCCTAGCACTCGCCCAATTTGTACAGCCGACTTTGCTAGCGATGGTTCACTGACAAATTACGCTCTCAATTGCCGAGACGATAGTTAGCATAGCCTTCAGCTACGTCATTTGCTACGACCTAGCAAGGCGCCATTATCAATTGCTATTTATCTTGTGATGCATGTACCGTCAGACCGATGTTCACCAATTACGGATTAAAGTTAAGTATTCCAGAAGCTACGTACTATTTCTGCTACTATAAAGACCTTGTCCTGTTCCAGACCTCACGCCATCCTGCGTGAGCTTAAACGCGTGCCCTTCGGCCTCCCGTCCTAGTGCATTGGCTGTCTTGCCAGTCCACAAAAACAGGCATACTGGCGTGTCATCCGGTGTGATGGTATGGGGTGCCATTGGTTACACGTCTCAGTCACCTCTTGCTCGGATTGACGGCACTTTGAACGGTGGACGTTACATTTCAGACGTGTTACCCGTGGCTCTATCCTTCATTCGATCCCTGCGAAACCCTACATTTCAGCAGGATAATGCATGACCGCATGTTGCAGGTCCTGCACTGGTCTATCTGGATACAGAAAATGTTCGACTGCTGCTTTGGGCAGCACATTCTCCGGATCTCTCACCAACTGGAAACGTCTGGTCAATGGCGGCCGAGCAACTGGCTCGTCACAATACGCCAGTCTCTACTCTTGATGAACTGTACACGGCATCCAAGCTCTGTTTGACTCAATGCCCAGGCGTATCAAGGCCGTTATTACGGCCAGAGGTGGTTGTTCAGGGTAATGATTTCCCAGGATCTATGAACCCAAATTGCGTGAAAATGTAATCACATGTCAGTTCTAGTATAATATATTTGTCCAATGAACACCCGTTTATCATCTGCATTTCTTCTTGGTGTAGCAGTTTTAATGGCCAGTAGTGTAATTTTAATGTCTCATATCGTAACCTCATTCCCTACGTATCGCTTGTTTTGATTCGATTACACTCCATTTCCCTTGTGTAATTTTACTCATATAGCAATCTTTTACGTAAATATTAATGAAAGCGCAACTAAAATTGAGATATTACTTACTTGGCGTGAAATAAATTTACGTAATCCTGTGTCAAAGATCTCTGTCACTTTGGCTTAGTAACAGGGCGTGACAACTGTAACAGTGTTGATCAAAAAGAAGTTTCCTTACTTATCAGAAAAGATAGTCAGTGGAGGTCGACTGGACTGCGTTGTGTGAATTCTCGTTCATTAGCAGAACCTGTGCCCCAAGTGCTATATGCGGAAGCATAGGCGGCCAAAGGCTCTGCTAGGTAGGGCAAAACCACCTATCTACATCTACATCCATATTCCGCGAGCCATCTTACGGTGTGTGGCGGAGGGTACTTATTGTACCACTATCTGATGCCCCCTTCCCTGTTCCATTCACGAATTGTGCGTGGGAAGAACGACTGCTTGTAAGTCTCCGTATTTGCTCTAATTTCTCGGATCTTTTCGTTGTGATCATTACGCGAGATATATGTGGGCGGTAGTAATATGTTGCCCATCTCTTCCCGGAATGTGCTCTCTCGTAATTTCGATAATAAACCTCTCCGTATTGCGTAACGCCTTTCTTGAAGTGTCCGCCACTGGAGCTTGTTCAGCATCTCCGTAACGCTCTCGCGCTGACTAAATGTCCCCATGACGAATCGCGCTGCTTTTCGCTGGATCATGTCTATCTCTTCTATTAATCCAACCTGGTAAGGGTCCCATACTGATGAGCAATACTCAAGAATCGGACGAACAAGCGTTTTGTAAGCTACTTCTTTCGTCGATGAGTCACATTTTCTTAGAATTCTTCCTATGAATCTCAACCTGGCGCCTGCTTTTCCCACTATTTGTTTTATGTGATCATTCCACTTCAGATCGCTCCGGACAGTAACTCCTAAGTATTTTACGGTCGTTACCGCTTCCAATGATTTACCATCTATGGCATAATCGTACTGGAATGGATTTCTGCCCCTATGTATGCGCATTATATTACATTTATCTACGTTTAGGGAAAGCTGCCAGCTGTCGCACCATGCATTAATCCTCTGCAGGTCCTCCTGGAGTACGTACGAGTCTTCTGATGTTGCTACTTTCTTGTAGACAACCGTGTCATCTGCAAATAGCCTCACGGAGCTACCGATGTTGTCAACTAAGTCATTTATGTATATTGTAATCAATAAAGGTCCTATCACGCTTCCCTGCGGTACTCCCGAAATTACCTCTACATCTGCAGATTTTGAACCGTTAAGAATGACATGTTGTGTTCTTTCTTCTAGGAAATCCTGAATCCAATCACAAACCTGGTCCGATATTCCGTAAGCTCGTATTTTTTTCACTAAACGTAAGTGCGGAACCGTATCAAATGCCTTCCTGAAGTCCAGGAATACGGCATCAATCTGCTCGCCAGTGTCTACGGCACTGTGAATTTCTTGGGCAAATAGGGCGAGCTGAGTTTCACATGATCTCTGTTTGCGGAATCCATGTTGGTTATGATGAAGGAGATTTGTATTATCTAAGAACGTCATAATACGAGAACACAAAACATGTTCCATTATTCTACAACAGATTGACGTAAGCGAAATAGGCCTATAACTATTCGCATCTGATTTATGACCCTTCTTGAAAATGGGAACGACCTGCGCTTTCTTCCAGTCGCTAGGTACTTTACGTTCTTCCAGCGATCTACGATAAATTGCTGATAGAAAGGGGGCAAGTTCTTTAGCATAATCTCTGTAGAATCTTAAGGGTATCTCGTCTGGTCCGGATGCTTTTCCGCTACTAAGTGATAGCAGTTGTTTTTCAATTCCGATATCGTTTATTTGAATATTTTCCATTTTGGCGTCCGTGCGACGGCTGAAGTCAGGGACCGTGTTACGATTTTCCGCAGTGAAACAGTTTCGGAACACTGAATTCAGTATTTCTGCCTTTCTTCGGTCGTCCTCTGTTTCGGTGCCATCGTGGTCAACGAGCGACTGAATAGGGGATTTAGATCCGCTTACCGATTTTACATATGACCAAAACTTTTTAGGGTTCTTGTTTAGATTGTTTGCCAATGTTTTATGTTCGAATTCGTTGAATGCTTCTCTCATTGCTCTCTTTACGCTCTTTTTCGCTTCGTTCAGCTTTTCCTTATCAGCTATGATTCGACTACTCTTAAACCTATGATGAAGCTTTCTTTGTTTCCGTAGTACCTTTCGTACATGATTGTTATACCACGGTGGATCTTTCCCTCGCTTTGGACCTTAGTCGGTACGAACTTATCTAAGGCGTACTGGACGATGTTTCTGAATTTTTTCCATTTTTGTTCCACATCCTCTTCCTCAGAAATGAACGTTTGATGGTGGTCACTCAGATATTCTGCGATTTGTGCCCTATCACTCTTGTTAAGCAAATATATTTTCCTTCCTTGCTTGGCATTTCTTATTACACTTGTAGTCATTGATGCAACCACTGACTTATGATCACTGATACCCTCTTCTACATTCACGGAGTCGAAAAGTTCCGGTCTATTTGTTGCTATGAGGTCTAAAACGTTAGCTTCACGAGTTGGTTCTCTAACTATCTGCTCGAAGTAATTCTCGGACAAGCCAACATACCACCAACAAGCGACAACGTCGGTAATCCCCTGCATATCGCCAACGTTGACTGGATATACCAGCTGCTACTAAAGCCGACCTGCAAACTACTGCAGGGAAACCGGCAAGCTCGCACACTGACGCACAAACAAACCGCCAACATTAGTCTAGCCTGGGAATCTGATATATGACCTATCGGACACAAAACTGTGATGAACCCAAATGTTACAGGTATGCTGACGCTGACCGAGAGATCAACACTGACACCCAGCGGCAGCCGCTGAGTAACAGCACCGCACTACGTCAAAGGTATCGACCTGCATGATAACCACAACTAACCCTTGCATGACCTGTCGCAGTCAGCAAGAAAACCACTACTACTCTTCAGCCCGACTCAACTATCGCTGAGGTTCTTTCCCCTTGGCTCTTGCCTTGCCACTTTTTTTTCCGGTGCCCTTCAAACCGCTACTCTTCGTTCGACCCAATCTATCTCCAGATGGACGCGTATTGATGGTTAACCTTAACCAGACGCACGTAAACATCGCAGTACCCATGTCCTACGATACCTCACTTTCAGTGGAAACTAACCCTAATGCTGAGATGGCAGTAGACCTTCTGTGTTGGCCATCATGCGGGTTGGGCGTTGAGGGGCTCCGCCTCTTAAAAATCCGAGTACTGACTGTCTTTGCTCTGAATGATCCGTACCAACCTTATTGGGACAAACATGGGAAGCGGCTGGACATTTCAATTATTTTGAAAAATATTAGTTCGCTATATGTGTGTTCGTTACATCAGGAACATGCCTTAAACGTAGCTGACGTTACGGCCGACACTGCGTTACGTTAAGACTACCTTCACAGCTTGTGAATGGAGACATATAACAGTCATTCTTCATTGCTACAACGTCGGTACCTCAAGAGTTCACGGATTCACTAGCGTCTCATACGATAAACATGTCCAGCATAATGTGAATCTTCAGGTTTTGGCGGCGCAAAGACTGTTCCATTAAGTTTCGGGTGTGCAGCTGTAAGAAATCTCCTTCTTCTTCTAATATTTCGGCTGTATAACGTTCAGCCATCTTCAGAGTGAACCGCAAGACTGCCGCTCCAGTGCTCGCTTCGTCCCTTAATACGAGGTGCATTCAAGTTCTAAGGCCTCCGATTTTTTTTCTAATTAATTACTCACCCGAAATCGATGAAACTGGCGTTACTTCTCGACGTAATCGCCCTGCAGACGTACACATTTTTCTCAACGCTGACGCCATGATTCCATGGCAGCGGCGAAGGCTTCTATAGGAGTCTGTATTGACCACTGGAAAATCGCTGAGGAAATAGCAGCACGGCTGGTGAATGTGCGGCCACGGAGAGTGTCTTTCATTGTTGGAAAAAGCCAAAAGTCACTAGGAGCTAGGTCAGGTGAGTAGGGAGCATGAGGAATCACTTCAAAGTTGTTATCACGAAGAAACTGTTGCGTAACGTTAGCTCGATGTGCGGGTGCGTTGTCTTGGTGAAACAGCCCACACGCAGCCCTTTCCGGACGTTTTTGTTGCAGTGCAGGAAGGAATTTGTTCTTCAAAACATTTTCGTAGGATGCACCTGTTACTGTAGTGCCCTTTGGAACGCAATGGGTAAGGATAACGCCCTCGCTGTCCCAGAACATGGACACTATCATTTTCTCAGCACTGGCGGTTACCCGAAATTTTTTTGGTGGCGGTGAATCTGTGTGCTTCCATTGAGCTGACTGGCGCTTTGTTTCTGGATTGAAAAATGGCATCCACGTCTCATCCATTGTCACAACCGACGAAAAGAAAGTCCCATTCATGCTGTCGTTGCGCGTCAACATTGCTTGGCAACATGCCACATGGGCAGCAATGTGGTCGTCCGTCAGCATTCGTGGCACCCACCTGGATGACACTTTTCGCATTTTCAGGTCGTCATGCAGGATTGTGTGCACAGAACCCACAGAAATGCCAACTCTGGAGGCGATCTGTTCAACAGTCATTCGGCGATCCCCCAAAACAATTCTCTCCACTTTCTCGATAATGTCGTCAGACCGGCTTGTGCGAGCCCGAGGTTGTTTCGGTTTGTTGTCACACGATGTTCTGCCTTCATTAAACTGTCGCACCCACGAACGCACTTTCGACCCATCCATAACTCCATCACCACATGTCTCCTTCAACTGTCGATGAATTTCAATTGGTTTCACACCACACAAATTCAGAAAACGAATGATTGCACGCTGTTCAAGTAAGGAAAACGTCGCCGTTTTAAGTATTTAAAACAGTTCTCATTCTCGCCGCTGGCGGTAAAATTCCATCTGCCGTACGGTGCTGCCATCTCTGGGACATATTGACAATGAACGCGACCTCATTTTAAAACAATGTGCATGTTTCTATCTCTTTCCAGTCCGGAGAAAAAAAATCGGAGGCCTTAGAAATTGAATGCACCTCGTACTGTTGTACCGCGCTACTGCGCATATGGCCACGGATGCAAATGAGCCAGAGACGTTGGTCGGCGGCAGAGACGTGCATAATGCGCGAGTTGTATCTATGACTCCGCAGTCGACCTGTGTTGGCATATCGATATATCATTGTGAGCTGCACTGTGACGACGTCTTTGCCAGTTTATTACAGCAAGTGCCGGATTTCATGATTCATCAAAATTGAAACCACTATCTCTATTAATTAAATTCGTCGTCAAGCGAATTTCAATTGCCTCCTTCACTATCGAGTCCCAAAAGGATGATGTAGTTGCCAAAATTTCGACGTTGTCATACAACATACTGTGACCATTAGCAATACAGTGCTCTGCCACTGCCGACTTGTTAGGTTGTAAAAGTCGTGTGTACCTCCGGTGTTCTGTACATATTTCTTGGACAGTACGAGTTGTTTGTCCGATGTAAGAAAGGCTACATTCACATGGAATTTTGTAAACTCCAGATTTTCGGAGCAGCAAATGATCTTTGACGGAGCCCACGAGTGTAGCTGTGGAGGACGAAAAATCATTTTTACTTTATGTCTGCCAAGAATGCGTCCTATTTTTGATGAGAGGCTACCCACATATGGCAGGAAGGCCGCCGATTTAAAGGTTTCTTCATCTTCTTCTGCTTTCTTTGTGGTCTCTTTCGGTTTCATTTTCAGTAGCCACTGTATTTGTTGTGGAGAGTACCCATTGTCTTCAAACACTCTTTGTAAGTGTGAAAGTTCATCTTGTAGACTGCTTTCGTCAGAAATAATATGCGCTCTGTGAGTCAAAGTTCGGAGAACACTCATTGTCTGCGCAGGATGGTGGCAGGTATTTGCACGTAAATACAGATCGGTGTGCGTCGGCTTCCTGGAGTCGGCAGTCTTGCGGCTCACTCTGAAGATGGCTGAACGTTATACAGCCGAAATATTAGAAGAAGAAGGAGATTTCTTGCGGCTGCACACCCGAAACTTAATGGAACATGTCCTGCATATCTTACGTACGTGAGGTCGACAGTAGTGGCCTATTACCTTTTGATGCTGTGGGTAATTTTGCATCTTGTGCACTTCGCACATTACACATTGTTCTTAGTTATGCGCATTTAAGGTACTGATGTGTTTGGTACTCGGATGGTAATACTAAAGATGAATTTTAAAACAAAACATAAACAAATAAAATCGTGTAATGTATTGGTGCTTGCCATCAATCTCCAGAAATCATCATCACTAAGCTAAGCTAAAACACATAAAAGTAATGAGGGCTTTTCCCTTTTCGTCGAAAGCAGCGCCCAGACGCACAGTGCACGAGTGTGGCAGTCGCGAGGTGTGCCCCTCAGAGTGCCACAAGTTGGCGGTCAATTGGCAGACGGCGAAGTTTTTCCTCCGGTGAGGCCTGCGGGCATTATTGGTGCCGCGCTGTTCGACCGTCGTTAGAGCGACACCTTCTCGGCTGTGCGGCCATCAGCACTTTTTCGTCTCAAGCTTTCTCTTTGTTCTCGGCCAAGCGAAACTCCTAGCAACTCGAAGTAAGTTTCGGTGAACTTTTTTAAGTTCTGCTTCTCGCTCGCTGCTGAAGCGGCACGTGTAACACTGAAGCGCACCTTCTGAACCCAGCCGCCGGAGCAAACAGGGAGTGACTTGGCCGAAGGCTTTGATGGTGCCCTACTTCTAAATAAACCGACGTTATCGAAATTCGACCAGCATTTTACACGGTCTGAGTAAGTAGGTTTAGTCTACTTACTAAACATATTTTCTCAGTGAGGCTCCGTAGACTTTTTATGTGTCATTTAATCCAGGGATTGTATCCAGCCGGAAATTACATTATCTAGTAGACGATGTGATGCGTTCGCAGCGTGAAACGCAACTGAAACCTATCGAATACCAGTACATGCGTGTGTACTATTGATGTGAACAATTCTTTATAGCAAACAGTGCGTATTTACTCAATTAAACTTAGAACTATTGTTCGAGGCGGAAAATATTGAAAAACGAAAAAAAGTCATGAACCTGTTATAAGTCCAGTTTGCACCGAGGGTTTGTCTACGAAAATTGTCGAAATTTTAGCAACGGTCTGAAACACTGTTGAACTCTTTCAGGGAGTGCTGACAGAAAATTTATGGTCAAATGATCAAACTGAACACTTACATAAAGTGGCCAAAAAATTTGGACCTTGCTCTCCCAATGAAAATTAAGAACAACTGGCTACTTGGCAATGAAAGCAAAACTCAGCAGCAAGAAACAGGAATTATGAAGGATATTATACAGATTAAAATTTTCAGCTGGCAAACAGATTTCTTTATTTAAAAGGAATCGAGCATAAAAGGCGGAAGAAAGGAAAATAACAGCGGAAGCTGATTTTGAGAGAAAAGGAAGAGAAGTACATAGTTATTTAAGCTCATTCGCGCTCTTCGTTTACTTAAACACGTAGATTGTGTTCGCACTGTAAACTAACTAGTAATGACTGGTGTCAATCTCACGATTATAACTCTGAATGCGCTGCTGCTTCTATACATATTATAAATTAAGCTGGACCGTTGTGTTTGTGCATTTGTATGTTGTGGCGAATCTCAGAAACTACTGTGGGGATTTTGATACGGTTTTCACTAACAGATGAACAGATTCGCGAAGAAGGTTTGTACGATATTCTTTCTGTATGTAGATATGCAAATGTTTTATACTTTATAGTTTCATTGATCATACCGAATCCGTGACGCATTATTTTACCAGACGGTTTAACGTTAAAGTGCTATCTTTTGCTGTAATAACCATTCTTTTCTTTTGTTTCTTTCAATGAAGCCCGTCCGGGAAGTGCTCATACCCCTCAGAAGGATACGTTTCCGTTGGATCCTCTCACATACCTAGTTGCGTTGGAGAAGTGTTCACTCCTCTAATTATTATAGTTCCTTAGCTCAGCGACTCAATATGAGTAGAAACTTATCTTACCGCGTCCTGGACTTGAGAGTTTCTCTGAGGATAAGTATTCTAGTTTCCTCAGTTATTATTTGCTAAATGTTCATTGGACTAATTATCTTACAATCAGTTCATTAATTATTAATGCTACTACTCGTAACTTCTCGGGGATTTCGGTGACCTGGCGTTACCAATTAAGAGATCAAAACTGGCGTAGTAGAGAGGGCGCCGCCAATCGAAACACGAACTGTGAAACGAACAACATCGTCGTTAGTGAGTTTTCAAATGGTTCAAATGGCTCTGAGCACTATGGGACTTAACTTCTGAGGTCATCAGTCCCCTAGAACTTAGAACTACTTAAACCTAACTAACCTAAGGACATCACACACATCCATGCCCGAGGCAGGATTCGAACCTGTGACCGTAGCGGTCGCGCGGTTCCAGACTGAAGCGCCTAGAACCGCTCGGCCACCATGGCCGGCCAGTGAGTTTTCATTATGATTCTATCCTACCTATTAGCGCCAGTGCTTCGTGTCTAACTAATGCGAGAGACGGAGCACACGGGAAATATAAGGAGCACCCGACCTCTGAGAACCATCTCATCTGCCGTTGACTGCGCAACCCAGTTAATCAGTCTGTGAGAAATGTAGAAGTCAGGCACGCTCACTCCTTACAGGCCCTTCCTCTTGTGGAAAAATCTACGAGAGCTGGAAATAGGCAAACCGTAATCTGGAGCGAAGCCTCTAGGATCTAATCGAATATTTCCCCACGCCTACTCCTCTATTTGACGAACGCACAAGGATGCAAAACATCGATTCCCTTGAATTATCAGTTGCCGGGACAAATGAAATAATTTTTCTACAGCCGGTAACCCGTAACACAGTCAGGAAGTCAACTTTGCGAATTCGTTCGGTAATTGCAGGACACAGCAGTATTACAATAAAAATAATCAGTTTCCTTTATGAAGCTGGTATCTGTACAGTTACCATTGGTGATCTTGCAGCTCTCGAAGAATGGAATTATAGTGAAATATAGACCTTCAACCGCTTACGGGCGTTGATAAATATCAACGGGAACAGTTGATAAATGTGTAACTCTATTGGAACAGCAGCCCGGGATTTATCAACGCCTGTTAGCAGCTAAAGGTCTAGATTTCATTATAACTTCAATTACTTTCCTAGTCGGTCCATTCTTGCGCATAATAACGCATATTTTTAACCATTATCTGACTTCCAGCATCTTACCAATAACCTCGAAGCAGGGACTCATCAAATCGTTACTCAAAAAGGAATCTCCCGAACAACCTTCCGACTGAAGGTGCACTTTTCTTCTACCAGCATTATCGAAGTCTTGAGAATACATAGTACACGATTAACTTGCCAATTACGTATCATCAAATAACCTTCTAGATAAATACCAATCTGGTTTCCGGAAAAATCGCAGCACGTCCAGTGTTGTTACAATAGTGACTGACGAACTGAAACAAACTACGGTCAAACTAGAAGCGACTATTTTATCCTTTTGTGGTTTCAGCAATGCTTTTGGCACTGTCGACGTATATGTTCTACTTCATAAACGCTAAATTTAAAACTTTTCTTCAAGTGCTGTATGAGGGTGCCACCAATACCTTACCTACCTTCAACAATGTGTAATGAGCTGAACAAAGAGGTCACAACGGAAAAACGTAGTATCAGGGTCCCGGAAGTATTAGTATTGGATCTATTACTTTTTTCATTATATATTGATGATCTTTTCACTATAATCCCATACTCCAAATATAGTTTATACCTTGACGACCTTCAGTTACACCCAAGTGCAAGCCCAGAAATCTGAGCACAGCAAAACGTAAATGCTAATTACTTCCATCAGAATGGAAGCAGAATATAGGTTTGATACTTACTTCCAAGTCACTGTCACTTTCATTTCAAACTTCTCCTTATTCGTTATCCCTTACACTTCTTCTGATACCAAAAGAGGCTTCAAAAGTGCTATCGTTCTTAATGCTTTCGTTATTTTATTATTATTATTTGTGTTACTGTTATTATTATTATTATTATTATTGCAATTATTATCAGTTATTACTTCTATTACCAACGCAAATTACTATCATTGAGTTTTTATACATAACTAATCAGTGTCACTCTTAATTCCTCCCCTATTTTATCATCATTATTACTGTTTTTATCGTTATTGCAAATTATTATTCTTATTAATAATGCAAATTATCATTTTTGTTATTAATGGGAACTTTATTGTTCTAGTCTGATGTAAGAGAATTCCTTAACGCCCTAAAATGGGAAGGCTACACAAGCAATAAATAAACTGCGTGCTCCTACTGCCAGCCCTCTGTCAAATGAAGGCGCTTTTTCACCTAACAGCTTTGGGTCATATTCCTAATCGTTCATTACACTCTTAAATGAATGTATAATAGCACATACATATGGGTGTTACACTGTGATAGTGTGATGTTTAACAATGATTACATGAATTTGAGTTAGGTACAGGGCAGAGAGAAGTCTTTACCGAACGTTGTCAGATGACTTTTGTAGATAAGTTGTAAAAACAAGTATCTGTTGAACCCTTCGAGACGTTTAAATAAGGCTCAGAAGGAAATTTGTAACCTCCCCCTTCCTAATCTGGCTACTGGATTGTTATATAACTGATAGTGATCGCATATGCCTAAAGAAATTTTACAGTGAGTAAGGGTTTCGTTACCGAAGGAAAATAAATCAGGTTAGTTGGAGGAATGTGTACAACAGACTCTTCTGAAGGAAGAATCTAATCTAAAATTAAGCTAAATACTAATGATAATTTTGAAATGAATGGAATATATTGTAATCGCTCGCGAACCACACAGGGGGAAGGGTACGACGTAATATTTACTACAAAATTTACTGACAGTATAAAGAAACCACCGATTAGCTGAGAAGGGGATAATGAAACGGTCGCCAGCCTACTAGGGCAAGCAGTCTCATAATCTTAAGAAAGGTAATGGGAAAGAATTTGAAGTAAATAATTCCTAGCGCGGCAACAGAAGGCTGTTTCCACAGCAGCAACAGTTCACGAGAAAATAAATGAATCAGAAGGCATTGAGTTTGCAGTTACTTATTCTAAAATACTAAATTTTGAAAGTAAAATTAAATCGAGTTGCTGGTTAAATTAAAGACTTTCTCAATTTACACTGTGATCTGTAAAAAATTAAAATAAAAATTATTTTCACTGAGCTCGGTGTGACTTAGCGCAAAGTTTACAAAGAGAAAAGCAATTTATTTTTATTATTGAAAGACTGAATTGAATTTACTTTCAGCAAACAGCAGTTGGTTTTACTTTTAAAATAACAACAATAAAATACATACCTAGCCAGCAGAAGTCACTCGCTAAGCCAAATACAGAATAAATGAAATTGCGGGCTCTTAATTTGTCCTGTATATTTAGTTATTACTTTTTCCTGTGAAATTTTACTTTATTGTAGGTAGCCTCTGCCATGCGGTACAAGAATGAACAGTTACTGAGGCAGAAAATTTAGAACGAAACTGGTCATTAGCAAACACAAAAACTGGCAGTAAATAGTTAATCATTTTTCATATTCTTACGACACTCGGTGATTACATGGAAAGGAACAGGGACCCTGCTTGGTTAATAATATCTGAGGACAACGATAACACAGGTGCCCTTCTAGTTTTTAACTATTCCAGGTTATTATTCAAATTAGCCAAATTATGTGAAAAAAATGTTGCTGGGTAATGCCCACGTAAGTTCATAATTTTTCACTTAACAGTCTTACGATGTTGTAGCTGTGTGGACGACGAAGAATGTAGCCGACGACAATGCTGAGCTGCCGTTGTTGTTGCTGCTGCTGTTCGAGTCGTCTCCAGAGCCAATAGTTGGAACTGCAACTTCCTCCGCCTGTCCACTCCTACCGTGCTCTGGAAGGTTAACATATCAGGCGCTCCTACACTGGCGTGAGCATAGCTGAACACCGCGTCTGCGGCAGCGCCCAGCAAACACTTCCGCCCTCTTTCAAGACTCAGGCTGTTCCGCCTTCTCTCTGCTCGCAACGCGACAGAGACTCTGCATAACCAAAGATAAACAACGGCACAGCTACTGCCATTTCGTCGTTACTATGGATACATTTCAATAAAGTTCTCTTGGCTATTGCCCAACTATTTACAACATATTCCTTATAGTTACAATCAATTATATACGGTCAGAAACAAATACACTGTTACATCGATTGCTTATTAAATATAGTTTCTGTAATAACAATTGCAGATTCAGAATCAGAACAACAATACAAGTTACCAACAGATATTAAACGGCGAAAATTTTTGAGGGTACAGAATGTATTTTATTTGCATTCTCGGTGTTACAAGTTGTATTGGTACTTGAATTACATAACCGTTACGGCAACTCACCTCAACCTCTCGATACCAGCAATATTCTACTGTGTTTCTGTAAAATAGTTAACATATTTCTGTGACTACATTCAGATTTGATTTCATTAATGTAGACGTACTTCGATACATCGATATGTATATATTGCAATGATATTATTCTTATGTGTGTTCTTTCTTTTGTCACTATGATCTTTGATGTACTTGTAACTCTGATTTTTGGGCGCGTAAGCGGTTATTAGAGAGTCAAGCTTTGGTCGTCATGTTAAAAAGACGCAAATTGTAGTCAGTTTATGAAATGGGAACTTTAACAGTGAGCAAGATATTTTCAAGTATGTTTTATATTGTGAAGTGATGTTTTGGAACGAGTTACGTGATATTACAACAAAAGTAATAAAAAAAGAAGTGTAACTTAAATTCGGAGTGCTGATTACTTTCTTACATCACCATTGTCCTAACTTGCGAAAGTTTCATCTTCAAGAATGGTTTATGAAACACATCTATAAACTTTTGAATATCGCAGAATAACAACTATGTCTCTTTGCATCCGAGCTTGGAATCATCACTAGGTAGATTTACGACGATTGAGCCATGAGTTCACAACGAGATCAGCGTGGGAAACACGTAAAGATGAGTGCCTAGTTTATCCATTATTTCAAGAAATGTCTTTATTAACTGTGCTCTAATGACCCCTGCCACATAATATAACTTTGCTGTTGCCCGAAAATGCAATATTTAGCAGCATGACCAATACTACAATCATAATTAATTTTTGACCTTTGTTGTGGTAGGGTTGTTAGAAAGTTCAAAGTGCAACAACAAAAATTCTTGATTATTTGCCCAGTGACGTAAAATGTGGGACTGGTAGCAAGGGATTCGGCAAAAGAATAGTCCACATTATCTATGGAACATGTAATTAACTACCTAAGTAGGAGACGAGGCTTCCAGGTAGCGAGAGATCAGGTGCAGGTTTCGTACCACTCGAGCTTACGCACTGCGAATGTGTTTGTTCTCAGTGGCTTCCCCTGCAGGTGATAACCCTCTTGATGGATTGTGCTGCCGTTAATCTCTCCAGCTGAACGGCACCAAACGTACAGACAGTAAGCCACAAGGTGAAAGGTATCTTCATACTTAACCTCGAATACGAATGGTATACTATTATCTTTAACTATGAATGGTAAACTACTGCATCAGTATAACTGTCGCGCAAAAGGAATACAGTATGATGTGCTCTAGATCGGACTTGGATGAAGCATGGAGTGGAATTTTATGTGCGAGAGCGTAAACGCTACTTCTGGCAAAAGAACATTTGTTGATGAAACCTGGAACTTTACTTCGGAGCCCCCCGCGAGGTTTATGATTTACAGGAGAGGCATGATACAGGATTGTTTAACCACGAACAGTTGCATGCACACGCACTTGAGGCACTGACAGGGAGGATAACAACTTTCATCACAGCACAGGCGATTAGCAAAAGGGGCTGTTTCCTCAATTTTAACGTGCGAGAGAAAACAAGAAATTACTGTTAAAATGAGTTGCTAAAAATAGGAGCATAAATAAGAACCAGAATTAATTCAGATACTCTATGGGGGAATATCAGTGAGGCTACGGCACTGTAGAAATTTGAAATACGAGTCTCCACAGAATTCACTATCAGGAAAGGAGATCTACGAGCTTAAAATTCTTACATCTAAGCACTGATACATGGTAACAAGATCAAGCAAATGCCGAAGAAGAAAATTATTAGGTGAGACGAATTGCAGAAAATTGAGTCATAAGACCACGGAAATCATCTGCAATAGAGATGCGCTTGCTGAAGCAACACTTAACGCAACTCCACGTGTTTCAGTAAATGGTTGAACTGAACACCAGCCTACACAGCCCCTGGACTCCAATGTATTTAACATTCACGAACTACCAAGTAAAACTTCTCACAAACGTTAATGAACTATGAGCGATGAGATGAATCATTAACTTCGACTACATCTGAAAACTTAAATAAAAACAAGATTAACTCAGTACTGAAGAGGAACTCCTAAGCACAGCCTACCTTACCTATCTCGCATTCCAAGTAAGACTGGCTAGCTCACGTTCCGGAAACGGAGTTTCCCCTTCAGCAGAAGTGACCAAAGAACCAGTCTTTTGCATTGTGCCGACCTACACAAAAGGTTTGACCATTACAAACAGAGACCTGTTTGTTACCCACAAACCTGCCTCCTGAAGTGGCTATTTCTGTCGCAGTAGTAGATTGCCTCACTCCTGCGAGTGTACGAGTACACATTGAAATCTTACATACACTCTCTAATTCATATGTTGACTTACTCATATAAGAAAATGAAAGGAAGGGTGCAGTGGGATACAGCAGAGAAACATCTTAAACAAGTGTGAGGGCCTCCGAGAATTAGCTATAATTTAATAAACTTCTAACTGGTTCATTTGGATCGGACAATGTTTGTTGTTGCTGTTGTCGTCTTCAGTCCTGAGACTGGTTTGATGCAGCTCTCCATTCCACTCTATCCTGTGCAAGCTTCTTCATCTCCCAGTACCTACTGCAACCTACATCTTTCTGAATCTGCTTAGTGTATTTATCTCTTGGTCTCCCTCTACGATTTTTACCCTCCGCGCTGCCCTCCAATGCTAAATTTGTGATCCCTTGATACCTCAGAACATGTCCTACCAACCGGTCCCTTCTTCTTGTCAAGTTCTGCCACAAACTCCTCCCCTATTCCATTCAATACCTCCTCATTAGTTATGTGATCAACCCATCAAACACCTCTTCTCCCCAATTATATTCAGTACCTCCTCATTAGTTATGTGGTCTACCCATCTAATCTTCAGCATTCTTCTGTAGCACCACATACCGAAAGCTTCTATTCTCTTCTTGTCCAAACCATTTATCGTCCATATTTCACTTCCATACAGGGCTACACTCCATACAAATATTTTCAGAAACGACTTCCTGACACATCTATACTCGATATTAACAAATTTCTCTTCTTCAGAAACGCTTTCTTTGCCATTCCCAGTCTACATTTTATATCCTCTCTACTTCGACCATCATCAGTTATTTTGCTCCCCAAATGGCAAAACTCCTTTACTACTGTAAGTATCTCATTTCCTAATCTAATTCCCTCAGCATCACCCGACTTAATTCGACTGTATTCCATTATCCTCGTTTTGCTTTTGTTGATGTTCATCTTATATCCTCCTTTCAAGACACTGTCCATTCCGTTCAACTGCTCGAACAAGTCCTTTTCTGTCACTGACAGAATTACAATGTCATCGGCGAACCTCAAAGTTTTTATTTTCTCTCCATGGATTTTAATACCTATTCCGAATTTTTCTATTGTTTCCTTTACTGCTTGCTCAATATACAGACTGAAAAACATTGGGCAGAGGCTACAACCCTGGCTCACTCCCTTCGCAACCGCTGCTTCCCTTTCATGTCCCTCGACTCTTATAACTGCCATCTGGTTTCTGTACAAATTGTTAATAGCCTTTCGCTCCCTGTTTTTTACCTCCGCTACCCTTAGAATTTGAAAGAGAGTATTCCAGTCAACACTGTCAAAAGCTTTCTCTAAGTCTACAAATGCTAAAAACGTAGGTTTGCCTTTCCTTAATCTTTCTTCCAAGATAAGTCGTAAGGTCAGTATTGCCTCACGTGTTCCAACATTTCTACGGAATCCAAACTGATCTTCCCCAAGGTCGGCTTCTACTAGTTTTTCCATTCGTCTGTCAAGAATTCGCGTTAGTATTTTGCAGCTGTGGCTTACTAAACTGATTGTTCGGTAATTTTAACATCTGTCAACACCTGCTTTCTTTGGGATTGGAATTATTGTATTCTTCTTGAAGTCTGAGGGTATTTCGCATGTCTCATACATTTTTCTCACCAGATGATAGAGTTTTGTCAGGACTGGCTCTCCCAAGGCCGTCAGTCGTTCTAATGGAATATTGTCTACTCCCGGGGCCTAGTTTCGACTCAGGTCTTTCAGTGATCTGTCAAACTCTTCACGCAGTATTGTCTCTCCAATTTCGTCTTCATCTACATTCTCTTTCATTTCCAGAATATTGTCCTCAAGTACGTCGCCCTTTTAGAGACACTCTATATACTCCTTCCACTTTTGTACTCTCCCGTGTTTGCTTAGAACTGGGTTTCCATCTGAGCTCTTGATATTCATACAAGTGGTTCTCTTTTATCCAAAGGTCTCTTTAATTCTCCTGTAGGCAGTATCTATCTTACCCCTAGTGAGATAAGCCTCTACATCCTTACATTTGTCCTCTAGCCATCCCTGCTTAGCCATTCTGCACTTCCTGTCGATCTCATTTTTGAGACGTTTGTATTCCTTTTTGCCTGCTTCATTTACTGCATTTTTATATTTTCTCCTTTCAACAATTAAGTTCAATATTTCTTCTGTTACCCAAGGATTTGTATTAGCCCTGGTCTTTTTACCTACTTGATCGTCTGCTGCCTTCACTATTTCATCCCTCAGGGCTACCCATCCTTCTTCTACTGTATTTCTTTCCCCGATTTTTGACAATTGTTCTCTTATGCTTTCTCTGAAACTCTGTACAACCTCTGATTTAATCAGTTTGTCCAGGTCCCATCTCCTTAAATTCCCACCTTTTTGCAATTTCTTCAGTTTTAATCTACAGTTCATAACCAATAGATTGTGGTCAGAGTCCACATCTGCCCCTGGAAATGTCTTACAATTTAAAACCTGGTTGCTAAATCTTTGTGTTACCAATTTATAATCTATCTGATACCTTCTAGTATTTCCAGGATTTTTCCATGTGTACAACCGTCTTTTATGATTCTTGAACCAAGTGTTAGCTATGATTAAGTTATGCTCTGTGCAAAATTCTACCAGACGGCTTCCTCTTTCATTTCTCCCCCCCAATCCATATTCACCTACTATGTTTCCTTCTCTCCCTTTTCCTACTGACGAATTCCAGTCACCCATGACTATTAAATTTTCGTCTCCCTTCACTACCTGAATAATTTCTTTTATCTCATCATACATTTCATGAATTTCTTCATCATCTGCAGAGCTAATTGACATATAAACTTGTACTACTGTAGCAGGTGTGGCCTGCGTGTCTATCTTGGCCACAATAATGCGTTCAGTATGCTGTTTGTAGTAATTTACCCGCACTCCTATTTTTATTCATTATTAAACCTACTCCTGCATTACCCCTATTTGATTTTGTGTTTATAACCCTGTAGTCTCCTGACCAGAAGTCTTGTTCTTCCTGCCACCGAACTTCAGTAATTCCCACTATATCTAACTTTAACCTATCCATTTCCCTTTTTAAGTTTTCCAACCTACCCGCCCCATTAAGTGATCTGACATTGCACGCTCCGATCCGTAGAATGCCAGTTTTCTTTCTCCTGATAACGACGTCCTCTTGAGTAGTCCCCGCCCGGAGATCCGAATGGGGGACTATTTTACCTCCGGAATATTTTACCCAAAAGGACGCCATCATCATTTAATCATACAGTAAAGCTGCATGCCCTCGGGAAAAATCACGGCCGTAGTTTTACCTTGCTTTCAGCCGTTCGCAGTACCAGCACAGCAAGGCCGTTTTGGTTAGTGTTACAAGGCCAGATCAGTCAATCATCCAGACTGTTGCCCTTGCAACTACTGAAAAGGCTGCTTCCCCTCTTCAGGAACCATACGTTTCTCTGTCCTCTCAACAGATACCCCTCCGCTGTGGTTGCACCTACGGTACGGCCATCCGTATCGCTGAGGCACGCAAGTCTTCCCACCAACGGCAAGGTCCATGGTTCAGGGGGGGGGGGGGGGGGCATCTGACGATAAGCAGACGAATGTAACATGAAACACGGAAAATACGTCAATTGTGATCACGGTGAACACATTCATTATATCGGAGGGAATCAAGTAATTGCACCGTGAATTTAGGTACCATAGAAATGAAGCTATTTTTATTGCAAAATCATGAAGCGGCTTACACAGAGACCCTTCAGGACCATATGTAAACTTCAGAGCTCAGGGTTTACTACCAGCTACTTTCTTACTCTCAGCAGAAAGGTGATCAAAACTATTATCTTCCTCGCTTTCCCTGTACACAATAAAATCGACAAAAGTAGGCCACGGTGTACATAATTTCTGCCAAATCTCTTGAGCAGAATGCCTCACCTTCCGGGCAATCGAAATAATGCAGCGCTCGAGCTCAGCTCCAATGGCTCCCTTCTGGCACAAAAGGCGTTTGTGATGATGTACTCGCTTACCTCGATTCAGGAATGGCGTCTACAGCTCTGCTATATCAGTCATTGCAGGAAGATTACTGGCGTGCCAATGTAGCGTAACGCGCAGTAATCTATGTTGCAATTCAGGGAGGCTAAACAGACCCAGGTCGTATCGCGCGGCATGTTAACGACCGTGCACTGGTGCGTCGGCCAAACTCAGCGTCGCTTTTAGGCGGTTTCCCACGCTCATATAGGTAAATGCTGACCTGATTCCCAATTAAGGCCTCACAGAATCCCATAAGCACTCAGTTAAAATACGTTTTGCAACAAGAACTCCGCAAACAGATTTGTTTAAACCAGTCTTACGAAGGCACTACTGGCTTCATTGCTTGTAGCCACATCATCAATATATATGCATTTAAAATGATACAGAACACGTGGGGAAGAATGTAGAAGGCTCTCTCTTCTTATAGTTCTTAGTTAAAACTTTGTTAAAACCATCATGTCCGCGGGGTGAATAGTCAATGACTAAAACTTGGTAACCAACATATTGCAGAATGTAGAAGGCCCAACCTTGTTTTCTGTCACTCAGCTTTTTTACACACTGACTATCTGCTCTACGGACATAATGGGCTTAAATATGAAGATTTGGCCTTCTACAGTCTCTGTAGAGTTGTGTACCATATACACCTAATGACGTAGCTGGAAACCACGAAACGGGTAGTGCCTTAATGATTTTCCTATAAATACAGCTGTCTGAGGAGTTCTTGATTCGAACTGCGAGACCAAAGCTGGGGATATCCAGATCACAGAATCGTTAGTAGTTAATATATGATTGCAGACAGAATGAAGACTATGTGATTCAGAGACGGATGATGTGTGTGAATTCTCTTCCTTTGGTCACCTTGAAGAGGTCAGGCGTCAGGTACGGTTTCCGGGTACAAATTAAATATAATAAAATTTCCCAAGAACTGAAAAAAATGAACCCCATACATACTCAACGGAATAAACGCTAGAAAGAAGAAAGAAATATTCGACAAACATAACTATATTTTTAATAAGGCATGAAAAAATCTCAGAATGTTAGTGAGAGAGAACTTCGAATTTCAGCTGCCAATAAGCCGAGTGCACCATTCGTTTGTTGTACACTTTTACGAGCTTCAAACTGGAGCGACTGTAGTAATGGATAGGAACTGTGATTGTTGTGTACAGATGCGAACTGAGTTGGTGACCCTTCGCTTACAGCTCCAGGCTGCGTTTGCTTCCGTCACACAGCTTGAGGCTGCTGCCATGCGACATCATTGTGGGGGGTCGGACGAGGGGATGCGAAAGACATCGAGCACGTCCCACGTGTCCCCCGATCGGTCCACTTGTAACGACAACTGTACATATAATAATTTTTTTTCTTTATGAATTTAGATAAATTAATATAAGCAATGTTTTGAATTTCTTTTTCGATTCTTTTCGTGTCATGTTAAAGAAACTGTGAGCAACTTTTGAAACGAATATTATTATTTATACTAGATTTCAAATAATGTGGTAATCAAAGGAAAGTGTATTTAATGTTAAAACTATTGTAAGATGTGAAAATTGTAATTTATACACTTGGTCCATACGTAGGAAATGCATTAGGATATGTGTAGTAGAAAACCTGTGGTGAATACCCTACCTGTAGGGGAGCGGGAAAAGGCGAGGCGGGAAAACGCACACTGGCGCGGTTCGGCACAACGGGCTCAGTAAAACAGTCGGAGGCGAGCAACAGTCGGAAGTACACGTACTGTACCGAGGAGGCTACCCAGGAAAAGTGGATTCCATTGAGCCTCGGATGAACCGATTCCGACGACTACTTGGCATGGCTATATTCTGAGGCACAAAGTTGGAAAGATAACGACGCTAAGAAGAAGGAAAGTGCCGCCGCAGTGAGAGCCTTAGCCGTGCTTGCATGTGTGCCGTGCTTCTCGCTGCCCGCCAACCGCCGCACCGACTTGCACAGGTCAAACATTTATTTCATCTTTAGAAGTGTATCTGTGTGGACCAGTGTCGAAACTGTTTCTAACTGTTCAATAATAACGTGACTTTTACCAGAATTGCTTTAGCCATGACTTATCCTGATCACTGACCTAGACAGGATCCTTACCTCGTATTGTGCAACCCGAGTATCCTGAACTGAAAGTTTAATGTTAGTGTTAATGAAAATTATCAGCAGATTAATCTATGCCATAAAGGAATCTAAAGTGCTGTGTGTTTTTGCAAATGTTGGTAAAGAACAAAAGCATGACTAAATTGGAAGAGAGTTTTTTTTAATTGAGTTAGCGATGTTATTTAATTCATTTGAGACAGAAATAATGACAGTTAAATTATTCAGAAGTAAGACAAAAGAGTAGTTATCCCTAGATTGATAATTTTGAGTGTTAATTTGCCTTCAGTACTTAATAGTTTCAGTTTAACGACCATAACAGTTTCGGGGTCCCCCCCCCCCTTTCTCTTGCACATTCTTTCAAACCTCGAAATGTACTGATCAGATTTGACCAGTAAAGCTAAGTCTATATTAATCCTAAGTGTATTAGTGTTTTTCCATCATTAATAGTGATATTGTGTGTGTACTTTCAAGATTGTCGATGCTAGGGCAATCTATGCCCGATTTCAGTCTGATCAATATACAAAATGCAGTTCGTAGTAATCATTGCTGTATGGTGTTGTGTAAATTTAGCTCGTCCAAATTAGTACAAAAAAGAGAAAACTTTAGTTCAGTGGATTTTTCTGGTTCCAAACTTTGCCATATAACGCATCATTACTACGTGTTACTATGCTTGTACATGCACCCACTTGTACAAGGAAAAACTCACTCATTGCCTAAGTAGGCTGGCGACCGAATTGTTAATCATAGGTAGCATATACTGTGTGTACTTCTTGTCCATGCGAAAGAGTAATTATACTTTACATTTGCTTGATGCATCACTGTAGTTATTGACTGAGTATGAGTCCGATCTTGCTTCTATTAGGTACACGTGGTCAACTTAAGTACTAAAATCCTTGTTTATAAGGTGAAGCCCGTGAACTTATTACAGTACAGGCTTTATAGAGCTAACGTACGTTCGAGCAGGGCGGTAGCGTTACAAGTTGCGACCGTGACAGGACATCCAGCTGTTGTCGGTTACAAATTAATGTAAATACCGAACAGTGGATGTTCAGTGGCACGAATTGCAATAAAGTTCAGTAAAATAAACTGCAGTGAGAGTCAAGTATAATAGTGTGGTGCAATTGGTATTCAATATGGACAGGAATGTAGGCAGGGTAGATGCGCCAAGCGAAATGGAGAATGCGGCTGGCAGTAGCCGGAGTTTATGCGGCCAGATAACAGATGGCGTTAGCGGAAGACAATTGGCGTACATACAATACCACGAACATGTCAATGAAGAGATTGAAAGGTTGAGATCGTCTCGAATACAGCAAGGGACAAAACAGAAAGAAGAGGGTGACTTTGTAGATGATAGTGGGTACGTGAACGAATCCACTGACATGTTTGATTCACCACAGATAAAGAATGAACCGAAAGAAACTTCTGAAGTAGAATCGGAACAAATCGATCCTGTAGAACAAAACAGTAAAAATTATAAGTATGAACGATTTATTTGAACAATTAACCAAACAAATTGCAGGACAGAATGAGCAACTTCAAAAACAAGTCGGCAATCAGGTTAATCAGCTCAAAACGCACGTTGACGAGCAGCTCAAAACACAGAATGAGCAGCTTAAAACACACGTTGCAGAGCAGCTGAAAACACAGAGTGATCAGATTAAAGCACAGGTCGAAGGACAGGGAATTAAAATTAGTAAACAAATAGAACAGGTAGAACAAAAAGTGGGTAATTTAAGTTCTGTGGTAAATACACTGAAACTTGAAATTGATACCATTAACAAAAATATGGATACTATGCAGGAGGAAATTGGAAACATTAATAGTAGATTCGATGTTGAAATTCTCAACATCCAAGAGAAAGTAGAACCTTTGGTTGAAACTAAGGTAGACGAAAAAGTTTTCGGTCTCAAAACTGAGATCGTAAACGAATGTCAACATGGGATATCACAATTGAAAAAGGTAGTTTTAGACACTGAAAGGGATTTAAGTAAAAAAGTAACCGGATGTGTTCAAAATTGTGAACAAAATACTACGAAAATTCAAGGCAGAATTTTCGATCTGGAGAGCAAAATTAAAGATAGGCCTGGTGTTGTCTGTAATGGCACACCAATTACGAAGCTGTTAGAAGGCGAGGAACATCTAAGAGAAAGTAGAACCTTTGGTTGAAACTAAGGTAGAAGAAAAAGTTTTCGGTCTCAAAACTGAGATCGTAAACGATTGTCAACATGGGATATCACAATTGAAAAAGGTAGTTTTAGACACTGAAAGGGATTTAAGTAAAAAAGTAACCGGATGTGTTCAAAATTGTGAACAAAATACTACGAAAATTCAAGGCAGAATTTTCGATCTGGAGAGCAAAATTAAAGATAGGCCTGGTGTTGTCTGTAATGGCACACCAATTACAAAGCTGTTAGAAGGCGAGGAACGCTTCGATCCAGCCAAGAAACATAACGGGTGGCATCCGTTAGATTTTATCAAAAATTGCGAGAGAGTATTTCCTGAGCACTTGTCTGATCAAGAAAAGATAAACGTAATTAGCGCCTTAGCGGGTGATGCTAAGCGCTGGGGAATAAATTTAAATACCGAACGAATGACGTTCGAAGAATTTAGGCAATGATTTATGGAAGAATATTGGTCTGAACAAAAGCAGGACCATTTATGGCGCGAGTTTATCATGGCCAAACAGCATGATAACCGGGGCAGGAATTCTTTGAAAGATTTCTGCGAGTATTGGTACCGGAAATTCACGCATCTAAGAGGTAGAAGATCAGATTCGGAAATTATCTGGGAGCTATATAAAAAGCTTCCGGAGGATTCAAAGAGGTATGTAGGAAGCAATCATCGTAGCTTCCAAGCATTTCTAGAAAGGGTCGAAGACGAAGACCATTGGCGCGAAAGTCGTGCCAATTATCAAAATTTTGGTAACCGTAATAACCGAAACAATGACGAAAGAAATGACGGCGATGGATTTCGCGTCAATATAATACAGAGAGGAAGATGCAGAGGAAATAATCCAGGTCGCGGTAGAGGGTATACCGCGCAAAATAATAACGACGCGGAAAACTAATTTCCGCGAACGTTGCGGGCCAAACGGAAGCGGACAACACATACAGGCCCCGATTTAAGAAAAGATATCGGACCGACCGTAATGTAATGAGACAGGATAGGGACAGTCATGGAACGCCGCGACGAGTTGTGGCGAAACAAGCGTCAGGTGCGAGCCAGAATGAGTCATCTCTGCCGCACAGAGCGCTACATGTTAACAGGCGAGTGGAGCATCAGAGGGCAACGGCCCAGCCTAGCAGAACATCTGTTCGGAAAGAAGCCGCTAGCAATACCGCAGCAGTAGGTACGAACGTAGCCATAAGAGCTGAGGAAAATTTTACGAGTGATAATTCCGTGGCAAAGGAAACAATAAATGAAACTGTGAATACACAGAGAGGTGCGGTTAGCAGTGTTTGCGATAAGATAAAAGGCGATAATGAATTAGCAGAAGTAACTGATTGGCGTGTGCAGATCGATGATCTGTACAAGAGCCTAAAGCAATGTGAGTGGGAGGAATTTAAAAGGGAGTATGAGGCGAAGGAATTAGTTGGTGGAAAGAGAGATAGTAGGGACGTCCATAAAGTGACGTGGCCCAAATTTGAAGAGGGGAGAATAAATAGCGCCGCGCAAAGTACACGTGCTGCCGATAGGAGGAAGGTTAATGATAGGAAGGATTTGGAGGATGAAATCCTCAGCATTGACGAAGAAATAACTTCTGCTAACAGTCCGCCAATAGTACAGGCTGCTACTGAGAGGCACCGTGGAGAAGAGGTAGATGATTACCTGAAAGTAATTAAAGTCCACGAGGATTACACTAAATATGAAGTCACAGTAGATGTAAATAAAGCTGCTGATGAGGCCGTTTTGCCAAAAGAGGAGATTGAATTGAAATGCAAGCCTGACGACAATACAGAGGAAGAACTTAGTGCCTGTCTCAGAAAAGCTTTTATGTTAGAACCTGAAAGCGATCCGGAATGGTCGGATTCCGACGATAGTTCAGATGATGAAAGGTACGCAAATACAAACAAAATTGAATATTCTAACTCTCCCTATTGTGCAAAAGTAGCGTACTTAAGTGAATCTGATGTAGAGGAAGAGAGTAGTGATGACTATAGTGAAGATGAATTTTCAGGTATAGAGGAAAATGAATATACTTTTACTGAAAGAGGGTATGAGAAAATCAGTGAAAATAAAGGGGATGCAGTTAATTGCGATATTGTACCTAACAATGATGACGTATCAAAACAAAATCCAGATGTTGAGACTGAACAAAGAAAGAAAGAGCCGCCGGACGACTCAATGTTTATTTTGCAAAGAGTTCAAGTACACTCCTGGAAATGGAAAAAAGAACACATTGACACCGGTGTGTCAGACCCACCATACTTGCTCCGGACACTGCGAGAGGGCTGTACAAGCAATGATCACACGCACGGCACAGCGGACACACCAGGAACCGCGGTGTTGGCCGTCGAATGGCGCTAGCTGCGCAGCATTTGTGCACCGCCGCCGTCAGTGTCAGCCAGTTTGCCGTGGCATACGGAGCTCCATCGCAGTCTTCAACACTGGTAGCATGCCGCGACAGCGTGGACGTGAACCGTATGTGCAGTTGACCGACTTTGAGCGAGGGCGTATAGTGGGCATGCGGGAGGCCGGGTGGACGTACCGCCGAATTGCTCAACACGTGGGGCGTGAGGTCTCCACAGTACATCGATGTTGACGCCAGTGGTCGGCGGAAGGTGCACGTGCCCGTCGACCTGGGACCGGACCGCAGCGACGCACGGATGCACGCCAAGACCGTAGGATCCTACGCAGTGCCGTAGGGGAGCGCACCGCCACTTCCCAGCAAATTAGGGACACTGTTGCTCCTGGGGTATCGGCGAGGACCATTCGCAACCGTCTCCATAAAGCTGGGCTACGGTCCCGCACACCGTTAGGCCGTCTTCCGCTCACGCCCCAACATCGTGCAGCCCGCCTCCAGTGGTGTCGCGACAGGCGTGAATGGAGGGACGAATGGAGACGTGTCGTCTTCAGCGATGAGAGTCGCTTCTGCCTTGGTGCCAATGATGGTCGTATGCGTGTTTGGCGCCGTGCAGGTGAGCGCCACAATCAGGACTGCATACGACCGAGGCACACAGGGCCAACACCCGGCATCATGGTGTGGGGAGCGATCTCCTACACTGGCCGTACACCACTGGTGATCGTCGAGGGGACACTGAATAGTGCACGGTACATCCAAACCGTCATCGAACCCATCGTTCTACCATTCCTAGACCGGCAAGGGAACTTGCTGTTCCAACAGGACAATGCACGTCCGCATGTATCCCGTGCCACCCAACGTGCTCTAGAAGGTGTAAGTCAACTACCCTGGCCAGCAAGATCTCCGGATCTGTCCCCCATTGAGCATGTTTGGGACTGGATGAAGCGTCGTCTCACGCGGTCTGCACGTCCAGCACGAACGCTGGTCCAACTGAGGCGCCAGGTGGAAATGGCATGGCAAGCTGTTCCACAGGACTACATCCAGCATCTCTACGATCGTCTCCATGGGAGAATAGCAGCCTGCATTGCTGCGAAAGGTGGATATACACTGTACTAGTGCCGACATTGTGCATGCTCTGTTGCCTGTGTCTATGTGCCTGTGGTTCTGTCAGTGTGATCATGTGATGTATCTGACCCCAGGAATGTGTCAATAAAGTTTCCCCTTCCTGGGACAATGAATTCACGGTGTTCTTATTTCAATTTCCAGGAGTGTAAGTAAAGACTTTGAACTCCAGAATCCGAAAAAGCCGCCAGATATAAAAGGTTCATAGGTCAGGAACGTATCTTGGGACGATGTCACAATCGACCAAGGTGCGTTGTGGCGAAAAACGAAGTAAGGGGCACAATCATAGAGCCTGGGGCAGGTTTATATCGGATTTTGAGAATGTCATGAACACATTACATCATGAAACTACAGGATTTCCACCGGAAGAAATTTTGTTAGGCAGAAGTAGTAAAAGTTTAATTGAAGAAAAACTAGAGTTTCCACCTTGTACAAGTTTGGGATTGGATCAAAAGAAAGAATTGGAGATGAAAAGGGCAAAGCAAAAAGCTGAATCTAGATCTAAAAGAAACAATTAAAATTTAAAAGTTTCAAAATTTAAAATTGGAGATTATGTTCTTTTCAAAACCCACGAAAAGGCTAGTGAACTAAACCATGAAATTTCAAATTTTAAATATATTTATAATGGACCATATATAATACAGAATATTCCACACGACAATGCTTACTACCTGATCTACCCAAAATCCAAAAGACCTTTAGGTGTAAGAAATATTGTGGACCTGAAACTGTATGTTCCTAGGAACCAGTAAATGTGATGTATCTTATGCTGAACCCAAGTTATTCTAAATGTATCTAATCTTTGTAAATTTCTGTATACCCTTGAAAGTGTGCTAATGTAGTTATGTGAGTTTCAGATTACCAATTGTACTGTAACTGTAAAAATGTATGGAGAAAAGGACTGAAAAGAAAGGATAAATGCTATCAGCCAGATAAAAGATGGGACTGTCAAAAATGAAAATGAGCAGTGTATGAAACATAATATGAAGGACTGCCAAATACCAATGAGGGCAGATAAATAATCGATGGAAAATTGTAAATGTGATACAGTAGATGTGACAATATGAAGTGAAAAGGACTGCCCAAATCCGCATAATAGGCAGCAAATATGTGTAGTTAATATTCTGAATATATGTGTGTGTGTTTTGTTTAGTAAGTAAGGAAATGGACTGCTATTCAAAGCAAGCAGCGACAAATTATCTTATAGTGTATACAAAATATGCAATTGTTTTTGTACTTAAATGTTTGTATTCCAGAATTTTAAATTAGTTCTTTGAGAAATTTAGAAAAAATGATTAAATTGCTATTTCAGTGATGTTATGATGGGAAGTTGGACTGTGCAAAAGGCACTTGAGTAAATGACAAGTAATTATTCTTGATGTGTTAAAAAAGTGTAAACCTATATACAGTGAGAAAAAGGAAATATGTAGTGTAAATCTTTTTGGACAATTAAGTAAAGATTCGGAACCACTGTATAATTGTAAGATTTAGTGTTCCCATAAAATTTGGACATAAGTAAATTTTCTGGAAACAGGGGCATGTGTAACGACAACTGTACATATAATAATTTTTTTTCTTTATGAATTTAGATAAATTAATATAAGCAATGTTTTGAATTTCTTTTTCGATTCTTTTCGTGTCATGTTAAAGAAACTGTGAGCAACTTTTGAAACGAATATTATTATTTATACTAGATTTCAAATAATGTGGTAATCAAAGGAAAGTGTATTTAATGTTAAAACTATTGTAAGATGTGAAAATTGTAATTTATACACTTGGTCCATACGTAGGTAATGCATTAGGATATGTGTAGTAGAAAACCTGTGGTGAATACCCTACCTGTAGGGGAGCGGGAAAAGGCGAGGCGGGAAAACGCACACTGGCGCGGTTCGGCACAACGGGCTCAGTAAAACAGTCGGAGGCGAGCAACAGTCGGAAGTACACGTACTGTACCGAGGAGGCTACCCAGGAAAAGTGGATTCCATTGAGCCTCGGATGAACCGATTCCGACGACTACTTGGCATGGCTATATTCTGAGGCACAAAGTTGGAAAGATAACGACGCTAAGAAGAAGGAAAGTGCCGCCGCAGTGAGAGCCTTAGCCGTGCTTGCATGTGTGCCGTGCTTCTCGCTGCCCGCCAACCGCCGCACCGACTTGCACAGGTCAAACATTTATTTCATCTTTAGAAGTGTATCTGTGTGGACCAGTGTCGAAACTGTTTCTAACTGTTCAATAATAACGTGACTTTTACCAGAATTGCTTTAGCCATGACTTATCCTGATCACTGACCTAGACAGGATCCTTACCTCGTATTGTGCAACCCGAGTATCCTGAACTGAAAGTTTAATGTTAGTGTTAATGAAAATTATCAGCAGATTAATCTATGCCATAAAGGAATCTAAAGTGCTGTGTGTTTTTGCAAATGTTGGTAAAGAACAAAAGCATGACTAAATTGGAAGAGAGTTTTTTTTAATTGAGTTAGCGATGTTATTTAATTCATTTGAGACAGAAATAATGACAGTTAAATTATTCAGAAGTAAGACAAAAGAGTAGTTATCCCTAGATTGATAATTTTGAGTGTTAATTTGCCTTCAGTACTTAATAGTTTCAGTTTAACGACCATAACAGTTTCGGGGTCCCCCCCCCCCCCTTTCTCTTGCACATTCTTTCAAACCTCGAAATGTACTGATCAGATTTGACCAGTAAAGCTAAGTCTATATTAATCCTAAGTGTATTAGTGTTTTTCCATCATTAATAGTGATATTGTGTGTGTACTTTCAAGATTGTCGATGCTAGGGCAATCTATGCCCGATTTCAGTCTGATCAATATACAAAATGCAGTTCGTAGTAATCATTGCTGTATGGTGTTGTGTAAATTTAGCTCGTCCAAATTAGTACAAAAAAGAGAAAACTTTAGTTCAGTGGATTTTTCTGGTTCCAAACTTTGCCATATAACGCATCATTACTACGTATTACTATGCTTGTACATGCACCCACTTGTACAAGGAAAAACTCACTCATTGCCTAAGTAGGTTGGCGACCGAATTGTTAATCATAGGTAGCATATACTGTGTGTACTTCTTGTCCATGCGAAAGAGTAATTATACTTTACATTTGATTGATGCATCACTGTAGTTATTGACTGAGTATGAGTCCGATCATGCTTCTATTAGGTACACGCGGTCAACTTAAGTACTAAAATCCTTGTTTATAAGGTGAAGCCCGTGAACTTATTACAGTACAGGCTTTATAGAGCTAACGTACGTCCGAGCAGGGCGGTAGCGTTACACAGTGCTGTGACCGCTCTGGGTACTGCCTGCACTGAAGTTGACCCCTCACCCGTGGTCGAGTGGGAGATCATTCCAAAGTCAGGCAGGCAGCGAAAAACTTTCCGAGGGGCCGATCGTAGGGCCTCCCTGGTTCGTTTGAAGAACAGCTTTCGGGCGTTATCTGTGGCTGGCGATGCCTCTGAGCCGGATGCAGTCGGTCACCCTGTTTCGGAGGAAGCTTCTCAGCCCGAAAGGTCTGAGCATTCACAGAGGGTGGGTTTGCTGGTAGTTGGGAGCTCCAACGTAGGCGCGCAATTGGGCCCCTTACAAATATGGCTGCCAAGGAGGGGAAGGAAGCCAGTGTGCACTCCGTGTGCATACCGCGGGGGGGGGGGGGGGGGGGGGGGAGTCATTCCGGATGTGGAAAGGCTGCTTCCAGGTGCCATAAACAGTACAGGGTGCAACCAACTGCACATGGTGGCTCAGGTCGGTACCAATGACGTGTGCCGCTTTCGATCAGAGGAGAGTCTCTCTGGTTTTGGGCGGCTAGTGGAAACGGTATGGACAGTCAGTCTTGCTTGCAAGATTAAGGCGGGGCTCACCATCTGCAGCATCGTCAATAGAAGTGACTGTGGTCCTTTGGTGCAGAGGCGAATGGAGAGTCTGAATCAGAGGCGCAGGCGGTTCTCTGACCGTGTAGGCTGCAGATTACTTGACTTACGCCATCAGGTGGTGGTGTAACGCTGCGCTTTCGGGGCACACGATACTCCTTAAAGGCTGTACTATGGTAAGTTGACGGGCTTTACCTTATGAGAACGGATTTTTGTATAGAAATTGACCGCGTGTACCTGAATGGAGGCAAATCAGACTTACACCCACTCGGTAATAACAATGATACATCAAGCAAGTCCGAAATGCAACTACACGTCAGGACGGACAGGAAACAACACAGAAGATGCTACCAATTTGTTAATAATACGGTCGCCAGCCTAATTAGGCACTAACTGAGTTTCTTCCCTGTACAAGTAAATGTACGTTCATGCGAAACCACACGTAATAACGCTGCATAATATGGTAAATTTTAGAACCAGAAAATCTACTGAACTGATAATTTCACTTTCTCTACTAATATGGATAAACCATAAATACATAACATTACACTATAATATTTACTACAAAACTTCGTACTGTCTATTGATCTGATTAAAATCGGGCATAGGTTACCCTAGAAATAGCACTTTCGAAACACACACACAATGTCAATTTTGATAAAGGTAAAACACTGATAAATTTTGGTTTCTATTTTGGCTTTGACTTTGCTGGTCTAATAAGTTTAGAACACTTCAGAATTCAAATGAATAAAAAGGGGGGGGGGGACCCTGAAACTGTTTGATCACTGTATTAAAACAATTAATTACTGAAATCATTATGCCCTCAAGATTTCCAATATATGATTTACTTCTCTTTTTGTCTTATTTCCTGCTCATTTAAATACCATTATATCTGTCTCGAAATAATTAAGCTTCATTACTAAATCAATATCAAAATTATCTTCCGACTTTGTCAGACCTTGTTATTCGTCTATTGGTTCATTAACAAAAAAAGTTCTTTAAACATCATTCTAATATAGCTAGGTCTGCCGGTAATTATTATTAACACAAACTTTAATTCTTCATTTCGGGACACTCGGATTGCACAACATTTGGAAAGGACCCTGTCTAGGTTGGTTGTGAGGATAATTAAATGATAGGATAGTTCTGGTAAAATTTAAGTTGTTATTGAACACTATGGAACAAAAGTAACACTTGTAAGTAGGCTGTTTATGTTTTCTCTATGTAAGTAGGCTGTTTAGGTTTTTTATTGGTAACGCCACCTCTGTATGACAATCACTGGCTGTGCTGTGGGCAGTCTGTGTCTGCTTTGCATTGTTGTAATACTCGCCATTGTAGTGTTAGGCAGCTGGCTGTGAACAGCGCGTAGCGTTGCGCAGTTGGAGGTGAGCCGCCAGCGGTGGTGGATGTGGAGAGAGAGATGGCGGAGTTTTGAAATTTGTCATGAACTGCTATATTTATATATGATGATATCAAGGTAAATACATTGTTTGTTCTCTATTAATATCTTTCATTTGCTAACTATCCCTATCAGTAGTTAGTGCCTTCAGTAGTTTGAATCTTTTATTTAGCTGGCAGTAGTGGCGCTCGCTGTATTGCAGTAGCTTGAGCAGCGAAGATTTTTGTGAGGTAAGTGATTTGTGAAAGGTATAGTTTAATGTTTGTCAGGGCCATTCTTTAGTAGGAAATTTTGAAAGTCGGATTGCGTTGCGCTAAAAATATTGTGTGTCAGGTTAAGCACAGTCTCGTGTAGAATTGTTCAAAGGGGACGTTTCACACTGGTCCACACGAATACAGTACTAAATGTTTCAACCTGTTCGTGTCGATGCGGCAGTTGGCGGGCCGCGAGATGGCGAGGCACAGAGCACACATACAACCACAGCAATGGCTCTTGATGAATCGGCACTTTGCTTCATCATAGCGTCGCAATACTTTTCCATTTAGTGCCTATGGAATTTTGCCATGCTGTATAGGCGTCGGAACGGCATATCCGAGGCTCAATGAAATCACGTCTTCCAGGAGAGCCTCCTCGTTCCAGAACGTGTTGCTCAGACCGATGCCCAACTCCGACTACTACTGCTGAGCCCGTTATGCCGTGCAGCGCCCGTGTGCATTTTCCCGCGCTCGCCTGCCATCCACCTTTTACCGCTCCCCTACAGACAGGGTATTCACCAGAGGTTTTGCATTCTACATATCCTAATACATTGCCTACGTATGGACCAGAAGCACAATTACAACTTTAACGTCTTACAACAGTTTCAACATTTGTTACACTTCAATTCTGTTACAATATTGCTTGACCATTTGACATAAACATTAATATTCACATTGAAAATTGTTTACAGTTTTCTTAACACAATGGCTTGAAACAAAAAAGAAATGAAATCAGAACATCGATTACACTAATTTATCGAAAATCAGAAGAAAAAATTATTATATGTACAATAGTACAGCGTTGTTGTTGTTACAGTGGGTTTCCGGGTTCCGCTTAATATTTCAGAAGCCCACTATACACAGGAAGCGGCTACAAGGGTAGGGGGGGATCGTGTGGAAGGGATTGGGTGGTTTTTTAGGTTAGAGGGCCTCAGGGAACCACAGAAAGGGAGTCCGTCTAAAACGGGACAGGTAAAACACAGTAAGTTAGTTGTAGAAACGATTAGTATTCTAGTTGTAAATTGTCGTAGATGTGTTGGAAAAGAACCAGAGCTCCAAGTCCTAAGCACTGAAGCTCAAATAGTTATAGGTACAGAAAGCTGGCTAGAGCCGGAAATAAGTTGAGCTGAAAATTTTTCTGACGATCTAACAGTGTTCAGAAAGGATAGATTAAATACAGTTGGTGGTGGAGTATTTATTGGTGCCAGAACTAGTTTGCCTTGCAGTGAAATTGAAGTAGATAGTTCCTGCGAAATAGTATGGATAGAGGTTATACTTGACAATCGGACTAAACTATTATTGGGTCGTTCTACCGACCCCCGAACTCAGAAGGTATAGTTGCTGAACAGTTCAATAACAACTTGAGTCTCATTTCAACTCATACAATTATAGTCGGTAGTGACTTTAATCTGCGCTCGATATGCTGGAGAAATTATACGTTTAAATCCCGCGGCAGGCATAAAATGTCATTCGAAATTGTACTTAATGCTTTCTCAGAACATTATTTTGAAAAATTAGTTCACGAACCCACTCGAAGCGTAAATGGTTGCGAAAGCATACTTGACCTTTTAGCAACAAATAATCCTGGTCAAATAGTGAGTATCATGACGAATACAGGGATTAGCGACCACAAGGCAGTAGGTGCCAGGCTGAATACCGTAACTCCTACAACCATCAAAAAGAAACGCGATGTATATCTGTCTAAAGAAAGCCGATAAAAATGCTATTAACGCCTTTTTAAGAGACAGTCTGCAATCCTTCCGATCTGATCATGTAAGCGTTGAAAAGTTGTGGAATGATTTCAAAGAGATGGTATTGACAGCAATTGAGAGCTATATACCACATAAATTAATAAGTAATGATAGTGTTCCCCCTTACCTTACGACTTACCTTAGAAGAAAGATTAAGAAAAGGCAAACCTACGTTTCTAGCATTTGTAGACTTAGAGAAAGCTTTTGACAATGTTAACTGGAATACTCTCTTTCAAATTCTGAAGGTGGCAGGTATAAAATACAGGGAGCGAAAGGCTATTTACAATTTGTACAGAAATCAGATGGCACTTATAAGAGTCGAGGGACATGAAAGGGAAGCAGTGGTTGGGAAAGGAGTGAGACAGGGTTGTAGCCTCTCCCCGATGTTATTCAATCTGTATATTGAGCAACCAGTAAAGGAAACAAAAGAAAAATTCGGAGTACGTATTAAAATTCATGGAGAAGAAGTAAAAACTTTGAGGTTCGCCGATGACATTGTAATTCTGTCAGAGACAGCAAAGGACTTGGAAGAGCAGTTGAACGGAATGGACAGTGTTTTGAAAGGAGGATATAAGATGAACATCAACAAAAGCAAAACGAGGATAATGGAATGTAGTCAAATTAAATCGGGTGATGCTGAGGGAATTAGATTAGGAAATGAGACACTTAAAGTAGTAAAGGAGTTTTGCTATTTAGGGAGTAAAATAACTGATGATGGTCGAAGTAGAGGGGATATAAAATGTAGACTGGCAATGGCAAAGAAATCGTTTCTGAAGAAGAGAAATTTGTTAACATCGAGTATAGATTTAAGTGTCAGGAAGTCGTTTCTGAAAGTATTTGTACGGCGTGTAGCCATGTATGGAAGTGAAACATGGACGATAACTAGTTTGGACAAGAAGAGAATAGAAGCTTTCGAAATGTGGTGCTACAGAAGAATGCTGAAGATAAGGTGGGTAGATCACGTAACTAATGAGGAGGTATTGAACAGGATTGGGGAGAAGAGGAGTTTGTAGCACAACTTGACTAGAAGAAGGAATCGGTTGTTAGGACATGTTCTGAGGCATTAAGGGATCACCAATTTAGTACTGGAGGGCAGCGTGGAGGGTAAAAATCGTAGAGGGAGACTAAGAGATGAATACACAAAGCAGATTCAGAAGGATGTAGGCTGCAGTAGGTACTGGGAGATGAAGAAGCTTGAACAGGATAGAGTAGCATGGAGAGCTGCATCAAACCAGTCTCAGGACTGAAGACCGCAACAACAACAAGGCGTTTTATTGTGTTGATCACAAAATATTGCTCCAGAAGTTGGACCATTATGGTATACAAGGAGTAACTCACCTCTTACCTTAACAAAAGACAGCACAACATCATTATTCACAGTGTTGAGAATGACTGTTAGGTGGGGTCTGTGTGAGGCACAGTCAAATAGGGGGTTCCCCAGGGATCAGTGCTAGGACCACTGCTGTTCCTTATTTATATAAATGATTTTTTTTTCTAGCAGGACTTAAAATTATTTTTTTGGCTCATTTGTTCCAGGATCGAGACGATACAGTCATTTGTACTAATAAATATTAAATAGAGATCAATTAAGTTTATGTTTCAGTTCCATGAACTGAAAACGTACGATAACATTTTAATGTTGAGCGTTGTTCATGGCAGTTAAATGTCATAGTTCGCAGTTTTGACGCAGATGCGTGTGTGCTATCACTCGTAGCACAGTTTATATTGTTGCACTGGTTTTACTGTTTATTTCAACTGATGTCACTGTTTTTGCCCTAGGTCGTACATCGCCTGATACACGACTGGTGGATTCCCATTCCAGAGCATAAGTTCGTGAAGGCATGCAAGCAGGACCTCGGACGGCACAATGCTGGCGTCGATCATCGTTTAGACCATGTAAGAGTGCCAGTCATATCCGAGAACATTTTGCTCCCTGAGGGTCCGTCCAAAATTTCTCCACCTGTATAGTAGTCTTCCTCGTCTTGAAGCAAAGCGACCGTAGGTGCAGTAGGAAACCAGTTCTTGCTTATTCAGACTTGCAGAGATGCTGATATACAGAGATGGTGGTGGTGGTGGTGGTTAGTGTTTAACGTCCCGTATACAACGATATACAGAGATGAAGCGCAGTAAATGTCAATTTGCGATTCACTCAATAGTGTCGGAGTACTTCACTATGACAGTTTTATCACGTGCTCAGACTGTTAGCGATATACAAATATTCGTGCACGAGTAGTTGTGACGTAGAACAAATGTGCTTTGACAAGTCTTTAGGCAAACAATTCGTAACACGATCCTATATTAACAGTTTGTAAACATATTTCAGACATAAATATTTCATCACGTCTATATACATAGCAATATATCATGAATAGTCTTATTCAATTATGTGGTATTCCACTCCAGTTTCCTCGTAGTCACAAATTCAGTGACGTATAATAAACATTCACAAATAGTTTCAGGTTATGCAATTCTTATAACTTTTCCCAAATGGGCACATGTACCATGTACAGATAACATATACAAGTGAGCATACATCAATTAGCTTTACCTAAAAACGGATAATTACATAGCATTTTTTTACCTATGTACAAATACATAAAAACTTATTACATATTGGCTTTGCATAAACAACGAAACATATTTCTCCTGTCTTCACGCAAGTATGTTTGGTCACATAGAAATATTTTTCATATAGCTTTACATATGTTTACAACATTTGCAGTATTTACAACGATTTGCTTTGCAAATGATGCCACCTGAAATAGAGGAGGATTAGACACGCCATCCCACATCAGCAATAAGACCAAGCGCACGACTACAAATAAGCAAATAACCAAAGCAATGAACTGCAATCAAACACAAAAAATACTCGGGACACGAGCGTAAGTGTGCAGGGTAAGCGTGGCCTTAACTACTCGTAAGTGTGTGTGTTCATTGGTTCCGAAATGTGTATCCAGTCAGTTTCAAGGTGAAAGGATAAGGGTGTAGAATGATTAAGTATTCACGCCAATCAGTCGTTAGTAGTCGAAGACTGACGATACAGACAGTCAATCCTTGAAACTTCCTGGCGGATTAAAACTGTGTGCCGGACCGAGACTCGAACTCGGGACCTTTGCCTTTCGCGGGCAAGTGCTCTACCAACTGAGCTACCCAAGCACGTCTCACGCCCCGTCCTTACAGCTTTACTTCTGCCAGTACCTCGTCTCCAACCTTCCAAACTTTGCACAATCTCTCCTCCTCGCAGGAGGAACTGATGTAGGATTTAGCAGATTATTGTAATTATGCATTCTGTATTACGTGTCGAATTAGACTCTGTGTAGGTATACATAGTCTTCGGCCGCAGAACACACAATCGCATCATTGCTGGATCCGACTTAGTACCGTCATCGTCATACTATTTGAATACATTACATACCAACTGAAGAAGTCCGGAGGGGTGCTGTAAGCTGTGATCCCGGGTCTCTTCAATAAAACTGTTATTACACTACTGGCCATTAAAATTGCTACACCACGAAGATGACGTGCTACGAAAGTGAAATTTAACCGACAGGAATAAGATGCTGTGATGTGCAAATCATTAGCTTTTCAAGGCATTCACACAAGATTAGCGTCGGGAGCGACACCTACAACGTGCTGACATGAGGAAAGTTTCCAACCGATTTGTCATACACAAACAGCAGTTGACCGGCGTTGCCTGGTGGAACGTTATTGTGATGCCTCGTATTTTAAGGGGGAGAAATGCGTACCATCACGTTACTGACTTTGATAAAGGTCGATTGTAGCCTATCGCGATAGCGGTTTATCGTATCGCGACATTGGTGCTCGCGTCGGTCGAGATCCAATGACTTTTAGCAGAATGTGGAATCGGTGGGTTCAGGAGGGTGATACGGAACGCCGTGCTGGATCCCAACGACCTCGTATCACTAGCAGTCGAGATGACAGGCATCTTATCCGCATGGTTGTAACGGATCGTGCAGCAACGTCTCGATCCCTGAGTCAACAGATGGGGACCTTTGCGAGACAACAACCATCTGCACGAACAGTTCGACGACGTTTGCGGCAGCATGGACTATCAGCTCGGAGACCATGGCTGCGGTTACTCTTGACGCTGCATCACCGACATGAGCGCTTGCGACGGTGTACTCAACGACAAACCTGAATGAAGGAATGGTAAAACATTTTTTCGGATGAATCCAGGTTCTGTTTACAGCATCATGATGGTCGCTTACGTGTTTGGCGACATCGCGGTGAACGCGCATTGGAAGCGTGTATTCGTTATCGCCATACTGGCGTATCACCCTGTGTGATGGTATAGGGTGACATTGGTTACACGTCTCGGAACTTCTTACTCGCATTGACGCTACTTTGAACAGTGGACGTTACATTTCAGATGTGTTACGACCTGTGGCTCTACCCTTCATTTGATCCCTGAGAAACCCCATATTTCAGCAGTATAATGCACGACAGCATGTTGCAGGTCCTGTACTGACTTTTCTCGATACAGAATATGTTCAACTGCTGCCCTGGCCAGCACATTCTCAAGATTTCTCACCAATTGAAAACGTCTGGTCAGTGGTGGCCGAGCAACTGGCTCGTCGCAAAACGCCAGTCACTGCTCTTGATGGACTGTGGTATCGTGTTGAAGCTGCATGGGCAGCTGTACCTGTACACGCCACCCAAGCTCTGTTTGACTCAATGCCCAGGCGTATCAAGGCCGTTATTCCGGCCAGAGGTGGTTGTTCTGGGTACAGATTTCTCAGGATCTATGCACCCAAATTGCGTGAAATGTAATCACATGTCAGTTCTAGTGTAATACATTTGTCCAATGAATACCCGTTTATCATCTGCATTTCTTTTAGGTGTATCAATATTAATGGCCAGTAGTGTATGTAACGATGTCTTGGTAATAAGTCGAAGTGTTACCTATCGCGGTGGAATGCGGCTGAAATATATGGCAAATTACTGTACCCTCTAAACAGCTGGTGATGATCTCCCTATGAGTTCTGATTCGCTTGTGCTTCCTGTGCAGTTGGCGGCGTTTCATCTCTGAAGATGTGCCCCCGTGATGGGGACGAAAGGGCTGCGATTAGTTTTACGCATGGAGCGCGGCCTCTGGGCCCGGAAGTTTTAACGGAAGCCTATGAAAACCGTTTCCGCCGGAACGAGGTATGACACGCACGTTGGGGCACGGGTGAGCCCGGTCGATAGGGCGGCGCTGAGAGGGAAACGGTCCGGCTGTCAAGAGCAGGTGGCGGCTACTCAGCAGGAGAGGGCGCAGAATTAAACGGGGGCCTTCAAAGGGAGTGGAGCGGTGCGCCGCCGTGCGGGCCGCAGCCGCGGGCCCAGCAGCCAGCTCTGTCTCGCTCAACTTCCGCTAATTTCAGACTGCGGCAGACCGAACCACGCGGCTGACCAAGCAGACTAGAAACGCCATCGCGCGCAACAGTGTCGTTGTTCGGCGGTGAAAATACTCGTCTCTCTTCTTCTTCTTTTGTTTCAGGCCATACAAAGCAACGCCATATTAACTTGACGCTTTGTCCAATACACCTCAATTGACTCGTCTTATTCCCTTTGTCTATGCAGCCTTATCTAGTGGAGAAGTTACCACCTGCCAGCATTTTCCAAACCTTTCATACTTTCAGTTTCTTGCTTATTTATGCGAATTTCATTGAGGCATTCATGCACTTTCCTAATCCACGTGGGTTTACCTTATAATTTTTCAAATTGCTGTCTAATTTTTCTTGTCAGTCTGCTAGTTCTCACCGTTTCCTAAGTTAATCTCTAATTTTTTCTGCTTCATTCTAGATTTGTCTGTCTCTACATATTTTAAATGTGTCTGTCGTTGATCTACGCTGAAGCGCCAAAAAAACTGGTATAGGCTTGAATGGTTCAAAGGGCTCTAAGCACTATGGGACTTAACTTCTGAGGTCATCAGTCCCCTATAACTTAGATTTACTTAAACCTAACTAACCTAAGGACAACACACACATCCATGCCTGAGGCATGATTCGAACCTACGACCGTAGCAGCAGTGCGGTCCCGGACTGAAGCGCCTAGAACCGCTCGGCCACAATGGCCGGGCTGGTATAGACACGCATATTCAAATACAGAGATATGTAAGCAGGCAGAATACGGCGGCTGCAGTCGGCAACGCCTGTATAAGGCAACGAGTGTCTGGCGCAGTTGTCAGATCGGTCACTGCTACTACAGTGGCAGGTAAATAAAGATTGAAGTGAGTTTGAACGTGGTGTTGTAGTCGGCTCACCGGCTATGTGACACAGCATCTCCGGAGTAGCGATAAAGTGGGTATTTTCTCGTACTACCATTTCACGAGTGTACCGTGAATATCAGGAATATGGTAAAACATCAAGTCTCCCACATCGTTGCGGCTGGAAAAAGATCCTGCAAGAATGGGACCAACGACGACTAAAGAGAATGTTTCGAAGCGTAAGAAGTGTAGCCCTTCCACAAATTCCTGCAGATTTCAATGTGGGCCATCGACAAGTGTCAGCGTGTGAACCATTCTACGAAATATCATCGATATAAGTTTTCGGAGCCGAAGGCTAACTCGTGGGCTCTTAATGACTGGACGACAACCGGCCGGTGTGGCCGAGCGGTTCTAGGCGCTTCACTCTGGAACCGCGCGACCGCTACGGTCGCAGGTTCGAATCCCGCCTCGGGCATGGATATGTGTGATGTCCTAAGGTTAGTTAGGTTTAAGTAAGTCTAAGCTCTAGGGGAATGATGACCTCAGATGTTAAGTCTCATAGTGCTCAGAGCCATTTGAACCATTTTGAACTGGACGACACAAAGCTTTACACCTCGCCTGGACTAGTCAACACCGACATTTGACTGTTGATGACTGGAAACATGTTGAATGGTCGTACGAGTCTCGTTTCAAATTCTATCGAGAGGATGGACGTGTATGGGTGTGGAGCCAACCTCATGAATCCAAGGACCGTGCACCCTGCATGTCAGCAGGGCACTGTTGAAGCTGGTGGAGGCTCTGTAATGGGTGTCGGGCACGTACAGTTGCAGTGGAATTTGTCCCCTGATATCTCTAGATACCACTGTCGGGTGACACATACATAGGCATCCTGTTTGATCATCTGCTTCCATTCATGTCCATTGTGGACTCCGGCGAACATGGGCAAATCTAGCAGGCCAATGCGACATTCCATACGTCCAGAATTGCTAGAGAGCGGCTCTAGGACTTCCTCTGGCCACCATACTCCTCAAATAGGAACATTGTTGAGCTTATCTGGCATGCCTTGCAACGCGCTGCTCAGAAGAGATCTCCACCCCCTCGTACTCTTACGCATTTACGGACAACCCTCCAGCAGTACCTCAGACGTAGTCATGCGACGTCGTGTCGCGGTGCTTCTGCGTGCTCATGAGGACCGACCCTACACGATATTAGGCAGGTACACGAATTTCTTTGGCTCTTCAGGCAATTTACTAATATCTTCCTCACAGTCTTCCTGTCATTATCCCTGGTTTCTTGACTTTCTAGCATTGATCCTAAAATGAGTGTTGAATTACTGCCTTGTAATCAATTTTTACTTTTCTATAGAATGGCAACGACGACCTAGTATTATTATATAAATATTAATGTGTCGTATTTGGAGCAAGCTCCCTCTCACTACATGTCTGCTTCCCTCTGCAGGGATGAACCAAGCTAAGCATTTGCAGAGTTCTCGAGGTTTTTATCTGTGCCTGCCAACTGTGGAAATTCTCCAAAAGAACAAGGATTCATAACAGGGCTATGGAGAAAAACCAGGAGCTAATCTTGCGATTGCACTCCGGAAAGTCCAATGAGAATAAATTCAAATGTTTTTCAGGGTAATAGCTACAATAAATTTTGAGTACACCAGTTCAAATGAACTAAAACGTCACACCACTCCTTGATCATCTACAGTTTCAGCACACTATGGCGACCTTTTGTTCTCTTGGCGTCAGTTTGTTTCTCATCCCGCGAAGTCGCAGACTTCACCACATCTCTTCTGATAATGAGTTCCGGCTATATGTATCTTGTTTTGATCTTCATGGATAGTGTTCTTCTTAATTTACGTTTTTGTTCAAAGAAGTTACCGATACCTTTCGTCCGTTTCGAATGATTCTTTTTACAAAATGTTTGTCTGGTGAATTTCTGCCTCTCATTATCTCTAAGACTCAGCACCACCATTTCAGTCACACTGCAGCGAGAAATGTAAACAACAGATCTAATACGCGAATGACAATACCTGTGGTACTGTGTAGTAAAATTGAAGACGACAGATTCTATTCTTATTCAGGAAGTATTCCTATTATTTAACATACAGATTATTAAAATTAATGAAGGTGATCGAGGGATCTTGCCTATTTGGTTAAGGGGACATTGAATGTCCTATGCCGCCAATGTTCAATTATCGAATTATGTGACCCATTATCTTGGAAACTTTTTAAGACACCAACTTAGAATATTCCATAATTATTGAGTTCACCTTTGTAGATACAATGAACTAGAATTATTACTAAAATTGTATTGTAGAGCATGTTATCTTTTTCTTTTATCTCAAACACTCAATTTTTTGACACAATTTTGTAAATAAATGAACATTAAAAACATAACAACTTAGGATATTTTAATTATTCTAGTTCAATATGTGTTGAACTTCACATTTGGCATGCTGTGAAAAACGGGTCATTTATTGCAAAAAAAGTAGTTCAGAGTTATTGAGGTTTAAAACTTTTTTTATTACAAATTCTTATACAGCCTTACATTACTGCGTCTTGTATTCACTAGAATTGCACTGGCCCATAGTCTGTTTCTTCTACAGTGTCATAACACTCCAGTGCTTGGTTCCTCCTTTTCTTTCTTGCTTATTTTCTCATTTGCTGAGCAGCTAACTCTGCTTCACATACACGAAATTCATCCAGTTCCCGCAGTTCTTTAGGTGTGTTCTGTCCAAATCTTACTCCTAACTTCTCCAGAACCTTAAATCTTTCATAGTTCCCATCATTAAAAGTTATTATAGCATCAGACAGTGCTACCTTTTGGGTCGTAAGGCCAACAAATACATTTTTCGTCACACGACACCACACAATATTATAGAAGGACTCATTCACATTCAGGGTCTTCCCATGTAAACACTTCTTTAGTAGCGCAGGATTTGCCAAATCTCTGTAAATAGGTTTGATTGCCTCCGTTATTGCCAAGGAAGAAAATGTTTATGTGTAAATTCATGCAGGGTGCCAGAAAATTGAGCTTGCCTATATTTACACTAAGTGTTGGTGGAGGTGGACACAAAGCATGACATGGCTTTTCATCGGATGATATTCGATGAAAGAAAGTGCTCCATACAGCTCTTTTCATCTCCTCTAAGCCGGCCGCGGTGGTCTCGCGTTTCTAGGCGCACAGTCCGGAACCGCGCGACTGCTACGGTCGCAGGTTCGAATCCTGCCTCGAGCATGGATGTGTGTGATGTCCTTAGGTTAGTTAGGTTTAAGTAGTTCTAAGTTCCAGGGGACTGATGACCACAGCAGTTGAGTCCCATAGTGCTCAGAGCCATTTGAACCATCTCCTCTAAATTGTCACAGTTATCTCTAATAGCCTTCCCATAATATTCCTGTAATTAATTTACACACAACACCTATTCTAGCTCCAATATCTTCATAATGTTTAACTTCACCACCACAATGACAGCAAAAGACAGTTTCAGAAAGAACTTGTACAAGGGTTTGCAGATCAATAATGACGTTGTCCATGATATCATTATTTTTACCACTATCACCCGTTTCCAAAGTTACTCTCCTTTTCGAGGCACTACGGGGCGTGGTCACTTCAGAAACATTAATGTTGTTGAAACTTCCTGGCAGGTTAAAACTGTGTGCCGAACCGAGGCTCGAACTCGGGACCTTTGCCTTTCGTGGGCAAGTGCTCTACCAACTGAGCTATCCAAGCACGACTGACGCCCCGTCCTCACAGCTTCACTTCTGCCAGTACCTCGTCACCTATCTTCCAAACTTAACAGAAGCTCGCAGGAGAGCTTCTGTTAGGTTTGGAAGGTGGGAGACGAGGTAAAGCTGTGAGGAGGGGGCGTGAGTCGTGCTTGGGTAGCTCAGTTGGTAGAGCACTTGCCCGCGAAAGGCAAAGGTCCAGAGTTCTAGGCTCGGTCCGGCACACAGTTTTAATCTGCCAGGAAGTTTCATATCAGTGCACACTCCGCTGCAGAGTGAAAATCTCATTATCGTAGTTTCCTTCACTGCTAGCACACGAGTTTTCAAGTACTTACGAAGAAAATACAGGTCTCCAATATCTGTTACCAGCAAATTTGCGTTTCTTGAAGATACTTTTACGCTTAGTCATTTTATTTACGTATAAAAAGCAATAGAAGTTAGCTTTTTACAAAAATAGCCGATAATCACACTACTTTCAACGTAAACTAGAATCACAATAAAATGACTGATTTGTTTACTCGTAGTGCCAACTCCTGAGCGTAGCAGTAGGCACAAAACAAAGCAATTCACAGTCTTCTAGACTGTGTACTTCCCAAATTATGACTGCTCAACTGTGGCAGTATATGCGTAGCTGCAAAATTTGACAGTCGCATGTCAGCATTCAAAATATTATTTTAAGGTCCTACAATTGTCTGATTTTAATGTATTATATACCAAAATGTTCAGGGAAGTCCAAAGTACTATATGGAGTAGAAACCATAAAATGTCAAATGTCAAGGAATTGCACATACAATGTCCCCTTAACAGGTTGAATTATTTATTTCTAAAGGATATGAACTGAACTGAACATAGCTAAGCATAACACATCGATTATATTCCGCCTCACGGTTATATTGTTCCTGTTATTCATAAAGTGAAGTGTTCTGATTAACAGTTGACAAAGTTGAACAGTGTTGAACAGAGGCTGGTGACTTGACTGTGATTCTGACATTAAAAATGTATAACACGATATGAAAGACAGTGGTTGTGAACTGACCCTGAAACTACCTACCACATGGCAGTTAAATTGCACAGTGTCTGCTCCTGCTTTGAGTGCATGATGAAGCAAGGTGAATTCACTGTAAAGATGCTGCGAAATGCTCACGAAGCGCTTGTAGAAATCTCGAGGTGCAGTGCTGAGTGCGCCTCGTCGACGGCTCGAACGTCGGACCTCCTTCTCCTCTCGTTCGGATCCGCTCTCAAGTGCAGGCCCCGAATCAGAAATCAAATCTCTTTTCCAAGACTGAACTGACTACCCACCTCCGCAGTTCACGATCGAACCGCAAAGTTGCTCACTTTACATTTAAGTCCGCCAAAAACTCCATGTGTAGTTGGCGCCAAAAACCTAAAACCACGAATCGAAAGTTGGCGAAGCACTCCTGCGCCAATCGCCTCTCTCCATGATACGGGGAAAAATATTCCTACAGTCCTAATACCGCTCGAGGCATTGATATTTTGCACGTGTGAGAAACAGCGCGGCTCGTGCGTCCACGTGAACGTGACTTAAATTATTTCGCCGGCCTAGCTGATACCAGTCTTAACAGTAACCTTCTCAGGAAACAACCTGAGGACGCTTAACCAAATGGTGGAATGCGCTTCACCTTGGCCAGTAATAACTGCCGCTCCCGCAGTTCGTCGCAGTTCGGCGAAAGCTGTCATAAAAAGTTTGGCCTCTGTCGCAGGGACAATGCGCTATACACGCATTCCTTTCTCTCGGCTCCCTACAGCCAGCGACGACCAGTGGCTCAGTCCGAGCATCCTGCAGTGCCTTCAGCTTGGTGTGCGGAGTCGGCAGCCCTGGCCTCCCTCCGCTCTCCCTACACCTGCGACGTGCAGTGTTCTCGGGACTAGTACCGTTAAGCATCACCTGCCATAGCCGCGGCTGTCTGAGAAAACAGACCCTCGGCTACTCTAATGACTTCCTACGTCTACCTACCATTAAATTCTGCATCGCAACCTCTGTCAACCCTCTCTAATACCCTCACTGACCACAGAGCTTGTAATTATCGGTTCGACCGAACAAATGAAGTGGAACAGAGGCATGTCGAAAGGACTTGCAGTCTTTCACTCTTTCTTACGTATTCATATGACCAAACACTCAGTTTGCAAATTATGTTTGCAATTTTGCTTTCTACTTATGAGTATATTACTTGTTTCCACATTTTACTAGGTGCTATTTTAACAATGACAGTACTTGGATGTAAGGAAGTGGAGGTTACTGAGGGTTCACAGACTGTCAAGAGAAACTTTAAAAACATTTATTTGACGTCTGCAGCGTAAACACGAATCAAGCATTGCTGCACGGTTGTACCATGTTCTGTCACATTACTTAATTCTTAGCAAAAATGATTAGTTCTCGAAAGTTGTCTAAACGAGTAAACTTTGTTTTCAGTTGTATGTAGAACACTAGTTAACGAAAACTGTGACTTTTTTTTAAAAAAAAAAAGAAGAAATATATGCTATATACAGTCTTAGTAGGCTCTAACATATCACACAGAGCCTTGAGCAACTACACTCTAAACACACCAGTTTTACACAATGCAGAAAATTTATAAGGTTTTTCTTGCAATTAACGAAATATATAACAACCATTTAAAATATACACTCTCCTTTTAAGATAATCCTGATAATTAAACGCAATTTCCTTCTCAAACGCTACCAACACGTTTCTCCAGTCTCTATGCCAAAGCTCCAGACGTCACTCTTTTTCTTTCATTGTACACGAAGAAGACAACAAAATTTAACATAGTTTATCCAATTACCAATCGTCGACTACAGTAGAGCGAGACTCCTGCTTCCCTGACAGTCAAATTCAACCCGGATTGAATAGAACTGTAAGGCACTTCAGTTATGTTCGCGACCACGTCACACGGTAGGAGGTTCGCTTCACTGGTCATTGAATCTGCTGATTCCCCAGAGTCACGTACCGTGGGTCTCAGCACGCAGCCAAACCTCTGCTCCACGTTCCTCTGCACTCGCTAATGCCTTGCCAATCCATGCACGGTGATACACGATAGCCGATCAGCAACTAATGGGTCCAGCTTCAAAGTGTTGTTAAAACTTCTCTATTTAAACTAGACTGAACTGCGTGTGACTGTATTAGTCTATAATAAAACATGCATCTGACTGCGTATTTAACTGAACCAAACTTTATCTGACTGCATGAAAATATTGTTGGAAAATTAATACTCAAAATACACATCTGACTGCATGAAAGTTTAGTGGTAAAAATAAATGAAAGTCACCAACCTGCATCTGACTGCGTCTGTGGACTTAGCTAGTGCACTCCTTCCCGTTTAGCCGATAATAAAACATATATTCAACTCAGCCGTAGTGCAATGGCATAAAATTGTCATTCTAGATAACTTTACTCATTTTGGCCCTGTTTGTTACTTAATAAAAATTCTGTCCGGATCTGAATAATTTGCCAACTGTGCAATGGCATACAGATTATTTTACTCTGATAAATGAAATTACTAGCTTTACTCATGGGAACTTTACTTTAATGTACCTTTTGGTTCAATGCAAGCACAGGATGTGGAGAACGACATAAGGTGTGAGATGAAACTGTAATTTTATCTAAAAAATATTTATTGCTCAAGCTTTTAAGGCACATGTGAAAAACTAAACAAACTTCTATAGCATGGATTTACGAGAAAGTTTCACAAAACGCTTATTGCATCAACAATGGGATTTCTATCTAGCTTTTAAACATTATTTAACCAAAGAAAACCTATTTCATTAATTATTCTTTCTAGTTTCCCCAGGTATGTGCCGAGTTTCGCTCAATATATAGCTTACTATGTGCGTAGCGCCAATTCTTACTTTGATGCTGTCACGACCCGGCTGCCTCCTGCAGGCATCTAGCTCCGACTCGAAACACGTCTGCTGTCTCTGCGCATCTCCTCACCACTACTCAAACTTTTACCGCGTGCGCCTAGCTCTGTTAGCTGTCAAAGATCTTACTACTCGAAGATGTACTACTCGTCCAACCTTGCGGTTGGGAACTATCGACATTTTTCACTGGCTCTATCCTTTCAAGCTTCCATTCGGCCTCGCCACAAACTGCAGAGGACAGTGCTCTCTTTGCTGCGTGCCTCAGTGACCAGCGGCTTCCTGCGGCCTCCCTTGGTGACCACAGTCGCTTGCACACAGCCACTCCGGTATATAACTCAGCTGCCTCTGCTTCCGCTCTACAACACTCTGATGTCGATTACGTAGACCAGCTGCTTAGCCTGCACCTCTGAACAACAGCCGAAAAACTACAGCTCGACCCCGATCTAGCGAGGCCTATACTTCCACATTCTCCTTCCTCTGTGATAGCACTACAGCTCCTGATGGGCCTTGGCCGCTTCAACGATTTTCCTCCACATTTGTCGGTTGTTTGCTGCTCATACTTAAGATATCCCCTATCACGTCGTCATCTCAACTTCCTCTGAGTCTCCCTTTTTGCCTAGCTTAATGGATGGCACTTTTCGTCATTCACTTTGGAATTATAACCTGTGTCATTCTCTCCACGTGTTCTACCTATCACATTCGCTGTGATTTCACAAACTTTACTATGTCCAAATCTTGAATTAACACTCGTCATTCAGCGTTCTAGCTTATTCTCCTGCCCTTCCCCTCCCTCGTTGGACCATACATTTTCCATAGTATTTTCCGCTCAAAGGTTCTTCGTGCACTTTTGTCATATTCTGCCAACGTCCATACCTCTAATACATATATGATAACTGGACGGACTAGGAAGTTATACTTTACTAGTTCCGTTTTTCTTCTAACAAAGCCATTTAGGAAAAGACATTGCTCAGTATTTTTATAATTTGTACCCAGTATACTGCATATGCCCTATTTTTCTTTCTGCTTCCACTACCACTTACACTGCCTGGCAAAAATACACTGAAGAACCAAAGAAACTGGTACAGACATGAGTATTCAAATACAGAGATATGTTAACAGGCAGAATAAGGCTCTTCGGTTGCCAACGCCTGCATAAGACAACAAGTGTCTGGCACAGTTGTTAGATCGGTTACTGCTGCTGCAATGGCAGGTTATTAAGATTTAAGTGAGTTTGGTGTTATAGTCGGCGCATGAGCGATGGGACACAGTATCTCCGAGGTGGTAATGAAGTGGGGATTTTCCCGTAGGACCATTTCGTGAGTCTACCGTGAATATCACGAATCAGGTAGAACAACTAACCTCCGACAGTGCTGCAGCCAGAAAAAGATCCAGCAAGAAAGGGGCCAATGACGACTGAAGAGAATCGTTCAATGTGACAAAAGTGCAAGCCTTCCGCAATTTTCTGGACACTTCAATGATGGGCCATCAGCAAGTGTCAGCCTACGAACCATTCAACGAAACTGAACCGAAGGCCCGATCGTATACGGTTGATGACTGCACGACACAAAGCTTTACGCTTCGCCTTGGCCCGTCAACACATTGAACTGTTGATGATTGGAAACATGCTGCCCTGTCGAACAAGTCTCGTTTCAAATTTTATCTAGCGGACAGGTGTGTACACGTGTGGAGACACCGTCATGACTCCATAAACCCTGCATGTTAGTGGGGGACTATTGAAGCTGATGGAGACTGTAATGGTGTGAGGAATGTGCAGCTGGAGCGATATGAAACCCATGATACGTCTTTATACGACTCTGACAGGTGACACGTAAGTAAGCATCCTGTCTGACCACTTGCATCCATTTATGCCCATTGTGCATGCAGACGGACTTGGGCAATTCCAGCAGGACAGTGCGACACCCCACACGTCGCAAATTGCTGCAGAGTGGCTCCAGGAATGCTCTTCTGAGTTTAAACACATCTGCTGGCCACCAAACTCCCAGGACATGAACATTATTGAGCATATCTGCGATTCCTTGCAACATACTGTTCAGAAGAGATGTCCACCCCTCGTACTCTTACGGATTTATGGACAGATCTCCAGGATTCATGGTGTCAAATCACTCCAGCACCACTTCAGACATTAGTCGAGTCCATGCCACGTCCTCTTAAGGCACGTCTGTGTGTTCGCCGGGCCCTATACGATTTTAGTCAGGTGTACCAGTTTCTTTGGCTCTTCAGTGTATGAAGCACTAAGAAGTGGACTAGGAGAGGAAATGTCATAGTTTTAGAGGTATTGCATGCCATTTCATGCCCAAACTATCAAACTATCATGTAACATACTTTTATAAAGCAATGTGTGGGTCTTAGTGATCAGTTCTTTAATGAAAACTGCAGGAAATATTCACTACTGTCAATAATTTAACTAATAATTACTCCTTCTTCTCCTTTTTTCCTTATACCACGAGGAGCACCTGTTATTTATGAAACCTTGTTGATCTTCAGCCGATCAGCGAAAATAAGCTAACGTAGGGTGACTGGGGTGTAGTAAATTTTTGTGGTACTGAAAGCACTCTCTTCACGTGTATAGATCAGGGAAATGTCAATGACCCGACTCTGCACAGCAGGAACATGGAAGAGGGTACGCTGCATTCCATAAAAACAGCATCCTGCAAGACGATAAAAGGAATTCTTTTTCCTAGACAAGATGTGAAGGCATCTGCATCCTGCAATACGATAAAAGGGAATCCTTTTTCCTAGACAAGACCTGTAATCCAGATGAAAACAAAGAGCTTCAGACAGTGGGACCAGCCATTAGACGCTGCCATGCCACACAGGAGTACTCGTTTCTCTCTGGGTAAGAGTTACTGTGACTGGCTCACTGTAGTTATTTTTATAGAAGGCAGGTTGTCTCACGTGTGCCTACTTGAATGTCATTTGGTCGGTCATGGCTAGAAAGCTCTCATGTACTGGGAGAGACCTTCTGCAATCTCTCGCAAGCCACACCGTTATTGGTTAACCATGAGAAAACCTGTGAGAGTAAGGAATTGTTAAACTTGTTTATAAAATTATTACTAATGGGAACTCGCTAGGTATCTTTCAATTGGCCTGCGAGATTCTGGCACTCGTTGAACCAGGTGAGTTTCTTTCAGCAAAGTCAGACCACATTTTCTGCAATGAAACTGAAGAGTAGACTTGCTTCAGGTCGTGGGAGAGAACTGCAGACAGGAGTGTCTCCGATTTAGAGCAAAATACAGAAGACTTAGAATATCCAGCCGCTACTACAACCGTATTCTGCACTTACAGCGTTTACGGGTGGTGAGCATGAGCCATCGATGCAGCCACCGAGGCAGAGGGTACGTGCAGCTAGTTAATTTGCATCAGAGAATCATTGCGCAGATTTATCATTCACAGCCTGCTAGTTGAAACCATAATGAACTTTGATGTCGGCGTTGGTGCTTCTTCTTGCTTTTCTGGGGTTCTTTGTTACAATCGCTAAATATTCTCGCAGTCTAATTTCGTAGGCTTCCACGGCCAGCGTCAGTCGACATAAAAGTTTACTGGGCATGGTATCGCTTCATAATGTCTTCTGGGTCCCAGAAGAAGGCCGCTGCAACCGTGGCCGAAACGTTGGTTTTTCTCCAACAGCAGTAGTTCTATACATTATGACGCGATACCGTACCCAGAAAACTTATATGCCGACATTCTCGCAATCAGTGACCATATCTGGGATGTAGGTTCATGTTACGGTTTCGTGTGTCCTCTCAGTTGTGTGAAGGTTATATATAGTTGGCAAGTTACACTCTCTTGCCCTGTTATTGCAAGCGCATACACTTGATTCAGTTTGACGTATTACGGCAATAAATCAAATTGTTATAGGGACCTCTAGTTTCCTTTTGATGAATCCCTTCTACAATACCATGATAAGGCAAAACACTATGACCACAGCCCACCGGGACGTTAAATGCCGCCAGGCGTGGCTTTGTGGGCACGTGACGCGGTAACAAAAGTGTGTCAGTGGTACACGGATGGAGGTTCGAAATAGGGAAAATATGGGCTGCAAACGGGGAAATCCATTCATATAAGTGGCTTCGACAAAGGGCAGATTATTATTACGCACAGCCTGAGAACGAATATCTCGAAAACGGCGAAGCTGGTGGAATGTTCACAAACTATCGTGGTGAGCATCTACGCAAAGAGCTAAAAGTACTAGCACTACGCGCTAAATGGTTGGACGCCCACAAATCTTCTCAGAACGTGGGGTTCGGAGACTTGTCTCCTCTGTAAAGTAGGATAAATGGTGATATGCGGCATGTCTGCCGAAAAGGCACAACGCTTGTGCACGCTGTGAGATGGCTATTTTTAACGATAGTATTGGATCCGTTAATATTTGCAAAGGAAAATGATATATTTGAAGAACTGTGATCAGAGAAACAATTGTTAGTGTGGTGTCACCGCCAGACACCACACTTGCTAGGTGGTAGATTAAATCGGCCGCGGTCCATTTAGTACATGTCGGACCCACGTGTCGCCACTGTGTGATCGCAGACCTAGCGCCACCACAAGGCAGGTCTCGTGATACGAACAAGCACTCGCCCCAGTTGTACGACGACATTGCTAGAGACAATACGGACGAAGCCTTCCTCTCATTTGCCGAGAGACAGTTAGAATAGCCTTCTGCTAAGTCCATGGCTACGACCTAGCAAGGCGCCATTAGGCTTACCTACTTTGAGAGTTATAGTATAATTGTCTCAAGAAGAACGCTGTATTCATCACATAATAAAAGTTAAGTATAAAGCAGCTACGTACTTTTCTTGCTACCATTCAATAGTTATCCTGTTCCAGAATTGACGCCCGTCGGCGTGTGTGTACGCGTGCCTTCCTACCCGCTACCTCAAGTGGCGTAACAGTCTTGTTACGTCACTACAGTTAGGTGTCTGCGATGGCAGCGCTGTGGAGTCGCAGAATCTTTGACAGTCAGCAGCCGATAGCTGCAGTGTGCGGCAGGCGGATTTTTTTCGCTGAGTGTACAGTGTATGTAATGCAAGGACGCATTTTTGAAAATGTGTAAGTTGCAGATTTATTACGACGAGGAATGATGATTCAGAACAATGGTTGGATAGCATGCGGACTTAAAAACGTTTTGAAGTGGAGAAAAAGGTATTATTTGACGAGGTAATAAGTTTATTTTTAATTTTGTAGCCTTATATTGCTTTTCCACTTCACCCTCGTCACAGTTGAGTTTTTGATAATGATTCTATCGACTGATTTTCTCAGTTAACTTACTGTACCATAGAGGTTATTAGATTACATAAATTATCATATTAGAGTCTAAATTCTTTTCTTTGATAAGTTCCTTCCTAACTGAAATTTCAGAACTTAAAGGTTCGGTCAGGTGTTTCACCAGCATTCTGTGTCAAGATTATGAACCCAGTTTCCATGAAACAACTGTAGTTAGTTTTTAGCAGTATTTTTTAAACTGTTCTTGAGACTTGTTATGTTGCTGTTTCTGCCAGTACTCCATTTTGCAAGTGAGATTCACAATACGTGACTGTTTCGTTTCCTTTGCGCAATGTAGGTTATGTCAGTTTCTTTATTTTACCAGGGTCATACGTCACTGCACAAATTTTCGTGTGCATCAGGTTACATTCTACTACATTAGAGTTTGGCTTTCTTTCTTCTATATACAGAGCCGTTTCTTTTTTCAGACAGTTCTCACTGATCAAGTGTAGTGAGCGTGGAAATATTCGTTTTCTTATTTATCTGCTAATGAATGAGATCGGTTTTTATACACACAGGATTCTTTTCAATTTCATGTAAGTGATGTGTATTTGAGCTCACTAGCGCGATTATATTGTCAGTTCAAATTCCTAGTTTTGTATTTAGTATAATAGACGCTCAAGTAAAGGATGATCACTTACAACGCACAAGTGTTTCAGAGCACACCGTTCACCTTACACTGTTGAACATGGAGCTTCGCAGCAGACCATCCCTACGTGTTCACATGCTGACCCAGCGACATCGTCAATTAAGAGTGCAGTGGCAACCGGATTACCGGGATTCGACCATCGATTAATGGAAACGCGTCAGGTCTTCGGGTGAACGACATTTTTGTTACACTAGGTCGGTGGTCGTCTCCAAAAACGCCGCCATAGAGGTGAACGGCGGCTCGGAACGTACAACGCTCCACAGGCGCAGCCTGGTGGGAGCAGTATTTTGCTGTGGGAGACATTCTCCTGCCCTTGCATGGTATCTGTGGTAGTAAGCGAAGACTCGCTGACAGCTGCGAACCACCTGCATCCCTTCATGCTTGATGTCTTTTCGGACGGCGATGTCATCTTTCAGCTGTAAAACTGCTCGTGTCTTGGTGCTACAGTGGTCTGACAAGGGAACCTCCCCATCGCACCCCCCTCAGGTTTACTTATAAGTTGGCACAGTGGATAGGCCTTGAAAAACTGAACACAGATCAATCGATAAAACAGGAAGAAGTTTTGTCGAACTATGAAAAAAATAAGCAAAATATACAAATTGAGTAGTCGATGTGTAACATAAGACGCATGAAGGGCAATATATTCTGAGCAGCGCCGTGGTCTCGTGGTTAGCGTAAACAACTGCGGTAGGAGAGGACATCGGTTCAAGTCTTCCCTGGAGTAAGAATTTTAACTTTTTTATTTTCTAGCAATTGACGTGTGTCAATTATCAAAGTTGAGGCACTCACACAATCAACTTCTCTCTCGAAAATTCCAGGACATGTTCAGATTTGCTTGGACATATACATGATTTGACGGTCTACATACGGAAAAAATTGGAAAACGTTAGAAACATATGTTTTGACAGAGCACAGGGAAAACTGTGTGCCTGTGAAACTGTTGCATTCATTTGTTGCAGTTTATGTGACAAACTCTTATGTTTTCATCACTTTTTTTGGAGTTATTCTCACATCCACAAGAAAACCTAAATTGGGCAAGGTAGAAGATCTTTTTACCCATTCGCCAAGTGTACAAGTTAGGTGGGTCGACAACATATTTTTGTCATGTGACGCACATGCCGTCACCAGTGTCGTATAGAATATATCAGACGTGTTTTCCTGTGGAGGAATCGGTTGACCTATGACCTTGCGATCAAATGTTTTCGGTTCCCATTGGAGAGGAACGTACTTTCGTCTACTAATCGCACGGTTTTGCGGTGCGGTCGGAAAACACAGACACTGAACTTATTACAGTGAACAGAGACGTCAATGAACGAACTGACAGATCATAACTTTGCGAAAATAATTAAAGTAAAATTTTCAACCGACGGAACACTTGAACCAAGGACATCTCGTTCCGCAGTCGTTCACGCTAACCACAGGACCACTGCGCTCCTGGGCTGACACTCTGCTTGATATTGCTTATCTTGCACATGGACTACTCAGTTTGTATATTTTACTTATTTTTTCCATAGCTCCACACAACTTCTTCCCGTTTTCTCGATTGATCTGTGTTCAGTTTTTCAAGGCCTGTCCACTGTGCCAACTTATAACTAAATCTGAGGGGGGTGCGATGGGGAGGTTCCCTTGTGAGGACCATTATAGTGAACTCAAGTTGATGCCTCGGCGAAAAATTTCACCTGATGCAAATCCTATGGAACCCATCAAATGAGCGGCCCGTTTTTGTGCGAACACATGACCTATGCGTAACGTCTAGTGCTACACACCGCCACAAATCTGCCATCGCACTGTCGGATCCCTGATACGCAGCGTCAGTGATGCATTTCGTTCCAAAGATGGACAAACAAGGTATTAAGCAGGTGGTCATAATGTTTAGGCTCACCAGTGTATGTCTGTGGGAGGTGTGGCAACCAAATTTCAAGCGTAAATGGGCCATCCCTAACGAATCTCTTTTAATAAAACTTTATTCAGCGTGGCACTGTTTCTCTCAAATTTGCGTGATCTCATGGAGAGCTTCGCTTCCTTGCAGTCGGTGGGGCATCGGATCAGTAGCACGTTGCGGGTATACTAAACAGCTCAGCTGACTCCTCACAGAGCGTATGTGATGTATTATTACTGACTACAAATTCGACTGAGATTTAGAAAGAACGTGACGGCTTAATCCCAGTTATCAGTATAGCTTGTACTCCCTCTGCCGACCACGGATACTGCGATGTGGTTTGAAAGGGTGACATAAAGCCATTGCATCCTATCCTTAGCCAAGCCGGCCCACAATTGTTGAACTTGGTCCTTAAAATCTGGAATCCTGGTTCTGGGCAGAGTTGATGTCTGAGATGGTATTGTACATATTCTACCGGAAACAGACTTGGGGATCTTGCTGGCCACAGGAGTACATCAACATCACGCAGCCAGTTACTGAAGGCTCGTGTCATGTTTAGATGAAAAACGCCCTTTCGTAAATGGCACCATAATACTGCCACATGAGAGGTAACACATGAGGAAGCCGGACCCTCACAGTTCCTAAATTCAAGTTGTGCCTTGCACTTATTCCCGGTGGCTCCCTATACCACGATGCAAGGAGTAACATCCCTGTGCCCCTGCAAAATGTTGGATGAACGAGAGCCCTCCCCAGGTCGCCAGCATACTCGCCGTTGACAGTCATCTGGGATGTTACAGAATCGCTATCCTTAGGCGAACAATGCGATGCCATTCACCACCAGTCCATGCTTCCCGATCACGGCACTATTCCATTTGTTTTGAGGTGTTAACAGCAGCCGACTTACAGAACGGTAATTCTGGAGTCGGACTGCTCCTGGACTTCTGACAGTGACGTTGGGTGATACAGAACGGTAAAGGGAACCCACTACTTTTTCTCGGGTGGTAAGCGCAGGTGTTAAAAGGTTACGATGTGCTCTGCAGTATCGCGCTTTTCCCTGGTGATTGCCTCCCGCGGTTAAACAGAATCTTGACGTCGAATATTAAATCCAGCACAACCGGTGGAAAGTACGTGAAGGGTGTTGCGGAGGGAGGAAACAGTGCATTAGTTGTAGTGATGCAGAAATGAAACGATTTATCTGACGTCCAAAAGGGTAACATCATTGGCTTTCGGGCCAAGGATGGAAGCACTTCAGGGATGGCTAAATTTGTAAACACTCCAGTAGCGCAACTAAGTATCCACTCAGTGCTGACGGGTGGACTTTCCAGATGAATCATGTTACATGCTCCAGTGGGGCAGATCGCCTTTGCCGTGTACAGTCCTGCATGAACTGCTGGAAGAATTCAAAGGGTGGGAGGGAGTCTTATGGTCTCTGAAAAGTTTTCGTGCCTTCCCTTCATTTATGATGGCGTACTGTTCAAGAAAAGTATGCATCTCTCCTTGGGAATCGTATTCACCTCTATGTGCAGTTTAGTTTTCCTCAGGACAATGCAACGTGTCACACAGCTCGCAGTGTATGTGCGCTAGTCGACGAACACCAGGATTAGTTTAGCGTACTTCTCTTTTTAATTAAAAACCAATCGAGAGTCTGCCTCGAGCGGGCAGTTCTCGCCATGGTTTCTCGACCTTCCACAAGGCCATTGACCCTCTTCTTGCACGTTTCGCAGCCGTCTGCGCTGCAGATCGTGTTTATTCAGCTTTCTGACGGGTGTTCACATTTATGTGACTGGACTCTAAATACTCACGCAGCAGACTTTTCTACAAGAGTAGCAATGTCTTACGAACTCCGCCTTTAACCTGTTCCTATGTGAGCAAACATAACGGTAATTTTGAGTTGTTCTCTCGGGTCCTCTCAGATCCTTACTGCTTTAACATTCATTCTGCTGTTATAATATGTTGGTCACTCGACAAGTATTGGAAACCGTACCCTCTCGAATGAATGTCTAATGTTTCAGTAACTGCGTCTCGCTCGATAGTATTTACCCAGGTATTCTTTCAGGCGAAACTGGAAGTTCCAATTGGACATCGGTGAATAGCAACAGAAAAAAAATTCTGTAATTTTACTAGATTTAACTGCCATAGGACATTCCATGCAAGATGGTGAAAATATACAAACAAGTCTAAGAAGAAGATGCCGTTCAACGGAAGAGTTGACGAAACTGCAGGATGCATTTCTGGGTCCTAATGCTCACATGTACTTTTGTTACTATTATCGTTTCTGGTTTTGTTCGAATCTTATTCACTTCATCCGGAAGGAAACCGAGTGGGTTTCATTTCCACAGTAGTACCAAAGCTTTTACATCGTGAAGTCTTAATACTGATCTTTTAGCCAGCTTACATTTCAGAACTATACTGACGACAATACAAACGATATTAAACTTTTTTCAAGGTAGGCAGGTATTTTTGTAGCATATTGCCTACCGTAGAATGTGGTAATTAGAGTGTAACGTCCCTTCTCAAGGTAGGCATAAATGTCACACAGTGTATTTTCGTAAGCTCATTATCCTTAAAATATGGTATTTTAATCCTTCTATAAACAAACTTTTGTGTATCTACATCTGCATTCCTCCTTCCAGGTGCTTAGAATATCTGATACCGGGCGCACCAAAATACACGAGGAATGGAACGTTTTTATCCTTGTAATGTGAACCTTATTAGCAGCTGCAGATGTGACAGCCTCGCCTCATGTAACTGCGTGTTATATCCAGAGTCACAACTGTAGTCTAATCTTTACGGCCACTGATAAAGGAATACTTTCAAGATAAAACTGACAAAGACGAACTTTTACTACAAGTTCGGACGGGTTACTTGAACAGCTTGAGAGAGATAAATAGCGTACATATAAAAAATGTTATTCTTTAAGTCTCCAGAAATCTTGGTACAAGCGCATTCGACAATGAGTTCTGCAACATGTTCGAAGATCAAGAATAATAAATATTTTATTTGGTATGCCTAAGTCACATTCATACACCAGCTCAGCAGGTGAAAATTAAAAACAATGTTTTCCTGAAAGACCACATCAATACGAAACAGCTATTCTGTTTTGCATCCATAAGTATTATAAATCTCCTTCTAAAAAAAAAATGGCGCTGAGCACTATGGGACTTAACATCTGAAGTCATCAGTCCCCTAGAACTTAGAACTACTTAAACCTAACTAACCTAAGGACATCACACACATCCATGCCCGAGGCAGGATTCGAACCTGCGACCATAGCGGTTATGCGGTTCCGGACTGAAGTGCCTAGAACCGCACGGCCACCGCGGCCGGCAAATCTCCTTCTAAAGAACTGGACCGATTTAAGCCCTATCACTTACTGTCTGAAAAGAATCGCTGTGGGGTTCGAATCAAATGGGTGGGGGTAAAAAGCAGCATAGTCTATGACGGACGCGTAGAGTTACTTTAACCTTCCAGTAGTTGAGAATGAGAGCATGTACTTTACACGTTATTTAAAATTATTACGAACCTTTTTCTCCCTGATAACCCCCCCAAAATGATGAAAAGAATAAATTGTACCGCCACCGACATATCCACTGTTTATACAGTAAACTGCTGCATTAAGCATGCTTTATAGTTTTGTTATTTAAACGAATATATTTATTCTTCATAAATAACATTTAATCGACAAAATATACAAAAACAGAAATTAAATTTTTAATAGTCTTACTATTAACTGTATTCGCGAACATTTTGAACACAGTGTTTGAGCCATGGCTGGCTCATGTTATGGAATGGATTAAACCTTCATTGCGATTCTGTGTGTAGTCTCTCACGGTTATCGCGATTTTGTTGTTAACCTCTACTTTCGCAGGTGGCAGCAGCGGTGTGTATCGATATTCGCACCTTTGACTATCTTTGACCTGGCGCTTATAATTTCCAGCTGGGCAGTTTGGGACCAGTCGGTCGGTTGGTGTGGAGCAGCGAGGAACTCTCGGCTGGGCGTTGTTTAGCAGGGCCGGGTGGCGGTCTCTACATGGTGTCGAAGTGTGTGGCGCTGTACCTATTGCTACGAGGTCCGTGGCTCACCGACCCTGGACACGAAAGTTCACTTTTTATTTAACCTAACAGCAAGTCAAGACTGTTCACATTGTGTCGTTTGGACTTTGTTGTCAGCTGTTGGGATACTCCCGTGAGCAACAACGTGGTTTTCAAGTATGAATATTCTAGCCACCCTCCCGTGGAGTTTCACAGTATTTAGTTATTTGAACTAAATGCCTTGTGGCCGTTAACGTTCCGGTTTCTTTCCCTGGCCGTTGGCGTAAATTTCAGGCATTGCAGTTTCACTATTGTGTTGTTGCTGTCCAGCACGGTGTTTAGTTTGACAGCTTTAGGTGTGATTGGTTGCGGTCGCCAATATCTTCTACGTTGTTCCGTTTAACTCCCTGTTGTGCCCTGGTCGGGTGAAGTGGAAGTTATTTTGTCGGTGGTCCATTTACTGTTGGTCGGTTTGGTTGTCGTCGGATCGTGAATGGTTGGCCTGACTGCTTGATTCACCTAAGCGAGTGTCAGTGTTTCAATTACAGGCCGACCCTCGAACATCTAAACGCCCTTCGGTGTATTGCCCGCCTTTTTTTTAATTTGTTGTTGTTCTTTTTACTTTTATGGCTTCTAGCCGATTTTTTTAAAATTAAAGTTGTTTTGTTCTTAAGGCCTTCAGCCTAGTTGAAAGTAATGTTTCATGTAAGCCCTTTGGCATTTTTAAACTTTTGGTGTTGTAGAATTTTAAGTCTTGGGCCTTTAGCCGATTTTGAGTTTGAGTTATTTTGCTCTTAAGGCCTTCAGCCTAAATGAAAGGACTGTTTCACGTAAGGCCTTTGGTATTTTTTTTTTAAATTAATCTTATGGAGTTTTAAGTGTTAGGCCTTCAGCCGATTTGATTTTAAATTGTTTGCTTCATCCTAACTAAAGAACTGTTTTAAGATAAGGCTTTCCTGTTAAATGTCTTATTATGATTGCGTTTTAGTTAATGGCCTTCAGCCGTTTTTAAATTAAAGTGGCTTTTAGCTGGTAATTAAGTCCCAAGGATTAAAGCTGTGTGTTTTTTAAATAAAAAAAAACTTTCGGGATCTTGTTATGTTTGATCAAGTAATAACATTGTATGTTCGATTGTAACTTACAGCCCTTATTTTGGCCCCTTTCCACAATTTATACTGTCCGTCCTCTCCTGCGGGATTAGCAAGGCGTCTCAGTGTTCACACACTGGTATATTACAGAATGTACCAGCCAAATTATATCAATGTATGACACCTAGTTGAACAGACAAGACGTCAAATACTGAGATGTGCGCAAAACTGTGACATCATCTATCATTATACATGAGATACGAAGTCATAAACATTGAACTGTTTGAAATACGAGTACTTTAAGCATATGTGAATTGTAATGGACAAGTGTGTATCGAACAAAGCCACAGGTAAATGGCTCTTCCTAAACCCCAGAAACGATTTCAACCGAACTTCGTACACATATTTGTTACAATCTGTAATGAAATACTGTGTGGGTTAAGAACCACCGCTGTCCTGTTGGGACGAGGCTGATAGCGTAGAGAGATGTAGCGGCAGAAGAGACAGACAGACAGAGAGAGGGAAGGAGGGGATGTACACAGAGGCGAGAAGGAGATGGACAGAGAGAGTGGGTGGGGGAAATGGACATAGGGAGGGGAAAGGAGAAGGTGTACAGAGGAAGGAAAGAGTAGAAAAGGGACAGAGACAAAAGGAGGAAGAGGTAGGCAGAGAGAGTTGGTAGGATGAGATGAATAAAGAGAGGAGATCGGTAGAGAAAGCAGAGAAGAGGAGATAGACAGAGAAAGAAAAGAGGAGATTGGCAGGAAGGGAAAAAGCGGAGGAGATGGGCAGAAAGGGGGAGGAATGGACAGTGAGAGGGGGAGAAGACACACACAAGGAGGGGAAGAGGAGATGGAATTGGAGGTAGGGAGGAAAAGATAGAGGGAAAAGCAGATAGACAAGGAGCTAGGAGGAGAAGATTGTCAGAAAGTGAGGGTGGAGAAGGTGGACAGAGAGAGGTGGTGCAGTATAGTAGATGGAGGGACAGAGTGTGAAGGTACGGTTGGACACAAAGAGGGACGAGGAAGAGATGGACTAATAAAAGATTGGAGACAATACATACCCGGGCAACGCAGGACACTCACCTTGTTATTGTCACAAAAATCCTTCCGGAAGAAAATAAAGACACAATATACCCTCAACAGCGCAAAGCAGATCAACGAAAATGCTGACTGAAATACGTCACAGACAGGTTTACAATAGCACATCATTTTGTCGCGTTACGAAGCCATAAAATACAGAAAAATTAGGACTTGAAATAAATATGAAAAATAGAACAGCCAGACGTCTATTTACAGAATAAATGTTACCGAATAATAAATGAATGAAAGAATTTTTGTTTAGATGTTAAACGTGCAATGGACAATTCAATCATCGATAGGATTTTCCATGTACGAAATTTGTGAAAGTTAATGCACCGTCATAAAATGTAGCATCGGAAGATAAACAGTCGGAAAACACTGATCATAAGTGATTTTTTTCTTAAATTCTCTGTATTAAAAGCCATACACTGTAACCAGATTCCCTTTAAGTAAAGAAACTGGTCCTGGTTAGTGTGATAGTGGTCATTAAAAGTTTCCTCCGTGATTCTCGAATGAACTGCTGATCTCTGTTACCCCAGATCAACTGGTACTCTCTACAGCTCCTCATTCTACGGTAGGCAATGCTCTGTAAAAATACTTCGCTTGTTGTTGAGCATACTCACGTTTCCGTCTTGTGAACGAACTTCATCATCAAAAGAACCAACTGTGACGAGTTTCAAGGCGCTCTTATAGCGCACACAAATCAACAGCGCAGCAAGCCACCCTCTCCCCCTTATACTCCGGGGAGAACTGAAGTACTTAATTAGTATTATAAGGATCAACGTGGGAGCTTTTGTTCAGCTGCCGACAAAAGAAGTTGCTGCCGAAGCAGAGAACTTTGGTGACGAAGGGGTGGTTTTCAGATGAGGGTGCTGGTGAAGGGATACTGCGTATTACGCCGGCAGCCTGGAATGTAAGTACCGACCGATAACACACAGGAACAGTTTCAAACTTTGCAAAACTGCGTCTTTTTGGATATTTACTTATGTTCACAGCCAAATAATACACCAGTATGACAGAGAGAAAATTTTTCTAAAATACTTCGAAAGCAGTCACTCTGTCATAAGAAGCTACACAAGCCGAAATTACTCATTACAGACCACAACAAGTGCAGGTATCAGTTTCGAGAATATATCGAGATGAACTAAATTATAAGGGGCAGTCAAATGGGAACGAGAAAGATGGGGACAAAAATTAAGTAACCTATTTATTATTTCAAAAATAATTATCTCACTGTGAGACAATGACGTCAAAGCTTTCATGGGAAAATGTTTGCCGCAGCATGGCGAACCATGGTTGTACCCATGGATTACCTTTCGTTCTGAAGCCATTCCTCGGGCAGGTATGTCCCTCTTCAGGGCTCTAAAAACATGCAAATCGCCTGGGAAGAAATCGGAACTGTGTGGGCGGGCCTATATGTTGCCAAGGTTGTTTCGACTACGCCGCAGAAGTTTCGCTGGGAAACGCTTACACATCCGCCACACAGTCACCGTTTTTCCTTGTGTGGTTTCCCTATTTCCTTGTGGTTGTCGATTTGCTTCGGAGGAAAAGGTGCACGCCTGGGTACGATCTCGGATCCGTCTCCTAACAATACCGACCCTAGAGTCCGGTCAAGAAGAATATATTGCTTATATAATAATGCAAACGAAGAATCCGCATATCTAGTACTATCTGCTTCGTAAAAGCCATGTAGAAAGAGACGGGAAACAGTACTGTAGAATAGCAGTTCCTACAATGGTTTTCCATTAGCCAAAAATAACTTTAATATTCATCTTTATTACTCGAGGAAACTGCGTCTCAGCCTATAGTCGATATGTATTTCAGGATATTATTGTTGAGGTCTATGTTTTCAGGGTTACAGTGAATATGTTAATTGGCAACAGAAACAACATTGTAACTTATTGCCATATGCAACGTGTCAACAATTAACTGCACGTGATAAGCTTCCAGATGTTTGCTAAAAAGAGTCACATTTAAAGAAACACTGATTTCACATCTGATGAGACTGTATTGCTTTTCAGCTACATGTTTCATTATGAGTTGTAGAATTAGTTAAAATGACGGTCATTTTCCGCAGTAATCAGCGCAAAAACATGAAGCTCCACTCCATTATCTCAGCAAGACTGCATTCAACGCTTCTCTACCAAAATTGCACGAAGACCGTCTCCCAAAAAAGTAGTTCAAGAGTAAAAACTCTTTGGTGCAGAGCACCAGACCTGTTTTTGGAGAATTAGTGTCTACATGTTCCAAAACTGATAGGTAAGCAAATTAAATCTTGTAAATGTTTTTCCTGCAAATTTGAGTTAACATTTATCTAGGAAACATCAATCGAGATATAAACAAAATCTATAAACATAAAAGTTGGAACTGACATGCTGAAACGACTGTTATTACGTTATTAAAGGAAAAAATATAATTAATAGGATTATTATTGTTCATTAAAATCAAAGATACAAATGGATTTACTTTTTTTTACATAAGATGGGAAAAATAATGAAATATAAAATAAATATTCTGAAACAATATTTCGATCTCAAAGGGTATCTTTTTTAGCATAGATTTACAATTTTTTGAAATAATGTAGAAGGAAAATGGACAGAATCATAATTTTCGATTATCAATACATATATCCTAATGCATGATTGAACAGATTTCCCTGTACTACAGAGTCATTTATGTATCCCCAACAGAGATAGACACACACACACAATGCTATGCATTTTTGATGCATTGAATTGCGTGTCACCATGGAACATAAGTGTTTATAGTAACATTATTTGTCGCTTATATTTATTTTTTGCCATTAAAATTCTGAATTGGAGGTAAGCTGTTTGTTTGATATTTTAAGATTTCTTGTAACATGTGAATATAGTAAAACCAAGCTGTGATATAAACTAATACAGGTTGATAATTGGTACCAGTGTAATGCTTTGCATATTTTTTCCACAATTCAGCAAGTATCATAATGACGTAAAAGTCGAAGTAAACATTTTTGGAAGATTTAATTTATTTAATGGTTTAACAGAAAATATGTATGGAAGACCTAATTAGGACTCTCTTGAGTTCAAAGTAAAAGAAATAAACAATAATTTCAAACATTTACAAACACTTTATAAATTATTGTTACATTTAATATTTATATATAAACCCATGGGTTTGCACATAGTTACATTAATAGTGAATATACATATACATTCATTACTTTTATCATTTCTTCTCCAAAAGATATTTAGTCGCCTTTATCATCCTGTGATTTCATGACTGTGGAGAAATGAATCAGGAAGTTCCTTCAAAAGACAGTTAAATGTTTGAGATGATGTTACGTCACTCTCTCCCTTCTTCTCAACATACAGCTAATCATTTGTTTCATTTCATACATATTAGACTCTTGACAAACGAGACTAGAGGTTTGTTGTAAAACAGTAGGAAAAAATGAAGATAATTCTTGCATGCAAAATTTAAGTTCACTTATGCTGATGCAGTTCATTCTATTGTAAATTTTAGAATGCCATGAATCAGTAGAATTAAATTCTAAGAAAAAACCTACAGCCTCTAACCTATGAAAAATGAACATGCTTTAGAAAGCGATACCAAAGAAGTACAAAATGAAAACTGGGGCATTTTGTACTTTTTTGGTGTCGCTTTGTAAAGCATGTTCATTTTACATAGGTTAGAGGCTGAAGGTATTTTCTTAGAATTTAATTAATGCCAAACCACCTCCTCTAAGATCATGCCTACTCGGCGGTGCTGGTCTTTCGAATCGTCCCCTACGGTTCTCGGAGTATGGGACACCATCATCGTAATCATCATCATCATTATGAAAATATGAGATTTGCTCTTTTTACTTCAATTATAATGTAGCCACGAAGTTTTCTAAACATTTTTTCTGACCTTAACCATAATACAGTTTTATTTATTTGAGTTGTACCTTTTTCAAGGCACTTGAAGTCCGAAGATTATGCTCAGGTATTGTCTTTTCATAGACACCTAAAAAATTGTATTCAGAATTTTACGTAAATAATCCTTATGATCTCTCCTATCACAATACTGTGTCATCACAATAAAGCTATGAACTGAAACTCACATATCAGACCTACTGCAAGGATCTCATACAAACCTTCGCCATTACCAGACATCGAAACTTTACTCCAGTGGGTACTACAGGATCACTGCAGGGGAGACCCCTCTCATTGTGGCTTTTTGCCTTGTCCTTAGAACCTCTGCTTCGTTGTATTGCTGCTCAATTAAGTGGGTGGAAGATATCAGGAAATACTTTCTCGGTGCCGGCCAGTGTGGCCGAGCGGTTCTATGTGCTCCAGTATGGACCCGCGCGACCGCTGCGGTCGCAGGTTCGAATCCTGCCTCGGGCGTGGATGTGTGTGATGTCCATAGGTTAGTTAGGTTTAAGTAGTTCTAAGTTGTAGCGGACTGATGACCTCATATGTTAAGTCCCATAGTGCTCAGAGCAATTTGAACCATTTTTTTTACTTTCTCGGTACCAGCTTAAGCGGATGATGTTATGTTATTGCTACCTCATGTCGATGATACACACTTGCTCAAGGACATATTGAATTCCTTTGTTCTCTCTCTGGGGCCAACATTAATTAACGTTGTTGTTCCATGGATAACGATTGTTGCTCGCCACAAATCTCTCGGAATTACCATGGATCACTGCCCGATGAAAATGGCTGCACTAAACCGGCCAGAGGTGAAGAATCTAATTCAAGGGGCAATGAACGCCGTCCCCTTAGTCTTCTTCATGAGGTGCGAATCTTAGATTCCTGTATTTTCAGCAAAGTGTACTACGTTGCACCAATATTCTCGCTCCCCGCAATGATACCGAGCAAATTGATGAAAATGTCCTGTCGTTTCCTTCAGACTTCCGTATGATGCGGTTGCAAAGCCCCGTCCCCTTGGAGGGTTGGGACTTGCCAACATAAAAGTGAAGGCTTCAGTATTTTTTATACGGCGTACCGTTTTACCATGTACTCGAGCAACTTATTTTACTCTATTTCGCTTATTTATGTGTCTTAGACCAGCCAGTCTCACCCCATCTACCGATGTTGACCGGATCAACTCTAAATTGGGGTTCGTACGTGAATTTTATATTACAATAAGCTTTCTGGGAGCTGACATGTTATCAGTGGCACGTCTTACCACCAGATCCTTGCTTTCTCTTTGGGGAGTACAATCATCCGTCTCCCCATTTGGAATGGCCGCGCTATTAGTATACTGGAGAACAGTGTGGTTTCATGTTAGTGTTCCTGTCTTCCCTACCGAAGTCGCCTCATCGTGGTATAGGGTCATTCACAATCTGATCCCCACCAACGAACGCCTCCATCGCATTGGTCTTAATCCTACTAGTCTTTGTGACACATGTCATCAACCTGATACATCACCTCACAGGTCTCTCTCTTGTCGACGAGGACAATGGCACTGGATTCTCTGACAACTGGCTTTCCTTACTCGATCAGCAGAAGCTACTTTCTCGGTTGATCTTCTTTTGGGTCCACACTTCTCCGTTTTCCCTCGGACCAAGACTGATTCGATCGTATGGCTCCTCGGACACTGTGACCACTGAGTAGTCGGTTGTGACGACAATCCCGAACCCTTGTTTTTCACCAATATATGGTGAATGCTCAATTGAAGTGGCAGAGGCTTCCAGGTTATCGTGTTTTATTCGATAATATGTTGCACCTTGTTTTTAATCGTCAAGGAATTATGTAGCTTTTTTTTGTTTCCTCTGGAGCTTTCTCTTATTCTCTTCTTCCTACGGAAAAAATTTGTTTCTTTTGAGTCCAGGAATTGTTGAATTTTTGTGCACCAAATTTTATTTTCAGGAAATAAATAACAACAAAAATAAAACAGAAATTTAGGTAACTATAAAAAAGTGAAAAAAAGTGAAATATCAAAGCACGCCCTAGCACCATACTGCCTACCTTGTCTCCACCCGGCATGCATATAGGGTTTGTCACTAAATGTGTTTGCCTCTGTAATTTACGGACAAACAGGCGACGGAAATATTCATGGCGGTAGGTCACCATTAGAAACATTAAACTTTCTGCGGAGCTATGAACATAGTTTATTGTGTTATTATCCAAAGAGCTACAGCAAATAGATACAATTTTTAAATGAAAAATAGTTGTCTGTATCATGCACTGGAATTAGTAACACCAGCTGTTTGTGTATCAATTTAAATTTTGTAAGTAGGCTGTTTATGTTTTCTCTATGTAAGTAGGCTGTTTATGTTTTCTTATTGGCAACATTACGTAATAAGTAGGCTGTTTATGTTTTCTCTATGTAAGTAGGCTGTTTATGTTTTCTTATTGGCAACATTACGTAACGCTCAATATGAAAATCACTGGCTGTGCCGTGTGCAGTTTGTGGCTGCTTTGCATTGTTGTAATACTCGCCATTGTAGTGTTGGGCAGCGGCAGCTGGATGTGAACAGCGCGTAGCGTTGCGCAGTTGGAGGTGAGCCGCCAGCAGTGGTGGATGTGGGGAGAGAGATGGCGGAGTTTTGAAATTTGTCATGAACTGCTATATTTATATATGATGATATCAAGGTAAATACATTGCTTGTTCTCTATTAATATCTTTCATTTGCTAACTATCCCTATTAGTAGTTAGTGCCTTCCATAGTTTGAATCTTTTATTTAGCTGGCAGTAGTGGCGCTCGCTGTATTTCAGTAGCTTGAGCAGCGAAGATTTTTGTGAGGTAAGTGATTTGTGAAACGTATAGTTTAATGTTAGTCAGGGCCATTCTTTTGTAGGGAATTTTGAAAGTCAGATTGCGTTGTACTAATATAAATATTTTCTGTCTACAGATCGAGCATATAATAATTTTTTTCAAAAAAATGAGGGAGCACAAAGCGACATTTACCTTCACAGGAACTGCATTCATAATTTTCTTTTCAAGTACTTGGTAATTGCTTTTGTAGAATAATTTGTGGTGCACCACTTTAATTACATAGATATTAAGATGTGAATATACATTTCCCTTATCTGCATTGTTGTTTTTACTGTAATATTTTTTCTTCTTGAGCTATGTCATGTTTAGATATAAGCTGCTGTTTGCCAGGCATAGTGCTACTGAACTTTAATTTGTGTTACTCTGCTAAGCCAATTTTACTACTCATTGATTTTTCATGTTGCTGCACATTGGCTCATATTAGTTCTAATGTTGCATTGCTTGGTAATTTAGATTTACTGTAGCTTGCTTTGCAATTTTCCAATTTTTTGGTCATTGCTGTTTGTGTTACTTATTTTGTGCTGCTGCATTGCCTCGTCCCTTAGTTTAGCATCTGAGCTCAGTAGATTTAAGTTAGCTTAAGAGGGGGTAGCCTCTAAGAGAATGAGTTGCGATGAATTGGAAGAAATGCATTGAGAAAACAGGTTTAGGTAGGATTTTCTTGGAAATAAATGTTGAGGTAAGAAATGTGTGAACATATAAATACAGAAAGCATGCTTAGATAGAATTTTTTTGGTGGAAACAAAGGATGAAATAAGAGGACAGATATATGAAGTTTTGGGTTGGACTGCAGTACCAAATGTTACACTGAAAACGAACCCTGCCCTTTCCTATTGGTGTTATCCCACTATGTGTTTGTGTACCCTTGTGTATTTGTTTTCTTCCTGTGTCTGTGTAGTTTCATAGAATTTTTTCTTCTTTTAATATTAAGCTACATTCACTGTTATCCTCGAATATAATTGGCATTAATAATATGTTATTTACTTTGTAAAGATGTTAGACATTATTAATTCTGTTCTGTTCAATGCTCATGTGTGAAGTTGATGTTTCAAAAGTTATTGTGATCCTTTATGTATGTACTCATGTCATAATTCCACTGATGTATATGTTTATTTCTATTCTTTTGTAAAGCCTGTGTTACTACAAATGTTATCTGTATTGTTATGTTCTTTAATGATGTATTTTGTACCTTTGTAATTGTATTTTCATGTTGCAAATTTATAATTGTACAGACACCAGTTCTTCAAATTAAGTTACATTTCACTGCACACGTTTCTGTTGGTCATAGTATATGGACAATATGTGAGAAGTAGGGACTGTTAGTGTTTGCACGTGTGTTAATAATTCTGCAAGGGAATTGCATTGCTGGTTCTAAGGACAATTCCAAACACTTTGTGAGTGCACAAGTGGTGGTTTATGGACTTGCTATATTCTCTGCAAGACTCTTCGATGGTGATTGTGCACCTGCACAGTCGCAACAGATGGCTGCTGGCCATTTCTACAAGGACTACAGTGGGTCTACACCTTTGCTGACTCACCAGTACCATTATTTCTACAAGGCCTGCAGTGGGTCTGCACCTCTGGTGGCCCACCAATACCGTAATCTCTACCAGGACTACAGTGGGTCTGTTCTGTGATGACCTACCTACCAATATTCTTCAAAACGTCGAATGACTCTGCTGTGGGTTTGCTATGTTGTGGCCCATTACCTGTCTGCATGTCAAGAGTCAGCACTGTCTTTCCGTTGGAAGGACAACACTACTTCTTCAAGACTGCATGGAAATCCACTACTTCTATGTGCATTTTCTTTTACTGCTCAGACTTTGAGAAAAACTCTGCATTTTTACTGTGATGAACAATGTGGACTGTCTTTATGGACTGTGAGAAATTTTTAGCTTTTGACCAACATTGTATCAATAAGTGTGTGCATTTGATTTCTTTGTTATTGTAATTATGAAAAAAAAATTTTCAAATCTGTATTGGCCACTGCCCAATCCCATTTGTAAAAAATTTTTGTGGGGAGCATGGGGGCTATGTAAGTAGGCTGTTTATGTTTTCTCTATGTAAGTAGGCTGTTTATGTTTTCTTATTGGCAACATTACGTAATAAGTAGGCTGTTTATGTTTTCTCTATGTAAGTAGGCTGTTTATGTTTTCTTATTGGCAACATTATGTAACGCTCAATATGAAAATCACTGGCTGTGCCGTGTGCAGTTTGTGGCTGCTTTGCATTGTTGTAATACTCGCCATTGTAGTGTTGGGCAGCGGCAGCTGGATGTGAACAGCGCGTAGCGTTGCGCAGTTGGAGGTGAGCCGCCAGCAGTGGTGGATGTGGGGAGAGAGATGGCGGAGTTTTGAAATTTGTCATGAACTGCTATATTTATATATGATGATATCAAGGTAAATACATTGCTTGTTCTCTATTAATATCTTTCATTTGCTAACTATCCCTATCAGTAGTTAGTGCCTTCCATAGTTTGAATCTTTTATTTAGCTGGCAGTAGTGGCGCTCGCTGTATTGCAGTAGCTTGAGCAGCGAAGATTTTTGTGAGGTAAGTGATTTGTGAAACGTATAGTTTAATGTTAGTCAGGGCCATTCTTTTGTAGGGAATTTTGAAAGTCAGATTGCGTTGCGCTAACAAAATATTGTGTGTCAGTTTAAGCACAGTCGTGTACAATTGTTCAAAGGGGACGTTTCAATTTCATTCCTATCACTTTTAGTTTGGGACCTACAACCCTTCAGAGTTTCAGGGCCAGATACCACTCACGATGTGTATAACGCAATGCACCTTCTAAATGTGGTGCGGCCGAGTTGTACTGTCGCCGTTGTCACGGAGCGAGAAGCTTCCATGATGGGCTGTTAGACTGTCGAGTGCCGCCGCACACGGCCGTATCCCCGACAGTTTGAGCCGCACAAACAAACGGGGCTCAATACACCAGAGTTACTGACATACACGAACAGCGAGTACGTTGACATGTTGCTGAAGCAGTCATGGCGTACGCCGTACGATATCCTAGACGAAGAGCTCCGGCAGCCATCACGTTCTTACGTGCCGCACAATGAGTTCGGGTAACAGGCAGCTTGGTAATGCGCCGGAGTAACAGACGAAGAACTGCAAGAAGTGAGGAGACGGAGGTGTTTGTTTTAGCTGCAGTACACCACGATGCTCATGTCAGCTTACGAGCCGTTGCTGCAGTCGCTGGTGTCAGTCTCACATCTGTGTGGCGTTTAGTTAACGGCCACAGATTTCACCTGTACCGCCTCTCACTGAACCAGGAGCTGCAAGGGAAAGATTCCCGTGCGAGAGTTACATTCTGTGAATGGGCCATGAGTAATCTCACGCTGGAGTCTTTACACGGTGTTATGCTCTCTGATGAGTCCACGTTCATAAATTATGGTGCAGTGAATCGCCATAAAGTGCACTAGTGGACCGCAGACAATCCCCGTTGGGTACGACCTGTCGACCGTCAACGAAGGTGGTTTATTAATGTATGGTGTGGAATCCTTGGGGATGAAATCATCGGTCCACACTACTTCCCAGGTACACCGACAGGTGAGTTATATCACGCGTTTATAGTCGACAAATTGGTTGGTCTCCTTGAACATGTGTGTCTACACATTTGTGGATGCAGCACAATGGTCACAAAGCCCATTCTGCGGGTGCTGTTGTGGAAGAACTAAACAACAGGTTTGCAGAAAGCTGGTTGGGGCACCATGGTCCTCATTCATGGCCTGCAAGGTCGCCCGATGTAACACCATTAATTTTTTTTTTTTTTTTTTTTTTTGTGGGGATATCTAAAGGATCGTGTTTAAGCCACTGAGCCCACATCCGCAGATGTTCTACAAGGGCGCATCGAGGACGCATTTTGCTCCGTGACACCGACGATGTTACATCTCGTCCGCAGATCCTTTAGAAGGCGCATTACATTGCGCATTCAGTAACATGGACACACATTTGAACATCTCGTTAAAATCAGCTTTCCACCTCCAGAACATCCATCACCCACCACACAATCATGTATTATGTACGGCGTGTGGTATTTGCCCTCGAAACTTTGAAGGGTTGTAGCTCCCAAACTAAAAGTAATAGGAATGTAATATAAACTGATGTATAGACAGCTGGTTTACTGATTCCAGTGCATGATAGGAACAACTGATGTTCCATTTAAAAAGTTTTATCTTTTCGCTGTAACTCTTTGGATAATAACACAATAAACTATGTTCATAGCTCCGTAGATAATGTAACACTTCTTATGGTGACCTGCCTCAATAAATATTTCCTAGGCCTATTACTTGCTAACTTATAGAGGCAAACACACTTAGTGAAACACTGCCCTCGCTTAAATTTTGATTACTAAGTAGCACTGGCGGCCGAAGACTTCCTGCATAAGAAGTCACCATCATTCTGCCAATGGCTTTGTCAAATGTGCGGGGTGGGAAACAGCAATTATCAACGGCATGAGGAAGCAGAAGGCAAGGGAAACCACTGCATTAAATACACACAACGTGTAGCCTCAGTACATGTGGCCTGTAATTGAAAAAGTGTCATGATGATTTCCCTAATGGCAAAAGATTCCGGAATAGTCTCCCATTCGCGTCTCAGGGAGGGGACTGCCAAGGGCAGGTGACTATGAGAAAAAGATTCAATAACCAACCAAAGGATAACGTTGTACGAGAGGGGGCGTGGAATGTCAGAAGCTTGAACGTGGTAGGGAGGCTAGAAAATCAGGAAAGGGAAATGCAAAGGATAACTCCATTTATAGCAAGTATCACTGAACTGAAATGGAAAGAAGGAAAGGTTATCTGGAAACATGAGTGCATGGTAATATCAACAGCAACAGAAAATGGTGTAACGGTGGTAGGATTCGTTATGGACAGTAAGGTGGGGCAGAGAGCATGTTACTATGAACAGTTCAGTGATAAGTTTGTTCTTATCGGAATCGACAGCAAAGCAAGAACGATAACAATAGCTCAGGTATAAATGCTGACGTCGCAAGCTGAAAACGAAGAGAGAGAGAAAGTGTATGAAGATATTGAAAGAGTACTACAGTGCATAAGGGGAGATAAAAATCAAATAGTCATGGAAGACTGGAATGCAATTTTAGGGGAAGGAATAGAAGAAAAGGTTGCAGGAGAATGTGGGCTTGGGACAAGGAAGGAGAGAGGAGAAAGACTAATTGATTTCTGTAACAAATTTCAGCTAGTAATAGAGAATACTCTGTTCAAGAGGAGAAGTTATACTTGGAAAAGGCCGGATTATATGCGGAGATTTCAATTATATTGCATCATGGTCAGATAGAGATTGTGGAATCACACACAGAATTGTAAGGCGTATCCTGGAGTAGATGTAGACTCAGATCACACTGCAGTAGTGATGGACAATAGGGTGAAGAGATGAGTCAGGAAGAATCAGTAAGCAAAGAAATGGGATATGGAAGTACTTAGAAATGGAGAGATAGGCTTGGATACAGGAATAACGAATAGCTCAGTAGACAGAACAGCTGTACAGGAATGGATATCTTTAAAAAGGAAAATCGCAGATATTTAAAAGAAAAACATAGGTAGAAAAAGGTAGCAGCAAGAGCTGAGAAGTATGAGAATTATCATACAACCAGCCAAACAGCCACGCATCGAAGTTGCTGACAAGAATGAAACACAGAAGAACAGCAAAGAAAAGTTAAAATGTGATGGATGGCAATCAGTTTGGCTTTCGGAAAGGTAAAGGACCAGAGAGGAAATTCTGACGTTGCAGTTGATAATGGAGATAAGACTAAAGAAAAATCAAGAAACGTTCATAGAATTTGTCGACTTGGAAAAAGCATTCGACAAAGGAAAATGGTGCTAGATGTTCAAAACTCTGAGAAAAATAGGGGCAAGCTATAGAGGGAGACGGGTAATGTACGATATTTACAAGAGTAAAAGAGGGAATAAGGAGACTGGAAGAGCAAGAACGGAGTGCTCGGATTAAAAGTGGTGTAAGATAGGTATGTAGTCTTTCGCTGCTACTGTTCAGTCTGTAGCTTAAAGAAGCAATGATGGACATAAAAGCAAGGTTCAGAAGTGGAATTAAAATTCCAGGTGACAAGATTCAATGATACGATTTGTTGATGACACTACTATCCGCAGTGAAAGTGAAGAATTACAGGATCTGGTGAATGGAATGAACAGTCTAAGGTGTACAGAATATGGACTGAGAGTAAATCGAAAAAAGGCGAAAGTAATGAGCTATAGCAGAAATGACAACAGCGAGAATCTTTACATCGGGATTGATGGTCACGAAGTAGATGTAATTAAGGAATTCTGCTACCTACGTAGCAAAATAACCAATGACGGACGGAGCAAGGAGGAGATCAAAAGTAGAGTAGCACTGGCAAAAATGGTATTCCTGGGGAAGAGAAGTCTATTAGTATCAAACATAGAGCTTAGTTTGAGGAAGTAATTTCTGAGAATATACGTTTGGAGCTCAGCGTTGTACGGTAGTGAAACGGTAACTGGGGGGAAATCGGAACAGGAGAGAATCTAAGCGTTTGAGATGTGGCCCCACAGACGAATGTTGAAAATTAGGTGGACTGGTAAGGTAAGGAATGAGGAGGTTCTGTGCAGAATCTGAGAGGAAAGGAATTTGTGAAAATCCGTGATAAGGAGAAAGGACAGGGTGACAAGATATCTGTTAAGAGATCAGGGGGCGACTTCCATAGTACTTGCGGAGCTTTCGAGGGCAAAAACTGTAGAGCAAGATGGAATACATCCAGCATATAATTTAGGACGTAGGTTGCAAGTGCTACTCTGAGACGAAGAGGTTGGCACAGGAGAGGAATTCGTGGCGTAAGAGGTTTATCAGCACAGTCGGTCATTAATTTTTCTATGTTCTGTCAGAATATAAAACTATCTGACATGAGTACATGTCGTCGTCAAAATGCAGCCTTTTGACGGTGAGAGTCCCACAAGATCTGATAAGTACGACACTTATTACATCGTAATATGTTGTTCAGTATATATTTAACAACTTGAACAACATATTACGATGTAATAAATGTTGTACTTATCAGATCTGTGGGACTCTCACCGTCAAATGGCCGCATTTTGACGACGACATGTACTCATGTCAGATAGTTTTATATTCTGACAGAATGCAACTTTGTAGTGTTACTTGAAAATGGCCATAAGGCCGAAATTGCAATAGTAACAATAAATATTTTATACACTCAGCGGCGACTATGATGTCTTTTAAGAAATATTATATGACTGCGAATCCAAACCATGGAAAGTTAATAGCAGGGACTGTTGCAGCGCTAGTCCCCTTAAAATGCAATAAACGAATTACCGAAAGATACTTCATTGTAGCAGTCACTGTATTTTCGTTGCTGTACCGGCCTGCTATACTACTGCGCCGCGGTGATTCCAGTATGTAGCAGGACTTCACACACGTATGTGTGAGGATCAAACAAATTATTACGTATCCTTAGGGGATTCAAGCCACTGCTGAATAGGTCGCTAGAATAACTGGTCACTTGCTGTTCGAAAATGTGACTCCGTACTATCCACGAAATCTTCTCTTTTATTAATTTTCTTATAACAGTCTGTACCCAAAACACGTTAATAAATAAAATTTTTGAACAGCAATGACCAGTTATTCCAGCGACCTATTCAGCAGTGTCATTGGTGTAATCAAGTTTTCACTATCGTAGCAGGTCTCCTGCGCGACTTCATGTCGCAAAAGTTAATTGCGTAAAATTATTTTTTCGGGGTGAAAATTAAGCATCTCACTACACGTGGAGGGATGGGCTGCCGGGGTGGACACAGCTCCGGACCACCGGCCGCAGGTGGCGCTCGGCAGTCATCGCACGTCACGCCGGCGTGCAGCCTGTCTGGCCACAATGTATCACCTGTCAGATCCGCGGCCGCTGGATTGATGGCCCCACACGGGCCTGCACGCGCCAGCTTACCGGCCGCCCACAGCAGCTGCGAGCTCAACAGACAGTCCTCTGTTTCTGCTGGGCCGCTCATTCTCAGCGTCGTCAACGTTGCGCGGGGCATCGCTGCTGACCCTGACAATAAGTGACAATAAATGACACCCAATAGGTGACACCGTTCACCACTGCTCTGGAAGTCGCCTGAGCAGGAGCGTACGCAGAATGTACCGGTAGGCCAGAGGAGAGGACGTGTAGGATGGGGGGAGGGGGCAAATAAATCATGATTTATTGCAAAACAGAACTCATAGTCATGAACAGTGTGTATTAATCACCAAATCTGCCTGCAACGTACATATTTGTTGTTTGCGCTATTTCAGTATAAGGCAGATAGCGACGATATAGCCTACTAGTAAATCGTTTCTGCAGGGTGGTCCATTGATCGTGACCGGGCCAAATATCTCACGAAATAAGTGTCAGACGAAAAAACTACAAAGAACGAAACTTGTCAAACTTGAAGGGGGAAACCAGATGGCGCTATGGTTGGCCAGCTATATAGCGCTGCCATATGTCAAACGGATATCAACTGCGTTTTTTTTTTTTGAATAGGAACCCCCATTTTTTTATTACATATTCGTGTAGTACGTAAAGAAATATGAATGTTTTAGTTGGAACCCCGTTTTCGCTTTCTGATAGATGGCGCTGTAATAGTCACAAACATATGGCTCACAATTTTAGACGAACAGTTGGTAACAGGCAGGTTTTTCAAATTAAAATACAGAATGTAGGTACGTTTGAACATTTTATTTCTGTTGTTTCAGTGTGATAAATGTTCGTTTGTGAACTTATCATTTGTGAGAACGCATGCTGTTACAGCGTGATTACCTGTAAATACCACATTAATGCAATAAATGTTCAAAATGATGTCCGTCAACCTCAATGCATTTGGCAATACGTGTAACGACATTCCTCTCAACAGCGAGGAGTTCGCCTTCCGTAATGTTCGCACATGCATTGACAATGCCCTGACGCATTTTGTCAGGCGTTGTCGGTGGATCACGATAGCAAATTTCCTTCAACTTTCCCCACAGAAAGAAATCCGGGTACGTCAGATCCGGTGGACGTGCAGGCCGTGGTATGCTGCTTCGACGACCAATCCACCTGTCACGAAATGTGCTATTCAATTCCGCCGCAACCGCACGCGAGCTATGTGCTGGACATTCATCATGTTGGAAGTACATCACCATTCTGTCAAGCAGTGAAACATCTTGCAGTAACATCGGTAGAAATTTACGTAGGAAATCAGCATACATTGCACCATTTAGATTGCCATCGATAAAATGGGGGCCAATTATCGTTCCTCCCATAATGCCGCACCATACATTAACCCGCCAATGTCGCTGATGTTCCACTTGTCGCAGCCATCGTTCATTTTCCGTTGCCCAATAGTGCATATTATGCCGGTTTACGTGACCGCTGTTGGTGAATGACGCTTCGTCGCTAAATAGAACGCGTGCAAAAAATCTGTCATCGTCCCGTAATTTCTTTTGTGCCAGTGGCAGAACTGTACACGACGTTCAAATTAGTCGCCACGCAATTCCTGGTGCATAGAAATATGGTAAGGGTGCAATCGATGTTGATGTAGCATTCTCAACACCGACGTTTTTGAGATTCGCGATCCTCCCGCAGTTTGTCTGCTACTGATGTGCGGATTAGCCGCGACAGCAGCTAAAACACCTACTTGGGCATCGGCCAGGTCACTATCAATGGATCACCCAGTATATCCACATTTTCTGTTACATTTCATGCTGACTGATAACACAAGAATAAACATAGCGAGCTAAAGGTGCGACGCTTTTGGAAGATTTCAGAACGTAAAGCTATCTAGAATTTTCAGTAGATTTCATACTTCGTGGTAACTGGTTACAGGTTCACTTGATACAAGTAAATATCCGTTATTTGTTGTTCCTTTCTTAAAATCAGCCCTCTTTGGATATTCCTTGGTTTCAATCAAAACTCTGTGTATTCGCATGATATGAACTTCTCTGTGAAGAACTTATCGATATCATAAGGAAAAGAAGGAAGAGCATTTATGACCACCATTCCCACGTTGTTACAAGGATGGACGAGGGTGAAACTTCTTTACGTACTAGAATAAGAAAAACAACTTCTGTTTATGATGTACTGACAATAGCGTTCTCCGTCTGAAGCCTTTAAATTTGTGAATACATTTTCCATGCAAATATCACATATTTTACTTTACTCACTAGCTACTAACTTATTTACCAACCTATCTCCCCGCTGAGAACAGCTAAGACGCGAGCGACTAAGAGTTACTTCCTGTTCTGTACCACAGAAGAAACAGGACACCACCATGCACGAAGTACAATCTGTTCTTCAAGCAATCACCGAGCGACTAATGCAGGACAGTCATTTCCATCGATGATTGGAAATTAATGAAATGGTAAAAACCAAGCCTCCGTTGCATCCTATCACACGAAAGTGAAACTAATGATCCGAAGTGTTTGTTTATTTGTGTGTGTGTGTGTGTGTGTGTGTGTGTGTGTGTGTGTGTGTTGTGTGTGTGTGTGTGTGCGTGTGTGTTTACGTGTGTTCGTACATTAAGGATTCACAAAAAAATTTGTCTTTTCACTGTAAAAGCATATGTGAATATACATCCATCAGTCAGAACAAATGATAAGCTACCTTTGGCAGGGATAACAGCGGCGACGCGTCGTGACATGGAAGCAATGAGGCTTTGGTAGGGCGCTGGAGGAAGTTGGCATCACTTCTGCACACACAACGCATCTGATTCATTTAAATTCCGGGCAGCGGTCGATGAGTTCTGATGCCACATTCAGTCAAATCCCAGATGTGTTCAGCCGGTTTCAGGTCTGACGAGTTCGCGACTGCGTTCCTCGAAACACTCCATCACACTCGTGACCTTCCTCTCATTTGGTCGGAGGTCGCATTAATGCGAGCTGCAGATCAGATGAGAGGAAATACATAGCAAATCGTAAGTAATTACTTTTTCACATAAAAAATCGCGACGTCAGCTGTTTGATAATCTAAAACTAACAAAACTGTGTCGTTACAGATCCCACAGATGATGCCTTGGAGCAAGAAAAAGGCGAAACGCGTGTGGGAAAAGTAGATTAAGTGGCAGCAGGAAAAGGTGATTTTATTTACAAAACAACTATTTCTGTGCTTGCTGCAGACTATGCAAACAAACTTGTTACAAGTAGCTTACTGAGCATGCAAAGCCGCTGTGCGATGACAAACAGTGGAAAACTTGGAGCCGCCAGAAGATGCGTGCAGGATGGCGATCCACCACTTGGCTCCAGACCTTATTGACCGAAGGAATAATGTGCCCCTCATGTCAGTTAGCTGCTCGGTCAGACTAAGTTCCGCTGCAGTCTGGAACCGCAAGACCGCTACGGTCGCAGGTTCGAATCCTGCCTCGGGCATGGATGTGTGTGATGTCCTTAGGTTAGTTAGGTTTAACTAGTTCTAAGTTCTAGGGGACTAATGACCTCAGAGTTGAGTCCCATAGTGCTCAGAGCCATTTGAACCAGCTTTTTCGGACCAAGTTTGGAAGTCACAAGAGCGATAGAACAGACGGCCGGCCCGTTGCCCGGCAGACCTGCACTGTCCGTACTGCTTCACACACTGCTGCCCCGGAAAACGGTCTCAACGGCACTCGCCGCGGAACTTGTCACACTCCTGGGTACGTCTTACAATCCGGTATCTGATTTGAGAATCTGTGTCTGATCATGCCGTAATCTAACTGAAGTCTTCCCCTATCACCAGGCTTTTTTCAAGTGTACCTCCTCCTCCTGCGATTCTTCAATAGAGTAATCACTATTACAAGCTGATATTTACTACAGAACTCAATTAGTCTTTCTCCTCTCTCGTTCCTTTTCCATTTTCCTGTAACCTTTTCTTCTACTCGTTCCCCTACAATTGCATTCCAGTCCCCAATGATTGTTATTCATCTCCGTTTATGTATTGTATGCCCTTTCAATAATCTCATATACTTTTCCTTTCTCTTCATCAGTAGCCTGGGACGTCGGCATGTAAACCTAAACTATCGTTGTCGGTGTTGGTTTGCTCTCGATTCTGATAAGAACAACCCTATCACTGAACTGCTCACAGTAACACTCTCTCTGCCTTACCTTGTTATTCATAACGAATCATACTCCCGTTACAAGATTTTCTTTTGCTGTTGATGTTACCCCATACTCGTTCGACCAGAAATACTTATATTCCTTCCATTTCACTTCACTGACCCCAGCTATATCTAGACTGAGCATTTGAATTTTCCGTTTCAAATTTTCTTGCTTCCCTACTGACATTCCACGACCCGACGCGTACAACGTTATCCTTCCGTTGGCAGTTCAGTTTCTCATGGTCACATTCCCCTTGCCAGTCCGCTACTGGAGATCTGAATGCGGGACTATTCCCGGATCTTTTGCCAATGGAGATTTCATCATCACATTTTTTCACATACAGGCAAAATGAGGACTACATAGCAACATAACTTACTTCCGTTTAGTGAGTTCTACACACTCTTACTTTTCAGTTTACTGCCGAAAGTCTGCTATGCTCTGTTACTTACATCTGTCTGTGGCTCATCAGTTTCTAACTGAAGCAACAGGTCCAAGCAGTTTTTTTACATTCAGCCCAAAGCTGTCAGATGAAGTTCGAAGCCTGTTCCTTGTGTTACCTGTTGCCACTTCCCGTCTCTCTTTATCCAACTCCCAGAATAATCTCTTCACATTGTCTACTGTAGCCTGAAGGACAGCAGTTTCCTCTTACTGATTCGCTGCTTCCTATCTATGCTACAAAACCACTGAAGAACCTAATTATTTCCCTCAATTCCCACGCCAGTGCAGTCACGCCAAAGGGAGAAAACTACACGATAATGTTTTTAAGAGTATCAATACCACCTTAACGATAAATTCTAGTCGACTGGAATATCGCCGGCCGGAGTGGCCGAGCGGTTCTAGGCGCTACAGTCTGGAACCGCGCGACCGCTGCGGTCGCAGGTTGGAATCGTGCCTCGGGCATGGATGTGTGTGATGTCCTTAGGTTAGTTAGGTTTAAGTAGTTCTAAGTTCTAGGGGACTGATGACCTCAGAAGTTGAGTCCCATAGTGCTCAGAGCCATTTGAACCATTCGACTGGAATATCATCCTCTACAGAAGCAATGAGGAAAACACAACTTTTGAAACCAATGCTTCGTTTGTCGATTTAGTCTCTTCGCCGGCATAGGTGTCTCGGTAGAGATGTTTACTTGGTAGTAGTTCCATCAATTGCAAGATTAGGGAGTTATCATTGTTGAAAACAAAATTTTTACTCTGCATTAAGAACGCAGAAGATAATATAATACCCGAAAACAATCGCACTACTTACTATGTTTTATAATATTTCGTTCCCATTAACTTTATTTTCAATTTCAAATTGGTAGAATTTCAAAGCTCCAAATATAATTAGCAAGTACTAGGTGCCACTGAATCTCTAATTTTGCCGCAGATACGTTATGAATTTCCGATATCGGTTCCTCGCAAACTGTACGTAAACAAACTGTTTGTTTGTCACTAATTTAATGCAATCTCTGTTGATCATAGATTTATGCAAACCTGTTGATCTGCGGCTCAGGTAGCAAAGCTAACGAAACACTAAGCGGACTAATTATGCTACCTCATTGTAACGACTGCACGTTACATTAATAATGGCACACATGGTAACGAGGTCTGCACACAATATGAATAACCTAATCGCGTTGCATAATACAGGTCGTCTAATTAGCACAAAATAACGCCCGCTGTTGACAATTTTAAATCGTCACTTAAGAACGCTGCAAAGTTAAGTTACTCCAGCCAACAACTACTTCAATTAACCTGTTGTCACCTTGAACGTGTAGTAGCGTCTGAATGTTTATAATTCAGCTTTAGTCAGCGTTCCCATATCTTTAACGACTTTCATTGTATTTGTTCATGGTTCTATGAGTTGCAAAAGAAAGACAGCTGAAGCTCCTCTTCTGTTTCGTTAAGTGAGAGTTTCCATTGACGCGACGATTTCCAATAATTGTTTTACGGAATAGTGCAACATGATGGCGTCAAAATGCTAGGAAATACGATTTATAATGGAACTTACTGATCTTTTTGATGAAATGCTTACGACCTTTGACTATTCACTGATTTGAGCATTAAAATTCGAGTTTAGGGTTATTTACTCAAGTATCCCTTGCCGAAAAAGTCGATGCTTTCCACAATAAGTACGCCAAGTAATGCCAACAACTCCTTAAATAAGATCTGTCCGTCGTTGAGTAGAAAGGTTCTTCTGCTGGCAGAACAAATAAAACCAGTCAGCGACATTCTGACGCAGGATACTACGAAAAAAAAGAGGCTTAAGTAAATAACCAGACGAGGGCAAATTCTGGAGAAGAGCTTACTAATCAAACAGGTCTTTTGGAATTCCTTAGGAAAACAATGAAAGATAAAAACAAAGAAAACATATGGTTGCATTTCGTCATCTACGAAATATTAAGGGACGGAGAATACTCTCGCAATGAACAAAAATGGGAAGGGAAATTGTTTGTATCCTTTTCAAAAAAAAGACCCCTACATTCATCTTAACCATATCACGGGAACCACAGAGAACCTAAACGTGAATGAAAAACGGCAATTTGAACGTCACTCCTTCCAAAATTGAGTCCAGTGTTTCACCTTCCTACTTGTGGCATCATGAGGTGAATTCCGTACCCCAAAAGCATGTGGCTTTTTTTTTCCAAATGGCGTCTCTGATCATGGGGTGTCGTTTTCCGGTTTGAATCTGTGGATTTAGACCGGAGACTAGCGAATCGAGTTCGAACCCAACCCTTTCTTAATTTCTGAATAAATATCTTCAGCGATGACAGCCGAAGGTTTCCTGTATGAGGTATCACCCTTGTTCTGCCAACGATCTTGTCAAAGATAGCGGATGAGCGAAGACAGGTTAGTAACACAATCTCGCCCTTGGGGTAGAAGGCGGATGGTTCAAAATGGTTCAAATGGCTCTGAGCACTATGGGACTTAACATCTGAGGTCATCAGTCCCCGAGAACTTAGAACTACTTAAACGTAACTAACCTAAAGACAGCACACACATCCATGCCCGAGGCACGATACGAACCTGGGACCGTAGCAGTCGCACGGTTCCGGATTGAAGTGCCTAGAACCGCTCGGGTACCTTGGCCGGCTCCCAAGGAGGAAGTGACCATTATAAGAAGACTGAATAACCGACACTCTACGGGTTGGAGCGTGGAATGCCACAAGTTTGAATGTGTTGGGAAAGCCAGAAAATCTGAAAAGGCCAATGGCATGGTGGTGATTAGTGAACTGAAACAGAAAGACCTCTTACTAAACCAATAAAAGATAATATCCACAGCAGCAGAATATAGTACAACGGATGTAGCATTCGTTATGAAAAGGAAGGAAGGTCAGAGAACAGATCACAACAGGAAACTAACGCCAACAAGAGTTCACTTACACATACCGGCGTCGCAATTAGAGGATGAAAAGACGGAGAAAGTGTATGAGGATACAGAATGGGTAATTCAGTATACAAAAGGCTATGATAATCTAATGGTTCAAAGTGGCTCAGATGGCTCTGAGCACTGTGGGACTTAACATCTGAGGTTATCAGTCCTGTGGTACTTAGAACTACTTAAACCTAACTAACCTATGGACATCACACACAACCATGCCCGAGGCAGGATTCGAACCTGCGACCGTAGTAGTGGCGCCGTTCCATACTGAACCGCCTATAACCGCGGGGCCACAACAGCCGGCAATCTAATGGTCATGAAGGACTGGAGTGCGGTAGTACGGAAAGGAATAGAAGACCAAAATACCTGACATAAAGGGCCCGATTGTAGGAATTAGAGAGGAGGAAAGACTATCTGAATTCTGACATCAATTTCAGCTATTAATAGCGAATACACTGACCAAATATCACAAAAGTGTGAGATATTGCAGTAGATTTAGATCAAGCTGAGAAAGGGAATCTCAATCGGACATTGGATTACAAGGCAGACACAGTACTAGATTTCAACTCAGTCCAATATTTGGTAATGATAAAGAGTGGAATAACTTGTCCAAACAGTTAGCAACTACACAAGAAGTTAGACAGGAATGTGGCTTGTCTTCAATTCTTTTGAACACCTATATATGTGAATTAGTCAGTGCTTGGAAACAAAGCACCACATGTGGTATAAGAATCAGCAGAGATGTGTCGAGCCGTGCTGCAGCTCACATTGGTGCTGTTTGTAGATTTCCGCCCTGTGTTGGATGCCAGACAGTATTGTTTAGTTGGCATGGTTGCGGTTGTTTGTCTTCTTCCCGTGTTGACTGGAGCCACTCGGTTTCGCAAGCGTTACCTGTCCGCTAGTGGCAGCAGCGGCAGTTATCGATATGTAGTAACTGTTGCCCTATCTTTGAGGCGACGTCCTTGCTGTTCCGGGTCGTGTGAGTGGCCCAGTTCGGTTGGGGACTCTGGAGGAGCCAGGTTTGTGCAGTGCGCGAACACGCCGGGACCGCTGGTGGCACGCATGGACTGCCGGATGGAAGGTCTGTGGTCACGAGGGTGCACGACCTGGTCGTAAAACGGATAAAGCAAGCTTCGAGATGAGTGCGCTTCAATGCGAGTAGAGAAACCTCCACCATTGTGATATCTCGCGATTCTCCAGTGACTTGGGTTCGTGTTGCTGCTCGTAGTGTCGCCGAGGCAAAGAGCAGCGAGTGGAGTGCTTGGGGAAGGCGGATCTGATTAGCTTCTTATTACTATTTACTGCGTTCAACTTGTTACAATTTGTTAAGTTCAACCAGCCGTAATTCTTCTTGACTGGTGGGCACTGACCCCACAGTTACCTGCCCTGGGGGCTAGTATATGTAACGGCAGTGTAAGTTTGCTCGCCTTGCCACGCTGTCCCGTAAGGCGTGTAGTTTTGACAGCTTTCTTGATTGTAGGCCGGTGGGTGATTCTTCTACTCTGGTGGTAGTGGTTACTTTCTCGTTCTGGGCTCTCTAAACGCAGTATTCTTGGAATGTAGTGCAGACCGCTGGTTCATGCTTTGGCGTATTGTTCCACCGTTGCATTTGGTTTATCTGACGTTAGGTACTATCAGCAAGATTATCATTAGTCATTCGTTAGACTGCCACTAGTCTGAGTTACCATCTTGTGAAGTGAATGCAACTCTTGGGTGCCTATCTCATCGCTCACGAAAGTATTGGCTGCTGGACCTTCTCAGAGGTCGATTCCTGGAGCACCGTCTGCGGCCCCTTGGTTCTTGTAAGACATGTGTGTTCTACAGGGTGTTTCAAAAATGACCGGTATATTTGAAACGGCAATAAAAACTAAACGAACAGCGATAGAAATACACCGTTTGTTGCAATGTGCTTGGGACAACAGTACATTTTCAGGCGGACAAACTTTCGAAATTACAGTAGTTACAATTTTCAACAACAGATGGCGCTGCAAGTGATGTGAAAGATATAGAAGGCAACGCAGTCTGTGGGTGCGCCATTCTGTATGTCGTCTTTCTGCTGTAAGCGTGTGCTGTTCACAACGTGCAAGTGTGCTGTAGACAACATGGTTTATTCCTTAGAACAGAGGATTTTTCTGGTGTTGGAATTCCACCGCCTAGAACACAGTGTTGTTGCAACAAGACGAAGTTTTCAACGGAGGTTTAATGTAACCAAAGGACCGAAAAGCGATACAATAAAGGGTCTGTTTGAAAAATTTCAACGGACTGGGAACGTGACGGATGAACGTGCTGGAAAGGTAGGGCGACCGCGTACGGCAACCACAGAGGGCAACGTGCAGCTAGTGCAGCAGGTGATCCAACAACGGCCTCGGGTTTCCGTTCGCCGTGTTGCAGCTGCGGTCCAAATGACGCCAACGTCCACGTATCGTCTCATGCGCCAGAGTTTACACCTATATCCATACAAAATTCAAACGCGGCAACCCCTCAGCGCCGCTACCATTGCTGCACGAGAGACATTCGCTAACGATATAGTGCACAGGATTGATGACGGCGATATGCATGTGGGCAGCATTTGGTTTACTGACGAAGCTTATTTTTACCTGGACGGCTTCGTCAATAAACAGAACTGGCGCATATGGGGAACCGAAAAGCCCCATGTTGCAGTCCCATCGTCCCTGCATCCTCATAAAGTACTGGTCTGGGCCGCCATTTCTTCCAAAGGAATCATTGCCCCATTTTTCAGATCCGAAACGATTACTGCATCACGCTATCTGGACATTCTTCGTGAATTTGTGGCGGACGAACTGCCTTAGACGACACTGCGAACACCTCGTGGTTTATGCAAGATGGTGCCCGGCCACATCGCACGGCCGACGTCTTTAATTTCCTGAATGAATATTTCGATGATCGTGTGATTGCTTTGGGCTATCCGAAACATACAGGAGGCGGCGTGGATTGGCCTCCCTATTCGCCAGACATGAACCCCTGTGACTTCTTTCTGTGGGGACACTTGAAAGACCAGGTGTACCGCCAGAATCCAGAAGCAATTGAACAGCTGAAGCAGTACATCTCATCTGCATGTGAAGCCATTCCGCCAGACACGTTGTCAAAGGTTTCGGGTAATTTCATTCAGAGACTACGCCATATTATTGCTACGCATGGTGGATATGTGGAAAATATCGTACTATAGAGTTTCCCAGACCGCAGCGCCATCTGTTGTTGAAAATTGTAACTACTGTAATTTCGAAAGTTTGTCTGCCTGAAAATGTACTGTTGTCCCAAGCATATTGCAACAAACGGTGTATTTCTATCGCTGCTCGTTTAGTTTTTATTGCCGTTTCAAATATACCGGTCATTTTTGAAACACCCTGTACAAGGAGGTCTGATGAGCAGTAGTTCAGTGTAACGCTCCTTCAGCCCTCGCCTTCTGCGGTTATAATCTGCCTCAGTACCCTTTAAGGAACTTATGTACTGGTCCTTGTGTTTTGTTATTGTATTATTTATTACAATACCTTGTAATGCCTACATTAAAGGTTATATATGTCTAGTTAATAGTTCTGATCGCCTTCTGGAATAAATCTAGCAATGTAGTGTTCAGTGGATGTTAAGGGTTGTGTTACAAGGTTCACCATCATCTTATTTCACCCGTTTGGTGATCTGTTGCTTGTTTTTTAATTAACCTTTGCTATTGTATTTGCTGTTTTACAGCAGGTTCCTAAATTTTTTTAAGTTATTGCCGTTCCTGGCGTGTAAGCCTTCAGCCATGATTGTGGTCATTTGCCTTAGAATTCTAATTTAGTATTTGTATTTTAGAAGTAAGCTTTAAACCATATCTACTGCCATTCCCAGTGTCTGATGCCCTCTGTTGTGTTTGTGGCGACTTAACTTTAATATTTCAACACCTGTAAGTTGTAAATTGCAGAGAGTTATTAAACAACTCTTAATTTATTGCCATTCTTGGCGCGTAGGGCCTTCAGCCGTGATTGTGGTCATTTGCCTTAAAATTCTAATTTGGTATTTGTATTTCGCAGTAATCCTTTAAAACCTTACTTACTGCCATTGCTGGCGTCTGATGGCTTCTGCTGTGTTTGTGGCGACTTACCTTTAATATTTCAATACCTGTAATTTCTAAGTTGCAGTGTGTTTTTATCACTCCTTAATTTATTGCCATTCCTGGCGTGTAAGGCCTTCTGACCAGATCACAGAGGCCTGCCTTTGGAACATTACCTGCTGTATTTGTATTTAATGGTGATTTTCTAAATTGTAACTCACTGAAAACACTACTATTTACACAGTTGTTTATTCCTTCATTAATACTTTGTGGTATTTTTATTTATTTTTGAGTCTGGAGTTACTGGTTTAAAATAAATTGTGTGTAACTGTAAAAGGCGACCGTTGGTAACTGATTTCGCCCCCGTCCACAGTCGTAACCGAATCCTGCTTTCCCTTGAGTACCAGGTTTCAGGTGTGTTTCAATACCCTGTGACACGCAGATGATCAAATAATAATCAAATAAGATGAAGATAATCTTCAAACAGCCGTCTAACATTTTAATCTGTTGGCGTCTACTGGAACAGGTAACTCACATTCAGTATCTCATCTGTGACATAGTACGAAATTTCGACAGTGAAATTGATAGCAAAATCCTAAAATTTAAGTCAGTCTGTGAAACGATTAGAAAAACGTTAAAAAATGCCACGAAAGAGACACAGGTGAAGTTATAAAAAGTCACTCTATGCATCTGAGAAGTGGGTTTCCACACAAAAGGATACGAACAGCATCCTGGCTGCGGAAAAGAGATATTTTTGTAGTGTTGAAAGACGCACCAGAGAAGATCGCTTCAGAAATGAAGACATTAAGTACAAACTGATTCAGTACACAAGAAAATAGATCTAAATAGAATCAGAGGGTTGCAGCATGTAAATAGAATGCCTGGAAGTAAACTTCCAGAACTAGTTGTTAACTTCAAAATACGAGGGATAAGACAGAGTGGAAGACCACAAAAGAGATGGACGACAGAACATCGTTGACCGCAACACGTGAACTCACCTCATACATGAGGAGAGACGAAGAAAATGAAAAGTGGATTGGAGGTTAAGAGAAGAATCCGGAAGAATCAATGAGCTACTGAATTACTGAGGAATGGTGAGGTGCACCTGAAATTCTCAAAAGCCTGTAGTACTTTGATACTGAACACAACAACACACAAATCAGTAGTATAGATTGGACCTCTTCAAAGCGCTGTCACAGAAGTTGGGCCGACAAATGTAGGTGCAAGGAAAGTAAATGTGAAGAAATGTCAGAATAAATACTTCAGTTGATGTATAAATTTCAGAAATGTTATGGAAAAGATAGGAATAGAGCAATGTTTGTGCAGGGAAAATGGTGCTGGAGAACTGGAGAAATGTGACCAAAATAAATAAGAAACAGTCATTTCAATGACTGATTCAGCGAATAGAAAAACCCAAATCAACTTTCGGTGAAATTAAAAGCAAAGGCGTCAACATTAAGAGTGGGCTGGAAATTCTAATGTCGAAGGCAGAGAAGACAGCCGGTGGGTGGAAAGAGTATACTGAAGGCCACTACAAGACGGAGGAACTGTCTGGTGAAGTGTTAGAAGAAGAAATGGGAGTCGATCTGGAAGACATAGGGGACCTTTTTCCAGAATTTAAGCGATCCTTGTAGGATTTTCGATGAGATAAGACATACCACCATACTTTCGGCAGAATTTCATCCATAAAATCCGAAAAAAGATCAACAACAGGTATGTGTGAGGACTATCGTAAAATCATCTGGACGTCTCATGCATTCATGTTGTTGTCATAGTACGAGGAATGACTGTAAACTTTTTATTTCAGAAAGATACATATTTAGTTAGTGCCACCCTCCTTCTATCCTTACAACGCGGATTTTCCATTGATGGATAAAGTGCTAGAAGTATTTCTCTGTGAGGTGCTCCTTGATGATAACTGCAGATTTTTCTTTCACAGCTTCACGTGAAATCTTGTTCCTTTTAATGCAAATTTAACAGTGGGGAATTGATTAAAGTCAAAGGGTGCTAGGCCAAGCGAATAAGATAGTTAATCTAACAGTGGAATGCTGTACTTACCTAGAAACCTCTTAACAGACAATGCTGTGTGGGATAGTGCATTATCTTGATGAAGAAACCATGATTTGTTCTTCGACAATTCGGGTCGTTTATTTCTGACTTTGCCGGCCTAAGTGACCGAGCGGTTCTAGACGCTTCAGTTTGGAACCGCGCGACCGCTACGGTTGCAGGTTCTAATCCTGCCTTGGGCATGGATGTCTGTGATGACCTAAGGTTAGTTAGGTTTAAGTAGCTCAAGTTCTAGGCGACTGATGACCTAAGATGTTAAGTCCCATAGTGCTCAGGGCCATTTGAACCATTTTTTTTTTAATTTCTGACTTTGTCACGGAATTGAGCGAGAACCTGAATTTAGTAACGATGATTGGAATCTTGATTTGTTCATTCTGCTCTTTTTTGGTCTCTGTGAGATTCGGTACTTCCATTGCAGTTTCTGGATGATAAGCGAAAAACCAAGAGTTATACGTTATCAGTCTTTCCAAGAAATTAGGATTATTTTCCTTTGTGTGTTGGGGTTTATGGGCGCTCAACATCGAGGTCATCAGCGCCTTTTCCTTTGTATTCAAAGTGTCAGTACAAACATTGTCACAAGCTTCTTTTTGTTCGATCGTGGCATTTTTCGGCAGCAGTTGCGCGAACCTTTTCTCATGTTACTGATTAAGTGAAATTTTCCTTACTCATTCTTTATCAATTCCTCCAGTTCCATCGATCGATTAAATACTCAACTGACGGTCATATCGCGTCAGATTGCCTACAGTCTAGAAATTTTCATACGTTTCTGACGTAGAATGGCTCCCTGAAGTGAGTCATCTTCATCGGCGCAACGGCCATCCTGGAAACACTTGAACCATTCAGAAACTTGTGTACATGTTAAATAGTCTTCGCTGTACACTTCCTTTAGTAAGAGGTAGTTTCCTTAGCAGACTTTTCAGGTTTAATGCGAAACTTCACGACAATGAGTTTCTTCATTATTACACTTATCATTTTTCCGGCAAAACAAAATAAGAGCAATCACAGAAAGGAAGGCAATGGGCACATTGATCTGTACACAGACACCAGAGATGCCGCATTAGACTGAGAAAGTTTCACGCTTCACAAGTATTGGTTGTTCATCTTTGGCGCATGCTTACGTATTCTGTCAGAGCATCAGTTCCGTCATTTCATGTCCTCTCCTCGTACCCAGAAGAAAAAAAAAATAAAAAATTTGACGATTTCTGAAATGACGATCAGGTTTAGTTTAGGCAATCTAAGGGTGCCATAGAGAACTTCAGACATTGCATGTGCTAATGGAAGTATGAGTTACGAAAAATCGTGATTCACTCATAGGATGTGTGAAATTGTAAAAAGCATTCTACAATGTATAGCTGTGCACGTTATTACAATTCTTAGGAAAAGTGGTGCGAGTTATATGGAAATACAGCTTATACACAATATGTACAGGCACAGAGGGGAAAAATAACAAAGGAAACCCATGAAAGAACTGCATGGATTAAAAGCGATGTCTGACAAGGATAAAGCCCTACTGCTCAGTGTACTCATGGAAGAACGCATGCCGCGCGGGATTAGCCGAGCGGTCTCAGGCACTGCAGTCATGGACTGTGCGGCTGGTCCCGGCGGAGGTTCGAGTCCTCCCTCGGGCATGGGTGTGTGTGTTTGTCCTTAGGATAATTTAGGTTAAGTAGTGTGTAAGCTTAGGGACTGATGACCTTAGCAGTTACGTCCCATAAGATTTCACACACATTCGAACATTCGAAGAACGCATGACACAAATAAACGTACGGCTCAAGAGGTGGATCAATATTTAGGTTGAAACCATATCAGGGACACGATTCTTGAATGACATTGGTGTCGTCAGTGAGAATGTGGATGAACAGCTGGACTTCTTGAATGGAATGAATCGTCTAATGAATATGTACTACAGACTGAAAGTAAAGCGAAGAAAGAACGAAGGAAGAAACAAGGTCAAGGAGAAGGAATCATCTTATTTTTGAAGCAAATTCACTCATAGAACAAGATACTAACGGTGACAAATTGCTGGAACCAGCAATAACCGTAAAATGTCTGTCAGTAACAGTGCGGTGCTAGGTTTATTGTTGTGGCCAAATAAAACAAATAGTAGGAAAAAGCAGACACCGGAATTAAATTCATAGGAAGAACCTTAAGGAATTAAATTCATCCACGAAGCAAGTGGCGTACAAGCGGTTGTTGACCGATTCCTTAGTACTGCTCGTCTGTCTGAGATGCAGAAGACCCAACGAAGAGTGGTGTGTTTCGTCACGGGACCCTTCAGTCTGCGCGAGAGCGTTACAAAGGTGCGCAACAAGCTCCAATGGCAGATGTTACAAGAGAGGCGTTCTACATCACGCAGAGGTCTACTGTTGAAATACCGAGGGAACGTTCCAGGAAGAGTGAGACGGTGCATTTCTGCCATATAAGTCTCGTGGAAGGCCCAGAACGAGAAAATTAGAGAATTTGGAGCCGATACAGAGATTCTTATCAGGAAAAGGGAAATCAGTTAGTAATACGAGAAGTACTCTACTCCACCGACCGTCAGGTGGCTTGCAGAGTACAGATGTAGATGTAAAAGTTATTTGATAACCTGACTTAAACACAGAGAAAAGTAACGGTTTACCGTTTTCGCAAATGTCTGATAACCATGTTTTGTAACGATCGGTGCCATGTAACACCAAGCCACGTGCTGGGCACATTGAAGTTAATCCTCCTCAGAGCCTCCATGTACCGATGTATCCGTCCTGACACGGAACTGCCGCTCCTATGACCACTGCTGTGTTAGGTAGTGTCTCTGCTGCAGTGTGAACACATGTTTAACCGAACCTGCCGTTTCCACGCGCGTCCTATTCAGCTTTCTATTTTAAATGTTCAAATCGTGTGTAATCGAACCGTTTTTAACTTTGGTAGCAGGGAAAGGAATACTTTCTAACTACTAACGTGACAATGCCTAGCTGTATGAAACGTAAAACTTTCTTAATATGGAAGTTATAATGTGCAGAACAATTTCTCTATCATTCTAAACCGTTTAGCGGTCGCGTTTGCCGCCCTCCGCAGTTGTAGCTCCACCTGCCGGAACTGACATACAGAAAAGAACCTTCGTCCCTCCCGCGCTGACTACGTATCACATGTTACAGAAAGACAGCTTTTGTTCGCCCAATAGACAATTTATATTAAAACTGCACTACATTGTAGTGTTCTACTAATATGAACGACAATCAGTAACACAACTTTTGACACGTGTCACCTAATACGATATTATTATTAGCAAAGCACCTATTTATGTTTTAAACTTCTCTCCAGAATGAGTTGTGGTGATGGGGTTCCATTTTCAGGTCTGGTACGCCTCACAAGTTGTAAGTAGGCTGTTTAGCTTTTTATATTGGTAACGCAACGAAGCGCTCTGTATTAAAATCGCTGACTGTGCTGTATGTGATCTGTGGCTGGTTGGACTCGTTGTTGGTAGTTTTTCGCCAGTGTAGTGTTGGGCAGTTGGATGTGAAAAGCCCGTAGCATTGGGCTGTTGGAAGTGAACCGCCAGCAGTGGTGGATGTGGGAAGAGAGATACCAGAGTTCTGAGATGTTAATATGAGCGGACGATGTGGATGTGTGTCCGTCAGAAAAAGGAAATCTGTTAGTCTGGATGTCAAGAATATAATCACTATTAAGGTATATACATTGTTTGTTCTCTGTCAAAATTTTTCATTTGCTAACTTTATGCCTATCAGAGGAGGAGGAGGAGATTAGTGTTTAACGTCCCGTCGACAACGAGGTCATTAGAGACGGAGCGCAAGCTCGGGTGAGGGAAGGATGGGGAAGGAAATCGGCCGTGCCCTTTCAAAGGAACCAACCCGGAATTTGCCTGAAGCGATTTAGGGAAATCACGGAAAACCTAAATCAGGATGGCCGGAGACGGGATTGAACCGTCGTCCTCCCGAATGCGAGTCCATTGTGCTAACCACTGCGCCACCTCGCTCGGTGCCTATCAGAAGTTAGTGCCTTCCGTAGTTTGAATCTTTTATTTAGCTGGCACTATTGGCGCTCGCTCTATTGCAGTAGTTCGAGTAACGAAGATTTTTGTGAGGTAAGTGATTTATGAAGGGTATAGGTTATTGTTAGTCAGGGCTGTTCTTCTGTAGACTTTATTAACAGTCAGATGGCGTTGGGCTTAAAATATTGTGTGTCAGTTTAGAAATGATCAGAGTAAGTAAAGAGAAAACTGTCTTAGTACGTTCAGTTTCACTCTGGAGTTTGAAAATCAAGTAACGTAGAAGTTTACCAGCACAGTCATTCTTAATATTCAAAGGGGATTTTCATATGTCGACCCTTAGCCGAGGATACGACACCGGAATCCTCAGATTTTTTTTTTTTTTTTTTTTTTTTTGTAGTTTGAGTGATGAGTGTAGTTATTGTTATTGCTAGCGAGTAATTGTAGAGAGAATTTGCTTTGTAGTGTAGTTTTTCCTTGTTGTACAATAAAACAGTTGTGTCATGCAGGTAGATTTACACCAAGTATTTCGCAGCCGCGCTTGCAATTAATTGGATATTACTTTCAGTGCTACTTTCAATGTGTTCTCTTATTTTTGCTCTTCAAATTGTGCTTTTTCTGTGTAATCGTGTGAAATACGTGATAATTATGGCGTGTGAAAACGCAACACTAGGCTCCAAAGTAAACTGAGAAATGATAGTGACGATGAGCGTAGCTTATCAGCACCACCGTGTAATGAAGTAACAAATATTCAAGGTAGTAATCTGGTAATTGTGCGTAGGGAAATGGACAAGGTGGTATATAATGGTGTAGACAGTTAAACAGCTAGTGAACAGGGTAGTATTGTCGATCGATCGGATGGCAGTAGCTCGCCTGAGGAATGCGAAATGACAGAGCAATATCTTCCAAATACTGTAGATTCAGGTTTTGCGTCATTACCCTTTTCTCAATCAAGTCAAGACACAGTTCCTGCTTTCTAAGAAGCGAATGTTGTTATTACAATTAATGTAACGAATGGGACAAAGGCTTCAAAAGTTAGACACAACGCTTGAACACAATCAGAAACAAATGGGACAAAAGCTTCAAAAGTTAGACACAACGCTTGAACAAACACGCGAAGATTTAACTACTGAGTTACATAACATCTAATCGAAATGTCAAAAAGGCTGTAATGAAGTAAAAACGCAAATTTGTGAGTATTTTTAACCTATTTTTTCGCGGCATGAAAATGCATTACCGAATCACGAAGCAGCCATAAAAGACCTAAAAACTATTGTTCATGAAAATCACGAGACCTTGCAAGCTAAAACTGACTCAGTTGCATCTACCGATTCGTTTACGTAACTTGCAAAAACTCAGGAAAACTTAAGGGACAGAGTAGATACGCTTTCGACACAAATATACTCATGCTCATAAATTAAGGATAAGGCTGATAGATGGTGAAACAACGCTCTGGTGGGCGGTTTGCGGGTTTAAATCACCTCTGAGTATGACTAATCGGTGCATTGGACCTGCGAAGGTCTCACGGTGGCACTGTCAGCAGTCCACATACGCAGAGGTGTGTTGGTGCGTGCCACAGAACGGTGCAGCGAGTAAGTGTGCAGACGTTTTCAGACGTGCTAATGGTGACTGTGTCTTGAAAATGGCTCAAAGAACACATATTGATGACGTTATGAGGGCTAGAATACTAGGTCGACTGGAGGCTGGTCAAACACAGTAGGCCATAGCAGAGGCCCTCCGTGTTCCACAAAGTGTGATCTCAAGATTATGGCAACGATTCCAGTAGACAGGAAACGTGTCCAGGCGCTACAGTACGGGTCGTCTACAGTGTATAACACGACAAGAAGACCGATATCTCACCATCAGTGCCCGCAGATAGCCACGGAGTACTGCAGGTAGCCTTGCTCGGGACCTTACCGCAGACACTGGAACAGTTGTCTCCAGACACACAGTCTACAGACGACTGAACAGACATGGTTTATTCGCCCAGAGACCTGCATGGTGCATTTGACTGACCTCTGGTCACAGGAGAGCCCGTAATGCCTGGTGTCAAGAACACAGTACGTGATCATTGGAACAGTGATCCCAGGTTATGTTCACGGACGAGTCCAGGTATAGTCTCAACGGTGATTCACGCCTGGTTTTCATCTGGCGTGAGAACCAGGAACCAGCTACCAACCCCTTAATGTCCTTGAAAGGGACCTGTATGGAGGACGTGATTTGATGGTGTGGGGTGGGAATATAATTGGTGCACGTACACCCCTGCATGTCTCTCACAGAGGAACTGTAACAGGTCAGGTGTATCGGGACGTCATTTTGCACCAATATGTCCGCCTTTTCAGGATTGCAGTGGATCTCACCTTCCTCCTGATGGATGATAACGCACGCCCCCACCGAGCTGCCATCATGGAAGAGTACCTTGAAACATATCAGGCGAATGGAGTAGCCTGCCCGTTCTCCAGGCCTAAACCCTATCGAGCACGTCTGATATGCTCTCGATCGACATATCGCTGCATATCTTCAAACGCCTAGGACACTTCAGGAGCTGCAACAGGTACCTGATCCAGAGTATGCCAACCTGTTGTGCGGCCTGTGTACGTGTGCATGGTGATCATATCCCATATTGATGTCAGGGTGCGCGCACAGGAATCAGTGGCGTTTTGTAGCACATGTGTTTCGGGACGGTTTTCTCAACTTATCACCAAACCGTGGACTTACAGTGCTGTGTCGTGTGTGTTCCCTATGTGCCTATGCTATTAGCGCCAGTTTTGTGTAGAGTCACATTGTGTGGCACCACATTCTGCAGTTATCCTTAATTTATGAGCATGAGTGTAGATACTCTAAAACTTGCTTCAGAAAAACACACGGAGGAAATCAGTTCATTATCGGAGAAAGCAGCCGAACTTTCGGATCAGTTCACTAACTTATCTACAATGTTAGATGATGATCTGAATGACCCAAACCGGTAGCCTTCACTGACACAGAGGAGTATGAACAAATTAAGAAATTTAAACAAAATCATAAACAAATTAATTATTATCAAGGCAGACAGAATAACTTCAGACGCAACGGTCCGCTGCGCAGTTACGACTCCAGGAGAAATTCCCGACCACGTGACCGACAAGAGAGAAACTATGGAACCTAAGAACAATGCTACAGAGCAGAACTTAACCAAAACTGGCGTGATTCAAACAGGGTAGGGCACTGTCGACAAGTTGAAATTGTAGAGGTTAGATGTCCAAATTCCAATAACGACACGCGACAACAAAGAGACGGTAGGCAATGACTCGCACCGCAGGCAGCCACGTGCGCCGGTTAGACCCGAGAAAAATAACAGAGAAGAAACACTTGAGTCACAAATTCTTTCTGATTTACAATGCACCTTACGTGATCTAACGTATACCACATGATAATTGCGTTGAAGCTGAAAGTCTGCATACTAGGAAAAGTAAAGGATTACACAACATTTCACATGTAAAACCGTTTATTGAGAGATAATCTGCTTATTAACTTAGTCTTTGCCATAAGATTTCTACTTCACGTTATTATTACATTTTGTCATACTTAGAAACTGTTAACATCCAATAACATTTTGAAGTCAACTATTCAGTCAAGAACCTAGGGAACATATTAAGACTGTAATTTTATGAGTGTATTTATATAGGGACAGACGACACAGTCTCAGTGTGTATTCATTTTGTTTGGTGGTTGCAGGATTATGTAACGACTATAGTGCTTACATATTTGGAACATATACCGCTAATGAGATTTTAATGCAACATTTTGGTTTACTTAAAAAAGACATTTTTATTTAAATTACTTTCGTAGAGATTATAGAGGACATAGTATTAATTTGTTTGACAGCTACACGATTGAATTACAGCTCTACTAATGAGTGACACAATTTACATGATTACTTTTGTGCTGTATTTGTTCTAATGTCTGCACAGTTTTTCTACATTCTTCTGGAAAATAAAACATGTTTTAGCAGTAATTTTTGTGGTACAGCTACAATGAGATAGCATTTTCCATAACACAACAATACATTACAGTACAGTAGTTTCTTCATCACGTCAATGAGCATAATAACTACGACATCTAATCGCATAGCACTTTACTTTCGTAAACGATAAGGTAAGTACAATGACCTCTACATAACCTGACTCGCAGATGACTATAACTACGACACTTGGGACATTTTTTTTACCACTAAGAAATGACAGAAATTATAGCAAGACATACAGTTTAGCGCTACAGGACACGCATTTGAGTGATTAAATTTTGTACTTGGAACATTTTTAGAAAGATTCTTGAATTACAATGATGGTTTTAGTGATATATTTTATCATCTGAGGGCATAACTGCATTAACCCTCAGTGGGGTACATGCTTACTGTGTGGCAAGTGCACGGAGCCCTAGCTAATATGGTATTTGCTTATTCAGTTTTACACATCAGTGCCATATTTCTCTAACACAGAATTACACAGCTATCTGATTATTTAACAGAGAGAAGAACTTCTTTTTATTACGTCAGTGACACATGTTTACGTGATTCAACAGTTGGACAACTTCACACTTATGAAATTGTATTTTGTCTGCATTTTGGGAACTGTTCATATTTTCTTGAGAAACCACTGTGATACTACGAGAGCATTTTTTTAGAGACTTTGAAATTACTGAAGGAAGCTATGACGTTTTATAGATTTCATTAAGGCATTATGATATTATTACGATGATGCTGTGTACTGTGATGTCGAGGTGTGGTTGTGATCATTATGAAGGGTGAGTGTGTGTGTGAATATGAATACCACAATGCCCATCGAAAATTTTTTGGACACTGTTATAAATGAGATTTTGTTTCTACACACTTCTAACGTAAATTTTCAGCTGGTGAATTTTTTTTATTTATATGAGACTGTCTCTATAGTGGAAACCGCTGTTATAAATGTTTTGGTAAGGAAGGTAGGTGGCCTTGACTTGGTGCGCTGTGGGCACCCGGCTGTGTGGTAGTCACCTGAAAACAAAAACCATTAGTGTGTGCCTTTCAGTGGCACAGGTGTAAATAAAAGAGGCCATTGATATATCTTTGTAGAAAGGATCGCAAACAAGACACGCTCATACTAGAAAACATATGATTACACTTTGGAGCTTGTACTTTCTCATATTTACTGAAATTCCTATGAAATGATGAGAAATATTTTATGTCTACACACCTGATTATGACTACCGTCTTTATAGTTGAGAGATTTTTTTAGTGCCTTATGAAATGCCATGTGGCTAGGTAATGATATTTCATGCCTTGCTTTATATTTATATTTGTCTATTTTGTTTGATATCTAGTTTCTAGATGCGCTACAGCATTGGTTAAAACAAAATTTAATAGAAGTGCTAATGTAAATATTTGTCTACAGATCCATTAAAATAATAATTTTATGATCTACTTTCTTAAAAAAGGGAGCACTAGGAAACAGAAGAAGTAAAGGAGGAGGAGGAGATTAGTGTTTAACATCCTGTCAACAACAAGGTCATTAGAGACAGAACGCAAGCTCGGGTGAGGAAAGGATGGGGAAGGAAATCGGCCATGCTCTTTTAAAGTAACCATCCTGGCATTCGCCTGTAGCGATTTAGGGAAATCACAGAAAACCTAAATCAGGATGGCCAGAGACGGGATTGAACCGTCGTCCTCCCGAATGCGAGTACAGTGTTCTAACCACTGCGCCACCTTGCTCGGAGAAGTACAGGAAGAAAACTGATATAGACATTAGGATGTAAATAGACATTTTTGTTCATAGGAATTGCATACATATTTTTTTTTCAACTACTTGGTAACTTGTTTGGTGTAGTACGTTATTGTGATACATCACTCTAGCGTTAAGATGTGAGATAGGTATTAAGGTGTAAATAGACATTTCCTTTACCTGTATTGCTATCTTAACTGTAATATTTTTTCAGCTTGTGCTTTGTCATGTTTAGGTATAGTTTATTGCCTTTGCTGCTGTTTGTCAGGTATTGTCCTATTGAATTTAACTTTGTATTACTCTGCTAAGCCAGTTTTACTACTGATGTATTTTTCTTGTTGCTTCACATTGGCTCATATAAGTTATAATGTTGCATTTGCTTTGGTAATTTATATCTATTGCTGCTTACTTGGCCACTTTGCTTTTTTTCTAGTTCTTGTTTGTGTTAATGTTCATGCTGCTGCATTGCCTCGTCCCTTAGCCTATGAATCTGAGCTCAGTAGATTTAAGTTAGCTTACAAGGGGCATACTTTATAAGAAACTAACTATGAAGAATAGGGAAAGACTGCATTGAGAAGTTATGTGAAAAAGATTTGAGCCAAAATGAGTATTGTAGAATGAAAAATAATTATTTTGAAAGAGGATATGAATAGAGGAGTAGGGCCTAGGGACAACAGGATTAGGTAGGATTTTCTTGAAAACAAATAAGGAGGTAAGGAATATGTGAAAATACTAATACAGAAAGCATGCATAGAAAGGACTTTTTGGGAGTAATGATGAACCAAGCGAGATCTCCGAGAAGTAAAGAAAGATTTCTTTGAAAATGAAATACGATAGATACTGCAGTACGAAATGTTATACTGAAAACAAACCCTGTCCATTCCTTTTGTGTGATTCTGCTATGTGTTTATGCATACCCCTGTGTGTGTATGTTCTTCCTGTCTATATGTGTTCATTTGATAAGAGGTATGTTGTAGAATTTTTCTAATACTAAGCTACATTTACTATGATGAGGAGTACTGTTATTCACAAATACAACCTGTTATTTACTTTGGAAAAATGTTTGGATATTACTTATTCATTTATGTTTTCATTTTTATGCTCATGTATCAATTTGGTATTCTAATTGATATTCTCTTTTTTCATTTAATTATTTATGTCAGAAGTCTGATACTATCTTGTATATGCTTATATCTATTCTTTTGTAACGCCTGGTTTACTACTAATGTTATCATCATGTTTTTACGATTATTTTTCTACCTTTGTAATTGTATTCTTATGTTATGAAATTGTAATTGGCACCAATTCTTCAGATTAAGTAAATAGTAGTGCTTCATTTCACTAGCACACATTTCTGTTGGTCATATTATATGCACAATATGTGAGAAGTTAAAAAAAAAGGACTGTTAGTGCTCACACATATGTTAACAGTTCAGCAAGAGACTGGTTAACAGCATTGCTGATTCTAAAGACATTTCAAAAATTTTTTGTGAGTGCACAAGTGGTGGTTCATAGACTTGCTATATTATCTGCAAGACTCTTCGATGGTGACTGGGCATCCACACAGTTGCAAGGGATGGCTGCAGACCATCTCTACAAGGACTGCAGTGGGTCTCACCTTTCGTGGCCTATCAATACTATAACCTATACCAAGACTACAGTGGGTCTGCAACTGTGGTGGCCCCCTAATAACTCTATCTCTACAAGAAATACTGTGGGTCTGCTATGTGATGACCTACCTACCAATATTCTTCAAAAATTCGACTGACACTGCTGTGGGTTTGTTCTGTTTTGGCCCATTACCTGTCTGCATGTCAAGAGTCAGCACTGTCTTTCTGTTAGAAGGACAACACTACTTCTTCAAGACTGCATGGAAATCCACTACTTCCATGTGCATTTTCATTTACTGCTCAGACTTTGTTCATAAAACTGTAATCACTACTGTGACGAATGATCAGGACTGCCTTTATGGACTGAGAGGACAAGCTTTGCTTTTGACCAACAGTGTATTTGATATATTTATTATTGTTCATATGAAAAATTTTATCAAATCAGTATTGGCCACTGCCCAAAACAATTTTTAAAATTTTTTTGTGGGGAGCATGGGGGCTATGTTGGTAACGCCACGTAGCGCTCTTTATTAAAATCGCTGACTGCGCTGGTTGGACTCGGTATTGGAAGTTTTCGTGAGTGTAGTGTTGGGCAGTTGGAAGTGAGCCACCAGCAGTGGTGGATGTCGGGAGAGAAATGCCAGATTTCTGAGATGTTAATATGAGTGGACGATCTGGACGTCTGGACGTCAGAAAATGAAATCTGTTGAACTGAATGTCAAGAATTTATATTTATATTATGACTTTTGAACACTATTAAGGTAAATTCATCGTTTGACCTCTATCAAAATCTTTCATTTCCTATATGACTATCAGTAGGTAGTGCCTTCAGTAGTTAGAACCTTTTATGTAGCTGGCAGTATTGGTGCTCGCTGTATTGCAGTAGTTCGAGTAACGAAGATTTCTGAGAGGTAAGTGATTCATGAAGGGTACAGGTTATAGTTAGTCAGAGCTATTCTTTTGTAGGAATTATTGAAAGTCAGATTGCGTTGCGCTAAAATATTGTGTCAGTTTAGAAAGGATCAGAGTAAGTAAAGAGAAAACAGTCTCAGTACGTTCAGTTTCACTCTGGAGTTTGAAAACCATGTAACTTGGAAGTTTTACCAGTACAGTCACTTTTTACTTTCAAAGGGGAAGTTTGAAAGTTATTACATACACAACACTTTATATGGGTCACCTGGATTTGATTTTATCTGCACCTCTGTAGCAAACAGCTTGCAGCTATGTAGCATTCCTTACCTTGTGACAGGTCCACTGAAAGAAAAATATATCTATGAAGACTACTTTGGTCGCCAGCTCTGAAGGAGCAATTTCAATACTTTATTCCCCTTTATAATTTTTTAAATGTTCCAGAAGTAAATTTACTTTAACGACTTTTTGTAATAACAGTTTAACTTGGAAACAAGATTGATGTAGACTGAGATATACTTGCGTTGCTAAACGGCCGCCATCTTTTTTGAATGATTATGTAAAGTTAATGTTCTGATAAAACTAATTTAAAGTTAAGAAAGCTCATTTAACTGAACTTTACAATGACATATCAAAGCGACCGCATTTCTTATATCATCAAATTCAAAGTAAACAATTATTCTTGTAAGTTACTTTTATGTAACACTGCAAGATTGTCGTAACATCAAAACTGCTTAAGTACAATCTTTAGACGATACAGAGTGACACAATATTACATTTAACAAAATGGCAGGTAACTTTGGATCGGTATATGACTTTGAGACATTGATGCTAATAAATATATTTAACAAAACTACATTAGAGCTTTGGCAAACCATGTAGCTGACTGTAATATTCTGATGCACCCCTAAAGACTGTTAATACGAAAATGTCTTGCCTGCTTCGTTGCAGTCGTGCCTTTGCTGAAATTGGTGCTTCCTGTATGAAAATTTGTATACGCTCTTCACGTCTCCTGTTACAGAATTTGAATGGAACTATATTTTCACAGATGCAGCAACAGTTGTACTACTAACATCACGACACTACCCATTTGTATTCATGTCTCGTTGCGAACAAGCCCATATCTTGGTATATAAAACCCCTATAATGAAAACTTGGTGTGACCCTTTTACGGGAGTTATGACTGTGATTGTTCACCTAATTGATTTCAAACAATGGGATTACACTGAGGCGACAAAAGTCATGGGACACCTCCTTCGGCCTGGCGTAGTAAAGCTATTGGACGCCGCCAGTACTCAACAAGTCGTTGGAAGTCCCCTGCAGAAGTGTTGAGCCTTACTACCTCTACAGCCGTCCATAACTGCGAAGATGTTGCCGATGCAGGTTTTTGTGTACCTCCAATTATGTCCCATACAAGTACGAAGGGGTCCACGTCTAGTTATCTGGGAGGCCAAATAATTCGCGAAAATGGTCCAGAACGTTCTTCAAATCAGTAGCTAACAATTGTGGCCTGACATCGTTGTTTGTGAACATGAAGTCCAAGAATGGCTCTAAATGGTCTCTAAGTAATCCAAACTATTCATTACCAATCCGTGATATGTTCAAAATGGTTCAAATTCCTCTAAGCACTGTTGGACTTAACATCTGAGGTCAAGCAGTGTTGCTTGTCCGTTAGTACCGTCAATTCAAGTAAACGTCGGTCGTCAGGCGAATGCCGCCACTCACTGCGTTGTACACGGTGAGAGATGACGCCTGGAATTTGGTGTTCTCGGTACACTCTTGATGCTGTGGATCTCGGATTATCGAATTCCCTTATGATTTCCGAAATGGAATGACCCACGCATCTAGCTCCAGCTACCGTTCCACGTTCAAAGTCTGTTAATTGACGTCGAGCGGCCATCTTTTCTCATGAATCACCAGAGCACAAATGACAGCTACGCAGGTGCACTGCCCTTTTGTATCTTGTGTGCGCTGTACTAGCGCCACCTGTATACCTGCATATCGCTATCGCATGAGTTGTCACCTTGGTGTATTTGCTTCGTTTCCTAAACACAACAGTGTTTTATAGAGGAGAGTGCTGATAACAAAGTATTATTTGAACATGGATTTATTTCGTAACTGTAATTATTTGCAGCCAGCTAGAAATACAGTCGCCAGTCCACATTGGACATATAATTATAAAATTTGTGCTACAAATTTTAGACTTCAGAGATTCGTTATCATTTATCTCAGGAGAGACTGGATTTCCAAAATCAGCCACTGTGAACAGCTTCTGTATATCCCTCGAGAATGAGATATTAAGAAATACCACACCTCTTCCGCACACTAACGTTTACTAACTGGACTGTTTAACGTGGAAAGAAACATTCCATGTTTATTCAGGCAATGGATAAACCTGCTTCTACAAGATGAAGGCCCTCTCAAGGCAATAACACGTGGAAGCGCTTTTTTTGAAAGCTCTTAAAGTAGAAGTGTGAACCGTAGAATTACTACTGGTTCACCAAAGGTTATTAATCACAATTAATACACAAAATGTAAAGTGGAAGTAGGTGCCAAGGAATAACTGGTGAAATGACACATAATTTTCAGTAACACTCTTTATTCAAATTTGGTGCAAGACTGTACGATATTTTTTTTAAAAAAACAACAATCATTTAACGAATAATTCACAATTTACGATAGGAAAGGACTTTTAAATTATTAAATTATTATAAAAAATTTCACGCCAGTAAAAGGCAAGAACTGGCAAACAATTAAACGTATACAACGCGACGCTGTATAATATTTCAACCTTAGCTAATTTACAGGTGAATTTCACTCCATTAATAAATGAATACAATTTGAATATATGACTTCACTTTTGGGCAGACAAATTTCCAATTTGGTTACAACAGCCGTAGCTACGGCCGCCCACAACAGCCTCATTCAGGCGCAGAATCTAACTTGTCTGCAACATATTAAAACAATCCCGTTTACAAAAGTTCTTAAAATAGAAAAACTAAAACGCAGGAGTCATACACACGGAGGGGGAGGGGGACACTCACAGTTAATAACATTAACATTTCCAAAATATATAAAAAAAACAATTTTACAAATTTGTGCCAGTCAACTTACGGCAAACACACACACACTCGCAGGGTAGGACTTGCGAAATTTTACAACATTCTCCTTTCAAGGCAACAATTTCTAAACACAAATTTACGTAAGTTACAGCTTCCAGATGAGCAGGTATTCTTTATGCAATTGACTAGTTCTTACCACGAGGCAAAAGGAATTTTTCTTCTTTCTTAGAGTACCTTTTACACATGAGTTTAGTAACACTAGCTAGACAGGCGAGAGAATGGATCAGGTCTTAGTGCCTTGCATTTTAAACAGTACAGCCATTGGTGCCTCAGACTTTCACAGACATGGCAGTGGCTAACAGTCTAATAACCCGGAGGTAGGCTGGGAGGGCAAAGATGCAATCCGAACTACAGATTTACACTGACTCCTCCCCTTTCGTCCTCAAAAGGGGACAAACGGACCACCCTTTCTAATAGTACCACCTTCCCGCGGGTGGGGAGACGAGAATGAATGGCGGGAAACCCCCAAAGAATACGGATGGTGTAATTAACATGAATAAGTAAACTGAATTCAATTAAACTTCATAAGATCCGTTAACAATCAATACTCAACTTCTGGTGCGTTACGACTGCCAGGACTGAACCAACGCAGCACCCGCTGCCAGCCGTTTCAACGGACGCAGGAAGGCGCGCAGATTTTCAGAACCTCCTCGCCGGTCGACAGCATACGGTCGAACTGCAAATTAGGCCCCTTGTGGACCCACGCTCAGGAAGATTCCTTTCGCGACGAGCAGTTAACGCCCCATACCTCGGGGCTGCTGCTCGCGTCGCTTACGCTGATGCGGCGGTCTGCGTGCTGTCCCTCTAGCACCGGCAGAGAAGTCGCTTCTTGATGCCCCGACTGCCAACTCTCCACGACAGCCCATACAGCCACTCCTTAAACCCACGCGAACAGCCCACTTTTGCCATTTCCCGCTAGAGGGAGACACCGAAGCCTTCAAGCTACGCGCTTCAGCGCTACGGATCAAAGTGGAATTCACAAAATTCAGAGATGGTGTCAGTTACTTTTTAAGAAAAGCTTCGAAAAAGAACGGCTTTGTATATTTATTAGTGTCTTCGACGGTTAAATTTTCTTTTCATGTTATGTTCTCTAACAAGCGAAAGGTCCTATCCGACATGTCTAAAACTACACTGAAATTTTTCACTTGGATGGAATACAAGGATAGAATGCATTCTCAAAATTTTAGCTGCTAAGAAGAACTGCAAGTATTTGTTTTTTAATGCCAAAGTTACTCATTTTTGCAGCGCGAAGGACCTCTTTTAGCAGCGTTTTGTACAGTCCTCCCAGCCTAGTGCTCGAATCGGCGAGTAAGCTGACGCAGTCGTGAAACGGGGAAGCAGCGCAGCGTAGGGTGGAGGCCAAAGTGAATGTGAAGCACGTAAAATGTGCCAAAAATACCTCACTTCAATAATATTTTGAATAAGTCGTAGTTCATTTAGAAAGCTAAAATATTGTATATGTAAATCTTAAACGAGTAACTAGCAGAGGAAAGAAACTCAAACCAGTGTATGATGTTACATTGGCGACGAATTCCATCAAAAGGGATTTTAATTTATTGACATAAAATATCTTATAATCAATGTTATAACACAGCTCTTACGATAATTTTTCAATGATATATATTTTGCTAACAATAAGACAAATCATATCGCTGTGTGGCTAGCCATGTTCGACGCCGAAATGCACGGATGGTTCGAGGATGTTGTCAGTTATGTGCAAATTATCAACGGTGCGGTTTTTTTTTTCTTGTCAAGATGTGTATGTGTGTGAAGTGCCTTTTGTTCTTCACTTAATGCAATGTAGCGTCGCACTTTCGTAACAAGTTCCATAAGCTCAAATTATTATATTCTTCTTCAAGTCTGAGGGTATCTCGCCATCTCATGCATCTTGAAGAAGTTCAAAACACCAGCCAACCAGCTGTAAAGCTACAACAAGGCCAAATCCTTCTCAAGAAGTTATTTTTAGAAATATCGGAACATAGGTTAAGGGCTAATAAGCCCTTGTCTTGGAAGTGGTTAGCTGATTTTTTGCAACCTTTTCAGATTTACATAGTTGCAGATTCGCTGCCGCGTTTAAGATTATGTTGTACGTCTTGCTGATCAGATGGAAGTTTCGTCATGATTGGCTCTCCCAAGGCTATCAGTAGCTCCAACGGAATGTTGTCTATCCCCGGAGCCTTGTTTCGACTTAATTCTTTCAATGCTTTGTCAAATTCTTCAGGCATTGTCATATCTCCCTTCTCATCTTCATCTACGTTCTCTTCCGTTTCCATAATATTGCCCTCAAGAACATCTTCCACGTATAAACCCTCTAGATACTCCTTCCTCCTTTATGCTTTCCCTTCATTGCTTACTGCTGGTTTTCCATTTGAGCTCTTGACATTCATACAGGTGGCCCTCTTTTCTCCGAAGGTCTCTTAAATTTTCCTGTAGGGAGCATCTATCTTACCCCTAGTGATATATGCTTCTACATCCTTACATTTGTCCCGTAGTCATTCCTGCTTAACCATTTTGCACTCCTTATCCATCTCATTTTTTGGACGTTTGTACTCCCATTCGCTTTCATTTACTGCATTTTCATATTTTCTGCCTTCATCGATTAAATTCGGTATCTCTTGTGTTACCCAAGGATTTATATTAGCCCCTGTCGTTTACCTATTGTTGCCTTCACTATTTCATCCCTCAAAGTTATCCATTCCTCTTCTACTGGATTCTTTTCCCCTGTTCTTTTGAGTCGTTCCTAACGCTCTCTTTGAAACTCCCTATCACCTCTCGTTCTTTCAGTCTATCCAGGTCACATCTCCTTAAGTTCTGCGTTTTTGGAGTTTCTTCAGTTTCAGCCTGCAGTTCATAACAAATAAATTGCGGTCAGAGCCCTCATCTGCTCCTGGAAATGTATTACAATTTAAAAATTCGTTCTAAGATCTCTGTCTTGCCGTAATAAAATCAATCTGAAACCATCCGGAGGCTCCAGATCTCCTCCACGTACTGAACCTTCTTTCACGACTCTCACGCCAAGTGTTAGCTATGATTAAATTATGTTCTGTGCAAAATTCTACCAGGTGGCTTCTTCTTTCATTCCTTTTCCCTGTCTATATTCACCTACTACTTTTCCTTCTCTTCCTTTCGCTACTATCGAATACCAGTCCCCCAGGTCTCTTAAATTTTCGTCTGCCTGAATAGTTTCTCTTATCTCATCATAAATTTCCCTTATCTCCTCCTCATCTGCGGAACTAGCTGGAATATAAATTTGTCCTACTATGGTGCGGGTGGCCTTCGTGTCTATCTTGGTCACAATATTACCCCTATTTGATTTTGTATTTATAAGCCTGTGTTCACCTAACCGGTAGTCATATCCACCTGCTACCGAATTGACAACATATTTACCTTAGACATCGTTGGACCTCTATATATATTTTTTTTTATTCGACTGGTTATTGAGTTAGTTTAATGCTGATCTTCGCAACCTATTTTACTTGATGTATTCGTCAACCTTACTAATAGACTTTCTGAGTTGCTGCTCCTTTGAGACCACGTACACTTTTCCCCTGGATGTAGTGCATACTCCACAATAATACTAGTCCACCCTTCCTTCCCCATAGACTGTTTCTGCTACTCACTTCGCACTTTTTGCGTCCACTTGATGCATCTGGTTTGATAAAATGTGGAATTATGGTATTATTCTTTCTATTACTCTTTATTGCCGACCGCGGTGGTCTAGCGGTTCTAGGCGCTCAGTCCGGAACCGCGCAACTGCTACGGTCGCAGGTTCGAATCCTGCCTCTGGCATGGATGTGTGTGATGTCCTTAGGTTAGTTAGGTTTAAGTAGTTCTAAGTTCTGGGGGACTGATGACCACAGATGTTAAGTCCCATAGTGCTCAGAGCCATTTTTTACTCTTTATTAATGCTGACTACTGCTGTGTTTTCAGCACCTCTAACGGCTTGAAAGTGACTAAAATGTCGACAGTGGAATAGTGGGTATTGTAATAAATGTGTACTCAACGTCGAATATGAAGTCAATAGACTCTATTAGGCTGTGAGTGCACAGCATATAGCACGAAGACAGGGTTATACAAACCCACCTCCAGAAAAAGAAATGGAAAGAGAATCGTGTGAAAGGCAATCTCCCAAAGCCCTTGTCATATGCAATAAAATAAAAATCTGTCAATAACTAAATAATAGTGAAAAATAAGACTTCCTGCTTTTTATCACGTCGCTACTTCGTTTAATAGGCGAACGTTTCAAGTAACGCTGTGAGTGGCTTTCTTTAGAGGGTTGTCTTTATAGCAGAGTAGAGGCACCACCCTGGAAAGGCCAGTTGCAAACGTGGTCGAAGTATTGGTCTATAAAACAACATGCCGAGGCCGACATACACCCGGAATCTGCAAAAAAGAAATCATACTCTCCTCGTGAACGCTGCCGGCAAGGAGTGGGGGAGGGGGGAGGGGGGGGGGCTCAGTCATGCGAAGAAGCGAGTGCTTACATGTGCTTGACGGACATTAAAAGGAGCGGCAAACTGCATCTCCCCGGCTTCTGATGTGTTGTAGGGCGGAAGGGGGGAGCCGGGTAGGGCCCACGATCCGGAACGGCGACCTCCATCAAATCAGAGAGCAGTGTTTCCGTATTCACCCCCTGGCGGCGCGGCGGCCAGATTGCTCTTCAGCGGAGAGAAAGCGTTTTAATTTATTTAAGTGGTGGTGGCGGAGCGCCATGTGGAGGCGGCGGCAGATGGAAGGCGGCGGCGTCTCGGCCGGTGGCTGTGGAGGCGGCGGGGGCGGCGCTGCAGGAGCAGCAGCGGGTCTCCCCTGGGAGGCGGCGGGGGCGGCGGCTGCTTTTGAGGAGCGGCGGGCAGCGCGGGTAATGAGCGGACCGCACATCCGCTTAGCAGCCGCCCCCCGGCTCCCGCCCCAGCGTACTGCGCGCTGAGCACTCACCAGACTGCTCAGTGTGGGGCACACACATGAAATTTGAGAATTCCCTGTGACATCAAATAAAAACGAACACTTAGAGGTTCTCCCTCAGCCAGTATCCACTTACAAGGAATTTGGCAGTACGAGCAGACTTACCACTTGAGAGACGTGAAGCCCTTGTTGGCTTATTCTCTTCCATTTTTATCGCTCACTCGAAATGTCCGCGATAGGAGCAGGCCGGTTAAGGTCATGCTGAAAAGTAATTCGCTTTTAATTGTAACTGTATGTAGATACCCACTGGAAAATTTTGAACTATGTATGAGGAATCATGATACCCTTACTGTCGTATCTGTCAGAAAGCAGCAAGCAGTTAATAGTCTGTGATGACTTCAATGTAGATTTTGTAAAGGATTCTAATAGGAAAAATTGCTTGAGAACCTTACTTGGATCCTACAACTCGATCTCAATAATGAACTTTCCAACACAGGTGGATAAATACAGTAGGATCCCAATTGATAATGTTTCCTTCGATGAAGCTCAAACTATTGTAATAATTTTTTTCACCCAGTAACAAATGCTTACTCTGATCACGATGCAAAGTTTGTTAGAATACATAACATAGCGCCTTAAAGTAAGGCTACTCCTCAGTGCAAATGATTTAGAATAATTAATGACATCAGGAAAAATGTTTTTAAGAATACTTGTCAAAAGATTTAACTGTCATTGACTGTACAACAGGTTACATACCATAGTCTACATTTCACCCTTCGGCCACTATTAAGTGCAACAGATTACAGCAAAATAAAAGTACAGGTATCAGAAAAATATCGGGGCAAACAGTTATATTAAAATATAGGCTCCATGACTTTCCTCATACTTACGTACCGAAAATCGTTAGACGTCATTACAACACAAGGCATTGTCAAAAGGTTTATCTTCCGTTATATAACCCAGTTGTGTCAAAAGTAAACCCGAGATTATTTACTGGCAATTAGCATGACTTTTTTCCATGATATTGTTGTGGAATAAAATAGATAATAAAATACAGGTTTAAAACTTTTTTATACTATGGCTAAGCAGCCACTGACATAAATGTAAGTGAAACTATCGTCAAAGACCGTCACAAACGCATCCCAGTCTGGACCATGTTATCTGTGGTATGTCATGAGAACTATACAAGCTGGTTACATTATCCTTGAAGATCAAAGAAGACGCTAGTGTTTACGTAACATGGCGTGAGGAACCAACTTCCCAGTGTGTATGTGAAAACGCAACTTACATCATCGTAGTGAAAGATACATAGAAGTACAGTCTTGCAAGATAGTGAAATATTTGATGCAAGCTTAATTTATAATGGGCCATGTATCAAATATTTCACTATCTTGCGTTATAAAATAAGCAGTTCTACCATATTTAGAAATTTGACAGTTATATAAAATATTAGGTCACAAACGTCGTTGGAATTTAAAACACTTTACATGTAAGCATCAATTATCATTATAAAAGACCAAGCATACAATAGATCAATATGGGAAAAAATGTGGGGGTAGGGTTCGGGAGAGGAGAGAGGCAGGTGAATATGGGAATGGTGTACACTAAGATTAACAGGAATGGTTTAAGGGTATTAAATGGATAAGAGATGGCGAGTTATTGACTTTGGTGGTGGGCAGGTGGGGATGGTGTAGTCAGATTAAGTAGATGAAGGGGTTGGGAGCGGAGGGGGGAAACGGAATGGGGCAACAATCAATGTGCAAAATGTTTAAAGTGTTAGATACATATACAGCTCCATGCAATGTTATTTACAAAACTGTCTTGGAGAAACAGAAACTCACATTATATGAGGTTTAACAACTGTAGTAACTACTGAACATTAAAAACATAATATCTACAGTACAGTTTTCCATTATAAATATAGCAATGTACAACAGTGCACTAGTTGTTCCATTGTTTCAAAAAACAATAAAATATAGTGAAGGATCTTCACTCTTTAAGTAAAGTTGCTAAGGGGTGTTGGGGCATTAATGATGGGGGAGGGGAAGTAAGGTGGGATAACTGATGAAGCAAGTAAAGTTAAAGAGGGGGCGGAAGCATCAGTGTCCATAACGTGTATCGTGTTACCCATATACATACTTATACTGCAATATTATTATTTGCTCTAACTGTATGAAAAACTAAGTGTAATAAACAAATGGTTCTGAGCACTATGGGACCTAACTTCTGAGGTCATCAGTCCCCTAGAACTGAGATCTATTTAAACCTAACTAACCTAAGGACATCACACACATCCATGCCCGAGGCAGGATTCGAACCTGCGACCGTAGTGGTTGCGCGGTTCCAGACTGTATCTCCTAGAACTGCTCGGCCACCCTTGGCAGCTGTATTAAGTTTAATAAACATTGAAACATAAAATATATAGGTTATATCCTCTTTATAAATACAGTAATGTAGTACATAGCACAATTTGTTCCATTATTTTGAAGGAAAATAAAGCAAAAGAAACGAACTTTGCATATATGTAAATTTTCACAGAGAAGTAATTGTTCTATTATAAAAAGACTGATAACAATAATATAGCTTTCATTATGGAAGTGTCCATGACACCAGAGAAAACTTTTTGGATGGTATGGGAGGGGAGGAAAGGTGGGGTAATCTAATTAGGTAAGTGAAGACAGAAGTGGGGAGGAGGAGAGAAGGAGAAAATCAGTGTACACAATGATCACAATGGTACCCATATATACACTTATATTTCAATATCATTTACACAAATATGTAGAAGGAACGATAGGCCTCTTATACTATGAGATTAACAACTGTAGCAATAGTAGTATATACATTATGTATGGTCTAGAATAAAAATGATAAATTCATTTTCTAACCATACTCATCTGAATTTATATGAAAATATTTTATTTTTTAACTCAAGTTGGTCATTCAGTAACCTGTGAGGTTCTTTTACTATTTCACTCCATATTTCTATTTCTTCCACTCTATTCATTTTCTTACTTTTTTGTACTGCGCGTAAAATTTTTAAGGCCTGGTTGATTTCTTTTGCTTTGTGATGAGCGTCTCTGAGTTGCTTACTAAATGTTGTTCTGCTGATTGTTCCATATATCTATAACAATTTTTGGTGACTTACGCAAAGGGGTTTAAATTACAATGAAGCTTGTGACAATTTATTTTATGTAACTGACAATTTTGTCAATATGGTTATAATTCATAGCAACGCATAACTGCTTATTTTAGAATTGACCACGCATCATGTATTCCATTACCTTGCAAGATCATGCTTCTATGTTTTTTTTTAATTACGATGGTGTAGGTCGCGTTTTCACAAGCACTTTGGAAAGTTGGATCTTCACATTATATTACATCAACACTGGCATCTTCTGCCAACTTCAGTGATAACTTAACCAGCTTGTATAGCAAAGAGTCGTACTACCTGTTACCTCAGCATACCACAGATCTCATGGTGCAGAGATGCCTTTATGATGGTCTTTGACAATTGTTTCACTTAATGTTATGTCAGTGGCTTCTTAAGCCACAGTGTAGCAAAGTTATAAACCTGTGTTTTTATCATCTATTTTATTCCACAGCTATATATTGTGAAGAAATCATGCTCATTGCTAGTAAATTAATATTACACAAATGATCTCGCATTTACTTTCTACAAAATTGGTTAATTTAAGTGAAGATACATGTTTTGATCATGACCTATAGTGTACTCAAGTTTAATGATTTTTAATGTGTAAGTGAGAAAAAAATCATGAAGCCCATACATTAATTTAACTGTTTGCCCTGTTATTTTTTGATGATTTGTCTGGTATTTGTACTTAAATTGTTGTTCAACCTTTTGCAGCTTTAACATATGATAATGGCTTAATGCCAAAATATATACTTTTAAATATTACCTGTTGTACAGTGAAATGGCGGTTATATATATACATATATATATATATATATATATATATATATATATATATATATATATACTGTACAACTGGTAATATTCCAAAGTATAGATTTTGGCATTATGCCATTATCATATGTTACAGCTGCAAAAGGTTGAACAACAATTTAAGTACAAATACCAGACAAATCATCAAAAAATAACAGGGCAAACAGTTAAATTAATGTATGGGCTTCATGATTTTTTTCTCACTTACACATTAAAAATCATATATATATATATATATATGAGAAAATATAACCAAAGTTACAGAGTGTATCTACATCAATAAAGAGTGTGGTGGAATTAAATGCCTCCCAAATTACATCCACCTGATGGCCAAAACCCTTTCAAAAGTAGCCAAGGACAATACAGGTATGTAAATGAGTGTGGTTTCATGAATGTGTGCACTATGTAAATGATAAAATTTGATTGGTCCATTCCAAAAAAATTACAAATCCAATCAGCAGATAATACAGTAAAGCACTGTGTACAGTTAATGGAGCAATAAAAAGTATCTTAAAGTTCTTCTAAGAAAGAAAACTTAACAAACATTAATGCTTCTGATAAAAATATGGATACTTTGAATATGAGACTGATATTTAATTTACCACATAAGTTTTAATGGGACACAATTAAAAACTGAATAGCCAGTACTAAAGTTGCTTTACGTATGGCTAAGCTACAGACTGATGAACAAAATCAAGTGACCAGTAAAGTAGATAGAATTATCAAGGAAAAACTAAATAGATATAATATCTTTTATAAAAGTGATGGATATTACGACGCTGTTAACAGCGTTAATGTTAAACTAAATTCAAAAATGAGGTAATTAGTGTTAAGGCTGACAAAGCAATACCACTGTTATCATGAAAGAAGTTATTTATATAGTTAAAATAAAAGTTTTCTTTGGTGAAAATAACATCAAGAAATTAAAAAAAGAGCCCACTCACACCTTTAGTGGCTTATTAAAAAAGAAAATTGAAAACTGTAATTTTATGTCTACAGACAAGGAAATTAGGGTATGCATTAATATGAAGCTGAGTGCAGACCAAAATTCACTAAGAAAATGTTAGTGTTACACCAATTGCAAATCCATAAATAGCCCAGCTTACATAATATGTAAACAGCTGGATAGGTTACATAAAGAATTCAGTCTATAATTCACAATAGGTAGTATATAAAATGAAACACCTGATAACTCTAGACAACAGTACCCTTGTTTCCTTCAACATGTCAAATGTGGGCACTAACCTTTTCATGACAGAAACTATTGACCTAATATGGCAAAAGTTGATTAAGCATAAAAAATAGTCACTAGCAAAAATCACTGAAATAATACAATTTCTAGAATTAATTTATGAATATTTTGGAACAAAACCTTTTAAAGAATACAGTCAACTAGCAGAAGTTACTATTATGAAAGATATGCAGGTGACTCAATTCTCATATCTGATGACACAATAAATGAAATAAACACACTGTGCAACAACCGTAATACCACTCTCAGGAAAATTCAATTTACAATAGAGATTGAATAACAAAAAACAATAAACTTATTTGATTTTAAAATTAGTGATAACAACAATAAATGCAAGTTCAGTAACTACAGGGAACCAACGACCAGAAATTGTACAATTAATATTTATTCCAATCATCCAATGACTCACAAAAAATTTATTATAATTCTATGGTACATCAGCTATTGGACCTCCCTTTGCAAAATGACGAAGTTGAGAAAGAGCTATAGATCCTAGAACACACTGCAAGCACAAAATGATACGACCCACATATAGCTACAAAAATATGGCGGTGAAGCTGAAACTATTAATGATCTTAGTATGATGGAAATCACGCAAACAAGTATTTGAATAACATTCTTATGCAAGACACACACAAAACTAATCTGGTGAGGAGATCATACATATATAAGTTTGTGTCTGGTAGTTTTGATAGTTGTTACACTGGCCAGCCAAGATTTGCCCTTAAAGATAGGTATAAGGAACATATTACAACAGAAAGCAGAACTTCTTTAGCAAGCACCTCAGAGACACTAGTCACTAAGTAAAAGAAATGAATCAGGCTTTAAAAATTCTACAAACAGTACAAAAAAGTTAGAAAATGAATGTACTGTAAGAAACTGAAACATGCAGTGAAGTAAAAAAGCCCCCAACAAGTTATTGAATGACTAATTAGAACAAAAAAATAAAAATTTTTCAAATAAGTTCAGATCAATGTTTGTAGAAAATGAATCATTTTTATTCTAAACCAGGCATAATGCATTTACTGCATCTGTTAACATTATACAAAGAGGTTTGTCGTTCCTTCTACATACTTGTCTACATGACATTCCAGTATACGTGTATGTAAGGGTGGCAATGTGGACAATGTGTGCACTGATTTTATCTTTCGCACTTCTCCCTCCCTTTTGTGTTTGCCTACATAATCAGATTACCCGCACAATCCGAAAGGTTTTCTTAGGTATCATGGTCCTTCCCAAATTAAAGCTATATAAGTGTTCACCATTTTTTGAATAATATGAAGATTACTTCTGTGTAAGACTTTACCTAAAATGTGGAGACCTTTTTGGTTTATTGTCCTTTAAAATAATGGAACAAATGGTGATATGTACTAAATTGCTGTATTTATGAAGAATTAATTTCTACATTTTATTTTTTATCTTCATTACACTTGCAGCAGTTGTTAACATTGATATAATGAAATTCTTACTATTCTTTCTAGACACCTGCATAAATAACATTGCAGTATAGTGTGTATATGCACAAGACTGTTAACATCATAGTGATTGAATCCCACCTTTAACTTTACCGACTTAACGAGACTACCACATGTTACCTTTCTTCCTACATCATCCATACCCTGCACCCCCACCCCTCATATGCTTTACTTAAAAAGTGAAGATCCTTCATCATACCTCATTATATTTCTATGTTTATAACAAAGAACTGCACTGTTCATTTTAAGTTTTTAATATTTAGTACACTTACTACAGCCATTAACATTCATACCTAAGAGGCTTACTGTTTCTTTTAAACACCTTGTATATAAAACTGCAGTACAGGTGTATATATAGGTAATACTATATACAATGTGCACATTGGCGATCTCTTCGCCCCCACCCCCCACCCCATCCCCTCACTTCATTTCTACTTTACCTGACTACACCACCTTTCCTCCACTCCCACATCAATATCTCACCACCCCTTATCTATTTGATATCTCTGATCTATTTCTGTTAATCTGAATGTACATAATACCCTCATTCGATATGCATGCACCCCACCTCCTCCTCATACTCCTACTCCACAGTTTATCCATTTTGTTCTATTGTATACTTTGTCTCTTATAACGATAATTGATGCTTACATGCAAAGGGTACTAAGTTCCAACAGTGTTTGTGACCATATATTTTAGATAACTGACAAATTTCTAAACATGACTTACTTTATAATGCTTATTTTATAATGAACCATGTATCAAATTATCAAATATTTCACTATCTTGCGAGATTGTACTACTATGGATCTTTAATTATGATGATGTAAATCTCATTTTCACATGCACACTAGGAATCCGGTTCTTAACGCCATATTATGTAGACACTAGCATCTCCTGCCCACTTTGGAGTTAATGTAACTAGCTTGTACAGTTTTGAGTCCCACTGCCTGTTCCCATGACATACCATAGAACACATGGTGCCATCTGGGATGCCTTTTTCAAGGCCTCTGACGATCGTTTCACTTACACTTATGTCAGTAGCTGCTTATACACAAAGTAGCAAGGTTTAAAACCTGTGACTTGCTCATTTATTTTATTCCAAAACCACGTCAAGTGAAGAAGTCATGCTAATTTCTAGTAGATTAGCCTATTACACAAATATTCTCGCATTCACGTTTGACAATATTTGAATTGAACCTGTTCTGATCATGACTTGCATTCTACTGAAGGCTAATGCTTTTCATTAAAAGTAAGAGAACAAATCATGCAGCCCATAAATTAATTTAATTGTTTGCCGTGCTATTTGTCTGATACCTTGATTCTTGCGCATTCATTGTGCTTTAATGTGGTGCAATTGCAACAATAATAATGTGAATCTGAAGTCTACCTTGTTGAATGAAACCTGTTGTACAGTCATATGGCGGTTATATCTTTTAAAATGTTTTGTATGACTGGCTCCAGAGAAATGTAAAATCAGTACTTTTTAAGAATAGTTAAAAGAAGTTGACATATGATGTAATTTATAATGAACAAAATGTTAACATAAATTTAAATCTATTCTATGACAAATTCGACTCATTATTTGAAAATACGTATGTGATAGTCAGGGAGGAAACTAAACTGCTAGGGAAGAAAACCATGGATCACCAGAGGGATTAATGTACCTTCTGGAAGAAAAGGGAAATGTAACTTTTGACAACAGCAAGTAGAAATACTGCAGTAGTTGCATGCTACGAGAAATACTCAAAATTACTAAGGAAGTTTATTAAAAAAAAGCAAAGAACATGCACATAATCTCAGAAGTCAGTAGTTTCGCCAATAGACTTATGCCAATATGGAAGGCTGTGAAGTGAGAGAGATGTGACAACCAGTTACAGATAGACAAAACAGCGCTACTGAAGTGATTGGAAGAGTTATAAGTGATGAGTCAGAGACAGCAAACGCATTTAACAAACTTATCTTAAACATAGTAAAAAGCATAAGGACAAACTGTTCAAGAGCAAAATCACAGCAGTATGTTGAAAATGCAACTTTCATAGAATTCAATCATATGAACGTATCACCAGCTGAAATTAAGAAAATTATGCACTCTCAAAAAAATAAAAGCTCATCTGGTTCTGCTGGCGTCTCCAACAGAGTACTAAAATTCCCTTTATCTTATCTGTATTCTGTAAGGCATTTTTCCAGAGAAACTGAAGTATGCTGCTGTTAAACCCATCTTTAACAAAGATGGTAAGAGGAATGTGAATAATTACTGACCTGTATCGCTGCTGACATCATTCTCAAACATTTTTGAGAAGGAGATGTATTCTAGAGTAGTTTCCCACCTTAGTACTAATTGTATCCTTAGCAAATCACAATTTCGGTTTCAGAATGGTTGTTCTACTGAGAATGCTACTGACATGCTAACTCACCAGCTTTTACAAGCACTAAATAATAAAATTGCGCCATTTGTATTTTCTGCAAGCTCTCTAAGGCATTTGATTGTGTGAATCACAGTATTCTCCTAGATAACTAGATGTTTCAAAGAACTGATGGTAGAGCCAACCAATGGAATGTCACACCTAACCAAAACAATGCAGAAAGTGGTAATCGAAGCTATACAGTTCAGGGACATAATTCTGAGTGGGGAGAAATGACGTATGTAGTTCCCCGAAGGTTCAGTCCTAGGCTCATTACTGTTCCTCGTATATGTAAACGATCATCTATCCAACACATAACAAGCAGAATCAGCTCGTTTTCCAATGGCACTGGTATTGTAATCAATCCAAACACACATACAGAAACAGAAGAAATGGTAAATGAAGTTCTTAAAAGTATCATTGACTGATTTTTAGCGATGGTTTCACCCTCAATTTTAAAAAGGCACAGATATTCAATTCTGCACGTCTAACGGTACTACACCAATGATAAGTATATCACATGGTGAGGAAATAATAAATAGCGTGGAAACTTAAAAATTTTTAGGGGTCCATATTGATGAGAATTTAAATTGGAAACAACTCCTAAAAGAGATTTAATCTGCCAGGAAGTTTCATATCAGAGCACACTCCGCTGCAGAGCGAAAATCCAATTCTGGAAACATCCCCCAGGCTGTGGCTAAGCCATGTCTCCACAATATCCTTTCTTTCAGGAGTGCTAGTTCTGCAAGGTTCGCAGGAGAGCTTCTATAAGGTTTGGAAGGTAGGAGACGAGGTACTGGCAGAAGTAAAGCTGTGAGTACCGGGCGTGAGTCGTGCTTCGGTAGCTCAGATGGTAGAGCACTTGTCCGCGAAAGACAAGGGTCCCGAGTTCGAGTCTCGGTCGGGCACACAGTTTTAATCTGCCAGGAAGTTTCAACTCCTAAAAGAGCTTAGTTCAGCCACATTTGCGCTTAAAGTTATGGAAATCTTGGGGAGAGGCAAATCAGTAAGTTGACAAATCTTACACAGTTTTATTCAATAATGTCATATAGAAGAGTGTTTGGTGTAACTCGTCTTTAAGAAAGAAAGTGTTCATTGCGCAAAGTCCGCCCCAGTAGCTGAGTGGTCAGCGTGACGGATTGCCGTCCTCTGGGCCCGGGTTCGATTCCCGGCTGGGTCGGAGATTTTCTCCGCTCAGGGACTGGGTGTTGTGTTGTGTTCATCATCATTTCATCCCCATCCGGCGTGCAGGTCGCCCAATGTGGCGCCGAATGTAATAAGACCTGCGATATGGCGGCCGGACCTGCCCCGCGAGGGGCCTCCCGGCCAATGACGCCAAACGCTCATCATCATCATCATCATCATCATTGCGCAAAAACACGCTGTGAGAAAAATATGTGGTGCCCACCCACGATGATGTTGTAGACTTTCTGTTAAGGAGTTGGGCATTCTGACTACTGCTTCGCAGTATATTTACTCCATTATGAAGTTTGTCAGTAGTACACCACTGTTCAAAAGGAACGATGAGGTGGATAGCTGCAATACAGAAGGAAAAATGACATTCGTTACTGTGCATTAAGGTTGTCTGTAGCACAAGAGGGAGTGCCCAATGCTGCAACAAAAATTTTTTGTCAGTTATCCAGTGATATATGATGTCTGACAGAAAACAAAGTAAAATTTGATAACAAACTGGGAAAGTTTCTGCTTCACAACTCCTTCTATTGCGTAGACCAATTTCGGTTACTGCAATGAGTAAAAGATAGTGGGTAGGAATTACTAACACATCTGCATATACTTTTTTCTTTTTGTATACAGAATATTAGAAATGTTCAGAATGTAAATGTATGTACAAATTAATTTGTGATGTGAATGTGTGATGACTCGTTCCACATCATTACGATCTATCGTGCAAAATGATCAATGGAACATTTTACATCTAACTAACTAACCGTATGGTGCGACGGTTAAATTTCCGCCTCATGGTGTCATCTGAAGATGAATTTGGTTGGCCACTGAACTTCTTCACTATCTGGTGTAAATTTGGCTGGTTGCCTTGGCCAGTTATATTCTCTTTTAGGGACTTTTCACAAATGTTTTATACATAATTCCAGCGTGTAATCCGATGACTAAAGTTCTTAATCCTTTAACTTGAATGTTATTTCTCCGTTCATCAGATTATCACTGTATGTTTGTGTTGCAGGGCATGTTCGTACATGTTGCTTACAAAACCTGTGTGGGGAGCAATGTATCGATCCTGTCCTAAGTAATTTCTGTTCCTTTCACCTGGACCACATTGCCCAATGTGTGATGGTTTCATGCCAAGGAGCTTCAATTCAATGTTAACGACCGAGAGCAGCGGCGCTTGCGTAGAGTTGTCAGTGCTAACAGACATGCACCACTGTCTGAAATAGCCGCAGAAGTCAATGTATGAGGAAGGTATTCGTTAGGACAGTGTTGCGAAATTTGACGTTAATAGAATATGGCGGCAGATAACCAATGGGAGTGCCTTTGCTAACAACACGACATGGCCTGCAGCACATCTCTTGGTCCCATGAAAATCTCGATTGGGCTCCAGACGACTGCAAAACCGTGACCTGGTCAGATGAGTCCCAATTTTAGGTAGTAGGTTTTGAGCGTGGCACGAAGCCATGGACCCAAGTTGTCAACAAGGCACTGTGCGAGCTGGTGTTGCCTCTGTAACAGAGTGTGCTGTGCTTACATGGAATGGACTGAGTCCTCTGATTCAACTGAACCGATCATTGCCTGAGAATAGTGATGTGTGACTACTTGGAAAGTTTTGTCTGACTACTTGGAAACCATTTGCAGCCTTTCATGGACTTCACGTTTGCAAACAGCGATGGAACTTTGATGGATGACAATGCGTCATGTCATCAGACCACAGTTGTTGATTGGCTTGAAGAACATTCTGGACAATATGAGAGAATGATTGGGCCACTCAGGTTACTCAACATGAATCCCATTGAACATCTGTGAGACATAGTCGTGAGATCTGTTCATACACAAAATTCTGCACTTGCAATACTGTAGCGGCACCACCGTTTAGGATAGTGAAAGTATTGTGAGAGGGCCGCAGATTTGGCGCCAAATAGCGGCCGCTTGTTCATCGCCGCAATCTCAGTCATGCCGGTGAGGATAAGGATGCAACTGGCCACCCACTTCTCACCCCAAGCAGCGCTCAGTCGGCTGCTGGCGCAGCCATCCTGACATAATTGGAACTCACCAGGCCACCCAGGGCTGGCACGACACAGTGTTGCGTTTCACAAGCCGCTGGGGTGCTTCCTCAGCATTGCGGGGCCCTGTGATGCAGACCGAGGTGAACTGAGCACTGTAGTAAAAAAAATGAATCATTTGGAGAGTTCTCACTGAATTTTAATACGGCAACTCCTGGCACCCACACCACAACAATACTTTCTCAGTGATACATCACTATACAGGTAGCATGGCCCAATATTTCTGAAGTGGTCTTGAGACGAATTATTGAGTCGATGTCACGTCAAGTGGCTGAACTACGCCAAAAGATGCCCGACACGACATTAATAGGTATCTCATAACTTTTGTCATGTCAGTCTATTTTAATACTAACATTTAGTAATCCAAAGACAAATATATATATAGTCTCCAGAAAACAATAGATTGACAGAGCTTTGTAGGTGAATTATTTCTATGAAGGATGAAATATCAATTGCCCAAATGCAGATTACTGATATCAACACTAGATTCGATTCTGAAATACAGTGAGGCCGGCAGGGGTGGCCGAGCGGTTCTAGTCACTATAGTCTGGAACCGCGCGACCGCTATGGTCGCAGGTTCGAATCCTGCGCGGGCATGGATGTGTGTGATGTCCTTAGGTTAGTTAGGTTCACGTAGTTCTAAGTTCTAGGGGACTGATGACCTCAGAAGTTAAGTCCCAAGGTGCTCAGATCCGTTTTTAACCTGAAATACTGTGAATGAAGAGAGTGTTGAACCAATGGTAGATGAAAAGTTTCAGTAATTATTTCCCGTATTAGAAACAGAAATTTCTGCAGAAAAAATGCAGATATTTTGTTTTGTCCACAGCAACATATTATCATTATTAACAAAGGAATAACAAAGTCAAACTCTTAAGGCATGGCAAGAGAAGCCACTGGGAAACGATGAAAGAACGAGGTGACCGACCAGACGCGGTCAATACAAGTTATGCACGCTACACAAGGGTCCTACCATAGGAATGGAGTCGAACTCCACTCAGCACATAGTGGCAGTATAATGGTGAGGACAGCACTCCTTGCTAGAGTACACAGCCTTGGGATGAGGGAGAGAAAGAGAAAGGGACTTTGCTGGAACCTACGCTACATCATAAGAAGGTAATTAAGGGTTTAGGATGCAGTATGTGACTGCATTAAGAAAAACACATCTCCCCCTCCATCCAGCCTCTGAAGAACAACTTAAGAAAAACCATAACCAAAGCCAGTAAGGTGGTGAGAGCTCTTCGACATTACGTCATGCGAATGAGGGAGAGAAAGAGATCGGGCCTTTGCTGGAACCTACGCTTCATCATAAGAAGGTAATGAAGGGATTAGGACGCAGTATGTGACTGCATTAAGAAAAACACATCTCCCCCTCCACTCAGCCTCTGAAGAATAACTTAAGAAAAACCATAACCAGAGCCAGTAAGGTGGTGAGAGCTCTTCGACATTACGTCATACGAATGAGGGAGAGAAAGAGATCGGGCCTTTGCTGGAACCTACGCTACATCATAAGAAGGTAATTAAGGGTTTAGGACGCAGTATGTGACTGCATTAAGAAAAACACATCTCCCCCTCCACCCAGCCTCTGAAGAACAACTTAAGAAAAACCATAACCAGAGCCAGTAAGGTGGTGAGAGCTCTTCGACATTACGTCATGCGAATGAGGGAGAGAAAGAGATCGGGCCTTTGCTGGAACCTACGCTACATCATAAGAAGGTAATTAAGGGTTTAGGACGCAGTATGTGACTGCATTAAGAAAAACACATCTCCATCTCCATCCAGCCTCTGAAGAATAACTTAAGAAAAACCATAACCAGAGCCAGTAAGGTGGTGAGAGCTCTTCGACATTACGTCATGCGAATGAGGGAGAGAAAGAGATCGGGCCTTTGCTGGAACCTACGCTACATCATAAGAAGGTAATTAAGGGTTTAGGACGCAGTATGTGACTGCATTAAGAAAAACACATTTCCCCCTCCACCCAGCCTCTGAAGAACAACTTAAGAAAAACCATAACCAGAGCCAGTAAGGTGGTGAGAGCTCTTCGACATTACGTCATGCGAATGAAGGAGAGAAAGAGATCGGGCCTTTGCTGGAACCTACGCTACATCATAAGAAGGTAATTAAGGGTTTAGGACGCAGTATGTGACTGCATTAAGAAAAACACATCTCCCCCTCCATCCAGGCTCTGAAGAACAACTTAAGAAAAACCATAACCAGAGCCAGTAAGGTGGTGAGAGCTCTTCGACATTACGTCATGCGAATGAGGGAGAGAAAGAGATCGGGCCTTTGCTGGAACCTACGCTACATCATAAGAAGGTAATTAAGGGTTTAGGACGCAGTATGTGACTGCATTAAGAAAAACACATCTCCCCCTCCACCCAGCCTCTGAAGAACAACTTAAAAAAAACCATAACCAGAGCCAGTAAGGTGGTGAGAGCTCTTCGACATTACGTCATGCGAATGAGGGAGAGAAAGAGATCGGGCCTTTGCTGGAACCTACGCTACATCATAAGAAGGTAATTAAGGGTTTAGGACGCAGTATGTGACTGCATTAAGAAAAACACATTTCCCCCTCCACCCAGCCTCTGAAGAACAACTTAAGAAAAACCATAACCAGAGCCAGTAAGGTGGTGAGAGCTCTTCGACATTACGTCATGTGAATGAGGGAGAGAAAGAGATCGGGCCTTTGCTGGAACCTACGCTACATCATAAGAAGGTAATTAAGGGTTTAGGACGCAGTATGTGACTGCATTAAGAAAAACACATCTCCCCCTCCATCCAGCCTCTGAAGAATAACTTAAGAAAAACCATAACCAGAGCCAGTAAGGTGGTGAGAGCTCTTCGACATTAAGTCATGCGAATGAGGGAGAGAAAGAGATCGGGCCTTTGCTGGAACCTACGCTAAATCATAAGAAGGTAATTAAGGGTTTAGGACGCAGTATGTGACTGCATTAAGAAAAACACATTTCCCCCTCCACCCAGCCTCTGAAGAACAACTTAAGAAAAACCATAACCAGAGCCAGTAAGGTGGTGAGAGCTCTTCGACATTACGTCATGCGAATGAAGGAGAGAAAGAGATCGGGCCTTTGCTGGAACCTACGCTACATCATAAGAAGGTAATTGAGGGTTTAGGACGCAGTATGTGACTGCATTAAGAAAAACACATCTCCCCCTCCATCCAGGCTCTGAAGAACAACTTAAGAAAAACCATAACCAGAGCCAGTAAGGTGGTGAGAGCTCTTCGACATTACGTCATGCGAATGAGGGAGAGAAAGAGATCGGGCCTTTGCTGGAACCTACGCTACATCATAAGAAGGTAATTAAGGGTTTAGGACGCAGTATGTGACTGCATTAAGAAAGACACATCTCCCCCTCCACCCAGCCTCTGAAGAACAACTTAAGAAAAACCATAACCAGAGCCAGTAAGGTGGTGAGAGCTCTTCGACATTACGTCATGCGAATGAGGGAGAGAAAGAGATCGGGCCTTTGCTGGAACCTACGCTACATCATAAGAAGGTAATTAAGGGTTTAGGACGCAGTATGTGACTGCATTAAGAAAAACACATTTCCCCCTCCACCCAGCCTCTGAAGAACAACTTAAGAAAAACCATAACCAGAGCCAGTAAGGTGGTGAGAGCTCTTCGACATTACGTCATGCGAATGAGGGAGAGAAAGAGATCGGGCCTTTGCTGGAACCTACGCTACATCATAAGAAGGTAATTAAGGGTTTAGGACGCAGTATGTGACTGCATTAAGAAAAACACATTTCCCCCTCCACCCAGCCTCTGAAGAACAACTTAAGAAAAACCATAACCAGAGCCAGTAAGGTGGTGAGAGCTCTTCGACATTACGTCATGCGAATGAGGGAGAGAAAGAGATCGGGCCTTTGCTGGAACCTACGCTACATCATAAGAAGGGAATTAAGGGTTTAGGACGCAGTATGTGACTGCATTAAGAAAAACACATCTCCCCCTCCATCCAGGCTCTGAAGAACAACTTAAGAAAAACCATAACCAGAGCCAGTAAGGTGGTGAGAGCTCTTCGACATTACGTCATGCGAATGAGGGAGAGAAAGAGATCGGGCCTTTGCTGGAACCTACGCTTCATCATAAGAAGGTAATGAAGGGATTAGGACGCAGTATGTGACTGCATTAAGAAAAACACATCTCCCCCTCCACTCAGCCTCTGAAGAATTACTTAAGAAAAACCATAACCAGAGCCAGTAAGGTGGTGAGAGCTCTTCGACATTACGTCATACGAATGAGGGAGAGGAAGAGATCGGGCCTTTGCTGGAACCTACGCTACATCATAAGAAGGTAATTAAGGGTTTAGGACGCAGTATGTGACTGCATTAAGAAAAACACATCTCCCCCTCCACCCAGCCTCTGAAGAACAACTTAAAAAAAACCATAACCAGAGCCAGTAATGTGGTGAGAGCTCTTCGACATTACGTCATGCGAATGAGGGAGAGAAAGAGATCGGGCCTTTGCTGGAACCTACGCTACATCATAAGAAGGTAATTAAGGGTTTAGGACGCAGTATGTGACTGCATTAAGAAAAACACATCTCCCCCTCCATCCAGCCTCTGAAGAATAACTTAAGAAAAACCATAACCAGAGCCAGTAAGGTGGTGAGAGCTCTTCGACATTACGTCATGCGAATGACAGAGAGAAAGAGATCGGGCCTTTGCTGGAACCTACGCTACATCATAAGAAGGTAATTAAGGGTTTAGGACGCAGTATGTGACTGCATTAAGAAAAACACATCTCCCCCTCCACCCAGCCTCTGAAGAACAACTTAAGAAAAACCATAACCAGAGCCAGTAAGGTGGGGAGAGCTCTTCGACATTACGTCATGGGAATGAGGGAGAGAAAGAGATCGGGCCTTTGCTGCAACCTACGCTACATCATAGGAAGGTAATTAAGGGTTTAGGATGCAGTATGTGACTGCATTAAGAAAAACACATCTCCCCCTCCACCCAGCCTCTGAAGAACAACTTAAGAAAAACCATAACCAGAGCCAGTAAGGTGGTGAGAGCTCTTCGACATTACGTCATGCGAATCAGGGAGAGAAAGAGCTGGGGCCTTTGCTGGAACCTACGCTACATCATAAGAAGGTAATTAAGGGTTTAGGACGCAGTATGTGACTGCATTAAGAAAAACACATCTCCCCCTCCCCCCAGCCTCTGAAGAACAACTTAAGAAAAACCATAACCAGAGCCAGTAAGGTGGTGAGAGCTCTTTGACATTACGTCATGCGAATGAGGGAAAAAAAGTGATCGGGCCTTTGCTGGAACCTACGCTACATCATAAGAAGGTAATTAAGGGTTTAGGACGCAGTATGTGACTGCATTAAGAAAAACACATCTCCCCCTCCACCCAGCCTCTGAAGAAAAACTTAAGAAAAGCCATAACCAGAGCCAGTAAGGTGGTGAGAGCTCTTTGACATTACGTCATGCGAATGAGGGAAAAAAAGTGATCGGGCCTTTGCTGGAACCTACGCTACATCATAAGAAGGTAATTAAGGGTTTAGGACGCAGTATGTGACTGCATTAAGAAAAACACATATCCCCCTCCACCCAGCCTCTGAAGAACAACTTAAGAAAAACCATAACCAGAGCCAGTAAGGTGGTGAGAGCTCTTCGACATTACGTCATGCGAATGACGGAGAGAAAGAGATCGGGCCTTTGCTGGAACCTACGCTACATCATAAGAAGGTAATTAAGGGTTTAGGACGCAGTATGTGACTGCATTAAGAAAAACACATCTCCCCCTCCACCCAGCCTCTGAAGAACGACTTAAGAAAAACCATAACCAGAGCCAGTAAGGTGGTGAGAGCTCTTCGACATTACGTCATGGGAATGAGGGAGAGAAAGAGATCGGGCATTTGCTGCAACCTACGCTCCATCATAGCAAGGTAATTAAGGGTTTAGGATGCAGTATGTGACTGCATTAAGAAAAACACATCTCCCCCTCCACCCAACCTCTGAAGAACAACTTAAGAAAAACCATAACCAGAGCCAGTAAGGTGGTGAGAGCTCTTCGACATTACGTCATGCGAATGACGGAGAGAAAGAGATCGGGCCTTTGCTGGAACCTACGCTAAATCATAAGAAGGTAATTAAGGGTTTAGGACGCGGTATGTGACTGCATTAAGAAAAACACATCTCCCCCTCCACCCAGCCTCTGAAGAACAACTTAAGAAAAACCATAACCAGAGCCAGTAAGGTGGTGAGAGCTCTTCGACATTACGTCATGGGAATGAGGGAGAGAAAGAGATCAGGCCTTTGCTGCAACCTACGCTACATCATAGGAAGGTAATTAAGGGTTTAGGACGCAGTATGTGACTGCATTAAGAAAAACACATCTCCCCCTCCACCCAGCCTCTGAAGAACAACTTAAGAAAAACCATAACCAGAGCCAGCAAGGTGGTGAGAGCTCTTCGACATTACGTCATGCGAATGACGGAGAGAAAGAGATCGGGCCTTTGCTGGAACCTACGCTACATCATAAGAAGGTAATTAAGGGTTTGGGACGCAGTATGTGACTGCATTAAGAAAAACACATCTCCCCCTCCACCCAGCCTCTGAAGAACAACTTAAGAAAAACCATAACCAGAGCCAGTAAGGTGGTGAGAGCTCTTCGACATTACGTCATGCGAATCAGGGAGAGAAAGAGATCGGGCCTTTGCTGGAACCTACGCTACATCATAGGAAGGTAATTAAGGGTTTAGGACGCAGTATGTGACTGCATTAAGAAAAACACATCTCCCCCTCCACCCAGCCTCTGAAGAACAACTTAAGAAAAACCATAACCAGAGCCAGTAAGGTGGTGAGAGCTCTTCGACATTACGTCATGCGAATGAGGGAGAGAAAGAGATCGGGCCTTTGCTGGAACCTACGCTACATCATAAGAAGGTAATTAAGGGTTTAGGACGCAGTATGTGACTTCATTAAGAAAAACACATCTCCCCCTCCACCCAGCCTCTGAAGAACAACTTAAGAAAAACCATAACCAGAGCCAGTAAGGTGGTGAGAGCTCATCGACATTACGTCATGCGAATGAGGGAGAGAAAGAGATCGGGCCTTTGCTGGAACCTACGCTACATCATAGGAAGGTAATTAAGGGTTTAGGACGCAGTATGTGACTGCATTAAGAAAAACACATCTCCCCCTCCACCCAGCCTCTGAAGAACAACTTAAGAAAAACCATAACCAGAGCCAGTAAGGTGGTGAGAGCTCTTCGACCTTACGTCATGCGAATGACGGAGAGAAAGAGATCGGGCCTTTGCAGGAACCTACGCTACATCATAGGAAGGTAATTAAGGGTTTAGGACGCAGTATGTGACTGCATTAAGAAAAACACATCTCCCCCTCCACCCAGCCTCTGAAGAACAACTTAAGAAAAACCATAACCAGAGCCAGTAAGGTGGTGAGAGCTCTTCGACATTACGTCATGCGAATCAGGGAGAGAAAGAGATCGGGCCTTTGCTGGAACCTACGCTACATCATAGGAAGGTAATTAAGGGTTTAGGACGCAGTATGTGACTGCATTAAGAAAAACACATCTCCCCCTCCACCCAGCCTCTGAAGAACAACTTAAGAAAAACCATAACCAGAGCCAGTAAGGTGGTGAGAGCTCTTCGACATTACGTCATGCGAATGAGGGAGAGAAAGAGATCGGCCCTTTGCTGGAACCTACGCTACATCATAAGAAGGTAATTAAGGGTTTAGGACGCAGTATGTGACTGCATTAAGAAAACACATCTCCCCCTCCACCCAGCCTCTGAAGAACAACTTAAGAAAAACCATAACCAGAGCCAGTAAGGTGGTGAGAGCTCTTCGACATTACGTCATGCGAATGAGGGAGAGAAAGAGATCGGGCCTTTGCTGGAACCTACGCTACATCATAAGAAGGTAACTAAGGGTTTAGGACGCAGTATGTGACTGCATTAAGAAAAACACATCTCCCCCTCCACCCAGCCTCTGAAGAACAACTTAAGAAAAATCATAACCAGAGCCAGTAAGGTGGTGAGAGCTCTTCGACATTACGTCATGCGAATCAGGGAGAGAAATAGATCGGGCCTTTGCTGGAACCTACGCTACATCATAGGAAGGTAATTAAGGGTTTAGGACGCAGTATGTGACTGCATTAAGAAAAACACATCTCCCCCTCCACCCAGCCTCTGAAGAACAACTTAAGAAAAACCATAACCAGAGCCAGTAAGGTGGTGAGAGCTCTTCGACATTACGTCATGCGAATGAGGGAGAGAAAGAGATCGGGCCTTTGCTGGAACCTACGCTACATCATAGGAAGGTAATTAAGGGTTTAGGACGCAGTATGTGACTGCATTAAGAAAAACACATCTCCCCCTCCACCCAGCCTCTGAAGAACAACTTAAGAAAAACCATAACCAGAGCCAGTAAGGTGGTGAGTGCTCTTCGACATTACGTCATGCGAATGAGGGAGAGAAAGAGATCGGGCCTTTGCTGGAACCTACGCTACATCATAAGAAGGTAATTAAGGGCTTAGGACGCAGTATGTGACTGCATTAAGAAAAACACATCTCCCCCTCCACCCAGCCTCTGAAGAACAACTTAAGAAAAACCATAACCAGAGCCAGTAAGGTGGTGAGAGCTCTTCGACATTACGTCATGCGAATGAGGGAGAGAAAGAGATCGGGCCTTTGCTGGAACCTACGCTACATCATAAGAAGGTAATTAAGGGTTTAGGACGCAGTATGTGACTGCATTAAGAAAAACACATCTCCCCCTCCACCCAGCCTCTGAAGAACAACTTAAGATAAACCATAACCAGAGCCAGTAAGGTGGTGAGAGCTCTTCGACATTACGTCATGCGAATGAGGGAGAGAAAGAGATCGGGCCTTTGCTGGAACCTACGCTACATCATAAGAAGGTAATTAAGGGTTTACGACGCAGTATGTGACTGCATTAAGAAAAACACATCTCCCCCTCCACCCAGCCTCTGAAGAACAACTTAAGAAAAACCATAACCAGAGCCTGTAAGGTGGTGAGAGCTCTTCGACATTACGTCATGCGAATCAGGGAGAGAAAGAGATTGGGCCTTTGCTGGAACCTACGCTACATCATAGGAAGGTAATTAAGGGTTTAGGACGCAGTATGTGACTGCATTAAGAAAAACACATCTCCCCCTCCACCCAGCCTCTGAAGAACAACTTAAGAAAAACCATAACCAGAGCCAGTAAGGTGGTGAGAGCTCTTCGACCTTACGTCATGCGAATCAGGGAGAGAAAGAGATCGGGCCTTTGCTGGAACCTACGCTACATCATAAGAAGGTAATTAAGGGTTTAGGACGCAGTATGTGACTGCATTAAGAAAAACACATCTCCCCCTCCACCCAGCCTCTGAAGAACAACTTAAGAAAAACCATAACCAGAGCCAGTAAGGTGGTGAGAGCTCTTCGACATTACGTCATGCGAATCAGGGAGAGAAAGAGATCGGGCCTTTGCTGGAACCTACGCTACATCATAAGAAGGTAATTAAGGGTTTAGGACGCAGTATGTGACTGCATTAAGAAAAACACATCTCCCCCTCCACCCAGCCTCTGAAGAACAACTTAAGAAAAACCATAACCAGAGCCAGTAAGGTGGTGAAAGCTCTTCGACATTACGTCATGCGATTGAGGGAGAGAAAGAGATCGGGCCTTTGCTGGAACCTACGCTACATCATAAGAAGGTAATTAAGGGTTTAGGACGCAGTATGTGACTGCATTAAGAAAAACACATCTCCCCCTCCACCCAGCCTCTGAAGAACAACTTAAGAAAAACCATAACCAGAGCCAGTAAGGTGGTGAGAGCTCTTCGACATTACGTCATGCGAATGAGGGAGAGAAAGAGATCGGGCCTTTGCTGGAACCTACGCTACATCATAAGAAGGTAATTAAGGGTTTGGGACGCAATATGTGACTGCATTAAGAAAAACACATCTCCCCCTCCACCCAGCCTCTGAAGAACAACTTAAGAAAAACCATAACCAGAGCCAGTAAGGTGGTGAGAGCTCTTCGACATTACGTCATGCGAATCAGGGAGAGAAAGAGATCGGGCCTTTGCTGGAACCTACGCTACATCATAGGAAGTAAATTAAGTGTTTAGGACGCAGTATGTGACTGCATTAAGAAAAACACATCTCCCCCTCCACCCAGCCTCTGAAGAACAACTTAAGAAAAACCATAACCAGAGCCAGTAAGGTGGTGAGAGCTCTTCGACATTACGTCTTGCGAATCAGGGAGAGAAAGAGATCGGGCCTTTGCTGGAACCTACGCTACATCATAAGAAGGTAATTGAGGGTTTAGGACGCAGTATGTGACTGCATTAAGATAAAACACATCTCCCCCTCCACCCAGCCTCTGAAGAACAACTTAAGAAAAACCATAACCAGAGCCAGTAAGGTGGTGAGAGCTCTTCGACATTACGTCATGCGAATCAGGGAGAGAAAGAGATCGGGCCTGTGCTGGAACCTACGCTACATCATAAGAAGGTAATTAAGGGTTTAGGACGCAGTATGTGACTGCATTAAGAAAAACACATCTCCCCCTCCACCCAGCCTCTGAAGAACAACTTAAGAAAAACCATAACCAGAGCCAGTAAGGTGGTGAGAGCTCTTCGACATTACGTCATGGGAATGAGGGAGAGAAAGAGATCGGGCCTTTGCTGCAACCTACGCTACATCATAGGAAGGTAATTAAGGGTTTAGGATGCAGTATGTGACTGCATTAAGAAAAACACATCTCCCCCTCCACCCAGCCTCTGAAGAACAACTTAAGAAAAACCATAACCAGAGCCAGTAAGGTGGTGAGAGCTCTTTGACATTACGTCATGCGAAAGAGGGAGAGAAAGAGCTCGGGCCTTTGCGTGCACCTACGCTACATCATAAGAAGGTAATTAAGGGTTTAGGACGCAGTATGTGACTGCATTAAGAAAAACACATCTCCCCCTCCACCCAGCCTCTGAAGAACAACTTAAAAAAAACCATAACCAGAGCCAGTAAGGTGGTGAGAGCTCTTTGACATTACGTCATGCGAATGAGGGAGAAAAAGTGATCGGGCCTTTGCTGGAACCTACGCTACATCATAAGAAGGTAATTAAGGGTTTAGGACGCAGTATGCGACTGCATTAAGAAAAACACATCTCACCCTCCACCCAGCCTCTGAAGACAAACTTAAGAAAAGCCATAACCAGAGCCAGTAAGGTGGTCAGAGTTCTTCGACATTACGTCATGCGAATGAGGGAGAGAAAGAGATCGGGCCTTTGCTGGAACCTACGCTTCATCATAAGAAGGTAATGAAGGGATTAGGACGCAAAATGTGACTGCATTAAGAAAAACTCATCTCCCCCTCCACCCAGCCTCTGAAGAATAACTTAAGAAAAACCATAACCAGAGCCAGTAAGGTGGTGAGAGCTCTTCGCCATTACGTTATGCGAATGAGGGAGAGAAAGACATCGGGCCTTTGCTGGAACCTACGCTACATCATAAGAAGGTAATTAAGGGTTTAGGACGCAGTATGTGACTGCATTAAGAAAAACACATTTCCCCCTCCACCCAGCCTCTGAAGAACAACTTAAGAAAAACCATAACCAGAGCCAGTAAGGTGGTGAGAGCTCTTCGACATTACGTCATGCGAATGACGGAGAGAAAGAGATCGGGCCTTTGCTGGAACCTACGCTACATCATAAGAAGGTAATTAAGGGTTTAGGACGCAGTATGTGACTGCATTAAGAAGAACACACCTCCCCCTCCATCCAGCCTCTGAAGAACAACTTAAGAAAAACCATAACCAGAGCCAGTAAGGTGGTGAGAGCTCTTCGACATTACGTCATGCGAATGAGGGAGAGAAAGAGATCGGGCCTTTGCTGGAACCTACGCTACATCATAAGAAGGTCATTAAGGGTTTAGGACGCAGTATGTGACTGCATTAAGAAAAACACATCTCCCCCTCCACCCAGCCTCTGAAGAAAAACTTAAGAAAAACCATAACCAGAGCCAGTAAGGTGGTGAGAGCTCTTCGACATTACGTCATGCGAATGAGGGAGAGAAAGAGATCTGGTCTTTGCTGGAACCTACGCTACATCATAAGAAAGTTATTAAGGGTTTAGGACGCAGTATGTGACTGCAATAAGAAAAACACATCTCCCCCTCCACCCAGCCTCTGAAGCAAAACTTAAGAAAAACCATAACCAGAGCCAGTAAGGTGGTGAGAGCTCTTCGACATTACGTCATGCGAATGACGGAGAGAAAGAGATCGGGCCTTTGCTGGAACCTACGCTACATCATAAGAAGGTCATTAAGGGTTTAGGACGCAGTATGTGACTGCATTAAGAAAAACACATCTCCCCCTCCACCCAGCCTCTGAAGAAAAACTTAAGAAAAGCCATAACCAGAGCCAGTAAGGTGGTGAGAGCTCTTCGACATTACGTCATGCGAATGACGGAGAGAAAGAGATCGGGCCTTTGCTGGAACCTACGCTACATCATAAGAAGGTCATTAAGGGTTTAGGACGCAGTATGTGACTGCATTAAGAAAAACACATCTCCCCCTCCACCCAGCCTCTGAAGAAAAACTTAAGAAAAACCATAACCAGAGCCAGTAAGGTGGTGACAGCTCTTCGACATTACGTCATGTGAATGACGGAGAGAAAGAGATCGGGCCTTTGCTGGAACCTACGCTACATCATAAGAAGGTCATTAAGGGTTTAGGACGCAGTATGTGACTGCATTAAGAAAAACACATCTCCCCTCCACCCAGCCTCTGAAGAAAAACTTAAGAAAAACCATAACCAGAGCCAGTAAGGTGGTGAGAGCTCTTCGACATTACGTCATGCGAATGAGGGAGAGAAAGAGATCGGGCCTTTGCTGGAACCTACGCTACATCATAAGAAGGTAATTAAGGGTTTAGGACGCAGTATGTGACTGCATTAAGAAAAACACATCTTCCCCTCCACCCAGCCTCTGAAGAACAACTTAAGAAAAACCATAACCAGAGCCAGTAAGGTGGTGAGAGCTCTTCGACATTACGTCATGCGAATGAGGGAGAGAAAGAGATCTGGTCTTTGCTGGAACTTACGCTACATCATAAGAAGTTTATTAAGGGTTTAGGACGCAGTATGTGACTGCATTAAGAAAAACACATCTCCCCCTCCACCCAGCCTCTGAAGAACAACTTAAGAAAAACCATAACCAGAGCCAGTAAGGTGGTGAGAGCTCTTCGACATTACGTCATGCGGATCAGGGAGAGAAAGAGATTGGGCCTTTGCTGGAACCTACGCTACATCATAAGAAGGTAATTAAGGGTTTAGGACGCAGTATGTGACTGCATTAAGAAAAACACATCTCCCCCTCCACACAGCCTCTGAAGAACAACTTAAGAAAAACCATAACCAGAGCCAGTAAGGTGGTGAGAGCTCTTCGACATTACGTCATGCGAAACAGGGAGAGAAAGAGATCGGGTCTTTGCTGGAACCTACGCTACACCATAAGAAGGTAATTAAGGGTTTAGGACGCAGTATGTGACTGCATTAAGAAAAACACATCTCCCCCTCCACCCAGCCTCTGATGAACAACTTAAGAAAAACCATAACCAGAGCCAGTAAGGTGGTGAGAGCTCTTCGTCATTACGTCATGCGAATCAGGGAGAGAAAGAGATCGGGCCTTTGCTGGAACCTACGCTACATCATAGGAAGGTAATTAAGGGTTTAGGACGCAGTATGTGACTGCATTAAGAAAAACACATCTCCCCCTCCACCCAGCCTCTGAAGAACAACTTAAGAAAAACCATAACCAGAGCCAGTAAGGTGGTGAGAGCTCTTTGACATTACGTCATGTGAATGAGGGAGAGAAAGAGCTCGGGCCTTTGCTGGAACCTACGCTACATCATAAGCAGGTAATTAAGGGTTTAGGACGCAGTATGTGACTGCATTAAGAAAAACACATCTCCCCCTCCACCCAGCCTCTGAAGAACAACTTAAGGAAAACCATAACCAGAGCCAGTAAGGTGGTGAGAGCTCTTTGACATTACGTCATGCGACTGAGGGAGAAAAAGTGATCGGGCCTTTGCTGGAACCTACGCTACATCATAAGAAGGTAATTAAGGGTTTAGGACGCAGTATGTGACTGCATTAAGAAAAACACATCTCCCCCTCCACCCAGCCTCTGAAGAAAAACTTAAGAAAAGCCATAACCAGAGCCAGTAAGGTGGTCAGAGTTCTTCGACATTACGTCATGCGAATGAGGGAGAGAAAGAGATCGGGCCTTTGCTGGAACCTACGCTTCATCATAAGAAGGTAATGAAGGGATTAGGACGCAATATGTGACTGCATTAAGAAAAACACATCTCCCCCTCCACCCAGCCTCTGAAGAATAACTTAAGGAAAACCATAACCAGAGCCAGTAAGGTGGTGAGAGCTCTTCGACATTACGTCATGCGAATGAGGGAGAGAAAGAGATCGGGCCTTTGCTGGAACCTACGCTATATCATAAGAAGGTAATTAAGGGTTTAGGACGCAGTATGTGACTGCATTAAGAAAAACACATTTCCCCCTCCACCCAGCCTCTGAAGAACAACTTAAGAAAAACCATAACCAGAGCCAGTAAGGTGGTGAGAGCTCTTCGACATTACGACATGCAAATGAGGGAGAGAAAGAGATCGGGCCTCTGCTGGAAACTACGCTACATCATAAGAAGGTAATTAAGGGTTTAGGACTCAGTATGTGACTGCATTAAGAAAAACACATCTCCCCCTCCATCCAGCCTCTGAAGAACAACTTAAGAAAAACCATAACCAGAGCCAGTAAGGTGGTGAGAGCTCTTCGACATTACGTCATGCGAATGAGGGAGAGAAAGAGATCGGGCCTTTGCTGGAACCTACGCTACATCATAAGAAGGTAATTAAGGGTGTAGGACGCAGTATGTGACTGCATTAAGAAAAACACATCTCCCCCTCCACCCAGCCTCTGAAGAACAACTTAAGAAAAACCATAACCAGAGCCAGTAAGGTGGTGAGAGCTCTTCGACATTACGTCATGCGAATCAGGGAGAGAAAGAGATCGGGCCTTAGCTGGAACCTACGCTACATCATAAGAAGGTAATTAAGGGTTTAGGACGCAGTATGTGACTGCATTAAGAAAAACACATCTCCCCCTCCACCCAGCCTCTGAAGAACAACTTAAGAAAAACCATAACCAGAGCCAGTAAGGTGGTGAGAGCTCTTCGACATTACGTCATGCGAATGAGGGAGAGAAAGAGATCGGGCCTTTGCTGGAACCTACGCTACATCATAAGAAGGTAATTAAGGGTTTAGGACGCAGTATGTGACTGCATTAAGAAAAACACATCTCCCCCTCCACCCAGCCTCTGAAGAACAACTTAAGAAAAACCATAACCAGAGCCAGTAAGGTGGTGAGAGCTCTTCGACATTACGTCATGCGAATGAGGGAGAGAAAGAGATCGGGCCTTTGCTGGAACCTACGCTACATCATAAGAAGGTAATTAAGGGTTTAGGACGCAGTATGTGACTGCATTAAAAAAAACACATCTCCCCCTCCACCCAGCCTCTGAAGAACAACTTAAGAAAAACCATAACCAGAGCCAGTAAGGTGGTGAGAGCTCTTCGACATTACGTCATGCGAATGAGGGAGAGAAAGAGATCGGGCCTTTGCTGGAACCTACGCTACATCATAAGAAGGTAATTAAGGGTTTAGGACGCAGTATGTGACTGCATTAAGAAAAACACATCTCCCCCTCCACCCAGCCTCTGAAGAACAACTTAAGAAAAACCATAACCAGAGCCAGTAAGGTGGTGAGAGCTCTTCGTCATTACGTCATGCGAATCAGGTAGAGAAAGGGATCGGGCCTTTGCTGGAACCTACGCTACATCATAAGAAGGTAATTAAGGGTTTAGGACGCAGTATGTGACTGCATTAAGAAAAACACATCTCCCCCTCCACCCAGCCTCTGAAGAACAACTTAAGAAAAACCATAACCAGAGCCAGTAAGGTGGTGAGAGCTCTTCGACATTACGTCATGCGAATGAGGGAGAGAAAGAGATCGGGCCTTTGCTGGAACCTACGCTTCATCATAAGAAGGTAATGAAGGGATTAGGACGCAGTATGTGACTGCATTAAGAAAAACACATCTCCCCCGCCACCCAGCCTCTGAAGAATAACTTAAGGAAAACCATAACCAGAGCCAGTAAGGTGGTGAGAGCTCTTCGACATTACGTCATGCGAATGAGGGAGAGAAAGAGATCGGGCCTTTGCTGGAACCTACGCTATATCATAAGAAGGTAATTAAGGGTTTAGGACGCAGTATGTGACTGCATTAAGAAAAACACTTTTCCCCCTCCACCCAGCCTCTGAAGAACAACTTAAGAAAAACCATAACCAGAGCCAGTAATGTGGTGAGAGCTCTTCGACATTACGACATGCAAATGAGGGAGAGAAAGAGATCGGGCCTTTGCTGGAACCTACGCTACATCATAAGAAGGTAATTAAGGGTTTAGGACGCAGTATGTGACTGCATTAAGAAAAACACATCTCCCCCTCCATCCAGCCTCTGAAGAACAACTTAAGAAAAACCATAACCAGAGCCAGTAAGGTGGTGAGAGCTCCTCGACATTACGTCATGCGAATGAGGGAGAGAAAGAGATCGGGCCTTTGCTGGAACCTACGCTACATCATAAGAAGGTAATTAAGGGTTTAGGACGCAGTATGTGACTGCATTAAGAAAAACACATCTCCCCCTCCACCCAGCCTCTGAAGAACAACTTAAGAAAAACCATAACCAGAGCCAGTAAGGTGGTGAGAGCTCTTCGACATTACGTCATGCGAATCAGGGAGAGAAAGAGATCGGGCCTTTGCTGGAACCTACGCTACATCATAAGAAGGTAATTAAGGGTTTAGGACGCAGTATGTGACTGCATTAAGAAAAACACATCTCCCCCTCCACCCAGCCTCTGAAGAACAACTTAAGAAAAACCATAACCAGAGCCAGTAAGGTGGTGAGAGCTCTTCGACATTACGTCATGCGAATGAGGGAGAGAAAGAGATCGGGCCTTTGCTGGAACCTACGCTACATCATAAGATGGTAATTAAGGGTTTAGGACGCAGTATGTGACTGCATTAAGAAAAACACATCTCCCCCTCCACCCAGCCTCTGAAGAACAACTTAAGAAAAACCATAACCAGAGCCAGTAAGGTGGAGAGAGCTCTTCGTCATTACGTCATGCGAATCAGGTAGAGAAAGAGATCGGGCCTTTGCTGGAACCTACGCTACATCATAAGAAGGTAATTAAGGGTTTAGGACGCAGTATGTGACTGCATTAAGAAAAACACATCTCCCCCTCCACCCAGCCTCTGAAGAACAACTTAAGAAAAACCATAACCAGAGCCAGTAAAGTGGTGAGAGCTCTTCGACATTACGTCATGCGAATGAGGGAGAGAAAGAGATCGGGCCTTTGCTGGAACCTACGCTTCATCATAAGAAGGTAATGAAGGGATTAGGACGCAGTATGTGACTGCATTAAGAAAAACACATCTCCCCCTCCACCCAGCCTCTGAAGAATAACTTAAGGAAAACCATAACCAGAGCCAGTAAGGTGGTGAGAGCTCTTCGACATTACGTCATGCGAATGAAGGAGAGAAAGAGATCGGGCCTTTGCTGGAACCTACGCTATATCATAAGAAGGTAATTAAGGGTTTAGGACGCAGTATGTGACTGCATTAAGAAAAACACTTTTCCCCCTCCACCCAGCCTCTGAAGAACAACTTAAGAAAAACCATAACCAGAGCCAGTAAGGTGGTGAGAGCTCTTCGACATTACGACATGCAAATGAGGGAGAGAAAGAGATCGGGCCTTTGCTGGAACCTACGCTACATCATAAGAAGGTAATTAAGGGTTTAGGACGCAGTATGTGACTGCATTAAGAAAAACACATCTCCCCCTCCTTCCAGCCTCTGAAGAACAACTTAAGAAAAACCATAACCAGAGCCAGTAAGGTGGTGAGAGCTCCTCGACATTACGTCATGCGAATGAGGGAGAGAAAGAGATCGGGCCTTTGCTGGAACCTACGCTACATCATAAGAAGGTAATTAAGGGTTTAGGACTCAGTATGTGACTGCATTAAGAAAAACACATCTCCCCCTCCATCCAGCCTCTGAAGAACAACTTAAGAAAAACCATAACCAGAGCCAGTAAGGTGGTGAGAGCTCTTCGACATTACGTCATGCGAATGAGGGAGAGAAAGAGATCGGGCCTTTGCTGGAACCTACGCTACATCATAAGAAGGTAATTAAGGGTTTAGGACGCAGTATGTGACTGCATTAAGAAAAACACATCTCCCCCTCCACCCAGCCTCTGAAGAACAACTTAAGAAAAACCATAACCAGAGCCAGTAAGGTGGTGAGAGCTCTTCGACATTACGTCATGCGAATCAGGGAGAGAAAGAGATCGGGCCTTTGCTGGAACCTACGCTACATCATAAGAAGGTAATTAAGGGTTTAGGACGCAGTATGTGACTGCATTAAGAAAAACACATCTCCCCCTCCACCCAGCCTCTGAAGAACAACTTAAGAAAAACCATAACCAGAGCCAGTAAGGTGGTGAGAGCTCTTCGACATTACGTCATGCGAATGAGGGAGTGAAAGAGAACGGGCCTTTGCTGGAACCTACGCTACATCATAAGAAGGTAATTAAGGGTTTAGGACGCAGTATGTGACTGCATTAAGAAAAACACATCTCCCCCTCCACCCAGCCTCTGAAGAACAACTTAAGAAAAACCATAACCAGAGCAAGTAAGGTGGTGAGAGCTCTTCGACATTACGTCATGCGAATGAGGGAGAGAAAGAGATCGGGCCTTTGCTGGAACCTACGCTACATCATAAGAAGGTAATTAAGGGTTTAGGACGCAGTATGTGACTGCATTAAGAAAAACACATCTCCCCCGCCACCCAGCCTCTGAAGAATAACTTAAGGAAAACCATAACCAGAGCCAGTAAGGTGGTGAGAGCTCTTCGACATTACGTCATGCGAATGAGGGAGAGAAAGAGATCGGGCCTTTGCTGGAACCTACGCTATATCATAAGAAGGTAATTAAGGGTTTAGGACGCAGTATGTGACTGCATTAAGAAATACACTTTTCCCCCTCCACCCAGCCTCTGAAGAACAACTTAAGAAAAACCATAACCAGAGCCAGTAAGGTGGTGAGAGCTCTTCGACATTACGACATGCAAATGAGGGAGAGAAAGAGATCGGGCCTTTGCTGGAACCTACGCTACATCATAAGAAGGTAATTAAGGGTTTAGGACGCAGTATGTGACTGCATTAAGAAAAACACATCTCCCCCTCCACCCAGCCTCTGAAGAACAACTTAAGAAAAACCATAACCAGAGCCAGTAAGGTGGTGAGAGCTCTTCGACATTACGTCATGCGAATCAGGGAGAGAAAGAGATCGGGCCTTTGCTGGAACCTACGCTACATCATAAGAAGGTAATTAAGGGTTTAGGACGCAGTATGTGACTGCATTAAGAAAAACACATCTCCCCCTCCACCCAGCCTCTGAAGAACAACTTAAGAAAAACCATAACCAGAGCCAGTAAGGTGGAGAGAGCTCTTCGTCTTTACGTCATGCGAATCAGGTAGAGAAAGAGATCGGGCCTTTGCTGGAACCTACGCTACATCATAAGAAGGTAATTAAGGGTTTAGGACGCAGTATGTGACTGCATTAAGAAAAACACATCTCCCCCTCCACCCAGCCTCTGAAGAACAACTTAAGAAAAACCATAACCAGAGCCAGTAAGGTGGTGAGAGCTCTTCGACATTACGTCATGCGAATGAGGGAGAGAAAGAGATCGGGCCTTTGCTGGAACCTACGCTTCATCATAAGAAGGTAATGAAGGGATTAGGACGCAGTATGTGACTGCATTAAGAAAAACACATCTCCCCCTCCACCCAGCCTCTGAAGAATAACTTAAGGAAAACCATAACCAGATCCAGTAAGGTGGTGAGAGCTCTTCGACATTACGTCATGCGAATGAGGGAGAGAAAGAGATCGGGCCTTTGCTGGAACCTACGCTATATCATAAGAAGGTAATTAAGGGTTTAGGACGCAGTATGTGACTGCATTAAGAAAAACACTTTTCCTCCTCCACCCAGCCTCTGAAGAACAACTTAAGAAAAACCATAACCAGAGCCAGTAAGGTGGTGAGAGCTCTTCGACATTACGACATGCAAATGAGGGAGAGAAAGAGATCGGGCCTTTGCTGGAACCTACGCTACATCATAAGAAGGTAATTAAGGGTTTAGGACGCAGTATGTGACTGCATTAAGAAAAACACATCTCCCCCTCCATCCAGCCTCTGAAGAACAACTTAAGAAAAACCATAACCAGAGCCAGTAAGGTGGTGAGAGCTCCTCGACATTACGTCATGCGAATGAGGGAGAGATAGAGATCGGGCCTTTGCTGGAACCTACGCTACATCATAAGAAGGTAATTAAGGGTTTAGGACGCAGTATGTGACTGCATTAAGAAAAACACATCTCCCCCTCCACCCAGCCTCTGAAGAACAACTTAAGAAAAACCATAACCAGAGCCAGTAAGGTGGTGAGAGCTCTTCGACATTACGTCATGCGAATCAGGGAGAGAAAGAGATCGGGCCTTTGCTGGAACCTACGCTACATCATAAGAAGGTAATTAAGGGTTTAGGACGCAGTATGTGACTGCATTAAGAAAAACACATCTCCCCCTCCACCCAGCCTCTGAAGAACAACTTAAGAAAAACCATAACCAGAGCCAGTAAGGTGGTGAGAGCTCTTCGACATTACGTCATGCGAATCAGGGAGAGAAAGAGATCGGGCCTTTGCTGGAACCTACGCTACATCATAAGAAGGTAATTAAGGGTTTAGGACGCAGTATGTGACTGCATTAAGAAAAACACATCTCCCCCTCCACCCAGCCTCTGAAGAACAACTTAAGAAAAACCATAACCAGAGCCAGTAAGGTGGTGGGAGCTCTTCGACATTACGTCATGCGAATGAGGGAGAGAAAGAGATCTGGCCTTTGCTGGTACCTACGCTACATCATAAGAAGGTAATTAAGGGTTTAGGACGCAGTATGTGACTGCATTAAGAAAAACACATCTCCCCCTCCACTTAGCCTCTGAAGAACAACTTAAGAAAAACCATAACCAGAGCCAGTAAGGTGGTGAGAGCTCTTCGACATTACGTCATGCGAATGAGGGAGAGAAAGAGATCGGGCCTTTGCTGGAACCTACGCTACATCATAAGAAGGTAATTAAGGGTTTAGGACGCAGTATGTGACTGCATCAAGAAAAACACATCTCCCCCTCCACCCAGCCTCTGAAGAACAACTTAAGAAAAACCATAACCAGAGCCAGTAAGGTGGTGAGAGCTCTTCGACATTACGTCATGCGAATCAGGGAGAGAAAGAGATCGGGCATTTGCTGGAACCTACGCTACATCATAAGAAGGTAATTAAGGGTTTAGGACGCAGTATGTGACTGCATTAAGAAAAACACATCTCCCCCTCCACCCAGCCTCTGAAGAACAACTTAAGAAAAACCATAACCAGAGCCAGTAAGGTGGTGAGAGCTCTTCGACATTACGTCATGCGAATGAGGGAGAGAAAGAGATCGGGCCTTTGCTGGAACCTACGCTACATCATAAGAAGGTAATTAAGGGTTTAGGACGCAGTATGTGACTGCATTAAGAAAAACACATCTCCCCCTCCATCCAGCCTCTGAAGAACAACTTAAGAAAAACCATAACCAGAGCCAGTAAGGTGGTGAGAGCTCCTCGACATTACGTCATGCGAATGAGGAAGAGAAAGAGATCGGGCCTTTGCTGGAACCTACGCTACATCATAAGAAGGTAATTAAGGGTTTAGGACGCAGTATGTGACTGCATTAAGAAAAACACATCTCCCCCTCCACCCAGCCTCTGAAGAACAACTTAAGAAAAACCATAACCAGAGCCAGTAAGGTGGTGAGAGCTCTTCGACATTACGACATGCAAATGAGGGAGAGAAAGAGATCGGGCCTTTGCTGGAACCTACGCTACATCATAAGAAGGTAATTAAGGGTTTAGGACGCAGTATGTGACTGCATTAAGAAAAACACATCTCCCCCTCCATCCAGCCTCTGAAGAACAACTTAAGAAAAACCATAACCAGAGCCAGCAAGGTGGTGAGAGCTCCTCGACATTACGTCATGCGAATGAGGGAGAGAAAGAGATCGGGCCTTTGCTGGAACCTACGCTACATCATAAGAAGGTAATTAAGGGTTTAGGACGCAGTATGTGACTGCATTAAGAAAAACACATCTCCCCCTCCACCCAGCCTCTGAAGAACAACTTAAGAAAAACCATAACCAGAGCCAGTAAGGTGGTGAGAGCTCTTCGACATTACGTCATGCGAATCAGGGAGAGAAAGAGATCGGGCCTTTGCTGGAACCTACGCTACATCATAAGAAGGTAATTAAGGGTTTAGGACGCAGTATGTGACTGCATTAAGAAAAACACATCTCCCCCTCCACCCAGCCTCTGAAGAACAACTTAAGAAAAACCATAACCAGAGCCAGTAAGGTGGTGAGAGCTCTTCGACATTACGTCATGCGAATCAGGGAGAGAAAGAGATCGGGCCTTTGCTGGAACCTACGCTACATCATAAGAAGGTAATTAAGGGTTTAGGACGCAGTATGTGACTGCATTAAGAAAAACACATCTCCCCCTCCACCCAGCCTCTGAAGAACAACTTAAGAAAAACCATAACCAGAGCCAGTAAGGTGGTGGGAGCTCTTCGACATTACGTCATGCGAATGAGGGAGAGAAAGAGATCTGGCCTTTGCTGGTACCTACGCTACATCATAAGAAGGTAATTAAGGGTTTAGGACGCAGTATGTGACTGCATTAAGAAAAACACATCTCCCCCTCCACTTAGCCTCTGAAGAACAACTTAAGAAAAACCATAACCAGAGCCAGTAAGGTGGTGAGAGCTCATCGACATTACGTCATGCGAATGAGGGAGAGAAAGAGATCGGGCCTTTGCTGGAACCTACGCTACATCATAAGAAGGTAATTAAGGGTTTAGGACGCAGTATGTGACTGCATTAAGAAAAACACATCTCCCCCTCCACCCAGCCTCTGAAGAACAACTTAAGAAAAACCATAACCAGAGCCAGTAAGGTGGTGAGAGCTCTTCGACATTACGTCATGCGAATCAGGGAGAGAAAGAGATCGGGCCTTTGCTGGAACCTACGCTACATCATAAGAAGGTAATTAAGGGTTTAGGACGCAGTATGTGACTGCATTAAGAAAAACACATCTCCCCCTCCACCCAGCCTCTGAAGAACAACTTAAGAAAAACCATAACCAGAGCCAGTAAGGTGGTGAGAGCTCTTCGACATTACGTCATGCGAATGAGGGAGAGAAAGAGATCGGGCCTTTGCTGGAACCTACGCTACATCATAAGAAGGTAATTAAGGGTTTAGGACGCAGTATGTGACTGCATTAAGAAAAACACATCTCCCCCTCCACCCAGCCTCTGAAGAACAACTTAAGAAAAACCATAACCAGAGCCAGTAAGGTGGTGAGAGCTCTTCCACATTACGTCATGCGAATGAGGGAGAGAAAGAGATCGGGCCTTTGCTGGAACCTACGCTACATCATAAGAAGGTAATTAGGGTTTAGGACGCAGTATGTGACTGCATTAAGAAAAATACATCTCCCCCTCCACCCAGCCTCTGAAGAACAACTTAAGAAAAACCATAACCAGAGCCAGTAAGGTGGTGAGAGCTCTTCGACATTACGTCATGCGAATGAGGGAGAGAAAGAGATCGGGCCTTTGCTGGAACCTACGCTACATCATAAGAAGGTAATTAAGGGTTTAGGACGCAGTATGTGACTGCATTAAGAAAAACACATCTCCCCCTCCACCCAGCCTCTGAAGAACAACTTAAGAAAAACCATAACCAGAGCCAGTAAGGTGGTGAGAGCTCTTCGACATTACGTCATGCGAATGAGGGAGAGAAAGAGATCGGGCCTTTGCTGGAACCTACGCTACATCATAAGAAGGTAATTAAGGGTTTAGGACGCAGTATGTGACTGCATTAAGAAAAACACATCTCCCCCTCCACCCAGCCTCTGAAGAACAACTTAAGAAAAACCATAACCAGAGCCAGTAAGGTGGTGAGAGCTCTTCGACATTACGTAATGCGAATGAGGGAGAGAAAGAGATCGGGCCTTTGCTGGAACCTACGCTACATGATAAGAAGGTAATTAAGGGTTTAGGACGCAGTATGTGACTGCATTAAGAAAAACACATCTCCCCCTCCACCCAGCCTCTGAAGAACAACTTAAGAAAAACCATAACCACAGCCAGTAAGGTGGTGAGAGCTCTTCGACATTACGTCATGCGAATGAGGGAGAGAAAGAGATCGGGCCTTTCCTGGAACCTACGCTACATCATATGAAGGTAATTAAGGGTTTAGGACGCAGTATGTGACTGCATTAAGAAAAACACATCTCCCCCTCCACCCAGCCTCTGAAGAACAACTTAAGAAAAACCATAACCAGAGCCAGTAAGGTGGTGAGAGCTCCTCGTCATTACGTCATGCGAATCAGGTAGAGAAAGAGATCGGGCCTTTGCTGGAACCTACGCTACATCATAAGAAGGTAATTAAGGGTTTAGGACGCAGTATGTGACTGCATTAAGAAAAACACATCTCCCCCTCCACCCAGCCTCTGAAGAACAACTTAAGAAAAACCATAACCAGAGCCAGTAAGGTGGTGAGAGCTCTTCGACATTACGTCATGCGAATGAGGGAGAGAAAGAGATCGGGCCTTTGCTGGAACCTACGCTTCATCATAAGAAGGTAATGAAGGGATTAGGACGCAGTATGTGACTGCATTAAGAAAAACACATCTCCCCCTCCACCCAGCCTCTGAAGAACAACTTAAGAAAAACCATAACCAGAGCCAGTAAGGTGGTGAGAGCTCTTCGACATTACGTCATGCGAATGAGGGAGAGAAAGAGATCGGGCCTTTGCTGGAACCTACGCTTCATCATAAGAAGTTAATGAAGGGATTAGGACGCAGTATGTGACTGCATTAAGAAAAACACATCTCCCCCTCCACCCAGCCTCTGAAGAACAACTTAAGAAAAACCATAACCAGAGCCAGTAAGGTGGTGAGAGCTCTTCGACATTACGTCATGCGAATGAGGGAGAGAAAGAGATCGGGCCTTTGCTGGAACCTACGCTACATCATAAGAAGGTAATTAAGGGTTTAGGACGCAGTATGTGACTGCATTAAGAAAAACACATCTCCCCCTCCACCCAGCCTCTGAAGAACAACTTAAGAAAAACCATAACCAGAGCCAGTAAGGTGGTGAGAGCTCTTCGACATTACGTCATGCGAATGAGGGAGAGAAAGAGATCGGGCCTTTGCTGGAACCTACGCTACATCATAAGAAGGTAATTAAGGGTTTAGGACGCAGTATGTGACTGCATTAAGAAAAACACATCTCCCCCTCCACCCAGCCTCTGAAGAACAACTTAAGAAAAACCATAACCAGAGCCAGTAAGGTGGTGAGAGCTCTTCGACATTACGTCATGCGAATGAGGGAGAGAAAGAGATCGGGCCTTTGCTGGAACCTACGCTACATCATAAGAAGGTAATTAAGGGTTTAGGACGCAGTATGTGACTGCATTAAGAAAAACACATCTCCCCCTCCACCCAGCCTCTGAAGAACAACTTAAGAAAAACCATAACCAGAGCCAGTAAGGTGGTGAGAGCTCTTCGACATTACGTCATGCGAATGAGGGAGAGAAAGAGATCGGGCCTTTGCTGGAACCTACGCTACATCATAAGAAGGTAATTAAGGGTTTAGGACGCAGTATGTGACTGCATTAAGAAAAACACATCTCCCCCTCCACCCAGCCTCTGAAGAACAACTTAAGAAAAACCATAACCAGAGCCAGTAAGGTGGTGAGAGCTCTTCGACATTACGTCATGCGAATGAGGGAGAGAAAGAGATCGGGCCTTTGCTGGAACCTACGCTACATCATAAGAAGGTAATTAAGGGTTTAGGACGCAGTATGTGACTGCATTAAGAAAAACACATCTCCCCCTCCACCCAGCCTCTGAAGAAAAACTTAAGAAAAACCATAACCAGAGCCAGTAAGGTGGTGAGAGCTCTTCGACATTACGTCATGCGAATCAGGGAGAGAAAGAGATCGGGCCTTTGCTGGAACCTACGCTACATCATAAGAAGGTAATTAAGGGTTTAGGACGCAGTATGTGACTGCATTAAGAAAAACACATCTCCCCCTCCACCCAGCCTCTGAAGAACAACTTAAGAAAAACCATAACCAGAGCCAGTAAGGTGGTGAGAGCTCTTCGACATTACGTCATGCGAATGAGGGAGAGAAAGAGATCGGGCCTTTGCTGGAACCTACGCTACATCATAAGAAGGTAATTAAGGGTTTAGGACGCAGTATGTGACTGCATTAAGAAAAACACATCTCCCCCTCCACCCAGCCTCTGAAGAACAACTTAAGAAAAACCATAACCAGAGCCAGTAAGGTGGTGAGAGCTCTTCGTCATTACGTCATGCGAATCAGGTAGAGAAAGAGATCGGGCCTTTGCTGGAACCTACGCTACATCATAAGAAGGTAATTAAGGGTTTAGGACGCAGTATGTGACTGCATTAAGAAAAACACATCTCCCCCTCCACCCAGCCTCTGAAGAACAACTTAAGAAAAACCATAACCAGAGCCAGTAAGGTGGTGAGAGCTCTTCGACATTACGTCATGCGAATGAGGGAGAGAAAGAGATCGGGCCTTTGCTGGAACCTACGCTTCATCATAAGAAGGTAATGAAGGGATTAGGACGCAGTATGTGACTGCATTAAGAAAAACACATCTCCCCCTCCACCCAGCCTCTGAAGAATAACTTAAGGAAAACCATAACCAGAGCCAGTAAGGTGGTGAGAGCTCTTCGACATTACGTCATGCGAATGAGGGAGAGAAAGAGATCGGGCCTTTGCTGGAACCTACGCTATATCATAAGAAGGTAATTAAGGGTTTAGGACGCAGTATGTGACTGCATTAAGAAAAACACATTTCCCCCTCCACCCAGCCTCTGAAGAACAACTTAAGAAAAACCATAACCAGAGCCAGTAAGGTGGTGAGAGCTCTTCGACATTACGACATGCAAATGAGGGAGAGAAAGAGATCGGGCCTTTGCTGGAACCTACGCTACATCATAAGAAGGTAATTAAGGGTTTAGGACGCAGTATGTGACTGCATTAAGAAAAACACATCTCCCCCTCCATCCAGCCTCTGAAGAACAACTTAAGAAAAACCATAACCAGAGCCAGTAAGGTGGTGAGAGCTCTTCGACATTACGTCATGCGAATGAGGGAGAGAAAGAGATCGGGCCTTTGCTGGAACCTACGCTACATCATAAGAAGGTAATTAAGGGTTTAGGACGCAGTATGTGACTGCATTAAGAAAAACACATCTCCCCCTCCACCCAGCCTCTGAAGAACAACTTAAGAAAAACCATAACCAGAGCCAGTAAGGTGGTGAGAGCTCTTCGACATTACGTCATGCGAATCAGGGAGAGAAAGAGATCGGGCCTTTGCTGGAACCTACGCTACATCATAAGAAGGTAATTAAGGGTTTAGGACGCAGTATGTGACTGCATTAAGAAAAACACATCTCCCCCTCCACCCAGCCTCTGAAGAACAACTTAAGAAAAACCATAACCAGAGCCAGTAAGGTGGTGAGAGCTCTTCGACATTACGTCATGCGAATCAGGGAGAGAAAGAGATCGGGCCTTTGCTGGAACCTACGCTACATCATAAGAAGGTAATTAAGGGTTTAGGACGCGGTATGTGACTGCATTAAGAAAAACACATCTCCCCCTCCACCCAGCCTCTGACGAACAACTTAAGAAAAACCATAACCAGAGCCAGTAAGGTGGTGAGAGCTCTTCGACATTACGTCATGCGAATGAGGGAGAGAAAGAGATCTGGTCTTTGCTGGAACCTACGCTACATCATAGGAAGGTTATTAAGGGTTTAGGACGCAGTATGTGACTGCATTAAGAAAAACACATCTCCCCCTCCACCCAGCCTCTGAAGAACAACTTAAGAAAAACCATAACCAGAGCCAGTAAGGTGGTGAGAGCTCTTCGACATTACGTCATGCGGATCAGGGAGAGAAAGAGATCGGGCCTTTGCTGGAACCTACGCTACATCATAAGAAGGTAATTAAGGGTTTAGGACGCAGTATGTGACTGCATTAAGAAAAACACATCTCCCCCTCCACTTAGCCTCTGAAGAACAACTTAAGAAAAACCATAACCAGAGCCAGTAAGGTGGTGAGAGCTCTTCGACATTACGTCATGCGAATCAGGTAGAGAAAGAGATCGGGCCTTTGCTGGAACCTACGCTACATCATAAGAAGGTAATTAAGGGTTTAGGACGCAGTATGTGACTGCATTAAGAAAAACACATCTCCCCCTCCACCCAGCCTCTGAAGAACAACTTAAGAAAAACCATAACCAGAGCCAGTAAGGTGGTGAGAGCTCTTCGACATTACGTCATGCGAATGAGGGAGAGAAAGAGATCGGGCCTTTGCTGGAACCTACGCTACATCATAAGAAGGTAATTAAGGGTTTAGGACGCAGTATGTGACTGCATTAAGAAAAACACATCTCCCCCTCCACCCAGCCTCTGAAGAACAACTTAAGAAAAACCATAACCAGAGCCAGTAAGGTGGTGAGAGCTCTTCGACATTACGTCATGCGAATGAGGGAGAGAAAGAGATCTGGTCTTTGCTGGAACCTACGCTACATCATAAGAAGGTTATTGAGGGTTTAGGACGCAGTATGTGACTGCATTAAGAAAAACACATCTCCCCCTCCACCCAGCCTCTGAAGAACAACTTAAGAAAAACCATAACCAGAGCCAGTAAGGTGGTGAGAGCTCTTCGACATTACGTCATGCGGATCAGGGAGAGAAAGAGATCGGGCCTTTGCTGGAACCTACGCTACATCATAAGAAAGTAATTAAGGGTTTAGGACGCAGTATGTGACTGCATTAAGAAAAACACATCTCCCCCTCCACACAGCCTCTGAAGAACAACTTAAGAAAAACCATAACCAGAGCCAGTAAGGTGGTGAGAGCTCTTCGACATTACGTCATGCGAAACAGGGAGAGAAAGAGATCGGGTCTTTGCTGGAACCTACGCTACATCATAAGAAGGTAATTAAGGGTTTAGGACGCAGTATGTGACTGCATTAAGAAAAACACATCTCCCCCTCCACCCAGCCTCTGAAGAACAACTTAAGAAAACCATAACCAGAGCCAGAAAGGTGGTGAGACCTCTTCGACATTACGTCATGCGAATGAGGGAGAGAAAGAGATCGGGCCTTTGCTGGAACCTACGCTACATCATAAGAAGGTAATTAAGGGTTTAGGACGCAGTATGTGACTGCATTAAGAAAAACTCATCTCCCCCTCCACCCAGCCTCTGAAGAACAACTTAAGAAAAACCATAACCAGAGCCAGTAAGGTGGTGAGAGCTCTTCGACATTACGTCATGCGAATGAGGGAGAGAAAGAGATTGGGCCTTTGCTGGAACCTACGCTACATCATAAGAAGGTAATTAAGGGTTTAGGACGCAGTATGTGACTGCATTAAGAAAAACACATCTCCCCCTCCACCCAGCCTCTGATGAACAACTTAAGAAAAACCATAACCAGAGCCAGTAAGGTGGTGAGAGCTCTTCGACATTACGTCATGCGAATCAGGGAGAGAAAGAGATCGGGTCTTTGCTGGAACCTACGCTACATCATAAGAAGGTAATTAAGGGTTTAGGACGCAGTATGTGACTGCATTAAGAAAAACACATCTCCCCCTCCACCCAGCCTCTGAAGAACAACTTAAGAAAAACCATAACCAGAGCCAGTAAGGTGGTGAGAGCTCTTCGACATTACGTCATGCGAATGAGGGAGAGAAAGAGATCGGGCCTTTGCTGGAACCTACGCTACATCATATGAAGGTAATTAAGGGTTTAGGACGCAGTATGTGACTGCATTAAGAAAAACACATCTCACCCTCCACCCAGCCTCTGATGAACAACTTAAGAAAAACCATAACCAGAGCCAGTAAGGTGGTGAGAGCTCTTCGACATTACGTCATGCGAAACAGGGAGAGAAAGAGATCGGGTCTTTGCTGGAACCTACGCTACATCATAAGAAGGTAATTAAGGGTTTAGGACGCAGTATGTGACTGCATTAAGAAAAACTCATCTCCCCCTCCACCCAGCCTCTGAAGAACAACTTAAGAAAAACCATAACCAGAGCCAGTAAGGTGGTGAGAGCTCTTTGACATTACGTCATGCGAATGAGGGAGAGAAAGAGATCGGGCCTTTGCTGGAACCTACGCTACATCATAAGAAGGTAATTAAGGGTTTAGGACGCAGTATGTGACTGCATTAAGAAAAACACATCTCCCCCTCCACCCAGCCTCTGATGAACAACTTAAGAAAAACCATAACCAGAGCCAGTAAGGTGGTGAGAGCTCTTCGACATTATGTCATGCGAATGATGGAGAGAAAGAGATCGGGCCTTTGCTGGAACCTACGCTACATCATAAGAAGGTAATTAAGGGTTTAGGACGCAGTATGTGACTGCATTAAGAAAAACACATCTCCCCCTCCACCCAGCCTCTGATGAACAACTTAATAAAAACCATAACCAGAGCCAGTAAGGTGGTGAGAGCTCTTCGACATTACGTCATGGGAATGAGGGAGAGAAAGAGATCGGGCCTTTGCTGGAACCTACGCTACATCATAAGAAGGTAATTAAGGGTTTAGGACGCAGTATGTGACTGCATTAAGAAAAACACATCTCCCCCTCCACCCAGCCTCTGAAGAAAAACTTAAGAAAAGCCATAACCAGAGCCAGTAAGGTGGTCAGAGTTCTTCGACATTACGTCATGCGAATGAGGGAGAGAAAGAGATCGGGCCTTTGCTGGAACCTACGCTACATCATGGGAAGGTAATTAAAGGTGTAGGACGCAGTATGTGACTGCATTAAGAAAAACACATCTCTCCCTCCACCCAGCCTCTGAAGAACAACTTAAGAAAAACCATAACCAGAGCCAGTAAGGTGGTGAGAGCTCTTCGACATTACGTCATGTGAATGAGGGAGAGAAAGAGATCGGGCCTTTGCTGGAACCTACGCCACATCATAAGAAGGTAATTAAGGGTTTAGGACGCAGTATGTGACTGCATTAAGAAAAACACATCTCCCCCTCCACCCAGCCTCTGAAGAACAACTTAAAAAAAACCATAACCAGAGCCAGTAAGGTGGTGAGAGCTCATCGACATTACGTCATGCGCATGACGGAGAGAAAGAGATCGGGCCTTTGCTGGAACCAACGAAACATCATAAGAAGGTAATTAAGAGTTTAGGACGCAGTATGTGACTGCATTAAGAAAAACTCATCTCCCCCTCCACCCAGCCTCTGAAGAACAACTTAAGAAAAACCATACCCAGAGCCAGTAAGGTGGTGAGAGCTCTTCGACATTACGTCATGCGAATGAGGGAAAGAAAGAGATCGGGCCTTTGCTGGAACCTACGCTACATCATAAGAAGGTAATTAAGGGTTCAGGACGCAGTATGTGACTGCATTAAGAAAAACACATCTCCCCCTCCACCCAGCCTCTGAAGAACAACTTAAGAAAAACCATAACCAGAGCCAGTAAGGTGGTGAGCGCTCTTCGACATTACGTCATGCGAATGAGGGAGAGAAAGGGATCGGGCCTCTGCTGGAACCTACGCCACATCATAAGAAGGTAATTAAGGGTTTAGGACGCAGTATGTGACTGCATTAAGAAAAACACATCTCCCCCTCCACCCAGCCTCTGAAGAACAACTTAAGAAAACCCATAACCAGAGCCAGTAAGGTGGTGAGAGCTCTTCGACATTACGTCATGCGAATGAGGGAGAGAAAGAGATTGGGCCTTTGCTGGAACCTACGCTACATCATAAGAAGGTAATTAAGGGTTTACGACGCAGTATGTGACTGCATTAAGAAAAACACATCTCCCCCTCCACCCAGCCTCTGAAGAACAACTTAAGAAAAACAATAACCAGAGCCAGTAAGGTGGTGAGAGCTCTTCGACATTACGTCATGCGAATGAGGGAGAGAAAGAGATCGGGCCTTTGCTGGAACCTACGCTACATCATAAGAAGGTAATTAAGGGTTTAGGACGCAGTATGTGACTGCATTAAGAAAAACACATCTCCCCCTCCACCCAGCCTCTGAAGAACAACTTAAGAAAAACCATAACCAGAGCCAGTAAGGTGGTGAGAGCTCTTCGACATTACGTCATGCGAATGACGGAGAGAAAGAGATCGGGCCTTTGCTGGAACCTACGCTACATCATAAGAAGGTAATTAAGGGTTTAGGACGCAGTATGTGACTGCATTAAGAAAAACACATCTCCCCCTCCACCCAGCCTCTGAAGAACAACTTAAGAAAAACCATAACCAGAGCCAGTAAGGTGGTGAGAGCTCTTCGACATTACGTCATGCGAATCAGGGAGAGAAAGAGATCGGGCCTTTGCTGGAACCTACGCTACATCATAAGAAGGTAATTAAGGGTTTACGACGCAGTATGTGACTGCATTAAGAAAAACACATCTCCCCCTCCACCCAGCCTCTGAAGAACAACTTAAGAAAAACCATAACCAGAGCCAGTAAGGTGGTGAGAGCTCTTCGACATTACGTCATGCGAATGAGGGAGAGAAAGAGATCTGGTCTTTGCTGGAACCTACGCTACATCATAAGAAGGTTATTAAGGGTTTAGGACGCAGTATGTGACTGCATTAAGAAAAACACATCTCCCCCTCCACCCAGCCTCTGAAGAACAACTTAAGAAAAACCATAACCAGAGCCAGTAAGGTGGTGAGAGCTCTTCGACATTACGTCATGCGGATCAGGGAGAGAAAGAGATCGGGCCTTCGCTGGAACCTACGCTACATCATAAGAAGGTAATTAAGGGTTTAGGACGCAGTATGTGACTGCATTAAGAAAAACACATCTCCCCCTCCACACAGCCTCTGAAGAACAACTTAAGAAAAACCATAACCAGAGCCAGTAAGGTGGTGAGAGCTCTTCGACATTACGTCATGCGAAACAGGGAGAGAAAGAGATCGGGTCTTTGCTGGAACCTACGCTACATCATAAGAAGGTAATTAAGGGTTTAGGACGCAGTATGTGACTGCATTAAGAAAAACACATCTCCCCCTCCACCCAGCCTCTGAAGAACAACTTAAGAAAACCATAACCAGAGCCAGTAAGGTGGTGAGACCTCTTCGACATTACGTCATGCGAATGAGGGAGAGAAAGAGATCGGGCCTTTGCTGGAACCTACGCTACATCATAAAAAGGTAATTAAGGGTTTAGGACGCAGTATGTGACTGCATTAAGAAAAACTCATCTCCCCCTCCACCCAGCCTCTGAAGAACAACTTAAGAAAAACCATAACCAGAGCCAGTAAGGTGGTGAGAGCTCTTCGACATTACGTCATGCGAATGAGGGAGAGAAAGAGATCGGGCCTTTGCTGGAACCTACGCCACATCATAAGAAGGTAATTAAGGGTTTAGGACGCAGTATGTGACTGCATTAAGAAAAACACATCTCCCCCTCCACCCAGCCTCTGATGAACAACTTAAGAAAAACCATAACCAGAGCCAGTAAGGTGGTGAGAGCTCTTCGACATTATGTCATGCGAATGAGGGAGAGAAAGGGATCGGGCCTTTGCTGGAACCTACGCTACATCATAAGAAGGTAATTAAGGGTTTAGGACGCAGTATGTGACTGCATTAAGAAAAACACATCTCCCCCTCCACCCAGCCTCTGATGAACAACTTAAGAAAAACCATAATCAAAGCCAGTAAGGTGGTGAGAGCTCTTCGACATTATGTCATGCGAATGAGGGAGAGAAAGAGATCGGGCCTTTGCTGGAACCTACGCTACATCATAAGAAGGTAATTAAGGGTTTAGGACGCAGTATGTGACTGCATTAAGAAAAACACATCTCCCCCTCCACCCAGCCTCTGAAGAACAACTTAAGAAAAACCATAACCAGAGCCAGTAAGGTGGTGAGAGCTCTTCGACATTACGTCATGCGAATGACGGAGAGAAAGAGATCGGGCCTTTGCTGGAACCTACGCTACATCATAAGAAGGTAATTAAGGGTTTAGGACGCAGTATGTGACTGCATTAAGAAAAACACATCTCCCCCTCCACCCAGCCTCTGAAGAACAACTTAAGAAAAACCATAACCAGAGCCAGTAAGGTGGTGAGAGCTCTTCGACATTACGTCATGCGAATCAGGGAGAGAAAGAGATCGGGCCTTTGCTGGAACCTACGCTACATCATAAGAAGGTAATTAAGGGTTTACGACGCAGTATGTGACTGCATTAAGAAAAACACATCTCCCCCTCCACCCAGCCTCTGAAGAACAACTTAAGAAAAACCATAACCAGAGCCAGTAAGGTGGTGAGAGCTCTTCGACATTACGTCATGCGAATGAGGGAGAGAAAGAGATCTGGTCTTTGCTGGAACCTACGCTACATCATAAGAAGGTTATTAAGGGTTTAGGACGCAGTATGTGACTGCATTAAGAAAAACACATCTCCCCCTCCACCCAGCCTCTGAAGAACAACTTAAGAAAAACCATAACCAGAGCCAGTAAGGTGGTGAGAGCTCTTCGACATTACGTCATGCGGATCAGGGAGAGAAAGAGATCGGGCCTTCGCTGGAACCTACGCTACATCATAAGAAGGTAATTAAGGGTTTAGGACGCAGTATGTGACTGCATTAAGAAAAACACATCTCCCCCTCCACACAGCCTCTGAAGAACAACTTAAGAAAAACCATAACCAGAGCCAGTAAGGTGGTGAGAGCTCTTCGACATTACGTCATGCGAAACAGGGAGAGAAAGAGATCGGGCCTTCGCTGGAACCTACGCTACATCATAAGAAGGTAATTAAGGGTTTAGGACGCAGTATGTGACTGCATTAAGAAAAACACATCTCCCCCTCCACACAGCCTCTGAAGAACAACTTAAGAAAAACCATAACCAGAGCCAGTAAGGTGGTGAGAGCTCTTCGACATTACGTCATGCGAAACAGGGAGAGAAAGAGATCGGGTCTTTGCTGGAACCTACGCTACATCATAAGAAGGTAATTAAGGGTTTAGGACGCAGTATGTGACTGCATTAAGAAAAACACATCTCCCCCTCCACCCAGCCTCTGAAGAACAACTTAAGAAAACCATAACCAGAGCCAGTAAGGTGGTGAGACCTCTTCGACATTACGTCATGCGAATGAGGGAGAGAAAGAGATCGGGCCTTTGCTGGAACCTACGCTACATCATAAAAAGGTAATTAAGGGTTTAGGACGCAGTATGTGACTGCATTAAGAAAAACTCATCTCCCCCTCCACCCAGCCTCTGAAGAACAACTTAAGAAAAACCATAACCAGAGCCAGTAAGGTGGTGAGAGCTCTTCGACATTACGTCATGCGAATGAGGGAGAGAAAGAGATCGGGCCTTTGCTGGAACCTACGCCACATCATAAGAAGGTAATTAAGGGTTTAGGACGCAGTATGTGACTGCATTAAGAAAAACACATCTCCCCCTCCACCCAGCCTCTGATGAACAACTTAAGAAAAACCATAACCAGAGCCAGTAAGGTGGTGAGAGCTCTTCGACATTATGTCATGCGAATGAGGGAGAGAAAGGGATCGGGCCTTTGCTGGAACCTACGCTACATCATAAGAAGGTAATTAAGGGTTTAGGACGCAGTATGTGACTGCATTAAGAAAAACACATCTCCCCCTCCACCCAGCCTCTGATGAACAACTTAAGAAAAACCATAATCAAAGCCAGTAAGGTGGTGAGAGCTCTTCGACATTATGTCATGCGAATGAGGGAGAGAAAGAGATCGGGCCTTTGCTGGAACCTACGCTACATCATAAGAAGGTAATTAAGGGTTTAGGACGCAGTATGTGACTGCATTAAGAAAAACACATCTCCCCCTCCACCCAGCCTCTGATGAACAACTTAAGAAAAACCATAACCAGAGCCAGTAAGGTGGTGAGAGCTCTTCGACATTATGTCATGCGAATGAGGGAGAGAAAGAGATCGGGCCTTTGCTGGAACCTACGCTACATCATAAGAATGTAATTAAGGGTTTAGGACGCAGTATGTGACTGCATTAAGAAAAACACATCTCCCCCTCCACCCAGCCTCTGATGAACAACTTAAGAAAAACCATAACCAAAGCCAGTAAGGTGGTGAGAGCTCTTCGACATTATGTCATGCGAATGAGGGAGAGAAAGAGATCGGGCCTTTGCTGGAACCTACGCTACATCATAAGAAGGTAATTAAGGGTTTAGGACGCAGTATGTGACTGCATTAAGAAAAACACATCTCCCCCTCCACCCAGCCTCTGATGAACAACTTAAGAAAAACCATAACCAAAGCCAGTAAGGTGGTGAGAGCTCTTCGACATTATGTCATGCGAATGAGGGAGAGAAAGAGATCGGGCCTTTGCTGGAACCTACGCTACATCATAAGAAGGTAATGAAGGGTTTAGGACGCAGTATGTGACTGCATTAAGAAAAACACATCTCCCCCTCCACCCAGCCTCTGATGAACAACTTAAGAAAAACCATAACCAAAGCCAGTAAGGTGGTGAGAGCTCTTCGACATTATGTCATGCGAATGAGGGAGAGAAAGAGATCGGGCCTTTGCTGGAACCTACGCTACATCATAAGAAGGTAATTAAGGGTTTAGGACGCAGTATGTGACTGCATTAAGAAAAATACATCTCCCCCTCCACCCAGCCTCTGATGAAAACCTTAAGAAAAACCATAACCAGAGCCAGTAAGGTGGTGAGAGCTCTTCGACATTATGTCATGCGAATGAGGGAGAGAAAGAGATCGGGCCTTTGCTGGAACCTACGCTACATCATAAGAAGGTAATTAAGGGTTTAGGACGCAGTATGTGACTGCATTAAGAAAAACACATCTCCCCCTCCACCCAGCCTCTGAAGAACAACTTAAGAAAAACCATAACCAGAGCCAGTAAGGTGGTGAGAGCTCTTCGACATTATGTCATGCGAATGAGGGAGAGAAAGAGATCGGGCCTTTGCTGGAACCTACGCTACATCATAAGAAGGTAATTAAGGGTTTAGGACGCAGTATGTGACTGCATTACGAAAAACACATCTCCCCCTCCACCCAGCCTGTGATGAACAACTTAAGAAAAACCATAACCAAAGCCAGTAAGGTGGTGAGAGCTCTTCGACATTATGTCATGCGAATGAGGGAGAGAAAGAGATCGGGCCTTTGCTGGAACCTACGCTACATCATAAGAAGGTAATTAAGGGTTTAGGACGCAGTATGTGACTGCATTAAGAAAAACACATCTCCCCCTCCACCCAGCCTCTGATGAACAACTTAAGAAAAACCATAACCAAAGCCAGTAAGGTGGTGAGAGCTCTTCGACATAATGTCATGCGAATGAGGGAGAGAAAGAGATCGGGCCTTTGCTGGAACCTACGCTACATCATAAGAAGGTAATTAAGGGTTTAGGACGCAGTATGTGACTGCATTAAGAAAAACACATCTCCCCCTCCACCCAGCCTCCGAAGAACAACTTAAGAAAAACCATAACCAGAGCCAGTAAGGTGGTGAGAGCTCTTCGACATTACGTCATGCGAATGAGGGAGAGAAAGAGATCGGGCCTTTGCTGGAACCTACGCTACATCATAAGAAGGTAATTAAGGGTTTAGGACGCAGTATGTGACTGCATTAAGAAAAACTCATCTCCCCCTCCACCCAGCCTCTGAAGAACAACTTAAGAAAAACCATACCCAGAGACAGTAAGGTGGTGAGAGCTCTTCGACATTACATCATGCGAATGAGGGAGAGAAAGAGATCGGGCCTTTGCTGGAACCTACGCTACATCATAAGAAGGTAATTAAGGGTTTAGGACGCAGTATGTGACTGCATTAAGAAAAACACATCTCCCCCTCCACCCAGCCTCTGATGAACAACTTAAGAAAAACCATAACCAAAGCCAGTAAGGTGGTGAGAGCTCTTCGACATTATGTCATGCGAATGAGGGAGAGAAAGAGATCGGGCCTTTGCTGGAACCTACGCTACATCATAAGAAGGTAATTAAGGGTTTAGGACGCAGTATGTGACTGCATTAAGAAAAACACATCTCCCCCTCCACCCAGCCTCTGATGAACAACTTAAGAAAAACCATAACCAAAGCCAGTAAGGTGGTGAGAGCTCTTCGACATTATGTCATGCGAATGAGGGAGAGAAAGAGATCGGGCCTTTGCTGGAACCTACGCTACATCATAAGAAGGTAATTAAGGGTTTAGGACGCAGTATGTGACTGCATTAAGAAAAACACATCTCCCCCTCCACCCAGCCTCTGATGAACAACTTAAGAAAAACCATAACCAAAGCCAGTAAGGTGGTGAGAGCTCTTCGACATTATGTCATGCGAATGAGGGAGAGAAAGAGATCGGGCCTTTGCTGGAACCTACGCTACATCATAAGAAGGTAATTAAGGGTTTAGGACGCAGTATGTGACTGCATTAAGAAAAACACATCTCCCCCTCCACCCAGCCTCTGATGAACAACTTAAGAAAAACCATAACCAGAGCCAGTAAGGTGGTGAGTGCTCTTCGACATTACGTCATGCGAAACAGGGAGAGAAAGAGATCGGGTCTTTGCTGGAACCTACGCTACATCATAAGAAGGTAATTAAGGGTTTAGGACGCAGTATGTGACTGCATTAAGAAAAACACATCTCCCCCTCCACCCAGCCTCTGAAGAACAACTTAAGAAAACCATAACCAGAGCCAGTAAGGTGGTGAGACCTCTTCGACATTACGTCATGCGAATGAGGGAGAGAAAGAGATCGCCCCTTTGCTGGAACCTACGCTACATCATAAAAAGGTAATTAAGGGTTTAGGACGCAGTATGTGACTGCATTAAGAAAAACTCATCTCCCCCTCCACCCAGCCTCTGAAGAACAACTTAAGAAAAACCATAACCAGAGCCAGTAAGGTGGTGAGAGCTCTTCGACATTACGTCATGCGAATGAGGGAGAGAAAGAGATCGGGCCTTTGCTGGAACCTACGCCACATCATAAGAAGGTAATTAAGGGTTTAGGACGCAGTATGTGACTGCATTAAGAAAAACACATCTCCCCCTCCACCCAGCCTCTGATGAACAACTTAAGAAAAACCATAACCAGAGCCAGTAATATGGTGAGAGCTCTTCGACATTATGTCATGCGAATGAGGGAGAGAAAGGGATCGGGCCTTTGCTGGAACCTACGCTACATCATAAGAAGGTAATTAAGGGTTTAGGACGCAGTATGTGACTGCATTAAGAAAAACACATCTCCCCCTCCACCCAGCCTCTGATGAACAACTTAAGAAAAACCATAACCAAAGCCAGTAAGGTGGTGAGAGCTCTTCGACATTATGTCATGCGAATGAGGGAGAGAAAGAGATCGGGCCTTTCCTGGAACCTACGCTACATCATAAGAAGGTAATTAAGGGTTTAGGACGCAGTATGTGACTGCATTAAGAAAAACACATCTCCCCCTCCACCCAGCCTCTGATGAACAACTTAAGAAAAACCATAACCAGAGCCAGTAAGGTGGTGAGAGCTCTTCGACATTATGTCATGCGAATGAGGGAGAGAAAGAGATCGGGCCTTTGCTGGAACCTACGCTACATCATAAGAATGTAATTAAGGGTTTAGGACGCAGTATGTGACTGCATTAAGAAAAACACATCTCCCCCTCCACCCAGCCTCTGATGAACAACTTAAGAAAAACCATAACCAAAGCCAGTAAGGTGGTGAGAGCTCTTCGACATTATGTCATGCGAATGAGGGAGAGAAAGAGATCGGGCCTTTGCTGGAACCTACGCTACATCATAAGAAGGTAATTAAGGGTTTAGGACGCAGTATGTGACTGCATTAAGAAAAACACATCTCCCCCTCCACCCAGCCTCTGATGAACAACTTAAGAAAAACCATAACCAAAGCCAGTAAGGTGGTGAGAGCTCTTCGACATTATGTCATGCGAATGAGGGAGAGAAAGAGATCGGGCCTTTGCTGGAACCTACGCTACATCATAAGAAGGTAATGAAGGGTTTAGGACGCAGTATGTGACTGCATTAAGAAAAACACATCTCCCCCTCCACCCAGCCTCTGATGAACAACTTAAGAAAAACCATAACCAAAGCCAGTAAGGTGGTGAGAGCTCTTCGACATTATGTCATGCGAATGAGGGAGAGAAAGAGATCGGGCCTTTGCTGGAACCTATGCTACATCATAAGAAGGTAATTAAGGGTTTAGGACGCAGTATGTGACTGCATTAAGAAAAACACATCTCCCCCTCCACCCAGCCTCTGATGAACAACTTAAGAAAAACGATAACCAAAGCCCGTAAGGTGGTGAGAGCTCTTCGACATTATGTCATGCGAATGAGGGAGAGAAAGAGATCGGGCCTTTGCTGGAACCTATGCTACATCATAAGAAGGTAATTAAGGGTTTAGGACGCAGTATGTGACTGCATTAAGAAAAATACATCTCCCCCTCCACCCAGCCTCTGATGAAAACCTTAAGAAAAACCATAACCAGAGCCAGTAAGGTGGTGAGAGCTCTTCGACATTATGTCATGCGAATGAGGGAGAGAAAGAGATCGGGCCTTTGCTGGAACCTACGCTACATCATAAGAAGGTAATTAAGGGTTAGGACGCAGTATGTGACTGCATTAAGAAAAACACATCTCCCCCTCCACCCAGCCTCTGAAGAACAACTTAAGAAAAACCATAACCAGAGCCAGTAAGGTGGTGAGAGCTCTTCGACATTATGTCATGCGAATGAGGGAGAGAAAGAGATCGGGCCTTTGCTGGAACCTACGCTACATCATAAGAAGGTAATTAAGGGTTTAGGACGCAGTATGTGACTGCATTAAGAAAAACACATCTCCCCCTCCACCCAGCCTCTGATGAACAACTTAAGAAAAACCATAACCAAAGCCAGTAAGGTGGTGAGTGCTCTTCGACATTATGTCATGCGAATGAGGGAGAGAAAGAGATCGGGCCTTTGCTGGAACCTACGCTACATCATAAGAAGGTAATTAAGGGTTTAGGACGCAGTATGTGACTGCATTAAGAAAAACACATCTCCCCCTCCACCCAGCCTCTGATGAACAACTTAAGAAAAACCATAACCAAAGCCAGTAAGGTGGTGAGAGCTCTTCGACATAATGTCATGCGAATGAGGGAGAGAAAGAGATCGGGCCTTTGCTGGAACCTACGCTACATCATAAGAAGGTAATTAAGGGTTTAGGACGCAGTATGTGACTGCATTAAGAAAAACACATCTCCCCCTCCACCCAGCCTCTGAAGAACAACTTAAGAAAAACCATAACCAGAGCCAGTAAGGTGGTGAGAGCTCTTCGACATTACGTCATGCGAATGAGGGAGAGAAAGAGATCGGGCCTTTGCTGGAACCTACGCTACATCATAAGAAGGTAATTAAGGGTTTAGGACGCAGTATGTGACTGCATTAAGAAAAACTCATCTCCCCCTCCACCCAGCCTCTGAAGAACAACTTAAGAAAAACCATACCCAGAGCCAGTAAGGTGGTGAGAGCTCTTCGACATTACATCATGCGAATGAGGGAGAGAAAGAGATCGGGCCTTTGCTGGAACCTACGCTACATCATAAGAAGGTAATTAAGGGTTTAGGACGCAGTATGTGACTGCATTAAGAAAAACACATCTCCCCCTCCACCCAGCCTCTGATGAACAACTTAAGAAAAACCATAACCAAAGCCAGTAAGGTGGTGAGAGCTCTTCGACATTATGTCATGCGAATGAGGGAGAGAAAGAGATCGGGCCTTTGCTGGAACCTACGCTACATCATAAGAAGGTAATTAAGGGTTTAGGACGCAGTATGTGACTGCATTAAGAAAAACACATCTCCCCCTCCACCCAGCCTCTGATGAACAACTTAAGAAAAACCATAACCAAAGCCAGTAAGGTGGTGAGAGCTCTTCGACATTATGTCATGCGAATGAGGGAGAGAAAGAGATCGGGCCTTTGCTGGAACCTACGCTACATCATAAGAAGGTAATTAAGGGTTTAGGACGCAGTATGTGACTGCATTAAGAAAAACACATCTCCCCCTCCACCCAGCCTCTGATGAACATTTTAAGAAAAACCATAACCAGAGCCAGTAAGGTGGTGAGAGCTCTTCGACATTACGTCATGCGAATGAGGGAGAGAAAGAGATCGGGCCTTTGCTGGAACCTACGCTACATCATAAGAAGGTAATTAAGGGTTTAGGACGCAGTATGTGACTGCATTAAGAAAAACTCATATCCCCCTCCACCCAGCCTCTGAAGAACAACTTAAGAAAGACCATAACCAGAGCCAGTAAGGTGGTGAGAGCTCTTCGACATTATGTCATGCGAATGAGGGAGAGAAAGAGATCGGGCCTTTGCTGGAACCTACGCTACATCACAAGAAGGTAATTAAGGGTTTAGGACGCAGTATGTGACTGCATTAAGAAAAACTCATCTCCCCCTCCACCCAGCCTCTGAAGAACAACTTAAGAAAATCCATACCCAGAGCCAGTAAGGTGGTGAGAGCTCTTCGACATTACATCATGCGAATGAGGGAGAGAAAGAGATCGGGCCTTTGCTAGAACCTACGCTACATCTTAAGAAGGTAATTAAGGGTTTAGGACGCAGTATGTGACTGCATTAAGAAAAACACATCTCCCCCTCCACCCAGCCTCTGAAGAACAACTTAAGAAAAACCATAACCAGAGCCAGTAAGGTGGTGAGAGCTCTTCGACATTACGTCATGCGAATCAGGTAGAGAATGTGATCGGGCCTTTGCTGGAACCTACGCTACATCATAAGAAGGTAATTAAGGGTTTAGGACGCAGTATGTGACTGCATTAAGAAAAACACATCTCCCCCTCCACCCAGCCTCTGAAGAACAACTTAAGAAAAACCATAACCAGAGCCAGTAAGGTGGTGAGAGCTCTTCGACATTATGTCATGCGAATGAGGGAGAGAAAGAGATCGGGCCTTTGCTGGAACCTACGCTACATCATAAGAAGGTAATTAAGGGTTTAGGACGCAGTATGTGACTGCATTAAGAAAAACACATCTCCCCCTCCACCTAGCCTCTGAAGAACAACTTAAGAAAAACCATAACCAGAGCCAGTAAGGTGGTGAGAGCTCTTCGACATTACGTCATGCGAATGACGGAGAGAAAGAGATCGGGCCTTTGCTGGAACCTACGCTACATCATAAGAAGGTAATTAAGGGTTTAGGACGCAGTATGTGACTGCATTAAGAAAAACACATCTCCCCCTCCACCCTGCCTCTGAAGAACAACTTAAGAAAAACCATAACCAGAGCCAGTAAGGTGGTGAGAGCTCTTCGTCATTACGTCATGCGAATCAGGTAGAGAAAGAGATCGGGCCTTTGCTGGAACCTACGCTACATCATAAGAAGGTAATTAAGGGTTTAGGACGCAGCATGTGACTGCATTAAGAAAAACACATCTCCCCCTCCACCCAGCCTCTGATGAACAACTTAAGAAAAACCATAACCAGAGCCAGTAAGGTGGTGAGAGCTGTTCGACATTATGTCATGCGAATGAGTGAGAGATAGAGATCGGGCCTTTGCTGGAACCTACGCTACTTCTTAAGAAGGTAATTAAGGGTTTAGGACGCAGTATGTGACTGCATTAAGAAAAACACATCTCCCCCTCCACCCAGCCTCTGAAGAACCACTTAAGAACAACCATAACCAGAGCCAGTAAGGTGGTGAGAGCTCTTTGACATTAAGTCATGCGAATGACGGAGAGAAAGAGATCGGGCCTTTGCTGGAACCTACGCTACATCATAAGAAGGTAATTAAGGGTTTAGGACGCAGTATGTGACTGCATTAAGAAAAACACATCTCCCCCTCCACCCAGCCTCTGATGAACAACTTAAGAAAAACCATAACCAGAGCCAGTAAGGTGGTGAGAGCTCTTCGACATTATGTCATGCGAATGAGGGAGAGAAAGAGATCGGGCCTTTGCTGGAACCTACGCTACATCATAAGAAGGTAATTAAGGGTTTAGGACGCAGTATGTGACTGCATTAAGAAAAACACATCTCCCCCTCCACCCAGCCTCTGAAGAACAACTTAAGAAAAACCATAACCAGAGCCAGTAAGGTGGTGAGAGCTCTTCGTCATTACGTCATGCGAATGACGGAGAGAAAGAGATCGGGCCTTTGCTGGAACCTACGCTACATCATAAGAAGGTAATTAAGGGTTTAGGACGCAGTATGTGACTGCATTAAGAAAAACACATCTCCCCCTCCACCCAGCCTCTGAAGAACAACTTAAGAAAAACCATAACCAGAGCCAGTAAGGTGGTGAGAGCTCTTCGTCATTACGTCATGCGAATCAGGTAGAGAAAGAGATCGGGCCTTTGCTGGAACCTACGCTACATCATAAGAAGGTAATTAAGGGTTTAGGACGCAGTATGTGACTGCATTAAGAAAAACACATCTCCCCCTCCACCCAGCCTCTGAAGAACAACTTAAGAAAAACCATAACCAGAGACAGTAAGGTGGTGAGAGCTCTTCGACATTACGTCATGCGAATGACGGAGAGAAAGAGATCGGGCCTTTGCTGGAACCTACGCTACATCATAAGAAGGTAATTAAGGGTTTAGGACGCAGTATGTGACTGCATTAAGAAAAACACATCTCCCCCTCCACCCAGCCTCTGAAGAACAACTTAAGAAAAACCATAACCAGAGCCAGTAAGGTGGTGAGAGCTCTTCGACATTACGTCATGCGAATGACGGAGAGAAAGAGATCGGGCCTTTGCTGGAACCTACGCTACATCATAAGAAGGTAATTAAGGGTTTAGGACGCAGTATGTGACTGCATTAAGAAAAACACATCTCCCCCTCCACCCAGCCTCTGAAGAACAACTTAAGAAAAACCATAACCAGAGCCAGTAAGGTGGTGAGAGCTCTTCGTCATTACGTCATGCGAATCAGGTAGAGAAAGAGATCGGGCCTTTGCTGGAACCTACGCTACATCATAAGAAGGTAATTAAGGGTTTAGGACGCAGTATGTGACTGCATTAAGAAAAACACATCTCCCCCTCCACCCAGCCTCTGAAGAACAACTTAAGAAAAACCATAACCAGAGACAGTAAGGTGGTGAGAGCTCTTCGACATTACGTCATGCGAATGACGGAGAGAAAGAGATCGGGCCTTTGCTGGAACCTACGCTACATCATAAGAAGGTAATTAAGGGTTTAGGACGCAGTATGTGACTGCATTAAGAAAAACACATCTCCCCCTCCACCCAGCCTCTGAAGAACAACTTAAGAAAAACCATAACCAGAGCCAGTAAGGTGGTGAGAGCTCTTCGACATTACGTCATGCGAATGACGGAGAGAAAGAGATCGGGCCTTTGCTGGAACCTACGCTACATCATAAGAAGGTAATTAAGGGTTTAGGACGCAGTATGTGACTGCATTAAGAAAAACACATCTCCCCCTCCACCCAGCCTCTGAAGAACAACTTAAGAAAAACCATAACCAGAGCCAGTAAGGTGGTGAGAGCTCTTCGACTTTACGTCATGCGAATGAGGGAGAGAAAGAGATCGGGCCTTTGCTGGAACCTACGCTACATCATAAGAAGGTAATTAAGGGTTTAGGACGCAGTATGTGACTGCATTAAGAAAAACACATCTCCCCCTCCACCCAGCCTCTGAAGAACAACTTAAGAAAAACCATAACCAGAGCCAGTAAGGTGGTGAGAGCTCTTCGACATTACGTCATGCGAATGAGGGAGAGAAAGAGATCGGGCCTTTGCTGGAACCTACGCTACATCATAAGAAGGTAATTAAGGGTTTAGGACGCAGTATGTGACTGCATTAAGAAAAACACATCTCCCCCTCCACCCAGCCTCTGAACAACAACTTAAGAAAAACCATAACCAGAGCCAGTAAGGTGGTGAGAGCTCTTCGACATTACGTCATGCGAATGACGGAGGGAAAGAGATCGGGCCTTTGCTGGAACCTACGCTACATCATAAGAAGGTAATTAAGGGTTTAGGTCGCAGTATGCGACTGCATTAAGAAAAACACATCTCCCCCTCCACCCAGCCTCTGAAGAACAACTTAAGAAAAACCATAACCAGAGCCAGTAAGGTGGTGAGAGCTCTTCGACATTACGTCATGCGAATGACGGAGAGAAAGAGATCGGGCCTTTGCTGGAACCTACGCTACATCATAAGAAGGTAATTAAGGGTTTAGGACGCAGTATGTGACTGCATTAAGAAAAACACATCTCCCCCTCCACCCAGCCTCTGATGAACAACTTAAGAAAAACCATAACCAGAGCCAGTAAGGTGGTGAGAGCTCTTCGACATTATGTCATGCGAATGAGTGAGAGATAGAGATCGGGCCTTTGCTGGAAACTACGCTACATCTTAAGAAGGTAATTAAGGGTTTAGGACGCAGTATGTGACTGCATTAAGAAAAACACATCTCCCCCTCCACCCAGCCTCTGAAGAACCACTTAAGGACAACCATAACCAGAGCCAGTAAGGTGGTGAGAGCTCTTTGACATTACGTCATGCGAATGAGGGAGAGAAAGAGATCGGGCCTTTGCTGGAACCTACGCTACATCATAAGAAGGTAATTAAGGGTTTAGGACGCAGTATGTGACTGCATTAAGAAAAACACATCTCCCCCTCCACCCAGCCTCTGAAGAACAACTTAAGAAAAACCATAACCAGAGCCAGTAAGGTGGTGAGAGCTCTTCGTCATTACGTCATGCGAATCAGGTAGAGAAAGAGATCGGGCCTTTGCTGGAACCTACGCTACATCATAAGAAGGTAATTAAGGGTTTAGGACGCAGTATGTGACTGCATTAAGAAAAACACATCTCCCCCTCCACCCAGCCTCTGATGAACAACTTAAGAAAAACCATAACCAGAGCCAGTAAGGTGGTGAGAGCTCTTCGACATTATGTCATGCGAATGAGGGAGAGAAAGAGATCGGGCCTTTGCTGGAACCTACGCTACATCATAAGAAGGTAATTAAGGGTTTAGGACGCAGTATGTGACTGCATTAAGAAAAACACATCTCCCCCTCCACCTAGCCTCTGAAGAACAACTTAAGAAAAACCATAACCAGAGCCAGTAAGGTGGTGAGAGCTCTTCGACATTACGTCATGCGAATGACGGAGAGAAAGAGATCGGGCCTTTGCTGGAACCTACGCTACATCATAAGAAGGTAATTAAGGGTTTAGGACGCAGTATGTGACTGCATTAAGAAAAACACATCTCCCCCTCCACCCAGCCTCTGAAGAACAACTTAAGAAAAACCATAACCAGAGCCAGTAATTTGGTGAGAGCTCTTCGTCATTACGTCATGCGAATCAGGTAGAGAAAGAGATCGGGCCTTTGCTGGAACCTACGCTACATCATAAGAAGGTAATTAAGGGTTTAGGACGCAGCATGTGACTGCATTAAGAAAAACACATCTCCCCCTCCACCCAGCCTCTGATGAACAACTTAAGAAAAACCATAACCAGAGCCAGTAAGGTGGTGAGAGCTCTTCGACATTATGTCATGCGAATGAGTGAGAGATAGAGATCGGGCCTTTGCTGGAACCTACGCTACATCTTAAGAAGGTAATTAAGGGTTTAGGACGCAGTATGTGACTGCATTAAGAAAAACACATCTCCCCCTCCACCCAGCCTCTGAAGAACCACTTAAGAACAATCATAACCAGAGCCAGTAAGGTGGTGAGAGCTCTTTGACATTACGTCATGCGAATGACGGAGAGAAAGAGATCGGGCCTTTGCTGGAACCTACGCTACATCATAAGAAGGTAATTAAGGGTTTAGGACGCAGTATGTGACTGCATTAAGAAAAACACATCTCCCCCTCCACCCAGCCTCTGATGAACAACTTAAGAAAAACCATAACCAGAGCCAGTAAGGTGGTGAGAGCTCTTCGACATTATGTCATGCGAATGAGGGAGAGAAAGAGATCGGGCCTTTGCTGGAACCTACGCTACATCATAAGAAGGTAATTAAGGGTTTAGGACGCAGTATGTGACTGCATTAAGAAAAACTCATCTCCCCCTCCACCCAGCCTCTGAAGAACAACTTAAGAAAAACCATAACCAGAGCCAGTAAGGTGGTGAGAGCTCTTCGTCATTACGTCATGCGAATGACCGAGAGAAAGAGATCGGGCCTTTGCTGGAACCTACGCTACATCATAAGAAGGTAATTAAGGGTTTAGGACGCAGTATGTGACTGCATTAAGAAAAACACATCTCCCCCTCCACCCAGCCTCTGAAGAACAACTTAAGAAAAACCATAACCAGAGCCAGTAAGGTGGTGAGAGCTCTTCGTCATTACGTCATGCGAATCAGGTAGAGAAAGAGATCGGGCCTTTGCTGGAACCTACGCTACATCATAAGAAGGTAATTAAGGGTTTAGGACGCAGTATGTGACTGCATTAAGAAAAACACATCTCCCCCTCCACCCAGCCTCTGAAGAACAACTTAAGAAAAACCATAACCAGAGACAGTAAGGTGGTGAGAGCTCTTCGACATTACGTCATGCGAATGACGGAGAGAAAGAGATCGGGCCTTTGCTGGAACCTACGCTACATCATAAGAAGGTAATTAAGGGTTTAGGACGCAGTATGTGACTGCATTAAGAAAAACACATCTCCCCCTCCACCCAGCCTCTGAAGAACAACTTAAGAAAAACCATAACCAGAGCCAGTAAGGTGGTGAGAGCTCTTCGACATTACGTCATGCGAATGACGGAGAGAAAGAGATCGATCCTTTGCTGGAACCTACGCTACATCATAAGAAGGTAATTAAGGGTTTAGGACGCAGTATGTGACTGCATTAAGAAAAACACATCTCCCCCTCCACCCAGCCTCTGAAGAACAACTTAAGAAAAACCATAACCAGAGCCAGTAAGGTGGTGAGAGCTCTTCGACATTACGTCATGCGAATGAGGGAGAGAAAGAGATCGGGCCTTTGCTGGAACCTACGCTACATCATAAGAAGGTAATTAAGGGTTTAGGACGCAGTATGTGACTGCATTAAGAAAAACACATCTCCCCCTCCACCCAGCCTCTGAAGAACAACTTAAGAAAAACCATAACCAGAGCCAGTAAGGTGGTGAGAGCTCTTCGACATTACGTCATGCGAATGAGGGAGAGAAAGAGATCGGGCCTTTGCTGGAACCTACGCTACATCATAAGAAGGTAATTAAGGGTTTAGGACGCAGTATGTGACTGCATTAAGAAAAACACATCTCCCCCTCCACCCAGCCTCTGAACAACAACTTAAGAAAAACCATAACCAGAGCCAGTAAGGTGGTGAGAGCTCTTCGACATTACGTCATGCGAATGACGGAGAGAAAGAGATCGGGCCTTTGCTGGAACCTACGCTACATCATAAGAAGGTAATTAAGGGTTTAGGTCGCAGTATGTGACTGCGTTAAGAAAAACACATCTCCCCATCCACCCAGCCTCTGAAGAACAACTTAAGAAAAACCATAACCAGAGCCAGTAAGGTGGTGAGAGCTCTTCGACATTACGTCATGCGAATGACGGAGAGAAAGAGATCGGGCCTTTGCTGGAACCTACGCTACATCATAAGAAGGTAATTAAGGGTTTAGGACGCAGTATGTGACTGCATTAAGAAAAACACATCTCCCCCTCCACCCAGCCTCTGATGAACAACTTAAGAAAAACCATAACCAGAGCCAGTAAGGTGGTGAGAGCTCTTCGACATTATGTCATGCGAATGAGTGAGAGATAGAGATCGGGCCTTTGCTGGAAACTACGCTACATCTTAAGAAGGTAATTAAGGGTTTAGGACGCAGTATGTGACTGCATTAAGAAAAACACATCTCCCCCTCCACCCAGCCTCTGAAGAACCACTTAAGAACAACCATAACCAGAGCCAGTAAGGTGGTGAGAGCTCTTTGACATTACGTCATGCGAATGAGGGGGAGAAAGAGATCGGGCCTTTGCTGGAACCTACGCTACATCATAAGAAGGTAATTAAGGGTTTAGGACGCAGTATGTGACTGCATTAAGAAAAACACATCTCCCCCTCCACCCAGCCTCTGAAGAACAACTTAAGAAAAACCATAACCAGAGCCAGTAAGGTGGTGATAGCTCTTCGTCATTACGTCATGCGAATGACGGAGAGAAAGAGATCGGGCCTTTGCTGGAACCTACGCTACATCATAAGAAGGTAATTAAGGGTTTAGGACGCAGTATGTGACTGCATTAAGAAAAACACATCTCCCCCTCCACCCAGCCTCTGAAGAACAACTTAAGAAAAACCATAACCAGAGCCAGTAAGGTGGTGAGAGCTCTTCGTCATTACGTCATGCGAATCAGGTAGAGAAAGAGATCGGGCCTTTGCTGGAACCTACGCTACATCATAAGAAGGTAATTAAGGGTTTAGGACGCAGTATGTGACTGCATTAAGAAAAACACATCTCCCCCTCCACCCAGCCTCTGAAGAACAACTTAAGAAAAACCATAACCAGAGACAGTAAGGTGGTGAGAGCTCTTCGACATTACGTCATGCGAATGACGGAGAGAAAGAGATCGGGCCTTTGCTGGAACCTACGCTACATCATAAGAAGGTAATTAAGGGTTTAGGACGCAGTATGTGACTGCATTAAGAAAAACACATCTCCCCCTCCACCCAGCCTCTGAAGAACAACTTAAGAAAAACCATAACCAGAGCCAGTAAGGTGGTGAGAGCTCTTCGACATTACGTCATGCGAATGACGGAGAGAAAGAGATCGGGCCTTTGCTGGAACCTACGCTACATCATAAGAAGGTAATTAAGGGTTTAGGACGCAGTATGTGACTGCATTAAGAAAAACACATCTCCCCCTCCACCCAGCCTCTGAAGAACAACTTAAGAAAAACCATAACCAGAGCCAGTAAGGTGGTGAGAGCTCTTCGACATTACGTCATGCGAATGAGGGAGAGAAAGAGATCGGGCCTTTGCTGGAACCTACGCTACATCATAAGAAGGTAATTAAGGGTTTAGGACGCAGTATGTGACTGCATTAAGAAAAACACATCTCCCCCTCCACCCAGCCTCTGAAGAACAACTTAAGAAAAACCATAACCAGAGCGAGTAAGGTGGTGAGAGCTCTTCGACATTACGTCATGCGAATGAGGGAGAGAAAGAGATCGGGCCTTTGCTGGAACCTACGCTACATCATAAGAAGGTAATTAAGGGTTTAGGACGCAGTATGTGACTGCATTAAGAAAAACACATCTCCCCCTCCACCCAGCCTCTGAACAACAACTTAAGAAAAACCATAACCAGAGCCAGTAAGGTGGTGAGAGCTCTTCGACATTACGTCATGCGAATGACGGAGAGAAAGAGATCGGGCCTTTGCTGGAACCTACGCTACATCATAAGAAGGTAATTAAGGGTTTAGGACGCAGTATGTGACTGCATTAAGAAAAACACATCTCCCCCTCCACCCAGCCTCTGAAGAACAACTTAAGAAAAACCATAACCAGAGCCAGTAAGGTGGTGAGAGCTCTTCGACATTACGTCATGCGAATGAGGGAGAGAAAGAGATCGGGCCTTTGCTGGAACCTACGCTACATCATAAGAAGGTAATTAAGGGTTTAGGACGCAGTATGTGACTGCATTAAGAAAAACACATCTCCCCCTCCACCCAGCCTCTGATGAACAACTTAAGAAAAACCATAACCAGAGCCAGTAAGGTGGTGAGAGCTCTTCGACATTATGTCATGCGAATGAGTGAGAGATAGAGATCGGGCCTTTGCTGGAAACTACGCTACATCTTAAGAAGGTAATTAAGGGTTTAGGACGCAGTATGTGACTGCATTAAGAAAAACACATCTCCCCCTCCACCCAGCCTCTGAAGAACCACTTAAGAACAACCATAACCAGAGCCAGTAAGGTGGTGAGAGCTCTTTGACATTACGTCATGCGAATGACGGAGAGAAAGAGATCGGGCCTTTGCTGGAACCTACGCTACATCATAAGAAGGTAATTAAGGGTATAGGACGCAGTATGTGACTGCATTAAGAAAAACACATCTCCCCCTCCACCCAGCCTCTGAAGAACAACTTAAGAAAAACCATAACCAGAGCCAGTAAGGTGGTGAGAGCTCTTCGACATTACGTCATGCGAATGACGGAGAGAAAGAGATCGGGCCTTTGCTGGAACCTACGCTACATCATAAGAAGGTAATTAAGGGTTTAGGACGCAGTATGTGACTGCATTAAGAAAAACACATCTCCCCCTCCACCCAGCCTCTGAAGAACAACTTAAGAAAAACCATAACCAGAGCCAGTAAGGTGGTGAGAGCTCTTCGACATTACGTCATGCGAATGACGGAGAGAAAGAGATCGGGCCTTTGCTGGAACCTACGCTACATCATAAGAAGGTAATTAAGGGTTTACGACGCAGTATGTGACTGCATTAAGAAAAACACATCTCCCCGTCCACCCAGCATCTGAAGAACAACTTAAGAAAAACCATAACCAGAGCCAGTAAGGTGGTGAGAGCTCTTCGACATTACGTCATGCGAATGAGGGAGAGAAAGAGATCGGGCCTTTGCTGGAACCTACGCTACATCATAAGAAGGTAATTAAGGGTTTAGGACGCAGTATGTGACTGCATTAAGAAAAACACATCTCCCCTTCCACCCAGCCTCTGAAGAACAACTTAAGAAAAACCATAACCAGAGCCAGTAAGGTGGTGAGAGCTCTTCGTCATTACGTCATGCGAATCAGGTAGAGAAAGAGATCGGGCCTTTGCTGGAACCTACGCTACATCATAAGAAGGTAATTAAGGGTTTAGGACGCAGTATGTGACTGCATTAAGAAAAACACATCTCCCCCTCCACCCAGCCTCTGATGAACAACTTAAGAAAAACCATAACCAGAGCCAGTAAGGTGGTGAGAGCTCTTCGACATTATGTCATGCGAATGAGTGAGAGATAGAGATCGGGCCTTTGCTGGAACCTACGCTACATCTTAAGAAGGTAATTAAGGGTTTAGGACGCAGTATGTGACTGCATTAAGAAAAACACATCTCCCCCTCCACCCAGCCTCTGAAGAACCACTTAAGATCAACCATAACCAGAGCCAGTAAGGTGGTGAGAGCTCTTCGTCATTACGTCATGCGAATGACGGAGAGAAAGAGATCGGGCCTTTGCTGGAACCTACGCTACATCATAAGAAGGTAATTAAGGGTTTAGGACGCAGTATGTGACTGCATTAAGAAAAACACATCTCCCCCTCCACCCAGCCTCTGAAGAACCACTTAAGAACAACCATAACCAGAGCCAGTAAGGTGGTGAGAGCTCTTCGACATTACGTCATGCGAATGACGGAGAGAAAGAGATCGGGCCTTTGCTGGAACCTACGCTACATCATAAGAAGGTAATTAAGGGTTTAGGACGCAGTATGTGACTGCATTAAGAAAAACACATCTCCCCCTCCACCCAGCCTCTGAAGAACAACTTAAGAAAAACCATAACCAGAGCCAGTAAGGTGGTGAGAGCTCTTCGACATTACGTCATGCGAATGACGGAGAGAAAGAGATCGGGCCTTTGCTGGAACCTACGCTACATCATAAGAAGGTAATTAAGGGTTTAGGACGCAGTATGTGACTGCATTAAGAAAAACACATCTCCCCCTCCACCCAGCCTCTGAAGAACAACTTAAGAAAAACCATAACCAGAGCCAGTAAGGTGGTGTGAGCTCTTCGACATTACGTCATGCGAATGACGGAGAGAAAGAGATCGGGCCTTTGCTGGAACCTACGCTACATCATAAGAAGGTAATTAAGGGTTTAGGACGCAGTATGTGACTGCATTAAGAAAAACACATCTCCCCCTCCACCCAGCCTCTGAAGAACAACTTAAGAAAAACCATAACCAGAGCCAGTAAGGTGGTGAGAGCTCTTCGACATTACGTCATGCGAATGACGGAGAGAAAGAGATCGGGCCTTTGCTGGAACCTACGCTACATCATAAGAAGGTAATTAAGGGTTTAGGACGCAGTATGTGACTGCATTAAGAAAAACACATCTCCCCCTCCACCCAGCCTCTGATGAACAACTTAAGAAAAACCATAACCAGAGCCAGTAAGGTGGTGAGAGCTCTTCGACATTACGTCATGCGAATGAGGGAGAGAAAGAGATCAGGCCTTTGCTGGAACCTACGCTACATCATAAGAAGGTAATTAAGGGTTTAGAACGCTGTATGTGACTGCATTAAGAAAAACACATCTCCCCCTCCACCCAGCCTCTGAAGAACCACTTAAGAACAACCATAACCAGAGCCAGTAATGTGGTGAGAGCTCTTCGACATTATGTCATGCGAATGACGGAGAGAAAGAGATCGGGCCTTTGCTGGAACCTACGCTACATCATAAGAAGGTAATTAAGGGTTTAGGACGCAGTATGTGACTGCATTAAGAAAAACACATCTCCCCCTCCACCCAGCCTCTGAAGAACAACTTAAGAAAAACCATAACCAGAGCCAGTAAGGTGGTGAAAGCTCTTCGACATTACGTCATGCGAATGACGGAGAGAAAGAGATCGGGCCTTTGCTGGAACCTACGCTACATCATAAGAAGGTGATTAAGGGTTTAGGACGCAGTATGTGACTGCATTAAGAAAAACACATCTCCCCCTCCACCCAGCCTCTGATGAACAACTTAAGAAAAACAATAACCAGAGCCAGTAAGGTGGTGAGAGCTCTTCGACATTACGTCATGCGAATGAGGGAGAGAAAGAGATCGGGCCTTTGCTGGAACCTACGCTACATCATAAGAAGGTAATTAAGGGTTTAGGACGCAGTATGTGACTGCATTAAGAAAAACACATCTCCCCCTCCACCCAGCCTCTGAAGAACCACTTAAGAACAACCATAACCAGAGCCAGTAAGGTGGTGAGAGCTCTTCGACATTACGTCATGCGAATGACAGAGAGAAAGAGATCAGGCCTTTGCTGGAACCTACGCTACATCATAAGAAGGTAATTAAGGGTTTAGGACGCAGTATGTGACTGCATTAAGAAAAACACAACTCCCCCTCCACCCAGCCTCTGAAGAACAACTTAAGAAAAACCATAACCAGAGCCAGTAAGGTGGTGAAAGCTCTTCGACATTACGTCATGCGAATGAGGGAGAGAAAGAGATCGGGCCTTTGCTTGAACCTACGCTACATCATAAGAAGGTAATTAAGGGTTTAGGACGCAGTATGTGACTGCATTAAGAAAAACACATCTCCCCCTCCACCCAGCCTCTGAAGAACAACTTAAGAAAAACCATAACCAGAGCCAGTAAGGTGGTGAGAGCTCTTCGACATTACGTCATGCGAATGAGGGAGAGAAGGAGATCGTTCCTTTGCTGGAACCTACGCTACATCATAAGAAGGTAATTAAGGGTTTAGGACGCAGTATGTGACTGCATTAAGAAAAACTCATCTCCCCCTCCACCCAGCCTCTGAAGAACAACTTAAGAAAAACCATACCCAGAGCCAGTAAGGTGGTGAGAGCTCTTTGACATTACATCATGCGAATGAGGGAGAGAAAGAGATCGGGCCTTTGCTTGAACCTACGCTACATCATAAGAAGGTAATTAAGGGTTTAGGACGCAGTATGTGACTGCATTAAGAAAAACACATCTCCCCCTCCACCCAGCCTCTGAAGAACAACTTAAGAAAAACCATAACCAGAGCGAGTAAGGTGGTGAGAGCTCTTCGACATTACGTCATGCGAATGAGGGAGAGAAAGAGATCGGGCCTTTGCTGGAACCTACGCTACATCATAAGAAGGTAATTAAGGGTTTAGGACGCAGTATGTGACTGCATTAAGAAAAACACATCTCCCCCTCCACCCAGCCTCTGATGAACAACTTAAGAAAAACCATAACCAGAGCCAGTAAGGTGGTGAGAGCTCTTCGACATTACGTCATGCGAATGAGGGAGAGAAAGAGATCGGGCCTTTGCTGGAACCTACGCTACATCATAAGAAGGTAATTAAGGGTTTAGGACGCAGTATGTGACTGCATTAAGAAAAACTCATCTCCCCCTCCACCCAGCCTCTGAAGAACCACTTAAGAACAACCATAACCAGAGCCAGTAAGGTGGTGAGAGCTCTTCGACATTACGTCATGCGAATGACGGAGAGAAAGAGATCGGGCCTTTGCTGGAACGTACGCTACATCATAGGGAGGTAATTAAGGGTTTAGGACGCAGTATGTGACTGCATTAAGAAAAACACATCTCCCCCTCCACCCAGCCTCTGAAGAACAACTTAAGAAAAACCATAACCAGAGCCAGTAAGGTGGTGAAAGCTCTCCGACATTACGTCATGCGAATGAGGGAGAGAAAGAGATCGGGCCTTTGCTGGAACCTACGCTACATCATAAGAAGGTAATTAAGGGTTTAGGACGCAGTATGTGACTGCATTAAGAAAAACACATCTCCCCCTCCACCCAGCTTCTGAAGAACAACTTAAGAAAAACCATAACCAGAGCGAGTAAGGTGGTGAGAGCTCTTCGACATTACGTCATGCGAATGACGGAGAGAAAGAGATCGAGCCTTTGCTGGAACCTACGCTACATCATAAGAAGGTAATTAAGGGTTTAGGACGCAGTATGTGACTGCATTAAGAAAAACTCATCTCCCCCTCCACCCAACCTCTGAAGAACAACTTAAGAAAAACCATACCCAGAGCCAGTAAGGTGGTGAGAGCTCTTTGACATTACATCATGCGAATGAGGGAGAGAAAGAGATCGGGCCTTTGCTTGAACCTACGCTACATCATAAGAAGGTAATTAAGGGTTTAGGACGCAGTATGTGACTGCATTAAGAAAAACACATCTCCCCCTCCACCCAGCCTCTGAAGAACAACTTAAGAAAAACCATAACCAGAGCGAGTAAGGTGGTGAGAGCTCTTCGACATTACGTCATGCGAATGAGGGAGAGAAAGAGATCGGGCCTTTGCTGGAACCTACGCTACATCATAAGAAGGTAATTAAGGGTTTAGGACGCAGTATGTGACTGCATTAAGAAAAACACATCTCCCCCTCCACCCAGCCTCTGAAGAACAACTTAAGAAAAACCATAACCAGAGCCAGTAAGAAGGTGAGAGCTCTTCGACATTACGTCATGCGAATGAGGGAGAGAAAGAGATCGGGCCTTTGCTGGAACCTACGCTACATCATAAGAAGGTAATTAAGGGTTTAGGACGCAGTATGTGACTGCATTAAGAAAAACACATCTCCCCCTCCACCCAGCCTCTGAAGAACAACTTAAGAAAAACCATAACCAGAGCCAGTAAGGTGGTGAGAGCTCTTCGACATTACGTCATGCGAATCAGGTAGAGAAAGAGATCGGGCCTTTGCTGAAACCTACGCTACATCATAAGAAGGTAATTAAGGGTTTAGGACGCAGTATGTGACTGCATTAAGAAAAACACATCTCCCCCTCCACCCAGCCTCTGAAGAACAACTTAAGAAAAACCATAACCAGAGCCAGTAAGGTGGTGAGAGCTCTTCGACATTACGTCATGCGAATCAGGGAGAGAAAGAGATCGGGCCTTTGCTGGAACCTACGCTACATCATAAGAAGGTAATTAAGGGTTTAGGACGCAGTATGTGACTGCATTAAGAAAAACACATCTCCCCCTCCACCCAGCCTCTGAAGAACAACTTAAGAAAAACCATAACCAGAGCCAGTAAGGTGGTGAGAGCTCTTCGACATTACGTCATGCGAATGAGGGAGAGAAAGAGATCTGGTCTTTGCTGGAACCTACGCTACATCATAAGAAGGTTATTAAGGGTTTAGGACGCAGTATGTGACTGCATTAAGAAAAACACATCTCCCCCTCCACCCAGCCTCTGAAGAACAACTTAAGAAAAACCATAACCAGAGCCAGTAAGGTGGTGAGAGCTCTTCGACATTACGTCATGCGGATCAGGGAGAGAAAGAGATCGGGCCTTTGCTGGAACCTACGCTACATCATTAGAAGGTAATTAAGGGTTTAGGACGCAGTATGTGACTGCATTAAGAAAAACACATCTCCCCCTCCACACAGCCTCTGAAGAACAACTTAAGAAAAACCATAACCAGAGCCAGTAAGGTGGTGAGAGCTCTTCGACATTACGTCATGCGAATGAGGGAGAGAAAGAGATCGGGTCTTTGCTGGAACCTACGCTACATCATAAGAAGGTAATTAAGGGTTTAGGACGCAGTATGTGACTGCATTAAGAAAAACACATCTCCCCCTCCACCCAGCCTCTGAAGAACAACTTAAGAAAACCATAACCAGAGCCAGTAAGGTGGTGAGACCTCTTCGACATTACGTCATGCGAATGAGGGAGAGAAAGAGATCGGGCCTGTGCTGGAACCTACGCTACATCATAAGAAGGTAATTAAGGGTTTAGGACGCAGTATGTGACTGCGTTAAGAAAAACTCATCTCCCCCTCCACCCAGCCTCTGAAGAACAACTTAAGAAAAACCATAACCAGAGCCAGTAAGGTGGTGAGAGCTCTTCGACATTACGTCATGCGAATGAGGGAGAGAAAGAGATCGGGCCTTTGCTGGAACCTACGCTACATCATAAGAAGGTAATTAAGGGTTTAGGACGCAGTATGTGACTGCATTAAGAAAAACACATCTCCCCCTCCACACAGCCTCTGAAGAACAACTTAAGAAAAACCATAACCAGAGCCAGTAAGGTGGTGAGAGCTCTTCGACATTACGTCATGCGAATGAGGGAGAGAAAGAGATCGGGCCTTTGCTGGAACCTACGCTACATCATAAGAAGGTAATTAAGGGTTTAGGACGCAGTATGTGACTGCATTAAGAAAAACACATCTCCCCCTCCACCCAGCCTCTGATGAACAACTTAAGAAAACCATAACCAGAGCCAGTAAGGTGGTGAGAGCTCTTCGACATTATGTCATGCGAATGAGTGAGAGAAAGAGATCGGGCCTTTGCTGGAACCTACGCTACATCATAAGAAGGTAATTAAGGGTTTAGGACGCAGTATGTGACTGCGTTAAGAAAAACTCATCTCCCCCTCCACCCAGCCTCTGAAGAACAACTTAAGAAAACCATAACCAGAGCCAGTAAGGTGGTGAGACCTCTTCGACATTACGTCATGCGAATGAGGGAGAGAAAGAGATCGGGCCTTTGCTGGAACCTACGCTACATCATAAGAAGGTAATTAAGGGTTTAGGACGCAGTATGTGACTGCATTAAGAAAAACACATCTCCCCCTCCACCCAGCCTCTGATGAACAACTTAAGAAAAACCATAACCAGAGCCAGTAAGGTGGTGAGAGCTCTTCGTCATTACGTCATGCGAATGAGGGAGAGAAAGAGATCGGGCCTTTGCTGGAACCTACGCTACATCATAAGAAGGTAATTAAGGGTTTAGGACGCAGTATGTGACTGCATTAAGAAAAACACATCTCCCCCTCCACCCAGCCTCTGAAGAACAACTTAAGAAAACCATAACCAGAGCCAGTAAGGTGGTGAGACCTCTTCGACATTACGTCATGCGAATGAGGGAGAGAAAGAGATCGGGCCTTTGCTGGAACCTACGCTACATCATAAGAAGGTAATTAAGGGTTTAGGACGCAGTATGTGACTGCGTTAAGAAAAACTCATCTCCCCCTCCACCCAGCCTCTGAAGAACAACTTAAGAAAAACCATAACCAGAGCCAGTAAGGTGGTGAGAGCTCTTCGACATTACGTCATGCGAATGAGGGAGAGAAAGAGATCGGGCCTTTGCTGGAACCTACGCTACATCATAAGAAGGTAATTAAGGGTTTAGGACGCAGTATGTGACTGCATTAAGAAAAACACATCTCCCCCTCCACACAGCCTCTGAAGAACAACTTAAGAAAAACCATAACCAGAGCCAGTAAGGTGGTGAGAGCTCTTCGACATTACGTCATGCGAATGAGGGAGAGAAAGAGATCGGGCCTTTGCTGGAACCTACGCTACATCATAAGAAGGTAATTAAGGGTTTAGGACGCAGTATGTGACTGCATTAAGAAAAACACATCTCCCCCTCCACCCAGCCTCTGATGAACAACTTAAGAAAACCATAACCAGAGCCAGTAAGGTGGTGAGAGCTCTTCGACATTATGTCATGCGAATGAGGGAGAGAAAGAGATCGGGCCTTTGCTGGAACCTACGCTACATCATAAGAAGGTAATTAAGGGTTTAGGACGCAGTATGTGACTGCGTTAAGAAAAACTCATCTCCCCCTCCACCCAGCCTCTGAAGAACAACTTAAGAAAACCATAACCAGAGCCAGTAAGGTGGTGAGACCTCTTCGACATTACGTCATGCGAATGAGGGAGAGAAAGAGATCGGGCCTTTGCTGGAACCTACGCTACATCATAAGAAGGTAATTAAGTATTTAGGACGCAGTATGTGACTGCATTAAGAAAAACACATCTCCCCCTCCACCCAGCCTCTGATGAACAACTTAAGAAAAACCATAACCAGAGCCAGTAAGGTGGTGAGAGCTCTTCGTCATTACGTCATGCGAATGAGGGAGAGAAAGAGATCGGGCCTTTGCTGGAACCTACGCTACATCATAAGAAGGTAATTAAGGGTTTAGGACGCAGTATGTGACTGCATTAAGAAAAACACATCTCCCCCTCCACCCAGCCTCTGAAGAACAACTTAAGAAAAACCATAACCAGAGCCAGTAAGGTGGTGAGAGCTCTTCGTCATTACGTCATGCGAATGAGGGAGAGTAAGAGATCGGGCCTTTGCTGGAACCTACGCTACATCATAAGAAGGTAGTTAAGGGTTTAGGACGCAGTATGTGACTGCATTAAGAGAAACACATCTCCCCCTCCACACAGCCTCTGAAGAACAACTTAAGAAAAACCATAACCAGAGCCAGTAAGGTGGTGAGAGCTCTTCGACATTACGTCATGCGAATGAGGGAGAGAAAGAGATCGGGCCTTTGCTGGAACCTACGCTACATCATAAGAAGGTAATTAAGGGTTTAGGACGCAGTATGTGACTGCATTAAGAAAAACACATCTCCCCCTCCACCCAGCCTCTGATGAACAACTTAAGAAAAACCATAACCAGAGCCAGTAAGGTGGTGAGAGCTCTTCGACATTATGTCATGCGAATGAGGGAGAGAAAGAGATCGGGCCTTTGCTGGAACCTACGCTACATCATAAGAAGGTAATTAAGGGTTTAGGACGCAGTATGTGACTGCATTAAGAAAAACACATCTCCCCCTCCACCCAGCCTCTGATGAACAACTTAAGAAAAACCATAACCAAAGCCAGTAAGGTGGTGAGAGCTCTTCGACATTATGTCATGCGAATGAGGGAGAGAAAGAGATCGGGCCTTTGCTGGAACCTACGCTACATCATAAGAAGGTAATTAAGGGTTTAGGACGCAGTATGTGACTGCAATAAGAAAAACACATCTCCCCCTCCACCCAGCCTCTGATGAACAACTTAAGAAAAACCATAACCAGAGCCAGTAAGGTGGTGAGAGCTCTTCGACATTATGTCATGCGAATGAGTGAGAGATAGAGATCGGGCCTTTGCTGGAACCTACGCTACATCTTAAGAAGGTAATTAAGGGTTTAGGACGCAGTATGTGACTGCATTAAGAAAAACACATCTCCCCCTCCACCCAGCCTCTGAAGAACCACTTAAGAACAACCATAACCAGAGCCAGTAAGGTGGTGAGAGCTCTTTGACATTACGTCATGCGAATGACGGAGAGAAAGAGATCGGGCCTTTGCTGGAACCTACGCTACATCATAAGAAGGTAATTAAGGGTTTAGGACGCAGTATGTGACTGCATTAAGAAAAACACATCTCCCCCTCCACCCAGCCTCTGAAGAACAACTTAAGAAAAACCATAACCAGAGCCAGTAAGGTGGTGAGAGCTCTTCGACATTACGTCATGCGAATGATGGAGAGAAAGAGATCGGGCCTTTGCTGGAACCTACGCTACATCATAAGAAGGTAATTAAGGGTTTAGGACGCAGTATGTGACTGCATTAAGAAAAACACATCTCCCCCTCCACCCAGCCTCTGAAGAACCACTTAAGAACAACCATAACCAGAGCCAGTAAGGTGGTGAGAGCTCTTTGACATTACGTCATGCGAATGACGGAGAGAAAGAGATCGGGCCTTTGCTGGAACCTACGCTACATCTTAAGAAGGTAATTAAGGGTTTAGGACGCAGTATGTGACTGCATTAAGAAAAACTCATCTCCCCCTCCACCCAGCCTCTGAAGAACCACTTAAGAACAACCATAACCAGAGCCAGTAAGGTGGTGAGAGCTATTCGACATTACGTCATGCGAATGAGGGAGAGAAAGAGATCGGGCCTTTGCTGGAACCTACGCTACATCATAAGAAGGTAATTAAGGGTTTAGGACGCAGTATGTGACTGCATTAAGAAAAACACATCTCCCCCTCCACCCAGCCTCTGAAGAACAACTTATGAAAAACCATAACCAGAGACAGTAAGGTGGTGAGAGCTCTTCGACATTACGTCATGCGAATGAGGGAGAGAAAGAGATCGGGCCTTTGCTGGAACCTACGCTACATCATAAGAAGGTAATTAAGGGTTTAGAACGCAGTATGTGACTGCATTAAGAAAAACACATCTCCCCCTCCACCCAGCCTCTGAAGAACAACTTAAGAAAAACCATAACCAGAGCCAGTAAGGTGGTGAGAGCTCTTCGACATTACGTCATGCGAATGAGGGAGAGAAAGATATCGGGCCTTTGCTGGAACCTACGCTACATCATAAGAAGGTAATTAAGGGTTTAGGACGCAGTATGTGACTGCATTAAGAAAAACACATCTCCCCCTCCACCCAGGCTCTGAAGAACAACTTAAGAAAAACCATAACCAGAGCCAGTAAGGTGGTGAGAGCTCTTCGACATTATGTCATGCGAATGAGTGAGAGAAAGAGATCGGGCCTTTGCTGGAACCTACGCTACATCTTAAGAAGGTAATTAAGGGTTTAGGACGCAGTATGTGACTGCATTAAGAAAAACACATCTCCCCCTCCACCCAGCCTCTGAAGAACAACTTAAGAACAACCATAACCAGAGCCAGTAAGGTGGTGAGAGCTCTTCGACATTACGTCATGCGAATGACGGAGAGAAAGAGATCGGGCCTTTGCTGGAACCTACGCTACATCATAAGAATGTAATTAAGGGTTTAGGACGCAGTATGTGACTGCATTAAGAAAAACACATCTCCCCCTCCACCGAGCCTCTGATGAACAACTTAAGAAAAACCATAACCAAAGCCAGTAAGGTGGTGAGAGCTCTTCGACATTATGTCATGCGAATGAGGGAGAGAAAGAGATCGGGCCTTTGCTGGAACCTACGCTACATCATAAGAAGGTAATTAAGGGTTTAGGACGCAGTATGTGACTGCATTAAGAAAAACACATCTCCCCCTCCACCCAGCCTCTGAAGAACAACTTAAGAAAAACCATAACCAGAGCCAGTAAGGTGGTGAGAGCTCTTCGACATTACGTCATGCGAATGAGGGAGAGAAAGAGATCGGGCCTTTGCTGGAACCTACGCTACATCATAAGAAGGAAATTAAGGGTTTAGGACTCAGTATGTGACTGCATTAAGAAAAACACATCTCCCCCTCCACCCAGCCTCTGAAGAACAACTTAAGAAAAACCATAACCAGAGCCAGTAAGGTGGTGTGAGCTCTTCGACATTACGTCATGCGAAACAGGGAGAGAAAGAGATCGGGCCTTTGCTGGAACCTACGCTACATCATAAGAAGGTAATTAAGGGTTTAGGACTCAGTATGTGACTGCATTAAGAAAAACACATCTCCCCCTCCACCCAGCCTCTGAAGAACAACTTAAGAAAAACCATAACCAGAGCCAGTAAGGTGGTGAGAGCTCTTCGACATTACGTCATGCGAATGAGGGAGAGAAAGAGATCGGGCCTTTGCTGGAACCTACGCTACATCATAAGAAGGTAATTAAGGGTTTAGGACGCAGTATGTGACTGCATTAAGAAAAACACATCTCCCCCTCCACCCAGCCTCTGAAGAACAACTTAAGAAAAACCATAACCAGAGCCAGTAAGGTGGTGAGAGCTCTTCGACATTACGTCATGCGAATGAGGGAGAGAAAGAGATCAGGCCTTTGCTGGAACCTACGCTACATCATAAGAAGGTAATTAAGGGTTTAGGACGCAGTATGTGACTGCATTAAGAAAAACACATCTCCCCCTCCACCGAGCCTCTGATGAACAACTTAAGAAAAACCATAACCAAAGCCAGTAAGGTGGTGAGAGCTCTTCGACATTATGTCATGCGAATGAGGGAGAGAAAGAGATCGGGCCTTTGCTGGAACCTACGCTACATCATAAGAAGGTAATTAAGGGTTTAGGACGCAGTATGTGACTGCATTAAGAAAAACACATCTCCCCCTCCACCCAGCCTCTGAAGAACAACTTAAGAAAAACCATAACCAGAGCCAGTAAGGTGGTGAGAGCTCTTCGACATTACGTCATGCGAATGAGGGAGAGAAAGAGATCGGGCCTTTGCTGGAACCTACGCTACATCATAAGAAGGAAATTAAGGGTTTAGGACTCAGTATGTGACTGCATTAAGAAAAACACATCTCCCCCTCCACCCAGCCTCTGAAGAACAACTTAAGAAAAACCATAACCAGAGCCAGTAAGGTGGTGTGAGCTCTTCGACATTACGTCATGCGAAACAGGGAGAGAAAGAGATCGGGCCTTTGCTGGAACCTACGCTACATCATAAGAAGGTAATTAAGGGTTTAGGACTCAGTATGTGACTGCATTAAGAAAAACACATCTCCCCCTCCACCCAGCCTCTGAAGAACAACTTAAGAAAAACCATAACCAGAGCCAGTAAGGTGGTGAGAGCTCTTCGACATTACGTCATGCGAATGAGGGAGAGAAAGAGATCGGGCCTTTGCTGGAACCTACGCTACATCATAAGAAGGTAATTAAGGGTTTAGGACGCAGTATGTGACTGCATTAAGAAAAACACATCTCCCCCTCCACCCAGCCTCTGAAGAACAACTTAAGAAAAACCATAACCAGAGCCAGTAAGGTGGTGAGAGCTCTTCGACATTACGTCATGCGAATGAGGGAGAGAAAGAGATCGGGCCTTTGCTGGAACCTACGCTACATCATAAGAAGGTAATTAAGGGTTTAGGACTCAGTATGTGACTGCATTAAGAAAAACACATCTCCCCCTCCACCCAGCCTCTGAAGAACAACTTAAGAAAAACCATAACCAGAGCCAGTAAGGTGGTGAGAGCTCTTCGACATTACGTCATGCGAATGAGGGAGAGAAAGAGATCGGGCCTTTGCTGGAACCTACGCTACATCATAAGAAGGTAATTAAGGGTTTAGGACGCAGTATGTGACTGCATTAAGAAAAACACATCTCCCCCTCCACCCAGCCTCTGAAGAACAACTTAAGAAAAACCATAACCAGAGCCAGTAAGGTGGTGAGAGCTCTTCGACATTACGTCATGCGAATGAGGGAGAGAAAGAGATCGGGCCTTTGCTGGAACCTACGCTACATCATAAGAAGGTAATTAAGGGTTTAGGACTCAGTATGTGACTGCATTAAGAAAAACACATCTCCCCCTCCACCCAGCCTCTGAAGAACAACTTAAGAAAAACCATAACCAGAGCCAGTAAGGTGGTGAGAGCTCTTCGACATTACGTCATGCGAATGAGGGAGAGAAAGAGATCGGGCCTTTGCTGGAACCTACGCTACATCATAAGAAGGTAATTAAGGGTTTAGGACGCAGTATGTGACTGCATTAAGAAAAACACATCTCCCCCTCCACCCAGCCTCTGAAGAACAACTTAAGAAAAACCATAACCAGAGCCAGTAAGGTGGTGAGAGCTCTTCGACATTACGTCATGCGAATGAGGGAGAGAAAGAGATCGGGCCTTTGCTGGAACCTACGCTACATCATAAGAAGGTAATTAAGGGTTTAGGACTCAGTATGTGACTGCATTAAGAAAAACACATCTCCCCCTCCACCCAGCCTCTGAAGAACAACTTAAGAAAAACCATAACCAGAGCCAGTAAGGTGGTGAGTGCTCTTCGACATTACGTCATGCGAATGAGGGAGAGAAAGAGATCGGGCCTTTGCTGGAACCTACGCTACATCATAAGAAGGTAATTAAGGGTTTAGGACGCAGTATGTGACTGCATTAAGAAAAACACATCTCCCCCTCCACCCAGCCTCTGAAGAACAACTTAAGAAAAACCATAACCAGAGCCAGTAAGGTGGTGAGAGCTCTTCGACATTACGTCATGCGAATGAGGGAGAGAAAGAGATCGGGCCTTTGCTGGAACCTACGCTACATCATAAGAAGGTAATTAAGGGTTTAGGACTCAGTATGTGACTGCATTAAGAAAAACACATCTCCCCCTCCACCCAGCCTCTGAAGAACAACTTAAGAAAAACCATAACCAGAGCCAGTAAGGTGGTGAGAGCTCTTCGACATTACGTCATGCGAATGAGGGAGAGAAAGAGATCGGGCCTTTGCTGGAACCTACGCTACATCATAAGAAGGTAATTAAGGGTTTAGGACGCAGTATGTGACTGCATTAAGAAAAACACATCTCCCCCTCCACCCAGCCTCTGAAGAACAACTTAAGAAAAACCATAACCAGAGCCAGTAAGGTGGTGAGAGCTCTTCGACATTACGTCATGCGAATGAGGGAGAGAAAGAGATCGGGCCTTTGCTGGAACCTACGCTACATCATAAGAAGGTAATTAAGGGTTTAGGACTCAGTATGTGACTGCATTAAGAAAAACACATCTCCCCCTCCACCCAGCCTCTAAAGAACAACTTAAGAAAAACCATAACCAGAGCCAGTAAGGTGGTGAGAGCTCTTCGACATTACGTCATGCGAATGAGGGAGAGAAAGATATCAGGCCTTTGCTGGAACCTACGCTACATCATAAGAAGGTAATTAAGGGTTTAGGACGCAGTATGTGACTGCATTAAGAAAAACACATCTCCCCCTCCACCCAGGCTCTGAAGAACAACTTAAGAAAAACCATAACCAGAGCCAGTAAGGTGGTGAGAGCTCTTCGACATTATGTCATGCGAATGAGTGAGAGAAAGAGATCGGGCCTTTGCTGGAACCTACGCTACATCTTAAGAAGGTAATTAAGGGTTTAGGACGCAGTATGTGACTGCATTAAGAAAAACACATCTCCCCCTCCACCCAGCCTCTGAAGAACAACTTAAGAACAACCATAACCAGAGCCAGTAAGGTGGTGAGAGCTCTTCGACATTACGTCATGCGAATGACGGAGAGAAAGAGATCGGGCCTTTGCTGGAACCTACGCTACATCATAAGAATGTAATTAAGGGTTTAGGACGCAGTATGTGACTGCATTAAGAAAAACACATCTCCCCCGCCACCCAGCCTCTGAAGAACAACTTAAGAAAAACCATAACCAGAGCCAGTAAGGTGGTGAGAGCTCTTCGACATTACGTCATGCGAATGAGGGAGAGAAAGAGATCAGGCCTTTGCTGGAACCTACGCTACATCATAAGAAGGTAATTAAGGGTTTAGGACGCAGTATGTGACTGCATTAAGAAAAACACATCTCCCCCTCCACCGAGCCTCTGATGAACAACTTAAGAAAAACCATAACCAAAGCCAGTAAGGTGGTGAGAGCTCTTCGACATTATGTCATGCGAATGAGGGAGAGAAAGAGATCGGGCCTTTGCTGGAACCTACGCTACATCATAAGAAGGTAATTAAGGGTTTAGGACGCAGTATGTGACTGCATTAAGAAAAACACATCTCCCCCTCCACCCAGCCTCTGAAGAACAACTTAAGAAAAACCATAACCAGAGCCAGTAAGGTGGTGAGAGCTCTTCGACATTACGTCATGCGAATGAGGGAGAGAAAGAGATCGGGCCTTTGCTGGAACCTACGCTACATCATAAGAAGGAAATTAAGGGTTTAGGACTCAGTATGTGACTGCATTAAGAAAAACACATCTCCCCCTCCACCCAGCCTCTGAAGAACAACTTAAGAAAAACCATAACCAGAGCCAGTAAGGTGGTGTGAGCTCTTCGACATTACGTCATGCGAAACAGGGAGAGAAAGAGATCGGGCCTTTGCTGGAACCTACGCTACATCATAAGAAGGTAATTAAGGGTTTAGGACTCAGTATGTGACTGCATTAAGAAAAACACATCTCCCCCTCCACCCAGCCTCTGAAGAACAACTTAAGAAAAACCATAACCAGAGCCAGTAAGGTGGTGAGAGCTCTTCGACATTACGTCATGCGAATGAGGGAGAGAAAGAGATCGGGCCTTTGCTGGAACCTACGCTACATCATAAGAAGGTAATTAAGGGTTTAGGACGCAGTATGTGACTGCATTAAGAAAAACACATCTCCCCCTCCACCCAGCCTCTGAAGAACAACTTAAGAAAAACCATAACCAGAGCCAGTAAGGTGGTGAGAGCTCTTCGACATTACGTCATGCGAATGAGGGAGAGAAAGAGATCGGGCCTTTGCTGGAACCTACGCTACATCATAAGAAGGTAATTAAGGGTTTAGGACTCAGTATGTGACTGCATTAAGAAAAACACATCTCCCCCTCCACCCAGCCTCTGAAGAACAACTTAAGAAAAACCATAACCAGAGCCAGTAAGGTGGTGAGAGCTCTTCGACATTACGTCATGCGAATGAGGGAGAGAAAGAGATCGGGCCTTTGCTGGAACCTACGCTACATCATAAGAAGGTAATTAAGGGTTTAGGACGCAGTATGTGACTGCATTAAGAAAAACACATCTCCCCCTCCACCCAGCCTCTGAAGAACAACTTAAGAAAAACCATAACCAGAGCCAGTAAGGTGGTGAGAGCTCTTCGACATTACGTCATGCGAATGAGGGAGAGAAAGAGATCGGGCCTTTGCTGGAACCTACGCTACATCATAAGAAGGTAATTAAGGGTTTAGGACTCAGTATGTGACTGCATTAAGAAAAACACATCTCCCCCTCCACCCAGCCTCTGAAGAACAACTTAAGAAAAACCATAACCAGAGCCAGTAAGGTGGTGAGAGCTCTTCGACATTACGTCATGCGAATGAGGGAGAGAAAGAGATCGGGCCTTTGCTGGAACCTACGCTACATCATAAGAAGGTAATTAAGGGTTTAGGACGCAGTATGTGACTGCATTAAGAAAAACACATCTCCCCCTCCACCCAGCCTCTGAAGAACAACTTAAGAAAAACCATAACCAGAGCCAGTAAGGTGGTGAGAGCTCTTCGACATTACGTCATGCGAATGAGGGAGAGAAAGAGATCGGGCCTTTGCTGGAACCTACGCTACATCATAAGAAGGTAATTAAGGGTTTAGGACTCAGTATGTGACTGCATTAAGAAAAACACATCTCCCCCTCCACCCAGCCTCTGAAGAACAACTTAAGAAAAACCATAACCAGAGCCAGTAAGGTGGTGAGTGCTCTTCGACATTACGTCATGCGAATGAGGGAGAGAAAGAGATCGGGCCTTTGCTGGAACCTACGCTACATCATAAGAAGGTAATTAAGGGTTTAGGACGCAGTATGTGACTGCATTAAGAAAAACACATCTCCCCCTCCACCCAGCCTCTGAAGAACAACTTAAGAAAAACCATAACCAGAGCCAGTAAGGTGGTGAGAGCTCTTCGACATTACGTCATGCGAATGAGGGAGAGAAAGAGATCGGGCCTTTGCTGGAACCTACGCTACATCATAAGAAGGTAATTAAGGGTTTAGGACTCAGTATGTGACTGCATTAAGAAAAACACATCTCCCCCTCCACCCAGCCTCTGAAGAACAACTTAAGAAAAACCATAACCAGAGCCAGTAAGGTGGTGAGAGCTCTTCGACATTACGTCATGCGAATGAGGGAGAGAAAGAGATCGGGCCTTTGCTGGAACCTACGCTACATCATAAGAAGGTAATTAAGGGTTTAGGACGCAGTATGTGACTGCATTAAGAAAAACACATCTCCCCCTCCACCCAGCCTCTGAAGAACAACTTAAGAAAAACCATAACCAGAGCCAGTAAGGTGGTGAGAGCTCTTCGACATTACGTCATGCGAATGAGGGAGAGAAAGAGATCGGGCCTTTGCTGGAACCTACGCTACATCATGAGAAGGTAATTAAGGGTTTAGGACTCAGTATGTGACTGCATTAAGAAAAACACATCTCCCCCTCCACCCAGCCTCTAAAGAACAACTTAAGAAAAACCATAACCAGAGCCAGTAAGGTGGTGAGAGCTCTTCGACATTACGTCATGCGAATGAGGGAGAGAAAGAGATCGGGCCTTTGCTGGAACCTACGCTACATCTTAAGAAGGTAATTAAGGGTTTAGGACTCAGTATGTGACTGCATTAAGAAAAACACATCTCCCCCTCCACCCAGCCTCTGAAGAACAACTTAAGAAAAACCATAACCAGAGCCAGTAAGGTGGTGAGAGCTCTTCGACATTACGTCATGCGAATGAGGGAGAGAAAGAGATCGGGCCTTTGCTGGAACCTACGCTACATCATAAGAAGGTAATTAAGGGTTTAGGACTCAGTATGTGACTGCATTAAGAAAAACACATCTCCCCCTCCACCCAGCCTCTGAAGAACAACTTAAGAAAAACCATAACCAGAGCCAGTAAGGTGGTGAGAGCTCTTCGACATTACGTCATGCGAATGAGGGAGAGAATGAGATCGGGCCTTTGCTGGAACCTACGCTACATCATAAGAAGGTAATTAAGGGTTTAGGACGCAGTATGTGACTGCATTAAGAAAAACACATCTCCCCCTCCACCCAGCCTCTGAAGAACAACTTAAGAAAAACCATAACCAGAGCCAGTAAGGTGGTGAGAGCTCTTCGACATTGCGTCATGCGAATGAGGGAGAGAAAGAGATCGGGCCTTTGCTGGAACCTACGCTACATCATAAGAAGGTAATTAAGGGTTTAGGACGCAGTATGTGACTGCATTAAGAAAAACACATCTCCCCCTCCACCAAGCCTCTGAAGAACAACTTAAGAAAAACCATAACCAGAGCCAGTAAGGTGGTGAGAGCTCTTCGACATTACGTCATGCGAATGAGGGAGAGAAAGAGATCGGGCCTTTGCTGGAACCTACGCTACATCATAAGAAGGTAATTAAGGGTTTAGGACTCAGTATGTGACTGCATTAAGAAAAACACATCTCCCCCTCCACCCAGCCTCTGAAGAACAACTTAAGAAAAACCATAACCAGAGCCAGTAAGGTGGTGAGAGCTCTTCGACATTACGTCATGCGAATGAGGGAGAGAAAGAGATCGGGCCTTTGCTGGAACCTACGCTACATCATAAGAAGGTAATTAAGGGTTTAGGACGCAGTATGTGACTGCATTAAGAAAAACACATCTCCCCCTCCACCCAGCCTCTGAAGAACAACTTAAGAAAAACCATAACCAGAGCCAGTAAGGTGGTGAGAGCTCTTCGACATTACGTCATGCGAATGAGGGGGAGAAAGAGATCGGGCCTTTGCTGGAACCTACGCTACATCATAAGAAGGTAATTAAGGGTTTAGGACTCAGTATGTGACTGCATTAAGAAAAACACATCTCCCCCTCCACCCAGCCTCTGAAGAACAACTTAAGAAAAACCATAACCAGAGCGAGTAAGGTGGTGAGAGCTCTTCGACATTACGTCATGCGAATGAGGGAGAGAAAGAGATCGGGCCTTTGCTGGAACCTACAGCTACATCATAAGAAGGTAATTAAGGGTTTAGGACTCAGTATGTGACTGCATTAAGAAAAACACATCTCCCCCTCCACCCAGCCTCTGAAGAACAACTTAAGAAAAACCATAACCAGAGCCAGTAAGGTGGTGAGAGCTCTTCGACATTACGTCATGCGAATGAGGGAGAGAAAGAGATCGGGCCTTTGCTGGAACCTACGCTACATCATAAGAAGGTAATTAAGGGTTTAGGACGCAATATGTGACTGCATTAAGAAAAACACATCTCCCCCTCCACCCAGCCTCTGAAGAACAACTTAAGAAAAACCATAACCAGAGCCAGTAAGGTGGTGAGAGCTCTTCGACATTACGTCATGCGAATGAGGGAGAGAAAGAGATCGGGCCTTTGCTGGAACCTACGCTACATCATAAGAAGGTAATTAAGGGTTTAGGACTCAGTATGTGACTGCATTAAGAAAAACACATCTCCCCCTCCACCCAGCCTCTGAAGAACAACTTAAGAAAAACCATAACCAGAGCCAGTAAGGTGGTGAGAGCTCTTCGACATTACGTCATGCGAATGAGGGAGAGAAAGAGATCGGGCCTTTGCTGGAACCTACGCTACATCATAAGAAGGTAATTAAGGGTTTAGGACGCAGTATGTGACTGCATTAAGAAAAACACATCTCCCCCTCCACCCAGCCTCTGAAGAACAACTTAAGAAAAACCATAACCAGAGCCAGTAAGGTGGTGAGAGCTCTTCGACATTACGTCATGCGAATGAGGGAGAGAAAGAGATCGGGCCTTTGCTGGAACCTACGCTACATCATAAGAAGGTAATTAAGGGTTTAGGACGCAGTATGTGACTGCATTAAGAAAAACACATCTCCCCCTCCACCCAGCCTCTGAAGAACAACTTAAGAAAAACCATAACCAGAGCCAGTAAGGTGGTGAGAGCTCTTCGACATTACGTCATGCGAATGAGTGAGAGAAAGAGATCGGGCCTTTGCTGGAACCTACGCTACATCATAAGAAGGTAATTAAGGGTTTAGGACTCAGTATGTGACTGCATTAAGAAAAACACATCTCCCCCTCCACCCAGCCTCTGAAGAACAACTTAAGAAAAACCATAACCAGAGCCAGTAAGGTGGTGAGAGCTCTTCGACATTACGTCATGCGAATGAGGGAGAGAAAGAGATCGGGCCTTTGCTGGAACCTACGCTACATCATAAGAAGGTAATTAAGGGTTTAGGACTCAGTATGTGACTGCATTAAGAAAAACACATCTCCCCCTCCACCCAGCCTCTGAAGAACAACTTAAGAAAAACCATAACCAGAGCCAGTAAGGTGGTGAGAGCTCTTCGACATTACGTCATGCGAATGAGGGAGAGAAAGAGATCGGGCCTTTGCTGGAACCTACGCTACATCATAAGAAGGTAATTAAGGGTTTAGGACTCAGTATGTGACTGCATTAAGAAAAACACATCTCCCCCTCCACCCAGCCTCTGAAGAACAACTTAAGAAAAACCATAACCAGAGCCAGTAAGGTGGTGAGAGCTCTTCGACATTACGTCATGCGAATGAGGGAGAGAAAGAGATCGGGCCTTTGCTGGAACCTACGCTACATCATAAGAAGGTAATTAAGGGTTTAGGACTCAGTATGTGACTGCATTAAGAAAAACACATCTCCCCCTCCACCCAGCCTCTGAAGAACAACTTAAGAAAAACCATAACCAGAGCCAGTAAGGTGGTGAGAGCTCTTCGACATTACGTCATGCGAATGAGTGAGAGAAAGAGATCGGGCCTTTGCTGGAACCTACGCTACATCATAAGAAGGTAATTAAGGGTTTAGGACTCAGTATGTGACTGCATTAAGAAAAACACATCTCCCCCTCCACCCAGCCTCTGAAGAACAACTTAAGAAAAACCATAACCAGAGCCAGTAAGGTGGTGAGAGCTCTTCGACATTACGTCATGCGAATGAGGGAGAGAAAGAGATCGGGCCTTTGCTGGAACCTACGCTACATCATAAGAAGGTAATTAAGGGTTTAGGACTCAGTATGTGACTGCATTAAGAAAAACACATCTCCCCCTCCACCCAGCCTCTGAAGAACAACTTAAGAAAAACCATAACCAGAGCCAGTAAGGTGGTGAGAGCTCTTCGACATTACGTCATGCGAATGAGGGAGAGAAAGAGATCGGGCCTTTGCTGGAACCTACGCTACATCATAAGAAGGTAATTAAGGGTTTAGGACGCAGTATGTGACTGCATTAAGAAAAACACATCTCCCCCTCCACCCAGCCTCTGAAGAACAACTTAAGAAAAACCATAACCAGAGCCAGTAAGGTGGTGAGAGCTCTTCGACATTACGTCATGCGAATGAGGGAGAGAAAGAGATCGGGCCTTTGCTGGAACCTACGCTACATCATAAGAAGGTAATTAAGGGTTTAGGACGCAGTATGTGACTGCATTAAGAAAAACACATCTCCCCCTCCACCCAGCCTCTGAAGAACAACTTAAGAAAAACCATAACCAGAGCCAGTAAGGTGGTGAGAGCTCTTCGACATTACGTCATGCGAAAGAGGGAGAGAAAGAGATCGGGCCTTTGCTGGAACCTACGCTACATCATAAGAAGGTAATTAAGGGTTTAGGACGCAGTATGTGACTGCATTAAGAAAAACACATCTCCCCCTCCACCCAGCCTCTGAAGAACAACTTAAGAAAAACCATAACCAGAGCCAGTAAGGTGGTGAGAGCTCTTCGACATTACGTCATGCGAATGAGGGAGAGAAAGAGATCGGGCCTTTGCTGGAACCTACGCTACATCATAAGAAGGTAATTAAGGGTTTAGGACGCAGTATGTGACTGCATTAAGAAAAACACATCTCCCCCTCCACCCAGCCTCTGAAGAACAACTTAAGAAAAACCATAACCAGAGCCAGTAAGGTGGTGAGAGCTCTTCGACATTACGTCATGCGAAAGAGGGAGAGAAAGAGATCGGGCCTTTGCTGGAACCTACGCTACATCATAAGAAGGTAATTAAGGGTTTAGGACGCAGTATGTGACTGCATTAAGAAAAACACATCTCCCCCTCCACCCAGCCTCTGAAGAACAACTTAAGAAAAACCATAACCAGAGCCAGTAAGGTGGTGAGAGCTCTTCGACATTACGTCATGCGAATGAGGGAGAGAAAGAGATCGGGCCTTTGCTGGAACCTACGCTACATCATAAGAAGGTAATTAAGGGTTTAGGACGCAGTATGTGACTGCATTAAGAAAAACACATCTCCCCCTCCACCCAGCCTCTGAAGAACAACTTAAGAAAAACCATAACCAGAGCCAGTAAGGTGGTGAGAGCTCTTCGACATTACGTCATGCGAAAGAGGGAGAGAAAGAGATCGGGCCTTTGCTGGAACCTACGCTACATCATAAGAAGGTAATTAAGGGTTTAGGACGCAGTATGTGACTGCATTAAGAAAAACACATCTCCCCCTCCACCCAGCCTCTGAAGAACAACTTAAGAAAAACCATAACCAGAGCCAGTAAGGTGGTGAGAGCTCTTCGACATTTCGTCATGCGAATGAGGGAGAGAAAGAGATCGGGCCTTTGCTGGAACCTACGCTACATCATAAGAAGGTAATTAAGGGTTTAGGACGCAGTATGTGACTGCATTAAGAAAAACACATCTCCCCCTCCACCCAGCCTCTGAAGAACAACTTAAGAAAAACCATAACCAGAGCCAGTAAGGTGGTGAGAGCTCTTCGACATTACGTCATGCGAATGAGGGAGAGAAAGAGATCGGGCCTTTGCTGGAACCTACGCTACATCATAAGAAGGTAATTAAGGGTTTAGGACTCAGTATGTGACTGCATTAAGAAAAACACATCTCCCCCTCCACCCAGCCTCTGAAGAACAACTTAAGAAAAACCATAACCAGAGCCAGTAAGGTGGTGAGAGCTCTTCGACATTACGTCATGCGAATGAGGGAGAGAAAGAGATCGGGCCTTTGCTGGAACCTACGCTACATCATAAGAAGGTAATTAAGGGTTTAGGACGCAGTATGTGACTGCATTAAGAAAAACACATCTCCCCCTCCACCCAGCCTCTGAAGAACAACTTAAGAAAAACCATAACCAGAGCCAGTAAGGTGGTGAGAGCTCTTCGACATTACGTCATGCGAATGAGGGAGAGAAAGAGATCGGGCCTTTACTGGAACCTACGCTACATCATAAGAAGGTAATTAAGGGTTTAGGACGCAGTATGTGACTGCATTAAGAAAAACAAATCTCCCCCTCCACCCAGCCTCTGATGAACAACTTAAGAAAAACCATAACCAGAGCCAGTAAGGTGGTGAGAGCTCTTCGACATTACGTCATGCGAATGAGGGAGAGAAAGAGATCGGGCCTTTGCTGGAACCTACGCTACATCATAAGAAGGTAATTAAGGGTTTAGGACTCAGTATGTGACTGCATTAAGAAAAACACATCTCCCCCTCCACCCAGCCTCTGAAGAACAACTTAAGAAAAACCATAACCAGAGCCAGTAAGGTGGTGAGAGCTCTTCGACATTACGTCATGCGAATGAGGGAGAGAAAGAGATCGGGCCTTTGCTGGAACCTACGCTACATCATAAGAAGGTAATTAAGGGTTTAGGACTCAGTATGTGACTGCATTAAGAAAAACACATCTCCCCCTCCACCCAGCCTCTGAAGAACAACTTAAGAAAAACCATAACCAGAGCCAGTAAGGTGGTGAGAGCTCTTCGACATTACGTCATGCGAATGAGGGAGAGAAAGAGATCGGGCCTTTGCTGGAACCTACGCTACATCATAAGAAGGTAATTAAGGGTTTAGGACTCAGTATGTGACTGCATTAAGAAAAACACATCTCCCCCTCCACCCAGCCTCTGAAGAACAACTTAAGAAAAACCATAACCAGAGCGAGTAAGGTGGTGAGAGCTCTTCGACATTACGTCATGCGAATGAGGGAGAGAAAGAGATCGGGACTTTGCTGGAATCTACGCTACATCATAAGAAGGTAATTAAGGGTTTAGGACGCAGTATGTGACTGCATTAAGAAATACACATCTCCCCCTCCACCCAGCCTCTGAAGAACAACTTAAGAAAAACCGTAACCAGAGCCAGTAAGGTGGTGAGAGCTCTTCGACATTACGTCATGCCAATAGACAGCTTGATCGAAAGGAAAATGTGTGCAAAACTCGGGAGCTGGTCGCCACAGGGTGGTAAGAAGGTGGTTGTGAGTCAGAGGTGGGCAGAGAAGCCGTGGGCATGTTAGTCGTCGTGGAGCTGCAGGCAGGCAGTGATGAACACATAGTCAGCGGTCTCTGCAGGGAGGTAGCAAGCGGTTCAGAAGAGATCTTAGGCAGCTGTAAGCTAGCCATGGGATTCTGAGAGTTCATCGTGTGGATCTTGTTAGTACTGAGAGGTTAACTTAGAGCGGACAGCGCTTTTGTTTTAAACCAACCGACGAGTCCTCAGAATGCAGGTGATAAATGCTTCGCATCATCTCGCTATGGCACCCTCTAAAAGTGTTCTCGTACTTCCAAGGGGAAGTGAGTGTTACGTGCGTTACGTATTTCTCTCGTTTGTTTTACCGCTCAGCGCCAATAGATCGCAGCACGCGTTAACTTTGTCAAAAGAGAAGAACTATGCAGTCATCGGATCAGTAACTCGCCACTACGTTAAACTGAGTCGTATCGGCGATGCCCTGGGTACGGCTGCTTGGAAAGAAGTATATAATCCTGGATTGTTCATAACTGTTAGAAATCTCATGTCAAAGCATACTAATATTGCATTAAATTTGTACAGGCACGTCTGTGCAGAAATTAGCTTTGTTATATGCAGGTTTAAGAGATGTTCACATATATTCACCGTTAGCGGATGCTGAGGTGCGTTTAGTCAGTGTTTATTGCACTTCGTACGTCTTCCAGTTGACAGTTGCTGATATCTATACAGAGAACAGTGCCATGGAAACCAGACTGCGAAAAAAAGCATTGCGAATCTCTTGAAATTTAAGATGTTTCTGGAAGATACTCTTTTGTCTTGTCCAGACAGAAAGATAGAGCAGAAGACTGTAAGACCTGTTATAAAATGAGACGCACTTCAACAAAAGGCAGAAACGTACGAAACTCAGGGAAAATCAGTTTTTGGAGAAGCTTTTCGATGCGTATGATCACTGGCCCACAGATGGATGTTGTTTCTTCACTAAGAACCTCTCAATACTACACCTGCAATAGCAGAACTAAAACCAGGAGCATATAATGGCACTACTATACCTGTCTGTATTATATATGAATTGTAAACTAAGTAACATATGGCTAGAAGCACTAATAAATAAAAGTGAAATTCTGTTACAATATCAAATACGTAGCCATAAGCCAGTTAGACATACAAGCTGAAATAAAACCTGATCCACAGGTTTTAAGTAGAAGGGTTCATTTATTACTTTTCTGGTAGTGTAATGTTTCAAGATATCGTGAGAATTCAGCTTAATTCACCAGTTTCTTAAAACAAGTTTTCAGAATGGAAAGGGCTACAGCTCACGGAAAAATATTCCATAGAGTCATTTCAAACGATTCGATTCTCTTTCATTCCAATATCCACAAGTCAGTGACTCCTTTCCATAATATTCTATGCTACATATGTACGTTCGCAGTAATTTCATTCTGAAGTTAAAATCTAGGTAGGATTTGACTATGTTAACATTCCAGGTATATTAATTCATTAAATTCTTGTCAGGTCAGCAGCCGGATCATATTGTACTCCTCAGCAGCCTATCAGGAAGGCAATTTCCGGTGAGAACGCTGTTCACTAAATTTTCCTCTCGCCGGAAGGTTCATTGATTAAACTTTGTGTCAAGATTGTACAACCCTGCTGCACACCCAACAAGAATATAATGATGTGTGTAATACTAGCAGACTTCCTTTGGAGAGTAATTCTCTTTTTGCCTCCGCTAGTCCCCTACTTTAGCCTTTCTCGGTGAGTCTGTCTTGCGTTTTTCTTTCACCTACGCAGGATATTTCAGTTATTTCGCCTACAGCGTAACGCCAGTGGTGCTCTTAAGTTTCTCTCAGATGTCATTTCTGGTACTACTCAGCGCCTTCAGTCAACATTTCAAACGCAGTAGTCCTCTCCAGTGGACAAGTCCTGTATTTCTTCCTAATGCTACACAGGATGCAAAAACAACTCACCTTATCATTCGTATCTCTTTACCCTGAATTTAAATCACACTTCCAAAGCTTCCTTTCATTGCCTTCAATTGTTTTTCAAAAACACGTAGAAGAGTAGATGACACAAAGTACACCCCTGTGTCATGCCTGTTTTAATCCGAGAATTTGGCTCTTGGTCTTTCTTTCTTATAATTCCTTCTCGATCCTGTACATCATCGTCAGTGATACCATGCAGCACGTACCTTTTGTTCTGAGGATTTCAAAATCCTTATACGACTTTACGTCGTCGATAGCTGTTTTTAGGTTTTAAAATCATGTAACAGTGCCTTTATTTTTCCTAAAGCAAATGTCATCGTCTCCTCGCAGGTCCTCGATTTTCTTTTCTATCATTGGGTTTATTATTCTTCGACCATCTCATCAAAAGCAACTGGACAGTTCTACTTAATGCGGAATTGATTACTAGATGCCATGACAGGTTAACCGGGGGTACTGTGTTGTCGGTAAAGAAACAGAAATAGCAGAATGGTCATGTGAGGAAAATTAAGTGACTTCGGACATGGACTAATTGTAAGCCTGAGTAACAAACCATTTAAACCCTTCTAAAGCTGACTGCGTCTACTCTCGGTAATGTGATTATGAAGGAGAAACGCGAAGGAACAACCACAGCCAAACCACGAAATATAACAGAATCCTTGACCCGTCATTTCAATGTTATTTATTATACAGCTACCAGTTTCGGTCGTTCAGTACGCCATCATAAGGCCTCAACTGACTCTGAGGGGGTGAACTCCAATCGTATATACGATTCCATCAGTGGCCAACAACTATGAACTAGTTTCCGTGGATTACTGTAACAGCGATTTTGTGTCTGTGCAGTTGATGGTTGCAGACACAAAGGAGACCAGTTCATGGATCTTTACTTAAAAGTTCCGGGCTGGTAGGCAGTTCGCCGCTTTACCTCGGAGGATGTGTCCCGCAGTCGGAGACGTAACGTCAGGGGAGAGTTTTACACATCGACCACGGCCTATCAGAAAGGAAGTTTTAAGCGAAGACAATACCGGCCGTGAAAGCCTACACTGTATGATCAGTTCATAGATGTTGGCCACTGATGGGAGCGTATATACGATTGGAGTTCACCCCCTCAGTGTCAGTGAAGGTCTGAAGATGGTGTATTGAATCACCGATACTGGTAGCTATGTAACAAATAACATCGAAATGACGGCTGCAGGTGTTCCCTTTTATCACACAAGTGAACGGCGAAAGTCCGTCTGGCCTTCAGTCAGAAGGATGGACACACAGAAACGGCTGAACCAAGACATGACGGTTCTTATGTACTGTTCGTTAATGCAGTTAAAGGTGTGGTAATTACTTTCGGTTGTTAGGCACACGTGTACGAGCAAAACACCAGTTTATGAAAGCAATTCTCCACCCATTAAGTAATTTAAAATTTTAATTATTGTTAGATCATCAGGTAATACTAACTGCTTCGTAACACCGACATTAAATAACAGCTGTAGTTATTAAATACACTTCTCACATATACAGGGTGATTCAAATTAAAGTTTCAGTTTCAAAACGCTGTAAAAACAGAATCACGGCTCAAAATGACGTCAAATTTGAACAGAATATTATCGAACAAGGGAGAAACGGCATGGAAACAAAACAAAAAAAAAATAACTACGAAAATTTTACAAGGAGTGCCAAAGCTGTTCAGTGCCAAACTTGTGTGTTCATGCGTATTACACGGTACGGATGGTTACATGTGCAAGTTTCACCGTAGCCATAGTACAGCCATTCATCTGTCGTTTGATGCAGAAACTCATTGACGCTATGATTCTTACTGCGACATCTAATGGGAAATCCTTATTATTTTTTTGTTTCCGTTATATTCTGCTCCTACTGTGACATCATTCTAAGTAGCATACAGCGTTTTTAAACTGAATCATCGTGATCACGCTGTATTTTAGCATTTTCTAACCACGTATACTGATTCCAATCGAATATCTGTACGTGCAGGGATGCATAGCAGAACGATAGATTTTCCTGTGTGCGATGGAGAAGATTTAAAGTACGCAAACAGTTTTTGACGTTACACATATTGGAATTTGACCTAAGTACCAATTTTTCCAATGGAGCTGCTCTCCACACCGGTTCAAGTGACGCTTAGCACTGACTTTTGCAATGTGTGGCTAATGAGAAGTTGTTCAACCCTTCTACCTCATTCTTTTGAACTTCCTATGCACGGTCATTGTGTTAGCTCGACTACTGGTAGATATCACGAGCGATTCCATCTGCTGATTTCATGCGATTTTTTTACAACCAGTATCCACAATGCTCAGCCGGGTTTTGGTTTCTATTGACGAGCCATAAGGCATTGTCAGTGATTAATATATGGCTACCGTAGTTTTAATAACTGCTGAGAGTCCTTACGGTAGTGATCTTTCTGAGGTTCTGTTGCGATGCGTCGGATAACGTCCCTGCATCACAGTATTTAGATAGAGCAACAGCTTCTTGTATTCAACAACGCTGTTGACTTTTGATGGGAAGAACAACAGACAACACAATGGCCTGAAGATGATAAACATAAGCTCCCTGGACATATTGTCACTTTTAGTGAATCCATCCGATACGACAGTCTAGAAACTCATTAATATTTATTACCTCGAGTAAGCCTTTATGAGGTCACAACTGACGTTTGGAAATCGAACCAACATAATTAGTAACACCTCTGACTCCGGGAATATCACATTAGAGACGAGCAAAACACAGGGAGATTCAAAAAGATTCGGTCGGATACACAAGACTACACCTTCTACATGAAAGTAGACAGAAACTGGAGTTACAGTTTGATTTACAGATGGGACAACAAACGTTTTATTTGACAAGGGTGATTTTAAACAAGTGGATACGTACTAACTTGTGATATATTTTACAATACGATCAGAATTCTCATTTACCTTTCACTGTTGATCGATGTACGCTCTATCGACGAAGAAGCGTTAGACTGATACTCGCAATTGTGTCATAACTCTGAGAGAAAATCTGGAGTCACTGCATTCAAAGCTGTTGCTCTGCGGTGTCGGAATTCACCAAATGTGTTAGGAAGGCAAGCAGCAAATACGGGGTCTTTCAAAAACCACAGTAAAACCAACGTCGCCACTCTGAGATGATAAAGACCAATGAGACCAGTTGTTCCGTATGAGGTCCATGCGCCTCCTACTGCTAATCCATCATCGACATACTCAACCTTTTAAGAATTGGTGCTGTCTGCAGGAACCAGCTATGTGGTGTTTCCGTCCTGCTGCAATCCGCCAACCTGCGGTGAACTAGAATTTCTGGCGGCTTATCATAATATGGAAAAGTCAGATCCATGCGATATCCACGTACTTGATTGCCATAATTGCCGTTAGTCTTTCACTGGGAAGCATCACAACACACGAAGCTCTCAAGTCTCTCTCGTACTCGACTATAAGAGATTGCATGGTCTTGGTTGGCAGCATGAGCAGACTTATGCTCACTATACGCAAACCCCGGCTGAATGCCATCCACATTTTGAGCACGCACCCTGGAAAAAAGGGATGGAAGATTGGGGTTATCGTCTGGTCGACATTGAGATCATTAGCGATGGACCATAAGCTCGAATTATGTCAAGGGTGGTGAGGGAAATCAATCATGCCCTTTCAAAGGCAGGCACTCAGGACTGACCTGTGGATTTCTCTTTACGTAAACATTCAGAAATTAAATAAATTGGAAGTGGAAGGGATCTAGACAAAATGAGTGCAGGAATAATAGAACAAATCGAAAAAGAAGTGGCCATTGGAAGGACTTAATGAGTATGCTGTTGTGCCACGGCATAGCCTGGAGCACTGAATTGCCTCTGGCCGGGTGCAGCAAACGATGTCAAAGGGAATAGGTGCAGTCATTATGGTAACCACGCTCTATGAAGCAAGAAGTACTCGAGGATGGAAGATTGCTTTTTCAGGAATCTAACGTAGCACAAAGAGCTCGGATGAAAACTGGAATAAGAGATGTATGCAGTTTTTCACTCCCCCCCCCCCCCCCCCCCATATTGTTCAATCTGTACATTGGAAACAATGGCGGAACAAAAGAAATTTCCAAGAGTAGTATCAAAATTCAGGGTGAAACGCTATCAATGATAACATTAGCTAATGATGTTGTTAACCAAGTGAAACTGAAGGAGAATTAGAAGATCTGTTGAAGAGAATAAACACTCTAATTAGTAAAAAGAAAACACATGTGGACAGCAAAGGCAGAATGGAACATACAAAGAGGGCACTCCTGGCAAAAAGTGCTTTGTGGTATCATAAAAAGGCTCAATTTGAGGAAGAAACTTCAGTGCTTTAAGGTAGAGAATCACAGACTGTAGGGAAACCGGAGAAGAAGGTACTGGAAGATTTCACAAGCTGCGACATCGTCGCGAAAAACAGTGACCCGTATATGTAGTAAGTTTCCTTTAATTTACGTCTATTGTCACAAACATTTTGTTAACAGATTACCGGTTTCGGTCTTTAATGACCATCATCAGATCTTTTTCATAAAATAAAAGTACAGTACCTGGTTATACAGAAAGATATTGAAAATTAGACGTACTGATAAGGTATGAATAAAGAGACACCATGCAGAATCGGCGCACCAAGGAAAATGTGGAAGATAGGACATAAGTAAAGAAATCAGGGAAGGTGAAAACTGTAGGCGAAGAGAGAAATGGGAATAGAGCCAACAAATAACTGTGGATGTATGTTACAAGTGGTAGAGGAATTCGTGGCGGACTGCATGAAATCAGTCACAAGTCTGAGGACGTTAGGGAATGTGTTGTAAATGTCAAACTGAGATACTTTCGGGAATGTTCCACAATATAATGCTTCATTACTGTATATCACATGAAACTCCTAATGCTAGAAATGTAGTTCTACAGGATGTCCGTTTTAAACCATAATGGCGGATAACTCTGGATCGAGATGAGATACAGCAGAATGTTTTAGATAAAAGTTGTAGGCGATGAAGAGCGTCACGCTTTCCTATTACCGGCCGTGATTTTGAAGGCGATTTCCAAGGTGATTTTGAGGTAAAAGTGATTTTTTAAAAAGGGAACAATAATGTTTCATTTAAGATTGGAAAAGAACGGCAAATGTTACGTGTAACGTGATACATTACACAAGGTCATGGCAAGTTTCGATGAAGGCCAGATAAGCAAATAAATTTTAGTTGTAGTAGGGACTAAGTTTGTAGTAGGGATTATCTCAGAATAGAGAGGGGTAAGAAAATAAAAAGTTAGATACAAAACGGAAGCAGTGTCACGAGAAATGAGAGATGAGGGGTCTCACTCAACGATTCATAATGTTCCACATTTTCTAATTTTGGTTCTGTCTTGCAGATGGCAAAAAATATTTACACGTTGTGATGTATTTATTTTTGGCAATAAACACGTCAATTAAAACAAAGTTCAAATATCTTTTCGGTCATCACAAATCCTACGTCACATGTAGGGGTTTCCATGAAACAAAACTCAGCCTTCGAGTAACCATCGATAATTACCTTTAAGATCATGGTTACAGGTAATGATAGTTACCCCTCATGCCCTTTCCATTTTATATCTAACATTGTATTTCGCTATATATCTTCTCTATTCCGAGTTAACCTCTACTACAACCAAAAACATATTTGCTTATTTGACCTTCACTCAATCTTGACATGACCTTGAATAACGTATTATTTTTGCTTAAAATTTGTCGCTCTTTTCAGATATTAAATCAAATACTAGGTCTCCTATTTTAAAACGATTACTTTAATCTCCAGATCACCTTGAAACTCAAGGTCATCGCGATTAGTAGCAATGCGTTACCCTCTCTGCCACCTACAGCTTTTTTTTAAAACACTTTGCTGCATCTCATCTTTATGCCGACTTATCGTTTATTAAAAATTAGACTGGTCCATCATGTACGTCAGCGCACACAGCACAATCCAGGCGTGGTCGATAAATTTCATTTACCAAGCTGTCGAAATATATTACTTGTAGATGAAACCATCGTGTATATGATCAGTATCCAGTCAATCTGAAATGTATGAAGATATCATCCTCGAGATCATCTGCGTCAACCAGTATCATTTCTCGTGTAACTTTCTGCCACAAGGACAAAAGCAGGAGTGAAGCGGGGCAACTTCCATTACCACTACACTTCACTTAACAACCCCGATGATGTTCGTTACAGATGGGGAGTGTGTGAATGACTGGTTGTCTCGGCAGTGGCTCGGGTTCGTGTTTGTGATCCCGGTGACTCACGGCCGAACGACAGCGCGACTTACGCCCCCTGCTGGCGCTGCAAACAGCAGCACAGCAGTACAGCACGGCGGCGCGGCAGCCCCATCCAGCCACAGGCGCTCTGCGGTCAGGAGGGGGGACCGTGGAGCAGCGAGGAGCGACCGCTTGATTACGTAGCCAACACGCCGGGGCCAGATGTCTTCCGGGGATTGCAGAACAACCCGTACCACCCAGGCGCGTGGCTACACGCAAACATACAGTCTGCACATCTGCATATAGACGCATCCTGACTCCAATGCTGCGCTCCTCGCCCTATCACTCAACCTGGCGCTGCAGACGTTAACATCCCAGACCGTACTGGTAGCAGCATTCGACGCAGCCGGTAATACCTCTTCAGCAGAGCAACTTTAGACGTCAATGGCAACCACAAGAGCACACTCATCAGATCGATCAGTTGCGTTTTCTTCTAACGGAGTATCAGCAAAGTATTTTAGAGTCTAAAGGCAGGTTTGCACGTTCCATGAAAATTGAATATTGTCGACAATATACCCCGGCAATCTTGTCCGGCAACATTGCTGGTAACGCAGATTTAAACTGCATATTCACTAATATTCGGCCACGATTGCTCAGACATGTTTGTGGTAATTCATTTCCGAGCCAGCGGTGTCCACATGGGTTACGTTGCGCTAGATTGTCGAAAGCGAGCTACTGCAAGTGGTTGCGGCTTTCTCGCTTTTTCGTTTCTTTTTTTTTACGTTACTGCTGAATACTTACTTGTTCCAGAAAGTTGGAAGTATGTTTTTCAGTGAACCTTAAAAGCAATTGGTCCAAGAACTGATAAGAACAATACCTACAGATACCATTTTGCGACGAGGCTGGTGATTCTCCCGCTTCAATGTTTGGCTACTGGTGATCCCTACAGAAGTTGGGTGTACCTCTAAAAAGTACGCTTCACATCGATAAGTCACTTGTTATACCATATTTTTGCAATGTTTTAGTGGATAGACACAGAGAATTAAAGAGTACTGAAACAACGGTCACATGTGTATGTAAATATTTTCTGTGGTTCACCAGTAGAGTGAAAGAACTGTGGTTGAGTCGGTGTAGGTTGCAGTGGGCTAGGCGAAGAAACTTCGCAGGCCTACCTTAACCAATAACGTAACGCGATTTTGTAAAAGTCTCTACGGCAACGCTTGTTGTTGTCACAGCTCTGTAGACGGCTACTTTTTCCGCCTGTAGCCGTTGGAGCTTTGAAGGGGACCTTCTTAAGCCGTTTCGGCTGTAGGAATTGCGTAAATGTGATACAACCGCAACCATTGTTACGGGAAGTGAGAAATAATGTACAAGAAAACAGTAACCAAGTGAAGAACAACTGGCAAGTTGCCGCCCACCAAAACGGAAACGTAAGTGACGAAGTTCAGAGATAGATATAACTCTTAACCTGGCGCTATATTGTCGAAAACTGACGTTTTCAGAAACGTTGTGGCAGCAGTACGGGCTTTATAGTGTGAACAGAAACCAAGCACAAGGACGGTTTGCGAAAGATATATTTGAATCAAACCATACTCAGTTTTCGATTTCTTGGTAAACATTTCAGATGAAACTTCCTGGCAGATTGAAACTGGATGCGGGGCCGAGACTCGAACTCGGGACCTTTGCCTTTCGCGAGCAAATACCCTACCATCTGAGCTACCCAAGCATGACTCACGCCCCCGTCCTCACAGCTTTACTTCCGCCAGTACCTCGTCTCCTACTTTGCAAACTTCACAGAAGCTTCCTGCGGACCTTTCAGAACTAGCACTCCCGGAAGAAAGGATATTGCGGAGACATGGCTTAGCCACAGACTGGGGGATGTTCCCAGAATGAAATTTTCACTCTGCAGCGGAGTGTGTGCTGGTATGAAACTTCCTGGCAGATTAAAACTGTGTGCCGGACCGAGACTCGAACTCGGGACCCTTGCCATTCGCGGGCAAGTGCTCTACCATCTGAGCTACCCAAGCATGACTCACGCCCCGTCCTCACAGCTTTACTTCCGCCAGTACCTCGTCTCCTACTTTCCACACTTCACAGAAGCTCCCTGCGGACCTTGCAGAAGTGAGGACGGGGCGTGAGCCGTGCTTGGGTATCTCAGCTAGGTAGCACGCGAAAGGCAAAGGTCCCGAGTTCGACTCTCGGTCCGGCACACAGTTTTAATCCTCCAGGGACTTTCATATCAGCACACACTCTGCACCAGAGTGAAAGTCTCATTCTGGCATCTTCAGATGGTTGCTACAGGTTTCTTTCCTTTCTTGCTGCGGCCTCTTTCGGCTTTCGTTAATCGTCTGCTATACTAGCAAATGCAGAAAGCATTTGTCATAGTTCGGTAACATTTATAAGACAATTCTTTTCTCTTAAAACATAAATGTAAAGTTTTTGAAGTTTGTAAAACGTCAAATATGGCGAAAGTTTACATGATGTATGTTTCTGTTCGACGAAATCGCCTTGTGATTTTGCTATGGTTTTCAAAATAAACGCATTTTCAGACTATGAGGGTGCTGTCCGGTTCACTGGAAAACTCTTTAAACCACATCATTGTCTGTTTAATGGCTGCTCACTCGATGAAATTTACAACGCGTGGCCCAGCTTCTATGGAATGGTTTGATTACACATACAAAGACTCCAAAAATGTTTTGCATCACGCCGGTTTCCAGAACTCCTGATGACAGACGTTCATTGTGGATATTGTATCACGGACTCAGTCCCTTTGAATGTTCAGATATGTCACTAAACCCACCCAAAGATGTAAACAACCATGCATGACGTAGGGGGTCTGACAGCCGATCAGTTCCAGTCATTCCACAAGTGAAGGAGGTACACGGCTCGTGTTGCCTGTAGTTCGACCATGTCTAGACGCTCAGTACCACGGTTCGATCACGTCCCCATTGCTACTTTGTGTCAGGAAGGGCTCTCAACAAGGGAAGTGTCCCTGCGTCTCGGAGTGAAACAAAGCGATGTTGTTTGGACATGGAGGAGATACAGAGAGACAGGAAATGTAGATGACATGCCTCGTTCAGGCCACCCAATGGCTACTACTGCAGTGGATGACCGCTGTCTATGGATTTTGACTCAGAGGAACCCTGACAGCAACACCACCATGTTGAATAATGCTGTTCGTGCAGCCACAGGACGTCGTGTTACAACTCAAACAGTGCGGAATAGGCTGCATGATGCGCAGCTTCACTCCCGACGTCCATGGCGAGGTCCATCTTTGGAAACACGACACCATGGAGCGCGGTGCAGATGGCCCCAATTACATGCCGAACGTACCACTCAGGATTGGCATCACGTTCTGTTCACCGATGAGTGTAGCATATGACTTCAACCAGGAAATCGCCACAGACGTGTTTGGAGGCAACCCGGTTAGGCTGAGAGCCTTAGACACACTGTCCAGTTAGTGAGCCAAGCTGGGGCTGCCATTATGTGGGGCCGACGTACGCGGCTCGTGGTCATGGAAGGCGTCGTAATGGCTGTACGATACGTGAAAGCCATCCTCCAACCGACAGTGCAACCATATCGGCGGCATATTGACGAGGCATTCGTTTTCATGGACGACAATTCGGGCCCCCATCGTGCACATCTTGTAAATGACTCCTTCAGGATAACGACATCTCTCAACTAGAGTGGCCAGAATGTTCTACAGACATGAACGCTATCAAACATACCTGGGTTAGATTGAAAAGAGCCGTTTATGGACGACGTGACTCACTAACCACTCTGAGGGATGTCCGCCGAATCGACGTTAAGGAGTGGGACAATCTGGACCAACAGTGCCTTGATGAACTTGTGGATAGTCTGCCACGACGAATACAGGCATGCAGCAATGCGAGAGGACGTGCCACTGAGTATTAGAGGTACCGGTGTGTACAGCAGTCTGGACCACCACCTCTGTAAGTCTCGCTGTATGGTGGTACAACATGCAATGTGTGATTTTCGTGAGCAATAAAAAGGGCGGAAATGATGTTTATGTTGATCTCTATTCCAATTTTCTGTACAGGTTCCGGAGCTGTAGGAACCGAGGTGATGCAAAACATTTTTTGATGTGTGTATATACAATACCAACACTGCGTACGGTATGTAAGCATAGTTGGATATGTTATTTGTTATCCTGATAGAGCTGTCTGAAAACGAAATCAATAGTGGCATTTTACATTCTCAGTAGTAGTAATATAATACGAGGGTTGACCAGAAAGTAATGCACCGCTTTTTCTTTCTCAGGCGAAAACAATGGTACGAATGCGAAACGTTACATATGTGTCATTTCATGTCTCCTGAGCGAGCGGGCCAAGTTACCGTCACTTCTGACAGATAGCGTAGCTGCAGGACAGTTTCAAAATGGGTCTGTAGATGATCTACGATAGAAGCAACGTACTGTCGTTGACTTTCTCTCCCCAGAGGGAGGAATTGTTGGGAATATCACAAACGGTGGTTCAAAGTCTATGGAGCGTGTGCTGTGGTCCGAAGTACAGTTAGTCGCTCCGAACGGAGGGTTAGGTCATCAGAAAGCTGTTCGGCGGAGTTCCACGTTTTGCAGCGGTTGCGGAGATCATCCTCGGCCATCACACCTGACACACCTAACTTACCCCCCTCGGACTTCCACTTGTTTGGGCCAGTAAAGGATGCCATTCGTGGAAGACATTTTGAGAACGATGAGGAGGTGATTCACACAGTGAAGCACTGGCTCCGTCACCATGGCATACACGCCCTTGTTTCGCGCTGGAGGAAGGCCGTAGAACGGGATGGAGATTACGTGGAAAAATCGACTGTGTAGATAAAACACCATTCTTTCTTGTGTGTAATTCTCATCATGTTCAATAAAGAATTTCCGAAGAAAAAGAAATGCGGTTCAATACTTTCTGAGCAACCATCGTATATTTTACAGATTGCCCGTTGCAATTTTAGGAAATGAGCTATAATGTTTTAATACATCAAACTATGAATTTTGCAATAAAGATATAAGAAGTTTATACTGTATTCATACAAGATGAGTAAAGAAAGATATGAAACAACTATAAGTACTATGGCTGTTTTGGACTAAGGGAATATTATGCCGGTTTGAATCATGAGAGGTCGTGATGGAAGTTATTTAGGAAGGGGGTGTTGGATGTCAGTTTACTCATCCAGAATAATATCACAAAAAGGTATTTTTATGGACATAAATCTCAGTCTCTTCTAGAAGGTTCATTGCGCCACCATTATAGGCACGTTTTTTTCTATATTGTACACTGTATGAATATTTCCTACAAGATGAGTGGCAGATGTTGATTTACTTAAGTTGTTCAGTAGTAGGGCATGAAGGTGTTTCTTAAATCTTGTTTTGAAGCCATTGTCCAGTGTAGAATTTGGGACATTTATTACTCTTCGCTTTGTGGATGGAAGCGTGCGCACAGCTCTCTGATGAAGTTTATTATTACTGGAAAAGCTGGTTTTTGAAATTCTTCTTTTTAAACAGGTTGAAAATTTTGTATGAAAGAGGTCCTGTAAATGGTATGACTGCATGCTTCGATAATTTTGTGCCCTTCACAATTGTTTTAGACCTTTTTACTGCACAAATTTACTGTCCTGAATTCATGATTTTATTTTCTAATAATTATACTAAACTTACCCATATTATGCTGGTTTGGGTGGCATGATTTGTTGCTAATGTAATATTCTGTAGTTATTGGCTTACAAAAATGTCAAGTTGATATTTGTTATTTATGTTGGACACTGTAAGGTCTAGTAAGTTAACGTTAGTGTTTATTTCATTTTCGACAGTGAATTTCAAAATGGTTCAAATGGCTCTGAGTACTATGGGACTTAACTTCTGAGGACATCAGCCCCCTAGAATTTAGAACTGCTTAAACCTAACTAACCTAATGACATCACACACAACCATGTCCGAGGCAGGATTCAAACTTGCGACGGTAGCGGTCGCGCGGTTCCAGACTGAAGCTCCTAGAACCGCTCGGTCATACGGCCAGCGACAGTGAATTTAATGTTGTTATGTAGTTTGCGTCTCATCTTAAAGCTAGGACATCAACTTCGCTGTTATTACTATCAAACCTCAAGAAAGTGTCATTTTACTGTTTATCTGATTGTTGAATGAGAAGTACTTTGGTCCCAGATAGTTAATATAAATATAAGTTAGTAATCCATGAAAATTGCTCCTAGCTGCAAGTCCTTCGTTTTGCTTATAGACTTTATTATTGATTTTAAAATTCACAGCAAAAACACACGGTGATTTCGTCACACAGACCTACACGGCACCTAAATTTTCACTAAATTTCACGTCTTACTAACTTTAAAATATTTTGATGAACGCTTCGATAGAAATGAAAATAACTAAATCTCGTAAATGTTACCGATCACAAAAAAAACTTTCGTCTATTCTAGTGCAACAAACCAATAACGAATGCAAAACAAATCGCCCTTAATAAAGTAAGGAAATCTGTAACAACCATCAGAAGATGGATTTGTAAGATTTCATTCAAATCAACCTTTTTCGAACTATACCTGTGGCTCGTTGCTGTTTGAAATTAAAATATTTTAGTTTTAATTTATGTAGAATACAGTCACAGCTCACTGCTTCAGTTCTTCTACTGCAGCGGTAGCAGCGAGTTTGCCCCTTTTAAGGTCGCCCTCCTTCTGTATATTACTTTGGATGCTCCACTACTCTGGCCCTTGATGCATTTATGATATTTGTGATATACATGATTTTCCTGTTAGATCACTTCTTCATTCCTTTAGTATTGCACACAGCAAACAATTCGAGTACCTCTATGTGCGTGCATCTTTCAAACTGAAGTGAAATAACACTGTTTCACAGCTCAGATCATTGGCGGTAGAAAAATGCCCAGATTACGTGATTCGTTGCTGCAGCTCCGTCGGCGTAAGAAAAGGCGAGAAGTGGTGATGGTGGGTGGGAAGAATTTATGTACAAGGACAGAGGTACATACAGCCCGTCCATACGAAGTATTCCCCGACCATGGTGGACAACACTGGCGACAACACGACTGTACCTCGACAGTTGCCTGCAAAAGCAACAATACTGCTGCTCCAAACAGTGTTGTTGCCATGTACTGCAGCGATATTATTGTGACAACACATTGTTGTAAAATTTGGTCCTTTCTGAGAGACTCGGAAGCGGAAAGTATGCGTTTCTGCAGTATTGTGATCTCAGTTTTTGTCTGACTGCATGGCTCATGTACAAAACATTATGAAGCACCACTGTCTGCTGAACAGGCATACAGGGGAGAAAACTGAGAGACAAACCTGTTTAATAGCAGCATCACTCCACATTTGGTACAGCTAATAAGGGCACTGCAACAGGCTGCTGACTCTTTGCTTTTCTGGACTATTTCCAGTTCTACTGTAGCCCACATAGTTACGCCAGAGATACTGATTCCATCCCAGGATTCCACGAGCGCTCGGCTGTCTGTAATGTCACACACCGTTTGTCCATTGTCCACAAACAGCATATGCATCTTTCCTATAGGCTCATTCCCAGTCACTGGCGCCATCCATACCTCCTAGTTCATCAACAACACACATCTTTCCCCACCAGCCGCCAGTGGGAAAAGGCCACCGTGCCGTTTCTCGTTTCGCTCCCAAATGATGAAAGCTTCTTCCTGTCTACCCCAGAGTCCTCCTCAACATCTTGAGAATCATTAAACGATTGTTGCTTGTACATGTTACACTCCAATGTGAAGTTCTAGGTGCCAGTAAATGAGAACACCTTGAGCACAAGGCTGGAAGCGCATCTGTACTCCGAAAGCCACCTTACGGTGTGTGGGGGAGAGTACTTCGGTTAGCACTTCCCCCTTTCCTGCTCCATTCGAGAGTGAAATTACTGCCCTTGCTATGAACCCTAACACCTCCGATGCGTACTTTGTGAGAAATGACCTTATAAACACTTCATGGACAAAAGAGTACAGGTTGGTACTAAACTAGCCCCATGTCACATGACTTCTATCCCAGTGAGCACATCTAGATCTCCATCGAACGACATGCTGGCGACTGGAACCCAAATCTACCCATTCTCGGTGAGGTTTATAGCGGCGGTAGAACGAAAAAGGATTATGACTTCTCCAACGGTACCGACATGACTTCACCAACGTCATAACATCGATTGTCCATGACTCTTTGGTGTAAGCTGAGGGAATTCAGGTTTTTCCTTCTTCTAGTCACTTCCTAGACCGTGTAGTGCTTGCATGTGGGTGAGATTATTAACTGTTATTTAATTGTTTCATATTAACGTCACAGATATTTTATTCGAAGTGCATAAGACATTTCGTAAGTGCAAAATCGTGAAACAGCTTATGAGAAGTAGAGAGTGTTTATTCGTCTGCAACTACATACATTATGAAAATGTAAACACACATTTTTCGTACGTGATTCATTGTTGGTTTACAGAATGTCATGTCAAATCAAGATGGAGTCAGCAACGTATCATCCGTCTATCTCTGTATATTTTTTTCTGTCGAGTTGTAACCTCCCCCTCACTTATCGACCTTAATGACAGTGAAAAATTAAACCGCGTTTACCTAATGGAAATTTGGGAAAAGCAATCGTCACCGAAGTTAATCTGTCGGTAAAGAGGGAGGAAAGGGTTACATCTAAATGAAAGGAAAAATGCAAATGAAACTGGTGGAAATTAATTTTGAAAAGGGGGTAAAGTTAATAAAGAAAGTAAATGTGTGGTCGTCACGTTAACAATTAATTGGCGCTAATTAGATATTTGAGATTTGGGGGAAATTACGGTCGCCAGTCCTAAGGACAATTACTATAGTAACTGAAAAAGAAAGGTTATTACACATATAATTAGCACTAGAAGCGTGACAACTGAAGGTTGACACGTGTAGTGTGAAAACTGAAAGTTTGTCAGAAGTAATAAATTTCGCTACACACTGACTTAATTTAGCAAAAGAATTAATAAAACCGGAAAATCGAAAGTTAATTTAGTGACTAAAGTTAATAGTGAGCTTTCTTTCTGAAGCACATCAAAATTCAGTAAGATACGGTTAGTCTTGGACTACCTCAACAATCATTTCAAAAGCTCCTTGAATCTACGCAATTTAGAAATAAGAGATTTAACTTTGAACTTGAATTAAACGATTCTGAACAATTAACAATAGTAAAATTTAGTACGTACCAAGCTGAGCTGCAGTCACAGGTCAGCTAAAAATACGGTAACAAAACTCGCACTCATAATTTGTGCTTGTGTAATCTAAATATTGTAGCCAGCTATGAATACCTTAACTGAACTTTGAAATTAAAGCAGTGAAATCGAATGATGCTGGCGTTTGAATTTCAACGACACTCGGGTTCATTCCGGAAAAGGAAGGGACCCTGCTTGGTAATGCAATTGGGACAATGAGCAACAAAGGTTCATGCTACGTTGCTGTAATTTTGTGAACAGTTTGAAAAGCTGAGGTCTGCCATACAGTTCTAAAACTTTATGTGCTTCCAGTCTTCCTTGTTGGTTGATTGAAGGTTTGAAGCCGTCGATCGAGGAGATGGTGACAGTCACTCATTGTCTGCCGTCGCTGTTGCAGAAGCTGGATGTTGGCGCGCCTTCTTCTCGACACGGTCACCAGGCGGACGGGCTCTTGATGTGCGCCAGCTAATGCTTCCCGTTCGCGACACCGTGTCAGAAACTACCATAGCAAGTCGAGCGCAATTACATGCTGCCCAACCCCGAAAGCGCGGCAACTCGCGGGAGCGTCACACAACACACCTACTCCACTACACTACCCCAGCCAGACTCCCTCTCTGCCCGCGCTCCACGCGACAGAGTTAACACTCCCAAAGATCCTCAACACTCGATTCTCCAAACGACCTATCGACGTATTCGTTCGGTAGCATAGTTTTCCCTAGGCCAGACCCAGCGTATAAATACAAATAATATTCACAAAACAAATCAACATTAATGCATATATATATATATATATATATATGTATATATATATATACCAAGAACCTTTCTCACAACCTGTAATACAATATTTTCCTAATATATGTTAAACTTCATTCTTGACTCATGTTTCATACCTTAATATATATTACGATGTTCATTGTCCCCAGGCCGTCTTCTGAAGAAGATAGATTTATATCTATTGAAACCTAGGTAAAGATTACTTTATCCTTTGCAACTGGTCGGCTGCTCTTAGTCTGATATATATATATATATATATATATATATATATATATATATATATATACAAACAGTAAAACAATTACAACATATAAAGAGACAGAAATGTCATATCTTGAGGTAACAAAACAAGGAAAAAAAATTATAGTACAATAGATGGAAATAGGAGGATATGCATTTCAGCGTTACAAAGTAAGCGGCATTTAGGAGCTGTAAACAAATTCACTGTACCGTCTCTTGCGACTGAGTAATGGGAGAAATAAAAAGCGTTGAATAAAAATTATAACGGCTGAACAAACGTGTGTGATTGTTTGCTACAGTTGTGTCTGGGTGACGGCAACACACCGGTCCCTTAACCGATTACTGTTCTATTGTTGCCTGGTAATTGAATTTCAGGCAGGATACGATTGAAGAAATAAAAATGGTCTGAATATTACTGTGATTACAGTCAACTGAACAAATTGTGTATATCTGACGTTCTAAATGCTTTGCGTGCAACGACTAAATTATCTTCGCCGCCCTCTTAACCACCGTTTATCGTTTGATTGAAAGGAACAATACTACGGAAAAGTAGTTTGAAATTGTGTTCACTCGTGGTGTTGTGTGAAAATCAGCACTACACTATTAAACTCACTGAGGGAAACATTACGAGCCGGCCAACTCATAGCCAACTTTACTAAGTCTTCAACACTGCGCAGCAGTTCTAAGACCGTAAAATCGGCTGTAGAAAACCTTTCTAAGACCACAAGCAGAGAACGATATTTCAGAAGTCCCTCGACGTATGGTACGAAATATTTTAAACGCCTTTAATAGCGACTTTTCTCACAGGGCCTTCTGCTACTACCACATGGAACTCACCGTGGCCATTATGTTCAAGGCTCTTATATAGTCGTCAAGCTGCTGTCCTAAAATTCATAAAAATGCAATAACGTGTATATAACTACTGAAACTATACAGGTAAATATAATATAATGTTATTACGAAGACACACTTGCCTCTGAGTCTCTGGATATGTTACTGTAATCTAATTTCATTGCTTCTCGTCCGTCACTCGAGGACTTTACAATGAATAAGACTAATATTAAACTTGTTTCTACCGTTCGTTTTATCCATCAAATGTGGTAAAATTACACATCTTTTTCTTGGGTCCCTAAGTTTTCGATTTATTTGTATATTGTTGTGGACTGGCAAGACAGCCAATCCACAATGACGGGAAGCTGAAAGGCATGCGCTTAAGCTCACGCAGTATGGCGTGAGGTCTGGAACAGGACAAGGTCTTTATAGTAGCAAAAATAGTACGTAGCTTTTGGAATACTTAACTTTAATCCATAATTGGTGAACATCGGTCTGACGGTACATGCATCATAAGATAAATAGCAATTGATAATGGCGCCTTGCTAGGTCGTAGCAAATGACGTAGCTGAAGGCTATGCTAACTATCGTCTCGGCAAATGAGAGCGTAATTTGTCAGTGAACCGTCGCTAGCAAAGTCGGCTGTACAACTGGGGCGAGTGCTAGGAAGTCTCTCTAGACCTGCCGTGTGGCGGCGCTCGGTCTGCAATCACTGATAGTGGCGACACGCGGGTCCGACGTATACTAACGGACCGCGGCCGATTTAAAGGCTACCACCTAGCAAGTGTGGTGTCTGGCGGTGACACCACATATATCATTGTGACAAATGTTTAAATCAGTGATATCCTCATTTAACCATTCACAAGAACAGTGCGCATGGGCGTACCCAGCGAGGGGCAGAAGATATTCGCAGTTTTTCACTAGTTTACTGTTTTATTTAATAAGAAATGCTGCATGTATTCTCGGATTGTACAAGTGCATTCTTGTATTTAAAATGTTTATTAAAAGCAGTTTTTCACTGGCTTACTGGTTTATTTAATAAGAAGTGCTGTATGTTGTCTCAAGTCCTTGTTTCCTGAGTCTAGTATGACCGCCCCCCCCCCCTCCCCCCTCTAGTTCAGATCGTGGGTATGCCCTTGACAGTGCGTATACAGATAATTATTCTGTTTATTAATCCCATACATAGGCTACACTGATTCATTGTTTTTTCTATTTTTTGTTTTCACTTAAACAGCTTGTTTATCATGTAAAGTGAAATTGAAGCTCATTGTTAAAAAAAAGTTTGTGTAATCAAACAAACTGGTACTGTGTCTTTAGAGCGCTCTGCAGCGCCACAAGTCGTTACTTTAAACAAATATGCAGTCCTCCACGGCCGTAGTCGCTGATGATAAAAATATTCTGAGCCGTTTGGCCTTGTCATTTTCCGCTTCAAATTCCTTCATTGTTTTTGTTGTGCTAAATAATTTTGAAAAACAATATGACCCTGTACAAAGAATTAAAAATTTTACCATCACGTTGCTACTTTTCTTCTTATGGTCACTTAAAGCGTTTTTAAGTTGTTTATTTTTAAGTACCAAAGGCAAATAAACATCTTTGTTCCCCTGAAACGGGAACTCACAAGAGAATTTCACACACGATAAACTTTCACTTTACTTGCTGTTCTCGCTGTATCTGCGATGTAACTCGTGGTGCATACGTCTCGGTACTAACTGCAACCCAGGTTTCTTCTCTACAGAACATGAAAGCTACAACGCGCTACTTACTTAAAAACTGTATCCGTATATGTCCACACTATCGCCGTATCGCGCCATACACCAAACCAGAACGCGTTTGATCACAACTGTGATTTTATACTTATTGTAAACCAGACTAAACATTAAATGTTAAATGGAATGAGGCTCGCCTTTTTAATTTCTATTTCTACTACTTTTTTCCAAAAGACTGAAGATATACTGCTGGTCGTTAAAATTACACCTTCTGGAAATACAGCAAAAAAATAATTTTTATGGTTGTACATTATAATATGAACAATACTTTATTACATTTTTAGTAATTTCGGGTAAACAATTCTTGATTAAATTTTTAGTGGTTTTGGGGTATAGAGGATGTGAGTTGTGTAAGTGCTGACATTTCTGTTGGTGACTGAGGACAGTATACTGAACAATATAACATCGTTATTTACTACAGCGGCATTTCAATAATTAAGCTATTAGGAATAGTAAGTTTTTAGGTGGCTTAGTAGCTCAAAGCACACGTGGCAGGAGCAGGTTATTAATATCTGTTTTCCCCTGGACAGCTGATGAAGTGATGAAATGCGGCAAGTGGACGCAAAACGGTGGTTTATACTGACAGATGTGCTCCAGTTGGTGGTGGATTTTGACCATGCAGAAAACATCAGGTCATAAAATCTGACACATTGTTTGGAAAAAAGGAACAAAAAAAACTGATGTGTGTACATGGTAAGGTGTCACATTTAAAAATATCTGCGCTTGTGCCTGTTACACCCTGCATTAAGTGCTACAGGTCTGGCAGCAACAACAGCTCTTGTCGGGATGGTTATGGAGTTGAACTGAGTTTGAATGAGTGATAGCCATCTGTAATTTTATTCTGCTTCAGCTTTCAAGGCTGAAGACTGTAACCTGCTAATCTCTCTGCAACCTATCACCACATCTTTTCAGTGTGTGAGAGATCGGGCGACGCCTTGGTCTACGCATATGTATCTAGGTAGGTCAGGACAACAACGGTGACAAGAGTCTGGCGTTAAGTTGCTGGAAAACATCACAAAACCTCGACGATACTCCACAGCAACTGGCTTTAACATTCCAAAAATGGGACAGTTAGACAGTAGCTGTGAGAATGACCAGTTATGCCAATCAGTGGTGACGGTGCTGTGTACCCATTGCCAGCCGTACCACTATGACAGATTTTGAGACCGTATGACAACACATCTGGCAACATTCTTCCTCCATTATGGACTGTGCGGATGGTCCCGGCGGAGGTTCGAGTCCTCCCTCGGGCATGGGTGTGTGCCTTTTTGTCCTTAGGATAATTTAGGTTAAGTAGTGTGTAAGCTTAGGGACTGATGACCTTAGCAGTTAGGTCCCATAAGATTTCACACACATTTGAACATTTTTTGATTCTTCCTCCTCAGCTCCTCCACATATGGCTATGTCCTATATGATGCTGCACGCACTGTCGGGATTCTCTGAAGTGATGACATGGCAACATTGCTTTGTGCAGTGTTGTAGGACGCACCATTGTCAGCACGCCTCTGTCTGCTTTCGTGACAATGGGCGGCGCAGCAGAGGTCGCCGCGCTGACTCCTTGGTGCTCCAGGGTGCTCCTTGGTGCTGAGTTGATTGTTGTCTTGCTCCAAACAGACCGATTTCCTGACTCACGGTAAATGATGTCGCTGTACGATCCTGAGTGGGGCGACTGAGGTTCTATACGGCACTGAACATCATCCTGCTGAGACCATCGATGTCGTATTCTCACGACAGTCATGAGAGTCCAGCCAACTAGAGCGGCATTATCGTTGAACGACAGACTAAGGTTTCTATATGCCACTATCATGCTGGCTTCATTATCCGACACTCCCAGTTCAAAAAACGTCAGAGAACATTCTGGGCCTTTATCAGAACTGTCAAAACTCCATCCTCCCCTCTTCCCACCCCTGTGGTGGTTTGATCTTCTTGATGTCGAGTAACCTTCTTATTTAGCCAGCAGTATGCATTTAAGGCAATGTACCTGCTATACGTCAGATCGGGAGCTACACTCACGCAGATCCGATCTCACATGCATCCGAAGATAATTCAGTGATTACACCCGTATTCTTGTCCACTGTCGCCGCCTGAATGTGGGCGTTAGTTCTGTTGTGTACCAAGCAAAGATTTATTTTCAAAATTAGTTTTAAAGTTAGTCACAAACAAAAGCGTTAATTTTTTTCATTGCTTTCCCACCCCAGGGATCAGGCTTAAATGCACTACTTTTACGAGCCGTGTATTCGGCTAGTCGCAGTATTTTTGTTCTTTTTTAGAAAAAACCTTATCTAGCATATCGTCACTTTCTTTACAAACACTGACTCTCTTATCCAAAATATTGTTAACTAACGGAAGATAGATGAAATTTTAAAAAATTGCGCTTTTGATTTATAATCCGCGTAATTTGATTTCTCCAGAGATTATAACTATCTGCACGCAGTTGAATGATATACTCTTTGATACATAATATCCACTTTTGAAATTATTTACAAATTTGCCTTGAAATTAAGCACTCACTTCACTGAAACCTTCTGAATAGTCTAAATAACGAGTATTTTATTATAAGTTGTCATCTCTATCCTATCTCCAATCACAAATCGGATTAACGAAGCCCTTGCGTAAGTTTTTATCAACGAGTGTTCTCTTATGCGTTAGCGTCAATAGGAGTCTCGTCTTTAGTTAGCCATTGTCTTAAATTGGCGTTTCTCTTCACAGTACCGTTATTTCAAATATCGTCTTTTCAAAAATATCAAAGTAAATCAGAAACCAATATCTTTAAATAAATGTCAACATTTCGTGAAAGTTTTATCGCAACACTGTGTACAGCGTCTTGCAGACTAACATAGACGTGGAACGAACTAGACGCTCCTGGCATGTTCCTCATTCATCTGGCCGTTGACTTGCTGGCAATTAAATCCGGTGGCGCTATCTGCTCTCTCGGATCTGAAGACTGATGTCGCTTCCAATTTCTTGCCACGCCTGTCCTGGAACAAAGAAACAACACCTCTTTTTAGTTACTTGCAAACAGCAGAAATTACATTATCATGACATCGTAAGTAATAATTACATTGGAACATGAACTGGATTCACAACAGTCGTTGCTGCAGGAAAACTGGTAAGGATATGAGTTAATATTTCGTGTAACTTTACTCCTAGACAAAAAAATCCTTTCTACGCATGTTTCAAAAACTTTAATTTTGTAAACACGCTTAATAACAATGAATCACAAGGAAGTCAGATTTGGTACAAGAATTAGCAATGATTATTACAGTTTTCGAGGTTTTACCATTTGTCAGTTTCGTTCGCACTACAGTAACAATAGAGTACATAATACAGAAGTCTTACAACATCAACTTATTTAACTACGCAGCCGAAAACGAATGGCATATTACGCGGGTTTCAATGTAGATGAACATTTATAACTATCGACAGACACAGTTCAGTAACAACTCCAGTAATCTTAGCAGTCAGTCACAGAGGAATTGTCGTGAAATCCTTTTTATTTGTCCAGCAGATCGCGTCAACCAAGACTTGGGACAAGCGAAGGTACAGGTTGTGTGAGATATTTTCGGTAGAGGCCGTCTCTTTATTATGCCTCCTGGACGAAATGGTACTCGAGAACAGTGCGTCTTTATTGTCTCGTGCCGGCCGAAGTGGCCGTGCGGTTAAAGGCGCTGCAGTCTGGAACCGCAAGACCGCTACGGCCGCAGGTTCGAATCCTGCCTCGGGCATGGATGTTTGTGATGTCCTTAGGTTAGTTAGGTTTAACTAGTTCTAGGGGACTAATGACCTCAGCAGTTGAGTCCCATAGTGCTCAGAGACATTTGAACCATTTTTATAGTCTCGTGAGGAGAGGCAGGAGATTGTAAAACGAGCGATAGGACCACTCACGTAGCTCTCCACTTAGTTCTTTATCCGTCTTTGTTTCTTGGCTCTTTTCTGAATTGGTTTAGAGCCCCTTCTATGTCCGCGCTCTTAGCGGGAGTCTACCGTGCCAAGCCCTCGGTACGGCCCTGCCTGTCGTGCTTCTTATACAAAGCGTACCACGATCTTCGAACGCTCTACCAGCTTGGTGTTATACTCGGTCCACGAGCGCTAGGACACACCATCTCCGAGGTAGCGATGAAGTGGGGATTTTCCCGTACGACCATTTCACGAGAGTAGCGTGAATATCAGGAATCAGGTAAAACAACAAATCTCCGACATCGCTGCGGCCGGAAAAATATGCTGCAAGGACGGCACCAACGACGGCTGAAGAGAATGGTTCAACGCGAAAGAAGTGCAATCCTTGCACAAATTGCTGCAGATTTCAATGCTGGACCATCAATAAGTGTCAGCGTGCGGATCATTCAAAGAACATCATCGATATAGGCTATCGAAGTCGAAGGCCCACTCGTGTAGCATTCATGACTGCATGACACAAAGCTTTACGCCTCGCCTGGGTCCGTCAACACTGACATTGGACTGGAAACATGTTGCCTAGTCGGACGAGTCTCGATTCAATATGTATCGAGCGGTTGGACGTGTACAGGTTTGGAGACAACCTCACGAATCCATGGACCCTACATGACAGCAGGCTACAAGCTGGTGCAGGCTGTGTAATGGTGTGGGGCTTGTGTAATGGAGTGATATGAGATCCCTGACACGTCTAGATAAGACTCTGACTGGTGACACATGCCTATGCATCCTGTCTGATTACCTGCATCCGTTAGTGTCCATTGTGCATTCCGCTGGATTTGGACAGTTCCAGAAGGACAATGCGACACCTCACAAGTCCAAAATTGCTACAGACTGGCTCCCCAGACATGAACATTATTGGGCATATCCGAGATGCGTTGCTACGTACTGTTCAGAAGAGATCTCCACCACCTCGTACTCTTAGGGATTTATGGACAGCGTGTAACACTTATATCGATTAGAAGTAGGTTTACATTAGGTAACTATGTATCTGTAATTACCAAATGTGTATTATTTGTTGATTAAGAGCATTGATTTGTGACAGGAAATTTAAAGTATTCTAATGTATATACGGAAAAAAGCTATATGATGTTTAAAATAACAATATTTTATAATTCATCGTACGTGTATATTGAGAAGAAAAACATTGTATATTGGAAACTTCTTCATGCTTAGGGCACTTGTATTGTAAAATGTAAAAGATGTAGGGAAGTCCCTCCGCAACGTAAGTGTCTCGGCGCGATGTAGATGGTGGTTTTGGCGCTCGAACTGGGCGGATACTTGGTGGGAACGATAGTCAGTCAGTGTCTAGCCGTTGCACGGTATACATCGAGGGTGCCAAGGGAGGCAATCGGAAGCCGCTTTGCAAGGAATTTTGCCTCGGATGTGGATTTGGCTGTCGCATGGTACTCTCGGCAATAAGGAATGGTTTTAACACATTAAAAATCCGTCACCAAGAAGAAACTGTATAGAGCATTCAGACATCAAGAGCCGTGAGTACAGTTAGCCGCCACGTCGCTTGCCACCACTACGTCGCCACTGCTCCACCAACTTCATGCATACAGATATGTATCAGAGCATGGACCAGTTAATTTGTGTGAGTGCTTTTAATAATAATCCAAGTGCTATAAATCTGTGTTTAGAACCCTAACTTCATCCTGATCATGAACCTATGCAGGATCCCCCCAAAGTGCTCAGAAATCCGAGTATCTTATTTCAAATGAACCAGTGATATATTCATGTTTGTTAAAAGTGCAAGAATTAGCAAGAGTTGAAGTTAGAAGGTTGCCAAAATGATCTCAGTTTATTGCAAAGAATCGTTTTGCAAAAATTCAGTGCAGGACTGTGTAAATGTATTATCTAAAATACCTGCTTCACAGGTGATGAAACAGGCACATAAGTTAAACTTATTTGAAACATAATTTAGCCTTGATTACTATCATGAACGATGTTCTAACTTACTTGAGCTCTGCGATAAATAATTTGCATTGGAAAGTAAAACCTTACACTATTTGAAGTGAAACTAAGAATTCAATTTAGTTGAACTGAATTTTGCTACTAAAATAATCATAGAGTTTGACTAGTGATACAATATCAGTTTATGGGTCCCCTACATATTCTTCTCATATTAGAAAGATAATTGGAATATTATTGCTACTAAGGATATCTGATATATTTCTTTAAGTGGGAGTATAAACAGTGTAATTGTGATATTATTTGTTTTTTATATATTTTTATTACTGGTTGTTGTATGTCATTTAAGTTAGAAGCCCCCCCCATGCCCAACTTTAGTTCGGTGCTTCCAGCAGTAACATCTCAGTACTGAGTCACGTAATAATCGTGATTGTAACTGTTATTATTATGAGCTGGGAACAAATTTGCTTTTCATGATTACTAGTTTTCGCATTATTGGTTACTGCTACCTAGAGCTCCGAGTCCTCTGTGTCCCTATGTAACCTGTGTGCTATTCAAAGGGAATCGTAATGGAAGTCACTTCAACAACTAATATTCAATTTTCTTAAACATATATTTTAAAATTAATGTGCGTAATTGGGCTGGAAACCGTTCGATTTTTCATTCTTCTATGAATTTTACTACTTGCATTAACCCGAAAGTTAAAGCTTGTTTAGATTTTCTATTAATTGCACTGTATTCAAAATTACAGTCCGATACCTTCATTTATTAGGCAAACAGAGGGTCAAAATTTCACAAATCCTTGAGTAACGGCAGGCTAGTGTTTTAAGCCCTGCAGGATTCATGGTGTCAATTCTCTACAGCACTAGTACAGACACTAGTCGAGTCTATGCCACATCGTGTCGCGAAACTTCTACGTGCTCGTGGAGGCCCTAGAGCATATTAGGCGCGTGTACCAGTTTCTTTGGCTCTCTAGTGCCGATAAAATGGAGCCAAATGACCTAACTCAGGTGTCACCGTTGCGTCCACAGACATGTACAGACACGCACAAAAGTGATGCAGTTAGCATGCATTGATCAGGTCGATGCAATTTTGAGGATCCAGTACACAATTAAACATGCCATTCGGAGTGCTTTGTGTCACTTAGTTACTTTGTCTTACATATTTACAATTTTTCATTGTAATTATATACCGCCAGAAAAATAATGCAAGATCCTTAATCAAAAGGTCGTTTTATTAGTAGGTGGGGTGGCAGGTACCTGACGGTTGTACGAGTATATGATAAATTCAGACGAAATGAAACAAACGATTCAGAGTTAAGGGTGCCCAAACAATCGCACCATTATACAGTGTCCGCCCCCCCCCCCCCCTCCCCGGAAGCTTTTAATCTCGTTTGCGAACGACCATAAACTTGCCACATGGCGATTGCGATTTGTTGTCCTAAACATCTTACATCTTTTGCTGAGATTCGGCTATAATTTATGCACGTCCTGGAGAACAAGTAAATTCCCCCCCTCACCATGTCCTACACGTGTTTCATTGGCGGGAGATCTGGTGACATTGTTGGCCAGGGCAATTGTTGTACACCACGGAGCAGACGCACTCTTTAAGTGGACGTCCAGTGGCCTGCTATTAAAGCTCATCATCTTCCTGTCAAAGAAATGACATCACGGGGATAACAGCATGTGCAATGTAGCGCACACAGGTTGCTTTACCCTGCAGGAACACCATATGTGACCACGAGTTGTAAGTTTTAAGTATGGTACGGAACCAGTGTGTCGTGGGCGAATGTTCCCAGCACTGGGCAGCTCACCAGGTATACGCCAACAGGTGTACGTCCATCACTCTCATTCAGGTAGAACCCGCTCTCAACCCTGGCGACAGCAGAGCGCCATTCGAGTCTCCAGTCAACACTTTCACGACGCCAAAGTAGCTATGATTGGCGCTGTCGTCGTATCAAAGAAAGCCTTTGCAGATTCACATGTCTTCTTATTCCTGCTGCAATCAGACGGTTCCCAGCGGTCCCTAATGACACAGCAGGTCAAGTAAGTTATCATATCTTATCCCTGGATGAACTTTGGTCACCCACTGCTGCTCTCACAATTTTTGACGTGCGTTAGTACTATGCAGACGTCCAGAGCCAGGTCTATTGGTGTCGGAATGTTCCACAGACCACTGTTGAAACCAGCACAGATCATTGTTACATTGCGTCCAACACCTGCAGGATCAAATGCAATCCCATTTCGATGGCTAAAACTGTTCAAGACGAGTATGTACTCGTCGGTGAAGCGTGGTTGAACGCTACAAAGAATGTTAAAGACACTGTTCACCTCTAAACTTAGCAAAGGTACTGCCTGCAGAGATGGAGCAGAAGGGGCACAGACAGGACTCCTGAGCGCAATCTGATCGCCGATAACCATGACAAATGAATCATTAACACAAAAACCGTTCAGTATGCCATATTATATCCTGGTGCCACTGAAAACGGTCGCTGAGAGTCATGAAATTTTACTGACAGTGTATATGTGGTGAAATGGTGTTCAGCTCTCAAAGTCGAAACCTCACTCTATTACGGAAAAATAGTGTACTGAACTTTTTATTGGTGTAAAGTTGGGGGGAGGGGGGGGGTAAACAAGGGCCTGGGCACCACGTCTTTGTTGTTTTCACTGTATTCACGAATGGCACACGTTATACGCAACTTGCTACCACTATGATTGGGAGGGTACCACAGATCACATGCTACACGGTTATTTCTACTTAACAAACATGAATGGGTTTAGAACTACATCAAAAGGAGAACACACGTATGGTACCCTAATTTGCAATCTGCAGTGACAATTTCACACTGGCAAGAATTGCCAATACGAAATCCGCCAGAATGTTTGACTTTAGGTGACAGTAGTTCTGATTCTGATGGTACTAAGGAAGAATATGAATGAGCTAAAAGGAAACGACTAAAAGGATGGAATCTTCTGGAAAAAGAGTACAAAAACGTGTACTTATCGTAATCGACGTTCTCAGTTCAGAGGCTGTTTTTGTGAAGACAGTGGCCTTTTGCTTTGTAGTGATATTTCGTACTGAACGTAGCACAACTAAATGGCGCTTGTTAATGGATTACTCTGAAGTTAGTTCAAACGAAGTGCCTCTACAGAATAGCAACTATTTCCCACAAGAACCTGTGGCTCACTCTGCTAGTGTGAAATACACATATGAAAGCTTTACATTTTTGTTGAAACAGCTTCAATGTGTCGTATAGCAATAAGATATCTGTGGTTATTTGAAGGTAACTGCTGTTATTCTTGGTCTGCAGCTTGATTACACGAAGCTGGGGCCACTGTTGTTTTTCGTGACACTATGATAGCACGGACAGAAGAACACATTACATTAGAAAATAATGGCCTATACGCTAATCATAGTTCCCTGGATAGAGGAAAAATGAAGTATTACGCATTGTGTAATCCTGAAGAAGAGTATTTTGTCTCCGTTAAATCTCAAACTGGAAAAAATGAAGAATTTAATCAAATCCGTAGAGAGTACTCCCCGTCTCATAACACAAACAGATAAAAATTAAATATGACGCATTGTATAATCCTGCAGAAGTGTATTTGTCTCAGTTACATTTCAAACTAGGATAACTGAAGAATTTTATCAAAGCCATAGAGAGTATTCCTCGTTTCATAGCACAAAAGTTTCCGAAAATCAGGGAAGCAAAATTATTTAAAAAGGATTATTTGTAGGTCTCCATAAGCGATCACAAACGCGTGATTAAAACTTTAAATAACCATTGAATTCACTGGACAAAACAGCTTGGTAAGCATTCAAAAGAGTTACTGATTGTTTTCCGGAAAATCGTAAGGACTGAAAATTAGCGGGATATTGTTCTTAAAAGTACACTTCCTAGGTAGATTTCTTCTCAGAAATCTTGAACAGTGAGCAATGAGTATGGCGAATACTTTTATTAGGAGATTTCGGCTGTGTAAAAAGAGGCAAATATAGCCCTAATATGCTCGTCTGTTATTCCTGGACCACCAGAAGAGATGCTCCACATGTGAAATCTAGCATAAAATGGTCAGTTCTTACCATCCAGGTGAGCTACAATGTTTGAATAATATTGTAGTTAAGAATGTGGAATATATTACAGTTTCTCACATCATAAAGTACTGTCTCTCGTAAACATTGCATGATGGCGACAGAGCGATATCATAATTACATTACAAAGAAAAAAATACTGTCAGGATCACGTATTTTCCATTCTGAACGAAAAATGTTTCTTTTTTACTCCCTAGTGTAGTAATCTAATTTCAATTTTAGAAAATTACGCTGTACTGAAGACACAATTGTCAGATATTTACGTGTGTGATGTTTCCATGTATTAAAAGTATATTTACTTTTTTTCCAAACCAGTCACTCGCCTTGTTTGTATTAGGGATATCTGAAGAGTAATTCCAGCTTACACCATTCTTTCAGAATTCGACTTTGACCTCTTCTTTGAAAAATAAAGCTTACAACGGAAGAGTGTGGCTGGCGTTTTTTTCAACACGATGGAATTCAACGAACATGCTGCAGATGAATATTTAGCGGGGTAGGAGTTGGAAACAGTTGTTTCTGTGTATGGAGAACCGCAGAGCGGCAGCCCTTATTCAGAGCCGCTCCTGTACTTGCCGCACATAGCAGCAGCAGCAGCAGCAGCAGCAGCAGAGGCTGAGTTCCTTTCTTCCCCGGGCCGCCTTGCTGTCCCCGGATCACGTTCCACTTGTCCTGCCTGCGCCGCTCACCTCAGGGGTCTGATTGCGGGGACGTGACCTCCATGCCGAACTGCGTGTGTCCGTCTGGAGAGGGGCGAAGGAGCGCCATATCTCTGACGACCAGGTCGCTGAGCACGTGTTCCTCAACAAGAAACACAGTGCGCGCTCAAAACTGTGAACAACAGCCCGTACAAACATCGCCAGTACTTCGTATTGGTTCAAAATGGTTCAAATGGTTCTGAGCACTATGGGACTTAACATCTGTGGTCATCAGTCCCCTAGAACTTAAAACTACTTGAACCTAACTAACCTAAGGACATCACACACATCCATGCCCGAGGCAGGATTCGAACCTGCGACCGTAGCAGTCGTGCGGTTCCGGACTGCGCGCCTAGAACCGTTAGACCACAGCGGCCGGCCGTACTTCGTATTGTTCTGTATTAGTGCTGAAGGGCACATCTTTGTTTACTAACAATTTCGCCTGACGGTGTGCGTCTACATACAGCTAAATATTTCGCTTCCTCGGCAAGTTTGTGTGAATGTTTTTCTGTTATTTAAAATGTGTTACTGCACTGTCAAGCGAAAGAGAAATAAACATATAAAGCGGTTTCTGTCTTACTAACCGGAGAGAGTTATAACTGAGACAGAAAAATGGCGAAGTTGTCTTTGTTGATTGGTCTGCTGTGAGAGCGTCACAATATGAATGTGCTGTGGCATATGTTTTAAAATGTTGTCGGCAATTTCTATGCGTACATTCAGTTTCTGAGACGCGAGTGATATGTAATGGAAACAGTACATTCAGGAATAATTCTGAGTTGTGGTAACGGTGACTGGACACGTGTTAAATGGTGGTCGTCATTCACCACCGCCGCAATGAGACTGGCAGAGCGAACGAGCTTGCGCTCGGCTATTGCTGAAATACGCGCCCACAAATTCAGCTGAAACGTTGCTGATGTGACCGCGCACGCTAGTGTTTGGCCTCCGTGGGCAGTCGCCCGTCATTACTCACCCTCAAGTGATTAGAATCAACGTTGTGAACGACAGGAAGCTCTCCCCTTCACTGCATGAAATGTCTAAATCTGTTGCTTAATACACCAGAAATTTTCGTCTGCTCAAAAGTAGTGCATTCACTGTCTTAGAAACTCTCTTTCCTTGTTTAACCATTACAACCTATAGTCGGTTCGCTGACTTCACAGTTACCAAAATCTCCGTTCCTTTCATTTTTTACGTCTCTTCATTGGTGCGAAATTTTATATTAGTATTATTAATGAAGTCACATATATTCTCACGAACGATAAACAATAACATGACTTCGTCTTTATGCCTTTTCGTTGCATATCTATGTGTGTTGGGGAAATGCGTTTCTACCGGAACATTATTTTATTTCGAAATACGAGTGGTTGGGGCGACTCCGTTAATGTATCTAGCTGCCTGAAATCAGTATTCAGGGTGCAGGCCTTTCATTGGAGAAAGATGGAAACAGATATTTGTATCTCACAGCGTGATTGTGAAGTGTGCTACGCATCTTCTTATGTGTCAATGGATGAGGCAATGCCATCATGTGGTACAGGCTTCATGAAAATCTGCTGAATTCTGGCACAGCAGCCACTAATGAAGGTAAAATCTAGAACAAGCAATACTACCAACATTAGCAACGTCACTAACCGATATTTTCTGTGGAATATATGCATTTACTAAACTGCACAGCCTTTCAAATATAAAACAGTGAAATAAAACGTGGTTTTCTGCACTAGAGAGACAAAGAAACTGGTACACTTGCCTAACATCGTGTAGGGCCCACGCGAGCTCGCAGAAGTGCCACAACACAACGAGGCACCGACTAGACTAATATCTGAAGCTGTAATGGAGGGAATTTACGCCATGAATCCTGCAGGGCTGTCCATAAATCCGTGTGAGTACAAGAAGGTGGAGATCTCTTCTGAACAGCTAGTCCCAAGGCTGCCCATTTATGCTCAATAATGTCCATGTCTGGAGAGTTTGGTGGCCAACAGAAGTGTTTAAACTCAGAAGTGTGTCCCTGGAGCCGCTCTGTAGCAATTCTGGACGTGTGGGGTGTCGCATTGTCCTGCTGGAATTGCCCAAGTAGCCGGCCGGTGTGGCCGTGCGGTTCTAGGCGCTTCAGTCTGGAACCGCGTGACCGCTACGGTCGCAGGTTCGAATCCTGCCTCGGACATGGATGTGTGTGATGTCCTTAGGTTAATTAGGTTTAAGTAGTTCTAAGTTCTAGGGGACTGATGACCACAGATGTTAAGTCCGATAGTGCTCAGAGCCATTTGAACCATTTGAACCAATTGCCCAAGTCCGTCGGAATGCACAACGGACACGAACAGATGCAAGTGGCCAGAAAGGATGCTTAAGTATGTGTCACCTGTCAGAGTCGTATCTAGACGTAACTGGCGTCCCATATCACTCGAACTGCACGCACACCGCGCCATTACAGAGCCTCCACCAACTTGAACAGTTCCCTGCTGACGTACAGCATTCATGGATTAATGAGGTTGTCCCCATACCCGTACGTGACCATCCGCTCGATACAATTTTAAATGAGACTCGTCCGAATAGGCAACATGTTTTCAGTCAGCCTGCCGTTGCGGCAGAGCGGTTCTAGGCGCTTCAGTCTGGAACCGCGCTGCTGCTGCGGTCGCAGGTTCGAATCCTGCCTCGGGTATGGATGTGTGTGCTGTCCATAGGTTAGTTAGGTTTAAGTAGTTCTAAGTCTATGGGACTGATGACGTCAGATATTAAGTCCCACAGTGCTTAGAACCACTTGTTTTCAGTCATCAACAGTCCAATGTCGGTTCAAAAAAACGGTTCAAATGGCTCTGAGCACTATGGAACATCTACGGTCATCAGTCCCCTAGATCTTAGAACTACTTAAACCTAACTAACCTAAGGACATCACACAACACCTAGTCATCACGAGGCAGAGAAAATCCCCAATGTAATGTTGACGGGCTCAGGCGAGGCGTAAAGCTTTGTGTCGTGCACTCATCAAGGGTACACGTGTGGGTCTTGGGCTCCGGAAGCCCATATCCATGATGTTTCCTTGAATGGTTCGCACGCTAACACTTGCTGATGACGCACCATTGAAATCAGCAGCAATCTGCGGAAGGGTTGCACTTCTCTCACGTTGAACGATTCTCTTCGGTCGTCGCAGCGACCTCGGACATTTAATGTTTTAGCTCAGTCCTGATATTCACGGTACACTCGTAAAATGGTCGTACGGGAAAATACCCACTTAACCGCTACCTCGGAGATGCTGTGTCCCATCGCTCGTGCACCGACTGTAACACCACATTCAGACTCACTTAAATCCTGGTAACCTGCCATTGTAGCAGCAGTAACCGATTTGACAACTGCGCCAGACATTTATTGTCTTATACACGCGTTGCCGACCGCAGCGCCGTATTCTGCCTGTTTACATATCTCTGTATTTGAGTACGCATGCCTGTACCAGTTTCTTTGGCGCTTCAGTGTATATACAGCGTGACAAATTGTGGATGTGGCAAGTAGGTGACACCTAATGACATGTAGAATGCTGCTCACACTGCGTTGCCATATAGTAACAACGGTGTGCAGCGAGCACTTGCGGTAAAAGTCAATTGTAAAAATTGAATGGCTTCGTCCGCGCGTCGAGAATTTCAGCATCATTTCAGTGTGAGGCGGCATAGTCGTGCTCTCTCGCCACATGCAGTCAACACCTGTGTCCACAATTTTGATTTCTTAAGAGGAACACAGCGCTCACTTCGACGTCACGCACGGTCTATGCAGCTGCGCCGTTCGAGTGTTCGACGAATACTGAAAGTTGGTTTAAAGTTCCATCCGTACAAGCTGCCGACCATTCGGCAACTTCGACATAACGATCTGCTACGCGTAGACGACATGGTGAACGCATATTAGCAGAAGAACACGACGACGAAATTTCATTAAGAACCTATGGATGTCGAAAGAAGATCAGATCCAATTCATTGGCTTTGTCGATAGACACAGTTCTCGCTATTGTTCTCAGCAAAACTCTCGTCAGCTAGACGACCGTCTACTGCACAGCATCAAGGTTACTGTGTGTTGCGCCATGTCATCGACTGGCGTTATAGGCCCCTACCGTTTTGAAGATGATGGAGGTGTAATTACTATGTTTGTTCGTTATACTTGCCAAGAGGGAAAGTTTACTTGAGCATGAATGTTGTGACTTGGCGAGACAGCCAAGCCACTACGAGGTAGCCGAAAGGCACGCTGGCGTGAGGTCTGGAACAGGTAAAGTAATTGAGACTAGCAAATAAAGTACGAAGCTGCTGCAATACTTAACTTTAATCGATAAATGGTGAACATCGCTCTTGACGGTACATGTTTTACAGCATCAATAGTAACTGGTAATGGCGCTTTGCTAGGTCGTAGCAAATGACGTAGCTGAAGGCTATGCTAACTATCGTCTCGGCAAATGAGAGCGTAATTTGTCAGTGAACCATCGCTAGCAAAGTCAAGTGTACAACTGGGGCGAGTGCTAGGAAGTCTCCCTAGACCTGCCGTGTGGCGGCGCTCGGTCTGCAATCACTGATAGTGGCGACACGCGGGTCCGACGTATGCTAACGGACCGCGGCCGATTTAAAGGCTACCACCTAGCAAGTGTGGTGTCTGGCGGTGACACCACAATGAACTGCCCCAGTTTACTTCCAGCAGTTGATTTCAACATGAAGAAGCAACAGGACATACGGCACAGATGTCGATCGGAGCTGTCCGACGTTTGTTTGGAAAACGTGTCGTTTCAAAGCACGTGGCATTGCATGGGTCTCAAGACAGCCTGAACTGACAGCGTGTGATTTTTTTCTTTGAAGGCGGCCTTAAGAGTGTGATTTACCACCCTCGACTGCTACCACCGAAGAACTTAAAGCAAGAATACGAAAGGAAATCTCCAGTATTCCCGCTGAAATGTTAGGTTGAGCCATGCATAACGTTCCTACCAGGCTGCAGGTGTGTTTGTGCCGAGGGGTAGCTCAACTGTCGCCCTTGATATTCAAGAAACAATAATGCTTCTGACATTCAGTAATGACATGCTCTGAACTGGCATGAATATACATTAACGTACTATAAATAAATACGTGTAAGGTAATTATGCTCATTCAGTAACCTCCGTTCTAGAATTGCCCGTTCTTTTCAGTCATCTCTATAAATCTCTATTCAATGATCAACCGGCACTAAAAGAGTATGTGGTAGTTTTACACGTAATTTTCCTTTACACGTCGTGTATTAAACACTGTTCATGTTGGCGACAAATACACATCAATTTAAAGAATCTTGCTACCGGATTCGTTCTCTGTGTATAAAGTGATTCGTGTCGTAGTGCAGGAAAATCTTTGATAATTGGCCCAGAGTGGAAGGTTTTCATACCCCAACGACGCCGTTCTGTGCTAGAAATGGATAGCTGTGATACATCAGAACAATTTTCAAGTTGAACGAAATTCTAAAGTCATATGAGAATTTTTACTCAGCACATTGTACTGTTTGAAATCGCACGTGTTTCTCGTTACAAATACCAAGCCGCATATATTTTGCTTATTTACAACACAACTTTCAATTGTTAATTCGAAACGTGGTCAGTCACATCTCTCTAGAGGAACATATAGCTTCCAGCGTCGTAGACAATGCTGTAAACCCAGATGTGACTGTACATTAATTTTGCATTACTTGCCAAGATGTTGTTTTGGTTTAAGCTTTGTGAACAGCGCTTCACGGAAGTTCTCATTAAGTGGCTAAGTCAACGTTACGACAGATCTTCAGTGCCTCGCCACAAAATTCGCCCCAAGGCAGGAGTTTTACCATCGATTCTGCCTAATTCCCCCAGCTGGCTGTCTTCCACGCTTCCTTTATGGTTGAGCAATGACGAGAAACGGAAACGCCAAAAAAACAGAAACGAAAACAAAGTATTGCTGCAAGTTTACAGACTCAGGCTCCATATGAGAAGTAGAGATATTTTGTAGAAAATATAGGTTGTCTTCTATGTTAGGATTCAATCAAGCTTCACAGCCTCTGCGTTATAATAAAATCAAAATCTTCCATCAATTTTGTGGTTATAGACACAAATATTCTTGCCATTTTGTGTTCATTTGTGGTGAATAGTGAACTCGAAATGTCACTGTCTTCAAGCAAAAGTCAAATAACAACACAGCGCTCAAGAAGGTTGTCTTTCGCTGTAAATTATGTGAACAATATAGGGAATGCTATTAATAGTTTGCCAATATTCACTAGGATGAACACTGAAATGATCATCCATTTCTCATCACATATTACTTCAAAAAGTTGCACAGGTTTTTAGTGACATTCAAAATTACTTCCATATTTGAGTAGTTAAGTTTAATACGTGTACAGAAAAGTCACTACGTATTTATTCCGAGTTTACTGGATTATGTAATATTTTTCAAAATTTTACCACATCCCTCCAAGTTCATAAGAAGATCACAGGTTCTTGTGGTTCCTGAGCCCAATACATGGCACGAAATCTGTTCTACCTATCAAAGTAATACTGCAAAAGAGCGACGAGATGACGCTTTCATATTCTACTACAAAGGTTTGGGTCTCTCAGGGAATCAGATTACATTGTTCCACTACTGATTAATGGAATTCACTTGGAACGTTATTTAGGTTTCACTGGTTGTAGCTTTTTTGGTGCCACTTGCAAGTAAAAAATGAGGGCACAGCTGTTCATGTGTTCATGTGTGGAGTTTGCTGTCTTCATACAAAGATGTGAACGGTGAATGACTGCTGAGTCGCATTAAGGAAACTATGTTTGTATTGCGTTCAGTACGTTGCAAAATCAAATACGTTTTACCTGATGACAATTCACTCAACAGATGGGCTACGTTGTGCTTTTCATCTCCTACTCACCTCTCTCTTGCTTACAGGCACTTTCGAGACGATACTCAGCCTCTCTTTTATGTGCTAGATTCTGTTCACACACTGAAGTGCATCAGAAACAACTGATTAGTCAAAAAGTATGCTGCTCAGACAGTTATGTATCACCAGTTACAATATGTTTCAGAAAATACGCAGCTGATTAGGGCCGAGTTCTGTGTAGCCAAAAAACTGCATGGTACAGAGTGTGCTTACCTGATAACACAGGATGCAACAGATGTAAGCGCAAATATTTGTGTTAGTGTCTGAGGACAGTGTACTCAAGTAGATAACATCATTTACCTCATTTTCAGACTAATAATTTGAGATATAACCGGTCGTATGTTTTTAGGTTCTTAGTACCTGTAAGTATGTGTCGTGCGGCAAGAATACGTCATTAATTCTATTTCCGCCTGGGACGGCCGATCAGGTGTTGAAGTGTTCACGTATGGGTGCAAAACATGTAGTCCACACTGACAGGCGTAGTCCACTTAGTAGTGCATTTACTTTATAATAATTGGAACATGGTGGTAAATTACAAATCCAAACTCTTCTGGCAGAAACACTAATTTCAAGGCTGAGTTCCGGCAGCCACTCTACAATGCATGTAATGAAAATTTGAGATTATTAGAATTTTTAAAATCATTGTTAGAGCCTTGGAAACATTTTGCTTATAGTACAGTTACATTATGCAACAGCCGGCCGAAGTGGCCGAGCGGTTCTAGAAGCTTCAGTCTGGAACCGCGCGACCGCTTCGGTCGCAGGTCGGAATCCTTCTTCGGGCATGGATGTGTGTGATGTCCTTGGGTTAGTTAGGTTTAAGTAGTTCTAAGTTGTAGGGGACTGATGACCTCAGATGTCAAGTCCCATAGTGCTCAGAGCCATCAGAACCATTTTAGCTATATTGCTCCATTTCGGTTGTGCCGTTAACGGTTCAACTAAAAAATGAGGTAAGCTCCTACTTCTCTGGTCGCATTTTAAATTTTGCAATGCTGCAACTGGCATATAAATTATAAAACCATACAATCTCATAAAACACTGTATAATTACGCGCACTGTACCATCTAAGGAAAGCATGAGTTCTTTCTGACAACTTCAGTTTGTACCACATGCAGTCATGATGTAAACAACTCCGTTTTGAAGGCTTTTAATGGAGAAAATGTGTGCGTTTGCCATATGCAAAAGTGGCTGCTGCAGCCTTCCTACGATGACGTCACCGCCGTGCCGTCGGGGATGCTAGGGCCTATTTGAGAAGATGTTGGTTCAAGACGATGAAACAGCTTGTAAAACTTTTCTTTTAAATTCAGCTGGCCATTTTGATTAGAATACGTCCTCATTAAACATACTTCTAAGCTATTTCATTTTTTTAACAAACATTTACGTACTTACGTGACGGCAAGAGTTAAGAAATTTTGTAATGAACACTATGGTAATGTATCAGATATTTCCGTGTCTTCAATGGCTGCCCTAATATTAATTCTGGAATTATGTAGCGTTACTAAAATTTTGGCTGACGGCTTATGTTGGTTTAAATCAGTATTAAGATGAGTTCTGATTACTATTAAAAACCTCTCAAATGAACTATATCTTTTTTTAATCCACATGCAAAAGTTGTTCCGATTACTGACTAACAACTGCACTTAATGGCTAAAATATTTGTAAGGCCGAAGATAAGGGTTTAAAGGTTTGCATTGCCCTTGACAACGAAAAGATTAGAGTTGTTGGAGAAGCTTTCTTTGAGTAACGATACAATATCACGCTGTGTGTAGCTGCTTCGCAACTCGGTATTTGGCATGAAGTGAAGTACGAAAACCGCCATGGAAACTTAAACCAGGATGACTGAGAAGAATGAGAACCCCACTCCTTCCGAATATGAATGCATCGGCAACGTCTTAAAATATGTTTCACGTTCTTCACTAAAGAAATAAAGGATGTACTGTGTAATTATTTATATCTGTCGTATTGCAGACTCAGTGTCCTTTACAAATTTATGAAGGTACCATAATGCCTCTAGTGATGTCAAGTATTACTCAAGATAACAGCCGTACAACTTCAGGTTCTTATTTGAGTGATAATTGAAAATGAAGAAAAAAATACATTGACTCTCATTTTAGCTGTCTTTCATGTTTAAAACATTAAATAACATACAGGTTGCAAAGGGTTGGTGAGAGAAGATGTCTGCTGAAGGTTGTAAGAGAAAGGAAAAAGGACTGGTTGGGACATTCATTGAGAAGGGAGTGCTTGCTAGTAGATGCTTTGAAAGGATTGGTTTGTGGGAGAAGACTGAGGGGAAGAAGGAGATACAAGGTGATAGACGACATAAAGGGAAGAGGAAATTATACATACCTGAAGAGGATGGGAGAAGATCGGACAGCCTGGAGAACTACCATGTGAAAACCTGCCTTTAGGCAGATCACTGACGATGATGATGATGATGATGATGATGAGGTGCAGTTTCCTTTGTGCTGTACGCAGGATGTCTCTCCCAAGAGCCGGCAGGTTAATTTTATCCTGCGTTTCAGCAAATACCTCTAGTTTCATTTTTGCTATTTGTAGCTGGAACAAATATCCCTCATGGCACCTTTCGTGCAACATTCAGTGTCGTCGGAAAGGGTTGAATTTTTTCCTGTTAAAATTACGTGATTTTTAAAGCGCAATTTCATGTGCCCAGTGCATAATGCGGTCACAAAGTAGTCTAGTGCGATATTCCTCTTATCGATGTGCATTGAGGGCGACAGTAAGACACGAAGAATAGTCAGCATTCCAGCAGGGACAGCACCACCTCCTGCTACCACAACGCAGAAAGTGCTATTCACTCGCTGCTGGAGTACACATTGTTCTTCGTGTCTTGCTGTCGCTCTTAAAGAACAGCGATAAGAGGAGTACCACACTAGCCTAATTTGGGACCGCTCTACCGACTGCCCACATAAAACTCTTCTTTAAAAATCACTTTGTTTGTAACGGAAAACAATCTAACACTTTTCCGTCTACACTGAGTATCTCATCAAAGACTTTATGAGGAGTACCTGTTTGGGTCATCTCCAGCTACAACTGCAAAAACGAAAACGAAAATATGTGCCGAAACACCAGAGAAAATGTGCCTGACGACTCTTAGGATAGACACCCTGCATGCATACTCTATGTGATGAAAAGTATCCGGACACCTGGCTGAAAATGACATACAAGTTCGTGGCGCCCTGCATCGGTAACGCTGGAATTCAGTTTGGTGTTGGCCCACCCTTAGCTTTGATGACAGCTTCCACTTCTCGCATGCTTTCGTTCAGTCAGGTACAGGAAGGTTTGTTGGGGAATGGCAGCCCATTCTTCACGGAGGGATGCACTGACATGAAGTATCGATGTTGGTGGGTGAGGCCTGGCACGAAGTCAGAATTCCAAAATATCCCAAAGGTATTCTGTAGGATTCAGGTCAGGACTCTGCGCAGGCCAGTCCATTACAGGGATGTGATTGTCATGCAACCACTCTGCCATACGCCATGCATTATGAACAGGTGCTCGAGCGTGTTGAAAGAAGCAATCGCCATCCCCGAATTGCTCTACAACAGTGGGAAGCAAGAAGGTGCTTAAAACATCAATAAAGGCCTGTACCGCGATAGTGCCACGCAAAACAAAAAGGGCATTGATATCTCCAGTAATTCCGCACCAGACATCAATGGACGTTGATGCTCTACCCTTCAGAACCATCGTGGATTGTTGATGGACCGATATTGTATATTTCTCTTATTGACAATTTCTTTGTTGGCGATGGCTTGTCGGGGAGTCGTCTTGTGTACTGCAGTTGTGACTGAACAGAATTCTGTCCGCTACAGAAAATTACAGTATAGGTGTGTACAGCAGTGTACAAGACAGATATAATAACGCAATAATCATAATGTTCTGTAACAGTACTGAGCACAAAAATGTAAGTTTTAGATTATTTCCTCCGTAGAAAAGCGGCATTCGTACCTCATCGTCATCCGTGTATACCAAACACCGTCACACAACAAGAACTGTGTTCACAACCTTTACTACAGCCATAGAGCCACTACAATGGTACGCAGTATACTGTACGCTAACGCAACAGCCAATGAGTTGCATGGGAGGGGAAGAGTATCTGTGTTTACATGAGTCAGAAATCATAAACAAAGCCCACGGACCTCTACTCCAACACTTCTTTAGGTAAGTAATGTGTACAATCAAGGCAGTAAACAACTCGGTTTCTTTACAACCTGTGTACTCATTATCCTTCGTATATCTACCTTTTGTTGACAAAAATGGTACAGTGTGATACATTTTCCAATAGCTGTTGGAGAGGGTAAGTGTATTCTTGAGTAAAATGCACACAGTTCCGTTTAAAAAATGTAACCCCTACCCTGTATCTCATACATCTGTGAGGATACATGAAACGTATACCCTCAGCAAGAACCACCTACTGATAAAAGTTATTTTCGATGAGGAAGATATAAGGGTACCCTATGGTCTTCAGTCCAGGGACTGGCTTGATGCAGCCCTCCATACCACTCCATCGTATGAGAGCTTATTCATCTCCGAATATCTACTGCAACCTACATCTGCTTACTGTATTCATCTTTTGGTCTCCCTCTACGATTTTTACTCCACAAACGTACCTCCAATACAAACTGGTGATCACGTATGTCTCAGAACGTGTGCTACCTAACGATCCCTTCTTTTGATTAAGCTGTGGTACAAATTTCTTCTCTCTCCAGTCTTGTTCATGCTACATAACGTTCCCTTCTTTTGATTAAGCTGTGGTACAAATTTCTTCTCTGTCCAGTCTTGTTCGTGCTACCTAACGATCCCTACTTTTGATTAAGCTGTGGTACAAATTTCTTCTCTGTCCAGTCTTGTTCGTGCTACCTAACGATCCCTACTTTTGATTAAGCTGTGGTACAAATTTCTTCTCTCTCCAGTGTTGTTCGTGCTACCTAACGTTCCCTTCTTTTCATTAAGCTGTGGTACAAATTTCTTCTCTCTCCAGTCTTGTTCATGCTACCTAACGTTCCCTTCTTTTGATTAACCTGTGGTACAAATTTCTTCTCTCTCCAGTCGTGTTCGTGCTACCTAACGATCCCTTCTTTTTATTAAGCTGTGGTACAAATTTCTTCTCTCTCCAGTCTTGTTCGTGCTACCTAACGTTCCCTTCTTTTGATTAAGCTGTGGTACAAATTTCTTCTCTCTCCAGTCTTGTTCGTGCTACCTAACGTTCCCTTCTTTTGATTAAGCTATGGTACAAATTTCTTCTCTCTCCAGTCTTGTTCGTGCTACCTAACGTTCCCTTCTTTTGATTAAGCTGTGGTACAAATTTCTTCTCTCTCCAGTCTTGTTCATGCTACCTAACGTTCCCTTCTTTTGATTAAGCTGTGGTACAAATTCCTTCTCTCTCCAGTCGTGTTCGTGCTACCTAACGATCCCTTCTTTTTATTAAGCTGTGGTACAAATTTCTTCTCTCTCCAGTCTTGTTCGTGCTACCTAACGTTCCCTTCTTTTGATTAAGCTGTGGTACAAATTTCTTCTCTCTCCAGTCTTGTTCGTGCTACCTAACGTTCCCTTCTTTTGATTAAGCTATGGTACAAATTTCTTCTCTCTCCAGTCTTGTTCGTGCTACCTAACGTTCCCTTCTTTTGATTAAGCTGTGGTACAAATTTCATCTCTCTCCAGTCTTGTTCGTGCTACCTAACGTTCCCTTCTTTTGATTAAGCTGTGGTACAAATTTCTTCTCTCTCCAGTCTTGTTCGTGCAACCTAACGATCCCTTCTTTTGATTAAGCTGTGGTACAAATTTCTTCTCTCTCCAGTCTTGTTCGTGCTACCTAACGTTCCCTTCTTTTGATTAAGCTGTGGTACAAATTTCTTCTCTCTCCAGTCTTGTTCGTGCTACCTAACGTTCCCTTCTTTTGATTAAGCTGTGGTACAAATTTCTTCTCTCTCCAGTCTTGTTCGTGCTACCTAACGTTCCCTTCCTTTGATTAAGCTGTGGTACAAATTTCTTCTCTCTCCAGTCTTATTCGTGCTACCTAACGTTCCCTCCTTTTGATTAAGCTGTGGTACAAATTTCTTCTCTCTCCAGTCTTGTTCGTGCTACCTAACGATCCTGTTTTTGATTAAGCTATGGTACAAATTTCTTTTCTCTCCAGTCTTGTTCGTGCTACCTATCGTTCCCTTCTTTTGATTAAGCTGTGGTACAAATTTCTTCTCTCTCCAGTCTTGTTCGTGCTACCTAACGATCCCTTCTTTTTATTAAGCTGTGGTACAAATTTCTTCTCTCTCCAGTCTTGTTCGTGCTACCTAACGTTCCCTTCTTTTGATTAAGCTGTGGTACAAATTTCTTCTCTCTCCAGTCTTGTTAGTGCTACCTAACGTTCCCTTCTTTTGATTAAGTTGTGGTACAAATTTCTTCTCTCTCCAGTCTTGTTCGTGCTACCTAACGATCCCTTCTTTTGATTAAGCTGTGGTACATATTTCTTCTCTCTCCAGTCTTGTTCGTGCTACCTAACGTTCCCTTCTTTTGATTAAGCTGTGGCACAAATTTCTTCTCTCTCCAGTCTTGTTCGTGCTACCTAATGATCCCTTCTTTTGATTAAGCTATGGTACAAATTTCTTCTCTCTCCAGTCTTGTTCGTGCTACCTATCGTTCCCTTCTTTTGATTAAGCTGTGGTACAAATTTCTTCTCTCTCCAGTCTTGTTCGTGCTACCTAACGTTCCCTTCTTTTGATTAAGCTATGGTACAAATTTCTTCTCTCTCCAGTTTTGTTCAGTGAGTTAAGTGAGCCAACCATCCAGTCTTGTCTTATTGTTTATTTGATTACAACGAGTCGGTTTCGAGCTACGTGCCCATCTTGAGATATCCTGTTGAAGACAGACAATAGACAATACGGGATACTAAATTTTGTATGGTATACGTAGTTGACTACTGGTCGCATGCACAATTTTGTTTTGCGTTTTTGGTACTTATTTATAATTAACTCTTATGCTTTCATAGAATTTCCGAATTTTTTAAATTCTACTTTAACTTGACATTTATATGGCTTGCAGCACGTCACAGTCTAGTTTCAGTATCGACATAATTTGCTAATTTCTTGTGTAATTCAGCGTACACTGAACGCTGATGATTCATTTCACCATTATTCATACATTTACGAAATATTGTTTATTAGTTGCATTTGTTTGAACGATATATACTTTTTGACTATCATAATATTTTTTTTCTATATATTCCTATACCAGGACAGGAAAATAGTGTTGAATTTTCTAGTGAATGGCATACGTGTATTTTTGTTGTGTTCAGTTTCTTCATGCTGTGACAAGTCCTATCTTATATGATGGGCAGTGGCTGACTTACATAAACGCCTACTAGGCACTGGCCTAGTGGCAGCACCTTATGAGGGGCGGCATTTTTTGCTCTGTATTCATTTTAACCTTTTACGTTTTAAAACCACTGCGCCTAGAAAAGACAAATGTTTTTAATAGTGTTAAACAACTTGCTAGTTTAAATAAGGCTTAAGAACAAAATTCGACAGTACACGCTTGGAAATATACATAGTATACTTGGTGACTGAATGTAAATTTAACTTTGGGTTTCTGTCAGGCATCATCTTCATGCTTGTTCAAAATATTTTGAAATAAGCTGTCAGGACGCCAGTCTACAACACAATGTGTGAAACGTTATTATTCCGAGTACATTGGCTTCCACTCAACCCCACCATATTTTCCCCCTGAAAATACCGGGACCCCTGAAAAGCTGTGATAAACTAATCAGAAGTTTCTTAAATATTGTAACATGTGTGGGCCTCAGCATGTTAAACCTGACTCTACTTAAATTTCTTGTAGAAATTACGGAGAAGTATCAAGTCAACCGTCCATACTTTAATTAATGTGAAAGCTCTGAGGCCTGGTCTTCAAAATCTTAGCTTTGATTTAATGACACCCATTTAACAAAACATGTTGATACTGGGAATGATTTACCTTTTGAAACACATGTTTAAATGAAAAGAACATAAGCAGAATATCTAATAATGTGTGAAATACACTTCACAACAGTTTAAAAAATTTATTTATTTGTTTACTTAGTTACTTTTTTTGGCGAAAAAAGAAGAAGAAACCAACTTTCGTTTGCCTCATTTATTGTGCTGCACCCTACACGATATCTAAGTTCCCAGTCAGTACAATCGATTAGTACATGACATTGCAAATTATATACTAAACTTCTTAGCTAAGCTTTTTTTTTCGAGGAAACGTTATTTTTATGTTGTGTTAAAACAAAAGGTGCATTTGCTTATGGACGTAACAGCAGTGCTCACACAAATGACTACACACCACATCAACTGCCAACAAGACTACTTAAGCTATGTAGTCTGTCTCCTCTGCCCACAAAAGCCGCAAAATGTTATAAGGATAAGTGGGATAAGGGTCAATCCAGCACACCTCACTGCAAGAAATTTCAAAAATTATTTGCTTTTTAAATTAGGAAGACAGTGCCAAGAATATTCAAAACACATTTGCATCCCACCTAAAATTGCGGGGCGAGGGAAATAGAAGCCATAAAAGGGACTGTCCCGTTTTCTTTACGAGACGAATTCCAGCCAGCAGGTATGCTTCTACTGGTCACTGACAACAGACAAACAGGCGACAATGAATTTAAATTATTCTGCATTGTTGGTCTTTCATAGCACAGTTACGTCAAGTAATCCGAGTTGGCCAGTTCATCGCTCTGTGTTTAAAGGAAAAATCTTTGTGGTCATGTGCCGTGTTTAAAGTAATGTACTAAAAACTCTTGGCAGAGTAGATAAGTTTTTTGAAAAAATGATAGTGGTTCTACTTCGAGTTCAACTAGTACAGATGATATTTCTGGCACTGCAGCTGTTGTGAAAGAAGTATATACAGAAGAAACAAAAGTTAAAAATGAAGAAAAGCAAATTCTTGAATGAGATTTTTACCATGCAGCGGAGTGTGCGCTGATATGAAACTTCCTGGCAGATTAAAACTATGTGACCTACCAACTTTTGTTTCATAAAAACATTTATTAAAAAAACAATGTTACACATTCCAAATACATACTAAATTATACATACATGAAGTTATTTAAACAAAACTGTTTGATCATTTCAATTACGCTGACGTTAAGGAAAGACAACAGAAGATTGTGTTACTGACTAAATTACCAGGAAGAATTACGTTAAACATCAAGAACATTTTTTCAAAGGCATTCAAACTTCAACCTGAAGAAATAAAATCTGCACTTTGAATTACATGAGCTGCAATCTTTACAGAAGTATAATTTCTTTATGATGGATATCAGCAAGTTTGTGGGATAATTTTAAATATAAAACAATTTAATAATCATATTAGGCAATTTCTGAAATACTTGAGAATGGCGGAAAGGAGATATATAATACAGTTGACTAGTCTTCCAACTACACTTTCTGGACATTAATTGAATCTTAAGTATCTGAAGTGATCAGATCTATATAATCAGACTTTCATTGCGAAACTGACTTACACATCACAGTGCAAAAGTGAACAGGGCAATGTGCCAGCCATTGAATATTACATTTATCAGATAGAATCTCATGGTTTTAACCAATCGATAAGGACATTTCTATAAAAACTGTCTATTTCCAAATTTCTAGTATAAGCCAATAATGCACCTTTAATGTTTTGTGTTTTGACACTATTAGACACACAATCTCAATGTCACATAAGTTCTGCACATTAGCTTATAAATTTCAAACACTACTCTCTGAAGTAGAAAAAGCACACATCATAAATATACTGTAAAATCGTAAATAGTATCCTTAAGGTAACAACAATACATCACTGTCAACACAGCCTTCTTTTTTATGTTAACCAATGCCCACTCTTTCAAATACAATTTTTAACATATTACCGAACTTTTTCTTGTGATTCGAATAGCTTCTAATTTTGTGGAACTCACACAGCACGTGTACCTTGAACTCTATGATGCTATCGGATCCTAATTTGTTAAGGACGTAGTTAACAAAATTTCCCAGCAACCAGTACACAGCGTTATTTTTTGCTTCTGGGAAATAGCGTGCTTCAGGCTTGTGTATCAATGACAGCGATATATACTCAGTGGATGTTCTTGTAATCAGAGCTATTTGCTCCCGGATCCACTTCCAACTATTCATGTGACCACTGCAAGTATATCTATGAATTACTGTGTCAACTAGATGGCATTGTTGACATAAATTTGTTTCACTCAGTCCGATTGCACGCAGTCCTTAATTGGTGCAAACTATGTTGTTAACTGTCTTGTACCATGACGTTTTTATATTAGACGTGAGCACAATAGAACTAATGTTTTTCCAACTCTCAGTCCACTCAATGTTTGGAAATTGTCGTTCTATTTTGTTCCTTCCTTCGCTTTTCTTTCGTTCCCGCATTATGGCTCTCGATGTTAAGTGTCGGGACTGCCTGAGTTCGACACTGACGTAACTAAACTCAACATATAAAATCCTCACGTGCTGTAAGCGACTGTTGATATTCTGCACGTCAATCGGGGGAAGCAGGCTTGGAGGTTTAATGATCTGGAAAAGTTGGCTGGTTATGCTTTCTCGCGAGTCTCTTATTAAATTAACTTGCCTTTTGATAAAAAGAGCAGAGGCTTTATCCGTTATATCAGTTAATCCTAGTCCACCATTTTTAGGATCTAAAGTGGTTACTTTAGCAGGTACTCTGAACACTTCACCTCTCCACAAAAAGTTGGTGATTTTAGACATTATTCTCCTCGCTATCATTCTCGGTATTGGAAACAGCTGGGCAGTATAATAAGCTTTAGCAAGGATGAATGAGTTGATGTACTGTGTTCTTTGAACTTGGTTCATATATCGAGTTAAATTCTTTACAATGGCTCCTTGCACTTTATCTGCTGCAACTTTCCAATTTAAAGCCGTCATTTTCATAGGGCGTGCTGTCAGGGTGATCCCAAGGGTTTTATGTTGTCGGACTAATTTTGCCCACTCGACGTTTATATTATCAAAACCTCTGAGATTTAATATCTTACTTATTTTTTCGTTTGCATTGGCTCCAGATGCTCTACAGTACGAATCAATCACTGTTGCTAGCGTGGTTACCTCGTCATTGTTCCTTATAATGACCCCTATATCGTCATCATAGGCTCTTATAACTGTTTTATTTCGTGATAATGTTAAGCCTTTTAATGTAGCATGGACATGTCGGAGGAAAGGTTCCAGCGAAACGGCGAAGAGCGACATGGACAGAGGACTTCCTTGAGGAACACCTCGTTGTATTTGGATCGGCCTGGATTGTTGACAATTCACCGCTATTTTAGCATTTATTCCAGTTGCTATGTTCTTTATCAACTGTATGACCCTATCGTTGAAACCTATTTTCTTCAATGTCTTTAGAAGATATTCATGATTTACTACATCGAACGCTTTATAAAAATCTAAAAACAATAAAGCACACTTTACGTTTGTTACCGAAGTTATTGCAATGATATCCCTAAATTCCGCAAGATTTTGAAAAATGATTCTGCCTTGCGCACAGTTCTGATGCTGACTAATAATTTTATCTGTAAGGCATGAAATTCTCTTGTGTATTATTCTAGCTATTAATTTATAATCGGAATTCAGCAGTGAAATTGGACGAATATTATTAAAATCTTTGTTTCCATTATTTTTTGGCACCAGAACAAATTTACTCTCCTTAAAGTCAGCCGGAATCATTTTACCCTGAATAACCTCATTTACAATGTCCGTGATTTTCGCACCTACTATTGATCAGTAACGGACGTAAAATTCTGCTGGCAGACCATCCGGTCCTGGGGATTTTTTTGGTGGTGAGGCGCACAGAGTCTAATACACGTCTTCTTCACTGACAATCTCGAGAAAATTTTCGTTGTCATCTTCTGTCAGCTGTGGGGCTAGGATGTCAAGGAATTCTTCCAAGGAAGCGTTACTACTTTGATGTACAGAATATAGCTCGCAATAATAGCGATAAATCTCGTCCATGATATCCTGGTGGGTTCTGAGAGTCGTACCGTGTTTTGTTCGAATTTTATCAATAAAAGTCCTTCTCCCATTTTTCGTATGCTTCACTAAATGATATAGGGAAGTAGTTTCATCTTCTGACACCGAATTTGCCTTCGATTTTGTTTTCAACCCTTCCATTTGACTTGATATTAAGTAACTTGGCTTTGACTTTTTTGATGTCTGCTATCCGAAGTGAGGAACCTGCTGAGACTTGATCATATAGATCTCTCAAAACGGAATAGTAATACTCTATAGTGCATTTCGTTTCCCCTGCGGTCTGGGCACTGTATTGAATAAGAACTTTCTTCAACTTTGGCTTTGCCATTTTAACCCACCAGTCAATAGCAGTGGCATATCTACTACGGGCTCGCAGGCATATTGCCCATGTTTCGCTAAACAGATATTCTAAATAATGATTTACTAACAAGGAAGTGTTCAAATTCCACTGATTCTTGAATCGGTGAACCGGCTGTCTTGTTAGATTTATGCAAGCGAAGACACTTGAATGGTCTGAAAAGTACGTAGGAATGGTTTCTACTTTTGTCACGGAAGTTTCAAAATTTTTAGAAATATATAGTCTATCAATCCTGCTACGTGATGTTGCCGTGACATAAGTGAACTCAACATCCTTTAATTCTAAACCAGTAACTAGTTGTTTTAGTTCACTTGAGAAATTAAAATTAGGTAACTGATCTTTTCGTTTTAAAACACAATTAAAATCACCTCCAAGTAATAACTGTCTTGGCGATTTCCTCAACAAGTATATCAGGTCACCTTTGAAGAAATGTGCCCTGTCAGCTCGATGAGAACTTCCTGAAAGGGCGTACAAGTTGATGATAGTCACATCATAGATATTTAGTCCTATCCCCCTTCCGGATTCCAGCCGTTCCACCTCGCTTACTGTAATCCCTTCCCTCACCAAAATAGCTGTTCCAGCACTTGTTTCGGGAGACACATTTATGTAATTGACAAAGCCGGGAATTACCAAATCCGAAATTAGAACTTCTTGTAACAGGGCAATATCAGTCGCGGATTCGTAAAAAAATTCCTTAAGGACCGATAATTTCAAACCGGTCGGGATTTTATTTATGTTTATAGTAGTGACAGAATAAGATTGCATCATTGTGCTTTCACTATCTAGTTGTTTTGATGAACTAATTTAGTTTCCTTTGGTTCAGGGTTCAGCTAAGCTGCAACAGTTTTCTCGGAAGGCTGAACATGGAACAACACTTCCATCTGTTTATTAGTTACTGTCCCGTTTTTTTCTACTTCTGATGTTTTCTCTTGTAACGCAAGCAGAATGATTTCATGGTAAACTTTGTGATTTTTCCTCCAGTGATTCGTGTACGACCGTTTCGGACTGAACATTCTTTGGGCTAGGGTCGCCCCTACCGGATTTTCCCTTCCCTTGGTTACGAGCTACATTCTCATTTGGTTGCGTCGGTATTTTACTTCGCAGCTTATCTGGAGCAGCAGCAGACGCTTTCGCAATTTCGGTTGCCGGCGCCTGCCCGGAGGTGTTGACCGTCATTTCAGTTTGGCCATCACTTCCTCGTTCTTTATTAATTTCACTCACTTTCTGATCGAGGGAAACAAATGGAGACTGCAGTTTTGCAACCTCTCCCTGAATTTGTTTATTATCAGATAGATTCTGATCTTTGCAATCGGCTACTGCACCTGTTGTTTCTTGCAAATTAATGCTGTTTACACCCCCTTCATTTTCTGGTACCGTATGTGTATTATCTTTCTGTTCATTAGTTTCCATTCGCATTTTGCCTTCAGGTTCCTCTGCCTCCTCATCGCACTGTTTTTGCTTGCGAAGTGAGGGAGTGGGACAAGACAGCTCATCCTCTGAACAACTATCAGTTATCTCCAGAGGTCGTTTTTTCGTTTGCATTTCAGTTTCACGAGTAGTGGCAACAGGGTTTCCCTTTGTTGTTAACGGGGGAAATTGACTGTTATCGTGAAGGGACACATCAGCTTGGCCTGCTACGTTAACATCCTCAACCAGTTGTTCTGGGCTATTCTTTGGTAACAGATCATTTAAGGTAAGCTTCTGACGCTGTATCAAATTACTTTTAAGAACAACAGTTCGCCGCGGACATTCCTGTCTGAAGTGGCCGGTTTCGTTACATATATGACATGTAGCTTCCTGACCTGTATAAACAATTTGTGCCTTATACCCACAAACAGTTATGTGAGACGGAATATTCGTCTTAACGTCCATCTCTACACTGCGGACCCCGTTAAAACACTGCAGTTTAAAGCAAGGCGACCATCTTTCATTTGCAATTGATTTAACGTCTCCGTAGTTTGAAAGAGCTTCCTTAATCTTATCAATTTCAATTTCAGTGGGAAGATTCAAGACACGAACGGTTTTATAATGAATGTCCGCTCTATAGATGGAAACCTTACTTTTATAACCATTTCTATGCACAAAATCTATTTCATAGCCCTACTTTCGTAACACTTTATCAACAGTCGAAGCACTGATTAACTTGACAAAAACACAGTATTTTTCCTGATCCAGTTGCCAGGTATGAACGGTTTCAGAATTTAGTCCAATTACCTGTGTAATCCAGTCATCTATTTCCAGGGATGTCGGCTGAACAGGACGGGATTCCTTGTCAAACGCAAATACCAGAGTATTCTTCCTGAGGTTTGTAGCCATGGTTAATCCAGCAAAGCAATTTCGGTTAAACAACCGAAATTCCAAGTAGCAGCAGCAAGACCAGAAAGAGCGATCAGATCACAAGGAACAGGAACGAACACGGAGATTAACGGACGGACGGCACTCGGCGAAGCCCAAGTACAGCGATGTAAACACTGAAGTGAAGCGCAACGTTTAACAGCGGTCACTCGCGAGCGCGGCTGAAACGGAACTGCTGCCAACTGAGCTACCCAAGCACGACTCACGCCCCATCCTCACAGCTTTACTTCTGCCAGTGTCTCGTCTCCTACCTTCCAAACTTTACAGAAGCTCTCCTGCGAACCTTGCAGAACTAGCACTCCTGAAAGAAGGGATATTGCGGAGACATGGCTTAGCCACAGCCTGGGGGATGTTTCCAGAATGAGATTTTCACTCTGCAGTGGAGTGTGCGCTGATATGAACCTTTGGAAGGTTAGGAAGGTAGGAGACGAGATACTGGCAGAAGTAAAGCTGTGAGGACGGGGCGTGAGTCGTGCTTGGGTAGCTCAGATGGTAGAGCACTTGCCCGCGAAAGGCAAAGGTCCTGTGTACGAGTCTCGGTCCGGCAGACAGTTTTAATCTGCCTAGAAGTTTCAAAGCAAATTCTTCCTGATTTCGAGTTTCACGAAAAACGAAGTGTCGAGTCAGACATTACAAAATGAAATAACCTCGTTAGAGATGATCCTGCAGAATGGCGTGTCAAGAAATCAACAATTGACAATCTCTAACAACATGGCATTAATCAAAATTGCAACGGTGATTTTTCTAATTCAAGAAGATCGATAGGCATTAAAACCAGATATTTGAACAAAAATGTATTTTACCGTAAACTTTTAAATGGTGAATCAACTTTGCGTGATTTTCTAATATACTCCTGAAGTACCGGTGCTGTTTCTTGTGCACCAGGTAAGTTGTTCGGAGGTAAGGCCGCAGTTGCTGCTAATGGTATTGCAGATTGGAAAAATGTTTCTAATATTTTATCTCATCAAGAAAATTAACTTAAACACAAAAGTTCTGAGTTATCCCTCTTAACAAGTAGAAAGTCACTTGGAACAGTAAATAAGCATTTTGAGTCATATATTGAGACAGAAAAAATGTACTGGCGCAGTGTGTTGAAAAGCGTGTTTGCAGTAGTGAACAAGCTACCGAGTCGTGGACTTCCACTACGTGGACACGTTGAAAGATTCCATTCATTACAGAGTCGTCAGTTTATGACGGTTCTTGAACTTATGGCCGAGTTTGATCCTTTTATCGCGGACCACATTGATCGATATGGAAGCCCAAGGCAGGGACATACACGTTATCTTTCTTCAACAATCTGTGATGAAATAATAGAGCTTATTTCTGAACGAAGAAAAGAATTTTCACAAGTGAATAAAACAGGCCAAACATTTCTCTATAATAGTAGATTATATTGCGGGCATTTCACATATTAATCAATGATATTTCATATTAATATATGTGAACGAGTATGGTTAATTTGTTGAACGTTTCCTTTTGTTTTTACCAAATCCGGGACACAAGTCAGGAAACTTAGCTGAGGCCGTACTAAAAGCCCTGTCTACAAATTCCATTGATATTACTGACTGTAGAGGCCAGTCATATGACAACCCAAGCAATATGTCAGGAACCAACACTGCTTTGGAGACACGCATTAAAGAACGAAATCCGAAACCGCATTATGTGCCTTGTGCAGTACATTATTTGAATTTAATCTGCACTATTGCTGCAAGCTGTTGTCGGGAAGCCTGTTCATTTTTCAGTGTAGTGCAAATCCTTTCTAATTTTTTCTCTGCTTCTACACAGTGCTGGGATAAACTTCTTTCTTTCATGAAACGAGGAAGCAAAACGGTAAAAAGTGTATCGAAAACACGTTGGTCAGTAAGAGAGGAAACGTGAGTAAGACTATATAAAAACATGGAGGGCGTTATCAATGCTCTCACACATATTCTCAATAATACGTTTGAAAAACCACTTGTGCGTAATGAGGCTTCAGCTTTATCGAATCAACTCAGCAGACTAGAAAAATTATTCATGATGACAGTTTGGAAGGATATACTCCACAGTCTTAATAGTGTAAATCTCAAATTGCAAAGTGTAAATATTGAATCTAAAGTAGTGCATAAATTATATGAATCACTTGTAGGATTTATTGCATCTATTCGTTGCATGTTAGACTATTATGAAAATAAATCCATGGAGATTTTGTCATATAGACTATGAATGCACCTACAAAAGATGGTGAAAACGCAAACTTCATGATGACGAAGAAGCAGGCTGTGAAGAAGTTTTTCTGACTGGAAGGGAAAAACGTAGAGTCGAAACATTTCTCCCAGTACATGACAACTTGTACGTCGAATTAGTGAGGAGGAAGAAAAGGTATATAACACAGTTGGACTCCTTCACAGTTTTCAGTAACCTTAAGAACACTTCACCAGACGATATTGCTGAACGTGCTGCAGAACTCCAAGCGTTATATCACAGAGGTTTAGGGCCTTCCTTCCTTAGTGAATATGTACATTTCGCGGAACGTTTGAAATCTTCTGAGATTAGTGATATACCAGTCGAAATGAGTAAATTTTTACGAAAACAGAGGTTACAGTCCGTGTTTCCGAATGTTGACATTGCTCTTAGAATATTTCTATGTATGGCACTTACAAATTGTTCAGCAGAACACTCGTTTTCGGCTCTTAAAACACTGAATTCGTCCCTACGATATACGTTGTCTGAGAAGAGAGTGAAAGCCCTGTCCACTCTTCACATCGGGGCCGACCTCATAACTGATAACCGTCTGAACTGTGAAGATATGATCAACGAGTTTTCTGCCGCCAAAGCCAGATGCAAACATTACTGACTGGTCAGTTTGTTTATTTATTCATATTAGTTTTAAAAATTTAGGATTATAATGTGATTTTTAGTGTAACTTTGAGCAAATTCGTCTGATTTACAAACTACATATTATCTGTTTACTTTACAATTGCCGATGGCAGAACGCGGAACTAAACCTCGTTTACGTGCAGACGTGACTAAAGGCATCCGACAATACTAAACAATACCCGAATGACCCAGGCCGCTCAGCGCTGTACAGTCAAGTCATACTGATACTGTAGTAGATCACAACTGATGCGTATTCTTGGCGTCTGCTGAAATGTATAGTTGTCGCAGACATATACGTTATCGAAGTGTACTCTCAGACGAAAAAGTGTTAATAAATAACGTAGTTCACTTCTGTCAATAAATACGTAAAAGAAACGAAAGAGGCTCGACTCGGGATCTTTGCCTTTCTCGGGCAAGTGCTCTGCTATCTGATCTACCCATGCACGACTCAAGGCCCGTCCTCACAGCTTTAGTTCTGCCAGTACCTCGTCTCCTACATTCCTATGAGGACGGGGACTAAGTCGTGCTTGGGTAGCTCCGATGGTAGAGCACTTGCCCGCGAAAGGAAAAGGTCCCGAGTTCGTCTCGGTGCGGCACACAATTTTAATCTGGCAAGAACTTTCATATCAGCGCACACTCCGCTGCAGAGTGAAAGTCTCATTCTCAATACGCGAAAGTTTTGCTAATACCGTTGGAAAGAGCTATGGTGAGAGCAGTACAAAACTGATAAGCCCTTTCATGGATTGAAGGTATTGTGTACACTTAATTATGCAGCATCTAGCTACACAGAACCTAATGCTTTATGCGGTAACTATTAGATTATAAAATAAATTTCATTTTCTCACACTAGTCTGAAAATTAAGTCATAGCAAATCAAGTTCTGTGTTTGTCCATCTGTATTTAGTTACTAGTTCGTGCTCTGAAATCTCTACATCATTTTCATTTCTTACCCTTTCCTATAGATAAACGTATTAATACCGAACTTGCTCCTTTTTTTTATCTGCTACACATCCAAGTTATTAGATCGTAAAACGACAGTTTAATTTTAATTCTGAACGCATCTCTGTAATAGTACGTATTACTTTCTAACGTTTGACACGTTCGCTACAATTTTTAGACTGCAACACAAGTTTTTTTGTTTTCATTTGCAACGGTTTCGTGTAAAAGAACATATTAAAAGTGAATGTATAACAAAAATCCGTTGTCTCCTACACGCTCTGCTGAATTTTTAGGCCATAAAGGAAAAGTTATTTTCCTTGTGTACGTTTCTGTTGTCTTTCGACAGAAGAATGTGTTAACACAATGCAGTTTTAAGTTTGTTTTATGCACTTCCATACACTACGTACAGTTCAGGAACCATATTACATTTTGACTGAGCGCGACTAGACCGCTGACGCGTCTTTCAGAACGACGAACAGCAGAACACGGAAACAGCTGACAGCGCTCCCACCCAAAACGGCAATTGTGAAGCGAACGGGTAATAATTATTATTTAAAACATTTTTCTTTGGTGGGGGGGGGGGGGACATATAATACGGTGTGGCTAGGGGCACAAAATTTTTTAATCCGCCACTGATGATGGGAACAACATTTAAGCCACTGTGCAAATACGTTGCTGGTGTGACGAACACCCAGGCACTCTGTGTATCTCGAATTGAGGGATGAGTCTTTCTGAGTCCCACAGGAACTGCCTGAGACTATTGAGAACAGTAAATGAAATACAGCAATAGTCATACAAGCAATATGGCAGGTCAGCCGAATATAACCTTCAAGAAATGGCCTCTGATGGATATGGCGTTGTTGTGGTCTTCAGTCCTGAGACTGGTTTGATCCAGCTCTCCATGCTACTCTATCCTGTGCAAGCTTCTTCATCTCCCAGTACCTACTGCAACCTACATCCTTTTGAATCAGTGTATTCATCTCTTGGTCTCCCTCTACGATTTTTACCCTCAACGCTGGCCTCCAGTACTAAATTGGTGATCCCTTGATGCCTTAGAACATGTCCTACCAACAGATGCCTTCTTCTAGTCAAGTTGTGCCACAAACTCCTCTTCTCCCCATTCCTATTCAATACCTCCTCATTAGTTACGTGATCTACCCATCTAATCTTCAGCATTCATCTGTAGCACCACATTTCGAAAGCTTCTACATCCTTTTGAATCTGCTTAGTGTATTCATCTCTTGGTCTCCCTCTACGATTTTTACCCTCCACGCTGGCCTCCAGTACTAAATTGGTGATCCCTTGATGCCTTAGAACATGTCCTACCAACAGATGCCTTCTTCTAGTCAAGTTGTGCCACAAACTCCTCTTCTCCCCAATTCTATTCAATACCTCCTCATTAGTTACGTGATCTACCCATCTAATCTTCAGCATTCATCTGTAGCACAACATTTCGAATGCTTCTTTTCTCTTCTTGTTCAAACTTTTTATCGTCCACGTTTCACTTCCATACATGGCTACACTCCATACAAATATTTGCAAAAACGACTTCCTGACACTTAAATCAATACTCGATGTTAACATATTTCTCTTCTTCTGAAACGCTTTCCTTGCCATTGCCAGTCCGCATTTTATATCCTCTCTACTTCGACCATCATCAGTTATTTTGCTCCCCAAATAGCAAAACTCCTTCACTACTCTAAGTGTCTCATTTCGTAATCTAATTCCCTCATCATCACCCGACTTAATTCGACTACATTCCATTATCCTCGTTTTGCTTTTGTTGATGTTCACCTTATATCCTTCTTTCAAGACACTGTCCATTCCGTTCAACTGCTCTTGCAAGTCCTTTGCTGCGTAGATGGCGAAAATTGGGGGTAATACCGAGACTACAGGCAGTGTGGTATGCTGTTACCATGGCGTTTGGTCCCGTACGGTTATGTTTTGCACGTCAGCATAAAAAATTACGTCACGCGAGTGGTGTCGGCCGATCACACTCGGACGACTGTAAGCTGTTTCAAATACTGCAATCGTACCGGAGAGCTCGGGAGCCGCCGCCGTCGTCGGCAGAGGTTTCCGCCTGCCGGCTCCCGCTTGGCACGCCACGCACGCGCCCCACCGCCCTGCCGCCGCCAAACACTCGCCGATGGCCGGCCGCACGTGACCGGCAAACCGGCCGCCCGTTCACTCCCTGTCCGGGGCAACAGCGCGCCCACACCGTCATCCTGCTGGCCCGTGGCCCCGGATCTCTGTACACTGTGGCTGTCATCGATTTGGCCGTGTATCGAACTGGCTGCCAATTAGCAATTAAACCGAGCGGTTCGAAGTCCCGTGAAAGGGTTGTCACATTTGGAGGCGTGTCGTGTGCCCCGATTGTTGCGGCTATACACTAACTCATGCGAAGTATCTGGGGCCGGCCGGAGTGGCCGTGCGGTTCTAGGCGCTACAGTCTGGAGCCGAGCGACCGCTACGGTCGCAGCTTCGAATCCTGCCTCGGGCATGGATGTGTGTGATGTCCTTAGGTTAGTTAGGTTTAATTAGTTCTAAGTTCTAGAGGACTGATGACCTCAGGAAGTTAAGTCACGTAGTGCTCAGAGCCATTTTGAAGTATCTGGACACGTATAAGCGGACGATAATGCGGGGTGCGTCTCTAACCTTCTCCTTTATCCTTCATCTCACTCAAGGTACCCTCCGCCACACACCGTCAGGTGGCCTGCGGAGTAAGGATGTAGATGTAAACCTCTGCTGTGAACACTTCCAATGAAGTGTCTGAATCACACAGTGCGGCTTTCGGTGGTTTGCCGGATGCAGGTGTCGTCCACGCACAGTATTCCGACAACGCGGCTCGTTGCCTCTTAACCAGTCTCAGGTATCAGTTCGTGAAAGCAACGAGTCACTTCGTCAAAGTTCTGTTCGAGGACGACGCTTACATCTTGCAGAACACCAAAAACCTGTCCACAGATCGCTGGGAAAGCATGAAGGATTATGTGTTGCTGGATGTCTGTTGATGAATGGGAGCCCATTCTTCCTTAAGAGTCGAAACCAAAGACGGTAGCGATGTTCGTTGGTGGGGCTTTGAGTGAAGTCGACGTTCTAGTGCCTCCCTATAGGTGTTCAAGTGGGTTCAGTGGCCGAGCGGTTCTAGGCACTACAGTCTGGAACCGCGCGACTGCTACGGTCGCAGGTTCGATTCCTACCTCGGGCGTGGATGTATTTGATGCCCTTACGTTAGTTGGGTTTAAGTAGTTCTAAGTTCTAGGGGACTGATGACACTAGAAGTTAAGTCTCATAGTGCTCGGGGCCATTTGAGCCATTCCACGACTGTTATTGTCCTCAAATCAGTGCCTCACACATGCAGCTTTGTGACCGGGTACAGTGTCATGCTGAAACAAATAAACATCGTCTCAGATCTGTTTCTCTACTGTACAATGTACACAGTAAGCCAAAATGTGTTCCCACTGTTTTTACGAGACAAACCTGCAATCGTCCGTTCGTAACTATAGATTCATTGGCTGGTCTGCGAGATGGTGGTAAATTCGTGATAAGGTCTTATGAGACCAAACTGCTAAGGTCATCGGTCCCTAGCCTTCCGCACAAATTAATCTAACTTTAGCTTACGCTAAGGGCAACACACACACCCATGCCCGAGGGAGGACTCGAACCTCCGACCGGGGGAGCCGCGCGGACCGTGACAAGGCGCCTCAAACCGCGCGGCTATCCCGCGCAGCGGGAGAAGGGTAATCTAAACTGCAAGAGATGAAATGTTAGTTCACTTCACTAAAGGAATGAATAAAAAGATTTATTCAACTTAATACAGACCTCTGCCACAGGAATGTTTGAATATTTACGACTGTCATTGACTATTAAAACATCCCTTGACACTTACAATCACAAACTCTTCTCTTGTAGTATATAGTTCAACATCTACAAATGTAGAATTCCGTATGAGACTAGAGTAACACTTTAGTCCTAGCAGGTGTTGCTGACTGCCTCAACTGAGGTCACGGAGTGGGACTGAGCGCGTCCATACTCGGCTCTATATTGACCTCCGTGCGAGGGCTGTTCTGTGTTGCGAGAGAGGGTCTGTCTTCTTCAGCCTGTCCTCTTCCAAGTTGCTGATTACAGCGAGACGTCACTGTTTAATTTTTTTTGTGGGATCTAAAATTTAAAAAACCTCTCTCACATCGGCCTGATTTAGCTTCACTGATCAGGATAGTAAAAACATGCGTATATTAAGAGAATTTTCATTCACAAAGCAGGCTTATCACATTCACACAGTTCAATACTGTTCTACCCTGATTAAGTCGAGCCTAACTTAAATTCCATAAGACAGTGAAACAATTTCGAAGTCTCGGTGTGACGAAAATTGTCAGTCGATCTCCTGATAACATTTGTAATAATTATTAACTTTCGGTGATCACATGGGGAAGACCGGAGATCTGCTGGTAAGACCGTGTTAGCCTAATTAATTGAAGTAATAAATTGGATATCTTGAGCATACAAAACGGCAGGTTCGTCCAGTGTAAATCAGACGTTCCCCACTGATCCCGTGCAACACAGCGCAGTAAGCAGACACTGTCAATAATAATAAGTTAAATAATACGCTAACACACTTACTTTAGTTTAGTTCATGTATTAAATTACTTCTCATACAGAATCTCATCAAGATGGCGACTAGCTCAACAATACATACATAAACATCCTGCTTCTTTCACGGCTAATCGGCAAGATCTCCTTCCTTCTTTTCATAAGAGAAAACACACATAGCAGAGAAGCTATTCCATGGAGTAAATGGACGCTCCAAGGAATAATAGGGCTTGAAACTACTTTGCATTGATAATAATCGTATATTAAAGTTTAGGAATCGGTAAGATAAGAAGAGATATTTCGAGATATGTACTGAGTTATATAATTTATAAAATTTCTGAAAATATCGGGGAGAGACCGCTGCAAGAGACATTACATCGCCCCTCGCAGCGAGCAAAGTTGATATATATCCACTTTGCGAGCTAACTATTGGCTTAGCTAACTCTTTAGAATTTGTGGAACATACGTTCCTATAAATTTTAAGAAGTTACTAAGATTTTTTGATTACAAGAACTGAAAGAGAGGTATAGAGGTATAGGTAACACCGATCTTCGTTACCTAGATACCTAGTTGTTGCTTTCACGTGTACTGGGGCATACTCGCATCCCACGTACACAACCAGGGAAGATGGACTTATATAGTTGTTAATCAGGTCTACCTATTCAGGAATTGGCCTTCACAGGGAAACCCCGGAAAACCTGGAGGCTTAGACCCCAACTAGGTATCATAGATGATAGGAAAGACAGAATAATTTAGAAATTTGAGAGATATTCTAGAATTCACAGGAAAGATAAAATCTGCCTCATAGCAAAAAAAAAAAAAAAAAAAATCTTTACACATGCAAATTTTTGCAATCTTCTGAAAAATTTTCTTCATCGATGTCTTGTTGAACTGATGTGTAACTGATCGAACAGGAACATGGGACACGGTACGGAGGACAGGCGTCGCATTGGCGTACCGGACAGGAGACGTAACGGATTTGAGAGACCAGAAGGAACCTCAGAAACAGGTACTCAGGATTTTGGCATGAAACAATCGAAATTCGTCTAAGGAATGGTCAACTATTAAAGATTCCTCGAAGAGAAGGGTTAGTCGAATTTCTCCAGATTCATTTAGAACTCAAATATGGACCTGATCCATCCAATCTTCCACCTGAAGAATGGGAAAATCCATTCGTCTTATACTTTCGACACCTAGGTGTCTTAATCGATACTGTAGTTGCACAATATCACAACTCCAGATCCGAAAACAATTTTTAAAACATGGATAATTTCATCCATCTTCTTGAGTAAGCCGAAAGGTTCTAATCCTTTTTTTTTGTGTGTGTGTGTGTGTGTGTGTGTGTGTGTGTGTGTGTGTGTTTCGTTGGCTTTTCCAGGTGGAAGTAGATCTGAATCTTTCCTAATTTGGTTTCAAGTACGAATGTGGATAGCATGTCAGAATATTAAAAACTTTATTATTTGAGACAATTTCAAAAAAAATTATATCTTATTCATACATGATTACATTGAAATTTTGCTGAAAGGGAATGTTAATTAAGTCTTGCAGCATGACCTCTCCAGCTGAAGTTAATCTTTGTTAGTAGTGACTGATGATCAAATTTTTCTCTTTTATACTCCGATTGCCGCATTTTCTCATGAACATATATGAATGCAATATAAACAAATCCAATTGGAAAATGACACATTATTATAAATTCAATGAAGAACTTTCTTATTAACTCTAATTTTATAAACACACACTAAGCTAGTTAATTAAATTCTCTTGAATAGAACTTAGCTTGCGCAAAAAAAAAAAAAAAAAAAAAAAAAAAAAAAAAAAGCAGCGAGGCTTTATGTCTGTGGACAGTTGCAATCAATTCTAATTTTCTAACGCGGTTCATTTGTTCTCCTGTGAACTGTCAGTTTACAAACACTAACTTCACACGCAAGCGCCGTATTCGATCATACAGTTTCAGTAAACTTATTATCGCTGGAGATTAACACTCCCTGAATGTATGTTATTTCACACGCACAAGCTCCTCTGGTGATCGTCGCGTAGACAGATAACCCGTAAGTCTTCACAGCAGTAATAGCTACAGTTCCACTTACTTTTCTAAATATTCCTATACCATCACAGAAGCAATCGCTTACTGTTCATTAAACTATCACAAATGCTTGGCATGCTGTCATTTAACCTATCACAGTAGCTGAGGCATACTGTCCTTCGCACTTCAATTTTTTTTTCAACACCCAAATACTTCATACAGACTTTTCATTTAGTTTGAAACACTTTCCTTAAAAGTACCTCTTTAGGTCTACATGGGGAAATAATCCTTTTATTCTTCCAGAATCCGGATATGCTAATAAATACGCACCAGTATTCAGTATATCAACTATTATATATGGACCTGTATAAATTAGATTCCATTTTCTGATGGTCTTCTTCAACCTTGATGTGTCTTCTTAAAAGAATTTTCTGTCCGATATTGAAAGTCTGAATCCGTTTGATGTTTCTAGCATGGATTTCCTTTCGCTGTCTTGCTTTCTCCATAATATTAATGAGAGCATTCCGAATTTTTTCTTCCCATAACATTTTGGTGTCCTCGAGTTTAGGCAAGTTATATACCCAAAAGTTTCTTTCGTTATCTCTGAACATCAGTTTCTTCGAGGGAAAGTTTGTAGAACTATGTGGTAAAGTATTATAAATCTGCTCAAACTGGGTCAAATAGTTTATCCAGGTAGTTTGTTTATCATGACAGTACGTTCTCACGAATCTGTTTAGTTCTCGAAAAACCCGTTCAATTAAATTCCCTTGTGGATGATAGCAAGATGTAAATATCTGTTTTATTCCTAGTTGTGATACTAATTTTCTCCATAAATATCCAGTAAATATCTTCGTATTGTCAGAGATTATAGATTTGGGAATCCCTTCATGAAGAATGTAGACATTTACAAACTTTACTGCGGCAGCTCTTGCAGTTGCTGATTTTATAGGATATAGTTTAACATATTTTGTAAACACATCATAGAATCCAGTAATGTACTTAACATCACCTCTGACTCTAGGAAGTGGTCCACAAATATCACATGATGTAAGTGATCTTGGTGCTTCAGGTTTTATTGAGTGAAGCGCAATTTTATTTCCCTTGTTGTCCGACTTAGCCTTTTGACAGAGAACACATTTCTGTATGATTTTGTGCACTTTTCGCCTTATATTTGGGAAGAAACAATAATATCTAATCTTATTAGCACACTTTACAACACCAACATGACCCCAGGTCAAATGTGTAAACCAAATTAATCGTTCTTCATATTCTTCGGGTATGCAGACACACCACTTTGGATTCTCAGCCTTCCCAGATTTAAATAATAAAATATTATTCACAAGCCGGCAGTATTCCAAATTGACCGTAGGATTTTGTTGATTGAATTGTCGTATTATAGCATACCATCACCAATCCTTCTTCTGAAGCTGAGCCATTGTCTTAAATAAATGAATATAATATAACTTGTAAATATTTTCTTGAAGAAGCAGCACTGGAAATTCTGCCTTATTATTTACATCCATTTCAGGTGTTACTCCTTCTGGAGATCTTGACAACGCGTCAGCTATAATATTTTCTTTTCCGGCTACATGAATAATTTGAAACTGATATTCTTGCGGCGCCTTGACAAGCGAGGATGCAGCAACTTACAAGTTTGTAAAAAGGCTAGTGATTGGTGGCCATAATAAAAGGTTATTCTTGAGCCATATACATAATAATTAAACCTTTTCAAAGACCAAAGAACTGCTAAAGCTTCCAATTCCGTAGTGGTATATGCTCTTTCACAGGAGGATGAAACTATGCTAGCAAATACAATTGGACAAAAGGTTTTTACACCATCGATGTACCTAATTTGAAATAAACAAGATCCTAATCCCACATCTGATGAATCAGTGGCTAAACAGAATCCGACATTCATATCAGGATGGTATAATAACGGAGCATTTATCAGTTGATCCTTAATTTCACAAAAAGCCTTTTCACAATCATTAGACCATTGCCATGGTACATCTTTCCTCTGGAGCCGGTTTAGTGTTTCAGAGTTCATTGCTTGAGTTTTAATAAATCGACGAAAAAATGAAGCCAAGCCTATAAAGCCTTTCAGTTGTCTTCCGTTTCTTGGAGTTGGAAAACTTTTTATCGCACTAATCTTCGCTTCTGTTGGAACAATGCCTTTTGCATTAATCATATGTCCTAAGAATTTAATTCTCTGTAGAGAAAATTGGGATTTTTTTAGATTTGCAGTTATACCAGTTTGTTTGAACACAGCAAAAATCCTCATAATAAGTTGTACATGTTCCTTCCAAGTTTTAGAGGCAATTAATAGATCGTCCACAAAAATTGTTATTCGGCTACGTAGTTCTGGTCCAAGGGCATATTCCAACGCAGAAATAAAAACTCCAGAGCTGATATTGAGGCCAAACGGAACGACCTTGAACTGATAGCTTCTCCCTCCATGTATAAAAGCAGTATATTTTCTTGAGTCCTTCTCTAACTCGACTTGCCAGAACGAACTTCTCAACTCAATACTGGTTAAATAGGATACATCTGGAAATTTCTGTATTAACTCATCGATGTTCTCCGGATGTGTGCGCACAGGTACTATAATTTTGTTAATTTCCCTTGTATCTAATACCAATCGAACTTTTCCTCCTGGCTTTGGTACAACAAGCAACGGAGAACAATATGGGCTGATCGACGATTCAATAAGATTCCAGTTTAACATTTTTTGTATCTCCTCCTGAACTGGTTGTTTTAATCGCCAGGGAATGGGATAGTGTGTGCGGTAAAATGTCTTATTGGGCTTAATCTGTAATGTACAAGCATATCCTCTAATAATTCCGGGCTTTTCATCGAAAACTGACTCATATTCTGTTGATATATTGAATAATTGTTCCGTCTGACTATCCGTTAGGCAATCTGACTCAGCAATCTTCTGTTCGATTGTTTGTCTGAAATCGTCTACATGAATTGACTTGATCGGTAGTCGGTACTTATTATTATTTTCAGCACAAATCAAATGCACAGCAGCACCACGGAAATATCGCTCATACAGTGCCTCCTTTCTCAGTAAGATCAGTGTAACAAATTGATCTTCGATTTTAAAATGCACCTTTCCTTCTAACAAGACCAACTTGCAATTGCAGACTTGCAAAGTTCCAATGCCAAGAACACAATCTACTAACAACTTTTCCATTACAAGGAATGTGCATTGTTTAGCTACATTTCCCAATTTTATCTCTATAAGCGTTTGTATCTTGACGTTCCGGGATTTTGCTCCCACTGCACCTATGACTCGGCAATTTTGTACTGGTAGGACAGGGATTTTCTTAATTTCACTAATTCTGCGAAACAAAGTTCCGGATACTACGTCTGTAGATGAAGCTGTGTCCTATACAATACTGGTTAAAATTCCTCCCACTTCTGTGATGATCTCAGACACAGGAACCCTTTTATCTTTGACTACACAGGCCTCTAAGTCTATCGTCAATTCATCTGTCATTAATTCGCCTTTATTATATCTCAACATTCCCACGGAATTAATTTCGTTTAAAACAGGTTTGCCCCTTTTGTATTCCCCGGCCGACTTTACGGAGCATAAAGCAGCCCCCTTCAGTTTAAATGTCGATAATTATTTCCTCTTGAATCATCTACTACTTCTGTTATGATTGGTTGTTGTTGATGACTGGTTGTGTTATTTGTTTCAAATCGAGGGTCAGAATTTCTGTACGTATTATTATTGTTTGAAAACTGCTGGTTCTGATAATCTCATGCATTTCCAAACATTTGGTTGTATCTGCGACCTGTTCGATTGTCTCTGAATCTTCCCCTCGCAGCACTGTTATTGAAATTTCCATTTCCGTTGCAATTGTTTCCATTGAATCTCTGACTATTCCTAGTATAATAATTATTAAATCCGTTTCCGTTCCGGTTTGCGTTTGGCGCCTCAATCGCTCTCCTCTGGATAACCGGTTGTCTTGGCCGATGTTCATCTTCCTCGATCATATCTATAGTGTCAAGCGTAGTCATGAAAGAGTCAAGGTTAATGCTCATTAACATACAGCATTCTATTTCTGATGCTGAGTGGAAGTCGAGATTTTAATATGCCAATCACGTCTTGTAGAGGCATAGGCTTATCCCAATACCGCGATTTGTTTATATATTTCTCAAGATATTTCTTTAAAGACCCACGAGAAAAGGAAAAATGTTCCGGGTATAATACCCCATGTCTTAAACGTTCTTGTACTCCTTCGGACCAGTATTTGGATAAAAATGCTCGTTCAAAATCTTCATGTGTCCCAAGTTGATATCATATCAGATGCCCATATAGCTCCTTACCCCTGAATATAACCGGTCACGAAACTAACCTTTTGCCACTCACTCCAATTTTTTGCCAGTACTCCGCTAAAAAATTCTTATAAACACTACGGGGTGAACATTTTTCTTGTCTGGGTTGTAGATCTGGAATTGACGTTGTTTCAGCATTTTCTACTCAGTATTGCTTTTACAATTGCAGTCATGACTACCGTCAAATCGAACGTGTGCATTAATGTCCCTTTCTGTACTTGATCGGTTAAATAATGTAGCTTCATTGATAGATCTTGTTATGGATTCGAGAAAATCTCTCAATGTTTTCTTTTCACGAGATAGATTTGAAAATCTCTCAATGTTTTCTTTCCATTGATTTTAAGTTCTTCGCCTAGTTGTTCTCTGGCTTCTCGAATACCTTTATTAAATAAATTTTCTTCAGAACTCTCGATCATAGAATCCATAGCTGCTCTGACCGTTTGTTCAATTTTGTCTGAAGAAATGCTTTGCCATTCCAAACTTAACTGCGAGAATTTTCACGCGAGAATGTTTACCTTATGATCAACGTCGTCTTGTCTCTCCTTTATGTTATTTATGGATTTATCCCAATTTTGGATGTCCTTCGGAATCTTGCCTTGTGATTGTCTCAAATCTTGCATATCTGCTGACATCTCATTTACTTGTTGCTTTAATTCATCTCGAACTTCAACTAATACCGGAATTACCGCCATAGAAAATTGCATCTGTTCTTGCGCTTGAACTATCTGTGGGATTGACTCAACCTGCTCTTTAATAGTATCAAGCTTAGTAGCAACATACTCGGTTAGCTCTAGGCGTAACTTCTTCGCATTTTCATTACACTGCTGAGTGACTTGCTCAATTTGAGCAGCTAATTTTAATTCTAGAATGAGATTTCCACTCTGCAGCGGAGTGTGCGCTGATATGAAACTTCCGGGTAGATTAAAACTGTGTGCCCGACCGAGACTCGAACTCGGGACCTTTGCCTTTCGCGGGCAAGTGCTCTACCATCTGAGCTACCGAAGCACGACTCACGCCCGGTACTCTCAGCTTTACTTCTGCCAGTATCTCGTCTCCTACCTTCCAAACTTTACAGAAGCTCTCCTGCGAACCTTGCAGAACTAGTACTGCTGAAAGAGAGGATACTGCGGAGACATGGCTTAGCCACAGCGTGGGGGAGGTTTCCAGAATGAGATTTTCACTCTGAAGCGGAGTGTACGCTGATATGAAACTTCCTGGCAGATTGTGTGCCAGACTGAGACTCGAATTCGGGACCATTGCCTTCCGCGGGCAAGTGCTCTACCACCTGAGCTACCGAAGCACGACTCACGCCCGGTACTCAAAGCTTTACTTCTGCCAGTATCTCGTCTCCTACCTTCCAAACTTTACAGAAGCTCAGATGGTAGAGCACTTGCCCGCGAAAGGCAAAGGTCCCGAGTTCGAGTCTCGGTCGGGCACACAGTTTTAATCTACCCGGAAGTTTCAATTTTAATTCTGTCTTTTCATTCTGAATTTTCAATTCTTCGCCAGTTTTATTTAATTTATCATCAACTTTCTGAAAACTCTCTACTAATTCATTATTTAATTCCGCTTGATTAGCTTCTAATTGCTCAATCAACTTTGTTTGATTAGTTAGTAATTGCTCCTGGACTTTCACTTGATTGGCTGCTAATTGTTCCACTTTCACTTGATTGGCTGCTAATTGTTCATTCATTTCCCTTTTACTCTCTATTTGCCCTTTAGGTAATTCCCTTTCAGTCTCTATTTGCGCTTTAGTTAAGTTTGTTACATTTTTGCCGAACAGTGTTAACTGCTGCATGATTACAGTCAATGGGTTTATTTCGTCCTGCTCAGATGACATCGAAACACTTAAGCTTTGTTGTGGAGCCTGATTATTGCTGCCGCTGGCACTACTTCTGTACAGCTAGCTTCTAATGTTTCACTAACCTCAGAAACAACTGAGGGCTGTTGTGATTCGCTCTGCTGTTGCATTGCCATTTTATAAGCCGCCCTAGTAAGTACCATTAATACACAGAACAACAAATATATAAAGTCACTCGCATCTGAGTTAATAATGTCACTGATCTAAACTTGGCAGAATACTCACTTATAATAAACACTTCCTGTCTAAAGTTCAACCCAACAGTCACTCAATCAATCTGATTCAAACCGACAGACATTTAAATAGTGATTCTAAATTTCTATCTACAAAAATTTTATAGTATATTGTCTGGCCTGAACGACGTTCTCGTTGGTTGTGGCGAAATTGTGACTTCTGGAGCAGGCCTTGTCTTCTTTTTTCTCGTGCACATGCAACATAAAATTCACACAATGTTTAAGTAACGCTCAAAAATGTATCCTGCCACAGTGAAGCCAAATTTAATATTTTTTTGTGTGATCTAAAATTTAAAAAACCTCTCTCACACCGGCCTGATTTAGCTTCACTGATCAGGATTGTAAAAACATGCGTATATTAAGGGAATTTTCATTCACAAAGCCGGCTTATCACATTCACACAGTTCAGTACTGTTCTATCCTGATTAAATTGAGTGTAGCTTAAATTCCATAAGGCAGTGAAGCAATTTCGAAGTCTCGGTGCGATGAAAATTGTCAGTCGATCTCCTGATAACATTTGTAATAATTATTAACTTTCGGTGATCACATGGGGAAGACCGGAGATCTGCTGGTAAGACCGTGTTAGCCTATTTATTTGAAGTAATAAACTGGATATCTTGAGGATACAAAACGGCAGGTTCGTCCAGTGTAAATCAGACGTTCCCCACTGATCCCGTGCAACACAGCGTAGTAAGCAGACACTGTCAATAATAATCAATTAAATAATACGCGAACACACTTACTTTATTTTAGTTCGTGTATTAAACTGCTTCTCATACAGAATCTCATCAAGATGGTGACTAGCTCAACAATACATACATATACATCCTCCTTCTTTCACGGCTAATCCGCAAGATCTCCTTGCTTCTTTTCATAAGAGAAAACATAGATAGCAGAGAAGCTATTCCATGGAGTTAATGGACGCTCCAAGGAACAATAGGGCTTGAAACTACTTTGCACTGATAATCATCGTATATTAAAGTTTAGGAATCGGTAAGATAAGAAGAGATATTTCGTGATATGTACTGAGTTATATAATTTATAAAATTTCTGAAAATATCGCGGAGAGACCGCTGCAAGAGACAATACAACTGGTGTGATGCCGACTATGGTGTGGCGGCGCCATCTTTGGACCATATCATGCATATGAATCTGCATTTAGCGTTTTCTTATGCACAATAAGACGATCTCACCCTAATCACTAGAAACGCCCTGATACCAGAACGCATTCACCTCTGTACTTCGCTGTTGGCAGTGTCCATGATGGCGGGTGACGTTGACCGAGCATTCGCCATACCTAAATCTTTCCATCCAATTGCCGGAAGGCTGTAGCGCGATGAGTCGCATCAAATCACACCGCTGGTAGTCAAAACGTTGCTTGCCATTGACTACAGAAGTATTAACCTATGGAGAGCTGTCCGGCCATTCTCCCCCATTCTTTTAAAACCCTTGGCAAAGTAACTGTGGTGTATGTAGTGCTGGTTGCACTTTGAAACTCGCCAGCGATCCCTTACGCTCATTTCATGCGATTCTTACAACCACACTCTCCGATGCTCTGTGGTTCCTGCTCGTCAGTACATAGGCTCTCCGTTTCATTAAAATATCCCTGGTTGTTCCTTCGCGTTTCCACTTAACAGTAACGTCACTAATAATCCTCTTGGGCCATATGAGGATCGTTGAAATTTCCCTGATTAACTTGTTACTCATGCGACATACAGTTCGGATTCACTGACCCCTCCTGACTGACCCATTCTGCCATAATTGCTTCTCTATTGACAGCATGATACTCCTCGCTCCTTTTAAACTGGCGGCTGCGCCTATTGTCACACCTAGTGGTCAATTTCGCTTTGCATGGCGTTGTCCGGCTACTTCTGATGAGATAGTCTATGTAGCGTATGACTCCGCGCAGGTACGAAATGTGAGCAGGCTGTTAGAAACGGGTGTTTACTGAACATGGTGGCCGGATGATAACTGGCGCACAAGATTCATGCGTCAAAGTTTATCGTGCACTAGGCACGAATTCGGGCTTCCGATACGAGCAAGATCTAGGGTTGATCTTAAAAATTACTGATAAATTATTACCACACGTGGAAAATTCCGTACAAGACGGATACAATGATTAGTAAACCTCACAAGACTTCCATAGTACGTCATATCGCCATGCCTTTTCAATCGAGGGTGCCAGGAACACATTTCCTGCAGTAGTGGTTCAAATGGCTCTAACCACTATGGGACTTAACATCTGAGGTCATCAGTCCCCTAGACATAGAACTACTTAAACCTAACTAACCTAAGGACATCACACACATCCATGCCCGAGGCAGGATTCGAACCCGCGACTCCAGCAGCTGCGTGGTTCCATACTGAAGCGCCTAGCACCGCTCGGCCACCGCGGCCGGCTCCTGGAAAAGTGTACAGAGAGAAGGTAACTGATTTCGGAAGAAAACGACCGTTTCATGTTGCAGTGTCTTCCCATCACGTTCAGATATTCAGTTTATTATGACACAGTTCCACAGTTCATGTTACACTCAAAACCCGGAATATGACTCTGCGTCAAGACCAGTAGAGTAAGAACAGACGTCGCGTCGGGGAACTGTGTGATTTCACCCTTATGACTACTAACAGTAGAGGTTACTAAATATTTTGCTCCGCACGGAACAACTGTCTTGAAACAGTGCTCTTACATATCATGTATTGCAGTATAAGCAAGAACCCCACGAATAGCAACAAAAGTGTGTTCGTTCGTGAACACGAATTTATGGATAATATTCGTGCCTTAAATTTCCCCTATACCAAATTACTTCAAGTGGTTCAAATGGCTCTGAGCACGATGGGACAACATCTGAGGTCATCACTCCGTTGGAACTTAGAACTACTTAAACATAGCTGCTTAAGGACATCACACACGTCCAGGCCCGAGGCAGGATTCGAACCTGCGACCGTAACAGTCGCGCGGTTCCGGACTGAAGCGCCTAGAACCGGTTGGCCACACAGGCCGGCATACCAAATTACTCACATAATGTGTGAGTAGTCTGCTATAGGGGACCGGTGGTTTTCGATTATTCGTAAATCGCTTAGGGTAAACGCCGGGGTGGTTTCTCTGAAACGTTGCGCCAGAGTCCCTTCGCCATTTTTCCTGAATCCGATCTTGTGTTCCTGCTGAAAAGGCCTCGTTGTCGACGGGACGTTAAAAACTGATCTTCGATCCTTCCGACTAATTTTATGATACTTTATGTTACCAGTTATTTATTTTTGAAAAAAGTGATAACGAATAAATATCCTTGTGATAAGCAGTGAGCAATACCTACAACACTAAACACAACCGTCAGAGGTAAAATAAATGTGGTGTGCTTACCGTCGTTGCGGGAACAGGGACAAGATTGCTTCATTGAGCTTCTCTTTTATTGCATTCAGTGAACCCATACACGACGTGCGTAGTGGCAAAGTCGTAATCAGTAAACGTAGCGACGGTACTGCTGTGTGTCGCTGTTTACGTACTACTAACACTACTGCGGAAACAAACCCCAGACAGAAGAGAATAATTGTGAATTCAGGCATGAAGGGGAAAACTAAAGAGGTTATTATTGTTGTCAACAGAAAATATCGTGACTGCCCGATTTTGTGTGAAATGTCAGAGTTCTACAAATCGGAAAATCTTATGTAAAGTACACTCAAATAGTTTAGCTTTAGTTTCCTTAGCAAAGTAGCGTTTATATTGCTTTTTTTGTCGCATTCCGTTCAAAGACTGGTTTTATGCAGCCCTCAGTGGTAGTATATCGCAAGCGTCTTCATCTCTGCATAACTATTGCGTCTTACGTCCATTTGACCTCCTTACTGTGCTCCAACCTTGGGGTCCGTCTATAAAATCCCCCCCCCCCCCCCCACTTCCGCTTTAAGTCGCACACATCAATTACCAAAGAGACAACTCCTCGTCGCCTCACAATGTCCCCTATCATCCGATTGTTTCTTTTACTCAAGTACATTTGTCCAAAGTTTGATTCGATGCCTCCACGTTACTGATTTGATGCATCTACTTAGTTATTATCATCGTTCTGTAGCATAACATTTCAAAAGCTTCCATTCTCTCCTTTTTCGAACTATTTTTCGTCTACGTTTCACTTCTGTGCAAGGCTAAACTCCAGACAAATACCTTCTGTAAAGATTTTCTAACAATTAAATTTATATTCCATGTTAACTAATTTCTGTTCGTCAGGAAGGCTTCTTCTGTTATTCCCAGTTCACATTTTATAACCTCTTTATTTCAGCTATTCTCAGTTATTTTGCTACCCAAATAGCGAAACTCATCAAATTACTTTAGTCTTCCATTTTCTAATCCAGTTCCCTCAGTATCATCCGATTTAATTCAAATAACCCATTATCCTGATTTTACATTTGTTGACATTCGTATTACAACCACTTTACAAGGCATAACCCATTCAGTTCGAGTAGTCTACCAAGAACTTTATCGTCTCTGGCAGAATTACATCATTGCCAGACCGCAAAATTTCTATTTTTGCCCTCTGAACTTCATTGTCTTTTACAAATTACTTCTTGCGTTCCTTCAATGCATGATCACTACACACATTTCCTATCAGGAGGGATATGCTTCTACACTTTCTCACTACGTTCTCAACTATTGCTTGCTCTTGCGACGCTATCTAATGGTTTCTGCTTGTGTAGTTGCTCTTCCAGACAGCTTCTCATACGAGCAAACCATCTGCGTCTTTACCTGCAGTTACTCATACTTTAAGTACGTGGGCTATGCGCGGCTCTTTTCAAAAATAGTAGCTCGATGTATTCATCGGATCGATCCACGCACGTCTACATTCATGCCCCGCAGCTAATTTGCGGAAAATAATAACCTGTAGCTGTGATCATGCTCTCAAATAGTCTGTGCATTGGCTAGAATGGCGAAGTAACAAAATACACAGAAATACAAATTAAATGCAAATGAATTATTTAACAACATGGGTTCCATTCTAACGTTTGTAACTGACGTAGACGACTGAGAATTTACTTGAATAAAGTTTATTCAAGAAACGGTATCTCAAATAAATGGGAATCAGGCCTATGATGTTTAGCTAAAATAGCGACAAAAAATATGCTTATCAAATGGAGTAAAGTTACGGTGAGAGAGTTGCGAGAATAATAGAATAATGTACAAACTAAATTTTTAAAATGGAAATGTAGATGCGGAAAACTGCTATGGCATAAATATAATACCAGCAGATTTCATTGGACCTTCATTAGAATTGTGAAAAACAAAGAGTTAAAAGAGAAATCAGGGAAAGATATTCTTTTATTCTCAAAGCTACATTTAAGTGTCCTGGAGAGAATTCAGAGATCGCTGAACACAATAAAATCGATCGCGTGCCAAAGGAACATATGTACATCACCTACCTTTAAAAGTGGGACACAGTCTGCCTTCAGGGACGTTAAACAAGTAATGGAGTTATTTAATAGAGCAAATTTTAGAGTAAGCCTTAAAATTAATTATAATAAGAGTAGAATAATTTACAGACAAAATACCGAAAATAAAGCTGAATAAATACTGTTAAAGTTAAAGGATCTCTGCAAATTTTTAGTAAACTAAAAAGAGAGTTTTGTACGAAGCCTCCGACGTGTATGAAATAGAAATTTTGCCATTACTGCGTATAACCCGTTTTGATTTATCGCAGTGAGAGCAAACCATGCTTATTCTTCAATCAATGGCGAGACTAATGTCGTGTCACTAAGGAGACACCGGAAAACCACAAGTGGATCGAGGAACCAACTGGAAAGGACAACGCAATCATCTCTACAAGAAAGTGAAATTGAGATGAGCGGTATGGTATAGATGCACGTAAATAAGAAAAGGCCGATGCAAAAAGGGAATATTGATTGGTATTTGGAAATAGACGAGGGTAATAGGGATGTTTTGTGATGAAGCTCGTAATGCTCTGATGAATCTTGGGGTTGTCTTCATTCCATGAGTGGATATCCAATGGTTGACTGGGGTTAGTAGCTTTAGCGTAACCTCCTTCCGGATGCTAGAAACATCAGGTTGCTATTTAAGGAATCCCTTCAGTTGTAAATATATTTCGACATTCCCGAAGCCAAGTACGTCGCATTATCATGTTGTACATCATTGCTGTTACCGTCTAATGCAAGTAGTAATGTATGTTAATGCTGAATACACAAACAGACTTGCAAATACTTTCCACGTGCCCTGTTCACGTTTAACTGTTAATATCTTAAGTGGGACGCACATAAGAATTAACAAGCTCTCATTCGAGTAGTTTCCAGAGTAGACGTAATTGTTTTGTAAAACGACTTGGAAAAAAACTGCGACTTCCGTACTACGACAACATAGTTCGAGCTTAAGATCGTAGCTGTCAGTGCTTGGCTGAAAACATTACGTCATTTCGATCTCTGAGCAAGCCTGGAATGGGTCGAACTAATATTAAAGGCTCGAAACAGGTGTTTATAAGCCCAGTTTGTTGTGCACTTGGACCGGCGTAATCTCTTAGGACATTCACGCTTACATGACTGACATGCTTCTTCACTGCGTAACAAGATTACAGCACTGACTAGTGTTATGATAGAAACTCTTTCGTTTTGCGCATACTGGACTGTGAAACGAGATGTTTGCAGGGGAACTGAGAATATCTGTAATTAATTGTGTGTCTCTGTTGACAGTATTAATCTGCGAGCTTTAAAGTTTCGCGTGGGGGAGGGGCCTTGTAACTGAGTTTAGCGCCGAGGAAGGGTTAACTGACGCCGACAGAATGACAGATAGGATTACATCGCTACGGGGCACCCCTTCTCCCCCACCATCCAATCAAGGTAACAATACTCCTCTGATTGCGGAGAATTTAACACTTGGGTAAACGACTTTTAATTTATTTTACAAGTGCGGACGTGCCCTCATCCTAAATTTATCGGAACTGATACGTCGCTCTTTCCTTTCCTGTAATAAAGCTATGCAGTTACATAGGCGTAATATACATCACATTTCAGTAATACTGTAGGTGTCCATATCTTTGCAAATGAAATACTTTTTGTTGTAAATTTAAAAAGTATGGACCAATATATATTTCTTACTGTTTATATCAACAAACAGTAAAAACTAAAACGTTATGAACTTAGCTATATGAAATTAAAGTTATGTCTTCTCTTTAAATTTAGCATTTCCTTAAGCATCAGCGGCAATAAATTACAAGATTCCTTTCTTCTAGGGTGCATTAACCTTTTGTACATATTTTTCATTCGGATATATGCAATGCAGCATTCCTTTAGCTTTCCGCCAGAAGCACGTGAATCATTACCTTTCTCTCCATTCTATTCAACAACTTCCACGGACGAGTGTGTGCAAGTGTATTGGAGAATGTCATGAACTACAGTGTTCGTAAGAGTACTAGATGGTATCTTATAGCATGTATGTTATTCTTCTTGACATCTTATGCTGCACTGATCACAACGGATTACTGTTTTTCCGTTCACTTTTAAATTAAGGTGATTCAAATTATTGTCATACAACACGTACTATCTTGAACACGATTTATATTCTTACAGTGACAAGGAAAGACTTAACTCTTACTTCTTCATAATTAAATACAATAAATACGTTAATCTTGAAGAACCTCAACAACCAGAAATCAGGCACAGTTTTGACAGCGTGAAACAAAGAATGAGGTATCAAGGTACATAACGATATTGTGTATCTAGCGTGGTCCACATACCAGTTGGGAACGCTACTTAGTCTGAAAATAAATGACGTCTTTGACATACAAAATTTAGTATTAATCACAAATAACTTTTCGCATTTGTGTGCTTGGGTTTAATAGTAGCCCTATCTGAACCATCAGAAGAATAACTAATGCACCCATATTCTAGTGTCGATGCGTCTACGCCACCTGATGTTTCAAAACCCATAAAAGTATATTGTTATCAAAACTGACGTGAGACTATATATGTTGTGGAATGTTTCCCAAGACTTCATCAGATACTGTAGCATTGGGATGTTGTCAGTTCCTTTACGAATTAAACAAAGAAACATAGGGGAAATTCTTACGATACAACACTCACCATAACCCTGTCCTTGGTCAGGCAGTTACTAGTTTCTGTGTAGAGAACATTTAACATACATCAGAGACTCCGTGTTGGTGTACAGGTGCATGAGACATATTTTTGCAGAATTTCAGAGTGGAATTCTCATAAAAACAGACAATATGTCAACGCCTTAATGTTAATTTCTGGATTTGGTAAATGTGACGTTTATGCAGCACAGCGCGATGGTAACGGACATGAAGCTGCACAGCTGTATCATTTAATCTTTCCTGGGAGAAGCCGTTCGAGACATTCACGAAGAACACATTCTGTCGGTTGTCGTACAATCACGTGTCAGTACCAAACAACACTCTATAGCATGTCTACGTGACGTAGTGCTATGTGGAGAGCCATCAGGAGCACTTCACCTCCAATTCGTGGAAAGTCTTTATATTGGTTGATGATTGTCGGCCACATGAGAACTTCATCTCATGATTTGTTGTACACAGTGACGATCAGCTGAGTCTTCAGCCTCGTACACAATCATTGTAACATTCGGAAGCGATACACAACAGAATTTGGGATACCATCTTTTATGTGAGGAAGAAAACGTGGAACAATTCACTTTGACCAACGGCTGAGATTCAAATTAGCTTTTCGGTTGGAAGTGTTGCTGACTTTTTGGTAGGTCCATATTTTCATCCAATATGTTTCACTGTTGTCGATGGGGACTTTCACCACCCACTCTTCTAAAAGATATTTCCAAACAAATAAGAGGAAACATGCGGTTATCAATGACTAAGGTTCAAAGCGTATTGCCACAAAGATAAAGAGCCACTTTATGATCTAAGACAGTAAACAACCAACGTTATTATCTAAGACAGTAAATAACCAACGTTATTGGCTCAAATTTCCGTGTAACTATATAATTCCTTTCTTCCAGCTTTATTTGGGCGTACGAGGAAAAAGCGTTTCGTATGGTATGCCTCTTCTATATTTATGTCTAGTTCGCAGAATTCTGATTATAAGCAGACTATTCATGTTTAAATTTAATCATCATCGAGGTAGTCATGTAAAAAATATATTCCATTACACTCCCTCTCCTTTCACAGCCGCTTAGTAGAACGTTTTTAGTTTGGTGTAACGCTGGCTGTATATGTTAGCAGATTAGTATTTTAAAGTGGAAAGTATTTTTAATATGTGCTTCACAATCACATACATTATTACTTTCATGCGTGTACTCCTCCATTCATTATGATAATTATAGATCAGTACCTAATTTTTACAGATATTATCCAACGAAAGATTTCATAATTACATAAGGTAATGTATTGTTAACTAGTTGCATACAATACTAGTTTCATCATACATACTTGGTATGAATGTAAGACTGCTTCTGAGGCTAACGTTCACTGTAATTTTACACTCTATTACATAGGGCAAGGGCATTTCAAGTAAAATGATACAGCTTGCCTATCAAATATCCGCTACAAAAATGCTAACAGTTCTTTCTAGTGAGTCCAAGCTATAAATGCGGACAGAGTGCTATTACACTGGAATTCCTAGAAAATTGGGCAGAAGCCAAAATTAAATTTACTATCACCATTTTCTGGCACTGAACGGCCCATTGAGAGTCCACGTTTAGTGTAAAGATGACACCGGCTAGAATATCAGGATGTAAATAGATAACGTAAGAAAATTTTATGTAATAAAGTCATTTTTACTTCATACTTTAGATATGAAAAAGTTTTATACTCCTCCATAAGTATGTCTTCACTACATTAGCATTTTCAAGTGCGTCATTTACGCGAAAGTAATTTGAAGCATGTTTTCTTAGCAGTCTATGTTTAATGTTCATCAAACTTTAAAGTCATGTAGTATGCTTCACGTAAATTAGCAGACGGTGGCCAAAACATAGCCACAAGATAATAAAATCATACGGAGTTGGTCAAAGCTCATAGAATAAAAATAAAAACAGCAAAAAATAAAAGAAAGTATCATTTAAAATGAGGAGATAGTGAGAGGCAATTTACTTTGACATAGAAGAACTCAATATGCATTATTTTCATAGTGTTCCCGAATTTGAGTCTCCAAAAAAATCTTTCGACATTTCTTCAGTCATTATAACTAAATATATTCGACGTCGCTAGCAAAATGATTTTTTGGCAGTGAAATGTGACACTTAAAGTTTGGAAACTGCGTGCATTTTGTTTAGATCCAATTAAGCGAAAATTTGTTTCAGTTAACCAACTACATTTCTTGCTAAATCCAATACATAAATAACAGGGTAAAGCAAACGGACCCCCCCCATGAACCATGGACCTTGCCGTTGGTGGGGAGGCTTGCGTGCCTCAGCGATACAGATAGCCGTACCGTAGGTGCAACCACAACGGAGGGGTATCTGTTGGATATAGTGGGAATTAGTGAAGTTCGGTGGCAGGAGGAACAAGACTTCTGGTCAGGTGACTACAGGGTTATAAACACAAAATCAAATAGGGGTAATGCAGGAGTAGGTTTAATAATGAATAGGAAAATAGGAATGCGGGTAAGCTACTACAAACAGCATAGTGAACGCATTATTGTGGCCAAGATAGATACGAAGCCCACGCCTACTACAGTAGTACAAGTTTATATGCCAACTAGCTCTGCAGATGACGAAGAAATTGAAGAAATGTATGATGAAATAAAAGAAATTATTCAGATTGTGAAGGGAGACGAAAATTTAATAGTCATGGGTGACTGGAATTCGAGTGTAGGAAAAGGGAGAGAAGGAAACATAGTAGGTGAATATGGACTGGGGGACAGAAATGAAAGAGGAAGCCGCCTGGTCGAATTTTGCACAGAGCACAACATAATCATAACTAACACTTGGTTTAAGAATCATGAAAGAAGGTTGTATACATGGAAGAACCCTGGAGATACTAAAAGGTATCAGATAGATTATATAATGGTAAGACAGAGATTTAGGAACCAGGTTTTAAATTGTAAGACATTTCCAGGGGCAGATGTGGACTCTGACCACAATCTATTGGTTATGACCTGTAGATTAAAACTGAAGAAACTGCAAAAAGGTGGGAATTTAAGGAGATGGGACCTGGATAAACTAAAAGAACCAGAGGTTGTACAGAGATTCAGGGAGAGCATAAGGGAGCAATTGACAGGAATGGAGGAAATAAATACAGTAGAAGAAGAATGGGTAGCTTTGAGGGACGAAGTAGTGAAGGCAGCAGAGGATCAAGTAGGTAAAAAGACGAGGGCTAGTAGAAATCCTTGGGTAACAGAAGAAATATTGAATTTAATTGATGAAAGGAGAAAATATAAAAATGCAGTAAGTGAAACAGGCAAAAAGGAATACAAACGTCTCAAAAATGAGATCGACAGGAAGTGCAAAATGGCTAAGCAGGGATGGCTAGAGGACAAATGTAAGGATGTAGAGGCCTGTCTCACTAGGGGTAAGATAGATACCGCCTACAGGAAAATTAAAGAGTCCTTTGGAGATAAGAGAACGACTTGTATGAATATCAAGAGCTCAGATGGAAACCCAGTTCTAAGCAAAGAAGGGAAAGCAGAAAGGTGGAAGGAGTATATAGAGGGTCTATACAAGGGCGATGTACTTGAGGACAATATTATGGAAATGGAAGAGGATGTAGATGAAGATGAAATGGGAGATATGATACTGCGTGAAGAGTTTGACAGAGCACTGAAAGACCTGAGTCGAAACAAGGCCCCCGGAGTAGACAATATTCCATTGGAACTACTGACGGCCGTGGGAGAGCCAGTCCTGACAAAACTCTACCATCTGGTGAGCAAGATGTATGAAACAGGCGAAATACCCTCAGACTTCAAGAAGAATATAATAATTCCAATCCCAAAGAAAGCAGGTGTTGACAGATGTGAAAATTACCGAACTATCAGCTTAATAAGTCACAGCTGCAAAATACTAACACGAATTCTTTACAGACGAATGGAAAAACTAGTAGAAGCCAACCTCGGGGAAGATCAGTTTGGATTCCGCAGAAACACTGGAACACGTGAGGCAATACTGACCTTACGACTTATCTTAGAAGAAAGATTAAGGAAAGGCAAACCTACGTTTCTAGCATTTGTAGACTTAGAGAAAGCTTTTGACAATGTTGACTGGAATACTCTCTTTCAAATTCTAAAGGTGGCAGGGGTAAAACACAGGGAGCGAAAGACTATTTACAATTTGTACAGAAACCAGATGGCAGTTATAAGAGTCGAGGGACATGAAAGGGAAGCAGTGGTTGGGAAGGGAGTAAGACAGGGTTGTAGCCTCTCCCCGATGTTGTTCAATCTGTATATTGAGCAAGCAGTAAAGGAAACAAAAGAAAAATTCGGAGTAGGTATTAAAGTCCATGGAGAAGAAATAAAAACTTTGAGGTTCGCCGATGACATTGTAATTCTGTCAGAGACAGCAAAGGACTTGGAAGAGCAGTTGAACGGAATGGACAGTGTCTTGAAGGGAGGATATAAGATGAACATCAACAAAAGCAAAACGAAGATAATGGAATGTAGTCGAATTAAGTCGGGTGATGTTGAGGGTATTAGATTAGGAAATGAGACACTTAAAGTAGTAAAGGAGTTTTGCTATTTGGGGAGCAAAATAACTGATGATGGTAGAAGTAGAGAGGATATAAAATGTAGGCTGGCAATGGCAAGGAAAGCGTTTCTGAAGAAGAGAAATTTGTTAACATCCAGTATAGATTTAAGTGCCAGGAAGTCATTTCTGAAAGTATTCGTATGGAGTGTAGCCATGTATGGAAGTGAAACATGGACGATAAATAGTTTGGACAAGAAGAGAATAGAAGCTTTCGAAATGTGGTGCTACAGAAGAATGCTGAAGATTAGATGGGTAGATCACATAACTAATGGGGAAGTATTGAATAGGATTGGGGAGAAGAGAAGTTTGTGGCACAACTTGACCAGAAGAAGGGATCGGTTGGTAGGACATGTTCTGAGGCATCAAGGGATCACCAATTTAGTATTGGAGGGCAGCGTGGAGGGTAAAAATCGTAGAGGGAGACCAAGAGATGAATACACTAAGCAAATTCAGAAGGATGTAGGTTGCAGTAGGTACTGGGAGATGAAAAAGCTTGCACAGGATAGAGTAGCATGGAGAGCTGCATCAAACCAGTCTCAGGACTGAAGACCACAACAACAAGCAAACGGATATGTTCCCACTCACATTGTCAGTCATCCAGTAACAACGTACAAAGAGAAACGATGCTACTTTTACATAATTATAAATAATCTCGCATATAATTCGCCGATTCCAGCAAAAGACGAATTACCTTTCCTTTGGACCACTTCTTCACTTCGTCTTTAATTTGTACTGGGAAGAAAAAATTGACTCCATGTAGATTTTCCTAAACTATCATCGAAATCAATAACATACAGGGTGATGAACATGGCCCGGAGAACAAGAAATTATCGTCAGTTTCTTGGTAGTCAGACCCTGATGGTTATGGAAACAGCTATCGACAGCTAAGAATTCTATCCCATTGTGACGTAGCAAGTCAACTGAGGCATTTTATCCAAGGATTCCGTTGCGAAAGCCTCGTAACCATACTAGGATAGTAATTTACATAATCAAAATAACTTCTATATGAAACTACACAGACTTGATGGGTTGCAATGTAACATATTGAATGCGTGTAGCAGTGTATTGATGCTACTTTCATTTTGTGATTTAATTGTCTACTGACTTGCTGTCTTGACTTCCCTTTCTTTTTAAACACATTTCCAGTTGCAACATGATACTGAAATGTATGATATAAAGCATTGACAGATACATTATGTGATCAAAATTATCCGGACATCTGGCTGAAAATGACTTACAAGTTCATGGCGCCCTCCATCGGTAAGGCTGGAAATCAATATGTTGTTGGTCCACCCTTAGCCTTGATGACAGCTTCCACTCTCGCAGTCATACGTTCAGTCAGCTGCTGGAAGGTTACTTGGGGAATGGCAGCCCATTCTTCACGGAGTGCTGCACTTAGGAGAGGTATCGATGTTGGTCGAACACTCCTGGCACGAAGTCGGCATTCCAAAACATCTCAAAGATCTTCTATATGATTCGGGTCAGTATTCTGTACAGGCTAGTCCATTAGAGGGATGTTATCGTTGTGTAACCACTCCGCCATACTTTGTGCACTACGAACAGGTGCTCGGTCGTGTTGAAAGATGCAGTTCCCATCTCTGAATTGCTCTTCAACAGTGGGGAGCAAGAAGGTGCTTAAAACATCAGTGTATGACTGTGCTGTGATAGTGCCACGCTCCTTACACCAAGCCAGGCGTCGTTTTTCATTTACTTGCGTGATGTGTGGCTTATGAGCTGCCACACGACCATGAAATCCAAGTTTCTTCGCTTCCCGCCTAACTGTCATAATACTTGCAGTGGATCCTGTTACAGTTTGCAAAACCTGTGTGATGGTCTGGACAGATGTCTGCCTGTTACACATTACGACCCCCTTCAACTGTCAGCGCTCTCTATCAGTCAACAAACGAGGTCAGCCTGTACACTTTTTTGCTGTACGTGTCCCTTCATGTTTCCACTTCACTACCATATTGCAAACAGTGGACCTAGGGATGCTTAGAAGTCTGGAAATCTGGCTTACAGACGTATGACGCAAGTGATACCAGATCATTCTCGTCTCTCACGATGTGTAATGACTACTGTGGTCGCTGATATGGAGTACCTGGCAGTAGGTCGCAGCACAATGCACCTATAATGAAAAACATGTTTTGGGGGGTGTGCAGATACTTTTGATCACATAGTGTAGGTCAGTGTGTTTCCTTGTGGCAGCGTGCCTAGTCAGTACATAATTGTACTCGCCTTGAAACAGAACAAATCAGTATTTTTCAGGCATCGAAATAGTGAGTTTGAAACTCACGCCCCTGGAAGTTTCTTGCAGCGTTGTTAACTGATTCCATCATTACAGTTGTAAAGTGATAATTGTTATTTGTCACGTATTTCTAATGTTACCGTAGCATAACAGATTTTACTCGTTTCCTTCTTACCTTACTGACACCTTGAACTATACGAATTACTACGCGGTTGCCAGAGAGGCGTGTTCTTGTGCTTTCGTCGCGTTAATGGCTTTTTTAATGTCATTGTTTCTTTTCTTTTCACTCTATCAATAGGTGCAATGACACACCTATCCACCACATCCACGTGATGACTGCGTACGTAATTACACTTCTTGCTGCTAATTAGTTAATATACATATGAAGACAGTAACTGTTCTTGAAAGGACAGATACTGTTGATGACCGTGCAGCTTTTCCCTGGAATAAATGATGACTAACTGAAACCCTCAGCTGCCGACAGGTGTTGTTGATATACCTCGATGTGGACAGCTGAAAATGTATGCTCCGGCCGGGACTCGAACCCGGGATCTCCTGCTTACATGGCAGACGCTCTATCCATCTGAGCTATCGAGGACACTGATAACTAGCGCGACTGCAGGGACATATCCCTTGCACGCTTCCCGTGAGACTCACATTCCCAACTGTCCACAATTCTACATATGTAAAGTACCTTATAGACGTTTGCCCATCCACTCATTACTCGCGCACGCTTTGGCGATTCCCGTAAGAGTTTGGGCAACCTGTGCGCATTCGCGCAAATGAAGGTCAATGGCTGGGTAGCCTCTAACTATGTATATATGAAGACAGTAACTGTTCTTGAAAGAACAGTTACTGTTGATGACCGTGCAGCTTTTCCCTGGAATAAACGATGACTAACTGAAACCCTCAGCTGCCGACAGGTGTTGTTGATATACCTCGAGTCCCGGTCGGGGCACACATTTTCAGCTGTCCACATCGAGGTATATCAACAACACCTGTCGGCAGCTGACGGTTTCAGTTAGTCATCATTTAATTAGTTAATATTTGTGAACATCTCATACGTTTCAGTGCAGGTGCACATCAAGTTTGTGTATTTGTGTGTATTACTGAGACATACGAACGTAACGATCATTTGTAAATATTAATTTTGGCCGAATTTCTTTGACAGTTTATGACTCGTAAACTTGAAGCTACTCATGCATAGCCGGTTAATGAATCACTACTTCAGCGTGCAGAGGTTGTAGTGCGGAGTTCGAAGACATCTCTGAATGGCTTGTGACGGTAAAAGTAATTGGCAGCTACATGTTTAAATGACACGAAATATGAAAGGCAGTAGGCGATAGAGAGCAGCTTCCACGCCATGAGGAAACTGAGCCCTCTAGCAAGGGAAACTTCCATCGCACTTCCCTCTGCTTTAGTGATAAGATGGTCCAGTGGATAGCCCGTGAAAAACTAAACACAGATAAAGCATGAAAACAGGAAGAAGACGTACTGAACTGTGAAAAGAAAGCATCAAAATAGTGAAAGGTCCAAGGACAAGAATTGCAATAAGGAGCAGACTGGAAAGCAATGGCGTCATGGCTTTGGACTCCGAAACAGGAGAGCCGAGATCAAAGACTTGTTGTGCCTTTTGTTTTTCAGAACCTTATGAACTGTTTCTCCACTCATTCAAGTTTTTCTTCTTTTTCTGTAGTCTTGGTAGTTTTTGTACTACACATTGGTTATAGAGTAAGAGTCATGTGGTAAGAATGCGTTATCGTCAAAAGGAAATGCGATGAGTAGTGAGAGCAGCCGAGATATCACACAGACGTCTCACAGAAATGAAAGCCATAAATGAATGGGTGTGAATTATGTTGCAACAAAGGAATTCAAGAGTCAAGACTTCCAAACCGGAATTCAGCTTCAAAAACGCTAAAAACATACGTTTTGACGGAGTACAGTGGAACTGTGTGATTGTGAAACTGTTGTGATCAGTTATTGCAAAATGGTTCAAATGGTCCTAAACACTATGGGACTTAACATGTGAGGTCATCAGTCCCCTAGATCTTAGAACTACTTAAACCTAACTAACCTAAGGACACCACACACATCCATGCCCGAGGCAGGATTCGAACCTGCGAACCTAGCAGCCGCTTGGTTCCGGACTGAAGCGCCTAGAACCGCTCGGTCAGCATGGCAGGCCTTAGTTGTTGCAGCTTATGAAACAAACTATTTGTTTTCATCTTTTGCTTGGGAGTGATCACATTCACATTCATACGAACACCTATATAGGGCAGGGAGAGATATATCACTCACTTACCTCTCGTACAAATTAGGTGCGTCGATAAGAGATTCATATCATACAATACAGGTACTGTCACTAATGCCGTCTGTTACGCACCAGACTTGTTTCCCGGTGGAGGATTCGGTTGATTTGTAACGTTGTCATCAAACGTTTGCGGTTCCCATTCGAAAGCCACTTCCTTTCGACTGCTAATACAGTGGTTATGCAAAATCAACTGTCATTATGGGTCCCTACTTCAAAACTCGCCGTTGCAAACCGACGTTACACCACACAAATTTGAATAAAGCGAACAGCGAGGGAAAAAAAAATAGAATTGGCAAAAGGTAGGCTTAAACACGGTTCACCAGCTTAGCAGCCCAACACCGTAACCACTTAACCACGAAGCAATTTCTCTATGTTGTTGCTCTATATTCCACTTGTTCTTCTTGGAACGTTTACTCTTTCTATTTTGCTGGTTTTTTTCCCACAGTCCAGTACACCCTCTTCCTGTTTTCATGCCTGATCGGTATTCAGTTTTTGACGGTCTGTCCATTGGGCTCTCTCAGCACTAAATCTGAGGGTGGTTGCGATGGGGAGTTCCCCTTTTAAGACAACCTTCCGCTACCTCACTGCGTTTCTAAAAAGATTAGCGAGGTTATTAAGGAGATAAAATCCTTTTCACTGTCACAGAGTTGTAACCCATATTAACCAGGAAAATGAACAAACGTAAAGTCACTGTAACAGCTAACAGCGGAGTTACGTCGCTTAAACGTGTGTAAAGCGGTGGCGACTCAGCCCTGCTAGCTAAACATGGCGACCCCGTGATTCAGATGGGCGGCGTTTTTGTCGGCGGCGCACAGACTGCGCTCGCCTATCGCGCCGCATATTGATGCGGCCTTGTTTGCGGACGGGCGGCTGTTAAAAAGCAACGTCATCGACGCCGAGGGAGGGTTCGTAACAAATGACGCCACGCTCTCTGAGCGTCACAGGCAGTACTGATAAGGCTCCATATTATGCACCCTCTGAATGCTCGGCATCAACGGGCTGCGACCGACCCCCCGTTCATTCTGACGCCGTCTAAATACGTTCACAGCGAACCATTAATTCTATATTAACTTCTATACTCGATTAACGTGTGAGTTATGGTCTGTCTAACATCTATCGCAGCTTGCCCCCTCTTTCCAAGACGCATTTAGCTATACTAAAGAACGGAAATATGCAAGTATATCAGATTTTACATGCAATGTTCTGTCGGTTCTTTCAGGAACATAAATAGATTAACAACTCGAATACAAAGTGTTAATGCTCCACAATAATATTTATTTATTAGTTCGTTATGAACAGCCGTTTGGCTTCTTAGGCCATCGTCAGATATCTTAATGCTAAACAGATAGACCACGCAACTTGACTGAGAATTCATAGCTGTACAAAGTGTGGCAGAAACTTATGTAACATTTTGTACAAACTCTGCCAAAGCCCGGTTGAAAAAGGAGGAGGGGGAGAAGTAACACCTCGTCAGAACCTTGGTTCACCTGGCCCGGGTGACAGTACCTCGTGAGGGCCCCTTGCCAGGGACACGGTGGAGGCCTCAACGGCAATGAAGGCGGAGATGAAGATCACCGGTACGGCGGAACTGGCGGAAGAGGCAACCCAAATCCACCAGCGTCTGTTCTGGAATCCAGCGGGTAGTGGTCAGCGTTTGTTCACCTAGTTGGTGCGGCTGCTCCATGCTCTTCTTGATCTCAACAATCAAGTCGTAAACATGTGACCTTCATAGAAGATCACCACAAAACTAGTTTCAACTTGAATAAGCATGATCGGACAAAAGGAAAGAAATCCACTACCCCAGGCATCAGTCTCTAGACTGAATCTTGCTGGTCATCGGATTCTGGGGAACCAGAAACGTCTCGTTCTGTTCTCCGTAAGTTCTTGTTTAAGTGTGTGTTTCTGTATGATGTTTCTCAACTAGCTTCTCAAAATCTCTAAGACTAAAACAGAAAAACTTCATAGGAATTCTCAACACAAACACACTCTCCAAAGTAGGTAACCTCAAACCACTCACAAATACTATGGAAAAACTCCACATAAAAATCCCTGCGATTCAAGAAACACGATTTACTGACGAAAATCATTTTGATTCAGACTCTACAAAGGAAAACTTGCAGTCCAGCTGAACAAGGTACCCAAACCATTCTGAACACTTTTTTTTGTGCACAAATCAATTATAGAGTCTATAATGAACTTCCATTCAACATCAGAATGAATCTCGAGAACTTCAGTTAAATCTGGAAACAAGGCATACACACTGATAAATGCACATTCCCCCACAAATGATTACAATAGAAAAGATCCACAGGCAATAGATGACTTCTGGGAACTACTGGAGTAAAACCTCAACTAAATCCCTACTCATCACGTGAAAATTATCTCGGCAAAGAGAAAAAATTCAGGAAAACAACGGGAATTCAAACAGCTCACAAGAGAACAAATAAAAACGGCGCGAGACTGATAAACTTCTGCAAAAATTTTGATCTTAAAAGCATATCTACTCAATTCCTTAAACCTGTAAACAAACTTACAACATGGAAATCACCAAATTCAACTTTTGGTGAATTTCAGATAGACCATATTGAAATATCTAATACGAATACCTAAGAAATAATCAACCTACGAACTAGAAATGGATTTTCTGAGTCAGACCACCATCTGCTGCAAATAAAGATTAGATTTCAACCTAACAGAAAGAAACCACCAATGAACAAAACAGTTAGAATGATTCAGGATACCTTAAACTTAACAAGAGGGAAACTCTCCAGGAAACGCAACAAATTGGAATGAACTTGCAGAAGTACTGAAAAACACTACGAAATTTGGCAAACCCCCAAGAAAGAAAAAACACAGAAGGTGGAACAGTGCATGTAATCAAGCAATAGAAAAAAGAATACAAGCTTGGAAAACTTTCAGTAACATCAAAACTACAGCGAAATGGCAGGAAATTTTGAGAATACAGAAGAGTTCATTCAAGGCAATACGATGAGAAAAACTTACATACGATAAAAGCCGGCTTAAAGAAACTAAACAAGAATTTATCAAGAACAACACTAGAAACTTTTACAAAATTATCAAAGAAAATCTAACAGGGTATCAACCACCTAATCTGCGTTTTCGCCGGTCCGATGGATCACTGGAAACCAACCCTAAAAGGAACTGTCAAATTTTAGCTAAATATTTTCACTCACTTCTCAACTGCGAGCCTCCGACAGAAAAACTAGGTTTTGAAAAAGCCACATTCAATCCCGATTCGAATCCACCATTACTTAAAGAAGTAAAGGAAATAACCAATTCTTTGACGAACAACAAGTCTCCAGGGGAAGACGGAATCATAGCAAAAGTATAGAAATTAAATGACAATAATCTCACACAAGTAACCCACAGAATTCTATCAAATATTTGGGAAACTGAAGAAATACGTGCAGAGTGTAAATGTGCATTAATTCACCCTCTCCACAAAAAAGGTGCAAAAACCGATCCAAATAATTACAGGGGAATTTCTCTGCTCCCTGTAATATACAAAATTCTTTAAAAGGCCCTGTTAAACAGACTAGAGGAACAAGCAGACCTGTTAACAGGGGAGTATCAGGCAGGCTTTCGCAAAGGTCGATCTTGCATCCAACAGATATGGAACTTAAAAACAATTTTGCAAATGAGAAGGTGTAGAAATACTGTGGTAACTTTCGTCGATTTTAAAAAGGCTTACGATTCAATAGATAGACAAAAATTATTTCACACTTTAGAGGTGTTCAGGATTGACAGGAAAACAAGGTCAATTATTCAACAGGCATTAACAGATACAACCTCCAAAGTTAAATTCATGGAAGAAGCGTTAGAAGCTTTTCATATCTATACTGGGGATAGAATGTCCCCTCTTCTGTTTAACATGGTTATGGAAAAAATTGTGAGGACATGGGAAAAGGAAATAAAAGGAATTCAGCTTGGGATTAAAAAAGAGCAGAGAATTAGAGTAAAGTGTCTGGCTTTCGCGGACGATTTTGCCATTCTAACGAACAGTATAGAGGAAGCCAAACTTGCATTGGAGAAACTACACGAAATCTCACAAAAAAACTGGGCTACAGTCTCCTACGAGAAAACACAGTATATGGAAAACAAACCTGTAGATAATCTCCCCATTACTACTCAATACGGGAAAGTGGCAAAAGCTGCCCACTTCAGATATCTGGGAGAGACAATCCAACCCTTAAGTCTGAACTCATTAGCCCATAAAGATAGAATCTCCATTTACAAAATGCATATAAGCTCACTTGGAATCACTATAATAAGAAATCTATTTCTGTTGATGCGAAACTAAGGCATTACAACACAGTAGTCCTACCAGAAGAACTTTATGCTGCAGAAACTACAGTGATTCATGGTCATACTAAGATCAGAGAGATTGAAAAGCAGGAAAGAAAAATTCTGAGGCTAATATATGGACCAGTGTTTCGGGAAGGAATATGGATGAAGAGACCAACTAAAGAGATTTACAAAGAGATAGAAACAATAACAGACACCATTAGAAAGAAAGGATGAAATTTTATGGACATATCAGCAGGATGAACAAAAGCAGGCTGACAAGACAAATCTTAGAGATAGTAAACAAGAGCAAAAACAAGACAAAGTAGATCACTGAAGCAGAAGAAGACATTAAAGAACTGGGGGTCACACAAGACAACATAAACAATAGAGAACAGTTGAGAAACATCATACAGAAACACACACTTAAACAAGAACACAGGGAGAACAGAACGAGAAGAGATGGTCGGATGAACGCAAGAGAGAACACAGTGAACGTTTGAAGACAATTTGGGAAGAACGAAGAAAGAAGAAGAAATCACGACTACTCAAGTTCAATCGCTCTCTCAAAAGGCAATAATCAAAATAATATTAATAACATTCAAATATTTAAACTATATGAATGTATAGACCAAAAAATGTTCTACAAGTGAGTGGTGGCCTATGCTACTAATATGTACAAATTGGTGAATGTGACGAACAGACCGAGAAAAGGGGGAGGGCGGAAAAAGAACTCTATGGAATGTGGCTGTGGAACAGTAATAACAAGCTTATTATCAAATGGTGAGAGGAGTAATAACTGGCTGCTGCTTCTTGAACAAGAATTAGTTCAACAGTAAAGATAAGAGTCCATCTTTAGAACAGAGTGGAATATATAGAATTTCCTGCAGTGTGTGAGGAAAATTATATGTACTTCAGTCAGGTAGAGCTATAGCCACTAGACTGGCTGATTCTGAAAGGAGTTAGAGACTGAAAAAGAAAGTTTCCACATTTGCGGAATACGCTCTGAAGGTATGTCACTAATACGATGTGAAACGTAAAACGAATGGAAGCAGAAAAGTAACATTACTTGATGTTACGGCCATTAATAAACAGCACCAAATAATTCTGACTTGGTCTTTAATGACCAAACACAATTCCATTACTCACCCTTATTAAAGTAGTAACAGTCAGTTGTTAATTCTGTCATACTTACATAAAAAGCTTGTTACAGCTGCTCCGCAGCCGCATTCCATAGACTTTCTCTCCCCTATCCCTTTTTTTCCGTCTTTTCATCACATTCACCATTTTCTTTGTATGTCATAGTAGCCTATGCCATAACTCACTCCTAGAACAGTTTTTGGCTTATACATCTATATAGTTTTAAAATTTAAATATACTTTTATATGGTATTTATTAGTCAAGAGTCTCTTTATGTACCACCTTACATTTGTTTGTTGTATCGATATTGACATAAAATGTCACATATCATTGTACAGAAATGTTTGTACAGCTACGTATTCTCATTCAAGACGTATGGATTATCTGTTTAGTATTAAGTTACGTAACAGTGCCCTAAGAGGCAGAAAGCTGGTTCAAAAGGAAATATGAAATAAATATTACTGTGGAATATTAGTACTTTGTATTAATGTCATTAATGTATAAGATTTATTTACTTCCCTTCCTCTTTTTCTGAATACGATCTCCAATTTTCGCTAAAATTGAGTGGATTAGGGAACACATAATCACTCTGAACCTTATAACAGATTTCTAAACCTTCCTCTTGCTTCCCCTTCGCCTCTGAAATGTACTATCAGCAGTCTTGAAAAACATAGGAGGGGGCGGGGGCATAGAAACATCAGTATACTACAATTTATTCCGAATCTAAGAAGTATGGCGATAACAAAACTTTGTCTGTCTTTTATCAAACTCAAGGCTGTTTTGAAGGACACTGTCCTGTTTAGTGATGGTCTTGTTGGTATGCACTCATCTCACTGTTGACGAGGCTCAGTTTTCCCAAAAGCTTCTCTTAGTGAAACTTCAATCCACCCCTAAAGAATTAACGTAGGCAAGTGTGCTTTAACGGCAAGAAGATTGTGTAGGAACATGCAGATACCTATCGCTGAGAATTCTTCCGGGTTGTATTGCCGTGGTCCATGGACCACGGCCATACAACCCGGAAGAATACTCGAAGCTGAAACATCCGGTTGTGAAAGCCTTCATTGCAGATATCTACTTCCAGACTAGAGCTCGTAGCCCGGCAACTGCGCTACCAGGACGTGACGTGTTTGTTGGAGCTACGCACGCACAGCCGTTTTCTTATAAACATTCATACACGTAGTTATGGAGTACTGGGTTCGAAGACGCTTCGCCAGTATGTTTACTGGTTAATCAATCTGTCATAAACTGTCGATGTTGACGTCAAAGAGTGAAACAACGCGGAATGTGTTACAACTGGTTGTGGGGCATAGGCCTGTGTTTATAGAGACCAGCGCTACGTCGCTAAGTCTGTCTAGCTCGCTGTATGGAACACAGTGCACTAAGGCAATGGGCTGGAGTTGCTAAGGAAACGGTCACAAAGTAGTGAGTGTCTGAGATGTAATTCCCCATAGTATCACCTGGAATTATGAGCATTGGCAGGCCTCCTATTCCACAAGGTATTTGTAATTTTGGCTTAGAGGGCGCCATGGAGAAGAGTGATTGCATGCTTCTGTCCTCTGCCGTGACTAAAAATCGCTATGAGAAGTCAACAATAATCACTTGGACGATCTGAGATATCACGGGGAAATGTTCGCGGCAAAATCCGTACAATACAACTCACTTGCGTGAGTTGGTATAGCATGGGTAGTAATACTTTGATATCTCTTTTATCACCGATATCACATGCTTAACCACACAGCTTATCTCATTCATTATCAAAACCCTTCGAGTATTATACGCTACTAGAACACGATGGAGGCCTATGTTGGTGGGTTTAAAGCTACGTTTAGCAAAAAGGAAGCGTTTCAAAGACACTGCATATTTCATAACAAGCGGTCTATTTTTTTAGCTTTAGACAGTTTTTCTATTTGAATTAAACATAATATTTCTCTTAATTTAATGATAAGATAGTTTCACCAATTAGGGCACTATCATGTTTATGTGGTGTGGCTTAATTAGGCCCAAAGGGACGAAATCAGGTAATAGTTAACTCGAATTAAAATAGTGTTATTTCAAACAAGCAAACAAAAAAAAGGAAACTCTAAATACGTTCAGTCGACTGCTGGAATGTTTCTTGGGGAATGGCAGCCCATTCTTCACGCAGTGCAAGACTGTGGAGAGGTATCGATGTCGGTTGGTGAGGCGTGTCAGGAATTCGGCGATCCAAAACGTCCCAGAGGTGTTCTGTAGGATTCAGGTCAGAACTCTGTGCAGGCCAGTCCATTACAGGGGATGTTATTGTTGTCTAATCAGTGCGCAACAGGCCATGCGTTATCAAAAGATACTCCATCGTGTTGAAAAATGCAGTCGCCATCCCCGAATAGCTCTTCAACAGTGGGAAGCAATAGGGTGCTTAAAACATCAATGCAGCCCTGCGCTGTGGTAGCACCACGCAAAACAACAAGGAGGGCAAGCCCCCTCCATGGAAAGCACCGCCTCCGAATTTTACTGTTGGCACTACACACGCTGGCAGGTGACGTTCACCGGGCATTCGCCATACCCATAGCCTGCCATCGGATCGCCACATTGTGTACCGTGACTCGTCACTCCACACAACGTTTTTCCACTATTTAATCGTCCAATGTTTACGCTGCGTACACCAAGCGAATCGTCGTGTAGTATTTACCGGCGTGATTTGTGGCTTATGAGCAGCCCGCGACCTTAAAATCCAACTTCACTCACCTACTGCCTATCTGTCATAGTGCTAGCAGTGGATCCTGATGCAATCTGAAATTACTGTGTGATGGTCTGCATAGATGTCTGCCTATTGCACAGCCGGCAGCTGTGGACGAGCGGTTCTAGGCGCTTCAGTCCGGAACCGCGCTGATGCTACGATAGCAGGTTCGAATCCGGCCTCGGGCTTGGATGTGTGTGATGTCCTCAGGTTAATGAGATTAGAATAGTTCTAGGTCTAGGGGACTGATGACCTCAGATGTTAAGTCCCATTTGATCCGTTTGAACCTATTACACATTACGACCCTCTTCAACTGTCGGCGGTCTCTGTCAGGTCGGGTTGTACGCTTTTGTGCTGTACGTGTCCCATCACGTTTCCAGTTTACTATCACATCGGAAACAGTGGACTTAGGGATGTTTAGGAGTGTGGAAATCTCGCGTACAGACGTATGACACAAGTGACACGCAGCCATGTGCTCCGCGGAGTGCCCCATTCTGCTCTCCCACGATGTCTACTGAGGCCGCTGATATGGAGTGCCTGCCAGCAGGTGGCAGCACAATGCACTTAATATGAAAAATGTATCTTTTTGGGGGTGTCCGGATAGTTTTGATCACATAGTGTGTGTAAACAGCGGAACACGCCACTGCGGACGACAACACCTATCTAAGACACAAAGTGTCACTCGCAGCAATTAGACCGGTTCCTGTTGCTACAATGGCAGGTTATCAAAGGTACACCGTGGTGTTACAGTCAGCCCACGAGCGATGATACACTGCGTCTCCGACGAAGCGATGAAACGGGGATTTTCCCGTACGACCATTCCACGAGTGTACCGTGAATATCAGGAATCCTGTAAAACTTCAAGTCCCCGACATCGCTGCGGCTGGAAAAAGATTCTACAACAACAGGACCAACGACGACTGAAGACAATTGTTCAACGTGACAGAAGTGGAACCCTTCCGCAAATTGCTGGAGATTTCAATGCTGGGCCATCAACAAGTGCGAACCATCCAACGAAACATAATCGATATGGGCTTTCGGAGCCGAAGGCCCACTCCTGTTCCCTTGATGACTGCAAGACAAAAGGCTTGTCGCCTCGCGTGGCCCCGTCAACACCGGCATTGGATTGTTTATGACTGGAAATGTGTTGCCTGGTCGGGCGAGTCCCGTTTCAAACTGTATAAAGTGGTTAGACGTGCACGGGTATGGAGACAACCTCATGAATTCATGGAACCTTCATGTCAGTAGGGGACTGTGCTGGCTGGTGGTGGCTCTGTAGTGGTGTGAGGCGCTAGCAGTTGCAGTGATATAGGACCCTAGGTAACACTGCGCTAATGCACACGATACTCTTTAAAGCCTGTACTATGGTAAGTTGACGGGCTTCACCTTATGAGAAAGGATTTTGCTATATATGTTGACCGCATGTACCTGAATGGAGGCAAAATCAGACTTACACCCACTCAGTAACAACAATCATACGTCAAGCAAGTCTGAAGTGCAACTACAAGTTAGGACGGACAAGAAACAACACAGCAGATGCTACCAATTGTTAATAAATTAGGCGCCAGCCTAATTTGACATTAACTGAGTTTCTTCCCTGTACAAGTGGATGTACGTTCAAGCATAACAACACGTAGTAACACTGCATTATATGGTAAATTTTAGAACCAGAAAATCTACTGAACTAATAATTTCACTTTCTGTACTAATATGAACAAGCCATTAATACACAACATTACACTATAATGTTTACTACAAACTTCGTACTGTCTGTTGATCTGATTAAAATCGGGCATAGGTTAACCTAGAAATAGCACTTTCGAAACACACATACAATGTCAATTTTGAAAAAGGTAAAATACTGATAAATTTTGGTTTTATATTGACTTTAACTTTGTTGGTCAAATCAGTTCAGTACACTTCAGAATTCAAATGAATAGAAAAGAAAAAGGGAGGGACGGACCCTGAAACTGTTATGATCACTGTATTGAAATTTTGATTGTTGAAATCATTAAGCACTCAAGATTTCCAATAAATGAGTTACTACTCTTTTTAGCTTATTTCCTGCTCATTTAAAATACCATTATATCTGCCTCAAAATAATTAAACTTCATTACTAAACCAATTTTAACATTATCTTCCAACTTTGTCAGACCTTTGTTATTTAACTATATGTTCATTAAGAACAAAGTTCTTTAAACATCATTCTAACATAAATAAGTCTGCAGGTAATTATTATTAACATAAACTTTGAATCTTAATTTCGGGACACTCGGATTGCACAACATGTGGAAAGGACCCTGTCTAGGTTAGTTGTGAGGATAATTAACTGATAGGACAGTTCTGGTAAAATTTAAATTGTTATTGAACAGTATGGAACAAAAGTAACACTGGTCCACACGAATACAGTACTAAAAGTTTCAACCTGTTCGTATCGATGCGGCGGTCGGCAGGCGGCGAGATGCGAGGCACAGAGCACACATACAATCACAGCAATGGCTCTTGATGAATCGGCACTTTGCTTCTTCTAAGCGTCGCAATACTTTTCCGTTTAGTGCCTATGGAATATTGCCATGCTGTATAGGCGTCGGAAACGGCACATCCGAGGCTCAACGAAATCACGTCTTCCAGGAGAGCCTCCTCGATCCAGAACGTGTTTCTCAGACCGATGCCCAACTCCGACTACTACTGCTGAGCCCGTTATCCCGTGCAGCGCCCGTGTGCATTTTCCCGCGCTCGCCTGCCATCCACCTTTTACCGCTCCCCTACAGACAGGGTATTCACCCGAGGTTTTGCATTCTACATATCCTAATACATTGCCTACGTATGGACCAGGCGCACAATTACAATTTTAAACATGTTACAATAGATTCAACGTTTGTTACACTTCAATTCTATTACAATATTGCTTGAAATTTGACATAAACATTACTATTCACATCGAAAATTGTTTACAGTTTCTTTAACATAATGGCATGAAACAAAAAAGAAATGAAATCAGAACATCGATTACACTAATTTATCGAAAATAAGAAAAAATTATTATATGTACAATAGTACAGTGTTGTTGTTGTTACACCCTCATTCGTCTAGATAGGACTCTGACAGGCGACACTTATCCAGACTGATCACCAGCATCCATTCATGTCCGTTGTGCATTCCCCCGGTCTTCGGAAATTCCAGCAGGACAATGGGACACACTGCACGTACAGATTTGCTACAGAGTGGCTCCAGAAATACTCTTCGGCCGGCCGCGGTGGTCTAGCGGTTCTAGGCGTGCAGTCCGCAACCGCGCGACTGCTACGGTCGCAGGTTCGAATCCTGCCTCGGGCATGGATGTGTGTGACGTCCTTAGATTAGTTAGGTTTAAGTAGTTCTAAGTTCTAGGGGACTGATGACCACAGTAGTTAAGTCCCATAGTGCTCAGAGCCATTTGAATACTCTTCGGAATTTAAAAAATTCCACTGGCAACCAAACTCCCCAGATGTGAACATTACTGTGCATATCTCGGATGCTTTGGAACGTACTGTTCAGTGGAGAGGTTCACCCCCTCCTACGCCTGGGGAGTAATGACCAGCACTGTAGCATTCATGGTGTCAATTCCCTTCCCCAGTACTTCAGACATTCGTCGACTCGATGCCTCGTCGTGTAGCCGCACTTCTGCGTGCTCGCGGGGGCGCTACACGATATTAGGCAGGTGCACCAGTTTCTTTGGTTCTTCAGTGTATTTTTGGCGCAAGAATTTTTCGGTCCTTTGTCTTAAGTTAGTTTACTCTCTAGTTTTCGGTAGCATTATTCGTTAGGGGCTCTTTATTTACTTGATTCCACGACCCTTGTGAAAAATAAATATTCAATAGACCTCTGGTCTCACCTTTTCAGACGTCTATCTCGAGTTTTATACGTGTATATTGAATTATTTAGTAGCGCAGTAGTTACTCAGCTGTTTGTTTTGAGACTAGTCCGCTCAGTTTCTTGCCATCTATGGCCTGTGAGCCATTTACAGGTCATAAAGTTATGTATTTAGCTCTTCCTGTGTTTTCTTAATAGTATACAGGGTGATTCAAAAAGAATACCACAACTTTAGGAATTTAAAACTCTGCAACGACAAAAGGCAGAGCTAAGCACTATCTGTCGGCGAATTAAGGGAGCTATAAAGTTTCATTTAGTTGTACATTTGTTCGCTTGAGGCGCTGTTGACTAGGCGTCAGCGTCAGTTGATGCTAAGATGGCGACCGCTCAACAGAAAGCTTTTTATGTTATTGAGTACGACAGAAGTGAATCGACGACAGTTGTTCAGCGTGCATTTCGAACGAAGTATGGTGTTAAACCTCCTGATAGGTGGTGTATTAAACGTTGGTATAAACAGTTTACATAGAATGGGTGTTTGTGCAAAGGGAAAAGTTCTGGACGGTCGAGAACGAGTGATGAAAATGTAGCACGCATCCAACAAGCATTTGTTCGCAGCCCAGGAAAATTGACTCGCAGAGCTAGCAGAGAGCTGCAAATTCCACAATCAACTGTATGGAGAGTCCACATTGGCACTTATCTGTCCGTAACTACTTGAACGTCAACTACCCGAGGCGATGGATCGGCCGCCAGGCAGCCCGTAACAGACCACTTCATCACTGGCCTCCAAGAAGCCATGATCTTACGCCCTGCAATTTTTTCTTATGGGGGTATGTTAAGGATATGGTGTTTCGGCCACCTCTCCCAACCACCATTGATGATTTGAAACGAGAAATAACACAGCTATCCAAACTGTTACGCCTGATATGCTACAGAGAGTGTGGAACGAGTTGGAGTATCGGGTTGATATTGCTCGAGTGTCTGGAGGGGGCCATATTGAACATCTCTGAATTTGTTTTTGAGTGAAAAAAACCTTTTTAAATACTCTTTGTAACGATGTATAACAGAAGGTTATATTATGTTTCTTTCATTAAATACACATTTTTAAAGTTGTGGTATTCTTTTTGAATCACCCTGTATATTTGCTTAATTGCTTGGGTGTTCTGGTATTTAAGAAGTTTAGCCTCTCTCCTGTGTCAGCTGTAAGTGTAAATTCAGTGCAGCTCAGTTATCATTTCATCTGAACAGCCAGCTTCATAGTTCGTTGTGGTCTCAGCACCCCTTGGTTACGCATCAGGAGGGTGACACTTGACTTACCTAGGTTTCTGCCAGCTCTTACTGTTTACTCCTTAGTTAGTCTTGCTAGTATGGGTAGAATGTGTGCCTGCTGTGTGCGGATGCTGGAGGAGCTGGCCATAGTTCTCGAACAGTTAAACGTGGCTCTGGGTGCAGTCAGTCGTGTTCAGGCTACCGCCCCGTAGTGCAACGGTGACGGGGATTCTGGAGCGTCGCGCGGGACACCTCAGGTGTCGCTTGTTTCGCCCAAGGGCTCTACTGCCCAGGCAGCCTCTAGTGTACCCCACGTGACGGACCCTCACGATGAGTGGCGGGGGGTAAGTCGATCGCGTCGCTCGAGACGGAGGGCCAATTTGTAGGCTGGCCGTGTGGCCTCGCCTACTCGCCCTGTGGTTGAACGGATGGTCGTTCCTTCAGCAGGGTCAGAGCTAGAACACGTGGGAAGGAGTCTGACAATTACTGGGAGATCCAATACCGGCCCGTCATGGAGGCCCTTAGATGCCATTCAGGGCTGGAAATTGCATTCGGAATGTCTGCCGGAGTCCTCATCCGAGATGTGGAGGCGGTCTTGAATGCGATTGTCGAGCGTACAGGGTGCAGTCGTCTGCAAGTTGTGGCTCACCTGTCGCATGGGTTCTGAGGCCATCCCCAATTCTTACAGGCGGCTGGCAGAGGTGGTGAAGGCTGCTGGCCTCGCACGTGGTGACCAAGAGAGCTTGCAATTTGCAGCATCGTTCTCGGAGTTGATCGGGATCCTTTGGTTTGGAGCCGAATGGAATGTCTCAACCAAAAGCTTTGTCGTCTCAGTGGCGGTCCTGGCTGCAGATCTTAGGACCTGCCTGATCAGTTGGGGATATGTAGGACTTCATTTGATAGGTCATGAGTGCACTACACAAAGGAAGCGGGTACTCGGGTAGCAGAGTACTTGGGGAGTTCACAGGTGGTAGTTTGAGGTACTCTCATGAACACCCGCCAGTCGATACACAAATAGAGAAATCAGACCACGTTCAGAGTCAAGACAGTTCGACTGTAAAGACTGTCGAAATAAACTGTCGAAGTGTTGGTAACAAAGTTCCCAAATTTACCGTACTCCAGCAAAGTTGTCAACCTCAAATTATTCTTGTTACTGAGTGACGAATAAAACCCAAAGTAAAAATCTCTGAGACAGATGTATTTAGTGAGTCTTGGAATGTTTATTGGAAAGGCAGATTAGACGCCGCGGAAGGCGGAGTATTCATTATTGTCTCTGGCGAGGTTGAGTGTGGATATAAAGTTGTCTGGTCGCACATAACAGGTCTGTATGAAACGAAGTTAATTGTTGGCCCAAAAGTAGTCATTGAGCGAATGAAAAAAGTAAGATTGGCAACTTTGTACTGGTTTTTCGCTGTACTGATTAACTGCTGTATGTTCTTACCGACCACCCGATTCTTTGGCACAGTTCTACATTCAAAGAATGTCTACGGTCAATTGTGCGTAACTTCCCACATCATGCAATACTAGCTGGTGGTGACTTTAATCTACCGATAACAGATTGGGACATGTATGGATTAATTGCAGGACGTACACACAGCCTTGTGAAGTACTTTTGAACATGTTTTAACGCCAGTATAGAGACAGAAATTAGCGATCATTGTGTCATCATAGCAACCATGCTTACGAAAGTTAGTAAATCACTCAAGAGGCATGGGAGAATTTTTCTGCTAGAAAGAGCAAATAAACAGTTGTTAGCGTCTCACCTTGACAATGAAATGCAATCATTTACTTCCTGAATGATGGCCATAGATGAATGAATCATGGACAAAGTTTAAGCAGTTTGTGAATCGTGCTCTGGACAAGAATGTGCCTAGTAAGCGGATTAACGACAGAAAAGATCCACCGTGGTTTAATAATGAAATCTCGAAAATTGTGAGGAAACAAAGGCAGCGGTACTCTCGGTTCAAATGATGACAGGCAAAGATTAGTGGAGATTCGTGCGTCTGTGAAAAGATCTGTCAGCGAAGCATACAACAGCTACTATCGTCATTGTTGTTGTTGTGGTCTTCAGTCCTGAGACTGGTTTGATGCAGCTCTCCATGCTACTCTATCTTGTGCAAGCTTTTCCATCTCCCAGTGCCTATTGCAACCTACATCCTTCTGAATCTGCTTACTGTATTCATCTCTTGGTCTCCCTCTACGATTTTTACCCTCCACGCTGCCCTCCAATACTAAATTGGTGATCCCTTGATGCCTCAGAACATGTCCTGCCACCCGATCCCTTCTTCTGGTCAAGTTGTGCCACAAACTTCTCTTCTCCCCAATCGTATTCAATACTTCCTCATTAGTTATATGATATACCCATCTAATCTTCAGCATTCTTCTGTAGCACCACATTTCGAAAGCTACCGTCATACCTTGGCTAAAGATCTGACGGTGATCCCGAAGGAACTGTGGTCCCGCGTAAAATCGCTAAGCGGGTCTAAGGCTCACATTCACTCACCTGTTGACCAGTCTAGTTGGGCAGTAGAAGATAGCAAAAGGAAGGCCGAAGTTTTAAATTCCACATTTATGAAATCGGTCACGAGGGAGAATCGTACAAACGTACCGTCGTTTGACCATCGCATACAGTCCCTTGTGGATGACATAGTAATAAGCGCCCCTGGCTTAGAGAAACAACTGGAAGAGTTGAAAACAAATAAGTCGCCAGGTCAGGACGTTTCTACAAAGAGTACCCTACGCATCGGCCCTTTGTTTAGTTTGCATTTGTCGCGAATTTTTCGACCAGCGCACAGTGCCAAGGTACTGGTGACTGCCGTATATAAGAAGTGTAAAAGAACGGACCCGCAAAATTACAGACCAGTATTCTTAAGATCGGTTTTCTGCAGAATTCTAGAGCATATTCTGAGTTCGAAAATAATAAATTTCTTAGACATAGAAAAGAAGAAGTTCACGAATCAGCACGGCTTTAGAAAGCCTCGCTCGTGCGAAACCGTGATTGCTCTTTTCTCACTGATATACTGCAAACTTTGGATGGAGGGCAAGGGGGTGATTCCATATTCCTTGACTTCCGAAAGGCATTCGACACCGTACCCTACTGCAGACTGTTAACGAAGGTACATTCTTATGGAATAGGCTCCAAGATATGTGACTGGCTCGACGATTTCTAAGACTAGTAATAGAACACGGTACGCTGTCCTCGATTTGGATGGGATTGGATTGTTTGGGGGAAGAGACCAAACTGCAAGGTCATCGGTCTCATCGGATTAGGGAAGGATGGGGAAGGAAGTCGGCCGTGCCCTTTCAAAGGAACCATCCCAGCATTTGCCTGGAGCGATTTAGGGAAATCACGGAAAACCTAAATCAGGATGGCCGGACGCGGGATTGAACCGTCGTCCTCCCGAATGCGAGTCCAGTGTGCTACCACTGCGCCACCTCGCTCGGTGCTGTCCTCGATGGCGAGTGTTCATCGGAGACAGGGTCAACATCAGGAGTGCCCCAGGGGAAGTATGGTAGAATAGCTGCTGTTTTCTATATACCTAAATGATATGAGACTGGGTGGGCAGCAATCTGCGGTTAGTCGCTGACGATGCTGTGGCGTACAGGAAGGCGTCGAAGATGTATGTGTCTGTTGGTTGATGCAAGATGACCCAGACAAATTCTATAGTTCATGTGATGAATGACAGCTGGCTCTTAATGTAAAAAATTGTAAATTAACTCGCATAAGTAAGAAAAACAAACTCGTAATGTTTGGATACAGCATTCGTAGTATTTGCTTAACACAGTCACGTCGTTTCAATATTTTGGCATAGCGTTAAGAAAAGATATGAAACGGATGGAGCATCTGAGGATTGTGATAGAGAATGCTTGGGTTAATTGGGAGAATTTTAAGAATGTGAAACCGAATGTAGGACACTAGTGTGACCTGTTCTTCAGTACTGCTCGAGTGTTTGGGATCTGAACTAAGTCGAATTGAAAGAAGACATCGAAGCAATTCAGAGGTAATTTTCTGGATTTGTTACCGGTAGGTACGATCAGTAGGCAAGTGTTACGGAAACGCTTCGGGAGCTCAAGTGGGAATTCCTGCCGGGAAGAAGACATTCATTTCGAAGAACACTACTGAGAAAGTTTAGAGAACCGACATTCCGCGTAGGTACCACGAAGATACGAGAAACTAGGGCTCATATGGAGGAATACAGACAGTTGTTTTCCCCTCGCTCTGTCTGCGAGTGGAACAGGAAAGGAAACGACTAGTTGTGGTACAGGGTACCCTACGCCACGCTCCGTGTGGTTTGCTGTGGAGTATGGAAGTAGATGTAATTGTAGATCAGTGATGATAAGACATTTAGAAATTAGGCTATTAGGGGGCATGCTAAACAGCTCAACCGACAACTCATAGTACCTTATGTTAGGGATTCCTCTGATTCCATTTGTGTTTGGAGGAGGAAAATAAGGACTCGTTAAAAGCTGCACTGAGTCCAATTTTGTCTTGCCGGTCCCTACGTAAACGATACTTGGGGCTGCAAAATAACGCTAGACTCCACAATTAATACAGGCTCTCAAAACTTGTGTCTAGACATTTGCGCTGTAATTTGAGTCTCTTTTGCAGTATCTGCTAACTCAGGTGTATTCCGGTGACGGTCATGTGAGGCAAATAATTTCCGATTATTCGTCCTTGCCACTCGAATGAAACATTAATACATCTACATCTACATCTACATTGATACTCCGCAAGCCACCCAACGGTATGTGGCGGAGGGCACTTTACGTGCCACTGTCATTACCTCCCTTTCCTGTTCCAGTCGCGTATGGTTCGCGGGAAAAACGACTGTCTGAAAGCCTCCGTGCGCGCTCTAATCTCTCTAATTTTACATTCGTGATCTCCTCGGGAGGTATAAGTAGGGGGAAGCAATATATTCGATACCTCATCCAGAAACACACCCTCTCGAAACCTGGCGAGCAAGCTACACCGCGATGCAGAGCGCCTCTCTTGCAGAGTCTGCCACTTGAGTTTATTAAACATCTCCGTAACGCTATCACGGTTACCAAATAACCCTGTGACGAAACGCGCCGCTCTTCTTTGGATCTTCTCTATCTCCTCCGTCAGACCGATCTGGTACGGATCCCACACTGATGAGCAATACTCAAGTATAGGTCTAACGAGTGTTTCTTAAGCCACCTCCTTTGTTGATGGACTACATTTTCTAAGCACTCTCCCAATGAATCTCAACCCGGTACCCGCCTTACCAACAACTAATTCCACTTCAAATCGTTCCACACGCATACTCCCAGATATTTCACAGAAGTAACTGCTACCAGTGTTTGTTCCGCTATCATATAATCATACAGTAAAGGATCCTTCTTTCTATGTATTCGCAATACGTTACATCTGTCTATGTTAAGGGTCAGTTGCCACTCCCTGCACCAAGTGCCTATCCGCTGCAGATCTTCCTGCATTTCGCTACAATTTTCTAATGCTGCAACTTCTTTGTATACTACAGCATCATCCGCGAAAACCCGCATGGAACTTCCGACACTATCTACTAGGTCATTTATATATATTGTGAAAAGCAATGGTCCCATAACACTCCCCTGTGGCACGCCAGAGGTTACTTTAACGTCTGTAGACGTCTCTCCATTGATAACAACATGCTGTGTTCTGTTTGCTAAAAACTCTTGAATCCAGGCACACAGCTGGTCTGATATTCCGTAGGCTCTTACTTTGTTTATCAGGCGACAGTGCGGAACTGTATCGAACGCCTTCCGGAAGTCAAGAAAAATAGCATCTACCTGGGAGCCTGTATCTAATATTTTCTGGGTCTCATGAACAAATAAAGCGAGCTGGGTCTCACACGATCGCTGTTTCCGGAATCCATGTTGATTCCTACATAATAGATTCTGGGTTTCCAGAAATGACATGATACGCGAGCAAAAAACATGTTCTAAAATTCTACAAGAGATCGACGTCAGAGATATAGGTCTATAGTTTTGCGCATCTGCTCGACGACCCTTCTTGAAGACTGGGACTACCTGTGCTCTTTTCCAATCATTTGGAACCCTCCGTTCCTCTAGAGACTTGCGGTACACAGCTGTTAGAAGGGGGGCAAGTTCTTTCGCGTACTCTGTGTAGAATCGAATTGGTATCCCGTCAGGTCCAGTGGACTTTCCTCTGTTGAGTGATTCCAGTTGCTTTTCTATTCCTTGGACACTTATTTCGATGTCAGCCATTTTTTCGTTTGTGCGAGGATTTAGAGAAGGAACTGCAGTGCGGTCTTCCTCTGCGAAACAGCTTTGGAAAAAGGTGTTTAGTATTTCAGCTTTACGCGTGTCATCCTCTGTTTCAATGCCATCATCATCCCGTAGTGTCTGGATATGCTGTTTCGAGCCACTTACTGATTTAACGTAAGACCAGAACTTCCTGGGATTTTCTGTCAAGTCGGTACATAGAATTTTACTTTCGAATTCAATGAACGCTTCACGCATAGCCCTCCTTACGCTAACTTTGACATCGTTTAGCTTCTGTTTGTCTGAGAGGTTTTGGCTGCGTTTAAACTTGGAGTGGAGTTCTCTTTGCTTTCGCAGTAGTTTCCTAACTTTGTTGTTGTACCACGGTGGGTTTTTCCCGTCCCTCACAGTTTTACTCCGCACGTACCTGTCTAAAACGCATTTTGCGATTGCCTTGAACTTTTTCCATAAACACTCAACATTGTCAGTGTCGGAACAGCAATTTTCGTTTTGATCTGTTAGGTAGTCTGAAATCCGCCTTCTATTACTCTTGCTAAACAGATAAACCTTCCTCCCCTTTTTTTATATTCCTATTAACTTCCATATTCCGGTTGCATGCAGTCTATCCTTTCTAAACACCGTCTGTATCTTTGTAAAAATTTCGGCAGAATTTATCTCTGGCTTAAGCCAGCTTTCTGTACCTATAACGATTTCAGCTTCGGTGCTTTCTATCAGCGCTTGAAGTTCCGGAACTTTACCAACGCAGCTTCGACAGTTGACAATTACAATATCGATTGCTGCTTGGTCCCCGCATGTCCCGACTTTGCCCCGCACCCGTTGAGGCTGTTGCCCTTTCTGTACTTGCCCAAGGCCATCTAACCTAAAAAACCGCCCAGCCCACGCCACACAACCCCTGCTACCCGTGTAGCCGCTTGTTGCGTGTAGTGGACTCCTGACCTATCTAGCGGAACCCGAAACCCCACCACCCTATGGCGCAAGTCGAGGAATCTGCAGCCCACACGGTCGCAGAACCGTCTCAGCCTCTGATTCAGACCCTCCACTCGGCTCTGTACCAAAGGTCCACAGTCAGTCCTGTCGACGATGCTGCAGATGGTGAGCTCTGCTTTCATCCCGCAGCGAGACTGGCAGTCTTCACCAAATCAGATAGCCGCCGGAAGCCAGAGAGGATTTCCTCCGATCCATAGCGACAGACATCATTGGTGCCGACATGAGCGACCACCTGCAGATGGGTGCACCCTGTACCCTTCATGGCATCCGGAAGGACCCTTTACACATCTGGAATGACTCCTCCCGGTATGCACACGGAGTGCACATTGGTTTTCTTCCCCTCTCTTGCTGCCATTTCCCTAAGGGGCCCCATTACGCGCCTGACGTTGGAGCTCCCAACTACCAGTAAGCCCACCCTCTGCAACTGCCCAGATCTTGCAGACTGAGGGGCAACCTCTGGAACAGGACAAGCAGCCATGTCAGGCCGAAGATCAGTATCAGCCTGAGACAGAGGATGAAACCGGTTCGTCAGACAAACTGGAGAGGCTTTCCGTTCAGCCCTCCGGAATGTCTTTCGCCCCCTGCCACACCTTGAAACGACCTCCCACTCTACCACAGGTGAGGGATCAGCCTCAATGCGGGCAGTATCCCGGGCAACCACGTCGTAGTCCGATCAGGGGATGCGTGGGACGAGCTGGCCGTCCCCGACAAACCCCCATCCGGACCCCCACAGTGATGCCCATTGGCAACAGCCCCAAGCTGTGTGACTGAAGCCAACACTGCCTGAAGCTGAGAGCGAAGGGATGCCAACTCAGCCTGCATCCGAACACAGCAGTTGCAGTCCCTATCCATGCTAAAAACTGTTTTGCAAAGAACGTCTGAACTAATCTACAGAGAGCGCAAACAAATCGACAAAATTTAAACGGTTATTAAAATACAAGATTGCCTAGTAAACGCAGTAATGCTGCTACTTGCGCACTGCTGACACTGCTCGGCGACGGAAGGAGACTAAGCGAAATTACACTATTCAGGTACTAAAACGCGATGCTACACTCTCAAATACTATAATACGCCAGAAATTTATGAATTAGACAATGCAAGTACCAAAAACACGCAAAGAAATTAAGAATTAAACTATGTAACAAACGAGTGAGCTAGGAGTATACGACTTGCTGCTGCAGCTGCTTATCCAACGGCGGCATGGAGCACTACCTACGTGCCCATAAGCTCGATGCGATAGCTGCTACATAGAAAATCCTACAGCATGACAAATCACCACGATGAGACACAATTTAACTGGAGGAATACAAGACTGTGTTAATGTTTCTATAAAGGGGGTATTGTTAGCAACAGCAAAAATTTTTCTACAGTTGTGGAGTGTACTTAGAATTACCGAAAGGACGGTCCGATATTGGCTTGTGCGCCTCAGAAATTGTATGTGGCTGGTCGTATTAAGAGGTATAAGGTATGTGACACCTACTGAAATGAGAGGCAGAAGAATGTGAGAATGCACAACATCAAAGACAAGAACATAAATACAATACGGCAAAAGAAATCGTACAGAAGATGATGCTTTCTGGGAATACATGGTTCAAATGGCTCTGAGCACTACGGGGCTTAACATCTGAGGTCATCAGTTCCCTAGAGCTTAGAACTACTTAAACATAACAAACTAAAGACATCACACACATCCATGTCTGAGGCAGGATTCGAACCTCCGCCCGTAGCGGTCGCGCGGTTCCAGACTGAAGCGCCTACAACCGTTAGACTACACCGGCCGGCTAAAGTATTCGTCACTTAGCTTAGTGACATTCCATGAAATGCTGAAAACGTCAAAGTGTTCCCATTTTATACTAGTTAGTAATCAATGAACAAATTTATTTGAGAAAAAAGGCGATGTACTAAAACCGCTAAATACGCTCCTGGAAATTGAAATAAGAACACCGTGAATTCATTGTCCCAGGAAGGGGAAACTTTATTGACACATTCCTGGGGTCAGATACATCACATGATCACACTGACAGAACCACAGGCACATAGACACAGGCAACAGAGCATGCACAATGTCGGCACTAGTACAGTGTATATCCACCTTTTGCAGCAATGCAGGCTGCTATTCTCCCATGGAGACGATCGTAGAGATGCTTGATGTAGTCCTGTGGAACGGCTTGCCATGCCATTTCCACCTGGCGCCTCAGTTGGACCAGCGTTCGTGCTGGACGTGCAGACCGCGTGAGACGACGCTTCATCCAGTCCCAAACATGCTCAATGGGGGACAGATCCGGAGATCTTGCTGGCCAGGGTAGTTGACTTACACCTTCTAGAGCACGTTGGGTGGCACAGGATACATGCGGACGTGCATTGTCCTGTTGGAACAGCAAGTTCCCTTGCCGGTCTAGGAATGGTAGAACGATGGGTTCGATGACGGTTTGGATGTACCGTGCACTATTCAGTGTCCCCTCGACGATCACCAGTGGTGTACGGCCAGTGTAGGAGATCGCTCCCCACACCATGATGCCGGGTGTTGGCCCTGTGTGCCTCGGTCGTATGCAGTCCTGATTGTGGCGCTCACCTGCACGGCGCCAAACACGCATACGACCATCATTGGCACCAAGGCAGAAGCGACTCTCATCGCTGAAGACGACACGTCTCCATTCGCCCCTCCATTCACGCCTGTCGCGACACCACTGGAGGCGGGCTGCACGACGTTGGGGCGTGAGCGGAAGACGGCCTAACGGTGTGCGGGACCGTAGCCCAGCTTCATGGAGACGGTTGCGAATGGTCCTCGCCGATACCCCAGGAGCAACAGTGTCCCTAATTTGCTGGGAAGTGGCGGTGCGGTCCCCTACGGCACTGCGTAGGATCCTACGGTCTTGGCGTGCATCCGTGCGTCGCTGCGGTCCGGTCCCAGGTCGACGGGCACGTGCACCTTCCGCCGACCACTGGCGACAACATCGATGTACTGTGGAGATCTCACGCCCCACGTGTTGAGCAATTCGGCGGTACGTCCACCCGGCCTCCCGCATGCCCACTATACGCCCTCGCTCAAAGTCCGTCAACTGCACATACGGTTCACGTCCACGCTGTCGCGGCATGCTACCAGTGTTAAAGACTGCGATGGAGCTCCGTATGCCACGGCAAACTGGCTGACACTGACGGCGGCGGTGCACAAATGCTGCGCAGCTAGCGCCATTCGACGGCCAACACCGCGGTTCCTGGTGTGTCCGCTGTGCCGTGCGTGTGATCATTGCTTGTACAGCCCTCTCGCAGTGTCCGGAGCAAGTATGGTGGGTCTGACACACCGGTGTCAATGTGTTCTTTTTTCCATTTCCAGGAGTGTACATCTACGTATCGCTGTCTGTACCAAATTTGTTTATGTTTACAATGAAAATTAAAAGGACGTACAATTAACCATGAGAATCACAGTCTATGAGACTGGCACATTCAGGTGGCATGCTGGTCAACGAAGGTGGAGTGTCACCTGAAGATGGCGGCCAGTTGGATCTTCGAAATAATGTGTCAATTTCACTTGAACGTCTAGCTGCATACGGCGAAAGGAACAAAACTATTTTGCCAAGATACCTAAGAAGTCACATCAGAACCATTTTTCAGCAAGTTATGCACGTATTCAGTCAGTTTGGAAAATTCCTTACCGGTATCATCACTTGTAATTTTATGTCATAAAGTCATTCCCTTGCTATGTTGTAAAAATATTATTTCTGATGTCGATATCCTCTTACCTTGTCGTCCCAATGTCAAGGAAACAGAGACGTTTTTGCGGTAATGTTACGTCTTACTGTTAGCCTATTTCATGCATTATGTGTTCATTAGCAGACGTAATTACTGTAGAAAAGAGTAAACTGAAGTAGTGGAGCTAAAATAATCAAAACAAAGAAACCGAATCGGCTTGCCTAGGACAGAAATCATGGATGGGAAAGAAAACTTGTGAGTAGGAAAGAGTGTGTGGAGAAACAATCAGTATTGTTCTTGCAAAATATATGCGCACCAACGCAATCTCGTCCTTAACCATGGGCCGCCTCAGTTGACTTTCACTTCCCGATCTATAAGTTATTTGATGGATTTCATTGCTGTGTTTTGACGACATAGCATGGTCCACAGTCTTCGTGCACCATTGATGCATGGTGAATGCTTCATAGCCAAGATTGTGAGATTACATCATGTACAGTTCTATTAAAGTTTTGTCGGCAGTGGCAAACGAGGAAGGAAAAATCTAATTAAAAACTGCGCTCGAGAAGCTTGAAAGAGCCGCTAGCTACAACAAAAGCATAAAATTTTATCTTTGCATAATATTGCCGATTAGGTTATCAGAAGACGCCATTACTGTAGTAAGCTTTGTCTGCTGTTCTACATGTGTTACCTTCTTTTGTTTTGTGAGACTTACTTCCGACAGATCTCGTTTTACTTTAGTTACACCTTTGTTTATGCAGCTACTATTTTTCCTCTCTTTAGTGGAACGTTATTGATTTTGAGCCTCTATATTTTACGTTATTGGTCATACTGACACCATAGGAAAAATTTTCATACTGCAGCACAAAAAAATCGAATATGCTCCTGTAATAAGAGACTCCGACTCTGAAGTGGGGTACCAGGTTCCTCGTTCTCCATTCCTCACTACCGTTGAAAAATATCCCCCAAAATTTGGCGTGAGAACAGATTCGCGCTCTTTTTAACATGCAGCTCACCTCCCATTCACACAATCTCTCCTACCCGTTAATCGCTCACGCCCACTGGTCCATCGCTGCAAACCGCTCATACCAGGCCACTCCCACTGCCCATTCTCCCTTCAGCCCAACTCATTGCCAATACCTCTCTGCGTCTCTATGTCTCTGCGTTCTATGCCGCAGCCTCAGTCTCCTTCGTTCTGTCCTACCACTACAGTTTCCTCTCACTGTCACTGTCTCCCTCTTGCTCTTTCTTACTGCTAGTGTCTCATTCATTCCTTCCCACTGCTGCTCTCCTTTCTCACTGTCACTGTCTCTTTCTTCCTCGTTGTCACAGTCGTAGACACTGACTCTCATTATCACTGATTCTCAACCATTTCCACTTTCTCCTTCTTTATATTCGGCTCCCGCTGTCACTGTCTCATTCACTCTTTTCCTGGCACTGTTGTGTCACCATGTTCCACTGCCGACGTGCTCCTCTATTTCCCTCACACTGCCGTTGTCTCCTTCACTCTTTCAGAAGCGCAACCACTGTCTACTGTCTTTCAGTACTTATTACTTTTCCCGCTGCCACTGACTCCTCCCTCTCAAAATAAAACATGCCAACATTTCTGACCAACGGTATAATGAGGCAGCTGGTACCCTCGGCTCCGATAGGAGCGTTTTCCCACTGGTTCCCTTCATTTCCCTGCCACATCAGACCATGTCACTAATGTGAAAAGAATTTTATAGTTAATAAAATTTCGATAGTTTACTTACGTGAAAGTGATATAATGCAAAACTAATTTTAGGCCTCAGTTCGAATTTTATGTTCAGAAAAATTTTGCATGTGATTCTGCATTACAACATGACGTTTCCAGAACCATTCTGATGTTTAAGGAGACACTGATGAATGCTTCTGCGGTCTATGTAAGTTTATAAACTACGTTTTCGCCTCACAATCGATTTTGTGTGCATATTTTACGTGAAAATTAGGGTAACTTGGAACCTCTGGGAACGTCTGTGCCTCGGAAACAGATATAAAGAAAATTTTCTAGGTTGTCGAGATCGGGATGTTAGAAATATATCGTGAAAATTCCAATCATTCGCAATGCCTAGAATTCTTCGTTTCCGCGATTCGATTTTGTTGCGGGAAAATGTTAGAAGAATGCTTTCGGGGGCGGTTTTCTAAGCAACCTCATCTGAAATAGTAATGATTTTTAAAAATGGGAAGATTCTACAAGACTGTCTAGAGAACAAACTGAAAAAATTTGAGACATTCGCAGCGGTTATTTATTATTTATACTTCGCCTCACATTTCCGGATTTAGCGTCTGTGTCTTACGCGTAGACGTAACGTAGCTTTGAAACGCGTTTTCTCGGAAACAATTATAGATATAAAGCAAAGTTTTAAGGATATATGACATCGCGATCTTAGGAATATATAGTAAAAATTCCAGCCATTTGCTGGGCATAGCTGTCTTGGAATCCGCGGCTCGATTTTGGAACTAAAAAATGGTAAAAATTAATTATTTGTGGGCGTCCTAAGGACTCGCCCTTGAACTGAGTGTCCAAAGCCTCTTTGGGTACAGTGCAGAGAACATGAATTGGACGAAGAACAAAACGATTTTCTCCATTTGCCTAAGCAGCCTGTACTGTAGGACAGTGGTCCTTCTGTTGGGTGTGAAAATGGTCCCTAACCGACGGACTATGACCAATAGAACCAGACGTATGAGCCCCAGAAGAACCATTTTTATGCCCCGGCGTTCTGGAACATATTACGCTGCGCATTCTGCCGCACGCATATTGGCAACCTGTTGATTCGATAGTATGAAGACTCTTTAGCTGTAGTCTGCAAGTTACGCGAGGCGTGCTTTAGTGCGTAGGTTTCAGGTATCTAACTACCCCGATATCACTAGATGGCCGTTTTTAAAGGAGCCCCAGTCACTACCGGTAGCCGTTCTCCTACCGCACAATTCTCGCAGCTTTGGGACAAGTTATTCTCTGCGCACCCTACTTTGAGTCCCGCTGAATACGTGTCAGTCACTGACGAATATCTGCGACTCACAGAAACTCTGAGTTAAATAGTTAACCATGTCGGCCCAACAGTTTTATATAACTCGATCAGGATCGATGTGTGTCTGGTCGCTTGTGTAGAAAGTGTGCCTGGCTGCCTATACAGAGAGGGTTGCGGTGCCGGACTCAAGGTCAGAAGGCAGCGGCAACACCGGCCGCACGCCACTTTGCAACGGCCTGCCCGGTCCCCCCGCGTCCGCGGCGATAAACAGCGGCTCACCGTGCCGCCCCGCCGCCATTGTCCCTCGGTAACCGGGCGACAGGCGCTGTTTGGTCCTCGTCACAAAACAATACGCCGGCGGCGCATTGTCGGCGCGCTGACGCTGACGCACCGCGGCTATCGAAGCGCGCCCAGCCGCGGCGGCGCCGGCCCGCGACGCGTAATGCGGTTTGCCGATCTCGCTGATGGCCTCAATCGCTCTTTAGTGGCGCCGCGGGCGTTCGCGCGCCGCCGCTCGCCAGGCGCGGCCCGAATGCCAGAGATACCTGCTGTCGCTCTCTCCGTGTCGGCTTCACAGCCACTCGATCCAAATCAGGTTTCCATTGTTCCATTCCGATAGCTGCAATCCACAATAAAGCATTAGCCCGCGTGTTTGTGATGAGAGGCCTCTCCATTGTTAACTTCGCAGCAAACACTGTACAGCTACTTACACTGCAAATGTGAGATCCATTCACGCAATCGACTTGGACGTAAATCACATCGCCACCTTGGGCTTCAAAGTAATTGCGAATATCGAAGTAAGCGAATGTATATGTTACAAGGCATAATGGTTCCTCTGACACTGTATGTTAATTAGATCAAAACAGTCACTATTACAGTTGAATTCTTTTATCTTGGAGGCTCGCGCATGCCCGCCCAGACGCGAGAGATTGCTGCGTTGCCAGTTGCACACGACGCACGCGCCAATAGAAGCAGCGCCATAGGATAGCATAGTTCGCAAGCTTACGTTTAGGGGGGAGCGCGCAGTTCATGAAGTAAAGCCACCAAGGCTGCATTAACCCTTTCGCTGCTACAAAGACGTGCTCCCTGCATTCCGTGCTGTGCGCGATTTTGGCATCACTGCACTGCTCGCCTGTGCAGACACATCGTGTTCCGACTGCTTTGACACACTTATCATTCGACTCCACAAAAACTATTTGGCCCAAAAATTTGATTTTTACACATCTTATTGACTGATACCTTCCCCCAATAAATGACTTAATTTTGTTTCGATGTTCAACGCAGTTATTACGCAGCATTAAATATAGTAAACCATTGCAGGAAATTTTGAAGAGTTTGCAGAGGTAAAAGTCCATAGAGTATACTTTCCGTATGGTCGGTTTTAGTTGCCACGATGTTGAGAATGAAATGTGGACAAGATACCTAAATTTCATATAAAATTTACTGTATAACAATATCTCATTTATGTACCACATAGGTGTCATATGTAATATTGAGAAATATTCCGTCTTTCGTGACTGTAACAAAAGTTTTATTTACACCGGACGCGTTTGGCTTTTTTTAAAGCACTTCATTCAATGAAAGGTATCGCACATACACATTTCATTCTCAACATTGTGGCAACTAAAATCGACCATACGGAAAGTGTACGCTGTGGACTTCTACCTCTGCAAACCCTTCAAAATTTCGTGCAATGGTTTACTACATTTAATGGTGCATAATAACTGCGTTGAACATCGAAACAAAATTAAGTCATTTATGGGGGAAGTTATCAGTCAAGAAGACGTGTAAAAATAAAATTTTTGGGCCAAATACTTTTTGTGAAATCGCATGATAAGTGCAGTGATGACAAAATCGCACACAGCGCGGAATGCGGAGAGCACGTGTCTGCAGCAGGGAAAGGGTTAATGAAGAGACAAAGCACTAGAAGTTTCAAAAAATTGCATTCAAACGAATATAATTCGTGAAGTAAGGCACTTCGATATTGTTTTTAAATAATGAAAGTATTAAGCACCACACATGGTTTTGAACTCGTAACCTTTCGCGTAAAAGCCCAACACCTTAACCGTTACGCTAACGCAGCTCGTCTGTTTATAATATGCCATGCGGACTCTAACATGTCACGCAAAATACTGACAAACACTGTTGGTATGACTATGAATTACTCACGCTTCGTCGAAGCACAATAGGAAATAAACAATTACCGCTGTTCTTTATTGCGAAAAAGTGGTTCGTGAGATTGATACAAACACCTTTCCTTGCTATCGCCTGAATTAGGAGTCTTATTGCTTGTTTGGTTTAATTAATTAATAGAATATGAAGCAATTGGTGTAAAGAATGCTTTTTCCAAACTTTCTATAAAAGAAAGTCTGCTATCAAGACATTGCTTTTGTTCTATTACTTTATGACTGAACGTTTCTAAAACACTCTTTCATGCTCTGCACGGCAGTCGAGATATGGCAACGTCGTTCTCTGTTCATTGGCTCACTGTGTTTTGTGACGTCAGATGCGCAGAACGAACCTAAACTCGGCCGCCAACATAAATGACACGCACTTTAGTGAATCTCGACCATACCATGTCTCATATCGGCATAATGTTAGGAGCATATCCTACATCCAATCATAAGTAAGATAAAAAAAACTGTAGTTGCAAAGTGGAAAACAGGAAAAACAACGTTCTTCCGCACTATCCGTCGTTAGCTACATCAAAATATCGTTTCAGTTTTGATTTTCCACTAATGCACAGTTTCGAAAGTGTAGCCACTTCCATCACTTGGATTCGCAGCTCTTGTATCTTTCGTGTTTGGAGTTAAAATTGCTGGATGTAAGGTCCTACAGTTACGCGCGAAGCAGCATTTTTTTCGAAGTTCCCTTTATGTTTCAGCACCTCTGTGCCATCATCAGAGAGCTTCTGTTTTATTTGATCTGTAATGTGAACTTTTTACTAAATGATCACAAACTTATTGAAATATTTAGTTCAAACAACTGCTTGTTCCAGTTGGGTAATACCTTTACATTCGGTATGCATGGTTTTGTGGGACCATTTGCGTACTATTTCGTATTGGTGGCAACCAAACGATGTTAATGAGAAATGTTGTTGGAAGTTAACCTATGATTTTATGCTTTAAACGTAAATTTAGTTTGTCGCTGTAGGGAAGCAGCCTACTCACGCTGTAGTAAATTCACATCAGTTTCCATTGTGTGCCAGCCAGTCTGCTGTAACTAGCTCTGACGTCATAAATTTTGCGCAATACCTTAAAAATCAAGCAAATGACCTAAAACTTTTCTAGCATGTCAGGAATAATACTAAATTAATGTGTGTTAAATATCAGTTCGATAACTTCAGCCATTTTCAAAATTTGGACGTTTTTCTGAAAAAATCATTGGCGCAACAGAAAAGAGCTAGAGACTTCAAAATTTATATTTAGATTCATCTTTCATAATGATTTAATAAAAACAGTACTTTGGATTTCACAAATTAAGACTTTAGTGGAAATTCATGATTTTGTGGTTTTCGTCTCAAAACTAAAGGAAGCAAGATAGATTAAGTAGGCTAATAAATAAGGCTAGGATGTTTAGATTTAAATAGGTTGGAGGTCCGCTATGACTATGAAGATGTGTAAAGTTTCTTTTGAATACCTATAAAATTATAGCGATAGCGGATCTCAAAAGGGCCAGTTCAGAGCTCATCTACTGCGTACAGTGTAATTTAATTAATTCTCTCGCCCAGAATATTTAACTTAGCCACGTCAAAATTTTATTATCAATACTTACCTGCGTGCTGAATGCACGTTTAAATTAAGAGCTTCCTCGGCAATCAGCAAAAGAAGCTATAAATTATTATGTAACTTGAAGTGGTGCGTTACTAGCCCAGCGGCTAGTCGGGAGAGCCGAAAAGATCAGGCGTTCCCTTAGCCGTCCGCACCGCGGCTTTATATATAAGAACGCTGCACGAGGAAGTAAGGCCCCAGTTCTCTCCAGACGCTGAATGACACGCCATCTGTGTCGGGAGTCGCGTCGCATCAGTGTCACTGCTACAAACAGCCTCGGATGCCGTATAGTGTTAATTCTGGGTTGACTTTAATTATCGGTATTCAGTTTGCGTAATGTCGTATTTTCACGTGCCGTCGCAGGACAGACATTCTACCAATTATTTAGCGTGGCGTTTGATGAAATATTTTCATCAAATTATGGCGAGCATTCTTTTTAACATTTAATTCGGACATTTATAGTTGCATCAGCGCATTAGACTCTGAACTGCTCTGTTAGTTAGGTTGTAGGGATACTTGTGTTTTTTATCAGTGAATTTCAGAATATACTCAACTATTTTGGAAAACCGTTTTTGATTAGAAATCCCGGACAATCTCCTAATTCCTCAGACTATAAGCTGCAGCTATAATAACATTCTCAGATAAAGTGGGCACTAGGATCTCTAATTACTGGTTCCATGTTTTATTAAATCACTTTCTGGGTGCCAAAAAGTAAATAGAGAGCCAGTGTTGAGAACGGCGAAAGACAGCATTAACAACATTCTAAAAGCCAGAAACTGATTCAACATGCAAGCATTTATACAGCAATCAGCAGATTGATTTTTTTTTACTAAACTTATCCGCCGCCCCACATATGGTGCATCGGCCGGGAAATCAACTAAGTGAAAGTGATTTTTAACTATTCGGATTCGCGAGTGAAATGCGACACGCAGCTGAGTATAGAACAGTGAAAGTGTTACGTGTGCATGTGGACGACGCAATTGGATTAACAACGCATCTGGATTGACGGAGCTGGCACTGAGTCTAGCGGTGCTGCCGGCATCGCGAGAAGCCAGTCTCGCCGCACCGCAGTCGTCCGCTGGAGCAGCCGTCGTAGCGCCTGCAATTGCGGGCCACGCAAACACACAACAGCCGTCGGAGAGCCGTCTGCAGTTCAAAGTGCCACGTCGCATCAGGAATCCTGGTACGCCGCGCCGGCAACGCCATACGTCGTGCAGAAGGAACTAAGTTAAGTGAAAAGCTGTTTAAAATTTTACTAACCTGCACTAAAAGACTGTCGGCGATGGAACCGTCAAAAGAAGCTGAGATTAAACTTAAATCAGAACCTATGTCTGTTGAGGGAACTGTAGATCCAGACAACGGTTCAAGTGTAAATATGCATGAAAGCAGTAGGGTTAAAGTGAAATATGAAGTATTGTCTCCTGACAGTAGTGTGCGAAGGGGCAATGATTCAATAATAGAGACCCCTGTAGTAAAGCAGAAAGTAGAAATTGTAAATTTATTGGATGATAGTTACTCTGATGAATTAAAAATGAAACAGTCTTCAGAGATGGTAGAGTTTAAGAAGGAGAAGTTAGAGATGACTAATCAATCAGAAGTTTCATTTAATTTTGATGATTCGGGTATTGGAGCTAGTTTTTTGTCACCTGAGTGTGATAAAAAGCCAGCCAGTGAGCAACCCAAAGATGCTGGGGCTGTTGATCTAAATGTTATATTACAAGCAATAGCTGCCAGTCAAACAAATTTTAATATGCGGTTTGAGGCAATGGACAATAAATTAGAATCCAATAATGCTGAATTAAAGTCTGAAATTGTGGCCAGCCAAACAAATTTTAATAAACGATTGGAGGTAATGGACGATACCTTCAAGGCTGGTTGCAATAAGTTGAAAGAGGATCTAGACAGTTTGAATTATAAAATTGATTACAATCATGAAGATATTAAGAAAAAGGTTGCTCAACAGTTTTCTGAAATGTATAAAACAGTTAAATCCGAAGTTGCTGAGGTTCGCAAAGACTTCCAAATGGAAGATGCGAAGCTGGAGCACAAGTTAACAGAAAAGATCGAGGCGGAATCTGAACTGTGCTCAGATAGATTTAAAGATGTTAATATAAAAGTAAACATATGTCAAGCAGAAGTAGAAGCAATCAAAACTGACACTACACATATTGTGCAACGAGTAGATAATGTTGAAATGAAAGTAGAAAATATAAGTACTAACATTGCTAACATTGAGAGTAAAGTAGCTTCAGTAACTTCTGGTAATGGTAGTATACAACAAGTTGTAGCTGCAAACGCCGCTTTTATCGGGTGTCGGCAGTTCTTGCGGTTCGATCCAGATAAAAATATCCATCCGCTAGATTTCTGGAACGATTTTGAAGATGTGATTCCACCAACTTGGTCTGAACGAGAGAAAATCTCGTTTATTAGAAGCCATTTAGCAGGTGACGCCATGCGTTGGTCAGCTGATGTTATGTTGAAGTGTAAAACATTAGCGGAGTTTAAAACAGCTTTCATTAATGAGTATTGGTCTAGCAATAAGCAAAATGAAGTGTTGAGAGAATTTTGGAGTGGGAAACGCTTCAATGCAGGCAAGGAATCAATTAAAGAGTTTGCTAGGTCATGGATTTCACGTTTGTCACATTTGGCGGAAAAGCTAAAACCAGAAATGATTATTCTAGGTCTTGAAGCCAAACTGCCATGGTATTGGCAAACGAGAATTATATCTGCCCCTAGAGACAATCTGGATCGTTTCATTGAGTATTTGGAACGTGTAGAACGTGTTGCTGCCAATGAGGAGCTAGCACGCAATAATAGAAATGCTAATAACAATAGCAGTAATTTTAGGAACGAGCAAAATGGCAATGTAAACATCAGAACAGTAGGTGTTCGCCATCCTAAGAGAGGTAGGAATTGGGGAAATAATTATCAGAACCAACAATGGCGTCCAAGGGATAATAATTTTGTTCCAAACAGAAATATGTAGGTAAACAACAGTACGGAAAGTAATGCTGTGCCAGTCAACTATAATGAAAATAAAGGAAACAGCAGTAGGCCGAGGCAGGAAAACTAGTTCCCGTCTATGAGGACACTGGCGCTCACCAGGCGGTTACTTTTCCTAAGCCAGTAGTTACGGGAATTGGTAAGACAGATCAGAATACTCAAACTGAACATGTGGATGAAGAGTCGGTAGCACCTAAGAATACAGCAGAAATATTAGATCACTCACAGTATTTGATAGATACCGTGTTAGAGACGCTTTCTAAGTGGGAAGAGAAAGAGATGGCTCAGCAGTGTAACGATAGGGAAGAGCTACAAAATATTGAATTGTCAGGTGAAGAAGCAGAAGAAATTCATGCTTATATTTACGATGAAGATGATGTGCTCTTATCTAAAGTGCCTGTGCAGGATGTTGATACTGTACTAATAGATTTAGGACAGGAGATAAGTGGGAATGTAGAGGGTAGGCTATTTGGGGTCGATGAACCCAGTACCTGTGACCAGTTGTTACTTGAGAAGGAAACCGACGATAATGGTGAAAGTGGTTTAGCTGTAACTAATGTTATGCCCGGTCTGGAGGCGCAGAATTGCTCAGACTACAGTAATTTGGGTCATGTTCAGCAAACTAAATGTAATGAAGTCGTGTGGTGTTTCGATTTAAAATTAATAGACCGACTGGAAAAGGCAGCTGAAAATGTAATTTAGGAAACCCCTACACACTTTGACCTAAATGTAATGAAGACAGATGTCGATCACTTTAGTTGGAGACAAATCCAAAGGAGCTATTAGATGAATTTGAGGAACCACCTGTACAACCTAGAATAAGCCACCCTATAATAATAGTGAATATGTTGGGTATTAATGTACGTTGTCTCTTGGACAGTGGAAGTGAGGTGGGTGCGATATCTCAGTCCTTCTTTGATGCATTACCTGGTAAAAACAAGCTTACAGTAATGAGGGTATCAGGACTAAGAATAATTGGTGCTACTGGCAAGGTGTCAAAAACGGTAAAGCAAGAAGCTTTGCTGCCCTTTAACATTAATGGTAATTTAATTGATCATCCATGTTTAATTGTAATCAATCTCAGTATTGAGGTTTTAATTGGCATAGATTTCTTGTCAAAATATCAGAGTGTTGTTGACTTTGAAGGAAGCCAGTTAAAAATGGTCTTGCCAATAACCGGAGTAATTATAGTACCTTTTAGTGATAAACATGTAGTAACTGATCATGAAACTTGGGAGCTGCCTATACGAGTTCTGAAAAATAGGAGGTATTGGGACGAGGATGTTAATCTTAGTACAAGTAAGCTGAACACAGAAGAAGAAGAAGAAGAAGCAATTATTTTGCACAAAATAAAAGCTAAATTGCAGGAAATCTATAAGATTTCAGACAAGCAAAAGGAAGAACTGAGACAGGTTCTAAAACGGCATCATAAAGTGTTTTCAGATCGGCGTGGCGTGGTCAAAGGTTATGAATGAATGCTGTAGGGAGGAGGTTGTTCTGTAACCTCTACACAGTGTGGCAGCTGTGCAGTCCCAGCTGTGTGAGATCTTCTTTCCTTTTCAGGTCTCACTCACTCTTCATCTTTTCTATCCACCTAAAATTTCTAACTCTTCTTTAGAGCATTAAACCAATGAATGCTGTAGGGAGGAGGTTGTTCTGTAACCTCTACACAGTGTGGCAGCTGTGCAGTCCCAGCTGTGTGAGATCTTCTTTCCCTTTCAGGTCTTCAGGTCTCACTCATTCTTCCTCTTTCCTGTCCTCAAAAATTTCGACATCTTCTTCCAACACATAAAATTTTCCGTTATGGTTATCAAGCCAGCATTAAGCTAATGAATGCTGTAGGGAGGAGGTTGTTCTGTAACCTCTACACAGTGTGGCAGCTGTGCAGTCCCAGCTGTGTGAGATCTTCTTTCCCTTTCAGGTCTCACTCATTCTTCATCTTTCCTATCTACAAAAGTTTCGACGTCTTCTTTCCAACACATAAAATTTTCTGTTATGGTTATCAAGCCAGCATTAAACCAATGAAGGCTGTAGGGAGGAGGTTGTTCTGTAACCTCTACACAGTGTGGCAGCTGTGCAGTCCCAGCTGTGTGAGATCTTCTTTCCCTTTCAGGTCTCACTCATTCTTCATCTTTCCTATCCACAAAAAATTCGACCTCTTCTTTCCAGACATGAAAATTTTCTGTCATGGCTATCAAGCCATGAGTTATGTAACCATTCTATCCACCGATTAGTGAAAAAAAATACCTAATGTGACAAATCTAATAGTGACAAACAATAGAGAAGTATGACGTAATTAAGATATAAAATGTATTTGAGTAACAATTATGTATAGTACCCTGGTAATATAGTAAGTACAAAGTGTTGTTGTATTGGAAATGGTCCACCAACAGTAATTTAAAAAGATATATGAATTCATGTACAAGCAGGATCTGAAGTGGTAGTGAAACCTAGTGTATGCATTAGAGCTAACTAATAAATAGTAAGAAAGAGATTGCTTAGTGTTAGGAAAAATATGCAGATAAGTTGTAAGATTAAACTCACCTGGTGTAGCAAGGAAAGGCAATGTAATAGAATTGAGCAGTGTTTGTGGTTGAGACGTGAAGGACACGTGCCTGAAGTATTTATAAGGTTGGAGCTGGCCATTATTTTAGTGTAGTGTGTGACAGGATACACCTACACGTATTGAGGTTATGAGTTGGAGGCGTGAATGCGACCATAGGTACCCTTATGTTAGATGAGACAGAGCAGCTCATGGTGTCCTATAGGTTTAAGGAATTTAGCATTACGCTCGTCCATAATTACTTGATGCACTTTAGTGGTAGGTCTGAGAGAGACTACCTGAGGTTTCAGCATCCGATCGAGTGGAAATGGATTGCCACGTGAGCAAACTAATCAGCTGCAATACACTATGGATATGAAATAAATGTGCTATCCTATGCTTTAAATATTAATAGAGTGAGTGTTAAATAAGTACATACACTAGCAAAATAAATAAATAACATACTGACAGATGTGAAACATTATTTTAGCTCAGCATAAATACACTTCAAAGTAAGTAAGTACCTAATTGTAGGTGTGGAACTGACAACAGCAGAGGACCAATAAGTGGATTTAGTAGTCAACTAAACGTAGTGTGTTTTGAACACTCACATCTGTACTATTACCAAAGGTTACTCACATGTACAAAGAAGCTGAGAAAACAGCCACTAATCATACTCTTACTATCTCTAAGAATAAGGTAATCAAAGATGAGTCAGTTAAGTGCTTAAAATACAAATGTGTCAGGAATGTACCGAGCATTGGTTCAGTGTTCCGGCCCAGAAATAATAAATTCAGATTAAATATGATTTATGATTATATGCCTTAGGAGCATAAAATTTCTCTAAAGTGACTAAAGGCGTTTTGAACCATTTGTTTACCGATTGTATGACAATTAAGTAACCACGAGAGTAAAATTGAAAAAATTCTGTTAACTTTGTTCCAGTAACATACTGAAGGATAAAATGTATATATCCCCATTTCATTGTGACCCACCCTTAGATATTAAGTGAACAGAGTCTGAGGCACTCTTTTTGTTTGTTCTACAGGACAAACCAGATAATGGCAGCCTGGTAGCTGCGTGAAAGCGTGGAGTGATTTGGACACAACTCACAGTGACCCCTCCCCTTTCCCCCATGTAATTTAGAGAGAACGGGAAGGACGCACACCATAGCAACTTCCCCTCCTCTACCCTTGTGAATGGAAGTGTAGGACGCCAGCCAAAGCGGCTACAACCACGTGTGTAAAAATTATTTGTGAACTATTCTTTCAGGTTTAGAAAAGACTGCTAAGAGATAACCATCTGTTTATGTATCATGTTATTTTCTTTGAATTTGTGTATGTAAAAATGTATTTAATGCATTTAATGGATCTAAGATTTTCATAATTTTTCAATTTGTATGTGTTTGTTTGTCTAAGGCAATATGTATGCCAAAATATTACATTGACTTTGCTTAAAATTTTGAGTAATGACTTTGTTTGAAAGGCAGTGAACATGCCCACAATTTAAATAATTAATGTAGGTAATCAGTCTTATTTAATGTTTCTACAGGTTTATATTTCAATTTTGAATTTTCATAGGGAGTTAAACTGTACTCTTGCTTCCCTTTTTGTAATTAATTTTTTTTCATTAATTAACATTCATAAACAAAAAAAAATTAAGTAGAGGGTGATGTAGGGAAGCAGCCTACTCACGCTGTAGTAAATTCACATCAGTTTCCATTGTGTGCCAGCCAGTCTGCTGTAACTAGCTCTGACGTCATAAATGTTGCGCAATACCTTAAAAATCAAGCAAATGACCTAAAACTTTTCTAGCATGTCAGGAATAATACTAAATTAATGTGTGTTAAACATCAGTTCGATAACTTCAGCCATTTTCGAAATTTGGACGTTTTTCTGAAAAAATCATTGGCGCAACAGAAAAGAGCTAGAGACTTCAAAATTTATATTTAGATTCATCTTTCATAATGATTTAATAAAAACAGTACTTGGATTTCACAAATTAAGACTTTAGTGGAAATTCATGATTTTGTGGTTTTCGTCTCAAAACTAAAGGAAGCAAAATAGATTAAGTAGGCTAATAAATAAGGCTAGGATGTTTAGATTTAAATAGGTTGGAGGTCCGCTATGACTATGAAGATGTGTAAAGTTTCTTTTGAATACCTATAAAATTATAGCGATAGCGGATCTCAAAAGGGCCAGTTCAGAGCTCATCTACTGCGTACAGTGTAATTTAATTAATTCTCTCGCCCAGAATATTTAACTTAGCCACGTCAAAATTTTATTATCAGTACTTACCTGCGTGCTGAATGCACGTTTAAATTAAGAGCTTCCTCGGCAATCAGCAAAAGAAGCTGTAAATTATTATGTAACTTGAAGTGGTGCGTTACTAGCCCAGCGGCTAGTCGGGAGAGCCGAAAAGATCAGGCGTTCCCTTAGCCGTCCGCACCGCGGCTTTATATATAAGAACGCTGCGCGAGGAAACAAGGCCCCAGTTCGCTCCAGACGCTGAATGACACGCCATCTGTGTCGGGAGTCGCGTCGCATCAGTGTCACTGCTACAAACAGCCTCGGATGCCGTATAGTGTTAATTCTGGGTTGACTTTAATTATCGGTATCCAGTTTGCGTATTGTCGTATTTTCACGTGCCGTCGCAGGACAGACATTCTACCAATTATTTAGCGTGGCGTTTGATGAAATATTTTCATCAAATTATGGCGAGCATTCTTTTTAACGTTTAATTCGGACATTTACAGGTGCATCAGCGCATTAGACTCTGAACTGCTCTGTTAGTTAGGTTGTAGGGATACTTGTGTTTTTTATCAGTGAATTTCAGAATATACTCAACTATTTTGGAAAACCGTTTTTGATTAGAAATCCCGGACAATCTCCTAATTCCTCAGAGCTATAAGCTGCAGCTATAATAACATTCTCAGATAAAGTGGGCACTAGGATCTCTAATTACTGGTTCCATGTTTTATTAAATCACTTTCTGGGTGCCAAAAAGTAAATAGAGAGCCAGTGTTGAGAACGGCGAAAGACAGCATTAACAACATTCTAAAAGCCAGAAACTGATTCAACATGCAAGCATTTATACAGCGATCAGCAGATTGATTTCTTTTTATAAAACTTATCCGCCGCCCCACATCGCGATGTTTCGCGCGTATATTCGTTTTTATTTACGTTTTTGAGCGACAGGCCTTTATTTCTCACCATCTTGATGAGGTGTTGTGAAGCACACGTAATTATAACACATATTTTCAGAAATTTGGTAGCAAAAAGCACTTTACACTTCACAAAAACACACTGTCATTGTGGTTGTTGGGTGTTCCAGCCCATTCAGTGTTCATTTGTTCACCTGTGAGCTTGGTGCCAAATTTGAATTTTGTCCACATTTTATCTTTGTGTGTGTGTGATTTTCGGGGGGGGGGGGGTAGACTTTTAGTCAGTAGGCTGTTTAGGTTTTCTTATTGGTAACGCCACGTAGCGCTCTGTATGAAAATCACTGGCTGTGCTGTGTGCAGTCTGTGGCTAGTTTGCATCGTTGTCTGCCACTGTAGTGTTTGGCAGCTGGATGTTAACAGCGCGTAGCGTTGCGGAGTTGGAGGTGAGCCGCCAGCAGTGGTGGATGTTGGGAGAGAAATGGCGGAGTTTTGAAATTTGTAAGACTGGATGTCATGAACTGCTATATATTATGACTTTTGAACACTATTTAAGGCCGGCCGCGGTGGTCTAGCGGTTCTAGGCGCTCAGTCCGGAACCGCGCGACTGCTACGGTCGCAGGTTCGAATCCTGCCTCGGGCAAGGATGTGTGTGATGTCCTTAGGTTAGTTAGGTTTAAGTAGTTCTAAGTTCTAGGGGACTGATGACCACAGATGTTAAGTCCCACAGTGCTCAGAGCCATTTTGCTACTGTTAAGGTAAATACATTGTTTGTTCTCCATCATAATCTTTCATTTGCTAACTATGCCTATCAGTAGTTAGTGCCTTCAGTAGTTTGAATCTTTTATTTAGCTGGCAGTAGTGGCGCTCGCTGTATTGCTGTAGTTCGAGTAACGAAGATTTTTGGTGAGGTAAGTGATTTGTGAAAGGTACAGGTTAATGTTAGTTAGGGCCATTCTTTTGTAGGGATTTTTGAAAGTCAGATTGCGTTGCGCTAAAAATATTGTGTGTCAGTTTAGTGTTGATCAGAATAGGTAAAGAGCGAAATGTCTGAGTGCGTTCAGTTCTGTTCGGCTGTTTGAAAATCAAATAATGTAAGAGGTTTATCAGCACAGTAATTAATTAATTTTTCTAAGGGGACGTTTCATTTTTAGCTGTTTGGGTTAAATAGTGTGCCCTTGCAAAGTGTAGTGTATTCATTCATGACCTGTTTTCCTTCAGCTGTTGTCTTCTGTCTGTGGAAGTTCCCTTCAATGGTGAGTCTTTGTAGGCTGTGGCTAAGTTTTGGTATTCTTGTGTTTCTATTGTAGTTGGGTGATGATTATGAGCTATTAGGTGGTTGGCAAATGGCTAATGTACTACGCTATCTGTTGCTTTTTAAAGCTCTGAGATGTTCTGAATATCTGGTTTTGAAGTTTCTGCATGTCTATCCGATGTATACTGACTGGCATTGCCAGTTGCATTTGAGTCCACTTCGAAGTTTCTGAAATACATAGCAGAGATTTTAGGTAGGCTTTTATGAGGATATTTGTATACGAGCGTCCTGCACAGTTCAGTTGCATCAGTATGATGGTCATCTATGTTCGACGTTAACGTCGAATAACTACTAACACACGGCAGTTTGAAACAGTACCAGTGGAGGGTATATCACGTTTGTCAAAAGGACGTGGAATATAGTGCAGTTGTTGTCATGAAACGGAAAGAGAGTGATTTATCTGACGTGGAAAAGGGCATGATGAGTGCTTCTCAGGCCAAGCATTTCCGAAATGGCTAAGTTTGTAAACTGTACGCGTTCCGTTGTGGTTCAAGAATAGTGAGTATGGCAAAAAGATTCTATCTAAAACAGACACCAATGAGACTGTAGTGCACCAGGGGTCATAGATGACAGGGGTGAACGAAGGCTGTGGAGATGTGAAAGGGCAACTGTTGAGCTACTGAGCGTCTAGATGAACCAGAGCCTAACAACAGGTCTCCTCAACGAACGTTCAACGAAAATTGCTGCCAACGGGTCTCTACAGCAGTCGTCTTCTTCATGCACCCATGCTGACTTCCGTTCATCGGCGATGAAGGCTGGAATTTTCTGGCAAGTACCGGAAACTGGATGTCCACAAATTGGCGACAGGTGGCTTTATCAGATGAACCACATTTCGTGCTCCATCGGACATGTATCCGTTGGCGTGTACTGCATGAAAAGACTGAAACCAAAGGCCCCAGGCCAAAGGAGGCAGCGTTAAGGTCTGGTGACATTCCCTAGATGATTTTTAGAATCCACAAGGCACAGTGGGTCGACACAAATACTCACAAATCCTGGGGCCGTGTCTGCACATACATGCAGTTTGTCTTGCCTTCGCACGATGGTATCTACCACCAGCATAATGTAACATGTGCGCGTGAGTTGGAGAGGCCCTCCTACCAACATGCATGGTTCGAAAAGCACCAGGATAAGTTAAATCTACTCCCCTGGCCATCAAACTCCCCAGATTTACACCCAATCCACTATCTCTGGGAGCACCTCTATCGGGGTATCCGCGTGGTAGATACTCAACTTAGAAACCCAGCACAGCTTGCCACAGCATGGAGTCGCCTTGGGAGTACATCCATGTCGGTACCTTCCAGAAATCTCACTGACACTCGTCCTGCACGGCTCGCAGCTGTCCGCACTGCAGAATGTGGCTATTCAGCCTTTTCACATGTGATCACATGACTGAAAGGAGTATGGACTCTTCACAGAGAATTAAACATCACTAACCGTCCTATCCATTTCTGACGTTCATACACTATGCCACTCTCTTAGCCTGACAAAGGTTACTGTAGTTGTGATACAGAGCATATCTCTGACTCTTGTATCTCCGGCTCAGTGCTGGGCGTCTCTGAACAGCTCTTGCACTTGCGCGTGGTACGTTATGCCACAGCTGCTAAGGAGTGACTTGGTGCTACGTTGGTCATTTTAAAGTATGATAACTACGTAAAATATCTTAAAGTATGCCAAACATGTTCTCGAGTATATTTCCACATGCATCGACACACAACTGAGGCTGAAGAGATTTGTGAAACATGATAACTGGTTACTCTGTTAACACCTTTTGCCAGATGGAACGTTGAACACCCTGTCGACTTTAACAGAGGCTCGTTTTGTTATCTTTTGCGAGGAAACAGGACGTTTTAGAGGAAGCTCTATAGTTTTGAGAGTTAGATCAGCATGCATGGTGAATGTGATACTGACTTTTCACACTGTGACTGTAGATTCCTACTATACCAAAGATTTGGTGTAACATTTTCAGTGTTGACTTTGAAAGCTTCAAATGTCAAGTTTTGTAAAACATCTTTTTACAATCAGAAGAAAACATGGGCAAATAATACAGTACGTGTAAGAGATACACATGCAATCACACATCAGGGCACATGGGGGAACTTAAATTTCTCTCTCACAAACATTTTCAGCACATCACTACCTTCTTAATGTACAAGTAGTTCAGCATGTCACTTGAGCAATGAATCGCAAGGAGCATACTTGGTATGGTGAGTAACGTTCAGACAAGATGTAAAATCATTATTTAGAGTGACTTTTCGCTGTGAACCGCTTGCTGTACCCGCATGGGTCATATAGGCGAGCTGCCTCAGCGTTTGACTGTATCCATACCTGGTGGAAGATTTGGAATAACAGGAACTTTCCCAAGGCCGCGATTGAAAGTTGTTTTTCGCAGCCAAAGGTTACGATGTTGTTTGACGTTCCACCTAAGGTATATGTTTGCCTATTTGTTGTTATGGCACGGAGATGACGTCCTACTAGTGCTACATTTCAGATACATCTCATGCTGGGGCTAAGACTTCAAAACCGTGGTAGTGTATAGCGACTTCTGTCCTGTAAGACTTTGATCGATAAGGTAATTTCCAACTGTGGTGGATTTGTTTACCATGAACGTCCGTTGAGGATGCATGAACCACGCTAAAACGGATGTTTTGCAGTCGTCCTGCCCCGTCAGACACCTTAAAGGGCCTCATATAGGCCGTTGTGTACGATTGGGCTGAGACGTATGTGGACAATTTGGTGAGGAGTAAGTCTAACCGAATTCAGAAGTGTTTCCGATTAAGAGATTGGTTCATGAATAATGTGCTACGCAAGATGGCAGTGATAAGAAATTGTAGTGCTTGCAGTGGAAACTTTTCTAGGCTTTACTTTTTTAAAGAAGTGGAAATGTGATCACCTTCTTTATTTTCGTTTCCTTATGACTGTATAAAATCGTCTCCGTTTCCAAGCCGCGTAGCTCTCGAGATTTCGATGGTTACACCCCCTCCCCTGCCCCCGTCGTCGTCAGGAGTACAACCTCTCACTGATGAGACTGACAAGTTTTTCCGCACAAGCACGACTGCAGTCTCCGGCACCAATGAGAGAGGTCCGGGACGACGCATAAGCGGGGGATGAGTTGGGACAACTCGAATCAGCTCCGACTCGCCACGGGACCGAGGTCAACGAGAAGATCAGGCCGTGGCGCTTACGTCACAGCACGTGACACTGCAGGTCTTACGGACGCCAGCAGCTCTCTCCAGCGGGCAGCGAGTAACTATTTCAGACGAGTCTAATAATTCTTGACTGCGCGTTTAAGAGAGTGCAAGTTCTCGACATCACACGACAAAGTTAAGACCTTTAGTGGGGAAATTTCCAATTAAATATTGACTTCCCGTGGGCCCTGCGCGGAGCCAAGTGTTAGCGAAGTGTGGCGGACAAACCGACTAGTGTGACGTCTCAAGTTCGTTGCAGAGTCCGCGTATCTCGTTTGCTCCGCACTGCACCGAGGCTTACGAGAAAGACAGGCCGCGGCGCGTAGGTCACGAGGGTAGTCCTGAGGTAGCTCGCTCAGCTCAGCAGACGAAATGGGTTTCTAATCGTGTTAAGTCGTAACTGGGTGCTTACTTACTAACGAGAATTTCATGGTCTACTGAAATCTACTTTTATAGAGTCTTAATGATTAGTAGTACCAAAACAAAATACACAACTGTGCAGTAGCTGTAACTTAAGATCTATGCTCTGCATAAATGGTATAAAGTTCGTTTATAGCATTTAATGTCTACTGCTTAACAGTCCTCATTTCATACAGGATGTGTTGCCTCATTCAGCCGACAATATTTTATTATACCCAGTACAGCCGTAACAAATTATTAGTAGGCATTTGGAATGTAGATCGTTGTAGGGCTAACAAACAGTAAGACTCCATAATAGCGGATTCACACAAGGTGCAATTCTCATTTGTAGACAAACACGCAATTAAGAGTTAACAGGTGCAGAAGCGTAGTTTGTCTGCAGAACTCAGCGAACGAATGGGTCAGGCCTACCTTCGTGACGTAGACGCCGCGGCTTGTCTTTCTCGTGGGCCTCGCACGGCACCGAGTGACGTTACGTGCTGCGTAGGGCCGGCGTCGCGTTTGAAACTGCCGCTTCCAGCTCGTTGCAAGCACCAGGTATCCGCTTTTGCTTCCTTTCGACATCCAAAGCTCGCCCCACGGTTTACTACCTGCGTATGACTGGCCTTGCCGGCCGCAGTGGTCTAGCGGTTCTAGGCGCTCAGTCCGGAACCGCGCGACTGCTACGGTCGCAGGTTCGAATCCCGCCTCGGGAATGGATGTGTGTGAAGTCTTTAGGTTAGTTAGGTTTAAGTAGTTCTAAGTTCTAGGGGACTGATGACCACAGATGTTAAGTCCCATAGTGCTCAGAGCTATTTGAACCATTTTGAACAGGCCTGCTTTAAAACTGTTGCTGTTTATTCTAATCTCAGCCGCTTCCTTTACAACGACATTTCAACATGTCGAAGCATGAGCCAAGTCTCTCGTGTTTTGAAACTATATTTTGTGTACATTTTCGAAGCAAATGCTTAGCTTTGGCGGATTTTTCAAGCTCCTTTTGTTTTATATGTGTCTTGTGCTCTGTACATCGCTCTGCAACTGTGCGAATTTCTAACGTATAGAGATGCTGCCGCACTCACAAGGGACGGCATACAAGCATACACACACACACACACACACACACACACAGACACACACACACACACACACATACAGGGAATACGAAGAGCTGTGTCGTCTTTAACAGGGAGCAGCATATCTCATACTTTAGAGGCGGGCCGGACGACTGGTCTCAGTCTATACCTCCGCAGCACACGTCCTAACCTGGTGCTCGTTGTCCCACAGTGTGGAAGGAAAGCAAACGGTTCGTTTTCTTCTGACGATTGACAAGGCGCCCTTCTTCGGTGGCACCTGAAACCGTTTGCAATGCCTCTCTTGCTATAACCATTCTCCCTGAACACGTGTCTCATGTGCTGCAGTTTAAACTGTAGGTGGTAGTCGTCAGAAATAATCCTTGGTCTGTGTGCAGACGCGTTCAGGACAGCTTTCTTGTGTACAGGGTGGTGAAAACTAAAGGCGATCAGGTATCGATTAGTGCACGTCGGTTTCCTGTACACTGAATGACCAAGCTGACCTCCTGCCTTCCACTCAACAGAAGCAGGAGTACATAAGAGTTTGTTGGGCGGGCCTTAGAAATCGAAAGGAAGGAAAGAAGGATGGTTGACGCTTGTAAGGAGGAGGCAGCGGCAGGCTCGAACGTCGCGCCACCTGGCGTCACTCGGTTCTGCGGCGGAGCTTCCCAACACACCTCCGGCGCAAGCGTCGTTTCGGACCTCTCTGGTTGGTGCCAGAGGATCCAGTTGCGGCTATATGAGCGGGAAACCTAACCAGCCCTGGCAGTCACTGGGTTTACTCCTGACGACGATGGTGGAGATAGCCATCCAAAGCTCGAAAGTTTAATTCGAACTGACACGGCCGGGAAGCCGAGACTATTTCATTCAGACAGATTGCAAGGTGCGGCTGGTCCCGGCGGAGGTTCGAGTCACTCCCTCGGGCATGCGTGTGTGTGTTTGTCCTTCGGATAGTTTAGGTTAAGTAGCGTGTATGCTTAGGGACTGATGACCTTAGCAGTTCAGTCCCATAAGCTTTCACACACATTTGAACACTTTAACAACATTCCGAGGATTTTTATGATTGTAACTGAAGAACACAGTCAGTTTTCTTCCCTATTGTGTCAATTATTGACAATAAAGAAATATGGAAGATTTTGGCCCCTCTACTACTATCGTACAACCGTGTTCACTAAAATGTCTTTGCTGCTATCGACTATTACACAAAAGAATGTCCGTTTTCTCTATTAATTATGATACTCCCAGCACATCTAGCATACTGCAAAGCAGTTTTAGAGAGATTGGGACTACATTCCCAGTTCGAGAATCTCACTCCTTTAGCGGGTGACACCTGCGATATCACAAGAACCAGTGCCACTGTCTCACAGACGTGCAGGAGAAGGCGACCGGCCTCCCGGTTGTGCCTGGCGCTCGTTGCCGCCTCCCCCGGGCCCGCGATACACCGCCTCGGCCGCTGCCACACCGCGCCACGGCCGCACTTTGCCCGCCACCTCCGCCTGCCTGCCGGCTCGGCGGATGCTGCGGCTCCCACGAGGCCGCTGTGTCGGTTTGTCAGGTGGCAGACAGCAGCACCAGCAGCCAGCAGGCAGTAGGCGGCGCCCGTGTTGTGTTGAGGCTCCCGGCAGCCAGCCGCAAAGTGGCTCGCGGACAGACAGCCGCGCGCCCGCTCCGTCTTGGGGGAGGCGACTCGCGGCGGGGCAGACAATGGAAGACCTGCCACCGCCCGTCCTGGGAAATACGAAATGCCGGCCTGTCCGCCGGAGCGGCCGAGTTTGCGCGAGCGCCGCCTTCTGCGTGGAGGTTACAGTTACCGAGACAGCTCCCGACGCCTCCCGGGCCACTGCGCGGGTAGTCAGACTCCAAGTGTAAATAACACGAGACAAGTAGCAGATCTTTCACATTCACTTGAAGAAAAAAAAAGAAAAAACGCCAGCAAGTTAACCAAATCATGAATAAGTTAAAAGCTGCGCGGGATTAGCCGAGTGGTCTAGGCCGCTGCAGTCACGGACTGTGCGGTTGGTCACGGCGGAGGTTCGAGTCCTCCCTCGGGCATGGGTGTGCGTGTTTGTCCTTAGGATAATTTAGGTTAGGTAGTGTGTAAGCTTAGGGACTGATGACCTTAGCAGTCAAGTCCCATAAGATTTCACACACATTTCAGCATTTTTGAACAATAAGTTAAACGTTAGTTATTCTAAGAATATTGATGGATCAAGACAACTATAAATGTTTCATGTTTCAAAAAGTGTTAGATGTACAGATATGGTAGATGTATGAGCAAAACGATAAATTAGTCAATTTGCACTCTACAGATGTTGTATGATTGACCGTCTGTCCAACCTATAATCCCTCCTTTCCTGTGGCATTACACTGCACACATCTACATAGATTCCCTGCAAATCATATTTCAGTGCCTGGCAGAGGGTTCATCGAACCACCTCCACAAACCTCTATTATTCCAATCTCATATAGCGCGCGGAAAGAACGAACACCTTTACCTTTCCGTACGAGCTCTGATTTCTCTTATTTTACCACGGTGATCGTTTCTCCCTCTGTAGGTCGGTGTCAACAAAACATTTCGGCATTCGGAAGAGAAAGTTTGTGATTACAATTTAGTGAGAATATTCCGCAGCAACGAGAAACCTCTTTGCTTTAATGATGTCCATCGCAAATCCCGTATCATTTCAGTGACATTCTGACCACTATTTTGCGATAACACAAGACGTGCTGCTCTTCTTTGAACTATTTCGATGATCTCCGTCAATCCTATCTGGTAAGGATCCCACACCGCCCAACAGTATTCTAAAGAGGACAGACAAGCGTAGTGTAGGCAGTCTCCTTAGTAGATCTGCTGCACTTTCTAAGTGTCCTGGCAGTAAAAGGCAATCTTTGGTTAGCCTTCCCCGCAACATTTTCTATGTGTTCCTTCTAATTTAAGTTGTTCGTAATTGTACTTCTTAGGTATTTAGTTCAATTTACGGCCTTTATTTGGCTGACTTATCGTGTAACCGAAGTTTAACGGTTTCCTGTTAGCTCTCATGTGGATGACCTCAATCTTTTCGTTATTTAGGGTCAACTGCCAATTTTCGCGCCATACAGATATCCTTTCTAAATCGTTTTGAAATTTGTTTTGAGCTTCTGATACCTTTAATAATCGATCTGCAAACAACCTAAGACGGCTGCTCAGATTGTCTCCCAAATCTTTTATATACACTCCTGGAAATGGAAAAAAGAACACATTGACACCGGTGTGTCAGACCCACCATACTTGCTCCGGACACTGCGAGAGGGCTGTACAAGCAATGATCACACGCACGGCACAGCGGACACACCAGGAACCGCGGTGTTGGCCGTCGAATGGCGCTAGCTGCGCAGCATTTGTGCACCGCCGCCGTCAGTGTCAGCCAGTTTGCCGTGGCATACGGAGCTCCATCGCAGTCTTTAACACTGGTAGCATGCCGCGACAGCGTGGACGTGAACCGTATGTGCAGTTGACGGACTTTGAGCGAGGGCGTATAGTGGGCATGCGGGAGGCCGGGTGGACGTACCGCCGAATTGCTCAACACGTGGGGCGTGAGGTCTCCACAGTACATCGATGTTGTTGCCAGTGGTCGGCGGAAGGTGCACGTGCCCGTCGACCTGGGACCGGACCGCAGCGACGCACGGATGCACGCCAAGACCGTAGGATCCTACGCAGTGCCGTAGGGGACCGCACCGCCACTTCCCAGCAAATTAGGGACACTGTTGCTCCTGGGGTATCGACGAGGACCATTCGCAACCGTCTCCATGAAGCTGGGCTACGGTCCCGCACACCGTTAGGGTGTCTTCCGCTCACGCCCCAACATCGTGCAGCCCGCCTCCAGTGGTGTCGCGACAGGCGTGAATGGAGGGACAAATGGAGACGTGTCGTCTTCAGCGATGAGAGTCGCTTCTGCCTTGGTGCCAATGATGGTCGTATGCGTGTTTGGCGCCGTGCAGGTGAGCGCCACAATCAGGACTGCATACGACCGAGGCACACAGGGCCAACACCCGGCATCATGGTGTGGGGATCGATCTCCTACACTGGCCGTACACCACTGGTGATCGTCGAGGGGACACTGAATAGTACATCCAAACCGTCATCGAACCCATCGTTCTACCATTCCTAGACCGGCAAGGGAACTTGCTGTTCCAACAGGACAATGCACGTCCGCATGTATCCCGTGCCACCCAACGTGCTCTAGAAGGTGTAAGTCAACTACCCTGGCCAGCAAGATCTCCGGATCTGTCCCCCATTGAGCATGTTTGGGACTGGATGAAGCGTCGTCTCACGCGGTCTGCACGTCCAGCACGAACGCTGGTCCAACTGAGGCGCCAGGTGGAAATGGCATGGCAAGCCGTTCCACAGGACTACATCCAGCATCTCTACGATCGTCTCCATGGGAGAATAGCAGCCTGCATTGCTGCGAAAGGTGGATATACACTGTACAAGTGCCGACATTGTGCATGCTCTGTTGCCTGTGTGTATGTGCCTGTGGTTCTGTCAGTGTGATCATGTGATGTATCTGACCCCAGGAATGTGTCAATAAAGTTTCCCCTTCCTGGGACAATGAATTCACGGTATTCTTATTTCAATTTCCAGGAGTGTATATAAGGAACAGCAAACGGCCTATAACACTACCTTGAGGAACGTCATAAATCACTTCTCTTTACTCGATGACTGCCCGTGCGTTACTACGAACTGTGATCTCTCTGACAGCAAATCACGAATCAAGTCCCATAAGTGAGACGATATTGCATATGCACGAATTTTCAGTACAAGGCGCTTGTCTGACAGAGTTTCAAAAAACTTTCGGGAATTCAAAAATACGGAATGAATTTGATCGTAAAGAATAAAGTAATCAAATAGAGAAAGTGCGATAATATTAGTGATGGCATCAGTAATGAAATCACTGTGACCAGTAGCTGTCGGTTTGTCGTTAATAAGATGATGTGCAACCGTGAGAAGAAAATAAAAAAAATAATTAACCCCTGTCTTGGCTTTGCAGTAAAAAGACTTCGTAACGAAACTTTAAAGTGAAGGCAGGTTCTTGCACTAACGATGCGGTATGCATTTCAAGGCTGTTAGAACTGATCACCGTATTAAAGCGACCGACTTGAATCGAAGTCTGTGACAAATTGCTGAGAAAACATTTAGAAAACAGGTTGAGGCCAAAAATGTTTAAATGTAATAAGTAATTGCAGTTCGTCTCGCTAAGGTTGTAACTACACAGAATAAAAATGAGACAACCTTTTACCTATGAGCAGTCAGGAGGAGCGCCAGGAGAAGAAAGACGGTAGTAGTTGCTGCGGAGTGCAGTAGAGTACTTTTATACTACACGTACATGTTTAATCATGTTATCTCTGGGTTTGAAAAGTTGTCACTGTTATTTTGCAATGTTTTATTGCAATACAACACGTGATCAAGCGGTAGTCAATTTCGTTCCGTACCGAATGTAGCTATAGCCTGTCAACCGTCAGCGTTCATTTAGATGTTACACTGTTCCTGGCAGTTTGGGTAGATACACACTATCCTTAATATACCCCAAAAGGAAAAAGTCACAAGGCATTAGGTCACACGACCTGGTAGTGGAGGGGGGGGGCGGGGGAGGGGGGAGGGGAAGGAAAGGAACTGATCGTTATGACCGTCTTCACTACACCCAGGCGTTTCCATAGCGACGAACATCGGTTCTCCAATAAGGTTGTGCCCAGACTTGTTGGAATATGAAATTCTCGCAACAACAACGGCAACATTATCAAGGTCAGAGGTACCTGTCACAACCTTCTCACACAAGAAAAACAGCCATATAGCTTCCTCTGTGACTTTTCAAAGAAGACATGAACCTTCGGCGCATCTCGCCCATGCGCCACAACTTCACTTCATGAGGATGTTTAGTGTCCCACAAACTAACACTCTAGCGCTTAACCTACGCAAGTGAATGGAAGGTTGCTTGGTCGTTGAATATCAGCTTGGAGGAGAAATGTTAATCCCCAAGTGCTTCCAGCATTGTAATTTAAAACTGAAGGCGCCGGTCATAATCTTTCGGTTTTAAGCCTCAGTTACTCGCGAAATAATTCCTGACACGATCACTCGCGCGTGTGAGAAGTGTCATACACAACATAAACTGTGTATTTACACTCTCCAAACGGCGCATACGAATGTTTTATTTACATCTAAATATAATAAGTTTAATTTATATGTACAGTAAGGCACACATTAGGCAAGAAATTTATTTATTTATTTATTTTTTTTTTTTTTTTTACTACTGTTCATAAATAGCTAGAGTGCCTCTCTGGTAGCTGCGAACTTGTCATTCTCACTGAGAACACCTTGTCAACGATACTGCTGAACCTCAGACATCTCAAGAGCAACATGAATACCCGGCCCCTGTGGCCGAGCGGTTCTAGGCGCTTCAGTCCGGAACCGCTCTGCTGCGACGGTCGCAGGTTCGAATCCTGCCTCGGGCATGGATGCGCGTGATGTTCTTAGGTTAGTTAGGTTACGTAGTTCTAAGTCTAGGGGACTGATGACTTCAGATGTTAAGTCCCATAGTGCTTGAGGCATTTGAACCAAAAAGGTTGAAGTAAATATTCCAAAATTCGACTCAAGAACAGCTGGTATCATGAGTAACTTCGAAATAGATATTCTTGGAGTAGTGAAACACCTTAAATTACTTAATAAAAGCCAGTCTTCCGGTGCAGATTGTATACCAATTAGGTTCCTTTCAGAGTGTGCTCATGCAAAAACTCTTCCTCGCTCGACGAAAGATCCGTGCCCAAAGACTGGGGAGTTACACAGGTGACACCAATATTTAAGAAAGGCAGTAGGAGTAATTCAGTAAATTACAGGCCCGTATCGTTAACATCGATTTGCAGCATGATTTTGGAACGTATATTGTGTTCGAACATTATGAATTACCTCCAAGAGAACGGTTTATTGACTCACAGTCAACACATATTTAGAAAATATCGTCCTTGTGAAATACAACTGCTATTGACATACGATTTCAAATTTATTCGGTATGTCTAGATTTCCTAAAGGTTTTTGGCACTGTACCACACAACCGGCTTGTAGTGAAATTGCGTGCTTATGGAATATCATCTCAGATACGTGACTAGGTTCATGATTTCCTGTCAGATAGGTCACAGTTCGTAGTAACTGACGGAATGCCATCGAGTAAAAGAGAAGTTATTCTGGCATTCCCGAAAGTAGTGTTACAGGCGCTTTGCTGTTCCTTATCTATATAAACGATATAGCCGCCTTAGGTTGTTTTCAAATGATGCTATCGTTTATCGTCTAGTAAAGTAATCAGAATATCAAAACGCATTGCAAAACGAGTTAGAAACGGTATCTGTATGGTGCGACTAAATATTGAAATGTGTGAGGTCATCCACCTGAGTGCTAAAAGGAATCCGTTAAACTTCGGTTCCACGAAAATTCAGTTAAGTCTGAAGGGCTCAAATTCAATTAAATGCCTAGGAACTACAATTACGGACAACTTAAATTGGAAGGAATGCATAGAAAATGTTGTGAAGAAGACAAACCTAACACTGCGTTTTATTGGCAGGACACTTAGAAAATGTAACAGATGTACTAAAGTGCGCATTCTTGGATCCTTACCAGATGGGATTAATCGAGTACATCGAGAAGGTTCAAAGAAGGTTCAAAGAAGAATACGTTTTGTATTATCGCGAAACACGGGAGAGAGTGTCATTAACAACATCCAGGATTTGGGATGGGCATTATTAAAAGAAAACCGTTTTTCGTTGGTGCTGAACCTTCTGACGAAATTTCAACAACCAACTTTGTCCTCCAAATGCGGGAATATTTTGTTGACGCGGACTTACATAGGAATAAACAATCATTATAATGAGGTAAGGGAGCTCGCACGGAAAGACATAGGTGTTGGTTTCCTCTCCGTGCTCTTCGATATTAGAATAATAGAGAATTACTGTGAAGCTGTTCGATAGGCGCTCTGCCAGGCACTTAAATGTAATCTGCACAATATCCATGTAGGTGTAGATGAACTGAAAGAGACATTCACACAGAGAAGAAGGCGTTCTTTTAGTGAAACATTGCAGAGTAAGTTTAGAGAAGCAGCTTTTGCTATTGCAGAGCGATTCTACTGCAGCACACTTAATATACGAGATAGGAGATATCAAGGCCGATGTGGAAGCTTTTCCCTCACCTCATATGCGTTTAGAACAGGGAAAAGGATGCGTGTCTATGGTTCAAGAACATCCTTCACCACGCACCGTATGGTGCCTTATGCAGTATGTATGCAGATCTAGATGAAGGACCTACCTGTATCCAAAACTAGGCGTCACGAAGAAGAAATTTTGCACTGCCTTTATAGCGCGCTCGCTCAGTGCCTTCTACCCTCGGCCGTCCTCGGGGTCCTAAAGCCGCCCCCTGCACGTCCACCCCTCCCGCACCATCACTCCACCCCCACCCCTGCAACGTGTACCCCCCGTGGCTTCGGCCATTGTCCGCTCCCCTGCTTATTAAACGTCGGGCAGTGCTGCAATGTTTTGGTGATCCGCCACGCACTCCGGCAATAATACGCCCGAATCAATCTCATTCGGCAGGGAGCCGCTAGAAGAGGTCCAGCCGAATAAAGGGGACGTCGGTCACACGTGGAGGTAAATTGGCCAATATATCCGGCTCTCCTGCGGTTTCCATTGTCCTCCGCCGCGCCGAGGACCTCGCAAAGACGGCTTTCAGCGGGGAATTCCGCGGGCTAGATTATTTAATTAAAACACAAAGGAGGGCGGGCCGTGGGACTGACTTCTGTCCTCCACGTTCAATACACGCGGTCCTCGAAAGCGACTTCTGCTTGTGGCTACGTGGTATCCTTTCTAGCTGTGATGCACGCGTTTACGATACGTTTCCGCAGCTGTCAGTTCCTGAATTATATATAATTTCTCTGCTTTTATTATTTTCTGTTTTCTGTTCTTCTAAGTTCTGTAGTTTGGTGCAATGGCATAAGAAACCAAGGCCAACGACACAGGTTACTTCAGCAAGGTATAGGGCGTCGACAAAGCCCCACAATCGAGTAAAAATCACAACTTGGAAACTGTTGGAACAGAGCACTGTGGTTTCTGTCAAAATGTTTAGCAGCTCTCAAAGTTTTCCCCGTTACGCCCGACTTTCAATGTTTGCCCCACTCGTTGGTCTCAGAAATCAACGTGATGTTCTAGTTTTGCCCATGTACACACTGCAGCATGACTAGTTGTGATTGCTTCATTGATTCTTGCACGAAGGGTTTCAGTGTCTTTGGCTGGTGGTGGTGGTGGTGGTGGTGGTGGTTAGTGTTGAACGTCCCGTCGACAACGAGGTCATTAGAGACGGAGTGCAAGCTCGGGTTACGGAAGGAGTGGGAAGGAAATCGGCCGTGCCCTTTCAAAGGAACCATCCCGGCATTTGCTTGAAACGATTTAGGGAAATCACGGAAAACCTAAATCAGGATTGCCGGAGACGGGATTGAACCGTCGTCCTCCCGAATGCGAGTCCAGTGTGCTAACCACTGCGCCACCTCGCTTGGTCTTTGGCTGGTGTTTCATACATGCGATCGTTGACGTAACCCCACCAAATCAAACCCACTGGCATGGTATCGGGTCAGGGTAGGCGCCATGTGATGGGACCAGCACGCCCATCGAATTCTCAGTAAGTGTGTCGTGAAGCACACCCCAGTTAAAACTCCAGTGTGGGGGTACACCATCATGCTGGAAACTGGTGGACCGTTGCAGCTCTTGTAGCAGGCATTGTTCGAGGCTTTCCAGGTCCTAACCTGCCAAGTACCGTTACAGAGTAATTAATAATGAACTGCGGAGACGAATTATCAGAATAACGTGTTATGTGTGTACCACATTTATTGCAATCGTATGAATATTATAAAAATAGCGGTTGTAGAAAGCAGAAAAACATCATTCCTACTCGTCTTGTTGCGGCGTCAGTGTCCAGTACAACTAAATTCCATTCAGGTACTCCGAAAATGAGGCCCGGGCTTGCAACAAAATGGCTGAAATTCTTTTCTTAGAACTCCACATACGAGGGTTGGAACTTTAATCGTGTCAACTATTTATTTACAGTTCGTACAAAATAGATACGTGTTTCAAAGTTTTACTGACCTTCAAAGGCCGGCCGAAGTAGCCGTGCGGTTAAAGGCACTGCAGTCTGGAACCGCAAGACCGCTACGGTCGCAGGTTCGAATCCTGCCTCGGGCATGGATGTTTGTGATGTCCTTAGGTTAGTTAGGTTTAACTAGTTCTAAGTTCTAGGGGACTAATGACCTCAGCAGTTGAGTCCCATAGTGCTCAGAGCCACTTGAACCATTTTTTGACCTTCAAAGCAGTCACCAGCATTATGTATAACCCGTTGCCAGCGATGTGGAAGTCGTAGGTTACGCTTAGCTCTGCCAGTTGTGTTGACAGTTCGAGAGGCGCGGTCTATTGCCCGTCTAATTTGTAGCAATTCTGAAGCGAATGCCGTCAAGTGTTTCCTTCAGTTTAGAAATCGAGTTGAACTCACGAGGACTTAAGTCACGAGAATGCAATAGCTGGTATAGCACTTAGCAGCCCCATCGGTGAAACAAATCCATAACAGCTTGCACTGACGTGCTCGGGCATTGTCCTTTAAAATGATGGCCAGGTCCTGCAGAAAGTGTCATCACGTCTGTCTCTATGCTGTTCACTTTTGGAACACAACCTACGATCAGCTTAGAGACAGAAGTGATGACACTTTCTGCAGGAACTGATCATCATTTGGCAGGACAATGTTCAAGCACGTACAGCGCAAGTTGTTACTGATTTGTTTGACCGATTGGGCTGCTTAAAGTGCTATACCACCTACTGCACTCCCCTAACTCCTCGTGAGTTCAGTTCGATTTCCAAACTGAAGGAAACACTTCACGGCACTCGCTTCAGAACTGCTACAAACTCGTCGGGCAATAGACCGCGCCGCTCGGACTGTCAACACAAATGGCAGCGCTAAGATTATCCTACGACTTCCACATCGCTGGCAACGCGTTATACATAATGCTGGTGACCACTTTGTAGGTCAGTAAAGCTTTGAAACACGTATCTATTTTGTACGAGCTGTTGCGACTATCAAAATTCCAATCCTCGTATTTTGTTACTAACTTATCTCCGAACACCATAAAGTCCAGATCTCTCTTCATATAAATGTGTCAAAATCTTGAAATAATTACTTCAAGAGCAAATACTGCTCGCACCAAGTCCATTATATTGTCAAAATGGTTCAAATGGCTCCGAGCACTATGGGACTTAACATCGGGGGTCATCAGTCTCCTAGAACTTAGAACTACTTAAACCTAACTAACCTAAGGACATCACACACGTCCATGCCAGAAGCAGGATTCGAACCTGCAACCGTAGCGGTCGCGCGGTTCCAGACTGAAGCGCCTAGAACCGCTCGGCCACACCGGCCGGCCCATTACATTTTCAATGCATTCCGTAACTAATCACAGCTCAGAATTACTCTCTCTACCAGACTTGGCGCCAACATACTACCAAAGACGATTATGTATCAAATTTAAGTTCCACATATTTACATTGATGTTAAAATGTCAGTAGATGCAGTTAGTTGTTGGTAAATTTAAAAGTGAAAATTCAAGCGTTATTACACAATATGCTCAATTGTAATATTGGTAATTGTTATTTTAATCAATTTTGCTTTAAATGAATGTAAGAATCCGTGGATAACTAATCATTCCAGAGTTACTGTAATTGTACTCCTCAGTATATACAGAATCAAAAACCTTAAAATATGACAAAGAAACACTAGTAATTAAAAGTAATATGGATACAACGAACATATCTGGAAAAACCGAGATCAGCGCGAATTTACAGAAAACGGTACCGGTAAATCCAGTTGAGGAAACAGGTTTCGAAGGGCGCAGTAAAGCTTACGGGGTACCAACCTTCGGTCATTACAAAGTAAACATTTCCCGTTATGTCTGCGAAGAAAAATCACCCTGTCATCCTGTCGTTCCACGCCAGACATTAAGGTTAGGACAATGAAGAGAGTGTTCAAGTGTATTGGGTGGGTTTTCCGAGCCTCAAATTCTAATATTGTGGCGATTCATATGTCCAGAAACGCGGAACGTTGCTTCATCTGAGAAAAAAACTGTCCAAGCATGGAACAGCGGAATGCATACCACAGTGGCCGATCATTTGACTGGAATGCTTGGACTATACGCATCTCCTAGGCAAACGTGGGTAACCGCTTATGTAGCACTTTGTGGACGCTATATTTTGCTTAATGTAGTTCGCCTGACTTCTGGTGGCTGCACTGAAATGCAACTTGCACTCTGTCAAGATGTGCTTGAGGTTCATGAGGACGTGACCTTCAAGAATATCTGACGTACCCTGTCTCTTAGTGTTTTCGAACCACATCACTAGGCTTGTCTTTGCTGGTGACCACCTCCTCCCATATTGACGTAGGAAATTCCGCAGCATCGTAGTCACAGGTTTAGATTCCGCATATAAGATGACACACGGAGTCTTCTCAAAGTCTGTCGCCATTATGTTGCACGCCAAATGAAGTCTGCAACAAAGGAAAAAAGGAAAAATAAATTCGAGCTGCTAAACGTTTGACAACAAACCATGATTATCTGTGTCTAATAGCTTCCAAGTTATGATTTTTTAAAATAATAGCGGAATGTTATAGACATCCAGAAAAGCTAAAGGTGACAGAATCCAGGCGTTGTACCATTCCTAGCTCTTCATCATTTTATTTCCCTTTTTCTTTTATTTTCCCCTTAAATGAATCTACTTACCACATATGTGTACACGTTTATTAAATACTTTACACGTAATAATAGATTATGATACACGGCGATGCCATGTGATTTTGTCTTTCTTACTTCGCAGTCTCTTATTAGTCTCGTTACACTACTACAGCTGCACAGATGCTTTTCGTATAGTCAGTCTCTCCCATCTAAGAACTTAATCAGTGCGTTTGGTTTCGCCATTCGCGGTAGCGAGTTTATTTCTTCTTCGGTCATTTTATAATTGATTAGCAACTCACTTGAACAATTATACCTCTTCTGGCGGTTGTGTTTAAGAAATAATAAAACGGGAAGAAGAAAGGGAAATAATGATGATGATGATGATGATGATGATGATGATGAAGAACAAGAAAATGGGGCTATGTGATAGTGATCAGCTATCTGTTAGCGACCATTCTTATAGCAAGGAAGACGTTGTTGTTGCCGCTCAGAACTATTTGTTACTATTTTTTAGATACTATCGTATGCAAGGAAACTCATTCTTTATGCATTTTTGGAACACCACAACCTGACTTCAGCTTTTTAGGCAGCTACTCCAGCAAGGAGGAATAGCATAGAAATGGTTCTGTTTTCCTTGGATCGAAGCGCATTTGTCGCTCTTCTGAGGTGTAGAATCATTTACGAAAACGCAGACCTTTTATTTGTAAGAGTCTTGTCAATAACAAGAGGCGCTTAGTTTACCGCAAGTGGGAAACAGTGTACGAACAGTGTGGCGAATGTGCTGCTATGAGAACATATCTGCGCTGGAAATGTTACTCCCGTGTAGGCGGAAAATTACAGTTGACTTAAAATGTCGCATTCTGACACCACATGGCAGGTCATCGCCCTGAACTACACATCACGCGGGAACCAGGAACGACGGTAACGACAGTAGAGAAAAGCACACTACAGACCGGATGTTTCGACCACAAGTAACATGTAGCAGAATCAGTACTACTTTCTTTTTACGAATATTAGTTCAAAATTTTAATTTTTTGAAACAAAAATAAGTGTCCAAATATCAGTGAGAATTGTTGGGCGTCATATCTCTTTCTTTACTGTTTAATTTATCTATTATCATTATTTCAAAAGTAGTTTTTAGCAAGTCATCATATGTCCTCTTATCGGCCATATACTTGCAGTGATCATCATATTCACATTGTGTATACAGTGTGTCAGAGGCGAAATGGTCAGTAAACAGGGTACTACAGAAACGGTCATTTGAACCAAAATGTGTAGTAAACGTGGGCTCCAAAATTGCTACTTTCAGAGCTATGAGCACTTGTTCATTAGAAGAGATGTGTTTCACAGTACCGAACATTAAAGAATGGTGATAGCTCTTAAGGTATGCACATTAGAGCTCATGATTCCTAGACTTTTTCGATCCATACTACTTCCCAAATTATGGCAACCTAAGAGCTTGCAATAGAAGAGATGTGTTTCGCCATGTAGTAGAAGAGATTTTTTTCACGTTATCGAATATGGAGAAGTGTTCATTTCTCATAAGGAATGCATGTTAGAGCCCATCTTTACTAAGGATTTTTTGCTTCGAATGATCGTTCGTGTTATATCCCTGAACGCTGATCATTTCTCCTGGGACTTTCCATATATACTGAAATGAATGGTGGTGTCTGGTTTCAGGTTGTTAATTACATAATTCCGTATTTTCCTACTAACCTATACACAACGTAGTATTTTTTCTGGAAAATGTTATAGTTTTTCAGATGAAGGTTTGTATTGAATGCTCTTTGCTCTCTGACCAATTAGCAATTATTGATGTTCTCTCCATATAAACACAAGTGTGAAACTTTATTGGGTCAATTTCAGTGTTGGCGTAGGTTTGTTTGACTTAGTAATCAAAGGCAACAGGAGCGTCGATCTTTGATCCATCTGCGTAGACCATTTCTGAGCCCTCAAACTCGCCAAGGAGACAGAGAAATTACCAGCAGAGGGCCTCAGGTGGAACTCATCATTTTGGGCCTTGAAATAGGTCCAGCTGAAGTCATGGCTGAGGGATGGACCATGGAGATGTACGGAAGAGGACCCAAAGGATAGGTAGTAGGAGTGAACTGTCCAATTCAGTAAGAAGTGATCGAACATGGACAGCAGGGGATTGCAAGTTCTTGGTCACCTTTGCGGGAGATGCTGAATGACGAGGCAAACTGTAAATGTGGGCAGCATAACTGGCAAGCAGTAATTGCCGCCACAGCTCCAATGGAGGAACACCAGCATCCATTAGGAGACTGTTCACTGGGCTCGTTCAGAAAGCCCTTGTCACGAGGTGAACTCCATAGTGTTGGATAGCATCCAGCAGATGCACTGCAGAGGTCGGTGCTGAACCATACAACAGGCTCCCGCAGTCAATACGGGACTGTACAAGAGCTTTGTACAGCTGCAGGAGTGTGGGACGATCAGCAGCCAGTCGGTGTGGTCCAACCATCGAATAATACTAAGGTGCCGCCAGCATTTGTCCTTAAGCTGATGAAGATGGGGAAGTCAAGCGAGCAACAGATACCAGTCCCAAAAAGTGGTAAGTCTCCACTACATCTACTAGTTGGTCATCGAGGTGAAGTACTGGATGGGGTTGGGCAGTATGACGACGACAGAATGGCATGACGCGCGTTTTGGCGGCCGAAAGCTGAAAGCAGTGAGTGAGGGCCCATGACTGCACCTTCTGTATAGCTCCCTACAGCTGGCATTCAGCTACAACAATAGTAGCGGAGCGGAAGGAAATACAAAAATCGTCAGCATATAGGAGGGGAGATACTGACGACCCTGCTGCTAATGCAAGACCATTGATGGCAATTAAAAAGAGTGGGAAACTCAGGACAGAGCCCTGCGGGGTCCCAGTCTATTGTACATGTGACCATGTAGGAAGCACTGACACGAAATCTCAAAGTGTGAAGCGACAAAAAATTCTCAACAAAAGTCTGGAGCCTTCGTCAGGTCAGAAAAGACAGTAATCAAGTGTTGACGCCGGATATAATGGCAGACTCCAGGAGCACCAAGTTGTCGATGGCGTAGCGTCCTTGGCGGAAACCGCCCTGGGATGGAGTTAGAAGGCTCTGAGACTCAAGGAGCCAACACAACCACTGGCTCACCATACGTTCATGTAGTTTGTACAGAACGTTGGTGAGGCTGATAGGACGATAACTATCAACATCCAGTGGCTTCTTATCTGGCCTTAGCACTAGGGATAGGAAGAGTTGAAAGTAGTCACTACCACACAATTCGTCATGTGGTCTCCAGTGGATAGGTGGGAGAAGGTCAGGAATACAAACCGAGAGATCAATGGCCTTGTATGTGCCATGTGCCACCCTGAAATGTGTGGGGGCACCTGTATTAGGAGGCAAGGGTCGATTTGAGTTAGTAGTTCCTTAACATCTTTTCCATGGCCAGTAACCTAAGTACCACCCCGCAGATGGTTATGGCTATTAAAATCACCCAGAAGGAGAAAAGGTGAGGGGAGTTGCGAAATGAGTGCAGCCAGTGCATGGGGCAGTGCACCACCATCTGGAGGGAGGTGAATGTTACAGATGGTAATTTCCTGCATTGTCCTCATCGTGACAGCCACAGCTATTAAAGGTGTTTGAAGTTGCACAGGTTCGCTACAGACGGAAGTAAGGGCGAAGATGTAAACTCCACCTGATGGTCTGTCTCAGGCAGTACCGTATTTGTAGTACCTATGATAGCCACAAAGTGCAGGGGTTCACATTGTGGGAAACAAGGTTCCCTGAAGGACAGTGCAGAAAGCAGGCGTACTACTTAAAAGTTGACATAACTCAGTCAGATTGGATGAAAAATCGTCGCAGTTCCACAGGAGAATGACGCTTTCTATCGTCTGGGGAGGCATTAAGTGACCATGGAGGCAAATTAGACCTCAGCATCACCTGCCGCCAGCGGTTGAGCGTTGGCATCCAGTACCACAGCATCCGTCACGTCAGCGAGATCTAGGTCGTCAGGGGATGCCAGAATCTCTACCTCGTCCTTGGACGCAGAGCAGTAGGGGAGTACTGGCGCTGGGCCACTGTAGGCTCCTGTTTCTTAGTGGACCTCTTCTTTGATGGTTCGCCCTCTTGCCGCTCCTTAGGGGCTTGCTGGGTGGGTTTTCTCAGAAGTAGCTTCAGGAACAGACGAAGACTGTGAAGCCCTTCAACCAGCAGCCAGTGCCTCTTTCAGCCAAAGCTCCCAAAGTAGAAGCCTTTTGACCAACAGAAGAAGACTTGCCACCAGCCAGCTGGAGGGGGGAGAAAGATGGACAGCCCCAAGGGCCCACCGGAGCAACCTTAGAAGTTGGGCTAATGGCATCATAGATGGGGATGGCTCTCATGATGGTAGCATAGGAAGATGGCATTTGAACAGGGGTTAGCCATTCGTGTTTGAATTTAGTCTCACAATAAGACAGCCTGTCCTGGGTCTTTCACTCCTTTTGGAGCACTGGGCAGTCTGACAAGCAGGGAGAGTGGTGCTATTCACAGTTCACATAGGTAGGAGGAGGCGCACTTGTAGTATTCAGGTGCAGCGAATGTCAGCAGTCTTTACATGTGCAATGGGAATTGCACCAGGAGGACTTGTGCCCGAATTTCCAGCACTTAAAGCACAGCATAGGGGGAGGAAAATAAGGTTTTATGTCATAGTAGAACACCATCACCTTGACCCTTTCAGGCAACGAATCACCCTCAATGGCCAAGATGAAGGCACCTGTAGCAAACGTATTATCTATGCGTCCTCTGTAAATGCTCTGGACGAAATTAACAGCCTGACATTGGAAACTGCACATAGCTCGTTGTCGGACTGCAACAGAAGGTCGTGATGAAAAATAATTCCCTGGACCATGTTGAGGCTTTTATGTGGATGACCAAAACAGGAATATCATCCAGCTTGTCACAGGCGAGTAATGCCTGGGACTGGGAGGGGGATGCTGTCTGAATCAAAACCGCGCTGTCCTATCCCCAAACTTATCCTCCAGGTGCTCAACAAACAACAGAGTCTTTGTATCCAGAAAAGAGTTCCCATCAGTTCTGCTACACATTAAGTAACGAGGCGCATATGGATGCTGTCTTTCTGAAGCCCTACGTCCCTATCAAGGCGTTTGTGGTGGTGGTGGGGGGGACCATTTTGAGTCATACCTGTCAGCATTTCCTTTCGTTTCTTAGAGACTGCTGGGGCCAAGCAGTCCCCAGCAAAAGATGACTTGGCCTGCTTCATTTCGGGTCATCTCCCTGATGCCACACACTCCAGTCAGGGGCTCTTCCCACAGGCTCTACCCAGCCACAGCAATGACCACCTGGCACAAGGACCATTGCCAGGAGTCATGATTCCCCAGGAAAGCAGATATCTACTCCTTGGCATACGTTAGGAGTTTACAGTTCAGGCATCAGTAGTGCGATCCATGTGTTGTCAGGGAGCTACCACCAAATATGTGCATGATGGTCCCACCACAATAGACTGATTACTGTCGCGGATTTTGGGAACAGAGAAATCAGATACTGTCATGAGGGTGAAAGAGGACAGGAGACAACGGAATTAGATGACATACCCCGAAGGTGTCCTCGGCTCAAAGAGTTGTGAGCCATGCTGCGGGTCACGTTGGTGCTGTTGTAGGTTTCCGTCCTCTGTTGGAGGCCAGACTGTATCGTTTAGCTGACATGGTTGCGGTTGTTTGTATTCTTCTTGTGTTGATAGCGCCACTTGGTTTCTCAAGCGTTGCCAGTCCGCTAGTGGCAGCAGCAGTGTTATCGATATGTAGTAACCGAGGCCCTGCCTTTGGGGTGACGTCGTTGTTCTTCCTGGTCGGGTGAGTGAGCAGTTCAGCTGGGGACTCCGGAGGAGCCAAAAGGGCAGTGCGAGAACACGCCAGGACCGCTGATGGCAATCATGCACTGCTGCATGGAAGGGCTGTGGTCGCGTGGGTACACGACCTAGTAGTCAACCGGATCGAACAAGCTTTAAGTGAGTGGATTTTAATCCCAGCAGTGAAACCTCCACCACTGTGATCTCTCGCGATTCTCCAGTGAACTGGGTTCGTGTTGCTGCTCGCAGTGTCGCTGAGATGAAGAGCGGCGAGTGGATCTAATTAGCTTTCCTCGACTTCTTGTTACTGATTGCTGCATTCTATGTGTTACCATTTGTTAAGTTCAACCAGCGATATTTTTCTTGCCTGGTGGCCGCTAACGTCCTAGTGACCTGCCCTGGAAGTTAGTGTATGTACGTTTCCGCGCCTTGCCGTTGCTGTCCGGCAAGGTGTGTCGTTTTGACTGTTTCCCAGATTTGTAGGTCAGTTGGTATTTCTTCTACTCTGGTAGTAGTGGCTCCTTTCTCCTGGTGTTCCATCGTTGCATTGGTTATCGGACGTTAGGTACCTTCAGCAGGTTACCATTAGTCATTCGTTAGACTGCCACTAGTCTGAGATACCATCTGGTGAAGTGAATGCAACTTTGGCTGCCTTTTTCATCGCTCACGAAAGTGTTTTTGGCCTGACCTATTCAGAGGTCGATTCCTGGAGCGCTGTCTGTGACTAGCCATTGTGTTTCATTATTGTGTTATTATTTTTTTATTGTATTATTAAGTTACCATCGTTTGTCTCACGTGTGTGGTGATCAGTTGCTTGTCCTTCTGAATTAACCTTGTTGTTATATTTGATGTTTTATTGAATGTTTCTAATTTTTTTAATATAATTGCCATTCTTGGCGTCACAGAAAGTTTAAACTGTTGTGCTACCAAGCTTACTATCATTTTGTCTCACCTCTTTGGTGATCAGTTGCCTGTCTTTTACATTAGCTTTTGCTATTGCCTTGCTGTTTGACAGTACGTTGGTTAAATTTTCTAAATAATTGCCGTTCTTGGCGTTAAAGGCCTTCAGCCGTGACTCGCCACTTGTCTTAAATTTCTAAAGTGGCAATTGTATTTTAGCAGTTAACCTTAAAGACATTGGTGGTTTGTTTTCAGTATTTTAATAACTGTAGTTCGTAAGTTGCAGCAAGTTAAAAAATTCTTAATTTATTGCCATGAAGGCCTTCAGCCGGGAAACAATTATTAAATTATTACCATTATTTTAATTTGTTGTTTATTCTAAATAAATTGTGTGTGATTAAAAGAAAAGCCAACCAGTAGTAACTGATTACGGCCACGTCCACAATCGTACTCGAACCCTGCCTTCCTAGACCACCAGGTCTCATGTTGCATTGCAGGCGGAGATGCAAAGCCATGACAAGAAAAAGTGGAAGAGATCGAATCTAATGGCACTATGGATAACTGGGGCACCGTGTAAAGCGCCCTTCCCCAAATGGCCCGCACCTCTGTAAAATTTGGGAAGTGGGGCGTCAAACCATAAAATTAGATCTGAAGTTATAGGGCTGAAAAGTGGGAGACTCCTCTTAGTCGCCTCTTGCGACAGGCAGGAAGACTTCAGTCCTATTCTAAGCCCAGAACCCACAGGGGGCTACTCTGCCATTCGCTTAAGCATAATGAAAAGCTAGAAAACTTTGTGGTTATGCCCGTTGTTCTGGTTTGAAACGGTAGAGGTCTTACTGCCTAAGTCGTACTGTAGGTGATCCGTTAATCGTATCAGTACGACTTATGAGTTGATGGAACTTACATACGAACTCAAAATTGTTTGTTTCACATGATCAATATGGCGAAGAGAAGCTTACAGTAAGTGGAAGCAGGAAGATACAGAAGAAGTTTTACTGAACACTGGAATGCTTAATTAGGTTTTAAAGAAGCAATAGAAGATGTAATATACCAAAGCCTATACTGCTTCATCATTTTAAGGGTTTAAAAGAGCGTCGAAATTTAGAAGCCCAGATGATATGGTAGCAGATATGGAACAAGAATTAACACAGCAAATAATTAATTTAAAATCTAGTTTCTTTAGAGTAACTATAACCGAATTAAGAAAACTTGCCTCCCAACCAGCTGAGGAATATAATCTACCGTACTGTTTCAATAAAGAAAAAAAAAGATAGCGGTTAAAAATGGTGTTACAGGTTTACGAAAGATGATCCCACTTCGTCCTCATTCGTTTCTGAAGCAATATGAGTGAAGGAAGGGATTTAATAAATAACGTGTTAATGTGTTTCTCGATAAATATGAGAAAATAGTAGATGAACATACGTTAACTTCTGACCAGATATATAACGTGGATGAAACCCCATCATCCACAGTTCACAAACCGTCTAAAGTTATTGCCCCAAAAGACAAATACCAAGTTGGAGCAATCACAAGTGGAAAAACAGTCTTACAGTGACTTGCGTATGTGCAGTGAATGGAGCAGGCCAATTCAAACCTCCGATGTTGATATTTAAGAGCAGAGAAGAATGAATCGCGTCTTAAATGGGGAGCTCCACCATATACAGTTTTTGGATGTTCGACTAGTGGATGGATAACATCAGAACTATTTCTTTGGTGGCCAGAACATTTCATAAAATGAATAAAATTAGAAAAAAGGAACCAGAAACAAATTTTGCTTTCACTGGATGAGCATAGCACACACCAAAATTAATAGGCTGTTCAGCTGGCTCGTGAGTTTGTTATAATCATGCTACTATACCCTCCCCACACAACTCATCATCTACAGCCATCAGGCAGATCGTTCTGTAAAACGCTAAGAAACAGCTTCAATGAAGCGGTGTCTTGGCAGCTACGTTCAACTCCTGGCAGTGTCAAGAAACACCTGTGCACAAACCTGTAATAAAGAGACAGCTAGATGAAAACTTTAACAAGAATGAAAGAATATAGGACATAGTGAATTGGTAATGTCCATTGTGTAACTAGTACCTCTAAAATATTTCTGTTTGCTGCTGACGCTAGCTTGGCAGCGAAGGATGTTGTGTGCAACATTGGCTCTGTTTCAAATACTGCGGTTAGTGACATAAGTTAAGGATTGCAGAAAATAAACTAAAGCTAAATCACAGTAACATTCAGTTTTTACAGTTCCTAACATGCAATTCAACAAAACCCGACGTTTCATTTCACTGAATGGGCATATGATTAGTGAAACTGAACATTTCAAATTTCTAGGTATTCAGATAGACAGTAAACTGTCATGGAAAGCCCACGTTCAGGATGCTATTCAGAGAGTTAATGCTGCAATTTTTAATGTTCGAACGGTATCTGAAGTAAGTGATCGTTCGACACAAAAGGTAGTCTACTTTGCTCATTTTCATTCGCTTATATCGTATGGTATTATATCTTGAGGTAACTCTTTGCATTCAAAAAGGATATTTTTGGCTTATAAATGGATAGTTCGAGCAATAAGTGGTGTAAGTTCGCGAACCTCTTGTCTACACCTGTTCGCTAATCTAGGTATTTTGACATTTCCCTCTCAACATATTCATTCTTCATAGTCGTTTCTTGTTAACAATATCAGCTTATTCCCAGGAATTAGCGGCTTTCACTCAGTTCATACTACGCAGATATCCTAAATGCATTTGGATCGCATTTCCTTTACTCTTGTGCAGAAACGTGTGCAAAACACTTGATACGGTCTCCTTCATTTGCTGCACACTGTTTTACACGTGGGTTGTTGTTGTTGTTGTGGTCTTCAGTCGTGAGACTGGTTTGATGCAGCTCTCCATGCTACTCTATCCTGTGTAAACTTCTTCATCTCCCAGTACCTACTGCAACCTACATCGTTCTTAATCTGCTTAGTGTATTCATCTCTTGGTCTCCCTCTACGATTTTTACCCTCCACGCTGCCCTCCAATACTAAATTGGTGATCCCTTGATGCCTCAACACATGTCCTACCAACCGATCCCTTCTTCTAGTCAAGTTGTGCCACAAACTTCTCTTCTCCCCAATCCTATTCAATACTTCTTCGTTAGTTATGTGATCTACCCATCTAATCTTCAGCATTCTTCTGTAGCACCATGTTTCAAAAGCTTCTATTCTCTTCTTGTCCAAACTATTTTTCGTCCATGTTTCACTTCCATACATGGCTACACTCCATACAAATACTTTCAGAAATGACTTCCTGACACTTAAATCTATACGCGATGTTAACAAATTTCTCTTCTTCAGAAACGTTTTCCTTGCCATTGCCAATCTACATTTTATATCCTCTCTACTTCTACCATCATCAGATATTTTGCTCCCCAAATAGCAAAACTCCTTTACTACTTCAAGTGTCTCATTTCCTAATCTAATTCCCTCAGCGTCACCCGATTTAATTCGACTACATTCCATTATCCTCGTTTTGGTTTTGTTGATGTTCATCTTATACCCTCCTTTCAAGACACTGTCCATTCCGTTCAACTGCTCTTCCTAGTCTTTTGCTGTCCCTGACAGAATTACAATGTCATCGGCGAACCTCAAGGTTTTTATTTCTTCTCCATGGATTTTAATACCTACTCCGAATTTTTCTTTTGTTTCCTTTAGTACTTGCTCAATATACAGATTGAACAACATCGGGGAGAGGCTACAACCCTGTCTCACTCCTTCCCAACCACTGCTTCCCTTTCATGTCCCTCGACTCTTATAACTGCCACTTGGATTCTGTACAAAATGTAAATAGACTTTCGCTCCCTGTATTTTACTCCTGCCACCTTCAGAATTTGAAAGAGAGTGTTCCAGTCAACATTGTCAAAAGCTTTCTATAAGTCTACAAATGCTAGAAACGTAGATTTGCCTTTTCTTAATGTAGCTTCTATAATAAGTCGTTGGGTCAGTACTGCCTCACGTGTTCCCATATTTCTACGGAATCCAAACTGATCCTCCCCAAGGGTAGAAAGGGTAGAAAATGGTAAAACGTCTGGATATTTTATCAACTTTAAACGCAGGTCCACTTTCATGATACGTTCTAGGTCAGAGCTGGCGTTCGCTGTAACCACTCGGGAAGGGTAGCGATCCGAACGGGGCGGGGAGCCCGACGGGGGTGGTATGAAAGGATTGGCATTTATTATTGACGACACGCTAATGCAGCGAAGGGCTGGCGCCAGGGGAGGTGACAAACGACAGTAGGGGTTTGCAGCCGCCCGGTCGCCCCCTGGCCCTAATACTGCACGGGGCCGGCGATAAGAACAGCAATTATTCAGCCTCTGGCCCGACGTGTGCCGGCGCGAGTCACACTACGAACATATGCCTTTCCGATGGACGCCCGCGTGTGAGCACGCGCACTTGAGCGCACCGCTCTAACCCTCAACCCGCACACACACACACACACACACTCACTCACACACAGTCAAAACCCGCAAGCGCTCTCACAAATACAATCGACTGCTCGCTGGTGCACGTAAAATATGATGCATAACTATGACAAGCGCATTTGAACGCTGTTCCCTCCCTAACACTTAGTATTCACTACCTGGGCATCGATGCGTGGAAATTTCTGATAGGAAGAATACCATTAACACGCTTATTTATCATTCTTCAACTTGTCTTCTGACACTTGTGCTTCCTTCAGATTCAGCTTTGTTATGACGCACCTTACACGACCACGAGTCCAATTTACGAACATATGTGATAACACTAGCGCACTATACTCTGTTGTTGTGGTCTTCAGTCCGAAGACTGGGTGATGCAGCTCTCCATGCTACTCAATCTGCGAGAGCCGCTTCATCTCCGAACAACTACTGCTACCTACATGCTTATGACTCTGCTTATTGTGTTCATCTCTTGGTCTGCTTCTCCGATTTTTATTCTCGACGCTTCTCTGCAGAACTAAATTGGTGATCCCTTGAAGTCCCTTCTTCTAGTCATGTTGTGCCACAAATTTCCTTTCTCCTCAATTCCCTTCAGTACCTCCTCATTGGTTACGTGATCTACCCATCTAATCTTCAGCAGCCTTCTGCGGCATCACATTTCAGTATTTCTATTTTTTTCTTGCCTAAACTGCTTATCGTCCATGCTTTAGTTCCACACACGGCTATACCCCATACAAATAATTTCAGAAAAGGCCCTCTGACACTTAAACCTATACTCGATGTTAACAAATTTCTATTCTTTAGAAACGTTTCTCTTCCTATTACCAGTCTACAACTTAAGTTCCTTTCTATTTGGACCATCATCAGTTATTTTGCTGCCTAAAGAGCAGAATTCATACAGCACTTTAACTGTCTTAGTTACTAATCTGATTCCCTCAGAATCATCTGATTTAATTCAACTACATTCCATTATCCTCATTTTGCATCTGTTGATGTTCATTTTATATCCTCCATTCAAGACAGTGTCCATTCGGTTTAACTACTCTTCCAAGTTCTTAACTGTCTCTGACAGAAGACCAATGTCATTGGGGAACTTGAAAATTTATATTTCTTCTCCCTGGACTTTCATTCCTACTCCAAATTTTTCTTTTGTTTCCTTTATTGCTTGCCCTGTCTCACTCCCTTCTCAACCACTGCTTCCCTATTGTGTCCTTCTACTCTTATAAGATCTCGCCTCTGTACAACTTGTAAATAGCCTTTCGCTCCTTCTATTTTACCCATGCAGTCTTTACAATTTGAAAGAGAATATTCCTTGTCGAAGAGGATGAAGGTGCAGGCGGAGGTTCAGGGCACTCTTTTGTCTTTGGGGTGGGAATCTGCCTCTAAAGGCGGGAGAATCAGCAATGATCAACGGCATCATGCTGCAGAAAGCAATGGAAACCACTGTATTACAGACAAATAACATTAAAGACGCATAACATTTGACCTGTAATGTCAAAAAAGTCTCATGACCATATCTCCATTGGTAAAAGATTTAGGAATGGTCCCCCCTCTGAATCTCCGGGAGGGGACTGGCAACAGGGAGGTGACCATGGGAAGATTATTGAATAACCAACCAAAGGATAACGTTTTACGAGTCGGGGCGTGGAATGTCAGAAGCTTGAATGTGCTATGGAAGCTATAAAATCTGAAAAGGGAAACACAAAGGCTGATCTAGATATAGTAAGGTCAGTGAAGTGAAATGGAAAAAACACAAGGATTTCTGGTCAGATTAGTATAGGGTAATATCAATAGCAGCAGAAAATGGGATAACAGGAGTAGGATTCGTTATGAATAGGAAGGTAGGGCAGAGGGTGTGTTACTGTGAACAGTTCAGTGATGGGGTTGTTCTTATCAGAATAGACAGCAAACCAACACCGAAAACAGTAGTTCAGATATACATGCCGACGTCGCAAGCTGAAGATGAAGAGCTAGGCAGGTATATGAGAATACTGAAAGGATAATACCGTACGTCTAGGAAGATGAAAATCTAATAGTCATGGGCGACTGGAATACACTTGTAGGAGAAGGAGTACAAGAAAAGGTTACAGTAGAATATAGGCTTTGGACAAGGAATACAGAGGAGACAAAAATATTTGAGTTTTTCAATAAATTAAAACTAGTAATAGCGAATAGTCTGTTAAAGAATCACAATAGGAGGAGGCATACTTGGCAAATGCCAGGTGATGCGGTAAGATTTCAGTTGGATTACATCATGGTGAGACAGAGATTCCGAAATCAGATAGTGCATTGTGAGTTGTACCCAGGAGCAGATATAGAGTCAGATCACAGTATAGTACTGATGAAGAGTAGGTTGAAGTTTAAGATGTTGGTCAGGAAAATCAATATGCAAAGAAGTGGATACGGAAGTACTGAGGAATGACGAGATACACTTGAAGTTCTCTTAGGCTATAGATACAGCAAATAAGGAGTAGCTCAGTAGGCAGTACAACTGAAGAGGAATAGATATTTCTAAAAATCGCAATCAGAGAATTTGGAAAGAAAAACATAGGTGCAAAGAAGGTAACTGCGAAGAAACTATGAGTAACAGAAGAAATACTTTAGTTCACGTTACCTTCCATTCGGAAAGTGGGTGCACGCGGCGATTGTTACGTGACTTCAAAGAACTGTGACTGACGCCCGAACAACCGGGACTTACGTGCATTGAGAACATAGTGTATTGAGAATGGATAGCTACTAGGCGAAATTTGGATTTGCGTGATAAAATCTAAGAAAGGACGACTGATTGCTGCACTTTATAATTTATAAATAATTCAGTTGTTCAATGGAAGAAGAAAGTAGAAAAATTTTCAGTAAAATTCACGAAAATAGAAATTTAAGTCGCTGAGGAAGGAAGTATATAGGAAATGCAAGGAAACTAAGACGAAATAGCTGCATGAAAAATGTGAAGAAATCGAAAAAGGAATAATTGTTGGAAGGAGTGACTCAGCATATACGAAAGTCAAAACAACCTGCTGCGAAATTAAAAACAATGGTGGTTACGTTAAGAGTGCAGCGGAAATTCCGCTCTTAAATGCACAGGAGAGAGCGGATACACTGAAGGCATCTATAAGGGGGAAGATTTGTCTGATATGATAGAAGAAGGAACAGGAGTCGATTTAGGAGAGATAGAGGATCGAGTATTACAATCAAAATTTAAGAAAGCTTTGTAGGGCTTAAGAGCAAATAAGGCACAAGGAATACATAACATTCCATCATAGTTTCTAAAAGCATTTGGAGAAGTGGCAACCAAACGATTACTCAGGTTGGTGTGTAGATGAATGAGTCTGACTTTAGGATAAATATTATCCACACAATTCCGAAGACTTCAAGAGCTGTGAAGTGAAAGAATTATCGCACACATAGTTTACCAGTTCATACATTAAAGTTGCTGACAAGAATAATATACAGAAATATGAAAAAAAATGAGAATGTATTACATGACCGTCAGTATGGCTTTAGGAAAGATTAAGGCACCAGAGACCAATTCTGACGTTGCGGTTTATAATGGAAGCAAGACTAAAGAATACTCAAGACACGTTAATAGGATTTATAGACCTGGAAAAACCGTTCGAGAATGTTAAATGGTGCAAGATGTTGGAAATTCTGAGAAAAATTGTGGTAGGCTATAGGGAGAGAGGGGTAATATGAAATATGTGCAATAGTCAAAATGAAATAATAAGGGTGGACGATCATGAACGAAGCGTCCGGATTTGACATTGGTGTTGTTGTTGTTGTTGTGGTCTTCAGTCCTGAGACTGGTTTAATGCAGCTCTCCATGCTACTCTATCCTGTGCAAGCTTCTTCATCTCCCAGTACCTACTGCAACCTACATCCTTTTGAATCTGCTTAGTGTATTCATCTCTTGGTCTCCCTCTACGATTTTTACCCTCCACGCTGCCCTCCAATGCTAAATTTGTGACCCCTTGATGCCTCAAAACATGTCCTACCAACCGATCCCTTCTTCTAGTCACGTTGTGCCACAAACTTCTCTTCTCCCCAATTCTATTTCGAAAGCTTCTATTCTCTTCTTGTCCAAACTAGTTATCGTCCATGTTTCACTTCCATACATGGCTACACTCCATACAAATACTTTCAGAAATGACTTTCTCACACTTAAATCTATACTCAATGTTAACAAATTTCTCTTCTACAGAAGCGCTTTCCTTGCCATTGCAGGTCTACATTTTATATCCTCTCTACTTCGACCATCATCAGTTATTTTGCTCCCCAAATAGCAAAACTCTTTTACTACTTTAAGTGTCTCATTTCCTAATCTAATTCCCTCACCATCACCCGACTTAATTCGACTACATTCCATCATCCTCGTTTTGCTTTTGTTGATGTTCATCTTATATCCTCCTTTCAAAACGCTATCCATTCCATTCAACTGCTCCTCCAAGTCCTTTGCTGTCTCTGACAGAATTACAATGTCATCGACGAACCTCAAAGTTTTTATTTCTTCTCCATGGGTTTTAATACCTACTCCGAATTGTTCTTTTGTTTCCTTTACTGCTTGCTCAATATACAGACTGAATAACATCGCGGAGAGGCTACAACCCTGTCTTACTCCCTTCCCAACAACTGCGTCCCTTTCATGTCCCTCGACTCTTATAACTGCCATCTGGTTTCTGTACAAATTGTAAATTGCCTTTCGCTCTCTGTATTTTATCACTGCCACCTTTAGAATTTGAAAGAGAGTCTTCCAGTCAACATTGTCAAAAGCTTTCTCCAAGTCTACTAATGCTAGAAACGTAGGTTTGCCTTCCCTTAATCTTTCTTCTAAGATAAGTCGTAAGGTCAGTATTGCCACACGTGTTCCAGTATTTCTACAAAATCCAAACTGATCTTCCCCGAGGTCGGCGTCTACTAGTTTTTCCATTCGTCTGTAAAGAATTTGTGTTAGTATTTTGCAGCTGTGGTTTATTAAACTGATTGTTCGGTAATTTTCACATCTGTCAACACCTGCTTTCTTTGGGATTGGAAATATTATATTCTTCTTGAAGTCTGAGGGTATTTCGCCTGTTTCATACATCTTTCTCACCAGATGGTAGAGTTTTGTCACGACTGGCTCTCCCAAGGCCGTCAGTAGTTCCAATGGAATGTTGTCTACTCCGGGGGCTTGTTTCGACTCAGGTCTTTTAGTGCTCTGTCAAACTCTTCACGCAGTATCGTATCTCCCATTTCATCTTCATCTACATCCTCTTCCATTTCCATAATATTGTCCTCAAGTACATCGCCCTTGTATAGACCCTCTATATACTCCTTCCACCTCTCTGCTTTCCCTTCTTTGCTTAGAACTGGGTTTCCATCTGAGGTCTTGATGTTCATACAAGTGGTAGTCTTATCTCCAAAGGTCTCTTTAATTTTCCTATAGGTACTATCTATCTTACCCCTAGTGAGATAAGCCTCTACATCCTTACATTTGTCCTCTAGCCATCCGTGCTTAGCCATTTTGCACTTCCTGTCGATCTCATTTTTGAGACGTTTGTATTCCTTTTGCCTGCTTCATTTACTGCATTTTTATATTTTCTCCTTTCATCAATTAAATTCACTATTTCTTCTGTTACCCAAGGATTTCTACTAGCCCTCGTCTTTTTACCTACTTGATCCTCTGCTGCCTTCACTACTTCAGCCCTCAAAGCTACCCATTCTTCTTCTACTGTATTTCTTTCCCCCATTCCTGTCAATTGTTCCCTTATGCTCTCCCTGAAACTCTGTACAACCTCTGGTTCTTTCTGTTTATCCAGGTCCCATCTCCTTAAATTCCCACCTTTTTGCAGTTTCTTCAGTTTTAATCTACAGGTCATAACCAATAGATTGTGGTCAGAGTCAACATCTGCCCCTGGAAATGTCTTACAATTTAAAACCTGGTTCCTAAATCTCTGTCTTACCATTATATAATCTATCTGATACCTTTTAGTATCTCCAGGGTTCTTCCACGTATACAACCTTCTTTCATGATTCTTAAACCAAGTGTTTGCTATGATTAAGCTGTGCTCTGTGCAAAATTCTACCAGGCGGCTTCCTCTTTCATTTATTAGCCCCAATCCATATTCACCTACTACGTTTCCTTCTCTCCCTTTTCCTACTACCATATTCCAGTCACCCATGACTATTAAATTTTCGTCACCCTTCAGCATCTGAATAATTTCTTTTGTTTCATCATACATTTCTTCAAATCTTCGTCATCTGCAGAGCTAGTTGGCATATAAACTTGTACTACTGTAGTAGGTGTGGGCTTCGTATCTATCTTGTCAACAATAATGCGTTCACTATGCTGTTTGTAGTAGCTTACCCGCATTCCTATTTTCCTATTCATTATTAAACCTACTCCTGCATTACCCCTATTTTATTTTGTGTTTATAACCCTGTAGTCACCTGACCAGAAGTCTTGTTCCTCCTGCCACCGAACTTCACTAATTCCCACTATATCTAACTTCAACCTATCCATTTCCCTTTTTAAATTTTCTAACCTATCTGCCCGATTAAGGGATCTGACTTTCCACGCTCCGATCCGTAGAACGCCAGTTTTCTTTCTCCTGATAACGACATCCTCTTGAGTAGTCCCCGCCCGGAGATCCGAATGGGGGACTATATTACCTCCGGAATATTTTACCCAAGAGGACGCCATCATCATTTAATCTTACTGTAAAGCTGCATGCCCTCGGGAAAAATTACAGCCGTAGTTTCCTCTTGCTTTCAGCCATTCGCAGTACCAGCACAGCAAGGCCGTTTTGGTTATTGTTACAAGGCCAGATCAGTCAATCATCCAGACTGTTACCCTTGCAACTACTGAAAAGGCTGCTGCCCCTCTTCAGGAAACAAACGTTTGTCTGGCCTCTCAACAGATACCCCTCCGTTGTGGTTGCACCTACGGCACGGCTATCTGTATCGCTGAGACACGCAAGCCTCCCCACCAACAGCAAGGTCCATGGTTCATGGGGGAGGGGGGGGGGGAACCTGCCCATAGTTAATGCTTAACAAGAGCAGGAATTGTGGTTATTCAGTACAACTTACCTATTTCACAATGTGCACTGGGAGTCTGTGCATCAGGCTTCAAATCACTAATGTCTGGTCGATGTGAAGGCTGCAAACCAACCAAAATGCCATTACCCGATGTTGCTGGTGTAAAATCACCCACTGGAGTAACTGCTGAACTTGCACCACCATCACCCAGCACCCCTGAACTGCCTGGTACCCTGACTGAAAGTGAAAAAGAATTATATAATCTGCTGAACTGGATGGACAGTCTAATGAGTGCAGAATATGGATTGAGAGTAAATCGAAGAAACGCGAAAGTAATGAAAAGCGGCAGAAATGAGAATAGCGAGAAACTTAACATCAGGATTGATGGTCACGAAGTTGATGAAGTTAAGGAACTCTACTGTCTAGCCAGCAAAATAACCGGTGACGGACGGAGCAAGGAGGGCCACAAAAACAGACTAGAATCGGCAAAAAGGGGATTCGTGGCCTAGTGATGTCTACTAGTATCAAACATAGGCCTTAATCTGAGGAAGAAATTCTGAGAATGTACGTTTGGAGTACAAAATTGCATGATAGTGAAAAATGGACTGTGTGAAAACCGCAACAGAACAGAATAGAAGCTTTTGAGATGTGGGTGCAACAGAAGAATGTTGAAAATTAGGTGGACTGATAAGGTAAGGAATGAGAAGGTTCTGCGTAGAATCGGAGAGAAAAGGAATAAGTGGAAAACACTGACAAGGATAAAGGACAGGATGATAGCACATCTGTTAAGACATGAGGGAACTACGTCCATGGAACTAGAGGGTTCTGCAGAGAGCAAAAACTGTAGAGGAAGACAGATATTGCGATACGTCCTGCAGATAATTGAGGACGTTGGTTTCAATTGCTATTCTAAGATGAAGAGGATGGTACAGGAGAGGAATTCGTGGCAGGCCACATCAAACTAGTGAGATGACTGATGACCAAAAGAAACAGTTCCAATCAACTTTGTCAAACGCTTGTTTTAAACGTAGGTTTGCGTTTCCTTAACCTATCCTCAATGGTACGTCACAAGCTGAGTATTGCTTCAAGAAGACCGAACTGATCTCAGTTGAGGTTGGCTTTTATCAGTTTTTCCAGTCTTCTGTGAAGAACTCATGTTAGTATTTGGCATCCGTGACTTATTAAACTGGTACTTCGGTAATTTTCACACCTGTCGGCAGCTGCTTTCTTTTGAATTGGAGTTATTACATTCTTCTTGAAGTCTGAGGGTATTTCGCGTGCCTCGTAAATCTTGCTCACCAGATGGAGGAGTTTAGTCATGGCTCGCTCTGCGAAGGCTAGCAGTAGTTCTAACGGAATATCGTCTACTCCTGGTTCTTTGTTTCGCCTTGGGTCTTTCAGTGCTCAGTCAGATTCTTCACGTAGTATCGTACCTCGCTTCTCATCTTCATCTATGCCCTCTTGTGTTTCCATAATATTGCTCTAAATATATTTCTGTTGTAAAGACCTTCTGTATACTCCTTCCACCTTCTTGCTTTCCCTTGTCTGCTTAAGTCTGGTTTTCCAACTGAGCTTTTGATAGTCATATAGGTGGCTCTCTTTTTTTCAAAAGTCTCTCTGATTTTCCTGTAGGTAGTATTGATCTTACCCCTAGTGACATATGCAACTAAATCCTTACATTTGTCCTCCAGCGATTCCTGCTCAGCCATTTTGCACTTCCTCTGAACATTTTTTAGACGTTTGTATTCCTTTTCACCTGCTTCATTTTATGCATTTTTCTATTTTCCTCTTCCATCAATTATACTCAGAATCTCTCTTGTCACCCATGGATTTCTACTAGCCCTCGTCTTTTCACCTACTCGACCCTCTGTTGCCTTCACTATTTCATATCTCAAAGATGCTCATTCTTCTTATACTGTATTTCTTTCCCCTGTAATTTTCAATCATTCCCTAACAGTTCGTCTGAAACTCTCTATAATCTCTGGTGCTTTTAGTTTATCCAGGTGCCATCTCCTCAATTTTCTATCTTTTTGGTGTTTTTCCAATTTTAATCTGCAGTTCACAACCAATAAATTGTGACCAGATTCCCCATTTGCCCCTGTAAATGTCTCACGGTTTAAAATCTGGTTCCGAAATCTTTGTCTTACCGTTATATAGCCAATCTCAAACCTTCCGGTGTCTCCACGTCTCTTCCACGTAAACAATATCCTTTCATGATTCTTAAACCAAGTGTTAGCGCTACAAACTATGTGATCAAACGTAGCAGGACAGCTCTTATAATATGAGGAGTGTCCACCCGCAGTCTTCATGACGGTTTGATCTACTCAGCTGCTCTGAACACTTTCCATGAGGTATCTGAATGTCTACTGAGGAATGACTGGCCATTCTACCTTAAGAGCCGAAACCATCGGAGGTAGTGATGCAGGGCGCTGCAGTTGGATTCTAACTCATCCCAAATGTGTTACACTGTGTTCACGTTGACAGGGTGCATTGTCACGCAGTTGTCTCCGAACTGTTGCTTTACTATTTGGCTATACACAATGCTGTAAAATGTCTACATACCTTTCTGGGTTCAGCGATTGTTTAATCGATTTGAAATGATAAAATCGGAACACTTGCCAGAAATTCATTTATCAATCACAAAGTTACATCTTCAGTGGGAAAACAAGTGAGCGTAAAGAAGATAAGACGTTTATAATCATAACTAACCTTAACTTGACTATATAGAAGCTCTGCAGCATAATTACCAGGTAAAGACTACGAACCTTATATTCTTATTAGATCTCCATGAGGTAAATAAAAGACACCCCCTGTCATCTGGCATATAACTGGCGTACAAAATACGCATCTGTGATCCGTCATCCATAGGGTGACGAAGGAGAGGAAGCAAGTCGAAACCCACAAGAGAAATCAACGATGGTAAGAACCGAATCCAAAGAAATGAACAAGAACTCTCTCCACCCCCACCCCCACCCCCAACCCCCCATCCACCCTTTAGATTCAGCTCACCAGAAGGTGGAGTGAGCAAACCGGATACAAAGCGGACAGGACATCAGACCTGCACAACGTGTACCTAGCGTGCGGTCCATGTCCGTGGAAGAAACATCAGGTGCGCTTGCGCGGAAGTGGAGGACGAACATGGCAGCCGTGTTGCCGCAAACCTGCGAAAGCAACGGTTGGACCGAACCAGCCGAGGAAGCGAATGAAAATAGGAGAACGTCTGAAGAAAACTCAAATCCAGAATGACTGGTATGGAAAACAGTGTTACTGACAAACAGTGTAAAGTAAGCTGGGACGTATCATATGCAAATGTGTGTTTTGAGTATGAAATATACTGAAAAGCCTAAAAAACTGGTACACCTCCCTACTGTTACGTAGGGCTCCAACGAGCACGCAGATGAGCCGAAACACGACGTGGTATGGACTCGACTAAAGACTTAAGTAATGCTCGAGGGAACTGACACCATGTATCCTGAAGGGCTGTTCATAAAGTACGAGGGGTTTTAGATATCTTCTGAACTGCACGTTGCAAGGCATCACAGGTATGCACAATAATGTTAATGTCTGGGGAGTTTGATGGACACGGGAAGAGTTTAATCTCAAAAGAGTGTTCCTGCAGCCACTCTGTAGCAATTCTGGACGTGTGCGGTGTCACATTGCCCTGTTGGAATTGCCCAAGTCCGTCAGAATGCACAATAGACATGAATGGATGCATGGATCATACAGGATGCTCACGTACGTGTCACTTGTCAAAGTCGTATCTAAACGTATCAGTGGTTCCACATCACTCCAAGTGACGCACCCCACACCATTACCGAGCTTCCACCTGCTTGAACAATCCGTTGCTGTCATGCAGGGTCCATGGATTGATGAGGTTGTCTCCATACCCGCATACGTCCATCCGCTCGATACAATTTGAGATGAGACTCGTACTACCAGGCCTTTTCTTCTTCTTCATCTTGTTTATCCCGGCTTCTTGAGATTTCTTGTGAAGAGACACGATACAACAAGTTCCGTAGTGATGAAGGACAATCAATGAAGTTAGACAACAGTTAATAATTTTTGAAACTGCCTTATATGCAGCTATAGACGGCTCGGTCATCTATTTCTTTCTTGCTTCTCAAACGAGCTGCGTACAGTGTCGGGTCGAATGACGTTTCAGCTGGCAACATCATCTCTGCTTCTCCACCGTGTGTCTTGCGATTCTCTCTGGAGCAAGAGTTGTGTCTTCGCCTGATATTGTTTTGTCAAAAGAAAAACGAAGTGATTGCGCAATTCTTCCAGTTATTTGGCGAATATATTTCATAATTTGTTTAATAAAGGTTATTTCCTTGAAACTTGGATTTGTTGTCTGTTTTACGGCTCGAAGTTGCTTACTGCAGGTTGGGAATATTCTCGTCGATGTGTGTATCGTGATATACTGCTTTGTTTAAAATGTATCAATCGTTAACCATCAAGTGCTGGTTTATTGCTATAAAAGCTTGCTATAGATTTACTTATGCTTTTTTCGCTTATTGTGTAGATCTGCGTCTTCATCATAAATACTGTGAGTATTGTTCACCTGTGCTTGTTTTGATACTTTTTTTTGTCGTAAACATTGTCATCCAATATTGAAGTTTGTTCCGTCACATAATTGTCCTCAGTTTACATTAGACAATAGATTACCATCTTCCTATCATCGTACCTTCATGAGATTTGTATTCATTTCTCTTGCCATAACGGTTATTGGTTCATCATGAAATTCTAATAATTATTTTTCTATGTTTTGTTTCATACTTTCATTGTCTTCAACACATGGTTTTCTTGTTATTAAGTTTTCCAGATTATAACATCGATTAGACAGTTGCATCAGCTTCCTTTTCATTCCTTTCTCATGTTTCCTTTAGCTTTGATAGAGCCCATTACAGATATATGAAATATACTTTCTACGAGCAACACATATAAAATTCCTTCAACATAAAATACTTATGCCTCTATGGTAACTTTCTTTTAAACTTAACTACTCATCTTGAAGTCAGTTATTCTTGCTTTCTCTCGTTCTTCAATCTATTAACTGCTTCTTTCTCTTTTGAGAAATTATCTTTTCTGTGAACATTTCATTTTCATATTAGTAAATTATATTATTGTGGTATGTCTGGCATAACACATAAATTACATTTAATAATAAGTGAATAAAATAACCCTCGTAACTATATATAAAATAATGAACCAAATAATACATCTTGTAGCTCATCCTGTGGCTCAAGTTTAATATTGGTGTCCTGTTAATAAATACTCTTCTCAATCGCTTTTCCTTCAGTTTCTCTTCATAGACGGTTCATATCTTCTCATTGATCATATTTCTTTATCTCTGTATGGTGGAATGAACCTTTTATCATATCAGGATTACAGTCAGCAAGTATATAACTTCCTTCATGGGGAATTTGTATTATTCTGTATGGTCCAGTATATAAATACTCCTATTTCTTATTCAACTTTTTCTTTATCGAGACCTTTGGGTGGGTTCTCACCAATATTTATTCTGCTACAGCGTAGGTTATTACCTTCTTCACATTTTTATCGAATTTTACCTTTCGTAATAGAGTTTGATGCTGTAGATTTAAGTACACTTTCTTCGAGATGTCCTCCTTAGTGAGATTGTCTCCTTCAATTTGTGGACATCCCTTTAGCCAGTCTTGAGAATCATCCTTGCCATACATCACTTGGTAGGGCGAATATCATGTAGAAGTATGAGGCAAGTCGTTATAAATCCTTTCAAATTCTGATAACCACTCGATCCATTTGTAATGTTGGTGTATGGTGTAGGTACGCAGAAATCGATTTAATTCGCGGAACAATCTTCGATTGGATTCCGTAGGGATAAAAACGTGGTATATATATATATATATATATATATATATATATATATATATATATATATATATATATATGTGTGTGTGTGTGTGTGTGTGTTTAATATTGTATTCTTTCACAGACTTTCTCCAGATTCTGCTGGTGTAATAAGCAGCATGGCCTGTTAACATCATCTTCGGTTTTCCAATCTCTGTTATGAAATTATTGACAAATCTCTTTGACATCAGACGCACATGTAGATTCCTCAAAGGATACAATTTCATATACTTCGAAAAAGTATCGTAGAATGCCAGAATATATTTAAATCTTCCACGAGTAGTGGGACATGGTCGACACACTACACAAGGTATCAATGTCAAAGGTTGGTGTGATATGATTGGAGGTAATTTAAGTTCTCGCCAACTGTTCATGGTTTTAGTTTTCTAGCAAATCTTACATCTCTTTAGAATGTCACTAGCCAAACGTTCTAGGTTCGGATGGTAGCAATATTGGGCTAACTTGGCTTTGCATTTTAAAGATACAAAGTTCTTTTGGAATGCATACTTTCCGTGGTTCGTCATGAGTTTTCTTCGAAATAATATATTAGATTGTAAAGTGTGTCGACTACCAGAATAATTCGTAGCTCCTTGGATGATTATATCTCGACTAGATTACCTATAAGGATTTTGTTCTTGCAACTGCGACACATTGTGACACAACTTTGAAATTAGTTTCTCACAAAGTGCAATTGACAGATTCATTACTTTCAATTCTAAAGTCTACTCCTCAAATTCTTCATCATCCTGTCTTCTAGGCAATTGAGATAGAGCATCTGCTACAACGTTGTCCTTCCCTTTTATATATTGCACTGAAATGTTATATTCTTGAAGTAACAAGGCCCATCTGGTTAACCTTGAGTGAAACATTATTCCTGTTAAAATATAAGACAGAGCTTTATGGTGACAAAATATGGTCATTCTTTTTCCACAGAAAAAGTATCTAAACTTTTAAGCGCCCCTACCATAGCTAGTACCTCTAACTCTGTGGCACGGTACGTCCTTTCACATTTAGAGAGCGTTCTACTTTCGATTCCTATAATCTTAATGCTATTCATAGCTTTTGGATCGTCCATTCGGAAAATGTAACGACTAGGCTTGTTTCAGAAGCATCAGTGGCAATGCAAAAACCCTGTTCAAGTTACGGATGATGGAACAACGGAGCGTTAACTAAAGCGTCTCGGATTTTGTCAAGTGTCGGAAGTTCCACGCAGCTTTTCGCGGATGATGCTGTAATATACAGAGAAGTTGCAGCATTAAAAAATTGTAGCGAAATGCAGGAAGATCTGCATCGGATACGCACTTGGAGCAGGGAGTGGCAACTGACCCTTAACATAGACAAATGTAATGTATTGCGAATACATAGAAAGAAGGATCCTTTATTGTATGATTATATGATAGCGGAAAAAACACTGGTAGCAGTTACTTCTGTAAAATATCTGGGAGGATGCATGCGGAACGATTTGAAGTGGAATGATCATATAAAATTAATTGTTGATAAGGCGGGTACCAGGTTGAATTTTTGCTCATCAGTGTGGGATTCGTACCAGATCGGGTTGACGGAGGAGATAGAGAAGATCCAAAGGAGAGCGGCGCGTTTCGTCACAGGGTTATTTGGTAACCGCGATAGCGTTACGGAGATGTTTAACAAACTCAAGTGGCAGACTCTGCAAGAGAGACGCTCTGCATTGCGGTGTAGCTTGCTCGCCAGGTTTCGACAGGGTGCGTTTCTGGATGAGGTATCGAATATATTGCTTCCCCCTACTTATACCTCCCGAGGAGATCACGAATGTAAAATTAGAGAGATTAGAGCGCGCACGGAGGCCTTCAGACAGTCGTTCTTCCCGCGAACCATACGCGACTTGAACAGGAAAAGGGAGGTAATGACAGTGGCACGTAAAGTGCCCTCCGCCACACACCGTTGGGTGGCTTGCGGAGTATAAATGTAGATGTAGACACTTGACTATACTCAGGGGTCCATTTCCACATGATGTTCTTTCGCAATAACTGTAATAAACATTCTTGGCTGATTAATTGATTAGGCAAAAATCGGCGGGAAAATCAGGCTAATCCCATTCAAGATTTTAATTCCACTTTATTTTTATGATAGGGACACTCTATGATAGCACTCATTTTCTTAGGATTCGGCATAATACCGTCCGACGTAATTATATATCCTACGAACTTCAGTTGACTTCTGACGAATCTGGATTTTATTAAATTTACTGTTACTCCATACTCTAAGAATCGGCATTTGCTTGGAATGAACGAAATACCTGTACTGAAAAATACTGTCCGTTGGGTAATTTACTGACTTTTATAACAAATTTGGTACCCCTGCAATCGCTACTCATGCAACATGTTTCCAGTCATCAACAGTCCAATGTCGTTTATGGCGGGCCCAGGCGAGGGGTAAAGCTTTGCGTTGTGCAGTCATCAAGGGCACGCGAGTGGATCTTCGGCTGCGAAAGCTCATATCGATGATGTTTCGTTGAATGATTCGCGCGCTGATTCTTGTGGATGGCCCAGCACTGAAATCTGCAGCAGTTTGCGGAAGGGTTGCACCTCTGTGACGTTGAACGATTCTCTCCAGTCGTCGTTGGTCCCTTTCTTGCAGGATCTTTTTCAGTGCTCAACGATGTCAGAGTTCAGAGTTTTGATGTTTTACCGGATTCCTGATATTCACGGTTCACTCGTGATATGGTCGTACGAGAAAATCCCCACTTTATCGCCACCACGGAGATGATGTGTTCCATCGCTCGTGTGCCGACTATGACTCCATATTCAAGCTCACTTACATCTTAATAACCGGCAATTGTAGCAGCAGTAACTGATCTAACAACACTTGGTGTGTTATATAGGCGCCGTATTCTGCCTGTTTACATATCTCATGCCTATACTAGTTTTCCTGAAGCTTCAGTGTAATACATCACTCTGGTTAGTTTAGGTTAGTTTAGGTTAAAGAAGTAAAACGTAGAAAACAAAAGCGAACTGGTTACAAAATTTCTGCAAGAGCTCTACCGCTGCAAAAAGGCACATACGTCTTCGACATGGAACCACGTCTGGGGCCGGCTGTGGCCGTGCAGAACGTGTGGCGGTCGGCCGCAGCTGAGGGGTCTGCGCCGATCGTAAAACGCGACGGTTTAGGACCCGCCTCTGCTGAATTATTGGAGGGCTGGCTCGCAGGTAAGAAACCGTCCTGGCCCGTCACTGCAGCCGCCCATCTGTGTGGGCAAGGAATGGGTGAGTGCCACTTTGTCCGCATCCAAGTCCAGACATACCATGGAGAATTAATACAAACCAGATTTTTTAAGTTTGTTTGAGCTTCATACACACGAACTTATTTTTGTATATAGTCTCCTGAACGGGAAACACATTTTCCCCAGCGAATAGTCAATTCTTGTTCCAGTCTTCGTGAAATGAAACTGGCTGTGACAGCAGCCACTTGCGCACGAACACTTTGACGGCACCATCGTCGTCAAATCTGAGGCCTCTGACTGCTTCATTTGCTGATCCAAACAAATGAAAATCGGAGGGTGATGGGTTCTGAGTGTAGGGAGGACGCTCTGTTGTGGTCCACAGTGAATATTCTGTTGTCTGAGGGAAGCTGTGTGGGGTCCAATGTCATGAAGTACGATATGATGGGCTGGGAAATGACAAGAGGCACGTTACGTTTGTTCCAAAACTTAGAATTGGTACGCAGCGTTCAATGTACGACTTGCATTAAGAAAATATGTGTGAAGAACTTCTTTAAAATCAAAAATATATTTTTGCAAAAACCTTTGTGACGTCGGTCAGCTGCATTCTCAAATGTTTTTCGTACATCCAAAAAGTGTGTCACAGCGTACAACTGAAACCTTCTCAGTGTGTTATGCCACGCCTAAAAAAGTTTGGACGGTTTTAGGCCTTCTGTTGTGAGAAACTTGATTATGTTGCGTTGCGCAACGAATGACGCTACCTCTTGCTCTGATACTGCGGTTCTGGCTAAAGAAACGGCACGACAACGTTCTGGCTGCTGAGAACAATCGCTACAAACGGAAGGAACAATAAGCAGATATCGTGCCTTTTTCCGTTTGCTAAAAGGCTCGTAAATCGAAATAGGCGTTAGTTAACATAAGTGGTAAGGGGAATAGTGGAGAACAAAGGTATACGGTGAGGCAGCATAACAACCTGTCGACACTAGGGCAGAAAACGGATGAGCAGTTATAATATTTGATTGATGACCTCGAAGAAATCGATGTCCTTTTTTACATACTCACCCTTCAGTGAGACACATACTTTCCAGTGATGGATGACATGGCAGATACTTTCGTTGTGGACGCCTGTGTAGGGGTGCCAGTGTTCCCTGGTGGACACGATGAGTCTCAGGCAGTTAGTTGCAAGCTTGATTTATTTCCCAAGAGTTTATTGCAGAAGACTCGAGCCCATATCTGGTGAGCACTGAGTGCTGGACCTCAAAACCAAGAGCAACAATGCACGATAGAGGGACGAGACATAGCCAGCAGTCGCGACATCCAGATCAGCATGTCATCAAGGGGAGGCGATCTTCCGATGCTTATAATCTAGGGAAACCAGCTGTGCTGGCTCAGCTGAGAATGAGGTGGCGTGGCCAAACCCAGCTCTGGGCGAGCTTTGCTGGTGGACAGCCATGGCATGCAGTGGAAGAGGCATCCAGTTATGAACCCCTGGACCAGCTTCCAGCTGGCTGTGCCTGGTGCTGGTGCACGCATATTGTCTCTGTGGCTGGAAAGGTCTGAGTTCGGTGATGTGAGTGGATCCCCAGACAGGCGGTCCTATCACGGTGTAAAGTGAGTAATGATGGACTCACGGCGGAAGCAAGCCCTGCAGCTGATGTCAACTGGTTGACCCATCAATTCCACTTTCAGCTTCATTGAGTAGGTAGAATTTAAATGCTCATGGGTAGGCTTGTTGTTGAATGGTCACCTTAGTGTCCCAGTTTACGGTAACTTGTTTGGTCTTTGACTGGAAAGTTATGCTTTGTGCCTAGGTGGGTGCTTATGAGAAACTCTGTGCCAGTGGGCATACAGCAAGCATGATTATGGCAATGGGTCCATGCCTCGGATTGCATTCGGCCATACTCGACCTCTTACAAAGGAATTCGACACTCCACATTTTCTTGCTGTTATGGAACCTGAAACTAATCAATGTTTTACACAATTTGTTGTGTACACATTCCGTTAAGTCTTGGATTCACGCTATTTTAAGTAATTCAGACGACATTTTCCAGCAGCTAAGCTGCTTCTTTACGAATGCCGTCAGTACTGGTATAGCCCTGCTGGTGGAAGGATGCTAGAGGCAGGGTTTTTGAGACTCTATACTTGAGTTAGCAACATGATTAATAGTACAACAGGGTGTAGACGTTCCTAACTACCGCATATGCCCAAACAGTTGATCCATTGATACCAGGCCATTCTGTGAGGCTAGCATTTGGGCGAAGAAAACAAGAATAGATGACTGTAGGGTAGCGTTCAGGAAGGTCAGGTTTTCTCTAGGAAGAATTTAGAAAGGATGTTTGTGTAGGTAGTGTACTCAAGAGGTGGTATTTACGGATTTGGTTTGAGTAATCATCCTAGATAACGTAAAAGTTGTGGGTGCCACTGATTATTAAAACCTGTCTTTGTAGCTCTATCTAGTGTGCTACTAAACTATCCTTGGTCGCAGAAAGTGCAAATATTAACTGCCAAGTCTGCCACCAAGAACAGCCAATATGAGCCTACCACATCGAAGTATTCCCTTTTTCTCATAATCATTTCCTAAGGACACTCATATACAAGTTTCTCCACACGAAATAGGTTCAGTTCGCAAGACCTTGCTACCATATGCATCAACTGTATTGTAACTCTCTGGACCTGATATTGTATCTGGTCCTGATATTGGGTTCCATCATGGGAGATGTCAAAGTCGATCTTATGAAAATAAGAGGGTAAGCAACCAACCTCTTGTGCCTCTAGCAATTCCAGAGGTATCGAAAGCCCTTTCTGAGCATCCTACAATCTTTCGAGAAACTATTCCAAGTATAAGAGTGCTGGGGTTTAGAGCCTATGGATAGCATCGATGAGAGGATCATACAGGTCAGTAGCCTCAACACAAGTTCGGTGATATCTGCAGGAGTCCTAACGAGCCTACCAAAGGTCAGACGGGGGTCAATATCATCCGTGTAGGCTCAACAACGCCCAGATCTCGGTTTACTGTCACGTCTCCTGAATCCGAAACATTAAGATGACGTTCAAAGTACCAAGATATCGTATATTATTTGCTACGTATTGCTGGAGGCTTGCTAACAGCATTGTGTCAATAATGGTGGTTAACTGAATACCTTCTACGTTCGGTTTGTACTTGGCACACAACAGAGTTAATCTTTTCCTGTCGTACGTCATTTGTACTAGGGATTGTTTTCGAAATCTGCCTTCCTCCATCTGTCAAATCTCTCTTCTGCCAACGCCAGACTTGCGGTACAAGTTGTCAGTGTTGCACCCGAGGGCGTTTGAAGGTCGATTATAATAGTTGATCTCTGATCGAGTTTTATAGCCAATTTGTGCTGAATTATGAACTACACCTTCTGAAAGGTACCATCCTGTCACCGTACCTCAAGTTTTACTACCCAGTCATTGAAGTGCACCCTTAACGTGTATCGATGGTCAGGCAATATCACATCTGATTTCTGTGTGATCAGAACACTTGTAACCTCCCTCTCACTTATCGACCTTAATGACAGTGAAAAATAAAACCGCGTGTACCTAATGGGAATTTTGGAAAAGCAATCGTCACCGAAGTTAACCTGTCGGTAAAGAGGGAGGAAAGGGTTACATCTAAATGAAAGGAAAAATGCAAGTGAAACTGGTGGAAATTAATTTTGAAATAGGGATAAAGTTAATAAAGAAAGTAAATGTGCGACCGTTACGTTAACAATCAACTAGCGGTAATTAGATATTTGAGATTTGGGGAAATTACGGTCGCCAGTCCTATGGACAATTACTATAATAACTATAATTAGCACCAGAAGTGTGGCAACTGAAGGTTGACACGTGTAGTGTGAAAACTGAAAGTTTGTCAGAAGTAATAAATTTCGCAACACTTAATTTAGCAAAAGAATTAATGAAACCGGAAAATCGAAAGTTAATTTAGTGACTGAAGTTAATAGTGAGCATTCTTTCTGAAGCACATCGAAATATAGTTAGTCTTGGACTACCTCAACAATCATTTCTAAAGCTACTTGAATCTACGCAATTTAGAAAGAAGAGATTTAACTTTGAACTTGAATTAAACGATTCTGAACAATTAACAATAGTAAAATTTAGTACGTACCAAGCTGAGCTGCAGTCACAGGTAAGCTAAAATACGGTAACAAAACTCGCACTCTTAATTTGTGCTTGTGTAATCTAACTATTGTAGCCAGCTATGAATACTTAAATTGAACTTTGAAATTAAAGCGGTGAAATGGAATTATGCTGGCGTTTGAATTTCAACGACACTCGGGTTCATTTCGGAAAAGGAAGGGACCCTGCTTGGCAATGCAATTGGGACAATGAGCAACAAAGGTTCATGCTAAGTTGCTGTAATTTTGCGAGGCAAATGGAACAATTTGAAAAGCTGAGGTCTGCCATACAGTTCTGAAACTTTACGTGCTTTTAGTCTTCCTTGTTGGTTGATTGAAGGTTTGAAGCCGTCGATCGAGGAGGTGGCGACAGTCACTCATTGTCGGCCGTCGCTGTTGCAGAAGCTGGATGTTGGCGCGCCTTCTTCTCGACACGGTCACCAGGCGAAACGGGCTCTTGATGTGCGCCAGCTAATGCTTCCCGTCCGCGACACCATGTCAGAAACTATCATCGCGTGTCGAGCGCAATTACATGCTGCCAAACCCCGAAAGCGCGGCAACTCGCGGGAGCGTCACCCAACACACCTGCTCCACTCGCTACTCCAGCCAGCCTCCCACAGCTCTGCCCGCGCTCCACGCGGCAGAGTTAACACTACCAAAGACCCTACACACTTTGAGTCTTCACACGACCTATCGATGTAATCGTTCGATAGCAGTTTTCCCTAGGCAAGACCCAGCGTAAAAATACAAATAATATTTACGAAACAAACCAATTATACATCGACATAAATGCATAAATATATATATACAAATAGTAAAACGATTACAATATGTAAAGACACAGAAATGTCATATATTCAGGTAACAAAAATAAGGAAAAAATTTACAGTACAATAGATGGAAATAGGAGGATATGCATTTCCGGCGTTACACGTGCCCCACATTGTCTGAGGATGTTCGTGTAACCTAAACAGACTCAGAAAATGTCCCAAAAAAGAAACAGCGGAAATGCATATGCTCAAAACATCAACAAAATTTAGCATTCGTCTAATTAAGCATAAATCAATTTTTAGACCATAATAATTGAGTGGAGACACTCCTAATCTTATTCCACTCTGTCATCTTGCACAAAATAAAACAGGTTGACAACATATTAAAATTCATAGAAAACATAGAAAATGGTTTTGCTATTCTAAAATAGTCAAAATTCCTAAGAGTATCAAGAAATGGAATACTATTTACAAAATTATTCAGAGTACATGGTCATAAAAAACCGGTATATCAAATATGCAAATTAATAATTAATTACATAGAATACACAGTTTATATAACCTTTTCATAATTAATACTCTCGCCATGAGAGTCCACTTAATGCTAAACAAGAAAATAATATTCAGCAGATCGAAAAAACCATATATATTGACAACAGAATTCTTTCATATCAGCTGTCTGGGAAGAAAAACAACTCCGCCTTCCGTACTCGCAAGTACAAAGAATGCCGACAGCGGCACAAGAGCCGACAGCGGCACAAGAGCCGACAGCGGCACAAGAGCCGACAGCGGTTCCGCCCCGCCAGTACTGTTGCGCCCGCCGGTGCGGCACGCTTGATCTCTCTCGCCCTTGTAACGGCATTTCCAGAACGTCCGTTTCACTGAATTCTTTCGGTAAAACTCACTCCCGAGTAATCTCAAGGAGTCCATAAACACTATGACAGTGGATAACTCAACACTGTCCATCATCACACGCATGTACTAGCCTGAAACTTAAAACAGCGTCTAAGTACATCGGCAATGACTAGTAAATCACATATTTATGGAATCTTACAGCTATTTACAAAATCATATTTACATTCCTTAATCTACTGTGACTCAGCTGAAAACTTAAACTAGCAGCTTGGATTTTTCAGTTGATTAGATCATGATTAAATTGATTAAAATTAAATTGATTAATCAAAATTAATTACTTATTAATTACAACTTCTTTAATGGCCTTGGTCAGTCAAAAGCATGGCAATCTAGCAAATCGTTAAATCTTACACTCTATTTTACATACTGTATTAATTACCCATTCTGTGGTATTAATCAATCCTAGGTTGGTACAATTTCAGGTCTACAATGTTCCGTATACCTAATAGTTTTCCAGAGCTTGGATGCTCTAAGCAATAAGCATTTGTGTGAGGTATACCAATGACTTTATATGGTCCATTATAAACAAATTTAAATTTAGAGATTTCATTGTCTATGTCGCTCGATTTCTCATGAGCTTTTACAAGTACTAAGTCTCCGATCGCAAACTTAGCAAAACGCGCTTTAGCGTCATGACGACGTATGCGAGCATCGGCTTTTAGCTTCATTACTTCTCGCAAACGATCTTTTTTCACACCAATACTAATGTTAATCCGTGGAGGGAATTTGATTATCTCTTCCAATTCACTTTCTACACTTTTGTCAATGCCGAAATTCCCCATGTTACGGCAGTTCAAACTCATTCCTACGTCAATGTCATCCGGCCAGTTAACAATGTGTATAGGCTGGTATTGCCTATGCACACCGTCTCCTGCCTCGTCAAAACCAACTACCGTTGTTTTATCTAGTGACATACGTGACAAAGTTTTGCTTTCGCAGTTAATCACTGCACGGTACTTTAATAGCCAATCTAACCCGAAAATTACTTCCGTAGTTAAGTCTGGCACGACGACAAACTCTTGTTCAAATCGTGCCCCACATATCTCGAAGTTGACAAAAATCTGTTTTGTGACCGGTTTACTGGCCTTCCCAGTAGCACCGATAATTTTCACTCCTGTTACTGGCATAACTACGATGCCGGGTCTGTCTTTCAGTAACTCAAATATTTTCCCAGATACAGCACTCAGTTCTGCACCGGTGTCAATCAACACGTTTAGTTGTAGGTCGTGCATATTAACAGACACTACTATCTGTCTACACTTGTCCTCGACTGTTTCTTTATTTTCCCACAGTAAATCCTCGTCTATATCCAGGTCATTCCAGAAAAAACCATCCGGCTTTGATCCTAAATCCGGCTTGTCTGGCGGCTTTTTCAGCCTCTGTTCACATACAGTTTTAATTTCAACACGTTTGTCCTGAGGCTTAGTCTGTAGCTTCGCCTCCAATACCGAAACCTTTTCCTGTAACTCGTCAACTAGCGAGTGTTGCTTTGCTATCAATTCACTAATTGTCACCTTCGTTGATTCCTCTTTAATCAGATTGATCTCATCTGCCAATCTACCTGGAGAAATGTTCCCAGTAGTATCTGCAATTACTTCCTCTAGATCTGCGCAACCCACACTGTTATCATCTGACCGTATAACGTCAGCTCTAACCTCATACACCCTGTAATCTACGTGGTTTTCTACCAATCGTGTCCGGCTATCACTAAAATTTTCGCAATCTTTCTCCTTAATACTTTCGCAATGTTTAAACTGGAGATTTGCGTCGGATGGGTGGGCTACTTCTACCACTGAAACTTTCGGTAAGGTCTGCCGGTTAGGGCCAGAACTTTCCGTTACTACTTCAACATCCAACTCTTGCGGGACGAAACACGACCAATTTTGCTCGTGCTCCCCATTAACATCATCTATTTCTAGTAAAGTCTGCCGGTTAGGGCCAGAACTTTCTATCATTTCACAAACACTATCTTCCTGCGGGACAAGACGCGGAAAATCCTGCACGCGCTCCCCATAAACACTTCTCCCATACAGGCCCCTATAATCTCTTAGTTCGTCGTATAAGCGACCGAACTGCCTTAACCAGACCTCATCCCTCTCTGCATCCCCTCGCTCGATGACGGACGTTTCATCCGACATCTGATCTTCTCTCAACACTTGCGAATCATTCTTAAACTCAATCTCCAGTTCCGCTGTGGGTATTACAGCTGCCCCTTTATAATCGATTTCCGGAACACTACTTAAATTGTTCTCACTGACAGTGAATGTACTTCCTACTGCCGTGTATACAGCTGATCTACTACTTGTGGGCGCACTCCTTTCTCCTAACACTGGCACACTGTCCCGCCGTTGATTATTCCACACGGAATTTTCATATCGACGACACCTGGGTTTTCTCCTGTTATTGGGCCGCCAAAATTTCTCCACGCCCGGTCGGCCCCTCACCGGCGCGGCTAATGGTTTCCCTGTCGCGTCCCAGCAGATACGGTCCCCGGATGCTGCTGAGGCGGCTGATCACACCCTCTGGCTTTATTACTACTCTGTGAAGCCCGTATCACGTTAGTATGATACTGGTTTCCGTCATTCCTGTTATTATTTGCATTGTACCGATTGTTATTACGATCCGAACCATTATTGTTATTGCTGCCATGGTTGCGGTATGCATTATTCCCATGGTTATCGTTGATGTGGTTGCTGTGGTACCCGTTGTTGTTACCACGGCCTCTACCACTGTCGCGATTATTGCGCCAATTGTCCTCGTCCTCCACTCTTTCCAGGAAATCTTTGATTGTCTTGTAATTGCTTCCTACGTAGCGTTTTGTATCATCTGGAAGCTTCATGTAGAGTTCCCAGAATATTTCGGATTCCGAGCGGCGATCACGCAAATATTCCAACTTGCGGATCCAGCCCTCACAAAACTCCTTCATCGAACCGCGCGAATTCACATCGAAAGGCCTCGATACGACAAATTCGCGCCAGACACTTTGCTGTTTTTGCTCTGACCAGTATTCAGCCAGAAACAAATTTTTAAATTCGTCAAAAGTCAGGTCCGTAATGTTGAGGTTTAAGCCCCAACGCTTGGCATCACCAGCCAACACATCAATAATAGCATTAATTTTTCTCTCATTAGTCCATGATGTGGGTAAAACTCTTTCACAATTCTTAATGAAATCCGTCGCGTGTATACCGCCTTTTTTCAAGGGGTCGAACCGCTCCTCTTTCGTCAACAATTCCGAACTATGTGCATAGATTGGCACATAGCTCTGTTTTTCGTCAAGTTTCTTTTCTAATTCCGACACTCTCGTAATTACTTGGCAAGTGGTTGTCGCAAGCGTTTCTACTTCCCTTTTTTTCTCTTCGCAGGTATTAGCCTGCTTCGTCACTTTGGTATCTACTTCGGATACTAAATCCTTTAAAGTTTCCACCTTCTTTTGATCCTCTTTTTTCACTAATTGAATTTGTTCCGTCACCTTATTCTCGATGATCGGAGCAACTGATTCTCCAACACTTTTCTCGATTCTGCTAATTTCGGAATAAAAACGAGTATTTATGCTCGCAATTTCCGCCTGAACGCCTATCATTTCCTGTTTAAGATTACCGATTTCGCTATAAATCACAACAATATCTTCTTTGATTTTATCAACTTTTGTGTTAACAACTCCAACATTGTTGATAACAACGTTAATAGCTTTGTTCTGATTGTCTAGATTTCGTTCAATTTTTTCAGACAGAGCTTCTTGCTTGGCCGATTGACTCTTGATTTCGTTGATCAAAACATTCAATAAATCAGTTAAATTGTTCCTTATCCAAGCCTACCAAATTTTGGTAATTGTTGCCTTCACTCATTTTAATAATTTTCAATATAAATGCCAAATCTCAAATCTAATTAGGATTCCTCACACTAATATTCTCGCTGACGTATCGACCATTTCGTAACCAGTACTTTGTTACGAGATTTGTACAATGCAAAATTCGTGTCCAGAACAACCTCAGATTTGAAGATTGTCCTGTCACCAGGTCGCCACGTGTAACCTCCCCCTCACTTATCGACCTTAATGACAGTGAAAAATGAAACCGCGTGTACCTAATGGGAATTTTGGAAAAGCAATCGTCACCGAAGTTAACCTGTCGGTAATGAGGGAGGAAAGGGTTACATCTAAATGAAAGGAAAAATGCAAGTGAAACTGGTGGAAATTAATTTTGAAATAGGGATAAAGTTAATAAAGAAAGTAAATGTGCGGCCGTTACGTTAACAATCAACTAGCGGTAATTAGATTTTTGAGATTTGGGGAAATTACGGTCGCCAGTCCTATGGATAATTACTATAATAACTGAAAAAGAAAGGTTATTACACGTATAATTAGCACCAGAAGTGTGGCAACTGAAGGTTGACACGTGTAGTGTGAAAACTGAAAGTTTGTCAGAAGTAATAAATTTCGCTACACTTAATTTAGCAAAAGAATTAATGAAACCGGAAAATCGAAAGTTAATTTAGTGACTGAAGTTAATAGTGAGCATTCTTTCTGAAGCACATCGAAATATAGTTAGTCTTGGACTACCTCAACAATCATTTCTAAAGCTACTTGAATCTACGCAATTTAGAAAGAAGAGATTTAACTTTGAACTTGAATTAAACGATTCTGAACAATTAACAATAGTAAAATTTAGTACGTACCAAGCTGAGCTGCAGTCACAGGTAAGCTAAAATACGGTAACAAAACTCGCACTCTTAATTTGTGCTTGTGTAATCTAACTATTGTAGCCAGCTATGAATACTTAAATTGAACTTTGAAATTAAAGCGGTGAAATGGAATTATGCTGGCGTTTGAATTTCAACGACACTCGGGTTCATTTCGGAAAAGGAAGGGACCCTGCTTGGCAATGCAATTGGGACAATGAGCAACAAAGGTTCATGCTAAGTTGCTGTAATTTTGCGAGGCAAATGGAACAATTTGAAAAGCTGAGGTCTGCCATACAGTTCTGAAACTTTACGTGCTTTTAGTCTTCCTTGTTGGTTGATTGAAGGTTTGAAGCCGTCGATCGAGGAGGTGGCGACAGTCACTCATTGTCGGCCGTCGCTGTTGCAGAAGCTGGATGTTGGCGCGCCTTCTTCTCGACACGGTCACCAGGCGAAACGGGCTCTTGATGTGCGCCAGCTAATGCTTCCCGTCCGCGAAACCATGTCAGAAACTATCATCGCGAGTCGAGCGCAATTACATGCTGCCAAACCCCGAAAGCGCGGCAACTCGCGGGAGCGTCACCCAACACACCTGCTCCACTCGCTACTCCAGCCAGCCTCCCACAGCTCTGCCCGCGCTCCACGCGGCAGAGTTAACACTACCAAAGATCCTACACACTTTGAGTCTTCACACGACCTATCGATGTAATCGTTCGATAGCAGTTTTCCCTAGGCAAGACCCAGCGTAAAAATACAAATAATATTTACGAAACAAACCAATTATACATCGACATAAATTCATAAATATATATATACAAATAGTAAAACGATTACAATATGTAAAGACACAGAAATGTCATATATTCAGGTAACAAAAATAAGGAAAAAATTTACAGTACAATAGATGGAAATAGGAGGATATGCATTTCCGGCGTTACACACTGCTGTTAGGGCACCTGTTATCCCACAGCTGCTAAACAGTTCCACGACCATCATATGGCGATGCCTCTTGCTGTCGCAATTCCCCTTGGGCAGAGCTTAGATCCCTGAAGCGGTGGTACTATCTGTCATCCACTGAGACAGTGAGGAAGGCCAGGAACACGCTCCTCAGTAAGTCGGCAAGGTCATCCATGACCTTGGGGCTTGTAGATTAGATGTAACAATAGGGGTGTGGTGCACAGTCTTACTTTGCCCTTCATCACTTCCCTCTCCGCTTTCGTGGAAGCTGCCAGTAATTGACACAGGGCTTCTGGACTCCCTTAATTGTGTGAATTCAATTCACGTGCACCAGAAAAATATGAGCCAGGAGTTGTAGCTTTATATTGACCAGAGATGTCATTTCAAGGCCCCTGGTATAGCACAAAGCTTTTTTCCACTTTGGGGACTCATGGAATGGCAAACGTCGTCCATTGCCCAACATGGAACATGAGAAGCTTGGTATTCCCTTTTTTGTGCATTTTAGCTTCTCTCAGGATTTTGTACTTGCTTTTTGAACTTGGTGCCTCAAAATTTGAGCCAATTATTTGCCTCTGTAGCTGAGCTGTCAGCGAGGCTGCCAGCCATGGTGTGGGGCCTGGATGGAGATTTTATCCACTCAGAGACTGGGTGACACGCTGCTCTCATAATCACTTTATCATCAACAACACGTAAGTCTCCGAAGTGGCGTCATATAAGAAGACTTGCATCAGGCAGCCAGACAGGTGCACAAGGGTCTCCAACCAATAATGTCATATGATCATTTCATTTCATTTCAACAAAGTTATCTACTGGACACTATGTGGAAAAACTGTAACGTCAGACAGCTTCTCAAAACGTTCTGCCGATATTTCCGCATAGAATTTGCTTGTGTGATCATTCCTCCTTGGCTCTAATGCATTAGAATTTTCTTCCACTTTCCAATAATTTGGTTGTTTTCTTCTCCCACTTCGAACTCAAAGGCAGTTTTCTCTTTTTAACAGGTTCTGTGACTATATTGTCTCTACTTGCAATTGTCTATGGTACAGCCACGTCCATCACAGAAGAAATGTGGACGTGATCCGAAGCAGCAAAGGGTGTTAATGGTCTTCCAGCCCTCCTGTTTTGCATCCTCCTGTGGGTGTGTCTATTGAGGGGTGTGACATTGACACATGAGTGAATTAAATAACAAAGGGTCCCTCTTAGATTTCCAGGTACGGCAAAACACTTGGCGGCATCTGTCCATTTTTATTGACAATTTTAAAAATAAACTAAGCTAGTGTGGGGTGCCTGCAGGTAGGCAACTCCTAGACACCCCTGCAATCCCAATTGCCTGCCTGCCGGTGCCTACTTTATAGGTTGTTTCTGTACATGTTCATTTTTAAAATCCCCAAGAATGGTCGGTGGGTCCTACTGAGAGTTTTGCCCAACTGGAGTTTTTAGAAGAACCCTTCACCATTTTGGTTTGGCATGTGTCAATGTCGCATCCATCCATAATCATGCCACACCAAGACGCAGAGTATAAGCATTGCTGCTTCTGATCACGTTCAGATTACGTCGAATGGTCTTCAACTGTTCCAAATGGTTCCTAGTGATTCCAACCTCCACACAAGAGCAAAAATTGAGTTTGCGCTACACTCCAAAGGAATGCGATCACGTTTAACAGAGCAGTAGCCCCACGTTGTCATTGGAGAAGGGCTCAAATGCCCGAAGGTGTTAGGAGTGTTAAAGTTTTCAGGATCATCTTCCTGTTGATCAGCGCAATGAGAAGTGTCGTTTTCGACCGCGAAATCTGTTGGAATGTACGAGGCAGGTGAAGGGGTGGTTTCATTGACGTACTCCATGCCACCCCACGAGGCCTTTCCGTGCCGATTCTGAGCGGCGTATTGTCTGAAATGTTTTCCTCGGCCATTCGGCCACGCTGTGCGTCGTAGTTCTGACCTCCATCAGAGGCACGTGAAAAGAAGGGTTGAAATGTACCTAAGAGTGGCTGTATCAACCTTCCCATCGTGTGGCACGTCCGATGTGGCACTGGGCAGAACTGCGGTGAAATGTGCTGCCAGTGTGAGATCATTAATCATCTTTACGCGTCACACGAGTTTCTGAGCTCTGGCCTTGCTATTTGAAACACCGTCGAGACCCAAGGTGAAATCGACAGTTGCCACGATTTTGGACGATTACAGAGCGATGTCGTACTCACCTTCGAGCCAAATTTCCTACTCATCCGTTGCAATGGGAGGCAATTACGGGGTTCCTAAAAAGTCATCCTTTAATTCTGTTCCGCAGTGTATTTAGTAAGTTTTTGTAAACGAAGCTGCTTGTATAGAATTTCTTTGAGTTCGTACTTGCACCATGATACCTTGAATGTCTAAATAATTTTTAACATAGGCTTAAAAAATAATATCTGCAATATTGTAATTAGTGTTGGTTGGTTGGGTTGTTTTGGGGGAAGAGACCAAACAGCGAGGTCATCGGACTCATCGGATTAGGGAAGGACGGGGAAGGAAGTCGGCCGTGCCATTTCAAAGGAACCATCCCGGCATTTGCCGGGAAAATCACGGAAAAGCTAAATCAGGATGGCCGGACGCGGGATTGGACCTTCGTCCTCCCGAATTCGAGTCCGGTGTGCTAACCACTGCGCCACCTCCCTCGGTATATTGTAGTGTCATAGGATTAATTCGCGAAAGGTTTCCCCCAGGAACTCTATTCCCCACTGCGAATAAGAGGGGGTTCTCACTTTCAATAAATTTTAACTACTTTGGGGATTATTTCTAAACAGAAAACTAAATACGCAAATACGAATCACAAGAAGAAAATTGATAAAATGGAAGTAAGTAAAAAGATTGGTCTGAGTACGAAAGAGAGTGATAATCCCAACCAATTTTACCCTTTAGCCTAAAGTGAGGTGGCGCAGTGATTAGCACAATGGACTCGCATTCTGGAGGTCGTCGGTTCAAACCCACGTCCGGCCATCCCGATTTAGGTTTCCTAGATTTCCCTAAATCACTTCAGGCAAATGCTAGGATGGTTCCTTTGAAAGGGCACGGCTGATTTCCACCCTCCACCTTCCCCAATCTGAGCACGTGTTCCGTCTCTAATGACCCCGATGTCGACGGGACGTTAAACACTCATCTCTTCCTCGTCCTACAGTGCATGGACCACATTTTGTTACATTGGAATCTAGGCTACGATGAACAAAGACGGCTCTACCTGACGGAAATCGATTGGAGTGGCAGTTAGGGTGAAGGATACAACGGAATTACAATGCATTTGCCAGCCGGACGCTATACCGCCTTCTGCGTGAGACATGTGCATGTAAACGTTCGTGTATCTGTCGAGACGCATTTAGGAAGGAGACACCTGGTGGGACAGATGCTGAATCATTCCCGCTTCGCGGCCACTGCTTTTTCCGGACACGGCTGGCGTGTTTTAATGAACCGACATGCTTATCGCCCGAATGCGACAGTTCGTCTGGGTCGCACTGGTTCTCATTCATTCAGGGGCTCTGCGCGCTTGCTGCGGCTGGTGAACACTCGTTTCGAATTCAGTTGAAAACAAAAAAATAGTAAGAGCTTAATTCAGGCGACTCGAAAGTTCAGACTGAAACTACTAACCGCCATGTGTCGTAACAATCTAAACAAGATTAACCGGTATAGATACTTACTAATCGAAATTTTTCACGTCAGAAACACAATATTACCATTTAAATTAAGAGCTCATTATTTTAGAAAAATATTTACTCTTTAAAATTGTGCTTCAGTGATACCATCGACGTTTATTTCTTCAGAATAAAAACTTCTAATTTCATCAAAAGAAGCTTTATAAAAACAGTGGTATAGTTCGTAGGGATGTTACTGCAGAGGATACTGAAGTAGTGAAGGTAGCTGTATTGCCAAAGTCTTCAGACTGAATGCAACAGAAATAACACTAGTTAACAAATTTTAACTTTTTTTTCTGCATCTGTTTTGTAAATGGGTGGATTTATATAATTTTTGGGTGCTGAATACGCTGGTAAAATCAGTTTTTCTCTGACGCCACATTTCCTAGATACATAGCAGAATAAAAAATGGTAATAGTGAAAACTGACACAATTAAATCAAACAAAAATACACTTTCAGAACGTTTGAAATCAATACTATTTTGTTTGTATGTATGGGCATGAGACCAATAAATTACGGTATATTAATAATTTTTACTTATGGACCGTCTGACAGCAACTGAATAAAACACAATTTTAGTGCCATACGCGTTTCGCCTTTATTTTCTGCAAGGCATCATCAGTGGCCTGGAATATGTACATATGTTAGCTATTTTATTTACATTTTTGTCATTGTGCCTATAGGTTATAAACAGTTCTGGTGGTTGCTATTTCCTATTAAGTAGTAATGTTTTGAACTGTACATAAATAAATAAATAAATAAATAAAATGAAAATATATATAAAAAACTCTTCCCCACATCATCTGGAGACACACAAACACACACACACACACACAGCAAAAAAAAAGATATATATATATATATATATATATATATATATATATATATATATATAAACACCAAAATACACACACAACACAAAAAAAAATATATCACACCAAAAAACACACACACATACGCAAACGCACACACAAATGCATAGACGAACTGACCACAGACACTTCAATAGTTACACTCATAAGTTTGGCAATAACATTCGATCTTTGGCAAAAACATTTGACAGTCGGCAACAGAAACCAAAACATTGCTTTAAAACAAGCGTTCAGTGCATAGTGTTGTGGAACGGGGGAAAAAACCGCAAATTGGCGTTCATAAGAGGAAGAACAACACCAAAAATGCAACAGGAGCGTAATATGTAGGAAATTGTCCACGCAACCTGTAAGTACAGTTCAAAACATTACTACTTAATAGGAAATACCAACCACCAGAACTGTTTATAACCTATAGGCACAATGACAAAAATGTAAATAAAATAGCTAACATATGTACATATTCCAGGCCACTGATGATGCCTTGCAGAAAATAAAGGCGAAACGCGTATGGCACTAAAATTGTGTTTTACTCAGTTGCTGTCAGACGGTCCATAAGTAAAAATTATTAATATACAGTAATATTACACGCAACTGAGGAAGACAGGACGATAAAAGTTGAAGACCAATAAATGTTCCAAATTAGTTCAGAAGATGTTTTCACCTTTAATTGTCTTTGAATTCTGAAAAATGCGAAGACGGAGCTCTTCTTTTGATTGCCATTTCATCACCCTCCCTAACAAGACCCCAGCAGTAATCACTCATCATCGAAGGATTCCAATGGCCTTGGTCACAATGTTCCGTGGTAAGAATGTCTTGGTAAGAGCTTTCACCATGATCATCGATTACGGCTCCAAAATTTTCCGCGAAGAAATCAAGGTGAGAATGTAAAAAGTGAATTTTAAGTGACATTCTACATCCCATGTTCCTATAGTTGTCCAAAAGATCATTCCCAATGGTAACATAGTTTTTGTCCTTTCTGCTATTCACAATGCCGCCCACGATAGCTTTAAAAGAAAACAAAGCAGATAATTGGATACCTGTGAGTTTGGTATCAAAGGTTGGATCTTTCAGCCGTTTTCTTATTTGTGATCCAACAAATATACCCTCTTTCAGCTTTGCCTCACTTAATTTGGGAAACTTTTCTTTTAAGTGATTAAAGGTCTCACCTTCTTTATCCAGAGCTTTCACAACGTTCTTGATAAGGCCCAACTTGATATGAAGGGGAGACAAAATGATTTTATCGGCTCAACCAATGGGGTATTGTTCACATTTACGTTTCCAGTAATATATGACTTCCTTATAGGCCATTCCTTGACTGTATAGTGGTTCTTGGTGTCACAGCTGTCTCAAAGGTACAAAAAGTAGCAGTATTTCGTGAATCCTGTCTGTAAACCTGAGAGGATCACAGTATATCTGCCATTCATGATCCTTATAATTGATTGCCTCTAGCAGCAAAGCCATGGTTTCATCCTGCGTAACCCATAGGTACCGATGGAGATGTGTTGCCATTATGCAGTATTACTGCTTACAAGTTTGTTTTAGAGGAGTTAATAAATAGTCGCCAGTCCTGTGGATTCTGTTGTACACCTAGCTGCATCATCAGTCCACTGGTAACTCTACATACACACATTGAATTCTGCATATCGAAATACTGAGAGAAGGAAGCAGCTCTTGATCTGGAACAGGAAATTTTTGTCCCTGCAGCTAGGAGGTTCCGTTGTTGCAGTCTCGACCCCAAAAGTTCTGTTTTGAAAGTGTTAGATCGCGAACCAAATCGTTGAGTTCCTTTTGATTAAAGATCTGAAGCGAAGTCTCATGGTATTGAGGGCAGTACCCTTCTATATATTCAACGCTTTCTGATTCACTTGACGTGGAGTCTGGTTCCGTGGCACTCAAGTTACAGGCAGGAACAGGCAACGCCTCATCATGCGGCACAGGCAGTGCACTGAAGATACATTTCAGTAATTTATTTCATGTCTAGTTTTGCTTCATTGTCCTTAAATATTTGTAAGACAGATGTAACAGTCTGAATAATGGTCATCAGGCTCACACCACACCATCGGAACAGTGAATGGCATGGCATTTTCGTTTCAACCACTCGTTTAAGGTTGTAGTACAGGTTATGCAAACAACATGAGGAGCAAAATTTTTATCTTGATCACAAACAGGACAATCAAAACACAATTTATATGCCTTCTCAACCAAATCACTGACTGGTTTTCTTTGGGCTTTTCGTATGAATTTCCCACACACATAACAAAAGTGGTCGGGGTGGTTTAGACAGCAACAAGATTTACTAGTTGCCATTTTTTCTTAGTGTAAGTTTTAAACACAAAAAGTTCGCGCTATTTTCACAGGAAACACTCAGTGACGATCGCTTTCACACCACTGGATTACCATGCCAACCATTTACTTACGATTTATAGATCTTCTAGCTCTCCTCTGTAAATAAAAAACAAACAATTAAACATCAAAACAGAAGAACAGGAAGAAGCGAAATGCTGTATATGAAAAATAAAGAAACTTTAAAAACTCAAAAATGGTATGTGCTGTAACGTTTCGAAAGCTATATTCGGATACTACACACCAAAATACATAATAGGTGATGTATCACATCCCAGATGCACAACGGCTGTTGACTAGTGTCATAGGATAACTGAAGAAAAAGTAGAAAAGAAATTTTAGTGTTTAAAGCCTGGAAGAGATTATTGTGAAAGTCTTTGATGGAAATAAAGGAGTGTGTAGTGATAGAAAAGTAGTAGGTCTATGTTACTTCTGGAACACTTTGAAGACGTATATACGCAACGAGGACGCTTACTACACCGCACCGTACCAATGTGGGTCATCACGCTCTGGCCGTTGTCCAAGGTCGGGCAGCCGTCCAGATGCACATTACGTACACTCACACACACACATACACGCACAATGTGAACTTCCCTTTCTTACGAATTATCAGTTCAAGTACTAAGAGGGGCGGTTTAGGCCGGTTGAGGTGGAAAAAAACACCATGCGAGTATCGTTTTGCCAGTGTGTTGTGCAAGTGCAGGTTAGTTCGATTTGTGAACCACGGAAATAGGCCGATCGGTCAACCACTAACAAAGTTCGGTTTATGTACCAAGGAGAGTTCGTTCTGTGTACCACGTCCTGTGTACCACGATTGATCAAGTCGGTCGCTATCCTTCGACTTTACCAGAAGAGTGGCGGCGGCAAGAAGAATGGAGCGAAATGTAGCAGCCAAGATTCCTCAACCCTTGCAGTAATGGTAACTAAACCAAAAAGATAGCAGGTAATAGCTCGCCTGCGAGCTCGCAAATTTTGGAAATGGAAGACGTATCACCAATATCTGCTTCTGAGAAACTGCACATTACGTGTCCTGAAAATTTCTGTTAACCAGTTTGCAGTGTATCCATTGCCAAAGACTGTTTTCTGTTTGCTAATACTGACATAATCGCCAATTTTAAGTTTCAAAGGGCGTGGATCGATCATTTTGATTTTATTATACACCTTTGCTGGCTGCATTTCAATTGTCTTGTGTTTCGTGTGATTATATTGCTTTACGAATCCTTGTACAGTATTAATCAATTTGTAGGAGCCCTGAGCAGTAAATATTCTGAACATAAGGCTCTTGAGAGTTCTGCTGAAACGTTCAACTACGGAAGCTTTCATATTTGAAAAAGTGGACTAATGATTAACTCTGAGATGTTGCATTAACTTTTTGAAACTAGTATTGTAGAATTATTTCTGTGTAAATATTTTTAAGCGCGTTTGCAACTGCAACACCGCGTTTAGTCTTCAGAGCAGCAACCCATGCGTATTTGGAATAAGCATCAACCACTGTTAATAAATATTTATATCCAGAATTCCATTTAGAATATGCAATCGTATCAATTAAGTATGCTTGATGGAGGTTGCCAAATCCTTCTGTGTTAACTGCCCAGCTATGATACGTTCAACGGGCAGGACGATGAAGTTCAACAGCAATAGCAGCTTGCATCTCTCTTTAACTTGATGCTTATTGAAAATATCTGCCCAAGCCTAGTTCAATGCTGTTGGCTACTCATCAAAAGGGGGCCACTACTGTTAGTAATAACGTCTCTACTCAGGGATTAGAGGAAATGGAATTGATGATGGACGACAAAATGAAAGAATCGCAAAGGCAATTACAATCTGTTCGGGAGGAAAACAAAGAAATGTGGGAGGAAAACAAACAAATTCAGGAGAAAATCAAAACTAAATTGAACACGTTGACAGATACTGTCAATAATTTGCGATCCGAGCTTACTGAGATATTCCATGAAAAACATGATCAGCTCAGAGAGGGATGTAAAATAAAACACGAAGAAATCGAAACGGAATCCTAAGAATTGCGGACCTACGTTGACAAAAAAATGCAAGCAAATAATTGAACTGGTTAGTAAAGCTCTTGAGAAAACACAGGCGCAAAATGATGAGATCACTAAAATCAATAATACAAGCAAGAAGGACAAAAATCGATGAGTATAATGGTTAACGGCGTATGGATCTACTGCAAGGGTTCCCGGGTTCGATTCCCGGTGGGGTCAGGGATTTTCTCTGCCTCGTGATGGCTGGGTGTTGTGTGCTGTCCTTAGGTTAGTTAGGTTTAAGTAGTTCTAAGTTCTCGGGGACTGATGACCATAGATGTTATGTCCCATAGTACTCAGAGCCATTTGAACCATTTTTCACTGCAAGGAATTGAACAATGAAGTAGACAAAATCCGTAACATAACTACTGTCAGTGACGAAAAGTCAGTCGCATTTAATAAAGAGAATTTGCGTAACGAAATTAATGCTGTGAGTTCAGAAGTCAGAGAAGTTACGACTTTAAAACACAAATTTAATTGAAATATGTACAACTAGTGACAGAAGGCTACTAGTGCTCCACAGCAATAAGGGCAAACAATATGAAAATAGTCAAGAAAAAAATTCGGAATATAATAACGTGCTTATTTTTCGTAAGTCAAGTTAAAGTGCCACCTCCAGCATGTGACCAGATGAGAAGAAACGCCGATTCCAAGAACTATACCACTGAAGATGCATTAAAGCAAAATACAAAACACGTCTAAAGGAAATAAAATACACTGCAGCAAGAAAAGACGGTTTTTGTTTATAAAACGATATCTCTTCGCAATGTTCCCTCGAAAACTCGTTGAAACCGATCTTCGTTCACTGACAACAGAAATTCCTGTAAATTTTAGAGCTTCGTAGGCACGTTGAACAGTCCGCGTTGATATACGAACTAATCTATCTTCTATGATACTGTATCTGTACATTGAGCAAATAGTATAGGAAGAAAAGGAGACATTTTGAAAGGGAATTAAACTTCAAAGGGAAGAAATGAAAGCTTTCGAGTTAGCATGATTAGCATTTCTCAAAACACAAAATTTGCGTACATCAAATATGACTTAAAGTGCTACGAATTAATTTCACAGTTCAGACAAGGAGAGAATATTTGAGCAATAGTGCTACAGAATGAATATTATATACGTGGAAGAGACCTGGAGACACTGGATGGTTTCATAGTGATTATATAATGGTAAGACAGAGATTTCGGAACCAGGTTTTAAATTGTAAGGCATTTCTAGGGACAAATGTGGACTCTGACCGCATTTTATTGGTTGTGAACTGCAGATTAAAAGCGAAGAAACTGTAAAAAGGCTGGAATTTAACGAGGTAGGACCTGGATAAACTAAAAGAACCAGAGGTTGTACAGAGTTTCAGAGGGACCATTAGGGAACGACTGACAAGAACAGGGGAAATGAATACAGTAGAAGAAGAATGGGTGGCTTTGAGAGACGAAATAGTGAAGGCAGCGGAGGACCAAGTACATAAAAGGATGAGGGCTAGTAGAAGTCCATGGCTAACACAAGAGATATTGAATTTAATCGATGGAAGGAAAAAATATAAAAAAATGCAATAAATGAGGCGGGTGAAAGGGAATACAAACGTCTAAATGAGACCAACAGGAATTGCAAAATGACTAAGCAGGAATGACTAGAGGACAAATGAAAGGATGTAGAGGCGTATATTACAAGTGGTAAGATAGATGCTGCATAAAGGAAACTTAAAGAGACCTTCGGAGGAAAGAGAAGCACTTGTATGAATATCAAGAGCTCAGATGGAAAACCAATCCTAAGCAAGGAAGGGAAAACAGGAAGGTGGAAGGAGTATATAGTGAGTTTATACAACGGTGATGTACTTGAAAGCAATATTATGGAAATGGAAGAGGACGTAGAGACAGGCAAGACGTATGAGACAGGCGAAATACCTTCAGACTTCAAGAAGAGTTTAATAATTCCAATCCCAAAGAAAGCAGGCGTTGACAGGTGTGATAAAAGATAGGTTAAGGAAAGATAAAACCTACGTTTATAGCATTTGTAGACATAGAGAAAGCATTAGACAATGTTGACTGGAAAACTCTCTTTCAAATTCTAAAGGTCGCAAGGGTAAAATACAGGGAGCAAGATGGTATTTACAATTTGTCCAGAAACCAGAAGGCGGTTATAAGATTCGAGGGGCAAAAAAGAGGAGCAGTGGTTGAGAAGGGTGTGTGACAGGGTGGTAGCCTATGCCTGATGTTATTCAAAATGTATAATAAGCAAACTGTAAACGAAACAAAAGAAAAATTTCGAGTAGTAATTGAGTTCAGGGAGAAGAAATAAAAACTTTGAGCTTTGCCAGTGACAATGCAATTTTCGCATAGACAGCAAAGGACTTGCAAGAGCAGTTGAATGGGACAGACGGTGTCTTGAATGGAGGATATAGGATGAACATCAACAAAGGCAAAACGAGGATAATGGAATGTAGTCGAATTAAATCAGGTGATGCTGACGGAATTAGATTAGGAAATGAAGCACTTGTAATAGCAGATGAGTTTTGCTATTTGGGAAGCAAGATAATTGATGATGGTCGAAATAGGGAGAATATAAAATGTAGACTGGCAATAGCAAGAAAAGCGTTTCTGAAGAAGAAAAATTTGTTAACATCGAATACAGATTTAAGTGTCAGCAAGTCCTGTCTGAAAGTAATAGTCTGAAGTGTAACCTTGTGTGCATGTGGAACGTGGACGATAAAGAGTTTAGACAAAAAGGAAATAGATGCTTTTGAGATGTAGTGCTACAGAAGAATGCCGAAGGTTAGACGGGGAGATCATGTAACTAATGAGGAGGTACTGAACAGAATTGGGGAGAAGAGATATTTGTTTGGTTTGGTTTGTGGGGAAGAGATATTTGTGTTACAACCTGACCAAAAGAACGGATCGGTTGGTGGGACGCATTCCCAAGCATCAAGGGATCACCAATTTAGTACCGGAGAGAAGCGTGGGGAGTGAAAGTCGTTGAGGGAGACCAAGGTATGAATACAGTAAGCAGATTTAGAAGGACGTAGGCTGCAGTAGTTACTCGGAGATGAAGAGGCTTGCACAAAATAGAGTACCATGGAGAGCTGCATCAAACTAGTCTTTGGACTGAAGACAACAACGACACAACGACAGTTTTATAGAAGAACGCTATAGATTATACAGGTACATTCGATAACCAACGAAGAGTTTTTAACTTGTATTGTTGAGAAAAGAAAATTACGACGTAATTTATGTATTTATATAAAGTGATTTAAGTTGCTTCACTACTTCGAGGACATTTACTTCTACGTTACTCATGTTGGCAGTTGTTCTCGATTCAACTTCTGGAATATTTACTTCGTCTTCATTTGTGAAGTCTTTTCGTAAGGCTGTGTCTAGTAACTCTGCTTTGGAAGCACTGACTTCGATAGTATCCCAATTGCTATCGCAGAGAAGGCTTTGATTGTTTCTTGCCACTAACATACTTCACATACGACCAGAATCACATTGGATTTTCTGCCAGGTTTCGAGACGAAGTTTCGTTGTGGAAACTAATAAGCAGCTCGCATTGAACTTCGCGATAAGTTTCGAGCTTCTGTAAAGAATCGCCAATCTTGGAGATTTTGCGTCGGTTTAAATTGGGCATGTTTGTTTCGTTGTTTCTGCAACAGTGTTCTAACCCGTTTTGTGTACCAAGGAGGATCGGCTCCGTCGTTTGTTAATTTATTTGGTACAAATCTCTCAATTGCTGCCGATACTATTTCTTTGAATTTAAGCCACACCTGGTGTACACTTATATTATTAATTTGGAATGAGTGGAGACTGTCTCTCGGGAAGGAAGCAAGTGAATTTTTATCTGCTTTTTTGAATAGGTATATTTTTCGCTTATTTTCCGAGGATTCGGGGATTACAGTATTCAGTCTTGCTGCGACAGCCCTGTGTTTACTAACCCCTGAATCGGTTTTGATGCTCGTTATTAACTCAGGATTATTTGTTGCTAAGAGGTCAAGTGTGCTTTCACAAGCGTTTACTATTCGCGTGGGCTCATGAACTAATTGCTCGAGATAATTTTCAGAGAATGCGTTTAGCACAATTTCTGATGATATTTTATGCGTACCTCCGGAATTAAACATGTATTTTCGCCAAAATATCGAGGGTAAATTAAAGTCTCCACCAACTGCGCATCGTGCAGCCTACTGCGCACAGTTTGAGTCCAGTCTTTTTGTATCTCCTCCATGTCCGGACAGCATCGCTTTGGTACGTGTTTGAAATCAAACTCAAGTTTTCTTTGAACGTTTCAGCAACTGTATTATCTGAATTGGGAGGTCGGTAAAAGGATCCAATTATTATTTTATTCCGGTTGCCAACAATGAACTCTGCCCATACTAACTCACAGGAAGTATTTACTTCAGTTTCGCGACAAGTTAAACTACTTGTGACGGCAACAAAAGAAGTGCTAGTTGGGTGGGCGTCCCTGACACCGCAGGCCGTTTGCCCCGCGATCCTAGCCCAAAGGCGCTCTGGAAATCGAGGAGCCGTTTCGGACGACGTCTGCGATAGCATCGATTTAGTTGCTCTGTCCGTCCTGGTCGCCAGACAGTTTTGTTTGCTGTCCATTTTCTAAGTTAAACTCTGTGCTGTTTCCCAAGCCTTGCTAAAATTATAGCATCAGTCCCACTTTATAAGATTATTCCTGCTGCGAATTTCGATGGCTTCCCTAACAACACCGTCCCAATATTTGGAAATCGTATTCCATCTCATGATTCTCTGACAGCCAGTTTTCTGCGACCGTCGACTTATTGCGGTGTATTGATCGACTATGCCCCTGGTATTCTTGGTATCCGTCTTCGAGGGTATGCGCTGTTTGTCCTGGCGCAGTTGCACGGAACCTGAAATAACCTGGCCTCCCGGAAATTGAGATCACCTTTGACACTTCTCAGTAATGACCGTTTTATTGGGCAGCCAAAAGACAGTTGTTAACTGGTAGCTTCGCAGTATGCGCACTACTTATCCCTATAGAGAGCGCCGGTGTACGGCAGGACGTATGTCTCTTCCTCCATGCTTTCGTCCATGCCCTCAGGTTGTACTGTGGCGGTTCGGCAAAGAGCGAGCATAATCTGCCATTCCGAATATCCTTTCAGTTCTGCGTATCCGTTTTACCGGAACACAGTTCTGAGGTGTTGCAGTTCCTGGGGCAGCCTCTGCATCTGAGACGGTGTACTCTATGTGTACTGTTTTTAGCACCCCATTACTCTGCGAAGGGTGGTAGCAGGTATCTCCGTGCTAATTCAGGTCAATGTGCGTTTCCTTGCGATATGCAAATTATCTGAGTTCCGAGAGTTCCCTAATCTGTACAGAAAATAGGAATAGAGATCAACATACACATCATTACCGCCCTCTTTTTATTGCTCATGAAAACCACACATTGCATGTTGTGCCACCATACAGTGAGACTTTCAGAGGTGGTGGCCCCGATTGCTGTACACACGGCCACCTCTAATACCCAGTAGCACGTCCTCTTTCATTCATTCATGCCTGTATTCGTCGTGACTGTCCACAAGTTCATCAAGGTACTTCAGGTCCAGTTGTCCCACTCCTCAATCTTTTCAATCTATCCCAGTCATGTTCGATAGGGTTAATGTCTGGGGAACATACTTACCACTCTAGTCGGGCGATGTCGGTATCCTGAACGAAGTCGTTCACAAGATGTGCACGACGGGGGCGCGAATTGACGTCCATGAAGACGAATGCCTCGCCAATATGCTGCCGATATGGTTGCACCATCAGTCGGAGGATGGCAAGCGTTATAGCTCCTTCCATGACCACCAGCGGCGTACGTTGGCCCCGCATAATGCCACCCCAAAACAGCAGAGAACCTCCACCTTGCTGCTCACTGAACCGTATTGCTTCCAAACACGTCTCCGACGATTGTCTGGTTGAAGGCATATGAGACACTCGTCGGCGAAGAGAACGGGATGCCAATCCTGAGCGGTCCATTTGGCATGCTGTTGGGCCCATCTGTACCGAACTGCACGGTGTCGTGGTTGCAAAGATGGACCTCGCCATGGACTTCGGGAGTAAAGTTGCGCATCATGCAGCCTATTGCGCACAGTTTGAGTCGTCACACGACGTCCTGTGGCTGCATGAAAAGCATTATTCAACATAGTGGCCGTTGCTGTCAGGGTTCCTCTGTGCCATAACCCGTAGGTAGCGGTCATCCACTGCAGTAGTAGCCCTTGGGCGGCCTCAGTGAGGCATGTCATCGACAATTCCAGTCTCTTTGTATGTCCTCCATGTCCGAACAACATCGCTTTGGTTCACTCAGAGACGTTCGGCCACTTCCCTTGTTGAGAGGCCTTCGTGGCACAAAGTAACAATTCGGACGCGGTTGTACCGCGGTATTGACCGTCTATGCATAGTTGAACTGCAGACAACACGAGCCGTGTACCTCCTCCCTGGTGGAATGTTTGGAACTGATCGGCTGTCGGACCCCTTCGGTCTAATAGGCGCTCCTAATGCATGGTTGTTTACATTTTTAGTGAATCTCTGAACAGTCCAATGGGCTGTGTCTGTGATAATATATCCACAGTCAACGTCTATCTTCAAGAGTTATGGGAACCGGGGTGACGTAAAACTTTTTTAGATGCGTGTACATCGTAGCCCAGGTTGCGTTCAACACTTCTGATGACCATGACACCCAGGAATGGCAGTCTTCCTTCTCTTTCTGTCTCCAGGGTGAATTTGGTGTTGGGATGCACGGAATTATGATGTACAAAGAATTCAGGGAGTTTGTAGCCTCCACACATCCCAGTATCAAATTCACTACCGAGACCAAAAAAGTAGGAAAAACTATCATTTCTGGTAGTCATGGTCAAGAGAAGAGTTGATTGCACCCTGTCCCGTGGTGTCCTTCGAAGCACACAGGTAGCTGCCACCATCCTTCGCAGACCAATGGGATGTTAATAACACTAGTTCATAGGGTCCGCCAAACGATCTGCAACTCCTCAGAACTGTGTTCGGTTAAAAGCTGATAGTCAGAATGGTAGATTAAAAGCTGCTTTGCGCCAAACCACTACAGTACAACCTGTGGAGACGGAAGAAATAGTGGAGGAAGTGGTAGCCACAGGCTGTATACCGTACTCCGGCGCGCTATCGGCAAAGTTATGGAGTATACTGCAAAACCATCGCTTAACAACTATCTTTCGTCCGCACAATAAGACACGGGCATTATTGAGGAGTGATAAAGATGACCTCTTTTACCAAAGGCTGAAGTATATCGGATTCCGTGCAAGTGTGGCATGACATATACTGGATAAACAAAGTCCACTATCAAAAATCGATGCCAAAAACGGCAGAGCAACAATCGAGTAAAGTACCTCAGCATAATCTCAGCAGGATTTGGGAACCAGAATTAACCACGGCGGACAGAGCAGCTACCACAGACGCTGATGCAATCGTCTCCGCTGCTGTCGACATGCACCTTCTGGCGCGAACCGCGGAGGGAGTAGCTGGAAGTGGGAGGGGATGCAAGTTGACCGAGCGCCCTCAGGAGCTCAAAACGAAAACATAATAAAGATGATCTACAGCTGACGCTATGGAACACGCCAGTAAGACTCAAAGACACTGTTCGGTACATTGGCAAGTTCCTGGACAAACACCTGAACTGGAAAACGCACCTAACACACCTACTCGTCAAGACCAGGAAAAGGAACTGGAACTCCGTCCCAACAGGCCTGGGAAGGCCCAATGGTACCGACCGGCCGCCGTGTAATCCTCAGACCACAGGTGTCACTGGATGCAGGCATGGAGAGGCATGTGGTCAGCACAATCAAGTAGCTCCTCAGTTTGCCCCACAAGGGCTGAGTGCACCCCCCTTGCCAACAGTGCTCGGCAGACCGGATTGTCACCCATCCAAGTGCTAACCCAGCCCGACAGTGCTTAACTTCCGTGATCTGACAGGACCCAGTATGACCACTGTGGCAAGGCAGACCAGGAAAAGACAAAACCTAATAAACACAGTTTCAAGGACGAGTACGCAGAGTTGACGACCAAACAGCCATACGCACATACAATAAGTACATAACACCAGTAACAGAATAATCAGTACCAGAACGGCTACACTCGACCGAAAGTCGTCTTCTACCAATACTCCCGATACTTACACCCAGTAATGACGTACGTAACAGCCTGGCACCAGCTGGCCAAGACAGAAGCAGCAACAGTGAAGTAACCGACTTTGTGCTTTGATAGTTTAGTTTCTTGAGTTTCTGAGTGTTAATTTAATATCTATTAGACACACTTCTCGCGTTTTCGTTTGCGTTGGAAACTAAATGATTTTGTGACATATTACAAGTCTCAAGACAGGGGCGAATTATTTAGTCTGACCTGAGTGCTTCGGTAGGTTTTTTAATCTCTGCCTATTAATCTAATTTAATACACAGTTGCTGCGTTTTCGTTATTGTCTACAGTAGAGTTCTGCAGCACCTGTCGATAGTCCTTTTGTCTGAGTAGTGTAGTTTTCCAGTCTTAGTATGGGTAGGGACTGTGACGGTTGTGTGCCGGTACGAGCCGAGTCAGTGACACTTCGCCCTCAGCTCCAGGCTGAGATGGCTTTGGTCACACAGCTCGAAGCTGCAGTGGAGAGCATCACTGTTGTGGACCAGCTATGGAGATCCAACGGTCGTTCAGCACGTCCGACCTGCCGATCCGTCCTCAATGGAGGCCAGCCTAGCTACTGCTCACACTGACGTTGACCCCTCACCCGTAGCGGGAGGTCTCCTCGGGGCGTGGCAAGCAAAGAAAGACTTCCCAGGGGGCCACTCGTAAGGCCTCGCTGGTTAGTTTGACAAACAGGTTTCAGGTGCTATCTGTGGCTGACAAAGTCCCTCAGCCAGATGCAGTCGCCTGTCCTGTTTCAGAAGAAGACTCTCAGCCAGCCAGCAAGGTCCGGGCAATCACAGAGGGTGGCATTATTGGTAGTGGGTAACTCTGTGCGTTGTGGGCCCCTTAAGGACATGGCTGCCAAGAAGGGCAAGAAAGCCGCAACCAGAACAAGTACGAGGTAGTCCATCGGACATTACGATTGCTCGACAGCCACCTACGACTAAGCAGGATGGCACATGTTTCATTAATTCAATTTTGACTTGTCGGACGCCGTTGGGGAACTGTTATGTCTCGAAGGTGTTCCACTTTTCGGCCACGTGGCTAATTACCGTTGCACAAGGGCGGAAAGCTAAGGTAACTACTTCCGATGGCACTTCGGACGGGAGTTCGAAGACACTTAGTGTGAGTAATCCCAGTCCAGCATGGTCAACGGTAAATTCCCCGATTTGTTTGAACTTGAGAGTGTTCGCACATCTGTTCACAACTGCGTGACATAAATCGTCATCGACCATCTTGACGTAAACGACGGTATTTGTGATGGATAGGTGGATACCGATTATGTGCTGTGCTGGTATTTGAACTTCGTCACGGATCGATTTCAAAGGGTCGTGGTCTTGGGTAGCTTTTATATACGAATGAGCCATGGGGACCGAATGTCAACGGACGCGAGTGCTAGCTGCGACGAGGAAGTAAACAAACTCCGTGGGCTCGCGACTCTGCGGACGGGACGTAAACGAGACGTCCTTACCGCTCGCCGGCCGAAAGCAGACTGTGTCTGGTCATTCAGTGCTGAGCATGGTCAAACGGGGGTATGTTTATTAATTTCCATTATTTTTAAGTTAGTTTGTCTTTCTCCCTTCATGGTGTCATGTAAGACTTTATGTCGAGTCTTGTAACTGTGGCCTTCTTTAAGCAGGTCGTCTGCATAAAAGAGTCTGTTTTTCTGAGTTTAAACTTCTGTTGTGTTCCTTCAAGTGCGTGCACATTGCCCTTTCAGACTGACCAGAATTTGCCAGAAGTACAACTCATTTTGTATATTCCACTCTTTTTCAAAGCTGAAGTGCTGCCTTTAGCAATGGGCAAAAATTGTCCAACAGTGTTGTGCGCGTAAAATGATGTTTTAATGTGCCTGAATTCAAGCTTTCTGGCTTCCTTCAGAGAGGCATTTCCTAAATACGGAATTGTGCTCCACTTATTGTGGTCTTAAGGTGGTGGATCAAGAACAGGGTAAAGTAGACAGTACAGCTGGTATTTCTGCTTTTGTGAATTACTTTCTTTTCAGAACAATTGTTGTAATTTGTTATATAGATCATTAGTTAACGTGTTACATATTTTATCTAAATTAAGTAATATTACAGAGCATTTTCACTGAAATAATTGATCTCGTTTTAGTCGTAAATAAACCTTTAACGATTGTCATTTGTGCAAAACCGAGATATACTCTAGACTGTGACGGGGCGGTAAAAATAGTGAAGAAGAGGTTGCGAATGTTCGTTCACACGAATGTGCATATACAAATGTTAGTTAAAAGATTTATTTCAAAGTTTTGGCTCTCACGTAAGTCTAAGGGGATGATTTCCACTCTTGGTGCGTGAGTACGCTTCCCCCCCCGCATAATTTGTTATTGTCTTTGAATTAATTATTCACTCAGACATAAGTACAGTTTATGCTAGGGAACAAGAATTAGGTGATTATTATACTAAAATCAGTTTTTCACGACTCCGTTCAATCACTATTTGTTGGCGTTGTCCTTTTCTTTCACACAATGAAATTAGTACTAGTGAGACGGTTTACAGTTTTACTTTAATAATAATTAGACTCCAAGCCCCCAATAACAGTAATGTAGTCTGCTATGACCGAAAATTATTCAATCAGTTCGAACAGAACCACAAGTCCCACTGTCCTCCTTGTTCTAACAGTTTTGGCGCGAAATCACAGTTCGCCTAATGTTCACTTACGACGACGTACATCTCGTAAATCATACTCACACAAATAATCGTAGCACTTCCGGTTCACCAAATATATGCATGCGCACTTGCACTATTAAACAATAGTCTTTGTCGAAATAAATCGGCGCGAAAAAGAATTCTAAAACGACCACGTGGGCCATCCCCCCTCCAAAACGACTGACCAACGACTGGCTCTAGCGAAGATGGCCGCTCGCTTATATACTCTCGGACGTCAACCCCCTGGTTGTGCAAGTACCAGTCTCAGCAGTTAAGGTTACAAATTTTGATAAACATATCGCTTGACAGAAATAAGTGCACCATCAGAACCGCGCTAAAATGTACATCTTATTTACAATGTTACATTAATTTCTAGGATTGTTCTATCGCCCGTAAATCAAGTTTTAGGTTCTGCAAAATTTCGCCACTTAGTGCAAATTTGTTTGTTGACATCTGTGCTGCAATGTCTTAACATAGAGCTGCACATAGCACCGTTTTAGACGTAATGTATAGCGATCTATACATTGCCCTGCTGAAAATCTACATATCTACAATAATTAATTAATTATGAGCGATAAATGTTAGTAATAATTTGCAAACAATGAAAACTATTGCAAGTTAAGTGTATAGTATAAGTTAACTAGTTATAATATGTGTGATGCAGGCCAAAGGAATGCCGTTCCTTACGTCGTGAATTTTCTATTGAATTTTATAAACAATTTCCCTCAAATTTTGTTTATTGCTCTTTACGGGCTTAATTATTTATGAATCTTAACATATGACTACGGCATTCGACCCGCTATGACGAAACGTTTTTAATGAGTGCTCGTTCCTCCCAGTAAGTTGTTATTTACTATTTTTATTAACCAAATGGTTCAAATGGCTCTGAGCACTATGGGACTCAACTTCTGAGGTCATTAGTCCCCTAGAACTTAGAACCAGTTAAACCTAACTAACATAAGGACATCACACACATCCATGCCCGAGGTAGGGTTCGAACCTGCGACCGTAGGAGTCGAGACGTTCCAGACTGCAGCGCCTAGAACCGCTCGACCACTTTTTTATTAATATTTCAGTACTCGTGATATTAATCGATTTTGAGGTTACTATAACTTTTGCGTCTCGTGACTTGAAATAAAGATCGATCATTCAGAAGGTGCATATTGCTGACCACAATCCACTGCCGCCTCGCTCTTCACCGTAACTTACATAGTGTTCGCGTAATGCGCGAAAAACCAAACAATGTCCCAAGCTCCGGGCCACGCGCTTCCGCGAATCGCGCACCATGTCGCGCTCACGCTCTCCACAATGCAATCCTTGCGTACTACACCTATCCATCTAATAACGCGGGTTTGTACCGTCACAAGATGCACTATTTTAAAATTTTAATTCTACAAACATTTCCGAATGTTTTAGCTTAGAGAAATGTGTTCATTGGTTAAAGAAGCCACTGTGCGTTCCGCAGGTGACACGTCGTGGAGACGTAACGCCTGCGGGGCGGGGAACGCAACCCGCCCAGCACTGCCCGCCTGGGTCAACTCGCCCGGCTGGTGGCCGCAGGCGCTATCGGGCGCGCTGTCCGCGCCAGCCAGCTTTGACCGCGGCGCGGCCTTCCAGCGTGTTGAACAGCAAAAGCGAAAGCGGAGGTAAAAGGAAAAGCGCGCGGGCCTGCATTAACTGGCGCTGAAAAAGTTACCCGGACCAGTTACACGCAGCTCTGCTTGTGCCGCCCTGTGCAGTCGGCGGAAGCTCTTCTCTCTCACACACACACTTGCTCAAGTGTGTCACTCTCATGCAAGGTAATTTGCCCTACTGATTACGTAAGCGAAAAAGTACTTCACAAAATTGTCTAGCTACGCTGGCCACCAGTCCTGGACATGAGATCTGCTGTGTGTGTAAAGATGTACACGTGTAGCACCTTTGCACAGGATGAGACGACAACTACCTGGACCAACTTTTTGCTGTCGCACTATCTCCTTCTGTTACTAAATTTCAACTGACGCTACCGAGGCTTATTCAGTGAAAATGCTTAATTATTAGCAGCGGAGAAGACTTTAGAGTTAAAGTGAGCGTGAGGTAGTCTACAAGGGGTAGACAAATGAAAAAAAAAATCGTTGGTAAAAGAATACGAGTAAGTCCGAGGGTTCCGTACAAACTTAATTATGTGTGCAGACAGTTGACCCATCCACGGAACCGAGAATGTCGACGATTTTTGCCTGTTATCGACATCGATATTGTGTAAGATAACAAAATGGCCGTATTCCTTGTCTACATTTTCGTACACCTTCGTATCTGACATGAATTTCAGCTTGATACATCCACCCTTTCCTGTAAAACAGGGGTCTCAACAGACGGACAAACAGACTGAAGAATAACAAATGACAAAAACATAGTTTCGGATTTTTCCTGTACTTCTTCTGTGAAACCTTACTTTTTGCCGGATTCCTTGACTCTAGGCCAACAGGAAGGACCGTGTGAGCTTTGATGAATGAGTTTGCGAGTTTCAAAATGTCTCACATAAATGGCGGCATCTTTCTATTGCATTGACTTACCAGATTAAGTGCTTTATTCGGTCGAGGTACCATAGACATTTGCATGTGATATAAATTTCAGCTTGATACCTACACATTCCTGAGGAATACTTAACAGACCGACAGACAGGTAGTCAGAGAACAAATTACGAAACAATATTTTTCTCTTGCGATATAATTACAAATTAACAATTTTAAGATATTTTCCTTTATTTGTACTGTGGTTCCCGGCATAAACCCGAATACCGTGGTTCGAGAACAGCGGATTTAAAGTAGACTGTAGTTTTTGTTGATTGAGTTTCCGAGTCTCAAAATATGTGACATAAATTGCCGTATCTTTTGATTGCATTGAGGGAAGAAGCTTTAATTTTCTACCTCGCCGAGGGACCATACACCTAAGCGTGTGACATAAATGTCAATTTGATACGTCCACCCGTTCGTGAGGGAAAGAATTCTTAACAGTCTAACAAAGAGGCGGACAACAAAGTGACCCTATAACGATTCTGCGTCTACCGACTGTCATATGGAACCCTAAAAAGTGTGTTGATGCATCGTTTCCTTACGAAAGTAGTTACGGTAACTGTGAATACATTAGCCCCATTGACAAGACGGTCAATGCCTTCAAGGAAAAATGGTTGTGGTTGCCTATAGAAACTCGATTGTACCCAGGTGTGCACCTCTTAGTCCCAGGCAAATCGATGACCAACAACATTTTTCTTCAAGAGTCTATAAGTATGGAAATCGCACGGGGAGACATTGCGATTGTGTGAAAGATGAGTAGCTGCTTCCCAGAGAAATTTTTGGCAGCGTAGTCGGTGAGCCGTGGCGCGGCTGGCGCCAGTGTTCTCGCGCTTAGAATGGAATCGCTACCATCGATTATAGGGCCACCATCTTTGCCTTCCGCAATTCAGGACGACGGTCGAGGGGTTAAGGGAGAGAGAAAAGAGACAGCGGAGTGGATTCGCAGGGTCGGAGGTGGCTTGTTGACGTTTATCGTGAGGCCTGTGGTACGACGCCTGTACGCTATGGGCAGGTCAGCGAGAGATCCCGGCAGTGACTTTATGGGACCTCAGGTTTGGTATAGCGCAGGTGCGCTGTTCTGTTTTGGAGCTTTTCTGCTGCCATGGCATGCATAGGTTCTTGTTACTAGTCATTGAAATTGACATGTGTCTATGGCGTGATGGAGGAAGTCTGTGATGCTCGCCGCTGTTGCTTGTGAAAACGCTTCGTCTGCCTTGTGTCTGTGCAGGAAATTGTGTGAAATAAATAGCTGATACCACGACGACGTCTTGCTCTCACGTGTTGTAGAACATATTTCGGAATTACTGAATGGTGAAGAAATGTAAAGTAAAGCAAATGAAGCCATTTGCGCCATACAAAGGTACTGTTTTATTCTGCTTAAATATGTGTCAGTTATATGTGCATTTATATGCCCTTCTTTAGTTGCAGAAGTTATAGAAGTGTGTAAACAGAGAGCTATGTGGAAAGGGATGTAAAGTTGAAACCCTTCCAATAAGTGAATACACTCGAACTCTGTATTACGATACCAGCACCTACCTTGGGTAATAAGTGTTATTCGGAAATTGTCATGGTACTGTAGTTAATTATTATACACAAAATTGCTTATTCTGATCATACTAAATTGGAGATGTAAGGTCGGTTGTGTGCCGCTGTAAATTACTATTGTCTCCTCTGTGTGGCAGCCTAGCATTGTCAGTGTCTTCAATCATTATTCCTGTCATATTTAGAGTTTCGTATTCGCGGGTTTGCTTAAGCTGACACTGTTAAGTTGTAGCACCTACAAACAGGCAAGTCAAACTGAGTATTTTATGAGCTCAAGACGATATCCTATTATGTGGTATCTTAGTTTGTTATAGGTTAGAAATATTTTACATGTTATTTATATTCTGCTGTTCGATTTGTCTAAAGAGGAACTAGTTCTGTGAAGTAGTCGTTTATATTTTATTAGTGTGTTACGCGTTGTGCCTTTTCATGTTAATTATTTTTTAATAAGCTACAAATGACGCTGTGTATGTTGCAGGTAGCTGAAACTGACGTGTTCACGGGGGTCGCGTCCTGACGGAGCTGATAGTGGCCCTTTTCACTACGGCACATCCGGCTGTCTCGCTTATATCGTTACTACGTTTGTCGAGTGGAATTAGGGTTTACTGTAATCACCTTATATGTTGAAGTATCTCCCTTGCCAGGGCGCGAACCTTCGTGGGTATAGTCCCATTCTCACCTATAAAGATTGATAGTGTTATTCATTTGTTCTCGTCACTTGTATGATTATTTATCTTGTTATATTTAATGTCAGTAAAATGTAAGTGTTAGCTAGGCCCGAATTGGGACGTTGTATTCTCCTCTTGTGCAATCAAATCTAAGTGATTTTATTCCTTTTTTAAGTAGCCTTTAGATGCGTACATTTTGCCTCCATGTTTGGTGTTTTTGTGGCTTCCACGTTAATTAAAATTGCAATAAAGGTAAATTTGGCAACGGAGGGTTTCGTGTATTTATTAGTTGCTAAGTGGATGCTGAGTTAAGTGCAGGAACCCTACCAGTCGGAACGGCCTTCAGGATACGTGGGCGGGCATTATCCTGTAATAGAATTATCCCTTCTTCAACAGTCTGGGGCGTTCCGTAGTGATGGTGTGCTTCAATTTTTGCAGTGTGTCCAGACACCGTTGTGCGTTAAGTGTGGCACCGTGCTTCAGGAAGTCAGTGAGTCACGGCCTGACGGACGCAGTCATTCAACTGCAGGCCACACATTGTGAAGGTTGTTTCGTCTGCGCTGCGTAAGTTCCACTGGGAAGCAGTTGCACATATTCCATACACTTCCGATGTCTCCCCATGCGATTTCCGTGTTGTCGGAGCATTACATCTACATCTACATCTACTCCGAAAGCCACCCAACAGTGTGTGGCGGAGGGCACTTTACGTGCCACTGTCATTACCTCCCTTGGCTGTTCCAGTCGCGTATGGTTCGCGGGAAGAACGACTGTCTGAAAGCCTCCGTGCGCGCTCTAATCTCTCTAATTTTACATTCGTGATCTCCTCGGGAGGTATAAGTAAGGGGAAGCAATATATTCGATACCTCATCCAGAAACGCACCCTCTCGAAACCTGGGGAGCAAGCTACACCGCGATGCAGAGCGCCTCTCTTGCACAGTCTGCCACTTGAGTTTGTTAAACATCTCCGTAATGCTATCACGGTTACCAAATAACCCTGTGACGAAACGCGCCGCTCTTCTTTGGATCTTCTCTATCTCCTCCGTCAACCCGATCTGGTACGGATCCCACACTGATGAGCAATACTCAAGTATAGGTCGAACGTTTTGTAAGCCACCTCCTTTGTTGATGGACTATATTTTCTAAGGACTCTCCCAATGAATCTCAACCTGGTACCCCCTTATCAACAATTAATTTTATATGATCATTCCACTTCAAATCGTTCCGCACGCATACTCCCAGATATTTTACAGAAGTAAGTGCTACCAGTGTTTGTTCCGCTATCATATAATCATACAATAAAGAATCCTTCTTTCTATGTATTCCCAATACATTAAATTTGTCTATGTTAAGGGTCAGTTGCCACTCCCTGCACCAAGTGCCTGTCCGCTGTAGATCTTCCTGCATTTCGCTACAATATTCTAATGCTGCAACTTCTCTGTATACTACAGCATCATCCGCGAAAAGCCGCATGGAACTTCCGACACTATCTACTAGGTCATTTATATATATTGTGAAAAGCAATGGTCCCATAAACTCCCCTGTGGCACGCCAGAGGTTACTTTAACGTCTGTAGACGTCTCTCCATTGATAACAACATGCTGTGTTCTGTTTGCTAAAAACTCTTCAATCCAGCCACACAGCTAGTCTGATGTTCCGTAGGCTCTTACTTTGTTTATCAGGCGACAGAGCGGAACTGTATCGAACGCCTTCCGGAAGTCAAGAAAAATAGCACCTACCCGGGAGCCTGTATCTAATATTTTCTGGGTCTCATGAACAAATAAAGCGAGTTTGGTCTCACACGATCGCTGTTTCCGGAATCCATGTTGATTCCTACATAGTAGATTCTGGATTTCCAAAAACGACATGACACTCGAGCAAAAAACATGTTCTAAAATTCTACAACAGATCGACGTCAGAGATATAGGTCTATAGTTCTGCGCATCTGCTTGACGACCCTTCTTGCAGACTGGGGCTACCTGCGCTCTTTTCCAATCATTTGGAACCTTCCGTTCCTCTAGAGCCTTGCGGTACACGGCTGTTAGAAGGGGGGCAAGTTCTCTCGCGTACTCTGTGTAGAATCGAATTGGTATCCCGTCAGGTCCAGCGGACTTTCCTCTGTTGAGTGATTCCAGTTGCTTTTCTATTCCTTGGACATTTATTTCGATGTCAGCCATTTTTTCGTTTGTGCGAGGATTTAGAGAAGGAACTGCAGTGCGGTCTTCCTCTGTGAAACAGCTTTGGAAAAAGGTGTTTAGTATTTCAGCTTTACGCGTGTCATCCTCTGTTTCAATGCCATCATCATCCCGGAGTGTTTGGATATGCTGTTTCGGGCCACTTACTGATTTAACGTAAGACCAGAACTTCCGAGGATTTTCTGTCAAGTCAGTACATAGAATTTTACTTTCGAATTCACTGAACGCTTCACGCATAGCCCTCCTTACGCTAACTTTGACATCGTTTAGCTTCTGTTTGTCTGAGAGGTTTTGGCTACGTTTACACTTGGAGTGAAGTTCTCTTTGCTTTCGCAGTAGTTTCCTAACTTTGTTGTTGTATCACGGTGGGTTTTTCCCGTTCCTCACAGTTTTACTCGGCACGTACCTGTCTAAAACGCATTTTACGATTGCCTTGAACTTTTTCCATAAACACTCAACATTGTCAGTGTCGGAACAGAAATTTGATCTGTTAGGTAGTCTGAAATCTGCCTTCTATTACTCTTGCTAAACAGATAAACCTTCCTCCCTTTTTTATATTCCTATTAACTTCCATATTCAGGGATGCTGCAACGGCCTTATGATCACTGATTCCCTGTTCTGCACATACAGAGTCGAAATGTTCGGGTCTGTTTGTTATCAGTAGGTCCAAGATGTTATCTCCACGAGTCGACTCTCTGTTTAACTGCTAGAGGTAATTTTCGGATAGTGCACTCAGTATAATGTCACTCGATGCTCTGTCCCTACCACCCGTCCTAAACATCTGAGTGTCCCAGTCTATATCTGGTAAATTGAAATCTCCACCTAAGACTATAACATGCTGAGAAAATTTATGTGAAATGTATTCCAAATTTTCTCTCAGTTGTTCTGCCACTAATGCTGCTGAGTCGGGAGGTCGGTAAAAGGAGCCAATTATTAACCTAGCTCGGTTGTTGATTGTAACCTCCACCCATAATAATTCACAGCAACTATCCACTTCTACTTCACTACAGGATAAACTACTACTAACAGCGACGAACACTCCACCACCGGTTGCATGTAATCTATCCTTCCTAAACACCGTCTGTACCTTTGTAAAAATTTCGGCAGAATTTATCTCTGGCTTCAGCCAGCTTTCTGTACCTATAACGATTTCAGCTTCGGTGCTTTCTATCAGCGCTTGAAGTTCTGGTACTTTACCAATGCAGTTTCGACAGTTGACAATTACAATACCGATTGCTGCTTGGTCCCCGCATGTCCTGACTTTGCCCCGCACCCGTTGAGGCTGTTGCCCTTTCTGTACTTGCCCAAGGCCATCTAACCTAAATATCCACCCAGCCCACGCCACACAACCCCTGCTACCCGTGTAGCCGCTTGTTGCGTGTAGTGGACTCCTGACCTATCCAGCGGAACCCGAAACCCCACCACCCTATGGCGCAAGTCGAGGAATCTGCAGCCCACACGGTCGCAGAACCGTCTCAGCCTCTGATTCAGACCCTCCACTCGGCTCTGTACCAAAGGTCCGCAGTCAGTCCTGTCGACGATGCTGCAGATGGTGAGCTCTGCTTTCATCCCGCTAGCGAGACTGGCAGTCTTCACCAAATCAGATAGCCGCCGGAAGCCAGAGAGGATTTCCTCCGATCCATAGCGACACACTTCATTGGTGCCGACATGAGCGACCACCTGCAGATGGGTGCACCCTGTACCCTTCATGGCATCCGGAAGGACCCTTTCCACATCTGGAATGACTCCCCCCGGTATGCACAGGGAGTGCACATTGGTTTTCTTCCGCTCTCTTGCTGCCATATCCCTAAGGGGCCCCATTAAGCGCCTGACGTTGGAGCTCCCAACTACCAGTAAGCCCACCCTCTGCGACCGCCAGGATCTTGCAGACTGAGGGGCAACCTCTGGAACAGGACAAGCAGCCATGTCAGGCCGAAGATCAGTATCAGCCTGAGACAGAGCCTGAAACCGGTTCGTCAGACAAACTGGAGAGGCCTTCCGTTAAACCCTCCGGAATGTCTTTCGCCCCCGGCCACACCTTGAGACAATCTCCCACTCTACCACAGGTGAGGGATCAGCCTCAATGCGGGCAGTATCCCGGGCAACCACAGTCGTAGTCCGATCGGGGGATGCGTGGGACGAGCTGGCCGTCCCCGACAAACCCCCATCCGGACCCCTAAGGGAAGACATTCGTGGCCGACGCTTTGTTTCGCACGAAGAGATACACGCCTGGCCACAAACGTAGTTTAGTATGGAAGGGCAAATATTTTTCCCAGAAGTAATGACTGTCTAGTCTTACAGAGCGATAAATGTGTTAACAGTTATGGGGATTTCTTTTGAAATTATAATCAGTTTCCTAGCTTTATTCTGTCTCTCTCGTTTGCATGTGACTGTCCGTTAAGTACTACTCAGCAAACGGTTGACTTGTACCCCTATTCCAGTTGCCTTTATAACGCTTTCCAGGGGTAACGAAATTTTGAGTTTCAGTATGTCGTAAAATTATTGAACAATTAGAAAAATTTGAGATGCTGCCATAATCTGCTCATTAACAGATATAATCTTACATTGACGGTTTATCACAATACGTCAAGCACTGAAGTCAGAAACTGTGTATATTTACTGTCCAAGCATTACTAACGATTTGCAAATTACTCACACTGTACTCATGCAGTGGAAAATCCAGGATAGAATGTACCAATATTATGAAAGGTTAGCTGCCACTCGCCATTTAGTGGAGATGTTGAGTCACAGATAGGTACAACAAAGACTGTCAGAAAGTAAGCTTTCGGCCAACAAGGCCTTCTTCAGAAATTAACAACACACACACACTCACGCCAACGCAACTCACACAAAACACGAGCACAGTCCCCCGCTGTTTGTGTGAGTTTCGTTCGCGTAAATGTGTGTATGTGTGTGTGTGTGTGTGTGTGTGTGTGTGTGTGTGTGTGTGTTTTGTCTATTTCTGATGAAGGTCTTGTTGGCGAAAAGCTTACTTTTTGACAGTCTTTTTGTTGTGCCTATCTGCGACTCAGCGTCTCCGCCATATGGCGATCAACAGCTATATTCATACATTGTTTGATAATGACAGCAATTCGTGACTTCCAACAAAGTTTAAATATAATTTCTCCTTGCGTGATTAACACCAAATATGTAACACATTAACTCTTTTGTAAAAGTCTGTTTTACACACATGAGTTCTGTCCTCTAAGTAATGGTGTACGGAGGATTACAGATTGAAAAAAAAATGTCATAACGTGGTTCAGCTCATTTTGCTAGAACTGTTCCAGTATTAAGTTATTTAAAGTAAACTCGTGCCTAAATATGGATGACCCATACCTCTTCACTATAGCATCATTAGCTCCAAGCTCCATGCCACTGACTTTATACCGAGTTGTAAATGAAACCTGTATCCTGTACATGTTGTCTGGACTTTTAGCCTGCAGTGGGACACGCGATTTAAAGAGTGAGGTCAGGCTGTCAATGCCACACCCATTTTCTTTCTCGACCCTAACTTACTTAGACGGATCTGACAAATACACAGCCTGGGGTACTGTGCCCATTTGAATTCAGTCAGGCATTCGCAAGACACAGATGAGCGCCCCAAGTCCTCCGTCTTGTTGCGGGTAGGAGTTTAGTGACTCCAAATACTGAGCGTCAGAGGAGAACAAAGGTCATTATTTTGTCAGGAATGGCGGGAGAGACACTTTGTGGGCCGTGGAGTGGGCTCTCTCCTTGGCCCAGTGGGTGAGGTGTGAGAGAAACATTGGTGGTTCCACTAACAGTCGTTCACGGACACATAAGACGCTTTGAACAGACTACTACACTGTGTCTTAACTCGCTCAATTCCTCGCGTCGGCGGAGCGGTGGAGCTGCGGAGTCGCATCGTACAGACTCTCCGGTGACAGGTGATGCGGCGGCGGCTCGTGTTGCAGCGACGCGACGGCGGGCGAGCTTCTCCTTGTGAATTCGCTCATTGCGTTCTTAACAAGCGGGTACGGGGTGAAGCGGAGTGCTCCGCCCCGGAATCGAACCAGCGACCGTCAGGTTCGCCGTCTTCTGGTGGAGTTCATCAACCCCTAGATTCACAGGTGACCCATTAGGTGAGGTCGCAGTTCTTTCGTCCTCACCAGCCACCTGGGTAAGTACCACACGAACTTCTTTCTGGTAACATCTGGAATGGCATCTTCTGCGTTGACCTATTGGCACGGTACCGACATCTTCATCTGTTGGGCAGCTTAGCAGTTAAGTCGGTGTAGTGAAGTATGACGTCCGCTGATTAACCAGCGGTCCGTCCGTCCAGGTGACGTTGCTTCGTGTCTTCTTTCTCCCCTCTTTCTCCTCCTCAAAGGACCATCTCTGAAGTAGTTATTCGGTGTTTCCCAATGTTGTGAAGTTTCAAGGACTGCGACTGACTCTTCGGTCGTTAATCTATGCTTCTCATGTTGACCAGAAACGTGACCAATGTCGACACAAGCGCCATCTTTCCACTTTATTGTCTCTATGCTGTCGTGGTCGGGAATTACCCTCTCTTCCTCCTCCGCATCTCACGCACGTGAGTTCAGAATGCTGACAATTCCTGGAGCATCGACGGCTGATGTGTAAACTGTGCTGGTCGCTGTTCTCCTCGGAAGCATTGTCGATCTGCTCGGCCGTTGATCTGTCGAAGTGCTGACTCATGCTGCGCAAACTCCGCTGGTTATCGGTCTTATCACGCTGGGCAGAAACGTGACCAATGTCGAGGCATGTGCCGTCTTCCCTTGTTGGACTGATGCCGTTTCCGAATATTGTGGCTTAACGTGTCAAACACTGTAAAATATTCACTTTAGCTATAATAAGTCTTTACGTATTTTTCTGCTTTGAACAACCACAAAGAACATATAATTATAATACGTAATAGTTATACAACCTACAGTCTTTAAGAGCCAAATGTCTGTCACAGCAACGTCGGTCCTTATTTTGGTTTCGTCAGTATTTCGCGGTATGGTGCCAATAAGAAGTTTCTGAAACATAACTAAGGCGTCTGAATGGTTTTAATAGCAACAAATCTATAGTTTTTCTGCAACCCACCATTGTACTGAAAATTTGAAGTTTTCTTTTCTGTTCTAACAACACCGCTATTAATAGTTGAAGACATCCCCAAATATAACAGATATACATTTCTAGAGATTCACATTGCAACACTGTGAACACGATACGCAACAAACGTTGAAGTGGCATACGTATATTCACAAATGATTAACATTTCAGTGCAACAGCTCAGTACATGTGCAGGCAGCACCATCCAAAATTCTGTACGTAACGCGAGACTTCGCAACATGTTTCCCATTCGGATACCATGTTTGATTTTCACTTGTTTGGAAGAAAATCGTGTAATGAGTAGAGTAAAAAGGAGTGCTGTATACCAGCGTGTGTCAACAGATTTCGACAGCTGCAGAACCGTGGCCCAACCAAACCACAGTTAATCGTCAAGGTGCCTTGTTGCATAAGCTGAAACTCATGGAAAAACATGTTGTAACACGTGCTGATCAACAACGTCTACTCCAGTCAATTTCTTTGTTAATCGCATTTCGCATGTCTCCAAAAGTAGTCACTCTGATAGAGCTCAAAAATAATTCCCTTCACTTTCTAATCCACCTGTAATACCAGAAATCTCCATAACATTTCGGCCAGACAGGTCGCGGCTGTGTCAAGAACCGGTTTACGCTCGGGAGTTTCCCCGCCCTACAGCGGCCCCTTGCAGCCGACTACCGGCCGCACGCCACTTGCCAGCTTCATCAGGCGTCGCATGACCAGGTTAACGCGGCACTATGCTTGTTTATCAGCTGGCATTTTCTAACTTGAAGTTCTTATATCTTGCAGTTACATATTAGTTATTGCATGCTCGAAATTTATGACCCTTGTTAAAAAGTTATAAAACAGAGTCGCAAGTGGAAATTAGTCTAAAATTTGCCACATATTGCTTGCTCTGGGTGTAACAGAGGTGCGAACACAGCAAGGCGGCTCGGAACACTTTCACTGTCTGTGGAGCGAGCGTTTTTGGACAAAACACATCACCACAGGACTACACTGTTTCAAGAAATGTCATGCGTTCTGTTGCGACTCATTTTCTACATTCAGGAAGTGTCGATAACAGACATATCTGATGAACCACGACCATTTAACCGTAGTACGCCACTTGCATCCAGCAGACAAGGTTCACTGTAGCGGTACAACAGGCTCTAACTAAATGCAACAAAAACCAAAGGGATGAATATATTACAGAGTATTAGTTTGAACGTCTTCATTTCGCGCACTGATTCCTATTCAGTATTGTTACTGGTGTCTGATTATGACGTCTTTGTGTTAACTTCTTAGGAGGAAACTGATGAATGAGACGTAAGAAAAAACATCTCTTCGAGCAAAGGGCAGCGTGAACATAATATTTTGCCGGTGCTGGCCCAATAATGATGTTGTGCACTACGAAACGTTCCCCAAGGTCGTGTCTATCGCAGCTGGTATTTGATGTCAACAACTAAGAATTGTAGTACGGCTTACCACGGTAACCTTACGATGAAGATATATTTCAATAGAAGAGGAAGTACTGCAATACGAGCGTGCCTATAACAGCACGAATGAAATAGATGTTGCTTATTCTGGACTTCGAAACGGTCCTTAATTGTTTGGTGTCCTATATCAAACTAAAACAGTATCCAAATTTGGCATTTCATAGTTTGTTTATTGATTTTGGATCTGACTGCCTGTGGTTCCACGAAATGCTAAGAACTCTGGCCTTCAGTGAGACTGGAATCGTGAACCAAAGCAGCCCTCGCTTCAAAAGCAAATAAGTTACCTAAATGTCACTGAAGTGGTGCTGTGATTGCCCCTTCCTTCTTGTCCCATTGGTGGGACAGTTCTAGAAATGATAAACTGCCATGTAAAACAGGAGATAATTTCTAGTTTCCGCATGGAATGATCTCCCTGGACTCAGAGGCGATGTCACACTGAAGCGAAACAAGCAATGCATCGTGTTTTGGATACAGAGTCGAGCGAGTGTACCGGGACTTACCGCTGTTCACTGCTAGTAACACCAAGTCACCTAAACGCGTCTGCGAGGAGCGCGCAAGTATTGCACCATAATTGAGTATAAAATTAAAAGTAAAAATTCTATACTGAATCTTTGTCAACATATGTTTTATTGTAATAACATTTTAAATATGAAGTCTTAAGGTAATTAAATAAATAGTTATAAGGTAATTAAATCAACAGTTTTAAGAGAAAAGTAAGTGGAGCTAAATAAAAAAACTATAAGGCAAGAATTTGGTCGTAATGTGCCTATGGAGATTATAAATAAGTGGTGGAAATTCCAAAGCAAAAGAATTAAAACTACAGCCAAAATCCACAGTTTTAAGAAGAATTGAAGGCACTAAATATTGTACTTAGAAATTTAAAAATTTGTTTTATGCTTCTGTTCAACCTAAGTAAGAGACCTCGTTAAGCTACCTCTTACAATTATTGAGTAATTTAAGGAAAACCAAATTTTTAACTAAAGTATACCCATTTGCAGTAGATTAAGTACCTGTAATTTTAATGCTGAAAAATTTTAGTTACATCAGATGACAAAAACCTACTAAATAATAGAGCATTAACAAATTTTGGAATTGTAGCATAAATAACAAACAATTCAAGATATATTATAGTTCAGAGGTAACGATCTACCGTTTGTTCCACCATAAAAATTCTAGGAGGTAAAGTTCCTATTCAAGCCCGCTGAAAATTTTTCTGTGATTTCAAAAAACTTATCAGAATATAAGTAAAAATTAAGAAGATTCTAAATTATTTCATAACTTTGTTATTATAGAATGTGTGTCCGAGAAAGCGGTCATTCAGAGTCTGCTGAATTGTGCATAAGGCAGTTGACAACAGATGTTTCCTCGGCCGTCCGCTGCGGCACCTATATAAATACAGCCCGAGAGGCAGGAAAAAGTTTCACTTCGCACTCAGTCACCGCGAGATCCGAATCTATCAAACGTCGGATTGCGCTGTGCCTCGGGTAACGTTAGAGACGGACTGTGACAAACGCACATTTTCTGTAATAACATTGAATTCGCGAGGACTGTATAACGTCCCGGACGGCTTACATTTTGCTAAAGTAACTGTTAGTGTGCTGTCCGTGATATTTACAAACCCGCGTGGCAAATGGTGACTGTTATTTCCACTATTGTGTCGAGTATTTATTTCAAACATTTATTTGAGTATTATTGGTCAGGGCGAAAGACAGTTTGGTAGGAACGTACCTTAGAAGTCGCCTCTGAAATGCTAATTGCGCTGTTTAGAACAGAGAGATTTACTGTCAATTGGACATCGTGATTTTGAAAGTGTTGTGCGTGACCCAATATATTTCTGAATTAGAAGTTCATACCTTCATTTACAATCATAGTCCTGATCCCGCAAAGTAGAAAGAGAATAGAAACATTTCTTTCTGTGGGCTGGAAACTAGGGCCAGTATGTTCTCCATCGCTTTCTGGCTGACCACAAAAATAGTTGCCAGGCTCGCGTGAAAAAGACGGCGAACAGTAATCAACAACCATAACCATCATTGTAACATAACCCGCCGCCTCACAACACCCTTAAAGAAAATAACTCCAGATTATTCAGTCAAACTGACAAGGAAATGTCAAGTAAATTTGTCAGTATATTTATAAGTCATCCAGGAAGTAACTCTTTAGTCAAACCGTTGGGAAACATAGCTATCATTGTTGCCAAGTTTCAGTTACTACGAGCAGGAAGAACTCGTTTCACCAGACGATGTAAGCCTGGCGGGGAAGTGAGCACCTCTTGCGTCTGAAAGACACGGCGAATGAGGGCCTGAATACCAAAAGTATATGTCAATGGATTTTATTCGAGTTTCTGAATTACAGCGTAGCTACTAATAATACTCACATGCTCCGACTGCAGACTAAGCACCATAAGTCGGTAACTGTCACAGTTATGTCAGATTTTACGTCGTAAACACATCCAAAACTGAAAAACTAATTCCTCAAACGCGCTCCACATGTCTGCAGCGTCTCGAGTGTTTATACTGCATACATTATGACAAAGTCTTTTGATAGTTACTGACTTTGGAAATATATCTGTTGAGACTGCTGTGATTGGCACCGTAACCGAAACTGAAGAACAAAAATGAAAGACAGCTCAGTTTTCATTTCAAAACATCCAAGAAGAGGCTTCGTAAGCTACCAATAACGTTACGTTCCAAATCAAGAATTAGCTGAAAGACGACAAGTATCTGCTCATAAGGGTTACAGTATATCCACTGCTGACGTTTTGTAGTGAAGGCAAAGAGCATCGATGTTGAAGAGCTTTTGATTGGCACTATGCTTAAGACAGAGGGATACGGACGTAACATTACGTTCACCATACTGAGAACGACGCCCTATCATGCCACAGTACTCAGATCAGAATTATCAGAGTGTAATATGACGGCACAGGTGTGCAGACAGTTCTAGTACTTGCACAGACCATCTATACGCTGCTGATACACGACGCTGAAATACCATTACGTCGCATTGTAGCTGAGACTTATTTTCTGCTCGTGAAACGGTTGGTCAGCAGTGGGCGAATAACATCCACACCCTGGTACTCGGCACACCACACAGGCCCACAATATGTCAGTTAATCGCAGTGGAGTGCCATATTCTCGCGTCTTTCCGGCAGCGTCTTTTTTTTTCCTACAGTAGACTATCACCCTGTTTTGGAAGCGATGAACAATGGTTAAGTCTGCCACGCCATTATTCACACACATTTTCTCCCTGCCCAACTTCAGCGTCAACAAACTTTTACTAAAATATTTGCGAAGTTTTTCTGATAATCTTTCTCATTCATTAGAAAGTGATGTTGAGGGGAAAGATGCATCTTTCGTTTTATTTTCTTAGGTCAGGAGGAAATGTACTGTTGGGCCTTTGAGCCAGTTTACAGCATTTCCTTTTTTAATGGATGTGGCACATCAGTAGGATTCAAAAAATCTGCGAGAAAGATGTTAGGAGTATTGTTCGTATTGTTGTATATTTGTCTGATAACTCTCCGACATGTCCTTCACTTGAGTGCACATAAACCCATGTTCTTTGGTGTCTATCGGGTCGCAATTCTCACATGTTGGCGAATCACATACAGGAATTGCATGAAGTCTGCCCTTGGTTGCTGCTTTCCTGTTTACTGTCAGCACCACATAGTTTTCGCATTTTTTGGTAGTTTAGGGGTGCCGACATTTTTCTAAATGACTTTCCGGTTGTAGTGCGGCTGTTTTAGTTCAGTCACATTCCTGCTTTTGTTTTCCATTAATTTCACGTATATGTTCTTAACTTTCCCCACAGTCGACCGGCGCACTCCGGTTTGAATATAAGCGAGTTCGAAAAAAATTATTGAAAATAATAAAAGCCACTGGGGACGTGCCGTACATCTGCGGGTGGCCTCCAGACAGTGGGAATAATTTCGTCTAGTGGGTGGCACGAGACGCTGGTGGGCGTCTTCTTCCACAGTTCGTATGTGGAACACGCGAATATAGCGTGTGACTTTGTAACGTCTACGCTCGGGCGTACCTTAACTCTTTACAGCCTGTACTATGGTAAGTTGACGGGCTTCACCTTATAAGAATGGATTTTAGTAAATATGTTGACCGCGTGTACCTGAATGCAGGCAAAAGCAGACCTACACCCACTCAGTAACAACAATGATACGTCAAGCAAGTCTGAAGTGCAACTACACGTTAGGACGGGCAAGAAACATACACAGCAGATGCTACCAATTGTTAATAATACGGTCGCCAGCCTGATTAGGCATTAAGTGAGTTTTTTCCTTGTCCAAGTGGATGTACGTACAAGCATAACAACACGTAGTAATACTGCATTATATGGTAAATTTTAGAACCAGAAAAATCTACTGAACTAATATTTTCCCTTTCTGTACTAATTTGGACAAGCTATAAATACACAACATTACACTATAATGATTACTACAAACTGCGTTTTGTCTATTGATCCGACTGAAATCGGGCATAGGTTACCCTAGAAATAGCACTTTTGAAACACACATACAATGTCAATTTTAAGATGGGTAAAACACTGATAAATTTAGTTTTTATATTGACTTTAACTTTGCTGGTCAAATCAGTTCAGTACACTTCAGAATTTAAATAAATAGAAAAGAAAAGGGGGGTTGGGGGGGGGGACCCTGAAACTGTAATTGTCACTGTATTGAAATTCTTTGACTATTGAACTCATTAAGAACTCAAGGTTTCCAATATCTGAATTACTACTCTTTTTGTCTTATTTCTTGCTTATTTAACTACCATTATTTTTGTCTCAAATTAATTATACTACATTACTAAACCAATTTCAACATTATCTTCCAACTTTGTCAGACCTATGTTCTTTTCTTGTATATTCATTAACAATAAAGTTCGTTAAACATCATTCTAGCATAGATAGGTCTGCAGGTAATTATTATTGACATAAACTTTAAACCTTCATTTCGGGACACTCGGATTGCACAACATGTGGAAAGGACCCTGTCTAGGTTAGTGATGAGGATAATTAAATGACAGGACAGTTCTGGTAAAAGTTAAGTTGTTATTGAACAGTCAGGAACAAAAGTAACACTGGTCCACACGAATGCAGTACTAAAAGTTTCAACCTGTTGGTATCGATGCGGCGGTAGGCGGGCGGCGAGATGGCGAGGCGCAGAGCACACATACAATCACAGCTATGGCTCTTGATGTATCGGCACTTTACTTCTTCATAGCGTCGCAATATTTTTCCGTTTAGTACCTATGGAATATTGCCATGCTGTATAGGCGTCGGAAACGGCACATCCGAGGCTAAACGAAATCACGTTTTCCAGGAGAGCCTCCTCGATCCAGAACGTGTTGCTCAGATCAATGCCCAACTCCGACTACTACTGCTGAGCCCGTTATGCCGTGCCGCGCCCGTGTGCATTTTCCCGCGCTCGCCTGCCATCCACCTTTTACCGCTCCCCTACAGACAGGGTATTCACCCGAGGTTTTGTACTCCACATATCCTAATACATTGCCTACGTACGGACCAGGCGCACAATTACAACTTCGACATCTTACAATAGTTTCAACATTTCTTACATTTCAATTTTGTTACAACATTGCTTGAAATTTGACATAAATATTAATATTCACATCGAAAATTGTTTACAGTTTCTTTAACATAATGACATGAAAAGAAAAAAGAAATGAAATCAGAACATTGCTTACACTAATTTATCGAAAATCAGAAGAAAAAATTATTATATGTACAGTTGTTGTTACACATGCCCCTGTTTCCAGTACATTTTACTAAGTACAAATTTGATGGGAACACTAAATTTTACAATTATACAGTGGTTCTGAATCTTTATGTGAACTTCCCATCCAAAAAAAATTTTTATGCCACAAGCTTCCTTTCATTCACATTATATAGGTCTACACTTTTTAACATATCAAGAACATTTACTCATCATTTACTTCAGTGCCTTTGGCACAGTCCACTCTCCTATCACAACATTATTTAAATAGCAAATTACTCATTTTTACTAAATTTCTCAAAGAAATAATTTCAAAATCTGGAACACAACCACTTAACTACAAAAGCAAGCACAAATATCTATATACCCTATAAGACAATTTGTTGCTGCTTGCATTGAATGGCAGTCCATTTCCTTATTTACTAAAAAATGAAAACACACACAATAATATTTAGAAAATTACTACACACATTTGCTGCCTATTATTCAGATTTGGGCAGTCCTTTTCACCTCATATTGTCACATCTCCTGTATCACACTTACAATTCTCCTTTGACTATTTATCTGCCCTCTTTGGTGTTTGGCAGTCCTTTATATTATGGCTCGTACACTGCCTATTTTCATTTTTGACAATCCCATCTTTTATCTGGCTGATAGCATTTATCCTTTCTTTCAGCCCTTTTTCTCCATACCTCTTTACATTTATAGTACATTTGGTAATCTGAAACTCACATAAGTACATTAGCACACTGATATTGGTACACATGTATTTACAAAGAGTAGTTACATTTGGAATAAATTAGTTTCAGCATAAGATACAGCATATTTACTGCAAATTGCTCTCTGTGTGTACTTAGGTCACTCACTTCTAGGAACATACAGTTTCAGGTCCATAACATTTCTTACACATAAACGTTTTTTTTGGAATTTGGGTAGATCAGGTAGTAAGCATTATTGTGTGGAATGTTCTGTATTATATATGGCCCATTGTAAATATATTTAAATTCGGAAATTTCATGGTTCAGTTCACTAGATTTTTCGTGGGTTTTTAAAAGAACATAATCTCCAATTTTAAATGTTGAAACTTTCAGATTTTTATCATGTCTTTTAGATCTCGATTCAGCTTTTTGCTTTGCCCTATTTCTGACTAATTCTTTCTTTTGACTCAACCCCAAACTTGTACAAGGCGGAAACTCTAGTTTTTCCTCAATTAAACTTTTACTTCTGCTGCCTAACAAAATTTCTTCCGGTGGGAACCCAGTAGTTTCATGATGTAATGTGTTCATGACATTCTCAAAATCCGATATAAATCTGCCCCAGACTCCAAATCATGCCCCTTCCTGTTTTTTCCACAATGCACCTTGGTTGACTGTGACATTGTCCCAAGATACGTTCCTGTCCTGTGAACCATTTATATCTGGTGGCTTTTTCGGCTTCTGGAGTTCAAAGTCTTTACTTACTTGAACTCTTTGCAAAATAAACGCTGAGTCGTCAGGTGGTTCTTTCTTGCTTTGTTCAGTCTCAACATCTGGATTTTGTTTTGAAACTTCATCATCATTAGGTACAATATCGCAATTAGCTGTACCCCCATTATTTTCACTAGTACCGAAATATTCCTCATCTGAACTATCGTCCGAATCCAACCATTCTGGATCGCTTTCAGGTTCCAACATAAAAGCTTTTCTGAGACAGGCATTAAGTTCTTAAGCTTTACTCACATCCACTGTTATTTCATATTTAGTGTAATCCTCATGGATTTCAATTACTTTCAGGTAGTTACCTGCCTCTTCCTCACGGTGCCTTTCGGTAGCAGCTTGTACTGTTGGCGGATTGTTAACAGAAGTTACTTCCTCGTCAATGCTTAGGATTTCATCCTCCAATTCCTTCCTATCTTTAATCATCGTCCTATCGGCAGCACGCGTACTCAGCGCGGCGCTGTTTACTCTCTCCTCTTCAACTTTGGGCCACGTCACCTTATCGACGTCCCTATTATCTCCTTTTTCACTAATCAACTTCCTTGTCTCATACTCCTTCTTAAAATCCTCCCACTCACATTGCTTTAGGCCCTTGTACAGATTGTCGATCTGCACACACCAATCAGTTACTTCTGCTAGATCATTCTCGCCATTTACTTTTTTGCTAACACTGCTAACCGCGCCTCTCTGTGTCTCCACTGTTTCATCTACTATTTCCTTCGCCATGGAATTACCACTCGTAATGTATTCACCAGCTCTTACGGCAATGTTCGTACCTAATGCTGCCGCCTTGCTATCGGTTTCTCTCTGAACATCTGTTCTGCTAGGCTGGGCCGTTGCCCTGTGATGCTCCACTCGCCTGTTAACCAGTATCGCTCTGCGCGGCGAAGATGACTCATTCGCGCTCGCACCTGACGCTTGTTTCGCAACAACACGTTGCGTTGTTCCACGCCTGTCTCTAACCTGTCTCATAACTTTACTGTCGGTCCGGTAACATTTCTTAAATCGGGGCCGGTATATACTGTCCGCTTCCGTTTGGCCCGCAACGTTCGCGGAAATCAGTTTCCCGCGTCATTATTATCTTGCGCGGTATACCCTCTACCGCGACCTAGATAACGTCCCCCTCCTCTTCCTCTGCCTGTAATTTCGCCGTCATTTCTCTCGTCATTATTACGATTATTCCTGTTACCAATATTTTGATAATTGGCACGACTTTCGCGCCAGTGGTCTTCGTCTTCGACCCTTTCGAGAAACGCTTGGAAGCTACGATGATTGCTTCCCACGTATCTCTTCGAATCTTCTGGATGCTTTTTATATAACTCCCATATTATTTCAGAATCGGATCTTCTTCCTCTTAAATGCGTCAACTTCCGGTACCAATATTCGCAGAAATCTTTTAAAGAATTCCTGCCCCTGTTATCATGAAGTTTGGCCATGATAAACTCGCGCCACAAATGATCCTGTTTTTGTTCGGACCAATATTCTTCCGTAAACTTTCGCTTAAATTCTTCGAACGTCATTCGTTCGGTATTCAAATTAATTCCCCAGCGCTTAGCGTCACTTGCTAAGGCGCTAATTACTACGTTTATCTTCCCCAGATCAGACAAGTGTTCAGGAAATATTCTCTCGCAATTTTTGATGAAATCTAATGGATGCCATCCGTTATGTTTCTTGGCGGGATCGAAGCGTTCCTCACCTTCCAATAGCCTCGTAAGTGGTGTGCCATTACAGACAACACCAGGCCTATCTGTAATTTTACCCCCAAGATCGAAAATTTTGCCTTGAATTTTCGATGTACTTTGTTCACACTTTAATACACATCCGGTCACCTTTTCGCCTAATTCTCTTTCAGTGTCTGAAGCTGCCTTTTTCAACTGTGGTATTCCGTGTTGACATTCGTTTACGATCTCAGTTTTAAGACCGAAAACTTTTTCGTCTACTTTCGTTTCAACTGGAGGCTCTACTTTCTCTTGGATGTTGAGAATTTCAACATCAAACCTACTGTTAATGTTGTCAATTTGCCCCTGCATAGTATCCATATTTTTGTTAATTGTGTCAGTTTCAAATTTCATAGTATTTACCACAGAACTTAAATTACCCACTTTTTGTTCTACCTGTTCTATTTGTTTACTAATTTTAATTCCTTGTTCTTCGACCTGTGCTTTAATCTGATTACTTTGTGTTTTAAGCTGCTCGTCAACGTGTGTTTTAAGCTGACTAACCTGTGTTTTAAGCTGATCATTCTGTGTTTTGAGCTGACTAACCTGATTACTGACTTGTTTTTGAAGCTGATCACTCTGTCCTACAATTTGTTTGGTTAATTGTTCAAATAAATCGTTCATGCTTACAATTTTCATACTGTTTTGTTCTACGGAATCAGTGTGTTCCGATCCTACCTCAAAAGTTTCTTTCGGTTGTTTCTTTATCTGTGGTGAATCAAACATGTCAGTGGATTCGTTCACGTACCCACTATCGTCTACAAAGTCATCCCCTACTTCTTGTTTTATCTCTTGCTGTGTTCGAGGCAATCTCGACATTTCAATCTGTTCATTAACATGTTCGTGATATTGTATATACGCCAATTGCCTTTCGCTAACGCCATCTGTTGTCTGGTCGCGTAAACTCCTGCTATTGCCATGCGCCGCTTCCATTACGCTCGGCACATCTACTCTGTCTACGTTCCTGTCCATACTGAATGCAAATTACACCCCTCCACCGTACTTGACGTTCATTGCTATTTACTTTACTAAATATTATTACAATTCGTACCACTGAACATCCACTGTTCGGTATTCACATTAATATGTGACCTACAACAACTGGATGTCCTGTCACCGGGAAGCCACTTGTAACGTCTACGCTCGGGCGTACCTTAACTCTTTACAGCCTATACTATGGTAAGTTGACGGGCTTCACCTTATAAGAAAGGATTTTAGTAAATATGTTGACCGCGTGTACCTGAATGCAGGCAAAAGCAGACCTTCACCCACTCAGTAACAACAATGATACGTCAAGCAAGTCTAAAGTGCAACTACACGTTAGGACGGGCAAGAAACATACACAGCAGATGCTACCAATTGTTAATAATACGGTCGCCAGCCTGATTAGGCATTAAGTGAGTTTTTTCCTTGTACAAGTGGATGAACGTACAATCATAACAACACGTAGTAATACTGCATTATATGGTAAATTTTAGAACCAGAAAAATCTACTGAACTAATATTTTCCCTTTCTGTACTAATTTGGACAAGCTATAAATACACAACATTACACTATAATGATTACTACAAACTGCGTTTTGTCTATTGATCCGACTGAAATCGGGCATAGGTTACCCTAGAAATAGCACTTTTGAAACACACATACAATGTCAATTTTAAGATGGGTAAAACACTGATAAATTTAGTTTTTATATTGACTTTAACTTTGCTGGTCAAATCAGTTCAGTACACTTCAGAATTTAAATAAATAGAAAAGAAAAGGGGGGTTGGGGGGGGGGACCCTGAAACTGTAATTGTCACTGTATTGAAATTCTTTGACTATTGAACTCATTAAGAACTCAAGGTTTCCAATATATGAATTACTACTCTTTTTGTCTTATTTCTTGCTTATTTAACTACCATTATTTTTGGCTCAAATTAATTATACTTCATTACTAAACCAATTTCAACATTATCTTCCAACTTTGTCAGACCTATGTTCTTTTCTTGTATATTCATTAACAATAAAGTTCGTTAAACATCATTCTAGCATAGATAGGTCTGCAGGTAATTATTATTGACATAAACTTTAAACCTTCATTTCGGGACACTCGGATTGCACAACATGTGGAAAGGACCCTGTCTAGGTTAGTGATGAGGATAATTAAATGACAGGACAGTTCTGGTAAAAGTTAAGTTGTTATTGAACAGTCAGGAACAAAAGTAACACTGGTCCACACGAATGCAGTACTAAAAGTTTCAACCTGTTGGTATCGATGCGGCGGTAGGCGGGCGGCGAGATGGCGAGGCGCAGAGCACACATACAATCACAGCTATGGCTCTTGATGTATCGGCACTTTACTTCTTCATAGCGTCGCAATATTTTTCCGTTTAGTACCTATGGAATATTGCCATGCTGTATAGGCGTCGGAAACGGCACATCCGAGGCTAAACGAAATCACGTTTTCCAGGAGAGCCTCCTCGATCCAGAACGTGTTGCTCAGATCAATGCCCAACTCCGACTACTACTGCTGAGCCCGTTATGCCGTGCCGCGCCCGTGTGCATTTTCCCGCGCTCGCCTGCCATCCACCTTTTACCGCTCCCCTACAGACAGGGTATTCACCCGAGGTTTTGCACTCCACATATCCTAATACATTGCCTACGTACGGACCAGGCGCACAATTACAACTTCGACATCTTACAATAGTTTCAACATTTCTTACATTTCAATTTTGTTACAACATTGCTTGAAATTTGACATAAATATTAATATTCACATCGAAAATTGTTTACAGTTTCTTTAACATAATGACATGAAAAGAAAAAAGAAATGAAATCAGAACATTGCTTACACTAATTTATCGAAAATCAGAAGAAAAAATTATTATATGTACAGTTGTTGTTACAACTTCTCCCGGCGTCGGCGTCATTTAATTCTCCGTCTCCGGCTTCGAGCTTCAAAGTGTCAATCTTAACTTTGAATATGTTACTACGAGCTACAGGATGACCCAAAGCTGAGAGAATTCTTGGTGCTGTTTAACATAGTTTGAGTAAAACCTGTGCCACATAGTTGGCTTTAGAGACAATGTACGTATTTGCGGAAGCTGCATTTTGAATGTTGCCAAGTCTTCTCTGGCTATATTCTTTGACTCTGGCTCGCGTGCTGGCCATGAGTTATCTAGAGTTAGCAGGTATGGTATGCTTTATATTAGACCTGTAGTCGATACCCAGAATTTGAGTGTGGGTGACTACACTGAAGTCTCCCGTGGTTTTCAATGACAATTCGTGTCCTCCGGCACACGGTGAGAGTCTGTCTTCGTGCTTGTCAACCATACCGTGGCCAGCGAAGTCGCCAGGTCTCTCACAGACTGAGAGCGTTGGGAGCGTTGTGGACAGTGCCCTGTAACCAGCTCAAGGTTCTCACTACGTAACGCAGCAATTGGTCAGAATTTGGCAGGATAGCCCTCAGGAGGAATTGCCAAGCCGAATAACTACTTGTATGACGGCCTGAGCTGGAGCAACACGTTATTGATTTTGTTAATTTACGAAGCCCTTTCTCCTCAATAAATCATACAATTTGTTTGAAACTGTAATCACATCTACCTATTTGGGACCTATTCGGATAATTCCTCCATGCTGAGTGGTTTCTCTTTGTCTCTAGCTCTCTCTCTCTCTCTCTCTCTCTCTCTTTGGCGTAGAATGTATTTTCACAGAAACAAACGTAACTGGAGAACCATGCGAATAAATTGTTATTTCACTAGTCCGCAGCTCGTGGTCGTGCGGTAGCGTTCTCGCTTCCCAAGCCCGGGTTCCCGGGTTCGATTCCCAGCGGGGTCAGGGATTTTCTCTGCCTCGTTATGACTGGGTGTTGTGTGATGTCCTTAGGTTAGTTAGGTTTAAGTAGTTCTAAGTTCTAGGGGACTGATGACCATAGATGTTAAGTCCCATAGTGCTCGGAGCCATTTGATTTTCGTTATTTCACTACTACTCTCTAACGAGTCACCGTCCGCCACAGATCTCTTATCCTAACAACTCAGAAAACATCCCTGAAATACCACCGAACATTTGTAGGTGGCGTTCGTAATCACCCTTTAGTAATTTACAAGTAACGAAAGGCGGTCAACTACGCTAAACGTAGTCGTGCTTATTCCACAGTAGATCAAGCGTGTTAAATTTTCAGGTAAAATAGAACGCTCGTACGGTAACTTTGCCCTTAGCCGCTGTGATGACGTGCGCCTGGTAAGGGAGGTGTAATATGAAAGCTGAAACATATGCACGAACGCTTTTGTCGCACAACCGTAAGCTACGGTAGCGAGCCTGCGAGTACTGGTATCAACAGCTTATTTCAGTCCGACCAATAATTCCAGAAATATAGACCTTCAAAGTCAATATTTTCTCACTAGAGTACAGGACGAAGCATAGCCGCAATATCAAGGAATAAATCAAGCGAAACAAAATCGACTATACGCTACTAGAAGGAAATGTCGTAAAACAATACAGTAGGTGATAATATACTGTAAAGGACTGTATTGGCTGCTACGGAACTGACTATATAAAATAAAGAAAGTGAAATGAGATGAAATTAGGAGCCAGTACTCTATTACCTTGTCCGGCCAAATTACCTGAAAATAAAATTTTGTTCTCTTCCTTCCACGTCCTTCCAAAGCAGTGAAACCTTGAGAGCTATGTATTATCCCTTCTTTTATTCAGCGATTGGAAAGCTAGCGGTCCGTCCAGCCCTCTAGAGTACATCTTTCAATAAGATTTCACACCTACATCAACGTGATCACTCTGATGTTCACAATTAAGTGCCTGGCAGAGGGTTCAATGAACCACCTTCAAGCTGTCTCTCTATCGGTCTACTCTCGAACGGCGCGCGGGAAAAACGAGCGCCAAACTTTTTCTGAGCGAGCCCTGATTTCTCTTACTTTATCGTGATGATGATTTCTCCCTATCTAGGTGGACGTCAAAAGAATGTTTTCACAATCGGAGGAGAAAACTGAAATTTCATGAGAAGATCCCGTCACAACGAAAAACGCTTTTGTTTTAATGACTGCCACTCCCATTCACGTATCATGTTTGTGGCACTATCTCCCCTATTTCGAGATAATACAAAATGAGACGTCCTTCTTTGAACTTTTTCGATGCCATCCGTCAGTCCCACCTGATGTGGATCCCACATCACACAGCAGTACTCCAGAATAGGGGGGACAAGTGTGGTGTAAGCAGTGTCTTTCGTAGATCTGTTGTACCTTCTAAGTGTTCTGCCAATGAATCGCAGTCTTTGATTTGCTCTACCCACAACATTATCTATGCGATCGTTCCAATTTACGTTATTTGTAATTGTAGTCCCTAAGTTTTTGTTGAATTTACAACCTTAAGATTTGTGTGACTTATCGCGTAATCGAAATTCAGCTGATTTCTTTCAGTGCTCATGTGAATAACTTTACACTTTTCTTTATCAAGGGGCAATTTTCACTTTTCGCAACATACAGATATCTTATCTAAACCATTTTAAAATTCGTTTTGGTCATCTGATGACTTAACAAGACGGCAAATGACAGCATCATCTGCAAAAAATCTAAGACGGCTACTCGGATTGTCTCCTATGTCGTTAAAATAGATCAGGAACAATATAGGGCCTATAACTCTTCCTTGGGGAACGCCAGATATTACTTCTGTTTTACTTGATGACTTTCCATCTATTACTACGAATTGTGACCTTTCTGACAGGAAATCACGAATCCAGTCGCCCACTGAGGCGATACTCTGTAGGCACGCGGATTGATTAGAAGACGCTTGTGAAGAACGGTGTGGAAAGCCTTCTGGAAATCTAAATACACTCTTGGAAATGGAAAAGAGAACACATTGACACCGGTGTGTCAGACCCACCATACTTGCTCCGGACACTGCGAGAGGGCTGTACAAGCAATGATCACACGCACGGCACAGCGGACACACCAGGAACCGCGGTGTTGGCCGTCGAATGGCGCTAGATGCGCAGCATTTGTGCACCGCCGCCGTCAGTGTCAGCCAGTTTGCCGTGGCATACGGAGCTCCATCGCAGTCTTTAACACTGGTAGCATGCCGCGACAGCGTGGACGTGAACCGTATGTGCAGTTGACGGACTTTGAGCGAGGGCGTATAGTGGGCATGCGGGAGGCCGGGTGGACGTACCGCCGAATTGCTCAACACGTGGGGCGTGAGGTCTCCACAGTACATCGATGTTGTCGCCAGTGGTCGGCGGAAGGTGCACGTGCCCGTCGACCTGGGACCGGACCGCAGCGACGCACGGATGCACGCCAAGGCTGTAGGATCCTACGCAGAGCCGTAGGGGACCGCACCGCCACTTCCCAGCAAATTAGGGACACTGTTGCTCCTGGGGTATCGGCGAGGACCATTCGCAACCGTCTCCATGAAGCTGGGCTACGGTCCCGCACACCGTTAGGCCGTCTTCCGCTCACGCCCCAACATCGTGCAGCCCGCCTCCAGTGGTGTCGCGACAGGCGTGAATGGAGGGACGAATGGAGACGTGTCGTCTTCAGCGATGAGAGTCGCTTCTGCCTTGGTGCCAATGATGGTCGTATGCGTGTTTGGCGCCGTGCAGGTGAGCGCCACAATCAGGACTGCATACGACCGAGGCACACAGGGCCAACACCCGGCATCATGGTGTGGGGAGCGATCTCCTACACTGGCCATACACCACTGGTGATCGTCGAGGGGACACTGAATAGTGCACGGTACATCCAAACCGTCATCGAACCCATCGTTCTACCATTCCTAGACCGGCAAGGGAACTTGCTGTTCCAACAGGACAATGCACGTCCGCATGTATCCCGTGCCACCCAACGTGCTCTAGAAGGTGTAAGTCAACTACCCTGGCCAGCACGATCTCCAGATCTGTCCCCCATTGAGCATGTTTGGGACTGGATGAAGCGTCGTCTCACGCGGTCTGCACGTCCAGCACGAACGCTGGTCCAACTGAGGCGCCAGGTGGAAATGGCATGGCAAGCCGTTCCACAGGACTACATCCAGCATCTCTACGATCGTCTCCATGGGAGAATAGCAGCCTGCATTGCTGCGAAAGGTGGATATACACTGTACTAGTGCCGACGTGCTCTGTTGCCTGTGTCTACGTGCCTGTGGTTCTGTCAGTGTGATCATGTGATGTATCTGACCCCAGGAATGTGTCAATAAAGTTTCCCCTTCCTGGGACAATGAATTTACGGTGTTCTTATTTCAATTTCCAGGAGTGTATGTGAGATCAATTTGACATCGCCTGTCGATAGCACTCATTACCCCATGAGTATAAAGACCGAGAACGAAGTTTCTTGAATCTGTGCTGACTGTGTGTCAATAAATCGTTTTCTTCGAGGTAACTCATAATTTCGAACAGAGTATATGTTCCAAAACCCTACTGTAAAATCAGTTAGTGATATGGGTCTGTAACTCAGCGGATTACCCCTATTTCCCTTTTTGGGTTTTGGTGTGATCTGAGCAATTTTCCAGTCATTAGGTACGGATCTTTCTGAGAGCGAGCGGTTGTACATAATTGCTAAATATGGAGCTATTTTATCAGTATACCATGAAAGGAACCTGACTGGTATACAGTCTGGACCGGAGGCCTTGCCTTTATTAAGTGATTTAAGTTACTTTGCTACATCGAGGATATCTACTTCTATGTTTCTCATCTTCGCAGTTGTTCTTGATTCGAATGCAGGAATATTTACTCCGCCTTCATTGGTGAAGGAGTTTCAGAAAACTGTGTTTAATTACTCTGCGTAAGTAGCACTGTCATCAGTGACTTCACCGTTGTTATTGCGCAGTGGAGGTATTGATTGCGTCTTGCCACTGGTGTGCTTTATGTGTGACAAGAATCTCTTTGGGCTTTCTGCCAGATTCCGAGACAGAGTTTCATCATGGAAATTATTAAAAGCACCTCTCACTGGAGCACGCGCTATATTCCCAACTTCAGCAAATCTTGGCCAATTTGGGGATCTTGCGTCCTTTTAAATTTGGCATGCTCTTGTCGTTGCTTCTGCAACAGCGATCTGACCCGTTTTGTGTACCATGGGGGATCAGTACCATCACTTATTAATTTATGTGATATATATCTCTCAATTGCCATCGGTACTATCTCCTTGAAATCATTCCACATATTTTGTATGCTTACGTGATCACATCGGAAGGAATGGAGACTATCTCTTAAAAAGGCGTTTAGAGCATTTTTATTAGTTTTTTTGAATGGATGTACTTTGCGTTCATTTTTGATTTATGTTCCTCACTTATCTCTTCCAACAATAATTCTACGGCGTTGCATATAAAAACGTGGAACTGATTACAGAAAGCTCTCATTGCACCTATAGTGCACGAAGACTGTGGTCCCATTTTTTCTGTGTCGACTCGCACTTCACACTTACATTGTGCCTTACACAGGAGCGAGAATCTACACATATGTGTATATACTAGGGTGAATCACCTAAAACTTGCACCTCAAATACTGCAGAAATGGGAAGTCCTGTTGATATGCGATTTTCACAGAACGGATCGGAATCTTGGGCTCGTATTGTTACCCAATAAACAGATTGTAATAATACTTACAAAATATATTTTTTGTGAAAACATATACATATATTTTTAAATCGAACAGTGTCGGTTGACATTAGCAAACTAAAAGTAGGGTAAATTACAATGTTAGTGGTGTTTGTTGGAAAATTCTAGTGTGCTTGAGCGTTCCTAGAGCGCACTGCGAATTGGCAGTCAGTTAGCGTGTCACAGTCGAAGCAGTAGGTCGTGACTGGACAACGGTATTTACCAGTGCAGAAAAAGCCGACACGCTCACGGTGTATCGAGAGCGTAGGAAGAATGCAGTATGCGGAAAGATATCTCTACAGAGGTCAACCGTCTCGGCCAATATTTATCACACTCTACAACCAGTTATGTGAAAGTAATAACGTAAGACTTAGACAACGTAACAGAAGGAAACAAGTGATGACAGAAGACTAGGAAATTAATGTTCTTAACTGTTGCAGTTGATCAGCACTTAGCTCCCACACAATCGCAAGAGGGAGTGACATGAGTCAGGCAAGAGTCCTACGCATTTTCCATCAACATAGGGTCTGTCGGTATCACATCTCTCTCTATCAAGAGCTGCGTGTATATGGTTATGAGTATAGTGATACCTCTGTATGTGGATTAATACAGGATACTCCAGATGTATCATGTATCCTGTTTAGTGATGAAGCCATTTAGCTAGCGGAACGTGCACTTTTGGTCTGTTGACAATCCTGCTGGCTTCTTCAGATGGAACGTCAGTGTCCATGGAGTATAACGTGTGCTGTGGAGTATCGAACCATCAACTCATAGGTCCGCTTGTCGTAGACGGAAAACTGAACGCGGGCAAGCATCGCAGCCCCCTAACAGACCTATTCCCTCGTAAGTGGTCAGAATCCGCACTACTAATATACGCACTTGTGTTGTTCTTTAGAGTAGGCACCATAGGAACTGCAAAAGTGTCGGTGTGGGAACTTTTGAAAATACGATATCTCGTAAACGACTTGCACCAGAGTCATGTTACAAACACCAGTGACTTTCGAACTTTTAGCTGGTAATGTGAATAGGCATTGCTCTATTTATGTTTATGTATGCACAAGAAATACACTTTCTAAGAATTATTACAATCTGTTCATTGTCTAACAATATGAGGCAATGAGTACCAATCCAGTCTGTGGAAGCGACACATCAATAGCACTTTCCATTTCCGCAATATTTGCGGTGGGATGCCAACACGACTGTGGCCCGCCATACGGCCTGACACCAGGTGTGGTGGTCTGGGATGTCATTTCTTTTCGTAGCAGGACCCCTCGGTTGTCATTGGTGACCCCCTTATAGCACAGGCAGTACGTCGAAGATACTCTACGACCCGTTTTGTTGCCGTTCATGGAAAGCGACCCAGGGCTTATATTTCAGAAATGTAACGGCTCGCCGCGAACGGCTAGAGTACCTTCTGCTTGTCTTCGTTCTTGCCAAACCCTACCGTGGCCAGCAAGGTAGCCTGGGCCTCACCTAATTTGAGAACATTTGGAGCATTAGGGACAGGGCCGTCCAACCAGCTGGGGATTTTGTCCATCTAACACCAGAACTGGACAGAATTTGGGACGATATCCCTAAGGACGACGCTCAGCAACGTCAGTCAAGCGAAACCGAATAAATATCATACGTTCTTCTGCTTCAATCATTATAATACAATTTATTGCAAGTAGTAATCATTTCTTTTTTCTGTACTCGTACCGATTACGTCATATTCCTTTTTCGTGTTAGGGGATATATACATAAACAGATATTTACATTTTTCCCTCAACTGTTGTTTCATTTGCCAAACCGTCAGGTGTTTCGGAGGCATAATAATATAGTATATGTATACTATGCCCCCGAAACACCTGACAGTTTTCGAAATGAAACGACAGTTGAGGGAAAAATGTAAATATCTGTTTTTGATAACGTCAGATTCACTTTCTTAGGGAAATTAGTGCGTATTTCTTTAAAATAACATTTGATAGGAGTCCACCACGCTCACACTGTCATGTAGTCTGGCTAGGAGAGATAACATATACTGCCACAGCATGTTGATAATGTGCAGAATGACCTCACGATTTCAGTCTTTTAGCTCATCGATCCTTGTTGGGCACTGCTAAAAAGCTTGCTGTTTGAGAGAACGCCAGATGAATTAATGAAATTATGTGACGTCGCTAGTTGATGCCCCCCAAGGTGAGAGATGGCTGTGCTTGAAAACATTTCCCTCAGAACTGCCAGGGGAAGACGTGCACTATGAGATGCTGTAACGATAGGTGACGACGGGCTTTCAGCTGATGACGCAGCTGATGGTGCTGTACAGCACTCAGAATTTGCCGTTAAAATATGACCCTCATTTTCAGAAAAAAATACGATTCGGAGGAAATGGCGCACCATACTGTCACTTTTGCACTATGTATAGAACCAACACCACCTAGACTACAGGCCTGCGCGCACAGTCGTGACGTCACATAGTGATGGCCGGGTCTGTATCGGAACGCTCCTGTTAAGCACTCTGCAGCTATACGAACTTTACGGGTTTTAGAGCTGAGACCGCATGGGGATTCTCGTGCTTTCCTCTTCTGCATGGCCTTGTAATGAAAGTATGGAAATTTATATCATTGCGTAAAGTAACTGAACAAAACTGTCCTATGATATTTCAAGATGCAAAATCAATTCGACGTTTTGCCTTAAATACGCGTTTCTAGGCTCGAATACAAATTGTAATTTTAAATTCTGTCTTTTACCTCAGGAGCTATGTTATCTTGTAGTAAAAAATTGGCAATAACAAGCAGACGTTTCCGGTTTTAAATAAAGCAGCTGGAGGTCCTACAGAATTTAAGAATTTGTTTCCCTGGTTATTTTCGTAAATTTTCCTCTCCACTTCAAAATTTGCTGACCCCACACGAAACTCAAATCATTCGATGAAATGGAGCACCTCCTGACGTAATGTTTAATAAATAAATTACCCGAAAAAATATTTTATTTCCCTGTTCCTCCAGAACTTTAGAACCTTAAACATGAAACTATTGTTTCTCCTATATCCTTGACTGAAAGTCGTGTCACAGAGTGCTGTTAATTTAATCACAATGCACTTACATCGAAATTCTGCTTTCTATACAGCTTAATCTGTCGAACACTGAATTCATTAAAGCAATTTTCTAAGGTAGTTTACTCAAATTGAAATTGTTTCCGAATAGCTGTATATGTAAAACTGAACAAAATCATTCTGTAGCTCTTCCAAATAAAAGTACTGGAAACTCTATAATCTGGTAGGAATGATAAGAAATACTAAACATTTTCGAGCCACACTAATTAATATAACTATTCTGTGTGGCAATAGTTGCTTCGTTTTAACCTCGCAGCAATGGTCCAGAATTAAGAAACAAATTATACTGGTACATGATACATAACTGCTTTTAAAAACAATTGGCAAATGTGGTGCAATGGAAACAAATAACAGCTATAAATTTTTTGTCATTTACTTACCCTTGAACGATGGGTAGACACAAATTCCTGTATGGGAATAGCTGCAATCCAGCGGTTTGTCAAATTCACACATTTGCGAAATCGAAACATGTACACTTTCATGCCTTTTTCGGATTTATAACTTCCCTGGCAAAAGGGAAGAACTGTAGGCGAATACTTTATGAAATATATATCACTTTCACGTGGCACACAATTTCAACACGACATACATGCCGACTACAGATAAGATGGCCAACAGTTTGTGACGTCGCGAGCCAATATGGCCGCTGTGCGTAGGCCTTGTATCTAGAAGGCTTTGATAGAACCCTGCGGCTATTCACGCGGGGTTTGTGCAGCTCAGAGACGACATTTCTGTTTGATTACACACACTAGCACGTGGAATTTGTAATGTGTCCCACCTACTCGTCGAATATGAGGTACCGAGGAAACCTGCTTCTCGAATCGCTTGACAACAATTCGAGCAAATCGTATTAATGAAGTTTATTACATAAGGAAATGATTGCAATACTTAACTATGTGAGATACAGACGTGACACGAGGTAAGGGCGACGGACAAAGATAAGCAAGCTCTTCAGTACATACAAATCGTAATACAAGAAAAACAATACAGTTCCCAAGTCGCTGCTGTAGAGCTCGTAGAACGGATAGTCTTTTAACTGGGTCGCCGCCAGCCGGCGCGGCGCTTATGTCCTCTTCCCGTAGATGCCGCTGCTGTGTCGTTGTCGTCCGAGAGAGGAGTCGGTCAGCGTACTATTGCCTGATGTCTTTTTCACAACCCTCTCTGGTGTAACGTTCCTGGCCGGAAGGTTACGGTGGAACAATTTGGCCTCATCTGACATCGATAACCTGTTTACAATGTCCCATCAACTTGCAGAAGTTCCAACAATGCGTAGGAAAATTAAAGCCCCTCAGTAAGCTTACACAAGTGCGTTAGCTTGCCACCGAGCTAGGCACAGAGGGCTACGCTAGACAGCGTCCCGTGCACGACTCGCTTCCTCTGCTGTACGTACGGAACGAGGACGTGCTACGAGTTTACTGACCCTCATAGTTACGTCTCAATGCCATTTCGGTACCGTAGCTACAGAGTACTGCTACTAGGGAAGACACGGCGCCGCGCGGGATTAGCCGAGCGGTCTCAGGTTCTGCAGTCATGGACTGTGCGGCTGGTGCCGGCAGAAGTTCGAGTCCGGCATGGGTGCGCGTGTGTGTCCTTAGGATAATTTAGGTTAAGTAGTGTGTAAGCTTAGGGACTGATGACCTTAGCAGTTAAGTCCCATAACATTTCACACATTTGAACAATCTGAAGACACGGTGGCAGAAAATGCGTTAAAAGGTGCGTCGTGCGGCTGTGATTCTGCCTTTACAAACTCCTCTACAGCTGCAGTGCATTATTCCACAGACCAGCGCTCCATCTCAACTAAACCCCGAATAACGTTTAGTATTGCAGCTCCGCGTGGTAGGTGTCTTTCGAGTGAAGGTTTAAAAACCGCCTGGTGTTTCCGGCGCACCCTGTACAAGCACACTTTCACACGCTCGCGAAATTGGTACGGCCGCCCTACGGGCGTTCGATACGGTTTGTGCAGTAACAGAAAACTGGAACATAAGCGAGACTAGGAGAGCCTGATTGGAGCTAATGCACAGGGGCAGCGCGCTACCCGCAACGCATCAGCCGGTGGGCGCGGACTGCCGCGAGCCCGTATCCAGAAAAAGCCCGGCCGGCGCCGCTGACGTAACGAGATTACACACGCAGCGTGAATAGGGGCAGGGTGGGGGGGGGGGCGTGCCTAAACGACGTTTGCAGCTGATGCGCCGGCTCAGCCAGTCACGCAGTCAGTCAGAGGCGCCGCCGCTGTAACCCGGTTACGGTAATCCGATTGGCCGGCGCCGATATGAGCGCCGCCCTGCGCCGCTCTGCACAAACACTGGCCGAAGCCCGCCGCCGGACAGTGGGCGTGTGGGCGGGCAGCGGGGGAGGCAGGGTGGGGAAGGGGGGGGTGCGGGCCAGGCACGTTAAAAAGTACCCAACTGAGTGCCCGCCCCACTGTGCATAAACACGCTCTCCGCTCAGCGAGAGGTCCCATTTTTTTTGGAACGTCACTACAGAACCGCTGTTAAAAATTCTTCACGGGAGTTATTCACCGATGGTATCGTACCGTATGCTGAGGAAATGACGGTTTTTGTATCCCTCTACTCCGTCTGTTTTAAATATGTTCACTGCGAAGACTTACAGATGGTTTGAAATGGCTCTGAGCACCATGGGACTTAACTTCTAAGGTCATCAGTCCCCTAGAACTTACGACTACTTAAACCTAACTAACCTAAGGATATCACACACATCCATCCCCGAGGCAGGATTCTAACCTGCGACCGTAGCGGTCGCGCGGTTCCAGACTGTAGCGCCTAGAGCCGCTAGGCCAACCCGGCTGGCTGAAGACTTACAGAAACTCCAAGTACGTCAACATCGTACAATGTCAACAATAACTCCTTCAAATGGTTCGGATGGCTCTGAGCACTATGGAACATCTGTGGTCATCAGTCCCCTAGAACTTAGAACTACTTAAACCTAACTAACCTAAGGACATCACACACATCCATGCCCGAGGCAGGATTTGAACCTGCCACCGTAGCAGTCGCGCGGTTCCTGTCTGAGCGCCTAGAACCGCTAGACCACCGCGGCCGGCAATAACTCCTTCCTAATTCCTGTTATTGTCCATAGTAAGCGAAGTCCTTCATGAAAAATGTGAGCGGAGCGAAGATTACAGACCCTCTCTAGTTAACTTACCTTTTCGTGTAGCTTTGGTTCCAGATCTTCTTGTCTAGGGTCTCATTCTTGAAACTGAAATTTTCCCATTTTAGGTGTTCATGGTTCAATTATCTAAATAAATTTGTTGTTGCAGAATTTTTTTTTAAGTTAATATATTTGGTCACATTTTATTATACAGGAACAAGATGCTGTGATACGCAAATGATTAGCTTTTCGGAGCACACAAGGTTGGCGCCGGTAGCGACACCTACAACGTGCTGACATGAGGAAAGTTTCCAACCGATTTCTCATACACAAATAACAGTTGACCGGCGTTGCCTGCTGAAACGTTGTTGTGATGCCCCGTGTAAGGAGGAGAAATTCGTACCATCACGTTTCCGACTTTGAGAAAGGTCCGATTGTAGCCTATTGCGATTGCGGTTTATCGTATCGCGACAGTGCTGCTCGCGTTGGTCGAGATCCAATGACTGTTAGCACAATATGGAATCGGTGGGTTCAGGAGTGTAATACGGAACGCCGTGCTGGATCCCAACGGCCTCTTATGACTAGCAGTCGAGATGACAGGCATCTTATCCGTATGGCTGTAACGGATCGTGCAGCCACGTCTCGATCCCTGAGTCAACAGATGGGGACGTTTGCAAGACAACAACCATTTGCACGAACAGTTCGACGACGCTTGCAGCAGCATGCACTATCAGCTCGGAGACCATGGCTGCGGTTACCATTGACGCTGCATCACAGACAGGAGCACCTCTTCTGGTGTACTCAACGACGAATCTGGGTGCACGAATGGCAAAACGTCATTTTTTCGGATGAATTCATTTTCTGATTACAGCATCATGATAGTCGCATCCGTGTTTGTACGACATCGCGGTGAACGCACATTGGAAGCGTGTATTCGTCATCGCCGTACTGGCGTATCACCCGGCTTGATGGTATGGGGTGCCATTGGTTACACGTCTCGGTCACCTCTTGTTCGCATTGACGGCGCTTTGAACAGTGGACGTTACATTTCAGATGTGTTACGACCCGTGGCTGTACCCTCCATTCGGTCCCTGAGAAACCCTACATTTGAGCAGAATAGTGCCCGACCGCATGTTGCAGGTCGTGTACGGGCCTTTCTGGATACAGAAATTGTAATCACATGTCAGTTCTAGTTTCTGATTACAGCATCATGATAGTCGCATCCGTGTTTGTGCGACATCGCGGTGAACGCACATTGGAAGCGTGTATTCGTCATCGCCGTACTGGCGTATCACCCGGCTTGATGGTATGGGGTGCCATTGGTTACACGTCTCGGTCACCTCTTGTTCGCATTGACGGCGCTTTGAACAGTGGACGTTACATTTCAGATGTGTTACGACCCGTGGCTGTACCCTCCATTCGGTCCCTGAGAAACCCTACATTTGAGCAGAATAGTGCCCGACCGCATGTTGCAGGTCGTGTACGGGCCTTTCTGGATACAGAAATTGTAATCACATGTCAGTTCTAGTATAATATATTTGTCCAATGAATACCTGTTTATCATTTGCATTTCTTCTTGGTGTAGCGATTTTAATGGCCAGTAGTGTATCATATAGTCGTTTAAATTTTCACATTAACAAAGCAGAAACTAATTTCTTCGCCCAAAATACAAAAATACCTCTGATGACATCAGAGGCATGGTTACTACTGACTCCGCAGTAATAACTGTATTCCGAGGGTTTACAATTTTTTTGACCAATGAATTCCTATTAATTTCGAATATTATTTCATAAATGAATCCAGAAGTATACATAGTAAACAGTACTAGATAGCGTAATTAGTAACAGAAATTTTAAGTGTGCCAAATAATACCTAATTTACAATGTTTCTAAAGATAAATAATTTTAACTGTACATCCAGAGCTAGTACTTATCGATTGTAACATCGAAAATGAAATAATACCTTTTCATAAACTTTAGCTTGCAATATAACAAACTGTGTATAAAATTATATGAAGGTTTTCATAAAAGCAGCTGATATGTTATTGACCAGCTCAAAATTTAAAAATTAATACTGCTATCGACAACTACTGTTGAGGAAAAGTAGTCCTGGAAGAGGATGTCCCGTTACATAGTATGGACCAAAACAAGTGGAAACATCTAGAAGACATGGGATGTAAAATGCAAAACTTAAGACAGAAGTTCCCAACCTAGGGGTAATTATCCCTTGAGCTATAAAATGAAATTTTCTGAGGTGTGAAAATAAAAGTCTTCTGTTATGGTTCAGACCCGAAATTAACTAATTTTTAAAGGAACAGTATTTTCCATTATATTGTACGGCTTTAATACTGATTACTGTAATAACCAAAAATTACTTAGCATCAATGCGTGATCCAAAGTGGTGCATGCTGTTGTTTTGGTGGAAGCAGTAGCGGTGGTAGTCGTGGTGGTCTGCATTTCGGAGACTGGTTTGATGCATCTCTCCTCAGTATCCTGTGACAGCATCTTCATCTGTAAATACCTACTGCAACAGATATCGATTTGCACCTGCTAACTGTACCCATCCCTCCAACTCCCACTGCAATTTTTAGCCCCTCCACCCCCCCCCCCCCTTTCTCACCTCCTTTCAACAGACAAACGTATGAACAACATCTTTCTCAAATAGTCTGCCAACTGCACACATACTTCATTTATCATGAATCTATGGCAGTAAAATTGAGACATATATACGGTATATATCTGACTGTCTCGTGAAAATAACTTCTCCACTTTGCAGAAAGTACTCGCAATAGACTGGAAATCGCTTCACTATTCAATTCACAGCAATAAATGAACTAACTGACAGAACAACACAACACCGTACAAGCAATGGCTACTACACTGGTGTGGGACCTACACGTTATTATTATGTTTATTATTAGTAGTAGCGGCAGTGGTAGGACAGCACTGGGAGTCTGAAGAGTTCCAGTTTCTGTAAGATGAGAAGTAAGGAATGCAGCAGTCAAAGGATCTAGTTACAGTAATATAATGCTGACATCTTTAAATTGTGTGGGTGGGGCAAGTGTTGCAAGTGAGAGGAGTGGAGCAGAGGAAGCATGTTATGTAGGAAGTTTCTACACTGTGGACAGTTAGTTGTAGATAGGCAAGGAAGGTTTGTAGATAGTTTCCAATGCACGGAGAAGAGCTTCATCGTTCAGTGAAAAGACTGTCAGAATTAAGCAGTAGCAGTTGTCTTATTGACTCATTACTTCTTTTTTTAATAACACATCTAAAAAAACTAAACATCATTTATCTGTCGTCGTTTTAAAAATAAAGGTGTTCAAACGAAATTGTTTCTCACTCTAAAACTTATTTAGGCACTAATATGATGTTGTGTGTGGTGGTGGTGGTAGGGGGGAGGGGGGGAAGGAAAGTTCTAGCTAATTTATGATTGCATTCATGGGTAATGGTCTCAGAAGAATTTGGAACTACTGCGTTAAGAGCTATGAACACTTGTTCATCTTCGATGCCATCATCAAGCTGCTTGCTTTCCATATTTTGTGAGGAGGTACTGTTGATCAAAACAAGAAATAAATGTGATCTGTCAGGCACTCTCAGCGTGACTGGTTAGTTGTGCGCTTTCCGGTGCTCTGCCGAGGTGTTATTTTCATTTTCTGCATCGTATTTCGACGACTTATCCGACCGTCGTCTTCAGGGGTTACGTGTTTTGCTGTTACGTATAATGGCAGCCTGTACCCCAGCCAGACTGCAAACTGGTGTTAGTCTCACGCCGCTGTTTATAGGCGAGTTCGATTTCCGGCGACCACAATATCCTTTCATATTCCATTGCTTCATCAGAGCTCGCACCGTTACTTCGTGAAACACTCAGCGTTTTCAAGCTCTAGTGGACGTTATGGCCAGCGAGATTTTAAGAAACTGCGTTACACACACCCCAAGCGTTATTTATATTCAGACGTCCGCTTCTGCCGCCAACGGTGGCCGAGCAGTTCTAGTCGCTTCAGTCCGAAACCGCGCGACTGCTGCGGTCGCAGGTTCGAATCCTGCCTCGGACATGGATGTGTGTGATGTCCTTAGGTTAGTTAGTTTTAAGTCGTTCTAAGTTCTAGGGGATTGATGACCTCACATGTTAAGTCCCATAGTGCTCAGAGCCATTTGAACCATTTGAACCTCCGCTTCTGTTTATGAGATTTCCTGACATCTTCAGTCTGGTAGACTCGTTAATTATACTGTCCCAGGAACGTGTTTGTATCACGAGACTGATGCCACGCCGCGCGGGATTAGCCGAGCGGTCTCAGGGCGCTACAGTCATGGACTGTGCGGCTGGTCCCGGCGGAGGTTCGAGTCCTCCCTCGGGCATGGGTGTGTGTGTTTGTCCTTAGGATAATTTAGGTTAAGTAGTGTGTAAGCTTAGGGACTGATGACCTAAGCTCTAAAGTCCCATAAGATTTCACACACATTTGAACATTTGAACTGATGTCATTGTATTACATATCTTCACTATTTACGAGGCAGTGCTCGGCGCCACTTATTTGCTTGGTTGTTTTTGTCAGATATGTCTTTGATTTACTTCGAACTCTGCTCGACTATTCTGACAGTTCGTCCCACGTCAGCCATAGCGCAATCACATGCAATGCTACACACACACGGATTTCAGATAGACAGATATTCTTTAACATTACGGACACTACTTTTCATAAAACGTTTTCCACTCCACGACGAGACGATACATCAACAAGAATGTAGTATGAGGACAAGAAAACAGTGTTTATTGCAATGTTGAAATTACTGATTTTTTATTCGTTAATGACACTCGTTTCACATAGTTCAAAGCATCTTCATATTGGTCGAAAAATGTTGGTAAGTATGTTGTGGATACCGATCATGAAACTTCCGCAAAAATAAAATGTCCTCGTCATGTACTAGAAAAAATAATCGCGTCACGTATAAAAATTGTAGCACCCGATAACCTCGCCGAGACGCGTAGTTTCTCATCTTCCGTGTATTCAGAGGACAAAACCACGCGTTTTGTCCAGTGAATACAAGGAAGATCAGAATGGGGTCTAATATCCATTACTTAAGAGATATGAACTGCTTTTGTCAGTAAAAGAGATGTGTTTCACAACAGGCAATTTGAAAAACTGCTCATAGCTAGAAATTTTTCTTCTTCATGTCCATACTATCATGTTTTTCGGTGGAATTCTGGTTCACCCTGTATATTCTGCTTAAATGCAAACTGCTGAGAGATCCAGCTCTAAAGCTGGTCGGTGTTCCCACCTGATGAAGTAAAACAGACAAATATTTCGGTGTCATTCTTGACAGAATTTCTTAGCTCTTGTTACGTTACTACGGAATAAGAAAAGTTATGCAAAAATATCTGCGTTCAATTTATATGACGATGCCATTTTGACAGCAACGCTGAACTTCATCACAGGCCAATTGAGCTCGAAATTACGAAGTGAACACGTAGCAGTTAAATTGCGTTACATCCACTGAGGAATTTTACTCAGGCTGACGGGAGCTTTTAGTACAGCGCCTCTCGAAACACTCCTGGTCTTGACAGGGTTTTGCCCAGCTGACATGCCATTGCTTGCGCAGAGGTGATCCGGTGAAAGTACAAGTCTTGACTAGGCAGAACGTCGCTGACAAAGGCAGTTAAAATGTTGGATGATTCCCGAATGTCGAATCAAACCATTTTCAGCTGTCTAAATTTCTATTTGCTATTTTAATGAGTAACCAGTTTCGACGTTACAGTAGGCAAACTTCAGGCCCATTGACCGACGTGTAGGTCATTAGTATACTGATTGTAGCGATATACACTAGGATGGCATAAGACATGGGATAGCGACACGCACACTTACAGGTGTCGGTAGCATCGCGTACACACGATGTAAAAGGAGCGGTGCATTCACTGACGGATCTGTCATTCGTACTCAGGTGATTCAGATGAACAGGTCTCCGACTGAATTACGGCCACAGCACGGGAATTAACATAGTTTCGGCAATTAAGGGACGCGTAATGGTGCTTGGAGGCAGACACATGTGACATTCCCTTTGGTAAATAGTAAGACCCCACCGAGCCACTGATCCAGGTTGTGAACAAGGCACTGTGTAAGCTGGTGGTGGCTAAATATTGGTGTAGACTGTGTTTACATCGAACAAACTGTGTCGTTTACTGGAAACGGTTTTTTTTCCGCTGCTTGGAGACCATTTGCAGCCATTCTTTATGTTTCCAAAAAAGGGTCGAATTTTTATCGATGACAATGCGCCCTGTCACCGGCTAGAGAGGTATCACGGTTCAGAACTTCCAGCGACTTGCGAATTCATGCCACGTGAAATTCCGGGCAAAGGAAGCTCAGACACGATACCAGAAGGTTTCCTATGACTTCTTTCACTTCATGTAGTGTATACTGTAAGCAGGCTGTTTAGGTTTTTATGTTGGTAACGCCACGTAGCGCTCTGTATGAAAATCACTGACTGTGCTGTGTGCAGTCTGCGGCTGATTTGCATTGTTGGAATAGTCGCTATTGTAGTGTTGGGCAGCTGGATGTGAACAGCGCGTAGCGTTGCGCAGTTGGAGGTGAGCCGCCAGCAGTGGTGGAAGTGAGGAGGGAGATGGCAGAATAAGTAAAGAGAGAAATGTCTGACTACGCTCAGTTCTCCTCAGCTGTATGAAAATCAAGTAACGTAACAGTGACTCATTTAAAATTTTCAAAAAGGTACGTTTCAATGGTTGTAGTGATTAGTTATGTTTCGCTTTCTTGAATGGTTGAGTTCAGTTCAGAGCACTGGCGCAGCAGTTGTTCCAGGAATACCTTGACATAATTCATGTGTAAAATGCCAATACTGCTCAGAGTGGCCTAATTTTCTTTTTTAGTGTTAAGGGATTAAGCGGTGGGTTCTTAGGATGCATTATTCAAGCTGTAAAGATTTATTCAAACTCGAGTAATGATCGTATGAACACATACTTTAATATTTGTCACAATAAAAATTAGTGTTATACAACCCGCACATTAGGTAAGAAGACTGCAGGTTTAACTGATGTTCTACATTAGTTAAATTTTAATTACCTTACAAAATCCTAGACCACCATCACTGTGCAATACAAGCAGCTTTAGTACCATAGAGATCTAGGATTTCATCTCTAAATGTATTGTGCAAAGTATTAGCATGTAAGGTGCAGATACTTTGGGAGTTGTGAGGTATCAAATAAACAGAACATTAATAGCCCTAGAAATTAAATTTTGATGAACAAGATTCATTTCCGAGTGATGTCTACTAATCCCCATTTTCCTCAATACTGTTTTATACAAGTTTATTTGCGTGGCCATTGTTTTATACAAATCACACGTATTGTCAGCACCTTACAGTGATTCCTTTCTACTAGGCCTTCAGCAGTCAGCAGGGCTCCGTGCATGCCAAAGCTGACGCCGCACACACGTGGCTTAGTCCTGTAAGCATTTGCTGTACACTTTATTTCTCTACAACTCCTTACCTGACTCTTCGGGTAATATTATGTTATCCATGTATATGGATGATTCGTATATCTGCATTATATACACATTTTGTAACTGTTCTTGATGCTTTCGGTTTTTGTATTTTAGTACCGATATTACTATCCCAGATTCAGAATCTAAAACTACAATAAACTGTCGTTTCAGCGATTGACTGCTATCCTTCTTTACACTAGAATTTGAACGTTTGTTGATTTCACTTTTACGTTATTGTACTTAAATTAACCCTTTGTTGGCTGTTGGCACTTCTAAATACGAGCACTGTCGATCCTTGCCAGCCGGTGGGGCCGAGCGGTTCTAGGCGCTTCAATGTGGAACCGCGCGACCGCTACGGTCGCAGGTTCGAATCCTGCCTCGGGCATGGATGTGTGTGATGTCCTTAGGTTAGTTTAAGTAGTTCTAAGTTCTAGGGAACTGATGACCTCAGAAGTTAAGTCCCATAGAGCTCACAGCCATTTTTTTATCCTTGTTTATTCTGATTGCACTCATAGTTTCCACACACTGAGCTGATGGTAAGTTTATGTACAAGTTTATGTTTAGCTAGAAACACTTCACTGTCTTCTACCTTGCGTTTTCTAGTCAAAGAGTTTATTTGTATAATCTCTGGTGACAGCTGAAGCTATTTCTTTTGTTCACTGTCACAAAATTGTCTGCAATTTCTGTGTTTACTAGCATAGAAATGATGATTGTGAGGCTCGTGCAGCTCGTTTGTTAAATCTGTAGTTTTTATTTGCGTAATAAACCGAAAACTGTGTGGTACCTTTGAGTATCGTCTGGCCGTGTGTGCATTTTCAGTGTACTGCCACACGAGTGTGGTTCGTCGCCTTCTTTGATATTCTTCGCTGTTTTTTACTAGCGTTGTCGATCTAGCAGCGTAATGGTGAAGCTCCTTTTAGTCCAAGGACGTTTCTCATTTTCCTAAATGTACCGATTTTTGGACACTGGCAATGGTTACAGATGACGATATTGTTGCAGATCTTCTAAAAGATTTGCCAGACGATAATGATGTTACGAAATCAGGGCATGATGATGACAATGGTACTGAAGCAAATAATGTTAATAATAGTGCAGGTTTATCAGGTTTATATTTTGACGAGAATTTTGGAAAAGCTTCAGATTTTCATGCAATTATTGTAGAAAGTCGACCATAGGAGCTCGAAATCAGTTTACTTGAATCTGTAGGGAAATGTGAAAAACAAAGGATAAATGACTGCTTACATGAAAATCGTCTCAAAAGAAGAAAGATATTGTACGTTAAAACTGATAGAAGCTGAAGGAAACCTAGATAACTGAGTTGTTTTCCTGAAAGGAAGAAACTGGATGAAAAAAATACAACACAACGAAGCCTGTAATGCGCGGTGGCCAGCTGTGGCCGTACTGCAGACCTGATATCTAAATTCTTGTCATTGACTCTTAGTAACAGACAAATGAAGCACTGGAAACGCAATCTGAAAATTGTATGATAGGGTTGTTTTAGGTTTTTCAAAGAAGTTTTGGGACAAATGCAAGAGACAGGTCTATGATAACGTTTCCACTTAGTTTTTCGTGCATGGAGGGCAAAAGTAGAAAAACATTTGGTTGCTAGCATAATGAAGATAAATACCAAGAGTTTGCCTTTAGGCTTTTCACTTTGTAAGGGAACGAAAAAACGTGACTTTCATTACACGATGTCATCCTCTGGAGTTGGTGTTGAAAGAGAGCAAAATAGTGAATGTGGCTTGCAATAACCACGGATGGGGAAGCTGGAGGACGGCATTAAAACCGACATTCAGTGTAGTAAAGGACTACAGTTGAAATATGGGATTTGTTATCTATGCTGAGATACTCAGATCTGCTTATGTGCTGGGAAGAAGATCCAAACCATATTTGGAACTTGTTATGAACTGTACTGCAAGCTACATAGAAAGATTCCCACGTCTGGAGTTAAGGAGAAAAATGAGTTTAGGAGAAAAGTTGCTCATTGACTGAGAGGACATATGAAAAAAAAGCATATTAGTCCCGGAGCTGCAAGCCAATGTCTGACAGGCAGTATTATACGGAAGAAAAGTAATAAGTTAGTCCCAAAGGGCGTAAAATTAGGAAAAAAATCTTGTTGCTTTTACTGCAAACAGAGGGAAATTTGATGTATGTAGTAAAAGAAAATTTCAATCTGGACCAAATACAAAATGTTTATTTAGAGAGTATTTCTCTGCTGAACTGGAAAAAAACTGAAACTTCCTGGCAGATTAAAACTGTGTGCCCGACCGAGACTCGAACTCGGGAGTTCGAGTCTCGGTCGGGCATACAGTTTTAATCTGCCAGGAAGTTTCATATCAGCGCACACTCCGCTGCAGAGTGAAAATCTCACTCTGGAAACATCCCCCAGGCTGTGGCTAAGCCATGTCTCCGCAGTATCCTTTCTTTCAGGAGTGCTAGTTCTGCAAGTTTCGCAGGAGAGCTTCTGTAAAGTTTGGAAGGTAGGAGACAAGATACTGGCAGAAGTAAAGCTGTAGGACCGGGCGTGAGTCGTGCTTCGGTAGCACAGATGGTAGAGCACTTGCCCGCGAAAGGCAAAGGTCCCGAGTTCGAGTCTCGGTCGGGCACACAGTTTTAATCTGCCAGGAAGTTTCATATCAGCGCACACTCCGCTGCAGAGTGAAAATCTCATTCTGGAAAAAAACTGTTTTTGTTAAACTGCAGTCAGTACCTTCTAACATTCGCTGATTTCTAGTGTCAGTGCATTACAATACATAATGATTAGTCTCCGTTGGTCAATCGTGGACAGGGGACATCAGCTAGTCAAGTAATTGTCAGTGTCAATAAAACTCACCAACAGCCGAGTAACTTAAGATATTATTTTACCTTATTGTCGAGGCTACCAGTTGCAGCATCTCATTATGTCATCTTCAGGCCCGCTGCGTAATAAAGTGATATACATGTAGAATATAAGTGTCTACAAAGCAAGCTTACAGAGAGTGACGGTTAATCCTAATAGCGCTTAAAGCTTAAAAATGAAAGTAGTGGCGTTAAACCAAATCTCTGCGTACATTCAGCGCAACGGGCTAAAACATTTGTATATATTTGTTAGTAGCGTTAAACCAAATCTCCGTACACATCCAGCACAAAAGACTAAAACATGTGTACATATTTGTTAGCCATAAAAGTATTTAACACCACGGATTTATAAGAGAACCTGTAAATACACTAAAAAGATCAGAACTAGACAGTATAAAATCAAGAGCTCTGTAGAAACTGCCAGGGGCGGTGTTGCCCAACGAGTGCTCTGTCTCGTCAGCTGAAACTTGAATTTACGCGCGCGACGTCCCGATTGGCTAACTTCAATGCTAAATAACTCGGAAACGGAGCAACGTATCGAATTTCTTTCTTAACATTTATGTCTCAGTACAACCTGCCCTGTAACATCCCTACAAGCATTTCACACATTTTCTGACCACCCTGTATATATAAGAAATCTTATAAAACTCTTGTAATGAGGAAACCGCTAGTATACGTGAGAACTAATCTTCATTTAAAGTAAAGTGTCACACAGTAATCCATGAAGTTCAATAGTACGCATATTTACAGTCTTGGCACTATCACAAATGGTGATATAATTAGTTGTTACAGCATGAAAGAAATTAATAATAATAAAGAGAAAAATAGCACGCAAACAGAACTCTAAGAATATTCACAAATATCTTGTGGGCCTAGGTTATACAGCAAATCAATATAAAAAGATATGATTTGGTTTCATTTATATCACTTAACAGGTCGGCATCACCACAGTGAAACAGACCAACAAGGATCTCAAATGCTACTTAACCAAGGCGAGGCCTCTAAGCTCTCATCCGATAATGTCATAGTATTTCCCCGGGAGTGTAAGCAAATACCCTAACAATCTATCTATAGATGACGAGCGCAGCTAAATAATAAGACGCAGCAAGTTGTGTCGCGACAGGCAACATGGATATGGAAAAAGACCACTATATCATAATGGTTAAAGCCCACAAAGTGAGTAACATCATCCAACTCCATGAACACTAAAACCCGTCTCTACTAAGAACATCGTTACATTCCCCCTAAGCTGTGTGCAGCAGTAACGACAACGCTGGCACGCTGATAAATTATCTGGGTCTTAATCATAATCGTATGATGCAGTCAAGATGTACAGAATACCCACAAGTGAACTGGGGAATGTGTCAGTTTGGATCTAGAAATGCAACTGCTGAACTGAAAACTGTTGTTGGGCCAGACAGAATTGAAAAGTACCACTTCCGTAAAACAGTACAAGGTGTACAACTTGGCCTCCGCCGTTTTTTTCCCCAACATTTGAGGCTTTAATGAAACAAACAGGTTTCACATGTATCATTAAAAGTATTTTCCATCGCTGGCCACTACTTTCTCCCATCTTTCGGGCAGTGTACGAGTCCCGCGTCGAAAAAATTGTTCATTTTTTGAAGCGATCCACGAATCGATCCAATTTGTGACTTCGTCATGAGATCGGAAGTGCTGGTCAGCCAGGCCATGGGCCATTGATCTAAACAGGTGATAGTCAGAGGGAGCAATGTCTGGAGAATACGGCGGGTGGGGAAGGACTTTCGATCTTAACGTTTATAAGTACGTTTTGACCTCTTTTGCAAGGTGGGGTCGAGCGTTCTCTTGCTGCAAAATCATTTTATCGTGCCTCTCGCTGTATTGCGGCCGTTTGTCTTTTAATGCTCTATTCAAACGCATTAATTGTGCCTGTCATTGTTTCACTAGGTTTTAACACCTCATAATACACCACGCCGAGCTGGTCCCACCAAATGCAGAGCATGATCTTGGAGCCGTGAATATTCGGTTTGGCTGTCGACGTGGAAGCATGGCCGGGATATCCCCATGATTTTTCGCGTTTAGGGCTATCGTAATGAACCCATTTTTCGTCCCCAGTCACAACGTGATGCACAAATCCCTTCCGTTTTTGCCTGTGAAGCAACTGTTCGCAAGCACACACACGCCGTTCAACGTCTCTTGGTTACAGCTCACACGGGACCCAAGTTCCTTCTTTCTGAATCATGCGCACAGCCTTGCGATGTTTTGGAATGGCTTGCTGTGTCACTCCCACTAATTGTGTCAATTCTTCTTGAGTTTGACGCGAGTCTTCACTCAGCAATGTCTCCAATTCTGCATCTTCGAAAACATTCTCTCTTCCACCACTATGCTGGTCTACGACGTTAAAATCACCGTTCTTGAAGCGTTGAAACCACTCAAGACACGTTCATTCACCTGTAGCGTCCTTACCATACGTACATGAGAGCATTCGATGAGACTCAGCCGCTGTTTTCTTCATACTGAAACGAAACAGTAACACTTCCCGCAAATGACAAGAACTAGGCTCGTAAACTGACATTTTCAATCAAGAACAACTTTATGATGCAGACAACACGAATCGACTAATGTTTGAATGAGGTTATGTTGACCGAGGTCCAAGCTAACTGCCTGACGTCTGCGATCTGTTTCTTTCGACCGATACTTACCGTTGTCGCCACCTGACGGCAATCGGCGGAAGCAAAGTTGTACACCCTGTAAAAGATAAAATTAAAATTGTTACACTGTTAACCATGGAAAAAACACGAAAATATTTAAGTTTTTAATAGTTCAGGGTTAAGAAAAAAATGATTCTAACACAGATTTTGTTGCTGGTAACGAGTGGGATAACCGGCTCCATAATTGGTCGCGACCTGTGCCCCTCGAAGCAGGTAATTTGTTACCGGCCGCACGCCGTGGAGAGCAGCCGGCGTGGACCGCAGGCGGGTGCTTGGCGGCGGTGCGTCGCGGCGGGCCATTGTGTGGAGCCGCCACTGGAGGAGCAGAGCGCTCTCAGCGCCCCTGCCGGCCTCGTTATGAGGCTCGCAGCGCGACCGCCCCACTGCCTCCGGGACCAGCACTGGCGACCCGGCCGACCGCGCATCACCCACCACACTCCCGTCGTTCTCGTGGCACGCTCGGGGAAACTCTGACCAATGCAACTACGACACTATGAAGTGATCTTATGACGTGTAGTACATTCTTGGATATAATGGTGATATATATTTCAGCGCAAACGTTCAAAGTAAGACGGAGTAACGCAATCTATATACCGTATGCAGGATGTACCGAGAGTAAGTGCAGACACGAAACGCCCTGGCAGAATAAAACTGTGTGCCGGACTGAGACTCGAACTCGGGACGTTTGCCTTTCGCGGGCAAGTGGTCTATCAACTGAGCTACCCAAGCACGACTCACGCCCCCTTCTCACAGCTTTACATCTGCCAGTAACTCATCTCCTACCATCGAAACTTTACAGAAGCTTTCCTGTGACTCGTGCCTGGGTAGCTCAGGTGGTAGAGCACTTGCCCACGAAAGGTAAAGGTCCCGAGTTCGAGTCTCGGTCCTGCACACAGTTTTAATCTGCCAGAAAGTTTCATATCAGCGCACACTCCGCTGCAGACTGAAAATCTCATTCTGGAAGTGCAGACATATTTACATGTGCTACCTTAACAGCTATACACCCCAGTGCGCTGCTTTTTTTTCTGCGTCGGACAGACTTCCCACAAAAACGTCACGACCTGAAGTTTTCTTCTTGGTCGTACGCCTGTCGGTACAGACTCACCGTTTTGCGTCCACGCGTCAGCACTTTAAAAACTCACCTGCTGAAGAGGGGGAAATAAGGATTGATGCCGGCCGGAATGGCCGAGCGGCTCTAAACGCTACAGTCTGGAGCCGCGCGACCGCTACGGTCGCAGGTTCGAATCCTGCCTCGGGCATGGATGTGTGTGATGTCCTTAGGTTAGTTAGATTTAAGTACTTCTGAGATCTAGGGGACTGATGACCTCAGAAGTTAAATCCCATTGTGCTCAGAGCCATTAATTTATTTTTTATTTTGTTTCATTATTTTTTGAAGCATTAATCTCTTGTCCTTAGGTTAGTTAGATTTAAGTACTTCTGAGATCAAGGGGACTGATGACCTCAGAAGTTAAATCCCATAGTGCTCAGAGACATTAATTTATTTTTTATTTTGTTTTATTATTTTTTGAAGCATTAATCTCTTGCCACACATACTTGGAGATACTAACCAACCTAAAAAAATTGCTATAATTAATAGTGTGCAAATGGCGTAACCACTGAGCTATTATTGCTCAGTACACCTTCCTCAGTCACCAATATAAATAATAGCATTAATCGAAGTTTCAGTTTGTACAAGGTGAAGAAAAACTCGCACGCTCTGACTTTCCAGCGCAAATCCTCAAGTAGTAGCAATACAAAAAGTCTGTCCCAAAATTTTGTACTGCGCATGTTTCGGGCAGTAAATGGACGTTAAAGATTGACAGTCTGACAACAATGTAATCACATGTATGGTAACTACTTCTGCTCGCAGTACTGCTGTGCAATTGGTGCACTGGACAAAATTTTGAGTTAACAAGTAGGAGGTCGTGGGTTCGATTCCGGGCGGAAGCGTATTTGTATTTATTTACTAAATATAGTCAGCACGGTACAGTATCTGGCGTCTTAAACGTTATTCAGTGATTACTGTGGGTCTTCTGAGAAACATTTGCACTTAATACTATAAGTAAAGTGCAATCTTTTTCATTGCTCACCCTTTAAAAAAGCCTTTTGCACGTCGTGGATGCGAATTGTTTCACACCACTGCATCTAATCCACTGAAGAGCAAAAGGAAATGGTACACCTGCCTAATATCCTGTACGGCCCCCGCGAGCACGCACAAGTGCCGCAACACGACGTGGCGTGGACTCAACTGACGTCTGATGTAGTGCTGGGGTGGGGGTGGGGTTGGGGGGGGGGGGGAAATTGACACCGTGAATCCTGCAAGGCTGTTCATAATTCCGTTACTGTACGAGGGGGTGGAGATTTCTGCTGAACAGTACACTGCAAGGAATCCCAGATATGCTCAGCAATGTTCATGTCTGAGGAGTTTCGTGGCCAGCAGAAATGTTTAAAAGCAGAACAGTGTTACTGGAGCCACTCTGTAGCAATTATGCACGCGTTGGGTGCCGCATTGTCCTGCTGGAATTGCCCAAGTCAGTCGCAATACGTAATGGACATGAATGAATGCAGGTGATCAGACAGGATGCTTATGTACGTGTCACCAGTCAGAGTCGTATCTAGACGTATCAGGGGTCCCATATCACTCCAACTGCACACACCCCACGCCATTACAGAGCATTCACCAGCTTGAACAATCTCCCCTGGTCACATGCAAGGTCCATGCATTCACGAGGTTGTCTCCATATCCGTCCATGTAAAGCTTTGAGTCGAGCACTCATCAACGGTGTGCGAGTGGGTCTTCGGCTCCGAAAACCCATATCGATTAAGTTTCGTTGAATGGTTCGCACGCTCACACTTGCTGATGGCCCAGAATTGAAATCTGCAGCAGCTTGCGGCAAGGCTGCACTCCTGTCACGTTGAACGATGCTCTTCAGTCGTCGTTGGTCCCTTTCTTGCAAGATCGTTTTCCAGCCTTTAAGATGTCCGAGACTTGATGTTTTACCGGATTCCTGATAATCACGGCACACTCGTGGAGTGCTCGTACGGGAAAATCCCCACTTCAATGCTACCTCGGTGATACTGTATCCCATCGCTCGTGCACCGACTATAAAACCACGTTCAAACTCACTTACTTCTAGATAACCTGACATTGTAGCAGCACTGACCGATCTAACAACTGCGCCAGACACTTGATATCTTATACAATCGTCGGCGACCGCAGCGCCGTATTCTGCCTGTTTACATATATCTCCATTTTGATAATCATGCCTAGACAAGTTTCTCTGGCGCCTCAGTGTAGATTCCAAACCTGTTTTCTGTGTAACCTCCCCCAATGATCCCATCTACTAGCACCAACTATTGCTCTTGCCATGTACAGCTCCATTACATTTCGTTGGGGCCTTACGTTACCATTGGGGCTAGCAACGTGCTTTGCAAATAATTTCCAAATTCAGTAACCATTTTTGTGTATTATCACCAAGGAACCACTAATTATGCCCTTCAACACTGAGTTTGATAAGCCCATGCTGTTTAATGAGTATCTCTATGTGTTACGATTATTATTACTGCTATCATTATTACCATCATCGATGGAAATATTCTAACATCACTTCCATTACAGTGAGACAAACAGTGTATTTCGAAAACTAACATTTCACAATTAGCAACGTCAGGATGAATCATGCAGGACAAGAGCCGTAATAAGGGTGATGTGCTTTGGTGGAACAGCCCGTTGCGACAGGGATTAGTTGCTTGCGGAGTGACAGATTCTATGTACATTCCTACACATATCAAATTTCTATCTTGTGTTATTCTGATGCAGTGTACCAGATGTATGGCATGCACAAACAGTGGGTATGTGGATATGCTTCTGGTCCTTTGTGCATCCTATAACTGGGATGGTGTTGCTGCTCGTGAATATGCTACGAGATGTCCTGGTCGACATCATCCACATAAAAATATGTTTCGTCGTCCGGAGCTTCGGCCTCAGCTCTCTCCTTGCACCATCGCATCACATTGGTCGTCCGGGGGTCGTCGTACTTCAGCTTCTGAGGAACCTTTTCTGGAGGCTGTACCCCAGCGAAGTAAAATTTGCGTAGCAAGGCAGCTGTGTGTCTTGCAGCGCACAGTAGTTGACGTGCTACTCCTGCATGAGCTGCCCCCTACCATTATTTTTTCACGCAACATCTCCATCCTGCAGACCGTCGTCTACGAATGCAGTACTGTGAATGGTTCCGTAAGTGTGATTACGGTGTTGCCAGGTTGTCAGTCTTTAACGTTCATTTACTGCCGGAAATATGTGCAGGACGAAATTTTGAGATACAAAGTTTTGTTTTGCTAGTTCGTGAGTAATCACGCTGCAAAGACCGAGTGCGCGAAATTCTGTTAATCCTGTATAGGTGAACATTATACTGTTTGGTTCTGATTCAAAAATGGAAAGTAATTATCGTTGTTAGTGTTGTCTTCGATTATATGGAGTAAGAAGCATCTACATGTACCGGCTCACGTGGGAATTCCACAGCAGCAGAATCATGACTTATGGAGCCTTCGATTTATCATTTGGAGATATTGCTGCTCAGATTGGTCCGGATCTCATGACCGTCGTCCGAATACGGAATTGAAGGGTTCCGTGAGGTCGTGTGGGATCTCAACGCTGCCCTGGCGACTGGCGCCTGGGGCAGCGCCATGTTGTTCCCCAAGACGTAAAGAATCGAACATGCAAGTCGTGTATCTTGAGGTAAGAAGTGGGAAGGGTTGCAGCAAAATAACTATCCTCATAGGTAGGCGTTTGCCTCGGTCACTTACAAGGGGCGTCACGGAATCAAGTTCAACATTGTCATACAGACCTAACACTTGCCCTGATGGAACCCACTGCCAATTGGTATCTGGAATTTAGATAACAAACGAAACCTCTCTGATGTGTCGTACTTTCGAGGCCTTCGTGACGTTAACTTTGAACGAGATAACACAAGACCAAATGTTGCCCATGCTGTCCTGAGCTGCCTAGATACATAGAGCGTTTGGGTACCCTGACTATCGTGTTGTCCAGATCCCTCATCCAGTGGCTATCCACTCCTCTGCAAAGCTTAAGGCTGAGAGAGATGTGGTAATGTGACATATTAACATCTCTGTGGAAATATGTGGGACCATGTCTCACCAGAGATGTCCACGTTGTGCACAGAATGCTGGAAGCCACATGCCGTGAGATCACCGCAACGGAGCTGGCCCTGCAAGAGGAGGCAGTTGAAGGAACGAGAAAAGACGGTGTGTGAGAGTCAGTGAGCAGCTTCGTTGCAACATGGTCCAAAACAACATGTGGATAACTCCACACAGGGAAGAACCATCGCCAAACTAGAAGAAGGGCGAAGTGAGACGAGTACAACCCAGCAGCTTGGTATTGCTCACAGCACTGTTTCATGTGCTTGGGGAGCCTTCTCGACCGCAGGCTCTGCTGCCCGAAGGAGAGGAGGCGGTAGATCGTTGTCAACTACGGCAGCGTATGTCCACTGTACTGTGCAACAGGCAAGAAGAGGCACAGGTCCAACGGAGGGCGCAATTTCAACCACATTTAACAGGACTTCAAGGCATGAAATCTGATGCTCCACATTGTAGCGAGAACAGCATGGGGCAGCTGTTTGCCCAACGATCAGTGCGTAGTGTTCCGTTCACATCCGCACGTCTGTGGCACCGTTTGCCATGGTGCAGAGAGCATAGAGGCTGTACCAACTACGTGTGGGGCTGATACCTCTCCTCAGATGAGAACAGATTCAGTCTGAGTAGTAAGTCTCGAAGTACCCTAGATTAGATTAGTACTTGTTCCATAGATCATGGATACGACACTTCGTAATTAAGTGGAAAGTGTCAGGTCAATAAAAGGTGTCTATCTGAGATATTGCATTACACAAAATATTACATGACACTTAATTTTTTATTTTTTATTTTTTTGGGCGGGGGTGGGGAAATTACCCCCTTACTATACCCAAAAATTCATATAATGAGTAGAAGGAGTTTCCATCCAGAAATTCTTTTAATTTCCTTTTAAATGCTATATGGCTATCTGTCAGACTTTTGATGTTTATTAGGTAAGTGACCGAAGACTTTTGTGGCGGCATAATTGACCCCCCCTCTGAGCCAAAGTTAGATTTGACCTTGAGTAGTGAAGATCATCCTTTCTCCTATGTAGTAGTCGTAGATCCCCTAGCTCTTTAAATAAGTGTCTGCAGGATGATCTTGGATGAGCTTAAGCAATTACTCTGATTACACGCTTTAGTGCAAAGGACACTCTTTTACTCAATGATGAGTTATCCCAGAATATGATGCCATACGAAAGCAGAGAGTGAAAATAGGCGTGGTAAGCTAATTTACTGAGATGTATGTCACCAAAATTTGCAATGACTCTAACAGCATAAGTAGCTGAACTCGAACGTTTCAGCAAATTCTCAGTGTGTTTTTTCCAGTTCAACCCCTCATCAATGCATACACCTAGAAATTTCGAATATTCTACCTAGCTAATGCTTGCTGATCGAAGTCTATATTTATTAATGGTGTCATTCCATTTACTGTGTGGAACTGTACATACTGAGTTTTGTCAAAGTTTAATGAGAACCCATTTGCAGAGAACCACCTAATGATTTTCTGAAAAACATCGTTTACAATTTCTTCAGTCGATTCTTGTCTGTTGGGTGTGATAGCTATACTTTTATCATCGGCAAAAAGTACCAGCTTTGCATCTTCGTGAATATAGAATGGCAAGTCATTAATATACACTGCTGGCCACCGTAAATGCAACACCAAGAAAGACAAGAGGTAGCACAACAAGATTTATTTTGTGGATAACATGTTGACCAAGTATCAAATGATTACGTTTACAGACATCTGTGACATGTGGTTCCTGCCAGAATCAGTAGCCAGAGTAGCCGCCATTGTTGGAGATCACCGCTGCCACACGTCTCGGCATTCAGTCTAAGAGACGTTGGATGTGTTCCTGGGGTACAGCAGCCCAAGCAGCTTCCACACGTTGCCAAAGATCATCTGGTGTGGCAGCTGGGGATGTAATCTGGGTCACTCGTTGGGCAACCATGGACCACATGTTTTCTATCGGCGAAAGACCCGGAGAGCGAGCCAGCCAGGGAAACAATTCAATCTGGTTATTGACGAAGAACCTTTGGACAATGCGTGCCACGTGTGGTCGCGCATTATCCTGTTGAAATATGGCTGTGGCCGATCCCTGAAAGTAAGGAAGGACAACTGGCTCCAGCACCTCGGATATGTAGCGCCGGCTATTTAAAGTACTGGCAATGCTTACTAGAGGCGTGCGAGAGTAATATCCAATACCGCCCCATACCATAATACCCGGTGCAAGACCAGTGTGGCGGTTCATAACGCAGCTGTCAAGCATCCTCTCTCCACGGTGTCTCCACACTCGAATCTGACCATCATGGTGCTGCAGACAGAAGCGTGCCTCGTCAGTAAAGACAACGTCATTCCATTCTGCCGTCCACATCCGTCTGTCATTACACCATTGGCGACGGAGACGTCTGTGGTTCTGCGTCAGTGGTAGACGAAGCAATGGACGTCTTGCGGACAGACCACTCTGCTGTAAACGGCGTCGAATGGTACGCGCAGACACTGGATGATGCGTTACAGACGCAATGTGCTGTGCTATGTTTCGGGATGTCACTGAGCGATCCGTCACTGCCATGCGCACAATTTGCCTATCAGCACGTGCAGTGGTTCACCGAGGTGAATGCAATCGACCACGTCGGTCCGTCGTACCCTCCTGCATCCAACGGTCACATATCTGCATTACAGTTGTTTGGTTTCGTCCAACACGACTAGCGATTTCTCTGTATGATAATCCACAATCTCGGTAAGCCACTATCCTTCCTCTGTCGAACTCGGATACTTGATCAAACGATGTTCGCTGTTGTCTACGAGGCATAACTGATCGTCTTGTGAAACAACCACAAGGTAAACACACGTGCCGAACGTACACTCGTCGAAATCGCCAAGCCTTAAATGGCGCTATGAGGTGGCGCCACAGGCGCGCGTGATGTGCGTCTGCGCTGAAATTCTAATTAGTTGCATATCTCATCGCTGCAAACCCATGGTGTAAATATCACTTGATTCGAATGCTTCCTTCAGGGCGTTGCATTTACGGTGGCCAGCAGCGTATATTTAGAACAGCAGTGGACCCAAGACCGAACCATGCGGCACCCCATTCTTGATTGTTCACGTGAACTGCTTCCAGTTAGATATGAATTAAACCATTTGAGCGCTGTCCCATTTATACTACTGTACTTGAGCTTATCTAGAAGTACAGTAAAAGGTGAGAACACATAATGTCCAAAGAACATTGTCGAATATGGTCTTTTCTGTGGTCCAGATGTTACGAGATGGGCATCCATATTGTTATATGAGTGTACTGGTCCCCAAAGGCATATTGTTATATGGGTGTATTCATCTCCTAATCTTTGAACACTATAGAATGTTATTGTGATACAGTACTCGTCCCCCATGTGCGCCATCTGAGGGATGCATTTGGTTCTGGAACTTTTATTCTGAATTTCAGTGCATGACTGTGTCGAGCTGAGCAGGTGGAAGAGCTCTTGGACTGAGGGGATACTCGGTGAAGGGGCTGTCCCGCCGGTTTTCCCAGGTTTATTCCAATAGAGCACCTATGGGATTCGTTGGGAGCACTTACTGCAATATGTCCACATGCACCAACGGCCATGTAAGAAGTTGCCAACCGCGCTGTTGGAGAAATAGAAGGCTCCAGCACACGAAGTTCTTACCAAACATATCGCCAGCATTGGAGCATCTTGCAGAGCACTGACTGCCGTCCATTATGATCACAAACCCTATGAAGAACCATGTTCCACCTTTTGTAACGTCCAGGTTAATGAATTCGATATAAATATTGTCTCTGAATAGAAGCGTCATTTCTGATGTTTCATTTTGTGATATTTCAATTATCTTGTCTACTGTAGTATGGCTGTTCTTTCTATGTGTCGTCCAAGTTACTTCGCAGCCTCATTCGTAAGTTCTGCAAATCAGCATACATACGAAGGTGGTAGAAGAAGAAGGTACAACAAGCAAACTGATCAAGAAACAGATCTGGTGCAGATTATATATTTATGAAAATAAAAATGATGGGTGGATCATGCAGCTGTTCAGATGGATGGTAGATGGGTTTAGAAAGTGTTTTACTAGCCTCTGACGGATGAGAAAAGACCAAGACTATCTTGAAAATGCATTACGGGATCAAAAGTTTCCCGATATCTATTAGTGATTACTTCTTATTTATGAGGGTTTGACTTCTGCTAGGGACCAATTATTGTATGAATGTCTGTAGAGGAATGGTATTCCAGGATTCCTGGAAAATGGAGGAGGTAGAGATGTTGGACACAGGGTTCTGGAAGAAAGCTAACGCTCTATCCCGAAGATGCTCAGTTGGATTCGCGTCGGGACTCTACACAGGGCAGTCCACTTCAGGAATGCCGCTTTCCACAAACCGTTGCCTCACAGGAGCTGCTTCGTGACAGGGCGCACTGCCAAACTGGTGCAGTCATCCTCTACGAACTGTTCCTCTACTGTACACAGTACATTCAGCGTTCCCTTAAGCACAATGAGGGGATCACAGCCTAACCGCAAAGAGCACCCCGATACTGTGACACGAGCTCCTGTGTACCCCAGTGTTGGGAAGTCACATGATGGCGGGCAATATTCTCCATACATTCACCAATCCCAAGCACTTTCGTTTGATTGTCACAGTGTTGAGTGGTACTTAAGTAAATAAATTAGTGAAATCAAAGTGAAGTAGAAATTAGAATATAAATGAAAAACTTGGTTTAGTTTAGAGAGTTACATACTGGCAAACAGCGGGCAGAACAGCGGAGCAGAAGAGACAATGACCGTGAACTCAGCAAGTTCCACATAAGCAGGCGCTGTCGATTCAGCCGTCAGGGCATCGCACGACCGGCTCATGTGTTTCTCAGTTGTCGCATGTGAGCAAAGGCCCTCGCCTACATTCCAAGAGCCAATGACCGACGTTAAGAAGATTCTTCGAGAAGCTTTTCAACGTGACACAAGAGGCAATGACTGTTCTCACGTGTTTCTCAGTCCTCAGATGTGATCAAAGGCCCTCGCTTACATTCCAAGAGCCAATGACCGACGTTAAGAAGATTCTTCGAGAAGCTTCTCAACGTGACAGAAGAGGCAATGACCATGAAGTCGTTCACCTCCAGTAAACTGAAGTGAATAAATACGCGAGACGCAGTGGGCCCGAGGGATGAGAGACGAAGAAGACGAAGGAAGAAGAGAAGAGTAGCAGTAGTTTTCAGTCAGTTTCGGTGCTGAAGACCGTCATGCAAGAAGAGACTACATTATGCACAGACGCACCAAGTCCGCCGCTGCAATGGAATAGCATGCAGCAGCTTCGGCGCCAGAAGACAGAAGTTAAAAGGTATTTGAAGTCTGATTTTTACATACCCGGGTGACTCGTGAGGACGGGAAGGAGACGGCCTCACATCAGCAGTCACCTGTGAGCTGGGATGAAGATCTGACAGCCAAAGACTGGCAAGCGGGAGTCCGTTGTTCGAGTCCGGGACACTGGCCTTCCCCGCCGCGCTGCTCCGCTGGCCGACGCACAACACACGCGGTCGCTTAGAGAAGAGAAACACTGGGACGCGACATCCGAGGTATCACCATCCCATGCACGACTTCGCTCGCAATAATTAAACGGGCCACCTCGCGCTGCACGTCTCCAGTCAGCTGGGCGAGACGGCGACACGAGATACACACTGCCACGCGTAATCAGACGCCGCCGCCGCCGCTGCCGCAGCAGAAGACTTCGCAAACGACACAGCTGCCACTCTCCGAGCCAGAACATCGAGTAAGAAACAGTTGTACAAATCTTCAATAAAAGTTATCTTATGTAAAAATGATGTTTCATTCGACCTCATACCCGAGCCAAGGAAGAACCCACCCTGCTCACATGTTGTTAAGAGAGAAAAATTAATTAATTTAGTATTTTCACCCTGACATAATGCTTTAGAATGCTCATCCTGACAATTAGCATCAAAAGAGAAAACCCAGTTACATTTAGTATCAGAACTGTTACATTTGGTGTCAGAGAAAAAAACCCTTGGCTCAATACGAGGTGTGAATGACATTCACTAAAGGTCCACAGTAAGTATCGTTTAATGTGGGAAAGGATAGAGATGTACATAGCAGTCGTAATATTTTCTTTATTTAGAAGTGTATTCTCTCTCATAATTTTAAGAGTTTGTCGAAAATATTTAAACATCCTTTTCATTCAGTGTGGTAAGATTGTGTAACTAACAGTTTGTAAAATGATGACACGAAATCGTACAAAGTCAAAGTCAGCACCACAACCGGTTTCTACTGATGAAGCTATTCTGAGCTTAGTTAATCAAATAGCACAGCTTAAAAGTGATAATAATGCATTATTTAAACAGTTGAGTGAGGTCAGGCAAACCAGTTCAATCCCTCCCTCCCTAGATTCCTCAGCAGCAGCCTTGGTAACTCCTTTTTCAGGTAAACCTGGTGAGGACATAACAGCCTTTTTTGATGATTTAGTAGCTGCTGCAAAGTTAGTATCATGGTAAGATGAACAGCTCTTACAAATGACAAAGTTAAGATTGCTAGGAGAGGCTAAAGCACACGTATTATACCATGAAGAATTACGGAATGCTCCAACATTTGAGGAATTGAAGAAAGGATTACTTGAACGTTTTCAAAAACAGAACAGCTGTAGATTTTATAGGGAAGAATTAAACACTATCTCTCAGAGGCAAAACGAGTCGTTAGAAAGCTTTGTAGATAGGATTAGAAAAGTTAATATTCACACCTATCAGTTGACAACTAGTGATGAACCAAATAAAGTTATTTTACAAGAGGCATAAGATAGATCTCTGGATACATTTTTGCGTGGGTTACCTCCTGAAACATCCCGTCGTGTCAGGGCAAAGTTTCCTAAAAATTTTGCGGAAGCTGTATCTTTGGCGACGGCTTTCGAAGAAATAGACATTGCCACCAGATACAAGGAGAAGCGAAATGTATTTTCAGCAGGAGTACGATGTTTTAGGTGCGATCGACAGGGACATATAGCAAAAACTTGCAGACAACCTAAATGCACTCATTGTCAAAGAATAGGTCACACATTCAATCAATGCAGGTCTAAGAAAGTTTTTGGAAATAGAAATCAGTTAAACTCCAACGGGAATGTCGGAACCGCCGCCAGGCATTCCCAATAAAATTTCATGACATTAAGGCGAATGTGAAGTCGGAATGCTGGTTATCTGCTACCATACAGGATAAAGAGGCAAGGATACTGGTGGATACAGGCGTAAACGTATCAATAGTAAGTAATGGATACATTGGAGAAAAGAAATATGACCCTCCAAGGTATAGATTGAGTGGAATAGGAGGAGGTACAGTGAAGTCATTAGGATGTACATCACTGATTTTCTATATTCACGGTGTACAATTTCAAGAAGATGTAGAAGTGGTAACAAAGGTAACTGACGGGTACGACGCGATCCTAGGGTTGAATTTCCTGAATAAACATCACGCTAAAATCGATCTCAGACAGCAAACTGTAGAACTTAGCGGAATAGTGTTTCAGATAGGTGACACCGCTGCAAAGGGCCCGCTGCCGCAAGATTTCCCCAACTGGAAGGCGAAATCAACTACACTGCGTGCAACGTCCTTCAAGGTTGATTCGCGGGATCAGATACCATCTGGCTCAGGAAAACTTTTCTGGATGACCGTTGATCCCGAAGTACCAACAGATACAGTGTGTCTAATAGAGCCTTTAAAGGAAAATGAGGAATTTGATGTATCACATTGTTTTGTACGTAGGAGTGTTTTACGGGTTCAAGATGTTGAGGGAGAAAGAAAAATACCGGTGCATATTGACAATTTCGGAGTGGAGGACAAAGAGTTGCATAAGGGAATATTAGTAGCTACAGTCAGTACTTTTGAAGAAGAAGATTTCATTTGATCAGATATTACTGATGGTCAGAAACCAGACGCCTATAAAACCGCATTACGCCAGAAGATTGAGCATTTAAAAGGAAATGATAGAGACACGATAGAAGCCGTTTTAGTTGAGTTCCAAGATTTATTTAATGCAGAAGGTCCACTGCCAGCAACAGATATCACACAGCATAGGATCCCAACAGGAAATAGCCCCCAGTTTATAGGAAGCCTTATAGAGTTCCGCATCACTTACAGCCAGTACTGGATGAATTTTTAGAACAGCATCTAAAAGATGGAATTATAGAATATTCTGATTCGCCTTATAATTCAAATATCGTAATTATTCCAAAGAAGTCTCCTGACGGTAAGAAACGATATAGATTTTGTTGTGACTACAGACACCTTAACAAACAAACTATCTCAGATGTTTATCCTCTTCCAAACATTACAGATATCATTGACAGTTTGGGTAACAGTAAATACCATTCAACAATCGATCTACGTAGCGGATATCATCAATTAGAAGTTGCACCTGAAGATAGGCATAAAACAGCATTTTCTACCCCTGGAGGCCACTGGCAATTTAAAAGAATGCCTTTCGGTTTGAAAAATGCACCAGCAACTTTCCAAAGACTACTCGATGGAGAATTGCGAGGACTCAAAACTCAACAATGTTGTGTATATCTAGACGATATTATTGTATTCTCCAAAGACATTAATGAACATGCTGTGCATATGCGTAATGTTTTTCAGAGACTTAGAAAAGCTAAATTAACATTAAATATGGAAAAATGTAGTTTTGCATTGACAGAGGTTACATACCTAGGGCACGTCATTAGTGAAAAAGGAATTAAAACAGATCCTCGATTAATTTCGGCAGTTAAGGACTTCCCAACACCACAACGCGTTAAGGAGGTACAAAGTTTCATTGGTCTCGCATCGTATTACCGAAAATATGTTCAAAATTTTGCTGAGATTGCCCGACCCTTAACCCAATTATTGAAAATGGGTGCAAAATTTCATTGGTCTGAAGATTGTGAATCAGCATTTCAAACCCTTAAAGATAAGTTAACACACAGTCCAGTATTAGCCTACCCAGATTATAACAAAGAATTTATTTTATCCTGTGACGCAAGTGGTCATTCAGTAGGAGTTGTTTTGAGTCAGAATATTAATGGCGCGGAACACCCTATAACCTACGCTTCGAGACAACTAACAACGGCAGAAAGAAATTATTCCACACCAGAGAAAGAATTGTTAAGTGTTATTTATGGCATCAAATACTTTAAATGCTACTCGTATGGTAGGAAATTCAAGGTTATTTCAGACCACGCAGCTTTAAAATGGTTGTTTGGATTAAAGGATCCATCTAGTCGTCTTACCCGTTGGGCTCTATGTCTTTCGGAAATGGTTCTCTAAGTTATCCATAACCCAGGCAAAAAACACACGAATGCAGATTGCCTAAGTCGGAAAATAGCACTTTTGGAAGCAACAGGCCAAGATACTGAGGACTGGAGAAAGGCACAAGATGATGATACAGAATGCAAAAAATACGCAACTCAAAAACAATTTTGCTTTGGACAACCGAAAGACGCGTAGCAGAGCGATTTTGGTGGCAAACCAGAAAGCAGGATGTTGCGCAGTACGTTCGTAATTGCATTGTGTGCGCACAACGAGCTGAGCTTTCTCGTTCAAAAATACCCTTACAGAGGCTCCCCGAGGCTTCATGTCCATTTCAAATCTGTGGACTGGATCTCTACGGGCCATTTCATAAAACACCTTCTGGTAATAAGTATGTTCTTACAATTATAGATCACTTTTCACGCTATCTAGCCATGGTGAGTCTCCCAGATCAGCAAGCAAATACAGTTGCCCAAGCTTTAGTTAACAACTGGATACTTAAATTTGGCATACCTGAAGCTATTATCACAGATCAGGGATCTAATTTTATATCTGAATTAATGAAACAGCTATGCCACTTACTAAAAATACGTAAATTACACACAACTCCGTTACACCCTCAGTGCAACGGACGCACAGAAAGAGTTCATCGGACAGTTGGCAAGATGCTTAGTTATTGTGTTAACGAACAACATTGTAATTGGGATACGTATTTACCAATAATCGTGTCGGTATACAACGCCAAAACGAATGAAGCAACTGGCATGTCACCTTATGAAGTGGTCTATGGGAGAAAAATGCCGTCCCCTTTTTATGTAATCAGGTAGAAAAACGGTAAAGTCGGAGAAACAGTAAGATATTTCAGTCGAATGATGAAGGATGTATGGAAAAACGTTCAAAAATCTAATACAAAGGCTTTGGAACGACAGGAAAGGTTAGGTAATGCCGAAGCTAAATATCCAAATTACAAAATCGGTCAGTGGGTGATGCTGTCAACCCCATACATTGCGAAAGGAAAAACGAAAAAATTTGTAACAAACTACAGAGGTCCTTATCAAATTATTGAGATCACGTCACCAGTCAACGTTAAACTGCAACTGCCCACCCGAACTACTATCGTCCACGCAAGTCGTTTAAAACCTTTTAAGGGTGCTCCGGATGTAATTCCTTCAACAATAGTGTCTGCTTTTCCGAAGGGTAGAGGAAGTTCCCAAAAAGAAAAAAGACTGGTCACGCCAGCACAACATACAGACATGGCACCATACAATCTTCGACTAAGGGTGCGAATGTCCTAGTTGAATCATAGTAGACTGTGGATAGTATACAAATGTAAATAATTAATACATGATAATGGTTTATTTTTTAAGAAAGAAAAGTTGAACGTAGAAACTTGTAGATCTTGTGGTTAACAATGTATTCCTTCTTTTATTTGTTTTTGTTTTTACTATGTAAAACCATGTTGTTTGCTTTTCGCAGAAAACGCCATGGAAGCATTTCCTACATAAAACCTATCCTACCTCAATTACTCCCTTGACAGTTCCCTTCTGAAGTCATTAGATATGTTCATAATCTCACAGCAAGGCAACATTGATGCCAATGTTATGATGCAACATGTCTTAAAATTAAAAGGTGAACACAAAACTAAAATTACAATGCTAGGAACGGGTATATCTGGAACCTTTGTGTTGGTGTTTCTGCGTTGTACAGTTTTCTTTTATTTAAGACGAAAAAATAAGCCAAAAAATAATATACCACTTCATCAAATCCCTGTTAACTGGATACCACACTCTTAACTGGAGTACTTCAGTGGTTACTTTTGACCATTACTGTACTAATTTTGTTTATTGTACTTCACTCTTTACTAAACAGTCTTATGTTAAAGTAAACAATACTGTAGAATAGATATTCTTGCATTAATATAGGGTAGATAAAACAGGTGTTGTTATGTAACTTTCTAAGTGAATAATCTATTTTTGTTTATTCATTGTCATCAAGATTTGTTACACTTATTACAACGATTTATGTGTGCATTATGTGATTCATGACCTTACAGTGCTTTAGTAAAGTGATAAAGTATTTTCAAAATACTTAATGTGAAGCGTGTGTAATCTTCTAAGTTGACAGTTTTCATTGCTTGTGTCAGTGCTTTTGCCGTGTGAAGAGTGGAGGAATGTTGAGTGGTTAATTTGAGGGCGAATTTCTTCGAAGGGTGGAGGAATTTTGAGTGGTACTTAAGTAAATAAATTAGTGAAATCAAAGGGAAGTAGAAATTAGAATATAAATGAAAAACTTGGTTTAGTTTAGAGAGTTACATACTGGCAACCAGCGGGCAGAACAGCGGAGCAGAAGAGACAATGACCATGAAGTCAGCAAGTTCCACACAAACGGGCGCTGTCGATTCAGCCGTCAGGGTATCGCTCGACCGGCTCATGTGTTTCTCAGTTGACGCAGTGGGCCCGAGGGACGAGAGACGAAGAAGACGAAGGAAGAAGAGAAGAGTAGCAGTAGTTTTCAGTCAGTTTCGGTGCTGAAGACCGTCATGCAAGAAGAGACTCCGTCATGCACAGACGAACCAAGTCCGCCGCTGTAATGGAATAGCAAGCAGCAGCTTCGGCGCCAGAAGACAGAAGTTAAAAGGTATTTGAAGTCTGATTTTTACATACCCGGGTGACTCGTGAGGACGGGAAGGGGACGGCCTCACATCAGCAGTCACCTGTGAGCTGGGATTAAGATCTGACAGCCAAAGACTGGCAAGCGGGAGTCCGTTGTTCGAGTCCAGGACACTGGCCTTCCCCGCCGCGCCGATCCGCTGACCGACGCACAACACACGCGGTCGCTTAGAGAAGAGAAACACTGGGACACCACATCCAAGGTATCACCATCCGATGCACGACTTCGCTTGCAATAATTAAACGGGCCACCTCGCGCTGAGCATCTCCAGTCAGCTGGGCGAGACGGCATCAGGAGATACGCACTGCCACGCGTAATCAGACGCCGCCGCCGCCGCTGCCGCAGCAGAAGACTTCGCAAACGACGCAGCTGCCGCTCTCCGAGCCAGAACATCGAGTAAGAAACAGTTGTACAAATCTTCAATAAAAGTTATCTTATGTAAAAATGATGTTTCAATCGACCTCATACCCGAGCCAAGGAAGAACCCACCCTGCCCACACGTTGTTAAGAGAGAAAAATTAATTATTTTAGTATTTTCACCCTGATATAATGCTTTAGAATGCTCATCCTGACAATTGACTAGCATCAAAAGAGAAAACCCAGTATCAGAACTGTTACAACAGAGTATAACCTGATCCATCATTTCAAATCAATTATTTTCAGTCATGCACTCTCCATTTGCTTCCAGTGTCCAGTGGGGTCCAGAGGAAGTTGCTGTTTACACCGCCTCAGACATTGCCAAACATTTATTACACAAATTTGTGAGAAGCAGCTCGGCCACTCTCCCCATTGTTTTCAACTCCATACGCAGTCATTGGGGTAACTGGACTACTGACTTTGTGTCCCTGGAACTTACGAAAGGGAGCACCTGCTGAGTTAATGCTTGTCTCTCTCTCTCTCTCTATCTCCCTCCGCAGTTCTGGACGCTCCCTGTCTGTCGTAACATGTGGTCTGCCTTGTCTTGGTTTAGCTGCCGTTGTTTCTTCGAGTTTCCACTCCACGATCACATCATACACATGTTTTGGGCAGCTGTAGAAGAGCTGAAATGCCCCTGGTAGGTTTGTTACTCAGGTGACGTACAGTGCCTGGCCGACACTGGAAGTCTCTTTTATAACCGATTCATTCTGCTGTTTGTGCCTCTCTACTGACAACACAGTAATCCCCGCGTCCCCTTCTGCTGGCGGGTCCGCCTCTTGTTTAATCTAGGGGCAGATTGTGCATTACAGAGGGATATCTGCATTGATCAGATAGTGTATGCTGAAGCAACATAGGTACATAACGCTAGAGACCGAATGCGTGAGGGAAAATAGACATGGCCAATATCGATCAGAGCTGCTGACGACGATGGATACAATAGAAAATCAATATGAAACTTCCTGGCAGATTAAAACTGTGTGCCGGACCGAGACTCGAACTCGGGACCTTTGCCTTTCGCGGGCAAGTGCTCTACCAACTGAGCTACCCAAGCACGACTCATGCCCCGTCCTCACAGCTTTACTTCTGCCAGTACCTCGTCTCCTACCTTCGAAACTTAACAGAAGCACTCCTACGAACCTTGCAGAACTAGCACTCCTGAAAGAAAGGTTATTGCGGTCTCGAGTTCGAGTCTCGGTCCGGCACACAGTTTTAATCTGGCAGGAAGTTTCTTATCAGCGCACACTCCGCTGCAGAGTCATTCCAGAAAATCGATATCTAAAGATGACACAGTTTGGATTGTTACGTTGTTACATATACTGAACAGAGGTGTGTGTGTGTGTGTGTGTGTGTGTGTGTGTGTGTGTGTGTGTGTGTGTGCACAGTAGCTTTCACGATCGTCACTGTTCCATTTTCGTTCTCTTTCATAATCTCGTCCTGTTCATAAATTCGCGTTTCTTGCATTCACTCTAAGACGTTCAGGAATTCATTTAAGACACCAAGGAATACCAACACATCTTCTGAAAACCTGATAAACTTTCGAGGATGCTTGAATCTGGAATTATATTTCATTAGCGACACAAGAGAAGACGAGAGGTGAGAGGATTGAGACAGTATGGGCGGGTCGTTTAACAAGTTCTGTCACGTTGCACGAATCAGGGAGGACTTGCTTTCTCGTTCCTCGATCTCCGTCGCTTCCATCGACTGCGGCCCCTACCGCTTTATGGATCGCGTGCCTTTTGTGAGTGCAGGTGGAGAACAACTCAAGATTATCCTCAGCCAGAATTATTAATATAATAACTAGTCTGGTGTTTCAACATTATAAGATCTCGCATAGCGCGATGTTACTAACAACAAACATCGTCGTTTCCAATCCCTGATAGCTCTTCACATTTCCGTGTTTCCTATTAATGTCGCTGAATATCCATTTTTCTTTAACTACTGGTTCATTCTAACAGCAAGTTACTTAATTGTAGAAGTTTCGTAGAGATTCATTTGAAACTGATATGGGAGAGGAGAAGGAATACCTTGCTTCAGAATGTATACAGTGGTTTATTAATCTGTTCTTAAAATTCTACTGCTGCTGACTTCAAATTCTCCACGGACAACAGTTTTGAGTGTGAACACGATGATAGCGTTTGTGAAGCCTGCTGCACTTGGAATATTAGTAACTGATAGAACTTCGTATTTTAGTTGCGTGGGATCAAGCACCAATGAACAGAAGACTGTTAGAGAAGTACTCCGCTTTAGATATTGATGGAGAAGGAGAAAATCATCATTTGTAGCCAGTTATTGCTCCAGCTTCGGGAAACTCTAAATCTCTAGCTGATTATAAATTTCTAAAAATCACAGTCAGAACTATTGATCCTGGACAACTAATATTTATAATATTCTATGAATAATCTGCGATATATTAACATAAACATGCGGCCGGTATCAAACTCGTCAGTCTCCGTGATTTAAAAAAAATTACATGGAATATTAAAATAAACCAACGTTTGAGCTACGTTTGAGAGAAATTAGAAAATAAATACTTCATTAAGAAACTTCTAAGTGCCATACCAGTAAACTGACAGGCTATAATTGGCAATAAGAAATTTTTCACAGGTTGAATTTTGCAAACAATTTATTGTTTATTTATTTATGTACACAAATAGAGCCGTTACCGGTTTCGAATCGATGGGTTCATTTTCAACGGTTGCTCATGTTTCTATTACACTAGCTGCCAAACGTGGTATAGCCCGTGTATTCATTTTGCTAATTTTCTAACAGAAACTAAAACAAAAAATTAACTGCGTTTGTAATGTAATATCCCAGATAGTTGCTGTGCACTTGGCGCATCTGCTTCGCGTGTCTACAAAACGATTTGTTAAACGTTTCTATGGCAACATCTCTTCACACTTCTATGTGTAGCGTTTTGTGGCATAATGGTGTAAGTCATATTTTGACGAAAATTAATTACGTACTATGTTATGCTGCAGAAATTGCACTATTTTGAATGACATAGTGATGTATGTCTTTGTAAGCATAATAGCATCACAGATGGAATCATAACTTCAACAGATACTATTTATATGTTCAGAATTATTCAGTTAAAGTCTGTAAAAAGCATTTTATGACAACTTTTGAGATTCCCTATTGCGAGATGACTCGATGCACACAGAAAGTAAAGAAAGGAGAGGAGTCTGATAGTGATTTAAGATGTCATCGTAAACCTCCTAATAAAGCACCAAGAGGTACAGTTAGCCATATTCATTCCCACATTAAGAGATTCCCATAGCATTACTCACATTATTCTCGATCAGAAAAGCCTAACAGATGTTGCTCGAGTCCTGAATTAAACAGAGTGATGTGCAATTCATATAAAGAAAAATGTATTGAAGATATTAAACCAGTGTCAGAGCCTCTCTACATAGAAAAATTGTCAATCCAGATTTCAATATAGCTTTTCAGCAGCCAGGAAACGATGCACGCATACGATGTGATAAATTTCAGATACAGATATCAATTGCTGAAGGTGAAAACAAAAGACTATTAGAAGTGGAACATGAATTTTGCATGAAATTTAATGAAAACCCATGAGGAATTATCAAAATCTAATGTTTAATCTTTTACATTTGATTTGGAAAAAAGTCCTGACATTTCCAAATCTAACGTGTTCTGCAGCATATGATAAACGCAATTTACGTTGTTATAATTGTGGCTGTTATGAACTCAGGGTTGAAATTGCTTTCATGCAGTTATGGGATAAAACTATAGCTTCGAGAGGATCGCAAGAAATTTCATCATGCATTGTGAAACACATAAAAGAGGTGGCTCGTACAAGAAAATACAATAATGTGCAGTGATGCCTGCACTGAACAAAATATATATACATATACTTTAAAAGGGCACTTTCTGTTTGAAACTTGTGCCATATCCACTGCTACAAGTGGATGTTCTTGCTTCATATTTTTATGACCAATGGTCACTCGTATCTGACAAACGATGTTGATTTTGGCTCTGTGGAACTCCAGGCTAAAGGTAAAACTATGTATAGATCTTCAGATTGGTATACAATTATTGCTCAAGCACGAACAAAGAAGCCATTTACAGTAGAATAGATGAAGCGAGAAGCAGTTTTACCGACGGTAGTTTTGGAGACGGCATTAGTAAACAGCAAAACTAATGAATTAAAGTGTTCTGTTTCTCGGCGACAAATTCTGTTGTTGGGGTGTGGAAGATCTAAACCGACGAAGATACGTTACAAGACAACTTTTAACGCTGATATGGAGTTTTTCACCTTGGAAGTACGAAGAGGAAAGAGGGAGCGTCTATTCCAGGTCAACAGTACAGAACAGCAACCACTATACGGGGAAATGCGGACATTCAGTAATCTGAAGAAGAAGAAGAAGGGTGTGGTTGAGTTGTTACCATACACGCCTCCCGTTCACCATGTGTTTCTCCATTCTCTGGAAGAACTTTCGAAGACAAACGTGACTGAAATGTATTTTTGTGTTAATTTAGACTGAAATTCATGCAACTTTTGTCCAATTATGATGATTTTATTAACATTACTACATTAGTTGTGCTCAAGTATTGCCTAATTCAAAGCGAAATTCATGACATTATGACGATAATACAAATATTGCTGCCCTTACTTTATGCTCCAATATTAATACTATCCTTTACTAGACTCGACATCCCTATACATAGTTTTATTACGCTTTCCTGATTTTTGTGTACAACGTTCACTATCTCAAAATGAGCAAAATTAGCAATACATCAGTAAGCCACAAACTACTCCATATACAGATGGCTATTGTTTTCGCATACCACCCTTTGCGCTGTCAAAAGTGCTGCCATATGACAGGGATTTCCTTAAGTTGATTCGACGGTAGGTGCATCTCAGTACTAAAGAAAGGAATGTATTAAAACTTCATGCACGATACGGCATTTTTGACGCATTCAGTCTTTATGACGTCATATCTCTTGAACCATGTGACATATATAAATATATGTTTGTGTGGGATCATACAGTGGCCTACTTTGATACTGCCTGCAAAATATGTTGAGAATAGAGTTCGTAGTAAGGAAGTCATAAACTTAAACGTCATGCAAAATGCGGGAGTTTTTCATGCATCTCAGTGTTTATGACGTCATAATATGAACTGTATGTGGTACCATGATACAATTTTGTAGATGCATTAGCTTCATCTGCGGATAAAGTCCGCGAAATTTATTGTGAAAGGACAGATTGCAGAAGTAATAAACTGTTTCGGCGTACATTAGGCGCAGTTTTCCACGAATCTCATTGTTTATGACGGCGTACGTCCTGAACTATGATTGGCGGATGGCTCTAATCCCAACAGCAATTATTGCCAGAGGGTACGGGATATATGTACCGAATTTGGTTGAAATCGGTTCAGTGGTTTAGGCGTAGACGTGGAACATACACACCCACACATACACACATTTTATAATATGTTTGGATTTATCGTTGTCTACCTCAACTCATGGCCCTTTTATTTATTTTTTTTTTTTTCAACGACTGATCGAACGTAACATACACGTTTTCTCTCTAACCATCCCTTATCCATGTCAGATTACCACAGACTAAGCTATTTTAATTATAAATCAGTAAAATATTGCAGGAGAAACGTTTGAACGCTTATAGCGGCTAATGTAGTTCCATCTGCATCCGTGTTGTGTACTTCGGTGTAGTCTCATGAATGTGCCGAAGATTCTTTCTACTGCCTGTTGAAACCTTATGTTTACCGGGTGGTCAGAAACAGTCTGAAAAGCTTGTAAAGGTGTTGCAGGGTAGATTTTGATGGGAAACGGCCGGCCGAAGTGGCCGTGCGGTTAAAGGCGCTGCAGTCTGGAACCGCGAGACCGCTACGGTCGCAGGTTCGAATCCTGCCTCGGGCATGGATGTTTGTGATGTCCTTAGGTTAGTTAGGTTTAACTAGTTCTCAGTTCTAGGGGACTAATGACCTCAGCAGTTGAGTCCCATAGTGCTCAGAGCCATTTGAACCATTTTTTGATGGGAAACAATTGTTAAGAAGAAATACGATACGTCCCACCGTCCCCCAGTTAATTAGCATTGAAGCTGGTCAATTAGGCCGTTGTTCATGCAAATGCAAGTGGTCCGCCAGATACAGTCAGTGTGAGCTATTCTCGTAGTGTAGATGATAGCGCACGAGACCGTTCAGCCTTTGATGCGCAATGTGTTCTTACTTCTGTACCGCGGTTTTAGAAAACCAAACGAAGAACACGTTTGGCGGCAGCGTTTCTGGCGGACCGCTTGAGTTTGTGCGCGCAGTGGCCTGATACGGTAACAACAATGCGAATTAACTCGTTAACGCGCAACGTATCGACCTTTTGTTTTCGTAACAGTTACTTCTCAGAACAGGGCATCTTGCAACAACCTTAAAATCTCTTCAGACTAATTCTGACCGTTCTGTATAAAACACTACTGGCCATTCAAATTGCTACACGAAGAAGAAATGCAGATGATAAACGGTTATACACTGCACAAATATATTATACTAGAAGTGACATGTGATCACATTTTCACGTAATTTGGGTGCATAGATCCTGAGAAATCAGTACCCAGAACAACCACTTCTGGCCGTAATAACGGAGTTAACTCAAACAGAGCTTGGATGACGTGTACAGGTGCAGCTGCCCATGCAGCTTAAACACGATACCGCCGTTCATCCAGAGTAGTGACTGGCGTATTGTGACGAGCCAGTTGGTCGGCCGCCATTGACCAGACGTTTTCAATTGGTGAGAGATCTGGAGAATGAGTTGGCCAGGGCAGCAGTCCACCATTTTCTGTATCCAAAAAGGCCCGTACAGGACCTCCAACATGCGGTCGTGCACTATCCTGCTGAAATATAGGGTTTCGCCGGGATCGAATGAAGGGTAGAGCCACGGGTCGTAACACATCTCAAATGTAACGTCCATTGTTGAAAGTGCCGTCAATGCGAACAAGACGTGACTGAGACGTGTAACCAATGGCACCCCATACCATCACGCCGGGTGATACGTCACTGTGCCGATGACGAATACACGCTTCCAATGTGCGTTCACAGCGATGTCGCCAAACACGTATCCGACCATCATGATGCTGTAAACAGAACCTGGATTCATCCGAAGAAATAACGTTTTTCCATTCGTGCACCCTGGTTCGTTGTTGAGTACACCATGGCAGGCGCTCTTGTCTGTGATGCAGCGTCAAGGGTAACCGCAGCCGTGGTCTACATGCTGATAGTCCATGCTGCTGCAGTCGTCGAACTGTTCGTGCAGATAGTTGTTGTCTTGTAAACGTCCACATCTGTTGACTCAGGGATCGAGATGTATCTGCACGATCCATTACAGCCATGCGGATAAGATGCCTGTCATCTCGACTGCTAGTAGTACGAGGCCGTTGGCATCCAGCACAGCGTTCCGTATTACCCTCCTGATCCCACCGATTCCATATTATGCTAACAGTCATTGGATCTCGACCAACGCGAGCAGCAATGTCGCCATACGATAAAGCGCAATCGCGATGGGCTACAATCCGACCTTTATCAAAGTCCTAACACGAGTATCACAACAACGTTTGACCAGGCAACGCCGGTGAACTGCTGTTTGTGTATGAGAAATCGGTTGGAAACTTTCCTCATGTCAGCACGTTGTAGGTGTCGCCACCGACGCCAACCTTGTGTGAATGCTCTGAAAAGCTAATCATTTGGATAGCACAACATCTTCTTCCTGTCGGTTAAAATTTGCGTCTGTAGCACGTCATCTTCGAGATGTAGCAATTTTAATAGCCAGTAGTGCACATTTTCCAGAGGAGTGTAGTGTTGGAAGTACAGATGCCCTCGTAAGTTCGATAGAGCTCCTGTGTTCCCCTGGATATCCAGCTGGAATACACTGCCGAATAACTGGCACCACACAGGGAAGCCGTACCGTACACTGCATGCAAACAAGCTCCACACATCCCCCACACAGTGGGATGATCTATGGCCGATCTCCCACTACTGTATAACGATCTTGATTGTTCCAGGAATGCAGCAGCAGCAGCAACTGGGACACATCGCCATCGCTTGTCATGGTAATGATGCATGATACCTATACTACCGAGCGAGGTGGCGCAGTGGTTAGCACACTGGACTCGCATTCGGGAGGACGACGGTTCAATCCCGTCTCCGGCCATCCTGATTTAGGTTTTCCGTGATTTCCCTAAATGGTTTCAGGCAAATGCCGGGTTGGTTCCTCTGAAAGGGCACGGCCGATTTCCTTCCCAATCCTTCCCTAACCCGAGCTTGCGCTCCGTCTCTAATGACCTCGTTGTCGACGGGACGTTAAACACTAACCACCACCACCACCACCACCTATACTAACAAATCCAACCTTGCATGAACTATCGCAGCTAGTAAGCCACTACTGCTCTTACTACCCATCCCACTGTCGCAGAGGTTTTTTTCCCACGGCACGAGCCATGGCACTTTTTTTCCTCTGCTCTTCAAATCGCTACCCTCACTCGCGTTTCGTCCACTATCTATCACCTGATGGACCGTGTTAATGCGTAGCCTTACCCAGACGCACGGACAACATCACAGCCCAGCATCCTGTGATCCACTTACTAGACAACTAACATGTTTACGGAGGTGACAGTAGAACTTTTGGTTTGGTCACCACGTTGGTGCGGGCGTGGAGGGGCCCCATCTCTTGTAATCCTGTGTTCGTTTCAGCAGTTTGTGACGTCACTCACTGCCGGACGCTGTGGCCAACCTCGAGCTGAGCATCGGCTGGAACGCGTGCGACCGCGCTGTGGGCTGGCGGCTGACCGAGTAGACACAGTACTGTAAGCGGCGGTTGCGGCCCCCCGCCTCCCTGCTGCCCCTGCGGCCCCCGGCCCTCAGCCCTCGTGAGGAGGGCCCCTGAGGGCGCGCTGCCGCCTGAGGGCACACTTGACGCTACGGCAGACGGCACGGGCGTGACGCCGCATCTGCCAGGGCCCGTGGAGGGGGGGGGGGGGGGGGGGGGGGAGTTGGTAGGGCTGCAGTCTGCCTCGCAGCCACTGGCGAACGCTACTGCGACCTGCTGATTAACTGGTAGCACAAAATACGAGCGCTTACAGCGGTAGTCACATTCCCCACGTTGTGGCCAGGGGAATCCACTTCCATCCGGCCATGCGGGTTGTTCGACTGCTCTAGGAGAAGGATCATCAAACTACAACACATGCAATATTAGTTCAGTTTTCTATATAAATGAATCTAAGATTTACTTAACATTGAGACACTTATTTTCTACAAGAATACTTGGTAATTCACTACTGTCACTGACTATGAAGGCATCACTTTCTTTCCGTCCCTTTACGACGGAAGTGCACCTACCTGTGCACATTGTCTCAGCAGATCATCAGTAGCAAAGCCGAGTGAAACCTACTGTACTTCGACGTGAACCAGGCTGCAATTAAAATCACTAATCTACGTTTCGGGAGAAACACGAAATGAAAGATTTGGAATTTTTGTCCTCAATTCATATATTCTTAAACTTAGGTGAACAAGTATCACTGCCAAACCCGTGCTAGTGTTAACACAGTCACTCACAATCCCTTTCACTCACGTAAGCAAGTTCATGGTGTTGCATTTCCCGAAAACGTAATAGCTACAAAAATACTAATTGTTTTGGATTGAGAACGCTCGCCAAATATTAAGTTTGTCGTTACCAAATGCAGTCACAGTGTTTAGTCACCGACCTGCTCAACACGCCACGCGGAATATCTGTCTTATCTCGTCACAAAATTCACCTAAAAATTCCGAAATTTCTACACACACATCGGAATAATTATGCCGTCACTTTCCAACGCTTTTGATGTATGAAACACCGCTAGATCCGGCAACTTATCATTTGCATCGGAACTACTACTGCACACGTCCGATCTCTTTCATGGCTAGATTTCGACTCTTCTCTAGAATACTCTCAGTCTTCTCTACCAACAGAGAAACGCGCGCGAAGAATATTGCTTTACCATTGGTCAGTTTGCTCAACAGCCAATAGCGAAACATACATTCTCCCGCGTCAATCCGCGCTTTTCATCAATAACCAATCGCAAAACAGTAAACCTAACGACTGCACTTTTTACCGACTTAATTATCTAATATGCTGAAGTTTTGCTTATGCGTAAAGTTATTTACTATTGTTATTTATACATGAATTAACTTTCCCTTTACCATAAACTTACTTTACAAATCTATTCCACAAAAATCCCCTTTGTTCATATTCATATTTCTTCGAAATGTTCCCACACTAAACCCTACTACATAAGTCGTTATACAATTATCTTCATATTAACCTTAAACCACACTGACGCATCATTCATACTGCTAAAACACATTTATAACATTTTACATAGACAAAAAGAATACAATAACACTTTATAAAAATACTAGAACAGTTCATGAAAAATATTCTATTACTTTAGTGCACTCTAGTGGGTACAATCGAAACTAAAATCACAGTCCCCCTATCCAGTACTGTCCTCTATCGGCTGATACATAAACTACGTGCGCGTCCAGTCTCGCGTCGCCATCTGTCACTATCCAGCTCTGAGATACATCTCCCACTTAACCGCCTCCAAGGGAGGATAGTTATACGGCGCTACGCCTCAACTTGATGCACTGTTCTCTCGAAGAACACTATTTGATATTTACAACAGAGCCCATTCATCTGAAACCTTACCAACTCGTTGTTCCTGCAATGTGCTGTTCACTCCTTCAGATGAAGTCACTCACTGGGGCTGAGCTCTTCTATGCTCGACACTATATTGACCTCAGAGTGAGGGCGCTGCTATGCTAAGAAGAGAGGTGTGCTGCTCAGCAGCGCCTCCGGTTCGCCGTTGTGGGTTGCAGCGAGACGTCACTAATGTCTGTGACAATGATGTGTGTTGCCGACACGCGATCTCTGGGCGATACCAGAGCCCACACTGGGCAGAATGATAGCGACATCCTTAAAAGAAAACACTGCTCGCTTTGGGCACTTTACATTTCGTATTACTGGTGCCAGATAGCCATCTGAACTTCCACAGCCCACGTAAGCTATTGTGGTGAAGTGTACGTGCATGTCGGTTGTATGAAATCAATGCAGGAAGATCACCCAAGGTGAAGAAGCACACGGGGGAGTAACATTGTTCAGACTTCGTATTGATCGCTCCGCTAATGAAGCTATTGTTTCCTTTATGTGAGCTTCAACAGCCGTAAAGTATTTTATAAAATGCATTTTAACCATCAGCTGTTTATTTGTCCCATTAATCACCTCCCGGTTTCGGTTATTAACCGTCATCCAGGATGTAGGGTACAGTAGCTTAGTTAAAAACATCCCATATTCCTTTGAAGCTGAATAATATCGAAATTATCCAGTCAAATTGCGCAAAAACGTGACATAATTTGTCTTAGAATACTGACAGTTACGTCTCATGTCAAAAATCAGCCTAATGAAAGTGCCCGATTTGCTGGCGTATCCACGCGGAGTCTTCAGTGAATCTGGAGGCCTCGCAACCATATGACATGGCGTAAGAAAAGTAGACCGAAGCAGATCCTATCCGACGGGGACCGGACACGAGCTACGTGTCTCGTTAATGGCAGCAGGTTTCAAACCGGACAGGAATTGCTCTGTGACGTACGTCCATTGTAACCAGTTTCCGAGCGAACAAAACGAAAGAAACTGCGTGCAGTGGCCATCGGAGTCGGGTACCTTACAAAAGAACATTGCTCACCGATGTACACAAAGCTACACGTCTTAAATGGCCAAGAAAACACAGAAATTGTGTAGTACGTGTCTTGAGGCTTGTACTATGCTCCGAAGAGCCGCCATACTGCCTTTCCTTTTTTTCCAAATGAGTGCTGTAACCTGCAGAGTCTGCAGGGTTGAGATGGTTCTGTGACGCTCTGGAGGTGTCTCTCGCAGCAGGATCTGGAGCAGGTTCTCGTGAAACTAAAATACGATTTTTGTTGGCAGATTTTCTGACAACGCAGAATGTTCCCTCATATGGAGGAAGACGAGAACACCTGCGACAGCAAGGAGAAATGTGAAGCATGATCGTTTTGGTGGTCCACGCGTTACGGCATGAGGACACTTAATGTTTCGTGCATGTACCGACCTCCAAATTTTGTACACGGTACAGTCAGTGGTGAACCTTATCCTGACGCTGTACTCCTTCTCCTTGTGCGTCATCTGAGGGGTGCATTCTCCTCTGACTTCATTTTTATGGATGGCTATGCGTGACCGCATCTAATAGCGTAGACGGAGGAGTTCTTCAAAGGCCAAGATATGCGGCAAATGGACTGGCCTCGCCGTTCCCCTGACTTAAATATCATTGATCACGTGTCGGATGCATTCTCGAGACGTACTGCGCCACGTCCACATGCGCCAATGACCATCCAGCGCTGGTGGAAGATTGAAAACACACCCCGTTAAAAACTATGTACCGCCTTTTGTGACGTGCAAGGGAAACATCGTAAATCATAGTGGCTCCACTTAATTGTTTTCTTTGAATAAACGTGTCATTTCTGTTCGTCTCATTGGGTAACTGTTTCAGTTACCTTCTTCTGTACTATATTATAGCACTTCTTTCTTTGTATGTGACTTGACAGTCACACATAATACCAAAGTTACTTTTGTCCTTAAGTTTAACGTTGGACTCGCATTCGGGAGGACGACGGTTCCATCCCGCGTCCGGCCATCCTGATTGAGGTTTTCCGTGATTTCCGTAAATCGCTCCAGGCAAATGCCAGGATGGTTCCTTTCAAAGGGCACGGCTGACTTCCTTCCTCGTCCTTCCCTAAATCCGATTAGACCGATGTCCTCGCTGTCTGGTCTTCTTCCCCAAACAACCCAACCCAACCCCTTAAGTTTAGCGCACTATAAAAGTTAAAAAAAGAGCTAGTATTAACCTTCCAAGTGTGAACAGAAGTGAAGTTACTGATAACAGTTTACAGCCCAAGGGACTGAGCACTCTCAGGGAAGTGGGGCCGTGGTCTGCTGCTTGCTTTTCTTGGCTAGAGCTGGTCCCTGTCCTCACTGACTGCAGAGACCACAGTGCTGGCAACTGTTCTAGCTAGAGAACAATTGAGAGTGACGTCTATGCCTTTTCTGTACAGACACAAAATGGTAGTACCAACGTGGAATAACCAACAGTAGGAGGCAGGTGGCAGCACTAGGACTGGAAGGTACACTACTTGATCAAAAGTATCCGGACACACCCAAAATCATCCATTTTTCATATTACTTTTTTGCGCTACCACCTACTGCAGGTACTCCATATCAGCGACCTCAGTAGCCATTAGACTGCCAAAAGCAGTGCTCACGCCATAAGTGTGGTTTTCCAACTGCGGGATCGGCTCGAAAATTCGTAGATGAGTAAAGAAAAAAAAAACTTAACCCATCGTCCAGAAATGAATCTCTTTACAAACTCCAAGCAGTCTGGATTTGAAGAGGATATGCGTTGGAAAGAACCCTGGAAGATAGACTGTGGTCTCTGTTGTCAGTGAGGACAGGGACCAGCTCTAGCCAACAAAAGCAAGCAGAGATAGAGGTACCTGTGGAGCAAAAGCAGTGCTCACACCATAATTGTAGTTTTCCAACTCTTTCAAGCTGTGGCATAAATATTCCCTACTGCCCCTGCAAGATCACTCACACGAGAAAGAACAGTAGGGCGCAGAACGCCTCCAACTCCTCGCAGCACACTAAATAATTCTCCAGCCAAACTACCATTCAGATTAACAGTCGGTATGAGTGTACACGAATGCGTTAAGGTACTGATATTAGCTGATCTTGATCTACTACAGCCAGAAATGCGACACTCGTTTTGCACCATCACTACGGTAGGATTCGTTCGTAGCCTATTCGAAGGAAACGTTCCACCGTTCACCACAAATGGCTGATACAAACCACGGAACGGAATGACTAGCTAGGAATCGGCTTCCAGTACCACCATTATCGACACACCCGATCTCCACCTAAATCTACATCTATACGAACTATTAAATCTTTCCGTGCGAGCTGAGATTTCTCTTATTATATTATGATAAATTGATGATCATTTCTCCTCGTGTATGTGGGCGCCTACAAAATGCTTTCACACTCTGATGAGGAAGTTGGTGATTGAAATTTCGTGAGAGGTCTTGCTGCAACGATTATCGCCTTTGCTTTAATGATGTTAACCCCAAATCTCCTACTTGGCTATAACACAAAATGAGCTGTCTTCCTCTGGACTTTTTCGACATCCTCCGTCAGTTCCACCTGGTGCGGATCGCACGCCCCACACCAATACTGCAGATGAGGGCGGACAATCGTAGTGTAAGCAGTCTCTTTAGGTGACATGTTGCATTCTGAGAATGCTCTGCCAACAAATCGCAGTATTTGGTTTGCTTTTCTCACAACATTTTCTACGTGATCGCGCCAGTTTAAGTTATTTGTAGTCGTAGTCCCTAAGTATTTAGTTACACTCAGAGCCTTCAGATATGTGGGATTTATCGTGTAAGCGAAATTCCTTTAAGTACCCATGCGGCTGACTTCACAGTTTTCAGAAATTAGAAGGAAGGTCAGCGTTGGCCGTAATTTTCATGGTTCATTGACAGCAAAATCGATTTTAAATCACATAGTTATCATCTACAGTGCTGTAGTGTACAAATTAAACTCAAAGGCACTGGTGTCATCATTAGTAACCAAAGCTATGTAACGATCACAATAACTCACAGTTTTCATTATTGTCGCCTTTTACACTGTACAGATACCTTGTCTAAATCATTTCACAATTGGTTTTGATCGTCTGATGACTTCACACGTCGGTAAATGGCGGCATCGTCTGCCAACAATCTAAGAGAGCTGCACAAGTGTCTCCTAAATCGTTCACAGCAGGGGATCTAGAATATTTCCTGGGGGAACGCCAGTTGTTGCTTCTGTTTTATTCGATCAGTTTCTGTCAATTACTACGACCTTTCTGACAGGTAATCCCGAGTCCAGGTGAGCTCCACAGGCTCGCAAATCGATTAGAAGTCACTTGTGAGGAACAGCGTCGAAAGCCATCTCGAAGTCTAAGACTATGGAATCAATTTGACTTCCCCTGACCATAGCACTCACTATTTCGTGAGAAATAAAGAGCTAGCTGCGTTTCACAAGAACTACATTTTCTTAATCCGTGTTGGCTATTTGTCAATAAATGGTTGCCTTCGAGGTAATTCATAACGCTGCAAAACAGTACATGTTCCAGACTCCTACTGTATATCGACCTTAGCGGTATAAGCCTGTAATTCAGCGTACTATTATTCCTATTACTGGTGTCACCTGATCCACTTTCCAGTCTTTAGATCTTTCGACAAGCTAGTTTTTGTAAGTGACTGCTAACAAGGAGAACTCTTCATCGCACCCCCCTCAGATGTAGCGGTAATAGGGCCCAGTGGACAGACCGTTAAAAACTGATGACAGATCAAGCATGGAAATGGGAAGAAGGTGTACTGAACTATGAAAAAAAAAGCGAAATATAAAACAGGGAACGGTCCAAACTCAACAAGTGCAAGATTGGGAGCAAGTGACAAACGACGCTGCCGTGGGTGGGTTGTCAGGGTTTTTTGACCGCCAGGTAGACGAGTCGTGTTCAAAGCTCCCTTGGGCTTCCTCTGTCTTTTTCTTATAATCTCCTCTCGCTCTCCGCTGTATTCAAATTTGTATCTGTGCCGTTGTGTAACGTCCATTTGCCACTGCGAAGTGTAAGGAAGGAACCTGTAATGATTGTCGATTCTGCACAACTACTCTATTAATAGCGGAAAGGAAGTGGGTTTCGAAAGGGAACCGCAAACCTTTGATGACAAGGCGACCAGTCAACCGAATCCTCCACCGGAAAACAGGTCCGGTGTGGCATACACGGCGTTAGTGACAGTACGTGTGTCATATGATAGGACATAATTTGTACGCATGGTGAGGGAATCATTCACTATGTGATCGAAAGTATCCGGACACCCCGAAAACATACATTTATCATATTAGGTCTACTGTGCTGCCACCTACTGCCAGGTACTCCATATCAGTGACCTCAGTAGTCATTAGACATCGTGAGAAAGCAGAATAGGGCATTCCGCGGAACACACGGACTTCGAACGTGGTCAGGCGATTGGGTGTCACTTGCCTCATACGTAATACATCCCTAGGGCCGTTGTTTCCGATGTGATAGTCAAGTGGAAACGTGAAGAGACACGTACAGCACAAAATCGTTTCATCGCCGCTATATGGTGAGTTACAACTGTCATTTCCATCATATTGTGACATTCCATCCTGGATTTTCAAATTGTTCAATTTCATTTCTTCTTGTGTACAGTATGTTTAGCCGATGTTACAGCTTCATCAGTGGATTTTCTCCTTCTTTCTTATTATCACACACTGATGCTGTAATTTCAGCTAAACATGTATGGGTAAAAAGAAAGAAAAAGATGAATCTATCTGCAACTCAGAATTTAAAAAAAAAATGTTTGGTCAAGGCAGATTACATCCGAAAACAAATTTAACAGCTTTATTTTAGTTAATAGGTATTGCTGTCCTCTGGAAATCTATAAACAATATTATCTTTTCTTTCTGTATTTTCTTGCCTGCAACTTTAACTGTTTCTATTAAAATACCATCTCCCAATGCCTTTCTTTTCTTCATACCCCACATGGCTTTGTACACTCCATCTGGCATTAGTTTCTCATAATTTTCATCACTTGCTATATGTGTTTCTGATTTATCTCTTTCAGTGAAACCAGGGACTGCTTGTACAATGTCCTTTTTGTTGATGTTTCTTGTGCCATCTGCGATCTGCCATCTTACCTAATTAAACACCATGTCTGCACAACAAGAATTTCTGTTCTGTTTCTTTGTATTTTTGTGGTGTTTCAGTTATTTCTATAACTGAAAAACCACAAAAATACATAGACGAACTTGTAAGTCACTTCCAGCCACGTGTTCCGATACTTTTGATCACATAATGTATATGCTTCTTTTCCCGATTTAGGTGTCCATGTGAATGTGATCACTCCCAAGGAAATGATGAGAACATAATAGTTTGTCACATAAGCTGCAACAATTGAACGGAACAGTTTCACAATCACGCAGTTTCTCTGTGGAAATTTAGAAATTTGTGGCAAGTACTATGGGACCAAACTACTCAGGTCATCGGTCTCTAAACTTATACACTACTTAATCCAACTTAAAGTAATTTACGCTAAGGACAATACACACACTCATGCTCGAGGGGTCGCGCTAACCGGGACAAGGAGCCATAGACCGCGCGGCCACCCTGCGTGGCGTTTCTCTGTGCTCCGTCAAAACAAATGGTTTTGAAGTTGCGTCCTCTTTTGGAAGTTTTAACTCTTGAATTCCTTTGTTGTAACACAATTCACATCTCTTTAGTTGTTGTTTTGATTTCTGTGAGACGTTTATGTAGTATCTGACCTGCTCTCATCATCAGATTTACTTACGACTTGCCACATGACTTAATAATTCTATAACCAGTGTGTAGTGTGACAGCTGCCGAGACTACAGAAAGAGAACAAGCGTTCCAATGACCGGACGGACAGTTAGTAAAGTTGTGAAAAATAAGTAAATAAATAAATGACACGAGGAGATGTAGAAGCCGGCTCGGCCACTTCTCAGTGCAACATCGTGGCCAGTTAACCACAATACCATGGCTATTACAGTCTATACAATGTTGAACTTGTTCAGTTTGGACCGTCCACCGGTCTATTTTGCTTTTTTTTCATAGTTCAGTACACCATCTTCCTCTTTTCATGTTCAGTTTTTCACGTGCTATCTGCTGGACCACCTTTACCACTAAATCTCAGGGAGGTGCGATTGGATGGTTCCCTTGTAGGTACGGAGCCGTTGTATAAGCATACCCTGAAATGTATACAGTCTGTACCGCAGGGCTTGCCTTTAGTAAGTAATTTAAGCTGCTTCGCTACACCGTTCATCTCCACTTCTCAGTTCGCTGCCCCAACGGCACAGACGCGCGGGTCTTCGGGCATAGCGCCGGCCGCCACTGTCCCCGGGGCTTCCCCTAAGTTAGCGGACGGTGAGTACGCAGGGAGCCGCCAGACAGCGCCAGGCGCCGGCATCGTTGTGGTTGGGGGGGGGGGGGGGGAGGGGAGGCCAGGCGAGGTAGCGCAGGGAGCGAGGGAGGCTGCGCCGCGCACTCCCGCCGGCCAGTACTCGCCGGGCGTCCACGCGGTGAGCACGTGTGCGTGCACGTGTCTGCTGCCCGAGTGTCGCGCTGTTGTCGAGTGGCTCCCGCGCGTCGCTACATGTGTGCTGCCCACGTGCCCGCGCCTCTGCTGCAGCACCTCCGACAGTGTGACCCTGTGAGCGGTACGTGGTCTCCACCAGCCTTGGCGTTCTCCGCAGCCGATGTGTCTGGTTGACAATTAAAAGTTGACTCACTTGTTCAGTGTCGCGCAGTCCAATAATTTAATAAGTAACCTTCGAACGGTTGGTACCTGTACACTACGGTTTAATCTACCGTGACAACTAAAAACCTCCGGAACGTTGTCCGTAACAACATTCACCGAAATCAGAAAGGAATGTATCAGAAGTTTTCAAACTCTAATCCCCTCAGAAATGCGTCGTTCGTAGCTTAACTAAGACCGATTTCCAAATCCAATAACTGTGACCTGCGAAGTACTTTGCCTAATTTTTTCTGGTTCGAGTTTGATACCTCGACGACACAGTGAATGAGCTCCTGTTAAATTAATCTTTGTTTACTATGGGAATCTATCCTCGGATTATCTGCAGGTATCAAAAAAATATTTAGGAGAAGCTAGATGGAAACTTCTTTACTGTGACGTCATACAAAGTAAAAGCCACACTGCGTCACGACTTGTATTTTGTTTGATTCCACAGTAAAACCGTTGCCTTGTTCGCTGTTGAAACTAATATCATGATTCGTGGGTGATAAGAAGATGTAAACCAACAGGAAATAAAGAGTTAGCTTGACAGGAGCTCGCGGCTGTTTTGAAATATGGTTTCATTTCAAATATTTACGAGATGTTGGACAGGAAATGCCCAAAATGTGTGGGCATGGCGAGCCAAGGGGCATTTTATGAAGTAATACATTTATTACCACTGTAAGACTTAGAGTAGAACAAACTTTACAATTTACTGAAGCTTTAAATGAATGGTTTACTTATGTGGTCAAGAACTTGATGTGAAACGCTGGTAGAGTTACGTAACTTAGCAAAATGAAACTCCGTGAGGAAAATTAGGCAGCCCCCTGACATCGAGGAGAATGGAGCCTGAACGGTTGCGTTCCTGTAAACGCAGTGATGCTCGAGCTAGTACGTCCGTGAAGCTGAAATCTTTTAGGTTGTTAGGCCGCGACAAGTGTGTCTCCATATTCCTCCACACGATCGACGTATCGACCCTTGTATTGGAATCTTCTTCACCACCTTCTGTGGTCACGGATAGCTCATATACCGTCGCCTGTGAGTTATTCTACTCAGAAACTTGTTGTGGGAACTCACTCCAGCGTGATATCCAAGTAATTTATCCAAACGACGTATCACTGCTTCACATTTGATTACTGTACACGTTGCACTGAAATCCATGAGGACGCCCTCTTACTGGAGTACTATACGACCACTGCTGAATTCCTATCTTCTTGTCTGCTGTTAACGGGTTCATGCAATACGTGTGAATAGATAATGCATTTCAGGATATGCAATCGCAGTAAATATGTTCCAGTTTGATTCGTGGATACAAATACGATTCCATCAACAGGAATATCAGAGTAAAGCAAGCAATTTAATTTTTTGTGCGCCACATCTTCTGTTAGAAGGTGATCTGGATACGTGGAGCTCGAAGTCTTATGTAACATCAGAACTCGGTGGGGAAAATTTATGTTGTGCAACAATGGTGCGATCTTAAAAGTGATTACTGCTATTAACTAAGAAAAGAATTCCTACACTCTTCAAATGAAATGACTGCAGATCAACAAGTACGCCTAAAACAGCCAAGAATGGCTATTTTGTCAGCAGTCGAGTTGACTGTAACGTATGTCAAAAATGTGTTCACGTAAACGCAATGCATAATTGAAGCTAGGGTAAAATACCTTGTACGTCACAGCACCCCCTCAACCAGTTACCTTCGCTGCTGTCCACTGCCTGCTTACCGTTTCTTACGTCGTCGGGAACTTGATCAACAGACAGTAACTCCTCTGCTCTGTAGAGGTGATTTCAAAACTATTGAAAGAACTACAATTTCACTTGCAACAGTGTAGAGTTACTTAAGCACGCTGTTAACGACGAAACAGGTACGGAAAATAAGAAGGGAGTGATGATTCTTACGTAACCACCTTAGGCGAGGAACAACATGCCAGATTTCATTTCTTCGTAGGATGATTCATATCGTATCAGTATCATGTTGATTCTTTGTAAAAGCTGTAAATTCAATATTCGTCGTTTTTCATTTGATATAGCAACGTCGTCATCGTTGGAGAGCTTATTTGCAACCCCCAGGAGCTGTGCAGCGACTGCATCAGCGTATTGAGTGTTCAGTTCTGCGATCGAGGTACTCGCTCTGGGCTACAAACCTCAACGGAACCTGCGAGTGTGGACGTGCGAGTTTGCTTGCGCGGGCCACGCAACAAGTGCGCAACAACGCCAAAGCTTCGCGCGACCCCGACAGCCACAAGTCCGCCTTCTGGCAGAGTTCGTCCCGCCAGACGCCGCCGCGTGCGGACCTGTTGAGATCCGGAAAATTCAGCCGCAGGAATGATATCCGGTATGAACGATGCGACCCCTGCGGTGAAGCGCTCAACTTGGCTTCATACGACAAATCGTTGTTTTTTTTGCTTAGCGTACACGGTTGCCAATGTTGGAGACACTCCAGTTCCTAGAAATTTGTTATTTAGTCTACCTGAAACACAGCTTTTTGCCTCCTACGCGTAAAATCTCCACGTCCATCTTATCGCTACCTGTTCTAATATATTCAGTCAATGGTTCGCATCTAGAAATATTGTCTGAGAACTGCCAGAATACAAATGAAGGTGAAAAGTATTGTCGGTATCTGTTTATTCGTTTGCAGATCTCATGTCACTGCTGAATATCAATGTGAATACAATCTTCTGATTAGAATCAAATTTTGACACAGAGGACGTTGTTTTGGATACTCTCAAAAATTTAATTTTTATTGATATTCCTTTTCACTTTCCTTCCTCTGATTCTTGTTAATTGAACTGAGTGTACGTTTACTTATTTCCGTAAGAAACCGGAGAAACAATGAAAACTAATACGTGCGGAAAGACGAACTTCAAATTTTGTTTCAAGTATTTTGCGTCAAGCTCTTTATCTAGAGAGTAAGAGGTGACTGGAAAACAATTTAAAAAACGTTATAAACTGAATAATGTACTCTGTGAATTGTACACTTACATCTACATATACATAGATACTCCGCAAGTTAGAGTACGGCGCTTGGCGGAGGGTACCCTGTAACACTTTTTGTCATTTCCTTTGCCGGCCGCTGTAGCCGAACGGTTCCAGGCGCTTCAGCCTGGAACCGCGCGATCGCTACGGTCGCAGGTTCGAATCCTGCCTCCGGCATGGATGTGTGTGATGTGCTTAGGTTAGTTAGGTGAAAGTAGTTCTAAGTTCTGGGGGACTGATGACTTCAGATGTTGAGTCCCATAGTGCTCAGAGCCATGTGAACCATCATTTCCTTTCCTGTTCCACTCGCCAATAGAGCGAGGGAAAAACGCCTCCGTATGAACCCTAATTTCTGCGCTCTCATCTCCATGGAGCTTACTCGCAGTGTATGTTGGCAGCGGTAGAATCGTTCACCAGTCAGCTTCAAATGCCGGTTCTCTAAATCTTCTCAATATTGTTTCTCGTAAACTACTACATTTCTTAAAATAATGTCTGAAATCAATTATGGAATATATCACTGGGACACTGCCGATTGAAATTCGTCCGATGTCTTCACATTCCCGTTAAAGGCGGAAGGATTCCGTAGTAATTGATTGCAGCTTTCAGAAAGTCCCCGACGGCGATAAGTCAACATCGATTTCGAACGTTTGTCGATATGCCAAAAACATTAGCGACGTAAACCTTCAAGACCATTGACCTGTATCCATTTTTTTGTCACTAAAGTAATGTAAAGATATAGTAGTTTCTTCAATACATCGGATCTATGAGGGTTTCGTTACAATAACATGTCTGAATCAGTAAGGGAAATGTTAGCCCTTTCCTAAACGTCTGATAAATACAACTACACAGTAGTTTCTTCAATACATCGGATCTATGTGGGTTTCGTTACAATGACATGTCTGAATCAGTAAGGGAAATGTTAGCCCTTTCCTAAACGTCTGATAAATACAAGTATCAGCTCTTCACTGAATCTGACCACGTGTTAATACCCGACAACAGCTTTACTCTCGACAGTGAACATGCCACTACAACAGCAAAAGTGAAATTAAGGAAACTAGCCCAGTGATCGGTTCTTAGACCACATTTTCCTTGTTAGCTATTTAGCTCTTTCCTGTCAGTTACATAAATCTTAAAAACTTTTGTACCTGATGCACTTAGGCTGATGATCCCCAACGAAAAGTGCGTATTTTTGTAACAGCACCAATTTCATCGTACTTTTCTTTGATTAAATTGTAAATGCGCTTGGCCTTTATAACGTATACTCGGCCAAACATTTTATGTGGCTAGCCGAGAATTCTGCGCGCACGCCACGCCCGTGCCTCTGTCCTTCCTACTGGAGGATCTTGCGTGGGGTCAGGATGCCGCCAGGTACCGCAGACGGGGACAAAAAGCCGGCCGGACAAGTTGTCCTGCGCAGGTCCACAGCCTGACGCACGTGGACGACGAGCGAAAAACCAGCACTAGCCGGCGGTCCGGAATGTTTCCGCATGGACTGAATACTTAAAGATTACTGCCTGTCGCCGCCGCCGTATGCTGAATGAGTTATTTGTAGATGACTGTCGTAACATTAGCCCTATCGATGTACACCTAGAATGTTTTGAACAAGAAAAGTGAAACCAGCGCTAGGCGGCTGTCCGGAATGTTTCCGCATGGACTGAATACTTAAAGATTACTGCCTGTCGCCGCCGCCGTATGCTGAATGAGTTATTTGTAGATGACTGTCGTAACATTAGCCCCATCGATGTACACCTAGAATGTTTTGAACAAGAAAAGTTACCTGTGTTACTTGAAACACACAGCGAGAAGGAATCTTTTTTCATTTTCTTTTCGTTGCAAGAATTCCGAATATAGCAGTATTTTTGGCTAATTTTAAATGGCACTACGGCTTTCGTGGCCTGTAGCCGCATCATCAGATGCATACAAACATTAAAACGTGGTAAACATCATGCCGAAGAATATCTAATTTCAAACCTCCTCACTTAAAACTTTTGTGTTAGCAGAAGAGCCAACACCGTGTTACGGGTGGAGGCCGAAATGCACGCGTTTTAGCTCACGCAGACTGGCGTGAGGAGGGAAGAACTATACTGACGTGAGGTCTGGAACATGACAAGGAATGAGAATTCGGAAAGTGGACATGATTACTTTGATACTTAACTTTAATACATTAATGATGAACGTCGCTCTTGACGGTACATGAGTCACAATATTATCTGTTCAGAATACATTCTTGAAGATAGTCATTATAGTAACTGAATATGGCGCTTTGCTAGGTCGTAGCAAATGACGTAACTGAAGGCTATGGTAAACTGTCGTCTCTGCACATGAGAGCGTATGTAGACAGTGAACCATCGCTAGCAAAGTCGGCTGTACAACTGGGGCGAGTGCTAGGGAGTCTCTCTAAACTAGACGTGCCGTGTGGCGGCGCTCGGTCTGCAATCACTGATAGTGGCGACACGCGGGTCCAACGTATACAGACGGACCGTGGCCGATTTAAAGGCTACCACCTAGCAAGTGTTGTGTCTGGCGGTGACACCACAAAAACCATAATGTGCCCAGGGCGAATAGTCAATGAATAAAAAGTTATTCTGTGACACTTCACGAAGAAAGATTCCAGATACATATGCTCAGATCATAACTCTGCTCCACCACTACAGACGTACGTCACTTTATACGGAACATGGACTAGCTCAAAAATATCTGAGTAAAGCTCTTAAACCTTTTTCTTCGTAGGAACAGTCCGCAGCTCTAGGTCTAGAGGCTAGCGCTGCTGCCTCTGCGTCACGGGGTCCCAGGTTAGATTCCCGAATATATTGCGGATTTTCCCTGCCCGGGGACTGGGTGTTTCTGTTGTTCTCATCACTTCATCACCATCATCATCATTCGTGGCAGTGGCTAGATTGGATTGTGTAAAAAATGGGACTTTGTACAGGCGCTGATGACCCCGCACCTGAGCGCCCCGGAAACCAAACGTCATCATCTTCGTAGAAACATTTGCATTTCATGACATCTGCTCCCAGAATGAGATTTTCACTCTGCAGCGGAGTGTGCGCTGATATGAAACTTCCTGGCGGATTAAAACTGTGTGCCGGACCGAGACTCGAACTCTGGACCTTTGCCTTTCGCGGGCAAGTGCTCTACCACTGAGCTACCCAAGCACGACTCACGCCCCGTCTTCACAGCAAAGGTCCCGAGTTCGAGTCTTGGTCCGGCACACAGTTTTAATCTACCAGGAAGTTTCATGACATCTGCTGGTAATTTCCTCGACGAGCTTCCTCCATCGGTAGAGCTAAATGCATACCGTAAGGTAAATAAGATTTCCTAAAAATTTCGGTTACACGATAAATCAGTCACATAAATAATGTTGTGGGGAAAGCAAACCAAATACTACAATTTATCGACAGAACACATAGGAAATGCAACAGGTCTACTAAAGAGACAGCTTACACTGCGCTTGTCTGACCTCTTCTGGAGTACTGTTACGTGGTGTGGGATCCGCATCAGATAGGATAGACGGCGGACATCGAAAAAGTTCAAAGAAGGCAGCTCGATTTTTAAAATCGTGAAATTGAGGAGAGGGCGGTACGGATGTGAGACCCGAATTGGGGTGTCAGCCGTTAAAACAAATGCGTTTGGCGTTTCTTACTGCGGAAGGACCTCCTCATAAAGTTTCAGTCACGAGCTTCCTTCTCAGAGTGTGAAAATATTTTGTTGGCACCCACCTACACAGGGAGAAATGATCATCGTAAGAAAATAAGACAAACTAGAGCTCACACGGAAAGATTTAAGGGTTCGTTTTTTCCCGCGCACTGTTCGAGAGTGGAATGGTAGACAAGCAGTTTGAAATTGGTTCGATGAACAATCTGCCAGTCACTTATTTGTGAATTGCAAAGTAACTATGTAGATGTAGATGTAGATGTTGAAGTCATGAACTGTTATTAATGCTATTAAGGGCGACTTGATTATTTATGCACAAGCTATGGCTGCTAGTTTCACTTTATCATTTTTGTCACATTAAAACTTTTTTATGCTATTCCATTCTATATATATACATATATAACCGTTTCAAGTCATGAATTGGTGTGTAAAAGGTAAAAATTGGTCGATACGATACGGTTGCTCCTAATATTCAGTGACACATTAAAATATTAAATACTATAAGGTTGGAAACGAAGATTAACTCAAGACAGGAACGGAACGTATAGGCTGTGGAATTACAAAAGTATTTCTTTAACGGTTCTTTAAGTGAAATATTGTAGGGTGCACAAATATATAAAGGATACTAGGAGATGTGTCATATTGTCGCATTTTTGTGTTATCATGCACGTCCGAGTTAAGCAATTCAGCAAGACGCAGTCCGTAAATGTGGTTCTCAATACTCTCACTTTGCATCTATTTATTTAATTAAGCTGATCTGATTAGTGCCCAGACGCAAGGCCTCTCTTTCGTCGGACCAGGGCTTCAGGGATACAGTACCTTTCTTCCATCAGTGTTTTCTAATAATTAGCAATTTTAATATGACTAACAGCATTCAAATAATTTGAGTGTGTGAAGTGGTAATATGAGTCAATAATACTGACTGTGAACTAATAAGGTTCAAACTGGAGGCACTTGTTCTACTCCACCTGTTGCCATTAATTGTGATAACAGTAACAGTAATAACAATAATAATAATTAGAATAATAATAATAGTAATAGAAACAGTAATAATAATGACAAAAATAAAAACAAAAATAGTGGCAGATATTAATAGAACTTGTAGGAGTACAACATAGTCGTTTCATGATGTAGTGAGTTCTGGGGAAATGAAATTCAAGGAGACTGCCCTAGCTAAGAATACTGGGAAAAGAGGAAGATATGGTTGAAATGAAAAATGTGCAGGGTAGCGGATGAGTTCGTGGACAGTGGTAATTTTCATTGTCGCTTTAGCAGACATGTCATTTACTGTCTTCCGCGGAAGGTTATTCGAGAGTCAGGTTCCTGCTACAGAGAGAGAGAGAAAGAGATAGAGAGAAAGTGACTGAACGATGAATGCGACAGAAAGGATTTTTTTCTGTTTTCTGGATTTACAGAAACCAGAAGTACCGCACTTTTGACGACGTATTCTGTCGTTTCAGATCTTACCTCCATTTGTGCTTTATATGCAGTGGAGAACAACAGAACACGGTTTGCATCTGAAGCAACGTTTTGAAACACACTCTGCTGTAGTATACGATACATCAAGCCACATGTTGAGTCATAATAATTATCATCTGTTGTTGTTGGAGCTACAGCCCGTTTTTCATGAAAGCTATGTGGAGACACATTCATAATGCCATTCTCTTAACGCTTTTGTGTGTCACGGAAGGCAATGTTTCCGATGGTATTCTTCTTCTCCTTTACCCTTGCCTTCCTCTTAATTTCCCTTAACTTAATCTTCCAGTCTTTTCTCTGTTTTACCCGTTATTTATGCGTGATATTGTTTTGGAGAACAAAGGTTATTTTCGTACTTATTTTCCACTCACCTGTGTTCCTTGTTTATTTGCAAATAAGTTTGAAGCCTTTAAAGTCACGTTTACCATACTACACGTTGCTTTTGAACAGCAACTGATTATACTTCCGGGTGTACACCATTTCAATAACTGTGCCCAATTACCTGACGATGAAGCCATAAATGGCTTCTAAATCGATTGAAAGTAGGCAACAGACACAGTTGAGTCAAAAATTTGCACCAAAGAAGCCTTCGTGCTTTACAACAAAAATTAATTCACAGCTCAGTCTCCAGTATGCAGCATTATGGAAGCACCAAGATATTATACACCAGGACGAGGCCCATATATTTACTTCTACTTTCCTTCGAACCCCGAGTGATGCCTCTGGACACCGTTCTGTGACTCTTCCAGCCCACTTACTAAGTTTTTTTCCCTTTTTCTTCGCTATCAGAAGTTGACAATCTGTGATACATTTTGGCTGTCTAGGTTTTGACTGCCATACAGTAAAATTCTCCATGACTATTTCTAAAAAATTCGTTTCTTTTGGAAATCAATCGTGATTTAATTACTCGTGCTCTACAATCTAAGATAACATCGCAACGTTTCTTGAAAGACTGTGTCATAAACTAGGACTGTTTTGGACCATTCTTATTTTCACTCACTGGCAACATCAGTATTCTGTTTCTGATACCAGTTTCAATGAAGGGCGCTACGAATGCGTTCACCGATTACATTATCTTTATGACACATTTACGTGCTAACTACATTTTTCTTCGTGAAACATTCAGGTACCTCTTTAGAAACAAATATTTGGCTCTTTCCAAAGGCCAGTGTTATTTTGCCGTGATTCCTAGAACATTCGTTTAAAAGATCGTCTTGCTGCTTATTAAAATCGAATTCTTCTGTTGGTTTCTAATTACGTAGAACTTCGTTAGGTACAGTACCAGGAACGGTAACAGCCTCTATATAGCCAATTTTTTATTAGAGTCATGAAAAAATTACTATTTTATTCCATACAATTTTTCCTGTGATTGAGATCAGTTTTTGAATGGTTTTTCTCTTTATATTTTTCTCTCTGTCTAGAAAAGAAACCTACAACGAAGCCCATTGTATGGCTAGAGGCAATGATTTAGACAAGAGATCTAACTGCGGTACTGGAGCCAACAGTAGATCTAGAATGAAATCATGATACCAGTGCCAAACAATCTTACATTTGTTTTTCGTTTGTACCTATCACACACGAAATGTTTTCAGTTTATCACACTTCATAACACAAATAAGACTGGAAGGATGTGAAAAGATGCTCTTAAACATCTACATTATATCACAATCAGGAGACCTACTTTCCAGACAATGAAGGTGTATTACTCTACACTTCTCAATCACAGTACTGAATAAGAAAATATTACTATGAAGCAAAATTTAAAATGTGAAGTCTATTGTGAGAAGAGAACGATTGTTTGGCACTAGCTATACCATTAAATCAGTTTGAACAAAGCATACTAAATGTGTTATATAAAATTTGTGATTTCTTCAGCCGGCCAGAGTGGCCGAGCGGTTCTAGGTGCTACAGTCTCGGTCGCAGGTTCGAATCCTGCCTCGGGCATGGATGTGTGTGTTGTCCTTAGGTTAGTTAGGTTTAAGTAGTTCTAAGTTCTAGGGGACTGATGACCTCAGAAGTTAAGTCACATAGTGCTCAGAGCCATTTGAACCATTTTTTTTTTTTTTTTGACTTCTTCATATTGTGGTCTTCAATCCCAAGATTAGTTAGAGGCAACTTGCCGCTATAGTCTACTCTGTACAGGAGTCTTCTCTGCATAAGCACTGCAGCGTAAATCCATATGAAACCGCTAACGGTAGCATAAGCCTCTTTCCTCCCTAAAGAACTAATGAGCCATTGCTAGAAATTGTAAAGAAAATTAAGAAAGTTATGCCTCATTACAGTGACAATTTATTAAGAGAACATAGGTGAATGCCACGCTGTTCTTGCCAATGCAAACTGCAAGCTGTTATTAATTATTTACTTTATTATTTTTATCATCAATCTTCCGGTTGATTTTATGTGGTATAATTTATTAATGCAACATAATCTAATATCTGTCTTCCCCTACACATATTGCCATGCCTCATCTTACTTGAATTAAAGTTATTCCCTCTCGTCTCAATTTGTGGTCTACGATCGTATTTCTCCTTCTAGTTAGCGTTTCCATATATTTCTTCTCCCTCTGATTCTGCGGAGAATCAGATTTTTTTATATTATTAGCTAACTAAACTTTTAGCATTCTTCTGCAGCACCAACCCCTAAATGCTTCGAGTCTCTAACTCTCCTATTTTCTCCCAGTCGATGACTCTTTCCCATAGAATGTTGTGCGCCTTAATTTTTTCTCAGTTTTTAGTTAAGTTTGTTTCTGATTTCATTTCTGATGCGCCTTAATCCTTAACATTCTTTTATTTCCTCCGACTCCGTATATTGTGCTTAATTTTTCGTTCTATTCAACAGGTCTTCTAAACTTTTGTCACTTTAATTGAGGACAACAATGTCATCAGCGAATCTGATGAATTATATGAATTCACTGGGAATTTTAAACACGCTGTTGTTGCTTCCCTTTTTTTCATGATTCACTGGAGAGTAGGACTACATTCTGCCCTTATAGACCGCTTTAATTCGAGCGGAACTTCCTTCGTCTTCCATTTTTCTTGTTCCCTCTTGATTCCAGTACGCACAGAACAGTACTCGTCTTTTACTGCAATGTGTTCTGAGGGCTTCAAATAACTTTAATCTCTTTTCACTCTCGAATGCTTTTCCTATGTAGAAATTTCCTAAGCAAATATCGAATTTTCTTAAATCTTTGTACTTCTTGGCCGATCGAAGCTGTGTACCGGACGGACATTCGAACTCGGGACCTTTCCCTTTCGCTGGCAAGTGCTCCACCAACTGAGCTACCCAAGCACGACTCACTACCCGTCCTCACAGCTTTAATTCCGCAGTACCTAGTTCCTTAAGTCTTGTTTCCTTAACCTAACGTATTGTGCCTTTACATTTCATTTCTATTCAATTTCCCCTTTTTCTCTGTATAGTGCTCTTTGGCATTGTTTAAACTGGACGTGTGCTACCGATTCAGCTCAAGAATGATACGCATCTTCTGCAGAACAAAGACCATCTTCCCGAGAAAGATCGGATTATTGACTCCAGATAAATGCTAGACTCTAACTGGTTTCCTGGAACAGGGAATTATTTCGGAGCACAGTCCACATAGCGATAGCAACATTAGCAAATAATATTTCCTCTTTCATAAAATGATTTAGGCTAATGAACTGTATAATTGATAGTAAAGACCTATATATTGGCTAAAACTAAAAATAATGTTTTGATATTTGTTGACTTATTTTAACTTTCGCTTGAAATCCCAATCCCTTTTCGAAGCTACTAAGTTAATTCGCAGCTTTCGGAAAGCTTTCTTTATATTGATTCTCTTTCGTTGTCTAGTTCTTTCCGTACTTTAACAATCTTGTTCACCAATCTCCTGCACATAAATTGCTCCGCAATATGAGCTAAATGTTATGTTTCTTCTTTCCAAAAGCAAAATATTCTTTCTCACAGGTCCTTCCGTCGACCAGTTATTGTTTTTCGACTGACAGCACACCTACCAACCAGTCCCTTCTTGAAGTAATGAATAAACTACTGATTCGTCACCAGATGTTTGGTTGCAGTGGTTGTGTGACTGGAATTCTCTTCGGGAGACGCGAGTCTTGTAAACTTTCTGTGATTTCAGTAAACAGATTAAGGCAAATGCATGCAGCATATTGAAATAGATTCGCCTGATTTCCGTTCCGTTTCCTTTGAAACGTCCCCTTTAAACAATTATACATGACTGTGCTTAAACTGACACACAATATTTTGTTAGCGCAACGCAATCTGACTTTCAAAATTCCCTACAAAAGAATGGCCCTGACTAACATTAAACTATACCTTTCACAAATCACTTACCTCACAAAAATCTTCGCTGCTCAAGCTACTGCAATACAGCAAGCGCCACTACTGCCAGCTAAATAAAAGATTCAAACTATGGAAGGCACTAACTACTGATAGGTATAGTTAGCAAATGAAAGATATTAATAGAGAACAAACAATGTATTTACCTTGATATCATCATATATAAATATAGCAGTTCATGACAAATTTCAAAACTCCGCCATCTCTCTCCCCACATCCACCACTGCTGGCGGCTCACCTCCAACTGCGCAACGCTACGCGCTGTTCACAGCCAGCTGCCTAACACTACAATGGCGAGTATTACAACAATGCAAAGCAGACACAGACTGCCCACAGCACAGCCAGTGATTTTCATACAGAGGTGGCGTTACCAATAAAAAAACCTAAACAGCCTACTTACACCTTATACGGAGTCGTGTTCTGCTTCTGTCTCTTTGTGGAACCCCCATGTTCTCACTTTTTACCCACTCTACCTTTATTGTACTTTGCAGGCTTCATTTGGAGCTTTGTCTATGTACTGATTAACACACGCAGGCCAACATTTACCATTTTAGGAGCATCTACCAAAGCAATTCCGTTTTCTTGTTCTCTTCTGACGATTCGACACCCTGTAGGGGGCCAGTGTGTAACGTGAGTTGATTTATTGTCGATGAAGTTCGCCTCTAGCGGTAAGGGTCACAGATGATTCAACATCTACGTATGTATATATACATTTGTACTCCGAAAGCCACCTCACGATTTGAGTGGGGAGTGACCGGCAGGACGTCAACAATCTTATCACAACTTTCTTGTCCCATCAGTGAAGAACGATTGCCGTAAACCCACGTATGAACTCTGATTTTTCTGTCTATCCCGTCATCTCATTTCGCGAGATGATTGTGGTATAATGTAGTATGTTGGCTGACTGCTCTTGGCAGGTACTCTCTCGGAATTTTTATAGTCAATCTGTGGCTGATGGGAAACGTTTCCCTCGTAATTTCTGGCAGTAGAGTTTCACGAGCAGTTGAGCGCCCCCACAATGCTGTAGCCTTTACTAATTGAACCAGTAATTAAAGATCTCGCTCTTCCTTAGGTCTCCTGTATTTCTATCAATTTCACCTCTTAAGGGTCTCGTACCACGACCAGTACTCAAATATCGGTCCAAAGAGTGTCACATAAACTATCTCTTTCATGGATGAATTCTCCAATGAATGTCGACACCCTTCAAGTGGGCTTCCTATTTCATTTATTTGTACAGGGTGACACAGAATAAGAGGACTGTTTGAAATGATTAATGACAGCCGTGGGCAGATGGCATCACTGCGGGTTCGTGACAGTCGGTGAGTAAACAGTCCACCATTTCAGTAATCATGGATCAGCAGCGTGCGTTAGCCATAAAAATGTTTTATAAAAATGTTTTATTGGTGGCGGCACAGAGGGAGTTTCGACGTTTTTATAATTTACGATATCGTGATGCCATTCCGTCGAAACACGCGTTAAAATGTTGTATTAATAACTTTGAAGAAACTGGATCAGACCACAAGAAGGAATCAACAGGACGGCCAAGCAGTGTGCTTTCTCCAGCGAACATTGATGTTATGTGCACGTCTGTCTTACGGATCCAACGGCGTTCAGTTCGTAAGCAAGCAGCAGTGGTTGGAGTGTCCCGGGAGAGTGTTCACAGAATTCTTCATCTTGATTTAAAATTTCATCCGTACAAACTACAGAAGGTGCAACAATTGAGGGACAACGATTACCGGTTACGATTGGGATTCCGTCAACAAATGAAAACAAAAATAAACAATGACCATGAATTTCTAAACAAGATGTGGATGTCAGATGAGGTACATTTTCATCTCACAGATGTGAATGAACAGAACTACCGTTACTGGGCAAACACTGATACTCATGACGTTCGTAAGCGGCCTGTACACACTAGTAAAATGACAGTATGGTGTGGTGTTACATCACATGAGATTATCGGACCGTATTTTTTCGCAAATGAACAGGGAAACACAATACCTGTCAATGCCGGTCGTCAAGTGGAGATATTACAAACTTCCGTCACTCCTGCACTGAACAACTTTCCAAACGTTCAAGAAACCTGGTTTCAACAGAATGGAGCGATATCACACATTGCACGGCAGCACAATTAGGCTACTTCACATTGAAATATAGGCAGAAATGATTATAAATAAACAGTGGTTGGTACATAATGGAAAGCAATGTTCGTTTGATATTAGCATACAACATAACTTTTTGTCTACATCAAAGCTTATAACAGTGAGATAAAATATGAAAACATCATTATGAAAATGTAGATAGGACTGAATGACAACTTGTAGAAAGCAATATTGATGTGAAATACAGCCCAGAAACATTTGATAATTAAAAAAACATAGGACTACCTTAGAAGGAAAAAAAAACATTTCGGCAACTTGACAAGGAGACCCGAAGTCACATATCGAGTATCGGCTTTATACCGTTGAAAAAATTTTTGTTACGTAGCTGTAGCTGTTCGTTAAGGATGAGGCTACTCTTTCGAGCAAAATGCTTGAAAATCTCTAATTCTACAAGAATATCTAGTCTACACCCTTTCTTTTCGGTGTGCAAAATGTTGCTATAACAGATGGCTTTAGGTGAATGACCTGTAATTAGAAGATGGTCGGCAAAAGACGAATTTTGGGGGCTAGTGCCATTTTTTCTTAGCAAGTGTTCTTTATATCTGGTAGTGAAGGCACGTCCAGTTTGTCCTGTATAGTAAGAGGAGCAAGTATCGCAGACCATTTTCTAAACACCAAAATTTTCTAAAGGGGAGCGAATAGAATGTAAATTATGAATGATTTTTTTTTCCAAACTGTTATTGGTAGAAAAAGCAACGTTGCAATCGTATTTCTTTCGAAGAATGCGTTGGATTTGATAAGAGATAGGCCCCACGAAAGGAATAGGGAAATATTTTTTTGAGTTAGACTCAATGACAGAAGTGCCTAGCTTAGCAATTCTTTTAGCAGTTTTCTTTTTAAGGACGTCGTCTACTATGTTAGGTTTATACTCGTTGTTAAGTGCTTTTGTTTTAAGTAAATTGATTTCGTCGTTGAACTTTTCTTTAGAAAGTGGGATGGAAATGGCTCGGTGAATAGCAGAATGAAAGAAGGCTTTTTTATACGATTGTGGATGAGTAGAAGATGCAGGAACGATCTGGTCGGTATATGTTACTTTATTTTTCGTAAAGTAAAAAGGAACGAGAGAAGTAAAAATATTTGAGCAACTCAATCAGAGATTGACCTAAGTTCTCATTTTAAGTGTCTCTCCATTAGTGTACGTTTGGTGAATGGTGATATGAAGCCTTACAGCTAACTTTTCATAACTTTTCTTATGTCTTATATTGATCTTATATTAATCCTAAACGGCACAGGAATAACCTTTTTTCTTCTGCAAAGAGCTTGTGGTTAATTCTGAACCATCATACAGACTGGTCTGAACACAAAGTTGCAGTCTGTAAGAAGGTGTCAAAGTTACTTCACTCACTACAGAAATATAAAAAATTGTTGCGTTTAGAGCTTAAAAAGAAAAATTTAGAACCACATATCCTGCCTCTAGTCGACTATGGTGAAAATATTTTCCAAGGACTTTCATAGGAAAGCTCATGCAGATTGGAACTGACGATGAATGCTTGTGCACAATACATTTATAGCATTCGCTATTCCTACCATATCACTCATGCATACGTGTCAATAAGTCTAGAGAGTATCATACCCTATGTCTGCTCTATCGCCTTCCTAACCAATGAACTCCCTCTTATTTATTGTCAACTTTTACGCTAATATCTGAACAGCACAGCAGAAACACCCGCCCTCAACAGAGTAAAATCCTCTCTGTACCAGTACATAACACTGCCATATTCTCTGAATCAATCTCCGAATAAGGAACCAGACGCTAGAACAATCTTCTACAAAATACCAGAGAAACCAAATCCTTTCCAAGCTTCAAAAGACAGCTGATGGCCCATCTGCTATGACAATAGCCATCTATGCCATACTCAGATCCGCAGCTTTGTCTCCAAATACGCTCTAAGCCACAAATTCCTCTCCCCCCTCACCCCCTTTTGTCAGCAGAGTTCTCTCTTTGTATTTTATTAGTTCCTATCTTCTACTGTAATTATCATTTAAGTCTTTTCGTTCATCTATATTCTTTTCACTCCTGATAACTCTAATCATAGATTCAAATGTATTACAATAATTTAATTATTATGCCATTCATTATTAATATTATTATTATTGTCATTACTATTGTTATTATTATTATTATTAGTATCATCTGTTACTATTACTACTATTATTATTAGTAGCATTATTCCTCTTTCCTGTCTCAGAGGTTATGTCTGGTTAAAAATAGAAAGTGACGTGGACCTCGATCAAGCGTGACTTCCTTTTAACTGTACGGTATATGTTGCATTGCATTTAGGAACTTTCGGGTTATAGAACATGTATCAATAATTACAGATTTCTGTAGTTGTATACATACGATTGGATGTAGCTGTATTGCGTAGATGTACTGGTGGATATTGTGTGGTGTGACTCCTGTAGTTGATAGTATAACTGGTATGATGTCAACTTTATCCTGATGCCACACGTCTTTGACTTCCTCAGCCAGTTGGATGTATTTTTCAATTTTTTCTCCTGTTTTCTTCTGTATATTTGTTGTCTTGGGTATGGATATTTCGATTAGTTGTGTTAATTTCTTCTTTTTATTGGTGAGTATGATGTCAGGTTTATTATGTGGTGTTGTTTTATCTGTTATAATGGTTCTGTTGCAGTATAATTTCTATTCATCATTCTCCAGTACATTTTGTGCTGCATACTTGTATGTGGGAACGTGTTGTTTTATTAGTTTATGTTGTATGGCAAGTTGTTGGTGTATTATTTTTGCTACTTTGTCGTGTCTTCTGGGGTATTCTGTATTTGTTAGTATCTTACATCCGCTTGTGATGTGATCTACTGTTTCTATTTGTTGTTTGCAAAGACTGAATTTATCTGTTGTGGTACTGGGATCTTTAATAATATGCTTGCTGTAATATCTGGTGTTTATTGTTTGATCCTGTATTGCAATCATGAATCCTTCCGTCTCACTGTATATATTGCCTTTTGTTAGCCATGTGTTGGATGCGTCTTGATCGGTGTGTGGCTTTGTTAGATGATGCAGGTGCTTGCCATGTAGTGTTTTCTTTTTCCAATTTACTTTCTTCGTATCTGTTGATGTTATGTGATATAAACGGTTGTAGAAGTGGTTATAAAATTGCAATGGTGTGGCCGATGTATTTATATGAGTGATTGCTTTGTGTATTTTGCTAATTTCTGCTGTTCCATAAAGTATTATTATTATTATTAGTTTCATCCATTACTATTATCATTGTTAATATTATTATGACATTTAATACTGTGAACTTTTTTGTGAAATGTTTGGTATGTGTTGTTCCTCGTCAGCTGTAAAAGAGGGCCTTTAGGCCCTTATCTGATCAGGCTAAATAAATATATTTTCCCACTTTACCTGTTACACTGGCAGTCGGTAAACATTATTGACGGATTTCTCTGATTTTCTCGCTGCACTCATTTTGCGAGACGTATGTGGGAGGAACTAATATGTCATCGACTCCTCCTAGAACGTACGCCATAAGAATTTCAAAAGCAAACCTGTCTGTGGCGTCCAGTGGCCTTCCTGTATTGTCTACCGTTGGTGTTTGTTGGGTACAACCATAATGATCTTACGTCGACTAAACGATGACGTGACTAAACGTACCGCTCTTCGTTTGATCTTCTCTATCTTATCTATTAATCGAATCTGGTAAGAACCCCATACTAATGAGCAGTACTTACGAAACAATCCCACAAGAGCATAGAAAGTAGCATTAAGTGGTATTTAAAATATGACAGCGTCAATTGGATAGTGTACCTTCGAAACAGCGGGCGGTTTGCCTGCTAAAACATCAGCTGTCTTCGACGATCACTTTTGGGCGCAATTCCGCATAAATTTTACAGACGAAATATCATTTTCAAAGTAACCAGTAACTGTGGGAGTGTTCTAGGTATGACGACAGCAACGAGGGCGAAAATGAGCCTCAGACCTGAGAACTGCCGGCAAAGCGGCGTTATTGAAATTACGACAGTCCCAGTATTACCCCAAAACGAGACTGTAAATCAATATCATACGTGTAATGTCATACAGGTACAGAGCATGTGTCCACGGCAACTGGCGTTCGAATGAGATTTTCGATCACTATGCCGTGTTACTTGAGAACTATAATGACGCATATCTGTTCCTGATGGAAATGAATATCATGTACCATTTCACCAGGATGAAAATAACAGTTTCATTTTCCGAAAAAGACGTATTGGCTGGAGAGAGATGATAACTTACGCTTTACCTATTAGGATAAACGTTACATTAAGTTGATAATACTCGAACAGCCGATAATTTACACTTTACCTATTAGGATAAACATTACATTAAATTGATAATACTCGAACAGCCGTTTGCACTGGAGAAGTAAAAATTACCATTTTCTCCCTTCGTTTCTTGTTGTATTCCAGTAAGCGTCTAAGGGGCTGTGCTTTCTTCGCATAGGACTGAATAAAAGAATTTTTGTTGTTTCACGAAGTGTACTGTATTTTGCCTTCGGTAATAGCACATTCAGCGGTAAAAGGAATTTTCCTGCAGGATGAAAGAAATGCACTTCGATTAAAATTCTGTAACATAAACAAATAATTTTTTTAAAGGAACTCTGCCATCACTATTACTTTGAGATTTATTAAATCATCAGAATCAGCCTGTTGACACCTGCTGCTGAATAATGGAATGCTCTAAAGTCACAAACGCACTACCATGTTTTCCCGTGCGCGCATCTACCTCGGTCCGACTGTCATCCTCTGTCATCACCTGTCTTTCATTAGGTCATCGTCTCAGTCTTTCCCCATGTGTTGTAATCCGTCAAAGACCTTCGTTTGCTCATCTACCACCCATTTGGTAGGGCATTAAGCCTCTGAGACATCCCTTTCATTTCCGTAGCAGGTCTAATTACGTCTTCCACTCCATTATGTAACCTGCTCCACCGGTTTGTCTTCCGTCTCCCTCCTCTCAATTTCTCGCCTGGTGACCCTCAGTTTTACAGTGGTTTCCGTATAAAAAAATCATGTTTCTCTGACATGTCAAGGTTGGTTCAAATGGCTCTGAGCACTGTGGGGCTTAGCATTTGAGGTCATCAGTCCCCTAGAACTTACAACTACTTAAACCTAACTAACCTAAGGACATCACACACATCCATGCCCGAGGTATGATTCGAACCTGCGACCGTAGCAGTCGCGCGGTTCCGGACTGAAGTGCCTGGAACTGCTCGGACACCGCGGCCGGCCTCAAGGTTGGTAGCACGCACATCTTTCAAAGTATTCAGCTTCACAGAAATTCATAGCTCCGTTTGGAAACCTTGTTTACCTTATCGAAAGCGCTCCAGGCGATTTTTAGTGTTCTCTTTACTTCTTTTGCTGCCCATTCAGTCGTACCAGAATATACTGATTTGGAAATTCGAAAATTGCACTGCTAGCCGTGAAAACTGCAACATGGGAAGTATAGAAAACAACCAAATTTTACTCGTCGTCCGTCTATATTAGTGTGGGGCTCGTCCTGTCTCTGCGATGCTCTTTCCTTCCCGAAAGTATTCGGCAATGTGTGGCTTTTCATTTAGTACGCCAGTGTGGAAGTTTTCGGCCGCCACAAGTATTCTGCGATCGGCAGAATCGTCGTGTCATCGCTGTTTACACTTCACTATTGGTCCGAGGTGTGAAGGGTGCTAACAGGTCTATCCACTGTTGGCACAAAAACAGGCAGTCTATCCGTCTCTCGTCACGAGCCTTTGAAAATGAATGGGAATGACAGAATAGATGGATGAAAATTCTCAATCGATGTTATACTGCCGCATAATCGATGGGAACTGCAAATTGTCTGTGAAACAATATTACAGTACTGTGCAGAAACAATTTAAAGATTTAGTTGACAATGAAAGAGCAAAAAATTGCGATCGACAGACGGCATTCATTGTTCTCTACATCAAGAAATTTGCAAGCATGCAGCACGTGAAGAAATTGGTGGTATAAGTAGTGGAGTTCCTGATGTAACTCGCGTTATCCCACAGTCAGCTGGAACAGTATTCGGTGGAACTGAACGAAGCGTATGAATATTTCACATACGTATTACTGAAAAGTACGTATGCTAAGTCAGAGGTCATGCTTGGAACGATTTTTCCAATTAAAATTCGCTATTGTGGATTTTATGGAGGAAAAAGGAGCGCCGGAACGAAAATTTAAACACCCGGAACGAATTGTAGATGTAGCACTTTATATGGACTAGACTGTACACTGCCCACAGAAAGACATTGCAAGGTGAGAAACAACTTCTTTCTGATTTGATAGTGATGCATTTAAAAAGAAAATCACTTCAGGGAAATGACACATTTTGACATTCACAGTCTAGTTCCCTTAGCTCATTGCCATTAATGAAACGCGAGGCTTGACGAAGTCACTGTGGCCTTGAAAGAATTACAAGGATAGATCTGAGAACGTTCTGAGGACACTGTTAAACGTACATTTGCTTTCGAGACCGTTTGCCGTTTCAGCTGACAGCGTGACTGTCCTTGTGCAGATGTAACCGACTGACCTGAAAGGTACTTTCGTTTTAACGACAAATCCTTTGCGTTAAAAGTGTCCAGAATGTCTACATTGTCCTCCTCGGGTACAGTTTCCACGTCTCCATAATAAAATTATAAAAGTGCTATAATATTTCAATCGACATATTTGTGTCAAAGACATTTCTTTTTAGGATTGTGAAACTAAATAAATCACGATTATGTGGCAACTTGAGTGGCGAGATCGGTAAAATTGTCTGCATCTGTCCGTATGGCGACAGTTTGTATCAGTCAAAAAGTATGTCTTCTGTGTGGCAAAAAAATTAAATATTTCTTAAAATTTGTTTCGTTTATGATCTATGTTGTTGAGAAATGTGAAGTATAAAACCAAGTCGCATGCAGAGCGACTGCCCTGCTACTTAAATTCCGCACGTTTCACCCTCTTCCACTCCTCGTTCTCAGACAGCGTGGCGTGGTGGTGGAGGAAGTGTGCAGCGTCTATGAACGCTATGGTTATTGAGCCAAATTCGTTAGCTGCCAATTGAGGAGGGATAATACCTGATAATGTTTCTATATGATTTGGGGACATAAATGGTGTGCAATTTTGTACACAGTCCTGCCACATCTGGCAGCAGTACACCCTCTAATCTGGCAGCCCCTCGATTCTAACAGCGTGGATGATAGAAACAGGTATATTCCATATTGCTTCAACTCTTTTCCAGAGTTAGTTAGTAATAGTCGGTCGCGAAGGTAGTTGTGCTATTATCTCAAAAACTGATGACAGGTTCCTCCAGAGGGTGAAACATCTGGAGAACAGCCGAACACCGTCTGATCGCTGTAAGTCACAACATCGCGGCGAATATACTGTCTTGCGCTACCTTGTCGAAAGATAACGTTACTGAGATATCGAAGACAGAGCAAATTCACCGGTAATAACGTGTCACCAATGTTGTCTGAACTAAGCAACAATGTGCAACTGAAGTTATCTTATTGTGTTAACCAATAGCAAGAGCATGGTCCTGAAGATTTCATCACTGTATCCGAAGGGCAGTTGTTTCGCTGCAAACAAGACCGCTTTACCACGTTTTTGTTTGGTCGCTTTCCTGTGTGGAGAGTGGCAGAGATATGGAATTATGTTTACCAATATCGTTTCCTGATGAGCTAGAGACTTGAAAGTTTCCACATAGCTCGGAACCAGATGACAAAGTGTTATTAATTCGGTTTGTTGTCTGGTTCGTCATGAAGGGTACTTTGTGTAGCAGTGATATTTCCACATTTTCGTTTTCCGGTTACGAATAGTTTGCGGGAAGAATGATTCGTGATAAGCCTCCACGCCAGCTCGAATCTCTCTAATTTTTACCTTCACTGTCTTTTCACGAGATATATGTCAATAGGAAGTAACATATCGGTTATGTCATATATCGCGAAACTGAAATAAACCTGAAATTGACCGCATGTATCTGTTGTAATCTCATCAAAGTGTTTGACATCGACTGAAAACTTTTACGCTCACTAGTGTAAAAGCATTTAATAATTACTTAAATAAAATAGAATTTTTAATATTTCTGATTTTTGAATCTGACTGAAAAGCGTAAAAGATTTTCTCCTAGACGCATATAGATTCAAAACACCTGGAGTTTTGAAAATTTCTGTTTGAGAATTTTCAACAAAACACTGGCAATAGATAGTAGTAACGAGGTGTACCATTGTTGCAACAATAAACAAGTAGTAGAACGGCGAGGAGATGAACAATTCATGCATCATTTATGTACTGGATGCATCTGAGTTTTTATTTTCAAATAATTCCACTATTTTCATAGTCATTGAAATACACAGTTACTAATTTTCAGCATGATATGTATGGATTTAGTAATCTCTTAGGGGCTAAGAGATAATATTTAATACTTTTTAGTCCAATTAAGAACTCGTTTTTGGTTAAATGACTAGCTGTTCCCCAGAGACTGTGCCCATGTATGCATTTGATACATATAATGCACACACATTCTCCTCCCCCTTCTCTGTGTACACTTCACCATCTCTTCATCTTTCTGTACACATCATGCTGCCACCTCTATCCATCTATCTCCTCCTCCCCATCTCTCTCTTCCTGATCTCCTCCTCTCCTGCGTCTTTGTCAATTTTATCGTCACCCTCAGACCACATCTTCCTCTCCTCTCCCTCTGTTCATATCATCCTATCCCTCCCTTCGTCTAGTCCAGTCTCACCCTCTCTGTCATTTACGTTCCCCCCTCTACGTACACCTCTTCCTCTTTCACATTGTTTCTGACCATCTCCTCCCCATCTCCCTATCCATCTTCTCCTCCTGCTCTCTCTGTTCCTCCTTCTTTCTATTGACTCTTTCTTTCTCTGTCCATCCCCTCCTACCCCATCCATCCCTATCCATCCCCAAGTACCCCTCTCTTTCTATCCATACCCTCCCCCCTGTCCTTCTGTCTGTTGAGGCCCTCCTCTGTCGATTATATCCTTCCCCCACCCAAGCCCATCTGCAAAACAGGTCGATACAGCAGGCTGATTCCACTCCCAGGACAGCCTACATAAACACAGGGGCATAAATACTAACTTTAGGCTGTGGTGCATAGGATGTTCTAGAAAGCAGCATGATAAAGTAGGCCAATACTACTCCAATGCAACAAGCCTGTCGAGCAGTGCTGCCTATATGTCAGGTGCTGGAAAACTGTTTCTTGCACTTGAAGTGTAAGGCAGGCCAATAGGTTTGCTGCACAACACACCTGTTGTGTGGGGGAGCCTATATGGCAGGGGCTGGAAAAAGAACATGTTTGTTTTCTGTATCTGTGTTCCTTTTGAAGCTAGGAGATTATAAATGCTGAAGTACTGATACCTGTCAAGGTTGCTATTTGTGTGTCAAATTTTGGTGAAATTGATCCAGGGGCTTAGGAGGAGATTCTGGAGACAGAAACATGCATGCACACATACCGCTTTATATATACATAAATTAAACATTATCGCCCCTTTTAGTCTGGTGCATATGAAAGTGTTAATTCGGTTTGAAACATTTAATGAGGTTACAACAGAGGCATGTGGTAAAGTTGAGATTTCTTTCACTTTCTCTTCATCTGATTTGACCAATATATAATCATTCACTCTTTGCACAAAAGATTCATGATTGGAACATAAAAAGGGGGAAATTTCAGTGGTACTCAAAGTACCCTTCGCCATGCAACAGACAAGAAAGCAAGTTGATATTGCATAGCCATCCAGTTCTGGGACACTTTGAAACTTTCAAGTCTCTGTCACATCAGGACGTTAGTTCAAACACAGCTTCAAAACTTGTACTGACCAGATCGAGAAGAATGTGACCTAATAAACACAGTCGAGCGGGATTAACCGAACGGTCTGAGGGGCGGCAGTCATGGACTATGAGGCTTGTCCTGGCGGACGTTCGAGTCTTCCCTCGGGCATGGTTGTGTGTGTTTGTCCCTATGCCTTATGATAATTTAGGTTAAGTAGTGTGTAAGCTTAGGGACTGATGACCTTAGCAGTTAAGTCCCATAAGACCTCAAAAAAAAAGATAAAAATACATATTGTATTCGAAAGGTAACAGAAACTCGAATAAAATTAGGTCGACTATTGCAGGAAATGAGTGTCAGAAGTAAGTTTAGGAGTACCACTGTTTTGACAGAACGGATGGCTCATAAGTCTTATTAACACTTATCTGCTTCCATTGCAGTGCACGACAGGTGAAGCAGTGGGTGTGTGTGTGGAGACGGCCCCGCCCCGCGACATGGCAGCCCGCCGCCGGCTCTGAGCAGGCAGGCAGGCATGAGCCGCAGGCGGCAGCCGGGCGTCCTGCTGCTGCTGACTGGCGCCGTGGCTGCGGCAGCCCTGCGTCACCAGGGTGAGTGGCTGGCTGCCTAGCCGGCAGGCGCGCGCCCGCTGTGCGTGAGACCGCTAGCGACGCTGTGTGCTTGCAGGGCCGCCGGCCAGCTGCCACGTGGCGCTCGGGATGGAGGAGGGCCGCATCCCGGACTCCGCAGTGTCCGCCAGCTCCTCGTACGAGCCCAAGTCTGTGGGGCCTCAGAACGCCAGGTGAGTCGCAGGCACGGCTGCCAGGTGTCCTGCGTTAGCCAGACATGTCTCTCTTTTGGTGGTCGTGTCCGCTCCCGTTAGGCGTTTTAGCCATGACGTTGAGAACGCAAAACCGAGATCACTTGCCAGCTAATGGCATAAGCACAAGGAATATAAGAAGGAATAAGGAGGTATACCATAAGCATATAGAGGGAGTCTGGGGTATTAGTACAGCTATTGTGCTGAAAGTGCATTGGTTCCTTTATCTGATGTTTCCCCCACAATCGTAACTGCGCCACTTAGTGGACTGTGCCTGTCAGTATAGATTACTGTTTTGCATCCAAGTGTCCGTACTCCAGTGCAACACGTGCTCTCTGGGGGAAAATAAACATTAATGGCTTGGTCGTGCGACACATAACTGGAGGTTACTAGTCAACAGAAAAACATACTACTCGTAATCACAATGGCTATAAGTCTGAAAGTAAATACTGATGTAATGTTCCGTACAGTGACCTCAGTCGTCAATAGAAGTATCTGCACCTTTAGCACTATCATTCTGCATATATTCAGTAACCAGCGCTGTTCTTATGTATTTGTTTGCCTCCGTAGGCCACACAATCTTAAAACGCGCTGTCTGTCAGTCTGTCTGCACCGGGTGGCCGAAGCAAAGTGGAATGTGCTGATCAGCTAATGTCAACATGCGTGCCCAAAACAAATGTGAACAGTTAATTTAAAATCACAGAATTTTTAGATTCTAGGCCATTATGTCAAAGTGGAAAGGATGTTCCCTTTCATAAACGCCCAATGGAATTAGCAACGCAATAAATTATAAACCGAAACAATGACCAGCCCTGGATCTACGATATTTCCGAACCGGGGCAAAAACTTCATACTGATGACCCCTCCTCTACCCGCCAATCCCCCCCCCCCTCCCGCCCCCTTCGAGTCTTTGAGATTGGACGTAAAAAAATTTAAAAACAGATTTTTCAAAACTATGTTCATTTTGTAGCGCACATATTTCTGACGAGCTTTATGTACAAAACATATATGTTCAAGGAAACATAAAACATGTTATTTGGTCTTAAGTGTGCCAAAGTGAAGTGTATTTCGTTCTGTGGAATTCAAACCTATAATCAGCAGAGTGGAAACTGAAATGTCTAGTGGTGTCTCTCCTGCTTCCAGTCAGCCGGTCTGACATCCTAGCCCCTTAAAAAACTCACAACGTATACTTGGTGGGATTATATGTGACCGGGGAAAGAGAACTCTTCAGAAAATTTGCACTCTCTATTGCTTGTTTGCTGGTAACTATCTTTTGTGTGTGACATAAAACTAAATATAGGAAACATTAAACCATTGAAGAAAACGACAAGCATGACAGCACGATGCACATTTCTTTAATTCCTAGTTCTCAGCTTAGTTTTCTCTCTAATCTTGCTACAGCTTTACACGGCGTACTTTCGTTTCGCTAGAGAATCTATTACCTTATCAAAGTTTGTCAAACGTTTTGCTGCATGGAAAATCAAAATGTCGTTTTCTAACCCTAAAAAAGCTGTTAATAACATAGTACTCAAGACTTGTGTGGTTTCTCGATTTGGTTCGTCTATCTTGTGTCTGTCTGCTAGATAAAACTAAATATGCCTTTCTAATATTGTAGCAACTGTGACACGCGCCAAATTAGTGAGACTGTTTTGGCACAAACGGTCATTCTTATCTACTTTGTTTACATAAATAGCACGACAGAATACAATTAACAAAGCACTAATATCAAATTCGTATTAGCCTACTACAGGCACAATGTTTTATGTTAGGAAATAGTTTCACATTTCCTTCATATGCTGCAGTTTCTCAAGCACGAGATCGAAAAGTAATTGTACGAAACTTTCATATATATTTGGAATATTCATTTTCTTCCATATAATTTGCGAGATATCCCCGTTTCTTGTCCTTGCTCGATCTAACATACAATATTGTCACCACTAATTCTGTACTATTTCTGCAACTCTCAAAACTTATTCTACAGTTCACTTCACTAACCCCGCCAGAATCACCGGTTCAGTTGTCGTGCATTTATTTTCCGGTTAGGCGGTATTATGTGTTCGTACAACTCATTTTCTGCGCCACTCCGAGAACAGAACTGCTGCTAATGTGGGACAGTACCACTGGCTCTTAGTAGTGCAGCAATCTAGCAAAAATTTTCTCTCAAAATTTCAGTTTCTTGGATACACAGAGAAGATAATATGTAATGTCTCTTACCTGTTATTCCCGTTAGTTGTTTATTTCCACTGTGGTAGCATGAATCTATGGATTTCGTTACTAATTATAACAACTCTTATCATTCGCACACCCAATCAACCACATAGACAAACAGCGATTGGAATTCACTCTTTCGAGTTTATTCGGGTCAGCTCGTACAGCCACTTCTCCTTTTGTCTGCAGGAAAGTTTTTTATTTCTACATGTGGCAGGGATTCCCCTAGCAGAAACGTAGCGTACACTATGCACGCATTCAAAAACCAACTTGCGACTCGATCAAAAATCAAATTACAAAGGATTCAGAAATGTTCAAACCAACAGCGATGCGTTTCAAAATCATATCTTATGAATAATCGATATACCAACCTGCGCTACGCTCCCTGAAATAGCCGTCCGGGGCAGGTATCCCGATTTGCACCCCCCCCCCCCCCCTCCTCTCAGTTCCCAGTTCCGGGGCCTGACGATGACAAATGTGATTCAAGAGTTGCACGGAATCATTTCCAAAAAAAATAACGTTCTTGATCAAGTGGGTTCATATGTGAAATGTTTATATTTGACCACAGATTGATGGTATTTCTTTCTACGTTTAAGGGAAATGACCAAAGTCATTCAATATTTTCTTTCTTTCCGTCCCAGAAGAATAGATATTTTCCTTAATGAAGATGTTTAAGTTTGTTTGTATTGTGACTAACTTAGGAAGACGACTGAGCATTTAAGGAGACTGAATGAGTTAGTTGCTATCATAACAGCCTAATTATGAGGCTGTTTAGTCATTGTTTTCCGGTGTAAGCACGATTAAGGTCGATCTCGCAAAATACTGGCAGTAACTTTATTATTAATAAGTGATTGAAAATATCCATCTGAGTCCCTATTTTTATTTAAAATAGGTAGTCCGACATTTAGGGCAAAATGCCCGGCTAAATATAACAGTAAGTCAGACTTTTCAGCTTTTCGCCTTGGCAATTCTCTCGTGGAATATTTTTGACTCTATCGACTCTACTGTAGAGTGTCTTTGCTTTGACTGACTTCCGTTTAGTATGCGAAGGGTCAGAAAGTTCCAGATATTGGAACACACAACCTTCCAGTGTCCAGTGGTGTGTCAACTATGTATGGGGGTAAGGAGCAGACAGTACATATCCCATGTGCTCAGAGGGATTTTACCACTTATGTCAAGAGATGTCGTCGTAATTTGCTCTTTTTTTCTCACGTGTTTCGTGCCGTAATGCCGCTATCACTCTTCACATTGCAATAAGTTTTCGTAGTTCATAGAGATACGTTAGTCTAAAGTTGTAACATGTAAATGAAATATCTTGTTGACCATGTACAGATGCTTAGCCTTCTTCCTGCCTGCCCACAAGTCACTTTAAAACTCGTTTGGCGCAGGATCCGTCAGGAGAAGAACGGCGGCGCGTGGTGCCCGAAGGCGCAGATCAGCAGCGAGGTGCAGGAGTTCCTCGAGGTGGACCTGGGCCGGCCGCACCTCATCACCGCCACCGAGACGCAGGGCCGCTTCGGCAACGGCCAGGGACAGGAGTACGCCGAGTCCTTCCACCTGCTCTACTGGAGGGACGCGCTGCAGCGCTGGGTCATCTACAGAGACTCCACTGGGCGCAAGGTACCGTCTGCAGCCTACTCGAAACAGCCACACTTTTATTGTCATTCCTGAAAACCTACAAGCTTACGTCGTTGCATGCTGTAGTGGCACCATATCGGCTGGAGTGCCAAGTTGTTGTGGAATTGACGTCTCGACAATGTAAGTTGTTCTAGTTGAGCTTGCGTGTGTTTGCAGCACTGACGTCCGGAAGGGGAGGTGAGAGGGGGCACTTCGCCCCCCAGGAATCTGGAATGCAGAAATTGTACTTATTACAGAATTCTCACACACTTCTAGAAGTGATTTCCCTTGACATCGCTGAATCTGTCGTTTAACCAATTCCAGCATTACGTGCCCAGTAAGACAGTACTGTGTCCTCCAGAAACTTACCAACTCATTTGTATAAAAATGGCGTTTATAGTGTCTTTCTCCGCCTCCGACTGCTCACTAGTCAAATTTCTACTAGGGTCGATCACTGGAGTGTGGCACGATACGAAGTTATAAGAATATGAAGTGTACCGAATTATATTGAATATGGTGATTCGTAAGGTGATATAAGCGTGGATTGAAAGTAAGTGAGGAACTTATTACTTGCTTTCAAAATAAATTAATTTCTGTTACAGTCACAACAGTTTCAGTTCAAGAGTTTCAATACTGTATTGAACTATATTACACAGTTTAGGGGATATTAATGTAATGAGAAGTTATGAACGAAACGCTTCGGAAATTTTGAGGAAAAGATGATCAACATTGAACAGCGCACGAATTATGAAAAATTGTACTTGCTCAGTACGATATTCGATTTAATGCACACCAAATTTCGTTGCAAGTATACGAGATTGACGTCAGCGCGAATTAAATTAATGGTTAAGACGATTACAAATTTGAGTACGAAATGAACTTTTTTTACATTAAAGTTGCTGTCTAATAAACAGTGATCTTAATTGCTCATACTTCTTCATAATCTACGAAGGTATCATGTTACGTATTAAATTTACTCGTAAACTTGCAGTCGGGCATATGAAAGGTCGAAAGATGGGCTTGTAACACGCGCACGGTCGCAACACTTAACCATACATTGTTCACTTGTACACAGCTGCTTCAAGCCCAACTAAACACATTCGAAGTGTCTTTACTAAATTTGCCATCTCCAAAAGAACATTTTATATATATCGAGGAAAGGAGTATTTGGTATATCAGAAATCAATAACAGTTTAGCCTTAAACACACAGAAGCCGATTGTTCACGGAGGGAAGGAATTGTACTTTTAAAGGTATCTCACCCAAAAATCATATTTCTTTTACGGATTATTTTTACGATCGCTTTGTGTGTGAGATGATATCCCAAACGAAGGCTTTAAAAGTGTGAAAACAATAGAACTTTGTCATGGTTTCATTTTACGTTTATTTTGACACCAGTCCTCCTCTTGTCATTGTTCTGTAGTTTTCCAATATTAAAAGAACACTAATTTTTGTGTGTGAAAATGCATGATTGGCATAATAATTATTTCTTTTCAGGCACCATGATTACACCCATAACCAGCTTAGGCCGTATTTTAAATACATTAACTACACTGCCAGAGAAAAAAATTAGTACCTGGGAAAACGGCGTTGATTTTGATCAAATGGTGGCACGTGCCACATGGGGCATAGTACATGAACTGACAATGGATCCAAAGTCGTCAGCCAACAGGTAGCGAAGTTGCATAGCTATCAAGGCGCCACGTGTGTCTTCCCTTCAATAAGGAATGTCTACAGCAAGAAAGTTCATTGTGGTGCAAGCGTGTGAAGTAACCCGGCAACCACTAAACGGAGATGCACACATGCTTCCTACAGCCAACTGACGAATTCTCGGTGGGACCACATCGTGACCTTCCGAGTGGGAGACAATCACCGCTCAAGTTAAGCGTGTTGCATCAGTTCCGCAATGGTGCTGGTATCCGATAGGGTGAACATCCGCACTGCCGTTGATGAGGTTCTAGGAATCCACGCAGCACAGACGCCCGCCGAGATTGTCGTACCGTAAGGCGGCAGTGGCAGAGGTCTTTTGAGCCCAAACGTGTCAACTCGAACTAAATTGGTTCAGATGGCTCTGAGCACTATGGGACTTAACAGCTGTGGTCATCAGTGCCCTAGACGTTAGATCTACTTAAACCTAACTAACCTAAGGACAACACACACATCCATGCCCGAGGCAGGATTCGAACCTGCGACCATAGCGGTCGTGTGGTTCCAGACTGAAGCACCTAGAACCGCTCGGCCACCCCGTCCGGCTCAATTCGAACTGTTGCGAACCGGTTACTAGCAGTGGGACTACGGACACACACACACCTCTAGCCCGTCTTTCACTCACGCCACAACATGGACGTGCACGGCTCTATCACTTGGCAGATGAGAGCAGATACTGCCTGGACTCGTGTTGGCCATCTGCGCGTATACGTAGGCCTGATGAGCGCTGTCTCGTAGAATACATTTGTCCAAGAGATTCCGGCCTCACACAAGGCCTTATGGTTTGTGGAACTGACGCTAAACGGCGCTCGGTAGGTCCTGAATTTTGCTAGATCCGTTCTTTTGCCGCCCTTGCAACGGTAAGGTGATGTTTTTTTCAACAGGATAATGCTCGTCCACACACTTCCCTCAAACCTCAACGCGCTCTGCAAGACGTACAGCAACTTCTCTGGCCAGCACTGTCTCCGGACTTGTCTCCAGTCGAACACGTGTTTCATGTGATGGGGCGAGAAGTGACTCGCGCGACTCGGCAGCCAACAACTCCTATAGAAGTACCTGAGCAGGTGGAGCAGGCGTGGCGTAATGTATCTCGCCGTCTGTGCGATTGACTGGATGCGAGAGTACGTGGCTGCATTGCTTCACGTGGATGCCACATCACGTACTACTATGGGTGTTTCAGCATGGTTCGATACCTGCTACTTGAGAACCGCTTGTGCTATTGTTCTTTAAATATAAACATTTCACGTACTTCAGTGTTGCAACGATAAATCTTAAAAATCTTAACCGAATAAGAAATTTCTAAAAGGGTGTACTAAATCTTTTCCCGGCAGCGTATATCGTAATTCCGCCTGTGGCATACAGATTTTCAAGCTATCTTTGTCCTGAGGAGACACAGCAATGGTTAGGTTGTACAGATAAACCAACGCAGGCAGCGGAATATTTCAGTATTACTTTAAAGTAATGCTATGCAGTAATTAACATCAGTAGATGATGTGGTTTGAAGAGCATAAGTAGTACGGAACGAAATACGTGGCATGCAGAGAATATTCTGTGCATTAATGGTTATATTCTAATGCTATTATATATTACGTGTCCCTCTGAAAGTCAGATCTGGGAGCAGTAGAGATCTGGAGAGATTGAATATGAATCTCTGACCGTTCATTCCACCTACCTGTCGTCTTCTAAAGTTGTGTCCCCAGCGCAGAAGACAGCTCGTAGGTCGTGGGATCTTCTTGTTGCGGAAGCTGCTACGCTGTCAGTTCGCAACTGTGGTTGTGCTTTTTGCGGGATGCCACTTGCCCAGGCTAGTCTCTGTGTCTACAGAGGGCAAGATCTGTAGCACTGGCAATGATGGTATGCGACGCTTCTCATTAATGTATCCTGTTTGGCTATTTTTAAAATATTCGCATATTTACACTGCCTTTTAAAACACTCGACATAGCTTTCTTAATTGTACGTATGGTAACTATCCCATCCAACTTCAGAAATATGATACACGTGTCCGGGTCTCCATTACGCACTAGACAGAGTGAGTATTACATGTTCACAAATAAGTTACGAACGATATGGAGTACAACATGTCCGGATCTGAATAACACCCGAACCAGAGTGACTATTACATATTTACATGTAAGTAAAGTACTGATATACGTGTGCGATCCTCCAGAACGCCTGTTGGGCCCCCCCGATCGCCCGATCAGAGTGACTAGCAGAGCCGAAGTACCGCGTCTCCCAGGCGCGCCAAAGCGAACCGAAGGTGTTCGAAGCACTTCAGTGGCAATATCGATAATCTTATGTTTCTCATACCTAGTGAAATGTAATAAACGATAATGATAGGCTCGTAGGGTAATCATGAGAGATTGTCATACTAAAAACTGGGTGAAATATAAATGGAAAGTATGCAAATAATTAATAAGAGAAGTTAGGCGTTTTGGCGTCTAGTACCCGAACGTGCCGACCAATCAGAAGCAAGTTCAGTACAATGGGCGGATTCTGCCAAGGGACTGGTACGTACTGTACCATCTGCTGCTTCTACCTCACTCCACTTTTGTACCATACGCTGCTTCACGTGTATCAAGCAGCATGAAGGCGAGCTTCTAGCAAAATAATATACTGTCGACCACAGCCAGGAAAATCACGCTATTCTGTAATTGTTTCTAAACTAAAATGTATATTTATTATTTGCTAGATAGAAACTCGTGTCGAGTTATTTTTAAGACTACTAACTCAGTTACGAAGACATTACTTTCCATCGATACATTGACCCAGAAGAGTTGCATAACATGTGTAATGCACAGCTCCATCAATAATTGCTATAAGCAGTTGATCCTCTGTGAATAAGACGTAAAATACACACATGAAAAAAGTTTTGCGTCACCCCCGTTCGCAGAACTCCTGAAGATAGACGTTGACTGTGGATATTGTATCACAGACACAGTCTTTTCGATTATTCATAGATGTCACTAAACCCGCCCAAAGATGTAAACAACGATGCATGAGCAGCGTCTATTACAAGGAGGGGGTCCGAGAGCCGATCAGTTCCAGTCATTCCACCAGGAAGGACGTACACGACAGGTGTTGTCTGTTGTTCAACCAAGCCTAGACGGCCAATACCGCCGTTCGATCGCGTACGCATTTTTACTTTGTGCCAGGAAGGGCTCTCAACAAGGGAAGTGAAGTGTCCAGGCGTCTAGGAGTGAAGCAAAGCGATGTTGTTCGGTCATGGGGAGATACAGAGACACAGGAACTGTCGATGACATGCCTCGCTCAGGCCGCCCCTAAGGACTACTACTGCAGTGGATGACCGATACCCACGGATTATGGCTCGGAGGAACCCTGACAGCAATGCCACCATGTTGAATAATGCTTTTCGTGCAGCCACAGGACGTCGTGTTATGGCTCAAACTCTGTGCAATAGGCTGCATGATGTGCAACTTCACTTCCTACGTCCATGGCGAGGTCCATCTTTGCAAGCACGACACCATGCAGCGCGGTACAGATGCGCCCAACTACATGCCGAATGGACCGCTCAGGATTGGCATCACGTTCTCTTCACCGATGAGTGTCCCACATCCCTTCAACCAGACAATCGTCGGAGACGTGTTTGGAGGCAACCCATTCAGGCTGAACGCGTTAGACACACTGTCGAGCAAGTGCAGCAAGGTCGAGGCTCCCAACTGATTTGGGTTGGCATTATGTGGGGCCTACGTACGCCGCTGGTGGTAAAGCAAGGCGCCGTAACGGCTGTACGATACGTGAATGCCATTCTCAGACCGATAGTGCAACAATATCGGCAGCATACTGTAGAGGCATGCTTCTTCATGGACGACAATTCGCACCCCCATCGTGCACATGTTGTGAACGACTTCCTTCAGGATAAGTACATCGCTCGACTAGAATGGCCAGCATGTTCTCCAGACTTCAGCCCTATCGAACATGCCTGGGATGGATTGAAAATGGACGACGTGACCAACCTACTACTCTTAGGGATGTACGCCGAATTTCCGTCGAGAAGTGGGACAATCTGGACCAGCAGTGCCAGTTATGGTTTGTATGCCACGACGAATACAGGCATGCATCAATGCAAGACGACATGCTACTGGGTATTATAGATCCTGGTGTCTACAGCAGTCTAGACGATCACTTCTGAAGGTCTCGCTGTATGGTGGTACAACATGCAATGCGTGATTTTCATGAGCAATAAAAAGGTCGGTAATGATGTTTATTTTAATCTCTATAACAATTTTGCTGTACAGGTTCCCGAACTCTCGGGACCGAGGTGATGCAAAACTTGTTTCGATGTGTGTGTATTGTCAGTCTTAGTTTTGGAAATAAAGAAAGTTTTATTTGTTGCTGCTGGTTCACATATAATCAGTTAGTCAGCAATTTGGATCTCGGTATTAGTCACAACAGGAGTGTGCGTAAAATGTAGTAAGTGTCCACTAAAGCTCACAGTTCTCACTATAGACGTAGCAACGCAAATACTGGATGGACAAAATATAAGTGGCGCGGAAAATACTTCGAACATAATTATGTAAGTGAGGTTGCCTATCTTAACATTCGTGAAGCATTTTCTGGGACAATTCTATTTTGCCCTTCTTTGCAAGACGGTAACATTTCTCCTCTTGATACATCCCCGTAAGGTATGAATTGTGGAGGATGGTTCAACATGTGCTGCGCACTAACCTTTCTGTCGAGTACAGTGGCGCCTGTTTCCCCGTTACAGCTGATGTCGGGCAACCGCAACACCTACCTGGCGGTGCGGCAGCAGCTGGAGCTGCCGTTCGTGGCGAGCCGCGTGCGCTTCATGCCCTACTCGCAGCACACCAGGACCGTCTGCATGCGGGTCGAGCTCTACGGCTGTCCCTGGACGCGTGAGTACACACCACTACTGTCTCTCTCTCCCGATACGTCGATATTACTCTGAAAAGCAAACAGTAATTTCCCAAAGCTCAATATACTCGAGAAACGACTTTGTCTGTGAAAGTATAGATGGAAAGTAAGAATTGGATTAAAGGATTCTCAAGGATGACATTCCTCTTTGCATTACGAAAAGGTGAAGTCACAAATTTCCATTTTGGGAACTCAATCCGATCATCATACAGAGCTTCTTTCATTTTTCTGTTTGTTGTATGTATGGCTCTCAGTTCGCTTTCCGTGAAAAGGCTACACAACAAATATTTTCAGAAATGATTACGTAACACTTACATGTTGACAAGTCCCTGTCTTTCAGAAATTCTATTCTTGATATAGCAGCATCTTACTCAGCTTGACAAAAAAAGTGAAGCACCCTTAATTTATCGCCAAATGTCAGGATAATTTTGTACACGTACGCACCTCTCTATGAGAGACAGAATTGTCACAGAGTTCTTTTTCAGTATGAGATTTTCACTCTGCAGCGGAGTGTGCGCTGATATGAAACTTCCTGGCAGATTAAAACTGTGTGCCCGACCGGGACTCGAACTCGGGACCTTTGCCTTTCGCGGGCAAGTGCTCTACCAACTGAGCTACCGAAGCACGACTCACGGTCGGTACTCACAGCTTTACTTCTGCCAGTATCTCGTCTCCTACCTTCCAAATTTTACAGAAGCTCTCCTACGAACCTTGCAGAACTAGCACTCCTGAAAGAAGGGATATAGCGGAGACATGGCTTAGCCACAGCCTGGGGGATGTTTGCAGAATGAGATTTTCACTCTGCAGCGGAGTGTGCGCTGATATGAAACTTCCTGGTAGATTAAAACTGTGTGCCCGACCGAGACTCGAACTCGGGACCTTTGCCTGGTAGAGCACTTGCCCGCAAAAGGCAAAGGTCCCGAGTTCGAGTCTCGGTCGGGCACACAGTTTTAATCTGCCAGGAAGTTTCTTTTTCAGTGTTGTTACCAGGTCTGGTGGGGCATATAAGGGGCGTAGTGAGATGTTGAGAGGTCGCTCTGAATGCGACGGAGATGCCGCCTATAGTGTGAGACGAAGATACCGCGAAAAGAGGGAGTTTGAAAGGGATCATTGTCGTCGCCAAGGTTCGCATTGTCGTCGCCAAAGTTCCGGTCCGCCACGTCCTGCCAACGCAAGGGGAATCACGACATCATGCACGAAGGACATCGACACCCCTTCACATCGGCGCCAACCATCCGAGAGGAAGTAATGTACTCCCAGCAACACTCTCTGTCATCCCGCACCATTAGTCTAAGATTAGTAGCAGCCAGACTAGAGAATTACCGTCCAATTCGTAGGTTGCCTTTAACACCACACCACTCCAGCGTTTTGGGTGGCGGATCAAAGAGGAAGCACGTACTGCTGATGAATATCGCCGAATTGTTTTGTGTGGTGAATTGCAGTTCTGGCCTACACTGCCGTCAGTGTTTGGCAGCCATCGGGTTTGACACAGGTGGTAGCAATTGAAAGAACTGTTGACTGCACAACGGTACATCACGGACATCCGGCGCCTTCATGCATTATCTCTTCTGACAGTATCATCTTACTCTTATCAAAACACTATTCATTCCGTTCAGCTGCTGTTCCAAGTCTTTTGCCGCCTGTGAATTACAATGCCACTGGCAAACTTCAAAGTTTTTGTTTCTTCTCCCTGAACTTCAGTTCCCTTTCCAAGTTTCTCCTTCGTTTCCTTCACTGCTTGTTCAACGCACAAAGCAACATCGATGCTAAGCTACAACTCTGTCTCAGTCCTTTCTCAACCACTGCTTTCCTTTCATATCGTCTACCTTTTACAGTTCTAAATGGGTTTGTACAAGTCGCAAATAATATTTCGCTCTGGGCATTGTATCGCCGCTACCTTCAAAATTTCGAAGAGTACATTCCAGACAAAAGTGTCAAAAGCTGCATCTAGCCCTACGAATGCTATAAGCATAGAATTTTCTTTCTTTAATTTGTATTCTAAGATAAGTGGTAGGACTTATAGCTTCATACAATCTTCTGGTCAGTAGACCAGGAGCGAATTAGATTGAACTTAGTCACAATTACCTGCTCGTTCATTCTGCTGGTAGCGTTTTTTCGTTAACCTGACTTAGATTCTGCTACTGACATCCTATAATCTTAAACTAGTATGGTCTTTCAGATGCAAGTTTTACGTATAAGAAAGACCTAAAAAACCTCGATTGTTTTCTTCTTATGCCTAAACATATGGGGAAATGAATTCTAGTGATACACCTATGCAAATATTTTTCAGTGAAAATTCAGCAAGATTTTGGACCAAAGCCGGTAAAGTCCTGTACAGTTTTCATCCAGATGCAGGGTGGCAGTTATTGAACTGTAGGGAATAAAATTGTCATAACTTATGAACGGTTTGCGTTAGGACGTTCCAACTGCACGGTTGGCCGCGGTGCGTGGTGGAAATTAGTATGCGTAGTGTGGTTTGGTTTAGCGAGAGCGCCGACATTCATTTGGATGCCAAATGTAACTCCATCCTATGTCCGCAGTTGTATATTTGGATGAGTTCATCAATAAGCAAAACTGGCGTATTTTGGGGACTCGCAATCTCTATTTCGCCATCGAAAAGCATCTTCACCCTCAACGGGTGACTATGTGGTGTGCAATGTCCAGTCACACCTTTATGGCATGGTGACTACCGAACGGTACGTGAAGACTCTGGAAGACGATTTCATCCCCATTACCCGGTGACCCGGGTTTCGACAAGATGTTATTCATACAGGACATAGCTGGACCCTATCGAAGTAGGGGAGTGTTTGATGTTTTGGAGAAACACTTAGGGGACCTCTTTCTGGCTCTGGGGTACCCAGAGGCCACTGCCATGGGCCTCGATTGGTCGCCATATTCTGCGGATCTGAACACATGCAACTTCTTTTTGTGGAGCAATATGAAAGACAGGGTGTACAGCATTAACCCCTAAATCACTGCTGAGCCGGAAACAGCCATTCACGAGGTCAACGCCAGCATCTTCAGCGGGGCATGTAGAATTTCGCTATTCGTCTGCGCCACATCGTCGCCACTGATGACAGGCATACCGAACATGTCATAACCTAAATCCAGATACATGTAGTGACTTTTAAATTTGAATAAACTGTGTGCACTCCGTAGTTTGTAATTTACGCTTGTGTAGTTCAATAATTGCCAGCCTGAACTTCGCCAGCATGAGCCGCCTGTGATTTCGCAGAGGGCATCTTCAGCTACGTGACTCCGAAGGGCGACCGCTGGTCGGACGGGCAGCAGCTGGAGGACCTGAGCTACGACGGCGTCAGGGACGGCCGCTTCGTGGCCGCCGGCCTGGGGCAGCTCGTCGACGGCCGCATCGCTCCCGCCAACCCCGAGGACGACGGCGCCGGCAGAGGCCTCGCCTGGAGGCCCGGTAAGTAACCCCAGGGTGACTTACATGTACTGTACTGTTGTAGCTGAGATTGTACGGTAGACAACTTTCAGACTCCACTAAACATGGGCTCTAAAATGCATTACTGGGTAGTTCTGAGGGCTGTTCATCTTCGATATTGTGAATTACATGCCCTCTACTGACGAAGTGATCGTAGCCGCTAAGGCATGCATTTTAGAGCCCATGTTTACTGGGCACTTTTCTTCCTTTTTTCCGCACTAACCTCTGAAAGTTGTCTACCCTACAATCTTAGCAACAAGAGTACCAGTACGTGTGTTCCACTATCAGAGGTATCAGAACGGTATTCGTTTGTTACTTTCGACTCTTTCTTTTCCAGTAGAGGGACTCTCATCCGAAATTGGTGCCCTTATCCTTCTCCACCATCCTAGAAAGTTTGTTACATCATCATGGAACCACCCTTTATATACATACATTTACAAGCGCCGGCACCAATAACTTAGTCGCACTGTAGGGTCGTTGAATGAAGTTTCTGGACATGGGTTCCTGTGTAAAACGTCGTCTACTGAGTCCCCTCTACGACGTCCAGAGGTGTGTAACCTGGATTGTGAATCACTCTGTATGTCGCTGAGTGTACAACTTATGGTTCAGGAGATGCAACGTCAGATAATGAGATGAGTGATAAACTGTCACTGCATGACCTTTTAATTTATCTACATCTACATCTACATCTACATGATTACTCTGCAATTCACATTTAAGTGCTGGGCAGAGGATTCATCGAACCACAATCATACTATCTCTCTACCATTCCAATCACGAAAAGCGCGGGAAAAACGAACACCTAAACCTTTCTGTTCGAGCTCTGGTTTCTCTTATTTTATTTTGACGATCATTCCTACCTATGCAGGTTGGGCTCAACAAAATATTTTCGCATTCGGAAGAGAAAGTTGGTGACTGAAATTTCGTAAATAGATCTCACCGCGACGAAAAACGTCTTTGCTTTAATGACTTCCATCCCAACTCGCGTATCATATCTGCCACACTCTCTCCCCTATTACGTGATAATACAAAACGAGCGGCCCTTTTTTGCACCCTTTCGATGTCCTCCGTCAATCCCACCTGGTAAGGATCCCACACCGCGCAGCAATATTGTAACAGAGGACGAACGAGTGTAGTGTAAGCTGTCTCTTTAGTGGACTTGTTGCATCTTCCAAGTGTCCTGCCAATGATACGCAACGTTTGGCTCGCCTTCCCCACAATATTGTCTATGTGGTCTTTCCAACTGAAGTTGTTCGTATTTTTAATACCTAAGTTGAATTGACAGCCTTCAGAATTGTACTATTTATCGAGTAATCGAATTCCAACGGATTTCTTTTGGAACTCATGTGGATCACCTCGCACTTTTCATTATTTAGCGTCAACTGCCACCTCCCACACCATACAGCAATCTTTTCTAAATCGCTTTGCAACTGATACTGGTCTTCGGATGACCTTGCTAGACGGTAAATTACAGCATCATCTGGGAACAACCTAAGAGAACTGCTCAGATTGTTACCCAGGTCATTTATATAGATCAGGAACAGCAGAGGTCCCAGGACTCTTCCCTGGGAAACACCTGATATCACTTCAGTTTTACTCGATGATTTGCCGTCTATTACTACGAACTGCGACCTTCCTGACAGGAAATCACGAATCCAGTCGCACAACTGAGACGATACCCCGTAGGCCCGCAGCTTGATTAGAAGTCGCTTGTGAGGAACGGTGTCAAAAGCTTTCCGGAAATCTAGAAATACGGAATCAACTTGAGATCCCCTGTCGATAGCGGCCATTACTTTGTGCGAATAAAGAGCTAGCTGCGTTGCACAAGAACGATGTTTTGTGAAACCATGCTGATTACGTATCAGTAGATGGTTCCCTTCGAGGTGATTCATAATGTTTGAATACAGTATATGCTCCAAAACCCTACTCCAAACCGACGTCAATGATATAGGTCTGTAGTTCGATGGATTACTCCTACTACCCTTCTTAAACACTGGTGCGACCTGCGCAATTTTCCAATCTGTAGGTACAGATCTATCGGTGAGCGAGTGGTTGTATATGATTGCTAAGTAGGGAGCTATTGTATCAGCGTAATCTGAAAGGAACCTAATCGGTATACAATCTGGACCTGAAGACTTCTTCATTAATAATAACTCTATAGACAACACATTTTGCAGACAGTAGCCACACTTACCACTACATATACCTGCAATATTATATCATTGCCGACACACAGTTCAGGCGATACGTCGTCGTTAACACTGAGTGGCGTTAAATGATATGGAGGGCGAAATTCGCTAGAGGTACAGGTGAAGTAGCTACACAAGTACGTGTGAAAGCTGTTAAATGTACACCGATCAGGCACAATATTCTGACCGCCTACCTAACAGCCGGTATATCCACCCTCATCGCGGACAACAGGGGCGACACGTCTTAGCATGGAGGCGACGACGTCTCTGTAGGTCGCTGGAGGGACCCGCAAGTCACCTAATTGCGACGCATTCCGGGAAGGCGGCGATGAGCTCCGACGCCACGGCCAGCCACATCCCGGGTGTGTTCGGTCGGGTTCAGATCTGGTGAGTTGGGGACCACCACATCAATTCTAACTCACCACTGTGTTCCTCGAATCACTCCATCACACTCCTGGCCTTGTGACATGGCACACTGTCCTGATGAAAAATTCCACTGCCGTCGGGAAACATGATCGTCATGAAGCGGGGTACGTGGTCTGCAACCAGTGTACGATATTCCTTGGTCGTCACGACCTCCACTGGACCCGTGAGAGGCCACGTGAATGTTCCCCAGAGGGTAAAGCAGCCGCCGCCAGCTTGTCTCCGTGCCACAGAACAGATCTCCAGCAGCTCTTCCCCTGGAAGACGACGGATTCACGCCCTTCCATAGACGTGATGAAGAAGGTATCGGGAGTCATCAGACCATGCAACTCTCCATCACTGCGCCAATGTCCAGTGCCGGTGGTCACTTGCCCATTTCAGTCGTAGTTCTTTATGTAGTGGTACTAACATCAGTGTGCGATTTGTGCTTTTAGCAGTGGGGTGGGGGGGATGTCTTAGGGGGTTAGTATAATTACATATGTTACTTGCTTGGACCATGGCGTTACCCATGGTTAAACAGTTATTTATAAATAGATGTTAATGCCGAAACTCACTGTTCACGCGTATGCACTATCAGAAAGCCATCCCTTGTTATATCTTTAAAAGTACATTGTACGTAAAGCTTATTTACAAAATCATCTACATACAGGTATACGAGAGAAATTCAAAAAGTAAAGGCACATCTGTGAAAAGCTGTACTTATTCTGGACTTCAATGCAGTTTTCCCGACGTTTTACGAGTTTTTTTTATTTCATCAGAAAATACGTTTTTCAGTTACATCTGTAACCAATTTTGCACCGCAGCAATGACGTCTTCATCACTTTCAAACCTCCTCCCCTGTAGTGCTTCCGTTAAGGGTCCAAACATGTGAAAATCGCTTGCAGCCAGGTCTGGACTGTATAGTGGATGTTCCAGCACCTCGAATCTCAACTCCTTTATTGCGTCGGCTGTCCGTTTGGCAGAATGTGGGCGAGCGTTATCTTGCTGCAGGGTGACACCTCTTCACAGTTTTCCACGACGTTTGGATCTGATTGCAGGTTTTAGTTTCGTACGCAACACATCACATCCACCATACAATACAGACCTGGCTACAAAGCCTCGTTTACGCTGGGGCGCCGTCTTGCAACATTGTGGCATGCTACGGAAATGTGGCGTGCGTCGTCTTGTCATTTGGTTCTAAATGTTTTGAAATGCTTAACTACTGCATAACACTTTTTCAAGATTAATAAGCAAACATATACTAGTACTAATATTAAGACTGTATTAAAAACTTTCCGTGTTCGGCTCCACAAATTTAAATTATATGTAAAGTTTTACTCTAGTGCGTGGGAAATAAACATCCCAGGTTGGGATGCATAAACTAAAACCAGAGGAGGGGATGGTCTGATGCAGAGGGGGGGGGGGGGGAAATCCCCCCCATCCCTCCCTGCAAATCGCACACTGACTAACATAGTCACTTGCATGTATCGTCAGCTGCGGACGATCATGGTTTGGAAATTTTCAGTGCACTGTGTGTTCAGATGCACTTTTACTCTGCCCAACAATAATGTCTAATGATAGTTCCCGCATAGTTCGCAGCTTGCCCAGCCTACTATGCCCGACAACTGTAGTGAGGGGTGGCCGCCCATCCCCGCATCTGGAACTGCTTTCACTTTGGTTTCAACATGTCTTGATGATACTCACCAAGGGTCTCCTCGAACTGCCGACAAGTTGTGAACTTTCCTAAATGCTCGTGCCGAGCCTCTGGGCCATCACAATATGCCCTCGGTAAAACTCAGATGGATCGTGCGCCTTCTCCATCCCACGCAATGACGGCATGCCAACTTATACTACATGCATCGTGCGTGTGTCTGATTAGCATTCATTCCTCGCCAGGTGACGCTGCCATTGCCTGGACGGATTTGCATCGAAAGCAGGCACGTGGACATAATGTTCTGGCTGCTCAGTGTATTGTAAAATATATTTGATTTGCGTATGTGCACAAATCCACGGGTAAAAAGCTCATGCTAAACACCTGGAACGATTTTAGCCAAATTCAGTACACATATTAATTACGATCTGGAAAGAAATACCGTGGAAGCTCATGCTAAACACCTGGAACGATTTTAGCCAAATTTAGTACACATATTAATCACGATCTGGAAAGAAATACCGTGGGATTAAGAACCACGATTTGCTGTTTGTATGTGGGTGATAAAGTAGAGAGAGATGGTGGGAGGAGGAGGTGGACAGAGAGAGAGAGGAGGAAGAAAGAGATGGACACACAGATTTGAGGGAAGGGGGAAGAGATAGATGGAGAGAAGGGGATGGGGAAATGGTCAGATAGTGGGGGGAGGAGCAGAGGGCAAAGAAAGGAAGTAGGAGACGATAGACAGAGATATGAGGGATGAAGAGAGAGGCGGAGAGTCGGGGCAGGAGGGATGAATGGAATGAACATTATCAATTTATTCATTATATATTATTACGGAGTTCCTGTCATCCATAAAATATGATCAATCTTAAGTTTTTTTACTTTTTAAGAGGTGTATCCTGATGTACACGTGCAGATTTCACAGCGGTTGTGACACTGAGTGGGAAGCTCATTCAAAACCAAATCTCCTTCTCTGTCTGCTCAGACTGGCGGTGGGTTGGCTGGCACAACGCGACACACCAGGGTCAGCCTGTTGATGTGGACCTGGAGCTGGACGGACCCCGGGAACTGACCGCCATCCAGATACACGCCCTGCACAAACCCGAACACGGCATCCAGGTAAGGACATTCAGCTCTGAAACGCTACATGCAAGCAACACAGTAAACAGTTTCCTTGTGTAACAGATATATTATTCGCACTATAAAACTGCTATAAACATATTTAATAGTTTCAATTTGAACTATACTATTAAATAAAACCGAAGATAAGGAAGTTGAATAAAGAGAAATGCAAATACGCAGCAAGATTACATGTTCTAAGCATCTTTGAAACATATTTAAAAAGTCAAATATTGAACGGTTTTCACCCACATACATAATCCGCAAGTCACTGTGTGGTGCATGGCAGAGGATATCTTGCAGCACTGCTTGTCATTTGTCTGTTCCATCCACCACTGCACCGAGGGAAGTACTATTTATATGCCTCTGTACCAGCTCCAATTGCTCTTATCTTCACGGTTTGTAAGCAAAATTTACGTTGGCATCAGTACAATCTCTCTTTAGTAAGCTGAAGATGGCACTTCTCTAACTTTTCTCAATTGTATTTCGTAACAATAACATTCTCTTCCGTGCACAGACTCGCATTTCTGTCCACGAAACATCTCGGTAATAATCTCGTGTAGATGGAACCTGCTAATAACAACGTAGAAGCACACACCTGAAATAATTGTATGTCTTCCATTGTTCCGAGCGGCTGGGGATCCCAAATTCTCGAGCAGTATTCCAGAATTGTCACGCTGGTGCTCTTCCTTTATAGATGAACAACAATTTCCTAAAACTCTCTCAATAAACCAAAGTGTACCATTCGACCGTCATGTGTTATTTTGCTTCTAAGCTGGTAGAAAAGCTCGACGTTGTGGAAACCATTTTTGATGTTGCTCTTCTTATTTCAACAACTTTTCATCACTTTGATATTGCCTCTGTTTACTCTCAATGCATGTTCTGCACATATTAGTCTGTTCATTCCATTCAAACGGTCTTGTAATTATTCTCTGCTTTCAGTGAGGACAGCTACGTCATTAGCGAATCTTATCGTGAATATCTCTACACCCGGAATTTTAATCCCAATCTTCAACCTCTATGTTATTTTCCTGATTGCTTCTTCAAGGTATAGATTGAACAACAGTGGCGAAAGACTACATACCTGTGTTACATCGTCCTTGACTTGAGTACTTGGTTGTTGGTCTTGTATTCCTCGTTGTAAGTTTATTTTACACGTGTGGCTAGGGCCTCCCGTCCGGCAGACCGTTCGCCTGGCGCAAGTCTTTGGATTTGACGCCACTTCGGCGACTTGCGCGTCGATGGGGATGAAATGATGATGATTAGGACAACACAACAGCCAGTCCCAGAGCGAAGAAAATCTCCGACCCAGCCGGGAATCGAACCCAAGCCGTCAGGATTGACATTCAGCTACTGTGGGGGGACCTCGTAGTAAGCGTATACCCTCCTTGATCTGACGACTTGTTTGTTGGTTTTGTATTCCTTGCAGTAAGCATACACCCTCCTTGGTTTGAGCACATCGTTGTTGGTCTTCTATTCCTTGCAGTAAGCGTACACCATCCTTGATTCAAGCACTTGGTTGTTGGTCTTGTATTCCTTGCAGTAAGGATACACCCTCCTTGACTTGAACACTTGGTCATTGGCCTTGTATTCCTTGCAGTAAGCGTACGCCCTCCTTTATTTGAGCACTTGGTTGTTGGTTTACCATTCCTTGAAGTAAGCGTACACCCTCGCTGATTTGAGCACTAGGTTGTTGGGCTTGTATTCCTCGTATTAAGCATACACCCTCCTTAATTTGAGCGTTGGTTGTTGGTTTTGTACACCATCCTTGATTCAACCACATGGTTGTTGGTCTTGTATTCCTTGCAGTAAGGATACACCCTCCTTGACTTGAACGCTTGGTTGTTGGTCTTGTATTCCTTACAGTAAGCGTACACCCTTCTTTATTTGAGCAATTGGTTGATGGTTTAACATTCCTTGCAGTAAGCGTACACCCTCCTTAATTTGAGCACTTGGTTGTTGGTCTTGCATTCGTTGCAGTAAGCGTACACCCTCCTTCATTTGAGCACTTGGTTGTTGGTCTTGCATTCCTTGCAGTAAGTGTACACCCTCCTTGATTTGAGCACTTGGTTGTCGGTGTTGCATTCCTTGTAAGCGGCGACCAGCCAGGTGAGTCGTTGGTCAGTCTGGAAGCCGCGGTACGCCGTGCCCGCGAGTCGTGACGCTCGGCCCGCCGCTCGGCTGCGCAGGTGTTCTGCGAGGTGTCGGTGCAGCTGAGCCTGGACGGGCGCCACTACCAGCCGGCGCTGCGGCGGCCCACGCCGGCGCCCACCGAGGCCACCGTCAACGTCAGCGTGCCGCTGCAGCAGCGCGTCGCGCGCTTCGTCCGCCTGCAGCTGCACTTCGCCGACGCCTGGCTGCTCGTCAGCGAGCTCGCTCTGGACTCCAGTGAGTTGTACAGCGGCGCCATACAGGCGCTCTTCCTCTATGTTAATTTCGTAGATAACGGTTACTGTTGTACCAAAGATTGTATGGTAGAGGATACTGGTATAAAGATAGGGTTCCACAAACATACACTGGTGTCCAAAATTAAAGCGTTACCAGTACCCGCACAGCAGGGCCGGATCAATCATTCACACTGTTGCACCTGCAACATTCCAGGTTCGTATCCTGGCAGGGTCGCCAGGTGAAACTTCTTAATATATATTTACTTGGACTGGAATAACTGAGAAGGTGAAACATCTACGTTATTTAATTCTGAAACTGCTGACTGAAATTGACATACTGTCCCTTTACTTGTTTTTATCATTTCATTTCTGACCTACAGAATTATTCCTGACAAATAAAACTCAAACTTATTCATTTATTATCCATAATATACAAGGATAACGCGATCTGACTATTACTTAACACAAAAGAATTGTCCTGAATTAGAAGAAATCCTAACAATAAGCCATACATTTTGTAAGTCACTTACCTCACAGAAGATCATTACACCAACTACAGCGATATAGCAAGCAGCTAAATAAAAGATTCTAACTACTGTAGGCTCTAACTACTAACAGGCATGTGCATTGCAAAAGAAAGACTTTTTTGCAGAGCAAACAATGTATTTAAGTACATTTTACCTTAATAATGTGACATCCAGTTCAAAAATATATATAATCGTCCATGACATCCAGTTCCAAAAATTATATAATCGTCAACATTACATCTCCATGACGGACACACGTCCAGATCACCTGCTTGCGCTAACACTTCAGACCTCTAGCCTCCATAACTGCTAACTGAGCGCTTCTAGGCGCTTCAGGTGTCATGTCCTTAGGTTCGCTAGGTTTAAGTAATTCTTAGTTCTAGGGGACTGATGACCTCAGATGTTAAGTCCCATAGTGCTCAGAGCCATTTGAACCATTTTTTGCCAACTATTAACATCCAACTTCCATCACAGCTGACTATTAACCTCTAACTGCGAGTCCGACCAGCCACAGAGTCTCCTACAGAAGGCGCACAGCATTGTCAGTGGTACTAATACAGAGCGCTGCGTAGCGCTGTCAACACACAAACACATTAACAGGTTTCTTACATCTTGTTATATACACTAATACTGAGATCAAATTCGATACAATTTGACCGCATTTGTCGGTGTATTGGATTCAGTACTATTGCACAGACATTGTACACAACTATTCAAACCGACAGAATTAGTTTTCTTGCAGATATACATGCCTGTAAATCGATTTCCACTACTGTACTGTGCAGAGGACATGAATTACTGCTTTTAACCTAATGTGTTTCATGTACTTTCTATACGGCACCCTAAGCCATTTACCAAGAATTGATGGAGATAGTTATGTAGTTAACTACAAATATCTTAAAACTGTGACCTGGACCGGAAATTGAACCTGGGACCTTTGAGTCGTGTTTGGATAGCTCAGTCATTAGACGACTTGCCGCAAAATGCAAAGATCGAAGATTCCAGTCCCCTTCCGGCACACACTTTTAATCTGCCAGGAAATTTCAAATCAATGCATACTCCGCTGGAGAGCGAAAACTCATTCTGGGAATTGCTTGTACCAGCAATGTCATTTCTTCCTGGAGTGCTAGTCCTGCTAGGTATGAAAGAGGACTTCTGTGAAGTGTGGAAGGCAGGAGATTAAGGTCTGTGAGGGCGGATCAGGAGTGGTGCATGGATGGATCGGTCGGCAGAGCATTTTTCCTCTAAAGGCAGAGGCCCCAGGTTCGAGTCCCGATCCACTGGTTTTAATCCACCAGTAAGTTCTGCGTTCTATGGAATTTACTATCAAAATATTTACGCACGAATACAGCTGAAAAATTTTAACTAGTTTCATGAAAATTTCACAACAGAATGTCATTCTTAACATTTATTTTTTCCTCCACTTTCATTCCGTGCTGAAGAGTGGGTGGGGTCTTGTGGAACAAAGAATTACACGATTATTTTTAATACTTTTCATTCGCAACCTCCAAATATTAGAGGCTGACCCTTGGCATAGTGACGCACCAAAGAATCACTAAGTACCTGAAGTACAGGGGGCTTAGTAGTCCACATGGGTGGGCCTCCAATTGGAAATTTTTGTGAAGCGATTTCACACTTGTGGCATATGCGTCACAGCTAATAAAACCGCCAGAAGACGTTAGTCAAGACCGGAAGATGAGGAGTATTTTTATTTCAAATCTGGGATAATATTTTCCAGATATAAAATATGGAGCTTCATCTATGTGAATGTGAATTTGTTCAGGGTTAAAACAGAGCAAGTGAAGGCAAGTGCTGTCCTAAATATTTTAAGCAATGCGCAAACAAAACCGAGTCCTTTTCTTTACCTTCTATTTTGTAAATATTCCAGACGTAAAATTAGACAACAGTGGAAGCCTGTCACCGAAAGAGAGCCTCTCGCGTCATCGAAATTCAGTTTATCCTACAGTATTCGAATGTCAGAAGCGAGGCGCTGCAGATGCCAATTTTTTTGTTATGCCAGCCAGCTATCGAATTCGACATCATCCTGCAAGCAACAATGAAATCTACTGGCTGAATCTGCCCATTTCGTTTCTACATTGCAGAGGTCGTACACAGTGTAAATATGTCTACTTAAAATAACAGTCCATGTACTAGCTAAGATTCAGTTCCTATTTACACAACAGGTAATAGTGCATATATCCTACAATGTCGCATTTCAAGCGAAATTTTGGTTTAGACTACATATGAGTCTTATGTAAGGCCAGAGGTTAATACCGTTTTGGAGAGCTTCACCGCACACGCTCGTCGCACTTTCAGACAGCTTGCGTCGCTCCTGCCCTCCGTCTGAGTCGACTTACTTTATCCTCATCTTTCACTCGCTGTTGAACGGTAGGCGGGCTCTTGAGGAACAAAGAATTACTCGATTATTTTCAATACGTTTCATTTACAACTTGACTGTATTTTAAAGAGTAGAAACACGACTTTAACAACACGACCCTTATAATAACTACTATTCCCTGTGTTTCCATTTGTGAAGTAGCGATATGAGACCTAGGTCTTAACGAAGGCGGAACGGCTTAGGATAGGCACTGTTCAACTATCTGTGTTGGACGAAACTCCTTTGTTCCATGGACTACAGAGAGAGCTAATTGGTCAGTATTACAACAAATACACTCCTGGAAATGGAAAAAAGAACACATTGACACCGGTGTGTCAGACCCACCATACTTGCTCCAGACACTGCGAGAGGGCTGTACAAGCAATGATCACACGCACGGCACAGCGGACACACCAGGAACCGCGGTGTTGGCCGTCGAATGGCGCTAGCTGCGCAGCATTTGTGCACCGCCGCCGTCAGTGGCAGCCAGTTTGCCGTGGCATACGGAGCTCCATCGCAGTCTTTAACACTGGTAGCATGCCGCGACAGCGTGGACGTGAACCGTATGTGCAGTTGACGGACTTTGAGCGAGGGCGTATAGTGGGCATGCGGGAGGCCGGGTGGACGTACCGCCGAATTGCTCAACACGTGGGGCGTGAGGTCTCCACAGTACATCGATGTTGTCGCCAGTGGTCGGCGGAAGGTGCACGTGCCCGTCGACCTGGGACCGGACCGCAGCGACGCACGGATGCACGCCAAGACCGTAGGATCCTACGCAGTGCCGTAGGGGACCGCACCGCCACTTCCCAGCAAATTAGGGACACTGTTGCTCCTGGGGTATCGGCGAGGACCATTCGCAACCGTCTCCATGAAGCTGGGCTACGGTCCCGCACACCGTTAGGCCGTCTTCCGCTCACGCCCCAACATCGTGCAGCCCGCCTCCAGTGGTGTCGCGACAGGCGTGAATGGAGGGACGAATGGAGACGTGTCGTCTTCAGCGATGAGAGTCGCTTCTGCCTTGGTGCCAATGATGGTCGTATGCGTGTTTGGCGCCGTGCAGGTGAGCGCCACAATCAGGACTGCATACGACCGAGGCACAAAGGGCCAACACCCGGCATCATGGTGTGGGGAGCGATCTCCTACACTGGCCGTACACCACTGGTGATCGTCGAGGTGACACTGAATAGTGCACGGTACATCCAAACCGTCATCGAACCCATCGTTCTACCATTCCTAGACTGGCAGGGGAACTTGCTGTTCCAACAGGACAATGCACGTCTGCATGTATCCCGTGCCACCCAACGGGCTCTAGAAGGTGTAAGTCAACTACCCTGGCCAGCAAGATCTCCGGATCTGTCCCCCATTGAGCATGTTTGGGACTGGATGAAGCGTCGTCTCACGCGGTCTGCAAGTCCAGCACGAACGCTGGTCCAACTGGGGCGCAAGGTGGAAATGGCATGGCAAGCCGTTCCACAGGACTACATCCAGCATCTCTACGATCGTCTCCATGGGAGAATAGCAGCCTGCATTGCTGCGAAAGGTGGATATACACTGTACTAGTACCGACATTGTGCATGCTCTGTTGCCTGTGTCTATGTGTCTGTGGTTCTGTCAGTGTGATCATGTGATGTATCTGACCCCAGGAATGTGTCAATAAAGTTTCCCCTTCCTGGGACAATGAATTCACGGTGTTCTTATTTCAATTTCCAGGAGTGTAGAACCACATTGCTCCTTGGAAGGTCTGATACTGAAAGAGAAACTGTTCTACTTGGATGTATTATGAAAATAAATGATTCTCTGGTAAAGACGTTAATGCTGGGTAAGAACAAAAGGGCAAGGAGAAGAAGGCGGTGAAGAATGATATGGATCGATTGCGTCACAGAAGTAATGGATTCCAGCTCATGCAGGACAGAAGTAAGCGAGGTGCTTTACTTCATGGGATGACGGGAGGTTGGAATCGACTAAACAAACCAGAGACAGAGAAGTAGGCCATTTCTTTACGTAAAGAACCGACCTAAGTGTTTTAGTTACACGGAGTTTCGGTTATCTAAGGATCTAGCACCCCGTAGGCAGGCGTACTTTGTGGAGAGTTCAAAATTATGATCACTCATCTAAGATGAGAGGCGAATCACAAGGTGCTAACTTCTTGGACAAGTCTCACTAAAAAGTACTTTCTCTTCTTGTCTCTTTCAGTGCCTGTACCTCGCAACGTTTCGCAGCTCTACCTGGAACAGATGTTTTACCAACAGGATAGCGCTCTCGAAGAGATAAACAGCCTAAATTCTGAAATACCGACGGAGAAGCCAGCTCAGAAGCGCAAGGAGATAGCACCTGGTGAGTAACTCAACAAGTTCTATGCGACTCCTTACGAAGCCTGTTTGAAAAATATTTATGTACCATCCCCTTCTCATAAAGATAGTTTTGAGAATAGCTGTGTGTTCATCACAACGAATAAGTATTTATTTTCCGTATTGCAGCTTCTGCATGTTACGTATGTACCATTTGTTGTAATCTCTAGTAACTGAAATCCAATAACAGTTTAAATTCCCACGATATCACAGTTAATTAATACTGTAATTTATAAGAGAATAATTTGGATTGAAATATCTGTCTCTAATGATCACTTAAATGTATAATACCATATGAATTAAGTTATAAAAACCCCATTAATACAATTTAAGTCAAGAGGCCGCACTAATTCTAGGTAAGAAGTGAATGCCTGCAGTTTCAAGTAGTATGCATGTACAGACGTGTGAGATCCGTTAAATATTATCTAGATACTGCTGAAATGACGGTATAGCGACTAGGAATTTAGTTAAAGTAGTTGGCTTCGAGTAGGTAAACAAAATTTCTATTTAAGAGCGCTAGATATCTGGATACCATACTACGTTACTTAAAATGTGATCAATGATCGCCAAAGTTTCGAAACATACCTTTTGTGGTCTAGTGTAGCATAAATTGTGCATGGTGTACATTACTACGATCTCCTACGGTGTAAATGACAATTGGGAGATATAAGAAAGGTGTGCTGATGGTGGACCGAAAGATGTTGATTCACATAATGCAGTCAATAATATCTATGTATGTTGTAGTTCAGCATAGAAAGTACTATATCGTACATTTGCCACTGTGTATCAAATTTTAGTGTGTATTATGAGTATGATGATTTCCGACACACTATGTTGGCCCCCGGATTCACCACATGTCGGAGAAAATGACTCTGAGATCGATGTTTCAATGACTCTAGTGGTAAAGGCCAACTGCCTGTCATAGCAGTTTCACCTCGATCTGCACAAACTGGCAGTGGTGCCTGTTGTATAGGTACACGCAGAACACTGTGAAGGGTGTCTGGTAGGAAGCTGCTAACACTGCCTCCTGCAAATACACTCTGGCAACCACAGACTTACATTATTCGCGCTGCAGATATCGTTGCCCCCATGAAGCACGAACATTGCAGAGATAAGGTGATTTGCGTGCCTCAGCGATTCAGGTAGTCGTACCGAAGGCACAATCACAATGGAGGCGTACGACTTCAGAGACCAGACTAATCTATAACTAGAATGGAAAATCTGGCAGAAGCCGACCTCCGGAAGATCAGTTTGGATTTCGGAAAAATGTAGGACCCTGCGAGCCAATACTCACCCTAGGGATTATCTTAGAAGATAGGTTAAAGAGAGGGAAATCTGAATTTGTTACATGTCTAGATTTTGACGAAGGTTCTGACAATGTTTTTTGGATCACACTCTTTGCAATTATGAAGGTAGCAGGGATAAAATATAGGGAGGAAAAAGTTGTTTACACCTTGTACAGAAATCAGATTACAATAAAAGAAAGCAAGCAGAAACGTAGAAAGGGCATTAAAATTGAATGAAAGAAAATAAAAACTTTAACGTAATTCTATCAGAGACAGCAAAAAACGTGGTACAGGAGTTGCATGAAGTATAATGTTTCCAAAACAGGACAAGAGATGAAAATGAACCAAAGTAAAATGGGGTATGGAATGTGGTCAAATTAAACTAGGCGGTGGTGAAAACATTAGATTAGGAAGCGAGACGCTGATCATAGTACACTGTTTATGCTATTTGGGCAGTACAGTAAAGGCTGAAATATAGCGGATATGAAATGCAGATTGACTGTAGCAAGAAAAGCGTTTCGAAAAAAAAGAGAGATTTCTTAACATCTCTTGTAAATTTGAGTGTTACAGATCCTCGTCTCAAAATTTTTTTTTACGGTGTTACCCTGGGCGAAGGTGATACGTGGGCGGAAAACAGTTCAGATATTGAGAGAATGAATGTGGTTCTACGGAACAATGCTGAAGGTTAGATAGGTAAATCTAGTAAGAGATGCAGAAGTACTGAGCAGATATTTTGATTAAATGCCGTCTTTTGTAATGAAGAGTAAAAGCGTAACGCTTTATTTTAGAGCATCCTCTGTGTTCAAGTTTGTTATTTTTTTTTTTTTTTCGCCATTCGTTCCGTACATAAATGGTAGACTTTAGCACAGAGTGCTTCACTGACACAAAGTAAATACACGCTTTTGTGTTAATGAAAAATCTGTGTGCGCTAAAATTTAACTCATAACTGTAGAAGAAGGGAAAGGACGCTTTAAAATAAAACGAAACACGTTTGCTTTTAATTAGACACTGTTACAGTCGCAAAACACAGTATATGTTATACGTAGTACGAATTTACTTACACTATGTACATTGAATGGCTCCGACTGTGGAAAAAAGAGGCCGAAGAACTAAGAAGAGAATAGATGCTGAAAAGAATGGTTGAGAATACAAATTTATGTCGGAAGTTGAGTAAAGAAGAATCGGTTGGCAGGAGATATTGTGAGCCACAAAGGAGTTGTAAATTTGATAATGTAGGTAAGTGTGAGAGGAGTGGGGTAAAGTTAGTTAGTCAGTTAGTGACGTGTTCCATTGATCAATAGCATGGAGAAACCGTTATCATGTGGAACGTGTGAAATGCAGAAGAACTGAGCACACGAAACAAGTTTTTTTTCATTAGAGTGTTATACCCAGATACTTCTATTGTCTATCCCATTCCCTGGCACAAAATGCATATATTATATCTCCACATTTATTTACTCATATTCAAGAATTCATCTATGGTATAGGCTACTGACTTCTTTTGATGTGTTATGTTTACTGAAGGAATTATACTTTTTGCAGCAGAAAATTGGAAATACTGTGTTTTTTCAAAGTTCAGAGCAAGCCATTTATAGAAAACCAATTAATAACTGTTCCAAAGACCTTATTTGTATCATTTTCTACCGGACTTTCTTTTACTGGATAAATTGAGGAGGCAGAACAAAGAATGGTTACAGTATGCAGGTGAAGTGGATGGAGAGTTGTGGAGGCTTGCAACGGATAGACTAGTGTGGAAAGAGGCATCAAAGCAATCTTCGGACTGAATACCATAAGATCAGTAACAGATAACCGATAAGGCATCTGAGATGCGGTTGAGGTTAAATTAATAGTTAGCTTACCTACAGCAAGTGCATGACTGTTTGTGTCACTCGTTCTCCATCTTCGCACAAACAGTGTGTGAGAACAGTAATAAGAGTTGCACAGTTCTTCATAAATTGTTGTTCGTAGTGACACAATAGTAGGTTGTGCCGACAGAGTCGAGCTAATCATTCGAATTTCGTACTGGAGTAAAGAAGCTTGGAACCGAGCGACCGCTGCGGTCGCAGGTTCGAATCCTGCCTCAGGCATGGATGTGTGTGATGTCCTTAGGTTAGTTAGGTTTAAGAAGTTCTACATTCTAGGGGACTGATGACCTCAGAAGTTAAGTCCCATAGTGCTCAGAGCCATTTGAACCATTTTGAAAGAAGCTTGCTTTGACGCCCCTCTCCACGCTAGTCTATCCATTGCAGGACTCCTCAACTCCCCATCCACTTCACCTGCTTATTGTAACCATCCTTTTTGTCCCTCCTCAGTTTTACCCCTCTCCCCTCAAACTTGTAACATTATCAAACCTACAAGTCCTTTGTGGCTCACAATATGTCCTGCCGACCGATTCTTCTTTACTCTCTTAGACATTTTTTGACAACTGTACTAGATTCTACTTTCTGACTGTAACCATGGTTGGCAGCGACAAACGCGACGGGCTCGCAGCAGGCGTACGTGGGGCTGGTGGCGGGCGGGCTGGCGTCGCTGATGCTGCTGGCGCTGGCGGCGGCCGCCGTGCTGGTGGTGCGCCGTGGCCGCCAGAAGGTGGCGCTCCTGGCGGGCAAGCCGTGCGGCGGCTTCACGGCGGCGGCGGGGGCGGCGTCCGGCGGCGGACTGCCGCGCGCGGCGCCCGGGGGCGGCGTCTCGATGCGCGGCCTGCAGCTGTCGACGCCGCCGGTGCTGGCGCGCGTGCTGGGGGTGGCCGGCCACGCCAGGGTGGCCGCCGCCCCCACCGCCCCCGCCGCCCCCAGGCGCGCCTCCCCCGCGCCGCACGCCGCCGTCTGCAGCCTGTACGGCGGCCGCGGAGACGACAGCGCCAGCGGCAGCGGCAGCAACGGCGACGACAGCGAGAACTCGAGCGTCTACCACGAGCCCTACAAGCTGCTCTCCGCACAGCACGAGTACGGTTGCCTGCTCGCGCCCAGCAAGAGCCACGACTTCGCCGGTCAGTACCACAACGTCTTTCCTTTCTTTCAGTGATAGATAGCAAAGGACTTGGAACAACAGTTGAGCGGAATGGACAGTGTCTTGAAAGAAGGATGTAAAATCAACTTCAACAAAAGCAAAATGAGGATAATGGAATGTAGTCGAATTACATCATGCGATGCTGGGGGAATTAGAGTAGAAAACGAAACAATGGAAGTGGTAGATGAGTATTGCTGTTTAGGCAGAAAAATAATTGGTGTTGAACGAAACAGAGAAGAAAAATGAATGTAGACTGGCAATGGCAAGGAATGTGGAATATATAATTAGGTGTTAGAAAGTCTTTCATGAACGTATTTATTTGGAGCGCAGCCATGTATGGAAATGAAACATGGATGATAAACAGTTTAGAAGTGAAATGAGTAGAAGCTTTTGAAACGTCTTGCTACAGAAAATGCTGAAGGATAGATGGGTAGGCTATGAAAATAACGAGCAAGTACTGAATAGAACTGGGGAGAGAAGAAATATGTGGCACTTCTTGACTAAAAGAAGGGATCACTTGACAGGACATCTACATCCATACTCCACAAGCCACCTGACGGTGTGTGGCGGAGGCTACTTTCAGTACCTCTATCGGTTCTCCCTTCTATTCCAGTCTCGTATTGTTCGTGGAAAGAAAGACTGTCGGTATGCCTCTGTCTGGGCTCTAATCTCTCTGATTTTATGCTCACGGTCTCTTCGCGAGATATACGTAGGAGGGAGAGGGACTCCTCGGTGAAGGTATGTTCTCGAAACTTCAACAAAAGTCCGTACCGAGCTTCTGAGAGTCACTCTTGCAGAGTCTTCCACTGGAGTCTATCTATCATCTCTGTAACGCTTTCGCGAATCCTTAATGATCCTGTAACGAAGCGCTCTGCTCCCCGTTGGATCTTCTCTATCTCTTTTGACAACCCTATCTGGTACGGATCCCACACCGGTAAGCAGTACTCAAGCAGTGGGCGAACATGTCTACCGTAACCTACTTCGTTTGTTTTCGGATTGCATTTCCATAGGACTCTTCCAATGAATCTCAGTCTGGCATCTGCTTTACCGACGATTAAACTTATATGGTGATTCCATTTTAAATCACTGCTAATGCCTAATCCCTGATAATTTATGGAATTAACTGCTTCCAGTTCCTGACCTGCTAGGTTGTAGCTAAATGATAAACGATCTTTCTTTCTATGTATTAGCAGTACATTACACTTGTCTACATTGAGATTTAATTACGATTCCGTGCACCATGCGTCAATTCGTTGCAGATCCTCCCGCATTTCAGTACAATTTTCCATTGTTACAACCTCTCGATATACTATAGCATCAACCGCAAGAAGCCTCAGCGAACTTCCGATGTTAGCCACAAGGTCATTTATATTTACTGTGAATAGCAACGGTCCTACGACACTCCCCTGCGGCGCACCTGAAATCACTCTTACTTCGGAAGACTTCTCTCCATTGAGAATGACACGCAGCATTCTGTTATCTAGGAACTCTTCAATCCAACCACACAATTGGTCTGATAGTCCATCTGTTCTTACTTTCTTCATTAAACGACTGTGGGGAACTGTATCGAACGCCTTGCGGAAGTCAAGAAACGCAGCCTCTGCTTGGGAACCCGTGTGCTTAATAGCTTGTTTGTCCATGTCAGATCCAAAACTTTGTTGCCAGAGCTAGGTTTGAGGTAGTATGTGGCATTAGACGTCTACGCACAGGTCATCTAATTCTACATCTACATCTACATCTACAATTATATTCCGCAAGCCAACCAACGGTGTGTGGCGGAGGGCACTTTAATTGCCACTGTCATTACCTCCGTTTCCGGTTCCAGTCGCGCATGAATCGCGGGAAGAACGACTGCCGTAAACCCTCCGTGCGCGCTCGAATCTCTCTAATTTTACATTCGTGATCTCCTCGGGAGGTATAAGTAGGGGGAAGCAATATATTCGATACCTCATCCAGAAACGCACCCTCTCGAAACCTGGACAGCAAGCTACACCGCAATGCAGAGCGCCTCTCTTGCAGAGTCTGCCACTTGAGTTTGCTAAACATCTCCGTAACGCTATCACGCTTACCAAATAACCCTGTGACAAAACTCGCCGCTCTTTTTTGGATCTTCTCTATCTCCTCCGTCAACCCGACCTGGTACGGATCCCACACTGATGAGCAATACGTATAGGTCGAACGAGTGTTTTGTAAGCCACCTGCTTTGTTGATGGACTACATTTCCTAAGGACTCTCTCAATGAATATCAACCTGGTACCCGCCTTACCAACAATTTTATATGATCATTCCACTTCAAATCGTTCCGCACGCATACTCCCAGATATTTTACAGAAGTAACTGCTACCATTGTTTGTTCCGCTATCATATAATCATACAATAAACGATCCTTCTTTCTATGTGTCTGCAATACGTTACATTTGTCTATGTTAAGGGTCAGTTGCCACTCCCTGCACCAAGTGCCTATCGACTGCAGATCTTCCTGCATCTCGCTACAATTTTCTAATGCTGCAACTTCTCTGTGTACTACAGCATCATCCGCGAAAAGACGCATGGAACCTCCGATACTATCTAACGGGCAGCTGATTTGAGTACACAGAGATGGCACCCTATAGAGACCCATATGGGTTGCATCAGATTTACATCAGGCGAATTTGGTCGCCGAGATACCAGAGTGAGTTCGCTGCAATGCTCCTGAAACCACTGTAGCACGGTTCTGGCTCCGAGACACGGACAGTTATACTCCTTAAAGATGACATTGTCGTCGCGGAACATACCAACCACGAAGGGATACACGTGGTTCCTAGCTGTCATCGTGTCTTCGATTACTACCACAGGTCCTATCTAAGCGTAGCGGAATATATCCCACAGAGCAATACTGCACCCGCCAGCTATTGTCTGTGGTGCGATGAAGGCGTTTGTGGAGACGAGCATCAACCTAGTTCAGCAGTTTACAATGAACGGTGCGCTCCGGAACACTTCGGCGCGCACAGGCATCGTGCTCTTTCGGCAGAGGTGCCAGAGATCACCATCTATCCTATTTTACAGAGCAGACTAGCCTCCAATCCCCACGTTCTGTGAAGAGTCATGGACGTCCCGCCTACTGGTAGTTTCAATGTACTCCTGCTTCATTCCGTAGATGGTCACGAGAGTACAACGTGAACATTCGAGCAGCTTCGTTGTTTTCGAAATACTCGTTCACAGACCTTGCGTAATAACTATCTGCCCATTGACAAACTCGCTTATCTCAATGGATTTCTTCATTTGCAACGCACATCTTTGCTGGGGTGATGCTCCATCCGTGTCTGCTCCGCTTACATAGTTTTGTTACAACATCACTTGCCTTTAACGCCGCCAGGTTTCATCCAGTGTTGCTATGGGCAGTGGTCATAATGTTGTGGCCCATCAGTGTGTGTGTGTGTGTGTGTGTGGGTGGGTGGATGTGTAGACTACACTCAAATATTGTGTTACACTTACATCTTTAGTTGATGGATTCATTCATAATGTTGCCTACGTTGAGTGGTGTCTCTAAAATATCGGTCCTCAGTGAGAATCTCCGCAATACGTAACTAACACCGTGTCTCTACTCTAGCCTTGCTCAAGAGACTCAGGTTTCGTTTTTTATGCATTCTTCTTCACTTTCGCAGTAGCTCTGCTGCTTGGTCATTTATGTTGCGCCTCGTTCTGGACCACGAATTCATTCTAAATAATGAATATATCCATTCATTATTTTAACGTGTAAATGAAAAATATATTATTTGGAAAAAAATCTTTCAAAAGGATCTCTCTGTTCAGTAATCAGTCTGCTGTTGGAATGTCTTTTCTCTAACGTTATGGCAGACAGTATACCGAATACCATGAGAGGGGAAGAACCGTCGGGATGGAAGACAATGTATTTATTATCTGAAAACACAACATCGCCACATTATTAGAGGCACTAATCCATTTCAATTTCCTCCTCTCTTCTGCACTATGTTTAATCGGACCATATGACGTGTTTCCACTGCTCAGCAGTCCACGATTTATTCTCATGACACCATGCTTTACGCTTCTTTGCGTTGGTTGTCGTCATCAATGGTTTCGGTACAGCCGTTCGTTCACGAATATTCGCTTTACGGAGTTCTCGGCGGACAGTGTCGATAGATACGGGGTCACGAAGATGGCTATTGAGCTCTGCAGTTACTTCACCTGCCGTAGTTTTGCGTTGTTTTGACACAACTTGTCCCAAGCAAGATCGTAAGAGATGGAAAAGAGTCACCGTGGTACAACAACCGAGTTAGAAAACTGCTGCGGAAGCAAAGGGAACTTCACAGCAAACATAAACATAGCCAAAGCCTTGCAGACAAACAAAAATTACGCGAAGCGAAATGTAGTGTGAGGAAGGCTATGCGAGAGGCGTTCAACGAATTCGAAAGTAAAGTTCTATGTACTGACTTGGCAGAAAATCCTAAGAAATTTTGGTCTTATGTCAAAGCGGTAGGTGGATCAAAACAAAATGTCCAGTTCCCCACAGTCGTTTAATGAAAAAAGTAAGAGCATATGGACTATCAGAACAATTGTGTGATTGGATTGAAGAGTTCCTAGATAAGAGAACGCAGCATGTCATTCTCAATGGAGAGAAGTCTTCCGAAGTAAGAGTGATTTCAGGTGTGCCGCAGGGTAGTGTCATAGGACCGTTGCTATTCACAATATACATAAATGACCTTGTGGATGACATCGGAAGTTCACTGAGGCTTTTTGCAGATGATGCTGTGGTGTATCGAGAGGTCGCAACAATGGAAAATTGTACTGAAATGCAGGAGGATCTGCAGCGAATTGACGCATGGTGCAGGGAATGGCAATTGAATCTCAGTGTAGACAAGTGTAATGTGCTGCTAATACATAGAAAGATAGATCCTTTATCAAATGGTTCAAATGGCTCTGAGCACTATGGGACTTAACTACTGAGGTCATCAGTCCCCTAGAACTTAGAACTACTTAAACCTAACTAACCTAATGACATCACACACATCCATGCCCGAGGCAGGACTCGAACCTGCGACCGTAGCGGTCACGCGGTTCCAAACTGACGCCCTTAGAACCGCACGGCCACACCGGCCGGCCAGATCCTTTATCATTTAGCTACAAAATAGCAGGTCAGCAACTGGAAGCAGTTAATTCTATAAATTATCTGGGAGTACGCATTAGGAGTGATTTAAAATGGAATGATCATATAAAGTTGATCGTCGGTAAAGCAGATGCCAGACTGAGATTCATTGGAAGAATCCTAAGGAAATGCAATCCGAAAACAAAGGAAGTAGGTTACAGTACGCTTGTTCGCCCACTGCTTGAATACTGCTCAGCAGTGTGGGATCCGTACCAGATAAGGTTGATAGAAGAGATAGAGAAGATCCAACGGAGAGCAGCGCGCTTCGTTACAGGATCATTTAGTAATCGGGAAAGCGTTACGGAGATGATAGATAAACTCCAGTGGAAGACTCTGCGGGAGAGACGCTCAGTAGCTCGGTACGGGCTTTTGTTAAAGTTTCGCGAACATACCTTCACCGAAGAGTCAAGCAGTATATTGCTCCCTCCTACGTATATCTCGCGAAGATACCGTGAGGATAAAATCAGAGAGACTAGAGCCCACACAGAAGCATACCGACAATCCTTCTTTCCACGAACGATACGAGACTGGAATAGAAGGGAGAACCAATAGAGGTACTCACGGTACCCTCCGCCACACACCGTCAGGTGACTTGCGGAGTATGGATGTAGATGTAGATGTAGATAAGCTTAAGACGATCTCAGTCATTTGGTTTTGATTTGCGCCGACTACAACGTTTACAAAATTATGTCTTTTCTTGTTTTGTGTAGGCTGTCATGACTGTTGAAGCAGTTGCTCTTGAAAAATTATTTTGCCTTTCCCCTGTAGATAGTAGAGTCAGGTGTGAGTGGAAGTTGAGTCAAGAACAGCTCTTTCGCTACTTTCATTCTTTTGAGTCGGCAATCGAAGAACCAGCTTCTGGAACAGTTGTGAGAGTGCAGCTGAAAATCCGAACGAAAATTGATATTTGACTTAAAAGATTTAGACAACATTGTCTATAGAGTGGAGCAATCTGGTGCTATCCTTAGGTTAACATCAACAATCGAGATAGCAATAACGTTTGTTTATTGACCGGTTTCGGCTTATGGCAAAGCCAACCTTAGAATTTTTGGGACCCGTATGGTGCTGGTGGCTCCTCGTTATTTTACGTGACATCACAATAGTACAGGATCGCGGTATCACGTGAGAAACTTAGCAGCCGCCTGCACCAGTCATACGGATTATAAAACTTTTGAGGATGCCTTTACCATAAGCCGAAACCGGTCAATAAACAAATTGTTGTTGCGATCTCGACTGTTGATTTTAACCTAACGATATTTGAGTTCCATAAACAGCGTAGATTGGCGCATGGTGAATGATGTTGCTATCTGAGTTACCTCTGTTCATTTCACACTTCAGCCCCACTCAGCACTGTTGCACCGAAAACTGAACGCTAATAGCGCCCTCTCCTGTTGCAGATTTCTCGATCGTGAGCGTGAGCAGTTTCCACGACGACCTGCATTTCGTGGGCAGCATCTCGCGTCCCGTGACTCCGCACCACCACAAGAACGGCGCTGCCTCTCCCGGCAAGAGGGGGAACTACTACGCAGCCACGGACATCGTCAACGTGGGCCAGGGCGACAGGGACAGTTTCACCAAGTACGCCGTGACAGACTTCATAGTCTGCGACAACTTGCCGCACATTTAACCACCGATGAACGCTTCAGCCGACCCAGTGGTGTGAAACCAACTTCTGAAACATCTCCGACACATTACTTTGAACAGTTTGGACAAGTGCAGAGCGAGAGTGACTTTTCGCAGTAAAGCGAAGGTTTAAGACGATCTTGTCGCCGCATTATGCTCTCTCGTCCCACGAGTGGGCAGCAACGTGAAGGAAGTCGGAAACAATCACGTTTTTTGTCATTTTAAATTGTATCTTATTAACTGTATGTTCAGGTGGAAAGATTTTTACATATCTGTTAGATGTAAAGCACTGTATCACTGAGATCGGATGTTGATGTGCACTGTTACACTCACACACAGAATCAGTGAACATGTCCTCGTTCTTCGGCCTTGTACGACCCAGTGTGGCAAACGTCTGTGCCTCTTCGTTCCCTGTATTTGTACAACTTCTAAATGGCAAACATATGTTTCTATATTGTGTAATAATAATTTTCTAGTTTATTACGAAATAAAATTGACAATCATTCGATGTGACTTTGATGTTCTTGGTTTGCCAGAGCGACATCCCTTATTGACAGATTTACAGCTACTGAATTTTCCTCGTTATTACCGACATTATGACAAAAAAGAGATATTTGCTGAAGTTACGCGAGAACTTCAAGAAATAAGTTACACATTAGAATGACAGACCAAGCTACATTTACTGAAAGCCTCACTATACTTCATGGTGACACACATATATGGCAATATTTTCCAATACTCAGCAAAACTCTGTGTCAACAACGGTCAAAACGCTTTGCCAGTTCTGCTCCTCGAAAATAGGAATCCGCTTCGTGCTGAGTCTTTCGAGAAAGGCTGTGTGAACGCCCTTATCGTTGGTAAATCTCTTTGTGCTACCTGTTCTTTCAGTTTGCTGAAAAGATGTAAATCGCACGGGAAAGATATGGCGGGTGCTCCCAAACTTCCTATCGACGAAGTTGAGGCAATTACTGAGTAGTGTGCGCTGTCAAGCGTCGTATTGTCGTGCAGGAGGTTAACGCCTGTACTTCATTTTCCCTGAGTCTTGTTGTTTATGGCGTTGCGCAGCTATGTCACTGTTGCTTAGTACAAATCTAAAGGTGGTGGCATCTGCCATGACTACTGTGCACACATCTCCGTCACACCTTCACAGGCGAAGAAAACGGCGACCATGACATTCCCTAAAGACAGCGCAATTTTGGATTTCGTCCGTGGAGGCGAGGTGATGCGTATCCATTCGATTCACGCTCCCTTTGTTGCAAACGTCAAATAACGGACCCACGTATGTTCCTTATGATGTAACTCAGGAAATCAACACTGAACTCCCGGTTCTCTTGGGAAGCGTACTCCTCTCTATAAAAGAGGTTCAAACGAGGAGGTTCAAAAGACTCATTAATTTACAAATCAGTTAATGGGTTAGATGTTTGGTTCAAAGCTTTTAGCGAGGAAAAATTTACGAAAGGCTTGAAATATTTCTTGACGTTTTTTCGAAGCCACTAAGTGCTCTCATTATGAAATTCTGGATTAATATTGTTCGTGTAATTTGAGGTCCATTTCAAGCAAAAACTAGTTTTTCACGCTTCTCAATATTTGCGACGTCATATCTGCTGAATTATATATCTTACAATGATATAATTTCTCAGGTATATTCATTGTTATACGTTTTCACTGCCTGCGAAGTGTATTTAGAATAAAGTCGGTAGTAAAGAAGGAATGAATTTAAACGTCATGTGTGGTGCTGACGTTTGATTGTATGAACAGCGAAAAGAGTAGTAAGAAGTGAACATTTTTCTTTCGTAATTTTGTGAGGATTTTCAAAGAAAAACAAGTTTCGTGAAAGTTTTAAATTTCGTCTCAAGTGATCTCATTCCCAAATACTGGACGAATATAGTGTGGGTATTCGCATGCTGTCAACTACACTGCTACGAGACACACACAGATTGTAAGACTTGCCTTGCTAAGTTAGACTTTTAACACAATTAGACTATGACAGTAATTAGAATTGTTATATTCTGACAATATTTACGCGAAATATTGACAATCAAATTTTTGTTGGCCCTGGAAGCCACTATATGATCTACCTGAAACTGATATGGGGCTCCGGTATAACGGTGTAGTAATATAGATCGCCTTCCACGGAGTGATTCTCAACAAAGTCCAGAGGCACCACAAACGCTGCGCCTCTGCGTGCAGCCGACAGCGATGGCAGAAGCCTGACTCACCACAATATCCAATGCCGCAGACGGCTTCCGACGATGGAATGAGGACTGCCTGTGATGAGCATCCACTGAGCGCTGTCCACTATAGTCACTCTGCGATTGCTGCCAGTCAGTTCCGTGATCCACCTCTATATCTGTCTACATCTACGTGGATACTCTGCAAGTCACATTTAAGAGCCTGACAGAGGGTTCATCGAACCACCTTCACACAGATCTCTACTACATGTATTTCAATTTCGAACAGCGTGGCGAAAAAACGAACACCTATATCTTTCCGTGCGAGCTCTGTTTCCCCTTATGTTATTACGATGGGCGTTTCTCCATGTGTAGGTCGGTGTCAACAAAATACTTTCGCATCTGGAGGAGGAAGTTGATGATTGAAATTTAGTGGCAATATTCTCCGCAACGAGAAACGCCTTTGTTTTAATGATGTCAATCGCAAAATCTGTATCATGTCCGTGACACCCTCTCCCCTATTTCTCGATGATGCAAAACATGCTGCCCTTCTTTGAACTTTCTCGATGTACTCCGTTAATGTTATCTGATATGGATCCCAAACCGCGCACCAGTACTTCCAAAGAAGCCTACTGTAAGGAGTCTCTTTAGTATATCTGTTGCATCTTCTAAGTGTTCTGCCAGTAAACTGCAGTCCTTGATTCCCCTTCTCTACAAGATTTTCTATCTATTCTTTCCAATTTCAGTTGTTCGCTATTGTAATTCCAAGGTATTTAGTTGAATTTACGGCTTTTAGATTTGACTGATTTATCGTGTAAACAAAGTTTAACGGATTCCTTTTAGCACTGGTGTGGAGCACCTCACACTTTTCATTATTTAGAGCGAATAGTCAATTTTCGTACCATACAGATGTCTTTTATAAATTGTCTTGCAATTTTTTTTTTTTTGATCTTCTGATGATAAACGACAGCATCATCTGCAAACAACTTAAGACGGCTGCTCAGATTGCCTCCTAAATTGTTTCTATAGATGAGGAACCGCAGAGGGCCTATAATACTACCTTTGGGAATGACAGAAATCACTTCTGTTCATATGGTTGAATTTTCGTCGATTACTACGAACTGTGACCTCATTGACAGGAAATCACCGGCCATTAACATAACTGAGACGATATTCCATAAGCACGCAGTTTCACTACAAGCCGCTTATGAGCTACAGTGTCAAAAACCTTCTGGAAATATATAAATGCCGCATTAGTTTGAAATCCCTTTTCGATAGCACTCAACACTTCTTGTGAGTAAAGAGCTACAATATGTGTTCAAAAGTATCCGAACACCTCCAAAAAGCCGGCCGGAGTAGCCGAGCCGTTCTAGATGCTACAGTCTGGAACCGCGCGATCCCTACGGTCGCAGGTTCGAATCCTGTTTCGGGCATGGATGTGTGTGATGTCCTTAGGTTAGTTAGGTTTAACTAGTTCGAAGTTCTAGGGGACTGATGACTTCAGAAGTTAAGTCCCATAGCGCTCAGAGCCATTTGAACCATTTTTTTGAACCTCCAAAAAGATACGTTTTTCATATTAGGTGCATTGCGCTGCCACCTATTGCCAGGTACTCCATGTCAGTGACCTCAGTAGTAATTAGACATCGTGAGAGAGCATAATGACGCGCTCCGTGGAACTCACGGACTTCCAACGTGGTCAGCTGATTGGGTGTCACTTGTGTTACACGTCTGTACGCGAGATTTCCACACTCCTGAACATCCCTAGGTCCACTGTTTTCGAACTCATAGTGAAGTCGAAACATGAAGGGACACGTACAGCACAAAAGAGTACAGGCCGACCTCGTTTATTGAATGACAAAGATCGGCAACTTTTGAAGAGGGTCGTAATGTGTAATAGTCAGGCATCTACCCAGACCATCACACAGGAATCGCAAATTGCATCATGATCCACTGCAAGTACTATGACAGTTTGGCGGGAGGTAAGAAAACTTGGATTTCATTGTCGAGCGGCTGCTCATAAGCCACACACCACGCCGGTAAATGCCAAACGACGCCTCTCTTGATGTAAGGACCGTAAACATTGGACGATTGACCAGTGAAAAACGCAGTGTGGAGTGACGAATCACGGTACACAATGTGGCGATCCAATGGCAGGATGTGGGTATGGCGAATGCCGGGTGAACGTCATCTGCCAGCGTGTGTTGTAAAATTCGAGGGCGATGGTGTTATGGTGTAATCGTGCACCTTTTTGGTTCCTACGGTTGGAGAGCAATTCGGGGATGACGATTGCATCTTTCAACACGATCGAACACCTCTTCATAACGTATCGCCTGTGGCGGAGTGGTTACAGAACAATAACATCCCTGTAATGGACTAGCCTGCAGAGTGTCCTGACCTGAATCCTATAGAACAGTCATGCGATGTTCCTTTAAAGTCAGTGCCGCCCTTAGACTGTGACCCTTGCAACTTACCAGTCTTTGCGTACGGATCTTGCCTCGAGCGAGTGGCTGTATATGATTTTTAAGTACGAAGCTGTTGCATCTGCATTCTTCGAAATGAATCTAAATTATATTCAATCTGGATGGGAAGACTTCCTTTTATTAAGTTATTTAAGTCGTTTTACTAATCCGAGGACATCTGTATCTAAGTTACCCATTTCATGGACATTATCTCCTGTGGTCGATGTCGATGGTCTTCATTCCTCACTAGAATCATGCAGGTCTCTGCGGCCTTGGCGAAATCGTTTCACATTTCACAACGGCTCGACGCGACATTGCATTTGGTCCAAATACTGCCAGAATTTCACGATTTGTCAGTGTGCAATTTATACGTTTTGTCCATAAGAATAGCTTAATCCCGTGTCTTTGAAATTTGGAGTATGCATTTAGTTGGCGCGCCAATTTATTCGCACATTGTGATACACCTGTTAACTGCACCGCAGCAGAACTTTGTCTGCAGGAAACAAGGAACACGCATTATCATCTGACAATTGAGGATTCTTGTTGCGCAATACTCCTAGCGTGAGACGACATGTGTACTCTGGATCCCCATAGTCTGGAGCGTAGCATACATCGAAACGAAACGTGGCGAACAAGAGCTCATACAAGGGAAGAATACAAGCTAAGCTATTAAATAATAGTATTGAAGATTAGATGGGTAGGTCGAACAGCTAGTCTGTCGATTCGAGGAATAAGGCATCTATGGAACACTATAACTAGAAGAAGGGTTATTTTGATACGACACATCTGAAGCATGCAGGAACCGTCCATTTTTAATAGAAACAAGTGTAAGGAGTAAAAACTGTAAAGGGACACAATTTGATGGGTACAGTAAGCAGTTTCAAATGACAGTAGGTTGTATTAGTTATGCAGAGGTACGAGGCTTGCTCAGGATAGATTAGCATGGGGAGCTGCATCAAGAATTCGGACTAAAGACAACATCAACTATAATTAATGAAATATTATTGGAGTCGAACTTCACAATTTCTGTGTGTAAATGTAATGCAATATGACAACGCCATTACTGTGTCCTCCGAACCATGTTGTTTTGCCTAATAGCTAACTTAAGTCGCACGGACACTTCCAAGTACCGTATGATATCAAGAGAATTTTGAGCCATTAACCACGCATTTCACAGCCTTCGTTACAAACCACTGCCAAATATTCCATAATGTTCATGTTGAGTGTTGATCGGTTGTGTGGGGTAAGGTATTGCAGGGAGAATTTTCGGCATCGCTCAGTACTTATATAACAATTTACGACGTGTCCATCGCCATACTGCTACAAATATTCACATTACCGACTTCGGCAGTTTTTTTGCCATCATCCGATGTTATAATTAATCCACCCAGGCAAGAGGATTTTAGCATGCGACGATACGAAACATATTTTGTTGGCAAACTTTACATCATTTTATGGGGTTCAGAATGCATAAAACTTGAGTATGCAAATAAGGACGAAACTGCTTGTGGATTAACTATCGCAACAGAAGGCGGCCGAAACAAGTAACTTTAATACTTGTAGCAATTACGAGGTCTTGAAGCTGTAAATTATCATATATTAATTTGTAAAGCCGCATGGTCCACTTGAAAACAATTCACGGTTTCAGAATCGTCCATTACCTTTACTTTCTCAGTAGATGATAAGAAAAGTCTGTGGAAATCAGTCATCAAAAAAGAGTGCCTCGAATGAAAAACAGCCCACAGTTGCACTAAATTATGTTTATTTTAAACCTTGACCATGGTTTCTGGTTTAAAATAAACATAGTTTAGTGCAACTGTGGGCTGTTTCTCATTCGAGACAATTTTGTAACGGTTGCTGTTGTCGCTGCCATGATGAAAATAATGAAAAAAGAGTGCGATTTGTTGGTCGTCTAGTCAAGCATCAGATGCTCCTCAACACAATAATACGGGGATACGTTAATACAAAGAAGTTAGGTAAGATATGGGATGCTAGACCTAAGGAGAAATTAAGCACTCGGAAAGACGTAAATTGTGGATATCTGATGCTGGCTGAACTACTCCCAACAAATCCTGGCACTGAGAGGTTTATTAACACAGAATGCGATCACAGCAGAATAACCACTCTATAACGTCATTGTGAGGGCACCGGAAGGTGGGATGAGACAGGTGACATACACGTAAAAGCGCCTGTTCAACATCCAGACGTTACAGAAAGTGCCACGCTGAATATTTGAAAGTAAAAATTGTGACAATTCGGTGCGTTATACATCGCAACGAACCTACGAAACAAGCTCAAATTATGTCATCATTGTGGCTCAGTAACATCTTAAGACACGAGTGAACGAGCGTAAATACACTCTAAGACAAAGAACACGACTCACCGCCAGGAGTTATCCAAATGGGACGGAAAACCGTAGATGTGACGTACATATACAAACAAACGATTACAGTTTCAGAAAAACTGGATGATTTATTCAAGGAAAAGATCATCTCGAATTCAGCAAGTCAATAACGCGTTGGTCCATCTGTGGCCCTTATGCATCTAGTTACTCGACTTGGCACTAATTAAAGAGTTGTTGTTTGTCCTCCTGAGAAATATCGTGCCAAATTCTGTCCAGCTAGGGCGTCACACTGTCAAAATCCCGAACTAGTTGGTGGGCGCTACCCATAAAGCTCCACACGTTCTCGGTTCGGGAGAGATTCGACGGCCTCGCTGGAAAAGACATGGTTTGGAGAGCACGAAGGCAAGCCAAATAAACTCTTGCCGTGTGCGGAAGGGTATTCATTGTATGTATGTATGGTATTCTGTCTTACGACAGGTCTTGTCATGGGTTAAGCCTCTTCCACTTTTGTCTGTCGATAGCCAGTCTTTTCATTTCTGAATATTTGCCTCCTTTGATATTGTTCAGCATTTGATATCTTCTTTTTCCTCTTCCCCTTTTTTCCTCCACCATTTCTTCTCTTCCAATGGAATTACTTTCCTAGACGTTCATGGGACCGGAAGGACATTATCTTGGTGAAGCGTAAACCCAGTATGGCATGACACGAAGGGAACAAAACGTGGCGTAGAACACTGTCGACGTAATGCTGTGCAGTAAGGGAGCGGTGGATGACAACTGAAGGTGTCCTGCTGTGACCCCAACCACCACTCCTGGCTATCAGCCCGTATGGCGGAAGATAGGCAGTCTGGTATCCCACTTATGTCCGGGGGGCTCCTCCAGACACGTCTTCGGCCCGGAATCGTAGTGACTGGAGCAGAAGTAACAGAACGAAAAACCACTTCAAGTTCCAAATATTTTACTTTTCATTCGATGACAAGTTTCAGGCCGAGGCCTATTTTCAAATCAACATAAAGTCTAAAAGGGAATTTCCGAAGATGTCAAAAAAAGTGTACAGTAACTTATCTGTACGCTCTGTGAATGTACAGGATGGCGCACAAAATGTGTTACAGTTTTGTTTTTGAATATAAACTTTATTGTCAACACAATCTGAAAGTAACATATACTACAATGAAGAGCCGTCCACGGAGATTTGTTCTAACTCAGCACTTGCTCAATATGTCCACCATTTGGTTTCCTAACTTCCTTCAAACGAACAATGAAGTTAGTGATTACCCTACGGCACATGTCTTCCGTAATTTCACTGCAAGCATGAAGGATAAGTCATCTGAGCTCCATTAAATCGCGTGGACGTTTCGGGAAAATTTTTTCCTTTAGGTACCCCCCAAAGAAAAAAGTCATATGGGTTGAGGTCTGGAATATTGGGGAGGCCAATTTTGTCCGTCATTGATGCGACCTGGAAACCTGAGTGAGGCCGGCCGGGGTGGCCGAGCGGCTCTAGGCGCTACAGTCTGGAACCGCGAGACCGCCACGGTCGCAGGTTCGAATCCTGCCTCGGGCATGGATGTGTGTGATGTCCCTAGGTTAGTTAGGTTTAAGTAGTTCTAAGTTCTAGGGGACTGATGACCTTAGAAGTTAAGTCCCATAGTGCTCAGAGCCATTTGAACCATTTTTGCCCTGAGTGAAATGATCCGCATGTCGCAATGTTGGTGTGAAAACTCCAACACAGTGTTTGCAGTATGTGGCCTTGCTCCATCTTGCATCAACCACTGCGTGTTGAAGGGTAAGGCAGTAACAAGAAGCTGTGGAATGAAGCTATTGCGAAGCATGCTCAAACAACGCTCGCTGTTCACAGTTTCTTCAAAGAAAAAGGGTCCAATAAGTCGGTGACTGAAAATTGCTGCCCACGCTGTAATCCTCGGAGCATAATGTTGTCGTTCATGAAGCACTTGTGGGTTTTCAGTGGCCCAAAAGCATACATTTTCTTTGTTAACCACACCGTCTAAAGGAAAATGCGCCTCGTCTGAAAACCAAACGTTGTTGAGAATTTCTTCCCTATCCTCCGCCCACTGAGCAAACAGCAGTCTCTGCTGCTTGTGTTCTTCAGTGAGCTTCTGTGCACAGGTCATCTTGTATGGGTACATATGGAGGTCACTTTTAAGAATGTGCTGAACGGAGCGTCTGTATATTCCCAGTTGCACTGCTGCCTTTCTACACGATTTCCCAGGACTCTGTACAGCAACTCGTACCGCTTCAATATTTTCCGGCGAACAAAAAGGCTTAGGCCGAGGGCGCTTCGCTTCCAATACTGTTCCTTGCTGTACAAATTTATCGTACAGCCTGTGGATGGTCTTCTTGCAGGGGACCCATCGTGTGTTAAACTGTGGTCGAAAACGTCTCTGAGTCACAACAAGGCTTTTCGTTTCATGAAAATGTAACACAATTGCCGATCGTTGCTGTGTCGTCAGTATTCCATTATCACCCACTGCTGCTTACTAGTCTCCTAGCGGCAGTATCGTCAATTACACGTCATTTCGTAACTCATTTGTTTTTCCAAGCTCTACTGGTACTACTGTAGAGATCCCAGCGGGATATCTAATGTGCGTCGTAAATTGTGAAAGAAACAATTTTTAACACATTTCGTGCACCACCCTGTGCATTACACTTTTCTTTGACGTCTTTGGAAATACCATTTTCGACTTTATGTTGATTTGAACATCGGTCTTTGTCCGAAACTAGTCATCGAACGAAAAATAAAATATTTGCAACCTGAACTGGTTTTTCGTTCTATCGATTAACAGAAGTTGTTGACCCAAGTTTCTGCAACATGCTGGAAGTTTGTGGTGTAGAATTGTCTTCAGAGATGAGTCTCGCTTCGAAGTGAGCCCCAATGAACAAGAAAGACTTGTCTGGAGATACCTCAGACAGCTGTTGGGCACAGCCAGACTGTCGCCAGCAACACGGCCCGACAACCTGAACTGGTGGTCAGCGGTGCCACTTCATTTCATAGCAGAACCTCTTTGGTTGCCATGCGCGGCACCCTTATAGCACAGGCGGTAGGTCGAACATATTCTACAAGCCGTTTTGTTGCCCATCACGGCAAGTCATCCTGGGCTTATTTTTCAGCAATAAATGACCGTCTGCTACCGGAAGAGTTTCTGCTGCTTGTCTTCGCCTTTGCCAAACCCTATTTTGGCCAGGAAGGTCACCAGATGTCTCCCCAACAGAGAACGTTTGGAGCATTACGGGCAGCTCCCTCGAACTAGTTCGCGAGTTTAACTCTCTGACGACCAAGTTGGGGAGGATCTGCCACGATCTCCCTCAGGAGGACATCCAACTCCGTCAACCAATGCCAAACTGGATAGCTGTTTGCATAATGGCAAAATGTGGATCAACGTGTTATTGACTTGCTCAAGTTCTGAAGCCCTTTGTCTTGAATAAGTCATGCTGTTTTTTCTGAAACTGTAATAGTTTGTTTGTTCATCCTATTCGGGTAGTTCCTAATTCCTTCAGGTGTGTCGTCTCTCTCTCTCTCTCTCTCTCTCTCTTTTTCTTTTTTTTTTTTACTTGGGCTTCTGAGGCACAGTACCAGTCGGTACTCTCGCTAACAGCCCACGTTGAAGCTGTTCCGTGATGTACCACTCATCGTGTTCCTGATGACTTCAGCAACAAGACAGCAGTCACCCATCCTGATGTACTCGACTGCCGTGGACTGGCCTTGGTATCATCTTTGCTGCCACCGATGTGAAGACTTGAGCACCTTCGAACAGCGATTCATTGTGGGTCAGCCAAGGGTGACCCTCAAGTTTCCTGTGTGGGGAGCATTATTGCTGCCACCTGGCTGCACCTGTCAACATCTACCAGTGCGTTAGCCGTCTCTTGCTAGGAGGTCACGCCATTGCTCCGTGCTGAGCTGTTCGCCACCAACGAGGGCGCAAAGTACGACGACCACTGTATTACCGAGACCCGCGGTTATGCCACCGGGCTACATTCACGCTCTTCGAACTCTACTTCCTGCAACGTAGAACAAGCTTTCCGTGTCTCGACAGTACTTTAGCGGCAGTGATAGATCGTTTCAGAAAACAAACTAAAGAAAATTCTCAATGTGAATGGAAAGGAAAGGTAGTGCTAAGTAAAAACTTGTAACTGACATTCCATTTCGGTGTAATTCTGTATCTATTTTTCGTTAAAACAATTCAGGTTGTAGTGAAGCAGCCTACTCACTCCGTATAAAATTCACATCAGTCTTTCCATTGTGTGCCAGCCAGTCCGCTGTAACTAGCTCTGACGTCATAAATGTTGCGCAATACTTTAAAAATCAAGCAAATAACCTAAAACATTTCTAGCATGTCAGGAGTAATACTAAATCAACATGTGTTGAATATCAGTTCGATAACTTTAACCATTTTCGAAATTTGGACGTTTTTCTGTAAAAATCATTGGCGCAACAGAAAAGAGCTAGGGAATTAAAAATTTATATTTAGATTCCTCTTTCATAATAATTTAATAAAAACAGTACTTTGGATTTCACAAATTAAAATTTTAGTGGAAATTCATGATTTTCTGGTTTTCGTCTTAAAACTTAAGGAAGCAAGATAGATTAAGTAGGCTAATAAATATGGCTAGGATGTTTATATTTAAGTAGAATGGAGATCCGCTATCACCATAAGGATGTGAGAAATTTCATTTGAATACCTATAAAAGTATAGCGATAGCATATCTCCAAAGGGTCAGTTCAGAGCTCGTCTACTGCGTGCAGTGTAATTAAATTAATTCTCTCGCCCAAAATATTTAACTTGGCCACGTCAAACTTTTATTATGATTACTTACCTGTGTGCTGAATGCACATTTAAATTGAGAGCTTCATCGGCCATCAGCAAAAGAAGCTATAATTTATTCAATAACTTAATGTGGTGCATTACTAACCCAGCGGCTAGTCGGGAGAGCCGATTTGATCAGGCGTTCCCCTAGCCGTCCGCACCGCGGCTTCATATATCTGAATTTCTTGAATTAGTTTAATACTCAGTAAAAAATCCAAAGACAAATTATGAATTGCAGCATGAATTGATTAACTTTTGTCATATATGACTAGTGATGGGCCAACGAACATGAGTGTCTACAGACTATGTTGTTGTATGACGCATGGATATGTGTGCTCGCACTATGTAACAGTGTCACCAATGTATTTAATAGTAATGAGAACTACATATAAATGTGTCAACTCATTTTAGGTTGACATGGTCTAATAGCCATAACATCTTTACCTGAGAATGGCCTGAGGCCTAAATTGCAATCGTGAAATAAAGAAACACAGTCACTGGCGTAAGTAAAATCTCTTTTAAAAAGCATCTATATTTCCAAGGATATGTCACATATTGTCAGTACGAGAGGAAATAATTTGAGTGGAGAAGATAGGACTGCTTAGAAATATGTGAACTGTTGGTGTGTAGCGTATGGCTTTCGCGTTGCACAATTGACTCTGAAGCTCTACATTACTCATGAATGCCGCAGTTAACGAAAGATAACTATTTTTGAGACGAGCCGACTAGTGGTAAGTGAGATATTACTGAAATTCATCCATCGAAAATAGTGTATAGGGGTGTTCTTGCTCATGCAGTCTATTTACAACGATCTGAAGATACTTGCTATTGATGTTACAACGGACTTAAACAGGGAATGGTCTATGTGCAGACCACACGTACGATGAGAAGTGTAAGTATTTCAGCACGATTCTCTGCTTATTCCGAACTAAGGGAAAAATCTGTCTCCTAATTCGCACGACATGCAAAATGAAATCAGTTGGAAATATTCTGTGAATGAGAACACGGGTAGTTGCTTTAATTCAGAGATGCTACACCATCCAACCATATTAATGAGGCCACCTCGTAAGTTCGACATCTGCATGCAGTAACCACTCACAGATGGCAGTTGGCAGCACTGGCAGTAGAAGGTCTATAAAGCGTGTCGGGTGGACGCAGGGCATAGTGCAGTCGTTGTCGTAACGTGAAACGGAGAGATTTATCTGACATCCAAAAGGGTATATCATTGGTTTTCGGGGCAAAGGCACTTCCAAATCGGCTATCTTTCTAAACTGTTTGCGTGCCGTTATGTTTTAATTATACTTCGCAATGGAAAAATTGCATTTCCTAAATCGGCGCCGATGCAAATGTGGTAATGTGGTGCACTACGGGCCATAGATCGTAGGGGTGAATGACAGCTGCAGAGATGTGCACAGGTGAATAGAGGTGCAGCTGTTGATCAGCTGACAGCCCAGATGAACGAAGGGACTAACAACAGAATCTCTTCATCGATCATTCGGCGAACGTTGCTGTGTACGGGCCCGCACAGCAGCCGCCTTGCTCGTGCACCCATTCTGACTGCTGTTATCGGCGACAAGGGTTAGCATTCGCTCGGCAATACCGCCGTTGTACGTCGGCTGAGTGGCGACAGTCGGCCATTTCTGCTTGAAACCAGGTTGGTAGGTACTCAGAGAGCGCACAGGATAAGGTTATGATTATGGACGGGGCCGTAAACAGTTACAGTGAGTTGCACAATCCAAGACCCAACTTTATTTTTCTAAGAACCACTCATTTACACATTGCTTTAAAAGGTCACAACCAAACAATACGGCCGAAGGCCTAGTTAAAGAACATGAAATGCTTTCTAGGCTGAAGGCTCAAAACCGCGCCATAAACAAGAACGACTGAAGGCCTCGAAAATGATCAAATGTGTGTGGAATCTTAAGGGACTTAACTGCTAAGGTGATCAGTCCCTAAGCTTACACACTACTTAACGTAAATTATCTTAAGGACAAACACACACACCCATGCCCCAGGGAGGACTCGAACCTCCGTCGGGACCAGCCGCACAGTCCATGACTGCAGCGCCTTAGACCACTCGGCTAACCCTTCGAGGCCCAGGGAGCAACAACGCGCAAATGAACGAAGAGATGTCACAATAGTTGAGATTTCATAACAGGTAACTGATCACTCAACTTCAGCGTCCAGGTTCGGTGGGCAACGAACTTCGTCGCTCTCGCAGCTAACGCCTCACGATCCGACAGCGTATGCACGCTGCCAGCGGTCCCGCCCTGGCTCCGTGCTTCGGAGACTTGCTCGCTGATCCGTCCCAAACGAGTGACTGCCACATACACCACCACGACCCAGAAATACTAGCGGTCACACCGAAGATAGTACGACAGTACTAGTATCAATAAGCGCTGCTGCTGCCACTCAAGGAGGCAAGCCAGTAACTTCCTGACTCCAGTAAGGAAGAAACAAGACGCCACTCCATGTGACAAAATGCCATAGAAAAAACGACATGAACACGAGGCGCACACTTCTCACAGATGAATCATGTTTTCTGCTCTAGCGGCCGGATGACCTTTGCTGAATATGGGGCGAAATGTCTGAAAACAAAATGGGAGGGAGTGTTGTGGTCTGGAAAATGTTTTGGCGGCATTGCCCGTGTGATCTCGTCATTCCACAAGCCACAATGGATCAACACAAATATGCATCTATCCTTGGGGGTCAATTCCATTCCTACCTGCAGCTTGTTTTTCACTTGGGCATCTACCAGCAGGAGAATGCAAAGTGTCACGCAGCTATCAATGATACCTACGCAGTCCGAAGAGCACCTGGATGAGTCTACTGTACATCATAGCCACGAAATTACCTGGGTTTATGTCCACTCTGGAATGAGTGGGATCGGATGGATCGGGTTGTTCGCGCCATGGAGTCTCACCAGAGAAGTGCAGTGCAGCTGACCACGGCAGCCGGCCGGAGTGACCGAGCGGTTCCAGGCGCTACAGTCTCTAACCGCGCGACAGCTACGGTCGCAGGTTCGAAACCTGCCTCGGGCATGGATGTGTGTGATGTCCTTAGGTTAGTTAGGTTTAAGTAGTTCTAAGTTCTACGGGACTAACGACCTCAGCAGTTAAGTACCATAGTGCTCAGAGCCTTTTTTTTTTTTTTTTTTTTGACCACGTCACTGGATTCGGCGTGGCTCCACATCGCTGTCGTTACCTACCAGAACAGCACTGCCCTTCTTCCTGCACGTCGGCGGAAGGTGGCTATTCAAGCATTTGACTGCTGGTCACATTAATGTGACTGGACTGTGTAAATCTTAGACGCCTTGAGCTCACTGTCTGTTATGGTGTTTGGTGAATGTGGGTTTGTTTATATAATGAAGTAATTACGAGAAAAATTTAATGAATATTTTATGTAGTACATTATTTGCTTGATCACCATGTGGTTCCTTTTATAGTGGATTACATCCCATAACGCTGGAAACATAAGAAACACCGAGCGTCTACGTCTACTGCACATGCATCCCCGCCCACCGCTCACATCCCCGAAGAATACGCGTCATTTAGGCTGGCCGCCAGCAGGTGCCACGCTATGTACAGGGCTCGCCGTACTGTCACGGACAGGCTACGGACTGCCACCAGCGGACACGGCCTCCGTGTCCACTCACTCCATCCAAACGTATCCGTCTGCGCTTCTTATTACAACCCCATTCACCGAATTCCGCCCTCAGATCTCGGAAGACTGGAAGTGAGATTACGACTCAACCTGGACGACGTTATTAATATTCAAATATATTTACGGTGAGAAATGTACGCAGACAGTCACGGGCTGCAGTTACAGTGATCCAAATTACATATAAAATTCATTACTCTGTGCACATTGTAAATAAAAGTGTTGATGTGATGTTCATAGTTAGCCAAGCCACCTCGTACCAACTTAGATACAACAATTGACAACAAACAAACATGTCTAACAGGGGAACCCGCCGTAAGTCGCTCTCTGAGGCAGTCAGACCTTGCACTGTTGAAAGAAATGTGTAAATACGGGGACAAATATTTCCCTTAACTTGCCAACTTCCAATATTTTCCGCAACAATGACGCCCAGACTTCCGACAATGTTATGGAACAGGTGACCACCGTCCTCCACAAAGCTTTTCATTTTGGGTTCTTCAATCTGTTGGAGAGGTGTGAATGTCTCATAGAGAGATGATTTTGTACCCTGCCTGATTGCGTCTTATGTGAACAATGACATGGAGTATGGTGAAAGTTGAAATCAGATTGCTTGGTAATACACAGTCTGTGACACAACTTTAATGGATTTATGGTAGGAACCCTTTCCTATTTGGAGAACTGCCGTGGAGGATGTAAGTGTTATAACCTCGAGTCTGTGCTGAAATGAGAAGTTTTTAAAGTTCTCTCCTTTAATTCTGGTGATTCCCTTAATTCCTTCCACTAAAGCCTCATGACAGTTTAGCAGGTCACCAAGAATTACTCCACCGCTTATTGACGTAAGTGGGTGTTTTAACAGCCAATCATTCAGTTTTACACTGTCTGCTGCATTTCGATCTCTTCTGCCTGCATGTTGCTCGCTTGTTCCTGGCATCCCGTCATAGAAGGAGGGAGGTACGTGTCCACCACACTAGCCAGTAATGTACAGTAATGGTTCCATTGTTACATACGGTCGCAAAACTTAATCCAGAAATTGACCATAGGTTCCTTCGGTGAGCATTCCAGATTTTGTAGCTGTTGCGTACTCATTTCATTGCTTCGTTCACGTCTTAGTGGGCTCCAGACCAAATTTATCACTGACGTCTTGAAGACAAACGAAAACTCTTCATAGCAGTTTTCTGCAACGTGTTAATCCGTATCATTTATGACTATAAAATCTATTTTAGTAAAATTTAGAATCCTTATTTCTTTTGGCATTGATTCCACTGTATTTTACTATGTGTATGACAAATAAAGGAAAAAGAATGCACAAAACTTAATTTCAAGACGGGGCGCAAAACTTGGAAACTGAGCTCTTAGACACGCACTTGCTTTTAGGTCGCGTGAGCAGCCTGATAAATCCGCGTTGGAACTTTGATCGTCATTTTCTCGAACGCTACTGAGTTACGGTACCTAAGCCAAAATAGGCTCCCATTTGTTTTTATCCTTGTATCACCCTGCCACGTCTCGACTGTACCAGAGGGAACCTATGGCGTGCGCGCCTTGTAAGACAGCTGAGAGAGAATAACAAAGGACCTCTTAGAAGCTATTACGATTAACACATAGCTGACTGTGTGATTAAACATTGTTATGTGTGGATTAGTGGTGGCTCAAATGATTAGCGTGGAGATGACAGAAGAGCGATGTCAGCACGTACGATAAACCAAAGCTGTCGAAGACAAAACTGGCTGAATAAGGTACCGAAAGAACAGCGAGTAGCGGGACTCTACAGTATAAGAGTCACCTCGCACTTTACGGAACGCAGCGTCAGAACATTACACAACGCGTTCCAAGTGGTCGTATTCACAAACGCTGACAACAGAACGGCCGGCCGTTGTGGCCGAGTGGTTCTAGGCGCTTCAGTCTGGAACCGCGTGACCGCTACGGTCGCAGGTTCGAATCCTGCCTTGGGCATGGATGTGTGTAATGTCCTTAGGTTAGTTAGGTTTAAGTAGTTGTACGATCTAGCGGACTGATGACCTCAGATGCTAAGTCCGATGTGCTCAGAGCCATTTGAACCGTTTTTGACAACAGAACGGAACGTCAACGTCAAACTGTCTCGTTGGAAATGTTTCGACGTTCGCGATGGTGGGGGTATGGCGACGCCTTCGGAAGACAGCCTATTTTCGTCGCCTACTCACATTACGATAATGGTTTATATAGGTATACAGTATGTGACTGTGTGTCGCCTTAATCTATAATTGTTTGTTTTGTTTTCGTGACTGAGTGTGCTTGTTCGTGTTTTTCTTTAAACTAAGCAATGTATCGGAGAAAGTACCTGCAGAAAGGAGAAAGCCAACACCGTGCGTAAATAACATCAATTTATAAAGCAATTTCCATTAGAGAACCTTCCTTTAACATTAAAAAAGTCAGTCCTATAAAAGAAGAAAAGTATGATTACTATTTACCTTTCTTGACGTTACTTGTTAAGTTAGACTCAATATTAGCATATGATAACAAGTCGTTATTTGACGAAATAAATCTCGGGTGAACAGCCTGGTATGGGTGTGCATAGGACAAAATATTTCGGAAATCGACCACGTTGCCATGATCAGGTGCGCTGATGTGCTTTCGTCATAAAATACGCCAGGAGAAATTGAAGAATCACAAGTCGTTATTTAATATTCTCACCAAAAATTTTGAAAAGTTCTTGATCGATTTGCTTCAGATTTTCACATGACACTAAATTTTCTACGTTCATACGCTATAATATTTTTAATACATGCATTATATAAATATATATGTGATAAGAAAACGTGGTTACCAAAACTCTCAATTTACTTCAAATTTTTACACGATACTCCAATGAACATACGAATGGGCGTAGGCTATTCACTTTTAGATATTTATATTATATAAATACGCGTGTGATGTGTAAAGGTGTTTGTTTCCTTCCTTGCCATCGGTTTAAAAAAAGCTGGAAGGGAATATCTATGGCGTATCGGTTTATGGTTGCAATATCGCTACGGAATCTGAATCAGCCGACATTCTGTAATCCTACCTATGGTCACAGGTACAGCAGTTGGAGAGGTACACTAATGACCCCAATGGATTTACCCATTTGTTTTAAACGACTTCAGTTCGCAATGATGATTTTATTTGCAATAACAATAAACTAGGCTCTGGGTCAGACAGAGTGGTGAGACAACAGAGAGGGGACAGGGGCCACGAAATGGACGTAGACAAATAAAGGAGGAGGTGGACAAATAAAAGGGGAGGGAGGAGTCACCACTGCCATAACAGCCGAGGAGTACAGCGTTCTCAGTAGGCAAACAGGAACAGCAAAATGGAGCGTTCGGGAGAGATGAGTGATTCCGAAGGTGGTCTGGTCATTGGATGTCGCCTGAATAAATAAATGCGTCAGGGGCATTTCTACACTTCTGAATCTGCCCAAGTGGACTGTTTCTGCTGTGAATGTGTGCTGCAAACACGAAGGGTCACAGCCAAATCTAACGCCACGGACGGAGGGGCAGAAAGCATCGATCATTGCATAAGGTGGTTGTAAAAGCTTTCATGAAATCAGCGTATGGAGTTACAAGTGAATTCCAAAGTGCAAACAGCAGCCCAGCTACCGCAGTGACGGCGCTTTGCGAGTTAATGACAATGAGTTACAGTGGCCGAGGAACTTCTCATGAGCTATGCATTTCTGCAGTCAGTGCTTAGCGACGCTTGAGGGTGCGTCAATAGAAATGGAACTGGGCAGTGGATGGGTAGGGACGAATGATTTAGGTTGATGAATCACGCTATACCCTGCGGCTATCCGATGGAGGGCACTGGGTTTCGCGAATGCCTACATTACGATACCTGCCGTCATCTGTAGTGCGAACTGTGAAGTACGGAGCATGTATGGAGGGTGTTTTTCGTCGTTAGCTGTGGTCCGCTTACTGCGCTTACGAAAACGCTAAATGCGGAACAATGTGAAAACATTTTAATGGCTCAGATGGCTCTAAGCACTATGGGATTGAGGTTATCAGTCCTCTAGGCTTAGAACTGCTTAAACCTAACTAACCTAAGGATATCACACACATCCATGCCCGAGCCAGCATTCGAACCTGCAACCGTAGCAGCAGCGCGGTTCCGGACTGAAGCGCCTAGAACCGCTCGGCCACAGCGGCGAGTGAACACATTTTACAGCGTTCTGTACTGCGTGCAGTAGAGGAACAGTTCGGACTCTTACTATTAGCATGACAGTGGACTCTGTCATAAAGTAGCTCCTGCGAGACGATCGTTTGCTGGCAACAACATTCTTGAAATGGAATGGCCTGTTTAGAGTCCCGACATGAACACATTTTAACGCCTTTCGGAATGTCGACTTAGCTCCAGAGCGCAGAGTTTTACGTCACTACCGTCTCTAGTTTCGACTCTTGAACAAGAATCGCTCCAGAGACATTCATAAATCTCATTGAAAGTTTATCGAGTAGAATTCACAAGGTGAAGCATGGACACACCCCATATTTATGCCACCTAAAAAGTGTCCTGATTGAAAGTCTCTTGGGGTTCGGTGGGATACTAACATCAACTCGATTCAGTGTTTCGTTGATCCGACTGTTCGCCATCTTCAGGAGAAAGCTGTGCTGCTGCTGAGTCCGCTGAGAACTGACGACACCAAGTCTGCAAATCGACGTTCTATGTAGACCTCCGTACCGTACGTGCACTGCGCATGCGCCGCCCATCACAGTCGCTGCCCTCCAAGGCTGGGATGGTAGCGCCGCCATTAGTAGATCACCAGCGGCGATAATGTGTCGCACTCGGAGACGATTTTCGAAAGACTGGCCGCACAGAAGAACGTTCTGTTTTGATGCGGGATACTACAGGGTTCCACGTCCTGCTAAGAGGAAACCCATTGTCTCTATTAACCAAATTATCGGCCAAACTAATTTGAATTGTCTCTTTGTAAACACTGTTCCAGAAACCGGAAGTGTTGGCAACTACCAAAGTTTCGTCAAATTTGATGTCGTGTCCATCCTTTAAGCAATGTTCTGCTACCACCGATTTTTGCTGCAGTGGTAGCCTCGCATGATGGTGATGTTCCACCCACCTGTGCGAATCGAATGGCCAATGCACGCCTTCCCACACTGATACGGAATTTAGTATATAGCAGGCTTCCTAAGCCCCAGATCATCTTCCGCAGAGCCGAGTAGTGCCCTAGTCTTGGAAAGCGTGCGGAACACACTCTTAATGTTAAGATACCTTAAAATTCTGCGAATCTTAAACGATATGCTCCCAGCATAAGGAATAAAAGCCAAAGACCTGTGCTCTTCTTCATGCACATCCGGTGACGGTCGAAACTCCACAGCCCGAAGATCTGCTTCTCAGTGTATCCATTTTCCCTAAGAACAGCCATCAAACTCACAAGTTCATGGGTTGAACTGTCCGCGTCGGAAATGGCATATCACTTGCGTAACAGAGTCCCAAGGACACCACTGCGTCCGTGTGCTGGATGGCAACTCTTAGCATGCAGGTGCCGATCAGTGTGAGCCGGATTTCGGTGAACGCCATGTCCCAGAGTACCATCTGGTTTTCTTTGTAAACCATAACGTCCACGAAAGGAACCATCCAACTACGCATAGGCCGTGTACGGTACGGAGGTCTATATGGGACGTCGATTTGCAGCCTTGGCGTCAGTTCTCAGCGGGACTCAGCAGCAGAAGCAGCGTTCTCCTGAAGATGGAGAACAGTTGGATCGCCGAAATATTAAATCAAGTTGATTTTAGTATCCGGCAGCAAACCCGAGAGTTTCAAGACTTATTACGCCGGGAAAGCCTACAGAGTCACAAGTTTCACGATCCTTTTGATCGGGTAGTAGACGTATCAGAGTGTCCGGATGCATTTTGTCAGAGACTGTACGTATCACTGGGTAGAATAAGAGCGGGGATGCCACAAACTTCGTCAGATTATCTGAAAGTTAAGTATCTGTTGACAACGTCAGAACACGCACCTCTGCGTCTCGTCACTAGCAGGCAGCAGGGTAGGGAGTGTTTCGAACGGGAGGAGAGTTCGTTGCGGGAGTGTGTCAAAATGCTGACGTATACCCATCTCGGCGGCTTGGTGTCGATGCGACAGGCACTAGCCGTGGACGAGCGCCGACCGATCACGGATACGTCCTACTTGGACACGGTGGCAAGGCGGCCCATCACGGTGGAACACCTGCAGGTCACGGATTGTGCCAACACCTTTTATGCAAAGTTTATACTTCCACATTGCTGTGTTGAGAAGCACAGGATTACATGTAGGCATTCGCGAAACATGACCATCCTTATCTTCAACGAGTTCTTGCTTCAACTATCAGAAGAACTGTACTATCAAGCATTGTACACAGGAAGCTTCGTGAATCTGGATGATTTGGTAGGTGCTCGGCCACACGCCTTAATGGGTTTAACGAAAAAGGTTAGATGCAAAGTCGCCTGCATATCCATTAAGTTCCTGTCTGTTCACGAATTTCATTTCTTTTCTTTAAATTGCAAAGTGCCATGGGAGGTACTTTTATTTCACAGTAAAACGAAACCATAATTACGTATGAAACATTCGTCAGTGATACGACTTCAACGGAAGCAAATACTGGGATTGTAAGTCGTAAATTATTACGTTCATTCACAGAGCTTCGTGTTTTTATTTTTTTTTTCCAGCGCGGTAATGTAACAATGCTTCTTTCATGCTAACGAACGCCCTTTGATATAAAACATGAATTATATGTTGTACCGTACATCAACGGGAAACCTAGTGACGACCGTTTAGCGTTCTCGAAACCTGTACGAGAAAAGAGAGAAATAAAAATTATTTTTCTCGAGGCGAAAACTCAAAACATACTCATTTTTCTAGTAAACACAGAAAAATCGCTTGAAGCTGATTGTTGTAAGGGACTGCCAAGGAGGAAGAACGAGAACTTCCTGAATTTGAGACTGTGTGAGAAAAGAGACATTATGAATTTATTCAAAACGTGCTCGAAAATGTTGAAATGTGTGTGAAATCTTATGGGACTTAACTGCTAAGGTCGTCAGTCCCTAAGCTTACACACTACTTAACCTAAATTATCCTAAGGACAAACACACACACCCATGCCCGAGTGGGACTCGAACCTCCGCCGAGACCAGCCGCACAGTCCGCGACTGCAGCGCCCGAGACCGCTCGGCTAATCCCGCGCGGCTCAAAACATGCTATACTCACCGTTAGTTTATGTTCTGAGAACGCAAACACTTGACATATATCGAGCGTACTTGTTAATACTGTTGAATCGAAATATTAGCCATATACCAGTGGATATCTTCCGAGTAATGACCTCAAAAAACTTTTTAAGTTTGAAGCTGGTCAAACAAAAGGGATTATAGAGAAATTTTTGGATTAATTTCTCGTATTTATAGAATTTACTGCAAATCCATGATCTCAATAGGGTTACTCACATGCTTGGGAATATCGTTACGTAGGGATTATGTAAAATTCGTTCCATTTGAAGCGTACGTAAAGGAAAATTCGTCCCCCAAAACTACAGAAATGGCGATCATAATGAGTAGATGAAAATGTGCTGTCACCGAGGCTATTCTGATTTTTATGAAAATCTGTCACACGAAACTAACTCTGTACTGACACGGCCTGGCTTGTGTTGGTGAAATAGCAAGAGGTGTCGCTTCGCTTGGAAAGACGGTTATCATTATAAGTATCCGTGATTCGCTAGTAAAGGATATTGCTAGTTAAATAAAATGTATATAAAAAAAGGCACAAATGCACTACTATTTGAAGGCACTGAAACACCAAGACCGAGAGATGTGATCAAAATGAAATTTATACCACTGTTTACTGACATGACACTACACAAACGATTAGATTTGCAGACCTGTACGTGCACTGTGCCTGACGAAATTCAGCACGGATTAGCGCCACCACGTGCTGAAGCCAGAGCCACTGGACGTCGTGGTATGGAATCAAAGAGCGCCTGAATATGCTGCTCGAGAATACTCAGCCGTGTGGTTCGTAGGTGCGTCCACAAAACATCACTTCAGCTGCAGGAGGGTCTGAACGAACAAGTTTCCGACCGACCATATCCCAGACGCGTTCGATAGCTGACATTCGACGGGCAGGCCAGGGAAGCAGTGTACCCATCATTCTTCGAAGAAGACTTGCACGTTCCTCGCCACACGCTGCCGTGCGTTGTCATGCTGAAATATGGCATGTGGATAAACTTCCAGGATTGCCAGTGCCATGGGCTGTAAGATGTCCCTGACGCAGCGGTTGTTGTTGAAATTGTCCTCAAGACATTAGAGGCGAGATGGCATGTTATAGGCAGTAGCGACCAAGGCCATCACACTTGGCGTTTGTCCGCTATGCTTCTCGACAGTAGTCTGTCCGACTGCGTTTACGATGGCAGTGTCGAACGAGTATGTTGCCATCACACTGAAGCGAGACTAGTCCCGAAATCTATATTTTTCCACTCAGCACGGCAGTGTCAGAGTTCACGTGCCCTTTGCAGCCTGTGGCATTGTTGGGTTCTGCTCAATGGAGGCCCACACAACGGCATTAGTACCATCAGATCAGCCCGCCACAGAGACATGTCCACATCGTGTTAACCTGAAAGTGGAGGGGGTGGGAGACAAGAGAGTAACGCAAAGCTAAGGGATTAGAGGTGTCAACTGCACTGGAACATTACGCGGTATCTGCGGCCACAAGTGAAACATTGTACTGGAATTCAAACCCAGGATCTGCTGATTACTAGGCAGGTGCGTTAAACACAGAGCCATTCAGGACACAGTACTATCGCAACTGCGACTGCGCCTCACGGCCGACCCACATTCCCACCTTGCGCCAGCTGTCTGCAGTCCCTGCCATTTCCTCCATGCTCGCTACTCTGAGATTCACGCAGAACGTCCAACGTACTTGTGCATCCTCACTGAAGAAGGTGGATCAATTGCCCATCTATGCGAACCAATTATATGAATGCTTGGTGTCGGTTTATAACACTAACCTGCCACGTATAATGCACAAGCGAGCCGTGAAACAAGCTAATGTTACCCTCTGAGAGGATTTTGAATTTTTGACCGTGCGTGTGTGTAATGGGTAAAAGTATTGGACTACAGTTTTGAATATGGTGAAATGAACAGAAAATCTAAACGGACTTTAACCTTGGGAATTAATGAGATGGTACAGACCATATGTGAATGAAAAAAAATGAATTGTGCCAGCCCAATTAGACACATTAGTTAGGAAATATATGTTTAAGAAAATTGAACATTTGTTATTAAAGTTATTTTCTTTGATATTTCCCTTTGAGTAGCGCACAGGATACAAACTGACACAAGCCACTCTGGGCTGTGTGAAGCAGCAGCTATAAATAACACAGACACCAGTAATTATACAAAGCAAATATGCACCAAGCTCATACTAATAACAGCTACACTCAAGACCATTACTTAAACCAATACTGAAATGTTACTGCATGAAGTGCATAGCTAAATTTGGACATGAGGGCCTTCTGGCTTAGCTGATACATAACACACAAATCAAGATAAATCATATCATAAATACACTGTTTGTACTCCTCTACATATATCAGTTTTCCTTTAATAGTTCAATTATCTTTCTAACATGTGGGGAACCATAAACTAGTATAGTGTCACTGGTCAAACTCTATAACTATTTCAGTAAAAAAGACTTATTCAAACAAAGGTAATCCTTCACTTCACTTGGAGTGATTCGTTATTTTCTTTGCAAGAGAAAAAATTCCACGCTGAGCTCAATTAACTTCGAAAAAGGAACCATTCACGATAGAATTGAAAACACCACTATTGATAAATTGAGCTTAACATATTTCTCTTTCTTATCACCTGTGAAGCAGGTATTTTAGACAACAACATTTACACAACCCGGCACTCTATTCCTGCAAAACTATACTTTGCAATTAAATAAGAGTACTTTAGCAGTTTTGTTGTTTTAACTTCAACTTTTACTGCTCCTTTTTCATTGGACAAAAAAAATTGGAAACACTTGAATGCAATAATTGTTCATTTAAAGCAAGATACTCGATTTTAGTAGCACTTAGGAGAGGACCCGGCATAGGTTAGTGATCAAGCTAGAGTATATGGTTCCAGACACAGATTTATATCATTTGGATTATTATTCAAACCACACACACAAATTAACTGATCCATACCCATATACATAGCTGGATGTATGAAGTTAGTAAAGCAGTGGCAAAGCGACATGGCGGCTAACTGAACTCAAGGCTCTTGATGTTCGAATACTCTATAAAATTTATTCTTGCCGTCGGATTTTTAACGTATTAGAACCATTCCCTTGTGGCCGAATGTACCAAATGATAGCCAGATCCACATCCAAGGCAAAAATCTTTTGCAAAGCAGCTCTCAATTGCCTGTCTTGGCACTGTCAAAGTGTACTGTGCTACGGCTAGCCACATACTGCATACCGTTCACACCAAAAAGAGCTGCCCAGTATGACTGCCAAAACCACCTTTTACATCGCCCCAAGACACTTTCGTTGTGGAGGGACTTAACTACATATTTTATATATAACAAATACAAGTGCCCTAAGCATGAACCTGCTTTCAATAAACATTGTTTCTTTGAACATGCATATCTTATACAAATTTATTCTTTTAACAAATCATTTTGCTAAACTCTAAATTTTATTGTTAGAAATCAAGACTTTAAATAACAATGAACACACGCTCCGTAATTGCAGATACACAGTTCCATAATATAAACCTACTTCTAATCGATATAAGTGTTACACATGTCCCATGTTTCATTGATGGGAGATACATGAACGAAACATCAATAACATTTCAAAACAGTGTTGGGCGATAGAAAAGAAATTTTGCAAATACATTACATAACAAACACTTCGCATAACTATTCATATGAAACACTGTTTCATCAGGTATTAAATTAAAAAAAATGAATTTCTGTTGCATTGACACAATATGTACTATTCTATATATGAGTCCATCTTGTTATATATATAGGAATTTACACATTGTTTATTGCTTATATACGCAGTTTGCATTGTACATGGTTAACCTAAACCTATTTGTCACTGTATGGTCATTACGAAACTATGTTTCGTCTGCTTTATATATCCATGCAGTTCATTAAGGAAACACAATACTCAGTACACTACGTAAACTTTTCGCCCTTTGTCTGCCTATAGACATATTTGGCAGTCGTCCATTATTTTCAACATCAACACTTGTCTTCCTGCTGACACATTTGGCAGTCCTCCTGATCATGCTGCAATATTCAATCAATGCAGTCTTGATCTAATTCATAGCCTGGAGTTTACATGTAATGTATATTCCATTATGTTACATCGAATCTAAAACTTATGGACATGTATCAAAAATGTTTTTTTTTCAATGTAACGACACTTGACATCACAACATCATGAACAGGAACATACAAGCTTTGAAACTAAGATCAAAGCATCTGCCAACAAAGAAAAATACATCTGGATTTAGAGCAACTATACTGACAGATTAGTTCAAGCTTGAAGCTTACATTGATTGGAGATTATGCCATTACAGAGTTGATTTTGCACCTGAAGAAGACAACACACTTGTGAGGAAATCGTTATTAAGAGTCCACACGAAAAGTCTTGAAGGCTCCATATTTGATGGGACTGTGATGTTCACACCAAGCACAATATCTCCAGATTAAAATGAAGTTGTGGAGTTGACTTCAGAGAGGAAATTGGATGGAGCCAAATTACAATTTCATATCAAGTTTTTGTGGGATTAGCCCCTTGGAGATTATCATTACCTCCAGTGTTTTTAACATTTTAATGCGTGCTTGTTTGGAGTTGCTCAAACTACAGTTAGTAGAACAGAACTACTTTGATGCAGCAGCCAGAATATGTGCCAAGGAGTATCAATTGGAACATTGGCCCAGTTATATCACATCCATCCAATTGCATGAGAATACAGTTGTCATGAATTCAGAAATTAATTTCAAAGTTGTGCACCAGGATACAGTTCTACATATTTACACAGACATATGTGACAAGAAAAGGATTACTAGATAGCTTTGAAGAAAGCCATTGTTTGAGTCATTGTAATGACACATTACAACAATAGAACATAGAGAGTAACATACTATTTGATTAATTCCTTTTTCATTTTGCCTCTTATTACTCATTTATGTAGACTTAAGATTTTAAATCTATTATATTACGAACACCTAACGGCCTCTTTGACTTAGGATAAACAATATAATAGGCGTTAGTGTGCGGAGTTCCTTGCACTTCAAAGGGACCATTATAAGTATATTTGAACTTAGTAATTTTCTGGTATATTTCACTTAATTTTTCGTGAGTTTTTACGAGAACAAATCACCAATTTTGAATTTGGTCACTTCAAGGCCCTTATTGTGCCTTTTAGATCTGACTTTCGCTTTTTCTGTCATTCTTTTTCTTACTGAGTCTTTTTTCTCCCTCAGATCTAATTTTCCATAGGGTGGAAATTGTAAGGTTTCTTCAACTGTACTTTTGCTCTTACGATTGAGTAGAATTTCCTCTGGTTTAAATCCTGTAGTTCCATGGTGGAGGGTATTCATTACAGTTTCAGAGTCTCTAAGATACCTGCCCCATGCCTTATGATTGTGCAGTAAGTTCAACACAATCTACCTAGTTCACGCATATAATGCTCCACTGGATATGTCATTTACTGGCCTATGACCTATATCTGGAGGGTTATTTGGTTTTCTGATTTCGAAGTCTTTCAGGACTCTACTCAAATCTTGTCCTAGAATCACATTGTCCGGTGGCTCTTTCTTTTTCGGTTCGGTATTTACCGCCGGGTTTTGTTTGGATAAGACTTCATTTTGCTTTTCTTACACCCGTTATACTTGGTTCCCTTTTCCCTATATCTATATTTGCTTCATCTGAACTCACTAATTTCATATTCACTGCCTGATTTTTGCATAAACGCTACTCTTAGGCAATGAGCCAGCTTTTCTTTTGACCTTTGGTTAGTTTCCTTATTTTCAAAATTTCGATTCTTTCCTAAAATTTATATTTCATGCTCAGTCACAGGTGTCGCTTCAATATCACTTTTAATGACGTCAACTTTAACTTCATATTTAGTATAAATTCTTCGATTTCAGTGGTTCGTATATACTCCTCTGAATCTGTATTCTCATGACCATCAACTACATATAACTGCACGAGTCCTTCGTCATTCAGAATTGCTTCATCCACACTACTGAGGATTTCATCCTCCTCCAGATTCCTATTTACACCAACCCCCTCTCTATTTATAGCACCAACTTCTTTAACATCGGCAGCTCTCATGCTCTGCGTGGCGCCTTCCTTTCCCTTACCAACCACTTCCTCTGAAATCGCTGCTCACGCATTGTGCGCGGCACTAACTACTTTCATCTCCTTTTCATTTTCGGATAGCGATCTCTTTCCAACATTTCCACTTCGTTTCTCCCTTTTATAAAACCTCTGCCCGTATAATCCTTTTCAAAGTTTTCCCACTCAAATTGCTTCAAACGATAAAACAATTCCTGACGCCATTCTGCGATCTCTGAAGAGAGTATTTTCGCACATATTGTCTGTCTTTTCGCTCTTACTTAATAGCGTGTCCAATTCCTTTTTCATTTCCGTCATATTTCCCACCGAAACAGGTTCACTGAATTTCCTTATGACGTCATCTCTTCCTACTGCTGCTACTGCAGCCGCCCTACGGACAGGGCTGGAAATATTTGTCCACACGAATCCGGCCCGTAAAACACATGGGCCTTAGTTTTCCACGTCACTTTGGTTTTGATAGTTTCGCGGTGCAAATCCTCTACTGCGAAATGACATTTTATCGTGACTTCTGCCATTACCTCCTTGCAACATATTTAAGTGGTGACATTCGTTCTCCTTTTATTCGCTATTCTCCCTACTTCTGATATTACTTTGAAAATAACCACAGTACCCTCTCCAGTGATCTTCGTCTTCGACTCTTTGCAAAAACAACGAGAAGCTTTTGTGATTACTTCCTACGTAGCGCTTTTAATCCCCTGGAAGCTTTTTCCATAGTTCCCACCCTATTTTGAATTCCGTTTTTGAGTCTATTTTGTCATATAACCTTGCCATAATAAATTCCTGCCATAGGCAGTCCTGTTTTTGCTCTGACCAGTATTCCTCTGTAAATTTTTGTTTAAATTCCCCAAATTACATCTGTTCTGTATCCAAATTTAGGCTCCACCTTTTCGCATGGCCAGCCAAGGCGCTAACAACCACATTGATCTTTTCCGGGTCCATTACCTAATCAGGAAAATTCCTTTCACTATTTTGCAAAAAATCTAATTTGTGCCATCCGTTATGCGTTTTTGCCTGTTCGAATCGTTCTTCGCCCTCCAGCAAGTTGCTAAAAATTATTCCGTCACTGAAATAATTAGGTTTTTCTCTTATTTTCCGTTCAAGGACGCTCACTTTACCTTGAATTTGTGAAGTGTTCCATTCACACTTCTTTCCGCATATTGATACTTTTTTATTCAGGTCCTTTTCAGAATCATTCACCATTTGCCTCAATTGAGAAATTACGGTTTTACATCTGTTTACTAATCCAGTTTTGAGGCCGAAAGCATTTTCATCCACCTTTGTTACAAGCAAAGGTTTTCAGTACTTGAATTTTCATTATTTCGGTATTGAACTTATGGTTGATGTCATTCATTGGTCCCTGCATAGTGTCGACATTGTTATTGATAGTATCTATCTCAATTTTTAAGTCCTTCATTGCATTACTCACAACCCTTACTTTTGAGTCTACTTCTTCGATTTGTTTACTGATTTTGACACCTTGCATTACAATTTGATGAGATCGTGCATTACTTTGTTTGTTTATATTACTATTTTGTGTGGCAATTTGTGCAGACAACTTTTTTAACAAATCGGTCATATTCAGTGGTTTTTCACTTCCTTGTTCTTAGGTGTCCTCATATTCAGATTCTACTTCTCGGTTCACTTTTGAGTTTCGATCAATTGAACATATCCATCGAGTCGTTAACCTAACCACTGTCTTTAGTCGTGTCGTCTTTCCTGCCTTGTTTTATTTGCGACGAGCTGACCGTCCGAATTTGATCAGTGACGTGCGTATGGTACTCCACGTAAGCCTGTTTCCATCCTATGGCGTCAACTGCGCTCTCGTCTAGTGAACTCCTGCCACATAGTACACAAGGTACTTTTTCGTCTCTCCCATTCTGACCTACTGTCGCCTTTGTATCCATTTTAATTTGGTTAATACTTTATATTTTATCCTTTAAAGACCCGTAAAGTTTTCTGTTAATTATTTTGTCTGATCTATTCCAGGTTCGCGCCGCTGCACATTCAATATTGGTCTTAAAATTGTTTTGCGCCCAATATTAACGTTCTGAACTGTGTTTTAGTGAATAAAACTGACGAATGTCCTGTCACACAGCGCCACGAACAACACTAATCTGCAACGTATAATGCACAAGGGTACCGTGAAACAAGCTAATGTTACCCACTCAGAGGATTTTGAAGTTTTGACCGTGCATGTGTCTAATGGGGCCGACCGGTGTGGCCGTGCTGTTCTAGGCGCTTCAGTCTGGAACCGCGTCTCCGCTACGGTCGCAGGTTCGAATCCTACCTCGGGCATGGATGTGTGTGATGTCCTTAGGTTACTTAGGTTTAAGTAGTTCTAAGTTCTAGGAGACTGATGACCACAGATGTCAAGTCCCATAGTGATCAGAGCCATTTGAACCCATTTTGTCTAATAGGTAAAAGTATCGGACTACAAGTTTGTATATGGGTTAATTAACAAAAGAACTAAATGGACTCTGACTTTGGGAATTACTGAAAGCAGTACAAACCATGTGTGAATGAAAAAAACGTGAACGGTCGCCAGCCCAAATAGTGACGTTAATTTGGAAATATAGGTTTACGAAAACTGAACATGCCTTATTAAAGTTACTTTCGTTGATATTTCCCTTTGAATATCGCACAGGATGCAAACTGACACAGGGCACTCTGGGCTGTGTGAAGCAGCAGTTATAAATAACACAGACACCAGTAATTATACAAAGCAAATTTCTACCAAGCTCATATTAATAACAGCTACACTCAAGATCATTACATAATCCAATACTGAAATGTTACTGCATGAAGTGCAGAGCTAAATTAGAAAATGAGGGGCATCTACCTATACTGATATATAAAACACAAATATACATAATACAACAAATACACTGAATGAGATTTTCACTCAGCAGCGGAGTGTACGCTGATATGAAACTTCCTGGCAGATTAAAACTGTGTGCCCGACCGAGACTCGAACTCGGGACGTTTGCCTTTCGCGGGCAAGTGCTCTACCATCTGAGCTACCGAAGCACGACTAACGGCCGGTACTCACAGCTTTACTTCTGCCAGTATCTCGTCTCCTACCTTCCAAACTTTACAGAAGTTCTCCTGCGAACCTACTTAAATTCCATGATTATTTGAGTAAAAAAGACTAATTCAAACATAGCTAATCCATCACTTCACTTGGACTGGTTCGTAATTTACTTTCCTAGACAAAAAATTGAACAATGAGCTCAATTAACTTCGAAAAAGGTATCGTTCATGACAGAAATCGAAACACCACTAATTTTTAAAATGAGCTTAACTTATTTGTCCTTCTTATCACTTGTTTAGTAGGTATTTTAGACAATAACATTAACACAATCTGGCACTGTATTCCTGCAAAATTATACTTTGCAATAATTTAGGAGTACTTTAGCAAAATCCTATCTAACTTCACTTTTGTGGTTTTAACTTTAAATTTCGCTACTCATTTTACACTCGACAATGAAAATCAGTTTGAAACACCTGAATGCAGGAATTATTCATTTAAAACAGGATACTCGGTTTTAGTAGCACTTAGGAGAGGACCCTGCATAGGTTCGTGATCACGATACAAATATAGTTCCAGACACAGATTTATAGCATTTTTATTATTATTCAAACCACACACACAAAAATTAACTGGTCCATGCGCATATACATAGCTGCACGTATGAAGTTAGTAAAGCAGTGGCGAAGGTTTGGTGGCAAGCGGCATGTCGGCTAACTGAACTCAAGGCTCTTGATGTTGGAATACTCTATAAAATCTATTCGCGGCGTCGGATTTTCATCATATTAGAACCATTTCTTTTTGTTGAGAATACCCAATAATAGCCAGATCCACTTCCGAGGCAAAAGTCCTTTGCAAATCAGCTCCAAATTGCCTCCCGTGACACCGTTGAAGTGTACCGTGCTACGGCTAGCCACATACTGAGTACTGTTCACACCAAGGAGCCGCTCAGTTCGACCGCCAAAACCACCTTTCACATCGCACCATGCCACTTCCCTTGCGGAGGAACTTCACTAGATCTTTTATGTAGAGGAAACACTAGTGCCCTAAGCATGAACATCTTTCAATAAACATAGGCTTTTTTTATAAGCATACATATATTACAAAAAATTATAATTTTAACGAATCATTTTGCTTTTTTCCATTTATATACTACAAAACTGTAAACTTTCTTTTCACAAATTAATGACTTTTAAATAACAAAGAATTGCAGATACACAGTTACATAATATAAACCTACTTCTAATCGATATAAATGTTATATGTTCTTAAGGACATGGCCGAAAGGACAGACACCACGTTATCATACAAATGCCCACATCCATTGCAGTGCTCCAGCGTCTCGACAGCACTGAACTAAGCTGTTCCATCCGTTATGGCCAAGCGGACAATATGGCATTCGTACCGCTAAGGTCACATTGTGTTGTCCAGTATCCTGCATAGTGTGGCGATAACGGATTAGAGGACATCAGAAGGTGTTGCTATGTCATCCGAAACAGCACCTTTCGATCATCAACTTAGCTAGAACCGACCGTGTACAATTACTCGAACTGACAATACTCCTATCCGTCTCCCTTAAATTTACCGCGATCGGAAACTGTATGTTAATTGGAACCAAGAATACTGTAATTTTCTTCAGTTTGGCTGAGCATTACATTCACACATGCAAATTATTACCCAAAAACTATAACAACACATATGATCACTCATTAGCCCAAATAAAACAGAATACCACCGATAAAATGTTCTCCTAAACAAACACATCAGCTCGTGGCGGGTTTATGCCTGTGAATGTTATGGCGAATTATGCACAGTGCGCAAAATTCATCGGCACAGTAATTTGTACCGGATTAAATGCAGAACTGGAAAACATGCAAATGTAGGTAAGCACAGATTTCATAAATAAACATCGGTAATTAAAATCAAGTGAATAGAAACCAAAATAGTTTAACACTTACCTCTTTAGTATCAGTAATTATGTGTCAGAAATTAATAGGTTTGCGAAGTTATTATGACACAAGTAATAAAATAATCCGGGCTATTATACCGTGGTCGACTGAATTTCACCTTAAAACCCGACATTTCATCCCCATCTGCGGAGTAGATTTTCCAGTGAAATAACTAGTCAGTAGCGAGCCAGGGTGTGAGTCTAACACTGAACACAGCTACCTTCCCCCTTGAAAATTTCCTCCGCAGACGGGGACGAAACGTCGGGTTTTAAGGTGAAATCCATTCGACCACGGTACAATTTCTCGGAATATTTTATTAATTGTGACATTTCAGCAGTGGAAGTTTACATTTTACAAAGTAATTATGGTTATGAAATGAAATAATTAAATGAATGAAACCAAGTTGTACCTACTATTTTGAACGTTACTGAAAATAAAGCTGGATAATATTACAAAATGACAGTTTACTATCACGTAAAATAAATTACCAAGAGAACCTATTCTTTATACATAAAGAGTTTTTACATCAATGATTGGAGCGATGAGTTCGCGGAGTCTCTTAGCCAATGTCCTTCAAAAACAGTTTTCACTTAGATGACGCTGTTGGCGAGTCGTGGACATCCGCGTCGTTATTTTACAACCCTTGAGCGTGTAAATCCGTAATCGCTGTCGTCTTGCTGTCTCCTTGTTCGTGAGCGGCAGTCGCGAGTGCAACAGGTTCGCTCGATATTTGCAGGATTAATTCCACTCTGCGTATCTGCACATAGCGACCGTATAGGTTGTTTGGGGATGTGTATGTGGTGTGGATGACGAAATAAAATATAATCTCTCTCATCAACTCACCGAAAATCCAAGTTCTAAACTGTTAACAAGTTCTGTAACAGACTGGAGCCCCCACGTGCTACTGCACGAAAAGATTTATCCATAGATTACACAGTGGAAACACAATGGGTGGCGCAAATATAGCTGAACCTAAAAATTTTGGCTACATCTCTTCCTTGAGGCGTCAACTCACACTCGTCGCAATGTACCCAATGATCCACAAGAGTATTTAATATAATTACAGGCATGATTTGATGTGCAAAAAATCAAACACGCAATCCTGTCTTTTTTTTTTATTTCACAGTTTCAAGTTTATTTCCAACAAGAAGATAGAAAAATCGAAAGTCACAGTTCACAATAAATTAATTTCAGAGCCTGATCGAGTTTCTTAAGATCCTGTAGGCGGTTGAATAAATCACGATTAACTGCGTGAGTTAACTTTAGTAAATCGTTGAAGTTTCACAGTATATGAAACATAAATTTCACAGTGGCTGCACAGTCACGCCTGTCAGGTGCGGCTTGTATCACACGCAGCCCGAATTGTAACTAGTTCATCAGATGCGGAGAAATATCTAAGTCCTAAAGCAGAAACTGTGAATACTTCACACACGTGAACTAGCGTCTGTTTCACCGGTCATCAGATAAAACTTTCTCCTAACACAGCCTGACGGCGTCCCAAAACTAGACTCCCCCCCAGATTGCCGCTGTCACCCTGGAAACCTCGGTCAGACAACACTGAAATCAATGAAACTACTGAACCTGACAATGGCTGATGAAACCCAGGTAACAGGTTCAGATTACGAAAGGATCAAACATTAACACGTGGAAGATAAGTCATCGTTTTCACCAAATTAACATTTGAAACTTCCTGGCAGATTAAAACTGTGTGCCCGACCGAAACTCGAACTCGGGACCTTTGCCTTTCGCAGGAGAGCTTCTGTAAAGTTTGGAAGGTAGGAGACGAGGTACTGGCAGAAGTAAAGCTGTGAGAACCGGTCCTGAGTCGTGCTTCGGTAGCTCAGTTGGTAGAGCACTTGCCCGCGAAAGGCAAAGGTCCCGAGTTCGAGTCTCGCTTGGGCACACAGTTTTAATCTGCCAGGAAGTTTCATATCAGCGCACACTCCGCTGCAGAGTGAAAATCTTATTCTGGAAATTAACATTTATTTAAGAAAAACATACTTATCACTCAAATGTCAGACTAATAACGATACGAAAGCCATCGGAATAATAGTCACGTATAAAGTGGCAAACTAATGAAATTTAGAAATATAAGCAAGGGAAACAGTATTCAATAAACACAAAGCATCGAACAGTAAGAATGAAATTTGAGTCGTTCAGGAAAGGGAAATTACATTTACCAAATATAGAGCACATCCGATTTTATGAAGAACAGTTAGTAGAGAATTTGAACACTCTTCTTTTACAAACAGTAAGAAGATTGATAAAAAATTTACAAACCTTAATGAGTTAATGCCGCTTAATTCCACAGCCTACAACCCTGGCGTCAGTCGCTCAACCCAGGTACAGCTACAAGGAACAAGACAACTACTCAGCTTTTGCCAGGTATGACAGACGACGCGGCAAAGCGCTCCCGTGGAAATATAACTCAGACCGCGGGCGTTGGGCAGGATGCCGCCAAGGTAGCGGCCCAGAAGTCGCGGCTGCAAACACCAAGGTAGACTCGCGTGTTACGCAGTCAACTGTGAACATAAGACACACGCGAGGGAGCACTATCCAACAATAACAAAATATACACTAACAAATGATGACACTCACTTTCTCAAGATAAATACGATTCGTAACCTTAGATAAAACAAATAGTTTAAGCGGATCTTAAATAAATTAAATATATATATTTCATCGCGAGGATTTTAATCAGAAGAGGGTAAAATCGCCAAGATTGACAGAGATAATTAGAATGGATTTTATCGTATAAAATAAATATATACGCCTCTGTCTAGGTAAAACGATAAGCGATTACATGTGACTGACATGGTGGAGGTAGAAACAGAGCAGTTTCAGTTGCAGTTAAACACCCTGCACTTGAATAAGTATTGCTAAAAAAAGTCTTAAGAAGCACTAGCTCAGGTGAGCTTAAGCAAAGCAGAACGTTTAACTCGGTAGTAGCCCTACGTAATTCAATTATGACTAAAACACATCAACGTTGGTTACAGTAAACACACCTTACTAAATCACAATTAGATTTCAAGTTCATACTCACAGTACCATGACATTGCCACCCGGTATAATGCCACTCACCAGTGTCACCAATTCAGTTCATAACATCGCGCCCCAAGTGGGTGCACACAAGCTGTTTGCCAATTAGCAATCACGTGGATTCAAAGAAGACGCACTAACAACCATTTGCCACTCTCAAGCCAAGGCACACTGCACAACAAACAAATACATATTATTCACTGAACAAAACACCACAATAATGCGCCAATTTTCCTTTAAACAGTAAAACCACAGGGCCAGGGTATCAGTAGACAGTATGTCACAGTGCACTCTCCCCACAGTCAATTATCCTTTAAACTCCTTTCCAAATAACAGAAGCAGGCCCCCGCCACCAGAGCTCCAGAGTACGGCCTCCGTCATCTTCTTTAGCTGCTGCCAACAAGTTGTTCGGCGATCCGGCTGGGTTCATGCGTTGTTTTTCCCAAATCGGTCCAACCCCACAGCCAGGCACTGCTGCTGCAGCCCTCCTTCCATCACGCGCCGTTCACAACGCACTGCCTCCACACATCAACCAGGAAAACCAAAGATAAGTTACAAGGGAGATGAAGAAAAAAGTTCAAATGTGTGTGAAATCTTATGGGACTTAACTGCTAAGGTCATCAGTCCCTAAGCTTACACACTTCTTAGCCTAAATTTTCCTAAGGACAAACACACACATACACACACACACACATGCCCGAGGGAGGGTTCGAACCGCCGCCGGGACCAGCCGCACAGGCCATGACTGCAGCGCCCAAGACCGCTCGGCTAATCCCGCGCGGCACAAGGGAGGTGACTATCGATAGCAGTGCCAGCAAACCAAGCCATGGCAGCTCAGCAGAAATTCTTAATTTTAACCGTTCATACACATACGGTACATCAAATTACACGGAAATTTTCCGATAATCATTGTGCTCTGGTCAGCTTTCTTTCATCTACCATGTTGTTGTTGTTGTGGTCTTCAGTCCTGAGACTGGTTTGATGCAGCTCTCCATGCTACTCTATCCTGTGCAAGCTTCTTCATCTCCCAGTACCTACTACAACCTACATCTTTCTGTATCTGTTTAGTGTATTCATCTCTTGATCTCCCTCTACGATTTTTACTCTCGACGCTGCCCTCCAATACAAAATTGGTGATACCTTGACGCCTCAGAACATGTCCTACCAACCGATCCCTTCTTCTAGTCAAGTTGTGCCACAAACTTCTCTTCTCCCCAATCCTATTTAATACCTCCTCATTAGTTATGTGAACTACCCATCTAATCTCCAGCATTCTTCTGTAGCACCACATTTCGAAAGCTTCTATTCTCTTCTTGTCCAAACTAGTTATCGTCTATGTTTCACTTCCATACATGGCTACACTCCATACAAAGACTTCCAGAAATGACTTCCTGTCACTTAAATCAATACTCGATGTTAACAAATTTCTCTTCATCAGAAATGCTTTCCTTTCCATTGCCAGTCTACATTTTATATCCTCTCTATTTCGACCATCATCAGTTAATTTGCTCCCCAAATAGCAAAACTCCTTAACTACTTTAAGTGTCTCATTTTCTAATCTAATTCCCTCAGCATCACCCGACTTAATTCGACTACATTCCATTATCCTCGTTTTGCTTTTGTTGATGTTCATCTTACATCCTCCTTTCAAGACCATGTCCATTCCGTTGGACTGCTCTTCCAAGTCCTTTGCTGTCTCTGACAGAATTACAAAGTCATCGACGAACCTCAAAGTTCTTCTTTGTTCTCCATGGGTTTTAATACCTACTCCGAAATTTTATTTTGTTTCCTTCACTGCTTGCTCAATATAGACATTGAATAACATCGGGGACAGGCCACAAACCTGTCTCACTCCCTTCCCAAGCACTGCTTCCCTTTCATGCCCCTCGACTCTTATAACTGCCATCTGGTTTTTGTACAAATTGTAAATAGCCTTTCACCCCATGTATTTTACTCCTACCACCTTCAGAATTTGAAAGGGAATATTCCAGTCAACGTTGTCAAAAGCTTTCTCTAAGTCTACAAATGCTAGAAACGTAGGTTTACCTTTCCTTAATCTAGCTTCTAAGATAAGTCGTAGGGTCAGTATTGCCTCACGTGCTTTATCTACCATAGTTTATTTATAAACAATAAGTTCTATGGTTTTCTTCCATTTTCGGATTTATAAGTGTAAATATTAACAAACAATTTGCGTTATACATTAAATAATTTGCTATATATTAAAATGTTACAGTACTGCCGCTACCTTTAATGTTTCTCTATTTATTAAGAAGAGCTGCCTCTAACAGTGCGAACTCTACTTTTCGGCCTCTGGTTTAAATATGTGAATAATTTCAGTAAATCTACCATCACAGTCCGATTGAGTTCGGCGAGTTGTATTTTAGACACCTCGTTTGTTGCAATCGCATAATGAATTGCCGAGATATTCGCTCTTACAGTTAAGGTATTGTTTATAACATTTAACTTACAAACTAATGCGGATATCGAAAACGTGTCTTCACATAACTAATCGTCCATCTTTTCGGCTTGAAATGAGCTTACTGGCTCTTCAGTGACTCATACGGCTCAATGAGGTAAGCTTTAATTCTGGACTGCATGCGAAAAGCGGCCATGAGAAACGAGGAATTATAGTGCCGCACAGAGGACGATTTTTCCCGGTCACGCGGTCACCTTACCGGCTGGTGGAAGTCCAGAGCCAACCTCGTCTGTGGAGCACAGCGTGAAATTGACGCTCCACTTACTCCTGTCAGGCTGATTTCAGCTGTCAAGACGAATATGACCCGATCTCAGCCGCCACCTGTGCGTCGCATGTTTGTGATTGAATCAAGTGTGCCTTTCCTTTACAACGGGCTGTCGTGTTACAGTACAACGACGAAAATAAAACACCTCTCAATCCACTGACACGTGGCTTTCTCTGACGTCATAAGTCAAATACAGGGTGATTCAAAAAGAATACCACAACTTTAAAAATGTGTATTTAATGAAAGAAACATAATATAACCTTCTGTTATACATCATTACAAAGAGTATTTAAAAATGTTTTTTTTCACTCAAAAACAAGTTCAGAGATGTTCAATATGGCCCCCTCCAGACACTCGAGCAATATCAACCCGATACTCCAACTCGTTCCACACTCTCTGTAGCATATCAGGCGTAACAGTTTGGATAGCTGCTGTTATTTCTCGTTTCAAATCATCAATGGTGGCTGGGAGAGGTGGCCGAAACACCATATCCTTAACATACCCCCATAAGAAAAAATCGCAGGGGGTAAGATCAGGGCTTCTTGAAGGCCAGTGACGAAGTGCTCTGTCACGGGCTGCCTGGCGGCCGATCCATCGCCTCGGGTAGTTGACGTTCAGGTAGTTAAGGACAGATAAGTGCCAATGTGGTGGCGCTCCATCCTGCTGAAATATGAATTGTTGTGCTTCTTGTTCGAGCTGAGGGAACAGCCAATTCTCTAACATCTCCAGATACTGTAGTCCAGTTACAGTAGCACCTTCGAAGAAAAAGGGACCAAAAACTTTATTGGCTGAAATGGCACAGAAAACGTTCACCTTAGGCGAGTCACGTTCATACTGAGTTGTTTCCCGCGGATTCTCAGTGCCCCATATACAGACATTGTGACGGTTGACTTTCCCGTTAGTGTGGAAAGTTGCTTCTTCACTAAACACAATCTTTGAAACGAAAGATTCATCTGTTTCCATTTGAGCAAGGATAAAATCACAGAAATCGATTCTTTTAATCTTATCAGCTGCAGACAGTGCTTGAACCAATTTCAGACGGTAAGGTTTCATAACTAACCTTTTTCGTAGGACTCTCCATACAGTTGATTGTGGAATTTGCAGCTCTCTGCTAGCTCTGCGAGTCGATTTTCCTGGGCTGCGAACAAATGCTTGCTGGATGCGTGCTACATTTTCATCACTCGTTCTCGGCCGTCCAGAACTTTTCCCTTTGCACAAACACCCATTCTCTGTAAACTGTTTATACCAACGTTTAATACACCACCTATAAGGAGGTTTAACACCATACTTCGTTCGAAATGTACGCTGAACAACTGTCGTCGATTCATTTCTGCCGGACTCAATAACACAAAAAGTTTTCTGTTGAGCGGTCGCCATCTTAGCATCAACTGACGCTGACGCCTAGTCAACAGCGCCTCAAGCGAACAAATGTACAACTAAATGAAACTTTATAGCTCCCTTAATTCGCCGACAGATAGTGCTTAGCTCTGCCTTTTGTCGTTGCAGAGTTTTAAATTCCTAAAGTTGTGGTATTCTTTTTGAATCACCCTGTATATTGTGAATCGTTAGTCCGCGCCTGTCTACACAGTCACTTCAATGACGTGGCGATCAGCACACCGTGCATCCATAGCTAAAGTTCTGTGTATCATCGAACGACATGAAAATGCGTTACATGTTTTCCGTTTCATTCCACCGTTCGTGGTAACCATTGAACAGTTTATGCTGTCTACAATTGAAAACAGTATCTTTACTGCGTGCACATAGCTTACCGGTCTGCATATCAAAGTCTTATGTTTAATGAGTGAAAACAGTTTCAGCTAATGAGTACACACCGAGATCATAAATGTAGCACTGTGAAAACACTGATATTTTTCACCGGACACGAACCCAATGTGTAACAGTACTGTACATGCGCGGCGCGACAATCACCTCCACTCTCTTCTTTTCGCTTGCGACTCATTGCCGATGCTTCCTCTTTCGACCTATCGATATGATTCTACATTTCTCATACCCCTCGCATCACGTAACACTTCTGAAGATTCTCATTTCATCAATTAACGATTTTATACAAAATCATAATTTCATATTACTCTCTCGATAGCAAATGAATTGAAATAACTTGTTAAAAAATAAAAGAGTATAGAAAATCAGAATAATTGAAAATGGCAATCGCATTTATAACAACTACACTAGGTAAACAGAAACGTAATTATGTCAACAATAAAATTTACAAAACTCATTCTGGGATTACGCCCTCAATGTGTAATTAAAATTGAGCAGGAAGGAAGTGAAGGAAAACATAGTAAAAAGAAAAAAAACTCTATATCAGCCTGTAGAGTATATATTCACAGCACCACAGCATCACTGCCTCCACGTACGCCTCACTGTTGAAGCAGTGTGCCTTCTTCTAGCTACAGTGTCACCTCCCGAAGAACAATCGTTCTTCCCCGTCTGAACTCATTCACATGCCGATATCCCACGGTGTGACGTCGCTGAGACATAGTGGCGCTCGGTTACGGCTCCGCACCGACTGAGCGTTCCTTAAAACAACAGAGGATGCTGTTGCTTCTATGCGCGTACCACCTACCTGCCATTTAAATCACTTATTATGGTTCTGCCGTTCTACACCTCCTCTTATGATGGCATATTACAGACCATTTCTTCTAAGCGTTTCGCTTCTTACAAACAGTAATGTATTCCATTAAAATTCAAAATCGTTTATAGGGAACTGTGTTTTGCACGTGGGGGCCATTGAGGGTGTCAGCCAGGAAAAGAACGCAGGAGCGGTCGGTCAGTCTGTAATGGGTGAGAAGCGAAATTAACATATTTTTGTTAATTATAAGACATCCTCAGTCACTTAATAATTTATTAAACTGTTATAGTGCAGTGTGGTTCGGGGCTAGAGCTCCATTTTCGAAGAATAGAGTGATGCATTCTGGACGGTTCATCAGCTTCAGTTTGTCGCTTTCTTTTAGAAACGAAATGATATCTTCTGAATCGGTGAAAAACCTCCACATATTCAGACAAATTTCAAACATTACCATTATCTAAATTAAACCGTGCAGAAGCAAAATTAATGAAGGTGGAATCGGTTATTTGTTTTCAAAAATAAAACTCTACTTCTGAGGATTACCACTCAAAGTTACCAAATGTATCGGAAAGTTCTTAAACCGGGTCATTCTCGTCGAAGACGTATTCATAGTTAATAACTCCATGTAAACTTATCGTCTTACGATATTGTCTTGCGACAGTGCAGTGAAGGCAAAATTTGGCGGCATGGAACTTCATGATTATAAAACATCAATAAACGTTGAGAGACCGGTGCTCGCTAAAGTTCAACTAACATTAATGCCATTTGCAAAACCCTCTTTGTATGAGGCTGGGTTATCGGCAACCGCTGGCGTGAAGAGTAAATATAATCCTAAAATTGAAGTGGTACAGGAAATGAGGGTAGCTGTATTTAATTTGGTTTCGAGATTTGTTAAGCTGCTTGGTGAACTCGTCCATCTACCTCATCAATGAAGTGAAGGTGAATTTGTTGAATAAACCATTGGTTGGTTTTAAATGTATGTTTATTTTAATGTTGGATTTTTGAAACAAACTAACTGCATCGACTGTAAACTTAAAAAAGATTCCGAGGAAGACTTTTTATCTATAAAGGCATATGGAATGTACCGTTGGCCGCAAGTGAAACTTGGATAATAATCAGTTCAGACAGGAAGAAGGCAGAAGTCTTTGAAACATAGTAGAATTAGGAGGTACTGACCTGGATCGACGAGAAAGAAACTACGACGTTTATTAACAAAAAGAAGGCATCAGTTGATACGACATATTCTAAGGCATCGCTAAATAAACTTTTTGATAATGGAGGGAACCGTGCAAATGCTGTTTAGAGATCAGCACACGACTGCACTAAGCAGCTTCAAACGGATGTACGTATAGAGAACTAAAACACGGAGACACCAAAAACACATTTCCATACATAATACGATGTAGAAAAACCGTTGGCACTCAAAATAGCTTCCAGTCGAATCGGAATGGATAAATACAGGTACTACACACTTTTCAAGGGAATCTTCTATCGTTCTTACTCCAAAATTGTAGCAAGTTCATGCAACGACAACGGAGATTGCTAGCGATTATGCATTCTTTTCCCCAAAGTACTTAAACCACAAACGGCCAGTAATGTTGAGATATGGTGACTGAGATAGCCAGGGGAGATCCGACGATTCATCCTAGTGTAAGTCTGCGGGCTTCTGTGGCCGTAGTCACTAAAGTTAAAATCGTCTGGGTTGTTACGCCGCGTCATATTTATTTCTAAAATAATCGACGTTTCCACTCCTCTGCTGGGATGTTGTTCGGCATGTTTCGGTGTCCACTATTGCTAGAACACTTCCTAATGCTACATCTACATCTACATGGATAATCTGCAAATCAAATTTAAGTGCCTGACAGAGGGTTCATCGAACCACCTTCACAATTCTCTATTGTTCAAATCTCGTATAGCGCGCGGAAAGAATGAACACCTATATCTTTCCGTACGAGCTCTGATTTCCATTATTTTATCGCAGTGACTGTTCCTACCTATGTAAGTCGGTGTCAGCAAAATATTTCCGCATTCGGAGGAGAAAGTTGGTGATTGGAAATTCGTGAGAAGATTCTGCCGCAACGAAAAACGCCTTTATTTAACGATTTACAGCCCAAATCCTGTATCATTTCTGTTTCACTCTCTTCCATATTTGGCAATAATACAAAACGTGCTGCCTTTCTTTGAACTTTTTCGATGCACTCCGTCAGTCCTATCCGGTAAGGTTGCCACACCGCGCAGCAGTATTCTAAAAGAGGACGGACAAGCGTAGTGTAGGCAGTCTCCTTAGTAGGTCTGTTACATTTTCTAAGTGTCCTGCCACTAAAATGCAGTCTTTGGGTAGCCTTCCCCACAACATTTTCTACGTGTTCCTTGCAATTTAAGTTGTTCGTAATTGTAATACCCAGGTAATGAGTTGAATTTACGGCTTTTAGATTTGACTGATTTATCGTGTAACCGTAGTTTAACGAGTTCCTTTTAGTACTCATGTGGATGACCTCACTCTTTTCGTTATTTTGGATCAACTGGCACTTTTCACACCATTTAGATATCTTTTCTAAATCGTTTTGCAATTTGTTTTGATGTTCTGATGATCATCATAAACGAGAGCGTCATCTGCAAACAACCGAAGGCGGCTGCTCAGATTGTCTCCAAAATCGTTTATATAGATAAGGAACAGCAAAGGGCCTGTAACACTACCTTGGGGAACGCCGCCAGAAATCACTTCTGTTTTACTTGATGACTTTCCGTCAGTTACTACGAACTGTGACCTCTCTGACAGGAAATTATAAATTCAGTCACATGGCTGAGACGATATTCCATCAGCACGCAATTTCAATACGCGCCGCTTGTGTTGTACAGTGTCAAAAGCCTTCCGGAAAACCAGATCCTAGTGCTCAGAATTAGTGTGAACAAGGGTTGTGTCGTCTCGGAACGCAGCATCATGATTGGGAAACAAACACTGTACACTGGGATGGGCCAGATCATCCAAAATCGTCACATACTCCTTGACAATAATGTAAGCTTGCAGAATAGCCGTCGAGCCCATGGAATACCACGATATGCCTGCCGAGCCATCGCAGAACCACGGCTATGTTTCACTCTTGGCACCTACACTCGTCCACGAGGTGGAACCAGTATGAAACAAGAGTCATCAGACCAAATGACTTCCTTCCATTGCTCCATAGGTGTTCCAGCTTCGGCACTGCGTTTCCTTGTTAATGGCATCTGCATCGCTGATCAGTGGTCCTGAAATTCCAGCTGACGGAGCAATTCCCTGCTTCTAGAGCGGCCTTCGCCTCGTTTTGGTGCTCACAGGGTTCGCGAGTGCTTCACTCAGTTCTTCAGCAACAATTCTTTGCAGCTGTCGTCTTCTTGTTTTTCTTCACAGACCTCTTAAATGACCATCTGTCACGATCACCCAACAAACATTTCCGCCCGCATTGTGGCTCAGAAGATGGTATTCCTCTGCTTGCCCTCTGTGCCGTATAAAACTTCGATACGGAGCCTCTTGGAACACGAAATAATTCGTCTATCTCGGCTACGGAAGCATCAAACAAACTAGCATTAACAATTTGCCAGCGTTAGAGTTCACTCATCTCCGACGTAACGCAAACACAACTCTACAGAAAGGTGTTGTAAAGAGCATGCTTTTCGCCAGGTCTCAGTGGTTACACAGGGATGAAGAAGTTTTCTCGGCGTAGAATAGCGTACAGCGTTGCGTCAAACAAGTTTTCGATATCAAGACCACTACAACAGAGGTAGATAATATAAACTACAAGTAAGTACTTTGTAGTGAGTAGTTTCAAGGAATCTCAAATTCATTCGGTATTTCTTGATTTCGGGAAAGCTTTTGACACTGTATTACACAAGCGGCTTGTAGTGAAATTGCGTGCTTATGGAATACTCTCTCAGTTATGTGAGTGGATTCGTGATTTCCTGTCAGAGACGTCACAGTTCGTAGTAATTGACGGAAAGTCGTCGAGTAAAATAGAAGTGATTTCTGGCGTTCTCCACGGTTGTGTTATAGGCCCTTTACTGTTTCTTATCTATATAAACGATTTGGGATACAATCTGAGCAGCCGCCTTAGACTGTTTGTAGATGACTCTGTCGTTTATCGTCTAGAACAGTCATCAGAAGGTCAAAACAAATTACAAAATATTTTAGTAAAGATATCTGCATGGCGCGAAAATTGGCAATCGACAGTAAATAACGAAAAGTGTGAGGTCATCCACAGGAGTGTTAAAAGGGATCCGTTAAACTTCGGTTATACGATAAATCAGTCAAATCTAAAGGCCGTAAACTCCGCTAAATACCTTGGTATTCCAATTACGAACAACTTAAATTGGAAGAAACACACAGGAAATGTTGTGGTGAAGGTTAACCAAAGATTGCCTTTTATTGTCAGGACAGTTAGGAAATGTAACAGATCTACTGAGGAGACTGTCTACACTACGCTCGTCCGTCCTCTTTTAGAACACTGCTGCGTGACGTGGGATCCTTACCAAATAGGACTGACGGAGTACATCGAAAAAGTTCAAAGATGGGCAACACGTTTTGTATTAGGGGAGAGAGTGTCACGGAAATGATACGGGATTTTTGGATGGACCTGATCAAAACAAATACGTTTCTCGTTGCAGAGGAATCTTCTCACAAAATTCTAATCACCAACTTTCATCTCCGAATGCGAAAACATCTTTTTGACGCCGACCTAAATAAGGGGAAACGATCATCATAATAAAATATGGGGAATCAGAGCTCGCACGGAAAGATACAGGCATTGGTTTATTTCGGCGCGCTGTACGGAACTGGAATAAAATTGTGAAGGTGGTTCGATGAACCCTCTGCCAGGCACTTAAATGTAATGTGCAGAGTATCTATGTAAATGTAGATGAATAATACGCACAGGCGTAATATTTAAGACTAATTTACTACCATACAACTGTATTCTACGCATTTAAAACTTTGTTCAGAAGACCTACACGTATGTAAAATTCTATACTATACTTCATCGAACTTTCTGCGTATTTTTTCAGAATTTTGTCAGCATATTTAGGATTATTTGTTCATTACGTTGTATGTGTACGTCGACGACGAATAAGAGTCTTTGTTAATCCCGGTAGTTTCGTCGTTGTTTACCTTTATGGTATCAGTCGAAACTCACGAAACGCGCAGAATTTCCATCGCATATCGAATGCCCCATTCTCATGATTACCTTCGGTATATCACATTCAATTCGCGGGTTGTAGCTGATCGGGCTCATTGTGTCTGATATAGTGGGGGATAGTTTGGGCTGAATAGCACTCCGGCAATGCGCTTGACGTCAAACACATTCCGCGCCGCGTGTTAATCACCAATGTCAGTTCCCGTCGCTGCGTTGCCCTGGCGCTCGCACGCGCTCTGCTATGCGTGATGTCGAATTAGCATAACATGCGCTGCCTGTTGCACGTAATCAAAATCCTGAATCCGAACTGACGTCATGAGGCTTGGTTTTTCAATAGTTCCTACTGTACGAAATAATGCCAGTTAGATGGTGCCTGGGGAAGACGAACGGATTAAGGAAAAGTTATGTTGTGGCATTCAAAGTGATTTTCTCAGTGAGAAGAAAGACGAAAGCGCTTTAAGTATCATGTTAGGCAAATGACATGGACAGAATGTCCATGGTTTTGTCTCAGTGATTTTCTTATGTGAAATTTGTCAGTAGCCAAATGGTTTGTTTTATTTTTTGTCATCCACAAACTGTGGCAGTGGCATTTCGAGAATGCAAGAGGGGGAATTCTTCTTATTTATCAAATGCATTACAAAATATTTATAAATTTTTTATAAATAAATAAATAAAAAGTATAAAACCGCTGAATTATTAAGTCACAAAATATTCGTTACAAAACTAAATTGATTCCAACTTCTTCCTTTTATGTAATTCCTAGCTATTCCCAGCCAAGGTAATTGTGGTGCACTCTGGTGAAATGGATAAGAAAGAAAAGAGAAAGCACACGTCTATAATACGTATGGCGCTTGGATAAACATCTTAATCTCTTTCTCTCCACTGTCTCTGTCCATCTCCTCCCCCTCCTCCTTTCTTTATCCATCTCCCTCCATCCTTCCACCTCTCTATCAGTTTCTCCACCCTCTCCCCATCTCCATCTCCTCCTGCCTCACTGTCACACCTCTCCCTCTCCTTCGCCTCCTCCTCATTTTCTCTGCCTTTCTTATCTTCCCTCCTCTCTCTCCATCTTCTCCTGCCTCTCTCTGTCCATCACCTCCTCGCCCTCTTTCTGTATCCATATATATATATATATATATATATATATATATATATATAGCGGAAAGAAAGAGACTGACAGCGACAGGACCAGAAGAAGATGCAGATGGAGCAGGAGAAAATCATATATATATATATATATATATATATATATATATATATATATATATATATATATATATATATATATATGAAAAACAGGTATAAGAAACACACGAGTACTTGGATGAAATGCTGCGTAAAAATTTCATAGCAATCGGTGAATTTTGAATACGCACACATTCACATGCTTACTTATATACTCCTGGAAATGGAAAAAAGAACACATTGACACCGGTGTGTCGGACCCACCATACTTGCTCCGGACACTGCGAGAGGGCTGTACAAGCAATGATCACACGCACGGGACAGCGGACACACCAGGAACCGCGGTGTTGGCCGTCGAATGGCGCTAGCTGCGCAGCATTTGTGCACCGCCGCCGTCAGTGTCAGCCAGTTTGCCGTGGCATACGGAGCTCCATCGCAGTCTTTAACACTGGTAGCATGCCGCGACAGCGTGGACGTGAACCGTATGTGCAGTTGACGGACTTTGAGCGAGGGCGTATAGTGGGCATGCGGGAGGCCGGGTGGACGTACCGCCGAATTGCTCAACACGTGGGGCGTGAGGTCTCCACAGTACATCGATGTTGTCGCCAGTGGTCGGCGGAAGGTGCACGTGCCCGTCGACCTGGGACCGGACCGCAGCGACGCACGGATGCACGCCAAGACCGTAGGATCCTACGCAGTGCCGTAGGGGACCGCACCGCCACTTCCCAGCAAATTAGGGACACTGTTGCTCCTGGGGTATCGGCGAGGACCATTCGCAACCGTCTCCATGAAGCTGGGCTACGGTCCCGCACACCGTTAGGCCGTCTTCCGCTCACGCCCCAACATCGTGCAGCCCGCCTCCAGTGGTGTCGCGACACTGGAGGGACGAATGGAGACGTGTCGCCTTCAGCGATGAGAGTCGCTTCTGCCTTGGTGCCAATGATGGTCGTATGCGTGTTTGGCGCCGTGCAGGTGAGCGCCACAATCAGGACTGCATACGACCGAGGCAAACAGGGCCAACACCCGGCATCATGGTGTGGGGAGCGATCTCCTACACTGGCCGTACACCAATGGTGATCGTCGAGGGGACACTGAATAGTGCACGGTACATCCAAACCGTCATCGAACCCATCGTTCTACCATTCCTAGACCGGCAAGGGAACTTGCTGTTCCAACAGGACAATGCACGTCCGCATGTATCCCGTGCCACCCAATTTGCTCTAGAAGGTGTAAGTCAACTACCCTGGCCAGCAAGATCTCCGGATCTGTCCCGCATTGAGCATGTTTGGGACTGGATGAAGCGTCGTCTCACGCGGTCTGCACGTCCAGCACGAACGGTGGTCCAACAGAGGCGCCAGGTGGAAATGGCATGTCAAGCCGTTCCACAGGACTATATCCAGCATCTCTACGATCGTCTCCATGGGAGAATAGCAGCCTGCATTGCTGCGAGAGGTGGATATACACTGTACTAGTGCCGACATTGTGCATGCTCTGTTGCCTGTGACTATGTGCCTGTGGTTCTGTCAGTGTGATCATGTGATGTATCTGACCCCAGGAATGTGTCAATAAAGTTTCCCCTTCCTGGGACAATGACTTCACGGTGTTCGTATTTCAATTTCCAGGAGTGTATAAATAAAAATGATCTTGCTCCACCGAAAGCTCTGAAATTTTGACTCAACGCTGCTTTGGAATATGTGCATGTTTTTATATACCTATTAAAGCGCTGCAGTGTTAGCAAAAATTTCATTTAAATGTCCGAAAGTTCTTCACCATACAGCGCTGCAGTCGGTATATAAAAACACGCACGATTCGAAAGCAAAGTTGTGTCAAAATTTCAACCTTGTGACAAAATTTCTAATTAATCGCCGAGGAACTCTCAGAGATTTAAGATTTTGAACTTACGAACATGAGACTTTCGGGCGTTCCAGCAATCCAGAAGGTATATAAAATCACTGTCGTATTCGAATCCAACGTCGTGTCGAAATTTCAAATCAATTGATGATGAGCTTTCGGAGATATACGATCCTGAGAGAATGAACATTTACGTTTATATTTATGGCGATTAGTCTTTCGAATGCGTTTATATGCGTTGGATGCGTTCTCCTTAAGCTCTTCACGTATTCATCGTTCGTCAGCTACATGTCTTACCACTCTAATTCATTCTCTGTCTACGTCCGAATGGCCAACTATAATCCCACATCGTCTAGTACAGGGAATGTAAATATATATCTTTTCAATTTCTAATGCCTCTTACTTTCGTACATTATTGACAAATTTAGTTTTGTTGTTCTTCAGAGGCATCAAACTTCGAATTCAGTCCATTCTTATACCTGGACACATTTCCTGCTGCATAATGAGTGCCTCAAAGTTGGTACCGAAGCATTTTATTCGGTTTTACGTTCCTTGTACTCTGAAACCTATTTCTGGTTGGTCTGACCTCACTGCGACACCTTCCTTAATTGCACATTTTGCCTAATTTTTTCTTCAAGCTTTCAAGAATTTTTCAGTTCCTTTACTTTAGATTCGCTAATTGGGATAATTCACAAGTGGTTAATTTGGTTTCTAGTTTTCATCTTTAGATTTTACTTGCTTTTGTTTCCACTTAACTCGATACCTGCGCTAAATATTCTTTTTGCGTTTCTACTAGGTAGGTACCTCAGATTTTCGACTGTATACCATGACCCTCATCTGAATCTCTTCATTTGCTTTTGTACCTTTTTAGTATAAAATTACATTTGTAAATAGCTCCTTGAATTTCAGTGGGTACCGTTCAATACCTGCCGCCAGTTTATCGCGATCGGCAGAAAACATCGACATAAGATCATTTTCAATTTTACATCTACATCTACATCTACGTGATCAATCTGTTTTTCACAATAAAGTGCCTGGCAGAGGGTTCAGTGAACTAAATTTTTCTGTGTGAGCCCTGATTTCTCTTACTTTATCATGATGATCATTTCTCTGTGTATAGGTGGGTGCCAACAGAATGTTTTCGCAACCGGAATAGAAAACTGATGATTGGAATGTCATGAAAGTATCCCGTCGCAATGAAAAACACCTTTGTTTTGATGATTACCATTCCAATTCACGTGTCATATCTGTAGCACTATCTCTCCTGTTTCGTGATAATACAAAACGAGCTGCCCTTCTTTGAACTTTTTCGATGTCTTAAATCAGTCGCACCTGTTGCGGATCCCACACCGCACAGCAGTACTCCAGGATAGTGCGGACAAGCGTGGTGTAAGCAGTCTCTTTAGTAGACCTGTCGCACCTTCTATGTGTTCTGTCAATGAATCGAAGTCTTTGGTTTGCTCTACCCACAACATTTTCTATTTGATCATTCCAATTTTGGTTATTTGTAATTGTAATCCCTGAGTATTTAGTTGAATTTACAGTTTTCAGATTTGTGTGAGTTATTTCGTAATCGAAATTTAGATGATTACTCAAGAGAATAACTTCACATTTTTCTTTATTCATGGTCAACTGCCACTTTTCGCACCATACAGATATCCTATATAAATCCTTTTGCAGTTTGTTTTGGTCATCTGATGACTTTACAAGACGGTAAATAACAGCATCATCTGCAAACGATCCAAGAGGCCTACCCAGACTGTCTCCTATGTCCTTAATACAGATCAGAAACATTAGAGGGCTTATAACTCTTCCTTTGGGAACGCCGAACATTACTTCTGTTTTACTCGATGACTTTCCGTCTATTACTACGAACTGTGACCTTTGTGACAGGATATCACGAATTCAGTTGCACAATTGAGGCGATATTCCATAGGCAAGCACTTTTGTTCAGTCACATGTGTGGAGCGGTGTCGAAAGCCTTCTGTAAATCTATAAATATGGAATCAATTTGACATCCGCTGTCGATAGCACTCACTACTTCATGGGTATAAAGAGCTAGTTGTGTTTCACAAGTAAGATATTTTCTCTGTACGCGCTGACTACGTGTCAATAAATCCTCTTTTCGAGGTAACTCATAATGTCCGAACGCAGTATATGTTCCAAACCGTACTACAAATAGACGTTAGTGATATGGCCCTGTAATTCAACGGATTACTCCTATTTCCCTTTTTCGGTATTGGAGCCATTTTTCAGTCTTTAGGTGCGGATCTTTCTGTGAGCGAGCGGTTGTACATAATTGCTAAATATGGAGCTATTGTATCAGGATACTCTGAAGGGAAACTGGCTGGTATACAATCTGTACGATCTATAATTTTCAGTACCTTATTGACCCAGTGTTGTGACTCGTCGTGTAGTTGTACATTTGCATCCCTGCATATCAAGGTTTTGGAAATTGTATTCTCTCATCATAATAATTATTAATGTGGTTCGTTGTTTTAGTTCACTAATTATTCGTTTTTCTAGGAAATTCTTTGTGTGTTGTAAGCACAGCTCCAATCGAGAGCTCTTTACAACATTATTACTCATGGTTCAAATCTTCATCGCCACGCGGGATTAGCCAAGCGGTCTTGGGCGCTGCAGTCATGGACCGTGCGGCTGGTGCCGGCGGAGGTTCGAGTCCTCCCTCGGGCATGTGTTTGTCCTTAGGATAATTTAGGTTAAGTAGTGTGTAAGCTTAGGGACTGATGACCTTAGTAGTTATGTCCCATAAGATTTCACACGCATTTAAACAAATCTTCATCAGGGCTTTAACCCAGCTCTAGCAGGAGGATGGTATGCAACATGTGTAATGGGTGCAGTTGACGTTTTTGAATAATTCATCCGACTTTTGGGAAGAGAAAGGTGAAAGCAGTTGAAGTAACTGACGTTTTCAGCCAGTAGACTGCAGCGGTCCAGCGTCAGGGAAACATTAGAACGGGAACAGTGAAACTGGTTTTATGTGCGACTAAAGTCCTCATTAATACTTTTGTCGAAAGCTAACGAAAGACGTCGAAATCGCTAGTGATTGGTCCTGTGTACACACTCAGACATGAGGTCATCAGAATATTGGCATGTCTTGAACGATGTAATGCGACAGTCTGAAACTGGTAGAGGTATACGGCACTGAAAAGGTGGCAAGCGTTTCAAAGATTTCATCGTGCCTAAATCCAAGTAGGGATTAAGGTATATTTCCATTTTTATTTCCGCTCAGGCAACGTCAGCGCAAGCTACGACTGATTACTACTGTGGAACTTTGTGTATGAAGGTGGAAAATACAGGCCAGAGTGAAGCAATGGAGCAATTGCAATTTAATGTTACAGAGGAACATGATGATAATTAACTTGCACCATGAAATACACTACTGGCCATTAAAATTGCTACACCACGAAAATGACGTGGTACAGACTCGAAATTTAACCGAAAGGAAGAAGATGCTGTGATATGCAAATTATCAGCTTTTAGAGCATACACACAAGGCTGGAGCCGGTGGCGACACCTATGACGTGCTGACATGAGGAAAGTTGCCAACCGTAATCTCATTCATAAACAGCAGTTGACCGGCGTTGCCTGGTGGAACGTTGTTGTGATGCCTCGTCTGAGGAGGAGAAATGCGTACCATCACGTTTCCGACTTTGATAAAGGTCGGATTGTAGCCTTCCGCGATTGCGGTTTATCGTATCGCAACATTGCTGGCGTTGGTCGAGATCCAATGAGTGTTAGCAGAATACGGAATCGGTGGATTCAGGAGGGTGATACGGAACGCCGTGCTGGATCCCGACGGCCTTGTCTCACTAGCAGTCGAGATGACAGGCATCTTATCCGTATAGCTGTAACGGATCGTGCAGACACGTATCGATCCCTGAGTCAACAGATGGGAATGTTTGCAAGACAACAACCATCAGCACGAACAGTTCGACGACGTTTGCAGCAGCATGGCCTATCAGCTCGGAGGCCGTGGCTGTGATTACCCTTGACGCTGCATCACAGACAGGAGAGCCTGCCATGGTGTACTGAACGCCGAACCTGTATGCACGAATGGCAAAACGTCATTTTTTCGGATGAATCCAGGTTCTGTTTACAGCATCATGATGGTCGCATCCGTGTTTGGCGACATCGCTTTGGACGCACATTGTGACGTGTATGTGCCATCGCCATACTGGCGTATCGCCCGGCATGATGCTATGGGGCGCCATTAGTTACACGTCTCGGTCACCGCTTATTCGCATTGACGGCGCTTTGAACAGTGGACGCTACATTTCAAATGTGTTACGATCCATGCGAAACCCTACATTTCAGGGGGATAATGCACGGCCGCATGTTGCACGTCCTGTACGGGCCTTTCTGGATACAGAAAATGTCGACTGCTGTCCTGGCCAGCACTTTCTCCAGATCTCTCACCAATTGAAAACGTGTAGTCAATGGTGGCCGAGCAACTGGCTCGTCACAATACGCCAGTCACTACTCTTGATGAACTGTGGTATCGTGTTGAAGCTGCGTGGGTAGCTGTACCTGTGCACGCCATCCAAGCTCTGTTTGACTCACTGCACAGGCGTATCAAAGCCGTTATTACGGCCAGAGGTGGTTGTTCTGGGTACTGATTTCTCAGGATCTATGCACCCAAATTGCGTGAAAATGTAATCACATGTCTGTTCTACTACAATATATCTGTCCAGTGGATAACCGTTTATCATCTGCATTTCTTCTTGGTGTTGCAATTTTAGTGGCCAGTAGTGTACGTGTACTGTACGGGTATTTCTGACAAGGGAACCTCCCCATCGCACCCCCCTCAGATTTCGTTACAAGTTGGCACAGTGGATAGGCCTTGAAAAACTAAACTCAGATCAATCGAGAAAACAAGAAGAAGTTGTGTGGAACTATGAAAAAAATAAGCAAAATACACAAACTGAGTAGTACATGGGCAAGATACGCGACATCGAGGAGAGTATTAGCTTCGAAGCGCAGTGGTTCCGTGGTTAGCGTGAGCAACTGTGAAATGTGAGGTCCTTGGTTCAAGTCCTCCCTCGAGTGAAAATTTTAATTCTTTATTTTCAGACAATTATCAAAGTTCAGGCACTCACACATAATCAACTTCGCTCTCCAAAATTCCAGGACATGTTCACATTTGCTTGGACATAAGCAGGATTTGACGGTCTACACACGGAAAAATTTGAAAACGTTAAAAACATATGTTTTGACAGAGCGCAGGGAAAACTGTGCGACTGTGAAACTGTTGCATTCAATTGTTGCAGTTTATGTGACAAACTCTTATGTTTTTATCACTTTTTTGGGAGTGATTATCACATCTACAAGAAAACCTAAATCGGGCAAGGTAGAAGATTCTTTTTACCCATTCGTCAAGTGTACAAGTTAGGTGGGTCGACAACATATTCCTCTCATGTGACGCACATTCCGTCACGAGTGTCGTATAGAATATATCAGACGTGTTTTCCCGTGGAGGAATCGGTTGACCTATGACCTTGCGATCAGATGTTTTCGGTTCCCATTGGAGAGGCACGTCCTTTCGTCTACTAATCGCACGGTTTTGTGGTGCGGTCGCAAAACACAGACACTAAACTTATTACAGTGAACAGAAACGTCAATGAACGAACGGACAGATCATAACTTTACGAAAATAAAAAAGTTAAAATTTTCACTCGAGGGAAGACTTGTACCAAGGATGTCTCCTTCCGCAGCTGCTCATTCAAACCACGGGACCACGACGCTCTTGGGCTCTCATGCTCCTGGATGGTCCCTATGTTGCACTTGGACTACTCAGTTTATATATTTTGCTAATTTTTTCTTAGTTCCACACAACTTCTCCCTGTTTTCTCGATTGATCTGAGTTCAGTTTTTCAAGGCCTATCCGCTGTGCGAACTTATAACTAAATCTGAGGGGGGTGCGATGGGGAGGTTCCCTTGTGAGAACCCCGTGCTTCGTCGGGCATGTCAGTGTCCAACATGCTGATGGATTGTAACAGATACAGCGTACGTAAAGCCTATCCAACATGTGGTATTTAATCGAAGATTATGTGACTAACCACTTTCACATGTTTGGTTATAAGTGCCTCGACATATTGTAAATACTACCCATGGCTATTTAGGAGGAGCTTGCTCCATGTAACTAACCCTCTGGTGACGAGCAGCACCTACTGCTTCCAATAGGTTGCTGTATCTGTAAGGCGAAAAACATTTTCTGGCAGTATCCATTAGTCGAAGATTTGTAACGCTTCGAATCACGAACACAGGACGTGTCGTTCCTCTTTGCAATGAGTTTCTTGAACTACTTGCGCAGACGCATCTTGGGAGTTCCGTACAGCATAGACATTTGTTTCAGCTGTTGAAATTTGCCATTATTGATCTTCTAAAACTAAGTTACGAAATTCTTAAAATATTATATAATATAGGTAATTTTGATATACATCTGCTTAAAAATTTATTTTGTAGACGTTATTGAAAAAATATGAGAGCGTATTATTATTGTTATTATTTTAATATTACCAATTTGTCAAATTAGGCATTCCCAGAAAAGAATTTTGCCGGAAGAAGAGAAGTGTATTCGCTGTTGTGAAAGGCGGAGCGGGTAGAGAGAGAATAATGATAGTTTCCTGAGTGCCTTCTGCTGCGATATTTAAAACGGTTTCTGCAGTTGTAATCTTCTAAACATACAGATCTCTAGACTTTTTCTGTGACTTTCAGAGACATGTAGTTCATGAGGACAATGTCGAAGTAGGAAAGTTGTCGAAACGTAGCCGAACATTAACGCTCTGACTCGGTTGATAACACGAGAAAACCTCTACACCGAGATTCGCCAAGGACGTACACAATCCCGTATTTGCGCGATTTGTTTTTCTGGAGCCTAATTAAAAGTAAATAACTGCGCTAACACTCCTTCCGATAAATACCATACCACACTCCACATCGTATGGCGGGAATACTTAGCCAACCACAATAGCAAGGCAGAAAAAGTAATTGGAAATTAATCCAAATAAATATTCCACACCACCGCCATAAAAATAACATCTAAAACGGCAACAAAGAAAAAAAAAAAGAAAAATAGAAAATATAAACCTTACGATATAGTGTTTCGTTACGAAATATCTATACATATTATAAATAAAAGTCCCTCTTCTCGTTTTTCTGTCTTTATCTGTAGGCTTATCTCAGAACCTGCTGTAGGGATTTTGATACAGTTTTCACGAATAGAGTGAGAAGTTTGTGTAGATAATTTATTAGCGCTGTGTCAGAAAGGTCGTTCTGTCGAAGGTACTTACTGTTGCCTACGAAGTCGTGGCGGGTCACCGGTATTATATAAACATTCCACATATGAATTTTTGTCGGAATATGTTTATCACGGCAAATGTATAGCACTTAATTTTTTATTGTATCGCTTAACGATTTTTTCCGTTGTGGGTTAACCTAATAAACAAAGCCATAGGATGATAAATTAAGGGTTGCGAACTGCAGTTGAACCGTGACTGAATTAAGGAAATAATGGCTTAGCTATTGCTGAGAGAGTGTTAACTGGTTGTTATAAAACATGATTTTCTAAGCAAATGAAGCAGTCTGCTGGGTGAAATGTCACCCGAACATCTCTGCGCAGTCGGACACACAGATCTCTATTTACCGTGTCGATCTCAGATTACAGAATATTGAACGCTGTCGAGCGACGCAATTAGAACTTCTTCTCACGCTGAGCAGTGTGTGTGACTCGGAATGAGATCAGAAGCGACAGGGCCAGACATTCTTCCATGTCGGGGACTTTCATTCACCAATAGCAGCAACGGCGAAGACCAGTATATATACTCATTAAAGCAAGTAGGAAACGAGTAGCGCCATTTGGAAACATCAAATGGTTCAAATGGCTCTGAGCACTATGGGACTTAACATCTGTGGTCATCAGTCTCCTAGAATTTAGGAATACTTAAACCTAACTAACCTAAGGACATCACACACATCCATGCCCGAGGCAGGATTCGAACCTGCGACCGTAGCAGTCGCGCGGTTCCGGACTGAGCGCCTAGAACCACGAGACCACCGCGGCCGGCTTGGAAACATCAACTCCGAACAGAATAACGTGTTAATTTTTTTTTACTTTACTAGACGTTACTACGGAAATGCCTTTCGTGATGTTTGTTTAATTAGCATTCCATATGAAGCAGGTATTCGTGATAAATCGCTTGTAAAGGAAAATAGGAAACTATAGCACGTATTGTCTGTTCATTCATTAAGTATAATATCTGTAGTGTAGGTAGGGAAGTACGTGGAAAGCAACGTCATGAGATCGAAAGTTCCCTATCGTCGAAAAAATGTTTTCGGACTGCAAATATCTATAAATGTTCATCGACACTGAATTGCACCTTGACCATAACGTCTGAAGAGCAGCTTCTCTCTCGTAATGATGAGGGTACAGTTAGTCGTCGAAATATCGAAATGAGAACACTCATGGCTGGATTACCGATTAGATTTTGTATATTGGAAGTCTCCTTTCCCAATTTTACTTGTTTACCGTCTGCTCTCTCCCATATCCCGCTCTTTCGATTATGCTTCTCGAAACAAACATGAATAACCAACCCATAGAGAGATTTCAATTAACAGTGACGATTTTACAGACATTGCCACATCTGAAAAAGTCAGAAGCTTGCTGGTTTCGGCACTAAAGGCTTTTTTTGTGGTTATTAGACGTTTCGTAATGAACTAGTTTAAAAGTTTAACTATTTAAGTAGGTTCGATTTTTCGGTAGTTTACCAGACGAAAGTCTGTCCTCAAGAACAGATGTGTTTCTGTCAAACTATACCTTACCATTAAAAACATATGTTTCTGGCTCTTATAGGAATATTTACTTACAGAGGAACATGAGCTACGGTGGAACATGGGGCTTAGTGAAAGAAAACAATTTTCTCCCAAAATATTTGTATTAGACCATTTGCATTACTTGTGAATAAATTTTGAATTAATTACCTTCTGTTGATTTAGTTTTAAAATAAATGCTATTGAATAGAGATTCGTTACAAAAGTGTGTTAGTTTTTATTCGTAGAAAGTAGATTTTTGGCGCTCCATATTAATCTGTGATGTGTAATCTTGCTGTTGTCTACAGAACATTGTGTTATATATTTGAGAAGAGCACTGAGTGAAGTGCAGGTACTGGTAAGTGACGCGAATCTTCATCGATAAGTTTTTGTTACAATGTGATTTTTAGAATGAAATATTGACTCCGCAGCGGAGTGTGCGCTGATATGAAATTTCCTGGCAGATTAAAACTGTGTGCCGGACCGAGACTCGGACTCGGGAGGTTCGCCTTTCGCGGGCAAGTGCTCTACCATCTGAGCTATCCGAGCACTATCCAACACCCCTCCTCACAGCTTTACTTTAGCCAGTGCCTTATGTCCTACCTTCCAAACTTCACAGAAGCTCTCCTGCGAACTCTGAAGCACTAGCACTCCTGGAAGAAAGGATATTGGGGAGACATGGCTTTTCCACAGCCTAGGGGATGTTTCCAGAATGAAATACTCACAGTTTTAATCAGCGAAGAAGTTTCATATCAGCGCACACTGCGCTGCAGAGTAAAAATCTCATTCTGGAAACATCCCCCAGGCTGTGGCAAGGCCACGTCTCCGCAATATCCTTTCTTTCAAGAGTGCTAGTTCTGCAAGGTTCGCAGGAGAGCTTCCGTGAAGTTTGGAAGGTAGGAGACGAAGTACTTGTATAAGTAAAGCTGTAAGGAGGGGTCCTGAGTCGTGCTTGGGTAGCTCAGATGATAGAGCACTTGCCCGCGAAAAGTAAATGTCCCGAGTTCGAGTCTCCGTCCGGTACACAGTTTTAATCTGCCAGGAAGTTTCAATGTGGTTTTTGTTGTTGGAGTATGTGAGGCAAATTGCAACATGAATCACTGGGTCACGGTGAAACGTTCCAGTCTGCCCCATATGATTAAAAAATGCAAATATTATTGTTAAACTCATAACTTTTTTAAATAATTTTTACAAGCTATAATATGTTTATGCCTTTGCTGCGACCATTGATGCTAAAATGGTTTTTTTATGTGGTTGTGGAAAATGATACATAATTACAAAAGAACTACAAACATAGATTCATTTTATGAAGATGAATGAAGCTATCAAATGTGTCCTGAATGGAATGACTATTCGCGCAGTTGCTGAAACGAGAAGTGTGAAGTGTTCAACTCTGTTCAGATATATTTGTAAGTTAGAAATGTATGCAGATGAACAGGGTGAACTAAAGTTTAGGCCCCATTATGAATGCAGCAAGGTGTGTTCTGTGGAACAGGAGAAAATATTAGATTACATTTTGGAATCTTGAAAAACGTCTTATGATCCTTCAACTGAACGATATAGGAAGCTAGAGCATGAGTTGGTAGTTGTTAACGAAATTGACCAACCTAAAATTGGGATAAGCAGAAGATAGCGGATACTGAATGGTTTAGGGGATTTTTGGCATGTAATCTAAAATGAAGTATTCGCATATCTAAGGAAAGTAGTCTGCCTAGGGCCACTTCATTCAACAAATCAAACAGTGAGACATTTTTCAGCAACCTACAGTCATTTTCAAGAGATTGCCCTGAGTTTTCAACTGAGTTGAGGATGCTTAATTTAGATGAAACTTATGCAAGTACCGACCAAAAACCTCCAACATTAGCTGAACAAAAAGTGTAAAACAAGTCAGTATGAGCATAAGTACAGAAAAAGGCACATTTCTGACAACATCTTGCGTAGTTTCTGTTAATGGCAGTCATTGGTCAATCAAAGTATCAGAAATATCAAAGAATAATGGTGTCACATTTCTAACGTTTCCACCACATTCCAACAATGAGTTGCAGCCTACAGATGGTGGTGTTTTCAAGGCATTTTTCTGAAGCTGCTTCAAGGATAATATACAGAAGAATTAAAAAGAAATTTGCGGGTGTGTTAAATGACGATCAATTAGGCTTTAGGAAACGGTAGAGAATGGATGCAAGACCAAAGAAAAACCAAAACACGTTCACATGATTTGTCGACCTAGAAAAAGCGTTCGAAATTCTGAGAAAAATAGGGGTAAGCAGTAGGGAGAGACTAGTAATACACAATATGTACAACAGTCAAGTGCTAATAATAAGACTGGACGACCAAGAACAAAGTCCTCGGATTAAAAAGGGTGTAAGTCAGAAATGTAGTCTTCCGCCCCTACTGTTCACTCTGCACATCGACGAAGCAATGATGGAAAAAAAGAAAGGTTCAGGATGGGACTAAAATTCAGTTGAAAGGATCAATGATAAGGTTCGCTGATGACTATCCTCAGTGAAAGTGAACAAAAATTAGTGCATCTGCTAAATGGCATTAACACTCTAATGAGTTCAGAATATGGACTGACTGTAAATCGAAGAAAGATGAAAATAATGAGAAGCAGAAGAAATGAGAATACCGAGAAACTTAACATCAGGATTGATGGTCACGAAGCAGATGAAGTTAAGAACTTCTACTATCTACGCTGCAAAATAGCCAGTGACGGACGGAGCAAGCAGGATACCAAAAGCAGATTAGCACTAGCAAAAAGGGCATTCCTGGCCAAGAGGAGTCTACTAGTATCAAACATAGGCCTTAATTTGAGGAAGAAATTTCTGAAAATGTACGTTTGGGGCACAGCATTGTGTGGTAGTGAAACATGGATTGTGGGAAAACCGATACGGAAGAGAATGCAAGCATTTAAGATGTGGCACTACAGACGAATGTTGAAATTTAGGTAGACTCACAAGGTGGGTGCGAGTAGATGCTGCACAGAATCGGCGAGGAAACGAATATGTTGAAAACACTGATAAGGTGAAGGGACAGGAAGATAGGACATCTGTTGAGACATTAGGGAATGACTTCCATTGTACTAGAGGGAGCTGTATAGGGCAGAAACTGTAGAGGAAGACAGAGATTGGAATACATCCACCAAATAATTGAGGACATAGGTTGCAAGTATAACTCTGAGATGAAGACTTTGGCATAAAAGAGGAATTCGTCGCTGGCCGCATCAAACCAGTCAGTAGACTAATGACTAAAACAAGAAAACTGATGCTGTTGTTAACAGTTTTTTTACGGAACATCCTGGTTCTACATTCTGCAGTTATAATGTTGCGAGCTGCGTAAATGTTGCTCACTAGAAAGGAATGACACCAACCAACACTGTAGCAGCACTTCGCAAAACAGGAATTGTTCATTTCGATGAAGACGTCTTCACAGAAACGGACTTTCTAGATAATTGTGTCACTATGCGATCTTTTAAAGCTTCTGTGGAACAGGAGTCATTGTTAATGTAAAACGATCTCCAGTAGGAGTCTTCATGTGCGAATGTAGCTCTCTTAGGGAATGAAAATTCACAGGTGTTGAAATATTTTCCTGAAAATGTCCATGCTTGCCCAAAAGCTAGTAAAAGGAAGAACTAAGGACATGGCCATAAGAAGGGTAAAAGTGTCATCGCTATCAGAACATCAGAAATGAAAACGCGTCAAGAAAATTTTATGCAGAAAAATGAAACATCGCGGATGAAGACATCACTTTTTGCAAAGAGAAAACGAGATGATTCCCGATCTATCAATGACATCTTAGATAGTTCTGACACGACAAAGAAATGCGTGAAGAAGTAATGCCACCATTAAAATGAGATGCGTTTGAGAAGATGAAGAGGGAAGCAGAAGTAGATGATTTCGTTTGGGGGCAATATGAAATCTCCGGCGTGAAGAAAGTTTCGCTGACGCTGTAAATAAAGGAAAACCCTCTGTAGAACTCTGTGAAGTAAGTCTTTTTAGAGTCATCACAAGAAAAGGAAATTCATTTCTAAGAGCACCATCTAAAGACATAGGATCAGTGCACTATCGCCAAATAGAAATGATTCTCCCGAAACCTTTCCAATGCGGACAAACAAAAGGACTTATAATTTGGAATAGACTTTTCTTCTGTAAGTATGGAATAATTCCCACAGAGTATTCACTCAAAGTTATTTAAGTTTTGTGTTTATTTGGTAGTTGTAGATGCTTTTATTCTACTTTTGTGAATCATTTAAGTTTTTAAATTCAAAGGTTAAGTAGCCTATATCACTTCAGGCTTAAGAAAGTGGTTTTTTGAGTGATAATGTCCAATAATTCCTATGCTCATGTGTTTTTGTGTAAAGCCGGATAAATGACACAAGTTGTACTAAAAAGTTTGTATCTCTGTGTTCCATCAACTTTTTCGCTGTAGTACCCCATGCATAGGGCACAGTGAAACAAATGTAAAGTTAATTTCAAATTATAATTACGGATAGTAAAAAATTTCTCAATTCGAGAAAGTTGTGTTCTACAATGTCCTAACAAGTATCTAATTATCCTATGTATTATTGAGTTATTGTAACACGTATAAGTAAATTTATAACTAAACTTATTTTTATTATTTGTTCCAGTTAGCACCATGTTCCCCTAAGTTATGTGTGAAGTTTTATTCAATTATTGATTTTTCAGCTATATTATTCGTCCCTTATTTTATAAAAAACATTTATTGAACACCTCGAACTTCATTATTCCGCTACAACAACGATTCTGCGGTAGTTCTGCATGCCGTCCAACGAGGATAATTGCTCTTCTCATGAAATACAACGATTTTTCTTGTTTAATAATCTGTATGTGGAAACTGTCCATGAAACTGAGAGACATTTTGTTCGGTGTGTCCTATATGTCACAAAATTTCGGGAAAATGCTTTTTCGTTTTGTATACATTGTGTTATAGGAGGGCGTGTTACTTTCAGTTCTTCCGCTGCCCCTTCGTCTTACCTACTGCACAGTCAGTTACTCTAAAGCAATTGCACTGCTAATAACAAGAGTTTCGCATTCTGTCGCATCGAGCTCGCAGGAGATTCAGACATCGGTTTTAAACTCTTGGTTTAGACAGGCCTTGCTTTAAAGAATAGCTTTATTAATTAATTTACCGGAGTCTCTCAAATGACCACTGTCTTCAACTAATCTAAATTAATTCATTGTGTTGACATGAGATATCGATCTTCGCTGCTGTAAATTTGCGTTCCTCTTCCCCTTCCCTCCCCCTACTCCCTTTTGTTGGCCCTTCTGCATCGTTCCTCCTTCCTGTGTCTGAATATTGTTTTCGCAAGTCGTGGCAGTTCCCTTAATTAAAGTTGGTGGAAAAGACCCCGAAGTTTACGAACAAAGACGGGGATTATCTTCCTCATCCAACGGACGGCGCAGTAATTCTTACGCCCCGAAACTACGTTAGACTGAGTTTTTAAACGCTTCAACGGTTCAGCTTACATTTCTCCCCAATAGATAACGTTACAAAAGGGTAATGCTCTACAGCATACTCCGAAAGTGAAAATTCGAGTTTTCATGCAGAGCTAAAATGCATGTGTAGCACGCAAACTGTGAATAACCACGGGAAATTTACCTCAGGTAAAACAATCTGGAATGGGCTAGCACTGCATGATTCCGTCTTAGCATTGTGCAAAAGAGGAGCAAACTTATGATCGTACCGCGACTGAGTTTGCTTTGCATAAACGAGTGAAAAATGGGCCTGTAACATGGCAACTGTTTATGGGCGAAGTGTTCCTTCCAGCTTGGCACGACAAGAAGGTACTGGAAAAAACGTGACACAGCTTGCACCAAAAATCATTTTAAAAAAGAAACATTTCGTACGATTTATGGAAAACCAGCAGAACCAAGATAACAATAGAGAACATTAAAAGTGAGTTGTGAAATTTAAATTATGCTCTTGCAGAAGTACGCCTTTGGTTTCTGCGCAGCGATGTGTAGCTTCTATCAGCAATATGGTATGTTTTTACCTCGTGATTTTGTTATTATTAACCAACCGTCAAGTTGAGAGTGGCTCGTGAAGAATGGTGTGGTGCGCCGACAGTGAATACCCATGTGGAGATAGAAACGGTTAAAATAATAAGTCTATGTCACAGCGGAAAAGCTCAAGCTCTTTTGTATAGAATTTTAAAAAGAACATCGTAAAAGCGTACATTGCCGAAATCTGGAATGATGTGCACTCTAGCAGAGACGTTAGCATTCTGAAATTTGAAATCACTTCACAATTTATGTTTTGCAATTGCCCATGTGGGTACTTACCGCCGAAGATGCACATTACATAACGCTACCCCCCATCACACACAGAGGAATAAATAAGGAACGGAAGTCATCAGAGCTCCCGACTGATCTGACCTTGTAATATCAACCAAAACAGCCTAACTGTGCTGGTACTGCGGACGGCTGAAAGCATGGACAAACTAAGCCGTAATTTCTCCGAGGGCATGCAGCTTTATATGGTTAAATGATGATGTCGTCCTCTTGGGTAAAACATTACGTAGGTAAAGTAGTCCCCCATTCGAATATCCGGGCGGGGACTGCTCAGGAGGACATCATTATCAGGAGAAACAAAACTGTCGTTCTACGGATCAGAGCATGGAATGTCATATCCCTTAATCGGGCGGTGGGTTAGAAAATTTAAAAAAAGATATGGATAAGTTAAAGATAGATATAGTGGGAATTAGTGAAGTTCGGTGGCAGGAGGAACAAGACTTCTGGTCAGGTCAATACATGGTTATAAATACAAAATCAAATAAGGGTTATGCAGGAGTTGGTTTAATATTGAATAAAGAAATAGAAACGCGGATAACTTACTACATACAGCATACTAAACAAATTAGTGTCGCCAAGATAGACACGAAGCCCACGCCTGCCACACTAGTACAAGTTTATATGCCAACTAGCTCCGCAGAAGATGAAGAGGTTGAAGAAATATTGATGCGATAAAAGAAATTATTCAGATAGTTAAGGGAGGCGAAAACTGAATAGTCTTGGGGGACTGGAATTCGATAGTAGGGAAAGGAAGAGAAAGAAAAGTAGTTGATCAATATGGATTGGGTGTAACGAATGAAATAGGAAGCCTCCTGGCACAATTTTGCGCAGAGCAAAACTTAATCATAGGTTTAAGAATCATGATGGAAGGCTGCGTACGCGGGAGAGTTTTGGATGCACAGGAGGGTTTCAGATTTATTAAATAATGGTAAGACAGAAATTTAGGAAACAGGTCTTAAACTGAAACTTCCTGGCAGATTAAAACTGTGTGCCGGAACGAGACTTGAACTCGGGACCTTTGCCTTTCGCGGGCAACTGCTCTACCAAGTGAGCTACCCAAGTACGACTCACGACCCTTCCTCACAGCTTCACAGCTTTACTTCTGCCAGTACCTCGTCTCCCACCTTCCAAACTTTACAGAAGCTCTCTTGGGACCCTTGCAAAACTAGCACTCCTGAAAGAAAGGATATTGCGGAGACATGGCTTAGCCACAGCCTGGGGGATGTTTCCAGAATGAGATTTTCACTCTGCAGCGGAGTGTGCGCTGATATGAAACTTCCTGGTAGAGCACTTGCCCACGAAAGGCAAAGGTCCCGAGTTCGAGTCTCGGTCCGGCACACAGTTTTAATCTGCCAGGAAGTTTCATATCAGCCCACACTCCGCTGCCGAGTGAAAATCTCATTCTTGAGTGATAATAACCTACTGACGGACTTAGTACTGAACCACTAGCTAGCCAGTCTCGTTAACAAATAATTTAACCAGAAATAGCGACAAAATCCTCAGTGATGAACCAATATTTTCTTGTAAATGAATGTTGCAGTAAATAGTTTCTTCACGTTCCGAGGATTCTGGGACAGGATGCATCGTCTTATCACTACAAGAACACCCAATTTACACTTTACTATACCGCCAGCCACGCCAAACTGTGGAAATCAGAAACGTCCGATAGACAAACATTCAGCTATCGCACAGCAATGAGCGGCGTGACCGCGTTTTCAACAAGAACGTCGTAAGCTGGCTAGTGCGCCCCACACTCACGTCCAAAACTGATCTTACACAGCACAATCACCCACATGTTTCTGCAACTAAATAATGCAATGATGGAAGCTGAAGAAATGAATTGAAATTAATGCTACGGCCGTGATCCGAACCCGCGTTTTCTTTCTTACTAAGCAGAAATGCTGACCGATACACCACCACAGCAGTATGGTCAGCAATGCTGCACGATCAACCAAAGTCGATTGACCTCGCCTGCGCAAACCTCAATTCTTATCTTTAGCTTATTTTCCCCCTACAGTGTCACTGCTGCCAGGGTTCTTCGCCATTGATATGGCACCCCGGTATTGGACGTAGTGGGGAAGTTCTGTAGCACAGGTGACCTTATTATTAAATATTAGCCGAGAAATATAAGTCTCACCTTTATTTACGATAATGATGGAAGCTGAACAAATGAATTAAAACTTATGTCGCGGCCGGGATCCGAACCCGGGTGTTCTACTATAGTATGCTGACCCTTGCACCACCGCAGCACTACGGCCAGCATTGCCGTAAGTCACCTGTGGGACAGGAGTTCCCCATTACGTCCAACACTGGGATGCTGTTCCAATGCCGGAGAGCCCTGGCGATAGTGACAATTTAGGGGGAAAATAAGCCGAAGATATTAATTGAGGTTTGTTTTGGGGAGGGCAATAGACTTCTGTAGTTTGTGCAGCTGTGTTGGCCAAGGCGATGCGATGGTGTAATGGTCAGCATTTGTGCCTAATAATCCAGAGGACTCTGGTTGGGGTTCCGACGGTGGTACAAATTTTCATTCATTTTTTCAGCTTGCATCATTATCGTAGGTAAACATGGTACTCAAATACCTCGGAGAAAACTTATTTACAAATAAAGCAAGTTCACAGAAGTAGAACAACGACTCACAATTCGGAAAGCACACTCCGAACTACGTAATTGACAGGCAGCCAACTCAACCGGCGAGCAATAGGTCTCACACAACGAGATGAAAATGTATTACTCAAAACATGAAACAATTTCTAAACAGCTCTCCGCGTGGTCATTTCTGACAGCTGGCTCCGGTCACTAGTGCCCAAATAAAGGACTTCACGCCGTCGCCAGTCCTGGCACGGCGCAAACAGGACGAAGCACTAGCACTTCCGGAAAAGTAGCTCAGGACCGACGTGTACACAGCACGAGATTCCTGCTAGAGCAGTGTCAGCTGAATCCAGCTCTCTCGTGCACTACACGTCTGCAAACAGGGCGTTCGTCTTGCTTTTATGCGCTTGAGACCAGCGCTCTCGGTAGTGGCTTGCCCAACTATGAACACTCAAGCCGGGCAGACTGTGCTCGAACTGGACCCCGCTGATGCGACCGTTCAAGTATCCGCTCTGTGTGTGCGGGCCGGTGCCGCTTCTCACATACTTCCACCAGTTGACGGAACTACACTCAGATCCATTCATTTACGCTCCATACGTAGATTCCTGACAGATGGTGTCTAATCGCGACATCGTTCTAGTCGGTAAGAGAAAATAGCTTACTTTGAGCAATAAAAAAATTTGGAAATATTTTGGTTTTTCATAGGACTCTGTGTAACTACCAGCTTTTCTAATGATGGTATTTAAAATTTAAGTTATTGTATTTTATATCACAGTGTGCTTTATTGATTAAAATCTACATGTGGGAATTTGACCACTTATGATATCAGATATCTAAGAGGCATAAAATTATTTCCAAATTATTCCCTGTTACCGTAATTACAATGGATCGATTTGTTCCGATTCAAGTCTGCTTCGTCGGTCCGAGATAATGTCCCAAACTGAACTAAACTCCGCCCGAATATGTCATGAATGCCCAACGGTACCGTCCGGCCGCCGTGTCATTCTCAGCCCTCAGGCGTCACTGGATGCGGATATGGAGTGGCATGTGGTCAGCACATCGCTCTCCCGGTCGTATGTCAGTTTGCAACGCCGGAGGTGCTCCTTCTCAATGAAGTAGCTCCTCGGTTTGCCTCACAAGGGCTGAGTGCACCCCGCTGGCCAACAGCCCTCGGTAGACCGGATGGTCACCCGTCCAAGTGTTAGTTCAGCCCGAAAGCGCTTAACTTCGGTGATCTGACGGGAAGCGATGTTACCACTGCGCTAAGGCCGTTGGCAGGTAATGTTGTATGTCGCACTTAATTCTTTCGCTAGTCACATTTGAGGCTGGAACACAAAACATTCTTCTCGCTACATTGGACAGCATGCGAAAGGGACTAGTTAGGCTGTCACCTCTCAGGCCGTCACCACTATCCATTCAGGTTAAATAAAAGTCAGTGTCGTCGGTAGATTGATCAAGTGTGGGCCATGGTGTCCGAAAACAGAGTTTTTTTTTTTTTTTTTTTTTTTGGCTGATGAGTGCGGTTGACATTCGCCCAGAGGACCAAAATAAGTATTTACAGATGTCAGGGAAGTAGAGCGAGATATTTATGCCACATCATAATTTTGTTCTAGCTTATGACGAACTGATATTTCATCAAATATCTGAAGCACAGTATTTAACGTCAGATCTTTATAAGACAGATTTTTCAGTAATCGGAAGGGCGACCGCAGAATCGTTGCTACTCTGTGCAACGTCAGAATTTCGACTTTCTCTTCTACAAGACGGAGACAGCGCCAGACGATAACACGAAAGGTGTACTGTACTGCCAAAATACAGGTGACACTGAAACAGGCGTTCTACAATAACGTGCAGCTTTCATTTCCTAGTCACGCTGCGAGTATTAAACAAAAAAGCTGGATCTACGGTAATTTCAACGTACCTCTGTATTTTCGGGCACTGTATTAAGATGGCTTTTCAGTTTGACCACCCATAATAAAACAAATTTAATGGTTGGATACTTCTCGCCTCCCAGCATTACTATTGCATCTTTGAATGACTCTAAAAATGTCAGGAGTTCTTTTGCAATGTTTTTGTGGTAACCAGTAAGTTTTTCAGAGATGCCTCGCTCCAGAAGCATTTCCGCTATTTTCTCCTACTGTTAACCACAGACTGTAGAATCCTAAGCGAGCTGTTTCAGCTACTCTCCTTTTCTTGCTTCAAGCTTCCTTGAATAGAATTCATGACACTGTATTCTTCATGAAACAGACAATCTCTTTGGCAGCATAGGTCGTAGGATAAACTGCCGCAACCTCGTTTACCAAATAATAATATTGTCATCGAAAATATGGTTCAGGAATGTATTCAAACCATATGTAATGCACGCATAACGCTGAAAGGCACATATTACGCCTTGATCAGTGAAAAATGAAATGTTATTAAAATACTGGAGACTTACTTCTAGCAATTTGAATAATGTTTCCTCAGTGTAGTTCTGAATAAATTCCCCAGTTTTTGTTTTTCCTTCTCAGAAAAGAGACCTGTCGCCAGTATCATTTAGCACAGTGCCTAATCTTGTTAAACGAAGCGCGCGGTAATAGCTATGTTACAAATTTTCCTATATGTTTCAAATACCTCTGAGCACTATGGGACCCCATCGGAGGTCATCAGTCCCCTAGAACTTAGAACTACTTAAACCTAACTAACCTAACGACATCACATACATCCATGCCCGAGGCAGGATTCGAACCTGCGATCGTAGCGGTTTTGCGGTTCCAGACTGAAGCGCCTAGAACCGGCTCGGCCACACCGGCCGGCTTTCCTATATGTATCGGTCATGTATCCACTGTACATGCATACGTGTGGGCTTTCTAATCCTGCACACCATAATCTCCAGTATGTCGTCGGCGTGTCTTTCACTCTCTCGTGATTCTGTCGTAAGATCAGGAAAAATGTAGGAGACCTCAAAATGAAACTATTCTGAATCGACGTTTACAAGCTCCTGACGTATAGAGCGACGTCCTACACCTGATGTAAACGTAAATGGACGAAGATCTCTGGTACATGTTTCTGTGCATCTTTTTGATTACCGTAACTTTCAATGGAGCTGGTAATGCTTCACAGCCTGCACTTTGTCGAGTTCTCCACACATGTGCCTTCGGATGTGTGGTGGCGGATCCGTAAGAAGAAGAACAGAACACTTGCTCCAGAACCTGTGGCGGACATCCTTGCGAGTCACAAATGAATATCCCTCTCAGATGTTGTTACGGTCATCGTCTTTCGCGCTAAAGACATATTCTTTGAAATTAAGTTCTACTTTCGCACTGCCCTTCATCTCAGGTTCTCACGCGCCGTGATCCCAGAGCGGGCGACTTAGTGGCGCTGGGGTAATTCGAGCGTGGGGAGACGGTCTAACAAGTTTCCAGGAAGGCGAGTACAGCTGGTCCCACAGTCCAAAGCGGTTGTACCGACATCTGCCGGACTTATGCGGAACTATATATACCGAGCAATTTGAGGGAGCATAAACCTCAGACGGAGAGCTCTATCGTCCATGTCCTCACTCCGACTGCTTACCGACTCAAAAGGCCTAAAATGTTTTTTCTCTTCTTTTGGCTTAAAAGTACGCACTGCGTACTCTTCCGCCAAACCGGCGTGCTCTTATCCAAACCCATGAGATAAGAGTAGGCAAAATTGCTTTTTAGGGAAACTCTTATTACTCCTCTCAAAAATGACGCAAATGGCTCTACGCGCTATGGGACTTAACATATGATGTCACTTGTAATTTTTTGCTAACCCCTGTATGTTAAGGACCACAACAGCCCCGGTTTTTAGATATTCCAATTAATATAAAATACCATCCACCAGAACTGTTTATAACCTATAGATACAGTAACCAAAATGTAAATAGCAAACATATGTACGTATTCCAGGCCACTGATGATGCCTTGCAGAAAATAAAGGCGAAACGCGTATGGCACTAAAATTGTGTTTTCTTCAGTTGCTGAAAGACGGTCCATAAGTAAAAATTGTCGATATATCGTAACATACCTCGAGGATGGTCGAAGAGGGGCAACACTTTTTGTATTATCAAGAGAGAGGAAAGATAGTGTCACGAACATAATACAGGATTTGGGAGGGAAATCATTAAAACCAAGTCGTTTTTCGTTGCGGTGCTATCTTCTCAAGGAGTTTCCATCACCAGCTTTCATCTCCGAATGAGGAAATATTTTATTGACGTCGACCTAGCCGGCCGGTGTGGCCGAGCAGTTCTAGGCGATTCAGTCGGGAACCGGGCCACCGCTACGGTCGCAGTTTCGTATTCTGCCCCGTCGTCGATGTGTGTGATGTCCTTAGGTTCGTTAGGTTTAAGTAGTTCTAAGTTCTAGGGGACTGACGACCTCAGATGTTAAGTCCAATAGTGCTCAGAGCCATCTGAACCATTTTTGAACACGGACCTACATAGGGAGAAACGATCATCATAATAAAATAACGAACATCAGAATTTGCTAGGCAAGATGTAGGTGTTTGTTTTTTCCGTGCACTGTGCGAGACTGGAATAGAAGGGAGAACCGATAGAGGTACTCAAAGTACCCTCCGCCACAGACCATCAGGTGGCTAGCGGAGTAAGGATGTAGATGTAGACTGGAATAATAGAGAATTATTGTGAAGGTGGTTCGATGAACCCTCTGCTAGGCACTTAAGTGTGGTTTGCGGAGTATCCATGTAGATGTAGAATAGATGTATAAATCACAAAACAAAGCAATAAAATGAAACGGGTATAAATAGTGCACAAAATTTTTAGTTGGTCGTATTTAACATAAAAGAATTGTACGTTACCACCAGTAATACATAATTTCAAACGTGAGGTGGTGGCTTCATTTTAGTTTTTTCATCGCCGCGTACCTTGTGGTTCACCGTGGGAGGAAATTAATGGACTCTGATTATTTTAACGCTACTGCTCTATCAGGCTGGTTAACTTATTGTCGGCAGGATAATAATCACAGGTAGCCGTGTCATAGTGCAGCGAGGGCTGGTCTGACTGGAGTGCAGCATGGAGGTTGTAGGGGTGGATAGAGATATCGATAGCCTCACCAGTGGTCGACAAAGCGTCTCTTTCTTGGGGCTGCCACTGGCGATCCTCCTGTACAACGTTCTTGACGGCACCGCACAGCGAGAGCGGGCGACGTCGACCTGTACCAAGGATAGACGTACCTCGTCCGTCGGCACCGCGATAGTACTTGAGCGCAGAAATATTTTCACGACCGAAAGCCATATGTAGTAATCAGCGAGATTGTCGACACCTTCATGTAGGGGTATTTGTTAACGGCAAGACGTAAAAATTAAGATGACGTGTACTTAAAATCCCACTGGCTAATCGCCTGTCTTGCTTTCCCCGTTATTGCTCGTAGGGATAACATGTATTGCCTCATCTGTTATTGAAACATGTAAACGAACTATACTGTAAAAAAAATTAATCGTGGCTTAAGTTACTGAAATTTTCTTATCTGGATGATTAATTAACGTGTGACATCAATGAAGTGATTTCATTAGAAGATTTGAGATCATTTCATCTAATTTGATGCATAATTTTACTGAGATTGAAGATGGTAGCGATGTGTCAGTTACGTGTAATGTAAATTACTGTCATTTATGGTTTTTTGTGGGGGCTGGCAACATTCTGTTTTGAAATTTTGTGTATTATAATTACATGCTAAACATGAGTATTAAAGTACTCACATGAAAATGGATTTCTGAACTTTACTGCACACTCTTAGCTGAGAACAAATGTTGGCGAGGTGATAACTTGCGAGGAATATTGGAAAAGAAATACCGTTCTCTATTTAATTGTTGTATTATGTTGGGCAATGTTGTGTTCGCGTCAGCCTGCCACACCGCTTCATTGTAGAAAAACTGCGAGGATACCGCCGTGTGCGCTGTTACTGCTACCTCTCCCTGCACGGAGTGAGAGTAAACACGTCAGTGTTCCCAACCTGGCCAGGTCAACAGTTTGCTTTGAAGGGTAATACGTGTTGAAGCTGTTTTGGACGGATACCGTTGTACATTTCTCTCCCGGCCCATGACTGGCTTGGGAATATCTCGGACGTTTTGCTAGTCTACGACTGCTCTTCTATAAATGTCAATCGTAATCCGTTGTGTAAACGCAACTGCCGGAGTGCCCAATGTGTTTATTATTCATTTCATTGTCGAGAAAGGTACGAAAGATTCAGATTTTGGGGATGAGTGTGTAACTCGCTACCCGTTGCACACTGCTAGATACCTTTACTATACAGTCATCCAAACGCTTGTTCCTAAATCCGGTGTTAGAAATAGCAAACTGCAAAGTTGTATGGGAGGAAAATCATTAAATGTCTCGCAACAAGAGTTTGTTGAATAGAATAAACTGCTGATACTTAAGTAAAATGTTGAGTATGTATGGTACTAGAAATTCAACATAACCTGCTTGTGAGGTTATCAAATGTTGTAAGTACAGACACACATCTTCACAACAATAAATTATTACTGCTTTTGGTAACATAACAGTCTCTAGTACTCCCTAGTGATGATTTAATTTACAAAAAACAATTCCTTGCAGCAGTGTTGAATCTCGCCGAAAGTAATGTTGTTCGATATGTAATGGTCAGACATTACGCTCCCCAGGAGTACCTTTTAACAGACTAGAGCCGCGTGGGCTAGCAGCGCGGTCTAAGGGACCTTGCCACGATTCGCGCGGCTCCCCCATCGAAGGTTCGAGTTCTCCCTCTGGCATTGGTGTGTGTGTTGTCTTTAGCGTAAGGTAGTTAAAGTTAGATTACGTAGTGTATAAGCCTAGGGACCGATGACCTGAGCAATTTGGTCCCTTAGGAATTACACACAACGATTTTCACCTCACACACGTCCATCCAATGGTAATCTGTGATCCCTTAATTTCTCAGAACGTGTCCTATCAACCAATACCTTCTTTCACTCGAATTGTATCACAGATTCCTTGTCTCCCCTATTCTGTTCAGTACCTCATCATTAGTTGTGCGGTCTGCCCATCTAATTTCAGCATCATTCTGCAACATCACATTTCAAAATCCTCTATTCTCTTCTTGTGTAAACTATTTACTGTCCACGTTTCACTTTCGTACGGGGCTATACTCCAGACAAATACCTCTTCAAAAGACTTTCCAACACTTAAATGTGCATTGGATGCAAACAAATTTCTCTTATTCAGAACAGCTGTCCTCTACATCGCCAGTTTATATTTTATTTCCTCTCCACTTCGGTCATCATCAGTTATGTTGCTGCCCAAATAGCAAAACTCATCTACTAATTTTAGTGTCTCGTTTCCAAGTATAATTCCCCCAGCATCACCACATTCTATTCGATAACATTTCATTATCCTCGTTTTGTTTTTGTTGATGTTCGTCTTAATATCCTCCTTTCAAAACCATCTCCGTTCCGTTCAACGGCTTTTCGAAGTCATTTTCTGTCTCTGGCAGAATTAAAGTGTCATCGGGAAACCTCCAAGTATTTATTTTTTCTCCCAGAATTTCAATTCCTGCTCCATATTTTGTTGTTGTGCTTCACTGCTTGCTCAGTGTACAGACGGAATAACATGCGGATGGGCTACAACCCTCTCTCTCTCCCTTCTGAACCACTGCTCCCTTTTCATGCCTTCGATTCAAAACTATCGCCAGGTTTCTATACAAGTTATAAACAACCTTTCGCTCTCCGTATTTTAACCCTCTTTTCCTCCGAATTTTAAAGAGGGTGTTCCAGTCAACATTATCAAACGCTTTCTCTAAGTCTACAGAAGCTATGAACGTAAGTTTGCCTTTGCTTAACCTATCTTCTGCCGGCCGGAGTGGCCGAGCGGTTAAAGGCGCGACAGTCTGGAACCGCACGACCGCTACGGTCGCAGGTTCGAATCCTGCCTCGGGCATGGATGTGTGTGATGTCCTTAGGTTAGTTAGGTTTAAGTAGTTCTAAGTTATAGGGGACTTACGACCACAGCAGTTGAGTCCCATAGTGCTCAGAGCCATTTGAACCATTTTGAACCTATCTTCTAAGACAAGTTTTAGGATCAGTATTGTGTCGGGTGTTCTTGCGCTTCTCCGGAATACAGACTGATCTTCTCCAAGGTCGTCTTCAAACAGTTTTTCCATTTTTCTGTAAAGACATTACGTTATGAATTACACGAAGCTCAATTAGAATCGGGATCAATTCCTCTTTTTTTTAATTTTTTTAGTATTTTTCAGGAGAGAGGCTGAGATGCCTGCATACTTTACACGAATTTTCTATAGAGATATATATTGTAATGATTAATTAACCTTTGGAATAATGCCTTAGTGTAAGACGTCAGATACCTTTTTTCACGGTAGGAATAAAGGAATTAATAATTATTCATTTTTGGAGCTCATACAGGCAACTGACCTGCAACGTTAACGCAGCAAACACCGTTCACTAGAGGTGTTGTAGTTACACAGAAATTTCGTTATTGGTACCTAACAAATCCTTTATTAATTAAAGAAACTTTTTTGATGTTACTGTTTCCTCTTTTCTTTTCCATTAACAGAAATAAATTTAGGTCGATCGTATAATTAGCCTTATCAGTACTTTTAAAGGGCCTGAGATATTTACTGTAGCAGCCACTTACACATTGTCCTGTCAGCTCAATGAAAAGTTAGGTTAGGCAAAAAACTAGAGCAGAGATTCTAATTGTTACTTCGTAGCTGAGTAAGTGGTCGTTGTTGTGTTTGACACAGTTTTTACTATCAACTTCTGAAAGTCCATCTTTATTGTGGACTTCGGACCTGGGCTGAAAACGTAAGTAATGTAAATGGAACAACGTAGCCTTGTTTTTAAAGGATTTATTAATCTGACGATTAGTTTCGACGATAAATTTACGTCACCTTCAGGTCATACTATTAGTTAAATTATTTCCAGTCATTTTCTTACGTATCATAAGACCCACACAAAAATTAGGTGTTGTAGACCACTGTTAATCAGCACTGTGTACTCAGAACGTGTAGTCACTGGATCCATACTTGTGGTCCTTGCGGTCGCAGTGATGACTACGCATTATATACAATCCTAATTATCAGTGGTCTACAGCACCTAGTTGTTGTATGGGTCCTATGATAAATGAGCCAGTGACTGGAAGTAACAGCTGGACTGAAGATGACCCAAATGTAACGTTGAAATTACTGCTCTGAATAATAAATACTTTGAAAATACGGATGTTGTGTTCCATTTCAATTACTAATTGTTATTACAGGAAATAGTCATTGTTCTTATCGTTTTTGAAACACATAAAAATGTAATTCTGATCGCCAAAATCTTCACCTTCAGTTTCAGGCTGAATCTCATTTTCGAAAGAAAATTTTTATACTTGACAAGACGAAAAGTGGCACTCAGTGAATATCTTTAGAAAAAACGTTTTTGAAAGCATTCTGTAATTGGAGCAAAGCGGCAATCGGTATAAAATGATAAAAATCAAACAAAAACAGTCCCGATCCGTTTTTTATTCGTTATAATTAGTAAAAATCTCAAAAAGTGATTGAGTCTGTTTTTATTTGATTTTTAATCTTCACCAAAGTTTGCCAAACGAATTTTGATGTATGTGGAATATCTTGATTAAAATTCTATCCTTACGTGAAATAGTATTTCTACACAAAACAGTCTAATTCCACACATGAAGAATGGTGGATGGATATTGCGTGTGTCTGACATCACTGGAACTTTTCAGTCAGAGATCGGAGCATGGCATGCAAAGAGGACGTGCACGTGAACTTCGAGAAAGATCGAATCATTGGGATGAGGAACGAAGGAGCATCACAACGACAGATTGCACAGCTTGAGAAATGTTCTGATCCTTGACTGATCTACTGGGTTTCCTGATCTGTTACCTACACAGCATATCTGGGATGCGATCGGAAGATGTATTCATATTTATCAGTGTCCAGCCAGCAAACGGCATAACCTGACAGCTGGTATTCAGGCATTGCAAGACATTCCATGAGATGAAATTTCGAGGCTATTTGTTTCTATGTTATAACGAATGCAAGAGTGTATTTGTTGCCAATGGAGTGACAGCTTATCCTCACGTTGGCGATGCATATCAGTTCCGAATGAAAGAAACGTGTTAAAAGTAGTTAACACCACCCAAAGTTTCATCGGCATCGAATTGGTGTTTTGATGTAATAATGATGTAATAATTAGGTTATTCATAGGTGGTAAAACCTTCTGAACTCCTAGATCGCATAGTAATCCTCTTGATTCCGCTCTATTTGACGTTTCGACTCCTCCGACATGTAGATACCATAAAGCCCCTGAAGACGATCAAAGTGGAAAATACGAAACGACAGCTATTGGTAAGGTGATCGTGGCGAGGCCTAACAACTCAGATTTTACAATTTGTGACTACACCCTCGATAGTCAGCAGATCTGTAGGTTAAGCACGGTCTTCTAGTTCCTTCTAACAGATGCCTGAGACTGGCACTGAAAAATGCATAAGCTATACATTTCTAAACTGTATAGCTTATCTGACACACTTGTATTATTTTAAAGGCAGTAGCATCCTAGTTTCAAGACGCCGCTGTACTAACATTGTAATTTGAAATGGAGTTATCGGTAGGCTGTGAGCGGCCAAGATGGATAGCGTTGCATACGTAATACGGTACAGTGTCCGTATTGATTAAGGTTCTCCCGCGTAAATACATCAGTGTCGCGAGGGACTACCCGCTAAGAGGTATTGCATGTTCCCTGCCAACAGCAAATAAAGATGGACGAATTCTCTTTGTGTCTCTGTTGAGCTGTCAAAGGGGAATTTGCTTGGAAGTGCTAGAGATTAAATGTTTTCTACGTTTATGAGATAAATATTTCCCATGTCGTAATGGACACTGCACGATTTGCTAACAGTAAAGGTTTTCCGTCACCAACAACACGACATCTCGTCTGAGAGCACTATTTCCCAATAAGGTTTGCTTCTGCTTCCCCTAAAGAATGAACAGGAAGAAGTAATTAACTGTCGCATAACAACTATTTCAGTTTTGAATCATAAAATATTGTATGCAGATAATAAAGGAAAAACATTTTAAATGACAGAAGAAACTTAATATAATGAGACTGTTAATCAGTAAAAGTGAAAGAGAGGTATATCTCCCGACCAAAAGGCCACATCATTAAGCGTGTTCTGCGTCCACACAGGCGTTATTTAAAATTACGGTGTTCTGAAAGCTGTTTACACGGTATATACACTTCTGACACTAATTACTTCCAACTGTTGGTTGTATACATATGTGCTATTACACTGCCCTTTATTCGGCGGAATTCAATGCAAACTGTGAGGTTGTTTCAGGTTTTTTCCTTACCTCTCAGACACACGTAACACACTGGCACACAGTACGGGGAAAATATGCGAGATCGTCGCAGGCGGAGCACTATCAGTGGCGGTGCACTTGGCAGATGAAGATCGAAAAGCAGGCACACAGTCGTCATCATTGAGGATGTCTTGGAAATGTTTATCACCAGAACCTTGGGGTGAATTCTAAGTTATACATCGAAACTAAGGCAGGGTTCACGCTGAGGCGGCGCGATATGCTACACGATTCGTAGTGTGGGTATTTTTTTACGGACCACAGCTCTTTACTGCATGGTTCATGACCGGCACTGAGAAAAATTCATACAGCTCGTCCACTGAGCCCCGAGAAACAGGTTCTGATTTAGTCGCTTGTAGCGCCTACAGGTCATTACGAAGCCGTGTGTGAGGAGATCCACCTAAAAGTGGCGCCTCTCCTCTGCTTAATAAAGAAGATTATTAAAATTGCATTCCGGCTGTAAAACGAATTTACAGTTCATACTAAAGCAAAGAGACCGACAAGACGACCTTAGCTGCATCCTTTTACGACCTCGTGTTGTCAATTATAACACAGACCGCCTCTCCCTTGCATACTCTCGTAAAATTTGCGAGTGCAGCGCGCCAGCTTTTTTCCCAGCTGCCGAAATATTTATGAGCTGGAATACGTGAGGAGGGCAGTGTAGTTATGTGATTAGAGTTACGACAACTAACAAAGGCCATACTGAATCACCGAGTCATTCGTTTTCTTATCAGCTTGCTTAGAACTCAATGATTTCACTTGAAATCCGATATATTTCCTAAATTAGGGGGCTGCAAGGAGGAGCTATTACGTCTCATACCCAGACGTAAGTAGTAGGGCACTGCCGGCCTTGGATTTGACCTCAACTGTGACGTCATTCTGGGAGAGTTCACGCAATGGCGCATGTCATATTTCTCTGACGTCAGCATGAGCACTTTCTTACCTCCAAGGCCATTCAAGAAGACCTGACATCCTGCCACGTGCCAAGGTCAAGGAGGAAGTGACATATCAGTCAATGAATTAGTACCACATGTACAACTGACGGTATAGCTTTCTGATTAAATATAAAACCAGGAAACTTAATGGGAGCTGATATAGACGGAACTTCAATGAGATTCTGCATCGATATCCTGCAGACTATGGACAAATTCGCAGGTTTGCCACACGCTCGTTCAGAGGGCGCAAGGCACAAGCATTTATTTGACGGAAAAACCGAGGCAATCAACGCTAAATAATAGACCTGGCGGTGGGGGCTATAAATGTCGACGTGTTGAATGCTTGAATACAGCAATGTTAACCTATGTCAACGGGAAAATTGAAGAATTCAACCCAACTGCAAAAGATATATGTTGATATATCAAGGAAATATCTAAGACACTTGACTCCTATCATCAGCAATAGTCTTAAAGTGTAAATGAGTTTTAAACTGTCTGAAAAAGGGCTTAGTATACAGCAGCATTTCGTCGAAAAAGCAGAAGTTACGATTGTTAAAGTTAGGCAGTTGACATCAGCACGTCTCAGAAACATTACATTTAAACTAATAACCGACAGTGTAAAAGGGCTGTCATGCACTATGGAAGGACCAGAAAATAAGTAGAAGTAGAAGAAGTAGAAAATGAGAGGGTAAATGCTACTACTGAGTCAGAAGGACAAAATTATATATGATAGGGGAGCACCATTACATTAAATGGAGAATGCAATAAGAGTTGGGGATAAGTAATTTGAATGAACGCACGGTTTACTGAAGGTAATGTTCTTAAAAGTGTCGAAAGTGTACCGCAGAATATACAAAAACATATGGTCAGATATTACCAAAGACCAACATACATAGGAATTCCACAGGATGGATGCAAGTCTCAAAGAGTGACAGTTACAAGAATTCAATTAAACCAGCGGCAGCAACTTCACCTGTCGCAGGTGAAGGGGTTGAAGTTCAGTATAAAATATTGAACAGTCTACCTCTAGAGTATATTCGGCATATATATGATTCAGCAAGAGTGTACAAAAATTTAACAGGACATAGAGGATGCTCCACTGAATAATTAGAGGTAGGGAATGTGGGATCAGAGAAACCAGCATAAGGAGATAATAGGAATAATATCTCATTACTTTTTATTTAAATTAGTTAACTGCAAAAACCATCATTGACACAATGAATGCACCATTTGTATTGTATCTTACAAAATGGACGGAAACTGATGACCATCACATCAATACAAGCGTGACATTGGCAAACAAGATTCTGAGGCACCCTGACAAATATTCCTGATGTGTTTTAAATCACATCACAGGCAGCTATAATTCTTGCAACTAATTCCGTTTCTGTATACACTACGGTCTCATACACAAGCGACGGCCGGCCGGTGTGGCCGTGCGGTTAAAGGCGCTTCAGTCTGAACCGCGTGACCGCTACGGTCGCAGGTTCGAATCCTGCCTCGGGCATGGATGTGTGTGATGTCCTTAGGTTAGTAAGGTTTAATTAGTTCTAAGTTCTAGGCGACTGATGACCTCAGAAGTTGAGTCGCATAGTGCTCAGAGCTATTTGAACCAACACAAGCGACTTTAGATATCCCTATAGGAAATAATCAAAAGGATTTAGATCAGATGACCTTGCAGGCCATGGAACAGCACCTCTGCTTCCAATCCACCGACCAGGAAATACTGTACCAGTACAGCTTCTTCATATTGTACTGTACATCTCCGAATAGCAATGAATAATAAGAGGGTCTGTCGTTGATTCATAGAATTCTCCCATGGGACTGTAAGGTGTTAAACAAATAACACACCTTACATTGAATTCCTGAAACAATTCTGGTCAACTAGATATGTCACCTGACGTAGTTACATGAAACTGAATGAATGTTATTAAAATGTAGATGTGATAAATAAGCCAGAATTTCGTGAATATAAACCACTCAACACCCACACTAGTGATTGCACGAAAGTAATTTTCCTGACACGAGATTCGACACACAGGTCTGAGGGAAAAAGAATTTTACGACGGCAATGCCTATCCCACGTAGGACGACACCTTTCGCCACAGGGTATCTAGCGGACACAATTGGACGCCCGCAGCCACTGCGTAGGCCGTCAAAAGCCGCCCCTTGTCGCTGCTTTTAAGGACCACCCTTCGGAAAATCTTTCTACAGGAACACAGAGAGAGACGCCAGATAAAACGTCTGGAGAAACCAAACTCAAAACATAGGTGACTCACTCCAGCCACCTGCAATAAAAACTCGCATGAAAGAAAAAGCTATTTATCTCACTACTACGTAGCGAAAGTTAAAAACTCTATCCTGCAAAAGAAACGACAGCCGCGATAGGCTACAAACCTCTAGTGGGAGGAGTTATAATGAAGTATGAACGCTCTGATTGGCCAGAAAGAAAACGCAAACGCTCTGATTGGGCAGAAAGAAAACGCGTGGCCACCAGCTTTGATATCGGCAAATCGTGGACAGAGTAATTGGCTCTTCTCTTGCAGGAATAGTTGAGTGTTTGAGCAAGGCCGTGCTGAGACGATTGTGAGAGTCATTACGTGAACACTGGTGCACAGGCTCGCCTTAGCTCGTAAGGAGTTAAACTGCAAAGTCGCGTAGTACGGAGAATCGCATCGAGCGCTGACTGGTAACTCTTGCAAGCGATTTGAGGGCAACAACGTTTGCCCTGTTCCATCCAAATAGCTCGTACCAAGCCAATTAACTTAGCTAGGAATAACTGGGAGTCTCGGCTTCACCTAAGACATAGTTTCATCCGACTGGTGTTTAACAGTCAAGAGAGATTTAGAATAGATTCTCAGGTTCACAGCTCGCGCCAAGAGCCGCTACTGCCTCCCCCGACACAAGGTAAAGACACGTGCGCCCGCGCCGCAACAGAAAATGATATTCAATAGACACTCAAAATTGGTGACGTCTCCGTCTCTCCTTTTTTTTTTTTTTTTTTTTGTTCATTCAACCAAGACCTGTAGTGAAACATATTCACGATTGCCTGGCCTGATTATTGAAGCAGAAACGCGAGATGTCCAATCAGACGAAAAGGAGTGATCAGCCACTGTAGAGTTATGAACTGTTTTGTGTACTTATTTTTGACTGCTCTTTACTGACCCTCATTCAATTTTGGGTATTTTCATTGTGCATTTCAGCGTAATTAATATCTCTGGCCACAATTGTATTTAATTTGTTTGTATTTTTACCAACCCCCAGACATGATGATTAACTATCTTATCATTAAAGGATCTTATAATAGTTAGGATTCTCGCTTCACGATTTTGAACACCCAGTATCAATATTGTAACATATAGCTACACCTAAACACATACACTAATTTCTGTTAGCGTAAACGTTTCCTTTACAGGAAGTGTAGTGGAATCGACACTGACATAATTGTCTGATTATATCACTGTCTGTACTGCTGCACTCTTCTGAACTCTGCTTGTGTGAGGCAGTGTCTCCCTACTTTGCAGGCCGTACGTTCAATACCAAATTCCTAAAACACTCAATTGCATCCTTGCGCAACTGTGGTAGGAAGATAGATCAGAACCAGTCTCACATGTGTTATATATTGACGACCCCGAGAGGATAGTTAATACCTTCGTAAGGTGGTCAACCATGTGTAAATATTAGGACAAATAAATATCTTCTTAAAAGTTTTCGTAATAAATTATGTGTAGCATCAACTAATGGGCAATATTAGCGGCTACTGACAAGTCAGTAGGGAGACAGATACGTGGAATTCACTGAGAGACAAACGCAGTATCCCCATAGTATAGTTGTAACGCCATTGGTAGCTTTAAGTTTTCCTTGCAAGCGCACAGGTGGCTTACACAGTTTTGATAAGTTGGTTTTGTCCCACCTGGTATGTGACGGTCGTACAGTTGTGTTATTGTGTCAAGCGAACAAGGAGAAAAGGGAATTAGGAGAAAAGGAACTAGGAGAAAGAGTGATGACAGTAAGTTTAAGAAGCGAGTAAGGTCGTATGATCGCATGATTACTCGAGGAAGGGCGAATCAGTTAAAATTTAAAAGCTGGGGATCAGAGAGATTAGCAATGGCATATCGAGACCTTGACCGTATTGGGATTGACACCCAGCAAGATTTGTATGGTAACATCAGGGCAGAACAACAGACGACGCAATGCAGCAAGAAATAGATATGAGGGTGCAGCAGAACGGAGATACCGAGCAACAAGACACCGTAAGCCAAGACCAACATAATGCAGAGGTGTAGGAAAATGGAGAACGTCTTGAATACGTAGAACCCATAGTACATATAATAAGACCTTCCTGACAACCAAGTAAGGCAATACAAGTCTAAATGAACCGCAAGGTTCATTGCAGTCAGTTGCGGACAGACACGGGAATGTAAAAGCAGAGCAAAGTACGTTGGAAGAAAAGGTATTGGGACACATTAATTTGTCGGAAGTTCTCTAGCAATTAACGCGCACCATAACGACACAAAACAGAGAGCAGACGAAAAAACTGCAACAAATACGTGAGCAGAATCCAGAAACAGTGAAACAACTGCAACAACAGATGCGTGAGCAGAGTGAACAGAGTGCGGGAGCAGCGAAACACCTGCATGAGATTAAACAACACTTACGTTACACAGAGGAAGAGGAAAAAGAATCCCGAGATGCGATCGAAAATTTAATAATAGGCCAGACGCAATTAAGAAAAGATATTGACAAGGTCCAAGTGGACGTGCAAGCATTGCGTGACGATACACTGACCGAAATCAAAACATTTCGTGATGACAACAAAACATTACGTGCTGAACATTACGTGCTGATACTCACGGTGAAATAACGAAGATAACCAAACAGGTTAATGCAATTACACGCCAAGCAGCGGGCACAGCACGACAAATAGTGGAAGATAGCGTATTGTAAAAATGCATTACGCAAGTGGTTCTCGAGAGGTACGATACTAGCATCGTGAGAATAGTAGCGTAAACGAAAAACCAGTTCGAAAAACTCAGAGGAGAACTCCTGCGAACTATAGAAGAGCGAAGTGATCAAGATCGTACAAGCTCTGAATCCGCAACAACTTCCGAGTCAATAACGCCACCAGAAAATCAAGAAGCTTCACAAGGAATGAGAAGACATTTCACGCAAATACAACTCCAGTCACAGGCGTACAAGAAATAACGCGATAGCCGACCACCTGCGATGCCACAGGCACGTTTCGAAACTGACGAAGAGACTTAACTGCTGAGGTCATCAGTCCCCTAGAACTTAGAACTACTTAAACCTAACTAACCTATGGACATGACGCACATCCATGCCAAGGCAGGATTCGAACCTGCGACCGTAGCGGTAGCGTGGTTCCAGACTGTAGCGCCTAGAACCGCTCGGCCACTTCGGCCGGCTCACGAAGAACAGACGGCACCACGAAGACATTGGGTACCATAAGCATACCTTTCAGAACAATGATGAAGAGGCAAGATTAGCCAGGCAAGACACCGAACCAACACGTGACAGGGAAGTGTAAGGGCACGAAGATTATAGCGTAAAGCATACCGAAAATCCCACAGAACAGATGGAAGAAATTCATTGCGTTCCATTACAACGATATCATGTAAGACAAGATGATAGTTACAGTTGGCAATATCCAATGGATTTACCACAGCCTGAAAAACTGACATGTGAAGTGGTCGGAAACAGAAGCGGTGAGGACTCCCGAATTTCGTACGGTACCACGACGAGGTAAGACAACGACCATGTCCTCACTGTAAGGAAGTTTCAGTATTTCTTTGAAGGAAGCTCACTGGAAACACGAACGCTCATTAATCAGTTCAGAGTAGGACTACCAGAACACTGGACATTAGCACTCAAACTAGGCTTTATATGTGCCCATATGTGTGGAACAGTAGCAGAAACGACGCTAAGCGTAGCAGCTACATGTCGATCATATGAAGATTTCAGAAGTAAGTTTTTCTCACGCTACTAGTCGAGTGAAGAGCAAAATAGGGTGAAGTATGAACTCCTACCAAATCCATATTCGAAAATTCATGAGAGAAGAGCACTGTAAAATTTTTCGAAGCAATGGAAAAGAAAAAAAAACTATGTTTGGATGTGCTACGCAGCGATGGAGAATTAATTAAATTGCGTACCAAGTACTTGCCACCACAGTACCAACAGTCATCGGTAGGGCGTGGAGGTAATGATGTGGAAGCCTTCAAAGGAATTTTGAGAGAATTAGAATTCATATTCTCGGAAGAAGAGGAAAAAAAAATGCGAAACATGCGTGAAAACGTGAATGAAAGACCGCGACATGCGCCACAGACAGCACGAAGGAATATCAACTATTACGAACCGCGTGATAACTTCATGCCGAGAAATGACACTCTATTCCAACAGAGAAATGGGTACGGATATGAAACAAGAAATGGCAATTGTTATCCACCCAGGAATGGCAATAATTGCTACAGGGGCAATAACGGTAACCGCATTGGGTATGGTGGGCAAACAGGCCGACAAATTGGTCGACCAAAGACAGGAAGGACCTAAAGGAGACATGGAGATAAGGACATCAAATGTCAATAAACGTTCGGATTTCCGAGAGACCGCCCAACTCAAGGAGAACAGCGCCCCTAACCAAGCAAGCAGCAGCAATGTAACGAAAGAGCCCCTTGACACGACAGGTGAAAGATGAAGGGACAGAACCGCACGGACCGAAAGAAGTCGAGATATCACAAACATCGGGTTCGACAAATATTAGTTTGGAGGATTTCACAATAAACGGACTACCGGAATAAAATGAAGCAGGCATAACGGAAGTCGAGATAAGAGGTAAAGTAATTTGCATTGCAGAGTTATTTAATACTGAAACTAGGACGAGAATAACGTACATCGAGAGAAATAAACATTTTCTCATGACAGAATCGCAGGGATCAAACAGAAGCAGGAAAACAACAACATCATGCTGAAGATACCGATGAAGAAAATGAACTACCAGAGGCAGGCGCAATGGGAGAAGAGAAGAGACACGAAGTAATTAGATTTGCAGAGTTATTTGAGGCTGAGACGAACTCAAGGAGTATAATGCGCAGTCGAAGGAAGTTGAAAATAAATTGCAATTGGGCACAGGTTCCAATGTGTACAACAATGGAAGTTACAGAGTTATAACAAGGGTGTTTAAATGCGAATATTTGGGAGTTTCCACGAAGAAAGAAGAGGCAGAGGTAACTGAGTTGAGTGAAGACGAAGTTAAACGCTAAGAAGAAGTTGTAGAAGAGAGAGAGATATAGTGATCGAGGCATATCCGACAGAAGGCTATAATTCCCAGGTAAAATTCCTGACACGATTCACATATGATTCAATGGGGGATGCCTTAATGGAGGGAGATGAGGAAGAACAGAGCAAACCGCTCGGTATTCAACTAGTTGTAAGGGCCATCGTAGCAAAAATCCCAAATAATGTAGTCTTAGACAGTGAAAGCGAGCTAACCGCGATTTAGAAGAACTTATTTAACCAATGCAAAGCTAATGAAGAATTACAGATCTTGAAAATGAAAAAGATTAAAGTGGAAGATCCCATCAAAAATCATGATGCGGATGTCAATAAACAAACAAGGTTAACTCTCTTGTGCCAAGGCCAAATGATTGAAGTCAATTTCGTTATGATACCGAAATTAACAGTGGACATGATAATAGGTGCAGATTTTCTGAATCAAAGACGACCTGTTATAGATATGGGAAAGGGTACCGCGACATTTAGGAGCATTACACTTCTCTTTGAGCAAAGGCAAAAATTATAAGAAATACTGGTAATGAACAACCAATTGAGAATGACATTAGACAAGGATGGTGGCAAACCAGAACGATATGTACGAAGGGGACAATTGCCTCATCTCACTAGAGAACTCTTGTTAGAAATAAATAAAGAAATCGCCAAGAAATTACTAGCCGTAAAAGACATTCCAGATGAAAGTAAAAGAGAATTAGAAAACATTTAGCAAAATAAGGCAGAAGTGATTTTACCCAAGTGAGGCAGTATCAAACACTTCCAATACAAATTTGAAGTCAAGGAACACAAACCATTTAGAGTACCACCATATACAATATCACTAAATTATAGGGATAAAGTTTTTAAGGAGGTATCCAAAAAGTTAGACGATGACAACATTCAACCAGCCTCCTCAACATATAATAGCCCTCTCCATATTGCGAATAGAAAGGGTGGCAGTATCAGATTAGTGCTTGATCACCGACAGATAATGCTGAAAAGTTAGAACTAATTGAAAAATTTCACGGCACTTATATTGTAGCTTCTGGCAGATCGAACTGGTGCCTGAATGTAGAAAGTATACAGCATTAGTCGTCTTAGGCAGATGTTACCAATTTAAAAGATTACCATTTGACCTGAATATCTCATCAGAGGCATTCATCTGGGGTTTAACACCATAATGAGTCCTGAAATCTTATAGAATATAACATGGTATGTTAATGATTTCATTATAGCAGAACCGTCATGGGAGCAGCACAGCAACACACTAAGCCAGTTTTAGCAGATCATAAAGGATCATGGTGTAGCAGTCAACATAACGAAGTAAAAATTTGGAGTGCAATAAGTCAAATTCTTAGGGCATATATTATCAGAAAAAGGAGTGATTCCAGGCTCAACCAATACCGTCATCTCCGAAATTTGATCGAGACGAAGACGCCAGAAGACTTTGATAGCTGCGTCCAGCGACAATACCGACGGCAGCTGAGTCTTGCAATTCCACCAGCGAGGGCGCTGTCGCTGGGCGGTGTGGTCCTTCTGTCTCCGCGACTGCGGCGCATGCGCGTCAGTACCACAAGTGCAATATATCAGACGAAACGGAGAAAGTCTTCGTCAGTCCTCGCTCGGCTCTCCTGAAGATGTCAGGCAGTTGTCCAGTTGAAATATCGTGCAATGAAATTTACAACGTACAGCTGCAAGCACGAAATCTTTTTGAACAATTAACAGCAGTTAAAGAATTTTGCATCCCATGTAATAAAACGACTCTGAGAGTATTTTTTGGACTAATCAGCTTCCATAGGAAATTCATATGGACTGACACTCTCGCAACACCACGCCTATGTGCACTTACTGAAAAAAATACGTGATATTTATGGGATCAGCAAGCTAATGAAGTATTTAGAAAATTGAAAAATGCATTAGCAGCAGCACTAATGATAGCTCACTCATAATTTTTGTATAGCCGCAGACAGTGCAAAAACAGGATTAGGAGTTGCTTTATTCCAGGAATACGAACAGGAAGAGAAGATGAATTACAAAACAATTGCGTTTGCCAGTCACGTGATCACACCAAATGAGCAAAATTATTCGATCACAGGGTTGGAAGCTTTGGTCGTTGTGTGGGGTTTCCAACATTTCAGATATTTCCTGTTCGGAAGACAAACAAACGTATACACAGACCACAAGGCTTTAGAGTTCCTATTATCCGCCAAATTAACTCGTGGAAGGCTAGCTAGATGGATACTAATTTTGCAAGAGTTTGATTTCACAATCACACACATTGCAGGACCAGACAATATATTAGCAGACACCCTAAGACGATGTCCACAGGGAGAAACTAAGAGCATAGGTTTAGAAGCAGAGGAAGATCAATTCTCAATGTATTACATGAAAAACGTACCTTTCAATAACTACATTACTAATGCAGTGTGAAACATAGGTGAAGAACGTGGAAAAGATACATATACTTAGGATCAAACAAAAATGGAAAAGCAGAGATTTCCCAGAGATCATACGACATTATCTTCAGAAAAATGATGTATTATTTTTCAGACATTTTGCTGACACCAGTGGTTAGTTAGTTTGTATCCTGGCTGAAATAGTTAATAAGTACATACTGTATATACACCTGTGGAATGGCCACTTTGGGCCAAAAAAATTCTTCCTAAAACTAAAACAAACAAGCCACTTCCCCAATATGGAAAGGCAAATAAGAAAAGTTTTGTTAAAGTGCAAGAAATGCATGAGAGCAAAACACATCATGTTTCAGACCAAACCTCCTGTGTTTTCAATAATCCCTCGCAGATTAAAAGAAATAGCAGCAACAGATTTAATGGACCTCTCCCACACACAAAGAAGGGCGACACTTTCACCTTTACGGTACTGGAATTAAGTTCGAAATATGTCATTTAAACTCCTTTAAAGCGGGCAACAGGGCATACAATAATCAAAGCGTTGAAACAAGATTTTTCAAACACATTGGGAGGGTGGAACGAATCCTTTCAGGTATCAGACCACAGTACAAATCAGCACAGTGGTAGGACACGTTGAAACAGTACAAACTTAAACCTATTTTTACATCGAAATATAAACCCTGCGCAAATCCAGTGGCATGGTCAATGAAACACATAGGTTCTTTATGTCGATTGTATGCAAAAAAGCAACACTTGAGAGATTTCCAAGACACTATAAATTAAATGCCCCACATCACTACAATACCTCCACCCTACACAGTACTTAAAGACATTGATGCCCCTGATAAAATCAAAGAAACAATAAGATTTTCCACAGTACCACACACGCAACACAAACAAATTATGGTTCAAATTTCTCTGCACATTATGTGCCTTAACATCTGAGGTCATCAGTCCCATACAACATAGATCTACTTAAACCTAACTAACCTAAGAACATCACACACATCCATGCACGAGGCAGGATTCGAACCTGCGACCATAGCGGTCGCGCGGTTCCAGACTGAAGCGCCTAGAACCGCTCGGCCACGTCGGCCGGCCCAAACAAATTATATCTTCAGCAGTAACAAACGTTAAAAGGGCTACCATGAAAAGAAAAGAAAGAGGGGATAAGAGAGAAATGAAAAGGACATTCACAGTAGGGCAGACAGGGTTTCTTGAAAACTTACCACCTTTCCTGTAAACACAAACAAAAGAGCTATAAGCTTTTCGCTGCATACAGAGTACCTGTGGTAATAACTAGAATTGCTCACAATAATGCCATAGAACTAATGTATCTAAAGGCTGGTAAAAGCTTAGAACTTCATCACATAACCCATATTAAAAGGTGTGAGGAATAATCACTGATAGGCATCAGTAAATAATCTCAAAGAAGCCATCAAGTATATTTCTGACAGGACATGACCAGGAGTCTGAGGACAAGAAGAGACAGAGAACTCAGAAGTACCTTAAATTTGTTTACATGTAGCAATTAACACGATGTAGAGTTTGCTAAGGTGAAACAGATCTAATAGCATGACACACTAACATAACACACCCCAACGCCACACATAACGAACATAAGGAGTCCCATTAACTTAAAATATAAAGAATAAATACGAACCTGATAGAGAAACTAGAATTGTAACACAGAAAAAGGGCAATGAACCATGTAAAGAATTTCTTAAGAGGCGTAGATTAAATTAGGCATTAGACATAAGATAGTTTATAAGAAAAGATTTTTGTACTCCTGCAAGAAACAATCATCAACTGTGCACGACAATGTGGCAGACAACAACCAAATGGACGAGATAAAAGATTTCATACGAATCGGAGGCGCCTGCAAGGGCACGAGAAGGATGGCGATTTGTAACCAGGACAACCGTTGTACCAAACCTTGCAGTGATAAAGAAATTACAAGGAGGGTGGATGAGCAGCAGAAGATCGACGCTGGGTCCACATTGCGAAAATTCACTTTCGACCGATACTCAAATCGGACTGACTGCAGAGAATGACGGGCCACGAAAAACGAAACAACAACCAGCTTGTGGAGTATAATAACAAACCGCGTCGGTGAAACCTCCACTTGGGTGAGGCACAATATGGCAAAAAATTACGTGTAGAATCGCAATGTTGCCACCAGAATGCGGTATTATATTGAAAGACAGAGCTGAAGGAAAATCAGTAAATCGATGCTGAACTGCACGTCCTAATCAACAACTGAAACAGTACCAAATAAAAAATTATATAAAAAAAACTTCAAAGCAGCTAGTAGTCAATAAATATACACATCCTGCCCAGAGAAGAGACAAGATTCAAGTCTGAAGAAAGGAAAAAGCCTGGAAGAACAGAACATGAAAAGTCCCAAGACTGATGTTGAAGAAAGAAGATGGGCGGAAATATTCCAAGATATACCTTTCGGAATACCCATCCTATTGTAAAGTCGTTGTGTGCGAAGAGTGAAACATCCCCTTTGAACAATTATACAAAACTGTGCTTAAACTGACATACAATACTTTTAGCGCAACGCAATCTGACTTTCAAAAATCCCTGCAAAAGAATGGCCCTGAGTAACATTAAACTATACCTTTCAGAAATCACTTACCTCACAAAAATCTTCATTACTCGAACTACTGCAGTACAGCGAGCCACTACTGCCAGTTAAATAAAAGATTCAAACTACGGAAGGCACTAACTACTGATAGGGATAGTTAGCAAATGAAAGATATTAATAGAGAACAAACAATGTATTTACCTTAGTATCATCAAAAGTCATAATATATATAGCAGTTCATGACAAATTACAAAACTCCGCCATCTCTCTCCCCACATCCACCACTGCTGGCGGCTCACCTCCAACTGCGCAACGCTACGTGCTGTTCACATCCAGCTGCCCAACACTATAATGGCGAGTATTACAACAATGCAAAGCAGCCAGAGACTGCACACAGCACAGCCAGTGATTTTCATACATAGGTGGCGTTACCAATAAAAAAACCTAAACAGCCTACTTACATAGCCCCCATGCTCCCCACAAAGAATTTTACAAATTGGTTTGGGCAGTGGCCAATACAGATTTGAAAAAAAATTTTCATAATTACAATAACAAAGAAATGAAATGCACACACTTATTGATACAATGTTGGTCAAAAGCTAAAATTTTCTCACAGTCCATAAAGATAGTCCTGATTATTCATCATAATAGTAATTACAGTTTTTTTTTCACAAAGTCTCATTAGTAAAAGAAATTGCACACAGAAGTAGTGGATTTCCATGCATTCTTGAAGAAGTAGTGTTGTCCTTCCAACGGAAAGACAGTGCTGACTCTTGACATGCAGACAGGTAATGGGCCACAACAGAGCAAACCCACAGCAGAGTCATTCGACGTTTCGAAGAATATTGGTAGGTAGGTCATCACAGAGCAGACCCACTGTAGTCCTGGTAGAGATTGTGGTATTGGTGGGCCACCAGAGGTGCAGACCAACTGCAGTCCTTGTAGAATTAATGGTATTGGTGAGTCAGCAAAAGTGTAGACCCACTGTAGTCCTTGTATAAATGACCAGCAGCCACTTGTTGCGACTGTGCAGGTGCACAATCACCATCAAAGAGTCTTGTGGAGAATATAGCAAGTCCATAACCACCACTTGTGCACTCACAAAGTGTTTGGAATTGTCCTTAGAACCAGCAATGCTGTTATCCAGTTCCTTGCTGAATTATTAACACACGTGCAAACACTATCAGTCCCAACTTCTTACATATTGTGCATTACTATGACCAACAGAAATGTGTGCAGTGCAATGAATGCTTACAAGTTACTTATTTTGATGAACTGGTGTCAATTACAATATTATAACATGAGAATACAATTACAAAGGTACAAAATACATCATTAAAGAACATAGCAATATAGATAACAATTGTAGTAACACAGGCTTTACAAAAGAATAGAAATAAACATATACATCAGTGTTACAGGAATTATGACATAAGTACATACATATAAGATCAGAATAACTTTCGAAACATCAATTTCACACATGAGGATTAAAACAAAACAGAACAAGTAATGTCTAAACATCTTTACAAAGTAAATGACATAGTATTAGAAAAATTCTAAAACATAAATCTTATTAGCTAAACACTTAAAGACAGGAAAAAGACAAATACACAATGGTACATACACACATAGCAAAATAATACAAAAGAAAAGGACAGGGTTTGTTTTACTGCAGTATTTTGCATGGAGATCTCCCTTGGTTCATCATTATTCTCAAAAGTCCTATCTATACCTGATTTCTGTACTTTTTTTTCGTATAACTTCTCAATGCATTTTTTTCCTATTGTCCATAGTCAGTTTCTTATGTAGTCTACCCCCTCTTAAGCTAACTTAAATCTACTGAGCTCAGATGCTAAACTAAGGGACGAGGCAATGCAGCAGCACAAAACAATTAACACACACAGCAATGATCAAAAATACAAATGGCGAAGCAAGCAGCATAAATTACAACTAATATAAGGCAATGAGCAGCAAACAAGAAAAATAAATCAGTAGTAAACTGGCTTAGCAGAGCAACACAAATTAAAATTCAGTAGCACTATACCTGGCAAACAGCAGAAGCAAATGATATAACTAGTACCTAAACATGACAAAGCTCAAACAGAAATAATTTTACACTAAAGACAACAATGCAGATAAGGGAAATGTCTATTCACATCTTAATGTCTATGTAATTAAAGTTGTGCACCACCAGAAGTTATTCTACCAAAAAAGTTACCAAGTACTTGAAAAGAAAATTATGAATGCAGTTCCTGTGAAGGTAAACGTCTTTTAGTGCTCCCTCATTTTTTTTTTGAAAAAATTATTATTTACTTGATCTGTAGACAGAAAATATTTATATTAGTACATCTATAAAATTTTATTTTAACCTATGCTGCAGTGCAGCTAGAAACTAGATATTAAACAAAATGAGTAAATAAATACATAAAGGCAAGCCATATGGCATTTCTCTCAATTAGCAAGACAATAGCCATGAAATGTTTCTCCATTTCATTAGGCATTTTAGTAAATATCATAAATTAAGAGCTCCACAGTGTAATCATGTTTTCAAGTTTGAGGGTGTCGTATTTACGATGCTTTCTACAAAGGAATGTCAATAGCGAGGATAATGGCCTCCCTTTTTTTTTTCTTCTCCACCTGCGCCTCTGGCACACACTAATGGGTTTTTTTTTCCAGGCGTCTGTCACGCAGCTGGGTGCTTACAGAGACCTACCTTTCAGCTGGGCGCCAAAAACGCATTACGCCAAGGTCACTTACCTTTCTTAACGAAATATTTACGACAGCAGTTTCTGCTACAATGACAGTCTCATATAAAAATTTCATAGGTCGTGAATTTGCGTTACAAATGTAGAAACAAAATCCTGTAAATATAACATTGTCCTAAAAATTTTCGCCGGCATTGTGATACATTCACGCATTTACACACATTTCATAACTCTTAAAGTACGGTTCTTGGTTTCCAACAACCTTTTCCACAAATCAGAGTCCCTAATCACTACTCATTATTCCTTACCTTATTCATCGACACTTCTTCAGTATTTCATCATAAGAAATACATAGCATAATCAAACTCCTCATATACGGTATCATCATCTTATTGATCATAAACATACCTCAACAGCATAATACACATCGTCGTCGTAATAATATCATAACATCTCAGTCAACTCTCAAAATCGTCGTAGCTTCCTCCAATAATTTCAAAACCTAAAAAAATTCTCTGCTCATGTCAAAAGTGTCAGCTGCCTCAAACGTAGTTTAAAAGTCATGATCTCATACCAAATACATCATTCAAAGCTCTCATAGTATCACAATGGTTCCAAAAAAATATGAACAGTTCACAAAGTACAGACAAAATACAATTTCATAAGTGTGAAATTACCCAACTGTGTAATTGCGTAAACATGTGTCACTGATGTAGTAAAACAATGTTTATCTCTCAGTTGAATGATCAGATAGCTGTGTAATTTGTGTGTTAGAGAAATATGGTACCGATGTGCAAAATTGTATAAGCAAATACCATATTAGCTAACGCTCCTTGTGCTTGCCAAACACATGGTACACAAAGTGAGCGTGTACCCCCCTGAGAATTAATGTAAACCAAGATTACAGCAATGAAATGAAATGTATCACTGAAAACTTTCTTTGTAATTCAAAAACCTTTAAAAATAAATGTTTTAAGTATAAAATTAATCACTCAGATACATGTACTGTAGCGCTAAACTGTGCGTCTTGTAAGATAATCTCTGTGGAAGTGTCATAGTTGTCGTCCTCCAAAAGCTAAGTTCTGCAGAAGCCAATGTACTTACCTCATGATAAACAAAAGTGAAATGCTTTGCGTATAGATATCTTAGTTATTACGCTTATTGCCATGATGAAGAAAGTACTGTGCTGTAACGTATTGTTGTGCTACGGAAAAGGCAGTCTCATTGTAGCTATACCACAAACGTTACTACTAAAACATGTTTTACTTTCAAGAAGAATTCAGAAAAACTGTGCAGATATAAAGCAGATACGGCACAAAAGCAACAATGTAAATTGTGTCACACATTAGTAGCGTCGTGATATAATTGTCTAGCTGTCAAAGAAACCAAGTGCTAAGTCATCTTTAATCCCACAGAAAGTACTTCAAATAAAGAATGTCTTTTCAAGTAAACCAAAATGTTGCATGAAAATCTTATTAGCAGTGCCAGTATATGTTCTAAGTATGTGAGCCTTAAAGTCGTTACGTAATCATGCAACTAACAAGCAAGAATGTACAAATACAACACTGTGTCATCTGTTCACTATAACAATGCAATCGTAATTTCTGTTTAAAAATGTTCCCTAGGTTCTAGACTGGATATTTAACTTCAAACATTGTTGCATGTTAACAGTTTCTTAAGTCTGACAAAGCATACTAGAAATGTGAAGTGAAAAGTTTTATGGCAAAGACAAAGTTAAAAAGCAGATTATCTTTCAATAAACGGTTTTACATGTGAAATGTGGTGTAAACCTTTACTCTTCCTAGTACGCAGAGTTTCAGCTTCAAAGCAATTATCATGTTGAATACATCGGTAAAGAATGCTAAAATTTTTCTCAAGGCTAACGTCTTATGTTATTTTTCTCGGAGCCAGCGGGCGCACGCGGCTGCCTGCTGTGCGAGTCATTGTCTGTCTCTTTGTTGGCGCGCGCCGTTATTGGGATTTGGAGACCTAACTTCTACAAATTCACCGTGACGAGAGGGCCCTGCCCTGTTTAAATCCCGCCAGTTCTGATGCAATTCAGGTCTGTCGTTACGATCACATCGTCTGTCGTCATGTCGGTAGTTCCAGTAGTTTCTTTCTTGTCGGTTAAGTGGTGGAGAATTTCTCCCTGAATCGTAACTGCGTGCTGGACCGTTGCGTCTAAAGTTATTCTGTCTCCCTTGATAATAATTATTTTGGTTCCCAAATTGTCTGTTTCTCTGATTGTCTCTGTGATAGTCACTACCGCGGAGTGGTGATCTTTCCCTGTAATTATTACTACTCTGCCAATGGTTGTCATACGGGTGGTGTCTGTTTTGGTCACGATATGTGTTGTGAGAATAGCCTTGTCGTGTCCAGTTATTATGTCTTTCATCGCGGAATTGTGACAGATGTGACCTGTAATTGTTGTGCTCCTGTTTCGAGCGTTCCCCGATTGTCAGTGTCAATTTCCAGTTTTTGTAACAGTTCCTGAAAAGCCTCAATGTCTTCTTTGCAACGTCCTGTTAAAATAATATGTCGTAAATGTTCAGGTAATTTGATTAAGCAAATGCGGATGAGTTCTGAGGGGCTGTATGGGTTTGACAGGTACTGATTCTTGTGCAACATGTCTTCAAAATATTTCACAAGACTGGAGAATTCAGATTGTTCGAAATGTTTCATCATTATGATGAAATGTTTTACTCGGTCTTGTGTGGCTTGAGACCAATATGCTGAGAGGAAGGCATGGTAAAACTCTCCTTCACTGTGGCAATCGTGAATGACCGATCGCATTCTTACAGCTGGTTCATTCTCTAAGTAGCCACACATAAACTCTAATCTGTGTTCCAACGACCAGTTGGGAGGAAAACAATGAGAGAATTGATGGAGCCATGCTTGTGGATGAATGTTGTTGCCAGAATTTTTAAATGTTTTGAATTTACGTGTAGTAATGAACAGTCAAAATCATCGTGTCAGCGAGTAGCATATCGGTCATTGTTACGTCGTGTCGGCGGTTCCATCTCAAAATTCGGTGCACCTTGCCAATTTCTTTCATAACTTCCGAAATGCGCTGTGTTTGTCTCTGGTGTTGTTCCATTGTGTCTAACTTTTGAAGCTTTTGTCCCATTTGTCTCTGATTTTGTTCCATTTGTTGCATTAATTGCAATAATAATGTATTAGTGTCTGGAATCTGTTTCTCTATGCTTTTTGGCAGTGCATTTTCACCGGCAACATTCACATTTTGACAAGCAGAAAATGTGTCTTGACTCATTTGAGAAAACGGTGAGGACCCAAAACCTAAGTCTACAGTATTTGCAATATTGTGTTCTGTCATTTCGGATTCCTGAGGCGAGCTGTTGCCGACCGATCGATCGATAATGCTTCCCTGTTCACTAATTGTTTCACTGTCTACACCATTGTTTGCAGCCCGCTCCATTTCCCTATGCACAATTACCAAATTACTACTTTGAACATCAGTTAATTCATTACTCGGTGGCGCTAACACACTGCTTTCGTTTTCACTGTCATTTCTCAGTTTACTTTGAAGCCTAGTATTACGTTTTTCACACGCCATTATTGTCACAATATTTCACACGATAACACAGAAAAGCACAATTTGAAGAGCAAAAATAAGAGAACACATTAACATAGTACTGAAAATAATATCTCGTTAATTGCAAGCGCAGCAGCGAAATACTTGGTGCAAATTAACACGCATGCCACAACAACAATGAAAGACTGCAACTACAAAGGAGATTCTCTCTACAATTACGTGCTAGCAATAAACAATAGCTACACTAATTACACAAACTACAAGAAAAAAAATCAAAAGATTCCAGTGAGGTAGCCTCGGCTAAGGGTCGACATATGAAACATCCCCTTTGAACAATTATACAAGACTGTGCTTAAACTGACATACAATATTTTTAGCGCAACGCAATCTGACTTTCAAAAATCCCTGCAAAAGAATGGCCCTGAGTAACATTAAACTATACCTTTCAGAAATCACTTACCTCACAAAAATCTTCATTACTCGAACTACTGCAGTACAGCGAGCCACTACTGCCAGCTAAATAAAAGATTCAAACTACGGAAGGCACTAACTACTGATAGGGATAGTTAGCAAATGAAAGATATTAATGGAGAACAAACGATGTATTTACCTTAGTATCATCAAAAATCATAATATATATAGCAGTTCATGACAAATTATAAAACTCCGCCATCTCTCTCCCCACATCCACCACTGCTGGCGGCTCACCTCCAACTGCGCAACGCTACGTGCTGTTCACATCCAGCTGCCCAACACTACAAAGGCGAGTATTACAACAATGCAAAGCAGCCACAGACTGCACACAGCACAGCCAGTGATTTTCATACAGAGGTGGCGTTACCAATAAAAAAACCTAAACAGCCTGCTTACAAGAGCTACAAAAATATAAATACCTTCAGCAGTGTCTTGAGAGGAAAAATCACAATTTTAAAGCTAATGCTACGAGACTCTGCACTAAAAGGTCTACGTTATGATGAAGGTCACACGAAACTGCGGCAACGTCCTGTTGCAAAAGACGATGAAGAACGACGCTGCCCACCCAAAGGTTTGCCAACAAGCATCTTACACAAGTCCTTCAGCTTAGTGCAAAGACATTGGTCGCCAACCTCACGCAAGAACATTCATAGACATAGAGTTAAAATAGTGGTCGCAATTAGGTAAAGATCAGTGTCAGACAGTGAAGAAGCTGCAAAGAAGCACAACAATGAACATAGGACTTCAATGTATTCATACCAAATTCATACAACTTACATCTATCTACACAATATGTGTCGTTGTCTGAATAAGAACTGTATAGCGGTCTTTGTATGATCGTTTCATGAACAATGCAGGAGAAACCTTTTTGCAAAGAAATGTTTGTGTACTTACAATGTAATTAGAATAAGATACTAAAAAGAAATACTGTTCACATATATTGTTTCTAAAAACAACATGTTTTAAGCTAATTTACTGTCAATGAGTGTAATATCTTTAAATTTTATTGACGCATAATAATAATTCCAATCCCAAAGAAAGCAGGTGTTGACAGATGTGAAAATTACCGAACTATCAGCTTAATAAGTCACAGCTGCAAAATACTAACACGAATTCTTTACAGACGAATGGAAAAACTAGTAGAAGCCAACCTCGGGAAAGATCAGTTTGGATTCCGTAGAAACACTGGAACACGTGAGGCAATCCTGACCTTACGACTTATCTTAGAAGACAGATTAAGGAAAGGCAAACCTGCGTTTCTAGCATTTGTAGACTTAGAGAAAGCTTTTGACAGTGTTGACTGGAATACTCTCTTTCAAATTCTAAAGGTGGCAGGGGTAAAATACAGGGAGCGAAAGGCTATTTACAATTTGTACAGAAACCAGATGGCAGTTATAAGAGTCGAGGGACATGAAAGGGAAGCAGTGGTTGGGAAGGGAGTAAGACAGGGTTGTAGCCTCTCCCCGATGTTGTTCAATCTGTATATTGATCAAGCAGTAAAGGAAACAACAGAAAAATTCGGAGTAGGTATTAAAATTCATGGAGAAGAAATAAAAACTTTGAGGTTCGCCGATGACATTGTAATTCTGTCAGAGACAGCAAAGGACTTGCAAGAGCAGTTGAATGGAATGGACAGTGTCTTGAAAGGAGGATATAAGATGAACATCAACAAAAGCAAAACAAGGATAATGGAATGTAGTCTAATTAAGTCGGGTGATGCTGAGGGAATTAGATTAGGAAATGAAGCACTTAAAGTAGTAAAGGAGTTTTGCTATTTGGGGAGCAAAATAACTGATGATGGTCGAAGTAGAGAGGATATAAAATGTAGGCTGGCAATGGCAAGGAAAGCGTTTCTGAAGAAGAGAAATTTGTTAACATCCAGTATTGATTTAAGTGTCAGGAAGTCATTTCTGAAAGTATTCGTATGGAGTGTAGCCATGTATGGAAGTGAAACATGGACGATAAATAGTTTGGACAAGAAGAGAATAGAAGCTTTCGAAATGTGGTGCTACAGAAGAATGCTGAAGATTAGATGGGTAGATCACATAACTAATGAGGAAGTATTGAATAGGATTGGGGAGAAGAGAAGTTTGTGGCACAACTTGACCAGAAGAAGGGATCGGTTGGTAGGACATGTTCTGAGGCATCAAGGGATCACCAATTTAGTACTGGAGGGCAGCGTGGAGGGTAAAAATCGTAGAGGGAGACCACGAGATGAATACGCTAAGCAGATTCAGAAGGATGTAGGTTGCAGTAGGTACTGGGAGATGAAAAAGCTTGCACAGGATAGAGTAGCATGGAGAGCTGCATCAAACCAGTCTCAGGACTGAAGACCACAACAACAATTATTAATGAAACATTTCTTAAAAACGACATTATCTGTTAGAGTAATAATATTTTTTAGAATAACGTGTGTGTATGAATATTGTTTGTGACTATAATATTGACTACCAGCTTTGATATAGGCAAATCGCTGTCACAGTAATTGGCTCTTCTCTTGCAGCAATCGTCGAGTGTTTGAGCAAGGCGATTGCGAGAGCCACTATGTGAGCACTCGCTCACAGGATTCTCTTCACTCGTCAGGAGTTAAACCACAAAGTCTCCTAGTACGGGGAATCGCACCGAGCACTGACAGTTAACGCTTGCGAACGATTCGAGGGCAACGACGTACGTGACATTCAACCATAACCTGTAGTTAAACATATTCGCGATTGTCAACCATAAATGAAGCAGAAACACGAGATGTCCGATCAGGCGATAAAGGAATGATCAGCCACTATAGAGTTATGAATTGTTTTAATTGTGTACTTCTTTTTGATTGCTCTTTACCTATCCTCATTCAATTTTGGGTATTTTCATTGTGCACTTCAGCGTAATTAATATCTCTTGCACCGACTGCATTTAATTTGTTTACGTTTTTACCCACCCCCCAGACATGGTCATCAACCATCTTACCATTAAGGAAGCTTATAATAGTTAGGAATCACCCTTTACAGTTGTGAACAACCAGTTTCAATATTTTACCATCCCGTACGTAATTTTGCTAACATTGAAATGTCATGAAGTCATACTTAGAGTAAAAATAAACTCTAATAATGAGAATGTAAGACTTTCATTTTTGCTAACACGTAGCGACACCTGAAGCCATACACTAATTTCTGTTAGTAATAATGTTTCCTTTACAGGGAGCGTAGTGGAACCGACATTGAAATCATTGTCTGATTACATCGCTGTCCGCACTGCTGCACTCTTCTGGACTCTGCAAGTGCGAGATGGTGTCTTCCTACCTCGCAGGCCGTAGGTTCAACACAAATTCCTAAAACACTCACAGAGCGTTCTTGCACAACTTTGGAAGGAAGATAGATGAGAACCAGTCACACACGTGTTAGGCGAAAGTGTAAACATGAGTCAACAGAGCCACCTTATGGACAAGTGAAGTAAACAAAACGTTTATCATGACATCCTGGTAATCAGCCTCGTCCTCTTTGTTTCCTTACAGGAAATAAAGACTGTACAAAAAAAACATCACAGTACATGTAAACATACATGCATGTTAGTTGTAAATAAGCTGGAAATCAGTAAAGCTAGACAAAGCGGTAGGCAAGTTTACTTCTATGTCTCCTTAAGCTGGCTTCTCCCACCCCATGTTCCCTGTCTCAAATTGTCCAATGCAGCAATCTCTATCTTCTGGTGTATTTTTGCACGCACTTACGAAAACACCGTGTACATATTACGACGACCCGAATCAAAACGTAGATCGATTACTACGACTTACAGCATCAGCTGCCACGGGGAATACAGGTCGTGCTATTGTCAATCATATCTAACATCGGAGGAACACGTATCATCGAGTAATTTTGGAGGCAGCTGTTTATGAGCCTCGCCTTCCTGCATGCGGAAAATTCCTGCACATATATGTGATAATACGAGGACTGGATTATTTATGCGGTATGATCTCGTACAGATTCGGGATTACTCACGACTGAATAAACGGTTTCAGTTGTATTCTAATGGTCACAATTGCAAATTCGTTTGTGCTCTACCTGTGATTGTAAAGAGAGGGAAGGTGGTTTCTGAGGTTTTCCAACAACCTTCAGACCGACTATGGATGTGAATTTTACAAAAAGCATTTCAAAGCAGTAACGAAAGTAAATGAGATAAATCACTATTCTCCCATTTGAAACTGGTATTGTCGAACGGTTGAACAGGACGATCAAAAACCGGAGGTGGAAGCAATTTAATCTCCAAAGGACATAAAAAGCGGCTAAATATCCTACCGCAAATCATTGACGAGTATGATGACACTACTCACAATTCAGAAGAGCCCTATTGATACCTGTGTTAATTCACTCGTATTAGGATGGTGGATCCACACATACAGAAGTTCAACGCGGGTGATTTAGTACGCATTTCGAAATATAAATCCAAGTTTGAGACGTCCTACATATCAAGTTAATCAACAGAAATATTTAGTTTCCAAGGCGCAGCACAGAAATCCGAGAACACACATCTTCAAAGATAGTACCGAGAAGACACCGCAGTGAATTTATACACAGAGGAATTACAGAAATGTTCTGAAGTAAACGTGATCCTGATAGAGTGAGTCATAAGACATCGAGGGAGCGGGGTACTGACGTAATGATCAAAGCACAACAGTTGGGTGAACGCTCGGAATTCGCTGAGTAATGGAAAACGCAAACGCCAAACCAAGCAGAAGGGTCATATACGTGCTAGGAAACCAGTCAACAGTGGTGGAGGTGAAACTCAAGAATCTACCATTCGAATTTCAAATCCCTTGACATAAATCTTACTGCCCAGATACAAAACTGAAACAGCGCCTAGCTCATGGTCATAAGGGAATTAATGTCCTTGACAACGCATGCAAATTTCACAACATTGCTTACACTACAATCAAAGATCATTGGGTTGCACACCAAATATTAGCTGTTGCAGACAGTCGCGCAGTGAAGTAGAAGAAATAGACCTACGAAATGTTTTAAAAAATGTATTGAATCAGTAGTGGCTGTGGCGAAAGATTCTTTGAAGCAGAAAGGAGGAAGGAAAGACTTGTTAAAATGCCGGAGTTATTGCCAATACCATAGACATCTGGCAGAAAAATTGCGTTTCTAGTCCCTGAATTTGCTAGGCTGTCAGGCATTGGTCCTTTAGTTGCCTGCCGCTGCCGTGGCTCATGTAGTACAGAATGCCCGAAATGCTCAGAAGCAATTAAAAGAAGCTCAGAGGCACAATATGGCTATGGAGATCATCACTATCTTTAAAGGGCTATATTAAAAACCATACGGGAAAGCGTTTGGGATGGAGATAAGGAGACTCCACAATGATAGTGGAAAATAGACCACTAACGAAAATGGATCTGCTAAAACTCATCATAGTACTCAAAACCCCGAGGTTTCACGTGGTGTGTTTATTGCCTGAGGCAATGGGGAAACCCAGAGAATGTGGGTTTCTCAATTTAGATGCTGTTGTGGCATATGGAACTCACTGGGTTCTGCATCATAAAGAGAAACAACGGAATGTCATCTACTACTTGGACTCATTCGGTGATTTAATACCGCCATAAGAATTGTGTCGTTACTTCATCGATGGGAACCATGTGCTGTACAATGTTTTAACGCTACCCAGAGTTGGGTTTATACCTCTATGGACATTTCTGCCTGATGTATCTCCTGACAACTGATTAAAAACGATGGACTCTGAACAGATCAGCGATAAATAAGCTGAGAGGCTCGAATATTCTCCAAGTGAAGAGATGGAGAAGAGTCATGTTAATTAACACGTTCTTGCGAGAACTGTGAGGGTATTACTGTGCACGCCACCCCACCAATCATGCGAGTGCACACAGCCGTTGTGACCGGAGTAGGGGCAAATAGTCTTCTGCTTCACAGAAGAATTCGGTAAGAGTGTGTGACTGACACTTCAGTCAAGAACAGGCAGTTTTGTAGGTTCACAGGCAGCATGGAGCAGATGCAGTTGTATGCCGTCCCACACAGCCGACGACATACCGAGTACCAAATGTAAACGACACATTGCATCCAGCCTCTGTGGCCGAGCGGTCCTAGGCGCTTCAGTTTGGAACCACACGACAGCTACGGTCGCAGGTTCCAATGCTGCCTTGGGCATGGGCGTGTGTGATGTCCTTAGGTTAGTTTAGTTCTAGGGGGCTGATGACCTGCAAATTGTAAGACATTTCCAGGTGCAGATGCAAACTGACGATAGTTTATTGTTTCTCGTAAAGATACGATGTTTTAGCTAACGTTTCTCTTCACTTCTATTTAAGAAACGTTTTTTTACCGTTACTCAGCGGACGGAACTTTCTTTATTGATAACCTGCCAGACGGCACTATAGCCTGGTATTGCGTGTAGTAACATCTTGTTGAAGTCCAGGTATAATACATTATTATTTTTCATCACCACATATTTTTGTAATTAACCATTTTTTTTCATTTTGTGCTACATATTGTCGTCCTGATTTGTAAAAGAGTTATTTAATTCCTTTTGTATTACTTTTTATAATGTCCTTGATTTTACACCATGTACAATTTGTTCTCATTTAGCAGAGTCAGATGTACATTTTACTGATATACAATTGCTTCAACTACGTATTTCGAATAGTTGACTGTCTATCATGCCAAGCAGGTGGCGCCCCATACGCTACCTTTACTTGGCGTCATAATTACTTGGCACACATTTACTTCATTGTTTGTTCTTACAATTAGCTTACTCTATGATTTCTGCTGTTTCATTTGAGCATTTGAGCTGATAATGGATACTTATAATTTTAACGTAATATAAGTAACCTAATACCTCTTCATTTATATACTTCAATTCACTGTTGTAATGTGGTGGTTATTAGAGATATCTATTTCGTAGCACGTTTAAAATGTTGTAGATGACCTTATTCCTTCAGAAGAAGATACCTTTTGTGGTATCGAAACATGCTGAATGGTTAGTAAAATAAACTTCATGGTACCAACTGGCTACATTCATCCTTTATTGAAAGTTTATCTATTGCTGCTGATATCAGAAACGTTAAAAATTGTGATGGACCAGACTGTTACTTAACTATTGCTTGTATATGTTGTACACTTTGTGCTTGTCCATTGGCTCTTGTGCAAACACTTCAAGACCTAAACATCTTTGACACGTTTTTAGTTAACAGCGTCTCAATCTTGCTGTTCACAGCACTGGACCTCGCTGCAGTTCCAGAACCGCTCTGACGTCAATATCGTCTCTGAATGGCAACGTCATATTATCATTGGACTCAAGTTATTCAAAAGTACGAAAATATTTCGACAGGTGTTGCAAGTAAGTAATTCCAAACTGTGCTCTAGAGTTAGGAGCCTATTTACATACTGGCGGCGTCAACGGCATGGCGGGATTAATCACACTCTCCTCTAAGCTATACATTTACATTCGACGCAAATTTGTGAAATTTTACTGCCACAGCAGTTTGATATTTCAAAAGGGGGCGTGGAAAGAGAGTGCGAGAGGGGAGGTGAGGGGAAATCGGACGCCGGCTTTGTGCGGAAGCTGCGCGGATTCATTTGAATACTAAAAGCGGTCCTCGGGGCCGACATTCGATAGCGCGCCTGCTGCAATTCAGCGGGGATGCTATTGTTCCGGCAGAGTAAACAGCAACTGTCGGCTGGTTACGGCGTGACAATAGGCGCGGCCCGTCCACTCCAGTGGCGCTCTCTACGCGTGTGCGTGTGCGTGTGTGTTTGTGTGTGTTTGTGTGTGTGTGTGTGTGCGTGAGCCGCCGCGGGCGTCGAGAGGGTGTCCGCAGCCGCTGCGCCCCTACCGTCTGAGCTGTGGCAGTCTGTTTACACGGGTAGCCGCTCTGTGGCGAGAATTCCGCCGTAAAGAAACTGGACGCTACCTCGCAACGTTGGAGTAACCGGACGGTGCCTTGTGATACGTAAATACGAAGCATCTTAACGTAATGTGCTGTGGGTGTTGTACGTAGATGGACATTCATAGCGGTGGAAATGTCCAACAACACTGGCCATTAACATTGCTACCCCCAAGAAGAAATGCAGATGATAAAAGGGTATTCATTGGACAGATATATTACAGTAGAACTGACATGTGATTACATTTTCACGCAACTTGGGTGGACAGATCCGGAGAAATTGGTACCCAGAACAACCACATCTGGCCGTAAGAGCGGCCTTGATACGCCTGAGCATTGAGTCAAACAGAGCTTGGATGGCGTGTACAGGTACAGCTGTCCATGCAGCTTCAACACGATACCACAGTTCATGAGGAGTAGTGACTGGCGTATTGTGACGAGCCAGTTACTCGGCCACCATTGACCAGACGATTTCAGTTGGTGAGAGATCTGGAGAGTGTGCTGGCCAGGGCAGCAGTCGAACATTTTCTGTATCTAGAAAGGCCCGTACAGGACCTGCAACATGCGGTCGTGCATTATCCTGCTGAAATGTAGGGTTTCGCAGGGATCGAATTAAGGGTAGAGCCACGGGTCGTAACACATCTGAATGTAACGTCCACTGTTCAAAGTGCCGTCAATGCGAACAAGAGGTGACCGAGACGTGTAACCAATGGCACCCCATACCATCACGCCGTGTGATACGCCAGTACGGCGATGATGAATACACGCTTCCAATGTGCGTTCACCGCGATGTCGCCAAACACGTATGCGACCATCGTGATCCGAAAAAATGACGTTTTGCCATTCGTGCACCCAGGTTGGTCGTTGAGTAAACCATCGCAGGGGCTCCTGTCTGTGATGCAGCGTCAAGGGTAACCGCAGCCGTGGTCTCCGAGCTGATAGTTCATGCTGCTGCAAGCGTCGTCGAACTGTTCGTGCAGATGGTTGTTGTCTTGCAAATGTTCCCATCTGTTGAATCAGGGATCGAGACGTGGCTGCACGATCCGTTACAGAAATGCGGATAAGATGCCTGTCATCTCGACTGCTAGTGATACGAGGCCGTTGGGATCCAGCACGGCGTTCCGTACTACCCTCCTGAACCCACCGATTCCATATTCTGCAAACAGTCATTGGATCTCGACCAAAGCGAGCAGCAATGTCGCGATACGATAAACTTCAATCGCTATAGGCTACAATCCGACCTTTATGAAAGTCGGAAACGTGATGGTACGCATTTCTCCTCCTTACACGAGGCATCACAGCAACGTTTCACCAGGCAACGCCGGTCAACTGCTGTTTGTGTATGAGAAATCGATTGAAAACTTCCCTCATGTCAGCACTTGAAGGTGTCGCCACCGGCTCCAACCTTGTGTGAATGCCCTGAAAAGCTAATCATTTGCATAACACAGCATCTTCTTCCTGTCGGTTAAATTTCGAGTCTGTAGCACGTCATCATCGTGGTGTAGCAATTTTAGTGGCCAGTAGTGTAATTAGCGTACTATTCCCGCGACAAGAAGTTCCAGCAGCTTAGCCGTCGATTTTACAGGCTCGTCTAGCAACACTGGCCCACGTATCACGCTATCAATAAAACCGCTGACGTTTACCGCCGCGACTGCGTTACTCGTGTTGTGTGTCAGCAGTAGGCTCACTACGTCCTTACCGTGCCCCTCACCTGTGTCATAGCGATCATTTCAGAGAGCAGAAAGAACAAAAGTTTTCATCATTTGTACATATGACTGGTACTACGACTGATACGATACGCATAATTAAAGTTATTTCAGTAATGCAGTAATGGAAACCACCACCGACACCATCTTGTGAACCGCCAACCATTAAGAGAGTTACTCCTAAAAATTTTGCCACCGCTTCAAAGAAATAAAGTTACCCAACTAATTTCGTGTTTGTTTGCTGATATACATCTGCATTCCCAGTAGACGCTGAAATCCCCCAGCCACAGTACGGCAGCACGCCGCTAAAGGAGCCAAAACAAAATCGTGCGTCGCACCATCACTTCTACGTCTGCTGAACTATATGAAGACAAACATAAATTTGTTACAAACTACGACGTGCACACACTTAATTGAACAGGTAAAAGCCACTAAAATATAGTAATAACGTCGTGTGACGAGGGCCTCCCGTCGGGTAGACCGCTCGCCTGGTGCAAGTCTTTCGATTTGACGCCACTTCGGCGACTTGCGCGTCGATGGGAGGAAATGATGATGACTAAGACAACACAACACCCAGTTCCTGAGCGGAGAAAATCTCCGACCCAGCAGGGAATCGAACCCGGGCCCTTAGGATTCACACTCTGTCTCGCTGACCACTCAGCTACCGGCGGCGGACAAAGACACAGATTCGGCTTATGACATTTTCGATATATCTCACATCATTGACGATGATGTGGCGCAGACGTAGCGAAATTCTGCATGACCCGATGAAGTTTCGCAACATAGATGCTGTCGATGAGCATCTGAATGGCTGTTTTCAGCTCAGCAGTGGTTGCGTTCGGTTTGTTTTGTTTTGCTTTAGAGCGTAAAGAAAGAGAAACAACTGATGTCATACGCGCCAAGTAAAAGCTATAGAACACGAAGACAGAGAGGAGTTAAAAACGACTATACGACGGTCCCAACTGACATAATAGAAGACAGCTAAAAACAGGCACGTGGAAAAAAGGGATAAAAAAGAGACCGTACGGAAACGGAGGTCGTTTTATGGTTGTTGCTGTACACCTTCCCTTTAATATAGCCCCACGAAAAGGAGTCTGATGTCTTCAGATCCGGAGAATATGGTGGCCAATCGTGGCACATGCCAGTGGTCTCTGCGAACGACAGAGCCGTAATACGGTCCCCGAAGTGCTCCACCAGGACATCAAACACACTCCTGCTTCGATGGGGTCGAGCTCCGTCTTGGCATGAACCACATCTTGTCGAAATCAGGGTCAATATGGATAATAGGGTGAAATCATCTTCCAAAACCTGCACGTACCATTCGGTAGTCACTGCGCCATCAAGGAATGTCGCACCGATCATTCCGTGACTGGATATTGCACACCACACAGTCACACTTCGACGGTGAAGAGACTTCTCGATCACGAAATCCGAATTCTCAGCCCCCCCAAACGTGCCAGTTGTGCTTATTGATGAACCCGTCCAAATGAGAGTGGTCTTCGTCCCTAAACCAAACCATGTATGCGCATACCAATTCACATCATGCCCTGAGGCCAACAGTGCAGTTTTAATGTCCTAACGGATACCGTGCAGACGTTATGACGATTTTATATCATGTAGTCCAATAATTGTCAACCCGCACATCTGCATCTAAATGGATACTCTGCAAATCACATTTAAGCGCCTCGCAGAGAGTTCATCGAAACACCGTCACACTAGTTCTCTATCATTCCACTCCCGAATAGCCCGATGAAAAAACGAACCCTATATGTTTCCGTGCGAGCTCTGATTTCTCTTATTTTATTATGATGGTCGTTTCTCTCTGTGCAGGTCGCCGTCAACAAAATGTTTTCGCACCTGCAGTCGCCGTTTTGCTGTCATTTTATTGTACTGCGACCAGTTTGGGTGATTCAGTACACCATCTTGAGTAACAGAAACTGGTCGTAATATAATAAACTAACAGCAAAACACGGCAGCAGGTGTTTAGTTTTATGACGTAATTGAACTGCGGAAGTCGGGCAGACCATCACTCGCAACGACGGACGTACATCCACTTTATTAGTTGGCTGATTTTTCGAGACTATAGTTATAACATGTTGTCTTTTCTGTTTTACAGCATCTCTAAATTGGATACTTATAGCTTTTTCTATCCCTCTTCTTTGCTATTGTACCAGTACATTGTAAGAATACAGGCGTAGGACATATTGCTTAGTAGCGGGATTCATATCCACTGGATGCATTTATTCTTGACATTGTGGACCCTAACACACGTTCATGGTTAAATTTCTTGCTCGGCATCATTCAGGGCGGCAAAAATGAAACTGGGCCTACAAAATATTTTAAGCAGCTTAATGCAGGCAACCAATCACGCATTATCTGCACCCGAGGTCGATGATGAATGTTGGGTCGCCTATCTTACGGTCAATGAAAAATCTTTGGGCAAGTTTCGTTTTTCCCACGCTGTTCGTTATTATTGATAAGAAAATTTGAAATAAGAATAATTTATGGTTTTAGTCCAACTCTCGCAGATTCACTCTAGATATCGTAATTCTGTCCTAACAACTAAAATATATATTTTTAGTAGCTACCACAAATTAGACACCATAACTAAAAGATACGATTTTAGTGGCTACGACAAATTAGTTGACGTGGGTTTGCTACTCTGAATAAATCACATGTGGCCGCAAATGTTGTGAATATCCTAAGTTTGCCCAGGAGTCAGTATGTGGGCGCTACAGTCGTGCAATTCCATGAGAATACCAATTACCTCCAGTAAGAAAAGGTCTGTCTGTAACAATACGCGATACTTCAATTCTTGATGCTGTCGAAAATTTAAAAAAAAAAACCAGAAACGAATCTTTACCAGCGTTCTCGTCACTAGATTCTGCGCCTATCAATTGCAGTCTGCGAAATCACTTCGGGGGCTCACTCCTCTAGTGCAAGCAGGAGCCTCGCTTTCGGAACTCAGGCCGTCCGTCCATCTGTATCGCTACACCGCCCAGACTTGATGGTAGCCGTGCTAGAGCTCAAGACAGTAGAGCGAGAGCTCACGCAGTACGTTTATAATATTGACATGTCTTATCAGTAGGACTGTCACAGTCTAAAAGTAATGTAATTACCTGACGTTGTTAGAAGGACAGCGATCTCTACAACAATGCAAAGAATCTATCAAAATAGAAGTTGTATTGTCCACACCGCAGTTGATAAACATCCTGATCACTTTTTCACTGGAGTTGCATTGCCATCTTCAGATTATCAGAAATGGGAATCATAAAAATCATTAAAAGTGCCACATAGTCATCTGGTCATTGAAAACATGGAGGCAAACTGAAAAATTAAAAGTATTGTATTGAGAAAAGCGCTAACAAATTTTACTGTGACTCCAACGTCGTAGACTAAAATAGAATGAGGGCCTAATGCCCCTCTCACGCCTTTACCTCTCCTAAAGCAAAACTAATCCCCATGTAACATCCTCCACTTGCGTTCTTCTATATATTATTCTTATCAGCTTCTTGGATCCATGAGGTGGTAAGCCGATTGTGCCAAAATTCTCGCATTTCTCGCCCCTTGCTATCTCACGAATTGTGTGAAGTTTCTCCGAAAGTCTGAGGGTATATCGCCTTCTACACACCAACGTCAATAGTCGTTTTATTACCACTTCCGCCAATGATTTTAGAAATTCCTATGGCATGTTATGCATACATTTGGCCTTATTTGATGTTGAAAAGACTTCCCGGAGGCAGCATGTAAGGCATTCTCGGTTAGTCCGACAAACAGGTTCCAGGCCCTGTATGTGGCTGACACAGTCGCAAAGCCAGATGCAGTCGCTTCTCCTGTTTGAGAGGTACCTCTCAGCCTGCAAGATCTGGGCAATCACAGAGGGTGGGATTATTGACAGTTGGAAGCTCCAAGGTTAGGCGCGTTATGTATCCCTTCAGGGACGGACTGCCAAGAAGGGGAAGAAAGACAATATGCACTCTGTGTGCATACCGGGTGGAGTCATTCCAGACTTGGAATGGGTCCCTCCGGATGCCTTGAACATCTCAGGATACATCCAGCTGCAGATGGTGGCTCACATTGGTACCAATCGTAAGAGATTCCCTCTGGTTTCGAGCGGCAAACAGAACTTCTAAGGCTGCCAATCTTGCTTGAGAGATGAAAGCAGAGCTCATCATTTGCAGGACCGATTGCGGACCTCTGGTACAGAGCCGACTGGAGGGTCTGAATCAGAGGCTCAGACGGATCTGCGACCGTGCGGGCCTCAGCTTCCTCGACTTCAGCCATAGGGTGGTTGGGTTTCAGATTCCGCTGAATGGCTCGGGAGCCCACTACACGCAGTAGTCGGCTACATGGGGAGCAAGGGCTTTGTGGCGTGGACTGGGAGGTTTATTAGGTTTGAGGGTCTCGGGAAAACACAAAGAGAGCTTGAGTTTCCAAGCGTGCAGGCCGAACACAGAAAGAATACAGATACAGGAACCATCGGTATAACAGCTGTAAATAGTCGTAGTTGTGTTGGGAAAATATCAAAGCTCCAAGCGCTAGTAGAAAGCACTGATGCCCAAATCATTATAGGCACCAAAAGCTGGCTAAGGCCGGAAACAAATTAAGCCGAATTTTTGCGAAAAATCTAACGACGTTCCGAAAGGGTAGGTTAAACGCAGTTGGAGGTTGCGTGTTTGGGCTGTTAGAGGTAGTTTAACATTTCGAGGTATTGAAATAGATAGTTCGTGTGTTACCGTGGGCAAAGGACATCCTTGGCAACCGGAAAAAATAATAACTCTATCCTTTTACCGTCCTCTCAAATCAGATGAAACAAATGCTGAAAGATTCAGACGAATCTACGACCCAACTCATACAATTACATTTGGTGGTGACTTTAATTCACCCTCGATGTGTTGGAGAAAATACATGTTTTAATTCAGAGGTACGCATAAAACAACATCCGAAATCATGCTAAATGCATTCTCTGGCAATTATTTCGAGCAGCTAGTTCATGAGTAGCTACTTCATGAGACTCAGATGGAAACCCAGATCTAAGCGAAGAAGGGACAGCAGAATGGTGGAAGGAGTATATAGAGGGTCTATACGGGGGCGATGTTCTTGAGGACAATATTATGGAAATGGAAGGGGAGGTAGATGAAGAAGAAATGGGCGATATTATACTGCGTGAAGAGTTTGACACAGCACTGAAAGACATAGGTCGAAAGAGGCCCCAGGAGTAAACAACATTCCATTAGAACTACTGACAGCCTTGGGAGAGCCAGGCCTAACAAAACTCTGCCATCTGGTGAGCAAGATGTATGAGACAGGCGAAATTAACCTCAGACTTCAAGAAGAATATAGTAATTCCAATCCCAAAGAAAGCAGGTGTTAACAGATGTGAAAATTACCGAACTATCAGTTTAATAAGTGACAGCTGCAAAATACTAACGCAAATTCTTTGTAGACGAATGGAAAAACTGGTAGAAGCCGACCTCGGGGAAGATCAGTTTGGATTCCGTAGAAGTGTTGGAACACGTGAGACAATACTGACCCTACGACGTAACTTAGAAAGTAGATTAAGGATAGGCAAACACACGTTTCTAGCATTTGTAGACATAGAGAAAGCTTTTGACAATGTTCACCGGAATACTCTCTTTCAAATTCTGAAGGTGGCAGGGGTAAAATACAGGGAGCGTAAGGCTATTTACAAATTGTACAGAAGCCAGGCGAGAGTTTTAATAGTCGAGGGTCACAAAAGGAGACAGTAGTTGAGAAAGGAGTGAGACAGGTTTGTAGCCTATCACCGATGTTATTCAATCTGTATACTGAACAAGCAGTAAAGGAAACAACAGAAAAAACTGGAGTAGGAGTTAAAACCCATGGAGAAGAAATAAAAACTCTGAGATTTGCCGACGGCATTGTAATTCTGTCAGAGACAGCAAAGGACTTGGAAGAGCAGCTGAACGGAATGGACAGTGTCTTGAAGGGAGGATATAAGATGAACATCAACAAAAGCAAAACGATGATAATGGAATGTAGTCGAATTATATCGGGTGATGCTGAGGGAATTAGATTAGGAAATGAGAGACTTAAAATAGTAAAGGAGTCTTGCTATTTGGAGAGTAAAATAACTGATGATGGTCGAAGTAGAGAGGATATAAAATGGAGATGGCAATGGCAAGGAAGCATCAGGAAGTCGTTTCTGAAAGTATTTGTATGGGGTGTAGCCATGTATGGGAGTCAAACATGGACGATAAATAGTTTGGACAAAAAGAAAATAGAAGCTTTCGAAATGTGGTGCTACAGAAGAATGCTGAAGATTACATGGGTACATCACATAACTAATGAGGAGGTATTGAACAGAACTGGGGAGAAGAGGAGTTTGTGGCACAACCTGACTAGGAGAAGGGATCGGTTGGTAGGACATGTTTTGAGGCATCAAAGGATCACCAATTTGTTACTGGAGGGCAGCGTGGAGGGTAAAAATCGTAGAGGGAGACCAAGAGATGAATGCACTAAGCAGATTGAGAAGGATGTAGGCTGCAGTAGGTACTGGGAGCTGAAGAAGCTTGCACAGGATAGAGTAGAATGGAGAGCTGCATCAAACCAGTCTCAGGACTGAAGACCACAACAACAACAACAGTTCATGAGACCACGCAAATAGTAAGCGGTTGTGAAAACACACTTGTCCTCTTAGGAACAAAGAATCCTGAGCTAATAGAAAGCATCAAAACGGATACTGGGATTAGTGAGCACAGGATTGTCATAGCGAGATTGATTATTGAATATAAAAGAAATATATACCTGTTAAAAAAATCAGATAAAAATTCACTTGACCCTTTCCTGAGAGACAATCTCCACTCATTCCACATTAATAATATAAGTGTAGACCAGATGTGGCTTGATTTCAAATAAATAGTATTGGCAGCAATGAGAACTTTATTCCAAATAAATTAACAAACGACAGAGCTGACCCTTTTTGGTACACAAAATGGGTCAGAACACTGTTGCCCAAACAATGAAAAAACATGCAAAACTCAAACGGACCTAACATCTCCCAGATTGTCGATCTTTCGCAGAAGCTCAAAATTTAGTGCGGACTTCAATGTAACATGCTTATAACAGTTTACACAACGTGTTTCTTTGTGTAGAATTCTAGGAGATAATCTAAAGAGATTCTGGTCGGATGTGAAATATGCTAGCGGCAAGATTCAATCAGTTCTTTCTCTGCGCGATAGCAATGTAAATACTATAGACGGCAGTGCTCACAAATCAGAGTTACTAAACACAGGCTTCTGAAATTCCTTCACCAAAGAAGACGAAGTAGATATTCCAGAATTCGAAACAAGTAGAGCTGTCAACATATGTACCGTAGAACTAGATATCCTCGAAGCAGTGAAGCAGCTTAAATCACTTAACAAAAGCAAGTCTTCCCGTCCAGACTGTATACGAATTAGGTTCCTTTCAGAGTAAGCTGATACATTAGCTCCATACTTGACAATCATTTATTACTGTACATTCGACGAAAGCTCCGTACCCAAAGACTGAAGAGTTGCCCAGGTCTCACCAATATTCAAGAAGGTTTGTAGAAGTAATACAATCAATCATAGGCCCATGTCATTAATGTCCATATGCAGCAGGATTATGGAACATATATTGTGTTCAAACATTATGAATTACCTCAAGAGAACGGTATATTGACACTCGGTCAACAATGATTTAGAAAACATCATTGTTGTCAAACACAACTAGCTCTTTATTCGCTTGAATTGTTGAGTGTTATTGACAAGGGATTTCAATCTGATTCCGTATTTCTAGATTTCCCACTCCATCAACAATGATTTAGAAAACATCGTTGTTGTCAAACACAACTAGCTCTTTATTCGCTTGAATTGTTGAGTGTTATTGACAAGGGATTTCACTCTGATCCATATTTCTAGATTTCCAGAAAGCTTTTGACACTATCTACCACACAAGCGGTTTGTAGTGAAATTGCGTACATATGGAATATCGTCTCAGTTATGCGACTAGATTCGTGATTTCCTGTCAGAGAGGCCCGTATTTACAGATTTCCAGAAAGCTTTTGATACTGTACCACACAAGCGGTTTGTAGTGAAATCGCGTTCTTAATGGAATATCGTCTCAGTTATGTGACTAGATAAGTGATTTCCTGTCAGAGATGTCACAGTTTTTAATAACTGACAGGGAGTCAGCGAGCAAAACAGATCTGATTTCTGAAGTTCCCCAACGTAGAGTTATAAGCCCTTTGCTGTTCCTTGTATATATAAATGATTTACAAGACATCTGAGCAGCCGTCTTAGGCTGTTCGCAGATGATGCTGACTTTTATCGACTAGTAATGTCATCAGAAGATCAAAAGAAATATCAAAAAGATTTAGAAAAGATATCTGTAACGTGCAAATATTGGCAATTGACCCTTAATAATAAAAAGGGTGAGGTCATCCACATGAGTGCTAAAAGGAATCCCTTAAAATTCGGTTACACGTTAAATTAGTCAAATCTAAAGGCCGTACATTGAACTAAATACCTAGTAATTAAGAACTTGGAAGGAACACACAGAAAATGTCATAGACTGCGTTTTATTGGCAGGACACTTAGGAAATGTAAGAGGTCTACTAAAGGGATTGACTACACTAATCTTTTCTGTACTCTTTTAGAATACTGCTTACTGGATAGGATTGACGGAGTACATCGAGAAAGTTCAAAGAAGGGCAGCACGTTTTGTATTATCGGGAAATAGGGAGACAGTGCCACGGACATGATACAGGATTTGGGATGAACACCATTAAAACAAAGGCGTTTTTCTTTGAAGAGGAATCTTCTCACGAAATTTCAGTCAGCGAATTCTCCCTCGGAATGGGAAAATGTTTTGTTGACGCCGACCTACATTGGAAGAAACTATCCTCCTTAAAAAATAAGGGAAAATCAGAGCGCGTAGAGAAAGACATTGGTGTTTGTTTTTTCCGCGCGCTGTACCAGAATGGAATAATAGAGAATTTTTGTGAAGCTGGTTCGATGAACCCTCTGCCAGGTGATTTGCAGAGTATCTATGTAGATGTAGACTACCACGTTATCTATACTCTCACAGAGTTTCATGCGTATCTCTTCATTCCTCAGCATTTCCATACACCACTTCCTTGCACACAAATTCTTCCTGACTAGTCTCTTAAACTTCACGCTATTCTCCACCATTACTAAATTACGATCTGAATTTATATCTGTTCCTCGGTACATCTTACAATCCAATATCTGATTTCGGATTCTCTGTCCAACCATTATGTAATCTAACAAATTTTCCCCTGTCTCCCTGCCTTTTACAAGTATACCTCTTTCTCTTGTGTTTCTTCGACAGACTACTCTCCGTTAATAATGAAGTTTATTGAAGAACCCAGTTAGTGTCTCTCTTTTACCATCGCTACTACGAAGCCCGTACTGGCCCAAAATCCTCTCTTCTACATCTTCCCCTTTAAATATGGTATCCCGGCTGAGACACAAAGTTGACATATGCTCACTATTTTTTATTTAGTTAAATTTGACATATTTCGTGACAGTACCTTTTCTGTTAGATGTTTACAAGGCGATATTGCTCTTGGCTTCAGTTGTCTAGTGGAAGTATGATTCCACATCATCTGACAAAGTGTTGTTCTTTTCTGCCCAAGTGTAAAACACTTAAATTAAATGAATCACAATTACTTTTATCTACTGGAGGGTGTACTGATAATTTTATCTTTATCAATATCATCATTATTTTCCTCTTGAAATTAATTCAATAAGTAACAACTAATGACCTCTTGTGATAGCTTAGGTTTGGAACTGTCATGTTTGGGTTTATGATAGTCACATCCATTGGCCCTTTCATCATGCTCACCTTCTGCCTCAACCTTGCGGACCTTCAAGGGGGCGTCTACTCGTTTTTTTATTTCCTGAATTACAACTTGTTCCTGCTTGAACTGCTGATTGTGGTTCTGCCAATGTCTCTGATCAACATTTCTGTTCCCATTCCTATGCCAAACATTACCTGATTGTTGGTAGTTTCTGTTGTACTGATCTCTAGCAAAATTTCTGTGATTTTGATCCCTATAGTGTTCTCTATTTTGTTGATTATTTCCGTGAAAATGTTGATCTTGTTTTGGACGAAAATTATGTTCCTTCTTTTGAAAATTGATATATCCCCATGAATTTTGACTGACACGATGATATTTGTTTTGTTCCCTTTTTTGAAAGCTGTCATTTCCCCAATTTTGACCATTATCTTTCTGAGTAAACCCACTGTGTGTTCTTGTTGTTACCCTATCCAACTTTTCAATGTAATTGAGAAACTGCTCAACATTACTATCAGGACAATGAACTAAACTCAACTGTATTGCTGATAGCAATCTTCTCTTTAAGGTATCAGTTTTGGTCAAGTCATCCAAAGGTTTTGTTAAATGAATACGTTTTTGAAGTTCACTTTTGCAAAATTGTTTCATGTTCCCATCTGATTCTCTATAGTTTCTCCCATTCAAAAATTCACTTTTGCTTCTAGTTTGTTTAAGATCATCCCAAAAATTTTCCAGAAATTTTGATTCAAATTCTGAAAAGGTCCTCCCCAAAGTTACAATCTGGTTTGCCCATGCCAAAGCTTCCCCTTCCAGGAATTTTTTCACAAATTTAGTTTTCGTATCATCTGGTGAGTGAGGTAAAAAACAATCCTTACAATACTGTATAAAATAAGCGGGATGTAAGGGTCCATCTACCGAAATAGTGCTTCACTGGAATATTAGATACAAGATTGCAAGTGTTGACATTGTGATTTTTGCTTTGAAATTCAATGTCAAAACTTTCAATTCTTTCGCCAAGTTCTTTGACAGATTTTTTGTTTTCTAAATCATTGCACTCTACTTTTTTTCTAGAGTAACCAAACGATTGTCAGTTTCTTGTTGTACGTTTTTTACTAAAACTTTTGTGTTCTCATCCAAATTTTTAATTTCCCCTTTTATGTCATTAAAATCAATTAAATTTCTTTCCCTATCTGTCAGTAACTCATTTTTACAGTATTAATTTCATTGCTCAATTTAGCATCAATTTCATTTACTTTTGCTTCCACAGATTCAATTTTTTCCTCAACACTGCCAACTCTGTTCGAAAGATCACCCACTTGGGTATTGACTGCTTGGACTTGCAAGAAAATGTTATCAATTTTTTCATCCCAGTAAGTCTTATTGTCGTCAACTGATTGTTTAATCTCTTTCGTGAAATTTACAAGAAAACTTTTTAAATCAGATTGATCGGTTCTTTCTGTTTCATTTGACCTGTCCTGATTTTCGAAGTCTATTAAATTACTACTTTCTACTTTAGGCACAATACTCTCGAAAATCTCATAAGTCATTGTGAAGAAAAAAAATTATACACAACAATACGAATCAAGATAAAAATATTGTTTTAACAAAATACGAGGGTTTCGTGACTTATCTGGAACACTCTTCTACTGTTGCAAATCCACGTTTTCCATCCATGTGATTGTTGCCAAAATTCTTGAAATTATTTCTTCTGTCATGAACTACATATTTTGCTGAAACATTACTTCTCCAGAACTCTTACTTCCCGATGAACACAAATACTGTAACACACATTGTGAAAAAACTGATATTAACACACAAAAATTGTCTTCCTCGTAGCACTGTTGAAGATCTCGTGAACACAATATCCCGGCCACAGTCCCCACTTGAAATATGGTATCCGGGCTGAGCCCCCAGTTGAAATATGGTTTCCCGGCTGAGTCACAAAGTTGAAATATGCTCACAATTTTTTATTTACTTAAATTTGGCATATTTCGTGACAGTTCCTTTTCCGTTAGATGTTTACAAGGCGATATTGGTCTTGGCTTCATTTGTCTAGTGGAAGTATGATTCCACAATGCATCTTTGTCGGCTGCAGAAATGACCTGGTTCAATGTGTTTGCCTCATTTTTGGTGCTTCAAATACCATTTCTTCGAATGTAGTTTCTTCTTAAAGTTTATATAAAAAATAGTAACATAATACAAACTTATTTATGACGGCGACCTGCACATTGTTCTACCATCAACCCACACCAAGAGTTAACTGCCGACTGACTATAGTCAAAGACGACTCCAGTGTCAAAGACATTTTTCACAACACACAAGCTTCCACTTGTAATCAGTCTCTTTGCTATTCTTCGACACATTTACTAATAGTAAGCAATATGCTTTCACTCTCAAAAATATAAGTAAATTAAAACATAATAAGGCAAATTGTAATAAAAAAATTCTGACAAAAAATATAAGAAAACATTTGCAATTTGGTATCGACAAATCCGGTAGAAAATAACACTTCTCCCAGATCCATTACAACTGCTCCCCAGGGCTTTTGTTGTTATGGACATATACAACTAAATCCCGACCACTCTTAGTAATGGATCTGTATTACACAATTAGTACATTAATGATGCAGTCTGATAACCTCTTCCAAATTTGGACTCTTTGAATCTGTGGATTTGTTACTGGCTGTTGTTGCAATGATTCTTCCCCATCAATCTCATACACAAAAAATTCAAGTAAAGAAATTATTTGACACGACAAATATACATGGTATGAAACATACATGAGAAATATTCTAACATACAGCATACAGACTGAAAATAATAGAAAGGAAAAACTCATTTCCTAGAATAAGATTTAAATTTTTTTTATATTAATGTTAATTTCATTATGCTTACATATTGTACAGTAAAAATGATACTGGACATATATAGTGTAGTGTTTTTTTCTATATATTTGCCTTTTATATATTCTTACTTCTGATTTTCTTTTTTGATTTTTTTTAGTCATGTTTTTTGTATATTTTTTGCTTATGCTTTTCTTTTAAAAAATTTTTTTTTACTTATTTTACTCATGTTTTTTTTTATTTTGTATTTTTTTGTTGCTTATGATTTTCTTCTTTTAGTACAGCTAAAGATACATAAGTATTATCTGAATTTTTTGCAATTATTTATGTACACTTGCCTCTCTACTATAATATTACTAGAAGTCACATTCTTGTGAAGAGTACTTTCGCTCCCCACAACATCAGTATAAACAACAATAAATTGCTCATATATCATGAGGCTTTATCTAAAATTGTTTTTGAAACTTATACCTTTGCATGCATCTCCTCGCATGCATGCCTTCACCCACAGGGAAGACTTAGCTTCCAAAAATTAGAAAAATTCAGAAATGCTCACTAGGGAGACGTCTTTTTGTAAAAAAGTAAAAGTAAATCTTTCTCTCATTCTTTGTTACAACGGTGTTTTTTCATCAGTTTCAATTAACATGTGACTTCAAATTATTATTTTATACATGCAAATATACATACTTGGTTGTACAGGTAGTTTTGTTCTAACAAGCATATTCCAGTGGAGCACTTTTGTTTTAGATGATAATAGGTTATTTAAATTCTGAAATTATGATTTCTGTTTATATAGTTTCAAAGAGACAACATTCCTGAGACCAAATAATTTCTTTGACTTAGGATACACCAAACGATAAGCATTAGGGTGTGGATTTTCTATTACTTCAAAAGGTCCAATATAGATATCAAAGAATTTTTTAATTTCTGAATTTAACATTTTTGATTTTTCATGAGATTTGACCAGAACAAGATCCCCAATTTTGAAAGTGGTTAATTTTACCCTATTGTTATGTCTTTTATTTCTCTTTTCCCCTTGTTTCCTCATAGTTTCCCTGACAATATCTTCTCTCTCTTGCATAGTTAAAGGTGTACATTTAGGAAATTCAATAAGTTCTGATATAAGATTTGGAGGTCTAATATTAATTATAATCTCATATGGTGAAAATCCTGTGGAACTGTGTTGTAGGCTATTCATAATATCTTCATAATTTCGAATGTGCTCAAACCAGGTTGGATGTTTATGGCTACAATAGGTTCTACAAACCCTCCCAATTTCCCTCACATATCTTCTGCAGGATTGGTGGATGGAGAATAAACAGATATAAGTATATGCTTCAATTCTGATCTTTCAATAAACTTTTTCCAAATTTTAGAGGTGAACTGTGAACCATTATCTGATAATATAGCTTTTGGTTTACCCACCTGTGCGAAATAATCTCTTTCAATTTTTATTATAATTTCATGGCTGGTAGCTTTTTTCACTGGATATAGTTTAATTAATTTTGAAAATACATCTACCATAACAAATATGTAACTGTGACCACCTTTACTCTTTGGTAACATTCCATATAAGTCCACTGCGATAAGATCTAAAGGTTTTTCCGGAATAATGTTTTGCATCTCTCCACCACATCTTTGATTGCTCACTTTAACTCTCTGACATTTGTCATAGGTTGCCAATTCTTTTCTTACCTTCTTTCCAATATTGTAAAAATAAACATTTTCTTGTATCTTTTGAACGCACTTCTGTATCCCACAATGACCAAAACTTTCATGTATGTAAATGATCAGCTTATCAGCATCTGCCTCTGGCCAACATAGTTTCCAATTATCAGAATCTACATCTGTTCTCTGAAATAAAAACCCCTTATGTAATTTGTAAAATTTATCAAGTTTCTCATACCCCTTCTTGCCTAAACATTCTTTAATTAATTTCCAACTCTGATCCAAATTTTGATTTTTTCTAATTTTGTTACACATGGCTCTAATTGTTTTCTCATTTTCCACACCTTTCAAGTATCTAATTTCAAATTGTTTTTCCTCCTCTTGTTCAAAAATCTCCTTTTCTCCCCCAATTGGTATCCTTGAAAGTGAATCAGCTACTACATTCTCAGAACCTTTTATGTATTTAATTTCAAATTCAAACTGTTGCAGAAATATTGCCAATCTGGTCAACCTACTGTGGTATAATTTGTACTCTTGTAAGTAACTCAAAGCTTTGTGATCTGAAAATACTATGGTTTTATGTCCAATAAGGTAAATTCTAAATTTTGTAAAAGCCCAATGAATTGCCAAAAGTTCTTTCTCTGTGACTGTATAATTTTTTTCATGCTTGAGCAACATTCTGCTTGCAAATGCTATGGTACAATGTATCTTCATTCTCTACTCTTTCTTGAAATAACTCTGCTCCAACCCCCATAATTACTGCTATCAGAGTTCAAACAAAATGATAAATTGAAATCAGGTCTGTGTAATAAGTGTTGCTTCCTCAACTCTTGCTTAATTTTATCAAACTCTTCCTGACATCTTTTATCCCAAACCCAAACAGTGTTTTTCTTAAGTAACTGACTTAAACATGGTGCATTCAGACTCTGATCACTTATATGTTTTCGGTAATAACCGCATAACCAAAAGAACGATTTTAATTGTTTTTTAGTCTTAGGAATAGGAATTTATGAAATTGCTATAATTTTTTCTGGATCTGCCAAAATTTCCTTGTCTATGACAACATGACCCAAAAATTTTAATTCAGAAACTGCAAACTTACATTTCTCTAACTTCAATGTCATCTCCCCTTTTCCAAGTTTTTCACAAACCGACTTCAAAATCGAAAAATGTTCCTCCCAATTTTGCCCTGTAACCAAAATGTCATCTACATAAATTATCAGTTTAGACGCAACTTCTTGCCCCAGTACATGATCCAAAGCTCTTATAAATTCAGAAACAGAAGAATTTAACCCAAATGGCACAACACAATATTGGTAACTCTTACCATTGTACAAGAAAGCAGTATATTTCCAAGAATTAACCGAAAGTGGTACCTGATGAAAACCCGAAGTTAGATCCAAACTTGACATATATTTTATATCTGTAAATTCATAGAGTAACTCATCAATATTTTCGGGACGGTCTGTCTGTCTGAACAAAATTTTGTTTAAGTGGCTAGAGTCCAAAACCAATCTCACTCCACCATCTTTTTTCGAATCTACTACTAGAGGATTATGATATGCACTGATACTCCTTTCTATTATATTACATCCTTCCATCTTTTTCAGCTCCTTCGCAACAGCAGGTCTTTTTGATATTGCAATACTGTATGGTTTTATGAAAACTGGTTCATGAGGTGTTATCTGAAGCTCACACTGATAACCCTTTACCCTAGCAGGTATGTCACTGAAAACATCACTGTATTCCCACAGCAGATTTTCTAACTGTTGTTTTTGCTCCCCAGATAAATTTTGTGTTTCTGAATTTTTCAAATTTACTAAATTCCCAAATTCAACTTCATCAGTATCAAATCTATGAGTTTCAATATTCTCCAATCTATTTTCTTTTAGTAAATTGATACTGTCAAAATTTCCATTACTCTGATCACCAAGTGTGTTCACAAAATTTGTCTGAATGTATTCCCTTTCACTAGTTTCTATCAAAAGTTTTCTTCCAACCCAATCAAATGCTGTTTTTACTTTTACTATCCAATTCATAACCAAAATAAAATCCTCATTAAATTCGTGAATTACAAAACATCCATGTGTGAACAACTTGCCTTCAATTAAAAATGTCCCTAAAGCCTGGCTTTTTACCAATTTACTGCTCTTCCCAGTAGCACCTTTTATCTTTATCCCAACAACTGGCATTTCAACATAATCTTTCCCCGCTTTCAATTTCTTGCTTAACCTTTCAGATATTCCCGAGACATCACTTCCTGTATCAATTAAACATTGACCAATACATGACCCAATTTGAACTTTTATATAAGGACTGCAAAATTGATCACTTTTCTCAGAACCTGTATCCTCATGTAATAAATCACTTTCAATTTCCCCAAACTTATACTTATCAGAATCATATGGTATATCATTACATGTATTATTTGTCACAGTTATAAAATTTGCACAAGATACTAAATTGTCATTAGTACCCACTATTATCTCAAATAGCCAAGAATTTTCATCCAAATCACATTGTATACTATTGAAGTACTTATCCTTCAGCTTTTCAAAAATAAAATATCTCATCTTTTTCCACCACTCAGGACATACAGTTTCACATACATTAATAAGCATCTTTCTAAAGTTCTTATCAAAAGAAATAGTTTCACTGTTCAGCCATAGATTCATAAGAAATGTGTGTGTGTCATTAGTACCTGTAAAAGTTTCACTTAGGCTAGAAGTTATACATGTGTCATTATTTGTGTAGTCAGATTCTATACCAACAACATCAAAATTCACACTTTTACATACACCCAGCTTGTGAGCCTTATTCATCCTGGTAACGTCCCTGGGAATTTCTATAACATTTTCACTATTTAATCCATTTTCAACCATGTGTATACCCAACTCGCTATTTAAACTAATGAAATACCTTTCCTCAACATCATCATCAATACCATTACAATCATAATCAACTTTATCATCAACATCATTATCATTATACATATTCAGGTTATACACATTCAAATTATTCCCCAAAATATAATTTCCCCTTTCTAAAGTTACCAGATCCCTTACACCAATATTTTCATTCTCACAGCATGCATTCTCTCTTTCATTCATACACGTCTCTGAACTACTACAAATTACATCATCTGACAAAGTGTTGTTCTTTTCTGCCCAAGTGTAAAACTCTGTTAAATTAAATGAATCACAATTACTTTTATCTACTGTATATTCTTGTGTACTGAAAATTTTATCTTTATCAATATCATCATTATTTTCCTCTTGAAATTAATTCAATAAGTAACAACTAATGACCTCATATGATAGCTTAGGTTTGGAACTGTCATGTTTGGGTTTATGATAGTCACATCCATTGGCCCTTTCATCATGCTCACCTTCTGGCTCAACCTTGCGGACCTTCAAGGGGGCGTCTACTCGTTTTTTATTTCCTGAATTACAACTTGTTCCTGCTTGAACTGCTGATTGTGGTTCTGCCAATGTCTCTGATCAACATTTCTGTTCCCATTCCTATGCCAAACATTACCTGATTGTTGGTAGTTTCTGTTGTACTGATCTCTAGCAAAATTTCTGTGATTTTGATCCCTAAAGTGTTCTCTATTTTGTTGATTATTTCCGTGAAAATGTTGTTCTTGATTTGGATGAAAATTATGGTCCTTCTTTTGAAAATTGTTATATACCCGTGAATTTTGACTGACACAATGATATTTGTTTTGTTCCCTTTTTTGAAAGCTGTCATTTCCCCAATTTTGACCATTATCTTTCTGAGTAAACCCACTGTGTGTTCTTGTTGTTACCCTATCCAACTTTTCAATGTAATTGAGAAACTGCTCAACATTACTATCAGGTCAATGAACTAAACTCAACTGCATTGCTGATAGCAATCTTCTCTTTAAGGTATCAGTTTTGATCAAGTCATCCAAAGGTTTTGTTAAATGAATAAGTTTTTGAAATTCACTTTTGCAAAATTGTTTCATGTTCCCATCTGATTCTCTATAGTTTCTCCCATTCAAAAATTCACTTTTGATTCTAGTTTGTTTAAGATCATCCCAAAAATTTTCCAGAAATTTTGATTCAAATTCTGAAAAGGTCATCCCCAAAGTTACAATCTGGTTTGCCCACGTCAAAGCTTCCCCTTCCAGGAATTTTTTCACAAATTTAGTTTTCGTATCATCTGGTGAGTGAGGTAAAAAACAATCCTTACAATACTGTATAAAATAAGCGGGATGTAAGGGTCCATCTACCGAAAAGTGCTTCACTGGAATATTAGATACAAGATTGCAAGTGTTGACATTGTGATTTTTGCTTTGAAATTCAATGTCAAAACTTTCAATTCTTTCGCTAAGTTCTTTGACAGATTTTTTGTTTTCTAGATCATTGCACTCTACTTTTTTTCTAGAGTAACCAAACGATTGTCCGTTTCTTATTGTACATTTTTTATTAAAACTTTTGTGTTCTCATCCAAATTTTTAATTTCCCCTTTTATGCCATGAAAATCAATTAAATTTCTTTCCCTATCTGCCAGTAACTCATTTTTTACAGTATTAATTTCATTGCTCAATTTAGCATCAATTTCATTTACTTTTGCTTCCACAGATTCAATTTTTTCCTCAACACTGCCAACTCTGTTCGAAAGATCACCCACTTGGGTATTGACTGCTTGGACTTGCAAGAAAATGTTATCAATTTTTTCATCCCAGTAAGTCTTATTGTCGTCAACTGATTGTATAATTTCTTTCGTGAAATTTACAAGAAAACTTTTTAAATCAGATTGATCGGTTCTTTCTGTTTCATTTGACCTGTCCTGATTTTCGAAGTCTATTAAATTACTACTTTCTACTTTAGGCACAATACTCTCGAAAATCTCATAAGTCAATGTGAAGAAAAAAAATTATACACAACAATACAAAACAAGATAAAAATATTGTTTTAACAAAATACGAGGGTTTCGTGACTTATCTGAAACACTCTTCTACTGTTGCAAATCCACGTTTTCCATCCATGTGATTGTTGCCAAAATTCTTGAAATCATTTCTTCTGTCGTGAACTACATTTTTTGCTGAAACATTACTTCTCCAGAACTTTTACTTCCTGATGAACACAAATACTGTAACACACATTGTGAAAAAACTGGTATTAACACACAAAAATTGTCTTCCTCGTAGCACTGTTGAAGATCTCGTGAACACAATATCCTGGCTACAGTCCCCACTTGAAATATGGTATCCGGGCTGAGCCCCCAGTTGAAATATGGTTTCCCGGCTGAGTCACAAAGTTGAAATATGCTCACTATTTTTTATTTACTTAAATTTGGCATATTTCGTGACAGTTCCTTTTCCGTTAGATGTTTACAAGGCGATATTGGTCTTGGCTTCAGTTGTCTAGTGGAAGTATGATTCCACAATGCATCTTTGTCGGCTGCAGAAATGACCTGGTTCAATGTGTTTGCCTCATTTTTGGTGCTTCAAATACCATTTCTTCGAATGTAGTTTCTTCTTAAAGTTTATATAAAAAATAGCAACATAATACAAAATTATTCATGACGGCGACCTGCACATTGTTCTACCATCAACCCACACCAAGAGTTAACTGCCGACTGACTATAGTCAAAGACGACTCCAGCGTCAAAGACATTTTTCACAACACACAAGCTTCCACTTGTAATCAGTCTCTTTGCTATTCTTCGACACATTTACTAATAGTAAGCAATATGCTTTCACTCTCAAAAATATAAGTAAATTAAAATATCATAAGGCAAATTATAATAAAAAAATTCTGACAAAAAATGTAAGAAAACGTTTACAATTTGGTATCGACAAATCTGGTAGAAAATAACACATCTCCCAGATCTATTACACCCTACAACTCCTTCCGACACCCCATTACAATTAGCTTGTCATCTCCCTTAACGTACTGAGTTACTCTTTCCCTATACTCATATATTTTCTCTATCTCTATATCTTCTGCTTTCGTCAATGGCATGTATACTTCACTAACGTTGTCGGTCTGGGTTTTCTTTCTATTCTGAGGAGAACAACATTATCACTAAACTGTTCGCAGTAAGTTACGACCTGCCTACTCTTAACGAATCCTACTCCCATTATTTCCTTTCCTGCTGCTGTTGATATTACCCTATATTATTACCACCAAGAAATCCTTTTCACTTTCCTTGGTTGTATCTAGACTGTGCCTTGACATATCCTTTTTCAGATTTTCTAGCTTCCCTTCCACGTTCAAATGCTTGACGTTCCAGGCCGCTTCTCGTTGAATGCTGTCCATTTGTTGTTTATTCAGTCGTTTCTCATGGTCACCACCACATTGGCAATGCCCTCTCAGAGATGGGGACTAGCCTGGAATCTTTGACAACAGAGAGGTCATGGTGACACTTTATAATTACAGGCCGTATGACCTGCGGATACACATTATGTGTCTTCAATGCACTGCCTTCTGCATCCTCATGACGTTGATAATTGCTGATTCTTTCGCCTTTTAGTTGCTATTTCCCACTCCAAGTGCCAGAAAGTGTCCTGATCCGTTGGCAGAGTCAGGGTGGCTTCTTGTGCTACGGCAGCCACTGCTTAAGATTTTTATTCAAAATTTAAGCAGCGACCGTGTTCCAAAACGTTTTGATCACCAGTCAAAATTGTTAACCCTAGACGACCATACCACCGGTTAATGCAGCGTTATCAGCACATGACAATGTTTCGAAGGGGCCAAGTAGTGGGTCTCCATTTGGTGTGTTACTTGAATTTCCAGAATTGGGGGGGGGGGGGGGACATTAAGATGTGACAGTAGCCCGATTATGAGCTCCGTGAAAACGCGAGGAGAGCCACACTGTCAAAGTTCTGGTAAACATGTCTAAGCGTTACAAGGGATGGTGTCTGAGTTGTGCGCCAAACACAACGTAACCCCTTCACTTCTGCGTCTGTCATCAGGGAGCAAATCTCTGAAACATTTTATGATATTCTGTACAATCAGTCAGGCTCTAGCAGCAGCTGGAAGAGGGAATTACCGTGCCAAGCGCACGCTGGAGTTAACATCACAACATATGCTCCTGTGTGACTGGTAAGCATAGACTTCCGATGAAGGCGTAGAACTGTTTCAGCGATTAATCGTGGGTTCTGTACCACCCCGAATGACCATCGCCAGTGAGTTCCGCAGCGACCTTGGAAGATGTGCGACTTTTTCAGTGCTTTAGAGACACGCAGCGCTGTTATTTCTGGCTTCATCATGCGAGAAAGGGTCTGATATTACTTCGTGTCACAACTGGTAATGAGTGAGGGACTGTCATTGCCATCGTGGTACAGTAACGGTTATCATGTGTGACAGTATCTCAGTAAAGTTATTCAACTGGACCATCCTTGCAAATACATGGCACGTATCTCTACGACAGGTTTGCATGATATTGGGGTACTCCTGTGGTCCCAGGAATATCTGAGTAGTGTAACACTGCTGCAGGATCCACTGGTCTGTCCCTGCAAAATAAGTGAGCAGTGTAACACTGCTGCTGGATGCACTGGTCTGTCCCCTACGGAATACGTGAGCAGTGTAACACTGCAGCAATATCCATTGGTGTGCCCCCACAGAATATGTGAGTAGTGTAACACTGCTGCAAGATCCATTGGTGTGACCCCACAGAATATGTGAGTAGTGTAACACTGCTGCAATATCCACAGGTATGCCAACGATGGACTATATGAGTAGTGTCGGACTATTGCAGGACTCACTGGTCTGACCCCCACGAAATATGTGACTAGTGAAACACTGCTGCAAGATCTACTGGTCTGTCCAACACGGAACATGTGAGCAGTTTAACACTGCAGAAATATCCATTGGTGTGCCTCCACAGAATATGTGAGTAGTGCAACACTGCTGCAAGATCCATTGGTGTGCCCCACAGAATATGTGAGCAGTGTAACACTGCTGCAATATCCACTGGTATGCCAACGATGGACTATATGAGTAGTTGTAGAGTACTGCAGGACCCACTGGTCTGACCCCCACGGAATGTGTGACTATTGAAACACTGCTGCAAGATCCACTGGTCTGCCCCCCCCCCCCCCCCCCCATGGAATATGTGAGTGGTGTAACAGTGCTGCAAGATCCAATGGTCTGTCCTCCATGGAATATGTGAGCAGTGTAACAGTGCTGCAAGATCCACTGGTCTGCCCCCCCCCCCCATGGAATATGTGAGTAGTGTAACAGAGCTGCAAGATCCAATGGTCTGTCCTCCATGGAATATGTGAGTAGTGTAACAGTGCTGCAAGATCCAATGGTCTGTCTTCCATGGGATATGTGAGTAGTGTAACAGTGCTGCAAGATCTACTGGTCTGTCCTCCTTGGAATATGTGGGTAGTGCAACACTGCTGCAACATCCACTGGTCTGTCCCCCACAGAATATGTGATTAGTGTAACACTGGTGCAAGATCCACTGATCTGTATCCCACAGAACGTGTGAAGAGTGTAACACTGCTGCAAGAACCACTGGCCTGTCTGCATGGAATATGTGAGTAGTGTAACATTGCTGCTAGGTCCACTGGTCTGTTCAAATGGCTCTACGCACTATGGGACTTAACATCTGAGGCCATCAGTACCCTAGAACTTAGAACTACTTAAACCTAAATAACCTAAGGACATCACACACATCCATGCCTGAGGCAGGATTTGAACCTGCGACCGTAGCAGCAGCGCGGCTCCGGACTGAAGCGCCTAGAACCGCTCGGCCACTGCGGCCGGCCCACTGGTCTGTCCCCCATGCCATGTAATATGTGAGTAGTGTAACACTGCTGCAAGATCCACTGGCATGTCCTCCATAGAATATGAGAGTAGTGTAACACTGCTACTAGATACTCAGGTCTGTCCCCCACAGAATATGTTAGTAGTGTAACATTGCTGCAAGATCCACTGGTCTCTCCCCCACGGAATATGTGAGCCGTGTGACACTGCTGTAAGATACACTGTATAACATCCACGGTATGGAATATGAATGTGTGGGAAATTATGTAGATCAATAATATTCATTCAATTATGTAATTATTTCTTAAAAAGATGATAATTATGTAGAACAGAGACAATATTTGTCTCACATTCTTTGTTAATCTATGTCATTCTTTTCTTATATTTTGTACCCTTTTGTCATCTTCTTCTGATGTACATCGCCAACGCAAGACGTGAATCGATTTGAGGTCTGTTGAATGAAAAACATTTAACGTAAAATTATTGTACATTTATGTTCATCTGCTGTTAAAAAAACAAATAGAGCCAAATGCGTTAAAACTATTTATGATTAATTATTGAAAAATCACTTCCTCTTTTAATTATAATTTTGTATTAATTGTTTTATAATAGCTGCAAGAAGCGCAGCCATTGTTAGTTGCGATTATACAGCAACTTCATCTCTCCCATCTGGTCGAAATATCAAGGGTTTGTGTTAAACTAATTTGCAAAACAGTATTAATAATTTTTTTGGTGGCATCAATTTAAATGATTAATTACTTATTGAGCAAAGGAAAATCTAAAACAAAAAAATATCTATCTATTGTTGGCCGCCATCTTAACTTTTATCTCAGCGTCATATTTAAATTACTTGAAACTAAACTACAGACAATATTCCGATGTGTAAGATATAAATGTGCATGGTGATACTGAACTCATTTTATAAAAGAAAAAATTAATCGAATCAGACCGTGTTTTCTAAGAACAGTGCTAATGGTATTTATTGTTGAACAAGATTTCATTGCTGATGTATGAGGCCAAAATTAAACTACACACAAAACACAGAGACAAATATTTCTGGTAGCATACATCAGTGTTGTGTGTGGGTGGTATTCTGTGGTTCCTTTGCATGATCATTTGCTAAGAATAATTAAATCCATCGAAGACATAAGTTATAAAAGCTCTGATGTACGATCTGTTATGTTAGTGAGATGAACACAACTTACAATCTACATTATTACACTACATCAGGTGGAATTCTTGTGCAATTTGAACAAAATAATTACCCGGGAGAAGTTGTAGTATGAATAATGCATTATACATGTGTATAATATTGTCAGTATCATTTACAAAATCAAATCACTGCAACTGCTAAATAACAGAGTGAATTCAAACCGCAGAATACCATAGAGTATCATATCATCCATATTCATTGCATTTGTCCATGTTGATGATACGCAAAACCACCACACCTAGTCTGTCCTCCATGGAATATGTGAGTAGTGTAACACTGCTTCAAGATCTACTGGTCTGTCCTCCATGGAACTTGTGAGTATTGTGATACTGTTGCAAGATACACTGATCTGTCTCATACAGAATATGTGAGTAGTCTAACACTGCTGCAAGATCCACTGCTCTGTCCACCACAGAATATGTGAGTGGTGTAACACTGCTGCAGGGTCCATTGGTCTCCCCACCATGGAAATTGTAAGTAGTGTAAAACTGCTCCAAGATGCACTGATCTGTCTCCTACAGAATATTTGAGTAGGGTAACACAGTATCCCCCCTCCCCCCATGAACAATGGACCATGTCGTGGTGGGGGCTTCCGTGCCTCAGCGATACAGATAGCTGTACTGCAGGTGCAACCACAATGGAGGGGTATCTGTTGAGAGGCCAGACAAACGTGTGTTTCCTGAAGAGAGGCAGTCGCTTTCGCAGCAGCTCCAGGGGCAACAGTCTGCATGATTGACTGATCTGGCCCTGTAACACTAACAAAACCAGCCTTGCTGTGCTGGTACTGTGAACGGCTGAAAGCAAGGGGAAACTACAGCCGTAATTTTTCCCGAAGCCATGCAGCTTTACTGTATGGTTAAATGATGATGGCGTCCTCTTGGGTAAGATATTCCAGAGGTAAAATAGTCCCCATTCGGATCTACGGGCGGAGGCTACTCAAGAGGACGTCGTTATCAGGAGAAAGGAAACTGGCGTTCTACAGGTCAGAGCGTGGAATGTCAGATCCCTTTATCGGGCAGGTAGGATAGAAAATTTAAAAAGGGAAATGGATAGGTTAAAGTTAGATATAGTGAGAATTAGTGACGTTCGTTAGCAGGAAGAACAATTCTTCTTGTCAGGTGAATACAGTGTTATAAATACAAAATCAAATAGGGGTAATGCAGGAGTAGGTTTAATTATGAATAAATAAAATAGGAATGCAGGTAAACTACTACAAACAGTATAGTGAACGCATTATTGTGGCCAAGATAGATACAAAGCCCACAGATACCACAGTAGTACAAGTTTATATGCCGACTAGCTCTGCACATGACGACGAAATTGTAGAAATGTATGATGAAATAAAAGAAATTATTTAGAATGTGAAGGGAGACGAAAATTTAATAGTCACGGGTGACTGGAATTCGGTAGTAGGAAAAGGAAGAGAAGGAAACGTAGTAGGTGAATATGCAATGGGGGTAAGGAATGAAAGAGGGGCCGCCTGGTAGAATTTTGCACAGAGCACAACTTAATCGTAGCTAACACTTGGTTCAAGAGTCATAAAAGAAGATTGTATGCATGGAAGAACTGTGGAGATACTGGAAGGTTTCAGACATTGTAAGACATTTCCAGCGGCAGATGTGGACTTTGACCACAATCTATTGGTTATGAACTGTAGATTAAAACTAAAGAAACTGCAAAAAGGTGGGAATTTAAGGAGATGAGACCTGGATAAACTGACCAGAGGTGGTAGAGAGTTTCAGGGAGAGCTTTAGGGAACGATTGACAAGAATGGGGAAGGAAATACAGTAGAAGAAGAATGGGTAGCTTTGACAGATGAAATAGTGAAGGCAGCAGAGGATCAAGTAGGTAAAAAGACGAGGGCTGATAGAAATCTTTGGGTAACAAAAGAGATACTGAATTTAATTGACGAAAGGAGCAAATATAAAAATGGAGTAAATGAAGCAGGCAAAAAGGAATACAAACGTCTCAAAAATGAGATCGACAGGAAGTGAAAAATTGCTAAGCAGGGATGGATAGAGGACAAAAGTAAGGATGTAGAGGCGTATATCACTAGTGGTAAGATAGATGCTGCCTACAGGAAAGTTAAAGAGACCTTTGGAGAAAAGAGAACAACTTGCATGAATATCAAGAGCTCTGATGGAAACGCAGTTCTAAGCAAAGAAAGGAAAGCAGAAAGGTGGAAGGAGTATATAGTGGGTCTATACAAGGGTGATGTTCTTGAGGACAGTATTATGGAAATGGAAGAAGATGTAGATGAAGATGAAATAGGAGGTATGATACTGCGTGAAGAGTTTGACAGAGCACTGAAAGACCTAAGTCGAAACAAGGCCCCAGGAGTAGACAACATTCCATTTGAACTCTTAATAGCCTTGGGAGAGCCAGCCCTTACAAAACTCTACCATCCGGTGAGCAAGATTTATGAGGCAGGCGAAATACCATCAGACTTCAAGTAGAATATAATAATTCCAATCCGAAAGACAGCAGGTGTTGACAGATGTGAAAATTACCGAACTATCATTTTAATAAGCCACGGCTTCAAAATACTAACGCGAATTCTTTGCAGACTAGTGGAAAAACTGGTAGAAGCCGACCTCGGGGAAGATCAGTTTGGATTCCGTAGAAGTGTTGGAACACGTGAGACAATACTGACCCTACGACTTAACTTAGAAAGTAGATTAAGGAAACGCAAACACACATTTCTAGCATTTGTAGACTTAGAGAAAGTTTTGGACAATGTTCACTGGAATACTCTCTTTCAAACTCTGAAGGTGGCATGGGTAAAATACATGGAGCAAAAGGCTATTTACAATTTGTACAGAAACCAGATGGCAGTTATAAGAGTCGACTGACATGAAAGGGCAGTAGTGGTTGGGAGGGGAGTGAGACATTTTTGTAGCATCTCCCCGATGCTATTCAATCTGTATATTGAGCAAGCAGTAAAGGAAACAAAAGAAAAATTTGGAGTACCAATTAAAATCCATGGAGAAGAAATAAAAATTTTTAGGTTCGCCCATGACATTGTAATTCTGTCAGAGACAGCAAAGGACCTGGAAGAGCAGCTGAACGGAATGGGCAGTGTCTTGAAAGGAGTATATAAGATGAACATTAACAAAAGCAAAACGAGGATAATGGAATGTAGTCGAATTTAGTAGGGTGATGCTGAGGGCATTAGATTAGGAAATGAGACGCTTATAGCAGTAAATGAGTTTTGCTATTTGGGGAGCAAAATAATTGATGATGGTCGAAGAAGAGAGTATATAAAATATAAGCAATGAAGGCGTTTCTGAAGATGAGAAATTTGTTAACTTCGAGTATAGATTTAGGTGACATGGAGTCTTTTCTGAAGATATTTGTATGGAATGTCGCCATGTATGGAAGTGAAACGTGGACAATAAGTCTTTTCTGAAGATATTTGTATGGAATGTCGCCATGTATGGAAGTGAAACGTGGACAATAAATAGTTTAGACAAAAAAAGACAAGAAGCTTTCGAAATGTGGTGCTACAGAAGAATGCTGAAGATTAGATGGGTAGATCAGGAGGTATTGAATAGCATTGGGGAGGAGCGAAATTTGTGGCAGAGCTTGACTAGGAGGAGGAATCGGTTGGTAGGACATGTTCTGAGGCATCAATAGATCACCAGTTTAGTATTGGAGGGCAGCGTGGAGGGTAAAAACCGTAGAGGGAGACCAAGAGATGAATACACTAAGCAGATTCAGAAGGATGTAGGTTGCAGTAGGTACTGGGAGATGAAGAAGCTTGCACAGGATAGAGTAGCATGGAGGGCTGCATCAAACCTGTCTCTGGACTGAAGACCACAACAAGAACACAGCATCTTCTGGGCATAAAAGTGTTGACATCAGCATCAGTGCTTTCTTATCTGTGGTGTCATATTACAGCTGAGACGAATGACAATGATGTATTTCGGTGATAGCAGCGTCAACACTTTCTCATCTCCAAGGGCATTCCATGAATCTTGACATCTTGCCACTTGGCGAGGCTAAGGAGGTGAGACGACGATCGGGCAAGGGAGGAATAACCTACCCCTCCAGCCCCTGCACTTCTGCAAATTTTACAAGAAGCACCCCCACCCCCCTCCAAGCAACACAGCTCAGCTGCTAAATACGATAAAGAATATGTAATGCCGAAAATTTTGTCAACTCTGTTTGCATTACTGACATCAAAAAATTCGTTTAAGGGCTTGCTCATCAGTCACATAGGTAAATTTCATTCGATACTGAATATTATTCCCCGTAAAATGTTGGAACAAATGTATAGCATATTTATGGGTAAATAATTAAGACTCAACATTTACTTATAAAAATAAATAACGAATTAGTGATCTGGGTTCGTTGAAAGGAATGTTAAAAATTATACCACATATACAGAAACGTGAAATAAAAGCTTGTCCTCTTGCTCCTATCACCAGCAGATGTTTGCACTATATAAAAGGTGTGATTCGCACCACCAGCAGATCGCTTCTCTGTTAAATCGACGGATGTTTGATATTTGTATCCCGATTTCATGATGCCCCTAACAGATTCGATTTAAGTTAAAAAACGTAAGAGTCGTAAAAAGAATTTTTTCACATCTTAGATGTTGAAAAAAATTATAAAATGACTGAAAAACTTAAAGTGGGATGTTTACATTGCGAATTGAGATTAATACATGAGAAAACTATCATATCAATCAATTTGACGTCACATATGTCTGCAATGTAAAAGAAAGCACAAATTAATGTCCACAAATACACATGTTTATCAAATTTCAGTCTAAAATTATGAAGTGTTCGCCCCTCCGCCACTATCCAACGCTAGATTTCACTGCCTAACAACAGTTGATATTGGAGAATTGAGAATGTAGCCGTAATCATTCGATGTCGTAAAACTAAAATGACGAGACATAACTGCAGAAAATTATATACTAGCTAAGCCCGCAAACAGACAGACTGAATGTAACTAATTAGTCCCATTCGTGACATAAGTCTCAAACACCCACAAATTAAATATTTCCGCATTCAAATTGTTCCCCAGCACCGTTTTCGGTACAACAGAGATAATGCATTGTGTTATTCACTAGCATAAATATATACAATTACAGTGCTATCGATTGCCAATAATTGCTATTGCTACAAATGGCGTAGGCTTGCAGAAGGCTATGAACAATAACAGCAGTTTGCAGTCTGAAGGCTCCCTAAAATGTTTATAGATTGTATTTTTCATACCATATAGCCCACAATATTCATACAATACGTTAGCAGCATGAAAAGTTCGAAGTTCACGCGTCAGCGGTAACTAAATACGTAATGTGTGTACTGAATCTGTGCAGTTGTATTTCTAGAAACAGTGATTTATGAAAATAAAAACCTGTAACCAACTACACCATCACAAACACTTTCATAACAGGATTGTCTTGTTAGGGAAGGAAGGAAAATTTATTACCAAATATCACTTAAACCGCAGAACGTCTTGGAGTAGTACTCCATACACAACCGAACATGGCAATAGGGAGAGATGTGACATTCCCAAAAACAATGTCCAATTAGATAACTCAGATAAGCTGCTCACCATGTATCGTGAAAGGTCTTACACTTTGCAAGCACAAATTGAATATCTCTGAATCTAAACTGTCAGTATAACCCATTAAAATACATTTTTATCCTAATATGAACATTACCGCTATGAAAATTCGATTTTGTAAGCCTTTCTAGAACAATGAGTCATCAAAACTACATCTAACATCTAATGCAAGACATTGTATGACCAACCTCCACTGTATAAAAGCTAAAAAGATGCCACAACATGTCTTAAAGTGGTACTATTATCTATAATGTACAAATATGTACATGTAGATGTGAAAATTGCCATGCTGTAAAATGAAATGACGTTAGAGACGTTAGAGATTCTACTAACTCAAGCCCTTAGAGATTCTACTAACTCAAGCCCTTAGCCACACCGTTATGTTAGGACTTCCAATAAGTAAAAGCTCAAACAAAATGGCTGTAAATATTACGAGATACTTCAACACTGCAGTGTAACAGCCTGACAGTATTGTGATTACAGCAGCAATAACGGTGCGAAGTTACCAATTATTTCAGAAGTGACATAATTATATTCCACAAGGGATTAGTTGAGAAGGAAGATTCAACTCATTGTGTACATACCTAGACAGTTTTGCACAGGGGTCAAACACACGATCCATTGTGTAGTTGTCCACTGCCTGGTAATACCACGTTCTTTAGCCAAGGAAGACATAAAAAGTTTCCCAAAGACGCATGTCTCGACACTTTATAAAATCTGTAAGTTGGTTTTTCCCACGGACTGTGAGATTATCGGATCAGAGAAGAATTGGAACATTTGAGGTGTGATGCTGGAGAAGAACGTTGACCATTAGATGGACTGATAAGATGAGGAATCACGAGGTTCTGCGCAGAATCGGAGAGGAAAGCAATATGTGGAAAACACTGACAAGGAGAATGGACAGATTGATAGGACATCTGTTAAGACATCTGGGAATGACTTCCATGGTACAGGGAGGGAGCTGTAGAGTGCAGAAACTATAGAGAAGATGGAGACAGGAATTCATCCAGCAAATAATAGAGGATGTCGATCGCAAGTGCTACTCTGAGATGAAGAACTTGGCACAGAAGAGGAATTCGTGGTGGACCGCATCTAAGCAGTTACGACTGATGATTAAAAAATTGCGTTGGTTACCTATAAGTTCACCCACTTCTGGCTGTGTGATTTGAGACATAAATATATTGTGTAGATCTGAGAGAGGATCAGTTACTATCTCACCTATTTTTCACACACATTACTAAAGATTTTATTACAACCTGACGCACCTTGAGCGAGACTCTAGAAAGTTAATGGGCTGAGCAGAAGTTGATGGATCCTGGTGGAGCACTAAAGGCATGAGGTATTTTTATGGATATTAGCTCGTAGAAACGGCATGTTGGGGAGTTGAAAACAATTGGGGGCGAGCCCATCCCTCAGTAGATCTTGCCGGACAGGTCCAAAGCCTTACAGGTCAGACCGGGCAGCCCCTCATCAAGACAGGTCTCCAGCAGAACAATGCCATGATACCTGCCATGTTCCCAGCAGTAGCCTGGGCTGGGGCTATGGTCTGAAGGAATATGTCTACACAGTGGAGTTGTAAACCAGCCATAGTGTGCAGAGCCACGCGTAATAAAAATTCACAAGTTTTCGTGTTTACCGATACTGCAAATAGGCCTGTAAACCACTGACATCGGCCGCCTCAGCAGTATAAGAAAAATCCAGCATCTGAGAAACGAGAATTTATATTACACCTCATAGCTAGGACTTACAAGCTCCAATGCACAGGCGATTTAGATAGAGCTTGTTGCCATGGGAAGTGACATGACTTCAAAGGAAATCACCTACCACCTCTGCGAAAACTTAAAAAAGCCAGTAATTGTCAGTTTCTTTTTTTTCCCAGAGATGCAGGTTCCTTAACTCTGGTTCGAGTTGAGTTTGTGCTGTCGTATGGGAGGGGAGATTTTGCGCCTCTAGAGCCCTGTGATTGACTCAAGATGGAGTGAAGGCAGAGTCGTTTGTGCACTTTGCAGGAAAACGGAATTTTTATTTGGAGAGGTGTGAAGCGTTGAGATGCAGGACTTTGGTCTGGAAGCACTTCCGATCGAGGCTCTGGCATGTGTGGTTGGTACTTGGGACCTGTCCTGACTTCACTTGCGAGTTGTTTTGACTGGAGAGCCTGTGGTGAAGTTCTTACTGTACTGACAGTGTGACTTCAAACGTGGTCCCTTTAAAAATCAACCTACCGATCACCTTCACAGAGTGCTGGTTTGCCGAAGGCATACTTACTCGTTTTTGGTTTACCAGTCTTGACGTTTGGTATCCCTGTGCGCTCTGTCGTGTAAGTGAGCCCAATTCGTCCTAGTATGACCAGAGAATGGGTGTGTCACACACTGAAATCTACCGTGATTTCAGGGCTCTGGTAGAGAGTAAACAGCGGTCCGTCTGCGTGAACGCTAGACCGTCAGATTTTTGCGTTTCTTTCTTGGCCGCGATCGATTCACAAGGGACACCTCCACGTCTCACCTCCGCTGCACACATCTCGCCAGCTGCAAGTCACATCACTGCACAAAGCACACAGTCTAACGTACTGCCGCTCCGGCATTGTCAGGGCGGACGAAACCCAATCGCCACTTGCTCTGAGCTGCATCTATGCAGAGACACTACAGTAGATATGATCAGTCAAAGTCTGCTGAGCGTCACATCAATTCAGATTGCCTTATCCACAGTTTTAGGGCCAGAGCACTTGACTCAGTCCTGCCTCCCAGGATCCTTCTCCGTTGTAGTCTTCAACCACCTGTTACTTCTCTACCGCATTCAGCCAATAAATTGTTCAGCATAACTTATGTCTGTTTTTCCTTTTGAAAAATAAATGTTGTTTGAACACTAAATTTATGCCAACACAAGCAGTCATTTAAACAGTGCCCACCAGCGTTAACTTTCAGGTTTTACTGTACAATTAAAGGTCATCCGCATTGAACAGTCAACCCCAACTGCCTTAACGTATAGTACAGCAATACGTGTTGTTGTATATGCGAGATATCACCTTCAAACGAACGTTATGCTCCTCCAGGGACAAACTTTATACAACTACTGAAGCAGGCCAGTTCTGTTATTGTAGATTTGTGGTGTAGATTCATGAGAATATTACGTGAATACCACGTTTGCTGTGTATAAATTGTTGTTGTTATACTATATTCTGGAAAAAAATGGCGGCAAATAATAACGTAATGGGATAAGTTAATGGTAAATTTCGCGGTCCGTGTGTGACAGAATACGAAATCGCGACTAACAGAATTGATCACTGACGGTATTGCAGAGAACAGCGCTCCCTCACCCCCCTCCCCTTTTCATACAGCACTACTGCAGCATATTTAGCTCATTAAAGCCGTATGCAGCCAGAATATAGTTAATGGTCTACCTGCACACCAGCAGGCAAACAGCAGAAACGTTGTTAAACGCCATACAGTGACTGTTCCGTGTGATACTCGTTAACTGGGAGTATTGGTACACCTGCTCACCGCTCGCCCCTAACAAGCCGCAGCATACTATTGCCTCAACCACACCAACCTAGGGAACTGCCAATGCTAGCAGAACTGAGGTAGTCACATTACTAGATTGGGTGCTCGAATACAATGAGAGGAACCTATTGTAACTGATTGATAGTAAACTGTCACCTGTTGCCCATTTCTCATGTACTGTAAACGACTTAACAGTCGGAGGAAGGTGAAGCTGCAACAGTGTTAGTGTTCAGCAACAAGCCGACACTGCTGACACTGAGCTCGCAAACGATGTCACTGCATTACAATAATTACGTATTTTAATGAGTTATACAGACAATTTTGTTGTGGCAATATTTAATTTGTCCTTGCAAAGTGTGAGACGCTTCGTAATGCATGATAAGTAGTTTTTACACACGCATCGACGCTTACATTGTTTGCCGTCCGGTGTGGCCGAGCCGTTCTAGGCGCTTCAGTTTGGAACCGCGCTACCGCTACGGTCGCAGGTTCGAATCCTGCCTCGGGCATGGATGTGTGAGATGTCCTTAGGTTAGTTAGGTTTAAGTAGTTCTAAGTTCTCTGGGAATGATCACCTCAGATGTTAAGTCACATAGTGCTCAGAGCCATTTGAACTAACACTGTTTTTGGAAATGTGGCGGTTACAGTCTTTGGTTCTGTATATACATGTAATCCAAGCACTTCTGTAGTTTAAGTGATATTAGGTAATAAAAATACCCTATTCCATCATTTACTAGTAAGACAATTGTGTTGCGTAATTGTTTGTTGTGCTGTGTTTCGTTACAGGTTTTTTATTTTCACGAACCATTGTTTCCAAAAATGCAACTGCACAGACTGAATACACACTTTACTTATACAGATACCACTACAACATGCACATTGCACTTTTCGTTTTCGAGCCGCTGACGTATTTTTTGAATACTGTGAGCTTTATTATGGAAAAATTAGCCTTCAGTAGGTTGGTTGGTTGTTTCGGGGAAGGAGACCAGACAGCGTGGTCATCGGTCTCATCGGATTAGGGAAGGACGGGGAAGGAAGTCGGCCGTGCCCTTTGAAAGGAACCATCCCGGCATTTGCCTGGAGCGATTTAGGGAAATCACGGAAAACCTAAATCAGGATGGCCGGACGCGGGATTGAACCGTCGTCCTCCCGGATACGAGTCCAGTGTCTAACCACTGCGCCACCTCGCTCGGTCTTCAGTAGGCCTGTATCGTTTTAAATGGTAGCAATATTTGGCAATCAGTAGTATGTAGTGAATGACATGACGCATTATTCATGTCCGTCTTAGAATGCTGCTTGAGAACAATATAAATGTTTGTCACCTACATCAAGAGTAGGCCTAATTAGTAACCTTCAGTCTGTCTATTTCTCTGCTTAGCTATCACGCATTTTTCTGCAGTTATAAGCCTGGTCAGATTATTTTACGACATCGAGTAATTTGGCCCACATTCTTAAATATCATATTATTAGGAGCTGAAATCCTGCCATGGGTGGGGGGGGGGGGGGGGGGGGGGAGGATACATATTTCAGAATTTTAAGCGCTATTTTGGCAAATACGTGAATATGTGCAAAGTAAGTCACACCTTCTTTTATACTGCAGACGTATGTGACATCACATTAAGTGATTTGAGTCTTCCCGAATTTCCTTATGTGTTAACCTAACAAGCAATTTAAACAACGCAATTTTCCAGGTATGTACAATTTTTTCAACATCTTAGATGTGGAAAATATTTAATTTTTAACTGTTCTGAAATCTGTTGGTAGTACTACGTCGTGGTATGCAGATCGAGCTTCCACGGTTTTATAGTGCAACCATCTGCTACTGTTCGCGTCACCTAAGAAGGTGGCCCAATTTTCAGCGGCTCTGCGCATCCCCCTCCAGTAGCCATTGGCGGTCAATAATATTTATTCTCTTTCCGAGCGGCCTGCAGAGAGTTACAGCTAGAGAGCGAGAATCGCGCTCTTACATGCTGCACTGATGCCGCACTTCGCGAAAACCGAATTATTCATTCAACTAGCAGTTTTTTTGATTCCTGTGTTTTTTTTTCTTGTAGCAGTATAGCTGTGAATCTGTCTCTTGTAAATATTTAAGTGTGATTAAAAAAAAGTCAGGTGATGACAATAAACGTGAAGTGCTTCACAAGCAGTCGAGGCGGATTATTTACAGCTTTTTGAAACGTGAATTTGAAAGCAGGTATCCTATTGTTGACACTGGGAAACACAAAACCGGACTGCAGAACCATGTGGTGTTGGCCAAGAGAACTGTAAAGAGAATTGTAAAGGAAAGTGTCAGAGCTGTAGGAACCGTAGAAACAGTTGGCATCGTGACGCCGGGAAAGCATCGAAATCGTAAGGAACCTGTAACACAAATGGCTAGTTTTAACAACGATGTTTTAAACTCCTCCATGTGGATGATGAATGCCCAACATAACAAAACCGTGTTACAATTATGCAGGCTTCAACAGTAAGCGCTTCGCCAAGGTAAAGAATTTTAAAAGACGTTGGATCCAGATATGTTAAAAAGAGAGCTTTTAATTCAAAGAAGTGACCTATGTTTAGCATGAACTATATCCCATTTAAAGATTAACGATACAGGAGAAGGAAGTAATTCAGCAGTGTATTATCTTGATGAAACATGGGTCAATTAGAATCATTCGAAGCAGATCTGCTGGAGAATGACTGATGGTACTGGAGGGTTTAAAGTTCTCATAGGGATAGGTTCCCGGATAATTATTCTGCATGGTGTCTTTCCTTCTGGTTTTATTTCTGAGAATAAACTTGAATTTACGAGCAAGAAAAACAGCAGTGATTACCATTCAACAATAAACGCTGTCAGTTTCGTGGCGTGATTCACAATTCTTGGCATACCTTGCTTCTAAGTCGGTCATTGCCAGTTATAATTCAACTCTTATAGAGAAAAAATCAAGTACAAACACCAGAACAGCGGATATTTTCCCCACATTAAAAATAAAAATATTAAGCACCGTATAAACCAGTCTCGTACCGATCTCTTGCAGCTCGTTAATTTAATAGTCACATGACAGAAATTGACTTCGTTGTACGTGAATGGGATCACACATTTTTGCGTTTGCCCACGTGTCACTGTCATTGTAGCCCCATAGAATTAATTTGTGCGAAGGGTTTAAAGCTATGTGGGAGGGGGAAAAAAACATTCAAGATAACATACAGTGAATCGCTTAGACAATGGGGCAACAGACCACATCCCACCTGTAGCGTGGGAACAGACTATGTGGCACGCTGAAAAGGTTCAGAAAGACGTATTTGACAGGGAAGTGATGATGGATAAAAGCCTTGAACCTATCATCGTGAATATAAAATCAGTTTGTTCGGAAACAGACTCAAATACAAGTGACGATGGTATTACGACACTACTTTATTAGTTTTAAGAATCGTGGTTTAAAAAATGTGTTTGTCAACATATCAGTTACGTACATAATAATGAGAACTTTCTAGCCTTTTTGATTAGGGCTTTCTATCCTCGTGATTATGCAGAGTATATTGTTCAACATATTGCCCAATGAGAAGTTAAGCTTCTTCCACCATGTTTTAAACCTCTGTCATTTTCAAGGCACGAACTAGATTAGGTCCCAAAATGACAGTAGCTATTTTGTGTCGAGATGTCGATGGTTTTCCATGTTATCGGACAGATTCCCTGGAGTTATTCGTAGATGACGGTTAATTGATTGCTTCTTCAAGGGATTATAAATGCGATCTCTCACTGTAATATCGAACGTGTTAGTTTACACTCATAATGCCCGTCAACAACGAAAAATATGAGACCTTACTAACCATTTTTACGATAGTCTTTTACATTACTCTTCTCTACCACAAAGTCTTTTTTATACGCAGTGATTACACTTAACTATCGTCAGACACATCCACACCGTACACATATTTAACAATTCTATTGAGCAGATGCAGTTGTCAAGCAAATATAATAATTTCGGTTTTTGCTTCAAGTTAGTTTTTTTGTGTATTAAATTTTTACTTGTAATGCAGTTCAAATTGCAATAAATGGTAATAACTGCAAGCAGTTTCAATGTTGTTTTGAGAAAAATTGTACTTCACGTCTTCACAAAGTAGTGTCAGCTGTTCTAGCCTCCCGACCTCACGCAGAGTAAATCTGTGGAGCAGTGGACGTGAATTAGTGATGTGAATTAATAATTCTCTAATGACGATTGATTGAAATTGGTTTTAATATTTATTATTCCCCTCATAGATTTGAACGTATAATATGATGTACCACAGGCAAACGAGCCGGACTGTTGCCTGTCGCAACTCAGTTGGGCAACGTGGACTTTCTTTGCCCGCTCTCTGCTGCTGCGCAAGCGCAGTTTTCATCCAACCCCCCTCCCCCCATGCTTCCTTTTCGCTCCGCCTGTATATGCGGAAGCGCCGTCCTATGTGACGCGGGCTTTAGTGGCGCTAAGCACTGGTTTCCTACAATGTAGCCATTTGCTGGTTAGAGGATCAAGCAGGATGTAAAAGAGGACATGATTTTATTTCACGTTTCACGGTTTGTGGGATAGTATTTAAGGTCAAACATTTTTCAACAGATGCGAATTCCTAAATCGTCATTTATTTTTTATAAGCATATGTTGGGTTTTAATTACGAGTATTTATACAGAAATATGCTATCTACTAATTCCAATATTCCATGGGCAATTATATATACCATCAAATGAAATTTACCACTGTGATGCATTCAAAAATTGGAACCCCCTTCCCTTTCTGGAATGAGAACTGGCTGCGCTGCTCTCAGGGTTTAAATTCCGATAGTGAACAGTTCCCAATCGTCTACGTCGTCGCCTTCGCTGCCAGCGCTCTGCTGCCACTCATCGCTTTCGCTGCCAGTCATCATCTTAGCATAGACATCTCGCCCTCGCCACTGGTCATCGTTAGCCCGCATCTTCACTGCCAGTCTTCGCCTCAAACAGCTTCATCGCCCTTTCATCGCCTGTTTGTCATCGCCACCACCGCACCAGCGATGTAGCTGCTCCCATACCTTTTACGTCGGTACCATTCTCATCATTCAAAACTTAACCACATCTTGTCACCGTCATCCCAGAGTGGCTTCGGCGGCCGCTCACCGCTATGAACGCCATTCATCACTGTGTGCCATCATGGACCACCCTACTACATCAATCATCTACACCTCCCCATCACCTTCACCCACTGTCACCACATGGAGCATGTCACCTAACCCCTCCTCCATGTCTTGCTGTTACACATCCATTTCACTGTGTCTCCAGATCCCCCCACCTTTTCTCTTTCAGCCACGTCTCACCAACCACCTCCACCACTGCCCCACGTGTCACCACCTGCAATGCATGACATCTCAAGCATTACCTCATTGAGCTCACTCCACTGACCAATGCAAACCTTGCTGAAGGACCTGCTAAAATCCCAGGTAATCGTCAGCAACGTCATACCCCACAAAACCCCATGCCACAACAATTCTTCCATCCAACAGCCGCTAAGTAGCATACAAAACGTCAAACCACTGATATCTCCTAGCTCCCACATGTACAAAACCACAGATTGAACCTCTAGACACCCAGCATAAGGATACTCCTCCGCCCTCTGCAACGTCTTCCCCTACCATCCACACATTCATCCTTTCCAAGCCTGACTCAAAGTTCCTTAAACGCAAATCGCGCATTTTCGAAATAAAAGAATACCTACCCAGCCTTCACATCCAACAAATCATTTCAAGAAAAGATTCTGCAGCTTACTAAAGTCCCTAAACTCCAACTTCCACACTGCCCTCCTCTCGAAAATTCCTCCCATTACCTTTCGTCACAAGGTCTCCAAAACACCTTTCACCACAGCACCCAGCACAAAACAACCTGAACCTCCCTGCTCTCCTCCCACCATCACTGCAGTGACCATGGGTGAGGAAGAGGCATCTTAGCTAAATAACCACATTTATAAGGCCTTGAAGGCCTTATGTATCAATAGTGACCTGGGTCTCACTCCTCTCGTCTGTGAGTCTGCCGCCAATATGGATCTTCTCCTTAAAGAGTAAGCCCTGATCTACCACCATTGCCACTAGGTCGAACCTTCAAATCCCCACCCTCAGTCCTATCTCTGTCAAAATTGTCTCTGTTACAATGACCACCTTACTGCAGATTGTAAAACCCCACCTACCTGTCCACAATGCAAATCCTCGCATTTTCTTAAACAGAACCCTAACATAGCATACCACCATACCTGAGACACCTGCAATAGCTCCCACCCCACTTACTATATGATATGCAAAGCTAAGCCAGAACTTACCAAATCCGAGCTCACTGTGCCAGTCCCTCCCGTTGATATCCACACTAACCCCAACAGTTTCACCCAACTTCCACTGCTGAAGTTATTATCAAAGTCATTGCAATTGTCCTCAAAAACAACCATCCATTCCTACATCCACACACCCTCCAATATACCTCCCTTGCTGTTTGCTCCATCATCCACATCAACACCCAAGATACCTACTCCTATAACCAGGCCCACTTCAATTTCACTGGCCTTGACACTCTTCTCTAAATGTCCTCAGATCTCATACACATAAATTAGTCTTATCCCTCATAATTGCACGAGAGAACTACAAGACCTTGTACCACAACATCCCCTCCCTCCTCACCAATAAATCCCTTTAGTTCATACCCTGTCCCAACACAGCGTCCATACCTTTACCCTTAATGAAATGTGCCTTTAACCCAACCACATTATGTACACTTCTCCTATATCCTCCACTGTATGGATAACCCTCTTCCCCTGTCCAGAAACGGAGTTGAACTGGCCACAAAAAGAACATCTCTGTTTGTTTCCAACCCTCATACAATACTCCCACTGAAGATCTTATCCTTACATTATTTTTCCAAACCCTAACCTGTGCCACCATCTACATCTGACCTAATCACCCCATCCCATATGACATCGTCACCTGCAAAGATCATACCTTTTCCACCCATTTCGCCGGCCGAAGTGGCCGTGCGGTTAAAGGCGCTGCAGTCTAGAACCGCAAGACCGCTACGGTCGCAGGTTCGAATCCTGCCTCGGGCATGGATGTTTGTGTTGTCCTTAGGTTTAACTAGTTCTAAGTTCTAGGGGACTAATGACCTCAGCAGTTGAGTCCCATAGTGCTCAGAGCCATTTGAACCATTTGAACCACCCATTTTATTGCCACAGGCTTCAACATCCTTAGTAGATCCCTTCAGAACTTCACCGGTGGGGTCAGTTCACTGACTGCCTTCAAGGTGACATTCTCCCCATCCAACTCTACATCTGTCATCAAAGCAACACTATCCCCAGTGTCATCCTAGCATCTCCCAATCTCCTTGGACAACTCACCTGTACTCCTCAACATCACCTACTCACAGTATCGTATGTATGCATTCCATCTGAATCTCCATCCCAGAGTTATCCAAGACTTCTCCCAAACCAATTGGGATGCCTAATGGTAATCCAAAGCAATCCAGACTGTAGGTCACCCCTCTTCTTCCAGCAATCTGAAGACATCCCTTATGCCACATCCTTCCTGCAGCAGACCTTGTCAGACGCTATATCCGCCCACGTAACCAGAAATACCATATATCCCCACCGTTCCTCACTCCACCTGCAAGCCATACTACTCCTCTGAGAATCCCGTAGTATGTACTACTCCTTTTTGCAGGCTTGTCACTGGGATGCATACACATGCCATTGGCAAGTTCAGAGAAATATCAGTAATTTATTAAATTCCAAAAAATTTAAATGCTGGGACTGGCTCCAGACAAGCACCAAACTCAACACTACACTCCCCTTTAACTCTTCCACGTATTTGAAACCATTCCATCGATTTACTGGCCCATAAATTACAATGCGCTTCTTCACAACAACCATCTCTTACCTGACAACCTGAGCAAACCTAACCACTTTGCATCCTGTCAGACTGACATCTTTACAATCTCTGAAGACCCACATTTTCATTACTCTCTTTTTGCCACGTACAAATACTGCTGTTCCATCCCTGTCTCCCAGCTTCCAGTACTTGGACTACATACCATACACGGAAATAAATACACCAGTTATAGAAAACGACATAAAACAAGCAAAAAGCGCAGCATTTCTCTTGGTCACGACTGCATTACTTAAGGATACCTCAAAGAGTGCATCCTCTCCTTTCTTATCACTCTTGAAATCCTTTACACCACTGTCCTCTCCACAGATTACTATACTCAAGAATAGAAAATATCCAACATCCAACTTTTCCTCAGACCCAAGAATGCCTCCTACTGATACCTCCTTCTATAGCACCACCTGCCTCACCTCAGTGTTTAACAAAGTTCTTTGAACCTATCCTCTCCCAATACACCCATCAACACTTGATGTAACACCAATTTTTTCCCATTAATCAGAGGGGCTTCTGTCCCAATTTATCCTGTGATTATCAGCTCGTGCACTTCACTCATCTCCTATCTCACCAACTGAACTCCCGTAAATACGCTATTTTTGTCTCCCTCGACCTAGAAAAACCCTACAACCATGTACGGCATTCTGGACTCCTCTTCAAACTCCAGATATACGCAGTTCCAGTTAATTTTGTCTACCTTATCCCATTCTTCCTGTCTAATCGTCCATCTTCTGTCACTATTAACAATACCAATTCTCATACCTTAAATCTGCGATGCCCCACCCAGTTTATCCTAGTATCGATACGTATTCGCCTATAAGTGACCATAAGCGACGATCAAATTTTTAAATGTTCGTGGGCGGGCACTCTCGTGTAGTAGCTACTTAGCTTTAACTTTATTGATTTCTTCCTAGAATGTAGAGCTCGCATATTACCACACAAAAGGAATTTGGATCAAATAAACCGAGAAAGTAACGTCGTTAAACGCACTGAATAGGGGGACATATATATTAACGGGCAACACTTTGAGATGTCGATGGTACACTGCAGATGATTAACATGGACACCATACATGTACTGAGCCAATTAGCGGGATCAAGTATACTTTCATCTGCACAAAGCATCTGTATTATAGACTTGATACACTTACAAATAAATGTACTGTGGAATAATCAGTGATCATAACATGTAAGCACTGAAGACGCTCTCACTACACGCAAATAAATTTATGGCATCGTGCAGATTGCAGGGCAACCACAGTAATTCTCTGTTGTGCGTAAGAAAAATTAAACAGAATCTTTTGTCAGTTTCTTCTGCAAAACTGTTTCCATTTTGTAGTAATATTTATTGAAAAATAGCTGCTAAAATTCTTTGGCAGCATTATGGTGTTTTACTCAGTGATGCTAGTCATCGAAATTTGGAACATGTTACATTTATAACCAGCTCAAATAACTTCACAAAAAGAGAAAGACGGTAATGAGTTTTACAACATATCACACTGTTATACTGAACTGTAACAGTAAAAAATATACTTTAGTCTTTTCACAGATGGTGAGCACTGCTTATAGCCTTTAACGAGAATTGCTATAGTACGATGAAATTGCAGCTTTTAATTGTGGCTTAGATGCCGTAGTACCTTCTATTGTCGTACTTGGTCAGTGCAATACATCTTTTTCCAGAGTAATGCATGCTGTTGGCTAGCATACAACAACTTCAAATTGGCTCACAAAAATATACAGTCACCTTTACTTTCTTAGGTAGGAGCTGCTTGAAACAGTGCAGAATTAATAGCAGCAACATCATGTCGTCCACCGGAAGCTTACATAACAATTATGCTCAGTTTTGTCCACCACAACGTAATATATGTGTTCTACAATTCACACGTAACTCGAGACTGTCTTCCAATTCCTATTATAGAATGTTCTAGTGAGTAACTCTGCCACCAAAACGCTTCCGTGAGGAAGTCACTATTGATTATGTCTTAAACCTAAATCACGACCCAGTAAATTTGTACTTACATAAGTCCATGACAATTACAATGATAAAAGCAGTTTTACAAAATACATATAAAGGCACACAAGTCACTATTTAAACAGTGAAATTCAAAAATATATCTACCATTTAAGATTACTCATTTATTTCTGAGGCGGCAGCTCATTTTACGACCGTTACCGTTAGATGGCAGAAGCGTACCGTGCTTGCTTAAACACCACACTGCCTTCTGTATATTGTATCCATCTATGCATGGCTAATACTCGTAATAACCAGTGACGAAACAAATATATTATTGAAATGAAACAGTTTATACAAGGTGGTGATGACAGTTTTATCGTTGCAAATCCCACTGCAGGAGTACCCCAAAGTTCTGTTCTCTTTCCTCTCCTTTGTCTCCTCGACATAGCTGATATGCCCAAAGCACCCCCACCAGTCCACCTCATTCCATATGCTGATTGTTCCGGCGTATCGACAAGCGCCGGCGCGAAGACGAAGATCGCAAGAGCAAAGAGCGGTGAGACGGCGTCAGCCAATAGCCCGCTGACAAGGACCGCACCTCTAGCTGAAGAGAATATAAGGGCCGCTCCTGCCAACCTCGGCCGGACAGTATTAGAACAGATTCTCAAAGGACTAGGAGAGCACTACGTTAGCAGTGACGTGTAATCCATACTACTTGCTCACATGAACCCCGTATACAGCAAAGGACTTTGACTTAATTGCATGTCGCCCATCACTAGCGACACAATTGTAAATTCAAAGTTAAGTGTTCTCAACCTTCTTAATTGTAATAAAAACTATTAATGTGATTTGCTTGAATTGTTGCATAGCTATCCGAGAAAGTAGCATTCCTTAGGCACCCTATAAGAGACGAGTGGGCAGGACCCCACACTAATGACACGGCTTTCGTCGCCCTCTACCCTATACTCCAAAAATTCCAACGATCTCTCCAAATCACCTCAGTCAGTTTACTTCCTGGTGTAACCAATGGTTCCTCAAAATCAACCCCACCAAAACCCAGGCACCTTCTGCCTCCTTCACTTCTATCTTTGCATTTACAACTGTCCTATCCAGCCTAGTAACACCGTAAAATACTTTAGGCTAACCCTCGACACGTAACTAATATGCAACTTCCACCTACTAACCATACAACAGAAAGCCCACAACAGACTAAAACAAATAGCAGGCTGGACTTGGGGATTACATCGCTCCACACCTACGAAACTCTGGTTCGACCCATCCTTTGTTACCCAAATGCAGATCTCCACCCCCACTGAAGTTCTATAAATCCCTCCAAATCCTCGAACGCCATGCACTGTGTCTTGGTTTTTGCATCAGTTTAGCGACCTCCACGTGAATACTCTACCATCTCATCAAATTTTCACCCCTCCTCATCCACATCGAACACCTACACATCTCCTATACTGTCTGAAAATTGTTTTCCAATAACCCCACTGTACCCTCTCTGATCACCAACGCTGGTATTCTGCTGCATCTTCACAAACACATCCCTCCGTCCCTACACCACCACACACTCCATATCCAATCCGCAACACAACTTCCACTAACTCCCTCTCCTGGATAATAGATCTGCCCTGATATTTATCCCTACAACCAAATTTAACCCTTCCCCACCTATCCCGCTACACATCAGGGCTCCTGTCTCCTTTTCCCTCTACACCCACCTGTACTTCTTTCTTTTTGTGTCACTACCCTCGCCAAACACCATTACTTCCCCTCACCCTCTGCCCAATGTCTTTATTCCCACGATCTGCTTCACCTTCTACCTAACGTCTCCCCCTTAATAGACACCCCACCCATCTCCTCACCCACACCCCTCCCCTCCCCTGAACCTCACTGGCACATATTCTCTGCTTCCAGATTACTTTTCCTCCCAGAGCAAGTCCTACAAATGTTAAGTGAAAGTGCAGTGTTCCAGTGTTTTTTCAGAGAATAATTTCACCTCTTCACACCTTTGTTTTAAAATTACATATAATTGCTGTCTGTCAGTAATCCTTTTAACTTATACACTAAACAGTCTGCACATTTTTATTTGTCTATCACTTCGTTATCTTTTTATGAGCAGTCTTGGCTGAAGATCAGAGTACTGTAGTGCTGACAAACCACCCCTGGCCCTTATGAAAAAAAAAATTATCAGTGTAACTGGTGAGTAAGTCCTCAACGAACTTTTGGATGTCACTAATGCAAACATAGTTGACAAAATTTTCGGTGATACACTTAGTTGTATTTAACTGCTGATCAGGAATGTTTGCGGTGGGGTGGAGGTACTTCGCGCAAAATCTGCAGGATTGCAGTAGAGGAGGCAAACATAGTTGACAAAATTTTCAGCAGTTCATATACTTTAAGATATTTAGTCGCTGAGTGAGGGTGCTCGTGGTGGAGGGGAGAGGGGGGTGCGCAGGTTGGGCGGAAGGCCGTTCTCCCCCTCACCACCCCTCCTCAACCCTCCCCTGCCCTCCCTGACATTCACATGCACAATTGTCTGACTTCCAATATGACACCACAGATAAAAAGGTGCTGACGCTGATATCAGTGTCCCATTGCAAGTATCCAGTATGTCAAGGACTTATAACTACACTCCTGGAAATGGAAAAAAGAACACATTGACACCGGTGTGTCAGACCCACCATACTTGCTCCGGACACTGCGAGAGGGCTGTACAAGCAATGATCACACGCACGGCACAGCGGACACACCAGGAACCGCGGTGTTGGCCGTCGAATGGCGCTAGCTGCGCAGCATTTGTGCACCGCCGCCGTCAGTGTCAGCCAGTTTGCCGTGGCATACGGAGCTCCATCGCAGTCTTTAACACTGGTAGCATGCCGCGACAGCGTGGACGTGAACCGTATGTGCAGTTGACGGACTTTGAGCGAGGGCGTATAGTGGGCATGCGGGAGGCCGGGTGGACGTACCGCCGAATTGCTCAACACGTGGGGCGTGAGGTGTCCACAGTACATCGATGTTGTCGCCAGTGGTCGGCGGAAGGTGCACGTGCCCGTCGACCTGGGACCGGACCGCAGCGACGCACGGATGCACGCCAAGACCGTAGGATCCTACGCAGTGCCGTAGGGGACCGCACCGCCACTTCCCAGCAAATTAGGGACACTGTTGCTCCTGGGGTATCGGCGAGGACCATTCGCAACCGTCTCCATGAAGCTGGGCTACGGTCCCGCACACCGTTAGGCCGTCTTCCGCTCACGCCCCAACATCGTGCAGCCCGCCTCCAGTGGTGTCGCGACAGGCGTGAATGGAGGGACGAATGGAGACGTGTCGTCTTCAGCGATGTGAGTCGCTTCTGCCTTGGTGCCAATGATGGTCGTATGCTTGTTTGGCGCCGTGCAGGTGAGCGCCACAATCAGGACTGCATACGACCGAGGCACACAGGGCCAACACCCGACATCATGGTGTGGGGAGCGATCTCCTACACTGGCCGTACACCACTGGTGATCGTCAAGGGGACACTGAATAGTGGACGGTACATCCAAACCGTCATCGAACCCATCGTTCTACCATTCCTAGACCGGCAAGGGAACTTGCTGTTCCAACAGGACAATGCACGTCCGCATGTATCCCGTGCCACCCAACGTGCTCTAGAAGGTGTAAGTCAACTACCCTGGCCAGCAAGATCTCCGGATCTGTCCCCCATTGAGCATGTTTGGGACTGGATGAAGCGTCGTCTCACGCGGTCTGCACGTCCAGCACGAACGCTGGTCCAACTGAGGCGCCAGGTGGAAATGGCATGGCAAGCCGTTCCACAGGACTACATCCAGCATCTCTACGATCGTCTCCATGGGAGAATAGCAGCCTGCATTGCTGCGAAAGGTGGATATACACTGTACTAGTGCCGACATTGTGCATGCTCTGTTGCCTGTGTCTGTGTGCCTGTGGTTCTGTCAGTGTGATCATGTGATGTATCTGACCCCAGGAATGTGTCAATAAAGTTTCCCCTTCCTGGGACAATGAATTCACGGTGTTCTTATTTCAATTTCCAGGAGTGTAGATATGTGTGCAAACTTACGTCATTAGAGAATACAACTGCAGCCGTTCCCAGCCGAATATGTACATGTATCAAGGTCATCGAAGATGAAACGTCATTCTGTTAAGTGTGGTGATACTGCGATTAGGCTCTTTTTTGTAATTACTTAAAGGGCAGCACACACCCTCTGCATCTGTGCAGCTTGAGCTCCTTTCCTCCTGCCACTCTAACGGCTTCGCTGACTTTGTTAGCCATTGTATTTAGAATTATGGTAGCGCAGAATGAACAAACTTTTAGGAGTTCTGTGTTTTGATCTGTTGATGGCAGCTGCTGAAACGATGAAATAAGTATAGAAATATATACACGAGACGTACTCCTCTTCAGGGAGTATCCGCGATCGTTACTTATACAAGACTGTCCAAATATAGTCTCCGGGTAGCTTTTCTTTGTTTCCACGTAACCGGTTCTGGGCCACCCGCTCATCTTCAGATAATTTGTTACAGTTACAGCGTAACTTGTCGAAAATGTAAATTAAAGTCCACTGTGGTAAGATTGTTATGCCCGACAACGTTGAGCTACAATTCTGCTAGTTACTCTACAATTTTAACCAGTTACTTGGAACTAAAAGAAAGCGATCTCGAGACTGAATTTTGGCCGTTTTGTATGAATATATTAACCGTCTCAGATTTGTCTGTTCGCAAAATATCCATGATGATCGCACACTCATCCACAAAATATATTTTACTTATTAATTAATCAATAATATTGCTACCCCGAGACTGAAACTCGAATAAGGGCGAGCCTAATGCGATAAAGCAGACGATAGGTTACTACTCAAGTGATAATTTGAGAATACGTTGTTCGTAGATGCTACGTACAACAGTAGGATATATCGTACACATCCAGACGCTACCTGTACTACCACCTTGAGGATCTCCAAACGCTGGAAGTTACTGGCGTTTTCACGTTGCATCTGAGCAAGTGTCAACGTGTCATGGAAGAAAGTTCGAGCATCACCGCGAGTGGTGAGACGTGTGGTAGCTTTCAGGAGCGAGAATATAACTGTATATTTCTCAAAATACAAAAACTGGTTGAAATAAAAAATTGTGTAAAGAGTCACTGTACGTGCAAACGTGCACGGGGTATAGCTTCGCTATCGCTCTTTCAATACTGTGACAGATGACAAAACTACTGAGAAGAGCCAAAGAATCTCGTACACCCTCCTAATATCGTGTAGGGCCCCCGCGAGCACGCAGAAGTGCCGCAACACGACGTGGCATGGACTCGGCTAATGAATCTTGCAGGGCTGTCCGTAAATCCGTAAGAGTACGAGGGGATGAACAGCACGTTGCAATGGTTCCTAGATGTGCTCAATAACGTTCATGTCTGGGGAGTTTGGTGGCCAGTGGAAGTGTTTAAAGTCTGAAGACTGTTCCCCGAGCCACTCTGTAGCAATTCTGGAAGTTTGGTGTGTCGCATTGTCGTGTTGGAATTGCCCAAGTCCGTCGGAATGCAGAAACAATATGAATGGATACAGATGATCAGACATGATACTTACGTACCTGTCACTTGCCAGAGTCGCATCTAGACGTATCAGGAGTTCCATATCTCTCCAGCAGCAGACGTTCCACACTAAGGAGCCTCCATTAGCTTGAACAGTCCCCTGCTGACATGCAGGTTCCATGGATTCATGAGGTTGTCTCCATACCGGTACACGTCCATCCGTTCGATACAATTTGAAACGAGACTCGTCCGACCACGAAACATGTTTCCAGTCATCAACAGTCCAATGTCGGTGTTGACGGGCCCAGGCGAGGATAAAAGCTTTGTGTCGTGCAGTCATAAAAGTTAAAGGAGTGGACCTTCGCCTCCGAAAGCCCATATCGATGATGTTTTGTTGAATGGTTCGCACGCTGATACTTGGTGATGGCCCAGGTTTGAAATAGGTAGGAATTTGCGGAAGAGTTGCACTTCTGTCACGTCGAATGATTCTCTTCGGGCGTCGTTCGTCCCGTTCTTGCAGGATCTTTTTCCGGCCTCAGCAATGTCAGAGATTTGATGTTTCACCGGATTCCTGATATTCACACCACACTCGTGAAGTGGTTGCACGGGAAAATCCTCACTCATCACTACCTCGGAGACGCTGTGTTCCATCGCTCGTGCGCCGACTATAACAAGACGTTCAAATTCACTTAAATCTTCCAGAATGAGATATTGTTCTAATGTTCAAATGTGTGTGAAATCTTATGGGGCTTAACTGCTAAGGTCATCTGTCGCGAAGCTTACACACTACTTAACCTAAATTATTATAAGGACAAACACACACACCCATGCCCGAGGGAGGACTCGAACCTCCGCCAGGACCAGCCGCACAGTCCATGACTGCACCGCCTCAGTCCGCTCGGCTAATCCCGCGCGGCAATGAGATTTTCACTCTGCAGCGGAGTGTGCGCTGATATGAAACTTCCTGGCAGATTAAAACAATGTGCCGGACCGTGACTCTCATTCTGGAAAATCCCCTAGGCTGTGGCTAAGCCATGTCTCCGCAATACCCTTTCTTTCAGGAGTGCTAGTTCTGCAAGGTTAGCAGGAGAGCTTCTGTAAAGGTTGGAAGGTAGGAGACGAGGTACTGGCAGAAGTAAGGCTATGAGGAGGGGGCGTGAGTCGTGCTTGGGTAGCTCAGTTTGTAGAGCACTTGCCCGTAAAAGGCAAAGGTCCCGACTTCTAGTCTCGGTCCAGCAAACAGTTTTAATCTGCCAGTAAGTTTCACTTAAATCTTGATAACCTGCCACTGAAGCAGCAGTAACCGATCTCACAACTACAGCAGACACTTGTCTTACATAGGCGTTGCCGACCGTAGTGTCGTATTCTGCCTGTTTTGCATCTCTTTACTTGAATACGCATGCCTATACCAGTTTCGTTGGCGCTTCAGTGTAGTTTTCGACTTTGTATTGCATCTTTTCATTTTTTTCATATTGTATCAAAAGTATCGATGACAGACGGTACAAGGGGAACACCCATTTCGTATCGTTCACTGTTAGGGTTTGGAAATGGCGCAAACAATATCCAGCATTGATCAAATTCAGGTCCGAAAATTATTATGTTTTGGTATAACCGATAGGCTAATAAAATATGAAATTGAAAATATAGCGGATAAATTGTAAACACATCGCATAACGACGCACGGCAGACGGAAGAATTCATTACTGGGTCTTTGTTTGCTAATTACCCCCGGGAGCTGCCAAACCCGTTAGCGAGGCGAGTTTCGTTAACTATGCATTACCGCAGCTGGACAAATATTGTCTTTTCATTTGAGGGTCGGCGCGCCGTAGGCGAGGTCACGGTCGCATTAGCGCCGCGTCGCTCCGCCCGGGCCCTGCGTCAACAGCGTCAGCAAGCGTCGGCGAGCGTCGGCGAGCGGCAGGGGGCGCCAGCCTAAGGGGCGCAGATTAAACGATGAGGCCGTCTCTGTCACTGTGGAGGAGTGTAGGAGCGCTGCGCGAGTCTCGAAACACAGCAACCAGGGTGAGAGGAGCAGCAGTGGATTCCAAACCGGATTACGACGCCACAGTGGAATACAGGCCGAGCCCTGACAGCGTACCCACTGTAGAAGTTCCGATAATGTTCAGTGGAACATACTCTTCCAATAACCGAAGATTCAAATGGTTCAAATGGCTCTGAGCACTATGGGACTTAACGTCTGAGGTCATCAGTCCCCTAGAACTTAGAACTACTTAAGGGGTGTAGGACGTCAAACGGGACGACTTGGAGCAGGAGAGACACCACAGGACATTTTACTTTCCACTGTCTATACTTTTAAAAATTTATTCATAAAACTTTGTCAGAATGACCAGAAAGGATTCAGGATTTACACTTACAGTGGTGGAAGTTCAAAAATATAAGAAAATAATTTTTTTTTTACATTTGTATTTCACTTTTTTTTCACATACCATTGGCTGCATTTGTTGCTACAGGTGCACTTTTCTACATAAGTAAGGGAGATTCTTCAATGAATTTTGCACAGCATACAAACCATACTTACAGGTGTATCAAACTCTAGAATTTTCCAAATCTATTATAAACTGTGGTAAAAATTGAGATAATAAACTATAAAGTTTGAGTTTTTTCTAAACATGAAGTTTAAAATATAACAGCACATTCATTTTTTCATAAATTAAATAATTTATAGAATTTCATATCCCTGTAAGTATGGTTTGTATGCAGTGCAAAATTCATCGACGAATCTCTCATACTTACGAAGAAATGTGTACCTATAGCAACAAACGCAGCCAATAGAAGTGAAAAAAAGATGAAATTTCACACGTAAAAAAAATTATTTTGTTATGTCTCTGAACTTCCACTGGTCTGATTGTGAAACCTGAATCCTTCCTGGTCACGGTGACAAAGTTTTATGAATTTATTCGTATAAGTATACACAGCGGAGATTAAAATGTTCTGTGGTGTCTCTCCAGCTCCAAGATCGCCCGTTTGACGTCCTACCCCCCTTAAACCTAACGAACCTAAGGACATCACACACGTCCATGCCCGAGGCAGGATTCGAACCTGCGACCGTAGCGGTCACGCGTCTCAAGACTGTAGCGCCTAGAACCGCTCGGCCTCTCCAGCCGGCAATAACTGAAGACACCAGGAATAAAATACAGTGAACTACAAGTTACAGGGGGCGATCAAAACGTTTTTATTTGAATACGTCGCTGCACCGTATGTGGAACGCTACGCGACTCCCATGCAGGTATGTAACCACCGACATCCAGACAAGGGGTTGCTGTGGTCCTCGTCTCTTTCCGACGTGCATCTGGTAAGTGCAGAAACGTGAACTGTTGCCATGTTACTACCCAATGCGATCTAATTCAACCAACGTGATGGTATTATTTTCTTCTCTGCCGAAGGGCAAAGCCTGGTTGACACTTGTCGAAGAACAGAGCCTGTCTATAGGATGGCGTGTCTGCTGTAAACCAATGCTGTGGAATGATGCTGCTGCTTCATGATAACGCACGTGCCCATGTCGCAAATATTGCTAATGCTGAAATTACGCCAACTCAAGTGGGAAAGACTCGAGCACTCGTCCTGTACTCTCTTCCCGTGCAACTGTCACTCCTTTGGTCCCTTTAAACAGGCCTTGAAATGTCGACGATTCCTGTGGGACGAGGGCGTGCAGCGGGCTGTTACACACATCCACATCCTCACTGAGCGGGACACGGTGCGCTACACTGAACTGCCAAAGAAACTGGTAGAAGCATGCATATTCAAATGCAGAAATATGTAAACAGGCAGAATACGGCGCTTCGGACGGCAAAGCCTATATACAGGGTGTTTCAAAAATGACCGGTATATTTGAAACGGCAATAAAAACTAAACGAGCAGCGATAGAAATACACCGTTTGTTGCAATATGCTTGGGACAACAGTACATTTTCAGGCGGACAAACTTTCGAAATTACAGTAGTTACAAATTTCAACAACAGATGGCGCTGCAAGTGATGTGAAAGATATAGAAGACAACGCAGTCTGTGGGTGCGCCATTCTGTACGTCGTCTTTCTGCTGTAAGCATGTGCTGTTCACAACGTGCAAGTGTGCTGTAGACAACATGGTTTATTCCTTAGAACAGAGGATTTTTCTGGTGTTGGAATTCCACCGCCTAGAACACAGTGTTGTTGCAACAAGACGAAGTTTTCAACGGAGGTTTAATGTAACCAAAGGACCGAAAAGCGATACAATAAAGGATCTGTTTGAAAAGTTTCAACGGACTGGGAACGTGACGGATGAACGTGCTGGAAAGGTAGGGCGATCGTGTACGGCAACCACAGAGGGCAACGCGCAGCTAGTGCAGCAGGTGATCCAACAGCGGCCTCGGGTTTCCGTTCGCCATGTTGCAGCTGCGGTCCAAATGACGCCAACGTCCACGTATCGTCTCATGTGCCAGAGTTTACACCTCTATCCGTACAAAATTCAAACGCGGCAACCCCTCAGCGCCGCTACCATTGCTGCACGAGAGACATTCGCTAACGATATAGTGCACAGGATTGATGACGGCGATATGCATGTGGGCAGCATTTGGTTTACTGACGAAGCTTATTTTTACCTGGACGGCTTCGTCAATAAACAGAACTGGCGCATATGGGGAACCGAAAAGCCCCATGTTGCAGTCCCATCGTCCCTGCATCCTCAAAAAGTACTGGTCTGGGCCGCCATTTCTTCCAAAGGAATCATCGGCCCATTTTTCAGATCCGAAACGATTACTGCATCACGCTGTCTGGACATTCTTCGTGAATTTGTGGTGGTACAAACTGCCTTAGACGACACTGCGAACACCTCGTGGTTTATGCAAGATGGTGCCCGGCCACTTCGCACGGCCGACGCCTTTAATTTCCTAAATGAATATTTCGATGATCGTGTGATTGCTTTGGGCTATCCGAAACATACAGGAGGCGGCGTGGATTGGCCTCCCTATTCGCCAGACATGAACCCCTGTGACTTCTTTCTGTGGGGACACTTGAAAGACCAGGTGTACCGCCAGAATCCAGAAACAATTGAACAGCTGAAGCAGTACATCTCATCTGCATGTGAAGCCATTCCGCCAGACACGTTGTCGAAGGTTTCGGGTAATTTCATTCATAGACTACGCCATATTATTGCTACGCATGGTGGATATGTGGAAAATATCGTACTATAGAGTTTCCCAGACCGCAGCACCATCTGTTGTTGACAATTGTAACTACTGTAATTTCGAAAGTTTGTCTGCCTGAAAATGTACTGTTGTCCCAAGCATATTGCAACAAACGGTGTATTTCTATCGCTGCTCGTTTAGTTTTTATTGCCGTTTCAAATCTACCGGTCATTTTTTAAACACCCTGTAAGACAACAAGTGTCTGGCGCAGTTGTCAGGTCGGTTACTGCTGCTACAGGGTTGGCCGATTGCATCTGTGGCCCACTGATATTACGGTCACAGGAATTTGCTGTTTTTTTTTTATTTTTGAAGTGCACATTTTTACATTTCTGTTTATGAAAAACAAGTTGACAATTTTGCTCCACTTTTAAAGCTTATCAAGTTCTCACTGTATATTCGTGTAGCTTCTTTCAGACTGAACGTCAGTATAGACCACTGCATCATCTAAGAAAAGTTACAGGTCTCTATATTGCCCACAAGATCATTAGTATACAATGTGGACAGCAACTGACTCAACACACTTCCCTGGGGAACACCGGAAGTTTCTTCTGCATCTACCGATGACTCTCCATCCAAGATAACGTGCTGCGTTCCCCCTACCAAAAAATCTTCAGTACAGTTATAACACCCCCCTTCTTCTCCAGGTAGTAGGCTAATTAAAGAATTACCATGTTGCTAAGGCATCGAATCCGAAGTGAAAACTATTGCCCGAAAGAAGTCAGGTACTGTCATAACTTGACAGTTATTGTGCAATTTACTTTACTCAGCAATCTCAAGAAATAAAAGAAATGTACAAAATAATACGGAAACTAGGTAGTGAAACTTTGGTCCGAAATGATGGATTAATCTTAACTCTGTCTGGAAATTTCTGTAAATGAAGGTTGCCAGCTCACTTAGTGTGAGCGAAATCAATTAAAACTCTTGACTATGAAATTGAATTACGTTATTATTGTAGCTTGTTGGCAGGCGTGGACTATCGCAAATTGCATTGACCTGCCTTCATTATCAAATCACAATGATCACCCAGAAAAATTTTAGTCATGCACAATAGTAAGCTTGCAACTACTTCACGAAATTAATTACTAGTTCTTTACACTACCAGTTACATAACAATTGAACTGAATTTCTCACTGTAATGCTAGCTGCTACTAAACTGTTTTACAGGAGGTAAAGTTTTCGAAAAGCCTGATTTTAGTATTTAAATTGACAGCACTACAGTAATAACTGGTTTTCAAAATTATTACGGAGTCCGACACTTTGTCTTATTGTTACGTAAATTACTTTTCATATAAAATAGCCTGAACATTAACTGTTGTTAATTGTATTCCTTTGCCAAATTACTTGTTACGAATCAGCACTTAATTAGCAAGTTCAAAAACCCTAACGTTTTGTTACGTAAATTACTTCTCACACAAAATTGTGTGAACATGAACAAATGTTAACTGTACTGCTTCTGTAATCAGCACTTAATTAGCAAGTCCGAGAAAACTAACTTTTTTGTTCACTTTCATTCAAACTACTACTCAATTCGATAAGCTCCACTCTTCTTATGATTTACTTTCAGTTCACTAATGCCACACTCGGCTAATTATGTATACAGAGAGGATCCTGTTCAATTGGTTCAAATGGCTCTGAGCACTATGGGACTTAACTTTTGAGGTCATCAGTCCCCTAGAACATAGAACTACTTAAACCTAACTAACCTAAGGACATCACGCACATCCATGCCCGAGGCAGGATTCGAACCTGCGACCGCAGCAGTCGCGCGGTTCCCGAATGTAACGCCTAGAGCCGCTCGGCCGGCCGGCAGAGGATCCTGTCAGGTAGTTGTTACTGTCGATTACACACCTTAACACACATAAGTTGCTAAATTATTGGTTATTGGACGATTCGGAGCTAACACTGGCAATCATTTTACAGTTCTAAATGATAAACTGGTCGGATCTTACTTATAGCGGTGCTGTCGTTGCAGCGGGGTCCATATCTCTACGACAATGTACGACCACATGCTCTTCCACAATAAACTTTGGGCCCACAGCACTCCCCTCAAACACTGGTTAACCTTGATGCATTGCGCTGTTCCCAATTACTTCTCCACATTATGCCTGGCCAAACCGTATGTGGGATCCTGCAGTGAAACGAGTCTTGCGTCCTCTCGCAGCAGAAATCCTCCTTTCTGTCCGACCCGCGCGATCGCTACCAACCGACTCCTGGCAGACACTGCCCCACTGCGCCGCGGTCCTGCGCCCACCGACAGTACGACAGTTACAATAAGCTCTTTGGTGTACATAATGACATTAACTGACTTGGGCAGTGCCTCTACTACAGTTATTTGCATTCTCTTTCGTTGGCTAATTCGTACACACGAGATTATTTAAACATGTTCATACCACAATAATATATACAACATATTTACACACTTCATTTACGTGTACCTACACTATGTGATCAAAAGTATCCGGACACCCCCAAAAACATACGTTTTTCATATTAGGTTCCTGGTGATGCCACCTACTGCCAGGTACTCCATATCAGCGATTTCAGTAGTCATTACACATCTTCGGAGAGCAGAATTGGGCGATCCGCGAAACTCACTGATTTCGAACGTGGTCAGGTGATTGTATGGCACTTGTGTCAAACGTCTGTACGCGAGATTTCCACATTCCTAAACATCCATAGGTCCACTGCTTTCGCTGTGATAGTGAACTGGAAACTCGAAGGGACACGTACAGCATAAAAGCGTACAGGCTGACCTCGTCTGTTGACTGACAGAGGCCGCCGACAGTTGAAGAGGGTCGTAGTGAGAAATGGCCAGACATCAATCCAGACCATCACATAGGCATTCCAAATTGCATCACGATCTACTGCAAGTACTATGGCACTTAGTCGGGAGGTGTGAAAACTAGGGTTTCAAGGTCGAGCGGCTTCCCATAAGCCACACATCACCTCGGTAAATGCCAAACGACGCCTCGCTTGGTGTAAGGAGCGTAAACATTGGACGATTGACGATTAGCGAATCACGGTACACAATGTAGCCATCCGATGGCAGGGTGTGGGAATGGCGAATACCCTGTGAACGTCATCTGCCTGCGTGTGTAGTACCGACAGTAGAATCCATAGGCGGAGGTGTAATGGTGTGGTCGTGTTTCTTATAGAGGGTGCTTGCACTCCTTGCTGTTTTGCATGGCACTATCCCAGCACAGGCCTACACTGATGTTTTAAGTACCTTCTTGTTTCCCACTGTTGAAGAGCATTTCGGGGATGGCGATTGCATCTTTCAAAACAATCGAGCAACTGTTCATAATGCACAGCCTGTGGCGCTTACACGACCATAACATCCCTGTAATGGACTGGCCTGCACAGAGTCCTGACCTGAATCCTACAGAACACCTTTGGTACGTTTTGGAACACCGGCTTCGAGCTAAGCCTCACCCATCGACATCGGTACGTCTCCTCAGTGCAGCACTCCGTGAAAAATGGGCTGCCATTCCCCAAGAAACCTTCCAGCACCTGTCTGAACGTATGCCTGCGAGAGTGGAAGCTGTCATCAAGGCTAAGGGTGGGCCAATACCACAATGAATTGGAGCAATACCGACAGGGTGCGCTACGAATTTGTAAGTCATTTTCAGCCAGGTGTCCGGATACTTTTGATCACGTAATGTAGTTAATAAAGGCGGAAAAAATTTATATGTGGGCACTATGCTGATGCCTTACACAGTCACCAGTTTCGCTTGATACCATATAAGACTGTACTTTTGATAATAAACATAGATGCGGGACGAAATGCTTTTTTGAAATCGAGGAACACTGCCCCTGCTTGATTGCCCTGTCCATGACTTTCAGTATGTCACGAGAGAAAAGCGCGAGTTGCTTTTCACGTGATCTACGTTATCCACATCAGTGACGTTTGGATTAGGGGAAGTCATTCATTCGAGATACCTCGTTAGTTCATGCTCAGAATATGTTCTACAAAGAAATGGATGTCAAGGAAATTCTACGCTAGTTCTTGTGAATCACTTCTACTAACGCTGTTGTAAACGAGTGTAACCTGCGCTTTCTTACAAATACTGGGAGCGGTATTTTTTCGAGGGATCTACGGTAGATTTTAGTTAAGAGAAGATAACCCAGGTGTAAATTCAGTATAGAATCTTAGACAGATTACGGTGAGTTCAGGGGCTCTGTTCAGTTTAAACGATTTCAACTGTTTCTCAGCACCAGTATCTACACACATCAAAAAAAGTTTTGCAACACATCGGATCCCAGAACTCCTGAAGATAGACGTTGACTGTGGATATAGTATCACAGACATAGTTCTTTCCACTGTTCAGAGATGTCACTAAACCAGCCCAAAGATGTAAACAACGATGCATGAGCAGCGTCTATTACACGGAGGGGTTCCGAGAGCCGATCAGTTCCACTCATTCCACCAGGAAGGAGGTATGCGACTCGTGTTGTCTGTAGCTCAACCATGCTTAGACGCTGAATACCGCGGTTCGATCGCGTCCGCATTGTTACTCTGTGCCAGATAGGGCTCTAAAAACGGAAGTATCCACGCGTTTCGGAGTGAACCAAAGTGATGTTGTTCGGACATTGAGGAGATACAGAGAGGCAGGAAATGTCGATGACATGCCTCGCTCAGGCCGCCCAAGGGCTGCTACTGCAGTGGATGACCGCCACGTACGGGTTGTGGTTCGGTGGAACCCAGACAGCAACGCCATCATGTTGAATAATTCTTTTCGTGCAGGCACAGGACGTCGAGTTACGAATCAGACTGTGCACAATAGACTGCATGATGCGTAACTTCACTCCCGAAGTCTATGGGAGGTCCATCTTTTCAACTACGGCGCCATGCAGCGTGGTACAGATGGGCCCTCAACATGCCTAATAGACCGCTCAGGATTGGCCTCACGTTCTCTTCACCGATGAGTGTTGGATATGCCTTCAACCAGAGAATCGTCGGAGACCTGTTTCGAGGCAACCCAGTCATGCTGAATGCCTTAGACACACCGTCCAGCGAGTGCAGCAAGGTGGAGGTCCGCTGCTGTTTTGGGATAGTATTACGTGGAGACGACGTACGCCGCTGGTAATGGAAGCCGCCATACGATACGTGTATGCCATCCTCCTACTGATAGTGCTACACTGTCGACAGCATATTGGTGAGGCATTCGTCTTCATGGACGACAATTGGCGCCTCCATCGTGCACATCTTGTGAACGTCTTCCTTCAGATGCTATCGCTAGACTGGAGTGGCCAGCATTTTCTGCAGACATGAACCCTATCGACAATGCCTGGGATACATTGAAAAGGGCTGTTTACGGACGACGTGATCCACCAACCACTCTGAGGGATCCAATGCCGAATCGCCGTTGAGTAGTGCGACAATCTGGACCAACAGTGCCTTGATGAACTTGTGGATAGTATGTCACTACGAATACAGGCATGCGTCAATGTTTTATTAGGTGACTTTCTTGTTTTTCTGTTCGGTACAAATTCTGCAGTTGTTTTTAAAATAACTTCCCAATAAGATAGAGACCTGAAATATAAACGCATCTCCTAACTTGATGACAATACAATATTAACTCGCATTTTTCTTAATGTGTTGCGGAGGATACATCGTGTGTGACTGTCATTTCCCCCTTTTCCTGCTCCTGTTGCGACTGGTTCACAAGACGATCGATTGCGGGTGAGCTCTAATCTCCCCTAATTTTTACCTTCCCGACCTTTACGCGAGATATACGTAGGGGGAAGCAATAGACTGGTCGAATCAGGCGAAGGAACAATGAAATAAACCCAAAAACCACCACATGTCCCTGTTACAATGTCTTAAACATGTTTGAAATCGATTGAAAAATTTTACATGCATAAGTCCGAAAAGCAGAAAGTAATTATTGAAATAAAAATCAATCATTAATATACCACGTATTGAAATCAGACGGAAAATTATACGATAATGGTCCATAGCCCTACGGAGATTACTAACCCTATAAACATAATCCTTGAAATTTGGGACTGCAAATTTTTAATAGGTAAAAAAGTGTCTGTAGGGTTTAAAACGACAAACGAGGGCATCATCACTACACTGATGCAAGAATAGTACACCTCCATACTGTGGCACTAACTGCTGACTGACGCATGAGTTCGTCACCACGCTGCCGTTATCAGTTGCGTGCGCCCCACGTTTTTCGTTTTAAATGTTGCAAGGAATTTCATAGCTATCAATAAGAGGAGCACATATTTTCAGAACTATCTGTATGAGTTGTGAATCTGTATGGAGCTAGGAGAAATTATTGTACACATTTTAGTTCGATTTCAAATGTGATATATTAAAAATTTATTTTATATAAGTAAGTATTCTATTTCGCATTTTTCGCATTACCACTCTGTCTAAATTACGAGTAAGAAACCTAAAATCTAGCAACTAAAGCGGAATATTGTGGAACCCTATTTCCCTACACCTGGTGACGTTGTAACGCTCTGTCTGTGTGTTTCCCGGTGCTGGCCGGTAAAGGGACCTCTCCCTACGGCAGACGACCGAAGCCCCAGAGGACGCAAGGGAGGTTTCTTCCGTGTGTTCGCGCTACTGACAACAGCGCCCCAGGGGAGAGAGAGAGAGACAGCGACCGAAAAGTGGCGAGCTTAGCTGGACAGAAAATTGGCTGGACGCGTGACCGCTTGTTGCTATAGAAACGGCCGAGAGACGTAAGGACTCTGGACGACCGCTTGTGGGTGCGGTCTGTGGCACGCCTCTTCCCACACCGGGCAGAGAAGCGCAGCGCTGAAGCTCTCTGAAGCGTCCAGACGTCCAGTGGAGCGCTGGTCAGGCCGCTGCCTGCTGCTAGCGCTTGGCAGACACTACTCTTAACGTGTGTTCTTTGCCAGCTACCAGTCATAAACTTCGTCTCACAAATTTGTTCTGTTGAAGCACAATATGTTATTTAAGCTCAATGAGACTACTCGTCACTTTCAGTTACGTATGAGAAAGGAATGGAGAGGGAAGGGAAACATTTTTGCCTCCTGATTTAAGCCTCTGCCTTTGAATCAGCTTACATCGACTGAAGTCGAATAGCAAGTAGTTTCCGTTGCGTCATGAGAAAGTATCATCCGTCCTATTTTCTTACACAAGTTTAGTGAAGGAGAACAACACACAGTAACAAAGCAAATTTTTCACATTATGTGCCCAAGATTCTAATGTCGTACTAATCATTTTGTAACCCAATTAGTTTAAATAATTATCATCCACCAGATATTTTCTATTCAATTTTCAGCATATGAAGGACGACTGCACCGACATAAAACAGCAACCGAGGAATTTAGTTATTAGTATTACGTAATAGTATGTGTCTGATGAACGAAATTAAGGCACTGAAACTTCCCGTTTGGTTTCACTGAATGTCACGAATCTATACTCCAGTGTTCCAATAAATGACGCATTCGACTTAATAAGAAGAAATTTCTCTAAATACGGTAAAATTTTGAGGCAAGAAACGAACGAATTCAGTGAACTTTTACAAGCTCGTTACAAGTTTTAACTATTTCACTTTTAATGCTTTAGCCATGCGGTCCAGCATTTCAGTGACTGACGGTTTTATCAGTAACCCAGAAGATAAAATTTTAAATGCTGATCGTGCCATTTTGGGCAATTTTTTTGTACACTGACGTGAGAAACCTCATGGTATACCTCCTAAAGTCGTGTCGGACCTCCTCTGGACCAGTGTAGTGCAGCCACTCCACATGGCGTGGACTCAGCAGGTCCTTCGAAGTCCGCTGCAGAGATATAGGACCATGCTGCCTCTATAGCGGTCAATAATTGCGGAAGTGCTGCCACTGCAGGTTTTCGTGCACGAACTGACCTCTCGATTGTGTGCCACAAGTGTTCGATGGGACTCACATCCGGCGATATGGCTGGCCAAATCATTCGCTCGAATTGTCCACAATGTTCCTCAAACCAATCGCGAACAGCTGTGGCCCGGTGACATGGTGCGTTGCCATCCACAAAAATTCCATCGTTGTTTGGGAACATGAAGTCCACGAACGACTGCAGATGGCCTCCCAAGTAGCCGAACAGAACCATTCTCAGTCAATGATCGGTTCAGTTTGACCAGAGGACAGAGCCCATTCCAGGTAAACACAGCCCACACCATGCTGGAGCCACCACCAACTTTGACAGAGCCTTGTTTATAACATGGGTCCATGGCATTGTGAGGTCTGCGCAACGTTGGAACCCTACCTGCAGCTCTTACCAACTGAAATCCGGCTCATCTGACCAGCCGACGGTTTTCCAACTGTCTAGGGTCCCACCAATACGGTGACGAGACCAGGAAAGGCGCTATAGGCGGTGTCGTGCTGTTACCAAATGCATTCGCCTAGCTCGTCTGCTGCCACAGCCTATTAACGATAAACTTCACCCCATTGTCCTAACGGATACGTTCGCCGTACGGCTCACACTGATTTCTCGCAGTGTTGCTGGTACGGTAGCACTGACTAACCTAAGCAAACACCGCTACTCTTGGTCTTAAGGTGAAGGCCTTCGATCACTGCGTTGCCTGAAACCTGGTATTCTCGGCGCATTCTTAACACTGTCGATCTCGGAATGTTCAATTCCCTAACGATTTACGGAATGGAAAGAGTCATTCGTCTAGTTCCAACTACCGTTCCACCATCACAATCTTTCAATTCCCGTCACATGGCCATAATCACGTCAGGATCCTTTTCACATGAATCACCCGACTACAAATGACTGATGCACCAATGCACTGCCCTTTTATATCTCGTGTACGTGATACTGCCGCCACTTACAGTAATGGATATAAGTATTCATACACTAGAGCGTGGAAAAGTAAACTGACTTTATTGACAATACGAAACCACAAACACTGATATGCACTATACACACTGGCCAGTCGCCTATGCAGCTATGCTGGTATATAGAATGAGAATGAACAAGCCTTTACAAAACAAAATACAAAAACGTCTGCCAAATTCTCTACTGCGCTGGGAATTAAGTATTCATACCACCAACAGAAAATACACCCCTAACAAAGCCAGAACATGTTTAATACAGTATCGCAGAAGTCTGCTTTCTTGGATACATGCTGTTTCGCGAATTCCATCCGCCACTTTCTGTTCTTTTTGCTGATGTAGGGCTTTCGTCTCGGGACCCTGGCTCTGTAGCCCGAACGATTGAGAACGGTACGAACATGACCTTTCGGAAGTGGTCATGTACATATGCGAACAGTGCCGACGCTGTCGTTTTCGGGTTTTTCTTGATGATTCTTAGTAGCATTCTGGTCTGTCTTGTTGTAAGCTTCTGTGGACGACCTTGTCGTTCACTGTTTATTACCACATGGTTGTCCTTATATCGCTTAATGATAGATTGCACAGTCGCTCGGCTTCGTCGAATGATGTTCGCAATTTCGGCATACGACTTGTGTTGAAGACATTGGGCGACAACGATGTTTCGTTCCACAATGGTCGTTTCCTCCCCCTTGCGCCCCCTTCTGCTGTTCCACGGTACCCACGTCCGAGCTGCTGTTGCTTCACTTCCGCCATACCACTACACAAGTGTGGCATGCACTCCGGGACTGCGTCAGCCGTTTGTTAGGTTGAAAGTAATCCGCTGTATGAATACAATTTGCCCTGTCGTAGACCGTGTGGAGTGTAACATATTTTATTTTCCCAGTATAGATTCATTGCATACGGGAAGCTTCATTACCAAGAACATGGTTATCTGACGCTACATCATCGTACTTATTCCTGATGAAAGGAGAAAATATGAAAATGCAGTAAATGAAATAGGAAAAAAGGAATATAAACGTCTCAAAAATGAGATCGACAGGAAGTGCAAAATGGCTAAGCAGGGATGGCTAGACGACAAATATAAGGATGTAGAGGCTTATCTCACTATGGGTAAGATACATACTGCCTACAGGAAAATTAAAGAGACCTTTGGAGAAAAGAGAACCCACTTGTATGAATATCAAGAGTTCAGATGGAAACCCAGTTCTAAGCAAAGAAGGGAAAGCAGAAAGGTGGAAGGGGTATACAGAGGGTCTACGCAAGGGCAATGTACTTGAAGACCATATTATGAAATGGCAGAGGATGTAGATGAACATGAAATGGGAGATACGATACTGCGTGAAGAGTTTGACAGAGCACTGAAAGACCTGAGTCGAAACAAGGCCCAAGGAGTAGACAACATTCCATTGGAACTACTGACGGCCTAAGGAGAGCCAGTCCTGACAAAACTCTACCATCTGGTGAGCAAGATGTATGAGAAAGGAGAAATACCCTCAGACTTCAAGAATAATCAACAAAAGCAAAACGAGGATAATGGAATGTAGTCGAATTAAGTCGGGCGATGCTGAGGGAATTAGATTAGGAAATGAGACACTTAAAGTAGTAAAGGAGTTTTGCTATTTGGGTAGCAAAATAACTGATGATGATCGAAGTAGAGAGGATATAAAATGTAGACTGGCAATGGCAAGGAAAGCGTTTCTGAAGAAGAAAAGTATGTTAACATCGAGTATAGATTTAAATGTCAGGAAGTCGTTTCTGAAAGTATTTGTATGGAATGTAGCCATGTATGAAACTGAAACGTGGACTATAAATAGTGTAGACAAGATGAGAATAGAAGATTTCGAAATGTGGTGCTACAGAAGAATGCTGAAGATTAGATGGGTAGATCACATAACTAATGAGGAGGTATTGGACAGAATTGGGGAGGAGTTTGTGGCACAACTTGACAAGAAGAAGGGACCGGTTGGTAGGACATTTTCTGAGGCATCAGGGGATCACAAATTTAGCATTGGAGGGAAGCGTTGACGGTAAAAATCGTAGAGGGAGGCCAAGAGGTGAATACACCAAGCAGATTCAGAAGGATGAAGGTTGCTGTAAGTACTGGGAGGTGAAGACGATTGCACAGGATAGAGTAGCATGGAGAGCTGCATTAAACCAGTCTCAGGAGCTGAAGACCACAACAACAACAACAATTGTATTGTGTTTCCATATTATAAGTGGTGGCGAATTCTGCAGATACTAATTAAACATGACTTGCTCATGAGAAACACAGCTAACTCCGTTGTAATCTTTTTCATCTTCTGTGGTGTTCAATCCAAGGACTGGTTTGCAACAGCTACAATGGCAACTTGTCTCCATTTTGTGCGTCTTTCAGCTTTTCTCTTCGTATCTTTATATGTGTTACACCCCACATCTTTCACGATTTGATCGATGTACATTAGCAATGGTCTTCCTCTTGGTCTTTTTCCTTCGACATATCCCTCTATGATTGTGTTCAGGAGTCCATTATGTCTAATAGATGGCCTCTAAATTGCACTCTTCTTTTAACAATGAAACTCCAGAAGCTTCTCATCTCACCTGCTCTTTCCAGAACCACTTCGTTTGTGACCTTGTCGATACATTTTATTTTTAGCATGCGTCTAAAGCACCACATTTCAAAAGAATTTAACTTCTGGTCTTCCTCTGTCCCGAGAGTCCATGTTTCACACCCATAGCTTGCTACACTCCACACATACGATTTCAAAAATCTTTTCCTGATTTCAATCTTCACAATAGTCACAAAATAATCGCTACCTAACAGGACTAATTACAAAAAGCAACCGAAATGAATCATTCGAAGGTGTCCATCGCTTAACTCTCTGCAAGCTGGAGTTCCCTCTGATCTATAGATTCCAAGTTCGATCCCAACCAAAATTTTTCTATGTACGAACGAATTTTAAAGTATTCGTGAGGCCACTTTCCGCCAAAAATGCATCACTTCACACGAATATTCCAGATGAAAAAGCCACTAAATGCACTTCTTGCCGATTTTGAGTTGAGAACACTGCTGCAGAGATTTTTTCAGCGCCTACATAGTGGTATAGGTTTCAGGGTGCAAAACCTGCTATAAACCGTTGAAAATGGCTGTAGAAAATCGTGTTCGGTTGCAAAAGCCGATGACTGCACTTTGCCTTCGAACACAAAGCCCGCTAAATGTCCAACGCTTGCATAACACGCCAAGTTCAACAGCCACGGCGGTCGCCGTGTCACGGTTGAACGCAATGCACTCCAGCCGACATCGGACTTTCCGGTGTAAACTTTCCTCAAAGCTAAATTACAGTTTGTTAGAATTAGAAGGGATATTTTTCTCGTTCAGAATCAGGTTGGCTGTGCTGTAGTGAACGCATGCGCAACAGTGAAGCCCCCGCCGCCGATGCATTGCCGAAGTATACGCCAATGAGCACGGTTCACCTGATCAACTGGGTGTGTGTTGACGTATATGCTAGAGTGTTTTGAAGAAAATGTGTGATTTTTTGGACTGAATGTAGAACATGGTAGGACGAAGTGGGAGTAATTCAAATAGTAGGAAGTCTACATGATATCGAACCCGTAGTAGTAGCTGAAAATGATAAGAAATAGACAGAGGTCGACGGTTCCTCCTGGAACATGAAGCAGGGTCCTAATCAATGGAAAAGAAATGTTTCCAAAACAGAAAGGACAGAACATGAAAAGTATTTTTAAAGCAATGTTATCCAATGAGAACTGTGTTGACATTTGTTGTTATGACGTACGCGGAAGGCTTACTGAAAGTAACTGGTAACTGGCATTTCCAGATTCAAAAAGGCTAAAAAAATCTTTTTCACGAAAAGCAAAAACAAGAAGATTTGCGAAGTGCGTGGAGGGCTCTTCTAAAGTTTTGAAGTTGGAGAGGGGATAAGCATCCTGAAAAGGGGAATAAATTTAAGCAAAGGCAACGGCCCAACACCAATCACAGCAGGTGTAGAACTTTCAGGAGCCAAGCTCTGAGACATGAAAAAGCTTACGGAGCTCCACTTTGCTGAAGGCTAGGTGATCAACGAGGTGTTAGACGAGCAGGAAGGCAGTTCTAGTGTCGTTCCTGTCGCTGCCAACCGTCAGAGCAAGGAAGAAGCCGCTAGTGGTTTTGATGGACAGTGTTGAAGTCCATGTGACTTAAAAGCAATTTTCAACCAATTTCATTTTCCGTAAGTTTTGTCGCTGTCTTAACTAAGATGTAACTTCACGCCAATTTCATCATTTTCTAAAATTTAATCGATGTTTTACTATGATGCAGTTTGGAACTTATTTTATTTTCTGCAATATGTCGTGATGTCGAAAGCATGATGATGTATGTTCTTCTAAAATAAACTTACGATGACCATTCGTTTGAGTTCTCTTTTCCACATTAAATTTGTCAAATTTTCCTGGTAAAATAATGTCGTCTTCGTATTTTTGTATGCCAGTTGTGTAGAATTTTCTGACTTCGCTTTGAAAGAAAACCTATTCTGTTTATATTCGCAATAATCTCCATCGTTATCTCATTCCCAACATATCATCGAACAGCGGGACTTACAACCGAATGTTTCTTCTATAATTGGACCAATAAGTTTGCAGAACATGCTAACTGTGTAAATGGGGCGTAACAACCGCTAAGTTAATATTTCACGTAAGATTTTAACGTATTAAACTTAATCGCGGATTTCAGCCAATGATACGGAGTAATTAACTATGTTTTTTACTTATTTTAAAAAAAGAAACGTTAATAGTTTGAATGGGACGGGTTTTTTGCGAATATTTCAGTTTCGCTTATCATGTAGTTAGCGGGTCTTATGTCTGGGCTGCTTACAGGTTTTAACCACACTAACACCGCTCCAACATATTAATTACCACCGTGATTCTCTGGCACATAATTGCCAGGAATGGCCGTTTACAAGTGCTTATGATCCCTCGCTTACCTAGCAAAATCTTACGACAACCAATAAATACGTAAATTGGACTACCATTCAAAAAAAATGTAACTCAAACGCACACTCTTTATGCTAAAAGAACGTCATTCCCTCCTGGTCACTCCCACACTACAAACACTATCCTTCCTCTATTAGTTCTTACACGATTAAGTAAAACATTATATCTGCACACACACACACACACACACACACACATTCAATATAAATGAGAGCGAAAATGTTGCTAACACATCTTAATCAGTAACATTATTTAGAAGCATTTCTTAGCGATCTATTCAATGGTGGTATCAAATATTACGTGCAATGAATTAATGAATTGGCGAGCGCGTTTATTATAGACCAGCTTCAAATATACATAAACAAGAAACCACTGTAAATATGGTATCAGGTTACATAGGCAAATGAATAAGGGATATCACGCTGCATTCATTTCCTGTGTAGATATTGAGAACACGATATTCTGACACATTTAGTTAATTAAAAAGATATTAAACATTGTATAACTCTATAAATAAAACGTGTGCAGAGATGTGACTTCCAGCAATGATAATCAGTGTCCTCCGCTATCTTTCAGCACCTTGTCCATAAGGAATGCCTGAAGCTCTTACAGTCCCTGTGTTGATATAACTTCTGTAATTTCTACATAACATATAATATTAAGGTAGGACAGAAAGGTCAGCATCTGACGCAATCAAGGCCTTAGAAACGGTGGACATGGCGGATAAATCTGATTTTATTGCCCGCCAAACTGATAGGGGGTGATCCGGATCGACCCACTATGAAATTGCTTCATAGACGTCAGACTGGTAGATCTATAGATCTGTTTGAGAAGATGAAAAGTTTTTGGTATTACAGATCTAATTTTTATTTATTTATTTATTTATTTACCTGTCAAGCTTCGTAGGACCAAATTGAGGAGCAAATCTCCAAGGTCATGGAACGTGTCAGTACATGAACTTACAATGTGAAAGTAATAACACATAAAAGTAAATGTTCATGAACCTGAAAAAAGTCTGTCCATAAGTTTAAATAAACGCTATCAGCAATACAATAAGAATCAGCTTAATTTTTCAAGGAACTCCTCGACAGAATAGAAGGAGTGACCCATGAGGAAACTCTTCAGTTTCGATTTGAAAGCGCGTGGATTACTGCTAAGATTTTTGAATTCGAGTGGCAGCTTATTGAAAATGAACGCAGCAGTATACTGCACACCTTTTTGCACAAGAGTTAAGGAAGTCCGATCCATATCGAGGTTTGATTTCTGCCGAGTATAGCTTCTCAGTGAGAAAATGGCAAAGAGAAACATTCATTCTCAGAGCTTCTTAAAAGCCGCCTTTTAGTTAGAGCCCTTAGCGGCAACCCAGAAGGAACGCATTCAGCTAGCGCAGCCACCACTACGGAGCAACGTTTTGACAGTGTGCCATATGATCACAAACTCTGTAATTAGAAATCTAAGTTGTCTTTGCAGTATTTAGATGTTTCGCAGTTTGTAATGTAGTTCTTAGCATCAATATAAACTACTAACATTTTCTGAAATTTGTTGTCAAGCATATTATGGACATTAAATTCATTTTTTGTGTGGCCATAGAGTCCGTAGTTGCTTTATGATCCTATTTAATTATGTTTCTGTGTATTTACGTGCCGTATAACGGTAGAGCAGAAATAGCGATGTAGGGATTTTTTTGTAGGGGAGGAGGAAACTATGATGACCGGACATAAGTATGTAGCAGTGTGAAGAAGTGTGAGTTAGAGGAGAAGTTGAGGAGTGAGAAGTGAAACGCAACTGTGAGTGGGAGGGGGGTTGTATGAGAATGGGAGGGGGATGAAGGGTGGAACAGGCTCTTTTCTTTCTCGTGGAATTTCATCAATTATTCTGTATAGAATCTGGCTTCCAATATTTATTTGGTCATTGAACAACTGTTTATTTTGTGGTAATGCTTTTTGTATGTGGAAATTTTCTTGGAAAGGGAGGAGGTGTCTGTCTTTACTGATTTTTATGATATTCATATCGTTTTCAATATTGCTTGGTACATGGTGTTCTTGTTTTAGATGATGCGAGAATGTTCAATTCAACATAAAACATACAATTATACATACAATAATCTAATTTAAAAAAAAATTTGTAGGTCAAAGACAAAGTGGTGGAAAGGTTATGATGGCAGCACTACAAAAAACAAACTCCAATACATACTTGAACTGCAAAAACAGAATACAGTGGTGTGCATAAAAGTGTGTTGTGAAAAACATAAGAAATGCATAGCGCTGCAGAACATCTAAAAATTAGACCGAAATTATCAGTTTCTAACGCAGAAAAACAACGATGTGCTAACTGACGGCATTTCCTTATTTAAGTGAGAAATAGACGTAAGTACAAATCGACTTATACTTAACGAACTGTTTTTCGATCGAGAAGCAAATTAAAATGTAAATAACTCATTTACAAACCACTGATGATGCTTTACCTCAATAAAGCGAAACGCGTCTGGTGAAAAAAATCATGCATTTTTGTAGTAGCAACGAAAAAACAAAAATACCCTCAAGAAATATTATAAACGTTTGATTTTTTTTACTTTCGCTTGGCAGCCATGACATTCAGATAGAATGAACATTTCAGTTCGTAGAGTCTACATACATTTTACATTGGTGATTATATGTTCCAGTTTTAGACTATAAAATAAGATAAATTATGGACACGCTTATTTGTTATTCCTATTTCAGTATTTTGCGAAATATAAAATTCTTTAATATATTTTAAGAATTTCACTCCTATGGACTTAATGCTTATTTTAATTGATACTGACAAAATTTATTTTATTATAATTATTATTTGAATTCGTTTATTCCTTTTTTATGAATTTCGTATTAACTAATTTTTTATATGTGTATTATTGAAATAGAGGGCTCTGGCTGTCCTACATGCAGTAATCCGCAAACAGCAGCATAAGTTTCACTCATGCTAATACACGCCAAAGTGACACTGTAATACGTATCGTTATTGTCATGCTAAGTCTACGTGGCTATCTATAATGCTATGTAACTGTGCAGCTGGCATTGTGTACAACAGTGGCATAGTTCTTGGTTAGTGTGCTTATCTGATTCCTGTATTATTTTTGTATTTATAGCAGTGGTCATAGGTGCGCTCTTAGCTGAAATCTAGACCTATCATAAGATACAAGTGATATTAAGACCGATGCCGGCCTTCTATCTGGGCTGAATTAAATCATCGTCATGAGGTACAGATATTCCTGCGGAATATAAACCTGATAAAAAAAAGTTTCAGTACTTCTAAGTCAGTGCCGCGATTACGCTGCTGCGAATGGTTTTGCGATATGACGAATATGTGAATTACTTCAGAACTTCAAAGTATTATCATATGCGACCTACGGGTTACCAGTGAATGTAAGATGTTCTTGTGCCTCCTCTAGCGTTTATGGAGTAAGGATGAGTACAGTTTTAAAACTGTGTCCACAGTTAGGACATCAGAACTCACTGGCTGCAATACTGCTGCAGCTGCCATTGTTTGTGCCTTCACATTACTCGACGTGCTGGTTCTTGGGCCAATCATGTTCACCTCACTCTGTCGGACCCTGGTAAACCCCAGCTACAACACGCTCGAGACCTGATTCGCTGATTTGCGCTGATCATCTTCGGTGACCCAGACCTCTCTGGCTCACCCCAATGTGTCCTCAATCCCATGAATCAAGCTAGCACTTACAAATTTTACACAGACGACAGCTCGCCAGCACACGTCGTATGTTACAAAGTGCCGTGGACCATTCCTTTCCTATCCAATCCTTCCTTTTCCTAGTCCAATCTGAGTTTGTGCCGCTAATGTCCTAACTGTGGACACAGTTTTAAAACCGAGCGAGGTGGCGCAGTGGTTAGCACACTGAACTCGCATTCGGGAGGACGACGGTTCAATCCCGTCTCCGGCCATCCTGATTTAGGTTTTCCGTGATTTCCCTAAATCGTTTCAGGCAAATGCCGGGATGGTTCCTTTGAAAGGGCACGGCCGTTTTCCTTCCCAATCCTTCCCAAACCCGAGCTTGCGCTCCGTCTCTAATGACCTCGTTGTCGACGGGACGTTAAACACTAACCACCACCACCACAGTTTTAAAACTGTACTCATCCTTACTCCATCAACGCTAGAGGAGGCACAAGAACATCTTACATTCACTGGTAACCCATAGGTCGCATATGACGACCGAGAGACCAGTGATCGCACGTATTCAGCTGTCTGGAAAGGTTCGAGCTGCACACGTGGGGCCGGCCTATGTGACCGAGCGGTTCTAGGCGCTTCAGTCCGGAATCGCGCTGCTGCTACGGTCGCAGTTTCGAATCCTGCCTCGGGCATGAATGTGTATAATGTCCTTAGGTTAGTTAGGTTTCAGTAGTTCTAAGTTCTACGGGACTGATGACCACAGGTGTTATGTCCCATAGTACTCAGAGCCATTTGAACCATTTGCACACGTAGGAGGAACGTGCTATGGGACTGCCATTAGCTCCGTTGTGAAACATTTTTGCCACTGCCTATAGACGCATGAGGTTAACAGCAAACAATACTAGAAATTGTTTCCTTCAACACTAGTTACTGCACATTAAAGGATATCACATTGGAATGTAAATACCATTTTAAAGAGGGAATATTCGAGACACTTTTAGCTGATGTGTTTAGCCAAATCCCTTACATTATGCTAAATGAAAAGTGCTCTCAGAAACAGAAAATGGCGCCGCTTCTACAGACAAGTGGGATTTTAGTAGTACACATGAAATAAGTATTTTGTTTTCAGACAAAGGTAGCACACTGCAGTCGTCACACTTCATACGCCCACGCCGAAATACAATCGTCGACGTGTAATGAAAGGACACACATTCAATAATTATCGTTAACGGGAAGAAACAGTATATATTACAGCGGATATTTTAATTAGTGAAACGTAAATCCAGTGCAGCTATTTATTTCCATTAACCATGTTGCAATAAAATCTGATTCAATGCATCTCTTTTGTTCAGAATACACTCGCTTGATTTATTTACGCACTGCGTATTTGTTAGTGAAAGACGACCGCTGACGTGAAGTTATGACAGCATCGCACGTTCGAATATCGAATTCTGTAGCGTGAGATGTTACTTTATGAACATTCAACACAGAAAATAATGTGCCTTGCATCACTGTCACTCTTTGCACATACACGAGACACTTGATATGACTGTACCTTCTGATCATATGGATGGTGGCCTCAGTTCGGCGAGGATCAGCGGAAGACATGTTTACACAGCGTGGATCCAATAGTGTAAACATACCATTTTATGTGTACTCTAATTGCTAAATTTCACGCGTTCTTCCAGACATTCCTAAACATTTTCTACGGCATTTACAGCGCGGGATTTCGCGATGCATTCGAGAGTGATTGGGTGCTTGGTGTCCTAGTTCGTCAAATCAGGACCACTTGCGTGGAGTCCTGTGATCTTGGCAGCTGCCATCTCAAGAGACGAATGCGTCCGCCGAGAACTTCTACATCTACATCTACATATATACTCCGCTAGCCACCAAGCGGTGTGTGGCGGAGGGCACAATCCGCTCCAAAGTCTTATTCCCCCCCCCCCCCCCCCCCCCCTCTGTTCCACTCGCAGATCACGCGAGGGAAAAACGACTGTCTGAACTCCTCAGTACGAGCTCTTATTTCCCTTATCTTTGAATGATGATCATTATGCGATTTGAAAGTTGGTGGTAATGATATATGCTCTACATACTCGGTGAAGATTGGATTTCGGAATTTAGTGAGCAGCCCCTTCTGTTTAGCGCGTCATCTATCTGTGTGTCCCACTTCAAACTTTCTATGATATTTGTGTCACGAATCTTGCCACTCTTCTTTGAACCTTCTCAATCTCTTGAATCAGACCCAACTGGTAAGGGTCCCATACAGACGAACAATACTCCAAGACGGGACGAACTAACGTATTGTAACGTATTTCCTTTGTTGAAGGACTGCATCGCTTCGGGATTCTACCAATACACCGCAATCTAGAGTTCCCCTTTCCCGTTACTTGTGTAATCTGATCATTCCATTTGGGACCATTTCGAATAGCCACGCTTTCCTGTAGACTACAGCAGCATCGGCAAACAAAAAGACTAAGAAGAAAGGGCAACACTTGGTTAGCGAGGATACTCAAATAATGTGGTTATGCTAAAGCCAAACTGATTGACTGAGTTCAGGTCATGCTATGCAAAATGTGCCCAAAATAACACAGAATCACTTCCGTCCTAAGATTTACCCTTCACGCACTGGGTTGTCTATGCACTCGACGCCTTGATTTATTTCAACAGAGGCGATATCGCGAATCATGGCAACACTGTCTACGCCTCCAATCAGTATACTGACCTGAATGAGATTTTCACTCTGCAGCAGAGTGTGCGCTGATATGAAACTTCCTGACAGATTGAAACTGTGTGCCCGACCGACACTCGAACTCGAGACCCTTGCCTTTCGCGGGCAAGTGCTCTACCAACTGAGCTACCAAAGCACGACTCACGCCCGGTCCTCACAGCTTTACTTCTGCCAGTACCTCGTCTCCTACCTTCCAAACTTTACAGAAGCTCTCCTGCGAAGCTTGCAGAACTAACAGTCCTGAAAGAAAAGATACTGCGGAGACATGGCTTAGCCACAGCCTGGGGGAGGTTTCCAGAATGAGATTTCCACTCTGCAGCGGAGTGTGCGCTGATATGAAACTTCCTGACAGATTAAAACTGTGTGCCCGACCGAGACTCGAAATCGGGACCTTTGCCTCTCGCGGGCAATTGCTCTACCATCTGAGCTACCGAAGCACGACTCCCGCCCGGTACTCTCAGCCTTACTTCAGCCAGTACCTCGACTCCTACCTTCCAAATTTTACAGAAGCTCTCCTGCGAAACTTGCAGAACTAGCAGTCCTGAAAGAAAGGATATTGCGGAGACATGGCTTAGCCACAGCCTGGGGCAGGTTTCCAGAATGAGATTTTCACTCTGCATCGGAGTGTCCGCTGATATGAAACTTCCTGGCAGATTGAAACTGTGTGCTGGACCGAGACTCCTTTCTTTCAGCAGTGCTAGTTCTGCAAGGTTCGCAGGAGAGCTTCTGTAAAGTTTGGAGGGTAGGAGACGAGATACTGGCAGAAGTAAGGCTGAGAGTACCGGGCGTGAGTCGTGCCTCGGTAGCCCAGATGGTGGAGCACTTGCCCGCGAAAGGGAAAGGCCCCGAGTTCGAGTCTCTGTCGGGCACACAGTTTTAATCTGTCAGGAAGTTTCATATCAGCGCACACTCCGCTGCAGAGTGAAAATCTCATTCTGGAAACCTCCCCCAGGCTATAGCTAAGCCATGTCTCCGCAATATCCTTTCTTTCAGGACTGCTAGTTCTGCAAGGTTCGCAGGAGAGCATCTGTAAAGTTTGGAAGGTAGGAGACGAGGTACTGGCACAAGTAAAGCTGAGAGTACCGTGCGTAAGTCGTGTTTCGGTAGCTCAGATGGTGGAGCACTTGCCCGCGAAAGGGAAAGGTCCCGAGTTCGAGTCTCGACCGGGCAGATTGTTTTAATCTGTCAGGAAGTTTCATACCAGCGCACACTCCGCTGCAGAGTGAGAATCTCATTCTGGAAACCTCCCCCAGGCTGTGGCTAAGCCATGTCTCCGCAATATCCTTTCTTTCAGGACTGCTAGTTCTGCAAGGTTCGCAGGAGACCATCTGCAAAGTTTGGAAGGTAGGAGACGAGGTACTGGCAGAAGTAAAGCTGAGAGTACCGTGCGTAAGTCGTGTTTCGGTAGCTCAGATGGTGGAGCACTTGCCCGCGAAAGGGAAAGGTCCCGAGTTCGGGTCTCGGTCGGGCACACAGTTTTAATCTGTCAGGAAGTTTCATATCAGCGGACACTCCGCTGCAGAGTGAAAATCTCATTCTGGAAACCTCCCCCAGGCGGTGGCTAAGACATGTCTCCGCAATATCCTTTCTTTCAGGACTGCTAGTTCTGCAAGGTTCGCAGGAGAGCTTCTGTAAAGTTTGGAAGGTAGGAGGCCGGATACTGGCAGAAGTAAAGCTGAGAGTACCGGGCGTGAGCCGTGCTTCGGTAGCTCAGATGGTAGAGCAATTGCCCACGAGGGGCAAACGTCCCGAGTTCGAGTCTCGGTCGGGCACACAGTTTTAATCTGACAGGAAGTTTCATATCAGCGCACACTCCGCTGCAGAGTGAAAATCTCATTCTGGAAAACTCCCCCAGGCTGTGGCTAAACCATGTCTCCGCAATATCCTTTCTTTCAGGACTGCTAGTTCTGCAAGGTTCGCAGTAGAGCAATTGTAAAGTTTGGAAGGTACCAGACGAGGTACTGGCAAAAGTAAAGCTGAGAGTACCGGGCGTGAGTCGTGCTTCGGTAGCTCCGATTGTGGAGCACTTGCCCGCGAAAGGCAAACGTCCCGAGTTCGAGTCTCGACCGGGCATATTGTTTTAATCTGTCAGGAAGTTTCATATCAGCGCACACTCCGCTGCAGAGTGAAAATCTCATTCTGGAAACCTCCCCCAGGCTATGGCTAAGCCATGTCTCCGCAATATCCTTTCTTTCAGGACTGCTAGTTCTGCAAGGTACGCAGGAGAGCTTCTGTAAAGTTTGGAAGGTAGGAGACGAGGTACTGGCACAAGTAAAGCTGAGAGTACCGGGCGTGAGCCGTGCTTCGGTAGCTCAGATGGTAGAGCAATTGCCCACGAGGGGCAAACGTCCCGAGTTCGAGTCTCGGTCGGGCACACAGTTTTAATCTGTCAGGAAGTTTCATATCAGCTGACACTCCGCTGCAGAGTGAAAATCTCATTCTGGAAACCTCCCCCAGGCTGTGGCTAAACCATGTCTCCGCACTATCCTTTCTTTCAGGACTGCTAGTTGTGCAAGGTTCGCAGGAGAGCTTCTGTAAAGTTTGAAAGGTACCAGACGAGGTACTGGCAGAAGTAAAGCTGAGAGTACCGGGCGTGAGTCGTGCTTCGGTAGCTCAGATGGTGGAGCACTTGCCCGCGAAAGGGAAAGGTCCCGAGTTCGAGTCTCGACCGGGCACACAGTTTTAATCTGTCTGGAAGTTTCATATCAGCGCACACTCCGCTGCAGAGTGAAAATCTCATTCTGGAAACCTCCCCCAGGCTGTGGCTAAGCCATGTCTCCGCAATATCCTTTCTTTCAGGACTGCTAGTTCTGCAAGGTTCGCAAGAGAGCTTCTGTAAAGTTTGGAAGGTAGGAGACGCGGTACTGACAGAAGTAAAGCTGAGAGTACCGGGCGTGAGTCCTGCTTCGGTAGCTCAGATGGTGGAGTACTTGCCCGCGAAATGGAAAGGTCCCGAGTTCGAGTCTCGACCGGTCACACAGTTTTAATCTGTCAGGAAGTTTCACATCAGCGCACACCCCGCTGCAGAGTGAAAATCTCACTCTGGAAACCTCCCCCAGGATGTGGCTAAGCCATGTCTCCGCAATATCCTTTCTTTCAGGACTGCTAGTTCTGCAAGGTTCGCAGGAGAGCTTCTGTAAAGTTTGGAAGGTAGGAGTCGAGTTACTGGCAGAAGTAAGGCTGAGAGTACCGGGCGTGAGTCGTGCTTCGGTAGCCCAGATGGTGGAGCACTTGCCCGCGAAAGGGAAAGGCCCCGAGTTCGAGTCCCTGTTGGGCACACAGTTTCAATCTGTCAGGTAGTTTCATTTCAGCGCACACTCCGCTGCAGAGTGAAAATCTCATTCTGGAAACCTCCCCCAGGCTGTGGCTAAGCCATGTCTCCGCAATATCCTTTCTTTCAGGACTGCTAGTTCTGCAAGGTTCGCAGGAGAGCATCTGTAAAGTTTCGAAGGTAGGAGACGAGGTACTGGCAGAAGATAAGCTGAGAGTACCGGGCGTGAGTCGTGCTTCGGTAGCTCCGATTGGATAGCACTTGCCCGCGAAAGGCAAAAGTCCCGAGTTCGAGTCTCGACCGGGCACATTGTTTTAATCTGTCAGGAAGTTTCATATCAGCGCACACTCCGCTGCAGAGTGAAAATCTCATTCTGGAAACCTCCCCCAGGCTGTGGCTAAGCCATGTCTCCGCAATATCCTTTCTTTCAGGACTGCTAGTTCTGCAAGGTTCGCAGGAGAGCTTCTGTAAAGTTTGAAAGGTACCAGACGAGGTACTGGCAGAAGTAAAGCTGAGAGTACCGGGCGTAAGTCGTGTTTCGGTAGCTCAGATAGTGGAGCACTTGCCCGCGAAAGGGAAATGTCCGGGTTCGAGTCTCGGTCGGGCACACAGTTTTAATCTGTCAGGAAGTTTCATATCAGTGGACACTCCGTTGCAGAGTGAAAATCTCATTCTGGAAATCTCCCCCAGGCTGTGGCTAAGCCATGTCTCCGCAATATCCTTTCTTTCAGGACTGCTAGTTCTGCAAGGTTCGCAGGAGAGCTTCTGTAAAGTTTGGAAGGTAGGAGACGGGATACTGGCAGAAGCAAGGCTGAGAGTACCGGGCGTGAGTCGTGCTTCGGTAGCTCATATGGTAGAGCAATTGCCCGTGAGAGGCAAACGTCCCGAGTTCGAGTCTCGGTGGGGCACACAGTTTTAATCTGTCAGGAAGTTTCATATCAGCGCAAACTCCGCTGCAGAGTGAAAATCTCATTCTGGAAACCTCCCTCAGGCTATGGCTAAGCCATGTCTCCGCAATATCCTTTCTTTCAGGACTGCTAGTTCTGCAAGGTTCGCAAGAGAGCTTCTGTAAAGTTTCGAAGGTAGGAGACGAGGTACTGACAGAAGTAAAGCTGAGAGTACCGGGCGTGAGTCGTGCTTCGGTAGCTCAGATGGTGGAGCACTTGCCCGTGAAAGGGAAAGGTCCCGAGTTCGAGTCTCGACCGGTCACACAGTTTTAATCTGTCAGGAAGTTTCACATCAGCGCACACTCCGCTGCAGAGTGAAAATCTCATTCTGGAAACCTCCCCCAGGCTGTGGCTAAGCCATGTCTCCGCAATATCCTTTCTTTCAGGACTGCTAGTTCTGCACGGTTCGCAGGAGATCATCTGTAAAGTTTGGAAGGTAGGAGACGAGGCACTGGCAGAAGTAAAGCTGAGAGTACCGGGCGTAAGTCGTGCTTCGGTAGCTCATATGGTAGAGCAATTGCCCGTGAGAGGCAAAGGTCCCGAGTTCGAGTCTCGGTCGGGCACACAGTTTTAATCTGTCAGGAAGATTCATATCAGCGCACACTCCGTTGCAGAGTGAAAATCTCATTCTGGAAACCTCCCCCAGGCTGTGGCTAAACCATGTCTCCGCAATATCCTTTCTTTCAGGACTGCTAGTTCTGCTAGGTTCGCAGGAGAGCTTCTGTAAAGTTTGGAAGGTAGGAGACGGGATACTGGCGGAAGTAAGGCTGAGAGTACCGGGCGTGAGTCGTGCTCCGGTAGCTCAGATGGTGGAGCACTTGCCCGCGAAAGGCAAAGGTCCCGAGTTCGAATCTCGGTCGGGCACACAGTTTAATCTGTCAGGAAGTTTCATATCAGCGCACACTCCGCTGCAGAGTGAAAATCTCATTCTGGAAACCTCCCCCAGGATGTGGCTAAGCCATGTCTCCGCAATATCCTTTCTTTCAGGACTGCTAGTTCTGCAAGGTTCGCAGGAGAGCTTCTGTAAAGTTGGGAAGGTAGGAGTCGAGTTACTGGCAGAAGTAAGGCTGAGAGTACCGGGCGTGAGTCGTGCTTCGGTAGCCCAGATGGTGGAGCACTTGCCCGTGAAAGGGAAAGGCCCCGAGTTCGAGTCCCTGTCGGGCACACAGTTTCAATCTGTCAGGAAGTTTCATATCAGCGCACACTCCGCTGCAGAGTGAAAATCTCATTCTGGAAACCTCCCCCAGGCTGTGGCTAAGCCATGTCCCCGCAATATCCTTTCTTTCAGGACTGCTAGTTCTGCAAGGTTCGCAGGAGAGCATCTGCAAAGTTTCGAAGGTAGGAGACGAGGTACTGGCAGAAGATAAGCTGAGAGTACCGGGCGTGAGTCGTGCTTCGGTAGCTCCGATTGTGGAGCACTTGCCCGCGAAAGGCCAAAGTCCCGAGTTCGAGTCTCGACCGGGCACATTGTTTTAATCTGTCAGGAAGTTTCATATCAGCGCACACTCCGCTGCAGAGTGAAAATCTCATTCTGGAAAGCTCCCCCAGGCTGTGGCTAAGCCATGTCTCTGCAATATCCTTTCTTTCAGGACTGCTAGTTCTGCAAGGTTCGCAGGAGAGCTTCTGTAAAGTTTCAAAGGTACCAGACGAGGTACTGGCAGAAGTAAAGCTGAGAGTACCGGGCGTAAGTCGTGTTTCGGTAGCTCAGATAGTGGAGCACTTGCCCGCGAAAGGGAAAGGTCCCGGGTTCGAGTCTCGGTCGGGCACACAGTTTTAATCTGTCAGGAAGTTTCATATCAGCTGACACTCCGCTGCAGAGTGAAAATCTCATTCTGGATACCTCCCACAGGCTGTGGCTAAGACATGTCTCCGCAATATCCTTTCTTTCAGGACTGCTAGTTCTGCAAGGTTCGCAGGGTAGCTTCTGTAAAGTTTGGAAGGTAGGAGACGGGATACTGGCAGAAGTAAAGCTGAGAGTACCGGGCGTGAGCCGTGCTTCAGTAGCTCAGATGGTAGAGCAATTGCCCACGAGGGGCAAACGTCCCGAGTTCGAGTCTCGGTCGGGCACACAGTTTTAATCTGTCAGGATGTTTCATATCAGCGCACACTCCGCTGCAGAGTGAAAATCTCATTCTGGAAACCTCCCCCAGGCTGTGGCTAAACCATGTCTCCGCAATATCCTTTCTTTCAGGACTGCTAGTTCTGCAAGGTTCAAGGAGAGCTTCTGTAAAGTTTGAAAGGTACCAGACGAGGTACTGGCAGAAGTAAAGCTGAGAGTACCGGGCGTGAGTCGTGCTTCGGTAGCTCAGATGGTGGAGCACTTGCCCGCGAAAGGGAAAGGTCCCGAGTTCGAGTCTCGACCGGGCACACAGTTTTAATCTGTCAGGAAGTTTCATATCAGCGCACACTGCGCTGCAGAGTGAAAATCTCATTCTGGAAACCTCCCCCAGGCTGTGGCTAAGCCATGTCTTCGCAATATCCTTTCTTTCAGGACTGCTAGTTCTGCAAGGTTCGCAGGAGAGCTTCTGTAAAGTTTGGAAGGTAGGAGACGGGATACTGGCAGAAGTAAGGCTGAGAGTACCGGGCGTGAGTCGTGCTTCGGTAGCTCAGATGGTAGAGCAATTGCCCGTGAGAGGCAAACGTCCCGAGTTCGAGTCTCGGTGGGGCACACAGTTCTAATCTGTCAGGAAGTTTCATATCAGCGCACACTCCGGTGCAGAGTGAATATCTCATTCTGGAAACCTCCCCCAGGCTGTGGCTAAGCCATGTCTCCGCAATATCCTTTCTTTCAGGACTGCTAGTTCTGCAAGGTTCGCAAGAGAGCTTCTGTTAAGTTTGGAAGGTAGGAGACGAGGTACTGGCACAAGTAAAGCTGAGAGTACCGGGCGTGAGTCGTGCTTCGGTAGCTCAGATGGTGGAGCACTTGCCCGCGAAAGGGAAAGGTCCGGAGTTCGAGTCTCGACCGGGCACACAGTTTTAATCTGTCAGGAAGTTTCACATCAGCGCTTACTCCGCTGCAGAGTGAAAATCTCATTCTGGAAACCTCCCCCAGGCTGTGGCTAAGCCATGTCTCCGCAATATCCTTTCTTTCAGGACTGCTAGTTCTGCAAGGTTCGCAGGAGACCATCTGTAAAGTTTGGAAGGTAGGAGACGAGGCACTGGCAGAAGTAAAGCTGAGAGTACCGGGCGTGAGTCGTGCTTCGGTACCTCATATGGTAGAGCAATTGCCCGTGAGAGGCAAAGGTCCCGAGTTCGAGTCTCGGTCGGGCGCACAGTTTTAATCTGTCAGGAAGTTTCATATCAGCGCACACTCCGCTGCAGAGTGAAAATCTCATTCTGGAAAACTCCCCCAGGCTGTGGCTAAGCCATGTCTCCGCAATATCCTTTGTTTCAGGACTGCTAGTTCTGCAAGGTTCGCAGGAGAGCTTCTGTAAAGTTTGGAAGGTAGGAGGCGAGGTACTGACAGAAGTAAAGCTGAGCGTACTGGGCGTGAGTCGTGCTTCGGTAGCTCAGATGGTGGAGCACTTGCCCGTGAAAGGCAACGATCCCGAGTTCGAGTCACGACTGGGCACACAGTTTTAATCTGTCAGGATGTTTCATATCAGAGCACACTCCGCTGCAGAGTGAAAATCTCATTCTGGAAACCTCCCCCAGGCTGTGGCTAAGCCATGTCTCCTGAATATCCTTTCTTTCTGCAAGGTTCGCAGGAGAGCTTCTGTGAAGTTTGGAAGGTAGGAGACGAGGTACTGGCAGAAGTAAAGCTGAGAGTACCGGGCGTGAGTCGTGCTTCGGTAGCTCTTATGGTGGAGCACTTGCCCGCGAAAGGGAAAGGTCCCGAGTTCGAGTCTCGGCAGGGCACACAGTTTTAATCTGTCAGGAAGTTTCATATCAGCGCACACTCCGCTGCAGAGTGAAAATCTCATTCTGGAAACCTCCCCCAGGCTGTGGCTAAACCATGTCTCCGCAATATCCTTTCTTTCAGGACTGCTAGTTCTGCAAGGTTCGCAGGAGAGCTTCTGTAAAGTTTGGAAGGTACCAGACGAGGTACTGGCAGAAGTAAGGCTGAGAGTACCGGGCGTGAGTCGTGCTTCGGTAGCTCAGATGGTAGAGCAATTGCCCGTGAGAGGCAAACGTCCCGAGTTCGAGTCTCGGTGGATCACACAGTTTTAATCTGTCAGGAAGTTTCATATCAGCGTACACTCCGCTGCAGAGTGAAAATCTCATTCTGGAAACCTCCCCCAGGCTGTGGCTAAGCCATGTCTCCTGAATATCCTTTCTTTCTGCAAGGTTCGCAGGAGAGCTTCTGTGAAGTTTGGAAGGTAGGAGACGAGGTACTGGCAGAAGTAAAGCTGAGAGTACCGGGCGTGAGTCGTGCTTCGGTAGCTCAGATGGTGGAGCAATTGCCAGTGAGAGGCAAAGGTCCCGAGTTCGAGTCTCGGTCGGGCACACAGTTTTAATCTGTCAGGAAGTTTCATATCTGCGCACACTCCGCTGCAGAGTGAAAATCGCATTCTGGAAAACTCCCCCAGGCTGTGGCTAAGCCATGTCTCCGCAATATCCTTTGTTTCAGGACTGCTAGTTCTGCAAGGTTCGCAGGAGAGCTTCTGTAAAGTTTGGAAGGTAGGAGACGGGATACTGGAAGAAGTAAGGCTGAGAGTACCGGGCGTGAGTCGTGCTTCGGTAGCTCAGATGGTAGAGCAATTGCCCGCGAGAGGCTAACGTCCCGAGTTCGAGTCTCGGTCGGGCACACAGTTTTAATCTGTCAGGAAGTTTCATATCAGCGCACACTCCGCTGCAGAGTGAAAATCTCATTCTGGAAACATCCCCCAGGCTGTGGCTAAACCATGTCTCCGCAATATCCTTTCTTTCAGGACTGCTAGTTCTGCAAGGTTCGCAGGAGAGCTTCTGTAAAGTTTGGAAGGTAGGAGACTAGGTACTGGCAGAAGTAAAGCTGAGAGTACCGGGCGTAAGTCGTGCTACGGTTGCACAGATGGTGGAGCACTTGCCCGCGAAAGGCAAAGGTCCCGAGTTCGAATCTCGGTCGGGCACACTGTTTAATCTGTCAGGAAGTTTCATATCAACGCACACTCCGCTGCAGAGTGAAAACCTCATTATGGTAACCTCCCCCAGGCTGTGGCTAAGCCATGTCTCCGCAATATCCTTTCTTTCAGGACTGCTAGTTCTGCAAGGTTCGCAGGAGAGCTTCTGTAAAGTTTGGAAGGTAGGAGACGAGGTACTGGCAGAAGTAAAGCTGAGAGTACCGGGCGTGAGCCGTGCTTCGGTAGCTCAGATGGAAGAGCTATTTCCCACGAGGGGCAAAGGTCCCGAGTTCGAGTCTCGGTCGGGCACATAGTTTTAATCTGTCAGGAAGTTTCATATCAGCGCACACTCCGCTGCAGAGTGAAAATCTCATTCTGGAAACCTCCCCCAGGCTGTGGCTAAACCATGTCTCCGCAATATCCTTTCTTTCAGGACTGCTAGTTCTGCAAGGTTCGCAGGAGAGCTTCTGTAAAGTTTGGAAGATACCAGACGAGGTACTGGCAGAAGTAAGGCTGAGAGTACCGGGCGTGAGTCGTGCTTCGGTAGCTCAGATGGTAGAGCAATTGCCCGTGAGAGGCAAACGTCCCGAGTTCTAGTCTCGGTGGATCACACAGTTTTAATCTGTCAGGAAGTTTCATATCAGCGCACACTCCGCTGCAGAGTGAAAATCTCATTCTGGAAACCTCCCCCAGGCTGTGGCTAACCCATGTCTCCGCAATATCCTTTCTTTCAGGACTGCTAGTTCTGCAAGGTTCGCAGGAGAGCTTCTGTAAAGTTTGGAAGGTAGGAGACGAGGTACTGGCAGAAGTAAAGCTGAGAGTACCGGGCGTGAGTCGTGCTTCGGTCGCTCAGATGGTGGAGCACTTGCCCGCGAAAGGGAAAGGTCCCGAGTTCGAGTCTCGACCGGGCACACAGTTTTAATCTATCAGGAAGTTTCATATCAGCGCACACTCCGCTGCAGAGTGAAAATCTCATTCTGGAAACCTCCCCCAGGCTGTGGCTAAGCCATGTCTCCGCAATATCCTTTCTTTCAGGACTGCTAGTTCTGCAAGGTTCGCAGGAGACCATCTGTAAAGTTTGGAAGGTAGGAGACGAGGTACTGGCAGAAGTAAAGCTGAGAGTACCGGGCGTGAGTCGTGCTTCGGTAGCTCATATGGTGGAGCAATTGCCAGTGAGAGGCAAAGGTCCCGAGTTCGAGTCTCGGTCGGGCACACAGTTTTAATCTGTCAGGAAGTTTCATATGAGCGCACACTCCGCTGCAGAGTGAAAATCGCATTCTGGAAAACTCCCCCAGGCTGTGGCTAAGCCATGTCTCCGCAATATCCTTTCTTTCAGGACTGCTAGTTCTGCAAGGTTCGCAGGAGAGCTTCTGTAAAGTTTGGAAGGTAGGAGACGGGATACTGGAAGAAGTAAGGCTGAGAGTACCGGGCGTGAGTCGTGCTTCGGTAGCTCAGATGGTAGAGCAATTGCCCGCGAGAGGCTAACGTCCCGAGTTCGAGTCTCGGTCGGGCACACAGTTTTAATCTGTCAGGAAGTTTCATATCAGCGCACACTCCGCTGCAGAGTGAAAATCTCATTCTGGAAACATCCCCCAGGCTGTGGCTAAACCATGTCTCCGCAATATCCTTTCTTTCAGGACTGCTAGTTCTGCAAGGTTCGCAGGAGAGCTTCTGTAAAGTTTGGAAGGTAGGAGACTAGGTACTGGCAGAAGTAAAGCTGAGAGTACCGGGCGTGAGTCGTGCTTCGGTAGCTCAGATGGTGGAGCACTTGCCCGCGAAAGGCAAAGGTCCCGAGTTCGAGTCTCGGTCGGGCACACAGTTTTAATCTGTCAGGTAGTTTCAGTATACTGACCTGTTCGTATGTTGTTTGGCGCACTAAAGGTGTGCAGGCTTATGTGCTGCTGCCAGCACGAGTACTTTGCGAGGCCACAGAGACAAGTGTCTATCTTTTAATGACCATGTACCACGATCCTGACGCTCTTTCCCGTATTTGTCTAGGATACAAAAGGTGCCGCTCTTCTTTGAACTTTGAGGATCGACAATCGTAGTGGAGGCAGTCTTCTTAGTAGATCTGTTCCAGTTTTCCGTCAATAAATCGCAGTCTTTGGTTCGCCTTCCCCGCAACACTTTCTATGTGTTCTTTCCAAATTAAGCTGTTCGTAAATTATACTTCCTAATTATTTACTGGAATTCACGAAATTTGGATTTGACTAATTTATCCTGTAACCGAAATTCAACGGATTCCTTTTACCACTCACACTTTTAATTATTTATGGTCAACTGCCAATTGTTGCAACATACAGATATCTTTTCTAAGTCGTTTAGCGATTTTTTTTTATCTTTTGAAGTGTTTACTAGACGATAAACGATAGAATCGCCTGCAAACAGCCTAAGACGGCTGCGCGGATTGTCTCCTCACTCGTTCACACAGACAAGGAACAACAGGGGGCTATAATATTACCTTGGGGAACGTCAGAAATCACTTCAGTTTTACTCTATGACTTTCCATTAGTTACTACGAACTGTGACCTCTCTGAAAGGGATCACGAATCCAGTCACATAACTGACACGATAGTCCATGAGCACTAAATTTAGCTACAAGCCACTTCGCGTTGGTAAAGATCTAGTTGCGTTTGGTAAGGAGCTAGTTCCGTTTCACAAGAGCGGCGTTTTCTATATCCGTGTTGACTACGTGTGAATGGACCGTTCTCTTTGCGGTAATTCATACTACTCGAATCCAATATATGCTTCGAAATCCGTGCGTATCGACGTTAATGGCATTGGCCTGTAATTTATTGGATTACTCTTATTATCTTTCTTGAATGTTGGAGTAACCTAGGCAACTTTTCAGTCTTCGGGTACGTATGTTTTGTCGAGCGAGTGGTTGTGTATGATTGTTAAGTACGGAGCTATTGTATCAGCATACTCTAAAAGAGGAACCTACTTGGTACACAATCTGGAACAGAAGACTTGTTTTATTGATTTAAGTTGCTTCACTACTTCGAGGATGTTTACTTCTAAGTTACTCATTTTGGCAGCTGTTCTTGATTAGAATTCTGGAATATTTACCTCGTCTTCTTTGGTGAAGGAATTTCGGGAAGCTGTGCTTAGTAATTCTGCTTTAGTAGCACTGCCATCGATACTGTTTCCATTGCTATCGCACAGATAAGTTAATTATTGTGTATCGCCGCCAGTATACTTCACGTACGAACAGAATCTCTTTGGATTTACTACCAGGTTTCGACACAAAGCTTTGTTACTCTGTAAAATTACTGCCATTGATGTACAATAAAGTCATATAGCAGGAGTGGCTGGAAGATCCCAAAGAGCAGGTCCAGCCGTCTAATTGTAGAGGTTTTCCCTGTTCTTCACTCCCGCTGGCACCCCTCGTTCTTGAAGTATGAGAGTCGTTTCGGTAAATGTATCTGCTTTATGTGAATGATTGTAATGTGTGGGTGTAGTGCAGTCTCGTGTTCGTTCAAAAAATGTGTGTGAAATCATATGGGACTCAAATGTTAGGGTCATCAGTCCCTAAGCTTACACAGTACTTAACCTAAATTGTCCTAAGGACAAACACACACACCCATGCCCGAAGGAGGACTCGAAGCTCCGCCGGGACCAGCCGCACGGTCCATGACTGCAGCGCCTTAGACCGCTCGGGTCGTCTTCGTACTGGAAATGATGATACGAATCACAGCGTGAAACCCAGTGCTAGGAAACATTCTATTCCTCTAAAACAGTACCAAGTGGGTCATCAAGGTTAAAGTGCCCATCTGACAGACGCATTGCCATCAACACTATCGCATGCCCTCACTTCATCAGACAATAAGGATAGGTTTGGAATTTAATTTATGGCATTAGCGCCAGGACTTGTGATCAGGAACTTACGCAACAGCTACTCCTGCCCTCTGACACAAAGGCAAAGTGAAAACTAACTAAATAGGAATCCTGATACTCACCATATAGTGGAGACGCTGAGTCGCAGAAAGGCACTACAAAAACACTCTCACAATGAAAGCTTTCGGCCATTAAGGCCTTTGTCAACAATAGACACACACAGACACAGACACACACACACAAACACACACAAACACATACAAAGGCGCGCGCGCGCCACACACACAAACATAACTCACACACATGACTGCAGTCTCAGCCAAATGTAAGCACACTGCAAGCAGCAGCACCAGTGCATGATGGGAGTGGCGTCTGGGTGGGGTAATGAGGAGGCTAGGATGGGTAGTGGGAGGGATAGTACGATGGAGGTGGTGGTCACGTAAGTGCTGCAGATTAGATGGTGGGTAGGGGTGAGGAATGGAAAGGGGGGGGGGGGAGGAAGTAGTGCAAAAGGAGAGAAATGAAAGGACTGGATGTGGTAGTTGAATGATGGCTGTGTAGTGCTTGAATGGGAACAGGGTAAGGGCTCCATGGGTGAAAAGGAGATTGAGGCCAGAGGTGGTACAGGATCATAGGATGTACTGCAGGGAAAGTTTCCACCTGCACAATTCAGGAAACCCGGTGTTGGTAGGAAGGATCCATACATTCTAAGTTCCCGTAACCCTCCTGGCCTCAACCTTCGTTAGTGACTGTCCTCACCCAGACCCTTCCCTGTTCCCATTCCAGCACTACACAGCTATCATTCCACCACCACACCCTGTCTCTTTATTTCTCTCAACGTCCACTACTTCCACTCCCCCTCCCCACCTTTCCCATTCCCTCTGTCCATCCTACAGCACTTCACTGTCGCTACCCCCACCATACCCCCCTCCCCGCCCTATCATCCTCCTTACCGCCACCCAGTCGCCACTCCTATCATGCACTGCCTCTGCTGCTCACAGTGTGGTTTCAGTTGCCTTAGACTGCAGTCGTGTGTGAGAGTTGCGTTTGTGTGAGTGTATGTGTGTGTATGTATGTGTGTCTATTGTTAACAAAGTTCTTAATGGCCAAAAGCTATACTTGTGTGAGTCTTTTTGGGGTGCCTATCTGCGACTCAGCATCTTCGCTATAAAGTAAGTATCAACTTCCCTTTTCAGTATTGTTGCATTCTGTCCTGGATTTTCCATTCTTGGATTAAACAGCAATCCTTTGGCTACCGGTGGTACAGAGCTGCCGATGAATATTTGAACCCAAGAGAGGACAGCAATCACAGAAATCTGTAATTTATTGGTGATATAGATTTCCACTTAACACAGTCGTCATCAGTGCAATAACAGATCAGTCATACAGGCACAAACATGTTCAGAGTATAAACTTGTGGCAATTGAAGCTATCATCTACATGCCACGTAAATGCTAGGGTCAATTGCCACAAGGCTATACTCTGAGATGTGTGTACCTATACAACACTTTCGATACTGCACTGATGATAACTATGCTATAATCGAAATCTAGATCTGCAATAGATCACAGATTTCTGTGACTGCTGTCCTTCCTTAGGGAAAATGTGGCATACGTAGAGGCTCATCCATCCAAATACTGGCGACGCCCGATGATGTTGACTTCGGCGATCAGAGGGGTACCGCTGAATCCACCCCGGTACGGTTGTTAATCGACTGTGATTAACAAGGCGTGACACTGGTCTCACGACATTGTTGGTTAGAATGTTTTTACGACACTGTTATCGCATTGTGTCAAGTGACTTGAAAGTGGTACGTCATTCCATCTAGACACGTTGGACTGTCCGCGTTGATACACCAACAACTTCATTCGGAGCGTGACCATCAGCCCGATAGTACAGCTCCATTCTACATTCTGTTACCCGTCGGCATCGACCTATCTTACTGTGCTGGTTCCCCACTCCCGACTGGCCCACACAATCCACTCCCCTATCACAAGGGACGTGAGCAGTGGCAGGCAACAAGACCTCCTGCTTCAAATGGTTCAAATGGCTCTGAGCACTACGTGACTTAACTTCTGAGGTCATCAGTTCCCTAGAACTTGGAACTACTTAAACCGAATTAACCTAAGGACATCACACACATCCGTGCCCGAGGCAGGTTTCAAACCTGCGACCGTAGCGGTCGTGGGGTTCCAGACTGCGACATCCTGGTACCAGTTCTTGACTACCTACAGTACTTCCTCCAAAGAGAGCGGTCGTGATCAACACTTTCTTCCACTGAGGTTACGTTGCAGTAGGAAGTGTCAGACCTCGCTTCTGTATTAGATTCGTTAACTCTACCAGGTGTTACAGATTGTACATCCGTGTTTCATAGCGTTTACACTGAAGGGTCAAAGAAACTGGTATAACTGTAGGAGCCCCGCGAACACGCCGAAGTGCCACAAGAAGACGTGGCATCGACTCCCCTAATGTCTGAAGCAGTGCTGTAGGGAACTGACACCATGAATCCTGCAGGGCTGTCCATAAGTAGGTATGAGTACGAGGAGATGGAGATCTCTTCTGCACAGCACTGCAAAGCATCACAGATATGCTCAATAATGTTCATGTTTCGGAAGTTTGGTGGCCAGCGAAAGTTTTTACTCAGAAAAGTGTTCCTGGAGCCACTCTTAGAAATTCCAGACATGTGAGGTGTCGCACTGTCCTGCTGGAATTTCCCCAGTCCGTCGGAATACACAATGGACCTGAATGCATGGAGGTGATCATACAGGATGCTTCCTACATTTCACTTGTCAGTGTCGTATCTAGACATATCAGGGGGTCCCATATCACTCCTGCTGCACGTGTCCCACACCAGTACAAATCCTCCATCAGACTGAACAGTCCCCTGCTGACATGTACGGTCCATTGATTCATGAGGTTGTCTCCATACCCATACATGTCCCTCTGCTCGATTCAATTTGAAACGAGACTCATCCGACCAGCCAACATGTATCCAGTCACCAACAGTCCAATGTTGGTATTGACACGCCCAGGCGAGGCGTAAGGCTTTGTGTCGTGCACCCATCATGGGTACACGAGTGGGCCTTCGGCTCCGAAAGCCCATATCGATGATGTTTCGTTGAATGGTTCACATGCTGACACTTGCTGATGTCCCAACACTGAAATCTGCAGGAATTTGCGGAAGGATTGCACTTCTGTGACGTTGAATGATTCTCTTCAGTCGTCGTTGGTCCCGTTCTTGCAGGATCTTTTTCTGCTCTCAGCGATGTCGGAGATTTCATGTTTCATGGGTTCCAGATATTCACGGTAGTCTCGCGAAATGATCGTACGGGAAAATGACCAGTTCATCGCTACTTCGGAGATGCTGTGTCTCATCGCTCGTGCGCCGACTATAACACCGCGTTCAGACACTTAAATCTTGACAACCTGCCATTGTAGCAGCAGTAACCGATCACACAATTGAGCCGGGCACTTGTTGTCCTATATAGGTGTCGCCGACCCCAGCGCCGTATTCTCCCAGTTTTGATATATCTGTATTTGAAAACGCATCCCTATACCAGTTCCTTTGCCACTTCGGTGTATTAAATTCGACTTACAATTATAAATAGTACATTAAATGAAAGAGATACTCAAACAGTTTTTCTTGCAAGTGTTAAATGTCAGCACCATTCGTCACAGGCACACATTGACACGACAGATGAGTTTTGACGAAACCTTCATGAGTGTGTCGGAAATAATTCTTGCAAAAACTGCTCCAGTCTAGGTTCTTATCTTGGGTAGATCAGCCGGTTGCGGAGGTACATGCACCTTATCCTTTATGAACCCTCAAAGGGAAAAATCACGAGGCGTCAGAGAGGCTGAACGTGAAGGTCATGCGAAACAAGCTCTGTCATCGGGCCCCTTGCAGCCAATCCAGTGGTCGGTTACAACGTACTGATTTACGTCAGGGAGGCGTCGCTACTTCTTCTGTGGATCAGCTTCTTGTAATCTCAGATAAGAGACGTACTTCTAGCGTATCAAAATACGAACGACCTGTTTCTGCTGCTGTACCGAGAAACACAGGCCGTAGTTATTCCCTCGAAAAAGAAAAATGGTTCAAATGGGTCTAAGCACTATGGGACTTAACATCTATGGTCATCAGTCCCCTAGAATTAGGAACTACTTAAACCTAACTAACCTAAGGACAGCACACAAGACCCAGTCATCACAAGGCAGAGAAAATCCCTGACTCCGCCGGGAATCGAACCCGGGAATCCGGGCGCGGGAACCGAGAACGCTACCGCACGACCACGAGCTGCAGACTATTCCCTCGAGGTATGACACAAATAACATTCGATTTAGGGCAGTCTGCACCATATAGTGTAAATTTTCTGGCGCCCCAGACGCACCCATTTCGTGCGTTTACCACTGAGGTCCAGTGTCGATTCAGCACAGAAGACGACTCGATCCAGAAAAACTTCTTTATCATACAGCAAAATGTTGCTTCCTAAGTTGGCACTGAAACCTTAGTGTGTAGACGTCAGAGCTTGTAACAGTTACCAAAGATGATAACTTAGCTTCAAACGTCTCCTTAAGAGTCTCCACACTCATGTCACTGAAATTTACTGATTCACGACTAGCGTTCCCAACTAGTTTCTTCGCTCTATGCGTGAAAGACTCTCTCACTCGTTGAAGAAGTTCTTCAGCCATTCTTGGTCGTACTCCACTCTCCCCTTGGTGAAGACAGTCGGTAACTTCAAAGTGATGATACCGTCCGCAGTGTACAAACCAAATTGTTTCAGTTTTTCTCTCATTTTGAGCATTGTTTATTATAGTAGTATGGAATACATGCTACATCAAACATCCGGTATTTTGTAGCTATCGCAGTGTGATAAGAAAATGACAACACTTATACACTATGTGATCGAAAGTATCCGGACACCTGGCTCAAAATGACATAATTTAGTGGCACCCTCCATCGGTAATGCTGCAATTCAGTAGGGTGTGGGCCCATCCTTAGCCTTGATGACAGCTTCCACTTTCTTAGGCATACGTTCAATCACGTGCTGGAAGGTTTCTTGGGGAATGGCAGCCCATTCTTCACAGAGTGCTGCTCTGAGGAGAGGTATCGATGTAGGTAGGTGAGGCCTGGCAATAAGTCGGCGTTCCAAAACATCGCAAAGGTATTCTATAGGATTCAGGTCAGGACTCTGTGCAGGCCGGTCCATTACAGGGATTTTGTTATACTGTAACCACTCCGCCACTGGCCGTGCATTATCAACAGGTGATGATGATGAGCGTTTGGCGTCATTGGCCGGGAGGCCCATCGCGGGGCAGGTCCGGCCGCCATATCGCAGGTCTTATTACATTCGGCGCCACATTGGGCGACCTGCACGCCGGATGGGGATGAAATGATGATGAACACAACACAACACCCAGTCCCTGAGCGGAGAAAATCTCCGACCCAGCCGGGAATCGAACCCGGGCCCAGAGGACGGCAATCCGTCACACTGACCACTCAGCTACTGGGGCGGACTATCAACAGGTGCTCGATAGTGTTGGAAGATGCTATCGCCATCCCAGAATTGCTCTTCAACAGTGGGAAGCAAGAAGGTGCTTACAACATCAATGCAGGTCTGTGCTTCGATGGCACCACGCTAAACAGCAAGGGGTGTAAGCTCCGTCCATGAAAAACACACCTGACCGTAACACCACCGCCTCCGAATTTTTACTGTTGGCACTACACACACTGGCGTATGACTTTCACCAGGCATTCGCCACACCCACAAGCTGCCATCGAACGCCACATTGTGTACCGTGATTCGTCACTCTACACAACGTTTATCCACTGTTCAATCGTCCAATGTGTACGCTCCTTACACCAAGCGAGGCGTCGTTTGGCATTTACTGGCGTGATGGGTGGATTATGAGCAGCCGCTCGAACATGAAATCTAAGTTTTCTCATCTCCTGTCTAACTGTCATAGTACTTGCAGTGGATCCTGATGCAGTCTGGGATTCCTGTCTGATGGTCTGGATAGATGTCTGTCTGTTCAACATTACCAACCGCTTCAACTGTCGGCGGTCCATGTCAGTCAACGACGAGGTCGACCTGTAAGCTTTTTTGCTGTACGTGTTCCTTCACGTTTCCACTTCACTATCACATCGGAACCAGTGGACCTAGGGATGTTTAGGAGTGTGGAAACCTCGAGTACAGACGTACGACACAAGTGACACCCTATCACCAGACCACGTTCGAAGTCCGTGAGTTCCGCGTGTAAGTATGCTGTTTAGGTTTTTATGTTGGTAACGCCACGTAGCGCTCTGTATGAAAATCACTGACTGTGCTGTGTGCAGTCTGTGGCTGGTTTGCATTGTTGTAATATTCGCTATTGTAGTGTTGGGCAGCTGGATGTTAACAGCGCGTAGCGTTGCGCAGTTGGAGGTGAGCCGCCAGCAGTGGTGGATGTGGGGAGAAAGATGGCGGAGTTGTGGTGGTGGTGGTGGTTAGTGTTTAACGTCCCGTCGACAACGAGGTCATTAGGGACGGAGCGCAAGCTCGGGTGAGGGAAGGATTGGGAAGGAAATCGGCCGTGCCCTCTTAAAGGAACCATCCCGGCATTTGCCTGAAACGATTTAGGGAAATCACGGAAAACCTAAATCAGGATTGCCGGAGACGGGATTGAACCGTCGTCCTCCCGAATGCGAGTCCAGTGTGCTAACCACTGCGCCACCTCGCTCGGTTGGCGGAGTTGTGAGAGCGGATGATCTGGACGTGTGTCCATCAGAGACAGTAAATTTGGAAGACTGGATGTCATGAACTGATATATATATATATATATATATATATATATATATATATATATATATATATATATATATATATATATATATATATATATATATATATATAATGACTTTTGAACACTATTATGGTAAATACATTGTTTGTTCTTTATCAAAATCTTTCATTTGCTAACTATACCGATCAGTAGTTAGTGCCTTCAGTAGTTTGAATCTTTTATTTAGCTGGCAGTAGTGGCGCTCGCTGTGTTGCAGTAGTTTGAGTAACGAAGATTTTTGTGAGGTAAGTGATTTGTGAAAGGTATAGGTTAATGTTTGTCGCGGCCATTCTTTTGTAGGGATTATTGAAAGTCAGATTGCGTTGCGCTAAAAATTTTGTGTGTCAGTTTAGTGTTGATCAGAATAAGTAAAGAGAGTAATTACTGAGTACGTTCAGTTTTGCTCAGCAGTTTGAAAATCAAATAATGTAAGAGGTTCATCAGCACAGTAATTCATTAATTTTTCTAAGGGACGTTTCACGCTGAACGATCCATTCTGCTCTCTCACGATGTCTAATGACTACTGAGGTCGCTGATATGGAGTCTCTGGCAGTAGGTAGTAGCACAATGCACCTAATATGAAAAACGTATCTTTTTGTGGGTGTCCGAGTACTTTTGATCACATAGCGTATCCTCGGAGCAGTAATTACGTATTGCTGTTAGTCTGCTTTACTAATGACAACTTACAATAAATTAGGTAGGAGTCGCTGTATATCGTATTTCAAACGACAGTCCAACGCTTATCAAGTTCTAATACAAATGTTTCATTATTCGTCAAGCGTCTGAAGAACTTTTACGTATATCTACACTGTGTGGCGTAGTGTACGTTCTCTAATTAACATTTATGAAATTGCTACAAAAATGACATGAGAACTGTTTTTTCGGTTATCAGGGTCTATCAATATGTTTCCTGGTCTTTGCTTTCACTACACACTTATTCATGAAAGATTGTGTATAATTTATAGCAATATGTCAGTCAATTTCTTGATTCATTCTGATTGCCTCCGCCCAGTACAGAAACTTCGTTGAATCTATCTTTCCTCATCTACGTCTCCGCATGTTAATCACATAATTTTTCTTTTGGCGTTACCTAATTTCTTGTCTATTTACGCTTAATGTATTTACCACTTACTAAGTTTTCATAAAACTTATTTTTGCACCCTATTTGCCATATTCTTCCAAGACCTTACTTAGCATACACTTAGAGGCGTCACTATCCGGCGAACAATGCAATATCTTCCTCTGACATTCCCGTATGGAAAACGCGATCTACAAATCAATCGATGTGTCGTGTCACAGGTTCTTCGAATCTATTGTTTTAAAGACACCATTCTGAATGACGTCCAAAGCTAAAACTACGTATGCACAATTAGTTTTTCCACCCAATGTATGAACAAATCGGTATATTAGTTCGATACGAAATACCTGGTCACAACGGGTTCGTCAATCCTACTAAAGCAACTAACTGGGGGAAGGAAAACTAGATAAGAAGTGATACGCAAGATTGTTACCAACGCATCGAAATGATGGGTACAATACAATTCAATACAACCACAATTTCTGCGGGATTTGTCATTCAAAATATTGTAATGTTGATTAAGCACAAACTATTTCGCAAACAGTGTAGTATTGCGTCATCTATAAAAAAATAAGAACAGCTCTGTGAGAGTTGCTCGCTTAGTCGGGATTCGTCACCTCGGTAATGTGTAGTCCACGATTGTTGCGGACCAAATAAACTGTTAGTATTTCATCTACAGCGTATGAATATGTTTTGACCATGAGGCACTACGTTGTACTGACACTAAAGATAGAATATTCACGGACGGTCACTGCGTCCTTATCAGGGCTGTGTTCAGCACCCTCAACAAGGCCACAATGATTGTATGGACCACACGTTCATATTAACTGACGCATTGTTGATTCAATAGAATCCGCACTATGTCGGTGGATACGATTTACTTACGAGTGCAAAGCGAGTAGTAATAGATAAAAAAACATTCATGTACCTTGAGTGAGAAATATTCAGTATTACCTGAAATAAATTGTGATCACCTAAGAAGAGCGAGCATAATAGGAGCAACATTCATCTAGCAAATGACTAAATTTATAAAAGTGAATCCATGTCATAAATAAAATCGGTGAGGTTCTCGTTCTTAGTGTCACACTTGAGGACAGTGATAATTTGTATTTTGTTCCATTATTAATGCGCAAGTATAGTGCTGTTATGTTTATTGTTGAACAAGTATTACACCGACTTGTTTACAAACACTGAACTTCAAGTTTGTCACTAGTTTGCACACCTTTCGCGGCGTATGCATTTCACTCATTTATGTCTGGTAGAAACTGCGTTGAACAGTGTGAAACTAGGCTATAAAAAAGCAGTCCAGTCATGATCAACCGAAAACTAAAACTGGCGCTAATTCTCATGATAATACGATTAAAAGCGTCAGATAAGTAGAGAACAGATAATAACGTGAAACACAGTGGCGTGACAGAACTAATGAAATATCTCCTAATATCGTGTCGGACCGCTTTTTACACGCTGTAGTGCTGCAAATCCACATGGCACTGTCCTAACAAGTCTTTGGAAGTACCCTGCAGAAATAGTGAGACACGCTGCCTCTATAGCCGTCCATAATTGCGAAAGTGTTTCAAGTGCAGGATTTTCTGCACGAACTGAACTCTCGATTACCTTCCATAAATGTTCAACGAGATTCATGTCGTGCGATCTGGGTAGCCAAATGATTCGCTCGAACTGTCCAGAATGTGCTTCAAACCAATCGCGAACAACTGTTGCCCTGTGCCATGGTGCATTGTCATCCATAAAAATTGTGTCACTCTTTGGGAACGTAAGATTCGTAAGTGATGCAAATGGTCTCCAACACAACAATATCCAGTCAACGATCGGTTCAATCTGACCAGAGAATCCAATCCATTCCGTGTAAGCACACGTCAAATAATTTCGGAGCCACCGCCAGCTTGCGTATTGCCTTGTTGACAACTTAGGTCCATGGCTTCGTGATGTCTGCGCCACACTCGTACCCTGCCTTCAGCTCATACAAACTGAATTCGTTACTCGTCTGACCAGGGTCTAACCGATATGGCCACGAGGCCACAGAAGGTTCTGCAGCTGACGTTGTGCTGTTAGCAAAGGCGCTCGTGCCGTTCGTCTGCTGACACATTTCGCTTTATTGTCCTAATGGATGCGTTGATTTCTGCCATAATTTCAAGCAGTGTTGCTTGTCTGTTAGCACTGACAACACTACGTAAACGCCGCTGCTCTCGGTCGTTAAGTGGACACCGTCGGCCACTGCGTTGTCCGCAGTGACAGGTAATTCCTGATATATGGTGTTCTTGGCACCCTCTTGACATGGTGGCTCGCGGATTATTCAATATCTAGCCCATTTCCTAAATGGAAAGTTCCATGTGTGTAGGTCCAGGTACGTTTACGCGTTCAAAGTCTGTTAATTCCCGTCGTACTCCGCAAAAAATCCGCGTTGGATTCCCGGCAGCGGACTTTGTGTTGTGTGTCCTTCGTCATCATTGACACGCAAATCGCCAAAGTGGTGTCAACCGAAAAGACTTGCAATACGGCGGTCGAACTGCGAAGGGAACATGCAGGCCAATAAATGCCTTACGATCATTTCATTTTTTTATTCGAGTATAAATGAAAGCGCTTCACTGCACTGCCCTTTCATATCTTGTGAACGCGAGACTACAGAGATCTAAATATGTGCATATCGCTATCCCATTAGTTTTTGTCACCTCATTGTATTTACAAGATTATTGCAATTTTTTGTTTTTTTTTGTTTTGGTTTTAGGGCGCAAAACTGCTATGGTCATTAACGCCCGGTCTGTGACTTAGGAAACGGTAAAAAACGAAAATGGAAGGCAGAAGGAAAGCTTAAAAATATACTACAGAAAGGGGTTGGTTGTCCCCAAAAAGAGCTTCAAATGACTGACGTCATTTCACTGGCACTAATAAACTCGAGAACGCGATCAGCCGAGCGCGTGTCATCAGCTAAAATGGACGATATATCAGGCGACAGCTGTAGACGGGCGCGTAACGGAGTAAAATAGGGGCACTCAATTAAAAGGTGTCTTACCGTCCACAGCTGAGAGCAGTGGGGACAGACTGGGGGAGGATCGCCGCTTAAAAGATGTTGATGGCTAAAATGACAGTGCCCTATCCGGAGTCTACTTCAAATTACCTCCTCCCGACGACGCGTTCGGGAGGAAGAGGTCCAAGCACAGGGAAGAGCTTTCACGTCCCGCAATTTAGTATGGGGAAGTGTCGACCAATGTGCGTGCCATTCAAGAACAACACGACGACATAAAACGCTCTGTAGATCGGCGAAGGGAATCGTGCGAATAGCTGGCGGAAGAAGAGAGACTGCTGCCTTGGCCGCTATATCGGCCGCCTTATTTCCACAGATACCAACGTGTCCCGGGAGCCAGAGGAACGCCACCGAGACGCCCCACAGGTGGAGCAAGCGCAGGCAGTCCTGAATCCGGTGGACCAGAGGGTGGACAGGGTACAGAGCTTGGAGACTGAGGAGAGAGCTGAGAGAATCTGAACAGATAACATACTGTATCCGCTGATGGCGGCGGATGTAGTGGACAGCCTGGAGAACAGCGTAAAGCTCCGCAGTATAAACCGAACACTGGTCGGGAAGCCGAAACCGATTTGGGGTGTCGCCAACAATATAGGCACTCCCTGCACCTAACGATGTTTTCGAGCCCAGTGTAAATAAATGTGGCTTCCTTCATTTGTGCACATAGAGCAGCAAATGCCCGACAATAAACAAGTGAAGGGGTACCATCCTTGGGGAACTGACAAAGGTCACGGAGCAGGCAGATCCGGGGACGGAGCCAAGGCGGTGCTGTGTCCCAAGTTGTCAAGAAGGTTTTACGAAAGCGGAAGGAAAGAGAATGGAGCAGTTGACGGAAGCTGACTCCCGGTGGTAGTAGGGAGGAAGGGCGGCCTGCATATTCTACATCCAAGGAGCTGTCGAAAAAAATGTCATGGGCCAGATTAGCAGGCATGGAAGACAGATGGCTAGCATAACGACTCAGAAGGACAGCTCGCCGATTGGACAGCGGATGTTCAGCAGTCTCAGCATAGAGGCTGTCCACAGGGCTGGTGTAAAAAGCTCCAGACTCTAAACGTAATCCACGGTGGTGGACAGAGTCGAGATGCCGAAGAGCAGACGGCCGAGCAGAGGAGTAAACTATGCTTCCATAGTCCAATTTCGAGCGCATTAAGGCGCGATAGAGGCGGAGAAGGACCACTCGGTCCGCTCCCCAGGAGGTACCATTCGGGACACGGAGGGTGTTGAGGGATCGCAGACAGCGGGCCGAAAGATAGGAAACGTGAGAGGACCAGCACAGTTTTCTGTCAAACATAAGACCCAAGAACTTAGCGACGTCCGAAAACGGAAGGTTGACAGGTCCTAGATGTAAGTAGGGTGGAAGAAACTCCTTACGTCGCCAAAAATTAACACAAACGGTCTTACTGGGAGAAAAACGGAAGCCGGTTTCGATGCTCCAAGAGTGGAGGCGGCGATCGAGACATCCTTGAAGACGTCGTTCAAGAAGGCTGGTCCGTTGAGAGCTGTAGTAGATCGCAAAATCGTCCACAAAGAGGGAGCCCGAGACATCAGGAAGGAGACAATCCATAATCGGATTTATGGCAATGGCAAACAGTACAACACAGCACGGAGCCCTGGAGTACCCCGTTTTCTTGGGAGAAAGTACGGGAGACAGTGGTGTTCACCCGCACTCTAAATGTGCGCTCTGCCATAAATTCGCGAAGAGAAAGGGGCAGCCGACCTCGAAAGCCCCAAGAGAACAGTGTGCGGATGATGCCTGTCCTCCAACAGCTATCGTATGCTCTCTCCAGATCAAAAAATATTGCTACTGTTTGGCGTTTCCGGAGAAAAATGTTCATGATATAAGTGAAGAGAGCAACAAGATGGTCAACTGCAGAACGATGCTTTCGGAATCCGCATTGGGCAGGTGTTAAAAGACTGCGGGATTCCAGCCACCAAGCTAAACGGCAATTCACCATACGCTCCAAAACCTTACATATACTACTCGTGAGAGAAATGGGGCGATAGCTAGAGGGGAGATGTTTGTCCTTTCCAGGTTTCGGAACAGGAACGACGATAGCTTCCCGCCATCGTCTGGGAAAACTACTGTCGGTCCAAATTCGATATAAAGGCGAAGGAGGTAACGCAGACTATGGGTTGATAAATGCAGCAACATTTGGATGTGGATACCATCCGGTCCTGGGGCGGAGGAGCGAGAAGAAGAGAGTGCATGTTGGAGTCCCCGCATGGAGAAAACAGTATTATAGCTGTATATATGGTTCTCGGGCGAGACGTCGGATAACATAGTGCAAACTCCACAATATTTCGTCAGCGCAATTGGCCGACATCTTCAGGTGCGACGAACACACTGCTAAGGCAGGACCAGGGCCCCCTATTTATGCCAGTTTTAGGCAGGAAGTGCGCATGCGTGGAGGCGCCAAATTCGATGGCCAATAGCGACGATATCAGCTGGTAGCTGGAAGGACAGTAACGCCACCTACAGGATGAAGAACCAAATACTTCGGCGCACGCGCGGAGGCTGCCGCAGCTGCTCTGCGGTGCCATCGGCCGCCCCAGCGACCTCCGTCGGAAGCCGCAAGCGCGGAGGCTGCCGCTCTTACTCTGCGCTGCCATCGGCCGCCCCAGCGACCTCTGACGGAAGCCGCAAGCAAAACTGCGCGTCCACGTAGGCGCCTTGATTATTCTCCCGTTGTCAACAGAATATTTATGTTGCTGGCGAATCGTCGTCAGTCTTATGACCAATAGTATTCCTCTCTGCTCGAAGCAACTTCAATATGGCCAGTGCTGGATCCCAAGCTGTACTAAGCTGAAAGCCCGTGTCTCTGTTTACAAGATTCGTCGCGCTACGTATATCCACTGCTTCCTTAATAACACTGTCCCAGTACGAACTCGTCGATGCGAGAATTTTTGTATGTTGATAATTCATAGAATGGCCTGTACTGAGACAATGCTCGGCCACTGCAGACTTTTCTGGTTGCTACCAGCTGATACCGTCGCTATTGGCCACCGAATTTGGCGCCTCCACGCATGCGCACTTCCTGCCTAAAACTGGCATAAATAGGGGGCCCTGGTCCTGCCTTAGCAGTGTGTTCGTCGCACCTGAAGATGTCGGCCAGCTGCGCTGACGAAATATTGTGGAGTTTGCACTATGATATCCGACGTCTCGCCCGAGAACAATATATACATGTCCGTCGGGAAAGCCTCAAGCAACAGTATTATAGCTTTCGCGATTTTGAGAGAAGAAAGCAAGAGGTTGCACTTCCGCTGCACGTTTCTTCGGGAGAAACGCTGGCGGATAATTTGAAGAGCTCGAAATCCCAGCGAAGTGTTGACACAATGAGTTAGAAATTGCGACGGGATCCACTAACGTATCACGCGCGACAGTGAGCCCAGAGACCGGGGAGAAACTAGACGCACCTGATAACCGTCGAATCGACTCCAAACTTCCGAGGAGGGAGTGAAGGTGTTAAATGAGCTAATAAAGAATTTCCAGCTTGCCTTCTTGCTATCGCGGATGACGCGACGGCATCGCGCACGGAACTGCTTATAGCGGATACAGTTGGCCAAAGTAGGATGGTGGCGGAAAACGTGAAGAGCACGTCGCCGCTCACGTATTGCGTCACGGCATGCCTCGTTCCACCAAGGAACTGGGGGGGCGCTGGGGCAATTAGGAGGTGCGTGGTATTGAACGTTCTGCAGCTGTAAGAATAACGTCTGTAGTACGTGTGACCTCATCGTCGACGCTAGGAAAGTGACGGTCATCGAATGTCGCTAGAGACGAAAAAAGTGTCTAATCGGCTTGGGCAAACTTCCAGCGCCGCGGGCGCATATATGGCAGTTGAGGCTGCAGTATAAGGGCACATGGAAAGTGGTCACTCGAGTGTGTATCATCAAGGGCGAACCATTAGAAGCGCCGAGCTAGCGGAACAGTACCGACTGAAAGGTCCAAATGAGAGAAATTTGTCGTGGAGGCATACAAAAATGTAGGGACCCCAGTGTTGAGGCAAACTACATCCGCTTGGTAGAAGACGTCTAGCAATAGTGAGCCACGTGGACAAGGATGTGGAGATCCCCAAAGCGGGTGGTGGGCATTGAGGTCCCCAACCAGAAAATAGGGGGTGGAAGCTGACCAAGAAGATGAAGGAGATCAGCTCGTGCCATTGGTGTGGACGATGGAATGTATACAGTACAAAGAGAAAAGGTGTATCCAGAAAGGGAAAGACGGACAGCAACTGCTTGGAAGGATGTGTTTAAGGGGACTGGGTGATAACGGAGAGTATTATGGAGAAGAATCATGAGTCCTGCATGGGCTGGAGTGCCTTCAACAGAGGGGAGATCAAATCGGATGGACTGAAAATAGGGAGAATAAAGCGGTCATGGCGACGCAGCTTTGTTTCCTGAAGACAGAAGATGACCGGCGAGTAGGATCGTAAGAGGATCGACAATTCATCCCGATTGGTTCGAATGATGCGGATATTCCAGTGGATAATGGACATAGGGTGGACAGAAAATGGAGGAATGTGACCAAGGTTACCGTCAACTCAACGACTGCTCAGAGCTTGCGACCGACAGCATAGAGTGGCATTCAGCCGAAGGCAGAAGATCCTGATCCATAGGTTGTTCAGGAGCAGCTCCTGCCACCAGCGATCGGCCGGTTGATCGGCCGCCAGCAGTGCGCCTCGGCGACACAGAAGACGGCCGAGGGCGATTTCCGCCAGGTGGTGCTGTAGATGGGACACGCCTTGGCGGAGAAGGAGAGGAACTGGGTTTCTTATTAGCCTTCTTGGAAACATGATGTTTAGATGAAGGAGGAACCAATGGTTGTGAAGTTGGGGTACGTAAAAAGTATTCACGAGTATGCTCTGTTTTCGAAGTCTTGGTGTCTGACTTTTGGGCTCGAGATTTAGCAGAACCCGATGAAGGGTGAGCCATAGAGTGGGCAGGCGAAAGTGGTGAGGTTGAACGGGCGATCTTTGCGCTGGTCGATCTGACGACCGTGGCACTAAAGGTAAGGTCACAAGTCTGCGTGGTCGCCTCCTTTGTTGGCCGAGGAAAGGCAAGGACAGTGCTGTATTTTCTTGTCTGAGGCACGGTGGGCTGTCAACTGGCGAATAATTTTCGAGTAGCAAAGGTCGACACCTTTTCCTTCACTCTGATTTCCTGAATGAGCTTTTCGTCTTTAAAAATGGGGCAATCTCGAGAGAAAGCAGCGTGGTCACCCATACAGTTGATGTAATGAGGGGATGGAGGTGGACAAGCACCCTCATGGGCATCCTTGCCACACGTAACACATTTGGCCGGATTGGAACAGGACTGACTGGTGTGATTGAACCGCTGACACCGATAGCAACAGGTAGGGTTTGTGATTTAAGGGCGAACGGAAATTATCTCATAGCCTGCTTTGATTTTCGATGGAAGTTGAACTTTCTCAAATGTCAAGAAGACAGTACGGGTTGGAACGATGTTCGTGTCAACCCTTTTCATAACCCTATGAACAGAGTCGTTACGTCCAGGTCAGACAGGTAGTGTTGAATTTCCTCGTCGGACAATCCGTCGAGGGAGCGCGTATAAACGACCCCATGTGATGAATTTAAAGTATGGTGCAGTTCCACCCGGACAGGGAAGGTGTGTAGCAGTGAAGTACGCAGCAATTTTTGTGCCTGGAGGGCACTGACTGTTTCCAACAACAAGGTGCCATTTCGTAATCTGGAACAAGACTTTACAGGACCTGCAATGGCGTCGACACCTTTCTGAATAATGAAAGGGTTGACCGTGGAGAAGTTGTGACCTTCGGCAGACTGAGAGACAACAAGGAACTGTGGCAACGATGGAAGGACTGTCTGTGGCTGAGACTCATTGAACTTACGCTTGTGAGCTGACATAGTAGAAGATGAGGAAACCATTGCAAAAGTATCCCCCATGATTACCGGCGTCTCCGATGGCGCGCTCCTCCCTTGTGGGGGCCCTCTCTGAGGGCACTCCCGCCTTAGGTGATTGTTCACATCTCAGGTCACACCTCCCGACAAACGGACGGAGGGACCAATCGGCACTTGCGGAAGGTATCAGCTCGGGTAATCACCCCTCCCTGGGCCTGGCCGTTACCAGGGGGTATGTACGTGTCCTACCTGTCTACCCAGGGCGGGGAATTACGCGTTACCCCGTCACCGGCTACGCATGGAAATGCGTGGGTCGGCCTTCAGACACGCACAGGGAGGAAAAAAGAGAAAGGGAAAGAAAAGGAGAGAGGTCTCAAACGCTGCAGCGGAGAAAGGGGAAAAGAGAAGGGGTAAGGAAAAGAGAAGGACAAGGGAAGGACGAAGACTTGCAAGCGGAGAAAGCAAAGAATTTGCTACAGTTTCGAGCGTCCGTCTCCGGACGTAGGCACAAAACATACTCCCAGAGGGGGAGAAAGGGAAGGAAAGAGGCGGAGGTGAGGGGGGGGGGGCGAAGGTGGGGGATGGGGAAGGATGCGGAAAGGGAAGGTATGCAGCCCGGAAAGGAAGGAAGGCCACATTAGCTCCGGGTCCTGTGCTCGCTACACACGTATCCACAAAAGAGTTGTGGACCCCCAGGGGGGAGATTACTGGAATGTTCAACAAAAACGTTGATACTATGTGAGAGTTTGAATGATCTTGGTAAAGTTAAAACAGATGGCTTGCAATAGTTAATTACGCACCATTTCACTTAAATTACGAGAGAAGTCATTGTAACTCCTCCAATTCTCTTTTTAAATGCTAAAAGTCATTACCACTGCCTCTGCTGTGGTATCGTTGCTCGTAAAAGTTTATCTGCGGGAGTTAATTAGAGTCTTACATTTCCTTGAATGCCGAAGCCACGTTAGCTAGCTCTGATTCATTTATTTATTCAAGTGAAAAAAAAATAATTTCCCTACTTTTATTCTGGTAGTACCGAAGCTCTGTATTTACAAGTGTTTACGGCAGTAAGGAAACCGGATGATAATCAAATAAATCACAAGCTTTTAGCGGGAGTATGTAAGAAATTATCTGTGATACAGGCAATTCACTGCTTAAGATCAAGAGTATAATTATACCTTTAGTCACCAAATACGCACGTAAATTTCACTCTTTGCTGAACTCCGTTAGTATCACATCGCCATCTTTTTCGTTACATTTGATGAATTTACAAATTCTGTCTCCATAAGTTCGTATTTGTATTGGGGAGCATTCGCATTATTAAATTTGCTCCTCTTCAATCATTAGAATGCTCAGAGCCATTTGAACCATTTTTGATGTTATCAATACAAACGAATTTGCTCTGTGTGAAAGTTCTGTATACACGTGATATCAAAGAACTCTTTTTAAATGCATCCGAAGACTACATTTGTGGGCCGTCGCTTGTTAGTTTCAGCTATAGCTTATACATCAACTAGACTTATTGGTTTGGTGTATAAATTCGTGGCGTTTTCCCGTAAGCTTAAACACAACAGACGCATACAATAGCGACTTTGTCAACAATAATATATTCTCCTTCACTGTTTACAACGATCTGCCAACGTGGGAAAGTTTTTAGAGTCCGCGACTGTACAAATCACATTGTTTTGAGGCAAAGAACCTGTCGAGCCTGTTCGGAGCACATTTTCGTCTGGAAAGGAACTTCTTTGAAGGTTGTTCGATAGAGAGTGGGAAAAATGAAAATCTGCGTGTTCAAGGTCAGGCGAATGTGGTGTGAGCAGAATGAATTCCCATTCCCACTCTTACTTAGTGTTTTTTGTCACTATAGCAGAATTCGGGCGGCTTTATCGCGTAATAGCATCGGTTCACGCAGTTACCCTGGTTGTTATCTTGGAACTGCGTCGGCAAAGCGTCTCAGTTTTGCGGTTTTACTAATGACCAGTTCCAGTCTAAATTTTCTGCGTCAGTAACTGTTCATACCTGTATTGCATAACAGAGGCTACTTAAAGTAAAGTAAAATTTCACTGGCAAAACTAATAACTAAAGATACAGCACAAATTAAGAGTGCGCAATTTCATTTATTCTGTATTTAGCTTAGTGAGTGACTTATGTAGACTTGGTATGTATTTTATTGTTGTTATTTTAAAAGTAAAATCAGTTGCTCAGTTGCTTAAAGTAAATTCAGTTCAGTATTTCAGTAACCGAAAGTAGAACGCTTGCCTTTTTCTAAATTTTGCATTACGTTTCACTGAGGTTAGTGAAAGTCACTTTTTACATAACGAAGCTTAAAATCAGCCAGTCATTTATTTAAGCAGTAGCTCCATTTAACTTTACATTCAAAATTTAGTATTTCAGACTATGTAACTGCAAACTCAGTGCTTTCTGATTCATTTATTTACTCGCGAATTGTTGTGCTGTGGAAAAGCGTGACAACCTTTTGTTGCCACACCAATGATTATTTGGTTAAATTTCTTTTATATTACCTTTCTTAAGATTCTGCAGACTCATTGCCCTAGCAGACTGGCGACCGTTTAATTATCCTTTTTTTTAGCCAATCAGTGTTTTCTTAGTATTATCAGTGACTTTCGTAGTAAATATTACGTGGTACCCTTCCCTCCCCCCTCCCCCCCCCCCCCCCCCCCCCGTGTAGTTCGTGAGCGATTACACTACATTCCACCCATTTCAAAATTATCACCAGTATTCAGCTTAAATTTAGAAGAGATTCTTTCTGCAGAAGAGTCTGTTGTACATTTTAGTCGAACTAACCGGTGTTATTTTCCTTCTGTAACGATAGGCTTACTCGCTGTAAAATTTCACTAGGCATATGCGATCACGGTCGTATCGCAATCTAGTAGGCCGATTAGGAGGGGGAGGGTACACTCTGCTTCCTCCAGCAACGGGTCACCTACTGACTTGCCCTTCTGCTACACTTCCAGCAACAAAACTGGCAACGCGGGGCCTTTCATATTAGCCATGCAGGGACAGTGTGACTGTGAACCTTTTAACGATGCTGTATCAGTTTTAACCTGGAAGCAATTACATGCTTTTTCGGCAGTAAACGACCTGGTATCACGCCACGACTCGATCTACCAGAGCCAGCGAGGAGGACGACGTCATAAGAGAGGGAAATCGAGCTAGGCCTCACAAAGAATAACAGAAGTAAGTCGGTTGTGCCCTTTTAAATAGAAACAATTCGACGTTTGTACTAAGCTATTCAGGACGGCTACGAAAAACCTTAATGAAGGTTTCCCAATGGATATTTGAACCGCCTTGACCTCGGATATTACAGTAACCCTGCGGTTTGGTTGGATGACAGCACTCGCTGCTGCAGGATTTCATTAGACACCTGTTCTCATCTTGTAGGTTCTGCAATAGTTGTTGCTTGAACTGTTTCCTGTCTTTTGTTAGTGTTCGTAACTTATCTTATTTTCAGCTGCTTTGACTGTTGCAATAGATCGATTATTTCTTTTTAATCATCACTTAACCACTCCGTATCTCCAAAGCTCGAATATTAGCTTCAACGTCTCTATCCAGAATGTGTCACAAATCTTACTTCTCTGCTCTGCATAAAACCGTCTCAAAAGATACCGCACACACGAGAAGGCTTTTCCCAGCTTTGGACAAGGACTGTTCTAGAACAGCAATCCAGCGTCCCACCTAGCAAATGTTTCATGAGTTATCCCATAGCCTAACTTCCCGCACATACGATTCTCAGAGAACCGTGTTCCGAACTCATACTGCTCAAGACATCTTTTTATGGCCCACAATGTGTTGTTTTCCTACGTTTGATATTTCTAGAAAAGGGCATCCTAAACTCCCACTTACAGGTATTTTTTAGATCACCGAGTTGCCTTACTACTTACTCCACGTAGAGTGGCGTCTGGCTCTCGCACTCCCTTCACCATAAGGGGAGAAACAAACAACAACAATAAAAATAGTAACAAAAAAAGCCATCAAACTTCCCGCAACAAAGCCAAGATCAATATCTCTCACCCAGCCTGGGAACCTCAAGTTTACTTGGAAAAGCGATACTGGTGAAAAGAACATTCCATTAAGCCGTTCTCTGACCAGAGACACCGACTTTTAAAAATAATTTATTCTGCATTGGCCACAAGCATAGCTCGATATAAGAACGTAGGCTTCCGCAGCCGGTGTCATACTGATTAAAATTCTTCTGCATATTATGCCGTGTCATTGCTAACAACTAACAACAATAATGAACTAAAACCGACGTTTCGGCCGAATTGCAACGGCCATCCTCAGGGCACGTCCGGTTTTGCATGGGGATAGGTGCTTCTATTTATCACAGACTATTGATGTTTGACGCCACTGTTGTAAAACTTTTAATTGGCCCTCTAAAATGATTGGCTAGTCATGACGTAAGGGAAGATGGAAGGAAAGAGGCTATTCGTGGATGCCCATGTCGTCAACGATTGGCAGCTGTCAGCCAAGCAGCGTTCGGCTTCTGGTCGGCAAGTTTTCCTCATGGTGTGCGCGAAAGTGGACTGAGAGTTGCTCTACAGCTGTTTGTGCAGATACGTCCGTGTTCCGTGTAGCTTCTGCCCCGCGACCGCTCGCGGCCCGTTGGACTGGGATGGCCGGCAGCCAGGACGCCGGGAGTTTGTAGCCAACTTCTCTGTTGATGTTGTCAGGCTGCTTAAATAAGTTCGATCGCCTCCCGTATTTAGCGTTTTCGCATCCGCGATTCTTTCGCCAGTACTCGGGCTTCCTGGAACCGGATAGGTTGTCCACAGTCACGGTGGTGTTCCGCTATCGCCGATTTATTATTTTGTTGTAGTCGTACATAGCGTTCGTGTTCTGCTACTCGTAAGCTGGCAGGTCTCCCTGTTTCTCCTATGTAGGCACCTCCGCACTCACACCGTAGTTCGTAAACACCTGCAGTGTTAAGATTGTTGACTACATCCTTGGTGGAACCTATCATTTCGTGGATCCTGTGACTGCTTCGAAAAATCGGTTTGAAACCTCGTCGGCGGAGGACGTTGCGTAGCCGTTCACTGACGCCTTTTACATATTGTAAGTGTACCAGTGGAAGCTTCTCTCCTTTGCCTTCTTCTCGTGTTCTGCTCCCTTTGGTTTTAGCTACCTTTCTTATGGTGTTGTCATCGCTTACCCGGTAGGCTCTGACAGTTACCGTGCGCAGAACAGAATACTTTTGAGCTGGGTGGTGGTGGCTCTCCGCCGCTGATTGGCGGACAGCTACCAATCGTTGATGACACGGACATCCACGAATAGCCTCTTTCCTTCCATCTTCCCTTACGTCATGACTAGCCAATCATTTTAGAGGGCCAATTAAATGTTTTACAACAGTGGCGTCAAACATCAATAGTCTGTGATAAATAGAAGCACCTATCCCCATGCAAAACCGGACGTGCCCTGAGGATGGCCGTTGCAATTCGGCCCAAACGTCGGTTTTAGTTCATTATTGTTGTTAGTTGTTAGCAATGACATGGCATAATATGCAGACGAATTTTAATCGCTATAAAGCATCGCACGTTTGATTATACTGGGCTTTTTAGCCAGAGTACCGCACAGCACCATAAGTAGCCCCACTGTGTGCAGCCTTAGCATTGTGTTCTGCGACAGTATGGGACTTTTAAACACCTACTTGGCGGTCAGTGCCCAGGTCATTGTGCCCTGATCCAAGTAGCCTAATCTTTAGAACTTAGCCATTCTCCCCATGGGCTGGTCATCTGTGGTTCCTCTTGTCCTCCAAGCACGTAACTCGTCCAAGTCTGTCAGAGCCGCATAACACAGCAACTATGGGACATGCAATTATCTACAGAAACAGATAAGAATTAAGACATGTGTTTGACACTCGATCTTTGCAATCACAGATATCACCAATATTATCAGCATGACATATTCAACAGTCAGTCGAAACAGAATGTGTGGATGACGATTAAAAGAATCAGTGGAAATGGTACATGAGGCATGCAGTTTTTGACTGATGCGCTTCAACATTTCAAGCTACTTCAGTCTACAGCAGCAGGTCCAACACCTGAGTGGCAAGTAAACAGCCGAACGGCAGACCAACGGAAAGCATGTCCGTAGTGAGGATCCAGTAACTGGTAGCTGGCATTCGTGACAAACACAGTACAGAGTTTTTATTTTATGTTTTCCTTTCCCTATTTTAGGTTACGTTCCGCTTTGCTTTAGAATGATATATTTTCTTTAGAATGTATTTAATACTGAAAATATTTTAACTGTGGTAAGAGTTCCGCAGTTATTATCAGACAGCAATCACGCTGGTCTTCGTAGCAACGGAATCGCAATTAAGTTGTTACCGAGCCACATAAATGAGCAACTCGCTCCAGGCAACTGTCTGTACTAGTGATTATTTTGTGCTACCTTTCTGAGAGATGTTGACCCCGGGCTGGTTAGACGTGCAGAACATAGAATAACAGATACTTAAAAACTGTAATCGCTCCTCAATCATCAAGTAACGTACCGGTTAATTCGAATTAAGTTGACGATGTTCCGAGTGCAGCAGTTTCATCCGGTTACGTCACAGGACACAGAAACATCGTAGATATATTCATCAATCGGTGCGTTCGCGGAGTACACTGAAAAAGTTATAAATTTGCTGTACTTCACGTCTGTGGTCATAGTTTTTTTTTGTCATTAGACTACCGGTTTCGGTCTATAAAAATCATGTTCAGATCTGTTTTATAAAACTATGGCTCCAGCGCATTGCGATATGTTTTTGTAAATCAGATCTGAAGATGGTCATTATACTCGTAGACCGAAACCGGTACTCTGATGACAAAAAAATTTAGGACCACAGACTTGAAGTACAGGAAATTTATTGTGTACTAGGGTCACTGTTCAATTCGCGACCATGTTGCAGCTCGTGAAAAAATGATAAATCCACTTTGTGTCACCATGTGAAAATGTGACTTTGTAAGCAGTCAGAATGAAGTGTGGGTACAGGAAAAGGGGAGGACCGATCTAACACATGATAATGGTTATCTGGCACTTTATTACGATATTGTCAGAAGCTATGATACGTATTCAGTATAAAATGTTCATTCACAACACCTTCACACATCTAAATATCTAGTTTTATTTTACTTTTGCTGCAAGTCTGAGATTCAGGTCCCCTAATAGACGTGTAAGAAGAATACCACCTCTTGTAAAACGCTGTACAATCAAATAGGGACCAGGCTACAGTTACTGGTATCCGTGAACTCCTTTTTAACAAAGCTGTCCCTTCGATCATCACCCGTAGACTTGTGTTCAGTATGGTCCCCCGACCCAGCAACGTGCTGCATCAGTAATACGGCACGGTCGACAGTTCCTCGCAGTATAACCGGTGCAACCAGAGCGATATGTCGTCATATGCTGTCCTTCAGATCTGGAAGAGCCCGGATACGTACCTGATAGACACAATCTTTCAGATATCCCCACGTCCAGAAGCCGCATGTCTTTAGGTCGGAGTATCTGGAAAGCCACACGTCTTAAAATTGCCTAGAGGTGATGCCAAAGGCTTCTCGAAGCAAATATTTCACCTCGATAACGGCATGCGTTGTCGCTCCATTTTATACGACAATTGTGCTGTGGTGACAGTTGCGTTCCTGCAAAGCTGTAGGCACGTGTTGCACAATGAGGTCCTCATGTGTTGCCCAAGGAGGTCCTTATAACGTGCAGATGTCACTGTACACCTGAGAGGCCCGCAAGGTGTCATCTCCTCGAAGAAAGGCGGACCGATTAATGAAGGAGCCTGTGAAACCACGCCACATAAGCTGAGTGTAGTGGGTGCTCCTGCACAACTTGTGTTGGAGTAGAGCCCAATATGCAACAGTTCTGTGCATTCACGGCACCGTGAAGAGTAAAGTGTGCCTCGTTCGTCCAAATAAAATTCCCCCGCCACATCTCATCCATTTCCACACGTTCCAAGAAAACGATGGGCAAAATGACAGAGTTATAGCCCATCTTGGGGATTTGGTGCACATTCTGAATGTTGTAGGGACACCGGTTTAAAAGGCTCCACAGAATCATTTGAACTGTTAGCCAAAGGAGGGAGCACGATCAGCTATTGCTATGGCAACTTCATTAACAACTACCTCGCGAAGTGGCTGCCTCCCGCCCAAAACTGCCCCACCTAATTCATCTGTTTCTTCAAATTTATTCATCATATTCCGTAGCCCATTCACTTACTTGGGCCTCTCAGCAGCTGTTTGTTTTGGCGGATGTCCCGCGATGCAGCCCTGCTATTGCTGCCATTCTGATAAAACAACTTTACCAGCAATACACAGTCTTTGTTCTCAGTAACCGTTGTGTTTCGTATGAAAAACTTCAAGCCACTTAACCCTTTACACCAACAGTCACTTCACAAACGAAATCTCCGAGTAACAAGGCAGCATACTGTTGCCGACATTGGAAAAATTTCACATTCTGAAAGTTACTCAACCATATATACACCTAATGGCAGGAGTTGGAACTAATAATTTTTCCACCATACTCTACGAGCGCACCGATTAATGAACATACTCCGGCCACTGTGGCCGAGGCGTTCTAGGCGCTTCAGTCCGGAACCGCACTGCTGCTACGGTCGCAGGTTCTAATCCTGCCTCGGGCATGGATGTGTGTGATGTCCTTAGGTTAGTTAGGTTTAAGTAGTTCTAAGTCTAGGGTACTGATGACCTCAGATGTTAAGTCCCATACTGCTCAGAGCCATTTCAACCATTAATGAACATACGTACGATGTTTCCACGTCTTGCAATGTTTACAGCCCGCACTGCACCAATCGGAACACCGTCAGTGTTAATATAAAACCATCTGATACGTTTCTAATGTTTGAATTAATATCATTCATGTCATAGTGTTATAAATGTCTTGAAATTCTAAAGTAACCTTATCCTGCAGGCTCCGTTGACGATATGCTCTGGATGGAATCGGTGCTCCAATTTCCAAATGGGATAAATGGGATATAGCCTCCACCAACTAACCTAAAGTTTATATTATGCACTGCTAGACGCAAACGTCTTCTACGCCGAAAATAGCGTCTGACTCTCTGGCAGTTCCTTCTCTTTCGTCTCAGCCTGCACTAAGATTATCTGAATGAACTATACCTGCAGTGTTCCAGGATGGACTGAATAGCTCAGTGCCGCTGATGGGCCCCATCTCAACTAAAGCAGGAGAGTTGCTTCCTAACAGTGAAGACCTCGTCGCCACTGTAGTATCCTAATCGATGTAGGTATCAAAATTCTCTACTATTTGGCACTCGCTTACAAGGTGACTGGTGGAACAAAAGGGATCGTTCAGAGTCAATAGGGAAAACACCCATCTACTTGATCAGAAGGCTTAAAGACACATCAAGAAAGTGACAAGGTAGCCCTGAGGAAGTGTTATTACTTGCTAAAGGCTATAAAAGTCTGTCTTCAAGACACAGTGAAATACTTGCAACAGTAAAGGCTTTCCACCACTGAGTGATAGAAAGAAAGATCCCTTATCATTTAGCTACAATATAGCAGGTCAGCAACTGGAAGCAGTTAATTCCATAAATTATCTGGGTGTACGCATTAGGAGTGATTTAAAGTGGAATGATCATATAAAGTTGATCGTCGGTAAAGCAGATGCCAGACTGAGATTCATTGGAAGAATCCTAAGGAAATGCAATCCGAAAACAGGGGAAGTAGGTTACAGTATGCTTGTTCGCCCACTGCTTGAATACTGTTCAGCAGTGTGGGATCCGTAACAGATAGGGTTGATAGAAGAGATAAAGAATATCCTACGGAGAGCAGCGCGCTTCGTTACAGGATCATTTAGTAATCGCGAAAGCGTTACGGAGATGACAGATAAACTCCAGTGGAAGACTCTGCACGAGAGACGCTCAGTAGCTCGGTACGGGCTTTTGTTGAAGTTTCGAGAACATACCTTCACCGAGGAGTCAAGCAGTATATTGCTCCCTCCTACGTATATCTCGGGAAGAGGCCATGAGGACAAAATCAGAGAGATTAGAGCCCACACAGAGGTATATCGACAATCGTTCTTTCCACAAACAATACGAGACTGGAATAGAAGGGAGAACCGATAAAGGTGCTCAAGGTATCCTCCGCCACAGACCGTCATGTGGCTTGCGGAGTATGTATGTAGATGTAGATGTAGATGTAGATCAAGCTGTTTATACTAGGAGTGAGTAATTATTCAATCTAAGCGAGGACAATGGCACAACAAAACAAACCAGTATCCCACGTGGTAAATTTTCCGAGGAATCTACTGTCAATAAGCGACAGAAGTATCCAGTTACGGTTTCTGGAAAGGGGCCAGTTGAAAGGGGGGGGGGGTCTAAATGGGGGAGGGCGAGCGTTAAAAGCGAGTCGGAGTGTCTTGGAGATTTCAAACAGTTTTCAAAAATTAAAACCCAGGTCAAGAAATTTTTGTATCACATACAGTTCTTTAAAACCCAAGGTCTGATGAAGAGAAACAAAAATTCTCGGTACACCCTACCGGTTACAGAATGCTTAGGTCTATCTCCAACTTTGCATCAATAACTTAAATACTCTGTTTGACACTGACTGTGCAAACAAAAGGTTTATTTTCGTTAACAACTAAGAAAAATTAAGACTTTGGAAACACAGACAGATTCTAGAATATGACATATACCAGAATCGCCAAGGTCCCGAAACAACAGTTTAACATTTTACTGGTTGATTTTCACGCACTACTTGGACAGGAAATTAAATACTTGAAAATTTAAAGGACCTAAACAAATTTTAAACTGCTCATTGAGTTATGTAATAACAATTATCTTCAACTAATGTCCACGTAGTTTCGGGTACCTTATTATGAAGCAAACAACGTGTTGACCACCCAGTACAGGAGAGAACTTGGTACAGAATCATGTTGCTATATCCCGAATGAGGAGGTGAGGAATAATGAACATCAGAGGTAAAATGATGATAAGTGTAGCCTCTAATCAGTATATTTCTGCAATTAACTCCAGACCCACAGCTTTTAACAGAAAGCAAGAAAACAGCTGTGCTCCGATTTCACGACAAGAAATTTAAATAAAAAGGCACGTTTTTCTTAGACGACTAGAGTAGGACTTTCACAATACAAAAAGAAAAGTTTTTAGATTGCAAAAGAAATAGCAGGTACTAAAAAGAGAAAGAACCGCTATTTCTGGAGTGATAATTGCGGAAACGCATGGAAGGATAGTTTAACTGCTTGGAGAATACCACATATCCAATAGCGAAGAAAAGACGTAATCGGACCGCACGAGCATAAACAATGAAAAGCGACCCGCAATGGGGACCATAATTATGAAAATGAACTATTACGCACGATAGAACAGAACTGTCAACAGAATCAGTCCAGTAAATATTACAAAAATCTTAAGACTTTCTTTTTTCATTGGAAAAATGGAACAGTAACACCCTCAAAAAAGTAACCTGTGAAATTTTTGTCGAGCAGTTTAAGAGACTTCTAAGCTGTGAAAAATTAGCTATCCAATCACTATTAATAAAAAGCAAGAGCAAAGCTGCATTGGGATTAAACACAACCTTCACATATTAAAAAACAAGAAGGCTCCTTAGTAGTAAAATAATTGGTCCCTGCACCTCGAGAAACAGCATATCATTTAAATAAAACTAATGTTTTACATCACTCACTTTTGGGACCTAAAACCATAGTAAACGTATGAGAAAAAGAACTGCAACATGAGAAGAACTACAAAAACTGTTACTTCCCTTGGTGCGACCATAGTAACGGCGGAAATTTTCACATGTGTCATGTGAGTACAAATGACAGTTCCGATAGTGCACCGTCATTTTAAAGCTTGAGTACAGGACACTACTGTACCATCTGTATATGTTCTGTAAGGTTTCTATGTAATTTAGCTATACGTGAATTACTGAATATTATTTTTTCAAAAACTCTCTCCTCGTGTGAGTGTGCTGTGCATTCAGTATTCAACTACTCATCAAAACTGACTGTTGGTTGGCCCATTGTTGCACCTGTGGGCAGTTTCGTGAAACAAAACTTAAATCGTAATGAAATCCTGACTCGCAAATTATGAAAATGAATCTTATTAAATGCCAAAAGAAACTAATTAGGTCCTCAGTGAAATCTGTTTAACTGACACACGATTTTGAAGTACGTTATGAAAGTTACGTAACAAAAAGTTCAATGTCAGATCTGAAACATTCGTGAAATAAAATATTTCTCAACACGGAAGAAAATAATTGTTTAGTATTACCTTTACTGTAAATAAATCTGCTTACTGAGTACACTACTGGAAGGTCTCAGATAGATTATATAATGGTAAGACAGAGATTCAGGAAGCAGGTTTTAAATTTTAAGGCATTACCAGGGACAGATGTGGACTCTAACCACAATATAATGGTCATGAACTGTTGATTGAAATTGAACAAACTGCAAAAAGGTGGGAATTTAAGAAGATAAGACCTGGATAAACTGAATGAACCAGAGGTTGTAGAGAGGTTTAGGGACAGCATTAGGGAACGATTGACAAAAATGGGAGAAAGAAATAGTGGAAGAACGGGTAGCTCTGAGGGATAAACTAGTAAAGGCAGCAGAGGATCAAGTAGATAAAAAGACGAGGGCTAATAGAAATCTTTGGGTAACAGGAGAAATAATCAATTTAATTGATGAAAAGAGAATATATAAAAATGCAGTAAATGAAGGATGTATGAGACAAGCGAAATACCCTCAGACCTCAAGAAGAATATTATAATTCCAATCCAAAAGAAAGCAGATGTTGACAGATGTGAAATTACGAACTATCAGTTTAATAAGCCACGGCTGCAAAATACTAACACGAATTCTTTACAGACGAATGGAAAAACTGGTAGAAGCCGACCTCGGGGAAGATCAGTTTGGATTCCGTAAAAATGTTGGAACACGTGAGGCAATACTGACCCTACGACGTATATTAGAAAATAGATTAAGGAATGTTAAACCTACGTTTCTAGCATTGGTAGACTTAGAGAAAGCTTTTGACAATGTTGACTGGAATACTCTCTTTCAAATTCTGAAGGTGGCAGGGGTAAAATACAGGGAGCGAAAGGCTATTTACAATTTGTACAGAAACCAGATGGCTGTTATAAGAGTCGAGGGACATGAAAGGGAAGCAGCGGTTGCGAAGGGAGTGAGACAGGGTTGTAGCCTATCCCTGATGTTATTCAGTCTGTATATTGAGCAAGCATTAAAGGAAACAAAAGAAAAATTTGGAGTAGGAATTAAAATCCACGAAGAAGGTATAACTACTTTGAGGTTTGCCTTGTAATTCTGTCAGAGACAGCAAAGGACCTGGGATAGCAGCTGAACGGAATGGACAGTGCCTTGAAAGGAGGATATAAGATGAACATCAACAAAAGCAAAACGAGTGTAATGGAACGTAGTCAAATTATATCGGGTGATGGTGCGGGAATTAGGTTAGGAAATGAGGGGCTTAAAGTGGTAAATGAGTTTTGCTGTTTGGGGAGCAAAATAACTGATGATGGTCGAAGTAGAGAGGACACAAAATGTTGACTGGCAATGGCAAGAAAACCGTTACTGAAGAAGAGAAATTTGTTAACATCGAGTATAGATTTAAGTGTCAGGAAGTCGTTTCTGAAAGTATTTGTATGGAGTGTAGTCATGTATGGAAGTGAAACGTGGTCGATAAATAGTTTCGACAAGAAGAGAATAGAAGCTTTCGAAATGTGGTGCTACTGAAGAATGCTGAAGATAGATGCGTAGATCACGTAACTAATGAAGTGGTATTGAGGGGAATTGGAGAGAAGAGAAATTCGTGGCACAACTTGCATAGAAGAAGGGATCGGTTGGTAGGGCATATTCTGAGGCATCAAGGGATCACCAGTTTAGTATTGGAGGGCAGCGTGGAGGGTAAACATCGTAGAGGGAGACCAAGAGATGAATACACTAAACAGATTCAGAAGGATGTAGGTTGCCGTTGGTACTGGGAGATGAAGAAGCTTGCACAGGATAAAGTAGCATGGAGAGCTGCATCAAACCAGTCTCTGGACTGAAGATCACAACAACAACAACTTAGTACAACACTGAAAATTCTGACGGCGTACTGTTTGCTCACATAAATGAAAACCGAGCGTGGTGGCGCAGTAGTTAGCACACTGGACTGAAATTCGGGAGGGCGACGGTTCAAACCCATGTCAGGCCATTCTGATTTAGTTTTTTTGTAGTTTCCCTAAATCGCTTCATGAAAACCAGGTTTGTTCATCTGAAGGGACACGGCCGACTTCCTTCCCCATCCTTCCCTAATCCAGTGGGACCGATGACCTGCTGTTTGGTCCCCTCCAGCCAAATCAACCAACCTTTTAAGAATGCAAAGTGATATCTGTCTTAAAGTCTCTTAAAGTGATTTAACATGTTGCTCAGTGTCCGGTGTACTGATGTTCTCGAAAGCAAACTGAAATCAGCAAATGCAGCAGCTGTAGAAAAGTAATCTACACAAATTTTTTCTTTGATTGTCAGAAACAAACGGCGACACGCGCGGTGTAAGATGCAATGCACACACGGCAAAAATGTATTAAACTTTATTAAGAATGATGAAGCAGTGTTATAATTTTAAAGAAAATCGATCTTGAAAAATTGAACCCTATTGTTGTCAAAAAAGACTGTACAAAATATGAAGACTAACAATTACGAAACTCTCTCATTACAAAAATTACAGATGTTTCAACCAATTGCGTAATGTGTGACATAATGAAAACAAAGAGGTCACGTTACACAAATTATATTACTAGCTACCTAATGGACAAAGATTTCCTTCAACGGATTGTTCTGACAAACAAGCATTTCATTGGGAGCGAAGGTTTTCGCGACGGCATTTATATATAAAACATTCTCAGTATTCTTGCCGCGTCAGTTCTGGATATAATCTCGAGCTTTCGACGATTACCTCCATCGTCATCGTCAGGAGCTGACTGTCGGCTACTGACGATGACGATGGACGTAATCGTCGAACGCTCGAGATATTTTATCAAGAACTGATGCGGCAAGAATACCGAGAATGTTTTATATAAGCATTTCATTGTTGCGCGATCATGGATTACCATGAAATATTCCCCCAGAAATCTTTTCCACCCATACAATCAGTGAAATAACTTTATAGACAAGTTTTTGTCTTCAAAACGAAGTACTACACATAATTTCTCCCAGGTTCACAAATACCAGATCTCCTTCTCTGCAACTCAACAGCTCGCTGCTCTGCCTCTGACAAGAATGTCCCAGCGTTGCACTGTTGACAGCGCGCCACAGATTACATAACACACGGAGTCAAGGATCTTATCCGACCTTCGTTCAGCGCGTTAAGGTGGAGTATTTACAATGGCAGAAAACATATGAAATCCTTACATTACCCCCTCCCCTTCCCCCCCCACACCCAGAAAAAAAAATTCGTCCGGATTGTTTTAGCTGCGGTAAGGCAAAGAGAATGAAATTTAGAAGAAACTTTTAACACATAAACTTTAAGAGACCCAGCATTGGATGTGTTATCGATGGATATAATTATGTCCGTAATTTCGTAACGACTGATCGCTCTGCATCTCCCATGGACCTTGGAGGTCCTCAGGTATGCTTGCCTGGCTTAAATGAGAGTGCATAGCGATGATTCAGTAATGTTGCTTCTCAAAGTATGAAGGAGATAATATTCTTCAGAAGAGTGAGTGGCTCGAAGACTTCTTAAGTAATAGAACCCAGTACGTTGTCCTCGATCGTGAGTGTTCATCGTAGGTGAGGGTATCATCTGGAGTGCCCAGGGAAGAGTGATAGGTCCGCTGTTGTTTTATATCTACATAAATGATCTTTTGGATAGGGTGGATAGCAATTTGCGGCTGTTGGCTGATGATGTGGTATACGGGAAGGTGTCGCCGTTGAGTGACTGTAGGAAGATACAAGATGACTTCGACAGGATTTGTGATTGGTCATTATCGCAGCAAAATGTATAGCACAAAATTCCTTAAGGCACTATTCATTTCTGACTCGTTACACGTCGTACGCCAGTGCCAAAGACCAACAATTCTTTCTGAAAGAAATGGACAAACATAATATTCCAGTTAGTACTGCTCTGCAAGTAACATTCTCTTTTACACGCTACAGCAGTCGCACGTTTTGCTTTACCAGGGAAAAAAGATCCAACTCGTCGGCAAACAAAAAGTTTTGCAAAATACGTTCCCTTTCCGGGGAAATGAAGAAACTGCTGCGAAGGTGTTGGTGTCGTCCCACTGCTACAAGTACAGAACTGCAGCGCAACTGGAACCACGCGGCTCATGGAATGAGTATTAGGGGTGGAGGGATGGGGGGAGGGGAGGGGAGGGAATGCCGGAGACAGTACTGCAACTCGAACCAAGTGTCGACCCCGCCGCTCCGCCTGAGGCGTGCGGCGAAATTTAATTTTGTTGGCTTAACTTCAAGTTTTTTTTACGGACGGGAACTGCTACTGACAAGCGTGGTCCCGAGAATTCCGCTGAATTATTAACTATGGAGCGGCTCGTCCGCAGCCTCCTTTAGAAAAAAAAAGCCAATAAACGGACATTCTTTGTGTGGAAAAATTCCGAGGTCCGTTTTCCTCAACCCCTGGAGGACATCATACGAATAACGGAGGAATATTGCACCCGGTAACATTCGTGACGTCAGGTACAGTGCACGCTATATAATGATCCAGACACTTCTATCACCGAAGCATGTTTAATTGCTCTTAATTCTGTAGTATTACTGATCGATCAAAGGCACATCGTCATCTTGCGTCAAAATACAGGTACGAATCTTTATGACAAGTTAAAGCTGTGTAAGAGGCCGAGATTCGAACGCAGCCTACTGCCTTCCACTGGCAATACGCTCTCAATTGCGCAGCCTCCACACGCTCTAAACTACACTAGTTGCCTTGATTCTGTGAGTGATGCGTACGAGAGGGTAGCACATACAGGAACTTACTGGCCGAGAAGAACCAAAATTCAGCCTATGCCCCGCTTCTGTACCCAGTTTTAATGTGGCGCAAATGTTCGCTCTTAGCAATGGTTCAAATGGCTCTGGGCACTATGGGACTTAGCTGCTTACGTCATCAGTCCCCCAGAACTTAGAACTACTTAAACCTAACTAATCTAAGGACATCACACACATCCATGTCCGAGGCAGGATTTGAACCTGCGACCATAGCGGTCTCGCGGCTGCAGACTGAAGTGCCTAGAACCGCTCGGACACTCCGGCCGGCGTTCGCACTTAGCGTGTGCCCATGTAGAGGGAAGAAAAAAGTTAATTTCAGATATCTTGAACAAGGAAACGGCCCCATTCTTTCGTATAAGCAGGGACCGGTACTTGACCAAACTATACACCGTGATAGATAGCATCTTTTTGTCTATAAGCCTGTTCCTCGACGTAGTTAGGGTACTTCAAAAAGTAAATTACACATTACTGGGCTAGGCAAATTAATTTCTATTGAATGCTGCGTTAGAATTCAGAGTGCCACCGATACATGACATTATTTTTCAACATGGTCACCATGCCACTGTTGTAATCCCTCTTTGCATATCTGTTCTTTTTCGAAACTAAAATTTATTAGAACTGGCCAGAACAAGTCCTTAGCGTAAGTCAGTGTAAGTTAGATTAAGTAGAGCGTAAGCCTAGGGTCCGATAACCTCAGCAGTTTGGTCCCATTGTCCTTACCACAAATTTCCAGTTTTCTTTATTCAAAGAGTTTCTAGCGAACGTCTCCTTTGTTTCACAACTACTACATAAACCCAACGCACTCATTGTTAAAGTATTTAGCATCTGGGAGTCTTTAGTGTCTGAGAGTCTTTGCGTTCGAGATTTTGTGTCCGAGCTTTCAGCGTTTGAGTCCTGAATATTCGCGTGCTTACGTGCATGCGCCAGTGTGTGAAATAGTTAACTTCATTGGAAGGCCGCCTCGTTAAGAGTAAATTTCTGTTCATTTAATTTAGTGCGAAAAGTACAAAAAGTAACAGAACTGAGATAACGCTAACATCCAGCGAACGTCTCTATCGACAAAAGATTCACATCATTAATTCCAATTTCCGAACTTCAGTTTTGGCCAACTGTTCAAATATCGCGTTGCGACTAGACTTTCGATTATAGACACTGTTTCGACATTTACTGGGCTGTAGTGTGACCATTCATAGCAGTGAATCGTGTCAAAGGAACTGTGCTAATAAAAACCGACTTAAGGAAAAACTATAGTGTCCTACAATATAGAACAGAGTATCACGCGAAGTGAACGGTGTGTTGGATTAGCTCTGGACAATATTAATAACAATATTATTGATATTAAGGGAAATAATTTTCAACGGAAAAAACAGCTTGTTGTATTAAATTAACCCTGTGTCTTTTGAAGGAATTAATTAGGTGTACACGTGCTAACCAAAGATATCAGCTCATTTTGGAAAGCGAATCAGCCGCCTTGTAACTATTAATAAGCATCTTTGGTGACAATCGCTAAACAACGCAACTACCCGATAGTAATAATTTGAATGTAAACTTATTAACGGAAGAGACTTTAAAATATTTGTGTAACCATTAATACAGACTCAAATTAGTGCAAACAGCGGACATTAACAAATATTGGCTGCAATAACAGATACTGCTGTACCGCCTCACTCGCACGTATCTCGACGAAGTGATGAGCAATGGCTGGGCATAGAAAAAGAGCATTACACCTTTGTTAATCGTGGAAGTGCCATTAGGCAGCAATAGGAGGCTTTACACTGTGTACAACGGTCGGTACCATGCACCAATCGTTCACTACCTCGACCACAGAAACCCGTTGTTTGGTCACGGAGGCATTGGAGAACCGTTGTGTCAACGTCCTCATCCGTCTCTTTCCGCCCCAGATACACTTTCAGCCAGGCGAAAGGATCGACACACGCGTGGTACAAGACCTGTACTTAGGGCGGACAGGATCACCGGATCACCCAGGTCTGGGTTGCGCTGATTTGGTCAAATCGTCGGCACCATTTCAGTAGAGCTGGACGCGGCACTGCGTGTGGTCCAAATACAGCCAGCGTTTCACAGTGAATCTGCGCGAAAGTTAGACGTTTAGTCCACAAGAATAGATTAGTCGCGCGCACTTCAGCTTTGGAGTACGTTTCCGGTTATTCCGTGATTTCAGTCTCACACCGTCGTGAACGTCTTATCTGCACCGCAGCGTAACTGTACTCTCTTCTGACAATGCTGTGGCATCTTTGCAAGGTAACTGTCTTAGCGTGGGAGGGGTGGGGAAGTGCGTAATGCGTTTCCTCGAACATATGTGCATCGTCAAGTGGTCATGCGGGTGGCAAATGAAATACAAGACACTCTATGTTTGTATTTAATAGTGTCGCCAAGTATGTTTTCTGCCCCGATACAAACACTGGAAGCGGTCAGTCGGATGGTAAGTTAACGCAAGGCGTTTGATCAGTCGTTTGTGCAGAATTTTTCTCCAGTCCGAAGGTAGCAAATTGCAGCAAGGGAGCATTAATTTCACAAGTGAAAATATTCTGTAAGTAGGCTGTTTAGGTCTTTAGTTTGGTAACGCCACGTAGCGCTCTGTACGAAAATCACTGGCTGTGCTGTGTGCAGTCTGTGGCTGATTGGCATTGTTGTTAATACTCGCCATTGTAGCGTTGGGCAGCTGGGCGTTAACAGCGGGTAGCGTTGCGCAGTTGAAGGTGAGCCGCCAGCAGTGGTGGATGTGGGGAGAGAGATGGCGAAATTTTGAGAGCGGCCGATCTGGACATGTGTCCATCAGAAAGAGGAAATTTATAATATTGGATATCATGGACTGATATATGTAAAATGACTTTTCAACATTATTAAGGTAAATACATTGCTTGTTCTCTATCAAAATCTTTCATTTGCTAACTATGCCTATCAGTAGTTAGTGCCTTCAGTAGTTTGAATCTTTTATTTAGCTGGCAGTAGTGGCGCTCGCTGTATTGCAGTAGTTCGAGTAACGAAGATTTTTGTGAGGTAAGTGATTTGTGATAGATAGGTTAATGTTAGTCAGGGCCATTATTTGTAGGGATTTTTAAAAGTCAGATTGCGTTGCGCTAAATATATTCTGTGTCAGTTTAGTGTTGATCAGAATAAGTAAAGAGAGAAATGTCTGAGTACGTTCAGTTCTGCTCAGCTGTTTGAAAAGCAAATAATGTAAGAGGTTTATCAGCACAGTCATTCATACATATTTCTAAGGGGACGTTTCAATTCTTATGGATACCACACAGAACATACACTCCAAGGTATAAAACGACACTCCACGACAAAATTGTGCGAATGGGATGCAAATCGGTAGATGTGACTAAAATGTACAGATAAAAATGGATGATTTGTTCAGGAGAAAGATCCCCACAAATCGACCAAATCAGTAACGAGTCGGGCCCCGGCCATTGTACAAGCAGTTATTCGTCTTGGCACTGACTGATGGCGTGTTGGATGTTCTCCTGAGGAATAACGTGCCAAATTCAGTCAAATCGGCGCATTAAATCGTCGAAATTCCGTAACGTTTGGAAGGTCCTGCTCATAATACACCAACCGTTCTAAATTGGGAAGAGATTTGGTGACCCTTTCTAGCTAAGTAATGGTTTTGCAACCTCGAAGATACTCGGCCACCGCAGCCGGCTGTGCGGACAGTTGTCACACGAGAGATGTGACACGTTTGCGCGACCTTGTTCCTGTGATGACAGCCGACTCGGACAAAGACTCACCGACCTTTTTTTCACTGCCAGATTTCCGAAGGCATTCTGTTAGCGCCTATGAATATCTGCGACGTTCCGCTTTTCCGCCAAAAGAAATTCAATGACAGCCCGCTGCTTGGAACCCACTTCCGTTACGATGGCCATTTTGGAGGGTACGTATAGCGCCGCCGCCTAGCGCAACTTCGTGAATCCACAGGGACTGAAGCAGGAATATTCCACGATGTTCCACAACAAATTCTGCATGTCTTCAACCGAAATTGATCGAGAAAGGAAATGTAACTATTAGCTTTAAAAGGAATACTTGGTGATAAAACGGTGGCTTTAGAAAATGATCTCTCATTGAAGATTTTAAATTTTACGGAATTAGCAAAAAATCGGAAATACTGACAAGGCGTACGAAAAATCTGTGCCCTAAAATGTAATTTATTGTTCATGAAGTTGCAACATAATGTACGAGCGACAACCAGATGTTATAAATGTTACCATGTATTTCTACCGGTGCACATATATACAGTAGCCGTAACTGGTATTTTCACTTGCACTGAATAGTAATGCTTATTCAGTATCCGGTAACTTCACAAAGTATTGGAAGCTTTTGGAGGGTGCTTTGAATACTTATCTTTGTGAAGTTACTGGATCCTGAATAGGAATTTCTATTCCATAAAAGTAAAAATATCAGTTATTGGCTGTTGTACGTGTAGCCCCGCGGGATTAGCCGAGCGGTCTTAGGCGCTGCAGTCATGGACTGTGTGGCTGGTCCCGGTGGAGGTTCGAGTCCTCCCTCGGGCATGGCTTTGTGTGTTGGTCCTTAGGATAATTTAGGTTAAGTAGTGTGTCAGCTTAGGGACTGATGACCTTATCAGTTAAGTCCCATACGATTTCACACACATTTCAACATTATTGTACATAAGAGCACCGGTAGAAACGTATGGTAACAGTTACAGCAAAGTCTGTAGTTTGAAAATGGGCAATGGAGTGCAAAACTAGTCAGCACAAACAAAATTTTTTGAACGCAGATGTGAGAGAAACTGGAAAAATTACTGATTAGTTTAAATGGTCAAAATTTGCACTTCGTTTTGCGACTCATGTCCGTCCAAGTAGCTGGATGGTGAACGCGACTAGCTGCCATGCAGAGGACCAGGGCTCCACTCCCGGTACTACCAGGGATTTTTCCTCTGCGGCAGGCCTGGTACGGTGTGCACTCAGCCTCCTGATGCCAGTTGAGAAGGTGATTGACCGATCAGAACCTTTCCAGTGTCGAGAAACCAGACAAAGGCCGGGAGAGCGGTGTCCTCACCACGTGCCTCGCCCCCGCTCCACCCCCCCCCCCTCCAATCCCGCATCCAATCACTGACGGAACTGGCTGAGGATGACACGGCGGTAGGTCGGATCTGATTAGCCCTTCTACCACCAGAACGCGGAGCTTTATGTGAGCCAAAGATGTGTCGTCTCCAAACGACGTACTCTACCGCCTTAACATTTCCTATGCCCACATTTCAAGATAAACAAAATGAGCTACGATTTTAATTCTTGTGGAGATCAGACTCTCGAATATTTCTTTGTTTTGTGTTACACGCCATATACTTTTACCACTGATGTTACATCAGTGTTGTGTCTGATGTTTTTCCGAACTGCATGTACCATTCTATAAAATTGTTTTCTAAATAGTAACTATAATACCTTTCGTAACTATTTAGTTATCCAATTTCATCTAGTCTACGGCGTTCTCAGAATTCGCAGTAGTTTTAAATGTAGCGACACATGTTCAGTCTGTTGCAATCTACCAACCACTGGCTATGCAAGAGCCGGAAGCGGTGACCGAGCAGTTCTAGGCGCTTCAGTCCAGAACCGCACTGCTGCTGCAGTCGTAGGTTCGAATCCTGCCTCGGGCATGGATGTGTGTGATGTCCTTAGGTTAGTTAGGTTTAAGTAGTTCTAAGTCTAGGGGACTGATGACCTCAGATGTTAAATCCCGTAGTGCTTCGAGCCATTTGAACCATTTGACTTCAAGAAATTATAAGCTCTAAAGCGACTAAGTATTAATTACATTATAAGTTTGCACTCAGCGGCATTTTCTACGTTCATTTATATGAACTGAACTATCAAGAAAATAAACCACGTACAGTCACAAACTATGATCCTTATTTCATTTCATTTCGAAAATTGGGGTCCCATCCTCAGATGCTGATCAGCCTACATCATTATGGTCTGTGTATGCGTAGAAAGCTTTCCATAGATATGAACACATTTAGTGTCTGTAACGAGGCACTGCAATTCAACGGTTCCTAGCACCACAGCACAACATTGTCGTGATCTTGACCGTCGAGTTTTTTTAGAACTCTTATAAGGCAGCGATACTTTGTTATTATAGCTCTACTGTAGCCTACGACGAAAACGTTTTAGTAGTACACTTAGTTATGTAAGCATGGGATAATATTACTTCCAAAAATAGCGGTTTTTTCCGAATGTGAAAACGTGTTCGAAGTACATCGTCATGTTTATGCGACCAAATATTCGATTGAAATTTAAAACTGTTGAAATAGAGAAAATGTTTTGGTTTTTTACTATATTTGAGAGTCTGTCTGTTATATTATTACTCTGCTACACGCCAATAATCAGTAAGTGAAATCAAGTTAAGCAGAAGTATTACCAAATACAACTTACAAGTCAAATACTAACTAACTAACTAGCTGCAGTAGAAGCTAATGGAAAGTAACATAAATTTTCATCTTCAATACAGGTGAAGCTTTCAAAACATTAGTTAAACTTTGTTGCTTTGCAAATATCAAACGTTCCAACACCGTTGGAACGTCAACAAAGCATATGTAGGCCTCTCTAAATGCTTCAGATAATCCTGCACAATTAGGCTGGTAATACCAAAGTTCTACCCATAACAGTTCAATTCATTTTATTTCCATAGATTGCTATTGCAACTATTTGCATGCGTTCGTAGTCGGAATACAAGAATGCTCTCTTAAATGGATTTGGGAAGTATAGCAGTTGGTTCCCACTTTGGACAAAGGAAGTATAATATGCCAACGCAGACATTTACTGGCATATAAAACGCTATTTATGATGTCACCCTACACATTACTTCTCAAAACGTCACATGCATCTTTGTTCGCACCATAACTGACAAATACATTGTATCAGTCACATGTTTATCATCTTTCTAGGGTTACCAGCCCCATATCAAAACATCGCAACAGGATGGATTACTGTCTTGAAATACGTTATTCTCAGCTTTCCGTAATTTCTCCAGATCCATCTAACTAGTTACATCCTTAACGTCTATAGCCTTCTTCGCTTCAGAATACGAATTACAGACATATCTACTTCTCCTTATTCCATTTCAGATTACAAGGTTGTACACGACCGGCGTATTACAGCATAAATTTTCACATATTATATAAATGGTTCTAAAAGTATATAGAATTTTCTCACCATAAAGTTCAGTACACAAAGAATTAATAATATTCTCATAGAAGCTTTAATATTAAATACAGTACTTAAATGTGCAGAACGCGAAATATTAACAAATTCTGGAGAAAACACAATGTCTTGTCTAACAACAGAAACTGTACAAAATGGTGGATACTTCTTATGGGGTGTGTAATGCGCAAGCGTTCGTGTGATTTTAAAATCAGTCACTAGACGACCAAAAACATCGTGTGTCCCTAGGTACACCATCTTCGGGGAACATCGCTCTCCCCAAGCATTAATCCGTTTATAAACACACAATAGTTTCATAACTTTTCAAAGTTGAAATTCGAGAGAGAAGGGACCATTTTATTGCAAACAGCGATTTCATTGCGATAATGAGACTGATTCCTACTGCGCTCATCTCATCCAGTGTGCAGGTGTTGTGAATTTCATTCGCACACACACACACACACACACACACACACACACACACACACACACAAACACACACACACAACCCTAACTACGATAATAAACAGGACTAAATGCACCAGCACCAGTGGAGATAAAGTTATCCTGAGATCAAAAAGTTGAAAAAATTCGTTAGTGATCTCTGATAGCTGGACGACACGTTTGTAACACACCCTGTTTGTAATACACAGACGAAAACTGGTTACGAGTGTGATTTAAATATTTTAATGTTGTGGGGGGGACAAAAATAATACTGGGAATATGATAATTAATATAGAGGTTACAAACGGCTGTAAGACTTAGCGATACGTCGATAAGAATATTGGAGAAAGTTAAACGAGTTTAAAATTTCGATAGCCGGTCAAACGCAGTGAACTGGCAACCCTCGCGTGCAACTAGCTGCTCGTCTTGTAAGTGGCTGGAAGGAGCCACGCCTCTACAATAGGCAGTTCTGGAACAGTCCACTTTACTCTTTGTGTATTTTCAATCCAATTTACGCTTCCACGTTTGTGAGTGTAACCAGTATGGAAACATTTCTTGTGATAAAACCACAGAATATCTAATCGAATATTAAACAAATATTCAGTGCTATTCATAGCACCTTAAATATCTCCAAGTAAACAGTCATACTAAGTGATAAGGGAGTTAATTTTTGCAGGACAAAACATGAATTATAAGGTGATATTATCTGTAGATCTAACAATACCTACGGTTTTTTATATTTTTATGTGTCAATGAGTCTCAACACATTTGAGTGTCTATATATGTAGACTGGCTTGTACTGTGTCGCATGCTGATACGTAACGTCCTAGCATTAGCAATAAAGTAATGATAAAACTTAAGAGCACATTTTTGCAAAGAACTGTATAAGAACATTTCAGTATGACCTAATTAAAATACTTACGTTGTCTCCAAAATTTGGCTTATTTCCATTAGTTACCTTTATTCTAATGGTGTTTATATGTAGAACAAATAGTACAGGCATACGAATTGATGTATGACAGTCTCTACACATAATTTGTTGTCCTTTACTGTAAAACTAGAAATTATTTGTGTTTCTGAACCTATCTATTTTATTTCTAGATTTGTAGACAGTCATTGAGAAATGTTTAATGTCGTTTGCAAATTAGACCTCTACTTCCACAATAACTCGTCTTATAGCTTAGTATGAGAAATACCATCGAATGATTTATTAGGATTAGGAAAACATCTGAAACATTTGGCGGAATGGTTACAAGTGTACATAATTCCTTCAAATAAAACGTTTGATGTCAAGCCTGTCTGGCCAGCTCTAAATGAAAGCCTTGAATTCCCATCAGCACTTTCTTGTCCTAAGAAAAACCTTCTCATTAACGTTCCCGAAACCTGGTCAATGGATCTGAAATGCTCAGTTCTTAAAACTGTGGCAATCATTCTAAAACACGTAGCAGTTATCAAGGCATTTACAAACAGTCAAAACTGTAAAAATACACACCTCTTTGGGATTTTGTTTTCAGAATATTCATGCAAATGTTTAAAGGCGAATGTATCATAAGAAATGGTAATTTCTCTGAAATATTTGTCACTATGAACGTCTTTGGATGCCTGAACACGTGAGTGATACGTACCATTTAGCAACCGGAGGTTGTACTGTTAGTAGAGCACGAGAGAATAAGTGGGGCTGCTGCAATGAGAGTGTTGAGACTTCGCTGATAGAGGAGCTTCGATGGCGGGCATGCGATACAGAGGATGAATCTTATTTCAGGTGCTCTCTTATGTGTGACTGAATACAGAGAAATGGATTTCGTAGAGAGACGACACGTTTTTTGGGGGGAGGGGGGCATTAGCATGCACTAAATTTTTATGTACTGCAAGCGCTAGCCGAGTAATTATTGTAGAGTAAAGATCATATTGTTTTAACAATAGCTACGTTTCGGTACCCAGGGTGAATTATCAGTCATATGTTCAGAATCTTAATTACTATTCTTCACCCAACACCTCTAATTAAAAGTATTTTATTAGAGAACAAAGAGTAAATTTTACGCAACTTAAATGTTAATGTATGAGCTAATTTTTAGGGTTTATGACAATGCTAGGAGATACATAATCATACTTCATTTTAGAACGAATCGTTTCTGTGTTACTAAAAGGGCTAGAATATAATTTCAAAACACCCTTTTATTCATGTGCGATATTGCACTGTAGGTTATCCTCACTGTTTGAATGAAAAGTATAACTTTAATACACTGTCACATCTTGCAATACTGCGTGGGAAGCTAGCTGCAGTTTTTGGTAAGACAACAAAACTCTCATTTCCAAAAGCAGCCTAATGTAAGATAAGGCAAACAGCCTCTCACTGATTTATTTCAGGCCATGCAGTACAGCACGTCATGTTCCAGTAGTATACAGACACAACAGAGCTGGGTTATTCGTTGCAAGGTGAGAAACTGTTGTAGCGCTTAAAAGAGCTTTTTGAGATCACTTGCAAAATTTTCATATAAATTCTGTAGATGCGTATTTCTAACGGGGAAAAGTCTTAATACGCAACAGGTAGCCGTTGTGTATGATTGTTTAATGAGGAATCCATTCTGCGTACTGCGGCGGCGCGGTTCTTTCCGTCTCTTTACGACGGACCTGCACCTACCTGTGAACATTGTCCCAGCAGATCATCGGTAGGAAAGCCGAGTGAAACCTACTGTACTTCGACGTGAACCAGGCTGCAATTAAAGTCACTAATCTACGTTTCGGGAGAAACACGAAATGAAAGGTTGGTAATTTTGTCCTCAATTAATATATTCTGAAACTTAGGTGAACAAAAATAACTACCTAGCCCGTGCTAGTCTTAACACAGTCACTCACAATCCCTTTCACTGACTTTAGCAAGTTTATGGTGTTGCATTTCCCGAAAACGTAATAGCTACAAAAATACTGATTGTTTTAGATCGATAATGCTCGCCAAATATTAAGTCTGTCGGCACCAAATTCAGTCACAGCTTTTAGCCACCGACCTGCTCAATACGCCACGCAGAATATATGTCTTTTCTCGTCACAAAAGTCACTTAAAAATTCCGAAATTTCTACACACACATCGGAATAATTATACCGTCACTTTCCAACACTTTTGATGTATGAAACAGTGCTAGATCCGGCAACTTATCATTTCCATCGGAATTACTACTGCACACGTCCGATCTCTTTCATGGCTAGGCTTCGACTCTTCTCTAGAATACTCTGAGTCTTCTCTACCAGCAGAGAAAGGCGCGCGAAGAATATTGCTTTACCATTGGTCAGTTTACTCAACAGCCAACAGCAAAACAACACTCTTCCGCGTCAGTCCGCGCTTTTCATCAATAACCAATCGCAAAATAGTAAACCTAAGGACTTCACTTTTTACCGACGTAATTATCTAATATGCTGAACTTTTGCTTATGCATTTTTTACTATTGTTATTTATACCTGAATTAACTTTCCCTTTACCATTAACTTACTTTACAAATCTATTCTACAAAAATCGCCTTTTTCCATATCCATACTTCTTCGAACTGTTCCCACACTAAATCCTACTACACAACTCGTTAAACAATTATCGTCATTTTAACCTTAAACCACACTCACGCATCATTCATACTGCTAAAACACATTTATAACATTTTACATACATAAAAAGACATAATAACACTTTAAGAAAATACTAGAATAGTTTATGAAAACCATTCTATTACTATAGTGCACTCTAGTGGGCACAATCGAAACGGAATCAGTCCCCTATCCAATACTGTCCTCTATCGGCTGATTCATAAACTACGTGCGCGTCCAGTCTCGCGTCACCATCTGCACTCTCCAGCTCTGAGACACGTCTCCACTTAACCCAGGGCCGGCCAAACGCTGCACAGTGTGCAGACGTCCGGAAGTGCTGCACATGTGGGCACGTGTGCGACAGGGAGCGACAGCGACATCTGTTATTAGACATGTGTCCTAAATGAACGGCGACGGCTCCACTTCCCTGTTTATGTGGTACAAGCAAGAGGAAAATTGGTCATTAAACCGATTGCTTCAATGTATACTTACATTTAGGGTTTTTTTTTTAATGTGTGAAGGGCTACGCCTTAGCTGAAGTCGATAAAACATAACATTCATCTAACAGTCGGTTATTATGCAGATTTCACACGGAACTGATGAAAGATATAGGAACAATGGTATTGAAATAACAGGTGATCATCGAGAGGTCTGCGGTTATCATTCTGTTCAGAGGTCAGTGAGACAGAAATTATGTGGGGGTAACTGAGAGCACCGAGAATTAGTTATAGAAAACCTTGCATTAGTTTAATGTTATTTGAAATCGTGAATAAGGTTCGTTAGAAATCGCAAAGTGCTCTCTTTCTTAAATACTAGCTCAAAAACATTACGCGTATTTACGTGCCGTCAGTCAAGCTGCCTTAATAAAAACCCACGGTTGTTAACTGTATTACTTGTCTTACTGGGTTAAACTGTTAACATAAAAGTAGACGTCTCGATGAGTAGACTGTGACAGTATTTTAAATGTTTAATACGCGACATACCTTCCCATGATTGGCTTGCAAGCTGTGGAAAGAGCACTAGACTGCGCCGGTACAGAGTACCCCAGCAAGTGGATAAAGCGACATCTGTGCGTAGAAACATGCACTACATGAACGTTGACGGCTGCGGCTGCACGCTGTGACCCGGAAGTTGCACGTGTGCAGGGGCACCGCACGCGTGCAGAATTTCTAGCCGGCCCTGACTTAACCGCCTCCAAGGCAGGATCGTTATATGGCGCTACGCCTCAATACTACTGATAAGCACTCTTTATATTCAACTTCACTGACAAGTAGTCAGATTCAGTTTACTTCAGTTGGTTTCGCACACGTCAGAAGTAATTTACACAGTTAATGTTCGTGTTCAGAATAAGGGTAGCAAAGTTGATCGTTACGTGGGCCACGCTGTTATCGCAGTTTAAAACTACTTTCTTTCGCAGTGCTGGCGACAGGTTCTGGCACACGCAGTTTACTACTACCAAGGTTAAGTATAAGAATGTCACCTACATTTTCACTGACTCAGACTGGAGGCAGCAAGTTCTGCACCAGTGATTCAGTCACCCCATGTTGGAAGATGTGTGGTGGACGGAATGCAGCCAAATGATGCTACCATGTAGGCTGCAGCGTAATTTCCCGAAATTGTGCGTTCGTCCAGCACACGGCCACCCTGTGACAGTCATAACGACTGTGATGTCGCAGGCCCTGGATTCCTGGGTTAAGAGAGAGTCCAGTGGGCGGCATTGCCCCTCCCCCCCCCCCACCCCTCCACAGGCAGCTCGCAGCGCACGCATGGGCGACATAAACACACAAACACACTCACTCGCTGTGTCCCCAGACGCCAGATGCCTGTGGTGGACTGCGGGGTTACAGACACTTGTACAGCCTGTATGTACGTGTCCCTCTAACGCATGGTGCTGTGGGTAATACGACATGCACTGCAAGGGGGCTGGCTGCGTTTGGGTGTAACGAGGTCAAATGACCGTTCTTACCGAGTTCATAAAATAAGCGCTGCTCAATACAGAACACCACAGTTAATGTTTTTTACGGGATGGTGAATAAACATTGCGCGTCATCTGTCGTCGCCACTCTCAGGTTGATAAGCGAGTCTCATAGTTACAGAGGGTGACAGTTATTGAATTTTACGAAATAAAATCGTCATAAGTTCTGAACGGTTTGCGTTAGGACGTTCAGACTGCACTTTTGGCCGCGGGGCATGATGGGAATTAGTATGTGATGTATGGTTTGCTTTAGCGACGAAGCCCAGTCCCACTTAGATGCGTTCGTCAGAAAGCAAAATCGGCGCATTTTGGGAAAGCAGAATCCGCATTTCGCGATCGAGACGTTTCTTCACCGTCAATGGGTGACTGTATGGTGCGCATTGTGCAGTCACGAAATAATCAGTGCGATATTCCTTGATGGTACGATGACTACGAAACGGTACTCGAAGTTTCTGGAAGGTGATTTCATCACCTGGCCGTGGGAGCCTGAATCCAGAGGAGCCGGCGGGCGAGGTGGAGGGGGAAGCGGGTGCGCCGTTCGTGTCTCCGTCAGAGCATTCTGTTCGCGTCTCGTGAGCTGGACGGTTCCTGGTGCGTTCCTGGCGTATTGCGGCTAATGCTGGATTGCAGGCCGCGCTCAACTGATAACCTTCGCCCCTGTTCACAAGATTCTCGTGGACCTGTATTTCTATTGATTCTTTAATGACGCTATCCCAATAGCTCCCGGCTCGGCACAGCACCCTGGTGTTCTCGAAATCAAAGGTGTGGTTTTCTTTGATGCTATGTTCAGCTATAGCAGATTTCTCTATCTGTCCAAGTCGGACATGCCTGGTGTGTTTCTCGCACCTTTTCGAGATGCAGCGCTGCGTTTGTCCAATGTACTGTACACCACATTCGCAGGCATTGCTGTATATACCAGGCGTGTTGAGTTTGAGTGGGTCTTTAGCTGAGCCCAGCAGCTCTTTCGTCTTCAGCGGTGGTCGGAAGACGGTATTTATGTTTGATTTTCTGAGTAGCCTCCTGATTTTCGCTGAAGACACTGCCACCCGGCTGGAAGCCCGAGAACTCTTCGCCAGTTAACGTGCAAGAGTTACACAAGCCTGTCGTGGGAAAATGATCGTAGATGATTTACCCACTTTGCTAATGCCGTATGTCTAGGTGTGATTGCTATAGTAACAGAGCAGCCGGAAAGTCAGCTGGAGTAAAATCTGTATCTAAAGAATATTTCCAGGATTATTGTCTTTTCGTTTTCGTGCATTAAACATTACTTTTATATTTGTATGTTAGATTGACGCAAATTCGTCTATGTATAAGGTTTGGTGCAGACCAGTTTTGGCGCGAGTATGATCACGAGCGAGTATTCTGATTGGCCATCAGTATGGTCAGCCAATCAGTATTGAGACGGTTCCCGCTCGTTACCTGATAGTTATACCGGGAGTGAGGCTGGAAGAGGCGAGTCTCTCGCTAGCTTTGAACGCAGACGGTCATGTTACTAGTGCCAGTCGAAATAATGTGTAAGATGAATAATTACTTATTGTTTGAGTTATTGGTGAGCTAAGTCGATAGCAGTTGTAGTTGAGGACCGCTTGGCGAAATTTCAGAGGTTTTGACTAAATCGGTTGGACAGATATTCGCGCATGAAATATTGCCCTTCATATGCGTGGCATGTTTCAGTATTCAACTACTGAGCATTTTTTGTGAGCAGTTTCTTTTCTAGAAATCCACAAGAAGGACCGAATGTAATAATTTATATTGTGTTGAAATTAATGACTGTGGAAACGTTTAATTTGGGTCAGGTTTGGACAGATTTCTGGCTGCTGTACGTGGGAGAAGTGTGTTTGTATCTTGAACTGGAAGGAAATAGCCTATAAATGTGGACTGAAGAGTACCTTTTCATTGGTTATCAAGGAAAAAATAAACATTATTGTATGGAAATTTCGAACAGGATTATCCAGAAGCCAATCCAGTTCCTTACTGCCCGATAAAATTTGGTTGACAGTATTTCTTCAGAACTTTCTTTCATAACTAGAGTTGCGCGGCCTCAGTAATTATAGATATTAGGTGGTGTTTTTTATAAACGCTGCTTTTACATCATCTTGTAAGTGTCTACATTGCCGAGTGAAAGGACATTGAGCAGACGCCATTCTGAGGTAGGCGAATTTTAATTTGCAGCCTGCACAGTGACAACAACAAATAGACACGACAAATTGAACCTCGACCTGCCACACTACCTTCGTCAACAATCTACAGTGTGACACCATGTCGAATACTTTCCGGAATTCTAGGAATATCGATAAAGTATCCGAGACTTGTAGCACTTCCGCAAGAAAGACACGAACATGCAGTTCATCCTCTATATTCAAGAACAGAATCAACTGAACATAAATGTTCTTCGTTGAATCCCACAAACAAGTAACAAACTTTGTAATTAGTTTCTAACAGAAAAATAAGTTTACGACTAAGCAACATAAGTAGTTGGAATACAGGTCTTGGTTGACAAAGCAACATGATGGAAGCTTCTACAGTCAGGGTACGTCCTCCACTAGTTCGACTACCAAATGTTCGCCTTGAGCGGAGCACATTGGAAGAGAGTAACTTTTAAGCTACGGTCTGTACAATTTCACAGTCTCTGCAGTCTTGTCAGATGAGTCTGACGGAATACGAACAGGCCCGCGAGCAGTCTGTCAAGCTCGCATGGCGGCGTCCTCCATTAAGAAGATCATATCGCTTGTAAGTGAACTGCGCTAGATCCGGAGTAGACTTCTTGCCTTGGCTGGCGGCGTAGTAAGTGCCGTGATCGGCGCGGGCGCGGTGCAAAACACCCGCAAGGCGGAGGTACACACCCTTCTGATTCGTTGTACCTGACATTGGCGGATGCAACAAAAGGTTCGTGGCAGGAGCGACCTCTCTTGCTGGTTTACACACCCTCTGTGCTTTGGTCAGGTGTATCGAAGGTCCTCTACAGGAAGCTCTGCAAATGGCACAGGCGAACGTCGTGTAGTTGCAGGGGCTGAGCTGGCAACCAGCCCGACGGCGGTCTTGTGCAGGGTGGCGTCGGCGCTTGACGACTTTTGCGACATCGCCAGTGGAACCTACCTGTTGCACTTCATCTACTTCACAGGATGTCAGCCGAGAAAAGGACGAGCTGAGTTTCGCACGTGTGATGCTTTCCAAAACTGTGCTGATTTGTGGACAGAAAATTCTCTGTCTCATGAAATTTCTTTTATTTGCACTCAGGAAGTGTTCAAGTATTCTGCAGCGAACCGGTATCAAGGACATTATTGGTCTCTTTTACCTGTTTCCATACAGGAGTCACCAGCCCTTTTTCCATTCGCTTCGGGCTTTGCGCTGGGCGAGAAATTCACGATAAATGCAAAGTAAGCGCCGGGCCAGTGTCACAGCGTCCTTTCTGCATAACCGAACTGGTATTCCATACAGGCTCGGCAACTTACTTGTTCCCAGTTGAGGTGAGTATGCGCTTGGTTCAACTATGCGTGAATGGGGCTCCATTCCAAAAACTTGTTTTTCGTAGGTTGTGCGTCACCAGAAATGCACCAGTCACTGCCTGACTCAAAGCTACTCAGAAACTGAAGGTCCGCTAGTGAGCCTACAGCAAATAGAACACTTTACCGGTCCTTAGCGAGTGCCCGCATACACAGAGCTGTTTACGGACACTCACTCCAGTCGTTTGTGACAGCATAGACGTTTCCGGCGTAATGATACTCAATTTTCTTGACAGGTTTGTCTTAAAACTCAAGTTGATTTTATTATAAAAGGATCTGCAGCTGCATTTCACACGTTTTGGCTGATTTTCAGTAACTTCACTCATTAAATTAAAGATGTTTCAAATACGTCACATCACACATGCAAAGGAAACCACGGTTAATAATATTATATAGCTCATTACAAAAGATGAATAAGACTGCTTCTTTAGCGACAATTATTTCTTAAGTTAACATTAATATCATCTCATAGAAGGACAAATTATCGTTTTTCGTGTATTACTGTATTACACAATGTCTGCTCAAAGTTTTTGGAAACTATATGAATAGATTTGTCGTGTTAGCATCAATGTGGCTGCGTCGCCCCGAAGTACTACTTCGAAGAGTTTTGTAATATTCCATTAACAAGATCGTATTGCTTGGAAGTAAGCTGCTTCTGTGCTTCTGTGTTGGCAGCCCTGTGTAGCGCTTTGCATTGGATCTCTGACTGCGCTTTCTTTGTAAGGGCTTCTGTGGCTGGTTGGACTCGATGTCGGAAGTTAATCGCCAGTAGTGTTGGGCAGTTGGAAATTAGTCGCCAGCAGCGATGGAAGTACTGTTGGGCAGTTGGAGGTCAGCCAGCAGTGATGGATGTTAGATGTGAGAAGTTAGCATTGATGGAGGGTAGAGGTCTAAAGTGTTAGCGAAGGCTATCGATTTGGAAGTACCCGACTTGGAGACTAAAAATTATTCATGATTATATATCTTTGTAGTGGATGTCAATGACGATTTATATTCGTGTTTGAACTGTATGTCACATTATTGAGGTAAAACAATACATTACCTGGTTTGCAAATAAAACCTTTCCTTTGCTAACCACATGCCTATTAGTAGCAGTGGCTTTGGTAATTAGAATCTTTTATTGACGCTCGCTCTATTGCACTAGTTCGCGTAATGAAGTTTTTTGTGAGGTAAGTGCTTATTGAAATGTATAGGATATTGTTAAGACTTCGTTTTAGTCAGGGCTATTCTTTTGAATTAATTATTTGAATACAGGATGTAATCTTTTTTTTCTGAGCAGTCAGATTGCCTTGCGCTACAATATTGTGGGTCAGTGTTGACATGATAAGAAAAAGTAAAGAGAAAGTAGGCTCAGTACGTTCAGTTTTACTCAGCTGTTTCAGAATCAAATAACGCAGAAGTTTCATCTTCTCAGTCGTTCTGCAATTTAAGTAGAGACACACACATTTAAATAAAGAAGTTTCACAATATACATTCTCTCACTGCACAGGTATTATAAAGGATACTGCAAATAATGGTAGAGAGGAACATTACGCCTTGTTTCTGTTTACCACAAAAGAAATGTAACTTGCTTCCTTCTCAAGAAGGGGAAGCCATTACTTCTGTTCCGTATGGCTTATGTTTCAGATATCTTCGCTGACGTCTCCATGCATCGGGGTGCGAATGTGTTTATTATTTCCTAAATTATTATTTAATTACCCGGAAAAAGTTGCCTTCATTATTTCGTAGTACGTGTAGGAACCGGTCTTGTAACAAGAAGCCGCCCGGAGTGGCCGAGCGGCTCTGAGCGCTTCAGTCTGGAACCGTGAGACCGCTACGGTCGCAGGTTCGAATCCTGCCACGGGCATGGATGTGTGTGATGTCCTTAGGTTAGTTAGGTTTAAGTAGTTCTAAGTTCTAGGGGACTGATGACCTCAGATGTTAAGTCCCATAGTACTCAGAGCCAATTTGAACCATTTGTAACAAGATTTACATGTTCGTTCTCGTCTGTTTCATCCGGGCGAGACTTACGTTGTCCGCTACTAACGAACAGATAGCTGCCGTTAGTGCATATCGCACACCAATACAGAATCTGTCTTCACTTTTTAAACGAAGTCCGATGCCAGCGTTAAAAAATTAAACTAATATTCTTGATAGCACATAACTTCGTTAGAACAGTAACGGCGTCCGCGATAACGTACTGCAACTGCTTCCAGGCACGTGAAGTACCATTGTCCTGCCAATATAATTGCTCTCCCTCATTAATTTGTCAAGCGTTCTGAATCACTGAAAATCCAAACGTTTCACCATCTTAACCTGGAGGGCGAGTCCATACAGAGCCATTAAGTACTGCAAATGATCGAAGACATATGTGTTACAAATTTTTTTTTATCTCTCATGTTCGACCATGGCGAACGAGAGATGAGGGTAAATACAAAAACTGGCGGGAAAAAAATTATTAACGGGAAAGGGAATCGGATACCAACTTCAAAAACGAATGATAAAAAGAAAAAAAAATTACCCGTCTACAATCCGATAGTCTACAGTACGTAAAGGTAAGAGAACAAGCCTCTGTCTTTTCTTATCTTTCACAAGTGCACGCAATATTAAATCACACTTGAAGATTTCGTCCAAGTAAAATGGCAGTAATTAATTTCAAGTGATAGTAGATGCTATTGTTGAAAGAGACTGATCACAAGACGGCCGCTGTTAAGCATTAGCAGACTGTAATGGCAAATCTTTGATGCAGCTGTTAAAATGAAAATATATCATTATCGACGCAAACGTGAGAGATATGCTAATTATCCTGTAGATATATTTATACGAGCATCGTTACTCCAAATTTTCATGAATATTTTTATTTCGTAGTATGTTGTGGTTAAGACAGAGAGAACTCAAAAATAAGTACAGAAGAAAACAGTGCAATAGAAGATAATTCAGAACGTCGCGATTTTGTACCACAAAATACGGAAAACGCAATCCCTACACAACTCAATCCAGTATCGAGCTCTGAAGGAGAACCCGAAACATTATTTGACATAATTGGGGCAGTGCACAAGCTCGTAGCATTTTTCCATAGGTTGAGTAAACACAACCTATACATACATAACAGACATTTTAGTTATCAATAATGTGTTTGAAATTTGTAAATCTATAATAAGGTCTTGTGGAAACTGCTGAGCTCATCGGTCCCTAAGCTTACGCACTACTTAATCTAACTTAAACTAACTTACGCTAAGGGCAACACACACACTTCCATACCCAAGGGAGGACTCGAATCTCCGACGGGGTGACCCGTGCGGGCCGTGACAAGGCTACCCCGCGCCGCAATAATAATATGTTCTTTTCACAATTTACAGCAGTCTGCCAACGCCGGGGTAACTTTCCGACTCCACGACTGTAGAAATCACGTGGTTCTGACGCCAAGAACTTGTAGAGCTATGTTCCGAGCGCATTTTCATCCGGAAAGGAAATTCCTTGAAGGTTGTTCGATAGAGTGCGGGAAAAGTGAAAATCTGAGGGAGCAAGATCAGGTACGTAGGGCGGCTGCAGTGTGACTTCCCTAGCCAACTGCTGTATAGCGTTCATTGTCAGAGAGCTGGCGTTGTCGCGAAGTGGCTCCACTTCACGCAGCTCGTCATTGTCGCTGTATTGCGTCTTCAAGACGTATCAGTTGTTGACAATAAATGTCAGCAGTGACGGTTACACCTCGGAGAAGCAGTTCGAAGTACACCACACTGTCGCTGTTCCACCAGACGCGTAAACAACATTATCTTTCGTACATGTGCGCACGTCTTCGTACGGAAAATTGCTGCTTTGTTTGGGTTAAACTGCTCCCTTATTTTCCTTACGTTGGCAAAAAGATGCCATTTATCGTAATCAGTAACTATACAGGATAGCAATGTTCGGTGGTGTTCACGAGTCAATTGATGACGAGAAAACAGAAATGCACATGTGGCCACCCGCTGATTTTTGTAATTTTGGCTTAGAGCATGCAGTAGAGTTACCCCAGTTTTTTAACCTTCCCCGTTGCATGCACAGATCGCACGATGATGGAATGATTGCAGTTCATCACATTTGCGAGATATCGAGTACACTGTCTGGATCGTTGTAAATTAACCTTTATCACACCCAGAAAGTGTTCCTCAACGTGGAGGGCCACTAACGTGAAAACAATCCTTAAAACGAGAAAACCGGTTTTTGGCCCTGCTCTGTCGCATGGCATTGTCCTGATATAAGACGCAAATGTTTCTGGCAGCTTCTGCTGGTGTTATCACTCTGTTGAACTCAAACTTTAGAATGCGTCGGAAATGTTCCGACTTCTTCATTTGACACTCTATTTTCTCTAAATGCGAACATTTTAGGTTAGGCTTTACCGTGACATTAAATGAAACAAATTTACTGTTACGAGTCACCGTTTTATTTATTAACAGCCGTCAAGAGTACAATGTACTGACCTCATTTACAGATAATTCATCACACCAGCAGCTTGTACCCCCTGACAGCTTGAAACTATATGTACATCAACTACTGGCAAAAAATTGTATACCTATCTGCATATTTTAAAGCATTAACCAATGTATTGCCCCAACCTTTAGGCAGCGAATATATGTAACATGTAACCTTAAGACTCCTTCCCTTGCAAATGTTTGCTCTCATACAATCGCTCTATCCACCCTCTCACTTCTTCCTCTCCTTCTGCCTCCACCCTCTCACATCTGTCTTTTAATCCCAATCAAATACTGTCATCTATGTATAATTTTACTGCTGTAGCCAATATCATTATTGTACTTAAGGCCTGTACACGTCACCTGGTTGTTATTAACAAGTATGAAATTTAAGCCATTTTAACATTTCACCTGATTGTATAAACGAGTACGAATGTTAAGCTGTTTTAACTTGTCAAAATCGTATTTACATGCCACCTGAAGTACACATACATATATTCGACACCTCAAAACAAACACCTCCTAATCCTTTGAATAATTATTCTGTAATAATGTTGTTACGATGTATATTCTATGTACTTTGCGATTATCTCTTCTCTTCTGCTATACGAACCTTGCACCCAGCAGATTCCAGACCCCGTATTTGTTTACAAATGTGCAGGTATACATGTGATGTGTTACGACAGCGAATAGGAACCTGTGACCACTGGAGGTATTCTATTTTGCTTATTTTATGTTTACCATTAGATATCAGTTTAATTAATTCATAAATTAATTTTCTGTCAGAAGAAATCCAAAACCACGTTCTGAAATAGTGTCTTGTTTCTCCACTAGGCAGTGCCACACGTTCCTCCAAAAATCGTAACGTAACACATATACAAATGTCATACTAAATAATGTAAATCCACCCGATGATGGAGGTTTAAACCTTTGAAACGCTTCGTGGAAATAAATAAAACGGTGACTGGTAACAGTAAACTTGTTGTTTCATTTAAACTCTATTTTCTACCGTGCACACCTCCACTCTCTATCTCTAAACGACAAAATGACAGTATGTAAACTCAAATAGCAGGAGATAACTACAAATAAAAAATGATAATCAATAAATAAACCCATGGCAAACGTAATACCAACACGCAAAAAAAGGCCGCTACGCTTTTATGCTGCACCAACATAACAAATCGAGCACAGGTACATTTAGAAGACATTTCGCGTTAAATGAGGGGAGGGGGGAGCCGTCCCACCGCCGAGGGCGGCAGTTTTTTTGGGAGGGTGGGGGGCTAAATCTTAAATTTGAATGTAGTTCCTATAAACAAGACAATGACGGTTTTGAATAAATGAAGAAGAGTAATAATAAACTGGAAAAAGAAATACTTAACAAATTCTAGTGTCTTACAGGAAATTATCTGCGGTATTGTGAGACAGATGACAAGTGAGTAGTTCACCTTCGGTGCGTTTATCAAAATAGAAATGCTTATTGATGGAATTGTTGCCAGTCCGGTTCCTACCATGCACCTATGCTTGATAACCACTACAGAAGCTAAAAACTTGATAGTAAATGCCAACACATGATGGCCTAACAATTCTAATGCAGCAACCGTTAACACCTACAACAGTATCGCCGAGAAATACACTTTGTAAGAAATACACGAAGAATGAGTAAAATATGAATTTCGTAGTCTTCTGAAGCAACACATAGTTAAGCGGCATTTACTTACGGAAAGATGCGCGCCATTCTCTCCTCACCGCATTCTCTCCCTTGGATCTGCAATTAATGCCCTTTTCGTTGTTGTTCTTGCAACGCTCCTCTAAATTAATTTCTTCTGCTTCGTCTGTAACTAACTTTAAGTTTTCCCTCAATCCATTTTCTTTCTCGGTGTTGCTCCATAGCCAATAGCCAACAGACGTTAATATGAAAATTACACAGGGGATATCTGTCACGCTTAATTCTGGAGTTAAAGCATCTACATTGCACTGCACAAACTGGCTAACATGAACGTATTTCACAATGTTTGCGTTCCTACAACTTTATTTGTGAGCTAAAGGTTACTCTTCGCTAAAGTAAGTGAAAATATCTGTAATATAATGTATGTGTGTAAAGATGTTTACTTTTTATTTGTTTACATACGTCGTCCTTTTGCATTCATTTGCGTAATAAACATTTGTTGTCGCATAGGCCTGCATTTGTTTCGTCTAACGGCGAAGTAGCTTGCAGAAAGTCAGCCTGTGCGAACCTGTTGCTGCAGGTCCCATTTCAGATACCACACGCGAATTATAACTTGGCACGTGGTCTTCCTAGTAGAGACGGCCAAATAACTTAACGCATAGAAATAACCGATTAGTAAGAAGTAGCAGTTACTGTAATAAGCGCTCATATGATACTACCAGTTATTCTTGAAACTGTCAGTAGTGCGTGGCGCCGTGCTTTTACTTAACTGCCTGCTACGAGTTTGCGTCAGCTGAGACCCGACGTCGGATAAACGAAGAGATATCAGGGACTGACTATCTGTAAGGCATTCTACAGCGCATGGAAATAGCCGTCAGTCTGCGCTCCATCTGTTTATCGAAGGGGGACAAACGAATGAAAGAGGAAGCTGAGTGGTAGAATTCTGCACAGAGTATAACATAAAAGTAGCTAACAGTTGATTTAAGAATCACGTAAGAAGGTTGTATACGTGGAAGAGGCCTGGAGATACTGGAAGGTTTCAGAGATATCACATAACGGTAAGACAGAGATTTAGGAACCAGGTTTTAAAATGTAAAACATTTCCAGAGGCAGATGTGGACTCTGACCACAAACTATTGGTTATGAACTGTGGATTAAAACTGAAGGAACTGGAAAAATAGGGGAATTTAAGGAGACGACTCCTGGATAAACTGAAAGGACCAGAGTTTCAGAAAGAGCATTAGGCAACGAATGAGAACAAAAGGGAAACAATACAGTAGAAGAAGAAAGGGTATCTTTGACAGACGAAATATTAAAGGCATAAGAGGATCAAGCAGGTAAAAAGATGAGGACAAGTAGAAATAATTGGGTAACAGAAGAGATACAGAATGTAACTGATGAAAGGAGAAAATATAAAAACACTGGAAATGAAGCAGGTAAAAAGCAATACAAATGTCTCAAAAATGAGATCGACACGAAGTGCAAAATGGCTTAAGAGGGATGGCTAGAGGACAAATGTAAGCACGTAGAGGCATATATCACTAGGGGTACGATAGATACTGCCTACAGGAAAATTAAAGAAACCTTTGGGGGAAAGAGACCCGCTTGTATGAATATTAAGAGCTCAGATGGAAAACCAGTTCTAAGCAAAGAAAGGAATGCAGAAAAGTGGAAGGAGTATATAGAGGGTCTATACAAGGGCAATGTGCCTGAGGGCGATATTATGGAGGTGGAAGAGGACTTAGATGAAGATTAAATGGGAGATATGATACTGCGTGAAGCGTTTGACAGTGCACTGAAAGACCTAAATCGAAACAAGGTCCGGGAGTAAACAACATTCCATTAGAACTACTGATAGCCTCTGGAGAGCCAGCCGTGACAAATCTCTACCATCTGGTGAGCAAGATGTATAAGACAGGTGAAATACTGTCACATTTCAAGAAGAATATAATAACTCCAACCCCAAGGAAAGCAGCTGCTGACAGATGTGAAAATTACCGAACTATCCATTTAATAAGTCACGGCTGCAAAATAACAATACGAATTCTTTACAGACGACTGGAAAAACTGTTAGAAGCCGACATCGGGGAAGATCAGTTTGGATTCCGTAGAAATACTGGAAAACGTGAGGCAGTACTGACCCTACGACTTATCTTTCAAAATAGATTAAGGAAAGACAAATCTACTTTTCTAGCATTTGTAGACTTAGAGAAAGCTTTTGAGAATGTTAATTGGAATACTCTCTTCCAAAATCTGAAGGTGGCAGGGGTAAAATACAGGGAGTGAAAGGCTATTTACAATTTGTACAGAAAACAGATGGTAGTTATAAGAGTCGAGTGGCACGAAAGGGAAGGAATGGTTGGGAAGGGAGTGAGACAGGGTTGTAACCTATCCCCGATGTTATTGAATCTAACTACTGTGCAAGCTGTATAGGAAAGAAAAGAAAAATCTGAAGTAGGAATTAAAATCCACGGAGGAGAAATAAAATCTTTGATGTTTGCCGATGACATTGTAATTCTGTCAGAGAAGGCAAAGGCACTGGAAGAGCAGCTGAACGGAATAGTCAATGTCTTGAGAGGAGGATATGAGAGGATTATGGTACGCAGTCGAATTAAATCAGGTGATGCTAAGGGAATTAAGTTAGAAAATGAGACACTTAAAGAAGTACATAAGTTTTGCTATTTGGGGAGCAAAATAAATGTTGATGGTCGAAGTAGAGAGAATATGAAATGTAGACTGGCAACGGCAAGGAAAGCGTTTGTGGTGAAGAGAAATTTCTTAACACCGAACATATATTTAAATGTTAGTAAGTCTTTTCTGAAAGTTGTTGTGTGCAGTGTAGCCCCGTATGGAAGTGAAACATGGACAATAAATAGTTTAGACAAGAAGAGAGTAGAAGCTTTCGAACTGTGGTGCAACAGAACTTTGCAGAAGATTAGATGGGTAGTTTACGTACCTAATAAGGAGGTACTGAATAGAATTGGGGAGAAGAGGAATTTGTTACCGCACTTGAATGAAATAAGAGATACCGTGCCATTGTTGGTGATGATGCGTGGCAGACGATAGTGAAATTCTGCATTATCAGCTCAACTGTCGGAACATCGATGCTGTCGATGACCTCCTTAATGTCTGTTTTCATCTCAGCAATGGTTTTGGAGGTAATGCTACACATCTTGTCTGAAAAAGACCACCACAAAAAAGGAGTCGCATGTGTTGAGATCCGGAGAGAATTGCGGCTAACTGAGGCCCATGCCAGTGACCTCTGTGTACCCCAGAGGTAGAATGCGGTCCCCAAACTGCTTCTCCAGAACGTCAAACACTCTTCTAATGCGATCAGTTCGTGCTCCGTCTTGCATGAACCATATCTTGTCGAAATCATGGTCATTTGGATAACGGGGATGAAATCATCTTCCAAAACCTTCACGTACCGTTTGACAGTCACCGTGCCATTAATGAGTATCGCTCCGATTATTCCGTGACTGTGCATTTCACTCCACAGAGTCATCTGTTGAAGGTGAAGAGACTTCTCGATCGTGAAATGAGCTTTCTTAATCCTCCAAATGCGCTAGTTTTTCTTATTGAATAATCCATCAAAATGGAAGTGGACTTCGTCGCTAAACCAAACCATGCATGGTCATAATAATTCCCATCATGCTCAGCGGCCAACCATGCAGTTTGAGCGTCCTAACTCAAACCGTTCTGACGTTATGACGATTTTATTTCATGTAGTTCAATAATTGCCACCCTGTACTTTCTTCTTCTGTCTGTCGTTTGGTTCAAATTGATTTTAAACTTACTTTCACGTCAACTCGAAATATTTCCCCCCGCCACGGAAAATTGGTCAACTTGCTCATTATCTGTTTGGCTATGACAGTGGGGATTGGAAAGACCTGTGCCACGTAATATGCTCGCTACAGGATACATGTATTTATAAATACTTAATATATAAACTTAATATATAAACTTGAAACGTTCAACGTATCTGAGAAGTGGATGACAGTGCAATATTAACTCCCTTTCTCATCCGGTCGGTGGTCCAGTGCAGTTTTTGTACCACTCCTATTTCCACCTTTTCCTGTTCAGTAACGAATATTTCGCTGTAGGAGCGACTGCTGGGAAGCCCCCGTGTGACCTCGAATCTCTGTTTTTACCTTCATGGTGTTTTCACAGTCCGATTTATATTTGGCGGAAAGCAGTATATTGATAGACTCAGATGAAGAGAAACTGAAACAAACCTGAGACTTACCAAATGTCTCAAACGCAGTGTCATCAAAATGTTTGAAATCGAACGAAAAATTTCACACACATGTGACTAAAAAACACAAAATAATTATTTAAATAAAAAACTTGCTAATATGATATGTTTTCTAAAACGGAATAAAAAGTGTAAAATAATTTCTCTTAGAGTTATACAATTTCTTGAAGTTATACTGATAGTCCTACAAATCTGTGCTTGTTAATTCGTAATAGCTATGACAAAAGTTGTAAAATTTAAAACGAAAATGTGGGGCACGTGCGGCAGGTAACAGTAAGGAGCGCAGAAGGTACCTGTCGTTCAGAAAAATCACTCAACAGCTGACACCATTTACTGTTCAGCAGAACTGTTGGTTATCAGGTGAAATATTCGTGCATCAATTATCTATTACATATTCCCCACTCGTTTATTTCTATTTTTGCAAGTATTGTCATCTATCTGTATGGGGTTAGGAGTCGGCTTTTGGCTAGAAGAAATTATTTTATGCTTGTAGTCCATTTTAAAAGAATGTTATACACAATACTAAACGTAAAATATGCACAACGTTCTGAATTCTTGGAGATGTATAATTACAAACTAAAAAATGAAGACCGTGTCTGTGGTTGAAGAAATTTTGCAGAAATCGAGCAATTTCTCAAATCTCACGTAAATCTTTATTATCATTATCTCAGTTTTCTCAAACGCTATATCTTGTGCTACACTTATTGCACTAACTGATCAGCACCAAAAAAATAAAGTCTTTAATTTTGCCCCCCCCCCCCCCCACCATCCCTGTTGAGTTTAAATCATACTTGCGATAGCAAGTATTTCACATATCTGTTTTATTTGTTCTAGGGCAATAATTAGTACAATTTCTGTAGAAGCTTCGTGAATTAATTTTTAATCGCGGCCGGTAACGTATAAGGATATAACATGAAACACTGACAAGGCATTAATTATTAAAGGTTATGGACGACATTCCTGCCAGTTCGAAATACCAGCAGTTTTAATTATAGTAAAAAATTAATCCGACGGCCTTCACCTACTTAGTTACTTCGGTAGAAAAAACCCGAGAGTTACAAATAATTGTGGAAGTAACTGATATAAAAAATAATTAAAACCGTAATTCAAATGGCTCTAAGCACTTTGGGACTTAACATGCGAGGTCATCAGTCCCCTAGACTTAGAACATCACACACATCCATGCCCGAGGCAGGGTTCGAACCTGCGACCGTAGCAGCAGCGCGGTTCCGGACTGAAGCTCGTAGAACCGCTCGGCCACAGAGGCCGGCGTAACCGCAGTGCTTACATACAATAAGTGGGTAACGAGTTTCTCTGAGACCCATAGTTGTGCTCGGATCTTCTTGTTTCGGATAATTTGAAACCTTTCATGCGTTTTGCAACTTCTGCCAGCGTATGCGATTTACCACTATTCAGCGTCGCAGTGAGCTGTGGTTGAGTGCGCACTGAACAGGCTTGCCATTGTTTCTTTGTTTTTATGGCGTGCAAGGTATATGCCCCGCAGTTGAAGAGAAACAAGCGTACAAATACAGTTTCGTGGAACCTGTAGCTTCCACGTGTCATTTACACCATAGCAAACAATCGTTAACAAGCGAAAATCGTTAGCGTTGGAAGTACCTCGAGAATTCTACTCTCCTCTGCTCAGGAAAAGAGAAATAGTCAGCATATTTCACTAATACACTCTGCGAGAGAGTAAATGAATGTCGGTTGACGCAGCTTAATTGTGGTATTATAGCTCAAAATGTATCACGCTGTAAACGTTTCTTTTCCCCTACTAACGTAAGAAAGACGAATCAGAATTCGTGATATCTGAAAATAGGACGTCACGGATGAATACTGAGACGGGGAGAGGGAGAAGGGACGGCGCTTCAAATTTTCGCTCCGGGCAGCAAAATCTCTTGAGCCGGTCCTGGTGTCTACTGAAGACTCACTTCAAATACAAAGTTTTAATGTTTCTCCAGGCCTAATAACCACTTTACTTTGATATTACCAGCGTTCTTTATTAATTAAAAGCTTCTACTTTGGGGATTTTTTTCTGAATGGCTTACATGGAAGTACCATCGGACTAAAGTGCTGACAGCAAGATCAATTGATATTGATGTTGCTGAGAACACGAAACTTTTTAATCCCGTTACCCATCAACATTCTTCTTCGAAACACAATTACTGTTAAGATATCTTTATAAGTTTCTCAGTGAAACGAGTGGTGCATCCTGCTTAATCAGCCAATAGCCATCTAAACTTCACACAGGAACTGTACGGTTAATAGTTCCAAGTAAAAACCCAAGACACATCGTCACACTCAATAATTTTCTCCCAGTCACGTGGCCGTTTACCACAGAAAAGGCGTTAGATACATAAGTAATATGTCAGTGACGACACAGCCTAATTTGTTTGCCTCACCGAAGTCACAATTGAATATGGTGGCCATCACACCCGCTTATATATCACACGACAGATCACGTTCCCTTTATCTATCGTATTACAACTCATGCTCTTGTTATCTAACAAATGAGAAGACACGTCGTCTCTCTCCCGTTCTCACTCCAGCCAGTATCTGTGTCGTATTATAACGAAATGGTCAGTCAGAGTGTAATATTGTAGACTGCATTAACATGAAATCAAACTGTAGCCCCAGAGCGGTCATTTGGCTGTGATCAAAAGTATTTCTGAATTTTACCACTCTCTTGAAAAATAAGTATCCAAAAAGATACGTATAGAGTGTATCCTGTAATATTTCCCATCCAAAATAGGTCAAAAAAAAGCACACACACTAATAAGAATTATAACCTTCTCGTGAAATGCGTAAAATGACGCCATGTTAAAAGGAGCGTCAATTACGTTTTGATAGTTCTCTAAAAACTGTTTATGTCACATACTGAACAATCCCTGCAGTAGATTTCATCTTGCATCTGTAAATTCCATATAATCAGGTACCTAGTTTCCACCACATTCCAAAGTAACGTAACTACCCACTTCCGGCTACTTTGCACGCACAAAAATAGATTATTTTGGTGTTTTTGGTTCGAAAAGCAATATTCTTGTTGAAAATCTTTATTCATTTTCGAATATACGTACATACACACAAAGAAAGCAACATTGTCTTTGTTTGTACTTGGTGTAGTCTGAGTAACAGCCGAAGAGGGAGCTTAATTTTAATTTAGAATTTAATTCTACAACCGTATCATCTAATTCTTTCACCGATCAGCAGTTTGAAAATACCAAAAATATACGTTCTCAAATTTTAATAAATGAGTTTTTTTCCTTTTTTATAAGTTTAACAAGTTGTTCCATCCCTTCTTGAAGTTCTTCTAGCTGACGCCATGTGTGGATTTCAGTTTTACCTTTTGTTTTATCAATTACACTACTGGTAAAGCATTCCATGTGTCTGGGGTGTACGCTGTCCACTCTTATCCAATGCGATCTTCCAAAATACCATATAAAGGAAGAAGTCTACACTTTCAGCAAACAAACGCTCATTGGTTAAAATGGCTCTGAGCATTATGGGACTTAACGTCTGAGATCATCAGTCCCCTAGAGCTTAGAACTACTTAAACCTAACTAACGTAAGGACATCACACACATCCATGCCCGAGGCAGGATTCGAACTTGCGACCGTAGAAGGCGTGCGGTTCCGGGCTGAAGCGCCTAGAACAGCTCGGCCACCGCTGCCGGACAAACGCTTATTAACCGTAGCTATTTCGTGGATTCTTAACTCTGCAAATGGCCAGTCTGATTCTGTTGATAGGTGTCCTGATTTTTCATGTATTCTGTAATACAATAAACGTCATTGGATCTGTTGATCTGGGTGAGCACTCAACCGTGCAGCCATTTTCTGTTTGTATTTAGAGTAAATGCTCATATCTTGTATTTCCAAGTCATATCCTGTTTTTTACTTTCACTGTTTTTAAAGTAATACGTAAACCTTGCTTACACATGTGCAAATGCTTCTTCTGAAAGTTTATATTGATCCGTCATGGCAATAGTTTACAGGCATATACTTCATTTTTCGGTTTCGATTTCCATTTCTTATATTTTCAAGTTACCTTCGAAATCGTGTAACACATGAACTGCTAATAATAAGCAGTTTTGTAATAACGAGTAGTTAAGTCTGTCCAATTGCATGGTTTTCTTTCTGAGAATCTGTGGAAAAGCATTACGTTTGGGAACCAATGCTATTTTAGTAATATCCGTATTTGATAGTATTGTGAAGAACAATGTCCTGGATTGAGACAAATCTTCTACTATAGCTTTAATATAACATATTTTTGTATTACCTGTGTCCTATCCATTGGAGACAGTGCCAAAAATTTTCCAAGGGTTAACAGGTAAATAATTAAAACTGTAGGCAGGCACAGCATAGTTTATGATCTTTTCTCACTCTAATCTGAAAGGTTTACACCAGTAAACTATTGCGTATTCATAATGCCCCAGCATACAAACTGCAGAACACAGTTAAACGCCACGTAGCAACTGTTCTGTAGCCTGTTCGATAATATATGCTACATAGGAGGAACTGGCACGTAGTATAGTGAGCAACGGTGCAGATACTGCTCACTGGCGTTTAATACACTCAAGCAGTCTTTCACAGTGTAAGACACAACATCCATTCTCCAGCTGTATAATGGAGATTCCAGTCTGGTAATACCAAGATCTATAGCCAAGGAAGACGTAAAAATTTGTGATATCCACATGTCTGGGCACTTATCGAAAATATAGTTACCGACATCTTTGTTCATTCCTGAGACTGTGATTTGACACACAAACTTGTTAAATATGTTTACCCAACAACTGGAGTCCACCTACTTTAAACATTTTGTTCCAACTTTCTCATAATTGCTCAAAATCCCATTTCGGTTTCCCTGGTAGTCTCGCTGCACACAGAAGTCATGGTCAGATGTCACATATCTCCACAGTGTAAAAAAAAAAAAATATGCACTGTGTGCGAGTCTAGGATCTAAGTGTCATCTACACATATCAGTTGTAACATGACTGGCACCTCATCCATTAGTACATTCATTTTAACCTTAGCCAATTCCACTTTATACCGCCCAGGTATAGATATTTGTATTTGCTTGAAACAGTTCCAGTGCTTTCTTGTCATACTTTTCCAATAAACCTGTAGCTGTCAAGTAGTCATTCCCATGTAGAAGAAATGGTGGTTTCACATTGATAATGTTGTTCACGGATATGGCCTTGGAGAATTTGCCATGTGTATACGTATTAAATGCGCTTCATGTTTCCTTCTCAAAAATTGCGGACCGTTTCTTCTCTAATTGTCTTGGCAGTTCAACTTTATCACAGATTAAAACCACCATAATACTGTCATAAAAAGAGTCTGTAGTGGGCTTAAACACTTAAATTCTTCTTGCTAAGGATTGTACAATTTTCGGTGTAATTTGTGTGACTAGTGTCACTAACGAGAGTGACCAGGATATTCAATAGTAACCACAAACCAAAGTATTCATCAGTTGACAGTTTGGAGGAAACTGTGTTAACAGTTTTCGCTTCCACAAAATACTCTTCAGTTGAGACTGTCAAAGCTTCTTATATACTCCAAGACCGTAGTAGCGCAATTTTAGGTTTTGGGGTAGAAATTCTGTAGGGAAGGGAGACGTCTTTCTGATGAGGTCGATGGTTTATTAGCGGGTGTCAGCAACTGGGGGGGTGTAGGAGTGTTAGCTGTTGGATGTGTCCACTGCTGGGCCGAGACATTGCTCACTGTCCAGGTGCAAGTATTATCTAGTCTAATCATGACGTTGCCTGAGCAAGCTGAGACTTGTTCTTGCAAGGTACGAGTTATTCGCGTAGTTGCCCCAAGTTATAGTGAAACACTGAGTCTCCACACTAACGACTTTAAAGCCGTAAATTCAACTAAATACCTACGTATTACAATTGCGAACAACTTAAATTCGAAGGAACACATAGAAAATGTTGTCGGGAAGGCTCACCAAAGACTGCGATTTATTGGCAGAACAGTTAGAAAATGTAATAGATCTACTAAGGACACTGCCTACACTATGCTTGTCCGTCCTCTTTTAGAATACTGCTGCGCGGTGTGAGATCCTTACCAGGCAGGACTGACGGAGTGCATCGAAAAAGTTCAAAGAATGGTAGCACGTTTTGTATTATAGCGAAATATGGGAGAGAGTGTCACCAAAATAATACAGGATTTGGGCTGGACATCATTAAAAGAAAAGAGTTTTTTCATTGCGACGGAATCTTCTCACGAAATTCCAATCACCAATTTTCTCCCCCGAATGCGAAAATATTTTGTTGATACCGACCTACATAGGGAGAAACGATTACCACGATAAAATAAGTGAAATCGGAGCTCGTATGGAAAGATTAGGTGTTCGTTCTTTCCGCGAGCTACACGATATTGGAATAATAGAAAATTGTGAAGGTGTTTCGATGAACCCTCTGCCAGGCATCCAAATGTGATTTGCAGATTATCCATGTAGATATCGATGTAAATGTAGATGTAGCTGTAGGGGACAACACCTTGGCGAAGCACTGTCCTTGCAGGTGGACAGGCTTGCTTATCCGCGTGAAGCTCAGGGCTACGCCACAGGTAGAGGACCTACAGCTGGAAAAGCCTTAGCTGACTGATCAGACTAAGAGTGTCCCAGAACGCCCTGTCTTCCTTATCCACTATTAATCCTTACCCACTTCCCTTCGCAACCCAAGTCGTGATGCGATCAGTGCCGACATGCGTGACACATGGGAAGATGTGTCGCAAACAAAGCCTCAGCGATACCGGGCGACCTCACTGCGTAAGCAGCCTAACGTCGCACAGGGTTTTTGTGATGTGGACCGTGTAGATCGTGGGATCAAGATGGACACGACAAACTGAAATAAATCAAAACAAATTGAGGGGCAAATTGAGAGCTCAGACACCCATCAGGGTCAGGAATGATGGAATGCTCTCCCACTACTGAATCATGGTCTAGACCTGGGCAAGAAGTAGGAACTGTAACTGCGAAGTTGGACCAGATCAAGAATAAAGCGTTCTCCGGTGCCCAGAGGAGAAAACATCTCAGGGAATATAGACAAAAAGAAGGAAAAGAATGGCTTCTCGAGCGTAAGTAGAGGGAATTAAAAGGGATTGAGCCCAAGACCCCCAAGAAAACAACTGTCTCAGGTCGAAGGGGATATGCCGACCCCCACAACATCGAAGACAGGTAGCAAGAGGATAAGGGATGAATCTAACACTTCCTCCTCCCTGGATAAGTGAGCCCAGGAAAAAGACGAGGCAAGAAATAGGAAAAACAAATGTATAGTACTGCAGTCTCAGTTTTTAAGATGACAGTTATCCATGAAGGCTATCCACTGGTAGCCATCACCTCACAGCAGGAGGAACTCGTAGAGATGGCCCTCTTTGTATAGATCGGGGGGGGGGGGGGGGAGGTTCCCGGACCAACTTCATGAGGGTCTATCTAGATCGTGGTGCCCTCATTTTTGTCTGTAAGGGGGGTGCATACGGTGGAATGGCTGAAGGACAAGGGGCCCATGATATCCCTGTGGATGGATGCGAAGCTGCTCGTCAAGATGGCAGATGAACTCCTTAAGACCGCAAAGGTATCATTACGGGTACCAAATATTCTTAAGAATGTCTCTCCTATGACAGAACCGAAACGTCCCGACACTGGACTGGAGAGTAATCACCCAGAAGGCTGTATCAGAAGGACGAACCTTGGTGGTGGAGGAGAGAAGTCCCTGAAGGCGATGTGAGAGCAAGACATGAAATGGTTTTTAGGGCTCTCGCAGGTCACCGTCAGGGTAATCAAAGTCCTCAAAGGCAATGATGGCATCAAGACGGAGATGCTTGACATTAATCTGCAGCACAGTAAAGGGGACACATCTGTCCTGAGCCGTTGCCTGGGGAGACAGGAAGTGGACGTGGCCCTGATACAAGAACCCTAGTTATATAAAGGGGGCGTATCAGGCCTTGGTGGCACTGGAGGTAAGCTGATTTATGATAGAAATCTAAGAAACTCCATAACATGCCTCTTTGTGAGAAGTGGAATTTCTTTCATGCCAATGATGGATTTCTGCTCCAGGAACCTAGTACCATCAGGATGCAGCAAGGTGAGGAAGATATCACAACGGAAATTGTTTTGGCCTCAGCATACCTTCCTTACAAAGATAGTTGTCCTCCTCCTTTGGAGGTGAGGAGACTAACAGAAACTTGCCATCGGCAAGGAGACCAACTGATGGTTGGATGCAATGCCAATGCTCACAACCTAGTATGGGGGCAGCAAAGACACCAACAGTAGAGATGAGTGCCTTCTTGAATATCTCATGTCTGACCTCTTGGAGGTCCCGAATAGGGGCATTGAACCTACATTCCGGAGTAGCAGAAGGGACAAAGTAACTGACATAACCTTTTGTTCCGTGATGATGGGCAGCTATGTCAAACAATGGATTGTGGCGTTAGAGCCATCCTCATCGGACCCCATGTACATTAAATTCAAGGTTGAAATGGGAATCATTCAGATCATGGCTATAGGAATCCCAGAAAACAGACTGGGAGACATATAGGAGAGACCCTGATTTCAGCTTATTGGAAATTGAAACCTCGATAATAAATCCACCTCCGCCATAGTGACCTCATACAAGGCCAACTGTACAGTCACCAAGAAGTGCACAAATAGGAGTGTGCCTTGGTGGAACAATAATTTGGAAGCACAAAGAAAACAGGTACGATGACTGTTTAATCTTGCACGATGTAAAGGACAATGGGCAAAATATCGTGAGGCCCTTATCAACTATAACCTTGCAATTAAAGAAGCAAAGGAGGAATCCTGGAAAGCATTCTGTGAGGAAGTGGATGGAGAGAATGGCTGCTCAAGCAAGACTTTACAGAATCCTCACTAGGGTACCAACTAATGCAGGAGGTAAGTTGAGGAAAGAGGATAGGGAATATACAAAGACAGCACATGATACGCTGGAACTGCTGCTCAAATGGTTCAAATGGTTCAAATGGCTCTGAGCACTATGGGACTTAACATCGGAGGTCATCAGTCCCCTAGAACTTAGAACTAATTAAACCTAACTAACCTAAGGACATCACACACATCCATGCCCGAGGCAGGATTCGAACCTGCGACCGTAGCGGTCACGCGATTCCAGACTGAAGCGCCTTTAACCGCACGGCCACACCGGCCGGCTGCTGCTCAAACATCACTTTCTTCAGTATGCTCCGGTGGATAACACAGGTCATAATGTGATCCCTAAGAGACAATTGTTCTCAGGCACTCGAAGAAAGGACTGGGAATCGGCCAAGGAGTGTGTCGACTTCAATAAAATCCAATGGACAGTGGGAACATTCCAACCGTTCAAGTCACCTGGCCCTGATGGAATATTTCCAACTCTCCTGCAACAGGCAGGAGAGAATCTCATAAGAGTCCTACGCAGGTTATGCAAGGTTATCCTAGCAGCAGGAATCGTTCCCAATGCCTGGAGGGCAGTGAAGGCAGTTTTCATTCCAAAGCCATGGATAACTGATCATACCAAGGCCAATGATATGAGACCAATAAGTCTGTTCTCCTTCATTCTTCAATCATATTAAAAACTGGCTAGTGTATATGTTGGGGAGAGGAGGCTAATTAGGGCCCTCTACATTCAAACCAACACTGATATCAAACAGGTAAATCATGTGAGACAGCTCTCCATCAACTCATTGGGAGGGTGGAGAAAGCACTTCACTTTCAAGAAATAGCCCTCTGCATCTTCCTGGACATCGAGGGGGCCTTTAGTAACACATCATTCGATTCCATGGTTAGGGCAGCAGAGGTGCACGACCTAGGGCCCACCATATGTAACTGGACTGGGGCCATGCTCTGTTGAACGATGGTAGAGGCTACCATGATTAATGAAAAGATGGTAATTAAGTCCACTAGACGTTGTCCACAATTAGTTTTGTCCCCTTTATTGTGGAATCTAGTGGTGAACGAACTCATTGAGGAACTAAATTCCAGACAATGCTTTTGCCAGGGATACGCAGATGACTTTAACATAGTAGTACTTGGAAAATTTACTGACACAGTTAGACACATGGCACAAGGTGCACTGGACATTGTGCAAAACTGGTGCCTTAAACGTGATCTAAGGGTTAATCCTAAGAATGGTGCCATTCATGAAGAAGCACATCCAACGCTCAAGTTGGAATCTAAAGCTCTTCGATGAAACTCTATCTGTGATGGGGATAGTGAAATATCTAGGGGTAACCGTAGATGAGAAACTAACATGGATCCCTTACATCAAGAGCTTTTGCTCCAAGGTGAAAGGTACTATAGTGGGTACCATAATGGGTTGTGAAAAAAACTGGCTCCTAAGCCCCAGACGTATGCACTGGATATACCACAGTGGCTAGACCTAGGATTTCCTACGGGGCCATATTGTGATTGAAGAAGGTAGAACAGCAGGTTGCAGCTAAGGAGCTTGCTAAGGTGCAGAGACTGGCCTGCTTAGCCATAACAGATGGAATTAGCAGCACACCAACGGCTTTGATGGAACCCATGCTGTTAATGCCTCCACTACACCTTTGGGTCAAGATGGAGGCAGCAGCTGGAGCATACAGTCTCAAAACTGGTTAAACCTGGATATCATTGGGCTATCCAGAATCACACACCAAAATAGTGAGTGAGGTAAATATAGGAATGGCTGGGAAATGTCAGCTGACTATGCAATAAGTTCCAAACTCTTCAAGAAGCCCTAGAATATAATAATTGGAAGCAGGGAGCAATAGGAAAAATTATTCGACATCATATGGGGGACATTGACTGGTTCACAGATGGGTCGAATTCAGCCCAAGGCACTGGAGCCAGGGTGTACGGGGTTCAGCCAAGGCTGGAGGGCATCCTCTCTCTAGGAAAACGGGCCTCAGTATTCCAAGCTGAAATTACTGCAATCAGGAGACGTGTGGAGGAGAATATGCGTATGGGCTACAAGGACTGTAGCATATACATCTATTCAACAGGACAATGTAGCATTGAGAGCTGCATGAAACCAGTCTTAGGACTGAAGACCACAACAACAACAGCTATCAAAGAGTGTTGGGAAACAGACTTGTTTCTTAACATTGAATTTGCACTTTCCCACAACAGACAATGTTAAACATAATAAATAATTAAATTAGATAATATCACAGGTTAAATGGTTATAGTGCAACATTCTGTAAGGTCTTCTCATTGCCTGAGAAACTGTTAAACTCAGCACTGTTTATTTGTATTTTGCAATAAACATATTTTTTACATTATAAATTAGACTTTAGGCAGTGGACAGTATTATACACAGGAATTAAAATACATAATCTTACAGTATTATAAGTTATATGGTTATGATGACATCAGTTGATAATTATCTGACTAAAAGCTACTAACTTATCTTATGCAGCAAACATGTTTTACACCACAAATAAAATTTTTATGCACTGTTCATTATTAAACAAAGTAAATGCTTAAAATACACAATATTGAAGTATTACAATTTATGCTGTTGAAGTTTGTGGGGTAACCAGAGTAGCAATTAGAAAAATGTACTTGGTTTTAATTTTGTGCAACAGTCTGGGTCTTATGGCGGTTTGTGGATTTGTTCTTGTTTGATTGCATCAGGTGAAGCTTAAAAGTTGGCATGCGCTCAGATGCAATTGATCATTTAGAGCCAGATGGCTATTTTGAGCTAAATCTCTGTTTACCTCAAGTGCTTCTAACAGGCTTAGTTTTCTTTCTTTGTTGGCCATATGTAGTAATTCTGTGTGGATTTTGTATCTGTCTCCTTCCTTCAACATAAGTTTGGCAAAGGTGCAATCTGATCTCCAGTTGCGTTCGTGGCCCATAATCTAGTTGTTATGGTCTTCGCTGTCTCACCAACATACAGTTTATCGCTACCACTGCAAGCGATCTTATGAACACCACTGCCACTTAATTGTTTTGTCCTTTCTGTTGAACAGAATATGAACTTTAGTGCCTCTACCATGATTAAGTTTGGTAGTTGCTGGATTTATGTGGTTTGCCTAATTTTTCAGATTCCTTTCCTAAATTTGGGATTGTATGCTAGTTGGTTTCAGATATGACTGTTAATACAGTGGGCGCATACACGCAGGGCAAAAGTTTTCTTCTTTTGTTTTTCTGTAAAATGTTGTCAATTAATTCAGGGGTACAACCATTGTCTAATGCAATACATTTAATGGAGTGTAATTCCGACAGAAAATTCTGTTTCGACATTTTCCTCGATGTAAAACGATGTACCTTTGAGTGGAAGGCAGCATTTTTATGTGATATGGGGGCGCTCTGAAGGTGATGGTATTATCGTGTCTGTTTCTATGGGTTTTCTGCAAGTTTTTAAACTACATATGTTTGTGGTGATATCTAATTTCAGGTCCAAGAAGTTAATTGATATTTCATTAATTATCATGTTGAATTGTATGTGTTTTTGTTGTGAGTATACATGTTCTCAGAATGTGTTACATTGTGTTTTAGTTCCAATCCATTGACATTACATCATCCACATCTCTGTACCAATATTTGAAATTACCACTGAGAGATTCATTATGTGGGAACTGTTTTTCTAAATGCTCCATGAAGATTTCTGCTAAAAGAGGGTCCGCACACAATCTTTAATGAAGAAACTAAAAATTGAACCAAGACCTGTAAAGGCGTAAAACCAAAATATGAAGCTAAGTGTTCGATCAGAATGAACCTAGTAGCCCATAAAATGCGTGGATTTCCTAACCTACACAAGGGCAGCCAACCTTTACGACGTCTTGTACCAACCTAAACCGTACCAAACTGCAAAATTAGCAAAGTACTAGTTCCCTGTATCGAAACAAAGACTAAATGTAAATCTAATCTGTAATTCTAAATTCAACACACCTCGCTAACAAAATATAGATGTCCCCGTTATAAATAGTGTCATACTCGTACCTTTGATTTTAGCTGCTTATTTACATACATATCAGTCAAAGAATTTCTTGATATTTTGACAGATCTACTATACAGAGCAGCTGTCAACCCTGTACAGGCAGAAGTCAGACTCGGCCTTTGTCAAAGGAAGGGCACAATACTAAGTCAACACAGAACTTCAGCACATGGCCACCAAAGGAAAAAAACTAAGCCTGTTAGAAGGCTCTGAAGTAAACGACATTGAGCCCAAAATCTCTAGTTAGCTGTAAATGATCATTTGCCTAAAGTTCAGTTCATAATGTTTAAAATCATTTTGTTGATGAAGAGTGCTCAGTTTAGTAGTTCCTCAGCTGAAGTCGAGGCCTCAAAGAGTTGAGCATTATAACCACTTAATCTGTAATACTGTGTGATTTAATTATTTATTTTTCTTGACACTCTCCACTGTGTAACGTAATTTCAACGTTAAGAAACATGTCTGATGCGCAACGCTCTTTGAAGTGATTGTATTCCTGCTCATAATCTTTGGTGAACAACGAACTAGTAACTCTCTGATAAGCTAGTCATTTGTGTGCTGAATATGGTCTAACAAGCCGAAAACTAGTTTGAAATAAACAACAGCCAGTAGAACAAAAACAGTGTATTTGTTATTCAACCTCAAATATTGAATTTTTCTTTCAGGAAGTAAAAAAAAGCCATAAAATTCCTATCTTTAATAACAGGTAATCTTAAAATTATTTCTCCGTTACTCCAGAGAGAAAACACAGTAAAATTCAGTTTATAAAATAGATACCTATAACATTTTAACACGAAGAGCACATAAACCTCAAATGCAGAGTACTGATATTCCAAAATAATATTTACAATTCATTAGGAACCAGTTTTCGCCTTTCTAGACCGTCCTCAGATAACTCAATACGGAACGTGAAATGCAACAGGGCGGAACAGTTAACAGCAAATACTCATCTTTGTTATTCGGCGATCACCGATGCTGCAGTGGTTCTAAAACAATCTGTGACTATCCCCTCACCAAAATTTGCTGCAACTTGTTATGTTCTTGATGGTGTAGCTAATGATTTAGTATTGCGATGGAAATTTCAAGAAATTTAGGTTGACACTATGTTCCTCTTTCAGAATTACATGATTATTGCGTAATATTGTTGTTGTTGTGGTCTTCAGTCGAGAGGTTGGTGTGATGCAGCCTTACATCCTACTCCACCCTGCGCAAGCTTCCTCATCTCCGAGTAACTACTGCAACCTACATCCTTCTGAATCTGATCTGTGTATTTATCCCTTGGTCTTCTTCTACGATTTTTACCCTCCACGCTACCCCCCAATACTAAGTTGGTGGTCCCTTGATGCCTCAGAACACATCCTACCAACCGATACCGTAATACGATTACAAAACTGTAATAAAACTGGCTCACAAAAACTGCTGGAAAGCTGAGACCTTAGTGGGTGATTCGAAACTGCCTGTATATCGTTTTAACAATCACTGGTTACGTCATTCATTATTACAATTAGAAAATTTATGGATTACAATCAAAACTTGCCGGTGTATACAGATTGACATCACTGAATTACGAATAAATTCGTTCATCACACATTGCACTATAGAGTTTTACACAGCTTTTATCTTTCAGTATTTAAATTCAGAAAATCAGTTGGTTAACGAAGTTTTTAATAAAATTTCTTATATTATCAAGATTATTAGTCGAAAATGTTCCTAAAATGTACATATGTTCCGTACATAAAAGCTAACGCAAAAATAGTTGCATTTCTTGTGAAAAGTACTCGACAATTCCAAAATGGAGATTGTTTCTGTTTTGTGTTCAGGTAACGCTTATTGACAATCGAACTAAGGCACAGATGCAATGAAATTAATGCCTGTATAATAAATTGAGGTTTAAAAAGGCCACACAAATGAAAAACATATACGCTTCTAAATGTGGCACCCTGACGCCGGAGATCAACGCTACATCTCATACTTGTCCAAACGATCATATATTTGTACGTTTCAAACATATGTTCCACATATCAACGAGAGATCTTAGCTGTACGAAGACTGTTTTTCAAAAACCTGTGACTTCGTAAGACTATATCATCATCATAAGTCGTTGTGCTCATTGCTAAGCGCCGTGACCCCATGAACCAAGCTTCTCCATCCCCGACGGTTACCAGCTTCTCTTAGTGCGGGAGATCTTTATTTGATCTATCCATATACGACTATGTATCGACACAAAACGGGTTGCAGTGGCTCTGGACACTATGGACTTAACACCTGAGGTTATCAGCCCCCTAGAACTTAGAACTACTTAAACCTAACCAACCTAAGGACATCACATACATCCATGCCCGAGGCAGGATTGAAACTTGCGGCCGTAGCGGTCGCGCGGTTCCAGACTGAAGCGCCTAGAACCACTCGGCCACAACGGCCGCCTACAATAAGAGGAATGTAGGTGTGAAACAGTTATAACAACAGTTATGTAATGGTGTGAATAACGAAACAGTATTTGGTCACTAAGTACTATATCCGGGTTCTTTTATTGTGGCTCTTTTTTTTTTTAAAGCCATCACTCTATTGATTGACCTGATGCCACCCGCCACAAATTCCACTCCTGTACGTCTTTACATCTCAGAGTCGCATTTACAATCTAAATCCTAAATTATTTGCTGCACTTATTCGAATCTCTTTCCTCCTCTACAGTTCTTACCCTCTACAGCTCCATATAATACCATGGAAGTTATTCCCTGAGGTGTTACCAATATGTCTTACCACCCTGCCCCTTATCGTTGTAATAACCTTCTCACCCTTACCTTACAATTCCACCTAATTTTTAACATTATTCTGTAGAGGCAAAACTCAAATGCTTTTATTCTTTTCAGTTTTGGTTTTCCGACAGCCTATGTTTCCCTACCATACAATGCTCTGCTCCAGTCATATATTCTCAGATTGTTTCTCCTTGAATGAATGGCTATGTTTGATACTAGTAGACTTCTCTTGGCCAGGAATTACTTTTGTACCAGTGCTATTTTTTGTGTCCTACTTGCTCCACTCATCATTGATTATTTTGATACCTGGGTAGAAGAATTCCTTAATTTCATCTACTTCGTGATCCCCAGTTCTGATGTTAAGTTTCTCGGTGTTGTCTGTTTTGCTACTTCTTATTACTTTCGTCATTCTTCAGTTTACTCTCAGTTTATATTACATACTCGTTAAGCTGTTCATTCCATTTATAGATCGTGTGAGTCTCTGACTTTGACTGAAGACAACATGTCATCAGCGAATCTTATCGTTGATATCCTTTCACAATGAATTTTAATCCCATTCTGGAACCTTCGTTTTATTTCCGCCATCCCTTCTTCGATGTACAGATTGAACAGTAGGGGTGAAAGACTGTATCCCTGTCTTGCAGCTTCTTTAATCTGCGCAATTCGTTCTTGGTCTTTCACTCTTATTATTCACTCTTGGTTCTTGCAAATACTGACGATCACCAGTCTTTCCCAATAGTTTAGTCATATCTTTCCAAGACCTTCGAACGTCTTCCAATATTTTACATTATCGAACGCTTTTTCCAATTCGACCAATCATATGAAGGTGTCTTGATTTTTCTTCAGTCTTGTTGTCGTTATCAGTTGCGATGTCAGAACTGCCTCTCTGGTGGCGTATCTTTCCTAAAGCCAATATGATCGTCATCTAATTGATCCTCAATTTCCTTTTGCATTCGTCTGTATTTCATTCTTATCAGAAATTTTGATGCATGAATTGTTAAGCTGATTTTGTGCAAATTCTCACACTTATCGGCTCTTGCAATCTTTCGAATTGTGTGCATGATATTTTTCCGAAAGTCTAATGATATTTCGCCAGTCTCATAGATTCTAGACACCAATGTGAATACTCGTTTTGTTGCCGTTTCCCCCAATGATTTTTAGAAATTTGATGGAATGTCATCTATCCGCTCTGCTTTATTTGATCTCAAGTGGTCTACAGATTTTTTAAATTCTGATTTTAACACTTGATCCCCTATCTCTTCCCTGCCCTGTCGACTTTTCTTTCTTCTTCTGTCACGTCACCAATCGAGTCCTCCCCCTCACAGAGACCTTCAATGTACTCTTTCCACCTATTCACTCTCTCCTCTGCATTTAACAGTGGAATTCCCATTGCTCCCTTAATGGTACTGTCCTTGCATTTACTTTTTAGGTTCTTTTGACTTTTCTACATGGCGATTCAGTCATTCTGGCAACCATTTGTTTTCCGATTTCTCCATATTTCTTCATCCAGCCATTTCGTCTGTAACGTCTAGTAAGAAACAAAAACAACATATTATGTAGTAACGAGAAAATTATATGTATCATATTGTGTTATTGTATAAAATTATGTATTTCTTTTATTATTTATTTTTGAGAATATCTGCGTCGGCGAGTAATGAAACCGCCACAGACGATAAATGTCGAACAAAGATTAAAATAAGTAACTAGTATATAATACGTGACGAATAGCAATTTCTTTGTCTTCTTCATCTGGGAGTCGAACGAGTAAGATATCCTGTGTCGTAGTAGCGAACGCTAGTGTAGCATTCTTTTGTCGAGACTAAGAGATGTACGCCATTACGTGTGAATTCATAAAGGTGTGTAAAAATTGAAATATTTAAATGTTTTAATAGAGTTATGTAAATGAAAACTTGCATTATTAATTGTTAAAGCTTGCTTGCCTATTATCCCATCCTCTTGAGACATTTTTCAGTTATATAAATATTATCTGTGGTGCTGAGCTGCCTGGCGAACGAAAGAGCCGCTGCCGCGGCGTATTCAAACGACTTCCAATATAGTCTATCATACCGCAAGGAAGCGGTAAAGTAACAGTAAAATAATAATATTTCTTTTAGCTTCCAGACTTGCAGTGCAGATCAACAGATTTTATGATGTGTTGCAGGTTGACGCGGGCTGCTGATAGTATATAACTCACAGTACAAATAAGTTAATGTACCGTCAAAATCTAATAGGAATCTTGCTGTGCTCCGTTCTGGTCTGGCAAACTTTATAGTGAAAACGTATTTTTTTTAATAAGAGTCTCATGTTCTTGTGCTAGTCGTGGTATTGAATGGTGTTTTACCGAGAAACAAAATCCACTGCAAAATTTTGTTGTTGAACGATCATACGAACTGTAACATCAGTGTTCATAACCAAGTAATTTCAATTTTCAATAACTATAAAGTAGGGAAGATATGTTGATTTTTAGAATGAGTTACAGTCACGAAAAAACGTTCCTTTAATTGTAGGCCAGATACAGAACAATAAGATCTCAATATATATATTTTGCTTTGTTAAAAGGTAACGATGATAAAGAAATTCAAAGCACGGCATTATTAACAGATATTTCGCGGCTCTTTTCGTATATGCGATATCAAAAACGCGAAACTGGCGCCCAACGTGGGGCCCGAATTTGCAGTGGCCACAAAAATTTTATGTATTTTCCTTTCAGTGTCTATTGTTATATATGTATATATATATATATATATATATATATATATATATATATATATATATATGTATGTATTTAGTGATAGATGTATGTATGTGTATCATGATTAATGCAATGTATTAATGAATGTGCAACCACTCTTTCATGAAAAAACGTACTACTGCAAGCGAGTCAGAGAAGACGATCCTGATAGTACTGAGAAACTGTAACGACTACGTAATCCGGGGGCAGCCGAACCCCGAGATCAGATAAACTAAAGGTAAGACTACAGTGTAGTTGTCCTGTTTGTAGAAGCTGAGCTCCAGTGAAGTGATCTCATATCGCTAGTGGTGTGCATATTGTGCGTAGTTTGATGTTAGTGTTATGACAGGACAAAGTTGATGGTAGATAGTAATTTTTAGTGGGCAGTGTAGTGTAGATAAATTAACGTATTTTGTGTGCAAGTGGCAAAACCGTCAGATTTTGTGTTTGAGTAAGCAATTTAGGAATATGGTTAAGTTGCGTAGTCAACGTCCGAGCAATATGGATACTGAGGAACAGCAATTAGTTAGTGCAGGAAATGTAGAACCGGGTACCTTAAGCAGTACAAGCACTCTTTTTGAGGATATACCATGCGAAAATGTGGGGGCAGGGGCACAGGAAGTGATGCCACCGCCCACCAGTGCTCAAGGAGAGGTAGATAAAGAAATTACACCACCTCCAGAAAAGCAGGAACCAGAGAGTGGTAATCTGCCTGGTGGATATTCACTTCAGGCGATATTAGAGCGCGTGCTGGATTACCAGGCAAAATTTGCGCAACAGCAAGCCGAGCGAGATCGCCAGCAAGCGGAGCGAGATCGCCAGTTAGAGGAAAAGTTTCTTGCCCAGCAAGCGGAGCGAGATCGCCAGCAAGCTGAGCGGGACCAGCAACTTGTGCAAGCGTTAGAACATATGAAAAAGGAGATTGCCTGTATGAAACAGAATTATGAGTCGATACCTAAGGCCGTGCAGGAGTTGACTGTACAGGTCAACAACCTGCAAGTAGCAAACACTAACATGGTAGATGAGATAGGTGTCTTAGCCAACCGGTTAGAAAAGCTAGAGGTAGATTCCACACAGCTTGTAGAGCAGAAGTGGAACGAACAAGCGACTAAAATTGAAACCGAATTCAACTCATGGCTAGAAGTGAAGGAGAGTGAGATTGACAAAAATATTAATTCTAAAGTACAAGCAGCCATAGCAGATAGAAATTCCGAATCGTTCAGTACCGCAGTAAATAGTCAGGTACAGAACGACGTGCAAACCATCAAACAAATACTCAGTGAGGATATTCCGCAGTGGCAAGTGAATATTAACAAACGGATATCCGACTTGGAAAAGGGTTTAACACAAAGTAGCAAACATCTTGAACATGAAACTATGTCGCCAACAGCCAATGTTTTTGGCAACGCACAAACTTATACGCGACACAACAATGGTGAATCTGTAGTCGATAATGCGAAGAGCTGTAGCTTCGGTTCGGAGCAGACAGCATAGGTCCCAGGAGCAAATTCATATAGTTCAAAAATATTAGTTGAAGAAAGTTTAATCAAAAATAGGCAGTTTCAAACGTTTACTACTGAACGGAAGTCAGTACACCCAGTAGTATTCATAAAAAGCTTTAAAAATATCTTGCCTAGTGTGTGGAATGAAGCACAGAAAATTCAATACGTAATGTCATACATTCAGGGTGATGCAGCGTTGTGGGCTACGGAAGTAGCAGACAGCTGCATGACATATGAACAGTTCGAAAGGGCGTTTCTGTCGAAATACTGGTCGCCTTGTATACAAGAGCGGCTAAGAAAAGAAGTATATAATCCCGAACCGTACTCACCCCGTCTTGGGAATTTAAGACGGTATTTTGAAAAGTATATAAACAAAAACGCGAAACGTCCTAGCTTCCTTGGACTTCCAGTTCATTTTGTTCCTAAGTGACTTGTATTTCTGTATTCATGAATTTCCGCCAACGTTTTTGTACGTTCTTTTTTCGTCGATGAACTGAAGCATTTCTTCCGGTATGCATTGTTTCTCCATAGTTACCTCCTTTCACCTAAATTTTTCTTTCCAACTGCTGTGATTGCCCTTTCTAGGGATGTCAATCCTCATCCACTGATATGTCTACCGGGCTATTCATTATCAGAGTTCCTTAATCCTCAGAGAATTTTTCAGTGTTTCTCTTCATCCTTAGTACCTCTGTAACCCCCTTCTTTGCGCATTGACTCTTCCTGAGTACTCTGTAAAACTTCAACCTATTCTTCATCAACACTAAATTGTGATCTGAGGCTACATCCCTCCTGGGACGCCTAACAGTCCAATTTCTGATTTCGAAATATCTGCCTGACTACAATCTAATCTGTTTTTAATCTTCCCGTAGCTCCCAGCCTTTCCCAAGTAAACCTCCTCCTCTTTTGATTGTTGAACAGAAATTTCGCTTCCACTTACTTAAATTTACTGTAGAAATCACTCAGTCTTTACCCTCTCGTTCCTACTACCAAGCCCATATTCTCTCGCGTAACCTTTTCTTCTACTCTTTCCCCTACAACTGCATTCCAGTCCCCTATGACTATTAGGTTTTCATCTCCTTTTACATGCTGTATTACCGTTTCAGTATCCCCGTATACTTTATATATATCTCTTCACCTTCATCTTGCGACGTCGGCATTTATACCTGAATTATCGTTGCCGGTGTTGGTTTGCTGTCGATTCCGATAAAAACAACTCTATCACTGAACTGTTCACACTCCCTGCCCTACCTTCCTACTCATAACGAATCCTACTCCCGTTATACCATTTCTGCTGCCGTTGGTGTTACCCTACCCTTACCTGACCAGAAATCCTTGTCTTCTTTCCATTTCACTTCACTGACACCGCTTCACTGGCACCAGTTCATCTACAATGAGCCTTCGCATTTCCTCCTTCAGATTTTCTATCTTCACTACCACGTTCAAACTTCTGACATTCTACATCCCGACTTCTAGAACGTTACCCTTTCGTTTCATATTCAGTCTTTTCTCATGGTCACTTCTCCATCAGTTGCTCATTCTCAGAGATCCGATTGGAGGACTAGTCCGAATCTTTTGCCAATGGAGGGATCGGCATACCACTTTTAAAATTACAGACTGCATGCCCTGTGAATACACATTATGTGTCTTTAACGCAGTTGTTTCCATTGCCTTCTGAATCGTCATCCCGTTGATTATTGTTGATTCTTCCGCCGTTTAGTGGCAGTTTCCCACCTCAAGGGCAAGACAGAGCCCTGATCCTGTGTTTGATCACCCTCTTTGACAAGGCCGTTGACAAAACAAAGGTGATATGTCGGAAGTCTTTGGCTCCAATTCCCTATTCACAACTGAATAGGGACTTTGCTTGAACATGGGACCGAGAATGTTTTGGTTACCTCCTAGACTATGGGTGTTTATAAATATCCAGAATTTCGAGTAATGTCACTTTTCTGACTTTTGTTTATCTAAGGACAAATTCACATTTAACATCGTATGAATGATATCCATTTCGACTACGTTCAGCGAAGACAGACTCTTTTTCTCAGGTCTGCCCTGCTTTCACGCTTAGTCAGTCTACCGTACTGACATGCATATGATTTGCCACACAGATTGCAAGAAATCGTATAAATTCACTATGTTCTAAAGGTGGAATCTTGTCATTACTTTTAGACAAAATGTGGGCAACAGTATTCCTAGTATAAAAGCTGGAATATTCTGTAGACTATCTTCTCCCTGGTGTCGCCCCCCCCCCCCCCCCCAAATCTCCAACTCCGTTTGGGGCCTGTTGATTATTTTCACCAGTTTGACCACATAACGTAGTAGTCTGTACGGTTAATAGCTTGCACAAGGTTTTCGGCGTCTAAGTGCCTATACTTTAAATCTATGAGAGTAAAGTAATGTAAGATTTATTAGTTTAGCGCTTTATGGAATTTCTTTATGTTTGTGTTTTTATACTGAAATACATTCGTTAAATGTCACGTGCCTATACTTTAAATCTATGAGAGTAAAGTAATGTAAGATTTATTAGTTTAGCGCTTTATGGAATTTCTTTATGTTTATGTTTTTATACCGAAATATATTCGTTAAATGTCACTTTTTTTTTTTTTTTTTTTTTTTTTTTTTTTTTTTTTTTTTTTTTTTTTTTTTTTTTTTGAGAACGGTCTTTGTACAGCTATGAAATCTCGGTGACATTGTATGGGGCATCTGTTTAGCACTATTTTAGATGTCGCCATTACTCCTGACATCAATGCGTTGTAGATCGCTGCACGACACAAGTTTTTTGTCCACTTCCGTTTACTGTCAGTAATTTTCGGAGTCCAAGATGCGTGCAAGATGCTGCTCCTGCCTGATGATGTATGTATATGGCAAGCGAGGCGCATGAGAAATATGGCCCTGCAGCGAGCTCGTGGCGTCACACTAGTCGACTTCATCGCCACACTTCGGGAACGCTCGACTTCGTGCAGGGTACACGCGAAATCAGTATATAATTGAAAAGGTACTCACTAGAGATTTTTTTAACCTTGTCGTGTTATATCGACAGCTTGAATGCATTTAAACGCGCGGCCATGATTTGTTAAACTGGTGAGAAATAATCACTCGCTCCCCGCCGGAGAGTGCTTCTGTGGCACTCGTAAGACCTACAGTGCCACGTGCTGTGACGTGCCCGCACTTCCTGTGTTTCTCGTGGGCCTCTCGGTGGCGAGTGACGATGCGACCTCAGCTACTGCCACCTCTGTTATATCCAAACCGGCAACTCACCCTCCTCCTCCTTGAATATCACGAGATTAGCAGCAAATTTGCTAAAGGCCCAGAATGAGTGATGGATCACTGTAACATAGCAGTTTCTGGAAGTGAAATATATGCAGAACACTTTACGTCAGGATATTGATATACGACAGATAATAAACGCACTCAGACGCCATTTTCATTTCTATAAAACGGAACAATTTATTTCTCAAATTGATGATCGTTTATTAATCATAAATCATAGTGAACTGGATGTACCACACACTTACTAATTCCTAAGCTGCACATATTCTTCCTTCTACGACAGTATTTGTATAAATGACCTTTCCAGTAACGTTCTTTCCTGTTTAAAAGTAGCACACGAGATACAAACACTCCGTCGCAGTTACTTCTAAACCACTTGAATGAAATGATCCACAATGAATGTAGAATACTTTTTGCTAAAAGTCATCACAGATCTCGCGGCAGCTGAAGACGCATCCTGAGGTGATCTGCACAAATAAAAAGGAAAAATTCTTCCTTAGTATTTGTAGAGATCACATGAGGATGCGTCTCCAATTGACGCGAAACTGATTGTGATTTGTAATAGAAAGTATTCTACAGGCAGTGCGTATCATTTCGTTCAAGATATCGAAATGAATCTTCGGTTGCCCGCAATTTAAAATAACAAACTTTCAAACTTTTCCCTTCGGCTACTTTAAACCACCCTCCATTCAGATTTTTTTTTTTAAATTTATAATGCCTTTCACTATAACTTTAGGTATCTGTCTCGTACAAGCAGTCACCAAGCAGTCTCCGAAAACGCCAGTGTGACTCTCCCAACTCAACTCTTCCTTCAGTGGCTGCACTCTTGTTGCACCACATACCACATCGATAATAACTTTCATTGCTCTTTACTGTAACTTTTTGTACCGCTCACACACCGTGCCAGCAACGAATCCAAAAATGGGTCTAAGCACTATGGGACTTAACATCTGAGGTCGTTAGTCCCCTAGACTTAGAACTACTCAAACCTAACTAACCTAAGGACATCACACACAGCCATGCCCGGGGCAGGATTCGAACCTGCGACCGTAGCATCACCGCTGTTCTGGACTGAAGCGCCTAGAACCGCTCGGCCACAACGGCCAACTGGCAATGAATCCATCAAATGTCATAGCTCTCTCTCCCTCCCTCTCTATCTCTCACACACTATTTTAACTGTCTCTATCTCCCTGTTCCTCTTAATTTAGCATGATATTAATTTCTCTGGGCATAGTACTTAAATTACGGAACATGTACATATACAAGTTTTATAGACATATAAAATTGGGAAACATGTGCGTATACAAGTTTTAAATACATATAAAATTCATATTTTTCGGGTAACATAAATAATATCAGTTACGAAATAAATGAACACTCAAAGAAATACACATTCTCAGTTCCCCTTGTTCATGGTCCTCTTTCGGACTTCCTCTTTCCCTTTCGTTTCGTCTACATCTGCATCTAGGTCTACATGACTACTCACTCAATTCATACTTAACTGCCCGGCAGGCAGCTCATGAAACCACCTTCAAGCCATTTCTCTACTATTCCCCTACTGAACAGTGAGCGGGAGAAATGAACTCCCAAATCTCCCAGTGCAAGTTCATACTTCTTATATTCCATCATAATGGGTATTTGTCTTCTACAGGTGGACGTCAACAGTATATTTAGCATTTGGAGAAACATGCTGAAGACTGAAATTTCGTGAGTGATCTCACCCCACCTTACGTACTGTATCCTTGGCTCTCACTCCTTTACTTCGCAGTAGTACAAAAGTAGCTGTCCTCTTTGAAGTTTTTCAGTATCCTCGGTGAATCAAGTCCAGTAATAATCCAATGCGAAGCAGCAATACTCATTAAGACGACGGAAAAGCACAGTGTATGAAGCCCCTTTAATTGAAGTGTGGCATCGTCTAAGTGTTCTACCAACAAAACACCACCTTTGGTTTGCTTGCAGTTCAACATTTTTCACGTGTAGGTTGAATTTAAGTTGTTTGTAATTGTAATTTCTGGGTATTTAGCTGAAATAGCGATCTTTAAATTTCTGTGGTTCATCACGTAACCGAAATTTAAAGGAATCCTTTACACTGATGTTGAGTAACTCATATTTTTTATTGTTTAAATTCGGTTTCAACTTTTTATCTTGTATAAATGATTTCGGAATTGATGTTAAATTTCTGATGGCTACAACAGATGTAAAATGAAGAGCCTCTATAAACAGTCTAAGTTTGTCTCCTATATATATACATAGACTGAAGGGACAAAGAAATTGGTACACCTGCCTAATATCGCGTTGGGCCCCCGTGAGAACGTAGAAGTGACACAACACGACGTGGCATGGATTCAACTGATGTCTGAAGCAGTGCTGGTTGGAACTAACACAGGGAATCCTGCAGGGATGTCCATAAAGCCATAAGAGTACGACGGGATGGAGATCTCTCCTGAACAGCACGTTGCGTGGCATCCCAGATATGCGAGATATTGTCACTAACGTTAATGTCTGGCGAATTTGGTGGGCAGCGGAAGTGTTTAAACTCAGAAGAGTGTTCCTGGAGCTACTCTATAGCAATTCTGGACGTGTGGGGTGTCGCATTGTCCTGACTGAATTGCCGAAGTGACATGAATGGGTGCAGGAGATGAGACAGCATACTTAACGTACGTGTCATCTGAGTCGCATCTAGACGTATCAGGGGTCCTATATCACTCCAACAGCACACGCCTCACACCATTACTGAGCCTCCACCAGCTTGAAAAGTCCCCTGCTGAGATTCAAGGTCCATGGATCCATGAGGTTGTCTCCATAGCCGTACACGTCCATCCGCTCGATACAATTTGAAACGAGACTCGTCTGACCAGGCAGAGTGTTTCCAATCGTTAACAGTCCAATGTCAGTGCTGGTGGGCCCAGGCGTAAAGCTTTGTGTCGTGTAGTCATTAAGGATACATGATTGGGTCTTCGGCTCAGAAAGACCATATAGATGATGATTCGTTGAATGGTTCGCATGCTGACACTTGTTGATGATCTAGCATTCAAATCTGCAGCACTTTGTGGAAGGGTTGCATTTCTGTCACTCCGAACGATTCTCTTCAGTCGTCGTTGGTCCCGTTCTTGCAGGATCCGGCCGGAGCGATGTAGGAGATTTGTTTTACCGGATTCCTTATATGCGCGGTACACTCGTGGAATGCTGGTACGGGAAAATCCCCACTTCATCGCTACCTTGTAGATGCTGTGTCCATCGCTCGTGCGCCGATTCTGACACCACATTCAAAGGCACTTAAATCGTCATAACCTGCCATTGTAGCAGCAGTAAGCGATCTAAGAACTGCGCCAGACCCTTGTTGTCTTATAAAGGCTTTTCCGATCGCAGCGCCGTATTCCGACTTTTTACATATCTCTGTATTTGAATACGCATGCCTAGACCAGTCTACACTGGGAAACTGCGTCTATATTCGCTACTCATGGAATTTTACTAGAATTCGCTTATGGGGAGCGGAGTCGAAAGGCTTCAGGAAACCTATAAATAAGAGATCAACTTACGGCGCCCTCTCGATACCACTGTTTACTTGCTGTGAATGAAGCTCTGCTTCTGTCTCACCTTGTAGTCGCACAATTGCGACCATAATCCCCAGTCACCGAATGTTATTAGTAGTCGTGCTTACCAGGAACTGTGTCGAAAGCCTTCTGGAAACCTATAAATATGAGCTTAACCTAGTGTGCTCTGTCGATACCATAGATTACGTACTCTGCTTCTGCTTCAGAAGAACAATATTTTCTGAACCAGCGCTATGTGTCTCGTTTTCATCGAGTCCCATTTTTCCTCGGCAGTCACATAACTGCGCCCATTAGCTGTTAGCTAAATACGCCACTGCTCACTGCGTAAAATGTGTACTAGTTATATCTGAACTGCCTGGCACACGGTGGCAACCGTATGTGCAATGTGTTAGCAATCAGAAGCTGACTGTATTTTTCGAGTACCCAATTACCTGAAAAATCAGCGAGAATATAACGCCGTGCTTGCGCTGCGACGGGATCTGTACCGAGAGAGAGAGAGAGAGAGAGAGAGAGAGAGAGACGTGAGGGAGATATATACGAAACTACTGGACGTAAAACCAGTAGATCGACTAAAAGATAGGAGAGCCGTTGGTTGGCTGAAAAGTTGAGAGGAATATAAAAATATCAGAGAGCAGGAGCAGCGCTGAGCGCGGTTATGAAATTTTTTTGGGTCTGAATCGCGAGCCGCGAGGCTTGCTCCTCACACACGAGCAACAATTTCCGCCGGCGGCCTCTGACGCAATTACGAATGCGGCGCGCTACCGCGATGCGCCAGGCGAGTGGCGAACTCTGTAGCGGTGGCGGTCGCCTCAATATTTCAGCGCGCCGCGCGCCGCGCTCATATGCAGCAGCAGAGTGGCGGGGCAGCCAGCGGCTCTCGCTTCGTGCCTCGTTGCTGTCGCCGTGTTAACCGGCCGGCTGGCCCGCCCACACCGGTACAGCCTCCCTGCCACACGGCGTTGCTGTCCGCGTCCGGAAGAACACCGGTCAACATACAGGGGGGCGGATAGACGTGTGTGCATCGGCAACCCACTCGGTCGGAAGTGGCCAGTGATCAGTCCACTGCACGGTTGGATAACTCTGATCTTCGGGGCCTTGAGCATACTCTGACAAATCGTCTTTAGGCGAAAACGTTCGATAGCTTATACGATAGTTTGCTCTACCATCTGGTGAGCAAGATGTCTGAGACAGGCGAAATACCCTCAGACTTCAAGAACAATATAATAATTCCAATCCCAAAGAAAGCAGGTGTTGACAGATGTGAAAATTACCGAACTATCAGTTTAATAAGTCACAGCTGCAAAATACTAACGCGAATTCGTTGCAGACGAATGGAAAAGCTGGTAGAAGCGGACCTCGGGGAAGATCAGTTTGGATTCCGTAGAAATGTTGGAACACGTGAGGCAGTACTAACCTTACGACTTATCTTAGAAGAAAGATTAAGAAAAGGCAAACCTACGTTTCTAGCATTTGTAGACTTAGAGAAAGCTTTTCACAATGTTAACTGGAATACTCTCTTTCAAATTCTGAAGCTGGCAGGGGTAAAATACAGGGAGCGAAAGGCTATTTACAATTTGTACAGAAACCAGATGGCAGTTATAAGAGTCGAGGGGCATGAAAGGGAAGTAGTGGTTAGGAAAGCAGTGAGACAGGGTCGTAGCCTCTCCCCGATGTTATTCAATCTGTATATTGAGCAAGCAGTAAAGGAAACAAAAGAAAAATTCGGAGTAGGTATTAAAATTCGTGGAGAAGAAGTAAAAACTTTGAGGTTCGCCGATGACATTGTAATTGTGTCAGAGACAGCAAAGGACTTGGAAGAGCTGTTGAACGGAATGAACAGTGTCTTGAAAGGAGGATATAAGATGAACATCAACAAAAGCAAAACGAGGATAATGGAATGTAGTCAAATTAAATCGGGTGATGCTGAGGGAATTAGATTAGGAAATGAGTCACTTAAAGTAGTAAAGGAGTTTTGCTATTTAGGGAGTAAAATAACTGATGATGGTCGAAGTAGAGAGGATATGAAATGTAGACTGGCAATGGCAAGGAAATCGTTTCTGAAGAAGAGAAATTTGTTAACATCGAGTATAGATTTAAGTGTCAGGAAGTCGTTTCTGAAAGTATTTGTATGGAGTGTAGCCATGTATGGAAGGGAAACATGGACGATAACTAGTTTGGACAAGAAGAGAATAGAAGCTTCCGAAATGTGGTGCTACAGAAGAATGCTGAAGATAAGGTGGGTAGATCATGTAACTAATGAGGAGGTGTTGAATAGGATTGGGGAGAAGAGACGTTTGTGGCACAACTTGACTAGAAGAAGGGATCGGTTGGTAGGACATGTTTTGAGGCATCAAGGAATCACAAATTTAGCATTGGAGGGCAGCGCGGAGGGTAAAAATCGTAGAGGGAGACCAAGAGATGAATACACTAACCAGATTCAGAGGGATGTAGGTTGCAGTAAGTACTGGGAGATGAAGAAGCTTGCACAGGATAGAGTAGGATAGAGATAGAGAGCTGCATCAAACCAGTCTCAGGACTGAAGACCACAACAACAACAACAACAGCTTATACGTGAGGCAGGATTATGCATTATTTGCTTCAATAATGCTTCATCGCATGGGTAAGAAAAACTACACTGCAAGTATGAATTAAAAAATGCCTTCACTTACATATTTTTCTGTTTTATTAACCCTAGGACGCCCAAGCCTTTTTTTCTAACTTGGATGCCTAAGGGGGGGGGGGGGGGTTCGGTGACCCCACAGGTATTAAATAAGTTTACTGACGAGAAATTACAACTTTCAAAATGGTTTATGTATTTTAACTGAGGCATCGGTTTATAAATGTTACTAATTGTTATAAATATGGGATTGAGTGAAAAAAATTGACGTATTACAATACAAAATACAGATGTGTTCGTATATAATAGACTACTCTGAGCCCTCAACTTCAAGGCAAGAGACACACTTCACAATTTTTTCTGAATGTGTGTTACACACATGTTTATGACACTCTCCACAATACTGTTTTGGTTTACTTAGATTGTTGTACTTCTGCTTCTTTGTTTCAGCTTTTCTTACACAAATATGGCACTGACCTTTCCCTGCAGGAGGCTGACCTGCTTCTGTTGTCACTTCTTTGATTTTCTTTTTGTAGAATAGTCTCCATTGATTGACCAATTTGGTTAGATAACCCTCTTGCATTCGCACTTCTTTCTTCTACCTGCAATTTCACTAGTTCCATCCCAGCTTGCAGTAGATGAAGTTTCCGTTTGTTGTGTTTCTTTTTATTCCATCTTGGATGTTGATGGATGAATATGGTGGTTGCATTGATAGCACAAATGTCGATGAGAGACTAAAATACAGATAGAGGCCATCTCTTTGATCCCCTCTTGCAGGTGTACATACTCTCCATTTGATCCATGACATCAATTCCACCTTTAGTGGAATTATAATATGCATTTATCTCGGTTTTATTCTTCTCTCCTCCAACAGTGTCTTTATCTTGGTGCAGTGTTAACAACATCATTAACTTTTTACTTGGTTTCGTTTTGCTGTGTAGGACACGAAAGTTACTGGAGGCCTACGTGTTGGGAACTGCACCAACTCACTGCAAGTTTACAAGATAAATAACAGCTGACTGACATCAACAATCACTTCCTCTGAAAATAAACCGATTGTTGTGAATATCAAGAATACCAACCAACAAAAACTAACTTGCATTGTTGTAGAGATGAGAAATATGAAATCCTACTAAGGGAAATTTTCTATGCCGTGGAAGCTTAAGGGGGGGGGGGGGGTTGTTGGACCCATAATAAGTTTATTTATTTTTCTTTCAAAGCAGGAATTTTCTACAAAATATATATACACTAACGTTTCATAAAATAGCCAACAAACAATAACTCAAAGGGAATATGTAGTATGAAAGTTACTTGGACAAAAGCAGGGGACAAAAAAATTGTGGTTTCAACGAACCCCCCCCCCGCCTTAGGCGCCCTACGGTTAAATCTACGACGCATTTCGGGCCCTGAGCGACCATCGTTGTAAGTTGTCTCAAAATATCGTTTATTTTTGCTCTTGAATAAGGTGAAATGCATGTTCCTGTCATGAAAAGGTTATGTTAGGTTAGGTAGTTACGAATTCCGTTAAGTCAGTTGCGGAAAATATGTGTGAAACAGTGGAAAAAGGGAACAGTGTGAACTTACCACATCATCCAAGAAAAGCTTTTCTCAGTTTTTTAACACCATCGTACAGTGGTTACTCCATCCGCTTCATGCATCTCACTTTTCACTCAAGAGGCACGTGTTGCATACACATTTTTGTAAACACTTCAGAGAAGTTGTTGTCCGCCCCGGGTAGCTCAATGGTCAGCGTGACGATTTGTCAGTCCTCTGGGCCTGGGTTCGATTCCCGGCTGGGTCGGGGTGTTTACTCCGCCCAGGGACTGGGAGTTGTGCTGTCCTCATTATCATCCTATCATCCTCATCGACTGCAGGTCGCCGAAGTGGCGTTAAATTGAATGACCGGGACCCGGCGAACGGGCTGTCCCAAGGGGCCCCTAGCCATACGATTAAATAAGTAAGAGAAGTTGTTGTACGTGGTGTGATCAAAGATAAAATTATGTGTAGTGCAAGAGGTCTAATTGTTAAACAGTTAACATACGCAGGGAATAACTTTAGGATACGTCTTTAAAAGTTACTAAAATAGCTGTGTCTTGCGAAATCTGTCCATTAATTTAATACACATTCTGGTTTTTTGGTGCTATGTAGGTATATCTCCAGTTGTTCTAATAGCTTTAGGGTGTTACCATTGGCTTCATTATGCAGTCCTGCCAAATGGTTTTCTAGATTGTTGATGATATGTTTAGTTTCCAACGTATGTTGTGCAACAACTGACTTTTCGAAGTGGATGAGCCTTAAAGCATTTAAACGTTCTTGAAAACTGGTTTCGAAGTTTCTGCCTGTTTTCCTATATAACAAGCAGGACGACTGTGGCAAGATACTTTGTACACTCCACTGCTGTTGAGTTTACTCCTAACTTATTATTACTATCAAGCATTTTCTAATCTCAATCACTACAGTTCCCTAAAGCATGTGAGCTAGAACACCTGTTGTATGCTACTCTGTAGGTTGGTTGTTGTGATGTGTTTAAATGCGGAGAAAATCTATGCCACATTGACACGACGAAGAGAACAATAATGAATCCAAATGTTAGAAATAGACCAATATACTTGTATATAGTTAGACGATTAAATGAGCAGAAAAGAATCACTACAGATCTCTTGTAAATATATGTATAATTATACAATTTTTGTATATATCACAGACCATATCTAGCATGAATATGCGAAACACCTTTGGTACACATACACTACCAGCCATTAAAATTACTACACCAATAAGACATGCAGATAATAAACGGGTATTCATTGGACAAATATACGAGTATTATACTAGGACTGACATGTGATTACATTTTCACGCAATTTGGGTGACAGGTCCTGAGAAATCAGTACCCAGAAAAACCACTTCTGGCCGTAATAACGTCCTCGATAAGCCTGGGCATTGAGTCATACAGAGCTTGGATGGCGTGTAGAGGTGCAGCTTCCCATGCAGCTTCAACACGATACCACAGTTCATCGAGAGTAGTGACTGGCTTATTGTGACGAGCCAGTTGCTTGGCCACCATTGACCAGACGTTTTCAATTGGTGAGAGACCTGGAGAATGCGCTGGCCAGGGCAGCAGTCGAACATCTTCTGTATCCAGAAAGGCCCGTACAGGACCTGCAACGGGTCGTAACACATCTGAAATGTAACGTCCACTGTTCAAAGTGCCGTCAATGCGAACAAGAGGTGACCGAGACGTGTAACCAATGGCACCCCATACAATCACGCCGGGTGATACGCCAGTATCGCGATGACGAATACGCGCTTCCTATGTGCGTTCACCGCGATGTCGCCAAACACGGATGCGACTATCATGACGCTGTAAACAGAACCTGGATTCATCCGAAAAAATGTTTTGCCATTCGTGCAACCAAGTTCGACGTTCAGTACACCATAGCAGGCGCTCCTATGTGTGATGCAGCGTCTAGGGTAACCGCAGCTATGACCTCCGAGCTGATAGTTCATGCTGCTGTAAACGTCGTAGAACTGTTCATGCAGATGGTTGTTGTCTTGAAAACGTCCCCATCTGTTGGCTCAGGGATCGAGACGTGCCTGCATGACCCGTTACAGCCATGCGGATAAGATGCCTGTCATCTCCACTGCTAGTGACACGAGGCCATTGGGATCCAGCACGGCGTTCCGTATTACTGTAACAGTCATTGGATCTCGACCAACACGAGCAGCAATGTTGCGATACGATAAACCGCAGCCGCGATAGGCTACAATCCGACCATTATCAAAGTCGGAAACGTCATGGTATGCATTTCTCCTCCTTACACGAGGCATCACAACCACATTTCATCAGGCAACGCCGGTCATCTGCTGTTTGTGTATGAGAAATCGGTTGGAAACTTTCCTCATGTCAGCACGTTGTAGGTGTCGCCACCGGCGACAACCTTGTGCGAATGCTCTGAAAAGCAAATCATTTGCATATCACAGTATCTTCTTCCTGTCGGTTAAATTTCGCGCCTGTAACACGTCATGTTCGTGGTGTAGCAATTTTATTGGCCAGTAGTGTAAATAAAACTTTAAACTGCAAGAGACGGAATTTTTTCTTGTCTATGTAATGAAGCATTAGTGACGTAGTTGTGTACAGTATATTGTAACTGAGTGTTACTATTTCATCCACATTAGCGGGAAGCTGTTATAGCTCATTAAAGGTGGTAATTACACGACATCGTTATAAAGTAAAAAGTTGATTTGACAGGGTGGCATCATAACAGAAATGTGACAACACAGTAAGAAATAACATTTTAAGACTATGTTGTACTTTGGTAAAAATTTGATGTATACACTCGATGCCTAATACAGTGAACTCTAAATAATTTTGATGCCTCCTGGCACTCTATGATATTTCCAAAATAACTGATGGTGTTATTGTAGACTATCTCTTAATGACACTTGTTTCTTCATAAATAGCGAACGCTAAGTAGAAAGTAGTCTTCAGTGTACAGTACTGAGCTGGCTGGAGGCGCTAAGGCGGACTGTTCAACTGTGTGATCGTAACCGTCTCAGTGCCTGTGCAGAAGACAAGTGCCATCACTTCTGTCTCTACGCTGTTCATTTTTGGAGCACAACATACGACCAGCTTAGAGACAGAAGTGATGACACTTTCTGCAGGACCTGACCATCATTTTTCAGGACAATGCTCAAGCACGTACAGTGCAAGCTGTTACTGATTTGTTTGGCGGAAGGGGCTGCTAAGTGCTATACCACCTACTGCACTCTCCTGACTTAAGGCCTCGTGAGTTTACCTCGATTTACAAACTGAAGGAAACACTTCACGGCATTCGCTTCAGAACTGCTACAAATTCGTCGGGCGATAGACCGCGCCGCTCGAACTGTCAACACAACTGGCGCTGTTAAGAGTATCCTACGACTTCCACGTCACAGGCAACGGGTTATACACAATTCTGGTGACTACCTTGAAGGTTAGTGAAACTTTGAATCACGTATCTGTTTTTTACCAGCTGTAAATAAATAATTGTCACTATTAAAGTTCCAAACCACGTACAAACATTAAATTCAGGAGACAGCAAAACTTGTGCAAAGCACAACGAAAATGAAAGGGGTTGCTTGTTTGGAAGTAAACAGTTAGGATTTAAATCAGAGCGTTCACAGCGAAAACAGTACTGACCCAGAGTGTTGTACATGTGCTTTATGGGTTCAATTTGTGCTGGACTGTCACGTTTCTTGTTTATGGCTTCCACTGCCTAACAAAATGAAAACTCAGAGCTTTTGAGCAGGACGAGTTCCCTGTTGCCACATGTCTCGAAGTAGTGACTGTATACCATCATTCTCGAAGAAGCCTCTTTCAGGGATGGAATCAAGCACAGAACACTAGCCCAGAATCTAACGTTTTGTATTAACACTATTTGTGCATGTACAGTACATAAAAAATGTCAGATGTTCAAGTTACTGGCCGAACACATGAACCACAGGTACAGTTCAAGACACTGACCGAACACATGAACCAAAGGTACAAAGCTTCTACTTCAGTTTTTTCCCAATCTGCGGGTAACTACATCTTAGAGGTACATTAAAATTTTATAGGGGATAAAAACAAAGGGATTAATTTGTGTTTCGGCCATGAAACTAGATTATTTTTAAAAGATCTTTACTTTTACGTGCGATTTGAGATGTGGGTGAAAAGGAGAGTTGAATAATGGAAAGTACAACTTGTTTTACTTAGGCATGGAGAAGAGTGGAAATTATAGTGTGGCAATAATGTTTTTTCTTCGAGTCATCACTCCTCTTACCGGTTTGACGCCGGCCACCGCGAATTCCCCTCATGTGTCAACCTTTTTAACTCAAAGTAGCAATTTCAAACTACGTCCTCAATTATGTGCTGGCTGTAATCCAGTCTCTATCTTCCTCTACAGCTTTCACCCTCAACAACTCCATCTAATACCATGGGAGTTATTCACTGATATCTTAACAGAAGTCGTATCATCCTCTCCCTTCTTCTTGTCAGTGCTTTCCACATATTCCTTTCCTCTATGATTCTGCACAGAACCTCCTCATTCCTCATCTTATCAGTCCACGTAAGTTTCACAATTTTTCAGCAGGCACCACATGTAAAATGCTTCTGTTCTCTTCTGTTCCAGCTATCCCACAGTCCAAGTTCCACTGCGACACAATGCTGTACTCCAAACGTACTTTCTCAGAAATTTCTTCCTCAGATTAAGATCTGCGTTTCATACTACCAGACTTTTCTTTCTAGTACTAGTCTGCTTTTTACGTACGTCCTCTTTATCCCGCCCGTCATGGGTTGTTTTGATGCCCAGGTAGCACAAATTCTTAACTTCATCTGCTTCGTGAATCCCAGTTCCGGTGTAAAGTATCTCGCTGGTTTCATTCCTGCTATCTCCCATTACTTTCATCTTTCTTCGTTTTACTCTCAATTCATATTCTGTACTTATTATTCCATTTCATTCAACGCAACTTGCAGTTCTCCTTCACTTTCACTGAGGACAGCAGTACCGTCAGCGAAAATTATCACTGCCATCCTTTCACCGTGAATATCAATCGCACTCTTGAACCTATCATTTATTTCCGTCATTGTTTTCTTGATGTGAAGATTGAACAGAAGGGGGGGGAAGAATACACCCCTGCCTTACGCCCTTCGCAATCCAAGCACTTCGTTTTTGGTCTTCCAGTCTTATTTTTCCCTCCTGAGTCTTTTACGTGTTGTATACAACCCGTATTTCCCTATACCTTCTCCCCTTTTCTCGAAAATTTCTAACATTTTGCACCATTTGACACTGTCGAATTCTTTTTCGCACGTCGACAAATCCAATGAAGGAGTCTTGATTATTTTTCCATCAAACTTCTATTATCAAGCGAAACATCAGAAAAGACTCTATTCCTAAAGCCAAACTGATCGTCATCTAACAAACTTTCACAGCAACTTGGATGCATGAGCTGTTAAGGTGATGTGGGATAATTCTCGCACTTGCCGGCCCTTGTTATCTTAGGAACTGTATGGATTGTGTTTTTCCGAAACTCATGGTATGCCACCGGTCTCATACGTTCTGCACACCAACGTGAACAGTCTTTTGTAATCATTTTCCCCATAATTTTAGAAATTCCGGTGGAATGATCTACCAATTTTGGGGCGCTGATAACCTCATCGCTGAGCGCCCATAAAGTCAAGACTCTCTCTCTCTCTCTCTCTCTCTCTCTCTCTCTCTGTCTCGCACACACACACGCGCGCGCACGCACGCACGCTCTATATCTTTCCGTTATTTTATCTTAAATCGTCCAAAGATCTTTTAAATTCTGATTCTAAAATTGGATCCCACTTCTCTTTCCTGACGACCTCTGTTTCTTCTTCCATCACGTCGTCAGACAAGTCTTGCCCCTCGTAGACACCCTCAACGTACTCTTTCCATCTGTCCTCTTTCTTCTCTGCATTTAACAGTGTCATTCCCATTGTGTTTTTAATGTTAGCGCTGTTGCCTTTAATCTCAACGAAGGTTGTTTTGACTTTCCTGTAAGGTGAGTCCGTCCTTTCGACTATCACTTACTTTTTAGAGTTCTTCGCATTTTTCAAAAATGTTCAAATGTGTGTGAAATTTTAAGGGGCTTAACTGATAAGGTCATCAGTCCCTAAGCTTACATACTACTTAAACTAAACTATCCTAAGGACAAACACACACACCCATGCCCGAGGGAGGACTCGAACCTCCGGCAGGACCAGCCGCACAGTCCATGACTGCAGCGCGTCAGACCGCTCGGCTAATCCCGCGCGGCCTCGCATTTTTCATGTATCTATTTTATCTTACTTTCCCTGAACCATCTATTTATTTCGTTCTCAAGTGACTTGTATTTCTGTATTCCTCAATTTGTCTGAGCATTTTTCTACCGCCTTCTTTTAACGATCAAGTGAAATATTTCTTCTGTTATCCATGGTTTTTGACAGCTTTCTTCCTTCTACCTACATTTTACTTTCCAGCATTTTTGATTGGCTCTTTGGAGATATCCGTTGCTCTTCAACTGAACTGCCTGCTCAGCTATTTCTTGTCGCAGTGTCTCTAGCGTCAGAGAACTTCAGTGTGCCTCCTCGTTCCTTTGTACTTCCGAATCCTATTTCCCTGCCCACTGGTTCCTCCTGACTAGTCCCCTAAACTTTGCGAGCTAACATCCTCAAGATGTTCCGGCTCACATGCGGTTCCTCTTCGTCGAAATGTCATAGCTCAAACTCGTCTAGGGGTTGAACTGCACGTGACGCATTACACGCCCTGCATTAGACACTTGTGACCCTTTGGTTAAATTGCCTGGCTGATGGAAAGTTTGGGAAATTTTGTGAAACATACAAAGTTAATGTAACATATAATAACAGTAATAATAATATCGGGAGCTGAATTAACGACCCATAAATGATGTAGGACACACAGTTGCTATTTGGTTAGGATAATATTTATTCACAAAGTAAACCAATTGCGAAAGTGGTCGTATTTAGTGTTACTGTTTCACTCGAGCGAATATTCATTTGACAGTGTTCGATCATTCACAATCTCGTGGAGAAACACAATACTCCAATTCGATATTCACACTAGGCGCGCTGCTGCTCACCGCTCACCGCTCAGAAAGTCCTGCTGTACCACACAACGCGAAGTTTTCTAACTCGTTTCACTTCCTAGCCGCCTAAAGACCGACCGTCCGCTTTCGCGCCTCCACCAGCACTGTCCCTCTGCCCGTCTCCGGCCGCGTCTCCCGCGCGCCGAACATCGTCGCTCAACTGACTAGCGCAGTTCACTTCCCTGAAGCTGTCCACCTGATTGCCTACAGCTTCTCCTACATTACTTTACATTTTAACGTATTTAAATAATCACAGCTTAACCACTTTCACGTTCTAAATAAAGTAGCATTAATATCCATTACATAATAATAATACTAAAGGGATTCAATTAGGGAGAAATCCAAACAAGATCACTGTGGACTGTTTAGCCTTCGCAGATGACATGGCATTGATTACAGATTCACTAGACAATGCCCAAGAAGAAATAAGAGAACTACAAAAACCAGCAGCCAAAGTAGGACTACAAATATCCTACGAAAAAACAAAGTTTATGTCAAACATCTGTGATGCTCCTCAAAATATTGCAGTTGACAACAACACAATACACAAAACAGATTCCTTTAAATACCTAGGAAAGTGGATTACATACAATGCCAAAGAAAAGATAGCTATAGAAACTAGAGTGCACAAAATGGAAACAGTGTTTCATATGACCAAAAACGTTTATAATAAAAAATCCTTGTCCTGGAACACGAAATTAAGACACTACCAAACAGTGGCCAGACCTGAAGCTCTCTACGTGGCAGAAACACTTAAACTAACTAGAAATAGAGATCTTGAGAAACTAGAGAAGGTCGAAAGAAGAATTTTAAGGAAAATACTGAGAGCTAAAAAAAACGATAATGCTGAATACAGGTTAAGACCAAACAGAGAGCTATATCTGAAAACGGAGAAACTAACTGATGTAATGAGAAAGAGGAGACTACAGTTTCTTGGACATATATTCAGAATGGACAACAACAGACTAACCAAGCAGATATTCACATTACTCAATAGCTACAAATCCAAGCCAGCATGGTTCATAGAGACTGAAAAGGACATTGAAAATGCTGGAGTTACAATAGACACAATAGAAAACAGAACACATTTCAGAAAGGCAGTTCAAAAGGCAGAATTTCGGGAGAGAAAGAAAATAACTAGACGAAAGTGGACTCAAGAAGAAAGGGAACAACACTCTAAAAGAATGAAGGAAATTTGGAAACTGAAGAAATCTAATACAATGAAGAGTAGCCAAAGTTGATTCATCGTACCCTCCAAACGGGTTATTCGAAAGAAAAAAAAATAATAAACGTTATATTCTTTTACATAAAAGCGATACGATTTCCTTCTTAACTTTGTATGTCACGGCCAGTAAACTTGCGCCAATGTGCCTTCTGATAAACAAATAAAGAACAAAAGTAACTATTATGCACTAAGCTTTACAACAAATATTCTATTACACAATGATTCAATAAGGTGTCACGCTGTCATCGTTCAATGTGTTTTCTGTGAAGGAAATGATCATCTGATGCTTAACTGAAAGTACTGATAATTTAAATTTACTAAATCTTTTAAAAGGATAAACTTACAGAGTTGATATTTACAATGTTTGTCACTGTAATGAAGCGCTTTTATATGAAATAAGATCGACCAAAGCGTTCAGATTTTAGCATCCACGTCTTTGTCACAAAACTTGTTAATTTCACTTTAACAGTAAATCCTAAACTATTACAGACATGATCAATGTTGTTGTTGTGGTCTTCAGTCCTGAGACTGGTTTGATGCAGCTCTCCATGCTACTCTATCCTGTGCAAGCTTTTTCATCTCCCAGTACCTACTGCAACCTACATCCTTCTGAATCTGCTTAGTGTATTCATCTCTTGGTCGCCCTCTACGATTTTTACCCTCCACGCTGCCCTCCAATACTAAATTGGTGATCCCTTGATGCCTCAGAACATGTCCTACCAACCGATCCCTTCTTCTGGTCAAGTTGTGCCACAAACTTCTCTTCTCCCCAATCCTATTCAATACTTCCTCATTAGTTATGTGATCTACCCATCTAATCTTCAGCATTCTTCTGTAGCACCACATTTCGAAAGCTTCTATTCTCTTCTTGTCCAAACTATTTATCGTCCATGTTTCACTTCCATACATGGCTACACTCCATACGAATACTTTCAGAAATGACTTCCTGACACTTAAATCAATACTGGATGTTAACAAATTTCTCTTCTTCAGAAACGCTTTCCTTGCCATTGCCAGCCTACATTTTATGTCCTCTCTACTTCGACCATCATCAGTTATTTTGCTCCCCAAATAGCAAAACTCCTTTACTACTTTAAGTGCCTCATTTCCTAATCTAATTCCCTCAGCATCACCCGACTTAATTAGACTACATTCCATTATCCTTGTTTTGCTTTTGTTGATGTTCATCTTATATCCTCCTTTCAAGACACTGTCCATTCCATTCAACTGCTCTTCCAAGTCCTTTGCTGTCTCTGACAGAATTACAATGTCATCGGCGAACCTCACAGTTTTTATTTCTTCTCCATGAATTTTAATACCTACTCCGAATTTTTCTTTTGTTTCCTTTACTGCTTGCTCAATATACAGATTGAACAACATCGGGGAGAGGCTACAACCCTGTCTTACTCCCTTCCCAACCACTGCTTCCCTTTCATGTCCCTGGACTCTTATAACTGCCATCTGCTTTCAGTACAAATTGTAAATAGCCTTTCGCTCCCTGTATTTTACCCCTGCCACCTTTAGAATTTGAAAGAGAGTATTCCAGTCAACGTTGTCAAAAGCTTTCTCTAAGTCTACAAATGCTAGAAACGTAGGTTTGCCTTTCCTTAATCTTTCTTCTAAGATAAGTCGTAAGGTCAGTATTGCCTCACGTGTTCCAGTGTTTCTACGGAATCCAAACTGATCTTCCCCGAGGTTGGCTTCTACTAGTTTTTCCATTCGTCTGTAAAGAATTCGTGTTAGTATTTTGCAGCTGTGACTTATTAAGCTGATAGTTCGGTAATTTTCACATCTGTCAACACCTGCTTTCTTTGGGATTGGAATTATTATATTCTTCTTGAAGTCTGAGGGTATTTCGCCTGTTTCATACATCTTGCTCACCAGATGGTAGAGTTTTGTCAGGACTGGCTCTCCCACGGCCGTCAGTAGTTCCAATGGAATATTGTCTACTCCGGGGGCCTTGTTTCGACTCAGGTCTTTCAGTGCTCTGTCAAACTCTTCACGCAGTATCATATCTCCCATTTTATCTTCATCTACATCCTCTTCCATTTCCATAATATTGTCCTCAAGTACATCGCCCTTGTATAGACCCTCTATATACTCCTTCCACCTTTTTGCTTTCCCTTCTTTGCTTAGAACTGGGTTTCCATCTGAGCTCTTGATATTCATACAAGTCGTTCTCTTATCTCCAAAAGTCTCTTTAATTTTCCTGTAGGCGGTATCTATCTTACCCCTAGTGAGATAGGCCTCTACATCCTTACATTTGTCCTCTAGCCATCCCTGCTTAGCCATTTTGCACTTCCTGTCGATCTCATTTTTGAGACGTTTGTATTCCTTTTTGCCTGTTTCACTTACTGCATTTTTATATTTTCTCCTTTCATCAATTAAATTCAATATTTCTTCTGTTACCCAAGGATTTCTACTAGCCCTCGTCTTTTTACCTACTTGATCCTCTGCTGCCTTCACTACTTCATCCCTCAAAGCTACCCATTCTTCTTCTACTGTATTTATTTCCCCCATTCCTGTCAATTGCTCCCTTATGCTCTCCCTGAATCTCTGTACAACCTCTGGTTCTTTTAGTTTATCCAGGTCCCATCTCCTTAAATTCCCACCTTTTTGCAGTTTCTTCAGTTTTAATCTACAGGTCATAACCAATAGATTGTGGTCAGAGTCCACATGATCAATATTCAAGTTTTATTGGGGTCATCATGAAAATTTAAGAAACAACGTAGATTAAAATTACTGTGGCTTCATTCCCCGAATTACTACAGAATTAAATAGCTTTCATAAATGTTTCCCTTTATGGCCAATCGTACGTCCGCCATATTTAACACTGCTACGCCTCCCTGGTCACAAACATCTCATACGGGGTTTCCCTACGGCGTACGTTCTCTTCTGTCTCACTCGCTCACTACAGCACTTAGCCTGGCCTCATTCAACAAAATAGACGCCTGTGGACGTTTCCCCATCTCGTGGCGAACCTGCGCTCTTTGTGGCACACGGTTCTCGACCACAGGATTCGTTTCACAGTTCCTGGAAGGCTGTCTCTTTCGGCAATATACTTAAATGAGAGCGAAATGCTCGTTAACTCACAACTTCAGCCTACTCTTCATCATTATCAAACTGTGACCTGAATCTATATCTGCTGCTGTGTACACCTTACACTTCAATATCTGATTTCGTAGTCACTGCCTGATGATGATGTAATGTTACTGAATACTTCTCGTACATCCGGCCTTTTCCAAGTAAACCTCTTCCTCTTGTGATTCTTAAACAGAGTATTTACTATTACTAACTAATATTTGTTGTAGAACTGAATTAATCTTTCTCCTCTCTACTTGCTGCTGCCAAACCCATGTTCTCCTGCAACCCTTTCTACTTCTTCTCCCCTACAACCGCTTTCCAGTCCCTGAACATCCTTTTACATACGGAATTCCCTGTTCAGTGTGACCATATGCTTTTGCTGTCTCTTCATTCTCTGCTTGCGTCATCGACACATATATATGTACTGTTACTTGCGGTGTTTGTTTTGCTGTTCATTCTGAGAGGACGATGCTATCTCTGAAGTGTTCATAGTAACTCACTCCCTGCTCTACCTTCCTATTCATAACGAATTCTACTCGTTATTCAATTTTCTGTTGCTGTTGATATCACCCTATGCTCATTTGACCAGAAACCTTTGCCTTATTTCCACTATCCTTTGCTGACAAACACTTCATGTAGACTGACTCCCTGCGTTTTCCCTTTCAGGTTTTCTAGCCTCCCTACCACGTTTAAATGTACGACATCAACGCACCAATTCGCAGGGTGTTATCCTTTCTTTAGTTAGTTACTCTTTTTCTAATGGTCATCTCCTCCTTGGCAGTCCCCTCCCGGAGTTCCGAATGAGGAACTACTCCGGGATCTTTTGCCAATGAAGAGATCATCATGCCATCTATATGTCTTTAGTGCGGTGGTTTCCGTTTCCTCCCGCATCCTCATGCCACTGATCATTGCTGATTCTTTCGCCATTTAAGGGCAGCTTCCCAGCCTGAGTGCAAGAGAGTGTCCTGAACGCCTGTCAGAACCTCCGCTCTCTTTTACAAGGCTCTTGGCAGAACGAGGGGGTCTTCGTACTCTGGAAGTTGTTGGCCGCCACTGCTGGTGACTTGTATTCAAAGTTTACGCAGTGTTGAGGTTGTTTGCAGATGACGCTGTCGTTTATCGACTAATAAACTCATCAGAAGATCAACAGATTTAGAAAAAATTTCTGAATGGTGCGAGAAGTGGCAGTAGACCCTAAATAACGAAAAGTGTGAGGTCATCCACACGAGTGCTAAAAGGAACTCGTTAAACTTCGGTTACACGAGAAATCAGTCTATTCTAAAAGCCGTAAATTCAATTAAATACCTAGGTATTACAATTACGAACAACTTAAATTGGAAGGAACACTTAGAAAATGTTGTGGGGAAGGCTAACCAAAGGCTGCGTTTTATTGGCAGGACACTTAGAAAATGTAACAGACCTACTAAGGAGACTGCCTACACTACGCTTGTCCGTCCTCTTTTAGAATACCGCTGCGCAGTGTGGGATCCTTCCCAGGTAGGACTGACGGAGTACATCGAAAAAGTTCAAAGATGGGGAGCACGTTTTGCATTATCGTGAAATATGGGAGAGAGTGTCACAGAAATGTACAGGATTTGGGCTGGAAATCATTAAAATAAAGGCTTTTTCGTTGCGATGGAATCTTCTCACGAAATTCCAGTTACTAACTTTCTCCTCCGAATGCGAAAATATTTTGTTGACACCGACCTACATAGGGCGAAAGGATCACCAAGCTAAAATAAGGCAAATCAGAGCTCGCACGGAAAGATACAGATGTTCATTCTTTTCGAGCGCTATACGAGATTGGAATAATAGAGAATTGTGAAGGTGGATCAATGAACCCTCTGCCACGCACTTAAATGTGATTTACAGAGTATCCATGTAGATGTAGATGAAGAAGTAGAGGAATATTGTGAAAAGGTTGAAGAAATTATAGATAAAGAAGAGAGCAACGCCTGCATAATCGTAATGGTGGATTCGATTGCAGTGATACAAGAAGAAGGGGGACTGGTAGAAAGTTTTTGAATGAAAAATAGGAACGACAGGAGGAAAAGCTACATAATTTCTGCAGAGAAATTCCTCTTGTGATTGGGAATACATCGTTTGAACATTACAGAAGATGAAGACATACATAATACTAAGGTTGAATGATGACAGATAGCAAAATCATATCAGAAATCAAATCAGGTACAAAAACTGCCTAAGTATTGCCAGAGGATACTCTCTACATTGTTCCACACGCAACCGCTACGGTCGCAGGTTCGAATCCTGCCTCGGGCATGGGTGTGTGTGATGTCCTTAGGTTAGTTAGCTTTAAGTAGTTCTAAGTTCTATGGGACTGATGACCACAGCAGTTAAGTCCCATAGTGCTCAGAGCCATTTTTTGTTCTACACAAACACTCGGGGTGGCAGACATGAAATTAGGTCGAAAAGAATGAGAGGATGAAAGCCGAGAGAAGAATTTGACATAGAAACATTAAAGGAAGAAGGTGAGGCTGCTGAGTTGAAAAATATCGTTTGTGTCATAATGGGATGGAGGGCCCAATGAAGACACTTCAATCGAGATATGGAAGAGAATGAGACAAGACCTTAAGGAATCTGCAGAATAAATTGCGGGTACGAGGAAGTTCGAAAGAATAAGGAAATAATGTGCAACAAAAGCAATGCAGTGTATGGTGGAAGAACGAAAGAAGTGAAAGACTGTAGAAACAGAGGAAGAGAAAAGAATGCACAGAAAGTTGGATAATAGACTAAGGGAAAACAGAACATGCAAGGAAGACATTGATGAAAGAGAGACGTAAATAAATAGAGAAAAGACATTGATGAAAGTGAGACATAAAGAAATAGAGAAACTAGAAAAGGAATGAAAATGTGGGATTATGTATATATTAGCTGCTGACCTAGTCTTTGAAGCAAAGAAAAGCAGGACAAGTATGATAATAGAAAGGAGTGATGTTAGAATGGTTCATAAAGCGGGAGAAGTGTTAGGGGGATGACAAGAATATGCAGAATGCCTATAAGACGTGATCAAAATCCTAACGATACTGAATTAACGGAAAGGACGAGTGTTATAGAAGAAAACAAAGGAAGCTGCATTTTGGAAGGAGAAGTAGAAAGAGCCTTTAGAGAGATGAAGAATCATAAAGTAAGACAAATTAGTCAACATAAAATTTTCTGGGTTAGGTACCGCGTCATAATGTAAAACCTACTGCTGCTATAGAAAAACCAAAGTTTCGGCCACAATTGCAGCGGCCTTCTTCTGGGTCTAACGAACTGCAATCGTGGCCGAAACGTTGGTTTTTCTATAGCAGCAGTAGGTTTTACATTATGACGCGGTACCTAACCCAGAAAACTTTTATGTCGACTGACTCTGGCCGCGGAAGCCTACGCAATTATAAAAGACACATTAAGTGATTACCAGCAGAGTTGTTTAATGGCCTTGGGAGTAGTGGTGTGAAACAGTTAATTTATCTATATAATACGATAGACGAAAAGCTGAATAGCTGGATGACTTTCTCTCAGCAGTAATGATACTGATTGAGAAGAAAAACAATGCCTGGAAATGTGATGGATTTTGAAATATAAGTTTTATTTCGCCAGCAGCTGAAGTTCTACTAAGGGCGATAAATAGAAGACTTCATGGACAACTAGAAACAAGTATTGCAGAGGAAGCGTATGGACTAAAAGAAGGAAAGATACAAGAGACGCATATGGACTGTTGAGAATTATGGGTGAGAGATACACTGGAAGACGAAGAGAAGTTTATACTGTTTTCATTGTCTTGAAGAAAGGCTTTGACTGAGTACAAAGGAATGAATTAATGGTTATTCTAAGGAAGAATGGAGTCTGCTGGAGGGAAAGAAGGCTTATTAAAAATCTAAACCCACAACAGAAAATGCGAGTACAGATTGGGACTAAGATGCCAAAGGAAAGCAAAGTTAGGGGGGCGGGGGTGTGAGACAAGGCTACTGTTTGTCCCTGGTGCCGATTAATATATATTTGGAGCATATTATTCAGAAGTGTTTGAAACGAAAAAGGGTACTGCAGGTTAGTGATTGGTGGACAAAATTCGACTTGTGGATGATACGGTGTTATTGGCAGAAAGCGAAGAAACTGAAATAATAAAAGAATTAAGTAAGACCTGTGAGGAATTTGGAAAGAGAATTAATAAGACAAATGTCTGGTGATAGGTGCAGGAAAATTAAGAATAACTATATAGTTAGAAACAGATCCTGTAAGTGCTTTCAAATATCTGGGAAGTATAACGACAGAAGTCATTGGAGGTGAAACCACGTATAGCAGTTATGTAGGAGGCATTTAATAAGAAGAGGATGCTTCTATGTGAGTGCCTGGACAGAGATCCGAGGAAGAGAATGGGGAAATGCAAAAGTGGCATTATACAGAACCGAGACATGCACATTGAGGAAAGAAAAGGAAAGAGGAACAGAAGTGTCTGACATGTGAATTTGGAGGAGGATGGAAGGGATGAAATTGGGTAGGCGAAGTGAGAATTAAGGGGGTGATGAGAAGAGTGAGAGATATCTGAAAGGTTATCAGGAAGAGGTAACAAAATTGGTTTGGACAGTGGATGACAAGAGTTTGCTTACTGATGGATGCTGTGGAAGGAAAAGGACATAGAAGATACCATATGCTGGATAGTGTAAGGAAAGAAAACAATTAGGAGGAAACGAAGGACAGCATGGAGGACTACTTGTAAAGAACTACCATAGCGCAGTCCATTGATGATGATGATTATTATTATTATTACCACTATTTCTTAAGACTGTAAGACTAATTACATAAACTAACAATAATTACCTTTTTCAGATATTAGCAATAATGTCACAGAATGTTGTCGACGTTACACCTTGGGAAACGAACTTATGTACATCAATAAACAAACTAACTGAGAGCACAAAGCCAGCTATGTAACTTCCAATTTCTGCCAGTTCATAAGTAAGGAGTCGAGCAGGCAAATGATTTAGAAACAATAAGTATAGCTGATACATTTAAACTTGGTTGATTTCAAAATTGTTTGTGTGGTATGGGTGAAATAGGTGTCGCTAGGGAGGCAAGCAGTGCGAGAAAGCATATTTTATAGCAAGGCTGTACCAGACTTGTAAATAGCTATCTTTCTTTTCTGAGAACCAGTTGTAAATAGGACTTGCGAAGCACTTATAATTTCTTCACCAGTATGTAAAGGAAAGCGAATCACACCTGTAAGTACGCTGTTTAGGTTTATATGTTGGTAACGCCACGTAGCGCTCTGTATGAAAATCACTGACTGTGCTGTGTGCAGTCTCTGGCTGGTTTTCATTGTAGGAATATTCGTTTGTGTAGTGTTGGACAGCTGGATGGGAACAGCGCGTAGCGTTGCACAGTTGGAGGTGAGCTGCCAGCAGTGGAGGATGTGGGGGGGGGGAGATGCCAGAGTTCTGAGATGTTAATACGAGAGGACGATCTGGACGTGTGTCCGCCAGAAAAAGGAAATTTGTAAGACTGGATGTCATGAAGTGATATATATATATATATATATATATATATATATATATATATATATATATATATATATATATATATATATATATATATATATATATATATATATATATATATATATATATATATATATATATATATATAGGCGTCCAGGTGGTTGGTAGAGGTAGCACCTTTGCTTGGGGTTGACTCAGTACTGGTCCTCACCACCCCAGGGATGAGCTGAGGAGGTATGCAAGACCTTTGCCTCTGAGGAAGCTACGTCCAAGACCGTCCGTGCGTGGTGAAGAGCCACATCCTACACGAGGTGACCCTGTTAACGCAGAACACGGCGGATCTATAGGAGAAAACCTTGAAAAAAAATCTCGCATTCCAAATCCTCAATGCGTCTGTACTCGAGTCGAGCGGCAGCGAGGTCAGCGTCTGTCCATCTAGTAGGTGCGGCTGTATTATATGCTCCAGGAACTGACAATCCCTGGTTCTAAACACCCAGTGGAAACACTGGACCAAAACTTACAAGCTATCATGATTCGTGAGAGTAATGACAGAATTACCCCAGGTGGTAACCAATCCACTCGTCGACAGACGACAACTGGGTTTTAGGATTCTGGGTAACCCGGGCCATCACGATCAGAGTTCTCAAGCAAACCTCGTCCCAAGGTTCCCATGTACATTGGTACGTTTAACATTCAGACCCTAATTCAACCTGGAAAAGTACACAACTTCGTAACAGAGCTAGACCAACAAAAAATTAAGATCTTAGCGTTACAAGAAACTAGATTCACGAATGAAAATACAATAGACTATGGAAACTATCGCATCTTCAAGAGCAAGACTGACAAACGAATTGCCAATGGTACGCCACTCCTGGGCATGGCATTTGCGGTGCACAGAAATATATTAGACTCAATTAGAGAGGTCTCTTCCATAAATAATCGCCTCATGACCATGCGTATCCAGTGAGCCAACAAGAAATACGCATTGATAAATGTTAATGCACCCACAAACATAGACAACAGAAAACGCCAACTACAAACTGAAAAATTCTGGACTAAACTTGAAGATGTCATGGCCAAAATTCCCCGGGATGATATCAAAATCTTAATGGGAGATTTCAATGCACAAATTGGCAGAGAGAAAGAACATCAAAAAACTGTAGGAAAATATCCAGCACACAGATTCACCAACAGAAACGGACTGAGATTTATTGAACTATGCCAACAAAATAATCTAAAAATAATGTCTACACCTTTGAGAAAAAAAACTAGAAAACAAAAGACTGGAGGTCCCCCATACAAGAGATCGGCGAATATCAGATTGACCACATTGCCATCTCCTATTTCGTACAGAAAGAGATCCATGATGTCCAAATCCGCAGAGGGGCGAACATTGACTCAGACCACTACTTAACACGCATTAAAGTGAAATTCAACCCAAAAAAATTCTATCCGAAGAAAACACACATGATGAAATTTGACACACGAACAATCAAAGAAACCAATCTGAAGGAGGAGTGGGAAAAGGAACCAGCTGACTCTTGGGAAAAATTTCGAACAAAAATTACAAAGAAGGCAAAAGAACTGATCCCATTGAAAAAGAACACAAAACACCCCTGGTGGGACTCTGGATGTGAAAAAGCGCTGGAAGAAAGAAAGAAAGCCTTTCTGAAGTATAACAGTAAAAAATCCCCAGAAAATCTAGATCACTTCCACAACACCAGAAGACAAGTGGCAAAAACAATCAGACAAGTCAAGAGGAAGTACCTCAAGGAACAGTGTGAGTCTATTGAAGAAAATTTCCGTAACTATAATGTACGAGACTTCTATAAGATCTTTGCTGGGAGAATCAATGGATACGGCTCACGAAATCTATGTTTCAGAAAACCAGATGGAAAACTAGCGCTCACAAATCGGGAAAATTGTGAGGAGCTGGCAAGAAACTTTTCCGGACTCCTCAATTGCCCTGAACCTTCTTCAAGATTCCCTCAAGAAACTGCTATCTACACAAATCCAGAATCCCCACCACCTACACTAGAGGAGATCCAAAGACATATTCATAGACTGGAAAACAACAAGGCATCCGGAGAAGATAACATCACTGCAGAACTACTTAAAAATCTTGGACCAAATTCCCTCAAAGAACTCACTCAAATCATCACAGACATTTGGCAGACAGGAAAACTACCAGAAGATTGGAAATGCGCCCTAATTCATCCACTGCATAAAAAGGGAGACATGGCAGATATAAACAACTATCGAGGAATCTCCCTTCTCCAAGTCACTTATAAAATCCTCTCAGCTTGTCTTCTTCAACGAACACAAGAACAACTCGAACACAGTATTGGTGAATACCAAGCTGGCTTTCGCCCTCACCGATCCTGTGCAGAACAAATTTTCAATTTGAAGACGACACTAAAACACAAAGCAGTCAGAAACAGTCCGATCATTTGTTCCTTTGTTGATTTCGCAAAGGCTTATGATTCAATCGATAGGCAATCTCTCTTTATTATCCTTGAGGAGCTAGGACTCGATCCGAAAACCCTAAACCTTATCGAAGAAACGCTCACAAACACAACTTCTAAGATAAAATTCCTGGGTGAAATATCAGAGCCCTTGCTGATCAAAACCGGCGTCAGACAAGGTGACGGCTTGTCTCCACTCCTCTTCAACCTTGTCTTAGACAAAGTCATCCGAGAATGGGAAAAAGAACTGAAAAATCAAAATTACTGGAAGTCTATACAACTAGGAAGATCTAAAGATGGTATTAAAATTTCATGCTTGGCATTTGCAGATGACGTGGCCATTCTAGCAGAAAACGAGACCACAGCAATTAAACAGATAGATATTCTCAAAGAATGCGCTGAAAAAGTTGGGCTACAAATTTCCTTCCAAAAAACCAAATTCATCTGCTCAAAATTTGAAACTGAAAAACTGACTACGAAATATGGACAAATTGAGAGAGTTCCATTCTTTAAATACTTAGGCGAGGTCCTAGAACCCACAGGGGGAGAGAAAACTGCACAAAAAGTTCGACTGTAAAAACTGAAAAGAGCATACTGGAAAACCCACAACATCTACAATAAAAAGTGTCTCTCCATTCACTCAAAAATACGACACTACAATACAGTAATCAAGCCCGAAGCACTATATGCCAGCGAAACACTCACACTCCATAGAAAAGGCGACCTGGAAGGCATCCTGAAAGAGGAACGCAAAATTATCAGAAAGATTCTTGGCCCAAAAAGAACGGAAGATGGATACAGGTTACAGTCTCGGAAAACTACAGAAAAGTTAACTAACCTCGCCGCAGACATCCGGAAAAGAAGACTAAAATTTTACGGTCATATCCACAGACTCCCAACACCCAGACTCTCCCACAAAATTTTAATATACATTGAAAAATTGAAAACCATACCCTGGATACAAGAAACCAAAACAGATCTAGCAAATGCACAAATAAATTCTTCAGAAGTTATAAACAGAAATGTATACAGGCAAAAAATCAATAGTTGGAAAGTACAACCCGAGAATGAAGTTTGCAAGAGACAGGGGACAAAATGGACAGAGGAAAGAAAGAGAATTCATGGGGAAAGAATGAGAGAAGTTTGGAGAATTAAAAAGTTGAATCGGAAAAGCTTTGCGTGATCCGTATGGGTCCAATCGCACATAATAATAATTATATATATATATATATATATATATATATATATATATATATATATATATATATATATATAATGACTTTTAAACATTAAGTAAATACATTGTTTGTTCTCTATCAAAACCTTTCATTTGCTAACTATGCCTATCAGTAGTTACTGCCTTCCGTAGTTAGAATCTTTTATTTAGCTGGCAGTATTGGCGCTTGCTGTATTGCAGTACTTCGAGCAACGAAGATTTTTGTGACGTAAGTGATTCATGAAAGGTTGTAATGTTGTCGCATTAATTTGAGGTGTAAGCAGTGCTGATAGACAATAAAAGTGGGTTAAAAGCTGTGAGCTGTCTGGGGAAGTTAACCTTGCATTACTGAGCAACTGTTTCACCAGGTATCCAGTCTAGCTTACCAAATTCCCAACCAGACGAACATTAATTATAATCTTTTAATAGTCATACGACAACCGGTGATATATATATATATATATATATATATATATATATATATATATATATATATATATAAAAGAGAATTTAAATAAAAAGAAATAAATCAGTTTATATTTGGACATTTATTTTAACATTTATCACTGAAATTTCAGCATATTAAACTTGATTCATAACTAAACTGGTGCCTTATTTAGGAGTGTGAAAATGTGAGTTTGTAATCTTACAGAACACATCAAATATGGAGCCAAGATTGGGAGACTGCATATAACACTGCATTCATAAAATAACACACGAAGAATGTGGAAACATACGCAAGATGAAATTAACCACAACCAACTGATTCAATTTTCACCCAAAGAAGTTACGTTTGTAGCGCAATCCTGTCCGTCATGAATACACTGGTATACTAAATTCATACTAACTCTCTGTGAAATCTTCCCAAAAAGAATAGCTGAAGGCTACTTTGATGCTTACACCACATGCTTCACGTGGTCAACTTGGTTTACACAAAGAGTGTAACTCCATAATAATTTTGATAATTAAAATAAATTAGATCGAAAAGCAATTTACAAAAGAAAAACCTCAAACTGGTTACTACCGTCTTACTATTAACCTGATGGGTCAAACAATTATATAAGCACGTGGTGCTGGTCTCGCAAAGTACACCCCACATGGGTTGAACATAAAGAAAAGTTGCTATATTGAAAAATATTGTCAAGACGAGACGTTATAATCTCACGCACATTCGCATTTAAGATTGATGATCTTAGTTGGAGTTACTGATCAACATGTGGTTCCACTTTACTCACAAAGTAGTGACAAAGCAACTACTGGAAGATATTCCGATCTTCACACCCGAAATACACTGCATTGGAATTTAAGATAACATTAGATATTTTAGAGCTAAACCTGAAATAAAGGTGATTAAATTTTCAGTTAGGCTGAACTTAAGAAATCCATTGTCCTACGGACTTAGCAGATACGCGCTTAGCTGGAGATCTTACCACTTCAGACGCTCGCCGCAGACAGACTGACCTGGGCCCCTACCGAGCGTGCTTAACAGATACAAACGGAAGTGACCAGAGAGGCAGCTTCCTATACCAACATGACAAGGGACGGACAGGACCACACTAAGACTAGAAACCTCTCTGCTTTTAGAAAGCGTAGCTACCTGTTCTGACGTTGGTCCTACTGTTCTCTAGCAGACAGGCTTGTCTGCTACCATCAAGCATGCAACTAGAAATACATTTGCTCATTCATTCTTTCACACAGAAGGGAAGGGGGATGACAGTATCTTATCATATACAGTATATAAAAGAAAGCGGAGATAGGCTCTGTATGAGACTGTGTGGCATGAATTTCATATAAACTGTGTTTTAAAGTGTTGTAGTGTGACAGATCGTTCTTGTTTATGTGTAAAAGTAACACGTTTCACTGCTCAGTCTCCTCCCAGATAGTCAGAAACACCACAGTAAATTTAGAAGTGGAATGTGTGCCGTAAATGACAACAGATTTAAGAAATTAACTCGAAAGGAATCCAACAGAGACCTTTCAAGGTTTAGGTTATTGTTAGTCAGGGCCATTCTTTTGTAGGATTTATTGAATGTCAGATTGCGTTGCGCAAAAGAAAAATATTGTGTGTTAGTTTAGTATTGATCAGAATAAGTAAAAGAAATGTCTGAGTACGTTCAGTTTTGCTGAGCTGCTTGAAAATCAAATAACGTAAGAGGTTTATCAGCACAGTCATTTATAATTTTCCAACGGGGACGTTTCACACGAAGCGAAACCGCAGGCTAGACAAAATGATATGACCTGCATAACGGAAGTTTCTTGTTTTCACTTAGTATTAGGTTGTTTTCTTAATGCATATACGAGAAGGCGTAATAATGGATGAAGACTCTAGACTGGAAATACAAAAGAAAAAAAAAAAATGGCTCTGAGCACTATGGGACTCAACTTCTGAGGTCATTAGTCCCCTAGAACTTAGAACTTGTTAAACCTAACTAACCTAAGGGCATCAACATCCATGCCCGAGGCAGGATTCGAACCTGCGACCGTTGCTATCCCGCGACTCCAGACTGCAGTGCCTAGAACCACACGGCCACTTCGGCCGGCCTGTAAATACAGGGAGTAGGTACTAGTGTGGAGGTTGAGTGATGACTTTGGTATCTCACGCGAAGATTCTGTCCCTACGAATATGAAGGAATAGTCCAGTACAAAGTACGATTTTAATATGTCCAGAATTTTATTCTGTCTCAATATTATAGAACTGTTAAGCTTCGTAATACATCGCTTCCATCATTTAGGCCTTTGTTGACCCGTGTACCACGAAGAATTTGTTGATACGTTTCCATGAGTTCCAAGATGTCGGATGTTAACAACTTGTATGTAACCTATTATCAGGTGCAGAAAAAGGTATTTTTGAAGTGCTCCGCAGCGTGCGATATTTCTGCTGTATCAAAACAAACGAAGTATTGATATTCCGCAGCCAGAAGGCAGCGCGAACGACACGGCGCTGAAACGCGCGCAGCTCCGTATCCGCGCGCGGCCCGCCGGCTGTATTAAATTCATTGTGATTTATGCAAGCGGAAGCGTCTGCGCGTGCGCGCTCGCCGGGGACAATAAACCTTTATTAGGCGCGGTTATTAGCAGAGAGAGCGCGCAGCAGCGCCGAGCGGCGGGCAGCAGGCTGGCTCGATTTGAAATGCGGACGCTGCGCGGCCGTTGGCGCTGCCGTCGCATCTGCGTCCGCTTCAATCTGCCGGGCCGCGCGGCGCGCCAAATGAAAAGTAACGGCCGGTCGGCCGCGCGGCGCGCCATTAAGGAAGCCTGTTTTTGCAGGGCGGCGGCGCCAATTAACCGGAGCATTTCGCGGATCATACTGCAGGGATGCGTTTATTAGGCGAGCTGCCGACTGCCGTGGCTCGGTGGCCGGGCGCAATGGCGGCCGCCGCCGGAATTACCTCTGCGCGGAGGGTTATCGGTTACATGACGGCTCGTCCCTCCCTCCTTCCATCCCCTTTTCTCTCTCTCTCTCTCTCTCTCTCTCTCTCTCTCTCTGTCTGTGTCCACGTCCCTCGTTTTTCGTCATATCCTGTATCGACTGGGAGGCGGCGTAATTTAAAAATGGTGTTCAAAATGAGCAAGGTGAATGCAACGGGAATTTTCCCTCTGTCAGTGAATGCCAGTCATGATGACTTTACATTTCCTTCTTCACAGTGCACACTTAAGTCTTATGGGGGATAGGACGTCAAACGGACCGACTTGGAGCAGGAGAGGCATCACAGGACATTTTAATTTCCAGTGTCTATACTTTTACAGATAAATTCATAAAACTTTTTCAGCATCACCACGAAGGATTCAGGTTTCACACTCATAGCAGTGGAAGTTCGAAAACATAACGAAGTAATTTTTTTTTTTTTAGATGTGAAATTTCCTAATTTTTTCGACTTACTAATGGCTGCATTTGTTGCTATAGGTACACTTTTCTTCGTAAGTTAGAGAGATTCTTTGATGAATTTTGCACACCATAGATACCATACTTACACGTGTACGAAACTCTACAATTTATTTAGTTTATGAAAAAACGAATGATCTGTCGTATTTTAAACTTCATGCATAGAAAAAACACAAATTTTGTAGTTAATTACCTCAATTTTTACCACAGTTTTTAATAGATTTGGAAAATTCTAGAGTTTCACAGACCTTTAAGTATGGTTCGCATGCTGTGCAAAATTCATCGAACCATCTCTCTTACTTATGAAGAAAAATGTACCTATAGCTACAAATGCTGCCATTAGTAAGTGGAAAAAATGATGAAATTTCACATGTAAAAAAAAAATTACTTCGTTATGTTTTGGAACTTTCGCTGCTATGAGTGTGAATTCTGAATCCTTCCTGGTCATGGTGACAAACTTTTATGAATTTATTTGTAAAAGTATAGACAGTGGGGATTAAAATGTCCTGTGGTGCCTCTCCTGCTCCAAGTCGGCCCGTTTGACGTCCTACCCCCCCCCCCCCCCCCTCCGCCCATTAAAGAAAGGCGAGCAATGCAGGTTTTTGGCATAGGGGGAGGAGCGCCGTGGAGTCACACTACGCAACACAATTAAAGTGCTACTTTCTCCTTTTTCGAAACTTCCTACTGAAACGTACTAGTTTGAAATTTGACTCAAAGGTATCTCCTCTGTAACGGTGCGAACGTGTGGCGCCCTGCGTCGTCACCATAGGGCTCGAACGCGCTTCGAAGAACAGGGTGTCGACACATCTGAAAAAAAAAGGCCACAGTTCGTGTGTCGCGTAATGTGTGTTAATGTTGTCACACTCACACCAAACTTCACCACATCGTTACCGTGGAGGTATAACGGGATACGGAGGTCGTGACACTCCCTCTTACCCACATTTCAGCTCTTCTCTTGACGCATCTGCGTTGGAGATCAGATCGGCGACACAAAGACTTAAAATTAGGAAAGCATTTTAGACACACCGCCGAAAGAATCGACACGAAAAGGGCTCAAAGGGCGGCGTAAAGTGTATCTGTGAAACCACGTCTTTAATTCTGACTTAGTTTCAATCCTTTTCCAACAACATTGTAGGGTTGTATTCTCACTGAATGTGATCGCATCCCTTTAGAGTACAGCGCAACTCCAATTTTTACTATCGTCGACAGGATGGAAGCACTAGCGTCCTTTCAAACCCACTGGACGAAGTCTAAAGGCACGATACGCGGTGACTGTGTTATTTCGCATTCTATGCAAAGTTCCTACGGACATGCATGCATCTGCACAGGAAAAACCATCGCCGGCCGTTGTGACCGAGCGGTTCTAGGCGCTTTAGTCCGGAACCGCGCTGCTGCAGGTTCGAATCCTGCCTCGGGCATGCATGTGTCTGATGTCCTTAGGTTAGTTAGGTTTAAGCAGTTCTAGGTCTAGGGGACTGATGACATCAGATGTTAAGTCCGATAGTGCTTAGAGCCATTTGAACCATTTGAAAGAGCATCCCGGATATTACACCGTCATGAAATACATGAAATGTATTCGCAACTGCGAATGTGGACAACTTTCAGCTCTTTAATGCAATCACGACAACGAAAATTTGTGCCAGCTCGGTACTCCAACCCGGATTTCCCGCATACAGCGTGTGGTCGTCTTACTGTTTCACTATGTGTGCACGAGTAACAGCTATATCCAAACTTCTTTGTGTCTTCAACAATGCATGTCCGAAGGAACTTTGCATCGTGTTAGGAATTCACAGGCACTAGAATATCGTATTTATCCGTGGACACACAGGAAGCGAATTTCAAGCACACACATAAAAAAATTTTTTTGCATTACCCCTGTTCCCAGAACTCCTGAAGATAGACGTTGACTGCGGATATTGTATCACAGACTACACAGTCACTTTGACAGTTCAGAGTTGTCACCAAACCCGTCCAAATATGTAAACAATCGTGCATGAGCACCGCGTATTAGACGGAGGGGGTTCGACAGCCCATCAGTTCCAGTCATTCCATCAGCAAGGAGGTAAACGGCTCTTGTTTTCCGTAGTTCAACCATGCCTAGACGGTCAATACCGCGGTTCCACCGAGTCCGCATCATTACTTTGTGCCAGGGAGGACTCTGAACAAGCGAAGTGTCCAGGCGTCTCGGAGTGAACCAAAGCGATGTTGTTCGGACATGGAGGAGGTACAGAGAAACGGGAACTGTCAATGACATGCCTCGCTCAGCCCGCCTAAGGGCTACTGCTGTAGTGGATGACCGCTTGCTACGGATTATGACTCGGAGGAACCCTGATAACAACGCCATCGTGTTGAATAATGCTTTTCGTGCAGCCGCAGAACGTCGTTTTACGACTCAAACTGTGCGCAATAGGCTGCATGATGCGCAACTTCACTGCCGACGTCCATATTTGAAACCACGACATGATGCAGCGTGATAAAAATGGGCCCAACAACATGCCGAATGGACCACTCAGGATTGCCCTCACGTTGTCTTCATCGATGGGTGTCACAAATGCCTTGAACCAGACAATCGTCGGAGACGTGTTTCGAGGCAAGTCAGTCATGCTGAAGGCCTTAGGCACACTGTCCAGCGAGTGCAGCAAGGTGGAGGTTCCCTGCTGTTTTGGAGTGCCATTATATGTGGCCGACGTACGCCGCTGGTGGTCATGGAAGGCGCCGTAACGACTGTACAATACGTCAATGCCATCCTCCGATCGATAGTGCAACCATATCGGCAGCATACTGGTGAAGCGTTCGTCTTCATGGACAACAATTCACGCCCTCATCGTGCACATCTTGTGAATGACTTCCTTCGGGATAACGACATCGCTCGACTAGCATGTTCTCCACATATGAACCCTATCGAACATGCCTGGAATAAATTGAAAAGGGCTGTTTATGGACTACGTGACCCACCATCCACTGTGAGGGATCTACGCCGAATCGCCGTTGAGGAGTGGGACAATCTGGACCATCATTGCCTTGATGAACTTGTGGATAGCATGCCACGACGAATACAGGAATGCAGCAATGCAAGAGGACGTGCTACTGGGTATTAGAGGTCCCGGTGTCTAGAGCAATCTGGACCAACACCTCTGAAGGTCTTCCTGTATAGTGGTACAACATGCAGTGTGTGGTTTTCATGATCAATAAAAAGGGCGGAAATGTTGTTTATGCTGATCTCTACTCCAATTTTCTGTACAGGTTCCGTAACTCTCGAAACAGAGGTGATGCAAAACTTTTTTTGATGTGTGCAAAATATCTCCCCTGTACGGGAAGTATACGTAATGGATGTACGAGTGCAAGATGTAGGCAAATGGTTGACGACATATCGAAGTTTGTGTCTGGCTGTAATTCGTGCACGGGTAGTGAAATCGTGAGGCGACGGCAAGTAGGAAATCCGAGCTCAAGTCACGGTCTGGCGCAAATTTCCACTGTCGTCATTCTATTGTACAGCTGGTGACTGTCCATATTCGCAATTGGGAATACATTTAATATAAAAGGTGACTCGACCTGTGGGAAGGGGCGGGATTGGGGGGGGGGGGGGGGGGGGGAAGGGAGAGGGGGGAAGCGACACCTACACATGCGTGAATAAAGCGGCGAAGGGTTCCCTGAGACTCCCAGTTCCGGAGAATCATCTGTGGCTCCCACCCATCTTTAAAAGAATGGTTTTGAACGATCTCTAAAGGTTCCAGTCAGTATACGAGAGAAAAATTGCTGTCACTCTGCACTCCAAAAAGGTACTAGCACGTGCAGTGGAGATGTAATTGCACAGTGTTCTTAGAGAGGAACTGAAACGTCATCGGCTCTAACGGTTGTGAAGAACGTCCTCCTCTTGCTCATCGCACTGCGAATTGTCGCCGGCCGCGGTGGTCTAGCGGTTCTAGGCGCGCAGTCCGGAACAGCGGCACTGCTACGGTCGCAGGTTCGAATCCTGCCTCGGGCATGGAAGTGTGTGTTGTCCTTAGGTTAGTTAGGTTTAAGTAGTTCTAAGTTCTAGGGGACTGATGACCACAGATGTTAAGTCCCATAGTGGTCAGAGCCATGTGAACCTGCGAATTGTCGTTTTCGACCGCAGAATGCGTGGGAATCAACGCCACGAGGAAAGTGGTGCTTTCTAAGTTCTAGGGGACTGATGACCACAGATGTTAAGTCCCATAGTGGTCAGAGCCATGTGAACCTGCGAATTGTCGTTTTCGACCGCAGAATGCGTGGGAATCAACGCCACGAGGAAAGTGGTGCTTTCACTGACGACCTTAGTGCTACTGCCTGAAGCCTCTTCGTGGCGATTGTGAGCGATTGTTTGTCTGGAACCCCTTCCACGGACACCCAAACGAAAACCGCGTGATTTCAGCGGAGGGTGTCGCCGTTATGTTCTCTCGCTTAGGGCCACTGGAGACCCGTCAACTAACTACAAGGCATTTCTGGAAGCGTCCCAGGCAGCCCAAAAGCGTTTTGTTCTTTCTCTGGCCAGCTGTCTTCTCTCTTATGTCCAGCCGCTGTTCCGCTTTTGTTAATCATGGGGGCCCTTAAACCTGTCGGTCCCTGATCTATACTTTTGTACGGGTAGAGGTGCCACCCAGTTCAACGATCTTGAGGTCCTTCCTTGCTCCGCTGAACCATTTATCACAAACTTTGTGTCTATTATCCACTAAAATAATAAAAAACTGCTTGGTCAGTCGGATTGCTTCCCAAGTGAACAGGTGTTCACAGGAGTTCAGTCTGCGTTTCCGCACTGATTCCACCAGCCATTCGCAATCCCGGTACAACATTTCTCCTCTTCGATGCCAGAACCAACCGTTTTTTATTATAGAGCCCATTATTTTCAAACCTATCTAACTTCTTGACTTCACTCACTTAACTCTTTTCTGTTATTCTGAGGGTACAGACGTTGGCTTTTGATCAATGTGTTATAGTGTCTGCGTTTAGCTTTTCTTGAAACTGGTATCTTCTCTCGCCTGCCGTTCGTCTTCGTTTCCGCTACTTTTTATCTGCACTATGTTCACTATTTCACCGCACCCTCGTGTCAGGTGATTAGGTGCTGTCTGGATGTTGGTTACGAACTTTTTTTTCTCGAAAGAAATCGGGATGCCAGCTTTTTTATGGGTGCTCCTTCTTGGTGTTTAACTGTTCCACAGTTATCTCTGGTTTTCTTTATACGTTCGGCAGGTCATTGGCGAGGGCACGCCAATGGACTCTAACTTCGTCTTTTATCCTCTATGTAAACTTTCCTCGGTACCCGTTTCCCGGCTAATTATTTTTTCCATTCTCGGATGAACTGCTCACACGTAACTGAAGATAACTGGGGGCAGTGTATGATCCTGTCTAACTCCGCTTTTAATTAAAAACTTTTTTGAGAGTTCTCCCCCGAATTTTGTGTTTCTGTGTGTCTGTGTTACAGTTTGCTTGATAATTTCCACTGTTTTAGAGTCCACTCCATATTCGACCTAGATGTGAATCACTACTGTCCGATCAACTGAATCACGGGCTGTCTTCATGTCGAGAAAGACGACTACCACATCCTTGAATTATAAACCATATAATTTTAGAGAAGCTATTTTCCAACATTGTTTCGAGGCTCCAAATCTGCTCGACTTATGACCTCCCTTTCTTGAACCCACCTTGCCAATCTCCAAACTGATGGTCTACATGCTCAGCCAGCCCGGAGTGTAGTACTTCGGAGAGTATCTTGTACGAGTGAAATGTCACGATAACTTTTGACGTCAGTTCTGTCACCCATTTTGTATAGAGTATGAATGTGTGCTGTTTTCCATTCGTCAAGTGTTACTCCCGTTTTCCAGCTCTATTCCCTCTCTCGACTGACGGCATTGACGGTACTTTCCCATCCACTTTTCAAAAGATCCTATGTGGTCAAGTCGCCCCCGACGATTTCGTTACTCTTCAGTTCCGCTACAAGCTTAGAAAGTTCGTCGGGAGTAGGAGGAGTTGAACTGTTGTTTCTTTCCTCTGGAATTATCCTCGCACATTTTTCACAGTCAAGCAGAGTCGCGCATAACTCTGCTAGGATCGCACAAGTTTCCTTCATCGTTTACTGCCAGATTCCCATCGTCTTTTTTGATTGCTGCTTGAAGGTCCTCTTAAAGTTCCTCCTGTTGTTTCTTCGGAGCTATGACTCCATGTTCTCCAGCTCTTCTACTATGTCTTCGGCTCTTTTGGTATTATGGAGGATTTTTGTCCTCCGCCTCCGCATTTGTTTGCACTCTGAGAGCTCATCCTGTGATTTGTTAGCGTGTCATGTTTTATGGGCTATCGCCCTTTCATCGGCTGCCTTGTCATAGTTTTCAGTCCACCGTGGGTGTTTATACCTCCTTTATAAGGGTGCTACTTCATTTCAACATTTGCCATATTTTTTTCGGATATCATTTGAGGTGTGTGTTTTTCTTTGCTGTTATAGGTCTTGAATATTAGTTTTGTTTAGGTTTAGCCTTTCGCAGTCGATCTTCATAACTGTAATTTGAGAGTGTTTTTTCTTAGTTAATGAAAGAAGTCTAGTACGTACGCGGGTCAGGAAGTGATCTGAGTCAAGAATTCCTCCTTTCCTGACATTTAAATTCATGATTTCAGACGCGCGGGATTAGCCGAGCGGTCTAAGGGCGCTGCAGTCATGGACTGTGCGGCTGGTCCCGGCGGAGGTTCGAGTCCTCCCTCGGGCATGGGTGTGTTTGTTTGTCCTTAGGATAATTTAGGTTAAGTTGTGTGTAAGCTTAGGGACTGATGACCTTAGCAGTTGAGTCTAATAAGATTTCACACACACTTTTTTTCATGATTTCACTAATACTCTGTTTCGATATTACAAAACGGCCTATCTGAAACTGACCAAGATGTTCCCTTGGGTAGCACCATGTTTTCTTTTTCCTGTGATGTCTTTCAGAAAGAATAGACATAAGGTTATTATTAAAGGCGTCACACATGCCAATAAGTCATCTGCCCTTTTTATAAGAGTTAATCGCATTTAATAGCTGTAAAAAGATATAATTTGAGTATTATAATGGAAGCACTATTTCTAGACGAATAAAACTGCTCCTTAAGATGAATGACGTCTAGTAATTATACATACATTGTGCGATATATAATAAGAAAAGCCCACATCTCGTGGTCGTGCGGTAGCGTTCTCGCTTCCCACGCCCGGGTTCCCGGGTTCGATTCCCGGCGGGGTCAGGAATTTTCTCTGCCTCGTGATGGCTGGGTGTTGTGTGCTGTCCTTAGGTTAGTTAGGTTTAAGTAGTTCTAAATTCTAGGGGACTGATGACCATAGATGTTAAGTCCCATAGTATTCAGAGCCATTTTATAATAAGAAAAGATGAGAACTTCATTCACCAACCTACTTGGCTTTCACAGATTTTAAAAAAGATTTTGACAGGGTGGACAAACAAAGCTACGTTCACCAAGATCAAAACATGAGCGAGTTAGACCAGACAGTGATATTATAGTAGATAAATTCTGGGGGCATTGGCTAACTTTTGGCGAAATAGCTCACGAACGGAGTGAATTAGCTACTGAACCTAAAGGTGAGCCAATAACTCCAGAACATATCTACTCCTACAGTTCAAGAGGAATGGACATCTGTAAAATGGGCCATCACAGATGTTGGAAAGAAAACATAGGTATAAAGAAGGTAATTGCGAAGAAACCATGGATGCTAGAAGAAATGCTTCAGTTGATCGATGAAAGGAGGAAGTACAAAAATGTTGCGGGAAACTCAAGAATACAGAACTACAAGTCGCTGAGGAATGAAATAAATAGGAACCGTAGGGAAGCTAAGACGAAATGGTTGCCCGAAAAATGTGAAGAATTCGAAGAGAAAATGACTGTCGGAAGGACAGACTCTTCACACAGGAAAGTCAAAAAACCTTCTGTGACATTAAAGAAAAAGGTGGTAACGTTAAGAGTGCAACAGGAATTCCGCTGTTAAACGCAGAGGAGAGAGTGGTTACGTGGAAAAAATACATTGAAAGCCTCTATAGGGGGGAAGATTTGTCTGATGTGACAGAAAAAGAAACAGGAGTCGATTTAGAAGAGATGGGGGATCCAGTATTAGAATCAGATTTTAAAAGAGCTTTGGAGGATGTAAAATCAAATAAGAAAAAGGGATAGATAACATTCCATCAGAATTTCTAAAATCATTGTGGGAAGTACTTACAAAACGACTGTTCACGTTGGTGTGTAGAATGTGTGAGACTGGCGATATACCATCTGACTTTCGGAAAAATATCATCCACACAATTCCGAAGATTGCAAGAGCTGACAAGTGCGAGAATTATCGCACCATCAGCTTAACAGCTCCCGCATCCGAGTTGCTGTTAAGTATAATATACAGAAAAATGTATAAGAAATTGAGAATGTGCTAGACGATGATCGGTTCGGCATTAGAAAAGGTAAAGGCACGGGAGAGGCAAATATGACGTTGCGGTTGATAATGGAAGCCAGACTAAAGAAAAATCAGGACACTTTCATAGGATTTGTCGACCTGGAAAAAGCGTCCGACAATATAAAATGGTGCAAGATGTTCAAAATTCTGAGAAAAATAGGGGTATGCTGTAGGGAGGGACGGGTAATATGCCGTAGAATATGTGCAAGAGCCAAGAGGAAATAGTAAGAGTGGACGACCAAGAACGAAGCATTAGGATTAAAAAGGGTATGAGACAGCGATGTAGTCTTTCGCTCGTACTGTTCAATCTGCTCACAGAAGAAGCAATGACGGAAATAAAAGAAAGTTTCAGAAGTGGAATTAAAAAGCAAGGTGAAAGGATATCAGTGATTCGTTTGGCTGATGACATTGCTATCCTGAGTGAAAAGAAGAAGAATAACATGATCCTCTGAATGCAATGAAAAAAATCTAACGAGCACAGTATATGGACTGAGAGTTAATCGAAGAAAGAGGAAAGTAATGAGAAGTAGAAAAAATGAAAACAGTGAGAAACTTAACGTCAGGATGATGGTCACGATGTAGATGAAGTTAAGGAATTCAGCTCCCTAACTAATGACGGACGGAGCAAGAGGAACATCAATAGCAGACAAACAATGGCAAAAAGGGCGTTCCTGACCAATCGAAGTCTACTTGTATCAAACATAGGTCTTAATTTGAGGAATAAATTTCTGTGAATGTACATCTGAAGTACAACATTCTCTGTTAGTGAAACATGGACTGCAGGAAAAGCGGAAGAGAATCGAAGCATTTGAGATGTGGTGCTAAAGACGATTGTTAAAAATTAGGTAGACGTAAGGTAAGGAATGAGTAGGTTCTGCGCATAATCGGAGAGGAATGGAATATGTGGTAGACACTGAAAAGGAGAAGGGGCAGGATGATAAGACATCTGTTAAGACATCGCGGAATGACTTTCATGGTACTAGAGAGAACTGTAGAGAGAAAAACTGTAGAGGAACACAGAGACTGAAATAGATCCAGCAAATAATTGAGGACGTGGGTTGCAAGTGGAACTCTGATTTGAAGGGATTGGCAGAGGGGAGGAATTCGTGGCGGGCCGCATCAAACCACTCAGAAGACTGATGACCGAAAAAGAAAAAGGGGAGGCGAAAATTTAATAGGCATGGGCAGCTGGAATTAAACAGTAGGAAAAGGAAGAGAAGGATAAATAGCAGGTGAATATGGACTGAGGGAAAGGAATGAAAGACGAAGCTGCCTGGTAGTATTTTGCACAGAACATAATTGAATCACGGCTAACACTCGGTTTAAGAACCAAGGCTCTGGGAGGAGTTGAGATTCCGTTACATCTACTGACAGCATCGGCAGAGCCAGCCATGATAAAACTCCTCCATCTTGTGAGCAAGATTTGCGACACTGGCGAAATACTCTAAGACTTCCAGAAGAATATAGTAATTTCAATTCCAAATAAAATAGGTACTGACGGATCTGAATATTGCCAAACTATAAGAAAGTCATGGTTGGAAAATACTGACACGAATACTTTACATAATTGTGGAAAAGCTGGTATAAACCGACCTCGTGGAAGATCAGTTTGGATTCCGGAGAAATGTAGGAATACGCGAGGCGAGGCAAACCTGACCCTGACCCTTCTCTTAGACAGTAGGATAAATGATGCGAAGCCATCACACAACTGTTATTCAGACAATATTGAGGATATGCGCCCCAGTCTGCAGTCGTGTGATTATTGACACATGTTTTGGGACAACATTATACAATTTTCAAGTGCTACAAACGAGGAAACTAGATAAAAGAGTCCTCCTTATACCGACAGACATTATGATTTGTAACCTAACTTTTTTTGTGCCATTCGGCATTGTTAAAACGTACAAACATGTTGCGCACATGCATTGTCAACTGAGACCTTAAAACATAAAACATCACAAGCCAGTGCACACAGTTCCCGAAGTACAGTTGCACACAGAAAGCTGCTGCCATCACCAACCAACGACGATATTTACTTAAAGCCTAATTCTTAGCACAACGGTACCACTGCCTGTCATAAAATCTTTGAGGAATGCGTGGCTGGTTGTGGCTCGTTCTAACATAAAACTACTTATACGCTGCAATCTGAACGGAAACAGCTTGCGTAAATCGTATGTCACTAGGTTAAATATGTTGGGACTGCTTCTTAAGGAGGGTATGTCTAAAGTTTGCTCAGAAATGCTTTTTAGACACTTTCGCATTCTCGTTAAAAACACCAACTCATTCCTCTTTCAAGTCACAATAAATCTCTACCTCCTCTAAATTTCATAGCAACCACCGTTTTTGTTCAACGTGCAAAGCCTTCATGCTTTCCGTTATATCTCCCAACGGATACTGCTCATTTTCGAGATGCTTTGCTATAGCTGACGAGCCGTCCTCTCTATTAATATGCTATTTAAATCTAACTTTAAAATTCCGTTCCGTGTGCCCCACGTATCTCGCTCCATAATTCTGACGTTCTACTTCACACGCCTCATCCTCTGTTCTAATTTGTTGTCCATCTTGAAAGCATTTATAGCGCTTTTCTGATTGAACAACCTCGCTAACTGTATGTGAGATGGTCTTCCAATACGGCAGGACTCTATATTTGCCTCCATTTCTTTTCATTATGGTGGTTACGATACCTAACTGCTATATCCAACCGATCTATAAAACACGCGTCAAAACCATTTTCTACCGCTGTTAGTCTAAGGGTTTTCATTTACTCATTCTTGTTTTCCAGACTTGGAAGTATGGAATTAGCTGCGTTTTTGAAGAACGCTAATTTATGTTCATGGGAGTGGCGTGAACACCTATCAGCAACCACACTAGCGGACGTGGGTTTCCTAAAAATTCCTATTGCGTTTGATGCTTCGGAAATGGTTTACTTACAATGAAATCTTTTCGGTTTAAAATAGTAAGAGTTTGGCCTCATTAGGTGTAGCTACTTTTTATACTTCTGAACCAGTAGAGAAACTGATAGACATTATAGAAAGCAGCTTACGTGAGCATCGTGAAATATCTAGCGTGAAAATTAATGAATTTATATGGTTATTAAAGTTTGCTTTGTCGTGTAATTATTTAAAATTTAATGGTAAGTTTTATGTACAAGATAATGGTTTAGCAGTGGCATGGGCATTGGCATGGCAGATGGCAGATTTCTTCTTGAATTAATACGAAACAGAATTTTTAGAGGAAAATGTTAAGTACAGTGACAAACTACAGATACTCGTGACTCAGTGCGACGGCGGCGCGGCGTTCTTCTTGTGAATTCTCTTTTTGCGTTATTAACAAGCGACTATGGCGTGGTGCAGAGTGCTCCAACCCAGAATCGTACCAGCGACCCTCAGTTTCGGCGTCTTCTGACGGAGTTCACCAACTTCTAGGTTCACCGGTCACCCACCTGGGTAAGTGCCACACGAACTGCTTTCTGGCAACGTCTGGAATGGCGCCTTCTGCGTTGACCTATTGGCGCGGTACCGACATCTTCTTCCGTCGAGCAGCGTAGCGGCTAAGTCATTGTACCGAGGTATGACGTCCGCTGACCAACCATCGGTTTGTCCGTCCAGGCGACGTTTCTTCGTGTCTTTCTCCTCCAAGAACCCCCCGTCATGCCCCTTTGTCGGAGGTATTTATTCGGTCTTTTCGCGAATGTTGCGAAGTTTCTAGGGCGGCAACTGACTTTTCCGTCGTTTATCCATACTTCTCACGTTGGGTGGAAACGTGATCAATATTGACACAGGTGCCGGCTTTCCATTGTTTTGCCTCTATGCTGGCGTGGGCGGGCGTTGCCCTGTGGGCCCCATCTACGTCGCCAGATACGTCACGCACGTGAGTTCGGTATGCTGACAGTTCCTGGAGCATTGGCCACTGATGTGAGAATAGAGCTGGTAGTTGTTCTCCTCATTGTTCTCGTTGGAAGCACTGCCAGTCTTCTCGGTCGTTCATCTTATGGGGCGGCGGCGCCGTCTTTTACGAGAGCCTGAAACCTATTTTTGTGGTCAGCCAGAAAACTACGGAGAACATACTGACCATAGTTCCCAGTCTGCAAGTCCACATTGTTGTCCAGCCCACTGAAAGAAACGTTTCTGTTCTCTGTTTGCTCAGCGGGGTCAGGACTATGATTACAAATGAAAATTTTGAGTTCTAATTGATAGATATGTTTGGTAAAGTTGCACATGCACAACATTGTAATAGCAACTATTTTAATACTAACAATAAATCTCTCTATCTTAAACAGGATTATGAGCAGTTCAGAGATGACCTCTACGCCAAGTTCCCATTACATAGTCTTTCGTCCTGACTCTTCATAATCAAAATAATTGCTCGCTACAATAGTGGAAAATAACTGTCACCACTTGCCATGCTGATTTGTTAACATTACGGGCGGCACACTAACAGTTACTTCTGCGAAATGTTAGCGATCCAGGACGGTGTGAAGTCCTCGCAATTTTATTTCGTATTTGTACCGAAAGTAAGAGCTCAGTTGCGGTCCGGCTGCGGCATCGTGTACTCCGGCGGCTGACTGACGCGGATCGTACCGTGGCTGGGTGCGAAGTGAAGACTAGTCTCGCCTCTCGGGCTGTTTTTATATACTGGCGCAGCGGACGGCCAAGGGAACGCCTGCTGTCATCCGCTCTATGCCCACTGTGGTAGCCTCTAAACAGCCGCTTTCTCAGACCAATAATATTTTATAATAAACTCATGAAACAATTTAGTGCCTTCGTAATTTTTGTATGAATGTATTTAAGTTGGTTAAAATCACACAAAACTTCTAGTTCGCCTGCATTTAAACTTTGCCATCTGGATTGTTTAAAACTGTACTGACAGTAGAACATGATCTCCGAACTACAACTTTAAGAGACCTTGTATTTGTTATCATTTACATCCAAGACTCTAAACTTGTTATAGCTCTATCATTTAATGGGTTTACTTACGTACTGTAATCAACACTTTCTAGCATTAATATAACAGATACTTAATCTACTACAAATAAGGAAATTTTTGTTCCAAATTTAGTTTTCAGCAAATTACTCGAAAACTATGAGAGGGAGCTCCATGCGGTTACGTAATTAATGTTTTTATGTCCAACTGAAGCTTCATACAAATTTTCGAATTTCTGAGTCTATTATTTAGCGCTTTGAATTTTTCTTAAAAATGTGGATTCTGGCAAAAATATTGCTTTAATCATGTTGAAACTTGTACAAGTTAATTTTGACATATATCTGCACGTTATGGGCAGTTTTTGGCTTCCTAGCTTTATTATATAGTGCCACTGAAATCGTAGAGGGAGACCAAGAGATAAATACACTAAACAGATTCTGAAGGATATAGGTTGCAGTAGGTACTGGGAGATGAAGAAGCTTGCACAGGATAGAGTAGCATGGAGAGCTGCCTCAAACCAGTCTCAGAACTGAAGACCACAACAACAACAACATGGTTTTCTTAAAACGATGTATTTAGAGAAATATTCATCTGATCAGTCTGAGGTTTGACAGTTTTAACATTAATATACTGAAGCACGTGCTGACAGAGTCTGGAAAAGTAATTTTAACTTTTAATTTCAGTCTTAAATTAAGGTGCAACATTTGTGTGCTGCGCACAGACGAGTTGTGGTGACGTGGCGCTACTAGCAGTGAAGTGGGGTGAGTCCCGGCACACACGCTTGTCTGTGTATCTCACACACGATAGAGCGCTTGTTTCGCCACAATCTGTCCAAGTGCTGACTGCTGCTGCCCAAACTTCGCTGGTCATCAGCCTTCTCACGTTGGGCAGAAACGTGACCAATGTCGACGCAAGTGCCGGCTTTCCTTGTTCGACTGCTGCCACTCCCGAATATTGTGGCTTAACGTGACGAAGTCTCTAAAATGTACACTTAACCTAGAATAAGTCTCTACTTATTTTTGTACCTTATCTCTGCTTTGAACAACTACAAACAACACAATATTATTACACTCAATTATTAGACACGCTACAGCTATGTTATTCCCACGGCGCGACATGATCCGCGAAACTTTAATAGCTCACTGTCAGATAACATAATATGTGGTTTGCTGTTGATTCATCTTCAGTGTGGGGGACGTGTTTCACGTGGATTAGTTTCACGTGGATTATGTTCAAGATAAGTACAGGCACACTAAATTATGTTCCCGAGTTCCTAACCGACTTAAGTGAAGTACCAAGCTCCTTATACATCTTCATCAACATCAGTTACATTTCCGTTTCTTATGCACACAAAATTCACTCACAATTCGACTGTTTTAGAATGCTGCACAAGCAAATGTACTCTGTAAATAAAGTCTGACAGTACGTATTTTATGACAGATCGTGTAGCACTATAATAAGAGTTTAACCAATGATATCATTTCTGTATTAAGTGGAGAGTAGTCCTTGTTGTCCTCGAACAGACACACATGATAAAGATAATAAAATAAAATTAAAGACATAAGATCACGTATTTGGACCAAACACAAAGTAACTACACCGAAACATCAAGTGTAAATCTCGTTAGTAGTTGCCAACCACAAAAACATCAGAATGGAAGACAATTCAATTCACGAAATATAAACAAGTCGCCAACAAACATAAAGTGCTTACTATTATCTGATATTCAAACGCAAATTGCAACATTTTTATGAAAACTAAATTTTAAAAGAGCAGGAGAATCTTTCAAACCGTTGAATGTTCTTCTGAAAAGTGCATCAGTCAATATATACACCCATGAGCCGAAACATCATGAGCACTGCCCACTCCGACATTGGATGGCGCCTGGTATCGTTGTGGGCACGTGACGAGGTAACAAAAATGTGGAACCGGAATAGACACGGACGGGGGATCACCCTAGCTAAGATGTGGTAAGCAAATGGGGAAACCCATCGCGATAAGCGACTTTGACAAAGGGCAGATCATAAATACGCAGGGCTCATGAACGAGTATCTCTAAAACGGTGAAGCTGGTCGAATGTTCACGTGCTACTGTCGTGAGGATCTACGGAAAGAAGTAGAAGGACAGTGAAACTGCCACTACGCGCTGAATGATTGGACGTCCACAAATCTTCACAGAACGTAGAGTCCGGAGGCTTGTTTGCTCTGTAAAGTAGGATAGATGTCGATCTGTGGCATATCTGCCGGAATGGCAGAATAACGGTGAACCGTCAATTAGGGCGCTTCACAAACAACTCAAGTACACATGTCATTCCAAAAACGTTATCGTGGAAGTAGGGGCCAGGAGGTCCTGGTGAAATAACACACACTGCTAAGATTGTCTTTTATTTTAAAGGCTTCCTCAATAATAAATTTTCAAGTATGGCGTTTAAAAAAAATTTCAAAACAATTTCAAATAGTTGACAAATTTTCTTTATGAAAAGGAGATTGCCAGGCATGACGTTGACAGCTTCCCAATAATAACATTTTAAACTTGTTATATCTATAAGAGAACAATTACTTAAAAAACACCTTTAGCTAGTTTGTACTAAAGCTAAAATAGTTGTCTCTCGCCATTTAAAAAACTTATATTACACCTGTCAGTTGCTGCAAGATAAATGTGGATAAGCCAGCACACAAACCTTCACATTAAAGGCAGTTCCCAAAATTCTTTTCCTTATCTCGGTGAGGGAGTGACACGTGTAAAGGGGCCCCAATCACAATAGGCGGAATAGTTATTGGTGGTCTACAGGGCCATAGCAGATCAGCCCAAAACTTCCATTACAAGCCGCCACCTGCCCGAGTTACTCAAAACCAGAAGATGTGGCAAGGGCGGTGTCTGCACAGACTCCGAACCACAGAGACCCGCGACACCGACCCTAAATCACCCAGTCGAGCTGTGAATGAAAACGGCCCGACCAAGAAGCAATTACCACATTGCCGAGGACAGGCAAATGAAAACTGTCGTGGGACGACCGCAACAAACCACTGGTGAAGAACTCATACACTTCAATGTGTTTTGCCCTTACAGAGCGCATTTGGACTAAACTACACGGCCAGTTCCTTTTGTTGCCTTCCTTGCTGCCCAAACTCCCCTCATTCTCTCGCTGTGTTTCTGTTTCCGGTCCTCTGTCCATGCTTCTTGTTGGCTTTGTGTCTGCGGCTTCATCTTGATTGCCTTTTTGGTTGCCCATATTTCTTTCATCTTCCGGCTGTGATCTTGCTTGCGTTCTTCGGTCCATTTTACGCCTGTTCGTTTGTCACATTGTATCTCATGTATTTTACTTTTCTTAATGATGTTTCTGAATTTTATTTTGTCGTTTATTGTGCTTGCTGTTATGTCGAGTTGGTTCAGGTCGTTTTTTACCTCTGCCACCCATTTGTTGTTTCTAGTTGTTGCCCAGTCAAAGATCTGTTTGGTCAGTCTGTGTGATGGCATTCTGTATAGGTGTCTATAGAATTGTAGTCGGCGTTATCTAATCTTTTCTGCGATTGTTTCCGTATGTTTGTATAGCTCCTCTGTAGGTTGCTTGATCCATATTCCATTGTTGTTAGTTGCGCCAAATATTATCCTAAGTATTTTCCGTTCTACTTTTTCTAGTTGTCTGATACGTGTATGCCCTAGGATTAGTGTGGTCTCTGCTGCATATAGTGCCTCGGGGAGCACCACCGTGTCGTAGTGGCGTAATTTGGCTTTTTGCGAAATAGACTTCCTGTTGTAATGATTCCACGCTACTTTGTATGCCTTGTCCAGTTTAGTCTTCCTTTCTTCGTTTGAGTCTCTGTTATGTCCACTCATTTGTAGTGTTTCACCGAGGTATTTAAAGTTTGCCGTTTTGTAAATCGTGCCATACTTTGTGTTCAGAGATGAGATTTTCTTCGTGCTCATAAACTGTGTCTTTTCGTAAGAGATCTGTAGTCCAGTTTTTCAATAGCGTCTTTTCTTTCTTTTATACCTTTCGTGACAATCGCCAAATCGTCTGCAAAAGCCAGGCATTTAATCTGTAGATTTCCTAAGGTTATCCCCTGTTGTGATGTTTCCCATTCTTTTATTACCTTATCTAACACCAGATTCAAAAGGAGAAGTGAGAGGCCATCGCCTTGTCGGACATCTGTGCGAATTTCAAAGGGCTCTGATAGTTCCCCACAGAACTTTACTTTGGAGGTCGTGTTGGTTAAAGTTTGCTCTATGATGGCCCGCGTTTTGTTGTCTCCTTTGTATTCTGCTAGAATTTTGAAGAGAGTTTTCCGGTCGATAGAGTCATACGCGTTTTGAAGTCGACAAAGGTAATGATCAGGTTCTGTTTGTGTTGTAAAATCATTTTCAGGTTCCAAATTTGTTCCGCACAAAACCGCCCTTTACGGAAGCCTGCTTGGTATTCCCCAATCAAGTGGTCGGTCTGGCATTCTAGTCTGTTTAGTAAAGCTTTAGAGAGGATCTTGTATGTGACAGGTAGTAGGGATATTCCTCTGTAGTTGTTCGGGTCAGTCTTGTCACCTTTTTTGTTTTGTGGGTGTATCAGGGCAGTTTTCCAGTCATCAGGAATTTTCATGGTCTTCCATATATATATATATATATATATATATATATATATATATATATATATATATATATATATCGCGCTAGGGTGGAGTGTGAGAATTTGAGTACTGTTTTTATGTAACATATATATATATATATTATATATATATATATATATATATATATATATATAACTCTGTTACCTAAAAACAGTACTCAAATTCTCACACTCCACCCCAGCGCTGAGAACACGTCGCCGATAAGAAGACATACGGCCCCACACGCTGATCTCCTGCACCAGAGCTTCTAAGCTTCATAAGCCACGTACAAGCGCGCTTTTCGAAGAGCTGGACACAACTACGGCTCAATGGTGCACTGACAAGTGTTTCGGGCACACCGTCCACCCTACATTGTTGAACATGGAGCTCCGCAGCAGACCACCCCTACGTGTTCCCAATTCGACCCAACGACATCGTCAATTACAATTGCAGTGGGTACGGGACCATCGGCATTCGGCAGTCGATCAATGGAATCGTGTCGGGTCTCCGGGTGAATGACATTTCTGCTACTCTAGGTCGATGGTCACCTCCACAAAGGCGGTCAACGAGGTGAACAGCGGCTCGGGACGTGCAGCGCGCTACGGACGCAGTCCGGTGGCAGCAGTATTATGGTATGGCAGACAATCACGTGCGCTTACATGGGACACACAGTAATCGAAGACATGCTGACGGCTGCGAACCCACCTCCGTCCCTTCATTCTTGATGTCTTCCTTGACGGCGATGTCTTCTTTCAGCGATGAAACTGGCTGTCTGTCGGGGGCCAGAATCATGTCCCAGTGAACTCACGTTAATATCCTGGTGACCAAAATTCTCCTGATGTAAGACCTATGGAGCCCATTTTGGTCGTTATCGGGCGCTGTCAACGCGTGCGCAAATCAGCGGCCAGTTATCAACGCGAATTATATGGCCTCTCCCCGATGTTATTCAATCTGTATATTGAGCAAGCAGTAAAGGAAACAAAAGAAAAGTTCGGAGTAGGTATTAAATTCCATGGAGAAGAAATAAAAACTTTGAGGTTCGCTGATGACATTGTAATTCTGTCAGAGACAGCAAAGGACTTGGAAGAGCAGTTGAACGGAATGGACAGTGTCTTGAAAGGAGGATTTAAGATGAACAACAACAAAAGCAAAACGAGGATCATGGAATGTAGTCGAATTAAGTTGCGTGATGCTGAGGGAATTAGATTAGGTAATGAGACACTTAAAGTAGTAAAGGAGTTTTGCTATTTGGGGAGCAAAATAACTGATGATGGTCGATGTAGAGAGGATATAAAATGCAGACTGGCAATGGTATGGATAGCGTTTCTAAAGAAGAGAAATTTGTTAACATCGAGTATAGATTTAAGCGTCAGGAAGTCGTTTCTGAAAGTATTTGTCTGGAGTGTAGCCATGTACGGAAGTGAAACATGGAAGGTAAATAGTTTGGACAAGAAGAGAATAGAAGCTTTCGAAATGTGATGCTACAGAAGAATGCTGAAGATTAGATGGGTAGATCACATAACTAATGAGGAGGTATTTAATAGAACTGGGGTGAAGAGGAATTTGTGGCTCAAGTTGACAAGAAGGAGGGACCGGTTGGTAGGACATGTTCTGAGGCATCAAGGGATCACAAATCTAGCATTGGAGGGCAGCGTGGAAGGTAAAAATTGTAGAGGGAGGCCAAGAGATGAATACACTAAGCAAATTCAGAAGGATGTCATTTGCAGTAAGTACTGGGAGATGAACCAGCTTACACGGGACAGAGTAGCATGGAAAGCTGCATCAAACCAGTCTCAGGACTGAAGACCACAACAATAACATGGGTACGCATCTAACGCCAAATACCTCTACAAAGCTACAGACAAACTGCCAGATCCCTGAAACGCATAATCAGTGATGTATTTCGTTCCAAAGACAGACAAACAAATTATTAACCAGGTGGTCATAATGTTTTGGCTCATCAATTCAGTTGTGTATAGCCCGAGGAAGTTTCAATACATCTGAGAGCTAAAGGCCAATGTTCTAAGAGACACTCCCCTTTTTTATCTCAGCAGAACCAATTTTATAAAGTGTTCGCTATCCTCTAAGTGCTGCTGATGGCAGGGTGGTGCTATTACTTTACAGAATCACTCGCTACCAGTGTCTACAGAATTTGTTTGAAATGTTTTGACGGTACAAAAGCACTTTGGAAACTCGATAAAAATATTTGGAGACGTTCTCTCCGAATTAAAATTTATTACGAGCAAGTTAATTACAGGAACGTTGTAATTAACTTTAAAACGCGGCAAAGTAGTCAATAAAAGGAAATAGATCCTGTTGCGACGCAATAAAACTAAATTACACAACCTGAAGCTCTTAAAATCGTAAAACTAGTTTAATGAACCAACATTCCGGACTGAAATGAGGCAATTTGCCCTGCACGGCGTTAGTGAACGCTTATGCTAGTGAGTTTAATTAGGGAAAAGTTCCAGTTCTACCTCACACTAGCGTTACTTCTAAGTCAAATGACCTTTCTCATTCTTCGCGGTACCTACCGTCCGCGTGTCACGTCTTTTGTGATTATAGATTTTAGTGTCTCTGTTTGAAGTCCTGTATAATGGTAGCAGGTGATCATTGTCGAACCCTTAAATATTCTGCGGTATTGTTTTACTCTAAGTGACATGTAACAGCAGACAAAAATGATTCAAATTGCTCTGAGCACTACGGGACTTAACTTCTGAGGTCATCAGTCCCGTACAACTTAGAACTACTTAAACCTAACTAACCTAAGGACATCAGACACATCCATGCCCGAGGCAGGAGTCGAACCTGCTACCGTAGCGGTCCCGCGGTTCCAGACTCTAGCGCCTAGAACCGCTCGGCCACCCCGGCCGGCAACAGCAGACACACAAGAGAGGTTCGTTCGAATAATTTCATCAGTTGGTAGTGCAAGGAAGTTCAATATGTACAGACGTAGCGAAAACTGTGGAAAAAATGGAAACGAAGAATTTATCGTGAAAAAAAGGCATTCAAGATAGATCGAAGTCCAAATAACACTCGGAAAATATAAAAACAGAGGCAACAACATTAGAATCGAGCGAGGACTCCCATTCTTAAACGACAAACAGGGAGCAGACGTATGGAAAAAGTTAATCGAGCGCCTCTGCGATGTGGCAGAACTGTCTGCTCACGTAATGGAAGAGGAAATGGGTGACAGGTTGAAGGGTAGGTTGAAACGTCCCCTTTGAACAATTATACAAGACTATGCTTAAACTGACACACAATATTTTTAGCGCAACGCAATCTGACTTTCAAAAATCCCTACAAAAGAATGGCCCTGACTAACATTAACCTATACCTTTCACAAATCCCTTACCTCACCAAAAATCTTCGTTACACGAACTACTGCAATACAGCGAGCGCCACTACTGTCAGCTAAATAAAAGATTCAAACTACTGAAGGCACTAACTACTGATAGGCATAAATAGCAAATGAAAGATTTTAAAAGAGAACAAACAATGTATTTACCTTAATAGTGTTGAAAAATCATAATATAAATAGCAGTTCATGACATCCAGTTCTACAAATTTCAAAACTCCGCCATTTCTCTCCCCACATCAACCACTGCTAGCGGCTCACCTCCAACTGCGCAACGCTACGCGCTGTTCACATCCAGCTGCCGCTACCCAACACTACAATGGCAGACAACAATGCAAACTAGCCACAGACTGCACACAGCACAGCCAGTGATTTTCATACGGAGCGCTACGTAACGTTGCCAATAAGAAAACATAAACAGCCTACTTACATAGCCCCCATGCTCCCCACAAAAAATTTTACAAAATGTTTTGGGCAGTGGCCAATAATGATTTGATAAAATTTTTCATAATTACAATAACAAAGATATCAAATGCACACTCTTATTGATACAATGTTGGTCAAAAGCTAAAATTCACAGTCCATAAAGACAGTCCTGATCATTCATCACAGTAAAAGAGCAGTGTTTTTCTCAAAGTCTGAACAATAAAAGAAAATGCACACGGAAGTAGTGGATTTCCATGCAGTCTTGAAGAAGTAGTGTTGTCCTTCCAACGGAAAGACAGTGCTGACTCTTGACATGCAGACAGGTAATGGGCCACAACAGAGCAAACCCACAGCAGAGTCAGTCGAAATTTTGAAGAGTATTGGTAGGTAGGTCATCACAGAGCAGACCCACTGTAGTCCTGGTAGAGAGTATGGTATTGGTGGGCCACCTGAGGTGCAGACCCACTGCAGTCCTTGTAGAAATAATGGTATTGGTGAGTCATCAAAGGTGTAGACCCACTGTAGTCCTTGTAGAGATGGCCAGCAGCCATCTGTTGTGACTGTGCAGGTGCACAATCACCATTATAGAGTCTTGCAGATAATATAGCAAGTCCATAACCACCACTTGTGCACTCACAAAGTTTTTGGAATTGTCCTTAGAACCAGCAATGCTGTTATCCAGTCCCTTGCTGAATTATTAACACACGTGCAAACACTAACAGTCCCTACTTCTCACATATTGTCCATATAGTATGACCAACAGAAATGTGTGCAGTGAAATGGAACTTACAAGTTACTTAATTTGATGAACTGCTGTCAATTACAATTTTATAACATAAGAATACAATAACAAAGGTACAAAATACATCATTAAAAACATAATGATACAGATAACATTTGTAGTAATACAGGCTTTACAAAATAATAGAAATAAACATATACATCAGTGTTACAGGAATTATAAGATAAGTAGATACATAAAAGATCAGAATAAATTTTGAAACATCAACTTTACACATAAGCATTAAAACAAAACAGAATAAATAATGTCTAAGCATATTTACAAGGTAAATAACATATTATTAATGCCATGTATATTTGAGGATAACAGTATTCCTCATCATAGTGAATGTAGCTTAGTATTAGAAGAGAAAAAAAATTCTATGAAACGGTACACAGAGACAGGAAGAAAACAAATACACAAGGGTACACAAACACATAGTGGTATAACACAAAAGGAAAGGACAGGGTTTGTTTCCAGTGTAACATTTGGTACTGCAGTCCAACTCAAAACTTCATTCCATAGATCTTTCGTCTTATTTCAACATTTGTTTCCACCAAAAAATCCTATTCAAGCATGCTTTCTGTATTTATATGTTCACATATTTCTTACCTCATTATTTATTTTCCATTATCTTACTTCATCATTTATTTCCAAGAAAATCCTACCTAAACCTGTTGTCCCTAAACCCTACTTTTTTGGTTCATATCCTCTTTCAAAATACTGTTTTGGCCAAACCATTTTCTTATAGCTTCTCAATGTATTTCTTCCAATTCATCACAACTTGTTCTCTTATATGGCCTACCCCATCTCAAGCTAACTTAAATCTACTAAGCTCAGATGGTAAACTAAGGGATGAGGCAATGCAGCAGCACAAAACAATTAACACAAACAGCAATGACAAAAAAATTCAAATTGGCAAAGCAAGCAGCAATATTACAACTAATATAAGGCAATGCACAGCAAACAAGAAAAATAAATCAGTAGTAAAACTGGCTTAACAGATTAATGTAAAGTGAAATTTAGTAGCACTATGCCTGGCAAACAGCAGCAGCAAATGCAATAACTTATATCTAAACATGACAAAGCTCAAGCAGAAAAATTATTACAGTAAAAATGGCCATATTTAATACCTATGTCACATCTTAACTCTAGGGTGATGCACCACCTTAACTTACACTACTAAATAAGTTACCCAGTCATTGACAAAAATTATGTATGCAATTCCTGTGAAGGGAAATGTCTTTTTGTACTCCCTCGTTTTTTTGAAGTAGATTTTAAAATGGTTATTTACTGGATCTGCAGGCATAAAATATTTATATCAGTACATCTATAAAATTTTATTTTAACCAATGCTGCAGTGCAGTTAGGAACTAGATATTAAACAAAATAGGCAAAGCAAGGCGTGAAACGTCATTCACTAGCCATATGGCATTTCATAATGTAGTAAACAATCTTTCAACTAACAAGGCAATAGACATGAAACGTTTCTCATCATTTCATTTCAGTAAATATCATAAATTAAGAACTCTACAGTGTAATCATGTTTTCAAGTTTGAGGGTGTCGTATTTACAATGCTTTCTACAAAGGAATGTCAATAGCGAGGATAATGGCCTCTTTTTTTTCTCCACCTGTGCCTCTGAAAGGCACACACTAATGGCTTCTTTTCCGGGCGTCTGTCGCACAGCTGGGTGCCCACGACGCATTATGTGAAGGTGGTCACTTAACTTTCTTAACGAAATATTTACGACAGCAGTTTCCGCTACAGTGACAGTCTCATATAAAAATATTTCACAGGTCAACAATTTGTGTTACAAATCTGTAGAAACAAAATGCTATTGATATAACAGTGTCCAAAAAATTTTTGTCAGCATTGTAATACATTCACGCATTTACATACATTTCATAACTCTTAAAGTACGATTCTTGGTTTCCAGCAACCTTTTTCACAAACCAGAGTCCCTAAACACTACTCATTATTCCTTACCTTATTCGTCGACACTTCTCGTATCATAACAGATACGTATCATAACAGATATGTGGCACAATCAAATAACTCATATAGCATCAGATTATTGATCATAAACATACCGCAACAGCATAATACACATAGTCATCGTAATAATAACATCATAACACCTCAATCAACTCTCAAAATCGTCGTAGCTTCCTCCAATAATTAAAAAAAATTCTCTGCTCATGTCAAAAGTGTCATCTGCCTCAAACGTACTTTAAAAATCGTGATCCCATACCAAATATATCATTCAAAGTTCTTATAATATCACAGTGGGTCTGAAAAAATATGAACAGTTCACAAAGTACAGACAAAATACAATTTCATAAGTGTGAAGTTATACAACGGCGTAATTACGTAAACATCTGTCATTGATGCAGTAAAAAAAATGTTTGTCTCACAGTTAAATGATGAGATAGCTGTGTAATTTATGTATTAGAGAAATATGGTACCGAAGTGTAAAGTTGTATAAGCAAATACCATATTAGCTAGGACTCCTTGTGCTTGCCAAACACATGGTACACAAAGTAGGCGTGTACCCCCTGAGGATTAATGTAATTATACCCTCAGGTGTTACAGTTTACAGCAATGGAATGAAATGTATCACGGAAAACCTTTGTATCACTGTACTTCAAATATCTTTAAAAATAAATGTTTTAAGTACAAAATTAATCACTCAAATACATGTACTGTAGCGCTAAACTGTGCATCTTGTTGTAAGATAATCTCTGTGGAAGTGTCGTAGGTATCGTCCTCCGAAAGCTAAGTTCTGCAGAAGTCAATGTACTTACCTCATGATACACAAAAGTGAAATGCTTTGCGTATAGATATCTTAGTTATTACGCTTATTGCCGTGATGAGGAAAGTACTGTGCTGTAACATATTGTTGTCCTACGGAAAAGGCTGTCTCCTTGTAGCTATAGCACAAAAGTTACTACTAAAACATCTTTTACTTTACAGAAGAATTCAGAAAAACGGTGCAGATATAAAACAGATGCACCGCAAAAGCAACATTGTAAATTGTCACTCATTAGTAGCGTCGTGATAAAATCGTGTAGCTGTCACATTAACTAACCACTGTGTCAGCTGGTATTTCACAGAAAGTACTTTAAATCCAGAATGTATTTTCAAGTAAACCAAAATGTTGCATTAAAATCTCATTAGCAGTACTGGTAAATGTTCTAAGTATGTAAGCCTTATAGTCGTTCGTAATCGTGCAACTAACAAGCAAGAATGTACACACACAATAACACTGTGAAGTCTGTTCACTATAACAATGCATTCGTAATTTCTGTTTAAATAAGTTCTCTTGGTTCTTGACTGGATATTTAACTTTGAACATTGTTGCTTGTTAACAGATTCTAAGTCTGACAAGCATACTAGCAATGTGAAGTGAAGAGTTTTATGGCAAAGACAAAGTTAAAAAGCAGATTATCTTTCAATAAACGGTTTTACATGTGAAATGTGGTGTAAACCTTTACTCTTCCTAGTACGCAGAGTTTCAACTTCAACGCAATTTTCATGTGGTATACGTCGGATTCTGTAAGGTCCATTGTAAACTAGAAAGAATTTGTGACTCAAGTGTTTCTTCTTATGTGACAATGAATGAGCTTTAATGAGAACTTTCTGACCAATATATAATTTCTTTGCATTTGCTTTACCGTGTAGTTTACTCCTTTTGTCTGCTGCAGATTTTATATTTTTAAGAGCCAAGTCAATTATGTCTTTGTGTCGAAGTTTACGTGTATTCGGGAAAGGTACAAGCTCTCTGATTCTGTACGGTGGTTCTTCATTCTTCAGTACAAGAGTAGGTGGTAAAGCAGTGGAGTCATGAGGCATTTCATTCAGCACGTTTTGAAATAAGTGTAAATATCTGTCCCAATGCTGATGCTTTCTGTGACAATAACGTCTGCAAAGCTTATTGATTTCTTTCATAATCCGTTCAGACGAGTTACAATGTGGTGAGTACAATGAAATATAAACAGGTTTGATTTTATGATTCTGAAGCATGCGTGACCAAACAGCAGATCTGAATTGCGATCCACTATCTGAAATGACTTTACTAATGTGTCCAACTTCACGTAAGAAATTTTTAACAAAGGCGTTGGATACAGACCGTCCAGTGGCTTTACGTAACGGTGTGAAAGAAACAAATTTTGAAGTAAGTTCAACAGCGACTAGAACGTACGAAAATCCATTCGATGTTCTGACAAGCAGTCCCAAGAGATCAACAGCAGCAAATTCTTTTAATTTAGAAGGAATGATAGGAAACAGCGGAGCACGATGGAAGATAGTAGATGGTTTCGCATTCTGACAAAGTTTACAAATAGACAAGACTCTTCGAATTCTCTTTTCCATTTTGTTAAAATAACAAGTCGTTCGAAGAATATGATAACATTTTCGTGGGCCAAAATGTGCATAGCTGAAATGAAAGTACCAAATGAGCTTATTAACAAAATCGTCAGGAATGCAAAGTACCCATAGCTTGTCATCAACAGTGCAGCGTTTGAGCAGTATGTTGTTTCTAACCAGATAATAATGCCGAATCTGTGTGTGTGTCTTTTCATGCCATTTGCTCTTGATGTCTTTCCAAATCGGATCTTTATCTAGTTCATGAGCAATGTCCTATAAAGATGTGGTGATGAAGTTTTCAAAGGCGACTTTCTGAATGTAAAGAATACTGAAATTTTTCTCGAGGTTGCCTTCTGTGTTACTTTTCTCAAGCTCAGCCGGTGCGTGTGACAGTGCGTCCGCAACAATGATCTCCTTGCCGGGAATGTAGACTATTGTGAAGTGGAATTCTTGCAGAAACAATGCCCAGCGTTTTAACCTGTCATGATTTAATTTTGAAGACATAAGAAATTGTAATGCACGATGATCACTGTATACTTTTACGTGCTTACCAGAAAGAAAGAAACAGAATTTGTTAAATGCCCAAACGATAGCTAAAGCTTCTAATTCAGTAACGGAATAATTTTTTTCAGATTTTTTTAGCACTCGGCTAGCAAAAGCAATGGTTTTCTGAATGGTAGTGTCATTTTCTATGGCTTCTTGAAATAAATGGGCACCAAGACCGACTTTAGAAGAATCCGTGCTAAGGCAGAAATCTTGTGACAGATCTGGATGAGCTAGTATTGGCGCGTTAAGTAGCGATACTTTCAAAGAATCGAATTCCAACTGTGCTTGTTCGTCCCAGTTCCAAATAGTATTTTTTCCAGTGAGAGAACTAAGTTTTGGTGTAACAAGAATTTGCATATTCTGAAAACGACGGTAAAAATTTACGAGACCTAGAAAACTGCGGACTTGTTTTTTTGTGGATGGAACTGGAATGGCTCTGATTGCTTCTAACTTTTCAGGATCCGGCTGAATGCCTTCAGAAGAAATAATATGTCCCAAAAACCTCACCTTTGACCTACCGAATTCAGACTTTTCCAAGTTAACTGTAATTCCAGATTCTGCAATAATACGTAACAAACTGCTGAGGATGCGATTATGTTGTTCCCATGAAGCTTCTGCTATTAGAATATCGTCCACATATAAGGTGATGTGACGTTTTAAGAACTCAGGTAATATAGAATTTAGCCCGCGAATGAATGCTGCCGAAGAAATGTTCAAACCAAAAGGAAGTTTCCGAAACTGATAACAAACGCCGAAACAAAGGAAATCTGTGTATTTTCTACATTCTGGATGAAGTTCGATCTGATAAAAGCTGGATCTGAGATCAATGGAAGACAACACTTTTACACCATTAAAATTTTGAAGAAGTTCTTCCAACGTTTGCGGCCTGTCTGTTTCAGGAATAATGATAGTATTGATTTGTCTCGAATCTAAGACAAGCCTGATCGATCCATTTTTCTTCTCAACAACATGTTATGGACTGTTGTATGAGCTTACTGCAGGCTCAATAATGCCCTCGTCAAGCATAGATTGTATTTCTGTTCTAACACGGTCCCTATAATGTGCTGGAATTACATATGGTCTAACACAAAATTTAGTATGCTCACGAACACGAAATTGGTATTGAAATCCCTTGATTGTTCCTGTTTTGTGAGTAAAAACTGTGGAATGGGCTTGTAAAATCTCAAAAACGTCCTGCCTATCAGTGTCATTACATTTCTCAATTGTTTGAATTTTATTCTGAATTAACTCATTAATTTCAAATATGCTGTCGATATCATCCCTGTCGGTACTTGCAGAGTGATTGTTAGTGTCTAGTTCCGTAGAAAATTCCGAACTGTTGTCTAACAGAAGGTAAAGCCGATTAATTTCCTCGTCATGGTTTGAGAGCCAATCTTCAAATTTCAAAACTACTGACTTACCTTCCTTCTCTGAACTTATTTCAGCATCGTGAAAGTTTAAGATTGCTTTGCCTTCATTCAAAAAGTCTACTCCCAATATAATTTCCGTCGACAATAATGGAACAATAAGAAAGTTCATAGAGAAGTTGTGGCTTTGGCAAAAGAATTCTAAATTGGTTTGTTGGCGTACATCTACACTTTTTCCAAAGATTGCACCTTGTAATTTAATCTTACGTAATGGAAGTGTGGGACAATCGTTCGATTTGTTGCATTTGCTAAAAGCGGTTTCACTAATTTCTGAAATGGGACTGCCAGAGTCAAGTACTGCCGTAAATTCTACGTCATTTACAGTAATGTGAATCACAGGATATGCAATGTTGTTATGTTTTACGTCGTGTTCCTGGAGTAAGATGTCCCTAATGTCTTCCATTTTTACGTAATTACTAGCTACGGCAGCTGCGTCGTCAGTTTCATAAGTACGTTTTGTGGCTGCCAGCGGTATGAGTCATTGCCTATTGTGTCTTTGTTGGCGCGCGTCGTTATTGGGATTTGGAGACCTAACTTCTACAAATTCACCTTGTCGAGAGGGCCTTGCTCTGCTTGAATCCCGCCAGTTCTGATGCAATTCAGGTCCGTCGTTACGATCATATCGTCTGTCGTCATGTCGGTAGATTCCATAGTTTCTTTCCTGTCGGTCACGTGGTGGAGAATTTCTTCCTGAATCGCAACTGCGCGCTGGACCGTTGCATCTGAAGTTATTCTGTCTCCCTTGATAATAAGTATTTTGGTTCCCATATTGTCTGTTTCTCTGATTGTCTCTGTGATAGTCATTACCGCGGAGAGGTGATCTTTCCCTGTAATTATTACTACTCTGCCAATGGTTGTCATACAGGTGGTGTCTGTTTTGGTCACGATTTACGTTGAAAGAATAGCCTTGTCGTGTATTATTTCTGTCATCGCGGAATTGTGACGGATGTGATCTGTAATTGTTGTGCTCCTTGTTTTCGCGTTCCGCGATTGTCAGTGTGAATTTCCAGTTCTTGTAACAGTCCCTGAAAAGCTTCAATGTCGTCTTTGCAACGTCCTGCTAAAATAATGTGTCGTAAATGTTCAGGCAGTTTGATTAAGCAAATGCGGATGAGTTCTGAGGGGCTGTATGGATTTGACAGGTACTGATTCCTGTGCAACATGTCTTCAAAATATTTCACAAGACTGGAAAATCCAAATTGTTCGAAATGTTTCATCATTATGATGCTATGTTTTATTCGGTCTTGTGTAGCTTGTGACCAATATGATGAGAGGAAGGCATGATAAAAATCTCCTTCACTGTGACAATTGTGAATGACCGATCGCATTCTTACAGCTGGTTCATTCTCCAAGTAGCCACACATAAATTCTAACCTGTGCTCCAATGACCATTTTGGAGGAAAACAATGAGATAATTGATGGAGCCACGCTTGTGGATGAATGTCGTTGGCAGAATTCTTAAACGTTTTGAATTTACTTGTAGTAATGAACAGCTTATAGTCAAAATCATCGTGTCGGCGAGTAGCATATCGGTCATTGTTACGTCGTGTCGGCGGTTCCATCTCAAAATTTGGTGCACCTTGCCAATTTCTTTCATAATTTCCGAAATGCCCTGTGTTATTACTTTATGGCTTTTCCGTATTTCTAAAGTTCCTCTTCCCGTGTTGGAGCGCGAGTGTCATCTGAAATATGAAATTTTTGTATTACTTGTGCCAACTGATCTTGTACTTCCCGGATTTCTCTTTTGTATTGTGTAATAATTTGGTTCTGATTTAGTTTGAATTTCTTAATTTGTTCATACTCTTCTGTGTCAGTGATGGCTACAGGTCTTGTGTCATTGAGATCATCATCTACCATTGCAGATAAGTTAATGATCTGATCCGAAAGTTCGTCTACTTTCTCCGATAGTGTACTTATTTCCTCAGTGTGTTTTTCTGAACCAAGTTTCACAGTGTCCATTTCTGTTGAAGTAGTATCTACTGTGTCCTTTAGGTTTTCTTGAGTTTTTGCAAGTTGCGTAACCGAATCGGTAGATGCAACTGAGTCAATTTTAGCTTGCAAGGTGTCGTGATTTTCATGAACAATAGTCTGCAGTTCTTTTATGGCTGCTTCGTGATTCTGTAATGCATTTTCATGACGCGAAAAAATAGGTTGGAAATGCTCACAAATTTGTGTTTTGACGTCATTACAGACTTTTTGACATTTCGATTCGATGTTATGTAACTCAGTAGTTAAATCTTCACGTGTTTGTTCAAGCGTGGCGTCTAACTTTTGAAGATTTTGTTCCATTGTGTCTAACTTTTTAAGATTTTGTTCCACTGTGTCTGACTTTTTAAGATTTTGTTCCACTGTGTCTAACTTTTGAAGATTTTGTTCCATTGTGTCTAACTGTTGCTGTGTTTGTCTCTGGTGTTGTTCCATTGTGACTAACTTTTGAAGATTTTGTTCCATTGTGTCTAACTTTTGAAGCCTTTGTCCCATTTGTTGCATTAACTGTAATAACAGTGCACTGGTGTCTGAAACATGTTCCTCAGTGCTTTTCGGCAGTGAGTTTGCACCGGCAACATTCACATTTTGACAAGCAGAAAATGTGTCTTGACTTATTTGAGAAAACGGTGAGGACCCAAAAACTAAATCCACAGTATTTGCGAAATTGTGTCCTGTCATTTCGGATTCCTGAGGCGAGCTGTTGCCGACCGATCGATCGATAATGCATCCCTGTTCACTATCTGTTTCACTGTTTACACCATTATTTGCCGCCCGCTCCATTTCCCTATGCACAATTACCAAATTACTACTTCGAATGTCTGTTAATTCATTACACAGTGGTGCTGATAAGCTACGCTCATCGTCACTATTATTTCTCAGTTTACTTTGGAGCCGAGTGTTACGTTTTTCACACGCCATTACTGTCACAATATTTCACACGATAACACAGAAAAGCCCAATTTGAAGAGCAAAAATAAGATAACACATTAACATAGCACTGAAAATAATATGTAATTAATTGCAAGCGCAGCTGCGAAATACTTGGTGCAAATCTACATGCATGCCACAACTGTTTTACTGTACAACAATGAAAGACTGCAACTACAAAGGAGATTCTCTCTACAATTATGCACTAGCAATAAACAATAACTACACTAATTACACAAACTACAAGAAAAAAATCAATAGAATCCAGTGAGGTATCCTGGCAGGGTCGCCATATGAAACGTCCCCTTTGAACAATTATACAAGACTATGCTTAAACTGACACACAATATTTCTAGCGCAACGCAATCTGACTTTCAAAAATCCCTACAAAAGAATGGCCCTGACTAACATTAACCTATACCTTTCACAAATCACTTACCTCACCAAAAATTTTCGTTACACGAACTACTGCAATACAGCGAGCGCCACTACTGCCAGCTAAATAAAAGATTCAAACTACTGAAGGCACTAACTACTGATAGGCATAGTTAGCAAATGAAAGATTTTAAAAGAGAACAAACAATGTATTTACCTTAATAGTGTTGAAAAATCATAATATAAATAGCAGTTCATGACATCCAGTTCTACAAATTTCAAAACTCCGCCATTTCTCTCCCCACATCAACCACTGCTAGCGGCTCACCTCCAACTGCGCAACGCTACGCGCTGTTCACATCCAGCTGCCGCTACCCAACACTACAATGGCAGACAACAATGCAAACTAGCCACAGACTGCATACAGCACAGCCAGTGATTTTCATACAGAGCGCTACGTAACGTTGCCAATAAGAAGACATAAACAGCCTACTTACAAGGTTCCTCTGTTAGAGTTTTTTAAACGGTTTTGAAAGACTTGCAGTCAAACATGACAGAATGAGTAGGTGACTGGGTTGGCCATAAAATATAGATGAGACAATGGAGCTGGAAATGGATTTTAGCTAGTTATGTGAATGGATGCCATTTGCATGTTCCCCTTTCCCCGTTATGATTCCTGCCGGCGAACTGCATACAGTGTTCCTCAGAGCATGATTGGCAGACAGATGGCTGAATTCGCTATGGTACGCCAGTGAACGAGAAATTCACCACAGTGGCGAAATTCAGGCTCGAATACAGTTGAAGGTATGGGAGACAAGGAGTTAACTGAAGAAGTCAGGAAATTTGGATGCTGTTTTGAGGATGTAGGCATTATGTATCACTACAAGAGAGGAAGATTCGGGATCATCAGGAATATTACCGTTAGAAATCACCTTATATGGCGCCCAAGCGCGAGAAGAGGGTGGTCTGAAAATGTGGAGGAAAACACGGTGGAGTGAGTGACATTCTGTTTTGAGATGTGGAAGAGCTAGCACTCTGGTGTGAGATGGAGAAGACGAAGGAACACTTCGGATGGGAGATAACAGTGTGCGAACACCCAACTTCCATAAACGCAATGCAGAACACTGATCACCAGTCTCCAGTAGGTGGATCACCAAAGGAGCCTGACAGGTAGATGCAATAATAGCGATTCCAGTAACTTGAGAACCTGGGTAAGCTGTGTGAAAAAACGCAAGGCACTCACCATGCAGGCCATGTAGTTGAAGAGCGACTTCCATTAACAAAAACACCTCCCTCAATCCCCCTTTTTAAAAGAAATCGAACATAACAGCCCATAAAGCACACTGCAGCTTAAATCAGTCAACAGCAACCAGTTGCTAGCGTACTGTATGTCTATTTCAGGATTTTCTAAACCTAGTGCCAACACCAAGGCAACTGATGGCCAGAACTCAATTTGAATCATTGTTAATAAGTTCACATTAATGAATAATTTGACCAGTCAGTGAGTAGACCAATTAACAATCAATAATCAGTCAATCAAACTAGCCAACAATGATTACAACAACATTACTTTTGAATTTCTAAAGTAGTTTGGGATGTGATAACTAAAAGTTAATCAAGTTATTCTGTAGAAAGTGTGTAACTTGAGATATATTATGAAACTTTTGAAAGAATATCGTTCACAATCCATCGAATACAGCAAAATGATAAAAGTTCGAGAATTACTGTTTAGTATCTTGATAACTGGCTCATCGAAACTGCTTAGAAAGATAGCCAATAACTATCTAACCATTAGAAGGAGTTTAAAAATCTACTTCATTGCTTAAACACAATCGCTGGTTTTCTCTGAATTTGTTTATTAAATGTCATTACGTGTTTCGGATCTAAAAGTTAATAAACAAATACAGAGAAAATCAGTGACTGTTTTTAAGCAACCACGCAGCTTTTTTATATTCCTTACAATAATTATAATGATTTTCTCTAAATTTGTTTATTAACTGCCATGACGCGTTTCGAATTTAACAGTTAATAAAAAAATTCAGAGGAAACCAGCGACTGGTTTAAAGCAACCGCCCAGCTTCTTTAAATTGTTTCCAATAATTATATTCATAATAGTTGCATGCCTTTATAAAAATCAAGAATCAAGATGGAACAGTTATAAAGGAAGAATAAGAGATATGTATGAAGATTAAAAAGTCTTAAGGCTGGAGTGCATTCTTTCTCTTCCACTGGCCAAAAGCAGTGAAAAGAAAAAAAGGATTGATCTAAAGCGGGATTAACATTAAGAGGGAAAGGAGATCAGGAATGAGACTCGCTGATCACAATGGGAATTATTTTGAAAACGTGAAAAAGTTAGAGGACTTTTTAAAAGCAGTAAATGGTCTCTTGAATACGAAATATAAATTCAGAGTAAACTAATGGTAAACTATTGAGTAGCTGAGTAACTGATATTAGTGGTAAATTTAACATCAAAATGGGACCACGTTGTAAGCGAATGAATGAATGCTGGTATCTCGGAAGTCAAACATGCACGAGGGACATACGTCCGCTATTGTCTAGCACAGATCTTGATATCAGAAATAAAATTATGAGAATGAACTTCTGGTGCATAAATGTGTATGCAGGTAAATGATACAGTGGGGGAAAATTGGAAGAAATATAGGAATTTGAGATGAGTCATTTCACCATTATACAAACTGTAAGAGGGTTAATCAGATAAAATACGGAGATTCCCTGTAGAGATCGACGAGGATATAAATATTAGGGAACCGCCAACTATAAGAAAGAAAACAGTGATATGATCTATCTTACGAAAAGGAGTAGCAGAGGACAAATATTGTATGGAAGGACAGGAATGTGAATAAATGTATCAGATACTTGACGAATTAGATTGCAAGTGGTTTTCTGAGATAAAGAGATTGGCACAGAAGAGGGAACTGTGGCAGGTTACATCAACCCGTGAACGTGAATATACAAAATAGATTATCTCAGCAACTTAATGTTAGGTTTCAACCAAAAATTACTTGATCTTGCACCCGAAACTAAAATTAATATGAGTAAGATAATGGTTTTATTTTACAATTTGTGACATGTATATATGCTGTTAACAACATCCAAGCAAATTTTTTTGTTATTACACAATAGAGAAATTTAGTTCCTTGTTCTGTTGTTCTGCCTAATACAGTATTTCGATGAATACTTGTGAAGCAACGCCAGATAATCAGCTAGTAATGAAGATAAATAATAGTTTATGATTGTATATAGTTTTCTAAAGTTGTGTTTCGACCACTCATATAAACTGTTATTCCGCCTGGTAAAACTGTGGGCTGACAGCTGTTTGGCCAATACCACGTTTCCAGAGTCGGTCGTATGCACAGTGGCTTACATCTGTGGTGTTGCTTGCCAGCCTATGAAGCAGTGATTTTGCAACTGTTGCCCTGGAACGAGATTAAATGTCACTCGAGATCCTAAACAAAGTTCAACAACTACCTAAAGTTCTGACTGAGCAAAAATGAAGCCCCCTATTTTTACAATAACAAAAAATGAATAATATTCTGTTAGCTCTGAAACATTTGGAACATAAAAGCCACATGATTTTCTAAGAGTTTTATTAAGTCAATAAACGATTAGTCATTTAGACATTCTGTAGTGTTAGTCCCAAAAAATAATTTTTTATGGTTAGTTTGCTCTCAGCTATTGGAAATCGTTTCATGTCCAAAGTACAGTGAGTTCCCCACTTTTTTTCACTTCTATAGTTGAAAATCCACTCTCACACACATAAGTTTTGGCAAACGGGGAAAAATATTCGTATGTTTTGTTCTAATACCTATGCATGCTCACCGGCAATTTTTCGTTAAAAAGTTGCAAGTTTCACCAAATTCAGTTTTCCAGTGGACAGACTAAGGGGCTATGACATAAACGGTACTTTGAGCCGAGTTTCACTGTATGCTGTTGTAGTCGAGACATTCACCTGTCAGTTTTTCAGATTATTAAAATAAATAGTAATGAAATTTATTGTTTACGAGAAGTACTATTCGCACGTTTCTCGTCTTTCAGTGACAAACACTTATTGTAAACGTCATCTTCGCGCTTTTCTGCTTCTTGTTTATTTTTGATACTAGGTAAAGAACATGTTTGCGTCTGTTCTTAGCTGTTCGACTGCGATAATCAAAATATCAGGTACAATGTACGAGTAATTGAAACGGTATGATATTAATTTTAAGGTTTTTTTAAATCTAAAGTCAATTCAGCTGTTCGCCAAGCTTCCTTCCAATCCAGAATAAGGCATACTTATTTCTCTGAAGAAATCGACAAGATCTGCCAGTTCTTTTCTTTAAGAAAACGTAGGTGATAAGTGGTACGATGGCGTTAATCACTGCTGCCTTATATCACCTGTGAATCAGCTGTCTTCATTTCTTGCGTCGAAAATCACAGTTCTTGGAACATCGAAACGTTTTCAGCTTCAGCCCTACCTTGGCTAAACTTCAATTTGAAAAAAAAAAAAGAAAAAACTGAAAAGCCTATACTGAATGGCTTAACCATTCGCCAAATTTCCTTGGGATCCGAGGAAAAGTACACGTATATCTCCGAAGAAATCCGTTAGATTGGTCAGTTTGGAGGTATGTATATCTGTTATTTCGGCTTGGTCGACGTAGGCCACATTCCTGCCGTAATACGGAGTAAACTCTTCCTAATCACTGTACGCGCCGTACTAAGCGAGTACTCTGTTGGTCGTGATTTGTGCTCGGGGGCAGATCAGAGAATTTTTAATGCTAGCATTTATATTTTTAATTACATCAATTGTAAAATTTTACAAATAACATTTGGAGAATAAAGTACCATGAGAACTATGTCAAATATGTCAAGCAACTCTAGATCTAATAAGCTACGTTTAACTCAGGATGTTTTTCAGTTGGTTGCGTGAGACCGTCCCCACTTGGATAGGTTCTACATCTACATCTACATCTATACTCCGCGAGCCACCTTACGGTGTGTGGCGGAGGGTACTTATTGTACCACTATCTGATCCCCCTTCCCTGTTCCATTCACGAATTGTGCGTGGGAAGAACGACTGCTTGTAAGTCTCCGTATTTGCTCTAATTTCTCGGATCTTTTCTTTGTGATCATTACGCGAGATATATGTGGGCGGTAGTAATATGTTGCCCATCTCTTCCCGGAATGTGCTCTCTCGTAATTTCGATAATAAACCTCTCCGTATTGCGTAACGCCTTTCTTGAAGTGTCCGCCACTGGAGCTTGTTCAGCATCTCCGTAACGCTCTCGCGCTGACTAAATGTCCCCATGACGAATCGCGCTGCTTTTCGCTGGATCATGTCTATCTCTTCTATTAATCCAACCTGGTAAGGGTCCCATACTGATGAGCAATACTCAAGAATCGGACGAACAAGCGTTTTGTAAGCTACTTCTTTCGTCGATGAGTCACATTTTCTTAGAATTCTTCCTATGAATCTCAACCTGGCGCCTGCTTTTCCCACTGTTTGTTTTATGTGATCATTCCACTTCAGATCGCTCCGGATAGTAACTCCTAAGTATTTTACGGTCGTTACCGCTTCCAATGATTTACCACCTATGGCATAATCGTACTGGAATGGATTTCTGCCCCTATGTATGCGCATTATATTACATTTATCTACGTTTAGGGAAAGCTGCCAGCTGTCGCACCATGCATTAATCCTCTGCAGGTCCTCCTGGAGTACGTACGAGTCTTCTGATGTTGCTACTTTCTTGTAGACAACCGTGTCATCTGCAAATAGCCTCACGGAGCTACCGATGTTGTCAACTAAGTCATTTATGTATATTGTAAACAATAAAGGTCCTATCACGCTTCCCTGCGGTACTCCCGAAATTACCTTTACATCTGCAGATTTTGAACCGTTAAGAATGACATGTTGTGTTCTTTCTTCTAGGAAATCCTGAATCCAATCACAAACCTGGTCCGATATTCCGTAAGCTCGTATTTTTTTCACTAAACGTAAGTGCGGAACCGTATCAAATGCCTTCCTGAAGTCCAGGAATACGGCATCAATCTGCTCGCCAGTGTCTACGGCACTGTGAATTTCTTGGGCAAATAGGGCGAGCTGAGTTTCACATGATCTCTGTTTGCGGAATCCATGTTGGTTATGATGAAGGAGATTTGTATTATCTAAGAACGTCATAATACGAGAACACAAAACATGTTCCATTATTCTACAACAGATTGACGTAAGCGAAATAGGCCTATAATTATTCGCATCTGATTTATGACCCTTCTTGAAAATGGGAACGACCTGCGCTTTCTTCCAATCGCTAGGTACTTTACGTTCTTCCAGCGATCTACGATAAATTGTTGATAGAAAGGGGGCAAGTTCTTTAGCATAATCACTGTAGAATCTTAAGGGTATCTCGTCTGGTCCGGATGCTTTTCCGCTACTAAGTGATAGCAGTTGTTTTTCAATTCCGATATCGTTTATTTCAATATTTTCCATTTTGGCGTCCGTGCGACGGCTGAAGTCAGGGACCGTGTTACGATTTTCCGCAGTGAAACAGTTTCGGAACACTGAATTCAGTATTTCTGCCTTTCTTCGGTCGTCCTCCGTTTCGGTGCCATCGTGGTCAACGAGTGACTGAATAGGGGATTTAGATCCGCTTACCGATTTTACATATGACCAAAACTTTTTAGGGTTCTTGTTTAGATTGTTTGCCAATGTTTTATGTTCGAATTCGTTGAATGCTTCTCTCATTGCTCTCTTTACGCTCTTTTTCGCTTCGTTCAGCTTTTCCTTATCAGCTATGATTCGACTACTCTTAAACCTATGATGAAGCTTTCTTTGTTTCCGTAGTACCTTTCGTACATGATTGTTATACCACGGTGGATCTTTCCCCTCGCTTTGGACCTTAGTCGGTACGAACTTATCTAAGGCGTACTGGACGATGTTTCTGAATTTTTTCCATTTTTGTTCCACAACCTCTTCCTCAGAACTGAACGTTTGGTGGTGGTCACTCAGATATTCTGCGATTTGTGCCCTATCACTCTTGTTAAGCAAATATATTTTCCTTCCTTTCTTGGAATTTCTTATTACACTTGTAGTCATTGATGCAGCCACTGACTTATGATCACTGATACCCTCTTCTACATTCACGGAGTCGAAAAGTTCCGGTCTATTTGTTGCTATGAGGTCTAAAACGTTAGCTTCACGAGTTGGTTCTCTAACTATCTGCTCGAAGTAATTCTCGGACAAGGCAGTCAGGATAATGTCACAAGAGTCTCTGTCCCTGGCTCCAGTTCTGATTGTGTGACTATCCCATTCTATACCTGGTAGATTGAAGTCTCCCCCTATTACAATAGTATGATCACGAAACTTCTTCACGACGTTCTGCAGGTTCTCTCTGAGGCGCTCAACTACTACGGTTGCTGATGCAGGTGGTCTATAGAAGCATCCGACTATCATATCTGACCCACCTTTGATACTTAACCCAGATTATTTCACATTCGCATTCGCTAATAACTTCACTGGATATTATTGAATTCTTTACTGCTATAAATACTCCTCCACCATTGGCGTTTATCCTATCCTTGCGGTATATATTCCATTCTGTGTCTAGGATTTCGTTACTGTTCACTTCCGGTTTTAACCAACTTTCCGTTCCTAATACTATATGCGCACTATTTCCTTCAATAAGAGATACTAATTCAGGAACCTTGCCCTGGATACTCCTGCAGTTTACCAATATTACGTTAACTTTTCCTGCTTTTGGTCTCTGAGGACGGACGTTCTTTATCAACGATGATAATGTCCTCTCTGGTAAGCCGTCAGGTATTTTATCGTTTCGCCCAAGGGGGGGGTCCCTCTAACCTAAAAAACCCCCGTGTGCACGCCACACGTACTCTGCTACCCTAGTAGCTGCTTCCGGTGTGTAGTGCACGCCTGACCTGTCTAGGGGGGCCCTACAGTTCTCCACCCAATAACGGAGGTCGATGAATTTGCAACCATTATAGTCGCAGAGTCGTCTGAGCCTCTGGTTTAGACCCTCCACACGGCTCCAAACCAGAGGACCGCGATCGACTCTGGGCACTATGCTGCAGATATTAAGCTCAGCTTGCACTCCGCGTGCGATGCTGGTTGTCTTCACCAAATCAGCCAGCCGCCGGAAGGAACCAAGGATGGCCTCAGAACCCAAGCGGCAGGCGTCATTCGTTCCGACATGTGCTACTATCTGCAGCCGGTCACACCCAGTGCGTTCAATAGCTGCCGGAAGGGCCTCCTCCACATTACGGACGAGACCCACAGGTAAATGCGCACGCCCACAGCCTAATATACTTGCTGCAACAACAAATCTGACGCTGTTCGTGAATGTACAGCTACAACCATCAAACCATAGGAAGGTGAGAAACACAAGACTGAACGGTGCGAGCCTCCACAAAAAACTGAAAAAAAGTTTGCGCGTCAGTGTCCACAATCGTATAATTGTAGTGTTGGGGCAAATACTGAGTAACTGCAAGCGAGGACGTTATTGATGTTCGTATCAAAGTAATTCAATTAATCTTGTTGAAAAACGTACATATTAGGAGAAATGTTTATGCAAGATGTAACTCTCATACGAATTGACAGTTTGTTTGGTGTGTTGAATAGTTTATTCGGAACGCTTACCACATGAGCATCTATGCATGTCCGAACACACGAGTGATACGTATTCTCTGCTTATCAGATGTGCTCGTGCTGTTGCTGAATAGAGCTCAGGCGAGCAAGGGAAGCAGCTGTCGGTCACAAAGGGGAACACAGCTTTGCGTCGTGGTGGAGGGCGGGATTGGAGGGCGGACTTGTCACAGAGAAAATGGAATTATCTTTGAGATGTTCCCTGACTTGTAGCTGAGAATAAAGGACGATTTTTAAGAGGACTGGAAAGAGAGAGAGCTCCTTTGGAAAAAGCTAATTTCGATTGAGCTTATTTTGATGAAAGTGCTAGCTGAGTAATAATGGTAGCGTAAATATTTTATTTTAACAATATCTACCAGCATAATAATTTGTTTCCTCTCACCACTGTTAGTTAAAAATAGTTTAGAAATAATTCAAAAGCCAAGATCGCTTACTAGATGACCGGTTTCAACAAACTAATGGTGCCATCATCGGATCTGGCACCTTTAGTGTGTTGAAACCGGCCATCTAGAAAACAACATTTACGCGAACTTGGTTTTGAATTATTTCTACAACAGAGTGACCGCCCCACAACACACTATGTGTTCACTGCAAAAAATAGTTTAGTTAAGAGGGCAATCAGCAATATTACATATATTAAGTACTGCGTGTAATTTTTTCTACTGTATGACAATGCTGAGAAAAGGTCATTATTCATCTTAGAGTTTCTACCTGTCATTAAAATTATTAACTGCAGAATGCTTTCCTATACATTTACAAACTTTTAATGATGCTTATCCGCACTAGAACATGAAAAATAAATGTAGTATCACGTGTTTTATACGCTTTGCACTATTGCGTATTTAGTGAACCATATTCTCAGAAAGAGAAAAGAAAATGCATTTGATAATGCGGCGTAATGATTTATTTGAGGCATATGTCATTCAGCAGCCTTTTCAGTAGTTGCAAGGTCAACAGTCTGGATGATTGACCTATCTGGCCTTGTAACACTAACCAAAACGGCCTTGCTGTGCTGGTATTGCGAACGGCCGTAATTTTTACCGAGGGCATACAGCTTTGCTGTATGAGTAAATGATGATGGCGTCCTCTTGGGTAAAATATTACGGAGGTAAAATAGTCCCCCATCCGGATCTCCGGGCGGGGACTACTCAAGGGGATGTCGTTATCAGGAGAAAGAAAACTGGCGTTCTATTTATCGGAGCGTGGAATGTCAGATCCCTTAACCGAGCAGGTAGGTTAGAAAATTTAAAAGGGGAAATGGATAGGTTAAAGTTAGATATACTGGAAATAAGTGTTCGGTGGCAGGAGGAACAAGACTTCTGGTCAGGTGACTACAGTTTTATAAACACAAAATCAAATAGCGGTAATGCAGGGGTAGGTTTAATAATGAATAGGAAAATAGGAATGCGGGTAAGCTACTACAAACAGCATAGTGAACACATTATTGTGGCCAAGATAGATACGAAGCCCACGCCTAACACAGTAGTACAAGTTTATATGCCAACTAGCTCTGCAGATGACGAAGAAATTGAAGAAATGTATGATGAAATAAAAGAAATTATTCAGATAGTGAAGGGAGATGAAAATTTAATAGTCATGGGCGACTGGAATTCATCAGTAGGAAAAGGGAGAGAAGGAAACGTAGTAGGTGAATATGGATTGGGGGTAAGAAACGAAAGAGGAAGCCGCCTGGTAGAATTTTGCACAGAGCACAACTTAATCATAGCTAATATTTGGTTCAAGAATCATAAAAGAAGATTGTATACATGGAAGAAGCCTGGAGATACTGACAGGTTTCTGATAGACTATATAATGGTAAGACAGAGATTTAGGAATCAGGTTGTAAATTGTAAGCCATTTCCAGGGGCAGATGTGGAATCTGACCACAATCTATTGGTTATGAACTGCAGATTAAAACTGAAGCAAGTGCAAAAATGTGGGAATTTAAGAAGATGGGACCTGGATAAACTGACTAAACCAGAGGCTGTACAGAGTTTCAGGGAGAGCATAAGGCAACAATTGACAAGAATGGGGGAAAGAAATACAGTAGAAGACGAATGGGTAGCTCTGAGGGATGAAGTAGTGAAGGCAGCAGAGGATCAAGTGGGTAAAAAGACGAGGGTTGGTAGAAATCCTTGGGTAACAGAAGAAATATTGAATTTAATTGATAAAAGGAGAAAACATAAAAATACAGTAAATGAAGCAAGCAAAAAGAAATACAAACGTCTCAAAAATGTGATCGACAGGAAGTGCAAAATGGCTAAGCAAGGATGGCTAGAGGACAAATGTAAGGATGTAGAGGCTTACCTCACTAGGGGTAAGATAGATACTACCTACAGGAAAATTAGAGAGACCTTTGGAGAAAAGAGAGACATTCGTATGAATATCAAGAGCTCAGATGGAAACCTAGTTTTAAGCAAAGAAGGGAAAGCAGAAACGTGGAAGGAGTATATAGAGGGTCTATACAAGGGCGATGTTCTTGAGGACAATATTATGGAAGTGGATGTAGATGAAGATGAAATGGGAGGTATGATACTGCGTGAAGAGTTTGACAGAGCACTGAAAGACCTGAGTTGGAACAAAGCTCTGGGAGTAGAAAACATTCCATTAGAACTACCGACAACCTTGGGAGAGCCAGTCCTGACAAAACTCTACCATTTGGTGAGCAAGATGTGTATGACAACCGAAATACCCTCAGACTTCAAGAAGAGTATAATAATTCCAATCATAAAGAAAGCAGATGTGAAAATTACCGAACTATCAGTTTAATAAGTCACGGCTGCAAAATACTAACAGGAATTCTTTACAGACGAATGGAAAAACTGGTACAAGCCGACCTCGGGGAAGATCAGTTTGGATTCCGTAGAAATGTTGGAACACGTGAGGCAATACTAACCTTACGACTTATCTTAGAAGAAAGATTAAGAAAAGGCAAACCTACGTTCGTAGCATTTGTAGACTTAGAGAAAGCTTTTCACAATGTTGACTGGAATACTCTCTTTCAAATTCTGAAGGTGGTAGGGGTAAAATACAGGGATCGAAAAGCTATTTACAATTTGTACAGAAGCCAGATGACAGCTATAAGAGTCGAACGTCATCAAAGGGAAGCAGTGGTTGGGAAGGAAGGAGACAGGGTTGTAGCCTCTCCTCGATGTTGTTCAATCTGTATATTGTGCAAGCAGGAAAGGAAACGAAAGAAAAATTCGGAGTAGGTAATAAAATCCATGGAGAAGAAATAAAAACTTTAAGGTTCGCCGATGACATTGTAATTATGTCAGAGACAGCAATGGACTTGGAAGAGCAGTTGAACGGAATCGACAGTGTCTTGAAAGGAGGATATAAGATGAACATCAACTAAAGCAAAACAAGGATAATGGAATGTAGTCGAATTAAGTAGGGTGATGCTGAGGGAACTGGATTAGGAAATGAGACAAAGTAGTAAAGGAGTTCTGCTAAATAACTGATGATGGTCGAAGTAGAGAGGATATAAAATGTAGACTGGCAATGGCAAGGAAAGCATTTCTGAAGAAGAGAAATTTGTTAACATCGAGTATAGTTTTAAGTGTCAGGAAGTCGTTTCTGAAAGTATTTGTATGGAGTGTAGCCATGCATTCAAATGGTTCAAATGGCTCTGAGCACCATGGGACTTAACTGCTGTGGTCGTCAGTCCCCTAGAACTTAGAACTACTTAAACCTAACTAACCTAAGGGCATCACACACATCCATGCCCGAGGCAGGATTCGAACCTGCTACCGTAGCGGTCGCGCGGTCCCAGACTGTATCGCCTAGAAACGCTCGGCCACTCCGGCCGGCTAGCCACGCATTGAAGTGAAACATGGACGATAAATAGTTTGGACAAGAAGAGAATAGAAGCTTTCGAAATGTGGTGCTACAGAATAATGCTGAAGATCAGATGGGTAGATCACATAACTGATGAGGAAGTATTAAATAGGATTGGGAAGAAGAGAAGTTTGTATCATAACTTGGCTAGAAGAGGGGATCGGTTGGTAGGACATGTTCTGAGGCATCAAGGGATCACCAGTTTAGTATTGGAGGGCAGCGTGGAGGGTAAAAATAGTAGAGGGAGACCAAGAGATGAATACACTAAGCAGATTCAGAAGGATGTAGGTTGCAGTAGGTACTGGGAGATGAAGAAACTTGCACAGGTTAGGGTAGCATGGAGAGCTGCATCAAACCAATCTCAGGAACTGAAGACCACAACAACGACACGACAAAGCATTGTAGTATTCAGTGATGTATGCAAGATATTATTGTTACATTAAGATATTTTATATACTGTGTGACAAAGAAGTTAAGCACCCAGAAGTGGAAGAAGAAGTGAAATGAAACTTCATGGGTTGAAACGCCATGTGATCTTTTTTTCAGTGATTAGAAAATCGAGTAAAATTTACAAAGACTTTGACGTTATGTACCTGCAATCCCTCTAACCTGGACGCACGCGCTGATAGGGTTGTGAAATGTGTTGTAAGGCGATGTATCCTCTCCTAAGGTAAACTTGACAATAACTGTTGTAGCTTCTTCTTCATCTGTAGCGCTACAGCCTTTGGTGAGCCTTGGATTCTTCAACTGTTTTCCTCCATGTTTCTGGGATTTTTTCAGTTGTTTTGCACCTCCGGATTTCCATGCTGGTGAGATCTCTTACATCATCAATCCACCTTTTTCTGGGTCTATTCTGAGAGATTTTCTCCAAGTGGCCTAGCCATCGTAATTGAAAAATTTTACTCTATCTCTTCCTTGTTTAATATTTGTAGCTCGGCGTTATAGCATGTCGTCCAGCCTTCTTCCTCCCTATCCGGCCATAAATTTTACGTAGTACTTGGTGAATGACGCAGCAAGCCACAAATAGTTTTAAAATTTTTTATTTTACTGAGGTCACCGGTTTCGATCTTCCATGTCCATCTTCAGACGGCGACGTAGTAGTTTTCTCTCAAATGTTCTTAGAATACTATCATCAGTCAACGTCCATGCTTCCGACCCATATGTGACAAATGGTTGAACTTGGGAGATAGATATGTATTAAAGATCTTATTGTTGTCGTGAAAAAGTTGTTTCTGAAGAGCTGCAACTTGCCAAGTAAGCTTTGTTCTCAGCTTGTATACTTTCCCTTGTAGACATTCCAATGTTGTTATTGTCTGATATTTAGGCTCGCAAGTGTCTAAAAGAGGACACGCCTTTGGAACATATCCCGCTTACCTGTAGATCTTTTGGGGTTCTTCTGGCCTCAACGTGTGACATTACTGTATACTTGGTTTTATTTTCACTTCTTTGTGAGGCCGAGTATAACGCGCCTGTATCCATTGCCATATGTGTTCCTTTAACTGCATTGTCATTTCTTCCTATTATTCAAATGTTATCAGCATGTATCTTGTTAGTTTTCAGAAATATGGTGCCTCTTTTATTGATCTTATTTGGGTTATATTGAATACGACATGGAGATCACCTTGCCTCAAAGCTTTCAGTTGTCCTGTTAAACATTTTTACTTTAGTTCTTGTCTCTGTCACTGGAATTTTGACTAGAATTATTCGTTTGGTGCATATGCCAATTTCTCACAGTTTTCTGTGTACCTGTTGTTGATTTATGTTGTCAAAGTTTTGTTCGAAATCAACGAATGGGAAGCTCAGATCTACACACATCAGCCAGAACATTATGACCATCGACCTATTATCGATACACAACCGTCCAGGCGATGGCGACTTTACCTGGCGAGGAATGACCACTAGTCAGACACACGCACTGAGCATGTAGTGTAAGTGTGCATGCTGCTCGTGTGTAGAATTGGGAAGGCGAGCGATGTATGTGAGTTTGCCCGAGATCAGATTGCGATGTCCTGCAGGCTAGGCACGAGCATTTCGGAAACTGCAAGAGTTATCGTGTGTACGAGGAGCGCTTTGGTGAGCGTCTCCAGCACGTGGTGAAACCACGACCAGATGTCGTGGCGTTAGGCGGCCGCACCTCATGCCAAATGCCGGACGTCACAGGCTGGGCAGACTGGTAAAACAGGACAGACGTCGAATTGTGGCGGAATTAACATGAGACTTTAATGCTGTGCAGAGTACAAGTTGGCAACACTGCGCCGACGCGGACTCTTCGAGTATATGCTGCAATAAATAATTATAAAAAGCGTTGTTATTAAGCTGTTTTCAAACGTTTATAGTTGTTATAAATATAATCTAAATGTTGTTAAATTAGTGGAAGTGTTAGTGAAGTATAAAATAAGATTAAACGGGGTAAGAAGCGTATTTTCCTTCTCGCGCCTGTAGCACGAGTCCTAGGCCTAATTTCAAGCGTTCGAATTGTAAGTAAGCAGTGAATTAAACTTACAGGTAAACGTTTCCAGTTGATAGAAATATAGTATAAGTGTTGTTACATTAGTGGAAGTGTTAGTGATGTGTTAAAGAAGATTAAACGGGGAAAGAAGTTTATTATCCGTCTCGCGCCTTAGCACGGATTTTAGGCTTAATTTCATGCGCGCGTATCGTAAGTAAACAGTGATTTAAACTGATATGTAATCACCAGTTTTTTTATTCAGCACCCTTTCAATTTATTTATTTCTGTCTGAATAGTTTCTAGGGTCCTCTGTTTACGTTTTAGTCAGTACCTAAATAAGTTTATACGATTTCTGTTTTTACCATGAGTGAGAAGTATGTGACATGCCGTAGGATCGTTAGTTCCGGGGTGTGATGTGATGGGTGCTCTAGTTTCTTTCTTTGGGGCGAATGTAGTGGCGTGGGAAATGGGGACATAAATGAGGCTCACCAGTGGCATTGTAGGATCTGCAGTAGAGATAGGAAAATACTGGAACAGGAAGGGAAAACTGCAGCTCTTCAAGTTGACTTAGACAAGGCAAGGGAGGATCTGGACAGGTTAAAGAGGGAGAAGAGTGAACAGAGGTGGGAAGTGGCAACAGGTAATAGGGGGAACAGGCAAAGGAGAGCATCAGACAGCTTTGTCATAAATCTTGAAAATAGATTTGACCTGTTGCCTCAGTCAGAATCGGATGAGCCTCATGTAGCTGAAGCTATAGAAAGGGCACAATAAGCTTTCAAGGACTTGAAAAAGGTAGGGAAATTTGTAAAGAGAAAGAAAGCTCTGTTGTTAGATAGTTCCCATGGTAGACGTGTTGGCCAACTACTGCAGGAAAATGTAGGTCCAGACTACCAGGTCACAAACTTTTTCAAGCCTAGTGCAGATCTGGGCCAGGTAACACAGGATGTAGGTTCTTTATGCAAGGATTTCACAAAGGGAGATGCTGCGGTTATAGTGGGTGGTCCGGGAAATAGTAATGACAGAGACTCTGAATGTTCCATAGAGAGTGACCTGGTGAAGATAGCATCAGCAACGAAGCATACGAGTGTGGGATTTGTGTTGAAACGCCGCGATCGGCGTCATTTGAACTATTCCGTCAGGAGGGTGAACTTGGAGTGGCTGCTTAGGACGGATATAGGGTCCCATATTGGTTTGACTCCTGTGGATGCTATCGGTAGGTGGGGCTACACTAGACATGGCCTTCAGCTCACAAGGGAACGGAAGGGAAAACTTGTAAGTAGGCTGTTTAGGTTTTCTTATTGGTAACGCCACGTAGCGCTCTGTATGAAAATCACTGACTGTGCTGTGTGCAGTCTGCGGCTGCTTTGCATTGTTGTAATACTCGCCATTGTAGCGTTGGGCAGCTGGATGTGAACAGCGCGTAGCGTTGCGCAGTTGTAGGTGAGCCGCCAGCAGTGGTGGATGTGGGGAGAGAGATGGCGGAGTTTTGCAATTTGTAAGACTGGATGTCATGAACTGCTATATATATTATGACTTTTGATGACTATTAAGGTAAATACATTGTTTGTTCTCTATTAAAATCTTTCATTTGCTAACTATGCCTGTCCATAGTTTGAATCTTTTATTTAGCTGGCAGTAGTGGCGCTAGCTGTATTGCAGTAGTTCGAGTAACCAAGATTTTTGTGAGGTATGTGATTTGTGAAACGTATAGGTTAATGTTAGTCAGGCCCATTCTTTTGTACGGATTTTTGAAAGTGAGATTGCGTTGCGCTAAAAAAATATTGTGTGTCAGGATAAGCACAGTCATGTATAATTTTTTAAAAGGGGACGTTTCAAACTGTCTGGGTTGATTGCAGTAAACTTAAGGGGGGGGGGGGGGGGGCACTGTCACAAGTGGTAAAGTGCCAGTGGTCACAGGTGTAAGAGGGATGCCTTTTTTAGAATATGGAAGGGCGAAAGAAAACGAGTCTTAAGAGAGATTGGCAGACACACTCAGTTTGAGAAAACAGATGAACAGGAGTCAGATTTTAGCATACAGCCTCCATTTAAACAACGTTTCACAGAAAGTAATCAGAAACTGCCAGTTCATCTTCGCCAAAGCTGTTGTAATCCCATTAGTATGCAGTATCAGTTATCTTTATTACACCAGAACATTCCAGGACTCAGAAATAAAGTTGATGAACTACTCATTTGTATTGATGAAATGAATTCATCTAACCAAATTGACATACTCTGACTCTCTAAACATCAAGAGACCACCGGTATAGATATGTTAGACATTAGCTTCCTACTTCTGCAGAGTAGATATGGATGGAGGATGAGTTGCCACATTTATTAAAAACTGTCATAAACTCAGGAACATTGACGTTAATAAATTCTGTTTAGAGCAGCATATAAAAGCATGTGCAACAGAAGTAGAGTTCCATAACAAATCCTGTATAATAGTAACTATTTACCGAGCACCTGCAGAAAGTTAAAATCACTTCATAAATCATCTAGAAGCTCTTTTGGGTTATTTAACAGGGAGAAACAAAGAAATTTTAATTGCTGGTGACTTTAATACAGATTTTCTAATGCAAGCTTCCAGTAAACATTTACTGCAGTTAGTAATGTTGTCTTTCAAGAATCACTAAATCCTCAAGGATAGCCACCGATAACATTTTTATAGACAAATCAAAGGAACAAAATCATATCATAAAACCTGTAATAAATGGACTATCAGATCATGACATCCAGCTCATTGTTTTAGATGTAAATTCTAAACAGATCATCAAGACTGCTAAATCTGATAACAGGATAGTAGTCAATCAACCAAAAATTGAGTGTTTTAGAAAACTGCTCAAACGTATGAACTGGGAAGATGTTTATAGTGCTCATGACATGAATGAAAAAATAACACATTCATGAACAATGTCAGCACCATGTTTGTAAACTGTTTTCCTCTAAAAGTTACTCAAATTAAACAGAAGTCTATAATAAAACCATGGATTGCACAAGGAATAAAGATTTCCTGTAAGACAAAAAGGAAAATGTATCTGTCGACCAAGAACAGCTCCAATGCTAAAGATTTAGCTAAATACAAGGAACACTCTAAAATATTAAAGAAAGTAGTTCAGACATCTAAACAAATGCACTACGAGAAGAAGATAGCAATGTCAGGGAACAAAATAAAAACAATATGGGATCAGGTGAAAAAGGAGACTGGTAGAACCAGAAATGAACAAGAGCAGATAGCACTAAGGGAAGATGACACATTAGCAACCGATGGGCATAGTGTGGCAAACCTATTTGATAAGTACTTTATATCCGTTGCTGATAGAATGGAATTGTCAGGATCAGTAAATAATGCCCTTGAATATCTGAAACTAGCCTTTACAAATAGCTTCAGGTACATGAATATGTCACTCACTTCACCAAAAGAAATAACTTCCATACAAAATCTTTAAAAACAAAGCATTCTAGTGGTTACGATGAAATATCAACAAAGTTAACTAAGGCATGTTCTTGTGAGTTCAGTATAATTCTAAGTTACTTGTGTAACCAGTCAATTATAACTGGGCCGCGACATTGCAGCTCGCGTTGGTCGAAATCCAATGACTGTTAGCAGAATATGGAACGTAATACGGAACTCCGTGCTCGATCCCAACGGCCTCGTATCACTAGCAGTCGAGATGACAGGCATCTTATCTGCATGGCTGTAACGGATCGTGCAGCCACGTCTCGATCCCTGAGCCAACAGATGGGGACGTTTGCAAGACAACAACCATCTGTACGAACAGTTCGACGACGATTGCAGCAGCATGGACTATCAGCTCGGAGACCGAGGCTGCGGTTACACTTAACGCTGCATCACAGACAGGAGCGCCTGCTATGGTGTACTCAACGACGAACCTGGGTGCACGATTGGAAAAACGTCATTTTTCCGGATTAATCCAGGTTCTGTTTACAGCATCATGATGGTCGCATCCGTGTTTGGCGACATCGCGGTGAACGCACATTGGAAGCGTGCATTCGTCATCGCCATACTGGCGTATCACCCGGCGTGATGGTATGGGGTGCCATCGGTTACACGTCTCGGTCACCTCTTGTTCGCATTGACGGCACTTTGAACAGTGGACGTTACATTTCAGATGTGTTACGACCCGTGGCTCTACCCTTCATTCGATCCCTGCGAAACCCTACATTTCAGCAGGATAATGCACGACCGCATGTTGCAGGTACTGTACGGGCCTTTCTGGATACAGAAAATGTTCGAGTGCTGACCTGGTCACCACATTCTCCAGGTCTCTCACCAATTGAAATCGTCTGGTCAATGGTGGCCGAGCAACTGGCTCGTCACAATACGCCAGTCACTACTCTTGATGAAGTGTGGTATCGTGTTGAAGCTGCATGGGCAGCTGTACCTGTACACGCCATCCAAGCTCTATTTGACTCAATGCCCAGGCGTATTAAGGCCGTTATTACGAGCAGAGGTGGTTGTTCTGGGTACCGTTTTCTCAGGATCTGCGCACCCAAATTGCATGAAAAGTAATCACATGTCAGTTCTAGTATAATATATTTGTCCAATGAATACGCGTTTATCATCTGCATATCTTCTTGGTGTGGCAATTTCAATGGGCAGTAGTGTAACATTAGTAGTTTTATTTCTATAAAGCAAATTGTCAGAATTTGTATTTACAGTGGTGTAGTCGCAAACGATGGGCGCCACGCAAATAGTATTATTGTTTGCTGTGCACAATGTTCAACAGGTCTGTCCTCTAATGTCCGTATGCTGAGCCGATATGAGCGGCCGAGGCTATCAGGAGTGGCGCTTATATTCACTTCCTCCAGAGGTCGCTCCTGGGACGGCGCAGTCCTTGCCAGTGGGCTGTAGGCTAACGTTTCCTCGCCACCTTCTCTGGTCTTTCCTTCTTCCCCTTCGTTCCGGCGCTTGTGGTTACGCTGGAACATTCCTTCCCGCCCAGAGCGACGGACCGTCCTCGTGCAGGAGTGTGGCCGCAACGTCGGGCGGAAGCTGTGGCTGCAGGCAACGTCCGGCTTCTCGGCCGTACCCCGCCATCCGGCCTGCGCTCTGGCGGAAATGTCTCCCAGAAAACGACTAGAAGGGTACGCGTCCATGTCCTGCTGCCATGAACCAGATGAAGAAGGGGGCGACTGTTGTGGTTTGGGCGGGTCCAGCTCCATCGGTAGGACGACAGGAGGCGGAGGAGGCGGAAGCTCCGTCTCCATGGGGTCGTCCCGCGGTGTCGTGATGACACCCTCTGGCGGCTGCTGTGGCCGCACTGTCCTCTGGACCCGTGAATCTGGGGGAAGAGAGACTGGAAGATCATGGTGTACGTGACAGAGGAGAAGTTGATTTTGATGGCGGCGCTGCAAACCATCTGGATCTGAAATAAGGTACATTCAAGCGCCAAGTCGACTGACTATCTCGCCTCACGCCCACCGTCTTTTGCCGTTAGAAACCCTGAGAAACACAATATAATGCGGCAGGAAGCGATACTTGCGGCCTTCCTTCGGCGCCGGATGCTGAGGAGGGTGGAGCATGTGGAGCAGTGTCCGATGCCGGCGGCCGTGAAGCAATTCCGCCAGCGATGGTCCATTTCGTGAATGCTAATGATAGGAGGCGAGAAACAGTTGCAATGCTTGATCCCTGGTGTATGCGGAGCGAAGTTTGGCCATCTGCCGCTTGAGCGTTCTGACAAAACGTTCCACTTCGCCGTTGTACTGTGGGTGCAACGGTGCACTAGTTAGATGCTGTATGCCAGTGCGTTCACAGAATGTTTGAAATTCATTTGACGTGAACTGAAGGCCGTTATCTGCCACTATTACTTCCAGTTACCTTCGAGGCAAAATATCGATGACAACACCTGAATTGTGCTACGTGATGTTGTCGAGTTCATTGGCACAGCAGAAGGAAACTTCCTACACGAGTCAACCACAATCAACATTTTTTCTCGCACCTCACTGTTTATGAGGTCATTTCTCAAAACGTCGTACATAATGCGGATTTACGCGCGCAGTTCAGTGTTTATGACGTTGTATCTCCTGATTTATGAGCCATTCAATGATGTAATTCTGTATGCACATTCAGTGGCTTATGTGGATACTGTCTGCAAAATGTGTTGCGAATAGAGTTATTATTACAGATGTAATAAATTTAAACGTCATGCACGATGCGGTAGTTTTTCACGCGTCTCTGTGTCCACGGCTTCTCATCTCCTGATCAATGTGGAGTGTCATGATATGATTGTCTACGTGCAACTTTCGGTATATGTGTATATTGCCTGAGAATTTTATTGCGAATAGAGTTAGTAGCGCAGAAGTAACATATTTAAACGTCATGCATGATGAGGCAATTTTTCAGGTAATTCATTGTTTATGACGCCATATTTTCTGAACTACAATAGGTGGGTGGTTCTTAACCCCACAGGAGGTGTTACATGACAGTAAGGGATACGTGCACCAACTTTGGTTGAAATCGTCTAGTGGTTTAGAAGCAGATGTGCCACATACATACATACATCAATTTCTTATAGTATAGCCGGCCGGGGTGGCCGAGCGGTTCTAGGTGCTTCAGCCTGGAACCGCGCGACCGCTACGGTCGCAGGTTCGAATCCTGCCTCGGGCATGGATGTGTGTGATGTCCATAGGTTAGTTAGGTTTAAGTAGTTCTAAGTTCTAGGGGACTGATGACCTCAGATGTTAAGTCCCTTAGTGTTCAGAGCTATTTGAACGATTTTTGAACTTATAGTATAGATGGATTTGCTTTTTTTTGCTGAGTAAAATGCCACATGTACCTGTGGTTCAGAATTCTATATGAAGGTGGTAGGTAAGAATGGCGAATAACAAGTGCTGTAAGGTAGCTGAATCTTGGAAACCTGTGTTAGGGGAATCTGTGGTCTAATTATGCCTGGATGACCCCAGTGACTATTCCACAATGAAGCGAACGAAAAAATAAAACGGAAATAACAGTTGTTAGAAGAGGAGCTGCACAAAAACGTATACAGATGACAGCAGACGAAAATGTCTGACAACTTGAAACGGGAGAAAACGAAACGTGATGAAATAAAAGGCGTTTCAAATTCTAAGATTCTTCATTTCGGATAGCTGAATGTTTGCACTTTGTACTGTTTGTAACTTAGAAAATTATTACCAGTTGTCACCTGGCATTGAAAGCGTAGCTTGCCGTAGAGTCGGCAGGAGAGCAGATCTACATCTACATCTACATTTATACTCCGCAAGCCACCCAACGGTGTGTGGCGGAGGGCACTTTACGTGCCACTGTCATTACCTCCCTTTCCTGTTCCAGTCGCGTATGGTTCGCGGGAAGAACGACTGTCTGAAAGCCTCCGTGCACGATCTAATCTCTCTAATTTTACATTCGTGATCTCCTCGGGAGGTATAAGTAGGGGGAAGCAATATATTCGATACCTCATCCAGAAACGCACCCTCTCGAAACCTGGCGAGCAAGCTACACCGCGATGCAGAGCGCCTCTCTTGCAGAGTCTGCTACTTGAGTTTATTAAACATCTCCGTAACGCTATCACGGTTACCAAATAACCCTGTAACGAAACGCGCCGCTCTTCTTTGGATCTTCTCTATCTCCTCCGTCAAACCGATCTGGTACGGATCCCACACTGATGAGCAATACTCAAGTATAGGTCGAACGAGTGTTTTGTAAGCCACCTCCTTTGTTGATGGACTATATTTTCTAAGCACTCTCCCAATGAATCTCAACCTGGTACCCGCCTTACCAACAATTAATTTTATATGATCATTCCACTTCAAATCGTTCCGCACGCATACTCCCAGATATTTTACAGAAGTAACTGCTACCAGTGTTTGTTCCGCTATCACATAATCATACAATAAAAGATCCTTCTTTCTATGTATTCGCAATACGTTACATTTGTCTATGTTAAGGGTCAGTTGCCACTCCCTGCACCAAGTGCCTATCCGCTGCAGATCTTCCTGCATTTTGCTACAATTTTCTAATGCTGCAACTTCTCTGTATACTACAGCATCATCCGCGAAAAGCCGCATGGAACTTCCGACACTATCTACCAGGTCATTGATATATATTGTGAAAAGCAATGGTCCCATAACACTCCCCTGTGGCACGCCAGAGGTTACTTTAACGTCTGTAGACGTCTCTCTATTGATAACAACATGCTGTGTTCTGTTTGCTAAAAACTCTTCAATCCAGCCACACAGCTGGTCTGATATTCCGTAGGCTCTTACTTTGTTTGTCAGGCGACAGTGCGGTACTATATCGAACGCCTTCCGGAAGTCAAGAAAAATAGCATCTACCTGGGAGCCTGTATCTAATATTTTCTGGGTCTCATGAACAAATAAAGCGAGTTGGGTCTCACACGATCGCTGTTTCCGGAATCCATGTTGATTCCTACTTAGTAGATTCTGGGTTTCCATAAACGACATGATACTCGAGCAAAAAACATGTTCTAAAATTCTACAACAGATCGACGTCAGAGATATAGGTCTATAGTTTTGCGCGTCTGCTCGACGACCCTTCTTAAAGACTGGGACTATCTGTGCTCTTTTCCAATTATTTGGAACCCTCCGCTCCTCTAGAGACTTGCGGTACACGGCTGTTAGAAGGGGGGCAAGTTCTTTCGCGTACTCTGTGTAGAATCGAATTGGTATCCCGTCAGGTCCAGTGGACTTTCCTCTATTGAGTGATTCCAGTTGCTTTTCTATTCCTTGGACACTTATTTCGATGTCAGCCATTTTTTCGTTTGTGCGAGGATTTAGAGAAGGAACTGCAGTGCGGTCTTCCTCTGTGAAACAGCTTTGGAAAAAGGTGTTTAGTATTTCAGCTTTACGCGTGTCATCCTCTGTTTCAATGCCATCATCATCCGGTAGTGTCTGGATATGCTGTTTCGAGCCACTTACTGATTTAACGTAAGACCAGAACTTCCTAGGATTTTCTGTCAAGTCGGTACATAGAATTTTACTTTCGAATTCATTGAACGCTTCACGCATAGCCCTCCTTACGATAACTTTGACATCGTTTAGCTTCTGTTTGTCTGAGAGGTTTTGGCTGCGTTTAAACTTGGAGTGGAGCTCTCTATGCTTTCGCAGTAGTTTCCTAACTTTGTTGTTGTACCACGGTGGGTTTTTCCCGTCCCTCACAGTTTTACTCGGCACGTACCTGTCTAAAACGCATTTTACGATTGCCTTGAACTTTTTCCATAAACACTCAACATTGTCAGTGTCGGAACAGAAATTTTCGTTTTGATCTGTTTTGATCTGTAGTCTGAAATCTGCCTTCTATTACTCTTGCTAAACAGATAAACCTTCCTCCCTTTTTTTATATTCCTATTAACTTCCATATTCAGGGATGCTGCAACGGCCTTATAATCACTGATTCCCTGTTCTGTACATACAGAGTCGAAAAGTTCGGGTCTGTTTGTTATCAGTAGGTCCAAGATGTTATCTCCACGAGTCGGTTCTCTGTTTAATTGCTCGAGGTAATTTTCGGATAGTGCACTCAGTATAATGTCACTCGATGCTCTGTCCCTACCACCCGTCCTAAACATCTGAGTGTCCCAGTCTATATCTGGTAAATTGAAATCTCCACCTAAGACTATAACATGCTGAGAAAATTTATGTGAAATGTATTCCAAATTTTCTCTTAGTTGTTCTGCCACTAATGCTGCTGATATGTTTTGGTTCTCACGCTGGCTCAGCTGATGTTGGCTAATGATCCGAGCGAGATGTGTTCTTGGCCAATGCTCCGTGAAGTACGTTAAACACACTCTCTATGAATCTGAAGTATTATTAAATCTTAATCCATTTCTTTCATACATAGTAGACCAAATTCCATGGATAACTCAACCATGCCGTTAAGATTTCAAATCAATAACTTTAGTACTTTCAGGGGTATAAATTTTATCTAAAACTCATGATAACCATGCTCGCAATGGAGTTAGGGTGTGTAATGTATTCAGCTGTAGATCAATTGAAACTACAACGAAGAGGATACGTCCATACAATCTAATTTCCTGAAATTGTCTTTAGTTTCATTACCACAGATTTCTGACGTAATTAAAACTAGTTTGGAAAAGTATTATTTCTTTGTGTTTTGGTTGTGTGAGTGTTTTGGACAGACTAAGAGAGTGGATGGAGGACACACGTGAAGTGAGAATGTGGTATTTTATTGAAACTATGTAAATGTATGCGTGAGAAACTTGTGTGATAGGGGAATTTGTGACGTATGTCCGAGTGAGCTTAGTGAGCTTGATTTTGTAAAAGGCGGCCAGAAGCGGATCGAATATTAAATGTATTAGTAATTTATTTTATGGAAAGGAATCGTATTTTGTTTTCATTAAATTTTATTTAGTTTCGGAATTATGAGGTTTCTAGTCTAAATCACTTCTGATTATTGGATTGGTTGACATTAGAAACACCGCGAGTATAGAAGTCCTCGATATAAGCTGACTGGCTGCTTAACATACTAGCCAATAGGAATTCAACATTTCTAGCGCGTTTGAGTTTCGCTTTGGGTCTCAGATCTATAAATCGAGATAGTCGAACGGCAGCCGTCTTCTGCTAAACACCTATGTCAAACCGCGCTGACCGAATTTGAACCAAAATGAAAAAATTCGCGCGTTTGATCGGTTCTAGTATCGTTGACGAAAAGCGACTACAGTGTTGAGTATTTTGTTAAAGTTTGAGCTTTGTGAGTGATTTACCTTAGGAGATATTCGTGTGTGAACATTTCAGGTCGAACATAAACTCCGCGTGTCATGTTTAGTGCAGCTTACGAGAGATTATCGCGAGCGCTTCTTTACATGAAGCCTACCGAACGACTGAATGTCTAAACTCGAAAGCAGTCGTGCGTCAGTGATTCTTTAGGAGGTTCAAAATATCGGATGAGGCTAAGTGCATTCTGGCTGCTTTTCGTTGTGAACTTGTTACGGAGACAGTCGGTAACATTGCATAACTGATGTCGCGTTATTAAATACGGATTTGATAGCCATTTTCTGTGTTTTAAAGGCAATAAATCAACTTAAAGGAAATTTTAGACATTTTTTCAAACGAGTCATGCGAGAATCCCGAAAGGTCGACAGTTCGACTAACTTTCAGCTACTGGGCGTGGACTGGAGTTATGGGGCCTTTGCGTGGTAGGTACTTAGACGAATGTTCGTCAACGCTGCTTTTGTCAGCTAAATCAGTATCTCCCACCTCACAGTGAAGCAGCAGACAATTTGAAACGTATCCAGGTAGGTGGACTGTTTGTTTAATCGATAGTGGGAGAACTACCTGCCACTCCGCATGTTGCCACTGCTTTTACACGCCGTTATTTTAAATCCTTTTCCGTAACAGGCTTTGAAGTTTCTCGTATAGCTCAGCATTATTTAATCCTCTATGTATATTTGTACAGCTAAAAGTGACTAATATTTCTTGGAATATGACGACAGCAGCTGTCTGACAGGGCGAAAGATTTCCGAACGTAATTGTTTTACCGAATGCAGCCAACGAGAGAGCTGCTCTGACTGCTAAAGGTACACCTTAGAACATGTTCCGTAAATGGGATACCTTTTTCGCTCTACGTATACACTCCTCAGGTAACTGTACATTACGGTGGAGAGTAATTTCAACCTTTCGATTAATATAAGCCTTTGTTTGTCCTATTCCAGTGTTCTATACGGACACAAAGAAAGTTACTGTCCGTACACCTTGACTCGTGGCCTTACATTCCTCACACAATTCGCAAGACCCCTACGCCAGCTTCCCACCAGTTTTCCACGAATGATTGCTTCCTACATTTACCCAACAGGTCTTCGAGAGAAAAACGTCGCATTTCTTCCAAAGATTTCCAAATAACTTCACTGAGCGCGTCTGTTACAATTTCGTATCCGGACTGTACCGATGCACTACGACACTAGCAGCGCCTCCCTTCGTCCCTGCGTTGTGTGCCGTCACGGAATCTCGATAACAGCAAAAACAGACATAGTGTCTTATGGGATAACAGCAATCAGTGATTTTATAATGTTACTTAAAATCCGTCTTGATTGCAAATTTTTTATTCATATGACCGGTTTCGGTTCATTCAGAACCATCTTCAAATCTGATATTTCAGTTACAGGAGTAACCCGTCCAAATGTGACGTAGCATGTGAAAGTTGCTGGATTTGGACGGGTTACTCCTGTAACTGAAATATCAGATCTGAAGATGGTTCTGAATAAACCGAAACCGGTCATATGAATAAAAAATTTGCAATCAAGACGGATTTTAAGTAACACTCGATAACAGCTCCTGAGAGAGGCGCAGTATTCTACAATTTCCGTAACAGACTTCTGTATACGGTATACCGTTTTCTTTACAGATACACATCACTTCTCATGACATTCGCAACAAGTGTGTCTTCCATTTTCCTTTGTTACTTCTTATTATAGACGTCTGTCCGATTTCAATCGGTTCTTAGTATTGCCTTAAATATCTCATCGTTGTCACGTTCTCCAGAGTTTTATCATTAATCTTCTAATAGTATTGCGTCGGGTTCCTCCTATTCGTCATTTGTATTATGTTATGTTCATCGACATTTAAAGAAAGATGAAACTACTTCTGAGAGCTTCAGCACTGTACTACGATTGTCCAGCGGCGGTACCATCGCCAAGGATACAAACGTTTTATATTAACAGTGTCCTACAGCCGCTATGAAATTGATGACTGACGTAAGCTGCTCCGTCTGTAGCACTATCACGGCGTGCTAAAAGCCAGTTAAACGTTAAAGCAAAATATATAAATTAATCTAGTGAAATTCTATGAAAGAACAGTAGTAAATTATACGAGCGCTGAAGATGGACGTATAGCCAGATACCGGTCCGGGAAAACAAAACTCAACACCAAAACAAGTAGCCTTGTCTATTTGCATACAGTGCCATTTATCAAACTAATGTAAGTCCAACATCGTATACTGACAATATTCGACGACCTATAGTGCTCCCATGGGACGAAAATAATGTTTCTTTCATTTTTGTTAAGCATTAGCTGTGCAGTACATATACTGCATTTTGTGAATCAAGTATTATCTAATGTGTGTGAAGATACTCCGTGTCTAGATTATAACTTGACTAGATGGACGAACCGCCATTCCGACGTGTAGAAAGAAGGAATGTATCTCGTGAACAGGGAACAGGTTGTAAATATGCTCTCACTCGGTCACAGACAGAAGCAAAGGAATAGCGGCGCTTGGGGGAGTAAGCATCCCTTGCAATATTCATTTACAGCTCCTGCCACGCGGAATAACAAACGAGGATTACTACCGAGGGACGCGAAACGATAGAATGCGTCACAAGCAGGGGGAGAACTAAACACGCAGCAGAAGCGACGCGCCTGTGGTACTGCAGATACTGCCGGCAAAGGTGGAAAGTTGTCTCCCAGCAGTATTCCGATACTTTAACTATCGATTATCGTTAGTGCTTTTCGATCACCCAGATTTAACAACAGACAAGTTGCTGCATGTATTGTCGCTTCATATGTGAAGTAATGATTACTTGAATATCTTCAATTAAGATGTTGCTTTAATCTTCTACGACGTTTTATACATAGCTTAGGTTATGGAACTAAAACACATTCACAGACTCTTGTATGCGAATTTCATAGGTCGACATCAGTTATATTTCTGTCGATAAGAGGCGAATAATATTGCTGCTATCCATGGCCACTCCGACTTGTACAACGTGCTCCGAAACAATTCGTTCACATTAAGAGAAGAGTTACAGGACATCAAAACAAACATGTTTCGATGAGGAACATATGGTCTCATATGATCTGTGAAGTCAATTTATAATGTTAGGGAAGATTATGTTAGTAGTGCTAACGTTAGGCTGTTGTGTCCGTGTTTCTGACCGAGAATGTGCACTGATATTTAAAACTGCTGTCTGTATGGATGGCTGGCTCGGATGACTGCTTGGAAACAAACCGATTAGAGTTTTAAGACTACTGTAGAATGCTACCGTAACCTATCATTAGTGACAGTAGCGTACAGTTGTTCTCCGAGCAGCTTTGGTCATTTAACGTCATACTTCCGTTACTTTGAAATCAGGTATATTGCATACCTATAGGGTATTACCTCATTATGATCGCGTTGTTTACGTATGCGATCAACGTCTTAATAAATACCCCTAAAATATGGAAGCGGTGAACACTCTAGAAATTGAGTGAGAATAAATAAATGTCCAGGTAATCTATGCAATATTTTTACTCTCCATATTTATCCTGTTGTTACTTAAATATAATAGTATTTTGAGAAAATTTAACTTGTCGAAGTTTAATTCAGGTTGTATTAGAAAATGGTTCAAAAAAAAATGGTTCAAATGGTTCTGAGCACTATGGGACTTAACTTCTGTGGTCATCAGTCCCCTAGAACTTAGAACTACTTAAACCTAACTAACCTAAGGACATCACACACATCCATGCCCGAGGCAGGATTCGAACCTGCGACCGTAGCGGTCACGCGGTTCCAGACTGAAGCGCCTTTAACCGCACGGCCACACCGGCCGGCAGAAAATGGTTCATTTGTAATGTGCAAGAGAGGGATGTTACAGTAAAATTACATAAAACAATAGAGATAGAAAACGAAGTTTCCTCAACTAAATGGAAAAATAAAGAAGACAGAGCAAAACAAAAATATATCCAACATTGCTTCAATACTTCATCGAACCAATATAGCTCACAACTGCTGTCGGGTTGGGCCAAAACGTGGATGGTTGACCATCCTGACTGCCGAGCCTTTACTGTGTCGTGCATCAGGACCCCAAACTGCCAAACTGCGGTGCACTCAGCCCTTGTGAGGCAAGCCGAGGGGCTGCTTCACTGAAAAGTTGCGGCTCCGGTCATGCAAACTGACATATGGCCGTGAGAGCGATCTGCTGACCACACGCTCCTCCATATCCGCATCCAGTGAGGCCTGTGAGTTGAGGATAACACGGCGGCCGGTCGGTACCGTTGGGCCTCCATAGCCTGTTCGGGGGGAGTTTAGTTTTTTATGTGCATGTAAACTGTACTTGTAACGAAAGTAATAGCTTTGGTTGCTTAAAAGTGCAGCAGTTGAACGATCAACAAATTTTTTTTTACTTATAAAGTGTAATTTACCTTCTGTAAGGACACAAATACAGAATTAACACTGAATGATGGAATTCTAATTACATGAAAAAAACAAAAGAATGAAATTGTCGCCTCCCAGTTTCTCTCTTACACTTTCATGTTTTTTCTTGAGTAACAATGTTACCAATACTAACGGTAATCCTAACGTTTACTATGTCATATATCAGGACCTTTGAATGTTAAAGGATATGCTTCGAGGACGATGGAGCGCCAGCCCATTTCAGGACTGTCGCGAGGTACCATCAGAGAGCCACTTTCGGGAATCGATACATAAACCGTGGTAGCCTGTGACCTGACCATCCAGGTAATCTGACCTCTCCTGTCTGGATTTCTTCCTCTGGAGGCCTACAAAGCAACCGGTGAATGAAACCGTTGTGGAAATATAAGAAGTAGTTAGAATTGCCGTAGATGCTGGTACCATCGTGGACATGTCAGGAATCTTCGAACGGACACGACAACCAATGGTCCGAAGCGTACTGCGTGCTTACAAGTCAGTGGCCGCGCTTTCGAACAGTTCCTGAGAGTTCCACAGGTGTAATAAGAACGCTAAGCTACCTTCTGCATAAATCGTCCATAGCGTCAAAAATTGCCCATATGTACCATAACCAAACATATTTATTTTGATTGTCTCTACTTCCTGAGGTAATTTGAACACTCTGTATGATACCGTAATGATATCGCCAACGTTCAGGAATGATGGAGAAACGTATTTATGTCAATTTGAGGTAAAAGACACTTGTCCGAAAGTTATAAGCAAAAACCGTTCGGATACCTCTGGTAGAGGAATACATATACCAGTACTGTTGTTGCTAACATTATAGGGTAGGCAACCCTGACGAGCGCTTACGTGTAGAGGTTGGGATAATAACTCACTCCACTGCAAATGACATATTGTGTACTGACATGAGCAGGCATAGTGTACAACGTCTGTACTGTAGTAGACTGCTGCCTGTGTTCAAGTGTACCAATGTTGATCAGCTCTAACCAAATCGAATTGTACCATCCGACGGCATTCCTATACATGATTTTCGTGTGTGGGCAAGGAAATGGATGCAGCAGACAAGAGCAAATGTTGTACGGACCAAATATCCCCGTAGAAGCCATCCGGCTCACATAATGTACCCAAGACTGCGCCAACGATTAAGTGAAGCAGGACACTGGGTACGACAGTAAAGCGAGCGTGGAGGACAACGAACTATACGGGCTCCCGACATTCAGGTTGCAGTGCTTGCTCGACTGGATTACGCGCTGCAATCAGCACTCGATTAGTTGCAAGTGAAATAATTGTTTCTCAGAGCACTTAGTGACGAGTATTACGGGAAATGAAACTACGCCCCTACCATATACAGAAAGCTCATGTTTTGACTCCAGCTGACTTCTGACCTCGTGTCGTGTACAGATAATGCTTCTTGTAGTGCCTTACAGTCGATCCTCACTTTTCTCCGAATGTACGTTCGCCGAGATGAAGCCCGTTTCCCCAAAGGCGGTATGTTAAGTAACCGCAATAGCCGTTTGTGGGCCAATGACAACCCCCAAGTTACAGTTGTGAAGATCCATCAACACGGATTATCAGTTAACGTGTGAGAAAGCATAGTCAGTGATTATGCACAACGCCCATTTCTTCCTCCCACACGGTGTTTATCAGACACACACTACCCCGCTTCCTAGAACGTGTCCCACTTGTTATTCGTCAACGGATGATGTCCCACATGATGTAGTCCCACCTTAGATTGGCCTGAGTGTTCTTGAACGCCTTAAACACACATTCCCAGAAAAGTAGGTAGGAAGATGAGGTCCTGTTTCCTGGCCACACCGTTCACTTGATCTGAGCCCAGTTGATTCCTTCTTTTGGGGCGATGTGAAAATTTCTATGTACTAGAGGCCTGAAAATGCCCTGGAAAGAATCCTCCCTATCTGTGACACCGTTTAAACGACACTGGGTACATTATAATGGGCACCACAGAACTTTGTGCGTTCGCGCAATCTCCACAATGGCGCTGGGAGACACGATGTTGAATAACTCTTGTAAATGTAGCAGCGTATGAAAATTGCCCAGGTAAACAAAATTAATTATATTTGTACCGAATACTTACGAATTCCGGTATTTCTACGTCGTAACTAGTCCATCAACAAGGGAAACCATGTGAGCGTATTGAGCAGCATTCAGCGGAATTTTGTTCGTGTTGGTCAGAGCTATAAAGCTGGGGCCCTTAGCTTGAGCGCTGGCCAAGGCTAAGGGGGAACTTTATTAGATTTTCGTCTACACTTTCGACTGGATCGTTTCCGGACTACGCTCCCTTACCTCAAATTGATTCATGCGCGTTTCTCCATCATCCATGAAAGTTTGTAACGTCATAAAGGAATCAACCTGTATATATCTCAACCACTTAGTTATATCGTACGGAACTAATACGACGTCGGTATGGAATATTTGACCCTTCGAGTTTTTTCATTATTTACTCTTAATGTTTTCTGGTATGTTGCCTTTACGTTAAATGTATATGTCGTATTTCATTGTTAACTATGATATCCCTATGTAGGACTGGGCCACCTGACCGTGTTCTTTCTCAACGCCGATTGGCCCCTTTCATGCAGCGTATGTGATACTTGTATCGTAGGTGTGTTTTTGGAGAGTAGGTGAGTGTAATGGTTGCGTGTATAGGATAGTGCTGTGTTTGTGTTGTTTAAAGTTCATGACATAATACGATGGAACCCAGTGCCAGAACTCAGCTCATTCCTGTCGAATACCACAGAGGTGACCGCCGAGCTCGACTTTTCCGTCCGACCGACGGATCACCCTCAACAGTAGTGCCATCACGAGACACTGACGACAGGTTTGGAATTTAATCCAGGATACTGGTGCAAACAGTAGTATTCAATGTACTGTGGATGACGCCCGACCAACTACTGAAAGAGTAGTATTCAATGAACTGTGGATGAAGCCCTACCAACTGGCATTACATGCACTTCAAATGGTTCAAATGGCTCTGAGCACTATAGGACTTAACATCTGTGGTCATCGGTCCGTAGAACTTAGAACTACTTAAACTTAACGAACCAAAGTACATCACACACATCCATGCCCGAGGCCGGATTCGAGCCCGCGACCGTAGCAGTCGCGCGGTTCCGGACTGAGCGCCAAGAATCGCTAGACCACCGCGGCCGGCATTACATGCACTGATAAAAAATGATGGTTCATTGAGAATGGCTAGTTTGTAGCTGAAATCTAGATCTGCCAATAAAAAAAGTTAAAAAGGACGACAGCTGAAATCTATTATTTACAAGTCAATATAACAGTCACTGAGTGCAACGGCCTTCTGAATGGAAGATAACCTGATCTTTTCCCCTTGTTAGCCATATAACGGCAGTGAAAATTTCACACACCACCGGGTTTCGAAGCAGTTTTCATCTGAGACGAGCGTGTCCGCGCAGATGTGCATTAGCGACTTGGGTACGAATTCGAACCCCCTCTAAATTTGCTTACTTCTCAACTATACACACAATAAGATAAAAGAAGACGCCCCATGAAGGAATTATCCATATGGGATGGAAATCGTAAGACGTGATGCATATGTACAGACGAACAAATGACCGCAATTTCAGAGAAAGTGGATTTATTCAAGAGAACGATTTTCACAGATTGAGAAAGGAAATAACGCGTTGGTCCACCTCTAGGCCTTATGCAAGCAGTTCCTCGGCTTCGCATTCACTGATAGAGCTGCTGGCTATCCTACCGAGGGATACTGTGTCAAAATCCCTAGCCGGTTGGGGGGGAGGGGGTGGTGCCCACAATGCTCCAAACGTTCTCAATTGGTGAGAGACCCGGCGACCTTGCTGGCCAAGGTCACCATCATCAATGTTCTGCCAAAGGCAGGTTTTCACATGGTAGTTCTCCAGGCTCTCCGGTCTTCTGCCATCCTCTTCAGGTCTGCATAATTTCCTCTTCCCTTTATGTCGTCTATCATCTTGTATCTCCTTCTTCCTCTCAGTCCTCTCCCACAAACCAATCCTTCCAAAGCATCTACTAGCACGCACTCCCTTCTCAATGAATGTCCCAACCAGTCCTTTTTCCTTTCTCTTACAACCTTCAGCAGACATCTTCTCTCACCAATCATTTCCAACACTCTTTCATTACTCACTCTTTCCATCCAGCTTATTCTCTCCATTCTCCTCCCCATCCACATCTCAAATGCTTCTAACCTTTTTCCATCCTCTCGTCTCAAGGCAAGGCCAAGTTAGGGTTCGGCCAGAACGAAGCTCAGGACATCTTAAAAATCTACCAGTCAATGCCAACCCGAATAACTACTTGAACTGCTTGCATAAGGACCAGAGCTGGAACAATACGTTATTGACTTGTTCAATTTGTGAAGATCTACCTGTTGAATAAATTATCAAATTTTTCTGAAACTGCACTAATTTATGTGTCTGTACAAGTAAATCAAATCTACCGATTTACGTCCCATTCGGATAATTCCTTCGCGATGAGCAATTTTTTTTTATTGTCTTACTTTGTATACGAACGATCTGATTATTCTCGTTGCCTACACTCGTGCTATCTGTAACATTGTTACGTTATAGATTTTTGATTATAAATAAAAGTGTCTTACTCAGGATCGCTCTATCTGCTATCTAACAAACTCAACAGCTAATTTTTATCAAGTAGCTTACACGGAAGACCGTATGTATATTTCACATTTCATTAATGGTGTTTTATTGGCATTAGCTTCTTTATACTTCCTTTATTAAAATCCCTGATGTGCTTCGCGTATTCACTGCAGGTATCAGAAACTAACATACATAGGAGCTTTTGAAGTGAGTGCACTCTTTATCATTAATGTCTATGGTCATTAATAACCAGAGTTAAAACTACACCTTCTTCAGATTATGTTTGCCCTCGCTAATTACTACTCCGATTTTAAATTTCCTCCTTAATAGTGACGAGAAGCCAGCGAAAAGCCTCTGCAAAAGTTTGGACTGATGCTAAGGAAAGCTCTAGCGGCTATACTGTCAAGTGCACAACCTTCAAACAAGGGCACTGGCCTTCTGCCTTCTCTATGCCATTTGGCTTACTTCGTCAAAACCAGTGCGCTCGCCGTATGAAATAATCCTCTCTGAATACCAAATCCTTGCATCGTGACTCTATGATGTATGCTGACTGCCGATTATTAGCCCCATAAAAACAATAACGCTCTGTTCATGGACTATTTAATTTTCCCTTCCATTTCGTCTACCGTAAATGCTTGTTCACAGCTACAGGTAGGCAGTAGTGAAATCTGGCGAGCAGCTGCCATTCATTCCGTTCTAGAGGGAGCTTCGTGGTTTGATCCTCGGGTACTTCCGAGGGGAGTGTTCGTTGCATCCAAGCATGCACTACAGTGGTGCCAAAGACAGGAAAAAAGGAGCCACTGTTGACTGTATGCTTCGCTCTGAAGTATTGTCAGAACTCCACTGAGTCTGTAAAACACTCCTACCTGAAAGTTTCCAGATAAACTAGTCCAATTGGAAGAGTACAGACATCTGAGGCACTCATTTTCGTATTTCCAGTGGCGTTTATTGACGGATGAGCTATCTGACCAGCACTTTGAACCTCTAGAGTCTTGACACTCCATACAATACTTCACGATCTTCAGTTTTTAAATGCCCGTTGTGCGGAACTAATTAACCTACTAGCCAGTAATTGGTATAATGTTGTGCAAGATTTATCCTGACGGTGTCTATTAGGGGAATATTGGTCCGCTAATCGACTGCATACTGCCTAACATACCAGAATATTCTTTTTTCGGGCTCGTCCAAACTCAAACAACAACGACCATCAGCTCAGTGCTCCCTTCTAACAGTCTACAAACAGTACCGTATGTTCTTATGCCTTTTTCGGCTTAGTTTCGCCTTCGACTTACACTGTTCAAGGTTCTTCAGATTTTCACATAAATTTGTAATAGTTTACATTACACGGTCTTTAAGACTAATTCCATTACTATTCAAAACGGAAGTCGTGGAAACAATGGTTCCTTCAAATAGTTATAATACCATCGAATTCATGAGATACAATAAATTGACTCAGCATTCTTTACTATCTTTCCACCGTGTGTACCAGGAATTCTCAAACATTTTCAATAATCCCTCTAGTACAGGGGCATTTGCGCGAACCCATCTAAGCTTATAAATTTTATTAGTACTAACGACATCTACATACTGTTTTCTTCGTTTTGAATGAACCGACCCTCTTTACTGAAGCATTGTTAAGTAAATTCTGAGGCTCGAACTGTAATGCGCAACAGAATGAAAGAATCACTATTTCGAACTGTAGTAGGCCTAACTCCAACCCACTGCGGTGCTTAAATTTGAAATTTTGTGCAAAGTTGTGTGCAGTCTCCCTCTGCAATGGTGCAAAATCGACGCCCCCTGCTACGGCCTCTCGGACCCGACGGCGCTTCAGACAGCCAGGTGTCGACACATGCGGAAAAAAGGCCAGAGCTCATACTTCGTATGAGGTGTAAGGTAGGTTAATGATGTCACATCGCCACCCAAATTCGCCACCGTTCTGGCCAATGTGACCGTGGATCACAGTAAGGGAAAGCCGTCACGCCCCCTCTTACCCACATTTCACGCCTTCTTTTGACACCTCTGTGATGGACGTCAGAACTGCGGAGCCCTGAGTTAAAATTCCGCGGTTTTCTTATGAGTGGTCGAGGTAAACATTCCAGGCTCACCGATGACCAGAATCGGCACGAAAAGGCCGCCCCTTTCCTGGGGCGTTGACTCCCACACATTTCGAGTTCGAAGACGACAGTTCACAGTGCGACAACCTTTGACACTGCTGAGACCCTTGGGTGTTTCATATCTTCTCTAAGGACACTGTGGTGCTGCATCCACATCGAAGGTGATAGCATCCGCTTGGAGTGCTGTCTACAAGTTTTGCTCCCGCATATAGGCTGGAACCTCTAGGGACCGTTAATTAACCATTCGACGAAATCTGAACGTGATCTGAAGCATTAAATGAGGATTAACCTTTTACAGTGCTCCTATTTTTTGTCTTCATGTGAACACAGGGGGATGCGACACTGACACATCACTGAATAAAACAGCAAAATGTCCCTCTAAGATTCCCCACTTCAGTAGTACTCGGTGGGAACAGCCCACCTTCATTGGGAATGTTAAAAATAGTTCTGTACAGACAGAATCCGTGACGAAGTCGTAGGCTTTTCCTGACTAGCAACCCCTTCCGTACTCTCCAATTCCACATACGAGCAGCCTACTATCAGGACCTAGCGTGGTGGCGCAGTGGTTATAGCACACTGGACTCGCACTCGGGAGGACGACGGTTCAATAGCGTGTCCAGCCATCCTGATTTAGGTTGTCCGTGATTTCCCTAAATGGCCTCAGGTAAATGCCTGGGTGGTTCCTTTTAAAAGGGCACGGCCGTCTTCTTTCCCCGTCAATCCCTGTTCTGATAAGACCGATGACCGCACTGTTTGGTCTCCTCCCCCAAACAACCCAACCCCCAAACCCCTACTATCAGGCACAAGAGCAGCAGTATAGCGACGGAAGAGCAGCAGTATAGCCTGCCTGCAGGCGCCTGGGACCCTCGTCATAGGCTCTGCCTGGACACGTACAGTCTTACGCTGCTAATCAAAGGCGGGTGAGCGGCACCGAGGTATTGCCGTACACAGGTGTTTCAGAAGTACTGTACGTCGTATGATTCACGCATACGTCATTGTCGAAACCATTCGTGATCACGCCACAGGAGAACGCGAAATAAGAGAGCTGAAAAACATAATAACACTTGCCTGCCTTGGGCAACATTCATATTTTGTCGAATTGTCTTGAACGGCCCCTAGTGTACACGACAGAGAAAATTGCGATCGGGCTGCGCACCAAAGGGTTCAGAGCAGATTTACTATGGTTGCAGAACCACAGTGTCCTGAGAGAAATGTTGGAACGTCCGTATCAGCAGCGTCAAAGAGGGTTAATAACGTACTCCCGTTTCTCAACGCACTGTGGACACCGGTTTTCGGCTTCGAAATATGTGAGAAACAACGCCCCAGGGATAGGGAGGGTTTCAATGATATCCTTTATACCAACCTGTGAGGTCCTTTTGTCCCAATTCCGAGCGGTGGTGTGTAATTTCGACGATGTGTGGCGCGATTCTAACACCCATCGCAGAGGTGTCGACAGAAGGGACGAAACGCTGATAACAGGGGCTGGGACAACATTCCCATCGTATGACATATCCAAGGTGACGTTTTGCAGAATTGTGATGAAGTTTTGGTGTCCATGTGGCGTCACTGACCTACCTTACACACCACGTGAACTTCTGAGCTGTGGTCTATTTTCGCATGTGTCGATACTTTGCTATTTGAAGTATTGTCGAGCAGGAGGGTGACACCGCAGTGTGCCACGCGTTTGAACAGCTACAGAGGAAGGTTCTACGCACCTTTGAAACAAATTTCAAACTGAAGGGTCTCAATGAGTGCGAATTACGTCATTTCGAAAAACTGATTCTATAACTCTGCTGTAAAGTTTATACACTGAAAGAATAGTTGAACTGGGAAATAATGTAGTAAATGAATTTTGATTAAAATTTGTCATTAAATCGCCAACGACAAAAGATAACAAACAGGAATAGATAATAAAAGTAAACTAATGATTAATTTCTTACAAAACTGTGTTACTTAATACACGTCACTGTTTCTCTCGTGGCACTCACGATGTTCAGAAGATTTCGATAATATTTTCTATTTAATGGGCGCCGTTGTTGAAAATTCACACAAGTGACAGGAAATGGCAGAAGAAATGTCACTGCTGAACCCGACAGTACTGGAATTTTTTTCTTAACACCAAACAAAAAATAGATCATAACTTTTTTCCTTTTAAAACAGAAATTTGTGCCTTCAGTGAAACTATGGAACCTCATATTGTTGTGTAATTTTAAAAAGACATGATACATTTCTTCCATTACTACAGAAAAGGACTCTCAATTCCATCTGATTATTTTTTCATTCTGATAGAAAATTCATTCGATAAGTACGTCGAATTATCATACACTTGTTGCTGGTGTGCTCTTTAGTCAGAAGACCGGTTTGATGCAGCTCTCCATGCTACTCTGTCCTGTACGAGCCTCTTCTTCATCTCCAAATAACTACTACAACTTTCATACTTCTGAATCTGCCCAGTGTATTCGTCCCTTGGTCTCCTACTATCATTTTTACCATCCACTCTTCCCTCCAGTACTGGTGGTCCCTTTAGGTCTCAGAATGTCACATGTCAACCAATCCATTCTTTTAGTTAAGCTGTGCCACCAATTTCTTGTCAGCCCAATTACCTTCAGTACTCCCTCATTAGCTACGTGATTGACCCAGCTAATCTTTAGTATTCTTCTGTAACACCACATCCCAAAAGCCTCTACTGTCTACTTGTCTAAACTGTTTATCGTCCATGTTTCATTTCCGTACATGGCTACAACACCATACAAATACATTCATAAAAGACTTACTGTAAATTAAATCTATACTCGATGTAATTCTTCAGAAACGCTTTTCTTGCCATTGCCAGTCTTCATTTTACATCCTCTCTACTTCGACCATCATCAGTTATTTTTCTGCCCAAATGGCAAAACTCATCTATTATTTTGATTGTCCCGTTCTCTAATCTAATGCCCTTAATATCACCTGATTTAATTCGACTACATTCCATTGTACTTGTTTTGCTTCTGTTGATGTTCATCTTATATTCTCCTTTCAATACAACACCATTTCGTTCAAATGTTATTCCATGTCGTTTGCTGTCTCTGACCGAATTACAACGTCATCGGCACACCTCCAAGTTTTTATTTTTTCCCCTGAACTTTAATTCCTACTCCAATGTTTTCTTTCGTTTCCTTTTCTGCTTGTTCAATGTACAGATTGAATAATATCGACAATAGGCTATAGCTCTGTCTCACTACCCTCTCAACAACTGCTTCCCTTTCATGGTCTTGACACTTATAACTGCAGTCTGGTTTCTTCACAAGTTGCAAATAGCCTTTAGCACACTGCGTTTTGCGCCTGCTACATTCAGAATTTCAAAGACAGTTTTCCAGTCAACATTATCAACAGCTTTCTCTATGCCTGCAGATACTGTAAACGTAGGTTTGCCTTTCCTTAAGTCATTTTCTACGATAGGTTGTATCGTCAGTATTGCCTTGCGTGCTCCTACATTGCTTCTGAATTCAAATCTTCCATTATGTCGGCTTCTGTCAGTTTTTCCATTCCTCTGTAAAGAATGCGTGCTAATATTTTGCAACCATGATTTATTAAACTGATAGTTCGATAATATTCATACCTGTCAGACCCTGCTTTCTTTGGAACTGGCATTATTAAAACCTTCTTCAGTCTGAGAGTATTTCGGCTGTCTCATGCATCTTGCACACAAGATGGAAGAGTTTTCTCATGGCTAGCTCTCCCAAGGCTATCAGTAGTTCTAACAGAATCTCGACTACTTCCGGTTCCTTGTTTCGACTTACGTCTTTCACTGCTCTGTCAAATTCTGCTCGCAATATCATGCCTCCCATCTCATCTTGATCTACGTCCGCATTCTATAATATTGCCTTCATGTTTATCTCCGTTGTATAGACCATCTATATACTCTTGCACCTTTCAGCTTTCCCTCCTTTTCTTAGGACTGGTTTTCCATCTCAGTTCTCAGTATTCATACACCTGCTTCTCTTTTCCCCGAAGGCCTCTTTAATTTTCCTGTACGCAGTACCTGTCTTTCTCCTAGTGAAATAAGCTTCTAAATCCTTACATTTGTTCACTAGGCGTTCCTGCTTAGCTGTTTGCTCTTCCTTTCAATCTAATTTCTTAATCGTTAGTATTCCCTTTCGTCTCCTTCATTCATTGCTTTTTTGTGTTTTCTCCTTTCATCAATTAAATTCAATATCTCTAGTGGTATTGATGGATTTCCACTGGACTTTGTTTTTCTATCTACTTGATTCTCCACTGCCTTCACTATTTCATCTGTTAAAGCTACCCACTCAGCTTCTAAATTATCCTTTTCTACTGCTCTAGTCATGTGTTGCCTAATGCTGCCTTTGAAGCTCTCAGAAAACTCTGGTTCGTTCAACTTACCCAGGTCCGAACTCATTAATTTCCTACCTTTTTCCAATTTCTTTAGTTTTAATCTACAGTTCATAAACAATAAACTGTGGTCACATCTGACCCTGTAAATGTCTTAAAATTTAAAATCTGTTCCTAAATCTCTGTATTATTGTTACATAATCAATCCGAAAAGTTTCAGTGTCTGCAAGTCCCTTACGCGAATACAACCTTCTTTTAAATTATGCTCTGTGCAAAATTCTATCAGACGGCTTCCACTTTCATTCCTTCCCCCGAATCCATGTTAACATACTATTTTTCCTTCTCTTGCCTTTCCTACTATCGAATTCCACTCCCTATCTAAAGAAAATTTTTGTCTCCTTCAACTATCTTGATAATTTCTTTTATCTCATGATACATTTCTTCAATGTCTTCAACATCTGCGGGTCTAGTTGTCATATTAAATTGTACTCTTGTGGTACGCGTGTGCTTCGTGTCTGTCTTAGCTACGATAAAGCGTTCGAAGTAGCTTACCCGCATTCCTATTTTCTTATTCATTATTAAAAACGCTCCTGCCTTCCCCTATTTGATTTTGTATTTATAACTCTGTATTCAAGTCATCAGTATTTATGTTCCTCCTGCCACCTAACTTCACTAATTCCCTTATATCTAACTTCAACCTATCCATTTCCCTTTTGAAATTTTCTACCCTACCTGCCAGATTAAGGGATCTAATATGCTACCACCCGGTCCGTAAAACGCCAGTTTTGTTTCGCCTCATCACGTCATCCTCCTAAGTAGTCCCCGCCCGGTGATCCAAATTGTGGACTATTTTACCACGTAATGTTTTACCCAAGAGGACGCCTTCATCAGTTAACCATACAGCAGAGCTGCATGCGCTCGTGAAGAATTATGGCTGTAGTTTCGTCTGCTTTCAGCCGTGTGATATGCTTAACCAAAGCAGTATATAACTAGATAGTCGTTGTATGTGAAAACAGTCGAGTTACTTTTCACCTTTTACTTCGAACATTATTTTCTTTATAAGTGCCCTAATGTTACGTTTCAGTACAAGAATACTCGTCTTCATAGTGAAACATATGTAGCTAAAGTGCTTTCTCAACCATAACTACCCTGTAAGACAGAAGATTGACGAAATTAGACTCTATTTCATTATTCGCAGTGAGATGACTTTTAATTGCAATACATTTAATCAGATGCATATCTGTAATTGTAGTCTGTAGTATAGCATTCACTTCTGCAGAAGTGCATAAGTTGTCTTAGATGCTCAAGGTTGTTGATGAATCATGCAATACACCAAGGAGCCAAAACATTATGACCACCTGTTTAAAAGCGTGTTGTTCCACATTTCCAACATAATACTAGAGAGATTCTCCTTGGCATAGATTCTAAAAGTCCTTGGAAGAATTACAGAAGTATGTAGTACCAGATGTCTACGCACAGATCAAGCAATTCCCTCAAATTAAGGGATGGTGGTTCAGGGGCACGCAGCTGGCACACGATGTGTGTTCCAAGGGCTACAGATCAGGCACATTTGCTGGCCAGTAAATCAATGTGAGTTCACTATAATGCCCCCCAAACCACTGTAGCACGATTCTGGCCTCATAACACGGACAGTTGTCCTGCTGGAAGCTGTCATCGCCGTAAGGGGAGAAATCGTGGGGCGACGCAGGTGCTCCGCCATGACGTTCACGTAGCTTGCTGCTGTCTTGATGCCTTCGACTGCCACCACAGATCCCACGGAAGCCCAAGTCAATGTACTCTTACCCCAACCATACCTCTGCCCTCACTGGCCTGCATCTGTGGCGCAGTGGATGTTTCTTGCAGCCCTTCACCTGGATGACAGCGTATAAGGACCCAACCATCGAACTGGCGCAACAAGAAATGCGTTTGATACGTCAGGCGACACGTTTCAACTGATCCGCAGTGAAGACTCAGTGACGCTGTGACCACTGCAGTCATAACTGACAAAGTCGTTGGATCAACACAGGAACACGTAGGGGTCGTGTGAGCTGGAGCTCCATGTTCAACAACAGTCTTTGGACGGTGGGCTCTGAAACACTTGCGCCTGCACCAGCATTGTACGAGGTGCATTCAAGTTCTAAGGCCTCCGATTTTTTTTCTCCGGACTGGAAAGAGATAGAAACATGCGCATTGTTTTAAAATGAGGCCGCGTTCATTGTCAATATGTCCCAGAGATGGCAGCACCATACGGCAGATAGAATTTTACCACCAGCGGCGAGAATGAGAACTGTTTTAAATACTTAAAATGGCGACGTTTTCCTTACTTGAACAGCGTGCAATCATTCGTTTTCTGAATTTGCGTGGTGTGAAACCAATTGAAATTCATCGACAGTTGAAGGAGACATGTGGTGATGGAGTTATGGATGTGCTGAAAGTGCGTTCGTGGTTGCGACAGTTTAATGAAGGCAGAACATCGTGTGACAACAAACAGAAACAACCTCGGGCTCGCACAAGCCGGTCTGACGACACGATCGAGAAAGTGCAGAGAATTGTTTTGGGGGATCGCCGAATGACTGTTGAACACATCGCCTCCAGAGTTGGCATTTCTGTGGGTTCTGTGCACACAATCCTGCACGACGACCTGAAAATGCGAAAAATGTCATCCAGGTGGGTGCCACGAATGCTGACGGACGACCACACGGCTGCCCGTGTGGCATGTTGCCGAGCAATGTTGACGCGCAACGACAGCACGAATGGGACTTTCTTTTCGTCGGTTGTGACAATGGATGAAACGTGGATGCCATATTTCAATCCAGAAACAATGCGCCAGTCAGCTCAATAGAAGCACACAGATTCACCGCCACCAAAAAAATTTCGGGTAACCGCCAGTGTAGAAAAAATGATGGTGTCCATGTTCTGGGACAGCGAGTGCGTAATCCTTACCCATTGCGGTCCAAAGGGCACTACGGTAACAGGTGCATCCTACGAAAATGTTTTGAAGAACAAATTCCTTCCTGCACTGCAACAAAAACGTCCGGGAAGGGCTGCGCGTGTGCTGTTTCACCAAGACAACGCTCCCGCACATCGAGCTAACCTTACTGAACAGTTTCTTCGTGATAACAACTTTGAAGTGATTCCTCATGCTCCCTACTCACCTGACCTGGCATCTAGTGACTTTTGGCTTTTTCCAACAATGAAAGACACTCTCCGTGGCCGCACGTTCACCAGCCGTGCTGCTATTGCCTCAGCGATTTTCCAGTGGTCAAAACAGACTCCTAAAGAAGCCTTCGCCGCTGCCATGGAATCATGGCGTCAGCGTTGTGAAAAATGTGTACGTCTGCAGGGCGATTACGTCGAGAAGTAAGGCCAGTTTCATCGATTTCGGGTGAGTAGTTAACTAGAAAAAAAATCGGAGGCCTTAGAACTTGAATGCACCTCGTACTATGTCGTCACATCTGCCACAGATAGCTTCCTGTCCTGGATTACACAGCGGGAGATCCTCCGTCCTCTACGTTTTGTGATGGAACATCGTCGTCCAATAGGGCCTTGTCGTTATTTCACCATCCTTCAACCACTTTGCAGAGGTGCAGACGACAGCAGTACGCCAACAGACCACAAGCTTTGCACTTTCAGAGATTCTCGTTTTCAGCCACAGGCCCAATAACAACGTACCCTTCGTCAAATCCGCTTATATCCGTGGATTTCCGCATTTCTGGCCCGTATCTTTGTACAATGACTGCCCAATCGTCTCTCTTCTGCTTACATTCTCTCCTTTCTGCATCACGTGTCTGCAACACCACCAGGAGGCATTCAACCTCGCGGTGGGCAGTGGTCGTAATGTTTTGGCCCATCAGTGTAAGTAACAATATTACAAGACGTTAGTATGAGGAAAGTAGTTAATAGATTCAAATTTCAACATGAAATGCAGCTATCTTTCCAATCGTTACCGCTTCAGCGTCTGTACACACGCCACATACTTTTTTTTTCAAGCCATCGAAATATTCGATTACTTTCTGCAAAATCTCCTCACCTGTAACAATACTAACACTTTTGTACACTATAAGGTATAAGAAAACCTGGCAAACCTGCGCTACGTTAGTAGCATAAATAAATTTATCCACCTGAATTACAAATTCAGAACTTCCCTTAAATTCTTACAATAAGTTGCTGACTGATCATTGATAATTTCTAAAATACGTGGATCTTTCAGTAAGAAGCAGGAATTTTTAACTAATCTATTACGAAAATGGAATGCAATAGTTATTTATTTTTCAACTTAATCCCTGTCAACTTCAGAGTTGGACAAGCTCTTGAATTCTACCTGTAAAGAATTCTTAATGGCGTTTGCGTAAACAGTTATGCGTTGATGGCTTCTGGACTTTCCCAACATCAGTGAACATTGAGCCCCTAAGAGCTTCATTCACCGAGTTAAAAATGTGATAATTAAGGCACCAGACCCGTGGTATACGAGGACGGGGGGTTAAGCAGACGAACTTCAGAGATATCCCTGTCCACGTCCAGGCGCCTTTCTTCCATTTCTGACGTCAAATGTTTTTGGATCCAACTTCGCAAACACCTTTTTCAACATCAGCACATCAGAAACAATATATAGTTTTGATCTGACACTAATTTTCACAACTGCTGCAATATCACTCACCATAACTTGCCTGTTCTCGTCTATCAACTCATCAACTCTCGCAATATTGCTGTCTGTGATTGTACAGAGAAGAATGTTTGGGGCCAGGCGAATCATCAACACTTGTTACACCTCGTGTGAACTTATCTCCCAACTAGTACACTTGCGTTCGATGGAATGTGCTTTCACAGTAATATACTGTCATTCGATGGTGAACTTCGATTTCTTTCAACTCTTCAGCTAACGGAAATCGGGTGACACTACGCAGCTCCATGTTGGTGCAAACCCGCAAGGGCGCTGCCATCTTATTTCACTGACTCCCAGTGTCCAAGTCGAGAGGACGTTGTGCTGGCTGCATCTGATAATAGTTCTAGGACATCACTGAAAAGGAACAAACAAGCACAAACTTTGTCGAAGTTTTGTACTATATATAAAAGTTTTCCGATTATTTATTGGATGTACCTGGGGCGTCTACATACTAAATCATTTGACGATGGTATTTCGTTTAAATTATTTGCCAATTTGTGGGCCAGAGTAATTTTGTTCACTCCTGCTGCCACTACCAAAACAAGATCGTCCTCTGCAGTACATTGTTTCTTAGCCTTTACTTTTGAATAACAAGCTTCATTGGACTTCATAGGATGCACGTAAATCCTTCTTATAAACAGTGCGTGGGATACGATGGACGTTTTTGAATTTTCCATGATTGCAATAACAGCTAAAAACGTTACTGGTTTATCGGAATAGGTAATTTATTGGTTTATTTACTTCTTTCACCTTCAAGCTTTCAATCATTAAGCATTCATTACAAATCAGGTACAATAGTCTGTGTTGAGTATTCGGTAAAATATAAATAAATCCATATCATTGAGTTGTGTCATGTATTTTCGGTGCGATGTATGAGAAATCATGATGTCTACCCATACACATCCTAACCGGTGTAGCGGTATGGCCTTGGTCCTAGAGAATGCTTACCTTCAGCGTAAACTGTTGTCGTCTTTGACAGATTTAATTACTCATCCATTTGTCAGATATTTGGCTTTGTTTTGGCTCTGAACCAAAGACAGTCCGAAACTTGCTACGATTCCGTCGTCGGTTTCCGCCTATACAGGGTGATTCAGGAAGATATGCAAATATCTTAATATATTATTCTACTAAGAAAACTAAAGAAAATAGTTCATGTAAACATAGGTAGGCAAACGTCTAGTTACGGAGCTACAGCTAATAAAAGATTTTACCTGAAATTTAGCAACTTGGCTAATATGAAGCCATCGTAAAACTGTACGAGATTAACGTAAAGCACGATTTACATTTTTGTTGTTATTGATCTCGTGAATCTAAAAAAACATGTCGTGTATATGCAGTAGTTTTCCATGACATACAGAGAAGTAAAGACGTAACTTCGTAAATTTTTTAATTTATTTACTACTTGGCCCAATTTGTTTTTTAAATTCCAGATAACTGCACAAAGTTTTCTTCAGAAGTTGTACAAAATTTAATTTTGGAAAAATGGTGGTAATAACGTCAACTGAAACTGTTTGAATGTGTCAGATAATCTGCTTTTGTTAATACCATAGCACACGTGAATTCATGTTAAGCCTGGAAAAACAAAGCTCAGTGTTAAGGAAGTTGTACAGTCCACATACAATTTCACAATACATTCACAATAAATGTTCAAAAATACATCCACAGAGTTCAATACATTTAGCTATACGTGTATGAACAGATTTTGTTTCTCGTTTCATTTTCACAGGGTTGTTCTTACTTTCGTCTATTTCATTCATAATGCGAGCAAGTAATACCTCACGCTTATTGACTTTGTCCTCATAAACTATGTCTCTCATGCATCCCCATATACCAGAATCCATTGTGTTAAATCGTGCTTTACTTTAACCTGGTAAAATTTTGCGATGGCTTCATATTAGCGAAGTTGCTAAATTTCAGGCAAAATCTTTTATTCTCCGTATGTCCGTAACTAAACATATGCGCACCTATATTTATATGGACTTTGTTCTTTAGTTTTAGTTGTAGAATAACATACTAAAATATTTGAATATCTTCGTGAATCATCCTTTATACGGCGAAGCTCAATAAAAACACCAGACTTCAATTATATAGAATTATACATGACGTGCAATAATCATCTTAACAAATCAACGCTATCTCTAAAACTGAGTAATTTTCTAGATCATCGAACATAACATGAAAGGCAGCTGACTTAAATCTCAACACATTTAGTCCGCGAGAGCAATTATTGAATTATGACGGGAGTTCCCGTTGCCCATATTGGAGGCAACAAGGTGCCCAAACGCCACAAAAAACGAGTTTCAGCCTTTGACTTTACTGACGGCTGTGGAAGTTCGCAATAAAATATGCGTATCCGCGACCAACGACCATAGCTACCGTGGCTTTAGACTTCATTTACACATGCAGCAGATAATGTTAACATTTTTGTCAAAAGTGAAGGGCATATGAATAAAAGAATCGTTCAGACCATTACACGTGGCCAAAAATTTGCTAAAATCTTCTTTCTCAATAACTGATACAGCTGTCCCCATGTTAAGAGCTCCATCGCACTTCCCACTGAAAACATAATCTCTTTCATCGCAACCATCTCACAAATGGTCAACATTTAGACGACGCCATATTCCCTGATAAATCCTCTGCTCGAGGAGATTTCATTTTCTCCTGTCAAGATATTACAAGATATCACACAGTATCTTCAATCTTACTACAGCCAATCCACAGCGCAAACGCAGCCAAATGCTGCATTTGTACAACCCTGTCAAGGGTCGCTTGACAGTTCCCATGTCCCGCAGACACGCTGCTCTCACATCTTCACCAAAATTTTATCTCTCCGTTCCTTTCCATATTCCCGTAGGATACCCTTTATGCCTAAGTGGTCATCAAGCAACGTTACTTCTAGCAGAACCACACAACACGAGCAACAACTCCATCAAGCGGGAACTGCATATTAAAAAGTTCATAAAACTTCAGTCATTTATCGTCACATGCCTACCACATATTTTTAATAACTGCGGTCTACGAACAGTATCAGGTTCGAGAAAGGATGCTTGATACTGACCCATCACAACATACCTACTCCACGTATTGAAGCTCTAAAGCAACACTTTTTACTGGAAAGAAATACTGACGTTTTCTCATTTCGACGGAACTACATAAACAGGATAAATTAGGGATCATTAACCACTCATTAATATCGCTATCCAGAGTCACAAGCTATAACACAACAAGGAAATGGTGAATTTGTACATGAATAAACTCTCTCTAAGTATATTTACTGGGCATTCATTGGCAATATCTGACAGAAAGACAACGTTTACATGCGGAAGGAGAATGGCAGCTAAAGTATATGTGTGAACCCGTATCCCTCTCTTTCTCCGATGGTTTCCCTAATTCGTTTTACTACGAGAAAGTAAGGACAAAGTTGAAGATTACAATTTCTGTTCGTGACAGCCGACAGTCGGAGACTTCACCATTTCCTCAGGTCAATTTGCGTCCGGAAATTGTTTCACTGATGGAGATGGGGCTGTGGAAAGGTAGAAGCTCGTGAATATCTGAAGATCAAAGCTCTCATTTCATTTTAATATGACTTTCGCTTATATTTGCAAGTCGCATAAGCAAATAAATTACCTCACTTTTTTTTAAACTTTGATAGCGTGCACACAGTCATTACGTCCTTTATTTTTACAGAACAGTAAAATGTAGCTAGGATTGCCAATTGTAAGTCTCATATTGCCTTTAATATTCCTGTGGTAGTTTCGTTAAAAAAATTCGCCACGTAGTAGCAGTATTATGCAGAGAGTGAGCAAAATAATACGGGCCTGGAAAATATTTATACAGATGTCGTGTAACTGTTCCAAGGTAATGAACAGTAGAGCAGCTCATCAGAGGAGAAAATGTTGGAAACCGTGTTCCAACAGTCTGTTGCTGCCATACGTCTGCGCATGCGCATCTCCCGTATCCTCTGTTCAGAGAACTTCGCTGTGTCAGTAAGTCTGTGTGAGTTACAGGAGCAGACGTGTTTAATGACTAGCTGAGTGCAGCACATAATGGTGCTCGCGACAAAACAGCCCGTGTTATTTGTAGAGTGTTAGGGGAAGTAGAGTTCGTCGAAACCGTCTGTGGAACTGTTCGCGCGGAAGTCTATAACTGAAAGCGTTTTGGTCAAACCTCCAGCAAAATCTGCAAAAGTAAAAGCTACTAGGAAAATATTGCGAAACGGACTCCTCAGCTGACAAAAACCGTTTGAAATGAGTTCAATCGAATCTTATTGTAAATACTTTCAGGGTCAGTTTACATCGTAGTGAAACTGATGTAGATAATATTGAAAGCTTCCTTTAAGAATTATTTTCGTCTGCTCCGATTCTGAAGTCAGACTGGCTTAGTTGGTTGGTTATAGCTTTGCTGTTATTTAGCTTTTGGTGACTTTGTGCATTTCCAATTGCGAGAAAAACCAAATACACTGAAGCGCCAAAGAAACCGGTATAGGCGTTCTATTTAAATACGTAAACAGGCAGAATACGACGCTGCGGTCGGCAACGCCTATATAAGTTACTGGCGCAGTTGTTAGACGGATTATTGCTGTTACAATAGCAGGTTATTAAGATTTAAATGTGTTTGAACGTTGTACTATAGACGGCGCAGAAGCGACGGGACACAGCACCTACTAGGTAGCGATGAAATGGGGACTTACCAGTACGACCGTTTCACGAGTTTACCGTGAATAGTAGGAATCTGGTAAGGGATAAAATCTCCGACATCGCTGCGGCCGGAAAAAGAGCCTGCAAGAACAGGAAAAATTGGGTAATTTGTGGTAAGGCCTTCTGGGACCAAACTGCTAAGGCCATCGGTCCATAAGGTTGCACACTATTTAATCTTAAACTAACTTACGCTAAGGACGACACGACACATGCCCGAGGGAGCACTCGAACCTTCGGTGGGGACAGCCGCGCAGACCGTGACAATGCGTCCTAGACCGTGCGGCTAGGAACGGGACCAACGACGACTGAAAAGAATCGTTCCTCGTGACAGAAGTGCAACCCTTCCTCAAATTGTTACACATTTCAGTGCTGGACTATCAACAAGTGTCATCGTGCGAACCATTCAACGAAACATCATCGATATGGGTTCAAAAATGGTTCAAAAGGCTCTGAGCACTACGGGACTTAACATCTGAGGTCATCAGTTCCCTAGAACTTAGAAATACTTAAACCTAACCTAAGGACGTCATACACATCCATGCCCGAGGTAGGATTCGAACCTGCGACCGTAGCGGTCGCGCGGTTCCAGACTGAAGCGCCTAGAACCGCTCGGCCACACCGGCCAGCTGATCGATATGGGCTTTCGGAGCCGACGACCCACTGGTGTGCCCTTGATGACTGCACCAAACAAAGCTTTACGCCTCACCACGTCCGTCAACACCAACACTAGACGCTTGATGACTGGAAACATGTTGCCTGGTCAGACGAGTCTCGTTTCAGATTTTATCGAGCGGATGAGTCCATTGACTCTGCAAGTCATCAGGGGACTGTTCGAGCTGTTGGACGCTCTGTAGTGGTGTGGGGAGTGTGCGGTTGGAGTTATATGGGAGCCCTGGTACGTCTAGATACGAGTCTGACTGGTGACACGTACGTAAGCATCCTGTCTAATCACCTGAATTCATTTGTAGTGTAACAGACGACAAGTGGTCTGTTGCATCCGCCATGTATCGCCCCTGGCCTAGCACAAATTCTAATTAAATGATAAAATTTAGTTGCGGGTTAGGATTTGTTAGTTATGTGCATAAATACTGCGGAAGTATTTGGTTTTTATATGTGCAGATAATTCAAACACCGAGCCAGCAACCGGCGCGGACTTTCGTTGACGTGGCAAGTAGCGGGCCGCCATGGAGCAAACACAGTGAGGCTGATCACGCCGCTACCTTGGATGTCCAGAGTCGCAGCGGCGGGATACTCCGAGGCGGGGGAAAAAAACGAAGAATGTATAATGAGGAACTTTGTATATAAAAGCGAAAGTAGGAAGAAGCAATTTAACGGCCGGTAACGCAGTAGCCGGTACCTCAAGAGCCGACTCTACATAGGTATCAGAAATAAATCGCTGTAACTATTGTTAAAAAAAGGAGTTCTTAATAAGAGTTATTACGAGAAGCAGTCAGACAGCGTCAGTTACTGGTGAATGATCGCCACAGGCGACAGTTTCTTTATCAGTTGCGCCGTCCCCTCTTTCACTCGACGAATTTAGTCAACATTAAGACAGAGCCGAACTACGCAAATAATATAACTCATCAGTGGGGCGGGGACAGCGCACATTCGCGTCCGTTATGCATTCCGACGGACTTGGGCAATTCCAACAGGACAATGCGACACCCCACACGTTCAGAATAGCTGCAGATTGGCTCCAGGAACGCTCTTCTGAGTTTGCGCGCTTCCGCTGGCCACCAAACTCCCCAGACACGAGTATTACTGAGCATATCTAGGAGGCCTTGCAACGTGCTGTTCAGAAGAGATCTCCAACCCCTCGTACTCCTGCGGATTTATGGACAGCCCTGCAGGATTTATGGTGCCAATTCCCTCCAGCATTAGTCGAGCCCATGGCACGTCCTGTTGCGGCACTTCTGCGTGCTCGCGGGGACCCTAACGATAGTAGGCAGGTGTACCATCTGCCTGCGAGAATACAACTGTTTTATAATCTCTCTAGAAAAATGTGCAAACTGATCAAATCTTGAACTTCACTATTAATCTCTTTAATTATACAAAGTGGTCCCTGTGCGTTAATCATCTGCCTGATAATGCTGTTCATGAAATGATCCCCACGCATTAATGATTTTCGTAGGAAATTGATCCTGAAATGAAAATATTTTACCTGGTAATGTAACTGCTTGTAAACGCGGTGCTTGCTGCTCTCTGTGCGACAGCTGCAAACTTGCAATTGCAGTCGCTAAGAGCTTAGTGCCATGCTCCAGACAGCAAGTAAACCCTTTTATAAGCATCATTGAGTGAGATACTCCTTTAAATAAAAATGACTTGCATCGATGATGTGGACAATGCTTTGACGTGACATATTCCATTAACAAACTGGTATATTATTACTTGTATGAAATTCGTGTTGAAACACTCATTATCATTGACAAAGGGTAACATTGATATCAAAGTGTTACTCTCACAAATGGTAGACAAATCATGAATAAACATGAAAAAAAACAGTGAAAATTATTCAATCTTTAATGAAAAATCTAAACTACCCTGACATGAATGCCTCATTCAGCAATGATTCTAACTACTCGTGACTGCATCACCAATAAAGGAAAATATTACCTTCAATCCTCTTCACACTGTCTTCTAATCTCGTTACATCTCATCTCATTCTAAATCACTAATCGAATCTTTCTCCTCTGTTCCACAATACTCAAACACAAATCGTTTTACTTAAACGCGGGTGCACTTACTTTACATCGATATTGCATCCAGTCTTCCGCTCGGCATCTGTCTCGTACTAGTCTAATGATAGAACTCCCGCGCTCCTCGCTGCCAAGCAGCGTTGACAAAAGAAACGCATCTTCTAGCGACAGAGCTACTCTGACCAAAGACTACATGAAAATAATAAGCAATTCAAAACTGTCGCTTAGCGTCTGAGAATCCAAAGTATGTAAAAATTCCAGAAATTCAAATAACGAACCCCCATTAGACTTGTTTCAGTACCTGTGAGTTCGTAAGGGGAGAGATTATACATGACAATCAGAATACATTAATAATTGATTCCTTTTACCTGCCGCCCGACTCGGATGAGACACTTCCGGTAAGGCTGAAACAAACTTGGGTCTCACTTCAAGTAGGCACCCCGTTCGCTAAATCGTATTTAGCGGTCACTCTGTCTTCGATATGTTGGAAAAAATAAATGTTTAAAATCTGTGGTAGACGTGAAACGTAGTCCGAAATCGTACTGAATGCTTTCTCCGAAAATTATTTTTAGCACTTAGTCCAGGAGCCAATTCGAAGAGAAAATTGTTGTGAAAACATTCTTCACCTGTTAGCAACAAATAATCCTGAGCAAATAGGAAGTATCACGACGAAAACAGGGAATTGTGACCACAAGGCCGTTTTCTGGAGACTGAATGTTGTAACGCCATAACTCTCCGCAAATAAACGCAAAATATATATCGTATTTAAAAAACAAATACAAATTCGCTTCACTCCTTTCTAAAAGACAGTCTCCATTTCTTCCAAACTTATTATGTAGGCGAAGAGCCGATGTGCCTTATACTAAGAGATATACTATCGACCGCACTTGAGACATTTGTACCCAATAAATTGATAAGAGGTCGAATTTATCCCTCATGGCACACAAAACATGTCAGAACACTGTTGCAGTAGCAATGTCAAATTAACGCAAAATTTAAAAGAACACTGGCGATGTTTTACAAACACTCGACATTTAGTGCGGACTTTCACGTGAGATACTTTTTATTTCCACAGCGGAACTCTGCCTCGAAATTTGGCGGAAAACCCACAGACATTCTGGTCGTCTCTAAAGTAGACCAGCGGCAGGACATAATAAATACCTTCACTGTCCTATAGCAATAAGACAAACTTACTGACATGGTTTTCAGAAATTGCTTCACCAAAGAATACTAAGCAGATATTCCAGAATTCGAATGAAGAACAGCTACCATCATGAGGAACTTAGAAGCAGATATCCTCGGTGTAGCGAAGCAGCTTCAATCACTTAAAAATGGCAAGTCTTCTGGCTCAGACTGTGTACCAATTAGGTTGCTTTCAAAGTATGCTCATATAATAGCTCCATACTTAGCAATCCAATACGGTGAAAGGTCCGTACCTCAAGAGTGGAAAGTTACACAGGTCAGACCAGTACAGAAAGAAAATAGGAGTAATCCAATTACAGGCACATATCACTGACGTCTATTTGCAGCGTGGTTTTGCAACACATACTGTGATCGATCATGATGAATTATCTCGAAGTAAAGTACTGACACATAGTACAGTTTCACAAACTATCGTCATCGGGAAACACAGGTACCTTCTTATTCACACGAAGCAATGAGTACTGTTGACACGGGACCCCAAGGTAGTCCCATATTTCTGGATTTTCGGAAGGCTTTTGGCACCTTTTGAAGAGAACCAAGAGAGACCAATACGAATCGAAATAAGAAAGTACTCAGATTAGAAAGGGTGTAAGGGTTGTGGTCTGTCACCCCCACTGTTAAATCTATAAATCGAAGAAGCAATGGCAGAAATGCGACGGTGGTTTTATAAGTCTGGTAAAAAAGAAAGGAAAAATGTGTGTTTCCTAAACAACTCATTTGAGACATACAAACTTCGTCGAGCGATCCTCGAACGTTTCATCTCATCGTAAAAATAGGTTTTGTCAAACTCTGCAAAAATACTTGTCGACTGCAACTATCAGTTCGTCGTTTGATCAAAACTTCTTCCCAGCAATCCAAAGTTCCCAGTCAGTGAACAGGAAGAAGTCACATGGGCCTACGTGTGGCGAATAGGGTGGATGAAGAACCAATTCGAAGCCAAGTTCATGCTCTTTCGCCATTGTTATCGATGACTTGTGGGATTGCGCATTATCCTGGTGAAAGAACATCTTTTTGCCTTCCAAACTTTAAGCTTTTTCAGCCAGCGCAAGTTTCAAACAGTTTAATAATGAAGCGTAATAGGTTCCAGTTAAGGTTCATCTACATCTACATTCATACTCCGCAAGCCACCCAACGGTGTGTGGCGGAGGGCACATTACGTGCCACTGTCATTACCTCCATTTTCTGTTCCAGTCGCGTATGGTTCGCGGAAAGAACGACTGCCGGAAAGCCTCCGTGCGCGCTCGAATCTCTCTAATTTTACATTCGTGATCTCCTCGGGAGATATAAGTAGGGGGAAGCAACACATTCGATACCTCATCCAGAAGCGCACCCTCTCGATACCTGGATAGGAAGCTACACCGCGATGCAGAGGGCCTCTCCTGCAGAGTCTGACACTTAAGTTTGCTAAACATCTCCGTAACTCTAGCACGTTTACCAAATAACTCTGTGACGAAACGCGCCGCTCTTCTTTGGCTCTTCTCTATCTCCTCTGTCAACCCGACCTGATACGGATCCTATACTGATGAGCAATATTCAAGTATAGGTCCAACGAGTGTTTTGTAAGCCACCTCCTTTGTTGATGGACTACATTTTCTAAGGACTTCCACAATGAATCTCCACCTGGCACCCGCCTTACCAACTAATAATTTTATATGATCATTCCACTTCAAATCGTTCCGTACGCATAGTCCCAGATATTTTACAGAAGTAACTGCTACAGTGTTTGTTCCGCTATCATATAATTATACAGTAAAGGATCCTTCTTTCTATGTATTCGCTATACATTACATTTGTCCGTGTTTAGGCTCAGTTGCCATTCCCTGCACCAAGTGCCTATCCGCTGCAGATCTTCCTGCATTTTGCTACAACTTTCTAATGCTGCAACTTCTCTGTATACTACAGCATCATCCGCAAGAAACCGCATGGAACTTCCAACACTATCTACTAGGTCATTTATATACATTGTGAAAAGCAATGGTCCCATAACACTCCCCTGTGGCACGCCAGAGGTTACTTTAACGTCTGTAGACTTCTCTCCATTGATAACAACATGCTGTGTTCTGTTTGCTAAAAACTCTTCAATCCAGGCACACAGCTGGTCTGATATTCCGTAGGCTCTTACTTTATTTATCAGGCGACAGTGCGGAACTGTATCGAACGCCTTCCGGAAGTCAAGGAAAATGGCATCCACCTGGGAGCCTGAATCTAATATTTTCTAGGTCTCATGAACAAATAAAGCGAGTATGGTCTCACACGATTTGCTGTTTCCGGAATCCATGTTGATTCCTACAGAGTAGATTCTGGGTTTCCAGAAATGAAATGACACGCGAGCAAAAAGCATGTTCTAAAATTCTACAATAGATCGATGTCAGTGATTTAGGCCTATAGTTTTGCGCATCTGCTCGACGACCCTTCTTGAAAACTGGAACTACCTGTGTTCTTTTCCAATTATTTGGAACGTTCTGTTCCTCTAGAGACTTGCGATACACGGCTGTTAGAAGGGGGGCAAGTTCTTTCGCGTACTCTGTGTAGAATCGAATTGGTATCCCGTCAGGTCCAGTAGACTTTTATCTCTTGAGTGATTCCAGTTGCTTCACTATTCCTTGGACACTTATTTCGATGTCAGCCATTTTTTCATTCGTGCGAGGATTTAGAGATGGAACTGTAGTGCGGTCTTCGTCTGTGAAACGGCTTTGGAAAAAGGTGTTTAGTATTTCAGCTTTACGCGTGTCATCCTCTGTTTCCAGAGTGTCTGGGAATGCTGTTTCGATCCACTTACTATTTAACGTAAGACCAGAACTTCCTAGGATTTTCTGTCAAGTCGGTACATAGAATTTTACTTTCGAATTCACTGAACGCTTCACGCATAGCCCTCCTTACGCTAACTATGACTTCGTTTAGCTTCTGTTTGTCTGAGAGGTTTTGGCTGCGTTTAAATTTGCAGTGAAGCTCTCTTTGCGTTCCCAGTAGTTTCTTAACTTTGTTGTTGTACCACGGTGGGTTTTTCCCGTCCCTCACAGTTTTACGCGGCACATACCTGTCTAAAACGCATTTTTCGATTGCCTTGAACTTTTCCCTTAACACTCAACGTTGTCAGTGTCGGAACAGAAATTTTCGTTTTTACCTGCTAGTCAGTCTGAAATCTGCCTTCTATTACTCTTGCTGAACAGATAAACCTCCCTCCCTTTTTTTATATTCCTGTTTACTTCCATATTCAGGGGTGCTGCGACGGCCTTACGATCACTGATTCCCTGTTCTGCGCTTACAGAGTCGAAAAGTTCGGGTCTGTTTGTTATCAATATGTCCAAGATGTTATCTCCACGAGTCGGTTCTCTGTTTAAATTCAAATAGTTCAAATGGCTCGGAGCAGTATGGGACTTAACTTCTGAGGTCATAAGTGCGCTAGACCTTAGAACTACTTAAACCTAACTAACATAAGGACATCACACACAACCATGCCCGAGGTAGGATTCGAACCTGCGACCGCAGTGGTTGCGCGGTTCCAGACTGTAGCGCCTAGAACCGCTCGGCCACTCCGGCGGACTCTGTTTAATTGTCCTAGGTAATTTTCGGATAGTGCACTCAGTATAATGTCACTCGATGCTCTGTCCCTACAACCCGTCCTAAACATCTGAGTGTCTCAGTCTATATTGGTAAATTGAAATCTCTACCTATGACTATAACCTGCTGAGGAAATTTATGTGAAATGTATTCCAGATTTTCTCTCAGTTGTTCTGCCACTAATGCTGCTGAGTCGGGAGGTCGGTAAAAGGAGCCAATTATTAACCTAGCTCGGTTGTTGAGTATAATCTCCACCCATAATAATTCATAGGAACTACCACTTCTGTTTCACTACAGGATAAACTACTACTAATAGCGACAACTACGCCGCCACCGGTTGCATGCAGTCTATCCTTCCTAAACACTCTCTGTGCCTTTGTAAAAATTTCGGCAGAATTTATCTCTGACTTCAGCCAGCTTTCCGTACCTATAACGATTTCAGCTTCGGGGCTTTCTATCAGCGCTTGAAGTTCCGGTACTTAACAACGCAGCTTCGACAGTTTACAATTACAGTACCGATTGCTGCTTGGTCCCCGCATGTACTGACTTTGCCCCGCAGCCTTTGAGGCTGTTGTCTTTTCAGTACTTGCCGAGGTCATCCAACCAAAAAAAAACCGCCCAGTCCACGCCACACAACCCCTGCTACCCGTGTAGCCGCCTGCTGTGTGTAGTGGACTCCTGACGTATCCAGCGGAACCCGAAACCCCACCACCCTATGGCGCAAGTCAATTTCGAAGAAATCTGTGAAGATTATTCGTTGGGTATTCCAAAAAACCAGTGGCCATCAACTTACCAGCTGACAAAATGGTCTTTGTCTTCTTTGGTGTATTTTCACTAGCGTTTCTACATAGTTCTGACTGACGTTTTCGTTCTGGTATGTACTGATGAAAATAAATTCCATCAACAATCAAAACGCGGCACTAAAAGACTTGAGGATTACGATTAAACATCGCCACACATTGTGTTGAAATGTTGTCGCAGACGCGCTTTTGACAGACTGTGAGCAATCACGATATCCACGCGGCACACAGTTTCATCTTGTGCACGATATTATGCAGTCGCTCACTTGATATGCCTCTAGTCTCAGCAACCTCATGAATTTTTATTCAGTATTCTTGCATTACTACACGATCGATTTTGTCAATGATTTCCTTCGTGGTGACCTTAATTGGACGCCTGGAGCTCCCTTCTACATCTACATCTACATGGATACTCTGCGAATCACACTTAAGTGCCTTGCAGGGGGTTCATCGAACCAGCTTTACGATAATTCTTTGTTATCCCACTCTCAAACAGCGCACGAAAAAAAACGAACATCTATATGTTTCCATGTGAGCCCTGATTTCCCTTATTTTATTATGACGATCGATTCTCCCTATGTATCTCGGCGTGAATAATGCATTTTCGCATTCGGAGGAGAAAGTTGGTAATTGAAATTTTGTGAGAAAATTCCACCGAAACGGAAAACGCTTTTAAACGCCTTTGCTTTAATGGTGTCCATCCCAAATCCTGTATGATATCCGTGACACTCTCTCCCCTACTTCCCGATAACACAAAATTTTACTTTGTACTTTCTCGGTGCACTCCGTTTATCCTACCTGGTATGGATCCTCCAAAAGAGGACGGACAAGCGTAGTGTGGGCAGTCTCCTTAGTAGATCTGTTACATTTTGTAAGTGCTCTGCCAACGCAGTCTTTGGTTTGCTTCCCCCACAAGATTTTCTATGTATTCTTTACAATTGAAAGTGTTCGTAATTGTAATTCCTGGGTACTTAGTTGAATGTACGGGCTTTAGATTAGACTAAATTACCGTGTAACCGAAGTTTAACGGATTCCTTTGAGCACTCATACGGATGACCTCACACCGCCAATTTTCGCACCATTCAGATATCTTCGTCTTCGGTGCTTGTCTGATCACGTTTAAATTCATTACTCTCAAAGGAAATGGTCTTCAATGCCAGTGCAGAGTCCATGTGAACTAATTCTGTTTTAGTATTTTAAACATAGCTGCGCAACAGCAACGGTTCCACGTAATAAGATTAAAAACAGCCGACCAGTTGCAAAGGATAAAGTAATCTTTACCTAGGTTTCGATAGATTTAAATCTATCTTCTTCAGAAGGCGGCAGTATTACATTAACATGGAGTGATATGTCATTGTCGTTTTTACAAACACCTGCATAGCTCCATTAGTCCAAATAAAATATAGCCCAGAGATCTGATTGTGCGGCAGTCCCGAAAATGCTTAGTAACAGCACGAAACTCGATTTTCTCCATTTTCAATTGCAGTCGACACACTGACCAACTCAGACGACTGTCAACAGGGAACTGTACGCTGTACAGTGTTGAAATTATTTATACCAGTGGTCGGCAAGTAGTTTTAGATGTGGTCCGGATAATTTTGAAAAATTTTATCGAGGTCCAGAAGGAAAACCTCTTATTCCTTATCAGTTTTTAATTTCAATTTTCACTGTTAAAATAGTATGAAATGCAATAGGTAGGCGTATTTGTATCAAACAATCCAGAATACCATATATTCTTCACTATTTTTTATTTTCACTCATAAAAATATGAAATAGAATAGATAGCCATATTTTACTGAAAAATTCAGAAAAATGTATATCCAGTACTGTTATTTTATTTTCATTTTCACAATAATATACAACAGATATAAATTCCACAAACATATGTCGAGTCATACATAGTAGCCAGGTATATAGCTAATTCTTTGCAATTTCCATATTTTTCTGGAAAATGTTTAAGAAAAATTCTTCATTGGATGCCGTTTTACACGTTTCCAAGGAAATGGCTTCCCATAAATCTATTATCTCCGTTTACAGTAAAGGATTTGAAAGGCAGAACCACTTCGCAGTCACATCCGTGCATTCTGCCGCTGGAGAAACTTCAAAGTGCGATTTTAAGAATCGCGACAGCTTTTCTGTCTGTGAAAAGTCTTGGAATCGTCTTAAGATCTGACATAAAATTTGACAACATTATAATATCTATTTCAGAGTTATTTTCATATTAAATAGTGAAAATAGTCTTGACTTTCAGTGTCTTTTTCAAAGATATCCAGTTTTCTACGGAAAGAAGACACACTTTGTTTCACAACGCATATTAATTTCCCGTTTCCTTGTAACTTGGTATTGAGCGCATTTAAATCTTTCAGAACGTCTTTCAAGGAAGTCACTGCACTCGTTTGCTAGGAACTCCAAATGGTTTCTTGCTTCTTTCAATCGATCTTTCCCTAGCCAGCGAACATTACTGCAGTAAGCCAGGCTGCGTCGAATCACACGTTGAAAGAAACTCTTTTAACCATCTGTGCTGGAGATCATAGTAAGACGACGTAAAATTAATCAACTTCATCAGCCCATCCATTATTTCTTTCAGTCACGTTTAGTTTTCCACAAAGGGCTGCCTGGTGAATTATACGCTGATACGATAGCAGCCCAGCATTCTTATCTTTGATTCTCTTTACTACTCCTTTTTTTTGCCGATCATCGCTGGGGCACCATTAGCTGAAAGTGACACTATTTTATCAGAGCTAGCGTTTGATTTTTTCTTAAAGTCATCAAAAGTTTTGAATAAATCTTCTCCACGAATCTTTCCTTTCATTGCCAACATTGTTAGCAATTCTCCCCTAAATACTTTACCTGCAATATCAAAAAATCGCTCGAAATTGGTCATTTGTTCTTCATCAACAACGTTGCACGATTCATCTAGTGCAGGGCTTCACAACATACGTGCTCGCGGAGCAAGCTATGAGCAGCAAGGCGCGAGCACCGAGCAGCGCGAGCACGCTATCCCCACTACCGGACCAGAGCGGAGAGTGGGGAGAGTCACGTGGGGCACACAACAGCTGCCGCGAGTCAATGTAAGTCCGCGGCCACCTGCAGGGATATCACTCACGAATTATTACTGCGACAAATGAAACAAATAAAGGAGAATGTACACATGCCATATAATTTTATAAGCTTAGTGTATGCCTCTACATTCGCATTAATTTGTGAACTGTTACACAATAAAAGGTGTCACTGAAGTGTGGGATTCTCGGTTACCTTGTACTTTTTGCCCTTTACGATTGCGTCTATGTTTGGAGTAATTGTTCTTGTGCATTTTAGGCGCAGCGTGCAGTTTAAATTTCGATCAGACAATGCATTTCTCAGGCGCGTCTTGTTACATTTCATTGCAGAGAACAGTTGTTCACAAACATACGTGGAACCGAAGATTGATATTATTGTAGCTGCCAGTTTGTGCAAATGAGGAAATCTATCCTGAGGGAAGTGTCTGTAGAATTCCAAAACGTTTTTCTTGTTCTGAAATTTGTCTCTGTATTCTCTGTCACACTGCAGGTCAATAATTTCTTGTTGCAGCTCAGGACGAATCTCTTAAATATTCGCTGAATATGGAGAGAACAGATCAAAATCACTGTCTAGTGCTGTCAGATCTTGAAAGCGCTGATCAATTAAACTATGTGAATAACGTTCACAGTCTTTGTGAACATCTTGCATGGATGATAATTTAGGAAAATGAGCTAGGTTTCCTGTTTCCTGCTGACTCACCCAAAGTGTCAATTTCATTTTAAAAGCTCGTATTCGATCTATGAAATGAGTAATTAGCAGATCTTTACCTTGTAGTAAAATGTTCAAAGCATTCAGATGGCTAGTTAAATCTGCTAAGAACGCGAGATCACATTCAAACGTGCGCGCGCATTTCCCCTCTCACCCCTCCCTCCCTACTCCGCGGCCTTGCACCTGCTCCCGAGCATGTGCCTGAGCAGACGCGAGTACTCGCGCTCAAAACCGGCCAGTTGTTAAGCCCTGATCTAGTGCTATGGCATAGCAAGGCGCCTTCTGCAGTAGTTCAAGCAAACTACAGGGTGTCTACACCGAAATTCCCTATTTTGTGAGGAAATTTAAAAACAGTAAATCATTCTTTATTTCAGGTCTTCCTTGTCCACTGGGTGCAGAAGCACTTAAAGCTTATGCCTAACTTTTTTCAACATCTGACGCACTTTCATTGTTGAATAGTTGTCCGCAGAAGCGTAAATGGCGTCAGTTCAGGAGAAGGCACAAATTGAGCTTTGGTAAGCAGTGTTCAAATCAATTGATATTGTGCAAAGACAGTTTCGTGTTGTTCACAGGAAAGCAACACCAGACGCCAAGAGCATAAAAGCATGGCACAGACGGTTTCTGGAAACTGGCAGCACCGCAAAGGGGCACAGCGGAGGTCGGCGGGTCTCTGAAGAACAAGTTGAGAATATTTGCCAAATATTCCAACGACGTCCATGAAAATCAGTTCGTAAAGCTTCACGAGAACTTCAGATGCCTCGTGTAACTGTTCCTAAAGTCCTCAGAAAGTGGTTGCGTCTGTATTGATACAAGGTGCAGGTACTGCAGTCCATAAAGCCTGATGACAAGTAGCGACGATACGAATTTGCGTGTGAAATGCTTAACCGACTCGACCGGAATCCTGCGGTCCTGTCAAGTGTAACGTTCTCTGACTAGGCCACATTCCATGTCCCTGGAACTGTGAACAAGCATGACGTACGCATTTGGGGTCATAGAATCTACTCAGTGTCAGGGAAAAGGTACGAGATAAAGAGCACTTGCCCGCAAAAGGCAAAGGTCCCGAATTCGAGTCTCGGTCCAGCACACAGTTTTAATCTGCCAGGAAGTTTCATATCAGCGCACACTCCGCTACAGAGTGAAAATCTCATTCTGGAGGGTACGAGATAGTCCAAAAGTGAACGTTTGGTGTGGCCTCATGTGTGACAAGATAACTGGACCATTCTTCTTTGCTGAAACAACTGTCACATGCAGAAGATCTTTGTCTTTCCCCAGATTCAAGACTTGCAACCAAACCTTTGGTTCCAACAAGATGGTGCTCCACCTCACTGGTCGCTAGATGTCCTGAAAGCTCTAAATGCAACATTTCCATGACGCTGGAGTGGATGAGGCGTACCCATGAATCGGCCTCCACGTTCTCCTGTGGGGCCACGTCAAGGACTGGGTGTTCGCTACTTGCGTGCGCGACATTCAACATTTGTGTACTCTTACTGTGGATTACACCATTCCTTCGGACATGTTGCTGCGAACTTGGATGAAAATTGAAAACAGTCTCGACATTCTTCGTGTTCAGCAGGGGCTAACGCGGAAGTATTTTGATTTGTTATTGTAATTTTTTCTCATAACTTATCTTGACATACAACCAGTTTTTCTGAAAAAATAAAGTTATTTCATTCACTTTTGTACATGGAACACATTTAAAATAGGAAATTTAGGTGTGGACACTCTGTATTGCTGATGTCAGCAGCCAAAATTTCTGTTCTTCTAGTTCTACTTCTTGCCGACCATGGAATAGCTTCATTTACGGAACAACATATTTTTCTCTTCAAAAAGTGCCACGGCCACTTCCAACATGTGTTTTTCGACCATCTCAGAGTATGAAAATGGCTTCTGGTGTTTATTAAGCGTCCGACACAAACGCTTCGCTAGGTCTGCAGATTTTTCTTCCTGGCTCATAGAGCGGTCTAGGAAGGCCGTCCTTTTTTGTAAGAAGCCAGATATGCCTGAAGTTTTTCTTGACGAGTTTCACTACCCAGAGGAAACTTTTATGGAACTGCTGATGAGATGTTCCGTAGCGTTGCTTTAAACTGGCACTTTTAACAAGAGCGACTGTTCTGTTGTATATGAGGCTAACAGGAACAGGAGGCCGTCTATCAGGCACCGGAAAACAATATTGTTCAGTCCACTAAGTCAAAAACTTCCTGTTTCCACTATCAACTTCACGCTTTTTAGGATTCATATCGGCGCAAAACAAACACTAGAAGCGTCGATAATAACGAAACGTTCCGCACGAGGTCGCAACAACTGCCGACGAAGTGGTGATAAAATTTGTGAACTTTATTTACATTCGTTCTTTATAAAAATACCGACGCCCAGCAAATACCACGTGCCGATGCGCAGCAAAGAAGCTGCTTCGATGTGAGAGTGTTAGCTGCCGCACACCCAAGGAAAGGAGCTGCGCTAGTAGCTTTAAGCTATCGCTCGAGTTAGGAGCACGAAAAATTGTGTTTAAATGAATACGCCTTCTCAGATTTAATAAAGGTTTCAGAGCTTGACTGGGTCTGAGTATGATTTATAAAACTTCCTTGTTCATTAAATAAAATTCTTGTGTTGCATTCGCGTGTACAGAGCTTCCATGTGGATCGACATAACACTTTGCGCCGGCCGGCTATCTTGCTCCCTCCTTCTGCATCTACATCTACATACATACTCCAAAATCCACCATTTGGTGCGTGGCGGAGGGTACCTCGTACCAAAACTAGCATCTTCTCTCCCTGTTCCACTCCCAAACAGAACGAGGGAAAAATGACTGCCTATATGCCTCTGTACGAGCCCTAATCTCTCTTCTTATCTTTGTGGTCTTTCCGCGAAATATGAGTTGGCGGCAGTAAAATTGTACTGCAGTCAGCCTCAAATGCTGGTTCTCTAAATTTCCTCAGTAGCGATTCACGAAAAGAACGCCTCCTTTCCTCCAGAGACTCCCACCCGAGTTTCTGAAGCATTTCCGTAACACTCGCGTGATGATCAAACCTACCAGTAACAAATCTAGCAGTCCACATCTGAATTGCTTCTATGTCTTTCCTCAATCCGACCTCATAGGGATCCCAAACGCTCGAGCAGTACTCAATAATAGGTTGTATTAGTGTTTTATAAGCGGTCTCCTTGAAAGATGAACCACACCTTCCCAAAATTCTACCAACGAACCGAAGATGACTATCCGCCTTCCTCACAACTGCCATTACATGCTTGTCTCACTTCATATCGATCTGCAATGTTACACCCAAATATTTAATCGGCGTGACTGTGTCAAACGCTACACTACCAACGGAGTATTCAAACATTACGGGATTCTTTTTCCTATTCATCTGCATTAATTCACATTTATCTATATTTAGAGTTAGCTGCCATTCTTTACACCAATCACAAATCCTGTCCAAGTCATCTTGTATCCTCCTACAGTCACTCAACGACGACACCTTCCCGTACACCACAGCATCATCAGCAAACAGCAGCACATTGTTATCCACCCTATCCAAAAGATCATTTATGTAGATAGAAAACAACAGCGGACCTACCGCACTTCCCTGGGGCACTCCAGATGATACCCTCACCTCTGATGAATACTCACCAGCGAGGACAACGTACTGAGTTCTATTACTTAAGAAGTCTTCGAGCCACTCACGTACTTGGGAACCAATCCCATATGCTCGTACCTTAGTTAGGAGTCTCCGCTCTTTAGCGCATTCCCCAACGGTGCAAAGCATAAGGGTGACGCTCAAACGTATTGTTATGTGGAGAGAAATGTATTTTAGATAATTTGAGTACGTAATTTATATTTTCAAAATATTTTTGGCAGGTCAGTTTTTGACCGTCCGCGCTCCGGACCTGGACCGCGGTCCGCCAGTGGCCTACCGATGCATTATGCGATCCTTGGAAAAGTAATGTAAATTTATCAGACTTATCAAACCTCCTTCGTTAAACGAAGTTTCAGTAGTAGAAGTGAAAGTATAATGATAAGATTCGCCGATGACTTTGAAATTCCCAGCGAAGGTCAAGACGGATTACAGGATCTGCTGTGTGGAACGCATTATGTAAAGAGTGCAGACTATGGAGTGAGAGTGAACTGAAGAAAGACGAAGGTAACGAGGAGTAGCAGAAATGAGATTATTGAGATACTTAAACTTGAGGACCATGGGATAGACAAAGTAAATGTTTCTTGCTACCTTGGAAACGAAATAATGTATGATAGACGAAGCGAGGAAGGCATAAAAATAAACTAGCACAGGCAAAGAAGGGATGTGTGCCCAAAAGAAGAGTACTAGCGTCAAAGCCGGCTTTAATTGGAGGAAGATGTTCCTGAAAATGTACATTTGTACTTTTGGAGCACAACGTTCAGTAGTGAATCATGGCCAGTGTGAAAACAGGAAGAGAATCGAAGCGTTTGAAATGTGGTACTGTATTGTTGTGTTGAAATATAGGTGGACTGATACGGCTAGAAATAAGGAGTTTCCCCGCAAAAACTGGGAATGGAGGAATATATGAATAAAATTGATAAGAGGAAGGGACAGGATGATAGAGAATGTGTTAAGTCATCGTGGAATAACTTGTGCGGTACTAAAGGAAGTTGTGGAGGCTAAAAGTTGTTGGAGGTGACGAAAATTGCAGTATATTATATAAATAATTGATCATGCAGGATGCCTGTGCTACTCAGAGATACGGAGATCAGCAGAAGAAACGAATTCAGAAGACAGATGACTCAAAAAAAAAAGAAAAGTACGACAGTTATAGCCTGCCACCTGTGGTAGAACTATGTAGTTTTGTTAATATATGTAGATCGTAAATCCATGGACTGAAACATAAATTTATAATGATTTGCATTCTTAAAGCAGTCAATACATTTACGATTGAGAAAACATGTAAAATTCTTCATTTGTCTGGGCGTTGTGGGCAGAATTGCTGTACACACATTAAATCTACCTTAGCAGCTACTAAAAATGAGTATTTATTTCATCACACACATTCGTTTTATTAATTTAAAACACTCTGAGTCGCCTAGAATAAAATATATTTACAATTTTTATTTGTTTCTACATCTAAAAACAGTTCATTTTAAAAGATATTTGTGTATGATCTTACAGACTGCCTTTCTAGTCTGATTTGGCTTGAAACCGCAAGTGTGATCTGCTTGCAAACTTTACAGGTATTCTAGCAGTTTACACAGCTGTTTTCGACTTAATATCACTTTTACTTGCAACGTAAGTAAACAGTTGCTTTCCGTAAGTAACGGTGACCGCGAAGTCTTCAATGACTTTCGAACAAGGATTAGGGAAAGGCAAAATGCTTAACATGGCAGATTCATACGAATAACTGGGCCAGGAAATGGACTCTAGCTTTGATGAGAGGCAGGTGAATAATGACGTGGAGGAAGTAGCATCCCAATTGTGAACAAGCTTGGCGTCAAATGAAGAGAGTACCTTAGCTGCTTCTGCAGCTAGTTCAGTGCCAGAAGACGAGTACCGAAACAACACCGAATGTAAGATAAAGAAAATTCATGTAATCAAAGTGCAGCTGACACACCTCTAAATTCAAGGTGATGCTACGTAGATAAGGAGATGGCTATATTTGATGTATTTCAGACACTTGTTTCACATGTATAACCATGTCAAGCCACGTTCATTCCACGCAGGGAAAATAAAGCTTATGTCACTTTTACAAGGGTCTATAATACAACACTGGACTGGCATTCGGGAGGACGACGGTTCAATCCTGCGTCCGCCCAGCCTGGTTCACGTTATCTGTGATTTCCCTAAATCGCTCCAGGTAAACGCCGGGATGGTTCCGCTGAAAGGGCACGGCTGACTTCCTTCCCCGTCCCTTCCTGATCCGACGAGACTGATGACCTCGCAGTTTGGTCCCTTGTCACAAACAACCCCAACCCAAATCTATAATACAAGATTCAATTTAAACAGTTGTCAGAGAATCTTTCTGCACGTAACAGCTGTCGGTGGAGATGACAGTTCCGTGTCTGTTCATAAATCCATCTTACCTTTGTGGCGGTACGCATATGGACATTTTGTTTATACACTTGCGTAAGCTGCGCGGCAAGCAGGGAGACATTTTGTTCAGTGTCAACGCGCTAAGGGCAGGATATCTGGACACAGCTGGTTGTCTACTACAGCAATGAGTGGTTAAGGGGAGTAGCTCGCAAATGGTTCACCTCTTACTTTAAGAACAGACTGCAGGTGGTCACAGTATTGAGAATGGCTATGACTTGCAGTCCCAATGGAGCACAGTTACGTGGGAGAGAGGGGGGAAGGGAGGGGGGAGAGGGCGCTTCGGGTGTCGCTTCTAGGGCCACTACTGTTTCTCATTTACATAATTGATATGCCCTCTAGTATTACTAGTGATTCCAAAATATTTCTGTTTGCTGATGACGCCAGCTTGGTAGTGAAACACGTTGTGTGAAATATTGACACAATATCAAATAATGCAGTTCAAGACACAACTGTAGAAAATAAATAGATACTAGATCACAGAAAGACTCAGTCTTTACCGTTTCTAACACACAGTTCAACAATAACTGACATCTGATTACACAGAATGTGCATGTGGCTAGAGAGGCCTAATAGTTCAAATTTCTAGGTCTTCGGGTAGATAGTAAACTAATGACATGATTATTACGAATATCAGCCAGCTAGACTGCTCTTTAAATGGTTTTTATTTTATAAATTATTCAGGATGATCCCATTTCGGCATACGGGTACCATCAGCTGCTCTGTAAATACATAAGTAAGCGATGGTCTTAATATAGCTGGAACCACAGCTGACACATTCCTTAACAGCTTGGAAGAAAAATTCTTCCAAACAAAATAACGCAAGTAATCAAAAAATGATATGCTGTTACAGATACTCAAACGACACTCTAATGCTTAGGGAAAGTAGCCTTAATGACATGGGCGAAATACATAAAATACTGAATCAATTACACCCGAAATTGAAATTGACCATATAACACGAAACTAACAAAACAATAAAGTTTCTCGACCTAACTACTAAGCACACTAACAACAAACATTGCTTCGAATTTTGCAGAAAGCCTACCACAAGAGATTGTATTATAAGTGTACAGTCAGGTCATCCAAAAAACCACAAACTCGCATTCTTACACACAATGCTTAACACTGTAATAGATTTCCCACTAGAAGATGAAAAAATTCAGAAGGAAAAAAAATCTTAGAATACATAGCCCAGCAAAACCATTGTTGTTATGGTCTTCAGTCCAAAGGCTTGTTTGATACAGTTCTCCATGCACCTCTATCCTGTGCGAGCTTCGAGTAATTATTGGAGCCTACATCCATCTGAATCTGCTTGCCGTGCTCATCTCTTGGTCTCCCTCTACGATTTTTTCCCTCCACGCTTCCCTCCAGTACCAAATTGGTGACCCCTTGATGCCTCAGAACGTGTCCTACCAACAGATCCCTTCTTCTAGTCAAGTTGTGCCACAAATTCCTCTTCCCCCCAGTTCTAGTCAGTACATCCTCATTAGTTACGTGATCTACTCATCTTATCTCCAGCATTCTTCTGTAGCTCCACATTTAAAAAGCTTCTATTCTTTTCTTGTCTAAACTGTTTATCGTACATGTTTCACATTCATACATGGCTACACTCCGAACAAATACTTTCAGAAAAGGATTCCTGACACTTAAATCCATACTCGACGTTAAAATATTTCTCTTCTTCAGAAACGCTTCCCTTGCCATTGCCAGTCTACATTTATTTCCTCACTACTTCGACCATACTCAGTTACTTAGCTCCCAAAATAGCAAAACTCATCTTTTACTTTAAGTGTCTGCTTTCCTAATGTAATTCCATCAGCATCAGCTGATTTAATTCAGTTACATTCCATTGTCATAGTTTTAATTTTGTTGATGTCCATCTTATATCCTCCTTTCAAGACACTGCCTATTCCGTTCAACAGTTCTGCGAAGTCTGTTGGTGTCTCTGACAGAGTAACAATGTCATCGGAAAACCTCAAGGTGTTGATTTCTTCTCCCTGGATTTTAATACCTACTCCAAATTTTTCTTTGGTTTCCTTTATTGCTTGTTCAATGTACAGTTTGAATAACTTCAGAGATAGACTACACCTCACTCCCATTTCAACCACTGCTTACTTTTCGTGCCCCTCGACTCTTATAACTGCCCTCTGGTTTATGTACAAATTGCAAATAGCGCTTCGCCTCCTGTATTTTAACCCTGCCACCTTCAGAATTTTAAAGAGAATATTCCAGTCAATATTTTTAAAAGCTACAAATGCTATAAACGTAGGCGTGCCTTTCCTTAACGTAGCTTCTAAGATAAATCGTAGGATCAGTATTGCCTCGCGTGTTCCTACATTTCTACGGAATCCAAACAGATCTTCCCCGAGGTCGGCTTCTACCAGTTTTCCCATTCGTCTATAAATAATTCGTGTTAGTATTTTGAAACCGTGACTTATTAAACTAATAGTTCGGTAACTCACACCTATCAGCACCTGGTTTCTTTGGAAATGGAATTCTTGTATTCTTCATGAAGTTTGAGGGTATTTCGTCTCTCTCGTACATCTTTCGCACCAGATGGAAGACTTTGGTCATGGCTGGCTCTCCCAAAGCTCTCGGTAGTTCTAATAGAATGTTGGCTGCTCCCGGGGTCTTGTTTCTACTTAGGCCTTTCGGTGATAACTGAAATTCATCACGAAGTGTCATATTTTCCATTCCATTTCGGTCTACGTCCTCTTCCACTTCCATAATATTGCCCTCAAGTACATTGTCCCTGTACTGACTCTCTTTCCAGCTTTCGGCTTTCCCTTCTTTGCTTAGGGCTGGTTTACCATCTGAATTCTTGATATTCATGTAGGTGATTCTCTTTTCTCCAAAGGTCTTTTAATGTTTCTGTAGGCAGCATCTATCTTACACCTAGTCATATATGCTTCTACATTCTTACATTTGTGCACTAGGCATTCCCGCTTAGAGGTTTTGCACTTTCAAAACGATTATGACACCAAAATTTTAACACAATTATACTACAATAAAACACAACCAGAAATGCACAACATACGTAAAGAAAGCACGGTAAACATACACACAAAGGAAAAGAAGAAAAGAACATACGTAACCAAAAATTATCTAGGAAACATTTCAAACAAAATTAACGAATTGTTCAACAAAACGGACTTCACCTTTGCCTATCAAAACGCACACAGTACCGAACACAAAATCCACAATGGCAGGTTGAAAATTCCCATACACAACAAACCCGGCATTTACAAAAAGGTGTAACACATGCCACAAATTCTACGTAGGCCAACCCGGTAGAAACTTTAGAATTAGATACAAAGAGAACACAAGAGAAAGTGGAAATAACGCACCCAATTTTTCTACATGTACAAACAGAAAAACCTAAAAGCGAAGCACTAGAAATTCCCCATACGCAGAAAGGAGCATTCATGAACGTCCTTGAGGAAATCGAGATATATTCAGACGCATACAGAAACCCCACAAATTTACTGAACGTCCAAACGAACCTAAACCACAAAAAGTAGATAGGACATTTCATTCACATTATAAATCCAGAAAATGGGTGGAGTAATAAATAAGAGACGGTAAATAACAGATATCCATAGTAACAGCGATAACAACATGTTGAACATACATAACACCAACATAAATCATAGTCAATAACAAAATTATCACAAAAAATTTAAATGTACAATAAAAATCTCAAATAAAACCAAACCAAATTCTGGACAGAAGCTGAATTAGAACTAAACCTATAAAAATATTAAAAAACAACCGAATTTCCACAGATCACTTATTTATAATGGTAACTGTGTAAACATGTAATATCGCTGATCCACTGTCGCCAAAGCTGTCAAGAAAAATAGCGTGCATGAAAACCAACTAAAATCAGATACGCATCTCCAGTGTACATCTAAGGCGAAACTAATAATTCTAAAAAAGACTGGAGATGGCAGAAACGATATGACATGTGAGGGTAGAACCCTTAACGGTGTATAACTTTTCTTATTATAGTTACAGACTATTATATTAAGACTACCGCTTGCTTATGTATTTACAGAGCTCCTGATGATAACCATATGCCCGAATGGAATCATCGTAAATAATTTATAAAAGAAAAACCATTAAAGGAGCAGTGTAACTGGCTGTTATTCGTAACAGTCATGTCATTAGAACACATATTTTGCCCTGTGAACCCCAAAGAACGAAAGACATTAAACTGTCGTGGGAAGTCATGTTTAGGATATTGTCCAAAAACTAAATGCTGCTTCGTTTACCATTAGAACAGCATCAGAAATAACACATAGTTCCATACAAAAAATACTCTACTTTGCTTATTTTCGATTGCTTATGATGAATGGTACTAGTTTTTTGCGTAATTCCTCTGATTCAAAAACGGTACGCTTCGTTTACCATTAGAACAGCATCAGAAATAACACATAGTTCCATACAAAAAATACTCTACTTTGCTTATTTTCGATTGCTTATGATGAATGGTACTAGTTTTTTGCGTAATTCCTCTGATTCAAAAACGGTACTTTTCCTCAGAAACAGGTGTTTCGCGCCATGTGTGGTGTAAGGTCGCGAACCTCTTGTCGACCCCCGTTCAGCTGTCTGCGAATTACGAGACTGGTCTCACAATAGATATTTTCTTTAATGTCATTTGGTGCTAACAGTTTCAGCTTATTACCAAGAGTTAGCAGCTTGCTCTCAATAAATGCTAGGCAGAAATCCAGTCTGCATTTGGAACGCATCTCCCTCACTCTTGTGCAGAAAAACGTGAAGTATCCTGCGGCATCCAGTTTCAATAAGAACTCAAAAGTATTAGGAGTAATCCACGTATTTTCAGGTGTAAACTGAAGAGTTTCTTCACGGCCCACTCCTTCTATTCTGTTCAGCAACTCCTGGAAAAATTAAAAATTTAAGATAATTCCTGTGTTACGTTGTCAATTTGGTCTTACGGAACATGACATATAAAATATATTTAAAAAATTCATTCACCAGGACTGATATTGGACCTATGGTAGTCATCGAAATTACCATAGCTGCTGCGGAATATCTGGACATTATCGCGGACTACTTGCATCGTTTAACGTTTGGCGCCCCCTTCGATACCGAAGGCGCGTTCCAACAGGATAACTGTGTGCGTGACAAAGAACATTCGTGCTACAATGGCTTGAGGAAGGTGACAGTAAACTCACGTTGATGTCCTGGCCACGAAATGGCCTGAACTAAGTATGATGCAACACATCTGGGACATTCGAGCGCCAGCTCGGTGATCACAACGAACCAGCCCGTAATCTATGGGAATTGTGTGACTTATGTGGGGACATTTGCTGGCACATATCTCCGGAAACGTACCAATTACTTTCCGAATCCATGCCACGCAGAATCGCTGAAGTATTGCATTCTAAATTTAGAACGGTTCGATATTTTAAAGGTAGTGATAATATTTTGGAACATAAGCGTACGTTTCGACAAGGATGTAGCCTCTCAGGCCAAAGATTACCATCATTAAAATGTGTGAAACTTTCTGTGGAAGAGATTGCTTGTAAACAGATCCACTGAGATATATTTGTTGTAATTAACTTCCTTTGATCTATAACTATGTTACCAGGTTCAGTCCAATGCCTGAATTCATGGTACTCTAGTCTACTTAAAAGGCAAATATTTCATTATAATTATTGCCATCAAAATTAACATTTGAGTTACTACAATACACGTTGTCTCAGGATACTGTATAATAGTTCCACGAATAGTATTTTTTTCTTTGGCCCGATTACGCCTTTCTTTAATTTGTTCGACATATTTCCCATTTCCATCTTCCCAGGTAATTTTTTCATTTGACAACCCATTTGGTAGCACTCTATTTCGTAAGTGACGAACAATGCGGAGCTTTCTAATGTATTTACTCTTTGCTTTCAAAATGTCGATGACACGTGTATGTGAACATATATGCAAACGTATGTAAAAGCTTTCGTAAAACTTGGGTCATCCCAAAAAGTGGTTGTACTTTGTGCAGATTACCGATTACCTATTTTTTTTTTTTTCACTCAGTGTAGTGCCAGTCTGAAGATGAGAGCATGATTCTGTCGACACTAGTAATTGTAATTAAGATCTTAAAATCAAGCGATCTTGACTTTCGTAAAAGAATGTATACCTACAGTTTTTTACTTCTACGGCTCCCTCTAGCAGCACGTAAGCCATTCCTTGACGTCTTAAAAGATGTCCTGCCATCCTGTCCCTTCTTTCAGACGATATTTTCCCTACATTTATTTCCTCGCAAATTGTGCCCCGAAATATCTGATTCTTTATCGTATCAGTCTACTTAATAAATAGTGTCGTCCCATAGCAACACACTTCAAACCCTTCGCATTTCTAGAGAATCCGCTTTTCCCACAGTTCATGAGTAACTTCTCCACTACAATGCTGACCCCGAAACCCCCAGGTGTCAGACACTCAGATCGGTACCGAACGTGGTATGTCGATAGAACATCTACCAAAACCCCGATTTAGTTCGTCCAGCAGGACGGGCTTAAACTTCAATTAAATGTAACACCAGAACTACGCGGCCCAGCACCAGCACAACTGTGATTACAAAATGACACAATCGTATTGCTTCCGTGGAGGAAATGTTTGATGGGACAACGTGTTTATGACATTTAAAAGGGCTGTTTGGATTTTACAGCAATTTTCTCTGGGCAGTCGGCTTTCGCTTCGTTTCTTTGAAAGTAGTGCACCTATAGAGCACCATGTCTAGTTTAACAGAATATACAGTCATAACAGGAAAATAAAGAAACAATTGCATCACGCGTGCGGAAGTAATAGTAATAAAAATAATAAACAGTACACAAAATACTAAGATCAATAATAAGTACGTAACGCTCAATTAACGAAGCGAAAGCGGACCGCCAAAACAACACTGCTAAAATCTCCTAAAAGTCCTTTTACATCTCAGTAAAGTATTCTCCCATATAACAGTTTCCGCGTAAACAGTTTTAAAAAATTGTCTTCAGTGACGTTTGAAAGCGGTACCTTCTCGTCCACGCGAGATCTATGATGCAGTCCCTCACGGGATACGATTTTTCAGTTGATGCTTTTAATTACCGTTTACACATGTTCTTCGGGACGACAGCAGACAGCACGAACTAAATCGGTGTTTTGGTTGATACTCTTCCGATATGCAACGTTTCGTACTGATCTGGGTGTCCGACATCTGGATGTTTGGGTGTGAGCCACAGACATACGTTCTGAGAAACCGTTTCCGCAAATTAAGGCCTCACAGTTTTTTTGATTCTGCTTGACTAGCCCGTCATGCGTCCAGCCAACAGTAGAACGAGTCCTGTAGACCAGTAGTCTCTCAGCTTTTCTCGGCGCGATTGATTAATAGCGTACTTCTCGCTGTTTCGATGCAGATAATTCTTGGAGTCAGGCACTCAGTTTATTAAATAACCCGTCGGCCGTCACATCCATCAGAGTTGTGGAATTGCAAGATCATCTGCGTTTCGCCGAATATCAGTGCGAGCTCTGAAAAACTAGAGAGGGTCCAAAAGCGTTGTGGGCGTCAATAACGGAACTCGGCTATGAATAGCGGCGCGAGAGCAGCAACAGTCAACAGTCTGGTTGGACTCTAGACAGCGAATGCACACAACCGCAAAACTCGCATCACCTGAAGAAGAGATCAGTGTCGGTCGTCGTAATATTGCGCACTAAAATGGAAACAACAGCGCCGCAAAACACCCAAAAGCACACTTTTATCTAGAATAGACCTGTTTGCCCTTCGATGCCACATGACGCACCATGAAGAAGATTTCAAATGCCTAACGAAAGAATTATTTTCCTGTGGTATCTATTTCTTTGTTCTTCCTCAACACACATTGTCGTCGAATGAACTAATGTTGAGTGCTACGAATGACAGACTAAGATTGAAAGGACATGTGTAATTTCATCAATGACTGCGTCGCACTTGACCTACTGCAGGAGCGTAGAGCTCTAGACTTTGCGGCTGTTTCGTACTACGTATTAATTCGTCCAAAGTTGATCCCAGAAACTGGCCAACAACACATTATAAAGCCAACCGCTTAGATTCCTTCCCTTCAGCCAGTAGTGTTATGAAAGTGATCAAATTGTTCAAATGCCTCTTAGCACTATGGGACAACTTGTAAGGTCATCAGTCCCCTATAATTTAGAACCTAACTAACCTTAGGATATCACTCACGTCCATGCCTGAGGCAGGATTCGAACCTGCGACCGTAGCGGTCGCACGGTTCCAGACTGAAGCTCCTAGAACCGCTCGACCACCCCGGCCGGCGAAATTGATCACTGAGATATACTTGTCTGAAAGGAGTAGTTACCGATCTATTCTTATGAACAGACGATATACAGGAGATAGGCAAAATGATGTGAACACCTGTACTTACTTTGGAATGGTTTATTAATAATTGGTTGGACCCCCATTTGCCCATAATACAGCTGCGACACTTCTTGGAATACTGGCATATAATTATTGTATAGTCTGCAGCGGACTGTTTTGCCAACCTCTTCTAACTCTGCGGTGAAGAGGGGGGCAGAAATCTGTCCAAAGTCTGCGCTCCAATAGCACCCTCAAGTGTTCGATAATCTTCAAGTCCTGGGACTGTGCTGCCCCGGTAAGACGCTGCAGTTCAGTTCCATGCTCCTCATACCACGATTGTACTGTCTTGGCTGTGTGAATGGATGCACTACCATCCTGAAATGTGGCATCACTGTTGGGGAACAATATTTGAACCATGGGTTGCACTTGATGGCCTAAAATTCTCTCATAACATTTGGCTGTGAAACGGCCTTCAAGAGTAGTGATGGGACCAGCAGAATACAATGATACGACTAGCCACGCCATAACACTGCCACCTCTATGCTTAACCGCTAGAATCAAGCAATAGGGATTGTATGCTTCTTTTGGAGTTCTCCAGACGTAAACCCAACCCGATGTTGGAAATAACGGAATCGTCGACTTGTCGGATCATATGACGAGTTTCCACTGATCAGCCGTCCAGGATTTATGTTCCTGACTCTATGTTTTATGCTGCTTTGCGTTAGTTGCCGTCACTGATGGTTCCGGTACAGCAGCTCGTCCATGAATATTTGCTTTATGGATTCTCGGCGGACAGTGTCGATAGATACTAGGTCTTGAAGATGGCTATTGAGCTATCCAGTCGCTTTAGTCGTACTAGCAGACGATGATCTCTGTCATTTACTTTTGATTTGCGCCCACTATTACGTTTACACGATGATGTATTTCCATGTTTTGTGTAGGCACTCATGACTGTTGAAATCGCATCTCTTGAAACATTCAGTAAGTTGGCTGTCTTGGTTACTGATGCTCCAGATAATTGGGCTCCCACAATCTGCCCTCATTCGAACTCTGTCAGGTCTTTCATTGCTCGACGACCTCGGCCTATGAATGCAAATACGAGGTGTGCGGTGGCGCGTGGTAGCCGCATGGTCTGAGGCGTCCTGTCACGGTTCACGTGGGTCCCCCCCCTCCCCCCCGTCGGAGGTTCGAGTCCTCCCTCGGGCATGGGTGTTGTGTGTCGTGTGTCGTCCTTACCGTAAGTTAGTTTATGTTAGATTAAGTAGTGTCTAAGCTTAAGTACCAATGACCTCAGGACCTCAGCACTTTTGTCCCGTAAGACCTTACCACAAATTTCCAATTTTCCAACTAACTGTGCACAACTCGTAAACAACCTGGCTAGTCCATACCGAACACGCACAGTCCAGCGCGACAAGTGTCTTACTTGCGTTGTTAACGTCAAACATAACCATCCCATTACTACCACTGTTGTCATTATTTTGCCTATCCCCTTTAGGTTGAAGTGGTACAAAAAGAAACATGAATAACGCGCAATAGAGCCTCTAGGCTGTACCAGTTGTGTTGCCAACCATACAATATATCTAAGTCTCATTCCAGTAAGTTACCTGTTATTTCCTTAATGTGTATTTCATATCCTTGCTTTCAACTCAGTAGAATTCCGTGTTTTGCATCTCTTATGGTCGAGCGGCTGCTCTTCTCTGTGTTGGTCAGTTACATGCGAAAGGGTGGCTGAGACCGGTCGGTGAACCTACAGTTGCTGACACAGCAATTAGCCACTCGCAGCGTCCCCTGGAGTGCAGACGTCTGCCCCCCTCTGCAAATGGTCGCGGCGCCCAACCGGCGGTCGCCGCCGTCGCCAAACCTCTTACGGATCGAGTGACGCCGGGCTGTGGGGAAATCGAGAAAGGAAGAGAAACGAAGCGTTTGAGATGTAGTGCCAGAGAAGGGTGGTGAACGTTAGGAAGACTGATAAAATAAGGAACGAGGGGGTTCTGTACCGAGTAAGCGAAAAAAGAAACCTAGGGAAACAACGACAAGAAGAAATGACTGGATGACACAAAGTGTGTTACAGTATCAAGGAATAACTTCAACGGTACCGGTACTATAGCGAGCTGTAGAGGGTAAAAACGGCAGGAGAAAATAGTGACGCTAATGAAACAAATAATTGATGATATAGGGCGCAAGGGCTGCTCTGAGATGAAAACGTTGCCACAAGACCACAACCATCTGCACGAATAGTTCGACGACGTTTGCAGCAGCATGGACTATCAGCTCGGAGACCATGGCTGCAGTTAGCCTAGACGCTGCATCACAGACAGGAGCGGCTTCGATGGTGTACTCAACGACGAACCTGGGTGAACGAATGGCAAAACGTCATATTTTCGGATGAATCCAGGTTCCGTTTACAGCATCATGAAGGTCACATGCGTGTTTGGCGACATCGCGATGAACGCACATTGGAAGCGTGTATTCGTCATCGCCATACTGGCGTACCACCCGGCGTGATGGTATGGGGTGCCATTGGTTACACGTCTCGGTCACCTCTTGTTTTCATTGACGGCACTTTGAACAGTGGATGTTACATTTCAGATGTGTTACGACCCGTGGCTCTACCCTTTATTCGATCCCTGCAAAACCCTACATTGCAGCGGAATAATGCACGACCGCATGTTGCAGGTCCTGTACGGGCCTTTCTGGATACAGAAAATGTTCGATTGCTGCCCTGGACAGCACATTCTCCAGATCTATCACCAATTGAAAACGTATGGTCAATGGTGGCCGAGGAACTGGCTCGTCACAATACGCCAGTCACTACTCTTGATGAACTGTGGTATCGTGTTGAAGCTGCATGGGCAGCTGTACCTGTGCACGCCATCCAAGCTCTGTTTGACTCAATGCCCAGGCGTATCAAGGCCGTTATTAAGGCCAGAGGTGGTTGTTCTGGGTACTGATATCTCAGGATCTATGCACCCACATTGTGTGGGAATGTAATCACATGTCAGTTCTAGTATAATACATTTGTCCAATGAATACCCGTTTATCATCTGCATTTCTTCTTGGTGTTGCAATTTTAATGGCCAGTAGTGCACTTACCTCACCACTATTAAATTCTAAATGGATGGGACAACATAGATAACCGTTCTCTCCCTCTCTCCATCCCTCTCTCTCTCTCTCTCTTCTCTCTCCTTTTTTTTTGGTTTGTTTTGAGTCATGAGTCTTCAGTTTTACGACTGGCCGGCCATGAATTCCTCTCCTGTGCCAACTTCTTCACCTCAGAGTAGCATTTCCAACTTATGTACTCAATTATTTGGTGGATGTATTCCAGTCTCTGTCTTCCTCTACAGTTTTTACACTCTACAGCTGTCTAGTACCATGCAAGTTATTCCCTGATGCCGTAACAGATGTTCTACCATCCAGTCCCTTCTTCTTGTCAGTGTTTCCACCATATTCCTTTCTTCGCCGATTCCGCGGAGAGCCTCCTCATTGCTTACCTTATCAGTCCACCTACTTTTCAGTACTCTTCTGTAACATCAAATGTCAAATGCTTCTAAATGCTTCTATTGTTCCGGTTTTCCCACAACCCATGTCTCACTGTCTCACTGCCATACACTGCTGCGCTCGAACCGTACATTCTTAGAAATCTGTTCTTCAAATTAAGACCTCTATTTGATACTAGTAGACTTACCTTGGCTATGAATGCACTTTCTGCCAGTGCTGTCTGCTTTTTATGTGCTCATTCAGCTGTCCGTTACGGATTATTTCTCTGAATACGTAGCAAAATTCCTTAGGTTGGTCTAGTTTGAGAACAAAAATTATGATGTTAAGTTTCTCTCTGTTCTCATTTCTGCTACTTCTCATTACTTTCTTCTTTTTTCGATTTACTTTTAATCTATATTCTTCACTCATTACACAGATCCCACAATTCTTCTTTACTTTCACTGAGGATAAGAACGACATCAGCGAATCTGACGTCCTTTCACGTTGAATTTTAATCTCACTCCTGAAACTTCCTTTTAAATTGATTATGGCTTCTTCGACGTATAGATTGAACAGTATGGGCGAAACAATACATCCATATCTTACACACTTTTTAATCCATGCACTTCATTCTTGGTCTTCCACTCTTGGTATTCCCTCTTGATTCTTGTATATATTGTATATTACCCGTCTTTCTCTATAACTTACCCCTATTTCTCTCGGGATTTCAAACATCTTGCATCATTATACAATGCCACACTTTCTTTGAGGTCGAAAAATCTGATGAACGTGTCTTGATTTTCCTTCACTCTTGCTTCCATTATCAACCGCAAGGTGAGAACTGCCTCTCTGGTGCCTTTATCTTTCCTACAGCCAAACTGTTCGTCACCTAGCAGATCCTCAATTTTATTTTACATTCGTCTGTATATTGTAGTTCTCATCCCCTTGGATGCCTGAGCTGTTAAGTTGATTGTGCGATAAATATCGCACTTGTCAGCTCTTACAAGCTAGGGAATTGTGGGGATGATGTTTTTCCGAAAGTCTGATGGTGTGTCGCCAGATTCATAGATTCTACACACCAACGTGAATAATCGTTTTGTTTCCACTTCCCCACGCCCCCCCCCCCCTTCCCCTCCAAAGATACGAGAAATTCTGATGGAATGGTATGCATCCTCTCTGCCTTGTTTGATTTTAAGTCATCCACAGCTCTTCTAAATTCTGATTCTAATATTGGATCCCACTCTCTTCTATATCGACTCCTGCTTCTTCTTCTGTTATTATTCATAGAGGCTTTCAATGTACTCTGAATTACTTGTTACCTGTTAACAATTATGTTTGTTGGAAGACTGTGGCCATAATTGCACTAAAGACTTACTGTCCTCAGTCAGCCAATAATACACGAGATACTTTGCGATTTGTTTTGGAGAAACTAATGAAGCAATTAATGTAAATCTTTTTCTACATTACTTACTCGTTATTGGACACTATTTTGTGATTTTTTTAGAGGTTCAGTCATCATTCACGCCCCATTCCAGAAGTTAAGTTGCTTTGACCAGAGTGAAGTGTCCCCATGAGGGATGTCTACAAATCTTCTCTGACATAAAAAAAGAAAACAAATAGTTTCATTAATCTATAGGATATTGCGTACGGAGTACCCCTTTCTTTGAAATTTGACAAAATAATAAAATGGCAGTAGTTTAAAACAAAAATTTAGTTTTGTCGTATATTTTGGTCACGTTTTTCCAGTAACTAATGCATTAATTAAAATAGAAAAGTTGCCTGTTACTCCTTGCAGACATGCCCGAGGTGTAAATAAGCTAACATTCACAAAGATCTCTTTATTATTGTGCCAGTAATCCATTCCATCACCTTGAGATACACTGTGTAATCGGAAATGTACACCTGTTGTAGCTGTAACATTTCATACTATAAAAAGCCAACACGTTATACACCGTAACCAACTGGTTGTTCTTCTGTTTCACAATCACTGTCAATATGTATCGATAAACAAGTAACGCACTAAATTAATCAGGGACCTTTCTATCGAATGAGCACTAAAATTCCGCTTCAGAACTCATTTTTCTGTATTGAGTGATTCAGAAAGTAAATAACAATGTTCACTGAAAGCGTTCTGTCGTGGAAATCATTCGGAATAGGGCATATGTCCATCTGAAGTTTTCTTCTTGTAACGATCTTTCCTCTCATATCCATGAATATTAACCATTCCTCCTGGGCCAACCCCTATAAATATTAGTTCAAATGGTTCAAATGGCTCTGAGCACTATGGGTCATAAGTCCCCTGCTGTGGTCATAAGTCCCCTAGAACTTAGAACTACTTAAACCTAACTAACCTAAGGACATCACACACATCCATGCCCGAGGCAGGCTTCGAACCTGCGACCGTAGTGGTCGGGCGGTTCCAGACTGTAGCGCCTTTAACCGCTCGGCCACACCGGCCGGCCTATAAATATTAGTTGTTAGGCACAGCAGGGAAAGTATGAGGATATGTTTTGGAAATAATCAAAATGGCTCAGACTGTGTGTTTCTTAATTATTTCATTGCAAGTACGGAACAGAATTGTAGACTCGCGTCATGATGGTTTTCTACAACTGCTTCTAGCCCCAGACACTGAAAAACGCTCTGAAGTGCGTCGTAGAGAGTACGTCCCACTGCAGCACGTTTTAGAGTTTCATCCGCTTCCATTAACTTATGGAAGAATGACCAGTTAAACGCCTTTGTGCGTTCTGTAATTTGTCGAATGTGGTCTTCGCTGTCCCACCGGGAATTACCATAGGTTCGTCACTTGATAAGAGTTCTTTAAACTTTGTATGCGTTAGTCGAATAATTGACATATGTATTCAGTGCGTTCAGATACTTGTGCATTTCTGTTGGCCGAACGAACCTGTCACCATTCCTTCTGACTTTCTTGTATACATTCCAAATTTCCCGTCAGTCCTATCTGCCATGATTTCCACACACTTTTTACTACAACCAAGAGTGAGTTGCGCGAGTGTTTTGTAATTCGTCTCTTTCGTTGACTGGACACAGTTTCGTACCAATTAGCGGAAGTCCGATACCTGCTACGATTGTATTTACGTAATATTTTCATTTCATATCAACTCTCTTTGTAAAACCCAAATATTTGTATTTAGTTGTTGATGACTGCTGTATCTCACTGAAATTATACAGTCGTTACAGAATATTAAGTGTCTGAATTTCTTAATATTTAAAGCCAGTTGCCAATCTTTTGGACCCCTTTGAAATTTTACGAGGACGAGACTGAGCATTATTGCATTTTGTTTTTTTCAGGCAGTACTTCGTTGAACGCCACAGCACTACCTGCATTATGTGTTATACAGCTAGAGTTAACTCCGAGTTCAGTAACATAAACCATGAACTGATAGTGTCCCAACAACATTCCCTGTGGCACGCTTAAAATGACGTCTACATCTGTTGATGTCTCTCGATCACACATGACGTGCTGCGTCCACGGAACAGAACAGAGGAGGTGGCGCAGTGGTTAGCACACTGGACGCGCATTCGGGAGGACGACGATTCAATCCCGCGTCCGGCCATCCTGATTTAGGTTTTCGCTTCAGGCAAATGCCGGGATGGTCCCTTTGAAAGGGCACCACCAACTTCCTTCCCCATCCTTTCCTAATCCGATGAGACCGATAACCTCGCAGTTTGGTCTCTCTATTCCCCCTCCCCCCCCCTCCCCCAAATCTACACCAATCCACAGCACAGTCACAAATATAGTTTTGTACCGCGTGTGATTATACTTCCCTTAACAAGCGTTCGTATTTTACTGAGGCAAGTACTTTTCGGTAGACTAGAAATACTGCACTTACCTGATTACCTTGATTCGTTGCTTTCCGAGGGGGGGGGGGGGGGGCGGGAGAGGGAGGGGGGAACATGCGAAAAAGTGCTAATTGCGGTTGCGCATGAACAATGACTTCGGAATCCATGTTGGCTGCCATGGAGGAGGTCATTCTTATTAGTATTGAATTCATAACGTTTTAATATTCTGCAACAGATATACGAGGGTTGGAACTTAAATAGAGGCAACTATTTATTCACAACCGATACAAAACAGTTACATGTTTGCACCTGTTACCGTCCTTCATAGTAGTCACCAGTGTTGTGTAGAACCCGTTGCCAGCGGTATGGAAGGCCTAGCATACCGTTAGCAGAGCCTGTTCTGTTGATGGTGCGAATGGAGCTGTCTACCGCCCGTCGAATCTCTGGAACAGTTCTGAAGCTAATGCCGCGAAATGGTTCCTTCATCTTCGGAATCAAATCAAAGTCACAAGGACTTAATTCCGGGGAGTATGGTGGATGGTACAGTACTTCACAGTCCCATCGACCGAACAGAGCAGCCACAGCTTGTACTGTGTGCCCCCGCACGTTGTTGTGCAAAATGATGGGTGGATTGCGCTGCTTCTTTCGCAAGGCATTATGGGTCACCGCGAAAGTCGAAAGTGCATCAGAGCCCCAGTATGGTGAAAGTTATGGTGATTCTCGTGCGCGACTGTTATGGTTTTATCGTAAAGCATTACGTTCCTACAAGGGCAGACCGTCAACGCACAGTAGTACTGTTCGTTTTTGGAGCATCGACCTGCGACCAGCTGCGTATCACATTGCAGCACAAATCGAGACAGTGTTTTATGGTGTTTCTTTTGTCAATTATATTTGTCATTACCAACTCACACTATCATTATGGGAAAATGTGGAACAACTTTGTCTTGTCATAAGCAAGTAGACTATAGAGAAGTAATTTTCTTTTCTCGTAAGTTGTGTCTCCAAACATTATTAGTTTCTTGAAAAGAACAATATTGTAACAGCGAAAAAAAAGAATTATTTGGCCTATGCGTATCATACAACTAATGAAAAGCTGTGGGTAAGCTATCAGAAGCACTTGCTTTGTAACGAGTTGCTCTTAAACTAGGTTCAAACGGTTCAAATGGCTCTAAGCTCTATGGGACTTGACATCTGAGGTCATCAGTCCCCTAGACTTAGAACTACTAAAATCTAACTAACCTAAGGACATCACACGCATCCATGCCCGAGGCAGGATTCTAACCTGCGACCGTAGCAACAGTGCGGTTCCGGACTGAAGCGCCTAGAACCACTCGGTCACAGCAGCCGGCTTAAACAAGGAATTCTTGGAAACTACCCACATAGTACAGACATATTTCTTCTTGAGTCTTTTGACTGGTTTGATACGGCCCGCCACGAATTCCTCTCCTGTGCCAACCTCCTCACTCCACAGTAGCACTTGCAACCTACTTCCTCAATTACTTGCTGGATGTATTCTAACCTCTGCATTCCTCTACAGTTTTTGACCTCTATAGTTCCTCCTGATACCATGGAAGTCATTCTCCCATCTCTTAACAGATGAATTACCATACTGTCTTTTCTCCTTGTCAGGGTTTTGCACATATTCCTTTCCTCTCCGATTTTGCGTAGAACCTCCCCATTCCTTGCCGTATCAGTCCACCTAATTTTCAACATTCTTCTGCAGTACCACATCTCAAATGCTTCGATTCTCTTCCGTTCCAGTTTTCCTACGGTCCACATTTTGCTACCATAAAATGCTGTGGCTCAATCGTAAATTCTCGGAAATTTCTTCCTCAAATTAAGGCCTATCTTTGATAATAGTAGACTTCCCTTGGCCAGGAATGTTCTTTTTGCCATAGCTAGTCTGCTTTTGATGTCCTCCTTGCTCCATCCGCCACTCGTTATTTTGCTGCCTAGGTAGCAGATTTCCTTAACTTTATCTACTTCGTGACCATCAATCCTGCTGTTACGTTTATCGCTGTTCTCATTTCTGCTGATTTATTACTTTCGTCTTTCTTCGATTTATTCTCAAACCATACTGTGTACTCATTAGACTGTTCATTCCATTCAGCAGATGATGTAATTCTTCTTCACTTTCACTCAGGACAGCAATGTCATTGACTCGTATCATTGATATCCTTTCACCCTGAATTTTAATTCCACTTTTGAACCTTTCTTTTAATTCCACCATTGCTTCTTCGATGTACAGACTGAACAGTAGGGGCGAAAGACTACATCCCTGAATGACACCCTTCTGAATCCGAGCACTTCGTTCTTGGTCGTGCACTCTTATTACTTCCTCTTGGCTCTTGTACATATTGTATATTACCTATCTCTCCCTATAGCTTACCCCTAGTTTTACCAGAAATGAGAACATCTGGCACCACTTAAGATGCTGAACGCTTTTTCTAGGTCGACAAATCCTATGAATGTGTCTTGTATTTACTTTAGTCTTCCTGTCATTATCGCAACGTCAGGACGGCATTTCTCATGCCTTTACCTTTTCTAAAGCCAAACTGATCGCCATCTAGCACATCCTAAATTTTCTTTTTCATTCCTCTTTATATTATTCTTGTCAGCAACTTGGATGCATAAACTGTTAAGATGATTGTGCGATAATCTTCGCACTTGTCAGCTCTTGCCGTCTTCGGAATTCTGTGGATGATATTTTTTCGGACGTCAGATGGCGTTCTAATGGCTCTGAGCACTATGGGACTTAACATCAGTGGTCATCAGTCCCCTAGACTTAGAACTACTTAAACCTAACTAAACTACGGACATCACACACATCCATGCCCGAGGCAAGATTCGAACCTGCGACCGTAGCGGTCACGCGGTTCCAGACTGTAGCGCCTAGAACCGCACGGCCACACCGGCGACAGATGGCGTGTCTCCAGACTCATACATTCCAGACACCAGCGTGAACAGTCATTTTGTTGCCACTTCCCCAGTGATTTTAGCAATTCTGATAGAATGTTATCTGTCCCTTCTGCGTTATTTGATCTTAAATCCCTCAAAGCTCACTTAAATCCTGATTCTAATGTGGGATCCCATATCTTTTCTAAATCGGCTCGCGTTTCCAATTCTATCACACCAGACACATCTTCTCCCACACAGAGGCCTTTAATATTCTCTTTCTACCTATCGGCTGTCTCCTCTTCATTTATCAGTGGAAATCCCGTTGCGCTTTTAATGTTACCACCCTTGCTTCTAATTTCACCGAATGTTATTTGGCTTTCCTATATGCTCAATCAGTCCACCCGAAAATCATACCTTTTTTCGATTTCTTCACATTTTTCATGCAGCGATTTCGTCTTAGCTTCCCTGCACTTCCAGCTTATCTCATTCCTGTGCGCCTTGTATTTCCGTGTTTCCGAATTTCCATTAACATTTTTGTACTTCCTTCTTTCGTAGTTCAACTGAAGTGTTACTGCTGTTATCCGTGGTATCTTCGCAGCTACAGTCATCGGACTTATGTTTTAGTTTCCAACTTCGGAGATTATCCTTTTTAGAGGAGTCCTTCCCTCTTCAATGTACTGCCCAGTGGGCTATTCTTTATTGCTGTATCTATAGCCTCAGACAACTTCAAACATATTTCGTCATTTTTTGTACTTCCGGACCCCACTTTTTTGCGTATTGATTCGTCCTGACTAATCTCTTAAACTTCAGCCTACTCTATATCACTACTGCTTTGTGATCTGAGTCTATATCTGCTCCTGGCTACGCCTTATAATCTGGTATCTCATTTCGGAGGCTCTGTTGTATCATGATGTAATCTAAATGAAATCTTCCCGTATCATCTGGCCTTTTCCGAATATACCTCCTCCTCCTCATGGTTCTTGAAGTGAGAATTCGCTATTACTAGCTGAAATTTATTAGAGAACTCAATTAGTCTTCCTCCTCTCTCGCTCCTTGTCGTAAGCCCGTATTCTCCTGTAACCTTTTCTTCTACTCCTTCCCCTACAACTTCATTCCAGTCCCCTATAAGTATTACATTATCATCTGTACTATCCTTTCATTACCGTCATACGCTTTCTGCCCTTCATCTTTAGCACGTATACCTGCACTATCGTTGTCGGTCTTGGTTTGCTGTCGATTCTGACAGGAACAACCCCCAAAGAACTACCCTATCACTGAACTGTTTACTGTAAGACACTCTGTGGCCTGCCTTTCTATTCAAAATGAATCCTACTCCCGTTATACCATTTTCTGCTGCTGTTGACATTACCCTATACTCATCTGCCAGTATTCCTTGTCTTTTTTCCATTTTACTTCACTGAACCCTACTATATCTAGATTAAGCCTTTGCATTTTCCTTTTCAGATATTCTAGCTTCCCTACCACATTCAAGCTTTTGACATACCAGGTCTCGTATCGTAGAACGTTATCCTTAAGTTGAATATTCAGTCTTTTTCTCATGGGCACTTCCCTCATGGCAGACTCCTCCCGGAGATCCGAATAGGTGACTGTTCTGGAGTCTTTTGCAAAGAAGAGATCATCATGACACTTTTCAGTTACAGGCCACATATCCTGTGGATACAAGTAATGTGTCTTCAATCCATTGGTTCCCTTGCCTTCTGCATCACTCTTACAAAAGTTTATTCAAGAGTACCATACCCAGCCGAAGCCGTTCGTTGACAATTACATGCCGTACAAGTAACACCTCACGAGAATTTTGTTTCCAATGGGCCCTCAGCTCGATATAAGTCGCGTAAAGACATTATGAACTAAGTTCAAAACGCTGCTTCTATTTTGAGATGTTTATTTAATCACGACAGGTCTGTTGCAGCACTGTTGCCATCATCAAGCGATCTGAAAGTATTGGTTTTATTATATACCATTTTCTAGGGTAGATGGTAGTCTACTTGTCATATATGGTTGTCGATCTCATATATGACAAGTAGGCTACTGTCTGCCCTAGAAAATAGTACACAATAAAACCATTACTTTCAGATCGCTTGATAATGACAACAGTGCTGAAACAGACCTGTCGTGATTAAATAAACATCTCAAAATAGCAGCTTTTTGGACTTAATTCATAATGCTCACGAGAATGTTATCTGCTCTGTTTCAGTCGCTGTTACAAACAGACCCTGACACATTACACGTGATTAGGAAGGGGTGATAACAAGTCAGTCGAGGCGCTATATGTTGCCTGAATGTTCGTCAAATCAGAAACGGAAACATGCACGCCTGTGAAAGCAACTGTTGTTATTTTGAAAGGATGGAATATCCACAGCGTACTCATAACGAAGATAACATCGTATCTGTTGGGATTTACTGTTTAACGTACCATTTAATTTGGAAAAATAGTGGTGAGCGTAGGACGCTTACGACGTGCTGCAGTAAAAATATTTAAGTATGTGTGGTAATAATGTTTTACTTTTGCCAGCGCAAGATGAGACGTTACAGTTATATACACTCCTGGAAATGGAAAAAAGAACACATTGACACCGGTGTGTCAGACCCACCATACTTGCTCCGGACACTGCGAGACGGCTGTACAAGCAATGATCACACGCACGGCACAGCGGACACACCAGAAACCGCGGTGTTGGCCGTCGAATGGCGCTAGCTGCGCAGCATTTGTGCACCGCCGCCGTCAGTGTCAGCCAGTTTGCCGTGGCATACGGAGCTCCATCGCAGTCTTTAACACTGGTAGCATGCCGCGACAGCGTGGACGTGAACCGTACGTGCAGTTGACGGACTTTGAGCGAGGGCGTATAGTGGGCATGCAGGAGGCTGGGTGGACGTACCGCCGAATTGCTCAACACGTGGGGCGTGATGTCTCCACAGTACATCGATGTTGTCGCCAGTGGTCGGCGGAAGGTGCACGTGCCCGTCGACCTGGGACCGGACCGCAGCGATGCACGGATGCACGCCAAGACCGTAGGATCCTATGCAGTGCCGTAGGGGACCGCACCGCCACTTCCCAGCAAATTAGGGACACTGTTGCTCCTGGGGTATCGGCGAGGACCATTCGCAACCGTCTCCATGAAGCTGGGCTACAGTCCCGCACACCGTTAGGCCGTCTTCCGCTCACGCCCCAACATCGTGCAGCCCGCCTCCAGTGGTGTCGCGACAGGCGTGAATGGAGGGACGAATGGAGACGTGTCGTCTTCAGCGATGAGAGTCGCTTCTGCCTTGGTGCCAATGATGGTCGTATGCGTGTTTGGCGCCGTGCAGGTGAGCGCCACAATCAGGACTGCATACGACCGAGGCACACAGGGCCAACACCCGGCATCATGGTGTGGGGAGCGATCTCCTACACTGGCCGTACACCACTGGTGATCGTCGAGGGGACACTGAATAGTGCACAGTACATCCAAACCGTCATCGAACCCATCGTTCTACCATTCCTAGACCGGCAAGGGAACTTGCTGTTCCAACAGGACAATGCACGTCCGCATGTATCCCGTGCCACCCAACGTGCTCTAGAAGGTGTAAGTCAACTACCCTGGCCAGCAAGATCTCCGGATCTGTCCCCCATTGAGCATGTTTGGGACTGGATGAAGCGTCGTCTCACGCGGTCTGCACGTCCAGCACGAACGCTGGTCCAACTGAGGCGCCAGGTGGAAATGGCATGCCAAGCCGTTCCACAGGACTACATCCAGAATCTCTACGATCGTCTCCATGGGAGAATAGCAGCCTGCATTGCTGCGAAAGGTGGATATACATTGTACTAGTGCCGACATTGTGCATGCTCTGTTGCCTGTGTGTATGTGCCTGTGGTTCTGTCAGTGTGATCATGTGATGTATCTGACCCCAGGAATGTGTCAATAATGTTTCCCCTTCCTGGGACAATGAATTCACGGTGTTCTTATTTCAATTTCCAGGAGTGTAGATAAAAAGTATTGGAGACAGTTGGAGAGCTGACTTAGGTATTTCTAATAATAAGCAATCACATACTCATTCAAATTGCTTAACTACTCACTCAATAAGGAACATTTGCGTTAATATGAACGATATTGTGCAGCTGATAAAATCATATTATGTGACTGCAATTATTTTTTTAATATTTCCAGGAAGATTTCGTGAAACATCTTGAAATACTACAGTGCCAAAATTAATAACCAACTAAATTACCCTTTCATCTCACTCTGCCCCTTCGTCATTCAGTTGCAAATTGATGATCATGATAGATGTCATCTGCTGAAGTCTCAGTACACAGCCATTAATACGTATTAAGCCACGAGTTTTCCTCCAACCACCACAATGTACGCAAATATTTCTACGCAAGCAGGTTCTTTCACCTTGTGTCAGGCACAGATCGCTATTACTCTACTCTTTTTAAAAATGATAAACTCTTTGTCTTACCTCGTTGTGTTTGAAATGCTAACAAAATGTTTACACATTTATCTCGTGTTTCATACTAGACATTATACTTTTTTCGTATTATTCGATCTTTTAAGAACGCGTATCACACGAGTAATACGAAATAAAGTTACACGTTAGCACGTTAGCGCCTCTAGCAGGCGGTACTATTTATTATGTTTACAGAATATTTACATACATATTGAAATACTTCACACAGAATTGTTAAATCAAATTGACAGGTAAAAGAAAGAAAATTGTGTTTTGCCCTTACGTGTTGAATGGTTACGTGTCTTAAGGGTATTTCAGTGGGTTGAATTTGACGTGTGATCACAAAAACTACAAAAAATGGCTACTTTTGGTTACTGAAAATGTTGAAATAAACGTGCTGAGTTATGTTCACGGTTACGAAAATCAGTGAGCCCTTGTCGCGGCACGAGAAACATCACACAACCTCGTCTATACACAGCGTTTTAGACGCCTCGCCGGCCGGCGTGGTCGAGCGGTTCTAGGCGCTTCACTCTAGACCCGCGCAACGGTCGCAGGTTTGAATCCTGCCTCGGGCACGGATGTGTGTGATGCCCTTAGGTTAGTTAGGTTTACGTAGTTCTGAGTTCTAGGCGACTGATGACCTCAGATGTTAAGTCCCGTAGTGCTCAGAGCCATTTGAACCATTTTTAGGCTCCTCATTGGTCCAATGGTGCACGCGATGCCTCGCATCATTTGAGAAGAGACCAAATGGTGACTCATCGGACTACACTAAACGCTTCCAGCCAGCAGCTGCCGAGACTCTGTGTTGTCTGACACATTTAAGCATTGCAGCTCTGTGTGACGTTGCGAGCACAGGCCTGTTGCCGAGTCCGCTACATACCCCATCGTCCATATGAAAACTGCATACACATACTTCCGCAATCTTCGGTAGAAAACCGGTAGAGGTAGAACTGCATTCACCGTCAGCAGCAGGTCCTGTCGAGTTGAAACTGGTGGCTAGTGACAAAGTGTGATACACTCGTACCCGACAGTTGTCTGTTAGGATCTTTTTAGGACATTTATGTCGTGTCACATACCCGCGCGTGGTATATCATTGCCATTATATGTGCACAGTCCGCGTCGATATACCAAAATATTGGGCAACTTAAATCACGATGGGCGGGAACGTCACCATAACTCGTTTCTGGCACTCCGTCACGTGACCTCGTAGATCCGTTTTACTCCACTGACTGCATACAGCCTCCTGGCAGGTATACACTACTTCACTGCCATGGCTTACTGAATGCGCAGAGTCACATGACCGCCCTGTACCTGCTACACATTGTCTGCAGCGCTATAAAGTGGCAAGTATGCTCCATTAAAGAGGCATGGTTTACTTTCCCTCGGTTAAGCAATCTGAAGTCAATTACGAGGGTTGTAACTTTAATCGTGGCAATTATTTATTTATAGCTCGTACAAAATAGATACGTGTTTCAAGGTTTTACTGACCTTCAAAGTAGTCACCAGCATTGTGCATAACCCGTTGCCAGCGATGTGGAAGTCGTAGAATACTCTTAGCATTGCCAGTTGTGTTGGCAGTTAAAGCGCGCGCGGTCTATTGCCCGACGAATTTATAGCAGTTCAGAAGCAAATGCTGTGAATTTTCCTCAAGTTTAGAAATCGAGTTGAACTCACGAGGGCTTAAGTCAGGGGAGTGCAGTAGGTGGTATAGCACTTAGCAGCCCCATCAGTCAAACAAATCAGTAACAGCTTGCACTGTATTTGCTTGAGCATTGTCCTGCAAAATGATGGTCAGGTCCTGCAGAAAGTGTCATCACTTCTGTCTTTAAGCTGGTCGTAGGCTGTGTTCCAAAAATGAGCAGCAAGCCGCGCTCACGAACTGATTTCCGGCTCAAACAGCGGGTGTCGATAATACAGCGACAAACTCAATTGTCGTGTGTTTCTTGTAAACTAATTTGCGTGTGGCTGCATTAAATGAGAATCACGCACATTTATAGTGTCTCTTCTAAACAACAAAATGTTTCGCGTGTTAAATATGAGTATATAAGAAAGACAATCTTATTCGCAAACAGGTTACGTGTTGCGTGAAACAAACAGTGTTACCAACTTACGCCCTATAGCTTCGGGTGCAAATATATGTATCAGATTGAATAGCAAATACTCTGCTTTTGTTATTATTATTATTTTTTATTATTCTCAGTTAAAGAGAGCGTTTGAACTTGAATTCCTTTATGATGATTGTTTATGGTTTTTCTAAGCCCAAATTTTTTTTATGTGTTCACTGTGTTGTTTTTTTTTTTCGCTCCGCTGTCCATTTGCATCCTGGGGACCAGGAGGTCACACGCATCTTGGCCCAACCAGCGCGCAACAACATCCGACAAGCTAGTACAGCAGAAATCAAATGGGCCATCATGCATACCACCGCTAGGAAGGCCCCTGGTCACGATGGCATTCAAAACCGTGTCCTCCAGGAGTCCACGGACAAAGCTGTAGACTACCTAGCACACATTACGAATGCCATACTCAAGCACCAACACTTCCCCGCCTTTTGGAAGACGGCCAAGGTCCTGATGTTCAGGAAGTCGGGGAAAGACCAATCCCTCCCACAAAATTACCGACCCATCAGTCTGCTGAGCGCGCTCAGCAAGATCGTTGAGAAGGTAATATTAAAACGACTCACCAGGCACTGCATCACAAACGACACCCTGAGACCGGAGCAATTCGGTTTCAGGAATCACCACTCAACAACACAACAACTCCTCCGCGTCGTTGAATACATAACACACGGATACAACACAAGCAAGGCAACTGGGGCGGTGTTCCTGGACATCGAAAAGGGTTTCGATCGTCTATGGCACAACGGCCTAATACGCAAACTCAGCGACGCAGGGTTCCCCGACGGGCTCGTACGTCTCATACACTCATACCTCACGGACAGGAGTTTCAACACCGACGTGCAGGGCAAACAATCGACACGACATGGTATACAGGCAGGAGTACCCCAAGGAAGTATCCTAGGGCCCTTACTGTTTAACCTCTACATCAACGACCTCCCAGAGACACATAACACGACGGAAGCAATCTACGCGGATGACACTGTCATCCTTGCGCAAGATTGGAAGCCGTCTAACATTAACTCACGACTACAGACCGCACTCAGAACGGCGGAGCCTTGGCTGGTGAAATGGCGTGTTAGAGTAAACGTCGACAAGTGCGAGGCCGTTCTGTTCACTAGAAGACCGAAGCAACTGCGCAAACATCAGCACTGCAACCCAATAACACTACACACACGCCCAATACGTTTCCGCGAGAAGGTCAAATACCTCGGTGTCTGGCTGGACAGGAAACTACTCTGGGGGGACCACATTCAACACGTGACCAACAAAGCTAACGCGAGGCTCAAACAACTCTACCCTACGCTTAACAGGCGTAGCACACTGAACAGGAGGGTTTCTAGGTCCATGTACATGACACTTATTAGACCCCTGATGACGTACGCAGCCCCTGTCTGGGGATACGCTGCGCCAACTCGCCTGCGCCGTCTGCAGCTCATACAGAACAAAGTACTCAAAATCATAAGCAACGCTCCGCGCTACATACGCATCGCGGACCTTCACCGGGAATACCGGCTAGATACTATCTTGCAGGTATTCCAAAAACTCTCCACACGACTGTACAATAACACGAGACACTCGCGCAACCCGTTTATCCTTTCTCTGGGTAACTACGACCACAACCATAGATGGAAGCATAACAGACCAAAGACATTACTGGCTAGGAACTGAACATCTATGGTCTATAGAACGCTAACACGACAGTACTGTCGAGCCCCTGCAACACAGTTATTACTGGAAACCCAGATGTGCGACTAGCCGAAAAACAGGCAACCGCAGGGAAACCGTACTGTACACAGCACGCAAACCAGCCACACACACCCCCTACACAGTCTGTGAGCCGATCTATGACCGATCGCCCACTAATCCACAACGACCTTGAACTGTTGCAGAGGACGCAGCAACTGCAGCAAGCGCCGCAACAGGCTCCAACAACGACAAAGGTAACGATGCACGATACCTCGAACTAACACAACCACACCTTGCATGCACTGTCGCAGATAGCAAGCCGCTACTGCCCTTACTACCCGTCCTACTGTCGCAGAGGTTTTTTTCCCTTGGCTCTTGCCTTGGCACTTTTTTTCCTCTGCCCTTACAACCGGTACCCTTCAATCATTTTCGACCACTTCTATCACCTGATGGACCATGTTAATGAGTAGTCTTACCCAGACGCATGGACAACATCACAGCCCGCATCCTGTGACGCCTGATTCAAAAACTAACATGTTTACGGAGGTGACAGTAGAGCTTTTGGTTTGGTCACCACGTTGGTGTGGGCGTGGAGGGGCCCCATCCTTTGTTTGTTCATTTGCATCCTGGTCTCTTCTGTATTGTGGTGTCAAATTTATGTTTTTTGATGATGTTCCTGAATTCAGTTCTATTTTCTGCATTGTTTACTGTTATTTGTGCTTGTCTGAGTTCCTCTTCAACTTCTTTTATCAATTTTGTTTTTCCCTTGCCTGAGTTGATGACTTTAAGAATTCGCTTTGAAATTCTGTTTTCATTCATCCTGTGGATATGTCCGTAGAACTGCATTCTTCTTATCCTTATTCTATCCGTAATCTTGTCTGTGTATTTACATAATTCTGATGTTGGTCTCTTCTTCCAGATTTCTTGCTCTTGTATCGGGCCAAAATTTTTCCTGAGAATTTTCCTTTCTTGTTTCTCTACTTCTTCGATTTTAGTTTGCCCACCTATTTGTGTTGTTTCAGATGCATACAGTGCCTCCGGAAGTACGACAGTGTTGTAGTGCCTCAGTTTTGTTTTAATCGATATGGACTTTTTGTTATAATAGTTCCACGTGAGTTTATATGCTTTCTGTAGTTTTTTTATTCTTTCCTCATTAGCCTTTAGGTTGATCCCTGATGGCTGTAGGATTTCCCTCAGGTACAAAAAATGTGGTACCTGTACGATTTTCCCATGGGTTGTCACAATAGGCAATTTGTCTAGTGGTACTCTTACTATGTACTGGGTTTTCTCATAAGAAATTTGCAGGCCAGTTCATTGTGCAATTTCGTGTAACTTCCCTATGGCGTTAGTGGCTTCTTTCCTATTATTTGTGAGGATTGCAAAAGGTAAACACTTCACATTGAATCTATTATCTTTTCTAGTGCCAATTTGAATTCCTTTGACTTCTTTTTCTCATGTCCTGATAATTTTTTCAAGAATTATATTAGTGAGTAATGGTGAAAGTCTGTCACCCTGTCGCACTCCAGTTTGGATTTGAAATGCTTCAGAGATATCCCCCATAAATTTAACCTTGGAGACTCTGTCAGTTAATGTTTGCTGAATGATTTCTCTTGTGTTTCTGTCAAAGCCGAATTCTTCCAGCGTGTTGCAGAGCGCTTCTCCTTCTATTGAGTCGTAGGCCTTTATAAAATCTACAAAAGTGACCACTGTGTTTCGGGTGTTTCTCATCTGGAGAATCATTTTCAGTTTCCAGATCTGTTTTGTGCATGATCGTCCTTTGCAAAAACCAGTCTGCTACTGTCCTATTTGTGGGTCAGCTTGTTCTTCTAATCTATTCATGAGAACTTTTGACTGGATTTTATATGTGACCGGCACGAGTGAGATACCCCTGTAATTATTTGGTTCAGTTTTGTCCTCTTTTTTGTGGAGTGGATAGATGAGTGCGCATTTCCATTCAGAAGGGATCTGTTCTGTTTCCCAAATGTTTAATATGATTTTGTGGATTTTTTTCCTGTTCATCTTTCATCATTTAGTTTCCATAGTTCTGCAATAATTCCATCTTCTCCTGGGGCTCTATTGTTTTTCAGTGCCTTGATAATTTCTACTATTTCGTTGATGGTTGGTGGTTTAGCGTCTGGATTTAGTGTAGACGTCTGGTAGTGAATATCCTCTGTAGGTCTCTCGAAGTTGAGAAGTTTGTTGAAATAGTTTGCGAGAATTTGGCAGTTATTCCTCGTTTTAGTTTCTAGTGAACCATTCAGTTTCTTGATGCAAAGATTGGGTGGCTTCTATCATGCAATATGTTCTTTAAACGTCTTATAAAAATTCTTGGTGTTCTTCTTCTTAAAGTCTTGTTCTATCTCATCTAGTCGCCGTTTGTCATAATTTATTTTTTCCCTCCGAATAGTTTTCGATGTTTATTTTCGGATTACTAGATATTGTAGCAATTTTTCTGATGTTTTCTGACTATTGAAGTTTTTCCAGGTATTGGTCATTTCTTCTATTGCTTGATCACATATTATATTCCTCCACCTGTGTTTTCTCCTTCTCGGGGTTGACCCAAATTCATCGCGGATTTGAGGACGTCCGCAAGTTCTGTCCAGTTTGTGGTGTTTGTCTGACTAATTACCTGTAAGATGTTTTCCTTGTTGAGTTTTATGTATTCGGGTTCTGGTCTCAGCACTTTGTTTAGTTTTGGCTTTTTTCTATTGGGTTGTAATCTGGTCTTTATCTGTAGAAGATGGTGGTCTGAGTCAAAAAATCCTCGTTTTCACATTCAGAATTTCTGCTGTGTTACTCTTGGAGATGGCCACATGGTCTATCTTGAATTCAGCCAACATTGTGTTGGGCGACTTCCAAGTATACAGTTTCTTGTTGGGTTTTTTGAATTGTGTTGACATAATTACGAGGCCGAAATTTTCGCTAAAGCTTATCAGTCTTTCCCCATTCTTGTTAGTTCTCTAGTGAGCTGTATGGATTCCGGTGATTTTCCTGTATTATTTCTCTTTACCTAATTGTGCGTTAAAGTCGCCTAACAAGATTATTACATGGTGTTTGGCAATTTTGTTTGTCGTCACTTCAAGGTCATTCCAGAAGTCATCCACTTTCTGGCGGCTCTTCTTGTTATAGTTATTTGTGGGCGCGTGTGCGTTGATCAAGGTATATGCTTTGTTGGCCGATTTGACGGAGAGCGTTGATACACGTTCTGAGGCAGACTGGAAGTCAGTGACAGAGTCGCTGATAGATTTGTGGCCGGCCGCGGTGGTCTAGCGGTTCTAGGCGCTCAGTCAGGAACCGCGCGACTGCTGCAGTCGCAGGTTCGAATCCTGCCTCGGGCATGGATGTGTGTGATGTCCTTAGGTTAGTTAGATTTAAGAAGTTCTAGGGGACTTATGACCACAGATGTTGAGTCCCATAGTGCTCAGAGCCATTTGAACCATAGATTTGTGGACTACAAATGCTGTACCAAACTTTTTGAGGCCTTTCTCATTAGTTTGCCGGTTTTTCTTTGTAGATCCTATAGTTTTCTGTGTCAAAATGGTTTTCGTCCGTAAATCGTGTTTCCTGGATTGCCAGGATTTTGATCTGGAATTTTTGCAGCACGTCTGTAAGTTGCTTGATCTTGCCCAGTTTGAGGAGAGTATTAGTATTAAGTGTACCGATGAAGTGCCTTTGTTTTGTGTGTAATAATTTGGACGTCGTCTGGTTCTCTACCTTGGGCGTAACATGATGCTCCTGGTCCCCCGGAATCCGATGACCAGGTAAAGCCAGCCTTGCGACTGGTGCCCGGGGTAGTGGATTCATTCCTTGTGTTATCATCATGTTTAGTTTTCAAGTTGAAAACTAACCTGGTGGTGGTCCTTCCGAGGAAAGATACGAGGAATGCGACTTGATTGTTGAGATCAAGAAGGTTGCTGCAGCCGCACCATCTAGGGGAACAGACGCTGACCCCTAACCGCTGGATACCAGGCAGACGTTAGTGGATTTCGGTTGATAATTTTGGTCCACCCCGAGTATTTTATTTCCCCAGTACCCTCCATATCTGCAGAGCATTCCCATATCCGCCACCTGGGGAGGCGCCCGATGGGAGACTATCAACTCCACACGGGCAAATACTCTGCTTTTGTTATACTGCTTTTTGTTTATTTAAAACTAGTTTTCTGCTTGTTAGACCCTCTTCAGAAAACAAATGACCAGCGTCTGGAATAGACACTGGTTCTTAAGTAACCAGTATAGTCGAACATAGATCAGCCCCAGTGGCTGTCACCTGTCCCTACCTTAGCCAAGACCGACTACTGTACATTGTTGGTCTTACTTCATTTCAGTTGTTTCGTTAATCGGTTCAGTTCGTACTTGCAGTTGAATTTAAGTGCTGCCGTTTATTGTTTTGTGCTGTGTGCTGTTCTGATACTTTCTAATCATGGATAAGTTTCTGAGAAGAAAGAAGAGAAAAACCGATTTTGATTCGTCCATTAGTGTTATGGTAAGTTAAAAATATGCGCGCATTTCTATAATACCCTAATTACCTATCTATACAGTTTAAAGTTAGCACTGGAATCGTTGTTTGGAGACAGGTAGAATTTTGGGGTTGCAACACTTCAGTATTTCACAAAGCAGCGGAGCGGTAAACATCATTACAAATAACATTAAATTAAAACTATTGTATAAAAACACACCTGCATATCGTGTGTTGCCAAAAGATCGCGGTGATAAAAAAAAAGCGCTCAATCGGCGAAGGCTGCATTTCTTTAATTATTTTGCTAAATATTCTGTCATTAGAATCCCAAATGGTAAAACATCGCCCATTCTGATCATCCAGGGGGTACTCAATTATGTAAACCGGTTCCGATACGGAACGACGGGGAACAGTTTGTGGAGAGCGGAAGGCGTACGTGATCACAGGACGTTGTACAATTCGTTTGTTTCTAAATATTTTTTTTCGGCAGGCTGCTTGAATTCATCCAAGCCGACTGCGCTCTGCATCTTCCTCTCCCCCTTTCGTCCAAAACCTTGCGCTTTTATAGTAATATAATATATAATGTAATATAATATAATACAATGTATAAAAAAAGTTCTGCATCACGGCAGTTCCCAGAACACCTGAAGATGGACGCTGACTGTGGATATTGTATCACACACACACCCACACACACAGTCCCTCTGACTGTTCAGAGATGTCATTAAACCCGCCCAAAGATGTAAACAACCACGCTTGAGCAGCGCCTATTAGACGGAGGGGGTCAGACAGCCGATCAGTTCCAGTCATTCCACCTGGAAGGAGGTACACGGCACCATTTGTCAGTAGTTCAACAATGCTTAAACTGTCAATATCGCGGTTAGATCGAGTCCTCATTGTTACTTTCTGCCAGGAAGGGCTCTCAACAAGGAAAGTGTCCAGACGTCTCGGAGTAAAGCGATGTTGTTCGGACCTGGAAGAGATTCAGAGAGATAGGAACTGTCGATGACATGCCTCGCTCAAGCCACCCAAGGGTACTACTGCAGTGAATGACCGCTACCCTGGGATTACGGCTCGGAGGAGCCCTGAAAGCAACGCTTTTCGTGCAGCTACAGGATGTCGTGTTACGACTCAAACTGTGTGCAATACGCTACATGATGTGCAGCTTCACTCGCGACCTCCATGGCGAGGTCCATGTTTGCAACCACGACACCATGCAGCGAGGTACCGATGGGCCCTAAAACATACCGAATGGACCGCTCAGGATTGGCATCACGTTTCCTTCACCGACGAGTGTCGGTTATGCTTCAACCACACAATCGTCGGAGACGTGATTTTTGGAGGCAACCTGGTCAGGCTGAACGCCTTAGACACACTGACCAGCGAGTGCTCCAAGGTGTAGGTTCCCTTCTGTTTTGGGGTGGCATTATGTGGGGCCGACGTACGATGCTGGTGGTCATGGAAGACGCTGTAACGGCTGTACGATACGTGAATGCAATCCTCCGACCGACGGTGCAACCATACCGGCAGCATATTGGCGAGGCATTCGTCTTCATGGACGACAATTTGCATTGTGTGAATGCCTTCCTTCAGGATAACGACATCGCTCGGCTAGAGTGGCCAGTATGTTCCCCAGACATGAACTCTATCCCACATGCCTGGGATAGATTGAAAAGGCCTGTTCATGGACGATGTGAGCCACCAACAGCTCTGAGGGATCTACACCGAATCGCCGCTGAGGAGTGGGAGAATCTGAACCAACAGTGCCTTGATGAACTTGTGGATAGTATGCCACGACGAATACAAGCATGCATCAATGTAAGAGAACATGCTACTGGGGGTTAGAGGTATCGGTGAGTATAGCAATCTGGACCACCACCTCTGAAGGTCTCGCTGTATGGTGGTACATGCAGTGTGTGGTTTTCATGAGCAATAAAAATAGCGGAAATGATGTTTATGTTGATCTCTTTTCCAGTTTTCCGTACAGGTCCCGGAACTCTCGGAACCGAGGTGATGCAAAACCATTTTTGATGCGTGTATTATAAAAACTAAAACCAGGAATTCCCTACACAGTTAACTTTTAAACTATGCATGCATTCATGTGCTAGCAGATGACGAAACATGTACAGTTAAATAAAAAACACGCGATTTCAGAATTCCATCTTTTGTTGTGTTGGATTTTATTTTATTTGGAAACAATCTACAAAGATTACTTTCTCCAAATTCTCTACTGATCTTGGCAACTCGAAACCTTGATGCACTGAGCTAGCAATATCTGGATTCAGAAGGCGAGGTTATGCGTATCCATCCGCCGGCAAATTTGAAACTGATTTTCTGTGTATTCCCACTTTCAATTTAACCTACTTAAATGTCGTTATTTGTCCTTTACTACAGGCCACAGCCAATTGCTTCCGAATTCCTTTTTTTCCTGACAGGTCCCTGTTCCCTTGAAGATGAAGCCTCTCCGCTAAAATGAAAAGAATTGCATCGATGGCGAGCTGAATATATCTTCGGAGACTCCCGGCACTGAAAGCCATATTTATACTGGAAGACTGCTACCTATCGTAATTTTGTACTGTGTATCTTTACATAAATATGACTTACTTGTGGAACGGCAATATATCATATCTTCACGTTTTATTTGACGGGCGATGTTCTTTCGTAATATCCTTGGAGCACTGACTCCAGCCGTCACAAAGGTAACGTATTTGTAAATAAACATCATATAAACGATTACATATGTTGTTTATCGTATAGGAATTTATCGGCATCAAAGACTGTATAACCTCATTATAACGGATAAATACAAACTCATGTACGAGGACGCATACATTAGAAATCTAGTTGAAATTAATGTGTGAATGAATGATAAGATCCCAAAATTAGATCACAGTACTTATTTACTCAATTTTGTTTTATAAATTAATGTGGTTGCTATAGTTTGAAGTTCCCTGTTGAAATAATAATTCTAAAAAAAGTTTCGATCACGTTGTTGTTGTCGTGGTCTTCAGTCCTGAGACTGGTTTGATGCAGCTCTCCATGCTACTCTATCCTGTGCAAGCTTCTTCATCTCCCAGTACCTACTGCAACCTACATCCTTCTGAATCTGCTTAGTGTATTCATCTCTTGGTCTCCCTCTACGATTTTTACCCTCTACGCAGCCCTCCAATACTAAATTGGTGATCCCTTGATGCCTCAGAACATGTCCTACCAACCGATCCCTTCTTCTGGTCAAGTTGTGCCACAAACTTCTCTTCTCCCCAATCCTATTCAATACTTCCTCATTAGTTATGCAATCTACCCATCTAATCTTCAGCATTCTTCTGTAGCACCACATTCCAAAAGCTTCTATTCTCTTCTTGTCCAAACTATTTATCGTCCATGTTTCACTTCCATACATGGCTACACTCCATACAAATACTTTCAGAAATGACTTCCTGACAAATCTATACTCGATGTTAACAAATTTCTCTTCTTCAGAAACGCTTTCCTTGCCATTGCCAGTCTACATTTTATATCTTCTCTACTTCGACCATCATCAGTTATTTTGCTTCTCAAATGGCAAAACTCCTTTACTACTTTAAATGTCTCATTTCCTAATCTAATACCCTCAGCATCACCCGACTTAATTCGACCACATTCCATTATCCTCGTTTTGCTTTTGTTGATGTTCATCTTATATCCTCCTTTCAAGACACTGTCCATTCCATTCAATTGCTCTTCCAAGTCCTTTGCTGTCTCTGACAGAATTACAATGTCATCGGCGAACATCAAAGTTTTTATTTCTTCTCCATGGATTTTAATACCTACTCCGAATTTTTCTTTTGTTTCCTTTACTGCTTGCTCAATATACAGATTGTATAACATCGGGGAGAGGCTACAACCCTGTCTTACCCCCTTCCCAACCACTGCTTCCCTTTCATGTCCCTCGACTCTTATAACTGCCATCTGGTCTCTGTACAAATTGTAAACAGCCTTTCGCTCCCTGTATTTTACCCCTGCCACCTTTAGAATTTGAAAGAGAGTGTTCCAGTCAACATTCTCAAAAGCTTTCTCTAAGTCTACAAATGCTAGAAACGTAGATTCGTCTTTCCTTAATCTATTTTGAAAGATAAGTCGTAGGGTCAGTACTGCCTCACGTTTTCCAGTATTTCTACGGAATCCAAACTGATCTTCCCCGAGGTCGGCTTCTACTAGTTTTTCCATTTGTCTGTAAAAAAATCGTGTTAGTATTTTGCAGCTGTGGCTTATTAAACTGATTGTTCGGTAATTTTCACATCTGTCAACACCTGCGTTCTTTGGGATTGGAATTATTATATTCTTCTTGAAGTCTGAGGGTATTTCGCCTGTTTCATACATCTTGCTCACCAGATGGTATAGTTTTGTCAGGACTGGCTCTCCCAAGGCCGTCAGTAGTTCCAATGGAATGTTGTCTACTCCGGGGGCCTTGTTTCGACTCAGGTCTTTCAGTGCTCTGTCCAACTCTTCACGCAGTATCGCATCTCCCATTTAATCTTCATCTACATCCTCTTCCATTTCCATAATATTGTCCTCAAGTACATCGCCCTTGTATAGACCCTCTATATACTCCTTCCACCATTCTGCTTTCCCTTCTTTGGTTAGAACTGGGTTTCCATCTGAGCTCTTGATGGTCATGCAAGTGATTCTCTTATCTCCAAAGGTCTCTTTAATTTTCCTGTAGGCAGTATCTATCTTACCCCTAGTGAGATAAGCCTCTACATCCTTACATTTGTCCTCTAGCCATGCCTGCTTAGTCATTTGGCACTTCCTGTCGATCTCATTTATGAGATGTTTGTATTCCTTTTTGCCTGCTTCATTTACTGCATTTTTATATTTTCTCCTTTCATCAATTAAATTCAGTATTTCTTCTGTTAACCAAGGATATCTACTAGCCGTCGTCTTTTTACCTACTTGATCCTCTGCTGCCTTCACTACTTCATCCCTCAAAGCTACTGTATTTCTTCTTCTACTGTATTTCTTTCCCCCATTCCTGTCAATTGTTCCCTTCTGCTCTCCCTGAAACTCTGTACAACCTCTGGTTCTTTCAGTTTATCCAGGTCCCATCTCCTTAAATTCCCACCTTTTTGCAGTTTCTTCAGTTTTAATCTACAGGTCATAACCAATAGATTGTGGTCAGAGTCCACATCTGCCCCTGGAAATGTCTTACAATTTAAAACCTGGTTCCTAAATCTCTGTCTTACCATTATATAATATATCTGATACCTTCTAGTATCTCCAGGATTCTTCCATGTATACAACCTTCTTTCATGATTCTTGAACCAAGTGTTAGCTAAGATTAAGTTGTGCTCTGTGCAAACTGAATTTTAATGATATGAAAGGTAATTTAAGAAGATATGAGACTGGATAAGGAACTTGGTAAGCTTTGACGTGCTGAATAAATTATTACTCGGTTTCGGATAAGTCATAAATTTAAATACAAGATTGTAGTAGGAGTAGTATAACTATTATCAAAAGATATTTGAACCAATTCAACTTTAAAAGTTATTTAGCCCGAAGCTAAGATCCTTCTGTTCTCCGATGGTGGTTCTTATACTAGAATACTGAGATGTGGTTCGTTAGGAAAGAGGCAATAGATTACATTGGAACTTTAATTCGTTTGCCAAAAGAGTGAAGTTATCGTACTGTCAAGTAAAGAACTATGTAATTCCGCATTTCGGGATTTCTTTTTCACAGGGTGTTCCGAAGCTATTCTTTTATGTTAATACGGCAGGTAGAAACATCAAAACAAATATATTCGATTACGGTGCATGTGTTCCCTGACGGCTATTTCTGATGCTAGGGACGATTTACACAGAATGTAGTCTAGCATGCTAATAGCATAAGCTGGCACTCACAGAAACTGCTCGATTGCACACTGCTCTGCATGCAGGCAGTATATCTTTGGCCCATTGATTGTCGTGTCCGTTTGAAGATTCCTGACATGTCTGCAATGGTACCAGCAGCAGCGGCAATTCTAGCGACGAGTTCTTCTTTTGTTTCGACAAAGGTTTCATACATCAGATGTTTCATATGCCTCCAGAGGAAGAAGTCCACATCGGGTGACCTTGGTGGCCGGGCTAATGGTCACCTTGGCCGATCCATCGATTCCCGATGGTGGCTCTCAGATGATTCGTCACAGCAATACTGAAATGGGCTGGCGCCCCATCGTGCTGGAAGTATGTACATTGTCTAACACTCAAAGGTACGTCCTCCAGCAGTTCTGCCAACACATGCTCCATGAAGACGCGATACCTGCGTCGGTTGAGGAGGACTGGAACACATTAACGACGACTCGCTGTTGATGAGCACACAGTCAAGTACCTCGAGGTTTCAGATGCGCTGAACTTGCGGACTGTAGATATCTGAATGTCGTTATACGTTCCCCGTCTGACAGTGGCTCCGACACAAAAGCTTACTTCATCAAAGACCGTATGTGCTTTTTTACTAAAGCATAATTTTCTAGACCAAATACTACCCATATAAAGGCTTCCCTAAAGCCAATAAGTACACAAACTTAGCAACTAACTATATGTTACCTCTTTAACAAATTAGACAACCTCCTCCCCCCCCCCCCCCCCCCCGCCCATTCTTTGGCATGGCAAAATCCTGAGCTGACTGCGTCCTTGCTCGTCGATGCCATTTTATTGTTATGTAGAAAATGTATCTCAAGAATTTAATTTTCGAAAAAAGACGTTAAACAAACAGGGAAGTTTCATCAGTTTATTAGTCAAATTGTGTGTTAGCAAGTTTGTGTGTGGGAAGAACATAATTTTGAACATTCTACAAAATGGCTAAATGGCTCTGAGCACTATGGGACTCAACTGCTGTGGTCATCAGTCCCCTAGAACTTAGAACTACTTAAACCTAACTAACCTAAGGACATCACACACACCCATGACCGAGGCGGGATTCGAACCTGCGACCGTAGCAGCAGCGCGGCTCCGGACGAACATTCTACAAGCAGACCTTTTTATGTAATAGTGAAAAGTTTATGGAGTCAGGTTTCGTATGCACAATAAGCATAACTGTGATTCATGATTACGTTACTAAGTAAAAAGTTTTGAGTCAAACGCTGACGATATAGAACGGATAGTGACGTCCTTCGCTCCGTTCATTTCTTTCCGCTTGGCTCTTTTTTCCTACGAAATGATTCCAGTTGGGAAGGGACAGAGAATTGAGAAACTGTAAATGAGCCAAAAACATTAGAATAACAATTGAATTCTTATCAAGTAGTGAAGCAAAAAATTTATTCTGTTTTCATTTGCATACTCATCAATGAAGCAATCATCCTGAATGGTTTTTTTTTTTCAGAAATGACTGTATTTGTAAAGTTTAATTAACAGATCATTCATCAATGTTTTATTTTCTATTTCTTATCTTACATTCTGTGGTTGCTTTAACTGAAGGTAATATGAAAATATATTATATATAATAACTTCCACCCCCTACTGCTGGTGAATGCTTGTAGTCTGTACTGTTGATACGATCACTACAAGCATTCATGGATGAGATAAAACGTTTCATTATTTTCATGTCCTAAGTACTATTCTCATAATTCTTAATGTAACGATTTGTAAAAAAGAAACTATATTCTAATGATAAGAAAGGTGCGATTTTGGTATACGTTTAAAGGTTGCATTTAATATGCCGAAACATCCAGAAGTTGTCAAAGAAGCGAATGAAGGGCCGCTGAAAATAAAGGAAAGAGCGCTGTTCTTTTGTCTTCTTCATGCACCATCACCTTTTATCGTGTGGAGCTTGAACGAGCGGATGTAACCATATTTGTTCGATAAAGGTTATTTAAACCTATCTGTTGTGATGCCTCCGCTATTAATTCAAGATGTTACCTTGTCTTTTAATCTCTCGTGCTGTTGTCGCCTCCTGTTACAGGCAAAAATAGGTGAAGTGGGCGGCGGATTGTTCGCACACAAGCGGTCGGACATAATTAGTCCTGTCGTTAATTACTTTTCAGTTAAGTGCCCGAAGCCACCAGTGATTTTCATTCCGATCATTGCCTGGCTATGGGTAATGTTTTACAATTAAAACTACGTGGGTCTGATCGGTTTTAGTTCCGAACAATGACGTCTGCCGGCCTACTCAACGACCTAACAACCACACAGACCAGCAGGTAAAATTAAAGAGGGCGGAGTTCAATAAGGTAAACTGGTCTATTAATGCAGGGAACTTTCCTCTGACGCACCACTTTGTGCACTTCTTAGAAAAATTATCCATCCTCAGCGAAGGTTCCCTCCACGTCGCGACTGGTCTGTTGTTCTAAATTGCCCCATTTGTAAAGTTTTAAACTCTTGCCGCTCCTTTGAGTAACACCTCATCTGGCTCTCATCTCGAGACTTCAACACGCTTGATGCACGGGTTTAACTTGTGTTTCAGTACTTCTCTTGAGACGCATTGTTGAGAGCCATTGCCACTGTTCCTTACGGCTGACTTCGCCGTGCCACGCAGAGTCGTGGCCATATATAAGTGTGATTCAAGGAAAGCAGAGAGCTCAAAGCTGAGACATCTGCTGCGCTACTGATAGAAGGTACTGTATGTAAGCGAGGAAAAATAGCCGAAGTTGCTGAAGTATTTTTTTCGGGAAACGTTTTACCGCATGACATTAGGACATACATTGTCTTCGAGCGTTATGAATTACCTCTAAGAGAACAGTCTATTGACACCCAGTTAACACGGATTTAAGAAGCATCGTTCTTCTGAAAAAAAAAAAAAGAACTAGCTGTTGGCACACAAGAAGTCTTGAGTGCTGTAGGCAAGGGTTTTAAATTGATTCCGTATTGTAGAGTTTCAGAAGGCTTTTGACATGGTAGCTCACAAGCGCCTTGTAATCAGATTGCGTGCTTATGGAATATCGTCTCAGTTATGCTACTGCATTCGTAATTTCCTGTCACAGAGGGCACAGTTCGTAGTAACGGACGAAAAGTCATCGAGTAAAACAATGTACTGTTACAGGTCCTCTCCCGTTCCTTACCTATATAAACGATTTAGGTAACAATCTGAGCTTGGAAACTGATACTAAATAATAAACAGTGAGGTCATTCACATCAGTGCTAAAAGGAGCCTAAATAATCAAAAGTGTGAGGTCATTCACATGAGTGCTAAAGGGAATCCCTTAAACTTCGGTTACACGATAAATCAATCAAATCTAAGGACCGAAAATTCAACTAAATAACTAGGAATTACAATTACGAGAAAGAACACATAGAAAATGTTACGGGAAGGAGAAACCGAAGACGGCGTTTTATTGGCAGAACACTTAAAAAATGCAACAGATCTATTAAAGAGACTGCCTACATTACGCTTGTCCATCCTCGTTTGCAATACAAGTGCAAGGTGTATAATCCTCACCGCATAGGTTTGACGGAGTACATAGAGAAAGTTCAAAGAAGAGCAGCATGTTAGGTACTATCGAGAAATAGGGGACAGAGTGTCAAGCATATGATACAGGATTTGGGGTGGACTGTATTAAACCTAAGGCGTTTTTCGTTGAAGAGGGATCTTCTAAAGAAATTTCAATCACCAGCTCTCTCCTCAGAATGTGAAAATATTTTATTGACGCCGACTTATATAGGAAGAAACGAACATCAAAATAAAATAAGAAAAATCAGAATTCGCACGGAGAGATATAGGTGTTCGCTTTTTCCGCACGTTGTTCTAGAGTGGAGTAATGGAGAATTGTTGTGAAGGTGGTCCGATGGACCCTCTGCCAGGCACTTAAGTGTGATTTGCAGATCAGTGATGCAGATGCAGATATAGATGTACTTGACTCATAAAAAATAGAACATCACATATTTTGGATTCGCTTGTTCTTTAACTATGCAGTTGTTCTCAAACGGTTGCGGGGAACCTATTTTCTAAACATATTCCAAACTTAAGTCTCACATCGCACCTCTGGTGATGACGTAGTTATCTTTTCGTTATTGGTCATATTTATTATGACACTTCAAAGTTGAGTAACTTATTGCTCGTTGTTCGAAAAATTTACAGTGAATAGCGGCTGGTAATCTGAGAGAAGCAGAAACTGTCAATCTGAAATTGTGGCCATATTTCAAAATGAATCCCTGAACCATTTGTAGAAGTATTTCGAAATTTTACGCATTCATCTGGAATTAATCTCTGTTTTCCAATCAAGAAGCTCGTGGCCACTTCTTTATGATCTTTAAAATGCCTCAGTCACTTTCTCGGCGGCGGAAATTTGTTTACCAGTGTTTTGTATAATTTGACAGTGTCCGAACAAATAATATCTTTCACCTCAACACGCAGAGAATGATGTTCGCATCTCTGTTTGACTCAAGGAAAGCAAGAATACAGAAGTTGAGTAATTCGCTGCGTTGCTGTAAAACTTTCTTTAAATCAACGAAGTAAAGCTGCATCCCATGTTGAACATGCAGTTAAAAAGCACACGTTTTGATCTCTGACGTTTTGTCGCTAGGCAGTTGTTCTGAAACAACTACAGTCAACTGGGTGTCACTTAGACGACTTACACGTGCATAAACAGTCATCCAACCGGGAAAATGGGAGCTGCAGTCACGTTTCGTTTCTAGTGAATCTCCTCAACAGTGGAAGGTGAATGCTAGCTTAAAAAGCAGAGTGAAAAAACTGAGCCAATCGAGATTCGATCCTGAAATCTCTGCGTTCCTAGCCAAATGCTCTACCAATTATTTTGTTTTACATTGGGCGCGAAATCTCGAAACGGTGTTCTTAGCTACTTTATTTCACCTAAGTATCCACTTGTACAAACCTGTTTAATCTCACGAAAAATAAAAATCAAAATTACCCCTACCTCGCATAAACACTTTTACCCTGCCCAAAAACAAAAAACCACAAAAAATGAATTACTCCTCTTCAGGCATTGCCCCTAATTATTCCCAAAAATTCTCCAGAGGCGGTAGGAACCACTAGACATCAAACTAGATGCGAATTTGTTCACAGTCTCTGGTGATTCAACACACTGCTGCTTTCTCGAGTTATGGTCACTTTTCGGTAGGTGGCACTGGCACCGATTTCACATCTTGACTTTCATTTATCGTAATTTAGACCGCTATAACGAAATGTTAGTAAATTACATACAAAAACCTTCCTCGTGGATCAATGTAACTGTTAGTCAAAATCAGTTCAAAATCCCTACTGGAGATTAGCCTGCACATACAGAGAGTCACTAGAAGGCGATTTCATTTTTTATTACATGGAGATGAGCATTAGTTTGAAGTACTTACATCATTATACAAATCTCAATACCAAGAACGGAAAGGGAAGCGACTGGTCGCCTCCTATTAGTAAAAATCATCTACGTTATTGACTATAAAGATTTTAGGAAACCATTAGAAATACAATTCAAGACGTCTGAATGAGACACACAAGCCTGAATCATGTTTAAATGAGCAGTTCCCCAGTGCATTTTACTGACAATAATAATTCAACCGCTCAGTACTAAGGTAGTTGTGGTCATTTATATAATACCCACGAACGCTCCACTATTCCAGTCATTTCAGTGAAACAGGTCCCGTGCAGTAAACGGATAGAATTTACCAGGAGAAAAGACCTGAACGTCGGTTTCCAAACCAGCAAATTTCTACTAAAAACATTCGATTCTTACTAAAAATTAATGTTGGAGACTGTTGCACACTTTTGTAGAGTTGTATTTGTGGATATGCACGCGGAATCTATTGTCTTGAGCTCAATGAATACTGGGTTTTGTCTTACAAAAGCTTGCCTTTTGTATCATAGATCATGAAGAATTCGTCCTAAGTCAAGTCTTTAGGCAAAATGTTATTTGCTTTAGGATCATATAAACCACTCCTGAGGAAGAAGTAAACTCATCATCTATACCAAAACACTCAGGAAGTCAAACATGAACAATTCTTAAAACCAAAATCACATAATATTTGTAAAAGCAGTTACCTTATTTCCCCATTACCCCAGGTAAAATTTTGAGAACACACGTTAAGTCTAGTACACCAACCTCAGTAATGCTAACTACACGTTTGCACCTCCGTCATTTGTCCAGGTACTCTTTATGTACAATCTATAAGCTCAAAAACCACTTCAGTGCTGCCTAACTTCTTCACAACAGGTGTAGTGTCGACGGAACAACTCTAATACACATAAATGAGTAATTCATAGGCAATGAGATTTCACTGTGATTTCTAAGTGTGCGTACAGAGGGATTCTTACCCCGGCATAAGCTTCCGAATTACGTTTGCTTGTCATGTACAGCAGAACGATATAACAAAGCATTTGTCAACTGCATTTTTTATGGATTTAATAACGAACGCTCCGCACCCCATTCGCATCACCACACGTGCCCTGCTTGCGCGCCGCCCTAAATCCTAACGGCGAACGACAATATGCCTGTATTGTTCCCCTTGCCATCCTACCGCCTCACCCTACCCACTTCCCATACCAGCGACACCCGACGTTTATTAATCTAGTTGACGTGTCTCACCATGAAATCTGTGCAATGAGCTTCACTGTTACTGCAGTGTGATAGTACTCCGCTAGCGCGATAAGACCAAAGAGATTTTGTTATTGCCTTCCATAAGGCCTGCAACAAAAAGGGCACGGGTTTTAGTGAATCGTTACTTTCACTTGTTCATACTGCTTTCTTACTAGGTATCCTCGGAAATTAAAAATACGAGATATACCTCCATAGCCGAAATCACTGGTGACAGAGCATTAGGGTACATAGAACCAGTTTTTCGATGAGAAAATCCATTTTTGGGAAAACCAACCGTCGAAAAATGTTGCCTCCTATTTAAAAATATGTGCAGGTTATTGAGATGACGTTCATCGAGATATTTTAAATCCTTTTTTAATAATTCCAGCACACGATGGTCTTCACCGTGTTGATGAGACACGAAACACGATTGATACATCCCGCCTTGCCAGAGATGTGAATGAGCACAAAGGAGTTATCTTTTCTGTTGGCTACAGTCCAAGACAGTTTACAATCGATTGTAATATTCGTATTGTTTCCTTTGCGAGTAAATCAATGTGATTGTTGTGAAAGTCATATCCGGTGGTCATTGAATTTTCTTCCCTTCATGTCAAGACTTAGTCTGAAGGTATTTGAAAAGCTTGTACATTGGCGCCAAAAAGTAAAGTGTACACATAATTCGTATGTTTCGTCGCCTACATCAGTATTTGAGGTCCCAGTCCCAGTAGGCCTGCCACAGCGTCTAACGTCTAGAGTGGTAATGGTTCGTTGACAGATGCTGCTGCCACTGCACCTGAAAGTGCTTCAAAAGCAAAACTGGTTGGAACTACATCTACATCTGCATACATACTACGCAATCCACCATACGGTGCGTGGCGGAGGGTACCTCGTACCACAACTAGCATCTTCTCTCCCTGTTCCACTCCCAAACACAACGAGGGAAAAATGACTGCCTATATGCCTCTGTACGAGCCCTAATCTCTCTTATCTTATTTTTGTGGTCTTTCCGCGATATATAAGTTGGCGGCAGTAAAATCGTACTGCAGTCAGTCTCAAATGCTAGTTCTCTAAATTTCCTCAGTAGCAATTCACGAAAAGAACGCCTCCTTTCCTCCAGAGACTCCCACCCGAGTTCCTGAAGCATTTCCCTAACACTCGCGTGATGATCAAACCTATCAGTAACAAATCTAGCAGCCCGCCTCTGAGTTACTTCTATGTCCTCCCTTAATCCGACCTGATAGGGATCCCAAACGCTCGAGCAGTACTCAAGAATAGGTCGTATTAGTCTTTTATAAGCGGTCTCCTATACAGGAACTGAAGAACAACACAAGAAACTAAATTCAAGAAACTACTAAACTAAACTCCTCCCCAACAGGCCATGAAGGCCCAACGGTACCGACCGGCCGCCGTGTCATCCTCAGCCACAAGCGTCATTGTATGCGGATATGGAGGGGCACGTGGTCAGCACACCGCTCTCACTGCAGTATGTCAGTTTCCGAGACCAGAGCCTCACAAGGGCTGAGTACACTCCGCTTGCCAACAGCGCTCGGCAGACCAGGCCAACCATACCAAGTGCTAACCCAGCTCGGCAGCGCTTAACTTCGGTGACCTGACGGGAACCGGTATTACCACAGCGCAAGGCCGTTGAAAAACTAAATTCTGGGACTACAAAATGTAGCATAATTAATGTGTCTTTATTACCAAATGTTTTGGAGAACAATGTGGAAAATCTGGTGTTCACTGCAAACAAACGTACATGTAGGGCTTGCTTATGAATTGAAGTCGACTTACAGTTACTGCAAACATAGTGTTACATCTTTCAATTCCTCATATGTTACTGGAGATACTGATAAAATGTGATATAAACATTACACTAGTTTATGGATTACGATCGGTAGATAGGGTAGAGCTGCAGCTCCCCTGTTATGTGATGACATCCCAGCTTCATCCTAAAAATTGGACAAACACTTCGTTGCAATAATCTCTGCTGTCGGAGATGTAGCACAGAGGCTGTTGTTGAAAATGACAATAACAGGGACTAGTCCATAGCTTTTGATGTGAGTGGCCAAAGAGAGGCCACACGTCACTAAATGGTGTTGTAACTGTTAGAGGTGTGGACTTTTCCACGGTAGGTGATGTGGTAACATGTAGAATGAAGGCTTTCACGACCGGATGGCATAGCTGCCGGTAAACCTTTCTGGATATGAGATTGTCGTCCAGCGCAGTCCTGGACGAAACGTCAGGAACAGAAGACTTTCTTCATCCACGACCTCACATCCCGAGAAATTTACCAGCAGCGATGTGGCAACACTTTCCAAGAACTGCAGATGCAAGAATAAAATTAAAAATTAACATGAAGAAGAGTGAGTAGCAAATTAATATGTTCCAAATGGTGGAATGGAAGTTGCTTGGCTGGGATTTATCCAAGCTCAGTAAAATTTTACAGCGTTAAATACATAAATAATTTAGTATACAATGACTCAAAGGCAATCAGAGAAATTGAGGGATGAGGTCATACTGGAACAACGTGAATATTTGCAAGCCAGAGTACATTGGCCACGTTCAGAAAAGGATGGAACCCTAACTTCGAGAGCTCAATGCTGGCGTGAAAGGCAAGAAACTCAGGGAAAAATTAGACTGTCACGTACTGCTATACACCAAATCCAGAAGCGTTATGATCTGTCAAGTAGACACAGAATACAGCAGATACAGAATTAATGATGAGAACAGCTTGGGCTCTATTTTCTTCACGCAGATTCGAGCAATGTGAATCCCTAATATGGGATATGTCCAAAAGGAGAGGACAGTGGATGCAGTTACAACAGAGACATGGTAACTAAACAACAATACAATCACCCTCATCATTCGTCACCTGCCATAATGGACGAAATAAAACCAATACTCCGATACCTCGCGATATTAGTCTACTAAAGAAATGTCTTCATGACCGGAGTCAGAATTCAGATGAGTGTGTGAATCTTTTGATATAGATTAGGCCACCTAAAATGTGTTTGTGGGTATAAAAACTCTTCACTTTGGCTTTTACAATGCTGAATCATCATTCAGTCGAGGCAATGTAACTAAATGCAAAGTTTTGCATAAGATGGGCTCTCTGTAGCATTACGAACTGCAGCAGCTGTGATTTGTTCACACAAGGACTCAGATATTCAGATAATGCAGTAAAAATCTGTTCAATGATGGCTAGACAACGTAAGAGAGCAATCAAGTGAAAGCCATTGAACAATTCTGATGATACTAGCTATAGTATCGGTTAGACCGTCAGTGAGAGAACACTGCATGTTCTGTTGCTAATAAGGCAAGTACACCGTTCATTTATTACATATTTTTACCAGCTTCAAACAGAAGCGACTTCTTTTCAGTTACGTGTGTAGTTACTAGTATATTTTTGTAACTTCTTGCGTGTTTGAGTGCTTACTAGGCACATAAATTTATTTTAAAAACAGTGTAGTGCACGGTACCGCCGTTGCTATCGACCCTTGTATCGACCCGATTCTCGTACAGGCTTTTGCTTGCACTATGGGACTTAACATCTGAGGTCATCAGTCCCCTAGAACTTAGAACTACTTAAACCTAACTAACCAAAGGACATCAAACACACCCATGCCCGGGGCAGGATTGGAACCTGCGACTGTAGCGGTCGCGTGGTTCCAGACTGAAGCACCTAGAACCGCTCGGTCACACCGGCCGGCTGTTTGTTTTGATTAGAACAGCCCAGAGTCGGTTATACCGTCAGTGAGAGAGCCGCTCACAAGGATGGGGCCCCTCCACGCCCACACCAACGTGGTGACCAAACCAAAAGTTCTACTGTCACCTCCGGAAACATGTTAGTTTTGAATCAGGCGTCACAGGATGCGGGCTGTGATGTTGTCCCTGCGTCTGGATTACTCATTAACAAGGTCCATCAGGAGATAGAAGTGGTCGAAAACGATTGAAGGGTAGCGGTTGTAAGGGCAGAGGAAAAAAAAGTGCCAAGGCAAAAGCCAAGGGAAAAAAAAACTCTGTAGAGAGCCGCCCGAGTTCCTGCTGTTAATAAGGCGAGTACACCGTTCGTTTATTACATAGTTTTAGGAGCTTCAGACAGGAGCGACTTCGCTAATGGATAGGCACTGTGATTGCTGTGTACAGATGCAAGGTGATTTGGTGACCCTTCACTCACAGCTTCAGGCTGCGTTGGCTTCTGTCACACAGCTTGAGGCTGCTGTCAAGGGGCGACACTGTGGGGATCGGACGCAGGGATGTGAGGGACGTCGAGATCTATCCACGTGTTCCTCGATCGGTCCACTATTGTAACCACCCCGGGTACTACCTGCACTGAGGTTGACCCCACGCCCATGGTCGAGTGGCAGATCATTCCAAATTCTGGCAAGCAGCGAAAAACTTTCCGAGGGGCCGGCCGCAGAGCCTCCCTAGTTCGTTTGAAGAACAGGTTTCGGGCGTTATCTGTGGCTGACGATGTCTCTGAGCCGGATGCAGTCATCCACCCTGTGGCGGAGGAAGCTTCTCAGCCCGTAAGGCCTGACATACACAGAGGGTGGATTTGCTGATAGCTGAGAGCTCCAACGTTATGCTCGTTATGGGGCCCCTTAGGAAAATGGCTGCCAAGGAGGGGAAGAAAGCCAGTGTGCACTCCGTGTTCATACACTGGAGTCGCTCTGGATGTGGAAAGGGTCCTTCCGGATGCCATGAAGAGTACGGAGTGCAGCCAACTGCAGGTGGTGGCCCATGTTGGTACCAATGACGTGTGTCGCTTTAGATCGGAGGAGAATCTCTCTGGTGTCGGGCAGCTAGCGGAAATGGTGAAGACTGCCAGTCTTGCCTGCGAGATTAAGGCAGTGCTGTGGTCCTTTGGTGCCGAGCCGAGTTGAGGGTCGGAATCAGAGGCTCAGGCGGTTCCGTGACCGTGTAGGCTGCAGATTCCTTGACTTGCGCCATCGGGTGGTGGGTTTCCGGGTTCCGCTTTGTAGGTCAGGAGGCCATTACACACGAGAAGCCGCTACACGGTTAGTGGGGCCTGTGTGGAAGGGACTGAGCGGTTTTTTAGGTTAGAGGGGCTCAGGAAACGACTGAAAGGGTGTCTGTCTAGAATGGGGCAGGTAAAACACAGTGAGGTAGTTGTAGGAACGATCGGTATTGTAAATTGTCGTAGCTGTGTTGGGAAGGAATCAGAGCACGAAGCCCTAATAGAAAGCACTGAAGCTCAAATAGTTATAGGTACAAAAAGCTGGCCAAGGCCGGAACTACTTAAACCTAGCTAACCTAAGGACATCACACACATCCATGTCCGAGGCAGGATTCGAACCTGCGACCGTAGCAGCAGCGCGGTTCCGGACTGAAGTGCCTAAACCGCTGGGCCACAGCGGCCGGCTACGGTCCGAAATGATGTACAGTTCTGACTCTGGAAATTACTGCAAATGAACGGTTGCCAGCTCACTTAGTGTGAGCGAAATCACTTAAAACTCTTGACTTTGAAATTAATTCACGTTACTACTGTAAGTACGTTGTTTAGGTTTTCTTGTTGGTAACGCCACGTAGCGCTATTTATGAAAAATGACTGGCTGTGCTGTGTGCAGTCTGTGGCTAGTTTGCATTGTTGTCTGCCATTGTAGTGTTGGGCAGCTGGATGTGAACAGCGCGTAGCGTTGCGCAGTTGGAGGTGAGCCGCCAGCAATGGTGGATGTGGGGGCAGAGATGACGGAGTTTTGAAATTTGCAAGACTGGATGTCAATTATGACTATTAAGGTAAATACAATGTTTGTTCTCTATAAAAATGTTTCACTTGCTAACTATGCCTATCAGTAGTTAGTGCCTTTCGTAGTTTGAATCTTTTATTTAGCTGGCAGTAGTGGCGCTCGCAGTATTGCAGTAGTTCGAGTAACTAAGATTTTTGTGAGGTAAGTGATTTGTGAAAGGTATAGGTTAATGTTAGTCAGGGCCATTCTTTTGTAGGGATTTTTGAAAGTCAGATTGCGTTGCGCTAAAAATATTGTGTGTCAGTTTAAGCACAGTCATGTATTTTTGTTCAAAGGGGACGTTTCACTATTACAGCATGTTGGATGGCGTGGACAATCGTAAAGCCACTGACTCGCTCTCATTATCAAAACACAATGATTATCCAGAATACTTTCTGTCACGGACAAAAGCAAAATTGCAACTTCTTCATTAAATTACTAGCTCCTCATACTACCAGTTACGTAACAATTGAAATGCGTTTCTCACTGTAATGCTAACTGCTATTACATTGTTTTGCAAGTGGTAAACTCTTCGAAAAAGGATAATTTTAGCATTTAAGCTATCTGTTCTACAATGAGAGCTGGTTTTTAAATTCAAAAAATGGCTCTGAGCACTATGCGACTTAACTTCTGAGGTCATCAGTCGCCTAGAACTTAAAACTCATTAAACGTAACCAACCTAAGGACATCACACACATCCATGCCCGAGGCAGGATTCGAACCTGCAACCGTAGCGGTCGCTCAGTTCCAGACTGTAGCTCCTAGAACCGCACGGCCATTCCGGCCGTCGCTGGTTTTTAAAATGATTACGGAATTCACTACTTTGACTTATTGTTACGCAAATTGTTTCTCATACAAAATTGTCTGGACATGCAAAATTGTTAACTATACTGCTATGTCCAATTATTTGTCAATAATCAGCAATTAATAAGCAGGTCCAGAAATAACTAACTCTTTTGTTCATTTTCAATTAAACTACTATTCAATTCGACAAACCTCACTCTTATTATCTAAATGATAAACTGGTCGGGTCTTACTTCATAGCGGTGCGGTGATACGGTGAGACCCATTATACCGCGACAATGTACGGCCACATTCTCCTCACCACAATTAACTTTGGGTCCCCAGCGCTCTTCTTAAACACTGGTTAACCTTAATGCTTTGCGCTGTGCCCAGTTACTTCTCCACTTTATGCCTGACCATGCCATACGTGGGATCTTGCAGTGAAACAAGTCTCACGTCCTCTCGCAGCAGAATTCCTCCTTTGCGTCTGACCCGCTCGCTCGTTCGCTACTAAGCGACTCTGGCTACCACCTGACAAGACACTGTCCGACTCTGCCACGCTCCTGCGCCCGGCGACAGTACGACAGTAACAATAACCACTGTGTTTTACAAAACGATACTCTCTGACTAGGCCAGTGCGTCTACGACAGTTCTTTATATTCTCTTTCATTGGTTACTTTGTACCCAGGGATTTATTAAAACATACATACATCACAGTAATACACACAGTATGTTTATACACCTCATTTAAATTTATATAGTGAATAAAGCAGGAAAAAAATTATATGTGGGCACTGTGTTGTTGTGTTACAAGTCCAACATGTGATTTCGGAATCTCTGACTGACCATGACACACTTCGGCTGGAATCGTGACGTATCACTCGGCCTTTTCCAAGTGTACCTCCTCCTCTTACAATCCTTGAACAGAGTATTCGCTATTACCATCTGAAAATTATTGCAGGGCTCAATTAATCTTTGTCCTCTCTCATTCCTACAGCATGGTCCATATTGTCCCATAACCCTTTCTCCCACTCCTTCCTCTACAAACGCGTCCTAGTCCCCCACAATTAACAGATTTTCGCCGGCCGAAGTGGCCGTGCGGTTAAAGGCGCTGCAGTCTGGAACCGCAAGACCGCTACGGTCGCAGGTTCGAATCCTGCCTCGGGCATGGATGTTTGTGATGTCCTTAGGTTAGTTAGGTTTAACTAGTTCTAAGTTCTAGGGGACTAATGACCTCAGCAGTTGAGTCCCATAGTGCTCCGAGCCATTTGAACCATTTGAACAGATTTTCAACTCCCTGTACATACTGAGATGACGCTTCAGAATCCACACGTGCTTTCTCCCTCTCCTCGGCTTCTGTTTTCGACGTCAATAGGTATAGCAAAACTACCGTCGTCGGCGTTGTTTTGCTGTCAAATATGACGAAAACAACCCTATCCCTGAACTGTTCAGAGTAGCTCACTCTCTGCCCTACCTTCCTTTTCGTAGCGGATCCTACTCCCCACTTTCACATGCTGCTAATACTACCATACATTCATCTGACCATAAATCGTTATCTTTTTTTTCTATTTCACTTCTGATCCCATTATATCTAGATTGAGCGACTCCATTTCTATTTTCATATTATCTAGCTTTCCTAACACTTTCAGACTTCTCACATTCCACGCTCCGACTCGTAGAATATTATCCCCTCGTTGATTATACCATCTTTTCCTCATAGTCCCTGATATTTGTTTATTTAATCTGGTAAGTTTACGACCATCAGGCCATCTCTTAATTCTAATCAGGTATTCTGTATATTTTGCATCGCATATATTTCGATATATTACGAATGTTATAGCCTTATATATATATATATATATATATATATATATATATATATATATATATATATATATGCGGCCAAACTTTCAGGAAACATACCTCACACACAAAGAAAGAAAATATGTTATGTGGACATGTGTCGGGAAACGCTTACTTTTCATGTTAGAGCTCATTTTATTACTTCTCTTCAAACCACATTAATCATGGAATGGAAACACACAGCAATAGAACGTACCACCGTGACTTCAAACACTTTGTTACAGGAAATGTTCAAAATGTCCTCCGTTAGCGAGGATACATGCATCCACCCTCCGTCGCATGGAATCCCTGATGCGCTGATGCAGCCCTGGAGAATGGCGTATTGTATCACACCCGTCCACAATACGAGCACGAAGAGTCTCTACATTTGGTACCGGGGTTGCGTAGACAAGAGCTTTCAAATGCCTCCATAAATGAAAGTCAAGAGGGTTGAGGTCAGGAGAGCGTGGAGGCCATGGAATTGGTCCGCCTCTACCAGTCCATCGGTCACCGAATCTGTTGTTGAGAAGCGTACGAATACTTCGACTGAAATGCGCAGGAGCTCCATCGTGCCTGAACCACATGTTGTGCTGTACTTGTAAAGGTACATGTTCTAGCAGCACAGGTAGAGTATCCCGTATGAAATCATGATAACGTACTCCATTGAGCGTAGGTGGAAGAACATGGGTACTAATCAAGACATCACCAACAATGCCTGCCCAGACGTTCACAGAAAATCTGTGTTGATGACGTGATTTCACAATTCCGTGCGGATTCTCGTCAGCCCACACATGTTGACTGTGAAAATTTACAATTTTATCACGTTGGAATGAAGCCTCATCCGTAAAGAGAAAATTTGCACTGAAATGAGGATTGACACATTGTTGGATGAACCATTGGCAGAAGTGTACACGTGGAGGCCGATCAGCTGCTGATAGTGCCTGCACACACTGTACCTGGTACGGATTCAGCTGGTTCTCCCGTAGCACTCTCCATACAGTGACGTGGTCAACGTTACCTTGTACAGCAGCAACTCCTCTGACGCTGACATTAGGGTTATCGTCAACTGCACGAAGAATTGCCTCGTCCATTGCAGGTGTCCTCGTCGTTCTAGGTCTTCCCCAGTCGCGAGTCATAGGTTGGAATGTTCCGTGCTCCCTAAGACGCCGATCAATTGCTTCGAACGTCTTCCTGTCGGGACACCTTCGTTCTGGAAATCTGTCTCGATACAAACGTACCGCGCCACGGCTATTGCCACGTGCTAATCCATACATCAAATGGGCATCTGCCAACTCCGCATTTGTAAACATTGCACTGACTGCAAAACCACCTTCGTGATGAACACTAACCTGTTGATGCTACGTACTGATGTGCTTGATGCTAGTACTGTAGAGCAATGAGTCGCATGTCAACACAAGCTCCGAAGTCAACTGGCGGTGAATCGAGGAAGTACAGTACATACTTACGAAACTAAAATGAGATCTGACATGGAAATTATGCATTTCCGGACACATGTCCACATAACATCTTTATATATATATATATATATATATATATATATATATATATATATATATATATATCCACTCCGAAACCATTAGACCGATTTCAACTAAACTTGGCACACGTGGAACCTAGTGCCTGGAAAGAATCGCTGAGGGGATAGTAACCACCTACCTATCAAACGGGCGTGGGTGGAAGTGAGATACCTAAGGGTGGACACCCATAATTTAGTCATCCAAAATTTGTGTATCAGAGCACTTAGTGACTTGCAACAAACTTTACACTCAATTTCAAACTCTGATGACACTTTTTCTCTCTAACAACGATGAAAGGAGAAAAGTCTATCGCTTACTAATTTTCGCTGTTCGTGCAATAGAACTACCACATCAAGCATGACGTTTTAATTTATTACTTCTTTAACGCGGTCCTACACTCGCGACACATCTGGCGGCCAGTATTCGCGTATGCCATTGAATGTGCTAACAAAATTATGTCTTTTTACGACAATAGTTCTGGAGATATGACGTCATAAACACTGAGATGCGTGAAAATAAAACTCCAGGGCGAAATTCGATAGACACAGGGGCGAAATATGTGTACAAGTACGTCTAAAATACGTAAAATGCACGTGAAATAAATTTGACATGTGCGCATGCGAATAAAGGGACGGGTAAAATGTCCATCCTAAACCCCTGGAACAACGTCCATCACATTTGGTACACACATTACTTACGATCTGAAAAGAAACACTGTGGTGTAAGAGCCACCAACCTGCTACTGTGGTCAGCGTGATGAGGTGAAGAGAGAAGGGGACAAGAGGACATGGACAGTCAGAGGGGCAGGAGCACGTAGAGTAATAAAAGATTGGGACAGATACATGTACATGCAATGCTGGGTAGTCAGTTACCCTTAGAAACTAAAAACTATGTAGGTAAAGGTATAAAATAAGCACAGACGAAGTTTCTGTTCCTTCATGATAATCCCAACAATAATTGGAAATCACGGGAAGATCGGTTTTAATTACAGTCACATGAAGAAACGCGGTGAAAGAGAAAGACGAACATGATAACACACACTTAATTGAGAGGAAAAGAAGGTGATGTGACTCATGGAGAAAGAAAAAGAGAAATAAGCCTAACGGTAAGAAGACGGCAAACTATTTGAACGGAGCTTCATTTGTCATACACGTTCATTTTTGGGGGAACATTGGGATGCTGAAGGTAGGGTTTTGGCTTCTTCTTAAAGGCAGCACGGCACTGAACTGTGTACGGAGTTCAGGGCAGCTTATTCTGTAGTATGACAGCAGCAGAAGCGAAGGAACCTGGTTATGTTTTAGTTTTGTGAACGGCTGCAGCTGGGTGTCTAGACAAGTGGGGCCTTCGTTCCGATTATGATGATATGACAGGTACCACAGTTGCGACGTACTGGGGCAGTTGCGCGATGAGGAGCCGGTAAAGGACAAGTGGCGTAACTGACCTGGCCGCAACGCATGTGGTCATGTACACCAGTGCTGCAGATGCAACACGTGCGAGCATTGATCGTTAGTTCCAACCGTCTATCGCATTCGCTACTCGTGCCGTGCCCCTTCATGGTCAACATTATGATCTGTAAATTTTAAAATCGTGCACACAGCTTGCGCGCTCGTAGTTCGCGACATTTCACCGCTACACCGGTTTCCAGGGCTTGTGATTGTACTGGTGCGTAGTATCAGCTAGTGGTTGTTCTTTGGAGGGCGACAATGCCCAGTGGCGCAGAGCGTCGCAAGCAGAGGCAGTTGTTGAAAGGCTGTGGAAGGTGAAGGCTGCGCGAGCCAAAGCCGGTTGCGTAGCGAAGGATTTATTTCTATGTTTAATAGTAGTGGCACACAGTTTGAATAATAGTGTGTTTATGTTTGCGCAATGTGATAAAGGAAATAAATTAAATTTTACCAGTTCTTAGTGCGCCTCCATCAGTTAGTGCCACACCATTGCATTTAACAATGAACGAAGTCTCGATATACACGGTCAACTAAAACAAGAGGAATGTAACATAATAATCATTAATTAACCCATATAATCTCCAAGGAGACGGGAGCTTATAAGCTGACGATGCAATGTGTATTCCGAAATCGATCTTGCATGTTGTATGAATAACCCACTGCCAATAAAGTCCGTACTGAAAATGCCTGTCATCTTTCCATGACAGCCGGCCGGAGTGGACGAGCGGTTCTAGGTGCTACAGTCTCGAACTGCACGACCGCTACAGTCGCAGGTCCGAATCCTGCCACGGGCATGGATGTGTGTGGAGTCCTTAGGTTAGTTCTAGGGGACTGCTGATCTCAGATGTTAAGTCCCATAGTGGTGAGAGCCATTTGAACCATTTTTTTTTTTTTTTTTTTTTTTTTTGCCATGACAAAATACATGGCGTCTGCGTGATTTCCGAGAGACCTTCGTTACCAACGAAGAACAAAGTAAGAACTTCTTAACTTGTCCATCCTCTTTGCTGTGTCTACTTTTTGCTGAGTTATTGAAATTAGAACTCCCATCGATGGAAACTGGCGTTTATATGCGAACCGTAAAGCCCACATCCGTCACCACCGATTTTAAATATCTTTTTATCCCAAAAAAGAGTCGCTGCTACGCTTCCTCTCTGTCTCAACAATAGTGGGGAACGACTGGTAATACTGTAGCGTTGCACGTATGACGAAACACTTGGCTGCTCTCTGCGGCAGGGCGATGTTGCATTATTCCCCCCTCTGCTGTCTCTCTCCATTCGTCCCCACCAAGCCGCACACGGACAACCCTCGTATATTATGCCCCCTGTTGGAGAGTACGCGCTAGCAGGACGTTGACGACAGATCAACACATCAACTGGGGCGGCTACTTAAGCCGCGTGAAATGAGAGCCTTCTATTATTGATGACAATGGCGGGGCTGCAGCGGCACGCGCGTCCCCTCTGCCCAGGGGCGGGGAGGGGTGGGGAGGGGAGCGCAGCGTGTAATACGGCGAGGGACCGCAACGCGATCAGCTGCGCCGTGCTCGCAGCAGGGGACTGCGCAGGGGCAGAGCAGAATTAATCTCACTTATTAATGACCACCAATATTCAGATTTTTCTGTTTCGAGGTATGCGTTAATAAAACATTAAAATTTTATTTGCACTACAGCTCTTCAATGCTCTCAACCATGGATGTCAGAAGAATGCTTTAAAAGAACAATGGGATATTTATGACCTTGGTGGCACGACAGCACTGCAGGTGACTCATCCATCTGGATGTGCGATTTCTGCTGCCACTGAACGGTTTTCAGTATAAGATAAATCACTGATGGAGAACATTCCTTTGCCGGCCGCTGTGGCCGAGCTGTTCTAGGCGCTTCAGTCTTGAACCGCGCTGCTGCTACGGTCTCAGGTTCGAATCCTACCTCGGACATGGATGGGTGTGTGATGTTCTTAGGTTAGTTAGGTTTAAGTAGTTCTAAGTCTAGGGACCTGATGACCTCAGATGTTAGGTCCCCCAGTGCTTACTCCCATTTGAACCATTTGAACATTCCTTTGCTTGCATGAGGAATCGCTCTTATAAAATGATCCGTTTACAGCGTTTTTCACGCACTAAAACGAGCGCTTTTATACCAACGAATGAGATTAACATATCCAGCGTGTTTCAGTTTCCCCTAACCGTAGGATAAATGCAGTCTGCAGCGCCTTCAAATACCACATGCACGATTGTCATATTCTCTTGGTCAATTCGCACAAACCATTAGACTGAGTGAGGTGGTGCAGTGGTTAGCACACTGGACTCGCATTTGGGATGACGACGGTTGAAACCCGCGTCCGACCATCCTGATTTCGAATTTCCGTGATTTCCCTAAATGTCTTCAGGCAAATGTCGGGATGGTTCCTTTGAAAGGGCAGGGCTGACTTCCTTTCCCATCCTTCCTTAATCTGATGCCACCGATGACCTCGCTGTTTGGTCCCCTCCCACAAACCAACCAAGTAAAAACCTATTAGTCCGACAGTAAAAATGAATATGACCTTGTTGTAAGAAATTTAATGCAGATGCACTGGGATACGTCTTCGCTGGTGGCCACAGTTTCTGAATTATGTAAGAAAAACGCACAAAAGTGTCCTTCAAATGCGTTTTTCTTGAATGATTCTAGGCGCTTCAGTCTGGAACCGCGCGACGCTACGGTCGCAGGTGCGAATCCTGGATCGGGCATGGATGTGTGTGATGTCCTTAGGTTAGTTAGGTTTAAGTACTTCTAAGTTCTAAGGGACTGATGACCTCACATGTTAAGTCCCATAGTGTTCAGAGCCATTTTTGAACCTATCCGCAAACTTCAAATGTTTCCCCACTCTGTTAATTGGCTATAGACAGAGTAATAATTCTAAACCATAAAAACTGATGACGAATATTTTTAATTCATGATTCTTAATTATTGAAGATCGGTAAAAACCATTCAAAAGCTACCGTCGACCACAAAATATAAAAATGTTTTGCTACAAAAGAGTTTAAGAAATTCGGGTGGCAGCCCCCTTCAGCATTCTCATAATGAGAAAATTCAATTCAAGATTGGATATTATTTTGATCCTTAATTGAATATAAGCAACAGATAGACATTTACTGTTGTGGTAAAAGTCATTCACATGACTTTAATTGTGACACGTTGCTATGTTTTTGAAATTGAAGTGGGATTCCCGGGGCTATAACTGGTACACTTGTACTTTCCTTATCCGTTAATACTGAAATCTCAGCTACAAAAACTTAACGGGCGCTTAAAACTTCTTCGTTCAGTTTCTTGTGAAAATTCACTAATTATATTATTTTTCAAAGACATAACAAAGTTAAGGGATTCTCACTTGTGTCCAGATGTTGATGTACGAATGCCAAGATATGTCAGTAAGCTATTCTATTCCTTTTGGCATGAAAATATATACCTATGTCATGGCTAAACCTCCCAGCTCGCAGTGGAATGTACGATGATGGAAAATTTTTACGGAAGATTAAAGCAGCGGACCATACGAAGTTAAAATCAAGGCCTTTGCTTCTCAAGCATTGCTGCTCCAAGCTGACCTATTCAGACGGCGCAGCAGCCCCCACACAGTTTCCATCTTCTGTACGTCTCTGACACTTATCATACTCCTCTGAACCTGTCCAACACAGCTTCCTGGACTAGTAGGAGAACAAGAAACATTTGGAGAACTGTTTAGCTCAGCCAAAGGACTTGTTCTTAAACTTTCATTTTCAGTGGGGTATATGCAGCTTTGGAGCTTTCCGACGAATTAAAAGTGTTCGTCGGACCACAACTTTAATTTTCTATCGGTCTAGGCCTTTATTGTATCAGACACGAATCAGAGCAAGCCTCACAGCTTCCATTTGCCAGTAGCTTTGATTTGACTTCCTCACTCCAAAAAGTTCTAGTCCAGAATAGTACAGAATGAAGCTTTTGGAGAACGGGGGGAATGCAAGGTACATCTGCATCTCCATCTACGTGGCTACCCTCCGAGTCACTTTCACACTAGATCTCTATTATTCCACTCTCGAACAATGTGCGGAAAAAAACGAATCCCTATATGTTTCTGTGGGAGCTATGATTTCCCCTATTTTGTTATGACGATCGTTTCTCCCCAAGTACTTTTACATTCGGAGGAGAAAAGTGGTGACTGAAATTTCGTGAGAATTCCCGCCCCACAGAGAAACACCTTTGTTTTGTTTAGGTCTACCCCAAATGCAATATCATGTCCATGACACTCTCTCCCCTATTTCTCGATAATACAGAACGTGCTGCCTTTATTTGAACTTTCTCGGCGTACTCCACTAATCACGTCTATTAAGGATCAGACACCGCGCACCAATACTCAAAAAGGGGAAACCTGTTGCGTCTTCTAAGTTTCATTACTCTGTCATCCATACAAATTACTGGAAAGAATGATCTCATATCGCCTTCACCTGTAGTTGATCCTCTGATAATATCTGGGTTTCGTCGTGGTAAAATCTGCACTGGACAACTGGTGAATCTTAAGCAGTTCATAGAAGATGGGTTTGAGGCTCGTAAGATCACAGGTGTGGTATTTATGGAATTATCAGCGTCCTATAATACTGTGAACCACCAGCCACTACCACTCAAGGTATACAACATGGCCAAGGATTTCAGCCTAAGTAGGACCATCGCAGCATTTCTGCAATACCGCAGATTCTTTGTTGGCTTTCAAGGGCAGCGCAGTCGATGGAACCAGAGAAAAAACGGTCTAAACTAAGGAGGCGTATTGGCTCCAATCCTATTCAACATGTATCCAAACGACCAACCTATAGCCCCCAACACCAGGTGTTTCTTGTACACCGATAACCTTGCTCTTACCACTCAGAGCTCAGAATCTGAATCAGTGAAGAACACCCTTACGAAGGCCCCTGAAAATCTGTCAAGATATATAGCACAAATTAGCTTAAACCGAACTCCTCAAAGGCTCAAGTGTGTGCTTTCCATTTGAGGCACAGGGAAATACTAGTAAGTTGATCATAGTGTGATGAGATCAGGAGTTGGGATGCAACATTGCTCCACTCCAAAATACCTAGTCGTGACGCTGGACACATGTCTTACTTTCACGAGACACTGCGTGAATTGCAATTTCAAGGTCTCTAACACTCTGTTAAGAAAATCGGCGGGATCGTAGTGGGGCAGTCAACCTGAAACCACTCCAACCTCCGGACTTGCATTAGCCTATTCCGCAGCAGAGTACGCTTGTCCAGGTTGGTATAATTCATCACATGACAAACACGTAAACATAGCCCTCAACGACACCTGCAGAATTATAACAGGTCACTTGAAAGCTATTACTGTCGAAAGGATTTACCACCTTGCAGGATCTGCAACACGCCCATCCGAAGAGAAATGAAAACGAAAGAAAGCGGGACGAGAACAAACCCATCCCCCATATGGACATAAACGTCATTCTCAGAGACTGAAGTCAAGGAAAAGGTTCCTTAGAACATCAAAGGTACTTACTACCACTGCGGAGTATTCTAGAGTGCTACTTTGGAGGGATAAGACTTCTCTTGCCTTTGGTTGAAAACGAGTTTCTGAAACTCTGCCTACAGAACACGACGAGGAATGGGCGACGTGTAAATTTTTGAATTCACTGAGATTAGGAATGGGTAGATCAAGGTTTCATCTGTGAAGATGGGGCAACAGCACAGAACACAATATAATGTGTGATTGTGGAGAAGCAGACTGTCCACCACGCTCTTGAGTCTCGACTGTGTCCAGCCTCCGGTACTGCAGAAGATCTCCATCAAGCGATAAAAAATGGATTAAGAGTGGCCAAATTTTGGTCAAAGAATGTATGACTTGTCAACTGTGGACCTATGTATGTTTCTGGCACGAGAATAAATAAAATAAATCTTCCAAGTGTTTTATAAATACAACGAAGTCACTGGTTCGAGCTGCACACGATATTTTCTATGTGTTCATTCCACTTTAAGCTGTTCACAATTATAACTCGTAAGTTGAATTTACGGCTTTCAGGTTTGACTGATGTATCGTGTAACAGCAATTTGACGAATTACTTATAGTACTCATGTGGATGACCACACACGTTTCAGCGCTTAGGGTCAAATGCCAGTTTTAGCAGCATACAGATATCTTATCTAAATTGGTTTGCAATTGCTTTTAATCTTCTTACGACATTTAATAATTGACAACTGACTGACGCCATGAGACGTGTCAAGGGTCTTGTCTGTACGTCCCCCACCTATAAAGGCCACTCACAACGCCAGTATTAGCTAATGAATGAATTATCTCCCTCTACATCGGTACCATACAAAGTTCGTGGTAAAGTTTTCCTTTCTATTATACCACATGTTAAAGCTTTGTCCCTTTTCATCCACGGATCGAACATGGGTACAACGACACTTTGTACGCCGCTGTGTGAGCTGATAACCATATGTGCCTTATTTTATGTGCTCGATTCCTACGCTGTGTATACTAACGGGTATGAAATTACTCTCAGCTTCTGACCTGACAGACAGTTTCCGAAGTCATTTATTTATTTATTTATTTGTTATGGGTGACCATACGGATGCTATGACGGACAGCACATTGGAGTACATACACAACTACAAATCATAGCTAAATAAATGATACATAGCTGTTGCATTCATTCACAGTTTTGTGTATTCAATGTTGTCTGATAGTGCAGTAATAACCGAAAGAGGGGCAGTTCTGCTAGTGTTTTGCGCACCCTCCATAATACAGCAGGTATAAACTAAGAAGCAAAAATGAAGATATCTGACTTAAATAAGGTAAGAGGAAAGACAGTAGACAACGTGGAAGAAATGTGAGTAAATTCCATTGCAGCAGCCAGAGATATGGCCTTGGAATGAATGTGGGGCCTACACCCCGCGGCTCGTTGCCAGTGTTTTATTTTATTTTATATTTATTGTTTCCTCTTGTATCCTATCCTGCAGGTGTGGCTCAGGTTTTGAAGATCTAAAGTCTTCCCTTACAGTGAATCCGTTAGTACTCTCTGTAGAACACAATGCTGCGTTATAAAGTTAAAACTGAATTTTGCACAGAAAATATCTGATATCTACTATTATTAAAGCATGACTCAAATATATCGTTACCTGAATCTAACTGATTGACCTTCGTCCAGTTTTTGTCATTTGAAACCTCCCCTTAGAAAAATTTACGAATTACTGTGCTGGTAAGCCGCTTACGTTATTTGATTTTGTAACAAATGAGCAAAACTGAATGTACTTAGACATTTCTCTCTTTATTTATTCTGATCAACACTAAACTGACACACAATATTTTTAGCGCAACGCAATCTGACTTTCAATAATCCCTACAAAAATAAGGCCTGGACTAATAATAACCTATACCTTTCATGAATCACTTACTTCACAAAAATCTTCGTTACTCGAACTACAGCAATACAGCGAGCGCAAATACTGCCAACTAAAGAAAGCATTCTAACTACTGAAGGCACTAACTACTGATAGGCACAGTTACCAAATGAAAGATTTTGATAGAGAACAGACAATGTATTTACCTTAATAGTGTTCAAAAGTCATTATATATATATATATATATATATATATATATATATATATATATATATATATATATATATATCAGTTCATGACATCCAGTCTTACAAATTTACTGTCTCTGATGGACACACGTCCAGATCGTCCGCTCTCAAAACTCTTCCATCTCTCATCCCACATCCACCAATGCTGGCGGCTCTTCTCCAACTGTGCAACGCTACACGCTGTTCACATCCAACTGCCCAACACTACAATAGCGAATATTCCAACAATGCCAACCAGCAACAGAATGCACACAGCACAGCCAGTGATTTTCGTACAGAGTGCTACGTGACGTTACCAACATAAAAACCTAAACAGCCTACATACATAGCCCCCATGCTCCCACAAAAATGTTGCAAATTGTTTTGGACAGTGGTCAATACAGATTTGAAAAAATTTTTTCATAATTACAACAACAAAGATATGAAATGCACACACTTATTGATACACTATTGGTCTAAAGCAAAGATTTTCTCACAGTCCATAAAGACAGTCCTGATCATTCATTACAAATGCATTTAATTTTATTTTATAAAACCAATTCTGCAACACAGTAGGAAACCAGATATCAACTGAAATAAGCAACTATGTACAAAGCAAAGCATATAAAACATCATTCAATAGCCATGTTGCATTTCATAAGTCAGTAGAAATTCTCTCAACTCTCGTAGAAAGACACTTGTCATAATTAGGTGTGCAGATGTAAGAATATTTCCTATCAATTCGTAAGCATTTCAGTAAGTAGCACAAAGTATGAGCTCTAAAGTGTAATCATAAGTTTCCAAGGAATGAGCATGTCGTATTTGCGATGCTTTATACAAAGGAATGCCAATAGCGAGGTTAATGGCCTCTTTTTTCTCCACCTAATGGCTTTTTGTCAGGGCGACTGTCGCGGCTGGGCGCCCACAACACATTACGTCAAGGTCCCTTAACTTGCTTACCAAAATATTTACAACAGTAGTTTGAACTACAGGGACAGTCTCATATAAAAAAATTTCACAGGTCGACAATTTGTGTTATAAATGAGTAGAAATAAAGTCTTATATATATCAGTGACCAAAAAATTTTCGCTGGCATTGTGATACATTCACTCTTGTACACACATTTCATAACTCTTAAAGTATGATTCTTGGTTTCCAACATCCTTTTTCACAAATCAGTGTCCCTAACTACTACTCATATTCCTTATTTTATTACACATAGACATATTCATCGACACTTCTTCAGTATTTCATAATACACATCGTCATCGTAATCATAACAGATCAATCACATCTCAAAATCGTCACAGTTTCTTTCAATAATTTCAAAACCTTCAATAAAGTCAAATACCTCAAAACTTACTTCAAAAATCATGATCCCTTATCAAACACGACATTCAAAGCTCTCATAGTGTCACAATGGTGCCGAAAAAATATGAACAGTTCACAAAGTACAGACAAAATACAATTTCATAAGTGTGAAGTTATCCAACTGTGTAATTGCATAAACATCTGTCACTGATGTAGTAAAAAAATGTTTGTTTCTCTGTTAAATAATCAGATAGCTGAATAATTCTGTGTTAGAGAAATATGATACCGATGTGTAAAGTCATATAAGCAAATACCATAGTAGCTAGGGCTCCTAGCGCTCGCCACATGCTTAGCACACAAAGTAGGCGTGTACTCCCTGAGGATTAATGTAATTATACCCTCAAGTGCTACAGATTGCAGCAATGGAATGAAATGTATCACGGAAAACCTTTGTATCTTTGTAATTCACAAATCTTTAACAATAAATGTTTTAATTGCAAAATGAATCACTCAAATACATGTACTGTAGCGCTAAACTGTACGTCTTGATGTTAGATAATCTCGGCCATTACTTAGGGGTAAAAAATGTGCCAAGTGTCGTAATTATCGTGGTCTGTAAGCAAAGTTCTATAGAAGTCAATGTACTTAACTTGTAATAAACAAAAGTGAAATGCTATGCGTATAGATATCGTAGTTATTACGTTTGTTGCCGTGATGAAGAAAGTGCTGTACTGTAACATATTGTTGTGCCATGGAAAAGGCTGTCTCATTGTAGCTATACCACAAAGTTACTACTAAAACATGATTCACTTTCCAAAATAATTCAGAAAAACTGTGTAGATATAAAACAGATACAGTGGAGAAGGAATAATGGCTCTGAGCATTATGGGACTTAACTTCTGAGGTCATCAGTCCCCTAGAACTTCGAACTACTTAAACCTAACTAACCTAAGGACATCACACACATCCATGCCCGAGGTAGGATTCGAACCTGCGACCGTAGCGGTCGCGCGGTTCCAGACTGTAGCGCCTAGGATCGCTCAGCCACTCCGGCCGGCAACAGAAGCAACAATGTAAATTGTGTCACTCATTAGTAGCGTCGTGATATAATCGCGTAGCTGTCAAATAAACTAACCACTGTCATCTGGTATATCTCAGAAAGCATTTTAAATAGACAATGTAGTTTCAAGTAAACCAAAATGTTGCATTACATTGTCATTAGGAGTACCGGTATTTGTTCTAAGTACGTAAGTACTATTGTCGTTAAGTAATCAAGCAACGAACAAGGAAGAGTGTACACCCAGCAACACTGTGTTGTCTGTTCACTATAAAAATGCATTCGTAGTTACTGTCTAAATAAGTTTGCCTAGGTTCTTGACTGGATAGTTAACTTCAAACATTGTTGCATGTTAACTGTTTCTTAAGTGTGACAAATAGTGCTAGTAACGTGAAATGAAAAATTTTATATCAAAGACTAAGTTAAAAAGCAGATTATCTCTCAATAAACGGTTTTACATGTGAAATGTGGAGCAATCCTTTACCCTGCCTAGAACACAGAGTTTCAACTTCAAAGCAATTATCATGTTGTATACGTCGGTAAGGAATGCCAAAATGGTTTTCAAGGTTTGCGTCTATGTTATTTCTCTCTGAGCCAGCCGGCGCCCGTGGCTGCCTACGGTGCGAGTCATTGTCTGTCTCTTTGTTGGCGCGCGTCGTTATTAGGATTAGGAGACCTAATTTCTGTAATTCACCTTGTCGAGAGGGCCCTGCCGTGTATGAATCCCGCCAGTTCTGATAAAATTCAGGTCTGTCGTTACGATTATATCGTCTGTCGTCATGTCGGTAGATTCCATAGTTTATTTCTTGTCGGTCACATGGTGGAGAATTTCTCCCTGAATCGTAACTGCGCGCTGAACTGTTGTGTCTGAAGTTATTCTGTCTCCCTTGGTAATAATTGTTTTGGTTTCCATATTGTCTGTTTCTATGTTTATCTCTGTCATAGTCATTAGCGTGGTGAGGTGATTTTCCCCTGTAACTATTACTACTCTGCAAACGGTTGTCATAAGGGTGGTGTCAGTTTTGTTCACGATTTGCATTGTATAAGAATAGCCTTGTCGTGTCCAGTTATTATTTCTGTCATCACGGCATTGTGACGGATATGACCTGTAATTGTTGTGCTCCTGTTTTCGCGTTCCGCGATTGTCAGTGTCATTTTCCAATTCATGTAACAGCCCCTGAAAAGCTTCAATGTCGTCTTTGCAGTGTCCTGCCAAAGTAATATGTCGTAAATGTTCAGGAAATTTGATTAAGCAAATGCGGATGAGTTCTGAGGGGCTGTATGGGTTTGACAGATACTGATTCTTATGCAACATGTCTTCGGAATATATCACAAGACTGGAAAATTCAGATTGTTCGAAATGTTTCATCATTATGATGGTATGTTTTACTCGGTCTTGTGTAGCTTGAGACCAATGTGCTGAGAGGAAAGCACGATAAAATTCTCCTTCACTCTGACAAACGTGAATGACCGATCGCATTCTTACAGCTGGTTCATTCTCTAAATAGCCACACATTGATCCTAATCTATGCTCTAATGGCCAGTTGGGAAGAAAACAATTAGAGAATTGATGAAGCCAGGCTTGTGGATGAATGTCGTTGCCAGAATTCTTAAATGTTTTGAATTTACGTATGGTAATGAACAGCTTATAGTCAAAATCATAGTGTCGACGAGTCGTATATCGGTCATTGTTATGTCGTGTCGGCGGTTCCATCTCAAAATTCGGTACACCTGGCCAATTTCTTTCATAATTTCCTAAATGCCCTGTGTTGTTATTTAGTGGCTTTTCCGTATTTCTAAGTCCCTCTTACCGTGTTGGACCGCGAGTGTCCTCTGAAATATGTAATTCTTGTATTTCTTGTGCCAGCTAATCTTGTACTTCCCGAATTTGTACTTCCCGAATTTCTCTTTTGTGTTGCGTATTAATTTGATTTTGTTTGTTTCTTGTTGTTGTTGTTGTTGTGGTCTTCAGTCCTGAGACTGGTTTGATGCAGCTCTCCATGCTACTCTATCCTGTGCAAGCTTCTTCATCTCCCAGTACTTACTGCAGCCTTCATCCTTCTGGATCTCCTTAGTGTTTTCATCTCTTGGTCTACCTATACGCTGCCCTCCAGTGCTAAATTTGTGATCCCTTGATGCCTCAGAACATGACCTACCAACCGGTTCCTTCTTCTTGTCAAGTTGTGTCGCAAACTCCTCTTCTCCCCTGACTTGTTCCGTACCTCCTCATTAGTTATGTGATCTACTGATCTAATCTTCAGCATTCTTCTGTAGCACCACATATCGAAAGCTTCTATTCTCTTCCTGTCCAAACTATTTATCGTCCATGTTTCACTTCTATACATTGCTACACTCCATGCAAATACTTTCAGAAACGACTTCCTGACACTTGAATCTATACTCGATGTTAATAAATTCATCTTCTTCAGAAACGCTTTACTTGCCATTGCCAGTCTACATTTTATATCCTCTCTACTTCGACCATCACCTGTTATTTTGCTCCCCAAATAGCAAAACTCATTTACTACTTTAAGCGCCTCATTTCCTAATCTAATTTTCTAAACATCTTCCTACTTAATTCGACTACGTTCCATGATCCTCGTTTTGCTTTTGTTGATGTTCATCTTATATCCTCCTTTTAAGACACTGTCCATTCCGTTCAACTGCTCTTCCAAGTCGTTTGCTGTCTCTGACCGAATTACAATGTCATCGGCGCACCTCAAAGTTTTTATTTCTTCTCCATGGATTTTAATACCTACTCCGAATTTTTCTTTGTTTAGATTTCTTAATTTGTTATTTGTTCATACTCTTCTGTGTCAGTGAAGGCTATGCGTCTTGTGTCATTCAGATCATCATCTACTTTTGTAGATAAACTGATATATATATATATATATATATATATATATATATATAGAGAGAGAGAGAGAGAGAGAGAGAGAGAGAGAGAGAGAGAGAGACAGACAGATTGCTCCCAATGAACTCGGATACGGAAATGAATGTTCCGCAATGGATCATATAAAGAGAAAAGTGGCCCTGGTAAATGAGTTATGGATGTCAATCCTCACGAAATTGACCATCACTTATTGAAGGGGGTAGCTGACTATGGAATTCAACATTTTGGTTCTGTTTAACCCCCATTTATTTGCTCTTCATGAGCGCACGCGGTATAATAATAGCAGTTGCACGTTAATATGAATATCGAAAACACAGGAATAGAGTTGAAAGTGAAACGTCCCCTTTGAACATTTATACAAGACTGTGCTTAAACTGACACACAATATTTTGTTAGCGCAACGCAATCTGACTTTCAAAATTCCCTACAAAAAATGGCCCTGACTAACATTAAACTATACCTTTCACAAATCACTTACCTCACAAAAATCTTCGCTGCTCAAGCTACTGCAATACAGCGAGCGCCACTACTGCCAGCTAAATAAAAGATTCAAACTATGGAAGGCACTAACTACTGATACGGATAGTTAGCAAATGAAAGATATTAATAGAGAACAAACAATGTATTTACCTTGATATCATCATATATAAATATAGCAGTTCATGACAAATTTCAAAACTCCGCCATCTCTCTCCCCACATCCACCACTGCTGGCGGCTCACCTCCAACTGCGCAACGCTACGCGCTGTTCACAGCCAGCTGCCTAACACTACAATGGCGAGTATTACAACAATGCAAAGCAGCCACAGACTGCACACAGCACAGCCAGTGATTTTCATACAGAGGTGGCGTTACCAATAAAAAAAACCTAAACAGCCTTCAAAAACCTAAACAGCCTACTTACATAAGATACTGAACATTGCTACGATCTAACCGAGTAACAGTTGGCCTTGACAAGATACGCAAGGAATAGATGAGATGTGAGTGACGATTAGGTCAGCAGGTCATTCTGTGGAAATGTGTAATCATAGCTGGGTGAGCAATGATTGCTCTGAGCGTACCAGGAAACAGTGAGTAGGTTGCACATGTGAATGCCTAAACCCGATTGGTCATGAGTGGGCCTTCGGCTACGAGACAAGATATAGTCTCAGTTTCAAGGAGGATAATCTGAAACACCTAATAATAATCCTCTTGCCATTAACCACACAGCAAGATATACTCACGACGACACAAGGTGACAAGACTCGCATCTGCTGCAGCCTGGTGGTGGCAAAAAGTTGTCAGTCGTGGTGTGATGAGTTGATTCTCGTGATAGCGGGCTGCGGTTCTCACATACAAATCTGTCCTGAAGCGTTTTGTCACCTTTGGTATCTGCATCCACAGTCTCCACAAAAATTGCACATTTCCTCTCTGTTGGTCGCCAACGCCTGCACAAAAACTCTCCCACCAATGGGAATTGTTCAGCCACTGAATAACCAAGAACATTTTTATGAAGTGTGGTCCAACACCCTATTCAGGAGCTATTTTTGAATCGTCCAATGAGCTGCATTCCCACATACGAAGTTTTGCTAACTTTAGGTCCAAACTCACACCTGACTGGAGTTTTTCAAGTCACCCAACGATCTTCGTTCTCGTACTGCATGAGACAGAAGTTTGCTGTCTACGTGGAGTTGTGTCCCGATGACGCCGTACCTCCAACCCAAAGGAGAAAAAGGAAGAAACGTTTAGAATAACAAGTCCACGTTATCTGCAAGCTGGTTGTGTTTCAGTCAGCCCGGCTTCCTGCAGCTCTCTCGGAGGGAATCTCGGCGAAAAAACTAAAACCAACATGCTTTGAGCAGAGATACCTACTCGTGAACTAACTTAGTTTGAATAACTCCGACGTGTGACGCCGTCCCCCACACACTGGTTTTTAGAAGACGTCCTCTACCTCACGGCGTGAGGGCTGCACCTCTTTCACATGCCGGCTGGTGCAACTGTAGACAATACAGTGCGACCAGCAAAGTTTACCTGCTGGTCGGCGATCAGTCTGTTGCCGCCTGCTCTGAGCGGCTTGTCCCTTAAAAGTCACCCTTTCTCCTCAGGGAATCAACCGCTGCCAACAGTGGCCTCCCCTTACTGCCTGCTGTGGCTTACCTAAGATTCTGCGGAGTTGTGCAACTTGTAAAATTAAGGACATGCAGCTCAACATATAGAATGGAAAACTGAAGTGAGGTGCATGTTAGTGGCTCGATCTTTGCAGTCACTGACATTCCCTATGATGTTAAAATCTTCTGGGTTATAAGGCCGTATCATGTTTCTTCTAAAATAATCGACGTTTCGACCCCTCTGCTGGGATCTTACTCAGGATCTTCTGGTGTCCACTACTTCTAGAACACCAGAAGATCCTGATGAAGATCTAAGCAGAGGTGTCGAAACGTCGATCATTTTAGAAGAAACATGACACGGCCTTATAACCCAGAAGATTTTAACTTCAGTGACAACGGCCACGAAAGCCTGCAGACTTACATTCCCTATAATATCAACATAGTGCAACACTCACTCGGATTTTGATCAATTGGAAGAAACGTATCGGTCCAACACTTGACTAACGCATTTTAAGCTAACGTTTAAGTGTGAGCGCTGCCGACGATGTGGACACCTGGCCGTAAAAGTATCACTGCCTTATACTCCAGCTGGACTACCATTCACTTTAGGGTCCTACTCCATGCTTTGTCTCTCCACGCTCACAGCTGTCCCTCTGCCAGAGCTTGAGTCGCTCAAGACAAGTGAGGTATGGACCGTCACCTGTCAAACGATTCACCATGCCCCGACAGGGATTGACATAGTGCATTTTCCACCTTTCATTGACGTTCAGGAGGAGAAAATAAACACGTCGGCCTTTGCCAGTCCTGTCCCATTGACCCTGCCAAGTATCCACCGTAATGGTTTTAAGTGGAATTTATTGGCTACCATAACACGAATTATCTCCTGCGCATTTTCCATGTTTACCTCACGTACAAAACAGTATTGAACGTAATACTGAAGTCTTGTCAGGTATATTGCATTTTTCATCTCTGCTGCTCTTTCAAGGACGGCTTTAGCTATTCTTGCTCGGTATGCGAATGTCCCACTAACGTGCCTCTTCTTCTAGTAACGATTTACCACAGACTTCGTTCCTCACCTTTTCTTGGTGGGACTCTAGCATACCATACTTTGCCTGTCTACTTCAATATCAACTTCCTTCGTTAACATGACATTAACAATGCTTCCAGTTTGTTGGTCCGTTTATTTCCAATGTTACACGATTCACTTCCAGACGATGCTGTGCTGCAGATGTACGCGTTCAGAACAGAGCCACTCCGAGCAGAATCTGTGACCCTGACAGAAAGGCCAAAACTGCGCCTTCCCCTCCCCCCTCACTTCCAGCCCACCCCCCCGTCCCCCAAGCACTCAAAAATAGATTAACTAACAGTGACTTTTTTGCACGAGTATTTAACCAATTTCAGTTTTGTAAGTTGATTTAATAACAATGCATCACGGCAAAATCGTCTCTCCACTGAGATTTTATACAAGATTTATGTGGTTCAAATTTGTAGCACATTCATTAGAAAATAACATTTAGATTTTCAATCCTTCAGGACGTGCCAGAGTTTCATTCGAACTGGACTAACAACAGAATATCTAATTCACAATTAAATGATACTCTGAGTGCTATTGCGACACCACATTCTAGAGCAATTTTGCCGATGTACAGTGGTAGTGGACACATTTGTTTATACGAGGGTTCAGCTTGTATGACAGTAGTAGATGTTACTACAGGCGCTAAGCATGACAACCCCAGCAATGTTTTCAATCAGCCAACAGACGGAACGGATCTACATTTACATCTACATCCATACTCCGCAAGCCACCTGGCGGTGTGTGGCGGAGGTGGGAATTACGAAAGGCTGGGGACAAAACTCCTGCACGCCTGTTTTAAAGGAACCATTCCGGCATTTGCCTGGAGTGGTATGGGGAAATCACGGAAAAGCTAAATCTGCATGGACGGCAGGGATTTGAGCCGTCGTTCTTCTGAATTCGAGACCAATGTGCTAACCACAACGCCTCGCTGCTTAGACGGAATGACACTGTACAAGTCACAACAGAGCGTACTTACGGTCGCGGAGAGAGGAAAATATTTCTCATAGGCAGGAAAACATGAGTCGTAGGAGGATTCGCGTGCCTCTTCCGCTTGGTTCTTAAACTTTAATTTCATTCTTGACTTATACTCGGGTCAGATTTTGCATCCCGTGGGTGACTGTGCCCTTGGCGGGGACCTACCTCGCTATGACCACGGTGCAGCTCCATTACAGAAACCTGTTACTCAGTTTCATAGTAATATCTGACAAGAGCAAAGATATTTTGTTGATTTTTTTAAAAAAGAAAATTTGTCCCATCAGCTGTAGAATTGCATATTTATTATCTACCGGTTTCAGTTATAACAACCATGTTCACAGGAGGAAAACGGTGTACATCACTGGATCAAAAACACGTTATCGATTCATTTTTGACCCTTTCGTGTACACTGTTTTCCTCCTGTGAAGATGGTTCTCATAAGAGAAACCATTAGATAATAAATATACAAATGTACAGCTGATGGCGCAAAAATGCTTTGTTCAAAATACTACAGCCGTAGATAGGGACCCAACAAAATCTTTAATTGTTTTATTGAAGAAATCTCTCTGTCCCTGTACCAACGTACTACTGATATTATCCACATCATCCTCTCTTCGACCATCCTGCACAGTGTCATTCCATATTACAAACGTTTATCACTTCTTGCACTACTGCAAAGTTCCTTAGTTTTATGTTGATATGACTATAACTGGCAAAGCTATCTAACACTCTCCTTAACAAAGAATTGCTATTCTGGATCTTCCATTTTAATTACTTCGGTTTGGGTTTCATAAATGTTGGAGTTTAATCAACTGTTTAACTACTCTAGCCCCAATCTTCGAATATGGAGAATGTAGTAGCACACTTTACAGCGGGTTCACAAGTGCTAGGAAAGTACGAGATCCCATTAGTAAGCTTTACGTCAGAATTGTTTCAGTTTTCCCTTCCAGAAACCTACTAACATTCGTCCAGTACGTCTTCACTTTTTCTTTTTACTATAGGTACATACATCAAAAAAAGTTTTGCATCACCTCGGTTCCGAGAGTTCCGGAACCTGTACAGAAAACTGGAACAGAGGTCAACATAAACATCATTTCCGCCCTATTGCTCATGAAAACCACAAATTGCATGTTGTAACACCATACAGCGACACCTTCACATTTTGTGGTCCAGATTGCTGTACACACCGGTACCTCTAATACCCAGTAGCATGTCCTCTTACACTGATGCATGCCTGTATTCGTCTTTGCATACTACCCACAAGTTCATGAAGGCACCGTTGGTTCAGATTGTCCCACTCCTCAAAGGCGATTCGGCGTAGGACCCTCAAAGTGGTTGGTGGATCACGTCGTCCATAAACAGCCCTTTTCGATCCATCCCAGGCATTCGACATAAAAGTTTTCTGGGTATTACCATACATAATGTATCAAACTACTGCTGCTGGAGGAGAACCAACGTTTCAGCCACGGTTGCAGCCGTCTAATCTGGGTCTAGACCCAGAAGAGGTCGAAACGTTGGTTCTCCTCCAGCAGCAGTAGTTTGATACATTATGACGCGGTACCATACCCAGAAAACTTTTATGTCGACTGACTCTGGCGGCGGAAGCCTACTCAGGCATGTTCGATAGGGTTGATGTCTGGAGAACATGCTGGCCACTCTTGTGGAGCGATGACGCTGTCCTGAAGAAAGTCATTCACAAGATGAGCACGATGGGGAGCGAATTGTCGTACATGAAGACGAATGCGTCGCCAATATGCTATGGTTGCACTATCGGTCGGAGGATGGCAATCACGTATCGTACAGCCGTTACGGCACCTTGCATGACCGCCAACGGAGTACGTCGACCCCACATAAAGCCACCCCAAAACATCAGGGAACCTCCACCTTGCTGCACTCGCTGGACAGTGTGTCTAAGGCGTTCAGCCTGACCGGATTGCCTCGAAACACGTCTCCGACGATTCTCTGGTTGAAGCAAAAGAGACACTCATCGGTGAAGAGAACGTGACGTCAATCCTGAGCGTGTTGCTGGGCCCATCTGCATCGCACTTCATGGAGTATTGGTCGCAAAGATAGACCTCGCCATGGACTTCAGGAGTGAAGCTGCGCATCATGCGGCCTATTGCGCACAGTTTGAGTCGTAACACGACGTTCTGTGGCTTCAAGAAAAGCATTATCTAACATGGTGGTACTGCTGTGAGGGTTCCTCCGAGCCAAAATTCGCAGGTAGCCGTCGTTCAGTGCAGTAGTAGTCCTTAGGCAGCCGGAGCGAGGAATATCATCGACAGTTCCTGTCTCTCTGTATCTCCTCCATGTCCAAACAACGTCGCTTTGGTTCACTCCGAGACACCTGGAAACTTCCCTTGTTGAGAGCCCTTCCTGGCACAGAGTAACAATGCGAATGAGATCGAACCGCCGTAATGACCGTTAGGCATGGTTGAACTACAGACAACACGAGCCTTGTACCTCCTTTCTGGTGGAATGATTGGAACTGATCGACTCTTGGATCCCCTGCGTCTAATAGGTGCTACTCATGTATGGTTGCTTTACAATATCCACAGTCAACGTCTATCTTCAGGAGTTCTGGGAACAAGGTTAATGCAAAACTGTTTTTGATGTGTGCATTATATACGGTAGCTGTTACCCATGGCATGTGTCTGTCAGTTCAGGATGCATATCTCGTGGTATGTGCCCCTCGCAAACACCACACCAATGTACTACCACACGTCACACGCTTTGTTGCTGCCGGTCAGTGGGTCCAGAGGAACGTCGGTAGGAGTACACATCTATGTATCACGTTACTGAAGTAGCTATACGTTATATGTATACATGATGCAACTGATGCATCAATTTTTTCACATGGTTTATGTTGATTGTTGTAAAAAGTAAATGTTCCATTCCCTATGTCGCCCTCGTAGAAGTCATTTTTTTCCAAAGCTAATGTTCTTCCATACCAAGTTTCATCAGCATCAGTTCAGCGACTTAGCTGTCAAAATATAACTGAGAGTGTTGCTATCACATTTAATATATTGGAGTGGCGATATGGATTAAATCGTTGAGGGTTGCATAAGCGTTGTGTTCATCACAATGAGTCGTATTACGTAGAACATATCAACCAATGAAAGCATTCTCACAAATATGACAAAGTTCAGACATCAGAGAGAAACAAACTTTTACAGCGAGTAAATACTTTCACTTTTTCACAAAATATTCTTCAAATAAGCACACATCTTGCAGCACTTTTTTTAAAAAAGTGATCTATGTTCTTTCTCAGGGTTCAAGCTATCTCCGAACGAAATTTCATTAAAATTGATTCAGTGGTTTCATTGCGAAGAAGGTAACAGACTAATACAGTTTCGCATTTGTAATATTAGTAGTGAGTGGCCATCAGTTCAGAAGTATGCGATCTCTTTTGTAGGTAAAGGGCAGTTTCACAGTGTCGAACCAATGCGTAGAAACCTTCCATTTGGTTTATCTGTGTGTGGTCCTCCCGTTTCATATCACTGTGCATTGCACCTTCCAGATACTCTAACCGGACGGAGTACTAGTCACCCAGCACGCCGTTAAAGAATGGAGCACGCTGACCCTCCTGAAGCACCGTAGTATAGAAATGGTACCATGCGGTAACTTCTCACCGCCGACATAAGTCATGAAAGCAAAGTCACGTGTGTGTGTATGTAGGAGCAGGTTTTTGTAGAATCTGCGCATTAAGGAGAGTCAGCTTGCAGACATGAGAGAACGGCAGGGAGGAGCTGTCTTTTTGGGATGAGCCCCACGCAGTTGCCCCACTGACTGGCGTAGCAACACGGACTGCCCAGCGTGTCCACAAGGAACGGTGTAGCGCTCGCACTCACGTGACAAGGCGGTAGGCCAGTGCTCATAAAGAGATCCCAACCGCCACGGACTGGAGATGAGTGTGACTGTTGCCAAACAAGACAGGAATCGTCTCCGTCAGTAAATGCGGCTCCAACATTGCGAAGATTGCATGCAATTGACGTTTGTAGTCGCGAACTTGTAAAACGCCATTCCTCATAGCAGCACGTAAATCTGCACGCCTTTAATGGGCCAAAGAACACAGCAACTGGACCCTAGACGACTGGAGAAACGTAATGAAACTGAAAGAGTAGCGATTAACCTGCAGTTCCCGTCTTCCAGGACAACAGCCACGTAGTATTAGTTACCTGCCTAGTGAACACTCAAGCTTCCTGTCGTAACGCAATTAACACGATAAGTCATCCGACATAATCCCTGTAGATGTCTAGCAGTTTCAGCAGTGGGTAAAACGAAGTGTGGGGCGGCGGGTGGAATATTTTTGTTATTAAATGTTCCTATTATTTGTTTAATGCTGTTGTTTGCCGTTCTTAACACTGGCTCTCTAACTACAATATTGGCAACCAGAAAGTGATTAGCAAAACGTGAAGCCTGTAATTAGAATTCTTAGTGCCTACTTCATCTGAGAAATACATTTATAGCTACAGCTTATAGCTCTGAGGAATTAGGAGATTGTCTGGGATTCATAATCAAAAACGATTCTCTCTAAAATGTCCACTATTTTCTGAAAGTCACAAACCAAAAAAGGATCCACACAATCCAACTACCAGAGCAGTTCAGAGTCTAATGCGCTGATGCAACTATAACTGTTCAAATTAAATGTTTAAGTGAATGCTCGCCATAATTTGGTGATAATTTTCATCAAACGCCACGCTAAATAATGGTAGAATGTCTGACCCGCGGCGGCACGTAAAAATACGACGTACGCAAACTGAAGATAGATAATTAAAGTCATCCCAGAATTAACACTTCACTCGAAAACGATTTCATGGTTACGTGTATCCCGCGTAACTTATTACGGCATCCGAGGCTGTTTATAGCAATGATACCGACGCGACGCGACTCCCGGCACAGGTGGTGCGCTAATCAGCGTCTGGAGAGAACTGGGGCCTTCTTTTTCTTGTGCAGCGTTCTTATATATAAAGCCGCGGTGCGGACGGCCAAGGGAACGCCTGATCAAATCCGCTCTCCCGACTAGCCGCTGGGCTAGTAATGCACCACTTTAAGTTATTGAATAAATCATTGCTTCCTTTGCTGATCGGCGATGAAGCTCTCAATTTAAATGTGCAATCAGCACACAGGTAAGTAATCATAATAAAAGTTCGACGTGGCTAAGTCAAATATTTTGGGCGTGAGAGTTAATTTAATTACACTACACGCAGTAGATGAGCTCTGAACTTGCCCTTTGTAGATACGCTATCGCTATAGTTTTATAGTTATTCATTTGAAAGCTCTCACATCTTTATAATTATATCAGATCTCCATTCTACTTAAATTTAAACATCCTAGCCTTATTTATTCGCCTACTTAATCTATGTTGCTTCCTTAATTTCTAAGACAAAAACCAGAAAATCATGAATTTCAACTAAAATTTTAATTTGTGAGATCCAGAATACTGTTTCTACTAAATTATTATGCAAAAGGAATCTAAATATAAATTTGTAAGTTTCTAGCTCTTTTCTGTTGCGCCAATGATTTTTACAGAAAAACATCCAAATTTCGAAAATGGCTAAAGTTATTGAACTGATATTCAACACATATTGATTTAGTATTACTCCTGACATGCTAGAAACGTTTCATGTTATTTACTTAATTTTAAATGTATTGCACAACATTTATGACGTCAGAGGTAGTTACAGCGGACTAGGCTGGCACGCAATGGAAAGACTGATGTGAATTTTATACAGCGTAAGTAGGCTGCTTCCCTACAGAAGGAGACAAGATATCAACGATTCTGTAGTAGTAAAGTACCAAATCTGCGGTGAGTGGATTTAACCGGAAACGGAATATCTGAAGAAACTTGTGGATACGCTTCATTGCTAGGTTGAGGTCGTTATCGAGTGTTACATAATATTAAAGTTATATATCATGGGCTGTGGGTGGAGGGGTTACTGTTTTTATGTCCAGTGTGATCATTTGTACAAGAGTTAGTTTTGAAGTTTCAATAATGAATTCGAAAAAATAAAGTTACATGTTTTTTTCTAAGGTACGTGTCTGTTGTGGTTAACACTGGGACTGTGTCAATAGTCTTGCGTGTGTGTGTTGACTTACTCTACATTTGATTTTAATATGCAGAGCACACCACGTGTATTTTTTTTTTAAATAGTTTCCCTAATTGAACCGTGATGTACGTTCAAAGAATATTCTTAAGAATTTATTTTATATACTAGCGTTTCATCAAGAGCATTAACGCATTTAATCACACTATGTAAGAGTGGAAGTAGTTGCCAGTGAGTAACTGATGAAATCATAACCAAATTCCTTTTAACAAATGGGAATTTTATTCACTTTAATAGTGCCTAAAAGCATTTTTTAAAAGAAGCAGTTTTAAAATTATAATCAGAAAGCACCCTCTAAATATCTAAGTTACAATTTATTCAGAGGCAGAAGGAAACAAGTGCTGACTGTATGAGCTTTCCGGCAGAGAACCTTGCTGCTCCCTTTTGACACGGCCGCTCACAACAGCCTCTGAAAGACTACACTGATGCAAATGTGCAACACACCAGATAACTTTGAGCTAAGAGTTTTAACAATTTACACAAGCACACACACTATGCACCCCCTGTAGGAGGGATGGAAATGGTGTAAAACACTAACAATTAAAATATTAACCTTGCCACCGAAGGTACAACTTGATTTTAACTTCTAAGAAAAGTCTTACAGTGAAAGGGTGGCAACTTTATATGCTAAAATGATCATTTAAATAAAAGACCATGAAATACAATCTTATATAAAATTCTACAAGGTTGGCCAAACAATAGTTAAGATGCTCTACAGTACACAGATACCGCCTCTCAAGATCATAGGCAATAATATCAAAGTTTCCAAAGATCAAAATGTATTTCAGGTATTAGGCCGTTACACTCCAAGCAATAAATTCGTTAACACACCAAATCCGACAAACATGACAGAGGCAGCTACTAACGTACGGTAGATTTATAGGAAGATTACCGAACAACTCGAAGCGTAGGTTGTTCTAATCCGCCCATACTCCACAAGGGAAAAACGGACCACCCAATTTATAAACAACCACCTTCCCGCGGGTGGGCAAACGGAGAAGAATTGTGGGACGACCTCAAAGCAAAACGGCTGGCGAACTCACTAAGACAAGAAGTAGATTTTAACAAGAGTAAATCAAACAACATATCACCAATCACTTAAATTCTAATAAACTGCGATTTCTGGAGAAGACCTGGCGCAGCACCCCCAACGCTCTCCCGAACCGTCCGCTGCCAACCGCTTCAACGGACGCAGGAAGGCGCGCCGATCTCCCGTCTCACGGCGTCGCAGCTCGCACCGGCCAGACTGATGTCGTGGGTTGACTCCTGTTGCTCTCGTGTCGGCCGCGAAGCCACTACCCCTCGCTATACGCTGCGGCCCACTGGACTCACGTGGCGACCTCACAAGCGCCGACGCTCAAGACGGGCAAGTCATCTCGTGCCTGAGTGCGCGACCGACCAACCGATCGATCCAACCGCCGATGACCATTGCCTGAGCAAACTCGAGCAGACTGGCGGCCTAGCGCGCAGACTCAGATGCAGGAACTCAGCCCCGACTGGGCGACCACTCGCTGAGTTCCCTTACTGGCGGAGTGGAAAGACTCTCATTTTGCCGGCTTTAAAGGTTGATCCGAACGACAGACAGACACTAACTGCCTAACAAATGCGGACGAGAGACAGACTAACAAGCTGGGTACGAGAGACTGACCCAGACTGACCGACTGGCGAGCTCATAGCGCCCCTTAAATGCACGTGAACAGCCAACTTTTCCCCTTTCCCACCAGAGGGAGACACCAAAGCTGCGATTGCCACAGCGGCGCCACCGCCAGAAACGGAGGGCGACTGCTTCACACTACGCGCTGCGGCGCGCTCTTCAAAACAGCAAATTTACCACGGCTCACGAATCTAATTTTATTTCTTGCATTCTGGCACAGTGAGAAATCCTGGATAAGCGTCGTATTTTTTCCGTTTACTTATGGATTCCTCGTCTGAGATAGCCTGATAGTGCCCAGTGGGCGAAATTAATTAATTATTCAGTATTTATTTGTTCTTATAACCAAAGAAACGGTACTTTTCAGTCCGCATTTAAACTACTGGTTATTTTAGTCAAGTTCACTATTCATACAGTCATTTCTCACGCACAGCAGCCAGAAATGTGTCCAAATCCGACCCGAATTAAACAACCTTTCCACAATCATTAATTCCACCACTAACATGAGTTATTACATTCGGTCCTTCCGGTGGATTCCAAAAAAGATATTGCTCGCCAGAAATGCTCAGTGGCTGAATACTGAAACATGCCACGCAGATACAACGAAGACCAAATTTTCAGACGCGAATACCATTCGAACAATACAGTTCTAAAACTTCCAAACTTCACAAAACTGTCCACAACTACATCAGCGCTAATCACGACACGCATCAGACGCGAGGAAGTCAGTATCCCTTAATCTTACACATTATTTTGACTCGCACTAGTAACATGACCGTCCGCGTTCGAAGATAGCGAGAGACTGCCCTGTTGTGGCCTCACACCCAGTGTAACTATCAGGTATCGAGCGGGAACCGTCTCTGTCCTGATTGGCTAACCACACTCGTTGCCAATCGGAATGCTTGCTCATGATCATACTCGAGCCAAAACTGGCCTGCACCAACCGTTACACACAGTTGCCTCTACGTCATTATGATATACAAATATTAAAGTAATGTTTAATAAACGAAAATGAAAAGGCAATAAATCTGGAAATACCCTTTACAAACAGATTATACTTCAGCTGACTTTCTGGCTGCTCTGTTACAATAGCAATCACACCTAGACATACATGACCAAAGTGGGTAAATTCCCTATGAACATTTTCTCACGACAGGCTTGCGTAACTTTTGTAGGTTACTTAAGACGGTATATAATGCAACATTAAAGTTTGACAAATGTCCCATGTACACAGTCTAATTCACTCACATATACTCCCACAATAATCTTCGACACCAATAATAATTTTGCCTGATTTTTATATTGCGAAAACGAAAAATAATTAAGATTTTAATATGAAAATCTCAATTAATTCTGCACTCTGTGAGATCTGTTTATGTTTTTAGACAATATCAAAAGATGAACTATTATATTTCCTAACTGAATTTAGTTTCCTAAGTATCGGTTTTTGTCTTTTTCAGCAATTTCTTCTATCTCTGAAACTATGGTAGTTATAAAGCTCAAATTTGAATAGAATCTTCTCCTGGATGTCAAAAGGAAGTTTACCGAGTTAGAAAATGATTGAATAAAATTTAATATCATTTATTTGGGTTCTTATTGGTAGTGAATGTACGCGTCTAGTAAGAGACATTGGATAGCCGGCCGGTAGTGATAGATGCGCGTGTGTCTCTCAGTTAGGCCGGCAGATATCAGCCTCCGAAGTTACATGCAGCTAGGTGTCGTAAAACAAACGTTCGCTCGGAACAAAGTTGCGCCGCTACAGGGTGGGGCAATTTTCGTTTGGTGTGCTACTGTAGCAAATGATAGGGGTTACAGTTTGTTCCAGGGCTGCAGACTAGTACCTTCAAACAAATGCGCTGTGAAACTGAAACATTGCACCAACTCGTGTTTCCGTCGCGGCCATCCAGTTGAGCCTGCACGGGTCAGCCTCTCACCTCTTGCCGGCGCGCACTAGTGGCGGCTAGTGGGCTGAAGTAGCGCCAGACCGACACCTGCTGGGGAGTTCCAACTCAGCGGTCGGCAGTTCGGAACTACGGAACTCAGTCGCCCACGTCATCTGCATGCCAGCGTCGGAGCCGCCGTCAAGGAGCCACTGACAATTCTGCGGCGCCGTCCGCCTGTGGTACGCAGCAGAAGGGGCTGCACTGCTGGAGCTGCGGCCGGAGACCGCTGTGGATGAGCTTCAGCTTCGGCGCTGCGCCTCGTTGGCGTGCTTGCCTAGATATTGGCATCGGCGGCAAAGGTGTTGGCCACGGTCGCCGGCTGAGTGTCCTGCACAGCAGGCTGCGAGCCCGTCGATGACCTGACGGTCACGGAGGAAACATATGCTTGGCAAGCACAGTGCCGTTCAGCTGTGAGCATTGTGGAAGAAGCGGCTGACGACTACAACTAGGACTGTTGATAATATATCGATATATCGACATTTATCCTAAAAATATTAATATACATCGGCGGTACTCTTTCTCCAGTACATCGATATCAAAATGGCAGTATCGAGAGACGATACTTTTTTCACAATTTTCGGTAAATATTAGAAGTTGTTCTTTTGAAGTTTTAGCGCAACATAATTTTACTTTGACAGTGTTAAAATGGTTCAAACGGCTCTGACGACTATGGGACTTAACATCAGTCCCCTAGAACTTAGAACTACTTAAACCTAACTAACCTAAGGACATCACACACATCCATGTCCGAGGCAGGATTCGAACCTGCGACCGTAGTGGTCGCGCGGTTCCAGACTGAAGCGCCTAGAACCGCTCGGCCACCCCAACCGGCTCTTTCACGGTGTGAAGGAGTCTTATTACTTTTTGAGCTTTCATCACGTCCAGTATCTCTTCGACTATGTGAGTAAGCAGACGTGGAAGAAAAGAAAAAGTCCGACTGCACTGGCGTGGGGTTGCTGAAAATGATGAACAAAAGTGGAAATGACAAGATCGTTGTGTGCGGTGGCCGGAGACGTGTGAGGAGAAACGCTGACGTAAACTACGCTCGGCGCTACAAACAGAAACTGCAATGTTTAACTTGACCACGTAATTTTGACACTATAACTGCTAGCTAGCTGTCGTCGGCAGAAATGAAAATACACGGGAGTCTACATGAAGTGTTCTGTACAAATCCGATATACGACTAAACCGAACGACGAACCCACAGAAAACTTTTTTTTTGTGCCACTTACATGCAGTTACTATTGTCAGAAAAGCGGTTATCGCCAAGCGTGAACGTGTTTTGTTTTCCTTTCAGTACTTGCACCAATGTGGTAGGCAGGCTGCTAGCTTGTTGGTGTAGCTGAATATCTAATAAAAGGCCAGTACTTAAATACGCAACTCTAAAACCGTCAGTATGTTTACAATGTGCAACCGATATTTTATAGGCAGGTACGTCGATGTTTTTTCCGCCGATATATAGAACTTATCGTCGATATTCCGTGTGCCGATAATGATATTTTTTTAAATATAGATATTTTTAAAAATATCGAGAAATCTAACCACTGAAGTGCGGTAGTGGACAGAATCTTCGATCCGGCACCGACAAGAAGTCGGCCGCTAGTAGGGAGGGGGGAAGGACATGGGGAGATTCTGGTTATGGCGATACAGTGCGGAGAATGACACCACGTGTACTTTTGTGTGCGCCAAACTTGCATTTGGCCGGCACTTGTAGAGAGCTGGCACCGATCAAATCACTGGGCGGAGATGTGCAGAGGGATCGGTGAAGACAGTCCGACATTATTTGTTGTTGCTGCGAAGCATGGCGAGGAGTGTAATAGTGCCACAACCGTATTTACGTGGCCTTGTTGTTGCTGTCTACGTTTTCCATTTTTGTGCTGAGTTTGGGAAAACGCGAGTTCGTTGCGTGATGACTCGGTGATAGCGACAAGTCATTGTACCTTTTGCTTGTTAATGCATTTTCCTTGTTGATTCTGTAGTATATATTTAAGCCTTGTACAGCCTTGTCGATGTACACGTATCGGTTCCTGTCCGCTGTCGAGGCCTGGCGCAAAGATATTCATTGACTACTTTGGGTGAGGGGCCGCGCACCTCGTCCGTGGAAAAGAGATTAAGGAGTGCACATGCAGAACGCAGGGACGTGTGGGAGGCCTTCGATCTCATCGAAGCGTAAGCTAGCGTTTTTCCTACTTTGGCCGTCACCTGCAGTGTCCACACCCGATACGGCCATCTGACTCTTGAACCGACCGCAGACCTCAGCGTACACTAGAGAGGTAGACAGGGGGAAGGGGGGGGGGGGCTTCGGGTCATCCGGCTACTGTGTCGGCCTGCTGGTCGTGGCATGATGTGCTGACGCCGCGCTGTTCAGAAGCTGTGCTTCTAACCTTTCCTCCCACATTTAATCAACGGTTAAAATTCACCTGATTCCACACAGAAATACAGGGTGATTCAAAAAGAATACCACAACTTTAAGAATTTAAAACTCTGCAACGACAAAAGGTAGAGCTAAGCACTATCTGTCGGCGAATTAAGGGAGCTATAAAGTTTCATTTAGTTGTACATTTGTTCGCTTGAGGCGCTGTTGACTAGGCGTCAGCGTCAGTTGATGCTAAGATGGCGACCGCTCAACAGAAAGCTTTTTGTGTTATTGAGTACGGCAGAAGTGAATCGACGACAGTTGTTCAGCGTGCATTTCGAACGAAGTATGGTGTTAAACCTCCTGATAGGTGGTGTATTAAACGTTGGTATAAACAGTTTACAGAGAATGGGTGTTTGTGCAAAGGGAAAAGTTCTGGACGGCCGAGAACGAGTGATGAAAATGTAGCACGCATCCAGCAAGCATTTGTTCGCAGCCCAGGAAAATCGACTCGCAGAGCTAGCAGAGAGCTGCAAATTCCACAATCAACTGTATGGAGAGGCCTACGAAAAAGGGTAGTTATGAAACCTTATCGTCTGAAATTGGTTCAAGCACTGTCTGCAGCTGATAAGATTAAAAGAATCGATTTCTGTGATTTTATCCTTGCTCAAATGGAAACAGATGAATCTTTCGTTTCAAAGATTGTGTTTAGTGATGAAGCAACTTTCCACACTAACGGGAAAGTCAACCGTCACAATGTCTGTATATGGGGCACTGAGAATCCGCGGGAAACAACTCAGTATGAACGTGACTCGCCTAAGGTGAACGTTTTCTGTGGCATTTCAGCCAATAAAGTTTTTGGTCCCTTTTTCTTCGAAGGTGCTACTGTAACTGGACTACAGTATCTGGAGATGTTAGAGAATTGGCTGTTCCCTCAGCTCGAACAAGAAGCACAACAATTCATATTTCAGCAGGATGGAGCGCCACCACATTGGCACTTACCTGTCCGTAACTACCTGAACGTCAACTACCCGAGGCGATGGATCGGCCGCCAGGCAGCCCGTGACAGAGCACTTCATCACTGGCCTCCAAGAAGCCCTGATCTTACCCCCTGCGATTTTTTCTTATGGGGGTATGTTAAGGACATTGTGTTTCGGTCACCTCTCCCAGCCACCATTGATGATTTGAAACGAGAAATAACAGCAGCTATCCAAACTGTTACGCCTGATATGCTACAGAGAGTGTGGAACGAGTTGGAGTATCGGGTTGATATTGCTCGAATGTCTGGAGGGGGCCATATTGAACATCTCTGAACTAGTTTTTGAGTGAAAAGAAAACCTTTTTAAATACTCTTTGTAATGATGTATAACAGAAGGTTATATTATGTTTCTTTCATTAAATACACATTTTTTAAGTTGTGGTATTCTTTTTGAATCACCCTGTATATTTTCCTACAGCTCAACCAAATTGTGTTTTACTTGCACTAATGTTATGCAAACTACTTTACCTTGGATTTAATTCTAGTAGCGACGAAAAGGTGCTTTGTTGGAAGCGTTAATCCAGCCTGTGAGCTCTGCTTAACATTAATCTGTAAAACTCTTTCCCAAGCTGTTTTCTGGATGTCAAAAACAGAAGTAATTTTTCTGTAACTGTCCTAATTCAAGATCTTTTCCTTGTTACCAGCTTATCGCCATTTTGAGAAGTCGCCCGTACGTTACTGTATACTCTAGAGATTATTTAGTGCAACCTGTCGGACCACTGGCGTCTGGGATCAACGGCAGCCCAATGTTATGAGTGAAACCCACCACGCCCCCCTTTACGGAACAAGCATCGTGCTCTGTGTCAGCACGTATTGGTAAAAGTTATTGGCTGTATGCACGTTCCACCCAGTTGTACTTACTGGGGCTGCAGTTGCCTTGTAAGCTCTGTGTTATTATATCTGCTATCCTTAAGACTCGATTTGTATGCCTTTGATAAAGGTTCATCACGTTGCAGTTTTGTGAAAATGAATGCTATGACTTCATTAGTTCTCGTAGGCAGACTCTGTTTTACTCTACGTGTGTAAAGTTTTGTTAAAGACTCTCTACGGGAAACTCATGTTCGATGCTCTCTGAGAAATTAAGTTTACTGAGCCCTGAGAGGTTTTAGAGCCTTAATTGTTAAATCTTCAGTGGGATAGGGCCCTCGCTAAAGTAACGTAAATTATACAAGTAGTTGAAGCTCTCTGTTGCTTTAAGGGCAAAAGCCCGCTGAGTGCTTCATTGTTTTTGATAGAAGTTTTTTGTAAACAATTTTTCTCAGTGTGAAGTGGGCCAGCGCCAACGCAAAAGTTACACTAATTGCAGAACAAATTCATTAGTGCTTGAGAGGCAGAAGTCCGTTAGTTCTTTTTTAAATTATTTTGCTCAGATTAAAGGGGCACTATAAATTATAGATGAAAGCTTCAGTTTGTCTAGTAGCAGAAAAACATTCATCTTCCCAATATCATGTTTTTGGGCCGTGGTTCCCCTGTTATGTCTATTCGGTCAAATCTTCACTCCTGTTTTATGTCTAGTTAGTTCTAACGGGCAGAAGCCTCGTACACGTGTAAGTGACTGGACAGAAGTCCTCTGTGTTTTAAAGTTAACTGTGTCATAATTCTCTAGAGATGAAGTGTGTTTAGAACCAAGTACATGCTGTAGTAGCAATGTATGCAAGGTTTGTATTGCAAATTAATTCTGTAAATAAAGGTTCAGTGGCTTACCTCTTAAGGATCTCTGCATCCAAGGAAACTTGTTCCATGGTTAAATCTTCACCAGCACCATATCACATGTAGATTACGTTGTCGTGTTTGTTGCCTGTCTGGGATACGGCGCAGATCATTCTACTGAACCACTTAGGTTGGTACCCTCTTGAAAAGTCGTTTTTGGTCAGAAGCAGTACACTTTTACCTCTGTACTGTATCCTTGTGGCTTATTATTTTTTACAAAGTGTATCAAAAGGTAGGTCCCATGTTACATGATGTGGTGATTGGAAGATGAGTAACATGTGAGCATGTTTTGCTAATAAAAGTGTGTTCGAAGACGCTTCGTGTGCGTGCCTGTGAAATGTGGACGAGGACGTAGGCAGTCTGAATCAAGCAATCTAGGCGAGGAATAAATTAGAGAATGTAAACTGTAATCACTCTGAGCTGTTGACGTGCTAGGGCCTCTGAAAGTGCACTGCAAGTAAATAAACGAGCACAGAGAAGCATGACTGTGACGTAGGACAATTTACCTGTGGTACTGCTGCATTTGTTACATGACACACACAGCACTCCACAGTCTTACGTAGATGGCAATGTGCAATAGTGTCTTGTGTTCCATTGTTCAATAATGGACATTCAGGGTGACAATTATTGAACTACATGAAAGAAACGTAAATTAGTTACAAACTACTGCGTGCACACAATTTATTCAACATGTAAATGTCACTACAGGTATCCGGATTTATGTTATGACACGTTCGATATGTCTGTCATCAACGGCGATGATGTGGCGCAGACGAATAAAGAAATTCTGCATGACCCGCTGAAGTGTCGAAACATCGATGCTGTCACCTGAATGGCTGTTTTCAGCTCCGCAATGGTTTGGGGTTATTGTTGTACACCTTGTCTTTAATAAAGCCCCACAAAAAGGAGTCGCATGTGTTCAGTTCTGGAGAATATGGTGACCAATCGAGGCCCGTGCCAGAGGCCTCTGGGAGCCCCAGAGCCAGAATGCGGTCTCCAAAGTCCTCCTCCAAAAACTCTCCTGCTTCAATGGGGTCGAGCTCCGTGTTGCATGAACCGTATCTTGTCGAAATCAAGGTCACTTTGCATAATGGGGAAGAAACCATCTTCCAAAACCTGCACGTACCGTTCGGTAGTCACCATCCATCAAGGAATGTGGCACCGATTATTCTGTGGCTGGACACTGCACACCACACAGTCACCCGTTGAGGCTGAAGAGACTTCTCAATCCTGAAATGCGGATTCTCAGACCCCCAAATGCGTTAATTTTGTTTATTGACGAACCCTTCCAATTGAAAGTGGGCTTCGCTGCTAAACCAAGCCATACTAATTCCCATCGTGCCTCGAGGCCAACAGTGCAGTCTGAACGTCCTAACTCAAATCCTTCAGCACTTATGACGATTTTTGTGTCACATAGTTCGATAACTATGAGCCTGTAGTTTTAAGTCACTCGTGTGGATATTGTAAAACGGAAACGAAACATGCAGAGTACACCAACACGCTTCTCGTGTACGGAGAAACGCGAAGGAATGCAAGGGAGGATTGCCGGCTCTATCGAGAACGTGCGTCACCCAGCCCACGCCATGTTTACAAGACTTGATAGGCGTTTACAGAAACAGGTAGCTTGCGTGCTACACTGGGGGTCCGCATACACACTCCTCACACCAGAGTTTGAAGAAGCTGTAAGTCAGCGTTTTGCGAAGCACCCATCAACAAGCACCGGAGATGTAGTACACACATACGAATCACAAGGCAGTGTGGCAGGTTCTGCACTGTGAGCATCCTCGTGCCTAGACGTGACGACTCAAGACTACGTTCCAAGTCATTTCAACTTCTGCCGATGGCTGCTCGAACAAAATAGTCAGGATTCTCACTTCCTACGAAGCACTGGGTATTCTGAGGAGAGCACGTTTAGCAGTAACGGAACGTTCGTCGCCAGAAACAGCCGTGCCGTGATGGAAGAAAATCCTCACAGTCTAAACATCCGAACCACCAAAGACATTTTTCTGTCAACAGCTGTGCAGATCTCAATGATGACCATGCTACAGGACAGAACCTAACTACGGAGAGTGTTGAGCCCCTAATTACCCTATGTTTCTGAGGTGGGTCACACCCGAGTTTTTGGACGAACCACCTTTTGCGCATCCATCGTGCCACTTCGGTGCAGCAGGATGGAACTGCAGCACTCGTAGACAGTGTGGTGTGTCGCCACTCGATTGGTGACAAATGGAATGGACATGGAGGCCCAATAGGGTAGCCGTCTAGCTCAGCTGATCTGAAACCACTCAGTTATTACTTCTGAGGGTCCATGAAACCCCTTGTATGTGGGAGACTCGTAGCGTGACCAAGAGCACTTGTGGCACGAATACGAGTCGCAGGTACGGCCAACCGTGATTGCCAGGGATTTCTAAGTCTTCTGTAAGACATTATCACGCGACACACAAATTGTATGCAAATTGGTGGTGATCATATTGAGCATCTACTGCAAGTGAATTAAACTGGTGTTTATTGACAGTAATGTAAATTGCCTCCTGCACTTATTGCCTAACTTGTGTGGTGCAAACTGCCTAGGTCCTTCTCCACATTCCAGAGATGCTAGCGGGTAAAGGAAGCGTTTTCGAAAATAGTTATATTAACACAATATGCTCACATGGTACAAGTCTACCTATCACCATGTCTTATAACCTTTTGATGCACTGTAGTATCGTTTCCAATCTTTTAGAACAGATCATTTTATTACTGCGCGACAAATAATGGTTTTCTTTCGTTTCATTGGTCATCTGAAGTTAATAACTGCAAGATGCTGAGCGCAAGTGTTTGCTGAATTTGTAAGCACTCTAGTATCGCCAACTGTTATTTAATAAAGTTACGCTAGCTTAGATCTCAAGCAGACGGCAGTCCAACTGAAAGTATCTAACTAAAATTGTTTCCTTTTTAAATTTTTAATGTATCAATGATAAGAGTGTTCCATCATATTAACAGAATCTTCCGTCGGTTCTTGGTAGAACAACATTATAATAAATGAAAACCACCAGTTTGCTTTTGTTCTACAATAATACCTTTATTGTAAACCGGTTTTCGGCTTACAAGGCCATCTTCAGACATGTATGTAGAACAAAAGCAAACTGGTGCTTTTCATTTATTAGAGTCTTCCATATTAATTATTCAACAAACCTGCATCCGACTGCATCTGCGAACTTGTTTCTTGAACTCTTCCATTTTGCCAGTAATGAAACACGTATTTGACTCAGCATTCAAGTTTAAGAGAATATTGCCGTTTGTGCAATGGCATTAAGATGGTACTGAAAAATTAACTTTTGGCCCTGACGTTTACTTAATGAAATTATATCTTGCCTTGAATAATGCCAGTTGTGCAATGGCATAAAATTTGTTATTTGAAATAACTTAGCTCTGATAACGTTAGTTATACCAAAATCGATTTTAAACCATGAACTGCACATATATATTCCACAGAGGCCTCATTTTCTTTACGTTCCTTCATTGGTAGGTAACTTACTTTACTACTCATTTTGATATTTAATACAAGCAGAGGATGTGGATTATGATTCAGGCTGTTAAATTGAAGCACAATGTTGATCTCAATATATATATATATATATATATTGTTAAAATTTTAAGTCTTACACAAAACCTACCATTTCCAACATTTTTGTATCACGAATCACTCTTACAAAATATTTTACAAAACGCTTATACTGCGTCAAACCTTGGACATACAAATCCTAACTCTGAACATTATCTAACAAAAACCATTTTTGAAATCATTATATATCTCCTCTCATTTTCGTTCTAAAGTTTGCACAGTGTAACTGCGCAGCGAGCGTGCGTCCTACCTTAAAGCTGTCACCACATGTCTGCTTCTTCCGGGCACCTAGCTGCGACTCCCGAGTTTTTTACTGCACGCGACGGCTCTCTTAACCATCAAAGATCCTCGAACTCAAAGATGTTATACTCATTCCACCTTGCTTGTTGGCAACTACCGATTTTATTTTCTGTATCTACCCTGATCAGACCTTAGCACATACCTTCCACAACCCAGATCTGCGCAATACAAACAAAAAACCATTACCTAATTTTATTTTTTAACTGTTTTTGATTACTTCTTATGATGGATGACTGATTAGATGTGACTCATTAGCTCTATAGGGAAAAGAAACTACGCTCTCTGTGCTATATCACAGCTGAAGCAAAAGAAGTTGTTCTTATCGCGAATATCCCACCGAGCACCAAGTCCCAAACAACTGGAAGGAGCGCAGGTGGCTCCTGTGGTGGTGGTGGTTAGTGTTTAACGTCCCGTCGACAACGAGGTCATTAGAGACGGTTAGGGAAGGATTGGGAAGGAAATCGGCCGTGCCCTTTCAAAGGAACCATCTCGGCATTCGCCTGAAACGATTTAGGGAAATCACGGAAAACCTAAATCAGGATGGTCGGAGACGGGATTGAACCGTCGTCCTCCCGAATGCGAGTCCAGTGTGCTAACCACTGCGCCACCTCGCTCGGTTGGCTCCTGTGTAAAAGAAGTGAACGGACCCGTAAAATTACAGACCAGTATCCTTAATGTTGTTTTTCTGCAGAACACCTGAACGTATTCCGAGATCGAATACGATAAATTTCCTGGAGACCGAAAAGCTTTTGTACCCGAATCAGCATGGTTTTAGAAAGCAGCTCTCCTGCGAAACTCAGCTCACCCTTTCCTCACATGATATACTGCGAAACATGGATGAAGGGCAACAGGCAGATCCCGTATTTCTAGACTTTCGAAAAGCGTTTGACACCGTGTCGTATTGCAGGCTGTTAAAGGAGATAACGAGCTTGTGGAGTAGGTTCACAGATATGTGAGTGGCTCGAGGACTTCTTAAGTAACATAACACAGTATGTAGTCGCCGATGGCGAGTGCTCATCACAGATTAGGGTATCGTCAGGAGTGTACCAGGGAAGTGTATAGAACCTCTGTTATTCTCTCTATACATAAGTGGTTTGGCAGGCAGGGTGTGCGGGAATCTGCGGTTGTTTGCTGATGATGCTGTGGTGTCGAAGTCGAGTGACTGTAGCAGGATGCAAGATCACTTAGACAAAATTTTTAGTAGGTGTGATGCAGGGCAGCTAGCTGTAAATGTAGGGAAAAGGAAATTTACGCAGATGAGCAAGAAAAAGAACGCCGCAATGTTCGGATACAGTATCAGTAGTGTTCTGCTTGACACAGTCATGTCGTTCAAGTGTCTGGGCGTAACGTTGCAAAGCTGTATGGAATGGAACGAGCATCTGAGGATTGTGGTTGCGATGACGAAAGGTCGACTTGGGTTTATTGGAGAATTTCACCTGTAGAGGACACTAGTCCAACCTACTCTTGAGCACTGCTAGAGTGTTTTGCGTCCGCACCAGGTCGGATTAAAGGAAGAGATCAAAGAAATTCAGAGGCGAGTTGCTAGATATGTTACCTCTAGGTTCGAATAACAGACAAGGATTACGGAAATGCTTCGGGAACTCAAATGGGAATCCCTGAAGCGAATACGACAATTTTTCGCGTACCAATACTGAGAAAATTTAGAGGATCTGCATTTTAAGCTAATTGCAGAACCATTACATTACGGGACTGATCGATAAGAGGATGCGGAACATGAAAGGGCTAATGAACATAGGTCCGGAAATGCATGGTTTCCATGCCAAAGACCATTTATTCAGTCTTTCTTACAGGACTGCGGTCTAATACACGCTGTACCATGCAGCCACAGTTATAGTATGCATGGTTTCCTCCTAGAGCGCGGTACTGTTCCTCGTACTTCATGCCCTAGCGCCCTCTTCTGCCATAGTAATTGGTAATGTTGTGACCGATTCACTTCTCTTGCTGACTCACCTTGTAGTGGATGTGATGCAGCACTGTACGCAATGGTTCCATATTCAGATCGAGAGTTTGCCGACGTGTGTTTACTTACGGAAAGGCAAACGGCAACGGGCGGAGGGCAGCAAGGTTGTATCAGGAGACTCATCCCCACCGACATCAACCACAGCAGTCAATGTTTGCAGCAGTGTTTCTCCGTCTGTCTGAGACAGGGTCGTTTCAGGAAACAGGATAGCATAAAGGACATAACAGAAATGTTCGGACACCAGACTTGGAGGAAAATTTGATTAACACTGTGAAGAAGGCGACCACCGTGTCAGTACGAGGCAGCTGGCCCGCCAGTACAGGGTAAGCCAGACGGCCGTGTGCAACGTTCACCTTGGCAGTTGTTACTACCCTTATCACTTACAGCGTGTGCAGGCTTTACTAGCGACAGAATTTACACATCGGAATAACTTTTGTCACTGGTTTCTTCAGAAGGCAACCAAGATTCCGGAATTTGTGTCATCCATCCTATTCGCAGATGAGGCCACCTTTTCACGGATTGTTACCTTCATCTTTCATAACAGTTGTAAGTAGGCTGTTTCTGTTTTCTTACTGGCAACGTTACGAAGCGCTCTGTATGAAAATCACTGGCTGTGCTGTGTGCAGTCTAGTAGGCTGTTTATGTTTTCTTATTGGCAACGTTACGTAGCGCTCTGTATGAAACTCACTGGCTGTGCTGTGTGCAGTCTGTGGCTAGTTTGCATTGTTGTCTGCCATTGTAGTGTTGGTCAGCGGCAGTTGGCTGTTAACAGCGCGTAGCGTTGCGCAGTTGAAGGTGAGCCGCCAGCAGTGGTGGATGTGGGGAGAGAGAGAGAGTACGCGAAAGAACTTGCCCCCCTTCTAACAGCCGTGTACCGCAAGTCGCTAGAGGAACGGAAGGTTCCAAATGATTGGAAAAGAGCACAGGTAGTCCCAGTCTTCAAGACCGGTCGTCGAGCAGATGCGCAAAACTATAGACCTATATCTCTGACGTCGATCTGTTGTAGAATTTTAGAACATGTATTTTGCTCGAGTATCATGTCGTTTTTGGAAACCCAGAATCTACTCTGTAGGAATCAGCATGGATTCCGGAAACAGCGATCGTGTGAGACCCAACTCGCTTTATTTGTTTGTGAGACCCAGAAAATATTAGATACATGCTCCCAGGTAGATGCTATTTTTCTTTACTTCCGGAAGGCGTTCGATACAGTTCCGCACTATCGCCTGATAAACAAAGTAAGAGCCTACGGATATCAGACCAGCTGTGTGGCTTGACTGAAGAGTTTTTAGCAAACAGAACACAGCATGTTGTTCTCAATGGAGAGACGTCTACAGACGTTAAAGTAACCTCTGGAGTGCCACAGGGGAGTGTTATGGGACCATTCCTTTACACAATATATATAAATGACCTAGTAGATAGTGTGGGAATTTCCATGCGGCTTTTCGCGGATGATGCTGTAGTATTCAGAGAAGTTGCAGCATTAGAAAATTGTAGCGAAATGCAGGAAGATCAGCAGCGAATAGGCACTTGGTGCAGGGAGTGGCAACTGACCCTTAACATAGGCAAATGTAACGTATTGCGAATACATAAAAGAAGGAGCCTTTATTGTATGATTATATGATAGCGGAACAAACACTGGTAGCAGTTACTTCTGTAAAATATCTGGGAGTATGCGTACGGATCGATTTGAAGTGGAATGATCATATAAAATTAATTGTTGGTAAGGCAGGTACCAGGTTGATATTCATTGGCAGAGTCCTTAGAAAATGTAGTCCACCAACAAAGGAGGTGGCTTACAAAACACTCGTTCGACGTATACTTGAATATTGCTCATCAGTGTGGGATCCGTACCAGATCGGGTAGACGGAGGAGATAGAGTAGATCCAAAGAAAAGCGGCGCGTTTCGTCAGAGGGTTATTTGGTAAGCGTGATAGCGTTACGGAGATGTTTAGCAAACAGAAGTGGCAGACTCTGCAAGAGAGGCGCTCTGCATCGCGGTGTAGCTTGCTGTCCTGGTTTCGAGAGGGTGCGTTTCTGGATGAGGTATCGAATATATTGCTTCCACCTACTTATACCTCCCGAGGAGATCACGAATGTAAAATTAGATAGATTCGACCGCGCACGGAGGCTTTCAGACAGTCGTTCTTCCCGCGAACCATACGCGACTGGACCCGGAAAGGGAGGTAATGACAGTGGCACGTAAAGTGCCCTCCGCCACACACCGTTGGGTGGCTTGCGGAACATAAGTGTAGATGGCGGAGTTTTGAAATTCGTAAGACTGGATGTCATGAACTGCTATATATATTATGACTATTAAGGTAAATACATCATTTGTTCTCTATCTAATTCTTTCATTTGCTACGCCTATCAGTAGTTAGTGCCTTCAGTAGCTAGAATCTTTTATTTAGCTGGCAGTAGTGGCGCTCGCTGTATTGCAGTAGTTCCAGTAACGAAGATTTTTATGAGGTAAGTGATTTGTGAAAGGTATAGGTTAATGTTAGTCAGGGCCATTCTTTTGTAGGGATTATTGAAAGTCAGATTGCGTTGCGCTAAAAATATTGTGTGTCAGTTTAAGCCCAGTCACGTATAGGGATTATTGAAAGTCAGATTGCGTTGCGCTAAAAATATTGTGTGTCAGTTTAAGGACAGTCATGTATAATTTTTTCAAGGGGGACGTTTCACAATCATCTGTAGGATAGTTTGCAGAACCCTCTTGGTATGGTGACGGCGAATTTTCAGCATCGGCGCTGCCGAAATGTGTAGGCCGTGACAATTTGCGACGGTATTTCGTGACCAGTCTTCCCTCCACGGCCCATAACAGGTCGGAACTATCGGCGTTTTTTGCTCGTGGCTTGGTCTTCCCTGATGGGAGAAGTGCCACTGATGATTCGGAGGGCTGTGTGGCTGTTATACGATAGTGCTCCAGCCCAATTCGCAGTTAGCGATCGGACGCATCTCAGTCATGTCTTCCCTGGTCGATGGATCGGAGGAGGGGTCCAGCTGTGTGGCCTGCTCGTTCACCGGACCTTTATCGGTGCGATTTCTGGTTATGGACCGCCTTAAAAGTATCGTGTGTGCAGCGCCTAGTTCAGAGATGGAGACAATGGAACATGGTACTCATGCTGGCTTTGACACGGTTCGGAAGCAGCCTGGCTGATGTGAACGTGTGAGACAGAACACGCTACGGCTCGTACATGCATGTGCTGAGGTACATGTAAACCATTTTCAACGCGTAGTATAACTCTGGCTGCAGGGTTAAGCGCATATTAGACCGCAGATTCTCTAACAATGTATGACTGAATAAATGGACTCTAGCATGGAAACCACGCATTTCGGGACGTAAGTTCACGGTACTTTTATGTTCCGTACACTCTCGTCGATGAATCCCTTTAGTCTGCACACGTGTAAAACGTCACCACACTGAACAGCCAAACAAACTGGTACACCTGCCTTAGCCGGCCGCGGTGGTCCAGCGGTTCAGGCGCTCAGTCCGGAACCGCGGGACTGCTACGGTCGCAGGTTCGAATCCTGCCTCGGGCATGGATGTGTGTGATGTCCTTAGGTTAGTTAGGTTTAAGTAGTTCTCAGTTCTAGGGGACTGATGACCACAGATGTTAAGTCCCATAGTGCTCAGAGCCATTTTTGAACACCTGCCTTATATCGTGTAGGGGACCCAGGAGCACGCAGAATTGCAGCAATACGACGTGGCATGCACTCGACTGATGTCTGAAGTAGTGCTGGAGGGAACTGACACCATGAATCCCGCAGGGCTGTCCATAAATCCGTAAGACTACGAAGGGGTGGACATCTCCTCTGAACAGCACGTTCCAAGCCATCCCAATTATGCTCAATAATGTTGATACCCGGGGGGTTTGGTGACCAGCGGAAGTGTTTAAGCTCAGAAGCGTACCTATGGAGGCACTCTGTAGCAATTCTGGACGTGTGGGATGCTGCATTGTCCTGCTAGAATTGCCCAAGTCCGTCGGAACTCACAATGGACAAGACCTGACACAGGTGATCAGACAGCATCATTACGTACGTGTCACCTGCCAGAGTCGTATCTAGACGTATCACGGGTCCCATGTGACTCCAACTGCACACTCCCCACACTATTACAGAGCCTCCACCAGCTTCAGCAGTTCCCTAGTGACACGCAGGTTCCATGGATTCATGAGGTTGTCTCCAAACTCGTACACAACCATCAACTCGATACAATTTAAAACGAGACTCATCCGTCCAGGGAACATGTTTCCAGTCATCAACATTCCACTGTGGGTGTTGACGGGGCCAGGCGAGGTGTAAAGTTTTCTGTCGTGCAGTCATCAAGTGTACACTATTGGTTCTTCGGCTCCGAAACCCCATATCGATGATGTTTCATTGAATGGTTCGCACGCTGACACTTGTTGGTGGCCCAGCATTGAAATCTGCAGCAATTTGCGGAAGGGCTGCTCTTCTGGCACGTCGAGAGATTCTCTTCAGTCGTTTATCCCGTTCTTTCAGGACCTTTTTCCCGCCGCAGCGATGTCGGATTCCTGGCACTCATGGTACAAACGTGAAATGCTCGTACTGGAAAATCCCCACTTCGTCGCTGCCCAGAGATGCAGTGCCCCACCGCTCGGGCACCGACTGTAACACCGCGTTCAAACTCACTTAAATCTTGATAACCTACCATTGTAGCAGCAGTAACCGATCTAATAACTGCACCAGACGTCGATTGTCTTTTATAGGCGCTGCCGATCGCAGCACCATTCTCTGCCTGTGTGTGAGACAAAAGTTGAATGGGACAACGGGGCCCATAATATGACGGTGGTTTTTTGTTGCTAGGTGGGATCGCTGAAAAGTGTGTTTTTTTTTAATAGGATGCTATACTTTTGGTTCTTACTTTTTGATAGCGGCTTTCGAGCGGAATCCAATGATGCGTAACAGTAATGTCTTCAAAGGTTAACGATGCTCACAAAGATGGCATCAAAGTCCATTTACAGAAGATGTTCGAAGTGATAACGATTAGTATCAATGCATTGCTGCTGTCTCCTTATCATGGATTGAGCAGCATTCCTTATCACTTCGGCACTTATCGAAGCACATGCTCTGACAATTCTCTCTTGCATATCTTCAGGTGTAGTTGGTACGTTTTTATAAACAATGTCATTTACGAATCCCTAGAAGCAAAATCCAGTGGCATCAAGTCTGGCGAACGAGCCCGTCACGACACATCTCCGCGTCCAATCCAACAATTTGGGAATTGTCTCTGCAAACTCATTTCTAGCTATCAGCGAAAAATGTGCCGGACACCCATCGTGTTCCTACCACATTCTGTTCCTTCATCCTAAAGGTATTTCTTCCAATAACAGACCTAATGTTTCTTGCAGTAATATGGTGTAGTTCCTGCCAGTAAGATTTTCTTCGATGAAATGCGGGACAATAATTCTGTCTTCCAGAATCCCACACCATACATTCACTGACCACGGTTTTTGGTGTGCGACTTGCCGCTGTCAACAAAGATCTTCAGTTGCCCAATAATGCGTGTTATCCAAAATAACATTTGCATGGTTCGTGAATGTAACGTCAACAGTAAACAAAATCAAATTAATAAATGTGTCATCCCTCTGAATCTGAAGTTGAGCCCATCGGCAGAATTCAATGTGACGCATACAATCTGTACCAGTTGATTCTTGGTGCAGACTGATATGGTAAGGATGATATTTACGGCGATGCAGAACACGAACAACAGTAGTCTGGTTCATGCCGGATTCCCTTGCGATTTGGTGCGAACTAACACAATGGTATCGAACCACAGTGGCAAGAGTACCAACTTCCGTTTCGTTGTTAGTAATTTTCCTTTGCCGAATATGTTTCCGATGCGTTAAAGTTCAAGTTGTTCTCCGTTTATCATACACATATTTAAATGTACGACGTGTAGGGTAAGTACATTCAGGATATCTTTCAGCGTATAAGTCTCTAGCTCTCACTGAATTTCGTCGGCATTCTCCATAAATGAGAAACGTATCATCTTGTTCTTCGAAGGAATACGTCATTCACATTCGCTCGATTCGACGTTACTAGTCTCACCGTCCCCATTACTGTTGTTTTGCGAAAAGCCGGCCGTTGTGGCCGAGCGGTTCTAGGCGCTTCAGTCTGGAACCGCGCACCTGTTACGGCAGCAGGTTCGAATCCTGCTTCGGGCATGGATGTGTGTGATGTCCACAGGTTAGTTAGGCTTAAGTAGTTCTAAGTTCTAGGGGACTGATGACCACAGATGTAAAGTCCCATAGTGCTCAGAGCCATTTGAACCATTTGTATTGTGAAACAGTCGAATGGTGTTTACATGTCAATGGCACGTTGGATGGATATGCCGTTTTCGGCGAATGTTTTCTATTTGCTCGATATACGAGAGAGAATTGTCAGAGCATGTGCTTCGATAAGTGCCGAAGTGATAAGCAATACCACTCAATTCACGATAAGAAGATCGGAGCATTGCATTGAGACCAGTGGTCATCACTTCGAACGCCTTCTGTAAATGGACGTTGATGCCACGTTTTTTACCTTCGTTGACCTTCAAAGACGGTACTGTTACACATCATTGAATTCATAAAAAAAATGGTTCAAATGGCCCTGAGCACTATGCGAGTTAACTTCTGAGGTCATCAGTCGCCTAGGACTTAGAACTAATTAAACCTAACTAATCTAAGGACATCACACACATCCATGCCCGAGCCAGGATTCGAACCTGCGACCGAAGGGGTTGCGCGGTTCCAGACTGAAGCGCCTAGAACCACACGGCCACTCCGGCCGGCCGTTGGATTCGTCTCAATAGCCGCTATCAGAAAGTAAATACCAAACTATAGCATCCCATTTAAAAAAAAAAAACCTAACGTTCATATATTTGAAGCGACCTGACGTAGCAACAAAAGACTACCATCATATTACGGCCGCCGTTGTCCCAATCAACAACTGTCCCACGAACGATTCAGCTACTTTCAAAGTTATTGTAGGTGGCAATAGTTGGTGACTCACACCGTATATATAGTCGTGTTTCTCTCGCTCTGTTGGCGATTTTGCGAAGGGAACAGGGAAAATGAGTAATAGCCGAGCGGCTCTAGGCGTTACAGTCTGGAACCGTGCGACCGCTACGATCGCAGGTTCGAATCCTGCCTCGGGCATGGATGTGTGTGACGTTCTTAGGTTAGTTAGGTTTAAGTAGTTCTAAGTTCTAGGGGACTGATGACCTCGGAATTTAAGTCCCATAGTGTTCAGAGCCATTTGAACCAAATGAGTAATAGTGGTGTAATGTACCCTCCGCCATGCACCACACGATGGCTTGTGGGGTATGCGTGTAGAAGCGGAAGGTTAGCTCTCCGCAAACTAGTGCTTTGTAAATGCAATTACATTCTCCCGCAGCGCACAGCAGTTCAGCTTCAATTGCGGCGCGGCGGGCTCTGGAGCGCGCCACTGCACCACGGGCGGCGAGCGCCGGCTCCAGCGGCTGCCGGCAGCGGCTATTGGCCGCGGACCTCCTCTGCTGCGAGCGCCGACGTACTGTGGCGGCGGCGGCGGCGGCGGCGGCGCGCGAATAGTTGGCCCGCCGCCGGCTGCGCGCATGCGCCGCCCCCGACCGCAGCCCCCCACCGCCGTGCACCCGCTGCACCGCCGGGGCGCGCAATTTGCCGCGAGGCACGCCGGGAAACTGCTGCGCCCTCTATTCTAAACACAATGATTGCGCGGCTGGGTTATCAAAACAATGCGCCGTGGTCCGCGTTTGCCGCGCCGAGTCGCTGACCCCTGGCGCTCACCTCTCTCTTCATTCCCTAAATTCTGAAACAGAGTGTGGCTCTGAATGGTACTCGTAATTATTAGACGGTCACTGTGTGGGTGAGTGAGTGTGTATGTGCGTGTGTGTGTGTGTGTTCACGGGCAGTCAACCGCGGAGCGGCGAATATTTTGCGGTCGGACGAAAGCGTTTGTGAGTGACTGCGCTAGTGGCTGCGCCACGGTACAGAATGCATAGTCCGCAATACAAACTAGGCGAAATATTCGCCCCTGGAAATGATTTCGTACGGGCGCTTACGGTGACCGCTTCTCGCCGCACTGCTTTGCAAAGCAGAGGGATTTCCGACCCTGGAAATGCCAATAGCTCAGAGCTCCATGGAGACGGATTCATAGTTTGCAGTAAGACAGCGATAGCACTTGTGATGGTACAGAATCCGACAGTTTGAATGCACTGTGTGTCTACTATCAATGGGAATAGCCTACTGTTTTCAGTTCCACGGTTCAAAATGAGTGTCTCTTCAAAAAAAGAAGTGATGTTAGCGACAAATTCAGTCGAATATTAACAGTTCAAAGCAGTCACAGGGCCGGCCCAGGTGGCCGAGCGGTTCTAGGCGCTGCAGTCTGGAACTGTGCTGCCGCGACGGTCGCAGATTCGAATCCTGCCTCGGGCATGGATGTGTGTGATGTCCTTAGGTTAGTTAGCTTTAAGTTAAGTCCCGTAGTGCTCAGAGCCATTTGAGCCAATTTGAGCAGTCGCACGTAACTTGATTTCTCGTGTCGGCTTCCCTCTTTTCCCCTCTCAATTTACAGCTTGAACATTTAGCTGTTTTTCACATGATCACCATTTCTGTCGATACATTTTTGTAGACGCTGTGGCAGTTTTTGCACGCCCATATCATACCAGGTCGCTGCCACGCTGTTAAGATAATTATGAACCTCTTCTTCTACCTCGTCGTCGGAGCTGAAACGCTGGGACCGCAATTATCGCTGACAGGTACTGTGAGACTCTGAAAAATCTCAAACGGGCAATTCAGAACCGGAGAAGTGGAATGTTGAGCAAGGGCGTACACATTCTTCATGACAACGACCGCCCACACATCGCTCGGCAAATCGTTGGTCTCCTGCAACAGTTTCAGTGGAACATAATCACCCACCCTATAGTCCTGAGTTGGCGCCCAGTGACTATCACCTGTTCTCTAGGTTAAAAGAACATTTGGCCGGAAAGCGATTAGGCTCCGACGAAGAGGTGAAAGAAGAGGTTAATAACTTTCTGAACAGTATGGTGGCGACCTGGTATGACATGGGCATACAAAAACTGCCACAGCGTCTACAAAAATGAATCGACAGAAACGGTGTTTATGTCGGAAAATAGCTAAATGTTCAAGCTGTAAACTGATGTAATCCATTGTAGAAATAAACAGGTCTGTGTACTTATAAAAAAAATAGTAGACCTTACTTTTGGGATCACCCTCGTATTTAACGTGAAAGATCTGATGCCAACCAACAACCGTTATTTTTTCGTGGCAAATAACTCTATCGGTGCGAAATTTCGGTTGTTGGGAACTAAAGGTTCATATGCAACGTCATACACATAAAGTCATGTTGTATATTCTTACCTGCAACAGATTTGTTTTCGTTCGAAAGTAACACTAAAATTCGCATAAAATTTGCACACGTATTGTCAAAATTACGTTTTTTAATCTGCAGTTTGTTTGTGGATTTCTGTACTTAGACCTACGCTCAGAAAAATCGGAACTATAACATTTTCCTGTTTCTTGAAAAAACATGATTGCAAACACGAATGTCATTAATCTTTTTGTTATCCAAAGACCAGTGATTCCATGCGTACAGTTGGGACTAAAATGTTTAGTCCGGATTACTAAGCATCTCCTCCGACCTAGTCGCATAATTATAACATCTTATAAGAATTAATAAAGATGACAAAAACTTCTCGGGTTGATAGCCGAGTCAATGCGTTGTTCTCCCGCAACGTTCCAGCAAGTTTCTTACTTGCTAGCTTCGCCCGAAGAGCTGTCAGCCCGACAAGATTTTATCGTCGAGATTAGCCGAGAAAGCCTGCATTCTCATAAAAGAATTTATAAAGTTGTCCCGAGAAATGTCCCCTTGTATAAAACGGTAGTTATTCGTACATAAAACCGCATACTCGTTTTTGATGTAAATTGTAATTTGCGCGATGTTAAACTTGTTGAATGAGAAACAGATGGAAAAGGTTGCAAAAAATAATTTTCTGTGATGTTTATGAACATACCTCACCACAAAACAACTTTGATGTGTCTATTATTACTTTGAGAGATAATCCCCTTCAATAACCTCATTGCCGGCCGGAGTGGCCGTGCGGTTCTAGGCGCTACAGTCTGGAACCGAGCGACCACTACGGTCGCAGGTTCGAATCCTGCCTCGGGCATGGATGTATGTGATGTCCTTAGGTTAGTTAGGTTTACTTAGTTCTAAGTTCTAGGCGACTGATGACCTCAGAAGTTAAGTCGCATAGTGCTCAGAGCCATTTGAACCATTTTGAACAATAACCTCATTATTATGAACTTCGTATTGGTTTTACTGTGTTGTACCCTTCTTCTCTTTCAATTTACATAACACACTTACAAAATATGTTCAGGTACACCAAAGTAGAATGTATCGTTAGCTACTTGTTGTCGGTCGTGATACTAAACTTTTTTCTTTTGAGTACTGTACGATAATTAATGCATTCATAACTGTTGACATATACGCTGCAGTAAAACAGCTAACAATGGGAGCCACTGTACGAGGCCTGTTTAAAAAATTCCGGTAATTTTATCCACAAAATTTTTCTGCTCTTACCTTTTAGGTATTGTGCATATTCTTCTTCGAAATACTCTCCTCCACAATTGATACATCGCCCCCAATGCCGTTTCCACTTCCGGAAACAGTCTTGGTACGCCTCTATCTGGATCGAGCGTATCGCCGTCTGCGAATTTTCTTCTAGCTCGTCTATCGTTGCAACTTTTCGCCCCTTCAACGGTATTTTCAGTTTTGGAAATAAAGGAAGTCCACAGGGGCCAGGTCTGGAATTACGGAGGATGAGACAGCACAGTCATTTTGTTTTTTGTGCAATAGTCACACACCAACACGGGCTAGCGTGAGCGTGCGTTATCGTGATACAAGGGCCATGTATTGTCTCGCCACATTTCAGGCTGCTCTCATATTTTCTCCCAGGCGTCGCAACACGTCCCAATAATACCGTCGATTAACATTTTGTCCCTGCGGCACGAATTAATGATGAACTAATCCATCAAAGTAAAAGAAAACTATCAGTTTGGCTTTGACATTTGACCTGATCTGACTAGCTTTTTTCGATCTTGTAGAAACTTTCTCGGCCCATTGTGGAGACCGAACTTTGGTTTCAACATAATAACCGTAAACTAGGGTGACCAAAAGTCCCGGAAAACCGGGATTGTCCCGGCTTTCATCCCTGTGTTCCGGTGTCCCGAAAATTTGTTTCGGGACGCTCAAAAGTCCGGGAATTCAGTTTTTAAATACATGTCGTGAAACTTTCTCAAATTTTTGGGATTTCACTATATTAAAGGAAATACAACACAAGAAATTAATATACTTTAGCTTATTTGTCTAAAACCTCCATTGTCCCATACTAGTAATCACAGTGTCACTATTGATACACTCAGGCAACAATTTACTTTGAGCGGTACTTTGGCCAACAAATAATAAGTTGTATTATTGTAACAGAACTATGAAACCGTCCGATTGTCGCGCCACTTACTCAAAAACTCATTGTCAGAATAGTGTAGTAGATGATGTTTGTCAGACAAACTGCAATAGTTTTTTCTCATATTAGTGGTATTATTGCTGCAGTACTGTGAAACGAAATGCCGGAAAGTGCCTGCAAGTTCAGTGACTGTTATTCCAAGGAATGGAATTTCATTAAGAAAGATCGTTTTGATTACGAAGCAGTGTGTCCCGTATGTAACTGTATTATTAGTATAAGTCATGGTGGACGTTCTGGCGTAGTTGATCCCATCAGGTCAAAGAAACACCTTAACAGATACAGTGCACTGAGCTGCAGTAAAACTCTACAAAATTATTTTGTGAAACATCGGTCAAGTGAAGAGACGAAAGTTCGAGCAGCCGAACCTACACTAGCCTACCACACGGTAAAACATCACCAAACTTATAGATCTAGTGATTGTACTAATAAGCTTAACAGCATTATGTTTGATGATTCTTCCATTGCCAAAAAGTTTAGTTCAGCAAGAACTAAAGTGTCAGCCTTAGTGAAAGGAGTTATTGCTTCCCAGAGTGTAAAGGAAAGCCTTGAATACATCAAAAAGTCTTCTTTCTACGGGATATCCACTGATGCCAGCAATCATAAGCCACTAAAATATTTCCGTTTGTTGTTCAGTTTTTCAATATTAATCAGGGAATTCAGACCAAACTTTTGAAGGTGAGTTCCCTACCTAGTGAAACATCGGACGAAAGTTCAAGATTTCGTATGAATACTATCCAAATGTTTGAGCTTCATAAAAACAAATGTGTGGCATTTTGTGGAGACAACACCAACACAAACTTTGGTGGTTTAAAAAGACAAGGCAAATGCAACGTATTTACCAAATTAAAGGCAACATTGCATGAAAACATTGAAGGCATAGGGTGCCCTGCACATGTTTTACACAATAACGTGCAGACATCTGCTGACAGTTTAAGCTGTGATGTTGAAACTATCGTCATGAAGGTATACTCACACTTTTACATATATACTGTTAGAACAGGGAGGCTTAAGGAGTTCTGTGATTATGTGGGAACGGAATATATGAATGTAATGTGTCACTCGAAAACTCTCTGGTTATCACTGTATCCAGAAGTTGAAAGAGTAATCCCCCTGTTTGAACCGTTAAAAGATTTTTTCCTAAATGCAGACAAAGCCCCCAAAATATTCACTTAAAAGGTTAAAGCCTACTTATGGTTCATTCACAGCCAGCTTAGCACATTGCAGCATGGGATAAAGGAAACTGAGGGAAGCACTAAAAGTGTAATGGCGGTAAACGATGTTTTGAAGAATACTCTGAAAACTGTTACTAAGAAGAGAGAACAGCAGTTCATTTCTTTTAATGTTATATCTGTCCTTAAAAGAGCAGAAGTATCAGAAGCAGCGGAAAGGAGTTTTAGAGAAGAAGTTAACAAGTTTTATGACAGTTGTGTAGAATATCTCAGCAAGTGGAGTGCCTCATATTTACCCTCATCGCCGGTGTCTGATTGGATGTTACTGAAGAGAGTGCCAAAATCGGAAAATGTTGAAGAGACAGTTTCTTATTTGAAGAGTAAAGAGATTGAAATCGATGATTCCATTCTCTTTGATCAGTTCGGCATACTTTGTTGAAGGAAGTCTTCACAAGTGGAATGATGAAAAAAAAAAAAAAAACACCATTGGAATGTCATGAGAAGTGGGTGAGGTTTTTTTAAAAGCTGTGACTGTCTTCAGCATTACTCTGAGTTGGTAATAATTGCAAGGTACTTATTTGCAATCCCAGCCCATAATGCCAATGTGGAAAGAATATTTTCGTTCGTGAATATCCAGTGGACAGATGAAAGAAACACAATGGAGGTGGACTCTCTTGAAACAATCCTGCAGACCCTGTATAACTACAAAATGGATTGTGCCGAGCTTTATCACTGTGTTTCAAAGAACAAAGACATGATCAAGAAGGCTGGAGGCAGTGAAAAATACCCTTTTCTCCAAGGACAGTCAAATCCATCTACAAGTGCTCAGTAATATTAAAGCTCATGTTAATATTAATTGATTAAAAGTTGAATGGCTGTAAAATTTTGTAAAATCGTGATACATTTTTTATTACTGTATACGTTTATTAAATGTCATTAGTTATACAGATAATCTAGATTATATCAATCTTTTGTATCCTGTTATTAGTTATAATCATCGGGTTAACAAAATGTATCAACAAAACATATTTAAAATTAAGAAACCTGGGTACATGTGGAATGAGGTGCCCATTGGCACCTGGGTGAATGTGTCCCGGTTTTCACCGAAAATAATTTGGCCACCCTACCGTAAACCCACCTCTCATCACCAGGTATGGTTCTCTAAAGGGGCATCTCGTTCTCATTTGCGTGTTCCAGATGGTCTTCTTGAGAGGGAAAGGTCTTTATGGTCTTGAGTCATGAGCTGTGGAACGAGCTTGGCGGCATAACGATGCATTCCGGGACACTGTGTAAGGATTTCCAGATGCAGCGTCAGGATTTCATGACATGATCCAACTGAAATTTTAAATTCTTTTGCAGGCTCTCGGACAACGAGCCTTCGATTGGCACGAACAGTTCCTGTAACGAGCGTCGTCGTGTGGGGCGGCGGGTGGCTATTTTTATCTGTTGTTTATATAAATGTTTGGTTTGTAGAATGTAAAACCAGTTCCTATTATTTAGAATGTTATTTATGCTGTCTTTCGCCGTTCTCAACACTGGCTCTCTAACTACAATATTGGCAACCAGAAAGTGATTAGCAAAACGTGAAGCCTGTAATTAGAATTCCTAGTGCCCACTTCATCTGAGAATACACTTATAGTTACAGCTTATAGCTCTGAGAAATTAGGAGATTGTCTGGGATTTATAATCAAAAACGGTCTTGAAAAAACGTTCTGTATTCTGAAAGTCACAGATGAAAACAAAAGAATCCACACAATCTAACTAACAGAGCAGTTCAGAGTCTAATGCGCTGATGCTACTATAACTGTCCAAATTAAATATTTAAAAGAATGCTCGCCATAATTTGATGATTAGGTTCATCAAACGCCACGCCAAACAATGGTAGAATGTTTGTCCCGCGGCGGCACGTCAAAATACGACATACGCAAACTGAAGATAGATAATTAAAGTCAACCCAGAATTAACACTTCATGCGAAAATGATTTCATGGTTACACGTATCTCGAGTAACTTAACACGGCATCCGAGGCTGTTTGTAGCAATGAAACCGACGCGACGCGACTCCCGACACATATGGCGTGCTATTCAGCGTCTGGAGAGAACTGGGGCCTTGCTTCCTCACGCAGCGTTCTTATATATAAAGCCGCGGTGCGGACGGCTAAGGGAACGCCTGATCAAATCGGCTCTCCCGACTAGCCGCTGGGCTAGTAATGCACCACTTTAAGTTACCGAATAAATCATAGCTTCTTTTGCTGATGGCCGATGAGGCTCTCAATTTAAATGTGCATTCAACACACAGGTAAGCAATCATAATAAAAGTTTGACGTGGCTAAGTTAAATCTTTTGGGCGAGAGAATTAATTTAATTACACTGCACGCAGTAGACGAGCTCTGAACTGGCCCTTTGGAGATACGCTATCGCTATAGTTTTATAGGTATTCAAATGAAACTTCTCAGATCCTTATGGTTATAGCGGATCTCCATTCTACTTAAATATAAACATGCTAGCCTTATTTATTAGCCTACTTAATCTACCTTGCTTTCTTAATTTATGACAGAAACCAGAAAATCATGAATTTCAATTAAAATCTTAATTTGTGAGATCCAGAAGACTGTTTCTATTAAATATTTATGAAAAAGGAATCTAATTATAAATTTTTAAGTCTCTAGCTCTTTTCTGTTGCGCCATGATTTTTACAGAAAAACGTCCAAATTTCGAAAATGGTTGAAGTTATTGAACTGACATTCAGCACATGTTGATTTAGTCTTACTCCTGACATGCTAAAAACATTTTAGGTTATTTATTTGTTTTTTAAAGTATTGCGCAACCTTTATAACGTTAGAGCTAGTTACCGCGGACTGGCTGGCACACAATGGAAAGACTGCTGTGAATTTACTACGGCGTGAGTAGGCTGCTTCCCTACAGTCGGCAGACGTCGAAAGACGTGCAGAACAAGGGTCACCGTTAACTTCCGTCCAGCTATTTTTAAATTGTGTGAACTATTCGTAAAACCGAGTATGGCTTAAGCACCCTTCACCGTTGGCTCCCTGCATTATTTGGTGTATCTCTGTAAAGGTTTTCTTGAGTTTCAAGCAAAATTTAATACAGGCCAGTTGCTCCTGTTACTTTGTCATATCGAAGTTCGCGAACTGGGCGACACAACGTTTAACTTAATACAACACTGAACAATAACTAACGACATACAACAATGGAACTTCCGGCAGTTACACATAAACACAGGCGTGTGTGGGGATGCCAACCGCCTTTCGCTTCAGCACACCATTGGCACGAAATTACGAATGTTCCGGGAATTTTTGTACAGAGCTCGTACAGCCCCGAAGTTACCTGCAGAAATATAAAAAATGCGCTCCGTGCTTTTCCTGTCTTTTTATTTTGCCCCACAGATACGTTAGTAGTGACTTAATGCGGACTCATTATGAAACACTGGATGAGTATAATATGAGTAATTTTTAGGTTTGCATGTCTCCTGAAGTCTGTGCTGCACCATGAAGTAATTTTGCAGTTACATCCCGACGTACTTGTGGATACTATCTACTAAATCTGTTGCGAAAATAGTGTTAGTACAGAAATAATAAAATGTCATGCCTGATGCTAAAGTTTTATTACATGAATGTCGAAAACGTAGTGCGCAATTAACTTTTTTCCTTTCAATATTTTTCGGAAGATATACCTAGAGAGGTTTCGAAGACTTTTGTTGGCAGTCCCTAAGTGCTCTCTTTCTGAGATGAATATATTCAGGACTATTTTGTATGTGTGTGCGTGTGTGTGTTGAGGCAGCGCAACTCAGGTTACAGTGCCTCAACACACACACAGACTTTCTAGCTTTAGTAATTGACTTACTGTAGTATGTTAAAGTAAGGATATACCTCCATTTGAGTACATTCATATCATTTGAATTTTTTTAATTTTGTAAATAATTATATGAAATACTAAAAGCCAAATTTTTGTTGCCACTGGTAGGCGTTAGGAAAGGAACCGGCAACTGGAATCGATCTCCTGTTTAGGCGATCGCAGTTAGTTCTGTTTTTCTTTCATCCACTGGAAATTTGAACTGAGGGACAAGATGGAAAATACCACTAATGGAATTCAAAATAACAGATCTGTAACTTCGACAGTAAGCTATAATACCTGTACTAATAATAAAATTGCAAAACCGTCGTCTCTGTCTCTTTGAACACGCAAATTTTCTAAGATACTAGACAAATTACCAAGTGGTTTTCACAGATAACTTGAGCGTAGCTTGGGGCAACGTACTGGCTGTACTTAATGAAAATCGGATTTCGAAACGAAAAAAGTTATCCTCATTTAAAACTTTGTCTAAAACCGTCGTCTCTGTCGGGTTTGTCTATTTGAAGACGCCAGTCTTCAAACCTACTCGTCGAATTTTGTTCGGTTCTCAAACTAGCTTGAGCGTATCTTTGGACAACGTATATGCTATAATCGCAGAAAATCGGACTACTAAACAAAAACGATATCGTGATTGAAAATGTTTTCTTGAATCATCCTGTCGGTCTTCTTTTATACACGCTAATCTCCAAAATCGCTTGATGAAACGACGTTTTCACAGGTAACTTAAACGTGGCTTGGGGCAACGTACCGGCTTTCATTTGTCAAAATCGGGTCGCACTTCAATAAGATATTGCAATTTAAAATTAAATTTAAAGTAGCCTGCTCAGTTCAGTAGTTCGGATGTTTAATCATGACGGTGTAATACACCTAAGAACTAATACATGGCGCTGCCAGTTTAGTAGTACACCAATGAACCAGTAGATGGCGCTGTTATTTTTTTAATCAGTGAGAAATGTACACGGAGGATATAATTAATTTTTCGCTATTTGAGCCAGCGTAGACGGAAAACTATTTGCCGTACGGGTACCAAACTCCATAGGAATGAAGCTCAGACTGTGCCCTGTGGCATTTGCTTTGTCAGCATTGTTTGTGTCATGTCTTGCCTTTAGGCCGGTGCTCGCATGGCGACATACAGTTGAAACACAAGCTTCAGAGAGCGTCGCGCTTGCAGCGTGGTTCGGGAAAAGGTGAGCAGGATTTTACTCGCAAATTTGTGAAATTTTTTTCCTAACTACTGAATCCTTTTGACTTTAGCTGCATTCGGCATGAAGATAATACCTACTGATGAACATGAAAATTTGTGCCAGACCGGGAAACGGATCTAGATTTCCCTCTTGTCGCAGTTGGTCGCCTTCACCGCTTCGGCTGTCCGCGTGCACTTCCAGGACCGACCCAAACTTCCGTGTACCATACAGTGTACGATCCCATCAGTCTCCAGGTCACGTGGATTCCCGCCACAGGATTTCCAGGAGACAAACGTATTCAGCTGTTTCGGCAAAACAAGAAATAGTGTTGCAGCCCTCCGCGCGTATCGATGAATTAAAGGAATATGGAAAGGTCCTCATTCTGTACCGGGATTGAAGAACATGTTACGGCGGTTCGGATTAACTGGTGATTTGGGAACTGATCCTCGGAGGGACCGATGGCCAACTGCGCCACAAATTGTTCGAGAAATTACTGTTTCCGTGGCTGCGAATGCCGCACGCATTCTGCAACCTGGAAGCAATGCACGAGCTGTGTCACGACAGCTGAACACTGCATAGTCCACCATTCGAAAAGTGCCGCGAACCGTTGTGAAATTGTATCTCCAGCACGGTTCCAGGCTGTCGTTGATACAGATGGTTGCCACACCGGCCAACATTTGTAGCCTGGAACGTAAGCATGGTACTTAATTAAAAAATGTTATCCTGTCAAGTGGAATATAAATGTATTTCTTGTATTGGCTCATTCGTTGTTTCTCTTCCGTATTTCCTTACAAATGTTTCCACAAAGTCTCAGTGTCCTGCGATAACTCTTTCTCCATGGGGGCCCTCTCATGTAGCGGAAGTTCGATTATAACCACCGCGAGTTTTTGGAGGTTAACGTCTGTAACAAAATCAAGCACTGCAGTTTTATCTTTACTATTATAAAGTAACAGCGAATATACTTGGCGAAGATATACGTATATAGCGATTTTGCTTTGTGTGCTCAAAACTTAAAAAACGCTGTTTTGTTTCTTTCGATACGTTTTATTTACACTCCTGGAAATGGAAAAAAGAACACATTGACACCGGTGTGTCAGACCCACCATACTTGCTCCGGACACTGCGAGAGGGCTGTACAAGCAATGATCACACGCACGGCACAGCGGGCACACCAGGAACCGCGGTGTTGGCCGTCGAATGGCGCTAGCTGCGCAGCATTTGTGCACCGCCGCCATCAGTGTCAGCCAGTTTGCCGTGGCATACGGAGCTCCATCGCAGTCTTTAACACTGGTAGCATGCCGCGACAGCGTGGACGTGAACCGTATGTGCAGTTGACGGACTTTGAGCGAGGGCGTATAGTGGGCATGCGAGAGGCCGGGTGGACGTATCGCCGAATTGCTCAACACGTGGGGCGTGAGGTCTCCACAGTACATCGATGTTGTCGCCAGTGGTCGGCGGAAGGTGCACGTGCCCGTCGACCTGGGACCGGACCGCAGCGACGCACGGATGCACGCCAAGACCGTAGGATCCTACGCAGTGCCGTAGGGGACCGCACCGCCACTTCCCAGCAAATTAGGGACACTGTTGCTCCTGGGGTATCGGCGAGGACCATTCGCAACCGTCTCCATGAAGCTGGGCTAGGTCCCGCACAACGTTAGGCCGTCTTCCGCTCACGCCCCAACATCGTGTAGCCCGCCTCCAGTGGTGTCGCGACAGGCGTGAATGGAGGGACGAATGGAGACGTGTCGTCTTCAGCGATGAGAGTCGCTTCTGCCTTGGTGCCAATGATGCTAGTATGCGTGTTTGGCGCCGTGCAGGTGAGCGCCACAATCAGGACTGCATACGACCGAGGCACACAGGGCCAACACCCGGCATCATGGTGTGGGGAGCGATCTCCTACACTGGCCGTACACCACTGGTGATCGTAGAGGGGACACTGAATAGTGCACGGTACATCCAAACCGTCATCGAACCCATCGTTCTACCATTCCTAGACCGGCAAGGGAACTTGCTGTTCCAACAGGACAATGCACGTCCGCATGTATCCCGTGCCACTCAACGTGCTCTAGAAGGTGTAAGTCAACTACCCTGGCCAGCAAGGTCTCCAGATCTGTCCCCCATTGAGCATGTTTGGGACTGGATGAAGCGTCGTCTCACGCGGTCTGCACGTCCAGCACGAACGCTGGTCCAACTGAGGCGCCAGGTGGAAATGGCATGGCAAGCCGTTCCACAGGACTACATCCAGCATCTCTACGATCGTCTCCATGGGAGAATAGCAGCCTGCATTGCTGCGAAAGGTGGATATACACTGTACTAGTGCCGACATTGTGCATGCTCTGTTGCCTGTGTCTATGTGCCTGTGGTTCTGTCCGTGTGATCATGTGATGTATCTGACCCCAGGAATGTGTCAATAAAGTTTCCCCTTCCTGGGACAATGAATTCACGGTGTTCTTATTTCAATTTCCAGGAGTGTATATTCTCTGCAAGGAAAAAGTGACTTATTAAGTTTGATTTGTGATTTTGATGCCTGATCATTACGTTTTGATTTCATTTTGTTTACGACTGAAAATGCCTAGAAACCTGTCGAGTCTTTCGGAATACACGACAACAGCTAAAAGAATGAGGGATGTGAAATCTGAAGAATCTAACGAAAATCCTGAGGCGATATTTGCTGTGCCTAGAGAACTTCTGGCTATAACTCGCTCTTAGGGAACTCCTTCCACAATGCGAGGCGCTACGTAACTGCCACAGAGAGCGTCATACATGGTCTCGCTCCTCAGAACCCTTCACCCACCGAGGCTGGCGACGTAACATCACAGAACGGAAATTTTGACCGGAAGTAGCACAGTGTTTTTATATTCTGAATCCCGTTTAGTCTTAACAGTTCACCATTTCGCTTAAAATGTCTACAATTATCGATAAACTTACATGTCATGACCATAAATAAGCAAAGCAGGATGCCATAAGCTGCATGTTGCAGTCGTTGACCTTCGTGTCAGATGCTTTTCGCAAGGCCCGCTCTTGTTGCTCTTTTCCGTATTAGTGGAGTAAAAAAGCTCTTCGTTCATGGACACCATCACACTACTTCAAACCTTGTACACGAAGGTGCTTTACAAGTAAAAAATAAATTCCAGGAGTCTCGGGCACAGCTATAAATAAACGCACAGACAATTTCGGGTTTCTCAGCTAGTTCTATATATCTAATTTTATCATATGGATATATTTGTTGGTCTTATATGAATATACGGCAGTTATAACCTAGCCGGTGAAACATGTCACTTGACACCTCACGTGTGGTTGGCTACACTGCGATTACGAGGTTGCAATAGCTGCCACCGCACACGCCCACAACTCCGAAGTATGTTTTGTAAATGTAAGCTACAGTCAACGTTTATACGTAAGTGCAACAAAGTACGTTTTTCTAACAATGGAGAGAACGACGACGGAGACTAAGCGTTTGATAGTATATTAAACCGGGAAATAACAGCACCTGAAGTTAATGACAATATCTATGAAAAGTCGTCCAAATTGTTACAGTAGTAGCTGCATGTAAAACGTCGTATAACAATACAAATCTAAGCATACCAAATAACACGCTATCCACACTCACAGAAAGAAATAAAGCAAAACATACACAGCTTACCCGATTGCAGATACAAGAAGAATTAATTCTGTATTCATTTACACTCACCAATTGACGAAGTCAATGGCGCAATTCCATCCAGTTCTCATTCACTGTCATCGGAATCGGCGTCAAAACCGTTGTCTTCGTCACACTCATCATCATTAAGAGAAATCATTAACCGTTCGTTTTCATTCATAATGCCATCTATAGTCTGTGCTTCTCTTATCAGTTTAGCAACATGGTCTACTTTTTTCCTCCATGAGGTAGCGTCTACAGTAGCAAGACCGTCACGTAGCAGTCTTTCCACTTGTGTTATAGTAAAAGTCTTGTTGTTACTTCTAATGTACGCCTTGACTTCACTCCAAACCAATTCAATTGGATGAAAATGACAGTGATAAGGTGGTAGCCTAATTACCAAGTGACCCTATTCGCTTGCAATTTCATCTACAACTTATTTAGGCGTCACAGGCTTATTTTGTTTCCCGAGCGAGTATAACAGCAGTTTTGTCACGCTCATGCCCGCAGCAATGTTTCTCGCCTGCAGCCGCTGCACCATAGTTTTTTTACGGTCACTTTTGGTGGGAGCTTGATCTAAAATCACGGAATGCTACGGTGCATTGTCCACCACAAAAACTGTCGGAACACTAAACTGGAGCAACAAATTTTTAAACCGCTGTAGAAACCGTGGGTGGTCCATATCCTCATGATAGCCACCGATTTTTTTCGATCGAAAAACCAGAAGTCCTTGAGGTATAAAGCCGTTTGAAGATCCTGCATGGGTCACAATCAATCGTGATCCTCTTCCTGTTGGCTGATAACCGTTCCTATTCCGAGTATCATCTGTCCAGCATTTCTCAACTGATTCTCCAGCGTTGAGCCAGGTTTCGTCTAACCATATGACTGAGTGTATGTCCTTTCCTACAGTTTTGTGTAAGAAAATGGTACGAGCTGTAACGACATGAGCTTTTTCTAGTAAGAGGTTTCGTCCATATAACTTTTTAAAACAAAAGTACATACTTTTTAATATCATCTCAAGTGACGTTTTCCCCCCTGAGAAAAGTTCACTTTCTTTTAAAGAAATTAGCACTTCGCCATTGTGGGGTATTTTTTTCCTTTTGTAGTATCCGTATGTGTGCCGAAGAATTGCATCGGATTGGAAAGAATCAGTATCTGTAATAGGACGAGGCTGCTCCTTTTTCTTGCCCGGAGTACTTAGAAACATACTGTTTCTTCCACAGGCGCTTTCTTCCACACTGTTTATTTAACTGTCTTGTAAGTCTTGATGTAGCGCTCCTTTCCTTATAACTGTTCTTTCACTGAGTCCCAGAGTTTTCGAGGTACGCTCTAAAACTTTATCGACAGGAATCGACACATGCCCATGAACAGAAACAAGTTCTTTTTCTTGCTCGTAAAACTCACGCGTCTTCCGTAGTAATTCCAAAGCCTGACTATTTAATGGCACTCCACAGCGCAACCGATTGTCGCGTGGTGAACGACATTGTTTAACAAACAAAAACTGTAGTCGAGGCGGTAACCCAACACAGCAGCAGGCGTTCGCGCACTAACTTACAACGTTTACACGGAAGCCGGCAGCTTGGTAGCGTCGACGCCGGAAGCGGCTTTTGTTCGCTGCTGTTATCGGTTCAGTAGACGCTGCGCCTCCCGTTCGTCACTTGTTTGTTAGTTATACTACCAACTCTACGGCGCTTGGGGAGTGACCTTGACCGGCCGGAGTGGCCGAGAGGTTCTAGGCGCTGCAGTCTGGAACCGGGCGACCGCTACGGCCGCAGGTTCGAATCCTGTCTCGGCCATGGATGTGTGTGATGTCCTTAGGCTAGTTAAGTTTAAGTATTTCTAAGTTCTGAAGGAGCCATTTGAACCATTTTTGAGTGACCTTACAGTGACATGTTTGAGCGGCCCGGGTATAGTTAGATAATTTATGTCAGATCAGTAACAAAATTTCTTATTGACACACTTCTCATTCAATTGTTTTGTAGGCAGCTGTTGTAGAAGATACGCATAGTCGTACGTGGCTCATATAGTTGTTGTTGTTGTTGTGGTCTTCAGTCCTGAGACTGGTTTGATGCAGCTCTCCATGCTACTCTATCCTGTGCAAGCTTCTTCATCTCCCAGTACCTACTGCAACCTACATCCTTCTGAATCTGCTTAGTGTATTCACCTCTTAGTCTCCCTCTCCGATTTTTACCCTCCACGCTGCCCTCCAATACTAAATTGGTGATCCCTTGATGCCTCAGAACATGTCCTACAAACCGATCCCTTCTTCTGGTTAAGTTGTGCCACAAACTTCTCTTCTCCCCAATCCTATTCAATACTTCCTCATTAGTTATGTGATCTACCCATCTAATCTTTAGCATTCTTCTGTAGCACCACATTTCGAAAGCTTCTATTCTCTTCTTGTCCAAACTATTTATCTTCCATGTTTCACTTCCATACATGGCTACACTCCAGACAAATACTTTCAGAAACGACTTCCTGACGCTTAAATCTATACTCGATGTTAACAAATTTCTCTTCTTTAGAAACGCTTTCCTTGCCATTGCCAGTCTACATTTTATATCCTCTCTACTTCGACCATCATCAGTTATTTTGCTCCCCAAATAGCAAAACTCCTTTACTACTTTAAGCCTCTCATTTCCTAATCTAATTCCCTCAGCATCACCCGACTTAATTCGACTACATTCCATTATCCTCGTTTTGCTTTTGTTGATGTTCATCTTATATCCTCCTTTCAAGACACTACCCATTCCGTTCAACTGCTCTTCCAAGTCCTTTGCTGTCTCTGACAGAATTACAATGTCATCGGCGAACCTCAAAGTTTTTATTTCTTCTCCATGGATTTTAATACCTACTCCGAATTTTTCTTTTGTTTCCTTTACTGCTTGCTCAATATACAGATTGAACAACATCGGGGAGAGGCTACAACCCTGTCTTACTCCCTTCCCAACCACTGCTTCCCTTTCATGTCCCTCGACTCTTATAACTGCCATCTGGTTTCTGTACAAATTGTAAATAGCCTTTCGCTCCCTGTATTTTACCCCTGCCACCTTTAGAATTTGAAAGAGAGTATTCCAGTCAACATTGTCAAAAGCTTTCTCTAAGTCTACAAATGCTAGAAACGTAGGTTTGCCTTTCCTTAATCTTTCTTCTAAGATAAGTCGTAAGGTCAGTATTGCCTCATGTGTTACAGTGTTTCTACGGAATCCAAACTGATCTTCCCCGAGGTTGGCTTCTACTAGTTTTTCCATTCGTCTGTAAAGAATTCGCGTTAGTATTTTGCAGCTGTGAATTATTAAACTGATAGTTCGGTAATTTTCACATCCGTCAACACCTGCTTTCTTTGGGATAGGAATTATTATATTCTTCTTGAAGTCTGTGGGTATTTCGCCTGTTTCATACATCTTGCTCGCCAGATGGTAGAGTTTTGTCAGGACTGTCTCTCCCAGGGCCGTCAGAAGTTCCAATGGAATGTTGTCTACTCCAGGGGCCTTGTTTCGACTCAGGTCTTTCAGTGCTCTGTCAAACTCTTCACGCAGTATCGTATCTCCCATTTCATCTTCATCTACATCCTCTTCCATTTCCATAATATTGTCCTCAAGTACATCGCCCTTGTATAAACCCTCTATATACTCCTTCCACCTTTCTGCTTTCCCTTCTTTGCTTATAACTGGGTTTCCATCTGAGCTCTTGATATTCATACAAGTCGTTCTCTTATCTCCAAAGGTCTCTTTAATTTTCCTGTAGGCAGTGTCTATCTTACCCCTAGTGAGATAAGCCTCTACATCCTTACATTTGTCCTCTACCCATCCCTGCTTAGCCATTTTGCACTTCCTGTTGATCTCATTTTTGAGACGTTTGTATTCCTTTTTGCCTGCTTCATTTACTGCATTTTTATATTTTCTCCTTTCATCAATTAAATTCAATATTTCTTCTGTTACCCAAGGATTTCTACTAGCCCTCGTCTTTTTACCTACTTGATCCTCTGCTGCCTTCACTACTTCATCCCTCAAAGCTACCCATTCTTCTTCAACTGTATTTCTTTCCCCCATTCCTGGCAATTGTTCCCTTGTGCTCTTCCTGAAACTCTGTACAATCTCTGGTTCTTTCAGTTTATCCAGGTCCCATCTCCTTAAATTCCCACCTTTTTGCGGTTTCTTCAGTTTTAATCTACAGGTCATAACCAATAGATTGTGGTCAGAGTCCACATCTGCCCCTGGAAATGTCTTACAATTTAAAACCTGGTTCCTAAATCTCTGTCTTACCATTATATAATCTATCTGATACCTTTTAGTATCTTCAGACTTTTTCCATGTATACAACCTTCTTTCATGATTCTTGAACCAAGTGTTAGCTATGATTATGTTGTGCTCTGTGCAAAATTCTACCAGGCGGCTTCCTCTTTCATTTCTTAGCCCCAATCCATATTCACCTACTACGTTTCCTTCTCTCCCTTTTCCTACACTCGAATTCCAGTCACCCATGACTATCAAATTTTCGTCTCCCTTCACTATCTGAATAATTTCTTTTATTTCATCATACATTTCTTCAATTTCTTCGTCATCTGCAGAGCTAGTTGGCATATAAACTTGTACTACTGTAGTAGGTGTGGGCTTCGTATCTATCTTGGCCACAATAATGCGTTCAGTATGCTGTTTGTAGTAGCTTACCCGCATACCTATATTGCTATTCATTATTAAACCTACTCCTGCTTTACCCCTATTTGATTTTGTGTTTATAACCCTGTAGTCACCTGACCAGAAGTCTTGTTCCTCCTGCCACCAAACTTCACTAATTCCCACTATATATAGTAAGTACTGAATATCCCTAGCACCGGTTAGGAATACTCGCAAACGATGTAGCTGAAGTTAGTGGAACGTGCAGGCATTTCGGTGGTACCTCGAAGAGTCATCGACAGCACCTAGCGAGATTGCAAGAAGCGCCCACAAACGAAGCCCAGGTGGAGCATAATGTGCAGGTATCCCTATTTCCTGGTCTACAAGATAATAGTTACAGACAACGAGAGAGAGAGTGGCAGCGTTTGAAAACGATACGGCCGCTGATTGATGACTCTGACACTTTGTTTTCAGTGACAGTTATTTATCTCCTTTTACAAATGATATTCATAGCTGAGAAATTAGGTACTGACTCGGAAGTTAACCATAAAGAAATCCAGCGAGGATAATCAGAGCATGTATGTCTAGAGCAAAAATTAATTATCCATTTAGTTATGTTGCCGTGTGTACCTTTCAGCAACACGACACAGCACTGGATCTAAAATAACGATTTTCATACCGTTTTCTGGTTCCGATATTGACGGTCATACATAGTATAAGCATGTCACAGTTCTTTTACCGTTTGTGTATTGGGATTTTATTAAAGGTTTGTGTCAATTTTTTATCAGATGATCATATAGCGTGAAATGCAGATATATTTTATGTGGCTGCCACACCATTTTTCAGGGCAAAACGTTGTGTGTGCACGCTACATTACAGAGCGCGAGCTGTTTTATATTTGCCGCGATTGTTTGGATAAGCAGATCGGCTTAATGCCCGATGCTGTTTATTGACAAGTAAATATTTGACGTTCAATATGACAGTTGCTGATGTGTGCTCCAACCTGAAAAGTATCGTACTAACACTTCCTTTAAAAATGAAGGAAGATACGGGAATTATTGGTCCTTGAATCCTTTACTAACATTCGAAATTTTTATGACTGTAAAGCGGAACTGGTTAATCCGCATTGAGATATAGCTGTAATGTTTGCAGGACGTTCGGCTCACTCATTTATCAAGGCTTGTAGAACGCAAGAAAAACATTATCTACTATTTTTAAGCTAATATTTGCCTGTTTTTTTTTCGCGAATATATGGATCCAAATTCAGGTGTTTAGATTCACTATCAGTTTATGTGTAGATATAGCAGATATCATACGGAACAGAGCCGAGGAATGGATCAATGATGCAAGGAATTGTACTAAGAAAGATAAACTCATGGAGACTACAAACTATGAACAAATCCTTTTATGTAGACAGGCACTGTTATAAGGGTATGCTAAGTTTAGGCCGACCGGTTCTAGGCGCTTCAGTGTGGAACCGCGCTGCTGCTACGGTCGCAGGTTCGAATCCTGCCTCGGGCATGGATGTGTGTGATGTCCTTAGGTTAAATTAGGTTTAAGTAGTTCTAAATCTAGGGGACTGATGACCTCAGTTGTTAAGTCCCATAGTGCTTAGAGCCATTTGAACAATTTTTTTTGCTATGTTTATAGCTGAATTTCGCTGGCGCAGTATTGTCGGGTTATCAGCTGCCTAGTGGCGACTTGTTTTCGCAAAGTTTCGAGCAGTTTCCTACCCATCACCTTCAGCAGAAGGGTCGGGATCATGTTCGGTTCTCTCCTTTAATGCCACTGCGCCACGGACTCCTCTGCTGAACGACTGAGCGTCCTCCGGAATTGATGTCGCGACAGGTGGCAGGGCCTTTCTACCCCACCCGCCGCTTCCTCCGCTTTCCCACTGAAGCATTTCTGACGTCATTTTGTTAATGCCGTGCAGAGCTCAACTGGAACCCGCTATCCTGACTGACACGGACATCGTGGACTCTCGTTTCGACTCCCTTTCTGATGACCCGTTGGCAAGGCACTGCATCTTTGTCTGTTTAAAAGCGAAGATTGGAGATAACGTATTACATAGAAATAATTATGAAAAACCCACCTCGATTGCACAAACTACATGGCGTTTACCTTGGTTTCACCACGCCTTCTTCAGAACAAATATAAAGCAGTTTGCCTAAATAGGCATAGTCAAAGGCTAAAATCAACACCTACAGCGGCAAGACCCCATAAATATTTTTTACAAATACACAGTACATATGTAACAAGTCAATAATATTACTTATCTCAACCCTGTGTGTGCTGCCTCGCCCCAGCCAACGTACGTAGTAATATTATTGACTTGGTGCATATGTGCCGTGTATTTGTAAAAAAAAAATTTATGGGGTCTTGCCGCTGTAGGTGTTGATTTTAGCCTTTGACTATGCCTTTTTAGGCAAGCTGTTTTATATTTGTTCTCAAGAAGGCGTGGTTACCCACCCTGAAACCTAGGTAAACGCCAGGTAGTTTGGGCAATCGAGACGGATTTTTCATAATTATTTCGATACTTATGATTGCTGACGTGCTGCAATGCTGAAAGTATTACATAGAAACAATGGACAGCGTTTTAAACAGAAATGCTGAATTCCTACGAGACTTCGTGTTTTTATTACTACCGAATAAAGAATACATTTTGGCGACTAAGAGGATACACAAAATGAACTCGCCTGGAAGAAGGCAGCACTCGATAAGAGACTAGTTTTATGGCGAATCAGAAAAAAGTGTTAGGTTTGCAGGTGTGACAGTATACAAGGGAGCAGAACTAAATAGAGGCCATCATTTGTTTATGGTAGTAATATAGGCTGAAGCACGATGAATGAAAGGTAAGGCTTAAAAACATATGGGAATAAGAAATGGAGAACATATTTGTTAAAAGAAAATTCCACACAGATCCTTTGCGGTGAGAGGCTGAATAACCTCTGTGGTAAAATAAAAGAACACCAACATCTAGAGAAGGAACGGAAAAAATATTACATTTCCGACAGAACATGCAGTTACATAAGCTGTAGATCATCGAAGTCGAAGCAAGAACCAAAAAGGACTGAACTTCGGGGACTATGATATCGACAGACTGACGAAAAGGAAACAAGAGACATTTTTGAAATGGTTACAGACGGGGATAGCGGAATATAGAGATGAATATAACCTACTACGTAGAAAAATTAATAAAGAAAGGTGGGACAAAATCATTTCGGGAACGGAAAACAGTACCAGTGTACACCTTGTGTGTCTGCCGGAAGTGGGGGGCCCATCCGGGATGTAGAGCCGGCCTGGCGTTGCCTGTGGCTGTCGAGCGTACAGGATGCAGTCATCTGCAAGTTGTGGCTCACGTTGGCGCGAACGACGTCTGTTGCATGGTTTTGAGGCATTGCGGCTGGAAGAGGGGATGAAGGCTGCTAGCCTCACGCGCGGGGTGCAAGCAGAGCCCGAAATTTGGAGCACTGTTCTCAGAGCTGATCGGGGTGCTTTGGTATGGAGCCGTGTGGAAGGTCTCAGCCAAAGGCTTCGTCGACTCTGTGGCGGTCTTGGCTGCTGACTTCTAGACTTGCTTATGGGGTGGGGAATTGTAGGACTCGCCTTGATAAATCAGGGGTGCACTCACTATGCAAAGGAAACAGCTAGCCGGGTAGTAGAGTTCTTGGGGGGCCAGATAGGGGCTTTTTAGACTAGGCGGTAGTTTGAGGTACTCTGATGAACACTCGCCAGTCGACACCGCGTACAGAACAAAGACACTTCGACTTTCAAAATTTTTTCAGTAACTTGTTGAAGTTCCCGAATTCACTGTCCTACAGGGAAGTTCTCACGCTCAAATTATTCTTGCGACCGAAAACTGGCTGAAACTCGAAGTGGAAAGCTCTGAGATATTTAGCGGGCTGTGGAATATACAGGGTGAGTCAAAAAATGTATACACACTTTGAACTGTCATAGACAATTTATTTTCCATTCTACAAGGTTAAATATCTGTGAGAAAGTAATGTTATGTTTCTTCAGCAGGTAGCAGCAGTGGCAATGAAGTAACTGCAACATGGCGGACGTGCGTTTGAGCTTTGAAGCGCAGAAGCAGATAATTAAGTGGTACTGGAAATTTGAGGATGTAGCTGCGGTTCGAAGACAGTGGAGATGTGAGTATGGTACAGAACCACCTTGATGGTTAACAATTATACGTCTACGAGAAAAAATTCGAAATTCATGGAACAGTGTGTGATGTGCATAAAGGTCGATCAGGGCGACCTCTTACAGCTACAAGTGATGATTTCACAACTGCAGTCTTGGAACTGTTTCAGCGTTCGCCTCAAAAATCTTCAAGGCAAGCGGCACGTGAGAGTAATGTAAGTGCTGGTAGTGTGCTACGCATTCTGGAGAAAGGCAAGTTTCGTGTGTACATTCCAAGGCTGGTGCAACAGCTAAGTGACGACGATCCAGATCGAAGGTTAGAATTTTGTGAGTGGGTTCAAGAGATGGTGAGACGTGAACCGGGATTTATGGATAGCATAATTTGGTCGGATGAAGCCCAATTCAAACTCAATGGAACAATCAATAGGCACAATTGTGTGTACTGGGCTGAAGATAATCCTCACATTACGGTTGAAAAGGCTGTGGATTTGCCTGGTGTAAATGTGTGGTGTGGTTTGTCTGCAAGGGGACTTATTGGGCCATTCCGCTTTGAAGGTACTGTCACTGGAGAAACGTACCTAACAATGCTAGCTGACTCCATATTCCCTGCCATTCGTGCAGTACACGGTAATGATGAGTTTTATTTCCAACAAGATGGCGCCCCACCGCACTATCATAGGGACGTACGGGCATACCGGGATCACAATGTGCCAGGCCAGTGGATAGGACGCAGGGGACCAATCGAGTTTCCTGCACGCTCTCCAGACCTCACGCCGCTGGATTTCTTCCTATGGGGCACAGTAAAAGATGAGATGTACAAACGTAAACCACGTAACCTGGACACACTTTGGAATGAGATTCAGGCGGTGTGCGCAGAAATCTCATTGGACACTTTTGTACGATGTACGGAACCAGTGGTGACTCGTACTCAGAAATGTACTGATGCTGAAGGCCACCAGTTTGAACATTAATAACATTTGCAAAGTACATTTATTTTTCCAATTGGACTTTAAGCTTTCCATTTCCTGAAATTTAACATTGTAGAACGGGTAATAAATTTTCTACGACGCTTCAAAGTGTGTACACATTTTTTTGACGCACCCTGTATATAAAAAAGGCAGATTAGAAGCCTTAGGAGGAGGAGTGTTAATTGCAGATGACAAAAATATTATGTCTACTGAGGTCGAAGCTGAGTGTGACATTGAAGTTATCTGGTCGCGTTTAACAGGTGTAGGTGAAACGAACATAATTGCTGGATGTTTTTACCGGCCACCCAATTCTATTGTGACAATTGTAGAGTCATTCGAAGAAAGTCTACAGTCAGTAGTGCGTAAATATCCTCACCATGCATTACTAGTTGGAGGCGGCTTTAACCTACCTAGGATAGACTGCGATGTCTGGGGTTTCATTGTGGGGGATACAGACAGACAGCCGTGCGAAATACTTTTGAAAACTTTCTAAAACTGTCTTGAGCAGCTAGTTCGACAGCCAACATGCAGTGGAAATATCGCAAAACCTCTATCTACAAATCGGCCCTATCTTATCAACAACATCAGTATAGAAATTGGGATTGGCGACCATGATGTCATTATAGCAATCATGGTTACGAAAGTTAATAGATGAGTGAAGACGGCTGGCGTCATAGCTTAGCAAAAGATGTGTCAGAGTACACGACAAAATTCCGTTCCTATGTAAAATAGCTAAGCTGGTCTAAGGATTGCACTCAGTGCCTGGTCGGCCTGTCTTGTGTTGCAGTTGAAGAATGCAAAACGAAAGCCGAAATTTTAAAATTCACGCTCATGCAGGAAAATCGTGCAGACATACCGTCGTCTGAATATGGGACAGACTCTAGTATGGACGGCATGGTAATGAGCAGCCCTGGCGCAGAGAAGCACATCAAAGACTTGAAAGCAAATAAGTCAGCAAATCCTGATGGAATCCTAATTCTATTTTGCAAAGATTAGTCTACGGCATTGGCCCCTTACCTACCTTGCATTTATCGTGAATTTCTCGCCCAGCGCAATGTCCTAAGCGACTGGAAAAAAACGTAGGCGACTCCTTTAGACAAGAAGGGTAGAAGAATGGACCTTGAAAATCCCTAATTTCGAATTGCTGCAGAATCTTTGAACAGGTTCTCAGTTTGAATACAATAAACTTCATTTAGACCGTGAAACTTATGTCCAAGAAACAGCATGGTTTTAGAAAGCATCACTCGTGCAAAAATCAGCTTGCCCTTTTCTCACATGATATTCTACGAACTTTCAATGAAGGGCGGCAGTCAAATTTCTTCATATTTCTTTTCACCCGGTGCCCCACTGCAGGCTATTAAGGAAGGTACGAGCATATGGAACAGGTTCACAGATAAGTAACTGGCTCAAGACTTCTTAAGTGACAGAAATCAGTATGCTGTCCTCAACAGCGAGTGTTCATCAGAGGCAAGGACATCGTCAGCAGTGACGCACGGAAGTGTGACAGGACCGCTATTGTTCTCTATATGCATAAATTATATGCCAGACAGTGTGGGCAGCAATCTGCGGCTACCTGATGATGATGCCGTGGTGTACGGTAAGGCGTATAAGTTGAGTGACTGTAGGGGCATAGAAGACGACTTGGACAAAGTTTCTGGTTGGTGTCATGAACGGCTGCTAGTTATAAATGTAGAAAAATTTAAGTTAATGCGGATGACTAGGAAGAGCAAATCAATAATGTTGGGATACTGCATTAGTAGAGTCTTGCTTTACACAGTCAAGTTGTTTAAATATCTGTGCGTGACGTTGCAGAGCGGTATGGGGTGGAATGAGCACGTCAGGACCGTGTCAAGGAAGGCGAATGGTCGATTTCGGTTTATTGGGAGAATTTTAAGAAAGTGTAGTTCATCTGTAAGGTGACCATGTAGGGAAGCAGCCTACTCATGCCATACAGAATTCGTATGCTTTCCATTGTGTGCCACCCTAGTCCGCTCTAACTAGCTATGACGTCACGAATTTTGCGCAATACCTTAAAAGTAAAGTAAATTATCTGAAAAGTTAATAGCATGCTAGGAGTGATGCTGAAATATTAATATGTTAAGTTTCAGTTTAGTAACTTTAACAGTTTTCGAAATTTGGAAGTTTTAGTCATGGCCTGTGTGGCTGATCCCGGCGGAAGTTTCAGTCCTCCCTCGGGCATGGGTGTGAGTGTTTGTCCTTCGGATAATTTAGGTAATGTAGTGTGTAAGCTTAGGGACTGATGACCTTAGGAGTTAAGTCCCATAAGATTTCACACACATTTGAACACTTTTTTGGATGTCGGCGCAACAGGAAGGAATTAGAAACTTCAAAATTTATATTCAGATTCCTTTTCCATTGTAATTTAATGGAAACAGCATGCTGGATCTCACAAAGTAATATTTTGATTGATTTTCATGATTTTCTGTCTTGTGTCCTCAAAGCATGGAAGAAAGATAGATTGATTAGATAAAGCTAGGATGTTGCGATTTACGTAGAATGGATATACGCTATAATAACATGTGAGAAGTTTCCAAAAGGTAGCTATAAGACTATAGCTGTAGCGTCTCTCCAAATGGCAAGTTCAGAGCTCATCTATTGAGTGCAGTGCAACTAAAATAATCCTCTCGCCGAAGGTATTTAACCTAGCCACATCAGAATTTTATTACCAATACCTACCTGTGTGCTGACTGTACAATTAAATTGAGAACTTCATTGGCCTTCAGCGAATGAAGCAATTAATTATGTAGTAACTTGAAGTGGTGTTCTGCCAGCCGCAGCAGCTGGTCAGTAAGGCAAATGTTGCCGGCTGTGCCTTCAGCGGTCCGCACCGCGGCTATAGAAATAATAGGGCTGTGAGCTAGAGTATAAGGCCCCAGTTCTCTCCTAGATTGGTATCAGCGCGCACTCCGTGTCGGAAGCCACATCGCGTCTGTGCAGTTGCAAGGAACAGCCTTGGATGCCATCTTATGTAACTCGGTATGCACGTAACAATGAATTCGCATTGTGGTAAAGTGTTAGTTACAGAACGACTCCAGTGATTTAGTCTCAGTCTGCATATGTCGTATTTTCACATATCGCTCCAAGACAGACCTACCATTACTAGCGTGGCGTTTGATGAGTATTAACATCAAATTTTGTAGAGCATTCGCTCTGAACGTTTACATCGATAACGATTATTGAACAGTTTCATTATCTAGGGATAATAGGATCCATGCAATAGACTCTTAACAGCTCTGATAGTACAACAGCTGATAGTAGCATTACTTGGTTAACATTTGTCTGAAACTTCACACTTTATCGTTTTCAGAATATAGTGAAAATTGTTATAGTAAACTGCATTTTCTATGAATCCCAGACATCATCCTAAATCCTCAGCATAATGAACTTCGATGGTCAATAACTCTATTTCTCCATCAGAGTGGTCACAGTGAACTTTAATTACAGGCATCAAGTTTTTGCTAATCACTTTCTGGTTGCCACATTGTAGTTAGAGAGCCTGTGTTGAGAATGGCAACAACAGACAAACTTTTCCACCCGTCACCCCACAGCCCCATATAGGAAGCTAGTGCGACCTATTCCTGAGTACTGATCGAGTGTTTGGGACCCGTCCCAGGTCGGATGAAGGGAAGACTTCGAAGCAATTCAGAGGGAGGCTGCTTGATTTGTTACCGGTAGGTTGGAACAGAGCGTAAGCGTTATGGAGATGCTTTGATAATTTAAACGGGAATCACTGGAAGGAAAGCGACGTTCTTTCGAGAAACGCTGTTAATAAAATTAAGAGAAACAGCGTTTGAAGTTGACTGCCGAAAGATTCTACTGCAGCCAACATACGCTGCACTTAAGGACCACAAGGGTAAGAAACGAGAAATTAGGGTTCATACGGAAACATACAGACGGTCGTTTATCCCTCGCTCTACTTGCGAGTGGAACAGAAAAGGAAATGACTACTGGTGGTACAGGGTACCTTACGCGACGCGCCATATGGTGGCTTGCGGAGTGTTTGTGTAGAAGTAGTTGTAGATGTACAGCTGTGGTAGACAGGAGTTTGCCTATAAAATAATGAAGACTTTAATAAAAATATAAAAGACCGAGCAACAATAGAAGTCATAAGTCAGACAGTGGCTGGTCTACTATAACGTAACAACTTTTGGACAACAGAATACGAAGTGAATAAAAGTTTGGAAGGAACTGAAATGCAGGAAGAAAAGGAAGAGACGAAAGTAGATAAAATAGAAATCAGTTAATTTGAAGATGCAGTGTGTAAAATGAACAAAATAAAGTTCCGGGCAGTGACGGAATTAAGACAGAACTGATTAAATATGCATCTTCCACAGTGACACCCACATTTCTCAACTGTATTAGCGGTTGTTGTACAAATACGAAAAGTCTAGAGAACTGGATGTTAACGAGAATAATACAGAATTGCAGGTGGTGATTGACTCCTCGGGCAGGGAGGGAGGGGGTGTTAAGGAAGACACTACGGAGGGAATTGGAGAAAACTTATCTGCATTTGGGAATACGGACAACTGCACAATGGCGTTCATTAAGGAAGTGCCAAAAATCAATGACATTTTCCTCCCCGGCAGCAAACAAGTATTGAGCTGCGCGTCCACAAATCCATTTCACGGCGTTCGCCTTCGTTTGTGGTAAGCAGTCCAAGTCTGGAAAGAGTAGCAGGTGAGCAGGTATCTGCAGGTACTCAGGGCCAGAATCTGGCGCACCAAGAACCAGACACCTGTCGCCGATCCGCACACCAGGCGATGTTCGTCCGTGTCCAGAACACCACGGGCGAAGCACAACGGGGTGTCTGCAAAGTGAATCTCGTGAATGCGTGAGCCGTTGGCCGTAAGGTACCATGCGGACTGGACGTCGGTGGAAAGATAAGGAGCGCACACCGATCGTCACACAGCATGGCAGTCGACTTGGGGATGCTTCGCTTCAACCACACTCGTGACCTGTGCTTGCTGAATAGAGTCACAGATCGCCTTCGTGAATGTCAAGCACATTGGTAACGTCGCAGTACGGACATAGCTCAGACCGAGGGAAAAATGGTGGAAGTAAAAGAACGGCGGTAGGACGTCCGAAAGCTGTGTACGGGCTGAGGAAGAGAGTGGTGCAGGGGTCTCCAGCAAAAGGCTGGTACGGCATGTAGGACAACGGCGCAACAAAACCATTTGAGAGCTGAAGAAAAGGACTATCGCTCGGTCAGGGACATGACAGAGGCTTTAACCGCCCCTGCACCCTGGGACGGTGAGGGTCTCCTACCTTATCTTGAACAGTAAGTCGTGGCAAGCATATGAACGTGTTGCTGCAAACACCCGGCGGGCCATGAACAGCGGAATAGAAAGTGTCTGTGCCACGTCGGGGATACGTGACGTCAAATATAGGAACGTTTACATATTGTGTCCGTTGCAGAAGATCGAGGACTCGTGAACTGCAATATAGGGGCCCAGCTCGTAGGTGGGGTAGTAGATGCCGAAAGTTGAGGGCAATCGTGTGCCACAGATCACTCGCGAAATCGAGTCCTAAGCATCGGAGAGTACCAGCTACAGGCAGTGGAGCAACGCTGTCACCTATAGCCATGGCGCCCGATTTGGGGACGTTAATCCAGCTGCCAGAAGCCAGCCGTAGATGGGTAACCCATGCCAGTGACTCACTGACCTCAGCACCACTACGGAGAACAATGACGAGATCGTATGCATAAGAACTGCAGCTGAATACATTGCCACCGAGAGACTTCGCAGAACAACAGTTGCATGGTAAAAGCCTACAACAGTGCAGAGAACAGGTAGCACTGATGCACCGATCGATGGATCGAGTGACACGTCCATGGAATGTAGCTCCACGAAGGAGACGCAGTACTACTGGTCATCCAATATTGTGGAGCACGACTTCTAGGTAGCGGTGATCGACATGGTCGAACACCTGTCTGAAGTCAAGAGCTGTCTAAAGTCCTGGCAATCGAAGAGTGTGACCAAGAACGACTATGTCCCAATAGCGGCAGAGGGAAGTGCGGATGCTATGGACACCTCCTAAAGAAGTTTGATCAGGGAAAACCACATACTGGGCAGTCCGTTCAAGGCGTGCAGCCAAAAGCTGTGTAAAGATCTTCGTGTCTCTGATGATCAACGTCAAGGAGTAGTAACGCATGCCCATGAGGCACCCCCAGGCTTGTGGATGGGAATGAGGAGACCATTGAGGAAACCGACTGAGATCTGCACGAGCGCTGCCATAAAGTCCTGACAAATGTCCGTCCACATTGGCGCCAGTAGGGGACGAAATGTCTGATAAAACGCCGGTGGGAGGCATCATGGCCAGGCAACCTCTTAATAGAACCCACCGGGATAGCATTATCGAATTCTTCCTCCATGACACTAGCTAGCAGATCCATCATTGCATCCACAGGAACCGAGCCAAGCGAGAGTATGAAGACCACTGTATGTTGGCAGGATGATGACATCGTTCAGAGTACAGCATAACATAATGTACATGGAGGATACACCCTATATTGCACTGGGTATCTAAGCACTGCCCATCATCATTTCTAACAACATTAATCAAAGGCCTCCGAAAGTGGCACCATTCCGCTATCACATGACACATAAATGGCCACTTCTCTACGGACATGGTGTGTGTGCACAGCCTCACCATAGATGGCGAGAGAGGGATGGGTGTAATGCCTTGGCATGATTCACCTTCACCTGGCGCTTTAGCGAATACAGCATCAAAACAATCGTGGAGAATGGTGAAATAGAAATCTTGGGTTCGTCATTGCCAAGCCACGGCCTCCCCTGTGAAACCAGTCAACGCCTTCTGGAGGACAGGGTTTGTGTAGAGCAACCCTTGTGACAGAGTACACTGATATTCATGAGAAGTTGACCATGTGGTCTCGATGAGCTGCCAGGCGTCAGGTAAAGTAAGGAGGATTGTGTTCAGTGTCCATGGTCCAAAGCTGAGCCACACCCTTTAGCGGAAGAGATTGATGGCATAAATATAAGCATGTCAGAGAACGTAAGAGGCTAGTCTTCAGCAGTCTGCAGCTCACCAACAATACTACGAGAAATATAAACGCGACGGAGGTGGCTGGAAGAATGGCTAGTAAAATGCGTAAACCCCAGGCGAACATGCTCCCAGGAACCTACAAGGCTGAGATGCTGCAGAATTGTCGCTAGCACCGCACATGGAGGGTTGGCCTTGGGTGCCTGGGTGGAGTTGAAATAGCCTCCGATGATCAATGTATCCCGCCGACCCAGTAAAGGAAGCGTGACTGCCTCGGAGAAGTAAGTGGAACGTTCGCAGCGGCGACCTGAACCAGATTGGACCTTGACACTGATGATCCTGACGCCACTAAACGTGGAAGCCACGAGTCCGGCATCAGAGAGATAGGCAACTTTATCAGTGTGGATACCGTCACGTAGGAGGATCGCCGTTCCACTACCAGTAGGGGAAGTATGGAAGACGTGCTGTAAAAGAATGGGGAGTACAGAAGGTGGCAATGTGCACTACCTGATGGAGGGCAAAGGTCCACAGCATACAGTTTATCATGGACTAAAGCCTGTTTGTGGCGAACATGAATGGTATTGACACCGGCCGTGGCTTTGCGGTAAGTCTGAGGTCCTCCTTCGCCAGGAAGACAGGAGATTCGAACACATGGGAAGCACAGGGAGCTCCCTGTTAGGCCCCCATGGAAGAGCACATTTCTGTGATGAGGAGGGAGCCGAGCTCACCAGGGGGGCAAGGGGTGGGGTGGGGTGGGGGGTTCGTCGCTGTGTACACTACATGAACATTCGTCCTCAGCTGTGTACACTACATGAACATTCCTCCTTAGCATCGACTTGTCTGCCCAGGAGAGAGACATAATGCCGGCCTCGTTCAGAGCCACACTAACAGAGGTGCGCCCACAGGTAGCGTCAGACACAGAAAGAGAGGCACCGCATTATGTACGAGCAGGGGAAGGTCAGTGTCCATAGATGGATTCTGATTGGAGACACAAGGGGGCAAGATGTCTTGTCGTCATATGCCAGATTGTCAGACGACAGCATATCATCAGTAGCAGGGTCACACATCCTATGAACGTTGTCTCTTCCGTTTCCTCGGCGGACGTTGCTTCCTAACTTGTTGTTCCTTGTCGGATGGCTGGTGGCTGTCTTCCGACATGTGGCCAGGTGACAGAAAAGTGGAGGGCAGTACCAGCTCCTTGACGAACTCCTGCCGCAGTGTAGAAGAAATAGGTAATAGGTCCATCCACGTTGTCCAAAGGAGTAGACGCCAGTGCCAACTGATTCAGAGTGGGCGCAACAGTGAGCCCCACCACAGACACATAAGGTGGAGGTGAAACAGTGGTCGTTGCAGGGAGAGCGACTTCTCCGATCGTCATCTGAACCAGTCTACTTCGGAGACATTCAGAGCGGACATGGAATTCCTGGTCGCAACCGCAACAAGTGTGCGGCTGGTGATCTTACATGAGAACACCTCAGCATTCGGCAGTTGCCAAGTTGGAAGGCACATGCTTCCTCCACTCTATTTTTATCTGCCGCACGCCATTGAGGGCAGGGTGTGATCCGAATGTCTTCCATGTTTCAGCAATGTCACTGATGACGTTGCCGTAAGGTTTAAAGGCGGCCACCACAAAGTCCGACAGCGTCTCACAAACGAGATTTCGAACACACGCATCGTTCGAAGACCAAAACCAGCGTGATCAACCACGACAGCTCCTACATGGCCGTCAGAGTACCGGAACTTGAAACCGTTGGTAGCGTGGCGCCACACAACGTCGCCACACAGCTGTTCATTCGCCAGCTTTATTTACGCAGTGGTACTGAGGGTCCAAAAACTGAATGCCGAGTACATCTTGTAGTGGGGAAAGCATTACATCCTTTATAAACGGTGAAACTTTGTACGTTTTGGGTCGTTCATGAATTCGGACACTAAGACAAGCCGCTTTGCGCAAGAAAACAAACGCGCGCTCGCTCGCAAGCGCCACAACAGGCGAGATGCAAACAAGTTGTGCTAGCGTCACCACTGTCGAAATCAGACTGACCATTAGGCTATCCGAGAACGCTTCATGGCCAGATCCAAATTCCCATATGTTGTCAATCATGTGTCTACAACGAGCACTTGTATGTCCACTATGTATATTTGCAGACAGGAGAGAAATGGCTCTGAGCACTAAGCGACCTAACTTCTGAGGTCATCAGTCCCCTAGAACTTAGAACGACTTAAACCTAACTAACCTAAGGACATCACACACATCCATGCCCGAAGCAGGATTCGAACCTGCGACCGTAGCAGTCGCCCGGATTCAGACTGTAGCGCCTAGAACCGCACGGCCACTCCGGCCGGCCACACACAGGAGAGACATTTTGTTTGAGAGTTGTTTGCCCAGTGTCGGCTGATAAACACGATATGCATCGTGTCGGCTATAGTGTGAGTTGCACATTACACCATCCATACTGTTCAATATGCTTAAGTGCACAAATCTGGCAGTCAACAGTTGTAGCACCTTTAGTCCAAGGTGGTAGCACGACGTATGGGGAAAACCGGTTTCCAATTGTCCTTAGGTAAAAAACCGCATAAAAACAGAAATGACATGGGTTTTGTGTTGTCCTGGGGACAAAAACAGTATAAAAAGCAAATTCTGTTTTGAATAGTCCTGGGGCCAAAAACTGCATAAAAGACACAATGACATCGGTTTAGTTGTCGTGGGACTGCCACAACATACGTTCAATATGCTGCCAACGGTCTTCACCCAGAATGCGTTGCACAATGCGTGCCTTCAGTTCAGCTGCATTCGTAACTGGAGTACTGAACGCAGCATCTTTTGGCTAACCCAAGAGTCAGAAGTCACACGGATTAAGATTGCGTGATCGAGACTGCCAGGCTGAAGGGAAATGACAGCTCATTACTCCAGCACTGCCGACATGTCTCTGCAGCAACCGTTTCACTGGCTGCGCGATGTGTGGAGCAGCACCAGCTTGCATAAAAAAAGGTCCTTTCCACACATCCGCGCTGTTGAAGGGTTGGAATGAAGCTGGTGCGCAAAAGACTCTCATAGTGTTTACCAATGGCGGTACAAGTAATATGACCAGAAGGACTCATCTCCTCGAAAAAATGCTGAGCCGTCCGTGGCTCATGTTCGCACCATCTACTATGTAACATCTTGTTTTACCGTACGGCCGCCTCGTCATTTTAAATTTCAGTTACTGGTGTCACTCAATTACTGTCTTGCCCGTGAGTGGCAGCAGCAGCGCGTATCGATATTTGCCCTGCCGTATTATCTTTGCTGGACAGCTATTACTTCCCGGTCGTGGTGTGTCGTGGAGGGAGGTGGGAACTGGGAAGTTGGAACGCGGCAGAAGTGCAGTCGGGAAGTAGCACCAGTCGGGGGCCGAGTGCTAGGGAGGCGCCGACAGCCGGCACTCGCCGACCGCTCGCGACACGGGATGAACGATCCGACAGACGGAGATGGCAGCGGGATCGACCGCTGGTCGACCGTTCAGTTCGGCACCACATTGGGCGACGTGTGTTTGGTCTTTTGACCGTTCTGGGGCCTCGTCACTGGGTCATCTTGCTGGACGTAGCTCGGTTCCTTCTTGTGCGGAGACGTAGTGGCCAATGGGCAAGAGTTACCTCTACATGATTGGCTCCGAGCCAGTGTCCCCGGATCGCTGTGTCTCCCAGTACCGCACGGACATCGAGATGAGTCGGGTTGGAGCTGCACTGAGCTCCGGAGAGTGTAGACTGGCCCGACCGTTGCTGACACACATCGTTTGAATGGCAACGACCTTGGTTGCTTGCTAGTCGGTCGTCTGGTCAGACGACGTGTGTTCCGTCACCGACCGTCTTTCGGTTTGGTGTGTGTGTGCACCTGTGAGTTGTTCATCGGTGATTCGTTTTACGAGTGTTCGAGTTTCTTGTGGCATTGTTTCGTGGAACACTGAGAATCCTGTGTCAGTTCGACTGAGCACAGCCTTAAATGCTGTTATGCTGTCTGCGTACTGCAGTAGCCAGCGACAGAGCAGCGAGTGAGTGTTTTCTTTCCGTGTTGGTGCTGTCGGCCACGGCGTGTAGCTCCACAGCCATTGTGATGTATGTCAGCGGTTATTGTGCCTTGGCTTATTAACACAACAATATTTGAAGACGAGTGTTACTGGTCTCTTCGCCTCGCTGGTATTTTGGTTGTAGGGCCGTAGGTCTGTTGACCGAAATCGTGTAGTTGGTTGGTTCGTCGGCTGTCTGTCGGTTGGGTTGCCTTCCGATTTAGAGATTGTTGGTCAGGCCGACTGTCTCGTCTAAACGGGCGTTAGTGTTAACTGTTTCAGGCCGACCCTTGGAAACTTCTGAGCGCTGTTCCGTGTCTGTTACCTATTAACTTCCCTGTTGGAGTTATAGTATTTTGGTTAATGTGTGGCCTTCAGCCGAGTTTAATATCTCTTAAACTGATGTTTCTAAGACTGTGGTGCTTTGCTATGGGGCCTTCAGCCGAATTTGCTTGAAATGTTTTAAGATAAGGCCTTCTGCCGTTTGATTGAAACACTTCTTATTGCTTAACATGCGGCCTCCAGCCAAGTTCCGTTTAAATTAAAGTGCAAAGGCCTTCAGACTATTTAGATTAAAGATTTAGAAAATATTTTGGATAAAACCTCCAGAAGAAACTTGTATTTTAGTTTTTTGCTTAGGCCTTGCGTCTTGCATTTTGAGCGTGGCCTTCAACCGATCTAAAGTTAGTTCAAGGAGGTCGATTAAGGTTTTGAGTGTTTGCATTCTCGTGTAACGTGGTGTGTGGACAAATAAAGTTTGTATGTTGAGTGAAACTGACAGCAACCTATTTTGGCCCCTTTCAACAACCTAAGGCATTTCAAATATGGCTCTACGATAAGCGATGCCATCGACCCGCACCTCACAGTCTTCTTTCTAAAATGAAATGGTTGATGTGTGTGCGGATGTTCCACTGCCCACACTCGTATTGACACGTCCTTGGAGATGGAAATAGGGGGTTCATCTGTTCACAAAATGTTTCGTGGCCATTCATTGTCCACTTCCACGTGGCCTTTCATTGTCCACTTCCCTGTGAGCAAGAAACTCCCCATCGAACGTTTGTCCTGCTGCAGGTGGGTTGAAGCAGCCCCTGAACATGACTGATTTTATATGGATAGCAATGCAGCATGTTTCATACGATTTTCTGCATCGTACTTGCAGGCATGTCCAACATTCGGATAAGTGTGCTGTATGTTTGCACACTACCACACCATCTCTCCTGCAGTGGTTTGACGAACGACGGGTCAATGAGTTTACCACCTCTGTCAAATTGAACTTAAATACAACCCGCCTTTCCGAATTTTGTAATCATTTTCTACGGAACTTTAGCAGACATTGGACCAATACCATTTTCCATACCCTAGAGTGTCTGGAACTTCAGCAGAGCTACTGGCGCACGATCACTGTTGTAAAAGAGCTTTACCAGCTGCGCACAGTCCATCACGGAGACAGCCATGTTGAGGTTCTCGGATACGAACTGAGGAATAGCTGTGGGCTGCATGTCTGTTGGCGTGCATATCCTGAAGCTTGCAGCGCTGTCTGTTGGTCAGATTTTCGTTATTTTTTTGTTACATGCTGTTTCCCCCTCCGTCATTTGTGTGCTGTTCAAATTGGACGTCATTCTGAGCAGTGGTCCTCTTTCTACTGCGTTTTGAAACCCACTTTCATTACGGACACACTGTACATAGCCTTTGGAGAAACGTATCATATGGGGAGGTTCAGACGCTAGCTAAATTACAGTGAAAGCTTTCTGAACCATCTCGGTAATAAATAACATGATTTTATATTATGAAAATCTGTAGTTGGATGTTACGCAACAATGTGGCGGCCAGCCGGGACCGGCATTTCGCGTCCCATTCCCATCAGCTGCTGGTGCTACTTACTCGTACTTGCGGCTAGCTTGAAAGTCATTTGCTCTGACTCGATCGTTCGTTCGTTCGTGAGCGTTAAACTGTTTGCTGATTTCTACTCAGAACTGTATCTACTGTCCTCTGTTATAAGAAGGTTGAATTGCAATTGCTACTGTGCATATCTGTCTCAGTGCATGCATTTACATAAGGAAAAACTAACTGGCTTTCACTGTGCAGAAAATTAAATCAAAACCCTTACTCAAAACCCACTACCAAAATTAAACTGTGCACTGCCCAAAAGATTGAAACACTGAAATTATGTAGCAACACTGGCCCATTAAAAATCAGAATTACGAAGAAAATACTTCCAATTTGCGGAATAAAAACGTGAGATGAGAAATGAAAGAACCAACAAAATACGAAAAGAATGGCACCTGAAAAATTACAGCAGCAACAGCACAGCATGAAGAAATCGTGCTAGCTAAAATATGCTAAAGGAAAACTAAACTATTGGCAGAAGGATTGGGATGATTTTCTCACACACAAAAAGACTTCTAAGTTGAAATGAAAACACTAATCTTTTCACAATAATAACGATGCTGTATTTTAAACACTTATTTCACAACAACATAAAACTCACAGAAAACCGAAACCTTTACTTTCTTTACAAAGGTCCTGCAAATTTATGTATTTACGATTATGCAAATTAAAGTGAAGTAGACTGAAACGACCTAAACTGAGGTGGTGAGGTGGACTGTTCTGTTTCAGGAAGCGCTAACATTATCAGCACGTGCAAGCAGATATTATTACCTTATAGAAATATCCTTAATGCAAATCCATTCTCTCTGTTCCATAAATTCTGCGTCTGTAAATTTTCCATCGGCTTACTAATTCTTAACAATTTTCTTCAGAAAGATCCTTCTTCAATATGCAATACGCTGCAAGTTCTGCCAGCTTACTCCACGTCCAACACTCAACTATTGTCCGCTCTGCAGCTGAGCCAAAGCACAAGTTCATAGATACTGCGGTAAGTCGACTATTCCGAAGATGTCACACGCGACTGCTTCGCTCTCGTAACATACAATTTCCACTCATTTTGAAGCTCCTCGCAAATAAATGTTCAGTCCACCTGTTTACTTTAAAAATACAGCGACCAGCAACTTTTTTTAATGCGTTTTATTTATGCCAATATGCATTTCGGGTTTGCACCCATCTTCAGCTGGCAAATTACATGTATCTTCAGTTTCTACAGTGGTACAATCTCGACAGCAGTTTGGATGCTGCAGCTGGCCTGTGCAAAAGCAACGATTCCAATCATTTACTTCAATTTCGCGAGTTTAAAGTCACGCACTATCAGTTGTTCATTTTACTTACATTCTCCTCTCCTTGTTTTTTCTTGGCCTTTGTTCTTTTTTGTAACAGCACAAACACTTTTTGTCACGTATTTTACACAGGCGCACTGCGTTATCCGCCATGTTGTCGACTGACAGTTTTGTTTACATACAAGCAGTTTATCTATGGACAGAGCTATATTTTACGAAAGTTTTGAGGTTATAGCTAAGCTACTGTGTACTAAACATTGACTTGTGTGATAGAAGTATTCTAAGTACGATGTTTACTAAGTTTTTTTGGTTACTTAGGCAGTATTGAAGATAATAAACTAACATAACACATTTATACAAAGCAGTAATTCATACAGTTACAAATAACAAAGATAGAATTAAGATTTTTATTTTGTATATTATTACATGCATTTGTTGGGTTTATATATTAGATTATGTTATTTCTTGATTGTGCTTAGTAAGTGGTTTGATAAGTAGAGTGTGGAAGTTTTTCAGAAATATTCGGTTTCGTAACTCCGTTTGGTCGTTCAGTATGTTAGAAGGGGATGCATGTTTATGTCAATAAATTTCGATTTCTTCTAGGAGGTTCATTCTTTTAACTTTGTTGGCTAGGTGGAGAACTTGTAGGTTATGGGATATGTCTGTTACTTGATGTTCTTCTTCTCCTACATGTTGGGCAAATGTGGATTTATTTACGTTTTTTAAACGAAGAGCATCCGTGTGTTCTCGAAAACGTATGTTAAAGTTTTTACCTGTTTGGCCTATGTATGTTTTTGGACATGAGTTGCAGCAAGCTTATTTATTTTTCTTTTGGCTTTGTTGTGGTATTCTTTAATGCTGTTTTGTTATTGTATTTGGTTATGTGCGGATTTATCTTAGAGTTTAGTTCATCTATTAATTATGGATTGTAACCATTATTGTAAGCTATTGCCTTGATGGTGTTTAGTTCTTCTATTTGGTCAGCTGGTTCTGGTGGTATTTTGTACATTCTGTTTAGCATTGCTCTGTATGAAGCCATCTTATGTTTATCCCTGTGGAAGGATGATTTATTGATTGTGTTATCTGTGTATGTTGGTTTCCTGTATACTTGAAATTTGTGTTTGTTGTTGGAGCTACTTATGCAGGGATCCGGAAAATTTAAATCTACTTCTGTTTGGTGTTCTACAGTAAAGATGATGTTCTGATGAATTTTATTCATTTCTTTTGCCAGGTTATCAATTACTTCTGCTGTGCCATCAAATAAGATTATTATATCATCAACATACCTTTTGTAATAAATTATCTTGTTTACTATCTTCTTTATCATTATCCACGGCCACGGAGCTCAATAGCCCAAATAAAATGGACAAATTGTTATGGACACCTGTATATGTCAAGGTATCCAGCGCATTTGTGTCCCCACAGCGCCACGTGCGGTGGGGTGAATTGTGGATGTGGATGTCTGATTACAGGTCGCTGAATTAACAAGCCACCTTTCAAAGTACAGTTAAATCTCATTATTCGTGATTGTTACGTTCTATGGAATCACAGCACATACCGAATTAGCATAAATCGGGAGTCATTGTATATTAAAATAAGGGGATAGAGCCACTTTTACCCACAATTAAGTTTAAAATAGCAGAGTGTCTTAAGTTTTCATTTTAAATATCATCATCATCTTTGTGAAATGCTTTTTAATACCAAATTTCTACACTTTAACACTGAACACTCAAACACACAACAAATAAACTAGAACAATTTTCATGAAGTCCATCTGCATTCTAAATGGCCTCGTCATCACCTACATCGGTAAAAGCTAACACTGCAGTAACCAGTTCAGTGTCCATGTCGTATTTCCTTACACTCACATTCTTTGTAGCTGAGGTGTTCTCAATAGGCACTTGAAATTGTCACATTGTTTTGCAAAGACATGTTTAATTGTCGGCTGTGTAGTCTTATTTGTCAGTTGACCATACAATTCTCTGTAGCATTTAAGAGAATATTCAACTTCTCTCTTCATAACTGAACTCCTTACTTCTTCAGGATCACGCTCATCGACAATCGTTCTGAAGCCCCTAGCCATTTTCTTCTTTGATAGATTTCAAACAGGCTGAACTTCCTCGACTTCCTTTCATTACTCTTCTCACTAAAAATTATCAAATCTTCTGTAACTGCGTAGACTTCCGCGTCCAGAGTCAGATGAAATGGAAGATTTATGAGTATAGTAGGGCGTCGTTGCGTAAAAAACAAACCGTGTTGGAGAAACCAACGTTTCGGCCACGGCTGCAGTGCACTTCTTCTGGGTCTACATTTACATTATGATGCGGTACCATACTCAGAAAACTTTTATATCGAATCTTCGTTGTTGACATCCCCGGAATGAGAGTTGAGGTGGTCATACACATTTTCTTCATCGACACAAATCGATCTAATCTGGCGTGCGATGTCAACAGTTTCTCTGGTTGCAACGGTGATACCACTGGTCACTTCACCTTTTACCGCTGGCACAGTATCTCGTCAAAGCTTCCTCCACACGCCATTAGTACATTATGGAGTGATGTCAGTCCACGCATCTCTAATGACAACAATCGCTATCTTAATATTAAACATCCCCATGTATTCTTGATGATAAGTTTGTCATTAGAATCACATCATTCTATGAAATCAGAGAAAGTTTAATGCAGTTAGTATGCCTTGTCTGCATCAATAACTCCCACATCCGTGGGTTGCGGGATAGATGTACTGCGCAGTGGTAGAAACAGGACTTAAATGGTTTTATTAGGACCAATAATGGAAAATATGTGGCTGGGAACTTTATCAGGGTGGAGAAGAATTTTGAAAGGTATCTTTTTCTTTGATATGAAACTTCCTGGCAGATTAAAGCTGTGTGCCCGACCGAGTCTCGAACTCGGGACCTTTGCCTTTCGCGGGCAAGTGCTCTACCATCTGAGTTACCGAAGCACGACTCACGCCCGGTCCTCACAGCTTTACTTCTGCCAGTATCTTGTCTCCTACCTTTCATATCAGCGCACACTCCGCTGCAGAGTGAAAATCTCATTCTGTATCTTTTTCTTTCTCACAGTAGACCTCGAAATGGCTATTCAGTTCATTAACATAGTACGAAGTGAAAATAGCAGATGTCACCCAACCATTTTTATTCTGTCTCCAAATAACTCCCAGCTTGCTCTTGTCACAATCCTTTAGTGCCATAAGATTTAGACAGTGGTGCATTACAAGGGGATATAATATTTAATGTCCTGCAGCATTCCCTCCCTTGGCAGCCTTAAATCCAGGTACCGTTTTTTCTTCAGTAGAAATGAACGTGCGCCTAAGCCTTCCTTTTCCGAAATAAGCGCGTTTTATGAAAGCTGAAAACCTGCTTTTCAGTATGGCCCTTTTCTGTCACAATCCCTTTAAACCTCTTTTTAAATTGCTTAGCTCCAACTTTGTCTGCCGCAGCTACTTCTCCTGTCATTTTAATGTGGTGAAAGCCAAAGCGATCAAAGAAATCTGAACTGGCTGAGAAAGGCACTGGATCGTCCTCTTCTGTCGTTAAATCTGCATACAAACTCCTGGCTACAGCTTGCATAGCAGCTCCAACGAGAGGCATTTAATGTTGGTTGTGGTGCTCCATCCAACACCTTAGCATTTTCTTTTCCACTCTTCCCATCGCATCCGAGCGAGATTTGGTCACTCTAGTCACTCCTAAGTTAGTTGACGATCCAGCAGTTTTTTGCATTGATTGCGTTTTGTCATTAATTGTTCTCATAGTGATTTCACTATGTCCCAAAGCACGCTGAATATCAATAAACGCTCATCTTTCTCACAGCGATCCAAAACGTCCTTCTTACTCATTAATACGACATTCTTAGACGTTTCCTGGCCGAAGTGGCCGTGCGGTTAAAGACGCTGCAGTCTGGAACCGCAAGACCGCTACGGTCGCAGGTTCGAATCCTGCCTCGGGCATGGATGTTTGTGATGTCCTTAGGTTAGTTAGGTTTAACTAGTTCTAAGTTCTAGGGGACTAATGACCTCAGCAGTTGAGTCCCATAGTGCTCAGAGCCATTTGAACCATTAGACGTTTCCTTCCTTCGACAGGCACACTTTCATCCCTTTTAACGCGACGTTTTAAATATGGAAGGTGTCAGGTGCACCTTCACAGCCCTGCCGACCTGAACTTAACGATTCACATCTAAGCGCGTTGAGATGCGGTGGAACATTACTGTTTCCGTGTGCTGTCAGCAGGTGTCAGCACCGGACTTAAATCTAAAATTGCCAGGATAACAAATCCGAATATAACGAGTTTTACCTGTATTCTGCTATTTCATCCACTTCATTTAGTGACTAAATCAGCATATCCGTTGTTTGAACTCAACCACAAAATTTACGTACAAGTATAGCGTGCCTGCAGCACGCCTTTGTCTCGCTCCTCAGAGGATGCTGTAGTTTGCCCGTGAAAAAGGAGCTAACGCGTAGCTTCCGGGCCTCGGGGCGGCTGTTGGCTTAATTCGCTGTGTGTGTGCGTGCGTGTATGCCTCACGGAAACAAGGTCCGCAGTAAAACTACGGTGAGAGGCGCAGTAGAACGGGGGTCGGACATCCCGCACGCACGTCGCTCGATTGCCCGCCGTAAACGCCACATCACGTGCCACGGATCCGCTAACGACGCGCTTGTTGGTTGCTCTGTATAGAGCTTCGGCACGCCAGCGCACGCGACAGAGGAAGTCTCGAAGTGTTTTGTTTCTCCCTCCGAAAGTTTAACTTCATCACCGGGAGCAGTATCTCTCACAGCTGTTGACAGAATTTCAGAATTAGGATGCACGCGGCAACGACATACTACTTCAGTCGATAGCAAACCAGGTTTTGAGTCGGACCTCCATAGAAACTACAAACCCCCTTGCAAATGTCCTACGCAAAATGAGACGAAGTTGGGTTCCTCCAAGAAAGTCTTACGACCACAACATAATAGTCATACACATTTCAAAAAATGGTTCAAATGCCTCTGAGCACTATGGGACTTAACATCTGAGGTCATCAGTCCCCTAGAACTTAGAACTACTTAAACCTAAATAACCTAAGGACATCACACACATCCATGCCCGAGGCAGGATTCGAACCTGCGACCGTAGCAGTCGCGCGGTTGCGGACTGAAGCGCCTAGAAACGCTCGGCCACCGCGGCCGGCCCACAGTTCAGTAACTGTGATATTTCCTACACTGAAAGTCTGCATCCCACAGAAGTCTATTGGTTACCACGGCTCTAACAAAGTGAGCGCTGACGGAAATACATTTATCGAACTTTCCTAACGTAACGCGTTACGCACAATCTCGGTTTTCTTTGTACAGGAATTCTGAGTCGTCGGTTCTTCTTTGGTGTTTCACTTCTCCGCTGATATGTTGTGATGTCTTTATATATATTAACGCTATTGTGAACTAGTGTCTAATATGACGATCGCATACTTGTGTTATACATGGTTCTTGGAAAAAAGATATACTCTACCAAGAGCATTAGTCGAATAAAACCTCATACTAGGTACAGAATGGGATCAAATAGGATTTTTTCTTGTATAACAGACGTGCGCAGTCGCGAAAGTAAAAGCTGACCATAGTGCTGTATTAGAGACGACAATGTCAGTGCTAAAAGTGTAACGGGAACTCTGCTATATTCTTGCCTAGTGGAAATAAAATGTTAGTTTTACAAGCCAAAGGTAACCTAAAAATACGAATATAATAACAAGGCATGGCTCAGCTGGGCTAAACAGAGGCAAGGCGATCAGAGTCTGTAAAATACAATGATGAGAAATTGAAGATAGTCAGGACGGGAAAGGTGTGCTAGCCAAACGTAAAGGTGTGGTGAATAAAACTCCTAGCTGGGCCGAGAGGGCTTTGAACAGTGGAGCAGGCTGCTGAGGTGTTGATACTATGTGCCTGGTCTTGACAAGTTTCTTTCTGATTCGTTTATGGTATTGCTTTAATACGGGGAGCTTTTGTTAGCGGCCAGGGACCACAGATCTCAATGTCTCATAGGTTTCCCGTTCTTGATAGAAATGGGTGTCAACAGACGGACGGACAGAGACTCCGATAGCATATGCAAAACAAAAATCCGTCTGATATAATTACAAATTAACAATTTTCGTATTTTTTTTTCTTTTGTTGTAGTGTGAAACCTTGCTTCTCGGCAAATTTCATGATTCTACGTGAACGGGAAGTACCTTGCAGGTTGTGATGAGTGAGTTCGCGACTGTCGAAATACGTGACATCAATAGCTGTACCTTTTGACGGTATTGACTTAGACGCTGTACTTTTTTACACTGTAAAGGGACCATAGACCTCTCACTATGTGTTACAAATTTCCACTAGATACGTGTACACGTTCCTGAGGAAAAGGGTACTGAACAGTCGGACAGACGGACAGACAAAGAGACAGGCAGAAGGACGGGAAAGTGGTCGTTTAAGGAGTTCAGATTTCACCAGTTGAGGTACAGAACCACAGAAACAGACACTGGTGGACAAACCAACGTTGCAGCCATGGCTACACCGCCGATCTTCTGGATTTACATTACCGTTACGAAGCATTTGAGATGTGGTGCTGTAGACGAATGTTGAAAATTAGGTGGACTGATAAGGTAAGGAATGAGGAGGTTCTACGCAGAATCGGAGAGGAAAGGAATATGTGGAAAACACTGATAAGGAGAAGGGACAGGATGACAGGACATCTGCTAAGACATGAGCGAATGACTTCCATGGTACTAGAGGGAGCTGTAGAGGGCAAAAACTGTAGAGGAAGACTGGAATACGTCAAGCAAATAATTGAGGACGTAGGATGCAAGTGCTACTCTGAGACGAAGAGGTTAGCACAGGAAACAAATTCGTGGCGGGCCGCATCAAACCAGTCAGTAGACTGATGACAAAAAAAAAAAAAAAAAAAAAAAAAAAAAAAAAAAAAAAAAAAAAAAAAAAAAAAAAACCTCAAGAAACTTTTTAATCAGATGCTCTCTGGTCACATCCCCGGCCATATTCAGTCTCTTAATCGACATCAGTGAATCCAATCTGGCGCCCAATGGCCACAATTTTTCTCGTTGCAACGGTGATTTGACTGATGACTTCACCTTCTGGCACAGGCACAACATCAATTTAAAGGACCAAAGTAATATAAAAATCAGTTTCAGCAACTTAAAACATTGACGTAATTGCGAAATAATGATGCTGGTCTGAGCTCATATGCTCTGTGGGGGTGGCAAACGGAAGGACTGTTTGAAACTGTATGGAATAAATTTAAATAAAGAATTTGGGACCAGATGTTACATGAAAAATAATGTGGAAAGGGAAACAACAGTTACGATCTTGGATCATTCAAAAGCCAAAATCGCATAAATATTACTTTATTTAAAACACTCGCTTTGGAAAGACTTTTCTGACATCCTCAAGTATTAAAAAATCTTTTTGTTATGAAACGTGTTCATTTTAAGCTGGATTTCACGCGAAGTTGTCCAACTTAAAATGAACACGTTTCGTACCAAAAGATTTTTTAAAACTTCAAGATCACTAGAAAATCTGTCGAATACTGTTGTTTTAAATAAAGAGATATTTATGCGATGCTAGTTTTTGGATGATTGTAGCAAGTGAAACAGATTGCTCCTTCTGCCTTCTCAGAATGAGAAAATTAAGATCTAGGAATTGGGAAGTAAGTAATAGGGACGTTTTCGATGTGTAACATAACCGCGCCTACTGCTCGTCACCAATTTCGTCCAAATTTGTAGCAACGCACGGCTTGGACATAAATAACTGTTGGAAGTAGGACATCCAGATGGCTAACGTTTACAATAAACAGCATTTTTGGCGAATAAACAGTATTTTGGGCATGGTTCTGGGAGACATAAGGCATTTAAATTATCATAGACGGCAGCGGTTGGGTGGGGCCTGGGGTCCACTGCCTATTCTGAAACTTTTTTATTTTCAATTTTTACGTTGCTTACACTGCAAACAAATCGAATTAGTGCTCTATGTACTGTATTTATTAATATTTTCATAGAAGGATAATTTGGGATTATAAATAAATTTTCAGAAAGGGGAAGCTTCGTATATAAAGTTGAATACTTTTAATATTTAACAGCTGATGATTTACACATGCTACTCATCGTAAAAACAGGGAACCCAGTAATGTTCTCCGCAGCATCCACATGTTATAAAAGCCGCATTTTCACAATTACATTGGTTGTTTTAAAGTTTATATACGAAAACAAACTTGGTTTACAATCATAAAACATTCTTTTCATGGCATAATTTGGCGACAAACCACGCGTAACGAATAATTTCACCAAATAGAATGTATTTTAATATAGCCTTCTCGGGTTGTGGTTTCTGTTTCTCTTTGGATGACATAAGAGCAATTTTGAAGCTGTTTGATCAAACTCTTTAGCTGACAATACACTAGCGCAGTGAGTTAGTGAGGGGAATGACTTTATTACTACACGATACCAATCGTTCTTCATCTTGAAATATCTCGTCGTATAATTGTGCATTTTTACGTCCTCCCCACGAGGTAACTAACAGAAGAAGTTTGTTGATCTGCACACAGTGTTTCATCACATAAAGTACTAGTACAATAAATGGGGCAATGGCTACGTTTATTTGCAGTGTAAGTCAAGTAAAAACTAAGAATAAAAAGACGTGAGTTTCCGCATGGGGAGTCTATACCACGACTGTCGAGTCGCCGTTCCTGACTCATTCCGCTGCGCCAACCGCTGTCTGGATTCAGCACTAGCAAGGACGGCTCACACGTCGCTGAGACCGCATAGATATGATAATTCATTTAAACACTGGGCCATCTAGAGTTCTCCCTTTCATTTCTAACAAAGTCCTACATAAACCATCAATTTTCACAAAATTGGTTATGACGAATGGGCGCGGTGTCGTTGTAACTGAGGTGGAGGCTGTGCACTGGTTTGGATGGGAACATCGTCCGTTGTTTTCACTTAGTAATTCAGTTACACTGAAGTAAAGTCGCAGTGCTAGTGAAAGTTTCTTGGGTCATTTATTTGCATTCACTAATGTATATACAACTTTAACAGCACATCAGGGTAATACCACAGCTTACGAGGCTCAAAATTAACGAGGAAGGAAAAAATGACACGCCTTCTTCAATTTCGAGGATCCGTTTCAGTTCCCGGAGGTAACGCACTCAGTGTCTAGAAACATTCAGTGTAGCCTCGCGGGATTAGCCGAGCGGTCTAGGCGCTGCAGTCATGGACTGTGTGGCTGGTCCCGGCGGAGGTTCGAGTCCTCCCTCGAGCATGGGTGTGTGAGTTTGTCCTTAGGATAATTTAGGTTAAGCAGTGTGTAAGCTTAGGGACTGATGACCTTAGCAGTTAAGTCCCATACGATTTCACACACATTTGAACGTTTTGAAGCATACAGTAGGAAGTGCGTTCGTCCTTAAAGCTGTGAGTTACCCAGTCTACAAGTAGACGAATCAGGATGTGCAGATTTTTGCTGATCGAGCGAGGTGGCACAGTGGTTAACACACTGGACTGGAATTCGGGAATAAGACTGTTTAAACTCGCGTCCGGCCATCCTGATTTAGGTTTACAGTGATTTCCGTAAATCGCTTCAGCCAAATTCCGGGATGATTCGTTTGAAACGGGCCGGCTGCTATGGCCGAGCGGTTCTAGGCGCTTCAGTCCGGAACCGCGCTGCTGCTACGGTCGCAGGTTCGAATGCTGCCTCGGGCACGGATGTGTGTGATGCCCTTAGGTTAGTTAGGTTTACGTAGTTGTAAGTCTACGGGACTGATGACCTCAGATGTTAAGTCCCATGGTGCTTAGAGCCATTTGAATCATTTTTGAAGTTTGAAACGGCACGGCTGACTTCCTTCCCTATCGTTCCCTAATCCGATGGGACCGATGACCTCGCTGTTTGAACCCCTCCCCCAAACCAACAACTTTGGCTGCTGTACACTCAGCAAGAGGGCACGGAGTTTTGGGTTTCTTGTCAGCGTCTCGCGGTGGGAACATGGGAACAACGGGGCGGCGTCGCCCGTGTATCGCATCTGCAGCGTGGCGCGTGAGGTCACAGCACGCCGACCTGTTGCCCGCGTGGGGCCGAAGTCGCGGCAGCGGCGATCGCTGATGTATGGCCAGCAGGGAGCAGGCAGCAGGGGGGAGCCAGCCAGTGGCTGTGTGTACCGGCCTATTGATCGAGTCGCCAACACTCGCTGCCTCAGCAGCATTCCGCACACGGGGGGAGGCTGTTCACAGCAACAGCGGCCTGCGTTTATGCCGACCGTGTTGCTCGGTGTATGCCGCTTACCGGAAATTTGTAATCATATATTGAAGCATAGACTAGTCTTCAACAAATGTTCCTTCTCAGCTCTTTCATTTCACGTCGCCTTTCATTAGATATAAAATAAATTTTGGGTTATAGACAGTTACGAAATAGGTAACAACAAAAGCATAACAGAACCATGATCGAGGTATATCTTTTGTAATGAGTAAAGGGGAAAAGTCGCGTGGAAACATGACAAATTACTATGTGTGTATCGACTCGTGCTACACCTTGTGTTTAAATTGCATTGGTTGTCCTTTTGTCCCCTGACTTGTTTGTTTGATATGTTGTCTGTCATTAAGTGGCTGCTTGGTTGTCTTTTTCCCTCGGCAATCGATATCTGCGTTTTGCTTCCGGGAAACTGCTATGGAGGAAGTGAGATCTTCGACCGGTGGTAACTTTGTGTGGTGCCGCGGAAGTAGGGGCGTGGTGCTCTCAGAGAGTGTGGTGGACACAGGAGGGCAGTGTGGCTCTCCAGCGCGGACCAGGCATGGTCGGTTGTACAGAGTCGGCACGCGATGTATGTCGGTTGTGTGTTACGGGCGGGTCGAGTTGACAGAAGAGCTCCCCGCGTGTTGGTTGAATACAGAATCGCCTCAAGAGTAGTTGCTGAGTTTCTGTTCATTTCACCTAGGTGGGACGTTAACAAGCTTCTTTAAGTCCTCCGTTTCAACACTGGAGTTTAAAAGGAGACACCTAACATGAAGGAGCGGTCACTACCCGTCAACGTTGCAGAGATCGTGTTGTCGCGTGACCGTGGCGTGTCGGGTACGCTGGCGACGCTTGCGCGGTCGGATGTGTGGATCCTGGCCATCGGAGGTCGTGTACTGCTTGTTCGAGCATAATTGCAAGTTAAGTTCGTAGAAGGTTTAATCATTAAGTAATAAGTTTGCGTAACCAGTGTCTCTTCTGCCTTGTGGCCTCCGGCGATCGGGTTTCCTGTCCCCGGCACCGGTGTAATTGAAGACAGTGATCTTTCCTCCTCCTCTTGTTACTACCCGATGGGAGGTGTAGTTTTGGCAGTTTAATTGTTTCCCTATTTTGTCGTTGTTATGAGTAAATTCATGCTTCTTTTTGGTTGATCATGTGGTCACTCATTCAGGACTGTGTGGTGTAATATTTCCTTGCACGAGGTTAGCTCTAATTTTGTCAGCAAGTTAAGCCGTCTTATTACAAGTTTTCGCTGGCTTAAAGTCAGTGCAGTGACCAGCCTGAGAGTGGCAATTGTGTTTACGGGCGTATTTAAATTGGTCAGTATTCTCTCTAGCCTGAGCATCCCTGAGTGGGTGATTTGTGGCCGCCTTACACGGGTCCGTCATATCTATTATGTTCTAATGGTATTCCAGGACACTTTTGTTTAAAAACCTTTTTTAAACTCCTCCATTCCTTTATTGCCATTAATCGTGTGTTTGCAGAGACCTTAGATTTTTTTAAATGGCGGTCTTGGTAGCTTCACTACCTCACCGTACTTTACTAACAAAGTTCTGTATTTACTTTAGTAGCCTGTTTACTAATGTTCTAGTTTCTGTAAGATATGAATAAAACATATGTGTGTGAAAATCTCAACTCGACAGTAAACTACTAGAAATTTGGCCCCGTTTCCCAACTTGTGGTGTGGCTTGTAGTAACCGTAATCACTGTGTGTGCCAGTGTGTTTGTATGCGTATGTCGGTTGTTGGTTGGTTGATCGGAGGGGACCAAACAGCTAGGTCATCGGTCCCATCGGATTAGGGAGGAAGTCGGCCGGGCCCTTTCAAAGGAACCATCCCGGCATACGCCTGAAGCGATTTGGGAAAATTAACGGATGGTCGACGCGGGTTTGGACCGTCGTTCTCCCGAATGTGAGTCCAGTGTGATAACCACTGCACCACCTAGCTCGGTGTATGAGCCTGTAAAATGTTCGCTTTGGTAATCTTGGCGTACTAGCTTACTCACTGTTAACGAAGGTACGGGTATTGGAATAAGTTCACAGTGAATGGATCGAAAACTTCGAAAGTAATTGTGGTGTCACCGCCAGACACCACACTTGCTAGGTGGTAGCCTTTAAATCGGCCGCGGTCCGTTAATATACGTCGGACCCGCGTGTCGCCACTATCAGTGATTGCAGACCGAGCGCCGCCACACGGGTCTAGTCTAGAGAGACTCCCTAGCACTCGCCCCAAATGTACAGCTGACTTTGCTAGCGATGGTTCACTGTCTACATACGCTCTCATTTGCCGAGACGACAATTTAGCATATCCTTCAGCTACGTCATTTGCTACGACCTAGCAAAGCGCCATATTCAGTTACTACGTCTTCTGAACAGATAAAATTGTGGCTCATGTACCGTCAAGAGCGACGTTCATCATTAATGGATTAAAGTTAAGTATGAAACTAATTACGTCCGCTTTCTGAATTCTCATTCCTTGTCATGTTTCAGACCTCACGTCAGTATAGTTCTTCCCTCTTCACGCCAGCCTGCGTGAGCTAAATCGCATGCATTTCGGCCTCCAGTTGTAACACAGTGTTGGCTCTCCTGCCAACACTACAGTAATAGAATCCAGTTGAAACGTCCCCTTTGAAAAAATTTATACAAGACTGTGCTTAAACTGACATACAATATTTTTAGCGCAACGCAATCTGACTTTCAATAATCCCTACAAAAGAATGGGCCCTGAGTAACATTAAACTATACCTTTCACAAATCACTTACCTCACAAAAATCTTCGCTACTCAAGCTACTGCAATATAGCGAGCGCCACTACTGCCAGCTAAATAAAAGATTCATCTTTGATGGCCCACCAATCTCTACAAGGACTACAGTGGGTCTGCATCTTTGATGACCCACCAATACCATTATTTCTACAAGGACTACAGTGGGTCTACACCTTTGCTGACTCACCAATACCATTATTTCTACAAGGACTGCAGTGGGTCTGCACCTCTGGTGGGCCACCAATACCACAATCTCTACCAGGACTATAGTGGGTCTGCACCTCTGGTGGGCCACCAATACCACAATCTCTACCAGGACTACAGTGGGTCTGCTCTGTGATGACCTACCTACCAATATTCTTCAAAACTTCGAATGACTGTGTTGTGGGTTTGCTCTGTTGTGACCCATTACCTGTCTGCATGTCGAGAGTCAGCGCTGTCTTTCCGTTGGAAGGACAACACTACTTCTTCAAGACTGCATGGAAATCCACTACGTCTGTGTGCAATTTCTTTTACTAATGAGACTTTGTGAAAAAAAACTGTAATTACTATTATGATGAATGATCAGGACTGTCTTTATCGACTGTGACAAAATTTTAGCTTTTGACCAACATTGTATCAAGAAGTGTGTGCATTTGATATGTTTGTTATTGTAATTATGAAAAATTTTATCAAATCGTTATTGGCCACTGCCCAAAACAATTTGTAAAATTTTTTGTGGGGAGCATGGGGGCTATGTAAGTAGGCTGTTTAGGTTTTTTTATTGGTAACGCCACCTCTGTATAAAAATCACTGGCTGTACTGTGTGCAGTCTGTGTCTAGTTTGCATTGTTGTCTGCCATTGTAGTGTTAGCAGCGGCAGCTGGATGTGAACAGCGCGTAGCGTTGCGCAGTTGGAGGTGAGCCGCCAGCAGTGGTGTGAAGATTTTGTCCCATTGCGTCTAACTGTTGCTGTGTTTGTCTCTGGTGTTGTTCCATTGTGTCTAACTTTTGAAGATTTTGTTCCAGTCTGTCTAACTTTTGTAGCTTTTGCTGTGTTTGACTCTGATTTTGTTCCATTGTGTCTAACCGTTGCTGTGTTTGACTCTGATTTTGTTCCATTGTGTCTAACTTTTCAAGCTTTTGTCCCATTTGTTGCATTAATTGTAATAACAATGCACTGATGTCTGAAACATGTTCCTCAGTGCTTTTCGGCAGTGAATTTGTACCGGCAACATTCACATTTTGACAAGCGGAAAATGTGTCTGGACTCATTTGAGAAAACGGTGAGGACGCAAAACCTGAATCTACGGTATTTGCAAAATTGTGTCCTGTCATTTCGGATTCCTGAGCCGAGCTGTTGCCGAGCGATCGATCGATAATGCTTCCCTGTTCACTACCTGTTTCACTGTCTACGCCACTGTTTGCAGCCCGCTCCATTTCCCTAAGCACAATTACCAAATTACTACTTTGAACGTCTGTTAATTCATTACACAGTGGTGCTGGCAAGCTACGCTCGTCGTCACTATTATTTCTCAGTTTACTTTGGAGCCTAGTGTTACGTTTTTCACACGCCATTATTGTCACAATATTTCACACGATAACACAGAAAAGCACAATTTGAAGAGCAAAAATAAGAGAACACATTAACATAGCACTGAAAATAATATGTAGTTAATTGCAAGCGCAGCTGCGAAATACTTGGTGCAAATCTACATGCATGCCACAACCGTTTTACTGTACAACAATGAAAGACTGCAACTACAAAGGAGATTCTCTCTACAATTACGCGCTAGCAATAAACAATAGCTACACTAATTACACAAACTACAAGGAAAAAAATCAGAAGATTCCAGTGAGGTATCCTCGGCTAAGGGTCGACATATGAAACGTCCCCTTTGAAAAAATTTATACTAGACTGTGCTTAAACTGACATACAATATTTTTAGCGCAACGCAATCTGACTTTCAATAATCCCTACAAAAGAATGGGCCCTGACTAACATTAAACTATACGTTTCACAAATCACTTACCTCACAAAAATCTTCGCTACTCAAGCTACTGCAATACAGCGAGCGCCACTACTGCCAGCTAAATAAAAGATTCAAACTATGGAAGGCACTAACTACTGATAGGGATAGTTAGCAAATGAAAGATATTAATAGAGAACAAACAATGTATTTACCTTGATATCATCATATATAAATATAGCAGTTCATGACAAATTTCAAAACTCCGCCATCTCTCTCCCCACATCCACCACCGCTGGCGGCTCACCTCCAACTGCGCAACGCTACGCGCTGTTCACATCCAGCTGCCGCTGCTAACACTACAATGGCAGACAACAATGCAAACTAGACACAGACTGCACACAGCACAGCCAGTGATTTTTGTACAGAGGTGGCGTTACCAATAAAAAAACCTAAACAGCCTACTTACACAGTATGTTGTCCTCGACGGCGACTGTTCATCAGAGACAAGGGTGTTGTCTGCAGTGCTCCATGGAAGGGTGCAGTTGCTCTCTGTATGCATATATAATTTCGCGGACAAGGTGGCCACCAATCTACGGTTGTTAGCTGCAAGTTGTCGAAGCTGAGTAACTGTACGAAGATACAAGACGACTTAGACAAAATTTATAGTTGGTGTGATGAATGGGACCTACCTCTAAATGTGCAAAAGAGTAAGCTAATGCGAATAAGTAGCAAGAACAAACCTGTAACGTTCGGATACAGCTTGAAAAGTGTCCTTGACACAGTCAAGCCGGCCGCCGCGGCCGAGCTGTTCTACGCACTTCAGTCCGGAGCCGCGCTGCTGCTACGGTCGCGGGTTCGAATCTTGCCTCAGGCATCGATGTGTGTGATGTCCTTAGGTTAGTTAGGTTTAAGTAGTTCTAAGTCTAGGGGACTGATGACCTCAGATGTTGAGTCCCATAGTACTCAGAGCCATTTGAACCATTTTTGACACAGACCACTCGTTTAAATATCTGGACGTAACATTGCAAAGCGATAAGATATGGAACTAGCGTGTGAGAATTGTGGTAGGGAAGACGAATGGTCGACTTCGGTTTATTCGGAGAATCTTAGGGAAGAGTGGTTCACCTGTAAAGGAGACCGCATGTAAGACACTAGTGCGACCTATTCTTGAGTACTGCTCGAGTGTTTGGGATCCGCACCAGGTCGGACTGAAGCGAAACATTGGACCGCTTCAGAGGCCAGCTGCTAAATTTCTTACCGGTAGGGTCGAACGAAACGTAAGTGTTACGGGGACGCTTCGGAAACTCAAATGGGAATCTCTGGAGGAAAGACGTCCTCCTTTTCGAGAAACACTACTGACAAACGTGCATCTTCATGTTTTCGCGGCGCAAAGATTGCGTATGCAGTGGTTCGGTCCTCGGGTTTTTATGGACGGAGCAAGTGCTGAAGCGTCAGTCGCCTCGGCTCACTCTGAAAGTGGCTGGACGGTATTCAGCCGAAATTTTAAAAGAAGAAGCTGAATTTGTGCGGCAGCTCGCCTGATATTTTAAGGAACAACTATTGACAAAATTTAGTAAACCGGCTTTGCAAGATGACTGCCAAATGATTCTGCTGCCACCAACATACATTGCGCGTTAAGGACCACGAAGACAAGACACGAGGAATAGGGGCTCATACGGAAGCACATAGACCGCCGTTTTTCCTCTCTCTGTTTGCAAGTGGAACACGAAAGGAAATGACTTGTAGTGGTACAGAGTACCCTCCGCCACGAAGTATCTACGTAGATATAGATGTAGATTATCATTGGGACTTAACAGGAAAGGGAAGTTCTTACTCTACTGTCGTTGTAATTCTGTTTCCTTTTACTGTCGTTGTAATTCTGTTTTCATTGTGTACGAGATAAAAAATGAACAAATGGAAAGGTACATGTTGAATTGCGTGCTTAATGAACTTAGTGTGCAACAAAATGGTGACTCCTATGTGATTGGCGAGGCGTTGATATTTGCATCATAATTTGCAGCGTAATTCTCAACGTGATCTTCTTTACCTTGAACTGATCGTATAACGTCTTCAATTTTTCCTTAATTAACAAACACATCTATAGTGCTAAAGTTGTTGAAGCATAAAGTGTACGATCATATCACTATGTCTAGTGGTCCATCAGTACAAAGTAAGGGACGTAGATTGGACCCACTTACATTCTAAATCGCTGAAAAGGAATCCAGTTTCCGTTAAGGAACGGTGTTATACGTTTCCGTTACAGAATGGTGTTATACGTCCACCACAACAGGCTAGTCAACTACAAGATTTTATGAAACCAAACGGTCAATTTTTGGAGAGTATCGCCTTCTGACTAACGGGACTCTCCCTGATCGGTATCCAGTTCACGACTTGATGAGGTAAATTTTGTGCTTGAAAATAAAAGACATTCATAAAGACTGAACCACTCAAAGCTTGTTATTAAATTCCATTAGCTTAAGAAGATTGTAAGTAGGCTGTTTAGGTTTTTATATTGGTAACGTCACCTAGCGCTCTGTATGAAAATCACTAGCTGTGCTGTGTGCAATCTGTGGCTGATTGGCATTGTTGGAATATTCGCCATTGTTGTGTTGGGTAGTTGGCTGTTAACAGAAACATCACAACAGGGGATAACCTTAGGAAACCTACAGATTAAATGCCTGGCTTTTGCAGACGATTTGGCGATTGTCACGAAAGGTATAAAGGAAACAAAAGACGCTATTGAAAAACTGCACGAAATCGCTTCCAAAACTGGACTACAGATCTCTTACGAAAAGACACAGTTTGTGAGCACAAAGAAACTCTCATCTCTGAACACAAAGTATGGCACGATTTACAAAACGGGAAACTTCAAATACCTCGGTGAAACACTACAAATGAGTGGACATAACAGAGACTCAAACGAAGAAAGAAAGACTAAACTGGACAAGGCATACAAAGTAGCGTGGAATCATTACAACAGGAAGTCTATTTCACAAAAAGCCAAATTACGCCACTACGACACGGTGGTGCTCCCCGAGGCACTAGATGCAGCAGAGACCACACTAATCCTAGGGCATACACGTATCAGACAATGAGAAAAAGTAGAACGGAAAATACTTAGGAAAATATTTGGCGCAACTAACAACAATGGAATATGGATCAAGAAACCCACAGAGGAACTGTACAAACATACGGAGACAATCACAGAAAAGATTAGAAAACGCAGACTACAATTCTATGGACACCTATACAGAATGCCATCACACAGGCTGACCAAACAGATATTTGACTGGGTAACCACTAGAAACAACAAATGGGTGGCAGAGGTAGAAAACGACCTGAACCAACTCAACATAACAGCAGACACAATAAACGACAGAATAAAATTCAGAAACATCATTAAGAAAAGTAAACTACATGAGATACAATGTGACAAACAAACAGGCATAAAATGGACCGAAGAACGCAAGCAAGATCATAGCCAGAAGATGAAAGAAATATGGGCAACCAAAAAGGCAATCAAGATGAAGCCGAAGACACAAAGCCGACAAAAAGCATGGACAGAGGACCGGAAACAGAAACACAGCGAGCGAATGAGGGAAGTTTGGGCAGCAAGGAAGGCAGCAAAAGGAACTGGCCATGTAGTTTAGTCCAAATGCGCTCTTTAAGGGCAAAACACCAATAATAATAATAATAATATATATATATATATATATATATATATATTATATATATATATATATATAATGACTTTTGAACACTATCAAGGTAAATACATTGTTTGTCCTTTATCAAAATCTTTCATTTGGTAACTATGCCTATCAGTAGTTAGTGACTTCAGTAGTTAGAATCTTTTATTCAGCTGGCAGTATTGGCACAAGCTGTATTGCAGTAGTTAGAGTAACGAAGAGTTTTGTGAGGTAAGTGACTCATGAAATGTATAGGTTAATGTTAGTCAGGGCCATTCTTTTGTAGGGATTACTGAAAGTCAGATTGCGTTACGCTATAAATATTGTGTCAGTTTAGTGTTGATCATAATAAGTGTTGTGGATTGGCAAGAGAGCCAACCCACTATGAGAGGAAGCCGAAAGGCACGCGTTTTAGCTCACGCAGGCTGGCGTGAGGTCTGGAACAGGACAAGGAAGTTATAATTTAGCAAAAAAAGGACGTAGCTGTTGGAATACTTAACTTTAATCCGTAAATGGTGAACATTGCTCTTGACGGTACATGTTTTACAGCATCAATAGTAACTGGTAATGGCGCTTTGCTAGGTCGTAGCAAATGACGTAGCTGAAGGCTATGCTAACTATCGTCTCGGCAAATGAGAGCGTAATTTGTCAGTGAACCATCGCTAGCAAAGTCGGCTGTACTACTGGGACGAGTGCTAGGAAGTCTCTCTAGACCTGCCGTGTGGCGGCGCTCGGTCTGCAATCACTGATAGTGGCGACACTCAGGTCCGACGTATACTAACGAACCGCGGCCGATTTAAAGGTTACCACCTACCAAGAGTGGTGTCTGGCGGTGACACCACATTAAGTACAGAGAGAAATGTCTGAGCATGTTCAGTTCTGCTCAGCTGTTTGAAAATCAAATAACGTAAGAAATTTATCAGCACAATCATTCACAAATTTTTCTAAGAGGGCGTTTGAAGATGAACCGAAATCGGCTATTATGACACCTGTAAGCTATTCGGAATTCGCAATGTACCTAGCTCATTTCAGAGGTTCATAAATGAAGCTATAAAAGAACATGATTTCTGTTTCCCGTCTTTGGATGATATTTTAATAATATCTTAATATCCAGAGAAACATGTCGAACATCTAAATGTATTCTGTAACATGGTCTCGTAATAAATGTTGGAAAGTCAGTATTTGGTATAAAGCAGCTTACATTCTTAGGACATTTAATTCTACTTGCAAGGAAAAAAGTCGCATCCAGAAAAGGTTACAGCAACAACGATCAGGAAGAGTTTGTGGACATAGAGCACTCTTAGAGATCATCAGTTAGTATCGTCGGCATTTGGAATATGCACCTGAAAACCAGGCCTTGCTGAGTAATTACCTAATTGGAATATCAAAAAATGAGAGACGACTTACTGACTATACCGAAATAGCAATCATTCAGTTCCAAAAATGCAAGGAAGTCCTCGACATTGTTACGTATTTGACATTTCATGGGTTTTACAGTAGATTCGCGATATTTGTGGTTGCATTAACGTCTGTGGAAAGTGTCAGACTGCAAGATAAACAATGGAGAACGATTCAAAACTGCACAGAAAAAGTATTTCACTTACGAAAGAGTGTTGCTTAGTATATAAAGGTTGTCAAATATTTCAAATACCTGTTAGAAGGAAGGGATTTCTTTGGTTATATTTATAATACTACTCTTACCTGTTTTTGAAGCAAAAGAGTGGGTAAACACCGCCGAGCTAATTATGTTAACTCTAGTTTATTTCGCAATTTACTAAAGCTCTGCAACGTATATCTGATGAAGAAGAAAATTTTGTTGTTGGTGGTTTATCAAGGTTCGAAGACCTAGTGAAACTTCTGGCACATTAAATCTGTGTGCCGGACCGAGACTCGAACTCAGGACCTTCGCCTACGCGAGCAAGTGCTCTACTATCTGAGCTACCCAAGCACGACTCACGATCCGTCCTCACAGCTTTACTTCCGCTAGTACCTCGTCTCCTACTTTCCAAACTTCACAGAAGCTGTACTGCGCACCTTGCAGAAGTAGCACTCCTGGAAGAAAGGATACTGCGGAGACATGGCTTAGCCACAGCCTGGGGGATGTTACCCAGAATGAGATTTTCACTCTACAGCGGAGTGTGCGCTGAAAAGAAACTTCCTGGCAGATTAAAACTGTGTGCCGCACGGAGACTCGAACTCGGGACCTTTGCCTATCGCGGGCAAGTGTTCTACCATCTGAGCTACCAAATCAGCGCACACTCCGCCGCAGAGTGATAATCTGATTCTTGGAGAACTAGTTCCTGTTAACTATGAAGATACAACCCAAGCACGAGAAGATGATGAAGAAATTAATAAACTACAGTCAAGTCGTCTTCCATAACATAAATTAAACTAACTCTTGACACATGGAGGAAAACAATGGGATGTGATGTGTCAGCACATATCATTCTCCCCTGTAGTCCTGAACCATTCAGATGCATCATTTTCCATCACTATCAGACTTCGGCTCGTTCAGTCGTTAAGACGACATGATTTCATCAAGGATCGTCTGGAACAAAATGAAAAAGGATGTCAGAAATTTGGCAGGTATATGTGAAGCTGTCACGAAATATCAAGACATATGAAAGCACAATCAGAATAACTTCCTAGTAATGGTGAACACTTCAAAATAATTCACCTTCTCTTGATAGGAGAAATACCTATTTCTGAAAAATATGCTTACTGTTTAACGTGTATACGTGGAGTTACAAACATCTCTGGGACATACGAGCGGTAGCAGTAGAGTCTGCGCAGAACACCAGGCCCGGGAGATGCGTAGATGTCAGGGCACGTATGGGAAGAACGCTACTGGGGAGGGTTACGGGCAGGCGTTGTAGGGAATAGGGCAGCGCTGGAGAGGGAGTGAACGGTGACCACTTAAATACGATCTACTAGCACATCTGCTTTGGTTAGTATCTAAAAAGAATTCCACCGAAAAATGCAGCGATTTATTTTCGTCTGTCTTGTTAACCATTTGTAAATATCAGCGAAGCATCATAGCGAATTTTGAGTAAAACCTACACATTTCTCTGGCTGACATGTCAAAATCTCCTTCTTTTGCCAAAACACAGCGGAGTTTACACAGTCTAACCTCACTAACATATTGTGTAGACGCAACAGCGAAAGAATTCCGAAACAGTGGTTTATTAATTTTATTGAATGGGAAACGGAGGAAAAGTAAGGCCAGGAACTTATGAAAAAGCATAGCATCGGTGCAAAAAATCGTTTAATGCCTCCATTTACGTTGTTCCAATGTCCATAGTATTTCTTCTTCCACCAGCTGTCAATGGCCCTTGAAAATAACATCCTTCTGTCGGGGATGCTTCTAGTTAGTGAAATAACACTGTAGATGATGAAGTTTTGCGTAATAACGATATGGCAAAATACTCTCCTCTTTGCATGCTATCATTGGCCAAAATCTCAGTTCAGTATATGAAACTGTTTATAAAATTCGAAGAACGTTGTGGATATTTCACTCGGGCTTTATCACTGGCTCGGCGCGATGGCAAATGAGTCTGCAATGTCAGATCAATTTTCTCGAGATTGGTTGCGGATACACACGTTTACCCAAGTCCAAAGGAAAATTCAGCATGTTATCTAAATTTCATTCACAGCAACATATTATGAAATATGCACCAAACGCAAAATCATAGTGATCTCTATTTTTCATTGCATACTCTTCCGAATTTCGCGCTGTGCCTTACTGCCATGTAAATATCACAACAAGTATGACCTTCAACGAAACGATGAGCACACCACCATGAACCTGACACATGAAACTAAACATAGAGCAAAAATGAATTTTTTTAACCAAATAGTTTCTGTAAAATCGTTTGAGAAAGATTACAGGGTGCGTGCCTCGATTCTGTCATCGCTGAATGGCCAAAAGTTGGAAAACACTTAGCCGAGCGGTTCTAGGCTCTACAGTCTGGAACTGCGCGACCGCTACGGTCGCAGGTTCGAATACTGCCTCGGTCATGGATGTGTGTGAAGTCCTTAGGTTAGTTAAGTTTAAGTAGTTCTAAGTTCTAGGCAACTGATGACCTCAGAAGTTAAGTCCCATAGTGCTCAGAGCCATTTGAACCATTTGGAAAACACTTATCGGCCTCCCCTTCTGTACACACGGATGAACTCGCCCAATGCTTTAGACGAAAACTGGTCCACAAGAATTCAAAAGACGTTCAAATGTGTATGAATTGCTAAGGGAGCAAACTCCCGAGGTCATCGGTCGCTAGACTTACACACTACATCAACTAACTTAAGCTAACTTATGCTAAGAACAACACACACACCCATGCTCAAGGGGGGACTCGAACCTCTGGCGGGAGGGGCCACTCAATGCGTGACATGGTGCCTCAAACAGCGCGGCCACTCCGCCCGGCAACACAAGCATTTTTCAGTTTTTGGATCACTAGATAGGAACGCACTAGCCAAGGATGACCGACTTGAAAGACAGTTTCACCCATTCCCAGCACTGTCAAACGTACGTGTTGCAACCAAAGTACAGCATATCACCCTAAATCACATAGAAAACTTGAAAGAATTCATCGCACACTTAAAGCAGCAATCTGTGTCCATGCATCTGTTAATATACACTCAAATAATAACTAAAACCCTTCTCGGTCTTCGATGATCCATCAGAGAGAACGCTAATGCTACAATTGCATAAAAGGTTTATTGCTCGCCCATCAGGTTAACGGGTAATTTTTTTCAAGTGTATGGCACAAAAATGGATGCAGCCTTTCGTCAGTTTGTTTCACAACTGAAATTGCATGCGAATCGTCTGAAACATGTATAACATACCCACAAAGCAAAGGAACCAACATTCGTTCTCAAGGACCTCAGCAACTCAACATGTGTTTTAAGGGTTGACCGAATGAAGAAGGCATTGCAGCCTATATATGAAGCCGACAGAAACTGTTGAAAGGACCCCAAAATGTTTTGCACATAAAATGAAAATACCAGCCGATCAATATTTCCATAGATCGATTAAAACCCGCATACGTGACGAATTAGAATGATAAACGGCCTGAAGGCTCTCCAGCTGATCTGTGAGCCCAGGACGAACAACCATGCTCTCGGAAGGTGGAAAACCAGTAAGAACAACAAGATGCGACGGTGAGATTCGATTACTACCTGTGAAAGAGGAACATACAACTGGCCATGCGAAAATTTCTCTGTTTTTCTTTTTTTTTTTTTTTTTTTTTTTTTAACTGTGTGTAACACTTATATCGATTAGTGGTAGGTTTGTATTAGGTAACTGTGTAACTGTAATTATGAAGTGTGTGTTCTTTGTTAGTTAAGGTCACTGATTTGTGACAGGGAATTTAGAATTTTGTAATGTACGTATAGAGAAAGCTAAATGATGTTTAAAATATTAAAATTAAATAATACGTGTATATATAGAAGATAACCTTTGTATATTTGAAGCCGGTTCATGCTTAGGGCATTTGTAATATGCAAAAGACGTAGAGAAGTCCCTCCGCAACGGAAGTGGCTCTGCGCGATGTGGAAGGTGGTTTTGGCGGTCGAACTGGGCAGCTAATGGTGGGAACGATACGCAGTGAGTGGCTAGCCGTTGCACGGTACACATCGACTGTGCCAAGGGAGGCAATCGGAAGCTGCTATGCAAGGAATTTTGCCTCGGCTGTTGCATGGTACTCTCGGCAATAAGGATTGGCTCTAACACATTAAAAATCCGTCGCCAAGAAGAAATTTTATAGAACATTCAAACAACAAGAGCCATGAGGACAGTTAGCCGTCACGTCGCTTGCCACCACTACTTCGCCACTGCTCCACCAACTTCATGCATACAGATACAGGGTGTTTCAAAAATGACCGGTATATTTGAAACGGCAATAAAAACTAAACGAGCAGCGATAGAAATACACCGTTTGTTGCAATATGCTTGGGACAACAGTACATTTTCAGCCGGACAAACTTTCGAAATTACAGTAGCTACAATTTTCAACAACAGATGGCGCTGCATGTGATGTGAAACATATAGAAGACAACGCAGTCTGTGGATGCGCCATTATGTACGTCGCCTTTCTGCTGTAAGCGTGTGCTGTTCACAACGTGCAAGTGTGCTGTAGACAACATGGTTTATTCCTTAGAACAGAGGATTTTTCTGGTGTTGGAATTCCACCGCCTAGAACACAGTGTTGTTGCAACAAGACGAAGTTTTCAACAGAGGTTTAATGTAACCAAAGGACCGAAAAGCGATACAATAAAGGATCTGTTTGAAAAATTTCAACGGACTGGGAACGTGAGGGATGAACGTGCTGGAAAGGTAGGGCGACCGCGTACGGCAACCACAGAGGGCAACGCGCAGCTAGTGCAGCAGGTGATCCAACAGCGGCCTCGGGTTTCCGTTCGCCGTGTTGCAGCTGCGGTCCAAATGATGAAAACGTCCACGTATCGTCTCATGCGCCAGAGTTTACACCTCTATCCATACAAAATTCAAATGTGGCAACCCCTCAGCGCCGCTACCATTGCTGCGCGAGAGACATTCGCTAACGATATAGTGCACAGGATTGATGACGGCGATATGCATGTGCGCAGCATTTGGTTTACTGACAAAGCTTATTTTTACCTGGACGGCTTCGTCAATAAACAGAACTGGCGCATATGGGGAACCGAAAAGCCCCATGTTGCAGTCCCATCGTCCCTGCATCCTCAAAAAGTACTGGTCTGGGCCGCCATTTCTTCCAAAGGAATCATTGGCCCATTTTTCAGATCCGAAACGATTACTGCATCATGCTATCTGGACATTCTTCGTGAATTTGAGGCGGTACAAACTGCCTTAGACGACACTGCGAACACCTCGTGGTTTATGCAAGATGGTGCCCGGCCACATCGCACGGCCGACGTCTTTAATTTCCTGAATGAATATTTCGATGATCGTGTGATTGCTTTAGGCTATCCGAAACATACAGGAGGCGGCGTGGATTAGCCTCCCTATTCGCCAGACATGAACCCCTGTGACTTCTTTCTGTGGGGACACTTGAAAGACCAGGTGTACCGACAGAATGCAGAAACAATTGAACAGCTGAAGCAGTACATCTCATCTGCATGTGAAGCCATTCCGCCAGACACGTTGTCAAAGGTTTCGGGTAGTTTCATTCAGAGACTACGCCATATTATTGCTAGCATGGTGGATATGAGGAAAATATCGTACTATAGAGTTTCCCAGACCGCAGCGCCATCTGTTGCTGAAAATTGTAACTACTGTAATTTCGAAAGCTTGTCCGCCTGAAAATGTACTGTTGTCCCAAGCGTATTGCAACAAACGGTGTATTTCTATCGCTGCTCGTTTAGTTTTTATTGCCGTTTCAAATATACCGGTCATTTTTGAAACACCCGGTATGTATCAGTTGAATTGTGTGAGTGATTTTAATAATACTGAAACTGCTATAAAGCTGTGTTTAAAACCATATCTTCCATCCTGATCATGAACCTATGCAGGATCCCATCCTAGCTGTTCAGAAAACCGAGTATCCTGTTTCAAATGAACTAGTGATTTATTCATGTTTGTTAAATGTGCAAGGATTAACAAGAGTTGAAGTCAGTTAGAATGTTGCTAAATTGATCTCAGTTTATCGCAAAGTATCGTTTTGCAAACATTCGGTGCCAGACTGTGTAAATGTTACTGTCCAAAACACCTGCTTCACAGGTGATGAAAAAAGGCAAGTAAGTTATATTCATTTGAAACTTAATTTAGCTTTGATAGCTATCATGAACGAATTTTTGAATTTAATTGAGCATCAGTGTTGATTAATTTACCTTGAAAACAGTAAAACCATAGACTATTCCAAGAGAAGCTAAGAATTAAATTTATGTTAACTGAATTTTGCTACTGAAATAATCATAGAGTTTGACTAGTGACACAGTTCGCGGGAGAGCTTCTCTGAAGTTTGGAAGGGAGGAGACGAGGTACTGGAGGAATTAAATTTGTGAGGACGGGGTGTGAGTCGCGCTTGGGTAGCTCAGTTGGTAGAGCACTTGCCCGCGAAAGGCAAAGGTCCTGAGTTCGAGTCTCGGTCCGGCACATAGTGTTAATCTACCACGAAGTTTCATATCAGCGCGCACGCTGCTGTAGAGTGAAAATTTCTTTCGAGACACAATATCAGTTTGTCGGTCCCCAGCATATTTTTCTCATATTAGAAAGATAATTGGAATATTATTGCTACTAAGTAAATCTGATACATTTCTATAAATGGAAGTATAGACAGTGTAATTGTGGTATTATTTATTTTTATTTGAGGTATTTATATGTCAGTTAAGTCAGAAGCCCCTCCATGTCCAACTGTAGTTCGGCGCTTCCTGCAGTAACATCTCAGTACTGTGTCACGTAATAATCGTGATTGTAACTGTTATTATTATGAATTGGGCACAATTTTGCTTCCTATGATTACTCGTTTGTGCATTATTGGTAACTACTACTACCCACGGCTTAGATTACCCTGTATGCACTTGTATTCAGTGTGTTATTCAAAGGGACTCTTCATGAAAGTCACTTTAACAAGTCATATTCAATTTTCTTAAACATATATATTTCCAAATTAATGTGCCTAATTGGGCTTGCGACCGTTGGATTTTTCATTCGTATATGAATTTTACCACTTACATTAAACCCCAGAGCTGAGCCGTTTAGTTTTTCTCTTAAATTCACCAAATTCAAAATAGCTATCCGATACCTTCATCCGTTAGACTTACACGCACGGTCAAAATTACAAATCCTCTCAGAGGGTAACATTAGTTTGTGTAACGACAGGCTAGTGTTATACGTGGCTCTCCCGTGACAGGACTAAATGTTCGTTGGTTACGGAAGAATGACGCATAATGGTCTGCTGACGTATAACGAGGCTAGTGTTATAAGTGGTCGCCAGACTTACGAAGCTGCTGAGCTACCACACGTCTTAAATCCTCCTGTGAGCTACCAAACGAAACCAAGACAAAGCAAAAACTTTTTTAAAAAATTGCATTTGTTTGCCTATAAAGTTACAATTCTTTTAAATATAAAATAAATCTTAATATAACTGCATATAATAAAATGAATTGAAACTGAATTGTACGTAGAAAAGAAAAATATATACTGGGTAATAAATTACAAACGTAAGAACTCATTTTTTATCAGGCTTATTAACTTTAATGAGAAGGCTGAGAGTCTTTTTTGTCAAAAAGTTTTTAATGTAAGGAGATTAAGCAATTGACAATAGATCACCTTTCTGACAACGAACATTACCACGGTCTACCGTCAACACGAACTACTAGTAGCTCGCGATCGGCCGCTTGGCGATCTGTCGTGTAGAATCTGGTTTTATTTTCTGGGACTCTGCGTGGTGGGAGTTATTGGAAGGTCACATACAACGTACCATGGTAAAAACACTCTGATCCTAAACCAGTTCCAAAGGATTTCAGTGTTCGATTTTGAGAATTCTCCATTATTGTGGAAAACGAAACCACAATTTGCTTAAAATGAGTGAATAAATCGATTGGGATCATTGTTGTACCGGCTGTGAGAACGACCTGTCATGCTACTGAATCTATGAGAATAGTACCTTCAATGATATTTTTCGCATAGTTTTAATCTGCGAACGATTCAGTTTGCGCAGTACTATTATAATCATAAACAGGTAAACAAAAATATAATTATCCTAATACATACATCATCATCATCATCATCATTTAAGACTGATTATGCCTTTCAGCGTTCAGTCTGGAGCATAGCCCCCCTTATACAGTTCCTCAATGATCCCCTATTCAGTGCTAACATTGGTGCCTCTTTTGATGTTAAACCTATTACTTCAAAATCATTCTTAACCGAATCCAGGTACCTTCTCCTCGGTCTGCCCCGACTCCTCCTACCCTCTACTGCTGAATCCATGAGTCTCTTGGGTAACCTTGCTTCTCCCATGCGTGTAACATGACCCCACCATCTAAGCCTGTTCGCCCTGACTGCTACATTTATAGAGTTCATTCCCAGTTTTTCTTTGATTTCCTCACTGTGGACACCCTCCTGCCATTGTTCCCATCTACTAGTACCTGCAATCATCGTAGCTACTTTCATATCCGTAACCTCAACCTTGTTGATAAGGTAACCTGAATCCACCCAGCTTTCGCTCCCATACAACAAAGTTGGTCGAAAGATTGAACGGTGCACAGATAACTTAGTCTTGGTACTGACTTCCTTCTTGCAGAAGAGAGTAGATCGCAGCTGAGCGCTCACTGCATTAGCTTTGCTACACCTCGCTTCCAGTTCTTTCACTATGTTGCCATCCTGTGAGAATATGCATCCTAAGTACTTGAAACCGTCCACCTGTTCTAACTTTGTTCCTCCTATTTGGCACTCGATCCGTTTATATTTCTTTCCCACTGACATTACTTTCGTTTTGGAGATGCTAATCTTCATACCATAGTCCTTACATTTCTGATCTGGCTCTTAAATATTACTTTGCAAACTATCAATCGAATCTGCCATCACAACTAAGTCATCCGCATATGCAAGACTGCTTATTTTGTGTTCACATATCTTAATCTCACCCAGCCAGTCTATTGTTTTCAACATGTGATCCATAAATAATATGAACAACAGTGGAGACAGGTTGCAGCCTTGTCTTAACCCTGAAACTACTCTGAACCATGAACTCAATTTACTGTCAACTCTAACTGCTGCCTGACTATCCATGTAAAGACCTTTAATTGCTTGCAAAAGTTTGCCTCCTATTCCATAATCTTGTAGAACAGACAATAACTTCCTCCTAGGAACCCGGTCATATGCCTTTTCTAGATCTATAAAGCATAGATACAATTCCCTTTCCACTCATAACACTTCTCCCATATTTGCCGTAAGCTAAAGATCTGGTCCTGATAACCTCTAAGAGGCCTAAACCCACACTGATTTTCATCCAATTGGTCCTCAACTAATACTCGCACTTTCCTTTCAACAATACCTGAGAAGATTTTACCCACAACGCTGATGAAAGAGATACCTCTGTAGTTGTTACAATCTTTTCTGTTTCCATGTTTAAAGATTGGTGTGATTACTGCTTTTGTCCAGTCTGATGGAACCTGTCCCGACTCCCAGGCCATTTCAATTATCCTGTGTAGCCATTTAAGACCTGACATTCCACTGTATTTGATGAGTTCCGACTTAATTTCATCCACCCCAGCCGCTTTATTGCACTGCTATCTATTGACCATTTTTTCCACTTCCTCAAATGTGATCCTATTTCCATCATCATTCCTATCCCATTCTACCTCGAAATCTGAAACATTACTGATCGCATTTTCACCTACATTGAGCAACTCTTCAAAATATTCCCTCCATCTGCCCAAGGCATCCACAGGATTCACCAGCAGTTTTCCTGACCTGTCCAAAATATTTGTCATCTCCTTCTTACCTCCCTTTCGAAGACTGCTAATTACACTCCAGAATGGTTTTCCAGCAGCTTGACCCATAGTCTCCAACCTGTTTCCAAAGTCTTCCAACGATTTCTTCTTGGATGCTGCAATTATCTGTTTGGCTTTGTTTCTTTCTTCAACATAACCTTCTCTGTCTACCTGGGTTCTGGTATGTAGCCATTTTTGGTACGCCTTCTTTTTCCTTTTACAGGCTGCCTTGACTGTATCATTCCACCGAGCTGTTTGCTTCATCCTACTTTTACACACTACTGTTCCAAGACATTCTTTAGCCACTTCTAGTACTGTGTCCCTGTACCTTGTCTATTCCTTTTACAATGACTCTAATTGACTACATTCAACTAACTGGTACCTTTCTGCGATCGCTGTTATGTACTTGTGCCTGATTTCCTTATCCTGAAGTTTCTCCACTCTTATCCTCCTACATGTGGACCTGACCTCCTGCACTTTCGGCCTCACAATCCCAATTTCACTGCAGATTAAATAATGATCAGTGTCATCAAAGAATCCCCTGAATACACGTGTGTCCCTCACAGCCTTCCTGAATTCCTGATCTGTTATTATATAGTCAATGACAGATCTGGTTCCCCTGCCTTCCCAAGTATACCGGTGAATGTTCTTATGTTTAAAAAAGGAGTTTGTGATTACTAAGCCCATACTGGCACAGAAATCCAAGAGTTGTTTCCCGTTCCTGTTGGCCTCCATATCCTCTCCAAATTTACCCGTAACCTTTTCATACCCTTCTGTTCGATTTCCAATCCTGGCGTTAAAATCACCCATGAGCAGAACACTGTCCTTGTCCTTTACTCTAACAACTACATCACTGAGTGCCTCATAAAAACTATCCATATTATCTTGATCTGTCCCTTCACAATGCGAATATACTGACACAATCCTAATTTTCTTGCTAGACACTGTCAAATCTATCCACATCAGTCGTTCGTTTACATACCTTATTGCAACTACGCTGGGTTCCATTTCTTTCCTGATGTAAAGCCCTACACCCCATTTGCTATTCCTGCTTTGACTCCTGACAGGTAGACCTTGTATTCTCCCACTTCCTCTTCTTTCTCACACCTTACCCGAATGTCACTAACAGCTAAAACGTCCAGCCCCATCTTACTTGCAGCCTCTGCCAGCTCTACCTTCTTCCCAGAGTAGCCCCCATTGATATTAATAGCTCCCCATCTCATTACCATTTGTTTGCCAAGTCGTATCTTAGGAGTCCCTGGTTTGTCAGTCAGAGGTGGGACTCCGTCGCCTCCAAAGGTCCGAGGCATTTTGCTCTGATTGTTGCCAGCATCATATTTAAAGTACCAGGGAAGCAGGTTACTAGCCTTACTTGCCCCGAGTCCCATTGAGTTTTACCCCTAACGGTTGAGGGACTAACCGGTGGATTTGGTAGTCTTTGCCGTATGAGCACAAAGGTGACCACGACTCAGAATATGTCCGAGATGCCCAGCCTTATTCCAAAGTAACTGGTATCCCGACTGTGGGGACCACTTACTTGGCCACTCATACGTTGCCCGTGGTTCATGAACTAGGACATGACTACAGGAACCACCCTAATACATACACTGTCTGTTAAAACCGTCAGTAAGAAATAAAACAAACAACACACTGTTGTCTCAAAAATGGCTCTGAGCACTATGAAACCTAACTTCTGAGGTCATCAGTCGCCTAGAACTTAGAACTAATTAAACGTAACTAACCTAAGGACATCACACACATCCATGCCCGAGGCAGGATTCGAACCAGTGACCGTAGTGGTCGCTCGGCTCCAGACTGTATCGCCTAGAACCGGACGGCCACTCCGGCCGGCCATTGTTGTCTAGAAAACATTTGTGTAATATTAGAAATACGAAAAACCCTATACATACGGGAAACAATTTGTTTGCCCTGCCATTGTAGTTAAAACCGACTGTGAGAAAGGGACCGAAATCAGACATTTTCATAACAGAGCACAGCATTTCTTATCGCGCAGTCGGTTTTAACGGAAAACCTCTACATTATTATTAAACAATATAGACAATGTCCGGCCAAAGTACCGTGTGAAAAGTTGAAGTAAATCGGTGTCGAACTTTCCGAGAATTTTGGAAATAAATGTTGCACACTAAATCCATTAGAGACAATCAGCAAGGACATTTCCATTTGTTTACTTTTTATCTCTAACATAATGAAAACAGAATACCAACAACAATAGAGTAACAACTTTTTCTTGTTTAATTCGAAAGATAATAATGCTGTTATGCCTACGTTACCACGTCAAACATTCTACAGACACATAGAATACGAATAGCAATATGTCACGGTCACACATCAACCCCTCCCTCCCCTCCCCCCTTCCTTCTCAGTAGCAATCACCCGGTAGTTGTCACAAAATATTGTCACACAGTATGTGAAAAACGAAAAATGTTTATGTTATGAAGTTTTGTAGTTATATTGTATATAAAAAATTTAAAAAAACTTAAAATTAATATAAACCAAAAAAGGAGGAAATGAGTCCTTTCCATTGATATTCTGTATGATTTATTACAGTTTAGAATTCCATACCTTCATACTGGGCTAAGTAACAATGAGGGGCGTACTGGCAAGATTCCCAGGCCAACCCAGATTAGGATGTACGAGAAGCGTCCAGTAAATAAAGCAACACTTTCTTTTCGGTTGAAAAAATCCTGAATTTGTTGTGGGACAATGTCGAATATTCCCGCTTGAGCCCCTATAGTTTCATGAAGTCCCGATGGATGGCGGCGCTGTATGCAGCCTTCAAAATGGCGTCTGTAACGGAGGTGCGATCCAAGCAGAGAGTTCTCATTGAGTTTCTTTTGGCGGAAAACCAGAGCATTGCAGATTTTCAAAGGCGCTTGTAGGATGCGTACGGAGACCTGGCAGTGAACAAAAGCCCTTCAAGTCGTTAGGCTAGGCGTCTGTCACCAACGCTACAAGGTCGCGAAAACCTTTCCTAACTCCCGCTTGCTGGCGGGCCGTACACAGCTATGACTCCTAAAGCGTTGGAAAGTGCGGACATTTTCGTTCAAGGTAATCGACGGTTTGTCACCAAACATCTCGTTGCTCAACTGGACGTCTACCCGTAGTGCTGACACACTCGTGTACCAGTTGGGGTGCTGAAAGGTTTGCGTGCGCTGGGTTGTTCACCTCCTAACAGAGGACCATAGAGAGAAGCGAAGGTCCATCGTCACAGTCGATGAAACATGGGTTCATCACTTCGAACCAGAAACCAAACAGCAGTCCATGGTGAGGTGACACACCACCTCTTCTCCGAAGAAAACGTTCAAAACTTCACCCTCAGCTGGTAAAGTCATAGCGACGGTTTCCTGGGACTCTGAAGTGGTTATTTTGTTTGATGTCCTCCCTCATGGTGCATGATCGGTTCTGAAGAATATTGTACTACCCTCAGGAGACTGAAGAAACAACTTCCGCGAGTTCATCGCCACAGAAAGACAGACGAGCTTCTTTTTCTTCATGACAACGCAAGGCCTTACAAGTCTATGCACCATAGAGGAGCTTACAAAATGTGATTAGAATGTTCTTCATCTACCCACAGCCCGGATCTCGCACCTTCCAAATTCCATCAGTTTTGCCCAATGAAGCATGTGCTCCGCGGGAAGCGGTACGTGGATAACTGGGGGTTTATTGATGGAGTAAGACGTTGCCTCCAATGGTGCCAGGTTGAGCGGTATCACGCCCTCAAGCGCTCCCACTAATGTGGCGTAATGCGGAAACATTGCGCCGAGATTATGTTGACAAACAGGGTTTTGTAGCCAGAAGAGTGGCAAGTAATATAATGTAGTGGAATATTGAATAAAAACGATTTGCTTTCGGAAAAAAATATGTGTTGCATTACTTATTGAATGCTCCTCGTTTACCCAGTTCCCATACATATTTAACATATTTAGCAACTGCGAAGCATTGCTGGGTTCACTTCTTCCATGAAAATTAATTACGGAAAAGATTCGTACAAGTAGATAGTCACGTTACTTAAATCTTACCTACAGAAAATGTGAAAGCGAATGTTCCCATTCGGCGATGTTTGGTCCATTTTAGAACGAATTCGACTGATTCTGTATGACCCTTTGATGTTACTAAAGAGACGCTGAACTGCCACTTCTCACCAAAACCGGACGGGAAGTAAAGTAATGGCGGATGTAAGTGGTCCGAAACCAAAATACGTTAAATGAATTTCATCTAAAGGAGAAGCTATGACGTGAGGTCTCTGTGACAGGAAGGGAGATCTTCTTAGTGGGTTTGTTGCAAAGGACGAAACAATCACTAGCGCATTCCACGCTCACCATTTGACTGACTCCCGCCAGAGAAAAAGCCGTGATTGAAAAAATACGTTTCTTCTTGAAAATACTCATGTCCAGAAAGATATTTCGCCTATGTCGAGGAAGAGATTTATGTATGTCTGCTGGTAGTGATATTCACCAGCCAAATAAGTGTTAAAATCAATAGTGAAACCTTCAACTGTCCTTTATTTTGCACCGCTGCTACCAGTTTCGGTCAAATGACCATTATCAAGCTAAGCTGGCATAAACGGCTGGGGAATTACATCATAATTTGAACAAAGGTAATTTGTTCTTTTCAGCCCATCATAGTAAAAGTAAAGTGCAAAATAAATGGTAGCTGAAGGCAGTGGCGGATTCAGAAGAAACCTCAAGGAGGGGGCCCTAAGGATATCTCGAGCTATCTTTACTTTTAGCATAATAAAAAATAATCAAGTCACATGCAAAGTTTAAGAAAGTTTTATTTAACTTGATTATACGCATATACAAGACAATGCCATCCTATGGTATAAAAAAGTTACAATTGTGGCTCTCTTCCTCAAATGATGAATTTTATGCGCCTATTCTTCCTGCCAAATTGGTTAATTACATCGTCAATAGGACAATCAATGTCAGGGTGAGTGTTCAAGAGAGGTTTTCCATTAAGTCGACCCTCCTTCATTGTCGACCTCAACCGTGTCTCTGTATGCCACGATGTTGAAAAACTTCTTTCTACTGTAGCAATAGATGGAGGTATGGCTTAGCTATCTATGTAGCACGCACAAACGTATAAAATACGATGACGTGGACGCGCATGCTGCCATAGGAAAGTACAACTACTCGACAACTCAATTCAGTCGGGTCGACTGACGAAAGAAACGAACGAATAGCGTGCTGGCTGGCTGAGGGTTTCACCACGAATTTTAACAATCGGAGATGAGAGATTTAAAGTGCTGATTACTGGAACAGCAGTCACATTCACCCTCTGATTTCCAGTTGTTCCATCTCTGCAAACAAGCGGCTTGGAAACGTTTTGAGTCTAGTGAAGACTTTATCGCAGCCGCAGACGGGCATTAAGCAGACCTCGCCGATCTTCTGGGGTGTGCGGCTCCCCCCGTCCGAGGTTCGAGTCCTCCCTCAGGCATGGGTGTGTTTGTTGTCCTTACCGTAAGTTAGTTTAATTAGTGTGTGAGCCTAGGGACCGATGACCTCACCAGTTTGGTCCCATAGTCCTTACTAAAAATTTCATTTCTTTTCTTCTCGGTGTCGCCTTCTACCCCAATACTAGAAGGCAAGTAACAACAAAGATTTTACAATAGTCATATATGTCTTCCTTTTTCTGTGATTAATTAAAGCGTGGTTTGCTATATCGCTACAAAATCTTACGTATCATTGCATACAAATAAAGGAATGCAAATTACTCTCTGGCAAAGCTATAGGCAAAGTGCTTTGACTCATATCGATATATAAATGGGCGTTTAACTTAAAATCACTTTCTTTCACTGCCAGGCTGAGAACGGCCTCTTTGACGTCTAAGTAAGGCGTATAGTTACGGTGAGATAAAATTTTACGTTTTCAGGTAATCAGTGGATATGCACTCTGACACTTAGTGTAACAGGCGTATGACAAGGGACAGATAATACTTTAAACGGTCCCATTACCGATCTCTACAACGATAAGAGTGACCGGCGTACAATACCCTCTCTTTCACATAAATACATTGCATCTTTCTGAAGCCGACCTAGTCACTTATAAAAGAGCACTGGAAACTACTAGCAAAAGGTTCGAAATATTACGTTGGTGTCGGGGCTCGGATGTTGTGCAACACAGCTGGGGCACGTGAGCTGCCCAAGAGACCTTCCGCGGGCATTTTGTATCGCTGTGAGGGCGCGACGCAGTCTTACTCGCGAAGAAGACCGAAGACTGCCGACAACTCACGATCGACAGCTGAGGCTCGGGTTCGTAGTCACGTTAGATTCTTGAAGTACTGTATTCTTTCCATTCTCGTAATTATTATAGTGAGACAATGCAAATATAACTAGTGCATAGTATTTGCACAAGTGTAGCCTCTCTTGTGTTTCACAAATGTGCCATCGAATGAAAAAGCAATAGCATTTAGCTTATAAAAATTTTGTTACGAGGAAAAGCATATGAATTTATGCTAGTGTGCATGTTTTTATGTCAAAGCTCGTCATATAAAGCTTTGCAGCTCAGTTATTAGGTTGTAAAGTAGTTTTGCTGTTTTCGTTTGTTTTGATTAAGGGAATTTTATATGTAAATTTTTTTTTCATGTGCGACCACTTGCCTCGGATCTCGAATGTACTGTTCGCGCTACGTTAAAAAAAAACGTTCAGATGACATCAGCAGAATACAGAAAAGCTGTTGACCGTCTGCAGTCTGAATGAGGTACAACACAGCGTCGCCGGCCTGAGTGGTCGAGCGGTTCTAGGCGCTACAGTCTGGAGCCGCGCGACCGCTACGGTCGCAGGTTCGAATCCTGCCTCGCGCATGGATGTGTGTGATGTCCTTAGGTTAGTAAGGTTTAAGTAGTTCTAAGTTCTAGGGGACTGATGACCACAGCTGTTAAGTCCCATAGTGCTCAGAGCCATTTCAACCATTTTCTTTGAATCCTGCCTCGGGCATGAATATGTGTGATGTCCTTAGATTAGTTAGGTTTAAATAGTTCTAAGTTCTAGGGGACTGATGACCTCAGATGTTAAGTCCCATAATGCTCAGAGCCATTTGAATTTGAACACAGCGACAAAGAAACAAATAAACAATAGTCTTTTCACTTCGTAATGCTGTAATGAGCACACCAGCGCCGTAAAGTAATACATTTATAGACTGACACCAAGTAAAAGCAATACGGTAATTTGCAAATTTCGAAAATCTGTCGTTCTGCTCGGTGGAGAAATGGGGGGAATGTGTGTGTGTGTGTGGGGGAGGGGGGGAGGGGAGTGGCTCAGATATAAAAAATAAGAATAAAGATCACTCTCGTCGACTTAATTTCCTGGTCACACCTACAACATCGAAAGTGATCAGCACCAAACACATGCTTCTTCTGTACGACTATTAACTTGATACATGAGTATTAGCTTAATACTTGCAATCCTTCGGAGAAGTGTTAAGTTCGCGGGAAAGCAGTGCGGGCACTCATGGGTACCCGCTTCCACGTTAGACCATTTGCGCACCGCTGTTGTACAACCGTGTAGCTTTGATTCAGCCGGCAGCGTGTCATCCACTGAGTATTTCTGTAGAAAACATTGTTCTTTTCTTGAGCAATTGTAGTATTAGGTCCGACGACTGAGTCGCGACAATGCAGCCTTAGATATCACGGCAACAAATACACTCCTGGAAATTGAAATAAGAACACCGTGAATTCATTGTCCCAGGAAGGGGAAACTTTATTGACACATTCCTGGGGTCAGATACATCACATGAGCACACTGACAGAACCACAGGCACATAGACACAGGCAACAGAGCATGCACAATGTCGGCACTAGTACAGTGTATATCCACCTTTCGCAGCAATGCAGGCTGCTATTCTCCCATGGAGACGATCGTAGAGATGCTGGATGTAGTCCTGTGGAACGGCTTGCCATGCCATTTCCACCTGGCGCCTCAGTTGGACCAGCGTTCGTGCTGGACGTGCAGACCGCGTGAGACGACGCTTCATCCAGCCCCAAACATGCTCAATGGGGGACAGATCCGGAGATCTTGCTGGTCAGGGTAGTTGACTTACACCTTCTAGAGCACGTTGGGTGGCACGGGATACATGCGGACGTGCATTGTCCTGTTGGAAAAGCAAGTTCCCTTGCCGGTCTAGGAATGGTAGAACGATGGGTTCGATGACGGTTTGGATGTACCGTGCACTATTCAGTGTCCCCTCGACGATCACCAGTGGTGTACGGCTAGTGTAGGAGATCGCTCCCCACACCATGATGCCGGGTGTTGGCCCTGTGTGCCTCGGTCGTATGCAGTCCTGATTGTGGCGCTCACCTGCACGGCGCCAAACACGCATACGACCATCATTGGCACCAAGGCAGAAGCGACTCTCATCGCTGAAGACGACACGTCTCCATTCGTCCCTCCATTCACGCCTGACGCGACACCACTGGAGGCGGGCTGCACGAAGTTGAGGCGTGAGCGGAAGACGGCCTAACGGTGTGCGGGACCGTAGCCCAGCTTCATGGAGACGGTTGCGAATGGTCCTCGCCGATACCCCAGGAGCAACAGTGTCCCTAATTTGCTGGGAAGTGGCGGTGCGTTCCCCTACGGCACTGCGTAGGATCCTACGGTCTTGGCGTGCATCCGTGCGTCGCTGCGGTCCGGTCCCAGGTCGACGGGCACGTGCACCTTCCGCCGACCACTGGCGACAACATCGATGTACTGTGGAGACCTCACGCCCCACGTGTTGAGCAATTCGGCGGTACGTCCACCCAGCCTCCCGCATGCCCACTATACGCCCTCGCTCAAAGTCCGTCAACTGCACATACGGTTCACGTCCACGCTGTCGCGGCATGCTACCAGTGTTAAAGACTGCGATGGAGCTCCGTATGCCACGGCAAACTGGCAGTCACTGACGGCGGCGGTGCACAAATGCTGCGCAGCTAGCGCCATTGGACGGCCAACACCGCGGTTCCTGGTGTGTCCGCTGTGCCGTGCGTGTGATCATTGCTTGTACAGCCCTCTCACAGTGTCCGGAGCAAGTATGGTGGGTCTGACACACCGGTGTCAATGTGTTCTTTTTTCCATTTCCAGGAGTGTATGTCAGAGTGCTTCATATCTGTATTAAGTAGAGAACGCAATAACTGTCGGTGAAGAAAATGTAAAGAATGCAGAAAATTGTTTCTTCTAGGTAAATGCGAGAAAAAAGTGGGTCATGGTACCTGAGCAATCAGAGGTAAATAGGACCTGAAACAAATTGTACGGGATTAATGAGGAACTTAGGAGTACTAAATGGCATAGGCCTACGTGATAGACTTACGCGAAAAAATAATAGTTTGCGAGTAGTCGTTAATAGTAAAATTCTGTAATCACGCACCAGTCAGACTAATAGCTGCTAGGTTGCTTCAGTTCCGATGAACACTCGGATACATTCAGAGAGCTACAAATCGAGTGTCTGGTTATGTTCAAAGAAGGAAATGTTGAAAATTTAGGGAACAACAACACCTCTTAATGAATCAACCCCGACACCGCAAGCGCCGACATCGTGTAACCCCACGCTATCTCCTTGTCTACGGGAAGCCATAGCTGAAGCTATGTTCCTGAACTTCTAGGAAGCCTTCGACACACATTCTGCTATGCTTGTAGAATAATGGTTTAGATTTACGATTTGGCGGGAGTCACCTGGGTAAGAGAAACCAACGACGCCTACCAATACAGAGACAACAAGCGAGTTCTCTATTATTGTACCTCGAAAGAATGTACGTAGCTGATATATTTTAGCTAGTGACGTCACAGTCCGTGCTTGCCTGCCATGCAACGTGCCCTCGTTCGATTCCCGGAGATTTTCTCCGCTCGTGGACTGGGTGTTGTGTTGTCCACATCATCATTTCACTCTTATCACCGGCACCCAAGTAGCCCAATGTGCTCAGACATCTTGTATACCTCATTATTAAACATCTCATTTCATATTATAAGCGCTGACGCCATCATTCAGCAATGTAACCAGTGTCTGTAATGTCAAGTTTCATATTGATCGAAAGTGTCAAAACAGTTTCAGCCACTGGTGGCATTTTTTAATTAAAATCTGGTGCCATTTAGACTGATCAGCAGTATGACAGGAAATTAATTTCGTAGGGGCGAGAATTTGGTAGAAAAACAGACATAACAACCTCTCAGTTTGCAACTGCACGCGATTCAGGAGTTGCAGTAAATAGTATTAACGATCCACTGCCCTTTGTCGATCTTTAGCACTCTTCATTAAGAACGAGGTATAACATGGAATTTCACTTCGAAGCGTAGAAAGAATCGGAGATACTGCATCAACTTAAACTATGAATTTACTTCGTATTTCCCATTAACACTTGAGGTAAACGGTTGGCCTACCGCTTACCCAAATCCCATCATTTATGCCACGGTCAGGATTGCTTTCGCGGTCAGCGCGGTAGAACACAAACTGAAGGGGCCAGGGTTCGATTTCCAAGGCGTCGGAGATTTTGTGCGGTCGAGGATTGCGTGTTGTGTTCTCCCTACGTTCGTATTGTCACACTACAGGAACCATCGGTATAACGTAAATTGTCGTGGCTCTGTTGGGAAAGTACCAGAGCTCCAAGCGCTAATAGAAAGCACTGATGCTCAAATCGTTATAGGCACTGAAAGCTGGCTAAAGCCGGAGGTAAGTTCAGCTGAAATTTTTGCGAAGAACCTAACGATGTTCCGAAAGGGTAGGCTGAACACGGTTGGCGGTGGCGTGTTTGTTGCTGTTAGAAGTAGTTTATCTTGTCGCTAAATTGAAGTAGATACTTCCTGTGAGTCAGTATGGGCGGAGGTCATTGTTGGTAAATGGAATAAAACAATAATTGGATCCTTTTACCGACCTCCCAATTCACATGATAGCGTTGCTGAAAGGTTCAAAGAAAACTTGAGGTTGATTTCAAACACGTACCCAGCTCATACGATTATATTTGGTAGTGACTTTATTTTACCCTCAATATGTTGACGAAAATACATGTTTAATTCCGGAGGTGCGCATAAAACATCATCGGAAATTGTGCTAAACGCATTTTGTGAAAATTATTTCGAGCAGTTAGTTCAGAGCCAACGCGAATAGTAAACGATTGTGAAAACACACTAGACCTCTTAGCAACAAATCATCCTGAGTTAATAACGAGCATCAAAACGGATGCACTGAGTAGTGAACACAAAGTTGTCGTAGCTAGACTGAATATTGCAACCCCCAAATCCTCCAAAAATGAACGAAAAATATACCCATTCAAAAAAGCAGATAAAAATTCATTGACGCCTTCCTGGGAGACGATCTCCACTTCTTCCAAATTAATAATTTAAGCGTACCAAGATGTGGCTTGAATTCAAAGAAATAGTATCGGCAGCAACTGAGAGATTTATACCAAATACGTTAACAAACAACGGAGCTGATCCTACTCGGTACACAAAACGGATCAGCACAGTGTTGCAGAAACAACGAAACAAACATGCCAAATTTAAACATATGCAAAGTTCCCAAAATTGGCTATCTTTTACTGAAGCTCGAAATGTAGTGCGGTCTTCAATGCAAGATGCTTTAATTGTTTCTACAACGAAACTTTGTCTCGAAACCTGGCAGAAAATCCAAAGAGATTCTGGTCGTATGTGAAGTATGTTAGCGGCAAGAAACAATCAGTGCTTTCTCTGCGCAATAGCAATGGAGATACTATCGAAGACAGTTCTGCCAAAGCAGAGTTACTAAACACAGCCTTCCGAAGTGTCTTCACAAAAGAAGACGAAGTAAATATTCCAGACTTCGAATCAAGAACAGCTGCCAACATGAGTAACGTAGAAGTAAATATCCTCGGTGTAGTGAAGCAACTTAAATCATTTAATAAAAGCAAGTCTTCTGGTCCAAACTGTATACCAGTTAGGTTCCTTTCAGAGTATGCTGATGCATTAGGTCCATACTGAACAATCATATACAATCGTTCGCTCGACGGAAAATCCGTACCCAAAGACTGGAAAGTCGCACAGGTCACACCAATATTCAAGAAAGGTGATAGGAGTAGTCCACTAAATTACAGGCGCATATCATTAATGTCCATATGGAGCAGGATTTTGGGACTTGTATTGTGTTCGAACATTATGAACTACCTCGAAGAAAACGGTTCAAAAATGTGTATGAAATCTTATGGGACTTAACTGCTAAGGTCATCAGTCCCTAAACTTAAACAGTACTTAACCTAAATTATCCTAAGGACAAACACGCACACCCATGCCCGAAGGAGGACTCGAACCTCCGCCGGGACCAGGCGCAAAGAAAACGGTCTATTGACACACAGTCAACATGGATGTCGAAAACATCTTTCTTGTGAAACACAACTAGCTCTTTACTCGCATGGAGTGTTGAGTGCTGTTGACATGGGATTTCATATTGATTGCGTATTTCTGGACTTCCCGAAGGCTTTTGACACTGTACTACACAAGCGGCTTGTAGTGAAATTGCGTGCTCGTGGAATATCGTCTGAGTTCTGTGACTGGATTTGTGATTTCCTGTCAGAGAGGTCACAGTTCGTGTAATTGACGGAAAGTCATCGAGTAAAACACAAGTGATGTTTGGCTTTTTCACAAGATAGTGTTATAGGCCTCTGCTGTTCCTTATCTATATAAACGATTTGGGAGATAATCTGAGCAGCCGTCTTAAGTTGTTTGCAGATGACGCTGTCGTTTATCGACTAATAAAGTCATCGGAAGATCAAAACAAATTGCAAAACGATTTAGAAAATATATCTGAATGGGGCGAAAATTGGCAGTTTACCCTAAATAACGGAAACTGTGAGGTCATCTACATGAGTGCTAAAAGGAATCCGTTAAAGGTTGGTTACACGATAAATAAGTCAAATCTAAAGATCGTAAATTCAGCTAAATGCCTAGGAGTTACAATTACGAAAAACTTAAATTGGAAGGAACACACAGAAAATGTTGTGGGGAAGGCTAACCAAAGACTGCGTTGGCAGCACACTTAGAAAATCGAACAGATCTACTAAGGAGACTGCCTACACTACGCTTGTCCGTCCTCTTTTAGAATACTGCTGCGCGGTTTGGGATCCTTACCAGATAGGACTGACAGAGTATGTAGAAAAAGTTCAAAGTAGTGCAGCACGTTTTGTATTATCGCGAAATTTGGGAGAGAGTGTCACTGAAATGATACGCGGTTTGGACTGGACATCATTAAAAGGAAGGCGTTTTTCGTTGCGACGGAGTCTTCTCCCGAAATTCCGGTCACCAACTTTCTCCTCCGAATGTGAAAATATTTTGTTGACACCGACCTACATAGGGAAAAACGATCGCCACGATAAAATAAGAGAAATCAGAGCTCGTCCGGAAAGATATAGGTCTTCGTTCTTTCCACGCGCTATGCGAGATTCGAATAACAGAGAATTGTGAAGGTGGTTCGATGAGCGATGAGCCCTCAGCCAGGCACTTAAATGTGAGTTGCAGAGTATCTATGTAGATGTAGATGTAGAACTGAGAATCCACTAGGGAGATGACTGTTTGTGCACGTCCTGAAAGCCTACGAATTAATTTTTTTTAATAAAAGAAAGAAAAAGACATGAAAGCAGCTGCATCGGTGGGTGCTCACAGCGAGTAGGCTACAATCGAATCGTATCCACATATACACTGCTTGAAAATTGCCAAAAACTGACAGTTAATATGGAACGACCGACAACTCCGACGGAGCACCCGACTAGTGATAATAAAGGCAACTGTAGAAGGCGTGACATGTTAACTGCATCGAAGCCTGTGCACCAACTCTCGTTCGACAGTTAACGCAGTGCGGTGTTTGACGAATGTTGTTGCGAAACCGCTTAGTGCTACATTTCATTTGTGGTACGGCAACGTGTCAGCAGAACATCATTTCATTGTTTACGAATAGCGATGGGCAGCTGGACAGCTCGAACGCAGTCTAAGAGTCACTAAGGTGGACATAGTAATTGATGTGTCCAAAACTGCCATGTCGCCATTAAAAGAGGTCGCTGAAGGTGGAAACGCTATGCCAGAGCTTGCCGTTGGTCGTAGACGGACGGCGCCACTGCGAGAGGGTCGATACGTAACCGTAGTGACGAAAAGGAACAGCCTTCTCACTCCTAGGTAGATCGCTGCAGAACTTGCAACCGCTACTGGCACATGTGTCTCTGCCAGAACCATTTCGTGTCCATTAAATCAGGTTGGTTTGTATACTCGGACCAGGCGATCGTCGAGAAAGAGGTAGTTGGTGCAGGGAGCGTGTTGGTTAGGGTCTGCAACTTTGGTCCAGAATGATGTTCTCCTACGAATCGCCCTACACTGTGGCAAGTATCACTGGCCACTCGTTAGTATGAAGAGAGATGGGAACACGTTGCGCACCACAGAATGTTCATGAACGTCATCGATAGGGGCTAGGCACTATGGTGTGGGCAGGTATTACGTACAATAGCCGAACACGGCTCCATATCTCTACGCGAGATACCATTACAGCAACGCAGTATTCCAGAAAGATTATTCTGGATCATGTCCGTCTGTTTAGGGGTGCAGTGGGTTCTGACTTTCTGTTTATGGACGGCAATGCCCACCGACACAAGATCACTGAGATGTCGGACACATTGAAAAGTGAAGATATTGATCATATTGAATGGCTTGCGTATTTCCCTGGCCTAAACCCTATAAGGCGTGCCTGAGAGGCTCTTGGCAGACGTGTTTCCCAAAAAATACCCCGTCCCTAATCGAGCAAGATCTGAACACCTAAGGACTCGTCAACAATTTTGTAGCCAGCTTGTATAACAGGTGCAAAATGTGGATCACTGCTGGAGGAGGACGTATTCCTTACTGCGAGTCCGAAATCGACCCATGTCAAAAACGAACACGTTCATGTCCGTTATCCTGCTTTCCCATGTGGTGAAATCTGTCCCATTTTTCGTTGTAAATATACCACATCATCTCTGTTACGTATGTACTGTAATTCATGTCGTCCATCATTGCTTGTGATTATTCCTGTCCAAGTGTGTCTCTGTCCCTTAGCAATAGTCAAGTGATGTTTATCGATATTAAAAACTACACATTATTTGAACAAGTGCAAGGCGTTACTGAAGACCACTTGTAGCAACAACTGTACATATAGTAATTTTTTTCTTTTGATTTTCGATAAATTAGTGTAAGCAATGTTTTGATTTCATTTCTTTTTCTTTTCGTGTCATTATGTTAAAGAAACTGTAAGCAACTTTCGATGTGAATATTAATATTTATGTCAAATTTCAAGCAATGCTATAACAGAATTGAAGTGTAACCCATGTTGAATCTATTGTAACATGTTTAAAATTATAATTACGCGCCTGGTCCATACGTAGGCAATGTATTACGATATGTGGAATGCAAAACCTTTGGTGAATACCCTGTCTGTAGGGGAGCGGTAAAAGGTGGAGGCAGGCGAGCGTGGGAAAATGCACATGGGCGCGGTACGGCACAACGGGCTCAGCAGTGGTAGTCGGAGTTGGGCATCGGTCTGAGAAACACGCTCTGGATCGAGGAGGCTCTCCTGGAAAACGTGATTTCATTGAGCCTCGGATGTGCCGTTTCCGACGACTATACAGCATGGCTATATTCCATAGGCACTAAATGGAAAAGTATTGCGACGCTAAGAAGAAGCAAAGTGCCGATACATCAAGAGCCATAGCTGTGATTGTATGTGTGCTTTGCGCCTCGCCATCTCGCCGCCCGCCAACCGTCGCATCGACACGAACAGGTTGAAACTTTTAGTACTGTATTCGTGTGGACCAGTGTTACTTTTGTTCCTTACCGTTCAATAACAACTGTCCTATCATTTATTTATCCTCATCACTAACCTAGACAGGGTCGTTTCCACATGTTGTGCAATCCGAGTGTCCCGAGATGAAGATTTAAAGTTTATGTTAATAAGAATTACCTGCAGACCTATCTATGCTAGAATGATGTTTAAGGAACTTTATTGTTAATGAATATACAAGTAAAGAACATAGGTCTGACAAAGTTGGAAGATAATGTTGAAATTGGTTTAGTAATGAAGTATAATTAATTTGAGACAAAAATAATGGTAGTTAAATAAGCAAGAAATAAGACAAAAAGAGTAGTAATTCATATATTGGAAACCTTGAGTGCTTAATGAGTTCAACAGTCAAAGAATTTCAATACAGTGACAATTACAGTTTCAAGGTCCCCCCCACCCCCCCTTTTCTTTTCTATTCATTTAAATTCTGAAGTGTACTGAACTGATTTGACCAGCAATGTTAAAGTCAATACAAAACCTAAATTTATCAGTGTTTTACCCTTCTTAAAATTGACATTGTATGTGTGTTTCAAAAGTGCTATTTCTAGGGTAACCTATGCCCGATTTCAGTCGGATCAATAGACAAAACGCAGTTTGTAGTAATCATTATAGTGTAATGTTTTGTATTTATAGCTTGTCCAAATTAGTACAGAAAGGGAAAATATTAGATCAGTAGATTTTTCTGGTTCTAAAATTTACCATATAATGCAGTATTACTACGTGGTTATGCTTGTACGTACATCCACTTGTCAAAGAAAAATACTCACTTAATGCCTAATTAGGCTGGCGACCGTGTTATTATCAATTGGTAGCATCTGCTGTGTATGTTTCTTGCCCGTCCTAACGTGTAGTTGCACTTTAGACTTGCTTGACGTATCATTGTTGTTACTGAGTGGGTGTAAGTCTGATTTTGCCTCCCTTCAGGTACACGCGGTCAACATATTTACTAAAATCCTTTCTTATAAGGTGAAGCCCGTCAACTTGCCATAGTACAGGCTTTAAAGAGTTAACGTACGCCCGAGCGTAGACGTTACACACTAACGAAAAATAAAATGTTTGTTTCACCGTACCTCTTTCTGCTGTTCATTTTTGTTTTTTTGTTTGTTTGCTGAAACAAATAAAATAATTTTATTACAAAATGGCTCTGAGCACTATGGGACTTAACATCTACGGTCATCAGTCCCCTAGAACTTAGAACTACTTAAACCTAACTAACCTAAGGACATCACACAACACCCAGTCATCACGAGGCAGAGAAAATCCCTGACCCCGCCGGGAATCGAACCCGGGAACCCGGGCCAATTTTATTACATTTGTAATGCGTCTGTATAATGAGAAGTTGCAGAAGTATTCGTAATCTTTGCCATAGGGAGTTCTGCGCCAGAACACATTGGTGAAATAAATCTCTTTGCAACCAGAGATAATGTTGTGCGTGTAGAGAATGCCAGTTGTTTCTTGCACACCAAGCTCGTTGTGTGGGGCCGTTCTCTTGGCGGTTATAGTTCGAAGATTTATTTTCGGGACGCCGGCATTCCACTACTGTGCAAATGGACCGAGGTAACAAGTATCGTAAATTTTTTATTTGCTGCGATCGCCAAAACTTGCACAACGTGCTTAAGTCAGTTCATTCACTTCGCGAATTGTAGTACATACTGTAATTAAATTTCCTTTACAGGCTTTGAGGACAAGTTCCTTACACCAAAACAAGCAACATTTCTTGTAAATATGGGCTCCAAAACGAATAAGTTAATAGCTATGTGCACTTCTTCATATTCGCTAATGTGAAAACACATTCCTAGTGAACAAACGCTCATATCTCTTACCGTATGCATTTACAGCACTTGTTTAACCGAATTTTTTTCTTGTTTTTGTCTACACTATCTCCTCCCCAAATATAAAAAGCAAAGAACTTGCAGCAGATGAGATAAATTTCAGAGTGTCGAATTTGACTAGGCACCCGTAGCTCTTAAGAAATGAATTTTAGAACCTATGTTTACTTGACATTTGTTTCTTGCTTTGATGTAAGAAATCTGCCTTCAAAATCTGTAGAGGGAATTTTGCTGCACCCAGCACGGAGATGAAATTTATGTTTAGTAAAGTGATACCTTGGTAGCCTTCTTATAATTGCGACGAGTGTTTTCAGGACTTTATTACATCATAAATTAAATGGTTTGTCTCAAGAGATTTGTCTTTTCTGTTCTTAACGCAGTTCAATAAACAGCCTTTTTTCATGCTTCCTACGAAGTTACTGTTCACGACCAAATTTAACAGAGACATGTACTTCTATTCAAATGCTAGTACATCTAACTGTCCATGTTCTCTTGGTTAAAAAGGTAGTCGAAACAGAAATAGGTTTTCGATTTATTCGATCGCGAACTTATCTCTTACTGACGATCGAAAGCTTACTTTCCGACACGCCTTAACCTCCCGTTTGATTAATTTCTTAAACATTAATGCAAGCATTGCACTTTACTTAAGAGGTTTATTTTTTAGCTAATTCTTAGCATTTATTTATTTACATAATAGGTAATGCTTAGCATAACACTGCAAGAAATAGGTTTCATGTCAACACAGAGCTAACAGATTGATTTCAGGTACTGTTGTAGAGCAGAGTAGTTCTACCATTGCGCAAGTAATTGTCCAATTTTAGGGACATGAAAAAACCCCGTTTGGTATCTGTAGAGAAAACAGAGCAATTAATTATCAATCGCTGTATAATTTACATACCATAATTAACGTGAAACGTCTTAATTGTCGGAGGCCAAGTTGCTGTTCAGCGTGTTTGGCAGATAGTTACCACACATATTCAAATCACAAATTATAAAAATCAGGGAGCAGGCAGAAAATAATCGTTTTCAGTTGAACGTAATAGTTTCACAGAACAGACAAACATGTACTAAGCTGTACAGTAATAGTTTCGATATATGAATTTCATGTATTGTAGCAGCATAATTGCAGCCATTAATAAGTTTTATGGTTAACAAACAATAGCTATCAAGTTATCACTCAGAGATGCTATGTCACATACCTTGTATAAAATTTACCTGATAAAGAATGGAACGGGGAAATCGTATGACGAAAATAAATGCTTTTTGTCGGATGTGGAATGTAATGTTTGCCTGCTACACACTGCAATGAAATAATAAGCTGTATGTGGCATAGCTAGTCTCGTAGCATGCGGAGTAGTTTCTAGCTAGCTGACTGATCTGTAATTTTTCGCCAGTCCACAATACCGGGCGTCTTCGTAAACGGGCCAGCTCCCATGCATATGAATTATGGTAATCGCCGCACTGAGTGAATCATTTAGCCAATTACCTGATCTGATAGGTGTCCTCTGCAGTCATCACACGCATGATTAAATGTCATTAACCTGTTGCACGGTCTGCTCTTTATGTTGTACGACCTATTGTTACCGACTTAGTCTGTAAAAGATCATAAATAATTTAAGAACCATCATGCCGCAATAACTCCATTCACAAACGGCGCTTAAGTGGTTACTTCCCACACAAGTATCGTTCGCATTCCTTCTTGGGCTTCGTCCTCTCAATAACTATTTCCGGCGGCGGGTAAAGGAAGGCGGAAGTCCGTCATTGAGGGTAATCTCCCTCATTTCGGCGGAGTTCTGCTGGAGGCAGACTGCTGCATCTCGTAATTCTCTCCACGGCTTTCCGAAGAACCGGTTGAAATGTTACGTAATGTGCGATATGTGCTGCATGCGATACGATCGCATGCAGTGTCAGAAAAGTTACAGACATTGAAAAACCATCATTTCTATTTTTAAACTAACTGAAAAGAAGCAGTCCAAATATCCGTGCTCCTTTAATGATGATTTTCACAACGAGCAATTCAAGAGGAACATAATGGTTAAGTTACCCATCTAAACGAATTAATATGAAAACAGTTGTCTCTGGTGCAGTTCGCGGAAGGGGGGAGGGTAAAGGCAATTCACAACCAAATACATCAGTCCCCTGTGGCGCCAAAGTACCTGAAACAGGTGCTGACCGCAACAGAGAATCGAAAAAAAAAAAACGAAAGAGGCAGCAGGACGCTTAATACTAATTAGTATGTTTGAGGTATATGAAGCTCTAAACGGACTAAAAAAAATTTTTTTTTTTAACATGAATTGACCCAACATTGTGTTGGTGGACACGATTAGAGACCTTGTTTTTCTATTACTGGCTATAAATAAAATAGAACATTCGTCACAAGCAGAGAACTAAACTGATGTCTGGTTTCTAGCAGATTGTGAAATGTACAGATACAGTTCGTTTCAACCTCTTTCATCATCACAAACTAAAGGCTATGCCTTTGTCGATTTGGCCATGTCCCTATCTCCATTGTCATCCACTTCCATTCTTCATACGATTTTAACCCTGTATCTTCTTTGATGTTATTCAAATACGTTGCTCTTGGCCTGCCTCTTCCTTTTTTTTCGAAAACTTTTCCTTCAAAATACATTCCTTAGGAACTGGTTGTGTCCCATTACTTATTTAGAAATAAAACATACCGAATCCTTATACCACACTGTAGACTGCGTGAGTAGTATTAAAAAGAAAAAGAAGTTTACTTGGAAGTAAATAACTCTGTATAAAATCCTAAGCTGTTTCATATGTTAAAAATTGGTAGAAGCAAGATAAATATAAATTTCCATGGTGAATCTAGTGAAGTTCTGAATATTTTGTTCGTATGAAACGTTTACCACAGTACTTTTAGCTAGTCCCATAATACACTCCTGGAAATGGAAAAAAGAACACAGTGACACCGGTGTGTCAGACCCACCATACTTGCTCCGGACACTGCGAGAGGGCTGTACAAGCAATGATCACACGCACGGCACAGCGGACACACCAGTCTCCGCGGTGTTGGCCGTCGAATAGCGCTAGCTGCGCAGCATTTGTGCACCGCCGCCGTCAGTGTCAGCCAGTTTGCCGTGGCATACGGAGCTCCATCGCAGTCTTTAACACTGGTAGCATGCCGCGACAGCGTGGACGTGAACCGTATGTGCAGTTGACGGACTTTGAGCGAGGGCGTATAGTGGGCATGCGGGAGGCCGGGTGGACGTACCGCCGAATTGCTCAACACGTGGGGCGTGAGGTCTCCACAGTACATCGATGTTGTCGCCAGTGGTCGGCGGAAGGTGCACGTGCCCGTCGACCTGGGACCGGACCGCAGCGACGCACGGATGCACGTCAAGACCGTAGGATCCTACGCAGTGCCGTAGGGGACCGCACCGCCACTTCCCAGCAAATTAGGGAGACTGTTGCTCCTGGGGTATCGGCGAGGACCATTCGCAACCGTCTCCATGAAGCTGGGCTACGGTCCCGCACACCGTTAGGCCGTCTTCCGCTCACGCCCCAACATCGTGCAGCCCGCCTCCAGTGGTGTCGCGACACACGTGAATGGAGGGACGAATGGAGACGTGTCGTCTTCAGCGATGAGAGTCGCTTCTGCCTTGGTGCCAATGATGGTCGTATGCGTGTTTGGCGCCGTGCAGGTGAGCGCCACAATCAGGACTGCATACGACCGAGGCACACAGGGCCAACACCCGGCATCTTGGTGTGGGGAGCAATCTCCTACACTGGCCGTACACCACTGGTGATCGTCGAGGGGACACTGAATAGTGCACGGTACATCCAAACCGTCATCGAACCCATCGTTCTACCATTCCTAGACCGGCAAGGGAACTTGCTGTTCCAACAGGACAATGCACGTCCGCATGTATCCCGTGCCACCCAACGTGCTCTAGAAGGTGTACGTCAACTACCCTGGCCAGCAAGATCTCCGGATCTGTCCCCCATTGAGCATGTTTGGGACTGGATGAAGCGTCGTCTCACGCGGTCTGCACGTCCAGCACGAACGCTGGTCCAACTGAGGCGCCAGGTGGAAATGGCATGGCAAGCCGTTCCACAGGACTACATCCAGCATCTCTACGATCGTCTCCATGGGAGAATAGCAGCCTGCATTGCTGCGAAAGGTGGATATGCACTGTACTAGTGCCGACATTGTGCATGCTCTGTTGCCTGTGTCTATGTGCCTGTGGATCTGTCAGTGTGATCATGTGATGTATCTGACCCCAGGAATGTGTCAATAAAGTTTCCCCTTCCTGGGACAATGAATTCACGGTGTTCTTATTTCAATTTCCAGGAGTGTAATTATTTAACCAAGTGAATCATAGACGGCGTGGACAAATTACTCTCCTTTCAAGCTCAGTTGAAATGGTACCATTTACTAAGTTCCTGAGACACTCCTAACAGAGTACGAGAAATTAATTTTCTTTTCAGCCTGGGATAAGAGTGTTTTTAAACATGTGACATAAGTGAATTTCATTTTGTTCGTAAGCCGAAGTGAACACGTCGCCAGTGCGTACAGTCCGCTACAGCTTCCAAGCCGCAGACGTCTTCCGACCGGGGAAGACCGCAGAGTGCTTCGGCGACCAAGGTATTCCGAGCAAGCAGATTACCTGGCCAGCCGGAACTCTGGACTGGGGAGGGCGAGGGGAGGGGGGCTGTAATCAGATTAGGCGTTTCGATGCCGTTTTCGGGCCTCTTCCGAGAAGGTTTCCTCCCTTTTCCCGACGGAGCGCAGTTTGAGCGGCCGGAAACGAATCGATGTGAACTGCCCGCGTGGGAGGAAAAGCGACACTGTCAGCCGCCAAAGAAAAGCAAACAGCTCCGCGCAGCTGACACCATCGCCAGCAGTCGCTTCTGTTCACTCATATCTAACACCAACGACGTGCCTTGCACCAAGGACGCCCATACTGTAGCTTGAAGGTTTTGGGGAGGGGGTGGCCAGAGCTTTGTGTGTGGAGTATTTCTAACAGTTTGGCAGACGAATGGCAACTTGTAAGTAACCATGGAAAAGCTCCATTTTCGATACTGTTACAAGCGTGCGTATTACCGACCTAAATCTTTTCTTGAAACAAAAACGCCTGTCTACATTATATTTTTTCCATTTCCTTAGAGCTTGGGGAGGGGGAGACACGCCCCCTCTTGCCCTCGGTTATGGGCGCCCTTGCCTTTCACTGAGAACTGGATACACACGTTATCGAATAATGATAACACTACGCACGTTTTGCAACCCTTTTGAGTGGTGTTGTTAAAACTGAACTTCTCATTTCTGTACCTAATACTGAAGAGATCGTAAGTATGATTGCTGTGGACAGCCACAGCAATCGGACCTCAACGTTTGATGGCTCATTCGTGTGCTGAAGTGTCCGTTTCGTGCTCCACGGTGGTGGCTTCGAAACTCGCACTTGATAATTGCGAAACTGTGCTGAATATCTTTGCAAGTTCGACTGCAGCATTGCTGGTGGTGTCCAAATGTAGGTGCTCTCTGTTACTGGCTTCAAAGTCTATAATTGTTGTTTAAATATACAATTCTGGGCATTGTTGTCACTTCGAAGCCAGCGCAATCTGCAGAACTGCACCTTTGCAGCTCGTGGTATAATGACTAGCGTAGCTGCTGCCTCTGGAGCACGGGGTCCCCGGTTCGATTCCCGGCCGGGTTGGGCATTTTTCTCTGCCGGGGAACTGAGTGTTTGTGTTTTCCTCATCGTTTCATCATCCTCATCATCACCATCATCATTCCTGACAGTGACTAGATGGGACTGTGTAAACAAAAAATGGACGGTGTAAAAATTAAGACTTTGTACGGGCTCTGATGACCGAGCAGTTCAGCGCCACACAAACCAGCCATCATCTGTGCGAGCCCTGATTTCTCTTATTTTATCGTGATGATCATTTCTCCCTACATAGGTGGGTGCCAACAGAATGTTTTCGCAATCGGAGGAGAAAACTCGTTATTGAAATTTCACGAGAAGATCCTGTCGCAGCGAAAATCGCCCTTGATTTAATGATTGCCACTCCAATTCACGTATCATGTCTGTGGCACTATCTCCCCTATTTCGCGATAGTGCTAAACGAGCTCCCCTTCTTTGAATTTTTTCGACGTCATCCGTGTCAGTCCCACCTGATGCGGATCCCACGCCGCACAGCAGCACTCCAGAATAGGGCGGACAACTGTGGTGTAAGCAGTCTCTTTAGCAGCATCTTCTAAGTGTTCTGCCAACGAATCGCAGTCTGTGGTTAGCTCTACCCATAACGTTATCTATCTGATCGTTCCAATTTAGGTTATTTGTAATTGTAATCCCTAAGAATTTAGTTGAATTTACAGCCTTTAGATTTCTATGAGTTATCGTGTAACCGAAATTTAGCGGATTTCTTTCAGTACTCGTGTGAATAATTTCACACCTTTCTTTATTCAGGGTCAGTTGCCACTTTTCGCACCATACAGGTATCTTACGTGAGTAATTTCGCAATTAGTTTTGATTATCTGACGACTTTTCAAGACGGTAAATAACAGCAGCATCTGCAAACAATCTAATATGGCTACGCAGATTGTCTCTTATGTTGTTAACATAGATCAGGTCTATAACACTTCCTTGGGGAACGCCGGATGTTACTTCTGTTTTACTAGGTTACCTTCCGTCTATTACTACGAACTGTAACCTTTCTGACAGGAAATCACGAATCCAGTCGCGCAACTGAGGCGATATTCCATAGGCATGCAGTTTGCTTAGAAGACGCTTGTAAGGAACGGAGACAAAGCCTTCTGGAAACCTACGTAAAAATATTGAATCAATTTAACATCCCCTGTCGATAGCACTCATTACGTCATGAGTATAAAGTGCTAGTTGTGTTTCACAAGAACGATGTTTTCTGAATCCGTGCAAAGTGTCAATAAATCGTTTTCTTCGAGTTAATTCATAATGTTCGAACACAGTATATGTTCCAAAACACTACTGCAAATCGACGTTAGTGATATGGGCCTGTAATTCAGTAGATTACTCCTATTTCCCTTTTTGGGTATTGGTGTGACTTGAGTAATTTTGCAGTCTTTAGGTACAGAACTTTCTGTGAGCCAGCGGTTGTATTTAATTGCTAAATATGGAGCTGTTGGGTCAGCATACTCTAAAAGGACTGGTATATCTGGAGAGAATAGAAGCTTTCGAAATGTGGTGCTACAGAAGAATGCTGAAGATTAGATGGGTAGATCACATAACTAATGAGGAAGTATTGAATAGGATTGGGGAGAAGAGAAGTTTGTGGCACAACTTGACCAGAAGTAGGGATTGGTTGGTAGGACATGTTCTGAGGCATCAAGGGATCACCAATTTAGTATTGGAGGGCAGCGTGGAGGGTAAAAATCGTAGAGGGAGACCAAGAGATGAATACACTAAGCAGATTCAGAAGGATGTAGGTTGCAGTAGGTACTGGGAGATGAAAAAGCTTGCACAGGATAGAGTAGCATGGAGAGCTGCATCAAACCAGTCTCAGTACTGAAGACCACAACAACAACAACAACAACATACAATCTGGACCGGAGGCCTTGCCTTTATTTAATCATTTAAGCTGCTTCGTTGTTCCGAGGATATCTACTTCTATGCTTCTCATCTTGGCAGTTGTCCTTGATTGGAATTCAGGAATATTTACTTTTTCTTCTTTAGTGAAACAGTTTCGAAATACCGTGTTCAATAACTCTGCTTTAGTGGAACTTTCATCAGTGACTTCACCTGTGTTATCTCGCAGTGAAGGTATTATTAAAAGCATATCGCACTGAAGTACATGCTGTACTGACCCGTTTTGTGTACTACGCGGGATCACTGCCATCACTTATTACTTTATATAGTATATATCTCTCAATTGCCGTTGATACTATCTCTTTCAAATCATTCCACCTCTTTTCTACGCTTACATGATCAGATCGTAAGGAGTGAAGACTGTCTCTTAAAAACGCGTTAAGAGAATTTTTATCAGCTTTTTATAAATAGATATAATTTGCGTTTCTTTTGATGGTTGTAGGTGTTCCGTTATTCAGCCTAGCAGCAACTGCCTTGTGGTCGCTAATCCCCGTATTCGTCACGATACTCCCTTTATGTCCAGGATTATTTGTTGCTAAGAGGACGGTGTGCTTTCGCAACCATTTACGCTTCAAGTGGGCTCATGAACTAATTGTTCAAAATAATTTTCTGAGAAAGCATTCAGTACAATTTCGGATACGTTTTGTGCCTGCCGCCGGCTTTAAACGTTTAATTTTTCCAGCATATCGAGGGTAGATTGAAGTCTGCACCGACTGTAATTGTATGACGGTGGTACCTATTTGAATTGAACTCTTCATAACTATAAATTCAGAGTTGGGGGGGGGGGCGGTAAAACGACACAATTAATATTTTAGTCCGATTATCAAGTATAACCTCTACCCATACTATTTCGGAGGAACTATCTACTTCAGTTTCACTACAAGGTAAACTACTTCTGACAGCAATAAATACTCCACTTCCATCTGCATTTAATCTATCCTTTCTGAACACTGTTAGATTGTTTGAAAAAAATTCGGCTGAACTTAATTTCGGCTTTACCAGCTTTCTGTACCTGTAACTGTTTGAGCTTCAGTGCTTTCTATTAGGGCTTGGAGCTCTGGTTCTTTCCCAACACAGCTACGACAAGTTACAACTACAATACCGATCGTTTCTGCAACTACCTTACTGTGTTTTACCTGCTCCCTTTAGACGGGCGGCCTTTCTGTTGTTTCCGGAGACCCTCTGACCTACACTGAAACAGCAGTCCACTCCTCGTGCTCCACCTTAGTTAAATCAGTAAGTTATCGAATAACACTCATCGTACTATGCTGTCTCAATTAGCGGGTTTTATTAGCAACTAGCTTTGGTACTTTCCTGAGACGAGGCGCTATTAGTCAATTAGCCTCGTGTACACACATTTGATATAACCGTTAAGAGAGAGTACAATTTTTTCTTTACATTCAACATTGAGAAAATATTTTCGCGATTTAGTGGACCGGAATACTCTAAACAGCCATTTCAATAATGTCGACCGTATCTGAACAAATGTGTAGCGAGTAGATAGAGAATTCGCAAGACAAAGAACGGCACCAGGTTCACTGACAGGAGACAATTGATATTTCATTGTATGATTGATCACTGCCCACATCTAAACTTCAAACTGCTTCCTTTCCGCACAGCCTTAGTGCCAAGGGACTACGTGGTTAAAACCCAGCGTTTTGATACTATTCATTTTGGTATTTGTGTTAACTCAGATCCATTCGACAGAAATTCTACTATATCTTTCAAAGAACTTCTTTGCCTGTATATGGCAGTTCCGCAGGTACAACCTGTATTGTTTATTGCCAAAGACAGTTGAATGCAGTTTTCAAAGAACTTCTTTTTCCTGTATATGGCAGTTCCACAGGTACAACCTGTATTGTTTATTGCCTACGACAGTTGACTGCAGTTTTAGTCTAACTGTAGGCAATGGTGATTTCAAGTTGCATCACAGCGGTGGAATAGCTATTTCGAGAAAAAAAAACACATTTTCACCAAATGAGCCAAACAACTAATGCCCCGTTTAAAGTAACGGGGATCATGAAAACGGAAGAACAATCTGCGTCGCACTTTATTTTTCCAAATCACAACATTCGATGAAGTATTTGCATAGAGGACAGACAAATCCGTTGTAACGCGGTAGTTTGCTGGTTGGGAGAGTCAGCATTAGAATTAAAACCGTCTGTTTCTGTAATCTCCATATACACTGTTGCGGCTTATTCGGTATGAGAAGTGTGTATGAAGCCACAATTTCAAATGTATCTGTTTACCAGAATTTCGAGAAAATATTCCGATAACGCACTGTTGTTGCGGTCTTCAGTCTGATGACTGTTTTGGTGGAGCTTGCGGAGGCACGGTTTGTTTCTTCCTTCTTTTATCAGCACCTACCTGTGAACTCGTTGCAGCAGATCGCCGGAAGGAAAGCTGAGCAGAAACCTACCGTACTGCAACTCGCACCAGACTGCATACAACCTAACTATTCCAAGAATCGAGAAAAAGTCATAATTACGAATGAAAGGCGAAAATACTGGCAAAACGTCGGTATATTCTAAAGTCGAGAATTACATGTTCACCACGAAGCCCGTGCCAATCGTAACACCGTCATGCACAAACCCTTTATTCACATTAGCAACTTTATGGTAACGTAGTTCCCGAATTATGAACAACTAGTAAACACGGATTGTTCTAAAATGAAAATTCTCGCCATACTATTAAGTTTATCGATGTGTAATGCACTCAGGTTTTGGTCACAGATCTGCTCAATATGCCACACAGAATTACTGTCTTTCCTCATACACAAAATTACTTAAAAAATCTGTACTTTCTAAAAAACACACCGCAATAAATATGCCTTCACATTAAAGCACTTTTAAGGCATGTAGCACAACTAAGCCGGCAAATTATAACTTCCTTCGGAGCTCATACTACACACGACCGTACCATTGAAATGCTGGGCTTCGACACTCTACATTGCTGCAAGTATTCTCTCTCCAAGAGACAAGATGCGCGAAGAATACTCCGTTCTGATTGGTCAGTTTTCTTTACGGCCAATGGAAAAACATTATTCTGCCGCGTTAGTCCCCGCTACTCATGACTAACCAATCAACAAATAACACACTTTCGAACAGTACTTTTTCCCGAAATAAGTATTTAACATTCTGATATTTTGTTTATACTTTACGTTATTATGTATTTTTATTTGCACTCGAGTTAGCTCTCCTTTTACTATAAACGTACTTAACATATTATGATACAAAATTCCGATTCCCCAGCGTACAACGTTCATCAGTAGAACAATGATCTACATAGTGACTTTAGACCACATTCACGCATCATTCACACTACTAAAAGCATATAGAAAACTGTACAAACATAAATAAACAAAAAATCCTTAAAAAAAAATAAACAGAACAATTCAGAAAATCATTCTGTTGACCTGTTTCTTGAATGTCTCTGTCCGCTACTAAACTCTGGTGGATGAAAATTAGAACTATGTACTCGACTGAACCCGCTTCAGACCATCTGTCACTGTGCACGCATGAGTCATTCTCCCGCTACACAAGCGATGTAAGGTGCCATGCCTCAAGCTCTCCACACTACTCCATCCTCAGCAAACTTCTACATCTCCGAATGATTACTGCAACCTACCTCCATTTGAACCCGCTTATTGTATTCATCTTTTGATTTTCCTTTATGATTTTCAGCCCCTCACACTCCCCCACCCCCTCCCACCCCCTCCCCACCACCACCACCAGCACCAAACTTATTCCAGTATTAAACTGGTTATCACACTGGACTCTCGTTCGGGAGGGCGACGGTTCAATCCCGCGTCCGGCCATCCTGACTTAGGTTTTCCGTGATTTCCCCAAATCGCCCCAGCCAAATGCCGGGATGGTTCCATTCAAAGGACACGGCCGACTTCCTTCCCTCATCCGATGAGACCGATGACCTCGCTGTCTGGTCTCCTTCCCCCCCAAAAAAAACAACCCAACAACAACAAACTGTTTATCTGTTGATGCCTCAGAATGTTTACCATCAACTGATCCCTTCTTTTAGCCAAGTTGTGCCACAAATTTCTTTACTCTCTTATTGTATTCAGTAACTCCTCACTATTTTCTTCTTGTCTAAACTGTTCATCGTTCATATTTCACTTCCATCCACTCCTACACCCCCGACAAATACCTCTAGAAAAGACTTCTTAACGCCTAGTCGATGTTAACAAATTTCTCTTATTCAAAACGATTTTCCTGCCGTTGCTAGTCTACATTCTATATCCTCTCTACATTGGCCAACATAAGTTTTTTTACTGCCAAAATAATAAAATTCATGTGCTGTACTACTTCTAGGATTTCATTTCCTAATGTATTCCGTTGCTCTTCTTTTGCTTTTATTGATGTTTATCTTATATGTTGATCATGTTGAACACCACAGCTCACACTAATGTTAGTTATTAATGAAAACTACCTCAGATGTATTATTACAAGTTTATTGTGTTATGACCAGCTTCGTTCACTGAAATAATCAAATCGACAACCTGATGACATTCAATGACTGGAACCAGTCATAGGGCGATAAATCTGTAGTAATCCAGCTGAAGTGGTTTTAATTAATCATTATCATCTTATGTCTTCCTTTTGAGACACTGTCCATTCCGTTCGACTGATCTTTCAAGTCTTTTGCTGTCTCTGATAGAATAACATGTCTTCGCAAACATCAGTTTTTATTTATTCTCCCTAGGCTTTATTTCCTTTTCCAAATTTTTCTTTCCTTTCTTTTACTGCTTGCTCAATGTACACGTTGATTAACATCTGGCATAGGTTAAAAGCATGTCTCACTGTCTTCTCAACTACTGTTTCCTTTTCATGCCCCTCGGCTCATGTCACTGTCGTCTGGTTTGTGCACAAGTTGTAAATAGCTAGTTTTTCAATATCTGCTACATACAGAATTTAAAAGAGACTATCCACTCAGCATTATCAAATCTTTCTCCAAGTCTACAAATACTATAAGTGTGCGTTTGCCCTTTCTTAATTTGTAATGTAAGATATGTCTTAGTGTCAGTATTGCCTCGCGCGCTCCTGTATTTCTCTGGAATCCGAACTGATCTTCCCCCTGGTCGGCTTCTGCCAGTCTTTCCACTTTTTTCCATTCTTCGATAAAGTGCAAGTGTTACTATTTTGAAATCATGATTTATTGAACTGATAGTCCTGTACTATTCACACCTGTCAGCAACTGGTTTCTTGGGAATTGGAATTATTATGTACTTTCTGATGTTGAAACCTTCCCGTCTCCTCTATACCTCTTTTGTTATTGACACCCTTCTCTTTTCCAATAAACTATGAAACCTTTCCTTAGGATTTCTATCTATACTATGTTAGCTGACGTTATTCTTTAATAGCAAAGCTGACGTTATTCTTTAATTAATTTGACTGAAGTTACGTAATTCATAGTTAAACTTTTTCTTGACAACAATAAAATTTGCTGGCAAAAGTTAATTATATTCTGAATGAAATGATTTTACAAACGCTCAGATGGAACTTACTTTTTACAATAATCTTACAACTAGCAATACGCAAACATACCTTCAGTAGTCTTGAGTTTCTCAAAAAATTAATTCAATAATATTAGTTCCTCTTATTATAATAGTTAGCTGATGTCTCTGTACACCCGTTTATAATTTCTTGTACATCATAGCTAGTGGCTGGCAGGCACACCGCTCCTCTTAACCCCTCGCTTCAGACCTGCTACCGACTCGCTTCACTTCTTGCTTACTCCTGACTTCTTACGAACGCTAAAGGGCGGTCTCTCCTGCCAACAATGCTTTCTGGTGCAGACAATCCCTGCTACCATTACAAAATGTATCAATGCGCGGTCTTTCCCGCCTTTTCTTAAAATGTATCCATACGTGGTCTCTCCCGCCTTTTCAAAATTATATCAATTCGCGATCTCTCTTGTCAACAATACTTTGGTGAAGACATTCCCTGCTACCACAATTATTTCCAAGATGACAAATATTAATTATTCCTACTTAATCCTATTAATAAAATATAAACATCTTTCAGAAATTGTGATTTGACAAAAAACAATAGAAATATACACGACTTACAATGTACTTTATCGTTTATCTCGAAAACCTAGCACAGCAGTTGCAATAGTTTTGCCATGGCTTGCTGTCCGAAAGATGTAAGTAGCTCTGACAGAATGTCAGCTACCGAGGGTACCTTGTTTCTACTTAGAGGCCTGTGTGAAAAGTAACGAGACTGAAAACACTGCGAAGGTTCTGGCAACGCTGTGCTGTTATACTTGGGTAGGCTGGTGCGTTCGTCACTTCCAAATGCTCAGTCAAAGTTTCAGAACCGTACAGCCATCATTTGAGGTTTGAGAGCGCCATCGAGGAAGTTGTGTCTTTGTTGTGTGTGTTATAAAAATGGAACAGTAGAATTTAGAGCTATGTTATGCAATCACATTTTTGTGATAAGCGCGGGAATCCACGAGTGTGACCTTTTTTCCTTTGAATAGCCGAAACAGGTCTATGGGGATGATATATTATCAAGAGCACTATTGTTTCGCTGACACAAATCATTTTTGGGAATCTGAGAACACATTCAAGTCGGACCTCACTCAGGAAGACCTGCAACATCGAAAAACTACGGAACTGTAGTGCATAAAGAATTTGTTCCTCCAGGATAAAGTGTCAAACAACCGTTTTTCAAGTGTGTCCTTCAAATGCTCAGACAAAGGGTGAACTGAGGGAAACCGTATGTTGCAGACAAGTGAATGATGCATCATGACAACGCCCAATGTCACACGGTCACTTCCACCATCAAATTTATGACCTCAAAAGGGAATCCTGCTGTTCCACAACCCTCTCCTCCCCCCCCTCTCCCCCTATTCATCTGATCTGAGTTCGTGTGACGTGACTGAGAATAATGACTCCGGCTGTGTGTAGCTGCTGAAGGAAACTACTTCGAAAAGGAACAAGACTGTTGTTTAAAAAAATCATTTTGGTACATAAGACAGTCTCTCTACTTTTGTCATACACCTTATAGGTCTATCAATGCACTGCTGAATTCTTCTCTCAGTATCGTGTCTCCCATCCCGTCCTCATCTACATCTTCGTCGCTTTTTATAAGGTTGCCTTCGAGTTCATCTCCATTGTATAGCCCCACTGTATACTCCTTTCACTTTTCATTTTTTCCTTCTTTACTCTTGATGTTCATGTGGCTGCTTCTTTTTTCCCAAAATCCTCCTTAATGTTCCTGTAGGCGATACATGCCTTTCCTCTAGCAATGCATACTTCTATATCCTCGCACTTGTCGTCTGGCCAACCCAGCTTAGCCATTTTCTATTTACTGCCAGCCTCATTTTTTAGACGTTTTGGATACCCTTTCACCCGCTTCATTTGCAGTTCAAAATCAATATCTCCCTTGGTATCCAAGGATTTTTGCTAGGCCTTGTTATTTAACCTATCCGATCGTCTGCAGCATTCACTATTAAATAATAAATAGAATAATAATAAAATAATATGTAGCAGACCAGGCCCGGCAAAACGCTGCACAGGGTGCAGACGTGCGGAAGTGCTGCACATGTGCGCACGTGTGCGACAGCGAGCGACAGCGACATCTGTTATTAGAAATGTGTCCTAAATGAACGGTGGCGGCTCCACTTCCCTGTTTATGTGGTACAAGCAAGAGCGCAGCACACCCAGTCTCGTTTACCCCTGGTGACCGTAACCTTAACAGAGAAGTACTGAGAAATGGCAGGTACTGTGAAAAAGGAAAGGACGGGAGATCCATGTTCTCAGTCTTTTAAAAACGACTGGGAACTGCAATTCCTTTTCGTAGCCGTTGGCGAAAACTCACAGTGTTTGGTGTGCCTCCGAATAATAGGCGGACATCGTAACTTTTCAATTGAAAGACACTACAATACATATCACAAAGTCGAGTGTAGTGTACTCCACAGTGAAGAACGGCAAGCAAAATTAAATGTCCTTTAAGAAAATGGATGAGACACATCAAGTCGATTTTCTTGTACGTCAAAGTAACTGATACGTCTTGAACTCTTAGCTTCTTGTGTTACATTTGTGTCTATTTTACTGTACGCTGTACAATATACTGTTTTCAGTTTTCCAAAATGACAACCACACTAAATCTTCACTGCGAGCAAGTTTTAAAATCGCATTAAGAATTACACAATCTGGGAAACCCTTTTCCGAAGGGGAGTTTGTGAAAGGGTGTCTGATTGATGCTGCAGAACTTGTGTGTCCCACGAACGTTAGCAGGTTTCAAGAAATCAGTCTGTCCAAACAAACAGTGACAAGACGTATCAGTGCTATGGCCGGCGATTTGCACAGGCAGCTAATAAATAAGGCTAAAGAATTTGTTGCTTTCTCTGATGCGCTCGATGAAGCAACAGATCTTACAGATACAGCCCAGGTTGTGATATACATACGAGGTGTCGATAACGCACTTTGTGTAACAGAGGAAGTTTTGGACTTAGTACCTTTGACAGGGACTAATACAGGTGCGGACTTACTCCAAGCTCTCGAGCAAGCGATTGATGGTGTCGGTATGGACTGGAATCGGTTAGTCTCAGTGATGAAGCACCATCAATGCCAGGCCATCAGAGAGGACCGATAGCACGGATGCGCAAAAAGCTAGGGCGCTCACACGAGACGTTGTATGGAATTCACTGCATTCTGCATCGAGAGGCGCTTTGTGCAAAATCAGTAACGTTAACAAACGTAATGCACATTGTTGTGCGTACTATAAACTATCTGAAGAGACATGGGCTTACGCATCGCCAGTTTCTGCGGTTCTTGGAGGAATTAGGAGCGGAGTACGGCGACACACCTTACTATACCGAAGTACGCTGGCTCAGTCGAGGTAGAATGCTGATAATATTTTTTGATTTGAGTTTGGTCAACATTCTTACATGAGAAGGGAAAAAGTGAACCTATGTTGGAAGACCCTTTTTGGATATCAGTCCTTGCATTTCTCGTGGACATTACGTCTCACATGAACAGCCTGAACGTCTGTTTGCAAGGTGAAAATAATTTAATTTCTGACATGTTGGAAAAGTAAATGCCTTTGAAAGAAAGCTTGCGCTTTGGGAGAGCCAGCTATTGACAGAAAACACTGCACATTTCCCGACTCTTGGACTAGTCCATGAAAGTGCTAGATTTCAAAAACACGTGTCAATAATTGTAAAAATTAAGGAACAATTTCGAGCACGATTTGCAGATATTATACGGGTTTAACTCCTGTCATTCGCCTCTTAGCTCGACCGTTTTCGTCGTCAGCTGAAGATGCTCCGAATGATCTACAGATGGAACCGATCGGCCTACAGTGCGATACAAGACTGAAGGACAAGTTCTTTGCAGTGCGAAGTGCAAAAGAATTCCACGAAAATTTTTCACAACAAGAATTTCCACGCCTGCACCGAGAAACCACGAGAGTTATGTCCCTGTTCGGGTCGACATACGTTTGTGAAAGATTTTTCTCGGTGATGAAAATGAATAAATCAAGGTTTCGATCAAGCATAAGTGATGAAAATCTTCGCTACTGCTTGCGTTTGTCAATGAGCCGTGCTTTTGTGCCCGATGTTAACTATATCATTTCTCCTGACCAGTGATAAACGTGTTTGGATTTATTCCTTTCATAATTAAAAATTATTGTTTACTAACTGAGAATTATTGCCTCATTTTGCTCCATGTTACATTTTTATCAGGAAAATTGGTCATTAAACCGATTGTTCCAATGTATACTTACATTTAGGTTTTTTTTTAATGTGTGAAGGGCTACGCTCAACTGAAGTCGATAAAACATACCATTCATCTAATTGTCGGTTATTATGCAAATTTCAGACGGAACTGATGAAAGATATAGGAACAATGGTATTGAAAAGACAGGTGATCATCGAGAGGTCTGCGGTTATCATTCTGTTCAGAGGTCAGTGAGACAGAAATTATGTGGGTGTAACTGAGGGCACCGATAATTAGTTATAAGAAACCTTTCCTTAGTTTTATGTTATTTGAAATAATGGATAAGGTTCGTTGGAAGTCGCTAAGTGCTCTCTTTCTTAGATACTAGATCAAAAACATTACGCGTATTTAAGTGCCTTCAGTCTAACTGCCTTAATAAAAACCCACGGTTGTTAACTGTATTACTTGTCTTACTGGGTTAAACTGTTAACATAAAAGTAGACGTCTCAATGAGTAGACTGTGACAGTATTTTAAATGTTTAATACGCGACATACCTTCCCATGATTGGCTTGCAAGCTGTGGAAAGAGCACTAGAATGTGCCGGTACAGAGTATTCCAGCAAGTGGATAAAGCGACATCTGTGGGTAGAAACATGCACTACATGAACGCTGACGGCTGCGGCGTGCACTCTGTGACCCGGAAGTTGCACATGTGCAGGAGCACCGCACGCGTGCAGAATTTCTGGCCGGCTCTGCAGTAGACGAAGGGATCATGGTCAGACGAAATTTTCATTTCTCACCGTTACCCATTCGTCTTCTCCTGAATTCCTTTCCTCTGTTTCAGTCTGTGTTGGCGTACTCCTCCTTCGGAAATTCTGAGCAATCTTAGGTTGTTTCAAGTTATCCCGGTTCCGTCTCCTTAATTTCCTACCTTTTCTCAGTTTCTTCGATTTTAATCTACAGTTCATAGCCCCTAAATTATGGTCAGAGTCCCCCTCTGCTCCTGCAAATCTCTTTCAGTTTAGAATCTGCTTCCGAAATCTCTGTTTGACCAGTATATTTTCAATCTGAAATCTTCTGGCGTCTCCATGTATGTTCCACGTATGCAAGCGTCTTCCGTGATTTTTAAATCGTGTGTTAGCGAGGATTAAATTATGCTGTACAAGTTCTAACTGGCTGCTTCCTTCAGTCCATATTCAGCCAATATTTTTCCTTCTCTTCCTTTTCCTTCTATCGAAATCCTGTCTCCCATCACAACTAAATTTTCGTCTCCTTTAACTATCTTAATGATTTATTTCGTCTCATCATATATTTCTTCGACGTCTTCGTCATCTGCAGGGCTTGTTAGCATAAAAACTTGTTCATATAAACTTGTACTGTTGTGATAGGTGTTGACATCATGTCTTTCTGGGCTACGATACCGCGTTCCCTATGCTGCTAGGTGGTGTAGGGGGAGCGGCTTTGATTAAGCAAAACGCCGTCGGTCCCGGGTTTGAGTAAGGCCTCTGCTTAAATTTTTATAAATAAACGGCACTGGCGGCCGAAGTCTTCCGGCGTACGAAGTCACCCTCAATACGCCAACGGCCTTGTCAAGAAAGCGTGCGGCGGCGTGGTTCTTTCCGTCCCTTTACGACGGACCTGCACCTACCGGTAAACATTGTCTCAGCAGATCATCAGTAGGAAAGCCGAGTGAAACCTACTGTACTTCGACGTGAACCAGGCTGCAATTAAAGTCACTAATGTACGTTTCGGGAGAAACACGAAATGAAAGGTTGGAAATTTTGTCCTCAGTTAATATATTCTGAACCTTAGGTGAACAAGTATCACTGCCAAGCCCCTGCTAGTCTTAACAGTCACTCATAATCCCTTTCACCCACATTAGCAAATTTATGGTGTTACATTTTCCGAAAACGTAATAGCTACAAAAATACTGATTGTGTTTGATTGATAATGCTCGCCAAATATTAAGTTTGTCGGTACCTAATGCAGTCTCAGTTTTTAGCCACCGACCTGCTCAGTACGCCACGCGGAATATATGTCTTTTCTCGTCACAAAATTCTCTTAAAAATTCCGAACCCTCTACACACCCATTGGAATAATTATGCCGTCACTTTACAACACTTTTTATGTATGAAACACTGCTAGATACGGCAACTTATCATGTCCATCGGAACTACTACTACACACGTCCGATCTGTTTCATGGCTAGGCTTCGACCCATCTCTAGAATACTCTGTCTTCTCTGCCAGCAGAGAAAGGCGCGCGAAGAATATTGCTTTACCATTGGTCAGTTTACTCAACAGCCAATAGCAAAACAACATTCTACCGCGTCAGTCCGCGCTTTTCATCAATAACCAATCGCAAAATAGTAAACCTAACGACTGCACTTTTTACCGACGTAATTATCTAATATGCTGAAGTTTTGCTTATGCATAAAGTTATTTACTATTGTTATTTATACCTGGATTAACTTTCCCTTAACCATAAACTTACTTTACAAATCTATTCTAGAAAAATCCCCTTTGTCCACATCCATACTTCTTCGAAATGTTCCCACGCTAAATCCGACAACATAACTCGTTAAACAATTATCTTAGTATTAACCTTAAACCACACTCACGCATCATTCATACTGCTAAAACACATTTATAACATTGAACATACACAAAAAGACATAATAACACTTTATGAAAATACTAGAACAGTTTATGAAAAACATTCTATTACTTTAGTGCACTCTAGAGGGCAAATTCGAAACTAAAATCACAGTGCCCCTATCCATTACTGTCCTCTATCGGCTGATACATAAACTACGTGTGCGTCCAGTCTCGCGTCACCATCTGTCACTATCCAGTTCTGAGACACATCTCCCACTTAACCGCCTCCAAGGCAGGATCGTTACACGGCGCTACGCCTCAAGCGGGGTGTGGACAGAAGAGGTTCAGGGCACTCTCTTGTACGAGGGGTGGGAAAATGTCCCTAAAGGCGGAACGGCATGAGGATGCAGAAGGCAGTGGAAACCACTGAATTAAAAACAAGTAACGTGAATCCACAGGACATGTAGCCTGTAACGGGAAAAGTGTCATAATCTCTCCATTGGCAAAAGATTCCGGAATAGCCCCTCATTCGGATCTCCGGGAGAAGACTGCCAAGGAGAAGGTGACCAAGAGAAAACGACTGAATAATCAACGAAAGGATAACGTTTTACCAGTCGGGGCGTGGAATGTCAGAAGCTTGAACGTGTTAGGGAAACTAGAAAATCTGAAAAGAGAAATGCAAAGGCTCAATGTAGATATAGTAGGTGTCAGTAAAGTGACATGGAAAGAAGACAAGAATTTCAGGTCAGATGAGTGTAGGGTAATATGAACAGCAGCAGAAAGTGGTATAACGAGAGTAGGATTCGTTATGAACAGGAAGGTAGGGCAGAGAGTGTGTTACTGTGAACAGTTCAGTGATATGGTTGTTCTTATCAGAATCGACAGCAAACAAACGTCCACAACGATAGTTCAGGTATACATGCCGACGTCACAAGCTGAAAATAAAGAGGTAGACAAAGTATATGAGGATATTGAAAGGGTAATACAGTAACTAATGGGAGATGAAAATTTGGTTGTCGTGGAGGACTGGAATGCAGTTGCATGGGAAGGAGTAGAAGAAAAGGTTTCAGGAGAATATGGGCTTGGTGTAAGGAATGAGAGAGGAGAAAGAATAATTGAGTTCTGTAGTAAATTTGAGCTAGTAACAGCGAATACTCTGTTGAAGAATCACAAGAAGAGGAGGGATACTTGGAAAAGGATGGGTGATACGGAAGTACTAAGAAACGACAAGGTACGCTTGAAGTCCTCTAAGGCTTTGGATGCGTTAATAAGGAATAGCTCAGTTTGCACTATAGTTGAAGAACGGACATCTATAGAAAGGGTCATCACAGAAGATGGAAAGAAAACCATAGGTACAAAGAATGTAACTGAACTGCGAAGAAACCATGGTTAACAGAAGAAATACTTCATTACAGAAATACACGTCGCTGCTGAGGAATGAAATTAATAGGAAGTGCAGGCAAGCTGAGACGCAATGGCTACATGAAAAACGTGAAGAAGTCGAAAAAGAAATGATTGTCGGAAGGACAGATGGCTGGAATGGCTCTGAGCACTATGTGACAACTTCTGAGGTCGTCAGTCCCCTAGAACTTAACTACTTAATCCTAACTAACCTAAGGACATCACACACATCCATGCCCGAGGCAGGATTCGAACCTGCGACAGTAGTGGTCGCGTGGCCCCGGACTGTAGTGCCTAGTACCGCTCGGCCACTTCGGCCGGCGGAAGGACAGACTCAGCATACAGGAAAGCCAAAACAATCTTCGTTGTGCATTAAAAGCAACGGTGGTAACATTAAGAGTGCAACGGGAATTCCGCTGTTAAATGCAGAGGACAGAGCAGATAGCTGGAGAGCATGCATTGGAAGCCTCTATGACGGGGAGGATTTATCTGATGTGATAGAAGAAGAAACAGGAGTCGATTTAGAAGAGATAGGGGATCCAGTATTATAATCAGAATTTAAAACAGCTTTGGAGGGTAGATAACATACCATCAGAATCTCTACAATCATTGGGGGAAGTGGCAACAAAACGTCTATTCACGTTGGTGTGTAGAATGTATGAGTCTGGCGGCATATCATCTGACTTTCGGGAAAATATCATCCATACAATTCCGGAGACAGCGAGGGCTAACAAGTCCGAGAATTATCGCACAATCAGCTTAACAGCTCATTCATCCAAGTTGCTGACAAGAATAATACACAGAAGAATGGAAAAGAAAGTTGAGGATGTGCTAGATGACGAGCAGTTTGGCTTTGGAAAAGGTAAGGGCACGAGAGAGGCAATTGTGACGTTGTGGTTGATAATAGAAGTAAGACTAAAGAAAAATAAAGACACGTTCGTAGTATTTGTTGACCTGGAAAAGGGGTTCGACCTTGTAAAATAGTGCAAGATGTTCGAAATTCTGAGAAAAGTAGGGCTAAGCTATAGGGAGAGACGGGTAATATACATTATATACAAGAGCCAAGAGGGAAAAACAAGAGTGGATGACCAAGAACGAAGTGCTCGGATTAAAAAGGGTGTAAGACAGGGATGTAGTCTTTCGCCCCTACTGTTCAATCTATACATCGAAGAAGCAATGATGGAAATAAAAGAAAGATTTAGAAGTTGAATTAAAATTCAAGGTGACAGGTTATCAATGACACTATTCGCTGAGATTGCTATCGTGAATAAAAGAGAAGAAGAATTACCTGACCTTCTGAATGGAATGAACAATCTAACGAGTACGAGTAAATCGAAGAAATACAAAAGCAGTGAGAACAACGAGAAACTTAACATTAAGACTGATGGTCACGAAGCAGATGAAGTTAAGGAATTCTGCCACTTAGGCAGTAAAATAACCAATGTTGGTCGGAGTAAGGAGGACATCGAAAGCAGACTAGTAATGGCAAAAAGGGCTTTCCTGGTCAAGAGAAGTCTACTAGTATCAAACATAGGCATTGATTTGAGGAAGAAATTTCTGAGAATGTACGTCTGGAAAAAAATGTATGTGAATTCCTAAAGGACCAAACTGCTGAGGTCTCGTTCCCTAGACTTACGCACTAAAACTATCTTATGCTAAGAGCCACACACACACGCATGCCTGAAGGAGGACTCGAACCTCCGGCGGGAGAAGCCGCGCAATCCGTGACATGGCGCCTCAAACCGCACTGCCACTCCGCACGGCTGTACGTCATTGCATGGCAGTGAAACATAGACTGTGGGAAAACCGGAACAGAAGAGAATCGAAGCAATGAAGATGTGGTGCTACAGAAGAATATTGAAAATTAGGTGGATTGGTAAGGTAAAGAATGAGGAGGCTCTGTGCAGACTCGGAAAGGAATAAGTGGAAAACACTGATGAGGATAAGAAACAGGATGGTAGGACATTTGTTAAGACATGAGGGAATGACTTCCATGGTACTAGAGGGAGCTGTAACGGTCAAAAACCGTAGAGGAAGCCAGAGATTGGAATACATCCAGCAAACAATTGAGGACATAAGTTGCAAGTGCTACTCTGAGATGAAGAGGTTGGCACAGGACAGGAATTCTTGGCGGACCACATCAAACCAGTCAGAAGACGGATGACCCTAAAAATGTCTGCTTATAATAGCTTACCTGCATTTCTATTTTCTTTTTCATTGTTATGAACTACCCCTGCCTTGGCGCTATTTGATTTAGTGTATATAACCACGCACACAACTGACCTAAATGCTGTTAATTCTGCCACCGAACTTCACCAACCCCATTACATCTAACTTCAACCTGTCAATGTCCCTTTTTAAATTTTCTAACCTTGTTGCCTGGTTAAGGGGTGTAACATTCCACGCACTGCCCCACAGTGCCCCACGTTTGTTTCTGCTGATGATGACATTCTCTTGAGTAGTCGCTACGCGGCATTCCTGATGTGGGACTATTCTACCTCCGAAATATTTCACCCAAGAGGATGAAATCATGATTTAGCCTCACAGCAGAGCCGCATGCCCTTGCAAAAAAATATGGCTGTAATTTCCCTTTGCTTTCAGCTCTGCACAGTACCATCACAGCAAGGTCATATTCGCTATGTTACAGGGCTATATCAGTCAATAGTCCACACCGCTGCGTCTGCAATTACTGAAAAGGCTGCTTGCCCTCTTCAGGGACCACGAGATTGTGTCGATCCTCGATCGACCTTACGGTAGGGTCATGTGTATCATTGAGCCACCCATACCACCCTACCATAGCACAATCAATGCTTCGTGGGGGTTCCCATAATGTACAGGGAGATATTTAATAACCCTGAAATTACATTTGTTCAGCTCTCCACCTGCGTATGAAACAGACTTACGTACGACTTAAAGGGGGTAGGACGTCAAACGGGCCGACTTGGAGCTGGAGAGGCGCCACAGGACATTTTATTTTCTACTGTCTATACTTTTACAAATAAATCCATAAAACTATGTCAGCATGACCTGGGAGGATTCCGGATTTACACTCAGAGCAGTTGAAGTGGAAAAACATAACAAAATAAATTTTTTTAGATACGAAATTTCATCATTTTTTCACTTACTGTTGGCTGCATTTGTTGCTATAGGTACATTTTTCTTCACAAGTAAGAGAGATTCTTTGATGAATTTTGCACAGCATACAAACCATACTTGCAGGTGTATGAAACTCTAGAATTTTCCATATCTATTAAAAACTGTGGTAAAAATTGAGATAATTAACTACAAAAACTTGATTTTTTTCTAAACATTAAGTTTAAAACGTAACATCTCATTCATTTTTTCATAAATTAAATAGATTCTAGAGTTTCAGACACCTGTAAGTACGGTTTGTATACTGTGCAAAATTCATCTAACAGTCTCTCTTACGTATGACGAAAAGTGTACCTATAGCAACAAATGCAGCCAATAGTAAGTGAAAAAATGATGAAATTTCACATGTAAAAAAAATAATTTTGTTATGTTTTTGAACTTCCGCTGCTACGAGTGTATATCCTGAACCCTTTCTGGTCATGCTGACAAAGTTTTATGAATTTACTTGTAAAGGGATAGACAGTGGAAACTAAAATGTCCTGTGGTGTCTCTCCTGCTCCAAATCGGCCCGTTTGACGTCTTACCCCCCTTAATCGTCTACAGAGTATGCCAGTAATTTTTGTTTCTTGCAGAAACTTTTGAACAATTTTTAACACTTATACAACAAATTACTAACGAAAAGGCATTTATGAAACTTGAAAATCGCATTCACGTAACATGTTCGTTCTTAGTTCAACATTTTATTTTTTTATTATATTTTCATAAATACGACAGCTAGCAAGTGGGTTACGACACATTTTAAATACACTGGAAATGACTACGTCACTCGCGACCACAGATCTGCAGTTATGTCGCAAACTGTTCATTTGCGGCTCTATATCTACTGGAACATTCCAGCTTCCATTATACAACATACGTACTCCAGTGTCAGTTTTCGCTATTCTGAAGCACCCAGCGATTCTCATTTAATGTTAACTTATCGTTTGCGAGTAAAATAAGGAGAATCTCACAGAATATGGTGTAACACCACCGAAACATACGTGGGCGAAGATAAATACTAGGACAATACGATTCGCTCATGTTAAAACCTTCAAAACACACGTATGTATCCTGTTGTGTGGAGCATATCTGTTATAAATTTGGAATGATAACCATAGTTTGTCACTACGGACGCTCCTGCAAACCCACACAACTGGTTGCCAGGTACGGGAACGACAGTCAGCAGAGGTCTTTCAAGATGTCATAAGAATACTTGAGAAACGGGTTTGCTGTGAGACGAGACTACTACTATCCGTCAAAAATAGTCAAAGTGAGTAACACAGGTCTTACGAATATTCCATTTCAGGTAAGCAGTGCTGTTATGTTTGTATGAGGATTATACTGGCTGTGCGCATGTGCTGTGGTAGTCATACGCAACATACCGTTTCTATTCTAACTTCTTCACGATCAATGTTTTAACTTGCTTGCAGTGTACGTTTTAAAATCAAGGAACAGAGGTAAATATACTGAACAACGTGGGCGCTAAATAACAATGCTTAAGAGTTTACGGACGTTCCCTGCTTTCCGCAGCCGACGTTTGAAAATAGTTTTTGAAATATTAGCCTTAACGTCATCATGAATAATTTTAATGGGACACAGCGGACGGGAGATTGCCGTGACGCAGCGTCTTGTAATAGGATTGCATAGTCCTTAAAGGCTAAGTTTATTGAGCTCGAACGGTACGACGCAATTTAGGTTGCCGAAGTTATTATCCGACATTTCACGTCAGGTATAAGAACTGGGTTATAGCAGAGCGGATGAGTTAGCAAGTGGCTATAACCAGCCTTAGCTCTTGATCAAAAGGGTATCACGAAGTCTGATTTTTGAAACAAGTATAATAAAAGGAGATCTCATTTCAGTCAAAGAAAATCAAATTAGTATCAATATTTACACCATCAAATATTACAAATTGTTACTAGTGTCATCTTTCTAAGATTAAAAACCTCCAAACTTAACATTAAATCATCGCAGACATACGTTAGCACGTGTATAGCCCTTAGATGTACCACAGTCTGTCTCTACACTCCTCCATTTTTTATTCATTTCGTATCTCATGATTCTTCCAGCACGGAAGTGCTGCTCTGTCCTACAAACAGTAGGTGAGATGTAGCGCTGATTACAATGCAAAGCTGAATGAATTCATACGGTTCAAATGGCTCTGAGCACTATGGGACTTAACTTCAGAGGTCATCAGTCCCTAGAACTTAGAACTACTTAAACTAACCTAAGGACATCACACAGACCCATGCCCGAGGCAGGATTCGAACCTGCGACCGTAGGAGTCGCGCGGTTCCAGACTGTAGCGCCTAGAACCGCTCGGCCACCCCGGCCGGCCTGAATGAATTAATTGCTGGTGAAATTTGTACTCACGAAGTTTGAAGATCACGTATGCAGTAAGTAATCTTAATTTTATTATCAATTTAGTCTAGATTCGTAAATGTTTTTTTCCTTCCTCTTCAGTCTTCCTTCGTCAGTGGAGTTAATTATCATTAACAGTATTCTGTACTGAGAAGTGCAACCGCAGTACGTACACTGGCATTGCTGTCATTAAAGTGATCAAGTATTTCTTCAGGGTGTAAACAACTGAAAGATTGGTAAGCGCTCATCTTCAGCAGCGAATACAATTGAGTATGTAAATGTGCAATTTCCAGCCTTAAGCGTCAGTTTCTGCATCCTGTGCGTTATACTGGGTGAGTCACTAACTAATGCCACCTAGAATACCTCCGAAAGTATGATAGTAGCTGAAAAGCGTGTGGAACAAATGTTGCATGGGACAACGTGAGCCATAATATGACGTTGGTTTTTTGCTGCGAAGTGGGGTCGCGTCAGAGGTATGAAGGTCAACTTTTTTTTTTAATGGAATGCTACAGTTTGGTACTTATATTCTGACATCGGCTATCGAGACGAATCCAATGATATGTAGCAGTAAGGTCTTTGAAGGTCAACGAAAGTCACAAAAGTGGCATGAACGTCCATTTACAGAAGGTGTTCGAAGTGATGACCATTGGTATAAGTGCATTGCTGCTATCTTCTTATCATAGATTGAGTGGTACTCCTTATCACCTCGGCACTTATCGAAGCACATCCTCTGACAATTCTCTCTCGTATATCGCGCAAATAGTAAATATTCGCCGAATGCGGCGTATCCAACTAACGTGCCACTGACATATAAACAACTCTCGACGGTTTCGCAGTACAACACTACAAAGAACGGTAAGATTAGTACCGTCGAATCAACGGAATGTGAATGATGTATTCCTTCGAAGAACAAGTCGATCTGCTTCTCATTTACGGAGACTGCCAACGAAATTCAGTGAGAGCTAGAGACTTGCACACTGAAAGATATCCTCAACGTGCTCACCCTAAACGTCGTACATTTAAAAATGTGTATGATAAATTGAGAACAACAGGATCTTTAACGCATCGGAAACATATCCGGCGAAGGTCACGAACCATGAAAGTGCTAATGTGCATAACATGCATTATTGGACAACTGAAAATCCATGTTGGCTGCGTTAATTTGCATACCAAAAACAGTGATCGGTGAATGTATGATGTGGGATTCCTGAGGACAGAATTATAGGCTCCTGTTTCATCGAAGGAAATCTTAATGGTTGGAAGCACAACACACTCCTGCAAGAAACATTAGGTCTATTATTGGAGAAATACCTTTAGGAACACGGAACAAAATGTGTTATCAACATGATGGGTGTCCGTCACATTTTTCACTGATGGGAAGAAATGAGTTGCAGAGGCAATTCCCAAATCGTTGGATTGGACGCGGAGGACAAGTGTCGTGGCCGGCTCGTTCGCCAGCCTTGACGCCTCTGGATTTTTCCTTGTGGGGATTCGTAAGAGACATTGTTTATAAAGACATTCCAACTGCACCTGAAGATATGCAACAGAGAATTGCCAAAGCATGTGCTTCGGTAAGTGCCGATGTAATGAGGAATACTACTCAATCCATGATCTGAAGATTGCAGTACTGCATTGATACCAGTGGTCATCACTTCGAACACCTTGAAATGGACGTTCATGCCAGCTTTTTCCCCTTCGTTGAATTTCTAAGACCTTACTGTTATACATCGTTGGATTCGTCTCGATCGCCGATATCAGAAAATAAGTACCAAACTATAGCATCCCATAAAAAAATATTATGGCCCTCGTTGTCCCATGCAACTTTTGTACCACGAAATTTTCACCACTTATCAGGCGTTCGGAGTTATTCTTGGTGGCGATAGTGACTCACCCTGTGTAGTACGGTACTTGAGAAGTCTGTAGAGTTTTTGCACGGTACGATATTTTCCCGAAAGGTTTCGGCGATTCAGACGCAGTTCCTCCCTCAGAACACAATGATGCTGTGCTCATTACTGATGTGGATCGTCCTGGATGAATGTAGCGAGATTTCAGGTAGCCCTGTTCAAATTGGAACACGTGTTGCGCTGTCAGAAGGCAAATGAAATAATCGCAGGTGCGCGTTTGTCGACCTAGTTAAGCACGAAAGCCGATTTCGTCGTAATTATCATGTTACGTTCAATTATTTCCTTGTTTAACACTTTGTTAGCGATTAATACTGGCGGCGCAACATCGCTCAGGGACACGTATTAATCAATTACGCGTGTCATCTGAATGATACTCGCTCCAAAGCGCTTAAGCTGCTCTCGAATGACGTGTTAAATTAGGAAAAAGAATTTCCGATATGATATGACGTATGTTAAAATTTGAACAGGACAGTCAGTTCTGGGTGCTATACCTAGCACGGATATACCGTACACCAACATACTGTGGGAGGTACTACCTGCAAATAATAAAGAGAAATTATGTCAAGCAATTCCACTGACTTTGTATAATATCGAAAAAGGTACCTCTTTGGGAAACCTTAAACCTGAAACGAACATTAAAACTTGAAATACATTAAGGTACTGTAAAACAACATTAGACTCTCTACACGTAAGTGACACTAAAAGTATATTTGTAGACTGATTTTTGAATGTCATTCTGTTAATGTGTATGTGTGTGTGTGTGTGTGTGTGTGTGTGTGTGTGTGTGTGTGTGTGCGTGTGTGCGTGTGTGTGTTTATCGGTGGGTGACAGGGATATGTGTCGTTCTGTAGACTAATTACTATAGAGTGACTTGGTTGTTGGTGGTCTCACTTTCTGGGGCCAAAAAATTTTACTAGCGGGAAGGGAATTCATGTATTATGCAAATAAAATGACGGAGTGTCTCCGACAACGGTACTTAAGTGACCATCAGTTAAACATCCCAGTATTTATATACCAGAGTTATGAAATAATTTTGACTGCTTCAGTCACTTTTTACTAATATTTATTAGTTCGATGCGTTTCGGCGTTCTGCCATCATCAGCTGCATTACAGCTACAGGCACATAACGTCATCTGAAGTGGGATGAATATTATTTGCCGGATTTACCAGTGAGGTTAAATTCCGAAATTTTACCTGTACAGAAAGGTTATTTTATTTCAGTGTATACCTTCCGTGACTTGTATGTTTAAATCATTTCGTTGAGCCCATTACTGATATTTTGGCTGGAAATTTGTCTGGAACACAGAGCATAGCGTAAAACACCCCGTCACTTAAAACTTTCAGATTCAGATAGTTACAGCCCAAAGGTTGTTCTTTGAATTTGGCCTGCGTAGAAGATTTTGCGTTTACTATAAGCTGTTTGCTAAATGCTTGAGTGCGCGTTTTTGTCTGACTGTACGTTTCTGTTGTATCTCTGTGTGTGTTGCAGTTTGCTATGTATTATGAAAGCAATTTTCATGCAATCTGAAAATAGTTGCTGTGTATCTCTTTTATTTTCTGTCTAGCTGTTGGTGTACTATTTTTTTTTCTTTTCAATATGAGGCTGTCAGTACGTGCATCATCATAGCCACTTGCAGCAGCTATTTGTTTCGCTGTATTGAGTTTGTTCTGCTTCGACTGTTTATGCATTAGTACACTACTCGATCTGTTAGTCTAACTAGAGCTCTGTAAGCACTAGAGCACTGCATGCAGCTTGTTCGTGTGTTATAGGATGGAAAGATTAGCTGCGTCTGTTGGTATCTATTGTTATTTTTCTGGACATGGATAGTCTGTAAATTGTTTTTCCTTTCTAATGTTCAAGTCTAGGATTGCGTTAAAACTGGCACTCACCGTAGTGCCTAAGCCAATACCGTACGTGCACGCTGAAAATAATGTATTCATCGAAGAGAAAGTAATTGGTAGAAGACAGGTTGCTAGAGAAACTAATATAACAAGTCGGAGTTTATTCCATGTAAATATTTTCTTTTGTATGAGTTATTTTTCAGAATTTTCCGGCTTGTTGTAAGGTCGAGGCATTTGCAATATTTTAAATGTGATAACTCCGCAAAGGCAGCGGAAGAGCTGATGAAACCAGCCATCATTAACGGCTTCTGCCTGTGAAACACCTTTAAATATTTGCATCAGGGTAGCTGTCACTACTTTCGTGACTTACAAGAAAAAGGTTGTCATTCTAAGAAGCCTAGGAAAAACTTACATATTCCGTACAGGTTTCCACAACATATCACGAAATTTTCTCGGACGTTAGAAGAAAAACGATCCTGAGCAGACATTTAGCTGCTTCTTTTAGTAGCAGATATCACACAAATGCAACTGTTTTCAGCGTTGCTAAAAGTTTGCCAACAATCAAAGCTCTGAGTTACGGTGTAATCAATTGCAAATCTCTTCATCTGACGATGGAAGCTAGCTTATCGAGAAATAATTAAGGAGTATAATCTACAATAAGTTTCTATTTCGGACAGAGCTATCCCATTTTTAAACTGTAGTCGCAATGGCTGACAATGTTCACAGTGGAGAAAATGAACTGAAATACAATGACAGCGAGCTCATACTGTCGTTGTGGGTATATTTAGTTCACTAACAACATTTTTCTCATGCAAAATCAATACCAATTCCTCAGAAAATCGACACGTCTCTTTTTGGTTTCAGATATTGCTGTCACCACCTAAACTGACGAGTTATTCGTCGTGTTACAGGAAGACCACTCCTTAATCCTTGCGTCCCATCTTAGGGTGATTATTCCTGTAAGGGATGCGTTGTTGTAACAAAAAAGTCACCATTTTCTTATCAAGATAGCGCAGTACCCATAACTACCCAAGATAAATGACTAAATACACTGAAGAGCCAAAGAAACTGCTGCATCTGCCTAATATAGCTTAGGACCCCCGCGAGCAGGCAGAAGTGCAGCAAAATAAGGTGGCAAGGACTCGACTAGTGTCTGAAGGGAATTGACACCATGAGTCCTGCAGAACTGTCCATAAATCCGTAAGAGCAGGAGAGAGTGGCGGTCTCTTCTGAACAGCACGTTGAAAGGCATCCCAGATATGCTCAACAATGTTCTTGTAGGGGAGTTTGGTAGCCAGCGAAAGTGTTTAAATTCAGAAGGATGTTCCTCGAGCCACTCTGTAGCAGTTCTGGACGTGCTGGTTATTGCATTGTCCGGCTGGAATTGCCCAAGTCCATCGGAATGCACAATGGACATGAATGGAGGCAAGTGATCAGACAGTTCGCTTACGTAGTTGTCACCTGTCAGTCGTATCTAGACGTATCTACATCTACATCTACATCTATACTCCGCGAGCCACCTTACGGTGTGTGGCGGAGGGTACTTATTGTACCACTATCTGATCCCCCCTTCCCTGTTCCATTCACGAATTGTGCGTGGAAAGAACGACTGCTTGTAAGTCTCCGTATTTGCTCTAATTTCTCGGATCTTTTCGTTGTGATCATTACGCGAGATATATGTGGGCGGTAGTAATATGTTGCCCATCTCTTCCCGGAATGTGCTCTCTCGTTTCCCATATCACTCCAACTGCACACGCACCATTACAGATCCTCCACCAGCTTGAACAGTCTCCTGCTGACGTGCGGGTCCATGGATTCATGAGGTTGTCTCCATATCCTCACACGTCAATCAGCTCGATACCATTTGAAAAGAGACCAGGCAACATGTTTCCAGTCATCGACAGTCCAATGTGGGTGTCGACGGGGTCAGGCGAGGCATAAAACCATCTGTTGTGCAGTCACAAGTGATAGACGAGTGGTTTACGGCGCCGAAAGCCCATACCGGTGATGTTTCGTTGAATGGTTCGCACGCTGACACTTGTTCATGACCCAGCACTGAAATCTGCAGCAATTTGTGGAAGGGTTGCATTTATGTCACGTTGAACGATTCTCTTCAGTTGTCGTTGGTCCAGTACTTGCAGGATCTTTTTCCGGCCGCAGAAATCTCGGACATTTCATGTTTTACCGTATTCCTGATATTCACGGTACACTCGTGAAACGGTCGTACGGGAAAATCGCCACTTCATCGCTACGTCGGAGGTGCTGTGTCCCGTCGCTCGTCAGCCTAAAATAGCACCATGTTCAAACTCATTTATATCTCGATAATTTTCCATTGTAGCAGCAGTAACCGATCTAACAACTGCGCCAGACACTTGTTGTCTTATATAGGCGCCCCCGACTGTAGCGCCGTATTCTGCCTGTTTACATATCTCTGTATTCAGTACGCTTCAAAAATGGCTCTGAGCACCATGGGACTTAACATCTGGGGTCATCAGTCCCCTAGAACTTAGAACTACTTAAACCTAACTAACCTAAGGACATCACACTCATCCATGCACGAGGCAGGATTCGAACCTGCGACCGTAGAAGTCGCGCGGTTCCGGACTGCGCGCCTAGAACCGCGAGACCACCGCGGCCGGCATTCAGTACGCGTGCCTATACCAGTTTCTTTGGCGCTTCAGCGTAATTTGTAGACTTTGAGACATTTTGGAAATTTATTTAACCAGAGAACGCAGAAACTTACTGCTTAATCCTTTTAATATACTATCAACGAATCAGTTGTCTGCTCCAGGTAGCTGAATGATCAGCGTGACGGATTGTCAATCCTCTGGGCCCGGATTCGGTTCCCGGCTGGGTCGGGGAATTTTCTCCGCCCAGGGTGTGGGTGTTGCGCTGTCCTCATCCTATCATCCTCATCGACTGCAGGTCGCCGAAGTGACATCAGATTGAAAGGTCGGCACCCGGCGGACTGCCTGCCCGACGGGGGGCCCTAGCCATACGATTAAATAAATAAACGAATCAGTAGATTGTGGCAATGTGGGTATAGATAAATATTTCATGGTAGGTAATATTCTAACACTTGCAGTGAGATACACTTGTTGGTTCTTCGAGAGCTGTAGTAAGTCTTTAAGTTGGTATGTTTTAAAGACGGAGAAATGTTGAACCAGTGACAAGTTTGTTAATGACTTGCGAGATGAGTGCAAGATTTGGATGACAATCAACTGTGTAGGAAAAGTCTGTTCAAGACGACAGCGGTAAATCGTACGGCGTTTATGTCTAGCGCGAGCAGAAGAAGATTATGGTGTGGTCGTAGTGGGCCAATCGTGACCGACCGACTGCGTGTGTGAGGTAACGGGCGAGCTGCGGCGCCCTGGAAATGTTCTAAGCTCAGAGAGTTGGCGGCCACCGCTCGAGCCGCGCGGCGCGGCCGAGGGTGCCTCACAACGGCCGGAGCACGTGGTCCACCGAGCACGTGGCTGGGAATTCCTTGGTGGTGCTGTGCCCCGGGAGGGCCGAAGATGGCGGACTTTGTGGAACCTTCAAGGCAGACATTTCACAGTTTGTATAGAAATTAATAGTAGCCAGGTGAATCATGATATCTCAAAGATAAACATTTACATTACCATTATTTGCACGAAGATTCTGATGGTGTAATCAGATTTTCAAATCTTTATTAGTTTAAAGGTTAGCATCTGACTGTAAATTAGACAAGTAACACCCACCAACGAATATCCAAAATATAAATGCTTCAACCGATTTCGTCGATCGCCGTGTCTTTAGAAAGCTATCAGTGTAAACCTAAATCGGTATGAATTACACGCATGTAACATAAATAGTACATGAGTAATTGGAGGTCAAAGTGGCTGATTACTATCGATCGCGTCAGGCCATAAGTATTCAACAGTTACACGAAAAAACGGTAGCAGCATGCTTTTGAAAATATTTATTCATCTATGTCTTTGTTTATATCCGATACATGCTATTCATACAGAAATTGGTTAAATATTTGCTGTGTTTTAGAAAGCACAGAGACATTAGGCTACTGGCCTACATTTTGTTGCTATTCCTTTGATGGATGTATATTTAATTTCTTTATGTATTTAATAATGTGTGTTAGTGTGTGTTCATTGTCCAGCCGTAGGAATATTTATTTAATTTCAAGTTATTTAAATGTAACTCCAGTATTTGGTATGTGTTTCAATATGTTTGCGAGTGCACGTTGGCTTTGAGACGTGGAGGCAGCGCTCTAGCCAGTCACAGCGCTCGTTACTAAGAGAGACGTATGGAGGTTGGGACGGAGCATCGTTTCCAGAGAGGACACAGGGGAATTGTGGGGAGTGCGGCGCGAGGGACAGTCGAACAGGACGCGAAAAGTGCTGGACGCGACGGTCGCGAGGAAAAACCTGGAGTCTGGAGCTGTTTAGGCGCGGTCGCGAGAGAGAGAAGTACTTCGTAGTGCTTACTAGCGCACTTGTGAGGTTTCTGTGGCTCCTACAGTGAAGACATAGTGAGCTATGTTGTTGTTCATAACTAATTACGTGCAGTAGGATCTATTGCTTCCCTATTATTCAACTTATATTTTATTTAATTGCTGGACCATCGATACCAATAAGTGTTTTGCACGATTATACTGCATTCTAAAAAGTACTTCTACTATCGTACTCATCATTTAAGTTAGTTAAGATAGTACCTGCAGATTTTATTTAGTTGCTATCTTTCCTTTATAAATTTGCATGTTACATTCATAATTCGCAATTGCTGAGCGATAGAAACCTTCGACCATTCGATTCATGTGTGTATTCTTATCGTACACTGTAGACTCAGCAGTATTTGGCCTGTAATGCGGCAACTACGTATCCCAGCCCCTAGTCAAAGATGGTTCAAATGGCTCTGAACACTATAGGACTGAACGTCTGAGGTCATCAGTTCCCTAGAACTTAGAACTACTTAAACCTAACTAACCTAAGGTCATCAGACACATCCATTCCCGAGGCAGGATTCGAACCTGCGACCGTAGCGGTCGCGCGGCTCCAGACTGAAGCGGCTAGAACCGCTCGGCCACACCGGCCGGCGCCGCAGATGGTACTGGACTTGATTTATGTAGATGCGTTATATCCGAAACCCGGTTTGATGCACTCCTATCGTGCTTGAGATTAGGTAACTCTGCAGCCCGTTTTGAACGCAAACAAAACGACCCCCTGGCTCCAGCTTCACAAATTTTTACAAAATTTATTGACAGCTGTCAAATATTGTACAGTATTGGAGAATGGGCATGTACCGGTAAAATGCCGGTATCATTTCCTGGGTAGTAAAAACACCGTCCGAACAGGCCTTGAAGGGCCTCCCTGTCCTTCTCAACCCATAGGCGTCAGCGGATGCCTATAGGGAGGGGCATGTGGTCAGCACACCGCTCTCGTGGCCATTGCCAGTTTTCGTGACTGGTGCCGCTACTTCTCTGTCAAGTAGCACTTCGATCGGACGCCCAACAGCTGAATGCAGCCCGCTTGCCAACAGCACTCGGAGACCCAGACAGTGAGCCATCCAAGCGCTAGCCAAGCCGAACAGCGCTTAACCTCTGCGATCTGGCGGGAACCGGTGCTGCCGCTGCGGCCAAGTCGTACACTCCGAACAAACCAAGCAAGGACCATTCAAAGACATCGGTTCTACAATATAGGCACTCTCGCAAGAACTATCTCTAGTTTCATTTGTGCCAAAAAAACGTTAGGATACCTATTCTAATATCTCCTCTGCACCATGATGAAGCAAAGACAGTGATACAGGTAAACCAGAAACAATTTCAGGCTGCAATCATAGAAAGGGTGGTGTTGATGCCCAAGGTGAGAAGTGTGCCATGCATTCAACTGCACGACGTACTCGACGATAGCGAATGGCGTTGTTTCTCATCATGTTGGACATAAAAAAAGTGAGTGCCTTTGTCCTTCACAACTCCTGCAAACACACTACTCAAATTAACCGCTTGACAACACGTTGGTGACACCGCAAATGGGAAAGCGAGTCAACATCTTTTCACATTGTAACCTCCCCACAAAACATTACAATGATATGAACCATGAACCAAGTGTAACCTCACCAAGGAAATAATAATTACTAGAGATACGCAAGGCTGCTTCTTTACCTTCTACAACAATACTCATCCTCCAGAGTCCCAACCAGGGCAGACTGCAGACAAGCGCAGACACGCGCACACACGCGCCGACTACTGCAGACTAGCACAGACTACTGCCGACTAGCGACAAGCAACAACTAACTACATACTGCTCTCTGGTCAGACACTCTCCTAAGTCTTGCCTGTTGCAGGCAGCGCATATAGCGCATACCTCTTACATAACCCTCCACTGGGGGGGGGGGGGGGGCAAAAATTTGGCAGCGATGGTGAGTCAATTGGACTTGCCATGAGCAACAAATTTTTCTTACTTAACTAAGTTTACAATCACAGAATATATACATATATATAAGTGCAGAATATGAAATAAAATATAGTGCACATGCACTGAGTACAGAACATATAAAGCAATGACAAAAATGTATACACAATGAGTATAAAACATATTAACAAATGGCAAAAATGCACACGCACTGTAGTACAGAACATATCAGCAAATTATAAAATGTATACGGAATGAGTACAAATCATATTAACAAAAGACATAAAGTGCACACGCACTGTAGTTCAGAATATATCAGCAAATCACAAAATGTATACGCAGTGAATACAAATCATATTAACAAATGACATAAAGTGCACACACACTGTAGGTCAGAATATATCAGGAAATCACAAAATGTATACGCAATGAGTACAAATCATATTAACAAATGACATAAAGTGCACACGCACTGTAGTTTTTTTTACTGTTTTACAAGAACTAGGATAGGAAAAGGAAGGATTGCATCATGGTTGTATCACATTAAGTTGCACACATCTGTACTGAAATTCCATATCTTTCTACAGAAGCACAACACCAAGTGAGACAATCTGAAGTTCTTTTCCCTGATGTATTAATCAGTGTAGCCAAGACACTGAAATGTCGTATTAATATTCCATGTTATCATTTTGGTAGTACATTAGGTACACCAAACAGTGGGACCATAATAACATCTCCATCGCTCATGGTGGAGGACAGCATGTCATGTCAACACCACGTTCTTGTAAGGTACACCAAATAGAATTAGTCCAAAAACCAAATATAGTGCTCCATGATCATGAGGATAGACAGGACAAACGGATATTGCAGTAATTTCTGGTAATTAGGTCAGAAGGTGAAGGACATTAAGTCTTATGCTAGTCTTCATTGAGAATTACACTAGTCTAACAACTGATTTGATTAATTAGTGGCACTCATCGCCCAGTTACTGAACATATCTGTACCATGTATGAAGTATTACAGAATAATGTTCATAAGTAATCTGTTTACAGAGAACATTGGCACTCATTGACCAGTTACAAAACATCAGAAGTCATCATTCAAAACAGGAGTTAAAGAGTGTAGCATCAAGCTACTAGTATTCATATATATAGCATGAAAGTGATATAATACAAATTTAAAATATGAGAAACAGTGGCATTAATTGGTCAGCAAGTATTGAATATTACAAAACATTTTTCATCATTCAAGTGACATATGACATATTTAAAAATAATTATTTGCACTCATTGGCCAGTTACAGAACATCAGAAGTCATCATTCAAAACAGGAGCTAATGAGTGTAGCATCAAGCTACTGGTATTCATATATATGGCATGTAAGTGACATAATATAAATTTAAAATATAAGAAACAGTGGCATTCATTGGTCAGCAAGTATTGAATATTACAAAACATTTTTCATCATTCAAGTGACATATGACATATTTAAAATAATTATTTGCACTCATTGGCCAGTTACAAATCATCAGAAGTCATCATTCAAGAAAGGAGTTAATGAGTGTAGAGCATGCATGCATTATTACAACATATCATTCACTATTACTCAGAATTCATCATTGAAGTGACATATGACATATTTAAAAATGTAACATACTGTAGCTATCACTCAAAGTCTGTGATTAGAAAACATCATTCAGTATTACTCATAACTCTCTTAAATTAGTATCATTATTTGGGACTGGTAATATTTTTTTTTTTTTGTGCTAGCAATGCATTGCGTTGGGATCGACAATTAATTGCTGGGGGCATAACAATATGTGCTTTTGACTTATTGCTGCAAATTAAGATGGGTAGCGTCATTCGTCATGAGTCAGCTGTAGCAAGGTTATGAAACAAATAGAGTATATGTGATCACATTCATGAATGACACAGGTTTAATGACCAATTACTTATAGCACATTAATTTCATGAATAGCTTCTCCTGGAAAAAATACAAAATGGTTTATTAAACTGAAAGAAGAAACGCATATTATGCTGAAAAGTAGTGAACTTCGAATTAACAGGTAATGAAATGTGTATTAAATATATATGTTCTCTAGCTGTCCTTTCCAAAACCTTCAGTCATCATACCATGCGACATAAGACATACTGTCAAGACGAACTGCAACAAATGCCTAAATAACTACAAAGCATTTCTTAACTAACAATAAATATATAAACTTCATCATTATTCTCATTTGCAAAGAAAAACGTCATTATCATTACTATCACCACCTGCAAAGAAGAACTTCATTATCCATATCACCATAATTACATTATTATCATCACATGTAAAGAAAAACTTCATTATCCATATTAGCATATTCTGCATCAGTATTCATCATTATTCATTATCATCTGCAAAAAAGTCACTTCATTATTCATTATACAACTATTCATAGTATAGAGTTCCTTATTTCTAGCATATTTCATCACTAAAACTAAGATGTGTAGTTCTGTCTGACAGCCTGCATCAATCGCCTCGTATTCTGAAAGAAAAAATTAGTTAAGACTGCTATCATACGATGTGTATAGTATATTCTTGTTAATGCGTGTTAATTCTGATCCATTTACTCTTTGTGACGAGGTATTGCATCTTCTTTCGTTCACTGCGAAGGTGAAATTCCCATAATTTATTTCTTTTACACGTTATTTCTTTCCGAAAATGATAAACAATGATTAATGTCTTGCATTTAAATCATATACCCATTAAATAAAACCTGGTTTCTAGTGATATAATTGAGCATACCGCATAGCATGATACAAAACGTAATATGTCAAAAACATAGACAGTGTTCAGATGCAAAAATGTACACAGAATATCACAATGTAGCAGCAAAAAAAAAAAAAAAAAAAAAAAAAGTGAAATAGTCAAGATTTTGAGATATTGTAAGGCAAAATGTCAAAATCAACTGGTGTTCGTTACGTCTCAAATATTTCATAGTGCATACAAACAAAACAGTAAAACAATCATACATACATGAAGAATGGAAAAACGTGCACAGTCTGATGTGTAACGACAAGAAAAGTGACCTGTTAACCTTACCTTGCCGGGCACTTGCCAAGAAAAAATACGATAATCATCAGTAAGTAGTCACATAAATATAATTGCATAAGTGGTCATAAAATGTGTAAGTTCATTTGGAAAAACGTGCAGGATCTGATGTGTAACGACAAGAAAAGCGAGCTGCTAACCTTACCTTGCCGGGCACTTGCCAAGAAAAAATACGATAATCATCAGTAAGTGTTCATGGGAATATAATTGCATAAGTGGTCATAAAAAAAATCAGGAAATGGCATTACAGCGGGATAAATCATAAAGTATGTTCATTCCATAAAGGGTTTGATGTTGGAGATATGGTGATTCCCTTTGGTTTTTCTGGTTCTCATAGTTTCGACGTGTACTACATTGGGGTGAGGAATGCTGCGAATTCGATATGGACCTGCGTATAAAAGCTCAAATTTACTTCATCTACTTTTCCCTCTAATAGATAAATAATGTGTGCGTACTGTCTTCTGTCCAATGTGAAAGTCACGGCGTGTACAAACCTGTTTTTGTTGTCTTCTCCGGCGCTCTGCGGAACGTTTGATGTTGTTCAGCGCAAGGTCAATTATTTCATGGTGTCGTAGTCGACGAGATGTAGGAAAGGTTACTAATTCTTTAATTTTGTTAGGTGGTTCAACATTTTTCAGTATAACAGTCGGAGATAGCATAGTAGATTCATTTGGTATGGAATTAATTACTTCCTGGAATGAGAGTATGTGTGTGTCCCAATCAATATATCTTTTACGGCAGTATGTTCTACACAGTTTACCAATTTCTTTCATTAATCGTTCACAAGGGTTCGAAGAAGCATGGTACCTGGATGATATATAGATCGGCAAAATGTTTCTAGCTCGTAACATACATGTCCATATAGCAGATCGAAACTGTGGTCCATTGTCGGAAATTACTTTCAATACATGCCCTAGATGAAACAGAAAATGTTTTACAATGCTTTCGAAACAGTTTTAGCAGTAGCTTTGCGTAACGGAGTGAAGGTAACAAATTTTGAAGTGAGTTCAACAGCGACAAAGATGTAGCAAAAACCTCTTAGTTCTTGGAATCGGACCAAAAATGTCTACAGCGGCCATGTGTCTCAATTTAACGGGTACAATGGGATGTAATGGAGGAATATGTGAAGTCGTATCTGACTTAGCTTTCTGGAAGATTTTACATGACGCTAAAACTCGTCGAATACGTTTCTCCATGTTGGTAAAATAACAGTTCTGTCTCAGTATAAGAAAACATTTTCTGGCTCCATAATGTGCGTAACTCAAATGAGTATACCAGATTAATTTGTTAACAACCTCGTCAGGAATGCATAATAACCAATTGTTGCTGTCAGGGTGAGAGCGGCGAAACAGAATGTTATTGCGTACAGTGTAATGGTTTCTAATGGTAACATTATTCCTATCTTGCCAAAGGTGTTTAATTTCTTTCCATACGTTGTCTTTACTCTGCTCTTGTGCTATGTCTTGTAATGACGAAGAAATGAAATTTTCAAATGCAACTTGTTGAATGTACATGACGCTGAAATTAGCTTTACAGAAGTTGGTTGTGATGTCTTGCTGATTGTTGCTGAGAGAACGGGATAGTGCGTCTGCTACAATATTTTGTGTACTGGAAACGTGAACAATTGTAAAATTAAATTCCTGCAAATCAAGTTTCCATCTGCTTAATCTGTCGTGTGTAAATTTAGCGGAAAGTAAAAACTGTATAGCTCTATTATCTGTATAAACGGTCGTATGTCTTCCATAAAGACAACGCCGAAATCTCGTAAATGCCCATACAAAACATAATGATTCAAGCTCTGTAACAGAATAATTGCGTTCATCAGATGACAGAATGCGACTCGCAAAGGCTATGTTTTTAATTACTGCAGTGCCATCTTCTTCAATTTCCTGAAAAATGTGTACTCCTAAAGCGTTGTTAGAACTGTCGGTGGCAATGGAAAAATTTCTAGTAAGATCTGGGTGCGATAAAAGTGGTGCATTCAACAAAGCTTGTTTGAGGTTCACAAATTCAGAATGTGCTTGGCTATCCCAGGACCAAACAGTGTTTTTACCTGTCAATTGACAAAATCTAGGGGTGTCTAAAGCAGAGTAATGAATAAATTTACGAAAAAAGTCAATTAAACCCAAAAAGCTGCGTAGTTGTTTCTTCGTCGTAGGAACTGTAATGTCACGTAAAGCTTGGAGTTTTTCCGGGTCAGGCACAATGCCTTCTGCTGAAATTACATGTCCAAGAAATTTTATAGAAGTTTTGCCAAAGTGCGATTTACTGAGATTAACTGTAAGTCCTTGTGCACGAAAAGTTCGTAACAGTTGTTCAAGAATCAGATTGTGTTCAGACCAGTTAGCTTCCGCAATAAGAAAGTCGTCTACATATGCCATGTTTCTGTCTTTAAGTTCTGTCGGAAGCATTGTATTCAAACCGCAAATAAATGCTGCTGAAGAAATAGTTAAACCGAACGGTAATTTACAAAATTGATAACAGTCACCAAAATAGAGAAAAGCCCTGTACTTTCTGCAGTCCGGATGGAGTTGAATTTGCCAAAATCCCGATTTCAAATCTAATGTGGAGTAAATAGCAGTACCATGAAATTTCTGTAAAAGTTCTTCTAGTGTCTGTGGGCGATCTGTTTCATTGATAATAATGTCATTGATGTGACGCGAATCAAGTACGAGGCGAAGTGAACCATCCTTTTTCTTAACAATATGGAGCGGGTTTATGTACGGACTAACTGCCGGTTCAATAATTCATTGGTCAAGCATAGCTTGCAATTCTTTCTTAACTTGTTCTCTGTGAATATACGGAATGGGATAATGTTTGGCTTTAAATGTGTCGTGCTGTTTAACTTGAAATTCATACATAAAACCGGACATAGTACCAGGAACGTTGTCAAAAACTGGAGCTTGCTGTAAAAGTATTTTGCGTAGTTGTGTGCGTTCGTCGTCTGTATTTGCACTGCTCTGTTTAACTTTATCAGAAATCATCTGTATAACGTCATAGTCGGCTTCGTCTGGAGTATTATAGTTGTGTACGTACGTATCTGTGAACAATGTGGAATGACAATCTATGTTACGTGATGCGGAAATGACCTCTGTACGGTTAATTGTTTGTTCTTCTGCAGATAAAGAGTGCTGAAATTCTAAAGCCAGTTGTACATTTTCATCCTTTAACGTTAAATAGGAGTTTTGAAAGTCAATAATTGCGTCGTGTTGTACCAGAAAATTAGTACCTAAAATAACGTCTGTCGTCAATAAGGGAACAATCCAAAAATTTGAGTGAAATGTATGACCTGCAATACAAAATGATAAATGTGTCTGTAATTTTACATCTACTCGTTTACTAGTTACTGCTCCTTTTACTTTCGTTTTGCCTAATGGTAACGTAGGATAGGTATTCTCTTTGTTACATTCGATGAAAGTTTCCTCATTTATGACTGACATAGGTGATCCAGAATCGATTACTGCTGAAAATTTGGATGATCCAATCTGTACTTCGATGACAGGGTGTGAAATGGTTTTTTGAACAACTGGTCTTTCCTGCAAAAGAGTGTCTCGGATATCGTCAAAAGTAATAACATTTTCGTGAACATGATTCTCTGTGTCAAAAGTATCGTTTACGTTGCTGGAAGATGCAACCTGTACTGTATCTAGTCAAATTCTATCTGATGTGCTATTATTTTCGGGAGGATGCGCTGTGGCATTTCAACTATTTGTACTGTTCTGTTATTTCTTCCTGACGTATTACGTTCGTGATGATATCTACTGTCTGGTTCATTCATGATAATCTGTTGCGGATGATTCTGTTGCTGATAAGACCGACTGTTATTAAACGTACGCTGAAAATTGTGCTCATTACTTTTACGTCTGTCATGATAGTCATTTCTATACGGTGCATTGCGATAGGAATTGAAATAGTGTGTTTTCTGTACGTACTGATTCCCTTGTTGCTGTGCGTTACTATTTGTTGGAGCTGACGCCATACGTGTAGGCGGCGAAAGATTAAAGCTTGGTTGACCTTGTACATTACATTGTTGGTTATGTATGCTAACCGGTTGGTTTTCGTGCTGTTGCGGTGAAAAATGTCTATTGTTAGCAAAATGTGGTTCCTGTTGCTGATAATTTTGACGATACTGATAATTAAAATTTTGTCTGTTATTAAAGTTCCGGTGGTTGTCGTTTCTGAAGCGTCTATTACCTTTGCTATTGAAATTACGTGGCTGATCGTAATTGCTGTATGTTTGTTGACCTTGTTTATTATATGAAAAATTTTTGTTTATAAAGGAATAATCCGATTGCTGCACTTCCAAATGCTGTAACAGATCTCTGAATGCCGAAATATTTTCTTTCTGCTGACCCGTTAAAAGTGACACTCTTAATGATCGTGGTAATTTAGAAATGCATAATTGAATAAGTGCAGATTCACTATATGGTTCACTTAAGTACTGGTTTTGTTGGACCATGTGTTCAAAAAATTGCATGACAGTGGAAAAATTTGAGTTCTCATAATTCGGTAAACTAATTAATTGATCCTTGATTCCGCGCTGTGTCGTCTTCGATCAATACGCTGACAGAAAAGCATTCTGAAATTCTTCTACTGTGTAGCATTGTCTCGCGATCGGTCTCATACGAGTTGCCGGTTCGCCTTCCAAAAAACTGCAAATAAATTCAAGTTTATGTGTTACGGGCCAAGCCGGTGGAAAAGCAAAGCTAAATTGTTGTATCCAATCCAATGGGTGAATCAGTGTTCTGTCATTTTTAAATACTTTAAATTTTCTCACTGATAGAAAATGTTTATAATCAAATTATCGTCTCTGTACGTCTGAACAGGTTCAGGATTGTATGAGAATCTATTTGTCTGTGATTGTTCGGAATCTAAGTCACGTACTCTCTGTAAATTACCTAAATTATACTGGCTGTGTGAATGTCACAAATGTTCGGAATGTGCCGTATGCTGTGACGTGTTATTGACTGAAATATTTTTTATCTCTGTCACCTCTTGCCGTAAAGTCGACAATTTTCTACGTAATGTATTATTGGACGAATCTATCTCACTGATCGTCCGCTGTAAATTTTGGAATTCATGTGTTTGATTAAACGAAATCGGTGAAGTATCGTCTGAATTGCTGTCATTGTTACTTTCAATAACATCAATACGACTGGCCAATTCATCATATTTTACAGTCAGTATTTTTACCTGATCATCATTTTTAGTGTCACAACCATTAATTTGTTTTTGTATTTTACGTGTGGTTTCGTTCAATTTTTTAATGTCTGCTTTGATGACATCGGAATCCTGTATTAGCTCTAATTGTTCGAGTCTGTCGGTCACTGTCTGAACGTCTACTATGTGTGTATCTGTTTTTGATTTACGATCGGAAATTTCATCACGCAATTCGGTGTTCAATTGCTTGATAGTATTAATTTCGTCTGATACTGTAGCAATATTGTTGTCTACGTATGTTTTTGCTTTCGTAAACAATTTACGCTTATCCTCCTGTCTCTGTGCGGTAATTGTTTCCAAGACTTGCCGCTTTACTTTATTCTGCTCCTGTATGAATTTACGGTAACGCGTTTCACGGTTTTGTAGGTGGTGATTAAAACGTTCATCAATTTGACTGTTCTGTTGGTCAAATTTCGCGTCTACTTTTGCATCCAGTGTGCGTGAAAATTCTGCTGACATTACTTTAAATTCGTTGCGTATCTGTGTTGCGTTTTCAGAGCATTGTTTACCGACTGCACTAATTTCGTCTCTAAGTGATTCTGTTGTAGCTGTTTGCATATTCCTTAATTCTTGAGCAACATATCTAATTTCTTCACTACTTTTCCTAGCACAAGCCTTAATTTCCTCACGTAATTGTTCCTTAGTATCATGACATTGCGTGGCAATGGCTGTAATCTGTTCACTAAGTTGTTTGTTGTGTTCATTAAGTTGTTTGAAATTTTCACTAAGTTGTTTGTTCTGTTCACTAAGTTGTTTGAAATTTTCATTAAGGTTGTCTTGTTTTTAATTCAACTGTTTGAATTATTGTCTAATTTTTCATTAAGTTGTTGTTTGAGATTTTCATTATTTTCATTAAGCTGTTTGTGATTGTTGTCATGTTCTTTCTTAAACTGTGTCAATATTGCCATAATTTGATCCAAGCCAAAATAAGCGACTCTATTCTCTGTGCTGCTTGTTGGTGTATCTGTATTTGTCACGTTTTCTGTAACCATTTGGTCATTTTGTAATTCTTGAAAATGTTTCCCAATCGGATGTGCACTGTTAGTCACTACCTCGGAATCAAATAAATTTGTCGTATTTTGAGTACACTGTTGATTTTCATTAGAAAAATTTACCTGTTCACAATTCAAATTAACCAAATCGGGTGTGTTAAACTGGGCAGCGTTCATTGTAACAGAACGTCCCGCATCATCAATTGTCGTTAAATTAACAGACTACACAATTGAATTTGTTTGCCAACACTAGGATCAAAATCGATATTAGTGGTCGGTACGTACTGATTGTCTGTAAGTGGAGGATTATCATTATTATTACACTGAGTGTCGCAAGTATTATCGGTCGAATTATTAGAGTCGGCTATTTTATTCATTACACATCACGAAGTACTGTTTACAGATTTTCGCGGCATTTTTCACAAATCAAAATTAAGCACAAATGAAACAAGGACAATGCAAAAATGCAACAAACACAATTACAACAAAGAGCAACAAATTGCCGATGATCTGTGAAAGAAAGAGTGACAAATTAGTAAATGCGTTGCGCCAGATGCAAACTACATTTAAGTAAATAAGAGCAGATATATGACTACCTATCAGAAGAGTCACAAAGAAATACGATCCTGGCAGGGTGTCGCCAAGTGTAACCTCCCCACAAAATATTACAATGATATGAACCAAGAACCAAGTGTAACCTCACCACGGAAATAATAATTAAATGAACCAGATGTAACCTCCCCACAAAATAATAAAATGAACCATGAACCATGTGTAGGCTCCCCACAAAAATAATGATTAAATAAACCAAGTGTAACCTCCCCACAAAAAATATTTAAATTAAAGTATGAACCATGTGTAAACTCCCCACGGAAATAATAATTAAATGAATTTTAAATATTGTAGCCTCTGAACAAAATTGGCTCTCATTTATAATCTCTGTGCAGAAATGCATTCACATTTAATGTTCCCGCAAAATTGTTTTCTCATGTAATGTTAAGTTGGAAACAGAAAAATTCCGAAACCACAAAATAATAAAAAAATTCAGTAACCTGGTAGATTTGATGACGACAGCAGCGCTGCGCCTCGGCCCTGTATTCTGAGTGAAAGAAAAAGCAAAAATTCTTACCTCAATAAAAACTGCGAATATATCTGCTCTTACCTAAAAAATTTTCGGCACAGCTCCGTGCAATGCTGGCCTATGCTTTGTGACTCGTGAAAGGAATTAATTATTCATTGGAATAAATCTTTAAATTGAAATGAATGCTTCCTTTTTTTAAAAAAATTACTTTATATTATAAAAATTATTAATGGGGCATTTTTTGAAAGAAATTGGATGACAGTTAACATACATTACTAGAGATACGCAAGGCTGCTTCTTTACCTTCTACAACAATACTCATCCTCCAGAGTCCCAACCAGGGCAGACTGCAGACAAGCGCAGACACGCGCACACACGCGCCGACTACTGCAGACTAGCACAGACTACTGCCGACTAGCGACAAGCAACAACTAACTACATACTGCTCTCTGGTCAGACACTCTCCTAAGTCTTGCCTGTTGCAGGCAGCGCATATAGCGCATACCTCTTACAACATACCTCTCAAAATTCGTGGATCTATTTACCGTTTATTGACTGCAGAACCAAGAGCAGAAGACGTCGTAGAGAAACTGGAAAAACGCAAAACATGTTCCACCAGGGACCCAAAAAAGAAGAGGAAGACTTCGTGTTCGGGTAGCTCAGTTGGTAGAGCACTTGCCACGAAAGGCAAAGGTCCTGAGTTCGAGCCTCGGTCCGGCAAACAGTTTTAATCTGCCAGGAAGTTTCAAGACTTCTTACGTTTGTCATTGTTGCAAGAAGCCAATCTGCCTTGAATACTCTACAAAAATTTGCAGAGCGTTCAAAGAAGACCCCTGAGATGGAAACTGAAAACCAAGAAAGTACTTGGGCAGTTTGTATTTTTCTAATATTGCATGATTGTTACTTGTGTTTTTATTATTACAAGTGTAATAAACATTACATGTGTAACAAACAATAAAAATACAACCAAAAGTAAAATTTGGAGTGCAGGGTATCTCACTTTTTACAGCTTTAACGTTATCATGTAATGTTACGTTCATTTTGTGCAGTTTTGTACTTAAATGCGTTTTATTCGGAAACATAAGCTTTAAAGTTTATTTGAATATATTTTTGTTTGGTATTAATGTAACTTGTTACATAAAAAGCTCAATTGTCTCACCGACATTGCTGAACGCAATTTTATTGCAATCAAAACATAGCGATCTCTCAGACCTCACCTGGGACAGTGCGTTACGAAAAACTGACCTGAGAAGCTAAGGGTTAAAGTTGTAAATAATAACCCTTCTTGGAATGAGTACAGTGGTTGGGGTAAGGATAGTTGTGGAATTGAAAAGATCTCTAAAACGGAATCGAACAATGAGAAAGAATAATCACGAATTTATCGTACATCATTGTATATACATTTCTGTGCCCATAATTTTGAACAAAATTCTTTGCAGACCATTACAATACGTGATCATCATCAAGGGGTGTACGTGGTCTGCAACCAGTGTACGATATTCCTCGGCCGTAAACGATAGCTGACGTAAGAATGTAGTCTTCGTGTAATTGCATGGGGGCTTAAATAAATAAAATGCTAATATTTTTAGTTTTAGTAGCTGTATGTCCGGCTACGAAGTCTCGTAAACGGTTGGCCCTGACTAGTATTAGTACGCAATCTGACTGCAGAGAATAACAATAAAGAATGAAAGGAAATTTGCGTTAACACAATTAATTAAGTCCCCAGCAACTATAACAGCTACGAAACAACAAAGCACAAGTGTAACTGTTCTGTGTGTGGAAGTGTGATTCAACGTATACATCTGGCACGGGTCTTCCTGAATTCGACAAGATGCTTTACACGCCATTCACAATGAAGTAATTAAAAAAACCAGAAATACTATGATCGCACCTAGAAACCAGAATTACACTCTAATACATGAACACAAGCCAGATGCCTTGTTGACTGAACCTGTGACCAAGAGGCATTGTTATTTAGGAAATCTGAAATAAAAAAATTTTTTGTTACCACATATATATTGACGAAAAATACACTCTGATCATTACAACATCCCAAATCGAACAGGATCGGCTGTCTAGCCCTTCAGAACAACAGCACACGACATGCTCACAACTAGTACTGCTATCAACATCCTCTTAACAAGCACCGCCCACGGCAACCTCAGAACTACCACTGCCCACGGCAACTTCTGAAGAAGCACAGCCAGTGGAGGCGGCGGAATAAAACACCATGGCGCTATCTCTGGCGCTGTGACTCAGTGTAGCCACCTTTTATATGCCCCTCCTCCACGGACTAGAATTTGATTGTATTTTTGCCAGCATTGGTGGTGAAAATACCACCAAATTCGTCCAAAAAAAAAATGCAGACAAAAATAAAAGATAATATTAATAAGTAAATATCACATAAATAGATAAATTTTGGCTTTGCACTGACCCTTCAATAACATACTATATAAAATACAGTAAGGAATACAAATGCTTTCATACATGTGATTTTACATAATAGTTTACACAAGTATCATTGAATCAATGGCACCAGCAATGACGAATAGGTGTAGGTAAGAGTCTCATAACATTTCATAAACAGTAAATACACAAAAAATCAGTTTATACAAATATTCACATAAAATCCTTTCAATAGTTCAATAAACAAGTCGCACTCCTCAGAGCAGTTGACAGTTCCAACAGTAGCACCCAGCAATGGTCAACAGGTGCAAATAGCAGTCTCATAACATTTCATCAGCAGTAATTAAACAGCTCCAACAGTGGCACCCAGCAATGTTGAACAGGTGCAGACAGCAAGAAGTCACATTATTTCAGTAGAAGCAGGTCCAACAGTGGCACCCAGCAATGTTGAACAGGTGCAGACACCAACAAGTGACTTATGCCAGTAGAAGCAGTTCCATCAGTGGCACCCAGCAATGTTGAACAGGTGCAGACACCAACAAGTGACATTATGTCAGTAGAAGCAGTTCCATCAGTGGCACCCAGCAATGTTGAGCAGGTGCAGACAGCAACAAGTGACATCATTTCAGTAGAATCAGTTCCATCAGTGGCACCCAGCAATGTTGAGCAGGTGCAGACACCAACAAGTGACATTGTCAGTAGAAGCAGTTCCGTCAGTGGCACCCAGCAATGTTGAACAGGTGCAGACAGCAACAAGTCGCATTTTTTCAGTAGAAGCAGTTCCACCAGTGGCACCCAGCAGACAGTTCATCAGTATCATTAGCAGAAATTAAACATTTCCAAGTGGCACCCATCAGGTTCAACAAGTGCAGGTAACAGTCGATAATATTTACTATCACTAATCAGACAGTTCATCAGAGTTCATTAGCAGAAATTAAACATTTCCAAGTGGTACCCATCATGTTGAACAAGTGCAAGTAACAATCCATAATATTCACTATCACTAATCAAACAGTTCATCAGAGTTCATTAGCTGAAATTAAACATTTCCAAGTGGCAACCATCATGTTGAACAAGTGCAGGTAACAGTCCATAATATTCACTATCACTAATCAGACAGTTCATCAGAGTTCATTAGCAGAAATTAAACATTTCCAAGTGTCACCCACCAATGTTAATACGTGTAAGCACGAACTACAGTTTGAATGCACACACAATTGCTTTTACAAAATTATTATCAATGCTCTTACACTAAACATACATATTATAATAAACATACAAATGATATCAGATAATTGTCATATTAAATATTACAAATACACAAATATCAGTAAACCTATAATATTTATGGGTGTCAGTGCTAGCCGCAACAAACAAGTAAAATAGTATTTAGGAGATAGGTCGGTACCAATTATTTGGGATTAGCAAAGGAAAACACACAAAACACACTCACTCATCTTTCATCCACATTAAGTACTACTTTGTAATTGAATAGTGTTAACTGTGTAAGTGCAATTCCGTCAAAATTTGATGTTCGACATGTGTATCAAGTAGTAGTGGCAGCAACGTATAACAGTCAATAATAGTTAGTCAACGTCACAGTCATCATGTCAAGACCAATGTTTGCCAAGTCAAATCAAATGTACGGTTGCTGAACAACTGTCAGTGCGCCAAGATAGGCAAATACTTCCTCTCTCCAAAAAAAATAAAGGTATATACTGCTTAGTGATTTAACTAAGTTTGTGTGTAGACAATCTTCCTTCCACTTGAGTGTTCTAGTCTGCCATCTTCATCCTCCTTGTTCCATATAAACCAACAAAAAAATATACTCCTCACTTACTTTACCTCTTATCCACCAAAACTTCAAAAATCGTCAGCATCACATAAACTTAATACTTCAATAATACCTCTTACGTCGATACATATAAACCTTATCATCAATATCATTTACCTTACCTCTTGTCCACCAAAACTCCAATAATCATCAACTTCACACAGTCTCAATACCTCAATAATACCTCTTCAATGCGTCAATACACATAAACCTTATCGTCAATATCATTTCACTTCCATAACAACTCTTTCCTCTAGTCAGTCTCCTCAAACAAGTACAGATAAAATTTTAGTGCAAACTTCAATTCACCATCCCATACAATCCGAAGACACAATGTCCACACACAACCTCTGTGTAATCCATCTGACCCAGATCTTCTACTCATTATGAATTATAAAATACATTTTGGTTACCTTGTCCATCATTAAATAAAAGAACTGCATACATGACCTCTAACAGCCTTTAGTTTGAATAACTCTCAGCAAACATGTGGAGTATTTCTTGTGTCAAGTGTCACTTTCTATTTCAATTGCTCATGAAGAATGCAGTGTAATAACTGTCAATGGTCTAAACATAGTGTTGGCATGTCATGTCATTAGCTTCCTTGCTATTAGCATAAATTTATACAGCTTCCATGAAACCTCCAGCTCATTTGACTTCAGTGAAGTTTCTTGTACCAACGTCGTTCGTAGAATTGTAGCAGTTCATTTTCTTATCTTAAAAATATAAGGCACTGAGCGTAAGCAATACATGCAATAGCGAGTAAATATACCAGCAGAGAACAGAATGTTAACAAGTGGATGCAACACAATCCCTACAACGAGGCTCTGCCAAGCGAACAATCCATAATTAATACTATAGTGTGACCTAAACTCCATGTTCATACACCGCATTTTAGTATTTCTATATACCAAATTAAAGAGTAGTTATGACAACAAAACAGAAATGTGTAAATATGCAATCCATACGCAAAGCAGCAAATATACATCTTACATAATAAATAGGTCATTAGCATCATATCAGCATAAGCAAATAAATGTTCATATGTAATCTTAATAAGTAAACATGAAGGCACAAGCAGATACATCACAAAGTATAACCTACATACATAACCATATCAGCACAACTAATCATGCTGCAATTATAATTTAAATAAATAAGCACAGCAGGTACATAATAAAAAAATAAGTGACATCAGTGAAAAAGCAGTGCAGCCAAGCGATGCATAATATACATAAGTAACAACCCTGTTCATTAATCAATCATTGTCAAAATCAGTTAATGTGCGCAAGCACGTTGTAATGACAACTGTACATATAATAATTTTTTGTTTATGAATTTAGATAAATTAATGTAAGCAATGTTTTGAACTTCTTTTTCGGTTCGTGTCGTTATGTTAAAGAGACTGTGAGCAACTTTTGAAATGAATATTATTATTTATGTTAGATTTCCAGCAATGTGATAATCAAAAGGGAAGTGTATTTAAGGTTAAAACTATTGTAAGATGTGAAAATTGTAATTTATACACTTGGTCCATACGTAGGTAATGCATTAGGATATGTGAAGTAGAAAACCTGTGGTGAATACCCTATCTGTAGGGGAGCGGGAAAAGGTGGAGGCAGGCGAGGCGGGAAAACGCACACTGGCGTGGTTCGGCACAACGGGCTCAGTATAACAGTCGGAGGCGAGCAACAGTCGGAGTTGGGAATCGGTCAGAGGAACACGTACTGTACCGAGGAGGCTACCCAGGAAAAGTGGATTCCATTGAGCCTCGGATGAAACGATGCCGACGACTACTTGGCATGGCTATATTCTGAGGCACAAAATTGGAAAGATTACGACGCTAAGAAGAAGGAAAGTGCCGATGTTGTGTGAGCCTTAGCCGTGCTTGTATGTGTGCCGTGCTGCCCGCTATCTCGCTGCCCGCCATCCGCCGCACCGACTTGCACAGGTCAAACATTTATTTCATCTTTAGAAGTGTATCTGTGTGGACCAGTGTCGAAACTGTTTCTAACTGTTTAATAATAACGTGACTTTTACCAGAATTGCCTTAGCCATTACTTATCTTGATCACTGACCTAGACAGGATCCTTACCTCGTATTGTGCAACCCGAGTATCCTGAACTGAAAGTTTAAAATTAGTGTCAATAAGAATTATCAGCAGTCAAACCTTTGCTATAAAGAAGTTTACAGTTCTGTGTGTTATTACAAATGTTGGTAAAGAACAAAAGTATGACTAAATTGAAAGAGAGGTTTTTTTTTTTTTTTTTGAATTGAGTTAGCGATGTTATTTAATTAATTTGAAACAGAAATAATGACAGTTAAATTATTCAGAAGTAAGACAAAAGAGTAGTTATCCATAGATTGATAATTTTGAGTGTTATTTTGCCTTCAGTACTTAACAGTTTCAGTATAACGACCATAACAGTTTCAGCCCCCCCCCCCCCTCTTCTTGTCCATTCTTTCAAACCTTGAAGTGTACTGATTAGATTTGTCCAGTAAAGTTAAGTTCTATATTAAACCTAAGTGTATTAGTGTTGTTTTCCAATTTTAATAGTGACATTGTATGTGTGCTTTCAAAACTGCTCATTCTAGGACAATCTATGCCCGATTTCAGTCTGATCAATATACAAAATGCCGTTCGTAGTAATCATTGCTGTGTGGTATGTGTAAATTTAGCTCGTCCAAATTAGTACAAAAGTAGAAAACTTTAGTTCAGTGGATTTTTCCGGTTCCAAACTTTGCCATATAACGCAACGTTACTACGTGTAGTTATGCTTGTACATGCACCCACTTGTACAAGGAAAAACTCACTCATTGCCTAATTAGGCTGGCGACCGAATTATTAATCGTTGTTAGCATCTACTGTGTGTACTTCTTGTCCATGCGAACGAGCAATTATTCTTTACATTTGCTTGATGCATCACTGTAGTTATTGACTGAGTATAAGTCCAATCTTGCTTCCATTAGATACACGCGGTCAACTTATGTACTAAAATCCTTGTTTATAAGGTGAAGCCCGTGAACTTATTACAGTACAGGCTTTATAGAGCTAACGTACGTCCGAGTAGGGCGGTAGCGTTACAACGTCGCTTCACAAGTAAATTCATAGGACATGAAATTTAGCACACAGTATGAATCACGTAATTGCGAGCAGCAAATTACGTCTAAAGTACGTACCTAAGTGTAAATATGTTACCTGAAAAATAAACTCAATTAATAGTTACCTTTTTAGTTTATTAGTTTCTTCCTCGAAATTACATTCTTCCTGAAATTTTCTCGATAGCAAGTCCTCTTAACGTCGGACACACACAGAATTTACCTGAAGTTCTTAAATATTTTATGCAATATATTAATTAAACATTTTATACCAAGACGTTTAGCTGATTTCTCTTTTCTAGCAGCCGCAGATGCAATATTTTGTAGAGCCAGGTTGACAACTTCAGAATGCCGCAGTTTCCGTGAAGGCGGAAAAGGAACAATTTCAGAAATGCGATTTGTCGGTGCTTCATTTTTTAATATCAATATAGGCGGTAAAGAAGTTGAATCATTAGGGAGCTCATTCAGAATGTTTTGAAAAATATGAAGATACTGATCCCAAGTTCTGTGATTCTGATGGCAATAAAGTCGACACAGTTTATTGATTTCCTTCATCCATCTCTCTGAAGCGTTAGATTGAGGGTGAAAAAGTGAAATGAAGATTGGTTTAATCTTACGACGCCGTAGAGTACGAAGCCAAATTTTAGAGCGAAACTGTGATCCATTATCTGATATAACCTTATCAACATGACCCACTTCTTTAAGAAAATGTTTCATGAAAGCATTAGATACTGAACGAGGTGTTGCTTTGCATAAAGGTGTAAAACACACATATTTTGATATCAATTCCACTGCTACGAAAATGTACGCAAAACCATTAGTAGAACGAACCACTGGACCGAACAAATCGACTGCAGCCATCTCCTTTAATTTCGCTGGAATGATAGGAAACAACGGTGCTCTGTGAGAAATAGTTGGCGGCTTAGCCTTTTGACATAATCTGCATTTGGCAAGAACAGATCGAATACGTTTTTCCATATTACTGAAGTAGCAATTTTCTCGTAATTTATGAAAGCATTTTCTGGGACCAAAGTGCACATAACTGAAATGTGTATACCAAATCAATTTATTAACCCACTCATCATGAATACAAACTAACCAAACAGAGTTGTCGACCGATTATCGTTTAAAAAGAATATCATTGTGAACTAAATAATACTGTCTAATCGCTACGCTTTCCTTTCTCCTCCACTTCTCCTTAATGTCCTTCCAGAATGGATCCTTGTTTTGCTCCTTAGCGATGTCCTGGAGCGAAGACGAAATAAAATTTTCAAACACAACACCTTGAATACTTGAATATACATCAAACAATAATTGTTTTCCTTGTAGTCCTCCTCAGCACTTTGTTTCAAACCCATAGGTGCACGTGATAAAGCATCAGCAATAATATTTGAAGAACCCTGTATGTAAACAATACTAAAATCCAATTCCTGTAGATACAGCGCCCGTCGTGACAATCTTCCATGTGTTAATTTTGTTGACATAAGCAATTCCAGAGCTCGATGATCGGTGTAAACCTTAGTATGTCTGCCATACAAAAATATGCGAAATTTTGTGAAAGCCCAAACAACAGCCAAAGCTTCAAGTTCCGTAATCGAATAATTCTTTTCTGATTTAGAGAGAACACGACTTCCAAATGCAATAGTTTTCTGTACTACAACGCCGTTTTCTTCTATCTCTTGAAATAAGTGTGCACCTAGGCCTTTGTATGATGAGTTCGTTGCCAAACAAAAATCTTTAGATAAATCCGGATGTGAAAGAAGTGGAGCAGCAACTGAAGCTTCACAAAGTTGTTCAAATTCTAATTTAGCTTCCTCATCCCAACACCAATTAGAATTCTTCCCAGAAAGTTCACATAAACGAGGTGTGGCCAAATCGTCCAATCTAACAAAGCGTCTAAGAAAATCCAGACACCAAGGAAACTACGAACCTCACGTTTTGTAGTAGGAACAGCATAATTCCGAATAGCGTCTAGTTTCTCCAGATCAGGAAGAATACCTTCTGTAGAAATAATATGACCAATAAATCTCACCTGAGAACGACCAAATTCAGATTTTTCCAAGTTCACTCTAATGCCAACTCTTGCAAAAATACGTAATAATGAATCCAAAATTTTGTTATGCTCACTCCAAGAACATTTAGCAATAAGAATATCGTCAACATATGAAGTAATATTGACACTAAGATAAAAAGGTAAAATTTCGTTTAAACCACGATTGAATGCTGCAGAAAATATAGTAAGTCCAAACGGTAATTTTCGAAATCACTTTTGGGTAAAATAGTCATATCCGGTTATTCTTTACCGACTCTCTAGATAGATTGATAGTTGAAGAGTTGTTTTGATAGATACAAAGAATAGTAAAAGAGTAGGCAGCGGTGCAGGAAACTAAAAGCGAAATAGCACCACTACAGCTCGGGGCCCTGTGCACGCTACGGCACATATTCACTTAGTGTAGTGAATCCCCTGAGGATTTAAATAGCCGCACATAAATTCCAGTTTGTGACTTAGTGGCCAATTTGGTGCTAGTGCGTACATAAATTGATCTAACCATGAACATGAATGTATGTCATTCTTAGAATTGCGAAAGATCTTAAATTTCCGAACAGTTAAAAAGTGTTTATAGTCAAAGTTTTCCCCTCGTGGCGACAAAGACCTACCGCGTCTGTCCCATTCCCAATGTCGATTACTGTCAAGTTCGTGCGCCTGGCGCTCTCTTGTTGCTTCTCGTAAATGAAATAAATTATTTTCTTGAAAGCCCTCTGCTATATGTTATTCTAAATTTCTTCTACTGTCCTTTCCTACGATTTCGCTTTCAATTTGTTTGACTTGCTTTCGTAACGCCTCAAATTCCCTTTTAATGCGTTCATTAAATTTTTCCTTATTTTCAACATGTTTATTTATGTTCTGGTACTCTTCTGTTTCTGCAAATGGCAATGGAGTTGTATCATCTGAATCTCTGTCCCCATTTAAACTAAGACTTAACAATTTATCTGAAATCTCCTCAACTCTTTCCGGTAAGTCACCTATTTGTTCTTTCTGTTTATATACATCTTCCGTAAGTGTCGCGACTCGGGTTTCAGTATTGACACATTTAGTAGTTAACTGTTCATACTGTTGTGTTAGGTTATTTATTCTGTCAATTGGTACGGATTCCTCGATTCTTTCAAATATTTCTTCCTTATCGTGTGCACGTTGTAAATGTAACTCTGAAAAGTTTTGTACTATCACGCGATCTCTTTCTTCCTGTTCTCTATCCTGTTCCTTTTGTCTAATTTCTATTGAAATTAATCTATTACTGTGAGCATTCAAAATTGGTTGTACTTCTTCTCTAATTTCTTTCTTTAATTCATCTTTCATGTTCTTGAAACATGTCCCTATTCGTGAGTCTAACCATGTTTCCATTGTTCCCATCTCAGTTTTAATTGTTCCTATTTGTGGGTCTAACCGTGATCCCAAATTTAATATTGCACTCATCAACTGCTCCATGTTAACTTGTTCGAAATTCTTTTCGCCCCTAACATTTCCCTTAAAACTAACTTCCTTCGTCATAGCAGTAGAGCTATCTGTGTTCGATACTATTCCAGAATCTTCTGTCGTTAATCTCGTATTCTGATAATTTTGTTGTTGTGAAAAATTTTGAACTGGTTCCGGACTATTTTCCCGACTTATTAAATTGTTTTCTACTTCTTAATTCATCATACTGTTTTCCTGTGTTGGCGAGTTCGCCATGTTAACAATTTCGTCATTCTCACTATCCATCATTTTTGCCTTTTTCATCGATCGTGTAATCATTTACAAAACATACAAAACTCATCACTATACGAAAAGTACACGCAATATGACACTTTATCACCAACAATACCACTCACACGAAATGCTTTCCTCAAACACGATTAACGAACAATTGAAATATTCATAATTGCACAAAATTGTCAAACGCGTATACAAGACATCAAAAATTAAATTCTGCAAAAATACCATTAGAAGAAAGACAAGACAACTACTAATGTTCATTACGAAATCTACACATGCAATATAGACTACAATTACTAAACTACAAATTACTTCAACAATACTACTGTCTGCTTTTTACTATCAAAAGAATTCCAAGGGACGATCCGAAGCAGCGGTCGCCACGTGCATGGGGGCTTAATTAAATAAAATGCAAATAATTTTAATTTTTGTTGCTGTTTATCCGATTACGAAGTCTCGTAAACGGTTGGCCCTGACTAGTATTACTCCGCAATCTGACTGCATAGAATAACAACACAGAATGAAAGGAAATTTGCGTTAACACAATTGATTAATTAAGTCCCCAGCAACTATAACAGCTACGAAACAACAAAGCACAAGTGTAACTGTTCTGTGTGTGGAAGTGTGATTCAACGTATACATCTGGCACCGGTCTTCCTGAATTCGACAAGATGCTTTACACGCCATTCGCAATGAAGTAATTTCAAAAACCAGAATTACACTCTAATACATGAACACAAGCCAGATGCCTTGTTGACTGAACCTGTGACCAAGAAATTTGAAATTAAAAAATTTTTTGTTACCTCATATATATTGACGAAAAATACACTCTGATCAGTACAACATCCCCAATCGAACAGCGTCGGCTGTCTAGCCCATCAGAACAACAGCACACGACATGCTCACAACTAGTACTGCTATCAACACCCTCTCAACAAGCACTGCCCACGGCAACCTCAGAACTACCACTGCCCACGGCAACTTCTGAACAAGCACAGCCAGTGGAGGCGGCGGAATAAAACCCTTTGGCGCTATCTCTGGCGCTGTGACTCAGTGTAGCCACCTTTCATAATTTATGTTTTTCATTTTCTTTAAGGGATAAGGGCAGAGATAATGGACTACCGCAATGGTCACTGTTATTATCTGTGACAGTGCTGTGTACAAGTTACCCAGTCAATAAGTATTTTAAACCAAAATAAACGGTATTTATAATAACGTATTACGAAAAGGCAGTGTCATACTCGTGATTAATAAGTTACCTTCATAAAATACAGGTACGATGCTGGGCATCCAAGACGCTCTTTTGCGTATTAATAGTTATGGTAAAAGTTACTTCTATGTTGAAATTTTGCACAAATAGTACGTTTTAGCCCAAAATCGATAAGAAATGTCAGAAGCCGATTATAAAGAACTTTGTAATGGTATCTCATACATTCGTGTACGATTAGTACGTGTTACGAAAGTGAAATGTTGACTTGCGACATAGGTTGCACTGTACCATGTCCACTTTTCCTGTCACTATTGACTACGATGTTGGCAGAATATGGGTGACTCATTTTGTTTCGTGGCCGTTGTGATATTCAGAATTTGAGCATTGTGTGCTACCAAGACCATGGCTTTTGCATTAGAAGAGCTTACGGGCGATTTTTTTCTTGTCTTCCCTTGCGTTCTGTCTTCATTGACCTCGTCGTCGACTGGGCGTTAAACCAAAGTTTCGCTTCCTTTTCTGTATTAGAACTCAGAAACGTCAAGCTGCAGACCACATTGGGTTTTATTGGTGTTTAAGGACGTTGCTTTTGTTGAAAACAAAGCAAAATACACGTTCACTTTCATTAACTTGCTGTAAAGCTTTCCTCCCAAACCGAAAACAGCCGATAATTTTTTTTGTACGTTGAGGATAGTGTATGGATTTTGAAACAGTAAAGCATTTTCTATAGTAAATGTTGTTCATGTCGATTACTCAAGAGTTGTGTGAGAAATGAAATAGCAATTTTTGAAATTCCGTTGACGGGAGAGGAGATAAAGCCGCTGCTCCGGCAAGTTCAGTGGCAAGCCAGTTTGTTTCTGTACTAGCAACGGCGCTTTTATTTAGTGCGTCTCGTTGTCACTCATTCAGTGAAGAGTAGCGCGTTGTTTGTAATACAAGTGGCGTTTATACGTCATGTGCAATGCTTCAGTACCTACCCACGTATCCTCGCCGGCAATCGAAATATAAGAGCTGATCGAATTGTATCCGTTCGAAGGCCGGCATCTCACCTACGCACCATACTGAAGATACCCATTTGGTAAACCACCGTGTCCTGTTGCGTGGAGAAGCTCCGTAACTGCTTGCTGCACGTCCTTGCCCCACAGCAACCGTTGACCCTTCAGGGCCTTTCTTTAAAGGCGTGATAATCGCATGGGGCAGATATCAGGACTGTAGGGCGGGTGCTGTAGTGTCTCCCACTTTAGTTGGCGTAACTTCTGCATTATGACATTTGCAGCAGCAGCCTTTGTTGCGGTTTTACCGGAGTTATTTTGCGACTGACATGCTGCACCAACCACATTCCTCTTCCTCCGATGAATGTCTAACGATGTTTATGCGTGGGCGGCAATGAAAAGGATAACGGCACGTTGCTACTAAATGGTTCAAATGGCTCTGAGCACAATGGGACTTAACATCTGAGGTCATCAGTCCCCTAGAACTTAGGTTCGAACCTGCGACCATAGCGGTCGCGCGGTTCAAGACTGAAGTGCCTAGAACCGCTCGGTCACCACGGCCGGCAACGTTGCTACTGTTTGAACGTCCTTGGAAATGAGGTCGCCATAGTTCACGTTTCCGCATTCTCCGCAAGCATCTCAGAAAGACACCAATGCCACAGTAATCTCTTGCCTGCATGTCGATGCTTATATACCCCGCGTCGGAGTCTCGCTACGTTGCATATACGCTGCAGCATCGCACTGAAACCAAACTTTTTCGATCGTCCCTCATACACTATTACTGAAGACTACAGATGTCACAATAATGGCGGCCAACTTAATGTGGGGTTACGGGTGTGTCAACAAGTTTGATCTATACCTAGTGGAATTAGGAACATTCGACAAAAGATTAATGCCCCTCCCCCACCGCTACTGAGGATATGAAGGCAATAGTTTTTAACACCGCCTCTAGACCAGATAACTGCGTTAATTCGGCGAGTCAGAGAGTCCGGAAGTTTTCCAGGTACGCAGTACCGAGCTAGTTGGTAGTTGGCAACCGTTGCAGACGGACGCAGTGAAGTGCTTCGAAGTAAACAGCAGTGGCTTAGCGTTACCAGTTGTTTTGAACACTGTACAGCTGTCACCATAATTTGCGGATTCTGTCTTGTTACACAGTGTTTTTATAAATATCGCGCTTTGAAGTGTTATCATTCGTTTCGCGTCTTCCGTTAAAATCGTTGTGTATTTATAAGTCTAGTGTTAAATTCTGCTCGGCGTATAATCGTTACGTGTTTTCTAGGATCCATTACATTTCTTTAAATAAATTCCTGATACCGTTGGCTTAAGAGTATTTCTAGAAAATATCGTACTTTTATAATTCTCATTCACTTCGTGTCTGGTACTACCTACGCTCAACGAACTTCGATCGAGTTATTCTATGTCTGGCTGACGCCTGGAAGTTAGCTGCACAGCACTGCGAAATATAAGTTTTGCTGATTATTAGTTATTACAGTTTAAGTGTGTTGTAGTGCTTTTTAGTTTAGTGCAACAGTAGCATCGAGTGTGACAATTGTGGATGCTGCTATAGGTTAATTGGTATGAGAAAAACATGTTAGGACTGTGCGTTGCTGTTTCATTGGGGAGAATACAGTAGGGAAACAAGAAAGTGCCAGAAGAGGTTCTTCCGTGGAATTCTGGATTATGTTGTCGAGACAAGAAAATAGAGTAACAGGGAAAAAAGATTTGTACCCTCCAGGAATTTTTAGAAATGGCATGTTTTGAATCAGACGGGTTGAATGGGGAAAGAGACAGTGGGAACTGGGAGAAGGTAATAGTAAAAGTCAGAAGGAGGAAACTTCGGAAATCACATTTCTAATTCCGGTTAGCAGTGAGTTTGACCCGTTACCTGAAACAGGGGAAGAGCTACAGCCAGTGCTTGATCTTAATACGGTGGAGCAGACTAGTATGAACGAATTTTAAGACTAGGTCGATAGAAAAGTCACAAAGAAAGAAAGGTGTCTTGCTACTAGGAAGCAGTTACAAGAGAGCAGTAGGTCAACTCCTACAGGAAAAGGTAAGGGTGGAATACCAGGTCATAAGCATCGTGGATCCTAGCGCCAAGTTTAGTCAGGTGACAGAGAACACAGAGGCGTTGTGTAGAGATATTGATGGTTAGAATAAGGCACATGTTGTCGAAGGAGCAGGAAACAGCTTGGCTAACAATTTAGAATACAGCAGCAAAGTCTATATAGATGAGACAGAAGCAGCAACAGCACACAGTCGTGTGGGGTTTGTCGAAGCTTTGCAGCGACACGGCTTAGCAGTGCCAACAAATAGATGAGCGGATTGATTTCGTTTTAAATGAAGTCTGATATCTGTGACATGCCTGTTGCTGCGATTTGGAGATGGGAATACACTAATCATGGTCTGCAGCTAAACAGGAGGGGAAGGAAACGTTAGGTGCGCACCTTGCAGAAAGTGTAAGGAAGGCCGCAGCTACACAAGACATAATCCCTGTGATTACTGGAGTAAAAGGAGCACAGTTTTTCGGTTAGAGTCTGGTTGCAGACCGACAGTATTGAAAGGAATTATGGTAGTCTAAGACCTTGACATGTATAAGTTTTCAGAAAAATGAAATTGTTTGATCACAACATTAGAAGGTTGAAAAACAAGATAGGTGAACTTATTGGATGCCTTAAAGATGTGGAAAATTTGAAGGGATGGACGTTCTGTGCCTATTTCAACACCATCTAACCACAGGGATGAAGAAGTTAAATACCAAGAGTTATAGATTTGCATCATGTTCGTGCAGTGTTAACATGCAAAAAGGATGAGTTGCAACATATGTTGATGCTGTACTCAAAGTCAAAAACTTTGAAATAAATTGTTTTTGTGTTGATCAGAACCTAGAAGCATGTGCTTGTGCGTTTTTACTACAGAATACTGCTCTTATAATTGCAACTGTGTACAGATATCCTCTTGGAAACTTTGAGCTGCTTATGAGAAATTTTGAGTGCATTATTGAGCTGTCTGTCAGATAAGAAGAAACAGTTAGTAGTTTCTGGAGATTTCAGTGTAGATTTCTTAAAAGGCATGGACAGGAACAATGAACTATAATTGTTATTAGGGTGTTTCAGTCTAATGTTAGTAGCAAATAATCCATCTCGTGTGCAGCAAAATAGTAAGACGCTGATTGATAACATTTTTATAGATAGTGATCAGGATGACAAAACTAATTTGTACGTAATTGCGAAGGACTGTCTGATCATGATGCAAAATTAATGGAAATAAACTGTATGGCACCCTACAACCAGGAAGCAGGTTTATGCAAAGCAGTGACGCATATCAATGAGAACAGGATCCATTGTTTTAAGCTAAAAGGGCTGGTATGGATTGCGGTGTTTGTACAAGAAAATGATAATGTCAAATTAAGTTTATTCCATAAGTGTCCCAGTATCTGAAAACTACACATATTAAAAATCAAGTAAGCCTTGGATTACTATGGAAATTAAAACCCCATATGAGAGGAAGAGGGAAATTTAGGTAAACGCCAGAGTAAGTCAAGATTCGACATTACTTGCACACTACAAAAAATACTGTAATATACAGTCCACTCCTAATCCATTTATATTTGGGTGGCGTTAAAAAGCTAATTGGTACTTTTTTGCTGACGACACTAGTGTTATAGCAAAATCCCATTAGAGATAAAGCAACAGAAGCGTTAGTAAATTATATTTTCCGAAGAACGTTTAAGTGGTTCTCTGAAAATGAACTCTTCCTAAATTTTGAAAAAACACGCTGCTTTCAGTTCTGTACAATAAATAGCCAAAACACCAATTGATGTAGCACATGAGCAGGAGACAGTAAGTAGGGCAGAATGCTCCAAGTTTTTGGGTGTGCATACTGATGAAAACGAGCTGGAAGAAGTGTATTACTGAGCATCTGAAACAGTTAAGTTCAGTTACTTTTGCTCTTGGGATATTCGCTAAACTTAGAAACAAACGTATCAACCTCCGTGCATACTTTGCATATTTCCACTCAATAATGTCGTACGGAATAATTATTTTGCGGGAAACTCAACATTTAGAAAGAAAGTACTGACTGCATAGAAGCGAGAAATAAGAATAACATGTGGTGTTCATGCACAAACGTCATGTGGGCACCTCTACAAGGAACTAGGCATGTTAACAGCGCCGTCACAATACACATTTGCGATAATCAAGATCGTCATAAATATTCCATCGCAAGTGGAGAACAGTGATGCACACACTTACAAAACTACGGGGAAAAATCACTTTTATTACCCATTGTTAGAGATCTCACAGGTTCAGAGAGCAGTTCAATATGCGGCAGTAAAAATTTTTATTCATTTGCCCAAAAACGTAAAATGTCTGACAGATAGCAAAGCAGCTTTTAAATGAAAAATAATTTCTCCTGGGCAACTCCTTCTAGCCCACTCATAAATTTCTACTTAAAAGTGATAGCCATTTAAAAAATTGTTTTGAGTGTAATTGCACGAGTAACGATAAAATGGTAATGTGTTCATTAATTTTAACACTGTTCATGTGCACATGTACTAACTCGTTCCACATTATTTGGACAAAAGAATCATTCAAATGATCTACTGAACACGTAACTAACTAACTAACTAACTAACTAGCCTTCCATCAGTCACTGTCAGATCCCTCACAGGTACATAATTGTGGGTGTGTTGGCTTTTAAGTTTCACTCACGGTTCCGTATAGTGCCTGACATTTTGTATAAGGCAAGGATCGAATAATTTAATGAGCTAGTAATGCTAGAAATGACCTCAGTACATGTCAAACCAGTAACGTACTCGTGTAGGCACGTGCACACAAATGCGTTGATATTTATTGATTTGTTTAACCTGATCTGATCAACGCCTTCAGGCCTTACCTTCACATTCAATACCTTCTTCACAGCATAGTTATCTATGAAAGAACTACTTTAATGTGACAAACACTACTAAAATGAATTGAGTGTGTATTGAGAAACATAAAAGCACATACAAAAATAATTTCCAGATGGACAAAGTAATTGTTTTCTCATACAGCGTGTTCTGGGGAAACAAAAATTGAGGCTCCACCACCTAATAATACTGGGAAATGAGAAAATATGGTTGGAAAGAAGGATTTATAGCGGAAAGGAGTAGTTACAGGGACAGTAGATGGGTCATTAATTGTCTTCCGAATCTGGAGATGTTATTGAATTCTCTCTTTATTCACATGAAGTGTTGAGTGCTATTGACAGGGGATTTCAGATCGATTCCGTATTTCTGGATTTCCTGAAGGCTTTTGACATTGTACCACAGAAGCAGTTCGTAGTGAAATTGCGTGCTAACGGAATATCGTCTTAGTTATGTGACTGGATTTGTGATTTACTGTCAGAGCGGTCACAGTTCGTAGTAATTGACGGATAGTCATCGAATAAAACAGAAGTGATTTCTGGCGTTCCCCAGGGTAGTGTTATAGGCACTTATCTATATAAACGATTTGGGAGACAATCTGAGCAGCCGTCTTCGGTTGTTTGCAGATGACGATGTCGTTTTTCGACTAATAAAGTCATCAGAATATCAAAACAAACTGCAAAACGATTTAGAAAAGATGTCTCTATGGTGTGAAGAGTGACAGTTGACCCTAAATAACGAAAAGTGTGATGTAATCCACATGAGTGCTAAAAGGAACTCGTTAAACTTCGGTTACGCGATAAATCAGTCTAATCTAAAAGCCGTAAATCCTACTAAATACCTGTGTATTACAATTACGAACAACTTAAATTGGAAGGAACACGTAGAAAATGTTGTGGGGAAGGCTAACCAAGGACTGCATTTTATTGGCAGGACACTTAGAAAATGTAACAGAAATACTGCGTACACTACCCTTGTCCATCCTCTTTTAGAATACTGCTGCGCGGTGTGGAATCCTTACCAGATAGGACTGACGGAGGACATCGAAAAAGTTCAAAGAAAGGCAGCACGTTTTGTATTATCGCGAAATATGGTACAGAGTGTCACTGAAATGATACAGGATTTGGGCTGGACATCTTTAAAAGAAACTCGTTTTTAGTTGCGACGGAATCTTCTCACGAAATTCCAATCACCAACTTTCTCCTCCGAATGCCAAAATATTTTGTTGACAGCGACCTACATATGGAGGAACGATCACCACGATAAAATAAGGGAAATCAGATCTCGTACGGAAAGATATAGGTGTTCATTCTTTCCGCCCGCAACACGAGATTGGAATAACAGAGAATTGTGAAGGTGGTTCGATGAACCCTCTGCCAGCCACTTAAATGTGATTTGCAGATTATCCATGTAGATGTAGATGTAGAATATAATGTCGGAAGTTACTCTAGGGTCGAGTTCCTGTTACTGACAAGAACTTCGAGAAAGTGGCTGAACGATGGAGTGAGACAAAGAGGATTTTGCTCCGATGGGTACAGATTTTTCTGCCATGTTCTTCAGGCAACAATGTGAATATCGAAGAGAGATATGAGGCACAGCGCACGATTATAAGACAGTAGAGGAGAAAGGGGATATGGAAATAACTGCGCTTCTCCGCACCCAGCCAGGACAGTCGAACATAGCAGATATAACGATCACAGGCATGCATAATCAGTTCAGGGACTGTGAATTTTCCTGTGAAAGACCATGCAGGTAACATCGCTGTAAACAGTGATTGCAAGTACAAGTGTTTATACAAGTTGGTTTGTCATGTCAGGAGGGAAAACGTTTCGATACATTTGTAGGGCATGAGAGATTCTGATGCCTTCTTGTACAAGGCAGTTAAGTACCCAGTCCGATTTAGATTTTCCTCTTTTGTTACTCCTGAACTGTTTGCTAAAAGAGAAAAATTGATAGTTGTTCCATTTAGGATTAAAGATCGTAAGTATTCCAGATATTTCTGGCTAACGTGTCCACAGCCAATACCGCTTGGGTTTTGGATCGGTTGAGCTTTATATTCTGTACTCATTCTAATAGTGAGCACAGGCCAGTATGGAGATTCTCGAAAGCTGTCTTCAGGTTTATTGGTAATTCAAGGTACAACTGTAAGTCATCAGCGTACATGTGGTATTGACAGTGGGGTGCCGGGTTCGATTCCCGGCGGGGTCAGGGATTTTCTCTGCCTCGAGATGACTGGATGCTGTGTGTCCCTCATCATCATTGACTCGCAAGTCACCGATGTGGCGTCAACTAAAAAGTTCCCGCATGGGGCCCCCCGGCCAACAATGGCATACGATTATTTCATTTTTACCGAAGATCTCTTAGAGTGATGGGAAGGGGCATCTCTATACGAATATACAGGGTGAGTCACTGGATATATTTCGTAAACCACATCAAATACTGACGAACCGATTCCACAGACCGAACGTGAGGAGAGGGGCTAGTGTAATTGGTTAATACAAACCATAAAAAAGTGCACGGAAGTATGTTTTTTAACACAAGCCTACCTTTTCTAAATGGAACCTCGTTAGTTTTGTTTGCACATCTGAACACATAAACAAATATGTAATCAGTGCCGTTTATTGTACCGTAAAATGTTAATTACATCGGGAGATATTGTAACCTAAAGTTGACGCTTGAGTACCACTCCTCCGCTGTTCGATCGTGTGTATCGGAGAGCACCGAATTACGTAGGAATCCAAAGGGAACGGTGGTGGACCTTAGGTACAGAAGAGACTGGAACAGCACATTACGTCCACATGCTAACACCTTTTTATGGTCTTTTTCACTGACGCACATGTACATTACCATGAGGGGTGAGGTACACGTACACACGTGGTTTCCGTTTTCAATTACGGAGTGGAATAGAGTGTGTCCCGACATGTCAGGCCAACAGATGTTCAATGTGGTGGCCATCATTTGCTGCACACAATTGCAATCTCTGGCGTAATGAATGTCGTACACGCCGCAGTACATCTGGTGTAATGTCGCCGCAGGCTGCCACAATACGTTGTTTCATATCGTCTGGGGTTGTAGGCACATCACGGTACACATTCTCCTTTAACGTACCCCACAGAAAGAAGTCCAGAGGTGTAAGATCAGGAGAACGGGCTGGTCAATTTATGCGTCCTCCACGTCCTATGAAACGCCCGTTGAACGTGTACCTCACCCCTCATGATAATGTACATGTGCGTCAGTGAAAAAGACCAATAAAAAGGTGTTAGCATGTGGACGTAATGTGCTGTTGTGTTGTTCCAGTCTCTTCTGTACCTAAGGTCCATCATCGTTCACTTTGGATCCCTACGTAATTCGGTGCTCTCCGATACACACGATCGAACAGCGGAGGAGTGGTACTCAAGCGTCAACTTTAGGTTGTAATTAACATTTTACAATGCAGCAAACGGCACTGATTGCGTATTTGTTTAAATGTTCAGATGTGCTAACAAAACTAACGGGGTTCCATTTAAAAAAACGTAGGTTTGTGTTAAAAAACATATTTCTGTGCATTTTTTTATGGTTTGTATTAACCAATTAGACTAGCCCCTCTCCTCACGTTCGGTCTGTGGAATCGATTCGTCAGTATTTTATGTGGTTTACGAAATATATCCAGTGGTAACGTTAGGTGACTCACCCTGTATAAATTTTTAGGGGATGTCAGTGGCAGTTCTGAGTAGTGCTGAGATAGGTCGTTAACATCTCCAGAACGCTATTTATGTGAAGGTCTGCCAAAATTAACTTGCAAATGTTGAAAAAAACATGGCCGATGATTGTTCCGGTTCTAGCTCTGTGATCTGTGGTTATAAGCAATGTAATTGAATAAACGATTTGACTTATTACTTGATATGCGGAACACATCTTTAGCACAAGTGAACTTTGGAAGCAATCATCTGGCATGGACTGCAGTCGAGCCGTTTTTAATTCATCATTGTTATCGATGAAATCTGTAATATGGTTTGTGATGTAACATATGGGGTTTCAGAATTTATTTGATTTTAGACATCAAGTGGAAGGAACCGTCACGAGGGTCACACGGCAACCTGGTGCAGTTGTGCACGCCCATGTCACTCCAAGGCGACCACTGTGCTCTTGTGTGTGGTGACTTAACATTTGGTCCGTTACGGCATTGTGGCATATTGGTCTCTTTCGTGCCGGAACGAAGATCTTTGCCTCTTGACAGTTTACACAAATAGCAGTGGGAGACGGAAGATCTGTACCTGTGTAGACCGTCGAGGAGCGTGAAAACCAACGACACTGTTACAGCAGCGGGTGAGGTTACCACTGCTGTGCCCCTTTCGTTAAGCGAACAAAAATATAGCGTCTTTGAGTTGCGACAACGTGTGGCCAAGCCCGACTGGTCACAACAGTCAGACATTATGTTCCTCGTTTTGGTCGCGCAGTGCGGCAATTGTGGTTTTCGTTCAGAGTTTTCCGGGCGTTCAGGTAAAGATCCCGTACAACATGTTTGGCTGTGTAAGCAAATAATGTTAAACATTAACGCTGTTAAAGGGAATGTCGGCCCACAATGAATCATTTAGGAACACAAGATGCTTTTAGGATCCCGTGATGTCTGAACTTGATCGCCAGTAATTAAATGTTGTTAATTAGTAAAGACGTCATCGTTGAAAAAGGAGAGGTGTTATTATCAGTTAAGTTAGACAAATAAGAACTTGGGGATCTCACAACTGGCGAATGTGATACGACTACGATTCCATCACGATCTTCGGCGACGGCAGAAATACGACAAATGAGGAATGCGCACCATTCCGTTACAGCGGCAATTCGTTTTGTTAAGAATAGAGTGGGACTTTGTGAACTTTAAACTGGGAGTATGTGTGACTTTTAAAAGTAACAGGCCACATGCTCCGACTGATAATGAATGTTAACAGTGACGATATCGGTGGGAATTTAGAAGATACCAATAAGCAGGACAGTCCATCTCTAATCGTCAATTCTGAAACGACTCGGAAATTTGTTATGTAATAGCATCTTAAATAGTGGGAATAATTAACCCGGGGAAGCGGTAGCCAGCTCAGCGATGGAGATTGCGAGACCAACAGTTAGCCTTGGACCAGTAATGGAGGGGCCACATTCATTGTTTGCGAAAGAAACTGAATAATGATCTTACAAAGAACCCTTTGTGTGGCAGGTCGCAAATTCAGTCTTTAGTAAAGACGATGTGACAGTAGTGTGTTAACAATCACGACAAGAAAACTTTCAGCTGCTAAAGACTCGCTACGTGCGTCAGGTGGGCGACAGAAAATGAATATCCCAGAGGTACAGAGATCAACGTTCTATTTGATATATGTATTACATTTCCCAAAATGGACTCGAATTCAAGAACTGTTGATAACAAACCATTAACTCGCACTGTCCAGAGACCACATAGGTAATATTGTGGGGAAGGCGAAACAAAGACTGCCCTTTGTTGGCAGAACACGTAGACGATGCGAAAAACCCACTAAAGAGACAGCCTACATTACACTTGTTCGTCCTCTGCTGGAGTATTGCTGTGCGGATCCTTACCAGGTAGGATTGACGAAGGACATCGGAAAAGTGCAAAGAAGGGCAGCTCGTTTCGTGTTATCGCGCAATAGCGGAGAATGTCACTGATATGATACCCGAGTTGGGGTGGCAGTCACTCAAACAAAGGCGGTTTTCTTTGCGGCGAGATCTATTCACGAAATTATATAGCCTACTTTGTCTTCTGAATGCGAAAATATTTTGTTGACACCCACCTACGTACGGAGAAATGATCATCATTATAAAATAAGAGAAACCAGAGCTCGAAAGGAAAGATTGTGGTGTTCCTTTTTCCCACGCGCCATTCGAGAGTGGAATGGTAGAGAAGTAGTATGAAAATGGTTCGATGAACCCCCTGCCAGACACTTAAGTGTGAATTGCAGAGTAACCATGTAGATGTAGATGTAGAATGAAAACTGACGAACCACAGTGATCACAGAGGTTCGCGCCATCAAGATCGAAGGCGAACTCGTTGGGAGTTACAAACAGAGCGGGACAAACAGTTAGTACCCACTTTTAAAGAAAGCATATAATCATATCGGTGTAACAGGGTAATGAGAACTGATGGAATGTGATGGCATGTAAATGAATGCGAAACAGTCTGTGGCGGAGCTTATCGTGAAACTGGCTGTCCTTTTAGTCACAGCTGCACAAAGCGCGATAATATGTTTTATAAGGACGGAAAAAGAAAAAAAAACAGACATCCAGAGCTGACACTGTCCACAGATTCCGGGGTAAGGGGGGGGGGGGGTATGAATTGCAATATCACACGGTTTTCAGGAGGAATAGCTTGCTCTAAAAGAGTATAATTTTTATTTTATACGCAGACAAGTTGCTTGGCCAGCTGTTGGCCAAAAGCAGTGTCATACCATAAGTATAATTCTCTGAAGCCCTTTTTACCACTCTTGCTAGCTGTCACGTAAATGTTCCCTACTGTGCGCATCACGCACACTAGAAAGAATCGTAGGGGGTAGAGAGCACCTCCAACTTCTGGCAGCACAATAAATAACTTTCCAGTCAATTTAACATTCAGATTAACAGACAGAATAATTGTGTTTAAGGCGCTGATGTTAGATGATCTTGATATCACTCTCTTGGTACTTCTAATTTTCATGGTTCGTTTCATTCGCATTTGGTCTTCAAATTCCAATTGGTAGGAGCTGAAAACAAATTCCTTACTGAACGGTGGCATAAGTTTATCACGTCATGTACAAATTTTCGGGCCAATTCCGCAGTTAGCTGTGTGTCGTCAAGTTGACGCTTTGTTTGCAGTTTCGTGATTTTGCGTCTTCCACTTCTGTAGCACTGTTTGAAGTTGTGCGGCTATCCAATGCTGCCTTTGGATTCATTATATGTCGTGCCTAATTTGATGTGCATACCGTGGTAGTTCACTACCGTGCACAACCTGTGAATTGTACCGAGCATCCGTGAAAAGCACAAACACTAGTTTTGTAACAAGTGCACGCTCTCCTCCCATAAATGCCGGCCGCTGGTGGCCGAGCGGTTCTGGCGCTACAGTCAGCAACCGCGAGACCGCTACGGTCGCAGGTTCGAATCCTGCCTCGGGCATGGATGTGTGTGATGTCCTTAGGTTAGTTAGGTTTAAGTAGTTCTAAGTTCTAGGGGACTAATGACCTCAGCAGCTGAGTCCCATAGTGCTCAGAGCCATTTGAACCATTTGAACCTCCCATAAATATCCGTAGTTTTGGTTGTGTCCTAAACGGTCACATTGCAGCTGATTTACTGGCAATCTTTTCATAATTGTTTTTGACTATGTTGCTCATGATCTGCCATGCACGCAGTTATGTTTAGTATCTAATTCTTGGACAACGGTTGTCCTTCCAACACGTTTCAATGAAGATGGGATCTGTGGCTTTCTGTCCGAAAGGGATGATGAACTACATGGCTCGGCATATGTTTCACTACCACTTTCACTTGTTAAGCACTGATCGTTATCATTGGACTGGTCATGCACGTTGGGGGCTCTGTGGAGCGTATACACCACACATACCACTGACTCATGTTGCAGAAACGCCAATGTTTCATCTGCCACCTCTTCCTCACTCTGGGAAATTTCTTGGGCTCGTTTCTGACGAAATTTCAACTTCGGCAACTGTTGTTTTGGATAAAATGCAATGAATGCTTCGTTTGTCGTTGTCATTGCTCTGCTTTGTATCAACTACACTAGCACTGTAGCACTGTTGTGAGTTACTCGTCGAGTAAGCAGTTCGACTACTCCCCGTAGCCTCGTGCTGTGCTCACCATTGGATACCTCCAGTCCTGCCCCCTTCTAACAACCCTACCACAACAAAGGTCAAAATTAAATTATGATTGTAGTGTTGCTCACGCTGCTATATATTGCATTATGAGGCAACAACAAAGTTATAGTATACGGCAGGAGTCATTAGAGCACAGTTAATAAAGTCATTTCGTGAAATAATGGATAAACTAGGCACTCATCTTGTAGTGTTTCCCACGCTGGTCTCGTTGTGAACTCATGGTTCAATCGTCGAGAATCTAGGTAGTGATGATTCCAAGCTCGGATGCAAAGAGACCTAGGTGTTATTCTGCGATATTCAAAAGTTTTATAGATGTGTTTCATAAAGCTTTCTTGAAGATTAAACTTTTGCAAGTTAGCACAATGGCGATGTAAAAAAATAATTTGCACTCCGAATTTAAGTTACAGTTCTTTTTTATTACTTTCGTTGTAACATCAGGTAACTCACAAAACATCACTTCACAATATAAAACATACTTGAAAATAACTTCCTCACTGTTAAAGCTCACATTTCGTAAACTGACTACAATTTGCGTCTTTTCAACATGACGACCAAGACTTGACTCTCTAATAACCGCTTACACGCCCAAAAATAAGAGTTACGAGTACGTCAAAGATCGTAGTGACAAAAGAAAGAATACACATAAGAGGAATATCATCGCAATATAAACATATCGATGTATCAAAGTACCTCTAAATTAATGAAATCAAATCTGAATGTTGTCACAGAAATATGTAAACTATTTTACAGAAACACAGTAGAATAGTGCTGGTATCGAGAGGTTGAGGTGAGGTGCCGCAATGGTTACGTAATTCAAGTACCATTACACCCTGTTGCCGTTAGCGGCCAATATTGCAGTTGCACGGCGGACAATATGTGGGGCGTCGAATGCCGCAAACATCATTGGCCTTTAGCGACCTCGCACTCAACGGGTTTCTTGAAAGGCAGCGAAATGAAGATCATAACAGCAATGGTAGCCTCACGAGCACGTCGTCTTCTCGTGTCTCTCTGGCGGCTGTAGCGGCAGGTGACGTGGGCCAGCCTGGCAACGGGTGGTTGCGTGTGCCGGCCGCAGTGCGCCCTCCGGAGGCGGGCACGTGTCTACACACGCGGCGCGCAGGTAGCGCTGGAGCAGCCGATCAATAGGCAGGCTCTGCGTGGCCCGCTGCTGCTGCTGCCCGCGTGTGGCTCACGCCGTGCCCAGTCCCCCCCCCCCCCCCTTCCCACTCCCCTGCAGTTCCCCTGACGGCGGCCGCGCCCGCCTGCTGCCGGCAACAAGTTTTCCGGCCGTCATACAGAGGCGCGCCCCAACACGCCGCCTCGCCGGCAACCTGTTGTTGTTCTCGCTGGTCACTGCCAGCTCCCCGACAGAAGCGTCATGCCCTCGCAGTTAAAAACCAGCTGTCGACGTCGGATGCAGGTAGTGGCGCGGTTTGTTTTTCAGTGGTTGTTGTTGTTAGTGTGTCCACTCGTCTTTCCGGCCGGGAAGGAGCACCTGATCCCCGGCACGAATCCGCCGGCGGATTTGTGTCGAGGTCCGGTGAACCGACCTGTCTGTGGATGGTTTTTAGGCGGTTTTCCATCTGCCTCGGCGAATGCGGGCTGGTTCCCCTTATTCCGCCTCAGTTCCACAACGTCGGTGATTGCAGCGCAAACAAGTTCTCCACGTACGCGTACACCACCATTACTCTCCCACGCAAACATTGGGGTTACACTTGTCTGGTGTGAGACGTTCCCGGGGGGGTCCACCGGGGGCAGAACCGCACAGTAACCCTGGGTTTGGTGTGGGGCGGCGGAGGGGTGAAGTGGACTGGGATAGTGGTCGTAGGGTTGTGGACCACTGCGGCTGCGGCGGGGACAGAGCCTCTCCGTCGTTTCTAGGTCTCCGGTAAACATACAATACAATACGTCCATCGGCATAAACAGGGTGTGGCCGAAGTAAGAGTGATATCAGGTGTGCCGCAGGGGAGTGTCGTAGGACCGTTGCTATTCACAATATACATAAATGACCTTCTGGATGACATCGGAAGTTCGCTGAGGCTTTTTGCGGATGATGCTGTGGTGTATCGAAAGGTTGTAACAATAGAAAATTGTACTGAAATGCAGGAGGATCTGCAGCGAATTGACGCATGGTGCAGTGAATGGCAATTGAATCTCAATGTAGACAAGTGTAATGTGCTACGAATACATAGAAAGAAAGACCCATTATTAATTAGCTACAATATAGCAGGTCAGCAGCTGGAAGCAGTTAATTCCATAAATTATCTGGGAGTAGGCATTAGGAGTGATTTAAAATGGAATGATCATACACTCCTGGAAATTGAAATAAGAACACCGTGAATTCATTGTCCCAGGAAGGGGAAACTTTATTGACACATTCCTGGGGTCCGATACATCACATGATCACACTGACAGAACCACAGGCACATAGACACAGGCAACAGAGCATGCACAATGTCGGCACTAGTACAGTGTATATCCACCTTTCGCAGCAATGCAGGCTGCTATTCTCCCATGGAGACGATCGTAGAGATGCTGGATGTAGTCCTGTGGAACGGCTTTCCATTCCATTTCCACCTGGCGCCTCAGTTGGATCAGCGTTCATGCTGGACGTGCAGACTGCGTGAGACGACGCTTCATCCAGTCCCAAACATTCTCAATGGGGGACAGATCCGGAGATCTTGCTGGCCAGGGTAGTTGACTTACACCTTCTAGAGCACGTTGGGTGGCACGGGATACATGCGGACGTGCATTGTCCTGTTGGAACAGCAAGTTCCCTTGCCGGTCTAGGAATGGTAGAACGATGGGTTCGATGACGGTTTGGATGTACCGTGCACTATTCAGTGTCCCCTCGACGATCACCAGTGGTGTACGGCCAGTGTAGGAGATCGCTCCCCACACCATGATGCCGAGTGTTGGCCCTGTGTGCCTCGGTCGTATGCAGTCCTGATTGTGGCGCTCACCTGCACGGCGCCAAACACGCATACGACCATCATTGGCACCAAGGCAGAAGCGACTCTCATCGCTGAAGACGACACGTCTCCATTCGTCCCTCCATTCACGCCTGTCGCGACACCACTGGAGGCGGGCTGCACGATGTTGGGGCGTGAGCGGAAGACGGCCTAACGGTGTGCGGGACCGTAGCCCAGCTTCATGGAGACGGTTGCGAATGGTCCTCGCCGATACCCCAGGAGCAACATTGTCCCTAATTTGCTGGGAAGTTGCGGTGCGGTTCCCTACGGCACTGCGTGGGATCCTACGGTCTTGGCGTGCATCCGTGCGTCGCTGCGGTCCGGTCCCAGGTCGACGGGCACGTGCACCTTCCGCCGACCACTGGCGACAACATCGATGTACTGTTGAGACCTCACGCCCCACGTGTTGAGCAATTCGGCGGTACGTCCACCCGGCCTCCCGCATGCCCACTATACGCCCTCGCTCAAAGTCCGTCAACTGCACATACGGTTCACGTCCACGCTGTCGCGGCATGCTACCAGTGTTAAAGACTGCGATGGAGCTCCGTATGCCACGGCAAACTGGCTGACACTGACGGCGGCGGTGCACAAATGCTGCGCAGCTAGCGCCATTCGACGGCCAACAGCGCGGTTCCTGGTGTGTCCGCTGTGCCGTGCGTGTGATCATTGCTTGTACAGCCCTCTCGCAGTGTCCGGAGCAAGTATGGTGGGTCTGACACACCGGTGTCAATGTGTTCTTTTTTCCATTTCCAGGAGTGTATAAAGTTGATCGTCGGTAAAGCAGATACCAGACTGAGATTCACTGGAAGAATCCTAAGAAAATGCAATCCGAAAACAAAGGAAGTAGGTTACAGTACGCTTGTTCGCCCGCTGCTTGAATACTGCTCAGCAGTGTGGGATCTGTACCAGGTAGGGTTGATAGAAGAGATAGTGAAGATCCAACGGAGAGCAGCGCGCTTCGTTACAGGATCATTTAGTAATCGCGAAAGCGTTACGGAGTTGATAGATAAACTCCAGTGGAAGACTCTGCAGGAGAGACGCTCAGTAGCTCGGTACGGACTTTTGTTAAAGTTTCAAGAACATACCTTCACCCAAGAGTCAAGCAGTATATTGCTCCCTCCTACGTATATCTCGCGAAGAGACCATGAGGATAAAATGAGAGAGATTAGAGCCCACACAGAGGCATACCGACAATCCTTCTTTCTACGAGCAATACGAGACTGGAATAGAAGGGAGAACCGATAGAGGTACTCAAGGTACCCTCCGCCACACACCGTCAGGTGGCTTGCGGAGTATGGATGTAGATGTAGATGTAGAACCAGGGCGCGCGCCATAGCTGCTATACCGAAGCAACACAGTTCTTTGCAGGGCGGAAAGCGGTTTCTTTTTTTGTGTCCTCTGTCTTCCGGTTGATTTTTTGCGACCTGCTCCTGCCGGGAGTGGTTCCGCTCTCATTATCCTCCTACCTGGGTAGGCTTCACGTTGTCTGCCCCTTCACTCTGCGAGTATATACTGGTTTAGGCGACAAAAACAGCGTTGACAGAAATTCGAATACATGCTTACCACGCAAAGGCCACATAACTCCAGTCATTGGGCAGCAGCTGAAAGTTAATCTATCGAGCGTTCGGGACTCTCGCATCTCGCATGAATCGCTTGGAAAAATGTCAAAAATTTGCTTTAAGTTGGTTTACTTTCTTTAAAAAAGTCCGTATTTAACATTCCGTCTTTAAATATGCGATGTTACTGACCGTCTCAGTAACACGCTCACACTCAAAAGCAGCCAGAAGATACGAGGATTGGAACTTAAATAGTGGTTACTATTTATTCACAACCAATAGAAAAGAGTTACATGTTGCACTTGCTACTGCCCTTCAAAGTAGTCACCAGCGTTGAGAAGAACCCGTTGCCAGCGACGTGGAAGGCGTAGTATACCGTTAGCAGAGCCTATTGATGGTGCGGATGAGGCGGTCTACAGCTGAATCGAATGCCACGGAGCCAAAAGTAAAACGCCAATCCAGCAAATGGCGTCATTATGGGTCGCCGCGAAAGTCGAAAGTGCGTCAGAGCCCCAGTATGCTGAAAGTTATCGTAATTCTCGTTACGACTGTGATGGTGTTATCCTAACCCATTACGTTCCTCCACGGCAGAGGGCACTATCGGCGCCAAAGCCAAGTCACCCCCCCCCCCCCCTCCTCCTTCCACTCGCGGATCGCGCGAGGGAAAAAACGAGTGTCTGAACGCCCCAGTACGATCTGTAATTTCCCTTAACTTTGAATGGTGATCATTGTTCGATATGAAAGTGTTGGTAATAATATATGCTCTACAGCCTCGGCGAAGATCGGATTTTGGAATTTAGTGAGTAGCCCCTTCCGTTTAGCGCGCGCCGTCTATTTGCAAGTGTGTCCCACTTCAAACTTTATATAAGATTTCTAACCGTCTCGCGATGGCTAAATGTATCAGTCACGAGTCTTGCCGCTCTTCTTTGGACCGTCTCAATCTCTTGATACAGGCCAACATTACCCTAAGACTGGACGAACTAAAGTATTGTAAGCAATTTCCTTTGTTGAAGGACTGCATCGCTTCAGGCTTCTACCAATAAACAACAATCTAGAGTTCGCGTTCACCATTACTTGTGTAATCTGATCGTTCCATTTGAGATGATTTCGAACAGTCACACCCAGATACTTGACGGATATTACCCCTTCCAACGAGTGGGCATTTATTTGTACTCGTACATTAATGGGGATTTGCGCTTTGCTATACGCAGTAGGTTACACTTACTAATTACACCACTCACTTATTTTCTGCAAATCCTCAGTGATTTGTTCACAACTTTCGTGTGATACTACTTTCCTATAGACTAAACATCATCGACCAAAACAGTCTAATGCCGCCGTAAATACCATCAACCTGATCATTTATGTAAATCGTAAAAAGCAGAGGACCTATTACGCTGCCCTGGGGCACACCTGAAGGTACGCTTATTTCTGTTGAAGACATCCCATTCAGGACGACATACTGCTCTCTGTCTGTCAGAAAACGCTCTATCCAACCGCATATGTCATCGGATAGACCGTAATCGGCCACTTTTTCGAGCAAGCGACAGTGCGGAACTGAGTCGAACGCCTTTCGAAAGTCGAGAAATATGGCATTAAACTGGGAGCCGGTATCTAGGGCCTTTTGTATATCATGCACAAAGAGGGCCAGCTGTGTCTCGCATGACCGCTGTTTCCTAAAACCGTGCTGGTTTCTGCAGGTGAGCTTCTCAAAGGCTAGAAAGGTCATTATGTCTGAACACAAAATATGTTCCATGATTCTACGACAAATCGATGTCAGTGAAATTGGCCGGTAATTATGTGTATCCGATTTTCTACCCTCTTTATAGATTGCTATGACCTAGGCCTTCTTCCAGTCCCGTGGAACTTTTCGCTGTTCCAATGATCTCTGATAGACGATGGATAAAAATGGTGCTATATTTGTAGCATAGTCAACATAAAATCTTACGGGGATACCGTCTGGGCCAGATGCCTTCCTGGCATCTAAGCATCTTAACAGTTTTACAATCCCAGATACACTAAACAGTATGTCAGCCATCCTTTCGTTTGTTCAATAATTGAAAAGGGGGAATGGTGCTGCTGTTCTCTATCGTAAACGAGTTTTGAAAGATAGGTTTAGAATTTCGGCCTTCTGTTTATCATCATCAGTTACATTAGCCGTACTGTCAGCAAGAGAAGGTATTGAATTATTTGTAGCGTTCATAGATTTTACGTACGACCAAAATTTTTTGGGGTTATTTTTAGCAGATAAAATATTGCTTTCAAATTCGTTAATAGAGTCTCTCATCGACCTTCTGACAGTTGCTTTCATTTCGCATAATTTTTGTTTGTCATCGGGGCAGTGACTACGTTTAAGACGACTGTGCAAAATTCTCTGCTTCCTCAGAAATTTCCTAATATGTTTGTTGAACCAAAGTGGATTCTTTCCCTCGGTATATTTTTGCTAGGCACATATTTCTCTAACACGTCATGGACAATACCTTTAAATTCCGATCAAAGATGCTCAATATCTTTGTGTCTCGCGGTGAATGCTTGGAGCTATGAAGATATTCATTAATGACACTTTTATTTGCTTTCCCAAATAAGAAAACTACCAAATAGCCAGAGAGAATAGTTACAACATACAAATGATAAGCAAACTGAACAGCAAAATTAATAAATAAATTGAAAGAGAGCAAACCATTAACAAATCACCAGCCACAACAGAGAACCAAGAACAGAAGCTCCAGACAAACACAGGGTACCAGGAACACCCTACAAAGAGTACAACATGGCACATACCAACATACATTAACAAAAATCTCCACAGGGTGGAAAACATACTGAAGAAACAAAGGCTACAAATATCATTCCGCGCAAATAAGACAGTACAGAAGAATCTAACGTATAAGAACACCCCTGCAGACAAATTCTCCAAAGCTGGAATATATGAGTAAACCCGCAGTTCATACCAGTCGTTCTGCACAGGGAAAACATGCAGAAATTTCAAAACGAGTACTCCGAACACCTCAGAGCCCTAAGAAGTGATAGTACACACTCCACTTTTTCAGAACATCTAATACAAGAAAACCATCACCCAAAAAACATGGAGACTAATCTTAAGATCTTCAGAGAAAGCAACAGTCTCTATCAACAACTTACAGTAGAAGAGAACTGCCGCATACAAAAAGCAATAATACAGGGAAAGAGAGTCCTGAATGAAAATACAACACTGTGCGACTAAACACTGCTTGGAACACTCAATGAACTATACAAAGGCGACTCCCCACAAAAACATAATAACAGTCAAGAAACAAAAAAAAAAAAAACTTCTCTTTCTTTCTTTCTCTCTCTCTCTCTCTCTCTCTCTCTCTCACACACACACACACACACACATTTAGAATCAGCGCCACAACAAACGCAAGACTAACGATGAACAAGTGAGCAACGACAATAATACAACACCTCTTACTGAGAGTATTGCCAGAAGTGTCTGCACAAATCACATCTGGCCACATTTTGTGTAAGTTCTGTGAGGTGAAGTAATGAGCGGAAATTTGTGAAAAACTCAGTAAAAACAATGCGCTAAGTAGCATTCGATTGAGACCCTAACCAGGGACTCGAAACAGGACGAAAAATATAAGTGCTTAAAGTACATAACCTCTACCGTCGTACACAGCTCTCCACAAATGCGCAATAATTTTCTTCCTGGCTAGTTTGCAAATGACATGCCGTCAGAAAAAAACGACGAAAGCGAGCACTAAAACCGATGTATAATAATAGAGTTCAGTTAGCGATGCAATTTTAAGGTGAGTGTCTAAACAAATGAAGCAAATTGCAGATATTGTATTTCTTAGGGCTGCAGCAGTTAAATTATTACAAACGTGATATTGTACTTCACAGAAATAAAAATTTGACCCACAAAAGATGACACATCGGTGTCGAAACATGTGAGGGCAAATACAAAAATAAACTAATTGTGTTTGCATAACTCTGATTGCCTAAGCAAACCAATTTTGAAATCGCAAACACGGAAGAGCTATAAGAGGATCTTCAAACCTTAGTAAAATGAGTATGTGAAGTACTGTTGTTGGCGTTGATTTGCTGTCAGTTCTTATTAGAACAACACTACCACTGATCTGTTGAACGTAAAGAATCGTACTCCATTTATACCATTTCCTGCTGCTGCTAATATTACCTTATATTCGTTTCTTTTTACTCGCCCTTTCCCTTTCTAGATCAAGACTTTGAATAGCCCTGTGCGGATTTTAAGGCTTCCCTACGTGTTCAAACTTCCGATATTCCACTTTCCGACTCAGGGGCGTATGTAAATCTGAATGAAAACACAATATTTTTTAATGCAACGGTTGCCATTGCCGTCTGCATCCTCATGTCACCGGTCTTGCAGATCCTTCTGCCTTTTGTGGGGCTGTTTCCCACCCCAAGACCAAGATGTCTCCCCTCTTTCGCGATAGTACAAAACGAGCCGCACCTCGTTGAACTTTTTCGATGTCATCCGTGAGTCCCATCTGATGCGGAACCCACTCCGCACAGCAATACTCCAGAATAGGGCGGACAAGCGTCGTGCAAGCAGTCTCTTTAATAGACCTGTTGCACCTTCTAAGTGTTCTGCCAATAAATCGCAGTCTTTGGTTTCCCGCAATCACAACATTTTCTATGTGATCATTCTAGTTTAAGTAATTTATAATACTTATCCCTCAGTACTTAGTTGAATTTACAGCCTTAAGATCTGTGTGACTTATCGCGTAATCGAAATGTAGCGGATTTCTTTTAGTACTCATGTGAATAACTTCACACTTTTCTTTATTCAGTGTCAGTTTCCACTTTTCGCACGTTATAGATATCTTATCTAAATCATTTTACAATCCGTTTTGGGCGTCTGATCACTTTGCAAGACGGTGAATAACAGCATCATCTGCAAACAGTCTAATAGGGCTACTCTGTCTCCTATGTCGTTAATGTAGATCAGGAACAATGGAGGTTCCTTGGGGAACGCCGGATATTACTTCTGTTTTACTCGATGACTTTCCGTCTATTACTACGAACTGTGACCTTTCTGACAGCAATTCGCGAATCCTGTTCCACAGATGAGGCGATATTCCATAAGCACGCAGTTTCGTAAGAAGACGCTTGTGAGGAACGGTGTCGAAAGCCATCTAGAAATCTGAAAATACGTAATTAGTTCGACATTCTCTGTCGATAGCACTCATTACTTCATGAGTATAAAGAGCTAGTTGTGTTTCACAAGAACGATGTTTTCTGAAACCGTGCTGACTATGTGTCAAAAAATCGTATTCTTCGAGGTAATTCATAATGTTCGAACACAGTATATGTACCAAAACACTACTGCAAATTGACGTTAGTGATATGGGCCTGTAATTAAACGCCGGCCGTGGTGGCCGAGCGGTTCTAGGCGTTACAGTCTGGAACCGCGCGACCGCTATGGTCGCAGGTTCGAATCCTGCCTCGGGCATGGGTGTGTGTGATGTCCTTAGGTTAGTTAGGTTTAAAGTAGTTCTAATTTCTAGGGGAATCATGACCTCAGAAGTTAAGTCCCATAGTGCTCAGAGCCATTTGCCGCATTTTTGTGATTAAACTGATTACTCCTACTTCCCTATTTGGGTACTGGTGTGACTTGAGCAATTTTCCAGTCTTTAGGTAAAAATTCACTTCTCCCCAAGATTACAAAACAATGACGAAAGTGCCGTCACGTCCGGAAGGTATGATTTCCCATTAACAACAGGACAACCAAACAGTGCAGTATTCGCTAAAGCCTCTGTGGTTCAGTGGAATCAGAGATAATCATTTCTAAAAATACGGCAAAGTTTTGAAATGATTAGGAAGTTCACCACAGATTCCAGGGAGGACCACGTCCTCTCTCCTGTACCAATCCTCCCCTCTCTACCCACCTCACTTGCGGGCGCCAATGAAGGTAGGTTGCTTTGATACCTAATCAATAATCATAATCTTTTTTTATTATTAATGTGAACATCGATGTCACCTTTTTGGGTCAACACTGTGAAATTACGTCCTCATATAATTTCCTTTGCTTTAAGCCATTTACAATAGCAGCACAGCAAGGTCATGTTGATTGATGCGGCAAAGCTAGATCATTCAGTCATACAGGTTGTTCTCTTTGCAACTACTGACAGGGTTGCTGCTCCTCTTCAGGAACAATATTTGTTTGGCCCCTCAACAGCCTACAGGACGGCTACCTCTATCGTTGAGGCGTGCAAGCCACCCCACAACGACAAGGTCCATGGTTCAAGGGATACCACAGCCTTTTTCGGAAAGCATCTAGCTTTACTGTGTGCTTAATTGACGGTGGAAATTTCTTCGGTAAAACATTCCAGAGGTAAAACAGTTCACTGTTCGTATCTCCAGATGGGGACTACTCGGGAGGATGTAGTCATCAGGAAAAACGAAACATAATCTTTGAGTCAGAGCATGGAATACTGGATCACTTAATCGAGCAGATAGATCAGAAAATCTAAAAAGGCGAATGGATAGGTTGAATTTAGCCGTAATGAGGAAGATGCTGAGAGAAGCGGAGGCTGTTACACTCTCGGTACAAAAAAGAACGCACAAATGACGAGGAGAGAAGGCTAGTAGAGATTCATGCGTCTGTAAAAAGCTGTATGCGGGAAGTATAGAACAACTACCACAGTCACAACGTAGAGAAAGATCTGATAGTGAAACCAAGAAAACTGTGGTCATATGTAAAATCGCTAAGCGGGTCTATTCAGTCCTTCAGTCTGGTATGGCAGTTGGAGATAGGAAAATGAAAGCCCAAGTTTTAAATTTCACTTTCAAGAAATCGTTCACACACACAAACTCTAGAAACATACCATCATTTAACCATAGGGCAAGCTCCCGTAGGGGCGACATAGTACTAAGCACCCGCCGGCCGCGGTGGTCTAGCGGCTCTAGGCGCTCAGTCCGGAACCGCGCGACTGCTACGATCGCAGATTCGAATCCTGCCTCGGGCATGGATGAGTGTGATGTCGTTAGGTTAGTTAGGTTTAAGTAGTTCTAAGTTCTAGGGGACTGATGACCATAGATGTTAAGTCCCATAGTGCTCAGAGCCATTTGAACCATTTGAATTAAGCACCCCTGGTGTAGAGAAACAACCTAAAGATTCGAAAGCAAATAAATCACCCGGTCCGGATGGAATCACAGTTCGATTTTGCAAAGATTACTCTACAGCATTGCCTCCTTATCAAGTTTGCAGTTATCGTGAATCTATCGCCCAGCACAGTCCCAAGCGATTGGAAAAAATTGCAGTTGACTCCAGTATATAAGAAAGGTAAAAGAACGGATCTGCAAAATTACAGACCAATATCCCTAACTTCTGTTTGCTGCAGAATCCTCGAACATACTCTCGGTCCGAATATAATAAACTTCCTTGCCACTGAGAAGCTTATGTCCACGAATCAACATCGTATTAGAAAGCATCGCTCGTGCGAAACTCAGCTTGGCCTTTTCTCACATGATGTACTGAGAACCATGGATGAAGGGCAACAGGTAGATGCCACATTTCCAAACTTTTCCGGAAAGCATTTGACGCGGTACCCGTTTGCAGGCTGTTAACGAAGGTACGAGAATATGGAATATGCTCGCAGATATGTCAGTGGCTCGAAGATTTGTGAAATTATAGAACGTACTATGTTCTCCTCGGCAGCGAGTGTTCATCGGAGACAAGGATATCGTCAGCAGTGCCCCCGAGACATGTGATATCAGCGATGTTGTTCTCTATATACATAAATACTTTGGCGGGCAGGTTGGGCAGCAATCTGCGCTTGTTAGCTGATGACGCTATGGTGTACAGTAAGGTGTCGATGTTGAGTGACTCTAGGAACATACAAGAGGACTTGGACAACATTTCTAGTGGCTGTGATGAGTGGCAACTACCTCTAAATGTGGAAAATGTAACTTAATGCGGATAAGTAGAAAGAACAAACCTGTAATGTTCGGTTACAGTATTACTAGCGTCCTCCTTGACACAGTCAAGTCGTTCAATGGAACAAGCATATGAGAACAGTGATAGGGAAGGCGACTGGTCGACTTGGGTTTATTGAGAGAATGTCTACTGCTACCAACGTGTATAGTGAGTAAGGATAACGAAGGTAAGATACGAGAAATTAGGCCTCATACGGAAGCATGTAGGCAGTCGTTTTTCTCTTATTCTATTTGAAAGTTTAACAGCCTAACCTAAAATGTTCTTATTTAAAGGGAAGGTTCAAATGGTTCAAATGGCTCTGAGCACTATGGCACTCAACTGCTGAGGTCATTAGTCCCCTAGAACTTAGAACTAGTTAAACCTAACTAACCTAAGGACATCACAAACATCCATGCCCGAGGCAGGATTCGAACCTGCGACCGTAGTGGTCTTGCGCTTCCAGACTGTAGCGCCTTTAACCGCACGGCTAAAGGGAAGGAAATGGCTAGTAGTGGTACATGGCACCCTCATCGACGCACCGTACGGTGGTTTGCGGAGTGTCCTTGTAGATGTAGGTGTAGTGAAGTCCAGTGGCAGGATGAACAGGGCCTCTGGTCAGGTGAGTACAGGGCTATAAATCAAATAGAGGTAAAAGGGGAATAGGTCTAATAAAGAATAAGTGACAGAAACGCGGGTTAGCCACTATGAACGGCGTAGTGAACAGATTATCGTGCCCAATACAGACACAAAGTCAAAACCCTCCACAGCTCTACAAACTGATATGTTAACTACCTCCGCAGATTAGACTGATAAAATGTGTGATAAGATAAAAGAAATTATTCAAAAAAATGGTTCAAATGGCTCTGAGCACTATGGGACTCAACTGCTGAGATCATTAGTCCCCTAGAACTTAGAACTAGTTAAACCTAACTAACCTAAGGAAATCACAAACATCCATGCCCGAGGCAGGATTCGAACCTGCGACCGTAGCGGTCTTGCGGTTCCAGATTGCAGCGCCTTTAACCGCACGGCCACTTCGGCCGGCGAAATTATTCAGATAGCGAGGGAAGACGGAAACTTAATTGTGATGGAGACATGAATTCTAAGCAGGACCGAGAAGAGAAGGAAAAGTAGTACTGAATGTGGACTGGAGAAAAGGAATGAAAAAGTCGTCTGTCAGAATTTTGCGTAGAGCATAATTTAATCATCGCTAACATTTGGTTTAAGAATCATGAATGAAGGGCTTGTACGTGGAAGAGACCTGGACACACCGGATGATAATATAATGATAAACAGATGCTTTATAACCAGATTTCAAAGTAAAAGACATTTCCAGGGATAGTTGTGGATTATGGCCACAATTAATTGGTTATGAACTGTTGATTAAATCTGAAGAAATTGCAAAAATTTTGGAAGTTAAGAAGAAGGAACCTGAATACGTTGCAAGAAACAGGGACTGTTGAGAGCGTCTGTAGGAGCATTAGGCTACGATAAACTGAAACAGGCAAAATGAATACGGTAGAAGACGAAATTAATATTATGAGAGATGAATCACTGAAGGCAGCAGAACATTAAGTAGGTAAAAAGAGAAGATACCCCAAACTTCAAGAAGAACGTAATAATCCCATTTCAAAAGAAAGCAGGTGCCGATTAGAGGGAATATAACCGAACTGTCACATTAATAAATCGTGGCTGCAAAGTACCAACACAAATTATTTACAGAAAAAATGAAAAACTGATACATCTACATCTACATTTACATGACCTCTCTGCAACCGTTCGTCGAACCACTTTTACACTAATTCTCTGTTATTCCACTCTCGAGCTGCGCGAGGGAAAAACGAACACCCATATCTTTCCGTGCGAGATCCGATTTTCCTTATGTCATTATGATGATCGTTTCTTCTTATGTCGGTCGGCGTCAGCAAAATATTTGCGTATTCGAAGGAGGAACATGGTGATTGAAATTTCGTGAGAAGTTCCTGCTGCAACGAAAAACGCCATTGTGTTAATGATATCATTTACTAGAACTACAAAGTGTTCTGCCAATAAATCGCAGATTTTGGATCGCCTTCCCCACGACATTTTCTGCATCTTCTTTGCAATTTAAGTTGTTCGTAATTGTAATTCCTAAGTATTTATTCGAGTTTTCGGCCTTTAGATTCGAATGATTTGTCGTGTAACCAAAGTGTAACGGATTCCTTGTAGCACTCATATGAATGACCTCAACACTTTTCATTACCTATGGCCAACTGCCAATTGTCACACCATACAGATATCAGATAGGAGCCGATCTTGAGGAAGAGGAATTTGAATTCTAGAGAAATGTGGAATATACGATCCAATACTGGCTGTACGACTTATCTTAGCTGATAGGCATAAGAAAGGCAAACGAACGTTTAAAACTTTTGTAGAGTTGGAGAAAACGTTTGACTATGTCCACAGGGGTAAACTCTTTGCAATTATGAAGGTAGCAGGCGTAAAATACAAAAGCAAAAGTTTATTTACAATTTGTACAGAAACCAGACGGCATTTATAAGAGTGGACGGCATGAAAGGGAAGCATTGGTTGAGAAAGCAGTGAGATTGTAGCCTCTCCCTGACGTGATTAAGTCCATACGGTGAGTAAGCAGCTGGGAAAGGAGTGAGGTAAGGTTGTGGCCATCCCCGACATTATTCAGTCTGTACGTTGAGTAAGCAGCAAAGGAAACGAAATAAAACTTTGGAGAAGGAAGTAGAGTTAAGGCAGAAGAAATGATAACTTTGAGGTTCGCCTGTGACATTTTAATTCTGTCAGTGACAGCAAAGAATTTGGAAGTACAGCTGAACGTCATGGACAGTGCCTTGAAAGGCGGATATAAGACGAACGTTAGTAAAAGCCAATAATGTAATGTAGTCAAATTAAATCGGGCGTTGCTGAGGGAATTATATCAGGAAACGACACATGAAAAGTTGTAGATGAGTTCTGCTATATGGGTAGCAAAATAGCAACTGGAGGAAGTAAAGTGGATGTAATATGTGGATTGGCAGTAGCAAGAAAAGCGTTTCCGAAGAAGAGACAATAGTTAACAGTGAATATCGATTTGAACCTTAGGAAGTTTTCTCTGAAGGTATTTGTCTGGAATGTAGCATTGTATGCAAGTAAAACGTTGACGATGAACAGTTCACACAACAAAGAATAGAAGCTTTTGAAGTGTGGTGCTGCAAAGAAATACTGACGGTTAGATGGGTAGATCACGTAACCAAACAAATCATAAATATTTTTTATTAACAGTTCGTTGTATTAATCATTCAAACTCCGCAATAAAGTAGTAAAATATTACAATAATCGAATATTATATTATGTGTCTGTTGATTTTACTGCACTATGCCTAACTCAGAGTAACAATTTTTGTATGTGTATTAAGATGTTCCTCGCCAGAGAATTTTTTACGCTTAACACATTTCACCGCTCTTTCGTTGTCGGTTATTCCACGCAGATAACATCTGCCTCTCCTATTACTCCTAGAATCAATTTTCTTCCGATGAGGTGAGTGCCGATTCAGACGATGCTTTTCTCTCTACAGTTTCTCTTGCAGCATTTTCTCTTGGAAAATTCCTCACCTCTTCATATCCACATCAATTAGGTGCTCACCAAGTGTTTCTGGGAATAGTCTCTTTGCTGTAGTGTGTTTTCTTTCCATTTGGGACACGGTCTCTTGTACAGCACGTAAGAGTTGTATTTAGATATGTAGATGTTATCTGAGAATACAACAAAAGGCCATCTGTCTGTCTTCCTCTTTACGTATAATTCACGACCACCTTGCCCAGTGTGTTCTCTTGACGCCATCGCTGACTTTGCACTGTGCTGCAGATTGCTTTGGACAATAAAACATTTGTTGTTCTTTGGGATGTATGGTCCCAAAGATCCTTTGGGAAAGCAAATGTTAAAGTATAACTAGGAGTACCTCTGGTCCGCAATAGGTTTGTTTGAATGTAAGTCTTGTTTCTTCGCAGTATTCGAGTCATTATGAAATTTCTCTTCACCAGCATTTGTCCTAGCTCATATGAGGTGAAAAAGTGGTCGCAGGTAATGTTCACCCTTTCACGCCATAAGAAAAGTCAGTTACAGCTCATAGATCTTTGTTCTTTTCAGGGGCACTACCTCTTCTTTTCCCAGTATATGGCTGAATATTCTGTACATGACTTGTTTAATTGCTATTAAGTATCCAGCACTTGGTGCCGTACTTTGCCAGTTTACTGGGCATATACTGCCAGAAAACACAGTTTCCCCTTAATGCCACAAGTTGTTCGCCTGCTGCTAAATATTATGGGATTGTACAAATCAGGTAATATCTCTGCTCGTTTCTCCCACATATCCGTTATAGTGCCAAAGTCATCTTGTTCGCGTCTTTGTAGTCTCGTCTCACAGTCATCAAATATCTTTTTATATGACACTGTAGCTCTGAAAAGTGGTCGACCTTTGTACTCATCCCACAAACTTTCTCTAGACTCATCATGTGACTCACAGACTCCTGATAATAACAACAGACCTATGTGAGACCTAGGTCAATAACATCTAAGTTTGTCCACTTTTCTACAAGTAATCACATTCCTTCAGTATTAGAATGGGTGAAAATAATGTTTTCAATTGATGGAGGAAGGACCAATTTGAAAGCTGAGTATTCAATTGTAATGTGAGAAGTCGCATACCTTGTTGGTCCTGATGAACTGTATTACATACTGCATGCTGTCCGAGTTGAAATATGGGTTATGTCTTCCATTCCATTGATTAATCCTTTGACATCAGAACTCCAGTGCTTACCATTTGCTGTTCTGATGTATCAACCGCACATTCTAGTGAAGATGAAGAGCTGCATTCCGAAACATGATCTTTGTCCTATGGAACTACTTCGTCACTACCAGATATGTTCATCACTATGGCTGCCATTTCATCATCTGGCAAAGAGGCCATTATCATGAAAAGAAAACCTGAAAATTGAATGTAATTAAAGGTACAAATCTAATGACCAGATTAGAAGTGAATCACTTTACAAACTGATTGGATTATAGAAAAAACAATGACTCACGCTCCTCCTTCCCTCTTTTCCACAGAAAAACACGACTCGTTGTTGAAAAAAAACAATGGCTTCACCTCTTTATACCCACCTTACTAAACATATACGTTATCCTAAACTTAATATTGTCACAATTTGCTTTAATAATCAAGTTCAAAATACATAAGGTAGAAACAGACACGAACAGCTTCAGAAATACTATTTCTGTGGATGCCAAACTAAAGCTCCAAAATAATTTTTTTCTGTAACAGTATACTTCACTAAGGGGCGAACAAAGTCAATGAAGGCAATGTATTAAAAAGTATAGTTTCAGAATTATAGAACATCAAAAATCCTTGTGGGTCAAAATGACATTTAACCATACACTACATGTATTTATGTGTTGTTTATATGTGTCAAAGTACATAAAAGTGTAGAAGTATATAAATAAACTGCCAAAACTTGCAGAGTTATTTTTTTATAATCAGCACGCCGTCATGCAGTAGGGAAAAGAAGGGAACTAGCTGAAAAATGCTCCTGTTGCAGCACAAAAAGGGCGAATCGACTCCCCTTCAGAAGACTCTGCAGAAAAGTGGGGAACCTGCTGCAGCAGTCGTGATAATTTTGACATGACATCACAGTCGCATTTTCTGTGATGAAAGAGAAGCAGCGTGGCATAGGAAAGCATATTAGATGGTGCCAATGAGAGAGAAAGAGAAAGGAGACAGTGAAAGGGCATGAGGACAGAGAAAATGGTGTGAAAGAGGAAGATGGATGAAGACAATAGCAACAAGAGCTGAAGAGAGAGTTGATAGTAATGATCAGTGAGAGACAGTGGCAATAAAACAGAAAGAAAGATGGATAGAGGCAGTAACAGTGGGAGCAAGAAAGAGAGGAAACAGTGGAAATGAAAGTGAGAGATGAATGGACACCATATACATAGGCTTGGGGCATATGGACCCCCTCATCCCCCACCCTCACCCAGACTGACGAAGCTTGCTACAAAAAAAGTTTACCCACTTGCCCCGTCCCCTATACCCATGTGTTTTTCCCAGGATAGGCATCAAAACCCCATCAAACATTCCCAAAGGACCTGTGTGAAGAGGAGATAATGGTGGTAAAAAAGAGAAACAAGACAGACTCTTAAGTGAGAAAGAGGGCGACTGTGGCATTGGGAGAAAAGGAGAATGGGACAAAGACAACAGCATTGGAATGGAGAGAGAAGATGAAAGTTGCAGAAAAGGAGACAGTGGTAGAGCGAGAAAAAAAGGTGAAGTCATTGACAGCCGCAGCCAGGAGAACGTGATAGTGGAAGAAAAATAACAATGACAATGACAATGGGAGAAAGACATACGTCGAAAATGGCAGTGAGTGGGAGGTGCTGAGCACTCTGCATTTACATCTGTGATACATAGATACTCTGCAGGTGACTCTACTGCGCACGGCGGGGGGCACCTGGTACCACTTCTAGGCAGTTCCTTTCCTGTTCCACTTGCAAATAGGCATCAGTACAAACAGAAACTTGGCAGAGGGATTTAGAATGCTCTGTGTTAAACAGAATTTGAATACATTCGCATGCCAGAATTTTTGGTGACAATAGCTGAATCTGCATTGAGGCAGCTGACTCTCCACTTTTCTGTTGGGGTATTTTTTGTGTTTAGGGCAACATTTTTCGGCTGTTTACAATATACCAAGCAAATAGTTTTGGGTGAAGGGCAAAGGTACTGCTCTGAGCTGAAGACAATTCAGGAATGGAGTTCAAACTGCTAAAACTAGTGAGAAGTCTGATAAAAATGTGGATCCGTCCCGTTGTCACCAAGTAAGCTACAGTGACGCGAGTCCAAAGGGAATGTATTGCATTTTTATGAACTGCAGTACTGTTGCAAGCAAAAGGACCGAGGGGTGTGTATTTCGCCATGCCACGAAATTTATCAATGTTGTTGTGATCTTCAGTCCAGAGACTGGTTTGATGGAGCGCTCCATGCTACCCTATCCTGGGCAAGCTTCTTCATCTCCCATTACCTACTGCAACCTACATCCTTCTGAATCTGCTTAGTGTATCTCTTGGTCTCCCTCTACGATTTTTACCCTCCACGCTTACCTCCAATACTAAATTGGTGATCCCTTGATGCCACAGAACATGTCCTACCAACCGATCCCTTCTTCTAGTCAAGTTGTGCCACAAATTTCTCTTCTCGCCAATTCTCTTCAATACCTCCTCATTATTTATGTGATATACGCATCTAATCTACAGCATTCTTCTGTAGCAGCACATTTCAAATGCTTCTATTATCTTCTTGTCCAAACTATTTATCGTCCGCATTTCACTTCCGTACATGCCTACACTCCACGCAAATACTTGCAGAAATGACTTCCTGATCCTTAAATCTATACTCGATGTTGACAAATTTCTCTTCCTCAAAAACGCTTTCCTTGCCATTGCCAGTCTACATTTTATATTCTCTCTATTTTGACCATCATCAGTTATTTTGCTTCCCAAACAGCAAAACTCCTTTACTACTTTAAATGTCTCATTTCCTAATCTAATTCCCTCAGCATCACCCGACTTAATTCGACTACATTCCATTATCATCGTTTTGCTTTTGTTGGTGTTCATCTTATATCCTCCTTTCAAGTCACTGTCCGTTCCGTTCAACTGCTCCTCCAAGTCCTTTGCTGTCTCTGACACAATTACAATTTCATCGATGAACCTCAAAGTTTTTTTTCTTCTCCATGGATTTTAATACCTCCTCCGAATTTTTCTGTTGTTTCCTTTACTGCTTGCTCAATATTCAGATTGAATAACATCGGTGATAGACTACAACCCTGTCTCACTCACTTCCCAACGACTGCTTCCCTTTCATGTACCTCGACTCTTATAACTGCCATCTGGTTTCTATACAAATAGTAAATAGCCTTTCGCTCCCTGTATTTTACCCCTGCCACCTATAGAATTTGAAAGAGAGTATTCCAGTCAACATTGTCAAAAGCTTTCTCTAAGTCTACCAATGCTAGAAATGTAGGTTTGCCTTTCCTTAATCTATCTTCTAAGATAAGTCGTAGGGTCAGTATTGCCTCACGTGTTCCAATATTTCTACGGAATCCAATCTGATCTTTCCCGAGGTCAGCTTCTACTAGTTTTTCCATTCGTCTGTAAAGAATTCACGTTAGTATTTTGCAGCTGTGATTAATTAAACTGATAGTACGGTAATTTTCACATATGTCAACACCTGCTCTCTTTGGGATTGTAATTATTATATTCTTCTTAAAGTGTGGGGGTATTTCACCTGTCTCATACATCTTGCTTACCAGAGGGTAGAATTTTGTCAGAGCTGACTCTCCCAAGGCTGTCAGTAGTTCTAATGGAATGTTGTCTACTCCCGGGGCCTTGTTTCAACTTAGTTCTTGCACTGCTCTGTCAAACTCTTCACGTGTTATCATATGTCCTATTTCATCTTCGTCTGCATCCTCATCCATTTCCATAATAGTGTCCTCAAGTACATCGCCCTTGTATAGAACCTCTATGCACTCCTTCCACCTTTATGCTTTCCCTTCTTTGCTTAGAACTGGGTTTCCATCTGAGCTCTTGATACTCATACAAAGTTTTTTTTTCTTCTCCAAAGGTCTCATTAATTTTCCAGTAGGCAGTGTCTATCTTACCCCTAGTGATATATGCCTCTATATCCTTACATTAGTCATGTAGCCATCCCTGCTTAGCCATTTTGCACTTCCTGTCGATCTCATTTTGGCGACGTTTGTATTCCTTTTTGACTGCTTCATTTACAGTATTTTTATATTTTCTCCTTTCAACAATTAAAATCAGTATTTCTTCTGTTTCCCAAAGATTTATACTAGCCCTCGTCTTTTTGCCTACTTGATCCTCTGTTGCCTTCACTATCTCATCCCTCAAAGCTACCCATGCTTCTACCGTATTTCTTTCCCTCATTCCCATCAATCATTCCCTTATGCTCTACCTGAAACTCCCTACAACCTCTGGTTCTGTCAGTTTATCCAGTTCCCATCTCCTTAGATTCCCACGTTTTAGCAGTTTCTTCAGTTGTAATCTACAGTTCATAACCAATAGGTTGTGGTCAGAGTCGACATCTACCCCTGGAAACTGGTTCCTAAATCTCTTCTCCTACGATTATATGATCTATGTGAAACCTTCCAGTATCTCCAGGCCTCTTCCATGTATACAACCAAGTGAGGTGGCGCAGCGGTTAGACACTGTATGAAACGTCCTCTTAGAAAAATTAATGAATTACTGTGGTGATAAACGTCTTACATTATTTATCAAACAGCTGAGCAAAACTGAACATACTCAGACCATACTCTCTTTACTTATTCTGATCAACACTAAACTGACACACAATATTTTTAGCACAACGCAATCTGACTTTCAAAAATCCGTATAATGGAATGGCCCTGACTAACATTAACCTATACGTTTCACAAATCACTTACCTCACAAAAATCTTCGTTACTCGAACTACTGCAATATAGCGAGCGCCTAAATAAAAGATTCAAACTACTGAAGGCACTAACTACTGATAGGCATAGTTCGCAAATGAAAGATTTTGATAGAGAGGAAACAATGTATTTACCTTAATAGTGTACAAAAGTCATAATATATATATCAGTCCATGAATCCAATATTACAAATATACTCTTTCTGCTGGACACACGTCCAGATCGTCCACTTTCAAAATTCCGCCCTCTCTCTCCCCACATCTACCACTGCTGGCGGCTCACCTCCAACTGCGCAACACTACGCGCAGTTAACAGCCAACTGCCCAACACTACAATAGCCAACAACAATGCAAACCAGCCACAGACTGCACACAGCACAGCCAGTGATTTGTCATACAGAGCGCTACGTGGAGTTATCAATATAAAAACCTAAACAACCTACTTACATAGCCCCCACGTTTCCCACAAAAAATTTTACAAATTGTTTTTGGCAGTGGCCAATATAGATTTGAAAAAAATTTTCATAATTACAATAACAAAGATATCAAATGCACACACTTATTGATACAATGTTGGACAAAACGTAAAATTTTCTCACAGTCCATAAAGACAGTCCTGATCATCCATCATAGTAAAATTGCAGTTTTTTTTCCTCAAAGTCTGAGCAGTAAAAGATAATGCACACGGAAGTAGTGGGTTTCCATGCAGTCTTGAAGAAGTAGTGTTGTCCTTCCAGCGGAAAGAGAGTGCTTACTCTTGGCATGCAGACAGGTAATGGGCCACAACAGAGCAAACCCACAGCAGAGTCAGTCCAAGTTCAAGAATAGTGGTAGGTAGGTCATCACAGAGGAGACCCACTGTAGTCCTGGTAGAGAGTATGGTATTGGTGGGCCACCAGAGGTGCTGACCCATAGCAGTCCTTGTAGAAATAATGGTATTGGTGGGCCATCAAAGATGCAGACCCACTGTAGCCCCGTAGAAATAATGGTATTGGTGGGCTATCAAAGATGCAGACCCACTGTAGTCCTTGTAGAGACAGGCAGCAGCCATCTGTTGCGACCTTGCAGGTCCACAATCACCATCGAATAGTCTTGTGGACAATATAGCAAGACCATAAACCACCACTTGTGCACTCACAAAAAATTTATTTGAAATGTCCTTAGAACCAGCAATGCTGTTATCCAGTCCCTTGCTGAATTATTAACACATGTGCAAACACTATCAGTCCCTACTTCTCACATATTGTCCATATACTTAATTTGATGAACTGGTGTCAATTACAATTTTATAACAAAAGAATACAATAACAAAGGTACAAAGTACATAATTAAAGAACATAACAATACAGATAACATTTGTAGTAATAGGGGCTTTACAAAAGAATAGAAATAAACATATACATGAGTGTTACAGGAATTATGACATAAGTAAATACGTAAAAGATCAGAATAACTTTTGAAACATCAACTTCACACTTGAGCAACAAAACAGAATAAATAATGTCTAAACATCTTTATAAAGTAAATAACACATTATTAGAAAAATTCCCAACATATCTCTTATCAGATAAACACATGAAGACAGGAAAAACACAAATACACATGAGTACACAAACACATTGCAGAATAACACAGGAGGAATGGATAGGGTTTGTTTTCAGTGTAACATTTGGTACTGCAGTCCAACCCAAAACTTCATTCCTTAGATCTTTCGTCTTATTTCAACATTTGTTTCCACCAAAGATATCCTATCCAATCATGCTTTCTGTATTTATATGTTCACATATTTCTTACCTCATTATTTATTTTCCATTATCTTACCTCAACATTTATTTCCAAGAAAATCATACCTAACCCTGTTATCCCTAAACCCTACTTTTTTTGTTCATATCCTCTTTCAAAATACTTTTTTGGCCAAACGATTATCTTATAGCTTCTCAATGCATTTCTTCCAATTCATCACAACTCGTTCTGTCATATAGCCTACCCCATCTTAAGCTAACTTAAATCTACTGAGCTCAGATGCTAAAGGGACGACGCAATGCAGCAGCACAAAACAATTAACACAAACAGCAATGACAAAAAATGCAAATTTGAAAAGCTAGCAGAAGTAAATCTAAATTAGCAAAGCAATTGCAATATTACAACTAACATAAGGCACTGTGCAGCAAACAAGAAAAATAAATCAGTAGTAAAACTGGCATAACACAGTAATACAAAGTGAAATTCAGGGCTTAACAGAGTAATACAAAGTGAAATTTAGTAGCACTATGCCTGGCAAACAGCAGAAGCAAATGCTATAACTTATACCTAAATATGACAAAGCTCAAGCAGAAAAAATATTGCAGTAAAAATGGCCATGTTTAATACCTAAGTCACATCTTAACACTAGAGTGATGCATCACTGTAACTTACTCTAGCAGACAACTTACCACATCGTACAAAAATTATTTGTGCAATTCCTGTGTAGGGAAATGTCTATTTGTGTTCCCTTTTTTAGGAAAATAGATCATAAAATTATTGTTTAATGGATCTGTAGGCATAAAATATCTATATTAGTCCAACTACTAAATTTTATTCTAACCAATGCTGCAGTGCAGCTAGAAACTAGATATTAAACAAAATGAGCAATCTCTCAACTAGAAAGACAATAGATGAAAAATGTTTCTCATCATTTCATTAGGCATTTTAGTAAATATCATAAATTAAGAGCTCCACAGTGTAATCATCTGTTTTCAAGTTTGAGCGTGTCGTATTTGCGATGCTTTCTACAAAGAAATGTCAATAGCGAGGATAATGGCCTCTTTCTTTCTCCACCTGTGCCTCTGAAAGGCACACACTAATGGCTTTTTTCCAGGTGACTGTCGCGCAGCTGGGTGCTTACAGTGACCTACCTTCCTTACCGAAATATTTACGACATCGGTTTCCGCTACAGTGACAGTTAGATACAAATAAAATTTCACTGGTCGAAATATTTGCGTTACAAATCTGTAGAAACAAAATCCTATAAATATAACAGTGCCCAAAAAATTTTCGCCAGCATTGTGATACATTCACACATTTACACACATTTCATAACTCTTAAAGTACGATTCTTGGTTTCCAACTTCCTTTTTCACAAGTCAGAGTCCCTAGCCACTACTCATTATTCCTTACCTTATTACGCATGTACATATTCGTCGACACTTCTTCAATATTTCATCATAATAAATATGTAGCATAATCAAATTCCTCGTATGGCATCAGCTTATTGATCATAAACATACGTCAACAGCAAAATACACATGGTCGTCGTAATAATAACATCTCAGTCAAATCTCAAAAATGTAGTAGCTTTCTGCAATAATTGCAAACCCTAAAAATATTCTCTGCTCATTTCAATAGTGGCATACCAAATACATCATTCAAAGCTCTCATAGTATCACAATGGTTCCGAAAAAAAATATGAACAGTTCACAAAGTACAGACAAAATACAATTTCATAAGGGTGAAGTTATCCAACTGTGTAACTGCGTAAACATGTCACTGATGTAGTAAAAAAATAATGTTTGTCTCTCTCAATTAAATGATCAGATAGCCGTGCAATTTATGTGTTAGAGAAACATGGTACTGATGTGTAAAGTTGTACAAGCAAATACCATATTAGCTAGGGCTCCTTGTGCTTGCCAAACACATGGTACACAAAGTAGGCGTGTACCCCCCTGAGGATTAATGTAATTATATCCTCAGGTGTTGCAGATTACAACAAAGGAATGAAATGTATCACGGAAAACTTTTGTATCACTGTAATTCAAAAATCTTTTAAAATAAATGTTTTAAGTATAAGACTAATTACTCAAATGCGTGTCCTATAGCGCTAAATTGTGCATCTTGTTGTACCATAATCTCTGTCATTGCTTAAGGGTAAAAAATGTGCCAAGTGTCGTAATTATCGTCGTCCGTAAGCAAAGTTCTGTAGAAGTCAATGTACTTACCTCGTAATAAACGAAGTGAATCGCTATGCATATAGATATCGTAGTTGTTACGCTTATTGTTCTGATGAAGTAAGTACTGTGCTGTAACGTATTGTTGTGCTACAGAAAAGGCTGTCTCATTGTAGCTATACCACAAAAGATACTGCTAAAACATGTTTTCCTTTCCAGAAGAATTCAGAAAAACTGTGCAGATATAAAACAGATACAGCACAAAAGCAATAATATAAATTGTGTCGCTCATTAGTAGCGTTGTGATATAATCGTGTAGCCGTCAAATAAACTAACCACTGTGTCATCTGATATCTCTCAGAAAGTACTTAAAATCCAGAATGTATTTTCAAGTAAACCAAAATATTGCATTAAAATCTCATTAGCAGTACCGGTACATGTTCTAAGTATATGAGCCTTATGGTCGTTGCGTAATCGTGCAACTAACAAGCAAGAATGTACACACGCAATAACACTGTGTCGTCTCTTCACTATAACAATGCATTCGTAATATCTGTTTAAATAAGTTCTCTTGGTTCTTGACTGGATAGTTAACTTCAAAACATTGTTGCATAATAACAGTTTCTAAGTGTGACAACGCGTACTAGTAGCGTGAAGTGATAAAGTTTATGGCAAAGACTAAGTTAAAATGCAGATTATCTTTCAATAAACAGTTTTACATGTGAAATGTGGTGCAATCCTTTACTCTTCATAGTACTCAGAGTTTCAACTTAAACGCAATTATCATTCAGTATACGTTGGTAAAGAATACAGGAATTTTTCTCAAGGTTAGCGCCTATGTTATTTTTCTCTGTGCCAGCCGGCGTACGTGGCTGCCTGCGGTGCAAGTCATTGTCTGTTCCTTTGTTGGCTCGCGTTGTTACTGGGATTAGGAGACCTAACTTCTACAAATTCACCTTGTCGAGAGGGCCCTGCTCTGTTTGAATCCCGCCAGTTCTGATGCAATTCAGGTCTGTCGTTACGATTATATTGTCTGTCGTCATATCGTTAGATTCCATAATTTCTTTCTCGTCGTCACGTGGTGGAGAGTTTCTCCCTGAATCGTAACTGCGCGCTGAACTGTTGCGTCTGAGGTTATTCTGTCTCCTGTGATAATAATAGTTCTGGTTGCCATATTGTCTGTTTCTATGATTGTCTCTGTGATAGTCGTTACTGCGGAGAGGTGATCTTTCCCTGTAATAATTACTACTCTGCCAACGGTTGTCATACGGGTGGTGTCTGTTTCGGTCACGATTTACGTTGTAAGAATAGCCTTGTCGTGTCCATTTATTATTTCTGTCATCGCGAAATTGTGACGGATGTGACCTGAAATTGTTGTGCTCCTGTTTCCGCGTTCCGCGATAGTCCGTGTCAATTTCCAATTCTTGTAACAGTCCCTGAAAAACTTCAATGTCGTCATTCCAACGTCCTGCCAAAATAATGTGTCGTAAATGTTCAGGCAATTTGATTAAGCAAATGCGGATGAGTTCTGAGGGGCTGTAAGGGTTTGACAGGTACTGATTCTTGCGCAACATGTCTTCAAAACATTTCACAAGACTTGAAAATTCAGATTGTTCGAAATGTTTCATCATTATGAAGCTATGTTTTACTCGGTCTTGTGTGGCTTGAGACCAATATGTTGAGAGGAAGGCATGATAAAATTCTCCTTCACTGTGGCAATCGTGAATGACAGATCGCATTCTTACAGCTGGTTCATTCTCTAAGTAGCCACACATAAATTCTAATCTGTGCTCTGATGACCACTTGGGAGGAAAACAATGAGAGAATTGATGAAGCCACACTTGTGGATGAATGTCGTTGTCAGAATTCTTAAATGTTTTGAATTTTCGTGTAGTAATGAACAGCCTATAGTCAAAATCATCATGTCGGCGAGTAGCATATCGGTCATTGGTACATCGTGTCGGCGGTACCATCTCAAAATTCGGTGCACCTTGCCAATTTCTTTCATAATTTCCGAAATGCCCTGTGTTATTATTTTGTGGCTTTTCCGTATTTCTAAGTCCATCTTCCCGTGTTGGAGCGCGAGTGTCCTCTGAAATACGTAATTCTTGTATTACCTGAGTCAGCTGATCTTGTACTTCCCGGATTTCTCTTTGGTGTTGCGTATTAATTTGACTCTGATTTTGTTTGAATTTCTTAATTTGTTCATACTCTTCTGTGTCAGTGATGGCTACAGGTCTTGTGTCATTCAAATCATCATCTACCTTTGCAGATAAGTTAGTGAACTGATCCGAAATTTCGGCTACTTTCTCCGATAGTGTACTTATTTGCTCAATGTGTTTTTCTGAACCAAGTTTCAGAGTGTCCATTTGTGTTGAAATCGTATCTACTGTGTCTGTTAAGTTTTCCTGAGTTTTTGAAAGTTGCGTAACCGAATCGGTAGATGCAACTGAGTCAATTTTAGCTTGAAAGGTCTCATGATTTTTATGAACAATAGTTTGCAGTTCTTTTATGGCTGCTTCGTGATTCTGTAATGTATTTTCATGCCGCGTAAAAATAGGTTGTAAATGCTCACAAATTTGTGTTTTTGCGTCATTACAGACTTTTTGACATTTCGATTCGATTTTATGTAACTCAGTAGTTAAATCTTCACGTGTTTGTTCAAGCGTATGTTCCACTGAGTCTAACTTTTGAAGCTTTTGTTCCATTGCGTCTAAATGTTGCTGTGTTTGTCTCTGGTGTTGTTCCATTGCGTCTAACTTTTGAAGACTTTGTTCCATTGTGTCTAACTTTTGAAGATTTTGTTCCATTGTGTCAAACTTTTGTAGCCTTTGTCCCATTTGTTGCATTAACTGTAATAACAATGCACTGGTGTCTGAAACATGTTCCTCAGTGCTTTTCGGCTATGAAGTTGCACCGGCAACATTCACATTTTGATAAGCAGAAAATGTGTCTTGACTTATTTGAGAAAACGGTGAGGACCCAAAACCTGAATCTGCAGTATTTTCAAGATTGTGTCCTGTCATTCCCGATTCCTGAGGCGGGCTGTTGCCGACCGATCGATCGATAATGCTTCCCTGTTGACTAATTGTTTCAATGTCTACACCATTGTTTGCCGCCCGCTCCATTTCTCTGTGCACAGTTACCAAATTACTATGTTGAACATTAGTTAATTCATTACACGGTGGCGCTAACACACTGCTTTCGTCTTCACTGTCATTTCTCAGTTTACTTTGGAGCCTAGTATTACGTTTTTCACACACCATAACTGTCACAATATTTCACACGATAACACAGAAAAGCACAATTTGAAGAGCAAAAATAAGAAAACATATTAACATAGCACTGAAAATAATATCTTGTTAATCGCAAGCACAGCTGCGAAATACTTGGTTCAAATCTACATGCATGCTACAACTGTTTTACTGTACAACAATGAAAAACTACAACTACAAAGGAAATTCTCTATATGATTACGCGCTAGCAATAAACAATAGCTACACTAATTACACAGACTACAAGAAAAAAAATCAGAAGATTGCAGTGAGGTATTCTCGCCTACGGGTCGCCATACGAAACGTACCTTAGAAAAATTAATGAATTACTGTGCTGATAAACCTCTTACATTATTTAATTTTCAGTCAGCTGAGCAAAACTGAACATACTCAGACATTACTCTCTTTACTTATTCTGATCAACACTAAAATGACACGCAAAGTTTTTAGCGCAACGCAATCTGACTTTCAAAAATCTGTACAAAAGAATGGCCCTGAGTAACACTAACCTATACGTTTCACAAATCACTTACCTCACAAAAATTTTCGTTACTCGAACTACTGCAATACAGCGAGCGCCACTACTGCCAGCTAAATAAAAGATTCAAAATACTGAAGGCACTAACTACCGATAGGCATAGTTAGCAAATGAAAGATTTGATAGAGAACAAACAATGTATTTCCCTTAATAGTGTTCAAAAGTGATAATATATATATAGCAGTTCATGACATCCATTCTTACAAATTTACTGTCTCTGTCCAGATCATCCGCTCTCAAAACTCCGTCATCTCACTTCCCCACATCCACCACTGCTGGCGGCTCACCTCCAACTGCGCAACGCTACGCGCAATTAACAGCCAACTGCCCTACACTACAATAGCCAACAACAGTGCAAACTATTCACAGACTGCACACAGCACAGCCAGTGATTTTCATACAGAGCGCTACGTGGCGTTACCAATATAAAAACCTAAACAGCCTACTTACAACTGGACTTGCATTCGGGAGGACGACGGTTCAATCCCGCGTCCGGCCATCCTGATTTAGGTTTTCCGTTATTTCCCTAAATCGCTCCAGGCAAATGCCGGGATGGTTCCTTTGAAAGGGCACGGCCGACTTGGTTCCCTGTCTTTCCCTAATCCGATGAGACCGATGACCTCGCTGTCTGGTCTCCTTCCTCATACAACCAAACCCCTTCTTTCATGATTCTTGAACCAAGTGTTAGCTACGATTAAGTGATGCTCTGTGCGAACTTTTACCAGGCGGCTTCCTCTTTCATTTCTTACCCCCCTTTCATATTCACCTACTACGTTTCCTTCTATCGAATTCTAGTCACCTATGACTATTAAATTTTCGTCTCCCTTCACTATCTCAATAATTTCTTTTATATCATCATACCTTTCATCAATCTCTTAGTCATCTGCAGAGCTAGTTGGCATATAAACTTGTACTAGTATGGTAGGCGTGGGCTTCGTGTCTATCTTGGCCACAGTAATGCGTTCACATTGCTGTTTGTAGTAGCTTACCCGCAATCCTATTTTTTATTCATTATTAGACCTACTCCAGCATTACCCTTATTTGATTTTGTATTTATTACTCTGTATTCACCTGACCAAAAGTCTTGTTGCTCCTGCCACCGAACTTCAGTAATTCCCACTATATCTAACATTAACCTATGCATTTCCCTTTTTAAATTTTCTAACCTACCTGCCCGATTAAGGGATCTGGCATTCCACGCTCCAATCCGTAGAACACCAGTTTTGTTTCTCGTGATAATGACGTCCTCTTGAGTAGTCCCCGCCCGGTGATCAGAATGGGGGACTATTGTACCTCCGGAATATTTTACCCAAGAGGACGCCATCCTCATTTCACCATACAGTAAAGCTGCATGCCCTCGGGAAAAATTTCGATGGTAGTTTCCCCTTGCTTTCATCCGTTCGCAGTACCAGCACAGCAAGGCCGTTTTGGTTAGTGTTGCAAGGCCGGATCAGTCAATCATCCAGACTGTTGCCCTTGCAACTACTAAAAAGGCTGCTGCCCCTCTTCAGGAACCACACGTTTGTCTGGCCTCTCAACAGATAACCCTCCGTTGTGGTTGCACCGACGGTACGGCCGTCTGTATCGCTGAGGCACGCAGGCCTCCCCACCAGCGGTAAGGTCCATGGTTCATATCATACAAAACGTAATTATTGAAACGTGTACCTTTTACTGCATGAAGACCTATTAGTCTCAGTAATCAGTAAAGGAGGCTAAGTGGCAATGAAGATTAATTGCTATACACTCGTTTACGAGAGCACGAGAAATTCGCAGTGGCTGAACGTTGTATTGCCACTTGCCCTCCCATGGATCACGGGAAAATTTAGATACTGACCACACCCCCATCATACAGCGATTTAGTGGTCAAGGAAGCTGTGGAAATACAACTAGCAGACAACTTACTCACTGCAGAGGAGGGTATTCAGCTCGACAAATCATGAAAACCAGACATTTCACGTCTGCGCTCTCAAAGAAAGTATAGTTCTAAGTCTTCACTGGCCGGCATTCCCACTGTCGTGTCACCGCCAGACACCACACTTGCTAGGTGGTAGCCTTTAAATCGGCCGCGGTCCGTTAGTATACGTCGGACCCGCGTGTCGCCACTATCAGCGATTGCAGACCGAGCGCCGCCACACGGCAGGTCTAGAGAGACTTCCTAGCACTCGCCCCAGTTACACAGCCGACTTTGCTGGCGATGGTTCACTGATAAATTACGCTCTCATTTGCCGAGACGATAGTTAGCATAGCCTACAGCTACGTCATTTGCTACGACCTAGCAAGGCGCCATTACCAGTTACTATTGATGCTGTAAAACATGTACCGTCAAGAGCGATGTTCACCAATTATGAATTAAAGTTAAGTATTCCAGTAGTTACGTACGTTCTTTGCTACTATAAATTCCTTGTCCTGTTCCAGACCTCACGCCAGCCTGCGTGAGCTTAAACGCGTGCCTTTCGGCTTCCTGTCATAGTGGATTGGCTGTCTTGCCAGTCCACAACACCCACATATGCCATCCATAGTAATCAAGAAAATACTTCGTAAGCACTGTGGATTCGCTGTTTCTGCTCGTTATTTGTTTTACTCTTAGAGGGGTAAAGTTTTATCTGTGATTGACGCTCTTTTTTCCAAAAGTGTTATCTACGACACATGCGCGTTTATTTCAGAGTTTAATGTACTTAAAAATTCTTGCAATCGACTCATCTTTGGAATGACTGGAAGCTTGTAAGGCGACATATCGGTCAATGGTTACTAATATTCTAGATGCAGTCTCGATAAATATTGCAGGATTCGATCGGCCTGGATAACTTCAGGAAACATACCACATAATCTCTTTGCTGCATGAGATGTATTGACGCTTTCGTCACATGAAGTGTTCACAATACATACATTTAGTTAAGACTCAAAACCTACTTACGTAATCGAGAAAATACACGACCAACATCATCTCTGCGGCTATGCGCTAAAAATTCAGTCATTATTAGAGTAGGAGCCTACATCAGTTAATAATTATTATCATGACAAAAGGTGGTATGATTTAAAACTGAAATAATTAGGGACGACATAATAAGAGGCTTCTGTTGAGTGTAAGACGAACAGTTGTGCTGTTACACTGAAATGGGTTAAACCAGTTTGTTCTTTGCCTCCCTCATTTCTCTAAAGGGAGCAGGGGGCTTTACAGGTGACCGGCGAAAGAAAATTCAGCGAGAGGAGGGAGGGGTAGGTAGGATGAAACAGGACAAAGGGGAAGAGGCTTTTAGAATAATTAAGCCTGTGCCAATATGGCGAGCATTAACTATTAGCGACTCATTTCCCAATCACTTCTGTTTAATTATTTAAAATTAAATGCTAATTGGTATCAAACATTGTCATTTATTAGAGAAAGTGGCGTAATTATTTAAAGTAATGTGTTCAGATACTCAACAATAGCTCATATTAAAATTTTACGGTACTAATAGGCAGGATAAAAACGCGATAAAAGTCGATATCTATCTGACAATCATTTGTATGTGTGAAGCAAAGTTCAGTAGGCAAGTAACAGTTTCTAATCGCGTCTCAATTTTGAAAGGCCTGCGGACAATTACATGTACGGCTGTCATGTAATTTTGACGCGTACTACAACTCATTCTTACTGGTAGTGGTATACTACACAACATTATTGCGTTTGTTTACGTCACTCTGTTGAGAGGACATAGTGATCTCGTGCTGTTCGTTCACTGAGGTTTTAAATCGCTGCCATGTGATTCATCGTTGGACACAATCAGTCTGCTCTTCCCACACACCTACACATATTTCTCCTACAGCTCAGAGAACGCACATCTCAGATAACAATTCGGTAATATTTGCGACTCGTGGGGTTTCTTTGCACGCTAAAGAATACTTGCTTACTAAAGAGTATCTGCAGTTAAGAGCGACAACACTCTGACCAAACCTGTTGCACTTTGCAGTGATGAAGCGTAAAACAATGAAGTGGAATAAAGTGCTGCCTGTGTTTCGATTTCACAATTGTAACACATTAAAGCATACACAATATCTAGTTTACAACCTTAAGCTACTTTTAATAGTTTCTTTGTTCCACTATTAACGACAGAAGAGCTAAGAAAATTTCAAGACACTCCAGTCGTTGTGTTATGAGCTTTCATGACATAATCTTGTCTTTTGGTGTCCACAGCGATGAAAACTTTCTGAATCATTATGAAGGAAAGTTATAGAATGTTGCAGAACTTTTTTCAAGCCTTTATCTGTTATTTCTCCATTTTGTTCCGGTAACTGAAGCTTTTAGCAGTGGAACATATTCTTAGAAGTCACGAGAGGAATCGTGTCATCTATACAGTTTTCCATTATTCATTTCCGTATTGTGCAATGCAACAATTTGCGTTTAATATGTATTTCATCATTCATGATAAATAAATAACAGTTGTTTCATTCACTGAGGCAGGAAACTAGTTTTCACCTATTATTGTCTTACGATTTCTCAGATATTTAAACGAGAAAACTTCTCTTTACATCTTGGGAAACACTGCCGATAAATTTGAAAACAGCTTTTCCCTGTCTGGTGGATTGCCGACGGTCATTCACTACTTTGGTTAATGATTTGCCTAGGGTGTGCACGGGAATATCTAGATTTCATCTAATCCACAGCACCAATCGGCGTGCAAAATCACTTTGATTCTTGGTAAAGCGAACGAAACATTGCCAAGAAAGTTGATTTTTCAATTTCTTTTCTTTGCTGTCGACGTATTCTGTACCCTTCTTTTACAAATCATACTTGTTTGTTAGTTTCTGTTGTAAAATGGACCAAACCCTCTCTTCAAATAATTTATATTTCACACACGTTTCGTCGTCGATCTTTAAATATTATATTTTCGACTTTATAGTGGTTCTCGCCAGGGTATCCAGTTTTGTAACATCCTTCAAGCCACCATTATAATTATCCGGGCTGTTACGGCGTGGTCGGTTGATGAATTCTGTGTCGATTCCCAACGTTTCGTCTCCAACTGCGGGAGACATCTTCAAGGGAGTCCGTAGCTCGATGGAAGGTCCAACACACCCACTGGCTCGCTGCTGACTGCCGCTAAATTCCGTGTCCGCGCGCTCCCGCGCCGCGGCGTGACGTCACGTGTTTTGAAAACGTCAGTGCAATTGGCCGCTGTCCGTCGCTGTCGATCGCCGTTGCCATCACCCAGTAGTGGACGGGTGGTACAAATCTTCTTTAACACCGGCATCCATATACCGCTTAATTTCACGCCCTCCTCCTTTCGGTTGAAATTATTTGGGGGTTTAGCGATTTCGATTGCCTCCCTGTAGAGCCTTTCGTAATATCCGCTCGTGGCCGCTAGTACTTGCGTCTCCTCGAAACGAATATGGTGGTTCCCTGGCTGGAAAGCATGCTCCGCAACAGCTGATCGTTCCGTTTCTCCTCTTCTACAATTTCCTTTGTGCTCTTCCAAACGTTTAGAAACAGTTCTTTTAGTGGTACCCATATAAACATCACCAACAGGTGCATGGAATCCTATACACTCCAGCTTTTTCCAATGGTTTGCGAGCGTCCTTGGCAGGCTTAAGGTATTCCTGTATCTCCCACGAGGGCTTGTAAATTACGTTAATATTCCGCTTCGCCAAGATCCTCCCTATTCTTTCCGTTACATTTTCAAAAAACGGCAGGAAAATCTTAGATTTTGCAGTAGCCTGTACGTCAGTATGATTTCTGTGTAGCTGCCTCAACGCACGTTTCATTTCGGCGGACGAATATCCGTTCTTCATTAGTGCATTGTGGAGATGTTCCATCTCAGCGTCGAGCAACTCAGGTTCAAAAATATTTCTAGTTCTGTCCGCTAACGTCTGGATAACACCCCGCTTCTGTTGTGGGTGGTGGTTCGAATCCCGGTGCAGACCCACGCACGCGGGCCGTTATTTGACCCGGAATTCGAACCACCACCCACAACAGAAGCCGGTTTCAGCAAAATTCTTCTCTGTGTGGCCTTGCCATAAATGATAAAATCACCAGTTCTGTATGTATTTTAACCTGTTATTCGACAAAAAATGAAATCTAGTAATGGTCGAAAAGGAATCCAAGGTAAATGATAGCGTCCTGTTCCTGGGAGTATACACTGAAGCGCCAAAGAAACTGGTGTAGGTTTGCGTAATCAAATACAGAGATATTACGTGGGGGCTTAATTAAAAGGGAAAAGGACTAATATTAACGAATAAATGCAATAATTTTAGTAGCTGTGTGACCGGCTACGAAGTCTCGTAACCGGTTGGCCCTGACTAGTATTAGCACGCAATCTGACTGCATAAAATAAAAATACAGAACGACAAGGAATTTCTATTAACACTATTGATTAATTAAGCCCCCTGCAACTATAATAGCTACGAAACAACAAAGTACAAGTGTAATTGTTCTGAGTGTGGTAGTGTGACTCGACGTACGTGTATCTGGCTTGGTTCTTTCTCAATACGACAAAATATTTTAAACACCATTTACAATGAAGACCAGAAATACTATAATTGCTCCTAGAAACCAGAATTATAAGTCTAATAAATGAACACGAGCCAGATGCTTTGTTGACTGCACCTGTGAGCAAGAGGGATTGTCATTAAAGAAAACTGTAATACCTTCTTGCATCATTATATATTGACGAGAATTTTCTATTACACCAGCATCATAAATCAAAAGCCCATCTCCTTTCTCAATACACTCTGACAATTGCATCTTCTTTCATGTATACATTACACCAACCGAACAGCGTCTAGTCTCTCGTCCAACAGAACAACAACTGCCCTCGACATCCTCTGAACTACTACTGCACCAGTGGAGGCGGCCGAATTATAGCCTTTGGCGCAATCTCTGGCGCTGTGACTCAGTGTAGCCACCTTTCATATGCCCCTCCTCCACGGACTAGAATTTGGTGGTGTTTTTGCCAGGATTGGTGGTGAAAATACCACCAAATTCGTCCAAAAAAGATGATATTAATAAGTAAATATAACATAACTAAATAAATTTTTACTTTGCACTGGCCGTTCAATAACCGAATACATAAAATTACGGTAAGGAATACAAATGCTTATATACATACGATTTTACATAATAGTTTCCGCAAGTACCACTTCTCAGAGTAGTTAAACAGTTCAATCAATGGCACCAGCGATGACGAATAGGTGCAGATAAGAGTCTCATAACCTTTAATAAACAGTAAATACACAATAAATCAGTTAACATAAATATTCACATAAAATCATTTCAATAGTTCAATAAATATGTAGCACTCCTCAGAGTAGTTGACAGTTCCAACAGTAGCACCCAGCAATGGTCAACAGGTGCAAATAGCAGTCCCATAACATTTCATCAGCAGTATGTGAACAGCTCCAACAGTGGCTCCCAGCAATGGCGAGCAGGTGCAGGCAGCAACAAGTGACATCTCATCATTGGTTGAGCAGTTCCAACAATGGCACCCAGCAATGGCGAGCAGGTGCAGGCAGGAATGAGTGACATTACATCAATAGTTGTAGTTCCAACAGCAGCACCCAGCAATGGCGAGCAGGTACAGGCAGGAATGAGTGACATCATATCAATAGTAGCAGTTCCAACAGTGGCACCCAGCAATGTTGAACAAGTGCACACAGCAACAGTTACATCATCTCAGTAGCAGCGGTTCTAACAGTGGCACCCTCCAGTGATAATAGGTGTAAGCACGAACAACAGTTTGAATGCACACACAATTGCTTTTACAAAATTATTATCAATGCTCTTACACTAGACATACAAATTATAATAAACACACAAATATGAGATAATTATCATATTAACTATTACAAATACATAAATATCAGTAAACCTATAATATTTATGGGTGTCAGTGCAAGCCGCAACAAATAAGTAAAATAATATTTAGGAGGTAGGTTGGTATTAGAGAAGGATTAGGAAAGGAAAACACACAAAACACACTCACTCATCTTTCATCCACATACTAAGTACTGTTGTGTAATGGAATAGTGTTAACTGTGTAAATGCAATTCTGTCAAAATTTGATGTTCAACATGTGTATCGATTAATAGTGGCAGCAGTGTATAATAGTCAATAGTAGTTAGTCAACATCATAGTCATCATGTCAAGACCAATGTTTGCCAAGCCACATCAAAATATGCGGTTACTGAACAGCTGTGTTTGCACCATACGCAAATACTCCCTTCCCAAAAAATGTGTATACTGCTTATTGATTTAACAATGTGTGTGTGTAGACAATCTTCCTTCCACTGGAGTGTTCTAGTCGCCAAACAAAAATCTTTAGATAAATCCGGGTGTGAAAGAAGTGGAGCAGAAACTAAACCATCACAAAGTTGTTCAAATTCTAATTTAGCTTCCTCATCCCAACACCAATTAGAATTCTTCCCAGAAAGTTCACATAAACGAGGTGTGGCCAAGTTGTCCAATCTAACGAAGCGTCTAAGAAAATTACAGACACCAAGGAAACTACGAACATCACGTTTTGTAGTAGGAACAGCATAATTACGAACAGCGTCTAGTTTCTCTGGATCAGGAAGAATACCTTCTGTAGAAATAATATGACCAACAAATTTACCTGAGAACTACCAAATTCAGATTTTTCCAAGTTCACTGTAATATCATCTTTGGCAAAAACACGTAATAATGAATCCAAAATTCTGTTATGCTCACTTGAAGAACGTTTAGCAATAAGAATATCGTCAACATATGAAGTAATATTGTCACGAAGATAAACAGGTAAAATTTCATTTAAACCACGAATGAATGCTGCTGAAGATACAGTAAGTCAACATGGTAATTTCCGAAATTGATAACAGTTACCAAATGCTAAAAAAGCAGTGTATTTTCTACAATGAGGGTGGAGTTCAATTTGCCAAAAAGTTGCGCGCATACCAATTGAGGATAAAACTTTAATTCCATGGAAATGTTGAAGAAGTTCATCTAAATTCTATGGACGGTCAGTTTCAGAAACGATGATATTATTTATCTGTCTGGAATCCAGAACCAAACGAATTGACCCATCCTTTTTAAGAACGACATGTAACGGGCTGGTATAAGGACTGACTGCTGGCTCAATAATGCCTTGATGTAACATGTATTGAAATTCACTCTTAACCTTGTCTCTGTAAGTCAAAGGAATAGCGTACGTTTTTCCCCGAAATGGTGTGTGGTCTTTTACTTTAAATAAATATTGTAAGCCTTGTATAGTTCCTGTGTGATGACTAAATACTGTAGCACGTGAAGTCAAAATTTGGTGCAATTCTTCTCTTGCAACGTCATCTGTGACTTCAGCTTTGTTAACCTTTTCATTAATTAAGTCTTCACTATTAATCATATCATCCATCGCGTCTCTGTATCCATTGTCGTTGTCATGAATGAACACATTGTCGTCATAATACTCAGCGAAAACATCAGAAGTAAGAAACCTTAAACAATTTGTGTCTGATTCAGATTTCGTTACACACTCGAAAAATTTCAAACATCTCGGCGTTCCGGCAACCGTGAAGTTCACACTTCCTTCCTTAAAGTTTAAAATTGCTTTATATGTGTTAAGGAACTTCATACCTAATATAATTTGTGTACTGAGTAATGGAACAATAATAAAATTAGCAGAAAATTCGTATCCTTGACAACTGAAATTTAGGTTGGTCTGTTGTTTGAATTCCACACTTTTTCCAGAAATCGCTCCTCGAATTGTTGTTTTAGAAACAGGTAACACAGGACAGGCAACAGTTCTTTCACATATACGAAAAACTGATTCACTAATGACATTCAATTTTCCCTGATTTTCAACATGTTTATTTAAATTCTGGTACTCTTCTGTTTCTGCAAATGGCAATGGAGCTGTGAGTCTCTGCCCCATTGAAACTAAGACTTGTCAGTTTATCTGAAATCTCCTCAACTCTTTCCAATAAGTCACCTATTTGTTCTTTCTGTTTATGTCTGTCCTACGTAAGTGTCGCGACTCAGGTTTCAGTATTGACACGTTTAGTCGTTAACTGTTCATATTGTTGTGTTAGGTTATTTATTCTGTCATTTGGTACGGATTCCTCGATTCTTTCAAATATTTCTTCCTTATCGGGTACACATTGTAAATTTAACTCTGAAAATTTTTGTACTATGACGCGATCTCTTTCTTCCTGTTCTCTATCCTGTTCCTTTTGTCTAATTTCTATTGAAGTTTATCTATTATTGCGAGCATTCAAAATCGCTTGTACTTCTTCTTTAATTTCTTTCTTTAATTCATCTTTCAAAACATGTCCCTATTCATAAGTCTAACCGTGTTCCCATTGTTCCCATTTCTGATCCCAAATTTAATATTGCACTCATCAACTGCTCCATACTAACTGGTTCGTAATTCTTTTCGCCCCTAACATTTCCCGTAAAATTAACTTCCTTCGTCATAGCCGTAAAGCTATCTGTGTTCGATACTATTCCAGAATTTTCTATCGTTAATCTCGTATTCGGAAAATTATTTATTGTGAAAAAGTTTGAACTGGTTCTGGACTATATTCCCGGCTTATTAAATTGTTTTCTACTTCATTATTCACCATACTGTTCTCCTGTGTTGGCGAGTTGGCCATGTTAACAATTTCGTTATTCTGACTATCCATCATTCTTGCCTTTTTCATCGATCGCGTAATCATTTACAAAACATACAAAAGTCGTCACTACACAAAAGTTACACACAATATAAGACCTTATCACCAACAATACCATTCATACGAAATGCTTCCCGACAAACACGATTAACGGACAATTGAAACCTTCACAATTGCACCAAATTCTCAAACCCGTATATGACACATCAAAAACTAAATTCTACAAAAATACCACCAGAAGAATGACAAGACAACTACGAATGTTCACTTACAAAATCTACACATGCAATATAAACTACAATTACTAAACTTTAAATTACTACTGTCTACTATTTTTACTATCAAAAGAATTCCAAGGGACGATCCTGGCAGGGTCGCCACGTACATGGGGGCTTAATTAAAAGGGAAAAGGACTAATAGTAATGAATAAATGCAATAATTTTTGTAGCTATGTGACCTTTTACGAAGTCTCGTAACTGGTTGGCCCTGACTACACGCAATCTGACTGCATAAAATAAAAATAAAGAATGACAAGGAATTTCCATTAACACAATTGATTAATTAAGTCCCTGGAACTATAATAGCTACAAAACAACAAAGCACAAGTGTAATTGTTCTGTGTGTGGTAGTGTGACTCAACATACATGTCTCTGGCTTGGTTCTTTCTCAATACGACAAAATATTTTAAACACCATTTACAATGAACTAATTGAAAAACCAGAAATACTATAATTGCACATAGAAATCAGAATTACAAGTCTAATAAATGAACACGAGCCAAATGGTTTGTTGACTGCACCTGTGAGCAAGAGGGATTGTCATTAAAGAAAACTGTAATACCTATTTACCTCATTACATATTGACAAGAATTTTCCATTACATCAGCATCATAAATCATAAGCCCATCTCCTTTCTCAAATACACTCTGACAATTGCAACTTCTTCCATGTTACATTACACCAACGGAACAGCATCTACTCTCTCGCCCAACAGAATAACAACTGCCCTCGACATCCGCTGAACAACTACTTCCCTCGACATCCTCTGAACTACTACTGCCCACTGGTGGCGGCGGAATAATAGTCTTTGGCGCAATCTCTGGCGCTGTGACTCAGTGTTGCCACCTTCCAATATGTAAACAGGCTGAATACGGCGCTGCTGTAAGCAACGCGTATTTAACACAACAAGTGTCTGGTGCAGTTGTTCTATCGGTTGCTGCTGCTACAATGGCAGGTTATCAAGATTTAAGCTAGTTTGAAGGTAGTGTTATAGGCGGTACACGACCGATGGAACACAGCATATCCGAGGCAGCGACGAAGCGTGGGTATTCCTGTACGACCATTTCACGAGTGTACCGTGATTATCAGGAATCCTGAAAAACATCAAATCTCCAACATGGCCGATGCCGGAAAAAGAGCCTTCATGAAAAGCACCAACGACGACTGAAGAGAATCGTTCGACGTGACAGAAGTACAACCCTTCCTCATATCGATGCAGGTTTCGATGCTGGACCATCAACAAGTGTCAGCGTGCGAAGCATTCCAAGAAACATCATCGATAAGGGTTTTCGGAGCCGAAGGCCCACTCGTGTACCATTGATGACTGCACGACACAAAACTTTACGCCTCGCCTGGGCCCCTCAACACCAACGTTGGACTGGTGATGAGTGGAAATTTGCTGCGTGGTAAGACGAGTCTAATTTCAAATTGTATCAAGCGAAAAGACGTGTACTGGTATGGAGACAACCTCACGAATCCACGGACGCAGCATGTCATCTGGTGTGGGAGGTGTGCAGTTGGACCCTGATACGTCTAGATACTGATGGTGACACGTACGTAAGCATCCTGTCTGATCACCTACATCCATTCATGCTTATTGTGCATTCCGACGGTCTTGGGCAATTCCAGAAGGACAATGCGACGCTCCACGCGTCCAGAATTGCTACAGAGTGGTTCCAGGAACACTCCTCTGTGTTTAAACACTTCAAGTGGCCATCAAGCTGTTCAGACATGAACATTATTGAGCATAGTTGGGATGCCTTGCAACGTGCTCTTCAGAAGAACAGATCTCCACCCCTCGTACTCTTAGGGATTTTTGGACAGCTCTGGAGAATTCATGGTGTCATTTCCCTCCAACAACACTCCAGTCATTATTCGAGTCCATGTCACGTCGTGCTGCGGCACTTCTGCGTGCTCGCTGGGCCTTACTCAGTATTGGCAGGTGTGCCAGTGTAGGTTGTTCCGAAGAGCCGAAACTGGCATATATACAGGGTGGTCAATTGATCGCGACCGGGCCGAATATCTCAAGAAATAAGTGTCAAACGAAAAAACAACAAAGAACGAAACTTGCCTAGGTTGAAGGGGGAAACCAGATGTCGCTATGGTTAGCTCGCTAGATGGCGCTGCCATAGGTCAAACGGATATCAACTGCGTTTATTTAAAATAGAAACCCTCATTTTTATTACATATTCGTGTAGTACGTAAAGAAATCTCAAAGTTTTAATTGGACCACTTTTTAGTTTTGTGATAGATGGCGCTGTAATAGACACAAACATATGTCTCACAATTTTAGAGGAACAGTTGCTAACAGGTAGGTTTTTAAAATAAAAATACAGAACGTAGGTACGTTTGAACATTTTATTTCGGTTGTTCCAATGTGATACATGTACCTTTTTGAACTTGTCATTTCTGAGAACCCATGCTGTTACAGCGTGATTACCTGAAAATACCACATTAATGCAATAAATGCTCAAAATGATGTCTGTCAAGCTCAATGCATTTGGCAATACGTGTAACGACATTCCTCTCACCAGCGAGTAGTTCGCCTTCCATAATTTTCGCACATGCATTGACAATGCGCTGGCGCATGTTGTCAGGCGTTGTCGGTGGATCACGATAGCAAATATCCTTGAACTTTCCCCACAGAAATAAATCCGTGGACGTCAGATCCGGTGAACGTGCGGGCCATGGTATGGTGCTTCGACGACCAATCTACCTGTCATGGAATATGCTATTCAATACCGCTTCGACCGCACGCTAGCTATGTGTCGGACGTCCAACATGTTGGAAGTACATCGCCATTCAGTCATGCAGTAAAACATCTTGTAGTAACATCGGTAGAACATTACGTAGGAAATCAGCATACATTGCACCATTTAGATTGCCATCGATAGAATGGGGGCCAATTATCCTGCCTCCCATAATGCCGCAGCATATATTAACCCACCAAGGTCGCTGTTGTTCCATTTGTCGCAGCCGTCCTAGATTTTCCGTTGCCCAATAGTGAATATTATGCCGGTTTACGTTACCGCTGCTGGTGAATGACGCTTCGTCGCTAATTAGAACACGTGAAAAAAATCTGTCCTTGTCCCGTAATTTCAGCCGGCCGAAGTGGCCGTGCGGTTAAAGGCACTGCAGTCTGGAACCGCAAGACCGCTACGGTCGCAGGTTCGAAGCCTGCCTCCGGCATGGATGTTTGTGATGTCCTTAGGTTAGTTAGGTTTAACTAGTTCTAAGTTCTAGGGGACTAGTGACCTCAGCAGTTGAGTCCCATAGTGCTCAGAGCCATTTTTTTTTTTTGTCCCGTAATTTCTCTTGTGCCCAGTGGCAGAACTGTACACGACGTTCCAAGTCGTCGCCATGCAATTCCTGGTGCATAGAAATATGGGACGGGTGGAATCGATATTGATGTAGCATTCTCAACACCGACGTTACTGAAATTCCCGATTCTCACGCAATTTGTCTGCACTGATGTGCGGATTAGCCGCGACAGAAGCTAAAACACCTCCTTGGGCATCGTCGTTTGTTGCAGGTCGTGGTTGACGTTTCACACGTGGCTGAACACTTTTTGTTTCCTTAAATAACGTAACTATCCGGCGAACGGTCCGGACACTTGGATAATGTCGTGCAGGATACAGAGCAGCATACATAGCACTCGCCCGTTGGGTATTTTGATCACAATAACCATACATAAACAGGATATAGACCTTTTCCGAAATTGGTAAACCGTCCATTTTAACACGGGCAATGTATCACGAAGCAAATACTGTCTGCACTGGCGGAATGTTAACGTGATACCACGTACTTACACGTTTGTGACTATTACAGCGCCAACTACCACAAAGGGAAAAAAGTGGTCCAACTAAAACATTAACATTTATTTACGTACTTCACGAATATGTAATAAAAAATGGGCGTTCCAATTTTTAAAAAACGGACTTTATATCCATTTGACCCATGGCAGCGCCATCTAGCGGGCCAACCATAGCACTATCTGGTATCCGTCTTCAAGCTAGACGAGTTTCGTTCTTTGAAGTTTTTTCGTTTGATGGTTATTTCGTGAGATATTCGGCCCGGTCACTGTCAATGGACCACCCTGTATATGGGAGAGAGTAAGAGCCTAGAAACAGTTAATTTAAGAGGGATCTGTCAAAGAAACACGTCCTTTTTATAAAACACGTTCTGGATAACCCATAATCAAATAGTGACAGCTGCTACTAAATACCGAAGTGATAGTAAAAGGAATTTAATTCTACCCTTGTGTGGAGATGCATTTCAAATACATCTGCAATAATTGAACATAAAGAAAGTCTTCGTTCAGTGTTAACGAAATTTCACATGAAACATTAAAGTGTCTCAGGACATGTTACCCACATTGACCCACAAGGTACTGATAAATATAGTATCAGTGGCGATCAAAATGTTTCCATTTGAGAGCGTTGCTGCAACATACTTGCATCCCAGCGATATTCCGTTGCGGGCGTATAAACACCGACAGGTAGGTAATTTACTAGTGGTGCATAAGTGTCTTTCAAACATACGTGAGGTTGATGCAGAAACATGAACTATGACGGCGTTATTACGAAAGGTTGCTTGGGGGCTTAATTATTATTAAAATGCTTTTTTTTTAAATTTTTGGTGGCTGTATGTCCGATTACGCTGTGTCTCGTAAACGGTTGGCCCTGGCTAGTATTATTACGCAATCTGACTGCATAGAACAACAACAAAGAATGAAATGAAAATTTCCTGTTAACACAATTAATTAATTAAGTCCCCAGCAACTATAAAACCAACGAAACCAAAGCACAAGTGTCATTGTTCTGTGTGTGGGAGTGTGACTCAACGTACACATCTGGCACGGTTCTTCTTCAACAAGACAAGAAATTTCAAATACCATTTATACTGACGTGATAGAAAAAAATTAGAAATACTATAATTGCGCAAGAAACCCAGAATTACACTCTAATACAAGAACACACGCCAGATGCTTTGTTGACTGAACCTGTAATGACGCATTATTCAGGACACCGAAATAATGAGAGAGAAAAGAAAAAAATTTTTTTTTACCTTCATTTATATTGATGAAAAGCACTCTAATCATTACAATATATCGCCATACCGACTCGTTACTATCACATCTCAAGAAGAACTTTTCAGTATCACATCTCAGCAAGCACTGCCTACTACGAGTTCTCGACCAGCACTGACTACAACGAGTTCTCCCCAAGCACTGCCAGTGGAGGCGGCTGAATAATACTCTTTGGCGCAATCTCTGGCGCTGTGGCTCAGTGTAGCCACCTTTCATATGCCCCTCCTCCACGGGCCAGAATTTGTTGGTATTTTTGCCAGCATTGGTGGTGAAAATACCATCAAATTCGTCCACAAAAATACAGACAAAAATAAAAGATAATATTAATACGTAACTATCACATAATTAGATAAAATTTTGGCTTTGCACTGACCTTTCAATAACCTAATATATAAAATACAGTAAGCAATATAAATTCTTTCATACATGTGACTTTACATAATAGTTTACATAATACACAAAAAATCAGTTTATACAAATGTTCACATAAAATGCTTTCAATGATTAGTTCCAGCAGTAGCACCCAGCAATGGTCAACAGGTGCCGACACCAACAAGTGACGTTATTCCAGTAGAATCAGTCCATTAGTGGCACCCAGCAATGTTGAGCAGGTGCAGACAGCAACAAGTGACATTATTTCAGTAGAAGCAGTCCATCAGTGGCACCCAGCAATGTTGAGCAAGTACAGACACCAACAGGTGACATCTTTTCAGTAGAAGCGGTCCATCAGTGGCACCCAGCATTGTTGAACAGGTGCAGACACCAACAAGTGACATTATTTCAGTAGAAGCAATCCATTAGTGGCACTCAGCAATGTTGAGCAAGTACAGACACCAACAGGTGACATCTTTTCAGTAGAAGCAGTCCATCAGTGGCACCCAGCATTGTTGATCAGGTGCAGACACCAACAAGTGACATTATCTCAGTTGAAGCAGTTCATCAGTGGCACCCAGCAATGTTGAACAGGTGCAGAAACCAACAAGTGACATTATTTCAGTAGAAGCAGTCCATCAGTCGCACCCAGCAATGTTGAGTAGGTGCAAACAGCAAGAATCAACATCATTTCAGTAGAAGCAGTTCCATCTGTGGCACCCAGCAATGTTGAGCAGGTGCAAACACCAACAAGTGACATTATTTCAGTAGAAGTAGTTCCATCTGTGGCACCCCGCAATGATGAGCAGGTCCAGAGAGTAGTCCATAATATTCACTACCACTGATCACACTGTTCATCAGAGTTTATTAGCAGAAATTAAACATGTCCTAGTGGCACCAATCATGTAGAAAAAGTACAAGTAACAGTCCATAATATTCACTATCACTGATCAGACAGTTCAGGCATGAACAATAGTATGAATACACATACAAATGCTTTTACACGCTAAACATATAAATTCTAATAAACACACAAATGATATCAGATAATTGTCATATTAACTATTACAAATACTCAAATATCAGTAAACCTATAATATTTATGGGTGTCAGTGCAAGCCACAACAAACAAGTAAAATAATATTTAGGAGATAGGTTGCTACTAATTATTTGGGATTAGGAAAGGAAAACACACAAAACACACTCACTCATCTTTCATCCACATTAAGTACTACTGTGTAATTGAATAGTGTTAACTGTGTAGATGCAATTCTGTCATAATTTGACGTTCATCTTGTGTATCAAGTAGTAGTGGCAGCAATGTATAACAGTCAATAATAGTTAGTCAACGTCATAGTCATCATGTCAAGACCAATGTTTGCCAAGCCAAATCAAATGTACTGTTGCTGAACAACTGTCAGTGTGCCAAGATATGCAATTACTTCCTCTCTCCAAAACAAAAAAAGTATATACTGCTTAGTGATTTAACAAAGTGTGTGTAGACAATCTTCCTTCCACTTTAGTGTTCTAGTCTGCTATTTTCATCTTCCTTGTTCCATATAGACCAACAAAAAAAATTATGCTCCTCACTTACTTTACCTCTTATCCACCAAAACTCCAATAATCATCAGCATCACATAATCTCAATACTTCAATAATACCTCTTACGTCAATACATATAAATCTTATCATCAATATCATTTACCTTACCTCTTGTCCACAAAAACTCCAATAATCATCAACGTCACATAATCTCAATAATACCTCAATAATACCTCTTCAATACGTCGATACATATAAACCTTATTACCAATATCATTTCACTTCCATAACAACTCTTTCCTCTAGTCAGTCTCCTCGAACAAGTACAGATAAAATCCTAATGCAAACCTCATCATCCTATACAATCCGAAGACACACTGTCAACACACAATCTCTGTGTAATTCATCTGACCCAAATCTTCTACTCATTATGAATTATAAACAAAGGAAATGCATACATGACCTCTAACAGACTTAGTTGAATAACTCTCAGTAATTAAGTACGATTACGGAGTGTGAATGATCATAATATTTCACAGTGTGTACACCACTTCAAGAATTATGGCAGACAGAAGCAAACATGTGGAGTATTTCTTGTGTCAGGTGTCACTTCCTATTTCAATTGCTCACGAAAAATGCAGTGTAATAACTGTCAATGGTCTAAACCTGGTTTTGGTATGTCATGTCGTTAGCTTCCTTCCTATTAGCATAAATTTATACAGCTTCCATAAAACCTTAGCTCATGTGACTTCTATGAAGTTTCTTGTATTAATGTCGTTCGTCGAATTATAGCAGTTCATTTTCTTATCTTAAAAATATAAGGCACTGAGCGTAAGCAAAACATGCAATAGCGAGTAAATATACCAGTAGAGAACAGAATGTCAACAAGTGGATGCAGCACAATTCTTACAACGAGGCTCTGCCAAGCGAACAATCTATAATTAATACAATAGTGTGACCAAAACTCTATGTTCGTACACTGTACATCAGCATTGCTATATTCTAAATTGAAGAGTAGTTATGATAACAAACAGAAATGTATAATATGCAATCCATACGCAAAGCAGCAAATGTGTATCTTACGTACTAAACAGGTCATTAGCATCGTATCAGCATAAGCAAATAAATGTTCATATGTCATCTTAATAAGTAAACATGAAGGCGCAAGCAGATAAATCACAAAGTGTAACCTACATACATAACCACAATCAGCACAATTAATCAGGTGACAATTATAATTTAAATAAATAAGCACAGCAGGCACATAATTAAAAAAAATATGACATCAGTGAAAAAGCAGTGCAGCCCAGCGATGCATAATATACACAAGTTACGACCCTGTTCATTAATAATCATTGTCAAAATCAGTTAACGTACGCAAGCACGTCGCTTCACAAGTAATTTCATAGAACATGAAATTTAGCACAAAGTATGAATCACGTAATCGCGAGCAGCAAATTACGTCTAAAGTACGTACCTAAGTGGAAATATGTTACCTGAAAAATAAACTCAGTTAATAGTTACCTTTTTTAGTTTATTAGTTTCTTCTTCGAAATTACATTCTTCCTGAAAATTTCTCGATAGCAAGTCCTCTTAACGTCGGAGACACACAGAATTTACCTGAAGTTCTTCAATATTTTATAGAACCGTATCCTGAAGAATACTGAATGTTAATAACATAATTCATCAAGTCACTATAGCTTTATACTGAATTTAATCGGAGAAATTAAACTGTGTATTTATTTACGGCTGTCAGTGCATTCGCACTGAGCGCTCGATCAGCTGTAGGCGCGTGACGTAGGAAGTAATTGTTTGCGGTCAACGACTGCCTTGTGCGGCGCGCAGACTTGACTGTTGCTTTGAGTATATGCCGCCGCCAAAACACAGGGCGTTATCCTTGTATTCTCTGCATGTTTACATCTAGCTGTTAGTTTCTCAAAAGTATGTCATTCCACAAAAATTTTAACGTTAGATATATGATGTATTCCCTTAGAGCGTCGTGATTTAAGAGTTTCTACTTCGACAGTGTTATCATGAATAATTTTGCGAACTCTATATGGACCGTTATAAAGCAGAAAAAATTTACGACACAAGCCTTTTCCTTTGTGAGACGAACGATGAGACTTAATTAATACCTTTTGACCAACTGACAAAATTTTTAAATGACCAGGACGCTTAGGTGATTTCTCTCTTCTAGCAGCCGCAGATGCAATATTTTGTAGAGCCAGGTTGACAACTTCAGAATGCCGCAGTTTCCGTGAAGGCGGAAAAGGAACGCTTTCAGATATGCGATTTGTCGGTGCTTTGTTTTTTAATATCAGTATAGGCGGTAAAGAAGTTGAGTCATTAGGAAGTTCATTCAGGATGTTTTGAAAAATATGAAGGTACTGATCCCACGTTCTGTGATTCTGATGACAATAAAGACGACACAATTTATTGATTTCCTTCTTCCATCTCTCTGAAGCGTTAGACTGAGGGTGAAAAAGTGAAATGAAAATTGGTTTAATTTTACAACGCCGTAGAGTACGAAGCCAAATTTTAGAGCGAAACTGTGATCCGTTATCTGATATAACCTTATCAACATGACCCACTTCTTTAAGAAAATGTTTGATGAAAGCATTAGATACTGAACGAGCTGTGGCTTTGCGTAAAGGTGTAAAACACACATATTTTGATGTCAACTCCACTGCTTCGAAAATGTACGCAAAACCATTAGTAGAACCGAACAAATCGACTGCAGCCATGTCCTTTAATTTCGCTGTAATGATAGGAAACAACGGTGCTCTGTGAGAAATAGTTGGCGGCTTAGCCCTTTGACATAATTTGCATTTGGCCAGAACAGATCGAATACGTTTTTCCATGTTACTGAAGTAGCAATTTTCCCGTAATTTATGAAAGCATTTTCTGGGACCAAAGTGTGCATAACTGAAATGCGAATACCAAATCAGCTTATTAACCCACTCATCAGGAATACAAACTAACCAAACAGAATTGTCGACCGATTATCGTTTAAAAAGAATATCATTGTGAACTAAATAATACTGTCTAATCGCTACGCTTTCCTTTCTCCTCCACTTCTCCTTAATGTCCTTCCAGAATGGATCCTTGTTTTGCTCCTTAGCGATGTCCTGGAGCGAAGACGAAATAAAATTTTCAAACACAACACCTTGAATACTTGAATATACATCAAACAATAATTGTTTTCCTTGTAGTCCTCCTCAGCACTTTGTTTCAAACCCATAGGTGCACGTGATAAAGCATCGGCAACAATATTAGAAGAACCCTGTATGTAAACAATACAAAAGTCAAATTCCTGTAGGTACAACGCCCATCGTGACAATCTGCCGTGAGTTAAGTTTGTCGACATAAGAAATTCCAGAGCTCGATGATCGGTGTAAACCTTAGTATGTCTGCCAAACAAAAATGTGCGAAATTTTGTGAAACCCCAAACAACCGCCAAAGCTTCAAGTTCCGTTATCGAATAATTCTTTTCTGATTTAGAGAGAACACGACTTCCAAATGCAATAGTTTTCTGGACTACAACGCCGTCTTCTTCTATCTCTTGAAATAAGTGTGCCCCTAGGCCCTTGTATGATGAGTCCGTCGCCAAACAAAAATCTTTAGATAAATCCGGATGTGAAAGAAGTGAAGCAGCAACTAAAGCATCACGAAGCTGTTCAAATTCTGACTGAGCTTCCTCATCCCAACACCAATTAGATTTCTTTCCAGATAGTTCACATAAACGAGGTGTGGCCAAATTGTCCAATCTAACAAAGCGTCTAAGAAAATTACAGACACCAAGGAAACTACGAACATCACGTTTTGTGGTAGGAACAGCATAATTACGAATAGCGTCTAGTTTCTCTGGATCAGGAAGAATACCTTCTGTAGAAATAATGTGACTGAGAAATTTCACCTGAGAACGACCAAATTCAGATTTTTCCAAGTTCACTGTAATGCCAACTCTTGCAAAGATACGTAATAATGAATCCAAAATTTTGTTGTGCTCACTCCAAGAACGTTTAGAAATAAGAATATCGTCAACATATGAAGTAATATTGTCACGAAGATAAACAGGTAAAATTTCATTTAAACTATGAATGAATGCTGCTGAAGATACAGTAAGCCCAAACGGTAATTTCCGAAACTGGTAACAGTTACCAAAGGCTAAAAAGGCAGTATATTTTCTACAATCAGGGTGGAGTTCTGTTTGCCAAAAGCTTGCGCGCATATCAATCGTGGATAAAACTTTAATTCCAGGGAAATGTTGAAGAAGCTCATCTAAATTTTGTGGACGGTCAGTTTCAGGAATGATGATATTATTTATCTGTCTGGAATCCAGAACCAAACGAATTGACCCATCCTTTGTAAGAACAACGTGTAATGGGCTAGTATAAGGACTGACTGCAGGCTCAATAATGCCCTGATCTAACATGTATTGAAGTTGGTTGATTCTTAACCTTGTCTCTGTAAGCCAAAGGAATAGCGTACGTTTTCCCCCGAAATGGTGTGTGTTCTTTTACTTTAAATAAATATTGTAAGCCTTGTATAGTTCCTATGTGATGACTAAATACTGTAGCATGTGAAGTCAAAATTTGGTGCAACGTCATCTGGCACTTCAGCTTTCTTAACCTTTTCATTAATTAATCTTCGCTATTAATTATATCATCCATCGCGTCTCTGTATCTATTGTCATTGTCATGAATAAACACACCGTCGTCATAATGTTTAACGAAAACATCAGAAGTAAGAAACCTTAAACATTTTGTATCTGACTCAGATCTTGTTAAACACTCGAAAAATTTCAAACATTTCGCAATTCCGGCAACGGTCAGATTCACACTTCCTTCTTTAAGGTTCAAAATTGCCTTATGTGTGTTAAGAAACTCCATACCTAATATAATTTGTGTACTGAGTAATGGAACAATAATAAAATTAGCAGAAAATTCGTATCCTTGACAACTGAAATGTAGGTTGGTCTGTTGTTTGAATTCCACACTTTTTCCAGAAATCGCTCCTCGAATTGTTGTTTTAGAAACAGGTAACACAGGACAGGCAACAGTTCTTTCACATATACGAAAAACTGATTCACTAATGACATTCAATGGGCTCCCAGAATCTAAGACTGCAGTGAACTTATTCTTACCCACACATACATCAATAACAGGATGTAAAAATGCGTCTACATTATTTTCCTTTTCGTCTAGCAAAATGTCTCTCATGTCTTCCAGGCGTACGTAGTGTAAAGTCGTAGTGTCATTACTTTCTGAACCGTCTATATTGCTGCCAGAAGCCGAAGCTGCAAGTAATTGTCGATTGTTTGCGTCACGTCTTTGATTATTCCCGTCATTTCGCGGATCAATTTCTACTATTTGCACTTGTCTCTCTGAAGTTCTGTCACGTGGAGGATGCCAATTAGGTCCCTCCTGTCTGTTAGATGCAAATTCTTGGTTGTGTCTGTTATTAAAATTTCTATTTTCCTGTCTGTCTGCATGACTACTCCTTGTATAATTTCTACTGTCACTTGTGAAATTATTGTTGTATCTACTACCCGGGTTATTTCTGTAGAAAGAATTTCTATTACTGTATGAATAATTGCTGTCTTGATGACACCGATTACTGTTTCCGTATGATTGATCATTACGGTACGAATTACCGTTATTATAATTGTCTGTGTAATTTCTGTTAGAACGTCTGTTATTGTCATAAGGCTGCTATCTATTGTCCTGTCTGTTACGTCTGTCATTCTCAAAATTACCCATATAACGCCCGTTCCGATCACTATCCCTTTTCTCTGAAAATCTATTGTAATTACTGTTACTGAAAAAATTACAAGAAGTCCCGTCGTCGTTGTCATACTCAAGTTCTTGCAACAAAGTCATAAAAGTCTCGATGTCGTCTTTACATCTTCCAGCTAAAGCAATTTGTCTTATGGATTGTGGCAGCTTAGTTAAACAAATGCGAATTAATTCAGTCGGGCTATAAGGGTTGGAAAGGAACTGATTCTTTCGAATCATGTCTTCAAAATATTCTGCTGGCGTGCGGAACTCAGACTGTTTAAAATTACGCTGCATAATCAGACTATGTTTGACTCTGTCTTGCGTGTTTTCGGACCAATATGCCGATAGAAATGCATGACAAAATCATTTAGATTATTACAATCTCTAATGAGTGCGCGCATCCGCGTCGCCGGTTCGTTTTCTAAATATCCACACATAAATTCCAGTTTGTGACTTAGTGGCCAATTTGGTGGGAGTGCGTACATAAACTGATCTAACCATGAACATGGATGTATGTCATTCTTAGAATTGCGGAAGATCTTAAATTTCCGAACAGTCAAAAAGTGTTTATAGTCAAAGTTTTCGCCTCGTGGCGACAAAGACCTACCGCGTCTGTCCCAGTCCCAATGTCGATTATTGTTAAATTCACACGCCTGGCGCTCTCTTGTTGCATCCCGTAAATGAAACTAATTATTTTCTTCAAACCCCTCTGGTATCCGTGATTCTAAATTTCTTTTGCCGTCTTTTCCTACGATTTCGCCTTCAATTTGTTTGACTTGCTTTTTTAATGCCTCAAATTCCCTTTTCACGCGTTCATTAAATTTTCCTTGATTTTCAACATGCTTATTTATGTTCTGATACTCTTCGGTTTCTGCAAATGGCAATGGTGCTGTATCATCTGAATCTCTGTCCCCATTTAAACTAAGACTTGTCAGTTTATCTGAAATCTCCTCAACTCTTTCCGATAAATCACCTACTTGTTCTTTCTGTTTACTTACGTCTTCCGTAAGTGTCGCGACTCGCGTTTCAGTATTAAAACATTTAGTAGTTAACTGTTCATACTGTTGTGTTAGGTTATTTAATCTGTCATTCGGTACGGATTCCTCGATTCTCTCAAATATTTCTTCCTTATCTTTTGCACGTTGTAAATTTAACTCTGAAAATTTCTGTACTATCACGCGATCTCTTTCTTCCTGTTCTCTATCCTGTTCCCTTTGTCTAATCTCTACTGCAACTAATCTATTATTGTGAGCATTCAAAATCGGTTGTACTTCTTCTCTGATTTCTTTCTTTAATTCATCTTTCATATTTTTGAAACATGTCCCTATTCGTGAATCTAACCGTGTTTCCAAAGTTCCCATCTCTGTTTTTAATTCAGATCCAAACCGTGTTTCCATTGTTCACATATCAGTTTTTAATTCAGATCCCAAAGTTCCCATCTCGGTTTTAATTGTTCCTATCTCTGTTTTAATTGTTCCTATTTGTGTTCCCAGTGAGTCTAACCGTGTTTCCATTGTTCCCATACCAGTTTTAATTGTTCCTATTTGTGATACCAAATTTAATATTGCACCCATCAACTGCTCCATATTAACTTGTTCGAAATTCTTTTCGCCCCTAACATTTCCCGCAAAACCAGTTTCCTTCGTCATAGCTGTAAAGCTATCTGTGTTCGATACTATTCCAGAATCTTCTATCGTTAATCTCGTATTCTGTGAATTTTCTGATTGAGAAAAATTTTGAAATGGTTCCGGACTGTCTTCCCGACTTATTAAATTGTTTTCAACTCCATTATTCATCATACTGTTCTCCTGTGTTGGCGAGTTCGCCATGTTAACAATTTCGTCATTCTCACTATTCATCATTTTCGCCTTTTTCATCGATCGCGTAATCATTTACAAAACATACAAAACTCGTCACTGTACGAAAATTACACACAATGACTCTTTATCTCCAACAATATCATTTACATGAAATGTTTCCCTCAAACACGATTAATCGAACAATTGAAATAATTGCCCTAAATTGTCAAACCCATAGACAAGACAATAAAAATTAAATTTTGAAAAATACCATTAGAAGAATGCCAATTACCAAATCTACACATGCAAAATAGACTACAATTACTAAACTACAAATTACTAGAACAATACTACTGTCTACTATCTTTACAATCAGAAGAATTCCAAGGGACGATCCGAAGCAGCGGTCGCCACGTGCATGGGGGCTTAATTGTTATTAAAATGCAAAAATTTGTTATTTTTGGTGGCTGTATGTCCGATTACGCTGTGTCTCGTAAACGGTTGGCCCTGACTAGTATTATTACGCAATCTGACTGCATAGAACAACAACAAAGAATGAAATGAAAATTTCCTGTTAACACAATTAATTAATTAAGTCCCCAGCAACTATAAAACCAACGAAACCAAAGCACAAGTGTAATTGTTCTGTGTGTGGGAGTGTGACTCAACGTACACGTCTGGCACGGTTCTTCTTCAACAAGACAAGAAATTTCAAATACCATTTATACTGACGTGATAGAAAAAAATTAGAAATACTATAATTGCGCAAGAAACCCAGAATTACACTCTAATACAAGGACACACGCCAGATGCTTTGTTGACTGAACCTGTAATGACGCATTATTCAGGACACTGAAATAATGAGAGAGAAAAGAAAAAAAAATTTTTTTACCTTCATTTATATGTATGAAAAGCACTCTAATCATTACAATATATCACCATACCGACTCGTTACTATCACATCTCAAGAAGAACTTTTCAGTATCACATCTCAGCAAGCACTGCCTACTACGAGTTCTCGACCAGCACTGACTACAACGAGTTCTCCCCAAGCACTGCCAGTGGAGGCGGCTGAATAATACTCTTTGGCTCAATCTCTGGCGCTGTGGCTCAGTGTAGCCACCTTTCAAGGTGTCCAACCAGGACCAACGTGCTGCTATTCTTTTCTTGGCTGTCGAATGTCTAACACCGACAGACATTCATTGGAGAATGAAAAACGTATATACGGCAGCCTGTCCATTGTGGAAAAGTGCACTAGATTCTGTGCTAGATTCGCTCTAAGCTTGTTGATACCAGTGCCTACCAAGTTTAATTGTATATTACAGCACTGAGGATGGTCACTAAAGGACCGAAAATCGATTTTGCGGATAATAAAACAAAAAAATACTGCCAATGCTGATTTTCCTTCGAGTTCTATCCACTATTTGGTCGTGGTGCACAGAACACTCCATGGAGTCGCCAATCAATAACACACTTCCTTCCAAGAGCACAAACAAACAGTAAGTGCCAAAAACAAATGACCAGTTAAGGAATACGGAAAGATATCAGAGGGGGCTGACGGATTTCTCTCAGATGAAACCACTGCGTCTGGTGAAATTTCTCCGGGAAATACCTCGCTTTTAAATAAGAAAACCGTTGTTGTTTTATTATGTTCTTAGAGATGTCCACCTGTGCCACCAAATGAGAGGCTGTTTGTTTTTATATCTTTTAGTTAGCTGCATAGACGGGCCGCATCTCCAACAAGATAATGATAATGATGCAGAAGCAACTACGGAAAAAGAGAAGACATAAAAATGCATAACATTGTGTTTGCTCAAGCCAGAACGCTAATTCCAAAACTATACGTAATAATTCTCTAAACAGCTCATAGCATTAAAAATCAAGGATTATACACTATTAGTGAAACGAAAGGGAGCGTAATCTATTTGTTAGCTAGGAACCAGTGTAGAAGAATATCAAATAGCAGATATGAGGATTCATAGCTGATGCAGCGCCACTAATCGTGCTCTGTTGGACAGAAAACGTGGTAACTGATCACTACTGTGGCAGTGCGACAGACGAGTACCGATTGCATCGAGTGTGTTGTTGTCGGTGTCTTGAGTCAGAAGACGTGTAGACTGGTTGGAGGGAAAGGGAATTGGAAATTTCGGCTTTTAACGTCTCGTTAACAATGAAGTTGTTATAGTTAAAGCTTGGATTTGGGAAGAATGGGGAAGAAATCAGCCGTATCATTTTCAGAGCTACGGACTCGGATTTCGCCTTAATGAATTAAGGGAAACCATCGGAAACAGAAAACCTGATGACCGCACTGGTAAGTGGGTTCACCTCCTAGCGGAAACGATCCCAATAACTCAACAACCACCCCACCCCTCCTGATGGCTAATTAATTGGAGAGCTCTGCGATATGAAATGGATAGACTAGAAAACTTTCACATAAGAGCTAAACCCACGGACGAGGTAAGCGAAGCAGGAGCTCAGCGTTATTTCGATCATTGGCATACGCGTCCAGTGGACTGGCCTACAAGTTTCCCGACTCATCAAGTTTTCAACTTGACACGCACTCGCCGTCCAACTAGTGCCCTGGGCATCACTCGTGTTATTCCCCGCGCAGTCCGCATTACATTATGCCGGCCCCTGGTGGAATATTTAGCGCACCTGGCCACCTGGCCCCGATACCTCTGTGTCTTATGATTAATGCTGGCGGGGTGGACCTTTCATGGGGCTCGGCAGCTGAGGCCGTTCCGGTCTGCCACAGCCAACGCAGCGGGAACCAAGGGATTTTACTGATTCAGACAACGAGACGAAATCGTTAACCATCGATGGCCTCATAACACAGAGGAAAAGACCGTGCGTGCAACATATGTTGTGGCACTTCTTCTTATTTGTACGAACAACATATGTTACAACCAGTTTTCCAAATGGTAACCTAAATCTGTTAGACAGTTCGAAGCATACGTGGATTCTCTTGTTAACGAAAACTACGTTATGGTGGAGTTTAGGCAAAGATAGAACAGCTGGTGAATCTATCTAGCGTGCATCCTGTTAGCCTCGCATGTCACAGAACAATCCCACATCGAGACGGACGCCCTGGGCTCGATTACCGATCTGACTGTATGTGGTATTTATGATGTACTTTTAATGTGAGCGTTCTGCATAGTTTTAAGAGTCAGAATATACAAAGACAGCCATGTGTGTGCTGGATGTGTATAAAAACCTATCCTTTACATAAATTATAACATTGTTTGCAGCATATTTTCTGTCCTAAACATTCGCGTCGGTAGTGACAATGTAGCTGTAAATATGAGTGCATACGTAATATGATTCTGGTATAAAGGTGACTGCCAGTGATATTTATATCACTGCTACATTATCCTGAAGCGTTATTGCTGGTGTGTTTCGCTAGCAGGAATGTGTGTCATTCTCATATGTACACAACGTAATACAGGGTGGTTGTTGTTGTTGTGGTCTTCAGTCCTGAGACTGGTATGATGCAACTCTCCATGCTACTCTATCCTGTGCAAGCTTCTTCATCTCCCAGTACTTAATGCAACCTACATCCTTCTGAATCTGCTTAGTGTATTCATCTCTTGGTCTCCCTCTACGTTTCTTACCCTCCACGCTGCCTTCCAATACTAAATTTGTGATCCCTTGATCACAGGGTGGTTAGGTGTTTCAAAAAGGACTTTACAAATTTGAAAATTCACATAAGTTAATTCATAGTACCTTCAAGGTGACTGAAATGTCGTTTTGTACGGAAATACATCAAATATTGTCTCGCATAGTTTGTTAGTGCCGAATCGCACCGTAAGGAGCGCTAGCGACAGCTGCGTTATAGATGGCTGCCTGCACTGGACCCGAGCGTGCTAGCTGTGTTTTTTGGTCTGAAGAACAGAAGTCGGCGACAACAGTTCAGCGTAATTTCCGTACCAAGTACACTAAAGGCCCCCCTAGTAGGCCCACAATGCATGAGTATCATAAATGTTTTGTAGGAACTACTTTCCAGGTCAGTGGATTGGCCTTGATGTGCCAGTTGCATGGCCCCCACTTTCCCCATACCTGATACCACACAGTTTTTGTTAATAAGGATTCTTCAATGGAATCGTGTTTGTATCTCCCGTGCCGGCTTCTCTACTTGAACTTAGAGCTAGAATTTACGCCGCCACTGAGCGAGTTACACCCGCAATGCTACAGCGAGGTTGGGAAGAAATTGACTCCCGATTGGATTTATGCAGGTTAACCAGCGGGTCACATACCACATCTGTAGTTTAAGGTAAAAGAAAAACTTGATGTGTTTCCCTACAAAATAACACTAAACCCAGCTTTATATCTTCGTTCAATAAACTATATGAGTTTTTAAAGTTGTAAAGTCCTTTTTGAAACACCCTCTGTATCTTTATAATGATTTGTCATGAAGTACTCTCATAATTTGAGTCTTACGGCAAACATTATTTTCTCTATTTGTGGAGCAACAATAAGCACAGAGTGTTCAAAAGATTTCGGCGGGCATGATACATACTACCCTTTTCAGAAAGGCTACCAAGTTTGTTGTGCATGGATCCACACCTACATCCATACTCCGCAAGCCACCTGACGGTGTGTGGCGGAGGGTACCTTTAGTACCTCTATCGGTTCTCCCATCTATTCCAGTCTCGTATTGTTCGTGGAAAGAAGGATTGTCGGTATGCTTCTGTGTGGGATCTTATCTCTCTTATTTTATCCTCATGCTCTCTTCGCGATATATACGTAGGAGGGAGCAATAAACTGCTTGACTCTTCGGTGAAGGTATGTTCTCGAAACTTTAACAAAAGCCCGTACCGAGCTACTGAGCGTCTGTCCTGCAGAGTCTTCCACTGGAGTTTATCTTTCATTTCCGCAACGCTTTCGCGATTACTAAATGATCCTGTACGAAGCGCGCAGCTCTCCGTTGGATCTTCTCTATCTCTTCTATCAACCCTATCTGGCACGGATCCCATACTGCCGAGCAGAATTCAAGCAGTGGGCGAACAAGCGTACTGTAACCTACTTCCTTTGTTTTCGGATTGCATTTCCTTAGGATTCTTCCAATGAATCTCAGTCTGGCACCTGCTTTACCAACGATCAACTTTATATGATCATTCCATTTTAAATCACTCCTAATGCGTACTCCCAAATAACTTATGGAATTAACTGCTTCCAGTTGCTGACCTGCTATTTTGTAGCTAAATGATAAGGTATCTATCTTTCATTGTATTCGCAGCATATTACACTTGTCTACTTTGAGATTCAATTGCCATTCCCTGCACCATGCGTCAATTCGCTGCAAATCCTCCTGCATTTCAGTACAATTTTCCATTGTTACAACTTCTCGATACACGACAGTATCATCTGCAAAAAGCCTCAGTAAACTTCCGATGTCATCCACAAGGTCATTTACGTATATTGTGAGTAGCAACGGTCCTTTGACACCCCCCTGCGGCACACCTGAAATCACTCTTACTTCGGAAGACTTCTCTCCATTGAGACTGACATACTGCGTTCTGTTATCTACGAACCCTTCAATCCAATCACACGACTGGTCTGATTGTCCATATGCACTTACTTTGTTCATTAAACGACTGTGGGAAACTGTATCGAACGCCTTGCGGAACTAGGCGCGCAGTCCGGAACCGCGCGACTGCTACGGTCGCAGGTTCGAATCCTGCCTCGGGCATGGATGTTCGTGATGTCCTTAGGTTAGTTAGGTTTAAGTAGTTCTAAGTTTTAGTGGGACTGATGACCACAGATGTTAAGTCCTATAGTGCTTAGAGCAATTTGAATCATTTTTAGCCTTGCGGAAGTCAAGAACACGGCATCTACCTGGGAACCTGTGTCTCGTGGACGAATAGTGCGAGCTGGGTTTCACACGACCGTCTTTTTCAAAACCCATGCTGATTCCTACAGAGTAGATTTCTAGTCCCCTGAAAAGTCATTATTCTCGAACATAATACGTGTTCCAAAATTCTACAACTGATCGACGTTAGAGATATAGGTCTATAGTTCTGCACATCTGTTCGACGTCCCTTCTTGAAAACGGGGATGACCTGTGTCCTTTTCCAATCCTTTGGAACGCTACGCTCTTCTAGAGACCTACGGTACACCGCTGCAAGAAGGGGGGCAAGTTCCTTCGCGTACTCTGTGTAAAATCGAACTGGTATCCCATTAGGTCTAGCGGCCTTTCCTCTTTTGAGCGATTTTAATTGTTTCTCTATCCCTTTGTCGTCTATTTCGATATCTACCATTTTGTCATCTGTGCGACAATCTAGAGAAGGAACTACAGTGCAGTCTTCCTCTGTGAAACAGCTTTGGAAAAAGACATTTAGTGTTTCGGCCTTTAGTCTGTCATCCGCTGTTTCACTACCATTTTGGTCACAGAGTGTCTCGACACTTTGTTTTGATCCACCTACCGCTTTAACATAAGATCAAAATTTCATAGGATTTTCTGCCAAGTCAGTACATAGAACTTTACTTTCGAATTCATTGAACGCCTCTCGCGTAGCCCTCCTCACACTACATTTCACTTCGCGTAATTTTTGCAAGACTTTGGCTATGTTTATGTTTGCTGTGAAGTTCCCTTTCCTTCCGCAGCAGTTTTCTAACTCGGTTGTTGTACCATGGTGGCTCTTTTCCATATCTTACGATCTTGCTTGGCACATACTCATCTAACGCATATTGTACGATGGTTTTGAACTTTGTCCACTGATCCTAAACACTATCTGTACTTGAGACAAAACTTTTGTGCTGAGCCGTCAGGTACTCTGTAATCTGCTTCTTGTCACTTTTGCTAAACAGAAAAATCTTCCTACTTTTTTTTAATATTTTTATTTACGGCTGAAATCATCGATGCAGTAACCGCTTTATGATCGCTGATTCCCTGTTCTGCGTTAACTGTTTCAAATAGTTCGGATCTGTTTGTCACCAGAAGGTCTAATATGTTATCGCCACCAGTCGGTTCTCCGTTTAACTGTTCAAGGTAGTTTTCAGATAAAGCACTTAAAAAAAAATTCACTGGATTCTTTGTCCCTGCCACCCGTTATGAACGTGTGAGTCTCCCAGTCTATATCCGGCAAATTAAAATCTCCACCCAGAACTGTAACATGGTGAGGAAATCTACTCGAAATATTTTCCAAATTATCCTTCAGGTGCTCAGCCACAACAGCTGCTGAGTCAGGGGGCCTATAGAGACATCCAATTACCATGTCCCTGCTGTCCCTGTTGTCGAGACATCTTGGCGGGTAACGGGCGCGGTTGGGCCACCCTCTCCCCAAGGGGAGTGGCGGGTTCAGCGGCGTTCGCGGCGCACGAGGCGGAGGGTCAATGTGGAGACTGGCCGTGTGGCATCGCCCGCTCTGCCTGTGAGTGGACATGTGGCTGCTCCTTCAGCAAGGGCCGAGCAGGCACACGGGGGGAGGGGTTTATTAGTTACTGGGAGCTCCAACGTTAGGCGGGTGATGGAGCCCCTTTAGGAAATAGCGGAAAGGTGGGGGAAAAAGGCCAGTGTTCACTCTGTCTGCTTACTGGCGGTCTCATCCGAGATGTGGAGGCGGCCCTACCGGCGGCGATAGAGAGCAATGGGTGCACCCGACTGCAAATTGTTGCTCATGTCGGCACCAATGAATCCTGTCGTCTGGGTTCAGAGGTCTTCCTCAGTTCGTACAGGCAGTTGGCGGAATTGGTGAATACGGAAAGCCTCGCTCGCGGGGTGGAATCTGAGCTAACTATTTGTAGTATCGTTCCCAGAACCGATCGCGGTCCTCTGGTTTGGAGCCGAGTAGAAGGCTTAAACCAGAGGCTCAGACGATTCTGCGGAGATCTGGCGTGCCAATTTCTCGACCTCCGCTATCGGGTGGAGAAATGTAGGGTCCCCCTGAATAGGTCAGGCACGCACTACACGCCGGAAGTGGCTACAAGGGTAGCGGAGTACGTGTGGAGTGCACATGTGGGTTTTTTATGTTAGAGAATTCCCTCCCTCGGCCCGACAAGACGCCTCCTGAGACGCGGCAAGGTAGGAGTAGCCAAATGCAACAGGGAATAACAATTTTAATGTGCTAATAGTAAACTGCAGGAGCGTCTACAGAAAGGTCCCAGAAATGCTCTCATTAATAAACGGTCACAACGCCCATATAGTACTAGGGACAGAAAGTTGGCTGAAACCAGACGTAAACAGTAATTAAATCATAAACTCAGATTGGAATGTATACCGCAGAGACAGACTGGACAGTGAAAGGGGAGGCGTGTTTATAACGATAAAAAGTGCTATAGTTTCGAAGGAAATTGACGGAGATTCGAAATGTGAAATAATTTGGGTGAAGGTCACGGTTAAAGCAGGCTCAGACATGGTAATTGGATGTTTCTATAGGCCCCCTGGCTCGAGCAGCTGTTGTGGATGAGCACCTGAAGGATAATTTGGAAAATATTTCGAGTAGATTTCCCCCCACGTTAAAGTTCTGGGTGGAGATTTTAATTTGCCGGATATAGACTGGGAGACTCACACGTTCATAATGGGTGGCAGGGAAAAAGAATCCAGTGAAATTTTTTTAAGTGCTTTATCTGAAAACTTCGAAAGTAAAATTCTATGTACTGACTTGGCAGAAAATCCTAAGAAATATTGGTCTTATGTCAAAGCGGTAGGTGGATCAAAACAAAGTGTCGAGACATTCTGTGACCAAAATGGTAGTGAAACAGAGGATGACAGACTAAAGGCCGAAACACTAAATGTCTTTTTCCAAAGCTGTTTCACAGAGGAAGACTGCACTGTAGTTCCTTCTCTAGATTGTCGCACAGATGACAAAATGGTAGATATAGAAATAGACGACAGAGGGATAGAGAAATAATTAAAATCGCTCAAAAGAGGAAAGGCCGCTGGACCTAATGGGATACCAGTTCGATTTTACACAGAGTACGCGAAGGAACTTGCCCCCCTTCTTGCAGCGGTGTACCGTAGGTCTCTAGAAGAGCGTAGCGTTCCAAAGGATTGGAAAAGGACACAGGTCATCCCCGTTTTCAAGAAGGGACGTCGAACAGATGTGCAGAACTATAGACCTATATCTCTAACGTCGATCAGTTGTAGAATTTTGGAACACGTATTATGTTCGAGTATAATGACTTTTCTGGAGACTAGAAATTTACTCAGTAGGAGTCAGAATGGGTTTCGAAAAAGACGGTCGTGTGAAACCCAGCTCGCGCTATTCGTCCACGAGACTCAGAGGGCCATAGACACGGGTTCACAGGTAGATGCCGTGTCTTAAATGCTGTTCTTAAATGCTGTTTGTTACTTTATTTACAACAAACATTCTACTCTGTTGGTATCATTATGCTCACAATAGTTTCTCTGATAAGTTCGAATAACGTTTTTATGTCTCCAAGTCGCTAGGCTTGAGAAGACAGCGAAGAAATGAGCACTGGTAATGCCAATTGGCTCCGAAACACTCGTCTTCATTACTGACCTTCGGTCAGCTAAAATTTGTCACCTGTGGATTTACTCTTCTGATATAAATGACAGTAAGTTCAGTTCACGTTATAAACTATAAAATCAGTACGGGAGTCATTTGCAAGCACATTTACAGCTAGTTTCCTTCCGCGCCGTACATATAAGGAAAAGGATTGTCATGAATCTAACTCCTACTTACATCCAATTGTACTTATTATATGCTGTTAAATGCTTCTTCTAATGACGAACGATCATTGGATATAGTATTGTTTCAGAAATTAACGCGAAACAGTTAGCCGCTGAGATACTACACTCCTGGAAATTGAAATAAGAACACCGTGAATTCATTGTCCCAGGAAGGGGAAACTTTATTGACACATTCCTGGGGTCAGATACATCACATGATCACACTGACAGAACCACAGGCACATAGACACAGGCAACAGAGCATGCACAATGTCGGCACTAGTACAGTGTATATCCACCTTTCGCAGCAATGCAGGCTGCTATTCTCCCATGGAGACGATCGTGGAGATGCTGGATGTAGTCCTGTGGAACGGCTTGCCATGCCATTTCCACCTGGCGCCTCAGTTGGACCAGCGTTCGTGCTGGACGTGCAGACCGCGTGAGACGACGCTTCATCCAGTCCCAAACATGCTCAATGGGGGACAGATCCGGAGATCTTGCTGGCCAGGGTAGTTGACTTACACCTTCTAGAGCACGCTGGGTGGCACGGGATACATGCGGACGTGCATTGTCCTGTTGGAACAGCAAGTTCCCTTGCCGGTCTAGGAATGGTAGAACGATGGGTTCGATGACGGTTTGGATGTACCGTGCACTATTCAGTGCCCCTCGAAGATCACCAGTGGTGTACGGCCGGTGTAGGAGATCGCTCCCCACACCATGATGCCGGGTGTTGGCCCTGTGTGCCTCGGTCGTATGCAGTCCTGATTGTGGTGTTCACCTGCACGGCGCCAAACACGCATACGACAATCATTGGCACCAAGGCAGAAGCGACTCTCATCGCTGAAGACGACACGTCTCCATTCGTCCCTCCATTCACGCCTGTCGCGACACCACTCTAGGCGGGCTCCACGATGATGGGGCGTGAGCGGAAGACGGCCTAACGGTGTGCAGGACCGTAGCCCAGCTTCATGGAGACGGTTGCGAATGGTCCTCGCCGATACCCCAGGAGCAACAGTGTCCCTAATTTGCTGGGAAGTGGCGGTGCGGTCTCCTACGGCACTGCGTAGGATTCTACGGTCTTGGCGTGCATCCGTGCGTCGCTGCGGTCCGGTCCCAGGTCGACGGGCACGTGCACCTTCCGCCGACCACTGGCGACAACATCGATGTACTGTGGAGACCTCACGCCCCACGTATTGAGCAATTCGGCGGTACGTCCACCCGGCCTCCCGCATGCCCACTATACGCCCTCGCTCAAAGTCCGTCAACTGCACATACGGTTCACGTCCACGCTGTCGCGGCATGCTACCAGTGTTAAAGACTGCGATGGAGCTCCGTATGCCACGGCAAACTGGCTGACACTGACGGCGGCGGTGCACAAATGCTGCGCAGCTAGCGCCATTCGACGGCAAACACCGCGGTTCCTGGTGTGTCCGCTGTGCCGTGCGTGTGATCATTGCTTGTACAGCCCTCTCGCAGAGTCCGTAGCAAGTATGGTGGGTCCGACACACCGGTGTCAATGTGTTCTTTTTTCCATTTCCAGGAGTGTATAAATTAATTCCGCTGTCAGTGCACCCGTAGGATGATTACTGATGAAGCTCGTATAAAACATGAGGAAAGCAGTTTATGCACACAGTTGAACGTAATAGGCGTACTATTTGCTCATTTATGTTCGTTTCTATGGTTAGAAGGATCGTACTGCCATTCCTGCGTATTTCTTTTGGATCTACTAAAATGAGTTCATGGAGATGTGTGGTTCTATGACAGATGATGTTCTGGCTGATCGTGAACTGCTACAAAAATGTTACAAAAGAGAACCAGAATATTCACAATTTGAAGGAGACTGTATTGAACGGTGGAACTGCTATTCTTACTATTTCGAACACTACCACAGCAACTGAGGTAGTCTGGGTGACTCAACGCCTAGTGGGTGGAACATCGAACATGGGTGGGGCAGGTAGAGTAGACAGCCTGCCAGTGCCTGAAGAACCATTTATGAAAGTCGTAGAACTGACTCTGGTACTCAAGTGGTTGCAGATGTAGATTTATCTGCATAGTCTAAACTTGGTTGCTAATCCCATTCCATTGGGAAATGCATTCCCCCTATGTTAACTAACTGAAGTCGACATTGCTAATTTCTTCCAGACTTTTCAAATATTTTCAGCATAGATTTTATGTTCCTGATTCATTGAACGAATGTTTAACACTTTATAATGTATGAACAGTTTTATTGATTACTACTCTCTCAGAGCACATACTGACTTTTATTTAATCACTGTGCCGGATAAAACATTTTGTCACTTAGACGTTGATGTTAAAAATTACTAAATTCGATATTCATTACTTGATCTATCGCCATTAATAATACTTCTGTAACTGTAAGAACAAAAGGTGTACTCCATCTACTGGGTTTCACATTTTATCTCTAGTTGCACACTTTTCAGCTGTTTAGGACTGTGTTGTGTTATCAGCGGACAATACGTACAGAGCCCAGTGAAGTGGCTTTATATTGTTGGCACGTGTCGAGAATACTTGTGTCAGACAAGTTTTCCAAGTGGTTTCTCGTTGATTCTGCAGTCACGTTGGATGGATATCTCAGTGATCCCCATTGTCTTTTTCTCCACAGCTGTGATGTCTCCTGTATTCTGTTCCAGCATTCGATCTGTCTGAAATCAGAACTCCCACAGCAAGTTGGCATGTTCATTATAGACAACTCTTTATGCCTTCTGGTAATTAATTTGTTTTTTTAAGCCAACTAAGGAGCAGGTCAAGATAACAGTTTATTTCTTTTTCTTTCGTCTTTCTCCGAACTCCTTAATTTCCCATAAATGAACTCTTTTCCTTTCATCTGATCATTTCAGTCTAGCTGTTTCTATGTTTGTTTTATCTTCCTGAAAACTTTTGAATATCCTTACTTTTAGTTTGAGTATGTCTCTGTTGAGTAACGTCTCTTGTTCAATCTACATTTCTTCTAACTCCTTTACTGTCTTGTCTTCCCACACATTTTCTTTGAATGTTTTGGAAGAATGTCTGGATCTTCTTTCTTTATCCGTCGTTCTTCTTTCTCCTTTTATTTCGTTGGAATGTAACATGCTTTTTCTGGATCTCATCTGTTATTTTAGGACAGAATGAGTACGTTTCTTATTTGGTCTCAAAACCAAATTGCCATGTTTTTTCCTGCATGCAGATAATATTTTTCGCAATATTCTTCTGTCTGTCTTAGCTTCTAATGCCACTCTTCATCCAGATAGAAGCAGCATTTCTGACCCGTAGATGACTTCTAGTTTTACAGTTGTATTATAATGTCTCACTGTAACATCTTTAGGAATACATTACTTATTGTATACACTTCTCACTTTCATATACGATATGAACCTACATTTTTCCAGTTCTGAATTTAACTGCTGTTTCTCACTTCTTATGCATATATTTCCATCCAGATATTTCAAGTTGCCTGTTTCTTGATACGCCATACTTGGCTTATAAATGCTTGCTGAGCTACTTGCTGAGTTACGTTGGTCACGTATTCTGTCTGTTCAAAAGATATTTGTAAACCTGCCTTTGTAGCCGTTTCCCTCAGAAGTTACAGTCTTTTCTTTGCGTTTTGTAAGACTCCGTCTTTTGTTACGTAATCGTGTGCAAAGGTTTTCAATCTACCCATATTTATATAGTTATTAACTTTCCGTTTTCCCTGATTTTACATTACATTACAGCTTTTTCAGGCCACACAGCTCAATAACAGTCTGACTCCTCGTCGAATTTGGGAGAGACTAGAAGTTCTTCTAAGAAATTTAAATGTAAATACTGTGTTTCTAAGCGTATGTTCAGTAATTTCCAGATTTTCGCTATGTTAGGTACTTCAAGGTTTTGAGAAGGGAGTATCGAAACATATGCCTTTTTAAAATCAACAAACATTAGATCTTTTTAATTAGTATTTTCATTTAGTAATTATTTGTTTAAGGCTTAGTGTTTGCTGTGGACTGAATCTCTTACTCCTAAATCTAGCTTGGTGCTCTCCGGTTTTTAAATCTAATCGAGGTTCTGATATGCCGAGAAGATATCAGTTTTGTCCCCTTTTTTATGAAGTGGCAGAATTAAGTGGAATTGTTTCAGTGTCCCAGACGTTATCTAGCGTTTCTTTTATAATTGTGACATCTTGGTGTATCCTATTATTATTATGTTCTTTCCTTTCTCAGACCATAGGTCTGGTTAAAAATGGAAAGTGACGCGGACCTTCATCAAGCGTGACTTCCTTTTAACTGTACGATATATGTTACATTGCATTTAGGAACTTTCGGGTCATTGAACATGTATCAATAATTACGGATTTCTGTAGTTGTATATATAAGTTTGGATGCAGCTGTATTGCATTGATGTACTGGTGGATATTGTGTGGTATGACTCCTGTAGTTGATAGTATAATTGGTATAATGTCAACTTTATCCTGATGCCACATGTCCTTGACTTCCTCAGCCAGTTGGATGTATTTTTCAATTTTTTCTCATTATTATTATTATTATTGTTATTATTATTATTATTATTATTGAGTGCTGTACTTGCATATTAAAGTACTGGGAGCACCCGCCGCAAGACCATAAGGCGTCTAGTCATAAACGTTTATTTTTTAAAAACAAAAGAGTATTGTACGACGCCTCAACCGTTGTATTTTACGAAAGCATGTTGAAAAACAGTGCCTACATATCGCCTATATATTATCTTCTCAGTATCTGTTAGGTATTACTTGTCATATATGTTAGTTGCTAGAGTTTCCTGCTTCGCTAAGCAAGTCGCCGTCTTATGCTAGAGGGAATTGTAACGTGTTACTTGGCGGTGTGTAACGTACGGCAAGAAAAAAAGGAATAAAAGTGAGATAGTATTATTACTTTCAACCTTCTTTACCTCCTCTGCATTACTGAAGATGGCGTGTCACTGAGCACATTTGTACTGTGCACGCAGTACACGTGAGGTGCCTAGTTGTCTCCACTGCCCTGTTTGGAATACATAAGTTCTTGTACACTTCACTAACCTGCAGTCTTCATGATGATGATGTCCCCAGCGCAGAAAACAGCACGCAGGTCGTGGATTCTTTTTATTGAGGCTGAAATTAACTTCGCAAGAAACTGCTGCTACGAATAAACTATAATTCATTTGGGATGCCACTCGCGTTTTTATTGATATAGACACGAGAAACTATTCTTGATCACAACGTTTTGAACATATCTTTCCACAGTCATTATATCTGACTAAAATAACATGAAATACATCCTGCCACATCCCGGGTTCGATTCCCTGCGGGGTCAGGGATTTTCTCTGCCTCGTGATGGCTGGGTGTTGTGTGATGTCCTTAGGTTAGTTAGGTTTAAGTAGTTCTAAGTTCTAGGGGACTGATGACCATGGATGTTAAGTCCCGTAGTGCTCAGAGCCATTTGAACCATTAGCCATCCTGCCACAGACAACATGTCTGTCTGCTGGAACCGTCAGAACTGGAGAATAAAATTACATGAATCAAATACTACTATTACAGACAACATGTCTATACCTAACGACGGTCGGAACTGTAGTAAATAAAATTGAATGAAACAAATACTGCTATAACAGACAACATGTCCGTCTACTGGAACGGTCAGAACTGGAGAGCCGGACTGCCCGAGACACTTCGCGCGCCAAGCCAGCAAGGCGTGACCCGAACGCACCGAAGTGCATCGGCAGTAATATCGTCAGTCATTTGTTTTAGTAATACTTTGACTTTAATAATTTTGAAATGACTGATTGATAGCTGCCTGTTGAGAGATGTGTATTTTAAAAAATGAAGTAATTTGGATGACAGGTTTAATTAATAATAGCAACTAAAATTTAACGTTTTGGCTCCCTACCGCCGAACACAGCAGCCAATCACAGAGCAGCAGCATCATGCAGGCGGTCTTTCTCACGGGAATGGTACCGAATCTAACATCTGTCACCGGTACCTCATCCCACATTGCGTCATCTCTATACTTCTTGCATCTCCACTGCCCTGGGAATAGTTTCCTGGAGCATAATATGATGGTTGAATAAGCCAGAAATATTACAAACGTCACTATCTCATTGTGTCAGAACAGCGTGCTGTAACTGAGTTTATCATCCGCAGAAAATGGGCGTCGGATTGAAATTCATAGAATAATGGTACGGCGATGAAGGTATCGACATCAGTAAAGTGCGGCACTGGGCTCATCGTGCTCGTAGTGAAGCAAAGAATGGCGTTAACCTCAGCGTGTGTGACACAGCTTGGAGTGGACGATCGCGTACGGCAACCGACAAGGATCACCGGAATCGTGTTCGTGAACTCATCAGACAAAATCGTCGGATAACACAGACTCAGCTCTCAGGTAAGTGTAGCGTAATACGAGAGCGTGTATAGGTCATCACCGCAAAACTGTGGTACAGAAAATTGCGTGGACAGTAGGTGCCTCAGAAGCTCACACGTGACAGGAAACACACGAGATTCAACGTCTGAGCACAACTTCTTTTGCGTTTTGGGGTTGAGGATGATTGGTTCCTTAACAACATTCAGAGATGTGATGAACGCTGGGTTAACGTTCTTACTCCAAGAACAAGAGAGGATCAGTTGAGTTCCGCTACAAGGGATTATCGACGCCAGAAAAATTCAAACCATTACCTCAGGAGGCAAAGTTATGCTTCAATGTTCTGGGATGTGCATGGTGTGGAGTTCATGCCTCAAGACACCACCTTCAATTCTGAAAGGTACTGCGAGATCCTTAGAAAACTAGAATTACGAAGAGTCCTTCAAGAGATGGAGCACCCTGTCCATTGCCAGACAACGCAAGAGCACCGCAACAGTCGGACACCTTTAGTTTACTATCTATCATCAATCATCCTCAATACAATCCCGATTTGGCTTCATCCGGTTTTGACCTGTTTCCAAAACTTAAAGAACACCTTCGAGGACTTCACTTTGATAGTGATGAAGCAGTGCGTACAGAGGAGAGAGCACAAGGAAATCGAACGTTCTACATCAACAAACTAGTTTCTCGTTGGGAGAAATGTGTTCGCCGCGTGGGTAGCTATGTTGAGAAATGAATAAGAAGGCTTTAAGAATAAAGATGTCGAATGTTAATTACGGTTGATTCCTTTAAAAAGATGTGAGGGTTACCACATCAAAATACGGAGGCATTACTTTTCCGCACGCCCTCGTACAAATTACAGCTTTAATTGAAATGAAATAATTTGCCCATTATCGATAAGCAGATCGTCAGGGTCGCTACCAGTGTTTTAGGCAAAGTGACCTGACAAGCAGACTTGGAAGAGAGAGATGTATTTTGCACTCAGCGGGCGATGGTCCGGTTGCTGGCGGTGAAGCTGACGACGCGCTAGAATCTGCCATCTGCATCTCTTGGAGGCGTGGAGGCAGCAGCAGAGTTGGACAATTCTTCCGCGGGCAGTGCGGGTCTTCGGCAGCTGCCGACGCTGGGTGTCCAAGATTGGCGGTAGTCGCCCTCAGGCGCCAGCTGGGCAGTGTCGAGTCTGCCGTCTCGGCGACAAGTGTGCCTGTCCATTTGCTTTCTCCCTCGGTGTGGCTACACACCCGACTGGCCAGCTCATACTCTTCTTCTGGCCAAACAACTTTCTGTGCCAGAACTTTCTTAAATACTCGTATTTTGTACCGCTCACAATTCTCAAGGGCGGGGAACACATCCAACTTAATGTCGCCGACATTCCTTCGCCCGGCAGTCTGCATGCTGACACACAATAATTGACGTCCATCGACTATAGGCACGTCCATCTGCCACTCCTGCCTCTGCATCTTGAGACGCCTTATTCTATATATAAAACAGGGTGGATCATTTACAACTTGCACCGCAGATAATGCAGAAGTGGAAATGCTTTTAATGTCCAGTTTTCACAGAAAGGATTGGTACTCACGGGTTCGTATTGTTAGCCAATAAACAGTTTGTAATAATACTTAGAAAGCGTGTTTTGTTCGCGCACATTCAGTTTTTTAAATGAGACAATCCCTTTTGACACTAACAAACCAAAACTGAGGTAAATTAGAATGATGTGCTGTGTATTGCAGATTTATAAGGGTGAATTGTTAACCAGATATTGTATTTTGAAGAGTTTCCACACGCGCACTTTTTGTGCCGTTCAGCTTCAAAAAATGGTTCAAATGTCTCTGAGCACTATGGGACTTAACGTCTGAGGTCATCAGTTCCCTAGAACGTAGAACTACTTAAACCTAACTAACCTAAGGACATCACATACATCCATGCCCGTGGCAGGATTCGAACCTGCGACCGTAGCACCAGCGTGGTTCCAGACTGTGGTTCCTGGAACTGCTCGGCCACTCTGGCCGGCCTGCCATTCAGCCTGCGTGGTTGCTAGGTTCGATGCTCTAATGTTTGCTAAGATTGTGTTTATACGCTGCTTGAGTGCATTGTGACTTGCTAGTCAGTTAGTGTGTTACAGTCCCAGCAGCAGGTCGTGAGTGGACGATGTGATGGTAAATCCCATGTAAATAAAGCCGACATGCCCGTGGTGTATAGAGAGTGTAGGAAGAACTCAGTTCGCTCTTGCACAGTCTATGCGGAAAGATATCCATCTCGGGAGCTATTTATCAATCTCTTCGAACAGTTACGTGAAAGTGGTAGTATAACACTTACACAACGTGAGAGAAGAAAGCAAGTTGTAACAGTAGAGAGGCATTTTTCCAGAATGAGATTTTCACTCTGCAGCGGAGTGTGCGCTGATATGAAACTTCCTGGCAGATTAAAACTGTGTCCCCGACCGAGAATCGAACTCGGGACCTTTGCTTTTCGCGGGCAAATGCTCTACCATCTGAGCTACCGAAGCACGAGTCACGCCCGGTCCTCACAGCTTTACTTCTGCCAGTATCTCGTCTCCTACCTTCCAAACTTTACAGACGCTCTCCTGGGAACCTTGCAGAACTAGCACTCCTGAAACAAAGGATATTGCGGAGACATGGCTTAGCCACAGCCTGGGGGATGTTTCCAGAATGAGATTTTCACTCTGCAGCGGAGTGTGCGCTGATATGAAACTTCCTGGCAGATTAAAACTGTGTGCTCGACCGAGACTCGAACTCGGGACCTTTGCCTTTCGCGGGCAAGTGCTCTGCCATCTGAGCTACCGAAACACGACTCGCGTCCGGTCCTGCCAGAAAGTTTCATATCAGCGCACACTCCGCTGTAGAGTGAAAATCTCATTCTGGAAACATCCCCCAGGCTGTGGCTAAGCCATGTCTCCGCAGTATCCTTTCTTTCACGGGTGCTAGTTCTGCAAGTTTCGCAGGAGAGCTTCTGTAAAGTTTGGAAGGTAGGAGACGAGATACTGGCAGAAGTAAAGCTGTGAGGACCGGGCGTGAGACGTGCTTCGGTAGCTCAGATGGTAGAGCACTTGCCCGCGAAAGGCAAAGGTCCCGAGTTCGAGTCTCGGTCGGGCTCACAGTTTTAATCTGCCATTAAGTGTCAGTAGAGAGGCAATTAATGTTCTTGCTGCTGTTGCAGTTGATCCTAATGTTAGCTGCCGCGTAGTCGCTGAAGAAAGTGACATGAGTCACACAAGTGAACTGCCCATTCTCCATCGATAAAGGATATGTCTCTATTACATCTCCCTCCATCAAGAGCTGCATAGAGACGATTATGAGAATCGTGTTAACTTATATACATGGCTATTAAGACGGATACTACAGGTTTATCATGTATTTTGTTTAGTGATAAAGCCACATTTACCAATCATGGCCAGGTAAACCGCCTAAACATGCATTATTGATCTGCTGATAATTCACTTTGACTCCGTCCGGCGGAACGTCTGCGGCCATAGAGTGTAAACATGTGATGTAGAATAGGGGACCATTTGCTCATAGGTCAGTTTTTTATAGATGCAACACTGAATGGGCTCAAGTGTCGCAGTCTCCTAGCGGACCATCTACAAAGGATGCTAGAAGATGTTCCTCTGCAGACTGAGAGGAACCTTTGGTACCAACATGATGACAGTCCAGATCATAGTACTACGGCATATCTTCACGAATTGTTACCTTGGCCGGACGGCTCCTCGGATTTTTCGCCTGTAGACATTTTTCCGCAGGAAAAGCTGAAAGACGCTGTCTACACGGACATATCAACCACACCCAGTGGTATGCGACAACGCGTTACTAAAAAAAATGGCTCTGAGCACTATGGGACTTAACATCTATGGTCATCAGTCCCCTAGAACTTATAACTACTTACACCTAACTAACCTAAGGACATCACACAACACCCAGCCATCACGAGGCAGAGAAAATCCCTGACCCCGCCGGGAATCGAACCCGGGAACCCGGGCGTGGGAAGCGAGAACGCTACCGCACGACCACGAGATGCGGGCCAACGCGTTACTGCAGCCTGCTCGGACATCTCCACTGAAATGATAGCATGTGTGCAGCAGTCGTTCCGTTGCAGACTTGAAGATGCTAGTGCTCATTTTGAACAGGACCTGTAATGGTAAATTGTCTCGTTACTGTTCAGAATCCGTATACCTACTGAATGTGCTTTTGTTGTTCTCTAGTGTGGTCTTGCATAGGTATCACACAAGTGTCGATGCAGGAAGTTTTCAAAATACTTTATCGATTCGCACTAGAATCCTGCAACAAATAACACTGACATTCTGACTTTATTGTTAGTTCGTATATGGACTCACAAAAACACGTACTAAGAATTATTACAATTTGTTGATTGGCTAAAAATACGAGCCCCTGAGTACGAATCCATTCTGAGGTAACTATATGTTATTAGCACTTTCTATTTCTACAATATTTGCGGTGTAAGATTCAGGTGATTCACTCTTTAAAGACAGGGGGAGTCACTAACTTTTGCCACATAGAATAACTCCGAAAGTTTGATAGTAGCTGAAAAGTTTGTAGGACAAATTTTGAGTGGGGCGACGGGATACGTAATACGACGTTGGTTTTTTGTTGTTCGGTGGAGTCGCGTCTGAGATATAAAGGTCAAGTTTATTTTAATGGGATGGTAGTTATTTTCTGATAGTGGCTATGGAGGCGAATCCGATGATGTGTAACCCTAAGGTCTTTGAAGGTCAACGAAGGTCAAAAAGGTGGCATGAACGTAAATTTACAGGTGTTCGAAGTGATGACTATTGGTATCACTGCAGAGCTGCAAGCTTCTTATCATGGATTGAGTGGTATTCCTTATCACTTCGGCACTCATCGAAGCACATTCTCTGACAATTCTCTCTCGTATAAAGCGGAAATAGCAAATATTCGCTAAATACGGCGTATCCATCTATCGTGCCATTGACATATAAACAGCACTCGACGGTTTCGCAATACAATACTAATAAGAACGGTACGACTAGTATCGTCGAATCAACCGAATGTGAACGATGTATTCCCTCGAAGGACAAGTCGATACGCTTCTCATTTACGGAGAATGCCAACGAAAATCACTGAGAGCTAGACACTTATACGCTGAAAGATATCCTTAACGTACTCACCCTATACAATGTAAATTAAATATGTGTATGATAAACTGAAAACGATTGGATCTTTAACGCGTTGGAAATATATCCGGCAAAGGAAAGCTACTAACGAGGAAACTGAAATTGGTTCTCTTGCCACTGTGGTTCAAGATTCTTGTGTTAGTTCGCGTCAAATCGCAAGGGAATCTGGCACGAGCCAGAGTAGTGTCGTTCGTGTTCCGTATCGCCGTGAATACCATTCTTACCATATCAGTCTCCACGAAGAATCAACTGATACGGATTTCATGCATCGCATTGAATTCTGGCGATGGGCTCAAATTCAGATTCAGAGGGATGACACATTTATTAATTTGATTTTATTTACTGACGAGGCTACATTCACGAACGATAGAAATGTTAATTTGCATAACATGCATTATTGGTCAATCGATATTGGCTGCGGTAAGTTGCACACCAAAAACCGTGGTCGGTGAATGTATGATGTGGGATTCTGGAGGACAGAATTGTAGGCCTCCATTGCATCGAAGGAAATCTTAATGGTAGGCAGTACACCACATTCCTGCAAGAAACATAAGGTCTCTTATTGGAAGAAATACCTTTAGCAACAAGGAACTGAATGTGATGTAACACGATGGGTGTCCGGCACATTTTTCGCTGATAGCTAGAAATGAGTTGCAAAGACAATGCCCAAATCGCTGGACTGGACGCGAAGGAGAAGTGTTGTGACCTCTGGATTTTTTCTTGTACGGATTCGTAAAACGCTTTGTTTATAAAGACGTTCCAACTACACCTGAAGGTATGCGAGAGATAATTGCCAGGGAATGTGCTTCGATAAGTGCCGGTGTGATGAGGAATACCACTCAACCCATGATAAGAAGCACTGGATTGATACCAATGGTCATAACTTCGAACATCTTCTGTAAATGAACATTCATACCACGTTTCTGACCTTCGTTGACCTTCAAAGACACTATTGTCACACATCAATAAAGCTGACCTTCATATCTCTGAAGCGACCCAATCTAGCAACAGAAAGTCAATGTCAAATTATAGCGCCTGTTGTCCCATGCAACGTTTGCCCCCCAAGCTTTTCAGTTGCTATCACACTTTCGGAGTTATTCTTGGTGTCAATAGTTAGTGACTCACACTGTATATAAACTGCGCGAAAAAATAGTGTGGATACGAGAGAGTAACATTTTGTAACTTCGAACAATATATATATACCGTTTTCAGTAGTAATAATGAATTTGTTTTATCCTTACGAAACTTTTACCACAGCTGTGGTGTCTTCAGAAGGTTTTATTCTTTTACATGTAATCGTGATGTAAGTTAGGAATATTTTGACATTAGGTTTTGTTTCTGTTTAAATTACACATGCAATGTATCGATTTCTGCATTAAATGTGCCCTGTCTCTGCCATCCGAAGTCACCAACTAATCTACGTTATTTCAGCAATATGACAATATATCTGCAATAAAACGATGTTAGGGCAATGATGTCGACCGGCCCTGAGATGCGTTTGGTTTTTAGTTGCCTGTTGTTGATACTGCTTTTGTGCTCAATGCAGCCCGTGGCGATCGCTAAAATTTCGTGAAGTTTTGGTTTGCAAATGTACTTGGGGTGCTTTCCTACTTATAGGTCGTGGTGCAGAAATAGCAGTCGTTACCTACGTTTTGTCGAGCTCATTAGCGTTTTCTGGATGTTCCTATGATGCTGTGAAACACACGTACATTTATGTTCCAGATACGCCACCTATAACCGTTTATTATTTCAGTGTTTTGTTTTCGGTTGATTGCTCGTGAAATTTTAACTTTTCGAGATGTGTTTTCATATCAGTTGCGTGCGTGCGTACGTACGCGAGCTCTCTTCTTTCTGTCTCTCTCTGTTCTCTCTCTCTCTCTCTCTCTCTCTCTCTCTCTCTCTCTCTCTGTGTGTGTGTGTGTGTGTGTGTGTGTGTGTGTGTGTGTGAGAGTGTGAGAGATTGCTGTGTTTTGTCTGGTAATTAGCTTAGACTAGAATAGTGTTCTATTGTAGAGGGCTGCATGATCATTCATGACTTCTCTGTCCTGCGTGATAGTTTTTGGAATGACGTAGTTCTCTTCTATTGTTAATTGTTGGTAGAAATCATTACCAAGTTTTCAGATCCATGTACGTGATATGAAGTTAGCGTCTCTGACTGGTAATAGAAACGTTGTGGGTCCCGGCTTCTATCCCAGCCACAGCTTAAGTTGTGTATAAAATAATGAGCAATGGCGGCCGAAAACTCCCGTCATAAGATTTCACCCTTGATAAGCCAACGGCCTTGCTAAAAGGGGGCGGAGGAGCGGACACGAGCAATCTCTTAGTCTCGGAGGGGGAAATTGTCGGAGGAAAGGTGGAAGAAACACTAGTAATCAACGACATGAGGATGCACAATGCAACGGAAACCACTGCATTTAAGACACATAATGTGTATCCATAGGAAATATGGCCTATAACTGAAAAAGTGTCATGATGGTCTCCCCATTGGCAAACGATTCCGAATTAGTCCCCCATTCGCACCTTAGGAGACGACTGCGATGGGGGATGTGACCATTAGTAATAGACGAAAGGATAACGTTCTACGAGTCGGGACGTCGAATATCAGAAAGTGGCAGGGGAGCTAGAAAACTTAAGAGGGAATTGCAGAGCCTCAGTCTAGATACAGTGGTGGTCAGTGAAGTGAAATAAAAAGAAGACATGTGTGTCTGGGTAAAAGTAACAGTGGTAGGAAATGGTGTAACGGAAGTAGGATTCATTACGAATAGGGAAGTAGGGAAGTGTGTTATCTACTGTGAACTGTTTAGTGTTACGATACTGCAGAGCCTGTTTAGTTCAGAAGCACGATACATTGCTCCTTCGGACATGCGTGTGTGTCTGGAAGAACATTGCACCGTAATTCTGAACAACACAGGTACCGCAACATTGTATTTATTCGCCGACACCGGGCAAGCGAGTTTCATTTAAAACGTCTCCCCTGTACAGGAACATACGTAATGAACATCGTGAACTCAAATCGGGTTTACGCAAAGCTGAAACGCAATTTGCAATTTAAAAATCTGCTAGACTGCTGTTCGAGATTATAGGCACACCAGTCCCCTTGCAATACTTTGTTTGAGGTTATCATGGTTTCTCAGAATGTCGTGATACGGCTTAAGTGATGTAATTTCATCATTATCTCCATACTTTTTTTATATTTCCGAGAACCCAATGGGGAGTCATATGGCTATGCCCCTATACTGGAAGTTCATTGTCATTAATCGTGAAAAATTCTGAATTTCCCGGGAATATTGATAAAGCTCCCATTAAAGTACTATTCTTCCTTCCCTTTCAACATCTATTACAGGTTCAGAGTATTCTTCAGTCATTTTATATAAAAAAACACTGGCTAAGAGTACATAAAACACCATTGTCGTCTCTGACAGGCAGTTTTGCAACTGACAATACCGCAAATGAACAGAAAGCAAATGCCACATGGCAGTATTATTACTTCTGCAACTATTGCCAACACGAGCATTGAAAATGCCATTATAAAAATGAAAAGACTAATCACCCTACAAAAATTAGCAGTAGAATCCGAGTTTTCCTATATCAGTTTCGTGGCAGAAAGAGAGTTTTGGAATGACATAGAACATTTGGTACTCTATAACTGCAGAAGTATATGTTTCATTTTTTAAACTGTTTTCTGAATAAGAAAGGCGGCTATCTCAAATATTATTAGCCATAAATAACTCATTTTGACCATTTTTGCAAAAAGCGAGTTTTAAGAAAACAGTCCTCAGTTATAATCTGGATACCCAAAGAAACTAGTACATCTGCCGCATCACGGGTTGGCATGGACTCGACTAATGTCTGAAGTAGTGCTGGAGGAAACTGACACCATGAATCCTGCAGAACTAACCATAAATCCGTAAGGGTACGAGTAGGTGGAGGGCTCTTGCGAACAGTACATTGGAGGGCATCACAGACAGGCTCAATAACGTTCATGTCTGGGGAGTTCGATGGCCAGCGGAAATGTTTAAACTCAGAGGAGATTTCCTGGAGCTCCTCGATAGCAATCCTGATCGTGTGGGTTGTCCCATTGTCCTGCTGGAATTGCCGAAGTCCGTTGGGAAGCACAATGGACATGAATGGATACTGGTGTTCAGACAGGATGCTTACGTACGTGTCACCTGTCAGAGTCGTATCTAGACGTATCAGGGGTCTCATATTACTGTAACTGCACACGCTCCACAACATTACAGAGCCTCCACCAGCTTGAGCAGTTCCCTACTGACATGAGGGGCCCTCGGATTCATGAAGTTGTCTCCATACCCGTACACGTCCATCCACTCAATACAATTTGAAATGAGACTCGTCCAACCAGGCAACATGTTTCCAGTCATCAACAGTCCAATGTCGGTGTTGACGTACAGCTTTGTGTCGTGCTATCTCAAGGGTACACAAGTGGGTCTTCGACTCCGAAAGCCCGTATCGATGTTGTTTCGTTGTATGGTTCGCACGCTAACGCTTGCTGATCGCCCAGCATTGAAATCTGCAGCAGTTTGTGTAACGGTTGCACTTCTGTCATGTTGAACGATTCCCTTCAGTCGTCGTTGGTCTCATTCTTTCAGGCTCTTTATCCGGCTGCAACGATATAGGAGATCTGATGTTAAAACATCCTGGCATTCGTGAAACTGTCATACGGGAGAAACCTCACTTCATCGCTACCTCGGAGATGCTGTCTGGTATCGCTCTCGCGTTGACTGAAACACCACGTTCCAATTCACTTAAATCGTGATAACTCGTCATTGTAGCAGCAATAACCGATCTAAAAATGCGCCAGATAGTTGTCTTATATAGGCGTATTCTGCCTGTTTGCATATTTTTGTGTTTGAATACACATGTCTAAACCAGTTTCTTTGGCGCTTCAATGTAGCTCTCAGTAGTATTATGTTTTTAGGTTGGTTAGTACCTCCAAGTACATGTGACCCGAGCAATCCATTAATACTTCTTTTGTCCTGGGCCGCAGGTCAGGTGTTGAAATGTGGACCCGTGGACGCAAAAAGGTTAGTCTATACGGAAAGGTGTAGTCCTCTTAGTGATGCAGTTGCGACCATGCAGAAAGCATCAGCTAGTGCCATGTTGTGATGTGTTAGGAAGCCTTTTAGACGCTGAAAAAAAAAAAAACACACAGAAATGCGTACATGCTAAGGTGCCTATGACCAGGATATGTGCACTTATGCCCCTAATTCCCTATGTATTCCGTCGCGTCTCTGAGAAGTGGTTAATTGTAAGAACTGTGGCACAATAAATACGGTCATCAACGATGATAGCTCATTAACATACCGAATAATGGTACAACAAAATTTAGGACGTTGGTATGGCTGTTAGCTTGCTTTATGAAACACTATAATTGGTAAACACCAGAAATCTCTTTGATTTTATCCGTACTGGATGAGAGGTCGTGGTTGTGAATGTCAATGTTAAAAAATATATCGGCTCAACCACTTGTTTATAGAGTAAAACACTAAGATTGACGCATTTCGGAAGTCAAGCTTCCATCATCAGAATAATAAAATGTAAAAGAACCTGTTAAAACTCGCTAAAATGGAACATGAACCATGCCTTGTTAACAGGTTCTTTTACATTTTATTATCCTGATGATGGAAGCTTGACTTCCGAAACGCGTCAATCTTAGTGTTTTACACTATAAACAAGTGGTTGAGCCGATATATTTTTTAACATTAGCAGAAATCTCAACTTACATTCCTCCAAATGAGCGGAAGAAGGATGGAGGAGGAACACTAAGAAGAGTATCAGTGTGAAAAGGTAGCTTGACAGTGCATGAAATGTCAGGGAATGTGATGAGAGTATAACTTAGAAGAGAAAGAAAACAAAGACTCAACGAAATGGAAAAAACCTCGCATCAGAAATGCGATTAGTGATGTGCAGTAAGAAAATACACAATCAGAAGGAAGTTTACTCAGCGGATTTGAGCACACTGCTCCAGAAATGCTTACAACACCGCACATAAAGTATTTCACATTAATTTTATGTCAAGGAAGGTGTAAAAAGCGGACTTCAGGTAAAGAGCGCCATTTGCAACAAGGGGCTATACTCATATTATACAGTTCATTAGAAATGACGATAAATAGCGTTGAAATGTACATCCGTTAGTGTGTCACGTGATAATTACGGATTTAAATTAAATAACATCAACTGAAACTAATGGAGTAATTTTTAAATGAACTGAGACATCATTGAAGGAGCAGCCGTTAGACAGAGAAGTAAACAGTGTGTCATACTTGAAGAAGGCATTCTTTAATGGGACAATTGCTAACACTCGCTAATGTGTCAACGGGGTGTACAGTAACGGCGGAACACTGCTGGTGGCATCGGACACTTCAGTTAGTATGACGTATTACGTACGGTACTGTGCGCTTCTGGTGGCAGTTAGGAAGTGATCGATGAGGGACTCGGAGAGGTGGTAGGCGTCTTTGTAATACTATGTAAACTGAAATGTTTCAATTCTTGGGTTAGGTATAATTTGCAGTGTTACTAATGATTCGAACATATTTTAGGATCCGCATGGAAAAATTAAACAAAACAAAAATGGTTCAATGACACCTGGTGAGTTGTAAATTACCAAACTGGAAACTGCCTTCCTTGCACCGAGAAAACGGAAGAAGCTGACTAGCATTCGCACATTATTTACGTTGTTCCGAGAACAGCAACTTCCTCAGTTCTTTCGAATCTCTTGGAAGCTCGGTTAATTAAAGAGATGTTTGCCGCCTCAGATGTTATGAACTAACTCAGTGCTTTGTAAATACTGGCAGATTCCCGGAGCGTCTCGTTAGCTTTCGTGCACCTTCGCTCTCCACAGTGAAGCTGCACCAGAATAATTAGTGACGCTTCTAATTAGTGTAACAACCGCGAATTTAATTGCGCGTTTTCTCTTGAAGAGCCCTTCTTGATGAGGCGTTCATTAAGGTACAGGAAATGCTGATCATCCTGTTCGCATGCTGGGTGTTCTTAATAAAGCATCTTCATCAGTGAGGAATTCTCAGTAGGGCAAGGTCGCGATGATGTTCTGACGTCCTGGTACAGATATCATTATGACTTTAAACACGTGCAGGATATTATTTGTAGACTTGACATTCAGAGTTTTTAAGTCGTAACTCATTTCGGAAACCATAGCCATATTATGTATCAGTTATTAATGTGATACGCAGTTTCACTCTGTACTTTGAAGAAAACTGAAATGGCAGTGCCGGCGGAGGTTCGAGTCCTCCCTCGGGCGTGGGTGTGTGTGTTTCTCCTTAGGACAATTTAGGTTAAGTAGTGTGTAAGCTTAGGGACTGATGACCTTAGCAGTTAAGTCCCATAAGATTTCACACACATTTGAACGTATTTGAAATTACAGTGTCCGATTCTTTTACGTTCCTTGTGGCTACCATAGTCTGAGACATACACAAAACAATCAAATCCCCCTGAAGCAGTCTAACTATAAGTGCAATGATTAGTTCAGATCTAATGGTTGGTTGGTTGGTTTGGGGAAGGAGACCAGACAGCGTGGTCATCGGTCTCATCGGAATAGGAAAGGATGGGGAAGGAAGTCGGCCGCGCCCTTTCGGAGGAACCATCCCGGCATTTGCCTGGAGTGATTTAGCGAAATCACGGAAAACCTAAATCAGGATGGCCGGACGCGGGATTGAACCGTCGTCCTTCCGAATGCGAGTCCAGATCTAATGTTTTTGTGACTTACATTATTTACCAGGAGGTTGTAATTAAGTGCAGGTAACCGCGAGGTTCAATGTGGGTCTAATTATAACATGGCAGCGAAACTTTATTGATAATATAATGCATTAATGCGGACCGATTTACGCTAGAAGAAAATTAGTTCCAATTTTGGCCACCAGGTGCAAATCTGACGCTGAGAATGCAAGCAAAACTTTCCATATGTAACGGATTAGAGACAGGACGTGATCAGATATGGTCGAACAAGTGAGAAAGGCGTTATGTTGTTTATATTGTAAACCGTCTCATAGACAATTTGTTCAGCATGAGCAGAGGACACAACAACATGAAGCTACATCCGTAAAACTATGTGATCAACATGAGCCGTGCGTGGCTCGCGTTCACGCCATCAAGTATTTTACGCCCTGTTTTTAACGTACTTCCACCTCACTACGTTAAATTACTACTGTCACTGAGTTGCTGCTTTGACTGACCGTGAGCGACGCTAGCAGCGCGTATCAGTATATCCCCTCTCGTAGTATCTTCGCTCGACTGCTATTACTTCCGGGTCGTTGTCTGTCGGAAACCAGTTCGGCGCCGCAAGTGCGGATTGCGAGTTCGCGTCGCGAGTTCGGGTCTGCCAGTCAGTTGGAACGCGTCTGGAGCGCAGTCCGGATCTGCCAGTCGAGGAGTTGCACTGCGGCACTAGCGCAGTCGGCTGGAGCAGCAGTGAGGTCTGCGTCGACGTGGTTCGCCCGACCATTGCCGCCACGCATCACTTGAGCTGGTCCACGGTATTGGGGGATCGTAGGTCGGTCGTCCTACCGGACGACTAGTCTTGACTCGCCGATCATTCATGAATCGGCTGTGTGTTTAGATTAGATTAGAATTACCTTCATTCCAATTGATCCGTAGTGAGGAGGTCCTCCAGGATGTGGAACATGTCAGAAAAACAACAATACGTGACAAATATTTACAACTAAAACAAATAAGCTAATGTACCATTCCACACGCCCCAAGTGGAATGTTCGTAATTTTTTAGTGAATACTATATGAAAGAGTCATTTTACAATTACTGTTGTTGTTGTGGTCTTCAGTCCTGAGACTGGTTTGATGCAGCTCTCCATGCTACTCTATCTTGTGCAAGCTTTTTCATCTCCCAGTACCTACTGCAACCTACATCCTTCTGAATCTGCGTAATGTATTCATCTCTTGGTCTCCCTCTACGATTTTTACCCTCCACGCTGACCTCCAATGCTAAATTTGTGATCCCTTGATGTCTCAAAACATGTCCTACCAACCGATCCCTTCTTCTAGTCAAGTTGTGCCACAAACTTTGCTTCTCCCCAATCCTGTTCAATACCTCTTCATTAGTTATGTGATCTACCTACCTTATCTTCAGCATTCTTCTGTAGCACCACATTTCGAAAGCTTCTATTCTCTTCTTGTCCAAACTATTTATCGTCCATGTTTCACTTCCATACGTGGCTACACTCCACCCAAATACTTTCAGACACGACTTCCTGACACTTAAATCTATACTCGATGTTAACAAATTTCTCTTCTTCAGAAACGATTTCCTTGCCATTGCCAGTCTACATTTTATATCCTCTCTACTTCGACCATCATCAGTTATTTTACTCCCTAAATAGCAAAACTCCTTTACTACTTTAAGTGTCTCATTTCCTAATCTAATTCCCTCAGCCTCACCCGATTTAATTTGACTACATTCCATTACCCTCGTTTTGCTTTTGTTTATGTTCATCTTATATCCTCCTTTCACGACACAGTCCATTCCGTTCAACTGATCTTCCAAGTCCATTGCTGTCTCTGACAGAATTACAATGTCATCGGCGAACCTCAAAGTTTTTACTTCTTCTCCATGAATTTTAATACCTACTTCGAATTTTTCTTTTGTTTCCTATACTGCTTGCTCAATATACAGATTGAATAACATCGGGGAGAGGCTAAAACCCTGTCTCACTCCTTTCCCAACCACTGCTTCCCTTTCATACCCCTCGACTCTTATAACTGCCATCTGGTTTCTATACAAATTGTAAATAGCCTTTCGCTCCCTGTATTTTACCCCTGCCACCTTCAGAATTTGAAAGAGAGTATTCCAGTTAACATTGTCAAAAGCTTTCTCTAAGTCTACAAATGCTAGAAATGTAGGTTTGCTTTTCCTTAATCTTTCTTCTAAGATAAGTCGTAAAGTTAGTATTGCCTCACGTGTTCCAACATTTCTACGGAATCCAAACTGATCTTCCCCGAGGTCCGCTTCTACCAGTTTTTCCATTCGTCTGTAAAGAATTCGCGTTAGTATTTTGCAGCTGTGACTTATTAAACTGATAGTTCGGTAATTTTCACATCTGTCAACACCTACTTTCTTTGGGATTGGAATTATTATATTCTTCTTGAAGTCTGAGGGTATTTCGCCTGTCTCATACATCTTGCTCACCAGATGGTAGAGTTTTGTCATGACTGGCTCTCCCAAGGCCATCAGTAGTTCTAAGGGAATGTTGTCCACTCCCGGGGCCTTGTTTCGACTCAGGTCTTCCAGTGCTCTGTTTAACTCTTCACGCAGTATCTTATCTCCCATTTCGTCTTCGTCTACATCCTCTTCCATTTCCATAATATTGTCCTCAAGTACATCACCCTTGTATAAACCCTCTATATACTCCTTCCACCTTTCTGCCTTCCCTTCTTTGCTTAGAACTGGGTTTCCATCTGAGCTCTTGATATTCATACAAGTGGTTCTCTTCTCTCCAAGGTCTCTTTAATTTTCCTGTAGGCAGTATCTATCTTACCCCTAGTGAGATAAACCTCTACATCCTTACATTTGTCCTCTAGCCATCCCTGCTTAGCCATTTTGCACTTCCTGTCGATCTCATTTTTGAGACGTTTGTATTCCTTTTTGCTGCTTCATTTACTGCATTTTTATATACTAATTAAACATTATATACTAATGCACTGAATTTAAAATAAAAGTTTTTTATTTATTTATAAGCTAATAAACATTGGTGGAGAAGTTATATATATATATATATATATATATATATATATATATATATATATATATATATAAGTTGGTTTTACAGAGAAATTCATCAATGGAGTAGAAGGAGTTAGCCATCAATAAATCCTTTAGGCTTCTCTTAAAATGAATTTCATTGGTTGTTAAGCTTTTTATGGCTGCTGGCAAGTTGTTGATAATGTGTGTTCCTGAATAATGCACACCTTTTTGTACAATACTAAGTGACTTTAAATCCTTGTGAAGATTATTCTTACTTCTAGAATTGATTCCATGAATTGAGCTGTTGGTTTGGAAAAGTGATATATTTTTAATGCCAAATTTCGTTAAGGAATGAATATATTGGGAAGCAGTAGTTAGTATCCCTAGTTCCCTAAACAGGCTTCTGCAGGATGTTCCTGAGTTCACACCACATATAACTCTTACTGCACGTTTTTGTACCCAGAAAACTTCAGCTTGGCTTGCTGAATTACCCCAAAAAATAATCCCATATGGCATTATGGAATGAAAGTAAGCATAATATGCCAGCTTTTTCATTTTTATATCATCTACTATGTCTGACACAGTTCGCATTGCAAAAGAGATTTGTTAAGACGCTTCAGCAGTTCTGTGGTGTGCTCCTCCCAGTTGAATTTATTATCATGCTGTAATCCCAATAATTTAACACTGTCCACTTCTTCTGTCTTCTTGTCATCATATGTTAGATATATACTCGTGGGACACCCCTTACAAGTTCTGAACTGCATGTAGTGTGTTTTTTCAAAGTTTAGTGACAAAGATTTTGCTAGGAACCAGTGATTAATATCCACAAATATTTTATTGGCTGATCTTTCTAAGACTACAATTGATTTGCTATTTACTGCAATGTTTGTATCATCGGCAAACAAAACGAACTTGGCATGTGGTAATGTTACTGATGAATCGTCATTGATATACAGAAGAAAAAGTAAGGGCCCCAAAATGGAACCTTGTGGGGCCCCACATGTAATTAGTTCCCAGTTGGATGATGCCTGATAGCTTGATACATGTCTCTTTCCTAATAACACCCTTTGTTTCCGGCCAGAGATATAAGATTTGAACCATTTTGCAGCATTTCCTGTTACACTATACTATTCTAATTTACTTAAAAGTATATTGTGATTTACACAGTCAAATGCCTTTGACAGATCACAAAACATACCAGTTCCCTCCAGTTTTTTGTCTAATGAATTAAGCACATTTTCACTGTAAGTGTAGATAGCCTTCTCAATATCAGAACCTTTTAGAAATCCAAACTGTGGCTTTGACAGTATGTTATTTGAGATAAGATGGCTATAAAGCCGACTGTACATTACTTTTTCGAAAATTTTTGAGAATGCTGGCAACAGTGAAATTGGACAGAAATTTGATGCTATTTCTTTATCTCCCTTCTTAAACAGTGGCTTAACTTCAGCATATTTCAGCCATTCAGGAAATATTCCACTGATAAACGACTGGTTACACAGATAGCTTAATATGTTACTTAGCTCAGAATCACATTCTTTAATTAACTTTGTTGTTATTTCATCATACCCACTAGTTGTTTTTGATTTTAAAGATTTTATGATGGACATTATTTCTGTTGGGGTAGTGTGGGTCAAATTCATATTATGGAAGTTAGTTGAAATGTCTGGTCTGAGGTATTCCATAGCAGCATCTACCGAACCTGACAACCCCATCTTTTCAGTAACAGTTATAAAATGTTTGTTAAAAAGTTCTGCAACACTATACACATCTGTCACCAATGTATCATTTACTCTTAATGCTATTTGTTCCTTTTCATGTCTGGTTCTACCGGTCTCCTCCTTCACTATATCCCATATTGTCTTTGTTTTGATGTATGATATGACTATCCTTTCCTTGTAATATATTTGCTTTGACATCCGTATTACAGTCTTTAATATTTTGCAATATTTCTTATAATGTGCTATAACATCAACATTGGAAATGTTTCGGATTGACAGATACAGTTTTCTTTTTGTTTTACAAGACACTCCTATTCCTCGAGTAATCTATGGCTTCTTTTTGCTCTAACCTTGGTAAGTTTTGGGGGAAAGCAGTGTTCGAATAAGGTAAGCACTTTATTAGCAAAAGTGTTATATTTTTCATTCATGCCATGAGCACTGTAAATATCAGTCCAGTGAATGTCTCTGAGGAGTGTCCTAAAATAATCAATTTTTGGCTTACTGATTACCCTCTTGAGCTCAGATTTAACAGATTTTATATCCTGTTCAGTATTAACATTTAACAGAAGGAACTGCATGTCATGGTCTGAGAGGCCATTGACTATTGGTTTTGTAATATAATTTTGTTCATTGGAGTTTTCTATAAAGATATTATCAATGGCTGTTTGTGAGCAAGTGGCTGTCCTAGTGGGGATCTTTACAGTGGGAATTAAGTTGAATGATAGTGTTACTAACTCAAATAAGTTCTTATTGGGAGAGTCCTTAAGGAAATCTACATTGAAATCACCAGCAACCACTATTTCTTTGTTTTTGGTTGTTAAATGGGCCAGTACAGCTTCAAGGTGGTTTACAAACAGATTAAAGTTACCTGCAGCTGCTCAATATACAATTAATATTATGAAGGCTTTTTTGTGAAATTCTAATTCTGTTGCACATGCTTCCATATGCTGTTCTAGGCAAAATTTATGAATGTCTATGTTCTTAAATTTATGACAGTTCCTGATGAATGTGGCAACTCCTCCTTTCTCCATTTCTGATCTACAAAAGTGAGATGCTAACCTAAACCCTGTAACACTTAAAAGTTCTATACCAGTGGTCACATGATGTTCAGAGAGGCAGATTATGTTAACTGGGTTTGAAGACTCTGATTCATCTATGCAGATAGTTAATTCATTAATTTTATTTCTCAGTCCTCGAATATTTTGATGCAATAAAGATAGCTGACATTTCACATTGACTGAGTTAAAATTGGGTAGAGTTAAAATATATGCTGACTGTTGAAAATTCTTAGCCAATGGCTGTTTATGCTGATGTAATAAGCTGGAATTATGTTTTTTGATTTCTTTCTCAAACTGTAGGTTTGTCTCCATTCCAACCTCTCTTAAAATTTGCTTTCTTTCTGTCCTCCCTACCCTAAAAAAGGGTCTTTTCTGAATCCTATAACCACAGATATTTTAGCACTCATGGCAGTGCCTCCCCCCTTTAACTTTCCTGCTATTTCCCCAGCCAATTAACCCTGCCCCTTCCTGTTGAGGTGACGGCCATGCCTAGTATATTCCCACCTACTGAGAGAATCTACAGGAACCACACCAATGTGTGACCCTGCACCCGACATGAGCAGACGTTCCAGCTCCAAATTAGCTCTCCTGGCAGAAGAGTTCAAATGAGGTCGGTCATGGCGCCCAAGAACAGATACAAACTCAACACTAGTATGCTTCGATGCTGATGCAATCATCGCCAGGTCACACTGTACCCAGGATCCCTGTCAATACTGTTACCTGCCCCACGCACTATAATCACGGTGTCTTCCTTAGTGAAATCTTTGCAAAGAAATCCTAAATCCTCTGTCACCTGCTCCAGACCAGCACTAGGTTTAAAAAAATATTGGTGACCTGGTATTCGGATCCTAGTTCATCCTGCAGAAGTTGGCCGACACCTCTCCCATGGGAACTACCTAACAACAACACTTTCTTTCTCTTTATTGATTTCCCTACATTCTTACTTTTCAATTTGCTGCTGAAAATTTGTTGTGCCCTGTCTACACCTGCAACTGCTTGAGGATCACCAGCTTTTAACTGAAGCAACAGGTCAAATCTATTTTCTACATTCACCACGAAGCTGTCAGACAAAGTTCTTGGCCTGTTCCTCCTGCTGCCTGTTGCCATTTCCCACCTCTCTTTACCCTTCTCCCTCCTTAACCTGTCAAGAACTCCTCTGGCCTTGTCTAACTCAGCCTGAAGGGCGGCAATTTTCCCCTCCTGTTCTAGTATCTTCCTATCTCTACTACAAATCCTACAAAACCACTGATGAGTCTCATTTACTTCCCCTATTCCCACGCCACTACAGTCACCCACATGTGTGTGTGTGCATCGGCTCCCGATTTGTCTTCGCGTGTGTTTAGTTACTGTTTGGTATCGTTCAGTCTTCGTGCAAGTGTTTGTCAGGTTGTGTGTGCAGTTTGTGTGATTTTAATTCACAAGTTATTTTAAATATTGTCGGTGTACTGCCTCTGAGAGGTCGGTCGTCTCATCAGGCAACTTGTGACTGCGCTTCTGGGCCCCTTCAGTTACCATCCTGTGGAACTTGGGCCGGTCCTTTCCTGGTGCAGAGATGTCGTTTAGCCGGTGGGTGTGTTTCCTCTGCATGATTGGGTCCGAGCCAGTATTTCCACCGTCGTGTGTCTGGAAGTGAGTGGGAGACGCACCAGCAGGGCAGTCGCGACGGAGCAGCAGTCGCGGACGGACCAGCAAGTAGTCTGTCGGTTGGTGCGGAATGGGGAGGATCTCCGTGCGGTGCAGTCTGCTGGGTCCGCTGCCGGTCCCTGCGCAGTGTCGTACCGTGTGTGGAGCTGTCCGATCGCTACGAGCTTCGTGACTCACCGACCCAGGACGTCAAGTTCGCATGAATGGGATGGTGGCAAGCAAGTCGTTTTGTCGGTCAGTCCGTGGCTGTCCCTTGGTTGGGTTCCGACGGATCAGGTGTAGTTGGGCTCACCACCTGTCTCGCCTAAGTGAACGAGGACAGACCGACTTCCCTAGAGGCTTCTGAGTGCCACCGGTGTTTAATTGTCTGTTTTCAGCTACTTGAAATTTAAGGCTTGTGGTTATTATTCTTTTTTCTTAAAATTTTGCAAAATTAATTCCTAAATTTATCTTTCGAGCTTAAACATTGCAGCCTTCTTCTGCCTTTAAAAGATTATGGATATGTTTTAAAATTTTGAAACTCAGTTGTGGCCTTCAGCAATAGGTATTGCACCCTCCATGTGTTTGTTCTATCTGCTTTGCCTTAAGGCTTTCCGCTTAGCTGTGATAGATTTTTTATTTACTTTGTTACTATTTTAATTGGTTTTTTATTTTGTTGATTTTTAAGATTTCTCGTTTGGAGGCCTTCAGCCATGAAGGAGTTGCATTCGGTATCCTGCTACGTCCTGCTTTCGTTGTAAAAGTGTTATTAAATTACAATAAATTACAATTAGGAGGTGAAACTGACCCCACCCTTATTTGGCCCTTTCCACAATCTTATTACCTGTTCTGCCCAGCGGGTTTAGGGGGCGTATCACAACACTTGCCCGCAGCAGATCCAATGGAATGTGTGAAACGTATTCCTGTATTATCAGGTAGAGGCAGAACATGTCCCTCGTAAATCCATTCTTTCAGATATCCCAAGAGCCAAAAGTCACATGGAATCAGATCAGGAGATGTTGAAAGGTATGGATCTGAAACACGTCTGGAGATAACATGTCCGTCGAAGCCTGCATTTATCAGATATTTCACTGGGCGAGCGACTTGAAGTCTTGCCCCTTCTTGCATGAAAACAGTTGGTTCCAAACACTTACAATCTTCCAGTGCAGCAATCACATGTTGTACAAGGAGATCTCGGTGACATGCAGACGTCACGCTACACCTGACAGGCCCTCTGGGTGTAGTCTCTTCAGAGAAGAACGGACCATGAATAGAGGTGCTTGCGAATCCACACCACACAGTCCACATACGGCGAGTACAATGGCTCCTCGTGCGCAAACAGCGTCTAACATTACCCAAAATTCGGCAGTTCTGTGTGTTCGCTGCACCCTGAAGTTTAATATGACCCTCGTCACTCCCTGCCTAATTAGTCACATGTCCCATATATCATTTGAGCGATCCTTTTATCGAAATGCCAACGGTCTTGCCGCAGTGGTAGCACCAGCTCGCGTCGTATCGTCGAAGTTAAGCGCTTTTGGGGTTGGCTGTGTCTTGGATGGGTCACCACCTGGGTGTACCGAGCGCTTTTGGCAAGATGGGTGCAATCAGCCCTTGTGAGGCCAATTGAGGAGCTACTTCATTGAGAAGTACTGGATCTGTCTCGAAAATTAACAACAACCGAGAGAGCGGTGTTCCGACCACATGCCCCTCCATACCCATATCCAATCACACAGTCTGCGAGACTGCTGTTTGAGATTATAGGCACACCAGTCACCTTGCAATACTTTGAGGTTATCACGGTTTCTCAGAATGTCATGATACCGCTTAAATGATTGAATTTCTTCATTATCTCTATAATTTTTTCATATTTACGAAAACCCCATGGGGAGTCATATAGCTATGAGATGGCGGTTGCTCTGTATCACAGGACTTCACGAAGTCTGTTCGGAGGGAGTTTTTATCGACATGATGAGAGACGAATGTCTTTACGGAATATGTATGTATGATTACCAAACACTTTATCATGTCATTGATATCATGAAACAAAACATTACAAAATGTTTTTTTTATTGGCTAACAGTTTCGAAGTAGAAATTCGTGACTGAAATAGGTTTTCTCCAGGAGAAATGACTTTAAATTCGATTTAATAACTTGCTTCACCATCTGTCGGACGGTTTGTCATTGGACAAATAATAAAAAATTTTTATTTCCGCATATTGAACTCCTCCTTGAGTCACTGACAGCTTTAACAATGGGGAATAAAAGCCGTTTCTCCCTTCAGTGTTGTAGATATGTATATCACTGACTTTCTCGAATTGTGCTTGATTATTTGTCACGAATTTCGCTAGTTAAGATGCGTATTGTGACGTAGCAGTTAAAATGTCTAGCTCCTTGAAGAGGTAATTACATGACGTCGATGGGTGCACACCACATACTATTCTTACTGCTTGATTTTATGCAGTCATTTCTTTCTTTCCACGTGTTGAGTAATGGCACAAAATTATTCCGTACGATATTCTCGGCTGCAATTATGCAGAATATGTCAGGAGTTTGAGACGTATGTTTCCAAGATCAGCGGTTGTACGAAGAGCAGAAGTAGCCGAACTTAATTGTTTGAGAAGCTCTGTAATACTCTGTGTCCAGTTCAAGTTTTCATCAATATTTACACCCAAAAAGCAGGAGCATTCTGCCCCACTTACGACTCTTGCTCATGTGCTACATCGATCGCTGGTATGACTCTATTTGTTGTGCAGAACTGAATGTAGTCTGTTTTTAAATATTCAGGCAGAGTCAAATTCCACAGAACCGATTGATAATTCTTTAGAAAATGTCGTTTACTAACTCTTCTGATGCATTGCCTAATGGAATTTATTATAACACTAGCGTCGCCTGCAAAAGGCACATGTTTTACTTATTCAGTGCTAAGTGGAAGGTCATTCACTAAACAACCAATATCAGTGGACCCAAAATTGGACCCTGTGGGACTCCCTTTGTGATTTCACCCCAGTCAGCAAAATGTTCTATCTTTCCGACATTGCCTGAATTATTCAGCACGGCCTTTTGCATTCTGTTTGTCAAGTATGATTCATTTCAGTAGGCGATACTCTCTCAGTACAGTAGTGTAATTACTGCCGTTCACATAAAACAGTTCCAATAACAGAGCACAGTCTCTCATCTCAAGAGCCGCTGAATGATTCCAAATTTTTTTCTGAGTTAGTTGCTAATATTACTTCTGCATTTCCATATTTTAGTGTTTCTTACATTACACCAAATGCATACAGTCCATTCATAAGAGCCCCTGTCATTCTCTTTCGCTTCCACAGGGGTAGCAAGGTCATCATGGGCACTACATCACTAATATCTTTTGTCTCGATTACTTATTTTAGTTATGATCGATTATTTTATTTCCTTCATTATTTCTTCAGTTTCCTCTAGAAAATAGACAGCATCCTTACTGCATACCTATTTTAAAACGAGCATATTTCTATTAGTCTTCCATCATCGTCTCCTCTTGATTCTAATGCACAATTCATAAAATTCGCCTTTCTCTTTAAAGCACATATATTATTCTGAGGGTTTGCGTCATCGCGCACAATTTTAAATTGTCGGGCGCGTTTCCTAGTTTTAAAAATCTTGCAAAAATGCCTTGATTTTTGATACGTCCTTCTTCCACCATCAAACATAACGTAACTGGCTTTCCTTTTCAGTCCAAATTGACCATTATCTAACGATCTTCAGCTTTCTTATCGATCCTTATGTACATTATTTTAGGCAGCAACTTGCAACCATTAGCTGTCATGATGACTGTGGGATGATTCTGTTAGTTATCTGCCCCGATATCTACGTGACTGTGTGGATGGCATTATTCAACAGTCATGAGGTACACTTCTAGACTCATTCATTCTGGACACTAGTTTGCCTATTCAACTGGTTACTATCTTCCACAATTATTATGGATACTTCAGTGCTGTACTGTTTATCGTAGGTCTTCCATAGCTATGTCACGCCTGTACGCTCTACGCCCCGCATTCCACATTCGTTTCTTCTTCTTATAAGTGGACACTTCCTCTCCGTCGTAAAGGTCTTAAGCACACTGTTTCCACATACCTCCTCTTCCCTTTGCCATTTACATTGGAAGTAGTTTGCATTTTTGAAGCTGTTATCTTTGCTTTTAAACCTTCTGAAAATGATTTTGACTTTCCTGTACGCTGAATTTGTTAGTCCGTTGACCAATTATTTTCGATATCTTCGCGTTTTTCGCTTGTCTTTCAGATTCATTTTTTTTCTGTTCCTGAATATTTGTGTATTAACCATCTTCCGTCTATCAGATGCAGCAGTTTTTCTTTTCTACACAATATCCTTGCAGATACCTTCCGTGTTTCTATATTTGTCTGTCGAGGTAGTGTGTATATCCTACTTGCAGATATCCATTCTGCATGGACTAATATACTAGCTATGATCGAATACTCATTATCATTCCACAGTGCACGATGAGACTACTACATTGAAGATTGATCCTTCCTAATGATTGTCTTAAATTTCCACCTACTCTTCTTCATTACTGAATTATGATCCGAATCAATATCTGCTTCTGGCCACTGTTTGGAATTCATCACCTTATCTCAGAATCTCTTTATCACCACGTGTATTCCATGTCTCTCCTGCCGTTTTCCTAGTTATGCTCATCCTTTTGCGACCTGTGAATAGTGTTTTTGCTGTTACCAGTTGAAATTTGCTGTAGAAGTGAAGGTGTCATTTTCTTTCATATTTGTATTGATGTACTAGTATTTTCACACATGTATTTTCTGCATTCCTTCCTCAGTTTTATTAAACCATGTTTCATCTTCATCGATATGTATACCTGAAAAATAACAGTTGATGTTGGTGTAGTTTTCGTTCTGACGTAGAGAAACTTATACTGAACTGTTGAATTTAACTCACTCATTTCCCTAACGTTGCATTCATAACTAATCCTAAACCTTTATACCATTAAACGGTTCTATGTTTGCCAGAAAAAATGTAATGATCGTCTTTCCCTTTCACATTTGCAGATCCCTACCACATCTTGTATTAGAACTTTTTATTTCTCTTTTTGTGTTTTATAGTTTAATTTTAAAGTGCACATTAGATTCCACTAGTGTTTGGACGAGAGAGTTTCTGTGTTACAATAGTTGATACGACAAGGCGTATATCTATAATTCAGTTAACTGATTCAAGTACACCCCACACGTCTTAAAAAAAGAACTAAGCAGCCCAGAGTTCCTCGCTGAAATGCTTAACACTACCATCCCTGGTAGTTTCCAGATCCCCATGTAACACTTACGTTATAGAGATTTTAATATTAAACCGAAAGTCTGATGTCTTTCCATACAGAAATTGTAGGCAGATGATTTGTGTTTCTCTCACGTCTGTATTACTAAACAAAACTTCAGGAATTTATTAAGCGAGTAATTAATGATTGCATGCTATGGACTATCCTACGAATTAGTTTTTGATTATTGTGTTTACTGACATATTAATTTTCTTGGTTTTCCTGTGAATCTTGTGAGACTGAGCTAAATAACAATCCTGATGAGAATTTGTGTAGCGAGCAGAAATACAACAAAACCATGAAACCAAGGCACTGATATGATTATATGCTTCGCTGATATTTATATGTTTTAAATTTTTTGTGACATACTTTAAAGTCCTTTTGACGTGAGTTTCATGAGGATTTTTTCTTGGTTCGAATTACATGACAATATTGTTAGCTGTTATTGACTTTCGGTTATTTATTTTTAAAGAAGAAAGCATCAGGTCTACCAAGAGCTTAAATTAAAAATATAAAACCCTTTATGAATCTTTGTGGACTGTTATAGCTCTTAATTTTAGTTCTTGAAAAACACAATCCAAGATTTGATTTATAAACAGACTGTCACTGAGATTCCTTCTGTGTAATTCAGGAACCAAAATAAAATAGTTCAGAAACTTAAGAAGTTATAACATAAAGCAATACAGTAATTCAGTACTCAGTACTCCCAGCTCAGTGTAATATTTATGGAAACAGACAAATGTAGCAGATTATTAAAATTACATGTAACATATATAGTGGGTGGACAAGAACATAGAAACACCAAAAACACAACACAGCACGATACTGAGTGCGGTGGAGGAAACCAGTTGACGTTCAAACCAGCTTCCAGCCGTTTTGGAAATGACTAGTACAGGACTTATATTGTGTTCAAGGGAATCTTACACCAATCTTCCTGCAAAACATCTGCCAGTTAAGGGAACGATGATGGAAGTGGACAGCGATCAAACACTCTCCTCCACAAATCAGACCACAAAGGATCAATAAAATCGAAATGTGGCGACTGTGCTGGCCAGCGTAGAGACGAAAATTCACCCTCGTGTTCACAAAACCAGTCCAGGACGTTGCGAGGTATGTGAGCCTGGAACACACCATCGTCATTTGGGAGTAAACGCAGTACGAGGGTGTGGAGCTGTTCGGCCAAAATGGCCACATAATCCTGCGATAACCCACTCACAACTTTACAGAACACTGTTCTGACACCTGAAACGCAATGAGGACATGGCACAGGTGCCGTTCCTAGTCAAATACAACAGCGCAACCTGCAGGCTTGGCTAGAATACGAATTTATGTTGAAGCATCCATTATTCCCCGGTTTCTCTGTATTTTTGCCCAACCCTTCTATTAGGTATATGTAAGTACATAGTAAAAGTGACGTGTAAAATAACGTATGGAAATATATTTTAACCCGACAAAAACGTAAGAGGTACATTTTTGCAGGATGTAAGTTTTATGTGGCCCCAAGAGCTTCTAATGAAACAGATCATATTTGGCCCTTGTTTCGAACGAAACGATCATCAGCAGACAACGTAAACTATCTACACAACCTGTATAGTATTAGCGTTACTGGGCTGTCAGTAGTACAAATAAAACATTATGTCATTATGCACAATTATCATCATGGATAAAATGTGTTTGTGCTCGTGAATAATCTTAGAACACTGTCCATTTCTCTCTTGTCTGTTGGTATGTGAAGTGCACCCCGAGTATGAATGTAGTCTGCTACAAGAATTTTATCCTGGGTAATGAACTTTTCGATGCAAACTGGAAACAAATAATATGTACTTCAACAACAGCTCTAAGTGTTGCACAAAAATGCCTTTCCTTAAATATTTATAAGCACCTCCCCAGGAGATCACGAATGTAAAATTAGAGAGATTAGAGCGCGCACGGAGGCTTTCAGACAGTCGTTCTTCCCGCGAACCATACGCGACTGGAACAGGAAAGGGAGGTAATAACAGTGGCACGTAAAGTGCCCTCCGCCACACACCGTTAGGTGGCTTGCGGAGTATCAATGTAGATGTAGATGTAGAATGTTTTAGAAGAGGCACACACACAGCGAAGATTTAGTAACGAGTTATTATCTTTATAAATCAGAAATTTTATCTCATACGCTGAAGGTAAGTATTATTGTTATATAACTAAGTACGGGACTAGATTTCTCACTGAGGTGTGATATCTACATCTACATCTATACTCCGCGAGCGACCTTACGGTGTGTGGCGGAGGGTACTTATTGTACCACTATCTGATCCCCCCTTCCCTGTTCCATTCACGAATTGTGCGTGGGAAGAACGACTGCTTGTAAGTCTCCGTATTTGCTCTAATTTCTCGGATCTTTTCGTTGTGATCATTACGCGAGATATATGTGGGCGGTAGTAATATGTTGCCCATCTCTTCCCGGAATGTGCTCTCTCGTAATTTCGATAATAAACCTCTCCGCATTGCGTAACGCCTTTCTTGAAGTGTCCGCCACTGGAGCTTGTTCAGCATCTCCGTAACGCTCTCGCGCTGACTAAATGTCCCCATGACGAATCGCGCTGCTTTTCGCTGGATCATGTCTATCTCTTCTATTAATCCAACCTGGTAAGGGTCCCATACTGATGAGCAATACTCAAGAATCGGACGAACAAGCGTTTTGTAAGCTACTTCTTTCGTCGATGAGTCACATTTTCTTAGAACTCTTCCTATGAATCTCAACCTGGCGCCTGCTTTTCCCACTATTTGTTTTATGTGATCATTCCACTTCAGATCGCTCCGGATAGTAACTCCTAAGTATTTTACGGTCGTTACCGCTTCCAATGATTTACCACCTATGGCATAATCGTACTGGAATGGATTTCTGCCCCTATGTATGCGCATTATATTACATTTATCTACGTTTAGGGAAAGCTGCCAGCTGTCGCACCATGCATTAATCCTCTGCAGGTCCTCCTGGAGTACGTACGAGTCTTCTGATGTTGCTACTTTCTTGTAGACAACCGTGTCATCTGCAAATAGCCTCACGGAGCTACCGATGTTGTCAACTAAGTCATTTATGTATATTGTAAACAATAAAGGTCCTATCACGCTTCCCTGCGGTACTCCCGAAATTACCTCTACATCTGCAGATTTTGAACCGTTAAGAATGACATGTTGTGTTCTTTCTTCTAGGAAATCCTGAATCCAATCACAAACCTGGTCCGATATTCCGTAAGCTCGTATTTTTTTCACTAAACGTAAGTGCGGAACCGTATCAAATGCCTTCCTGAAGTCCAGGAATACGGCATCAATCTGCTCGCCAGTGTCTACGGCACTGTGAATTTCTTGGGCAAATAGGGCGAGCTGAGTTTCACATGATCTCTGTTTGCGGAATCCATGTTGGTTATGATGAAGGAGATTTGTATTATCTAAGAACGTCATAATACGAGAACACAAAACATGTTCCATTATTCTACAACAGATTGACGTAAGCGAAATAGGCCTATAATTATTCGCATCTGATTTATGACCCTTCTTGAAAATGGGAACGACCTGCGCTTTCTTCCAGTCGCTAGGTACTTTACGTTCTTCCAGCGATCTACGATAAATTGCTGATAGAAAGGGGGCAAGTTCTTTAGCATAATAACTGTAGAATCTTAAGGGTATCTCGTCTGGTCCGGATGCTTTTCCGCTACTAAGTGATAGCAGTTGTTTTTCAATTCCGATATCGTTTATTTCAATATTTTCCATTTTGGCGTCCGTGCGACGGCTGAAGTCAGGGACCGTGTTACGATTTTCCGCAGTGAAACAGTTTCGGAACACTGAATTCAGTATTTCTGCCTTTCTTCGGTCGTCCTCTGTTTCGGTGCCATCGTGGTCAACGAGATATTGTAATCATGATGCGACTTAGGCAGATTCCAAACGTAATTGAGTACAATAGCTATTCAATATCGTTATCACTCAGACGTAAAATGCGCTGTTCATTATTACGAACCACTCTATGTATATGTCTCCACCGAGTGAATTGATTGATGTGCACCAGAAAGCTTTTAAGTTAATGTCAACAGTACTCATACTCAATCAACTCGTGCCTGTGGTTTTACTTTTCACACGATCATTATCCAAGTCCACTGTTCCATCCTTTCGTTTTCCCGTATAGTCTAGCAGTACCCATCAGGTGTCCCCCTATTGTCCACTGGGCAACCCTCTTTCTTTAAAATAATTTTGCGTGATAAATGCGTATCTGCTACCGGCCAAAAACGATAATAAACCGTCATTGTGGAATTACCGATTCGGACACATGCGGAACAACGTACTCGCTCTTAATATTCAGTAAAAAGGAAACGAACAGAAGATTGTCATAGGTCAAGTGAAACTATAATTTGACTTGATTGTTATGTAAAACGTGTAAAGAAAGACGATAGAAGTGTCCCAGATCATTGAAGAATTGCAAGTGATCATAGTCCCTTATGCTTGAAAGTAAAAGTAGATATAAAATTGAAGAGCCTCGTAAAGTAGGAAAACGGACATCTAGAAAATCAGAACTTATTTAACAGCCGAAAGGTATATAATATAAGTTGAAGAAGAAGGCTTGTACATTAAAAAATGAAGTTCACGCAGTTTGTTTTGGGAGTGTTTTTTATTGGTTTCTGACGTACTTTACTCCTCTGTCTAACAGAATGCGATGGTGAAGTGGCAACAGAATGGAGTGGCCCTCTTAAGGACGCTGGTTCAAATTGCTTCCAGTAATTCAGATTTAGGTTTCCCGAGGTCGCTCTAAAAAAACCACTAATCGCAAATGCAGCGATGACTTCCTAAACAAGGACACGTACGACTTCTTTTCAATCCCTACCTGATCTGTGATTGTGCCCCGTCTGTAATGACTTTATCGTTATTCATCAATCTAACTTTTCGGTTAATATTTCTTCTTTTATTTAAAAATCGCTTCAGTGAAGAGTTGTGTACATATTTTGTTAGTCCTCATTCTCGTAAGTTTTCTTATCACATGCTTCTATTGCTGTCCATGTAAAACCCTTTTGCAGTATATCTGTCATTCATCATCCACAGTTATCTCCTTTACCAGAAGATTTACACTTCTAAGACTACGTTCCTGTTTCCGTATGTCAATACGGTTGATATGACGTCCTTCCACTCTTTGTCCATTCATTTGTATACGTTCGTTTCCTTCGAGAAATTATCATTCTGTATATTCTACAGTTCGTACTCATTACTGTGTTGATAGCTGTCAGCAGATTTTTCTGTTTTCATGGTGTAATTACACTGAGGCGTCAAAGAAACTGGTATTGCCATACGTATTTAAATACAGAGATATATAAACGGGCAGAATACGGCGCCATGGTCGGCAGCGCCCATGTAAGACAACAAGTGTCTGGCGCAGTTGTTCGATCGGTTATTCTTGCTACAATGGCAGCTTATCGAGATTTAAGTGAGTTTGACGTGATGTTGTAGTCGGCGCGCGAGCGATGAGACACAGCATCTCCGAGGTAGCGATGAAGTACGACCATTTCATGAGTGTACCGTGAATATCAGGCATCCGCTGAAATGTCAAATCTGCGACATCTCTGCGGCCGGTTCAATATACTGCAAAAATGGGACCAACGACGACTTTGGAGAATCGTACAACGTGCCACAAATTGCTGCATATTTCAATGCTGGGCCATCAGTAAGTGTCAGCGTGCAAACCACTGAACGAAACATCATCGATATGGGCTTTCGAAGCCGAAGGCCCACTGGTATATTCTTGATGACTGTACGACATAAGGTTTTACCCTCACCTGGGCCCGTCAACACCGACATTAGACTGTTGATGACTGGAAATATTTTGCCTGGTCGGACGAGTCTCGTTCCAAACTGCAACGAGCGGATGAATGTGTACGGTTATGGAGACAACCCCATCAATCCATGTCAGCAGGGCACAGTTCAAGTTGGTGGTAGGTCCGTAATGGTGTGGGGCGTGTGCAGTTGGAGTGATATGGGACCCCTGATACGTCTATATACCACTCTGACAGGTGACACGTACGTAAGCATCCTGTCTTATCACTTGCATCCATTCATGTCCACTATGCACTCCGACGGACTTGGGCAGTTCCAGCAGGATAAAACGACAAGCCGTACGTGCAGTATTGCTACAGAGTGGAACCCGAAACACTCTTCTGAGTTGAAACAGTTCCGTTGGCCACCAGACTTCCCAGACATGAAAACTATTCAGCATATCCGAGATGTCTTGCAACATGCTTTTCAGAGGAGATCTCCACCCTCTCGTACCCTTACGGATTTATGGACAGCCCTGCAGGATTCATGGTGTCAATTCCATACAGCACCACGTCAGGCGTTAGTCGACTCCATGCGACGTGGTGTTGCTGCACTTCTGCGTGGGGCCCTTCACAATATTAGGCAGGTGTAGGAGTTTCTTTGGCACTTCAGTGTATTTATAGTTCTCGTTCCCGTAACAGCCATTCGTGATGGTGTAAGTTTCCAGTTTATAAAAATATAGGTTTGTTATTTTTAAACAAATAAAAGCAGTGAAGGATCAAACTTGCTGATCACTATCTATTATAAAACACATCGGTGTCCCCAAGAATAAGCCGATGGCAGTGTTTTATTTTTTAACTGTAGTTTGTCAAGGAACTACTGACATTCCACTCCTGTATCATTTTGTGATAAGTGTGTATAATGTATAATCAGTCGATCTTATATTATTAATTTCATTGAAGGATTCAGTGTATATTTTTCGTCCTATGTGTAAGACTGAAACCGCTCTTTTGACAGGCCTAATGATTTGTGTTGCCTCAGTTATGTGTTACGATAGTTCGTTCCGTGGTAGATTACGTTTCTCTTAAATGTCATATAAAAAGAGTCACACCGTAATAAAATCGAATGTGTTTCGGAGAAGAGTTTCCTAGTCGGAGCGCAGAAACTCGCCGTGAAACACCTTGCAGGGTCGTGGCGTCAGCAGGGCGCCCCTGCAGACGCTCCGTACTGCAGCCCGCGTCACAGGTGGGGGTCGGTGCTGACGTGTTGGCACGTGGTGTCTCGTGGCACTGGTCGCCCCTTGAATATTCATGGCCACCTGCGCCCTGCACCACTCCAGCGCCAAATTACGTCTTCTCCCTTCAGAAGCAACTCGTCCTCCACGAACGGAGAAGCAATGCGCTCGTCGCCTGCTAATGGAGTACCACTAGTCGCTAATGAGTTCTAACAGGCGACCGCAGAACAGCTGGTGGACGTAAAACGTAATTCTGTAATGGAACAACGCGTATGAGATTCAGATCCTTACACATGATAGACAAAAATCAATACGGTTAATTTTTTTCGCCCGGTAACTAAGTACTGTAGATGAGAAGCGGGCAGTTGAATCTGGAAGCGACAATCTGTTCGTTATATTGTGGAATAATAACCTATGGATTTATTGATTGATACCTATGTTTACTGTCAAAGGTATTAGAAGGAGGTGCTAGAAAGTCGTGCCTCCGAATGTCTTTATGGGGGAAGTCTCACAGCTTTTTAAATGGAACAAATGTTATAAACAATCTACAATTTTATTCTTCATGTCTCCTTATTTATTTCTAAGCAGTCACCCTGGCGACGAAAAAACTTCTCCCGACGAGAGACCAGTTGGTTCATAATGTAGTTGGAGAATATTTGATTTTGTTGACAGAGCCACAACCTCACCTCTGCTTGTTGTGCCGCTTCATCATACGAAAGTGAAGGCATCGAAGGTGTCCAAAACTTGGAAACAGATGAAAATCAGATGGAGCCAGTTGCGACTGTATGGAGGATGATCGATGACGACAAACCCAACGCATCGCACTGTTGCAGATGTCGCAGCGCTCGTGTTTGTGGTCTGGCTCTGTCGTACCGAAGGAGAGGCTGCTGCGCTCCGTGTGCGGGTAAACTTCCCGAAATCGAAACTCGCTTACAGCACGCTGCTTCTCGCGCCCCGAAATAGTCACGTCACACACCGTCATGTTACACGCTACATTTCGGAGCCCTCTAGTGACAGCGGGTTGCAAATACGTAGACACGGAGAGTAAAAATGTAGACTGTTAACAGCTTTTCTGTTATTTAAAAAGCTTTAATAGTTTTCACGTAGCAAATTCGGTGGCATTGTGTTTTAACACGCCCTCGTATTATATCACAGTTCTTTTCAGTCAATGTTATGATGATGAGGATGATATAGCTCTGCCTGACTTGTTATTGTTGGTTAGCTACGCGACGCATTGCAAGCGATAAACTTGCCGAAACCACCCTCTAATTGTCCTGCAGAATCAACTTTTAGCAGCCTGGGACGGAACACAAGGGAATCCTCGTACCTCCATTTTGTCACATTATTGCGAAACCGAGGAGCCAATGTGTTTCATTTTCATTTTTGGACCTCAAAACAATGAGATTACCAATTAACAAACTTCCTGACATATTATTAACAATATTATTACTATTATTAGCATTAGTAGTAGTAGCTGTAGTAGTTTTCTATTATTGCTGTTGTAAGAAACCTGTAAATGAGTTACTCTTGCCTCAAAACATTCTGATTTGAGATATCATCAACTGCAGGAACAGTAGTTTCCAAATCTCCAACATCATCATTAAAATCTTCACATGATTTAAAGCCTTGAGAAATAACAATATTAATGTCTCCATCGTCATGAGATGATATCTCACTTAATTTCTGTTCTTCATGCAAAATTGCTTGTAATTCAGTACTACACAAATGTTTTCTAGTCATACTGTAGTTCTACCAAACGCTGAGACGATACACTAACAACATCTGGGGGAATACGCAACAACAGATGAGGCGAGAAACCTTAAAAAGGGTGAAAAAGTAAATGCAATATGCTATTTTCATTGTTGCAAGTCCTCCGTGTTGCAGCTGTTTAATGTAACAGTCTTCGTTCTATTTTCATAATGTTACAGCTAGGTCACACCTGCATCTACATCTACATGGATACTCTGCAAATCACACTAACGTGCCTCCCAGAGGGTTCGTCGAACAACCTTCACCGTAATCCTCTGTTATTCCAATCTCGAAAAACGCGCGGGAACACCTATATCTTTCCGTGAGAGCTTTGATTTCCCTTATTTTATTACGATGAGTGTTTCTCCTTATGTAGGTCTGCGTCAGCAAAATATTTTCTCCTTCGGAGGACAAAGTTGGTTGATTGAAATCTCGTGAGAAGATTCTGCCGCAACGAAAAACGCCTTTGTTTTAATGATGTCCATCACAACTACTGTATCACGTCAGTGACACTCTCTAACCTATTTCGCGGTAACACAAAACGTGCTGCTCTTCTTTGAACTTTCTCGATGTACTCCGTTAATGTTGTCTGCCAGCATTCTCAAAAATTTTTGAAAAAATAATGTACAGGCAGATTCTTAACCGTCTGACCACAAATAACATATTATCAAGAACACAGTTTGGATTTCTGAAGGGTTCTGATATCGAGAAGGGTATTTACACCTACACTGAAAATCTACTTCATTCATTAAATAACAAATTACAAGCGGCAGGTATTTTCTGTGATTTGTCAAAGGCATTTGATTGTGTGAACCACACCATCCTTTTAAATAAATTAGAATTCTATATCATGGGCAGTGCTGCAAAATCGTTCAAGTCATACCTCGCTAACGGGAAACAAAGAGTGTCAGTGCAAGGGAATAGTAAATTAAGTCATCAGTCATCATCAGAATGGGACGAAATTACATGTGGTGTCCCACAAGGATCCATCTTAGGGCCATTACTTTTTCTTGTGTACATTAATGATCTCTCATCAGTTACACTGCCAGAAGCAGAGTTCGTTTTGTTTGCAGATGACACAAGTATTGCAATAAATAGTATGTCAAGTGTAGTTCTAGAAAGATCTGCTAATAATATTTTCATGGATATTAATAAATGGTTTAAAGCCAACTCACTGACATTAAACTTTGAATAGACTCACTATATGCAATTCAGAACCTGTAAGAGGTTTCCACCCAGCATATACATAAAATACGAAGAAGAGGAGATAGAAGAGGTTGACAGTCTTAAATTCCTGGGATAACAACTTGATAATAAATTCAGTTGGGAAGAGCACACTACAGAAGTGCAGAAACGCCTTAACAAATCTGTATTTGCAATTCGAGTGTTAGCAGACATAGGCGACATAAAATGAAAAAGCTTGCATACTTTGCCTACTTTCATTCCATAATGTCATATGGTATAATATTTTGGGGTAACTCTTCAAGTCAAACGAAAGTTTTCAGAGTCCAAAAGCGTGTAATACGTATAATTTGTGGAGAAAATTCACGGACGTCCTGTAGAAACCTCTTCAAAGAACTGGGTATACTAACTACTGCCTCTCAGTGTATTTACTCCTAAATGAAATTTTTCCTAAATAATATATCTCTTTTTCCAACAAACAGCTCAGTTCATACATACGATACCACTAACAAAAATGATCTGGACAAGGACTTAAAAGCACTTACTTTAGTTCAAAAAGGGGTCCACTACTCAGGAACACTCATCTTCAATAATTTGCCAGCACACATAAAAAATTTAGTTACAAATAAAGATCAGTTTAAAAGGAGTCTGAAAGACTTACTAGTGGCCAGCTCCTTCTATTCCATTGACGAATTTTTAAATAGAAACAAATGATGTTTTGTATACACTCATACCATTAGTATTATTATTTCAGCTTTAAAAAAATGACATGTTCCATATCCACGAGGATCCCCTCAGCACGGATCTATGGAACGAAAAACTAATCTAATCTAATCTAAAGTGAGAATCTCAGACCGCGCAGCAGTACTCCAAAAGCGGACGGACAAGCGTCGTGCAGGCAGTCTTTTTACTAGATCTGTTGCGTTTTCTAAGTGTTCCAACAACAAAACAGAGTCTTTGGTTTCCTTCTCCACATTATTTTCTTTGTGTTCTTTCCAATTTACTAGGTGACAATTATTGAACTGTATGAAAAAGAGACATAGTTTGTAACTGTCGCGCCCACACACTTTATAAGACATGTAAACGTCACTACAGATATTCGGGTTTAGGTTATGACATGTTCGATATGCATGGTTTCATTGGCGATGATGTGACGCAGACGAATAGCTTAATTCCGCATGACCCGCTGAAGTGTCAGAACATGGATGCTGTCGGTGGCCTCCTGAAAGGCTGTTTTCAGCTCAGCAATGGTGTTGGGATTATTTCTGTATCTTTTGTCTTTAATATAGCCCCACAAGAAGGAGTTGCATGTGCTCAGATCCGGAGTATTGGCCAATAGAGGCCTACGCCAATGGCCTCTGGGTACCCCAGAGCCAGAATGCGGTCCCTAAAGCGCTCCTTCAGAACATCAAACATTCTTCTGCTTCCACATCATGTCGAAACCAGGATCATTTCGGATAATGGGGATGATATCATCTTCCAAAGTCTGCACGTACCGTTCGGTAGTCATCGTGTCACCAAGGAACATCGTACCGATTATTCCCTGACTGAACACTGCACACCCTACAGTCACCCGTTGAGGGTGAAGAGGCTTCTCGATCGCGAAATGTTGATTCTCAATCCCCAAAATGCGCCTCTTTTTCTTACTGACCAACCAAATTAATGAGGGCTTCGTCACTAAACCGAATCATACTAATTCCCATCGTCCACCGCTGCCCATCTTGCCGTTTTAACGTCCTAACGCAAACGGCTCAGAAGTTATGACGATTTTATTTGATACAGTTCAGTAATTGTCACTCAGTAAGTTGTTCGTAATTCTAATTCCTAAATATTTAGTTCAAATTACGGCCTTTACATTTGACAAATTTACTGTGTACCCGAAGTTTACCTTTTAGCGTTAATGTGGATGACCTCACACTTTCCAGTGTTTAGGGTCAGGTGCAAATTCTTACAGCATATAGCTATTCCTTTCTGAATCGTTTTGCAATTTATTTTGGTCTTCTGATGGATTTACTAAACGGTAAACGACAGCATCTTATGGTAGTAACCTAAGACGGTTGCTCATATTGTCTCCGAAATCGTTTATATAGATATTGGACAACAGAGGGCCTGTAGTATTACCTTGTAGAACGCCTGGAATCACTTGTGTTTTACTCCATAAGTTTCCGTCAGTTATTACGAATTGTGACCACTCTGACAGGAAATCACGAATCCAGTCATATAACTGAGACGATATTGCATACGTACGCAATTTCACTCCAGGCCGCTAGTGCTGTACAGTGTCAAAAGCTTTCAGGAAACCTGGAAATGCGGAATCAATTTGAAATGCCATATCAATTGCAACCAACACTTTGTGAGAGTGAAGAACTATTTGTGTTTCACAAGCACGATGTTTTATAAATCTGTGTTGACTGTGTGTCAATAGACCTTTCTCTTCGAGGTAAAGCATAATATTTGAACACAATATGTGTTCCAGAATCCTACTGCAAATTGACGTTAATGATATGGGCCTATACTTTAGCGAATTACACCTACTAACTTTCTTGAAAACTGTTGTGACCTGTGGAACTTTCCAGTCTTTGTGCACGGATCTTTCGTCTAGCGAGAGGTTGTATATGATTATTAAGTATGGAGCTTCTGTATCAGCATACCCTCAAACTGACCTATTCATGTGCAGTCTGGTGCGAAAGTCTTGCTTTTATTAAGTGATTTAAGTTGCTTCACTACTCCGAGTATGTTGTTGTTGTGGTGTTCAGTCCTGAGCCTGGTTTGATGCAGCTCTCCATGCTACTCTATCCTGTGCAAGCTTCTTCATCTCCCAGTACCTACTGCAACCTACATCCTTCCGAATCTGCTTGGTGTATACATCTCTTGGTCTCCCTCTACGATTTTTACCCTCCACGCTGCCCTCCAATACTAAATCGGTGATCCCTTGATGCCTCAGAACATGTCCCACCAACCGATCCCTTCTTATAGTCAAGTTGTGCCACAAACTTCTCTTCTCTCCAATTGTATTGAATACCTCCTCATTAGTTATGTGATCTACCCATCTAATCTTCAGCATTCTTCTGTAGCACCACATTTCGAAAGCTTCTATTCTCTTATTGTCTAAACTATTTATCGTCCATGTTTCACTTCCATACATGACTGCACTCCATACAAATACTTTCAGAAACGACTTCCTGACACTTATATCTATACTCGATGTTAACAAATTTCTCTTCTTCAGAAACGCTTTCCTTCCCATTGCCAGTCTACATTTTATATCCTCTCTACTTTGACCATCATCAGTTATTTTGCTCCCCAAATAGCAAAACTCCTTTACTACCTTAAGTGTCTCATTTTGTAATGTAATTCCCTCAGCATCACCCGACTTAATTCGACTACATTAAACTGTCCTCGTTTTGCTTTTGTTGATGTTCATCTTATACCCTCCTTTCAAGACACTATCTAGTCCATTCAACTGCTCTTCCAAGTCCTTTGCTGTCTCTGACAGAATTACAATGTCATCGGCGAACCTCAAACTTTTTATTTCTTCTCCATGAATTTTAATACCTACTTCGAATTTTTCTTTTGTTTCCTTTACTGCTTGCTCAATATACAAATTGAATAACATTGGGGAGAGACTACAACCCTGTCTCACTCTCTTCCCAACCACTGCTTCCTTTTCATGCCCCTCAACTCTTATAACTGCCATTTGGTTTCTAGACAAATTGTAAATAGCCTTTCGTTCCCTATATTTTACCCCTGCCACTTTCAGAATTTGAAAGAGAGTATTCCAGTCAACATTTTCAAAAGCTTTCTCTAAGTCTGCAAATGCTAGAAACGTAGGTTTGCCTTTCCTTAATCTAGCTTCTGAGATAAGTCGTAGGGTCAGTATTGCCTCACGTGTTCCAACATTTCTACGGAACCCAAACTGATCTTCCCCAAGGTCGGCTTCTACTAGTTTTTCCATTCGTCTGTAAAGAATTCACATTAGTATTTTGCAGCTGGGACTTATTAAACAGATAGTTCGGCAATTTTCACATCTGTCAAAACCTGCTTTCTTTGGGATTCGGATTATTAAATTCTTCTTGAAGTCTGAGGGTATTTTGTCTCATACATCTTGCTCACCAGATGGTAGAGTTTTCTCAGGACTGGCTCTCCCAAGGCCGTCAGTAGTTTTAATGGAATGTTGTCTACTCCCGGGGCCTTGTTTCGACTCAGGTCTTTCAGTGCTCTGTCAAACTCTTCACGTAGTATCATATCTCCCATTTCATCTTCATCTACATCCTCTTCCATTTCCATAATATTGTCCTCAAGTACATCGCCCTTGTATGGACCCTCTATATACTCTTTCCATCTTTCTGCTTTCCCTTCTTTGCTTAGAACTGGGTTTCCATCTGAGCTCTTGATATTCATACAAGTGGCTCTCTTTTCTCCAAAGGTCTCTTTAATTTTCCTGTAGGCAGTATCTATCTTACCCCTTGTGAGATAAGCCGCTACATCCTTTCATTTATCCTCTAGTCATCCCTGCTTAGCCATTTTGCACTTCCTGTCGATCTCATTTTTGAGACGTTGGTATTCCTTTTTGCCTGCTTGCTTCAAAGTAACTCATGTTGACAGCTGTTCTCGATTCGAATTACGGAATATTTACTTCGTCTTCTTTTTGGTGAAGGAATTTCGGAAGTCTGTGTTTAGTAACTGTGTTTTAGCAGCATTGTCGTCGATAGTATTACCATAACTATCGCGCAGAAAAGGCATCAATTGTGTCTTGCCACTAGCGTACTTTACATACGACCACAGCCTGTTTTGATTTTCCGCCACGTTTTGAGACAAAGTTTCGTTGTGGAAACTATTATAAGCATCTTGCAGTGAAGTCCGTGCTAAATTTCGAGCTTCTGTAAAGATCACCAATTTCAGAGATTTTGCGTTCTTTTAAAGTTGGCATGCTTGTTTCGTTGTTTTTGCATCAACCCGCTTTGTGTACCAAACGGGATCAGCTCCGTCGTGGGTTAGTTTATTTGGTATAAATCTCTTACTTGCTGTCGATACTCTTTCTCTGTATTCGAGCCACATCAGATCTCCACTTGTGGTTAAATTGGAAGCAGTGGAGATTGTCCCTCGGGAAGGCGTCAAGTGAATTTTTTGAATAGGTATATTTTTCTCTAATTTTTGGAGGATTTGGGAGTTACAATATTCAATCTCGCTGTGGCTACCCTGTGCTCACTAATTGCTGTGTCCGTTTTGATGCTCGCTGTTAGCTCAGAATTATTTATTTGCTAAGCGGTCAAGTGTGTTTTTGCAACCGTTTACTATTCGCTTGGGCTCATGGACTAACAGCTCGAAACAATTTTCAGAGAATATGCTTAGTAAAATTCCGGATGATGTTGTATGTGTACCTCCAGATTTAAACATGTAGTTTCGCCAACATTTCGAGGTTAAATTATGCACTATCAACTATAACGGTCGAGTCGGATACATGTTGGAAATTAAACTCGTTTTCTTTGAACCTTTCAGCAATTGTACCTCTGAGTTGGGAAGACGCAATTATTATTTTATTCCGACGCCATAATAACTCACAGGAACTGACTACTTCAATTTCGCTACAAGATAAACTACTTATAACAGCAACAAACACGCCACCGCCAACTGTGTCTAGCCTGTCCTTTCTGGACACAGTTAGATCCTTTGCAAAATCTTCGGTTGAACTTATCTCCGGCTTTAGCCAGCTCTCAGTACCTATAACGATTTGAGTATCACTGCTTTCTATTAGCACGTGGAGCTCTGGTACTTTCCCAACACAGCTACGACAATTTACAACTGTTAGCCAATGGTAAGTGTATCTATGTTCTTCCTGCGTTCAGCCAGCACGCTTTGTGACTGAACCCCATCTTGTGTTTTCCCGAGACCCTTTAACCTAAAAAATCACCCAGTCCACGCCACAGCCCCTGCTACCCGTGTAGTCGCATTCTGCGTATAGTGGACACCTGACCTATTCAGCGGAACCCGGAACCCAACCACCCTGTGGCGCAAGTCGAGGAATCTACAGCCTACACGGTCGCAGAACCGTCTGAGCCTCTGATTCTGACCCTCCACTCGGCTCTGTACCAGATGTTCGCAATCGGTCCTGTCGACTATGCTGCAAATGGTCAGCTCTGCTTTCATGTTGCAGGCAAGACTCTCAGACTTTACCACTTCTGTTAGCCGCTCGAAACCAGAGAATCTCTTCTGATCCAAAGTGACACACATCATTGGCACCAGCGTGAGCCACCACCACCTTGGCTGCACCATGTGCTCTTCATACCAGTCGGAAGGAGCTTTTCCATTTCTGGAATGACTCCACCTGGTATCCACACGAAGTAAACATTGGCATTTTTTCCCCTCCTTGGCAGCCATGTCCCTAAGAAGTCCTATAACGTGCCTAATGTTGGAGCTCCCAACTACGAATAATTCCACCCTCTGACATTGCCCAGATCTTGCAGGCTGTGAGATTTGCTCTGAAACAGGACAGGCGACTGCATCTGACTGATGGACAGTATCAGCCACAGACAGCGCCTGGAACCTTTTTGTCAGACTAACTGGGGAGGCCTTATGGGGCGGCACCCTGGGAAGCCTTTCACCACCTGCCACGCCCAGAGGCGACCTACCACTCGACCACGGATAAGGGGTCAGCCTCAGTACGTGCAGTAACTGGCCTGGCCAATGGTGCGGCTGACTCAGCTGTGCTAGACGTCTGTTGTATTCCCATGGTCGACCCACAACAGTGGTGCCGATCCACTGGAGCTTCAACATAAATAACTGAAGCCATCACAGCCTGGAGCTGAGTACAAAGTGTGATCAACGCGGCTCGGATCCGCATGCAACATTCACAGACCCTATCCATACTAAAGACCGTGGAAAACCTCACAACTGGGAATAACAGACTAGCGACACATGCTGCAGATGACCTTGATGAAAACGCAAGAACTGTGTTTAATGGCTCTGAGCACTATGGGACTTAACTTCTGAGGTCACCAGTCCCCTAGAACTTAGAACTAATTAAAGCTAACTAACCTAAGGACATCACACACAGCCATGCCTGAGGCAGGATACGAACCTGCGACTGTAGCGGTCGCGCAGTTCCAGACTGTAGCGCCTAGAACCGCTCGGCCACTCCGGCCGGCCCATGTTTAATGAACTAGATCACTACACAGAGATTCAAAAACAGAATTACCGAAGTGCTCAGTTGAAACTAAATAATTCGTTCCCGATTAGGAGCTTCTAATATGTCACAAAATAGGTCTACTTTCCGACACAAACGAAAATGCGATAACTGTGTCTATTACATTAATATGCAGAAACTCTAGAAACTATAGTACCAAAGCATGCAGATGAAACTATACATCCAAAAACCAAAAATAAAATTTGATTGAGGTAATATTGACCCCAGTGGTTCTCAGTGCAAAAACAGTGAATAAATTTCGATTCATTGTAAATACAAAACTGAACAAAACTTCACTGGATACAGTTAGACAGAAAAAGCCATATATTTCGAAAATAATCGTTTTTGAAACAAGGGAGATATTTATTTCTAATTTGCTTGTGGGATCGTATTGACCCAAGTGGTATTGTGAAGGTTAAAGTCCTAGTGTTAGTTTCGATAGGTTAACGTGTAACTGGGATTTGATTATAATGCTTGCTGACTATTGGAGTAATTTTTGTAATTTCAGAAAAATACGGCAGCACAAAGATTGTGAATATCATCATTCAAAAACGGAGTAAGAAAATTAGTTAAACTTCAGACGAGAAAGTCTGGAAAGCGTGTCGAGGTTTAACACTCTCCTTCGTCAAATATATTTTTACTAATTTCTCGACTATATTGCTTAGTGCGATGTACGTTTCTCATAAATTCTTAATTCTGGATAGAATGCAATGAACAAATAAACTAGAGGTGATATACACGGACTCATATCGGCTACTACTCGCCAGATAGTGTCCCTGCAGTAATGGATACTCCCAAGCGAGTCCTTTCATCCGCAGCCGCCAGTCAATGAGATTCGTATATTCGTTTCCGATAATGCAATTAAGAGAAGTAAATGGTGCCCCTGGCGGCCTGTTCTGGCTACCGCGCGGCGCAGGGCGTTATTCATTAACGCTTAGGTGGGAGGGCCCCGCGTGAGTAATGACGTAAGGCCGTGAAGGTGCATTAGCCCCGACCCCCGGCCTGTTTGTGTTGGAGTAATTGAATCACTTCGCCCCGGGGCATCGGACGGCGACCTTTGTGAGTCACGTGTCTGCCAGAGCGCCAACAAAAGCTCTCACTTCTGGCGGCCGATATCGAGAGGGCGGGGGGGACTGGAGCGGACCCCATCCGGTAGCGAGCAGCACATACTCGGAGGAGGTCGGCAACCCTTCAGTGGAATGGGACCTCTCATGCCGATCGCTTCCTTTATCGCTTTCCGCGCTGCAGCTCTCTCTCCCTAACCCAGCCCCCCGTGCTCCGGCGTCTCGCACTTCTCTTTCCGCTCGTGCCTCACACACAAAGGCACACGCACACACACACACACACAGTATTCATCATGTAAGGTGTCCCAGTTTATTGCTCTAAGGCACTGAGGTCTATAAGACAGAATAGTTAGCAACCAAATTTCCTTTCAATTTAAGTTGTTATAGGCTTTTTCTTTCTGTAGACAGTGCATTAGAAAAACACAGGTGTGAAAAAAATGAATGTACGTTTGTATTAAACCGGAGACCTAGAAACGACGGTGAGGATTCGTCCCGCCATAGCCCTCATTGGACCGCCTCCCCCCCTCCGCCCCCCCCCCCCCCCCCTCCCCAGGAACGTATCATACCAGACGAGTGTAATCTCAGATGTTTGCGCGGTAGTAGAATTATGTTGGTGTATCTATACGTGGAAACTCTTGAATACATTGTGGGAGTGAACAGTGTGTAAGTAGGCTGTTTAGGTTTGTATGTTGGTAACGCCACATACCGCTCTGTATGAAAATCACTGGCTGTGTTGTGTGCAGTCTCTGGCTGATTTGCATTGTTGGAAAATTTGCTGTTGTAGTGTTGGGCAGTTGGATGTGAATAGCGCGTAGCGTTGCGCAGTTGGAGGTGAGCCGCCAGCAGTGGTGGATGTGGGGAGAGAGATGGCGGAGTTTTGAGAGCGGATGATCTGGACGTGTGTCCGTCAGAGACAGTATATTTGTAAGACTGGATGTCATGAACTCCTATATATATTATGACTTTTGATTAAGGTAAATACAGTGTTTGTTCTTTATCAAAATCTTACATTTGCTAACTATGCCTATCAGTAGCTAGTGCTTTCCGTAGTTAGAATCTTTTATTTAGCTGGCAGTATTGGCACTCGCTGTATTGCAGTAGTTCGAGTACGTTTAGTTTTACTCAGCTGTTTTAAAATCAAATAACGTAAGAGGTTTACCAGCACAGTCATTTATAATTTTTCTAAGGGGACGTTTCGAGTGATCAATGTTGTTACAAAAATTTACTATCAAAAACAGTCTTGATAACAAATTATTTATTCCGGTGACTGGTTGCAACCACAGCTGTGGCCAGCTTCAGACCAATGAGTAAGAACCTCCTTCTGGTGGTAAATCGCTAGTGACACACAACTGCGGTCGAAATCAGTCACTGGAATAAATAATTTGTGATCAAGACTGTTTTTGATAGTAAATGCGTGGCAACGAAGTTTGCGGAGTAATCACCGACACAGTGTAACTGAGGCGGAATAAGGGCAACCAGCCTGCATACATCGAGATAGATGGAAAACCGCCTTAGAAACCATCCAAAGGCTGGCTGGGTCATTGGTCTTTGACACTAATCCGCCGGGCGGAATCGTGCCGGGGAACGTCACATCTTCCCGCTAGGGAAGCAGCGCGTTAGAGTGCACGGCTAGACGGGCGGAAAAAAAATGGTAACACCTCGAGAACTGCATGTCTGACCACCAGTGTAGATGCTAGCGAGGTCTGCAAGTTGCACTGTTGTACTGGACCACGAGCGTCTCCTCCGCAATATCGTCTATATTTTGCAACTGTCAGACGTGGTCAGAACAGCGTTCTGTTTAGTTGTGAGTGCGTTATATCGGAGCGCACAGCATTCGGACGTGGGCAAATTCTTGGTACTAGTATGGTGGGAGCTTCCGTAAAGAGGGAAGTCGAAATGTTTGGTGTTTGAAGAGGCATCGTATAGAAGATTTCTACTGCACAGCGAAAGCAGAAGACCTCCGTTCACTGAGTCACAACGCGGACGAAAGCCTGTGTTGAGTGATAGTGACGGATGGTCATTGAACAAGGTTGTCACGCAAATTAAAAGCACGACAGCTGCGAAAGTCACTGCACAGTTGAATGTCACCCTAGCGGTCACTGTCAGCACCAAAACAACACTAAGCGAATTCGATGAACTGAGATTTGGCAGTGCGAGCAGGAACTCCAAAACCAATCAATGAATTGATTGCCTGTAACAGGCAAACGTAGTACCGGAGCCATGAACCTGGACTACAGAGCAATGGAAGAATGTCATTTGGTCGGATGAGACTTGGTTCACACCTATTCCAATTTCTGCCCAAGTTTACGTCCCAGGACTGAAACATCGTAGTATTCTATGGGCACATGGTTACTTTCGCAAATCGCTTTACTACCAAGAATTATGCGTCCATTTTGTCTGATCAGGTCTATCCTATGCTCAGTGTGTGTTACCTAATGGTGAGGGTGTGATACGAAAAGACAGTACCCATGTTCATACAGTTGGCATCTTGAAACTTCCTGCCAGATTAAAACTGTGTGCCCGATCGAGACTCGAACTCGGGACCTTTGCCTTTCGCGGGCAAGTGCTCTACCATCTGAGCTACCGAAGCACTCTGCAGCGGAGTGTGCGATGATACGAAACTTCCTGGCAGATTAAAACTGTGTGCCCGACCGAGACTCGAACTCGGGACCTTTGCCTTTCGCGGCCATCTTCCCGGCCTCGTTTTGTAAGCACGGGGATGAACCGTCACCTCTGCCCTGGAAACTAAAGTCACCAGGTCTCAATATTATCTAGCCTTGTCGTCTACTTCGGAAAGAAGGTAGGGTGATCGCTATCCGTCTTCTTCTCTATTGCTTGAACTTGCTGGTATGTTGCAGGAAGAATTGTATAATATTCGTTTGAAAATCAAACAGGACTGTATTTATCCAGTGCATGTAAGCTGTTTGAAATGGCAACGGTCTGCCTACAACGTATCTGGCATTGTATGTTTACATATTTTTCTCCGCCCAAGGTAGTTCATTTCAGTCACATGCATTCAAAGCGTGCTGACACTGTAAAGTAGACTAGTAGGTGGAGACAGGTTTTATTCCATCACATGCTTCTGCATTTATCGTTTTCTTAGGCGCGATAGGGAGACCACACCGCAATCACAAGAAACACTCGCAAACTGCTACGCCACCACCTCCTTACTTCGATGGTGACACTAAACATGATGGTAGGTAATGTTCTCCACACATTCGCCATATCCAAACCCGTACATCGGATCGTAATGCTTCAAGGTAGAGGGTGATTCGTCACACCAAACTACACGTTTCCAGTCATCCACTGTCCAGTGCAATCGCTCTTTACGACACCTCAAGTGTCGCTTAGCACTGACTGTAGAAACGTGTGGCTCCCTTACGTGCTCTACCGCTGTGCCATTTCTTTTGTTTTGTTTGTCCTTGAGTTCTTGCACGCGGTCTTCGTCTTAGCTGGACAGCTAGTAGCACTTTGCACCTCACGACTTATTGCTTTCACTGTTTTCATACGACTGTTTTACACCAAGGTTAACATCAACAGCCGAGATCGCAATAAAATTTTTTTATTGACCGTTTTCGGCTTATGTGCACTGTTCGATGGTGGTATCACGTGAAAAACCGAGGAGCCGCCAGCATCTTCCATAGGAGGCCCAAAAATTCCATAGATGGCCTTAACATAAGCCGAAACCGGTCAATAAACAAATGTTGTTGCGATGTAGACTGTTGATTGTAACCTAAGTGCAGAACCAGATCGCTGCACCATCTTCTGCAATGTTCGACGGTGTAGTATCTAAAAGTCCAAACCAAAGTAACTACCCTAAGAGTAGTTTTTGTACATTTATGAGTAAGTTATTCACATACCTTATGCTTCGTTATAAAATAAATACAAGTGATGAATGTGTTTAGTTGTAAATAATGTAGTTGTTCAGAACAATACACGTGATCCTTGTCCATCGTTGGTTTAAATCGCGTTGAAACACGCTCCGTCATGCAACTTCCGGACACTTGTTGCTGTGGTTGCTGAGCAGGTCTGCTAATCACCGCCTCTGGAGTCCAGTCACGCAAGCACGTCACGATAGGCAGCACGCGAACGGCACAGATGGTTCAGCAGCTGATGAGGGTCACAACGGCTCATCGTGTAACGAAATGAGAGGTGTGTGCGTGACTGGTGGCGCGACTGTAAAGATAAAGATTACCTCTGTAATGACTTCATTGCAGAAACGAAATCTTTACCATCTAGACCAGGCTGTTCCAACCGAGCTCCAGGGAGCCGGAGCGCTCCGGAGCGCTCACTGCGGCAGCTCGGAGCCCGCGTGGAGGGGGAAAGCGAACTCACTGCCCCCTGGCCGCATGCAGCCGCAACTGGCGCAATAATCGGTGTTCAATGACAGCTATGACTATTTAGCCGTGGGAGCCCTGTACCTCTATTGGAGGATACCGTTCAATACATTGAGAGGCATGGTCGTCCGCAGTGTCTCGTATGTCATAAAGTATTTAATTCGGCGAAGAGGTACAATATACAGCGACATTATACACGTCTTCACGCAGCACACTACGGACAGGTAGAAGGCGTTGCACGCAGAGAGCTGGTAGCCAGGCTTAAGAACGACATACCAGGAGACCTAAGTTTAAAATCGGTTTCGTAATACAGAGGGTATCAAAACATGCAACATAGTTCGTGTTCTGTAATGCGTATATAATTTTCAGGTGAATGAGAGCGGAGAAAACACTACTGAATCTGCAATTCGAGCAGGCTACAAGGTCGCTCAAATCATTGCGACGAGTGGCAAGCCGTTTTCGGTGGGACCACTCGTAAAATCGTGCATGGTAGCAGTTGCAGAATGTTTGTTTCCAAGAGAGGTGCAGGCAATTGTAGGGGTTTGCCTGTCGAAGCAAATAATGTGTCGTCGAATCCTGGTCAGGCGGAGAGCTTTGTTGCATTTTCGCTAGCGCTTTACGAAAGCACCGACATATCGGACTGTGCTCAGCTTGCAGTCTTTGTGAGTGGTGTCGACATGGAGCTGCAAGTAACTGAGGAACTCTTGGATGTAGTAGCACTCGATTACACCGCAACAGGACGTGACAGTTTTGAAGCTGTTTGTGAATCAGTGGCCAATATGAATTTGTCGTGGGATAAGCTCCATTCTGTAGCGACAGACGGTGCACCACAAATGATCGGGCGTCACCAAGGTTTTGCTTCTCGTTTGAAAAATAAACTCAGGGACGAATTCGGGAACGACTCTTCAGTGTTTTATTCACCAAGAGGCACTGTGTGCTGAAACAGTAGAGCTAGATGGCGTAATGAAAGATGTCGTGAAGTGTGTGAATTTTGTGCGGCGTCACGGTATGAATCATCGCCAATTCGAAGGATTCCTGAAAGATGTGGAAGCGGAGTATGGGGATATACCTTACCACAGTACAGTTCGTTGGCTGAGTCGGGGGAAAGTTCTTCATGTTTCTTTGTCATTCGTGAGGAAATATCCCTTTTTCTCGAAATGAAAGGGGATGAAATGCGTTGTCTGAAAGATATAAAATGGATATCAGACCTGGCGTTTCTAGCTGACATAACTATGCATCTCAATCATGTAAATCTGTCATTGCAGGGCAAAGGGCAGCTAATCGACCAGATCAAAGCGTTCATGCAAAAGTTACGTTTATTTGAGAGGCAGATGAGTAATGGACATTTAACGTTCTTCAATCGTCTTGCTTCTTTAAAACTACCTGAAGGTACTACTTTCGGCGATCACCAAGCAAACTTAAAGCAGCTCATCACGTCGTTCGAAACACTATTCCGAGACCTCACTAGTTTGGAAATGGAACTTAAAGTGTTCAGCAATCCTTTTTCAATTTCCCCCGATGACTTGTCATCGTCACTTCAGTTGGAGAGTATTGATTTGCAAAATTCAACTTTGTTGAAAGAGAGATACTACAACACGTTGGATTCGTCACGATGGTATAGTTCATAAGAGCAAAAAACATTTCCCAAGATTCACAACAATGCCGCTCAGATGATGTGCATGTTTGGATCTACGTACTGTCGTGAGCAGCTTGTCTCAGCAATGAAAGGAGTAAAAAGTAAGGAACGATCGTTTCTTCAGGATGCAACAATGAAGGCCATCCTCCGCATTAACGCTGCGATTACTTTGATGCCTGATATTTCCGATCTTGTAATGAAAAGAAAATGTCAAGCTACAGAGGCCCAATAAAACTTTCTTCTAAAACAGTTGTTTCTTATTTATTTTCTGAATATCGTATTTCCTGGTGTAGCATGACACCACGTCTTAGCAACTAAGTGCATGAGGTTGTCGATCTTGTAAGACGCAGCTGGCACATCAAAACGCTTGCCTTGCCGCCTGCCTCAGCCAGCAGTGCTACGTGCCGGCCCACTTGACTGGTCACAGCGAGTGACACGGCTCCCTGGAGCAGAGAGCGCTCCACGGCTCACAACGGAGCCCACGAGCTGGAACAGCCTGATCTAGACGGTGAGGTACTTAGTATTTTATCGACATCAAAAACAGAAAATTTTATGTGGCCTAACAGTGTAGAATTATTTGGGCTACTTCCAGAATAACAGCGAGTATTTGAATTTTGTTTGGCATATCGAGAGTAAATTAAAGTCTTATACGGAAGCGACCTTGCAGAGTGCAAATGTGAGGCAGTGTATTGTCATTTCTGTGTCTTGCCTGAGAACCGTGTGTCTTGTGTAAACTGTGACAAAACAGCGGACATCACAGCAGAGACAGCTGCGCGTTCATTTCTTGTTCCCTATTCAGCACTAAACTAGCACTCATAATAAATAAGAAACGTTACCCCGTATGTATCGAAAGTGGGCGGTAGCATTCAACTATATTGATTGTGATATCAACTGTACAAGTACTGACGCGCACTAAGGCTTCTTCGAAAGACCTTTGCGACTGTTTGGAACTTGAGCCAGGTAAATGGTCCGTTACATTTTGCTAAATTTAGATCTGAAATTCATGTTAATTAACACTGTGAAGAAATATTGCTTACTACAAGGGATTGTCAACATGACGAAAGTACCTACTGTCCTCAGAAATGTGTTATCACCTGTGAAACTGTTTCTGAAGATATTTAGAGTAATATGTTTTTTCAAGAAAAGGTAGAACAGAAATACGAAAAAGAAATGTTCTTCTCGTTTTTCCTACTTTTTAATACCACGATGCGCAAAACATTTAAAGCTGTGATAGTATTTTCGCCAAATACGCTAGTAGTAAGTGCTTTCACACCAAAGGATTCGCACAGAGGCGGTTGCCAAAGGAGAGAATAAATAAATACGTAAAAACTTTTTCGTGCCATTCCACTTAGAACAGGAAATAATATTTTTCTCTGTTTACCCGACGTTTAGCCATGTATGCCATTAGTTACAGAAAGATTCCAAATTTTGCATTCAGTTAATACCTTTTCGAGTTCTAGAGGGGTTTCTTTTATGCTCTACTACGACTACAATGGCAAAACATTGACTTGCGTTTCACAAGTTGTTTTTGTGACTAATAGATAAGATACTGCACAGTATCATTTATTTAAACAAGAAACTGACACGAATATTTCTTTATTACACGCATTTGTGACAGGAAACCTTAAAAATTCATTTGGTTGTGTTGAAGGAGGAACTCTGCTTTCGCTGTAGGTGACGCCTCAGCTGTTGAATAGCGAATGTTCGTTCATGTGCAGCTGCATTCAGGCTTCTAAATCGTAGACTACATAACATGAAACATAGGCCAAGTGCCCCGGCATACCTGAATAGTCGTTTAGTGTCCTTGTTGACTAAAGATACAAATTAAAAATAAATTTGTTTTGTTTTTAATGATTGTTGTTGCTGACTTGCTCTTTTCCTTCGTGTAGTTTGTTCCCAAGCCTAAAGTTAACTTCAACTTTCTGGGCCCCCGGAACCATTAAAACGGCTGATGAGGCAGGAGGGTCACTACATGACCGGTGCCCAACGAGTGGGCAGCAATCGATACCACAACAATGGGGTATCTCATGTGCTTCTCTTTATTGAGGTTAAAAATGACGAAGCATATCATGTATCCCGTTTTAAATATGTTTTCTTTCACTATAATTTACCTCATTTGTTTGAATGTGCGTCACAAGTGAAAAAATAGGTGCGGCGATAACAACAATATTTTATGCGTGAATATAGGAGACAAAACGACGTACGTAGACATTGTACAACATTTCAAAAGCTAGATATTATGTAATCTATTCCAGAAACATTCACTCTTCATTAATTAGTAGCATCAAAATCCACAAAGCAACGCAGCTAAAATTTGGGAAATTTTTAGCAATTTAGAAGAACACACTGAATGGAAGGCCTTGAAACATAATTTGTATTAACTCTGCAGTAGTTGTGTTCTCTGATGTATACTTACGAGCATAGCGAAGATAGTTTTCATTAAGTAATGCAGAATATTAAAAATCCAACACATTGAATCATGAAACTGAATCATACTGAATTGAATGCGGTTCTGCACCCACAAATAAATGAATTCGAAGCAGTTGTTTTTGCTGCTGTTGTTGTGGTTTACAGTCCGAATACTTGCCTGATTCAGCTCTCCGAGCTACTCTACCCTTTGCAAGCCCATACCTACTGCAACTCTCATCCATTCGTATATCTCTATTCATCTCTTGGTCTCCCTCTGCAATTTCTATCCCCGAAACCTCCCTCCAGTACTAAAATGATGACTCGCTGACGTCTCTGAATGGGTGCTATTAACTCATGCCTTCTTTTAGCCGTCGCAGGTTCGAATCCTGCCTCGGGCATGGATGTGTGTGATGTCCTTAGGTTAGTTAGGTTTAAGTAGTTCTAAGTTCTAGGGGACTGATGGCCACAGCAATTAAGCCCCATGGTGCTTAGAGCCATTTGAACCATTTTTTTTCTTTTAGCCAAATTATGCCACAAATTTCTTTTCTCCCGAATTCTATTCAGTACCTTCTCATCAGTTACGAGGTCTGACCATCTAACTAGCGTTCTTCTGTAGCGCCACACTTCTATTCTGTTCTTGTCTGAGCTGCTTATCCTCCATGTTCCACTTCAGTTCAAGACTGCACCCCAGACTAATGCCTTCGATGTTAACAGATTTCTCATCTTCGAAACGCCTTATTGTCATTGCCATTCTACATTTAAAATCCTCTTTACTTCGGCCGTCACCAGGTATTTTGTCGCCAAAATAGCACAACACATGTGCTGCTTTCAGTATCTCGTTTCCTAATCTAGTTCCCTCAGCATCGCTTTATTTAATTCGAATACATTCCACTACCCTTTTTTTTTGCTTTTGCTAATGTTCATCTTATATCTTCGTTTGAAGTCACTGTCCATTCCGTTGAACACCACTTTAAAGTTCTTTGCTGTCCCTGATGGAACTACAATGTCAATGGCTAACCGCAAAGTTTTTATTTCTTCACCCTTCACCAAATTTCTTCTTACTTTCCTTCACTTTCCTTTCCTTTACTCAGTGCACAGACTGAATAACATTGGAGATAGATTACAACACCGTTTCCTCTCTTCTCAACCACTTCTTCCCTTGGAAGCCCTTTGACTCTTATAACCGTTGTATGGTTCATGTACAAGATGTAAATAAACTTTCGATCACAGTATTATACACCTGCTACCTCAGAAATTTAAACAGTATATGCCAATCAACAGTTTAAAAATCTTTCTCCAGATCTACGAATATTATTATATAAATGTGCATTTGGTATATCTTCTAAGATAATTATCAGTTAACAGTCAGTGTTGTTTTTCGTGTTCCAATATTTCACCGGAACCCAAACTGAAATTCCACGTGGTAAATAATTCGCAGCAGTATTTTGTAACCATCTCTTAATCTGGTAGTTCTGTAATATTCACACCTGTCAGCACCTGCTTTCTTTCCGGTTGGATTTACTACAATCTTCTTGAAGTCCAGAGTATTTTCACTGTCTCACATGGATTGTACACCAAGGGGAATACTTAAGTCAGGGCTGTCTGTCCAAAGAATGTCACCCGTTATGAAGGAATGTCGTTTACTCTGGTGGTCTTTCTTTCGACTTCGGTCTTTCACTTCTCTGTCAAGTTCTGCTCGTTGTATAATGTTCTCGTCTCATCTCCATCTACGTCCTCTTCCATTTCTATAATTTTGCCTTCAAGTTCGTCTCACTTGTATAGACGATCTATATATGCCTTCTAAATTTCAACTTTCCCTTCTTTGCTACGTACTAATTTTCACCTCAACTCTTGGGTGTTCATAAGTTGCTTCCCCTTTCTCCAAGGATTTCTTCAATTTTCTTGTAGGCGTTGTCTATCTTTCCCCTAGTAATACATGCTTCTAAATCCTTGCGTTAGTCCTCTGCTCACTTCTGCTTAGCCCTTTCCCACATACTCCCAGTCTCTTTTTTCTTTTAAACGTTTGTATGGTCTTTCATCAGCTTCATTTGCTGCATTTCTACATTTTCAGTTCAGCTCAATATCTCCTGTGTTCTTCAACGATTTCTGCTAGGCCTTATCTTTTTACCTATTTTCATCTTCTGCTGTTTTCACTATTTCGTCTCTCAAAGCTACACATTCATCTTCTGTTGTATTTCTTTCTCCAGTTTTAGGCAATCATTCCCCAATGCTGCCTTTGAAACTCTTCCAAATTCTGATTCTTTCAATTTTTATAGGTCGTATCTCCTTAAGTTCCTACTTTTTCGCTAATTCTTCAGTTTTAATCTAATGTTTGTAAACAGTAAATTATTGTCAGAGTCCACATTTATCAGTGGAAATGCCTTACCGTTTAAAATCTGTTTCCAAAATGTCTTTCGTGTTATTATCAATCTTAAATCTACAAGTGACTAAAAGATTTTACACATATACAGTCATCTTTAATGATTACTGAACCAAGTGTTAACGATGATTAAATTAAGCTTTGTGTAAAATTCTACCAATTCTGTTTCATTCCATTCCACTATTCCAGTTCTCCTCTTCCTACCACCAAATTTTAGTCGCCCATTACAAAAAAGTTTTCCTCTCCGTTAACTGTCTGATTAATGTCTTTCATCCCGTCATAATAAATTTTTTTCATACTATTCTTCGTCTGCAGAGCTAATTGGCATATACAGGTGTAGTATTATGGTGTATGCCTGCTGTGTGTCTATTTTGGCTGTGATAATGCATTCACTATGCCGCTCATAGTAGTTTACCCGCGTTCCTATGTCCTTATTCATTATTAGACCCACTTATGCAGTACCTCTATTTCATTTTCTTTATGACTTTGTACTCACCTGACCAAAAGTTCTGTTCATCCCGACACTGAATTTCAGTAATCCTCACTATATCTCACGTCAACCTACCCATTTCCCCTTTCAGATTTTGTAACCTACTTAGTATATTAAGGGATCTACGACGCCACACCCTGATCGGTAGGTCAGTTCTGTTTTTCCTGAAGAGGACTTCCTCCTGAGGTCCGATTGAGGGACTGTTTTACATCCGGAATATTTTATCCAAGAAGACGCCATCATCGTTTAATCATACAGCAGAGCCGAATGTCGTCAAAAATAGTATGGCTGTAGTTTCCCTTTGCTTTTAGTTATTCCTAGTACCGGCACAGAAAGGGCATGGCGGTTGATGTTACAAACGATATCAGTCAATCATCCCGACCGTTTCCCTGCAGCTACTGAGAAGTCTGATGCCCTCATCAGGACTCTGCCCTCTCCACAGACACTCCTCTTTTGTGGTTGGATCTACAGTGCACCTCATTTCGGCACGTTAACCTCCCTACCTCGGCAATGTCTGTGATTCAAGGGCCATTTATTCCATTTGAAACAACTGACATCGTGTTTCGAATGTCAAGAACAATTTTTGACTGAATGCTGTCCCTACAGGCAAATTTTTCAGCATTTTGGCTTTATTGTGGAAGAAATTCGTGTATATGGCTTGATACTTCTGACTAATACTTTATCCTGATGGTAGATCTATATTGGTATTGGTTGGGAGTATGAAGACTCAGAAAAAACGCATAAAAATCACTACTGGTATCCATCACAAGAAACAGGATATTTTCAGGAGGTAAAGCGTTTGCACAAAATTCATAAAGTTGTGAAGCAATACTTAAGTTAAATATCATAGATTATAGACTAGGATCATTTTCGTCTACATTTAGCATGGGAAAATGAGGAGTTGCAACATATGTAAAAGTTGTATACAGAATCAAAAATATTGGAAAAGAATAGTTTTTGTAATTGGTGAATGTCGCAAGCAGCCACACATATTTTTTAGATATTTCGTTTTAGTGCTTTACCCGCTTTCAGGTTACCATGCCCATCTTCAGATGGCTAATATTTTTCGTTAATAAATGTTTTGGTCCATCATATTTCGGGCTTGCAGCCGGATCATGTTGACATCTTGGCGCGATATTTCGGCTAACAAACATACAGCCATCTTCAGGTGAGTACGAGTCTCGTACTCACCTGAAGATGGCTGCATGTTTGTTAGCCGAAATATCGTGCCAAGATGTCGACGTGATCCGGCTGCAAGCCCGAAACATGATGGACCAATCAATACGCCGGGAAAACTTCAAGATACACAATAAATGTTTTGATCAACAGCGTGTCGTCTGCTGTTGATCAAAATATCTATGTAACGAGAAATATTAGCCATGTGAAGATGGTCATAGTAGTCCGAAACTGGTTATGACAGGAAAATAAAACATTCCAAAATTATTTGTGGCTGGTTACGTCATTCACCAACTATTATTAACGGCCGCGGAGTTCACAAGAGCCAACATGAACGAAATAATATTCAATAGTTTTCTGTTCATCAGACCTCAACACATGTGTTTGTGACTTGTTACTGCAGAATACTTCTCCGATAATGGTAACAGTCTAAGGATCTTCTCTACGAATGTTTCAGGTAATTAGGAGAGCTCTAGATACATTACTGAGCTGCCTATCAGACAAGATGACACCGTTAGTAGTTTGTGGAGATTTCAGTGCAGATTTTATTAAAAGATACGAACAGGGAAAATGAACTACAGTCATTATTTGGGTGTTTCAATCTAATTTCACTACTCAGCTCTCCAGCTCGTTTGCAGCAAGATACTAGGACACTGATTGATAACATTCTTATGGATACTGCTGAGGTGAAGTAATTGACATGCACCTGTCTGCTAATGGACTACTTGATCATGATGCACAATTAATAGAATCAAACAGTACGGCGCCATAGACCCTGAGGCAGGTTCATCCAAAGCAGTGAAGCTTATTAATGACGACAGGATGCAGCGCTTAAGGAGTACGTTAAGTGTGGTGGTATGGGATGAGGTACACATACGCTGAAAAGCCAAGGAAACTGGCACACCTGCTTAATATCGTGTGGGGCCCCCGCGAGCACACAGAAGTTCCACAACACGACGTGGCATGGACTCGACTAACATCTGAAGTAGTGCTGGAGTGAAATGACACAATGAATCCTGTAGGGCTGTCCATAAATCCGCAAGAGTACGACGGGGTGGAGATCTCTTCTGAACACCACGTTGCAAGGCATCGCAGACATACTCAATAATTTTCTTGTCTGGGGAGTTTGGTGGCCAGCGGAAGTGTTTAAACGGAGAAGGGTGTTCCTGAAGCCCCTCTGTAGCAATTCTGGGTGTGTAGGGTGTCGCATTATCCTGCTGGACTTGCCCAAGTCCGTCTGAATTCACAATGGACATGAATGGATGCAGGTGACCAGACAGGATGCTTACGTTCGTGTCACCTGTCAGAGTCGTATCTAGAGGTATCATGGGTCCCATATGACTGCAACTGCACACGCTCCACACCGTTATAAAGCCTCCACCAGCTTGAACAGTCCCCTGCTTGTAACCTCCCCCCACTTATCGACCTTAATGACAGTGAAAAATTAAACCGCGTGTACCTAATGGAAATTTGGGAAAAGCAATCGTCACCGAAGTTAATTTGTCGGTAAAGAGGGAGGAAAGGGTTACATCTATTGAAAGGAAAAATGCAAATGAAACTGGTGGAAATTAATTTTGAAAAGGGGTAAAGTTAATAAAGAAAGTAAATGTGCGGTCGTCACGTTAACAATTAATTGGCGCTAATTAGATATTTGAGATTTGGGGGAAATTACGGTCGCCAGTCCTAAGGACAATTACTATAGTAACTGAAAAAGAAAGGTTATCACACATATAATTAGCACTAGAAGCGTGGCAACTGAAGGTTGACACGTGTAGTGTGAAAACTGAAAGTTTGTCAGAAGTAATAAATTTCGCTACACTCTGACTTAATTTAGCAAAAGAATGAATAAAAGCGGAAAATCGAAAGTTAATTTAGTGACTGAAGTTAATAGTGAACTTTCTTTCTGAAGCACATCGAAATTCAATAAAATACGGTTAGTCTTGGACTACCTCAACAATCATTTCAAAAGCTACTTGAATCTACGCAATTTAGAAATAAGAGATTTAACTTTGAACTTGAATTAAATGATTCTGAACAATTAACAATAGTAAAATTTAGTACGTACCAAGCTGAGCTGCAGTCACAGGTAAGCTAAAATACGGTAACAAAACTCGCACTCTTAATTTGTGCTTGTGTAATCTAAATATTGTAGCCAGCTATGGATACTTTAGTTGAACTTTGAAATTAAAGCAGTGAAATCGAATTATATTATTTTAATGCTGGCGTTTGAATTTCAACGACACTCGGGTTCATTTCGGAAAAGGAAGGGACTCTGCTTGGTAATGCAATTGGGACAATGAGCAACAAAGGTTCATGCTAAGTTGCAGTAATTTTGTGATGCAACAATTTTAAAAGCTGAGGTCTGCCATACAGTTCTGAAACTTTACGTGCTTCCAGTCTTCCTTGTTGGTTGATTGACGGTTTGAAGCCGTCGATCGAGGAGGTGGCGACAGTCACTCATTGTCGGCCGTCGCTGTTGCAGAAGCTGGATGTTGGCGCGCCTTCTTCTCGACCCGGTCACCAGGCGAAACGGGCTCTTGATGTGTGCCAGCTAATGCTTCCCGTCCGCGACACCGTGCTAGAAACTGTTATAGCCAGTCGAACGCAATTACATGCTGTCCAACCGCGAACGCGCGGCAACTCGCGGAAGCGTAACACAACACACCTGCTCCACTGCACTACCCCAGCCAGACTCCATCTGCTCTGCCCGGGCTCCATGCGGCGGAGTTAACACTCTCAAAGATCGTAAACACTTTGGCTATCCACACGACCTATCGATGTAATGGTTCGATAGCATAGTTTTCCCTAGGCAAGACCCAGCGTAAAAATACAAATAATATTTACAAAACAAACCAATTATATATCGACATGAATGCATAAATATATGTATATACTAATAGTAAAACAATTACAATGTATAAAGACACAGAAATGTCATATCTTGAGGTAACAAAACAAGGAAAAAAAATTATGATACAATAGATGGAAATACGAGGATATGCATTTCCGGCGTTACATGCTGACATGCAGGGTCGTAGATTCATGATGTTGTCCGCTGTTGGTGTTAGACGGGCCCAGGCGCAGCGTCAAGCTTTGTGTCGTGCAGCCATGAAGGGTACACGAGCGGGGCTTCTGCTCCGAAAGCCCATATCGATGATGTACGTTGAATGGTTCACACGCTGACACTTGTTGACGGCCCAACATTGAAATCTGCAGCAATTCGCGGAATTGTTGCACTTTCGTTACGTTGAACGATTCTTTTCAGTCGTCGTTGGTCCCGTTCTTGCACGATCTTTTTCCGACCGCAGCGATGTCGGAGATTTGAAGTTCTACCGGATTCCTGATATTCACAGTACACTCATGAAACGATCGTACAGGAAAATCCCCACTTCATTGCTACCACTGTGATGCTGTGTCTCATCGCTCGTGCCCCGACTGTAACACCACGTTCAAACTCACTTAAATCTTTATAACCTGTCATTGTGGCAGCAATAACCAATGTAACAACTGCGCTATACGCCAGTCTTGTATAGGGGTTGCCGACTGCACCCTCTTATTCTCCGTGTTTACATATCTCTATATTTGAATACCCATGCCTACACCAGTTTCTTTTGCTCTTCAATTCAGAAAGAGGTTCTAATGTCAATTTCAATTTATTCCGTAGTAAATTTAGGTTAACACTTAAAAGTTGCTTGCATAGAAAGTTGTCCAGAAGAACTGTAAAAGAACAAGTAAGCCGTGTATAACTAGCAGATTTAAAATGTCATGTAAGAGGATGAGGGAAATTGATATAAAGCCCAGAGTGAACGAAGAGACTGTCTTACTTGCATACTACAAAAATACTTTAGTATTTTAAGGAAAATCGACAAAAAGTTAAGAAGTATGCTCATCATCACAGCCATATATAGTGCAGATAATAACATTGAAACTATATGGAATATTGTTAAATGGGAGACAATACAGCCAGTCAATGAGTAAGATATTATATCATTTAAACTAAATGGCAATGTAGTGACTCATAATTCAAAAGTACTATTAACAATCACTTTCAGAATGTAGCAGCAAAAATAGGATTGGATGGTTCTGTTAAAGAAAAAGAGAATATATCAGAAATATCACACCACAGAACTTTAGACAACTAGGAGCAACATCGTCCACTGAAATGAATAGACTTACAAATTCCTGAAAATGAAAACTTTTGTAGTGTTAATGGAATTTCAGACAGAATTCTGAAAAGTTCTTCCAATATTACAAGTAATGATCTTAGCGATGTATTCTGAGCATTAGCAGCACAGGGAATTTTTGCAGACGTGTTAAAATATACAACTGCTAAACCTTATCATAACAAAGATGACAACACAGAACTAAACAATTATCGTCCGGCCGGCCGGAGTGGCCGAGCGGTTCTAGGCGCTACAGTTTGGAACCGCGCGACCGCTACTGGCGCAGGTTAGAATCCTGCCTCGGGCATGGATGTGTGTGATGTCCTTAGGTTAGTTTGGTTTAAGTAGTTCTAAGTTCTAGGGGACTGATGACCTCAGAGGTTCAGTCCTATAGTGCTCAGAGCCATTTGAACCATCATTGACTAGGGGCTGGTATACGTAGTTGCCGCATTACAGGCCAAATACTGCTGAGTCTACAGTGTACGATTAGAATACACACATGAATCGAATGGTCGAAGGTTTCTATCGCGCCATAAGATCATCACCAGGACCGAGGAGTTTTGCTCTTCAGGTAGCACGATGTGGTACTGCTTAGTCACAAGTGGACGTTAACTTTGTTATTTAAGGTTTGGAAACTACAGAACCAAATAAGGAGCATGGCAGATGTGGTTTCGAGTTTGAAACAGTTAGAAAGCAGTAAGGGAGTATTTAGGAGATACCAGAGGAGCATAAGAAGTTGCTCATAGCGTATGCGCGATTGAAGGAGCAGATGGAAGAATTTAGAGTGGAACAGCAGAGGAAGAGATGGGAATGATACATGTGAGAGGAAGGATACTTAAGACAATACTTGTGACAGTGGATGCATACGGCGTAAGTGAACTGAATAGGACAGCAGCAGCTCAAAAGAAGTGGCAGAAGGAAATATAGAGTGGCATTCCTTATGGTTCGTAAGTTTGGAAATCGGCAATGTGAACTACTCAATATGCTACGACAACTAACAAGATAGGTAATGGAGTATTCCAGGGCATCTGCTAGCCTCTAAAGTCAAATTTAGAGGCAAATAAAGCACGAATGAAAGAACTGGAAACGAGTATAATGCTAACATGACTGTTGTAGTCGCTAGGAGGTAGAATAGTGGACGCAAGAGTGGAATTAATGATGCTGTAAGAAGCCGATCTTCAGGTACTACACGGGCAATTTATTCTGGTCCCGTTGTCACCTGAGCAATATCTACAGGGGTTGAGGAATGTGCAGAAAGAATTGCTGCCAGAATCTCAGTTAGTTGCAGAGCCTACAAGTGGTAACGTGCCTGTTTACTGCCGGAGCAACTGTGGAAGTAAAGACGGTGCACGACTGGACGTGTCACTGACGGTACCGATGACGGACAGGCACGAAGTGTTTCGGTGTTTCAGAGTGCAGACTTGTGCAGTAATAGCAGCAGAAGGGGACAGGCATGCAGTAATAACTGAGGGAGAACTACAGCAATGCCAAATTTCATGCACGCAGTGTACATGTGGCAGTAAACGCACGGGCCAAGCAGCTGTTGACAAGCAAGGCAGAAGAGCGAAAATGCCGAAAGGAGGTGATACTTCCAGTGAGAGGGTCTAAATTGGTATATGACGATGTAATGACGGTGATAATTTGTTATTAACAAGGAAAGCTCATGGGAGCGAGACTCTGAGAACTAAGAGGCAGTGGGTGGTTAATTAACTGGACATTGTCGGAAATTACGGGACCATCATTTCATTTACCAGCTATAATGCTGGGAGTTACTCCTTAAAATTTAAGAGAACCACAGTTGTACTGGCCGCTCGAACCCTTGGAGATGCTGCCTAAACAATACCTTACCTTCTTAAGAGCTACCTGTCGGTCAAGTCCACATTCACTGAGTCAGGTGGTAGCCACACAGAAAGGACGGATCACTGCGGAGCAACTAATGCGGCATGTTGAACAGTATCGAGATGTCAGACGATCAACAACCATGACTTTGAGTGTCACAGTTCCTAGCGTCGTAGTTACTCTAATTTTGCTCTGTGTAGCTTTAATTTATGTGAGAGTAAGAGTTGTTCAGAAACCCAATCCATGAATATTCCAGTTTTCAGTGCACTGGATCCCCGGAGTGAGAGATGGAGAATGAGTTTTTTGTGAGCTGAAGGAGTGTTGGAAACATGAATGAAGCCATATAGGGGCAAAGACGGGCAGAGAGTACAGACAAAGCTACAAAATATAAAGCAGTAACTGTGTCATGTTTGAAACTGCCAGTCTAGGATAAACCAGAGAGTGTATCACTTATTTCATGAATAGCCCGTGGAAGTAGTTGCAGTGGGTAACCGATCCTCCCAGTGGAGGGGGACAGTGTACGATCACCAACTAGCTTGAAGTGGGAATTGTTGGAATTTATAAGAGAGATGTGATGGAGTGTTGCGTTAACTACCAAAGGTTGTTAAGCACAGTGTGGTGACCAAGCGGTTATAGCAACGTGTATGGAAAAAGAGTGCGAGAGAGCTGTGGTCGGTCACGACTGCAGCTCGCAGTGGTAATAGCTTGAGTGGGCAGGATGGTGGCAGCACCAGTTAGTGCAAGATCCAGGTTATGAGTTACGTGACCATAGGCTGGGTAATATGCAACAAACGCGCCCCAGAGCCGTGTAAATACCTGCTAATGTCGTGGCCGATTCATTCGGAGTCCAGCAGCACCACCACAACACCAGGGCTACGTTCGGTGATGATACGAGTGGTCGCAGCCAGCCGCAGCGATGGGTTCAGGAGATGGAATGGGCAGCCACCTCTCGCAATGAGTCCTCCCTGCAGGACTCACCAGACTGCCGCCACACCTCCCACCGCTAGCTAGTGGCGCCCCACGCACGCCAGTCTTCCCCTGTCACCGCGGTGGACAAGAGCTGAACCGGAGAAGCTTGAGGCCGGGTGTTCAACAGCGAAACGCCATTGCAGCTCAAGTAGAGCGCCGATGACGTCAGGGCTTTGGCTACGGCGCCTGTAAGACAGTCTGAATCGTCCTCCATATTTTCCCCATCTATAAGGATTCAGCAGTATTTGCCTTGTAAGTGGTTAACCTATTCACGCAACTTTTTACAGTACAGGGTTATTACAAATGATTGAAGCGATTTCACAGCTCTACAATAACTTTATTATTTGAGATATTTTCACATTGCTTTGCACACACATACAAAAACTCAAAAAGTTTTTTTAGTCATTCACAAATGTTCGATATATGTGTCCCTTTAGTAATTCGGCAGACATCAAGCCGATAATCAAGTTCCTCCCACACTCGGCGCAGCATGTCCCCATCAATGAGTTCGAAACCATCGTTGATGGGAGCTCGCAGTTCTGGCACGTTTTCTGGTAGAGGAGGTTTAAACACTGAATCTTTCACATAACCCCACAGAAAGAAATCGCGTGGTGTTAAGTCGGGAGGGCGTGGAGGCCATGACATGAATTGCTGATCATGATCTCCACCACGACCGATCTATCGGTTTTCCAATCTCCTCTTTAAGAAATGCCGAACATCATGATGGAATTACGGTGGAGCACCATCCTGTTGAAAGATGAAGTCGGCGCTGTCGGTCTCCAGTTGTGGCATGAGCCAATTTTCCAGCATGTCCAGATACACGTGTCCTGTAACGTTTTTTTCGCAGAAGAAAAAGGGGCCGTAAACTTTAAACCGTGAGATTGCACAAAACACGTTAACTTTTGGTGAATTGCGAATTTGCTGCAGGAATGCGTGAGGGTTCTCTACCGCCCAGATTCGCACATTGTGTCTGTTCACTTCACCATTAAGAAAAAATGTTGCTTCATCACTGAAAACAAGTTTCGCACTGAACGCATCTACATCTACATCTACATTGATACTCCGCAAGCCACCCAACGGTGTGTGGCGGAGGGCACTTTACGTGCCACTGTCATTACCTCCCTTTCCTGTTCCAGTCGCGTATGGTTCGCGGGAAGAACGACTGTCTGAAAGCCTCCGTGCGCGTTCTAATCTCTCTAATTTTACATTCGTGATCTCCTCGGGAAGTATAAGTTGGGGGAAGCAATATATTCGATACCTCATCCAGAAACGCACCCTCTCGAAACCTGGCGAGCAAGCTACACGGCGATGCAAAGCGCCTCTCTTGCAGAGTCTGCCACTTGAGTTTATTAAACATCTCCGTAACGCTATCACGGTTACCAAATAACCCAGTGACGAAACGCGCCGCTCTTCTTTGGATCTTCTCTATCTCCTCCGTCAACCCGACCTGGTACGGATCCCACACTGATGAGCAATACTCAAGTATAGGTCGAACGAGTGTTTTGTAAGCCACCTCCTTTGTTGATGGACTACATTTTCTAAGCACTCTCCCAATGAATCTCAACCTGGTACCCGCCTTACCAACAATTAGTTTTATATGATCATTCCACTTCAAATCGTTCCGCACGCATACTCCCAGATATTTTACAGAAGTAACTGCTACCAGTGTTTGTTCCGCTATCATATAATCATACAATAAAGGATCCTTCTTTCTATGTATTCGCAATACATTACATTTGTCTATGTTAAGGGTCAGTTGCCACTCCCTGCACCAAGTGCCTATCCGCTGCAGATCTTCCTGTATTTCGCTACAATTTTCTAATGCATCAACTTCTCTGTATACTACAGCATCATCCGCGAAAAGCCGCATGGAACTTCCGACACTATCTACTAAGTCATTTATATATATTGTGAAAAGCAATGGTCCCATAACACTCCCCTGTGGGACGCCAGAGCTTACTTTAACGTCTGTAGACGTCTCTCCATTGATAACAACATGCTGTGTTCTGTTTGCTAAAAACTCTTCAATCCTCTTCCATGAGCTGTTGCAACCGCGCCGAAAATTCAAAGCGTTTGACTTTGTCATCGGGTGTCAGGGCTTGTAGCAATTGTAAACGGTAAGGCTTCTGCTTTAGTTTTTTCCGTAAGATTTTCCAAACCGTCGGCTGTGGTACGTTTAGCTCCCTGCTTGCTTTATTCGTCGACTTCCGCAGGCAACGCGTGAAACTTGGCCGCACGCGTTCAGCCGTTTCTTCGCTCACTGCAGGCCGACCCGTTGATTTCCCCTTACAGAGGCATCCAGAAGCTATAAACTGCGCATACCATCGCCGAATGGAGTTAGCAGTTGGTGGATCTTTGTTGAACTTTGTCCTGAAGTGTCGTTGCACTGTTATGACTGACTGATGTGAGTGCATTTCAAGCACGACATACGCTTTCTCGGCTCCTGTCGCCATTTTGTCTCACTGCGCTCTCGAGCGCTCTGGCGGCAGAAACCTGAACTGCGGCTTCAGCCGAACAAAACTTTATGAGTTTTTCTACGTATCTCTTGTGTGTCGTGACCATATGTCAATGAATGGAGCTCTAGTGAATTTATGAAATCGCTTCAATTATTTGCAATAGCCCTGTATTTCTTATAAAATATTTGCTATTGTATTATGAAGTGAACCAAACAGTACTTGATGTTTACAGAGGTATTCAGAATGCCCTTTTCATATAACCGAAAAATAGAAATCTGATATTACACGGCTATAGAAACATAGGCTCGGAACTTCTGTGACAGTTTGTAAACATTAAATGTAATGAGTTAAGAACTCTGTACCAGTGTCTCCAAATATGGGTGTTACGCAGTAACAACCTGTGGCTATTTATTAGTTTTGCCTGTATGTAGCCACTTGTAAGAGGGATGTTTACTTTTTATTCAAAAGGAGGTACTTTCAGAAGTGCGGCATTTTTACTGTACAGAGTTGGAGAATTTATAGTTTCATGTTACAGTGGAATGACTTTTTACTAGTAGTTTCATCTACCGTTTAATCAGTCTTAATTTTATGTACTTCATGATAGTTTTTGTACTTGCTGAGTTGTGGTAATAACTTTGTTCTTTGAAGGTTAGGCTAATTGTGCAGGTTCCCTCACAATGACCAATCCGCTATAAAAGTATCTAAATTATCACTGGTTCGACCTTTCCTATATAAGAAATGATAGTGTTAACTATTATTTAGTTTGTGTGTGTATGTTTATGATAAGATATATAAATATTCCTCTCCTTTTTTCAATTACGGAAATGTCTCATAAATCGAAAAATTTTGAGACGAATTGCTTCACTACACATTTCGGTGGGAAAGAAAGGCAATTGCATACAACTCCTTTACGTTTGCAGTTACTTTTATTGATTTGTATTTACAATACACAACTGAGCGCCAAGTGGTTCCTCATTGTCTATCGTCAGTCTGTGACCCACCTTTTTCTTCATTCACGGTCACTAGGAAATCTAAACATGCGAAAACCATTTTTGCGATAGTTAGTGCATTTCGCAGCTGAGCCGTCACCAATATTTACGACACGGTCTTCAACACATTTACTTAGAAGTCTCCACTCTCATCACGACTCGTATGTTAACAGGTATGAATATGCTACACTGTGGGGAAAACGTGGCGGACAGTTCAGCTCAGGTTGTAGGAGTGTTAGCTCTGGCCGATTAGCTGACCACTTGGTTCCCGCCGGCCTAACATGAGCATGGCACGGCGCTGACATGTTGTACCTCTTCACAGAGGTGGTCTCCACTGCCCACCGGAGTGGAGCGTGTGCACCTGACCTTGACTGCGAAGACATGTGTAATGCAGCGTAATAAAAGTGTTTTCTGGACCGCAAGCCTGTCAGTGTACCGCAGCAACCCATTATTCCACCGCTCAAGCTACAACAGGAACTGTTATGGGCACTTAGAAGCTGCAACAGATCTACTACAGAGAGCGCTTACGCTACACCTGTCCGTCCTCTTCTTTCATCCTGTTGCACGTTTTGGGTCCCTTCCACGTAGAATTGACGGAGGGCGTCGAAAATTTCAAAGAACCTCACCTCGTTTTGTATTATGGTGATGGATCAGAGAGACTTTCAGGGGTATGTTATGTGAGTTGTTTTTTTTCTCCTTTATTGAATTTCAATTCCCGCCGAAAGTGCGGGGTGGCAGCAGCTTAGTACGCTGCTCTACGGCCTACAGACTTTTTTTAAAAACGGAAGAAGAAAAGAAACAAGAAAAACAGGCGATAAAACGGTGACTTAAGGTGTCAAATGGCGGAAAATTGTGCAAAGTTAAAACAGAAAGCAAAGGGGTTGACAATGGTAATAAAATACACAGGAACCTAGACAAGTAACATAGTAGACACACAATTTTAAAAAAAAACATGGCGACAGTCTGGTTTCTGTTCGCAAGATGGCCGTTCGCAACACTTTCCAAGACACACAACACGGAACACTCACTGTAAAACACTGCACAAAGATGACACTCGGTAGCCAAGGGCAGATGGGGGGGGGGACCTGGAGGAAGGGGAAACCAAGGAGGGAGGAGCGGAAAAAACGAAAAAGGGGATGGGATCAAAGGAGGGAGAGGAGTCATAAGGGGGGAGAGGGGTAGGGCAGACACGAGAGGGAATGGGAAAAGGCAGAGGAGGGAAATGCAAAAGGACTCGGGGGAGAGAAGGGGGCAGAGAGAGGTGAGGTGGGGAAAAAAGAGGATGGAAGGGGGGGGGAGAGGGAGCCTGGGGAAAGGACAGAGGAAAGGAGGGGGAGTGAGGATCAGAGTTAATAGGTGGGATAAAAGGAGGGAGAGAGGGCATCATCTGGGAGGGGGAGTTGATGGAAGCCACCTTGGGAAAGGAGATGAAGGGTGTAGAGATGGAGGGTAGGGGGGACACAACAGCGAAGACGTGGCAGGGGGCGGGGATGGGAGAGGAGAGGAGCAAGCAGGGGGTGAGGGGGATCAAGGCGGCAGGAAGTATAGAGGATGCGGATCTGTTCAAGGAATAGGAGCAGATGGGGGAAAGGAATGAGGTCATAGGGGATCCGCGTGGGGGACAGGAGGCCAGGAGGCGTATATGGAAGGTGAGGTGGAGTGCATGACGTTCAAGTATCTGGAGGGACTTATAGAATTTGAGGGGGGAGGGGGCAGATATCCAGGAGAGACTGGCATAACAGAGGATGAGACGGATTAAGGATTTGTAGGTGTGGAGGATGGTAGAGGTGTGCAACCCCCATGTCCGGCCAGAGAGGAGTTTGAGGGGTCGGAGGTGGTTGTGGGCTTTGGATTAGATGGAGCAGAGATGAGGGATCCAGGAGAGGTGACGGTCAATGGTGAGGCCAAGGTAGGTGAGAGTGGGGGAGAGGCGGACGGGACGGGCGCAGACGGTAAGGGAGAAATCCAGGAGCCGGAAGGAGCGAGTGGTACGACCTATGATGATGGCCTGGGTCTCGGAAGGATTGATTTTCAGGAGCCACTGGTTACACGGAGCTGCAAAAAGTTCAAGGTGATTCTAGAGAATGCGTTCGGACCTTTGGAGGGAAGGAGCGAGGGCGAGAAATGCGGTGTCATTGGCATACTGTAAGAGGTGTACTGGAGAGGGGGGGGGGGGGGGGTGAGGCATATCTGCCTTGTACAGGAGGTAGAGGAGAGGGGAGAGACAGAGCCCTGGGGCACACCTGCAGAGGGGTAGAAGGTGTGGGAATTGGCATTATGGATGGTAGCATAGGAGTGGCGGCGGGAGAGGAAGGAGGCCATCAGACGGATGTAGTTGACAGGAAGGGCGTAGGTTTGGAGTTTTAACAGGAGACCGGGATGCCACACACAGTCGTAGGCCTTTTCGAGATCGAGGGAGAAAAAAATGGCGGAGCGACGGGAGTTAAGCTGGAGGGAGAGGAGATGAATGAGGCGGAGGAGTTGGTCATCGGCAGAGAAGGAAGGTCGAAAGCCACATTGGGTGTCGGGGAGGAGGTGGTTTTGGCGGAGGTGGTGATGGATGCGCCGGGGGTGTGAGTTGTGGCACGATCTTCTCATTAAATATCAAACACTAGCTTTCTCATACGAGTGCGAAATTATTTTGCCGACTCCCGCCTAGATAGAGAGGAATCACCGTTGTATCATAATAAGTCAAATTAGATCTCGCTCGGAAACATTTACTCACGTGTTATTTGACAGCGGAATGTCACATAAATAATCTGAAATTAGTTCGAAGAATTCTCCACCAAATACTTGGTGTGAGCTGCGGTGTTTTTACGTGAATGTAGATCGATAAGCAATAGCAAATTCATAAACTTTTGTTGACGCATTTTTCGTAACCTTCCTCGTATACACACTCGAGTATCACGATGGATGTACTCTGCCCACAACACGGTGTCCGCGTCATTTCCGGCGCACATTTTGCAGGCTTACACCCATTAAGTGAGAGTTGTTGGCGGCGCGTATTAATCTGGAGTCCTGTAACGAAGTACCTAAGGCGATTACTCGGCTGGCCGCCAGATGTCTCCCCGCTATCCTGGAGAGGCCTCGCCGCACGGTGCTTTAGCGCCGGCTCTTGCTTATTTTCCCGGGCGAGGAATCTTCGCGGCGCGCCTCCCGTAAAGCCCGGCTTATCTCGGCGCACCTGCGTCCCTCCCATTAGCGGCGACTCGGCCAGGCGAGCGCCGCCGCCGCCCACCCACTGTACGCCGCTGCCGCGGCCCCACACTGTGTCCCAGCTCCCGCCGCCGCCGCCGCTTATCTCTCTCTTCTGCAACCAGACGAGCTCCGCTCGCGTCATAATTGTTTCAGATGCTCCGCGGTACACGTACATTGTTTTCTGAAGCGATCCGGGCCTGATACGTAATCCCAAGTATCACCGTAAGCACTCGCCAGAATGCGTCTGTAGGGACACATTTCGAGGGCTTCCACAAGGCTCTGCAGATATACAGTCCACTTTTTTTGGAAACATGAGCGCGAAGAGTATTTTCTAGACACAATCTCAGCTAAAGAGGGTTCTGCAGCAGTCTAAGTATACGTAGTACGTAACTATACTCGTCAGTCACAGCTGCAGGGACCACTGAAGACGTCTTCTGAGGGGACGCGTTTCTCATAATGAAGCACGCCGAACTTTATTTCCGTGGAAAGTAGTACAAGCTCAGAAACGAGCTGCTACACAACATGCAGCTTACTTCTCATCCAGATTTTCGAATGCAGAGCTCTAAAACGGTCGTTATCTCCCATATGGGGCACTCAAAATGGTTCAAATGGCTCTGAGCACTATGGGACTTAACTACTGTGGTCATCAGTCCCCTAGAACTTAGAACTACTTAAACCTAACTAACCTAAGGACATCACACACATCCACGCCCGAGACAGGATTCGAACCTGCGACCGTAGCAGTCACGCGGTTCCGGACTGCGTGCATAGAACCGCTAGACCACCGCGGCCGGCTATGGGGCACTCAAATCACGCAATTACTTACCTTCTTTAGCCCTGTTGAAACTCTCATTTACTCCTTTGACCATTTGCCAGTCGTGTTGTCTGTAGTACACATAAATAAAAACTTCAGTATCCATGTTGAATCAGTACGGACACCAGCTTTACAAATTAAATTACAAACAGATCGATAAAACTCTACGACAATCTTGCCCATAAGATAAAAAGTGTTTTACCATTCTTACCTGTTAACAGAACCTTAAGGAGACTGTTACTAGATCACTGCTTCTGATTACAGGTTGAATTTTTGGAACATGTTAAACACAAAAGACTTGAAAACAGGAAGTCCAGCATCGTCTAGAACAAGTAATAACGCGCGGGACTAGCCGAGCGGTCTCAGGCGCTGCAGTCATGGACTTTGCGGCTGGTCCCGGCGGAGGTTCGAGTCCTCCCTCGGACATGGGTGTGTGTGTGTGTGTGTGTGAGTGTCCTTAGGATAGTTTAGGTTAAGTAGTGTGTAAGCTTAGGGGCTCATGACCTTAGCAGTAAAGTTCCATAAGATTTCACACACATTTGAACATTTTTGAAAAATAATGCCAACTCTCTTGTAGATCAAACTAAAATATTATTCACGTATTGCAATGTTGGTACTTCACTTTCTGTAACTTATATAAGAGTAAGTGTATTTGTATGTGGTTGTGTATGTGAGTGTGTGTGTGTGGCGTGTGTTCTTGTTAGCACGCATGTTTATGTACATATTCATACGTAATATTTATAAAGATTTGGAAAGATATTTGGATGAATGAATAAGTAAATAATAATATGAAATAGGAAACACTTCCTCATTTCAGCAAAATTATATTTATTCCATCAAGATCCAAATTTTAACTTCTTAGGTCATTATCGACAGACAAATGAACGTCACGAAAACAGATAAAATAACGTGCGATGTAAAAACAAACTGACTAAATACACGTCAGAAAACGGTACAGCAATTCCGTAAGAAATCTGATGACATATACTCGTGCCGCTATTAAGTATTATCACAACTTTTGCCAGCCACAATGAAGGTGAAAAAGGGGGAAAAAATCACCCAGTGCAACAGATCCACTTTCGTGGAACCGAGTTCAAACGGCACTGCGCGGTAAATTAGATTACATCCTGTCAAACACAGATATAAATAACGTTGAAGACACCTGGAACTATGTCAAATATATTTTGAATGAACTGAACCAAGAAAAGCTAAAAGACTCAGACTGTAAGAAGCGCAAGCCTTGGATTACAAATGAAATTCTACAACAAATCTATCGCAGAAGATCCTGTACAGAGAATTGTAGAAAGTAATTGTAAGGAAACATTTAATGCAAAAGAACAACATACTTAATTGGCATGTTGCGAAATAGAACTGAACACAAACCACGTCTCATTCAGTATGTACAAGAAAGTAAGACAAGCAGCACGGATTTACAACAGCAGAGGAGTTGGGCTCCTCATCAACATAGATGAGGACATCCACCTTAGTACTGAAGAGGAAATTGGTGACTCGCATGAATAAAATGAACAGAAGGGAAGGTGATGGTTTGAATATCACAACGGCAGAAGGAGAACGTGCCATGCCTGGCTGTACTGGTACTCGAACGGCTCAAATCAAGTGGAAATTACAGCTGTAATTTTTCCCGAGGGCATCCAGCCGTATTGTATCGTTAAATGACGATGCCATCCTCTTGGATAAAATATTCGGGAGGTAAAACAGTCCCCCATTTGGATCTCATAGCGGGGAGTACTCAGGAAGATGTCGTTACCAGCAGAAAGAAAACTGGCGTTCAACGGATTGGAGTGTGGAACGTCAGATCCCTTAATGGGGCAAGTAGGTTAGAAAACTTATAAAGCGAAATGGATGGGTTAAGGTTAGATATAATGAGCAGGAGAAACAGGACTTCCAGTCAGGTGGATACAGGGTTGTAAGTACAAAATCAAATAGCGGCAAGGAATCAGTACGTGTAATAATGAATAAAACATAGGAACGAGGATAAACTGCTATGGATAGCATAGTGAACGCGTAATTGTAGCTAAATAGACATGAACTCCACATCCATCACAGTAGTACAAATTTATATGCAAACAAGCTCCGCAGATGAAGAAGAGATTGAAGAAATGTATGTTGAGATACAAGAATGTATTCGAATAGTTAAGGGAGACGAAAATTTAAAAAGTCACGGCGGACTGCAAACCGATAGTGGGAAAAGGAAGAGAAGGAAAAATAGTAGGTGATTGTGGACTGGGGAAAAGGAATGAAGGGGGAAGCCCCCTGATAGAAATTTGCACAGAATATAATTTAATCATAGCTAAAACTTGGGTTAATAATCATGAAAGAAGGTTATATAGTGTAAGATACCAGGACCCCGGAAGGTTTCAGACTGATTACGTAATGGTAAGACACGGATTTCTGAGCTTGACTTTAAATTGCAAGACATTTCCAGGGGCAGATGTGGACTCTAACCATAGCTTATTGGTTATGAACTGTAGATTAAAACTCAAGAAACTGCAATTGAAAGAAGTGGGGCCTGGATAAACTGAAAGAGCCACAAATGCAATAAATGAAGCAGGCGAAAGGAATACAAAAGTCTGGAAAATGAGATCGACATGAAGTACAAAATGGCTAAGCAAGAATACTTAGAGATCAAATGTAAGGATTTATTAGCATATATCACTGGGGGAAAGACAGAAACCACCCGGAGGAAAGTTAAAGAGAAAATAGAACCACTTATACGACTAGCAAGAGCTAAAATGGAAAACCAGTTCGAAGCAAAGAAGGGAAAGCAGGAAGGTGGAAGGAGTGTACAGAGGGTCTATAAAAATACCTAAGGGCAATATTATGCAGACGCGCTCCTGCCGTCGTAGCGGAAGGAGCTCTCAGCCGGTGATGGCCGGTGCAACGGTAGCTATTGGGGTTTAGGCCTCGCTGACCGCTCTGCTCTACAGAGAGTTCCTTTCGAGGCGCCAGTAGCGCTTGGTGGATCGGCGGAAGGTTGAGCTTGCTCCCTTTCGTCGAGAAGCCGCGTAGCTCGCGGAGAAGCTCTATTGTCGTCAAGAGTCACTGACTCACAGTAACCCGTAACTTCGGTTACAAACCTAGCGAGACTCTCTCGTTCTTTGTTAGGGTTGATCAGTGCCAGGGGCCCGTTCACGTCGGACCACCCCGCGTACTGTAGGCCACTTCTCTTCCTCCGCACCTCCTTTAGGTGCCGCGCCATTGCACCAACGGCGCACGGTAGGCCGTAGGGTATTCCCCCTCTTCTGTAGGACCTACTATTAACCTTTTCTTTTCAGAAAAAGCATAGTTGTCGTGCCCACCCATACCAAATAAAGCTCCTGCAAACACACGATGGCAGATTCCGCCGGTGTTTCCCCCGCCCTAACCCGCAGCAAGGCTGCAGCTAAAGAGGCGCGAGAGTCGGCTGTTCCCGTCGACGTCAGCGTCCCGCTTGCCGCTGTTGAGGAGATGTTGGCCGACAAGGACCGGCAGATCGCTGCGCAAGCGCAGGAACTGCTGAGCCAGCGTCGATTGATAACCGACCTCTGCGGCACAAGTGAGTCCCCCACGCGGACAAGTACACTGCACATAACATTACATTCACCTGCATCTGGTGACTCATGCACCACTGTCCCACTGCGGCAACCGACTCCAACGGCGGAACCGGCAGCCGCAGATGCGGACACAGAACAACACTACACTGGGCCCTGGCAGGTGGAGGGCCCACGACGCAAACAAAGAAACACCACGCAAACAAGCGAGCAACCACACTCGCAAGGTAGCCGAAAGGCGCTGCTACCTACACCAAAACCCGCGCTTCATGTTAGGAACACCAATACAACAACAAACACGACCCGACCTGCGGTCAGCGACACCACACAAGCACCAACCGCAGCTACGCCCACACAACAGAAGACTGGTTTTCCCCCAGTCGTAATCCAGAACTACGGGGACCTCAGCGTCCTCAACACAACATTCGCGGAAAGGCACTCACCTTGCACGCTACACACGAAGTACTCTGGGGATAGGGCCTCACTGTACGTATCAACTAACAGTGAATATAAAGATCTCATTATCTTCCTCAAAGAAAAGGAAATCGAGCACTATACGTACAGGACCGCCGAAGAACGGACACAGCAGTATGTGGTAAAGGGAGTGGACCCCAACACCCCAAACAACACAGTACAAGCGGCGCTCAACTTCCTTGGATTCGACTGCAAAAGTGCTTCCAGGATGACAGGCTTCTGCTCCCACCACCGTCTACCACACTACCTGGTTGAGATGGCCGATACGGCCGCCTCCCGCGGCCTTCTCCAGATAAAAAGCCTTCTGCGGATGGACGTAAGGGTAGAAATCTACGAACCGCCACAAGTCCCCCAACAATGTAACAACTGCCAGCGGTTCGTTCATTCGGGCCTCCGCTGCGGCCTGGCACCCCGTTGCCGCGGATGCGCTGGCAATCACGCTTCCAACGCATGCACACTAATACATGAAAACATACGCCGTTGCGCCAACTGTGGGCAAGCCCATGCGGCCAACTACAGGGGCTGCAACGTATACAGAGAGGCGCAGAGGCGCAAAAACCAACAGTCGAAGCCACCCAACGTCATAACACGACCAAGGCCCGCACCAAACCCTGTCAGGAACGGAGTGTCGTTCGCCATGGCTACACGCCCTGGAGGAGCGGTGCAGGCCGCGGAACCTCTGCGCCCAGCACACACACCTATCACAACCGCTGCGACAGCAACACAATCGTCTCAGCCAACACACGACACTGCACCCACACCGGTACCAACACCAGCCCCCAGAAACAACACGACCCCACCCCCTGTAGCCACTGTCTGCGAACCTACATATGACACACATGAAAACACACTAACTCAGGGAGCCCCAGAACCGAAAACCCAGAGAAGGCGTAGGCGAACACGTGGAAACAGGAGCGGGAACACGCGCGCACCACAACAAAATACCCAGCGACAACAAAACAATGACACACAGACACACAGTCAGCAAGCCAGCGACACCAGCACACACACTACTCCTCCCCCCACCACATCTAATACACAGGCACCACAAAATGTTCCACACAACAACAACACAAGCGCCAGCCCATCCATAACGCCAACACCCGCACCAGCGGCCGCTAACACCACAACTGAGCCACAGGCCGACACACACAACGCCAACACAACATCTGGGGGTTTATTGGAAACACTATTCCCCCGTCACACGACCACCCAGATCCTTCACAAGATCTGGGCGGCCGTCGCCACACTCCTCACACAGCTCACGACTGCCCAACCCGGGCAGTACTGGGCTGCCATACAAACAGCATTCACCACACTGTTTACACACATACATGGATAACACACCACACCCCGCCCCCATCGCAAACAACCAGACACTGACACAGATCCTGTTCTGGAATGCAGACGGGATCAATAACAAAAGGGCGGAATTCGCCGCGTTCATGGAGCGTAAGGGTATCCTTATCGCACTGCTGAGCGAAACTAAGCTCAAACCACGCAACCAACTAAACTTCACCGGCTACTGCGTCTATCGTACAGACCGACCGGACGGCTCCGGTCACGGCGGAACAGCCATCATCATACACAAAGACATAGAACACACAAACATAGTGCTCCCCGAACTCGAAAAACTAGAGGCAACCGCCGTCAGGGTCATGCTCAACGGAGCTTACACTACACTGGTGTCAGTATACAACAGCCCTAAAAACATCAAAACACGCGACATCAGCACAATACTCAACATATCACCGCGCGTAATAGCCGCTGGAGATCTTAACGCAAAACACCCGGACTGGAACTCACGAATACGAAACTCCAACGGCAAGAAACTATACGAACACGCACTAGGACGAAACTACATCACACTAGCGCCGACCGAACCGACGCACATTCCCTACCGGAGGGGACACAGGCCAGACGTGCTAGACATGGCCCTCATCAAGGGCATAACAACGACACTCAACGTTGCCGTTGAAAACGATCTGCCCTCAAATCACCAACCCGTTATACTGTACATTGAAGAAACACTGCAGAACAAGGAACAACGCAGGATGTTAGACTACAGGCGCGCGAATTGGACCCAGTTCAAGGAAACGCTTGACAGTCGCATCCCACCAACCCACGCGATTAACGAGACAGCCCAAATTGACGAGGCAGTCGAAACCCTCACCGGCGCCGTCCAGGACGCAATAGCCAACACCATACCAATCCGCACGCCACAACAACACAGTGCTGCCCTGCCCCAGGAAATCCTGGGCCTAATCTCAATGAGGAACCGCCTCAGGAGACACTGGCAGCGTACCAGGCGCCAGCACTTCAAACGCCACATTAACAGGCTCCAGGGTATAATCCGGGAAAAAATACAAACATTCAAGACACAACAGTGGGACCAGAAACTCGAAGGGCTAGACACCACGCGGCCTGGCGTGTGGCAGCTAGCCCGACACTTCACCAGGGAGAAACTGTACACCCCCACGTTACAAGGGCCAGACGGACTAGCATATTCTGCGGAAGAAAAAGCGGAACTGATGGCCCTCACAATCGCAGCGTCATTCACACCGAACCTGGATCCCTCAGACCCAGCATTCACACTTGATACGGACCAGGAGGTCACACGCATCTTGGCCCAACCAGCGCGCAACAACATCCGACAAGCTAGTACAGCAGAAATCAAATGGGCCATCATGCATACCACAGCTAGGAAGGCCCCTGGTCACGATGGCATTCAAAACCGTGTCCTCCAGGAGTTCACGGACAAAGCTGTAGACTACCTAGCACACATTACGAATGCCATACTCAAACACCAACACTTCCCCGCCTTTTGGAAGACGGCCAAGGTCCTGATGTTCAGGAAGCCGGGGAAAGACCACTCCCTCCCACAAAATTACCGACCCATCAGTCTGCTGAGCGCGCTCAGCAAGATCGTTGAGAAGGTAATATTAAAACGACTCACCCGGCACTGCATCACAAACGACACCCTGAGACCGGAGCAATTCGGTTTCAGGAATCACCACTCAACAACACAACAACTCCTCCGCGTCGTTGAATACATAACACACGGATACAACACAAGCAAGGCAACTGGGGCGGTGTTCCTGGACATCGAAAAGGCTTTCGATCGTCTATGGCACAACGGCCTAATACGCAAACTCAGTGACGCAGGGTTCCCCGACGGGCTCGTACGTCTCATACACTCATATCTCACGGACAGGAGTTTCAACACTGACGTGCAGGGCAAACAATCGACACGACATGGTATACAGGCAGGAGTACCCCAAGGAAGTATCCTAGGGCCCTTACTGTTTAACCTCTACATCAACGACCTACCAGCTACACATAACACGACGGTAGCAATCTACGCGGATGACACTGCCATCCTTGCGCAAGATTGGAAGCCGTCTAACATTAACTCACGACTACAGACCGCACTCAGAACGGCGGAGCCTTGGCTGGTGAAATGCCGTGTTAGAGTAAACGTCGACAAGTGCGAGGCCGTTCTGTTCACTAGAAGACCGAAGCAACTGCGCAAACATCAGCACTGCAACCCAATAACACTACACACACGCCCAATACGTTTCCGCGAGAAGGTCAAATACCTCGGTGTCTGGCTGGACAGGAAACTACTCTGGGGGACCACATTCAACACGTGACCAACAAAGCTAACGCGAGGCTCAAACAACTCTACCCTATGCTTAACAGGCGTAGCACACTAAACAGGAGGGTGTCTAGGTCCATGTACATGACACTTATTAGACCCCTGATGACGTACGCAGCCCCTGTCTGGGGATACGCTGCGCCAACTCGCCTGCGCCGTCTGCAGCTCATACAGAACAAAGTACTCAAAATCATAAGCAACGCTCCGCGCTACACACGCATCGCGGACCTTCACCGGGAATACCGGCTAGATACTATCTTGCAGGTATTCCAAAAACTCTCCACACGACTGTACAATAACACGAGACACTCGCGCAACCCGTTTATCCTTTCTCTGGGTAACTACGACCACAACCATAGATGGAAGCATAACAGACCAAAGACATTACTGGCTAGGAACTGAACATCTATGGTCTATAGAACGCTAACACGACAGTACTGGCGAGCCCCTGCAACACAGTTATTACTGGAAACCCAGATGTGCGACTAGCCGAAAAACAGGCAACCGCAGGGAAACCGTACTGTACACAGCACGCAAACCAGCCACACACACCCCCCTACACAGTCCGTGAGCCGATCTATGACTGATCGCCCACTAATCCACAACGACCTTGAACTGTTGCAGGGACGCAGCAACTGCAGCAAGCGCCGCAACAAGCTCCAACAACGACAAAGGTAACGATGCACGATACCTCGAACTAACACAACCACACCTTGCATGCACTGTCGCAGATAGCAAGCCGCTACTGCCCTTACTACCCGTCCTACTGTCGCAGAGGTTTTTTTCCCTTGGCGCTGGCCTTGGCACTTTTTTTCCTCTGCTCTTACAACCGCTACCCTTCGATCGCTTTCGACCACTTCTATCTCCTGATGGACCATGTTAATGAGTAGTCTTACCCAGACGCATGGATAACATCACAGCCTGCATCCTGTGACGCCTTGATTCAAAACTAACATGCATACGGAGGTGACAGTAGAACTTTTGTGTTGGTCACCACGTTGGTGCGGGCGTGGAGGGGCCCCATCCTTTGTAGGGCAATATTATGGAAATGGAAGAGGACGTAGCCAAAGAATAGATGGGAGACATGATACTGCGTGAAGAATTTGACAGAGCACTGAAAGACCTAAGTCAAAACAAGGCCCCGGGAGTAGACAACATTCCGTTACAACTACTGGTAGCTTGAGAGAGCCAGCCATGACTAAACTCTTTCTTCTGATGAGCAAGATGTATGAGACAGGCGAAATATTCTCAGACTTCAAGGAGAATATAATAATTCTAATTCCAAACAAAGCAGGTGCTGACAGATGTGAAACTTCCCTAACTATCAATTTAATAAGTCAGTTGTACAAAACTATCACGAATTCTTTACAGAAGAATGGAAAAACTGGTAGAAGCTGATCTCGGGGAAGATCAGTTTGGATTCCACGGAAATGTAGGAACACGCGAGGCAATACAGACCCTACCACTTCTCGTAGAAGATAGGTCAAGGAAAGGCAAACCTACGTTTATAGCCTTTGTAGATCTAGAGAAAGTTTTTGATAATGTTAACTGGAATATTCTCTTTCAAATTCTAAAGGTGTCAGAGGCAAAATACGAAGAGAGGAAGTCTATTTAAAACTTGTATAGGAACCAGACGGCTGTTACACGAGTCGAGAGGCATGAAACGGAAGCAATGGCTGAGAAGAGAGTGGGACAGGCATTGAACAATCAGTAAAGGAAACCAAACAAAAATCTGGAGTAGGAATTAAAGTCCTGGGAGAAGAAATAAAAACTTTGAGGTTTACTGATGACATTGTAATTCTGTCAGAGACACCAAAGGACTAGTAAGGGCAGTTTAATGGAATGAACAGTATCTTGAATGGAGGATATAAGATGAACATTGAAAACAGCAAAACGAGGTTAATGGAATGTAGTTGAATTAAATCAGACGATGTTGAGGGAATTAGATTAGTAAATGAGACACTTAAAGTAGCAGATAAGTTTTACTATTTACGCAGCAAAGTAACTGGTGATGGTCGAAGTAGAGAGTACATAAAATGTAGATTGGAAATGGAAAGAAAAGCTTTTCTGAAGAAGAGAAAATTGTTAACATTGACAGTAGATTTAATTTCCAGGAAGTATTTCTGGAATGTGTTTGTATGGAGTGTACCCATGCATAAAAGTGAAACATGGACAATAAACAGTTTAGACAAAAAGGGAATAGAAGATTTCGAAATGTGGTGCTACAGAAGAATGCTAAAGATTAGGTGGGTTGATCGCGTAAGCAATGAGGAGGCACTGAATAGGCTTGAGGAGAAAAGAAATTCGTGGCAAACCTGACTAGAAGAAGGGATCGGTTGATAGGACAAATCCTGAAACATCAAGGAATCACCAGTTTAGTACTTACAGTAAGTAGGTTTGGAGGGATGTTTGTTGCAGTAGTTACTGGGAGATGAAGAGGCTTGCACAAGATACAGTAGCATGAAGAGCTGCAGCAAACCAGTCTTTGGACTGAAGACCACACCCAAAACATGATTACGGAACAGACAAACAAGAAGTCATTAAACAAAAAAGCATATATTAATTTTTACAGTTGTTGCACACCACACTGTTATGGTCATGGCACACGTTTTGTGCACTTACGGCACACTTCCTCTGGTATTCTGTCTTTTGACGCAGGACACGAGGAACAAATTCTCTTCTCACGATCCATCGTAGAGTTGCTGTGGCTACTGGCTGTTTTGTGTTTGATGGATTTCCGTAGAGTTCTCTCCAGAGAGTTCTGTAGAAAGGGATTAGACGATCTTCTCTTCCACTGTAGGTTCCTTAATGAAAGCTCTCCTCTTGACGAAAGCCCTCCATGATGTGTGGGATGCTGTGTTGTGTAAACAGAAAAGGTATTTAAGGAGTGTATGACGATTGTGTCGCACCAGAGACTCATGGACAAGCGTTTAGTTAGTGTTTTGTATTAGGAACTAGCTGATAAGTATCATCCATTCCACCCTCCGTCTGGTTATAACATTTCACAATCCGAGACTTCCGTTTTGGATGGTGTTCACGTGTGGAGATATCATGATGAATGGTACTTAGGAGGAATACACACTTGTTTTTCTTTAACACAAACTGACCACTATCGTTTCTTCCATAAACGCAAACGGACTTGAATGTACTTTTCTATTAATGTTTGAATTCATCTTTTTCGTAATTTATTTTATTGGTTCAAATGGTTCAAATGGCTCTAAGCACTATGGGACTTAACATCTAAGGTCATCAGTCCCCTAGACTTAGAAACTACTTAAACCTAACTAACCTAAGGACATCACACACATCCATCCCCGAGGCAGGATTCGAACCTGCCACCGTAGCAGCAGCACGATTCCGGACTTAAGCGCCTAGAACCGCTCGGCCACAACGGCCGGCTTTATTTTATTCATCGTCATCGTTACCACAACAGTTAGGTTTATACTCAAGACATATCCTCCGAATGTTCCACTCGTAAAACAATTATCTACAGTAACATTTGTGGCTGTACCAGCGATATTGCCTGAAAGGGTCTTAACTGTGGTTCCCTTCCAGAATACAGAGTCCCACCAATAGCATACCAAACTTTGGCTTCACAGATCCAGAGTGTTAGCATTCCATGCTTTTCGCGCTTATTTGTCGTATTTCATACAAATCCACAATTACCCCTAAATGGAAGTAGTTACTTATCCACCCACAAGTTCATTCTAGAAGTCATTATCTTACTAGATTGTTTTATAAAAATTTTTCGTACATAGGCTATAGTAGCAAGCATACCAGTTTGGTACCTAACCTCTCTTGTTCCTTTCTCATCAGATCTAACTAAACCTTCCATAGCCTCAAACCAACTAACGATGTATCTATATACTATCGTGCTGTCTATACAGGGTGGTCAGAAAATGTGTGAAATGGTTGTAGGGATGTTACAAGGCAGGCTGTACTGAGACATAAATGTTAAGAAACAAATTCGATACGTTGCTCCGTTTCCGAGTTATTTAGCGTAGAATTTAGCCAATCGGGGCGTCGCGCACTCGCATTCAAGCGGCCTGCCAGGGGCGGTGTTGCCCACCGAGTGCTTTGTCTCGTTAGCTCGAACTTGAATTCACGCGCGCGACGATCTGATTGGCTAACTTCAATGCTAAATAGCTCAGAAACGGCGCAACGTATCGTATTTCTTTCTTAACATTTATGTCTCAGTAGAACCTGCCCTGTAACATACCTACAAGCATTACACACATTTTCTGACCACCCTGTATAATGAGTTGCAAAAGTTTCCTAGAACAAGTACCCTGACTGGAAGATTCTAGTCTTTATCTGCTCCCATATGAAGCCAAATCCCCCAGAAATCGAACATTTCATCTCTAGTTACAGCATGCCAATTTATTTTCCTTGCTACAGTAACTCGTCGTGCCTCTAGATGTGTGTATCTTATAATTACATCCACAATGGTTGAGGAATACATAAATCCCAAGCATATCTGGAAGGTGGGGGTAGGTGATTATGCCCAAGGCTGGTCCTAGTATAAATTTCAACAAGTTATGTGTAGTAATTTTATTTGGCATAGGGTGGCTCTTGCTCCACAGCATCCTATTCAGAGTAATATACACGCTAGTGTCACTAGCTGTTTGTCCAGAGGCATTTTTACGACCACCACCACTTCTTTGTTCTTGTTCCAAAGAGTGGCAAGCCACTGCCTGAGGAACAACTTAATGCTTTTCATCTAAAGCAATACTTACATCTGAAAGTAAATTCTACTCCACAGTTGCTCATTGAGTAAAGCTGATTCAAAATTTCAGCTTGAAGAAAGTGTGCAACCTATTTTCTTGCGTCCTTTTTAGATGGAGATTCCTACCCTTTATCTGAAAGAGAGTAATATGAAGAAATAACCTAAGAACTTTCCTTCTGTATGGTGTGCAGTAATACAACTGCTGTTGCGTTATTGTTTGGAGTTAGAAATGACCTTCAGCTCTCATCCAAATGTCAAACACAATACTGCTGTATGGCAAGCTCCTAAAACGTTTCTATACTGATTCACACACTTGTAACAATATACTGCTATATTTCGCTCTTTAACATAGCACAGGAATACACTATCTGACAGTTGAGCAGAATTTCAATTTGTAACAACGTATTTTCTGCAATTGCAACAATGTAAATATGTTCCAATAATTAATTATCTGACTTCTGACAAAATGTAATTGATTAAAAACCAATCAATTTTATGACTCTCAACATAAACCACAGGGACCATCTGACCCAGGTTATGTAAATGTGTGTTATAAAGAAGTAAATATATATATGACACTTACAACTAATGATACAAATTTATATATTTAATGTGTTATTTAACATTGTAATAGAGCAAATCTTGTGAGTGGAGGCTCAGTTTTAAGTCTTTCATACAGGAAATGAAAGTTAAATATCTCTCTGGGTCCACTGGACCCGAGGTATGCACACCAGATTAAAAAACGAAGTATTTGGTTGAGCAGCATGTGGCTGACAAGTTGCTGTATAGGTGAGTGTGTGCTGAGCAGCATTCCAGGTCGTAGCAGTGAGGTGTGAAATCAGGAAGGGTAGCTGTTTGGCTGACTTGTTGCTTGGGAACCCTGTGACAGTTGAGGTACATTGTACTTACAACTGCAATGTAAAAGTGGCAGCTTCTTGCCATACTAAAACTGAAGTTTCAAATATCCACTAAAAGCACAAAAAACACTTACTAATATGCTACAGAAAATCTAAACACAGCTTTCAAATTTCACTATGGAAATGAGCTCACGAAAATCATTGCAATATATACAGAATCATAATTATTGGAGTGTTTGATATGTATACTGGAAGTTATTCATCAAGTTAATAGTAGATGTTATATACATGCAACCTATGCTCCAGACATGCAGTTGGATAGGGCTTGATGTCATTTAAGGAATGATCAGGACTTCATTAATGTTGAACAAATACACAAATTATTATAAATAATTTGCTGATAAATTCATCCTTTATTTCACGAATGAGGCCAAAGCAAAGATTTTTCCATAGATGTACTGAATATTAACGTTAGAATTTATTAACGTTTGTCGCATTATCCAGTTTGATTTTGTTTATTTAATAATAATTTAGTAAGTTAATGTTTGTAAGATGACCATATAAGTAATGTAGTACTGGAGTGGCAAACTAAGTACAGAAATAAACTTTATTAGTTTTTCTCTTTTCTATTTATTGTGTATAAAGAAAAGCTGATCGTTCAACGATGTTTGGCATTCAGTAATGGAACATCAGAATACAAATTAAATAAAAGTATGTATAATGAATGTTTGAAATATGTAAAGTTTTAGTATGTCTAACCGTAAGAACGGTGATCCATTGAATCTACGAGTGGGTTACATGAACAAGTTCCTAAATAGGGAGGCAGATCAGTTTGCTGGGACTTTCAGTGTTGGTGTTTTCATTGGTAGGGTTGTTTGGTAAAGTCTGCCTAGCCAGTGAGCTACATGACCGCAAGTGCTGGTCCTACTTTCAATTATTTCTATTTGCACCTATTGTGTTTACCAGTTCCAGACTTAGAAACATTATTAACTGTGAGTTCTCATATAGCAGCCAAGGAGATTTTGCTTTCAGATGAAGTTTGAAGCAAACTGTAGGAATTAAGGAATTTAATTAGTTTGGGTGGTTTGATGCATGAATCAGTGCCTTTCGTTTAGATTTTGTTACTGTCTGCTAATTCTTTGCTTGTACTGCTATGGCAGTCATTAGCATACTTGTTTCTGTAATGTGCTGAAATGACAATCAGTGTGAGCACAGCATACAGAGTGAATTCGCACCAGATGCTAATGAATTAATAGTAAGCATATATTCTGTGGTTCTAAGCAACACCAGTTTCCTATGGGATCGTACCTTTACTATCTTACTTATTTTATTATCTATTCATTAATTTACTAAAATTTTTACTTGTTTGTCTTTGCTAATTTAATGTGTCCCACAATAGATCGGTGTTTCTATAAGTGCTTAAATCGACAGTGCGTATCAGAAACCCAATTGTATAGATGAGCCATATACAAATTTAGGGTAGTATACTTGCTCTCTGGCACGAGTGAAAGATTAAGAAATGAGATCTGGTATATTACAAGGTTACACGCAGATCGTTATCGATTTGCATGGTTCCAATAACTGCATATCTGTTGCATAGCAGAAATGTTTCATCTGTTGTCCATCTAACATTAACTACTAAGTAACTCAGATAGTAATAGAGTGTAAGAGTTGTCCCATCACGATAAAGTGTGACGTAAGAGCAGGTAGCTCCAGTTAGCTATAAGATCAACTATCTTACAGTCAATGACCTGGCCTTGCTGTCTTAGAGGATGTGACTCAGTAGTACCAGTGAAGGGTCACTAAAACATCTGTCAAGCAGGAAGATGTATAGGATATACAATCTTCAACTTTCTTCCACAACAATGAGACCATTCTGTTGTTATCACAGTACTGAATTAATGGCGTTCTTTTGAAACCGGTGTTCAATAAATGGCATCACATTGAAATATTAAACTTTCGGGGAATTCTATGTATTGTGTGTTCTTTTGTTTCACGTGTAACAGTGTGGAATGTGTTTGTGTCATCAGTTCTGGATAGGACAAATGGGTTTTATGTAATTAAATATTATTTTCTTTCGTAAAATGTATGGTGTGGGATATATTTCTCATTTGCCTTGTAGAACTAGAAACACATGGAGCTATGCTGTTTTTGAGATGCGAAGATGAGACAGCTGATACAATTTAGATGTGGTCTAGACGAGATGTCAGTGTCAAATACACTGATTGCACACTGTTCTTGGGGTTTATTTTTATTAATTAATTTTCTTGCTGATTTTCTTTTTTGGTGTTCTGTGAGTTTTGAATCTGTTTGACCGTGAAAACTGTAAATTGATTAACATGTATTTGCATAATTCTTCAAAGAGCGCTTGAAGGAGGGTGAAGGGTGGTATTGTAGAAGGACATGGTATATCAGGAACATGGTATAATAATAACAGTGTGAACTCAGAAATGTTAGATACGCCCTTCATACATGGTGATAGAAATGGAGAAATAGATGCAGTTCCGTCTCCTGGAACTATCAGTGTGGATCTGAACTGCCCAACAATTCAGTTTCTTTGCAGCTAGAACGTTCAAAACTCGCTACTGAAACACCTGACAGTGATTTGCATAGCATGTATGGCCCTTCGAACCATGAATGCAATCAGTTCAGCATCGCAAATGCGTATGCAGTACTTACAAGTCAGGTGGACTTCCTGTCTTGATTCTATAATTGTGTGCCTCAGTAACTTTATTACCGGCATGGGAAAATACTTAAGTAGAAAGATGAAAACACAATGAACATTTAGGAGAAAGATTAAGAGGAAAGATGGAGAACAGAATGAAAGTTTAAGGTGAGAGATTAAGAGCAAAATGGAGATTTACGTACTCTAAATAATATTTATGTGGGACAATAATAGAACATACAAGTCAATAGAAACATACATGAGAGAATGATTAAGCTTAAGGCTCTCTAAACACTTCCATGGTGGCAAGTCAGGAAGGGCTTCTGTCCTTCCGCTAACAAATTGTTGTATCGGCTGTTCGTATACCACCCCAGCTGGCTCTGATTCACGATGCCTATCAGCCATGTTTCGCTTCGCAGTGCATACCACCCTTGCCTTTATGCAATTAGATTTGTTGCAACTCAGTTCCGACATGGACTTTTTGACCAAATATGGTTTTTATGCTACAGTATGACTGTATATTTTTTCAGTGAATTGTGACCTGCTAGTCAGTTAGTGTGTGGCATACTTGCTTGTGGTGTAAGGAGACCGTAGGAAGAATGCAGTTCATTCTTGTATGGTGTATGCAGGAAGATATCCCAAAATACGTCAACCGTTTTGTTAGTGTTACACCTAGACAACATAACAGAGCGAAAGAAGTGCTAGCAGAAGAGGGGGAAGTTAATGTTCTTTCTGCTGTTGCAGTTGATCTGGAAGTTGGTTACTACACAGTTGCATGAGGTAGTGGCATGAGTCAGGGAACTGTCCTACAGATTCTCCAGCGACATTGGTTCCATCACTATCACATCTCTGCCCATCAAGAGCTGCATGAAAACGATAGCGTGAATCTTAACTTCTGCACATACGTGGGCATTGAGACAGGATATTCCACATCTTGTTTAGTGATGAAACCAGATTTACCAATCATGACCAGGTAAACTGCCAAAACATGCATTATTAGTCTGTTGACGATCCCCATTGGCTTCGTCAGGTGGAATGTCGGCGTCCATAAAGTGTAAATGTGTGGTTTGTGACAGTGAACTATCATCTCAGTAGGCCTGCTTTTCATAGACGGAACACCGAACGTGCCTAAGTATCGCAGACGCCTAACAGCCGTCTTTCAGAAACGCTACAAGACATTCCTCTGCAGAGTAGCAGGAACCTCTGGTACCAGCATGATGACTGTTCAGCCCATAGTGCACAAAGTGCCACGACAGCCTATCGTCACGAATTGTTGTCAAATCGTTGGACTGGACGCAGAGAACCTGTGCCTTGCTCGGCCCATTTCCCAGATTCGACGGCTGTAGACTTTTCTCTGTGGGAAATGCTGAATGACACTGCCTGAAAGGACATACTAACTAGAGTCACTGATAGGCAACTATGTATTACTTCAGCCTGCTCGGACATCTCCACTGAAATGCAGCAGCCATTCCATACCAGACTGAAAGCGTGTATCGCCTCTGCTTGTAGTAATTTTAAACACAATTTGTGATGATCAATTGTCTCGCTACTGGTCAGAATACACATAACTTGTGCACGCAATTATTTTTTCCTTTAGTGTGAGGTACCACAGGTATTATGTAAGTGTCGGTGGGGTAACATCTCGAAATACGACATCCCGTAAACGATTTGCACTGGAATCCTGCAACAATCACAGTTGACATTCTAATTCACCATACTTTTAGTTCGTTAATGTAAGTAGGCATTGTCCCATTTTAAAAAGTGTGTTTACACAAAAAATACACCTACTAAGTATTATTAGAAAATGTTGATTGGATAACAGTGCGAGTCCTTGACTACCAATCCGTTCTGTGAAAACAGCACATTAATAGCACTTCCCAATTCCGCAGTTTTTACGGTGCAGGTTTTATGTCATGCACCCTGTACATTCGAAGCCTAGTGCTGTCCCAAATTCCGCTATAATCTGGATATTTCTTCTTTGAATGGTGCTCATTTTGTTGATGAATTGAAACGTCCCCTTAGAAAAATTAATGAATTACTGTGCTGATAAACCTCTTACGTTATTTGCTTTTCAAACAGATGAGCAAAACTGAACGTTCTCAGACATTACTCTCTTTACTTATTCTGATCAACACTAAACTGACCCACAATATTTTTAGCGCAACGCAGTCTGACTTTCAATAATCCCTACAAAAGAATGGCCCTGACTAACATTAACCTATACCTTTCACAAATCACATACCTCACAAAAATCTTCGTTACTCGAACTACTGCAATTCAGTGAGCGCCACTACTGCCAGCTAAATAAAAGATTCAAACTACTGAAGGCACTAACTACTGATAGGCATAGTTAGCAAATGAAAGATTTTGATAGAGAACAAACAATGTATTTACCTTAATAGTGTTCAAAAGTCATAATATATATCAGTTCATGACATCCAGTCTTACAAATGTACTGTCTCTGATGGACACACGTCCGGATCATCAGCTCTCAAAACGCCGCCATTTCTCTCCCCACATCCACCACTGCTGGCGGCTCACCTCGAACTGCACAACGCTAAGCGCTGTTAACATCCAGCTGCCCAACACTACAATGGCGAGTATTACAACAATGCCAACCAGCCACTGACTGCACACAGCACGGCCAGTGATTTTCATACAGAGCGCTACGTGGCGTTACCAATATAAAAACCTAAACAGCCTACATACAAAATGTATGCCTTGTCAGTGAAATACAGATAATCTGTTGCAAAGGATCATTAGCTCACCATACAAGATATTAGTCACAGGGTTGAAAGGTCGCACCGCACCCTTTTGAGTGGTGTACATGGTAAAGAATTGCTAACAGGTGGTCGCATGAGCCACCAGCACTGCCGTACGTTGCTGCAGTCATTGATGTGGAAACACGGCTCTACGGTTAGCCGAAATGCAGACGTGTCAGTATGGCTATAGTGTTTGATCGTGTCCCTGATCTCACCATGACTGAGGTTATCCAATTTGTTGACTTATCAGCGCCAAATGTCCGACGTGAGTACGTCGAGTGGTGTACTAATCCGAGGTAAGTAACACAGCACAAGAAAGGTTCCTAAGCACGAGTTCGTGAGACTAGAGGCGCACCTTGTTAATGACTGTTGGTTGCCAGTCCCACAGGAGTGACTGCTTGGCGTGAATGAGCCAGAGGAACTGGAGAATAGGTGAGTTGTTCCGTGGTCTGAGTAATGACAGTTTTGCCTCCTTTCAAATGACGCATGGCGTCCTGCTCTCTGATGGCTCATTGAGGCATGTGTGGACGGTGTAGTTCAGACCGAGAGCGGTTCTGTGATGTTCTGGGGGTGTTCTGCACACCTCGATGAGGGTCCATGCGTTCAGGTTACCAGGACATAAACCAGCAGGTTTTTATCAGAATTCCTGATGACCAAGTTCTATTTTTCTTCTAGAGCTTGTAATGCCACAATGAAGCATAGCCAAGGCACAGCAGTTAAATAAGTGAATGCTCATGCCACCTGTTGGATAGTTGTGCAAACAAAAGCACAGGTGCTTCCGCCTGGCGGCAGTCAAATGAAACAGCGCTACGAGTAAGACAGTATGTGAATAGTACTGCACTCAGACGACGAAATAAAGAAGCATTAAACTAGGATAATATTATTGCGTGTAGTAAAAATATTAATTTAATATTAGTTAAATACACTCCTGGAAATTGAAATAAGAACACCGTGAATTCATTGTCCCAGGAAGGGGAAACTTTATTGACACATTCCTGGGGTCAGATACATCACATGATCACACTGACAGAACCACAGGCACATAGACGCAGCCAACAGAGCATGCACAATGTCGGCACTAGTACAGTGTATATCCACCTTTCGCAGCAATGCAGGCTGCTATTCTCCCATGGAGACGATCGTAGAGATGCTGGATGTAGTCCTGTGGAATGGCTTGACATGCCATTTCCACCTGGCGCCTCAGTTGGACCAGCGTTCGTGCTGGACGTGCAGACCGCGTGAGACGACGCTTCATCCAGTCCCAAACATGCTCAATGGGGGACAGATCCGGAGATCTTGCTGGCCAGGGTAGTTGACTTACACCTTCTAGAGCACGTTGGGTGGCACGGGATACATGCGGACGTGCATTGTCCTGTTGGAACAGCAAGTTCCCTTGCCGGTCTAGGAATGGTAGAACGATGGGTTCGATGACGGTTTGGATGTACCGTGCACTATTCAGTGTCCCCTCGACGATCACCAGTGGTGTACGGCCAGTGTAGGAGATCGCTCCCCACACCACGATGCCGGGTGTTGGCCCTGTGTGCCTCGGTCGTATGCAGTCCTGATTGTGGCGCTCACCTGCACGGCGCCAAACACGCATACGACCATCATTGGCACCAAGGCAGAAGCGACTCTCATCGCTGAAGACGACACGTCTCCATTCGTCCCTCCATTCACGCCTGTCGCGACACCACTGGAGGCGGGCTGCACGATGTTGGGGCGTGAGCGGAAGACGGCCTAACGGTGTGCGGGACCGTAGCCCAGCTTCATGGAGACGGTTGCGAATGGTCCTCGCCGATACCCCAGGAGCAACAGTGTCCCTAATTTGCTGGGAAGTGGCGGTGCGGTCCCCTACGGCACTGCGTAGGATCCTACGGTCTTGGCGTGCATCCGTGCGTCGCTGCGGTCCGGTCCCAGGTCGACGGGCACGTGCACCTTCCGCCGACCACTGGCGACAACATCGATGTACTGTGGAGACCTCACGCCCCACGTGTTGAGCAATTCGGCGGTACGTCCACCCGGCCTCCCGCATGCCCACTATACGCCCTCGCTCAAAGTCCGTCAACTGCACATACGGTTCACGTCCACGCTGTCGCGGCATGCTACCAGTGTTAAAGACTGCGATGGAGCTCCGTATGCCACGGCAAACTGGCTGACACTGACGGCGGCGGTGCACAAATGCTGCGCAGCTAGCACCATTCGACGGCCAACACCGGGGTTCCTGGTGTGTCCGCTGTGCCGTGCGTGTGATCATTGCTTGTACAGCCGTCTCGCAGTGTCCGGAGCAAGTATGGTGGGTCTGACACACCGGTGTCAATGTGTTCTTTTTTCCATTTCCAGGTCTGCTTGTGTCTGTATGTGTGGATGGATATGTGCGTGTGTGCGAGTGTATACCTGTCCTTTTTTCCCCCTAAGGTAAGTCTTTCCACTCCCGGGATTGGAATGACTCCTTACCCTCTCCCTTAAAACCCACTTCCTTTCGTCTTCCCCTCTCCTTCCCTCTTTCCTGATGAGGCAACAGTTTGTTGCGAAAGCTTGAATTTTGTGTGTATGTTTGTGTTTGTGTCTATCGACCTGCCAGCGCTTTTGTTCGGTAAGTCACCTCATCTTTGTTTATATATATATATATATATATATATATATATATATATATATATATATATAGTAATGTTATGGTATGTCCATTTGTAAATAGAGAACTTGGCATAGTGTAAATTAATGTTTAAATGTGAGGGAAATCCCCGAGAACGCGGACAATGCAGGTTGGCGCGTGAATTTGGCAGCAGAGAGAGAGATGTGTTCTGGAACTGTTCAGACGCAAAACAGGGATTACGCGGCGCGAAAGTGAAGGTTTTAGTACGGTACAGTAACGTTGCTTATAGACAGTTAAAAGTGAGCTTACAACAAACACGTATAGGATTTATGGTGTGCCAGCAAGGCAAATGGACAACAAGGCTTGCAGGATGCAGCATTTCGACGGAGACGGCTTGTGAGCGATATAGTTGCTGCTCCCGCTCAAAAAGCACATGGCACGCCTTGTGGAAGTCTGCGTAATTTACGACGGACTGTAGCGACCAGCAGCAAGGTGTGAAGTGACCAGTGTCTGCAGCTAATGTTGCAATGTGATCTTACTACCATATGAGATCCATTGATGAGCTCACGCCAGCACAAGCAACGAACTAGTAGTTATCGTACGACAGTGTTTTTATGAACAGTGCATTTTATGCCGCCACCATAACAAGTACATTTATCCGTAACGAACCAGTTTATGTGTTTACCAAGTCAAGTTCCCTACAGTGTAATGTCTGAGTGAAATAATAAGTTTGTGATTCAAAGTGCATTCCACGAGTGTCATCAATTATTTACAGAAAATAGTTCATTATTATCCCAAATCCATCACTGTGTGTGCAGCAATACCAGTAAAAAGGCTATATTACGTGCGTATCGGCGTATTAATGCAACACGGGGATATAATCGGAGTTAACGCCGAAAATTTCCAACAAACGCCAGATTATACAACTGACAGAAGACGCCAGGTACTGTGCCACATTAATTACAGTTCAACTCGATGCGGTGGCTTTTCAGTACATTATCAACGTAAAAACTCATTCGGTTTCATTAGAACAAAATGATCCTAAAGTAATGTTTTTAACATCTCTAGTAACCATCAGTTCTATAGTGTTCATTGATTATTCAACTAAAGAATTTATTGCCACTACATTACTCATTGTACCTTCAGTACAATGCAAATTCAGTAACATTAAAATCATTACTGACAGTTGGTGTAGATCAATCTAACTTACAGCAAGTTCAAGTGTTTGTCATATGTGTGTGTATATTGTGTTACGTAAATGTTGTTCACCTGCTAGGCGTGTTTAACATACACCAGTTAGTGCGTTCTGTTCAGTCACTTCAAAGAAGTTATTTTTGTTAGTGAAAATCAGAATTCATTTAACATTTGGTTTCTTGTACGCCATCGCCAATATTTATTCAGTAATTCCGTGTAGTAGTCTGAACTACATAGCAAAGCTATTCAGGCTTATTACGCGCGATAGCCGCTTTCCAGACGTCCGATGCCGCATCGTGTAAAAGTATTACAGTACATTCGGATAGTGGCATAGCAAGCTTCATGAAGTGTATTCTGAGGACCCTTTCATAGCTGTGTTCGCAGGGCTGTACGCACGTATTCCGGGTTCGACGGACCCACAGGTGCCATATCACACCTCAATCGGGCCTCTAAATCACCCAATCGTACTCGATTAGAATATATGTGGAAGTATTTGTAACAGGAGATGAAATACGTCAACTTTCCCACAATTCTGTAGTTGTACGGGATCTAATAATCATTTACACGCTCCCGGTGGATGACTCTTTCTCTCGCGAAATTGAAGCCTTTAACAAGGCTAGGCATGTTATCAACACGAAGTCTCCTGCGGATGCAAGCTTTTTGTCACTGTGGTCACTGTAGTTTTTTGATCTCTTGCCAAAATTAGAAGACCTATTTTACTCCACATCTCAGCTTGCTGGATCTGTCCCGCACAACGTCTGTGAAATGGCACAAGATTGTTTTTCATATTTTCGCCTCATAATAATGTAGGAGACATTCAAGTGAGGATGTTATTAATGATAAAGTCGACATAAGAACTGTTTAAAGAGTCAGAACATTCAGTTCCTCTCGTGGCTACAAAAGCCTTCTAAGATACCAGAATGTGAAACTTAATAATCAACCTTTACACATATCGTATAAATCATTACTCTGCAGATATAGGTTTGCTGAATTTAGAACTTATCTTGAGTGTGCTTGTGTGTGTGTGTGTTTGAAATAAAATGAATTGAATGGACTGTAAGAAGGACGTATCACACGCCGCTGTGTGAACAGTTACACTTTGAGCCATTGCCGGAATGAAAATTCCCTTCCTGGTGTCTCTTTCTTATCTTATGCGTACGGAAAACAATCTTCATCTACATCATACTGGACAAGCCACTCAGCAGTGCGTCGTGGAGGGTACTTCTGGTACCACTGACTGATCCCCCCTTCCCCGTTACACTCGCGAGTGGTACATGGCAGGAGTGATAGTCGACAATTGTCTGTACTACTGGCTCTGATTTCACGAAATTTCTGTTTGTAGTCATTAAGAGCGGTCCGTGTGGGGAAGAGCTGTCGCGAAATTTCAGTAGCAAACCTCTCCGTGACGAACAGCGTCCCTCTTGGAACGTCTGCCACGAAGTTTGTTGAACATCCCTGTAACGCTCTTGCAGCGACAAAACGGTCCCGTGGCGAAACCCACCGTCGTTCGTGCGATCTTCGTATATTTTCTACCACTTCTACATCGTAAGGGACCATGGTTCTTGAGCATATAACATGTTTCTAAATTATGCAACAGACTGACTTCAAAGATATTGGACTATAGCTATGGGCATCTCTCCTACGGCACTTCTGGAAAATGGGAATGACTGCGCTTTTTTCCAGTCGCTAACTAATCCTGCGTTGCTCCAGCCACCCACGATAAACCGCTGCTGGAAGGAGAGATAATTCTTTCCCATATCATTTGTAGAATCCTATAGGTATCTCATGTGGTCCTGATAACTTTCCACTACTAGCTGCTCTTCTAATTCACGATCGGTTATATCAATACCTGCCATTTCGACGTTCATACGATGATTTAAACGAGGTACCGTGTTATGATCATCCACCGTGGAACAGTTGCGGAAGACTGAGTTCAATGTTCCGACATTCTCTTTGTTAGCTTTCGTTTCGGTGCCAGTATACTTGCCAGAGAAGGGGTAAGAAAAGGATGTGCTCCCTCTCCTCTTATATTCAGTGCTTACATCCAGGAAGCTATAGACCAAGTTCCAGAAACTACTGAGGTGGGGATCAAAATTAATGGGCAGAAGATAGACATGCTACGTTATGCAGATGATATTGCTACAGTCACGGAAGCAGAAGATGGTCTAGAGGAAGTCCTCAGAACAATGGAAAAAATTCTATGCAATCAGTATGGAATGAGAATAGAGAAGAAAAAGACTAAAGTGATGGTATGTAGTACAGGAGCAGAATATGAACTTCTGAGAATGAGAATTTGAAGAGAGGAGCTGGAAATGATAGAGGACTTTACTTAACTGGGAAGCAAAATTACAAGGGATGGTAGAAGCCGGAAGGAAATTGCGAGCAGAATACAAAAGGGCAAAATTGCATTTAATCGGAGAAGGAACTTACTCATCAGCAACAACATCAGTCTGAAAATAAGGAAACGTATCATCAAAGGTTTCGTTTGGAATGTGGCCCTATACGGATGTGAAACTTGGGCAATTGGAAGAGAAGAGAGAAGACGGCTAGAAGCTCTGGAGAAGTGGTGCTATAGAAGGATGATGAAGATCAGCTGGAGAGAGAAAGTAACAAATGAAGAGGTGATTAAAAGAGTACAGGAAACCAGATCTCTGTGGAGGCACATCTGTAGGGCACATCCTACGACACAACAACATCACTGGAACAATAGCAGAAGGAGCTATTGAGGGAAGGAATCGGCGGGGGCGACCAAGGATATTATACGTGCAACAGATCATGAATGACGTTGGATGTAACACATATGTGGAAATGAAGAGGAAGGTAGACAGAAGAGAGGAATGGCGCTCTGCTGCATATCAACCTCAGGGTTGAACACTAAAAGAAGAAAGGAAGATGCTCGCTAAGTGCATGAATACATTGGTTTTTAACCGGTTACTTATGTTACGGAAGACCAATACGACTTACTGTTTTCACTCAGATCGGCTGACAACAATGTATTGGTGGTGTGCTGCTTGACCTAGTCACGGCTATTAAAAATCTCGGCGTAACTCTGCAGAGCGGTATGAAATGGAACGAACAAGTAGGGTCGCTAAGAGGGAAGACGAACGTTCGACTTCGGTTTGATGTGAGAATTCTGGGAAGGGGTAGCTGATCCAGAAGGGAGACTGCGCTGCGAACAGAATGAAAACGTGACCCGTTCTTGAGCGCCCAGTGTTTCGGATCTCCACGAGCTCGAATTAAGGGCAGACATCGAAACAGTTCAGAGGCGTGCTGCCTGATTTGATTCGACAGATTCAGCCAACACGCGAGTGTTAAGCCAAAACTCCTTAAAGTGAAATGGGAATGCCTGGACGAAAGACGACTTTCTTTTGCTTTCCTGAAACACTACTGAGAAAGTTTAGAGAACTGGCATTCTTTGGCGTTAGGATCACGAGGGTAGAATAAGAGAAACTAGCTTTTGCGCTGAGGTATATGTTTTCCCTCGTTCCACTGGCGAGCGGAACAAGAAAGAGAACGGCAATCATCCGCCATACACCGTAAACTGCCTTGCAGAATTCATAGATGTAGATGTAAATGTACAACTCATTCTCTGCGTTCACAGGAAGACCAGCGTAAATGAGAATTTAGTTATAACATTCGTACATGAAATATGCTGATATCAGAGGTAAGGTTCATGGAATGGCGGGTCGTAATGAGGAAGCTTATGAAACAAAATAACAGCAGCAGCACAGACGCAAGCATATTCCATGAATACTCCAAGTAAAACCCCCTGCGGAAGGAACTTTTGTGTATGCACAAGCCCCTAGTCTTGAACAAACATAACGTAAGGTCGCAAAGAACGACTGTCTCCGGCCATTACTGTGCGTGATTAATAGGCCAACCCTTTACTCCGTTCCCTGAATAATTGATTACTTTTTCGGCCCCCTTCGCATTACGTGTACGTCCACCCCGGAGGTCAGGCGACGTGTTTACCTTTGCGACCCTCCGCAGGGCTGCCTCGTTATCAATAATGGAAAGCCCTTGTTGTTGTAGGGCTTAATTCAGTTTCCCCCGCGTCATGTTGACTTCTCATCAGCAACATAATGGCTGCGTCAACTCATTTCTCTATTACCGAGGCACTCCCGGATCACTGGACTTGTGGAATTCATACCACTGTCAAGGGACAGGAAATGGATTTTATTTTCTACTCCGAGCAGAGATCGCTAACAAAACAACGACGGAGATGTCTGCGAAGCCAACTATATTTATTTGACTAAACATCGCTGCTTACGAAATATAAATCAGTTTTCGCCGAAGTAAATGTATTGCATCTGCTATATCTATTAATATTGTATTACAACCACTTCAACAGCCATTGTCCCCAGTACCAAATCTGACGACACCGCCACCATCAAAACAGTTGCTGCTGGTATGTACACAGCTAAAGTGTTTAGAACAGAAATGTCAATGATATTGAGACTTCAAGAGATAGTAATTCGCCTGAAAGCAAATTAAATGATTGAGAATAATAGCCTATGATGTTCTCCGAACACGTCAGTGTGATATTTTGGCACTAACGAAAACTTTTTTCTAGCTTGTCAATGTGAACAAACTCCGTCAAAGTGTTTTTGAGGTCTGTTTCCTTGCTGGTTCTTTATTTCACAGAAAGTGGTCCTCAGTATTATAATAACGGCAGTTACTTTGGCGCAAAAGAATTCGCTCTTGTTTCCCCCGCTGCTACGTTCGCAGGTTCGAATCCTGCCTCGGGCATGGATGTGCGTGATGTCCTTAGGTTAGTTAGGTTTAAGTAGTTCTAAGTCTAGGGGACTGAGGACCTCAGAAGTTGAGTCCCATATTGCTCAGAGCCATTAGTTGAACTGTGTATGTCAGAGCGTTGGTGTCTTGTTAAGCTTAGGGGGCCTGTTATGACATGTTATGTTTCGTTTTCTTTCGGTCCTCTTCATTAAAATTACTGAAAAGTGTGGGTTGTTGAGGTCTTACGCCTGTAATCATGTGTTTAATTGTCGCAAAGACCTATCTTTGTTACTGAGACGTAAAGAGCCTTTTGAACCATTTGAACTTCTTTCCGCATTTCGTTTCCTTTGTTAACTAAAATTTATAAGGTACTGAGGTGTGTGTTTGAGTTCTTAAGGGATCAAACTGCAGAGGTCATTTGTCCTTAGACTTACACACTACTTAAACTAACTTAAACTAAAGTATGCTAAGAACAACACACACAACCATGCCCGAGGGAGGACTCGAACCTCCGGCCGCAGGGGCCGCGCAGTCAGTGACATGGCGATTCTAACCGCGCGGCTGTAAGGTACTGAACATTCTAAGAAACTTAATACTCAATGCCAGTACGATATGCAACTTCTGACATCCACAGCTAGCTTCGTTATGAATAGCATATAAACAATGACGTCAGTATTACACCGCAAGAATGACGCTGTGGCGAACTGTTTCAGGGACTGAAATCAGCTGTAAACTTCCAATAGAGAAATTATAAAGTACTACATTCTCAGAATTACCGCCACCTTTGTGATGGTCTTCATCACATTTAACGAATTACACATTAATGTACACATATGTGAGATAAATGCAACACTGAAACTTTTTAGTAAGTGAGGAAATTTCTAGTATTTTTCAATCTAGACGTCTTCATCAAGCTGAATCCGTCGGCTCAGCTTCTCAAACCATTTCTTTTTAAACGACAACTAGGAAGATGGATTATATCCACTGCTATTACACAGACTGCGTAACAAATGAGTGAAGCACCCACAAGACAAGCTCGGATGTCAGGGTAAACGCGTTCACACCATCGGTGGATATTTAAATGATGCGAGTTGCAATTTTCTGTGGCAGATAAAACGGCCCCCAAAGTACAAAAGGGCTGTTCCTGCTTAGTACTGTTTCTAGGATTGATACAATACATAAACGGCATGGAAAACAACAGTTATTGCAAGATTCGACCAGACGGCCAAATTGAGGCCCAAAATGAGGTCCATTGCCGATTGTCTCGTGTGCTGATAACGCTGCCTCACATGAATGCACCGCTTCTATATACTATGTAAAACATGGAGAAAAATTTGGAAATTTGTGGTAAGGTCTTATGGGACCAAACTGCTGAGGTCATCGGTCCCTAAGCTTACGCACTACTTGCTCTAACTTGAACTGAGTTTATGCTAAGGACAACACACACACCCATGCCCGAGGGAGGACTCGAACCTCCATCGGGTGGAGCCGCGCGGACCGTGACAAGACTCCTGAGACCGCTCGGCTATCCCGCGCGGCTGAACATGGAGAAGTTGTGTGCTCATATCGTTATCAGCACATGAAACAGTTGACGAGGGGCATCATTTTGGATTTCCATATGGCCGGTTGGTCTAATCGCGCAATATTAAGATTAGTGGGGTATTCTGACGTGACAGTGGCCCAATGTCGGACTACATGAGAACATGAAGGCTGACATACCCAGCGTGAAGAGTCCGGACAACCACGTCTGACGACCATTTTGTGGTAAAATGATATTGTGGAAAATGGCGGTGTCTAGCATCTGCAGCTGCCCTCTGAGAACAAGTAATGTATATCCTGCAAAACTCTGTGTGTCATTCTGCGCCATGGCTCTGAGACTGCCAGTAGACGAATTACGGAATTATCGTCTCATGCGTGGAGCACCGTTACCACAGCAATACAAAGGGCTGCGACTGGGGTAGTGCCGTGAGCGGCAAGCGTGGAGTGCCGGTGAATGGCATCTCATTGTGTTCATTGATTAATCGTGATTCTGCACTACCCTGGATCACCATTGTCGGCGTGTTTGTTGGCTACCCCGGTAGAGGGGCCCATTCGTCACCCATGGTGGCTTTGTGTGGGGAGCCATCGGATACGATTTCAGGTCGTGGCTGGTAGTCATTCAGTTAACTGCGACGGCTCAACGGTACACCAAGGACATCCCATGTCCTCATGTATTACCCCTCACGTGAAACTATCACTGTGCCATTTTGTAACAGTACAGAGCTCGTCCATGCATGGCACGTGTATGTAAGAAATGTCTGCGTGTTCTTAAGCTACTCTCATGGCCAGCAAGATACACAGATTTATCGCACTTCATACTGTGTAGGACCAGCTGGGACGCCAACGCCAACTTAGAGACAGTATGCAGAATATTAGTGCCCATTAGAATACGTATGGACCATATGGCTTCAGCAGAGTATACGAAGGCCTCATGACACCGTTCCTAACCGAACCAGGGCATGAATCCAGACGAAAAGGGTGCAATATCATACTGATAAATGGGCTAATACCGCGAAGTTGTTTGAAAATTGACTCATTTTGTAACGGTAAAAGCAATGTTATATACCCTCTCGACCCGAAGTTTCATCACCTCCTGCTCTTCTGAGTTTTCGCAAAAAAAATTTTGTTTCCCTCGAACCATCAGGGAAAGGTTGGATTTTGAAGGTGAAAAAAACTTGTTTGTTTCTTGTAAGAACTAAAACTATAGTTGGTAATAAAATGATTTGACTTGCTCGTAATATACGGAAGCAGTTAGATAACCAGTTTCCGTGCTGAACAATCGTCTCCACAATATATCTGTGGTGGCTGTCTTTCATGGTGAAACTGCACTGTGCACATTTAAGCTCCTTAACAGTCTGCTGTTTCGAATGCACTCTTTGCTACGGTCGCAGGTTCGAATACTGCCTCGGGCATTGATGTGTGTGATGTCCTTATGTTAGTTAGGTTTAAGTAGTTCTAAGTTCTAGGGAACTGATGACCACAGATGTTAAGTCCCATAGTGATCAGAGCCCTTTGAATGCACTCTTGTTTGCATGTCTCAGAGAGTGCCTTTTGATGCTAGTTGCATTTACAGCTATGACCTGCAGACCGTTGCTTTCAAGACATATTAATTTACAGTGAACACGTATATCAGTCTGTCTATCGTGAAATTAACCACCGGTAATAACGTTACTGGCGTTGACGGGAGATAATTCAGATTTATGAGAATATGTGAAGTTAAAGTTTCGCGTTCTGGTTCCAGCCGCCGTATCATCCTTTGCCAGCAGCTTCATCGGACGCTGTATGGTCGCTGGTCAGCACAGCGCTCTCCCAGTCGTTGCAGTGCTTCTCGACCTCGCAGTCGCCACTTCTCGGTCGAGCAGCTCATCCGCTGGCCTCACAGGCTGAGTGCACGCCGTACCAGTCCTCCCATCAACGAAAATTCCCTGACAGTCCTGTTGCCAATTGAATCCAGCCCATATGTCCTATGTTCTCCTCCTTGATCTACTTTGGTCAGTTGGACCCCAGTCTAGTACTTGTTTTGACCATCTGCCATCTTTCCTTCGTGGGACAGGACCATCTCCCTACCATTTGAAGATATAAATAAACTTTTTCCATTATGTAACTGCCTTTGTACTTCGTCTGATATCAATTGCTTTCTTTCTTTTTTTGGGTAGCCCAACATTGATCCTTCCATTCCTGTAACAGTTACTACTGGTTTTCTAACAATGACTTGATTTCTCGTCCATTTCTCATAGCCATAAGCTATTACTGATCTATACATTGGCCAAAAACTATTTTCCTCGGCTCAGCTGACATCTTAGACTTCAACACTGAAGGGTATCTTCCACAAGCTGGCCAGCCTAATTTAACAAGCCGAAATAATTTCTGGTTTTAGGTCTTTCATATTTACATGATATATATAGTCTCCTTCAAAGTCTGCGACAGCAGCTCAGCTGACATCTTAGACTTCAAAGCAGAATGGTATATTCCACAAGCTGGCCAGCCTAATTTAACAAGTCGAAATAATTTCTGGTTTTTGGTCTTTCATATTTACATGGTATATATACTCTCCTTCAAAGAGTCTGCGACATATTACACTATCTCCCTCTTTTCTTTCTTGCTGTATGGTGATCTTTCGAATCTATGATGAATCTGTATGATGATCTTTCGAACTGAATCTAAATATTTCGTTCATCTTTCTTAATAGGTAAAGATTTTCTGTGACCATTTACTGATGTCTCTCGTATGTTTTTATCTACTTTATACGTCTAGCAACAGGTGTACACAACATGTACTGTGATGTTTTCTGTGGACAGCATTTGAATGAACGTCCTGTCTTGATGAAATTATTAAAGATGGAACAAAATTTCTAGTAGGAATGGGATATGAAGGGAACATCACTTTTGTCCTATTTCAAGGAGGTAACTCACTGTCTCCTTTAGAGATACTACAGGAAGTCTAAACCAGATTCACTACCGAACATTCGAACCCTTCAGTTTGCCAGTGTGTTTGCGTTGTTTTAGCCACTGCTTCAACTCACTCAACATTAATTTTTGAACTTCTCTTCCGGTGCTGGGTGATCAGTTGGCACAATTCGTGAATAATAGTGGGTCTCATAGATCTGTGACGGGGAAACAGAACTAAATTGAGAAAATAAAGCAGCTCAGAGGGAAGATGTATTTTTAATGACATTAATGCTGTATGGGAGAAGGATACTGAAAGTATTGGCAATGAATACTATTTTCCTTCTCCACGAATGGTTTATTAGACAGCGTGGACTAGTGTGAGATGCGGACAAGACAGCTCTCAAATCGCTGGAATGATAACGCCGTGTGCGCTACGAACAGGGATGGAAGGATGTCGGCAAAATGCTGCAAGTCACTGCTCGCTTATCTTCCTGTACAGCAGAAGAATTTTAACGAAAGTCTTTTCTTAAACAGGTGTGCTGCTGGTTTTTTAATAGCAGTAAGTGTCACGTGACAGAACTTGAAACGAAAGTCGTGTTTTAATCTTTCACTAGAAACGTGCGTGGTTCTCCGATCCAACAGTTTCAAGTACCCTCTGTCCTTTTGTAACCTTGCTGAGTCGGTGTCTGCAGGGTGCGCGGTGGACGATACAACAGATTCCCTTCCGCAGCGTTCGCCGCAGCTCCGGACATACAAAGCCGCGTGAAGTTGAGGACGGGGAGGTTGGGGAGGGGGTGGCGGGAGGGGGGGGGGGTAAGGCAGAGGGGAAGGGTGCGCGTCCCCAGGGACGGCCGTTTGTCCACCTAATAAATGACTGACTGTCTTGTTTAATTAAATTTCGTTAGGCGTAATACCTGTCAGAGACAGGAGCCCGTGATGCAGATACGTATAATACTTTGACAGGAGGTTCATAAATAATGAAGAACGCACAAAGACATGACCTGTCACACAGATTGGATTTCTCCGTCAACATTTGTCTCACCACTGCACAGTGAATGGCGTTCTTTGTGCGTTTTATCTGAGCTCACATTGACTCATATTTTGTATTGAATCATAGCGCCCCGCCCCTTCTCAGCCTCGCGATTCAAATCGCTTCGCCGCTCTTTTGTCTGTTGGGGTGAAGCTTAAAGTTGCTTACTCTGGCAATTTATAACTAAGGCTAGTAATTTCAGTGGACTGTAATATGGACGGTGAAAGATTGTTAATTTTGTTCCGGTGGACCACATTCATATTTTGATATATGTTGCTCTCTATGAAAAGACAAGTAAAGTTTTAATATTCCAGGAACTTTCAAATCAGCACATTTATCTCTCTAGAGTGATAATTATTTCTGCAAACAATTCCCTAGTCTATGGCTACGATTCTTCAGTATTATTTATTCCAGGAGTGATTGTTCCACAAGCTATGCAGGAGAACTACCGTGAACTGTGGAAGATAGACAATGAGGTCCTGGAAGAAGTGAAGGTGTGAGGGCGGGTCGTGAGTCTCGCTTAGACAGTTTGGTCTTTGACCGAGGCCAGTAATTCAAGCAACATTATCACTAAATTGCATATTCCAGAATTCAGCTTATTATGTTATGTAACCACTATTTTGTTCCATTTTAACCGGAAATTTCTTGAATTTCAACACAGACGAATCATGTCGACAGGGGTTCCCGTCGGTTCTGGTGGAGGGCTTTCTGTATGGATGACAGATTTACTTTTCATCAACTTATATGGATTAGCAATTACAACGGCAATCGGAGTCGGGGCGAGAGAGGGAGTTGAAGGTGCTGGTGCTGGTTGTTTTACTAAGCGAGATTAACTTTATTTATTAAGAGAACTTTTCAGATAATTACAAGAGCCAATTACCGCTGGCAGATCAGCACAGTTAGATTTTGAAATGTATTTATTAAATTTGCCTGTAAGACAACACATCTGTTATTTTATAACCGATATCAAAAGGCATGACTAATCTCTCCCACACACTGTATTAAAACAACGAACTCAGGCTACATATATTACGAAAGAGCAATGATTCACACAGAGTGGTAAACTGAGTGTTAATGACCAATGTCAAAACTCAAAATATTACGACAAATATTTTAGCAACCTCTTGAAAGCGAATATTCACTCAACACTTTCTGCAAGAACATACATAGGTAGTAGGCTACATTACTTCAGTTGACACCCATCGAAATGCTTGAATACTTCGGTGGAACTGACACTTTAATCTTAAATATTCACAGAAAACTCTGCAGAAGAACATAAATTACGTGTACGCATTGAAATCTTTACGTCTCAGTAACAAAGATAGGTCTTTGCGACAATTAAACACATGATTACAGGCGTAAGTCCTCAACAACCCACACTTCTCAGTAATTTTAATGAAGAAGACCGAAAGAAAACTAAACGTAACATGTCATAACAGGCCCCCTAAGCTTAACAAGAAACCAACGCTCTGACATGCACAGTTCAACTAATGGCTCTGAGCACTATGGGACTTAACATCTGTGGTCATCAGTCCCCTAGAACTTAGAACTACTTAAACCTAACTAACCTACGGACATCACACACAGCCATGCCTGAGGCAGGATTCGAACCTGCGACTGTAGCGATCGTGCGGTTCCAAACTGTAGCGCCTAGAACCGCTCGGCCACACCGACCGGCCACGAACAACATGAACGACGTAACAACATCGCTCACACCCGTGGTGGACCTGTAGCGGCCTCACCTGAGCACCATGCTAATGTCCCCGGGACATAGTACTCCAGGTCCACAGCAGTGAGAAAATGGCGAGCAGACATCTTACACCTGTCGCTAGTGAACCCACGGCGTCCATCTAGGTGCGAAATTCAGTACGCGGCATCGAGGTAACTACAGGCGCGTAACGTGTTTCCGACGCCCGCTGTCCCAGTCCTCCATGTTTGACACGGAGCAGTGGAAGACAAACAAACAACTAGCACACTTCGAGACTTCCTCCGTGCTCATCTGTCGCAGCCACAACTTGAATACACCGACCAGCATCTTCCCGAGGCACTGCAACAGACTATATGATTTTTTCGTGACTGACAACGCACACGAGGCACTGCAACAGACTATATGATTTTTTCGTGACTGACAACGCAGACGAGGCAATGCTGGCTGACTTTCGCAATCAATCACAAATTACCACCGCCACATCGTGCTCGCGGCAGACCTCTGTGATATCGACTGCCAGACACCTGGTGGTACAGCTCAGTTTCACCCTGCCGCCCTTAAACCTCAAGGCGGGAGAGCATCGGACTGCAACATAACAGAAAGACAAGCAGAATAAGTTGTCAACAAGTACAAGAGGAAGGAAGTATAAACACAGGCCACGCTACACAACTTCGCAGTAAGCGACACGCACTATAAGAGACTGGTTTTGATTCATTTCATGTGTGTGAAATCTTATGAGACTTAACTGCTAAGGTTAACCTAACTGCAAGGTTAACCTAAATTATCGTAAGGACAAACACACACACCCATGCCCGAGGGAGGTCTCGAACCTCCGCCGGGCCCAGCCGCACAGTCCATGACTGCAGCGCCTTACACTGGTTTTGCCTCACAGAATTTACAGTTAAAAAAAAATGTGATCAGCACTAAAACAGATTGTGCCATACAGCACCACAACTCGACCAAAGTGGCCATTAACTTACAGACTTCATCACAAATCAAGTCCAGCTCTTACAAGGGTGATCAAATAGTTCGATTACTGCCCAGTTTCCCTTACAAGCACGATCTGTGCTACTACTGAAACGACCAGTGGGCTGAGCACTTTGGGAGCGGTAGGGCTAGGCCATCAAATAAACGTCATTTCCAGAATAACAATTTTATCAAAATAAGCCAGAACTCTGCTCATAACTGACAAAGCACAAAAGTTTACACAAAGTTTTATAATATAGCTACAAATGCCAGCAGATTTTCAGTTAGCTTCGTTTTATGATCATCAGAATGTGGACATGACTAAGACCCAGCAACAGTTAAAATAGTACTGGAGGCAGGATTCTTCAGGATAACTGCCAAACACCATACTGACTGGTATTTCTAAAATATATAAATAGAAGTTCATGAAACGCACAATAATCAGTTCACAAAAGTGGGCAACTCTTCAAAGTCCACAAATTGCATACTGCATTGCCCGCGGCCAGAAATATATTTAAAATAAACTTTGATGGTACTAATAAATTATCTAGACCCCACACATCAGAATAAGGATAAGAAAAATAATAATGCTTGAATCTCACACAAGAAGGATTAACTGTTGAATAAGAAAGCGACAACAACAAGTAAACCTGGTACAAGCGTAACACAGCTATGCCGAAACTTGCAGGAACAGTGCTCATGACGGAAGCATGGTCAAAAGTAAACTAAACACAGGTAGGCTGACGACAAGGACGAGTTCCAGCATTTACATCATAAAAACCGTAAAACCGGACGGACTTATTGAGCAAGATCCGTTCTTCCCACAGACATCAGTTCACGAAGTAATAGGTGACCAGTTTAAACGTAAGCCAAACGACATTTAATTCTCATCGACGATAACAAGAACAAAGTAAAACTCTGAAGCAGTTTAATATGAAACAACGAACACCTAACTCTGTTCATGTCCGTCGGAACCAATAATGAAAACCTAGTGAGAAACTGACTGAAACTCAATGGGGAGCGCAATACGGCATATAACAATAAACAGAATGTCTGTTTGTCAAAGTCGAATCTGCGGGACGAGGCCACAGCATCAGGAGATGTCCTGAATTGTTCTCAAGTTCACCTTCTTTCTTGGCTGAACAGGGCATGTCCCAAGTGATAACAGTACACTTGTTCGTCCACTGCTTGAATACTGCTCACCGGTGGGATCCGTACCAGATAGGGTTGATAGAAGAGATAGAGAAGAGCCAACGGAGAGCAGCGCGTTTCATTAGAGGATCATTTAGTAATCGCAAAAGCGTTACGGAGATGATAAACTCCAGTGGAAGACTCTGCAAGAGAGACGCTCAGTAGCTCGGTACGGGCTTTTGTTGAAGTTTCGAGAACATACCTTCACCGAGGAGTCAAGCAGTATATTGCTCTCTCCTACGTATATCTCGCGAAGAGACCATCACGATAAAATCAGAGAGATTAGAGCCCACACAGAGGCATACCGACAATCTTTCTTGCCACGAACAATACGAGACTGGAATAGAAGGGAGAACCGAAAGAGGTACTCAGGGAACCCTCCGCCACACACCGTCAGGTGGCTTGGGAAGTATGGATGTAGATGTAGATGGTCCACTAATCTTCCTCCGGTTGTGTCCCGCTCCCAGACGGTTCCTTCGGCCGATGTGCGCACCGGCCACCTGCCGCTCTCAAAGCGCTCACTCCACTTGTGTCCTCGGAATGCGTCTGGCGGTGAGGTAGCGCGGGTCAAGCTGGCAACAAGAGCTCCGAGTCCATCCTGTGGAGAAAGAGATGGACAACCTGTTGAGAGGCGATGTCTCTCTGTATCATGGGCTGCAGGTCATACGTACAGTTTCTTACAAAATCACTCACATTGTGTTTGAGAAGTGTCTGTCTTCTTTTGATGCTTTCAGGTACGTCAGTTTCTATGCCTCTATTGAATTTGTTACCTGTTGTGCGCTGCCCACTCGTCTAATACATTGGTGCCTAGGTGACTGCTGTAGCGTTTGTAGAACGGCTCTTCTTCAGCTGGGCCGCAGACAGGGGGCACGGCGCTTGTGTCTGCTTCGTCTAGATGGCGCTACAGTAACGTAACGACGCGTATGACTCAATGATTTTTGCTTGAAATATGACCATGTGCAGACTTCGTCACCTACGTCGTTTACAAAACAATAAAAAAAATATTTAAATTCTTTTAAAGTTCTCTATAAAAGATTCTTGAACGAAACTGTAATTAAAACACCTTCAGTTGAGTCGTTTGTGCAAAATCAGTCCAACTGGTTTGCGCAAACTTTCGAAATTTAGATGTCGTTTGTTTTTTCTTGGAAATTATATTCTTGCAAGTTATCTTATTCTTCCCATACAAAAATCAGACTGTAAAACCTTTAAGATTCAAAATTCGAAATCAAACTCTTCTGAGAATTAATACGAGGGCAGTTCAATAAGTAATGCAACACATTTTTTTTTGTGAAACAGGGGTTGTTTTATTCAGCATTGAAATACACCAGGTTATTCCCCAATCTTTTAGCTACACAGCACTGTTTTTCAACGTAATCTCCATTCAATGCTACGGCCTTACGCCACCTTGAAATGAGGGCCTGTATGCCTGCACGGTACGATTCCACTGGTCGATGTCGGAGCCAACGTCGTACTGCATCAATAACTTCTTCATCATCCGCGTAGTGCCTCCCACGGATTGCGTCTTTCATTGGGCCAAACATATGGAAATCCGACGGTGCGAGATCGGGGCTGTAGGGTGCATGAGGAAGAACAGTCCACTGAAGTTTTCTGAGCTCCTCTCGGGTGCGAAGACTTGTGTGAGGTCTTGCGTTGTCATGAAGAAGGAGAAGTTCGTTCAGATTTTTGTGCCTACGAACACGCTGAAGTCGTTTCTTCAATTTCTGAAGAGTAGCACAATACACTTCAGAGTTGATCGTTTGACCATGGGGAAGGACATCGAACAGAATAACCCCTTCAGCGTCCCAGAAGACTGTAACCATGACTTTACCGGCTGAGGGTGTGGCTTTAAACTTTTTCTTGGTAGGGGAGTGGGTGTGGCCCCACTCCATTGATAGCCGGTTTGTTTCAGATTCGAAGTGATGAACCCATGTTTCATCGCCTGTAACAATCTTTGACAAGAAATTGTCACCCTCAGCCACATGACGAGCAAGCAATTCCGCACAGATGGTTCTCCTTTGCTCTTTATGGTGTTCGGTTAGACAACGAGGGACCCAGCGGGAACAAACCTTTGAATATCCCAACTGGTGAACAATTGTGACAGCACTACCAACACAGATGTCAAGTTGAGCACTGAGTTGTTTGATGGTGATCCGTCGGTCATCTCGAACGAGTGTGTTCGCACGCTCCGCCATTTCAGGAGTCACAGCTGTGCACGGCCGGCCCGCACGCGGGAGATCAGACAGTCTTGCTTGACCTTGCGGCGATGATGACACACGCTTTGCCCAACGACTCACCGTGCTTTTGTCCACTGAAAGATCACCGTAGACATTCTGCAAGCACCTATGAATATCTGAGATGCCCTGGTTTTCCGCCAAAAGAAACTCGATCACTGCCCGTTGTTAGCAACGCACATCCGTTACAGACGCCATTTTAACAGCTCCGTACAGCGCTGCCACCTGTCGGATGTCAATGAAACTGTACGAGACGAAGCGGGAATGTTTGAAAATATTCCACAAGAAATTGCCGGTTTTTTCAACTAAAATTGGCCGAGAAAAAAAATGTGTTGCATTACTTATTGAACTGCCCTCGTATCTTGGAAAAATTCAGTAATAATTATTCCTCAGTATAACTCTTCATAAATAATTCTCGTACATGCATTAAAGCTTTAGAGCATACACTGTTTTATTGTCTTCGTATATGCTACATACAGATGTGAACATCAGAGTCGACAAAACAGAACTGAACAAAATACAACATGAACTAAATATTCTGTGACGTCATTACAATGAAAAATTACAAATTTTTATTTATTTGAATGTTGGAGGTTCGACGCAACAACCCGGTCACAGGATCTTCCGCTGCTCTTTGGCCGTTGACCCGCGACGTCTAGTGGCCAGCAATTTTCTTTCTGGTTCCGGCAGTGAAGATGCTGTTTCCGCGAGTTGCGCTGCTCTCTCCAAACATGAAACATACAAAACAAAAATACAAAACTTTAAATATTTTACAAACATAACAAAATATTAGAAATACATAAACAAAACACTAAATTAAACTCATATTTACCTGCAAACTGAGCTGATCCTTGTGGTTGGGTGACGCTTTGATTTCGCGTCCCATTACACTACTCTCTCGTTGTCATCCTAGAGAGGGGTCGGTCAGCGTACTATTGGTTGCCCTCTCTGCTGTCTTGCTCCTGACCGGCGTGCCCGCGCTTGAGTTTACGCCGGAACATTCCACCTTCCGCCCCCCCCCCCCCCCCCCCTTCCACAAAGCGAGACGGACTGTCATCGTGTAGGGAGTTCGACAACTGCGGGGGAGGCAGGAGTGTTGATGTTGCGCTAGACTAGAAGCTATGGCTGCATGGGATATCAGGCTTCCGTTCGCACCCCGCCATCCGACCTTCGCCTCTGGCGGAAACGTCCCGCGGAAAGCGACCAAAAGGGTATGCGTCGACCTCCTGAGACCCATAGCAAGACGTCGAAGGCATCGGCTGCTGCGGCGTGGGCGGGTCCAGCTCCATCAGAAGGACAAGAGCAGGCGGAGGAGGCGAAGGCTCCGTCTCCGTGGAAGTCTTCCCACGGTGTCGTGATGACACCCTCTGGCGGCTGCTGCGGCCGCGCTGTCCTCAGGATCCGTGAATCTGGGGGGAGAGACACAGAAGGATCACGGTGCTCATGACGGTGGCGAATTTGATTCTGATGTCTGCAATCCGTCGCGGCCTGAAATGAGATACATGCGTACGCCAAGTCGACTCACGACCTCGCCTCGCGCCCACCGTTTGCCGCCGCTAAAAACTCTGTAAAAGATAATATCGTGCGTTGCTAACAAGGGAACCTCCCCATCGCACCCCCCTCAGATTTAGTTATAAGTTGGCACAGTGGATAGGCCTTGAAAAACTGAACACAGATCAATTGAGAAAACAGGAAGAAGTTGTGTGGGACTGTGAAAAAATAAGCAAAATATACAAACTGAGTAGTTTATGGGAAGATATGCAACATCAAAGAGACTGGTAACACAGGAGCGCCGTGGTCTCGTGGTAACGTTAGCAGCTGCCGAACGAAAGGTGCTTGGTTCAAATCTTCCGTCGAGTGAAAAAGTTTAATTTTTTATTTTCAGTTTATGTGACGAAACTCTTATGTTTTCATCACTTTTTTGGGAGTGATTATCACATCCACAAGAAAACCTAAATCGGGCAAGGTAGAAGAATCTTTTTACCCATTCGCCAAGTGTACAAGTTAGGTGGGTCGACACATATTCCTGTCATGTGACGCACATGCCGTCACTAGTGTGGTATAGAATGTATCAGATGTGTTTTCCTGTGGAGGAATCGGTTGACCTATGACCTTGCGATCAAATGTTTTCGGTTCCCATTGGAGAGGCACGTCCTTTCGTCTACTAATCGCACGGTTTTGCGATGCGGTCGCAAAACACAGACACTAAACTTATTACAGTGAACAGAGACGTCAATGAACGAACGGACAGATAATAACTATGCAAAAATAAAGAAAGTAAAATTTTCACTCGAGGGAAGACGTGAACCCAGGACCTTTTGTTCTGCAGCTGCTCACGTTACCAGGGGACCACGGCGCTCCTGAGCTCACTTAATCCTTGATGTTGCTTATGTAGTCCATAGACTACTCAGTTTGTATATTTTGCTTATTTTTTCACAGTTTCACACAACTTCTTCCTGTTTTCTCAATTGATCTGTGTTCAGTTTATCAAGGCCTATCGACTGTGCCAACTTATAACTAAATCTGAGGGGGGTGCGATGGGGAGGTTCCCTTGTAAGAGTTACTTGCAGCCTCCCTTCTTCGCCGGATGCTGAGGGGGGTGGAGCAGGTGGAGCAGTGTCCGATAGCGGCCGGCGTGAAGGAATTCCGCCGGCGATGGTCTGTCTCGTGGGTGCGAACGATATGAGGCGAGAAACAGTTCCAATACTTGATCCCGCCGGCCGCGGTGGTTCAAATGGTTCAAATGGCTCTGAGCACTATGGGACTTAACATCTGTGGTCATCAGTCCCCTAGAACTTAGAACTACTTAAACCTAACTAACCTAAGGACATCACACACATCCATGCCCGAGGCAGGATTCGAACCTGCGACCGTAGCAGTCGCACGGTTCCGGACTGCGCGCCTAGAACCGCGAGACCACCGCGGCCAGCCCGTAGCGGTCACGCGGTTCCAAACTGACGTTCTTAGAACCGCACGGCCACACCGGCCGGCGGCCGCGGTGGCCAAGCGGTTCTAGGCGCTTCAGTCCGGAACCGCGCGACTGCTACCGCCTACATCTACATCTACATGATTACTCTCCAATTCGCATTTAAGTGCTTGGCAGAGGGTTCATCGAACCACAATCATACTATCTCTCTACCATTCCACTCCCGAACAGCGCGCGAGAAAAACGAACGCCTACACCTTTCTGTTCGAGCTCTGATTTCTCTTATTTTATTTTGATGATCATTCCGTCGCAGGTTCGAATAAAAAAAAATGGTTCAAATGGCTCTGAGCACCATGGGACTTAACATCTGTGGTCATCAGTCCCCTAGAACGTAGAACTACTTGAACCTAACCAACCTAAGGACATCACACACATCCATGCCCGAGGCAGGATTTGAACCTGCGACCGTAGCGGTCACGCGGTTCCAGACTGAAGAGCCTAGAACCGCACGGCCACACCGGCTAGCCGGTTCGAATCCTGTCTCGGACATGGATGTGTGTGATGTCCTTAGGTTATTTAGGTTTAAGTAGTTCCAAGTTCTAGGGGACTAATGACCTCAGATGTTAAGTCTCATAGTGCTCAGAGCCATTTCAACCATTTTTTAGCTTGATCCCTGGTGTGTGCGGAGCGAAGTTTGGTCGTCTGCTGCTTGAATGTTCAGATAAAATTTTCCGGCTCGCCATTTGACTGTGCATGAAACGGTGCAGTAGCTAGATGCAGTATGCTATTGGGTTCACAGAATGTTTCAAATTCGTTTGACGTGAACTGAGCGGCGTTGTCCGACAGTATGACTTCAGGCAAACCTTCGGGGGAAAAGGTAAAGTACAGCACCTGAATTGTGCTACGTGACGTTGTCGAGTTCATTGGCACTGCAAAAGGAAACTTGCTATACGAGTCTACAACAATCAACCAACGAGTGTTCCAAAAAAGGTCTTGCAGAGTCTACGTGCACACGTTGCCATGGTGATTGCGACTTAGGCCAATCAGAGAATTTTTGTGTCGGAGTTGACTGATTATCCGCACATGCGTGACACTATGACATCATCTGTTCTATTTGGGTATCCATACCGTGCTAAGTACAGTGTCGACGTGCTAACTCTTTCATACGAACAGTCCCCCAGTGTCCTTGGTGAAGTGACTGCAACACTTCTTTTTGCAAAGCTTTAGGAATCAACATACGTGACTGTCCACTGTCATTTTGAACAAGAATCACACCTTTGTGTATAGCGAGGCTATGCCGACGTGCAAAGTATCGGCACACTACAGAACTGTTTATGCTATGCAAGGAACGAGTCCAAGATGTGCGAATATATTATAAAAAGTGTGGAAGTCTGAATCAGCTTCCTTGGCCTGTGGAATTTTCCGATAGTTCGGCGGAAAGTATTGGGGCAAATCATAATCCTGAGCATGGATGTGACAACAAGATGCAGCAGAAGCGTCAAAGTCTCTATCAGGGCCAGTCGGAAGACGTGAAAGTGCGTCCGCATTACGATGTTGAGCTGTCGGACGATACACAATCTCGTACTGGCATTAAGACAACAGCAAAGCCCATAGTTTCAATCTTTGGGCAGTTCGCACAGGAACCGGCTACGTCGCATGAAACAAGGACTGCAGTGGCTTGTGATCTGTTACTATGTAGAATTTTCTGACATACAAATAGTGGTGGAATTTGGACCCCATACGCATTAGCCAATGACTCTTTCTCTATTTGTGAATAGTTACACTGAGCTTTGGACAACAGTTTTGATGCGACAGCAACACTCGTGTTTTTATCACCAATTCAGTGCGAAAGCAATGCACCAATTCCGGAAGAGGGAACGTCAACTTGAAACACAACTGGTTTGTCAGGATCAAAGTGAACTAAGCAGCGATCAATGAGCAATGCATCTTTAACGTTTTGAAAAGCTTGTTGGCACTCATCTGTCCGAACAAAAGGGTCATTCTTGCGACGCAAGCGCAGCAAAGGAGCTGCGATTTGTGTAGTATTCGGTATGAACCGAACATAATAGTTCATTTTCCCTACGACAGAATGCAATTCCGTGACATTGCGAGAAACTGGCAAATGTCGTATGGCTAACAAATACGACGGAAGAGGATGTCCACCTTGACTGTTTGTGGCATGACCAAGGCACTGCAACTCAGGTTTAAAACAATCACACTTGTCCAGTCTACACTTTAGTCCTGCATCAGATAACGCACGAAATAAAGCACGCAAATTTGCATTGTGTTCTTCAGGTGTATGACCTACTACGACAATATCGTCCAAATAGTTTGAACAGTCTGGTACTTGAGCAGTCTGCTGCTACAAATACCATTGGAAAATCGCGGGTACGGAAGCACTGCCAAAAGGCAAAAGCAAATATTTAAACAAGCCCAAATGATTGTTCACAACAGACACTTTTTGATATTCTTCATCTAGTGGTGTATGAAGATATGCGTCGCGAAAATCAGTTTTACGAAAGTAACGACCAGCACCTAATCTGTCCGTGAGATCCTCTGGGCGTGGCAGTGCATACGCACCAATCAAAGTCTGAGGGTTGACTGTAGACTTAAATTCAACACAGAGGCGAATGCGACCTGAAGATTTGGGGAGCAAAACCAGTGGACCTGCCCATTGACTAGTTTGTGTGGGCGCAATAACTCCGCTACCTTGCAATGGTTTAAGTTCAGCAGCGACTTTGTCCCGCAGTCCAATGAGAACAGTTCCGGCCCGGCAACATTTCGGATGAGCACTGTCTTTCAGAGTAATACGCGCAACAAAATTGCTAGGCTTGCCTGAACCTTCAGAAAAAGAGTTCTGGGAATTCTTTCAGCAAGCTAGCGACACTGTCTTTGGCGTTGAATGCAGACACTGACAACACATTGTCCTGAATGTTAAAGCCAAACAAATCAAATGAATCAAGGCCACATATGTTCGTACAGTCCCATGATTTCAGCGCAGAGTAAATTACAGTTCGTGTATGCAAGCGATACATAGCAGGCAAAATACATTTTCAGAGAAGGGCAACGTCTTATACATTATAAGGCGTCAGTTGTATACTAGTTTCAGACAGGCCTGAGGAGCCTAACAGTTCACAAGTGTTACGATTCAGAATTGTAACAGAGGCACCCGTGTCCAACTGAAATTTCACACGTTTTCCACAAAGAAGCAAATGTTTGTTGGACTGGCGTAGCACTGATGAAATTGTTCACTTGCTACTTGTGCTAATGCCTGTCGCAGGCGTTGAATACACCGCATTTATGACATAGGGCTTGTGACTAGATGTTTGTGAGTGGGCAGAGTTCCTAAGTATGTCCCTTTGCAAACAGAATAATTGTACGTGCCCTTTCTTTCCACAAGCGTAACACTGTACTTGTCTTGATGGGCAATCTTGGCGTTTGTGCCGTGAATAACACTGAGGGCATGGCTTCATTCTGTTTGCCTGTTTAGAGGGCTGTTTGCGTGGCGTGGAGAATTGTGTACATGGCGTGGGACACGCAAGCTGTTTCTGCCTAATGGGCCGGCCGTAAGCTGGGGGCAACTCAACCCGACAAATTGCTGGCTGCTCAAACTTATTGGCCGACACAGAACCTGACTCTTATTGATCTAGTACTTGCGCTACGTGCTGAAATGATGGTTCGGACTGTTTCAAAATCTGAGTCTGACATCAGTTACATTGTATACGATCGCATCACGCAACGTAACGTCTGAATACAAAGCTTCACAAGCACATTTAAATTTGCACTTACTCGTCATACCCTTAAAATCTGTAATGCACTCGCGGTACATTTGTTCTGACCGTTTCTTCCAGTTTAAGAATTGGTACCTAGCTGCTACCACATTCACTTGTTGGCCATAATAGTCAGCGAATCTACAACCTCATCATACGAAAGTACACTCGGAGTGGCGTTAGGAAATAGTTTCTGGATGAGTCTAAACACTGCACTTTCTACCGTTGAGAGAAAGTAATGGCCTTTCAGAATACCTGGTTCGTTGTGAGCAATTGCGTGTGCTTCAAACTGCTACAATCACTCGAGCCATTCCTCTTCTTGTTCATGAATCTGGCGAAAAGGCGGTGTAGCGCTCGGAGCTACTGTAGGTGGCTGCTGTACTGTATTCGTTTGATTCGACAGAAGCAGAGCAGAGATGCTACCTGTTGAGTCTGAAACTGAAACATCTGTGTTAGCTGCGTTGCATCTAACGCTTGCAGCTGTGGCGCCCGAACAGGGGGTGGTTGGGCACACTGGAAGGTACAAAGGCAAGAAACAGACAAGGCAAGCGAGAAAAATAAGTTCAAAAGGACAGAAAATTTCTGCAACGCCCACCTGAAAAAATGGTTCAAATGGCTCTGAGCACTATGGGACTTAACTTCTAAGGTCATCAGTCCCCTAGAACTTAGAGCTACTTAAACCTAACTAACCTAAGGACATCACACACATCCATGCCCGCGGCAGGATTCGAACCTGCGACCGTAGCGGTCACGCGGTTCCAGACCGTAGCGCCTTTAACCGCGTGGCCACACCGGCCGGCCCCACCTGAAAACATTGATTAGCAAAGACACTGTAAGAGACTGTTAAAGCAAGTGAGCACCTCTGCAAAGAGAAGAAAATGTAGAATTGAGACGCTAGCAAAACACAAAAGAAAATCTCTGGCAGTTAGGCGCTGGGTTGTCGCTATGGAATCCGTTGACCTCCTCGTCGCCAATATTGTGTCCCACCCATTCGTCTAATATGTGGGTGCCGAGGTCACTGCTGTAGCGTTTGTAGAACGGTCCGTTTTCAAATGGGCCCCGGACAATTGTTCATAGACTTCTAAAGGTAACTTCAAACAATATATCACCAATAATTCAACGGTGCAGAAAAGCTAGACGACGGTCGAAACAAAGCTTGTCCGCGTGTAACAATCGTTATATCGACCCTGGTGTACGCCCTTCGCATCACTGATGCTGGTGGCCGAAATATATTACAAAATGAGAGACTGTGACAGTTTTATATTGAAAGTGACAGAACAAGAAACTAATTCATGACATCTCACAACCAACAAAGAAACTGAACGGATCAGAAATTTATAAAGTTACATGCAGTCATTACAACAAATATTACACTGGTCAAAGGGGCACAAAATTTGAAACCCTTTTCAAAGAACACTTCAACTGTTTCAGACTTCTGAAAGCTGAGAAGTTAGTTCGAAACATACAGATGAAACAGGACACAGTGATGCAACACATAACGATCTTATAGTACTACACACTTTACAAAAGAGCTAGAAGTTGGAGATCTTCGAGGAGTTGAAATATTCAATCATGCTCAAAAGTGGGAAACGAGATCCTAAAAGATATGATCAATTTTATGAACTCACATATTATAAAAATGGATTTACGTACAAATGTTCGTATGGATACATGTATGTATGTTTGTCCCACATCTCCTCCTAAACCACTGCACCAATTTCAACGAAACGTAGTTCACATATCACTTACTGTGTAGAAAGAACCGCTGTGAGGGTAAAAATCACCAGTGTATCAAAAGGGTGGGCACAGAGGTAAAAAATCAGAGTAGCCCACTACGCGCGATATCCGTACTTTATTCGTCCAGTATTTCAGAATGAGAGCACATGGTGACTTGCAACAAACTTCACACATAATTTCAAAGCCTCAAGAAACTTTTAGCCACTGACAACCCCTACAATATGATTAAAAGAAAAGAGTCTGTCACTTGCTATATTTTTGCTGTTCGTGGAGTAAAACTGTCGGGTGCATCATGACGTCTTCATTTATCATTTCATTATTATCAACTGTATTCAGGACACATTTTTCACATAGTATTCACATACAACACTGAATATGCAAACGAAATTATATTATTGTATGACACATAGTTCAGGAGGTATAACGTCATGAGCACTGAGGATCGTGAAAAACGGCTGCTTTATGCATCACGTTTTAATTTATTACATTTTTATTACTAACCTTATTGGAAACACATTTCGCGGACTGTATCCACATATTCCGCTAAGTGTACCGAATAAAATACACTCCTGGAAATTGAAATAAGAACACCGTGAATTCATTGTCCCAGGAAGGGGAAACTTGATTGACACATTCCTGGGGTCAGATACATCACATGATCACACTGACAGAACCACAGGCACATAGACACAGGCAACAGAGCATGCACAATGTCGGCACTAGTACAGTGTATATCCACCTTTCGCAGCAATGCAGGCTGCTATTCTCCCATGGAGACGATCGTAGAGATGCTGGATGTAGTCCTGTGGAACGGCTTGCCATGCCATTTCCACCTGGCGCCTCAGTTGGACCAGCGTTCGTGCTGGACGTGCAGACCGCGTGAGACGACGCTTCATCCAGTCCCAAACATGCTCAATGGGGGACAGATCCGGAGATCTTGCTGGCCAGGGTAGTTGACTTACACCTTCTAGAGCACGTTGGGTGGCACGGGATACATGCGGACGTGCATTGTCCTGTTGGAACAGCAAGTTCCCTTGCCGGTCTAGGAATGGTAGAACGATAGGTTCGATGACGGTTTGGATGTACCGTGCACTATTCAGTGTCCCCTCGACGATCACCAGTGGTGTACGGCCAGTGTAGGAGATCGCTCCCCACACCATGATGCCGGGTGTTGGCCCTGTGTGCCTCGGTCGTATGCAGTCCTGATTGTGGCGCTCACCTGCACGGCGCCAAACACGCATACGACCATCATTGGCACCAAGGCAGAAGCGACTCTCATCGCTGAAGACGACACGTCTCCATTCGTCCCTCCATTCACGCCTGTCGCGACACCACTGGAGGCGGGCTGCACGATGTTGGGGCGTGAGCGGAAGACGGCCTAACGGTGTGCGGGACCGTAGCCCAGCTTCATGGAGACGGTTGCGAATGGTCCTCGCCGATACCCCAGGAGCAACAGTGTCCCTAATTTGCTGGGAAGTGGCGGTGCGGTCCCCTACGGCACTGCGTAGAATCCTACGGTCTTGGCGTGCATCCGTGCGTCGCTGCGGTCCGGTCCCAGGTCGATGGGCACGTGCACCTTCCGCCGACCACTGGCGACAACATCGATGTACTGTGGAGACCTCACGCCCCACGTGTTGAGCAACTCGGCGGTACGTCATCCCGGCCTCCCGCATGCCCACAATACGCCCTCGCTCAAAGTCCGTCAACTGCACATACGGGTCACGTCCACGCTGTCGCGGCATGCTACCAGTGTTAAAGACTGCGATGGAGCTCCGTATGCCACGGCAAACTTGCTGACACAGACGGCGGCGGTGCACAAATGCTGCGCAGCTAGCGCCATTCGACGGCCAACACCGCGGTTCCTGGTGTGTCCGCTGTGCCGTGCGTGTGATCATTGCTTGTACAGCCCTCTCACAGTGTCCGGAGCAAGTATGGTGGGTCTGACACACCGGTGTCAATGTGTTCTTTTTTCCATTTCCAGGAGTGTATCCACCAAAAATAATTAAAGTAGAGCAATGACATTTGTGGACTACATTTGTCTAGGTGACATGTTTAAGTGACTAATATGGTTATCACAGGTTAATGTAAGCTTGGGATAAACTATTGCAAAAATGAAATGCTGGTACGAAAACCGATATAGGCGGCAGAACGCTAAATACAAACATGCAAATGTGCTTGCATTGTGTTCTACAGCTGCCGGATGTCAGTTTGTGAGATGGTGTTCCATCCCTGTTGCACTTAGTTCGTCTATACGGGGACCGTTAACGCCGTCTGTAGATGACGCTGGATTCGTTGCCGATGGTTTCCCATACTTGTTCGACTGGATGCAGATCTGGTGATTGAGCAGGCCAAGGAAACGTGTTGATAATCTGTAGACCATGTTGGGTCACAACAGCGATATGTGGACGAGCGTTATCCTGTTGGAGAACTCCACCTGGAACGCTACTCATGAATGAAAGCACAACAGGTGGAATCACGAGTCTGACGTACAAATCTGCAGTCAGGGGATGTGGGATAACAGTGCTCCTACTGTCATACGAAATGGCACCCCGGGCGACAGATCCGAGTGCATGTCCAATGTGTGTAGCACAAAGACAGGATGTCTGCAGGCCCTCAACTGGAATCGTTCCAACCAACACACGACCTCCACTGTCACCGAGACAGAACAGAATTCATCAGAAAACACATCTGACCTCTACACTGCCCTCCAATGAGCTCTCGCTTAACACCACTGTGTAGCAAAAGTCGTGGTTTTGGAGTCAGTGGAATGCAGGCTACAGGGCGTTGGGCTCCGCGCTCTCTACGTCTACATCTACATCCACATGGACACACTGCAAATCACACTTAAGAGCCTAATAGGGGCTTCATCGAACTACCTTCACAATACTTCAATTTTATTCCATTCTCGAACAGCGCGCGGAAAAAACGAAGGCCTATATCTTTCCGTGCAGGCTCTTATTTCCCTTACTTTATTATGCTGATCATTTCTCCCTATGCAGTTCGGCGTCAACAAATCAGTGTCGCATTCGAAGGATAATGTTGGTGATTGAATTTTCGTGAGAATATTCCGGCGCAACGAAAAACGCCTTTGTGTTAATTACGTCCACCTTAAATCCTGCATCACGTCAGTGACACTCTTTCCCCTATTTCGGTATAATACAAAACGTATTGCTCTTCTTTGAACTTTCTCGATTTAGTCCGTCAATCCTGCCTTGTAAGGATCCCACACCGCGCAGCACTATTGCAAAAAGAGGACGGACAAGCGTAGTGGGGCAGTCTTTTTAGTAGATCTGTTACATTTTCGCCCGCATCTCGTGGTCGTGCGGTAGCGTTGTCGCTTCCCACGCCCGGGTTCCCGGGTTCGATTCCCGGCGGGGTCAGGGATTTTCTCTGCCTCGTGATGGCTGGGTTTGTGTGCTGTCCTTAGGTTAGTTAGGTTTAAGTAGTTCTAAGTTCTAGGGGACTGATGACCATAGATGTTAAGTCCCATAGTGCTCAGAGCCATTTGAACCATTTTTTTTGTTATATTTTCCAAGTGTTGTGCCAATAAAACGCAGTCTTTGGTTTTCCTTCCCCACAAAATTTTCTATGTGTTCTATACGATTTAAGTTGTTCGTAATAGTAATTCCTAGGTATTTTTGAACATAGCTGCTAAGGTTCAGTGACCGTGTCAGAATTACATTAGAACAATACTAAAATATAATAGGTATATAAGATATTAATAAACTACATTGCGTACACAGTTTAGTTTATTAATGTCTTACATACCTAATACCGAGCGATGTGGCGCAGTGGTTAAACACTGGACTCGCATTCGGGAGGACGACGGTTCAATCCTGCGTCCGGCCATACTGATTTAGGTTTTCCGTGATTTCCCTAAATGGCTCCAGGCAAATGCCGGGATGGTTCCTTTAAAAGGGCACGGCCGACTTCCTTCCCCGTCCTTCCTTAATCCGATGAGACCGATGACCTCGCTGTCTGGTCTCCTTCCCCAAAAACAATCCAACTCACACCTAATATGTTTTAGAACAGTTAGTTTAATTCTGAAGACAACGCTCATAGTAGCGTCGAAACCTGGTCAATTTTAACTTAACATTTGTCCGAGGGCTTATTTTTTCTAATATAATTTTGACACGGTCACTGAACGTTAGCAGCTATGTTCAAAGTTTTACGATTTTTACCTCCCAGATATCTAAGGCTGCTTCGAAATATAAAGAATTAAAAAAGAAAATTTTAAATACAAGTATGGCTATCTACTTTAACAAGCAACGTGAAAAAAGGGGACTTGACCCGACTTATACAAAAGCCTACATCATTTTCTCTGTTTGTAAGAAAAATCCAAAATCCTTTAGACCTAATATTAAGAATATTATTTGTAATAGGATAAAAGAGCTGTAAGCTAAAAAAGGCCGTCTTAACGAAGAAGCATACCATTTGTACTTAAATATCACAAACACTTAGCGTGTTAACTATAAATTTAATACTGACGACATGTGGACGCAAATTAACGAACATCTAGCGATTTGTAAAATAGGTATAATGCAGAAACACGAGAAGAAGCTCAGCAATCTTTTTTGTCTGCCTTTTAACGAAAAATGCCCTCATAATACATTGCAAAAAAGCAGTCACGTCTTTCATGAAAGAATTTTAAATAAAACCAACATCGTCTTTACTAAGAATGAAAGAGTCCTGTTAGGAAAAGACTACAATACAACGTCAGGCGTAACCTGTCACACAGAAATGTGAGAGAATATATGCTTGTTGATTTAAAAATCGGTCTCAATTATAATAAGATAGATAATGCTTCTCAAGCCACAATTGCTTATCATGTAACCCGCATGCTGGAGAAAAATACAGCTATTTTGTCTAATGCTATGCATAACGACAGAATATTAGTAACTTCCATTAATAATAAACTTAAAACAGCAAATGCTTTAATGACTAAATCCGATAAAGGTTGTTGTCTAGTCATTGCGTATATTTCTGAGTATATTTATAAAACTGAAAATTTCTTCAGTGAAAACAACATATCGGAGCTGCATGAGGATTCGACTCCTAAATTACAGAAAGAAGTGAGTTCAGCCATTAACAATGCAAAATTAATTATAAAACCTTACCAAAAGAAACTACTCATTAATATGAACCCTCAGCCCCTAAACTTCGGTCCCAGTTCAAAATTCATAAACCTAATCATCAAATACGTCCAATTTCAAATAGCATGAATAGCGCATATCACGATTTGGCCCGATTTCTATACGAAACTTGGAAAAAATCTTTCGTTTTCGAAAGTAATTATTCCGTTCCCAACAGCTACATTTTGGCCCAAAATATTAAAAACTTAGTATGCGGTTCAGACACCAAGCTCTTTCCTTAGATATTAAAAATCTTTGTACCAATGTCCCGGTACATGAGACGCTCGTCATTGTGGAAGAAAATTTACGTCAGTTTAAAAAAGACCTATCAGATGAACAGATTACCGATTTTATGAATCTCATTAATGTCGTTGTCAAGTACAACTACTCTGAATTCAACGGACAACTGTACCAGCAGTCTGATGGGCTCGCTATGGGCAACCCTTTACCCGGCATCCTTGCCGACATCTTTATCAATTCCTTGGGAAAAAAAACCGTTTAACCGTTTCTCAGCCGCTTCACTAGGTATCCTTTCTTACACAAAATACGTTGGTGATATTCTAGTAATCTATAACGGACCCGCCGATAGCATTGATCATATATTGAAACTTTTTAACGACCTCCATGAAAAATTTCCTTCACTATTGAACTCGAAAACCGCCAATTACATTATTTAGACTTGACGCTTACAGTAGAAGACAATAACATCACTTTGAATATTTTTCGAAAAGAAACGCATACTGAGCAAATTGTGCCTGCTTCCTCTTTTCATCCACAGTCTCAAATAATGGCCTTTTTTTACTCTGCCGTCCACCGAGACACCTCTACACCACTTTCAACAGAAAAGTTTAATGAGGAGATTAATCTACTTAAAACCATAGCACTCAAAAATGAATATACGCCTAACATAGTGGACGATATCCTCAGAAAGAAAACTGCGGAAAAAAATGCTTCAAATGGCTCTGAGCACTATGGGACTTAACATCTGAGGTCATCAGTCCCCTAGAACTTAGAACTACTTAAACCTAACTAACCTAAGGACATCACACACATCCATGCCCAAGGCAGGATTCGAACCTGCGACCGTAGCAGTCCCGCGGTTACGGACTGAAGCGCCCAGAACCGCACGGCCACCGCGGCCGGCTGAATCAATGTGAAATCCCTTGTCAATAACACTCAACACTTCGTATGTGTTAAAGACCAAGTCGTGATGTTTTCTAAATCCTTGTTGACTCTGTATCAATACACATTTTTCTTCGAGGTAATTCAAAATGTCCGAACACAGTATATGTTCCAAAATACTGCTGCAAATCGACGTTACTGATATGGGCCTGTAAGTCAGTGGATTACTCCTACTAGCTTTCTTCAATATTGGTGTGACGTGTGCAAGTTCCAGTCTTTCGATACGGATCTTTCTTCAAGCGACCGGCTCCGTATGATTGTTACTTATGGGGCTATTCCAACAGAATACTGTGAAAGTAATCTAATTGGTATACAGTCTGTACCGGAAGATTTATTTTGATTAAATGATTTAACTTGCTACACTAATCCGGGGGTATCTGTTTCTACGTTACTCATGTTCGCAGCTGTTCTTGATTCGAATTCTGGAATATTTACTTCGTCTTCTTTCGTGAAGGAATTTCGACAGACTGTGTTTAGTAGTTCTGCTTTGTCAGCACTGTCTTCGATAGTATTTCCAGAGCTACTGCACAGAGAAGGCATCGATTGTGTCTTTCCACTAGCAAACTTTACATACGACTAGAATTTCTGTGGATTTTCTGCTAGGTTTCGAGGCAAAGTTTCTTTGTGGAAACTGTTATAAGCTTCTCGCATTGAAATCAGCGCAAAATTTAGAACTTTCGTAAAAGGTCGCCAATCTAGAAGATTTTGCGTTTGTTGAAATTTGGCATGCTTTTTTAGTTGCTTGGGAAACAATGTTCTGACCCCTTTTGCGTACGAAGGGGAATAAGCTCCGTCGATTTTTAATTTATTTCGTATAAATCTCTCAATTGCTGTCGATACTAATTTTTGAACTCAAGCCACGTCAGGTCTACATTTACATTGCTAATATGGAAGGAATGGAGATTGTATCTCAGGAAGGTGTCAAGTGAATTTTTATCTGCTTTTTGAATAGGTATACTTTTCGTATATTTTTCGAGGGTTTGGGGGTTACAATATTCGTCTCGCTATGACAACCCTGTGTTCATTACTCTCCGTATCCGTTTTGATGATCGCTATTGGCTCAGGATCATTTGTTCTTAAGAGGTCAAGTGTGTTTTCGCAACCTTTTATCATTCACGTGGGTTCATGAACTAACTGCTAGAAATAATTTTCAGACAACGCGTTTTGCACAATTTAGGATGATGTTTAATATGTACCTTTCGAGTGAAACTTGTGTTTTCGCCAACATATCGCGGTTATAGTCACCACCAACTAAAACTGTATCAAACAGGTACGTTTTTAAATAATACTAAAGTTTGCTTTGAATGTTTCAACAATTGTATCATCTGAGTTGGGAGGTCGGAAAAAGGATCCAATTATTATTTTATTCCGGTTCCCAAGTATGGCCTCTGCCCATGCTAACTCAAAGAAACTATCTTGTTTAATTTTGCTACAAGATGAAGTTCTTGTAACTGCAACAAACACGCCGCCATCAACTGTGTAGCCGGCTGCTGTGGCCGAGCTGTTGTAGACTCTTCAATGTCCTTATGTTAGTTAGGTTTAAGTAGTTCTAAGTTCTAGGGGACTGATGACTTCGGAAGTTAAGTCCCATAGTGCTCAGAGCCATTTCAACCATTTTGAACAAACTGTGTTCAGCCTATTCTTTCTGACCACCGTTATGTCCATCGCAAAAATGTCGGTAGAAGTTATCTCCCTTTTTAGGCAGCTTCCAGTGCCTATAGTAATTTAAGCATCAGAGCTTTAAATTAGTTCTTGGAGCTCTGGTACTTTCGCAATACAGCTATGGCAATTTACAACGATTCTACCGATGGTTCCTGGATCTACGTTGTTCCTATGTTCGAATGTATCCATTTTGTGTTACCACGACTCCGTCTAACATAAAAAAATCGCCCAGTCCACGCCACACAGCCCCTGCTACCCGTATAGCCCCGTCCTGCATGTATTGGATTCCTGACCTATTCAGCAGAACTCGAAACTCAACGACCCTTTGGTATAAGTCGAGGAACCTGTAGCCTACGCGGTCGCAGAACCGTCTGAGCCTCTGGTTCAGACCCTCCACTCGCTCTGTACCAGATCTCCGCAATCGGTTTTCTCGACTATGCTGGTCAACTCTGCTTTCATCTCGCAAGAAAAATGGTTCTAAGCGCTATGGGACTTAACATCTGAGGTCATCAGTCCCCTAGACATAGAACTATTTGAACCTAAATAACCTAAGGACATTACACACATACATGCCCGAGGCAGGATTCGAATATGCTACCGTAGCAACCGCGTGGTTCCGGACTGAAGCGCCTAGAACTTCTCGGCCACCGCGGCCGGCTCTCGCAGGAAAGACTGGCTGTTTTTACCACTTCTGTTAGCCACTAGAAACCATGGAGTATAACTTTTGATCCAAAGTGACACGCATCATTGGTACCGACGTGAGCCACTACCTACTGTTGGCTGCACTCTGTGCTCTTCATGGGAGCCAGAAGGACCCGTCCCACGTCTGATATGACTCCACCCGATATGCACATGGACTGCACGCTGGCTTTCATCCCCTCCTTGAAGTAACAGATTACTAGGACTTCGTTGTGTTACTGTGGTGTCAAGTGCTGCTGAAACTGCTGCTGCAGATGCAGTCGATGCGTCAGACCCATACGCCGCACGCGACGGTATTCCCTCTCGGCAGTTCAACGTGGCCGTCTGGAGCGACCGTACACTGTCGTGACAAAAGCTGCCAGCGGGTGTGTACAGTGGCTACATTCCTGCCACGTCTTTCTGCAGTATCACAGGAGGGACATCCAGCTTCTCGTGGGCCTACTACACGACCTCATACAGGCTCAATGAGCTCAATGAGGTATTGATAAACGTCGTCTTTGTGGGTATTCTTGACTAAGATCAAGCCACCCCGTCGAATGTGAAAGGGAACTACCGTTCACGAGCATTGCAGTGTGTACTTAAAGTAAACGTGATTTACATGCTCGCAGTGGCGCTACTAACACCGCTCTTATGGGACTAGCGCGGAATCTGAACAGACATCAACTTTCAGATGTAGAAACGCGCCTATGGCAGACAACTTCTTCTTGGTGTTTCAGCGTCTTTGCGTCAGTGTTTATCATTGTACGAGACATAGTTGAAGAGATTTGACGTCATAAACAAAGAGATGGGCGAAGAACTGCCAAATTATGCTTGACGTTTTAATGTATTACTACTTTACTAGCAACTGTATTCACAACACGTTTCACAGACAGTAGGCACATGTACCACCGGATTTACCTGCAAAATTATATCATTGCAGAGATTATAGTTCAGGTGATACAGCATCATAAACATTGAACTGTGTGAAAATGAAACTGTACGAAGAAATTCGCTAGAGGTATAGGTGACACAAGTGTATAAATCCGTGCCACATATCGTCAGCATATGCGAAATTATTTGACATATGCTTCCATGGGCCAAGCCACAGTGTTGTAACGGCGATCGGGACAGTCGCGGGGTTGAAATGACGGAAACGCGACGGGACCCGCGGAGAGGCCCTCGAACAACAATACAACGGGAGAGGACGGACACGACCAACAACAACAACAAGAACGGACAACAGAGTCAAGAAAACCAAACAAGACAACCACGTCCACTCGTAAAGAAAACACGAAAGTAAATACGCCGTCTAATGCGAGGCGATCTGTTCTGAGACATACGCAAGGTTAAACTGGCAGGCTGAGCCTTTTTTTTTTCTTTATTGTTATTTTGAAACCTGTACAAACAGGCAGGCTGTCAGCAGCATGTTACGCCGCTCTTCAGCCATAGAATAGATAAATAAACGACAGAAAGCATACACATAAGTGACATAACGGCGGGTAATAAAACAGTAGACACATAAAGACAAACACGGAGCCGTTCACACTCGACGAGAATCCACACTACAAACTGTTGACACGACGCACAAACACTGAAGATGGCGATGGCACAGATGAACGATGGAGTGCGACGGTGAACACTGAACACAAAACAAGACGGCACACACGAGACACTGATGGCGATGATCTCCAGCGCGCGAATGTCCACGTAGCGTGTGCGAGTCCGGGGACCTGCCGAGAGGGGAACAGGGGTGAGGTGGGGGAGAGGGGAGAAAAAGGATGCCAATGGCTGAGGAGATGGGGGGAGGAGTAGAGAGACAGGGGAGGGGAAACCCAGGGGAGGAGTGGGGAGAAATGGGGGAGGTAGGGAAGAGGGAGAGAAGGGAGGGAGGGTGCCAAAAGGAGCAAACACAGGAAGAGGGAGGGAGGATCAAAGTTGGTAGGAGGGGTAGATGAAGGGGAGGAGGGCATCATCAGGGAGAGGGAGCTGGCGGAAGCCACCTTGGGAGAGGGTAAGGAGGGTGGAGAGATGGAGACCGGGTGGGATGTGGGAATACAGGTGCGGCAGCGGGCGGGGGTGGGAGAGGATTGGGGAGACAAGCGGGTGAGGAGGATCGAGTTTTTGATAGGTGTACAGGATCCGTATCTGTTCGAGGAAAAGGAGGAGGTGGGAGAACGGAATGAGGTCGTACAGGATCCGCGTGGGGGAGGGGAGACAGAAGCGATAGGCGAGGCAGAGAGCATGGCGTTGAAGGATCGCAGGCTGAGCGACACGCATGTGCATAAGTACTTTGTCGGCTCTATCGGGGGCCGCGTTGTTGGCGGATGGAACCACGTGTTCCATTGTGGCCCCCTCACTCTAAATGCAAGCCAGGAGGCATGCACCGCCAAGGCTTACGGCGCGATGGTGCAGAGACCTCTGTGGGTCTTCGACATCCATGACGTCTGGTGGGGATTCAAATTCCACGGCGCACGGTACCAGACACAGTAAAATGCTCTTCCTATACTTGTGGAACGATTTCAGTCCAATTTGGTACACATATTGGTAATGATCTGTGAATAAATACTGTGTGAGTATGAATCACGAACCACCTATTGGGGTGTGCGTGGGAGAAGGGGTGGAGTGGGAAATGGACAGACAGAGAGGGGGGAGGAGGGTATGGGCACTGACAGACTGGAGGAAGAAATGACCATAGACTTGGGGAGGCGGAAATGGAGAGAGACAGCATAGAGGAGGAGATAACAAGAGCGAGTGGGAGAGGAGGAAGTGAACAGTGCAAAGAAAGAGGTTTTGGTGGGCAAACAGAGGAGAGAGGAAGAGATGAACTACGAGAAGGGGAGGAAGAAATTGACAGGGGGTGGTGGAAAGACGAGAAGGAGCGAGAGAGAGGGGTAAAATTAAATGGAATTAGGAGTGGAAGTGATGGATGGAGGAGGAAGGAGGAGATGGACAGAGGCGGATGGTGCAGATGGGCAGAGAGTGGGGTAGAGGGAGAGGTATAGAGAGAAGGGGTGGAGGAGCTGAATAGAGAGAGGAGGCAGCACATAAACAGAGGAAGGGCGAGATAGGCTGAAATAAATGCAAACCGGTGCAACAGTGGAGCTGAGCTAGTAGCACTAGGAAAACGTGCAAGTTTAGGTCCTGATTTGTTGTTATTTTCTCGGGGGGAGATGGGGAAGAGAGGAGCAAAACGTGATCCCTGCCTCCTCCGCACTCCCAGTCGGATCCTGGAACTGCGCCTGCTTCTAGGAAGAACAGACGGCCCCAGAGAAATGATTTGCAAAGACCCTCCCCGCCAGATGTTTCATATCTGTCATTTCTTGCATGTACTTAACCCTTGAACTCTCTCGCAGGAGCACACTGCGCACTTGAGGGGAGATACAGAGCGGGAGCGGCGCGTGCAGAAGCCGCAGGAAGGCCGCCCGGCCTGTACGCCGCCCTCAGAAGGCGGGCGGGCGTCGAGTGGGCGTGGCGCCGGGCCGCGGGCTGCTCAGCTACCTGTGGCTGCGGCGGCGGCGCCGCCTGAAAGGGCCGGCGCGCCGCTCATTACGCCCTTTGTGACGTAATTATCGCTTTGTGCCGCTGTGGGCGCGCATCCCTAGAGTCTGCGCGGATTAGGCGCCGGCCGGAGCTCCGGGCCGCCTCCCGCTCAGACGCCAAGCTAAATGGTCCCGGTCCCAGGCCCGGCTCGAGGCTGCAGGCTCAGATACGTCTCTGAATACGAGGGTAATTCGAGCATAAGCCAAGAAACGTGTAAGTGTCTTCAGGAAGTTTCTCGTGTTGCCTGAGACTGAGCGCTGCCAGCAGCATATATTGCACAAGTGGTGCCCCACAGCTGAAACAAATTTTGAGAGAGGGCAATATTTCAGAGCTGGAAAGAGTTTCTGGTAAATAATTCTTTAAAATGCTTTACTATTCCAGTCTCTGATCACAAATGAATTCTTTAGACGATGACCATCTCCAGAGTTTTTGTTTTCTTTATTGTTATTTTTAAACACCTTGTACAAAGGTGGGCTGTCAGCAGCATAGCACGCTGCTCTTCAGCCTCGAGTGGTACAATACAAGACATAAGAGAGGTACAGATGATACAATACAAATGGTGGGCAAAAAACTGTAGACACAGAAAACAATATACATGACGCTATTTACACTGGACCAGAAAAAACACTAAAACCTGTTGACACGGCGCACGAACACTGACGACTACGACGGCACAGGTGAACGGTGGGGCTTGCCGGCGAAAGAACACTAAACACAAACATGAAGGTACACACACAAGACAAGACGGCGATGATCTCTGGCACACGAATGTCCACTGAGCGTCTACGAGTCTGGGGACCTGCCAAGAGAGGAGGAGAGGGGTGGGAGAGGGAGAGGGAGAGGGGAGAGCAGAGATGCCAAGGGCAGGGGAGATAGGGGGGAGGAATGAGGGGAGGAACGGGGAGGGGGAGCCCGGGGGAGGAGTGGTGGAGGAAGGGGGGGGTGGGGAAAGAAGAGAGAAGGGAGGGAGGTTGCCCAAAGGGAAAGACACAGGAAGTGGGAGGGGAGGATCAAAGTTGGTAGGAGGGGCAGATGGAGGGCAGGAGGGCATCATCAGGGAGGGGGAGCTGGCGGAAGCCACCTTGGGAGAGGGTAAGGAGAGTGGAGAGATGGAGAGCAGGTGGGACTTAGAAATACAGGTGCGGCAGCGAACGGGGGCGGGAGAGGATGGGAGAGACAAGCGGGTGAGGAGGATCGAGTTTACGGGAGGTGTAGAGGATCCGTATCCGCTCGAGGAAAAGGAGGAGGTGGGGGAACAGAATTAGGTGATACAGGACCCGCGTGGAGGAGGGGAAACGGCATCTCCAGAGATATAAATGTGTACATCTAGTGAGCAGTGTGTCTTATAACATAAAACAGCAATATGTATCACAATATACTTTCATATACCAAGGAAATGTACAGATAAAATATGGTATAACGTACCTTTTTTACACCATGTCCTAAAGTGATACGGGCATAATGGCATCGTCAAAACATATAAATATAATCAGCATAGCATCGTCACATGGATTTAAAATATGGTGTAGAATAGGCTACATCGTCCACATAGAGATTATTGGTTCAAATGGCTCTGAGCACTATGGGACTCAACTGCTGTGGTCATTAGTCCCCTAGAACTTAGAACTAGTTAAACCTAACTAACCTAAGGACATCACAAACATCCACGCCCGAGGCAGGATTCGAACCTGCGACCGTAGCGGGCTTGCGGTTCCAGACTGCAGCGCCTTTAACCGCACGGCCACTTCGGCCGGCCATAGAGATTATTGCCAACTAGCTACTGAGGTACAGTAGCATCCAGAAACCTGTTTGCCTACACCTCCCCTAGATGTCGCTACTGTGAGCTTGCTTATACGTAGTCATCATTTACGCAAAAACATAATCTGATAAAAGCACATTAGATAAAATGAATGTAACAGACATATTGTAATTGATAACTATCATAGAAACCAATTGTGATACATTAAAAGATGAATGCAATTACCTATATAAAATTATTAAAAGAAAATATATGAAGAGTATAGGTCCGACGCTTTTTTTATGGTGAATTTACGGTCAATTAATATAGCGTAATATATTGCGTGTGGCAACCTATAAATTACTTATGAAAGATAAAATGTCTATATGACAGCTGAAAAAGAGACAGATCAATGAACAGCGCCCTCTATTGGGTCGGCCGCTAGGATCTTATGTGGGCGCGCACCGATCGTAAGAACATAACCAATAGAGGGCTTTACATACATCGTGACATGTCTCCCACAGAAAACTTTTAAACAAACATATAAGCATTCAATAAATAAAATTATGTAGTTTGGCTATACATTCCATGAGTGGGTAGGAGATCATCAGTTACAAGATTAGAGCGACTACTGTGCGGAAGTAAGGGAAATGTCTTCTCAACATAACTCATCAAGTAAGGCTAGGTATAAATACACGAGGAATTCATTTGTGATCAGAGACTGGAATAATAAAGCATATTACAGTATTGGATCACTGTTTGTACATGTGATTATGTCATAGTTGGTGAAAATAATTCTTTACTTAAAACAGTTTTCAATGTGCAGACGCTCTGAGGTGGCATAAGAATATGTACAACGCTCTGCGTCGCAACTTCGTACTTAAGCATAAAATAAAATGTAAGCAATTGTTATTGATACCTTTTTTTAGGGTTCTGTACCTCAATCGATAAAAACCGAACCATTACCGGATAACTTTGTTGTCCGTCTGCTGTCTGTGTGTGCCCATTTCCTCATGAAAATGTAGAGGTATTACGTTGAAATTTCTGTTAGCTGTGGTGACTTGGCGGTGTGAAAACTTTAAGGGTCTAAGTCAATACAGTCAAAATATGTGGTCATTTATACACACATTTATATACCTGGAAAATCACTCATCAAAACGTGTTGTGTTGAAACTTCCTGGCAGATTAAAACTGTGTGCCGGACCGAGACTTGAACTCGGGGCCTTTGCATTTCGCTGGCGAGTGCTCTACTAGAGCACTTGCCCGCGAAAGGCAAAGATCCCGAGTTCGAGTCTCGGTCCGGCACACAGTTTCAATCTGCCAGGAAGTTTTATTTCAGTGCACACTCCGCTGCAAAGTGAAAATCTCCTTCTGTGTATAGTGTTGTTTCCGTTGACCTGGAATCATAAAATTTCGTAAGAGGCAGGGTTTCGTAGTAAAAGCAAAGGAAAACACCATAAATGTGTTAATTTGTAATTATGTTGCATAAAAAATATTTAGTTTGCAGTTTGTTGTCTGTCTGGTGTCTGTTTGACATCAATTTTTTTCAGGAACGGGTAGATGTTTGAAGATGAGATTTGCAGGTACTGAGAAATAAGTTACCTTGTCGATGTAAAAAAATTATGCTTCTAAGTCAGTGCAGTCAAAAGATATGGATGTATGTCACGTATTCTGATACTCAGTCATCAAATTCTGTTTTTTTCTTAGGTCGGCAGTGGTAGTCTAGCGGCGCCGGCACGGTAGTTCAGTACGTTCTGTCACACAGTGCTCGCTTCATTGTGTAATAAAAGATCTCAGTGAAGTAGTCAGCAAGCAACTTGAAGGAGTGTCATGTGACGTCCACCTAGACCAGACGACGGGAACATAACATATAAAAATGAGAAAAATAAATAAGGGATGCTGTGTGATGACACGCACGTGCACACACACACTCTCATGCACTCTGTCTCTGTCTGTCTCTGTCTCTCACTCACACACACACACACACACACACACACACACACACACACACACACGCTCACTCATACACACACAGACACAGACACACACACACACACACACACACACCAATTTACTGTCACCCTCTACAGCTCCCATAATCCCTCATTCAACTGTAAAGCATGACGTCAAAAATATGTTGAGAGTGCTACAGTATGGTTATTTCCAATAAAATGTATAAATGTGACCTATCGATAGGAAACGTGCACTACCTGCATCTAGTACATTCAGAAGAATGATATTTGTAAATAGCCCATTTAAATGAGCAGCAAGAATCATCATAAAAATAAACATACATACATATACATGTATATATATTAGTAAATATGATTTTCTTTATACACTCCTGGAAATGGAAAAAAGAACACATTGACACCGGTGTGTCAGACCCACCATACTTGCTCCGGACACTGCGAGAGGGCTGTACAAGCAATGATCACACGCACGGCACAGCGGACACACCAGGAACCGCGGTGTTGGCCGTCGAATGGTGCTCGCTGCGCAGCATTTGTGCACCGCCGCCGTCAGTGTCAGCCAGTTTGCCATGGCATACGGAGCTCCATCGCAGTCTTTAACACTGGTAGCATGCCGCGACAGCGTGGACGTGAACCGTATGTGCAGTTGACGGACTTTGAGCGAGGGCGTATAGTGGGCATGCGGGAGGCCGGGTGGACGTACCGCCGAATTGCTCAACACGTGGGGCGTGAGGTCTCCACAGTACATCGATGTTGTCGCCAGTGGTCGGCGGAAGGTGCACGTGCCCGTCGACCTGGGACCGGACCGCAGCGACGCACGGATGCACGCCAAGACCGTAGGATCCTACGCAGTGCCGTAGGGGACCGCACCGCCACTTCCCAGCAAATTAGGGACACTGTTGCTCCTGGGGTATCGGCGAGGACCATTCGCAACCGTATCCATGAAGCTGGGCTACGGTCCCGCACACCGTTAGGCCGTCTTCCGCTCACGCCCCAACATCGTGCAGCCCGCCTCCAGTAGTGTCGCGACAGGCGTGAATGGAGGGACGAATGGAGACTTGTCGTCTTCAGCGATGAGAGTCGCTTCTGCCTTGGTGCCAATGATGGTCGTATGCGTGTTTGGCGCCGTGCAGGTGAGCGCCACAATCAGGACTGCATACAACCGAGGCACACAGGGCCAACACCCGGCATCATGGTGTGGGGAGCGATCTCCTACACTGGCCGTAGACCACTGGTGATCGTCGAGGGGACACTGAATAGTGCACGGTACATCCAAACCGTCATCGAACCCATCGTTCTACCATTCCTAGACCGGCAAGGGAACTTGCTGTTCCAACAGGACAATGCACGTCCGCATGTATCCCGTGCCACCCAACGTGCTCTAGAAGGTGTAAGTCAACTACCCTGGCCAGCAAGATCTCCGGATCTGTCCCCCATTGAGCATGTTTGGGACTGGATGAAGCGTCGTCTCACGCGGTCTGCACGTCCAGCACAAACGCTGGTCCAACTGAGGCGCCAGGTGGAAATGGCATGGCAAGCCGTTCCACAGGACTACATCCAGCATCTCTACGATCGTCTCCATGGGAGAATAGCAGCCTGCATTGCTGCGAAAGGTGGATATACACTGTACTAGTGCCGACATTGTGCATACTCTGTTGCCTGTGTCTATGTGCCTGTGGTTCTGTCAGTGTGATCATGTGATGTATCTGACCCCAGGAATGTGTCAATAAAGTTTCCCCTTCCTGGGACAATGAATTCACGGTGTTCTTATTTCAATTTCCAGGAGTGTATTTAGACTGCATAAAACACATATAATGACTCGGTAGAACATGTTTCGTTGACACAAATAAAACATTCAGCTGATATGAAGAAGAAACTGGAAGCAAAAGAAGAATTATTTATCAGCTGCTCTTTTCGGCTTGAAATGTGATTATTTTGCATCTATTGAGAACCTTTAACAAGTTTATCACGATTATGTACTAAGTGTTTTGACATAACTTGTCTTTTGCTTCCTGTGGCTCTCTGCAGAGTAATGCTCCTATATATATTTTTTTGTTAAATTACCTACGTGATTGTGCTGCGCTGATGACGCCGACACATCATTACCAATACGTCTAATTCGCAGTGTATGTCGTGTTGGTGACAAAAGATTGCCATTGGTTCCTGGCAGTCCCTGTTAACGACGTTATTAAATGTACACCTGCCTCATCGCCACCAGGCTTCCAACGCAAACAGCTTGCAGTGCTCGATGACGGTGTGACGGACTGGGGCAAGTGGTTGGAGTTGGTGTTAAGAGGAGGGGGTTCATTGATTCGTACTGCATTTCTCATAGATAATTTTATTACTGACCCATACACAAAGAATCTGCCACTTAAGGAGAATATCTGTTACAGAATCGCACCTGTCATTCCTCTTACAAATGAGAATAACTGTCCCCAATAAACCTGTTTCACTATAGAAAGATCTCAGCTTAATCAAGACGGCTTAAATATTCCGCAGGAAACTCACTGTAAGCTCTTCCCCTGTTATCTTCTCGCTGGGTGTTATTTTCGTCCTGCTTCTGACTTGCGGATTGTACAGGCAGTGGGCTTACAAACTTTACCAACAAAATTCCGCATTACCAGGTTCAGGAAAGCTCTGTGACGGAAGCAGGTTAACATGTAATTCGACCAATGGGGAGCAAGGCTATGTTTATTTTATTGGTTCAACGAAATGTCTTTCGTGAGAGTTACTAAATTTTTTATGGTGATGTGCCTCCACCATACAGACAGCCCTCGTAAAATATGAACCAGGCTACTCAATAAACCCGGGAGATCAGCGCTGCCCGCTACACACGCGTTCATACACTCCACAGCACCCACCGTATGTTGGCGCCTCCTTATCCAGGCGCCGGCCGAAGTGGCCGTGCGGTTCTAGGCGCTACAGTCTGGATACGCGCTGCTGCTACGGTCGCAGGTTCGAATCCTGCCTCCGTCATGGATGTATGTGATGTCCTTAGGTTAGTTAGGTTTAAGTAGTTCTAAGTTCTAGGGGACTGGTGACCCATAGTGCTCCGAGCCAGCCCTATCCAGACCCATTTCGAGACCGAGGCAAAGTGGAACGCACTGTCACTTTCTCACAACATTATGTTCATAATCATGTTGTATAAATGGAGATGATGTCTTAAGTACTGACGACGCCTTTGGCACAATTGTTTTATTAATCTCCATCGCAGGATGTAATTTTAGATATTTAACTTCTGATGACGGTATATTTACATATACCGAAACCTTGGTCAAGAATTTTAATAAATCTTTATCCTGCAAATGTTTTGGATGTCATCATTTACCGTGAAAAATTTCAACAGTTGCTTTTTCAGCCATGTTTAAAATCTGCAACAATTCTTTATTGAACATAATGAGAATCACACACAAGGATGGTGTTTTATCTACATACCTTATTTTTCCGCGTAATCTCCATCCCGTTCTATGGCCTTCCTCCAGCGCGAAACGAGGACGTGTATGCCCTGACACCTATAGTGCTGTACACAGTGTTATTATTATTATTATTATTACTAGTACTATTACTATTAGTAGCAGTGGTCAGATACAGAGGATTAACAGCCTAAAGTCTTCCAGCGTTTGGTAGTTCAGAATTAAGGAGTGCAGCAATAAGATGACTTATGAGCAGTGAGTATAGTACACACATATTCACATTGTTCATTTCGTACGAGGTATCAGTCTCCAGGTCAAGCAGGTATCGCAATGGAGACGAATAACGCAGGGGAAGTATGTTTTTGTTACGAGTATACAAATTCACTGTGGTTAGTTAGCTTTCTTATTTGAGAAGTAGTTGTGGGTAACGCCTGCGATGCACTACTAATACCTTCGTCATTCATTCTGACCCATCTGTACACACACACACACACACACACACACACACACACACACAAACACAAACACACACGCGCGCGCGAAACTGGAGATCATTGATCTTTCATCAGTTTAAAAATAAAGGTGTTCCAAGATAAGCCTTCCATTCTACAGTTTATGTAGGTGCTAAAGTTGATGATAATGTTGGGGAGAAGGGGGACAAAAGACGGCAGAGGGGGGTGGACGTACTAGCTAATGTCTAATTGTACTCACGGGTAGTGGTGTAAGAAAGGTTGGGAATCACTGGGCCAGATGGTCGCTAGTGCTGCAGTAAGTCTGCCAAACTCATCCAACACGTTATCGATGTGATTCAAGCAGAAGGGGTGGGGGGGAAGGAGAGAGGGCGGGGGTAGGAACGGGCAGGACAGTCCATTCGCCGAATATCCTCTCGTCCCAAGAGCTCCACCACCCACGCTGTTTGATGTTGTCGAACTTTCTCATCCATAGAAATGAAGTCAGGATCGAAAGCATCCCTTATAAGACTCACGTGGGGAAGAAGTACAGTTTTACTACAATAACGTTGACAGGAGAGAGTACTTTGTTTAAATATTTACAGGTCAGTACGGCCATGCAATATTAAGCTCCCTCATACCATAAAACCAACCCAGCGATCATGTTCGACTATATTCCTAGACTCATCAGGTGTTTCCAGCGCTCGTAATATGAAAATGCGTCCGGAACCTCTACCCACACGGAAACATCACCAACTTGTGTTTTAAGTAGGAAAATGCACGCTGGCAAGATATTAGCCACAGCAATGGATCCCGAGCGAAAATTTGGACAATAATTCTGATAGTTCGCAGTTGCAACCTTCTCAACGTAGAGTTTTGAAGCTTCTCTCGCGCCATCTGTTTCTCACTCGCTCGGCCTCACAGTAGTCGTCTAAAATCCAAGTGCTGTACAGGGGCGCGACAACCAGCATCCTCATGTTCTTGGTATGCTAAAGGCGAAGGAAGATTAGACAGAACACAATATCCGTATGTGTCTTGAAACCACTTTCGAGAACACGTTTTACGTAAACAGTGTGTCAATATCATACATTCAGTATTATGCCACAAAGTCAACTGAAATAAACTTCAGCAATAGAACAGTTACTATGATGTGTAGTTAATGATGTTGTATTTACAATTTAATCATACACTGAATAGTCAAAACACTTACACAAGCCTAATATCGTGTAGGGCCCCCTCGAGCAGGCAGAAGTACCGCAATCCGACGTGACATGGACTCGACTAATGGCTAACGTAGTGCTGGACCAAACTGACACCATAAATCCTGCAGTGCCGTCCATAATTCCACAAGAGTACTAGTGGCTGGAGATCTCTTCTGAATAGAACGTTGTTAGGCATCCCAGATATGCTCAATAATGATCATGTCTATGAAGTTTGATGGCCAGCGGAAGTGTTTAAACTCAGAAGAGTGTTCCTGGAGCCACTCTGTAGCCATTCTGGACGTGTGGGATGTCACACTGTCGTGCTGGAATTGCCTTGAATGCAGTGCGGACATGAATGGAGGCAGGTGATAAGACAGTATTTTTACGTACGTGTCACCTATCAGAGTCGTATCTAGACGTAACAGTGGTCCCATATCACTCCAACTGCTCAAGCCCCGCACCATGAGAAAGCCTCCACCAGCTTGAACAGTCCCCTGTTGACAGGCAGGTTCCATGGATTCATGAGGTTGTCTCCATACTCGTACACATCCATCGGCTCGATACAATTTGAAACGAGACTCGTTCGACCAGACAACATGTTTCCAGACATCAACAGTCACACGTCGGTGTTGATGGGACCAGGCGACCCAAGGCGAAGCGGAAGGGTTTGTGTCGTGCAGTCATCAAGGGTACACGAGTGGGCCTTCGGCTCCAAAAGCGCATATCGATGATATTTCGTAGAATGGTTAGCACACTGACACTTGTTGATGACCTAGCGCTGAATTGTGCTGCAAGTTGCTGAACGGTTGCATTTTTGTCACTTTGAACGATTCTCTTCAGTCGTCGTTGGTCCCGTCCTTACAGGCTCTTTTTCCGGCCCAAGTGATGTCAGAAGATTGATGTTTCACCAGATTCCTGATATTCAGGGTACACTCGTGAAATGGTCGTACGGGAAAATCCCTACTTCAGCGCTACCTCCGAAATCCTGTGTTCCATCGGTTGTGCGCCGCCTGTAACACCACGTCCAAACTCACTTAAAGATAAGCTGCCATTGTAGCAACAGTAACCGCTCTAACAACTGCGCCAGACACTTGTTATCTTATATAGGCGTTCCGCACCGTATTCTGCCTGTTTACGTATTTGAATACGCATGTCTATACCAGTTTTTTTGGCGCTTCAGTGTAAAAATCACATTAAAATAACGAAACGCTTTCACTTTAATAGTGCAGCTTTCCAAACGAAAGACGACAACGCAAAGCAGCAGTATTAATAATCAAATAATGCTACACTATTTCTCTAATGACAGAGTCATTCATTAAACTAATTTTCACTGAATTTGTGAACCGCAACATGAAAGTGTTCATAGCAACCGACCACAGCACAGCACTTTGACACAATGAACAAAGCACTGACGGCTGTTGGATCATTATTAACACGAATCTCTTGTGCTCGATTCCCACTATGGAGTGCATTTGATTAACTGTGCCATGAATCTAGCTGAATGAAAAAGGAAGTTGGGCGAAGACACTCCATTTCTTAATTTTGTTAACGATGTATTTTTTGACATGTTTCATTATAAATGTTTTTTTATTTCACATTTAATGAATTACCGTTCATAATAGTTACCTACCTCGTTATATAGTCGACAACATTAGAAAACCGATCACCCCAGAACAAAGACTTGCTGAGATCCTCACAATAGCATTTTCGTACTGCAGTTGCAGTACCTTAATGTAGTTTACCTATAATGATAATAAATTATCTTTCATGCAATAGGCATTAATTTATAACTGTAAATGTTTGCAAGTTGATCCTCAGTATTTGCAATGTAAATTTTAACCACATTGTGAATGTTATGTATTGTAACAATCAATGAACAAGTACCTCAGTACTCCACTCTATCTCTGAACTGCCCTTAACGTTATCATAAGATAGATGTAAATCCAACACCCACCCACCACAGCCGTACAAGCTAACATGCCCGACAACACCACAAATAATGAACGGATTGAAGTAATATACGATAAGACAAAATGAAATATTCAGACAGTTAACACTGACAAAAATTTAGAAAGTTATGAGAGACTGGAATTCGTTAGCAGAGACAGCAAGAGGGCGTATGAGAACGTGGACTCAGGGAAAGGAATGGGACAGGGACACATCTGGTAGAATTTTGCGCAAAAGCATAATTTAATAATCGCCAACACTCTGCATGGGAATCATGAAAGACGGATGCATACGAGGACTAGATTTTTCAAAACATCTTAAATTGTAATACATTTCCAGGTGCAGATGAGGACTGACGATAATTTATTGCTTGTGAACGGCAAGTTACAACTAAAGGGATGACAAACGTTACCAAATTATGGAGATAGAACCTGAATAAGTTAAAAAACCAAGGGATTATCTATAATGTTAAAGGCATCATTAGACAACGACTGTCCGAACCAGAGGAAGGGGTACCTTTAAGAGCACAAGTGATGAAGGAAGCAGACCACGTAAATGGAGAAAAGGTACAAAGTAAATCCTTGAATAACGCATGATATAATGAAATTAAATGATAACAGGAGAAAATATAACACTGGAGGAAGTCAAGTTGGGCATAGTGAATACTGAAGTCTAAGATATGACATTGAGAGAAAGTTCAAAATCATAAATCAAGAATATCTAGTAGGCAAATTCAAGGTTGTTTCAACAGAATTTTCCCTTCAGCCATTCGTGCTTTGTGACTTTGCATTTGGTAAAGACAGATGGCAAAATTAAATAAAAATAAGTTTTGGGATAAAGAGAAGTAATTGTACGAGTATTAAGAACAGATGACAAGCCAGAACTAAGCAAAGAAGTGAAGGTGGAATAGGTAGAGACGTGGGCGTGGAGGGTAGGAGGACGGACTATACGAGTGGCTGTGCAAACTAACATGAGCACAAAATTAGATTCCCGTGAAATGACTGAACATATGTGGCAATACTGATCCTACCACTTATCTTAGTAGGTAGACTGAAGAAAGGCAAACGTGAGTTTTTAGCGTTTGGACAGTTAGAGGAAGCGTTTGACACTCTAGACTGAAATATACTCTTTGAAGCCCTGGAATTATCAGCGATAAGACACAGGGACACAAGATTATCTACAACTTCTACAGAAACTAGAGTATGGTTGTAAGACTTCAAGGACCTGAAAGGAAAGCGGTAGCTGAGGAGGCAAAAGTAGAGAGGATGGCAAACACAGACTTAAATAGTAAGAAAAGCGTTTCTGAAAAAGAAAAAAAAATGAAATCGAATACAAATTTAAATGTTGAGAAATATTTTATTAAGTACTTGTCAAGAAGACAATGAATTTTTTGGGAATGTGACGCTAAAAACGAATTCTGGAGGTCTGTAGATGGTATACATAACGAAATGGTACTGAATCACACACCAAGAATGAGTACTTCTGCATCACCAAAAAATGGTTCAAATGGCTCTGAGCACTATGGAACTAAACTACTGGGGTCATCAGTCTCCTAGAACTTAGAACTCCTTAAACCTAACTAACCTAAGGACATCACACACACCCATGCCCGAGGCAGGATTCGAACCTGCGACCGTAGCGGTCGCGCGGTTCCAGACTGTAGCGCCTAGAACAGCTCGGACACCCCGGCCGGCTTGCCTCACCAAGCTACAGTTCGTATCCTCCAGTACGATATGTTAAGCTGACAAGGGAATGATCCAATAAGACATGCCGAAACCTACCCTGAAATTTTTTACACAGAAAAAGACAATGGAAGAAATACACTGCCAAAATTTTTGCTGGTAATAGGCACTGCAAGTATTAAAAAAATAGCTGAAAATTGCCAAATTCGTAGCGCGTCAGGTGGCGGTAGAAATGTACACCCCTACTGACGCTGTAGCAACTTTGCATGCTGAACTAGACACTCACAGCCGAGGTCGGCAGTAGATTTGTAAACAGGTTACACGACAAAACCCCATCCTAATTTGTAAAAGACGTTTCAGGTTACCCTTCGTTGATAGTGTCTCTGACATTACATTACACAGTTACTATTCTCTCGAATTAGGCACTCAAGTAACATCTATTACAAATTATCAGTTGTTTTTTGCGCTGTTGGTAAGTGTTGACAATACGGATAAAGTTGAATTAATACTTATTTTGTTTTCGTAAGGCGTGCCTGCTAATAGTACCTTTTTCTTCTTCTAGTTTTACAGTAATGGGGAATCCAATTAACGTTCTCGATTTAGCAATGATGAAATATGAAGAACATGGATTCCAGTCGAAATCACCTACTTCTCCTGAGGACGTACATATGTGTCATTTGTTAGTTGATTTCTGTGACATTCATTCGAATGATATCGACATTTAATTTGGAATCGTGGATATGTTACAAGTAATAGGAAATAACAGTGACGATTCCGTGAATTGGGTTCGAACGATATCAGTTGTGCCAGTAACAGTTCTGAAGAAGAATACCTTTCAAGCCTAAAAAAAACAACACATACTGCAATAGCTTTCAGCGACAAAGAAAAGGCAGTGAAATATTGGTTAAAAGAAGGAGGGAAAAATGCTTGTATTTAAGCAGTGTGAAAAGGCGTTTTCGTTTTGTAAAATCGGAACGAGAACTGTACAAATGGAAGAATGAGTTACATGAAGTAAGAAATATGCGTCAAAGGAAACCCGAAATCAGCTGAGTGAAAAACTGTTCGAAAGATTTAGAACTGCTATTGATGGACTATGCACCGTTAACGATGGAGATCTAGAAGACTGGGTCCTCCGAATTGCACCTGACATGAACATCGCTGATTTCCAGGCTTCGTCGACCTGGCTACGCAGGTTGAAGGAATCGTACAGAATAGGAAGTCACAAAATCACCAACTTTACGTCACGTAAGCGTTTAGAGCGCCTGCCAGTGAGAGAAAATGCTGTAGAAAAATTAACAGCTGACGTAAAGACGAAACTTGCTATTATCCCCGCAAATTCTGCTTATAATGGTGATCAGTCAGGTTTCGTGAAAGAACTGCGTACACACTGCACTTTATCATTTCGGGGCGAAAAAAAGACGGAGTCGGTTGCCCAATCAATGAACGCAATGACACATTTATACACGATAATGCCAGTGATAACTATGAGTGGTTTACTGTTTCTGCAGCTGTATATCTGTCCTCGAGAAACGCAAGACAAATTGGGGCCAAAAATAAAAAATGGACTGTTTAATTGCAAAATTTTTGTAATCGACGTATCAAAATCTGGAAAAATTGGAAAGAATAATATTCAACATTTCGTTCGAAACATATTCCAAAAATGCTGCAGAAACTAATTCATTGCTTTTGTTGGATTCATGGTCTGGACAAAACGACGCCTCTGTTATTGTGGAGGAGGACGAAAAATCTGTATGTGTAATGTGGAGTCTGCCTGCAACTAAGAATTTTTTCGACAGTGGAAATTATCAGACAACATAATTCCCGATACTACTCCCATACTTCAGATTTATCAGCGGAATACTATTCTTAAGCTCCAGTGATTTCTGCATTACGATTTTTCTTCGCCATGCCTTACGAATTTGATCAAGTGTTGTGACTTGGCAAGACAGCCAAGCCACTAGGAGGTGAAGCCGAAAGGCATGCGTTTAAGCTCACGCAGGCTGGCGTGAGGTCTGGAACAGTTAAAGGATTTGAGTCTAGCAAATAAAGTACGTAGCTGTTGGAATACTTAACTTTAATCCACAACTGGTGAACATCGGTCTGACGGTACATGCATCACAAGATAAATATCAATTGATAATGGCGCCTTGCTAGGTCGTAGCAAATGACGTAGCTGAAAGCTATGCTAACTATCGTCTCGGCAAATGAGAGCGTAATTTGTCAGTGAACCATAGCTAGCAAAGTCGGCTGTCCAACTAGGGCTAGTGCTAGGAAGTCTCTCTAGACCTGCCGTGTGGCGGCGTTCGGTCTGCAATCACTGACAGTGGCAACACGCGGGTCCGACGTATACTAACGGACCGCAGCCTATTTAAAGGCTACCACCTAGCAAGTGTGGTGTCTGGCGGTGACACCACATTCCTCCCCCGCAAAGCGGCGTACGGTTGTGTTATAAGGCTTCCGCCCGCCGTGGGGAGGTCCCCATGTTGACGTATGCAACGAGGTGGGGAGCCTAACAGCAGGCGAGGCTGTGCCACCCGCACCCTGCCATTCGGTCCGGGGGGAGCTAGGAAACGCCTGAAAACCTAGTCCAGGGTGCACGCCAACATGCGGTGTATGCGCCCGTAGAGAGAGAGGAGGGGCCAAAGGGTCGACATCCATTGGGTCGGGCCACCCGACGGGCGAAGACGCCATGTGGTCCGGAGCGGGCAAGAGTTCCATGGCGGAGTACAACGGGTCACGGGAAGCGATCGGCGGCGCGTGACCCAGGGAGGCGCTTGGCGGCTGCAGCGAAGCGTCCACTGCGGGCGGCGCCGGCGGGAGAACAGGCGGCGGCGCGTCGCCATTGGGCAAAATGGAAGGCAGCGTCGGTAACACCTGGGGATGAGGCGAGCCAGTAGATGGGTCCCCAGGGTGCTGACCGGACGGCACCGTCGCTGAAAGCAGACGGGGAGCGGCAGAACAAGTGCGACGATAGAGGCGCAGCTGTTTGAGATGCCGACGCACCTCACCAGAGGCCCCCAAAACCAGATACATAGCGCGGCCGAGGCAGCGAAGAATGCGCCCTGCGAGCCAACGCCATGAACCTCGATAGTTGCGATAGTAGACAACGTCGCCCGGAGCAAAAGCAGGTGTCTGCCGCTGCACAGGAACCTGATGTGGCAGATGTAGCAAAGACATCAAGGTTCGATGAGGGCGACCGTGGAGCAACTCAGCCGGCGAGCGACCATCTCGGGGCTGAGAGCGATACGAGGACAAAAAGAGCAATAACGCGTCCTCCCGAGAATGCGACTCTTTTAACTTCAACATCTGTGACTTGAAAGTCCTGACCAATCGTTCAGCGGCACCGTTTGACTGTGGCGAAAACGGCGCGGACGTCAGATGTTGAATACCATTGGCCTTGCAGAAGGACTGAAATTCTGCGGACATGAATTGTGGGCCATTGTCGGAAACAATAGTCTGTGAAAGACCTTCAATGCAAAAGATAGCGGATAGCACTTGGATGGTGGCAGATGACGTCGCAGAAGACATCCGGACAACAAAAGGAAAATTACTGAATAAATCTACCACAACCAACCATCGAGCATTCCAGAATGGACCAGCAAAATCGATGTGTAAGCGTTGCCAAGGGGAAGTGGGTTTTGGCCATGCAAAGAATGTCCGCGGTGGTGCGGATTGTTGTTCGGCACACGCCATGCAAGAAGAGCACATATTCGTAATCGCGGCATCGATTCCGAACCAAGTACAGTGCTGATGAGCAAGTTGTTTCGTTCGCACTATACCCCAATGTCCTTGGTGGAGAAGCCGTAAGACAGAGGACTGTAACGAACGTGGGACCACGACCCTGGACTGACCATTATCAGAACGCAACAGCAAAACACCACGTCGTACAAAAAGTCTCTCCCTGTGAGAAAAAAATCGGCGAACCAACGGATCCTAGATCCTTGACTTTGACAAGGGCCATTGCGTAGCAACAAAACGCAGAATGGTAGCAAGGACAGGGTCGACAGCTGTGGATGTAGCTACACGACGAAAATCAATCGGAAATGATTCTACCACGTTATCGGTTTCCGAATCAATGAACATGCAAGCAAGTTCGGAAGAATCGAATGCTCTATCCTCTGCAACAGGCAAACGGGACAACGCATCGGCGTTTCCGTGCTTAGCAGTGGACCGATACAAGATATCGTAGCGGTACTGCGAGAGGAAAATAGACCAGCGATTGAATTTCTGCGCTGTACGTGGAGATACAGGCTTGTTCGGATGAAAAAACGATGTCAGAGGTTTGTGGTCTGTGATGATGGTAAAGTGACGACCATACAAGAAATCATGAAACTTTGTAACACCAAATACGAGAGCCAATGCTTCTTTCTCGATCTGTGAATAATTTCTTTGTGCAGACGAGAGCAATTTGGACGCAAAGGCAATAGGGCGATCGTGCGAACCATCTTTGTGCGCAAGTACAGCACCGATCCCGAAATCCGATGCATCCACCATCAACAAAAGGGGCTTCCGGGGATCGAATGGCGTAAGGCAGGTAGTGGAAAGCAACGCCGATTTCAACTGGCGAAAGGCGCGTTCGCATTCCGTCGTCCAGACGAACGGAACACCTTTACGGCGTAAGCGATGAAGCGGAGCTGAAATGGAAGAGGCGTGGCGCACATATTTATGGTAGTAATTGATTTTTCCCAGCACACTCTGTAGCTGCTTCAAATTCTGCGGCGAAGGCAAGTCTTGTATGGCACGGAGGTGCTCCGGACTGGGATGTATGCCTTCGGCATTGATTACATGGCCCAGATAGGTTAAGGTACGAGCGAAAAACACACATTTGTCCTTCCGCAAGCGAAGACCATTTTGTCGCAAGACCTGAAATAATGTTCTGAGATTGGCTAAATGTTCGTCTTCTGTCTTTCCGGAGATCACAATATCATCCAGATAGTTTGCTGCAGTAGGGACCGACGCACAAACAGTTTGTAAATATTGCTGAAACAATGCAGGGGCGGTTGCACACCCGAATGGCAATCGTTTGAATCGGTACAAACGAAGATGCGTGTTAACCACCAAAACGCACTGGGATTCTTCGTCCACCGGTATTTGCAAGTACGCATCTGCTAGGTCCAACTTCGAAAAATATTTACCCGGGCACTGTTTGTCAAAAAGATCATCCAGGCAGGGTAAAGGAAAAGTTGCAATCACTAGTTGTGGATTCACTGTTGCCTTGAAGTCTCAATATTCCAGAAGGTTTTGGCAAAATTACTAAGGGTGATGCCCAGAGAGAAGCCTTCACACGTTCAATCACACCTTGTGATTCCAAATCGTGTAATGTTCTTGCGATCTCATCACGCAACGCGTGGGGAACATTGTGTGCTCTAAAAAATTTCGGTTGCGCGTTTACTTTCAGTTCCAAATGTGCTTTATAGTCCTTAGCGCAACCAAGGCCCGGTGCAAAAACGTCTGCAAACTCTTCACATAGACGAGAAACACTGTCTGAAGGCACAGTCTGGTTCACTGATAGGACCTGATTTACTATAGACAAGTTAAACAACTGAAACAAATCTAAACCCAACAAGTTCACTGTAGAAGAAGAACGAAGGACGTACAATGACACAAGTTTTGTTTGTCCCTTGTATGTTGCAAGAAGGCTGCACTGTCCTAACACAGGGAGCCCGTGACCTGAATATGTAGTTAGCTTAACATTTGCGGCACGCAACGGAGGTGTGCCGTTTGTACGTGTTTAGATTGATCAGTGAAACTGCAGCTCCGGTATCGAGCTGTAATGGAATCACTTTGCCGTGAATGTTCAAGTCGACAAAAAGTTTATTGTCCTGTTGACGACAAGAGCGACTGTCTCGTGCAACATGAACTGACACTGGTACAGAATCACTTGCGACTTGACGGGATTTCCGGCGATGTTGACGAACACTATGTGTGGGACGAACACAGTCACTGTTAGAGAGAGTGGCACTGGGCGGAGTGGAATGAACTACATGAATTTCCATGGGCGAAGCTTCACGAGCCTGAGTATTCTTGGTTCGATTCCGATTCCGGTGAGAAGCAAAGGGCCTGGAATGGTTTTGAGTGTCCGATCGGAGCTTTTTCTGGCAAACACTTTGAACATGTCCTTTTATATTACAGAAAAAGCAAATAGCTTGGCGTGATGGGCAATTCACATGCGGATGTCTAGTAGCACACCGCGGGCATGATTTTAGCACTGAATTTGCTTGCTGGCGCGGCACACGTCGCTGAGGTCTTTGCGGCAGCTGCGCTGACGGGCGCGAGGGCTGTTTACTGTTCCGTGCAGCGCGCCCGGCGGGCCAGTTAACCTGACACACGGGTGGCGAAATTTCAGATAATACCTGAGCAAAATCAAGTATGTCCTCCTGATCCAATATGTCGATCACTTGTTGAAGGGAGGGATTGACTAGTTTCAAAATCTGTTCCCTTATACGAACATCAGAAACGTCCTGTGCAATTGCATCACGTGCCATAGTATCTGAATTAGGGAGTCCACATTGACACTCAAAAGCACAATCCCTAGTAAGGCCTTGCAAAGTTGCAACCCACTCCCTATTAGTCTGACCGGCCGTACGTTTTGTACAAAAGAAGGTATACCTTTTCGCAACTACATTGACTGATTCTTTGAAATATGCATCTAATGCAGACAAAATTTCGTCGTAGGACAGAGTTGCTACGTCGCGTCGGGAAATAATTTCACTATCACATGGTACGTGTGGACGCCGACGGCGGAAACGAGAAAAGGCTGCCGCTCATTACCTTGAATTCTGTAGGCGGCGAGATGGAATCCAAATTGGCGTGACCACTCCGTCCAGCTTTCCAGTGCCGCATCAAAAGGACGAAAAGGTGGTGCAACTGCTTGTTGTGGCTGCGGTAGCGGTGGAGCGGCGGCTGCTGCACCGTTTTGCATTGCTCGTTGACCCTGGACGAGCTGGCCAAGGGCATCCAATAAGGCCTGCATCTGCTGATGCTGCAAGCGATAAAATTCGGACAGTACATCTGGAGACTGTGGCGAAGCCATTACACAAGTAGATCAATATAGGTACGAACGCAGAATTCTCGTCGCCATTTGTTGTGACTTGGTAAGACAGCCAAGCCACTAGGAGGTGAAGCCGAAAGGCATGCGTTTAAGCTCACGCAGGCTGGCGTGAGGTCTGGAACAGTTAAAGGATTTGAGTCTAGCAAATAAAGTACGTAGCTGTTGGAATGCTTAACTTTAATCCATAACTGGTGAACATCGGTCTGACGGTACATGCATCGCAAGATAAATATCAATTGCTAATGGCGCCTTGCTTTGGTCGTAGCAAATGACGTAGCTGAAGGCTATGCTAACTATCGTCTCGGCAAATGAGAGCGTAATTTGTCAGTGAACCATCGCTAGCAAAGTCGGCTGTCCAACTGGGGCGAGTGCTAGGAAGTCTCTCTAGACCTGCCGTGTGGCGGCGCTCGGTCTGCAATCACTGACAGTGGTGACACGCAGGTCCGACGTATACTATCGGACCGCGGCCGATTTAAAGGCTACCACCTAGCATGTGTGGTGTCTGGCGGTGACACCTCATCAAGTATGCCTGGTATGCAGCGCAGTATGCAGAACAACATCATTTCTGACTCCATCCTAGTTCAGTCTAAATAAAACTAGTGGTTACTGCGAAATGCCTAACTGCATCAATTTTTTCCTTTCTCCGGTGTGCCAGGAGCAAGAAAAATGTTTGTTTTGGTCATTCAATAGACACAGGAAATAAACAAGGAACTGTTTCACTAATAGTCAAATGTACAACATTCAAACATTGTTACAAGGAATGGACTACACGAATAGTTATAAAATGTAGCACTGCAAGACACAGAAAATTGCAAGTCCTCATTGAAGGAAGTCGTCTGTGACATCAAACAGTGCCATGATTTTAGTTTCTCTGCTAGCCACTTTTATCAGAATGACATGTGCAAGAACTGAACTGTCGATATGAAGTTATTCAAAAAAATGTTTGTATACTTTAAGCCAGGTTTTCAACGGAGCAAACAAGCTAATAACCACGAACAAAAGAGAATTCTGTCTGATGTATCCAGTAGGCCTCTTGCAGGTCTTCCAACTGGACGCCTCTGCAGCTACTTAACGTGTCCTTAACCTTCCCCAGTTACCTAATCGGAAAATGGAGACCTGAAGTTTAACGTGAGATCCGAACCACATGTCTTTCGTGGCCACATCAACATCTGTGGGACGTGAATGCTCGGTTAAAAATCATAATGAAAAAGTTGAAGACTGAACTGGATTTGGTTCCGCGCTCTCTGGATCACGAAGAGTGCGCTTTGCCACTAGACCATTTTTGTTTTCGAAGAAAAAACAAGACTATGAGCATTAGACCTTACACACGTAGTGGAAATGCTGTGTCACATCTTGAGATGGTGCTCGACGTCGGTAATTAGTGATCTGTTTATAAATCTCCTCTCAGTGATAATGAGAAGCCAGGGAAAAATGACAGCCAACATACAAGGAACATTTTGTACCAGTGCTAAGGACAGAATCGCAAAGTTTTGTATTGGAGGCATTTGTACTGTGACTTTCGTGGCACGTCACTTGTCACTAAAATGACGTTGTTGTTCAGCGTGTTAGATCTTTCCCTGCTGTATACGCAAAGAATAACATTCAGAAATATCTTCAGGGACATTAGAAAATGACGTAAATTATCTCCAAAAGTGACCGACAACTAAGACACTTTATACAGAGAGCACAAGATCCCTTTTCAATACGTACATGGAGAAAAAGGTCACCAGCATAATTGGTCCATAGGTAATTCTTCTCCACACTCACACTTGTTATCATTCGATGTGAAAGCCCTAAGGTTAAGGGAGATCATTGCCTTAGCGACACCAGGTCTTCAGTTCTTAAGCCGTTGGAAGATCCCCAAGCACCACATTCCTCGTTGTGGCCGTCCGGGATGTGTTCTCGCCGTTCCTTTCAATCTTATCGAACGGATTTCCACCAAGAAACTCTTACCATGTCTGGAGAATGTGACAAAGGTTCAACGTGGGAAGAATACATTATCTTGATATCTGCCTCATCTGAGGTAGGCCTCGGCTAAACAGCGGGCGAGCTTAAACTTTCTCAGCTTTCAGTCTTTCACGAACGGCGGCAACTTCTATAGGAATATTTGGTGCGACATTAACACGACAATTCTCTCAACAGGGGTGGGCTTAAGGCATCATACCTACAGCTCGCTCAAACAGTTGGCTGTAGTGTAACCACTGCAACATGGGTGGTCACGAAATCCACTCGCGACAACAGTGTAGGGAGGTCTACAGCACGATAAAACAGTAATATTTCTTGTCTGGTTCATACAAACAGATGGTCGTTAACATTTGAGATTCGGGCAGTAATTACAGACGGAGTGTCATCCACAAGCCATCAGAAACAGAGAGGGGTCTCGAGTTACCATGTGAAGTTCACGTCTGACACCTCCAGAGAATATACGCTGGCAGAGTATAGAGTCAGAGTCTACTGAGGCATTGAGTGCCATTCTGGTGTCTTCAACGACCAGTCTCTCTTCTATATGTGGCGGTGAGATCGACGTCAACATGTCCATAGTCACCTGAGGCTGTGATTCTCGAGACACATTCCTCTCCAACTACTGAACGCCATTATAGCGAAAAGAAGATATTTAATAAAGGCTGAAGTAAGGTTGAATGCTGCCTTGTATGTGGAAACGAAGGTAAACACTATTCTCATATCTTTGATGACCGGACTACCAAATACACTACTGGCCATTAAAATTGCTACACCACGAAGATGACGTGCTACAGACGCGAAATTCAACCGACAGGAAGAAGATGCTGTGATACGGAAATGATTAGCTTTTCAGAGCATTCACACAAGGCTGGCGCCGGTGGCGACACCTACAACAGGCTGACATGAGGAACGTTTCCAACCGATTTCTCATACACAGACAGCAGTTGACCGGCGTTGCCTGGCGAAACGTTGTTGTGGTGCCTCGTGTAAGGAGGAGAAATGCGTACCATCACGTTTGCGACTTTGATAAAGGTCGGAATGTAGCCTATCGCGATTGCGGTTTATCGTATCGCGACATTGCTGCTCGCGTTGGTCGAGATCCAATGACTATAAGCAGCCGTGCTGGATCCCAACGGCCTCGTATCACTAGCAGTCGAGATGACAGGCATCTTATCAGCATGGCTGTAACGGATTGTGCAGCCACGTCTCGATCCATGAGTCAACAGATGGGGACGTTTGCAAGGCAACAACCATCTGGCCGAACAGTTGGACGACGTTTGCAGCAGCATGGACTATGAGCTCGGAGACCATGTCTGCGGTTACCCTTGACGCTGCATCACAGACAGGAGCACCTGCGGTGGTGTACTCAACGACGAACATGGGTGCACGAATGGCAAAACGTCATTCTTTCCGGATGAATCCACGTTCTGTTTACAGCATCATGATGGTCGCATCCGTGTTTGGCGACATCGCGGTGAACGCATATTGGAAGCGTATATTCGTCATCGCCATACTGGCGTATCACTCGGCGTGATGGTATGGGGTGCCATTGGTTACACGTCTCGGTCACCTCTTGTTCGCATTGACGGCAATTTGAATAGTGGACGTTACTTTTCAGATGTGTTACAACCCGTGGCTCTACCTTTCATACGGTCCCTGCGAAACCCCACATTTCGGCAGAATAATGCACGACGGCATGTTGCAGGTCTTGTACGGGCCTTTCTGGATACAGAAAATGTTCGACTGCTGCCCTGACCAGCACATTCTCCAGATGTCTCACGAACTGAAAACGTCTGGTCAATGGTGGGCGAGCAGCTGGCTCGTTACAATACGCCAGTCACTACTCTTGATGAACTGTGGTATCGTGTTGAAGCTGCATGGGCAGCTGTACCTGTGGACGCCATCCAAGCTCTGTTTGACTTAATGCCCAGGGGTATCAAGGCCGTTATTATGGAGAGAGGTGGTTGTTCTGGGTACTGATTTCTCAGGATCTATGCACCCAAATTGCGTAAAAATGTAATCACATGTCAGTTCTAGTATAATATATTTGTCCAATGAATACCCATTTCTTCTTGGTGTAGCAATTTTAATGGCCAGCAGGATAACGCAAGACCTCACACTGCAGTTCACATTACACACGCTAAGGAATCTACGGATCCTTTGCCTGCCTGGTCATCTGATTTATCACCTACGGAGCATGTCTGAAATATGATGAGTACCCTCACACCTGCCTCGTATGCGCAGTCAGACACAGTATGTGTGTCGGGCCCAAGAGAAATCCTCCAGATGACTTTAGGATGCTCATTGTATACATGCCTCAAAGAATACGATAGTTGCTTCCTGACTGTGGCGGCTACACCTCGCACTGACGTTGCTGGTGGACAAATCCAAATGAAATGAAAGTTTAACGGTTTAGTGCCAGTTACGTGGTGAACGTGTCCGCAGAGTTCGATAAAATATCAAGCTAGTGCTTTATGGCGTGACACTCCCCATTTCCGTCAGTGTATCTCAGTGCCGTAAGATCAGAGTCCGCCTACAAGTGTCGCCACGACCGCTGGCGCGGCAGTATGCATAAGGCAAGTTCTCGCCGCCAAACAGTGGGACAGCCACAGTAGCTCTCCGCCCCCTTTGCCGTGCTTACGTCACATCCCATGGGGAACGAATTACACCGGAGGCGGGGCTGCCGAAATTACTTCGCCCAGGCGAGGGGAGTTGGCGTCGGAGCGATGCAGCCGGGAGGGGGCAGCCACCTCACCCCCTGAGCGCCGCTGCGCCCGCTTGTCCGTGAGCCAAGACAAGACAGACAGACAAGGCTCACCGAGAAAACGGTGACCTTTCTGCCGTGCGACTAGTCGGGTAGGGAATCAGCTTGCGTACCCTCAGTAAACTGTGAAATACAAATCTCGACTTCCACTTTGTTGAAAACTGACATAGTGAGATCGTAGCTGTGTAAAAATAATGGCTATTATTACAACAAAGAAAAACCAGCGAACAACCACCGCTAATAATGCCATCCACTTTCTTTTTTGAGTCATCACTCTTCCGAGGTATTCGATGATGCCCGCCGCGAATTCCTTACCTGAGCCAACCTCTTCGTGTCAGAGTAGCAATTAAAATCTATGTCCTAGTTTGGATGGTTGATTTGGAGGAGGGGACCAAACAGGGAGGTCATCGGTGCCCATCAGCTTAGGGAAGGATGGGGAAGGAATTGGGCCGTGCCCTTTCATAGGAACCATCCCAGCATTTGCCTGAAGCGATTTAGGGAAATCGCGGAAAACCTAAATCAGGAAGGCCGGACGCGGGTTCTACGTCCTCGATATTTTGCTGGATGTATTCCACTCTCTCTCTTGCTCTACTGTCTTTCTCTACAGTTTTATCCCTCAACAGCTCCCTCTAGTACCATGAAAGTCATTCCCTGATGCCTTAACAGATGTCCCATCATTCTGTCCCTTCTCCTTGTCAGTGTTTACCACATATTCCTTTTCTCTCCGATTCTGTACTGAACCTCCTCGTTCCTTACCATATCAGGCTACCTAACATTCGTCTGTAGCGCCACATCTCAAATGAAATTACAATTAAATCAACACCATTAGCTGCTGACGGGCGTTCATGTACATCTACGGGGACAGGTGAAAATGTGTGCCCCGAATGGGACTCGAACCCGGGAACTCCCGCTTACGTGGCAGACGCTCTATCCATCTGAGCCTCCGAGGGCACAGAGGACAGTGCGACTGCAGGGATTTATCGCCGGCGCGCTCCCCGTGAGACCCACATTCTCAACTTATAGTTCACACACTACATTCGTAGCGCCCCTGCCATTATATCCATTACTCGTGGCAGACAATCCACCGAGTCCCGTAAGAGTTTAGGCACATCGAGTGCATCCACACTGAAGACGGTCATCAGCCGGTTAGCCTCAAACGATATGAAGATGGCATTTCCGAAAGAACAGATGCCATCTTCATAACATCTCAAATGCTTCAATTCTCTTCTGCTCCGGTTTTCCCACAGTCATTGTTTCACTACCAAATGTACAGTTTCAGAAAGTTCCTCCTCAAATTACAGCCTATATTCCATACTAGTAGATTTCTCTTGGCTAGGAAAGCTATTTTTGCTACGGATACTCTGGATATCCTGCTTTTGATGTCCTACTCGCTCCGTGCGTCATTGGTTATTTTGCTGCCTAGTTAGTAGAACGCCTTAACTTCATCTACTTCGTCGCCATCAGTCCCGATGTTAAGTTTCTCGCTTTTCTCATTTCCGCTACTTCTCATTACTTTCGTCTTTCTTCGATTTACTCTCGGTCCATATTCTGTGCTCCTTAGACTGTTCGTCCCATCCAGCAAATCATGTAATCCTGCTTCACTTTCACTCAGGGTAGCAATATCATCAGCGAATCGTACCTTAACCACTCATTGCTATCATTTAAGAACAAATAACTCCTTTACCGGTTTCTAGTCAACAAGTTCGTCGTAAGACAGCAGTTTGGGTTTAGAGTTTATGCTGTACAAGCGACGGTAGCCGTTCTTCGTCTCTGAGGTGGCGGTATCCTACAGTGTGCGCCAGAAATGGCGGCTGGATATGTTTAGGGATATTGTGTTGACATAAGAAGCAACGCGGAAGGCGAGCAGGAATGTGAAACGACTTACTAGCAGTAGTAGAGATCGTCCTTAACAGAGAAATATACATGCAAGAATGGAATAACACAGAAACGAATATTCTTACGTACTTCTTACACATTTCAGTCTCCACTTCGTATGCTGACCATCATTCTCGGCGCAGAGATAGATTTGCTGACATGTTCGTGTGCCTGCCCGGCGCAGCATTTCGGGAGTGTTCATTCTCAGCTTACGGGTAATCTCTTCTGATTTTGTCCATCATAAATGGCTTCATTCAGTGGCCATAAAAGAGGCCCTCCAAGTCCAATCGTTATCGGATACTGATCGTCTAACATGAGACCATTTGTGTCCTCGGGCACCATCCTGTTGAATAACAATGTCGTTCAGCAAGCCATATTCAGAGAACACCCAGTAAGACGAAATCTGGATGTACAGTGCCCCTACTGTCACAGACCCGTGGAAGAAATACGGCCCGATTATAAGGTCACTGCTAACATCGTCTTGTACTAAAACATTGAGAAAGAGTCGGTTAAATTCTTGATAATAATGAGAGATGTCTTTCACCAGGATGTAAACGTTTCGAGTCCGGAAGCTAAGGTACACAGCACATTCAACTGTCATCATAACTATACGGCGAGAGTCGGAATAGCAGCAAGTAACTTCGCAAGAAATCACGTCGTGCAATCATGTCATTATCTCTTAATTAACAGATGCTGCCATGTCGAAATGAACAGCAACCTTCTTTCTTCAGACAAGGACACATGAAGGTTCTGGTACCTTTGGATGTATTGCTTCCTTGTTGATTTTGCTTGTGAAAGAAGCAGCGATACATATAAGCGTTCGATTAATTCCTTGTCGTTGTGATATTTCTGGTGTCTTCCACAGAGTGGTGCATCTTCACAGACGTTGATGCAAAGGCCTTTCTTTCTAGTTTCCGTGGAAAATCCTGTTGAAACTTTTTTCTGGGAGCGATTAAAAAAGTTATGCCTAATTTCATCAAATGTCTCATCCGTTCGTTCCCTTTCAGGCGCCTATACGCTAACAATAAGACGTTCTACATTTGCGACTTTACTTGTATCCACCATTACAACAGAAATGCTTACAACAGTATCAATTTGTTAGCAAAATAGAACACGATCACATTCACCAGAAACACAAGCAAAACAAGAGGCTCACATTCCGTATTTTCATGGAGTGACGTCTGCGTAGTTGCAATTTGACGCACAACTATTAATGCCTGCATCATTGTAAAGTAAGTGACCTGCACCAGGAGACACTACATACACATAAAATACATACGTTTCCAGGGCCATCTAACAGCTGAACTATATGTTACTTGAATACTTTCCGAACCTGAATTCCGGACTACTCTATACAGCTAAAAAAAGGGAGTACTTTATTGTCATTAGATCTAACCAACGTTGCTCTTATTCGCATGTACACTGCTGGCCACCGTAAATGCAACACCCTGAAGGAAGCATCCGAACCAAGTGAAATTTACACCATCGGTTTGCAGCGATGAGATATGCAACTGATTAGAATTTCAGCGCAGACGCACATCACGCGCGCCTGTGGCGCCACCTCATAGCGCCATTTAAGGCTTGGCGATTTCGACGAGTGTACGTTCGGCACGTGTGTTTACCTTGTGGTTGTTTCACAAGACGATCAGTTATGCCTCGTAGACAACAGCGAACATCGTTTGATCAAGTATCCGAGTTCGACAGAGGAAGGATAGTGGCTTACCGAGATTGTGGATTATCATACAGAGAAATCGCTAGTCGTGTTGGACGAAACCAAACAACTGTAATGCGGATATGTGACCGTTGGATGAAGGAGGGTACGACGGACCGACGTGGTCGATCGCATTCACCTCGGTGCACCACTGCACGTGCTGATAGGCAAACTGTGCGCATGGCAGTGACGGATCGCTCAGTGACATCCCGAACCATAGCACAGCACATTGCGTCTGTAACGCATCATCCAGTGTCTGCGCATACCATTCGACGCCGTATACAGCAGAGTGGTCTGTCCGCAAGACGTCCATTGCTTCGTCTACCATCGACGCAGAACCACAGACGTCTCCGTCGCCAATGGTGTGATGACAGACGGATGTGGACGGCAGAATGGAATGACGTTGTCTTTACTGACGAGGCACGCTTCTGTCTGCAGCACCACGATGGTCGGATTCGAGTGTGGAGACACCGTGGAGAGAGGATGCTGGGCAGCTGCCACACTGGTCTTGCACCGGGTATTATGGTATGGGGCGGTATTGGATATTACTCTCGCACGCCTCTAGTACGCATTGCCGGTACTTTAAATAGCCGGCGCTACATATCCGAGGTGCTGGAGCCAGTTGTCCTTCCTTACCTTCAGGGCTCGGCCACAGCCATATTTCAACAGGATAATGCGCGACCACACGTGGCACCAATTGTCCAAAGGTTCTTCGTCAATAACCAGATTGAATTGCTTCCCTGGCCGGCTCGCTCTCCGGATCTTTCGCCGATAGAAAACATGTGGTCCATGGTTGCTCAACGAGTGACCGAGATTACATCCCCAGCTGCCACACCAGATGATCTTTGGCAACGTGTGGAAGCTGCTTGGGCTGCTGTACCCCAGGAACACATCCAACGTCTCTTTGACTCAATGCCGAGACGTGTGGCAGCGGTGATCTCCAACAATGGCGGCTACTCTGGCTACTGATTCTGGCAGGAACCACATGTCACAGACGTCTGTAAACGTAATCATTTGATACTTGGTCAACATGTTATCTACAAAATAAATTTTGTTGTGCTACCTCTTGTCTTTCTTGGTGTTGCATTTACGGTGGCCAGCGGTGTAATTCCCGTTACGTTAGAGCAGCACACTCACCACAACGAGAAAGAGGCAAGACCGAGTATACAGTATAAACTAAACGGAAGCGTCAATGTGAACAGGCGTCCGGAGGTATACTATCGCTCCCAAAAGTATCCAAACAACCTCAATTTGGTTCCTTGCATGCGGTCCATGCGGTCCATATATAACTCAGCTGTCTTGCACGTCTTCTAATCACTTTTGGGTACAGTAGTTTGACTATACAAGATGGTTACCACAAGTGACAACTAGGGAACAAAGCTTTCAATGGCAATAACTTCCGATATGAACAAGTATCGCGACACCACTGATACCAGGAAACATGTTACAGCAGATGATACAGTCCTTAACGTTTGTAAACTGCAATTTATAACAATAAGTGGAGTTTCTGTAAGAGGTAGACACAGAAAAGAGTACGTAAACTGTTCATTACTTCAAAATTAATGTCTATAACTGGTAATACATTTATCCCACGGTAAGAGAAGACTGTCAACGCCTTAGTGGAAAATGTTTCTGGTTGCACACGCAACCATGGTTGAAGTCGCGCACTCATCTCTTCCTTCGAAGCAAATCGAAAGTCATTGATCACCTACGCACATTACTTTGAGTACCACTTTCGACGTTAGCCATACTCGGTTCGGCTACCGATGATGTAAAACAAAAAAAGATAAAATACAGTTGACGAGTGGACAAAAACAGGTATAGTAAATCACAAATCAGATTTGTGTAGTCTCTGCTTGCTATGTGTGTATAGTGTGCAAATAAAACAAATTTTCCCACTGTACAATGCAGACCGTATGCTGTTAAACTTTTCATGCCCACCACATACATGTCGCAGTTTAAAAATGATGCTGGTGGACGGTGTTGTCGTTTTAATACAGTCACACACAGACAAGGTAGGTGGCATGCATTATATTGTACGGTATGCTGAATAATACACGTTTAAAATAATTAGTTGTTTAAAAAGCACTTGGGTTTACATAAAGAAGGGAGGAAACTGAATATTCTTTTAGGTTTCGCAATTGTAACATAATAAAAATAAAAACAAAGTAAACGACCGCCTAAACCGTAAGTAGTGTTTATGTTTTGCTGTAAGAGGAGAAAAACAGTGATCAGTATGCGTCCTAAATTCTTCATATTGAAATAATGGAAACAGTAACTGAGACAAGCCATATGGTTCATCGAAAAGACGCTGTACTATAGCTATTAGAGACTAGTTTCAACTAGTGTTTCCTACAGTTTAATAAGCTGAAGATAAAATATATACTTGTTACTAGCTTAATTTCCTTTTATTGTGTTGAAGTTGAAAAAGCTAAATGATTATTCACGTCAAATTTTAATGGAAACTCATGTGTATTTTAAACAATTGCTTGTCTTAAAAGTATCTTAGCTTACCAACTGGTCTGAGTATGGCGGTATCCAGACGTCAGTAGCATCCATATGCAGTATTCATAAATTGGGGTGTGCACGTGGTCAACAGAGATACTTTTGTAATGAGTAAAGCAAACAATTCATAAAGGTGCAGATTGTACCAATATTATTCGTAGTGGTTATACAGTTGTGAATGATAGATTATTATATTTTCTCTGAGGCATTCATGGAATGTATTTTTTGTTTGTTTGTTTGCTGTAGGTGATACAAAACTAACAATCATAATAAACTGCATATCCGATCAGTGACTGGAAGAAAGTATAGTAAATACTGAGTGACACTCCTATGTCACCTCCGAAAGAGACACTGTTTTGAACCACTACTGATACAAAACAAATGAGATTTTATCTCCTTCCTAGCGTGTTGCCATGAACGTCAGTAGACGGTAGCGACGTTACTGTACTGTTGTGGCGGTAAGATTTGTCTCATTAATGTCACCTAGACGCATGTTCCATTGTGTAAGCTCACGACAGTATCCCTTCAGGAGAAATTACCGGACGGTTGATTGTTCTCAAACAAATAAAATTATCATCTATATGTGTTTTAGTGCTCATAAATCGTATTTTATTTTTAATCAACGCAGATTTTTCCCTCGGCTAGGCACGAAGCATTTTACAATGATAAAAGGTTGTAATATGTACCTTCTCTCATAAAAGTATTCGGTACTACGTTTCTCTAACAGTGACTTCAAAAAGAAATGTATTTGTTGTCGCTATGTTTGTTTGAAGGAGTTTCCGATGATAATTATCATCTACAGAACCCAACACTATTGTCTGAAAGCTGCAGACATAGCTTCAGTAAATGTAACAGGTGCGTTGTCCAAAAGTCTTGAAAATATAAAGCAGAGTAGCATCTCGTAATATTAAAGAAAGCACACCATTATCATATCTCAATCGTTCCTTTTATATCCAACAAGGAATATTGCACCTCATCGTCTGGGCAATTCGTTGCAATGCTCCCTCCCTCTCTTTCTCTCTCTCTCTCTCTCTCTCTCTCTCTCTCTCTCTCTCTCTCTCTCTGCGCGAACACATGACGGTGACTGTAGTGTCCTGAGATGATGTGCAGCAGTGAAAGGCTGGTTGTACCGTTTATGACGAATAGACTGCAATGACTGACCTTACGGTATAGTCAGTTTCCTCCAGTAAGATTCTTGTAGGCAGTGTTTTCTTATACAATGAAGCACCAAAGAAACTGGTGTAGGCATGCTTATTCAAACTGGTGTAGGCATGCTTCTTCAAACACAGAGATATGTAAACAGGCAGAATATGGTGCTGCTGTCGGAAACGCCTATTATAAGACAACGAGTGTCGGGCTCAGTTGTTAGATCGGTTACTGCTGCTACAATGGCAGGTTATCAAAATTTAAGTGAGTTTGAATGTGGTGTTACAGTCGGCGCACGTGTGATGGGACATACCATCTCCGGGGTAGCGATATATTGGTGATTTCCACGTACGACCATTTCACGAGTCTACCGTGAATATCATGAATCCGGTAAAACATCAAATCTCCGACATCGCGGCGGCCGGAAAAAGATCCTGCAAGAACTGGACCAACGACGGCTGTAGAGAATCGTTCATCATGACAGAAGTGCAACCCTTCTGCGAACTGCTGCAGATTTCAAAGCTTGGCCGTCAACAAGTGTCAGCGTGCGAACCATTCAACGAAATGCCTTTCAACACCGACGTTGGACAGCTGATGACTGGAAAAATACTGCCTGGTCGGACGAGTGTCACTTTAAATTGTATCGAGCGGATGGACGTGTAGGGTATGGAGACAGCCTCACGAATCCATGGACCCTGCGTGTGAGCAGGGAAATGTTCAGGCTGGTGGAGGCTGTGTAACAGTGTGGGGCGTGTTGGAGGGATATGGGACCCCTGATACTTCTAGATACAACCCAGACAGGTGACACGTATTTAAGCGTCCTGCCTGATCACCTGGATCCATTCGTGTCCATTGTGAATTCCGACGGACTTGGGCAATTACAGCAGGACAATGCGACACTCTATACGTCCAGAATTGCTACGGAGTGGCTCCAGGAACACTCTTCTGAGTTTAAATAGTTCCGCTGGCCACCAAACTCCCTAGACATGAACATTATTGAAGATGTTTGGGATGCCTTGCAGTACTGTTCAGGAGAGATCTCCACCCCCTCGCTCTCTTACGGGTTTATGGACAGCCCTGCAGGATTCATGGTGTCAATTCACTCCAGCACTACTTCAGACGTTAGTCGAGTCTGTGCCACGTCGTGTTGCGGCGCTCGTACGTGCTCGCGGGGGCCCTACACGATATTAGGCAGGAGTAGCAGTTTCTTTCGCTCTTCAGTGTGTATTGTATTTACCTGCGACGTTGAGTTCTTTTACTGCATTCTCAGTAGAAACCACCAAATTCGTGACCCTGGGACAATGTATCCAGACCCATTCTATGGAGGCAAGAACTGGCCGCCAAGTGCTCTCTCAGAGTTTCCATAAGATATCCTGTTGCTTCAGATATCGACTCCTTGCCACAATTTTACTGAACCCTATTGTAGGGCATGGAGCGGCTGGATCAAGATTTAAAGACACCTCGCAGTTTGAAACTACGTGACCGATTAAAACTGTATGCCTGACCGAGGCTCGAACGCGGGTTCTTTGCCTTTCGCGGGCAAGTGCTCTACCATCTGAGCTACCTAAAATAATTTTAATTAATATTGTGTTTATACTGGTTGCTGATGAGGAGGAAAGATAGTTATTAGTATTTTATTAATAATCTCATTCATAAGCAGCCATATCACAGCCATCACAGTAGCTCAAGAAAGTTATAATTAAGCTTTACTTGTTTAGTCAGAATCGGACTATGGCTCTCCTTGTCCGCAGTCTCGATGATTCGAAGCGATCTGCAATCCTGTGTAAATAAAATGTCTTGGTTTTCTTGCGTTGCGTAGTCAGTCGGGAAACCTCAGATCAAGCGGAAAGTTTGCTTTGATAGAGTTTAATTATCCGATGAAATAATGGAGCTCTTTGATCTAATATATTGCAGATTCGTTTCCAATTCATCGGAAGTTCCCTTCTGATTACCAACGAAACGACACCTCCGTGCAAATTTGCTGTTGGAGAATACATATATAGTGAAATTCCTTACACACCTTTGATGTAAATACTCAGTATATATTTTCTTGAGTAGCACACAATATATTTTCAATCTCTTTCTTCCAGTAATCTCGATAGCAAAATTACAATTATTCAATGCGGCTATTCGGCACGGAGAAGATCCTAGAAGTCCTCTCATTACACCAGAGAGAATATTACCAGAAGTAATTATGCGCTCATGGAATAGTAATATTACTGTACTACTTTGCGCATCGATTCTGTGAGTAAATAGATGGTCAAGTAGGAAACGTAATTCACTCATAGAATTGTGCAGGGATAATTAGTAGAATATAAAGAGATATTACACCAACCACTACTGACGGCCCGTCCCCGCAGCTTTTACTCCGCCAGTACCTCGTCTCCTACATTCCAAACTTCACCGAAGCTCTCCTCCGCACCTAGCAGAACTAGCACTCCTGGAAGATAGGATATTGCGGAAACACGGCTTAGCCACAGACGAGGGGTGTTTCCAGAATGAAATTTTCACTCTGCAGCAGAGTGTGTGATGCTGTGAAACTTGTGGCATTAAAACTGTGTGGCGGACCGGGACTCGAACTAGGGACCTTTTCCTTTCGTGGGCAAGTACTCTACCATTGTCTACCGTTTTCATTCTGGAAACCTCACCGTTTATCTCTATCGTATTAATAAATTCGTCTGAAGAGTCCGCTGCTGACGGAACCGTGTAGTGTAAGCGAGCTAATGATGAGCTCTGGACGAGTCCACCCGTTAGTCGAGGTGAGCAGAAGCGCAGACGCCGACCACCACACATGAGGGTCTGCCTGGAGCTGACGCTGTGTTTGGCCACCGCCTGCACCCTGTGTGTGTTCAGGGATGCCACACGGAAGGGAGGGGGTCCCAGCCAGGCACGCAGGGACACACACACACACACACACACACACACACACACACAACCGCTGGAACCTCGCCGCTTCCTTCCGCTACCACCGCCGCACCGCAACAGCCGGCGGTCCCCAATGACCCACACGTCGCCTACGCTCGTTCATTATTAGTGCCGGCCGAGTCGTAAATGAATATTGCAAGGGACGCCCCTCCGCGGTCCACCGTAGCGCTAATGGATTCAGCGGCTTTTCTCTGCAGGACGCCTTTGCTAAAACGAGTTCGCGCGCGAGCGGTTTGTGCTACGGCAGGTGTGCATCCAGTGGTTGACGTGGCTGGGGTCATAACATTTTACTTAAATAGTTCATATTTTTATACTTTCCAGTCAACGTTTGGGAAAAAACAGACTGACGGAAAGTAGTAGCCTCAAAACCAGATAGGAGTTGTACCGCACTTGAAGGCTTTGGTCAACTTCTGGAATGCAGTACAGCAGCGATTGTGCGTCGAACGAATTCTAAAAGTTCTTAGTAGATTTTCAGAGCACAATGATATATGGCACCAGTTGTCAATGTACAGGTAACACAATTTCCTTAAATTATAGGCTGGTGTTTCGTGGGCGCGGACCCGGCACCTGATCAATCTGGCGGAATTTCGTAGCCAAAACATCAGCCCGAGTTCACTGTCATGATCATCAAATCTCTGTAGCACGGTTCAGGCCTTGTCATTCAGTAACATGATGCATATGATCGCTTCAGCTGTACAATAAATCTTTATGATCCAACTAGTTTCACAGCGTTACAGCCACATCTTCGGAGATGCATATTTATTTCATAATCTATTGGAAACGATAACTGTTACGTTGCCACAGACGGCCCCTGCCAGGCAGACTACACTCAAGACACCCCAGTGTACCATATAACATACACAAGCACGTGCAGGCGCCACCAAGAGGAAAACAATTCTTCAAAACAAACGGAACTTGCTAGAGACTAATGCGAACCTTTTTCTGCAGAGGTCGCCTCACAGATACAGGGTAAGTTGGACTACTCCGCCGGCCTCCGCCGGCTTTATAAGGCGAGCGCAGCAGCAGTAGATTCTGATTCCTGTGTATTTGATCAACATTGCCGTCGCCTTTTGCTTTCTCTTTTAACTTTCCGCATTTTTACGCCATTTTCCACTTTAAATCGCCATTTTATCGCCTGTTTTTTCTTGTTTCTTTCATCTTCCCTTTTTTAAAAAAAAGTCTGTAGGCTGTAGAGCAGCGAAGTAAGCTGCTGCTAGCCCGCCCCCTTCGGGGGGAATTGAAAAACAATAAAGCAAAAAAAAAAAAAGCAGTAGAGCCAGTTCCTCGCCGAGCTAGGACTAGCTCTGACGGACCTCACCGACGCCCTTGATGAATGGTCGTCTACAAGTTATTTGTTTTTGTGTGTATATAGTGATTGTTCGAGAAGTGTAGTTCAGTTTCTAAAAACGACATTATACTGAGTGTTCTACAATACTGAGTATTCCCCAATAACCAGTTGGTTAACCAACATTTCTTTGTCCTATTGAGTCACACAGACAGGTACCCTTCTGCAACATCTCATCAGTGTCAGACAAACCGTAAAGTATTAAGTGATACAGGACGTCCGCAACAGTGTTTCTGTTGTCTACAGGTGACATGCTGCCTTTGTTTGCAATTACAGGTTCCCTGGGAACCCGTGTGGTTGTTCACTACTCCATAATAGTGCTGGTATCAGCGTGCCTCCATGTTGAGGTGCAAGTTTCAGCAGCCATCCTCCTGCATGGTGGTGTATCTATACACGACAGTCGACCAGATGTAACATTGAATTAATTCATGTGCGAGGTGACACAGTAAAGCGGCAAGATCTTAGTACCATACGTTTAGCGTTCTTGTAGATTTATGTTTACATTAGATCGTATTTACGATGCAATATCGGATTAATCTGTTCAATGTCTGTTTTGGCTAGCGCCGTGTACTTATAGTTTCTGTGATCTTACGTGCCTCGAAATTAATTGGGGTTGAGCACTGGCATAAAGGGTGAAGTGCCCTGCTATAAGTTAAGGAGGGGCTGGGAAACACCGTGTCGTATTCTGCAGGGGCAGACATTTATTTCCCTGGAAGAGAACAGTCCGTGGCGGCAGTGGTTTATGATGCTAGAGGTCGCACGTCCCTTGTTGTGCAGGCGGAGTGGGAGCAGGTGCTATCAGGTAAGACGAAAAAATTACAAAATAGCGTACCTGGAGAAAGAGCGTTGAGGGTGGAAGAATGCGAAAGGACATCCTTTTAGTGTCAAGGAAAGTGTGTGGTCGCAACACACGATGCTCGAAAGGTGACCTTTGTGGAATCTTCTCTCAGGCGATATCGGAGCACGCCTCCAGAAAAAAATAGATCCGTGTTAAGGAGAAGAAATGGAGCCTTCTGAAACGAGTAGGAGCTTCAGATAATTGGCTAGTAGATTCATGTCTCATGTAATGGGTGATAATGTTTTGGTAATGGCCGCTTGGTTTCGTCGCCTGGAGCTCAACGTACATGCCACATGTCCAGCTGGGAGCGGCATATGGCGGGAGGGAGGGAACTAGGTAGCCAGCAGCTGTGGAGAGCACTTGCCTCTGAAGATCGGCCTAAAGGGCATCGCTGGCGATAGCCAAAGTGGAGGATCTGGTGTTAAGAGGTCTTGTTTTCGTCATTGAGAAGACGTGAGTCATTTCTCTGGGACAGAGTTGTTACTCTGTTCACTCGAGTGATGATTATTTAGCTGTCCGTTGAGTCTGATACACACACCTAGAGCTTCTTTACCCCAGAACACTTGAGTCGAACTTCTGCTTCTGGTCAGTGTGCAAACAGAAATTTTGAAAAGTGTCCAGTCTTGCACTGGGGTACGTTCGGCCTTAGGAGTTTGCGGAAGGAATGTTGCTCCGTCTGAGAAGGCAGAAAATTGCGGGTTCGCTTTGGACATCATCTGTATAGAGCCCAAAGCCCCAAAGAGCATGTCACAGGTGCAGTACAACTGCTGTCCATAGTTCAGTAAGTGATGTGAACACTCCGGTTTAGTGAATAGGGAAACAGTAACAGTAAACACGTTGATATCCATTTGCTTGTCCAGTGGGTCCTTTTTCTGAAATTGACAGTCGGGATGCAGGTCTTCTGTACCTCACAGCCAATCAGAAACAGCCAATTTGTGTCCATCTAATAATGGAGGGACAAGGACTAAATTCAAACATATGTTCTGACGATATCGAAATCAGATGTAGAATGGAACTCGATATTGTGTTTATACAATTTTTCCATTACACATGTTTTTTTAAAAATAAGCAACTTATAGTGCCCCATTGTATTTCATTCTACTAGAATCACAATAACAATGATTGGTTTGATGTGTTAAACAGAAGTGAAATAAAACGACAATCTGATACTTCATTTTATCTAAATGCATTGATGGAAATCCCTAGGTGTATGTTATTAGTGTCAGGGACGTTTTAATCATTTTTGGGCGTAAAAATACCATCGTGGAGAGAACACTAGGCAGGACACGTGCAAACGGCGTATAGAATACACAGAGGGGGTTTACAAAACGTTTCCATTGATCCACTATCCAATCGTCATGATCCCGTGCACTGCAGTCGTAATCCACGGTGTCGCTGGGTCAAGATGGGAACCAGTAGGGCTCATCTGCAGCAGAGTGCTGAACATCGTGCTCCTAAACACTTATGCCTCTAACAGCACTGTACTCTGTATTTAGATGTACCAGAAATCGCTGCACCGGCCTCTGTGACCGAGCGGTTGTATGCACTTCCGTCCGGAACCGCGCTGCTGCTACAGTCGCAGGTTCGAGTCCTGCCTCGGGCATGGATGTGTGTGATGTCCTTAGTTATGTTGAAGTAGTTCTAAGTCTAGGGGACTGATGACATCAGATGTTAAGTCCCATAGTGCTCAGAGCCATTTGAACAAATCGCTGCCTATCCAGCTTTACAGGGTGAGTAACCCACCGACATTCATGCTGTGTGATGAAGTTTGGATGGTCATCAACTTCTCACTTATTCGTGGTTTCACTGTCAATCTGTAGGACCCCAGCGGATATGGCCTCATATGTGAGTATACGATAGAAAATTTGGAAATTTGTGGTAAGTTCCAATGGGACCAAAGTGCTGAGGTCATCGGTCCCTCGGCTTACACACTACTTAATCTAACTTTAACTTACGCTACGAGCGACACGGACACACATAGGCCCGAGGAAGTACTCGAACCTCCGATGGGGGGAGGCGCGCGAACCGTGGCAAGGCGCCCTTAGACCGCGCGGCTACCCCGCGCGGGTGAGTACACAAGGTGGTCCTTTGATCATGACCGGGCCAAATATCTCACGAAATATGCATCAAAGGAAAAAACTACAAAAACGAAACTCGTCTTGGTTGAAAGGGGAAACCAGGCGGCGCAAGGGTTGGCCCGCTAGATGGCGCATCCATTGGTCACACGTATATCAACTGCGTTTTTTTTTTAAATAGGAACCCCCATTTTTTATTACAAATTCGTGTAGTACGGAAAGAAATATGAAACTTTCACTTGGACCACGTTTTTCGCTTTGTGATAGATGGCGCTGTAATAGTCACAAACATATGGCTCACAATTTCAGACGAACAGTTGGTAACAGCTAGGTTTTTTAAATTAAACACAGAACGTAGATACGTTTGAACATTTTATTTCGGTTGTTCCAATGTGATACATGTACTTTTGTGAACTTACCATTTCTCAGAACGCATCCTGTTACAGCGTGATTACCTGTAAATACCACATTAATGCAATAAATTCTCAAAATGATGTCCGTCAACCTCAATGCATTTGTCAATACGTGTAACGACATTCCTCTCAGCAGCGAGTAGTTCGACATGCATTGCCAATGCGCTGACGCATGTTGTCAGGCGTTGTCGGTGGATCAAAATAATGGTTCAAATGGCTCTGAGCACTATGGGACTTAGAACTTAGAACTACTTAAACCTAACTAACCTAAGGACATCACACACATCCATGCCCGAGGCAGGGTTCGAACGTGCGACCACAGTGGTCTCGCGGTTCCTAAATGTAGCGCCTAGAAGCGCTAGGCCACCCCGACCGGCTGTCGGTGGATCACAACAGCAAATATCCTTCAACTTTCCCCAAAGAAGGAAATCCGGGGATATTAGATCCGGTGAACGTGCGGGCCGTGGTATGGTGCTTCGACGACTTATCCACCTGCCATGAAATATGCTATTCAATACCGCTTCAACCGCACGCGAGGTATGTGCCGGACATCCATCATGTTGGAAGTACATCGCCATTCTGTCATGCAGTGAAACATCTTGTAGTAACATCGGTAGAACATTACATAGGAAATCAGCATCCATTGCACCACCTATATTGCCATCGATAAAATAATGCCGCACCAAACATTAACCTGCCAAGGTCGCTCATGTTGCACTTGTCGGAGCCATCGTGGATTTTCCGTTGCCCAGCAGTGAATATTATGCCGGTTTACGTTACCGCTGATGGTGAATGATGCTTCGTCGCTAAACAGAACACGTGCAATAAATCTGTCATCGGCCTGTAATTTCTGTTGTGCCCAGTGGCAGAACTGTACACGACGTCCAAAGTCGTAGCCATGCAATTCCTTTTGCATAGAATTATGGTACGGGTGCAATCGATGTTGATGTAGCGTTCTCATCACCGACGTTTATGACATTCACGATTATCACGCAATTTGTCTGCTACTGATGTGCGGATTAGCCGCGACAGCAGCTAAAACACCTCCTTGGGCATCATCATTTGTTGCAGGTCGTGGTTGACGTTTCACACGTGACTGAACACTTCCTGTTGCCTTAAATAACTTAACTACCCGGCGAACGGTCTGGACACTTGGATGATGTCGTCCAGGATACCAAGCAGCATACATAGCACACGCCCGTTGGGCATTTTGATCACAATAGTCATACATCCATACGATATCGACCTTTTCCGCAGTTGGTAAACGGTTTACTTTAACACGGTTAATGTATCACGAAGCAAATACCGTCTACAGTGGCGGAATGTTACGTGATACCATGTATTTATACGTTCGTGACTATTACAGCGCCATCTATCACAAAGGGAAAAAAGTGATCCAACTAAAACATTCATATTTGTTTACGCACCACATGAATATGTAATAAAAATGGGGGTTCCTATTTTAAAAAACGCAGTTGATATCCGTTTGACCTATAGCAGCGCCATCTAGCTGGCCAAAAATAGCGCCATCTGGTTTCCCCCTTCAAGCTAGACGAGTTTTGTTCTTTGTAGTTTTTTCGTTTGATACTTACTTCGTGAGATATTTGGCGCGGTCACTATCAATGGACCACCCTGTATATCAGTGGAGGTGCGGTGGTGTTGTCCAGTGTTGGGGCGCTCATGAGACATAATTCACATATCATTCATTAGACATAGCCTCACATTCACTCTGTCTGATTCCCAGCACTGCGTACGAGTGGTTGTTCTGAGCCCGTGTTGCATGAAGGTACAGAGTAACACTTTAGGACCCACCGATGAATTTGCAGGCGCAGGCTCAGGCGTTGCGGGAGTTCACTGCTGCAGCCCAGTCTTGGGATTTTCCAGTGGGCGGCGCATTGCTACATTCTGGCGTGCTGGTGGACTTCTGTTGGAGCCTCGTTGCTCTTGTTAAATGTAGGTGTGCTTACTCTCACCACTGGGCGGCCAACGGTTGAGATGATGTGTAGGTGGAAGACCCAACAGTGACGCGAAGGACAGCCCAAGATGTGCTCTCAGCATGCAGTTCGTAAATCAGTGACGGCACAGCTGCCCTGCTCCTAACCTGTACATCTCACAGACGGGCAAATCGGCCCTTCATTCACAGAAGACTAGCCCGTCTCTTATCACTTGTCATTGTGACCGGCTGGAGTGGATCTTGCAAAGTTGAAGTCCTTTCCATAACCAGACGTCCACATACTTGCAGCATTGGACTCCAAGGCGGTGGCAGCAGAAGACGCCCCACTGTATTCACCAATGGCATCGTTCATGTAGTAGAGCTGACCTCAAATCGGTACGCTTGATGTAGATGGAATAGCCTAACTCTGAAAGCGAATGTATGCAAGGTAAGGGTTTTACAGCAGTAAATAACTTGATTTTCCTCAGTATGAGTGCTCCCGTTCCCAGAGTCTCTCAGCGTTCTTGGCTGGCCTACCGTTTAAATTGTATGATTATTTGATTATATGAATGCGTGCAGTCTGTTCTTACGAACGTGTATGAAAGAACAGACACCATGCGGAATCTGCAGCTGTTATACATTATATGTAAACTTGAAGGGAAGAAGGGAAGAAAGGAAAGGAAAAGGAGGGGATCACTGGTGTCAGCTACGTCGGGATATGACCCGGAATCAGCGGCGACGAGTTAAAATGTGTACCGGACTCGGATTCGAACCCTTGCTTACTAGGCAGATGCCCTGCTTACTGTGCACCATCCGGGACACAACCTTAGAACAACTGCGGGGTTTATCTCGGCATGCCTGATGACCGATCCATCCTCGCATCGAGCGCTACCTATCCACCGCCACTGTCAATTTCCTCCATGTTCGTTCTCTGAGATTACCACAGGAGCTTGGACATATTTATGGATTCGGGAGGACGACGGTTCAATCCCGCGTCCGGCCATCTTGATTTAGGTTTTCCGTGATTTCCCTAAATCACTCCAGGCAAATGCCGGGATGGTTCCTCTGAAAGGGCACGGCCGACTTCCTTCCCAATCCTTCCCTAATCCGATGAGACCGATGACCACGCTGTCTGGTCTCCTTCCCCAAACCAACCAATCAACCATATTTATGCATTTGTAATGAAGGAGGTGGTTTCGTTGCCCAGCTAGGCCTATCAAATTATATAAACGTGTCTCAGAAAGAAGAGTCTCCACATATTTGCACAATTTGATAGGCCTCACTAGGCAATGGAACCTAGGATGCACATATACGTCCTACCTCCCATGGGAGCACGAGAGAGAAAACATGGAGGAAATGGACAGAGACTGCAGACAGGTAGCCTAACTCGATGAGAGCGTGAACCCGCCATGAGGTGTGCCGAGATACTCCGTGCAGCTGTGGTAAAGCTGTGTCCCGGATGGTGCAATGGTTAACGCACCTGCCTAGGAAGCAACAGATCCCGGGTTCGAATCCTGGTCTGGTACACATTTCCACTCACTTCCGCTGATTCTGAATCATGACCCGTTGCAGTTGACAGCAGTGAACCCCTCCCTTTCCATACCTTTCTTCCCTTCTCTACCTTTAATTTACACGTAATGTGTAAACGTTTAACATCGAGGCTTCAGTGAGTTCGTTTATGCAAAGTTTAGAGACTGGATGCTGTTCTTGTTTCATCCCTAGGTGGAGTCACAGAAGAGTATTGAGCCTCCTCCGAACTTGGTCCAAATGGCTCTGAGCACTATGCGACTTAACATCTGAGGTCATCAGTCCCCTACAACTTAGAACTACTTAAACCTAGCTAAGCTAAGGACATCACACACATCCATGCCCGAGGCAGGATTCGAACCTGCGACCGTAGCGGTCGCGCGGTTCCAGACTGAAGCGCCTAGAACCGCTCGGCCACCAGGGCCGGCCCTGCTCCGAACTGTTCTGAAACAGGGGTTCCCCGCGTCCTCCATCGCGCACTGTGAAGCTTGAAGCTCCCGTTCTCTTTGTTTTTCATTCCTCCTGAGTGTTTATATCGGTTATAGAACCGTTGTGTAACCGACGGACGTGTTCCACTTTCTGCCGTTCCAGGCACTTACTTACATTTTTCTGTGCAACAAAGCACTTTACCTATAGTCTTGATAGTAGCACGGAAGCAGTCGATCTTCTTCACCGAGATGCTGGTTCCTAGGATACGGACCATAAGAATCTGTCCTTCCAAAAGGCATTTATGTTACTGGATCTCCCCATCTGCAGCTCAAATCGTCGCCAGAATGATTCGCCATTGTCTGTGCTCCGCTTACATACGTTCCCACAACGCCACAAGGTGACCTTCAGTGTTGTGATGGCCATAACGTTTTGACTGATCAGAAAATGTTTAAACAGGATACTTCCCTAATTCTGCAGGTAAATGCGCTCTAGGTTAGAGCACTTTACAGAGAAGAAGCCAGGAAGAAGCGTGCGTTCACGAGGTTGGCCACACCTGCTGGCTGCCAACAAATCCGTCACGATGTGTAAGTCTAGAGATAACTGCCAAACCTCAGGAACTTCATTAAAGCAAAAGCTATAGGAAGATTGACCTTTTTGAACGGATGCGGAAGCTACTGCAGAAGCGGCATTGCCCTCATTTACAGGCACATAGTTCTAGAGTGAAAACGTCTGTTCATATTCGTAATGATAATTGATTAATGATGACTCATCACTTTGATTTTATGTTGTACACTCCTGGAAATGGAAAAAAGAACACATTGACACCGGTGTGTCAGACCCACCATACTTGCTCCGGACACTGCGAGAGGGCTGTACAAGCAATGATCACACGCACGGCACAGCGGACACACCAGGAACCGCGGTGTTGGCCGTCGAATGGCGCTAGCTGCGCAGCATTTGTGCACCGCCGCCGTCAGTGTCAGCCAGTTTGCCGTGGCATACGGAACTCCATCGCAGTCTTTAACACTGGTAGCATGCCGCGACAGCGTGGACGTGAACCGTATGTGCAGTTGACGGACTTTGAGCGAGGGCTTATAGTGGGCATGCGGGAGGCCGAGTCGACGTACCGCCGAATTGCTCAACACGTGGGGCGTGAGGTCTCCACAGTACATCGATGTTGTCGCCAGTGGTCGGCGGAAGGTGAACGTGCCCGTCGACCTGGAACCGGACCGCAACGACGCACGGATGCACGCCAAGACCGTAGGATCCTACGCAGTGCCGTAGGGGACCGCACCGCCACTTCCCAGCAAATTAGGGACACTGTTGCTCCTGGGGTATCGGCGAGGACCATTCGCAACCGTCTCCATGAAGCTGGGCTACGGTCCCGCACACCGTTAGGCCGTCTTCCGCTCACGCCCCAACATCGTGCAGCCCGCCTCCAGTGGTGTCGCGACAGGCGTGAATGGAGGGACGAATGGAGACGTGTCGTCTTCAGCGATGAGAGTCGCTTCTGCCTTGGTGCCAATGATGGTCGTATGCGTGTTTGGCGCCGTGCAGGTGAGCGCCACAATCAGGACTGCTTACGACCGAGGCACACAGGGCCAACACCCGGCATCATGGTGTGGGGAGCGATCTCCTACACTGGCCGTACACCACTGGTGATCGTCGAGGGGACACTGAATAGTGCACCGTACATCCAAACCGTCATCCAACCCATCGTTCTATCATTCCTAGACCGGCAAGGGAACTTGCTGTTCCTACAGGACAACGCACGTCCGCATGTATCCCGTGCCACCCAACGTGCTCTAGAAGGTGTAAGTCAACTACCCTGGCCAGCAAGATCTCCGGATCTGTCCCCCATTGAGCATGTTTGGGACTGGATGAAGCGTCGTCTCACGCGGTCTGCACGTCCAGCACGAACGCTGGTCCAACTGAGGCGCCAGGTGGAAATGGCATGGCAAGCCGTTCCACAGGACTACATCCAGGATCTCTACGATCGTCTCCATGGGAGAATAGCAGCCTGCATTGCTGCGAAAGGTGGATATACACTGTACTAGTGCCGACATTGTGCATGCTCTGTTGCCTGTGTCTATGTGCCTGTGGTTCTGTCAGTGGGATCATGTGATGTATCTGACCCCAGGAATGTGTCAATAAAGTTTCCCCTTCCTGGGACAATGAATTCACGGTGTTCTTATTTCAATTTCCAGGAGTGTATAAACATGCGTAAACTGTGATATTCCCAAGGTTGTTATTTTTTTTAGCTATCGTAGATACTAAATCAATTGCATCGTACATGTAATTCTCGAATTTTCTGAATAATACTTTCACAGTCTTGCACTATATATTAGTATGGATCTGTGTCCGTACTATCGTCAAAAAATGGTCCCGCTACACGACAGAAGTTCAGTAAACTCCCTTGTGCCTCTCCCCACGCAGATTAAACAGAGAAAAAAATTGTTACTTCATCTCTTCGATGGATGCGCTGGTGACTGTTAACCGCAAGATTTGGTTTGCTTGTGGCGTTTTTACTGCTTACACCTGCAAATCGTCACACATTATTCATCATAGATGTCACTAGGTACAGTGTTTATGCTGTTCTGACTGACGACTATTAAAGTATACCAAGTGGCTGTCCTATACGCAATATCCTTGCCGTCACACGCTTGTAGTGCGAGAATGTATTATGATTCATTTGTTTTAACACGTTTTCATTAGGTTACCTTCTGGTCTGTTTGTCCTGTACGAAGTTTGCAATTGATGGTAGAAACTATAAACGTTCAATATAGCTCAGACGTCAATGACAATGCAATAATACCGGTTGTCACGTCTGGCGTGTGGCGGAGGGTACTTTGTGCACTACAGCTACTTCCCCTTTTTCCCGATGCCATGGCGAAAGTTTCGTGGTAAGAAAAGTTGCTGGTAAGTCCCCGAGTAAGTTAGATTCTCTCTGATTTTTGTTTTCGACATCTTTTCTTGAGATAGTCGTAGGAGGGGGCAATGTATAGGTTGACTCAGCTCAAGGTACTAAACTAATCCTGAAATTTATCACATATGTGTTTTGTATTCTTATTAGAATGTTGAACTATGTTGAAACATTTGACACCATGACTAAAACGCACAAAATAATGATTTAAACAAAAAAAACCATTTAATATAATACATTTTAAAACGGAATAAAAAGTATAGAAAAAACTTTTTCTAGGATAATACACCATATTAACACCACACAGATAGTCCTGAAAATCTGTGCTTGTGAATTTTTGCCAGCTATAAAAATATTTGTAGTATTTAAAACGAAAACAGAGGGGCAATTCAATGCTTAATTGATGTGCGAGTAGTTCACCTTCTTACTACTATCTGTTGGATGTGCCACACATTTTTCGTTTTAATTTGTAAAGTATTTCCATAGCTATTGAAAATTCACATGCACAAATTTTCAAGACTATCTACATGGGTTTAGAAATCTGTAAGCTACTAGGAGAAATTATTTTATACCTTTTAGTCCGTCTTATAAAGATCTTATATTAAAAAGTCTTTATGTAGATAATTATTTTATATGCGAGACACTCGTTTGGTTTTCGTGTGGTGAATGTTCTAACCGAAGCAATAGACTAAGAATTTCCCAGAATGCAATCTTTTCTTGTATATTGTTTTCAAAACAATATTCGTATGTCGCCGGCGGCGGTGGTCTCGCGGTTCTAGGCGCTCGGTCCGGAACCGCGAGACTGCTACGGTCGCAGGTTCGAATCCTGCCTCTGGCATGAATGTGTGTGATGTCCTTAGGTTAGTTAGGTTTAAGTAGTTCTAAGTTCTAGGGGACTGATGACCACAGCTGTTAAGTCCCATAGTACTCAGAGCCATTTGAACCAATATTCGTATGTCCCCTGTAAGGTCTTGCTGGAAGTGAGGGTATTATATCTTATTTTACGAAATGCATACTTCCGACTTATACGTCTTTGTCCAGTGCTCACAAACCCAGAATATTGTGTAATGGTACTCCTGGCCTGCGCCTCGGAGTTCCGGTACCGGCAGACGAAAATCCAACCACGGCCAGAGACCATGTGACTTAGCGACGAGCGGTGGGAGATGTCGCGACGTGCTACGCCTCTGACTTTCTCCACACCATCTGCGGTGAATCTAGATGGCAGTGCTACACATAAACTGTCTTAAAAAAGGGTCATTAGCATCTCTTTGACCGGCGAGGCAGTTCTAACATTGTCACTGCTCATACACCATTAATCAGGGCTGTTTAGAAACCCAACTACTTCGCAGATAGTCTGTAATCTGTCCATTCGATTGGGAAACGACCACAGTAAGCAGTTGCTACACCTTCTCCAAACGCTTTCTAGCATCTCCGCCATAAACAAAACAGAGGCTGGACTAAATACAAGAAGTTCACAAGATTCCACTGGAAATAAACTAAAACTGAACTCGGTCCGAGCTGGCCTTGGAAGTTCCAACGGTACCGACCGGCCTCCGTGTCATTCTTAGCCCACAGGCATCACTGGATGCAGATATGGAGGGGCATGTGGTCAGCACACCGCTCTCCCGGCCGTATGTCAGTTTACGAGTCCGGAGCCGCTACTTGTCATTCAAGTAGCTCCTCAGTTTGCCTCACAAGGGCTGAGTGCAGCCCGCTTGCCAACAGCGCTCGGCAGACCGGATGGCAACCCATCCAAGTGCCCAAGCGCTAGCCGAGCCCGACAGCGCTTAACTTCGGTGATCAGACGGGAACCGGTGTTGCCACTGAGGCAAGGCCGTTGGCCTTCCACCGCAACAGATTGAATGTGTAGTTTTCTTTTATAGATCTTCGCCGAGTCCGCGTCAGTATTATCAGCTACCTCATGTCTTCGGATACGAGACCCCTGTCTATCTACCATCACTGTGCATTCTGGAGAACGATGGTTCAAACTCGTGTCCGGCGATCCTGATTTAGGTTTCCGTGATTTCCCTAAATGGCTTCAGGCAAATGGCAGGATGGATCCTCTGGAATGGAGCGGCTGGCTTCCTTCCCCACACTTCCCTAAGCCGATGGGACCGATGACCTCGCTGTTTTGTCCCTTGCCCTGAATGAACCAACCAACCAACCGTTATCAGCGCGTGACAGAGTTTGAAACGGGTCTCCATTTGGCCAGCTGGTCTAATCGTGAAGTCTACTGATTTGGTGTGGTCATCCTGGATGTGCTCCAGTGTCGGACTGCATGGAAACGTGACGGCAGGCGTACTCTTTATCAAGATTGCGGTAGATAACGTCTGAACACCACGAGGGAGGACTGTCATAGTGTGCAAGAAGCCCACCTTAACCACTTCACATGGGCGCCTAGCATCCAAGAGGGAGTAACGAACTGCCTGCAACATTCTGTCTCACCCATCACCACTGGCCGGAGTCTTGCAGCAGGCGAACTAGAGTGCTACTGTCCCATGTGTGGGCTCCGGTTGTCACCGCAACGCAGACGGCTGAGTTTAGAGTTTTGCCCGTCCGGAAAGCATGGATTGCAAGTGAATGACGTCGCACTGCGTTCAGCGTTGAATCGCGTTTATCCACCACTGAGCGTAACCATCGCCGACGAGAGGTCAAATTCTTCCAATATTTGGGACAGACATAATAGAGTCATGGTGAGGGGAGCCATTGGACGTGACTTCAAGTCGCGGTTTGTAGTGACTGAGGGAAGTCTCACACCAAAAGGAACGCCAGCGTTCTCATGTGTTACGTCTCATGGTGCCATTTTCCAGCAGGACACCGCACTTCCACGTAACGTACAGGTCTATATTGAAGCTTTCTGGATGGTGTTAAGGCTCTCCCGTGACCAGCAAGATACCTAGGTTTGTCCCCGTCAGATCACGTGTGTCTTCAGCTCGGACCTTAACTCCGTCCCACTGCTAGTATCTAGGCGATCAACGACTATTTACAACAGCTGTGAACCAGATGTCTTCAGAAGAGACCTCAACGGCGTCATGACGCCTTTACCCACTGAACCAGTGCATGCATCCAGGGCAGGGGGGACGCAGCGATGTAGCGTCATACTTGTAAATGGCCTCATATTGCCAAGTTCTTTGTAAAATTGAGTCAGTTTTGCAATCACTGAAAGTAACGTAACATATATTTCTAACGTGTGAGTTTCATTTGTAACAACAAAGCTATACTATTGTAATTATAATAAATTTTTTCTTCAGAATTTCGATAAATTAGTATAATCGATGTTCTGATTTCATTTCTTTTCTTTTCATGTCATTATGTTAAAGAAAATGTAAACAATTTTCGATGTAAATTTTAATATTTATGTAAAATTGCAAGCAATATTATAACAAAATGGAAATGGAAGAAATGTTGAAACTGTTGTAAGATGTTGTACTTGTGCGTCTGGTCCATACGTAGGCAATGTATTAGGATATGTGGAATGTAAAACATTTGGGGAATACCCTGTCTGTAGGGGAGCGGTAAAAGGTGAATGGCAGGCGAGCGCGGGAAAATGCACACGGGCGCGGCACGGCATAACGGGCTCAGCAGCAGTAGTAGTCGGTGTTGGGCTTTGATCTGAGACACACGTTTCGGATTGAGGAGGCTATCCTGGAAAACGTGATTTCGTTGAGCCTCGGATGAGCCGTTTCCGACGACTATACAGCTCAGCAATAGTCCATAGGCACTAAATGGGAAAGTATTGCGACGATATGAAGAAGTAAAGTGCCGATAATTCAAGAGCCATTGCCGTGATTGTACGTGTGCTCCGCGCCTCGCCATCTCGCCGCCTGCCGACCGCCGCATCGACACGAACAGGTTGAATCTTTTAGTACTGTATTCGTGTGGACCAGTGTTACTTTTGTTCCTGACTGTTTAATAACAAGTTAACTTTTACCATAACTGTTCTATCATCTAATTTTCCTCATCACAAATCTAGACAGGGTCCTTTCCACATGTTGTGCAACCCGAGTGTCCCGAGCGGAAGATTTAAAGTTTATGTTGTTAATAATTACCTGCAGACCTATCTGAGTTAGAATGATGTTTAAGGAACTTTGTTGTTAATGAAATAATAACTTAGGTCTGACAAAGTTTGAAGATAATGTTGAAATTGGTTTAGTAATGAAGTTCAATTAATTTGAGACAAAAATAATGGTAGTTAAATGAGCAGAAAATAAGACAAAAAGAATAGTAACTGATATATTGGAAATCTTGAGTGCTTAACTATTTAGGTAATCAAAAATTTCAGTACAGTGATTATAACAGTTTCAGCCCCCCCCCCCCTTTCTTTTCTATTCATTTGAATTCTGAAGTGTACTGAACAGATTTGACCAGCAAAGTTAAAGTCAATATAAAACTTAAATTTATCAATGTTTTACGTTTTTAAAATTGACATTGTATGTGTGTTTCGAAAGTGTTGTTTCTAGGGTAACCTATGCCCGATTTCAATCAGATCAATAGACAATACGAATTTTGTAGTAAACATTATAGTGTATTGTTGTGTATTTATAGCTTGTCCATATTAGTACAGAAAGTGAAAATATTAGTTCAGTAGATTTTCTGGTTCTAAAACTTACCATATAATGCAGTGTTACTACGTGTTGTTGTGCTTGAACGTAATCCCTCTTGTACAGGGAAGAAACTCAGTTAATGCCTAATTAGGCTGGCGACCGTTTATTAACAATTGGTAGCATCTGCTGTGTTGTTTCTTGTCCATCCTAATATGTAGTTGCACTTTAGGCTTGCTTGACGTGTCATTGTATTTACTGAGTGAGTGTAAGTCTGATTTTGCCTCCATTCAGGTACACGCGGTCAACATATTTACCAAAATCCTTTCTTATAAGGTGAGACCCGTCAACTTACTATAGTACAGGCTTTATAAAGTTAACGTACGCAAGAGCGTAGTCGTTACAAATTCTCCTCTTCTCACTGTTTCACTTTTTTTTCGGGCGTTGAACTTTGAACTGAAGCTGCTTTCTCATTGCAACGAATGCATCCATTCATCTATACTGTAGTTAAAGCGAGGAGGAGCTGAATTACCGTTAATTTTACATACATGTCTTTAAGTATTTCTAAAAGTGGTGCATTATTACGGAAATATTCCTAAGCGAAAGGCAACCTTTTCAAATCACTACGATATGATGTCTGTAATGTAGCGAGTGAAACTCTCATGGCCCTGTTGATCATCTTAATTAAAGTGTTTCATGGTTTGTAAAAGAACTAACATTACATTTAATACGCAGCTGACGACGAAAAACTAGTAGAAAATTATGGTAATATTCGATTGTCCATGGGATTCGACGAAATGAGAACCACATCGGTTGATATCTACAGGGTGGAAAGTATTTAAACCGACAAACTCTGGGAGGTTGTAGGGGACATCAAAACAAATACTTCTCCCTAATGTCATTTTTTCCTATGAGGATTATTTAAACCGGCGGAGGCTGTATTACGCTCTTCAGTTGTTAGAGGCCGTATTACGATATTTAGTTGTTAGAGGGCGTATTACGCTCTTCAGTTGTAGGCAACTGCCGTCCACCTCTGTTTACTAGTGGAGCGACACACCTGGATTGAGTACACTGATGCGGTTGGTGCGTACTACGTAGCGCACCACAACGGACGAGCTGCACAGCGGATTTATCAACAACAAAGGCGGTTCTTCGTTAATGTGTGAGTCGGTGTTGTTGGGGACTGTTTAATTGGACCGTATCTGCTACCTAGGCCATTAAGTGGCAGGCACTATTACAGTTTTCTCGCCAGAGCATTTCCAGACTTGCTGGAAGACGTCCCGCTCCATACAAGACAACGCATGTGGTTCCAACATGGCGGGGCGCCGGCATATGTCAGTCGTCGTGTGCGTCGATTCCTGGACCGACGGTTCCCAAAAACGTGGATTGGCAGAGGTGGTCCTGTACCATGACCTGCTCGATCCCCAGATATGTCCCCTCTGGACTTTTTTGTGTGAGGGGAGATGCGCAACCTTGTTTACTCAACTCCTGTTGCATCTGGTAGCCCGGATAGTAGCAGCAGCAGGAACAATTCAAGATACTCCTGGAGTTTTTGCCCGTGTCAGACAGAGCGTGATCCGACGGTGTAAACTTTGTTTACAAGTCAATGGAGGCATTTTTGGAAATCTACTGTAATTCAAATTGGGTTGTGTTAATGTGTTGTCTCTTCGTCATAAAAATATGGAAAAGTGTTTGTTGGTTTAATTAATTTGCCGCCAGAGAAATCTTCCTCTACCGGTTTAAATACTCCTCATAGGAAAAAATGACATTAGGGAAAAATATATGTCTTGATGTCCCCTACAACCTCCCAGAGTTTGTCGGTTTAAATACTTTTCACCCTGTATATTATTTTGGGAGACACTACGGATGAACATTGCAACTAATACTGTTTTCCTGTCCACGAGATTCCACTAAAGTGACAATAGAGGCTGTTTGCCCCTAGGTCAGTATTGGGTGGTTATTGGGCGACGCTTTTCTCATTGGAATATGCGATTTGACTTTTTCATTGCGTACAAAAACACACAGAGTAACGGACGTTGTCAGAGAGGCACGGAAGAAATGCAGGAGCGCATGTCAGTGTTGCGTTGTCAAAGGCGGCGTAGACGGCGGAGATAAAAACGCTGCATTTCACTTAGCGTTTAAAAGCGTTCAGCTGCACGCAGGAAAGCATTCCTCGCTGCACGCGTCTGGTTTCAATACACAGCGTCACGAAGAGTATTTACACAGAAATTCATCTGCCTATTGACAAAGTACGAGAGAGAGGTTTCTATTACAGAAATAGTATCAGCTGTTGTAACAAAACAAGAAGCAATGGCAAGGCAGTATGGTGTTATTTCGTAGCACTGAGGGAAGAGAGCGAGATCAGCGGTTAACGTCCTGTCGATATCGAGGTCATCAGCGACGTATGTCCTAGTACTAGTGTGGATGTATGTAGCAATAGTCAAAAGATGGGAAAGGTCGTGAAACACGTATTTGAGAACAGTTGACGCTGTTTGTTTTATTTGTCATCAAGGCTCACAACTTGTCTAATTTCACACCTTATTCTTTCTCGTTAGTTTGCGTTTGTGCTTTTCAATTTATATGACATATCTGTTCATCCTAGCACATTACTCACTGGATCATGATACAACCATAATATCCGAGAACCTAATTGGTGTTTCTCTGGTCACAGTGCACGATCTGCCGTTGTATACATGTTAGGTTCACATCGAAACTGTTGTGTTACTTAAGACGAGTGTTCATGTTTCTTTTCGGAGTTCCCATGTACACTTCACCTAGCACGACCAAAGGATTTTACAGCGGCGTGCTGAAAAGTAATTTCTCGGAATTTTTATGCGAAAAGTCTTAAAACTTTTAAATAAAACAAACATTATTTACACTTTACGTATTTATTCTTTATGTCTACCTATACGCAGCACACTTGTAAGCATGTAGCGCTGATATCGATTATGATGGCAGCGCTATGATCGCCTCTTTTGCTTTTTTTTTTTTTGTTTTTTTTTTCGCGCCAGAACGAGCGAGGGAGTCACGTGGAGGTGGTAACCGTATGCTTGGTGCCAAAGATGTTAAGGTAACAGGCTAAGAGAACAAATAAATTTTGTGACTATAAAGGTCTCTGATGCTGTGTAATCATTCGTGTACCTCACGAGACGTAATTCGCGGTTCGAGAAGTCAAAAACTACGAAAACAATCGCGAGAACATGATTAGATGCGCGCGAGCATCTCATCAGCCACGAACGCCGCAACTGGATTGAAGTGTGGGATGATGTATTGTGGTGTAGTGTTACTGTGTGTATCAGTGTATCAACATATTTGTTACTTTGTGAAGGTAGTAACAGTGCAGCCCTGTATAGTGCAAGTGTTAAAAAATACGTCAAGGGGTTATACTAGGCTGAAACTTCATTTTCCATAATTGGCACTCCTTTATTCCCCTTGTTAGTTAGCATTTATTACAGCAATACTCAAGCTGCTGCTACTAGACTGCAAGGGAAGAAGCGAATGACGACTGGATTTACGAGGTGAGTGGGTAGGAAGAGAAAACACAGACGTAAATACAACACCACCCGCCCCTATTCGCTTACACACTGACGCTAGAATGCCTCGAATGGTAGCGCGTAACATTGCGGTGCGTAAAGTAACTGTGTCGGCACGTAAGACACAGCGTGCTGTAATCTAGATTCGAATTCGATTTATTTGATTTATGGCTCAGCATATTCGTTCAAATTCGAAGAGTTCGATAATTTCCTCCTCTAAATGGCTCATACCACTCAGTAGTAGTTTTTCATGTTTGCTGGCCGGCCGGAATGGCCGAGCGGTTCTAGGCGCTAAAGTCGGGGAATTGCGCGACCGCTAGGGTCGCACGTTCGAATCCTGCCTCGGGCATGGATGTGTGTGATGTCCTTAGGTTAGTTAGGTTTAAGTAGTTCTAATTTCTAGGGGACTGATGACCTCAGAAGTTAAGTCCCATAGTGCTCAGAGCCTTTTGAATCATTTTTTGTTTGTTGACATACACTTACCACAAAGTGAAGGATAATCACTAACTGTTGTTAGTAATTTTTCTAATGGCTCCTACTGCACAGCGTGTGAAGGTTCTCTGATTTATTATTTGAAGGTTTCTTGAATGTTCGATGGGAGTTCGGTAAGGAATGCAACTTTCTTCTTTTTTTTTCTTTTTTTGAAAGCAGATTACAATACTATACATTATTCCCCACTCTTTTGGCTACGAAGCTCTATTTTTCAACATCATCTCCGTTCAGTGCGGCCGTCTTACAGCACCTTACTGGGAGGCCCTATAAGCCCGCCTGGTACCACTCTAATGGTCGACGTCGGTGCCAACGTCCTAATAAGTCAATAAACTCCCCATTATCCATTTATTACTCACCTCGGAGCGCATCCTTGATTGGTCAAGACAGAGGGAAGTCAGAAGGTACGAGGTCGAGGCTGTAGGGTGGATGGGGGAGGAACAGTGCAATGAAGTTCTGTGAGGTTCTCTCGTGTGCGCGGACTTTGGTGAGGCGTTGCGTTTTCATGGAGGAGGAGAGGTTAGTTTGCATTTTCGTGGCGATGAACACGCTGGAGTCGTCCCTTCAGTTTCCTGAGGGTAGCACACTACACTTCGGAGTTGAACATTACACCACGAGGGAGGACATCAAACAGAGTGGCCCTTCAGGCTTCCAGAAGACAATCGCCATGACTTTATTGGCTGAGGGCGCGGCTATGAATTTTTTCTTCAGAGCGGAGATGTTGTGGCACTACTTCAAGGATTGCCGTTGTGTTTCCGGTTCGAAGTAATGATGTTTCGTCGCTTGTTCCGATGTTTCACAAAAAATTTTCACGATCGCTCACGTAAAAAATTCCGCACAGATGGTCGCCTTTCGTTGCTCTGTATGATCTTTAATTGAGTGGCCCCCAGCGGACACAAAACTTTGAGTAATGCATTTGGTGATTGAGTATGTCAGCACTACTAGCAGTTGTGCAGCGAAGTGTATGGCTGTGATCCATCGATCACCTCGAATGAGAGTGTCCGCACGTTCTAACACTGCGAGTCACAGGTGTGTGCTGGCAGCCAGCATGCAGGAAATCAAAGTTTGCGCGTACTTGCTGTGTTGCTGAGTGACGCCTCGCCCAGTAACCCATCGTGCTTATCTTTCACTGCAAGATCTCCGTAGACATTCTGCAAGCGTTCATAAATATCTGTGACGTTCTGGTTTTCCGCCAAAAGAAAGTAAATTACGGCTCTCTGCTTGGAACACACCATTTTGATGGGTACGTATAGATGCAGATGTGTTCGAGAAATAGGAGCAGATGGGGCAAAGGAATCAGATCATAGAGGATCCGCGTGGGGGACGTATACGGTAGGCCAGGCCATAGTGCTCGAGGATCTGGAGGGACTTACAGAATTTGTGGGGGGGGGGGGGGTAGATATCCAGGCGCGACTGGCATAACAGAGGGCGGGACGGATTAAGGATTTGTAGGTTTGGAGGATGATAGAGGGGTTCAACCCCATGTCCGGCCAAAGAGGAGACTGAGGAATCGGAGACAGTTACGGGCTTCGGATTGGATAGAACGGAGATGAGGGATCCAGGTGAGGTGATGGTCAATGGTAAGGCCGAGGTAGGTGAGGGTGGGGGATAGTGGACAGGACAGGTGTAGATGGTAAGGGAGAAATCAAGGAGCGAGTGGTATGACCTACGATGATTACCTGGGTCATGGAATGACTGATTAAGGTCAAGGTGATTATGGAGAAGGCGTTGGGACCATTGGAGGGTAGTAGCTAGGGCAAGGAATGCTGTGTCATCGGCATACTGCAGGAGGTGTACTGCATGTGGGGGGGGGGGGGGGGGGGTTGGGGCATATCTGCCGTGAACACGAGGTAGAGGAGAGGAGAGAGTACAGAACCCTGGTGCACACCTGCAGAGGTGTAGAAGGTGTGGGAATCAGCGTTATTGATGGAAACGTAGGAGGTGCGGCAGGAGAAGAAGGAGGCAATCAGATGCATGTAGTTGACAGGAAGGGCGTAGGTCTGGAGTTTAAACAGGGGACTGGGATGAGAGACACAGCCGTAGGCCTTTTCGAGGAGGATGGAGACAAAAATGGTGGAGCGATGGGAGTTAAGCTGGAGAGAGAGGAGATGAGTGAGGTGTAGGAGTTGGTGATTGGCAGAGAAGGAAGGTTGAAAGCCACATTGGGTGTTGGGAAGAGGTGGTTTCTGTGGAGGTGGTGATGGATGTGCCTGGTAAGGATCGATCCCAAGGGCTTGCTGAACACCGACGTGAGACATATATGGCGATAGGAAGAGGCATCAGATGGCGGCTTGTTGGGTTTGGAGAACATCAGGGTACGGGAGGTTTTCCACAGGTCGGGGAAGAAGCCAGTGGCAAAGATGACATTGTAGAGGGTGGCAGGGACTGCAAGGAACGAGGGAGGGCAGTGTTTGAGGTGGCGGTAGGTAACATGGTCGTGGCGGGGAACAGTGTTGTGTTTAGTGCTGAGTGTGAGGCTGATGTCCTGTGTAGTGATTGGGAGTGTTAAGTTCAGATGGTGGTGTGTGGCCCAAGTACTGGAAGCTAGGAGCAGGAGGAGGAACAGAGGTATTTGTACAGTCGATGACGTCAAGGAAGAGGGAATAATCAAATTTTTGATCATCTGGGATGGAAAAAGCATTGGATAGGTGAGATACAAAGTGGTTGGCCTTACTGAAGTTGTCAGGAAAGGGACAGTCATCACGGAGGAGAGGGTGCTGAGGGGCGGGGCGGTTCCCAGTAAGGCAGTGGAAAGCAGACCAATACATGGAAGAGTTAATTGGGAATGTGGTGTTGAGTTGTGCACATGTCTGTCGCCATGCATGGCGTTTCTTCACAGTAAGCAGGTCGCGGATGTGTTGTTATAATTGCCGCTGGTGGGTGAGTGTGTCCCAGTCACGAGTGTGGAGAAAAGAGCGGTAGAGGCGGCGGGATTCGCGAAGGAGAAGGACGGCCTGTGGAGGCAGGGCGGGGCTGTGAGGGTGGATGGCTTTGGTGGGGATATGGGTGGCGACGGCATCAGACAAGGTCTGTTGCAGGAAGGCATCATCGCGAGAGATGTCATCAGGAGATTGGAGGGTAAGGTCGTGGCCTTCAACCTGGGTGTGAATGGAGTCCCGGTAGGCACAGGAGTGATCATGGACAACTTTAGGAGGGATGTCAGGGCGAGGAGCATGGCGCGGATGGAGACCATTACAGATAGTGAGGAGAACGGAACATGGTCACTGCCAATGAGGTCAAGGACATCTGTGGTGATGTGCCCAAGGAGGTTGGGAGAGGCAAGGATCACATCAGGAGTCGTGTTGGATTCGGGTTGGGTATGCTGGGGGGGGGGGGGGGGAGGGACCAGGCCTCTGTGGGCTAGGAAATCGTACAGGATGGGGGTGCGAGGGCAGACATAAATGATGGCACAGGTGATGGTAAGGGTGGGGAAGAAGAGGCTGAGGGTGAGATGCATGGCAGGATTGTTAGGGAGAGGTTGGGGCTGAACAGGGAGGTGCTTGAGGTGGCCTATAGCAACTGCGCCACTCGCCAGAGGGTGCAGGTTATCGGTGTGGTGAAGGGTGTCAGGAGTTGTGGAGATGGAGATACGGGGTTGAAGGAAGGCTTCATTTAGGATGAGGGAATCTGAGCGGTGCTTATGGAGGGTGTGGAGGAAGAGGAGTTTGTGGGTGGGCAGGGAGCAGATATTGTGGTACAGGATAGTGTAGTGTTGTCATGCCATGGGAGTGGAAAGTTAGACAGGGATGGTGTGGGGGTGATGGTTAAAGGGACCTGGTTGTGGGAGTAGGTGGCATAGGTGGTAAGATGGAAGATTAGTTACTGAGATCCTGTCTTATCTATATCTTGATGTGTCGCTATACAATATAGAGTGTGCAAAATATTTGTCCCATTTTCTTGTGTTGGTTGTATTAGTCTCACGTCTGAGTGTCTCTCCTCTGTTTGTGTAGCACGTTTTCTTAAGAAGACGATCTTATTAAATGACTGTTACAATGTATTACCATACTTTACTTGGAATAGCCTTCTGCCAGTTTAGTTCCTCTGACTTCTCACTTGTATTGCATCCTGGCAGCTAAGCCAACAGATGTCGCTGCTTCCTCACATTAGCCTTTTGTTTTCACTTCCTTCCTTAGTTATTGTATCAACTTAATATTATTGTATTAGACCCACAAGTTTGTTGCGTACATGTTATTATTTTTATCTAGACGACCACAATATCATCTCAGAATCATATATTATCACTTAACCATTCCATTTTTAACAATTTTAAAATTTACTTTACTGGTTTTTTAATTAATGTATTTTATCAACGTAATAATGTACATACTTGGCAAGTCCACTGTAGACTTTACCTATTGTAATCTTCATTTATTGCATTCTGTAAAATTTTATTGTTGACGAATATGTATAGACTTACAGCAGTGACACTGAACGAGCCTACGGCACAGACATACGTTGAGGCTGCTGTACGGCAGTTTGCTATGGCAGTATGACTCCGCCGGTACTGTGGTATAGTTTATACCGTATTTTCAATATGTGTGACGATGCTCCCCTGATTTTGTGTTTGTGTTATGATGATGCCACTATGATTTCATTACGTAAGAATATGGCATGTGACAGGAATGTCTCGTCATACTTTAAGCACATGTTTCCACATCCATGAAAGTATTAATATTTCGCTATGGCATAGTTCATTAATATGTAATCTCGTCAGTCACATTGCAGCCCTGACAATGTTTACTTGCGAATACGTTCGCGTTGTTCGTTACGACCAGGAGTGTTGCTCAGCGTTGTTTAGTCGTAGTGTCTGAGTCGATGTTGATTTGTTGTTCGCCTTCTAAGGCAGCGTTGTTTTCACGCATCCAGTTGCAACGGGTATATACAGGCGACAAGCGTTAGTATGTTTTGGCTGCCAGCGCCCTGACTACATCAGTCGGGCAGAGGCAAACCGTAAATAGAGCCAAGGTCAGGGATCAGCGGCCAGGCGACTCCTCCGCCGCCCTTTCGCGCAGCGATGTGACACCGGCCGCTCGACAGACGTCCAGGCAAGCTGCCGGCTGCGCTGACGCTGACATCGCCCAACGGGCTGTGGACGGAGCGCATCGTGCCTCCCGCCACAAGTCACCGATGACCACTGACAGCGATACCGATTCACGTGGACGCTGTACACAGCCTCGAGTGAGCGGACGATCTTTCTCTTCGACCTTCGACGATTCCTATGGCCACCTGGTGACAGACCTGTCACCTAGCAACGGCCAAGCCATGTTACCACAACCGACCGCCAAGCGGACGCCCTGTCATGTGATACTTCATCTACACCCTTTTTTTGGCCCAACGGGCCTTCTGGGGATTTCGACTCTGCCGTTACACCCCTCCCCCCTCACTCGTGGTTGAACATCTAAACGATCTTCTGCTCGCGCCCCTCGCAGCGACAGTGATTCGGATTTAGACGCCTCCACACCTAGGGCAACCGCAGCTGTTGGTACCGTGAACCAGGATATTGGGAACCCCTCCCGACACCACCTGTCAGAAGAGGAAGAAGATCCCTTAAATCGTTGTCTACTATGCCAAGAACTACACTAAACTGATCACTGAACTGCAACACCTTATTGCAGGCCAGCTGCAGGCAGTTTACCAGAAAGACCATGTGAAGTATCTGCTTGACACAGTGGATGATTATCTCCAAGTCCTAAACTTGATGTAGTCAAGGGATATATACTACTACACAGAGGCTTCTGGCGACACGAGAACGAAAATCGTCATCAGAGACCTTCCCTGCGAAGTTACAGAGACGTTATGGATGAATTACTCCGTCTCAAGTTCCTGGACCCTTTGGTCCAGCAATAGAAAAAGAGGAACCCTGTGACCCGGCCATTAATCCATATGCCCAGCCGGCCGCGGTGGTCTCGCGATTAAGGCGCTCAGTCCGGAACCGCGCGACTGCTACGGTCGCAGGTTCGAATACTGCCTCGGGCATGGATGTGTGTGATGTCCTTAGGTTAGTTAGGTTTAAGTAGTTCTAAGTTCTAGGGGACTTATGACCACAGATGTTAAGTCCCATGACACTCAGAGCCACATGCCCACCTATGTTATCTCCCTTATTAGAAGAGAAGTCTAACGCATTTTCCAAATCAGGTATCTCCCGTGCACCAAGGTGCGTATTGAACCACATGAACATTGCAACGGTCTCTCTGTCTGTCGTAGGTATGTGTGTTCGCGACACACAGGAAATTACTGCTCACTGTCTTTTCGGTTTCTCAAGCGTGCTGCCTCTCATCCGTCAAATGACAGCAAACTCCTGGCTTTACAAAAACCCATGTGTGCCCGCTGTTTGGGCACTTCTCACGATCCCCACCACCTGGTTTCCTGGGAGGGTTGTCCTACATACCAGAATGTTATGAAGTCTTCCCGTCCTCCAAGAAGGAAGCCAAGAACGAACCGGCCATCCCCACCATCACGGGCCCGCACTAATATCCCTGTCTTAAGGGGAAAACCCATCCGACCACTGATGCTCAGTCGCCTGACGTGCCGGCGACACAGCAGTCCCCTCCGACTCCATCCCCTATGACCACACTCACTGCTGAAGCACGGTCTTCTCCTCCTCATCCGTCTTCTGTGATGCATACCAACGCCCCCCAAACTGAAAGACTGTCTGTGGCCTCCTCTTGCCCAGCTGCTGAAATGCCACAGCTCTCCATTGTGGCACCTTCTCGACCAGCCACCATGACCACACCTGCCCATTGCAGAGTCAAGCAGCCCACCTGGGATATTCCTCCAGATGAAGGAAGTGTCTGATCAGCAGCACAAGATCGACGATATGAAGTAAGTTTGCAGTAAAAAGATTTCTGTTACTGATAAATGAAATATATGTACAGTATTTAACAATCGTTTTCAGACCATTGCTGCTGAATTATATTAAAAATTGATCTTCTACAGGATATCATATAAATCTCTGTCTGAAATACTTCTCTGTGATACGGACAAGGGGGAGATTGAGTAAATAATTAAATCACTGAAGACTATGGACTCTCATGGATACGATGGAGTACCTAGCAGAATATTAAATTACTGTGCTGCACATGATAGCACTGTATTTAGCCATATTTGTAATTTTTCCTTCTGGAAAGGTCAGTTTCCTGAACGATTAAAGTACTCAGTAGTAAAGCCGCCTTATAAAAAGGGAGAAAGGGATAATGCAGACAATTTTAGACCTATTTCTATGCCATCAGTGTTTGCTAAAGTTACTGAACAAGCTGTGTATGTAAGAATTATTGATCACTTTAGATCACACAGTTTGCTATCAAGCGACTTTAGAAGTCGTTGAACAACTCAAAACGCTATATTCTCTATTCTCTGTGAGGAACTGGATGGGTGAAACAAAAGGTTCAGAACGCTAGGCATATTTTTTGATTTAACTAAGGTGTTTGACTGTGTTGATCACAAAACAAGGCTCCAGAAGTTGGACCATTACGAAATATGGGGAGTAGCTCAAAATTTCTTTCACCTCTTACCTTAGCAACAGACAGCAAAAGGTCACTATTCACAATGTTGAGAATGGCTGTGATATGGGGTCAGAGTGGTGTATGGTCAACCCATCCCCAGGGATCAGTGTTGGGGCCACTCCTGTTCCTTATTTATATAAATGATATGCCCTCTTTTATTACAGGTAACTCTAAAATATTTCTGTTTGCTGATAACACAAGCGTGGTAGTAAAGGCTGTTGTGTACAAATTGGCATGGTTTAACATAGTGCATTTCATTACCAAAGTTCGTGGCTTGTAGAAAATAAACTAAATCACAGTAAGACGCAGTTTTTACAGTTTGTAACACACAAACCTGAATTTTAATGTCACAGGTTGGGCATATGATTTGAAACTGAACAGTTCAAATTTCTAGGTGTTAAGATAGATAATAAACTGTCCTGGGGAGCCCATCTTCAGGATCTTGTAGAAAGACTTAATGCTGCCATTTTTACTATTCGAATGGTATCTGAAGTGAGTTATCGTTTGCCATGAAAATTAATCTACTTTGCTTATTTTCATTCGTTTATGTTGTATGGCATTATTTTTTGCTGTAACTCTTCCCATTCTAAAAGGATATTTTTGGCTCATGCGGTTTGGGCAGAACGTGGTGTAAGTTCAAGAACCTCTTGTCGACACCTGTTCACAAGTCTGGGTATTTTGACAGTGGCCTCTGAATACATATATTCTTTACTGTCCTTTCTTGTTAACAATATTAACTTATTCCCAAGAATAAGCAGCTTTTTCTCTGTTAACACTAGACGGAAATCAAACCTGCATTTGGATGGGACTTCAATTCCGAAATCTTAGCAGTAATCCACGCGCTTTCAAATCGAAACTCAAGAGTTTCCTAATGGGTCAATCCATCTATTCTGTCGAGGAGTTCCTTGAAAAAGTAAACTGATTCTTGTTATATTGTTGATTGCATTTACTTAAACACATGGACTGACTTTTTTTGGTTTCATAAACATTTTACTTTTTTCTGTTTTTACTTTTATGTTGTAATTTCATGTACTGACATGTTCCAGGATCTTGGAGATTTGTTCCTCAATTTGGTTGTATGGAACTTGATGTCTAAATAAAAAACTAAAAAAAATAAAAAAATGACATGCGAGAGCCTCCAGATCATGTCTCTATTCATGCAGCCCGATATCAGGGATGTCATTCGTGAAACAGCCCAATACATCCATCTGTCGGAGGACGAGCTGACAAAGGCAGTCTCAGCCAGATTTTGTTATAATGTCGAATCGCCCACCACACAACCCTGAGCCCTGTCGGTATCTAGTTGTCTGCATTTTTAAAGTTAATGGCCTTAAAGGTGTGAAGACTGAACTGTACACTTCCCTCTACAACCACCGTATGGACATTTTACTGGTCTCAGAAACCCACTTGAAACCCACTGACGATTTTCGTCTCTGCAACATTGTTTGTTATCGCACTGACCGAGTCCATCGCATAGGTGGGGCATGGCTGTGTTTCTGTATAAGACACTCGTACATAGTCACGAGGTTCTCCAACCAATTCAACACATACAGGCTATAGTGGTCACTGTTTCTGCCAGCCTTGGGGCTATAACTTCTGCTGCAGCGGATTTGAGCCCTAATCTACCACTTCTTCAGGCAGACCTTCATGCCTTGACATCATTTGACAAACTCTTTATTTGGGCAGATCTCAACGCCAAGCGTCTGGGTTGCCATTCTCACATTGCTAATCCCAAGGGCTGACTGGCTCTTAACGTGGAACATCCTCTGGCGCTGTCAGTATATGGCCCATGCACTTACAACCATATACCAGTCCACTCCTACTGCAAGCTAGTCATTCTGGATGTTGCCATCTTCAAGAACATTGTGGTTCAGTTTTCGTTGGAAACATTCATCAAACTGGCCTCTGACGAAGACCCCATGCTCTTGCATCTTACCAATGTCGTTGTGTCTTTAGACGTCCATTCTATCTTTATCATCATGGATTGGGACAAATTTTCCAGAGTCGTCAACAACACCACTCGGTCTGACAACGCCTGCCTATCTGGTTAGTGCTGTTGATTACCTAACCACAAAAATTGAAAAGACAATGAAGATCTCTACTACCATTGTCCCAAGGGCGTTAACCCCACGAGATGATTTGCCTCCCCTACAGCACAAATTCAAAATCCAGAAGAACTGCCACCACTTGCAGTGGAAGCGGTTTTGTGATCTTCAGGATAAGGATCACATACTGTCTCCAACCTGAATACTGCCAACAGCTCGCCGATTGGGAAATGGGACAATGGGAGGACAAGATGTCCGCCTTCCTCTTCCAGCATAAATCAGAATGGGCTTTTGTCCTGTGGCGCTCCACGGTGAAGACCAACCATCCTGTCTGCACAGTGGATGGCTTAACTTATGATACCATCTGGTAGAAACTCTCGCCGATAGATTTGAGGCCCAAAACCAATTGCCCATCCAGGACCCCACAGCTGAAGAACTCCAAGATGGTATTCTGGCAGCCGTTACCTCTTTCTGAAAAAGACCACTTCTGACTGCCCTTTACCTTATGTCCCCTGCAGATATCCAATGGATCCACCATCGAAAGCATAGACAGTTGGCTCCGGGTTTGAATGGAATCTTAAATGAACACCTCTTCTAGCTTCCACGCAAGCCACTGGTCTTATTTACCAGCATTCTGAACTGCTGTCTTAAGTGGATTTTCCCCCCACAGTGGAAGCAGGCCAAAATGATTGCCTTCTCCCAGCCCTTGAAGGATCCTATGGTCCCTACTACCAACAGACCCATTAGCCTTCTGAATACGATGGCAAAGGTTCTAGAACCTTTGACTCTCCACCGTATTTTCCAGCCCCTGGCGGCGGCTGTGCAACAGTTTGGATTTACTACTCACCTTTCAGCTGAACTCCAAGTTCACTCACCTGTCACCTGAACTCCAAGTTCTTAGGGTCACAGAACATGTCAGCAAAGGCTCTTACTTAACCATGTCGACTCCAGCCGTTTTATTGGATCTGCAGAATGTGTATGACAAGATTTGGCAGGACAATCTTGAGTAAAAAATGCTGACTCAGACGACCATCCCTGACAGCTGTGTCAAGATTGTGGATAACTTCCTCCATCATAGGGCCTTCTTCCTTACTCAGCAATGTTACCTCACCAGCGTATGTCACATGTCGATGGGTATCCCTCAAGGCTGTGTGTTGTCCTCCATCCCCTTTAACATTTATGTTAATGATATGCCAGTCAGTCCACACTGGCACATGGCGCTATACTCCGATGATACGGCGCTCTATAGAACCAGCCACAACACAAACCAGCTCACTGCTCCTCTCCATTGGCAGGTGGACCTGCTGGTGACCTGGTTCAAACAAGATTTTCCTCAATTATGCCAAAACTACGACAGTCTATTTCACTAAACCGCGTCCAATCCTCTGCCACAACATCACTACAGCAGGTATCAATGTCCCATGGTCCCCTGAAATCAAATATCTAGGCGCCAGAGGGACAAGGAACTGCTCTTCTATCGACATGTGGAACATGACACCCAAAAAGGACAGAAGCTGATAAATGTATTGTACCCAATGTTCATCAGCAGGGAACTCAACTTTGTAACGAAGCTGCGGCTGTACTGGGTGGTTGTTCACCCTTCCCTCATCTATGGCTCCACTGTGTGGGCAACGATTAGTGCGTCCCAGATGCAGGCCCTCCATCACCTGCAATGCGTCGGTGGAGACTGCATGTTCCTCTCCTCACGAGGGTGGTTACCCTCCATGAAACGGACATGGTCACTCTGAAGACGTCCATGCGAGAGAAGGCTCGTCTCTATGAGAAAGTGAAAGCTCTATGCAACACGGTCGCTGGCTTACAAACCATCGGTACCACGACTTCCCACCACTGGCAGCAGCACCCTGTTCCTCTCACCATCCTTCAGGACTCAGATTCCGACCATGGCCAACGATAGCCGTGTTACGGCAACCAATGAAGCGTCAGTGTTGAATTGACCACTCGATGGGCGTCGACCACCGTAAACCATCAATGTTGGTACCTGATGTAGTTCGCAGATGTGTTACCCATTGCCTGCAACCTGAACTTCCACCGTCGGAGGGTGGTATGGGACTTCAGGCTCCCTGCGACACCTCCAATGTGCACTCCAGTGGTGTTTTTGTAATGACATCATTGCGGAATGGAAAACTTTTACCATCCACCACGACAGTAACACCGCGATCCACAGGTAACGCTGTATTGCAACCTCCTCAAAAAAAAAAAAAAAAATAAATAAATAAAATTGTCTACTAGTTCCGTTTCATATCGCTCTTTTTGCAGCAGATCTGTGGATGGTCATTGCTGACCGTAACCAGTAGCCTAAGGACCAAAAGTTTCGTTATCATTGACAGAAATAAAAGAAATTTATTCTAAGACCAAATATTTCACTGTATCGTCTTAACAGTCTTCTGTAACTTATCCCATATCAATTTATTACTTCTAGGCACCTTACGGTATGCGACATTGGGTACTTCAATCAAAACTGTCACTACACTTTTCCTGTTCCAGTTAAAAGATCTGCATTGAAAGGAATGTTGGGAAGTGTTCGTACGTGTCGGATCCTGTATATTGTTACTTTTATGATAATACGTGTATTATTATTATTACTATTGTAATAGTTTAGGTCTTGTGGGACCAAGAAGTGTACAACAAAGGGCATACTCGAAGTTTTGTTTCACCTTTGATCCTGTATTACCTCCAATTTTTGAGGACTGGGTCTTTTCAGGTCGTTAGACCGAATTGTCCCTATCGTGTTTCATGTCTGTATAAATGTTAGCACGCTTTTGTATTTCTTTAGTTGATCTGAGCATAAAAGTTCCTTCTTCGGTATGATTTGGAGCTACAATTCTTCACTCTCTTTCTGTTTAAAAAGAGTGTTTCAACCCAATGAATACACTTATAGCTTTGTGACTGCATTGTTGTGACTCAGTTCTGTGTGTGATCAGTTGGGCATCTTGTTATATGTAGTGTGCATGTGCTGTTATATGTAGTATCTTGTTATATGTGGTATATGTAGTTATGTGTGGTATCTTCTTATATGTAGTGGTAGTAGTAGTATATGTAGTTATATGTAATATCTTGTTATATGAAGTAGTCCGCCCGGTTAGCCGTGTGGTCTGACGCACTACTTTCCGGGCGGGTTCCTCGGCACGAATCCGCCCGGCGGATTACTGTCGAGGTCCGGTGGGCCGGCCAGTCTGTGGATGGTCTTTAATGCGGTTTTCCATCTGCCTCGGCGAATGCGGGCTGGTTCCCCTTATTCCGGCTCAGTTACACTATCTCGGCGATTGCCGCGGAAACACTGTCTCCACGTACGCGTACACCATAATTACTCTACCAAGAAAACATTGAGTTTACACTCGTCTGGTGTGAGATGTTCCCAGGTGGGTCCACTGGGGGCCGAACCGCACTATAACCCTGGGTTCGGAGTGGGCTGGGCTTGGGGTGGGTGGACTGCTGTGGCCTATTGTGGGGTTGTGAACCACTGAGGGCTATGGCGGGGACGACACCTCTCCGTCGTTTCTACTGTAGCTCCCCAGTTCAATACAGTACAATACCCGTAGTAGATCGGATCGCTGTTGCAGTTTTGTGACAACGAATTTCGAAACCAATCTTTTCTCGTCTAGTCTCCTCAATGTTCTGGCTCAGTATTTCAAATGCGATATTCTGTTGACTTTCCAGTATTTAGATTCAGAATTTTCTCAGGTGCCAGAACGCTATCAATCACTTTGCTTTTTAAATTGAAATTTGGTGCTCTACTGTATGTGCTGCTTCTTTGAGCATTTCTGTTTGTTTTGTTGTATTATATGAGAATATGCATGATGCTTCCTGTATCTCTTAGCCTACCCTATTTTTCCTTTATCAGCGCTAGTTGAGGAAGGGCCCGGATTTATTTTTACGCAGATCATCGCACAACTTGCTTAGAAGTTTTGGTAAGTCGAAACCGGTTAACACGCCGTTTGTGTGACTCCATTGCTGAAAACAATTGAGATGGGAACACTGGTCTCCCATTTGAGAGCACGAGTCTGGCCATCCGGATTTAGGTTTCTCGTGATTTTCCTAAATCCCTCCAGGTAAATGCTGGGATGGTCCCTTCGAAAGGACAAGGCCGATATCCTTCCCAAACTCGTCCCTAATGCTCCCAATGTCGACAGGACGTTAAAGCCTAATCTTCCATCCTTCCTAAGTCCGAAAAATGCAGTAAAAAAGTTGTATTTAGACTTGTGTACATTCTATGTATATTTCTCATGTTTTAGAGTGAAAAGTTGAACGGGCTTTAGAAAATATGAACAAAATTTTAAATTTTGATTATAAGTTTACAGACCCAGTACGATCATAGACCATGGCAAAGAAACTGGCTGATTGGTGACTGATTGGAGAAGTGAAACAATAACATAGTTTAAAGATTTATCTGGCAAATTTGCTTTAACTACTCTAGTATTTTATGTATAGCTTAATGGACGTTGTTTTCCTGGTAGCCCTCGTAGAAAAGTATGTAATGGAGGAAATAAATTTTGCGTGTGGCACTAAACTTGAATGGCAAAAGAGAAAATCTTCAAGGGGCTTCATATATTTTTAAGATCTTCTGAAATATACAGAAGAATGGAGAAGAACATTTGAAGCAAGTATTAGACAACGATCGACTTGGTTTCAGGAAAGGCAAAGTCACCGCAGAGACTGTTCTTGCGTAGCGCTTGAAAATGAAGGCAAGACTCATCAAGAGACTTTCATAGGATTTGTCGACTCAGAAAACGTGTTCGATGGTTGGTGCTCTCAGAGAAACAGGGATAAGCCACACAGGAAGGTGCGTAATATTCGGTGTGTAAAGAATCGGGAGAGAACAATAAGAAAAAGAGACCAAGCATGAAATGCTCGGATTACGAAGGGCGTGAAACAGGAATGCATCTATTCAACGTGTACATTGCTCAAGCAATGACGGAAATGAAAGGACACTAAGGAGTGGGATGAAAATTGAGCGTGAAATGTTATCAAGACTCGCTGATTACATTTCTGTCAGAGGAGGAAATGAGGAAGATTCACAGGAAATACTGAGTGAAATGAACTGGCTAATAAGCCCAGCATAAGCAATGAGAGGTAAGCAATGAAACAAAACAGTAATGACGAGTAGTAAAAATGAGATTTATGGTACACATAGCAGCGAAGTTGTCGATTACGAAATTCACGATTTGAAGGAATTCTGCTACTTTGGAAGCAAAATTACAGGTGACGGAATAATCAAAGAGGGTACATGAAGCAGAGTAACACAGACTTGGACAGAATTCCTAGCCAAACGACATCTACTGGTGTCAAACACAGTCCATAATTCAGCGAGGAATTTCTGATAATGTACGTTTGGAGCACAACACGGAATGGAAGAGAATCACGAACTGTAAGAAAAATGGAAAATGAGAGAGTCGAAGCGCTTGAGGTGCGTGGTTGTACAAGGATGTTGAAAGTTAGGTGGGCTGAAAAGGTAATAAAGGACTGGGCTCCACACAGAATCGACCAGGAAAGATATATATAGGAAACGTTGGCCAGAAGAAGGAACAGGATTCTAGGACGTGCATTAAGACATCATGGAATACTTTGTAAGACACTGGAGGAATCCGTGGAGGGTAAAAACTGCGAAGGAAAGCATCTACATCTACATGGATACTCTGCAAATCACATTCAAGTGCCTGGCAGAGGGTTCATCGGACCACCTTGACAATTCCCCATTATTCCAATCTCATATAGAAAGGGGAAAGAATGAACACCTATGTCTTTCCGTACGAGCTCTGATTTCCCTTATTTTGTTTTGGTGATAGTTCCTCCATATGCAGTTCGGTGTCAACAAAACATTTTCGCATTCGGAGGAGAAAGTTGGTGACTGGAATTTCGTGAGTACATTCCGTCGCAACGGAAAACGCCTTTCCTTTAATGATGTCCCTCTCAAATCCTGTATCATTTCTGTGACACTCTCTCCCATATTTCGCGATAATACAAAACGTGTTGCCTTTCTTTGAACTTTTTCGATGTACTCCATCAGTCATATCTGGTAAGGAACCCACACTGCGCAGCAGTATTCTGAGAGAGGACTGACAAGCGTAGTGTAGGCAGTCTCATTAGTAGGTCTGTTACATATTCTAAGCGTCCTGCCAATAAAACGCAGTCTTTGGTTAGCCTTCCCCACAACATTTTCTATGTGTTATTTCCAATTGAAGTTGTTCGTAATTGTAATACCTAGGTATTTAGTTGAATTTATGGCTTTTAGATTAGACTGATTTATCGTGTAACCGAAGTTTAACGCGTTCCTTTTAGGACTCATGTGGATGACCTCACACTTTTCGTTATTTATGGTCAACTGCCACTTTTCACACCATTCCGATATTTATTCTAAATCGTTTTGCAGTTTGTTTTGATCTTCTGATGAGTTTATTAGTCGATAAACGACAGCGTCATCTGCAAACAACCGAAGACGGCTGCTCAGATTGTCTACAAAATCGTTTATATAGATAAAGAACAACAAAGGGCCTATAACACTACCTTGGGGACCCCAGAAATTTCTGTTTTACTCGATGACTTTCCGTCAATTACTACGAACTGTGACCACTCTGACAGGAAGTTACAAATCCAGTCACAGAACTGAGACGATATTCCATAAGCACGCAATTTCACAACGAGCCGCTTGTGTGGTACAGTGTCAAAAGCCTTCCGGAAATCCAGAAATACGGAATCCATCTGAAATCCCTCGTCAATAGCACTTAACACTTCACGTGAATAAAGAGCTAGTTGTGTTTCACAGGAACGATGTTTTCTAAACCCATGTTGACCGCGTGTCAATAGACCGTTTTCTTCGACGGAATTCATAATTTTCGAACATAATATATGTTCTAAAATCCTGCTGCGTATTGACGTTAACGATATGGGCCTATAATTTAGTGGATACTTCTACTAACTTTCTTAAGATTGAGTTAAACAACATATAACAGTAATTTGGTTTAAGTGGTTCTCTGGCGGAAGATTTTGGTACAGGAGCCCAATGAAATCAGTCCAGAGACTGAAGGCTACTCTAAAATATGGGTAACAGTTTTCAAATGTGAGTGCCGTTGGTCCACTGCCTCTCCAGCCTGGAAGTCAATATTGAAACTTTTAGTACTGGACCCGCTACGACGCAGAGGATAAGTAATATTCACTGTTATCCGGATAACCACTTCATGATCTGTCGACATCAAGAGGTCAATTAGATAAGCCCATCTCAGGACAAACATCCTTCTAAATAATGAAGTGTACGTCATCGAACATATCAGAAATATAAAATTATAAATAATATTTGGCGGTGGCAGTGTAAATGTGATTTCTGTTTGATATCGTAAAGATATTTTCCAGTTAGTTAGGTACACTTTTAGGTGAAACAGAATAATGGGACAGTTATCAGGACGCGTCTGTATTTCGAGATTGGTTGGTTTCACAAAAAAGTTCGGACCTCTAACGGTACCACAGACCACGAAAATTTCGTTAAAAACGTTACGTTGAAATTCCAGCAAACAGATTTCATTTTCCTCATATTAAATCCATTATGATTTATATCCACCGATAGTGGCCGCCCCCTGCGGTCGGAAATACGCTTCGGAGAACGTAATAAAGCTTTATTGGTGCCTCGAGCTCTGCCTGTCATTGGTACACTGCCTCCGACCAGGTAAGCGGTCCAGTTCGAGGGCTGCGAATGATGGCCGGTGCTCCGAAAATATCCGTCGCATAGGGTTTTGTTCAAAATATAAAAATACACGCTCCATGTCTGTACTCTCCTTTTAATACAAGAATAATAACAATGTCCTTTTAATATTAGACTAATAACAACTGAAGCGATACCGTTGTGTGCACAACAATAGTTCAAAAATTATGAGTGCTTCTTGAACTGATAGGACGAGAAGAAATAAAATTAACAACGACACGATTCATTATTAGCGTTAATCTGTTATATTTTAACAGACCAATGCAGAAGTCATGGCGATACTGTATTGTCATCAACTTTGAACTTCTTTCAGCGTAAATGTGACCGAGAATAACTTATTCGCGGACTGCCTCGAAATTAAATTCATTTCTACATCGGATAATGGGTTACTCATAGTCCGGCACATTCGTAGCTGTGTTTAACTGTAAATTTATGGGCTCTTTTCGTACAGTTCTCAGTCATCAGAACGATGAAATGTAATCAATCGCGAGTCAGAATAAATGCACCTATAACACAGGATGCGGCGATATGAGGCTTAATTAGTCTTGTAAAAATGGTGAAAATGGTGGAGAATGTAGACAATAAATAGTGATCGTTCTATTTCATTTATAATCACCCTTGTTGCTACAAATGTGCCACACATGAGCTCAGAGTTAAAGATGAAACGTAGTATTACAGATATTAGATGTAACAACAAAACAGAATGGTATTAAAGTAATGTTAACATCGAGACTTCTCACCAGTTAGATTCGGAGAAAATGCGGCTACTAAATCTATCTTTGTGCTTAGTCACTGGCTTGCTAAAACACCAGTCACACAAATAGAAATTGTCTGATGGTTGCGTTTCAGTTCAGTGTGTATATTAAACAGTAATTCTCGAAGTATTGCAAGGAGATAACAAACATTCCAAATATATTAGACCGAAACCTGTCTCGAAGTAAAGATATATTTTTAGACAGCCTGTGTACCATAAACTTTCTAAAATAAAAAGACATGGTTCCGACAAACTTCGTGTTGGCTCCGAAGACTCTTGAGGAAGAAAATGAGGCTAGTAATCGACGTCCCGAAATCTCATCCAATGACGCTACAGACCGTCACTGTTGGTAGAGAAAACGCCGGCTGCTGGGTGACTTCTCCGGCAGAAAACGCGAGATGTGTCATTGACCTCTGCCTTTACGACACAGACTTCTGCTGTAATAGGCGTGGACGCGCCGGACGTCATCTAACATCCTGAATGCTGTCTCGTCTATTGCGAGGAGTTTGGACTCTGATCTGTCAGGGTTTCACCTCGAGTGGCGTACACATATTACAACAGCTGCAGATCTGTGACAATGAGGATTCAGTATGCCGGGAAGACACTGTGTACTGCATTCAGTGTCGTTTTAAACGGCATGACGTAAAACAAACGAAGGCCTGTTATCTCTTTACGCAGAACGTGCCACGACGAAGTTTTTAGTGAATCCACGAGGCTTGAGTAGTGTTTTATGTAGGATTATCGAGAACAAAAAATTGAGAAATCGTATGTGAGACAATGTAGGTGTGTGACTAGTCCAGCGAGCGTGCGGACCAGTGAAACAATGGTGTCAAACATTTCTTCTAAGAAGGCTTGCAGAAAGTTCGTGCTAAGTGACCGAGTGTGCTCCTCTAAAAGTATACACTGCCAGAAATAAATTAGTACACTGTTTTAGATGTTTCCTGTTCACTCACGATGTATTGTTGCAACAGTGCATATGCAGTACACGAAATGGTTACTTTTATAGATCAATAGCACAAGCGGTATTCTGGTACCAGGTGTCGACCCATGGTGAAATAGCTATATTTGCGAGCGGCAGTGCACGCACTGACTCGAGCATCCAGCCGACAGGAGACGAATACTGTCCAGAGATACGTTATGCCACACATGCTCGAACCGTTCACGTAGTTCCGTAAGAGCTGTTAGTTGGCGAGTCGCACTAGTCGCTTCTCCTCCCACCATATCCTACATATTCTCGATTGGAGGCATGTCTGGAGATCGTGCTGGCCAACGAATTTTCTGCACGTCTTGCCGAGCACCTTGAGTTTCACGGGCAGTGTGTGAGCGAGCATTATCCTGTTGGAACTACACATCACCTTCCTGTTGCAAGAGCGGCAGAAGAGCGGATCTAACAAGATTCTGCACGTACCGATCGCTAATTAACGACCCCTCCAGAAACACCAGAGTGAACGAGACTGGCAGCTTATCGGTCCCCAAACCTTAAGACCAGGGTTGGGACCAGTGTGTCCTGTATGAAATCACTCTACAGCATAGCGCTCACCAGGTTTACGCAGCACTCCCAAACGAACATCACTTGTGTGCAGGCAGAATCTGCTTTCATCGCTGAAGACTACGTTGCGCCATTCCCCCTTCCTAGCGATCATATGACGGTACCAGTTGAGCTGTGCACATCTATGCTGTGTCGTGATTGGAGACGAACTAGAGTTGTGCGTGCCCGTAGTCCCATAGCAACAGTGGGTGTTCACACGTCTCGGCTCACGAGCCCACTTATCTGTGCTGTGGTAGATGTACGATCTGCCACTGCTGTCCTTACAGTACGACGATCCTGGCGGGCGTCTATGCTGTGTGGACGTCAAGAACCTCATCTACAGGTGTGAGAGTGTTCACCTGACCACTGGTAGTAGCAGATTTGCACAACTGACGCAGCACGTCAAATTTGGGTAGCAGTTCTTCGAAAGGACCATCCCGTCGCTTGGAAAGTCACAATTTGAATAACTACCTACAGGGTAGAGATTTTTTTTAGGAATTCTTGCTGTAATACCTTAAAGGAAACAATCTTAATAGCTTGCTAGGAATCATCAATCAAACATTACTTTATCTCCCTACCCTATCAGTATAGTGTGATTCAAAAAGAATACCACAACTTTAGGAATTTAAAACTCTGCAACGACAAAAGGAAGAGCTAAGCACTATCTGTCGGCGAATTAAGGGAGCTATAAAGTTTCATTTAGTTGTACATTTGTTCGCTTGAGGCGCTGTTGACTAGGCGTCAGCGTCAGTTGATGCTTAGATGGCGACCACTCAACAGAAAGCTTTTTGTCTTATTGAGTACGGCAGAAGTGAATCGAAGACAGTTGTTCAGCGTGCATTTCGAACGAAGTATGGTGTTCAACCTCCTGATTGGTGGTGTATTAAACGTTGGTATAAGCAGTTTACAGAGAATGGGTGTTTGTGCAAAGGGAAAAGTTCTGGACGGCCGAGAACGAGTGATGAAAATGTAGCACGCATCCAGCAAGCATTTGTTCGCAGCCCAGGAAAATCGACTCGCAGAGCTAGCAGAGAGTAGCAAATTCCACAATCAACTGTATGGAGAGTCCTACGGAAAAGGTTAGTTATGAAACCTTATCGTCTGAAATTGGTTCAAGCACTGTCTGCAGCTGATAAGATTAAAAGAATCGATTTCTGTGATTTTATCCTTGCTCAAATGGAAACAGATGAATCTTTCGTTTCAAAGATTGTGTTTAGTGATGAAGCAACTTTCCACACTAACGGGAAAGTCAACCGTCACAATGTCTGTATGTGGGGCACTGAGAATCCACGGGAAACAACTCAGTATGAACGTGACTCGCCTAAGGTGAACGTTTTCTGTGCCATTTCAGCCAATAAAGTTTTTGGTCCCTTTTTCTTCGAAGGTGCTACTGTAACTGGACTACAGTATCTGGAGATGTTAGAGAATTGGCTGTTCCCTCAGCTCGAACAAGAGGCACAACAATTCATATTTCAGCAGGATGGAGTGCCACCACATTGGCACTTATCTGTCCGTAACTACCTGAACGTCAACTACCCGAGGCGATGGATCGGCCGCCAGGCAGCCCGTGACAGAGCACTTCATCACTGGCCTCCAAGAAGCCCTGATCTTACCCCCCTGCGATTTTTTCTTATGGGGGTATGTTAAGGATATGGTGTTTCGGCCACCTCTCCCAGCCACCATTGATGATTTGAAACGAGAAATAACAGCAGCTATCCAAACTGTTACGCCTGATATGCTACAGAGATTGTGGAACGAGTTGGAGTATCGGGTTGATATTGCTCGTGTGTCTGGAGGGGGCCATATTGAACATCTCTGAACTTGTTTTTGAGTGGAAAAAACCTTTTTAAATACTCTTTGTAATGATGTATAACAGAAGGTTATATTATGTTTCTTTCATTAAATACACATTTTTAAAGTTGTGGTATTCTTTTTGAATCACCCTATATATTATTATGTCATTGTTGGTCAGTTACTGTTTCCTTTTTAATGGTATCACAGATTCTCTCAGTCCGAACAGGCCTTCGAAGGCCCAACGGATTGACCTGCCGCCGTGTCATCCTCGGTCCACAGGCGTCACAGGATGCGGATATGGCGGGCCCTGGGGTCAGCACACTGCTCTCCCGGCCGTATGTCGGTTTACGACGGCGGAGCCGCTACTTCTCTGTCAAGTAGCTCCTCAGTTTGCCTCAGAAGGGCGGAGTGCACGCCACTTGCCAACAGCGCTCGGCCGACCTGACGGTCACCCATCCAAGTGCTAACCCACCCCGACAACACTTAACTTCGGTGTTCTGACGGGAGCCAGTGTTACAACTGCCGCAAGGTCGTTGGCGTATCACAGACTGCTTTGCCGTCATTCTCCACGCTATATGTTATTTATTTACTAAATTATTTTTTTGCAGCAATCAGCACCTCCCTATAAATCTTGTACCTATGACTGAAATTTAGAAACTACAGCTCATTATGGATCTTTTTCATGGAACTGAGATAGTTAAGCCTTAGGAAGGACTTCTTAACAACTGCTGTTATCCACTTTTTTATGAGACATTTGTTAGTTATGTCATTAATTTTGGAAACATCTTTACCAACTTCAAATTTGAATGGTTTTGGTAGTTTAGGGAACTTCATATCTAAATTAGTTTTTGTAACAATGTCAGTCAAAAACTGGTTTTCTAATTCTCTTGGAATTTTTGTATTTTGACACATATTTCCTATAGGCCTGCACTTCAAGAATTTTTCCCGTACCCGATTTGACTGCTATTATTTGACGGACGTTGTCTGAGAGTCCAAGATCTTTCACAACTACATCACACTTTTCCATACACATATTTGTAGGCACATGGTCAATTACTGGTGCAGTCTGTGTAGAATCCTTGTTTCACCCGTTTTTACACCATGAAAGCCAATTATCGAAATAAATAAATAACCGTAGAAAATTACATAAATTTAACTTGCACACTCTTTAGACCGTTATCTAGAAACACCATTTTGTCAGTTTTCGAAAGTTTTTGTACGTTATCGAGATACACTACAAAAAGCATATTTTTGAGTAGCAGAAGTACCATCTTTGGAGATGGCCATTTCTTCTATAATTTCTATTCATGGCAAATCGTCAAAACTATTTACCATAAGTCTTAATATCATATTTGCGACTTATATGCAACCAATATGTTATGTAAATGCAACAAATGTGTAACTCAGCTACAACAAATAAGCCTATGTTCATCTGTGAAAATGAACTCGATAAGTAACCTGAGTCATCAGTAAACGGAATCTAATCTGCGTGACACTGTGTGGGTGTAGCGTGAGTCTCAGATCGTTACATGAAAAACTTAAAACTATCATTTGGCTAAGCTATCTGACTGTGTATTTGAGTGAGAATTTACAAGTGATAGAGAATCTGACTTGTGCAACGGAATTTACTGAATTAGAGTACATGACATGTTGTGGTGTGTCAGTGTCTCTGTTTTGGCCCTAAGTTTTTCTGTCACCTCTTTAGGTGACTGATTTTTTCCCATGTCTTTTACAGCAATTCGCAGCAGCATACAGCAGCAGCAGCAGCTAAAGCTTATTGTTACTAAAAATGAATTTAATAAAAGGAATTTGTTTGTGTCCTGCTAACTACTAAATAACTTGTGAGAAGAGATTTCACAAATTAAGACTATTTAAATACTTCAGAACCATCATGACAATGACGTAGGTGTCAACAATGGCTGAGTGCCAGATTAACGAATTACTTAATTTTCAAAGTTACGTTAACGTTTAATAACCACAGCATATTTATTAATTAGATATGGGATATAATTATTGTTATTTGGAAGATAAGGAGGCTTCTTTAACTGACAAGCAAAGCATGGGATTATTGCAAACTCGGATTAACAATCACGAGAGGAGCCCTGCAATTGCTTTTGCGCTATGCTTTTGAATTTTACCTTGAATTCCATCATCAAGCGTAGTTAAGCCATCTAAACCTCTCCTGGCTATATAAATGAAACCAGGTGTTGAGTGCGGTAAGATCTGCCGTCCAGCCGTGAGGGCAGCGTTACACGTCTTCTGCCTTCGAGCTCTCAACCAACACTACTGAATTTGCCCTCTCGCAGACAGACCTCGTCTCACAACAATGCTTAGAATCCCGCTCCCAGGTTTGGCCCCCAGATTGTTACTATCGATATCTGAGTACTTACACGATGCAAAGAATAGCGTTAAGTTTCCTATATTCTTTTCAATGTAATGGACAATTCAGACAATCTCCTTACAACTTCTAGTGGAACCCTGAAATTTTTCGATTTGCTGAAATTTGCACGAAAATGCTATGAGCCTAATCAGCCATTTAGGTGGACTTCGATGAATTCCTGATGTCTTGACCTCCCTTTTTGATATATCCAATACTGCATACGTCTTTCGACATTCCGTCATTATCAAAGGATATAAAATACGAGATAAAACAGGAATCAAAAGATATGAAAGTATGTTGCATTTCACCACTGATTAGAGACGTAGAACAATGAGTAAAATATAGCCTTTAAGCTTAGCAGTGTTGTGTGGGTCATATAAAGTTGTTCACTCGACACAGTGTACGTCGACAATATTCTCAGTAACAAGACAAGTGCAAACTGCTACCAAGGGACAAATTGGGAACCATGTGGACTAAACCGACAGGCGGCGCTGAATACATGGTATCCGGTGCATCTGTTTTTTCCAAATACATTTTCATTGTTATATCATACAAAACACTTACATCTGTAAACAATTCTACATCTACATCTACATCCATACTCCGCAAGCCACCTGAGGGTGTGTGGCGGAGGGTACCTTGAGTACCTCTACCGGTCTCCCTTCTGTTCCAGTCTCGTATTGTTCGTGGAAAGAAGGATTGTCGGTATGCTTCTGTGTGGGCTTTAATCTCTCTGATTTTATCCTCATGGTCTCTTCGCGAGATATACGTAGGAGGGAGCAATATACTGCTTGACTCTTCGGTGAAGGTATGTTCTCGAAACTTTAACCAAAGCCCGTACCGAGCTACTGAGCGTCTCTCCTGCAGAGTCTTCCACTGAAGTTTACCTATCATCTCCGTAACGCTCTCGCGATTATTAAATGATCCTGTAACGAAGCGCGCTGCTCTCTGTTGGAACTTCTCTATCTCTTCTATCAATCCTATCTGGTACGGATCCCACACTGTTGAGCAGTATTCAAGCAGTGGGCGAACAAGCGTACTGTAACCCACTTCCTTTGTTTTCGGATTGCATTTCCTTAGGATTCTTCCAATGAATCTCAGTCTGGCATCCACTTTACCGACGATCAACTTTATATGATCATTCCATTTTAAATCACTCCTAATGCGTACTCCCAGATAATTTATTGAATTAACTGCTTGCAGTTGCTGGCCTGCTATTTTGTAGTTAAACGATAAGGGAACTATCTTTCTATGTATTCGCAGCACATTACACTTGTCTACATTGAGACTCAATAGCCACTCCCTGCACCATGCGTCTATTCGCTGCAAATCCTCCTGCATTTCAGCACAATTTTCCATTGTTACAACCTCTCGATACACCACAGCATCGTCTGCAAAAAGCCTCAGTGAACTTCCGATGTCATCCACAAGGTCATTTATGTACTGTATATTGTGAATAGCAACGGTCCTATGACACTCCCCTGCGGCACACCTGAAATCACTCTTACTTCGGAAGACTTCTGTCCATTGAGAATGACATGCTGGGTTCTGTTATCTAGGAACTCTTCAATCCATTCACACAATTGGTCTGATAGTCCATATGCTCTTACTTTGTTAATTCATGGAAATCACTTTAGAATGTCCTAAAAAAGGTGTTTCTTTACAAAACAATGTGTAAGAGTTCTTTTGTGTGGTCGAAAATAATACATTCTAAGAGTCCTCTGGTGGCGCTAGGCTGCAAGAGGCCAACTGTCTGCCGGCCGGAGTGACCGTGCGGTTCTAGGTGCTACAGTCTGGAGCCCAGCGACCGCTACGGTCGCAGGTTCGAATCCTGCCTCGGGCATGGATGTGTGTGATGTCCGTAGGTTAGTTAGGTTTAATTAGTTATAAGTTCTAGGCGACTGATGACCTCAGAAGTTAAGTCGCTTAGTGCTCAGAGCCATTTGAACCATTTAAACCATCTGTCTGTTAACAAAAAAAATTGTCATTTTATAAAAAGTTAGTAGTCACAGGATTACAAACATTTTTAAAGGGTATTTTAATACACCAAGATTAACCTTGTTTATCCCTTCACCGACCACCCCCCCCTCCCCCTCCTTTAATTACTTCATGGTATTTCATAACGCTTGATATTCACAGGAAATAATTTTATGGACACAGAAACACAGAAGATCCTATGTGCGTCATTTTAAGCGTGCCAATTCTAAACCTATGCCCTTCCTGCACCCTACTAATCTCAGTTTTTATCAGTTGTCATACGTACAACTACAGTTTATCTTTTGGTATGTGGCTATATCTATTTGTGTATGAGTTATCTCTCATTTCTGAAACGAAATTGTGACGTATAACGTAAGTAAAGGGGAACAAGTTATGTAAGGTAACACTATTGCCAGGGTATCATTAGCAGTAATATGTCACCGGTTTTTACATGATTGTATTTGGGTGGTGTTTTAGGCAAGCTGAGGTTGGAGGATTAAAGAGTTTTAATTAGATGAGGCAATCGAGAATGGTTACCACATACTATTGATGGAAATGATTTATGGGGTTCCTAGCTTGCGCCTCTCAGATTGTTTGAATGTCCTGTGTAGTTATTATGGATTAGCTCTCATGGGCGGAAATGACAATTCTTAGGCGCCACCTGCTCTTCACAGGTGACTGCTTCATGCCTCAAATGATACTTCTAGGCTTCGTAAATTCCGATAAAATTATGGTTATAATCTTTTACTGATGCTAGTAAGTTTTACTCTGTAAGTTATCAAAAACTATTTGTTAACAGATAGTTGGCCTCAAACACCCTAGCGCTGCTTATCGGGCTCTTCCAGTATATTATTTTCGACCATTCAAAAGATCAATGTAAAACATCGTTAAGTGATTTCCATGAATTGTGTACTGGTGAAATTATTTATACACTGTAACGATGAAAATGTAGTTGTAAACAAGCAAACACAGCGTGTACCGCGTATTCAGCGCCGCCTATCGCTTTAGTCCACTAGATTTTCAGTTTGCTCCTTGGTAACAGCTTCCACTTTTTTCTTAATTTAAAATATTATCGAGCTGCATTCTATCAAATGAACAATTTTATATGACTGACGTATCACCGGTAAGCTGGAAAGGCACATTCTGCTCATTATACTACCTCTCTGATCAATAAAAACATTCCAATGTGTGTGAAACCTTATGGGACTTAACTGCTTAGGTCATCAGTCTCTAAGCTTACACACTACGTAACCTAAATTATCCTAAGGACAAACACACGCCCATCCCCAAGGGAGGACTCGAACCTCAACCGGGACTAACCGCACACTCCATAACTGCTCTAATCAATAGTGTTGTCACTTATTTACATATCTTTGAGACCTGTTTTACGTTGCATTTGTAGGCTTTGAAAATGACGGAATATCGAAACGCGTAAGGCAATTTTGGAAATTATGAGTCTATTTTCCTTCTCTTGCACTCATATTTAAACAACCAGACGAAACATGCTCCTGCGGAGCATAAATAAAAACAAATTATGTGCTCCGCTTTAAAAGCCTCTGACGGTAAAGTCGGGAACTGATGGCGTATTAAAGTAAACGTCGACAAGTGCGAAGCAGTTCTGTTCACACGCAGACCGAAACTACTGCGCAAACACCAACACTGTAGACCGATAACACTACATACACGCCCAATACGTTTCCGAGAGAAAGTCACGTACCTTGGTGTCTGGCTGGACCGGAAACTTACATGGGGGGACCACATCGAATACGTTGCCAACCGAGCGCACGCGAGGCTCAAACAGCTCTACCCAATGCTCAACAGGGAAAGCACACTGAATAGGAGGGTGTAGAGGTCCTTATACACTACACTGATTAGACCTCTGATGACGTACGCAGCTCCCGTCTGGGGATATGCAGCTCCCACACGACTGCGCCGCCTGCAGATCATACAGAACAAAGTGCTACGAATCATTAGCAATGCTCCACGCTACACACGCACCGTGGATCTTCACCATGAATACCGCCTTGATACCCTCAAGGAAGTATTCAAGAAACACGCTACACGACTATACAGGAACTCGAGACACTCGAACAATCCTTTCATCCTCACTCTGGGAAACTACGATCACAACCACAGGTGGAAACACAAGCGACCAAAGACACTGCTAGCTAGGGCATAACCACCTATGGTAAACTAACATACGCAAACAGCAACAAACGTCGGTAAGCCCCTGCATATCAGCAATACTGACTGGCAACTACCAGCTGCTATTAGAGCCGACCAACAGGCCACAGCAGGGACACCGACGAGCTCGCCCACAGACGCACGAACAATCTCCAAACACTCCCTCACACTGTGCCTCCGGTATATGACCTATCGGACACAAGACCGATAACAAACATAACTGTTGCAGGTTGCAGGACGCTGGACGAGGACTCTGTACCAGCACCCAGCGCCAGCCGCCGAGCAGCACAAACGCACAACGTCAAGGTATCGACATGCATGATACCCACTACTAACAAAGCCTATCCTTGCACAACCTATCGCAGGCAGCAAGACAACCGCTACTGCTCTTGCCGCCCGACCTAACTTTCGCAGAGGTTTTTTTCCCTTGGCTCTTGCCTTGGCACTTTTTTTCCTCTGCCCTTCAAACCGCTACCCTTCGTCAGATTTCGACCAATCTATCTCCAGATGAGCGCGTATTAATGGTTAATCCTAACCAGACGTACGCAAACATCGCAGTACCCACATCCTGCGACACCTCACTTTAGTGAATACTAACCCTTATGCAGAGATGGCAGTAGACCTTTTTGTGTTGGCCATCATGCCGGTGTGGGCGTGGAGGGGCTCCACCTCTTTGTGCAAAAAAAAAGTCGGGAACTAGCTGGCTCAATCCGTATTCCACCTTCCTCGCCAAGAACCTAGGTATGCGAACGTATTCGCGCTCTTTCCACAAAGGAAATTGTAAATTCTTTTATGTGAACTCTGTCTGCGGTGAAGCCTTACTCAGTCTCTTACTGCCGCTGTCTGTATATGTCTCTCTCCTAGATCTCCTTTTTCTCCATTTGCCACTGTCCCTTTCTTTGTCCCTTACAGTATGCTGTCTTTCTCTTTAGCCACCATCGTCTGTTCTCCACATATGTACTTGGGGATGATTTCCTCCGCTTTTTGACCCCTACACGGGGTGATATTAATACATGGGTGTAGGGGATGGGGAAAAATGGGCAAATGTTCTTCTGCTGAAGTCCTGGTGTGGTCTGGTGTGGGGGGTCTACTTACGGTCTTCACTCATCTCTCTTTTTCACTTCTTCTGCCTCCTCTTTCTTTTTCTCCCACTGCTATGGTCTTCATCGATCTCTCTTTCTCTCTCACTGTCACTTTCTCTCTCCCGCCATCTCTCTCTTCTTTCTCTATCACTACCACATTTTTCCGCCCACCATCACTGTATTCTCCCTCTTTTCCCTCTCTCACAGCCATTTACTTTCTCCCACCATTACTATCTTCTCTCTCTTCTTTCTCTCTTATTGCCACTTTCTTTCTCCCCTCATGACTGTCTTCTCTCCCTTCTTCCTCCCTCATTGCCAGTTTCTTTCTCCCACCATCACTGGAGAGAAGACAGTCTCTCACTGACACTTTCTTCTTCCCACCATCACTGCCTTCTCTCTCGTCTTTCCCTCTCATTGCCAATTTCTTTCTCCCTTCATCACTGCCTTCTCTCTGTTCTTTGTCTCCCGCTGGCAGTGTCTCCTGTCTTTTTCACCGTCACCGTCTCTCTGCTACTCCCTTTCAGCACAAATAAGAGCAAATATGTTCGCATGGCAAAATATTTTGGAGCAAGAATGAGGATTGAGGCACCATGTTTTTCCCACTTTTCTATCAGATCTTCCGAAAGAGGAGCATATTCACGTTGCTTGTGCCCCAATAGGAGCATTTTCCAACTGGTCCCGTTGCTTTTCCTGTTGCATGAGGGTGTGCTGCTTGTGTAAAACGAATTTCGTGGGTCAGTAAGATTTTGAAAATATATTTATATACTTCGACTCATTTGCATACTTTGAAACATATAAAGAACAAGTACTGATAATGATAACATGAAACTGTCTCCCATCGAATACAATTTCACTTTACACTACTTTACATAAAAATGCACAGCAATTTCAGGCTGCACCTAAAGTACAACAAAAACTTGGTGTTAGATTTGCAAGTACAAAGAATTTAGTGCGGCAAAAAAAAAAAAAGTATTGTGTCTTGCTTAGGCCACCAGGTGCCACCATCGAATAATTTCCAAGTCAAGCCAGCCTGTATAGTCGTGAAGTGACCTTTATATAGAAACAAAGCGTTTTAAAGTTTTATGCCGGCTGAGGTACCCGAGCGGTTCTAGGCGCTACAGTCTGGAACCGCGCGATCGCTACGGTCGCAGGTTCGAATCCTGCCTCGGGTATGGATGTGTGTGATGTTCTTAGGTTAGTTAGGTTTAAGTAGTTCTAAGATCTAGGGGACTGATGACCTCAAAGGTTAAGTACCATAGTGCTCAGAGCCACTTGAACCATTTTTTTTTTAAAGTTTTATAGGTGAAAAGCATCCAGCAAAAGCATAGTTTGGTGACCAGACAACAACTGCAATGAGCCCAAGATCTCCTGCTTAAGATGGACTTAACGTTATCACTGCGCCCTCAGACACAGTGTTTACAGAAAGCACTGACTCGCACTTCCCCATTCATAAACACTGCGTCCATATGGCGCAGGGTTCAACGCAATTGCCTAGTAAGCAGGAGATCCCGGGTTCGAGTACACACATTTTCACTCGTCGCCGCTAACTCTGCATAACATCCTCATGCAACTGATATCAGTAGTATATACTTAAACGGATATGGTGTCTGTTCTTTCGGACATGCCCGAAAGAACAAACACCATATCCATATAGGTATATAGTTCTGGCAATAATGGCCATGACCTTCTTCTTCTCTGCGGATGCACAGCCGGCCGAAGTGGCCGTGCGGTTTAAGGCGCTGCAGTCTGGAACCGCAAGACCGCTACGGTCGCAGGTTCGAATCCTGCCTCGGGCATGGATGTGTGTGATGTCCTTAGGTTAGTTAGGTTTAACTAGTTCCAAGTTCTAGGGGACTAATGACCTCAGCAGTTGAGTCCCATAGTGCTCAGCGCCATTTGAACCATTTCACTCTGCGGATGGACACATATTACCCGAACTCTTACGGGACTTGGTAAGAATGTCTTTCACGAGTAATGAGTGTGAGGACATACAAGGTGAGAATGTGGGTCTCGCGGGAGGCGTACGTGAGATAGTCCCTGCAGTCGCACTATCCTCTGTGCCCTCGGTGGCTCAGATGGATAGAGCGTGTTGCCGTGTAAGCAGGGGATCCCGGGTTCGAATACCTCTCGTGGCACACATTTTCACCTGTCCCCGTTGATATATATGAACTCTCATCAGGAGCTGAAGGTATTAATACATAATTCTAATTTTGATATCATTAGGTCCTTTCCTGTTCTTTCTGCCCCTCCACCTTCAAATTCGTAAGTATGAGCAAGTAGTGTTTCACTGTAACGGTATTTTCTTAATTAGTTTTGATTGTTTGTCAATAGGTCATTAGTGAATCACTATGTGTTATACATTGTTCTTGAAGTGCTCTTTTTGTTGTGGGTTTTCTGAATACGAGGTTGTTCTCTCGCTTGTTCTCGTGGGAAGTAATGGTCGTCCGCAGAATGACGTGGGACGGTCAGTATATAATGCTACACATTTTTTTCTGAAAGCAGATCGGTTTTATTCGGGACTCCAGTACACGGTATTATTCCCCGCTCTTTTGGCTACACAACCCTATTTTAAAACACAACGTCCGTTCAATGTGTCGGTCTTGCACCACTTTGCTGGATAAGCCTTTTTCCCGCATGCTACCACTCCACTGTGTAAATATATTGTCATTTCGCTGCTGCGTGTGGCTGCATTTGCAGAGCTGAGCAGGGGCCACGAGCTGCTATGTTGTATTGTGGGTAGCTCTGCATGGGAGAGGCATTGTTATGGAAGCTCAAGTGTGGCTGCCAGTACTATTATTGTGAAGTAATGAGATATGGAAGTAGATACGGTGAAAAGTGCGTAGAAAAGTAATTAAATATGAGTAGTGTCGCCGATAAGGTATTTGAGTATCCATCATTCTCGTCGAGTTCGGCCTCGCAGAATGAACCTAATGTGAATCAGTAAATACTTTACCACAATGGAAAGCAATCAGGTGCTAGTGTCTTGTAGCGAGCGTGTGAACGTGCCTACGGTCATTGCGTTTGCGCATCATCAATAATCAGCCGCATCGCGATGGTTACGCGCACGCTCGTACTTGTGAGAAATGTGCACTGTAAATTAACTTTATGAACAGTGTTATATTATTACAAGTGTCAAGAAGGACTGGTACGAGATATCTGTGTGTACGTGACGAGCGTACGAACTTTCGTTCGACCATTCGGCTTCCGCATCATCAACAATCACCCGCGTCGTGTCGGTTACGCGTACGCTCGTCTTGAGTGATAATTGTGGACAGATAATCATGTTCATTTTCTGTGTATCTATCACCGAAGGTTCGGCCAGAGTAATACTGTGAAATACGCTTGACGGCGTGAAGTACAATAGTGACAGACATTAACATTGTCAAGAATAGTATACAGTATTGAAGGAATGATAATTATGACCTCTCATCAGATCGGCAAGAATATTAATTGGCATCAACACTTTCGACTTAGTGTGTAAACAGTGCAACCTGCTATTTTCTTACCGTAATAATATGATTGTTCACACCAAACGTATGAAAGTGTTCTGTTTAGTGTTGATTGGCTCCCCTGAACCCTCTTGCATATCTATTGAAACGTCCCCTTAGAAAAACTAGTGAATTACTGTGCTGGTAAACCCCTTACGTTATTTGATTTTCAAGCAGCTGAGCAAAGCTGAACGTACTCACACATTTCTCTCTCTACTTATTCTGATCATCACTAAACTGACACACAATATTTTTAGCGCAACGCAATGTGACTTTCAATAATCCTTACAAAAGAATGGCCCTGACTAACAATAACCTATACCTTTCATGAATCACTTACATTACAAAAATCGTCGTTACTCGAACTACTGCAATACAGCGAGCGCCAACATTGCCAGTTAAATAAAGGATTCTAACTACTAAAGGGACTAACTACTGATTGGCATAGTTACCAAATGAAAGAGTTTGATAGAGAACAAACAATGTATTTACCTTAATGATGTTCAAAAGTCATCATATATATATATATATATATATATATATATATATATATATATATATATATATATATATATATATATATATCAGTTCATGATATCCAGTATTACAAATTTACTCTTTCTGATGGACACACGTCCAGATCGTCCGCTCTCAAAATTTTGCCATCTCTCTCCCCACATCCACCACTGCTGGCGGCTCACCTGCAACTGCACACCGCTATGCGCTGTTCACATCCAATTGCCCAACACTACAATAGCGACTATTCCAAAAATGCCACCCAGCCAAAGACTGCACACAGCACAGCCAGTGATTTTCATACAGAGCGCTACGTGGAGTTACCAACATAAAAACCTAAACTGCCTACTTACATAGTAGCGCTACGTGGCGTTACCAATATAAAAACCTAAACAGCCGACTTACACTATATACATAATTTCAGGCAAGCCAGCAGCAGTGTGGAGCAGGAATAATACGACCGCCGTGGGAGTATCAGGTACGTGGTGTGGACAGGGCGCACGGTCAAAGCGAGAACAGTATAAGGGCCCCCGTAGGTTTTTCTCCCGGGCGTGTTACAACTGGTCGACGTTGGAACCAACGTCTGGTTGCATCAAAAAACTCCGCATGATCCACGCACTGCAGCCCTAAGCTGCGAGATCTGGGCTGTAAGGTGAATGAGGAAGAACAGTCCAGCGAAGCCACTGGAGCTCCTCTCGGAAGCACAAAATTGTGTGAGGCTTTACGTTGTCATGAAAAAGGAGAAGTTCGGTTGCATTTTTGCAGCGGCGAACACGCTCTAGTCGTTTTTGCAGTTTCCTGAGGGAAATCGGACAGGTTTGCACGAGTTTATTGCGATGACGACAGATGCCTAGCCCAACGACGCACCGGTCTTTTGTTCACTGCCAGGTCTCTGTATATCTTATGAAAGCATCTGTGAATATCAGCTATGTTCTGTTTATCCCGCCAAAATTCACTCAAAGACAGCTCTCTGCTTATAACATACCTCTGTTACAGACGCTATTTTGAAGACTATGTGTAGCGCCACGACTTATCGGAACGTCATGAAACAACAGGGGCTGAAGGGAGAATATTCCACGTCACCTCACGAAAAGTTCGCATTTCTTCATCTGAAATTGGCCGGAAAAAGTGCGTTGTATTACCTATTGATCACCCATCGCATAAGTGTTTGTCATTCATTACTTTTACGAATTACAGGTAAGTTTCATTTTACGTGTCGCTGTTATTCACTCTCGGCCTTACACAACATGTGTGGCTATTTGAACATCAGAGGCGGGCGAAATCATCTACCTAATCATGCAACAGATGACGTTGATGAATACATAGTAAAAAGCTGATATTCAATTTAAGTTTACGTTGATCCGTATCTATCGAATCAACTTACAAAATCGAATGACTAAACTACTACATCTACATCTACATGGATACTCTGCAGTTCACACTTAAGTCCCTGGCAGAGGGTTTATCGAACCATTTTCATACTACTTCTCTACCATTCCACTCTCGAGTGGGGCTTGGGAAAAAGGACCACCAGCCGTTAGATTTGTGCGATTTATCTTACACCGAAAATTTATCGGATTTCTTTTATTACTCATGTGGATGACCTCGCACTTTTCTTTGTTTAGTGCCAATTGCCACTTTTCGCACCATAGAGAAATTCTCTCTAGATCATTTTGTAATTGGAATTGATGGTCTGATGATTTCACTAGACGATAAATTACACCGTCATATGTAAATAGTCTAAGGGGGCTGCTCAGATTATCACCTAGATTATTTACATAAATCAGGAACAGCAGAGGGTCTATGACACTACCTTGCGGAACGCCAGATATCGCTTCTGTTCTACTCGATGATTTACCGTCTATCACTACGAATTGTGACCTCTCTCAGAGGACATTACGAATCCTGTCGCACAACTGAGACAATACTCCGTATTCACGCAATTTGCTTAATAGTCGCTTGTGAGGAATGGTATCAAAAGCCTACCGGAAATCTAGGAATATGGAATCGATCTGAAATTCCTGGTCTACAGCACTCATTACTTAATGGGAATAAAGAGCTAGCTGTGTTTCACAAGAACGATACTTTCTGAATCCGTATTGGTTATGTATCAATAAGTCATTTTCTTCAAGATGATTCATAATGTTCGAGTACAGTATATGCTCCAAAATCCTACTGCAAACTGAGGTCAGTGATATGGGTCTGTAATTCAATGGGTTACTCCTATTTCCTTTCCTGAATATTGTTGTGACCTGTGCTACATTCCAGTCTTTAGGAACAGACCTTTCGTCAAGTGAACTGTTTTATATGATTGCTCAGAAAGGCACTATTGTGTCTGCATGCTCTGAAACGAACCTGATTGGTATACCATCTGCACCGGAAGATTTGCTTTTCTTGAGTGATTTGAGTTGTTTCGCAACAGCTAAGATATCTACTTTTATGTCACTCATGCTAACAGCTGTTTTGGTTTGGAATTCTGGAATATTTACTTCGTCTTCTTTCGTGAAGGAATTACGGAAAACTGTATTCAGTAGCTCCGGTTTAATGACCGAGTTCCCAGTCATTGATTTCAAAAGAGTTTGTATTTGTGTGCTAACATAATGGAATACGATGGAGGGGAAACTACTGCAATATCAACATTCAGCAGGAATATTTCTCGTTTCAGTGAATCGCTTTTTTCCAGCTCGATGCATCTCAAATTGGCCTTTTTCTTGGTTCTCTTGTGGTGACGATTAGGTCCACATTCACGAAATGAGCCGAATCTGTATGGCGCGAATCACATCATCTCGCCCGATGAAAGTAACGGACCGAAACAAATAAGAAAGTACCTTCGCCCAATAGACGGGTCGAATAAAAGAAAGTGTTGAAGTATCGAGTATATCTAACCGTCAACAACTGATCAGTTCGGTTCGATGCGTCGATAGTAAACAACCAGTGTTCTCAATACATCGATGTATGTCGTCCATGCCTCCGCTAAGGAAATCCGTGAGTACAAACCAACTGAAAACTGTAGCATAACTACCGTCTGAGATCAATCTAGTACCCGTATACGATGTCTTACTACACCAGGTCACAAAGTTATTCGCTTCTAACAAAGCTATGTGTTGCTAGAGTCCTGAACTTTGTTGTCGAAATGCGCGCCGGTTCACGAGACGACAGCGGCAGATTTACGGCCCCCATTCCCAGCGACTCGCCCCTTCCTCTACCTCCTCCCGCCGTCTGCTGGCGGAATTGGTGCTACTGTGAGACAACGCCGCATTTCCCGCGGGAAGCCGATAAATATACATATTCATGGCGGGGGATCGCGAGGGGTCTTCTCGCGAACGTAATTAAGTGTTCGCCATTAACAGGGAGACCTTTCCTTCCCCCGTTTTGGAGGAACTTTTGTATCAAAATGAAATGCACAGCTTAATACCGCAGCTGACAACCGACATCCATTCTGATCAACAGTCTGTCAAAATGCAGAACCTACAAATATACCGGAAAAGTCGGAATTTTAACAATTCGCAGAATAAAGAAAGTTGTGAGGCATAATTTCATTTGACCGTTTGTAGCCAGCTGCTTCCTCACAGCTGTTATTCCAGTAGCAGAGTTAGAAATGTATGACAGAGTAAGACAGTTTGTATAGCGAATGTAGATCAATAACGTATAGGAAAAGCTAGACAAATGCAGCTGGTCTGCATAAGTATAGGAGATGTAAAAGGCAAAGAGTAAATAGATAGGAAATGAAATTCTGTATAAATTATAAAAACCTGGAATACCAGATCGAGTGAACCATGTTGAGCATTGTCGACCAGGATGTATCGTATGCAGGGAGCACTCGCTGAAACACCGGTCACGGCAACCCACGAAGCCGGAAAAGCTGGGTCATCAACCGGGTTGGAGACTAGGAAAACCTCACAGTCACCTAATAGTGGTGACTGGTGACGGCTCACCGTTTATTATCTGACACTAATAACGTCGTCGCTACATGCATTTTATGTCCGCTTACTGGGTTGACTATTCGTGTAATACCCAACACAAAATTAAGTTCTGTCCGCTTTGTTTCCTTCATTTACCGAATCTTCACTCTACCTGTCCATGTGGCATCGAAGACATGTCTTAATAATTTTATTTACTTCTGTGTATCCTGTCATGTACTAAATTTGATTTGCTTGAAAATTTCGTTTGCAGATTAACAGAGCCATTGTTTCATTTGATATTTGGGTCTGTTCTCTGTATACCTGTCACTTCGATTACTTTTTGTCTAATGGGCGTTGTTAAACAAGGGTGCCCTTACCCTTACCCCCCCCCCCCCCCCCCCCGGCCATCAAACATCAAACTATCGTATGACCGCTCTGGCCTTTTCCTTGTATGCTTAGAACCAATCCTTCCTAAGATGGAATGCAGTCATCGTGAATACCAAACTTTTGATGTCTGCGCATACTTTAACCTGATATAGCTCCCTCTGCGCATACTTTAACCTGTTATACCTCTCCCATCTTACATAACTTTCCACTGTAAACATTTCTATCGTCCTGTTCGATTAGGCAGTTGCTTCTAGTTTTGTATCTGTTTTTTATTCACATTTTACAGTCTGTGACCACTACTTACAGTTCCATAATGGTTTAAGGTCATCACATTCTGCACAATGTCCTCGTCTGTTAGAGTGAAATCAATTTCAGTTTGAATTCCACTTTGTTACAGCTAAGTCCATTGTCTGCTTACTTTCTCCTGCCATAATGTACTGAAGACAAAAGTGTTGTGCTTCTTGGCAAACCGATTAACCTATGACTTCTGTCACTTCCGTACTGTATTCAAAGCTACTAACTGTAAAATATTTCTTTGGTTTTTGTCCTCCATTTGCATTAAAATATCCCCCTGCATCACCTTGCAACGTTATTCGCTATTATACATTCAATGAGTAAGATTTGTCGATTTTAAAAACTAGTTTTTTATTCTACGTAATCCATCTTCTATACCCTCCATATTGTTTACAATAAACATTACTTTTAATTTTCTACCGGCCCTGCACCTCTGTAGTGAAACACATGACCCGATTTTAATTCAGTCTTATCGTAGTTCCTTTTCTGCTCCTCTCATAATATAGCACAACCTATTTGATTTAATTTAACATCTCTTTCGATCTGAAAGATTTGTCTTCGGCTTACACAGTTCTTCAAGTTATCTGGTCATCATCGATGAAGTCGTCGTAAATAAGACACCGGTGGTCGCGAACTGAGAATCGCCTTTACCGCCTGAGAGAGGGTAATTAATTCTTTTTATTTACAAGTCAAGTTCCGTAGGACCAAATTGAGGAGCAAATCTATGAAGTCATGGAACATGTCAGTACATGGGATTACAACATTAAAGCAATAACATATAAAAATAAGATGCTTATGAACCAGAACAAGTCAAGCCCTAAGTTTAATTAAACACAGTCAACAATACAACATGAATCAGCTTTATTTGGCAAGGAACTCCTCGACATAATAGCAGGAGTGACCCATGGAGAAACTCTCCAGTTTCGATTTGAAAGCGCGTGCCCTACTGCAAAGATTTTGGAATTCTAGTGGTAGCTTACCGAAAATGGATGCAGCAGCATACTGCACACCTTTATGCACAAGAGTTAAGAACGTCCGATCCAAATGCAGCTTTGATTTCTGCCGAGTATTACCTGAGTGAAAGTTGATTATTCTTGGGAATAAGCTTTGTTAACAAGAAATGACAGTAAGGAATATATATATTGAGATGCCAATGTCAAAGTTCCCAGACTCGTGAGCAGGGGCCGAAAAGAGATTCGTGAACTTACACCAATTTTGGCCCGAACCGCCCGTTTCTAAGCCGAAAAAAACCTTTTACAATGGCAAGAGTTACCCCAAAATGTAATACCATACGACATAAGAGAATGAAAATAAGCAAAGTAGACTACTTTTCGTGTCGAACGAGCACTCACTTCAGATCCCATTTGAATAGTAAAAATGACAGCTTTAAGTGTTTGAACAAGATCCTGAGCATGCGCTTTCCATGACAATTTACTGTCTATGTGAACACCTATAAATTTGTACTGTTCAGTTTCAATAATTATATGTCTATTCTGTGAATCTGAAACGTCAGATTTTGTTGAATTGTGTGTTAGAAACTGTAAAAACTGAGTCTTACTGTGATTTATCGTTAGTTTTTTTTTTCTATAAGCCATGAACTTAGGTCGTGAACTGCCATATTTGAAACCGAGCCAATGTTGCACACAACATCCTTCACTACCAAGCTAGTGTCATCAGTAAACAGAAATGTTTCAGAGTTAATCGTAATACCAGAGGGAATACCATTTACATAAATAAGGAACAGAAGTGGCCCCATCACTGATCCCTGGGGCACCCCACACTTGACCATACCCCACTCAGACCCCACATCAAAATGGTTCAAATGGCTCTGAGCACTATGGGACTTAACATCTGAGGTCATCAGTCCCCTAGAACTTAGAACTACTTAAACCTAACTAACCTAAGGACATCACACACATCCATGCCCAAAGGAGGGTTCAAACCTGCGACTGTAGCAGTCGTGCAGTTCCGGATTGAAGGGCCTAGAACCGCTCGGCCACCGTGGCCGGCAGACCACACATCACTGCCATTCTCAACATTGTGAATAATGACCTTTCGCTGTCTGTTGTTAAATTAAGAGGTGAACCAATTGTGAGCTACTCCCCGTATTCTGTAAAGGTCCAACTTCTGGAGCAATATTTTGTGATCAACACAGTCAAACACCTTAGTTAAATCAAAAAATTTGCCTAGCGTTCGAAACCTTTTGTTTAACCCATCCAGTACCTCATAGAGAAAAGAGAATATAGCATTTTCAGTTGTTAAAAGACTTCTAAAGCCGAACTGTACATTTGATAGCAGATCGTGTGATATAAAATGATCAATTATCCTTACATACACAGCCTTTTCAATAACTTTGGCAAACACTGATGACATAGAAATAGGTCTAAAATTATCTACATTATCCCTTTCTCCCTTTTTATAAAGCGGCGTTACTACCGAGTACTTTAATTGATCAGGAAAGTGACCATTTGTAAAGGAAAAATTAACGATATGGCTAGATACAGGTGGTTAGTGTTTAACGTCCCGTCGACAACGAGGTCATTAGAGACGGAGCGCAAGCTCGGGTTAGGTAAGGATTGGGAAGGAAATCGGCCGTGCCCTTTCAAAGGAACCATCTCGGCATTTGCCTGAAACGATTTAGGGAAATCACGGAAAACCTAAATCAGGATGGCCGGAGACGGGATTGAACCGTCGTCCTCCCGAATGCGAGTCCAGTGTGTTAACCAGTGCGCCACCTCGCTCGGTCGCTAGATACAGGGCTAACATGTGAAATACAGTACTTTAATATTCTGCTAGGTACTCCATCATAGCAAAGAGAGTCCTTTGTCTTCAGTGATTTAATTATTGACTCAGTCTCCCCCTCGACTGTATCACAGAGGCGTATTTTACACATCAGTCTCGGAAAGGCATTTCCCAAGAAACTTTTACGATTCCCTGTAGAAACTACATTTTTATTTAATTCACTAGCAATGCTCAGAAAATGATTATTAAATACTGTACATATATCTGATTTATCAGTAACAGAAATATTTTCACAACGAACTGTCTTTATATTGTCGATCTTATGCTGCTGACCATACAATTCCTTCACAACTGACCATATGGTTTTAATTTTATCCTGTGAATTAGCTATTCTATTTGCATACGACATACTCTTTGCCTTTCTAATAATATTTTTAAGCACCGTAAAGTACTTTCTGTAATGGGCTACTATAGCTTGATTGTCAACACATCTAACATTTTTATATGATTCCCGCTTTGTTCTACATGATGCCCTTATCCCACTAGTCAGCCACCCAGACTGCCTACTACTGCTAGTACCCCGTTTAGAACTTTCTAATGGAGAGCAACTCTCAAACAGCATGACAAGTGTGTAAAGGAAAGCATAATGTTTATCATCTATGTTATCAGCACTATAAACACCCTGCCACTCGTGTTCCTTGATAAGGTTTAAGAAACTCTCTATTGGTGTTGGATTAACTTTGTAATTATATGTGACATTTGTTTGAGTACAAAAACCTTTTAGTGTTAAAATTTGTGCATCATGGTCTAAAAGGCCATTCACCCTTTTATGAACACAATACCCATCTAATAACGATAAATGAATAAAAGTATTGGCTACGGCTGTGCCACTGCAACCCTGCACCCAAGTTGGACTAAACAGTCTGCATCAGATCACATGAATTTAGGAGATCTACCAACATCCCTTCTCTTGCTCCATCATTTACAAAATTTCTATTGAAGTCACCACATATAACTAATTTCTGGTACTTCCTACAAAGTGAATAAGAAGTGCTCTGAAGTTAGAGTAAGGGGACATATAAACAACATCAATTAGAGGTTTAGTTTCACTAAATTCAACTGCCCCTGCACAATACTCTAATATTTGTTCACTGCAGTGCAGTGATACATCTATGGCCTCCGCAAGGAACTCCTTCAAAAAAAGCCACCTAATCTATATCCTGGTACAGGAAGCTTATGATTTGTCAAATTATTTAAGTGGTGCTCCGACATACCAATAATTTCAGAGTCAACATGTATAAGCAGTTCACTAACTTTATCTCTAATACCTCTTATATTTTGATGAAATATGCTAATTCCTTCTCTGCTTGGAAACGTGACGTCCTGTGAAGGTGAGCCCTTAGTTAGAGGGACTTCCTTTAAGCAGGTGCACCTATCAGCTGACTCCAATGTACAAAAGGTGCAGCTCTAACGCCTACTACTACAGGAATTTTTCCATGAGTGATTCCCCCCCCCCCCCCCCCAGCCACCACACACTACACTGTCACCTACAATCTTTTCCAGCCTCCCCTTCCTGTAACTATTGAGGTGTAGGCCATACCTAGCGACACGTGATCTACTGACAGACCCAACTGGCACCTCTGAAATGTGACCCATTCCCTCTGCCATCAGCCCCTTGCCAACACCATGTTAACGCGCCTAACAGCCGCATTAAGATGAGGCTGACCATGACGCTGAAACAGTTGCATGAAATGCACATTAGGCCACCAGTTTGAGTAGCTATCTTTACCAGGTCACCACCTGCATCATATTCCCAGTCCCCATCAAGACTGTTCCCTGCTCCACTCACTATCACTACCTGATCCTCCTTCGTAAAATTCCTACACAACTCCCCTATGCAGTAAGTTATCTGAGGCAACCCTGCGCTAGACCTCACAATGCTGGTGCTTAAGTCAGGGTAGTGCAGTAGGTGGTATAGCACTTAGCAGCCCCATTAGTCAAACAAATCAGTAACAGCTTGCACTGTACGTGCTTGAGCGTTGTCCTGCAAAATGATGGTCACTTTCCGCAGAAAGTGTCATCACTTCTGTCTGTAAGATGATCGTAGGTTGTGTTCCAAAAGTGAACAGCATAGACACAAAAGTGATGACACTTTCTGCAGGACCTGACCATCATTTTGCATGACAATGCTCAAGCACTTACACCATCCACAATCGGTCCACCCCTCTGACTAACCCTGGAGTATCTCTCAACAGAGGATTAAAATGGAATGCACACCTCCTTACCATCCAACACTAAGCTCGAAAACAACTGAAACTACTAAAACTAACAACAGGTCGCATCCGGGATCTACATGCTTCTACCAATATCCTCACTTAGATGTCAACCATCGACACCAACCTAACTTACGCCGATGTTGCCTTGATCTCCACCTCTCCCAATTTCTTCGAAAGAAATGCACTCTGCCTCGCCTTGCACATCCCTCTACTTGCCTCCACATTCATCCTATACCAACTCATCCACTTTTCACACCTTATTCTCTTGCTAGAGCACGTTCGGATCCAATGCAATAATGCCACAACCCAGTCCTGGTACCCAATATCCCACTCTTTAAACCCAATATGGCTACCCTGCCCTACATACACATTCCACCTTCCTTGCACCTTCATGCCTTAACCATCCTTTTCCATCGGAGCTTCAACCAACACCCACTCCCCAACGATGAAACCCCTTCCTGAGACACCCGACACTTTTCAATTTCCGACATAATGATGATCCTCCTTGCATTTTCCTTCAATTTCCCTCCATCCATCTTGCTAAGCCACTGCCTGAGCGCCTCAGTTCACAACCCACAATAGTCTTTCACCTTAGCCATAATACCGATGTCTCTGGAATTCATCTTCTCAGTGAGTTTGGCAAAACATGTAAACAGTATCATTTTAAGGAATACTGCAATCAGCCATTTTTTTGTATCTTTATTTGTGTGACAACTCCAGTTTTGGCTTTAACATACCGGTACTTTCAATAGTTGTAATACACTGACGTGCCAAAGAGACTCGTTAAGGCATGTGTACTCAAATACAGAGACATGTAAACAGGAAGAGTACGGTGTTGCGGTAGGCATATGAGTCGAGAAGTGTTTGGCGCAGTTCTTAGATCGGTTACTACTGTTACAATGGCTAGTTGTCAAGATTTAAGTGAATCTGAACGTGGTCTTACAGTCGACGCACGGGTGATGGGATACAGCATCTATAAGGCAGTGATGATGTGGGGATTTTCCGATACGCCTGTTTCACGAGTGTACCGTGAATATCAGGAATCCGTTAAAATATCAGATCTCCGATATCGTCGCAGCTGGAAAAAGATCCTGCAAGAACGAGATCAATTGCGGCTGAAGAGAATTGTTGAACGTGACATAAGTGCAACCCTTCCGCAGATTGCTGCAGATTTCAATGCTGGGACATCATTCTATGAAACATCATCGACATGGGCTTTCAGAGCCAAAAGCCCACTCGTGTACCCTTAATGACTGCATGACACAAAGTTTTGCGCCTCGCCTGGGCGCCGTCAACATCGACATTGGCCTTTTGATGACTGGAAACGTGTTGCCTGGTCGGACGAATCTCGTTTCAAATTGTATCAAGCGGATGAACGTGTAAGGATATGGAAACAACCTCATGAATCCATGGACCATACAAGTCAGCAGGGGACTCTTCAGGCTGGTTGAGGCTCGGTAACGGTATGGGGCACGTGCATTTGGAGTGTTATGTGGCCCATTATACGTCTTGGTTCGACTCTGAAAGGTGACATGTACATAAGCATCCAGTCTGATCACATGGATCCATTCGTCAATTGTGCATTCCGACGGACTTGGGAAAATCCATCAGGACAATGCGACACCCTGCATGTCCAGCATTGCTACAGAGTGGCTCCAGGAACACTCTTCTGAGTTTAAACACTTTCGCTGGTCACCAAACTTGCCAGAAATGAATATTATTGAGCATATCTGGGATGCCTTGCAACGTGCTTTTCAGGAGTGATCTCCAGCCTCTTGAACTCTTACGAATTTATGGTCAGCCCTGTAGGTTTCAAGGTGTCAGTTCCCTCCAGCACCACTTCAAACATTAGTTGAGTCCACGCCATGTCGTGTTGCGGCACTTCTGCTTGGTTTCGGGGGCCCTACATGATATTAGGCAAGTGTACCAGTTTCTTTGGCTCTTCAGTGTACATATTTTAATCTTTAGTAAGTGCACGATTAAAAAATTGAGAGAAATTTGAATGCTGCAGGTGGCATTATATTCCGCTATATCCAAACTTTGTCTTTGTTTTGATGATGTACTTATTGAGGTTTCAAATATGTGTTATGCCAGCGCAATACGCACATTGGAATACATAAAAATATAAAGAAGCGGCAGGTTTCTGTATTTCTTAAAATAAGGTATTCGACAGCCACGGAGCTCAACAGCCAATAAAATGTGTAAATTACAGGAGCACGAGCTAGCTATGCTCACAGCACTCTTAACATAAACGTGAGTGATTCTGAATTCCAAACCTGGAATCGGTATGAAGATTTCACATGGTGATGGCGAGTCGCCAGTCGAAAACGTTATTTAACAGAGCGTCAGCTGTTGTGCTACCCGGTATGTGCTTGGTACATCGACCACTACCTGTTAGCTCGGAAGTTTTAAGTGATGTCAGTACAGCCGTGAAAGTTTACATTGTTTGTTCGAGAGAGTTGTGTCGCCACGCTATCCGCAGTGGGTGTTGGTGAGCATTACATCCAGTTCTCCATAAAACGGTGCCACACGATTGTTACCTTAGCGCTTACTGAGAGATGCATGTTGTGATGTCTGTCTTGGACTTTGGGACCTATCCGTGCTGGTTTCCTTAACCCTCGATATGACGTAATTAGGAGCTCTCCTCTCGGTGCTCAGAGGGGAGAACGCTTATAGATTTTGAGAGACGCTCGTTTGCCGAATAACCGACTCGACCGGCGGTTAACAGATGAATGGCGTACTCGACACGGCACTTTTTCATTCACTAGCGATTCAAAATACTCATTTAGCAGGAGCAAGGAGATCGCCTTTCGTATAATTTCTCCGTTCCATTTCGTGCTGTAATTTGCTCGCTAGCGAACTGTATGTACAACTGAACAAGGAATCAACAGTGACTCAACAAACACATCCGCCCACCATTCGCTGCACTCGTAATAATAATCATGCGTGAGGGAGGCAGCGATAGTACGAACTGCTTAGAAGGTCTCACGTATACTATTAATACACAGATTAAATATTAGCTGACAAAAGTTTTGTGTGTTGGAAATTATTTACGAGTAAGCTGGCTGGACTAAAAATCTCGCAGAAATAATCTTTGTGTTGTCTCTTTTGTTTCCAATCTTATCGTTTCATCCACATCGACATCTACACTTTACAAACCACTTTGAAGTGCATGGCAGGAGGTACGCCTAATTGTGCCACTTATTAGCGCTTTACATGGTTCATTCAGGTGCAGACCGCTGGGAGAATGATTTCTTAAATGTCTCGTGGTATAATTAGTCTGACCTTATATTCAAAATCCCTATTGGAATGATATTTCCGCAGGGGGTTGTAATATATGCCCAGTTTTAACGTTTATAGTTCGTTCTACTAATTTTCTCAGCATGTTTTCATAGGGTGGTTTGCCTCCATTTTCAAGTTCTTTTCGGGATCTTCGTGATGCTCTCCTTCTTTGCATCCGTTCGATATTCCTGTTAGTACTATTTGGTATGGGTTCCACACACTTGACCAGTATTCTGGGGTGAGTCGCACAAGTGTTTTTTTAAGCAGCATCCGTTGTAGGCTGATGGCATTTCTGTAGTATTCCACCGACGAACAGCGGTTTGTTAGCTGCTGTATGTACGTTAGGGCCTCCATGATTGTTCCATTTCATATCTCTAGAAATTGTTACTTGTAGGTATTTGTATGAACAGACCGATTCCAACTGTGATTCACTGGTAGTGTAGTCATACGATACTATGTTCTTTCATTTTGTAAAATGCACAATTTTAAGTGTGTAAACATATAAAGCAAGTTTCTAATCTTTGCACCAGTTTGAGATCTTATCAAGTTCTGAATGAACGTATGTACGGTTTCTTTCAAACTGTACTCCATTAGAGATAACTGTAGCATCTACAAAAACTCTGATGTTACAAGTAGTATCGCATGCAAGATCAATAATGTTGTTATAAATGTTGTTACTAAAATCGTGACTTCAGTATTTCTGTAAACCTTAAGCTATGCGTCACTACTGAGCGAAATACTTATGTAAATGTGTATGAAAAGAACAAAGTATAACACAATTTATTTACATACACAATTTTCACACTAATTATTTTATGGACCAGTCATACTTGTAAGATGATTTGTCAGCTTTCAGAAGGTCAGCTTTTCTTACTTGCATAATTATAATACTCTGCACAGCTAATTTAGCTAATTTGAAAGTTATAAGTGCACTATAAGATGCTCTCAGTTGTTATTAGATCCAACGCATCTCGTGGTCGTGCGGTAGCGTTCTCGCTTCCCACGCCCGGGTTCCCGGGTTCGATTCCCGGCGGGGTCAGGGATTTTCTCTGCCTCGTGATGACTGGGTGTTGTGTGATGTCCTTAGGTTAGTTAGGTTTAAGTAGTTCTAAGTTCTAGGGGACTGATGACCACAGATGTTCAGTCCCATAGTGCTCAGAGCCATTTAAACCATTTTGCTAGATCCAAACAGTCTCCTTCCTTAGTCCATTGAGATCCCTTTAATGAAAAAGTCCTCTGAACACTAACATTACATGCTAAAACTGAAAAAAATATATTGCCATTACTTTAGCAAATATGGCTCCTCTACTGCCGAAAAATCCAGCCACTTGTTCTGGGCAGTTGACACTGACTTCCTACTAGAAGCCAGAAAATTCTTCAGCTGTACATACTGATCAAATATTGGTGACTCACAAATATCTACTTTTTCTTTTAAATAAACCAGTGTTTTTTCTATGTCTTCCCATTCCACAATTTAGTCCAGGACATCCATACAAAAGTGTCGAAACCTGATAGTTGATAGCGGTTCCATAAAACTCTTATACGTCAATGTGAAATTTTTTATGGTTAATTCAGAGCACTGATTTTCAGCATTTTTAAAAATGTCTATTTTTCATACTCAAAAAAGAACACTTTTCTTTCTCTTGTAGTGAAACTGTTGTATCACCAATAACGATCTTCCCCTCAATAAAACTTGAGTTACAACTCTAAATTTATTTTTTATTAGACTAACTCAACTGATGGTGAATAGACCAAAATTAAACCCCTCTGAATGGAGCAGAGAAAAATTGAACCAAGACATTCGTTGGTTCTTCTTCAGACAAGAAAAAAAAGTTTCAGAGATTCCCACGGTGGTAACATTCTCTCGCGTGCATGCGTTAATAATATGAACAAGTGAATAATGCTTGTTACACAGCGTTATCAACTCCAATCAAATAAACTAGACATATCATGAGAGTGTGCCGCTAATCTTCTTCTTTTTTTGGGTCATCAGTATTTTGGTTGGTCTGTTGCAGCCTGCCACGAATTTCCGTCCTCTACAACTTTTAAATCTCAAGAGTAGCAGTTGCAACCTCCGTCTTCAGTTATTTAATGGATGTATACCAATCTCTGTCTTCCTCTACAGCTTTTACCCCCTATAGCTCCCTCTAGTACTGTGGTGTCACCGCCAGACACCACACTTGCTAGGTGGTAGCCTTTAAATCGGCCGCGGTCCGTTAGTATACGACGGACCCGCGTGTCGCCACTGTCAGTAATTGCAGGTCTTGAGAGACTTACTAGCACTCGCCCCAGTTGTACAGCCGACGTTGCCAGCCATGGTTCACTGACAATTACGCTCTCATATGCCGAGCCGATAGTTACCATAGCTTTCAGCTACGTCAATTGCTACGACCTAGCAAGGCGCCATTTATCCTTTGCTATGTATCTAATGAAGCATGTACAGTAACGAGAGATGTTCACCAATTATGAATTGAAGTTAAGTATTCCAGAAGCTATGTACTATTTTTGGCTACTATAATTCCTTGTCATTTTCCAGACCTCACGCCGGCCTGCGTGAGCTTAAACGCGTGCCTTTCGGCTACCCGTCCTAGTGGATTGGCTGTCGGGTCAGTCCACTACAAGTACCATGGAGGTTATCCTGTGAGGTCTTAACATATGTCGTATCAATGTCCCTCCTTCTTGTTAATGTTTTCCACATATTCCTTTTCTCGCAGATTCTGCACAGAACCTCCTCTTTCCTTGCCTTCTCAGTCCATCTAAATTCAATGTACTTCTGCAGCACCACATCTTAAATACTTCGATTCTCTCCTGTTTCTGTTTTCGCACAGTCCATGTTTCGTCACCATACAATCCTGTGCTCGAAACGCACATTCTCAGAAATTTCTTGCTCAAATTAATGTCTATGTTTGATACTAGAAGACTTCTCTTGACCAGGAATTCCCTTTTTGCCATTGCTTGTCGGCTTTTGATATCCTCCTTCCTCCATCAGTCATGGGTTATTTTGTTGCCTAGGTAGGAGGATTTGTCAGCTTCCTCTAATTCGTCATAACTAATCCTGATGTTTTCTCGCTGTTGTCATTTCCACAACTTCTCTTTACATTCGCAATTCTCTTATTGACTCACAGTCAACATTCTGTACTCATAAAACTGTTCATTTCATTCAACAAGTCTTGTAATTCTTCTTCACTTTCGCTCAGAACAGCAATGCCATCAGCGAATCGTAACAGTAATATCCTTTCACCTTGATTTCTAATCCCACTTTTGAACCGCTCTTGTATTTCCATCATTGCTTCTTCAACATACGGATTGAACAGTAGGAGGGGGGAAAGACTACATACCTCTCTTATATCCACACGTTATTCTTGGTCTTCCACTGTTATTATTTCCTCTTGTTTATTATACATATTGTATATTGTAGAAGGAACTTCTGATACCGAATGTAACAGCAACACCAAATGCGTTGGGAAGAGGTACAAGGCACCATATTAAGACTCGTCCGAGCTTTCCAAATGATTTATTGTTTCCAACTACAGTGTCGCGCTCCTTTCGGTCTGCGACACCAGGTCGTGCAATGCTGAGGACACCACTTTCCTGACCACGAAATGGCTCGGGGCAGCATGGCTACCTCAGAGACCTGTGCACGCACTGCTGTGTGTCGGCCTTCTACAGCCGCGACGTCAGGATGTTCTGACAGTCGAGTCAGGAGTCTTAGCCCCTTGTTGCCTCAGCGCCGCCCTCTGAAAGGCGACCTGTGACGCGTTCCCTCTCCAGCGTGGCTAAGATCGCGGCGACAACAAGTGCCCGCGATCCTGCGTCCGAATCTGCGGCTCCCGCCTCAGAATGCCTCCGACGTGTGTCAGTCCGGCAGCTGAACCTGCAGCCCTTGCCCTGGATGTCTCTGGTGCGTGTTGGAGCCAAGACGACTCTCCGCGGTAGCGAGCCATGGAGTGGCTCGCTGCTGGCTGGCTATCGACGCTGCATCAGCGTCAGATGGTCGAATCAGCAACCCACTGTGGACTGGAACGCTGGCGCCCCATCTGCTGCTGTGCGTAACTGGTGGTGTGACACGCCCAGCCATTCAGGAGAGCTGCCACACTTGAATGCTTTGTTAGTGAACCGGCACCTATTTATATGAAGCTGTGCACTACTGTTTTGCTAAATGCAACACTCCGTGTAACATACTCATAACCCTTAGGTTGGCCAGTGAGCCCTTCTGCCCGTGACTTTCGCCAAGCAAACCGCTATGTTTCCCGGAGGTTCTATGACCCTGTGGCCTCTATTTTACTTTGCAATTGCTGGTGAGCATAATAAGTGTAAACAGACCTGTGCCAGTCTTTAACATACGTGCTCAGAAATATTGCACCTAAACTGACTTTTCCTATCCCAAATGGTAATACCACTACATTATTCCTCCCTTCAGAAAGACCCAGTCCAACAGTCGACATGTAACTAACTCTTAACTTGTTTGGGTCGGCACCTATGACATATTTCCTTACTTTTAGAAAACTGAAATTTGGTCTAGTGCCCCTTAGACACATGACATGAAACAAAACGTAAAAATTCCTTACTGGACGACCACTGTTCGATCAACCCCTTACCTACTCGTTTCACACCCTCTGTATAGAATCCACTGGGACTTGGACTACCCTTGGTCGCCTCTTGGAATTGGCTGTTGGCCTGATCAGAACGAAAACAACACATAACAAAGTTAGGGCTGCGGAGACACATGGCACAGAGGTGCTCAAAATGATCGTTATGTGTTGTTGCCTTTCCCAACACTGAGCGACATGTTGCGCAAGCTGTTTGGCTGATATGCACCCCACTTGCTCTAAAATGAACTGATTTACGGATCTCAACAGACTTGGCTCCAGAGGTTGATTTAACAGGGTCAAATTCTGCCTTGGAAAAAACTCTAAAGTGGCTTCTGGCTAGTACAGCTGGAGCTGTGTAACATTCAACTGCGTGACCCCTGAAATTGACGCTGGCAGATGGAAGGTTGATCGTATTATGTTACACGCAGTTCCATTGATTAAAATTCCGCTCCCCTCGTGCTTTATACGTTTCGCTTCTGCAAATACTCCCCACTCAAAACAACTTGCTACTACTCCCAAATTCGCATAGGTGGAGAAGATCCAATGCATCCCGATCTGATGAAGGATCGATTTTGGCTCCATGATGTCCCTTCGAGAGTCCATTTCTTTCCTCCTGTAAAAATAACTGCACCATGCATGTATCTGGATTGGTGTTTATCACCCTGACTGTACATACCGTTACCTTCCCTTCCGTATTTCCTCCCTTGCCATCTTGGCATACCAGCTGCTTACTGCCGACATCAGTAAAACCTCCTCAGTTTTTTACTTCTACCAACTTCCTCAACGCTCCACTTTTCAGTGCCCTCAGGACAGTGATCACGGGCACCCTTCCTTCCTCTTCCAAACGACTGCTATCCCCAGCAGGCTATAATCTAAAATACATATACGAAAATACGAGGTGCATTCAAAGTCTAAGGCCTCCGATTTTTTTTTCTAATTAACTACTCACCCGAAATCAATGAAACTGGCGTTACTTCTCGACGTAGTCGTCCTGCAGACGTACACATTTTTCACAACGCTGACGCCATGATTCCATGGCAGCGGCGAAAGCTTCTTTAGGAGTCTGTTTTGACCACTGGAAATTCGCTGAGGCAATAGCAGCACGGCTGGTGAATGTGCGGCCACGGAGAGTGTCTTTCATTGTTGGAAAAAGCCAAAAGTCACTAGGAGCCAGGTCAGGTGAGTAGGGAGCATGAGGAATCACTTCAAAGTTGTTATCACGAAGAAACTGTTGCGTAACGTTAGCTCGACGTGCGGGTGCGTTGTCTTGGTGAAACAGCACACGTGCAGCCCTTCCCGGACGTTTTTGTTGCAGTGCAGGAAGGAATTTATTCTTCAAAACATTTTCGTAGGATGCACCTGTTACCGTAGTGCCCTTTGGAACGCAATGGGTAAGGATTACGCCCTCGCTGTCCCAGAACATGGACACCATCATTTTTTCAGCACTGGCGGTTACCCGAAATTTTTTTTGTGGCGGTGAATCTGTGTGCTTCCATTGAGCTGACTGGCGCTTTGTTTCTCGATTGGAAAATGGCATCCACATCTCATCAATTGTCACAATCGACGAAAAGAAAGTCCCATTCATGCTGTCGTTGCGCGTCAACATTGCTTGGCAACATGCCACACGAGCAGCCATGTGGTCGTCCGTCAGCATTCATGGCACCCACCTGGATGACACTTTTCGCATTTTCAGGTCGTCAGGCAGGATTGTGTGCGCAGAACCCACAGAAATGCCAACTCTGGAGGCGATCTGTTCAACAGTCATTCGGCGATCCCCCAAAACAATTCTCTCCACTTTCTCGATCATGTCGTCAGACCGGCTTGTGCGAGCCCGAGGTTGTTTCGGTTTGTTGTCACACGATGTTCTGCCTTCATTAAACTGTCGCACCCACGAACGCACTTTCGACACATCCATAACTCCATCACCACATGTCTCCTTCAACTGTCGATGAATTTCAATTGGTTTCACACCACGCAAATTCAGAAAACGAACGATTGCACGATGTTCAAGTAAGGAAAACGTCGCCATTTTAAGTATTCAAAACAGTTCTCGTTCTCACCGCTGGCGGTAAAATTCCATCTGCTGTACGGTGCTGCCATCTCTGGGACGTATTGGCAATGAACGCGGCCTCATTTTAAAACAATGCGCATGTTTCTATCTCTTTCCGGTCCAGAGAAAAAACATCGGAGGCCTTAGAGCTTGAATTCACCTCGTACAATGCCTGATCTACGCAAAATAAGTGACACATATCAGTAAAACAAAAAAAAAACTACAAATACTCTACTACTTCCTGGATCGTAAAGCATATGGTATTTCATTCCGTACTCTATCTTGCTGGTTTTCTCTGTGCTTAGCACCTCCCTGCACTCTCTCTTTCTTCCTCTTTCCTTCCTGTGATGTGCCTCTAATTACATCTGGGCAACCCTTAAATGGCTGTAACCGCCCAATGTGTACAACCATTGTTCTAGTTGGAAGCTGAAGCTTAACATTAATGGGGAATGTGGTTTCAACAACTTGGCATAGCCCTTGCAACCTCACAAGAAACTTCTTCGTTTTCCCTTTTTGCGTATAGGTGCATTGCCCCACTCTATACCACAGTAAGCTTCCTTTTTGCTTCACTGCATCTTCCTGCCTTTCCAAAGCCTTCGTATTCGCCTTTTGTACCCGTTTACAAACATTCCGAATAGTTCTTGAGAATTGACGTACAGATTCACCGGTCCTTCCTTTCTGTAGCCTCACCAGATCCAATGGTGATGGCATGTTTCGCCTGTACACTACCTCATACACAAACAAACCGGTACTGGGATGGACTTTTGCATTGTATGCACATACAATATGCTTCAAATACTCGTCCCACTGATGGTGATGAGAATCCACATAAAAACTCAGCATCCTCCCGATTGTTCTGTGTAACCGTTGTGTCTTTCCGTTCACCTGTGGATGCAGTGCACTCGTCGTCAACTTCTTTATGTTAAAACATTTACACAGTTCCTTCATTAACTCCAACATGAAGTTGGTCCCTTCGTTAGTAATTATTGTCTCCAGTACACCAAACTTCAAAATCCAGTTGTTTACCAAAGCTTGAGCGACCATTGCTGCCTGTTGATTTGGCATAGTCACCATCTCCACATTCCTCGAAATATTTTCTATTATTGTCAAAACGAATCTGTTCTCCAATGGTGTTTACTGAACGGTCCTAAGACATCAATCCCCAACATATAGAATGAACATGCTGCTTGTGGCAGTCGTTGTAGCTGTATCTGTTTTCGACACAAATCTGCTCTCTGTGCACGTGGTGTACTATTCTTGACATACTGATCCACATCTACTTTTCTACCTCTTCACCAATACCTCTCCACCACTTTCCAATTCGTCACTCTACACCCTCCATGACCAGATGACCTTTAAAACATAAACCCTGAATTTCGCTGGCACTTCTACCCTTGCTTCTAACTTCGTTTCCTGCACAGAAGACCGTCGTACATATTAAATTGTGGATGTATCCGATACAATTTACAATCATTGCCCGCGTCCAGTAATTCTTGCCATGCCGCTAGGTCATAACCTATGACTTCTACTTTAGCCACGTTGCTACTTAGTGCATCCACATTACCCTGCTTCTTCCAAGGTTTGTACACCAACTACTTTGTAGTCGAATTCACTAAGCTGCATGGCCCATCTAGCGAGTCTAGTGGACGGATCCTTCAACCCCAACAACCACTTCAATGCGGCATCATTTGTCACTACCTGAAATCTTCTCCCATATATATAACACTTAAAATATGTCATTCCATACAATATACTAAGCATCTCCCTCTCCATTGTTGAGTAATTCCTCTCTGTGGCATTGAACTGCCTAGGCGAATGGGCTACAGAATCTTCTTTCCCATCAATATCCTGACTGAGAACACACCCTAATGCTTGATTCGATGCATCCCATGCTAGTATAAACTCCTTTTCAAAATCTGGAAACAAAAGAACTGGACTTGATGTTAACACTTCTTTCAGTCTGTCAAACGCTTTCTGACACTCTTCTGCCCACTCAAATTTCACACCCTTCCGCAAAAATCGCGACAACGACTGTGCTAAATCTGCAAAACTCTTCACGAACTTTCGATAGAAATTGCAAATTACGATGAATGACTGCACTTCCTTAACGGCTTTTGGTTCCCGAAAATCCATTACAGCCTGTACCAACCTCGGATGTGTTCGCTCTCCGTCGTTACTGATAATATGACCCAAATATTTTACTTCTAAAGCAAAATGACACTTCTCCAGGCTCAACGTCAAACGAGCTGCTCTTAACCTCACTAAGACTTCCCTTAACGGCTGTCTATGTTGCTCCATACTACTTGAAAACACTATAATCTCATACAAAAAAACAAGACACTGCCACGGTTTCAAACCCCTCAAGACACTGTCTAGCAACCTCTGAAACGTTCCCGAAGCGTTTTTCAAACCGAATGGCATTCGGGTCTACTGGTAATGGCCTCCAGGAGTAAAGAACGAACTTTTTCGACGATCGTCTGGAGCCACCTCTAACTGATGGTAACCAATTGTCAGATCCATCGCAGAAAAGTACTGTCACTGTCCTAAGTGATCCAAAGTCTCCGATATGTTAGAAAAGCGTCCGTTACTGTCTTATTATTGAGGTATTGGTAGTCACAGCAGAACCTGCATTTCTTAGTTCCATCCATAGATTTTTTAGGCCGAATGACAATGTTCGCTCCCCAGCAACTATTACTGTGCTCTATAATACCGTCCCCAAGCTGCTGATCAATGAAATCCTCCACAGTCGGCTGCAAATACCTCGGTATTCTGTATGGTTTATGGTAAACAGGAGCTTCATTCCCTGTTGGTATCCTATGTTGAAATAATGGAGCTGCTGGCAATGGCCCTTGCGGAAGAAAAATCCTTAAATTCCTACATTAATTCTTCCATATGGTCTCTTTCTCCTCCTTTCAAATGCTTACACATTGCAGTTCTATCGGCAGTTAGTGGTTGACCACTATGCCTACCTCTCGAACACCAGTCTTCGTCATCTGGTACATGCAAATTCGCTACTAAATCTCCTTTTCTCAAATTCGCGCCTACAGCGCTAAAATTATCCACTTTCACGGGGACTACTCGCCTGTCGCTTCCCTCCTGTACAGATACAATACTTTCACACAGCAACCAAATGGACAAAGAACTTCAAAAAAATGGTTCAAATGCCTCTGTGCACTATGGGACTTAACATCTGTTGTCATCAGTCCCCTAGAACTTAGAACTACTTAAACCTAACTAACCTAAGGACATCACACACATCCATGCCCGAGGCAGGATTTGAACCTGCGACCGTAGTGCCTAGAACCGCTCGGTCAGTCCGGCCGGCTATATCATTTTATACCCACTGTAAACACTGTTTGTCTATCACGTACTCATGTTGGCACATTTATTTCCTCACATTGGATTGCCAGCTGAATGACCAAATACAAATCTTTTGGAGGCCCTTCACGCACTTTCCACGATACATGTGCCGGTACTCCTCTCAAAAATACATCAAGTGCCCTTTGCTCGGCCTCCTGGAACATAACACCATTCGCTTCATCGGTCTGACCCAACTCGTAAGTGTACGCATTAACTTCTTTATTCTGTCGGCAAATTTCTCTACTGTCTCCCCCTGTCTCTTCGTCATTGTACTCAACCTCTCCCTAAAGTACCGAGTGCTATTATGTTTCTTGTATCTTTGTAAAAGCCTCCTGCCTTCTGTAAGGCCTCAGAACACCTTACATATGGCTTTGCTTCACCCAGTAATCTAATCTTGACTATATGTAACAACATTGCATCCGACCAACCATTCGTGGCTTTGCTTCACCCGGTAATCTAATGTTGACTATATGTAACAACTTTTCATCCGACCAACAATTCATCAGAGCTGAAGTTTCCAAGTCCTCCACAAACGAACGTACATCCTCAGATGACTTGCCAGTAAATGCAATAATCAAACTTGCAGCAGCTGGATCAGTTTCCTGCTGTGGCATCCTATGCAACATCGACTGATCCGATGCTGTTTCTCGCTCTCCTCTAGATGTTAATTAGCTCCTCAACTGGGTATTGTCTGCTGTCAGCTGTGCTACCTTTTCCAACAAAATCTATACCGATTCTGGTTCTGACACACTTCATGTACCTGACTATGCCATTGTGTTGCTTTCGTTCCCAGTTAGTCCTGAAACGAAACAATTAAGAACAAAAATAACCCGACTCGCGACACCTCAGTATCATCATACTCAGTAACACCACCCTCAAACCAATACGTTAGTAATGAAATGCCACTAAAAACATCTTACTGTCCCAAACACACTAACACTCATTCTGAGAAAAAATACTATGTGCACGCAAAACATCTACAATGGCCTGCCATGAGCCATACTCAAAAACACAAAAAGAAAGAAAACGTCCAACACTAAAAAGAAAAATTGGTCAACACTCACCATATTTTGTGACTGTAATTCAGGCGATGGGCTCGAACATCATACTGTACAGATGACGCGCGCTATTCTCACATCAAATGTTGAGGGAACTTCTGACACCGAATGTAACAGCAACACTAAATGTAGTGGGAAGAGGTAGAAGGCACCATTTTAAGACTCGTTCGAGCTTTCCAAGTGATTTATTGTTTCAAACTGTTCCTCTCGGTCTGTGTCACCGGGTCCCGCAATGCTGAGGACACCACTTTGCTCACTGTGAAAAGGCTCCGCGCACAGTGGCTCCCTCAGCGACGTGTCAGCCTTGTACAGCCACGACGCCGACAGTCGACTCAGCGCTGCCCACTGCAATGCGACCTGTAGCATATTCCGTCGCCAACGTGGCTAAGATCATGTCGACAACAAGCGCCCGACATCCGAATCTGTGGTCCTCACTTTGGAATGCCTCCGGTGTGTGTCGATCCGGCAGCTGAATCTGCGGCCCTCGCCCTGGGTAGCTCTGGTGCGTGTTGACAGTCAAGACGACTGCTCGCGGTAGCGAGCCGTGAAGTGGCCCGCCGCTAGCTGGCTATGGACCCTGCGTCGGCCTCAGAGGCTCGAACCAGCGACCCGCCATGGACTGGAACGCTGGCGCCCCATCTGCTGCTGCACGTATCTGGTAGTGTGACACGTCCCGCCATCCAGGAAAGCTGCCAATCTTCAGTGCTTCGTTAGTGAACCGGCAGCTATTTATATGAGGCTGTGTGCCTGTGTTTTGCTAAACGCACTGCTCTGCGTCACATACTCGTAACACTTAGGTTGGCCAGTGGGCCCCTTGCGCCTGTTACTTGCGCCATGCGAACCGCTGCATGTACTTTTCCTGGCGGTTACATGCCCCTGTGGCCTCTATTTTGCTTCACAACAGCTTGTGAGCGTAACTCACTGTAAACAGGCTAACGCCTGGCTGTAACTTGGCCGCTCAGAAATATTGCACCCAAACTGATTTTTGCTATCCCAAACGGTAGTTCTGCTACAATATTACCTGTCTTACCCTATAACTTCTCCATCTTTTTCTCAGGATTTCGAACATCTTGGACCATTTTACGTTGTCGAACGATTATTTCTGGTCGACAAATCATACGAAAGTGTCTTGATTTTTCTTCAGTCTTGGTTTCATTATCAACTGCAATGTCAGAGCTGATGAAAAGGTAAACGCACCATAATTCCGGTTTATATAACCAGTAGAACACAAATCGTCGATCCTCTTAAATGATAATCAGGACATTTAGCGTCCCAATTCAGTCATTTTGGGACACCAGGACAAAAAATGAAAATGGATGTTCCCTATGAATTGGGACGTATGGAAACTCTATTAAAATATAATGTGAATAGGAAGCGTCCCAACACGCTTCCCTGCGGCACATACGACATTAGTTCCACATCTGTGTATGACTCTTCCTCCAAGATAACATGCTTCATCCTCCCTACAACAAAATCTTGGTGCCGCCGACGATCGTGCCTTTGATAATAAGAGAAGACGGGATAATAAATGAAATCCTTCACGGAAGTCGAGAAATACTGCATCTTCCTAACTCTCTTGATTCAAAAGGGAGGTAGCTCAGTGAAAAACTAAAACACTTTACAGTGCAATTCTTGTGCAACGTAAACAAAAGTCAGAAGGAAAGGCAGTTGACTGAAAAAAGACTGAAGGATCACCACGTCCAAGTGGCCCACTGTGACGTAACACTGCGAGACTCGCCTCTATTTCCGTAAATCTGAGATCGGTTGAGACCACTTGATTTCTACTAACCGATTGCTTCAAGTTAGAACCACAGGAGATAGGTAAAATAATGTGAACGGTGGTAGTAATGGGACGGTTATGTTTGATGGTCAACAACGCAGGTGAGGCACGTGTCCCCCTGCGCTGTGCGAGTTCAGTATGAACTAGGCATCAGTGCACGGTATTTGCGAGTAGTGCACACTTCGCATTTACAATGAAAGACATAACAGAGTTCCAAAGGGGGCCGATTGTGGTGGCCAGATTAGCTGGAGCATCAGTAACCAGGACAGCCAACTTATTGAATGTTTCAAGAGCAACTGTACCAAAAATCATGACAGCCTACACAATACATGGAAAGACATCATAGTCTAAACGTAATAGTGAGCTCAAATCAAAAGTAAATGAAAGAGATCGTCGCACGCTAACACGAATAGTGGCAAAACTACACTGAACTACGGCGGCTAGAGTGACTGCAGAGCTCAATAGCCATCTTCGAGACCCCGTATCTGTCGGCACTGTCGGCTGAGAACTCCGTAAAGCGAATATTCGTGGATGAGCTGGTACGTCCAAACTATTAGTGACAACAACTAGTGCAACGAACCACAAAACATGGTGTCAGGAGCATAAATCCTGAACAGCTGACCAGTGGAAACACGTCATATGGTGGGACGAGTCAACGTTTTCGTTATTTCCAACATCGGGCGGAATTTACGTCTGGAGAAAGCCAAAAGAAGCCCACAATCCTGATTGCTTGATCCAAAGGTTAAGCATGGAGGTAGATGGAAGAGTGATGGTGTGGGCAGCCATATCATAGTATTCTGCTGGTCCCATCACTACTCTCAAAGGCCGTGTTGCAGCCAACGATTGTGCAAATATTTTAGGTGATCGGTTGCACCCCATGATGCAAATGTTGTTCCCCAAAATTGATGCCATATATCAGGACGATAATGCACCCATCTACACAGTCAGGTATGTCATGGTATGAGGAGCATGCAGCTGAACTGCAGCGTCTTCTCTGGTCAGCACAGTCTTTGGACTTGAACATTATCGAACCGTTGAATATCCCCCGCCCTTGTCGGTACATGAGTCACAAGAGGTTCTGATCGAAGAGTGGCACAGTATTCTCTTGGAGGCTATACAGTCATTATATGCCATTATTTCAAAAAGAATCGCAAATGGGGGTCCAACCCCTTATTAATAAAGCAGTCTCAAGGAAGTACAGGTGTTCACATCATTCTCTCTACCTACTGTACTTCGTAAAGTATTAACTATAACTTCACTTAACGTGAAAGACAATTTCGGCTGCTAGATAACATTTTCTTCTTTTTCTTGTACCTCTGTCCCATATCGTCGCAGGGTCAGCGTAGATGTGAACGGATATGGCGTGGTTAGTTTAAGGGCTGGCTGGATTCTCTTCTTCTCCCCACTCTGTTAGACGCATTGTGTGTGCCGCAACTGCCAGCGTGTAGTGTTATTCATCGGAAAGTGGGGGAGAGTTTTATAAATGTTTGCAAATCGTCTACCTGACACGGGATTTGGGTACCACGCAAGCATTCGCCTACTGGTATGTAGGAAACCGCCTAAAAACCCCATCCATGCTGGCTGGCACACCGAACCTCGTCGTTAATCAGCTGGGCGAATTGGATCTGGTCCCGGCATACCTCCCCCATCTTGCAAGTGGGGCTTCAATAGTCACGGCTACTCGGGCAGGTTGCCGCTACATAGCATTGCTTAAATTATCCATATCGGTCATTTTCTGTGTCTGTATTTTATCAGATTTTTATTGTGATTCAAGAATTCATATTTGGTTTCTCTTAGAAAGCATCCCTAGCTTTAGTAAATGTGTTGGAAGTGAGATACACCGCTTATTCACAGTGGCATAATAGGTTTTGTGGTTAGCAGCTACCAAGAACAAATTGTGCCAAGTCTGATATTGGAGGGCTGTTCATCTTTATTCTGACGCGCTTTATGGAACAGACTTTTAAAGCTTTGGAGGTATTTCAGTTGAAGCACGAGGTGAAAATATTTCAAATCTGGTAACATGTTTCACTTAAATTGTGATGGATTAATTACTATTAATAGTTAAAATATCGATAAATATGCACCGATAATCAGCGTAGCAAGATGCATAGACAAAATACATAATAAGTTTCAGAATTGTTTTATCAAACGGATTCATTTGATATAAATGACAACACCATTCTACTTGATTTTTATTTTCGCATTCTGTTAGTTGTATTTATTTCTGCATCTTTTTAGTAACCCTCCTTTCGACTCAGTTCAGAAAACATATTACAAACGACATTTTCACGCAAACAGAGCCGAAAACTTTTCAGGGGCTCCGAATGTCTTCGACAAGCATTGAATTATCAATGTATCTGCGCGTCAGAATCGTAATCCGGACTCGTAATCCGGACTTCGGGCTTGTTTGTTGTCAGTGGAATGGCGCCTCAGCTACCAGAGTAAAAGAAGCAATCTCTGCTGAAGATGGAGAATTGTGGTGAAACGCTTGGCGCGATGTTGGCACGTGTAAGCAAGCAGATGCTTTGACAGCTATAGATGTGCGTTATTTTCAAGATGGCAATGTATTGTTTATTCCTATCGTGATGGTTGCAGCGTTGATGCAGCGAAATACACTCCTGGAAATTGAAATAAGAACACCGTGAATTCATTGTCCCAGGAAGGGGAAACTTTATTGACACATTCCTGGGGTCAGATACATCACATGATCACACTGACAGAACCACAGGCACATAGACACATGCAACAGAGCATGCACAATGTCGGCACTAGTACAGTGTATATCCACTTTTCGCAGCAATGCATGCTGCTATTCTCCCATGGAGACGATCGTAGAGATGCTGGATGTAGTCCTGTGGAACGGCTTGCCATGCCATTTCCACCTGGCGCCTCAGTTGGACCAGCGTTCGTGCTGGACGTGCAGACCGCGTGAGACGACGCTTCATCCAGTCCCAAACATGCTCAATGGGGGACAGATCCGGAGATCTTGCTGGCCAGGGTAGTTGACTTACACCTTCTAGAGCACGTTGGGTGGCACGGGATACATGCGGACGTGCATTGTCCTGTTGGAACAGCAAGTTCCCTTGCCGGTCTAGGAATGGTAGAACGATGGGTTCGATGACGGTTTGGATGTACCGTGCACTATTCAGTATCCCCTCGACGATCACCAGTGGTGTACGGCCAGTGTAGGAGATCGCTCCCCACACCATGATGCCGGGTGTTGGCCCTGTGTGCCTCGGTCGTATGCAGTCCTGATTGTGGCGCTCACCTGCACGGCGCCAAACACGCATACGACCATCATTGGCACCAAGGCAGAAGCGACTCTCATCGCTGAAGACGACACGTCTCCATTCGTCCCTCCATTCACGCCTGTCGCGACACCACTGGAGGCGGGCTGAACGATGTTGGGGCGTGAGCGGAAGACGGCCTAACGGTGTGCGGGACCGTAGCCCAGCTTCATGGAGACGGTTGCGAATGGTCCTCGCCGATACCCCAGGAGCAACAGTGTCCCTAATTTGCTGGGAAGTGGCGGTGCGGTCCCCTACGGCACTGCGTAGGATCCTACGGTCTTGGCGTGCATCCGTGCGTCGCTGCGGTCCGGTCCCAGGTCGACGGGCACGTGCACCTTCCGCCGACCACTGGCGACAACATCGATGTACTGTGGAGACCTCACGCCCCACGTGTTGAGCAATTCGGCGGTACGTCCACCCGGCCTCCCGCATGCCCACTATACGCCCTCGCTCAAAGTCCGTCAACTGCACATACGGTTCACGTCCACGCTGTCGCGGCATGCTACCAGTGTTAAAGACTGCGATGGAGCTCCGTATGCCACGGCAAACTGGCTGACACTGACGGCAGCGATGCACAAATGCTGCGCAGCTAGCGCCATTCGACGGCCAACACCGCGGTTCCTGGTGTGTCCGCTGTGCCGTGCGAGTGATCATTGCTTGTACAGCCCTCTCGCAGTGTCCGGAGCAAGTATTGTGGGTCTGACACACCGGTGTCAATGTGTTCTTTTTTCCATTTCCAGGAGTGTATTTCACTGGACCTCGCTCCTGCCATTGTTTTTGTACTGAACAACAATAAACAAAAAATACTGAAAGTCATTGATTGTTTTTTCCTGTAGGTGGCGTCAAAGAGTTCCATGAATGTTAAGATGACCACAGGCAGCCAGACTTGTCGCAAGAGCCATCGGCTGGTCTGTCCAGACACGTTCGCCTGCATGTGGGAGATTTTGTAGTGGCCGGCTCTCCGGTCTGGATGTTTCGGTTTGCCAGCCGACATTACCTCCTGGTCCTGGCAGCTACCGGCCAGCCCACGCTACGTCATTGCGGTCAGGTAGGTTCCACCAAGCAGTCACCGTTACCCAGACTCAGTCAGACGCGTTGGCTAGTGTGACAGCGAACTAGTCGGCGCGCCGTCCTGGCTGTGAACATGTGGCTTTGACAAATGTCCAATGCCAGCTCTACAAGCGGTGATCGTTGCTTACATGCCCAACGCAGAAACGATATGAAACTGGTGTAAGCCTTATGTCACCTTAACCCGGTACATTCCTAATTACAGTAACTGAAAATGCTTTGTCCTCTCAAGCTTGTGTTGAATGCAAATGACAGTAATTTTCATTAATAATTTGTGAAGAAAGTTAATTAAATTCCCTACCACACACTTATATAGTGTTTCGTGTAGGGGCACATGCGTTACGGCGGAAGCAAAATTCACTTGTGTGGAAGAAATCGGTCATGTTTGCAATTTCTAAGGGTCGCCTGTCCCTTGCTGTTGTAGAACAAAAAAAGGGTGAATGCAATTGAGTACTTTTAGTATCAGTTTATTTTTCTACTAATTTTATCACAATGAGTTGAATGGCAGTTAGTTGACTGAACAGAAAGTGAATGTACTAGGATCGTTCAATAACTAATGACCCACATTCTTTTAAAGAAATCGATTAATATTCACATTTTATGTATGTTACGCGCGCTGGCAGATGGCAGAGCCGTAGTGAAGCGTCAAAATGGCGTCTACACACGGTTAACGTTACAAGCAGCGTGCTGTTTTTGAATTCTCCCGTGCAGAAAAATAAACCGTGGTGGACACACATAAATGTTTGTGTGCAGCGTATGTTGATGCTGCAGTTGATAGGAGTACAGTTGGGCGAATGGGAATTGACATTTACAGCCTCAGGGAATGCAGAAACAGAGCTCCATGGTCAGCCACGCTCGGGACGTCCTGTCACAGCCACTGCTCCGGACATGCTGAATCGTGCGGCTGCCATCATTCGTGACGACCGGCGCATCACAACTCGACGATTGGCTCTACAACTGTCGGTCAGCATTGGAACTGCGTCTGCAATGATCAAGACACTCGTATATTCAAAGAGCTGCTCACCGTGGTTCCACGAATGCTCACAGCGAACCATAAGATTCAAAGAAAGACCATTTCATCTGAATTGTTGGAGCGTTTCGAGACCGACATAGAGGCCTTTATGTCACGAACCGATACAGGAGACGAAAGCTGGGTGAACCACTTTGCGCCGGAAACATAAAGGCAGTTCGTGGAGCGGCATAGTCCTCATTCACCACAAAAGAAAAAATTCAAGACAACGCCCTCTTCGGGAAAAGTAATGGTGACAGTCTTCTGGGACTGTGATGGCGTCATTCTAGTAGATATGTTACCAACAGTGTCAACCATCAATACAGAAGCTTAAGTGAAGACTCTGAATAAATTCAAGAACCATTTCCGACGTGTTCGATCGGACAAGAATCCAGCAGAAATCTTGCTCGAACACGATTATATACGCCGACACGCAAGTCTGAGAACCCGGGAATACATCGCCCAATTTGGTTGGACATCACTGTCTCATCCACCCTACAGTCCAGACCTGGCACCCTCGGATTTCCATCTCCTTTGGGCCGCTTAAAGATTCTCTACGGGGAACACACTTTGAAGATGAGGAGAGTGTCAGTCATGCAGTGAAAACATGGCTACGCCAACAGGACCATAACTTTTACCAGCAAAGAATACGTGCTCTCCCACACCGTTGGCGTACGGCCTTAGAACGTGATGGAAACTACGTAGGAAAGCAGGACATGGACAAGACATGTTGATGTATATTGTCACCAAATTCTGACCCTTAACAATAAATATGTTCTGAGAAAAAAAAAGTGGGGCATTAGTTATTGAGCGACCTCGTATATTCACGTATTTATTGTGGCGACAGTTGCGTTTTTAAAGCTCAAAGCAAGAAAAAATCATTTCAGTATAGGTCTAAGAAATTCGATTCCACGGTGGAATGCACTTTGATGTGCAAAAAGGCACAATAGGATGATTGCTAGCGTGGAACGTACTTAGGACAGACTGTTCTGCTAACAAGTGATGAGTATCTCTGGCTAAATGGAAGGCTGCTACAGAACCGCAGTCGGATTTCCAAATCTGCGCAATTAACATACGCCTGTTGAAGCGGATCTGAGATCCATATGAGTAAAATCACTGAAAGAGCGACACAAGTGGCGGAATTGACTTCGCAAATAGTGAGCCGCTTAGAGCAAAGGCAGCGCTAGCACTAAGAAGCGAAGCTTACTCCAAAGATTCGGCAAAACCTGCGTCAGGCTTCGACCGGGAGCCTCTGTCTTTCAAAGTAATCTCACGGCAACGCATCCTCACAACGTCTCCCTCTCATACTGGCGTTCCTCTCCACCACCAGAAACTAACGGCTTGGAGGGGAGCATTCACAACTTTCGCCACAGTGAGGACAAAAGCGTTCTTTGAATACGCTAAAACGGATGGGAAGCCGGCCAGAACTTCTCCGCTATACCCATTAACGAGCAAGACATTGGTACGTTGTAAGTACATGCTGCATCACCACCGACTGCTTCTGACATTCGCACCACAGCGCCGATGCTGATGATCTTTCTGAGTGGACGACATTGGCCAGGCAGTAAGGTTCTGGAATTTTCCCATAGTGAAAACGGCAAAACTTCCGTGTCGAGTGTTTACAGACAGCCGACAGGATGTGCAGATGCATCACGCCAGCAATACTCAGGAGACCTGCAGTCGTTCTGTTGTAACATCTAAGGCTCATGCTGTCGTGGAGACAACGGAAATTGGCCAGTATGTGACCTAACGGTTCTGCGAATCAGAATCCCAACAAGGGACCTTGACCCGTCCCGTATTGAAAGCGCTGAGAGCAGCCAGATCTCTCGCCACATCTTCTCAACCCTGCTTCATCGAAGAGAAATTCACCGGTCTCATTCCAGACGCCACTGGCCACCAGTTTCACTCCAGTACGGTTAAGAACTTTAAGCTGACAATTTTACTTGTTATCGCAAAGCGATATGATCTTGTAGTGTTACATTTGTATTATACAAAACACAGCAGTAGGGTTTTTCACTACCGACCTCAGTCAGTTAAAGAGAATCTGTCACACCAGTTGTCAAAAATAGTGTCACTGACATGCAATGGCCTGGGGTGCATAGCCACTACAGTGGGTGGTGGAACTGGATTGTTAGAGTCAGAAGCCGATAGTTCAACACCGTGGGCGAGGTTGGGGGGGGGGGGGGGGGGCAGGTGGTGGTCTGGTTGCAGTCAAATGTGTGACAGAAACATCACTGACTAGTGGTGAATTCTATCAGTGACCATGCTATAACATTCTCAATGATGCTTAGCAGTGGCAATGTCTTGCAGGCGTGTGATGTAGACACCATGTGTGGAAACGCCTGTAGATTGATTGTGTGGCGGCTGGGACTGAACGTACATTAACTATACTCAGCTTTACAGATCAGGGCAGGATGTGAAGAGGAAGACATCTCTCAGCTGTACTGCCTAGCCTCGCCGGACAGGCGGCAGCGAGAGACAGCAACAAAATGAGTGGCTGAATGGCTGCCTGAGCCCTGCCTCGAACAGGTTGGCATTGACTGGAAGCAAGCCTGGATATGGCCGCTGTCTGGAAGGCACCATGTCCACAACATCGGATTCAGTTCCAGTAGCAGGTCTGCAAACTGAGAAGGGCGTATCTCGTGGTGGCAGCCTGCAGATTTACGTAGATTTTTAGACTGGCGTATTCCTCTCCTCGAGGCTGGCGGGTACTTAAAGTGGCTCAGTGCACACTTGTTTTGCTAAGGCAACAGTGCCCATGGCTGGGACTTACATAATATCACATTTTGTTATCATCACCACAGTTTCCTGATCTCGAAGATAGGATGAATTTGATACGAGTATGTCCTCTGACTGAACATCATTAGTTGCTTGCCTTAAAGGAAAATTCTGCTGCCTCATTATCGTCTTCCTCTCAGTTGCCCGGTAGTGTTCCTCCTGATCGGATGGATTAAAACGTTATGTCATTTTACGATGTAATATTTGACTTAAATTAGAATTTTAATATTTTTCGTTTTAACTATGACCCATGTAAAACTTTCGAACTTTTATAGATTTAAAAAATGACAGTGTTTCGAATAAATATAGTTGATAGGATAAGAGTAGTTGACGGAATAAAGAGAAAACATCTCAAAAATGAACCGAACGACGTGAAATAAAAATCACAAATTTATGATAAATCCTTGTATGTACATTTGCACTAGAGTAAAAATGTTTTTTGTGTTAAGAATGCATGCTTCAGCTTGCGTGACCGGGCAGAGATCAGGGTCTGTCAGTAGGGCAACTTAACTTGTAGCTTTAACTTTCAGTTACAGTAAGCACGTTAGGCCGTAGTAACTATAGTTACATCACAGTTCAAGGCAGCGATGATAAATATGTATGGCGTTTCGGAAAACATTTTAGCTTAGAAAGTCAGCTTGTATGACAGTACAGGTAATGGACTACCACAGAGGTGACAGTTATTATAAATGACACTACTATATAAAATTGTCCAGTTAATAAGTATTTTAAAACAAATAAAATGGTATTTTTAATATGATAATATCCAAACGGACTCGCTTATTCGTATTTAATATGTTTGCTTGGTGTGATGCCCTTGTACCTATGATAGATAAAAGTCCGTTTGATGCTGACAATAGTTTCAGCGCAAAATCGATATACAGTGTCAGAAGCTGGTTAAAAAACCTTTGTAACGATATCTCAGTATTCCCTCCACGATTAACACAGACACGTAGGTACAACGTCAAGCAGCCAAGATCACTATTGCACAGCAATTATTGTGATGATTGGTTTCAACAAACTATGTCCCCGTCATCAAATCTTCAAGCACACTAGGATCAGATGTAAAGGTGTGTAACCCGATTTCAAAATAAATATGGACTATACCATGGAATATAACATACCTTCAACAGTACATTTCACTGAATCTTGACTAAATGTATCGTATATCGTATCATACCATAGAACGACATTTCATGAACATTAACATGAACGTATCAGCAAGTGAAGCATAAAATAACCTACATAAAGCAACGTACGTACTGCACTGCTTATACAAGTTCATATTCGTAAATTAGCATAAATGAAGACTGAAATTCTCAAGTAAACAATATAGTCGTTACAACCAGCCACTAGGTAGCACTGTGATAGTAATTACAAACAAAAGTACGTCGTGTCATGTAAAGTATACTGACAAAACGACGAGCCAATAATGTTGCACTGCCGATGTAACAATAAATAAATAATCCAAATCAGAGTACATTACACTTATTCTGTTATAATTGCTATAAATTAATATTATATAAAATTTAAAACCGCCTTCAGCTTATCGTTTAGTTAACAAATAGTGAATCCAGTCATAGGGCTTGTCCGTATTATAAAAACCAATACAATAAAAATGTACATGTCATAAAATGCAGGCTGCATAAAGCCTCGACAACCACACACTGCTCTTCAGTACCTCGGTGTCGTTAAGCTAATATAAAGGGACTACGAAGGGAACAGCAAGTGTTCCTCTCGTAACTATCACAAACAAGTCATTACAAGTACAGAAACCATACAATTAAATCACTTAGTTGGTTTTATACAGTCGCAATATGTACGCTATCAACATGTAGCTCGATATTTAGATACTAGCATAGTGTTCGGGATACAGGTGTTATACTAAAACTGAGAGGGACAAACGAAACGAATACCGTAATCCCAAAACTTATCATGTCGTAATGTTTAATATTTCTATAAACTTTCTAATTTAATAAATACCGAACATAAACCAACCAGAAATGTCAAAATCCAATAGCATGTCGCCCACTGTGTACGTGATATGTGACGTAAGTGCATAAAATAATGATCGATGCAAAGTGTGACGATGACTACCGTGAAACCAAGAGAAAAGTCAATGTCTTTCCAGTGTGGGCTCTCCACAATTCGAATGTATGAGAGAAAGGGAATCAACATCGAAGAAACAAGGAGACCTCAACTTTCATGAAATTGTAGACTCACAACATCTTGACAAGAGAAATTTCGTAAAAACAAATCACAAAAATCATCAAAAAAGTGAAAAATTAAATGCAGGAATTACATTTGTCTTCCGGAAGTGGCTTCCAATTTTGTCCGATAACTTGCCTCTATAACCCGTGGTAATGTAATTTAATTTAGGTTTTTGGTTTTTGCCTTGACCTGAAGGTCAATTTATATTTTAGTTTTACATAAAGATGTTCGACTAAACACTGAGAATAGCCATTAGCTACAGCAATATGTTTTAATGTTGCCAATTCTTGTTATCACTTTTGTCATCCAATGGGAACCTTAGCATTCTGTGTAACATCGTGTTAAAGGAAGCTGTCTTATAGCAAAATGGATGACATAAAGAAGCGTTAATAACCTTCAAGGAATATATTTTGTCTTTCACTATTCTGACAAAAAAAGTTATTTTCTAAGTTGCTGATAAAGATGTCTGCCACGGTTTCAGCCAGGCTGCTGCCCGTGGTCAGTCTCTTATTTTGGTGGTACCGTTTATTATTAAATTGGAAATAATTGTAAGATTGTAATAATTTAACCAGTTCAGTCTGGTCAACAATTTCTCCGTGGCTTAAATTGTTCTTTATTATATTTGAAAAATCTCCCCAATTAGTACGTTCGTACAGAGGTACGTTATATCAAAGGATGCTAACACCGAGTCATTAGGTGTCTTAAAGTCCTTACAAAAATGTATAAATTCCTTATTGTTCTTTACGTTCCTGGGTTTCTCAAAACCGAGCACCTCCTTCAATTTCTTATTTAGCAACTCATTTAGTTCCTCCCACAAACCATGGACCTTGCCGTTGGTGGGGAGCCTTGCGTGCCTCAACGATACAGACAGCCGTACGTGCAACCACAATGGAAGGGTTTCTGTTGAGAGGCCAGGCAAACGTGTGGTCCCTGAAGAGGGGCGGCAGCCTTTTCTGTAGTTGCAGGGGCAACAGTCTGGATGATTGACTGAGCTGGCCTTGTAACACTAACCAAAACGGCCTTGCTGTGCTAGTTCTGCGAACGGCTGAAAGCAAGGGGAAACTACAGCCATAATTTTTCCGGAGGGCATGCAGCTTTACTGTATGGATAAAAGATGATGGCGTCCTCTTGGGTAAAATATTACGGAGGTAAAATAGTTCCCCATTCGGATCACAGGGCGGGGACTACTCCAGAGGACGACGTTATCAGTAGAAAGAAAACTGGCGTTCTACGGATCGGAGCGTGGGATGTCAGATCCCTTAATCGGGCAGGTAGGTTAGAAAATTTAAAAAGGGAAATGGATAGGTTAAAGTTAGATATAGTGGGTATTAGTGAAGTTCGGAGGTAGGAGGAACAAGCCTTTTGGTCAGGTGAATACAGGGTTATAAATACAAAATCAAATAGGGGTAATGCAGGAGTAGTTTTAATAATGAATAGAAAAATAGGAGTGCGGGTAAGCTACTACAAACAGCATAGTGAACACATTTTTGTGGCCAAGATAGACACGAAGACCACGCCTGCTACTGTAGTACAAGTTTAGATGCCAACTAGCTCTGCAGATGATGAAGAAATTGATGAAATGTATGATGAGACAAAGGAAATTATTCACGTAGTGAAGGGAGATGAAAATTTAATAGTCATGAGTGACTGGAATTCGACAGTAGGCAAAGGAAGAGAAGGAAACGTAGTAGGTGAATATGGATTGGGACTAAGAAATGCAAGAGGAAGCCGCCTGCTAGAATTTTGCACAGAGCATAACTTAATCATAGCTAACAATTGGTTCTATAATCATGAAAGGAGGTTGTATACATGGAAGAAGCTTGGAGATACTAAAAGGTTTCAGACAGATTATATAATAATAAGACAGAGATTTATGAACCAGATTTTAAATTGTAAGACATTTCCAGTGCTAGATGTGGACTCTGACCACAATCAATTGGTTATGAAATTTAGATTGAAACTGAAGAAACTGCAAAAAGGTGGGAATTTAAGGAGATTGGACCTGGATAAACTCAAAGAACCAGAGGTTGTACAGAGTTTCAGGGAGAGCATAAGGGAACAATTGACAGGAATGGGGAAAGAAATCCAGTAGAAGAAGAATGGGTAGCTTTGAGGAATGAAATAGTGAAGGCAGCAGAGGATCAAGTAGATAAAAAGACGAGGGCTAGTAGAAATCCTTGGGTAACAGAAGATAAATTGAATTTATTTGATGAAAGGAGAAAATACAAAAATGCAGTAAATGAAGCAGGTAAAAAGGAATGCAAATGTCTCAATAATGAGATCGACAGAAAGTGCAAAATGGCTAAGCAGGGATGGCTAGATGACAAATGTAAGGATGTACAGGCTTATCTCACGAGGGATAAGATAGATACTGCCTAAGGGAAAATTAAAGTGACCTTTTGAGAAAAGGGAACCACTTGCATGAATATCAAGAGCTCAGATGGAAACCCAGTTCTAAGCAAAGAAGGGAAAGCAGAAAGGTGGAAGGAGTATATAGAGGGTCTATACAAGGACGATGTACTTGAGGACAATATTATGGAAATGGAGAGTATGTAGATGAAGATGAAATGGGAGATATGATACTGCGTGAAGAGTTTGACAGAGCACTGAAGGACCTGAATCGAAACAAGGCCCCCGGAGTAGACAATATTCCATTAGAACTACTGACGGCCTTGGGAGAGCCAGTCCTGACAAAACACTACCATCTGGTGAGCAAGATGTATGACAAAGGTGAAATACCCTCAGACTTCAAGAAGAATGTAATAATTGCAATCCCAAAGAAAGCAGGTGTTGACAGATGGGAAAATCACCGAACTCTCAGTTTAATAAGTCCCAGCTGCAAAATACTTAGGTGAATTGTTTACAGACTAATGGAAAAACTGGTAGAAGCCGACCTCGGGGAAGATCAGTTTGGATTCCGTAGAAATATTAGAATACGTGAGGGAATACTGACCCTACGACTTATCTTAGAAGAAGGATTAAGGAAAGGCAAACCTACGTTTCTAGCATTTGTAGACTTAGACAAAGCTTTTGACAAAGTTAAATGGAATACTATCTTTCAAATTCTGAAAGTGGCAGGGGTAAAATACAGGAAGCGAAAGGCTATTTACAATTTGTATAGAAACCAGAAGGCATTATCAGCGTCGAGGGACATGGAAGGGAAGCAGTGGTTGGGAAGGGAGTGAGACAGGGTTGTAGCCTCTCCCCGATGCTATTCAATCTGTATATTGAGCAAGCTGTAAAGGAAACGAAAGAAAAGTTCGGAGTAGGTATTAAAATCCATGGAGAAGAAATAAAAACTTTGAGGTTCGCCGATGTAAGTCAGACAGAGAGACAGCAAAGGACTTGGAAGAGCAGATGAACGGAATGGACAGTGTCTTGAAAGGAGGGTATAAGACGAACATCAACAAAAGCAAAACTAGATTAATGGAGTGTAGTCGGATTAAGCCGGGCGATGCTGAGGGAATTAGATTAGGAAATGAGACACTTAAAGTAGTAAAGGAGTTTTGCTATTTGGGGAGCAAAATAACTGATGATGGTCGAAGTAGAGAGGATATAAAATGTAGACTGGCAATGGCAAGGAATATGTGGATATATGCTTTACAGATCTCATGATGGCGACGTAGTTTGCAAAAACCGGTCATCACAATAAACATTGTAGAGTAGCGATCTTGGCTGTTTGAAGCTGTACTTTCTGCATTAATCTAGGTCGTCTCCTAACTACACAATGTTAAACATGTATAAACTGTACGATTAGTATGTGTATAGAAAAAGAGATGCTGACTTGAGAAGTAATACATATGATCGTTTATCATTTGGTGCCTACCTTGTCTTAGTCTGATTTTCAAATATTTTTCAGCAAATAATTCGGAGTAATTGTTTTACGTCGGTGGTTTAATACGATGATGCAATTCACCGACTACAATTGTCACAGCTTTAAGTGTATATTGCATTATCAATGTTAGGAACCGTCTTGACTCAGAATTTCCGTTTTGATGTGCGATACCTTTTTAGAGCATAATTTTATTACGAGCTCACTACCAGTACAAAATTAACTACAAACTACCTCTTCACGATCACGCGTCATCGTGTTAAATATGGGCGAACAAGACAGGCTTCGCCGATTTTGATTGCTCCCTTAGAAATTATAATCGTCCATCCTCGCTTTTACCTATTGTATTCTATACAACGAATAGCTAAAAAAATTTCATGCAGAGGAAGAGCGATTATAAGCCACTGGGTTTCGAATTCTGCCGTGGCTCTGCCTTTCTGTTGCATTGATGACATTCTTACTGCAGTCCATCGGTTGGCCCAAGAATGTGGTTGCTGCCCAGCATTGTAGCGGCACTTGCTTGTTTTATCAGCAAGCAGCCTCTGGTGTAAAGGCGTCTTTTTGATTTTGGCCTGACTCGCTTCGCCGACCTCTTTGTTAGCTGTGCAGTGTAATTACTTTACTCAGCCAAACTACGATAATAGTGGGGTTACAGTGTGATATGAGAAGCACCTATTATAAGTTTACCCATTACTGGTTATATCCATATTCTATAATCATTAGTCGATTTTATATAGCAGCATACAACCGCATAGAATTTCGAAGTTTAAATGTCTCAAATATCTTTGTGCTTGTAATATTAATTCTTCGGACCACAGCAGCAACGACTAGTTAATAAAAGTGGTTCCTGGTACTTTCACGTTTACAGTGAAAGACAAAGGACTTGATGGGGATAACACCTCTTATATTTTAATATAAAATATTCCAACAACTAGGCATACCAAGGGTGGGATACACATTTGAAAAGTTTTGTATTTATATTATTTATATAGTTGTGTGATACTCTGTCCATTAAACATATATTATATATTTCTGAAGCACCTTTTAAATGGCACTAACTGTAGTCACTGTATACAGGGCGGTCCATTGACTGTGACCGGACCAAATATCTCACGAAATAAGTATAAAACGAAAAAACTACAAAGAACGAAACTCGTGTAGCTTGAAGGGGGAAACCAGATGGCACTATGGTTGGCCCGCTAGATGGCGCTGCCATAGGTCAAACGGATATCAACAGCGTTTTTTAAAAATAGGAACCACCATTTTGTATTACATTTTCGTGTAGTACGTAAAGAAATATGAATGTTTTAGTTGCACCACTTTTCTCGCTTTGTGATAAATGGCGCTGTAATAGTCACGAACGTATAAATACATGCTTTCACGTAACATTCCACCACTGCGGACGGTATTTGCTTCGTGATACATTACCCGTGTTAAAGTAAACCGTTTACAAACTGCGGAAAAGGTCGATATCGTATGGATGTATGGCTATTGTGATCAAAATGCCCAACGGGCGTGTGCTATGTATGCTGGACATCATCCAAGTGCCCGGACCGTTCGCCGGGTAGTTAAGTTATTTAAGGCAACAGGAGGTGTTCAGCCACATGTGAAACGTCAACCACGAACTGTAACCAATGATGATGCCCAACTAGTTGTTTTAGCTGCTGTCGCGGCTAATCCGCACATCAGTAGCAGACAAATTGCGTGATAATCGGGAATCTCAAAAACGTCGGTGATGAGAACGCTACATCAACATCGATTGCACCCGTACCATATTTCTATGCAAAAGGAATTGCATGGCTACGACTTTGGACGTCGTGTACAGTTCTGCCACTGGGCACAAGAGAAAGTACGGGACAATGACAGATTTTTTGCACACGTTCTATTAAGCGACGAAGCGCCATTCGCCAACAGCGGTAACGTAAACCGGCATAATATGCACTATTGGGCAACGTAAAATCCACGTTGGCTGCGACAAGTGGAACATCAGCGACCTTGGCGGGTTAATTTATGGTGAGGCATTATGGGAGGAATGATAATTAGCCACCATTTTATCGATGGCAATCTAAATGGTGCAATGTATGCTGATTTCATACGTAATGTTCTACCGATGTTACTACAAGATGTTTCACTGCATGACAGAATGGCGATGTACTTCCAGCATGATGGATGTCCGGCACATAGCTCGCGTACGGTTGAAGCGGTATTGAATAGCATATTTCATGACAGGTGGATTGGTCGTCGAAGCACCATACCGTGGCCCGCACGTTCACCGGATCTGACGTCTCCGGATTTATTTCTGTGGGGATAGCTGAAGGATATTTGCTATCGTGATCCACCGACAGTGCATGACAACATGCGTCAGTGCATTGTCAATGCATTTGCGAACGTTACGGAACACGAAATACTCGCTGTTGATGTTACACGTATTGCAAAATGCATTGAGGTTGACGGACATCATTTTCAGCATTTATTGCATTAATGTGGTATTTACAGGTAATCACGCTGTAACAGCATGCGTTCTCAGAAATAGTAAGTTCACAAAGGTACATGTATCACATTGGAACAACCGAAATAAAATGTTCAAACATACCTAAGTTCTGTATTTTACTATATAAAACCTGCCTGTTACCAACTGTTCGTCTAAAATTGTGAGCCATATGTTTGTGACTATTACAGCGCCATCTATCACAAAGCGAAAAAAATAGTCCAACTAAAACATTTACTTACTACACCAATATGTAATAAAAAAAGGGTTGCTATTTAAAAATCGCAGTTGATATCCGTTCGAATTATGGCAGCGCCATCTGGCGGGCCAACCATAACGCCATCTGGTTCCCCCCTTCAAGCTGGACAAGTTTGGTTCTTTGTAGTTTTTTCGTTTGACGCTTATTTCGTGAGATATTTGGCCCGGTCACGATAAATGGACCACCCCGTATACCTTATGAATCATTTCTCCTCTTACGGTGCACAGGGCGATGTGGATGATCTGAAATTGACCATAATGGAGAGTCGAAAATGAAGTAATTAGTACGACTGTGCCTCATTTAATCAAATTCTAGACAGATTGTCCCCCCATGAACCACGGGCCTTGCCAGGTGGGATGGTTAGCATTCCTGAGAAATACAGAGATCTGTACTGCAGGTGTAACCACACTTGTAGTATCTGTGGTGGCGAGTCCAGACAAACTTGTGGTTTGGAGAGAGGTAGCCACTTTTTCAGTAGTTGTAAGGGCAACGTTCTGGATCATGAACTGATCTGGTCTTGTAACATCAGTCAACATACCCTAGTTATGCTGATACTGCCTACAGCTTAAACCAAAGGGAAGCTACAGCCATTCCTTTTACCAAGGGCATAGAGTGCTACTATATATTAAGTAACATTGGCATTCTATTAGGTAAGATATTTCTGATGTAAAGGAGACTCACATTACGTAGTTTAGAAAGAGGAAAATTTAGTTGTGATGGGGTCAGGGATATAGTAATTGGGAACAGAAGAGAAGGAAAAGTAGAAAGAGAATATGGACTGGGTGTTTAGAAAGAAAGGGGAAACCATCGTTAGAATTTTGCACAGATCTTGTTTAATAATCGCTAAAACATTGTTTAAGAACCGTGAAAGCGGGTTGTATATATGGATGAGACATGAAGAGACTGCAGTGTTTCGGACTGACAACGCTAAAACAGAGATTTTAGAATGAGACTTTAAACAGTAATACATTTTCAGACACAGATGTGAACTCTGCCCACAAACTGTAGATTACAATTGAATGAAATACAAAAAAGGTAATGAACTAAGGAGATAAAGACCTGGATAAGCTGAAAGAACAAGTAGCTGTTGAATATTTCAAAGGTAGTTTTGGGAGATGGGAGAGCGAAAGCAGCAGAGGAGCAAATAGGTAGAAAGTCAACAACTCAAAACAATAGCAGCATGTGTAATCAGGGGGAAGATAGATCGGACCTGTAGGAAAATTAGAGACACCTTTGGAGTAAAGAGAAATACTGTACGAATATCAAAACCGTAGATGTCGAGTCAGTACTAAGCAAGGAAGGGAAAGTTCGAAAGAGGTAGTAATACAGAGAGAGGTTGAGAAATTGAACATAAAGGCAATAATATAGAAAAGGAAGGGTAAGCAGTGAAGTGGTAATCATTCTACTGCGAGAAAAATTCAAGAGAGCATTGAACTATCTCAGTAGAAAGAAGGTTCCCGGAGTAAAATGGTTCAAATGGCTCTGAGCACTATGGGACTCAACTGCTGTGGTCATCAGTCCCCTAGAACTTAGAACTAATTAAACCTAACTAACCTCAGGACATCACACACATCCATGCCCGAGGCAGAATTCGAACCTGCGACCGTAGCAGCAGCGCGGCTCCGGACTGGAGCGCCTAGAACCGCACGACCACCGCGACCGGCAAGTTCCCGGAGTAGATGACGTCCCACAAAATTATTGATATTCTAGGGATGATTGGTGTGCAAGATGTATTAGAGTGGGAAAATACCCTGAGACCCCAAGAATAAAGTAGTAATTCCAATTAGAAAGACAACATGTTGTAATAGGTGTGAATATTGCCGAACTATCAATTTAATAATTCGTCGTTGCAAAATAATGACACAAATTTATTTACAGAGTGGTGGTGTCGACCATAGATCGCGTTGCCACATCAAAGTCGGCAATGTGAATCGATACAGCAGACGTTTGAGAGGTCTAGTTGCAATTCACAGCGACGTATAGAAGGCGCTCCTGAAGACCACACCTGTCCCTCAGCACTGCAGCGCCCTCACGCTGATGTCAATGTAGTGTCGACCTTGAAAGAGCTCAGCCACTTCGAGGCCTCAGCTACAGCAGCCAACATCATTGTATAGGACAGTGAAAGTTAAAGTATCTGATGAAATGTACTTCCGCAAATTTTGAGTTTTATACTGCAAGAGAACAGTTTGTTAATCTGTGCATGAGGTGATGCTTTTATAGTCGGTTATAAATTATCAATCAATCCTGTGGCAGGGAACTCTGTCAAAATAAAGTAAATTTTTGCTCATTTTTGCAGTAAAGTGAGTATTTCACATTTTCTAGTTTGATGAGCAATGAAAGGACCAACAGTTATTGACGGATAAAGTCGTTTCATCTGGCCACAACAACAGTAATGGGACAAACTGGAGAATAGAGCCTCGAGGAAGAACATTTTGTGTTCCAGAAAAATGGAAGAACACTTGAGCCAATACTGACCATTCAGTTTAACTTGGAGGGTCGGTCAAAGGAAAGTAAATTGAAGTTTGTATGTATCCTTAGAGGCAGCTTTTGACAGTGTTGATTGGGATACGCAGTTTCAAATTCTGGTGGTATCAGAGAAAATACAGGGAGCGAAATGATATTTAAGACTCGAACGGAAAGCAGACTGCATATACACTACTGGCCATGAAAAATTGCTACACCACGAGGATGACGTGCTACAGTCGCGAAATTTAACCGACTGGAAGATGATGCTGTGATATGCAAATGTTTAGCTTCTGAGAGCATTCACACAAGGTTGGCGCCGGTGGCAACACCTACAACGTGCTGACATGAGGAAAGTTTCTAACCGATTTCTCATACACAAACAGCAGTTGACCGGCGTTGCCTGGTGAAACGATGTTGTGACGCCTCGTGTAAGGAGGAGAAATGCGTACCATCACGTTTACGACTATGATAAAGGTCGGATTGTAGCCTATCGCGATTGCGGCATATCGTATCGCAACATTGCTGCGTTGGTCGAGATCCAATGACTGTTTGCAGAATATGGAATCGGTGGGTTCAGGAGAGTAATACGGAACACCGTGCTGGATCCCAACGGCCTCGTTTCACTAGCAGTCGAGATGACAAGCATCTTATCCGCATGGCAGTAACGGATCGTGCATCCACGTCTCGATTCCTGAGTCAACAGATGGGGACGTTTGCAAGACAACAACCATCTGCACGAACAGTTCGAAGACGTTTGCAGCAGCATAGACTTTCAGCTTGGAGACTATGGGTGCGGTTACCCTTGATGCTGTATCACAGGAGTGCCTGCGATGATGTACTCATCGACCAACCTGGGTGCACGAATGGCAAAACGTCACTTTTTCGGATGAATGCAGGTTCTGTTTACAGCATCATGATGGTCGCATCCGTGTTTGGCGACATCGCGGTGAAGCGAGTATTCGTCATCGCCATACTGGTGTATCACCTGGCGTGATGGTATGGGGTGCCATCGGTTACACGTCTCGGTCAGCTCTTGTTCGCACTGACGGCACTTTGAACAGTGGACGTTACATTTCAGATGTGTTACGACCCATGGCTCTACCCTTCATTCGATCCCTGCGAAACCCTACATTTCAGCAGGATAATGCACGACCGCATGTTGCAGGTCTTTTACGGGCCTTTCCGGATACAGAAAATGGTCGACTGGTGCCCTGGCCTGCATATTTTCCAGATCTGTCACCAACTGAAAACATCTGGTCAATGCTGGACGAACAACTGGCTCGTCACAATACGCCAGTCACCACTCTTGATGAACTGTGGTATCGTGTTGAAGCTGAATGGGAAGCTGTACCTGTACACGCCATCCGAGATCTGTTTGACTCAATGCCCAGACCCAAAAAAGGGAGGAAGGTTTATCTGCTTAGCAAGAATAATAGAAGGCAGATTTCAGACTACCTAACAGATCAAAACGAAAATTTCTGTTCCGACACTGACACTGTTGAGTGTTTATGGAAAAAGCTCAAGGCAATCGTAAAATGCGTTTTAGGCAGGTACATGCCGAGTAAAACTGTGAGGGACGGGAAAAACCCACTGTGAAAGCAAAGAGACCTTCACTCCAAGTTTAAACGCAGCCAAAACCTCTCAGACAAACAGAAGCTAAAAGATGTCGAAGTTATGCGTGGAGCGTTCAGTGAATTCGAAAGTAAAATTCTATGTACCCACTTGACAGAAATTCCTAGGAAGTTCTGGTCTTACGTTAAATCAGTAAGTGGCTCGAAACATCATATCCAGACACTCCGGGATGATGGCATTGAAACAGAGGATAACACGCGTAAAGCTGAAATACTAAACACCTTTTTCCTAAGCTGTTTCACAGAGGAAGACCGCACTGCAATTCCTTCTCTAAATCCTCGCACAAACGAAAAAGTGGCTGACATCGAAATAAGTGTCCAAGGAATAGAAAAGCAACTGGAATCACTCAACAGAGGAAAGTCCACTGGACCTGACGGGATACCAATTCGATTCTACACAGAGTACGCGAAAGTACTTGCCCCCCTTGTAACAGCCGTGTACTGCAAGTCTGTAGAGGAACGGAAGGATCCAAATGATTGGAAAAGAGCACAGGTAGTCCTAGTCTTCAAGAAGGGTCGTCGATCAGATGCGCAAAAGTATAGACCTATATCTCTGACGTCGATCTGTTGTAGAGTTTTAGAACATGTTTTTGCTCGAGTATCATGTCGTTTTTTGAAACCCAGAATCTACTCTGTAGGAATCAACATGGATTCCGGAAACAGCGATCGTGTGAGACCCAACTCGCTTTATTTGTTCATGAGACCCAGAAAATATTAGATACAGGCTCCCAGGTAGATGCTATTTCCCTTGACTTCCGGAAGGCGTTCGATACAGTTCCGCACTGTCGCCTGATAAACAAAGTAAGAGCATACGGAATATCAGATCAGCTGTGTGGCTGGATTGAAGAGTTTTTGGCAAACAGAACACAGGGTGTTGTTATCAAAGGAGAGACAGACGTCTACAGACGTTAAAGTAACCTCCGGCGTGCCACAGGGGAGTGTTATGGGACCATTGTTTTTCACAATATATATAAATGACCTAGTAGATAGTGTCGGAAGTTCCATGCGGCTTTTCGCGGATGATGCTGTAGTATACAGAGAAGTTGTTCTGGGTACTGATTTCTCAGGGTGTATGCACCCAAATTGTAACGAAATGCAGGAAGATCTGCAGCGGATAGGCACTTGGTGCAGGGAGTGGCAACTGACCCTTAACATAGACAAATGTAATGTATTGCGAATACATAGAAAGAAGGATCCTTTATTGTATGATTACATGATAGCGGAACAAACACTGGTAGCAGTTACTTCTGTAAAATATCTGGGGGTATGCGTGCGGATCGATTTGAATTGGAATTATCATATATAATTAATTGTTGGTAAGTCGGGTACCAGATTGAGATTCATTGGGAGAGTCCTTAGAAAATGTAGTCCATCAACAAAGGAGGTGGCTTACAAAACACTCGTTCGACCTATACTTGAGTATTGCTCATCAGTGTGGGATCCGTACCAGATCGGGTTGACGGAGGAGATAGAGAAGATCCAAAGAAGAGCGGCGCGTTTCGTCACAGGGTTATTTGGTAACCGTGATAGCGTTACGGAGATGTTTAGCAAACTCAAGTGGCAGACTCAGCAAGAGAGGCGCTCTGCATCGCGGTGTAGCTTGCTGTTCAGGTTTCGAGACGGTGCGTTTCTGGATGAGGTATCGAATATATTGCTTCCCCCTACTTATACCTGCCGAGGAGATCACGAATGTAAAATTAGAGAGATTAGAGCGCGCACGGGGGCTTTCAGACAGTCGTTCTTCCCGCGAACCATACGCGACTGTAACAGAAAAGGGAGATAATAACAGTGGCACGTAAAGTGCCCTCCGCCACTCACCGTTGGCTGGCTTGCGGAGTATAAATGTAGAAATGTAGATGTAGATGTATCAAGGCCGTTATTACTGCCAGAGGTGGTTGTTCTGGGTACTGATTTCTCAGGATGTATGCACCCAAATTGCGTGAAAATGTAATCACATGTCAGTTCTAGTATAATATATTTGTCCAATGAATACCCGTTTGTCATCTACATTTCTTCTTGGAGTAGCAATTTTAATGCCCAGTAGTGTATAAGAACCGAAGTGCATGAAACAGAAGCAGTGATTAGGAAAGGAGTGAAATAGTTTGTGGCCTATACCCAATATTCAATATGTGCTTTGAGCCAGCAGTAACGCAGCCAAAGGAAAATTAAAAGAAAAAAAACATTAAAGTTTAGGGATGAGAAATAATTACTTTCATGCTGGCAGATGACGTAATTCTCTCAAAGAAAGCAGGGGACTTGGAAAAATATCAACAAAGGAATAACAAGAGGGACATAATATATTCGAATTAAATCAGGCGATGTTAAAAGGATTGGATTAGTAAGCGAAACATCAAAAGTAGTAGATGAGTATTGCTATTTGGGGAGCAACATAAATAATGATAGCCAAAAGTAGAGATGATAGGAAATAGCAAGAAATCCATTTTCTTCTTCTTTCGTTTCACCCACTTTGGGGTACGCTGGATCAATCTTCTTTGTGCGTTGTTCTTTTCTTAGGACCCAGTATTTCTTCATTCTTTCTGATCTTCTTCTCCTCTCTTCTTCCGAGATGAAGGATTTGGACTTTTGTGTGGATTTGTCTTGGAACCTTATGTTTTCATCTTTAGTAATTAATTTAGCAGTTCGATCAATAAGTGAATTTTCTGAAATATTTAATTCCACTAGGTCTTTCTCAGTTTCTTTAAACCAGTTGGGTTTCGTTTTTCGGTTACGGAAGAAGTCAAAGATTTGTTTAGTTAATCTGTTGGAATCCATTCTGAGAAGATGACCATAAAAATTTATTCTCCTTTTTCGCATAGAATCTGAAAGTTTTTCAATTTTCTTGTAGAGAGTTTCATTTTTGATGTATATAATCTTATTGTCTTGAAATTTTGGCCCAATGATTTTTCTTAAAATTTTTCTTTCCTTTATCTCAAGTTTCTCCATTTGGCCTTTGAAATTCATGTTAAGTGTTTCTGCTGCATACAGTGCTTCTGGCTTAATCACTGTCTTGTAATGTGTAATTTTGGACCCCCATGAAAGGGATTTTTTGTTGTATGTATTTTTTGTTAGTTGGAAGGCCAATTCAAGTTTATTTTTTCTGGATTCCATTGCTTTGCTTTCCCCAGCATTCCAAGTAATCCATTCTCCGAGATATTTGAATTCTTTTACTATTTCAGTCTTCTGTTCTTGAACTTTGAGGTATTTAGATGAGTGCTTGATGTTTGTCAATATCTTAGTTTTTTCAGAGGAGATGTGAAGACCAATTTTAGCTGCTTGTTTCTTTAGTTCAAGGATTTGCTCCCGTGCTTCTTCCATTGTTTCAGCAAACAGGGCCATATCATCTGCAAAAGCAATGCAATTTACTTTAAGGTTCTTCTTTTTGCAACCCAGTCTTATACCACTCTTAATATTTGTGTTCCGTTCTCTGACTACTTTCTCAAGAGCACAATTGATCAGCAACAGTGAGAGCCCATCGTCCTGTCGCACTCCCGTTTTTATTTCAAAGGGTTCCGACAGTTCGCCCATAAATTTAACTTTCGAAAATGTATTTGTAAGGGTCACTTTTATAATATTTGTTGTTTTCTTATCCAAACCCATTTCTTCCAGGACTGATAACAGAGATTCTCTATCAATCGAATCATATGCCTTTTTGAAATCAATGAAGGAGATTACGTATGTCTTTGCCCTTGATTTTTGGTAAGCCATGATGTTTTTGAGGTTTAGTATTTGTTCCGAACATGATCTACCCTTTCTAAAACCTCCCTGGTATTCCCCGATTTGCGGATCCAATTGCGGCTCTGCCCTGTTCAAAAGGACTTTAGAAAGAACCTTGTACGTTATATCCAGCAGTGATATTCCTCTGTAATTGTTGGGGTCTGTCTTCAAACCTTTGTTGTGGATAGGGTGGATGAGAGCTGTTCTCCATTCTGCGGGGATCTCTTCTTCTTTCCAGATTTGATCGAAAACACACTTTAGGGATGTAACTGCATTTTTGTCAGCCTTTTTCCATAGTTCGGCCACTATTTGATTTTCTCCGGACGCCTTGTTGTTTTTAAGTTCTGAGATGACCTTCTATAGTTCTTCAGTCGTCGGTGGTTCTGAATCCGGCTTCCCACGGTTGTTTGGAATGGATTCAAATTTTTCAAGGATGGGTTCACAATTCAAGAGTTTCTCAAAGTAGCCTGCTAGTATTTTGCAGTTTTCCGTGTTGTTATGAGCGATGGTCCCATTTACATCTCGAAATTGGAGGGTGGGTGCTTTGTATCTTGATAACTTTTGTTTGAAAGTTCTGTAAAAGCTCCTTGTGTTGTTTTTAGCAAATTCTTCATCAATTTGGAGGAGAGTTTTGTTTTCATGTGTCTTCTTAATCCTTTTTATATTTTTATCTACCAGTTTTCTAACTGTAATGAAATTCAGTCTACTTTCTTCTGTTTTCTGTGATTGCCAATTTTGCCATGCCTGTTTTCTCGTTTCAATGAGGGCATCACATTCCAGCGACCACCAGGCATGTTTTTTACTTTTTTTGTTAGGTGCTATCCGTTCAGCTGTAGTAATGAGGTTTTCCTTGATATCCCCCCAGCTTTGTGTCTGAATGGTTTCTGTTGCTTTTGTGAATTCATCTGATTTTAATATCTTTTCTGTGCTATACTTCCGACCCTTAATTTGTTTCATGCTGCGTTTCTTGTTTGGGATGACTTTGAACTTAATTTTAGAAAGGTAATGGTCTGAATCCAAGTTTGCATCCCTGAGTACCCTAACGTTCATGATTTCTTTGCTAGAAATCTTCTTAATTGCCACATGATCAAGTTGAAATTCCCCAAGGCTAGGATTTGGGGATACCCATGTTTTTTGTCTCCGTGGTAGTTTCTTGAAAGCTGTGGATTTAAGAATTAAATTGTGTGCTTGGCAAAGTTCTATTAATCTCACACCGTTTCTGTTTGTTCTCTTGTGTGCAGGATAGTTTCCAACTATTTTGTTATATCTTTTTTCTTTACCAATCTGTGCATTAAAATCTCCAAGAAGAATGATGATGTTTTTATCTGGAATTTTCTGAATAATGTCATCTAGGTGATTCCAAAAGGCCTCCACTTTTTCTTTGTTTTTCCTGTTATCCTCGTTTATAGGGGCATGTGCATTGATAATTGTGTAGATTTTGTTTGTGCTTGTGAATGTAAGACTTGAAATTCTTTCTGATTGGGAATCAAAGCCAACTATTGAGTTCAAGATTTGTTTGTTGATTATAAAGGCTGTACCAAGATGTGCTACATTTTTCATTACTCTCGGCCCCACTTTCCCTTTGTATATCCTAAAACCTTCGGAATCGAAGGTATCTGTATCCATGTATCGTGTTTCTTGTATGGCTGTTATGAGTATGTTGTGGTTCTTTAGCGTATCTGTTAGATGTTTCAGTTTTCCGGTTTTCAACAATGAGTTTGCATTGAAAGTTGCTAGGTACGTTGATTGCCTATATTGAAATTTGGATGAGATTCCAAGACACTCCGACTTGTCTTTGTGCAATGTTGCAGACTCCCCAGAATCCGAATGTCTGCTGACGTACTGGCGTACGGTGGATCGTCCACCTGGGGTAAAATAGTTTACATCACACACTTCCATGATTGATGAAAGTTATTTTGGGTGTGGCCCAAAGGCCACAAAATGTACAACCAAGATTGTGAGTCCTGGAGGTAGTTCTTCCGCTCTCTCCGCCGTTGGGAATCTGAACTTCCTCTTCCGCCTTTGAGACCGTTGACCAGGTTTCACCTAGTAACCCTAGGCAGGGGCCCTTACAGGGTGCTACCATCCGGAGCCAGATGGACCCAGGTTTTTTTTAACGAGGTGTTACTCCTCCCCCTCCTCCTTCCTCATCACTTGCGAAATGAGGCCCCGGACTTGGGACCGGCAGTGGTGGAGTTAAGAAATCCATTTATTAGAAAGCGGAATTTTTTAATATCTAATACAAATTTAGGTCTGAGGAACTCTTTGACTTGTAACAAAAACGCCCTTGGACCCAGGTCCGAAGCTTGCCTCTGCTCAAATTTTGATCAGAAATGGTCAGCAAGAGGCCACCCTCGGAGTGTGCGCAGTCTTATCAAAGATCATGGAGAAGCAGACACAGCTTCAGGACGCTCTGTTTCCCTTGGCGTAGGAAACAGCTCCTAAAGCTGGAAGAATCAGCAGTAATGAATGGCATAAGGATGCAGAAGGCAATAGAAACCACTGCGTCAAAGGCAAATAATGTGTATCCACAGGACATGTAGCCAGTTACAGGAAAAGTGTAATGATGATCACTCCATCTGGATTAATCCCCCAGTCGGATCACCGGGAGCGGTCTACCAATGGGGAGGTGACCATGAGAATAAGCTTGAATAACCAAGTAAAGGGTGACGTTCTGCGAAACAGGGCTTGGAATGTTAAAATTTTCCACGTGGTAACGATGTTAGAAAATCTGAACGGGGAAATGCTAAGGATCAGTCTACATATAATGGACCTCAGTGAAGTGAAGTGGAAAGAAGAAAGGAATTTCAGATCAGACGGGTAAGGGGTAATATCAATACCAGCAGGAAATGGTGTACGGGGAGCAGGATTCGTTATGAACAGGAGGATAGGGCAGAGAGCGAATTACTGAATTACTGTGAACAGTTCAGTGGTAGGGTTAGTCTTGTTAGAATCGACAGCAACCCAGCGCCAACAACAATAGCTCAGGTAGGCATACAACGTCGCAAGCAAATGCGCAAGGTCTACGAGGATATTGAAGGGGCAGTTCAGTACGTAAAGGAGATGACAATGTAATAGTCATGCTGGACTGGAATGTAGTTGTAGAGGAAGGCGTGGGAGACTATGGAATTGTTTGTAGGAACGAGAGAGTAGAAAGACGAAATGAGTTGTGAAATAAATTTGAGCCCAACCATAACAAATATTCCGTTCAACAATCACGAGAGCAGGAGGTGCATTTGGAAAAGGCGGCAGATACGGGAAGATTACGGTTAAATTAGGTCATGATTAGGCAGAGATTCCGAAATCAGACACTGGATTATAAGGCATACCTAGGAGCAGATATACACTCAGATCACAATTTCGTCTCGGGCATGGATGTGTGTGATGTCCTTAGGTTAGTTAGGTTTAAGTAGTTCTAAGTTCTAGGGGACTGATGACCTTAGAAGCTAGGTCCCATAGTGCTCAGAGCCATTTTTTTTCACAATTTCGTAATGATGAAGAGCAGGCTGAAGTTTAAAGACTAGTGAGGAAAAATCAAACCGCAAGACGTGGTATACGGAAGTACTAGGGAATGAAGAGATACTCTGGAAATTCTCTGAGACTATAGATATCTCGATAATGAATAGCTCTATTGAAGAGGAATGGGCATATCTAAATATGCAATTACAGAAGCTGGAAAGAATAACATAGCTACAGTAAACTGCGAAGAAACCATACGTAACATAAGAAATTGCTCACTTGATTGATGGATGAAAAAGTACCAAAATGTTCAGGGTAATTCAGAAATACCGAAATACATGTCACTTAGGTGTGAAATAAATAGGAAGTGGAAGGAAGTTAAGACGAAACGGCTGCATACAAAACGTGAAGATATCGAAAAGGAAATGATTGTTGAAAGGCCTAACTCAGCACATAAACATTTAAAATCAACCTTCTGTGAAACTAAAACAAGGGCATTAACATTACGTGTCCAATGGGAATCGCATAGCTAAATGCAGAGCAGAGAGTAAATCAGCGAGAGGAGCATACTGAAAACCTCTGTCAGGGGGAGGACTTGTTTGAGGACGTGACAGAGGAAGAGACTCGAATTATCAGGGAAGAGCTGGGAGAATCTAGCAGCAGAGTTAAAATATAAAAGAGCTTTGGAAGACTTCGGATTAAATATGGTAGGAGGGACAGGTAACATACTATCGTACTATCGGAAATTCTAAAATCGTTGGGGAAATGGCAACAAAAGGACTACCGTATTCACTTTGGTTTTTTGTATGTATGAGACTTGCTATATACCATCAGACTTTCAGGACATAAGCTACACAATTCAGAGCCGACAAGTGTAAGAACTATAGCACCATCAGGATAACCGTCTATCCATCGAAGTTGTTGAGAAGGTGAAGACTGGGAAAAAAAGTTGAGAATGTGGTAGATGACGGTCAGTTTGGCTTTAGGACCGGCAAAGGCACCAGATAGGCAGCTCTGAAATTGCGGTTGATAGTGGACTAAACAAAAATCAACAATACACGTTCATAGGATTTTATGACTTGGGAAAAGCTTTCGACAGTGTAAAAAGGTGCAAGAAGTTCCATACTCAGACAAAAGTACAGTTAAGCTATAGGGAAGGAAGGGTAATATGGAGTATGTAAAAGAACCAAAAGGGAGCAATAAGACAGGAAGACCAAGAATGAACTCATCGAATTAAAAGGGGTTTAAGACAGGGATGTAGTCTTTCATCTTTAATGTTCAATCTGTGAGTATAAGAAGCAATGACGGTTGGTTGTTTGATTTTTGTGGGGCAACCAAACAGAAACGTCACCAGTCCCATCGGATTAGGTAAGGATGGAGAAAGGAAGACGGTAGTGTCCTTTCAAAGAAACCATCACAGCATTTGCCTGAAGCGATTTAGGGAAATGACGGAAAACCTAAAACAAGATGGCCGGACGCGGATTTGAACCGTCGTTCTCCGGACAGCGAGCACCGGGTGCTAAACAATGGGCCACGCCGCTCGGTAGCAATGGCGGTAACTAAAGAATTTCCTAGTGTGAGATCAAAGGTCAGGGTGAATAGATATGAGTGAAATGTTTCGCAGATGGCACTGCTATCGTCAGTGAAAATGAAGGAGAATTACAGGAGGTGTTAAATGGAATCATCAGTCAAGTAAATCAAGAAAAACGAAAGTAATGAGGAGTAGGAGAAACGAAAACAACTAGAAACTTAATATCAGTGTTGGGGTCACGAAGTAGACGAAGTTAAGTAATCCTACTACATATGAAGCAAAATAACCCAATATTGACGGAGCAAGGAGAACATAAAAGCAAACTAGCACTGGAAAAAAGGGTATTCTTGGCCAAGGCAAGTCTACTAGTATCAGAGACAGACGTTAAACTGAGGCACAAACTTCTCAGAATGTACGTTTGGAGCACAGCATTGTATGGTAATGAAACATGGACTATGGGAAAACCGGAACAGAAGAGAATCGAAGCATCTGATACGTTGTGCTACAGAAGATGTTGAAAACTAGATGGACTGATAAGGTAAGGAAGGAGGAGGTTCTCCAGAGAATCGTCAAGGAAAGAATATACGGAGAACACTGACAAGGAGAAGGGACACTATGATAGGACATCCGTTAAGACATCAGGGAATAAGATCCATGGTACTAGAGGGACTGTAGAGGGTGAAACTCGTAGGAGCAGACAGATGTTGCAATACAGGAAGCAAGTAATTGGGTATATAGGTTGCAAATGCTACTCTGAGATGAAAAGATTGCCACAGAAGAGAAATTATTAGCGGGCTGCATCAAACTATTCAGAAGTCTCATAACTCAAGAAGAAAACAAACGGAAATGTCTTATGGAGGTATTTCTCCACGGTGTAGTCCTGTACGGCTGTAAAACACGGCCGGCCGAAGTGGCCGCGCGGTTCTGGCGCTGCAGTCTGGAACCGCGAGACCGCTACGGTCGCAGGTTCGAATCCTGCCTCGGGCATGGATGTGTGTGATGTCCTTAGGTTAGTTAGGTTTAACTAGTTCTAAGTTCTAGGGGACTAATGACCTCAGCAGTTGAGTCCCATGGTGCTAAGAGCCATTTGAACCATTTTGTAAAACACGGAATAAAAAGAATTGAGACAAGATGAAAAGATAAGCTTTTGAAATATAGTACTAAAGAAGAATGCCTATTGAATGAATTGAATTGGGAAGAAAAGAAATTTGTGGCACATTCGACTAATATAAGGTATCGGTTGATAGGACACAATCGGACAACCAGATACCAAGGAATAATTAAATTCGTCTTAGAGGGAAGTGTGTTGGTTAAAAACTCTAAAGAGAGAGCAAAAGATGAACACAATAATCCGGTTCAGATTGATGTTGGCTCCAGAAGCGATTCGGCAATAAAGGTAGAGAGTATCGTGCAGACTTGTATCAAACCAAACATCGCTGTAAAGACCACAACTACAGTTTCATTTGTTGCTCATAAAGTTAAAATAACGTCAAAGTAAAAATGTGTGTAGGGAACTGCAACTCTCATCAACCACAGACTACAAGATAGTGCATCCACGTGAGTTGTGGATTTGGGATTCTCTATTAGCAGCAGGAGCTCACATTAAGACCATTTTAAAGAAATATAAAGAGTTCTTCACACCGTATCATCCTTTTACATCGATTTACGAAGGTGACTTAAAATGAATGCCATCAACCTGTCAGAGCTTCATGGGAAGTAAAACCTTTGAAGTGGCCTCACAAGCTAAGGCATATCTCCCGGTGATCCATATTCTCCCAGTTCAACAATCTGAAACCCTTCGGTCTTAGTACACAACATTATCACTGCACAGAAGACCGTGGCTCACCCTTGACTGTCCTTCAGTAACTCCATCTAAGACATTTCAAGTTCAGTTCCTTGACCTTATGCTCAAACTGTAAACGCCGTCAAAAAATCTTGTAAATACTTTTCTAAAGGTACTTGAGTAATTTTAATTAAATGTTAATTTTTCTCGAAGCTCTCGAGGTGTGTGAATAACTACAGTTACATTTAAGTTTTTTCTGGAAGAACTTTATACAAAACTGACCACAGGAGAGAAACCAGTATTCCTTCACTTCCTATTTAAGTCAATGTTGTATCAGACGCCCTATCATCCTCTTCCTTTTTATAGGCAGCGTTCGCCATGCGTTTCCCTCCGCAACGATTCTACGGAGAACCTTATTTCTCATCTTCATGGTTGATACCTTGGACTAGCTGGTTTTAAGACAGTTTACGACAGTTTGTTGATGGATTACCGTCACATGTTGAGAAGCGGGGTGCCCTCAACCCTTTGACTACGACTGAGAAGCGATTCGACTGAGAAGCAGAGGCTCGCTCCGCTCACGAAACCTGCCAACGTCCAGGAGAACGGTGTGCTGACCACGTGCCCCTCCATATCCGCGTCCAGTGACACCTATCGCCTGATGATGATACGGCGGTCGGTCGGCACTGTTAGGCCTCCCGATGGATGTTCGGATGGAGTCACGTAACAGTATGTTACACATAACTTGAACTAATGGCAAACGACGATAATGGTTCTTATCCTTAGTATCTCCTTTCTTATGCCTCACTTCCAGCAATTTTTAGTTCTTCTTTTCCCATACGTTTATTGTGAAGACATCAAAAACATATGGAAGGAACCGCAAGTAAATCGTACAGCAGTTAATACTGAAGAAACCACAAGTCAGTCCTAATTATGAACCTTCCGTAAGTACATTAGCTGGGAGTCTTCTCCTGCGGTCCTATTTGATTTTCGGCTATGTGTAGTGTATTTGATACACTGCGAAGTAATGCTGTGCGGCTGAGAGACTGCCTCCTAACAGCCACTCATCCTGGTATCGCGTTAGTTTTCCTCCTATAACTACCGGGCGCTTGCAGGCACACGTTTGGGCGCATCGAGGAAAACGCGACACGACAGTGAGCGGTAGTTAGAAGGCAATCCTTTAGCCGACAACGCGCATTATTTCATCAAGAAGCAATGAGTGAACTCCGGAATTTACTTCAAAATCTGATTGTGACTCAAATATAGAGACACTGATGTCTGTTACGTCCTCCAACAGAAGTGAAGAAATGAGAACGCAAAAGCGGATACATGAAGAAGGGGTTAGCTCTCGGTGGATTCACATTGACGTGTGATTTTTCTAGTACACGATTTGCAGTTCTGACTTCGTACTTGAAAATGGTAGCAGGTGTTTAAGAAAAAAATCAAGACACATTCGAAGGATTTTTTTGTAGCCTGGTTGGAAAATCGTTCCACAGCATAAAACGGTGTACTGCATCAAATTTCTCAGAAAAGTAGATCTGGGATGAAGGAAAACACACGGTTAAAAACAATATATACGAAAATCCAAAGGATTAAAAGTGGGAGACAACAAAGAAGTGCACGAATTAAAAAGCGTGTAAGACAGGGTTACAGCCTTTAGCGCCTACTGTTCAATCTATGCACCGAAGACGCAAATACGTGAATAAAATAAAGGTATAGGAGTGGGTTTAAACTTCAGAAACGAAGGATGTCAATGATAAAAATTCACTGATGACATTGCTGTCCTGAAGAAAGTAAACATGAATTACTTGTTGAATTGGATGTACAAGCAAATGAGTTCAGAATATAGATTCAGAATAAAAACAGTAGAAAAAATTGATGAAGATTCGCAGATTGTGATAGGCTTAACGTCAGTGTTGGTGACCACCAGGTAGATAAACTAAGAGAATGCTGCAAAATAGACGAAGCAAGGAGGACGTAAAGAGCAGAATAGCGTAGGTAGAGAAGGCATTCTTGGCTATGAGAAGTCTGCTGGTACCAAACATAGGGCTTAATTTGAGGAAGAAAGGATGCATACTTTTGGAGCTCATTAGTGAGTGGCACTCAGTCATTGATAAACCGGAAAAGAGGAGTGTCGAAGGTGTGATGCTGTAAAAGAAAGTCTAAAATAAGCACCTTTCTTTTATTCTCGTTTCTTTTGCTTCTTCGATGTATAGATTGAACAGGAGGGACGAAAGGCTGGAACCCTGTATTACACACTTTTTAATCCGAACACCTCTTTCTTCGTCTTTTAATGCCTCTTGATTTTTTCACTTATTGTGCATTATCCGTGTTTCCCGTCAGCGCACTTCTATTTTTCTCAGAAACTTCATGCAGTAACCATGTATGTCGTCGAATGCTTTTCCTACTGGGCTGTGACAAGTCCTACATATGTGTCTTGATTTTTTTAAAAATCCTGCTTCCATTTTCGAGTACAAAATCAGAACGGTACATCATTTACCAGTAATATCACCCGACAAAGCAAACCCATGGTGAACTATCCCCTTCTTCATGCATCCACTTGTACGTTCTGATTTATGCACTTTTATAGGATCATGTAAGAGACATCGGCGTCTGCATGTTTTGATCAGACTCTTATTCTGTACGAAATTCACTCAGTTCAGTCATTGCTTCACGATTAATAACTCCGCGATTTCGGCTAAGAGACTGCCTCGTAATCGCTCACTGTGTGAGGTGTTGCCTTTTCCTCGATGCTTCCAAATGCGCGCCAGCCGATGCAGGATAGTGGTGAGCAGAAAAGCTACGCGATTCAACAATGAGTGACTGTTAGGAGGCAGTCACTTAGCCGCTGTGACGCAGCATTCGCTTGCAATACATCAAACGAGATATAGATAGCCGAAAAACAGACAGGACCGCAGGAGTAGACTCCATAATAATGTACTTACGGAAGTTTCATAATTAGGATTTACTTGCGGTTTCTTCAATGTCGACTGGAATAGGATTTACTTGTCGATTTGGATATCTCCTTAATAAACATATGGGAGAACAAAAATGAAAAAGAACTGCAATAGGGCATAAGAAACGAAATAGTAAAGATATGAACCATTATCGTCGTTTCCCATTAGTCAAGTTACTTAAAATATACTGTTATAATCTGTCTTAAAAACAGCTAGTTCGACATACTTAGCATTAACAGAAAGAATGTGAAGGGGTTTTCGAAAAGGTGCAAACATGAAACACTAAACTGAAAACATTACCACGAAATTGTGTGCTGCGATGGAGACAACGTCTTTATATCTTTGTAGACTTTGAAACGCCACGTCATTCCATAGACCATAATGTGCTACTTAACACATTGTCTTAAACAGGACTATGAAACATTAAAAGCGATTGTAAAAACAATCGTGATTTATCTGAATTAAAAATAAAATTCCTAGGATGCTTCTCCATACCGTTTGAAATGAGAAAAGCTTCAAAGGGATGAATTCTCAACTTCCTTGTTCGATTGTGTATTGGAAACACTCGTGCAAATAACATGATACTTCTGAAACTTTTTAAGCCTTAACGGATAGGAATCACGAGAAAAGACGCGAAAGCAAAGTTTTTACCTTTGGCAGGCGATGTAGCTGTAATAAGAGAAGATTATGGAAGACAAACACTATGAATAACTGTGCTGGAAGAAGCAGCGGGAGAAAGTACACTGCAGATACGTTTAAGGAATGGCCGAGATAGTGTCATATGTCACGGACAATAAAACCATTTTACTCTACATATATAGGACAATAAAACTCATGGAGAGATTTTAAATTCGAGGACTAGGACCCTGAAACTGAGTTAAGTAGAGCACCCTATAGGGCGACAGTAAAGAAAATAGTAGCTCTTTTGATCCCACACGATACATTTTCAACAAAAAATGCATGTCCTAAAACGACAAAGATTTTCATTAGGTCTATATACATTAGAAGGTCTTATCCTGCCTGAAAATTATTGTTGCTAAATTTTAACGAAAAAGGAGAAATTCTCAAACAATTTTTAAAAAATTTAAGTGGCAAAAAATAAAAACAAAACAGAGATTTTAAATAAAGAAAACAGCAAAAGGAAAGCTCTGTTTTGTGCTCACATACGAACAATTGACAGTTTCACATGGGTGAAATGCTACTTCTGGAAACCCAGAACAAAATATACCTGCGTTAAGGACGATCCAGAGGAAAATACTCGTATTATGTAGATATAAAGCACACATCATCGGACCACATTTAAATATTTGGGACTTCTAGCTCAAACGGAAGAAACGACAATTGATATTTATTATCTTAATAGCTGTAAGCATTTCGTGCTTCTTACATGGCCGACGGACGAAATAGTAGTAATTATCATCTGTATTAGTACCTTTAGCATTAATAGGTCTGTTTTATCCTTGGACGGTGTTGGATTGTCTGTAAGGATAACTACTAAAACGAGATCTGGTTAATTTGTACCATTACTCGGGTAATAAATTGATGTTAAAAATAGTTTTTGCATATACGGTACTTCTTACAAAGTTCAAAGTTATTTTATTTTAATTCCTAAACAATATTTTCTTACTGTGACTCACGGACACAGGTTTGTTAGAAATGAAAACGGAATACAGTTTTCTCTTGATGTTCCGTGTGCTGTAATCGTGAATGCTCGTAGCAGTGTGGTTGCCGCACAGTGTACGACCCACGTAAGTGACTAGTCGGTAAAGCAATGCACGGCAAGTGCTTCGGGCCAGCTTGCCATGGTGCTACGGTGATAAATGGAAAGCAAATGTTTGCGCAACGGAACCAATGCATAGCAAATGAAAACAGCAACCATTTCCAGGACAGGTAAAAGGACGTCTACAGATCTGACATTCGATACTGAAACCCTGCGTAAACACGTGTTCGCAATTTTCACTTTAAGAGTACGGTGTTACGAACTGGATTCAAACAAAAAAAAGAAAGTCATCACAATTGCATGAAAGTGCATCTTCAAGCACAGTATGATAAGTGTGTGTGATTGACAATACGGGAGACAATTTTCTTCCCGCCTGGGTTCAATGCTTCATGGAAAGAGCTATAAATGATATCTAAATTTCAATATTTAGAAAGAAAACTGTATATAAATATGTATTTTTCATTAATGTACATAACTAATATGTGTCGTAAAGCCAATTTTATCAACAATGATCCGTGTATGAATGTATTAAGCTTTGACGGTTTCGATAGAACTTTTACCACCGTACTCTTGGCTAAATTTACACAAAAAAATTGATAAATGGCATGGGCAAATGAGGACAAACGTTTTGGCTCTAATTGCCGTTCACTATTATCATACTCTTGTTGTTACATGAGATTATGATACAGATAGTTAGTGCAAATTATTCTGAAAGAGCGTCATTTTAACTCTTTTCCGTCGTTTCTTACTTGCTTGCAAAATTCATGGTGATGTAATTCGTCTTTGTAACTATATGAAAAGTATCTTATTTATTACCGCACGAGTTTCGATTCATTATCTGAGGAACATCTTCCGTAGCCTGTAATACATGTTTTTTTATTTTTACGTACGAGACCGTGTTCAACAGTAATGGCGCCAAATTTTTTATGTGAATACTGTGAAGCTTTCCAAATAACACAAAAAATTTTAACATTCTACATCTTTATTTTTCATGTCTACATATTTCCCCTCCTAATTGTAGCGTCTGACGTGCCGATGTGCAATGTAACTTTGGCGGTGACTGAGAAACAGCGTCCTGTAATAGAGTTTCGAATTGGCGCTCTTCATTAACACATGGAGCACCATTTTCTTCATCATGACAATGCAGAGCACACACGAGCGTTGCGGCATCTGCAGTAATCCGACATCTTTGATTCACTCTCATCGATCATCCTCCATTTAGCCCCTATTTGGCCCCATCTGATTGTCATCCGTTTCTAAAACTTGAAGAACAGTTTCGAGGTCCTTACTTTGATAGTGCTGAAGTGTGCAAGCAGAGATGAGGTTGTGGCTCTGCGAAAAAGTCAAAGAATCTGCAGTGTCGGTGTCATCAAACTGATCACTCGTTGAGAGAAATGTATTTGTTGACGAGGTGACTACGTTAAAAAAGAAATGTGTAGATGTGAAGAATAAAGATGTGGAATTTTAGCAGCATTTGTTTTATTTAAAAAGATGTTAGAATTTTCACATAAAAAATACGGAGGCATTACTTTTCAGGATGCTCTCGCATGTAATAAATATGTTATATAATAGTTACAAGTACATTATTAAACTAGCTGATTAACCTGGCGTTGGAGAGGTACATATTTGTAGCTGTACCCGAGACTTCGTACGGGTGGAATCTCTGTTTTACCTACAACTCTCCTTTCTATATAATGTTTGAAGTAATATGACTGGGGACATGAACGAAGAGCTTGTTTGCTTCACTAACACGGGACAGGGCCACTTAGAGCTGGCTGTGGGGAAAGTAGCTCACACTAAACTTCATGACCTCAACACACAGCCTCTGGTTTTGTGTTTTTTTATGGTCATGGCACAACATAACCTCTCTGAGAATGGTACATATTTAAAGGAAAATGACAAACTTTTATGAACAGAAGGTATCTGGGCTATAAAACCTCGCTTACCTGTGGCACTCCCAGTCAAAATTTCCACTTCTGTTAAATTACATTGGAGTGAAGTAACTTTAACCTCAGCGATTGGAGAGTTCTGAGGAGCGAGATAATGCATGACGGATTTCATCAGAGTTTCGTCGTACCTCACTTCAGGAATAAGTTTCCAAAGAGCAAGTTAAAGCCTGGTGTTTTGAAACTGCAGAAAAACTCAGCTCACGATCTTCATTGAATTCGTGAGACTGCATGGTCCTGCCATTTAGATATTCTATTGTATTCACTGGCATTTTTATTCGTTAACAAAACGAAATCAAAAAACGTACTGAGTAGAAGCTCAAATCACAAAGCAAATTAAATAAAATCAGCTTTCGTATTATAGAATATATATAAAACTTATCGAAAGAGACAGGGCAGTACCGATACGTGATTTATGCAAAAAGTGAAATCAGTAAATCCGGTTACCATAGGCAAGTAAATTTAATGTTATTTTGGTCTTCATAAAACAAAGATTGCAGCGTTTAATTCTATCACCGGTGCAAACTTGCGACAATACTTCACAAACTGAGTTGAAAAACTAACAGATCCATCGGTTAGCTCCTTAGCGTTCTACAAATATAACGCACTATCTGTTGGTTGTTGGTGTACTATGCCGTGTTGATTAAACACCTGAGCTAGTAAGCTGACGAGACAAATTTAAACAAAATTTTAAATTACTACATCTTTTTCGTGTTTCAATTTTGATTAAATAAAGCCTCTATGTCGTCCAAAATTACGCATAAGTTACCTGCGAAAATCCCATGAAAATTCGTTCAGCAGTTCTTCAGTTAGCGTGTTCAGGCAAATGGACAGACACATACAACGGTATTACATAAAGTCTAAATGACGATTTTTTTGTTGAAATAAATTGTGTCAGTGTTTCAAGCTACTCTCAGGCTATCTCTGAAAACCACATGAAAAATATCTTAGTGGTTTTAGTATTCAAACAGACAAACAGGCTGACACGACGTGTTCGGATAAAACTTTAATTCACGATATCTTTTTTTTTTTTTCCTTTCGTTATCCGAAAAGAAGCATGTCGTACATTGCCTCAAGCTACGGCCAATTAGTCTGTCAAAACCGATGAAAAGTTGCCTAGTAGGTCTGGATATGAGTGTTTTCAGACAAACACGACGGCCTTAGATAAAACATTATGTGATTAAATCTTTTATCCGCTATCCGGATTTAAAGAAATGTAGCCTATATGTTGCCCTCCTACCCCCATGAACCATGGACCTTGCCGTTGGTGAGGAGGCTTGCGTGCCTCAGCGATACAGATAGCCGTACCGTAGGTGCAACCACAACGGAGGGGTATCTGTTGAGAGGCCAGACAAACATGTGGTTCCTGAAGAGGGGCAGCAGCCTTTTCAGTAGTTGCAGGGGCAACAGTCTGGATGATTGACTGATTTGGCCTTGTAACATTAACCAAAACGGCCTTGCTGTGCTGGTACTGCGAACGGCTGAAAGCAAGGGGAAACTACAGCCGTCATTTATCCTGAGGGCATGCAGCTTTACTGTATGGTTAAATGATGATGGTGTGCTCTTGGGTAAAATATTCTGTAGGTAAAATAGTCCCCCATTCGGATCTACGGGCGGGGCTTACTCGAGGACGTTGTTATCAGGAGAAAGAAAACTGACGTTCTACGGATAGGAGTGTGGAATGTCAGATCCCTTAATCGGGCAGGTAGGTTAGAAAATTTAAAAAGGGAAATGATAGGTTAAGGTTAGATATATAGTGGGAATTAGTGAAGTTCGGTGGCAGGAGGAACAAGACTTTTGGTCAGGTGAATACAGGGTTATAAATAGAAAATCAAATAGGGGTAATGCAGGAGTAGGTTTAATAATGAATAAAAAAATAGGAGTGCGGGTAAGCTACTACAAACAGCATAGTGAACGCATTATTGTGGCCAAGACAGACACGAAGCCCTCGCCTACTACAGTAGTACATGTTTATATGCCAACTAGCTCTGCAGGTGATGAAGAAATTGATGAAATGTATGATGAGATAAAAGAAATTATTCAGGTAGTGAAGGGAGACGAAAATTTAATATTCATGGGTGACTGGAATTCGAGAGTTGGAAAGGGGAGAGAGGGAAACATAGTGGGCGAGTATGGATAGGGAGAGAGAAATGAAGAAGGAAGAAGCCTGGTAGAATTTTGCACAGAACATAACTTAATCATAGCTAACACTTGGTTCAAGAATCATAAAAGAAGGTTGTACACATGGAAGGATCCTGGAGATACTAGACGGTATCAGATAGATTACATAATGGTAAGACAGAGATTTATGAACCAGGTTTTAAATTGTAAGACATTTCCACGGGCAGATGTGGACGCTGACCACAATCTCTTGGTTATGAACAATTGATTAAAACTGAAGGAACTGTAAAAAGGTGTGAATTTAAGGACATGGGGCCTGGATAAACTGACTAAACCAGAGGTTGTATAGATTTTCAGGGAGAGCATAAGGGAACAATTGACAGAAATGGGGGAAAGAAATACAGTAGAAGAAGAATGGGTAGCTCTGAGGGATGAATTAGTGAAGGCAGCAGAGGATCAAGTAGGTAAAAAGACGAGGGCTAGTAGAAATCCTCGGGTAACAGAAGAAATATTGAATTTAATTGATGAAAGGAGAAAATATAAAAACGTAGTAAATGAAGCTGGCAAAAAGGAATACAAACGTCTCAAAAATGACATCGACAGGAAGTGCAAAATGGCTAACCATGGATGGCTAGAGGACAAATGTAAGGATGTAGATACTTATCTCACTAGGGGTAAGATAGATACTGCCTACAGAAAAATTAAACAGACCATCGGAGAAAAGAGAGCCACTTGTACGAATATCAAGAGCTGAGATGGAAACCCAATTCTAAGCAAAGAAGGAAAGCAGGAAGGTCGAAGGAGTATATAGAGGTTCTATACAAGGGCGGTGTACTTGAGGACAATATTATGGAAATGGAAGAGGATGTAGATGAAGATAAAACGGGAGATACGATACTGCGTGAAGAGTGTGACAGAGCACTGAAAGACCTGAGTCGAAACAAGGCCCCGGGTGTAGACGACATTCCATTAGAACTACTGACGGCCTTGGGAGAGCCAGTCCAGACAAAACTCTAACATATGGTGAGCAAGATGTATGAGACAGGCGAAATATCTTCAGACTTCAAGAAGAATATAATAATTCCAATTCAAAAGAAAGCAGGTGTTGACAGATGTCAAAATACTAACGCGAATTCTTTACAGACGAATGGAAAAACTGGTAGGAGCCGACCTTGGCGAAGATCAGTTTGAATTCCGCAAAAATGTTGGAACACGTGAGACAATACTGACCCTACGACGTATCTTAGAAGGTAGATTAAGGAAAGGTAAATCTACAGTTCTGGCATTTGTAGACTTAGAGAAAGCTTTTGACAATGTTGAATGGAATACTCTCTTTCAAATTCTAAAGGTGGCAGGGGTAAAATACAGGGAGCGAAAAGCTATTTACAATTTGTACAGAAACCAGATGGCAGTTATAAGAGTCGAGGGGCATGAAAGGGAAGCAGCGGTTGGGAAGGGAGTGAGACAGGGTTGTAGCCTGTCCCCGATGTTATTCAACCTTTATATTGAGCAAGCAGTAAATGAAACAAAAGAAAAATTCGGAGTAGATATTTAAGTCCATGGAGAAGATATAAAAATGCTGAGGTTCGCCGATGACATTGTAATTCTGTCAGAGACAGCAAAGGACTTGGAAGAGCTGTTGAACGGAATTGACAGTGTCATGAAAGGAGGATATAAGATGAACATCTTTTTTTTGGTCATCAGTCTACTGACTGGTTTGATGCGGCCCGCCACGAATTCTTTTCCTGTGCTAACCTCTTCATCTCAGAGTAGCACTTGCAACCTACGTCCTCAATTATTTGCTTGACGTATTCCAATCTATGTCTTCCTCTACAGTTTTTGCCCTCTACAGCTCCCTCTAGTACCATGGAAGTCATTCCCTCATGTCTTATCAGATGTCCTATCATCCTGTCCCTTCTCCTTATCAGTGTTTTCCACATATTCCTTTCCTCTCCGATTCTGCGTAGAACCTCCTCATTCCTTACCTTATCAGTCCACCTAATTTTCTACATTCGTCTATAGCACCACATCTCAAATGCTTCGATTCTCTTCTGTTCCGGTTTTCCCACAGTCCATGTTTCACTACCATACAATGCTGTACTCCAGACGTACATCATCAGAAATTTCTTCCTCAAATTAAGGCCGGTATTTGATATTAGTAGGCTTCTCTTGGCCAGAAATGCCTCTTTTTGCCATAGCGAGTCTGCTTTTGATGTCCTCCTTGCTCCGTCCGTCATTGGTTATTTTACTGCCTAGGTAGCAGAATTCCTTAACTTCATTGACTTCGTGACCATCAATCATAATGTTAAGTTTCTCGCTGTTCTCATTTCTACTACTTCTCATTACCTTCGACTTTCTCCGATTTACTCTCAAACCATACTGTGTACTCATTAGACTGTTCAAAATGGCTCTGAGCACTATGGGACTCAACTGCTGAGGTCATTAGTCCCCTAGAACTTAGAACTAGTTAAACCTAACTAACCTAAGGACATCACAAACATCCATGCCCCAGGCAGGATTCGAACCTGCGACCGTAGCGCATTAGACTGTTCATTCCGTTCAGCAGGTCATTTAATTCTTCTTCACTTTCACTCAGGATAGCAATGTCATCAGCGAATCGTATCATTGATATCCTTTCACCTTGTATTTTAATTCCACTCCAGAACCTCTTTTTTATTTCCATCATTGCTTCCTCGATGTACAGATTGAAGAGTAGGCTGAAAGGCTACAGCCTTGTCTTACACCCTTCTTAATACGAGCACTTCGTTCCTGATCGTCCACTCTTATTACTCCCTCTTTGTTGTTGTACATATTGTATATGACCCGTCTATTCCTACAGCTTACCCCAACTTTTTTCAGAATCTCGAACAGCTTGCACCATTTGATATTGTCGAACGCTTTTTCCAGGTCGACAAATCCTATGAAAGAGTCTTGATTTTTCTTTAGCCTTGCATCCATTATTAGCCGTAACGTCAGAATTGCCTCTCTCGTCCCTTTACTTTTCCTAAAGCGAAACTGATCGTCACCTAGCGCATTCTCAATTTTCTTTTCCATTCTTCTGTATATTATTCTTGTAAGCAGCTTCGATGCATGAGCTGTTAAGCTGATTGTGCGATAATTCTCGCACTTGTCAGCTCTTGCCATCTTCGGAATTTGTGGATGATGCTTTTCCGAAAGTCAGATGGTATATCGCCAGACTCATATATTCTACACACCAACGTGAATAGTCGTTTTGTTGCCACTTCCCCCAATGATTTTAGAAATTCTGATGGAATGTTATCTATCCCTTCATCCTTATTTGACCGTAAGTCCTCCAAAGCTCTTTTAAATTCCGATTCTAATACTGGATCCCCTATCTCTTCTAAATCGACTCCTGTTTCTTCTTCTATCACATCAGACGAATCTTCACCCTCTTAGAGGCTTTCAATGTATTCTTTCCACCTATCTGGTCTCTCCTCTGCATTTAACAGCGAAATTCCCGTTGCACTCTTAATGTTACCACCGTTGCTTTTAATGTCACCAAAGTTTGTTTTGACTTTCCTGTATGCTGAATCTGTCCTTGCGACAATCATATCTTTTTCGATGTCTTCACATTTTTCCTGCAGCCATTTCGTCTTAGCTTCCCTGCACTTCCTATTTATTTCATTCCTCAGCGACTTGTATTTCTGTATTCCTGATTTTCCCGGAACATGTTTGTACTTCCTCGTTTCGTCAATCAACTGAAGTATTTCTTCTGTTACCCATGGTTTCTTCGCAGCTACCTTCTTTGTACCTATGTTTTCCTTCCCAACTTCTGTGATGGTCATTTTTAGAGATGTCCCTCCTCTTCAACTGTACTGCCTACTGCGCTATTCCTTATTGCTGTATCTATAGCGTTAGAGAACTTCAAACGTATCTCGTCGTTCCTTAGTACTTCCGTATCCCACTTCTTTGCGTATTGATTCTTCGTGACTAATGTCTTGACCTTCAGCCTACTCTTCATCACTACTGTGTTGTGATCTGAGTCTATATCTGCTCCTGGGTCCGCCTTACAATCCAGTATCTGATTGCGGAATCTCTGTCTGACCATGATGTAATCTAATTGAAATCTTCCCGTATCTCCCGGCCTTTTCCGAGTATATCTCCTCCTCTTGTGATTCTTGAACAGGGTATTCGCTATTACTAGCTGAAACTTGTTACAGAACTCAATTAGTCTTTCTCCTCTTTCATTCCTTGTCCCGAGCCCATATTCTCCTGTAACCTTTTCTTCTACTCCTTCCCCTAAAACTGCATTCCAGTCGCCCATGACTATTAGATTTTCGTCCCCCTTTACATACTGCTTTACCCTTTCAATATCCTCATACACTTTCTCTATCTGTTCATCTTCAGCTTGCGACGTCGGTATGTATACCTGAACTATCGTTGTCGGTGTTGGTCTGCTGTCGATTCTGATTAGAACAACCCGGTCACTGAACTGTTCACAGTAACACACCCTCTGCCCTACCTTCCTATTCATAACGAATCCTACACCTGTTATACCATTTTCTGCTGCTGTTGATATTACCCGATACTCATCTGACCAGAAATCCTTCTCTTCCTTCCACTTCACTTCACTGACCCCTACTATATCTAGATTGAGCCTTTGCATTTCCCTTTTCAGATTTTCTAGTTTCCCTACCACGTTCAAGCTTCTGACATTCCACGCCCCGACTCGTAGAACGTTATCCTTTCGTTGATTATTCAATCTTTTTCTCATGGTAACCTGCCCCTTGGCAGTCCCCTCCCGGAGATCCGAATGGGGGACTATTCCGGAATCTTTTGCCAATGGAGAGATCATCATGACACTTCTTCAATTACAGGCCACGTTTCCTGTGGATACACGTTACGTGTCTTTAATGCAGTGGTTTCAATTGCATTCTGCATCCTCATGTCGTTGATCATTGGTGATTCTTGCGCCTTTAGGGGTAATTTCCCACCCCTAGGACAAGAGAGTGCCCTGAAACTCTAACCGCTCCTGGCCCTCTTTGACAAGGCCGTTGGCAGAATGAGGCTGACTTCTTATGCCGGAAGTCTTCGGCCGCCAATGCTGATTATTTATCAAAATGTAGGCAGAGGCGGGGATCGAACCCGGGACCGAAAACGTTTTTTATTATGAATCAAAGACGCTACCCCTAGACCTCGGGTTACTAAGATATAGTCAACCAAAGCATAACGAGGATAATGGAATGTAGTCGAATTAAGTCGCGTGATGCTGGGGGAATTAGATTAGGAAATGAGACAAATAAAGTAGTAAAGGAGTTTTGCTATTTGGGGAGGAAAATAACTGATGATGGTCGAAGTAGACAGGATATAAAAAGTAGACTGGCAATGGCAAGGAAAGTGTTTCTGAAAAAGAGAAATTTGTTAATATCGGATATAGATTTAAGTGTGAGGAAGTCGTTTCTGAAAGTATTTGTATGGAGTGTAGCCATGTATGGAAGTGAAACATGGACGATATATAATTTGGACAAGACGAGAATAGACGCTTTCGAAATGTGGTGCTCCAGAAGAATGCTGAAAATTGGATGGGTAGATCACATAACTCATGAGGAGGCACTGAATAGAATTGGGAAGAAGAGGAGTTTGTGGCAGAACTTGACTAAAAGAAGGACCGGTTGGTAGGACATGTTCTGAGACATCAAGGGATCACAAATTTAGCCTTGGAGGGCAGCGTGGAGGGTAAAAATCGTAGGGGGAGACCAAGAGATGAATAAACTAAGCAGATTCAGAAGGATGTAGATTGCAGTAAGTACCGGGAAATGAAGAACTTGCACAGAATAGAGTAGCATGGAGAGCTGCATCAAACCAGTCTCAGGATTGAAGACCACAACAACAACAAAGTTGCCCCACGCTACTCTCGAGTTGCCTGTGAAAATTGCGTGAGTAATCGGCTGTCAGTTTTGGAGATTATTGCATTGAAACAGACAAACAGACTGACAGGACGGTTTTAATGTTTTATTTCACCAAAAGATTTCGTGAGAAATTTGGTGTTAGTTGTGATTTCCGACGTGGTTAATCCAAGTGTGTCATCCTGGTTATGTATTTACTCTGTCTGCGTACTCCAGGTGGCCGATTTTCCAAGTGTTTTTCAATCACATAAATTTCGACATTTCACTTCTAATTCTTACACCATATAGAATGTGTGTGTTTACAGTCTGTGTGTTGCCAATTGTCGCTCAGTGTTTATTCTTCGTCTTTTGTTTGTGTCGTGGTGTGTATGTGTGATTTGATACATGCTCATTAGTTGAGTGTGTGTGTGTTTGTGTGTGTGTGTGTGTGTGTGTGTTTGTGTTTGTGTGTGTGTGTGTGTGTGTGTGTGTGCGTGTGTGTGTTGCTATTGCGATTGTGTTGTTCTTAGTGTGAGTCATTTGCGTGCGTGTGCGTGTGTGTGTGAAAGAGAGAGATAGAGAGAGAGAGAGAGAGAGAGAGAGAGAGAGAGAGAGAAAGAGATGGAGTCAGGAAGTCGGGAAGAAATAGAGACAGAGATAGAGAGATTAATGTATCATTTTATCTGGTAATGTTCTACTTCTATGTTTGTTATTGTTTACTAAGCAAACATGATCGGTAAGTTAGTTCTTATGTTGACTTAGTGATGAATTACTTTCTTCTTCACTGCAGGGGCTCTCTGTACATAAACGTTTGCCTGTAATGTCAGTAGTTTTCTGTTGAAACTGTTCACTGTAATAATTTTCATGACATGTTTGATGTTAGGTTGTTCATGTCGATGTTTATCAGATGTTCGGCAAAGGCACGATAGCTATTTACGTACTTCCAGCTTCTTATACGTTCCATATACCCAGTTTGAAATTTCTGCCCGAATATCAAGAATCCGGATAATTGTACCTGAGATTTGAAAGCTATGTATAAAGAACATATAAGAAGCCAGACGTATGAAAATAGCCATTCTACGTACGCCAAAGACCTGGTAAATCGTGGACATGGACCATTCAGCACGGAATAGGACATGAAAAATATTGGTGTGAACAAAAAACTCCTGACATTACAAGAGAAATTTCATATACAAAGAGCCCTTGCAGTGAAGATGAAAGTAATGAATGACCACATCCACAAATGCAATAACTCACTGATCACATTAGCCACTAAAATAATAACAAACAGAGATGTAAAACCTAATGAGACTCTATAATAAATTAATCTCTCTCTCTCTCTCCCTCTGTCTCTCTCTCTCTCTCTCTCTCTCTCTCTCTCACACACACACACACACACACACACACACAACAACAGTCAAATAAACGTGGTACATAAAACGCCGAAAGTCGGCCATTTGGCGTACACAGATCGAGTAAATACATGTCCAGGACGACATATTCGAATATAAATTTCAGAATAAAAAAGATAATTTAACCTTACGAAAACTGTGCAGCAAAAGTTTTTCTCACAAGGAAAACAAAGGAACAACAAGACAAACGTAATATAGTAACATGATTGTAACCACTATATCATTAATTATTATGTCGTAAAAAACATGATGACATGCCACTGAAGGTGCTTCAAAAATTGTAAGTAGCGAATCCCGTATGAAAAAAAAAAGACCGAACATCCTTTCATGTAGTTGCAAAGACGGAATACATGTCCAAGAGTACATGAACTGAATCGTCAAAAATGAGCGTGACGCCGTCCCTTGCTTCTGGCTTTCAACAACGCCTGTTTGACTTTGGCAATCCCCGTCGTATGCGTTTTCTTCCTACTAATTCGTAATAAAATGATAAGATCGTCCATTTCCTATCGAATCCGATTATTGTAAAATGTGTGGCACTTGTCGTTTATTAGCTTCCACACATACTTTGTAGCCTGTAAGACTTGTAGTGGATTTTTCTCGCACATAAGAAACAAATGTTCATTCATAGGCGCGAATAAGTGTTGGAAGATGAAAATAAATAAGTAGGAAAAGGCATTTTTGGTATGGAAAGAGTATCTCTCCAGTTTGGAAGAAAAAAAACCTTTCTAGCCGTATTAGAAATAAATATTGAAGTTTCGTACTAAGAGAGATTTCTGAAAGGTTGCATTAATAGTTTATAGTGGAAATGAAAAGCAAAACGTTTTGATTAATAAAACTCTGTATCATTGACGGACTTGTGTAACTTGCAGCTATGTTTTGCTTGGGTTATAGGCGTTCACTTAATGTCGCATAAGAATCTAAAGCGTGTTAACATAATTAGATCTACATCTGCATGACTACTCAGCAGTTCACAGTTAAGTTCATCGGAAGTCCGTCAGACTATTTCTCTGCCGTTCCAATCTCAAACAGTGCTTCGAAAACACGAACAATTAAATCTTTCTGTACGAGCTGTATTTTTTCTTATTTTATTGTGATGATCAGTTCCTCCTAGGAAGGTTGGCGTCACTAAAATATTTTGTCATTCAGAGGAAAAAGCTCACTATTGAAATTTCGCAAAAAGTCCCAATGAAAAAGGCTATTTTAGTGACTGTGACCCCAACTCCCAAGTATCCCGCATATCGGGGATAACAGAACGGATATATATATATATATATATATATATATATATATATATATATATATTTCTCAGTTATTTGTGGAAACTGTAATACAATATTTGTGAACGTGTTGAAAGTGATAACAGCATGCACGCTGTTTATTTTGATTTTGCAAACAAATAAAGTTAACGTTAGATGTGTACGACAGTACATCATTATCAGAGGAACTCGGGTTGAGTTGCTAGAGGCAGATGTAGTCGTGAGACTTTCGTGTGACGCGTTAGAAGGGTGCTCTGATCGAAGACAGGAATTACGCAAAGAACGTGCTACTACACCAGCTTTAGAAGTCGTGCTACGGAAATGTTGAGGGCTATATGTCCTTTTTCCAGCAGCTGCACAATCTTTTACGAAGTAGAGTCTCTTTCGTCAGTGATTTTAAAGTGCAAAGGCTAGTGATAGGGTAGAAATGAAGTTATTGCTTTACACCTTTTGTTGCCGCACTAAAGTGAACCCATGAAAAAGACAGGGGAAACTTGCGTGAAATAGAAAATGATTCTGAGTGGTAAACAATGACGAAGCGGTTTAATACTAAACACATATGAGCTTAAGGACGAGAATTCTTACGGAAGTGAGCAAGAAAATTTCCGGCGATAAAATGGCGGTACGCTTCCTTTCTGGCCTGTGCGTACTTTCGATACAAAAAATTTGAATCACGATAGTCACCAATGGTCCCATCTTAACTATTTCTTAACAAATGAACGTTTTTGAATTGAGTGTTCAAGTAACTGAGACCTCAGACTTCGTAACTAACTTCTACTCACCCCTCATTGTGGCGGTCTTTTCTTACCAAGACACGCATATAAACTTGATGCATTTAATTTATCCCGACATTGTGTATGCAAACAGTGTCACTCAGATACTGCAAACGAAAACTTTATACTGTCGCTATAGGCCCAATGATGTAGATTGTTTCCTAGATTACCCTGCACACGTGCTAACGTCGAGAACGTTTGCTGAAATATACTGAACTATTTGTTGAAGTTTTTTCTTCACAAGCTCCAGTTGTGTCTTCTGAAAATGAAATAGAAATGGAACTTTGGAAAAGCTTTTGTACATTCGTATATCCTTATAGGTCTTCTAGTTACAAAAATCCTAACAATGTTCTCACATTTCAAGTTCCAAAGCCACGTTTACGGCTTCGTTTTCTTTTAAGAATAGTGTCCAATGCATCCTTCGCTGGATTCTCAAGGGGTATTAAGCCGGAATATTTTCCTATAAAACACGTCATAATGGCTGCTTATTCAGGTCGATCTATAACGGGGTTGTTTTCCATGTCTTACATATTTTTAGCTTTATCACACGGTTTATCGTTCTCCTTTAGGTAGGGTTTCCCTTTCCAAGGAATACAGAGCACCCTGATTCCGTATTTTAGAAAGTTCTATGTTGGCACTGATAGTGTCTACCTACTATCTTCCCACCTGCTTCTGATAATAGGTACACACTATCAAAAGCATTGAGATGTGAGTTAGGTTTCATCCTCTTGAGTTCTTGAGATCTTTCGGAAATGAATTGACAAAGGAAAATGATAACTGAACTGTTAAAGAAAACCCTTAACACCTGGCAGAAATAATGCCGGAGACATTCTACTGAAAATATTTGCGTGTAGCGTGATGTTGCGTGAAGTTAACAGGAATTAAAGGGCAATGCGCACACAGGTGCAGTTAGAACAAAATTATAATATAAAAACAAAGTTTGTTTAATTTAACAATTTAACATCACATACGTAATATCACAAAATGACTAAAGAAAAGTGATTAAAAGTTATATCACATAAGTGAGGAGTCTGTTACTTAAACATCAAAGGGGACTAAAATATGCCCCGACTTAGCTTGTCTCATTAACAGACTTCAGAACAACAATTAGGGGTAAAAAGTGATAAAAATACACTAATCACCTAAGAATCTACAGTATAATAAGGTGGACACGTAATTATGAAAAAATATTGCCGCCAAAGTTCATAAAATACATAATTTACTACGAAATAGGCTTCTCACTATACCTATAAGAGCCACAAAATTATGGAAATATGTATATACGTAATGAAATGAGCTACAGAATGTTTTAATGTGGACAGAGTTGTCAATGTTTCTAAGAAGCAGAAATTTACTTTATAGTACGAATGAAACTTCCTGGCAGATTAAAACTGTGTGCCGGACCGACACTCAAACTCGGGACCTTTGCCTTTCGCGGGCAAGTGCTATACCAGAGTGAAAACCTCATTCTGGAAACATCCCCCAAGCTCTGGCTAAGCCGTGTCTTCGCAATATATTTTCTTCCAGGAGTGCTAGTTCTGCAAGGTTCGCAGGAGAGCTTCTGTGAAGTCTGGAAGGTAGGAAACGAGGTAATGGGCGTGAGTCGTGCTTGGGTGGCTCAGATGGTAGAGCACCTACCTGCGAGAGTCAAAGGTCCCGAGTTCGAGTCTCGGTCCAGCACGCAATTTTAATCTATCAGGAAGTTTCATATCAGCGCACATTCCGCTGCAGAGTGAAAATCTCATTCTGTAATACGAATGTTGCGTTGCACTCAACAATGTTCGAATGACGAAGCATAAAAGTCTTGACACAATCGATGAAAAATTTTCGAAGATGTACAAGAACAGCAAAATACCAGAACTTAGAATTTCGAATCGAGCTTTTCTAGTGCACTCAGTCACACACAAAGAGAAACCTGAAAATCGGTTTACATACGTAAACAAACGTGTTAAATAAATGGATTTTATTACTTACAGGTAGATTTCTGATGCCGTCTGCACTATCGTACCAAAAGTGAACACTGCGCCGTCAGTTAATTACACTCAAAACAGCGAAAATTGTGTTGCACCAGTAAGGCACTTTTTCTGCTTCGTCAGTTTGCAAGTAAGAGGTCTGTATACTCCAGCTGTAAGGATGAGTGAACCAGGCATAGCAGTAAAAACAGTATGCAGTAGGTTTAGCACAACCGTAGATACTATTTCAACCTTCAGCGTTAGAATGAAGATTTTCTGTCGGTAACATCAAAGAGTAATCTAAAACCTCAAATTATTATTGTCACATTTGGTAATACTTGTAAGCAGTAAAAGTTCCAGAGCAATTTTTTACAGCTTTTTGTCGTAGCAATCTTCGCCAAACTACAGATTATTCACGTGTTTGTAAAGAAAGACGATCAGATAGAAGTACCCCATCACAGCTTGTGGATAGCGGATTATGTCAGCAACTCATCCTAGGATGCTCGTAAACGCAGATAACTCGTTAGGCGTGAAGCAGTAAATCACCGTCAAGCACTCGGATTTAATGGCCGACCTGAGGGAACCAGGACGACGTCTTCAGGGAATCTTGGCGGCTACGCTTCACTGGTAACAGCAGCCTCCGAGCATTACAATCTCGCTGGAGGTCTGCCACAAAAACTGCGCAACAGTTCCTTTGAAAGCACATTTGTACAGTTTTAGTGGAGTACCAAGTGACCCATTTCTTTGATGTTCCACTATGTAAATTAAGAAAAGGGTGATACAGTAGTTATTTTCAGTTTATCTACGGAACGTTGTCTAATGTCGGTGCCTGCCAAATTAAAACCGTGTTCGGAATTGGGTTTGAGATAAAACAAACTGACTGAATCGCATGTACAACACAACCTAGAACTGTAGTTGATTGACATAAACCAATTACAAAATGCTGTAATCCTGAAGTTGTACCCGAAATATTTTCAGTGACATAAAAAAAAAAAAAAAAAAAAAATGTTAGAAACATAGGTTTGCCTTTCCTTAATCTATCTTCTAAGATAAGTCGTAGCGCCAGTATTGTCTCACGTGTTCCAATATTTCTACGGAATCCAAACTGATTGTCCTCGAGGTCGGCTTCTACCAGTTCTTCCATTCATCTGTAAAGAATTCGCGTTAATATTTTGCAGCGGTGACTTATTTAACTGATAGTTCGGTAATTTTACATCTGTCGACACCTGCTTTCTTTGGGATTGGGATAATTATATTCTTATTGAAGTCTGAGGGTATTTCGCCTGTCTCATACATCTTGCTCACCAGATGGTAGAGTTTTGTCAGTACTGGCTCTCCCAAGGGTGTCAGTAGTTCTAATGGAATGTTGTCTTCTCATGGAGCCTTGTTTCGACTCAGGTCTTTCAGTGCTCTGTCAAACTCTTCACGCAGTATCATATCTCCCATTTCATCTTCATCTACATCCTCTTCCGTTTCCATAATATTGTCCTCAAGTACATCGCCCTTGTATAGACCCTCTATAAGCTCCTTCTATCTTTCAGCTTTCCCTTCTTTACTTAGAACTGGGTTTCAATCTGAGCTCTTGATGTTCATACATGTGGTCTCTTTAATTTTCCAGTAGGAAGTATCTATCTTGCCCCTAGTGATATAAGCCTCTACATCCATACATTTGTTCTGTAGCCATCCCTGCTTAGCCATTTTGTACCCCCTGTCAATCTCATTTATGAGACGTTTGTATTCCTTTTTGCCTGCTTCATTTACTGCATTTTTATATTTTCTCCTTTCATCAATTAAATTCAATATTTCTTCTGTTACCCAAGGATGTCTACTATCCCTCGTCTTTTTTACCTACTTGATCCTCTGCTGCCTTCACTACTTCATCCCTCAAAACTACTCATTCTTCTTCTACTGTATTTCTTTTTCCCCATTCCTGTCAATTGCTCCCTTATGCTCTCCCTGAAACTCTGTACAACCTCTGGTTTAGTCATTTTATCCAGGTTCCATCTCCTTAAATTCCCACCTTTCTGCAGTTTCTTCAGTGTTAATCTACAGTTCATAACCATGACATTGTGGTTAGAGTCCACATCTGCCCCTGGAAATGTCTTACAATTAGAACCTGGTTCGTAAATCTCTGTCTTACCATTATATAATCTATCTGATACCTTCCAGTATTTCCAGGCTTCTTCCATGTATACAACCTTCTTTTATGATTCTTGAACCAAGTGTTAGCTATGATTAAGTTATGCTTTGTGCAAAATTCTGCCAGGCGACTTCCTCTTTCATTTCTTACCCTCAATCCATATTCACCTACTACATTTCCTGCTCTCCCTTTTCCTAGTATCCAATTTCAGTCAGCCACGTCTCTCTTCACTATCTGAATAATATCTTCTATAGACTTTGTTTATTAAAAAGAATTCTTTCTCTCGCTATTTCTCGCGAACATTGGTCCAAAAGATGCTTAATTCAACAACTAGTGGAAACATTTAAGCATACCGGTACCGTGAAGAAAGACAAGACCATTCATCAACCTCTGCCTATCGAGTTGGGGACAGAACATCCACTGAACGCAATCCCAAATAATCGGCACAGTGACTGTCGGTGCAACTCTACATTCCGCACTCGAGGCTACGTAGAGCGTTGTGACATACTGTGGAAAACCATGACAACAACAACAACGACAACACTGTAGCATATGCTGGTCCTTCACCGATTATATGACGAACATGTGCCAGGACTTGCTTGAAACAGACGCAAATCGCAATATCCTTTACCAGATTCAGCGATGTGGTAATCTTCCACACTTGTGGAAGCATTAACCCACATAACAGCATTATCTGGGCCGACCTACCACCGGCTGAGGACCTGGATTTACAGCAAGACTCACCTAAAGTTAATGTATGTATAATTATATCTCTGACACAATCTACAGATCGTTCTCTTCACCGAAAACTCCATCAATGGGTTACTGTACATGGATGCGCTGCAGCACTTTCTTGCATCTCAGTTTCAGCAAGTCGAACATGTGCATCAGCTTCCAAGAGGACGGCGCATCTTGCCATTATGCCACAGACGTGTGTATGTTTTTGAACGAAGTGTTCGCTGGGTGATGGGTTGAGCGCGCGGGATCCATGATGCGGACAACGTGTTCCCATTTGCATGGGCATTAAAAATAGACGTACATTTCGTCGACAGCGTATCAGTTTATTGGCGGAGCTTCCTCGCTGAATTAGACAAGCTATAACACAAAAAATGGTGCGGAATGCCTTTCGCGTCACAGCCAGAAGATGACAGATTTGTCAGGATGTGAAGGATGCTCATTATATGCCACTATAAATGATCGGAATACAATAATTATTTCAAATGGTTAATATGGCTCTGAGCACTGTGGGACTTCACATCTGAGGTCATCAGTCCCCTAGAGCGTAGAACTACTTAAAGCTAACTAACCTAAGGACATCACACACATCCATGCCCGAGGCAGGATTCGAACATGCGAACGTAGCGGTCGCGTGGTTCCAGACTGACGCGCCTAGAACCGCTCGGCCATAACAGCCGGCTAATAATTATTTTAAAAAAATCGATGTTTATTTTCTGGATACCTCGTATGCGTGGACATTTGAGGAGGAAGTGATTGTCGTATGCGACCAGCACGTTAATCAACGCTGCTATATCGAGAGCAGCCAAAGGTTATTGCAGTATGACGATGACATGGGGTAGAAACCACAAACGTGTTATAGGTGGCAGCAGTGGTTGAATCTGAACCAGGCAATGGTCCTCATAAACGGTCTCGCGCTTTCAATGCCAGATAAGTTCCAGATAAGAACCTCCTTTGCAACGTACATTCGGCGCTCTATGAGTACGGCTGTATTGAGCTGTACCTGGGTTCATCATGTAGATCTTGAGTCTCCCATACCTCGTTCCTCTCATTTTTGGTCGATCCTCTAATCACAGCGCTGACAAGTCATAACTGTAACACCTCTCATCCAGATGACCAGCTGTGAGAGCCAGAACGGCTCGTGTTGTGTGGCGAATGGCAACTAATACTACCACACTAGTTGCTGGGTCCATAACACCGTAACGATTTGCCCTATGTGAGGATACCTCCATAGTGACGCTGCACACGCGACCATGACTTGTCGGAAAATACGACGCCTTCAGGTTCTGCAAGGCGCTATGGGCACCTCGTAATTTTTCATTGCACATTGGCACGCCAGCTTTAGTATGCTGAAAAAGGCGAACAACGAAGCGGCGCAGCAAATAAATGCAACCACGAATATGAACTGTCGAGTTCGGACACGAGATGGTAGAGGTTTCTCGCATCAAGCCATCTTCTCGCAGACAAACAACATTCAAATGTGATTTATGTATGGCAAAGCAACTGTGTAGTCTTTTTCTGTACACAAAATGTAGGCGGCGTTATTCCTACCTACTTAGTGCAGCTTGGTGCGTTTCAAATTTCTTAACCGTCTAAACATTCTGCGTGGTTTCTGAGACTGTTTGTTCTATATCGTGTCTCCCTACCACTTTCGCGCAACGACGCTCTGAGCGTGTTTTTTAGGGAATTGACTAGTTTGAACCTGGGACCTGTTGCTGGTAAGGAGACGCCAGACCACACATGACATGTAGAATTCAGAAGAGTTCAGTGAGACTAGCGATGATATAACCAAATGCTTATTGATTTCAGCGTCAGCTCCACTGCATCCCTGTAAAGGAATCTTAATACTAACTAAATTTAGTGGAAGGTGTTCAAGGCTTTCCTATTTTTAGTTAGCTGGTAAAATAACGTCGAAAAAGCAGTTAAGTTTACCATTGGAAATTTTATTCTACTCACAAAACATCGTTTATAAATTGCACTATTGATAAAAGGAAATGCTTTAATACAGGATGGTAAAAACCGACTGCGTTCAACAAGAATGAGAACGAATATTCCCTGAATGGGTTTCCAAGTTCTACAATGGATCGAAGGATGACCTATGCCACATCACATCTATAATCTAGGTTGAAATTAAGTTTCACAAGAGAGGAAACTATCAAAATGGTCTACAGTGACCCTCAATTATCTTCAATTACTTATCTAACTTGTCGTAAATTACAGTGGCTGATGTGGCTTCTCAATAATTGTATAACAGAAAAATCATCGCGTTACAGATTTTTACTTCAAGTGGCACATGTGAACACCATGAGCTTTAATTGACGATCGACACTAGTATTACGCAAAAAGGGGGTGTAACAGATGAGACTTCTGCAGTTCTGCGTGAAGCTTTATGCGCTGTTATGCGGCATCGTGTGCGTTCATTACCTTGTCGGTGTTCGTCAGGGGGCGGCAGGCAGCACAGCTCCGCTCACCTCGCCGTCTCGGAAGTAACTCTCTCCTAACTTCTCCTTACTACAATTTACCGAAGTTGGTTTTAAAAAAAAAAAAAACTATCTGGCTGTGTTTTCATCTGACCAATCAGGGTCAAAATGTTAACCTTAAGCTCCGCCTACTAAAATTCTGTCTATCCAATGAGAAACGTTATACTTTTCGTGGTGGGGCAATATTTTTAAAGTTTGCAACGTAACAGAGAAGCGAAAAAGTCTCACGCTAAAACTTGCAGCTGGTGTGGTCCTTTTAGCGTTATCGTAAGATCTATACTGTTCTTCTGGAGGGCTCTATCTTTTAACATGGGCTGGGGGGTGGTCCTGACGTAGCAGAGACGCTAAAAAGTCTCACGCTAAAAACTTGCGGGTGGTGTGGTCGTAGCGGTTAGCTGGTGGCGACGTGAGTGTCCGTCCCTTATCGTAGGACCTTCCAGCTTAACACGGTTCTGCTCTCGGCATCTGTTCTCGTTTCTCCCCTCGGAACTGCGTCTGTCTCACGGTGGGAAGGTATGACATGCATTTAGCCATTCTTGTGTTAGTCTGCGGTATTCCATTTGTTCACTCGTTACTCGTATTACTTTGGTTAATTTAATGTCACGATTTATTCGGAGCTATGTGACATACTACTGGATTTGCTTATCATGTCAGGGTTTTCATGGAAGGTGTTGGATTTGCCTGACGCCTTACAACCGAAGCTCAGTCTTATTTTCCCATCAGAGCGACGTCACGCAACCTGAAATTAACGTAAATAAGGTTTCAGATATGCACTTTTTTATTGCACTGATGACGTGTAGGTACACTGCATTTCTAATTTAAACATGACTAAGCACACATCTTCAGATGTGCAAGGTTAAAAAATAAAAATGTTTACACTATTGTGGATGTAACCGTAAATTAATAATTTTACGTAAGTTCATTTTGACGTACCCACAGTCTACAGATTAAGAACGGATGCTCTGCAATAAACGACATGTTTGTTTTGGTAGGCCTACCACCATAACGGACCCTGAATTTGAAACAAAACAAAAGTACTGTTACGTAAGATATTATAATAAAGATGTGAATTACAGTATATGCCGGAGATAGCATTACCTAATAATAATAGACTAGAACATTAAAATTACGAGCTGTACCCTGATGGCAAGACAGAGGATCAAGAAGTGCCGCGTGTGTCTCGGTTGGCCGCCGGCAACACACTGCTGAATGAATACTAGTCAGGCTAACAGAAGATGAAAAGCGAGCATCATCCCGAAACTTTGAAAACATTAAAACGTCACAGTTTCGTAGTAAAAGTGCAAGTTGCACTGGAACGCTAATCGTGGTCGAACATTATGAATTACTTCGAAGAAAACGATTTATTGACTCTTAGCACGTCTTCAGAAAACATCGTTCTTATGAAACACAACTAGCTCTTTATACTCATGAACTAAAGAGTGATATCGACAGGAGATATCAAATTGATTCCAAATTTTAGTATTTCCAGAAGGTTTTCGAAACCGTTCCTTACAAGCGTCTTCCAACCAAACTGCGTGCCTACGGAGTATCGCCTCAGTTGTGCAACTGGATTCGTGATTTCCTGTCAGAAAGGTCACAGTTCGTAGTAATAGACGGAAAGCCATCGAGTAAAACATATGTAATATCCAGCGTTCCCCAAGGAAGTGTTATAGGCCCTCTATTGTTCCTGATCTGTATTAAGGGGCTCCGGAAAGGCTCAAAATCATGAAAAGTTCAATTTTTACTTTTTTGCGTTTTATGAATCTGCAGACTATTACCTTTTAATATATATATATATATAATTTATTCAATTCCGAAGACTACAACTATTTTTAAATATTTTTTGAAATGTGTTCTACATGGGCGTGACCCACTGTGCCACTGTTAAACAGCTGTCAAATGGTGTTATTATTAACGTCCGTGTTCATCGGGTACATTTTAGTGATGTGAGATAAAGTATGTGTTGTGGCTGACCTGTGATGGTTCAATATATATTGCTGGTGTGATTGTCGATTGTTTCATGTTTATTTACTCTGTCGTTATCTCGAAAATATTCGTAATTAATTCTGTTTCTTGAGTCTCTGTTTTGTTGAAGTATAAGAATGAGTAAAAGTAAAGTTATTAGAAATCCTCTGAAGGCTTTTAAGAAAAGGAGAAATGTTGGGAAGCCAAAGGTATGTGTTATTACTGTAAACAATAAAGACGATAACCAAGTGAGTGAACCTAACCTCTCAAGTACACCTGCCCATAGCAGTCAAAGTGGGAAGGAAAATACTTCACAGAAGAAGCTTGGTTCAATGAGTGAAAACTATGAATGTTTTATGGGCGAATCGGATGTGAATGAAATATTTGATATGTCGGTTCTCAAAGGAATTTTTTCAAACTGTGTAAGATGTATTCATTGTAGTGAAGTTGGTTTGGAACTCTCCATATTAAAGCACGTAGGACTTGCTAGTGAAATACAACTGAAATGTGATAAGTGTTCATACATGACCACCTTTTGGAACAGTGTTGCAGTAACTGCAACTGAAGAAAATGGTAGCAAAATCTACGAACACAACAACGAGCGATGCTTGCTTTAGACAAGGAACGCCTTCGGGCTGCAGACAGGGCTGTAAAGAGTCTAGAAATACAAGCAAGAGTAAACAGGAGGAGGAACAAGAGGAAGCTGGAGGAGGAGTTTGCAGAGGATGAAGATAATCCATCCTATGGACCTGGAATGCACTAAAAAGTTAATCCAATCTTTGTCGCTCGAGTCCCAAAACTTTTATTTTCTCATACTAATTACATGTTTTCTAAGGATATTCCAAACATATTTGTTTCAAACTTTCAGTAAATGTTACACAGTACCTTCTGCATAATTTAACACAGCCTTTTTCCAAAAAACTGTTTATTTTTGAATATATAAATAAAAAATTGCAAAAAAATGTTGTGAATTTTCATTACAATTGAAAAAAAAAATCATCTTTAATAACTGAACTAAAATTTTGTAAAATCCCTGTGTTAAGTTGTAGCCCATATTCCAATAAATAATCTGAAAAAAGTTGAACTTCCTACCTCAAATACACTCCTGGAAATTGAAATAAGAACACCGTGAATTCATTGTCCCAGGAAGGGGAAACTTTATTGACACATTCCTGGGGTCAGATACATCACATGATCACACTGACAGAACCACAGGCACGTAGACACAGGCAACAGAGCATGCACAATGTCGGCACTAGTACAGTGTATATCCACTTTTCGCAGCAATGCAGGCTGCTATTCTCCCATGGAGACGATCGTAGAGATGCTGGATGTAGTCCTGTGGAACGGCTTGCCATGCCATTTCCACCTGGCGCCTCAGTTGGACCAGCGTTCGTGCTGGACGTGCAGACCACGTGAGACGACGCTTCATCCAGTCCCAAACATGCTCAATGGGGGACAGATCCGGAGATCTTACTGGCCAGGGTAGTTGACTTACACCTTCTAGAGCACGTTGGGTGGCACGGGATACATGCGGACGTGCATTGTCCTGTTGGAACAGCAAGTTCCCTTGCCGGTCTAGGAATGGTAGAACGATGGGTTCGATGACGGTTTGGATGTACCGTGCACTATTCAGTGTCCCCTCGACGCCAGTGTAGGAGATCGCTCCCCACACCATGATGCCGGGTGTTGGCCCTGTGTGCTTCGGTCGTATGCAGTCCAGATTGTGGCGCTCACCTGCACGGCGCCAAACACGCATACGACCATCATTGGCACCAAGGCAGAAGCGACTCTCATCGCTGAAGACGACACGTCTCCATTCGTCCCTCCATTCACGCCTGTCGCGACACCACTGGAGGCGGGCTGCACGATGTTGGGGCGTGAGCGGAAGACGGCCTAACGGTGTGCGGGACCGTAGCCCAGCTTCATGGAGACGGTTGCGAATGGTCCTCGCCGATACCCCAGGAGCAACAGTGTCCCTAATTTGCTGGGATGTGGCGGTGCGGTTCCCTACGGCACTGCGTAGGATCCTACGGTCTTGGCGTGCATCCGTGCGTCGCTGCGGTCCGGTCCCAGGTCGACGGGCACGTGCACCTTCCGCCGACCACTGGCGACAACATCGATGTACTGTGGAGACCTCACGCCCCACGTGTTGAGCAATTCGGCGGTACGTCCACCCGGCCTCCCGCATGCCCACTATACGCCCTCGCTCAAAGTCCGTCAACTGCACATACGGTTCACGTCCACGCTGTCGCGGCATGCTACCAGTGTTAAAGACTGCGATGGAGCTCCGTATGCCACGGCAAACTGGCTGACACTGACGGCGGCGGTGCACAAATGCTGCGCAGCTAGCGCCATTCGACGGCCAACACCGCGGTTCCTGGTGTGTCCGCTGTGCCGTGCGTGTGATCATTGCTTGTACAGCCCTCTCGCAGTGTCCGGAGCAAATATGGTGGGTCTGACACACCGGTGTCAATGTGTTCTTTTTTCCATTTCCAGGAGTGTACTTTGTGTGGAAAGATGTAATTTATAAGCGTTATTTTAACATTGCAAGTATAGGGCGTTCCGGAGCCCCTTAACGACATAGGAGACAATGTGAGTGGCCGTCTCAGATTGTTTGCAAATGATGCTGTCATTTACCGTGTTGTAAAGTCATCAGATGATCAAAACGATTTGCAAAATGCTTTAGATAAGATATCTGTATGGTGGGAAAAGTGGCAGTTGACCCTGAATAAGGAAAAGTGTGAAGTTATTCACATGAGTACTAAAAGAAATGAGCTAAATTTCTATTACGCGATAAGTCACACAAATCTGAAGGCTGTAAATTCCACTAAATACTTAGGGATTACAATTACAAATAACGTAATCTGGAAGGAACACACAGATAATGTTGTGGGTAGAGCAAACCAGAGACTGCGATTCATTGGTAGAACACTTACACATTGCAACAGGTCTACTAAAGAGACTGCTTACACCACGCTTGTTCGCCCTATTCTGGAGTTTTGCTGTGCGGGTGGGATCTGCATCAGGTGGGACTGACTAATGACATCGATAAAGTACAAAGAAGGGCGGCTCATTTTGTATTATCGGGAAATAGGGGAGATAGTGTCACAGACATGATACGTGACTTGGAGAGGCATTCGTTAAAAGAAAGACTTTTCGTGGCGACGGGATCTTCTCATGAGATTTCAATCACCAGTTTTCTCCTCCGATCGCGAAAACATTCTAATGTCACCCACCTACATAGGGAGAAATGATCATCACGATAAAATCGAGAAATCAAGGCTCGCACAGACAAATTGAAGTGCTCGTTTTTCATGCGCGCCGTTCGAGAGTGGAATGGTAGAGAGACAGCTTGAAGGTGGTTCATGGAACACTCCGCCAGGCACTTTACTGTGAATAGCAGAGTAATTACGTAGATGTAGATGTAGATTTAGATATAGATCCAAGTGACCGGTGTCGATTTGACGTTTACTGCATCCTGTCTTCGTGGTGTTAGAATAGCATCAAAGCTTACCTCTACGTCAGCAGCTACAATTATTGTGTTGTGCCTGTAAACGTAGAAGATATGATTTAGTGTTTTCGTAGCCAAAATGAAAGCTACGATCAAATTAAAAACGCAGATTTTGTTCCAAACACATGAACGTTGTGATAGCTGAATTATTTAATCGGGTAAGTAGTATACACTATCTTCAATGACAAATCGTTTCCAATTGTTTATAATTACGCTACGTAAAAATGTAGCGTTCTGCCACCTATGTACGATCACGTTAAATTAAGTACACAGTTCGCCAGATCAGCGCAGCCAAACTCAGCCACTAAGTGTTTTTCATGAGACCCTCAATGCGTTAGTATGGAACTTGTAAGCATCCGACCATTTTTACAACTGAAATAAGTAGTCGTAACATGTAAGTACAGTAAAATGCCCTGAACATGTATGTGTATTTGTACAAAGAAATAATTTATTAAGACACAAAAGATTATAGATGTAGCCTGCCAGTGGGGAGTGATTTAAATTGGGGAAAGTTGAAAATATTCGAACCCAGGTATTCTGTCTACTAGGCACATGTTCTGACCATTAAACCAAAGGGACAAAACTGATAATCGCCACTGCACGGACCACCATGGCACGCATCCTGTCAGACCAAAATGCTCAGCCTATCCACACACCACTGACGTAGTGCCCCTTGCCCAGTACCCTCATTACTCGCGGCATTTCGCCGATTCCCGTAAATTATCAAACCCGGTGTGCATATGCAGAGATCACAAGCAGCCTTCGTCTTAATTACATACATACGGTGTCTGTTCTTTCGGACATGTCCCGGATCAGGATTCGAATCACCCTAAAAGTTAACTAGGGTGGATTTTTATCACCACGTGACCGAAAGAACAGACACCAGATACATACAAGTAACGCGAGGATGGACAATGGTCTCTACAGTGCGGATGCACATCGGGCTCGAAATCTTACGGGAATCGGCGAAATACCCCGAGTAATGAGGGTACTGGGCAAGCGACACTGCGTCAGTTGTGTACGGGTAGGTTGAGAATTTGGGTGTGACAAAACATGTGCTAGGATAGTCCGTGCTGTTTCACTGACCACTGTGTCCGGATGGCTTAGTGGTCAGTCTGATTTCCACAGTCGTGCGCCTCGCGCGACTGTTTACCTCCCAGCCGAGGAGACTCCAGCCCACGCGGTTGTTTACTTCCTGTTGGTCTTCAGCAAAGCCTGCTCATTCGTACCGACAGCCCACCATCAGTATAAGCTTTAATAATGAATTGGCACCACTGAAAGCATCTGATGTGGTACGATGTATAAGAGAGGAGATTAAAATCGACCTACATGATACGACCGGAATCCGCTTCTCTGTCACAAGTAATGTGATCTACGTCAAACTGATCGATGGCACAGTGTGTGACAAGATCGTATGCGACAAAAACATCTACTTAAACGGTCTTTCAGAGCATTCGATTGATGGTTTGAGGTTCCAGCTGCGTTCGTGGTTGCCGCGCTGCAACCCTATGGTAGGCTGTTCAGCCACACAGCAGAAATATTGACAACTTTTACAACGTGTCCGGTACTTAATGGGGTACGACAAACACAAATAGATCTAACGAAACATATGCCGCCATTTCTCACAATTGGATGCTTCAGAGCGGTATTCATTTGCGATGGTCAGCTGGAAACTTGCTCAGGTTGTGGTCAGGAAGGCCACGTTCGCTCAGCGTGTCTCCAACGAAGAATTGTACAAGTACCGACAGGCGAACCTGTAGCAACACTTATGGGGACATTACTGCCTCTCACATATGCAAAAGTGTTCGAGAAATACACCTCACTCAAGAATCACCTCACCCAGCATTTGGACAGTCCTGTAGAAGGGCCAACGATGGAGGTCGACACGACGCGAGCATGGTGTTGGCGGTGACGACTCCCGCCAAACGGCAGCGACCGAAGCCTACAGTACAGGGATCGGAAGACAAAATGACCATAGATAGTCGATAGTGCCAACGACTGCCTGAGCCGTGGCGAGCTGGCGCCAGTGTTATTTTGTTCATGTATCGCTGAGACCGATCGTGCTTGAGGTAAGCTATCTTTGCTTTCCGCGTGTCTTATCTTCCGGGTTGGCGGGCGAAGCGATTCTGGTTGTTAGCCTTCGACGTGTAACCCGTCGAGATCTCGTGACTTTCGCTGGGAGACGAGTGTCAACGGCTGCCGCACGAGCGTGATGACACATGTCGTGGAGTGAGGTTGGTGGGGTGTTGCGGCGACATGGGCAGCTTGGAGATACAATTTGTGTGACTTCGCTGGGAACAAAATTTGAAGCGAAGCGGTGAAGCTGTGGATCCGGGTCCTTCGTATTGTGTACTTGATATGAAGTAAGTGGTCGTAATTGTGTTTTGTTGACCGATGCACTCAGAGACATTTAAATTTTATTATTGTAGTGAGACTTTCATAGTCGGACTTTAACATGGAGTGGAAGAGTTCAGTTGGCCTAGTTAAATGGTGGCCGTTATCTGAAATTTTCTCAGATGTTTTACTAGTGCTCCATGTTTCTTGTAATCAAATGATCTTATGTTGGCATTTTCAAAGCCTGTGCTCTATTAATTCAGTTGTGCATGTGTAAAATGCTTAAGGTCAAAGTTGCGAATTTGTGTGTAGTGTAACGTGTTCCTTTACACGCTTACCCATGTATAGAGTCGAAGAATCTGCCGAGTGTTTCTATGTTTCGTAGTTACTGGAATGTCTTTTTGATTCGCGCAAAACCCTTTGATTGTGTCAGCGTCTTGGCGGGGAATGAAATGTCATCCGAGGTCTAGGCCTGGCAGTGTGTAAGAACCTGACCACTACTGGGAGTTGTTCTCAGACCGCCTTCCAAAGTTTAGCATTTATCTTCCTTCCGCCAAGGCGGGTTAACCTTGTAGATATATAAATATATATTGTATGTAACCTGTTCTTATACGAACCTGTTTCCTTGAATATTAGCTACTGGCAACTGGCTAAACTTTAAATTCCATAACATTTGCTGAGTTCCTTGTGCAGCTCTCTGTAGTAGTCTTTTATTAACATGTCTGACCACGTCAACATTTGTTTTTAAAGATCAGTGTTTTTGCTGTAGTATTTTATGTAAGTGTTGCTAATGTGTTATGCAATTCGATCTTAGCTTGGTGCTAGTGTTGAAGTGTCATTAAGTCACCCTTTATGGGTAACTGTTTTCATTATATGTCTTTTAAGGGGAACCGTATAAAGGAGTTTGAATTTCTATAGTTTGTCAGTAATTCTGTTTTCTTAATAAGGGAAAATAAAGTGACGGGTATTAGTGTCAGGCAACGTTATGTTTGTAATTGGCCTTTCAACAAGTGCTTCTTTAACGGATTGAAATAGTGAGTTTATAAGGGTATTTTAGTGAAGAATGTTTTAAGTATGGCCACCGTAATGTAATAATGGTTTTAAGGAGTTTGATGAAGTGATTATGTGAAGTAATTGATAATTACTATGCTTAAGGTTTCTATAAATGCTTGGCACACTAAGTTTTTATTACTTCCTATTAAGGGACTGTTTATTTGAGTACTAAGTACGTTGGGTCTCTGACTGAATTTACAAAACTTTATCTAGTGGCTCGTCCACAATATGTAATTTCAAATGCCTTAAAAGGCGTAATGTGAATGAACTGTCTTACTTATAAATTGTGATTACCAACCATCATTCCATCCCGCTTCCTCTTTTATGGTATCTAAGATATGCTGGATAAGTGTGGTACGAATAGGGAATCCACGTACCAGTACCTTTGTCTCAGACTGCTGTTGCGACTGAAACACACACGCGTGGACAACAATCCCCGAAAAGGCACAAGAAACGACGCCTCACCCCGTCGGACACTCCTTAAGACGTACGAAGGGCGATGACCAGGAAAAGGCCGAGGGGGACGACCACCCTACAGAGGCGACCGAGACATCACATGCAGCACAGCACCTTCTCGACAGCAGCATACGCGAAAAGCAACGTGAAAACATCGAGAGCGCAGAGCTACCAGCAGTCCGCTGCCTGTCCAAGGTACTGGGACAGACGCCACAGGGAGACTGGTTTGGAAACACCCGGCCGACGACAAACTTGTCCCAAGGACACTGGGCTGATGATTGTGCAGAGGACCCACTGACGGTCGCAACAGGCGGCAAGCAGGGGGCGGCATCATTCTGAAGTTAGAAATGTAAACAACAACGGGGGACAGGAAGTAGCCCCGTAACGCGGCAGTACAAAATCAGATGGCATAAGCTCCCATGGGCAACACACATGCCTCAAAAGGAAGACAAACATATCAGTTTGCCTCTATCAGTATCAATTCCATTCGGTGAGAAATTAAAATGTCTTTACTCAAAGATATACTACAAGCGGCGGACATCGACGTCGTCCTCCTACACGAAGTATACGTCGACGATCTTCCTGTCGTGTACAAGCAGGAGTTCTAAGTACCTCACGCCTCCAAAACTGGCAGCGGTACAGCAACAGTTCTTAGAGAGAGCATCACAGCAGATAACATACTGTACCTACCGTCGACGAACGGATTACCAGTGACGGTGTTTGATGTACAACATCCACGTACTGTGCGCTACAGACGGGATCATTCCCGGTTCTTTACAGAGGAAACGTCCCCGATCTTCCAAGGTCGACACGGCCGTTCTAACCTAGGTGCCAACTGTAACTGTGGTCTTGCACCGAACGATCGAATTCCTCGATGTACCCAGTGCCCAGAACTTGAATGATGGTGTGGAACATGCAATTGGTTCACACCTGGGAGCATGTCCACCGGCCCCCTTCCTGGATATACCCATACAAAGAGTCTTTCCGATAGTCGTTTCAGCTCGTATAACGCTCATCTGAATAGTAGTTTAGTTTGATAGGTATGCCCAAAAGAATGGGTCAAACATCTTTCGTAACACTGAATCATTCATAAAATCTTTACAATGGGAGCAACTTATTTTCTGAATGAATGAAATGTATATCACTGTTTTCTGAGAGTGTTACGCCCCGAGCATGACAAAAGGCGATGGCGCGTGCCCGCCTCGAGTAATGATCGACTTCACTGTGGGCCCACACAGGCTGTACCACAGCAACGGGCTAGCTGAGCAGCTAGCTGAACCAGCCTCAAACTTACGTTCCACCACATAGGTGGCCGTCAGCAGTAGGAAGCTCCCATCAGGTGACCCAGCGATGGGGAGGCACCAAGTTTACTGCGTGTCGAGCCTATATCACGCACGCACTGCACCTGTTGGTAGAAAAGTTCGTTGGTGGCGGTCGACTTTCGCCTGGTACTGCAAGTGTTCTCAATCTCATAACCATCGGCTGCATAGACATGCTGTAGGCACCTGGATAGTGGTGGGTACAATGAACATCTGAGAGTGAGGGTACAAATTAGGTGCATGAAAGGGAACTGGCATGGCTGGTGTTTCTCCTGTACTGGCACTTTCAAGCCAGAACTTATAGCAGGCTAAAGCGGCTGGGTGTCACCGCCGGGCATCTATGAATTCATTCACCCCAGTTTTCCTGTCTAATCAGCTGCCCGAGAAACCATTCCACAGCTGTAAGGTGTCACAAATTCGTCTTTGTGAGGAGTTGGTTTGTGTCTTCTGCTTTTTCAGCCTGCTGAATGAGACATCTTGCGTCCTAATTACGCTGTCTTGTAACGTAACGCCTCGTCAGCACACTGGCGTCGTTATGTTGTTCGACACAGGAACTGAACTCTGTTCTCCCAAGCGTAGCGATGATCTACATCTACATCTACATCTACATGGTTACTCTGCAATTCACATTTAAGCGCCTGACAGAGGGTTCATCCAACCTTGTTCATACCAATTCTCTACCATTCCACTCTCGAATGGCGCGTGGGAAAAAGAAACACCTAAATCTTTCCGTTAGAGATCTGGTTTCTCTTCTTTTGTTACGATGATAGTTTTTCCCTACGTAGGTAGGTGTCAACAAAATATTTTCGCATTCGAAAGAGAAAGTTGGTGATTGAAATTTCGTGAATAGATCTCGGCGAAAGAAACGCCTCTGTTTCAGTGACTGCCACCCCAACTCGCGTATCATATCAGTGACACTCTCACCCCTGTTGCGCTATGACACAAAATGAGCTGCCATTCTTTGCACTTTTTCGATGTCCTCCGTCAGTCCTATCTGGTAAGGATCCCATACCCCGCAGCACTATTCCAGCAGAGGACGGGCAAGTGTAATGTAGGCTGCCTCTTTAGTGGGTTTGTCGTATCTTCTAAGTGTTCTGCCAACAAAGCGCAGTCTTTGTTTCGCCTCCCCACAATATTATGTATGTGGTCTTCCCAATTTAAGTTGCTCGTAATTCTAATTCCTAGATATATAATCGGATTGACAGCCCTTAGATTTGTGCGATTTATCGTATACCCAAAATTTATCGGATTTCTTCTATCACCCATGTGGATGACCTAGCATTTTCTTTGTTGAATGCCAATTGCCACTTTTCGCGCCGTACAGAAATTCTCTCTAGATCATTTTGTAATTGGAATTGATCGTCTGATGATTTTACTAGACGGTAGATTACAATGTCATCTGCAAACAATCTAAGGGGGCTGCTCAGATTATCACCTAGATCATTTATGTAAATCAGGAACAGCAGAGGGCCTATGACACTACCTTGCGAACGCCAGATATCACTTCTGTTCTACTCGATGATTTACCGTATAACACTACGACTTGTGACTTCACTAAGTCAGTTTGTTCATCTCATAGTGACTCAATAAATGCATAAATATGTGAGTATAAGGGGCGGTTGTAATGCGTCTGTTCGGAGGCTACATTAACCCCCTGCCTACATGTCGGTACTTCTTTAACCACAACGGAGTTACGCTGGGTTTCGTATACGCTGCAGCAACAAAATCGAATGGAAACTCTTTGGCCGCTCCTTATCGATTAAATCCAACTCGAAGCAAATGATTCTGCTCGCGACTGAAAACTATGACTAAAAACTTATCTTAGTAGCTGAAAAGGAATCATTTGAAAGCCAAATGCTTGCCTTTGCCGATACTCTGAGCGCAATGATTAGGTCCGCTTTATCAGATTTGAACATGGTGTTCAGATTTCAAAAGTGAAGCCTAGTTTTAAATACGAAAATTTCAAGGTGGAGGCTACAAACAAGCAAGGGGTTTCGACCAGAGTTAACTTTAGATGTACAGTATTTCATTTCTCACAATTTGTGGCAAAAAATCCTCCAAGAACTGAAAGATAAGTATCATTTGAGAAAACTATTTGAATTCTACACAGCATAACAAAGTAGGTAAACGAGGAACTACGTCCTTCAGTGTTAACAATAAAATAGAAAGTGGGATGTGTTCTAAGCTACCACGTTTCAGATTATCCACCGTTTAAGACAGACCACTAAACCCCCGCATAGACTAAATCGAAAGGTCGCCCAAGTTGCACTGATGTGTGAGGCAGCAGACCACTTCACTGCAAAGAACTCGAGAAAATTAAAAAAAAAAAACATTAAGAACATCTAAAATCTCACTCGAATCAAAAACGATAAGAAGAATTATGAGGCTCCTGCAGCTTACCATTGTTTACCCTGAAGACGGCGCCACAAAACTCCGACACCATGTCGGAAGAACAAACTCCAAGCTTAGACTTTTTTTTTTTGTCATCAGTCTACTGACTGGTTTGATGCGGCCCGCCACGAATTCCTTTCCTGTGCTAACCTCTTAATCTCAGAGTAGCACTTGCTACCTACGTCCTCAATTATTTGCTTGACGTATTCCAATCTCTGTCGTCCTCTACAGTTTTTGCCCTCTACAGCTCCCTCTAGTACCATGGAAGTCATTCCCTCATGTCTTAGCAGATGTCCTATCACCCTGTCCCTTCTCCTTATCAGTGTTTTCCACATATTCCTTTCCTCTCCGATTCTGCGTAGAACCTCCTCATTCCTTACCTTATCAGTCCACCTAATTTTCAACATTCGTCTATAGCACCACATCTCAAATGCTTCGATTCTCTTTTGTTCCGGTTTTCCCACCGTCCATGTTTCACTACCATACAATGCTGTACTCCAGACGTACATCCTCAGAAATTTCTTCCTCAAATTAAGGCCGGTATTTGATATTAGTAGACTTCTCTTGGCCATAAATGCCTTTTTTGCCATAGCGAGTCTGCTTTTGATGTCCTCCCTTCTCCGTCCATCACTGGTTATTTTACTGCCCAGATAGCAGAATTTCTTAACTTCATCTACTACATGACTCTCAATCCTGATGTTAAGTTTCTCGATGTTCTCATTTCTGCTACTTCTCATTACTTTCGTCGTTCTTCGATTTACTCTCAGTCCATATTCTGTATTCATTAGACTGTTCATTCCATTCCGCAGATCATGTAATTCTTCTTCACTATTATTCAGGGTAACAATGTCATCAACGAATCGTATCATTAATATCCTTTCACTTTGAGTTTTAGTCCCACTCCTGAACCTTTCTTTTATTTCCATCATTGCTTCTTTGATTCACAGATTTAACAGTCAGGATGAAAGACTACATCTCTGTCTTACACCCTTTGTAATCCGAGCGCTTCGTACTTGGTCGTCCACTCTTATTATTCCGCCTTGGCCCTTGTACATATCCGTCCCTCCCCATAGATTACCCCTGTTTCCTTCAGAATTTCGATCATCTTGCACCATTTGACATTGTCGAACGGATTTTCCAGGTCGCAAATTCTATGAAAGTGTCTTGACTTTTCTTTAGTATTTTAGTCTTGCTCTAATTAATAACCGCAAGACCTACACTTCCTCTTTCGTGCCTTTACCTTTCCTAAAGCCAAACTGATCGTCCTCTAACACATTCTCAATTTTCTTTTCCATTCTTCTGTATACTATTCTTGTTAGCAAGTACGATGCATGAGCTGCTAAGCTGATTGTGCGATAATTCTCGCACTCCTCAGCTCTTGCAGTCTTCGGAATTGTGTGGATATTATTTTTCCGATTGTCAGGTGGTAAGTCGCTAGACTCATCCATTCTACAAATCAATGTGAACAGTCGCTTTGTTGCCACTTCCTCAATGATGTTAGAAATTTTGCTGGAATGTCATCCGTCACTTCTTCCTTATTTGATCTTAATTCCTCCAAAGTTTTTAACTTCTGATTCTAGTACTGGATCCCTCATCTCTTCTAAATCGACTCCTTTTTCTTGTTCTTCCACATCAGACAAATCTTTCCCCTTCACAAAGGCTTTCATGTGCCATTCCATCAATACCCTCTCTCCTCTGCATTTAACAGTGGAATTCCTGCTGCAGTCTTAATGTTATCACTCTTGCCTTTAATTTCACCGACGGTTTTTTGACTGTCGTATACGCTGAGTCAGTCCTTTCGACAGTCATTTCTTTTTCGAATTCTTTACATTTTTCGTGCAGCCATTTCGTCTTCCATCTTCCTGAACTTCCTATTTATTTCGTTTCTCAGTGAATTGTATTTCTGATTCCTTGAATTTCCCTGAATATTTTTGTTCTCTTTTCTTTCATCGATCAACTAAAGTATTTCTTCTGCTACCTATGGTTTCTTTGAAGCTGCCTTCTTTGCACCTACTTTTTTTTTCGAGCTTCTGTGATGGGCCTTTTTAGAGATGTTTCTTCCTCTTCAGCCGTAGTGCCTACTGAGCTGTTCGTTATTGCTGTTTCTCTAGCCTTAGAGAGCTTTAAGTGTATCTCGTCATTCCTTGGTATTTCCGTATCCCACTTCTTTGTATCTTGATTCTTCCTGACTAATCTCTGAAACTTCAGCCTACTCTTCATCACTACTACATTGAGGTCTGAGTGTAAATCTGCTCCTGGGTACGCCTTACAATCCAGTATCTTTTTTCGGGATCTCTATCTGATCACGATGTAATCTAACTGAAATCTTACAGTAACACCCGGCCTTTTCCAAGTATACCTCCTCCTGTTGTGTTTCTTGAACACAATATTCGCAATTACTAGCTCAAATTTATTACAGGACTCAATTAGCCTTTCCCCTCTGTCATTCTATGACCCAGGACCACACTATCATTGGCGAATTTTATCATTCTTGTCCATGCAATCAAAAGGTTCGCACCTAATTTCAAATTCCTTCATTGATTTTTCTGTGTACAATTCGAAGTATATTAAGTTTACATTCTCAAGCCGATTTGGTTGTTCATTCTTATTGTACCCTCTTCGAACTTGCACATGTTGAGTATTACCTATTTTCACCATACCGTATAATTACTTTTCTGAGTATTCCAAATACTTTGCAACGCTTAAAATTGTTGAACCCGTTTCTAGGTCCAAAAATTTTTGGTAAGGTAATTTTACTATATAGGCGGTTCTGATGTTACGCTTCACAGTGGGAGAAAGTCTTAACAAGAAGAAGCATGGCGGAAGCTACTTTTGTATCATTGTCACATCTGATTTTTCTGTTCGAGTCTCGTATAATTTGCGGGACGATAGATTGCTTGCATCCCTGTAGGCTCGAATCTTTCTGAACTTTATCTTTACGTTGTATTGGCGACATATACGTAAAAGGAAGCAATAGCTTGGGTAACTCTCCTATAAGGGGCGTTCAAAAAGAAACGAACCGGGGTCTGGAATGCGCAAACCGCTGACAGGAAGGTAATATCGTGGCTTGTGTAATGAGGTGTGGTTCCGACCAGAGCGTGGAAGTTCACAGCCCGTCGCTAGAGGGCACGCGTGCACGTCACTTGACTAAACAGAGCTAGCAGCAGCACGCATCAAGCGTCAAACGCTGCCAGTCGGAACGGACATTCATCGACGAATGTCACAAGTGTACGGCGAACACTGCATGTCCCTTGCAAGGGTCAAGGTGTGGCACAAGCTCCCCAGTGAAGGATAGGCGTCGTTAGCCGATGATGCACGGTCTGGAGCACCACACTGCATTACCGATTACATCGTCCAGCTGATGGATGCACTGATTACCTTGGCCCGCCGAGTGACAGTGAAAGCCACAGCCGCCTTGGTCGGACTGAGCGTCGGAAGTGTTCACACCATCACGGAGGAACGACTGCACAAGTGCAAAGTGTGTGGCCAAAGGAGGCCCCACAGTCTTCAACCACACCAGGAAGCATGTCGAATGGCCCACGGTCTTACTCTTCTGCAGCGCTATGCTCGGGAAGGGAATGCGTTCCTGGAACGAGTGGTGGCTGGAGATAAGTCATGGTGTCATCACTTCGAAACAGAATCAAAACGACAGAGTCTCCAGTGGAAGCATCCAGGGTCACCACCACCAAAAATAGCCAAAGCCACCCACAGGGGAGCAGAAAAGGTTATGCTGATGTTCTTCTTTGACCAAGATGGCCCCCTTCTGATTCACTTTCTGCAGCACCGGACAACAATGAATGTCCAGCGTTACTCACAAGACCTTGACCGCCCTCCGCCAAGAGATCAAATCAAAACGACCAGGCAATTTCGCCCGTGAGGTCATTCTGCTCCATTACAATGCAAAGCCTCATACGGCCAACACAGTCTCGGCACTCCTGCAGGAATTCAAATGGGATGTTCTCGACCACCGTTCATACAGCCTGGACCTCTCTCCCTGTGATTACGCCATTTTTGGTCCCCTTAAAAAGGCTCTGAGGGACAAACGATTCGCCTCTGACGACGACGTCCAGCTGTACGTGCGGAACTGGTTAACATCGCAGCCCCGGGACTTTTAAGAGACAGCCGGTCACCGCCCTCTCTGGCACTGGAGTTGACAGTGTGGCACTTCCACGCTTAGTAAGTGCTGCTGTACGTATTATTTATGCAGAGGTCACCCGTGCAACAGGAAAGCACGCTTTGGTTCTCACGCGAACGGAACGTGTAGGAAACTTTTATTCCTCAGGGCAGGAACAGAGAGGTGTTGAAAATCGCAGTTTTATAAAAGAGGAAGGTCAAAGTTCACAAGTTTTTCTCAGAAAATGTAATCGCATATTCTCATAAAAGCTAACAACTTACCCTGGATGCAGAACTGCTCCACTACCGTTATTCTGTAGCGGTCTCCATTAAAGAATTATTTTTCCAAAAAGCAGCTACTTAAAATTCCCCTACAGTATTTCTTTGTCTTTTTTCTTTTGTAAAATGATACAGTCCGTCAATGTAGATGCGCTTGTCCTGTAGAAAGAAGAATACCTTTTTTTCTTCTCCCTGAAAAAAATTGCCCACTCTAAGACTGATGGTGAGGAAGTGCAGGGGGTTGGTGGATGGGGGTGGAGAGGATGGTAACTGGGGGAGGGGGGGGGGGTGAGGGGTTCCCCGGAGCCACCTGTTCGGCTCGTTATGCCGGCACAAAAGATCGCGGCTGGCTTTCACCTGGCATCACAATGCCCCACCCCGATGATTTATGGCGCCCTTACAGAAGGTGCACAGCGTTTCTACCTTAACAAAACCGCAAGACGATATAATACTTTTCATAAATTCGGGAGGACTTGAATGGTGTTTTTCATACTGCGTGAAAACTCCTTTATCGAGAAAAAAGTTTCGCAGAATTATTTGATGGTAACAAATGAAAACGTTACAATAGTTCGGAGCAGATGATGAAACCTTAGCGACTCTCAAAATAATCTCTAAGCATACTAAAAAGATTAGCTTGCAAACATTACTCTTGCTATAACGTGAGGACAAGTAATGTGAAGTAATAGCTGAAGATTCCAACTCAAGGCAAATGTCTTTGAACTATGGGGACAACGTTTCTTTTAAAGACACAGTATCCGGCTTCAGACTAATAACATTATTTCCAAAACTGACAACCGTATCTCAGGATCACAATTACAGTCTCTAGGAAACGAATGAAGCTATACTTCTGCTGAAACATTACAGGAAACTGGAGAACTACGGTGGTATTCTCCGAAATTTGCTGAACTCACTTCACCGTATGGGATAGCACATATCACTCAAAATTTTTTTATTGATTACAGTAACTGATAAAAGGACGGTTTTAAGATCTGTAGGAAGTTTTATTTATTCAGTGGTGACTAATTTCGCATGGGTCGTCCATTATCAAATAATCCATGCACGTAACGCTTGGATTACAACCAGACGTTCATTACAGGCCAAAAGAATATGTCAACGGGGCACAGTACAAGATAGCACCAACTGATGAACATCGCTGTACGTCAATACATTTTATTGGCCATTCAATTGGAAGTTCTGTTTGGATAACCATTGTTGGACAACATAGCGAACGGCTCCTGTAGGACTTATCTCCAATGTAAAAGAGTGCCCAAGGTACTTTTGGTGCCGCAACGTTGTAAGGTTGTTCTTTAACCTTACGAAGAGACGTTTCTGCAGTAAAATATCTCATGAAATCCTAGAGAAAATATTTTCAGATATATTGCGCGTGTATTCCCCATTTATTTGATTGCTCTGGATACTGGAACAGACTGTCAGTATTTGTAATTCTTTTTGCGATGGCTTGTCATTTTGCCGCTCGTGCACAATGTACTGGTGTGCAAAGTTTAGGAATGAGAGTAATTTTCGTATAATGTATAACTGCAAACTAACATAGCTCGATGAAACTTGGACCATACGTAACAACCACTGCTGCAGGATACCACGGAAGTTAACTGAAACACTCAGTGAGATGAACAGAAACGGCACGTTGCTTCAGAGACACTTATTACACTGAACTCCACTATGATTCACGATTGTTCTCTGGACATTAGAAAAGGTGCGATACGGTTCTTAATAAGGTGGGTGATTGTCGCGGACGTCAGTGCATGGTCTGCAACGAGCTCCCATGCTGGCCACTAGGTTGGCAAGCTTTCCTTGTGACAGTGCGTTCCATTCCTTCCAGCGAGGTGGTCGCGCATTTTCATCCGTAAAAATTACGTCAGGGCCGCACGCATATTTTAAAAGACCTGCATGGGGACAGATTTGAAGGTTGTTTGGTCCAGTGTCAGCCTACCTATTTTGCCGCTGAAAGTGACGTCCTAATGGTACCTAACCGTTCATAAGCTTGCCCCCCCCCCCCCCACCCCCTCCAACTTTAAACTTACTCGCACTGGCCTTTGTGAGACAGACCACTACAGTCGTTGCCGTGAAACGAATACTTTATGTCAAATTGATCGCTTGCGGACGGAGACATTGGAATTGGCTCCGCCGACAATTAGCTCTTGTCAGAAGGATGAAAGCGGCAATGCCCAATGAGATTCTCCTGCGTCCCGTTTCATCCTTCTTTTCCAGAAGTGAGAACAGTACAGTTATTTGGCTCGCCGGGCATTCCGTTAATCACGTAATAGGAAGCGGCTATGACCTGGATTATTGGTCTTTTACAAGTTCATGGTTACGGCCCACTGGACATGCAAAAGGATTCCACTCCATGATGAACTTTGTGCGAATGTGCTACATCAGGTATTTAAGCGTGATGGAGTTGCATGAAGTATACAATACCCCTTCTTGTTCGAATGTTTCAGCCCCGTTCAATTGCGTTTGGTAAACTTGACAAGAAAAGGAAATGAAAACAAATGAAAGTGTTGAATTAACCGATCCTCTTGCTGTCTTTGTCAGGTCACGACTGGAAACGGTTGTTTTTTTTTTCTTTTTTAAGAGGTGGATATCATAATCCTACATTTTGAGTAGCAAATTGTAAATTTTCAACAAAAATAAATAAAAAAGTAAAGATAACAAAGCAAAAACGGCCAGTACCATGTATGACACCAGTGCAGTGATGGGGTGACGATATACGTTCTTCCTTGCAGCTAAAAAAAAAAAAAAAAAAAAACAACTAATCCAGTAGGCAAAGATCCCGAGAAAGAAAAAGTGATAGTGCCGCTGATTAGTAGTCGAAACGTCCTCGGTCCCAGGTTCCAACCCCGCCACTGCTTAAATTTTGAATAAAAATCATCAGTGTTGTCAAAGGGGGGCCGAGGAGTGGACAGAGGTGCAGGGCATTCTCTTGTCCTATGGGTGGGAAACTGCCCCCAAAAGCGGAAGGATCAGCAATGACCAACAGCATGAGGATACAGAGCACAATGGAACCCTCTGCGTTAAAGACACATAACGTGTATCCTCAGGACCAATGACCTGTAATTGAAAGTGTGAATGATGGTCTCTCCATTGGCAAAAGACTGCGAAATAGCATCAATAGTAGTAGAAAATGGTATAACGGGAGTAGGATTCGTCATGAATAGGAAGGTAGGGCAGAGAGTGAGTTACTGTGAACAGTTCAGTGGTACGGTTGATCTTATCAGACTAGAGAGGAAACTAACTCCAACAAAGACAGTTCAGGTATACACGCCGACATCGCAAGCCGAAGAAGAAGAGATGGAAAAAAGTATTTGAGGATATTGAAGGAGTAATTCGGTACGTAAAAGAAAATGAAAATCTAGAAGTCGGGGGGGGGGGGGGGGGGGGGGGACTGGAGTGCAGTTGTAGGGGAAGAAGTAGAAGAAACGGTTACGGGAGAATATGGGCTTGATAGTAGAAACGAGAGAGGAGAAAGACTGAGTTCTGCAATAAATATCAGTTAGCAACAGCGAATACTCTGTTCAAGAATCAGAAGAGTAGACGGTATACTTGGAAAAGGTGGTGAGATACAGGAATATTCCAGTTACGTTACATCATGGTCAAGCAGAGATTCCGAGATTAGGAACTGGATTGTAAGGCGTAACCACAAGCAGATATAGGCTCAGACCACAATTTAGCAATGATGAAGAGTAGGCTGAAATTTAAGAGACTAGTCATGAAGAATCAATGTGCAAAGAAATGGGACTCGGAAATACTAAGGAATGAAGAGATATGTTTTAATTTCTCTGTAACTATAGATACTGCGATAATGAACAGCTCAGCAGGTATTTCAGTTGAAGAGTAATGGACATCTCCAAAACGGGCAGTCATTGAAGTAAGGTACAAGACACACAGGTACAAGGAAGGTAACTGCGAAGAAACCTTGGGAAACAGAGAAAATATTTCAATTGATCGACGAAAGAAGAAGGTATACAAATGTTCAGGGAAATTCAGGAACACAGTAACACAAGTCACACAGGAATGGAACGAACAGTAAGTGGAGGGAAGCTAAGGTGAAATGGCTGCATGAGAAATGTGAGTAAATCGAAAAATAAATGATTGTCAGGAGTGACTCAGCTTATAGAAAAGTCAAAACAACTTTCGGTGAAATTAAATGGCTCTGAGCACTATGGGACTTAACATCTGAGGTCATCAGTCCCCTAGAACTACTTAAACCTAACTAACCTAAGGACATCACACACATCGATGTCCGAGGCAGGATTCGAACTTGCGACCGTAGCGGTCGCGCGGTTCCAGACTGAAGCGCCTAGAACCGCTCGGCCACATCGGCCGGCGCTGAAATTAAACTTAACGGCGATATCATTAAGAGTGCTATGTAAATTCCTCTGTTAAATGCAGAGGGGAGAGTGGATAGGTGGAAAGAGTACATTGAAAACCTCCGTGAACAGGTGAACTTGGCAGATGATATGATAGAAACATGACTATTCACGTTGGTGATTAGAGTGTAGGAGACTGGCGATATACAGTCAGGCTCGCGTTGTGGAAGATGTGGAATCGCCGTCCACCATCACCCACGTCCACGTCGCCAGAATTTCACTGAGAATCTGTGTGCAGCTGAGACGTTTACCTGTAAGAACCGTACAATACCGCGTACTTCAACACTGGCGCATGTTTCCACTTGCCACTCCACTTTAGTCGCACACAGTGCTGCAAATGGGTCTGCTGGAAATCCAGAACATGCTATTCCCTTCTGACAATGGGCCATTCTTGTTACACAATGATTTTATCTAGAGCTAAAATGAGTAACTAACTTGTTGAAGTCACTACTTGTATTATCTTTATCGCATTGCTCTTTTCGACATTCGAATGCAAGCGGTAGCTAGAAAAAAAAAGGCAAAAGCAGTATGGTGTGAGACTCTTACTGTACTTGAGTGATGAGTGGTAGTGCTGAGACACGTCTGGGGGTGTGTTTTGTACAGAAACCAGATGGCAGTTATAAGACTCGAGGGGTATGAAAGGGAAGCAGTGGTTGGGAAGGGAGTGAGACAGGGTTGTAGCCTCTCCCCGATGTTATTCAATCTGTATATTGAGCAAGCAGTAGAGGAAACAAAAGAAAAATTCGGTGTAGGTATTAAAATCAATGGAGAAGAAATAAAAACTTTGAGGTTCGCCGATGACATTGTAATTCTCAGCATCTGAAAATTATTGTTTCTCTTAGCAATACCAGATTGTGTTCCTTTCCAAGTACGCTGATATAATGGCCCCATTCTTCAAAACAATATACAGTCACTCGCTCGACGAAAGACTCCTCCCTATAAACTAGGAGGTTCCGAGGATCACACAAATACTCAAGAAAGAATATAGGAGCGATCCACTGAATTACAGATCCGTAGCACTTGTGTCGATTTGCAGTAGAATTCTGGAACGTATACTGTGTTCGATCGTTAAGAATTATCTCGGAAAAAAAACGATATATTGACACATAGCCAGTACGGATACAGAAAATATCTTCCTTGTGGAACCCACTCTCTATTCAGACGAAGGAATGAGTCCTATCGCCAGGCTATTTCCAGTTGATTCCACATACATATCCAGAAGGTTCTCGACACCATTCGTTACAAGCGACTTTGTAACGTTCTTTTATATAATTAAAGTTTTTAAGCTTACGTTGATCGAATATCTGATCTGTAGAATGAATACTGAACTCGAATTGTCGTGTTGCGTGTTGTAAGTGCAAGTGGTGTGCTTACTCTGTGTTATTGTTAGCAAAACTTTACACAAACTGATTGGGCAATGCAACTCCCAATACAAATAAATGCTCCGTAATTGCGTTGCTACTCTTACAGCAGCCCATTAGCGTCTACGATGGAAGACGTAGCAGAAGTTCTCAGCGTTCCTGACTCTTACAATATTTATCCTGATGTCGGCTAAGCCTTGCAGCTCCTTTCCTGTGTTCCTGGTCAACCTGATTGCGTGTGTGCTTTTTTACGTGGTACGAAATGAGCATATTCTCCTTTGTAAGAGTATGCTTCAATCTAAAGGCTTTGTTTGCTGGGTATGCAGTCGGCTCACCTTACGCTGTTTGGTTGAGGGTAAATGCATGTCCACAGTTGAAGATGGGGCGGTAGGTCGTAATTCGCTTTTCCGACGAATATTATGCTTTTGTAATGGCCTCAAAAACGCGGCTCATTTTTAAAACTTAGCTAATGAAGTCTCCAAAAGTAATTTTCTCAAGGCTGAACGCTACGTTTCGTGTGCAAGGAAACAAGGCGTTTCCTTTCTCATGCGTAATGCCAGCAAACATTGATAGAAGGTGGTAAAGGCAACCACTCGTGTTTGCGGGATAAAAGCAGAGCTTACCATTTGCAGCCTATTCAACCGAACCGATTGCAGCCCGTGGTACAGGGCCGACTGGAGGTCTGAGTCAGAGGCTCAGACGTTTCTGCGACCGTGTAGGCTGCAGATTCCTCTACTCTTCCATAGGCTGATGGGGTTCCGGGTACCGCTAAGTAGGTCAGGAATCCATTACATGCAGGAGGCGGCTACACGGGTGGCAGGGACTATGTGTCGTCGAGTGGGCGCTTTTTAGGTTAGACGTTAGAGGGTCTTGGGGGAACACGAAAAGGGCTTCAGTCTCAAAGGGCGCAGGCCGAACACAGGAAGAACGTAGATACACGAGCCACCAGTATAGCATTGTAGTTGTTTCGGGAGAGTACCAAAGCTCCAAGTACTAATAGAAAGCACTGATGCTTGAATCGTTATAGGCACTGAAAGCAGGCTAAAGCCAGAGATAAGCTAGGCCGAAATCTTTGTGAAGGACGTAAATGTCTTCAGAAAGGACAGGGTAAACTCAATTGTGGTTGGCGTGTTTCAGAAGTAGTTTATCTTGTAGCGAAATTGAAGTAGATAATTCTTACAAGTTAGTACGAGTAGAGGTCATTCTTGACAACAGGAATAAAATAATAACTGTATCGTGTTACCCAGCTCTCAACTCAGAATATAAAATTGCTAAGAGATTCAAGGAAAGCTAGAGTCTAATTTTAAACACGTACCTGGCTAACACAATTATTGACGGTGACTTAAATTTACCCTTGATATGTTGGCTAAAATATATGTTTCAATCCGGAAGAATGCATAAAACATCATCCGAAATTGTGGTAAATGCATTGGCCAAAAATTATTTCAAGTAATTGGTCTGTGGGCCCACACGAATTGTAAACTGTTGTGAAGAAACACTCGATCTGTTAGCGACAAAAAATCCTATTTTAAAAACGAGCATCAAAACTGATACAGGGATTAGTGAACACAGGATTGTCATTCTGAGACTCAATACTGTAACTCCCAAATCAACGAAAGCTAAACGAAAAATATACCTATTCAAAGAAGCAGATAAAGTTCACTTGACGCCATCTTCAGAGACAGTCTGAACTCCTCCCAAGTTAAAAATGTCCTGGTGTTGACCAACCGAGAGATTTATGGCAAATAAATTAACAAACGACGGAGCTGATACCCCGTGGTACACAAACTGGTCAGAACACTGTTACAGAAACAACAGAAAAGCGTACCAAGTTCAAACGAACGCAAAATCCCCTAGATTGGTGAACTTTTACAGAAGCTCGAATTTTAGTATGGACTTCAATGCAGCGTGCTTATAACAGTTATGAGCTTTGGTCAGCTCGCACTGATGCCATTATCCTTTTTTGGCATTTTGTCACCATCGAGTGACGTCTTATTGCTTCCTCAGTTACTACCTGAACGAGTTGCTCACTTGCCTCCATCAGTGGCAGCAGCAGCGTTTATCGATACTAGTACTGCTGTACCTTCTTTGGTCTGGCCGCTATATTTCTGTGTCGTGGTGTGTGTGAGGCAGTTGGTCGGTTGCGACGGAACGGCGAGGAAGTCTCCACGGATTGAGGTCAGGCCGAGGCTGTTGGTGGCGTGCACGCACGGCTGGACAACTGCAAAGTTCGTCGCCCACCGAACCTGCGCACTGGAGTTGAGTAATCAGTGGACCTGTTATGAAACCTCAACTGCTGTGACATCTCTTCGTCGATTACTGGTTGTTGCTTCCTGGGCTATTCCCACAAGCAGCAACGTGATGGTATGCTGGAGTCGGCAAAATTTTGCAGCTGTTTTCCTGTATGGTGTTTAAGTTTTGAAATGATTATAACTTATTTGTGAAGTGCACCAGCGGTATCTTCTGCATTGTGGTCGTTAACGTACGGTTTCTGCCTTGGTCGTTAGCGTAGTTTTCCGACAATGTGTTTTCCTCACCGTGTTGATGCTGCCTGACACGGCGTGTAGTTCAACAGCTTGATGCTGTTCTCCCCTTTCTTTGAGTCGTTATTGTGCCTTGACTGTGTTTAGACACCAATTATTAAGGCATAGTCCTGCTGTGAGCCTCGTCCTCGCTGTTATTTTTGGTTGTCGTCCCATTGGTTGAGTGGAAGGGAATTGATTGGGTTGTTGGTTGGTTCTTCAGCCGTCCCTAGGTCGTGCTGCCACTCGATTATTTAGTGCTTGGCTGCCTGTCTCACCTAAACTGTTGTTAGAATTTCCTTCGCAGGCCGACCCTTGGAACACTTCTGAGCACCACTGTTTGTTGTTTGTGACTGTGATTTTCCTTTGTCGCCAGTAATGTGCCAGGCCTTCAGCTGTGTATTAATATTTTCTGTTCTATGTTCAGTATATGGCCTTCAGCCAAACCTTATGTGAAGTATTTTAAGATTAGGCCTTCAGCCGTGTTTTATTTAAAATTCTTGTTTGCTCTGTTTTTAGGCCTTGAGCTGCGTTTGTTTTAAAATCTGTGGCTTTCAGCCTATAATGTGTATATTCCTGTCTGTAAGGTTTCTCTTTAATTATCATGAAATCTTAAAATGGCCTTCAGGCACACTGTGTAAATGCTTATCTTAGGGTTTGTCTTTAATTATTTTGAATAATTGTTTGGGACTTCAGCCGTCAAGATATTTTAGTTTTCTTAAGATGGTTATCTGCTGTACTGCATAAATGCTTGTCTTTAAGGGTTCCCTTTTATTATGTTGAAATATTATTGGGATTTCAGCCGAGGAATTATTTTAAATTTCCCTTAATGTGGCTTTTAGTTTAAATTTGTAAATGCTTGCCTTTTAAGAATTTCCTTTGCTGAACTGAAATACTATTTGAGCCTTTAGCTAAGACGAGATTTAAATTTTATTTAAGTAAGGCCTTCAGCTGTTTGTCTAAATTCTTGTGCAGTAAAAGGAATTATTTAAGTGGTATATTAATTTTACTTAAGTAAGGCTTCCGGCTGTTTCTCTAAATCCTTGTGTTTTAAAGGGAGTTATTTAAACTTTATTATTGAGAGGTTACTTGGGCCCTCAGTCGTCAATTGATCCTTGTTGTTTTAAAGAGAAAACTGTGCATAGGTTTTTGAGGAATAAAGTTGTGTGTCCCTGTGTAACTAACAGTAACTGATCTTGTCCCCTTTCCACAACCTGATCCGCTCTGTCCAGCGAAAACAGATTTCAAGTTATACAACAGATATCCTTGGAGTAGCGAAGGAACTTAAATCATTTAATACAAGCAACTCTTCCTGTCCTGCCTGTAGAGCAGTATCGTACAGTATCCTGATGCAACAGCTTCATACTTAAGAAGTAAATGCAACAGCTCATTCGACGAAATATCTGTACCCAGGACTGGAAAGTTGCACAGGTCACATCTATATCGAAGAAAGGCAGTAGGAGTTATCAACTAAATTACAGGTTCATAACATCAACTTCGTTATGCAGCAGTATTTTGGAACATACATTATGTCTGAACATTATACATTCCATAGAAGGAAACGGCCTAGTGACACATAAAATGGTTCAAATGGCTCTAAGCACTGTGTGACTTAACATCTGATGTCATCAGTCCCCTTGACTTAGAACTACTTAAGCTTAACTAACCTAAGGACATCACACACTTCCATGCCCGTGGCAGGCTCGGACAGCGGCCGGTTAGTGAGACATAGTCAATACGGATTTAGAAAACATCGTTTTGTAAAACACAACTAACGTTTTACTCACAAGAAATGTTAAAGGCTATTGACAAAGGATTTCAAATTCACTCCGTGTTTCTGTATTTCCAGAAGGCTTTTGACACAATATCTAATTTGTGGCTTGTAATCAAATTGTGTGCTTATGGAATATCATCTAAGCTACGTGACTGGATTCGCGATTTCTTGTCTGAGAGGTCACAGTTCGAAGTAATTGGTGGAAAATCACCGAGTAAAACAGAACTGATATCTGCGGTTCCCCATGGTAGTATTATACGGCCTCAGGTGTTTCTTTTCTACACACATCAAAAAAAGTTTTCCACCAGTTCGGTTCCAAGAGTTCCAGATCCTGTGCAGAAAATTGGAAAAAAGCTCAACATAAACATTATTTCCGCCGATTTTATTGCTCACGAATACCACACATTGCGCGTTGGACCACCATACAGCGAGACCTTCAGAGGTGGTGGTCCAGATTCCTGTACACACCGGTACCTCTAATACCCAGTAGCACGTCCTCTTGCATTGATGGAAGCCTGTATTCGTCGTAGCATACTTCCCACAAGTTCATCAAGGCACTGTTGGTCCAAATTGTAACCCTCCTCAACGGTAATTCGGCGTAGATCCCTCAGAGTGGTTAGTGGGTCACGTCATCCATAAACAGCCCTTTTCAATTTACCCTATGCATGTCCGATAGGGTTCATGTCTGGAGAAAATGCTGGCCACTCTAGTCGAGCTATGTCGTTATCCTGAAGGAAGTCGTTCACAAGATGTGCACGATGGAGCGCGAATTGTCGTCCATGAAGACGAATGCCTCGCCAAAATGCTGCCGATATGATTGCACTATCAGTCAGAGGATGGCATTCACGTATCGTAAAGCCGATACGGCCCCTTCCATGACCGCCAGCACATAATGCCACTGCAAAACAGCAGGTAATGTCCACCTTGCTGCACTCGCTGGACAGTGTGTCTAAGGCGTTCAGCCTAACTGTGTAGCCTGCAAACACGTCTCAGACGATTGTCTGGTTGAAGGCATATGCGACACTTATCGCTGAAGAGAACGTGAAGCCAGTCCTGAGAGGTCCATTCGGCATGTCGTTGGGCCCATCTGTACCCCGCTGCATGGTGTCGCGTTTACAACGATGGACCTCGCCATGGACGTTGGGAGTGAACTTGCCCATCGTGCAGCCTATTGCGAACAGTTGAGTCGTAACACAACATCCTGTGGCTGCACGAAAAGCATTATTCAACATGGTGGCGTTGCTGTCAGGATTCATCCGAGCCATAATCCGTAGGTAGCTGCCATGCAGTAGTAGCCCTTGGGCGGCCTGAGCGAGGCATGTCATCGACAGTTCCTGTCTCTTTGTATCTCCTTCATGGCAGAACAAAATCGCTTTGGTTCACTCCGAGACTCCTGGACAGTTCCCCAGGAGAGAGCCCTTCCTAGCACAAAGTGACAATGCGGACGCGAGTGAACCGCGGTATTGACCCTCTAGGCAAGATTGAGGTACAGACAACACGAGCCGTGTACCTCCTTCCTGGTGGAATGACTGGAACTGATTGGCTGTCGGACCCTCTCCGTCTAATAGGCGCTGTTTATGCTTGGTTGTTTACATCTTTGGGAGGGTTTAGTGACATCTCTGTGTCTGTGATACAATATCCACAGTCAGCGTCTATCTTTGGGAGCATGGATGACACAAAACTTTTTTTATGTGTCTAAATAAACGATTTAAGACACAGTCTGAGCAGCCGTCTGAGGTTGCTTGGAGATGAGGCTGTCGTTCATCGTCCATTAAATTCATGAGAAGCTCAACATCAATTGCAGAACGATTTCAATAAGATAGCTATATGGTGAGAAACTTAAGAATTGCCCTAAAATAATGAAACGTGTGAAGTCATCCACGCGAGTCCTAAAAGGAATTCTGCGAACTTCGGTTACACGATGAATAAATCAAATCTAAAGGTCTTAAATTCAAATAAGTTCCTAGGAATTACAACTTCGAACAATTTAAATTGGAAAGAACACATAGATAGCGTTGTGAGGAACATGAACCAAAGACTACGTTGGCAGAACACTTAACAGATCTACTAAAGAGACTGCCTACACTGCGTATGGCCGTCCTGTTTTGGAGTGATGCTGCGTGGTGTGGGATCTTTACCAGATAGGATTACCGCAGTATATCAAGAAAGTACAAAGAAGGACAGTACCTTTTGCACTAACGAGAAATAGAGGAGAGAGGGTCACGGACTTGATACAGGATCTGAGGTGGCCCTGATAAAAAGGCATGTGTCGTTGCGGCGGGATCTTCTGACAAAATTTCAATCACCAACTTACTCCTCAAAATGCGAAAATATTTTAAATATATTGTTGACGCCGACATACATAGGGAGAAACGATCGTTGTAATAAAATAAGAGAAAGCAGAGCTCGTAAGGAGAGATACAGGTGGTCGTCTTGTTCCTCGTGCTGTTCTGTTGTGGAATAACAGAGAATTATTGTGAAGGTGGTTCCATGAACCCTCTGCCAGGCGCTAAAGTGTGATTTGCAGAATAGCCATGTATATGCAGTTGTATAAAGTCGCCGAATAATTTAGGAAAATTTATTCTTAAGATTAAGGGATCTCTTTTTATCAAGAAGTATTGTTTCTCCCTTCAGCCAATACGCATTGATCTCGTAAAGAGTGGAAGGAGACCGTTTCCTGCTTATACTGTGATACGTAAGCAACTATTTTACCTACGGTACTTTCGTGAGGGTCAGTGAATGAATATTTTTATATTTTTATAGTTCAATATGCAAGGAAGCTTTTTTTTTTAATCTACTGAAAATACTGAAGATAAGTTATGACATCTCAGTTTCTACTCTCAAAGCAAATTACGGTCTGTTTCCTTCCTGTGTAACATAAAAGGCCGAAACGTTTAAAATATGTATGCGGACGGAGACGCATATTTTTTGCACGAAGTTACTTTATTTGACAATGATTGACGTATGAATTTTTTGTACATTCCGATTTTGTCGTCAGTAACTTTACAACAAACTTCATGCCACTTGTCTGACCAGCACTTCAAGAATTCGTACCCTAGGCGGAAAACTGCTACACGGATAATAAATACATTATACATTATTCAGATGGGAGCAAATATTAAACCGCTTTTCCACGCGGTGCACGAAACGGACATGAATTACATTCCGAATGTGGCACACATAAATGCAAATTTCCGTTTAAATTTATTTTGCGCACTGTATGCAAATATTTTTTTCGTGATGAAAAAAATTTAAGCCATTATAAGTGAGTAATTGAATTTAGAGCAATCCGGCCAGGACCACAGAATTACTAGGCTGGAAATATCAGAGGATCATTTGTCGATTTGATGTTCATACGTGTACAGTATTAGCTGAAACTGTCGTCTCATTTCTTCTTGAGAGAGTAACGCTTCCGCGCGTCCTAATTTTATTTAGCTTAGTGGCTTAGGAATGATGACCCATTTTCAGAACAATTAGCCAAAGAATAATCAGCATATTTTACTATCGAAAACTACGAAACTGAGATAATCCAGAATACTATAGCCTTATGGAGCTTCCATAGTTAAAACCGTGTCAGATGCTTGTGATACAGAATTTGGTTTTCTTTTCTCCGACAGCATGTAGATAAAGGGCTATAGCTTTTGCTTTGGTGTGGACTTCACATGTCCTGTAACCAGAGCGATGTGGAGCAGTGATGAAGGCATTAGATACATATTACAATGATCTGCGATTAGGTACTTGTGCATCCAAAGTGACTTTTTGTGTTTCGTAAAGAATTTAGGGTGAAAGTGAGAACCGTCAGTTAGTGTCACAACTGATATTTCTTTTTCAATCGTTATCCAAAAGACTAATTTCCTCATCCCTAACATCCACGAATTCGACGGTATCTTATGTCAGGATCTTTACTTTGCTTGCCTGTACATCTTCTCGATTGTTTCGTAATCGTTCAGCGTTTGGGCTATGTTTCAACACTTTCTTACGTATGAACCAACGTACCGTATGGCGGAATTGCTTAATGAGTATTCTTTGTAAAAGTGCCTACAGCCTCAGAAAATTTCAAATGCACATAGTAATTTCTAAATACATTAGTTTCTCACTTCTTTAAGCACTGAAGCTTCACGACCATTTTCTTAAACTAATGACCATTCAGCACTACTCAGTCGTAATCCGAGTCACACATAAATGGAAGAAGAAGTATAGGGAAGATAAAGCGCTATCTCGCAAGAAGAATTTGTAAAACGGATAGTAAATTGTCTTCGGAAGGACAGTCTCAGCATACAGAAAGGTCAAAATGTGTTCCAGTGAAGTCAGAAGCAAAGGCGCCAACGCTAAATGACCAATAGGCATTCAGTGGTGGCGAAGATTATCACAGAAGACAAAAACTGTAGAGCGAACAAAAACTGGAATACATCGATCTGAATACGTAGGGAAAACTGGCCATTTATGCCATTATTTAACCCTTCGGTGGGCACGCCTTTCATACTGCCATGAGTGGGTGCATTATGGCTTTTACACCGCAATTAGTATTACATTTTTAATGTAAGGAAAAGTAATCTTTATATATAATCTCCAGTTACATTTTATTGGTGAAAACATAACATTACCTGGCCCTATAAACATAGTCTTTTATTTATTTGTTGCCTTCACAATTCTCTATTATTGTCATTGTAATTTATAACAAACCAATATTCTTTATTGCATTCATGGTTCTTTTAATTATATCACTTAATTGCACTGATTCATGTGAAAAGATAGTAACAAGGGAACACATTATGAAATGGAGCATTCATAAACTCCCTCTCCTGTTTATGATTGTGAATAAACTAGTCAACTCCATCTGCAGCTCACTTACACATTGCACATATTTTGTATCTATGACACTATGTTTCTTGCATACATTTTCCTTGCATTTCATATATACTGTTTTGGTTCTGCTATTTTAAATACCTGCCACATATGTAACAAATTCCAGGTTTTGTTGGCTCCTTGGTCTTCTCTTCTTCATGCCTATACTTGGTCAAGAAGGCGTGAATATCCTTGGGAAGTGTCTCAAGTAACACTCATTGATTCAAATGTTCTTCCATTAGGTCCAGAGCAAGATGTTTGAAAAAAATTCGCCTTCTTTCTTTGTTATCAGGATTGTTGAATTTGAAAATAATGTTTGCATTTATCCCAGCAATATCTAGATGTCTGTAGAAAAGTGCAAGTAACCATTGTCGCATTATTCTGGAAGTACTGTAGGATGAACACATCTGATCTACAGTCTACTCCTCCTTCGGTAGCATTGTAGTCCAAAGTCACTCTCAATTTATTAGTCTCTTGATATGTTTCATTTGTGCTGTACATTGGTGAGACCATACAAAAATCGTTTTGAAAACTGAAGAGACATGACTACTTCTCGGGTTTTATTTGCTTGGAATTCTTGAGGTATTTCCTTCTTATTTTTTTCATGGTTCCCAAGAAAGTCAAACCTTTGCCAAGGAGATTTTCAGCCAGAGGGTAGCTATTGTAGTAATTGTCAGTCGTAAGATTTCTGTTTGTTTCCTCAATTAGTGTCACTAATCTTTGCACAGTGTCATCAGGCTTGTTAGACTTCAGATAGGGTCCTGGCATCTGCTTGCCATAGTAAATTTCGAAGTTCAGGGTGTAAAATGTTTTGGCATCACACAAGGCACAAATCTTGATCCCATATTTTGCAGGCTTATTAGGGATAGACTGTACAAATCCGCAGCGTCCTCTGAAAGGATGCAACATCTCGTCAATAGTGACAAACTTGCTGACATTGTAGTGAGCAGGCAGTTGTTGACAAACTCTTGATGGAAGTCCTGAATAGGTGCTAGTTTGTCACATTGTTTTCTTTTATTCCAGGTACCCAGGTCGTTCGAAGCAGAAAGTGAAAGCTCTTATAGCTGAAGAGAGTTTGTAAAATAATCATTCCTGTACCATCTGCATCCCACAGTTCACAGCAATTCATGTGTCCTCCTTTCTTTATACCTATTAGATATAATGCACCTAAAAGAGCCTTTATGTCTGGTTTTGTGATGTCTCTGCAATCTCGTTCTCTTGAATATTGAACTTCAGCTCTTTTACTTTTCTGGATGTATTGGTTTGTATTTTCTACAATGTTTTCAATCATCCCATCAATAATAAATGGTTAAAATGTATTTTTCACTTATGCAAATAGTTTCTGTATCTTTTCCTACGTAAAATTGGTAATCATCTGTTTGTTGTCTCCCCTCTTGAACCAGGTGGTCATCTGTTTCCTCTGGTGATTGTTCGGAGTCGCTGCTGTGGTTTTCTTCTTTGATAACTTCCTCTTCTGACTCAGATTCACATGAACCTGACAATTTTTGTAATTCTTCTTCTGACAATTCTTGCAATTCTCTCTCATAGTCTTCAGGACATACAGTTAGACGGTACCTGTAAAGTGCTGTCCCTTTCTCAATTTCAACACTTTTATGACACCTAATGAACCCCCATGAACCATGGACCTTGCCGTTGGTGGGGAGGCTTGCGTGCCTCAGCGATACAGATGGCCGTACCGTAGGTGCAACCACAACGGAGGGGTATCTGTTGAGAGGCCAGACAAACCTGTGGTTCCTGAAGAGGGGCAGCAGCCTTTTCAGTAGTTGCAGGGGCAACAGTCTGGATGATTGACTGATCTGGCCTTGTAACATTAACCAAAACGGCCTTGCTGTGCTGGTACTGCGAACGGCTGAAAGCAAGGGGAAACTACAGCCGTAATTTTTCCCGAGGACATGCAGCTTTACTGTATGATTAAATGATGATGGCGTCCTCTTGGGTAAAATATTCCGGAGGTAAAATAGTCCCCCATTCGGATCTCCGGGCGGGGACTACTCAAGAGGACGTCGTTATCAGGAGAAAGAAAACTGGCATTCTACGGATCGGAGCGTGGAATGTCAGATCCCTTAATCGGACAGGTCGGTTAGAAAATTTAAAAAGGGAAATGGATAGGTTAAAGTTAGATATAGTGGGAATTAGTGAAGTTCGGTGGCAGGAGGAACAAGACTTGTGGTCAGGTGATTACAGGGTTATAAATACAAAATCAAATAGGGGTAATGCAGGAGTAGGTTTAATAATGAATAAAAAAATAGGAGTGCGGGTTAGCTACTACAAACAGCATAGTGAACGCATTATTGTGGCCAAGATAGACACAAAGCCCATGCCTACTACAGTAGTACAAGTTTATATGCCAACTAGCTCTGCAGATGATGAAGAAATTGATGAAATGTATGACGAGATAAAAGAAATTATTCAGGTAGTGAAGGGAGACGAAAATTTAATAGTCATGGGTGACTGGAATTCGTCAGTAGGAAAAGGGAGAGAAGGAAACATAGTAGGTGAATATGGATTGGGGGGAAGAAATGAAAGAGGAAGCCGCCTTGTAGAATTTTGCACAGAGCATAACTTAATCATAGCTAACACTTGGTTCAAGAATCATAAAAGAAGGTTGTATACCTGGAAGAATCCTGGAGATACTAATAGGTATCAGATAGATTATATAATGGTAAGACAGAGATTTAGGAACCAGGTTTTAAATTGTAAGACATTTCCAGGGGCAGATGTGGATTCTGACCACAATCTATTGGTTATGAACTGCAGATTGAAACTGAAGAAACTGCAAAAAGGTGGGAATTTAAGGAGATGGGACCTGGATAAACTGAAAGAACCAGAGGTTGTAGAGAGTTTCAGGGAGAGCATAAGGGAACAATTGACAGGAATGGGGGAAAGAAATACACTAGAAGAAGAATGGGTAGCTCTGAGGGATGAAGTAGTGAAGGCAGCAGAGGATCAAGTAGGTAAAAAGACGAGGGCTAATAGAAATCCTTGGGTAACAGAAGAAATATTGAATTTAATTGATGAAAGGAGAAAATATAAAAATGCAGTAAATGAAGCAGGCAAAAGGGAATACAAACGTCTCAAAAATGAGATCGACAGAAAGTGCAAAATGGCTAAGCAGGGATGGCTAGAGGACAAATGTAAGGATGTAGAGGCTTGTCTCACTAGGGGTAAGATAGATACTGCCTACAGGAAAATTAAAGAGACCTTTGGAGAGAAGAGAACCACTTGTATGAATATCAAGAGCTCAGATGGCAACCCAGTTCTAAGCAAAGAAGGGAAGGCAGAAAGGTGGAAGGAGTATATAGAGGGTTTATACAAGGGCGATGTACTTGAGGACAATATTATGGAAATGGAAGAGGATGTAGATGAAGATGAAATGGGAGATACGATACTGCGTGAAGAGTTTGACAGAGCACTGAAAGACCTGAGTCGAAACAAGGCCCCGGGAGTAGACAACATTCCATTAGAACTACTGATGGCCTTGGGAGAGCCAGTCATGACAAAACTCTACCATCTGGTGAGCAAGATGTATGAGACAGGCGAAATACCCACAGACTTCAAGAAGAATAAAATAATTCCAATACCAAAGAAAGCAGGTGTTGACAGATGTGAAAATTATCGAACTATCAGTTTAATAAGTCACAGCTGCAAAATACTAACGCGAATTCTTTATAGACGAATGGAAAAACTGGTAGAAGCGGACCTCGGGGAAGATCAGTTTGGATTCCGTAGAAATGTTGGAACACGTGAGGCAATACTAACCTTACGACTTATCTTAGAAGAAAGATTAAGAAAAGGCAAACCTACATTTCTAGCATTTGTAGACTTAGAGAAAGCTTTTGACAACGTTAACTGGAATACTCTCTTTCAAATTCTGAAGGTGGCAGGGGTAAAATACAGGGAGCGAAAGGCTATTCACAATTTGTACAGAAACCAGATGGCAGTTATAAGAGTCGAGGGGCATGAAAGGGAAGCAGTGGTTGGGAAAGGAGTGAGACAGGGTTGTAGCCTCTCCCTGATGTTATTCAATCTGTATATTGAGCAAGCAGTAAAGGAAACAAAAGAAAAATTCGGAGTAGGTATTAAAATTCATGGAGAAGAAGTAAAAACTTTGAGGTTCGCCGATGACATTGTAATTCTGTCAGAGACAGCGAAGGACTTGGAAGAGCAGTTGAACGGAATGGACAGTGTCTTGAAAGGAGGATATAAGATGAACATCAACAAAAGCAAAACGAGGATAATGGAATGTAGTCAAATTAAATCGGATGATGCTGAGGGGATTAGATTAGGAAATGAGACACTTAAAGTAGTAAAGGAGTTTTGTTATTTAGGGAGTAAAATAACTGATGATGGTCGAAGTAGAGAGGACATAAAATGTAGACTGGCAATGGCAAGGAAATCGTTTCTGAAGAAGAGAAATTTGTTAACATCGAGTATAGATTTAAGTGTCAGGAAGTCGTTTCTGAAAGTATTTGTATGGAGTGTAGCCCTGTATGGAAGTGAAACATGGACGATAACCAGCTTGGACAAGAAGAAAATAGAAGCTTTCGAAATGTGGTGCTACAGAAGAATGCTGAAGATAAGGTGGGTAGATCACATAACTAATGAGGAGGTATTGAATAGGATTGGGGAGAAGAGAAGTTTGTGGCACAACTTGACTAGAAGAAGGGATCGGTTGGTAGGACATGTTTTGAGGCATCAAGGGATCACAAATTTAGCATTGGAGGGCAGCGTGGAGGGTAAAAATCGTAGAGGGAGACCAAGAGATCAATACACTAAGCAGATTCAGAAGGATGTAGGTTGCAGTAGGTACTGGGAGATGAAGAAGCTTGCACAGGATAGAGTAGCATGGAGAGCTGCATCAAACCAGTCTCAGGACTGAAGACCACAACAACAACAACAAGTGGTACAAAGAGGGGTCCCAGAAGAGGGAGTCGTGGAGGGCCGCATGAAACAGTCAGAGGACTAAGGGCAAGAAAACAAGGTTCACGTCGGCCTTCTCCCCTTCATAGGTGCTACCAGTGTGCCGTTACCAAATACACGCCATTCCCTCTGTGTCTGACAACGAAATTTCTTGTGCTGTCCTCGTATTGAAACATTTGCTGTTCATTACTGTGACAGCTAGGCTTTTGTAGATCTACTGACAATATCCTTAGGACAACAATTTCCCAGTCGATTCCCTCAGCTGTTTCTCTTTAGCATACCTGCAGTAACTACTGATGTAATTGCAGAGTTAGACTGCTGCGTTCATTTCTTCTATTTAGCATTTTGTAATACGGCGTGGTCTCCTGACCTTCATTGCTTACATATTCCGCCCTTACAATCATATTCCGCTCATCAAGAAGCTTCATTCGAACCGAAACTCGATCAGATAAAGTGAATGTTGTCTGAATTCATGTAAACGATATGCAAATAACAGGTAAGCGCACCAGGGTTGAAATGCTCGAGGCTGGCGTACACACATACATTCCAGACACGACGGTCACAGGAGCTTTTAGTTCAGGAGACGCAAACCGCACAACGGGACACCAGCCCCTTCAGAGGACGAGTCAGTGCTAAACGCCGAGGTGACCGCCCGTGAAGCAGACAGCGGGTGCCAGAGTGAAAGGGAGAACGCCCCCGTGTTTGGCTTAAAAGCAAATTCAGCTACATTGTATGGGAGCGGCCAGCCTATGCATTCTTTACACATAGCACGCAGTTTCAGAGATTTTCACAGGGAGACAGCAAACGCCAAACACCAATGCTACGGATTTCTGAATTGGTCGCCTTAAATGAAACGTCATTCTCCAGTTTTAGAAGAGCAATGCTGATTGGCAGACGATATTTCTGATGCCTTGAGCTGAAGGAGTAATGGAAGAGACCGAAAGATATACCCCTTCACATCTGGCATGGAGAGGCGCCGTTCCATTGTCGCTCTTGGAGCGAGGAACAAGTCTCTCCTCAGTACTTCACTGGGAGAGCACCTCTGTCAAGAGCGAATCGAAGTGCGACTCTCTATATTGAGTTCTTGCGATGAAGCATTGTTCAATGTGTTGGCCGACACACTTATTGTGCGGTGTGAACGGACGGATTTATAGTTAAACGCCTGTGAGCGAATTTTTGAGTGGCATCGCGGTGGACTGGTTATCTGACTGGTGTACCTTGCCAACAGTTAAACTAGGGGTGAATAGGAGTCCTTCACTTCAAAAAGGCGTAGGGAGAGTTTGATTGGCAAAGGTCAACCTAGGTAGAACGAGAGTTATCTTATTTGTCAGCAGCGAGCAACGCAGACAGCAGTCATCGCAGCTTACAGTATTATGTGCTACAGCTATTGCGAGCCCTATATTTCCTCCACAACAGTACACTTGACTGCATTTCACACGCGACAGCCTCGACCGTACCTAGCAACATTCTAAAGGATAATTATTCAAGTTGAGTAGGCGCGCCTCTCAGGCATTCTGCCAAGTCAACAACCATCTTTAACTTTGTATAGAAATTTCATTAGCGAATCATATCCTTGAGAGGTAACTTCACATTCAAAAAGGAACCAGGATATAACTTGTTCAATTCATAATTAAAAGTGCCATTGTAATTTCTCAGAATTTTTGCATAATAAACAATAACTTTCGTTAGTTTCATATTTATCTTACACTAACTAGCAGTACTCCAGTACCCAAGTATCCCACTAGTTACATAAGAAATTTTGTAAATTTTTGTGTCATTTCCTTACAGCGGACGAATCCAAAAGATATTCATTGCCTGAAAGTTTTTCAGGCATTTCTCTTTAGAACGATAGGAGCGTCTGTCTGACTTCTGTAGTATTGTGGGGGTGGAAATTGCATCTTTCAAGAGCCACAGGATACAGGATACATCTCAGATTAATCTGTTGCGCAGAATAACAGAATCTCAGATTAACCACACCCCACACTCACAATTTTTGTACTTTGTTTATACGTCTGGGAGCTGACGAGCTACTTTTGTGACTGTAGTCGTAAGTCCAGCTTCTGTCATTATGTCTATTCTTCTTCGGCTGGACGGCTTACTGAGGCATTCGTTACTGAAGTACCTACAGACTTACGAGGGGACAGCGTCTGCTCGTCGTCACCAGTTTCGTCCTACTTTGTGATGCATGGCGGGTTTGGGCACAAATGGAAGTGCAAGCCGCGTGTCTAGAAAAAATAGCACTTGTAACGTGGGTCGGACGAGGGATGAGCCAATTATGTATGTACTTCTTTAGTCACTGATTTTTCTGGACGGCCCATTTAAACTTCAGTATACTCTTCATGACTTCATATTGTTGCGTAAGTCATTTCGAATTCCCTGTCTCACTATGACTCAGTGCAGCTGGGATATTTCCGTGCCGAAGAGCTTTCTCGAAGTATATCTTCTTCTCTTGCGTTTTTCGAACAGAGTATTTGCTCTTGCATGCTGAAGGGTATACCAGCATCTAAGGAGCAGTATTCCTCTCTCTTTCAGACTACTAAATCCATATTCTCCCGTAACTGTCTGTCTTCCATTCATTCCCACACTATACCGTTCAAACTCCCCCATGCTTAACAGATATTTCATCTATGATGTATACAGAGTGTTCAAAAAGAGTTTCGAATACTTTGAGAGGCGGGAATGCTCATCGAAACAAGACTAATCGGTGCAATAAACACGCGTCCGCTAGCGCATACTTTCCTATATAAACACGTGTTCATAGGAACTGTTGCGCGACGCTTGGTTGCTGATTAGAGCACAGACGTTGCCTTAGGACTCTGTCAAATGTGTCGGCAGGGCGTTATGGCGTCTTACAGTACTCTACCTACCAATAGGCGATCTTCAGTCAGTTGTTTGTTTCGAGTCGTGTTACAGTCTGCGTTAATTTCCGTCGTATTTGTGTGTCGTATTGTACAGTACTGTGAACCCTGGGTACGTATCATGGTGTTTAACCTTCCTCAAAACGCGGATTGACTTATATGTTTATTGTTCTTGCTCTGTTCGTACGTATAAATGGTGTAGTATACTTAGACTTTCTTTCTTCCAACACTTGTCCGCAATGGAAGTCTACTCCTCAACAAGTGAAATGGTGGATACGATATTCACCTATGGTTTAGCGAATGGACGTAGCCTGGAAAATATCAACAGCGCAGAGTGTTGTCAGATAAGCTGTTCAGCAGACTCTTCGGGTGTCTCAGCGACGCAGGTACCCTGGCACCTCGAAATACTGACAGTGGAAGGCCCACACAGTCCGCAGGCCTAACATCGAGGAGCGTGTGCTACGATCTGTGGAACCAGTGTGCGACGCTTAGCAGCAGCAGCAGAAGACGTGTCTCACTCTCTTATCTGAGAGGGGGCGGGGGAGGGGGGGTAGCTCATGAACCCGTCTCACGTACAGCGCTTTCAGGCCCTAAGCCCACAGGATCATCATAGCAGACGGCGTTTCTGTCAGTAGATGTTGCAGAAACGTGACGCAGATCAACTGCGCACATCCAAGGTCTTATTTACCGACGAGACAGGGTTCACAAGAGATGGTGTTGTGAATTTCCGTAACCAGCTTGTATTGGGAGATGTAAATCCGCAAGCAATTCAGAAAAGAGAGCATAAACGGTGATTCTCAATCAACGTATGGATAGGATTACTTGGTGATAGATTAATAAGGCCATACATGCTACCACAAGATTAACTGCGGCACATTTTCTTGACTTTCTCGTTAATGTATTCCCTACCTTGCTGGAAGCTGTGCCTTTTCAGCAACGAATACGAATGTGGTCCACGCATGATGACCCACTAGCACACTTTCCTCACAATGCGCGAGAACATCTGACGCAGACATTTCAGGAGCGATGGATTGGTCGCGGGGTCCCATACCCTAGCCTGCTTGTTCCTCAGACCTCAGTCCCCTAGACTTTTGGCTGCCGGGACACAAGAAAGAATTGGTCTACATCACGCCAATCAACGTTGTGCGGACACTCCAAGGCCGCGTCTTTAGTGCGTGGTAGCAGGTACAAGAACAAGCGTGTACACTTCAAACGGTGCGTCCTTACTTACGCCGGAGGGCAAACGGGTGCATAGTCATGGATGGACGCCCCGTTGAACATCTACTGTAAACATGCATTCATCGCAGAAAGTATGCATTTCCTGACGTATGGTTATAGGCCTTATCTCAGAAAGTATTCATTTCCGGACCCATGTTCATTGGACTTATTTTTCTTGTTTCGGCGACGACTGTGACCTCTCAAAGTATTTGACAGTTTTTTGAGCACCCTATATGCAGACTGAAGCGACGAATGAAAATTTGTACCAAGGCCAGGATTTGATCCGGTCCTTCTGCTCACTCTGCAGATGAGCTAACCTCTGCCCCAGCCTGCCTCCCTCTTCAGTCCAGATTCAGATTCACGCCTCAGCCCACTTGGTATTCCACCCAAACTCGAACAGCAAACACTATTGCAGAGGCTCTCCAAATCTATTCAAATAGCTTCTCAACATCGAACGAAACTGTGGATCCAAGCTGAACCCCAGACGTTTTAATCAAATGAAACTATGTGCTTCCAGAGACCTTTCCAATTCTGAAACACCTAAGATGTATACATGCAGGCTGAAGTGACGAATGAAAATTGTTACCAAGGCTGGGGTTCAAACATAGGTCTCCTGCTCACTGGACAGATGCGGTAACAACTACGCCACCCTGGCACGGTGCCTTTGCATAACTGCACGGATCACCCTAATCTGCCTCCCTTCTGTATTCCGATTCGCACTCTCTCCCTAAACTCGAGTAATGGCTAGCGCATCTTCCCAGTGTGTAAGAGACTCTGATTCGCAACCCATTCTTCGTACAAATTCATCTTTCAGTCTGCATGTATACATCATAGATGTCTGAGACCTGAAAGGGTCTCTGGAACTATATGGTTCCATTTCAAACATTTCATCTGCATGTAATTCTTACACGCTCAACTACCAGATACATTCTCATTAGTTCATCTTCTACCTGTGACATCAACAAGTACACTAAAACTACTCTTGTGGGCGTTCGTTTGCTATTGCATATGAACTGTTCACAGTAAATCACTCTTCACCCTACCTTCCTATTCAAAATTAAACCTAATCTTCTGATTTTACCCAATATTCGTCGGATTATATGTCCTTATCTTCATTTCCCTTCTCTGGCTCTTCCTGTAACTATATTGATCCTTTAAATTTCACTTTTCAGATTTTGTAGATCCCCTACCGCATTCAGAATTTTGGCAATTTACACTTAGAGTGGAGGAATGTTACCCTTTCGTTGGTATTTCAATCTTTTCCGCATATTTACCTATCCATTGACAGCGATTCAAGGGGAGACTCATCCAGAATCTTCTGGCGCAGATATTTATAGGACTATGTTTCTGTTCGTGTAGGGGCAGATATTTTTACCTGAAATGTGTCATTTTAATTCAAAATTGAAACTACGGAATGAGTACTGACAACTGCTCAGAGTTCCACTGACTGCTATGTTGAAGCGTAAGTGCAGGGTTTAAAGCACTAAGGCCATTACAAGTGATTAACGTTTCCACAAATCAGATTTATTGTCCAATCAACAAAAGTTATCGTTCTGTGGTGATCGACGTGAGGTATTACACAGCAAAGAATGGTATGATTCGAGCCCCCAATGATGAATAACAATGCACCATAAATTTAGGAAATATATTCTACGTGTAGAAACACCAGTCTGTGTTCACGTTTATAAATTACAAACAGATATCCTCAGTCATATCTAGCTAAACGAGAAATGATTGATTGTCCTATATGTCGATCAGATAGGGAATTCAAATAACATTTTCACTAACTGCAATGGGACACTGAAAAAAATATCACAGTCCAATACTTATAGTTCTACGTCCTGCGACTGTGCTAGAAATTAAGTCCAAAAATCGCACGACTCCCTTACAGACGACCAAACTCCGACGGACCGACAGCCAAAAAGCGACCGAGGGGACAGACAGAACAAATACCGACCCAAAAGACAGGCAGTCCAAGAGGGACCTCACCGCAGACCTTCAGAAATTGTTCCCTTCTCCATCTCTCAGCGACATCCACTCAAGAAAAGGGCACTCAGTGATGTCACACATGTCCCTTAAATGACTACCAGTATAAACTGACAACTTTTTATACATGCGTTTAACTGAAATTCCGACTACGCCATTAACTACGCTCCTAAATTCCTCTTCAAAAACAACTATCATAATAATGTTTAAGTATGAGTCATGTGTGAGTTTCGTTTGCGTGAGTGGACGTGCGTGTGCGTGTATGTGTGTATTGTTGACGAAGGCCTTAATGGCCAAAACCAATAATTGTGCGAATCGTTTTGTTGTGCCTATCTGCGACTCAACATCCCTTTCCTTCTGATAATATTGTTACATTCCATCCTGGATTTTCCACTGTTTAGTGTTTAAGTATCGTTGTTAGCCCATAAATTAGAGTTCAATTATTCACAATCTGAGCTTTCAGAGTTGAAAATTGCTTGTGACACTGGCATCTCCGTTATTTAGTTTGCACATACAAATAGAATATCATTTTCATCAGATTTGGCCTCATATTTTCATTGAAGAAATCAGGATTTATGTATCTTTGATGAAATTCAAACAGTGGATAAAATCTAGATAAATTAACATAAACAATATAATTTGTTAATGAAAATATTAGTCTTACAATCTAAACAGTGTGTGTAGTTACGAGTATCCGAGGCCATCATATACTACCACGCTGTCAATGTATCTGTGTTTGTATATAAGTTATGATCAATTTAATCAATTTATAATTAAATCAATTCTGTCATCATAATTATTAAAGTCAGGGATCATATGATTATCTCAGCGGACGCGTCTCTTCAAAAGCAACAGTTTGGATGCGTCAATCTGGTCGGTGGCGTGATTACATGAAGAGTTATAAATTAAAAAATGCTTACGTTATAAATAATTCTGTTTGTATCGGTAACTTAAATCATATAAAAAACTCAGATGATATCTTTATATCATTATATTCGTAATGAAACCCTCTTATATACGACAATTCTTGTGTCTTTGTACCTAGTATGATTTGCGCTGCTCATGCGTAGAACAAGTGAAACATTCTAACGGTCAGTGACCCCTGGCATCACCGGCTAGCAGAGAAACCCACTCGAGCACCGGTTGGTGGAAGTGAGGCGTTGAACACCGTTAAACGCTACCCAGCACAACCTCCGAAATACGATAGGTGCGAAGCCTTCCCCTGCTAGCCGCCCGCACATTTCAGACTTGGCTCTCGACCTACACAACAAATACGGCCATGTGACTTGTCGTGTTACTACCTTTTGGCCATGAAGCGATAATGCCACAATTCAAGTGATTGTCCCCCAATGGATGCTAGCTGTGTGTCGTTAATGTATTGGTATCAGTTACCTTCTGCATGCACATTACTGATAGTTCCTCTTTTAGGGGCAATTTCCACAGCAACAGAGTGCCTTGAATCACAGTCTTCTCTTCCGCTGGGCCAGAAAGCAAAGTTCGTCACTGATGATAATTATTTTATTTAGAACATAAACAGTAGCTGATGTCGAATCCTATACTCAGGGCAATTTTGCTGGTAAACGATGGACTGGATGTAATATACACACATCAAAAAATGTTTTGCATCACCTCGGTTCCGAGCGTTCCGGAACCTGTACAGAAAATTTTAGCAGAGATAAACATAAACGACATTTTCACCCTTTTTATTGCTCATGAAACCCACACTTTGCGTGTTGTGCCACTATACAGCGAGGCCTTCAGAGGCGGTGGTCCAGATTGCTGTACACGCCGGTACCTCTAATACCCAGTAGCACGTCCTCTTTCTTTGATGCATGCCTGTCTTTGTCGTGGCATACTAGACACAAGTTCATCAAGACACTGTTGGTCCAGATAGTCCCACTCCTCAACGGCGATTCGGCGTAGATCCCTCAGAGTGGTTGGCGGGTCACGTCGTCCACAAACAGCCCTTTTCAATCTATCCCAGGCATGTTCGATAGGGTTCATGTCGTGTCTGGAGAACATTCTGGCAACTCTAGTCGAGCGATGTCGTTATGCTGAAGGTAGTCATTCACAACGTGTGCACGATGGGGGTGCGAATTGTCGTCCGTGAAGACGAATGTCTTGCCTGTACGCTGCCGATATGGTTGCACTATCGGTGGAGGATGGCATTCACGTGTCGTACAGCCTTTACGGTGCCTTCCATGGCCACCATCGGAGTACGTCGGCGCCGCATAATGCCACCCCAAAACATCAGGCAACGTCCACCTTGCTACGCTCGCTCAGCAGTGTGTCTAAGGCGTTCAGCCTGACCAGGTTGCCTCCAAACATGTCTCCGACGATTGTGTGGTTGAAGGCATATGCGACACTTACCACTGAGCCCACAGTTGAGTCGTGACACAACGTCCTGTGGCTGCACGAAAAGCATTATTAAACATGGTGGCGTTGCTGTCAAGGTTCCTGCGAGCCATAACCCGTAGGTAGCCGCCATCCACTGCAGTAGTAGCCCTTGGGCGGCCTGAGCGAGGCATGTCATCGACAGTTCCTGTCTCTCTGCATCTCCTCGATGTCCGAACAACATCGCCCTCTTTCACTCTGAGACCCCTGGACACTTCCAAACAAAGTAACATTGCGGACGCGATCGAACCGTGGTATTGACCGTCTAGGCATGGTAGAAGACAACACGAGCCGTGTATCCCCTTTCTGGTGGAGTAATTGGAACTGATCGGCTGTCGGACCCCGTCCGTGTAATTGGCGCTGCTCCTGCATGGTTGTTTACATCTTTGGGCGTGTTTAGTGACATCACTGAAGAGTCAAAGGAACTGTGTCTGTGATACAACATCCACACTCATGGCCTATCTTCAGGAGTTTTGGCGACTGGGGTGACGCAAAACTTTTTTTATGTGTGTAAAATGACTGTCGATTTGAGAAGTACTGTAGAGAGATAAGTCTGTGCCTGTTGGCAGCCAGAAAATTTGTCATGTTACTGCGTAAAATCTTTGAGGGTGGTAAGTACAAACAAATGCGAGATCTGCCGCTGAGTGAGCCTAGCAGGTCATGAATCCCGTTTTCTGACAAGAGTAACATAGAGAAGAATATAAAAGAAAATAGAGGGTACTGTATAGGTCTGGAGTGTGTTGATCTCTGCGATGGTTGGAAAGAGCTGTCCTTCTAGCTGCAAGGACGACGTTAAGCTGTCCATTTTGGGTGTTGTGGGTTGGATGGGTCCATCGTCTTAGGGTGTTTGACTACCAACAAAAATGCCCTGGATATCTGATTCGATCTCCGCTACCGCTTATATTCTGAATACAATAAATATTACCAGTTACGGACGTTGTGTTCCGGCTCAGTCACTCTCGTCCTGTGAACATGCTTCTTAAAGACAGCGGAACAGTGGATTGGTATTCAAGGCATTCTGTAGGTGTACAAACTGCCGTAAAGCAGGATGTATCGTGAACGACGACATGGGTGTGCAGAAGGCAAATGAAACCACTGCGTTAACGCTACGCAACGGGTATCCACAAGCCGCTAGTTACTTGAACTGTGGCATTGTTTCCAGGAGTCAGTTCAGAGAGAAAATGGCTATGGGCAAGACTGACGGTGTGTGTGATAACTCTTTATTGCTCGAACAAGCTACGGCGATGGCAGCAGTGCGCCCTGACGTCCATCCAGAGTGTCCGTGCGCAGTGGCGCGGTCTGGCATCGATCTCGCGGTCCACTGCGAAGCGCCGCTATCCTGCGGCGCGTTGTCCGGTGGTTGCGTGGTGGTTGGAAGTGCCAAGCATTCGTGACAACCTACCGCACTGCGATTTTCTCTGTAATAGAGGGCTTCGCCCTAAGTGTGTGGGTGCACCGGCTCGATTACCAACGTGACAGAAAACGGTTGTAAATGAAATGTTGTACGTTTTATGTTGACTGGTTGGTTCAGGAATCATGTTGGTTATAATGACTTTAAATCTGTGGATATGTCTACCCGACATTAGGCAGGAGGATACTGGTTGAAGGTGGGAAACTGGGAGAAGGTTTTTTGTATCACCGGAGCCACTGTGGTAACGTGGTTGGCCCGTGAAACTGGAAGAGGCGGGAGTGGCAGCATGAATGGTGCTCATTGGCTATGGGGCGAAGAGTTTATCCGGTATTTCCGAGCATCAGCGATAGACTTCAGTGCCAGTAGGGGAGTGATGTAGTTTTTAATAGGGCACGGCCCGCATCTCTGAAAAAATACACCGCAAAGCTTTGCGATTGTCGCCGTGAGGAAACCTCAGATCAGGTTGTGCTGCAGTGTCCAAACTACATTGTGAACAGAACTGCCATAAAACCAGACACTAGCACGGAAGAAATAGTGATAAATACAGCGCTTTGAAATGCAGTAGACGGAATATAGAAATAGCGTACCTTCGTGTACCAGTATTCTGTCAGCGCAACATCTGCCAGTAGAACTCAGCCATTTCCACAGCCTTCTCCAGCTCTGAGACCACCTGTGTCTACGGAAGCGAACCGCAGACACTTCGTCTAGGTCTGACGCTGAGGAAGATCACGATTTACAGCCATCGGTATCCTCCCAGGATGGCGATCTTATCCCGGAATGTGAAGAAAACAACGAGTGACTTAGGCATTCCACAAGATCAGGACAGTCCATAAACCATATTGGGGATACTTCTATTATTTACTGTCCTTTGCAGTAGTTGCAGAAATAGTTGTTGACATTCGGGTCATAACAACCGTGTCGGTATTCCTCCAGCCCGCTAAATTAGGCCGCAGTCTCTCCTTATTTTTCCAACAAACTTCCCGTACAGCTGATCTCATCAAATAAGTCCTCCACGAATATTACGAGGGTGAGTCAAATGAAAACCTTAAATTTGTAGTAACAAATCGAAATTTGGCGTCGTTATCCTGTAAGATCGTAAGCGTGCTACAAACAGCGTGCAGAATTGCCTGTAGGTGGTAGCATACTACAGATGAATACATACCGTCGCAGTATCACCATAAAGATGGCCGCCCCACTTGCGACTTGCACCAGGGAAGAACAGCGTTCTGATATTCGGTTTATGCGTAGTGAAGGTGTGAAACCTATTGAAATACATCGACGAATGAAGGTTCAGTACGGTGATGCATGTTTGTCACAGCAGCAAGTCTACGAATGAAGTAGGAAGTTCGCAAATGGTGTGACTTCAGTGGAAGATGCTCCTCGTCCAGGTCAGCCACAACGAGTTGTGACTCCACAGAACACTGCAGCAGTTGAAGCAATAGTGAAGGAAAACCGCCGAGTGACACTGAATAACATAGCAGCATGCTTACAGATTAGTCATGTGCCAGCACACCAAATTTTGCATGATGTGCTCCAGTTTCACAAAGTGTCTGCAAGATGGGTGCCACGGCAGCTGACTCCTGAAATGAGAGAACGACGTGTTGATGCTTGTGAAGAACTTCTTCGGCGCTTTGAACGAGAAGGTGATGGCTTCCTTGCAAGAATCGTTACTGGGGACGAAACCTGGGTTCACTTGCACCAACCGGAAACGAAGCGAGCAAGGAATGGCGCCATTCCTCATCACCAAAACCAAAAAAGTTTCGAACAGAATCATCATCAGGAGAGGTTATGCTAACTCTCTTTTGGGACGAAAAAGGCGTCATTTTGGAGCATTACATGCCTAGAGGGACCACTGTCACGAGTGCATCATACACAGTTCTCTTAAAAAAATCATCTGCGGCCTGCAGTCAAATCAAAGCGACGTGGTTTGCTGTCAGCAGGTGTCCTTTTGCAACATGACAATGCATGGCCCCACACGGCCCGTACAACAGTTGCAACAATAACATACCTGCATTTTGAGTGTCTTCCTCATCCACCGTTCTCACCAGACCTTGCTCCAAGGGATTTCCTTACGTCTGGACCACTCAGAGACGCAATGGAAGGAAAGAAATTCCGTTCTGATGAAGAGGTACGCCACACGGTGCATGAGTATTTGCGTGGACTACCAAAAGAATTTTCTAAAGGTATTTATGCACTTTGTAAGCGCTCGAGGACTTGTATTGAGCATGGGGGAGATTTTGTTGAAAAATGATACAGCTTTGTACCACTTCTGCACAATAATTAACATTTAAAAAAAAATATTTAAAGTTTTCATTTGACTCACCCTCGTATTATGACTGTTTCAAGTGAGAGCATCGATTTTTAAGAGGTCACGAATTATAATTTATTTAAACACTCAGTAAATATTAACACTTTTGATTACAAGCAGCATTTCAGTCTACATGCCACAATTTGCTACCGATCGCTTCCACAGTGTAACTTAAGTTAACAACAGATCGCGGCACGGGCATGCTATAAAAGCAAAACTACCACGCAGTGCCGACGAATGCACCATCCAAGACCGACTCACTCCGTCCTGGTCGAGAACCCAACTGAAACTTGCTCGCACCACGACAGTAACTGGTCTCCAGCGTGTTATCAACAAACAAAGGAAGAAAAATTCGCGCACTCGGACTTCGCAGCACGGTTCCTCCTACTAGCACTACAAAACTGCCTCTCACAAAATTCCGTCCTGCGCATATTTCCGGCAGTTAACGGACGTTAAATAGTGGCAGTCTGGCATCACTGCAATCACAGTACGGTAACTTGCTCTGTCAGCAACCTGGAGTAGCGCTGTTTAGTTGGTGCACTGGAAAGTGTTTTGGGTTAGCATGCAAGGGGTCGAGGGTTCGATGGCTCGATTTCGCGAGGAAGCGTATTTGCTTTCACTTGGTAAATGTAGTGTGCGTGGTATGGTATCTGGCGATTATAGTGGGTCTTCTACAGAACATTTGCAGTAGAGTACTATGAACACTGATATGGAAATAGAATCGCTTTTATTGGTCGATATTTAAAGAAGCGTTTCGCACGTTGTGGACGTGATTTGTTTCACACCACTATTTCTACTAAATTCCAAACCTGTTTTCTGTGTACCCTCCCCCAATGGTAACGCATGGAGATTCTTATTAAACAGAGTGCGCTTATCAGACGCAATGTTGAAAAGCATCATTAGTGGTTCTCTGATGACAATACATACAAATTGTAACCGAGTTGGAAATTGCTTGAAAAACACGTTGATAGCCCTTCAGGTGACATAAGGTTCTAACGAAATGTGATGGACCTGAACGTGGCAAGAGTAATAGTTGGTACTACGTCTACATTTACATCCATACTTCGCAAGCCACCCGATGTGTGTGGCGGAGGGTGCCTTGAGTACCTCTGTCGGTTCTCCCTTCTATTCCAGTCTAGTATTGTTTGTGGTATTGTCGGTATGGCTCTGTGTGGGCTCTGATCTCTCTGCTTTTATCCTCATGGTCTCTTCGCGAGATATACGTAGGAGGGAGCAATATACTTCTTGACTCCTCGGTGAAGGTAAGCTCTCGAAACTTCAACAAAAGCCCATACCAAGCTACTGAGCGTCTCTCCTGCAGTCTTCCACTGGAGTGTATCTATCATCTACGTAACGCTTCCGCGATTACTAAATGACCCTGTAACGAAGCGCTGCCCTCCGTTGGATCATCTCTATCTCTTCTATCAACCCTATCTGGTACGGATACCGCACTGCTGAGCAGTATTCAAGCAGTGGGCGAACAAGTGTACTCTAACCTACTTCCTTTCTTTTCGGACTGCATTTCCTTAGGATTCTTCCAATGAATCTCAGACTTGAATCTGCTTTACCGACGATAATCAAATAAATTTTCTTAACATTAGAATAAAAAAAGAAAATGACAAACACACATTTAACATCTTTAGAAAGAGACAAGGCTTCAAAATAGCATATAAGCCTGGGCAAACCCTCCGATCACACCTAAGCCAGCCAGCTACCAAGAGGGACAAATTCCAACAATCAGGAATATATACTGGCATTCGCACAAAAACGTTTTGAGCACTGTTTCTATGGGCTGACAGCACCTAAATATCTCAAAAACGGTATTGCCAATATCTCTTCAACAGTGGGAAGCAAGAAGGTGCTTAAAACATCAATATAGGCCTGTGCTGTGATAGTGCTACGCAAAACAACTAGGGGAGTAAGCCCCCTCCATGAAAAATACGACTACAACTAACACCACCGCCTCCGAATTTTGTTGTTGGCACTACACACGCCGGCATATAACGTTCACCGGGCATTCGCGATACCCACACACTGCCATCGAAACGCCACATTGTATACTGTGAATCGTCACTCTACACAACGTTTTTACACTGTTCAATCGTCGAATGTTTTAAGTTTCTTACACCAAGCGTGGCGTAGTTTGGCATTTACCGCCGTGATGTGTGGCTTATGAGCAGTCGCTCGACTATGAAGTACAAGTTTTCTCACCTACTGTCTAACTGCCGTAATATTGTATTGTAGGTTAACCAGGGATCTAGAAACGACGGAGAAGCTCCGTCCTCGCCGCAGCCGCAATGGTCCACATCCCCACGACGACTACGACGGTCCACTTCACCACTCCGCCGCCCCACACCGTACCTAGGGTTATTGTACAGTTCGGCCCCCGGTGGACCCCCCAGGGAACGTCTCACACCAGACGAGTGTAAACCCTATGTTTGCGTGGTACAGTGACGGTGGTGTACGCGTACGTGGAGAACTTGTTTGCGCAGCAAACATAATGTAAGGCGGAATAAGGGGAACCTGCCCGCATTCGCCGAGGCAGATGGAAAACCGCCTAAAAACCATAGACAGACTGGCCGGTTCACCGGACCTCGACACAAATCCGCCGTGCGGATTTGTGCCGGGGACCAGGCGCTCGTTGCCGCCCGGAAAGCGGTACGTCAGACCGCACGGCCAACCGGGCGGGCAACTGTCATAGTACTTGCAGTGGATCCTGATGCAGTTTGGAATTCCTGTGTCATAGTCAGGATACACATTACGACCCTCGTCAACTGTCGGCGTTCTCCGTCAGTCAGCAGACGAGGTCGGTCTGAACGCTTTTGTGCTGTACGTGTCCCTTCACGTTCCACTTCACTACCACATCGGAAACAGTGGACCTAGGTATGTTTTGGAGTATGGAAATCTCGCCTACAGACGTGTGAGACAAGTGACACCCAATCACCTGACACCGTTCGAGGTCCGCGGAGCGCCCTATTCTGCTCTCTCACGATGTCTAATGGCTACTGAAGTCGCTGATATGTATTACCTGGCAGTAGGTGGCAGCACAATCCACCTAATGGGAAAAACGTATGTTTTTGGGGGTGTCCGGATACTTTTGATCACATAATGTATACCTAAACCCTCAGTCCGTGAGTATAGTGGCTTAACTCCAATGCCGCGAATCCGGGGTTGAGAATAAGTCTATCGGCTTAACATCCTGAGCAATACACTGGGGTTTTATGAGAAATGAAACCGGATTGCAGTTCTCCACCCAGGCTTAGTACGGCTCAACGAGACACACACGGCCGACCATTGTGGCCGTGCGGTTCTAGGCGCTTCAGTTTGGAGCCGCGTGACCGCTACGGTCGCTGGTTCGAATCCTGCCTCGGGCCTGGATGTGTGTGATGTCCTTAGGTTAGTTGGGTTTAAGTAGTTCTAAGTTCTAGGGGACTGATGACCACTGATGTTAAGTCCCATAGTGCTCAGAGCAATTTGAACCATTTTTTTTGAGACACACACGAATATGTGTACTACGAGCTAAGGGACAAGCAGCTCGGAGCATGTCTTCAGTGTCATCAACTATATGGAAATCTGACAGCGTGACACCGACAACATTAATAGATTGTAATGTGACGATAACCTCGGACCCCTCAGATGGAACTGTCCAGAAAAACGTTGTGGTCGTCAGACTGTAACTTGGAAAACACGCGTTTTGCTTCTTTGAAGCCTTGTGTGGTGGTCACGTGATCATGTCATGATTGACAGATCCAGACGCCGTGCTAAAAGGACGCCACCGAGACACACTGCAGGTGGCGACAATCACAATAAAAATTGGCGGAAGAAAGAGGTTGGCCAGAAAGGCAGTGGTGAACGTCCTGTGGTCACCATTAGGACGGCTGAGAAAACTTAACGTTTGTAAAAATCATATCGAGGTCACAAGAAAACTGTGATTATGTTGAGTGGATAACACGGCACGTACTGTGCTCATTTCGGTGTGGGTAAAGTGTCAGTGTGATTTACAAAGAAGATGCGAGCGGTTCTTGCTCTGTACATCAAAAGTTGCTGCCGAGAATCTAAGTGATTAATAATGATTTCCAGCTAAAAAAGGAATGAAATGGCTTCTTATTAAACATAATAATTCTCTCACGATTATGACAACAATAATTTACAGCGCGCCAACCTGAATGGAGCGACGCACTCAGCCAGGGTCAGCCACCATGACAAGACTAAGGCAGAGCACATTATTTGCGTGATCCGAAAAATATCGCTTCGGGCGTTATGGATAGATCGAGACAAGCCTTCAACATGAGAACTGAAGAATATACAGTGCATATTGCGGATTCTTTTACAAATATTACGCAGTCAGGCTGTAACAAAGTAAAGCTATTGCGCTATAAAAAAATTAAATGACAGTTGCGTGGGCATAAACAGTAGAAATTACACTTTTATCCTACAGACAAACATTCATTAGTAGCGCACGTAATTTGTGCTTCTCTTTTCGGTGCTAGGATGAGACTAACAACTTGAATCGAGTACTATTACAAATGGCTTTCTGTGTCAACTTCACATTCTGTAAGTGCAATCGAACTATACGATATCACTGAAATTCGTTAAGTTTTGAAACAATTTCCACATTACTATTTTCCTGCAGTTGTTATTCAACGCTCTGTAATTGCGCTTTAGTATTTAGATCGTCTCAATTAAAATTAGCTAACCCGCGTATAAGTAACTTTCCCTTGTTCCCACTGAAAGGGTCAGACGTTAAGTAATGCCTCGTATTTTTTGTCCCCTACTTCAGATGCAAGCAGATGGGCTGAAAACTACAAGAGTATGCTTTTTCAATATAATCCCCGTTGATTTCCACAGTGAATCTTCTACCAAGGGCATATATTCCAATGTGATGAAACGCATAGTCCTGCTTCTGAAGCCATTGACTCACAGACGTTCTCAAGGCCTCTTCAAAGTGAACTCCACGATGATCTTTTAGCGGCCTGAAGAGATGGGAATCTGATGTTGCCAGGTCGGGCTGTATGGGAGATAAGGCAAGACTTTCCTTCCAGTTTCCACAGTCTGTTCAGAGGTGTGACGAGTGTTGGGTGGTCTCGTATTTCCATGCAAAAGAATAACAGCCGCCACGGCTTTCGTTGGACGAACTAACTGATGACGTGCTTTAAGCTGTTTGGGCGTTCAGACGTGTTGGACAGAATTTGTTGTGCATCCCTGCTCCAAAAATATCAATCCTCATGAAATTCTCTGCCTCCCAAGGTACTGTAGCTATAACTTCCCCTACTGATTACACATTTTTTAACGTTTTCTTCTTTCGTGAATTTTTGGGATGCCATGCAACTGACTACCACTTTGATTCTCGTCCGAAAATATGAACATTCTTTTTCAGTAACTCGCCACAACAGCACTTGCTTTTCTTGTCTCTCTCTATATTCTGGTCGGTTAACGTTCTTGGTACGCCTAAGTTGCACAAACCTTTTAGTTTCGCAGTTGTTGAATAATGGTCATCACACAACATTTGCTGAGGGACGTAAGGCGACTCAGATCACCTTCAGCCACTCGGTGGTCACCACAAATGATGACATCGACTTGCTGAATATTTTGTGGCATCACTGCTGCCTCCAGCCTGCCACTCCAGGTTCCGTCAGCCAACGGTGTTTGCCCTTCAACGTGCTTACAGCGACGAAGCATTCGTCTACCAATGCTGATAACCACTTCTGCACTACCGTTAAAAAAAAAATGGCTCTGAGCACTATGAGACTTAACTTCTAAGGTCATCAGTCCCCTAGAGCTAATTAAACCTAACTAACCTAGGGACACTACACACATCCATGCCCGAGGCAGGATTCTAACCTGCGACCGTAGCGGTCGCACGGTTCCAGACTGTAGCGCCTAGAACCTCTCGGTCACCCCGGCCGGCCTCACCGTTTCAGTCTTACATGAATGTGAATGAGCTTTTCGTCTTTTTCATTCAAGTGTTGTACCACAGATCGCTGTCTAAAACGAACATAGTTGGCGGTCATTTCTCAAATGACTGCAATAGTGGCATCTGTTACTATTGTTGTGCATTGAAGAAAAACCTTTGTGCCAAAGTGCCGAGTTCAAACAAACTTTACTTAAGGAGAAAAAATAGGAGACATTATCTTCTGACTGACTTTCGTGTGTAAAAGGCACCGTTTGTTGAAGGAGTTACTTACACGTCAGGAAGAAACTCGGCAAACTTTAAGTATCAGATGAGGTAGACATTTTTGGCACTTTATTACTATATTCGACGGCATTTAATCTACAATTTTTCTACATTTACGTTACGAAAGAAAAGCTTATAATTTCTGTCCAATGAGTTACCTGACCAACTCCTAATCTCTTAAAAATAAAGTTTCGTGCAGTCAGTCATCCTCTATAGAACACTACTTATCAGTCGAAACCAATTTTGTTTTTCAAGATTTGACGTGAGTATACAACTAAGATGTGTTTTATTAAAACTAAAGGGTTTCATCAGATAGTAAGATGAAGAAGTGTTGGTTTTCTTTTCTGGACCTGCAGCAGGATGTTTTATTTGTTTATAGGGTTGATAGTACCCTGGCGCTCGCCCATTCTCAATCTGGTTTCATCACCAATACAATATAGACAGTATATTCCCGTCATACAAAGAATCTGTTAAGGTCCTGATCTATGTTGACTTCAGAAAATTCTTTCAGAACGTTATGGCACGGAAACTGCGCTTCGCTAGCCAGTTCTGAAATCTTGACGTAAAAAAAAAAAAAAAAAAAAAAAAAAAAAGGTTCAAATGGCTCTGAGCACTATGGGACTTAACAGCTATGGTCATCAGTCCCCTAGAACTTATAACTACTTAAACCTAACTAACCTAAGGACATCACACAACATCCAGTCATCACGAGGCAGAGAAAATCCCTGACCCCGCCGAGAATCGAACCCGGGCGCGGGAAGCGAGTTGTAGTAACAGCAATTTAATTTTTCAGTAATGTTTTATTTGTTACAGGGAGGAAGATCGTTGGCTTCTATTTGTAAGCTGACACGTGGGCATGTGAACTTCAGTGCGCTAACAGACAGCACACGGCCCCGGGTGTCGACTGCTGCGCGGAATAGTGCATGCAGGCGTCTGTCCCACTTTGCAGAGCAAACAGGTAGCCTGGCCTCGTTAGTGCGTTACGGTGGACACGCGCAGCCGGCGGCGCTGCGGTCGCTACTTGCTCCACCGAAGGCGCCACGTGTTCGCCACGTAATGCCATACCGGCGTGGCATCTCATTACGTCACCAGGACTGAGTTGTCCTGCAATATCTATTAGTAGCGGCTGAACATGGAACGCGTTGTTTTAACGTCTATTGAACATTTCATGTCAAACTGCTGTCCAGTTTCAACCTCTGACATGAAATGGATAAATGCTTCTCACCAAAACAACTTCGAATACACCTGACTTCAGAATACTAATAAACAAGAAATTTCTACAAGGTTCTTAGAAATTTAAGTTTTTTGGCGGTTCTCGGGAAGGGAGCAAACGAAAAATACATCCTGAAAATTAATAAACGATTTAAAATATCCAAGCAAGCTATTCTGGTACTAATTATAGCACGTAAACGGGACCGTATATAGCTGTGTGATTAATTGCAGTCCTGCAGTTATGAGATGCATGCCCACTATAAATCAAGGCACTGCATGATGCCACAGTGCAATTTCAACTCTCTATATTGTTACGTGAATAAAGAAAAATACGGTTGGAATTTTCCTGTTACTACCAACACACCTGATACTGTCTTTGCGAAAAGTGTCAGTATGAATTAGTGCCTCGTTTTAACAGATGTTCGAAGTCTTTGCAGAGTATGTCGTCAAAATTTAGTGGAATGTCGTTGTCTCAATGATTCAGTAAGTGGCGAAGTTATTAGTTATAAAGATACAACAAAATTTTATCCATGCATAATATCTGTAGCCAAAACTTCAGGTTTTAAATCTGAAGCATTTGAGAAGTAAAACTTCCTGGCAGATTAAAACTGTGTGCCCGACCGAGACTCGAACAGGTCCCGAGTTTGAGTCTCGGTCGGGCACACAGTTTTAATCTGCCAGGAAGTTTCATATCAGCGCACACTCCGCTGCAGAGTGAAAATCTCATTCTGGCATTTGAGGAGTGTCCATATTTCTGTGGACGGCGCGTTCAGGGCCATTTGCGGAAGTGATTACCCTCCGCTCATACACTGAGTACTTTTCTCAGTAGCGCAACAAATTTTATGCGGGGCAAAACCGTATTCACATGTTGGGTACACCCCATGCGAACCATGGACCTTGCTATGGTAGAGTGACTTGTGTGCCTCAATGATACAGAAAGCTGTACCACAGACGCAAAGGCATTGCTTCCTAAAGAGGGGCAGAAACGTTAGTACCAGAAAAGCTTGCTTAGTTTTTTTAAAATCGTTTATGAATTTTGAGGACAGCAGAGCCAACTATCTTCACGATTGACTGATCTGGCCTTGTGGCATTGACTAAAATTCAAACTAGCTTTGCCATGTACTTAGAAAAGCTGAAACCAAGGGGGAAAATACAGCTGTAATATTTCGAAAAAAACATGCAGCTCGATTGCAAGGTTCAAAAATAATGGGAGCCTCTCCGATAAAATATGCCGGAGGTAAACCATTTGGATAATCAGGCGTGGACTATTCAGTAGGGTGTCACCAAGAAACCAAACCTGGCGGTCTACGGGAGGAGAACTGAATGTTAGATCTATTTATTCGTAACATATCTTAGATTATTTACAAAGAGAAATGGATACGGTCGAGATAGGTATAGTGCGAAAGAGTAAAGAAGCGCAGAGCCTCTGGCAATATGTGTTCAGGGTTGCAAGTATGGAATCAAATAGAGGTAATGTGGGAGTCAGTCTAATAATAAAAGACAAAAGAGGAATGTGGATTAGTTACAATGGACACTACTGTAACCAAGACAGACAAAAAATCAAGACCTGCAACAACAGTGCAAGGTCGAATTCCTAGTCACTAAGCAGATGAGAAGCTGGAAACATGGTATGATGAGTTACAAGGAATTAGTTCACATCGTTAAGGGACGTAACAGAAAAAAGAAAGGATGGAAAAATAGTTGGAGAAAGTGGACGGGGGGAAACGAGGGTAGGATTATCCACCTGGTAGAATTAAGCACATAATGCAGTTTAATCAATATATCACTTTGTTTGACAGTCATGAAAGAAGTTTGTATACCTGAAGGAAATCTCGAGACGCAGTAGCTCATAATATAAGACAGAGACTTTCAATGTATATTATGAACTTCAGAACCTTTCCCGGGGGGAAGTGCAAACTCTGACAACTATCTGTTGCTTCCATACAGCATATCAGAGTTAATGTATTTCGAGAAAGATAGGAAGTCAAGGACATGGGATCTAGATAAGATAAAAGAACCTGAGGTGAGTTTAATGTGGAACATTGAGCTACGATTGACTGAAACAGGGAAAGGCATGCAACAGAAGACAAAAGGACACGGTTTAGAGATGAATACGTTGTAACTGAACGGCATTACATTTACGTGACGTGTTGTTAGTAAAACTGAGCAGCTACTAGCTGTAATTTCAGTGTTGTGAAATTGAGGAAGAGTTGCCATACGATTGCTGCGCAAGTAATTGGTAATTAGTAATATACTATACCATATTATTACATTGTTATAGATATAATCATCTGCAACAATCATTTGTAGGAACGTCTGTGCTCTTCCTGAAGAAGGAATTATTTGTTGTTATTCAACCACTGAAATAGGGAAGCCCGTACGCCTTTAAACTGATACGCCTTTTCCCTTGTCGTTTCTGTGTCTGTAATACCTTTCCTTGGGAGAAGTGCGTAGTAAGCTAAACACAGCGGATACAGCCGTTCTAGAGCACGTCGTCGACCTCATGTTTTCCGATTTTTTGGAATGGGCGTGGGGTTGGCTGACAACACAGGAAAAAATCGCTGACAGGCAGTGGGTCAGTGAAGTTCACATAATAGTGGACTCTACGTGATTTCGATATTCGTGCTTGTATGTGGTGCCATCAACGTGTGAAAGTGATGATTAGCATCTTTCACAGTATCAAATCGACTGGTATAAGTTGTAGCTGTGGATGCAAAATATTTTCACGCAAAATTCAGTGCTGCTAGAATAACATCTCAGTTGCGTTTTGGAGAAATGTTTTTGTGTTTCTAACATATTTTGATTTGCCTGCAGGGATCTTTGAGCCTGTCGTGTTGGTTGTCCGTTCCAGAGGACTGTGCAGCATGTCAGGCTTTCAGAAAATATGGCAATGTCGTTCGCAAATGCTCCTTTCTCCGTACCAAGTGTGGCTGTATTTAGGATTCATTGCGATACCTCTGTAATCAATGTAGCTATGAAAAGAGGATGTACGTCGCTCAGTGAAGACTTTCTCACAATTTATGTGAGTAAAAACAGAATTATGGTATCTGAAACGGTACCAGAAATGTAATGTTACCATAAGATAACGTCCGACAGTCATGAAGTATTTTATAAAATACATTTTAACCATCAGCTGTTTACTGTCCCATTTGTCATCTACAGCTTTCGGTTATTAACCACCATCCAGGATGTGATAATTTTCGTCTTGTTTCTCCTGTGACGTCTGCATGTTTGACATATGACTGTAAGTATTCTAAGACAAATTCGTTGTACAGTTTCATTGGATGATTCGGACATGGTTTAGCTTCAAAGGAGCGTAGTATGCATTTAACACATCTGTTGTACCCTACATCCTGGATGATGGTTAATAACCGAAATCTGTAGATGACTAATGGGACAATAAACAGCTGATGGTTAAAATGCATTTCATAAAAATAAAAAATAAAACTTCCGAAAATATTTGAGTGAAACAGATTACCGGAAAGGTCCTATCTAATATCGTAGAAGTACGTATCCGTTAAAAGGATTATTGCTTTTGAAACATTTGAGTCGCCTCTGATTTGCAGTTAAATTACTATAGCTAGGGTAGTTTCTGTAAAAACAAATGTCTTCTGAAGGAGTAATGGAAACAGTAATGTCTACAAATACATATTTTAGGGATGCAAAACGCTCTAGAGCCTATTGCAGCCAAGTCAAACAACAAAATTTACATTGCGGAAACAACAGTAATGCAAAATGTAATTCATATTGCTATTTTGTCTAAAACTGATATGTTGAGACCGTGGCTGTGTACAATTAATGTAGATTAATTCTTACAAAGAAGAGAACAGCAACTACCCACTATTAATACTGCTATTTATTTAGGTAAATAGCGCCGTTACCGGTTTCGAACTGGCAAGTTCATCATCAGACGGCTGTTCACACGATTTTCAATATACACTTTACATTATTGGCCGTTTTCGATTTTTATCATTCCACTGTGGCGAAGTATTTTTGGTGTGTTGTTGCCCTACGGTAGAAAAACAGTGTTAGTAGCGCCCTATGTGAAAATAACTAAACTCCAAACGATGAAATTCAGCGTTAATAAATATGTGAGGTTGAGTGCTTATGGTGCTTATGTCGAAAATTCCGCGCGATTTTGTTGCGAAGTTGCAGGATTGTATTTTTCGCATATTCCTAAATATATTCAGCACCTACGTAACTTGTATATCACCATATTGCGCAATGGACCACACACACACACACACACACACACACACACACACACACACACACCAAAAGGAATTTGCCACATGTGAAGTTAGCATAGAGATTGCAGATTTATAAACACACCAGTGTCAGAGACGTTCTCTCTCAGAGACATCACAATATACAGGTTGCTTTTATTTCACAGAATGACTGTTTTTAAAGAATAACATAACTTAATGAAAATTAAAACACAAAGATAAACCTTAGATTACGAGCGTATGATGTTACAACTTCATTTGTGCTTTGCACAATATGGTGATATACAAGTTACGTAAGTGCTGGATATATTTAGCAATATGCGAGAAATACAATCCTGCAACCTCGCAACAAAATCGCGCGGAATTTTCGACGTAAGTACCATAAACACTCAACCTCACATATTTATTTATGCTGTATTCCATCGTTTGGAGTTTAGTTATTTTCACATAGGGAGCTTCTAACACTGTTTTTCTACCCTAAGGCAATAACACACCAAACATACTTCGCCACAGTGGAATAATAAAAATCGAAAACGGACGATAATTTAAAGTGTATCTTGAATATCATGTGAACAGCCGTCTGATGATGAACTTGCCAGTTCGAAACTGGTAACGGTGCTATTTACCTAAATAAATAGCAGTATTAATAGTGGCTGGTTGCTGTTCTCTTCTTTGTAAGAATTAGCCTACAGTAATTCATATTCACATACGGTGACATAAAATTGTTAGTAGTTATTTATTTTCAAACCATTTCGTCCCAAAAGCACGTTGGGTTAGAGATTGTCCCAAGGATAGAATAATATGAGAACCCATTAAAAAAGCGTAAGTTAGTTGCTGCATGTGTGGGCACATGACGCAGAGATGTTGTACGCCAGAGAGCAGATGGAGACCCCTGACGTACATGGCCAAATGAAGTGGCAGGTGCCCTGTTTCATTGTGTATGCATGAAGGCGGCTGCACTAATATTGTGTTTCCATCCCGCGCTATGGCAGCATGCAAAGCACGTCGGAAGTCGCAATGGCGCAGAACTGCCCACCGAAACCCCTCGCGCACTCCCCTCTGATGGGGGAATTCTTTGCGTTTTGTTTTAGAACGAATGGTCAGTCCTCTCGCTAAACACGAGGGGGAACTGGGAAGTATTTTACATACCCTTGTAGTTAGGCCTTAAAAACGCACGGTGGCCCGTTTTCATTGTCCCTACGTGACCAAAGGACCACCTTTTCATGTGAACCAGACAGCGGAATTCAGTGACTCGTCGCGACCGTTGAAACCGGAAAGCAATTTTACATACGTCAGTGTAGAGCAAACGAATCAGGATTTGCACATGCATGTTCATTCTGAAGTTAATTATCGATTACACTGCATTAAGGTAATGTTTAATCAGACACCAGATAGCTATTCAAAAGTGCTGAGGTAATTAAATGGCATACTTTAACCGCAACTCCAAGAACGCAAAAGCGTTGGTTGAGATTATCGCTAAGATAAGATCCAAAAACTGTGGCTGAGTAATTCAATATTTTTATTATTCGTGTTGAGCCCATGTCGTAAATTACATTCATCTGCACGTAAGAAATGTGAATCCTACCCACGACAGTACATTTGAAGATATGCATGGATGTAACTTCTTTATTCATACATTAGTGTTGTGACAGAGACATGTATGTCAAGTTGTTTCGGACAAGTCTTCTGCACTCGATTTGCTGTTGGATTTTCAGCACGAAACTAATGGGCACAGATGAAGCACAGTACTGACAGAAAACTTAAATGCATACTTTTGCCATACTGCATCCCGTCGGAAGGATGGAGGATGTATACGAAACTTCCCGGTGGAGCAGATGGAAGACACGTGCTCTTTGCCTTGGAGTAACTAAGCTACATTGGCATCGTTGGGATGAAAGTTTGACTAACACTCCAAAAATTCCAGTCTGAAACAGATTTCCTTTGTGAAAGGTCCCCCCCCCCCCCCCCAGCCATTGCTAAAGATAACGACAGCCAGTTCACTAGTCAACAATTTGAGTCTTTCTGGATGGCCCATGGACTACAGCACCTTCACAACATGCTTCTTCACCCAGAGTCAAATGGTGTCCAGGAATACTTCGTTCAAACATTCAAGCCGCGAATGAAATTAGAAGAACGGATCACCCCGGCCTGACGGTCCATCGGACTGTGGCAGGACAAATGTTCTCGTTTCCTTGCTAATGCATCCAGATGGAATTCGCTTTGAACATCGTAAGAGGTCCGTGATTAAGGAATTTGTTGCTAGCGCACTCGAGCACATGTAATTTCGATGGATTGCTCACGCGCTGCCTGCGATATCTAAGCTATGAGAGAATCTCAGACCAGAGAGCAGTGTTGTATGCAGTATGAGCAAGTGTCTGTAGCAGTAGGAGTAAGTTGTAGCGAGCAGTCGTGTGTCTAATGTTGGCTGGGCCGGTCGTGGGGAGCGATGGCGGAGCCTGAGCGATATAATATAAGGTGATAGCAACCTCGCGCATATGTAGTATTGTCATATCAAGTCCTATGTAAATGTTTAAAAAATTATAAAAATTAACTTTTGACAATCATTCACCTCAATTTAAAGAATTTACTAATTTCTCCAATCCATGGTCATCCTGATTACTGTAAAGAAAAATCAATCGTTTCCTTTTATACATGACAAATCTATTGGCCAGCATTGCACTGGGCTGTGCCAGAAAAATTTCTTACAGGAGCAGATATATATATGCGATATCCGGCGACTTCATTGAGGTAAGAATTTTCAATTTATTCAGAATGATCTTTCAGGTCCATGACGCAGCACTGCTGACGTCCAAAATTTACCAGTTTAAATTCACAGTCAATTATTGGAAGGTTATCTATGAGTCACATTTTTTTATTAGGAGATTAGTCACATTTTATTGTTCCAAGGTTACGGAATTTATCTGTGGGAGGTTACGCTGAATGTGAATTATAGAATTATATTTTTTACCGGTGGGAGGTTATTATATAATTATCTTTGAGAGGTTACAACATGAATATGGATTTTCAAAAATATTATTCCAACCTACGTACCAACTATTACAGCAAATACTGTCAGGCACTGACAATATAACACATGAGAGTTTCAGCAAAGGAAGGCACCGACTGAAGGAACTGATGTATAGCACTTTGATACTCAACTAATTTCTCCTCTGTTTGTTGGAGGACATTTCTACTGTAATCGGATTGTGGAACACAACTACATACATTAATTAGTACAATGTAATCGAGCAGTTATTTATTGATACACGCACGCAGACAATAATGTACAGTTCTGGTTAGACACATACACGAATCTGTCAATCCTGCGAACTAAGTCCAGCTGCTCCCTTCAGAATGATGCCGAGCACGAATTCCGGACTATATAGCCGTTGCACTCTCGATGAAATCTGCTGCTGCCTGTCGGAGAACTGCCACTGAATCGTTGAGCTGTGAGTTAGCTGCACTGGTTAATACTCTGAATCTGCGTGACTGACTTTTGCTGTTTGCGCTAATATCCATGGGGTTCCCTGGCAGGGTGACGTCATCGTCTTGCCCGAGTGTCACACGTGATGATGCATGGCGACATAGTGCAGCTGCTGTTGGTGACCTCTGGGCCTTACCTTTATGTAGCCTGTGCTGAGAGGCCGCCATGATGGAAGGGTAAACTTACGGCAGGAGCAGTGGCAAGGGACGCAGCACTCCTCTCCATCAGGGAGGCTACGTGAAACCTTCTGACTTCTACTCTGCTAGGAGAGGAGAAAGCTTCTTACCTCCATCACAGTCTCTGTGTGCCTCTGCTGACTTCAGCATCCACTGGCTCATGGCGCTTTGACTAATAGGTTGCTCTGAGTCTCCTTCTACCTCGGCCATAGCAGACGTGTTACTGTCATTTGGAATTAAAACAGGGCTATAAATCGTGCGAGAAAGAAATGTGCCTAAAAGCGGTCAGAGCTATCCACATATTTTTGTCATGTAATTTCCTCAGACGTAAAGAGTGTTCTCTCAGTGACAAATCACTGTCCCAGGATACCTTTTCTTTTTTGTATGGTTCTGAGCACTATGGGACTTAAGTGCTGAGGTCATCAGTCCCCTAGAACTTTGAACTACTTAAACCTAACTAACCTAAGGACATCACACACAGGATTCAAACCTGCGACCGTAGTGGTCGCGCGGTTCCAGACTGTAGTGCCTAGAACCGCTCGGCCACTCTGGCCGGCTTGCATAACGTGTATCAGAACTATGACACCTCGACAGTGAATTAAAAAATACGGTTTCTTGTTTCTCAGTCCACTTGTGATTGGTTTCCCTGTTGGTAGGGCGGAGTGACGGCCAGCAGGGTGCTAATTTTCCGACGGTACAGCAGCTCATTTCGTAAGAACAAAGATATATTAACAAAGCTTCCTCTAATGTAGTCAGTCATGAGTTATTTCACTTGCGGATTGAATGTTTGAACGAATCATTCCTCGACGCCATTTAACTCTGAATGAAGAAGCATGCTGTGAAGGTGCTGTAGTCCACGGGCGACGCAGAAAGACTCAAACTGTCGAGTAGTGAACTAGTTGCCATTATCTTTAGCAATGGCTATGGGGAGACCTTCCACGGACGAAAACCGATTCAGATTGGAATTTTAGGAGTGTCAGTGCAACCTTCATTCTGACGCTGTAAATGTCACTTTTGTGAGCAACCTCAAGAATTAGCCTACTCGTCCCCACAATAGATGAAGTGTAAACTAGTGGATTTCACAGATGCCGCCGCCATGGGATCCTAAAAAATCGTTTGTTCATTGCACACACTTGCGCGCATGGAACCTCCCCGTCCATGACCTGAGTGTGTGATTCGCCTAACTGTGGTCCGAGTAGCAAAGCTGCTGAAAATGCTCCGGACACATTATATTTAGCAGTTTCATGTGATTACATCACTACAAGTGCAGTCGGCACCTGTTTCTTTTTATATCTGATATTCACAATATAACGACTTTTGATTTGGATTGTGTGATCACTATAACTTGATAGAGAGTCGTGAAATTTTGACAGCTGTGGAGCACTAATAAAAGTATATAGAGCATTGCCTATGATAGTGTGTCCAGTTGAGATTGAATTTCGCGTCCACTGAGATCAGCATCCACTGACACTGCATCTTCATCTCCACAAAAATGCCTTAAGTTTTGTTTTCCGAATCATCCCCCATACGGTTAGCGTCACTGGTGAAAGTACAGTACTGCGATGGTGCCCTCTCCAACACGCCATGTGTTTGCAGAGACACGATACTGTATCAGGAGTCCTGAAACAATGAGTATAAATTTATCTTTAGTAGACTGTTACAAAACATATATTGAAGGCCCGTTTCTTGTTGACCACAAATATTCCTAGACTGTGGACGGATTGTACCGTCTTGTTTATCCTACCAACTGAAAGATGCGTCTCCACCGTGAAAGTCTGTCTCAAAAGCACATAGGTTCCTCTGTAGTCTGTCCAAAGCCGAGAATGACCGATAAACACTCTTCAAACGCGGGGGTCTCCAAGCAAATATCGTTACTTATGCCTGTGCCCGGAGAATGAACGATAAGTATGTAACTGTATCGGTATACGAAAGTTTACAGTCCTGATTCCCATACTCTGAATATACACTCCAGAGTGAGAACCTGAAATATAGCAATCTACTGCTGATACGATTCTTCAGTTTCATTCTGTGTCCTCTAAAAATTATGCCATTCCGCCACCACTACAATGCTACTGCCAAAATATTAATTTGTTCTTTTAGTTAAATATATTCCAACGCATTTGGGCTCTATGTGGAAAGATCCTGTACCAGGTCTGATATGAGAACCCATACTGGGTAATAAGGGTGCGTTTAATCGTCATGGAACATATAAATGAACTGATGTTCTCCCACAATTAACTGACTGGTAGAACCAAAAAGTACATGGAACAATAAAGAAAAAAAAAAACCAATTGAACGAATCGCTTTTCTTGCACAAGATTTTTGCTTTAGCAACGTTCGATAGCAACGATCAGATCCGGATTGTGTTTCAACAACAGGATTCTTAAACCTTTACAAGCAACAGTCTCCTGTGTTATGAGGAACGTGATACATTACGAACTGAATGGCGTTGAAAATGATCCTACATGGAATGCAGGCAACATATAATCTTAAAGACATACGTTTTGCATCGAAACTGGGCTAAAACGGTTTAGAAAACTCACACCAACAGACGAATAAAGATGATTTAGAGCTTGAATATCTCTAAAGTCGTTGATATTTAGAAGACGCGAAGCAAACTTTTGTCACGGTAAAGCAATAACTAATTTCTGTATCAAGTAGAATGAACGGTAATGTTTATATCCTGGGAGGTGGAAACGCTGAAGAGAATAAGAGAAATCTATTGGAAATCGCATACAGATCCAGTTATCTCTATTTCATAAGGATTCTGAGAAGTATTTGGATACTCATATGAATATGTATTACCTGTTAAGTGGGGAGTTTTTACCCACTGAAGACCCAAGGAAAATGCTACTCCTGTCCCCGCGAGTAAGCAGAAGTGCCGCACCACGACGTGGCATGGACTTGACTAATGTCTGAAGTAGTGCTGGAGGGAACTGACACCAGGAATGCTGCAAGGCTGTCCACAAATCTGTAGGAGTTATCTGAGAGTGTGAGATCTCTTATGAGCAGCACATTTCAAGGCAACCCAGATATGCTCAATAATGTTCGTGTCTGGAGAGTTCGATGGCCGGCGGAAGTGTTTAAACTCATAAGACTGTTCCTGGAGCCACTCTGTAGCAATTCTGGGCCTGTGGGGTGTCGCAGTGATCTGCTGGAATTGCCGCGAGGCACAATGGACATGAAAGGATGTAGGTGATCACTTCACAGAGTCTTATCTAGACGTATCAGGGCTCCCATATCACTCCAACCCACACCATTACAGAATCTCCACCAGCTTGAACAGTTCCCTCCATAACATACAGGGTCTATAGATTTATGAGGTTATCTCCATACACGTACTCGTCCATCCGCTCGATACAATTTGAAACGAGACTCGTACCAGCAGGCAACATGTTTACAGTAAGAAACGGCCCAATGTCGGTTGACGGGCCCAGGCGAGGCATAAAGCTTTGCGTCGTGCAGTCCTCAATGGTGCGTGAGTGGGCCTTCGGCTTCGAAAGCCCATATCGATGATGTTTTCTTGAATGGTTCGCACGCTGACACTTGTTGACGGCCCAGCACTAAAATCTGCAGCATTTTCCAGATGAGTTTCACTTCTGTCACGTTGAACGATTCTGTTTCAGTCGTCGTTGGTCCCGTTCATGCAGGATCTTTCTCCGGGCGGAGCGATGCCAGAGATTTGATGTTTTTCCGGATTCCTGATATTCACCGTTCACTCGTGAAATGGTCGTACGGGAAAATCCTCACTTGATTGCTATCTCGGGGTGCTGCGTCCCATCGCTCGTGCGCCGACTATAATATCACTTTGAAACTCACTTAAATCTTGATAACCTGCCATTGTAGCAGCAGTAACCGATTTAACAACTGTGCCAGACACTTGTCTTATGTAGGCGTTGCCGACCGCATCACCGTATTCTGCCTGTTTACATATTTCTGTATTTGTATATGCATGCCTATACTAGTTTCTTTGGCTCTTCAGTGTATATTCCTCTGTAATAGGATACAGCTAGAAAACAACAGGGCTTTATTAATGTGCAAATATCGAACAGCTACTGCTTTGCTTTATAACTTCGGGCTTGTTCGAGAAATGTTAAGAAAGATGCACAGCATAAGACCAAACGAAACATGGATGATTTTCGAGGGTGAAGTAAATATTACAGTATTGCCTTATCCGTTGAACTGTAGGACATCAATTAATTTTGGGAGCATAAAGTAGTAGGTCCCATCAGCTATTCCGAAATCACAGGACAGCACAAGACAAATGCAGATTTATTTCTAATCTCTCAGGGACAAAGCATCATTACTGGTTATTCAACCAATTATTCCTCTGTTGTTGTTGTTGTTGTTGCCTTCAGTCCAGAGGCTGGTTTGATTCAGCTCTCCATGCTACTCTATCCTTTGCAAGCCTCTTCATCTCTGAGTAACTGCTGCAGCTTACATCCTTGTGAATCTGCTTTGTGTATTCATGTCTTGGCCTTCGTCTACGATTTTTATACTCCAGGCTCCCCTCCAATACTAATTTGGGTGATCCCTTGACGCCTCACAACGTGACCTACCAACCAATCTCTTCTTCTACCGAAGTTGTTCCACAAATTCCTCTTTACACGAATGCTATTCTGTATCTCCTCATCAGTTATGTGATCTACCCATCTAATCTTCAGCATTCTTCTGTAGCCCCACATTTCAAAAGCTTCTATTCTCTTCTTGTCTAAACTGTTTATCTTCTATGTTTCCCTTCCATCATGGCTACACTCCATACAAATACTTTGAGAAAATACTTCCTGATACTTAAAGTCTGTACTCGAGGTTAAAAATTTCTCTTTTTCAGAAACGCTTTCATTACCATAGCCAGTCTACATTTTATATCCTCTCTACGTCGACCATCATCAGTTATTTGGCTCCATAAACAGAAAAACTCATCTACTACTTTAAGTGTCTCATTTCTTAATCTAATTCCCTCAGCAATTTAATTTGACTACATGCCATTAGTATCGTTTTGCTTTCGTTGTTGTTCATCTTATATCCTCCTTTCAAAACACTGTCCTTTCTGTTAACTGCTTTCCAGGTCCTTTGCTGTCTCTGAAAGAATTAAGATGTCGTCAGCAAACCTAAAAGTTTCTATTTCTTCTCCATCATTTTAATTCCTACTCCATATTTTTCTTTTGTTCCCTTTACTACTTGCTCAAATACAGATTGAATAACATCGGCGATAGGCTACAACCCTGTATCACTCTTTTTCAATAACTGCTTCCCTTTCATGCCTCTCGACTCTTATAACTGCCACGCGGTTTCTGAACAAACTGAATTTGAAAGACAGTGTTCCACTCAACATTGCCAAAAGTCGTTGGGTCAGTATTGCCTCTCCAAACTGATCTTCCCCGAGGTCGGCCTCTACCAGTTTCTCCATTCGTTTGTAAAGAATTCGTGTTACTATTTTGCAAGTCTAAACTAATAGTTCGCTAATTTTCACGCCTGTCAACACGTGCTTTCTTTGGAATTATTATATAGTTTTTGGTCTGAAAGTATTACGCCTGTCACATACATCTTGCTCACCAAATGGAAGAGTTCCGCCATGGCTGGCTCTCCCAACACTATCAGTATATCTAACGGAATGTTGTCTACTCCTAGGGCCTTGTTTCGACTTCGGTCTTTCAGCGCTCTCTCGAATTCTTCACGGACTATCACATCTTCCATTTCACCTTACATCTCCATAATATTTCCATCAAGTACATTTCCCTTGTATAGACCCTCTATACACCCCTTCTACTTTCCTGGTTTCCCTTCTTTGCTTTGGACTGGTTCTCCATTTGAGCTCTTCCTATTCGTACTGGTGGTTCTCATTTCTCCAAAGGTCTCTTTAATTTTCCTGTACGTGGCATCTGTCTTACTCCTAGTGATACATGCTTCTACATCCTTATATTTGACCTTAAGCCACTCCTGCTTAGCCGTTCGGCACTTCCTGTCAATCTCATTTTTGAGACGTCTGTGTTCCCTTTCACCTGTTTCTACTTTCTGCGTTTTTCCATTTTCTCCTTTCAGTGATTAAATTCAATATGTCTTGTGTTATCCAAGAATTTCTACTAGCCCTCGTATACCTATATGATCCTCTGCTGTGTTTAGTATTTCATCTCTCAAGGCCACCCATTCTTCTTCTACTGTATTACTATCCCCTGTTACTGTCAATCGTGCCAAAATGCTTCTACTGAAACTCTCTACAGCCTCTGGTTCTTTCAGTTTATCCAGGTCCCATCTCCTTACATCCCTTCCTTTTTACAGTTTCTTCACCTTTAATCTACTGTTCATAACCAATAAATTGTGGTCAGAGTTCACATCTGCCCCTGGAAAAGTCTTACAATAAAACCTGTTTCCTAAAACTCTGTCTTGCCATTATACTATCCATCTGAAATTTACTATTGTCTCCAGGTCTCTTCCACGTATACAACATTCTCTCATGATTCTTAAAGCAAGTGTAAGGTATCATTAAGTTATGCTCTGTGAAAATTTCTACCAGTCGGCTTCCTCTTCCATTCCTTAGCCGCAGTCCATATTCACCTCCCAGTTTTCCTTCATTTCCTTTTCCTACTATGGATTTCCCGTCCCATATCGCTATTAAATTTTCTTCTGCCTTAATTATCCGAATAATTTCTTTAATTTCATAATACGTTTCTTCGATATCTTCGTCGTCTGTGGAGCTAGTTGGCATATAAACTTGTACTACTGTGGTTGGCGTAGCTTAGTGTCTAACTTGTATAAAATAATGCGTTTACTATGCTGTTTGTAGTGGCTTATACGCATTCCTGCTTTTTTATTCATTATTAAACTTACTCCTGCATTACCGACATTTGATTTTGTGTTTATAGCCCTGTATTCACCTGACCAGATGTCTTGTTCCTCCTGCCACTAATTCCGACTATATCTAACTTTAACCTATCCATTTCAGTTTTACAATTCTCTAACCTACCTCCCGATTTTGGTAGCTGACATTCCGTGCTCCTATACGTAGAATGCCAGTTTGTTTCTCCTTATAACGACGTCCTCCTGAATAGTCCCCTCCCGCTGATAAAGGCACAGTGAACACATTATTGCAGCCAAGATACACACGGAGCCCACGCCTACGGCAGTAGTACAAGTTTGTATGCCAATTAGTTCCGCAGATGATGAAGAGATTGAAGAGATGTATGATGTGATGAAAGAAATTATTGAGATACTTAACGGAGACAAAAATTTAATAGACATGGTGGACAGGAATTAAATTGTAGGAAAAGAAGAGAAGGAAAAGTAGTGGGTGAATACGGAGTCTGGGTAAAGAATGAAAGAGGAAGCCCCTTGGTAGAATTTTGCACAGAGCATAATTTAATCCCACACTTTGCTTAAGAATCATGAATGAAAGTTATAAACGTGAAAGAGGCCTGGAGACACTGGAATATTTCAGATAGATTATGTAATGGTACGACAGAGATATAGAAACCAGGTTTTAAATCGTAAGACAATTCCAGGGGCAGATGTGGACTCTGACCACAATTTATTGGTTATGACTAATTTATTGGTTATGATTAATTTATTGGTAGATTAAAACTGAAGAAATTGCAAAAAAGGTAGGAATTTAAGAAGATTGGACAGGATAAACTGAAAGAAACAGATTCTGTAGAGAGTTTCAGAGAGAGCAAGAACAGGGGAAAGAAATACAGCAGAAGAAGAATGGGTAGCTTTGAGAGATGAAATAGGCAAAGCAGCAGAGGTTCAAATAGGTAAGAAAGGCTAGGGCTAGTGGAAATCCTTGGGTAACAGAAGATATATTGAATTTAACTGATGAAAGGAGAAAATATAAAAACGCAGTAAATGAAGCAGGCAAAAAGGAATAAAAACGTCTCAAAAATGAGATCCACAGGAAGTGCAAAATGGCTAAGCAGGGATGGCTAGAGGACAAATGTAAGGGTGTGGGTAAGATAGGTACTGCCTACAGGAAGATTAAAGAGGGCTCTCAAGAAAAGAGAACCGCCTGTATGAATATCAAGAGCTCAGATGGAAGACCAGTCCTAAGCTAAGAAGGGAAAGCAGGAAGATAGAATGAGTATACAGTGGGACTCTACAAGAGAAATGTACTTGAGGGCAATATTATGGAAATGGAAGAGGACGTGGATGAAGATGGAATGGGAGGTACGATACTGAGTGAAGAATTTGACAGAGCACTGGAAGACCTAAGTAGAAATAAAGCCCCGAGAGTAGACAACATTCCACTAGAACTACTGATAGCCTTGGGAGAGCCAGCCTTGAGAAAACTCTATTTGGTATCTTGCTACACAGTGGCAGTCAATGTTCAAATAAAAACAACGTAACAAGCTTTTAATTTAGGTCAAGGGCTCTATAACCAAATTTTTGAATTTCCTACCATTTTAAACTTGGGACAGCCGTTATTGGGAAAAACTACTGGTATTTAATTTAATGCCCCAAGAACCTAGACTGGAGGAAAATGATTTCCTATGATTATTTACTTTGGGTGAGGACACGCGGATGTTGTTATCAATGGAGAGACGTCTACAGACGTTAAAGTAACCTCTGGCGTGCCACAGGGGAGTGTTATGGGACCATTGCTTTTCACAATATATATAAATGACCTAGTAGATAGTGACGGAAGTTCCATGCGGCTTTTCGCGGACGATGGTGTAGTATACAGAGAAGTTGCAGCATTAGAAAATTGTAGCGAAATGCAGGAAGATCTGCAGCGGATAGGCTCTTGGTGCAGGGAGTGGCAACTGACCGTTAACATAGACAAATGTAATGTATTGCGAATAGATAGAAAGAAGGATCCTTTATTGTATGATTATATGATAGCAGAACAAACACTGGTAGCAGTTACTTCTGTAATATATCTGGGAGTATGCGTGCGGAACGATTTGAAGTGGCATGATCATATAAAATTAATTGTTGGTAAGGCGGGTACCAGGTTGAGATTCATTGGGAGAGTCCTTAGAAAATGTAGTCCATCAACAAAGGAGGTGGCTTACAAAACACTCGTTCGACCTATACTTGAGTATTGCTCAACAGTGTGGGATCCGTACCAGATCGGGTTGACGGAGGAGATAGAGAAGATCCAAAGAAGAGCGGCGCGTTTCGTCACAGGGTTATTTGGTAAGCGTGATAGCGTTACGGAGATGTTTAGAAAACTCAAGTGGCAGACTCTGCAAGAGAGGCGCTCTGCATCGCGGTGTAGCTTGCTGTCCAGGTTTCGAGAGTGTGCGTTTCTGGATGAGATATCGAATATATTGCTTCCCCCTACTTATACCTCCCGAGGAGATCACGAATGTAAAATTAGAGAGATTCGAGAGCGCACGGAGGCTTTCGGACAGTCGTTCTTCCCGCGAACCATACGCGACTGGAACAGAAAAGGGAGGTAATGACAGTGGCACGTAAAGTGCCCTCCGCCACGCACCGTTGGGTGGCTTGCGGAGTACAAATGTAGATGTAGATGTAGATAGCAGAGATATCAGCATGCTAGCTCCGATATCTCTGCATTGCTGCCATTCCTTAAATCGCTTAAGTAAACAGTATCGACTACCGAACCCAGACACATAAAAAAAGAGAAACTGAGATAAAGACAAAAGGTGCACCACGAAGAAATTATCGAATTGGTACAGAGATCAGTAGATTTGATTTAAATGTACGGGAAACAGATGAACACAATTTGGATACTTTATTCAAGAGGGAGAGCTTCACAAATAGATCGAGTCAATAACGTGTTGCTTGTTGGTCCAACTTCTGCAAGGAGTTATTCGGCTGAGCATTGATTGACAGAGTTGCTGGATCTCCTCCTGAGGGATATCGTACCAATTTCTGGACATCTGATACCGTGGAAACCCAATAACACAGGATGGGCTTTAGAAGGAGGACATTAAGGACTGACTAGCACAGGTAAAGAGAGAATTTCTGCTAAAAGAAGTCTACTAGTATCAACCATAGATGTTAATTTGAGGAGAATGTTGTGGGACAATACGTTTGAACTACAGCATTTTATGGATTGAGAGAAAACCGGAAGAGAAGGGGATCCAAGCGTTTGAGATGTGGTGCTATGGAAGAGTGTTGAAAATCAGGAATGGAGAGGTTTCCCACAGTATCGGCGAAGAAAGTAATGTGTGAAAAACACTGGCAGGAAGAATGGAAGGCTGATAGGACATCTGTCAAGGGATGAGGTAGGGGCAGAAGCTAAAAGCTGAAGTGGCAAACAGCGATTGTGATACTTACAATAAGTAACTGAAGGCAAAGGATGCAAATTCTTCCCTGAAATGAGGAGAGTGAGACAAGAGAGGAGTTTGTGTCAGCCGCATCAAACCAGTAACAACGCTGAAGAATAATGAAAAAAAAAAGCTTTTTCTGAATGAGCGCGGGATCGTAAACCCTCGTCGCCAGTTTTGTAAAGACCTCGTCGCTTCTAATGTGCAGGCCGAGTTGCCACTATGATTACGATAGGCCGAGTTTGGGAGTTCGTGAAACGGCTTCTGGTGCAGCACACCGTTAAGACAATTTCTCGCTGCCACTATTACACAGTTATCCCTGAGGGTTAGGTAATAGGATAGAAAGACGAAGGTTCTACAGCAGTCCAGCAAATTAGTAACGAGGTCACACAAATGAGTTAAAAAGGTTTACTTGTCTTTGTGACTTGTCGAGTAATGAAGTCTGCAACACTGCTTGCAATATAACACAAAGAAAGTCCTCAATGGCTAAGTGCAAATAAACGTAGGTAAACATCATAGTGCACAGCAAATGCAACTAACAACAACTGTCTGTTCACTTCCAAGAGTTCACTGAACGACCTTACCTGTCTAAGTCAGCCCTGGACGACGATCTACAACCAAGTGGGCGAGTAGGGTTCTGCCCATTGTCATCCGATCATTGGCGGATTGTACTCGGCCGGCAATTGACCTGGGCGAAGTCAATGTCTTCATCCTCAGCGCCCACTGCCTGTGGAGTTGGTGAAACTCGATCAAGTGACCAGTCTCTATGGTACTTGCACCAGCTCGCATCTTTGCGCCTGTGTCTTGTTCGTACGACACAGCAATCTTCATAAGTGGACTCAACAATCGTGTTTTCCTACAACATTCAGGCACTCTTGGGCACGGAGTCTTGAAGAAGATCCCAGCAGAGTGTTCGAAACGTCGAGCATGGCAGAAGACAGAAAGGGAATATGTCGTGGCTTCACAAATCAGACAATGTCTTCATGTGATTCTTGAGTTTCTCCCAGCGTATTTGATAGTCAAAATATCCACGGGTGTACTGCCAGTCTACAGTGTCCAATGGGCACAATATTTCGACGATCATACATGTCGCCATCATCAGGTGAACTGACCGACTGAGCTCCTGTGAACATGCCGGCACGGAGATCTGAACGCGATGGCTGCTCAGAGGGAACTGAGCGTATGGATCTCCGTGCTGGCATGTTCGCAGGAGCTCAGTCCATCAGTTCACCTGATGATGGCGACATGTATGATCGCCGAAATATTGTGCCCGTTGGACACCGTAGACTGGCAGTAGACCTGTGGATATTTTAATTTCTTCGTAATTTTCGCATTCGTACCATAATGTGAAGCAAGAGCACAGACTGTCTTCATGTTGTTGGAAGTCTATGAGTTTACCCTAAGGATTACTGTATTACTCTGTGTTTTATGTTGTATGCTTCATTTATGGTATTATCAAGGTTTCCCATAGTCATAAAGATACTTTCATGGGGTGAAGTTAATTGGGGTAACAAACTGAGTAAATAATAAATAAATTATTACTCTTCAACGAGCAACAACAGGCCTTAGGCACACCGAAATGAAACGTCGATGGACAACATCCGCAATTTTGTCGGTGAAAATCGAGTTCACCATGTAATGCGAGTAATCTCGTATTTTTTATAAGAAGCCATGTAGATGTTATTAAGCAGTGTGGAACTGGTGAATTCCATAGAGGCTAAAATGAAATCGTTGAGCTCTGTTGGCTGGGTGAGTGTCTCCTGGTGAATGAAGGCTGTGGACTGCTGCGGTCGTCGCAGAGCGCTGGAGGACGGCGTCGCGGCGCTGCCTCTTGTGAGAAGCGCGGCGGTCACGTGACGCCGGCCTTGCTCAGGCTGAGCTGCCACTTGCCGAGTCGCGAGCTGAGCTGAGCTGAGCTGCACTGCGGTCTGTGAGCAGAGAGCGGGGAGCGGGGAGCAGAGAGCGGTCTCCGGGGAATGCGGGCAGACTGCCCGGCCGGCGACGCCCTGACCTCAGCAGCCGCGTCACTCGCGCCTGCGGCAAGCGGCGGCCCGCGTGTGAGGACCGAGCCACCGACACCGGGAAGGGACCCTGATGACAACATAGATGTCTACCTGTACAGTCAGTTTCACAAGATCGTAGAAGCTACAACTGTGTTATCTGTAATTAGAATGAACGTTCTCTCACTTAGTAGCGCCATATTAAATAAACGGGAACGGCTGTCAAATCTCTTCTGTAAATGTGTACTGTTTTATTGAATCTCTTCTAATTTCTCTCTTTGCTAATCATCTTACACACAAAACACAACTACCCCTCCTTACGGGCTGGTGAACTGATATGACATTTAATAGATAAGAAACTTTTACTTCCTTTCCTGCGCTAACCTCTTCATCTCAGAGTAGTTCTTACAACCTAGGTCCTCAATGTTTTGCTGAATCTATTGCAGTTTCTATCTTTGTCTACAGTTATTACCCTCAAAGCTCCCTTTACTGCCACTGAGGTTGTCCCCTGGTGTCTTAACGCATGTACTATCATCGGTTCCTCCTCCTTGTTGGTATTTCACTATGTTCCTTTCCTCTCCGATTCTGTGCAGAACCTCCTCATTTCTTACAACTCAATCTTATTTTCAACATTTTCCTGTAGCAAATGCTTTGGTTTGCGGGTCTGCGAACAATAATGAATGAAATGATGTTGGTGTCTCTCAACTACGTACCCTCTGACTCAAAGTTTAATACTAAAAGTTTTGCCTGATTTCGTTGTCTAGGGACTGGGATACGTACTCGCCGCATTACAGGCCGATTATTGCTGAGTCTACAGTATACAATAAGAATACACACATGATTCGAATGGTCGAAGGTTTCTATCACTCAGCAATTGCGAATTATGAACGTAACATATAAATTTATTAATGAAAGACTGCAATTAAATAAAATCTGCAGGTACTATCTTAATGACTTTAAATGATCAGTACGCTAGTAGACGTTCTTTTGAGAATGCGGTATATTTCTGCAAAAGCACTTCTTGGTGTCGATGGCCGAGGGAAACAATAGATTCCTAGTTATGAACGACAACATAGAGATATTCACTTCTGAACGCATACTACATCTTCACTACAGAAGCCGTGCAAATCACACAAGAGCACAGGTCGGCACTCCGGAATGTTTCTATCCTCCGCGACCACGCGCAAACTGCTCCACTGCCCAAGTCTTTCCGCCGACTGTGCGTGTCCTGTGCGACTGTCCCTCGCGCCGCACTGTCCCGAACTGCCATACAGTCTCTCCACGAGTCCTTTTTAGGGCGATCGCAGTGATTGGCTAGTGTCTCCAAGCCAATGCTCACACAAACATAATGAAACACATTCGAAATACTGGATTTACATTTGAATAACTTGAAATTAAATAAATATTCCTACGGCTGGACCACAAACACGGAGTAACACACGTTATTGAATACATAAAGAAATTAAATAAACATATATCAAAGGAATAGAAACAAAAGGTAGGTCAGTAGCCTAATGTCTCTGTGCTTTCTAAAACACAGTAAATATTTGACGAATTTCTTCATGAATAGTATATTTCGGATATAAACGAAGACATAGGTGAACAAATATATTTATAAACATTCTGTTACCGTTTTTCGTGTAACCGTGGAGTATTTACGGCCTGACGCGATCGATAGTAATCGGCCACTTTGACCTCCAATAATTCATGTACCATTCAAGTTACATGCCTGTAATTTATACCAATTTAGGTTTTCACCAATAACTTTCTAAAGACACATCGATTGACGCAATCGGATGAAGCGTTTAGATTTTGGAAATTTGTTGCTGGGTGTTACTTGTATAATTTATCATCAGATACTAAACTTCAAACTAATAAAGATGTTGAAAATCTGATTACACCATCTTTGTGCAAATAATGGTAGCGTACATGTTCTTTTTTAAGTTATCATCATTTCATGATTCCTCTGGCTATTATTAATTTCCATATGAACTGTGAAATGTCTGCCATTAAGGTTTCACAAAGTCCGCCATCTTTGGCACTTCCAGCGTACAATTCTCTTTCGTCGACACGGCGTCACCAAGGAATTCCCAGCCAAGCGGTCGGCTAGCAACCACGTGCTCCAGTTACTGTGTGCCATCACGCGGTTGCTGCCGGGCCGCGGCTTTGACGAGCGTCCTATGCGGCCGCCCCAACTCCGAACATAGAATATTTCCAGGGCGCCACAACACGCTCGTTACCTCACAGGTTCCCTTCTGTTCCGGTTTTCCCACAGTCCGTGTTTCACTATCATACAGTGCTGTGCCCAAAACGTAAATTCTCAGGAATTCATTCCCCAGATTATGGTCTACGTTTGATACTAGCAGACTTCTCTTCTTCAGAAATGCCTTTTCTGCCAGTCTAGTCAGCTTTCTGTATCCTCATTCCTCCATCCATCATGGGTTATTTCGCTGTCTATGAAGCAGATTTCCTTGACTTCACCTACTTCTTGATCACCAATTCTGATTACAAGTTTCTCCCTGTTCTAAATTTTGCTACTTCTCATTACGTTCGTCTTCCTTCGATTTACTCTCAATCGATACTCTGTGCTCATTAACTGTCCATTCCATTCAGCACATTCTGTGATTCTCCTTCACTTTCAATGAGGGTAGTAACGTATTCAGCCAGTCTTGTCATTGATATCCTTTCACCTTGAATTCCAGTTCCAATCTTGAATCTTTCTTCTATTTCCGTCGCTGCTTCTTCGATGTGTAGATTGAACTTTTCGTCCCTGTCCTACACCCTTCCTAATGAGAGCACTTCGTTCTTGGTCTTCCACTCTTATTGTTCCCTCTCGGCTCTCGCACATGTTGTATATTACCCATTCCTCACTATACCTTACCCCTGTTTTCCTCCAAATTTCGAACATCTTGCACCATTTGGCGTTGTTGAGCGGATTTTTCAGGTCGACAAATCCTATGAACGTGTCTTGATTTTTCTTTAGTCTTAATTCCTTCATCAACTGCAGCGCCAGTAGTTCCTCTCTCGTGCCTTCACCTTTCCTAAACCCCAACTGATCGTCATGTATCACACATTCAACTTTTTCCCATTCTCCTGTGTATTATTCGTCTCAGCAACTTGATTGCATGAACTCTTAAACTAATTCTGAAATAATTCTCGCATTGGTCAGCTCTTCCAGTCTTCGGAATTGTGGGATTACATTTTTCCGAAAGTCAGACGGTATATCGCCAGACTCATACATTCTGCACACCTACGAGAATAATCGTTTTGTTGCCACTTCCCTCAATGATTTTATAAATTCCGAATTTCTTTTGCGGCAGTGACTCACGCCTCTGTAGCGACAACAAGTATTCACACTCGCCTACACCCAACACGCATAACACATAAAAAAAATAACAGAACATAAACGTAGAATAACGAATTACAATCAGAAGTAATTATTTGAGCACTTCGTGGAGTCTCTTCTACTTGCTGAAGAATGTTCGGCAGTAGAGCTTATTCTCTTTAGATGTTGTTTTGATCAAACTATGAAACTTTCGTAGTAAGACTAAACTTCCTTCATATGCAACCAAAATATGAAGACAGCATTTAATCTGCCACAATATGGTACGTAGCTACAGGAACAGCTAATCAGCTTCCAAGAATTTCACTAACAAATTGCCTTTAAGTAGTCGGTACCCGTGCGCCGGCAAGCGTACCAAATACGTTCCAAAAGGAAACGCTTAGAAACACGATTTTTCGGTGCTCATATCTCAGCTCCATTGGTAATAAGAAGGAAGTGTCAAGTGTTCTGCATAAACCTTGGGCTTTGGACCATTTGTACACTCAACAGTAGGATTGTCCTAATGTCACTGTCTTATAGTGCAGGGTCAAAATACCAACATTACACCCTTCCTCCTGCTTAGGAAAATAGGGAAATGCGGTTGGTTCTTTTTGCATTTGATGTAGTCTACAGTTGTCTTACTCAAACGTCATTACCCCATAGACGGTTCCTCGGAAATTCTCACAGAAAGGCTGTTTTTACTACATTTTCGCTGTCACCAGTGCACCAAAACCCAGCTGCAGACTCCAAGAGCGCTATGAGCAGTCAATGGGTGAGATGTTTACGATTTATTCTTAAGATCCCGATCTACAACCAACTTGACAATTTTTTTGACATCCTGATCCATTTCCAAGAAACGGAGGTTCGAATTTACGAGGGTTGACTGAAGAGTAAAGCCTCCACCTTCGTAACTCTTCAATAGTTCGCAGCATTAGTATGCAGCATGTACTGGCTTCTTACGTAGCCTCTTCTCTACAGCTCCAGTTGGCGGGAAGTCTTAGCATTGAACGGCTGTGTTGTTACAGTGTAAAGTATGGAACCCTGTGCAGATGGTCGGTCAATGCGATTTAAGCAACGTGCAGTCATTGAATTCTTGACAGTAGAAGGTGTCATCCCAAAGGAGATTCATCAGAGATTGAAAGCAGTTTATGGTGATAGTGTTGATGTGAGTCCTGTGCATCGTTGGATGGGCGGGTTTAAAGGTGTTGAGGAGGGAACACCTGACCTGCGTGACAAACAAAGAGTTGGACATCCTGTGACAGCAACCACCGAGTTTCACAAGTAAAATTTTGACAGATCGATTCAGGACGATCGTCGGATCACTGAGAGAGAAACTGCAAGAACGTGCGGGCCACATTATTGCTATGCTTGGCTATCGGAAGATCTGTGCACGATGAGTATCCCAGAAGCTGACTCCTGAAATAAAAGCGCATCGACTTTAAATTTGCCAGGAACTCCTCTCGCGTTACGAGAATGAAGGTGATGCCTTCCTCCATTCTATTGTGACAGGAGACGAAACATGGGGGCAACATTACGACCCGGAGGCGAAATGTCAGTCCATGCAATATCGGCACAAAGACACGCGTCAGAAAAAGAAATTCAAGACGCAGCCCTAAGCTGGAAAAATCATGGCCACAGTGTTCTGGGACGCATGTTGATTTCCTCGATCGTGGAACAACAATAAATTCAGAACGTTACATCACATCGTTGCGATCTCTGAAACGATGGCTAACAAGGGTCCGAAAGGAAAAGGGAAATGTTTTCCCGCTGCATGAGAATGGCAAACCATACACTTCATGTGCCACCACAGCATAACTTCAGAGACTGAATATCACCACCGTACGGCATCCTCAATACACTCCACATTTAGCACCGTCTCACTTCCATCTGTTCCCGATAGTGAAAGGCGATCTTCGGGAACATTTTTGTGCCTCTAATGAAGACTTTGACAGAACTGTGAGACTGTGGTTGCGTAAACAGAGTGTCGACTTCTTCCGTGACGGTTTCACAAAACTTGTTTATCGCTGGCAGAAATGTAGCCAATTCGGTGGTGATTATTTGGAGACGTGAATATTTGTAATTTAAGATCACATCCTAATGATTATTTCTGCGTTTGATTTATTAAAATATTCCCATCTAAACCCAGTTAAGGAAGATGGAGGCATTAATTTTCATTCAACCCTTGTACCACTCTACATGTACACGTAATATCCGGCACGAGGTGAAATACAAATAATGACTACACACAGCAGTTGTCTGATATTTTAAATGTATTTTCTGTATGCATTTGTGTAGAAGAGACATCTGCCAGTTTTCAAAAATATTCATCCGGTAGCCAGAAACACCCAAAAGCTTGTTTTCTGGGTACCATACTCCAGCCGCTGATTCCGAGATTGCTATTCACAGCAAATTACTCTTTTACATTTTATTCCTATGACTCTGATCTCTAACAAACTTGAAAATTTTCTTCATATCTTTATCCGTTTCCGAGATACGGAACTTCAAAGTTACCCTACATGTACACGTAAAACACGCTCGTAAAATCCGGTGTGAAGTTAAAAAGTAGTCGATAAAGTGACGCAGTAGGGAGAATTATTCTGCAAAGCGTCTACATTATGTTCGGGGACCGGCATGTTTTAGTACTGAAGCACATACAAAATCTATTGACGTAAAATCCGGTCTGAGGAGTAAAATTAGTTTCGTGTTATTTCAATTGCACGTAAGTAAACTATTTAAACTTTACTGAGCAATACATTTCATTTCATGTGAACTACATGCCTTGCTGCATCAGCGAAAAGAGTGAACCAGCATAGAAATGCTCCTATAGGAACACAAAAAATACGAATATGTTCTTGTTTATTTAAAAGACTAATTGAAAAGCGAGATACCAGCTGCCTCAGTCTACCTTCCTTACCACCTTTAAAAATTTTGGTATCTGGGCATGTTAGCACTTCCTTATGCTGAGAGAGAGGAAGACAGTGGTAGTGACAAAGAGACAGTAAAGAGATACTAGAAGATAGTAGGCCGAGGCTGTGCCATAGAAAGAGTGAAGCAGACAACGGCAGTGCAAGAGAAAGAGTGGGACTCAGTGACAGTGAAACATAATTCATTGCGACAGATCACTGCTAAGAAAAGTGTGAAGGAGACAGTACCAGGGAGGGGGGAGCAATAAATAGAAAGAGACAGAACATATGACGGTGACAAGGAGGAAAGGAGAGGTAGTGGCAGCGAGAAGAGATAGCCTCAGTCGGAGGATATTAGCAGGAAGGGAGGAAGGGAGGCCAGCAGGGAGAGAGACAGTGAAAGGAGACTGTAGCGGCATGGCTGGCGGAGGGGGTGGGGGGGGGGTGCCTGTGACGCAGGGGACAATGACAGGGACACACAGGCGGATAGCGGGAGATAGGCTCGACCTGAAGCGAACCTGCGAGTTAAGGGGTACAATTGTGGGACAGTGTGGAAGTTCTACACGAGTTGCATTTCAAGATAAATTACTTGAGGTGGAGTGAGGAACCTGTTAAGCCGCTTTTCATTCTGATTTAATCGCATGCCGTATCTTGAGCAATATTATCCCGGTTATACGGTGTAGTCCATTGATAGTGACCGGGCCAAATATCTCACGAAAAAAGCATCAAATGAAAAAACTACAAAGAACGAAACTCGTCTAGCTTGAAGGGGGAGACAGGATGGCGCTATGGATGACCCGCTAGATTGCGCTGCCATAGGTCAAACAGTTATCAACTGCGATTTCTAAATAGGAAACCCCATTTTTTATTACATTGTAAGTAGGCTGTTTAGGTTTTGTTTTTGGTAACGCCACGTACTGCTCTGTATGATAATCACTGGCTGTGCTGTGTGCAGTCTGTGGCTGGTTTGCATTGTTGTCTGCCATTGTAGTGTTGGGCAGCGACAGCTGGATGTGAACACGCGTAGCGTTGCGCAGTTCGAGGTGAGCCGCCAGCAGTGGTGGACGTGGGGAGAGAGTTGGCGGAGTTTTGAAATTTGTAAGACTGGATGTCATGAACTGCTATATATATTATAACTATTAAGGTAAATACATTGTTTGTTCTCTATCAAAATCTTTCATTTGGTAACTATGCCTATCAGTAGTTAGAATCTTTTATTTAGCTGGCAGTAGTGGCGCTCGCTGTATTGCAGTAGTTCGAATAACGAAGATTTTTGTGAGGTAAGTGATTTGTGAAAGGTATAGGTTATTGTTAGTCAGGGCCATTCTTTTGTAGGGATTGCTGAAAGTGAGATTGCGTTGCGCTAAAAATGTTGTGTGTCACGTTAGTGAATGTCTGAGTGCGTTCAGTTTTGCTCAGCTGTTTCAAAATCAAATAACATAAGATGTTTATCAGCACAATAATTCATTAAGTTTTCTAAGGGGACATTGCAACATACTCGTGTAGTACGTAAAGAAATATGAATCCTTTAGTTGGACCACTTTTTTCGCTTTGTGATAGGTGGCGCTGTAATAGTCACAAACGTATAAGCACGTGGTATCACGTAACATTCCGCCAGTGTGGACGGTATTTGCTTCGTGACACATTACCCGTGTTAAAATGGACCGTTTACTAATCCGGTATTGAATAGCATATTTCATGACAGGTGGATTGGTCGTCGAAGCATCATACAATGGTCCGCACGTTCACCGGGTCTGACGTCCTCGGATTTCTTTCTGTGAGGAAAACTTAACGATATTTGCTATTGTGATCCACCGACAACGCCTGACAACATGCGTCAGCGCATTGTCAATGCATGTGTGAACATTACGGAAGGCGAACTACTCGCTGCTGAGAGGAATGTCGTTACACGTATTGCCAAATGCGTTGAGGTTGATGGACATTACTTCGAGCATTTATTGTCCTTTGATTGTGGCACCATACACAATCATTAACCCAGCTCCAGGGAGGTAGGGTGCCCTTCCCTAATCCTACACTGGGGTAATTCCTGTCTGGCGCGTCCACGTCGCAGGGGTGGGAATCCTACAGTAGGCCGCAGTGCTAAGATGGCTGAGTTCAGGCAGGGACCAATCACGTGGGGTATAACACGGAACCCATGCCCATGATGGCAGCGACGGCGGAGAAGGAAGACTTCGGAACGGCGTAGCTGGCAGATGAGGCAACCCTCCTCTCTGGGGATTAAATGAGAAGGGAACCACTGCCTTGTGGTGGAGGAGAAACTCCAAAGGCTAAGGGAGACAACCCCAACAGAAAATCCCTTCTTGCGTTAGGCCTAGCAAGCCAGTAGGAAAGTCTTCATATATTGCTTTCAAAACACAGATGAGCCTCGGAACGAACGACTCAGGATTTGACCCCACTGCTTCTTCAAGTTCTGCTGCAAATGGTGGAAGACCTGATGATATTCATCAGTACAAGAAGATCAAACCAACTGGACTAAAAAATAACCTAAATATTGGCACCCTAAATATATTAAGCCTCAATGGAAAAATGGAAGATATGACAGATGTACTAACAAAAAAAAAATGTTCAGATGTGTGTGAAATCTTATGGGACTTAACTGCTAAGGTCATCATTCCCTAAGCTTACACACTACTTAACCTAAATTACCCTAAGGACTAACACACACACCCATGCCCGAGGGAGGACTCGAACCTCCGCTGGGACCAGCCACACAGGATGTACTAACAGAGAGGAAGTTAGATATATTGGGATTAAGCGAAACAAAGTGGAAGGGAAAAGGTGAGAGGAATTTGAGAGGAGGAGGAAAACTGTACTGGAGTGGAAATAACAGGTCTGGAAGAAATGGTGTGGCAGTGATGGTGAATAAGAATGTACAAAGCTGTATTGAAAATGTGAGATATATATCAGACAGGATCATAATCTTAAACCTGAGATTCCAAAAATAAACACTAAAAGTAATCCAGATTTATTCACTTCAAGTGGGATGTAGCGAAGTAGAGAAGATGGACTTTGAAAATGTGTTAGAAAACCATATAGAGAGTGCTAATATAGTGAGGGGAGATTTTAATGCACAGGTAGGCAAAGACAGAAATGGATTTGAGCAAGTATTGGGATGTTTTCAATATGGAGGCAGAAATGAAGAAGGGGAAAGACGCCTGGATTTGTGCCTGAGGAATGGAATAAAAATAGCAAACAGCTGGTTTATGAAGAGAGAAAGTCATGTTATTACCAGATACAGTTGGGATGGAAGAACCAAGAGTGTAATTGATTATATTCTAGTAGATAGGGAATGGGGAGAGAAAATAACAAATGTGAAGGTAATTCCAAGTGTGTGTGCAGATAGAGACCATAGATCACTGGTGGGACAATGGAAAATAAATCAGTGTGAGAAAAATAGAAAGCAGAAGAAAGTGATGAGGATACGGGATTGGAAACTGGAGGAGTGTGAATGTGCTGAGAAGTATTAATCACACAAAATTTCCAAAAGAAGTTTTCTGCGATGTAGAAAAAGAATGGAGTTTATTCAAAGACACTTTAGTCGAAGCAGCACAAAAAGTATGTGGCAGAACATCTGGAAAGGAAAAAATAAGACAGACAAGTTGGTGGGATGATACCACAATCCAAGCAGTTAGAAGAAAAAATGGAAGATGGCGAAAGTGGTGGAAAACTAAAAATGACGAGGACCATAAAACAAGTGCAAAGTAATAGTGGAAACAGCAAAGAAAAGGGCATGGAAACAGTGTACAAAAAACTTGAAGAAGATGTGAAGAGCAATAAGAAAATGTTCTATAAAATGATGAAAAATAAAAGGAAGGCTTCTGAAGTACCAATAAGGATGGAAAAACAGGACGGTACTGTGATTGAAGATCCAGGGAATATAAAAGATCTCTGGAAAGAACATTTTAAGAAGTTGTTAAACGCTGAGGAGCAGGTACACGAGGAAATAACAAATAATGGAGAAATTGAGAGAAGTAGGGAAGCAGAATTAGGACAAATTACATGGGAAGAAATGGAAAAAGCTGTGAAGAAGATGAATGGGGGGAAAGCCCCAGGACCTGATGAAGTATCAGTGGACATGATAAGAGCAGCAGGTCCAGTGGGAATGCAGTGGCTGTATAGAGTACTACCAAGCGTGTGGAGAAGTAGTACAATACCTGACGACTGGAGAACAGGAGACATTGTCCCCATCTTCAAGAAAGGCAATAAAAGACTTTGTAAAAACTACAAAGGAATTACCCTTATGTGTCATACAGCCAATATTTTTGAAAGAATTTTACTAAATCGAATAAGTGAAAAGATAGAAAAGGAGCTGAGTGAAGAAGAGCATGGGCTTAGGAAAGGAAGAAGCACGATCGACCTGATATTTTCTATCCGTTAACTGATGCAAAAAAGTTGGGAGTATAAAAAGAGGGTGATAATTGTTTTTATAGACGTAGAAATGGCATATGACTCAGCTGACAGGGAAAGACTCTGGGAAGAAATGAAGAAGATAGATATAGAAGATGGATACATTGTTATAAAGGCAATGTACAGAGGACACAATTGTAGAATTAGTACACCATTGGGGAACTCTGAATACTTCGAAATAAGACAAGAACTTAAGCAAGGAAGTATTCTATCTCCTGCACTTTTTAATGTTTCGATGGAGGGAATGAATAGGGCAGTTAAAGATATAGTAAAAGAAAAAACAGAATATAATACATCTTAACACTGAAGAAGTGGCTTAAAACTAGGCAAATAATCAGTTTTTCAAAAGTATTTACAAAATCCACATGTCAATGTAATGTGCAAACTTAGTTGCTGTGTGACAATAATTTTTGACCTTAAAGAGCAAAAATATCAGAATGCAGTACCTCTTAACGCTAAAGAAGTGTCTTAAGACTAAGCAAATATTCAAGGTAGGAATATCAGCAAGAAAAGAGTATACATAAAGTCTAATATGTCGTAGTGGCATGAAAACACCCCGTTACATTCAGTCTAATGTGCAAACTTCGATGCAGTAGGACCAGAAACATTGCATATAAAGTTACAGTAATGGAATGTGAAAAATAGTTATCGAGAGCGAAGTATGTCACATTCGGTAACATGAATAGCATAGTTCTATAAAATAGTTGTTGTATACATTCAGCGGAGTGTGCAAACATAGTTGCTTTAAGACAAAATATTTTCCATATGATTGCAAGAACTTCTCTATGTTAACATAAAAAAATATTTATACGAATATCTATGGTATCTATCTGTGAAGAGTAAACACAGACAAGCGAAAAATAGGAGCTCCACTAGCTACGGGAATAAATATAACATAAGGAGAAAAAGAAAGGTTTGTATAGTGCACTAGGCCTATTGTGCCTATCGAAGGAATCAATTTAATGTCATTCGTCGTGCGTCAGTCGACATAGCCAAAAGACGAATTTGGGCAAAGTAATGAATATATGTCAGAGTTGACAACATAAATATTATCTCTTAGAAGAAAAAGAGTAATCATCAGGCATCAAGAATTTAGGTACCCAACCACAAATAACCACATAGAGAAAGAAATCGAGTCTAGAAAAGCAGCAAACCTCTTAAAAAGTAACACTAATCGCAGACCTTCTATACCAGGAAAAGAAAATATCATCATGAAATCCCAAGAAAATATCAACATTATCCACACAAAATCTCTCCTTAATATGACATCTTCAAAAGGAAAACATCGTACAGACTCATCGTAATACTAGAAATTACACTATTTACTGACAAAGGCAGAGCCTGACCTATTCTCAACCCGGTAACACCTGTTAAAAATGGATTAGTACAAACTTTAAAATTCATCAGGGGCAGAGCCATGATACATGGTCTGCCAAGGCGTCTGCCACATGACCATTACCTAAACGCTTACCATTTACTTCTGTCTGTACCAAGCTGACTGTACTAGGCTGCTGAAGTATATACATCTATCACTCCTTAGCAAAGTTGCAGTAAGACGATGGCAAAACAAGGTTGGTTGGTTGGTTTGTTAAGGGGAGGGGCCCGAACAGCGAGGTCATTGGTCCCAATAAAACAAGGAAACATTTACACGTTCAAGGTGGGTCTTTGACATTCCATTAGTCTTCCTCCTTCACCAATTAGTTTCTATTACAATCTTGATATAATCATATTGACTGAACAAAATGGTAAATTAAGACTTTAAATTTGGAATACAATATTGCCATTGCTTTGTCACTTTAACACAGCATAACCTTGTCTGCTCCACTGCTCCCTATCGCAGATCAGAGATAGTAACATAGCTTCTGCGATACAGCGTTACAACATCGCTGCTCGCTCAAATCTATTCAGATACCAAAATTATACATGACACCTATCAGTATGTAGAGACTGTTAGTGACACCACGCTAGTATGGAGTCCCTAGCTATCGACACAGGAACTGACATTGGGGGTAGCAAGGCAAAACTGAGTGCTAAGCTCCGATTTAAAATGTCCCTTTACAAAGGAAAACCCAGGAGGGTTGTCCCAATTCAATCCTAATCCCACAAAAAAGATAAATGAAATAGGTGTTCCTATAAGTGGTCTTGAGAAACAGGTGAAACAGTTAAAATTGGACAAAGCTCTAGGTTCTGATGGAATACCTATTGTATTCTCAATTTTCGTCTCAGATAGCCTCTCTTTTAACTATAATCCATCGTAGATCCTTATAACAAATATCGTGCCATGTAGTTGGAAGGAAACACAGGTCACACCCGTTTACAAGAAGGGTGGTAGAAGTTACCCACAAAACTACCGTCTAATATTCTTGACATCAGTTTGTTGTAGAATATTAGAATATATTCTGAGCGCAAACATAATGAGATATCTGGAACAGAATGGCCTCCTCGATGATAACTAGGACGGATTCCGAAAACATTGTTCATGTGAAATCCAACTCGCATTTTTCTCATGTGGCATACTGAAAGCTTTGCGTCAATGTAGCCATATAGATGCAGTATTTCTTGATTTCAGAAAAGCATTTGACTCAGTACCAAATCTACGTTTGTTATCAAAAAGTACAATCGTATGAGGTGTAAAGCAAAATTTGTGACTGGACTGAGGTTTTTCTGGTTGGGAAGACGCAGCACGTTATCTTGGATGGACAGTCTTCGACAGCTGTAGAAGTAACTCCTCAGAGATGTGTGTTGGAATCCATGCTGTTCATGTTGCGGACAATATTAATAGTAACCTCAGATGTTTTGCAGATGGTGTAGTTAACTGTAACGAACTAATGCCTGAAGGAAGCTGCATAAATATTCATCAGATTCTGATAAAATTTCAAAGTGATGCAAAGACTGAACTTGCTTTTAACGTTCAGAAATGCAAAACTGTGCAGTTCACGAAACGAAGAAACGTTGTATACTAGGAGTATGATATCAATGAGTCACAGTAGGCGTCGGTCAAATAGTGTAAATACCTGGGTGTAACACTTTGTCAGGATAAGAAATGGAATGATCAAATAGGTTCATACGTGGATAAAGCAGGTGGTACACGTTGGTTTATTTCTAGGGTACTAGGAACATTCAATTAGTCTGCAAATGAGATAGCTTATGAATCAGTCGGGAGACCCGACACACTTCTGCACTGAAGAGAAAAAATGAAACATGAATACAAATAACAAATCAAAAACAAAAACAACAGATAGTGTATATATATATATATATATGGTGTTTCTTCTTTCGGACATGTCCAAAAGAACTGATACTAATTTTTGATCCTTCAGGAGATCCAGGTTCTAAACACGTTTTAGCGTAAATTTTCATTCTGCTGTATTGCTTCTGCTTAATCAGTACTCACTGGCAGAGGATGCCTTTAATTTCTTTGTGTCTTGAACACAGTCTCAAGTTACATTGCTTTCAGCGAGTATTTGCTGAGACCTTGTATTCTATTCCAACACTCGTCATCTTTCGAGTTTTCATATTGTCACAACCTGGTGCTGCATTCCATCAAAGCGGAACTCATTTGCTACAATAATGGAGAGCGCAGTTTATCCAGGCGATATCCCTGCCATCGTCTTCCTTGACTTGGACGTGCGTAAAACTTTTCTTCGAAACGTGAGTGATTGTACCTCCATTTGTGAGGGAGAGTACCCAGAATTTGTGTGACATTCAGAAACCTACTGAAAAGACCCCAGTACAGGTATTTTTCCTGTACTGATTAACAGTCAGGACGGCGACAACCACAGGGTTTTGTTTTAACATTGGTTACTGGGCCACACCAGTGGAATTTGATGATGTAGGAACAAGGGAGTTGTCATGCTATTTACACAGAAAGAGAATATTTTCCTTTAGTATGCTTGGGATACGATTTTGTCTCAGAGTCCCAGTGTCCCCAAAATAATACAGAATTGCAACAGCAATGCAGATAATACAATAGCGTGCAAAAATTGTCGAGGTGCTTTCACTAGTGCTTAGCGTTACTTTTACGGAACGCTGAAAATGTAGCGTGTGTCCCTGGGATAAAAGTAATGCTGCATATATTAAACAAGCGGCATGTAATTGCTGGTGTATTGAGGAACTACTTACAGTTTACAGTTTAAAATATTGTAACTGTTATATTTGTATGGTGTGATGAGATTCATGCTGTAGCATATATATATATATATATATATATATATATATATATATATATATATATATATATTATTATTCACGTTTGGGCCCTACTGGACCACGCGAAGTACAATCACGGGGCATTCAGTTATTTTCTTTTAGACTTTCTCTCTGCCCAAATTGTTTTCATTCTCTCGGAATGAGCTCTTTTCCTTTCATCAGACCATGTGGTTCCAGTTTTCTTTGGTTTTTCAGCTTGACCAACTACCCAGTCATGAATTTTTTGCCTAAATAATTTTCTGTCTTGAATTTCATCTTGTTTTATATCTGCCTCTTTCATGTCCTCTTTTATAGCAGCAATCCATTTTATTGTCTCAAATTTAGCTTTACTTCGATTTTCGTAGAATTCCACTACTTGTTTAGTTAGCCTGGTAGCATCCATTCTTTTAATATGCCCATAAAATTTTAATCTGCGTTTTTTCATATCCGAATATATGCTGGTGTATTGTTGAATTTCACTATTTGCTCTTAGCCTGTATGTTCCTTCTTCAGTATATTTTGGACCTAGAATTTTTCTGATTACTTTTCTTTCTCTTTTTTGGATTTCTTGAATGTCCTTTTTTCTGTTTAAAATTAGCGTTTCAGCCCCATAAAGGCACTCTGGTTTTATGACCGTGTTGTAATGTCTCAATTTAGAGTACCTCGAGAGACATTTTTTGTTGTAGATGTCTTTTGTAAGTCTAAAAGCTGTCTCCATCTTTTGACAACGAATTTCATTTCCAATTTTTTCTAGACCAGTCTCTGAGATTGTTTCACCTAAATATTTGAATTGCGAAACTCTTTTGATTTTTCCATACTTAGTTTCCAAAAGTTTGGGTGCCAGTTTGTTGCTAGTCATATACTGTGTTTTTTCAAATGAGATTTGGAGACCTACTCTTTCTCCTGTTTCTTTAAGAATTTCTATTTGTTTCTGAGCAATTTGGATGTCCTGCGTTAGAATAACCACAACCAATATATATTATATATCAACACTCATTAAACGAGCTTTAGAAGATTAGAGAGCTTGAGTTCCATTCAACATTCAGTAAGTCTACTCGTATCATGTGTATATTATATGCAATGCTGGCCACTAAAGAATTAACCTGGTTACTGAACATTTGAATTCGTTCTCTAGAATTTTCGCAATGCAAGTTTTATTAAGTTCCTCCTGTAGACGGCTCTTCTAACATTTTATTAATTCACTGTTCTCCACTGACATATCGGAAGGATAATTAGTATTATCTACATGACAGTGTATCTAACGTCCCTACTCCGAAGAATAATGCAAAACGGAAGGAAGTAGATGAACCTACAACCGTATCGCCACTGCTCAATACTTCAACAATGACGATTAGATGAAAGTTCGGTTATCTTTATATATTTTTATTACGTAAACTAATTTCTTAATTAACAGTGGTTAGTAGAAAATTTGGAAAAATGTTTTCAAAGTATGTCATTAATGAAAATAACCAACGGTCGCCGATTCCTCACTGGAACAAGAATAATTAATTGAAACTGGACTTTATACTCGTAAGCAACCTTACGTAAGAATAGTTGTTGATGTCATGACGTAGGAACAGTACGTAATGCACATTTTCAAGTACTTCACACCACACATCTCACAGTAGGCACATAATAATCAAATAGCAAAACCATACAACATATTATATAATTTTCAAAGACCAATTAAAGTAAGATTGTACACTGGCTGTGGACAGAAACATTTTGTTACGTTACTAACCGTAATACATACTGTCGTAATTGTAGCAAGCAGAAAGATTGTTAGAATTTATTCATTGGTGAGGACTGTCATTTACCTAGCAGTTACTCTGATATTTCTTTGCAATAAAAGTTATAAATTATGCCTCAAGCTAAAAATCAAAACTGTGCTTTGAAAGTGAAATTCAGTGTACAAGTTACGTAGGGTTTACTACCAGTTTTTTGTTATGAAAGTTACTCTATTTTTTGCAAATGAATTAATACTGACTTTTGCATCGTTCTATTTCTAAGATTATTCATACTACAGCGAAAGATTTCGTTATTACGTAATTGTCCAAAACTTGGAAAAATTATGTTTTGATAATCTAATAAATCAATGTTCACTTCATTTTCAGCTAATTTTCTGATTATCTCGGTTCGTACAAAGCGATAGGATCGATACTATTTGGGCAACGACTTAGGAAAATTTCTTACGTGACTATATGCACGAAAACAATTCAATTTAAGCAATGACATTGCAACTACGCTGGTCAACCTATTACACTTCTGGTTACAAAAAGTCTGGATCTTACTTCACCTTATGATGCCGCTGGTTTTTCGGGCGGCTTCATTTAGCGGTAAAACAGGGCACATGTTGATTTCTTGCCATACCATAGCCAATAACAAGGGCCCAAAGTACTCTTGATGCATTTGTACTGCGTCCAATAAATGCCATACACTTAGCTTGACCATATTAAACATCTGCCAAAACAACCATTTCAATTTTCACTGCTACGCACCTCGAAATCAGACTTTTTATCGGCGCACTTTTGCATAGCCACACCGACGGATGCACACAACCAACGATAACAACAGTCTCCTCGCCGCTCCGAACTGCTACTTGTTTGGCGCCCTCGCATACCCAACGATAATGCATTTACAATTTATTGTACTCTTTCAAATGGGTCAAATGGCTCTGAGCACTATGGGACTTGACTTCTGAGGTCATCAGTCCCCTAGAACGCAGAACTACTTAAACCCTACTAACCTAAGGACATCACATACATCCATTCCCGAGGTAGGATTCGAACCTGCGACCGTAGCGGTCTCGCGGTTCCAGACTGTAGCTCCAAGAACGGCTCGGCCACCCAGGCCGGCCTATTATACTCTTTGACAATAGCTTTTCCCTGTCTAGGTCAGCGTGTCTACTTAGAAAATGTTAACATTCCATGCGTATTCTCTTTCTTTAATAACAAATAGCATTTGTAACTTGACATAATATTTACAAGAATAATATTCAGAACGACTAATAAATGTATGATCATCCACACAGTTGTGGTTTAATAAACGCCTGAACCGTACTACGTGACGTTGTCGAGTTCATTGGCACAGCAAAAGGAAACTTTCTATAAGAGTCCACCACAGTGAGCAAACGAATGTTCCGAAAAGATCCCTCAAGGTCTACGTGCACATGTTGCCATGGTGATTGCAACTTAGGCCAAGTAGAGAACTTTTGTACCGGAGCGGACTGATTTTCCGCACATTCGTGACACTGACGTCATCTGTTATATTCGACTGTCGATACCCTGCCAAGTACAGTGTCGACGCGCTAACAGTTTCGTGCGAACAATCCCCCAGTGTCCTTGGTGAAGTAACTGTAACACCTCTTTTTGCAAAGCTTTAGGGACCAACACACGTGACTGTCCACTGTCATTTTGAACAACACTCGCACTTTGGTGTACAGCGAGTGTACGCCGACGTGCAAAGTGACGCCGCGCTACAGAATACTTTGTGCTATGCAGATAGCGACGCCAAGATGTGTGTACACTACTGTCCATTAAAATTGCTACACCAAGAAGAAATACAGATGATAAACGGGTATTCATTGGACAAATATATTATACTAGAACTGACATGTGTTTACATTTTTACGCAATATGGGGGCATAGATCCTGAGAAATCAGTACCCAGAACAACCACCTCTGGTCGTAATAACGGCCTTGATACGCCTGGGCATTTAGTCAAACTGAGCTTGGATGGCGTGTACAGGTACAGCTGCCCATACAACTTCAACACGATACCACAGTTCACCAAAGGTAGTGACTGGCGTATTGTGGCGAGCCAGTTGCTCGGCCACCATTGACCAGACGTTTTCAATTGGTGAGAGACCTGTAGAATGTGCTGGCCAGGGCAGCAGTCGAACATTTTCTGTATCCAGAAAGGCCCGTACAGGACCTGCAACATGCGGTCGTGCATTATCCTGCTGAAATGTAGGCTTTCGCAGGGGTCGAATGAAGGGTAGAGCCACGGGTCATGACACATCTGAAATGTAACGTCTACTGTTCAAGGTGCCGTCAATGCGAACAACAGGTGACCGAGACGTGTAACCAATAGCACCCCATACCATCACGCCGGGTGATACGCCGGTATGGCGATGACGGATACACGCTTCCAATGTGCGTTGACCGCTATGTCACCAAACACGGATGCGACCATCCTGATGCTGTAAACAGAACCTGGATTCATCCGAAAAAATGACGTTTTGCAATTCGTCCATCCACGTTCGTCGTCGAATACACCATCGCAGGCGCTCCTGTCTGTGATGCAGCGTCAAGGGTAACCGCAGCCATGGTATGGGAGCTGATATTCCATGCTGCTGCAAACGTCGTCGAACTGTTCGTGCAGATGGTTGTTGTCTTGTAAACGTCCCCATCTATTGACTCAGGGATCGAGACGTGGCTGCACGATCCGTTACAGCCATGCGGATAAGATGTATGTCATCTCGACTGCTAGAGATACGAGGCCGTTGGGATCCAGCACGGCGTTCCGTATTACCCTCCTGAACCAACCGATTCCATCTCGACCAACGCGAGCAGCAATGTCGCGGTACGATAAACCTGAATCACGATAGGCTACAATCCGACCTTTATCAAAGTCGGAAACATGACGGTACGCATTTTCCTCCTTACTCGAGGCATCACAACAACGTTTCACCAGGCAACGGCGGTCAACTGCTGTTTGTGTATGGGAAATCGGTTGGAAACTTTTCTCGTGTCAGCACATTGTAGGTGTCGCCTCCGGCGCCAACCTTGTGTGAATGCTCTGAAAAGCTAATCATTTGCATATCACAGCATCTTCTTCCTGTCGGTGCAATTTCGCGTCTGTAGCACGTCATCTTCGTGGTGTAGCAATTTTAATGGCTAGTAGTGTATGTATGTTAGCAAAATTTTCAAATCTGAATCAGGTTTCGTGGCCTCAGCAATTTTTAGAATAGTTTGGAGGCAAGGATTGTAGCAAGTCAGAATCGTGAACATCGATGTGACAACAAGATGCAGCAGAAGCGTCAAAGTCTGTATCATGACCAATTGGAAGACGTGAAAGTGTGCCCGCATTACTATGTTGAGCTGTCGGATGATATATAATCTCGTACTGGTATTGAGACAACAACAAAGCCCATCTTGGCAACTTTTGGGCAGTGCGTACAGGAACCGGCTTCATCGAATGAAACGTGACTGCACTGGCTTGTGATGCGTTACTGCGTAGAATTTTTTGCCATACAAATAGTGGTGGAATTTGCGACAGCATACACAGTAGCCAATGCCACTTTCTCCATTTGTGAATAGTTACACTGAGCTTTGGCCAACACTTTTGATGCTAAAGCAATAAGCCTGTCTTTATCACCAATTCTGTGCGAAACCACTGAACCAATTCCGTAAGAAGAAACGTTTCACTTACGACACAGCTGGTTTATCAGGATCAAGGTTAACCAAGTATCGATTACTGAGCAATTCATGTTTATATTTTTGAAAAGCTTCTTGTCACTCATCTGTCCAAACAAAGGGGACGTTCTTGCGACGCAAGCGAAGCAGTGGCGCTGCGATTGGTGCAGTATTCGGTATGAACCGAATATAATAGTTCATTTTCCCTGAGAGTGATTGCAATACTGTGACATCGCGAGGAACTGGCAGGTCACGTATCGCTAACAAATGTGACAGAAGAGGATGTACACCTTGACTGTTTATGACAAGATGCTGCAACTCAGGTTTAAAAAAGCAGCACTTAACCAGCCTACACTTTAGCCCTGCATCAGATAACACACGAAACAAAGGACGAAAATTTATAATGTGCTCTTCAGGTGTACGACCAGCTACGACATTATCGTCCTAATAGTTTGAACAGTTTGGTACTTGAGCAGTCAGCTGTTGCAAATCTAGTTGGAAACTGGCTGGTGCGGAAGCACTGCCAAAAGACAAATGCAAATATTTAAACAAACCCAAATATGTCTTCACAACACACACGGTTTGAGATTCTTCATCTAGTGGTATATGAAGATATGCGTCGCGCATATCAATTTTTGAAAAGTAGCGACCAGCGCCTAATTTATCCATGAGATCTTCTGCGTGTTGCAGTGGATAAGTATAAATCACATTTTGTGGGTTGACTATAGGTCTAAAGTCAGAAGCGAATGCGATCTCAAGGTTTGGGGAGCAAGACCAGTGGAGTTGCCCAGCGATTGGCTTGTATGGGGGCAAGAGCTCCTCTATCTTGCATTTATTTAAGTTCAGCAGTGACTTGACTTTCTCCCTTAATGCAAAGGGAACAGTTCTGGCTCAGCAACATTTCGGCTTTCATAGTAATTTCTGCAACAAAATTTTTAGCCTTGCCTAAACCTTCAGAAAAGAGTTCAGGGAATTCGTCCAGCAAACTAGCTACACTGTCTTTGACATTGAATGCAGTCACTGACAACATATTGTCCTGAATTTTAAAACCAAACAAATCAAATAAATCGAGGCCAAATACTTTCTCACAATCGCGCGATTGTAGTACAGTGGAAGTCACAGTTTGTCTATACGAGCGATACATGACAGACAAAGTCCATTTTCCGTGAACAGGAATACCTTGACCTTTGTAAGCCATCAGATGCGTGCTAGTTTTAGACAGGCGTTTGGCGGCCAACAGTTCATATGTGTGACGATTCAGTAATGTAACAGAGGGACCCGTGTCCAATTGAAACTTCACACATTTTCCACTAATATTCAAAGGAACAAAATGTTTGTTGGACTGGCGAAGCACTGAAGAAACTGTTTCTTTGCTAGTTTTGCTAATGCCTGCACCAGGCTTCGAATGGACTGCACTGATTACATGGGCTTTTAGACTAGATTCTTGTGAATGGGCGGAATTCTTATGCTTGTCCTGTTGCAAACATACGGACTTTACTTGACCTTTCTTTCCACAAGTGTAACACTGTGCTTGTCTGGACGGGAAGTCTTGCCGCTTGTGCCGTGAATAGCACCGAGGGCGTGACTTAGCTCTGTTCGCCTGTGTAGAGAACTGTTTACTCGGCTTGGTGCTCACGTGCTGTTGCTGCTTAGGGGGCAGGTCGCAAGCAGGGCATGACCCAACCCGACACACTGGTGGCTGCTCACATTTATTGGCCAGTACAGCACCTGAATCATACTGATGTAGAATGTGCACTACATTCTGAAATGGTGTATCTGCTCTCTAATCTGACATCAGTTACATAGTACACGATCGGATCACACAATATTCTATCGGAATATAAGGCACCACAAGCACGTTTGAATTTACATTTCCTCGTCATACACTGCAAAACTGTCACCCACTTGCGATAAGTTTGTTCTGATATTTTCTTGGAATGAAAGAATTGGTAGCTAGCCGCCATTAGTTTCACTTGTTGGTCATAATAGTTAGTTAAAGAATCTACAATCTGATGATATGAAAGTTCACTCGGAGTGGAGTTAGGAAACAATTTCTAAATGAGGCGAAAAACTGCACTTGCTCCTGTTGGCAAGAAATAGTTTAACTATACCTGGTACTTTTTGAGCAATGATGTGGACTTCATAGTGTTGCAGCCACTCCAGCCATTCCTTTTTCGTTAAACTGGCGAAAAGGGGATTGGGAACATCGAGCTACAGTTGTGGCATTTTGACGTGCATGATCATTTAGTAATCGCGAAAGCGGTACGGAGATGATAGATAAACTCCAGTGGAAGACTCTGCAGGAGAGACGCTCAGTAGCTCGGTACGGGCTTTTGTTAAAGTTTCGAGAACATACCTTCACCGAAGAGTCAATCATTATATTGCTCCCTCCTACGTATATCTCGCGAAGAGACCATGAGGATAAAATCAGAGAAATTAGAGCCCACACAGAAGCATACAGACAATCCTTCTTTCCACGAACAATACGAGACTGGAATAGAAGGGAGAACCGATAGAGATACTCAGGATACCCTCCGCCACACACCGTCAGGTGGCTTGCGGAGTAAGATGTAGATGTAGATGTAGATGGTCTCTTGGTTGGTTAGTAGCTGCTGTACCGTATTGAGAAATGAGGCAACCTGTTGCATCTGAAACTGAAACATTTGTGTTAGCTGCGTTGCATCTATCGCTTGCAGCTGAGGTGCCTAAGAATGGGGTGGGCGAGCAGAGTTGCTCCTTGTGGAATAGGCAAATGCAGTTAACTGACAACGCACGCATTAAAAATAAACATTCAAGGAAAGGAAATTTCTGCACTGCCCACCTGAAAACACTGAATAGAGGAAAACACTGTCAAAACATGTAAACACAACCCTGCAAAGAAAATACAAGGTAAAGGAGCCAGCAAAACAGAAAAGCCCACGACAATAGAAAATTTGTGGCAGTCAGGCTGGGTTGTCGCTGTGGTATTCGTTCACCTTCTAAGCAAAGGGCGACATACGAATTAATCATTCTTTAGTATAGAGTAGACAATTCAAAGTCTGCGCTACATGGAGAGTACAAGCGATGTAACTAGAGCTGACGCTGCTACTGAACTTGGCCGTCACGAATCGGTCGCGGCGCTTATGTCCTCTTCACCTAGGGGCCGCTGCTGCCGCGTTGTCGTCCTGGAGGGAGGTCAGGCCAGCGTGCGATTGGCTGACGCCTTCTCACAGCCTTCTCTTCCCTGTCCTGCCCGGCTGGCGTGCCGTCGCTTGACTTTACACCGTAACATTATTACGCATGACAACACCTCTTTGTGCAGGATTTCCAACACTCTGCAACGGAACTGTCAGCTCCGTTTCATGCTATCCATCGTGTTACATCTCCAAGTGACTTACAAATATATTAGGCACACTGAATCTCACTCTTATACTAAATCGAAGAATTATACTCTCTGACATGAAATAGCGTGTGGGCAACTTGTAAGTAGGCTGTTTAGGTGTAAGTAGGCTGTTTAGGTTTTTATGTTGGTAATGCCACGTAGCGGTCTGTATGAAAATCACTGACTGTGCTGTGTGCAGTATGTGGCTGGTTTCCATTGTTGGAATACTTGCTATTGTAGTGTTGGGCAGTTGGATGCGAACAGCGTGTAGCGTTGCGCAGTTGGAGGTGAGCCGCCAGCAGTGGTGGATGTGGGGAGAGAGACGGCAAAATTTTAAGAGCGGACGATCTGGACGTGTGTCCGCTAGAAAGAGTAAATTTGTGATACTGGATATCATGAAATGATGTATATCGTATGACTTTTGAGCACTATTAAGGTAAATACATTGTTTGTTCTCTATCAAAATCTTTCATTTGCTAACTATGCCTATCAGTAGTTAGTGCCTTCAGTAGTTAGAAACTTTTATTTAGCTGGCAGTACTGGCGCTGGCTGTATTGCAGTAGTTCGAGTAACGAAGATTTTGTGAGGTAAGTGATTCATGAAAGGTATAGGTTATTGTTAGTCAGGGCCATTCTTTTCTAGGAACTTTTCAAAGTCAGATTGCGTTGCACTAAAAATATTGTGTGTCAGTTTAGTGTTGATCAAAATAAGCAAAGAGGCAAATGTCCGAGTACGTTCAGCTCTGCTCAGCTCTTTGAAAATCGAGTAACGTAAGAGGTTTATCAGCAAAGTAATTCAATAATTTTTCCAAGGGGACGTTTCAGACTTATTACCTGATGTTGGACGCCAATAACTGACATCAATAACTAAGTGAAATCGGGGAAAAAAAAGATTAACATTGAGGCACTGATAAGCGAATGGAAAAGATTGTTTAGATGATTAAAGCATGAGTGTATTTACTTCAGCGTCTGTTACACGCAAAACCAAATACAAAGAAACATAAATCGCTGGACCAGTTCGACTGGACGTGGACACGACTCAGTTATTATAGGGAGGGGGGGATGGGAATGAGTCATCCTGAGATTCATCTGCACCATCATTCGCCGTGCAGTGACGACAGCGCCAGGCTCTGTCTGGGTCGGTACAGCGAATCCCTCGGAGCTGTGCGGTGGCGAGTTGTGTGGAGTTTGGTCTTTGGTGCGAGGTCCGCACTGGTCTCTGGGCACACTCCTTGTTGCAGGCTGCGTCGTGGAAGCTATCACGATGTCGGCAGGCGGACGTAGGCGATGGACGGAAGAGCCACCACGTCCTCTTGCTTCCACCCTATCTCACCGACTGTGTCTTCACCTATCATTACTCTACTCAGCTCAACGACTCTTCGAAATTTTCTTCCTCTCTCCGTTGTTATTGATGGACTAGATTTGCAATGTCATCCAATGATTCATCACAGTTTCGTGACCACGCCTCCCATTTCATTGTGTAACATTTCTGTCGGGGCACAATGTGTCATTCAGGAATTGACGTCTTTCCCATGGTCTCATTGTCAAGACAGTTCCCAGCGTTGGTCATACATTCTTCCGATGTTTTTCTGCAATCATACTTTGCTGCGAAAGCTGCCACTAACACTTATTTTGTAATGGCTATATCTGTGTGAGACCTGAACAATCTGATGTCTGTGCTACAATATGCTGACGTTCGTGTTTTACACGCAATCTCGTTGCTGACCAGCAATATTTTTAAGCAGTCTGACTTCTTCCTCGGTGCTTTAGTTACACACGCCTCCGTGTACGATTCTTGGCGCTTTGTGCCTACGCCTCGTCCTCTAAGGCATTCGAATTCACCACACATTTTTGCTTTTCTTAAAGGCATGTGAAAATGAGTGGTGCCAGCTAGAAGATTCACAGGTCTTCAAGTGTGCATTCTTGACAATTTTGTGTCTATGCTTTTTTTTCTTTTCAGTCCGCGTAAGGGTCAGCAGTTATCTTCACGGCTGATTATTGTCTGCTAGGTTCTTTGGAAAGTGTCCATTCTTAAATGAGGCTAGGTCATCCGTCAGCCTACCTCCTGCATAGCTGCAGAAAGCCCCCACATCTGCGTGGGGTCCAACTTACCAACTGCCCTGGGCTAGAGGTTCTGGAATTTGGCGAAAGTGACCATCGTCGAAAGTATCACACTCTTCCACTGTTATGGGGACCCATTGGGGAAAGGATGAATGGCATAATGTATTTATTTATCACCCATGATAGCTCTTAAAGTACTTTCCATCCTGCAAGTCTCCCAGAGTCAGTGGAAGGATGAGTCAGTTCGTTTTGAAACTTTTGCACTCACCAGCGTCATTTCTGCCAAGCTTGAACTAAACTCCCCACTTCGATTCAGTACTTTGTCACTAGTTACGTGATCTATCCATCAATCTTCAGCAGTCTTCTGTAGCACCACATTTCAGTAGCTTCAATTCTCTTCAGATACAAACTGTTCATCGTCATCTCTAGCGTTTCACTTCTGTGAGAGACTTCAGAAAAGATTTTGCAATACTAAAATTTATATTCGATGTTAAATTTTTAACTTCCTATTCCCAGTCTGTACTTCACGTCATCTCTGGTTCAGCAGTCCTGAGTTATGATGCTGCAGAAATAGCAGAACTCTTCGAACACTTTTAGTTTCTCGTCTGTTCTAATTCATTCAGTATCACCTGATTAATTAGTCTATATTCCGTTGATCTCGTTTTTCTTTGTTGGTGCTTATAACGACACAGTCTGACTGCCTGATATACGACTGTTGGATTGTCTTATGACAAAATGGCGTGGGTCTCGGAAGTGGCCCACGCAAGCCGTCTTCTGTAGCTTTATGTTCCCCACAGACGTTAGTGCAAGAAGGGCTGCCTCGTCATTGCTGTGACGTCATTTGAGTTTTCCTTCCCGTTCCACCTTGATCAGGTCACGTGGCGATCAGGTTGTAGTTCGAGTCAGGTCATACAGTCAAACAGGTAACAATTGCATTGTATTCCAACGAAAACTACACTCATATGACACTGATCATTGCGGAGGCTCGAAGGCTGTGTTCACAATCTTTCCTAACGCGACGTCTACCTACTGCGTATGTTTCCAGACATACAGAGACGCGTTTAAGAACCAAGGGTGTTTTGTAGATTCAATGTGCATTTGAAACATCAATCTGCGATGTACTGATGTTGCACGGAACGATACTATTTTGGAGTAAATCCCACGCACGGTAAGCATAGCTTAAATGAAAATACCGCATACGTAAACTGTAATATAAACGAAAGTGTTATCGTGCTACTGCAGTTAGGCTACAGTATTATTTGTACCTATAATAATAACAATAATAATTATTATTATTCCAGAATGAGATTTTCGCTCTGCAGCGGAATGTGCGCTGATATGAAACTTCCTGGCAGATTAAAACTATGTGCCCGACCGAGACTCGAACTTTACCATCTCAGCTACCGAAGCACGACTCACACCCGGTACTCACAGCTTTACTTCTGCCCGCGAAAGGCAAAGGTCCCGAGTTCGAGTCTCGGTCTGGCACACAGTGTTAATCTGCCAGGAAGTTTCATAATTATTATTTTTATTACACTATTATGGTTATTATTATTAATCTTATGAAAGTCATCAGACCCTGTCTAGTAGTACGTACTTGTCGAGAGCTGCAGCGGACCTGGGGATATCAAGATTTTCAATACAAAGGATTCTCGAGGAACGAAAACGACATTACTTCGAGTTGCACCTACGACGACAGCTGCATGGAAACGATAAGTAGTCGTAAACCCGGATTTCATCAGACAGATTTTATGGGGAGATGATTGCTATTTCGCCAATGACGCCACTGTCAATAGACACAATGCGGCTTTTCGCGGGTGATGCTGTAGTATACAGAGAAGTTGCAGCATTAGAAAATTGCAACGAAATGCAGGAAAATCGGCAGCGGATAGGCACTTGGTGTAGGGAGTGGCAACTGACCCTTAACATAGACAAATGTAATGTATTGGGAATACATAGAAAGAAGGATCCTTTATTGTATGATTATATGATAGCGGAACAAACACTGGATGCAGTTACTTCTGTAAAATATCTGGGAGTATGCGTGGGGAACGATTTCAAGTGGAATGATAACATAAAATTAATTGTTGGTAAGGCGGGTACCAGGCTGAGATTCATTGGGAGAGTCATTAGAAAATGTAGTCCATCAACGAAGGAGGTGGCTTACAAAACACTCGTTCGACCTATACTTGAGTATTGCTCGTCGGTGTGGAACCCGTACCAGATCAGGTTGACGGAGGAGATAGAGAAGATCCAAAGAAGAGGAGCGCGTTTCGTCACAGGGTTATTTGGTAACCGTGATAGCGTTACGGAGATGTTTAGCAAACTCAAGTGGCAGACTCTGCAAGTGAGGCGCTCTGCATCGCGGTGTAGCTTGCTGTCCAGGTTTCGAGAGGGTGTGTTTCTGGATGAGGTATCGAATACATTGCTTCCCCCTACTTATACCTCCCGAGGAGATCACGAATGTAAAATTAGAGAGATTCGAGCGCGTACGGAGGCTTTCAGACAGTCGTTATTCCTGCGAACCATACGCGACTGGAACAGAAAAGGGAGCTAATGACAGTGGCACGTAAAGTGCCCTCCGCCACACACCGTTGCGTGGCTTGTGGAGTATCAATGTAGATGTAGATGTACATGAATTGCTGGGCTCTCTGCAAGTCCTCACTGATTATGAGCACATTACATTACTGGGGTGTTAACGTATGGTGCGGCATTCTGGGAGACCACAAGTTTGGACCGGTTTATTTGGCTCCCACACTAACTGGTCGGCTGTGTCTGCAATTCCTACTGAATGAGTTGAATCTTGGGCACGACCGAGAAGATATTCCACTTTAGTTAGCTATGAGGCACTGGTTTCTGCAGAATGGTGGACAGACATCCATTTCAGCATTTGCATTATGAGCACTGCAATTATAAAAAAAGTCAGTCTCTAGCACACACACACACGCACACACACACACACACACACACACACACACACACACACACATCAAAAAAAGTATTGCATCACCTCAGTTCCGAGAGTTCCCGAACCTATACAGAAAATTGGAACAGAGATCATCATAAACATCATTTCCGCCCATTTTATTGCTCATGAAAACCACACATTGCACGTTGTACCACCATATAGCGGGACCACCCGAGGCAGTGGTGGTCCAGATTGCTGTACACACCGGTACCCCTAATACCCAGTAGCCTGTCAACTTGCATTGAGGCATGCCTGTATTCGTCGTGGCATACCATCCACAAGTTCATCAAGGCACTGTTAGTGCAGATTGTCCCACTCCTCAACGGCGATTCGGCGTAGATCCTTCAGAGTGGTTGTTGGGTCACGTTGTCCATAACAGACCTTTTCAATCTATGCCAGACATGTTCGACAGGGTTTCTCTCTGGAGAACAAGCTGGCAACTCTAGTCGAGCAATGTTGTTATCCTGAAGGAAGTCATTCACAAGATCTGCACGATGGGGGCGCGAATTGTCTTCCATGAATACGAATGCCACGCCCATATGCTCCCGCTATGGTTGCACTATTGATCGGGAGATGGCATTCACGTATCGTGCAGTCGTTACGGCGCCTTCCATGACCACCAGTGGCGTACGTCGGCCCCACATAACGCCACCCAAAAACATCAGGGAACCACCATCTTGCTGCACTCGCTGGACAGTGGGTATAAGGCGATCAGCCTGACCGGGTTGCCTCCAAACACTTCTCCAAAGATTGTCTGGTTGAAGGCATATGCGACTCCCATCGGTGAAGAGAATGTGATGCCAATCCTGAGCGGTCCTTCGACATGTTTTTGCGCCCATCTGCACCGCGCTGCATGGTGTCGTGGTTGTAAAGATGGACCTCGCCATGGACGTCGGGAGTGAAGTTGCGCACCATGCAGCCTATTGCGCACACGACGTCCTGCGGCTTCACCAAAAGAATTATTCAACTCGGTGGCGTTGCTGTCAGGGTTCCTTCGAGACATAATCCATAGGTAGCGGTCATCCACTGCAGTAGTAGCTCTTGGGCGACCTGAGCGAGGCATGTCATCGACAGTTCCTGTCTCTCTGAATCTCCTCCATGCCCGAATAACATCGCGTTGGTTCACTCAGAGACGCCCGGACACTTCCCTTGTTGAGGGCCCTTCCTGGCACAAAGTAACAATGCAGACGCGATCGATCCACGGTATTCAAAATCTAGGCGTGGTTGAGGTGCAGCCAAACCGAGCAATGTACCTCCTTCCTGGTGGAATGACTGGAACATCGGCTGTCGGACCCCTTCCGTCTAATAGGCGCTGCTCATGCATGGTTGTTTAGATCTTTGGACGGTTTTGGTCTCTGAACAGTCAAAGGGACTGTGTCTGTTATATAATATCCACAGTCAACATCTATCATCAGGAGTTCTGGAAACCGGGGTGACGCATAACTTTTTTTGATGTGTGTAAGTTTAAAGGAACATCATTTATGATATTCAGTGCATTCATTGTTCTTTATTGCAATCAAAGAGATAACACCCAATTGTGAAGCACGAAATGGTACATTACGTGTTGTTAACAAGTCATTTGTCATATGTTGATATGCCTTAGATAATTAATTTTCTTTGGTTCTTATGCCTATTGTTCACAGACAATCTTTCTTCTGCACAGACACCTTCCTCGAGCCCAGGAATCGAACCCCACACACCTCTTACAGCAAGCAGGTTTTCTAGCGACGAGCTGTAAAGTGTCTGTTTCCAGTAGCTCGTCGTAAGGTTCGCAGTGTCTGCTCTCTGTTGGTGTGGACCCATATACTTGGGCTGCCTAGGCAAACCTTTCGACGTCCGTGGTACACCCGATTAACCAACATGCTTAGGCCACTTGGTATAGGCTCATTTTCCTGAACTAAAATACGATATCTTGGTAAGGATAACCCCTTTCAATTCTAAAATACTTCTTTATTATTTTCTACAACCGCCATCACCCATTCTTAGCCGACCAGGCACTTTTCGAAGATCTTTGGTATTTTGTATTTGTCTGTAGCGTTGCCGTGTACGGAAGTGAAACAACAATCTGTTGAGGAAATGCAAGTGGATTAGTCCAAAATTGGTTTTGCAGCGTTCCCGTCATGCTGGAAGAATATATCACCGCTTGTCTCTAAATGAATTTTTTCCAGTAATACTGGCAGTTGGTTTCCAAGAACGTTTAAATAACAGAGTCCTACAAGGCGATGCTGAAACGATACCACGGAACTGGTCAACAGGTGAAATTCACAATTGAAAAATCCAATTAAATAAATTCACCCCCAGCTTTGCTACTTAAATTATGAAAGGAAACTGAAAATCGTTAAATACACTCATAGCAACGTCAGTACCAACAGGCGAAATGAAAATTTATCATTGTTAGCAGCTGAATCTGCTGAAGGAACAAAATTTGGTCACATTACATGTAACTCTTTTTAATTAGTGTGTACTACCTCCTTCTAAAATATATGCTATTGATCCAGAAACCCGAAGTATTTTGCGGTCGCTCTCTGCATTCACCAACAATTTTCAGAGACACGCAGTTATCCTTGTTCCAGAAAAAGACGGTCAGGCATGTGTGAGGTGACAGTTCAGAAACTTCGTACAGATCGTTTTTCGGGTGTCTCGGTATTCTAACCCCGCATTCGTTGTACATATACTCTATCACGGCATTTGTTGTTGACAGTACTGGTGATTCTGAAGAAACTGCAATATTCAGTCAATGAACACTACACAGGGAATTGATTTTCACGTGGATGAGAGCTCCTTAATGTGGAGAATGGTGTGCACTACTCAGCAGTTTCGCTTCGAATAAGTTTACAGTAGAACTGACAATAACAATTCTTAGCCAGTGGGAACTGTCGGCCGGACACGGAGCTATTAGCAACGTTATTGGTCATCATCAAGCAGAGTGCCTCGGGCCAGTGGTACCGCTTCCACCGTGGAGGGGGGGGGGGGGGGGGGGGAGGGCAGCGCTTATGGAACACTTGTTGCACCAGGGCTATTGCGAGACCGCCCTGTGTTCCATTACGCGCAGCAGATGGCAGGCAGAACGGGGGAAGCGGCCAGGAGCGGCTGCTCATAGGATCGAACAGCAATACCCGTCTTCTGATCACCCCGTACCCTTACACAGAAGCGACGCAAACGCATTACCGTACTTTTTTATTTGGTTTTTATGATCATATGGAGGGGTTAAACGATTACAAAAGTGAAGAAAAGTACAGCTATGCCTGAGCAATATCGTTTCTAGACTGCACTACTAGCCATCTACATTCTTTTCCTGATATTTCAGCTGCATTCTCCTGAGTTGAAAGCTTTCTGATACAGTTCTACCACCCACTTTATAGAGTTGTCGAAGGGGAGCACTTTCCACCATAGATACTGACGAAATAGACATAAGACTACTTTATTGGCTCCAACATGCGTACTGGTATTAACATGAGACTACGGGCGAAACGGTGCTGTTGCCGTACTCTGCTTCTGGCTGTGCAACCGTTTTGTCAAGTGAAGTAACATTAAATGTCACTTATAACTATTGCCATATTACAGTAACAGTGTTTCTAAAAAAAACTGTTTAGCTGTTGTTTACATCTTAGATTTATATGATTAAATCGGTTACGGTGTCAGTACAAACTATGCATTGTCTATAGATTTGTAATAAACGACTGCCTCACTACATACTCTTACGCAATTACTACATTTAGTTCTCTTTAGAACACGTAGCCTTGATGTATCTCATGTTTGGTAATTCAGAAATATTCAGGGCTGTTGTAGCTTTGGATTTATTATTCTGGTGAAATAAAACTGGCGCTTCAGTAGTTTGCGAAGTTCATCGAGAAGTAACTATCAGAAGTAAATTTTTTATTGTTAGCAACAATTTGCGAACTAACACCCCAAAGACGTACGGGCTCACATGCGGTTCCCCTTCATCGAGATGTCTTGGCTCAAACTCGTCTAGGGGTTGAACCGCACGTGGCGCATTACACGCCCTACATTAGGCAATTGTGAACCTTAGGTTAAACTTTGTGGCTGATGGCAAGTTTGCGAAATACAAAGTTAATATAACATATAACAACAGTAAAACTAATATCGGTAACTAAATTGTTGTTGTTGTTGTAGTCTTCAGTCCCGAGACTGGTTTGATGCAGCTCTCCATGCTACTCTATCCTGTGCAAGCTTCTTCGTCTCCCAGTAACAACTGCAACCTACATCCTTCTGAATCTGCTTAGTGTATTCATCCCTTGGTCTCCCCCTACGATTTTTACCCTCCACGCTGCCCTCCAGTAAAAAATTGGTGAGCCCTTCATGCCTCAGACCATGTCCTACCAACCGATCCCTTCTTCTAGTCAAGTTGTGCCATGAACTTCTCTTCTCCCCAATCCTATTCAATACCTCCTCATTAGTTATGTGATCTACCCATCTAATCTTGAGCATTCTTCTGTAGCACCAAATTTCGAAAGCTTCTATTCTTTTCTTGTCCAAACTATTTATCGTCCATGTTTCACTTCCATACATGGCCACATTCCATACAAATACTTTCAGAAACGACTTCCTGACACTTAAATCTATACTCAATCAAATTTCTCTTCTTCAGAAACGCTTTCCTTGACATTGCCAGTCTACATTTTATATCCTCTTAACTTCGACCATCATCAGTTATTTTGCTCCCCAAATAGCAAAACTCCTTTACTACTTTAAGTGTTTCATTTCCTAATCTACTTCCCTCAGCATCACACGACTTAATTCCACTACATTCTATTATCCACGTTTTGCTTTTGTTGATCTTCATCTTATATCCTCCTTTCAAGACACTATCCATTCCGTTCAACTGCTCTTCCAAGTACTTTGCTGTCTCTGACAGAATTACAATGTGATCGGCGAACCTCAAAGTTTTTATTTCTTCTCCATGGATTTTAATACCTACTCCGAATTACTGCTTGCTCAATATACAGATTGAATAACATCGGGGATAGGTTATAACCCTGTCTCACTCCATTCCCAACCACTGCTTCCCTTTCGTGCCCCTCGACTCTTGTAACTGCCATCTGGTTTCTGCACAAATTGTAAATAGCCTATCGCTAAATTAACGACCCATAATTGATGTATGCCACACAGTTGCTATTTGGTTAGAATAATTTTTATTCAGAAAGCAAACTAATAGCGATAATGGCCGTAATGGGAGTTACTGATACACTCGAGCGCATATCCATTTGGCACCAATCAATAATAATCTCATCGCGAATTACTAGTCCATCTCGTTAACTACGGAGAAATGTTCACAGCAGGCGCGCGGCTGCTCACCTCTCAGAGACTAAATCCCGCGATGCCACACAACCCGAAATTTCCTAAGTCGTTTCACTTCCTATCTGCCTAAAGACCGACTGTCCGCTTTCGCGTCTCAATCTGAACTGTTCCCTTTGGTGTCTCCAGCCGAACTGTACTCTTTGGCGTCTCGACCAGAACAGCACTCTGCACGTCTCCGACCGCGTTTCCCCCGCGCCGAACATCTTCGCTCAACTGACTACCGCAGTTCCCTTCCTGAAGCCGTCCATCTGATTGGCTACAGCTTATTCTAGGTTATTTTACATTTTAACGTATGTAAACAATCAAAGCTTGACCACTTTCACATTCTAAATAAAGTAACAATAATATCCATTACATAATAAACGTTAAATACTGTTACATAAAACCAATACACTGTCCTCCTTAGTTTTGGACGTCACGGCCAGTAGCCATGTACCCATGTGCTTTCTGATAAATAAATAAAGAACAAAAGTAACGATTATGCACTAAACTTAACAACAAATATTCTACTACCTAATGATTCAATAAGGTGTCAAGCTGTGATCGTTCAATGTGTTTTGTGTGGAGGTAGCCATGATCTAATGCTCAACTGAAAATACTGACAATTTAAATTTACTATATCTTTTAAACAAACAAAGTCACAGTGTTGATATTTACAACATTTGTCATTTTAATGATGCACTTCTATATGGAAGTCGATCGTTAAGATCTACCAAAGCGTTCAGATTTTAGCATTCAGATCTTTGTTACAAAACTTGTTAATTTCACTTTAACAGTAAATCCTAAACTATTATAGATATGATCAATATTCAAGTTTTATTGGGTTCACCATGAAAATTTATGAAGGATGATAGACTAAAATAGCTGTAGCTTAATTCCCTGCATTACTACAGAATTAAATATTTTCCGTAAATGTTTCCCTTTATAGCCGATCTTAGGTCCGCCATATTTGCTACGTGTCCTTGGCGACAAACGGCTTCTGCTGCTTTTCCCTATGACATAGGTTCTCCTCTGTCTCACTCGCACGCCACAGCCCTTAGGCCTCAATAGGCACCTGTGAATATCTCCATCTCCTGCTGAATCTGTGCCCTTTGTGACACGCGGTCCTGGACGACAGCGTTCGTTTCACAATTCCTGGATGCTGACTCTTTCGGCCATATACTTAAATGAGAGCCCAAAGGTCGTTAACTCACAAATTAGTACAACTATTTGTACTTAACGGGCTAAACGCAACATAGAAAGGTTAAGAGGAACCCAATACAGATAGATCGGAAAAGAAATCGGCTGAATGCTGCTTAGAGCTACTGCCGACGTTTCGACATCAGTCGCGTCATCCGACATCGGAATAATCCTAACCATGTAGCCACTGTATTGCATTCCCGAAGTGTTAGTATCTATGGTCGAAGGAGGCACCGCATAGGCGGACATGGCCTGTTAAGAGTTAAAGTTATTTTATGTGAGCGACACCTGCTATAGGGGAACTCATGTTCTCCAAGTTTTGTCTTAAAGAACGGCAATATGGACAGCGCCACTGAGATTCCACTACTGAAAGCGCCGTATACCAAATTCCACGTAAGTTAACTACGCCATAACACCACAGAAAATTTTTCGTCTGACGGAGCTCTGTACCTCCCTTGCGAACATGTTAATATAGTCTGCACCTTGAGTTTTCATCGTTGACACAATCATTAAAGTGAGACGAGTGAACGCTGTATGAAGGTACCGCTGACTTATCAGGCAGTAATCTGCAGATTCACTCATCCACACACGTTGGATGGAGATGAGACGTATTTTGGAAGAATCATACACTCTGTAGGAAGGTTGTATATTTTGGAAGAACCATACACTAAGTAGGAAGGTTAAGGCTGAAACATTGGCAACATAAACGTGAGCCTGGAGTAAAAAATTTTTGAACTGAAACAGGAAATTCTGGCAGGGGAAACCACCTTCTGCTCTAAAACACTTCTTTACGTTAAGCTGCAAACACAACCAGCCAGTTTCAGAGTGCTGGACACATTTCAGATATCATCTGTGTCTGGTGTTTGTCTGTACCGTCGCCATGTACGGATGTTGTAACGTATCCTTCCTTCCTGACAGTTAATAAAGTTAGAAATGTAATTAAACCAGTAAAAAAGTATTTAATGCATGAATAAAGGTTTTCGTCGGGAAAGACACGCCCCAATTGCGATGGCACTATTTGGTCACTTTTAACTGTATAACACACATAAATAAGTAGTCAGTTATGTTGAAACTTCCTGGCAGATTAAAACTGTGTGCCGGACCGACACTCGAATTCGGGACCTTTGCCTTTCGCGGGCAAGTGCTCTACCAACTGAGCTACCCGAGCACAACTCACGCCCCGTCCTCACAGCTTTAATTCCGCCAATACCACGTCTCCTACCTTCCAAACTTCACAGAAGCTCTCCTGCGAACCTTGCAGAACTAGCACTCCTGAAAGAAGGGATATTAAGGAGACATGGCTTAGCCATAGCTTGGGGGATGTTTCCAGAATGAGATTTTCACTCTGCAGTGGAGTGTACGCTGATATGAAACTTCCTGGCAGATTAAAACTGTGTGTCGGACCGAGACTCGAACTCGGGACCTTCGCCTTTCGCGGGCAAGTGCTCTACCGACTGAGCTACCCAAGCAGGTTCGCAGGAGAGCTTCTGTGAAGTTTGTAAGGTAGGAGACGAGGTACTGGCGGAAGTAAAGCTGTGAGGACGGGACGTGAGTCGTGCTCGGGTAGCTCAGTCGGTAGAGCACTTGCTTGCGAAAGGCAAAGGTCCCGAGTTCGAGTCTCGGTCCGGCACACAGTTTTAATCTGCCAGGAAGTTTCATATCAGCGCACACTCCGCTGTAGAGTGAAAATTTCATGCTAGTCAGTTATGTTGTTATATCGTATAATCTCCATTGTACTTTGTTGGCCATCGCTTATTATATTTATTTTGATGTAACAAGCCCTGAGGGCTATTGTATATTTGGAATGTTTGAACGCGTTTTGACTGTGAAAATATTAAATTGACATGCACGTAAGAAGAAGTACTAAGTATTTGTTCAGACTTCGTAGAAGAGAATATGCAGATCCGACTTTTTGAGAATGTAGTATTTAAACGACCAACGTGATAAGCTATCGGTCATTCAGTTTATAGACCTTGTGAGCACAGTTCCTGACATATTCATCTGCAACATAAATCTCATACAATGCAATCAATATGATATTACTAACAGCTTTCGACAATGAATGTAGACACATTTACTGTCAGTGCAACAATTACTATTCAAATAAAACAGACAAATTACAGAGCCCAGTCCCACGTGCCTACTATAGGTTGGAAGGCAACATTTGCAATGAAATACAAGCCAAGGAAAGGCTCGCTTCCGAATCTTCTCTTTTACAAAAAAATTTGAATGGGAGTTACAGGTTTTTTATCATTTCTCGTATACAGTGTTTTTCAATTACAACCAATAATCATTCTCTACTCTGTGACGCAATACAGACATTTTATGACTTAGTTCTCTTGCAGATCAATTATTTCATCGTAAGAATTTAAAAATAATTAAAAATAATACATATCTTTAAAAGTGAAATGCGGACGATAAATGGTTCAGACTAGAAGACAGTAGATTCATTTCATACGTGGTACTAGAGAAGAATGCTGAAAATCGGATGTCTACACAGGATAACTGATGATGTAGTATTGAATATGTAATAGGTGAAATGAATTTTACGTCACATCGTGACTTCAGATATTGGATAATGTAGTTGTGAAGGCAAGTAGGAGGAGATTAAACATCTAAAGGAAGCTACTGGTTTGAAAATAGTGAACAGGTCCAAATGGTTGTGGTTTGGCATGAGTTAAACGGTGTATAAAAGCAGATTTTGCTTGCTTCGAAAGATGTCACCTGTCCACTTTCACGTACAAATCCATGTTACTACGGTTGCAGTTAGGAAGGAAAGAAGCTTATCGGTTACTACATTTTTACTTTTCATGCAGTAGGCACCCAGCATTAAGCATGACTCTTTAATGTATAACTTCTTTTCTGCTAGTTGCAATCGCAACACAATTTATAGCCAGTATACACGGTTCCACTGAATGTACAAGCATAGATTTTTCGTTGTACGACAGATACTTCATTAAATATGACGCCATAAATAACGAGATCTGTCAAAAACCAACGTTTCTGAAATGGAGCGCAACTTATCCAGATTACACTTATCCAGTGGATAATATGAAGGTGATAAATTGGACGTTATTAGGGTTTTGCGTATTCAGTCATAAATATGTTACCCGCTGAACGTGAAATATTTAAGACATAAACTCTTTTGTAAAGAAATGAACCGTTTGTTAACTGTTTTATATGTGAGAATACCATTCTTTAAAGAATCGTGTGTGTATGTGTGTGTGTGTGTGTGTGTGTGTGTGTGTGTGTGTGTGTGTATGTGTGTTGTTGGTGGGGGGGGGGGGGGGGGAGTTTCTGCTATTGTAATACAACTACATTATAAAGTATAAAGTCGTTGGGAATGTGGTAGTGTCCTAATGGATACCGTCGCAGGAGGTGTAGCTTTCTGGTACTGGACTGTGGGCTCTGTCAGCTTCTTGGTACTGTCAATTACTTGCAATGCGATTACCAAACGACACCTGTAGTATCTTTCCTAGGTTTTTAGAGACGTCGGTCCAATATTCGAAAGTAAATAAAAATTTATCTGGCCTATGTGAGTAATATCTCTGTTGGTTGCTAAGGCTGTCTTACATGTTTCACACCCGGCATCAACTGATCTGGACCAACGTCTTATCACTCTCACTGTAAGGATATTCTGCTCTTGCGAAACAGAAATATTTGTTGCTGTAAAAATTACGTTGCCGATGAGAAAGTCGTCTAGCATGAACGGATTGGCAACTGACTAGTATCGCAAAGGCCATCTACATTGTCTCCCATTTGGCAGTGCGTGAGGATGTTAATGTTCTTGTGAAACCAGAAGACGTGCTGTAAGATGCTGCTTGGGCCAAGTACCTAAGGTGGACATTGATCTTAACACAAATAACAATGGTACAGTATCGGAAGGACTATCTCATTATAATGTTTTGTATACTGAACTGCAGTAACTACTTTCTTTTAAACTGCTTTAGACCCCACATTGAATTTCACGGGAGATTTTCTCGTTACAGAATGTGCATTATTATTTGAGGCGATCAACGTATCGTCTATTCTGTGGAGAAGTTGGTCTCAACGAGCATGGAACTTGGCGTCAAATCTGTAGTGTTCGGAACCTGTAGTGTTCGGATACACAGTTTAATATTACTGGCATTTAAAAAGAATATTGTAATGTAATATTAAATTTATTGCTTCTGCTAGTGGCAATGCTTCCGAAATGGTAAAATGGTGCATAGAAAACTTTACCTGTTGATGATGAAATTATGAATTCCGCCAACCAGCATGAGATTCCCATCATTTTTGTACAACATGGTTGTGGAGAGAAGCAGCGATTAGTATGATTAATCAATAATTCATAAACAGTCTTAATCGCATTTATTATTATTATTATACCGCCAACCGGTTTCAACACGACGCAGGAGTGATGTCACTCCTGTCTACATAGTTTGCTGCCGTTATGTAGACAGGAGTGATACCACCAGCAGTCGACCAATGGTGTAAACGCCCAGAAGATGACCCCTACGTCGGGTTGAAACCGGTTGGCGGTATAACAATAATAAACGCTTTTAGGATTGTTTTTGAATTACAGATTCCCATCAGACCGACGAGAACGTTGACCGACGGCATTGTTTAGAGGCCAGAGACCTATCTCAAAATTATGCAGTTTGGGTAATTACATTGCCCGGATACTGACAGAAAAGACCGGTAAAAGAGATCTCAGGGACGCTGAAATACAAGTTCGATAAAGTAATACCCGACTGAACAATAGTAGCGTTCGTCTGTGGCCACCAAACAATTCGTCGGCAGCTCTCCTTCGCTGCAGCGTGAAAAATTTCTAAAATGTAGCATAACAATGTGACGTAGAATTAATGAAAAAGGAAAGTACAGTCTTAATTAAAACATGGCTTCTGAAATTAAATTAGCGTAATTATTACCCAAACGCTACAGAGCGACACTTACATTTTTGAAACAGCTATCGAAAACAAACGAGAGAGAGAGAGAGAGCTCACAGCTCCTGCTTTTATATAATCCAAAAACAAATTATGGCGAGTGACTTCAACCTGCTTGACAGTTTGGATACATAAACATTTCTTTCTGTGACGGAACAGCAAAAAAAATACATTCCTTACATTAAATCGTGACCTTTTCTCCTTACTTTGCAGATTTATTTACAGGGAGAAAATTTATTCTTAACGTTTCAACAGCCACGTCCTTTACATATCTGGGCGTAACTTTTCAAAGCGATACGAGATGGAACGAGCATTTGAGAACTGTGGCAGGGAAGGTGAATAGTCGATTTCAATTTATTGGGAGAATTTTAGGAAAGAGTAGTTCACCTGTGAAGGAGAGTCGCACATAGGACGCTGGCGTGACGTGTTCTTGAGTACTGCTAGAGTGTCTTGGATTCATACCAGGTAGGATTGAAGGAAGATATCGAAGCAATTCAGAGGTCGGCTGCTAGATTTGTTAGCGATAGGTTTGAACAGGAGGTAAGTGTTACAGAGATGCTTCGGGAACTGAAATGTGAATCGCTGGAGGGAAGGTGACGTTTGAGCCGTGGTAAAAATTGCTGTTTAGAAGAGCGCGCCGCAGCGCGTAGTGTGAAGCAGTCGCCCTCCGTATCTGGCGGTGGCGCCGCTGTGGCAATCGCAGCTTTCGTGTCTCCCTCTGGTGGGAAAGGGGAAAGGTTGGCTGTTCACGTGCATTTAAGGGGCGCTATGAGCTCGCCAGTCGGCCAGTCTGGGTCAGTCTCTCGTCCCCAGCTTGCTAGTCTGTCTCTCGTCCTCATTTGTGAGGCAGTTAGTGTCTGTCTGTCGTTCGGAGTGCTACTATGTCTGTCATTCGGATCAACCTTTAAAGCCCGGCAAAATGAGAGTCTTTCTACTCCGTCAGTAAGAGAACTCGGCGAGTGGTCGCCTGGTCAGGGCTTAGTTCGTGCATCTGAGTCTGCGCGTTAGGGTGCCAGTCTGCTCGAGTTTGCTCAGGCGATGGTCATCGGCGGTTGGATCGATCGGTTGGTCGGTCGCGCACTGAGACACAAGATGACTTGTCCGTCTTGAGCGTCGGCGCATGTGAGGTCGCCACGTGAGTCCAGTGGGCCGCGGCGTATAGCGAGGGGTAGTGACTCCGCGGTCGACACGAGAGCAACAGGAGTCAACCCACGACATCAGTCTGGCCGGTGCGAGCTGCGACGCCCTGAGACGGGAGATCGGCGCGCCTTCCTGCCTTCGTTGAAGCGGCTGGCAGCGGACGGTTCGGGAGAGCGATTTCGTGGTGCTGCGCCAGGTCTTCTCGAGAAACCGCAGTTTATTGGAAGTTAAGTGATTGGTGATATGTTGTTTGATTTACTCTTGTTAAATTCTACTTGTTTTCTTGGTGAGGTCACCAGCCGTTTTGCTTTGGAGTCGTCCCACCATTCTTCTCCGTTTGCCCACCCGCGGAAAGGTGTTTATAAATTGGGTGGTCCGTTTTTCCCTTGTGGAGTAGGGGCGGGTTGGAGCAACCTGCAGTTCGGGTTGTTCGGCAATTTCCCTATCTATCTACCGGACGTTAGTAGCTGCCTCTGTCGGATTTGGTGTCTTAACGAATTTATTGCTTGGAGTGTGACGGCCTACAACCTGAAATACGTTTTGATCTTTGGAAACTTTAATTTTATTGCCTATGATCTTGAGAGGCGGTATCTGTGTACTGTACAGCATCTTAACTATTGTTTGGCGAACCTTGTAGAATTTTATATAAGATTGCATTTCATGAGCTTTTATTTAACTGGTGATTTTAGTATATAAAGTTGCCACCCTTTCACTGTAAGACCTTTCTTAGAAGTTAAAATCAAGTTGCACCTTCGGTCGCAAGGTTAATATTTTAATTGTTAGTGTTTTGTACCATTTCCATCCCTCCTACGGGGGGTGCAAAGTGCTTGTGTAAATTGTTAAAACTCTAAGTTAAATTTTATCTGGTGTGCTGCAGATTTGCACCAGGGTAGTCTTTCAGAGGCTGTTGTGAGCGGTCCTAACTACGGCCGTGTCAAAAAGGAGCGGCAATGTTCTCTGCCCGAGAGCTCATACAGTCAAAACTTGTTTCTTTCTGCCTCTGAATAAATTGTAACTTTGATATTTAGAGGGCGCTTTCTGATTATAGCTTTAAATCTGTTTCTTTAAAAAATGCTTTTAGGCACTGTTAAAGTGAATAAAATTCCCATTTGTTAAAAGGAATTTGGTTATGATTTCATCAGTTACTCCCTGGCAACTGCTTCCATGCTTACATAGTGTGATTAAATGTGTTAATATTCCTGATGAATCGCTAGTAAATAAAATAAATTCTTAAGAATGTTCTTGAAAATAAATCTCGGTTCACGAGTAAAACAACTGATAAAATTTAAATGACCGGCGTTTGGAGTTGATTGCCGAATCGTTCTACTGCCGCCAACATACTTTGCGCGCAAGGATCGCGAAGGTAAGATGCAGGAAATATGGGCTCATACGGAGGCATGTAGACCGTCATTTTTCCCATGCTCTATCTGCGAGTGGAACAGGAAAGAAAATGAGAAGTAGTGGTACAGGGTACACTCCCACACGAACAGTACGGTGGCTTGCGGAGTGTCTGTGCAGATGTAGGTACATTAGCAACATACTAAAAAATACCACTTGAAATGGACCCGTGGTGTCTGGCTACCTCTTGTGTCGGGATGGTCAGCAGGTAGGGCTACAGGTGAAAATGCTGGACGATGGAGACTTCAGTGTAACACTAGTGAGAAAACAAGTTCTCTGTTATGACTCGTGCAGCTGGGGATGGACGCCATGGTGCAACGACCACACCCCGTCGGTACGTGGTCAGTGACTGTGTGTGGTGTGTTGACAGCAGCTGCCTGTCCCGCGGCTGCGACGTTCGCCAAGGACTGCTGACACCTGTGCCCAGCTTTCAGGCCGGCCGAGGTGGCCGAGCGGTTCTAGGCGCCACAGTCTGGAACCGCGAGACCGCTACCATCGCAGGTTCGAATCCTGCCTCTGGCATGGATGTGTGTGATGTCCTTAGGTTAGTTAGGTTTAAGTAGTTCTAAGTTCTAAGGGACTGATGACCTCAGAAGTTAAGTCCCATAGTGCTCAGAGCCATTTTTGAGACAGCTTTCAGTGCAAGGTCTGAGAGACGGCCAACCGATTTGGCTCGCATTCGGCAGGTCGCTTGTGCACAACCTAAAATGCAAGAATCTAAGATATGTCTCAACAACAATCCACCAGTTTTGAGAGACTACCAGTAAAGTTCATGACGTATAATCAATTAAGAACTGACGGGATCGAGAGATAATTGAAAACTGAGCATTTTTCGTCAACATATATTAACTTTCTGAACGCTTATATTCCTATAAATCGAGGAAAGAAAGATTTAGACTGCAGCTTATGTCTGACATCAACAAAAGTTTCGCTGGTTTAGCGACAAAGGCTTCTGGCTGGAAACAGACCTCCAATGTTGAGTCGAATCCTATGTGGTGTCCTAGCGGAGTCTGAAGAGAACGTTGGCGTTAGCATGTTGAGCCATAAAATTATACTTGATGTCACAGGTGTAGCCATAAAAAGACGATGCCCAATGCTGGACATCACGTCCTGTCCTCGTAAGAGCATTCGTGTCGACCTACGACAATGATAAAGGGGGACAGTGTACTTGGATGTTGGCGGCCATACGCATAATCGTGCTATTTTTTACGACGAACATTATGGCCAGGGCTTACTGTTCTATCTAGGTGTAGTTGCGATAGACCTCGAGGTTCTATAGATAAATGCATTAGAGCGTTCCACACTGCCGACTTCTTGAGACAGAACCATGCCCAACCCGTAGTCCTGTTCATCAGCTGGCACAATTAATGATTTGGACGGGTCATAGGCTGTAAGGCGTGTCAGGCAGAGTAAAACTTGTTTTAGAGTCCAGTTCCATTTGATATTTTTCTATAATAATTGACCACGAGGTTCCAGTAAGACAGCTGCATGGGGGATGAATTTCCTATAGTAATTTAGTTGGCCTTTGTGCTCTTAGGGGTATAAGTTTTAGAGTGGCCTCAATATTGTGTGATGCTGGCTGTGTTCCTAAGGCCTAGATTTTTTGAAATGTGGCACAAAAAAGCAGTATTTGTCCTTGTGGCACTTGAGACTAGCACGCTAGAGTACAGCAAAATAGTGCCCAGGTTGATTGCTTAATCTTGACCATATTTACCCATAACAACAATAATTCTTGGCAGATAGTTCACTGTTCTGGACACATCCCGAGTCAGATGTTTTAAGTATCGTTCATAATTTGTTGGGCCACTGGAAGCCTGTTGTAGCGGAATAGTCCAAAGGTGTGTTGATCACCAGAATATTTCGTGACACCTCGTCCAAAGGGAGTTGAAGGTAAGCGTCGCACAAGTCAGTCTTCCTGAAAATCTCTCCCTCGGCAGTGCACACCACGGTATCTTCGTCTTCTTGAATAGGGTAGTCACCGATGACGCAGTGAGTCTTACATGTGGCTTTTAAATCACCGCAAATCGTGAGTGACCCATTTGATTCTTCCACAATGTTGATTTTGGTGGCCCACTGACTGCTAGGGATAGCAATGGAGATGCCTTCACATTATAGGCGCTGGCGCTCCATCTGTAGCTTCCCCTGAGTGGAAGGGAAATGTTGCGTACCATGAAAAAAAGCAGGGCGTGACTGAATAGAGGAGGGTGACACGAGCCTCAAAACCTGTGCCGCTGGTAAAAGCTTACGACAGGTTTACTCGTAATTATCACAAAAATCCTACAAACAGGACGGGGCTATCGATGGCTGGATGATGTTAGCAGAGTCAAGAACTTCTAAGCCCAAGGTTTTAAACAGGTCCAAGTTTTAAACTGTTTACTGCCCTGTCTGTGTTGAGTACTAGGACGCATGCCGTGAAGACAGTTGACTAGTGTTGAGTCCCGGCAGTAAAATGACCTTTCACTTTATTGGAATAATTTCTGGAACTCTGAGGTTGCCTCTAGAAACCTCGAAGTGGAGGGGAGGCGAAGTGACGATGTCTTTGCCATACAGCAATAGTCGTGGAAGAACCTGTATCAATGTGGAAAACCAAAGGACTTGTGGAGGTGCTGCACGCAATCCTTTCACCAGGGAACTGATGTGGGACAGGCGATTAGAGGATTCCGTGATCAACTTAGAGATGGCAGCCATCTTCTTCGCCGTTGCCTACGTGACTTATTGCGTATTCTGGCGCAACAGCACATGCTGGTGGTAACAACCGATGTGTTAGACATGTCTGAATAGAGAGTCACTATCAGCGTACTCACGAGTTCGGTGTCACATGCAAGGAAACTATTTTCCTGGGGCGTAGAACACATGTGAAAAAGTAGCTTCACAGAAAAATACCTCATCGTCGCTTGATGGATCCTGCACTATTTGAGACGCAATGACAAACAACTTAGGTAAACACTGTAGAAAAAATTTATTAATAAATACAAAAGCAAAAATTTCTTACTAGAATACGTTAAGTGGAAGAAATTTTTCTAATAGTTTTTGGAAATTACTGAACTCACACAGCTTCATAATTAGGCACAGGTCCCTAATAATGAATAAATTCAACGTCTGAGTTCAGTCTGTAGTGGAAAAGTTACAATGCCAGTAAATGGCGACAGTCAATAACAAAATCCCTTGCATAGTAGAGACCATTATCTGTTGGCGCCTGAGATAGTCAGTCACTGGCAGGTCAACGTGTGGAGGTATCTGGCGGCAACTCTCCATCGACAGTTCGGAGGTCTCCTTAGCGAGAGCTCTGGCTCTTAGACCACTATTATCTCTGGTACTTTGCCCAGAAGATTCATAGAAAAAGTCTAACCAAAGAAGCGTGGTGCCATGCTAAATACCCAGGCAGTACCAGGGTACAGCTGCATCTATTTGCGGTCACGTGTCCCGCAGAAGCAAGCGGCCTCAAATGATCTCTGGTGTCGCTCACGATGCCACCTGCTGGCCTGGCGAGCGTGTGCGATCTTCTGACGTCCGCTGGGGCAGCCCCTGTGGTTTTGCCAGGTTAGGTCATTCCAAAGAGGCTGGTATGAAAAGGGATTGCTGGCACAGAGGACGAGGAGGCCATACACAGCAACTGATGATGTGTATTTAAATAACGCCTTAGGAATGCCATGATACTTTTTAGTTATCACAAGAGCCATCCTTGTAGAGTGCGTACTACTCGTAATCAGAAGCACTTTGAAAATAATTGCACATAACAGTAGCAAAATAAAACAGACTCCTGCATTATACTACCTGCCCTACCCTCCACCTCTACACCCTCCATATCCTTTCCCAAGGTGGCTTCCATCAACTCCCCCTCCCGGATGATGCCCTCTCTCGCTCCATTTATCCCTCCTATCAACTCTGATCCTCGCCCCACCTCCTTTCCTCTGTCCTTTCCCTGGACTCACAATCCCCCCCCCCCCCCCTCTTCCATCCTGTCTTTTCCCACCTACTCTCTCTCTGCCTCCCTTCTCTCCCCTGTGTCCTTTCTGCTCTACCCTCCACTGCCTTTCCATCTCCTTCTCGCGTCGGTCCAGCCCCCCCCCCCCCCTGTTTTCTATGTCCCCTCCCTCCATCAGCTCCCCCCTTTCTGTTTTCCTCTCCTTCCCCCTTTCCCTGTAATAATTCCGATCCTCTGCCCGACCCTCCCCTTCTGCCGCCTTGCCACCTGTATAGTGCTATTATAAGTGAGTGTTCGGTGGTGTGCGTTCCCTGTCAGTGCTGCGAATAGCCGCCATACTGTCGCTAGTTGTGTTTCTTTATCTTGTGCAAACAGAAACCAGACTGTCGCCGTGTTTTTTAATTGTGCCTATCTAATTCTTCATCCACATCGTCACTGCAGTGTTTTTATATTTTAAATTCCACAACTTACCGCTATTTTCCAGTTTTTTACAATGTCACCGTTTTATCGCCTGTTTTTCTTCTTTGTTTCTATTCTCATATTGTTTTTTAACTCTTCTGTTGGCTGTAGGACAGAATTTGCCCTGCTGCCAGCCCAATATGGAAAAAATACTAAAAAAATGGTTCAAATGGTTCTGAGCACTATGGGACTCAACTTCTGAGGTCATCAGTCCCCTAGAACTTAGGACTACATAAACCTAGCTAACCTAGGCACATCACACACATCCATGCCCGAGGCAGGATTCGAACCTTCGACCGCAGCGGTCTCGCGGTTCCAGACTGTAGCGCCTAGAACCGCTCGACCACTCCGGCCGGCTAAAAACAATACTACCTGATGATCCAGACGCTGCTATGTAATGCGGATTGACATCTAGATGTTTCTTCAGGTGGGCGTGCTGGTCTAAACGAAGGCAGTATTGTGTTGTCATTAGAGAAGCAAAAGTAGCAGAATGGGTCGGTCATGAGAGCTGAGTGCCTTCGAAGGTGGACCAGTCATAGGATGTCATCTGAGTAAAGGATCCACGGGACATTTCACCACTTCACGATTTCACCTATCCACGTCCGCAGTTGGTGATGCAATCGTGAAGTGGCCACTAGAAGGAACAACCAAAGCTAAACAAGTAGTAGGCAGACCTCTAGTCCCGACTGACTGCGGAACTTCGTTGTAAAAATCACATGAAATCCTCGCAACGAGGCACCTGTGAGTTTCTAACTGCTGCCAGCAGACAACCTAGCCCAAGGACTGTGTGCTGGCAGTTATAACGAATATGGTACAATGGGTGAACAACTCAGCATAAGCCACACTTCTATGTTGTCAGTGCTGTGCTTGAGGTGATGAACGACACAACTGGACTGTGGATGACGGAAAACGAGTAACGATGCATCACGCATTACCCTGTGGGAATCCTACGGATTGAAAACGACGTCTGCCGTCATATGTAGTGGAAACAGCGAGGTACAGAGAAGGCGGTGGTACAGTATGGGCGTGTCTTTCGTGGTTAGTATGTGGTCCCGCACTGCACTCAACAATACGTCAAGTGCGGCATGATTTGAACACATTTTACATTATTGTGTACTGTCTACAGTAGAGGAACAATTCGGAGACGATGTGTGTTGTCAGCATGACAACTCACTCTATGAAAAAGCAGCATCTATGAGGCGATGGTTTGTGTACAATAAAGTTATCGAAATGCTGTACACATCCCACGGTTCTGATCTCTACTCAGTGGGACATCTTTGCGTAAGGTCTTCTGCGTTCCGTACACCACTATCCAAAAACAAAATGGAGGAAGGCTAAACAGCGTCTCCGGTGGATTATCATTACAATCCATTTTATACAATTAGTAGCTTCAGGAAGTCAAACAAAAGGTATGTTCAGCGCTACCTTCTCTGGTATCGGCTTGTGGGGAAGAATGGGCGACCGTTCCTCCATACAAATTCACACACCTCACTGACAGCATCCCCAGGAGTGTTCGAGTCGTCATAAAGACGAAGGGTGGACACAGCTCCCATTAATATCCACTAACAGCTGTCGGAATACTTTAGATCGGACTGTGTTTGTATGTCCATGCACGTCGACCCTCAGAATGTCGCCACCGCTTTGAGTGAATCCTTACTGGAGTCTCTCGGCATACATCCAATCAGAGTCCTGAAGAGACAACGCTTCCTTATAAGGACGCGACGTACGAGTAGACAGCCAGTGGGAGGCAGAAGACATTTTGGCAGTCATTTCGTGCGAATGACCACGCACCCAGCATGTGACCACGATGCAGTTTCTGTCGCACTACATCACACATCTCAAAGCATTAAGGTTTTCATGTGCTGCATGATTTGGCTGGAATATCTGTCTCCCAATAAATTAACGTCATATCTGTGATTTGGTAGATCTCAGCATAAGGATGACCTTAACTCGATTGCCGGAAAAGATGCAGTACCCTCAAGAACAAGCTGATTTTATTGACAGCGAAATGAAAGGTAGTTCATCATTGTGGGAGTATATGATAATTACTAAGGACGAAGTTAAATACGCGTTATACAGTAAAGTGTGCCCAAACAGTGGCATTAATATACAGCGTACACCCTCCGGCAACGTAGCCACATATTCTCGCTTGCAAACGATCATAAAAATGTAGAACGGCATCCTGCGATGGGTTGTCCCAATGGTAAAGAGCCTTATTTTGCAGCTCGCTAATGGTTCTTGCGGCCCTGGACAACGAGTAAGTTACGACTTCAATGTTTGCCGTAGGTTTTCAGCTGACGAGGGATCTGGTGATTCTGCTGGCCAGGGCAGACAGGACGTCCATTTTCTAGCTGAATAAACAGTTCAACTTCCTGTTGCAGAAATAGCAGTCTATGTAATGTGGCTGTCACATTGCCCTGTAGGAACACCAAATGTGACTGTATGTTGTAACTGATGCCCACGCCCACACTAAAAAACCTTGAAGCCTTGGATGAGACCAGTGTATCATGGGCCAGTGCGCTCTAGCATAGGCGTCACACCATGTGTACTCCACACATGTGTACATCCATCACTTACACACAGACAGAACCTATTCTGATCACTGAGACAACAGAGCAACGTTTCGCTCTCCACTCAACTTTTTCATGACACCAGAGTACCCATGCTTGGCAGCAGCATGTTGTCAGTAGCAGTTTGAAGGAGTGAAGCAGTGGCTGAGTCATCGGCATATCCCTGAGAATGTTAAAATGATGTGTGATGGGTGAACTGACCGATAATCAGAATAGTCCCCATAGGATCATGTGAATTTAATTACAGGTATTTCACAACAGACAATGAATTTCACTGGATAAAAAGCGGTGGCTTCTGCAGATGTGAAACCTCAGTGCCGTACCTCACAAGACCGAAAAAAGATAAAGAGTTCATCAAATTACTAAATGAAATACTAGTCACTACAAAACCCACGCCGGCCGGAGTGGCCGTGCGGTTCTAGGCGCTACAGTGTGGAACCGAGCGACCGCTACGGTCGCAGGTTCGAATCCTGCCTCGGGCATGGATGTGTGTGATGTCCTTAGGTTAGTTAGGTTTAATTAGTTCTAAGTTCTAGGCGACTGATGACCTCAGAAGTTATGTCGCATAGTGCTCAGAGCCATTTGAGCCACTACAAAACCCGGCTTGTTTATTAGGTCTTCCTGAAGATTTCCAGACACAGGAGCACAAAGGTAGAAGAACTACAGACTACAAATAAATTAAAATATCAGCTTCTGGGCAAAGTTCATGTAATTAGGCCGAGGTGAATACATAATAGGCAATACAACGTTTTGGGTAACTACTGAGTTCACAGAAGCCGCACTGTAATTAATGAATGTTAAACAAAGGAGATGGAAAGAACTACAGCAAGAATCATACATAAACTCATTATTTTGACTGACCACATGTTTAACATGGGATTGCTAATAAATGAATTAAAAGTGTGGATGCTCTATCGTCAACCTGAAATCTCCAATGATTCGCTTGGTTAGTGCTGTTGTTGCTCACCTTAATTAGCACTGCAGGTTCCTGCGACTGACGATTTTGGTGGGACAAAAATTCTAAGTCGTGTGGCCAACACCACAGGCTGCTCCCCTTCAGAGCCCAGAATCCAAACTCCTCTCTCGGCTCATGAGTTTCAGATGGAGTATGTTCTACTGAATGCTCTCAGCAGGAAGCAGGATTTTTATTCTGTCTATTTGAGTGAACGCCTTATGCATGAACAATGACAGTGATTCTTTGGAGTGCCGACCATTCACTTCCTTTTTGATAGTTCCTTTTTGATAGTACAACAATCCCCCTTTTATATTCAATTTTAAAACAACTGACCAGTCGTTTGGGTTTTTACTGCTGGAGTTCAGAAACAGGCAACTTCTCACTCCAATGATATGTCCAATTTCGCGTTACAACCGATCAGACCCTCTCCACATACAAGCAACACGTTTGGTTCTGCCACTCCATAGTTAATTTACACTGTACAATGGTAGATTTTCTTACTGTCCCTTAGCAGAGTCAACACCACATCAGTTAACTTGGCGTCAGCCCGAAGGCCGCGGTAGCAGACAGTAAATACTCCCATGATATTCGTGACTGTTAAGTTAATATAATTCCAAAGCTCAAATTAATATGAGCGACGATTTGCTTGTTGGTGAAAATGAAAGGATGATAACCGGTATTTGGACAACAATTGAACTAGACAAAGCACTTGAGAAAGGTTACAAATTAATTGAAATTTATGAGGTAGAACATTTCCACAAAACAAGCAATAAATCTTCACCGGTTACATAAGAGACTTCATGAAAATAAAACTTGAAACATCACTGTGGAAAAACGATTACACTACAAAACGGAATTACATAAACGATATCAAACGAACACTTAACATCGATTGAACCTAGCCCTGGTAAGAGAGCTGTAGCCAAATTGTGCTTAAACTCGCTTTGGGGTATGTTCGGACAAAGGTAAAACCTAGGTCAAACTGAATACGTTACAGATGTAAAACGCTGGTATGCACTGCTCTTGGACGATAAAATTGAAATATCAGAATGTTTGTTTATAACAAAAGATATCGTTCAAGTGAACTACAAGCACAAAGACCACTACATTGAGAATTATAACTCTACAAACATCCACATTGCAAGTTTTACCACAGCACATGCACGATTAAGACTTTACGACATGTCGGATCAATTACGTAAAAATGTGGTTTACTATGACACTGACCCAGTTGTTTATATAGTCAACAACAACAATGAAGTCAAAACAGGTTGTAACCTAGGCGAATGGACAGATGAACCAGGCAAAGGAAACTACATCATCGAATGGTACTCAACATGACCTAAAAGTAATTACTACAATTCCAGCAACAACAAAACAGTTATAAAAATCAAAGGCTTCACACTAAACTACGAAAACTCCACAGTCCTCAATGAGGAATGTATGAAAAATATTGTCAACAAAGAACAGGAGAAAGTAACACTTCATTACAACCAAATAAACAGAAACAAGAAAACAAAGGAACTAGTTAACGAACCAACAGAAAAAGACTTCAAAATGGATTACAACAAACGAGTCATATTACCAGAAATGAATAACATAATTGAAAAAAAACATATGGTTATTAATAAACTCAAAGAAATCAAACCACGTGTTTACCTACATAACCAAAATGAAACTGAAAATCATTATTCCTTTTATAAGGAACTAAATATTTCTATAAAATAAATGGGTTGGTGTTGTATGATCGATTCATATATTGATAAAATTTTTGTACTATTGATGTAAATGTTATCATTAGCATTCATTATAATTACATTTCATATTATCAACAAGTTCCATTATAAAGAAATAATACTAGTAAACGAAAGTAGCATATTGTTAACAAAATTAAATGACTTCAGATCACAAGCTAGTTTTTGAGTGTGCGTATGTGCGTGTGTGTGTGTGTTTTAGTATTAGTGCTTTTGTAGGCGGTGCTTATAAAAGAGACCATGGGGTACCCCTTTGATCCTCAAAAATGGTCGAAAATGATTAATTTATTTTTGGTGAAGATAAAAATTGAAAGACTAAAAATAAGTTTTCTTACATAATAAATGATATATGATGCAAAATAAAACTATAATTGAACTTAAACAGTACTGTAGACAAAATGGTATTCGTGGCTACTCTAAGGAAAGCTGTCCTAATAAGCTTGATTAACTCACGCGAAACAAGATCAACGATAACTAATCAAAGGGAAGAGCTTGTAAAAGAAAAGAAAACGATAAACCAACTGAAATAATATTGTAGGGAGAAAGGTATTAGTGGTTATTCAAAGCTAAGGATAGCTGATCTTATAACCTTGATTAACTCATAACAACAAAGAAACGATCATGATGAAGCAACAACCAATCAAGATGAAACAACAACAGAGAACAACCAAGAAGAAACAACCAATCAAGACGAAACAACAACAGAGAACAACTAAGAAGAAACAACCAACAGAGACTAAACAATAGAGGACAATCAACAAGAAACGATTTCGATTAACATCAACCTCATCAAGGAACTGATCTGTCAACTGAACCCTGAACATGTTGCAAATTATTTTCAAAACCCTATGCTTAGAGATATAGTAATCAATGTTAACAACCTATCAAGAAAAAAAGTGGACACAGATATCACAACTAAAGAACCTGTCCGAAGATTTTTATTTATTTGCTTAGGAAACAACTATGTGGGAGTTACATTACATCTAATTATGCACTATCACTTTCATTCATCAAATGTTTCAAGAAATACATCGACTGGATCTCCGTATCAAGCTCACAAACTTTACCCAATCATGAAGATCTTGTTGACAAGTAGTCTGATAAACTACATTGGAACATAATGTGTTACCTCAGCCAAGATTTTGTTTTAAAACATAAAGAAAGTGTAAGACGACATATCAACTGGTCAACATACGCATGGGAACATGCAGGGAAAATGTCTGAAAACTTTCTAAATGAATTTAAAGAAAATATTGCTTGGACAGTCTATTGTAATACATATAATTGGAAAAAGTATTCGACAAAAAGTGCTATTGAATTCTGTTGAAAGTTCAGAGAATAATTAGATTGGAATGTTCTCTCCTCTAAAAAGGATTTACTAACAGAACCTTTTTAAATGAATTTGAAGATCTTATTAATTGGGCAAACGCCCCACGCTTTTTGAATGAATCATTAGTAAGAAAATATCAAGATAGAGTCCATTGGCCAGAGGTACCTGTTTATATGATAAGAGTGAAAGTTTTATTCTTGAACTTGAAAACAGGGGTTTAGACTTAGATGATCTTATGTGGTACTGCGATGATAGACAGTTCTCTGAAGAATTCCTAATAAAGATCAGAAACAAATTCAGTGTGGTTCATTTCTTAATACGTAACGAACAAGTCACCCCATCCCTCAAGAACAAACTGTTGTTACTTTCAACTGGTTTAACCACGACAGAGAATTCAGACGAATGTCCAGTATGTAAAGAAACAAACACTCAAATCTGTAAAACTCCGTGCAATCATGTGTTTTGTACTGAGTGTATGTTTGCTTGGTTAAGAGATAACAACACTTTTCCTTTATGCAGAACTATTATAAGACGATCCAACAATAGCAACAACAATGATACAACTACTGATGATGGATTTGATTTTCATAATATGATACTGAAGAAGAAGAACCGGTTTCACCTTGAACATCCCAAAAACAAAAATGAAATAAAAAAATATTTTTACTCTTATAATAAATAGGATCATGGACTCCATTATCACTAAACTCAATGAAGTAGGTAAACCAAATATCCCATTCAAGAGCCTAAATGAACTTCCTGTAAATGAAACACTATTAATCAAAAAGACTGAACTACTCAAAACTAAAGTTGGTACTAAGGTCGTTGTTTACATAGACGACTGCAAAGTAGTTTTACCTGATCGTTACATTGAAGCATTTGATAAAAAAACATAAAAGTAATTAACAATGGTAAAAAACAATTACATCTTGTCTATGGAGGTAAAATCAATTTTAGTGACGGTAGAAGTTTCCACAATATTGAATTTACAGGAAAATCAAACGAAAAACAATCAGAACCAGAAATTAGCTATAGTGAGTAACTGCTTTTTAGTTTTAAATTTGTATTTGCTGTCATGGTATTAACCATTAAAGCCCAAGCTTAGCTGTGTTCATGTAAAACCCAACCTTTCATAACTGTCTTTCAAGTGCTGCCTCGAGTTGTTTTTGTAATAAGATGTTTTTGTGTTTAAGCCTTTCAAATCTATTTCCACTTTGAGTTTGCCTATTGTTATGTTTTTCAGTTTAAGTTGTGATCCAAGCCGGTCTCGTTCGTTTATTAATTTTTCAAGGTCGAAGCCATACTTGTCATTTAATTCTTCATAATATTTTATTGTCCTTTTCAGTTGTTTCTTATTAAGCACAATTAGCTCTTTGAAGTTTCTATGATAAATCTTTGAACTTAATGTGTTAAAGTATTTAGAGATGGAACTTTCTCTGTTTGTTACATACAGTGGATCACTATAAGGAAAACATTTAAGAGTTAATACTACATTCTCCATACCACCATACATATTAATGTGGTCATTTGTTCTTTCTTCTAAGTCTTTCGTTTTACCATATTTACACACAATGCAGTTATCATCAATAACATCATTAATGTGAAACTCTTTGCGAAGGTCTTTAACAGTACCTAATGAAAACAAATTGATACAAGATATAGGATTAGTTGCTGTCTTTAAAACAGCTGTAATATGCGATGGGGTAGTTTCTTTCGATCTTAGTTCTTTGTTCTCTCCTTCTAGTTGTTTAATTCTGTTTGTTGGTATTGACCTGTCTTTCTTATTGATGGTAAGACATCTGATGTAATCCAGCGCTTGAACTGTTTAGCTGATGGTAGATTAGACTTGAAAGCAAGTGAATATAGACCTGATTCATTTATAAATATAGTATGCAGTTGTTCTCTTTTAAGGGAGCCCCGTTTTAGGGCCCCTTGTTTTTTAAGAGGACCTGTTTTGGACCCCCTTGCTTATCATATTTAGAAGAAGGGGCCTGTTTTTCTCTTGTAAGATCTTCATATCTAATTTTATCTTCATCGTCTACATGTCTCTCGATTGCATGTTTCGAGTTCTCGTATGCGAGTATTGTTGCAACGTCTTTACCCTTAAACCATGTCTTAATGTAATGGTCTTCATTAACTTTTGTTTGTTCATCTCATTATATGTTAGACCAATTGAAAGATGAGTGCTTTATGGTTACATAACCATCAAGCTTACAAGAACCTGGTTTACACTAATTAATTATGGAACAAGAAACCATAAGCAGAAAAGTTTCAAGATTACATTATGTTTACGTTAGGTATACGTTTTTTCGCGTTACGTTTATGCTACGATTACGTTTCTTCACGTTGCGTTTACGTTTCGTTTACGTTGTGTTTACGATTTTTCACGTTGCATTTACATTACGTTTACATTGTGTTTACGTTTTATTACTTTTTTTAATAAATGGTTAGTAAAATGAAGAATCCTTATTATATAAATAAAGCACGCGAAGCAATTAAAATGAGATAATATATAAGGGATAGGTTTAGAGGATTTACAAACAAAAGAGTTGATGAATATGACAATACAGGAACAATCTGTGATTGATGCAATTGGTAACCTTGGCGAACGACTTGAAAGCAAACTAGATAAAGCTCTTGAGAATAAAAGTAAAGACCTTATTCCATTCCAGTTTAATGCAAGTGAAGATTTGGGAATCAATAGAACATTAAACGAATCGGAAGTAGATAACGTGCTACGTGATTATGATGAAGGTACTAAGAAAAGAGAAATGAAATACATAGCAAGTCTAATGGCTTATGATTATCAACAAGATGACGAATCACAAGGACTAGCAACTCCAAAACCAAAACTAACTTTTATAAGAACACATTTACTGGGATATCTGAACAACTGAAATGGCGAAATTTTCAGTTTAAAGTCAATTGGTGCTGAAAAATATGTTGGCGACGAAGCTGTAAAATTTGACATATTAACTACTGGAGGATGACACTACAATTATTTAACTGTATGAAGAAAAGAATATCAAGCAACTGACGGATTAATGAATCTTCTTACACAAATGTGTATTACTTTGGATGATCTTGATGCTAAATTTGATGAAGATGATTTACAAAATTATGCAGAAATCTTACTTGAATCAAACGCAACTTTCTGTAATGGGAAGCCTATATCGAGTAGAAGGGCAAAATACAAATCAATAATTAAGCACCTTCTAGGAAAACACTGTAGAAACGATAGTAGCTCAGAATCAAGTTTTGAAACTAGTACTCCAAGACCAAAGAGAGGTAAAGGTTGTGTTAAAGAATATAATGAGCTACCAATCGAACACATTTGGATGAACGATGTTAGAGACTTAATTGATCGTCTGGCTGTTATTGATGGTGAAGAGAAAGCAGGAAACAATAACTTTCGAAATGAGAAAGCTGCAGTAATGAAAATGTTAACATCGAAGTTTAACGATTTTGTGATTAATAGCCCTAAAGGTACATCATACGTTATAAAATTTTTAAACATGTTACCACCATCATTCTGGGAAAATAAGAAATATGGGAAACGAATAGTTAATTGGGCTTTGCATAGTCTTAAAATGCCTGAGCCTCACATTCCTGGTTGCAACTACTGTGCTCTGTTTACAAAGCTGGAAGAACGATTAAACATAGGAGATGGAGGAATTAATAGGTTAGATGAAGCTTGTAAAGAACACGATATAGCTTATGACAAGAACAAAGATTTAAGTAAGAGACATGAGGCAGATAAAGTCCTACAAGATAAAGTGTTGGCTAATATTTTTAGTAAAGATTCTGACTGGGATGAAAAGTTAGCATCAGCTGGTATCACTGGTATTATGCACACGAAAAGGAAAATGGGCTGGGGTTTGTAAATAATTAGTTGTTATGTTTAGTTTATGATGTTTTATGGGCGTATCCATAAAACGGCGGGTTTGAATTGTTTACAATTCTTTTTTTTTAAAGGAGGCCATGTTTCACTGCTCCCTGTTTAGAAAGAACCGTGTGGTTTATGTGCTTCTTTCATATTAGCTTTATAACTAAAGAATACAAGCTGGGTTCATTGATAAAAATAGCGTAAGGTTGATTGTTGGGAGGGAGTCTATAGTATAGACACCTTGAACTAGAAGGGAGTCTACAGTATAGACTCTTTAATTCTTCAAATGTTTTCCGACTTTTTTTTGCCCTTTGTTGTCTGTTTATTTGAAGAGAGTAGCGAATTGCTACCCTTTGTTGAAGGTTATTTGAGGAGAAGAACGATTCGTTCTCTTTATTTGTGTATATGTTTTCTGGTATTTAGATTTAACGTGATCTCTAATCTGTACATCGCCATCTTAAACAAAAATAATGAAGTGCACAATTTTCGATTTTGTTGGTGGGGATTATTCATTCATTAGTTTAAAATTAGAGAATATAAGCCAACCCGTTAGTAAAAATGGTTCTCCTTTCGTTAAAATTATACTTGTCGTTTTTGGCCGGATAGACCCGTCGTCTTGACTGGGCAGACCTGGCGTTTCATTGGGTCTCACTTGTTGGTGTGTTTTATTATTTTCTATGTCTACATGTTTCCTAATTGCTTGATCCGTATCTGTTTATTCAAGTATATCAGTCACATCTTTACCATGGAGTGCGCAAGTGTCTTCATTTTGTTTTGGTTGTATTGTCGTTGCTCTGATGTGTGTAGTTACATTTATCCGACATTATTTCATTGTTGCGGACTTTAGTAACTGTTAATGTACAAATGTTATTGGTCGTGGTTCACTGGGTTCGTTCTTTCTCGTTATAGGCAAGGGTCGTCGTTTTCTGTTTTGTTTGTTAATAAAAACTGACTGAAAGAAAGGTAACGGCCAACTGTTTTGATGTGTTTACTCTTAGTTCTTCATTGTATTTTAGTTTTTGTCTTCATATTGATGTGTTGTATTTACTTACGATTTGATTTAGATTTACTGATTTATTTCGATTTAGTTTTGTTACGTGATTATACATGTTAACTATGTGCTTTGTGGGCGCGACGCTCGACAATTTGGCTTTACACACTTAATTTTGCTTAAATTTTTTGGCTGTCCTGTTTTGTCCTATACAGACGCCCTTACTACTAAAACACAATACTGTTTATGTTCTACAGCACAGCCTTAATTTATTTTAACAGCTTTCGGCTTACAGTTTCATCATCAGTCATGAACTCGGTTAAAAGTCTGATGATGACCTTGTAAACCGAAAACTGTTAACCTGAATAAATAAGTTCTGTCAAACATTAGCAACGTCGTGTCTTTTCGTATATAATTGTGTTGTTCTTCCACGGAAAAAACTAAATGATCCGTTATCAAACTAAAAATAAGTAGTTTTAACAACATTATTTTAAATTGTTGCTAATTCACGTTGCCATATATATTTGTGTAGCTGCGGCCAGACCCTATTCGGTCCTGTAAAGAGGGTCTACAGTTGCTGTGAGCGAGCAAGACACCTCTTAACAGGAAGTGCTTTCGGTGGCGAGGAGTTCTCTGCGTGCTACCTAAAAATACTTGATCACAAGTACTGGGTGGTTACAATTAAAGTGTAGCAACTCGTGGAGGTCAAGTGTGGGCTTTAATTATCGTACGGTAGCCAAGCTTGGTAGACATGCCAATGCGTTAATGCGGGGGCGATTTACGCTTGGAAACAGTCAGCTCCTATTTTGGCACCGGGGCAAATCTGGTGTTGTACAGCATTTCGTCGACATCTACGGCCCGCCGGGGTGGCCGAGCGGTTCTAGGCGCTACAGTCTGGAACCGCGCGACCGCTAGGTCGCAGGTTCGAATGCTGCCTTTGACATGGATGTGTGTGACGTCCTTAGGTTAGTTAGGTTTAAGTAGTTCTAAGTTCTAGGGGACTGATGACCTCAGAAGTTAAGTCTCATAGTGCTCACAGAGATTTTTTCGACATCTACGGTGCTCATATTAAACAAATTGTGTAAGCGTCGGTTAAGAATGAAATTAACATTGTTCCTTTCTCACTTGTTTGACCATTTCTGCCCACGTCTCGTTCCTAATCCACTACGCATGGAAACATTTTGCATTCATAGGGCCACATTTGCAGTAGGACTGTTGATATTTTTAAACATATCGGGAATTCGATAGACTGATATCTAAAAAATGTCCTCATTTGCTCTCAACATATCGAAAACGTATTGATACATCGATGTGCCGGAAAAAATATCGATGTATCTGTCTATAAAAATACCGGCTACACATCGTAAATATTCTGCCGCTTTCAGAGCTGCATATTTAAATATTGATTTATTATTAGACACTATGTACATCAACAAGCTTACATCCCGCCCATACCCCATATATCCACAACTGAAAGGGAAATGATGCACGTTCACGCTTGGTGATAGCCACTTTGCTAGTGTCAAAGGTAACTGCATCTAAGTGACACAGTAAAAGGTGTCCGATGGGTCCGTCATTAGGTTTCGTCACATATCGGATTTGTCCATAACATTTCATGTCGACTTCCGTGTTTCGTCATTGCTGCCAACGACAGTCACCTAGGAGTTGCAGTGAAAAACTGCGTACGAAACTAAACGTTCCATTTTCTGTTGGTAGCGCCGAGCGCCGATTACGTCAGCATTTTCCTTCACACGTCTCCACCCAACGCAAAGACCAGACTTGTCACTTAGATTCTTGTTCCTCATTTTCAGAAATAGTTTTTTAAGAATGTCGATATATCGATATTTTATAGCCTTTTTAATTTGCACCTGGTGGGCAGAACTGGAAGTATTTTTATCCGAACGTATATCTGTTCCTCATTAACACATTAGAATATCTAACAAGTTTCCCTACCATACGAAAATTATAGCCCACACCGTGAGTATCTTCACTTAAATTGTAAACACACATTACATTTAGTGAAAGCAACACATAGTAAACTTATTCATCATTTGGATTTGCAGCTCCTTGTGTTGACCGTGTTTGCATTTAAAACTGTAGGATGTGAGGTCCGCCACTTACGCAAAACACCGTTTTTTCTCAGTACCCAAACATGTGTGAGAAGCACTGTATATAAGTTAAACGGAAACCCACTGATGTTGACACAGTGGTCCGGAAATACGTTTGGGTACTGAGAAAAAACGGTGCTCTGGATAACTGGCGGACCTCACATCCTACAACAGTCAACATAGTTTTACAGTATGAAGAATAACTCAAGGGAATTAATACAACAACTACAACAAAAGTGTTCCGTGGATCTGTGTCACGCTACCTGTGACAAAGGCTGCAGTCGCGGGCATTAAGTTTCCTCCTTCTTGCAGCCGTCTCGCTTCTATGCGAGTTGGAAAATTCGCCAGCCAGTGAGTCAGTCAGCCCCTCCCCAGTAAGTACCTCGTTTAGCACTTTCTCGCACTGCGCTCCGACAGCTATGGCGAGCGTTTCCTTTAATTTTCAGTGTTCTTCCTCCTAACAGTTCCATTCCACGGAATTCTGGTGGGGCAATTAGCACATCAGATGAAATGTTTTCCGAGTGTTCGCGGGGGAAGCATCAACCGAGCAGAGCAGGTTAACTTCGTGTAAAATTAGGATAGCAGGGGAGAGAGTGCGGAGGGTTTTGGGTAGGGGAAAGGGTCTGCGTGGGTGGGTGGGTGTGAGTGGGGTGGGGAGGGTTACAACGTAGCTAAGGTGAACGGCAATTACAACGTTCTGGCATATTTTGCGATCCTCAGCAGTCGGTGGTAGACCGGTAACGTAGTACGTAGCGCACCGACAATACAGACCGGTGGTGCACGTAAAAAATGAAAACATCGTACGTCTGCGGTGAGAGTGCGTTGCGAAAACACTCGAGTTTCAGCCGCAGACGATATTAAAAAATATTTTAATTGATATTGTATATATAATATATAATACATATAATATTTTAATTAATGGTTTGTTCCCTCATTTTTCACTGTTTGACACAGTTAGAGTTAGAAGTGTGTGTGTGTGTGTGTGTGTGTGTGTGTGTGTGTGTGTGTGCGTGTGTGTGTACGTGTATGTGTGTCTGTGTGTGTTTGTTTGTTTGTGTTTGTGAGGGTGTGACTTTGCGCGTGTGACGGTACAGAAGTCTGGCACGCTGTGACGTCACTCTCGGCCTCTGCGACGCCTGAAACTGCGAGGTGTAGACACACAAAAAAATCCAAATATCATTTCATGTGACGTGTAACATAGGTTAATTATGTCATACTGACATCAAATATGAGCCCAATTGAGCCCAACACCACCCGGACGTGACACATCATAGCCAGGTCATCGCAGCCCCTCTTACACACATTTCATCCTTTCTTTTGATGTCTCTGCGATGGAGTTCACGACAGCGACGTGGCTGGGCGAGCAAAGATTTTTTTTTAAATTACTGGCTTTCGGAACGTCCCGTAGAACCATCTAAACACTGGAAATGTTACGTTACAGATAACAGTTTGTTTTGACAATTCAAAGTACACATTAGTTTAAGTTGGACACCGGTGCAAAGTTACGTAGGCTTAACAAAGTACTGATTCCGACATGAAGCAAGTTTTACAACCATAGTATACTGAAGGGAGTATACAAGACGAAACCGTGGCACAGAATACACAGAGGTAGTATGCTATAAAAATCCTACTGGTAAGAGGATAAAAAATGATAAATCTCCGTTGGTACGCATTTGGGAAATTCCCAATTCAACCCATATTAATGACTGTATCTCAAAATTAACAATAAAATATTATACTTTGTATGTCATGCAAAAATTGTTCTGTAAGTACCATCTAGACAGAAGACGAGAACTATTTACGAGAACAAGACTTGTGTATTACAGCCATACATATACTTACACCAGTATTAAGACACATACACGTTGGAGGTAAATAGTGACAAACATTTAGAGGCCGAGCGTTCCATATTATGCAGAGTAACACATGGAAGTAAATTCAGTTAACTGAGCTTTGGTTTTCCCCTGGTATTCTAATTACCATCGGATTTGCAGCCCAAGGAGCTGTATCTTGACATTGGCGCTTTTGACTACTGGTACAGTAGTTTGAAAGTTGCGATACCGTTGGATGCTACCAAGGTTTGGAGGCTGTTTGGGAACTTAGGACCAAGAACCCGTAGATTATTTGAAAGTACGTTTATGTGATACGTTTTCCGAGTACACTATAGAAATTTATGGATTGCACATTCATCCTCTCCGAGAATACATACATGGGTGGCGCTTAGGTTGCACCGATAGAAGTATTTCTTGAACTTCCAGTGATTAAATTTCAACTGTGCTATAATTGTCTCGTAGCTCGTCGATCATTTCGTGTTATTATACCATGGTACAGTTAGAGCCGTGGGATGAATTAGTGCCTTTGATTTTAGATGTTTAGATGTCCCCCAACATTCCTCTCGCCCGTACGCGTACAATCGCTTTTCGAAGATGGGTATCATATCTGTGGTAGGGAGTCCATCATATTTAGTAGTTCCCTGCAGAGATTCCCACTTTGCTAGGGCGTCTACTTGCTCATTTCCAAGTATCTCAGAGTGACCTTTCATCGATACCATTAAGATGTTGCGACAGCATCTCTGGACCTGAAGCAAAAAATCGACAATTGCAGTAAAGTTCAACATGTGCTTCCCTTTGATTATTATTTCCTGGTACACGTCTAAGGAAACCAGTTGCGATAAAATTCTTGCCTTGAAAATAGCTGTGCCGCAGAAAACTATGACAGAAAATAAATGTATACCACTTCGTCAGGACTGGCTAAAATATTCCAAAAATATCATTACTGGAAAATCTCGCAGTCTGCGACCTATGAATTTCGGGGACTGCTTCTCCATGTACACTCAATAGCCACACAGCACTGCATCTGCTGGACACACTTTAAAGCTCTCTTATACATTCACGTCTCCAGACATGGAAAAGAAATCCACGTCCGCACCCCAAGTTACCCCGGTGCTACTAGTTTCGTTCTGTCCACCCAGTGGCGCAACAAGGTCATCCAAGCACGCGGGGAACAGAAATCCGTTGTTGAATCCTGCCTTGCGTGATTGAATTTTCGAAAGTAGAATTTCGTAAACTACGTCCCTGGAAGTATTACTGGCATTCCTACCCTGCGGCTGCCCGGCAGCGGTCCGCCAGCATGACAGTGACTGCGTTTCTTCGACTGACTGGCCCGAACGCATGTTATATATTACCAGATGCTATACTTTCGTAAACTTGAGGATGGGATATTAAAATCTCGAAACCGTTCGTTGTTTGAATAAAGTACAAGTGAGGCGAAAATCTCTAAATTAATTATTATACCTCTTAGTTGCGGATGTCGTACGTACCAAATCTTCTGCAATAATATTTTGATTCCTTGTTATACTATTACAATCAACATTTAAAACATACTGGCTTGGGTAAACGGCTCCGCTCAGAGCATGGCCAGCTTGAGTTCGTAATCTTTTATTATAAGATTGTGTCGCCATTCTTGATTCTTCAGTCCGTTCATTCGGTTGTTCTTCGGCTTTGCTGCTTCTCACGGTGCTGATTCTCGTTCGTTGGGTACTTAAACGTGCTTGTCAATCTTCATCCGGTTCGTGTTTTCACTTTGCTTCAGCCGGCCGGAGTGGCCGAGCGGTTCTAGGCGCCTCAATCTGGAACCGTGCGACCGCTACGGTCGCAGGTTCGAATCCTGCCTTGGGCATGGATGTGTGTGATATCCTTAGGTCAGTTAGGTTTAAGTAGTTCTAAGTTCTAGGGGACTGATGACCTCAGATGTTATGTCCCATAGTGCTCAGAGCCATTTCAACCATTTTGAACTTTGCTTCAGAACTGCCAAGATCTCGTCCTCTTGTACGTTTGGGCAGTGTATAAAATATAAATCAAATCAAATTTTTATTAAAAAGTACACTAAGTTAATTTAACATACTTTTCACACTTTATTTTCGATTTATGTTTAGTCAATGTATCACTTTCAATACTCACACTTCACTGTTTGTTTTTATTCTCTCACTGCACTACTTTTTCGGTAACTCCCGTCGCAACTAATTAGGAACTGATGTTCTAACCCACGACAGGTCTTGTTTTATATACCCCTACCAATAGGTAAGCCCACCACTGGTGAATTCCAGAACATACCAAAAACCGTTCGCCACTAATTAGAAACTAATGTTCGAATCCACGACGGGTCTTGCTTTGTACACCCCTACCAATGGGTAGGCTCATCAGTGGTGAATTTCAGAACATACCACAACGGCTTCGAATGGCCCACAATGTTCTAGAAGATTCCACAACATTCGAAAGTGTTCTCAAATGTTTCACAATGATCTGAGATGTTCCGGGATGTTTCCGAACAGTCTGGAATCTTGACGAATGTTCCGGACTATTTCCGAACTTTGTAGAGCATCCAGGATCATTGTGGAACATTCCGAAACAATCTAGAATAGTGTGCTACGTTCTCGAATACTCTCGAATGTTTTGGAAAGTCATAGAAATTTTTAGAGGACGAACCTTACCTTTCCAGCTCTTATATCTTCAAAAGCACGCCCTTCAGGTAAAAACGGGCACCTTCTCCATGGATGGGGAATGGAGAGCTACCACATCATATAAATCCCTTGGTCCTACCAGGACTCGTTTCTCAGTTTTAGCTGCACGCAAGTTGTACACTTACTTTTGTAATATATATTGAGTAATTCGCGTTGATTTAGATGGTTTCGAAGACTCACATTACTTCTTGTAGGTAAATATCGATACTTTGAAGGAAAAAATTGGCAAAATACTTGTAGAATTTTATGTCGTTCATACAGGGTGTTCGGAAATTCCCTTTCAAAGCTTCTACGACTTGCAGAGGGAAGTGAGTACATAATAGAAACTCATGTCCGGCAATGTACCGTTTCTCTGCTGCACCCGCTCGACAACATATTCTGTTATTCTGAGCAACGGATTAATCTGAGATGTACTCTATATCCTGTGGCTCTTGAAAGATGCAATTTCCACCCCCACACTACTGTCAGACAGACGCTCCTAACGTTCTAAAGAGAAATGCCTGAAAAACTTTCAGCAATAAATATCTTCTGGAGTCGTCCGCTGTAAGGAAATGACACAAAAATTCACAAAATTTCTTACGTAACTAGTGGGATACTTGGGTACTGGAGGAGTGCTAGTTAGTGTAAGAAAAACATGAAACTAACGAAAATTATTATTTATTTTGCAAAGATTCTGAGAAATCACAATGGCACTTTCAGTTATGAATTGAACAAGTTATATCCTGGCTCTTTTCGGAATGTGAAGTTACCTTTCAAGGATAGTATTCGCTAATGAAATTTCTATACAAAGTTTAAGATGGTTGTTGACTTGGCAGAATGGCTGAGAGGCGCGCCTACTCAACTTGAATAATTATCCTTAAGAATGTTGCTAGGTACGGTCGAGGCTGTCGCATGTGAAATGCAGTGAAGTGTACTGTTGTGGAGGAAATATGGGGCTCGCAATAGCTGTAGCGCACAATACCGTAAGCTGTGATGACTGCTGTCTGCGTTGCTCGCTGCTGACAAATAAGCTAACTCTCATTCTATCTGGATTGACCTTTACCAATCAAACTCTCCCTATGCCTTGATGAAGTCAAGGACTCCTATTCGCCCCTAGTCTAACTATTGGCATGGTACACCGATCAGATAACCAGTCCACCGCGATGCCACTAAAAAATTCGCTCACAGGCGTTTACCTATAACTCTGTCCGTTCACACCGCACAATAAGTGTGGCAGCCAACACAGTGAACAACGCTTAATCGCAAGGACTCAATATAGAAAGTCGCACTTCGATTCTCTCTCGACAGAGGTGCTCTCCCAGTGAAGTACTGAGGAGAGACTTGTTCCTCGCTCCAAGAGCGACAATGGAACGGCGCCTCTCCACGCCAGACATGAAGCGGTATATCTTTCGGTCTCTTCCATTACTCCTTCAGCTCAAGGCGTCAGAAATATCGTCTGCCAATCAGCATTGCCCTTCTAAAATGGGAGAATGACGTTTCGTTTAAGGCGACCAGTCCGGAAACCTGTAGTATCGGCGTTTGGCGTTTGCTGTCTCCCTGTGAAAATCTCTGAAACTGCGTGCTATGTGTGAAGAATGCGTAGGTTGGACGCTCCCACACAGTGTAGCGGAATTTGCTTTTAAGCCGAACACGGCATCGTACCCCCTTTCACTTTGGCACACGCTGTCTGCTCCACGGGTGGCCAAGGTTGACTCGTCCTCTGAAGGGAGCCGGCCTCCCGGTGTGCGGTCTGCCTCTCTCGAACTAAAAGCTCCTGTGACTGTCGTGTCTGGAATGTATTAGTGTACGCCAGCCTCGAGTATTTCAACCACAATGCGCACTTGTTATTTGCATATCGTTTACATGAATTCATACAACATTGACTTTATCTTACCGAGTTCGGGTTCGAATGAAGCGTCTTGATGCGCGGAATATGTAAGGGCGGAATATGTAAGCAATGAAGGTCAGGAGACCACGACGTCTTACAATATTTGCTAGAGGGTAGTCATGAGGGGGATTAGTTACGTCGGGTCGGCTGATGTCACTTGCCGTCTGTCCGACCCCTCTGACCTGGTTCGAGGCTCATTCTGTGTGTCTGTGTGTGTTAGAGCAACGTGGTTGAGGACACGTTTGCCGAACACACCGACATGATCGTTCTGAATGGCAAATCTCATAGTAATTGGAAGAGCTACACGTCGCCTTTACCAAAATCGCTATCCACAACGTCCGACTCCATCGCACACCCTTTTCGCCACAGTTAAGTAAATGCTTCGGGAAAGTGTACCTTCACCATCAACAGGCGTAACTGTGGTGATCCAAGGAGACGCTGGGCATCCGAACTCCATCAAGTTGAAGAGAACCCGTCAAAGAGTTCACGTGAGATTTCTTTGGCTATTAAAGAGTAGAAGTGATGTACTGGGTCACACGTAATTATTTACTTCTAGAAGTGGTCGCGTTACCAATGTCTTTTCAAGTACCTGTAACATGAAAACGGAACTTTTCTGGACATGAGTTCTAGTTCAAAATGTTATCTACCCGCTCCCCTCTACAAGTCCTAGAAGTTTGTAAGCGGAATTCCCGAACAGTTTGTACTTTAAATATAGAAGCTACGTTACAGACTCTTATGTAGCATGTTATTCTTATAGACTGAGATCTGTAGCTGATCTGGATAAAGTAAACAGTCATGAAAGATCGACCACTCGAAAGCATACTTCTTACATTTAGCAGTTCCAGTTTTGCTGCACACTTGTATCTTTACCCGTCACAACAATGTTACTCCATATCTGGGCACCCACAATAGGCGTAGCATTTTTAATTTACATCTACATCTACATCCATATTCCGCAAGCCAGCTGACGGTGTGTGGCGGAGGGTACATAGAGTACCTCCACCGGTTCTCCCTTCTATTCCAGTCTCGTATTGTTCGTGGAAAGAAAGATTGTCGGTATGCCTGTGAGTGGGCTCTAATCCCTCTGATTTTATCCTCATGGTCTCTTCGCGAGATATACGTAGGAGGGAAGAATATACTGCTTGACATCTCGGTGAAGGTATGTTGTCGAAACTTCAACAAAATCCCGTACCGAGCTACTGAGCGCCTCTCTTGCAAAGTCTTCCACTGGAGTTCATCTATCATCTCTGTAACGATTTTGCAATTACTAAATGAGCATCGGTGAGCAGTATTCAAGCAGTGGGCAAGCAAGTTTGAGTCTACAATTGCCTTTCGAGTTTGCTGTGTCGTTTCAGCTGCTTACAGAGTTTGCATACGTGACTAATGTGATATTAGAGAAACTGCAACACGGAACTCAATTTCATGAATCTCTTTATTCTTTCTCGCTCTGATAGGGTTGAACATGATCTTCAGTGCGCCGGGGGGGGGGGGGGGGGGGGTGAGATAGATGGTCCAGGGTCCAGCAGGCTGAGTTTTCGCCAGTGACGAGTAACCAAAAGACTGGCGAGTACGGAAACGAGGAACCCGATCGTCATGATTAAACTTTACGTTACTTCTTAACAGGAGAAACAGGAGAATGAAGTTATCAGCATTTAACCACCACTACTGAAGACTAAACAGTGTAAGTATCCTGTTTATGTGTTTGTATGTTGGCAGCGCTGTAGACTGCATTAATATCACTGACAACGCGTTGCTCCCTCGCTAAGAGACTCTGTGGTTGGACGAACTCGCAGTTAGAAGTTAATAGTTACCAGTGTTGGAGGTTAGCAGTGTACGCGGGAGCGGACGGTTTGGACGTGCGTCCATCATGGAGATTTAATATTGGTTGGACATGGATTGTAAAATGATGATTGATGTATCTGCAAATGTTTGGAAAATGGAATTATTGATGATTATACAATGTTTGGAACTGGATGTCACATGATTAAGGTAAAATCTGCTAAATACATGGTTTGCTGTGCTACAAAATCTTTCTTTAGCTAGCCATACGCCTACTAGTAGTAAGAGCCTATAGTATTTACAATCTTTTTATTTAGCTAGATGTAGTTACTGGTTGCTGTATTTGCTGTAGTTCGCATCATGAAAATTTTCTGTCAGGTAAGTGAGTTATGAAAAAAATTATGGGTTATTGTTAGGATTGCGTTGCGTTTGTGTATTGTGGGTAATAAGTGAATAGGATAAGTCTGAGTTGCATTCTTCAGGGAAAATTCTGTAGGTCAGTGTTGAAACGATAAAAACAAGTAACGAGACAGTAGGTTTCACTCAGAAGTTTCAGTACGTTCAGTTGCACTCAGCAGTTTAAGAACATCCAGTGGGCATTCAGCAGTTTAAGTATAAACGAAGAAATTTTAACAGAACAAGTGCTGAGAACTAGGATAAGAAGACGCCAGAGTGGGTTCTCGTCCGGATATCAAGTAATATTTATCAATTTCCATGATAACAACTTTCACCTGAGCAAAGAGGCACAGATTACCACAAATACGAACACTTGCTATGAAATCATCACAAAGTAAGGTCAACAGCTCACCACGTGGTCACGTAGTCTAGCCCAAAGGATGAACGTATTTCAAAAAGGTTGTAATTAAAGAATCTTAATTCCAAGTCCATATCACGAAAGAAAGAAAGAATGCTGGTGGCGCTACTGTAGCCCTGAGTGGGAGAATTTTTATCCTGATCAAACTACAACCGACTTCTCACGTCTAACGGATCGGGCTACAGACCCAGCGTGACAAAGAAATCCTTGTTTACACTGTAAACTCTGCAAGAAATCGAAAACTACTGACGCGCTCCAAATGAGGGTTTCCTAACCCACACACGATATTGTAACCAAAGAAGCTGGAGCGCACAAATAACACTCACGCTCACCGATACAGGACCTGGTCATCGTGCTTTTAATGCACACTGCAGACGAACACAGGCGTGGCGTGTGGTTCCACAGGCGGGGAGAGAACCCCGTTACCAGTGCACCACCATCAATTAACCCCGGCTAGAGTGGGGGGCCGTGCATATGTATTAATCACGGTCCTCAGGGAAATAATGGAGGCTGGAAACACTGCAGTGAGGTTGCAGTCCGGCTGAAATGTGCTGCGAGTCTGCGCACACGTAAATGGCAGGAGAGATTTTACGTTCTCCTGCCAATCGAAAATATAACACACAAAAATTTAATCCCGTTGTTTTCCTTAGTGTAAATGTAATAGTGCTGGGGCAGTCACTGCTTATGAATACGTTCAGTACTGCTAAAATTGCAGAATGTCGATTGCTCGTCAATTTCAAACCGCGGCTTAACACACTGGGAGAAGTCTAACACATCTTTGAACATGAAGGGAGTTTCGAAGAAAATTATCTGAGTCTTTACAGGCGGTAACGTGTAGTCCGCAGCAGCAACTTCGTGATGAATGACATTTGGGCACACTGAAGTTTGTTTTGCCGCAAAAAATTTCAGGTACACGATAATGAAATGGTTATAAAAAGTAACTAAACATCCTTATGGAGGCATCCTTTTTCCTTTGTTGAAAACGTTTTATTTCTTCATTACGCGGCATAGCGAAACACAACAACCCGTGTCATGGAAGTAAAAAGAGTGTGTTAAAAGGTGGAAGTAGAGATATCTCTGGTGACTGAGGACGGTTGGGTAAACAATATTACATCAATATTTACTTCACCTGCAGAATAATAACTGTAGCCATAATACGCCGTATGTTTTAAGTTGGTTGGTGCCTCCAAGTACATGTTGCAAGAGCGGGTCAATATAGAACATTTTGCCCTGGACAGCACGCCAGATGCTGAAGTGTGGATGCACGGAGGCAAGACCGTTAGTCTATACTGACAGACCTCGTCCAATTAGTAACGTAGTTGTGACTGTGTAGGATACATCACGTCGTAGCGCTTTTGTGACGTGTTTGTGGGAAGACTATTCGACACCGCGAAAAAGCAATGAATACACTCATGTGTGTGCATATTAAGGTACCACATATGCAGTCAGTTCCACAACAAAGTGCACGCTCTATTATGAACATGTGTTCACACAAAAGTACAAAGAGCGAGTTTGAATTGCGTTTGGCGCACACACACACGCAGACCCACAGAAACCACTCACAACTCACGCCAAATACCACTTAAACTCGAGCGCCTCACCCAGCAAAATACGCTACGAAACAAATGGACACCACACAGCCACGACAACACGTAATAGCATCGAAAACTCCGCCTATATCTTAAGTAATCGGAAATTGTGCATTGCCAAGCGACCATAGGTTAAGAAGTCAGCCTATTTACTTCGCCAACAACACAGAAGAACGCACCACAACTTCAAAACTGTAAGTTACACACAGAAAACGTGATACAGTCTCATTTCCGTTCGTAAATGCGTAACAAACAAAAAAATTAATTACGTTTTGCTGTTTGCTGATGACAAGTGGCATATTGTGTAGCAGAATAGCTACCAAAATAAATGGACAATAACGTCATGTAAGGTTTGTTAACTAATGCTATTTTTCCCCAATTAAGTTATAAATGCTACTTTCAAATAATGTTGTAAACAACACAAACGTTACTGTGTAACCACAATTTTACAGTTAAAAATAAAAATTGAACCCCCTGACGATAGCACAGAAGTGCTGAAACATGTTTGGGTGAAACAAAACCAAATATGTGTCTTGCATAAGGCGGAACTTCTCATCCCATTTTATCAGGGATACTTTGGCAGCAGTGCAGTTGTTCTGCATGAAATCGATCACAGTTACATGACTGCACTCAAAGTGAAAAGAGATTTCCGTCCTTGTAATCAGATGCAGGCTCCATTGAGTTCTGATTCGTTTCAGAAATGAAATTATTGACGATGATTGACAAGCCTCTGCTCCATGTCAACTGCTTTAACTGGAGTGGCCTGAAACACATAAAACCAACGAGTTCTGACTAGGCGATCTTTGAGAACGTGACACGGATCTATAGCCGTGTCGTCGCACCATAGCATCAAAGTGAGCATATGCTGATTCATGCATGTACCACATCCCCGCGCGTTACTCTATGGCTGGGGTGCTCAATCTTTTTGGGATTCAGATCTACTACATGCAATTTAGTCCATTTAGCCACCTACTTAATTAAAAAATTCATAAAGATTTAAGCACAAAACCACAATGTAGCCAAAAACTAATCATTTTAATTAAGCAAAATACATAAAATGTAATTTTCTCGCCACCGAAATTGTAGGCCTGCCATTCAATTTTCAAAATATTGCACATATAAAAAATATTACAATATACAAGCTCATAAACATTGAAAATTTTTGAGAGATACTAGGCCTTGCATATCATTAGCAAATTTACTATACTCTGGTGAACAATTTGTCAGAGCCAACTTTACATAATCTGAAAGACGAGTATCATCCAGTTTATTTGTGCACTTACATTTCACTATCGTCATCTTTGAAAACAACGCATCAAAGAGATAAGTTGATCCAACAAACGATAAAACATACTATACCACTTTTGCAGTTAGGGTCGATTTGTAGTACTCAGTAATTTTCAAACGATATTCTCATTGTATTCTGACTAAGGGAAGATAGTTTTCAAATCGAATTACTTCCACGTGAAGTTCAGTCACACAACAAGAGAAAACAGTATTCGTTTACACGAAATATCTGCAAATTTATCTTTCGGAATGTTTGAACTATGAAAGATAGAACAGGTCCCTTTGCTCTGAAATACGAAAATCCGTTTTTAAACCCTGTCTTCAGTGCTGCTAACTTGGCCTTATGCTTCATTGCAGCTTCTTCATCCAATGATGTTTGTTAATGCGATAGTTCAGTTAAATACTTTGTGTTGTCGAAACTGCGATTGTTGTTTGTATAGAAATGTCAAATAACAGTCTCATCGCTCATTTTCGAAACAATCACGATGAAAATAACGCAACAGTACGCACACCATCGACGGCACAGCTCAGCGACAGTGCAGTAAACACCAGCGAATACTATGCCGTATAGTAGTTGGCAGCGAACGCCTCCGGATCACTAGGGCGCCAGATCTCCCGACTGCTGTCGTGTGCTACCGATCAGAACTACGGAGTCCACGCACCAAGCTATAGCTCTCTCTTGGCAACGCGTTTGTGAAAAATGAGTGCAGCTAAACGTAGGAAAACATACTACTCATATGGTGAGTGGGGAGAAGTGTGTTTTGTTACACTGCATATAGATATGTGTATGTATTTGATATGTAACTGTGCTGTAGCCATACCTAGAAAGGGAAGTAATGAACGCCATTTATGAACCGTTCAAAAAGACTTCGAATCACAAGAAGCTGTTGGTAGTGAGCTGAGGAGGAAGAGAGCTTTGTGGATATGTTTTAAAAAAGCCACATGTTATGACAATTGTCACAAAAACTGTGAATTTAGCTGCCTTACAGTCACTATAGAAAAGAAAGTTTAAAGTGTCAGAAGAATTGGACAGCCAACGATCAGACGTGCTATTGCATACCGAAGTTCGATGATTCAGCAGAGGTATAGTTCTAAACAGATTTAGATAACTTCTGTCAGTGATAAAATCTCTTGTCTCTGAAAGAGAGGAAATTACAGCTGTACAATCTGAGCTGGTTGTTGGGGATGGCATTTGTAACTGATACGAAGGTGAAACTGAATGAGTTGAACAAAGAAATTTACTGAAAATACCAAACTATCATAACTCTCATATCTTCTATAAAGTGTTTCGCGCAGAAACTCGATCTTTGGATAAAACAGTTAAGGAATTAAGTGCAAAACATTTTGCTCAAATTCAGTCAGAACTATCTCAGTCGTGTATATTGTTGATTCATGGTAGCTCCAAAACAGAGGCTTCTGTTGCATATAGGACTGCTGTCCCCCCTTGCCTCTCCACCCCCGCCCACCTACTCCCTATCGCTCACCGCACCTCACCACGCAACAAACCCTAAGCCATTCCCTGCTCACCGCAGCCCCCACTACCTTCATGGCAGCTCGAAAACTGATTCTTGGGATTCATATAAGGTTGTTGTTCCCGTGGCTCCCTCCCCCCCTCCCCACCATATCGCTCACCGCACCTCACCCTGCAGCAAACCCTAAGCCATTCCCTGCTCACCGCAACCCCCACTGACTACTCGCCTAGTAACAGTTCGCGAGTTGTAACCCCACCTGCAGGAGAAAAGACTTGGTTGGCGCAACTGTTAAAGGCGGTGAAATCCAGATGGATACACGGAGGCGAAAGAAGTGGAGACAGCGCTGTCAGATTTACCACGTACAAATGCCGTGGAAAACATTCGCTGACAACAAATTGGTATTCTTCAAAATCAGCTCATGTAAACAGATTAGGGAGAATGGTTTCCTAAGATCGACTCATAAAGCCACAGCGATCGACCGGTCGCTGACGATCGGTGGGTTGAGCACACTTGCTGTGAGGGAAAATCCTCAAGCAATTCTACAAGATGATGTCATTAAAACGGAAGGTAATTCCGACCACTGAGTTTGTTTGGTAACATGTACGACGCTGTAAAACGATTGCATAGAACCCCTAACCACACATTCAACGAGAAATGTCGCTGATGTGGAGACGCACGCACAGCACATGGTTTGGAGCCTAGATTACTCCAAACGTGAGAATTTTGGTAAACAAGCCATCACAAGTGGACTCTGCTTCATCTGTAAATAAAAGCTATTGTCAAACATGGGGCTGCCTACATCTTGTAATATGCACTGACAGAACGTTTGTCTTGGATCAAAGTCCGCCTCCAAGACGTACTTAACTCTTTGGAGGCGCTTCAGTTACATTACAGTGGGCTGCGTTATCGTCCAAACACTACTGTGGTGCATTCGAGGAATTTGTGTGGCAAGTCTCCTTGTCGAGACTGCTGGAGTGTGTTCGGTTGTTTCCAGCAGCACATCTTCAATCTCAGGTGTAATTCACGTAAACGTATCAGCAACTGCAGCATGTGCAAAGCTGCCATCTTCTCAGAGGCATAGACGCAAACTTGTAAATATTCGATTGGCGGGGTACCTTCGGGCAGGATGTGCTTCTTCGGACAAACCTGCATTCCAGTTAGCCCTAATACATACGAAATTCATATCCACATACTCCTCGACGGTGTAATGTTCCATGTTACCAGCTATACCCATGCAACACAACTGGCGGTCAGCAGGTCCAAGTCACAATTTGGGTTTCTTAAAGGTTTTGTATACAGAAGGCCATTCACTAGTACACTGATAATGTATTTAATTTAACAAAAAACAAAATTAGATGCTACTGACCATTGCTGGGAGCTGTCAAAAACCTTTTACAGTGAGAATCACGCCATTATTTTAAGAAAATTAGAATATTATGCTGTCACTAGCAGTGTGGGGAAACAACATAAACCATACCTAACTAACAGGAAACACAGGGTGCCATTACAAAATATCTGTAGCTTAAACACTCAGTCTTGATCTTACTGGAAATTAGTTACATGTGGTGTTCCTCAAGGTTCCAGCTTGGGCCCCTTGCTTTTTCTTGTGTACATTAATGGCCTCTCGTCTGTTACATTGCCAGATGCCAAGTTATTTTTGTTTGCAGATTATACAAACATTGTAGTAAATAGCAATACAAGCACATGTTTGGGTACGGCTGACATTAATAAATGGTTTAAAGCTAATTCGCTGCTATTAAACTTCGTAAAGTGCCGCTAGAACTTCCAGCATGTGTATAACACACGAAGACATGCAGGTCGAAGAGGCTGAACTGTTAAATTTCTAGGATTACAACTCGAAAATAAATTCGTTTGGGACAGGCATACCACGGAATTGCTGAAGTGCCTAAACAAGTCTGTATTTGCAAGGTGATTGAGTTCAGATATAGGAAATATAAATATAAAAGAACTTGCATTCTGTTATGTCATAATGGATCATTTTCCGGGGTAACTTGTCAAAGGGCAGAAGATTTTATTGTGCAAAAGCGGGTAATGAGACTCACTTGCGGTGTAAATTGAAGAACGTCATGAAGGAACCTGTTCAAGGAATGTGTGTTGTAACTACTACTTCTCAATATATCTATTCCTTAGTGAAATTTGTTGCAAAAAATATATCTCTGTTTCCAGCCAATAGCTCAATACACAGTATCAATATATAAGATAAATCTATGTAAAGGCCTAAAATCACTTACCATGGTCCAAAAAGGGGTTCAATATTCAGGAACACGCATTTTCAGTAAACTGCCAGCAACTATTAAAAACTTGGTTTTAAATAAAGCATAGTTTAAACAGAGTCGGAAAGACTTTTTTATATGCAACTCCATCTACTCTATAGACAATATCTTAACAGGGATTGTTAGACCAGTTAAGTAAAAATGCATGTTATATATCAGTTTTCAAAGCACTTCATCAAAACAGTCAAGATTGGGTATTCTGTGTCTGATAAATTTATTAAAAGTACGTAACTATATCTCATTCTGATAGTGTATTAACTCTATTCAGTATTATCAGTTCCAGTTTAGTGTAATGAAATCACAAACTTTGACAATATTTTGACAGGGAAGCGAGTACTATATTCATATGTTGTATGTTTTTTGTGTTATATTTTCGGAGATGTTCAACATTCACGAGAATCATCTTATTTTTGGGTCTGTGTAACGAAAACCGAATCGAATGGAGTCGAATCTAATCTAATTAAAGAAAAGACCCGAGTGACACTCTGACTGTGCACTGTCCTGTACAGCTCCACGCGTCAAAAATGTAAACAAAGACGTCACTACGGACCGGCATGTGGCGTGTAAACAAAAAAACGTCTTTAGTGACTAATGACCGGTAAGTCGAAACTATACTCCAAGCACTTCATTTTCGGACCTAGTATGTTTACTGAGACTTTTTTGTTTCTAATATCATCTTCTTTCAACTGCATACTTTCCTCCATTAATTAGGATACACACTATATATGTCAGTGCAATAAGATCTCAGGAAATATGTGTCATTTGCGGGGAGGTACTTGGGTACCACCACGGGGGTGGTTACGACCACACCCCGCCTATCTAACCCATGTTAATTTAGGCAAGTATTTGACCCAGTTCTGAAAAAACTATTTGATGCAGGACCTTAATATTTTTACTGTATGTTACATGATGCTAATAGAGTTAACTATACTAAAATTTACTTTATCCATTATATAATTTTTAGGAAATAGTTTTTTAAATTTATTAACAAAATAAATTAATTTTTTCTGCAGAAATAATTTTTTGTGAAGTTCCTAATGGGGAAATATTAATGAATGTAGTGCCAGAAGTGGATTTTTAATGTTATGCAGAGTCTCTGGAAATTTCATTCATTTATCTGTGATAGTCTCTGATTTAATGGGGCATGTGTACTTGAAATTTGTTACTTGCTGTTAATTAAAGCCGGCCAGAGTGGCTGTGCGGTTCTAGGCGCTACAGTCTGGAGCCGAGCGACCGCTACGGTCGCAGGTTCGAATCGTGCTTCGGGCATGGATGTTTGTGATGTCCTTAGGTTAGTTAGGTTTACTTAGCTCTGAGTTCTAGGCGACTGATGACCTCAGAAGTTAAGTCGCATAGTGCTCAGAGCCATTTTTTTGTTAATTAAAACTGTCCTGCTGCATATGATGGCCCTCCTTTGGCCTCTAGCTGGTCTTCCAGATTCTTTTTCACCTTCCTGGATGTCTGTCTTGCTTTCTTGGCCATATTAGATGCAGACCAGTCTGCATCGACTATCCTCATTTTATCACAATGTTGCAGCCCAGTGATCATATTTTCACCAGGATTAATTCCCAGCTTTTTCAGTACCCAACATTTTCCAATATTACCACAACTTAATGTAATAACAGCATCATGAAGTCCTAGTTTCATTGTATGCATGCGTACAAATACAGTTTTGGGAAGGCGGTTCTAAATTATGCAGTTGAAACATTCATTTGGGTACTGTGTCTGCCCCTGAAGACATTTCCTTAGAAGGTCAGGATGAGCCAGGTCTCTGAAAATAGGTTTAATTGCTGTAATAACAGCAGCAGGAAGAGAATGCTGGTGAGAATAAGATTCTCCAGTTGTCTGAGCCCCCACGAATTTTCTCCTGATGAACACAATCCATGACATGGCTTATCATCAGAATATGGCCCAAACATCTCTCTTCATTGCCTCCACGTTGCCTTTATTTCTCCTAATTGCCTGCCCATAATATACCTGCAAGTTTTCTATTTCAGTTTTAGTTAACCGACCCTGTCTGGTCAACAATTTTCCATCTTCTAATTTTTTCCTCTGATATCAACAGTTAGTTTTCTCACCCTTGTTCCCAAACGTTTTTGAATATGTCTTAGAGTTGACTTTGGGTGGGTTGACAGTGGGTGACAGAAAAGTGGGCGTGGCACATAAACACACGTGCTAGGAAACTGGTCTTTAAATGCACGAAAAAAAAAAAAAATCAGAAAAATCTTTTCCAGAGTACTTAAATAAAACCTTCATCTATCGAAATTGATGAAAACCGAAAATCGATTTTTTTCGACCAGAATCACGGTGTGGTCCCCTTAAAAGCAGGAAATCTTAGGTCACGACCTGCTGCTGGCTCCATTTCCATCTGGCGTTTAGGATGTAAGCCCAGAATTCGTTTACGCACCTGCACGCTGAGTGATGTGGAACTGTGTGGTAGTACGCCCTCCGCAGCCCTCATCAAATGGCGACCTCTGGCGGTACGCGAGAGTGGTGCCGGGGTCCCCGCAGCTTTTCGCCTCAAAGCAACGCGACGCGCGTGACGCAAATGGCCGCGCGGCCGGGCCGGCGACGTCAGCGGCGGGCGTGCGCGCGTGACGCAGCGTGCGGCTGCATGTTTAACACTTTGCACCGCAGTGCGGCGCTGCGCGGTCAGCCGCAGACCGCCCCGTACACACACCGCCCATTTACTCGCCGTTTATCTGCCGCAGCGAGAGGGAGAGGGAGAGAGAGAGAGAGAAAGAGAGAGAAATGACGGAGGGGGACACGCCGACACACGAGCGACGGTACGAAACAACGCATCCTCTTGTAGTACCCAACAGTTTGTACCGACGCATCCTATGCCGCTGTACCGTTATGGAGCTCTGCCGCCTTTAGGATACGGTATGAAATACGCTATGCGGTGAGTTGACAAAAATCCTGGGGTACCTCCTAATATCGTGTCGGAGCTATTTTTGACCGGCCTACTGCAGCAACACGGCGTGGCATATGCTCAGCAAGTCGTTGGAAGTACCTTGCAGAATAACCCAGCCGTGCTGCGTCTACAGACGTTCGTAGTTGAGAATTTGTTGCTGGTGCAGGATTTCGTGCGCCAACTGATGTATCGTTTATGATCCATAAATGGCCGATAACATTCTTGTCGGAAGATGAGTCTAACCAAATCATTCACTCGAACTGTCCAGAATGTTCTTCTAACCAATCGCAAACAGTTGTGGCCTACTGACATTACATCGATGCATCGGAACATGAAGTCCATGAATAGCTACATATGAACAGGGGTAAAATATGGAGAGCGAAAGGCTATTTACAATTTGTACAAAAACCAGATGGTAGTCGTAAAAGTCGAGGGGCGTGAACGGGAAGAAGTGGTAGGGAAGGGAGTGAGACAAGTTTTTGCCTCTCCCCGATGTTATTCAATCTCTATATTGAGCAAGCAGTAAAGGAAACAAAAGAAAAATTTGGAGTAGGAATTAAAATCCATGGAGAAGAAATAAAAACTTTGAGGTCCGCCGATGACATTGTAATTCTGTCAGAGACAGCAAAGGACCTGATAGGGCAGGTGAACGGAATGGTCAGTGTCTTGAAAGAAGGATATTAGATGAACATCAACAAAAGCGAAACGAGGATAATTAAACTGGATGACGCTGAGAGAATTAGACAGGAAATGAGATGCTTAAAGTAGTAAATGAGTTTTGCTATTTGGGGAGCGAAATAACTGAGGATGGTCGAAGTAGAGAGGATGTAAAATATAGACTGGCAATGGCAAGGAAAGCGTTTCTCAAGAAGAGAAATTTGTTAACATCGAGTATAGATTTAAGTGTCAGGAAGTCGTTTCTGAAAGTATTTGTATGGAGTGTAGCCATGTATGGAAGTGAAACATGGAAGATAAATAGTTTGGACAAGAAGAGAATAGAAGCTTTCGAGATGTGGTGCTACAGAAGAATGCTGAAGATTAGATGGGTAGATAACATAACTAATGAGGAGGTATTGAATAGAATTGGGGAGAAGTTTGTGGCACAACTTGACTAGAAGAAGGGATCGGTTTGTAGGACATGTGTTGAGGCATCAAGGGATCACCAATTTAGTATTGGAGGGCAGCGTGGAGGGTAAAAATCGTAGAGGGAGACCAAGAGCTGAATACACTAAACAGATACAGAAGGATGTAGGTTGCAGTAGGTAGTGGGAGATGAAGAGGCTTGCACAGGATAGAGTAGCATGGAGAGCTGCATCAAACCAGTCTCAGGACTGAAGACCACAATAACAACAGTCTCAGAGTAGCCGTACATAACTATCTCCAGTCAACGATCGGTTCAGTTTGACCAGAGGGCCCAGACCATCCCATGTAAACACAGGCCACACAGTTATGGAGTAACTAGCAGACTGCACATCGCCTTGTTGAAAAGTTGGTTCCATAGTCTCGCCGCACTCGATCGCTAACATCAGCTCTCAGCGGCTGAAATCGGGTCTCATCTGACAAGACTGTGGTTCTCCTGTCGCCTGGGGTTAAGCCTGTATGGTGTAGTCACGAGACAAGGACAGATGCTGCAGCCGTAGCCCATTAACCCAAAATTTCGCCGCAGTGTCGTAACGAATAAACACCACACACTGAGTTCTGCGGACAGTGTTGCTACATGCACTGACAATTCTACGCAACGCCGCTACTCTAGATAGTTCAGCGAGGGCCGTCGGTCACTGCGTCGTCTTTAGTGACAGGCAATGCCTGAAATTAGGGGTCGTGAGGACGGTCTTCACACTGAGGATCACAGAATAGTGATTTACCTGACGACTTCCGAAAAGGAATGTCCTACGCGGCACGCTCCATCTACCATTCCGCATTTAAACGCTGGTAATTCCCACCATGCGACCATAATCATGTCGGAAACCTTCTCACATGAATGTCATGAGTACAAATGAAAGATCTGCCAACGTACCTATCGCTCTCCCCTGGCCGTTAAAATTGCTACACCACGAAGATGACGTGCTACAGACGTGAAATTAACCCAATAGGAAGGGCATTCTCTGATATGCAAATGATTAGCTTTTCAGAGCATTCACACAAGGTTGGCGCCGGTGGCGACACCTACAACGTGCTGACATGAGGAAGGTTTGCAACCGATTTGTCATACACAAACAGCAGTTGGCCGGCGTTGCCTGGTGAAACGTTGTTGTGATGCCTCGTGTAAGGAGGAGAAATGCCTACTATCACGTTTCCCACTTTGATAAAGGTCGGATTGTAGCCTATCGCGATTGCGATTTATCGTATCGCGACATTACTCCTCGCGTTGGTCGAGATCCAATGACTGTTAGTAGAATATGGAATCGGTGGGTTCAGGAGGGTAATAAGGAACGCCGTGCTGGATCCCAACGGCCTCGTATCACTAGCAGTCGAGATGACAGGCATCTTATCCGCATGGCTTTAACGGATCGTGCAGCCACGTCCCGATCCCTGGGTCGACAGATGGGGACGTTTGCGAGACAACAACCACCTGCACGGACATTTAGACGACGTTTGCAGCAGCATGGACTATCAGCTCTGACACAGTGGCTGCGGTTACCCTTGACGCTGCATCACAGACAGGAGCGGCTGCGATGGTGTACTCAACGCCCAACCTGGGTGCACGAATTGCAAAACGTCATTTTTCCGGATGAATCCAGGTTCTGTTTACGGCATCATGATGGTCGCATCCGTGTTTGGCGACATCGCGTTGAACGCACTTTCGAAGCGTGTTTTCGTCATCGCCATACTGGCGTATCACCCGGCGCGATGGTATGGGGTGCCATTGGTTACACGTCTCGGTCACCTTTTGTTCGCATTGACGGCACTTTGAACAGTGGACGTTACATTTCAGATGTGTTACGACCAGTAGCTCTACCCTTCATTAGATCCCTGCGAAACCCTACATTTCAGCAGGATAATGCACGACCGCATGTTGCAAATCCTGTATGGGCCTTTCTCGATACAGAAGGCCAGCACATTCTCCACATCTCTCACCAGTTGAAAACCTCTGGTCAATGGTGGCCGAGCAACTGGCTCGTCACAGTACGCCAGTCACTACTCTTGATGAACTGTGGTATCGTGTTGAAGCTGCATGGGCAGCTGTACCTGTACACGCCGTCCAAGCTATTTTTGACTCAATGCCCAGGCGTATCAAGGCTGTTAATACGGCCAGAGGTGGTTGTTCTGGGTGGTGATTTCTCAGGATCTAAGCACCCAAATTGCGTGAAAATGTAATCACACGTCAGTTGTGATATAATATATTTGTCCAATGAATACCCGCTTATCATCTGTATTTCTTCTTGGTGTAGCAGTTTTGATGGCCAGTAGTGTACATGCCCTCCTGCAGTAGCCAACAGTTTGTACCGACGCATCATATGGCGCTGTGCCGTTGAATCAGCTAGATTGTGATAGTTCCGCAACCTGTAAAGATAATTGGAATAGAGATCAACATAAACATCAATTCCGCTCTTTTTATTGCTCATGAAAACAACACATTGCATGTTGTACCGCCATACAGTGAGACCTTCAGAGGTGGGGGTCCAGATTGCTGTACACACCGGTATTTCTAACACCCAGTAGCACATCCTCTTGCATTGATGCATGCCTGTATTCGTCGTAGCATACTATCCACAAGTTCATCAAGGCACTGTTGATAAAGATTTTCCCACTTCTGAATGGCGAATCGGTGTAGAACCCTCACACTGGTTGGTTGGTCACTTCGTCCATAAACACTTGTTTTCAGTTTAACCCAAGCATGTTCGATAGCGTTCATGTCTGGAGAACATGCTGGCCACTCTACTCGAGCGATGTCGTTGTCCTGAAGGAAGTCATTTATAAGAGGTGCATGATGAGGCCGCGAATTGTCGTTCATGAAGACGAATGCCTCGCCAATATGCTGCCGATACGTTTGCACTATCGGTCGGAGGATGATATTCACGTATCGTACAGCCGTTACGGCGTCTTACATGACCTGCAGTCGGCCTCACAGAATGCCACCCCAAAACTGCAGGGAACCTCCACCCTGCTGGACTCGCTGGACAGAGTGTCTAAGGCGTACAGCCTGACAGTGTTGCCTCCAAACATGTCTCCGACGATTGTCTGGTCGAAGGTATATGCCACAATCATCGCTGAAGGGAACGTACTGCCAGTCCTGAGCGGTCCATTCGGCATATTGTTGGGCCCATATGTATTGCGCTGCATGGTGTCGTGGTTGCAAAGATGGACCTCGCCATGGACGTCGGGAGTGAAGTTGCGCATCATGCAGCCTATTGCACACAGTTTGAGTCGTAACACGATGTCCTGTGGCTGCACGAAAAGCATTATTCAACATGGTGGCGTTGCTTTCAGGGTTCCTCCGAGCCTTAATCCGTAGGTAGCGGTCATGCACTGTAGTAGTAGCCGTTGGGAGGCCTGAGCGAGGCATGTCATCGACAATTCCTGTCTCTCTGTATCTCCGTAGTGTCCGCACAACATCGCTTTGGTTCACTCTGAGACTCCAGGACAGTTCACTTGTTCAGAGCGCTTCCTGGCACAAACTAAAAACGCGGACGCGATATACCCGCGCTATTGACCGTCTAGACAGACAATACGAGCTGTGGACGTCCTTTCTGATTGGAATAACTGGAACTGATCGGCTGTCGTACCCCCTCGGTCTAATTGGCGTTGCTCATGCACGGTTGATTACATCTTTTGCCGGGTTTAGTGACATCTCTGAACAACCAAAGGGACTGTGTCTTTGATACAATACCTACAATCAACGTCTATTTTCTTGAGTTCTGGAAACCAGGGTGATACAAAACCGTTTTTGATGTACTGAAGCGCCAAAGAAACTGTTATAGGAATGCGTATTAAAATACTGATATATGCAAGGCAGAATACGGTGCTACGGTCGGCAACGCCTATGTAAGACAACAAGTGCCGGGCGCAGCTGTTAGATCGGTTACTGCTGCTACAATGGCAGGCCATCAAGATTCAAGTGTGTTTGAAAGTGGTGTTATAGTTAACGCACGAGCTATGGGGCACAGCATCTCCAAGGTACCCAAGAAGTAGGGATATACCCGTATGACCATTTCACGACTGTACTATGAAGATCAGGAATCCGGTAAAACATCATCTCTCCGACATTGCTGCGCCTGGAAAAAGATCCTGCAAGAATGGGTCCAACGACGACTGAAGAGAGCTGTTATACGTAACAGAAGTGCAACCCTTCCGCAAATTGCTGCAGATTTCAACGCTGGGCAATCAACAAGTGTCAGTGTGCGAACCATTGAATGAAGGTTATCGATATAGGCGAATACCCTTTCGTGCACCCTTGATGACTGTATAATACAAAGCTTTACACCTCGCTAGGGCCTGTCAACACTGGCATTGGACCGTTGATGACCGGTAACATGTTACCTCGTCGGACGAGTCTTGTTTCAAATTGTATCGAGCAGATGGTCGTGTACGGGTATGGAGACAACGTCACAGATCCATGGACCCTGGATTGTTAGCAGGGGACTTTTCAAGCCGACGGTGTGGGGCGTTTGCTGTTGGAATGATATGGAATCCCTGGTACGTCTAGATACGACTCCGACAGGTGACACGTATGTAAGCATCCCGTCCACCTGCATCTATTCATGTCCATTGTGCATTCCGACAGACTTGGGTAATTCCAGCAGGAGAATGCGACACCCACAGGTCCAGAATTCCTACAGATGACTGCAGGAATTCTGAGTTTAAACCCTTCCGCCGGTCACCAAACGTCCCGTACATGAACATTATTGAGCAAATCTGGGGTGCCTTGCTACGTGCAATGCTCCACCCCCTCGTACTCTTAGGGATTTATGGAGAACCCTGCCGGATTCATGGTGTCAGTTACCTCCAGCACTACTTCAGACATTAGTCGAGCCCATGTCACATCGTGTTGCGGCACTTCAAGTTACGAAGATATGCAGATTTTTTATATGTTATTCTACAAGTAAAACTAAAGAAAGAAGTTCATACAGACATAGGTCCACAAATGCGTAGTTACGGAGTTACGGCTAATAAAAGATTTTGCCCGAAATTTAGCAACTCCGCTAATATGAAGCCATTGCAAAACCGTTCGAGGATAAAGTAAAGCACGATTTTATTGATCTGGTGAATCTGATAAAAAGGGTCCCATACATATATCTGCAGTAGTTTTCCAGAACATACATGTATCTGCAGTAGTTTAGGGAAAAATATTTATCTAATCACTGTGAGATTTAACAATTTAATCATTAATATATTGGAGCGTATGCTGACAAAGTTTGGAAAAGCTACTATAATTTTTAATTTCTACTCTAGATTATGGTGCAATATTTGTATGCTACGCCCAGGCGCGCATGATGACGTGGTGGTAGGAGCAGTGAACTGGGGTAAGGCCCGGCACACTCGCTCGCCTCTGTATCTCTCAAATGATACCGAGCTTGTTTTGGCAGACACGGTGGACAACATGACCTTTGACCGCTAACGTCAGGTACTGACAGGAGACGGCAACTGGCTTAACCTCCCAGACTTACTAAGTTACCTGGGGGACCACATTGTTACGTGGCAGCTTATCTCCAAGCTATCACTCAACATCCAGAAGGAGATTTTCACTCTGCAGCGGAGTGTGCGCAGATACGAAACTTCCTGGCAGATTAAAAGTGTGTGCCGGACGGAGACTCGAAATGGGGACCTTTGCCTTTCGCGGGCAAGTGCTCTACCATCTGAGCTACCTAAGCACGAGTCACGCCCCGTTCTCACAGCTTTACTTCTGCCAGTACCTCATCTCCAACCTTCCAAACTTTACAGAAGCTGTCCTGTTAGCCTTACAGTACTAGCACTCCTCAAAGAAAGGATATTGCGGAGACATGGCTTAGCCACAGCCTGCAGGATGTTTCCAGAATGCCAGGAAGTTTCATATTAGCGCACACTATGCTGCAGAGTGAAAAACGCATTCTGGAAACATCCCCCACGCTGTGGCTAAGCCATGTCTCCACAGTATTCTTTCTTTCAGGAGTGCTAGTTCTGCAAGGTTCGCAGGAGAGCTTCTGTAAAGTTTGGAAGGTAGGAGACGAGGTACTGGCAGAAGTAAAGCTGTGAGGACGGGGCGTGTTTGGGTAGCTCAGTTGGTAGAGCACTTTCCCGCGAAAGGTCAAGCTTGCTTGTTCGAATCTGGGTGCGGCACACAGTTTTAATCTGCCAGGAAGTTTCATATCACTCAACATGATTTGTAACGTTATATGCACATACCTATGATCACTGTGGTCGATCCTGTAATGGTACATCAAAACTGCAGATAAAATGCAATTCTATAAGTACTGCCCTGCTAATTACTATTTCATACCTCTCATCCCTTTTACTATGGAGATGGCCTGTGATTTTCTGCAGCCGTGGAGAGCTCTTGCGAGATGGCTCAGGCAATGCATAAGTTCACTTGAAAGGACCATTAGATGTAGTTAACGTATTCAGAACTGAGAGATGTCATTCTGGTCAGGTAGAAAGCGTAGAATTCGCTTGATCCCATCTCTGCACACCGGGAGAGACAGTAGTTGGAATATCTGTCATAACACTCCGTTGTCAAAGACGTCTAAAGAAATCCTGTTTGAAAGATAATACATGACGGCAGGTGCAGATAAGGGAGGAGCCACTAAAGAATGTTAGTATAAAATCCTGGCAATGGGTACTCTCATTGGTTCACTGATTGTTTCTGCACTATGCATGCTCTCCCACGTGAGCCTTTAGGTAAGCCATTTGACAGGCAACAGCTTGTCATGTACAACGAGAGATTTTCTGCATTCTTCCACACGCCAGCCCAATACTGGTTGACAATAACAAAATCTTCGAGAGTAGGAGTATGTATAACTTATTAAAAATGTATTCGTTTTCACTCCCTAGATCTGCTGTAACAGACTGGTCAGATGCCTACGCTGGCAGAAACAGTCATGTTTCAGAGGGTTACAGACACCTGCTGATAGGCGATCGCTAGGTAGAGACTTGCTGCCATGTGACCATTTTGACGAGACTTGCAGTCATACAGAATGATGTTTCCATATATGTAGAGTGTTCAGGGGAGCTGCAGTTGTTAATGCTAAAGTCTTCCACATCCTTGCTGTATAACAGGGGTGAGGATATACTGGCGACCCAGTCAACAAACTGAGCAGGATGCGAGGGTAGTTAAAATTAATCAAGGGTTAACTCTGCAGTTTTAGTGTTTTGCAGCCAGCTACTTGCTTGCATCATGCAGTTTGGCTATTGTACTTGTGTGAATACTTCTTTTCTGGGTTCTTACTTTAAATCACTACCCTTTCTTACAGCCATTGGCCACACCTGTTATTGATTCTCACGATTTTGCTTTTATTACATTTACTCTCCTGTACCAAATTTGTATTTAATAATAATTATAACCCATTCTCCATTTATTACATTTCAACATACATATCTCAGTGGGTAATGGTTTATGGTGTAGTGTTTCTACTCAGTTTTTAATGAAATCAGCAAGAGGTGATTGGAAAAGCACCTCAAAATGTCGCTCTAGTAACCGTGGACTGGTAAGTGGAGTGTGGCGACATATGGGTCAGAATAAAATATAATCGTAGGCTAAAGGATTGCGAGACAGGCCAGGCACACTCGGTAGAAGGCAGTGCCGTGCAGTGGTCTGGGTGGAGGTAACTTGTTTGACAAATGTATCTCAAGATCCTTATAAAAAGTTGCTGATTTTGAGACAGATGCATTTGGAATCCAACAGCACCAACACAATACCAGCTCTATACTAGACAAGAAGACTGCCAGCTGCAGCCATGAGTTCGGATCTGGCCAGTGCTGTCTGCACTGCACCTCCTCGTGGAACCTGGTGCCCCAGAGCCTGCTGTCCTCTACTGCCTGTGTCAGACTCCTGCCAGTGGGCAGCCGGTTGTGCCCCACGCACAGCAGTCCTCGTTTGCCTTGATGGTGAATGTGAGGAGAGCCTGCGACAAATAGGTTGGCGGTTCTGTGGCAGAACTCCATCATTGCAGAAGGAGCACAGCACACTGACGTCAAGGCCTTAGCCCTGTGACGGCCTCTGGGCTGCTGCTAGACTGACATCAGCAACGGATGGTGCCTATGTGTGCATGTCCTCGACCAGGAGGAAGCAGTTGTATATGGGCCGATGCCGGCCAGGGTCGCCGGAGTGAGGTGTGTTTGCCTCGCAGTTCTGACGAGGTACAAATTACCTGAAGTTGTATAAAACATTTGTTTTGGTGTGTCTGTAGAGTCACTGTCTCGTCAGCTTCACATACTCACCTCATGAATTCCTCAGTGGTGTCTGCAAAGGATCTTTGAGCTCGTCACTGCTGCCAGCAAAAAACATCTGCAAGTACCATCCGTTGATGAAGAACATTAATCGACGACTACAGGGGCGCAGATTGGTCGAGAAATGGTAGGGAGAGTGCCGACAGAGCATGGTGAATGGCTGATCGCAAATGAGCCCCGGGATGTGAGGAATATGTGGATTATGTAAATTATGGAAAGGAGGGCAAAAGGGGAAGCACAGATGAGGGAAAAGGAAGAAGCTGAAAGGGAACGGAAAAGGCCTGAGAACAGTTTACCTGCTCGTGCAGGACGTCCAACTACCGGTAATGTTGTTGAACCTGTCGTTTCTGTGAGGTGTAGGGAAGAACGTCATGCAGCGGAGGACGATCTTTGGAGTGGGAAGATTAAAGTAATTCTAAATGGTGACGTACTACAAGTTCCTGAGAATTCATGCGATTCACAGAGTAATAACGTACTTGAAGGTATAGAGGGTTGTGTAGGAGCACCAGCTCCAATGTCAAGTGGAACCGTGAAGTCTGAGATAGCAGGGATGGGTGTGTGCTGTACCGAAGCGATTAAGTGTGTGGTTGCCAACATGGGTGATTTAAGAGCAGTAGTATATGCTCCATAGCCAAAGGCTTTGCCGCAGTGGTAGCACCACTTCCCGTCAGACCACCGAGGTTAAGTGCTGTCAGGTTGGGCTATCACTTAGATGGGTGACCGTCCGGTCTACCGAGAGCGCTGTTGGCAAGCGGGGTGCACTCAGCCCTTGTGAGGCAAACTGAGGAGCTACTCGACTGAGAAGTAGCGGCTCCGGTCTCGTAAACTGATAACGGTCAGGAGAGCGGTGTGCTGACCACATTCCCCTCCCTATCCGCATCCAATGACGCCCCTGGTCTGTGAGGAAGACACGGCGGTCAGTCGGTCCCGTTGGGCCTTCCAAGGCCCGTTCGGACGGAGTTTAGCATTAGTTTTAGTGTGTGCTCCATCAGGTGGTGATGGGTGTTGTGTTGACGACAGAGAGCTTGAGCCGTCTGCATAGGGAAGTGCATGTGCCGATGGTTCTTGGATCGTGGAATAGCCGGCGACTTCGTTGTTTTAGATACTACAAGGAGTGCACAAGGACTCGTTGATAGATTTTGTGCAGATGTAGTGGCAGAAATGGTACAAGCACATATATTTGTTCATATGCATGGTGAACTGAGGAAAAGGAAGAGGGAAAGAGTTCTGAGAGTAGATGATCAAGTCGACAGGGCAGTATCTGTTAAAGAGTGTATGCCAGAGGTGCAGACCGCAACGCTCGCACAAATACTGAGAAGGTTGCAGCCTTGTGGGGCAAGCAGGTGACGTGCACAGCGAGCTGTTTGCAGGATAGTCGCAGTATGACGTATACTACGAGTATGGAATTGTTGTAGGGCACAACTCGACCATGAAAGTAAACGTCCTGACTGAACACCATGCCGAAGTTAAGCCTCGGCGACAGAAGGCTGTTGCCAGTAAAGAGCTGTCACGAGGGGTGTCTGCTGTAGAAGGATCACTCATACCATGGACAAATACATTAATTGGTTAGTTGCATAGTGTATTGCCAACAGGTACATGGAAGGTTGGTCTGGATGAATAGGAGTTCCAGAATACCAAGAAATGGGAGGGGATTTAACTTTATGATGTCACGGTTCGAGCGGCTTCCTCCGTCTAAGGTTCGAGTCCTCCCTCTGGCATGGGTGTGTGTCTTGTCCTTAGCGTAAGTTAAGTTAGATTAAGTAGTGCGTCAGCTTAGGGACCGATGACCTCAGCAGTTTGGTCCCATAAGACCTTACGACAAATTTAGAACTTTTTTGAACGCTGGAGTTAGAGGAATAAGTAAACTACTCGTCAAAGTGTTGTGAATGGTAGTGGCGTTGGTAGTTTTCTCGTGAGGGTAGTTTTAGGAGTATGTTTGCTAGGAAAGCATGAGGGGGGAACTGTTATCACAATTACGAACTTCCGACAGTTGTTCCAAAACGAAAGGTTAAAAATCACGGGATAGACAGACGACATGCCATCTGTTAGAGTTGACTAAACTCAATCCAGGCAATGTCTTGTTGAAGTCGATTTGTCAAGGGTAACTGATTAGGAAAGAAAGAGAGTCATACTTTGTTTCTCAGTATGGAATGGAGAGTTAGAAGCGTGTGTGCACAGCATGGCAAGAGGCCTAACACTGAAGTATGTTTAGTAGTATCTGACATGATGAGCTGGTCAAGAAACCATTGAGGGATGTTGTGAGTTTAAGCAATACAAGAAAAGATTCCAAGGTGATGACTACCATACCAAATGTATAAAGAAAATTGTTGTAAGTCAGAGAAAAATGAATTTGTACAGCTTAACGGAGATGGGGAAACGCCATACATTTTAACGTGATAATTATATTGCACATTAAAATGGCGAATAAAGTATCGTGATTGTATTTTATAGATCAAAGTTGGAAGTGGTCACGGAGGAGAAGCAGTCCTGAACAAGACTCAAAGCGCTGGATCTACCCTGTGGATGGGGAGTGGGGGGCAATGTAACATCACTACCTAGTTTTTAATGAATTTAGAAAGATATGGTAATAAAAGCCGCTCCAGAGTACTGCATCAGCAACCGGGGCTGACGAGCACATTCCGGCAACATGTGGGTCAGAATAACACATAGGCAAAACAATTGTGAAACGGGCCAGCCATTCTCAGTGGATTACTGCACCGTACAGTGGTAATAGCCAGAGTGGGCAGGACGATACCACCACACCAGTGGAGGACTCTTCTTACGTGACTCGGTTCTGCGTTCCGTGTAACACATGGGCCTCAGAGCCATATAAATGGCCCTGAATTTTGAGGCAGAGTCATTCAGAGTCAAGCTCCACCAGTGCGATGTCAGCCCCATGCCAGAAGGCAAGGCGACTGGGCACCACCAGCTGTAGCCACAGGTTCGAGGCTAGGTGGGACTAGCCGCCGGCTGTATTGAGTGGGAAGTGGTGCCTCAGAGCCGCTGATCAGCCTTTCTCGTCAGCCTCTGCCGGACTGCCGAAACTGGGCTGCAGGTCGTGTCCAGTGCCCAGTAGTCTGCGTTTACCTCTGCGAGCCTGAGTCAACAGGGGCGATCAGTTTGGCAAAACCCTCACATAAAAATGTATGCGAGAATGATGATCGGTATATAGCACGGTGGTTCTTCTTTGTAATAAGTACTAAGTAAGGAAAGAACACGTGAAGTCAAAGCGGTACTGTTAGTGGGCTCCATTTAAGACTTGCTGGCTAGTATCATGAGAGGATCACTGTGTTGATCATCAGAGTTTTGTGTAGCACAAGGAGAAGCTACTCAATTTTGACGTAGCATGGCGACTGGATCAGAGAACTGTAGCGTATGTGTCGCGAATCAGTAGCGTGAAGTATTGAGAGTGTATAGCTAAGGGTATAATGCTGCATAATGGATGCCAGCAAAGGAGTAACCAAACGTCAGCAAGGACGCTAGAAAGCAGGAGGAACGGCGTTTTTGTGGTAAGGGTAGTGTGGGCTACGTGACCAGCAGTACAGAAGCTTCTGGAAGGAGCCGAGGTCAGGAAGACAGCGCGTGATAGGTGGGAGCACGTCATGCTAGCCTATACAAGCGGCGCCGCTAGGGCTGCTGAAAGATTCCGATCTCTACCTCAGCCTGCCTCAGAATCTGGACCTGTGGTAATCTGCTCCAAGGACGGGACTTCGTTTCTCGCGCCACTTTGCTGCACAGGGTACACGCACGGTTGCACGGCATAGTCAGTGTGTTAGTGCCTCATTGGATTGACATAAGTGTCCAACACCATTGTTCAGTCTCATTTATTATTCAGAGTTCCTTGTCCTTTTTTCCACCGAGTATTCTGATCTGGAAATATAGCAGCTTGTTTTCTCAGGCACCAGGTCTACGAGCTGGACCAGCCACTTCACAACTGGAGACAGCGTCAGCTCCTATTCTGATCCGCTCGCAGGGCACTCCAGACTGTTTACAACCTCATTGTCCCTTCATGAGAGAATGAGTAAATAAATTATGGATGTTTTGGTAACAGAAAAATAGTACTAATCATATACTGGTAGAAGAGGTTTGCTGAGGTTCCCACAAGGTACTCATAATTTAGAGGGTGTCGAGTGGTTCAGCTGACAAGAGGCCTCCAGCACCTCCTGCCTCAACCCCCTCTCTAGTGATTGAATCTCGAATATACTGGATCCGGGTGCGCCATATTTAGGCTGTTCAACAGTAAGATCTGGAGTGAGGACGTCTCCTGACAGGTGTGCTGGGATGGTAAGAAAAACGGGTGTAAAACGAGTTGTATCATAGTGAATCCTGCTCGAAATGTATTGTTTAAAGTCAGAATAAATAGATAAAAAAAATGGTTCAAATGTCTCTAACCACTATGGGACTTAACATCTGAGGTCATCAGTCCTCTAGACTTAGAGCTACTTAAAGCTAACGACATCACACACACATCTATGCCCGAGGCAGGATTCGAAACTGCGACCGTAGCAGCAGTGCGGTTCCGAACTGAAGAGCCTAGAACCGCTCGGCCACAGCTGCCGGCTAAATAAATAAAGGTTAGCAGTTAATTTTGACAAACTGTAGTAAATGTGGTCACAACCATTACAATTTGGTTTGAACATCAGCTTAGAGCATCTATCAGTGGATATTAAAAGCTGAAATTTGCTCAGTTGACAGAACAGGTGATACAACGAATTTCCGTGTACTGCTTTTGTGAATATTATTTAATTGTAATGGTCTCTTAGTGCCGATGCGAACACATGTTCGTTCCGTGGGTGTAAGTGAGACTTAAGCACCTCAAATGCAAAGTTTATCGATGATTCCTGATTGTTATAATTAACAGAAAAGTAGTTAAGATGTTTTTATGGGATCGTTTACAGAATTTTGTGATTTGATGATGAACACAAGGTTGCACCAACTGTGTAAGTGAGGTTTAACTTTCATAAATTCGTGATGTTACTCTCTTTGATCATTCTTTAATACTTGCTGTAGGGAGTATAGACTGGGTTCAAGCAATTTTTCTGTGATGTTTTGTGTATTATGCATTGTTTCCTTTGTGCTTCATCTGTGATAACATGTTTTACGCCAATTTTCGGAAGTATCATGTAGCAATTAGTAATCGGCGTTTGGTGTGTGTTTTCTTAACGTTAAACAGTCGACAAGAGAAATAGAAGCTTAGTGAGCATGGCTTATCAATTTACAACGAATATTATACTTGATATCTGTGTGACTGATGGTGGAGCCAAATTGCCTATGACGTGTGAATATGATTTCTTTCCACATCCCTGAGAAGCTTTAGAATGTGATCAATGAATTTTAGAACTGGTATGGTTGGCTATGAAATCATTTTTGTGTGAAGAATTTCAGTTCATTTTAATTGATTAGGACCTCAGTAACACCTTGATGTTGTGGTGACACTTTATCTAATTAGAAGTGAAAAACTCTTTTGTGCAAATTAATTTTGCAGAGCGCTACAGCAAATTGTTAACGTATTTAAGCTATATTTGACGTAATAATTTTGATAATTTCAATTAATAGTAGTAAGAAAATGAACGTACTCCATGATACTGATGAAATAGCCTTTACCGATATTTAAATTACTTGTTTCATGTATCGCTGGAGGCTAAATTCATCCTACTGCCCCTTAGTCCCAACGTGTAAATTTTTCTATCGGGTGACGCCCCCATTCTACCTTTATTTCAGTGATAATTGATACAGTAGCTGTTGGGTATGATCAAGGTTTAGTTAGACACCAGTCAGTGCAGAGTTTATACAACCCCCTGCTGATCTCAATCAGGCTTAGCTTTGCTACCACAGGTTATAGTACAGTCATATAATACGGTATTTATGGTATGCCACTGTGAATGTGATGTTGTTTGCTGATACAAAATTACATTTAATAAAGCCTACCCGCTACCTTAAAGTGTGTCAAAATTTTACTCTACCCGTAGGAGACCAAAATCAATCTCAAGTGGCAATAAGTACTGATAATTATATAAATTTCTGTTAATCATCGCAAAGTTAAAATGAACCTGAGCGCTGCAATTGAAATGATAGAATAATCTCCCCCTTTTCTCAATCAATGCATAAATTTGCGGCAATCGTAATAGTTGAGAGAAGTGAAGAAGCTAACAGGTTAAGGAAACCTAAGTCAGAGTAGTAACGGGACATGAGTTGTTAGTGCTTAGCTTTCAACACGAACAAACCGCTTCACGTTTTTGTACTGGTGGCGCTGGTTCATGGTAACTTCAGAGAGCGTTATCCGTTTCGTATATAACTCACTGAGATTATGTAACTCGTTTTGCATCGGTAAGTAATTAGTTCACAATAACTAATCAGTTTAAACTTGGCCAGTGTTAAAACAATACTCTGGTATCAAGTGTCCCAGCTAGTAGTACGAGGTTATTTTAAATAATAGAAGTAAACAATAACCAGACATTAAAAGCAGATGGCAAGAGGTTCCCTTGCTTTAATCGTAAATATATGTCCACGTGATGGTAAATGTTATTATTGTTACATAAGGAACAGCATTATCTTCTCAACAGTCTTTAAATCGTGAGCTATACCCTTAATGTTTACATATGAAATTAGTGAATTTATTTATTTATTTATTTATGCATTTATTTTACCTGGCAAGATTAGGGCCTTCAGGCCCTCTCTTACACCTAACCAGGCATACTCAGATTCAACAAATTTCAGTGTCTACAGAAAATTAGGACATATAACATGTTATACAGTATTAATGTTAAAGAAAAAAAATAGAGATTACAAAAGTAGTACAATGATAATTATAACAATCAAAAAATAATTATAACAATCAAGAATAATAAAAATAATAATAATAATGATAATAATAATAATAATAATAATAATAATGACTATGTATATGAAAGTAAACATATTTTTCTTTTATGAGTGTCAGTCCTATTGCTAGTTGGGAATTTTCTCGTTATATTCTTGCAGCTTGTGAGTTATTCTCATCAAGCAGAGACATAAGACGATGGAATGGGGTGAAAGAGATATAGAAGAGGTAGATAGGTTAGAGGAAAAGAAATAGAATGGTAAAATTCACTCATGGGACTTTTGTTCCTATATTTGTGGTCACTTTCAGAACTCAAATTAATTATCAAATTGACTAATTAAGTACGATTGAAATCTGAATTGCTGGTGAATCTACTTATCACCCCAATAAAATAAAAACAGCGAATGGTTGGAGGAGTATGAATTACAACAATGGCGTATTTAAGTTTACAGAAATAATGACAATATTTTATTTATCCTTTTATAACTACAAACGAGTTGATGAATCTTACAAGAAAATGAGAAACATAAATCAGAAACCGGATGGTGTTCGATTAGCAAAGCATTTATTGGGGTGGAGATTATACAAATTCATCCCTGAATTAAGCCCTCTTACAACGCAATCCGAGTTTGTTTCCATGAATCCACTGAGAGGCCCAATTCTATTCAAATGGAATCAGCCATGACAAAGTGCACCACAAACTATGGTTCACGGAGAACAGGGAGCTGTGAATATCATCTATTATTCCTACGCTGGTGCGGCAATCCTCTCACTTCCCTGGGATCCCGGAAGATTTCAGTGTGAGGTGCACCTGTTCGCTGGTGTCGCAATCAATTTGACTCACAGGCAAGGCGGCACGTTGTAAGGGGTCAACAGCCCCTTACGGATTGAGAACAATATGTCTTTGCCTCACGCAGGTCGCAGTAGGTACTATCGATAGTCGAGCGCCCGGAGCGCCAGAGAGTGGTCAGTGTCGAAACTCCGAGCAAGTAAGTTGTTGGCTGCTGAACGAGCAGCGCGGACTTCGGCAGGACGGCCGACCGCTCTTGCAACTGTTTAACGGCTGTGTGTGTCACCTAACGCCGTGGGGCTGACCTCCACCAAATACGGAAATGGCGATGAAAGAATGATCTGCTGATGTGTTTAAGTGTTCATTTGTGCACCGTGATTACGGACAACCGCGCCGGTAACCCACGATTTGGATTACAATGAGGATTGCGCAGTCAGTCATATATGAAGAACATTGGCGTGTGTCGATATTAATAGGCGATCTGTTATGAAATAACAGTTATTATTTTGTCAGACGAAGGGTGTAATTGCCGGCCGTGGTGGCCGAGCGGTTCTAGGCGCTACAGTCTGGAACCGCGCGACCGCTACGGTCGCAGGTTCGAATCCTGTCTCGGGCGTGGATGTGTGTGAAGTCCCTAGGTTACTTAGGTTTAAGTAGTTCTAAGTTTAACAACAAAGTGTGTACCAATTATTGCTACGTAACATTCTAATTAGTTATGTTGGATTCGATACGAAACAACTCCCGTGCAAATATTAACCGATCAGCCTCTATCAGTTGCACACGATCAAAGTATTGTAAACTTTTAGGCTATTATCAACTAGTCAGTAACGGTGGTTAACGAAGGGAGTGTTTCAACGTTCTGGAATTTTCGAGCGTCAGACAGCCGACTCAGGACGTATAAGTTCACCCTCGGTCAAAAAAATAAGTCTTTTGTCCTGGTTTCGTCACTACTATGAGTGGCTTCATCAGAAGTAAAACATTCACGCTGGCCTACAACATAAGTACAAAGGTTATGGGAATTTTTTTGTATATAAGTACTGACTATCAGTACAAGAGAGAAACAGTACTTACATATCACGTATAAAATAAATATCAAGTGATAAAGCTTTAGTCGCAAAATTTTTAAAAACGAATAGTGGAAGGCGTGCCACTACCGGCTGCTCACACATGTCAAGTCACAGGTTGCAACGGACTGAGGTGCCAGTGTTAGCAACTGCGTGCAGGTGAACATTACACCAACAGTTCCATCTACTTGCGCAAATACATAAGCTACCTAACATTCAGAATGTAGATAAGTGAATATTATGGTGAACATTATTTAGTACATGAAGTAAAAGGCAATGTTTTATTTCACAGCAGCAGACATGGTAATTTTTTGTCGGTGTAGGAGCGTAGAAGGACAGTTTAAAGACTGAAAATTGACTAAGAAAGAAACAGTACTTACATGTCACGCACGAAATAAATATCAAGCGATCAAGCTTTAGTCACAACATTTTTAAAGTAGAACACGTGGAAGACAGGCCACTCCGGGCTGCTCACATATGTCGTGCTACAGGTAGCATCAGACATATTTGAGCAGCCTGCAGTGGCTTGACTTCCACGTAAACTACTTTAAAAATTTTCTGACTAATGGTTTATGACTTGATATTTCATTTATACATGACATGTAAGTAGTTTCTTTCCTGAAGTGTTAGTCGGTACTTAGATCTATATAAAAAAATTTTGTACTTATAGGCCAGTTTAAATGTTTTACTTCTGATGAAGGCACTCATAGTTGTGCCGAAACCAGGTCAAAAGACTTAATTTTTGCGACCGAGGGCTGCTATTGCTTTAGTCTTACTTTGCAAACTGTCGCTGACCACGCAGCCATGTTTAAAACTAAATTCGTTACACTGTAAATGAGAGAGAGAAAGCGTTTTAAGTAAATGCAATCTGTATTAAGATTACAAAATAATCTATTTCGACGGCCTAGTAAGAGGTCATGTTCACAGGTCGAAATCGGACAGGGAAAATGCACTGATATGCGGAAGAAAAAACTGAAGACAACTAGTTTCATTCATAAAAAAAACAAATTTGATAGCATCGCTGTGACTACCTCTAGAACCGTGGCTCATTAATTACAGTCATGCGCCACGATAATAGTGAAATTCTTACTTTGACAATACAACGTATTTAAGTGAATGTACAGTTTTATAAATATACACATTTCTTCTTATATTCGAGTGCTTGATAGGTATTGCTTGGCCAACGGGTTTGTATTCGCTTTGTAGGGTGTCACGTTAGCGTATTCACTAATGGTCTCTGTCCCTTCGAAACCTATAAGCACATTTACGAAGCTCTCTAACCGATGAACAGTGGCACCTTATCTGTCACATTTCCCTTCGTCGGCTCCGCGCCTGGAACAATAACTATCAGCACCACAAACGGAGAACTGATCCCCTCTAGGAACCCTGTTCCATTTAACAATTTTCCTTTAAGCTCTTGTGACCCCTCTATGAACATTCCCTTGCCTCCCTGACAAGCTCATAAATGAGCCTTTCCCACTGGAGCCATGGTTGTAGACGGAGCTTTTGTTTATTCGCCGTTTCTTGACGGACGAAACTGCTGAAACATGGAAAGTGCAGTCAGGATGTAAGATAACGTCTTTTTTTTCCATCGTAATCTATTACGTCACTGAACGAGAACTAATATTGCGATTAGCTATGACAAATATTCAGCAGTGACAATAGACAGTGCCTATCAATTCCCCTGAATGGTCATGGTAATCAGCACCATTACATCATGTATTAATCAGAGGTGAGCCCTTGTATTACGAGTCAGTCCTTCGTTTTACCGATATTCCGCACACTAAATCCGTTTCCACGCTAAATAATTTGGTCACGTTGATCCACGTAGCGCACAGACAACGAGCTACCGCCCAAGGCCGAGTCGCACGTGGATATAATCGGTTCCGCTTTGTAGCTGACCGACATGGTGCGGTTTTGCGAACGGCTGCAGAGAGGGATGGGTGGTGGTAGTGGTGGTGGTGGGGGGGGGGGGCCTACTTTGCAGCCCGTATGCCCGCGATATGAGCGACGGAGTACAAGTTTTAATTGCGTCACCCCGCGCGGGATATTGTGAACTTCGCCGCGGCAGGTGTCCCTCTGCCGGCGACGCGTCACTGCCAGTGACGTGACATTCCGATATGAGCTGTCAGCCGGCCGGGCTGCTTGGCACTGCGGCTTTGCCACGGGCTTTATTGCGCGCCTCAAACGTGCAGTTAACACACCGGCTGTTCCGCTGCGCTTCTCATCTGACAGAGGTACGAGAGATTTTCGTTGTATCTATTTCTTCTTTGCTCGCGAAATGAGGGTCTGAAATTGATTCGTGCACCACTGCCGAGCCCGTCACAGGAATGTCATATTTTCGATACTATTACGGAACGGAATGACACTGATTATTTGGCGTACTGCTCTTGTATCTGTTGTTTTTAGAGTGTATGGAAATGCTACAGCGGTACGCTATCGAGGAAATACACATTATGGTAGCAATCTTCTGCAAAATGTGCGACACAAGTCTCATGTTAGCATTGAAAAAACAACTCGTCCCAGAGTCAATACAATTAAAATAATGTAAACACCAACTTTCTTTCGCATTTCATCTATAGTAATAATAAAACTGTGAAACAGTCATGTCAGTCTGTATCTTTAATCTCCAATACATACTACTAGACGAATTTCTATGGAGTTTTCACTGGTGACTTGAGCGTAACTTTGCGCAATATACAGGCTTCGTTTAATCAAAATCTGATCATGGAAGAAAAAGATATCGTAATTTAACGTTTTGTCTGTAACCATCGTGTCTCACTGTCTTTGCCATTTTGAACACGTTAATCTACACAACTACGAGACGAAATTTCATTGGGTTTTTACATGTAACTTGACCGTAGCAAGGGGCAACGTACAGGCTTTATTCAATTAAAATGGAAAACAACAATATACACCAGTTTAACGTTTTATACAGAACCGTCTGCTCACTTCAGTTGTCCGAATGTTTAATCATCACAGCATAGTACACAAAAAAAAGAACAATACACGGCGCTGTTACTTTCGAAGGGTACCAAAGAATCATAGATGGCACTGATAATTTTTTTTTACCTGACTGTCAGAAGTAATTCGTGACGGAAGTAAGTGCTGCAATCTGATCTTTACGAATGCAACCTGTGACTTTAGTTGACTAGGATGTATCGATTTGATGATTGGACTTTGTATATTAATATCTAAACTGTTTGGTGAAAGGAGGTACAGCAGTCAGTCGCAACTTATGTTTGTTGTAGCTGATCTAGATTTCGAAGATAGGAAACTATAGGATTGAATGTAACAGTATTATGAACGGGATAGTTGCTGCTCACCATATAGCAGTGATGCCGAGTCGTAGACAGGCGCAACAAAACCACTGTCAAGCAATAACATTTCGGCGAACAAGGTCTTTGTCAAAAACACACACACACACACACACACACACACACAAACACGTGTGCATGCGAGTATGTGCATGTGTGTGTGTGTGTGTGTGTGAGCGTCTGTAGTCTATTTGTGACAAAGACCTTGTTAGCCTAAATGTTATTATTTGACAGTCTTTTTGTTGCGCTCTTCTGTGACTCTGCATCTGCTCTATATGCTCAATAGCAACTATACTTTTCATAATATTGTCGATACAGACTTCTGTCACTGTGTAACCAGCATAAATGCAGCATTGCATAGTTGACACATTTCTGATATTATTCGGCATAATTCCTCTTGACATCGTCGGTAGAACCGACTCTGGTGCAGAGCTGAGTGGAGGGTCTGAATCAGAGGCTCAGGCTGTTCCGTAAACGTGTAGGCTGCAGATTCCTTGACTTGCCCCATCAAGTGGTTGGTTTCCTGGTTCCGCTTATAGGTCATGGGCTGTGTGGAGGGGACTGGGTTGTATCTTAGGTTAGAGGGTCCCAGGAAACCACAGAAATGGTGTCCGTCTAACTGGGGCAGGTAAAACACATTAAGATAGTTGTAGAAACGATCGGTATTGTAATTGTAAATAGTCGTAGGTGCATTGTGGAAGAACCAGAGCTCCAAGCCCTAATAGAAAACACTGAAGCTCAAATAGTTACAGATTTGGAAAGCTGGCTACGCCGGTAATAAGTTCAGCCCAAATTTTCCCAAACGATCTAACAGTGTTCAGGAAGGATAGATTAAATGCAGATGGTGGTGGAGTATTTATTGCTGTCAGAAGTAGTTTACCTTGTAGTGAAATTGAAGTAGACAGTTCCTGGGATATATGCTTGGCAATCGGACTAAACTGTTAATTGGATCGTTTTACCTACCCCCCGACTCAGGAGATATAGTTGTTGAATAGCTCAAAAATAAAAAATCTGAGTCTCATTTAAAATAGGTACTCCACGCATACAATTATAGTCAGTGGAGACTTCAATGTACCCTCGATAAATTACAGTTTAAACCCGGCGGCAGGCATAAAACGTCATCCGAAATTATACTGAATGCTTTCTCAGAAAATTATTTTGAACAAATAGTTCATGAGCCTACTCGAAGCGCAAATACTTGCGAAAGCATACTTGACCTCTTAGCAACAAATAATCCTGGACAAATAGGGAACGCCATGACGGATACAGCGATTAGCGACAACAAGGCAGCCTCAGCTAGGCTGAATACCGTAAGACCCTCAACCATCAAAACGAAACGCAAAGTACATCTGTTTAAAAAAGCTGATAAAAATGCTCTTAACGCTTTTTAAGAGACCCCACTCCATCCGATGTGATCACGTTAGCGTAGAAAAGATGTGGAATGATTTCAAAGAGATAGTATCGATGGCAATAATATATACCACATAAATTAATAAGTGATGGTGCTGATCTCCCACGGCACCCAAAATGGATTAGATCCATGTTGCAGAAGCAACGAAAAAAGCATGCCAAATTTAAAAGAACGCAAAATCCCCAAGATTGGCAAAGCTTCACATAAGTTCGAAATATATCGCATACTTAAATGCGACGTGCTTTTAATAATTTCCACAACGAAATTCTGTCTCGGAATCTGGCAGAAAACCCAGAGATTCTGGTTACACATAAAGCACACCAGTGGCAAGACGCAATAAATACCTTCACTGCGCAATAACAACGGTGAAGTCACTGATGACAGTGCCACTAAAGCAAAGTTATTAAACACGGTTTTCCGAAACTCCTTCACCAAAGAAGGCGAAGTAAATATTCCTAAATTCCAATCAAGAACAACTACCAAGATGAGAAACATAGAAGTAGATATATTCGGTGTAGCAAAGCAGCTTAAATCACTTAATAAAGGTAAGGCCTCCGGTCCAGATTGTATACCAGTGAGGTTCCTTTCAGAGTATGCTGATGCAATAGCTCCATATATAGCAATTACATACAACGGTTCGCTCACAGCATGTTCTGTAGCTAAAGACTGAAAAAATGCTCAAGTCACACCAATACCCGAAAATGGAACGAGGAGTAATCCGCTGAATTACAGGCCCATATAACTAACGTCGACTTGCAGTAGGGTTTTGGAACATATTCTGTGTTTGAAAATTATGAAGTACTGGAAGAAAACGCTTTATTGACACATAGTCAGCACGTATTCAGAAAATATCGTTCTCGTGAAACACAACTAGTTTACACTCATTAAGTAATAGTGTATGTCAAGTCATCGAGTAAAACAGAAGCAATATCCGGCGTTCCCCAAGGAAGTGTTATAGGCCCTCTGTTGTTCCTGATCTATATTAACGACATAGGAGATAATCTGAGTAGTCCTCTTAGATATTTGCAGATGAAGCTGTCATTTACCGTCTTGTAAAGTCATCAGATGACCAAAACGAATTGCAACATGATTTAGATTAGACATCTGTATGGTGCGAAAAGTGTAAATTAAGCCTGAATAAAGAAAAGTGTTAAGTTATTCACATGAGCACTAAAATAAATCCGCTAAATTTCGATTAATCCATAAGTCACACAAATCTGAAGGCTGTAAATTCAACTAAATACTTAGGGATTACAATTACAAATAACATAAACTGGAACGAACACATAGATAATGTTATGGATAGAGCAAACCAAAGACTGCGATTCATTAGCAGAACACGTAGAAGGTGCAACAGGTCTGCTAAAGAGACTGCTTACACCACGCTTGTCCGCCCTAATCTGTATTGCTGTGCGGTGTGGGATCCGCATCAGATGGGACTGACGGATGACATCGAAAAAGTTAAAAGAAGGGCAGCTCGTTTTGCATTATCGCGAAATAGTGGAGATAGTGCCACAGACATGATACGTGAAGTGGAGTAGCAATCATCAGAACAAGGCGTTTTCCGTTGATACGTGATCTTCTCATGAAATTTCTCCTACAGTTGCTAAAACATTCTTATGTCACCCACCTACATCGGGAGACATAAACATCGCGATAAAACAAGAGAAATCAGGGCTCGCACAGAAAAATTTGAGTGCTTGTTTTTCCGCCGCGCCCTTCGACAGTGGAACGATAGTGAGACTGCATGGAGGTGGTACATTGAGGCCTCTGCCTGGCATTTTATTGTGAATAGCAGAGTAATCACGTTGATGTAGACATGTATAGCACAAGAACAACTATGCCAAATAACTGTTGAAATATGATAACTTTATCTGTTGCATTCAAGATGGTCACTTAGTGACCGAAATCCAAATCTGCTACAACAAACACAAGCTATATCAAATAAGTACAGTCGCTGAGCACTTCCAGGTTCGAGGTGGATCCATATCTACACACACGCACACCCACCCAGCCGCCCAACCACCCAAACACACACACACACATACGCAAATGAAAATATAAAAAATATAACTTAGCGACATAGCTTTGCTTCTTTCGATAGCTTTTATTTGTGTTTGACTACTTTCCTAGTAAATTTTTTACCTCAGAGTATTTTCGGACTTTTACTCTGCAACCTTATCTTTACGAACACAAATTAACACTCAATTCAATTGGCTAGAATATGCCGTTTAAGTGATTTGACTTCGCGTATTAAACACTTAACGACATTCCAGTGTTTCTTTCGGTAGGATTTTTTACATTTCTTCCTAGTAAGAACGAATTTATTGTTTACTTTATGATTTAGGTGCCTATTCTTTAAATTTTGTTTTCGTTTTGCTAATGAGTGACGATGCCTAGAAAACGGTTGAGAACATTTGGAAATTTGTGTTACTTTCCTATGGTACCAAACGGCGGAGGTCATCGGTCACTAGGTTTACACGCTACTTAATCTAAAGTAAACTAACTTACGCTACGGACAACACACACACCCATGCTCGAGGGAGGACACGAACCTCCGATGGTGGAAGACGAGCGAACCGTGTTAAGGCGCCACGGACCGCGCGGCTACCCCGGCAGCAACGGTTGAGAATACACGAAAATGGCTAAAGGACTGAAAATTTTACGGCCTCAAGAATCCAATGCTGTGGCTGGAGAGAATCAGGCTTTAAGTCCTTCCGGAAGCGAGGTGCGTTGTAACTCTGATCCAGTTCATCACGTATTATCTGGCTCTTCTGTACCGTTCACTCACAGAGGCTTAAAACTATTTTGCTCAAATGTAACATCACAGAGAGAGAGAGAGGTATTGTGCCATGAATCCTGCTTATTCCTAACATTTTACGATTTCGCGGCAAATGTGCACATTTCCCAGGGAGCTCACGTTATCCCATGACAACGAACAAAGCACATGGTCAAATGCTGCGTATTGCGGGCGTGGACGTTAGAGTCCAATGGTTTTTGCACGTTCAGCTCTATGTGGCTCTTACTCATGTCCCCAATTATACTGCTCCAAGTACTGTATACAAAGGAGCTTTGCAAGTCAAAAATTACACAGGTATGAAGTCTCGGACACAGCTATAAACAAATACCTGGTTAAAGCCAGGATTCGCAGCTAGCTAAAAAGGAATGCCTCCTACCTTCGACAGAAGCTGCCAGTTGTGTCTTGAACTAAGCGCAAAAACGCTAGGAAATACGAATTGTTGTGGCTAGCTGAAACAGCATCGTGGCTTGAACCTGGTCGCCAGCAGGACACTTGTGGAACCTTCTCAGTTGAGTTATCTGGAAACACTGTACAGACGCACACAGTACCTCGCGACTACTTTCTTTGTAATACTTTTACATTTTAAACTGTATCGAAATAAGCAGTTCATAATACATTGACACGAAAATGTTTACGTCAAAATTTATGTCTTGTTCCAGTACAGACTCTAATAAATCTTACGAGTAATCTGCTTAAGAGTAAGACATTCAGTCGCACGGAATATGACATATATTGATGGTTTGACCAGATTTGCAATTGCAAGCCATATACAAAACGGAAGATTTTTAACAAAATTCAAAGAATGTTTCTGCGTGCTTTCAGTGACGTATATCTACATAACAATTCCAGTGGAAAGTGACAGATTTGAGATTATATGGGGAGTCTGTATAAAATATTTATAGTGAGCTTAAACGGGGAAAACTCAACAATATTGTAGTCTACTATACTCCTTAGACAGTTACGAACGGAGCAAAGTTGTGACTGGTAGGAAGACCCCCATGGTCCGATAACCATGTTAGGAGTTTGTTGCGGTAACAGAGACAATTTGACGACAGATTTAGGTGACAGTAAAAGCTTTTTGACAAACACACATGAACGAAGGGAAAATGATGTCAAGGAGACTCGCACATCAACTAAAAGTCTTATATACCGATCTCACGACAGATGCCAGAAAGATGTCTTGCGTTACGTCAACAAATGGATGAAACTACTTGCGCAGTCACTCAGCTATTGTACTGTCAACGAATCAGAGAGAGAAGCCAAAGTACTAAATTCTATTTCCCGAAAATACTTAACTTAGTAAGATGACACTCCAATTCCTCCTTTCAGGCATAGCGCAAACAGAAAATTCGTGCCGGCCGCTGTGGCCGAGCGGTGCTAGGCGGCGCTTCAGTCCAGAACCGCGCTGCTTCTACGGTCACAGTTTCTAATCCTGCCTCGGGCATGGATGTGTGTGGTCCTTAGGTTAGTTAGGTTCTAAGTCTAGGGGACTGTTGACCTCAGATGTTAAGTCCCATAGTGTTTAGAGCCATTTGAACCATTTCACAAAATTCGTAGAAAATGAGATAAGTGACTGCGGCGTACCTAACTTTATAGCATAGGAAAGGCGATGGGAACTGATGAAACACTATACGATTGTACGTAGAGAATGTGAAAGACCTTGCTCCTCTTTGAGGTGCAGTGAATTGTAGGTCGCTGGGGAAACGAAGCGTTCCAAATGATTGGAAAGTATGTCCAGATAACTTCGCCATTCACTTTTGGTCGTCGAACAGCTGCACGGCGTTAAAGGCCCTTATCTCTGACCACTTTTACTGGTACACACTGCATAGACCCTCATTTTTTAACATTTTTCGTGGTTATGTACCTCATTCGGCAAAAACGACACATTTCTAGGTTTACTTCGTTTTCCGTTTATCTGTCTCTTCGTCTGTCCGTCTGTCTGTCCGACTGTTAGGACCCCTTTTCCACAGGAACACTTAGATGTACCAAGTGAAAATTGATTTTGCAGTGTGAAGAAATGAAGATGTAGTCAGCTCAATCAAGAGAGACGACCGACTACAAAAACGCCTTTTTGTAAGGAATGAGCAGAGGTGTCAAGTTGAAATTTGTGTCAAACGTCAAGGGCTACTGTCTCTTGGCGGTGTACGCAATTTAAGCTTGTAAGTCAGTACAAATGATACAGCATGTATGTCACATATTTTGATATTCGCAAAACCTATAGATTAACTACGCATACCCGTCTTGGGCCATGTGGTCTAGTGGTAAAGATTGTGGCTGGAATATAATCGCACTTGTAAAGTTTTTTTGTCTTTCTGTTTGCATATAGACAAAGTACCTCTATATGTGTTTACGTATACAAAGGCGGGTTTAAATTTATTGCCTCCAAATTTTTTATTCTGTTCTCTGTATCGGTTGGGAAATAACGTCTCATACACAATACATGGTCGATTTTTCAGCTTCGCTGACGCACGTTGAAACTATCACGGCAGCCAATGTGAAACGTAAGTATGTCGCTGAGTTTGGACAATGTAGGCATGAATTCTATGAGTTCGTTCACACATGGAGCACCCTCTTCTCCTTCAGCATGACAACGCTGGACCAGACACGAGCGCCTGTAAATTCTGCAACGATTCGATGTCTTGGGTTCCATGTCCTCGATCATCCTCCACACGGTCCAGACTTCTCCCCATGTGATTTTCACCTGTTTCCACAATTTAACCTTCAAGAACTTCACTTGGATAGTGATGAAGCTGTGCAAATGGATGTGGGGTGGTGTCTCAGCGAACAGGGTCGAACAATCATCGGTGACGTTATCAACAAATTGGTCTCTCCTTGGGAGAAATTAGTTCGCCGCCAGAGTGACTGTGTAGAGAAATGAATATGTAGACATGAAGAATAGAGATGTATAATGTTAATAAACTTTGTTTTATTTAAAATGCATTAAGAATTTTCACATAAAAATTCGTAGTCATTACTTTCCAGCACTCCATCGTTGTATATTTTAGTAGGACTTGCACATATTAACATTTAAGTTACGAGCAACATTATGTGGGTAAGGGCATAAGACTCACGCTATATGCCCTTATAGTTTTCATATTATGATCCGGAGGTTGTTTCGTGATTCCTGTTGATAAGAAGACGGGAGACAGGGATGGACTTCTGTTGCATCTATCACTGTAAAAAAAGAAAAACGTTACACAGGTATTGTGACAAATATTACTATTGCCTATCAGTAGCAATGCAGTAGCCACTCTGAAACATATTTGAACATCAACCGTCGGGTTATCTACATGCAAGGGCAGGGCCAAACGCATGCCGTCACACAGCCTCTCTCTCACAAATCAGACCCCTTCCCAACCTCCTTTTATGCCCCACTGTCCCTCCTCTTCCCAGACTTCCCCCTCCATTTTCTCCCTTCCTAAAGCATGCCCCATAATTTCCCCGTCCATCTCTTCCCCACTTCTTTGGTGTTCACCTTCCTCTTGCCATTTATAAGCCATGCTACGCTTTTGGAAATAGGTCCGTCAGAGAGCTACTAAGTCAATGATTATTTTAGCTCTACCATTAAAAGCTTAGTATTTTAGCTTTCAGTTACATTTCTTAACTCCTCCTTAAGCATCTCCCCCTCACCCCTTTCTTATAATACAGATGCCCATCAGAAAGTTTCCGAGCCAACACATGTTCCTAGGCTGGACAATAGTCAGTATTTTAATGTTTAATCACATTTGTCAACTCCTTCGTAAGCCATTTGCCCGATTTTTGAAAACGGGCTTATCAGATAACTGCCTAAGGTAGCAGAGTGGTGACTACTATAATTCTCATGCAGCAGCATTGGCAAATTACACAACGTCTGCATTGGTTCAGACAGTTCGCACCATTACCAAAGTTAGTTGAGATTCCGTAACCCAGGGGCCTAAAACGGTGAAACATTATAGTATCGACCGTTTGGGAGGATATAATGAGCACATTTTGCTAGGTTTCTGTTTTCAACGTAACTACTGTGTACAGTATGTACATAAACATATGGGTGCTGACCTCATGGGCGTTGCCGAAAGACGCTAACATAATGGTCTAGTTAACTTTATTTGTTATTTAAAAGCCGTGTGAGCAAAATATTTGATGTTACTACGAATACCAAAGCTAAATCAACAGCTCAGTTTTTGTCTTGCTATATTTTAAATCATGTGTGAGCAAAATGTAAATGGTCATTTGCTTACTATACAGGGTGCCCACAAAGTCCGGATACATAAGTAATTGTAATAAATTTTAATAAACATTCTGTTTTCTATTAATAACGATAGCCAGTAACAAATAACGATCGTAAATAAATAAATAATAATAAATTTTAATAATTCTAACAATATTTTTTCAGCTTAAATGATGACTCTAAGGAAGAACGAGTGAAGTTGGTACTTTTAAGTGGATTGGAAGGATGGTTGTACCACAAAAATGCGGAAGAATTTAACCTTGGGCACCCTCATATTTGTTATACTGTCGACGGGATATAAATCACCAAATTTAAATAAACAGGCAGTGTATTGGACAAACCCCATTCAAAACGATAAAAGATTTCAGGTGAAACAAATTTGTTCTAGCGCCGAGAAATGGCTTCGTCTGACATCCATGGAGTTGGGTGTTGCAAAGTCAACCGTCCACAAATCCCTGGCAGAGGAGAGGTTTCATCTGTACAAGCTACAGATAGTGCATCACCTAAATGAAGATGGAAGCGATAGATGCATGCAGATGTGTGAATGATTTGCGTATAAACTGAATGAAAATGTCAATTTTACTAAATAATGTGTGTTGTTATGTGATTAAGCTGTGTTTTATGTCAATGGTGAACGGAGAAAACCTTTGATACTGGTCTCAAGGCAATCCACACTGGGTGAGTCCATTCAAACAGCAGGGCTGCCAGAAGGTTATGTGTTAGGACCTTTCTTCATTGATGAACATGTAACAGGTGAGACTTATCTGAACATACTGAGAAACAAATTGATGCCACAAATTGGTCATTTGGATGAGGGATTTCCAGACTTGCTTCAGCATGATGGAGGTCCCTGCCCATTTTGCTGCAGCTGCTAGACATTGATTGAATGATAATTTGCCTTACTGAATTGGAAGAAGAGGTCATGTGATGTGGCCCCCTCTTTCGTCACACCATTCTGTCCTTGATTTTTTTTATGGGGTATGCTGAAAGATAAAGCTTGGTCGATGAGGACTACAAATTTAAATCTCCTGACACAAAGCATTAGCAGCCTGAGTGCTAAGATCGACGGCACTTCAGACGTATTACATCACGTTTACTTTAATCTTGCAGAACTTATCAAGTTATGCATTGAAAAGCACGGATATCATGTTGAAAATATTATTTAGTAACATGAAAGAGTCTTAAATGTGCTTTTTATTATTATTTATTAGAATTGTCTATGTTCCCAGACTATATGGATAACCTATATAATCCACATTTGCGATATTTCAAGAAAAACGCCCTGAATTTTCATGACAGTGTATGTCTGCGATTTAAAGACAGCATCTATAGCCGCAATTAATATTCAATGAGCAGTGGGAACAGTAAACGAGTTTTTTCGCTAATTGTTGACCTCCTCAGCCATTATCTTAGGGGACAAGATGATGATGCTTTGCGTTCTATGAGATACAACAGAACCTATGTATTTGTTTTTGTTTTCTGGCTAATATGAGTTGTTACCTTCCTTTTCTTGGTTTTGTTTATGTGGCCCAAAAAAAGTATCGACGAGAGATTTTTAAGGATGTTATTGACTTTCTTTCGCAGAGTATAGAATTTTTGTGATAGATTTGTCTGCTATGTGGAATGTGAGAATAGAACATGATATACCACCTAATAGATCATTTGCAGACCATATTTTCATATTGTGATGGATTTTAGAAAACTATAAACGTAAATTAAAAACTATTGGTTCAGTGATAATAGATTTATTATATGGTACCATTTCCAGGAAACGTCTTTAGAAATCATTATGTATGGCAGGTATAGAAAATGCTTTAACTAAAATACAAGAAATGTATATAGATAATATATTTCCTATTAAAACGGTAATATGCTTTTACAGATATTTAGAACAAGCAAAGTAATGTTACGCTGCTGCCCCATGTTAACAGTGCTATTGAGTATGCATGTAATTCTCAGCAGTTGGTCTCACAAATGCTGTTAGACTTTAGAGATTGCGGATGGAACATAACCTGCACCAATTACTGGTTGGTGATATGCAAGTCTTCATAGCACAGGGGATAATGCAATTGAAATATATGTACTCAGCTAGCAGCGAAGCCTAGAAACTGAAATTTTCAGATTAATTATAAAAAAATGCAGCTTCCATGAGACAGGAAAAGGAATTGTGCAGCGTCCAGGATTGCAGACATATAGGGTAGGGAGATGTGGTATGGGGTTCACTCATCCTCGTAATGTCAAATGATGAGATCATTGAATGAAGAAGCAGTAACGGTTCTAGTGTTTGATGACACGCTGATCAAACGTCCCACGACCGTAGGTCACTCCTCGTAATGCCTTGTAGTCAGCAGTCGGTCAGTCGGAACAGATTAAGCCCTGAGTGTCTTTTACGTTTTACGTATTCTGTAAGTGACTGGCGACAAATCTGAACAGACATCATCTTTCAGATGTAGAAGCGCGCCTACCAACTTTCGTTTATGTCTCACAGATCCTTCTTGGTGTTTCCAGTTTTGCCAGTACTTACGTGTAGGCCCTACGTGCAACAGTTACCACTTGAAGAACACACTGTTCAAATTTCGTAATTTTCCTTGTCCTGTGGCTGACACGGTATTCTACGCACTCATATTATTTGATCTGAACCTACGAGAACAAAAAAGGAGAAAGTAAATAAAAATACGCATATCTTGGAGTCGAATTTGTGCTGTTTCTGTGATACGCCTGACATTGGTCGTAACTCTGTGCTTAAGTTTTCGCAAGGAGCTACTAACAATTTCTGTTAGATTAAAGTTTCCACCAGGAGACTAAAATGGAAAAAGTAAGTTCTCAGATTATTTTGTATTCTGTTATGACTTATGATCAAACACCAAAGTTTGTAGCACTAGTAATTATACCCCAGATGCTTAATTGCAAATATATAGGTAAAACAGCGCACAGAATTCAAAATAGCGTGCTGCAGCCTCTAAAAAGGTTTATAAGCGCAACCTACCTCACCGCAGTGTTAGCACTGGTACACAAAGCCGATAGCAGTTCCTGATGTGACGAGAGTAATTGCAGCCGCCATGCAAATACAGCGTAAATTAGCACATTTAATTGAAATTCGTCACGGCATTTGCATAAACAACAAACACCACTTGTAAGTAGATTATGGAAACAGCGGAGCCTCAGCTCATAATTTTGTACCGCTAAGTTAATGAAACAATTGCCCTCTGTACATAAAGGCAAAGACGATATTACAAACGTCATAAAAATTCGCGATCAAATCACGTAACACATTTTTCATCAGACTTCTAAATGAGCAAAATCTTTTCGCTTGTCCCGTGGGTGCAGAATCGTACATTTAAGTTTCATCTGTCGGTGGCTGGGACATTGATTTTAACGTGTACCAGTGGATTTCGATCGGCCATAAAACGATCTTAAAGGAGCAGCAAAAGAAAATATTTCAGTAACTTAGCATCTTAATTTCAGAACAAATTATTTAGAGAAGAATGAAAAAAAAAAAAAAAAACAGATGGAAGTCGACCTCAGGAAGATCAGTTTGTCTTACATAGTTTCTATCCAGTGCTGTATTTGTGAAGGAAACCAAGGAGTAACATGGAATGGTAATTAAAGCTCAGGGGAAGAAGTAAAAACTTTGAGGTTTTGCGATGGCACTGTATTTCTGTCAGAGACGGCAAACAATGAAGACCAGCTGAACCAAATTGATGATGTACCGAAGAGGAATGATAAAATGAACATGAAGAAAGGTAATGCAAGGGTAATGGAATGTTGAATTAAACCAAGTGACGATCATAGAATTTGATTTGTAAATGAGACATCAGAAACAGTTGAAGAGTGTTGCTATTCCGGCTGTAAAATTACAGATGATGCCCAAAATAGAAACGACATAAAATCGGTACTGCTAATATGGGAAAAACATTTCTGAAAACGGAAAGATTCTAATCATTGAATATAAATTTAATTGACTTATGATCAAACACCAAAGTTTGTAGCACGAGTAGCAGACCAAATAAAAAGAGAACAGAAGGTGCAGAAAAGTGGTGCTACAATAGAATGCTCAAAATTATTTGGATAGATTGAATAACTACGAGGGCCTGCTGAAAAGTAATACCTTAGAATTTTTTATGTGATGACTTTCAAAGCTTTTTAAATAAACCAGATGTTGCTAACAGTCTACACTATTATTATTCATGTCCACATACTTATTTCTCAACACAGTCACCATGTAGACGAACACATTTCTCACATCGAAAGACCAGTTTGTTAATACCGTCGTTGTAGAATGTTTGACTCTGTTGACGCAGCCACAACCTCACCTCCGCTTGCGCAGCATCATTCAGTTCGATATGCAGCAGGATTTTGGAACATATACTGTGTTCGCACATTACGAATTACATCGAAGAAATCGGTGTATTGACACACAGTCAAGATGGATTTAGAAAGCATCGTTCTTGTGAAACACAACTAGTTCTTTATTTACACGAAGTGTTGAGTGCTACTGACAAGGGATTTCAAATTGATTCCGCATTTTCAGTTTTCCAGAAGGATTTTGATACTATACAAAACAAGTGGCTTTTACTGAAATTGCGTGCTTATGGAATATCGTCTCAGTTATGTGAGTGTATTCGTGATCTCCTGTCAGAGAGGTCACGGTTCTTGGTAATAATTGACGGAAAGTTATGGAGTAAAACAGAAGTGAATTCTGGGTTCCCCTAGGTAATGTTATAGACCCATTGCTGTTCCTTATACACTCCTGGAAATGGAAAAAAGAACACATTGACACCGGTGTGTCAGACCCACCATACTTGCTCCGGACACTGCGAGAGGGCTGTACAAGCAATGATCACACGCACGGCACAGCGGACACACCAGGAACCGCGGTGTTGGCCGTCGAATGGCGCTAGCTGCGCAGCATTTGTGCACCGCCGCCGTCAGTGTCAGCCAGTTTGCCGTGGCATACGGAGCTCCATCGCAGTCTTTAACACTGGTAGCATGCCGCGACAGCGTGGACGTGAACCGTATGTGCAGTTGACTGACTTTGAGCGAGGGCGTATAGTGGGCATGCGGGAGGCCGGGTGGACGTACCGCCGAATTGCTCAACACGTGGGGCGTGAGGTCTCCACAGTACATCGATGTTGTCGCCAGTGGTCGGCGGAAGGTGCACGTGCCTGTCGACCTGGGACCGGACCGCAGCGACGCACGGATGCACGCCAAGACCGTAGGATCCTACGCAGTGCCGTAGGGGACCGCACCGCCACTTCCCAGCAAATTAGGGACACTGTTGCTCCTGGGGTATCGGCGAGGACCATTCGCAACCGTCTCCATGAAGCTGGGCTACGGTCCCGCACACCGTTAGGCCGTCTTCCGCTCACGCCCCAACATCGTGCAGCCCGCCTCCAGTGGTGTCGCGACAGGCGTGAATGGAGGGACGAATGGAGACGTGTCGTCTTCAGCGATGAGAGTCGCTTCTGCCTTGGTGCCAATGATGGTCGTATGCGTGTTTGGCGCCGTGCAGGTGAGCGCCACAATCAGGACTGCATACGACCGAGGCACACAGGGCCAACACCCGGCATCATGGTGTGGGGAGCGATCTCCTACACTGGCCGTACACCACTGGTGATCGTCGAGGGGACACTGAATAGTGCACGGTACATCCAAACCGTCATCGAACCCATCGTTCTACCATTCCTAGACCGGCAAGGGAACTTGCTGTTCCAACAGGACAATGCACGTCCGCATGTATCCCGTGCCACCCAACGTGCTCTAGAAGGTGTAAGTCAACTACCCTGGCCAGCAAGATCTCCGGATCTGTTCCCCATTGAGCATGTTTGGGACTGGATGAAGCGTCGTCTCACGCGGTCTGCACGTCCAGCACGAACGCTGGTCCAACTGAGGCGCCAGGTGGAAATGGCATGGCAAGCCGTTCCACAGGACTACATACAGCATCTCTACGATCGTCTCCATGGGAGAATAGCAGCCTGCATAGCTGCGAAAGGTGGATATACACTGTACTAGTGCCGACATTGTGCATGCTCTGTTGCCTGTGTCTATGTGCCTGTGGTTCTGTCAGTGTGATCATGTGATGTATCTGACCCCAGGAATGTGTCAATAAAGTTTCTCCTTCCTGGGACAATGAATTCACGGTGTTCTTATTTCAATTTCCAGTAGTGTATATACACTGAAGAGTCAAAGAAACTGGTACACCTGCTTCATATCGTGTAGGAGCCCCGCGAGCACGCAGAAGTGCCGCAACGCGACGTGGCGTGGACTCGACTAATGTATGAAGCACTGCTGGAGGGAACTGACACCACGAACCCTGCAGGGCTGTCCATAACTCCGTAAGAGTTCTAGGGGTTGAGATCCCCTCTGAACAGCTCAATAATGTTCATGTCGTGTGAGGTTGGTGGCCAGCGGAAGTTTTTAAACTCAGAAGACTGTTCCTGGGCCACACTGTACCAATTCTGGACGTGTCAGGTGTCGCATTGTCCTGCTGGGATTGCCCAAGTGCGTCGGAATGCGCAGTGGCCATGATTGGATGCAAGTGATTGGGCAGGATGCTTACTTACGTGTCACCTGTCGGAGTCGTATCTATGCGTATCAGAGGTTCCATCTCAATCAAACTTCAGACGCCCCACACCATAACAGAGGCTCCACCAGCTACAACAGTCCCGTGCTGACATGCAGGGTCCATGGATTCACGAGGTTGTCTCCATACCTGTACACATCTATCCGCTACATGTAATTTGAAATTAGATTCGTCCGACCAGGCAACATGTTTCCAGTCATCAACAGTCCAATGTCGCTGTTGACGGGCGCAGGCGAAGCGTGAAGCTTTGTGTCGTCCACTCATCGAGGGTACATGAGTGGGTCTTCGGCTCCTAAAGCCCCTGTCGATGATTCGCGCGCTGACACTTCTTGATGTCCCAGCACACGAATCTGCAGAAATTCGTGGGAGGGTTGCACTTCTGTCTTCAGACATCATTGGTCCAGTTCTTCCAGGATCCTTTACCAGCCGCATCGATGTCGGAGATTTGTTGTATTACCGGATTCCTGATACTCACGGAATACTTGTGAAATGGTCGTACGGAAAAATCCCCACTTCCTCGCTACCTCGGAGATGGTGTATCCCATCGCTCGTGCGACGACTATAACACCATGTTAAAACTCGTTTAAATCTTGGTAGCATGCCAGCAGCAGTAACAGACATGATAACTGCGCCAGACACTTGTTGTCTTAAACAGTGTAGGCGTTGCTGGGCGCAGCGCCGTATTCTGCCTGTTTTGATATCTCTGTATTTGAATACGCATACCTACAGCAGTTTCCTTAGCAGTTCATTGTATCAATGATTTAGGAGACAATCTAAGCAGCTGTCTTAGGTTGTTGCACATGATGTCTTTAATCGACTAGTAAAGCTAGTAGATCAAAAGAAGCTGCAAAACGATTTCGGAAAGATATCTGTATGGTGCAAAAATTGTCAGTTGAGGAAAATCAACGAGAAGTGTCTGGTCATTCACATGAGCTCTAAAAGAAATCCATTACACTACGGTTACACGATATATCAGTCAAATCTAAAGAACGTAAATTCAAATTAAAACCTAGGAATTACTATTACGACGAATTTAAATTGAAAGAACGCATACTAAATGTTGTGGGGAAGGCTACCCAAAGACTGAGTTTGCTCTGGCATCACACTTAGAGAAAATGTAACAGGTCTACTAAAGACAATGACTACACTACGTTTTTCCGTCCTCTTTTAGAATACTGTCCCGTGGTGTGGGATCCTTAACTGGTAGGACTGACGAAGTTCTCTAGAAAGTTCAAAGAAGGGCAGGAAGTTCTGTGCTATCGCGAATTGGTTCAAATGGTTCTGAGCACTATGAGAATTAACATCTGAGGTCATCCGTCCCCTAGAACTTAGAACTACTTAAACCTAACTAACCTAAGGACACCAGACACATCCATGCCCGAGGTAGTAGTAAAATTGAAGTAGATAATTCCTGCAAAATGGGTAGAGGTTATTCTTGACAATCGGACTAAACTATTAATTGGATCGTTTTACCGACCCCAGACTCAGAAGATATAGTTGCTGAACAGTTCAAAGAAAACTTGAGTCTCAATTCAATTATAGTTGGTGGAGACTTCAATCTAGCCTCGAATATGCTGGAAAAATTATGCGTTTAAAGCCGGAGGAGGCATAAAACCTCATCCGAAATTGTACTGAATGCTTTCTCAGAACAGTGCATGAGCCCACTCGAAGCGTAAATGGCTGCGAAAGCATACTTGACCTCTTAGCAAGAAATAACCTGGACAAATAGGGAGTATCATGAAGAATACAGGGATTAGCAGCCACAAGGCAGTTGCTGCTAGGCTGAATACCGTAACACCCACAACCATCAAAAAGAAACGCAAAGTACATATATTTGAAAAAGCTGATAAAAATGTTCTTATCGCCGTTTTAAGAGACAGTCTCCACTCCTTCCGATATGCTCACGGAGGAGTAGATAAAATGTGGAATGATTTCAAGGAGGTGATATCGACGGTCATTGAGAGATATATACGACATAAATTAATAAGTGATGGTACTGATCCCCCATGGTACACGAAACGGGTCAAATCGCTTTTGCAGAACCAACGAAAAAGGCAGGCCAAATTTAAAAGAAGGCAAAATCCCCAAGATTGGCAAAGTTTGGCAAAAGTTTGAGATATAGCACGAGCTTCAATGCGAGATGCATTTAATAATATCAATGAAACTCTGTCTCGGAATCTGGCAGAAAACACAAGGAGATTCTGGTCATATATAAAGCACACCAGTGGGAAGACGCAATCAATACCTTCACTGCCCGATAACAACGGTGAAGTCACTGATGACAGTCACTAAAGCAGAGATATTAAACACAGTTTTCCGAAACTCCTTCACCAAAGAAGACGAAGTAAATATTCCCGAATTCCAATCAAGAACATAGAAGTAGATATCCTCGGCGTAGAAAAAAGCAGGTTAAACCGTTTAATAAAGGCAAGGCTTGTAGTCCAGACGGTATACCAGTCAGATTCATTTCAGAGTATGCAGATGCAAAACCTCCATATTTAACTATTACATACAACCGCTCGCTCACAGAAAGTTCCGCACCCAAAGACAGAAAAATTGCTCAAGTCACACCAATACCCAAAAAGGGAAAATGGGAGTAATCCGCTGAATTACAGAACCATATCACTTAACGTCGATTTACAGTAGGCTTTTGGAACACATACAGTATTCGAAAATTAAGAAGTACCTCGAAGGAAACGATTTACATAGTCAGCACGGATTCAGAAAATATCGTTCTTCAGGAACACAACTAACTCTTTGTACTGAGTAAAGAGTGATATCGACAGGGGATGTGAAATTGGCTCCATATTTTTAGATTTTCAGAATACTTTCGACACCGTTCCTCATAAGCGTCTTCTAACCAAACTGTGTGCCTATGGAATATCACCTCAGTTATGCGACTGGGTTCGTGATTTCCTGTCAGAAAAGACACAGTTCGTAGTAATAGACGGAAAGACATCGAGTAATACAGAAGTAATATCCGCTGTTCCCAAAGGAAGTGTTATAGGCCCTCTGTTGTTCCTGATCTACTTTATCGGCGTAGGAGACAATCTGAGTAGCCCTCTTAGGTATTTGCAGATGTAGCTGCCATTTACCGTCTTGTAAAGTCATCAGATGACCAAACCGAATTGGAAAATGATTTAGATAAGATATCTGTATGGTGCGAAAAGTGGCAATTAACCCTGAATAAATAAAAGTGTGAAGTTATTCACATGAGTACTAAATGAGAACCGCTAAATTTCAATTACGTGATAAGTCACACAAATCTGAAGGCTGTAAATTCAACTAAGTACTGAGGTATTACAACTACAAATAACCTTTGTAGGAATAATCGCATAGATAATGTTGTGGGTTGAATAAACTAACGACTGCGAGTCATTGGCAGAACATAGAAAGTGCAACAGATCTACTAAAGAGACTGCTTACACTACACTTGTCCGCTGTAATCTGGAGTATTGCTGTGCGCTTTGGGATCCGTATCTGGTGGGACTGACGGATGATATTGAAAAAGTTCAAAGAAGGGCGGCTCGTTATGTATTATCGTGAAATAGGGGAGATAGTACCACAGACATGATACGTGAATTGGATTGGCAGTCATTAATACAAAGACGTTTTCCGTTGCGACGTGATTTTCTTATGAAATTTCAGTTATAAGTTTTCTCCCCCGATTGCGAAAACATTCTGTTGTCGCCAATCTACATTCGGAGAAGTGATCATCACGATAAAATAAGAGAAATCAGGGCTCGCACAGATAAATTTAAGTGCTCGTTTTTCCCATGCGCCGTTCGAGTGTGGAACGGTAGACAGACAGATTAAAGGTGGTTGATTGAACCCTCTGCCAAATCAAATGTCTCTAAGCATTATGGGACTTACCACCTGAGGCCATCAGTCCCCTAGGCTTAGAACTACTTAAAGCTAACTAACCTAAGGACATCACACACATCCGTGGCCGAGGCACGATTCGAACCTGCGACCGTAGCAGCAGCACGGTTCCAGACTGAAGCGCCTAGAGCCGCTCGGCCACATCGGCCGGCCCCTCTTCCAGGCACTTAACTGTGAATAACAGAGTAATCACGTAGATGTAGGTGTAGATAATCTCCGCAAAGAGAACTAATTTCGTAGGATGTAGGCCTACACACTGCAGTCGTCTCGGGCACTTGGTCTGAACTTAAATTCATTGTCTCCGCAAGCAGGCTTCCAGATTTTTTTCAAGGGAGAGACGACAGAAAACACGGAGAAGCACTGTTTTCAGATCATCATTTTCAGTCTCTGCTTGGTATATAGATCGCACAAATACACACCAAGGCAAAGAAAACGACGCACCACGACGGAATTACTAGACCGAGGTGGAAGTCGAGAGATGTAATGTAAATTTACAGACAAACAAATGATTACAGTTTCAGAAAGAATGGATGATTTATTGAAGAGAAAGGTCATCACAAGTTGAGCAAGTCAGTAACGCTGGTATACCTCTGGCTCTTATGCCAGCTGCCGTTCAGATTGACATTGTTAGATGGCATTGTTGGATCCCCACCTGACGGAATAGTGCCAACTGATGAGTTACTTCGTCAGAATCACGAGGTGGTTGGAGGGCCTGCCCATAATGAGCCAAACGTTCTTGTTGACCAAAGTTACCTACTATGAAAATGAATGGCACCCCAAAACCATCACTCCTGGTTGTCGGACCGAATGGTGGGTGACAGTGGTATCTCACCGCTGTCTGGGTTGTATCCATGCGCTTCTTTGGCCTGGAATCTCATTGACAGGAGTAGAATTGTCTTCATTGGTAAGTTCTACTTCGGAGTGAGCCCAAATGACCAGCAAAGACGTACCTGGAGATGCCCTGGACAGTGGTTTATACCAACCAGAACGTCGCCCGCCATACAGCCCGGCAACTACGAGTGATGGGCTGGCGCGCCATTTCATTTCATGGCAGGAGCCCTTTAGTTGCCACCCGTAACACATTCACAGCAGGGCGGTACGTTCACGATGTTGTATGCCCCTTTTGTTACCCTTCATGGCAAACCATGCTGGGCTTACATTTCAGCAAGATAATGGCCGTCTGCCGACGCAAGAGGTTCTACAGCTTGTCTTCGTGATTGCCAAAGCCTACCTTGACCAGAAAAGTCGCCGGATCACTCCTAATTGAGAACATTTGGAGCACTTTCGGTAGTGCTCCCCAACAATCTCGGGATTTTGACCATCTAAGGCGTCCGTTGGCCAGACGTTGAGACGATATTCCTTAGGAGGACATCCAACAAATCTATCAAGCAATTCCAAGCCGAATAACTGGTTGCACAAAGTGCAGAAGTGAATCAATGCATTATTGACTTGCTCAATCTGTGAGGCTCTTTCTCTTGATCCAATGACCCAGTTTTTCTGAAATTATAATGATTTGTTTGTGTCTACATGTGCATCACATCTACCGATTGCCGTCCCATTCAGATAATTCATTCGTGGCGCGTTTTCTTGTTATCTTTATATAACAGGTTTCCACGCAGTAGCTGTGAGAGCGCAATTAAAGACTTCTGACCATCCAATAAAGGCACTATAATTCCTCCCAAGTATGAAAATCTAAATTCATGAATGGGATTCAGGTGTTAAACAGCTCATTCTCCCTTCCTCTCCTCCTTCCTCCCACTGTGTTGTTCCGTGGAGAATGCAACGCACAGCTCACGACCTGGTGATGTGACATGAATGACGGACATTGTAGACCACATCGACTGATTTATATAGAACGTCGGTTGCCTCACTGTCTCCCAACAGCTGGAAGACGAGTGGCATGCAGTTGTTAATCAGCTCATTTCCCCCTCCCCACCTCTCCCCTTCCACTTTCTTGTTCTGGCGATATAAGATAAATGACAGACGTGGATCAGCTCTTTTGAGAATTGTAGATGAATTCGATTGATTTATACAGAACATGGGTTGCCCCACTATTTCCCAACACCTGAATGACGATCGTGTGAAATGTGAATCACCTTGTGTTCTCCCAACAATTCACAGGAATTTATGTGGGCGGTTTGCCCCTGCCTGCTCCGTTATGATAAGTTTGCCATTACAGCAACCACATTGAATGAGATCGCTAGTACCCACATTTGCCGTCATCGAGGTGAAACTTCCGTAAAGCAGACTGGGACCATACGAAACATACATCATGAAAGACCTCTACTTATTTTTATTGGAAGCGTGCGCAGATGAATGCTGTTTGTTCATTCCTCTAATAAATAAGGCTACCAGATCTTCTAAACACCAAGTCACACTGTACCTGAGACCTAAAGGCCGTCCACTTCCATGGTGGAACCAGCACTCCTCAAGAGAAGTCAGAGAACGTGAACTACCTTAGAGCACGGTGTTAAACCGAACGTTACCTGAGTGAATTTTCGCAAATAAAAACAGATGGGCAAAGCCATGAAACTGTTTTTAAGACGAGAAAGAGAAATAGTCATTTAAACAGTACTCCAAGTCGGTCACTATATAAACACCATTGTCATCGGTATGGTCCACTATGCTCAAATCCCAAGAAAGGTTCCATTTAGTTAAAGGTTCATATGACTGGCTGAATGACTTCGCACAAATCGTCTCACACCCTCCCGATATCTCGCAACCAATGCAAACTTTGGACGTCCTTTGTCCTTTCTCCCGGTACGCGTCACAACCATTAATGATCTTCTCAGAGGTGAAGACACTCTTTAAAGGTACCTGATGCGCTGTTACTGGGTATGATGACGTACACTACAGAACGTCAGCCAGTTTACGAGACGAAACATTGCACAGACAATGTACAATCATTTATGGAAAACAGATTTGCGGACTATTCGGACCCATATGTAGTTGTTCCCATATTCAAAGCTGGCAATGACCCAGTTTCGACCATTTCGCAGCATCCCAACACTTTTTCCTCTTACGTGCTCAAAATAGTAGAAGGAGTCTTGAAAAGCCGATTGGAATGGAGGTTTGAGAGAAATTACCTTTCGCCTGGCTCTCAATACAGATTTATAAAGTAAAGAGTCACCGAGGACTCCATCTGTCTACTGACGAAAGAGACAGATAGCAGATACATGTCTAACGACTACATGGTGGCATTGTTTTTCGACGTATCCGACAGCGTAGCTTGAACATCCTGATGCAGAAGCTCGAGGCAATGCTCATCTTTGGTCTCGTTACTCGCAACTCTTACTCAATTTTACGAAAACGGGTAATCTATGTTAGGTCAGAGTTCACCCTCTCGCAAAGGCCGCACTAGTCTACATTAGAGTGCCGCAAAGCTCCATGTCCATACGTATCCTCTACACATTGTAGTAGTCAAAACTGGACATAAATCTGGTCGTTCAGTAAAGGCCCTAATGTACGACGATGCATGTACAAATTTTCTCTGAGCTTGAGGAGGACACTAACGTAGTAATATCGATTGTTGGATGTGTTCTCCTGGACGTGTAAAACTGCTTGCAGACACAAAATCTTCAGTGCTTGGGTTTACACGGCAGAGACGGACAATAACAACACAAAAGCTTCAATTAAAGCCTCTTACCATCCCCGCAGGAGCTCAGCCAAGTGGCCTGGGTTCAATGTGGACAGCAGGCTGACGTGGGAGCGCCATGTTGAATACTTGATTACCACTGCCGGTCGATCGTTCAACATAACACGAGCGGTGTCACGCGTATAGTGGGGGAGCCCATGTTACCGTCCTGCTCACCATTTACCGAGGTATGACTTAGTGTATGTTGGATTATGTATGCACGTTGTATGGTAATGCCCCGACGTCTGTAATCAGCAAGATCGATATGCTGCAGTACAGGGGTACACGAACTTGTCTAGTGCACTGTTTGTCCTGGGTGGACTTCGGTTTAAAAAAATGTTAACTAAATATTACGATAAATTTTATAAACAATCGACAAGTACGCCAAAGAAGAAGAGATAGAACTACAATGGACATGTTATTCCGTGGACTCTTGCGCTTATATTCATGAGCTATCTTTCCTTTGTCTTTCACTTATCTGCTTGGATTCGAACCTAAAAGGACGTTCTTGTGTAAAGCTTATCTTGCTGTACCAGCTGATAATGTAAGTTCTACTTCAAACCTGAAAAATATAATGGTTATTTTGTCAAAAGAATTTGTGTATGTGGTTAATCAATTAATAGTCTGATATCTAGATTGTCTTAAGTAGATACAAGCCTTAATTTTCATTGTTAGGCGCCATCTTAGAAAAATCCTTGTTTTTCTTTTAGCTCATCTACGAGACGTTCTGTCGGTTAGGAAAATTAACTTTATTTCAGATCCCACGAGACCGGAGGTAGCTACTAATAATTTAACAGCTTTACTCGCAGATTTTCTTTAAATAACGAGGTAACATCCCAGGCAGAAAAGGTGTGGTCACAGGATTCCAGTTCTATTATAGGATTTCATTTGTAGATGCTACTCTTATCTTATACTGGGGAATCGAGACGAAACCACGGTGTTAAGTTACGTATTGCAGTAGCGTACATCGAACAGACTTGGCAAATATTCTCTGGTGCAATAAGAACACGACTTCTCACGGGCATGGAATAAAATCTGTAGTGTTGGGTACATAAGAAAAGGACAATTAATGATCGACGATTACGTAACTACCTTCAGAACTGAGCTAGTTTACTGAGTGCTTATACACGTGGGGCTAAATTAAACAACATATTACACTGTAATAATATTCCTACATTAGCTATTTCTTTTTTATGCTGAGCCATTGCATTAATGTGTGTTTCTTTTTTGTATAAGTGACTGCTCATATTCATTCTATTACATTACACTGATAGCAAATAAAAAGAGTGACAAACAATTTTTATTTTATTACATTACATTAGGAGCAATGAATTCTTAAACTGCGAATCCAAGTTTGGTGGAGGCAAGAGAAATACCCCTACTACTGAGAAAACAGTTTTCTTTTTCTGGAATAAAAGAGACTTAGTTCGAAAATATTGCTTTAATGACGCCTTTTCCCTTTGTATGGTATCATCAAAGTATCGTGAATTGACAGACATTCGTAGAACTATTACGCTGCGAAATAAGCTTACTTCCAGATCGAGATAACTGGCGCATGTGCCTCCGCTACAGTCTTGACTGCAGGTTTACTGGTAGGGCTGTTTCTAAAGCACATGTCCCAGTTAGCTCGATCCGGATCCATGCTTATTCCGCAGAAGAGTCGTTCTACGAATGTCTGTCAATCCATAATAATTTGACGATGCTCCACGTAGGCTACTATAAACGAACTCATTTATTATGGGTCAGTAGTAACTCCAGCATCTCTTACAACGAGTCTTTGCCCACCTGGCGAAACGTGCTGTGGTCGTGGCCAACTTTTTTGCGCCTGTCAACCGCATGTGGGTTTCGTTGCTGCTATAAAGAAGTAAGTCTTTCAAGAGTGGTCACGGACGTACAGGTCTCACAACAGAGGAATGGAAGACATTATGCTGCAGTACAGTCATGTTTTCGGCAAGAAAACCTGATTTGCAGACACAACACTCCTGTAACGTGCTTGCGGTTGGGTCACAGCTGTTCTCCTTCACATCTCTACAGTACGGAAGTTGAGCTATCTCCATACTGCGAAGAACATCGAACGGAATTTGGACACCACAACCATGTGATACTAGGGTGTACGTAGTATGAAAGACAATTGCGAAAGCATGTCACGGATTTGATCAGGGCAGGTCTTCCGCAACTTACACTTGAAACCTGTTTGCTGCAGAATCCTTGAACATGTTCTCAGTTCGAATATAATAACTGTTCATGAGACTGAGAAACTTATGTGCACGAATCAGCATGGTTTTGGAAAGCATCACTCTTGCGAAACTGGGCTTGCACCTCTCTCACATTATACTCTGAGAACTATGGATGTAAGGCAACAGGAAGATTCCATATTTCTAGATTTCTGGAAAGCATTTGCCACGGTGGCCCATAGCAGGCTGTTAACGAAGGTACGAGCATATGGAATAAGTTCACAGATATGCGAATGGCTCGAAGGCTTCTTCAGTAATAGAACGCAGTATGTTGTCCCGGATGGCGAGTGTTCGTCACAGACAAGGGTATCTTCATGATTGCCCCGGGAAAGTGTAATAGGACCGCCGTTGTTCTCTATATTCATACATGATATGTCTGACAGGCTGGGCAGCCATCTGCGGTTGTTTGCTAATGATGCCGTGGTCTACGGTAAGGTGTCGAAGTTGAGTGACAGTAGGGAGATACAAGAGGACTTAGACAAAATTTCCAGTTGGTGTGATGAATGGCAGCTAGCCATAAATGAGGAAAAACGCAAGTTAATGCGGATGAATCGGATCAGACCTGTAATGTTCGGACACAGAATAGCTAGTGTGCTGCTTGGCACGATAGAGTCGTTTAAATATCTGGGCATGACGTTGCAGGGCGGTGTGAGATGTAACGAGCATTTGAGAACTGTGGTATGAATGTGAATGGTCGACTTCGGTTTATTGGGAGAACTTTAGGAAAGTGTGGTTCACCTTTAAAAGAGAGCGCATATAGGACGCTGGTGGGACCTATTCTTGAGTACTTGAGTGTTTCAGATACGTACCAGGTCGGATTGACAGAAGACACCGAAGAAGTTCAGCGGCCAGCTGCTAGATTAGTTACCGGTAAGTTCGAACAACACGTTAAGTGTTACGGAGATGCTTCGGGAACTCAAATGGGAATCCATGGAGGGAAAGAAACGTTCTTTTCGAGAAACGCTACTGAGAAAATTTTGAGAACCGGCATGGGGAGCTGACTGCGGAACTATTCTCCTGCTGTCAAGATACGTTGCACTAAGGACCACGAAGATAAGATACGAGAAATTAGGTATCGTACGGAGGCAGCTAGATGGTCGTTTTACCCTCGCTCTATTTCCGAGTGGAACAGGAAGGGAAATGACAAGTAGTGTTGCAGAGTACCCACCGCCACGCACTGTACGGTGGTTTGCAGAGTATCTGTATAGTTGTGGATGTAGATGTTTCGATAGCTGATCTCTGCTTAACACGTCAATATCGTCAGGTTTCTGCAAGAAGCTAATGTACAACCATAAATCATACACAAGGGTGGAGTTAATTTCACCACATAGGGATCCCATCACCAAAAAAGGCGTAGGATGATTTCCTTCACCCTATATTAGAATCCAGCGTGAGAAGTGCAACACACGGACTGTGCTGAACAATCGTTGGTCGACAAGAGGGATATTTTCGAGGCGGTCTAATCGGTGCCGTCTTAACGGGAATTCATATGTTCAAGATAACCACACGAGATATATGTTGATGACTGCCTACAGCTTCTGTGAACATTTATTTCTCACTATTATTGTAATATTCTTCTTTATGTCAATTGTTCAAAGTGTAGCGAGAAGTTTGAATTGTGTCAGTCTAATGTACAATACCGATCTGTATTACTAAAGCGCAATCGCGATTTCAGCTTGCCTATCCAACTTATTCCAAGAGCAACACAAAATTTAGTTTCATTTTTTCATTTCATTATTCTCGAATTTAAATAGTTAAAATGCTATCATTCCAAGAGCAACAGAAAATTTAGTTTCATTATTTCATGTCATTATACTTTGAAATTATAATATTTAAATGGCGTTATAATTTATTAATTAAGTAGTATAACCATATGTTAAAAGTTGAAAACAGTAAGCCCACTATTATAGTGAGAAACTGTGTGTTTGTCTTGAGGCAATGATCCTCACGGCGCTATATTCACACAGTGTTTAAGAATGGAATCACTTAGCGGCTTTCAACAACTTTTAAGCAAAATTTCAAGCCTTTTCTGAACTTTTTGTCACACATTTACCGCCAAAATTGGATACATAAACTGATTAGTGGAGTTATCAGATGTTAGAAGCCGTTTTATACATAGGGGCTCGACTCTTTAAGGAATCGGGGGTTTACTGGTGTTGTATATCTAGCCTGTTATTGAATCGCAATGCTATTTTTTATTTTAAGGGATACAACAACCAGTCAATCTTTTTATGTATTTCTATTTATGCCAATACGCTTTTCGGGTTTCACTTGACGTAAGACACATTTGAAACATTTGTAAGTACGTCGTTAAACCATCGAGAGCAGTATGGATGCTGCTGTTTGCGTTTTACTCTTCTTGTTGTTATTCTGATTTGGCGTTGGTTGATGTAACGCAAACAGTTCTGTCAACAGTCCTGTGATTAAATGCCCCACACCAAATAAGTTTTAATAATTAAAAAACTGCTCGTTTTTATTCCATTATACTTTTAACCGATTCGTAATTTTTATTTTAACGGCATTTATTCTGTTGAGTCCTGATAGAATTGTTTTATTCTGTGAACAAAGTTTATACATCAATAAACGTTTAAGATTGCAAGCAAAGAAAATAGTAGCTCTGGATATGAATACGTTGAATTCCGTGGAGGCGACGGAAATAAATTTTATCAGAGGGATATATTTTAATTTTTTTATATGCTGCAGCACAGAGAGACAAAAGGAATATGAAGGCAACCTTAAGAGAGAAGATATTGTCTTAATGTTTTTGAACCTGTAAGTAGGCTGTTCATGTTTTCTTTTTGGCAACGTTACCTAGCGCTCTGTATGAAAATCACTGGCTGTGCTGTGTGCAGTCTGTGGCTTCTTTGCATTGTTGTAATACTCGCCATTGTAGCGTTGGGCAGCTGGATGTGAACAGCGCATAGCGTTGGGCAGTTGGAGGTGAGCCGCCAGCAGTGGTGGATGTGGGGAGAGAGATGGCGGAGTTTGGAAATTTGTAAGACTGGATGTCATGATCTGTTATGTATATTATGATTTTTCAACACTATTAAGGTAAATACATTGTTTGTTCTCTACTAAAATCTTTCATTTCCTAACTATGCCTATCAGTAGTCAGTGCCTTCCGTGGTTTGAATCTTTTATTTGGCTGGCAGTAGTGGCGCTCGCTGTTATGCAGTAGTTCGAGTAACGAAGATTTTTGGTGAGGTAAGTGATTTGTGAAAGGTATAGGTTAATGTTAGTCAGGGCCATTCTTTTGTAGGGATTTTTGAAAGTCAGATTGCGTTGCGCTAAAAATATTGTGTGTCAGGTTAAGCACAGTCATGTATAATTGTTCTAAGGGGACGTTTCATATGTCGACCCTTAGCAGAGGATACCTCACTGGAATCTTCTGATTTTTTCATGTAGTTTGTGTAATTAGTGTAGCTATTGTTTATTGCCAGCGCGTAATTGTAAGGAGAATCTCCTTTGTAGTTGCAGTCTTTCACTGTTGTACAGTCAAACAGTTGTGGCATGCATGTAGATTTGCACCAAGTATTTCGCAGCTGCGCTTGCAATTAACTACATATTATTTTCAGTGCTATGTTAATGTGTTCTCTTATTTTTGCTCTTCAAATTGTGCTTTTCTTTGTTATCGTGTGAAATATTGTGACAATAACGGCGTGTGAAAAACGTAACACTAGGTTTGAAAGTAAACTGAGAAATAATAGTGACGACGAGCGTAGCTTATCAGCACCGCTGTGTAGTGAGTTAACAGACATTCGAAGTAGTAATTTGGTAATTGTGCATAGGGAAATGGAGCGGGCGGCAAATAATGGTGTAGACAGTGAAACAGGTAGTGAACAAGGAAGCATTATCGATCGATCGGTCCGCAACAGCTCGCCTCAGGAATCCGAAATGACAGAACACAATATTGCAAATACTGTAGACTTAGGTTTTGGGTCCTCACCGTTTTCTCAAATGAGTCAAGACACATGTTCTGCTTGTAAAAATGTGAATGTTGCCGGTGAAAATGCACTGCCAAAAAGCATAGAGAAACAGATTCCAGACACTAATACATTATTGTTGCAATTAATGCAACAAATGGAACAAAATCAGAGACAAATGGGACAAAGACTTCAAAAGTTAGACACAATGGAACAACACCAGAGACAAACACAGCAACAGTTAGACACAATGGAACTAAATCTTCAAAAGTTAGACACAGTGGAACAAAATCTTAAAAAGTTAGACATAGTGGAACAAAATCTTAAAAAGTTAGACACAATGGAACAAAATCTTCAAAAGTTAGACACCACGCTTGAACAAACACGTGAAGATTTAACTACTGAGTTACATAACATCGAATCGAAATGTCATAAAGTCTGTAATGACGTAAAAACACAAATTTGTAAGCATTTCCAACCTATTTTTTCGCGTCATGAAAATGCATTACAGAATCACGAAGCAGCCATAAAAGAACTGCAAACTATTGTTCATGAAAATCACGACCCCTTGCAAGCTAAAATTGACTCAGTTGCATCTACCGATTCGGTTAGGCAACTTGCAAAAACTCAAGAAAACTTAAAGGACACAGTAGACACGATTTCAACACAAATGGACACTCTGAAACTTGGTTCAGAAAAACACACTGAGGAAATAAGTACACTATCGGAGAAAGTAGCCGAACTTTCGGATCAGTTCACTAACTTATCTGCAAAGGTAGATGATGATCTGAATGACACAAGACCTGTAGCCATCACTGACACAGAAGAGTATGAACAAATTAAGAAATTCAAACAAAATCAGAATCAAATTAATACGCAATACAAAAGAGAAATCCGGGAAGTACAAGATCAGTTGGCACAAGTAATACAAAAATTTCATATTTCAGAGGACACTCGCGTTCCAGTACGGGAAGAGGAACTTAGAATTACGGAAAAGCCACAAAATAATATCACAGGGCATTTCGGAAATTATGAAAGAAATCGGCAAGGTGCACCGAATTTTGAGATGGAATCGTCGACACGACATAACAATGACCGATATGCTACTCGCCGACACGATGATTTTGACTATAAGCTGTTCATTACTACACGCAAATTCAAAACATTTAAGAATTCTGGCAACGACATTCATCCACAAGCGTGGCTTCATCAATTCTCTCATTGTTTTCCTCCCAACTGGTCGTTAGCACACAGATTAGAATTTATGTGTGGCTACTTAGAGAATGAACCAGCTATAAGAATGCGATTGGTCATTCACGATTGTCACAGTGAAGGAGAATTTTATCATGCCTTCCTCTCAGCATATTGGTCTCAAACTACACAAGACCGAGTAAAACATAGCATCACAATGATGAAACATTTCGAACAATCTGAATTTTCCAGTCTTGTGAAATATTTTGAAGACATGTTGCACAAGAATCAATACCTGTCAAACCCATACAGCCCCTCAGAACTCATCCGCATTTGCTTAATCAAATTACCTGATCATTTACGACATATTATTTTGGCAGGACGTTGCAAAGATAACATTGAAGCTTTTCAGGGACTGTTACAAGAATTGGAAATTGACACTGACAATCGCGGAACGCGAAAACAGGAACACAACAATTACAGGTCACATCCGTCGCAATTCCGTGATGAAAGAAATGATAACTGGACACGACAAGGCTATTCTCACAACACAAATCGTGACCAAAACAGACACCACCCATATGACAACCGTTGGCAGAGTAATAGTTACAGAGAAAGATCGCATTTCCGTAGTAATGAATATGACAGAGATTACCATTGAAACAGACAATATGGGAACAAAAACAATTATTATCAAGGGAGACAAAATAACTTCAGACACAACAGTTCAGCGCGCAGTTACGATTCCGGGAGAAATTCTCCACCACATGACCGACAAACAAGAAACTATGTAAACTACCGACAAAACGACAGACCTGAATTCCATCAGAACTGGCGAGCTTCAAACAGAGCAGGGCCTTCTCGTCAAGGTGAATTTGTAGAAGTTAGGTCTCCTAATCCCAATAACGACGCGCGCCAGCGAAGAAACAGACAATGACCGCACCGCAGGCAGCCACGTGCGCCGGCTGGCTCAGAGAAAAATAACATAGACGCTAACCTTGAGAAAAATTCCAGTATTCTTTACCGACGTGTACCGCATGACAATTGCATTCAAGTTGAAACTCTGTGCACTAGGAAGAGTAAAGGATTTCACCACACTTCACATATAAAACCGCTTATTGAGAGATAATCTGCTTATTAGCTTAGTTTTTGCCATAAAATTTTTCACTTTACATTACTAGTATGCTTTGTTAGACTTGGAAACTGTTAACATGCAACAGTGTTTGAAGTTAACTATCCAATCTAGAACCTAGGATACATATTTAGACAGTAGTTACGAGTGCATTGTTATAGTGAACAGAGGACACAGTGTAATTGTGTGTGTACATTCTTACTTGTTAATAGCACGATTACGTAACGACTATAAGGCTTACATACTTAGAACGTATACTGGCACTGCTAATGAGATTTTAATGAAACATTTTGGTTTACTTGAAAATACATTCTGGATTTAAAGTACTTTCTGTGAGATACCAGATGACACAGTGGTTAGTTTATGCGACAGCTACACGATTTTGTCACGACGCTACTAATGAGCGACAATTTACAATTTTGCTTTTGAGGTGTTTCTGTTTTATATCTGCACAGTTTTTCTGAATTCTTCTGGAAAGTTAAACTTGTTTCAGTAGTAACTTTTGTGGTATAGCTACAATGAGACAGCCTTTTTCGTAGCACAACAATACGTTACTGTACAGTACTTTCTTCATCATGCCAATAAGCATAATAACTACGATATCTATATGCAAAACATTTCACTTTTGTTTATCGTGAGGTAAGTACATTGACTTCTGCAGAACTTAGCCTTCGGAGGACGATAACTACGACACTTCCACAGAGATTATGTTACAACAAGACGCACAGTTTAGCGCTACAGTACACGTATTTGAGTGATTAATTTTATACTTAAAACATTTATTTTTAAAGGTTTTTGAATTACAAAGAAAGTTTTCCGTGATACATTTCATTCCATTTCAATAATCTGTAACACCTGAGGGTATAATTACATTAATCCTCAGGGGGGTACACGCTTACTTTGTGTACCATGTGTTTCGCAAGCACAAGGAGCCCTAGCTAATATGGTATTTGCTTATACAACTTTACACATCGGTACCATATTTCTCTAACACATAAATTACACAGCTATCTGATCATTTAACTGACAGAGACAAACGTGTTTTTTTTTAGTACATCAGTGACACATGTTTACACAATTACACAGTTGGGTAACTTCACACTTATGAAATTGTATTTTGTCTGTACTTTGTGAACTGTTCATATTTTTTCGGAACCATTGTGATTCTATGAGAGCTTTGAATGATGTATTTGGGAAGGGATCATGATTTTTAAAGTACATTTGAGGTAGATGACACTATTGAAATGAGCAGAGAGTTTTCTTTAGGTTTGGAAATTATTGCAGAAAGCTATGATGTTTTTGAGATTTGACTGAGGTGTTATGATGTTATTTTTACGACGACGATGTGTAGTATGCTGTTGAGGTATGTTTATGATCAATAAGATGATGCTACCACATATGAGGAATTTGATTATGCTACGTATTTATTATGATGAAATATTGAAGAAGTGTTGATGAATACGTATATGGATAATGAGTAGTGGTTAGGGACTCTGATTTGTGGAAAAGGATGTTGGAAACCAAGAATCGTAATTTTAAAGAGTTATGAAATGTATGTAAATGCGTGAATGTATCACACTTTGGACACTGTTATATCAATAGGATTTGGTTTCTACAGATTTGTAACGCAAATTCTTGACCTGCGAAATATTTTTATATGAGACTGTCACTGTAGCGGAAACTGCTGTCGTAAATATTTCCGTAAGAAAGTTAAGTGACCACCTGCACGTAATGCATCGTGGGCACCCAGCTGTGTCAGATGCCTGGAGAAAATGCCATTAGTGTGTGTGCCATTTCAGAGGCACAGGTAGAAAAAAAAGGGAGGCCATTATCCTCGCTATTGACATTCCTTTGTAGAAAGCATCGCAAATACGACACTCTCAAACTTGAAAACATATGATTATACTGTGGAGCTCTTAATTTGTGATAATTACTAAAATGCCTAATGAAACGATGAGAAACATTTCATGGCTATTGTCTTGATTGTTGAGAGAAATGCCATATGGCTTGCCTTATGTATTAATTTACTCATTTTGTTTAATATCTAGTTTCTAGCTGCACTGCAGCATTGGTTAAAATAAAATTTTATAGATGTACTAATATAAATATTTTCTGTCTACAGATCGAGCAAATAATAATTTTTTTCAAAAAATGAGGGAGCACAAAGACATTTCCCTTCACAGGAACTGCATACATAATTTACTTTTCAAGTACTTGGTAATTTTTTTGTAGAATTATTTTTTGTGGTGCACCACTTTAATTACATAGACATTAAGATGTGAATATACATTTCCCTTGTCTGCGTTGTTGTCTTTAATGTAATATTTTTTTTGCTTGAGCATTGTCATGTTTAAATATAAGTTATTACATTTGCTGCTGCTGTTTGCCAGGCATAGTGCTACTAAATTTCACTTTGTATTACTCTGTTAAGCTAGTGTTACTACTGATTTATTTTTCTAGTTGCTGCACATTGACTCATATTAGTTGTAATGTTGCATTGCTTGGTAATTTAGATTTACTGTAGCTTGCTTTGCAAATTTCCATTTTTTTTTGTCATTGCTGTTTGTGTTAATTGTTCTGCGCTGCTTTATTGCCTCATCCCTTAGTTTAGCATCCGAGCTCAGTAGATTTAAGTTAGCTTAAGAGGGGGTAGACTATATAAGAGAATGAGCTGCGATGAATTGGAAGAAATGCATTGAGAAGTTATACGAAAAAAGTACAGAAAGCAGGTATAGGTAGGATTTTCTTGGAAATAAATGATGAGGTAAGATAATGGAAAATAAATAATGAGGTAAGAAATATGTGAACATATAAATACAGAAAGCATGCTTGGATAGGATTTTTTTTGCTGGAAACAAATGTTGAAATAAGAGGAAAGATATATGGAATGAAGTTTTGGGGTGACTGCAGTACCAAATGTCACACTGAAAACAAACCCTGTCATGTATTTTTGTGTTATTACACTATGTGAATTTGTGTTTTTCCTGTCTGTATGTGTTTAGCTAATAAGATTTATGTTGTAGAATTTTTCTGATAATATGTTATTTACCTTGTAAAGATGCTTAGACATTATTTATTCTGTTTTGTTTTAATGCTCATGTGTGAAGTTGATGTTTCAAAAGTTATTCTGATCTTTTATATATTTACTTATGTCATAATTCCTGTAACACTGATGTATATGTTATTTCGATTCTTTTGTAAAGCCCATATTACTACAAATGTTATCTGTACTATTATGTTCTTTAATGATGTATTTTGTACCTTTGTAATTGTATTTTCATGTTGTAAATTTATAATTGTATAGACACCAGTTCTTCAAATTAAGGTGCACTTCACTGCACACATTTCTGTTGGTCATAGTATATGGACAATATGTGAGAAGTAGGGACTGATAGTGTTTGCACGTGTGTTAATAGTTCAGCAAGGGAATGAATATCAGCATTGCTGGTTCTAAGGACATTTCAAAAAAAATTTTCTGTGCGTGCACAAGTGGTGGTTTATGGACTTGCTATATTCTCCGCAAAAATCTTCGATGGTGATTGTGCACCTGCACAGTCGCAACGGATGGCTGCTAGCCATCTCTACAAGGACTACAGTGGGTCTGCATCTTTGATGGTCCACCAATACCATTATTTCTACAAGGACTACAGTGGGTCTGCACCTCTGGTTGCCCACCAATACCATAATCTCTACCAGCACTACTGTGGGTCTGCTCTATGATGACCTACCTACCAATATTCTTCAAAACTTCGACTGACTCTGCGGTGGGTTTGCTCTGTTGTGGCCCATTACCCGTCTGCATGTAAAGAGTCGGCACTGTCTTTCCATTGGAAGGACAACACTACTTCTACATGACTGCATGGAAATCCACTACTTCCATGTGCATTTTGTTTTACCGCTCAGACTTTGAGAAAAACACTGCAATTTTACTGTGAAGAATGATCAGGACTGTCTTTATGGACTGTGAGAAAATTTTAGCTTTTGACCAACATTGTATCAATAAGTGTGTTCATTTGATATCTTTGTTATTGTAATTATGAAATCAAATCATTATTGGCCGCTGCCCAAAACAATTTGTAAAATTTTTGGTGGGGAGCGTGGGGGCTATGTAAGTAGGCTGTTTATGTTTTCTTATTGGCAACGTTACGTAGCGCTCTGTATGAAAATCACTGGCTGTGCTGTGTGCAGTCTGTGGCTGCTTTGCATTGTTGTAATACTCACCATTGTAGCGTTGGGCAGCTGGATGTGAACAGCGCATGGCGTTGGGCAGTTGGAGGTGAGCCGCCAGCAGTGGTGGATGTGGGGAGAGAGATGGCGGAGTTTGGAAATTTGTAAGACTGGATGTCATGATCTGTTATGTATATTATGATTTTTCAACACTATTAAGGTAAATACATTGTTTGTTCTCTACTAAAATCTTTCATTTCCTAACTATGCCTATCAGTAGTTTGTGCCTTCCGTAGTTTGAATCTTTTATTTAACTGGCAGTTGTGGCGCTCGCTGTTTTGCAGTAATTCGAGTAACGAAGATTTTTGGTGAGGTAAGTGATTTGTAAAAGGTATAGGTTAATGTTAGTCAGGGCCATTCTTTTGTAGGGATTTTTGAAAGTCAGATTGCGTTGCGCAAAAAATATTGTGTGTCAGGTTAAGCACAGTCATGTATAATTGTTCTAAGGGGACGTTTCAAACATTACATAAAGTCCATGTGGAGATTTCGTGAATGCTACTGACGACAGATGGAAAATCGGTAGGAGTTAAGATATTGCGAGAAGGATTTGACAGAGCACTGGAAAACCTAGGTCAAAACAACACCGCTGGAGCAGACGACAGTCCCTCAGAGCTGCTAACTGCCTTGGGGGGAGGCATTCCTGACGAAAATAATCAGTCTGGTGTGTAAGGTGTATGAGACAGTCGAAATATCCTAAGACTTAAAGAAGAAAGTAATAATTCCTATTCGAAACGAAGCAGGTGCTGACAGGTGTGAATATTAGCGAAGTATCGGTGCAATATGTCATCTTACAAATATTGATTCAAATTCAATTTGCAGGAGAATGGAAACACTGGTTGAAGCCTACCTCCAGGAAGATCAGTTTTACGTGCTGAAGAAATGCAATACAGCCGAGGCGATACTGACCCTACGACTTATCTTAGAAGATAGTTTCGTACCTCTTACATAATGGTGTCATCCTCCGACCTAACACTATGAGATAGTAGTAAGTTTTATATGATTCTCTTTCCTTTCACATGTCGATCCTTGCTGGAGTGACCCTGTAGCACATTTTATTTTGCTTTATTCCTCTGCATAGTCATTTTTGGTAGCAGTCTCATGCCTCTTCACGTTTTAAGCCCTAGGATAGCAACATGCATAAAACTCTTCACGGTAGAGGTACTTTAAGTCAGCGGAGTTTTATTTTCTTTTCTAGTGCGTGGGCCCAGGAAGATTTCGTTGAGGTTTCCTTTCAAATTAGTTCACTGGGTCAACTACCAACATCACGACCGAACTGTCCCGCAGTTATCACTGTGCAGTCGCTTGACCGGTTTGCGGTCTGCCCCGAAAAAGCTTCATGAACCTTCTTCAAGCATTCTCTGTTGCGAAAGAACGCGCACGTTTTTCCAGGCTCTGTAACTGGCTTGCAACACCAAGATTTTTGGGGGACATGTGCGATTGGTCAGATAGCCGACCCTTCCATAAACGACCGAGGCTGGGGGTGGTGTTTGGTGCACGTAAGACACGATTGCGAGCTGCGAGCCTACTGTGGAGACCCAGTGAATGTGGATGCACTGCTGAGATGTGGAGATGTAATTCTAAGAGTGGTTATAATTTATGAGTTAGGATATGTTTAAAACTGTGCTTGTGAACAGTTTGATTAACAGGGTGTGACTATATTTAAATCAGTTTTTGCATTCGAAACTTGTTGTTTTCGGAGTCAGTTTGTTGGAGGGCCTTGTATCTGTGTGTGTAGTCGCTCATTGTTACTAGTGGTTGGGCTTATATCGATCCTCCTCCTTTGAAATCAATAATCGCAGTTAGGTGTGCACATTATTTTTTCGTTTTATATCTGTCGTGATGGTGAGTACGTTGTTTCTTTTCTTCTCTCGAAGATGTGGAGTAGCATGTGTTATTTAGTTAGCAGCTACAGTGTTCCATTACTTGATATAAAACGAATGCTTCTCACTGTTATTGCTACTCACACTTATTCCCTCTCACTGTCCATCAAGTGGCCCAACGTTAGCACATGATAACGAACTCGTCCTAAAGTAGATCATCATTTTTATGTACTACGCGGCTTTCCAATGCTGATCGTTATTGGATTTTACTTTATTCCTGCGCACAGTGGATAAACGTTGGGCTGTAGTTGTTATGATGTGCAATGAAAAGTGCTGATAATTTTCTTCTCAGCGAAATTTTTTTCAATAAATAACTAGATTCTTGTTAGTCAAGATCATTCAGAAGCTCATTCCTTTACAGAGCGTACGTGCTTAAGAACTGACTTGCTATCAATGCGTACTGAAGAAAATTGGACTTTACACCATCAGCCCGGAATTTATAATTTCGTTGCGCTTATTTGTTTTGTAGGTCTAAAATCACCGTTTTCGTTGCATTTATTTGTTTTGTAGATCTAAAATCACCGTGAACTCAGATTCTGGCACGATCCTGCACATGTAATGATCCAAAATTTATAGATGTCATGTGGATAAAATTGAGCAGCAAGTTACATATTTGCTACAAATGCCACAGTAAATCCATTAAAAAGGAAAATCTACGTTTATAGTGTTTGCAAACTTACAGCGAGCTCTTGACTGTGGTGACTAGTACAGATGGTTCCATTGGTTCAAATGGCTCTGAGCACTATAGGACTTCACTTCTGAGGTCATCAGTCCCCTAGATCTTGAAACTACTTAAACCTAACTAACCTAAGGACACCACACACATCCATGCCCGAGGCAGGATTCGAACCTGCAACCGTAGCAGCAGTACGGTTCGGGACTGAAGCGCCTAGAACCGCTCGACCACCCTGGCCGGCGGCTAGTACAGACTCTTTAGAATTCTGAAAATATCAGAGGTATAAGTATAGCGAGCTTAAGGCTATTTTCAGCTTGTACAGAAACCAAAGTGAATTATAGAACTCATAGGGCATGAAAGAGAGGCAGTGCTTGAGAAAGGAGTGATGATAGAGGCAAAGTGAATTATAGAACTCATAGGGCATGAAAGGGAGGCAGTGCTTGAGAAAGGCGTGATGTTATGTAGTCTGTCATCAATGTTATTCCATCTGTACACTTAGCAAGCAATAAAGGAAACCAAAGAAGAGTGTGGAGAAGTAATTAAACTTCAGGTAAAAAACATACAAATTTCAAGGTTTCCCGATAACATTGTAATTCGGCCAGAGACAGATGAGGACTTGGACGGACATTTGAACGGAGCTGATAATATCTTCATAGGATTATATCAGATAATCTTAGCAAGTTCAATGTAAAATGTAATGGAAAGTGCCCGAATTAAATCAGGAGACGGTGAGAGCTGGACGGAATGCTAAAAATAGTTGGGTGTTGTTATTTGGGCAGGTAAGTTACCGAAGACTGATGAGATAGAGTGGATATAAAAGCAGCCTGGAAATGGCAAGATAAGCGTTTCTGAAGAAATGAAATTTGTTACCATTGAGCATAATTTTAAATGTTAGGAAATATTTTTCGAAATTATTTGTCTGAACTGTAGCCTCACATGGAAGTAACCGTGGATGATAAGAATATAAGAGAAAACGGAAACAGAAGGAATGAAAATGTGGTGCTACAGAAAAATGCAGGAGATTACATACATACCTCTCATAAATAACGAAGAGATACTGGACAGAATTAGTTTTTGTGGCACAACATATCTAGAATATAGACTCAATTGATAGCACACACTCAGAGGCATCAGGAATCATTAATTTATTACGAGAGGGATGCGTTGGAGAAAAAAGAAATTGAGGAGGGACATCATAAGATGAGTACAATAAGCAGGTTCCAATGGGTGTAGGTTATGGCAGTTGTTCGGAGATGCACAGTGTACAGTAGCGTGTGGAGCTGCATCAAACCAGTCTTCGTACTGAAGAAAACTACAGTGATGACACATATACCTGGAATTTATCACAGACGTCATTCCTCCTTCATATATCCTACAAACCTTTTCCTTCTCATACTGTATAAAGCCAAACCTGCAGTCTGGAAATGGAAATTTATATTATCAATCAAGGAAGATCTTTGGTACACAGCAAAGAACGTAGAACTTTGCATGTGTGTGATTCATTGCTATGTGCATTGTTACGTGGTGTTCAACGAACTTGAAGGGGATAAAATACGCTGGTGGGAAAAAACAGTAACACTTAAATGTAATTAATGCAGGGTAATGATATTTCGGATGGTTGATTGGTTGATTTGGGGGAGGGATCAAACAGTGAGGTCATCGGTCCCATCGGATTATGGAAGGGTGGGGAGGGATACCGGCCGTGCCGTTTCAAAGGAAACATCCCGGAATTTGCCTGAAGCGATTTAGGTAAACCACGGAAAATCTAAATCAGGATGGCCAGACAAGAGTTTCAACCATCGTGCTCCTGAATGCGAGTCCAGCGTGCTAACCACTGTGTGACCTCGCTCCGTATGAAATTTCGGAAATACTTTTGTCTGGGTAACATATTTAAATGATCAACATTGCAAGATCACAGATTAACGTAATTGCGAAATATGCCATTTCAAATGTAAAATGCTGGTACATTAATAACGTGTTGACCTCTCAGGATGTTGAATGTAAACATGCAAAGGCACGTGGGTCGTGTTGCCCAGGTGATGTGTTATAATACTCCGTCATCCACTAGATGGTTTCCTACTACAGTCAAATCATGAAGTGTTGAGAGCTACTGACAAGGGATTTTAGATTGATTCCGTATTTATGGATTTCCGTAAGGCTTTTGACACTGTACCACACAAGCAACTTGTAATGAAATTGCGCCCTTACGGCATATCGTATGAGTTATGTGACTGGGTTTGTGATTTTCTGTCACAGAGGTTACAGTTCGTAGTAATTGACAGAAAGTCATCGAGTAAAACAGAAGTGATTTCTGGCGTTCCCCACGGTAGTGTTACAAGTCATTTGCTGTTCCTCATCTATATAAACGGTTTGGGACAGAATCTGAGCAGCCGTCTTAGGTTGTTTGCAGATGACGCTGTCGTTTATCGACTAATGAAGTCGTTAGAAGACCAAAACAAATTGCAAAACGATTTAGAAAATAGATCTAAATGGTGTGAAAATTAGCAGTTAACCCTAAATAACGAAAAGTGTGAGGTGATCCATATGAGTACTAAAGGAATCAGTTAAATTTCGGTTACACGATTAATCAAATGTAAAGGCCGTAAATTCGACTGAATTCCCAGGAATTACAATTACGAACAACTTAAATTGGAAGGAGCACATAAAAACTGTTGTGGGGAAGGCCTACCAATGACTACGTTTTATTGGCAGGACACTTAGAAAATGTAACAGACCAACTAAGGAGACTGCCTATACTACGCTTGTCCGTCCTCTTTTAGAATACTGTTTCGCGGTTGGGATCCTTACCAGATAGGATTGACGGAGTACATCGAAAAATTTCAAAGAACGGCATCACGTTTTGTGTTATCGCGAAATATGAGACAAAAATGGCTCTGAGCACTATGGGACTTAACATCTGTGGTCATCAGTCCTCTAGAACTTAGAACTACTTAAACCTAACTAACCTACGGACATCACACACATCCATGCCCGAGGCAGGATTCGAACCTGCGACCGTAGCAGTCGTGCGGTTCCGGACTGCGCGCCTAGAACCGCTAGACCACCGTGGCCGGCAATATGAGACAGAGTGTCACTGAAATGATACAGGATTTGGGCAGGACGTCATTAAAACAAAGGCGTTTTTCGTTGCGACAGAATCCTCTTACGAAATTCGAATCACCAACTTTCTCCTCCGATTGCGAAAATATTTTGTTGACACCGACCTACATTGGGAGAAACGATGACCACGATAAAATGAGGGAAATCAGAGCTCGTACGGAAAGATATAGATGTTCGTTCTTTGCGCGTGCTGTACCAGATTGGAATAATAGAGAATTGTGAAGGTGGTTTGATGAACCTTCTGTCAGGCACTTAAATGTGATTTGCAGAGTATCCATGTACAGGGTGTTTCAAAAATGACCGGTGTATTTGAAACGGCAATAAAAACTAAACGAGCAGCGATAGAAATACACCGTTTGTTGCAATATGCTTGGGACAACAGTACATTTTCAGGCAGACAAACTTTCGAAATTACAGTAGTTACAATTTTCAACAACAGATGGCGCTGCGGTCTGGGAAACTCTATAGTACGATATTTTCCACGTATCCACTATGCGTAGCAGTAATATGGCGTAGTCTCTGAATGAAATTACCCGAAACCTTTGACAACGTGTCTGGCGGAATGACTTCACATGCAGATGAGATGTACTGCTTCAGCTGTTCAATTGTTTCTGGATTCTGGCGGTACACCTGGTCTTTCAAGTGTCCCCACAGAAAGAAGTCACAGGGGTTCATGTCTGGCGAATAGGGAGGCCAATCCACTCCGCCTCCTGTATGTTTCGGATAGCCCAAAGCAATCACACGATCATCGAAATATTCATTCACGAAATTAAAGACGTCGGCCGTGCGATTTGGCCGGGCACCATCTTGCATAAACCACGAGGTGTTCGCAGTGTCGTCTAAGGCAGTTTGTACCGCCACAAATTCACGAAGAATGTCCAGATTGCGTGATGCAGTAATCGTTTTGGATCTTAAAAATGGGCCAATGATTCCTTTGGAAGAAATAGCGGCCCAGACCGGTACTTTTTGGGGATGCAGGGACGATGGGACTGCAACATGGGGCTTTTTGGTTCCCCATATGCGCCAGTTCTGTTTATTGACGAAGCCATACAGGTGAAAATAAGCTTCGTCAGTAAACCAAATGCTGCCCACATGCATATCGCCGTCATCAATCCTGTGCACTATATCGTTAGCGAATGTCTCTCGTGCAGCAATGGTAGCGGCGCTGAGGGGTTGCCGCGTTTGAATTTTGTATGGATAGAGGTGTAAACTCTGGCGCATGAGACGATACGTGGACGTTGGCGTCATTTGGACCGCAGCTGCAACACGGCGAACGGAAACCCGAGGCCGCTGTTGGATCACCTGCTGCACTAGCTGCGCGTTGCCCTCTGTGGTTGCCACACGTGGTCGCCCTACCTTTCCAGCACGTTCATCCGTCACGTTCCCAGTCCGTTGAAATTTTTCAAACAGATCCTTTATTGTATCGCTTTTCGGTCCTTTGGTTACATTAAACCTCCGTTGAAAACTTCGTCTTGTTGCAACAACACTGTGTTCTAGGCGGTGGAATTCCAACACCAGAAAAATCCTCTGTTCTAAGGAATAAACCATGTTGTCCACAGCACACTTGCACGTTGTGAACAGCACACGCTTACAGCAGAAAGACGACGTACAGAATGGCGCACCCACAGACTGCGTTGTCTTCTATATCTTTCACATCACTTGCAGCGCCATCTGTTGTTGAAAATTGTATCTACTGTAATTTCGAAAGTTTGTCCGCCTGAAAATGTACTGTTGTCCCAAGCATATTGCAACAAACGGTGTATTTCTATCGCTGCTCGTTTAGTTTTTATTGCCATTTCAAATATACCGGTCATTTTTGAAACACCCTGTAGATGTAGATGAAATCGTGGCCAGTGAATACTAGAGCACGCGAGATTATTGAATGATTTTAAGTTGGAGAAACTAGTTCTCATATCGGTAGTCAGAAAATGTTTGAATATTTTTTAAGGCTGGTCAGGGTGCGCTGCGCTGAGAAATAAACGTTAAGAGAAATATTAGATACGTTGCGCCGTTTCCGAGTTAATCAGCATTGAAGTTAGCCAGTTAAGCCATTGCGGGAATAAATTCAAGGAACCCGCCAGATACAGTTGTTGTCAGTTGATATCATACCGAGCGAGGTGGCGCAGTGGTTAGACACTGGCCTCGCATTCGGGAGGACGACGGTTCAATCCCGCGTCCGGCCATCCTGATTTAGGTTTTCCGTGATTTCCCTAAATCACTCCAGGCACGTGCCGGGATGGTTCCTCTGAAAGGGCACGGCCGACTTCCCTCCCCATCCTTCCCTAATCCGATGAGACCGATGACCACGCTGTCTGGTCTCCTTCCCCAAAACAACCAACCAAGTTGATTTCATAGCGTATATCACAGCCCACGGGACTGCTCAGCCTTTGGCTTGGGTTCGATCCTTGGTACCGCCGCATTCGAATTTTTATATCGCTCTCTGTTATAGTCTTAGGAATCCTAACGAAGACCATGTCTAGCGACATCGTCTCTGGCGGGCCGCTTGAAGTTTCTGACCTAATGGCTTGCTGCTAATTATCTCGGCAACAGAGCAAAGTATAACACTTTTTTCTCAACAACTGTGTCTCAGTACAACCTACCCTACAGCACCCTTAGAAGGTTTTCATACGATTTCTGACCAGCTTGCAGATATACATACACTAAGGTGAGAGCAATGATGGGATACCGCCTAATATCGTATCGCACCTTATTTTGTTCGGCGTACTGCAGCAACTCGACGCGGCATGGAGTCCACAAGTCGTTGGAAGTCCTCTGTAGAAATACTGAGCAGTGCTCCCTCTAAAGCCATCCATACTTGCGAAAGTGTGGCTAGGGCATCATCTTGTGTGCGAACTGTCGTCTAGATTACGTCCCATGGTAGGCGATGTGGGTAGTCGAGTCATTCACTCTTTCAGAACGTTCTACAAACCAGTCATGAAGAATTGTAGCTTGGTGACACGGCGCATTGTCGTCCATTAAAATTCCGTCGTTATTAAGGGATATGAATTCCACCAGTGGCTGCAAATGGTGTTGAAGTAGCCGAACACAACAATGATGGGTTCAGTTGGACCAGAGGTTGAAACGTCCCCTTAGAAAAATTAATGAATTACTTTGCTGGAAAACCTCTTACGTTATTTGCTTTTCAAACAGTTGAGCATAACTGAACGTACTCAGACATTACTCTCTTTACTTCTTCCGATCAACACTAAACTGACACACAATATTTTTAGCGCAACGCAATCTGACTTTCAAGAATCCCTACAAAAGAATGGCCCTGACTAACATTAACCTATACGTTTCACAAATCACTTACCTCACAAAAATCTTCGTTAATCGAACTACTGCAATACAGCGAGCGCCACTACTGCCAGCTAAATAAAAGATTCTAACTACTGAAGGGACTAACTACTGATAGGCATAGTTAGCAAATGAAAGGTTTTTATAAAGAACAAACAATGTATTTACCTTAATAGTGTTCAAAAGTCATAATATATATATATATATCAGTTCATGACATCCAGTTTACAAATATACTGTCTCTGATGGACACACTCCCCACATCCACCACTGCTGGCGGCTCACCTCCAACTGCGCAACGCCACGCGCTGTTAACAGCCAACTGCCCAACACTACAATAACAATGTTCCAACAACGCAACCCAGCCAGAGACTGCACACACCACAGCCAGTGGTTTTCATACAGAGCGCTACGTGGCGTTAACAATATAAAAACCTAAACAGCCTACTTACAAGGTCTCAGCCAGTTCCATGTAAACGCAGCCCATACCATTATGTAGTCACTACCAGCTTGCACAATTCCTTGTTGACAGCCGGCCATTGTGGCCGAGCGGTAGTAGGCGCTTCAGTCCGCAACTGCGCAGCTGCTATGGTCGCAGGTTCGTTTCCTGCCTCAGGCATGGATGTGTGTGATGTCCTTAGGTTAGTTAGGTTTAAGTAGTTCTAAGTTCTAGGGGACTGATGACCTAAGATGTTTAGTCCCATAATGCTCAGAGCCAGAGCCTTCTTGACAACTTGGGTCCATGGCTTCGCGATGTCGTCGCCATACTTGAACCTTACCGACAACCCTTACCAAATGAAATCGGGACTCTTTCGACCATTTTCCAGATGTCTAGTGTCCAGCCGACACGGTCACGAGTGCAGGATAGGCGCTGGAGGCGACGTCGTGCTGTCAGCAAAGGCCTTCGAGTCGGTCGTCTGCTGCCATATCTCGTTAACGCCAAGTTTCGCAGTACTGTCCTAACGGATACGTTCCTAGTACGTCCCGCATTGGTTTCTGCGGTCATTTCAAGCAATGTTGATGGTCTGTTAGCACTGACGACTGTGTGCAAGCGCCTCTGCTTTCAGTCACTAAGGTCGTCGGCGATTGCGTTGTCCGTGGTGGGAAAAAAATGGTTCAATTCGTTCTGAGCACTATGCGACTTAACTTCTGAGGTCATTAGTCCCTTATAACTTAGAACTAATTAAACCTAACTAACCTAAGGACTTCACACACATCCATGACCTAGACAGGATTCGAACCTGCGACCTGTCCGTGGTGGGAGGTAATGCCGGAAATTTGGTATTATCGGCACACTCTTCTCAGTGCGCATCTCGGAATATTGAATTCCCTAATTATTTACGAAATGGAATGTCCCATACCTCTAGCTCCAACTACCATTCCGCGCTCAGCCATTTAACTCCCGACGTGCGGCCATAACCACGTTGGCCACTTTTCCACACGGATCACCTGAGCACAAATGGCATCTCTGCCAGTGCACTGCCGTTTCATATCTTGTGTAATGGACGCATATGTCATCTGTACAGGTGCAGGCAGCCATCCGATGACTTTCGTCATCTCAGTGTAGGTAAAGGGTGAATAAAGAAACATTTACAAACTGAGGTGGCCCATTGGCCATACTTCAGGACGCTACTAAAACGCGCTACATTTGATGAAGTCTTCACGAGTTACCATACGAGTCAAGGAGTTGTCCTGCGGCAACGTTTCAACAAGGTTCCTACTTTTCACCTTCGCCTGGAGATGACAAGTAGGAAACTTGTTGAAACGTTGCCGCAGGACAACTCCTTGACTCGTATGGTAACTCGTGAAGACTTCATCATCGAGACTCGCTGAGAAATTCTGAATTCGCATATAGGCGTTGAATTTATTTAATCACACGCTACGAATAGACCACCTATTCAGGAGAGGCTCAAAATTTTGTCCAGACACATCGGGACACGCCTGACATCGACGCTGCATTGAGCGCCACGCCCTCTCAAATATACCTGGTGTTTCTGCTGCCACATCCTGCTGCCACAACAATCCTGCCCGCTAGGTATTCCGGCAACGTAGCAGGTGTTTCATACACAAGACCCTTCGCAGATAAGCCCAATTGAAAAAAAAAATCGTTTGGGGCGAATTGGATGATCGTGGTGGTCACGCGACTAATCCAGGTCGGCCGCTGTGACCGAGCGGTTCTAGTCACTTCAGTCTGGAACCGCGCTGCTGCCACGGTCGCACGTTCGAATGCTGCCTCGGTCATGGATGTGTGTGATGTGCGTGGGCAAGTTAGGTTTAAGTAGTTCCAAGTCTAGGGGACTGATGGCCTCAAACGTTAAGTCCCGTAGTGCTCAGAGCCATTTGCACTATTTTTTTGGACTAATCCACCGTTTGGGGGACGTTGCTTGCACGTGTACCGTCACTTGTCTGCTGATATATGGGGGTGGAGTCCGTCGTGCTGATATCGAAAGCGGCAACGAATAGGCATGGGAACATCATTCAGCATGTCCGGTAGGACTTCTCGCTGGAATACGTGATCCGTGTGAACATCAAGTCGGTCCGGGAGAATGTACGGCCCATCGTCTGCGACGATGCCAGCCCACACGTCAAGGGAATATTTGTGCGCTCACACCCGCCAACGTATGCAGGCTGTGGACGTTCATCACATCCTAGAGTGGGAACGCAGCCTCATCGGTGAAGAGGACACTCACTGTGAAGCTTCGATCTGCAGCGGATTCCTGCAAAGATCACGGCCCAAATCCAATGCGCTTTTTGAAGTCGCCTGGACGCACTGCCCGGATCCGTTGGAAATGAAAAGATGTAGTCGTTCGTCGTGTTCAATGAACCAGACGATGGGTTGGGGGATATAAGTAGCGTGCGTGTACTTCTTGACAGCGTACGCTGCGCCCTTTCGAGGGTGCTTCCTTCCACCACAATTATCTGTGTTGTTCGCTGCGACCAGCATCCGGCTTTTGCACGTGGAACGAGCCGGTTACGCAAAGCAGGCGATGCAGCGTAGCGAATAGCGTGTGGTACAGCACTTTTCTACGGCGACATTTCTCACGGTTTCTCATCCATTGCAGTTGGCCTCGCCATAAATTAAATCCATCTCAGCCATTTCATGGTACGTATAGCTAGCCATGTTACTCCCAATGCTTTCCACTTCATGAATCCTGAAGGTCTCCGTGCGCTGTGCCCGTGTGTGTACAGCAAAGCCCTCTTCTGACTGCAGCGCCTTCTCGTGTCGTTTGCGACCCTCCGGTTCGTATGTCATTACTGATCCTTGTTGTATGCCTGATGTAGCGTGCAAAATTTTTTTTAGTATATATATATATATATATATATATATATATATATATATATATACAGGGCTATTACAAATGATTGAAGCGATTTCATAAATTCACTGTAGCTCCATTCATTGACATATGGTCACGACACACTACAGATACGTAGAAAAACTCATAAAGTTTTGTTCGGCTAAAGCCGCACTTCAGGTTTCTGCCGCCAGAGCGCTCGAGAGCGCAGTGAGACAAAATGGCGACAGGAGCCGAGAAAGCGTGTGTCGTGCTTGAAATGCACTCACATCAGTCAGTCATAACAGTGCAACGACACTTCAGGACGAAGTTCAACAAAGATCCACCAACTGCTAACTCCATTCGGCGGTGGTACGCGCAGTTTAAAGCTTCTGGATGCCTCTGTAAGGGGAAATCAGCGGGTCGGCATGCAGTGAGCAAAGAAACGGTTGAACGCGTGCAGGCAAGTTTCACGCGTAGCCCGCGGAAGTCGACGAATAAAGCAAGCAGGGAGCTAAACGTACCACAGCCGACGGTTTGGAAAATCTTACGGAAAAGGCTAAAGCAGAAGCCTTACCGTTTACAATTGCTACAAGCCATGACACCCATTGACAAAGTCAAACGCTTTGAATTTTCCGCGCGGTTACAACAGCTCATGGAAGAGGATGCGTTCAGTGCTAAACTTGTTTTCAGTGATGAAGCAACATTTTTTCTTAATGGTGAAGTGAACAGACACAATGTGCGAATCTGGGCGGTAGAGAATCCTCACGCATTCGTGCAGCAAATTTGCAATTCACCAAAAGTTTTGTGCAATCTCACAGTTCAAAGTTTACGGCCCCTTTTTCTTCTGCGAAAAAAACGTTACAGGGCACGTGTATCTGGACATGCTGGAAAATTGGCTCATGCCACAACTGGAGACCGACAGCGCCGACTTCACCTTTCAACAGGATGGTGCTCCACCGCACTTCCATCATGATGTTCGGCATTTCTTAAACAGGAGATTGGAAAACCGATGGATCGGTCGTTGTGGAGATCATGATCAGCAATTCATGTCATGGCCTCCACGCTCTCCCGACTTAACCCCATGCGATTTTTTTCTGTAGGGTTATGTGGAAGATTCAGCGTTTATACCTCCTCTACCAAGAAACGTGCCAGAACTGCGAGCTCGCATCAACGATGCTTTCGAACTCATTGATGGGGACATGCTGCGCCGAGTGTGGGAGGAACTTGATTATCGGCTTGATGTGTGCCGAACCACTAAAGGGGCACATATCGAACATTTGTGAATGCCTAAAAAAACTTTTTGAGTTTTTGTATGCATGTACAAAGCATTGTGAAAATATCTCAAATAATAAAATTATTGTAGAGCTGTGATATCGCTTCAATCATTTGTAATAACCTTGTATATATGCCTTTTACCAGACCACGCGTAACATTGATGACTGCTTGTTCTTCCTGTTCTTCCATTACTTCTTCATTCGTTCGCTAAAGGCTCTCTTCCTTTCTTCAGTCCAATTTGGCCTTTGGGCATTAGGTGCTGTTTCCTCTGACATTACTTCTCACTTGTACACCTTGTGTCTATAGACGCCTTTGTCTATGACGTCCGCGGCATCTGTTTGAGCTCTTTCCAGATCAATTTTGACTTGTGTAACCCAGAAAGTAGTGGTCCTGAGTTCCTGGATGTACTTGAGGATTCTGTCCGTGAGTCTGATCTGTGGGAGTCTGCTGATGTGTCCATAAGTTTCTAGTCACCTCTTTCCAATGTCCGCTGCGATTTTGGAGAACTTCTCTGTGGTGTCCCTGTGTGCGTGTGTGAGTCGTAAGTGGGTACGTAGGGTACACTCGCAGATAATTTAATATGTTTTTTATTTCCTTATAAACGACTAGGCTGAGCACACTAGCCACTTATTAACATTTTTCATAAACGGATGCAAACCAATACACCCACAAAAATTTAAAAAATTTAAAAATTTTCAGTCAAAATTCTGCAGCCTCGAAAAGTTAAACAACAAACTCCAGATCATGAAATTCGTTATCAGTACTTTTAGTTCTGATTAACTTCTCATGGTTGGGATTCACAGTCATATAATATTTCTTAAAAGACATCATAGTCGCCGATGACTGTATAAAATATTTATTGTTACTATTGCATTTTCGGCCTTATGGCCATTTTCAAGTAACACTGCAAAGTTACTTAAACACAAAAATACAAAAGTGAAGCACAGGGTGTATTTCATTAAGAAAATAGCTCAAATATAAAAATTGGAGATAAATGTACGTTACTTACATTCTGTCAGAATATAAAACTATCTGTACATGTCGTAGTCAAAATGCAGCCTTTTGACTGTGAGAATCCCACAAGATCTGATGAGTACGACACTTATTACATCGTAATATGTTGTTAAATATATACTGAACTGTTGACGTTAGCATCGTTCTAATAATCTAACACACATACAAGTTCAGGTGCACTGACAACATGTGGAGTTAAGTCAGTTGGCGCGAAAATACATTTACTAAAGATACTTCCTGTGCACGTAGCAAAGATAGTCACACCAAGGATACAACTTACAAGCTTTATATCGTAAAGTCTTTTCATTTTTCGACATCATACAGCTTACTAAATAGTGCTGTGATTGTAATGGGCAGTAAGACAGGATGGGAATATTTATTTATAGCATATTAGGGGATAATACATGTGTTATCTGTCAATAAGCTCTCACATTGACTAAAGTGCTCGTAAATGAGGCGAAGACAGAGCTCAGACATGAAATACTTTGTATGTGTATAAATTTTACGAATATAAATGGCGTAAAACGCTCGCCAGCAATCCAGTTCACTGTGCAGAACCACAAATTCTGTCAAAACATCACAATGTCTCCGCCCAAGTACTTAACGAATCCTTGAACCAGGCTCTATTATAGCAAACAGGACTAAGCCAATATGTATACTATTCCATCGAAATTGTTTAAAATGTTTTCGGTAAGTGTCTAAAATAACTGTATAATCTGGTGTATTTTACTGTAAAGAAAAGTTTATGGAATATAACGAGGGAAGAAAAGCACACTCCAGTGTATTTTATTCTTGTATGTTTCACAAATGAAATGTAGCCTCGACGTTTCATTGTATCCGAAGCTTGTGATTTATTGTGTCAATCTACTTCAACAGTAATTTATAGAATTGTACAGTTATTATTCACCCAACTGATTACATAATATATCGGTTAACTCTTTCTGCAATTCGTATTTCTCTCCTACGCTTTCTTAATTCCATTATTTGTTTGGTATTTCAAAGTTACAATTACAGCTCTAGGACAGCACAGATTATCATCATTTTTAATTCTTGTGATGCATCCCTTCGTATTTTTGTCTTCAGCCACAATTATTATTTTTTTACCTTTACCACATTTAGAAACTGCTAACATTTGAATATAAATATTGTTTCTGCTATATTAGCAGTCTCATCAGGTGTTAAGATGTCACTCATTTTATCGCACAAAACTTGAACAGACTCTCAAGTATTATTCGATCCATTATAAGATGTAGAAATTGGATAAAACATTTTTGGGTTTATGACTGTTATATTCGGCTTATCACCTTTCCTAAAATTAGTCCTCTTTTTAGCTAAATGTACCATAGAATTTAGTGCGTTCGTTATGTAATCTGTTTTCTCACTAACAGTATCGAGTTTGGCAATGTTAGCATCGTTAAATACAATTTTGTAGTCAATAGACCATGCCCTAAAATTTTCATTAAATCTCGATCTAATTTCTTTAATCTCAAATAAATCCATTTTAGATGGCACAGCTTCCTTTTCTTGATCAAATATTTTACTACTAAATGGGTAAATTTCATCTAGCCTCACTATTTTTTCCTGTCTAGGCAGACAAGGTTTTTCAATAATATCATCAAATTTGTAAAAATAATTTATATTGGGCCCACTCTTTGGTCTTAATGTTTTGTTTGGCAGGAGAGCCAACACCGTGTTACCAGAAGGAGGCCGAAAGGCACATGTTTTAGCTCAAGCAGGCTGGCGTGAGGTCTGGAACAGGGCAAGGAAATTAGAATTTAGAAGAACGAATGTAGCTGGTGGAATACTTAACTTTAATCCATTAATGGTGAACGTCGGTCTTGACGGTACATGAATCAATATCAATAGTAACTGATAATGGCGCATTGCTAGGTTGTAGCAAATGATGTAGCTGAAGGCTATGCTAAACTATCGTCTCGGCAAATGAGAGCGTATTTTGTCAGTGAACCATCGCTAGCAAAGTCGGTTGTACAACTGGGGCGAGTGCTAGGGAGTCTCTCTAGACTAGACCTGCCGTGTGGCGGCGCTCGGTCTGCAGTCACTGATAGTGGCGACACGCGGGTCCGACGTTTACTAACGGACCGTGGCCGATTTAAAGTGTGGTGTCTGGCGGTGACACCACACTTAATCTAGTCTTTTGGAATACATCTGGGTGGAATTAAAACTCTTGTAATACAGTGGCATTAATTAACTTTAATTTCTTCAATGTATTGTGTCCCTAATTCCAAGATTTTTAGCTCTAGCTTTGAGTTCACTTACTTTCATATTTTCGAGAGTTCTTGTGGGAAGATACAAATTATTTGAAATGATCAAGTTGATAAGACCATCCTTTTTAAATCTGCTATACCCTCGCAAATCATTCGTCTTGCAATAATCACAAAGTTGAGCGACTGTGAAATCTCTCAGAGTGGCTTCCATTTATTAAGTACTAAAAAGCATTAGCTTTGCTAAAAATGGGAATTTTAATTTTCGATTGTTTAGATGTGACTAATTGTTTGTAAATAATTTTTGAGATCGCTTTTATCTACTTCTTTTACACACTTACCCACCATTTTTTTAGCCCATTTTCTGGTTGACAAATCTTGCATCTACTTGTGAGCTTGTCCCTAGATGAATAACTTAAATAAAAAACAGCGAATTATCAAAGCCCAACCATTTAACATAAACTTTATCTCCTTTATTTCTCAGAACTTTTTCAACGAGATACACGTCTGGATATTTCGTTTTCTGTAGCTCTTCCTAATAAAAATTATTATTCGGTATCTTTCAGTTTATACCTGATTGGATTGGAATAAATAACAGATTGGGTTACGGAAATTTCCGTTGACCAGTTGGCAGTATATCCTTTTTCAAATAGTCCTTTAAGTTTACTGATCCTAACTTTATCTCCTTTTTAAAATTTACCTTATCATTAGGCACAATGGTGACATCTTTTAGTTATTTCATTAACCTCTGTTGGCTTCGTTTTTATAGTTCGATGAACTGTGTTATTGTATTCACCAACTAGTTTCGAGAATATGTCAACCTATTTGTAATTTCCTTGAAGAGCAAATTTCTTCCACATCTTTTCTTTGAGTGTTCTTTTGAATCTTTCAACGACAGATGCTTTCAATTCTGAAAAAGTTGAATAATGATTAATGCTGTATTTCTTCATCAGCTCTTGAAATTCTTTGTTATAGAATTCTTTGCCATTATCTGTTTTTTGGCTTTCTAACTATTAAAACTTTTTCGAATGCATTTGCCACATTCATACCTGTTTTATCTTTAACTGGAACAGTGCAAGCAAATTTGGAAACGGCATCAGTAACTGTCAATAAATATATGTATCCTTAAATTTATCTTCGAAATTCCTTTTAACTTGCCTGAATCCATTTTGACTAAGTCGTCTTGCAATAAACCATCTATACCAAGAAAAGTAACATTTCTTTATGTAAAATTTCTTCTTATTGGCTTAGGCACCTCATTATGATTTCTTCAGGAATAGAAAGGCTGCCACATCGCGGAAATTTTTTGATGAATATAGTTTCCTTCCTTTTACAAACTGTACAATTATCTTCAATTCTTTGTTTTACATTTTTGGTTGTTATTCTGTGTGGATTATGTGTCTCAGTAAATTTTTTACACTTCAAGTAATAAATGTGATAATCCTTAAGGAATAAATGTGAACCATGGTTGTCCTTTTATATACAGACAAAATGTATTAAACTTTTAAATTATTTCACTGAATACAATTATATTTACATCACCAGGAACATCTTTCAATCTTACAGTTGGAAAATTTAATTTGTGTACCTTTACGGATTGATTATTGTTATTTATTTGGTATAGCTTATCAGCCACACTTACTGTAATATCAAAATCATCAAAGTTCATGTCTCTATTTATATTTTTACCAACAACAGTAATTCTTTTAAGCATAAAATCATATTCGAAATTGTGCATAGTTTGCTCGCCTCCTGTCATAAAAGTAAATTCAATTATTTTTTTATCATATACTTTATCTTTAAGATTACTTAACTCTTCTAAGTATGGAGTTAAATCTGTTTTTGAGAAATTATCAGAAAAAGGTTTTTCTACTTCCTTTTTTGTACAGAAATTCTAAATCATCTTGATGAATCTGATTCATTTTTTCATTAAATTGTCTAGTGGTGATATAGTTATTCAACTGTGTTGGAATGCTTGTGTATTCAGATTTGTAACAACATTGGCTATGGTCAGCTTCACTCATTATCGAAATAATGTTTGTTCACTGCATCCTTTGCATTAATTGGGTCATTTACATTAGCAAGTCTTCTACTTTTAAAGCTAATATAACGTTTAGTTACTATTAAAAATAGCATTAAATTTTTTCTTTAATTGTTTAATTACATTGGCTATAGTTGGATCAATTTCACTTTTGATTTTTTCTATATCGAATGCAGGTGCACTAAGCTCTTCAGTTTGACTTATCTTATTTCCAAAAACGTCCATTTATTAAATCCAAAATATCATTAAACTTATAATTCTTACAAATGACCACATATTACTTAATCTAAATTTTGTAATTTTGGAAATAATTATCTAAAAGCTTGTAATGTTTCCCTAGATTTTAAGAAAACTACGCAATTGAATGGTGATGTTAATGTGACACCATTCAATTTTATTCAAAATTATCCTATCTATGTAGTAAATATGTCTAGAAGAATGCATGTGTTAGCTACTCAGAAAACAACGATGCAATTTTGTGCAACTTTCAATGAAAAATTCCGAAAGATACTTGTGTATGTTGTAATGTATAGTAAAATAAACTTGACATATAATTCACAGCATATAATTTAGGTTAAAAACTTTTATTTCTTTGTGGGTGTGTTGGTTTCCAAACGTTAATCAATAATGTTAATAAGTGGCTAGTGTGCTCAGCCTGGTCGTTTATAAGTAAATAAAATCATTTTAAATTATCTGTGAGTGCACCCAACGTACCCACTTACTACTTGTGTGTATTTGTAGTTTTTTTTTTTTCATGGAAGGATTCTGACATGGCTGCTTGCTATGTCTTTGATGATGATGTCTGGTTTGTGGGGCGCTCAACAGTGCCGTTATCAACTCCTGTACAAATTCCCAATCTTTACACAGTCTCATCTCGTCACTTTTAAGAATAATGATGAAATGATGAGAACAACACAAACACCCAGTACCCTGTGATTCAGAGGCAACAACGCTAACCACTAGGCCACGACCTGCGGACTGCTGTGTCTCTGTTCAGCGTTTAGTTGTCAGCTGGGCCTTACTTTTCTTTCAGTCTGCCTTGTAAACTTTTGTACTATGGTATTAGCTAAACAATATTCTCATTGAAACGTGGTGGAGACTTACGATCCCTAATTCCATGGTGCAAATCTAACTTAGTACATTACTAGAGTAGACTGAATTTGTGACAGAGATCTTCCACACTATTCTCCTCACAGCTCTTAGTTAACTGTTCACAGTTCTTTCGAACTTGTTTAGCAGGGACATGGACTGTGGGAAAACCTGAACAGAAGAGAATCGAGGCATTTGAGATGTGGTGCTACACACGAATGTTGAAAATTAGTTGGATTGATAAGGTTAGTAATGAGGAGGTTCTGCGCAGAAACGGAGAGGAAAGGAATATGTGGAAAACACAGACAAGGAGAAGGGACTGAGTGACTTCCATGGTACTAGAGGGCGCTGTAGAGGGCAGAAAGTGTAGACGATTACAGAGATTGGATTACATCCAGCAAATAATCGTGATGTAGTTTGCAAGTGCTACTCCGAGATGAGGAGGTTGTCACAGGAGAGGAATTCGTGGCAGGCCGCATCCAACCTACAGAATATAAATTATACTTCATTGCAACTGTCAAGAAAATACATATTGTTATCGTATAAATTATTATCGCTTGGAGTGTATTGAACATTGGGTACATTGCGGACCTGACAGACTGTCAGTGAAACGTTTTCAAGTAGATGCCAATTTTATGATTGCATTATCAGTAAATCGAATGATGAGCTAATAGTTCCTCACTAATCGTCGTCCTGATAATCTTCTGGCTTAATTTACAATTTTATTTGATTTCTAGAAATGCCTACCGACGTTTAATATTTATTCATTGTGCAAGGTGGGAACGATATGAGAGCAGATTTTTGTGATGGTGACTGACGGCTGTGTGCTCAACAACACTACAGCATTATTTACTTCGTTTGCAAGTAATTATCGCGATTAGTAGCAGTGTTTTTTACGTCTAAGTAAATGTGACATGAGCAAGCAATTAATGTTTATCTTCCTCTGGGCAGCAGATCAGATGTTGAAGTGTTGATGTGTCGATGCCAAACGATTAATCTACACTAACAAGCTTAATGGTGGAAAACGGGTAAGTCTGTACTGTTAGGCGTAGTCCACTTAGTGGTCCAGTTACGACCTTGTGGGATACATAAAGTAGTCAGTTATGTGACTTTTTTCTGGAAGACGGTTATATGTAGAGAAAAAAACTAACACGCTGAAGTGGGTACATATTAAGATACTAATGATCACAATATGTGTACTTACACTCCTTGCACCTTATATAAACTGGGGTGTACAACTAGAAAAATTGGCAGTGAAACTCTTGAGGGTATTGGATCGCCCCTGACAGTCTTTTTTTGTTCTCTGAGCAGAGCAGTGCTTTCAAATTGTAAGTGGAATCGGTGTACCCGTAATTTGGTCAAGAAACATTTTTGACGAAACTAGGATACGGCACCTTACATTTGCTATGGTCTGGAATTTGTCGAAGCATTTATTCACAACAGTGTTTACGTATATTTTGTCGTTGTATGTCGCTATACTGTTCTTCATTAGGACACCGGGATATATGTGAACAATCTCTCTATTACTAGCTACTCGTCCTACTGCCAGGGAAAAACATTTCGTCATATGCTGCCAATCTCTAGCATTATTGAGTTCTGGCATAGTTTAGGAACGCCATGGAGTGACGTACTTTGTCTGTCATCAATGCTCAGTTCAACTGGATCTCCTACCAGATAAAAAAACAGTGTTTCTACCAGACGAGGTAGCTCTGTGTACTAAGATTCGTCCCCTTGAGTAGTCCGCACATCATGTAGAAACTTAATCATGCATTATTCTTACCACACTTCTTATGTGCAAGTGGAGGATCGTTGCTATCTGCTCTTCCTCGTAATCCACCTGCAATAGAAAGCTGACATGACAATAGAAAACGTTAACTATTCAAAGCGCATGTAAAATCGGAAAACGTTAATAATTTTCAAAATATCCACGGGTGTACTGCCGGTCAACAGTGCACGTTGGACACTGTAGACCATCAGTATACCCGTGGATATTTTGATTATCAAATACGCCGGGAGAAACTCAAGAATCACGTTAATAATTTTAATTACAAGTTATATCATATGTAGAGGCACACAGGTTTTCAGGTGCATGAAACAGAGGGGTGAGGGGTCACAAACAGGATGGGAAAACGGGTGCCGAGGCAATTGAAAGCTGTTTGATTCTCAGTGGCTGACCAAACATACCAGTGAGATTTATTCTTGAGACCTCACCAAGGCAACAAGGGTAGAGGTCACAGGCATCATTGCTAACTTTCGGTGTATGTAATGGAGGAATTTGTGATGGACGCTAGAATGATATCATACATTCACATGAGCACGTATCAAGGAAAGCTCCCAAGGGAATATTCTTGACAGATATTGCAGAGGGCTGTGTGCACCCACAACCAATGTTCAACGAAATTCAGCGTATTATTCCTTTCAACTCACGAGAATTATCAACATATAGTAACTGAACACCCATCCCAATGAAAGAGAACCCCTCCGTCTCATTTCCTTTATAAAGGTTGACAAACAAGGTAACTAAACCCTTATTGTCTCTAACCTCCTGGTTGCGCCACACAAGTAACATCGGACCCAAAGCAAATAAATAAATAAATAAATAAACAAAGTAAAAAATGGTTTAGGGAAACTGTGACGGGGCACGACACAGTGGTGTATCTGTGATGCCTCAGTTTCATCTGCTGTGGTCGCAAAATACTAACCGAATTACTTACAAAAGAACCGAAAGACTGGCAAAGGTTGCTCTGCGTCATTATGAACTTGAGTTCTGGGAAAATGTGGAAACGTGTGAAACAGTCCTTATCTTGCAACATTCCTTAGAAATTATGACAAAAAATTTATAGATTTTATAAAAGCTTTTGACAGTGTTGACTGGAACACAAATTTGGAATTCTGATAATTTCAAGAAGAAAATACTGGCGCCGAAAAGTTATCCCCAACTTATGTAGAAAAACCAGGCTACAGTTCCAAAAGGGAGGCTGTAGTTCGAAATGGATCCGAATTGGATATCCCATGCCATAGAATATAGTAGTGAGCAGTCAATATAGGAAGTCAAGAAAATATTTGGAATCGAATCAAATCTGTTGGAGAAGAAATGAAAGCCTTAAGGCTATCGATGACATAGTAAATTTGATAGAGGATGCTAAGGACTAGAAATTTCAGTTGAATGTCATGGACATAGCGAAAAAATTTGTACAATGAACAACAAACTGAAGTGCAGTCGAATCTAATCAGATGGAATCTACGATCTTTGATTTTGAAATGATACACTAAAAGGAGGAGACGAGTTTTGCATTTACAGAAGCCTTACTTCAACGCTTGCAGCACCTGCATTTGGACATACTTTTATTCTAGCTTTATTATTACATATATAGCTACTTGGCGAATGGTTTGTATTTTACAACGGCTACTTTCTCTTCTTTCTTATTTTATGACAGTCTGATGATAGCAACTGGCAGGGCGATATTGGTAACTGCGTTTTGAAATATTTCTGTCGTTGTTGGCATAAGAAGAAAACGGAATACAACTAGTGAATCACAAGTTCTTCGTTGACTATATCTCATTTTTTTCCCGAAGGACCTGTTTGTATCTGTAGATCCTAAAGAACAATACGGCAACAAGACAGGAACTATAGGTTTTCTACAAATCACCCAATGTAAGTGGAAAATTGTAGGATGGAGTGTGATGTAAGAACTTTCTTGAAGGTGGTATGAACGCTTGGTTAGTGGCTCCGTGACGAGAGAGACCGTTGGAGCACACTGCACTGCCGGTCACTGGTACACTGTTACGTTCACGAGTGAATAGGCGTACACCATGACAAACGACCGTAGGGGTGATATACTGGGCGCAAACTTGTGGACTCGCAAATGTCAGAGTGAGGTACACCTTCGGATGAGGTAATGTCCATATACGCTACGTCCCCTCGTACCTCCAGTTTCATCATCGTGACAAAATGATGACTGTTCGGTTCCATAGCGCTAACAACGGTTATCTTCTCGCGCAGTGGACGGTTGTTTAGACCCACAAACAAACACTGCACGGAGCTAATCATACGGACGAATATCTTCTACCTTAAATCGCATAACACAGAACGAGAGGTGTGATTCATTCTAGTCCCTTCTCATAGACCATTATCGTGCAGAGAACAGCCTATCCGGAGGCTGCTACTCTGTGATCAACAGTGCAGCAAGACACAGAATGTTGCACGTAGCTCATTTCCTGTTCTCGGAGGGCAGGCGCTGATTTGAAGGGGTTACAAAAAGTTTGGTACATAGTCCGACTATCCTCGAAACTGGTGATCAGACGTCGTCGACTGGAGCCTTTATGTGAAGTATGTCTTCCCTGACGTTCCATTGTTAGTTAGTTAGTTAGTTACTTTCATGCTACATGGGTCATTTTATACGATAAATCGTCTTCATGTGGAACGAGTCACTTTATATTCATATTTTGAAAATTTGTGTGTACATCTATGTGTACCCTAAACATCACCATACAATTTTTTTCCTGAAATGAAAACAAGATATATAGATTGAGTTAGCAATTCCTACCCACCACCTTTTACACATTACAAGCATAGAAATTCTTTCACGGAATATAAGGAGTTGACAAGGAGGAACTTGTTCCATTTATTTTCAAAGTTTTACCATACTGTCTGTTAGACATTTTATATCACTGGGGAAGTGGTCAAAATTTTCTGTTGCAGGGTTGTGCACCGCTTTCTGTGCTATAGACAACCTTAATGATGAGTAATGAATGTTATTTTTCTTGTAGTATTGTAATTATGTACCTCATTGTTCCTTTTGAACTGTAGTGGATTATTTACAACAAACTTCACGAGGGAATAAATGCACTGTGAAGTAGTAGTCGGAGTGCCCATATCCTTAAACAGATGCCTACAAGATTTTCCCAGGTGAGCACCACATATTATTCTTACAGCACGATTTTTGACAATGAAGACCTTCTTTCTGAAAGATGGGTTATTCCAGAACATTATTCCATATGACATTACTGAATATGTCAACTTACTTATCTTTGTGTCGCCAAAATTTTCTATGGTTCTAAGTGCAAATGTAGCTGAACAAAGTTGTCTTAGGAGTTCCAAAATGGTTTTTACCAAATTAAATTCTCATCAATATGGACACTTAAGAATCTGGAAATTTCCACCCTATGTATTATTTCATCATCATGTGTTACACTTATCACTGGTGCAGTACTGTAGAGGTGCAGAATTGAATATGATGTGTCTTTGCGAAATTCAGGGTTAGGCCATTCACAGAAAAGCAATCAATGATACTTTTCAGAACTTTGTTCACCATTTGTTCAATTTCTGTGTGTGTACTGGGAGTGATTACAATACTGGTGTCATCTGCAAAAAGAACTAATTCTGCTTGTTGTACGTTAGACGGTATGTCATTTACATGTTTGAGAAACAGTAGTGGATATAAGATTGAGCCTTGGGGAACCCCAAACGTGATTTATTCAGAGTCCGAATTATACACCTGGATTCTGTTGGTTGAATTACACGACTTCCTGCATTCTTTTGGTTGGACATGACATGATCCATTGGTTGGCTATACCATCAATCCCATAAAAATTCAATTTATCTAATAGTACACTATGATTCACACAGTCAAATGCCTTGGATAGGTCACAGAAAATATCTACCGGTGTTATTTAAATCTTGTAATATCTGGTGTGTGAACATGTAAATGGCATTCTCAGTAGAGCAACCCTTCTGAAATCGAACTGTGATTTGAAGAGGATATTGTTGTTGCCAAGGTGAGATACTATTCTAGAATACATCAACTTCTCAAAAAGTTTGGAAAACTGTCAGCAGCGAAATAGGTCGGTCGAAGAATAACCTTCAGGACGCTGCTCGTTGGTGATCATTATGGGTCTGATAAGATAAGACAATTCGTTAGTCTCAGCTTTGTCACTGGATGGACTATCATTCCCTTCACTGGCATTCACTTACATATAAGTTTAAGGACTGTCGTGTCCCTTCATACCTCTGTATCAGAAAGAACAGGAAAATCAATGTTCTTGCAACATGAATGTTTCACATTGATAGCTTGTAATTTCAAGAATTACTTATTTTAGTGCAAGTGTTTGAGATAATATACGAATATTACTGTATATTAGTCTTACTATTCCTAAAATATGTGAAAGAGTCTGATATCTAATTGTGTGACCTGAGATTTTCCTCTACTCGCTTAGACATTGCTTTCTCGAAAACTCTAGACAACTCTGGTAGCAGAGGTATTGCCAGTTAATTGTCTACAGGTACATTGCCCCTTTCTCCTTTTTTATTAACTGCTTTCTCTAAATGTGTTTCAGTGTCTAGAAACTGACTACAGCTGAAAGACACATTGCACAGGTGACTCGATTTTTCATCATAGTTATGTGAGTCTTCGCTGTTTACTGGTTCAGTAATTGTTGAAATTTCTTGTTTGCTTACTTCCTGTAGATACTTTTGATGTTAGTGTCCCAGAACACCAGCTTTTAAGAGATCAACATACTATTTGTACCAGTAAGGTTTTGATTTATCTTGGCAACCGTTGATTTGAAACGAATATTACTGTATCTTAGTCTTACTATTCCAAAAAATATGTGAAAGAGTGTAGTTCGAACTGTAAACCAAATGAAATACACAGAAGAAAAGAAACGTGATCATCTTTGGAAGTAACCGTTCTTAATCTGAACAACAACTCGCTCTTGCGACATTCAGCGACTGGAATAATTCGGTTTTAACCAAAACAGTGAAGCCACGACGTGTTAAATTTTTGGAAAATAACTTCAAAGCAGTGCGTTATTAGTCTAATAAACTCAATTTTCGTGTAGTATCAGTATTAAATGCTGTGCTTTCGTTGGATTTTGTGCATAACGTGACATGATCAGCCAGTAATGGCTATCCACTGGACAAGCTACACAACTGAAGAAGGTAACTGTTGTTACTCTAAATATTAGTGTAACTGTGTGTTGTAATAGTCAAAACGGCGTGTAGTTGATGATTTACGTATGGCTCTAAGTGAGAGACTGTCGTCAGTTCCACGTTGACAGCTCATCCGTAACAGCTGGGATTAAGGCAAGTCGGCATCCAATTACTCCAGTTAGCAGTTCGCCAATCAATTAGCGGGTTAAATTATTCAAGTCACGGAGATCTGGCTCAGGAGTGTAGCTGAACACGACACAAAGCACAATTATTTCCTCAAACAGAGGGACCAAAACCAACTGAGGAACCCTCCCTCCTGCCCTCTCTGCCCACCTCCACCGCCCCCCTCACTCTAAGCGACGACAAATTACGTAACAACACATGACGTGAGCGGAATTATCTGTCCACCATTAGAGGTCGTTAGATCTGGGCAAGGAGGGTTTCCGTAAATTCTCTTTGTATAGGATCTAACTGTCAGTAAAAGCATTAGGACTAGGTTCTCATTGAAAATGTTTGACAAATTTCAATTTTTATTACATTTTCTGAAATGTATATGTGTCTAGGACGTTGAGACGAAAGGTTTTTTAATCCTTGCATTAGAAAATTTCTACAGCCCATAGTTGGAAGCAAAGTCAGGGCCGCCGTGGGACGCTCTGAGCCGGATACGCACGGCTCAGTTAAAAAAACTCGTCGTGCCGTGATACGCGTTCACGAAATGATTTGTACTGCAGTATGCATGCAAAGGTATCCGCCGAAAAAGCTGACGAACAACATGTTCAGGCTGCCGAACGCAGTGTATACAGCTCAGCCAGATAGGCTTTTCTCGCCAAGAAGAACGAGGGAATTGCTCTCTGGGAACAATTCGAGTTAGAGGAATGGTTGGTATACGGTCCTGGAATTGCGGACGGAACTTCTGCAACGAAAACACTTTTTTTCAAATTTCGTCCAAAATTGGTTAAAACGTAATTCCTTATCCGTCATATTGGATTACCCATTTTGATTTTTGAAAATCCAATACAAGGTTTGTGTTTAGCGACGTAAAAAATAGATAATAACACGCAGTTTTAGTACAAATAGAACTGATAATAGACATAAATGTTTTTCCTAAACTTTAAACAGGTTTTCTTAGAGAAACGATTTTTCAATACCGCATGCAGCGTAAAATTAAGACGGTTCAACCTATTTTCTACCTTATACTTCAAAAAAGTAAACACTTTCCTTGGGAGCTTATACCAATAACACACGAATATTGTTTATGTTAACTATTTTTTGTAAAGCCATAAAGAGTGAAAAAAAAACAGGAATGGAACTCACTATTCGAGTTAGCACCATATCGTTAAATTTAAGGTTATTTCATTCTGGTTAGGTACAAGCTTCCATAAATTTGATGTGCTATCGACTGACGATATCTATTTCTGTTTCAGATAATTCTTGAAGGGCTACTGAGCATGCAGTCTGCATACTTCAAGCTGGCATTCTCTTGATCAAACCTAATTACGCGCTACAATTTTCTTGTGTTGAAAATATAAAATAAGGTTCAAAGTAGGATCAGTCATAATTCCCAAACAGATCCTTTACATGTCTTTTGATGTCTCAATAAAATATCCAAACTTTGCTTAATTTTTGGTCATTTGAATGACTGTAACTCAAAGTTATAGTATGGCTAAATGTGAAAGCTGCTGTAATTCCTTCAGATGTGTCTGCTTTGTATCACTTTGACGAACGGAAGTTTTGCATGAGCTAGAATGCTTGAGTTCCGGAGCCTTTACAGATAACTGGAATAGAGATCAACATAAACCTCATTTCCGCCCTTTTTACTCCTCATGAAAGCCACACAATGCATGTTGTACCACCATACAGCGAGACCTTCATAGTTGGTGGTCCAGATTGCTGTACACACCGGTACCTCTAATACCCAGTAGCACGTCCTATTGCATTGATGCGTGCCTGTATTCGTCGTGGCATACTATCCACATGTTCATTAAGACACTGTTGGTCCAGATAGTCCCACTCCTCAACGGCGATTCGGCGGAGATCCTTCAGAGTGGTTGGCGGGTCACGTCGTCGATAAACAGTCCTTTTCAATCTATCCCAGGCTTGTTCGATAGAGTTCATGTCTGGAGAACATGCTGGCCACTCTAGTCGAGCGATGTCGTTATCCTGAAGGAAGTCATTCATAAGATATGCATGATGGTGTTGCAAATTGTCGTCCATGAAGAAGAATTCCTCGCCAGTATTCTACCGATATGGTTGCGCTATCGGTCGGAGGATGGCATTCGCGTATCGTACAGCCGTTACGGCGCCTTCCATGACCACCACTCTCCTGCGAAACTTGCGCAACTAGCACTCCTTTCTTTCAGGAGTGCTAGTTCTGGATGGTTCGCAGGAGAGCTAGTGTAAAGTTTGGAAGGTAGGAGACAAGGTAACGGCAGAAGTAAAGATGTGAGGACGGGACGTGAGGCGTGCTTGGGTGGCCCGGTTGGTAGAGCACTTGCCCGCGAAAGGCAAAGGTCCCGAGTTCGAGTCTCGGCCCGGCACACCGTTTTAATCTGCCAGGAAGTTACATTACGTTCCTCCACCGCAGATCGTCAGTGCACAGTATTACTGTTCGCTTTTGGAGCATCACCGGCAACCAGATTTGCTAAAGAAGCGCCGAGACTTTCTGCGCAACCAACCCATCATTTTGCACGACAATGCGCGGGCGCATACGGCGCAAGCTGTGGCTGTTCTGTTCGGCCGATGGGACTGGGAAGCACTGTACCATCCACCATTCTCCCTAAACGTAAGTCCTTGTGACTTTGATTTGATTCCGAAGATGAAGCAACCACTTCGTGGCATTCTTTTCAGAGCTGTTCCAGAGATTCGACAGGCAGTAGACCGCTCCATTCGCACCATCAACAGAACAGGCACTGCTAACGGTATACTACGCCTTCCACACCGCTGGCACCGGGTTCTACTGAACGCTGGTGACTACTCTGAAGGACAGCAACAGCTGCGAACATGTAACTCTTTTGTATCGGTTTTTAATAAATAGATACTACTATTTAAGACGCAACCCTCGTAGATGTTGATGTGCAGTCCCTTTTCTCCCACAAACTGTCGGGTCACAGAGCATCGCAGTACTTTCTGTGACAACAGATGCTATCATGTTTAACGACTGCATGGGCACCTGCAGGCCTAAAGTCAAATTAAGTGCCTTCCAGAGAACATCGTAGACGGAGCTTCAGCTAGTCGTCCATGCAACAACACACCAGTGACGCTTGCTAACCGGCCGCGCCGGCCGCTGTGGCCGAGTGGTTCTAGGCGCTTCAGTCCTGAACCACGCTGCTGCTACGGTCGCAGGTTCGAATCCTGCCTCGGGCATGGATGTGTGTGATGTCCTTAGGTTAGTTGGGTTTAAGTAGTTCTAAGTTTTAGGGGACTGATGACCACCGATGTTAAGTCCCATAGTGCTCAGAGCCATTTTTGATCCACTTTTAACCGGTCGTGAAGTCTCGAACGTGAATAAAAATTTCGCAGTCAACTTTCAGATCGAATGGTGGATTATACCCCATTTCTGACACCAGTCATACAAGATTCGGAGTGGGATGGGTGAGCATGCGGAAGGTGGTGGCGAAATGAGAAGAGTAAAGTAAAGAAAACTTGGTTCTCGGAATAGATAAAAGAGCTCGTTCTGTGGGAGGAGGTAATAGTTGATTGACAGTCTAGGAATCTGGACAAATGTTCAAATGTGTGTGAAATCTTATGAGACTTAACTGCTAAGGTCATCAGTCCCTAAGCTTACACACTACTTAACCTAAATTATCCTAAGGACAAACACACACACACCCATGCCAGAGGGAGGACTCTGGACAAATGGATCGACTGAATATGAAATAGGAGAGGAAGCGTTTTATGGTTGTTTGGGTAGTTGCCGGCCTCGGAGATCGAGGGCAGGGGCAGACAACAGGGAGCTCTCTGCTCAGGGTGGCGTCTGGACCACGGGAGAGTAGAGGCCGACGGCAAGAGAGTGTCGCCTCTGAAAGTAGTCTGCAACACGAGAGAGCGAAATAGCTGAGCTGTCCCATCCAAGACCCACCATCGGCCACAAACGTGACTTCCCTCCCATATTCCCTATAGGCTAAACGGTGGCATGGATTTGTTAGCGCATTTAGCAGAGGGCAGGCAAGATAATTTGATACTATCTTCTGCAGCTAATAGGAAATGTGGCTATATGCTAGCTCTGTGGTTCCCAGACAAGCAGGCAATGGAGAAGTGCTGGGGGACCGTTTTAATGACTTGGTGGAAAGAAAATTTTAAACAAAATGATTTTGCATGAAAAATCATCAATATTTCCAGACGGGCTGGCCGTCTTGTTCAGGGTTGGTCAAATGAAAGGGGTTCAGAGGAATGGATACGATCGGACGTGAATGTATGCATACAACCACACCCCGTGACATGGAAAACGTGTACGTCCGCCATGTGATTCACACCAATTCAGAGAATTGCGGGGGCTGTGTCAGTGCGAGTGGAGCAGTGGAAAGGAGACGATGTATTCACAGTGGAGCAGCGGGTGTTGTAGAAAATTACGTGTCAACGTAGTCGTGGAAACGGTGTGGTCACCTGTTTGCTGAGAAATTTAAATGGTGTTGAAGTAACAGCAAAGAGAACCATGCAGTGCTTAGTCTGAAAATTGTGTCCGACAGAGTCTGTTTCAACAAGTCAGGAATCACTCCCAAACATGACCACACATCACAAAATGTGTCTGCAGTTCACCAGAAAATGCCTGAGAGTTCTGCCAAATCGACTGGATGCCTGCCGCAAGAGACCAGTATACCACGTCGATCATGCGGGCGAATATTCAATCTCGACCTGTTCTCTGGGCCACTTTTATTTGCCCCACCCTGTACACATATAAACGGCGAACGCTTATTTTGCACAACAATTTACGAACTGCTTAGTAAAATAAAACTGAATTTACGTGAATCTGAATAACCGTAACAAACGTATCGCCAAGCTTGAAAAATGTGTAAGGCAAAGTGGCTTGTCGCCAGCCGTCTACATTGCGGTGGGCATGCGGATTCAGCCTGTTACAATACCTCATGCTCTCAACACATCAAATAATCCCATTTTCTGCAGAATGACTAACTGAATGACAGCCAATCTGCTAACAGCGTCATTTCCAACTTTCCTGCTTAATCAGCAGCGGAAAAATACTCTTGCCGGAGCTCAAAAATGGAGAATACATTCCTCTTTAAAAGACTAACAGCAAGGTGGGGAAGCAACTTCCTCAAACCTAATTCCACCTTCATCCCTAAGAATTTTGGCATGAGAACCTTTTTGCGTTCTTTTACCGCAGAAATTTCTACAGCCTTCTGTCCAGTCCTTCTTTGTAGTTAAGCCTTCATACTCAGCACCTTCCTCTCACTGTCACTGTATATACATCTATCTCACGCTGTCTGCTGATTCTCCCATTGGTATAAAGTACGTAAAAATCCCACTGGCTACTCTCTCACTTACACCGTCTCTTTTTGCACTTCTTTTCCACTTTCAGTTACTACCCTACTTCAGAAGCTCAAAAATTCTGAGGTTAAACTTATTTTTCTCCTGTACCCACATCGGTTCAAAATGCGCTTTCCATACGCCTAAGTGTTTAATTTCACCGGGCTGGGAAGTCCATAACCCCCAACCCTACGTATGGTATCAACCCACGCCTATTTTTCACTTTGTTCTCCGTCCATTTCTCTTTCTTTTTTGCTGCCACTGTCTCTCACCGACCATCACTATCTTTCTGCATCCCTTAACTTTTGTGTTCATCCACTTCGTTTCTCTTCCTTTGCCACTTTCTCTTTCCCACCAACATCGTCTCCTCACTCATTCTCTCCCTCTGCCACTGTGCCTTCTCTCTTCCGCTGTTATTATCTATCAGCTACTCTCTTTCATCACAAAATAGCGCTATCATTTTCGCATGCCAATATGTTTGGTGTGGAATGCGGAAAGAGCCTTAGGCAGCAGAATCACTTATTTGTTCGATTACAGGAGGAATTCTCCGCCGGTCCCCTTCTTTTTCCTACATCAGCTGAATGTGCTGCTTCTGTAAAACGATTCTATAGATCAGTTAAGCTCTGGCAGTTTGATTATGTACCTCAAAACATTTATACACTTTGACACATATAAAGAACAAATACGTACCTATGAAATTAAGTCAAGATATAATCGTTTGCTTTACATTTTCTCTGGATTCTTTTCTTTATGGATAGCAATTCATCGAAAACGCCTGGCTTGTGACTCGTACCTGCAACAATAAAAAAGGTGTTAGAAATATGTTGCTAAATTTGCAATCCTTCCAATGTTATATAATTTTTTGCAATCATTTTAGTTTATTTTCAGACACGTGAAGACCCTTTTTAGCCCATTATTTTTCTCATTCCACTTTGAGCAGATTCTTGTAGGCGTGAAACGCCTTTCTTACACAGGTAGCGCCTCAATTACTATTGAAAACATGCTGACTGAAAACATTGTTTGGTGACATCGGAATCCTTGCGATGACCCTAAATCCGTTGCCACTTGTTCACCACTTCAGTTAAAACTACATGTAACTGGCGTAGTGAACACGTGGCAAGGGATTTAGGGTCCTCGCAAGGATTCCGAGATCACCAAACTATGTATTTAATCGGCATTGTTTCGCTACCAAAAGGGGCAGGATGATAGGAATGTGTTAAGACGTCAGGGACGAACTTGGAAAGTACTGGAGGAAACTGCAGATGGTAAAAACTGTAGAGAGGGACAGAGATTGTTCTGAAACACCACATTTCAACTGCTTCTGTTCTCTTCTACTCCGGATTTCTCGCAGACCATGTCTCACTGCCATACAATGCTTCCAAACGTACGGCCTCAAAAATGTCTTCCTCACATTAAGTTCTATGTTAGATGCTAGGAGGCTTCTCTTGCACTGGCGAAAACGGCATTTCTGGTCAAAACAATCAATTTGCTACCGTTAGTTATTTAGATAATTGCAGTCCACATTGTCAAGAAGAGCTAAAGACCGGTTTTAGCTGTTTTCTACATAATTACAGCAAATTTCAACCTCTGGATCTCGGTAACGGGTAATGATATCGAGAAATGTTTCTGAAGTTCCGAAAATTTCATCTTATGAAACATAGTAAAAATGTCGACGATCGGCCGTACCTCGAAATTGTAGACGTTCCCATCCCTGCTATTGTGTCTGCCCACTCGTTTAATATAGGGTGTATAGGAAGCTCTATTCTCGGATCGCTAGACAACAATTCAAGCAAATCGTATTAGTGGAGTTCATTACAGTAATTTAATTTGACAGGTGTTAAATTTGCGTATTCGCAAAGGTGTGTCGCAAGCAAATGGCGAAATGCAAATGAGCAAAGTCCTTAGGTATATACAATTTGCGTTTGTGAGCCGTGGAAAAATTTGCTGTTTTGAAGAGCGCGCCGCAGCGCGTTGTGTGAAGCAGTTGCCCTCCGGTTCTGGCGGTGGCGCCGCTGTGTCTTGGTGTCTCCCTCTCGTGGAAAAGGGGACAGGTTGCCTGTTCACGCGCTTTTAAGGGGCGCTATGAGCTCGCCACTGGCAGTTGGTCAGTCGGGGTGACTCTGGGTCAGTCACTCGTCACCAGTTGCTGGTCTGTCTCTCGTTCACATTTGTACGGCTGTTAGGGTCTGTCTGTCGTTCGGAGTGCTAGTATGTCTGTCGTTTGTATCAAACTTTAAAACCGGCAAAATGAGACTCTTGCCACTCCGCCAGTAACAGAACTCAGCGAGTGGTCGCCCGTTTGGGGCTGAGTTCTTGCATTTGAGTCTGCGCGTTAGGCCGGCAGTCTGCTCGAGTTGCTAGGGTAAGGACCATTGGCGGCTGGATCGATCGGTTGGTCGGTGGCGCACTGAGACACAAGATGACTTGTCCGCCTTGAGCGTCAGCGCATATGAGGTCGCCACGTGAGTCCAGTGGGCCGCTCCGTATAGCGAGTGATAGTAGCCTCGCGGCCGACACGAGAGCAACAGGAGTCAACCCACGACATCAGTCTGGCCGGTGGGAGCTGCGACGCCGTGAGACGGGAGATCGGCGCGCCTTCCTGCGTCCGTTGAAGCGGCTGGCAACGGACTGTTCGGGAGAGCGTTGGGGGTGCTGCGCCAGGTCTTCTTCAGATATTGCAGTTTATTAGAAAAGTGATTGGAGATAGCCGTCCGCGGTGGCCGAGCGGTTCTAGGCGCTTCAGTCTGGCGCCGCGTGACCGCTATGGTCGCAGGTTCGAATCCTGCCTCGGACATGGATGTGGGTGATGTCCTCAGGTTAGTTAGATTTCAGTAATTCTAAGTTCTTGGGGACTGATGACCTCAGATGTTAAGTCCCATAGTGTTCAGAGCCATTTGAATTTGATTGGTAATATGTTGTTTCATTTACATGTTAAATTCTACTTCTTTTCTTGGTGAGGTCACCAGCCGCTTTGTTTTGGGGTCGTCCCACCATTCTTCTTCGTTTGCCCACATGCGGGAAGGTGATTAGTTATGAATTGGGTGGTCCGTTTTTCCCTTGTGGAGTAGGGGAGGGTTAGAGCAACCTGCGATTCGGGTTGTTCAGTAATCTCCCTGTCAATCTGCCGTACGTCAATAGATGCCTCTGTCATGTTGTCGGATTCGGTGTTAACGAATGTATTGCTTGAAGTGTAACGGCCGAATTCCTGAAATATGTTTTTATCTTGCCTATCATTTTGAGAGGCGGTATATGTGTAATGTAGAGCATGTTTGGCTAACCTTGTATATTTAATGTAAGACTGCATTTCATTGGTTTTTATTGAAATGGTTATTTTAGTGTATAAAGTTGCCACCCTTCCAACGTAAGAGTTTTTTTTTATGAAGTTGCGCCTTCGGTGGCAAGTTAATCTTTTAATGTTAGTGTTTTGTACCATTTCCATCCCTCCTACGGGGTGCATAGTTTATGTGCTTGTGTGAGTTGTTAAAATTTTTAGTTTAAAGTAATGTGGTGTGTTGCAGATTTGCACCAGTATAGTCCTTCAGAGGTTGATTTGAGCGGTCGTGACTACGGCCGTGTCAAAAGGGAGCGGCAAGGGTCTCAGCCCGAAAGCTGATACTGTCAAAATTTGTTCTTTCTGCCTCTGAATAAATTGTATCTTGATATTTAGAGGGTGCTTCTGATTATAATTTTAAATCTGTTTTAAAAAAAGGGGCTTTTAGGAATAAAATTTCCATTGGTTGAAAGAAATTTGTTTTCATCAGTTGCCGATCGGCAACTACTTCCACGTTCACATTGTGTGATGAAATGTGTTAATGTCCTTGATGAATCGCTAGTAAGTAAAGTAAATTCTTAAGGGGCCCCGGAACGCCCTATACTTGCAATGTTAAAATAATGCTTATAAATTACATCTTTCCTCACAAAGTATTTGAGGTAGGAAGTTGAACTTTTTACAGATTATTTATTGGAATATGGGCTACAACGTAACACAGGGATTTTACAAAATTTTAGTTCAGTTATTAAAGATGATTTTTTTCAATTGTAATGAAAATTCGCAACATTTTTTTGCAATTTTTTATTTATATATTCAAAAATATACAGTTTTTTGGAAAAAGGCTGTGTTAAATTATGCAGAAGGTACTGTGTAACATTTACTGAAAGTTTGAAACAAATATGTTTGGAAGATCCTTAGAAAACATGTAATTAATATGAGAAAATAAAAGTTTTGGGAATCGAGCGACAAAGATTGGATTAACTTTTTAGTGCATTCCAGGTCATAGGATGGATTATCTTCATCCTCTGCAAACTCCTCCTCCAGCTTCCTCTTGTTCCTCCTCCTGTTTACTCTTGCTTGTATTTCTAGACTCTTTACAGCCCTGTCTGCAGCCCGAAGGCGTTCCTTGTCTAAAGCAAGCATCGCTCGTACCATGTTAGAACCTATCTTCATTCCCATATTTCTAAATACCTTGCACCTTACAATGCTGCCATCATTGAAAGTCGCAACAGCATCATACACACCAAAGTGAAGGGTTTCTATTCCAACAAATACAGTCTTGGGGATTCACGACCATATAACACTATTTACGCTTTCATTGGGATTTTGAGTTTTTCCGTGAATACACTTTTTCAACAGTTCAGGTGCTGCTAAGTCTCTGAAAATAGGTTTTATCACCTCCATTATTGCATGAGGCAGACTAAAACGTACCTGATGAACAAGGACGTTAATAATAACACAATTTGAGAGCAGTTTAACAGCGCCACAGTGGGTCACGCCCATGTAGAACACATTTAAAAAAAAATTTAAAAATAGTTGTAGTCTTCGGAATTGAATAAATTATATATCTATTAAAAGGTAATAGTCTGCAGATTCAGAAAACGCAAAAAAGTAAAAATTGAACTTTTCATGATTTTGAGCCTTTCCGGAGCCCCTTAAGAAGAGGTTTTGAAACTAAATTTACGGTTCGATTTGTATGACGGCTTGTCTTCCACTCCCCCGCGGCTAGGCGGCGCGGCGCTTATATTCTCTTCGTGTAGAGGCCGCTCGTGTCTCGGAGTCGTCCTAGAGAGTGGTCCGTCAGCGTACTATAGGCTGACATCGGCTCACAGCCCTGGTTGCTCTTCCGTTCATGATCGTCGTGCTGGCGCTTGTCGTTACGAGGGAACACCTGTTATTGGTACTTCTCGTACCCAAAAATCATGGTTTTTCTGGGTTTTCTCAGGAGCCACCCACGAACAAATGTTGCTTTTATAAGCCACCTAAGACCCATCCTAGACCACACCTAATGCAAAAGAACCACCCAATTTGCTCAACTTGTCTGGGATGGAGGAACTGTGCAATTTGTGAACTTTGAACCCTTAGTGTAGCATAGCCCCAACTTGTCTGAGTTGGAGGAAGTGTGTGATTTGTGATCTTTAAACCTTTACTGAAGGATAGCTACAGTATGCCCGTTTGTCCGGTAGGAATACAACTCGTCTCTATTTCAAGGGCTATCCAGAACACTTGACCGTTGTTCTTTGTGAGCAATAGATCCGAAGATGTAGCCGAGCAAGGAGACGCATTTTCGCGTGCGACATTTTGGAACTTGTTGGTACCGTGGACTGTTGAAAAGTGGCTGTGAGCACTATGGGACTTAACATCGGAGGTCATCAGTCGCCTAGAACTTAGAACTACTTAAACCTAACTAACCTAAGGACATCACACACATCCATGCCCGAGGCACGAAGCGCCTAGAACAGCTCGGCCACACCGGCCGGCCCGTGGACTGTCATGCATGGACAGATCAAGTATAATATTCACATTGGATGACTTTACTTTGGATACTAAGTGCATGAAGAAGTTCACAAAAGTTCTACTAACTGCTGAGTGCAAGTAAGAAGTTTCGCGTTGTTGACGTATGCTGACCGTTGATAACAGTTCCGCGTAAACTCGCCTAGGTAGGAAAGTGATAGCCTCTTCTCACACACATCTCAGAATTCACATCGACTCGAGTCTGTGACTCTGATCGATCAGGTCAGCCGCAACTCAAAGAATACTTCCTGAGCAGCCCACAGATTGACTCAAAGATAAATTACATTACTTGCCTTTACAATTGCTACACCAAGAAGAAATGCAGATGATAAACGGGTATTGATTGGACAAATATATTATACTGGATCTGACATGTGATTACATTTTCACGCAATTTGGGTGCATAGATCCTGAGAAATCAGTACCCAGAACAACCACCCCTGGCCGTAATAACGGCCTTGACACGCCTGGGCATTGAGTCAGAGCTTGGACGGCGTGTACAGGTACCGCTGCCCATGCAGCTTCAACACGATACCACAGTTCATCATGAGTAGTGACGGGCGTATTGTGACGAGCCAGTTTCTCGGCCACCATTGACCAGACGTTTTCAATTGGTGAGAGATTTGGAGAATGTCCTGACCAGGGCAGCAGTCGAACATTTTATGCATCCAGAAAGGCCCGTACCGGACGTGCAACATGCGGTCGTGCATTATCGTGCTGAAATGTAGGGTTTCGCAGGGATCGAATGAAGGGTAGAGCCACGGGTCGTAACACATTTGAAATGTAACGTCCACTGTTCAAAGTGCCGTCAATGCGAACAAGAGGTGACCGAGACGTGTAACCAATGGCACCCCATACCATCACGCCGGGTGATACGCCATTATGGTGATGACGAATACACGCTTCCAATGTGCGTTCACCGCGATGTCGCCAAACACGGATGCGACCGTAATGTTGCTGTAAACAGAACCTGGATTCATCCGCAAAAATGACGTTTTGCCATTCGTGTACCCAGGTTCGTCGTTGAGTACACCACCGCAGGTTCTGCCGTCTGTGATGCAGCGTCAAGGGTAACCGCAGCCATGGTTTCCGAGCTGATAGTAAATGCTGCTGGAAAAGTCGTCGAACTGTTCGTGCAGATGGTTGTTGTCTTGCAAACGTCCCAGTCTGTTGGCTCAGGGATCGAGACGTGGCTGCACGATCCGTTACAGCCATGTGGATAAGATGCCTGTCATCTCGACTGCTAGTGATACGAGGTCGTTCGGATCCAGCATGGCGTTCGGTATTACCCTCCGGAACCCACCGATTCCATATTCTGCTAACAGTCATTGGATCTCGACCAACGCGAGCGCGTTTATCGTATCGCGATACGATAAACCGCAATCGCGATAGGCTACAATCCGACCTTTATCAAAGTCGGAAACGTGATGGTACGCATTTCTCCTCCTTACACGAGGCATCACAACAACGTTTCACCAGGCAACGCCGGTCAATTGCTGCTTGTGTATGACAAATCGGTTGGAAACTTTCCTCATGTGAGCACGTTGTAGGTGTCGCCACCGGCACCAACCTTTTGTGAATTTTAATGGCCAGTAGTATAAGTTGTTCACAATCGGTAACTAGCTACAGAATTGTATCTTCAAAGAAAATCTTCGTTATGTAATAAGCCAAATAACTGAATAGTGACAGTTGCTAATCGAATATTGAAATCTGCGAATGTAACGTCTGACTTTCAACGTTTCTGCTTCTTACACGAGAAATATCAAGCAGCATACTGTTCTCCAAATCTCTGCATAATGTCCTACTGTGACATAATATATGCTGCAGGCCCCACAATAGAGAATCTTACACTTGACTTAACACGGGCACAAGCACATAAACTATGCACCCCTTAGGAGGAATGGGAATGGTACAAAACACTAACATTAAGATTAACTTGCCATGGAATGTGCAACTTGATTAAAAAAAAACTCTTACGGCGCCAAACAACGATCACTCAAATACTGTACGATCTCTGAATGAGAAAATCGTTGCATGATCTTCCCTCACGTACTCAATGCGGTTGGTGTTACTTATAGCTATTCTGTGTGGATGCGCTGAAATGATCTTTATTTGCACCCCCTAGCATATGGTTCAATTCATACCAACTTGTTGTCTCATACATGCCGTCGTCATGGTGTTACTGTTTTGACTGTCAGTAGTTTAATTAAACCACGACATGCACATCTAAACGCAACAATTTTCAGCCCTGTCGCCAACGTACACTGGGTTATCGTGGCTTTCGGCACATCCCTCCTCTCTCTGCTAGCGATGTTTTGGTCATCAAATAGTGAGTTTTCGCTGCCAGAAGACCTCTTCCACAAACCGGAGTGTGGCAAGCAGGAGCTGGAGAGAACAGTAGGGGTGCGCCGAGAGACTTCCCGGCCTTGTACCGCTGCGGTAACTCTCGGTCTTCGCACTCCTCCCAATTACCAGAGCTAATCGCCATCATTTACTTCGCAGTATCGCCGCCACGCGACTCAAGCAGCCCGGCACTGGCCATCTGTTTCAATAGCGCCGGAATAAAGACGAACAGCATCGCCCCTCTGTAGGCGCGCAGGTGCACGAAGCAGCAAGACCGATGTCGGAGGGTTAGGAAGGGGGGAGGAACTGGAAGCAGGCTGAACGCTTCCCTTCAAACTGGCAGCTCCTTGCTCCACTGCAGTTTCGTTTCCATTTCCTCTACAGATTTCTGATCCTTTGTTGACAATCCGTTTCTTTGCTGATATCCTTAAAATTAAGCAGAAGTAAGGACGGAGCCCAAAATATAGAACATTAAATATCCACGAGAGGAGTCGTATTTCTTTCGTAGGCTGTTGTTTTGTTTTGAAATACCACTTTTTTGCTTATGTATCGATTAGTTTATTTCCCCCCTTGGTCATTACATGGTAACCAAACGATACTAAAATTACAAATAACCTTAAAGGTCGGGCAACCGCAGCCAAAGAACTTGTACATAATGTGAAGGACGAGCACGCAAGATGGTAAAATAATCTATATCAACTGAGTTAAAGTTCAAATCCGCAATAGCTATTTATTACTTTTCCCCTTTATGACGATCGGTTTCATACTGTGATTAACTATTTACTGCCAGTTAGTGTGTTTGCTAATGACCTGTATTAGACTAAATTTTCTGTCTCAATAACTGTTCATTCTTGTATTGCATAAAAGAAGCTACTTAACGTAAAGTAAAATTTCCCTGGCAAAGCTAATAACTAAAGATACAGTACAAATTAAGAGTGCGCAATTTCATTTATTCTATATTTAGCTTAGCGAGTGACTACTGCTGGCTTGGTATGTATTTTATTGTTGTTATTTTAAAAATAAAAAATCTGTTGCTCATTTGCTTGAAGTATATTCAGTTCGCTCTTTGAATAATCAAAAGTAAAGTGCTTGCTTTTTTCTAAATTTGGCATTACGTTACACTGAGGTTACTGAAAGTCATTTTTTTTACATAACAGAGTTCAAGTTAGGCCAGTCATTTATTCAACCAGTAACTCAATTTAATTTTATTTTCAATATTTAGTATTTCAGAGTAAGTAACTCAAACTCAGTGTATTCTGATTCATTTATTTTCTCGTGAACTGTTGTGCCATGGAACAGCGTGACCACCTTCTGTTGCCCCACCAGTGATTATTTGCTTAAATTTCTCTGCCATTACCTCTCTCAAGATTCTGGACATTCATTGACCTAGCGGGCTGGCGCTCATTTAATTATCCCTTTATTAGCTAATGAGTGTTTACTTTGTCTTATTAGTGATTTTTGTAGTAAATATTCCTTGTACCTTTTTCCCCCATGTGCGGTTCGTGAGCGATTGTGCTATATTCCAACCACTTCTAAATCTAGCTTAAATTTAGTTTAGATTCTTCCCTCAGAAGAGTATGTTGAACACTTTCCTCCAACTAACCGGTGTTATTTTCCTTCGGTAACGATAGCCATACTACCTGTAAAATTTCATTAGGCGTATGCGAACACGGTCAGTTATATCGCAATCCAGTAGGCCAATTTGGAAGGGAGAGATTACAAGCTTTCCACGTGGTCTGACCTGTGCTTCAGTTTTAAACATGGGTTTTCCTCAGCAACTGTATGCTAGTTTCAACATAGGATTATGCAGCGAACCGGCTGCATATAACTTGTCTTGTGTTTGTCTCTTCACCTTTGCGCAAATGCTGCAGTCTGCATCCTCTAGCACCTACCTGTTGCAGTGAAGCATTCGTTTTCCTCTAAAATGTTTATTTCCTAAACGTTCTTCCATTACGAAATCTCCGATTCGTTGATCGTTCGGGATATGTCTCATGAATGGATACTTTCTTTTACTAAAATTGTGCCATACATTTTTTTTCTAATTGGAGGCAGTACATCATCAGTAAGGACATGTAAACCATCAAACCTTCTGCATTGTTCCATACATCTGTTGCTATTTTGAGGGTTTCCGGATGTGTGGTTGCTTTACTTGGCCTTATTTATCGTATACCAACACAAGAGATTTGTTGGTCAATAGCTTATATAAAATTGCAGGTAGGATTTAATACATAGTGATAAATTTCAAAGAATCTTCATAATTCTCTTAGATTTAGAGTTAAAATAAACAATGCTTCATCAGTCCTTTTTGTGGTTGAATTATCACACCTACCGTACTAACACTAGCTGCGCTTATTTACCTCAGCAGAACACCCCTTTGACTAACACGTAATTGAGGTACGATAGCAAAAAGCATTGTAAGTGCAAACACGTCTGTTCAGACTCAAATTATTGCATCTTCGTACATCTTAGTTGAAATGGAGGACAGCTGGTATAAATTTGTATTAAAAATGAAGAAATTTCTCCAGCTGCATTTAAGGTGTCGATTTAATTTGGCAACTAGTTTCAACGTTGTAACAACGTCATCTTCAGGCCCTTACACTTGTTAACGTCAGCTGCGTGTTGGTGATACTAGAAGTCAGCAGTGAAACACGGACGTGCTCTCGGAGCTACTGGAGTGGTTCTCTTTAAAGATCGCGGCCGATTTCTTCCCCATCCTTCCCTACTTCCCTAATCCTAGCCTGTGCACCACCTCTAATAACTTCGTTGTCAACGGGGCTTTAGACAATGGTCTTGCATCCTTCCTAACACTCAATAACTCACTAAATCTACTTGCTCTCTAATTCGCTGAAATATTACGTATCTGTCTCGACGTTAGTAACCGCTTCATTGGTTCAAGGCCAGACGTATATAAAATCCCGTGCTAGTGTAGGAAATCATATGTTGGCCAGAAGTCTCGCACTATTAGGGATATTTGCGTTGGACACAGACGTCCAACAGATTGGTTCAGTCAGAAAAGTCAGCTGTGGCTGAACACTGTCTTGACACGGGACACAGAAAACAGACGAAGATCCTCTGGTCCGCTTCCACGTACTGGGACCGACCACATCATTAAAGAAGCAGTCGAAAGTCGTATAAGTAACGACCTGTTCAATAGAGACACGGGATTTCAATTCGGCAAGGCACGGGAACCAGCATTGGCGGTTCTATGACGTCGTCGGCCACAGACGTACGAATCCAAGTTAACACAAACGGAAAATCAAAATCCCCACACTTAAACTGGGCGCCAACACTGGGTCGCTATTTGCCGCCACGCTTTTCCCGGGCCGTCAATACGAACTCCGTGTCCCGATTCTCCCGGAGGTGGCACTGGATGTCGCCATGCTCTATGATTCGTCTACGATGACGTTACAGCCCCACCCCTTGGCGCCTGCGCTTTTCTAGCGCGTCAGCGTATATATTGGTGAGCCCTTGCAGCAACCCTGGCAGTGTTTACTTGCTAGTTGTTCGTTACGGCCACGAGAGTTGCTCAGCGTTGTTTAGTCGTAGTGTCTGAATCGACGTTGATTTGTCTTTGGCCTTCTGAGGCAACATTGTTGTTTCCTACGCGTTCCGTTGTGTCTGGTATCTATAGGCGACGGGGGTTAGTGTATTTAGTCTGACAGCCCCCTACCTACGTTAGTCGGGCCGAGGCATATCATGAATAGAGCCAAGGACAGTAATCTGCTGCTACGCAACTATTCCGCCACCCCTTCGCGTGGTAATCTGACACTGGCCGCTTCACGCCCGACCCGGAAAGCTGCTTCCAGCGCTGATACTCGCACCACCCAACGGGATAAGGACAGTGCGCAATCGTGCCTCCAGCCACAACGCCACAAATCACCGATAAGCACTGACAGTGATACCGTTTCACCTGAACGCTGTATATAGCCTCGGATGAGGTACCGATCTTCCTCTCCGTCCTCCGGTGATTCCCATGTCCTACCCTCCTACCGGAGACATGGCTTAGCCAAGCAGTGAGGACGGGGCGTGAGTCGTGCTCGGGTAGCTCGGTTGGTAGAGCACTTGCCCACGAAAGGCAGAGGTCCCCAGTTCGAGTCTCGGCCCAGCACACAGTTTTAATCTGCCAGGAAGTTTCACTCCGCATCAAGTTCCTGGACCCTTTGGTGCAACAATACCACAAGAAGGACGCTGAGACCAGAAAATTAATCCCTGTGGCCACCCATGTTCTCTCCCTTATTCGGAGAGAGGACGTCGATCGCATTTACCAAATCAGATCTGTGCACCAATGTGCATACTGAATCACATGAAGGCCGCGACGTCCCTTTCATCTGCTGTAGCTGTCAACGTTTGCGACGCACCAGCGATTACTGATCGCTGCCTTTTCGGTGTGTCAAGTGTGCTGGCTCGCATCCATCAGAGGACTGCAAACTCCCAGCCTCAGAAAAATCCACTTGTTCCCACTGTTTGGGCACTTCTCGCGTTCCCCACTATTTGGCTTCCTGGAAGAGCTGTCCTAAGTCTTCCCGGCCTCCAAGAAGGAAACCAAGGACTAATCGGTCACACATATTTCCCGCCTTATGGGGTAAACCCGACGACCATCCCACCACTGATGCTCAGGAGCCTGATGCATTCCTCTGGCTCCATCCCTTACATTCGCTGCTGCAGCTCAGTCTCCTTTGTGAAACATACCAATGCCCACCAAACTGACAGACTGTCTGTGGCTTCCTCCCACCCACCTGCTGATATTCCACAGCCCTCCATTATGGCACCTTCTCCACCAGCCACCAAGCTCACCCATCCCTCCTATGATATTCATGTAGTGGTGGAGTCAGATGCTTCTTTCTGGGATGACATGTAAGAGGTCCTCCAGGTCATCTACCTGTTATTGCGGCCACATATCGGGGCTGTCATTCGTGAAACAGCTCAAAAGATGTCAGAGGGTGTAACATTATGTGACCGCCTTATCATTTTAAATCATTCACTAATCGAGCAGTCGCTCGGCAACAGCTACAGTTAGCAAATAATGTTGCGAGAATGTAAAAGGTGATCCACCTGTGACGTAACTTGTTTATTGTCGAAGCGCCGTCAGAGATGCAGTGAGTTATTGACATTGAAAACCGCGGCGCAAAAAACGGACAGGAGAAGAACACTTTTACACTTTTTTTTTGATGTACGAGATATTCTCGATGAAAAGTACTCATTCTTCTCTTGTCTCTTGTAACTTGTGTCGGACGCGCATGTCTTGCCGGCGTATTATTATCGTTAAAAAAAATAATGTTTTAGTGTAAAGTAAATGTGTAATACTAAAAGTGCCTAGCAGTAGATTTATTGTGCGACGTGTATGTGAAAACGCCAAAGGAATTGTTTTCATGACGAGAAGTGCCAGTCAAAACGGCATCCATGTTAAATCCTTCATTGCAGTGTAAGTTCGTCTATTAATTGCCATAAATTCAGAGTTAAATGGAACTGGTGTATGGACTATTTATTTAATATAGAATCTATGTCTCACTCCTTCATGAAGTTATTTAATTTTCTTTATGTTTCTGCCAAATAGAGAGTTCACAGTCACAAATTCTTTCGTCGAGTTCGGACGGAAGTTGCATGCGGCGAAATATTTTCTCCGCGCTATATTCTACTGGTAAATGCATGATAAACTACGGTCCCTTAGGAAATTCATGATGAGCTATCCAAAAATAATTATATTTTGAATAGGCATTTACTCTTCTCTGCAACGCAACTTCCGACTGATCAGACGATCAAACAAGAAACAGCCGCACACGGTCGGCGTTCGCAAATATGTTTCCACCGCTGATTATAGCTATATGTTACAGCACAAAAGTAAACATATTGTTATAATTAGCGACTACGAACGGGGACATTTATAACTGTATGTTTATGTATACACATTACGTAAACATATCGTTATAAGGGCAAGTTCATTTTGGTCATCGCCCTTGTTGACAGGCGCAGCCAGATTTTGGTATAATGGCGAATTGCCCACTGAAAAACCATCAGCCCTCTCACGATCAAATTGTCTGTATTTTTAACGCTAATGGCCATAAAAGTATGCAGACTGAACTGAACACTTCCCTCTATCACCACCACGTAGACATTTTACTTGTCTCAGAAACTCACCTGAAACACACCGACGATTTTCGTCTCCACAAAGTGGTCTGCTTTTGCACTGACAGACTCCATCGCCAAGGTGGGGGCACAGCAGAGTTTCTGCATAAGACGCCCGTCCATAATCACGAGGTTCTTCAAACCATTTGAAGATATAGAGGTTACGACAGTCATTGTTTCTACCAACCTTGGTGCCATAACTTTTGGTGTGGCGTATTTGAGCCCTGACCTACCACTTCTTGAAGTGGACCTCCATACCCTGACATAATTTGACAAACTCATTGTTGAGGCAGATCTAAATGGCAAGCATGTGGCTTGGTATTCTTGGAGTACTAATCCTGAGGCCAGATTCCATCTTGACTTGGAAGATTCTCTGGTGCTGTTGGTCTATGGCCCACATGCTCCCACCCAAATACCAGTCCGCTCTGGATGTGGCCAGTTCCAAGAACACTGTGGTGCAGTTTCCGATGGAAACAATCCACGAACAGGCATCTGACGACACCCCTTGCTCCTGCACCTTACCCATGTCACTCTGTCTTTAGACATCCATTCTATCTTCACCATCATTGTTTGGGATAAATTTTCTAGGATCCTACAAACCACCACTTGCCAACATCTCGATCTGAAAATACCAGCAAGTCTGGTTAGTGCTGTTAATTACCTAACCACAAAAATCAAAAAGGCAGTGAAGGCCACTACTTCAATTGTTCCACAGGATTTAAACTTATTAGATGACTTGCCTTCCCTATTGTGTACACTCAAAATCCAGAAAACTGCTACTGCAGGTAGGTGGCAGCAGTTTCGTGATCCTCAGGATAATTACTGCATGAAGCGTCTCCAAGGTGAATTCCGCCACTGGCTCGCCGATTGGAAAACACAATATTGGGGGGAAAAGACGTCCACCTTCCTCCTCGAACAGAAATCCGTATGGCGTTATGCCCGAGCCCAAGACCAACCATCCCATACGCACAGTGGATTGTTTAACTTATGATGCCTTCCACATGGTAGAAACTCTGCCCGATGCGTTTGAGGCCACAACCTCACACGTGATCAAGTCCAAGATGAACACTATATTCTGGCAGCCGTTGCCATTTCCAAGTAAACACCACCTCTGACTGCCCCTCACCTTACGTCCTCAGCAAAAGTCCAACGGATCTTCTGACGGAAGTGTGAGCTGTCAGCTCCAGGTTTGGATGGCATCTTAAACAAACACCTCCACTGCTTCCCAAACAAGCCACTGGCCTCATTTACCAACATCCTGAACCGCTGTCTCACAACTCGCCTTTTCTTCCCACATTGGAAGAAGGCCAGAATGATTGCCATGCCCAAACAATCAGAGGACCCTACAGTCCATACTAATAGCAGGCCCACTACCCTTCTGAATACCATGGCAATGGTTCTAGAATCTGTCATCAGCCACCGCATTTCCGAGCCTCTGGTGGTGGCTGGGACAATCTGTCTGGAACAGTTCTGATTCGTTTCCCAACTGTCAGCCAAACTCCAAATCCCTAGGATCATGGAACACGTGAGCAAGGGCTTTAACTCCACCATGTCGACGCCAGCGGTTTTCTTGGATCTGCAAAACCGGTATGACAAGATTTGGCAGGACAATGTTGTGTACAAAACGCTGACTCAGACGACCATCCCCGACAGCTGAGTCGTGATTGTGGCTAACTTCCTGCACGATAGGACCTTTTATCTTACTCAGCAATGTCACCTCTCCAGCTTATGTCACATGTCGATGGGTACCCCTCAAGGCTCTGTTTTGTCTCCCATCCTCTTTAACATTCGTGCTAATGATATGCCAGTCCTCCCTCACTGCCACCTGACGCAATACTCCAATGATTTGGCGCTCTACGCAACTGGCCGCAACATGGACCAGCTCATCGCTCGTCTAGAGAGGCAGGCGGACGCGATGGTTACCTGGTGTCGTTCAAACCAGATTGCTCTCAATGCCGCCAAAACTATGGCGGTCCATTTCACTAAATGGCGTCCCATCCTCCGCCACAACATCACGCCCAGGTCTCATGGCCCCATGATACTTAATAGCTAGGTGTCCAAATGGATAAAGAACTGCTCTTCCAGCGACATGCAGAATGCGTCACCCAAAAAAGACACAAGCTAATAAAGGCGTTGTACTCAATGTTCAACAGCAGGGAACTGATCGTCGAACCAAGCTACAGGTGTACCAGATGGTCGTCCACCTCTCCCTCATCTATGGCTCCACTGCGTGGGATACGAATAGTGCCTCATGGATGGAGACCTTCCATAGCTTGCAGAATAAGGTGGTTTGCTGTAGCCTACACGGCCCTCCCCTAACGAGGAAACGGACATGGTCACTCTGAAGACGTCCATGCGACACAAGGCAAGGCGTCTCTATGACATAGCGGAAGCTCTATGCGACACGGTCGTTGGCTTACAAACCATCGGCACCACGACTTACCAACACTGGCACAGCCACACTGTTCCTCTCACCATCCTTGAAGAATCAAATTCCGTCCATGGCTAACGATAGCCTTGATACGGCCACTAATGAAGTGTCAGTGTTGAATTGACCACTGGTTGGGCGTCGACCATCGTAAACTAACAATGATGGTAGCCAATGTAGTTAGTAGTTGTTTTACCTATTGCCTGTAACTTGAAATTCCACCGTCAGAGGGTGGTATGGGACTTCAAGTCCCACCACCACATGTTCAACGTGCACTCCAGTGATGTCTTTGGAATGACATCATTGTAGAATGGGACAGTTTTGCCATCCACTAAGACAGTAAGACTGTGATCTACTGGTGACGATGTACTGCAAAAAGAAAATAAATAAATAAATATCTGGCAGCCCATTGGTGAGCCGTCTCATTGAAATATTATGCAGCTTCCACAACATTGTCCGACGGGACGCCCGTAAACCAGTGAAGATGTTGTATATTTGTCCAGTTTTCAAGAAATACTAAAAATATAAATCTCGTGTGGGTAGGGCTTCCCGTCGGGTAGACCGTTCGCCAGGTGGAAGTCTATCGATTTGACATCACTTCGGCGATTTGCGTGTCGATGGGGATGTAATGATGATGATTAGGACAACACAACACCCAGCCCCTGAGTAAAGAAAACCTCCGATCCAGCCGGGAGTCAAATCCGGGCCCTTAGGATTGACATTCTATCACGCTGAACACTCAGCTACCAGCGGCGGACGTAAGAACTACTGCAAGTTCCAAACACTCATTAATCCGTGGAATTTGCAAATCCATGCAAACATATTTCGAAGTCGCCCTGCTCGTACTTAGCAAAATTGCGGACACCTTAGGTCGCGACTTCCTCGCCTCTCACAGATACTTTCAACTACTTTGCTGGAGTTCTTGAGATTCACTACTCGAGGACAAGATAACCATCGAGTATGCAAGCTTTTGGTCCATCGTTGCGAAAAGTCTTGTGAAACATTTCCCATGCATCTTAACAAACACATATCTTATACTAAACAGATATTCATAACGTACCCAACCTTGACTGAAATTTCTCAGCTCTCCAATAATCTTTACCCTATTTTGTTGAGATCTTTGCGATTATAAGACATTTAAAAAAAAGTTCACCTGCCGTCGTCGTACTTGATGCACTACCACGTGCGCCGATCACAAAGTCTGAAATCTGCCGTCTGCTCAGCCAAATGACTCAAACCTGCCGCCATCTACTGGTAAACGCTGCGGATTTTGCGCGGACCGCCTCTGACAAGGAAACCACAAGGCAGTCGGAGATGCGTAACTTTTACAGGGTGTTTTTCAGTGCATATTACACACTTATAGAGATCGTAGAGAGTACGTAGTAGGTCAGGTCTTACATAGGAACCCGTGTCCGGAAGCATCATCCAGTTGTACATTTTATTTTTATTTTATTTATTTATTTTTTATTTATTTTTTTTTTTTTTTTTGAGTTATCAGTTGCGGTCCGTCACGGATTCCTCTGCTGTGCCAACCTCTTCATCTCAGAGTAGCACTGACGCATTACGTCTTCAATTATTTGCCGGATGTGTTCTAATCTTTCTCTTCCTCAACAGTTTTTACCGTCTACAGCTCCCTCTAGAACCATGGAAGTTACTCCGTGATGTTTTAACGGATCTCCTATCATCCTGTCCCTTCTTCTTCTCAGTGTTTACCATACATTCCTTTCCTCTCCGATTCTGCTCAGAACCTCCTCGTTTCCTACCTTAGCAACCCATTTGATTTACAACATTTGTCGGCAGCACCAAATGCTTCGATTCTCTTCTATTCCTGTTTTCCCAGAGGTAAGGCTCCCTGTATCGTAAACGAAGGAGTCGAAAGTCACAAGAGAAAACCGTTTTGATTACCTGTGACAGTCGAGTACATTTACCGGTTCTGTTGTTGCTAAGATTGTTGGGTAGGCAACTTCCAGAGGTGGTAGCATGGAGCAAGAAAAGAGAAACATTCCCAGTAAACAAGGGCTTCAAAATACATACCTTAGGAGCTTTGAGCACTTGTTCATCTTCTACTGTGAAACACATATCCTCTACCGAACAAGTGCTCATAGCTGTCAAGTTATTTTAGAGCCAATGTTTACCAGACTTTTTTTTCTGTTTTGGGCCATACTACTACCTCCGAAAGTTGCCTAGCCTACCATCTTAGCAACAAGGGTAGCAGTACATGTACTCCACTGTCACAGGTATCAGAACGGCTTCTGCTTATAGCTTTCGACTCGTTCAAGGCACTTACCTCAAACTGATACATTTAACATTCTGCATCATCCTCTAAAGTTTATAACATCATCACGGAATCACCATGTACGTACAAATACAATTACAGACATCGGTGTCTGTAGCTTTGGCACTCTGTATCGCGTCGGATGTCTTTACAGGACGTGAGTTCCCACGTAAACTTGCTGTACTAAGTCCCCTCTACAGCTTCTAGAAGCGGGTTACATTAATTGTGAAACACCCTGTGTATCTATAGCACGTAAAGTTAGGAACTAAATTATCAGTTCCGCAAAGCATTTCAATGAAAATCTCGCTAGTTCTCGAGGAAATCGAATCTGAAGATTTCCTGATGTCTTTATTGCCCAAAAGGAATGCATTGCTTCCGACTATCCGTATGGCTATGCGGTAAAATGCTCGCATGTCGTATGAGTGGCCGAGATACTGTTGATGACAGTGTTAAATTTCAAACAAACATGCATATTTATCGTGAAGCGTAAAAAACGTAAGAATGAAAAATCTAATTTGTTACTTTTTAATTTAAATGTTCTTTATTGATAATCTATTTCAAAAGAATAGTAAATAAGAACTTACATTTGAAATGGAATCCGAATTTTTGTGTGGGATGTGTAATTAAAAATAGGGTCACATACATTTGCCATAAACGTGACAAATAGGTATAAGATTTTATGTTTAAGTGAAGTTGGTATTCGAACTGAACAGGGAAAAATACGAAAAAATACTGAACAGAACGGGATTCTAACTAGCTATTGCCAGTCTTGAGTGGTACTCATTATTACCCAAACTTTTTTATTTTTATTTATTTTTTTATTTTTTTTTGCTTCAGGGAAATACTAGTAGAACATGCATTTCCTTTTAAAAATTTGTATCGCCAGAGAAACGAGCCCATGAATCCAAAGTGGCACCGAGCTTTCTGCCACAGAGCTACATCGTCCGTGGAGGAAAATCAACGTCACGTTAGGTTGCTAAAGACGATCGGAAAAATTAAAAGTCGATTGTCTCGACCGTTTTTTATAGCTGCAATGGTCAGTTTTGGAATACTGATATCTGATTCCTGAAGTTCACGTGCCATAAATGTAAGAAATTTCAAAATTCCGATGGCCGTATGGCCATATGGTCATCTTGTGAGTAAGATCTAGCACGGCTAGCATGCCCCCTCGGCTGTCAAACACATCCCGCAGTCGGTCGCGCCTACTTTCTCGGTCACAAGAAGACACGCGCCCGCGAGAGCGACTGCATTTTAAAGTTCTGACGTTCTGCATTCTGAACGTAGCCCTGTGTGGAACGGTAAAAGATACAGACAAGACGAGTCTAAAGTTTTGGAAATATGGTAAACCAGAAAAATGCTGAAGTTTATATGAAAAGATAGGTTGACTAATGACGAGTGGGGGAGAACTGGTCAGAACGACAAACCTTGGCTGAAAGAAGCATCGCTAGGTGCGACACTTCCTGAGGCATTAAGAAGTCTTAAATTTGATGTTGGAGGTAAGTGTATGGGTTCAGAATTGTAGAGTGAGTCCTAGACATGAGTATCGTAAGGAGAGTCAAGTTGCCCTATGTTGCAGAAGGTACGCAGAGATAAGTCTTGCTCATGGCAGATTAACGTAGAAAACTCCATCAAACTAGCCGGGACCTGAAGTCCTCAACAACGGTACATGGGGGATCTCTCAGCTCATTTAATTATAGTTGAAAATAACGCACAGAGCTTCTATCGAAAGTCATCACTGGATTAGGCGAACAATAATGAAGCACGCTACAATACACGAAGGACAATCATTGTTTTATAATCCTATACCCTATGACCTATTGTTTACACATATAAATCTGTGCTCCTCGAATGCATGGCTTGAATTATCGGCACCCTATTATTAGGTGGATATAAACTGCACCCATCCATGAGCAATTAACCTTGACTTGGTGGGGTGGCTTAAATGTCTTAACGATACAGACAGCCTTTCCGTAGGTACAACAACGACGGAAGGGCGTATTGGGAGAGGTCAGACTAACCCATGGTCCCTGAGGTGGGGCAGCGGTCTTTTCAGTACTTGCAATAAAATAATTAACTCATAATGCCATGTAATATTAAGCAACGTGGACTTTCTAGTCTGGGACTGTAAATAGGTAAAAGCAAGGGGAAACTTCTGCTGTCAATTTTTCTCGAGGGCATACGTCTTTACTGTATCGCTTAATGGTGACGGCATCGTCGTGGGTAAAATATTCTGGAGGTAATGTAATGCCACATCCGGATCTCCAGTCATGGATTATTGAGGAAGATATCATCAATAGGAACAAAACTGGCATTCTACAGTTTGGAGCGTGGAATGTTGCATTCCGTGATCGGGTAGGTATTATTTAAGGTAGAGAATTTAAAGAAGCAAGTAGGTTTAGCGGTAATTACTTCTAGGAATAAAAGGACTTTTAAGGTGATACAGGGTTACAAAAGCAAATGCAGATAGGGGTAATCCAGGATTAAGGCTAATAATTAATAATATAATTTAGGATGACAATTATTGAACTATATGAAATTAAATCGTCATGACGTGTGAACGGTTTGCTTTAGGACGTTCGAAATTCATGGTTAGCCGCGGGGCATCCAGGGAATTAGCGACGCACCCCGCTTTCATTTGGATCGGTTCGTCAATAAGCAAGACTGGTGCTCCTGTGGCACTGAGAATCCGCATTTCACGATCTAGAAGCCTCTCCACCCTCAACGGATGACTGTGTGGTGTACAGTGTCCACCCACGAAATAATCGGTGCGATATTCCTTGATAGCACGTTGGCTACCGAATGGTACGTGAAGATTTTGGAAGATGATTTGATTCCCATTATCCAAAGCGACCCTGATTTCGACAAGATGTGGTTAATGCAAGACGGAGCTCGACCCCATCAAAGTAAGAGAGTGTTTGATATCCTGGAGGAGCTCTTTTGGGACCGCGTTCTGGCTCTGGGGTACCCAGACGCCACTGGCATGAGCCTCGATTGGCCGCCATCTTCTCTGACCTGAACACATCTGACTCCTGTTTGTGGAACTATATTACAAAAAAAAAAAAAATGGTTCAAATGGCTCTGAGCACTATGGGACTTAACATCTGTGGTCGTCAGTCCCCTAGAACTTTGAACTACTTAAACTTAACTAACCCAAGGACATCACACACATCCATGCCCGAGGCAGGATTCCAACCTGCGACCGTAGCAGTCGCGCGGTTCCGGACTCAGCGCCTAGAACCGCAAGACCACCGCTGCCGGCGAACTATATTACAGACAAGGTGTACAGCAACAACCCTAAAACCATTGCTGAGCTGAAAACAGCCATTGAGGAGTTCATCGAGAACTTCGATGTTCCGACACTTCAGCGGGTCATGCAGAATTTCGCTATTTGTCTACGCCTCATCATCGCCTATGATGCTAGGCATATCGAAAATGTTATAACCTTAATCTGAATATCTGTAGTGACATTTACATGTTTAATAAAGTAATTTCACTCCGTAATTTGTAACTAATGTACGATGTTTTTTCATAGAGTTCAATAATTGTCATCCTGTGCCAATGTGACTAAGCTTCTATGAACAACACACTGTATTATCGTAGCCAAGTTACACACGATACGAACACTAAACACTGTACTACAAGTTTATAAGGCAACTAGCTCTGCACTGAAGAAGAGATTGGAAGAGTGTATGGTGCAGTAAAGGAAATTACTCAGATAGTTACGTGCGACGAAAACTCGATAGTAGGACAAAGGACAAAAGTAAAAGTACGAGTAGAATAACTTGGACTGGAGGAATAGAATGAATAAGCTGCTGGGTGGAATTTTTCACGAAGCATAATTTAATCAGCATTGACACCAGGTTGAAGAATGACGAAAGGAAGTGGAATACGTTGAAGAGATCCGCGGGCAGTCGAAGGTTTGAGAGTGAACATACAAGGGGCATTGAAACGAAAACGAAACGTATGGAAAAAATTAAGTAATACCTTCATCGTTTCATAAACAATCCCCGTATCTGTTAATAAATTTATGGAGTTGTGAAACAAGTCGATCAATGCCTTCATGGAAAAATGCTTGCGGCTGCCTACAGAAAAGTGATGGATCCATGAGTGCACTTCCTCGACCGAGGCAAATCTACGGCCACGAATAGCTTCCTTCTGAGTTCCAAAACTATGGGTCGCAAGGGGAGGGATCTAGACTGTATGGTAGATGTGACAGGTCTGCAACGCGAAACTTCCCCAGCGTAGTCGAAATAACCTTGGCAACATGTGGACGGGCAACATAGTTTTGTAGGCAACCGCAAACATGTTCCATGAAGGAACTGATCGTCGTTTTTGACAGCGAAATAAATTCATTAACTATTATTGAGACTACTTTCGAAATAATAAACAGTTTAATTGCTCCTTTTTCATCTGTTTCGTTTTGCCCCGACTTTTATATAACCGTTAGGTTGCGTTTTCGAAACCATATTTTAAACGTAAGACATTTCCATAGGCAGATGTGGACTCTGCCCACAATTTATTGCTCTTGGACTGCAGATTAAAACTGCAGAAATCGCAGAAATATAGGGAATTAAGAATACAGGACCTGTTAAGTCGAATTAACAAGAAGGTGTTGAGATTTCCAGAATGAACGACGTTAGATTGAAACAGAGGAAAGAAATGCAGGCCGTGCGGTTAAAGGCGCTGCAGTCTGGAACCGCAAGACCGCTACGGTCGCAGGTTCGCATCCTGCCTCGAGCATGGATGTTTGTGATGTCCTTAGGTTAGTTAGGTTTAACTAGTTCTAAGTTCTAGGGGACTAATGACCTCAGCAGTTGAGTCCCATAGTGCTCAGAGCCATTTTTGAAAGAAATGCAATAGAAGACGAAAGGTTAGTATTGTAAAATGCAGTATGTAGGCAGCAGAGGATAGATAAAGCAGCCATGCCTAATAGAACTCGTTGCATATAACAGGGTAACTGACTTTAATTCACGGAACGAGAAATTGGAAAATGAAAAGGTTATTTACAACTTGTACAGTAACCATACTGCAATTATAACAGTCAGAGGTCATGAAAGGGAAACAATACTAGAGAGAAGTCAGACAGGGCTATACCTTATTACGGGCATTACTCAGTCTGTACATTGTGCAAACAGCAAAACAACCCCACGATTCAAGGCCAGGGAGAAGGAATAAAAAGTTAGAAGTTTACCTATGGCATGGACAGCAAATGACCTGGAAGCGCAGTTGAATAGAATGGTTAGTGTGCTGTAAAGAGATTAGAAGATGAATACCAGAAAAAGGATACAAATCTCATGAAATATAGTCGAATTACGTCAAGTGCTGCTTAAGGTATTACATTGGGAAACGAGACGCTAGAAGTAGTAGGTGAGTATAGTTATTTGGGCATGAAAATGACCGTGGATGGCCGCAGTAGAGAGGATATAAATTGATAAAAGCGAGAAAAGCATTTAAGATGAAAAGGAATTTGTTAAAATTTAATATGAATTTATGTGTTGCGTATTTTAAGAATGTATTTGTCTGGGATGCGACGTTTTACCGACATGCATCGTGAATGATACGCAGTTTAGGCAAGAAGAGGAAGTATATTATAGAAATATGATGCTATAAACTATGACTGGAAATTAGATAACCTGATAGAATGAGTAATGAGGAGATAGTGAATCGGAGAGGCCTTAAATTGATGGCAAAACTACTAAAAGAAGTGGTCAATAGGTAGGGCATGTCAACTGTGTAACGAAGAGGGATGTGAAGGGGTAAGAATTGTAGAGGGATACCTAGGCATGAATGCAGCAAACAGTTTCCAATGGATGTCGGTTGTCGTGATTACGTAGAGATGAAGAGTCTTGCACTGGATAGAGTAGCGTGGAGAGCTATGTCACACATGTCTTTATAGTGAAGGCAACAACAAAAACAGTAATAACATGGACTGCAAAGAATACATTGTCTTAGCCCTATTATTAGACAAGAAACTGGATCCACCATCGTACTGTTTATAAATTACGTGGTTCATCATTTTACTAGCCTTTCCTTTTCGGTCTAATGAGCATACACAGCATTTTATCTTCGTTAACTGTTAGCCGTCTTTGTCGATCCCGTATTGGACGGAAGGGTAAGGAGCGTGGCATTCTGGTGCGTGTACCTACCGCTGTTATTAATTAGCCACTGCGGAAGGAGGAGAATGCGAGGCAGTCAGGCACCCAGGGTGAACGTGTTTTGTTTCGCTGCCGCCGTTTGAGCGCCGAATCCGCGGGGAGGTCTGTGTCGGCTAATTAACCCTTTTGTGCTCGCAGTGCGCTCCCCTCCCGCCGCGCACAGTATTTCTGGATATACTGCGCAGACAGCCCGGCGCGGGCCGGAATTCCTGCCTGCTGTGCTGAGGGGGTGGCCGAGCCAAGTGCGCAGGGGCCATGCTGCGCAAGTGACGTAATACGCCGCTGCGTATGTTACGTCGCACCACCCTTCTCCCGACTGCTGCTTTGATCCGTAGTCCGCGCAAGAGCTCGAGACAAGGGGCCGACGAATGAATGCGATTATTGCCTCCGTGGCGATATCTCATTATTCGTGTCAGCTAATTTACAGATATATTCGTTTTGTAAATAAAAACACATTTTTTTTACTCCACTTTATGTTATTTGTTCCAGACAGGTTTCATAGTTTACCTTAAGGTATCTTCAGTTGAATCTAAAGTGGTATAGTTTTGTTCAGGTATGCAATATTTGTAGATACAGTTCACGTTTTATTTTATATGAAAATAAGTGATTACTTACAGTTACTCGAGTTATTGGCAGGAATCTACGTTTCTTCTTATTTGGTCATATGCTGCATTATAACTTCACTTACGAAACACAAGCACATTTTCACGTCCCGAACTTTTTCTTAAACAGTTCAATGTTCTCTGCAGCAATTGCTGTGGAGCAGCATTATGATTCTTTCAATAGCTGAGGATACAGATAAAATGGTAGAATAACACTCTGTTGTTCTTGTTGTGGTCTTCAGTCCTGAGACTGGTTTGATGCAGCTCTCCATGCTACTCTATCCTGTGCAAGTTTCTTCACCTCCCAGTACTTAATGCAACCTACATCCTTCTCAATCTACTTAGTGTATTCATCTCTTGGTCTCCCTCTACGATTTTTACTCTCCACGCTGCCCTCCAATGCTAAATTTGTGATCTCTTGATGCCTCAGAACATGTCCTACCAACCGATCCCTTCTTCTTGTCAAGTTGTGCCACAAACTCCTCTTCTCCCCAATTCTATTCAATACCTCCTCATTAGTTATGTGATCTACCCATCCAATCTTCAGCATTCTTCTGTAGCACCACATTTCGAAAGCTTCTATTCTCTTCTTGTCCAAACTATTTATCGTCCATGTTTCAGTTCCATACATGGCTACACTCCATACAAATACTTTCAGAAGCGACCTCCTGACACTTAAATCTACACTCGATGTTAACAGATTTATCTTCCTCAGAAATGCTTTCCTTGCCATTGTCAGTCCAGTCCACATTTTATATCTTCTCTAAGAGATGTTATCCACTTTAAGAGATGATTATTATCATAATAATACTTCCCTAGCCCTTTCACTTCACTCTTCGATGAACCTTTTCACAAAACATTTAACACAAAACTCTAATCAGCTGAACACCAAAACTTGGAACCACTCTCTGACAGCTGTTGCATTCAGACTCAACTTTCTACCTCATGCACACACACACACACACACACACACACACACACACACACACACACTTCCTCCTTCTCACACTCTCCCTTTCTCTGTCTAATTCCCTCTCCCCCCCCCCCCCCGGCCACACACCCCCACAGATATAAAGAGAACAAAAATGACGAGACGTTAGTTTTAGTTTTCGGCATGCACTTCGTAAAGTGCACATGAAGAAACCAAACAGGAAGAGAGATAAAATGAACACTCAGTAGTTACCACTTCGAATCACAGTTTTGGGTAAAATATCTGCAGCTAGTGACAGAGGAAAAACAGCATTCCACAGTAATTAGTGTGAAGAACATGAAAATTATGATTAAAAATATTTGTATAGTGAAAATACGCTTTTGTGTCGTAAATGAAGTTCCAATGTGATCCCCACCATGTGACCTGATTAGTGGAAACGCAGATGGCAGCCACAAATCAGAATAGGTGTAAGTAATCAATAAAAGGCGTAAACTAAGGTGTGAACTGTTCTATAATCAGCATCAATGGCCTTCCCGCAATGGTAAAAACCAGTTCTCGTCAGATCACGAAAGAGCTGTCGAGCATGGCTAGCACAGATGGTGGCCATCTGTGTCTGCCGAACACTGTTGGCATGCGGGTTGCACTCAGCCCCTGTGAGACCAATTGAGGAGCTACTTGCTTGAGAATTAGCGACTACGGTCACGAAAACTGACAACGTCAGGGAGAGCGGTGTGCTGACCACATGCCCTTGCATGTCCGCATCCAGTGACGCCTATCGGCGGAGGATGACACGGCGCCCGGTCGGTACCGTTGGGGCTTCCGAGGCTTCTTCGGACGGAGACAAACATTGTTTTACAATCTGCAAATGTCTCATATCAAAATGAAACTGTATCATTCTAAATTCCATTTAAGAAGGTTTAAAGTAAAAAAGCGCATCGCTCATGGAGCAAATAAAATACATTGCAGCAAGAAAAGCAATGGATTCTTATTTACAAAACAAATAATTCTGTGCTTGTTGCGAATAACAGTACGCAAAAACTGCTAATTTATAGAAGCACATCTTTTTCAGTGTCATTGTATCTTAGTTGAAACAACTCTGGCGAGATTCCAGTGTTTCGTTTTTATGTTCACATTAATTCTCTTCTAAAACTGTTTGTACAACTATCTTTTTCATAAATGCGTTTCCATTTCGCAGCACTGCCTACTTCATTTCCTACGAATTTTCGTAAACATATTGTAATATCGCTCCTACTTCAGTGCATCATCTATAATCTCCACTCTTGAGTGCGCAGAGCTATTATTCGAAAGGAAAGAAAGAAAAAAAAAGATATTAAGGTTTTCTTGACAGAAGTTACATATGTTAAAACAGTGTCAGCACGTTCAGTATCAGTGAATTGTACAATTACCGCATTCGTGTGTCTCGTCACGAAATCAGCTATAAGCCATGTTGTGAAGGTTGCGGGACCTACAGCGTACTTAATCACAATTCTGTGAACATTGTGACTCTAAGAGACTTACAATCTGTGTAACTAAAATTCATAGTGGGAGGTACTATCTTTCGCACATCGTGTACCGAAATCAACATTGTGGAAAGTTGCGAAAAAGTTACGTGTGCAGCCGTAAAAAGTCATTGGCGTCATTGTTATGACGGTGGATGTTAACTATGATCAGTGATTGTGGCATGATTTTGGTGCAAGTAATGGAACTCGGCAGAAGTTCCTGTTACTTATTACTACCATCGTGTGACGAAGTCAGTTGTGAAAAGTGCAGCCCAAATCACAGTCTATAACTGGTAGGGTATGCTGAGATATTTATCACATTATTGTGGTTATTATTGTGTGAATGCTTCACCAACGTGCAGCTAGTTAGTGAACATTACAGTATTTACACTTCAGTTGGTGGTGGCAGCATCAAGAGAATAAGCACCTAGGGGATACACGTACGTGCAATTTAGGCACGCGATTGTAAAATATCCGATTCACGAGCCTGTATATTACGTAACATTCTGCAGAGGAATCTTATACGTTATTACCTGTGTTTTAATCTCGTGGGTCACTTGCTCGCTACTTTTCTCGTATTTTGGATACTGTTAATGCACTACGGAAAGTTTTCTTGCAATGGTATCCTATGTCTAAACTCTGTATCGAACAGTGTTGCAGCTTGGAACACTTACAAGCTAGTGACAAATAAAAAAAATCCATTTTGAAACAAGGTGAAATTGTTAACACTTGAAATTTGATTCATTTGGAAATAGCGCATAGTCCTTGATATAACACTTTCCCTTTAATGACGCCAAGACCGTGCGCGACATACGAAGTGTGGCTTCACTCTCTGCATGTTATACACGTTCCGGTCTCATTGATGTGAGCACTGCCTATGTTAGATGTCAACGTGCCATAACAATTCAGAGACGCAGGACACAGTTCACTAGCGTTGGAGGATATATAAAGCGTGTTGGAGGGACGAGGTAAACAGTGGAGTCGTGGTCATAATGCTAAAACAGAGCGATTAATCTGACTCCAAAGAAAGCAAGATCAATGGCTTTCGTGCCAAGGGTGGAAGCATTTTCAAAACAGCTAAGTCTCTAAACTGTTAGCGTACTGATGTGGTTAAAGTATACCGAGCACGGCAAAACGGCGCTGTCCAAAACCGGTGCTAGGGCCAGTCTGGTGCATCACGGGTCATAGATGAGAGGAGTGAACGACGGTTGTGGAAGTGCGTAAGCGGGAATAGATGTGCAGATCTTGAGCAACTAACCGTCCGTATGAACCAAGGGGCTACAACCAGTGTCTCCTGTGAACGACTCTGTGTATGGGCCTCTGCAAAAGCCAACTGGTTCATGAATAAGTGCTGACTGCTGCTCATCAGCGACGAAGGCTGGAATTTAGCACGGCCTCCAGTTCCGCCAGGTGGACGTCCACAGAGTGGCGACTGGCGGCTTTTCAGACAGACAACGGTACATGCTCCGTTGGACTGATGGCTGTCCGCGTGTATCGCATGAAATGTCTGAAAGCCAACACCCTGCTTGCTTTATGGTCTGGGAAATGTTTTCATGGCATTCCCGGGATTAACTCTTCATTCTAGAAGGCACAACGGATCAACACAAGTATGCACCTAACCTTGGGGAACTTGTCCAGTCCTACATGCAGTATCTTTTTTCTCGGTGCGATGGCCTCTACTAGCGGGACAATGCAACCTGTTAGCTGTGGCTCACAGTTTACGAGCGTCGTTCTAAAGGGACCAGGACGAATTTATCGTACTCATCTAGTCGCCGCACTCCCCGGATTTAAGCCCAGTGGTGAATTTGTGGGACCACCTCGGTAGCGCTGTTCGCGCCATGGATCCCGAGCTGACACACCTGGCGCAGCTGGCCAAGGCGCTGGAGTCACCATGGTCCCACGTCCTTCCAGAACCCAGCTGGCTCTTGTGACGCTACAACGCAGTCCTTGTTATGAATTTTTTTCGCTTACTTAACACATGAAACTGTTTGTATACGATGCATTTTCTAGTGTAAATATGTATTGTAAATAGCCTACTATGCTTAAATTATGTAATATTTAACACTGGCAAGTCGGGGCATATTTAGTTAACGTTGAAGTCAGAGAGACTGTTTTGTCGTGCCGCTGGTCGCGGGAGCGCGCTAGCGGGCAGTAGTAGCAGTGACGCCGTGCTCAGAGTAAGACGTACAGTCGAGTGCTGCTGGTCCTAGCTGTGTTACATCTAACGCCTAGTGTGTGGACCTAAGTACGACGGGAAAGTAATGGTCGGCATATCTGGAAGCAAGGCCGGGCAAGTTATTATGCATTAATAGGCATAGTGCTGAAGGAACGAGGCTTTAAATGTGAAGTGCACTGTGGGCCCAAGTCGCAACAGTAAAAGCCCGCTACCACATTGTGTTGCCGCCGTGGACTTCCGTCGATCCACCGACAACGAGGGAAGTAAGCTCTACATAATTTTCGTAGGATAAAATTGTAGAAAGCTTGCCAGTGACTGTGCTTTTCTCTGAAGTTGAACAATTAATAACAAGCACTTTATAATCGAAGTGTTGCAGTTACAATCCAACCGACAATAACACCAAGTAGGTTCTTTCCGATCTTTACCTTATTGAACCGAGTGTATCACGCCATTATCAAGAGATAATATGTTAATTATCAAATTATTTGCATAGACGGTGAAGCGTAAATTTCAGACTGTTTTGAACGATAGGTTATCGTAGTTAATTGTTGCACTTAATAAGCTTACGCCAACCGTAGTAACTTAATAATAGACTGAAGTAATAAATTTGATTATGAATATTTATTTCAATGCATATCCAGCTGAAGTTAGTTCAAGGATATTTCATGAAAACTATAAAACTTGTACCACCTGACAGTCGCCCAATTAATTAATTATTATTGACAATATATTTCATTATCAGTAGATTAAACTGTTCAATGTAATTTTAAAGACAGAATGACAGTCCATTATTCAAAATCTCGCTAGATAATTGTCTGTGTTGTCAACATTGCCCTTAGCTGACAAATTATGAACAAAATACTTTATGAAAGTTAACCATTAATGTTTAAGTGTAGTTAGATTGTTGTGACATTATTTTATATGACTACTGAGCCTGACACAGCACTTACGTAAAAGTCCCCGTTCCACCTGCTACGCTACAAACAGGTAAACTTTATTTGTGACACAATTATTCACGTACTTAACATTACTGTCGCTCATCAGTTGAGGTGGCGACCGATTTTTTAATTGCTTTTACAACTTAATCATTCCTTTCGGCTAAATTTCCACTGGCAACATTTATTTCCAAATTATTTCCATTATTTCATTTACCGATCGTTATTGAATGAAATTACTCATTCAATAACGATCCAGTTATAACGTCTCCTGTTTCCCGCGGAATAATCATTATTTACTTCGGATTCGGATGCCTTATCCCGACACGGGTAAAAAATCATATTTCACGGTCATTGTTAACTTGTAATTTCGCAAATCCCGGGAAGCAGGGATTTCTCTCTTGCTGCATATCTCGAAAGGGCCGCGCTGCAAATAGTGGTTATCGAAGGTTTTGACTTGCGATAGCTTTATTGTGACCGGACACAGTACAATCAGCTTTAAATAACGATAGAGATCCAATGAATTAACACTATCTTCTACGCATATTTAATGTATTAAATAGAAATTACGTGTGTGGAACTAAACAAATTTACAATTACTGCACAAAGCGCATCTTTCTGTCTCACAGTAACAAACACAGTAGGACATGCTGGAAACACCTGAAGGCAGTCCCTAGTGCACTTTATTTCATATGATTCTAAAATCTGTTCCCAGATTGAAACACTGATCAAGAGGTGCCATACGTTCCTAGGTACACCCTTAAGGTACAGCACTGTCCCCTACTATATTGTTTTAGTCACAGATGTTATTGTAGCGTATGGTAGATACATTCCAATTAACAACATTAGACTTTAATGACTGATCCACAGAACTAAAACCAGGCCGGTGTGGCCGAGCGGGTCTAGGGGCTTCAGTCTGGAATTACATGACCGCTACGGTCGCAGGTTCGAATCCTGCCTCCGGCACGGATGTGTGTGATGTCATTAAGTTAGTTAGGATTCAGTAGTTCTAAGTTCTAGGGGACTCTCAGATGTTAAGTCCCATAGTGCTCAGAGCCATTTGAACCATTTGAACAGAACTAAAGACAAACAAGTCATCATGAAGCACTAATTGCTCTCGCTTGAAGCCAACAGCCCTTAAATGATCGCAATGAGTGTTTCATGATGACTTGTTTTTTCTGGGTCTTTAGTTGCGTGAATAAATAATTAGAATTGAAAGTGGGTGACTGTAATATATTTTCCGTACGTTATCAAGACATTCGTAAATAAAAGAGTGTATTTCAAACGAACAGGTTACTCCAGCCCGACAACCTGAAATTTAATATTTCCTGTAGGACGTCTGTATCATTATATCTGCTCTTAACAGTCTGAGCTTATTCCCAAGAGTTAGCTGCTCTCAGTTAGTTAATGACAGACAGAAAACCAATCTGCATTTCGATCGCATGTCCTTGATTCTCGTACAGCAATACGTGCAGTATTGTACTGCGTACATATGCAATAAACTGCCACAAGGGATAAGAAAAGTGAGCAGTAATCTTCCGATTCTCATGTCTAAACTACTCATATCCTGTCGGGACTTCCTGAAAAAATTGACCTAATTCACGTGTTAGCTTGCTGTTTACGCAAATATATATTGAGCAGCTTGAGGCCTGTATAGCTTTCGTGTGTCCTTGCTGTATGGTGCCTCTAGTGAATGCGACAGCATTTGTATAGTTAAAACAATTATCACAGTAGTGGAGCGTTGTACTCAGCGCAAGCGACATATTAAGCAAAGGGAGACGCTCACGAATTACCATCTGAAAATGGGAGTCTTGGCTCAACAAACCGAGATTTCGTTGTAAAGGAGGCGGACGAGACTAGAATAAGGAGGAATTTCCACAGAGCAGGGGTACACACTTAGAAGGGAACGTGGAGGGCTTTGGGTATCGAGAGAAAACAATGAAGGGAGCTTGCCGCTTCTAGACAGAGGGAAGTGTTGGTGCCTGGAAGCGAATCCCTTGAGTCACTCACCGTCATGTGGGTTCCATGGGAAATATGGGCCCCGCAATGACCTTGTGACGTCACACTAGTTGCGTCTCTTGACGTACGTTGCGAACGCTCACGTACACCTTGGCTGAGGCGGGAAATCGGTGTATCAATCAATGGGTACCAAATAAAGTTGTTATGATTGTCCTATGTTACGGAGAGCGTGAGTCTACTTAAGGTTGCTGCTACGAATTATTAAAGTGGTCTCAAATAGTAACTCATTTCCCAGTGGAGACAGTCTCTGCAACATGTAAGACCTGTAGTGTCACGTGCTGTGACGTATCCCTCAGCGCCTGTATATTTCGTTCGCTCCGGTCCCCTGGCGGACTGGAGCTGTTAAGACGTCCACGTCGTTTCAGCCCTCTCTGATAGGCACCAAATGCTGCCATTGCACTTACAAAGGGTGGTCAGAAACAGTGTGAAAAATGCTTGTGAAGGTGTTGCAGGGTAGGTTGTGCTGAGAAATGACTGTTAAAAAAATCGATACACTTTGCCGTTTCAGACTTAAGTAGCATCAATGTTTCGCAATCACGCCGCTGCATATGAAAGGTCAAGCGGCCCACCAGAAACAATTAGTGTGAGCTGTAGTCATAATGTAGATGATAGCGCAAGCTCAGACTTTGCCTCAGTTTCGATCCTTTCTGTCGTCCAATGTCGAATTTTTGTATCGCTCTCTTGTTCGGTTTTAGGAAACCAAATGAAGAACATCTCTGGCGACGCCGTCACTGGCTAGCTGCTCGAATTGTCGCAAACAACCCCCTGATTGGCTGACTTCAATGCTAATTGACTCAGGAACCGAGCAATGTATCGAATTTTTTTCATAAAAATTATTTCTCAGTAGATTAAAACTGTGTGCCCGACCGAGACTCGAACTCGGGACCTTTGCCTTTCGCGGGCAAGTGCTCTACCAACTGAGCTACCGAGGCACGACTCACGCCCGGTACTCACAGCTTTACTTCTGCCAGTACCTCGTCTCCTACCTTCCAAACTTTACAGAAGCTCTCCTGCGAACCTTCTTTCAGGAGTACTAGTTCTGCTAGGTTCGCAGGAGAGCTTCTGTAAAATTTGGAAGGTAGGAGACGAGGTACTGGCAGAAGTAAAGCTGTGAGTACCGGGCGTGAGTCGTGCTTCGGTAGCTCAGTTGGTAGAACACTTGCCCGCAAAAGGCAAAGGTCCCGAGTTCGAGTCTCGGTCGGGCACACAGTTTTAATCTGCCAGGAAGTTTCATATCAGCGCACACTCCGCTGCAGAGTGAAAATCTCATTCTGGAAACATCCCCCAGGCTGTGGCTAAGCCATGTCTCCGCAATATCCTTTCTTTCAGGAGTGCTAGTTCTGCTAGGTTCGCAGGAGAGCTTCTGTAAAGTTTGGAAGGTAGGAGACGAGGTACTGGCAGAAGTACAGCTGTGAGTACCGAGCGTGAGTTGTGCTTCGGTAGCTCAGTTGGTAGAGCACTTGCCCGTGAAAGGCAAAGGTCCCGAGTTCGAGTCTCGGTCGGGCACACAGTTTTAATCTGCCAGGAAGTTTCATATAAGCGCACACTCCGCTGCAGAGTGAAAATCTCATTCTGGATATTTCTCAGTACATCCTGTTTGGCAAGACCCTTACAGACTTATCAGACTGTTTCTGACAACCCTGTGTAAGTGGAAAATAGTGGCAGCCCAACCAGTCAGTTTGTTTCACTCCTGACGATGATGAGGAGATATCCATCGAAATCTTGAGAGTTTTATTCTAAATGACGCTCCTTGATAACCGAGATAATTTAATTGAGGCATGCCGCTATAAAAGACCCCGAGGACACCTCTCACGTGGCTCTTATTTTATCTATTATTAATGTGTTGGCGTAAACTGACGCCAATACCACAGGCGGCAAAGAGGTTGTAAGAAGATCGATAGAGGCCAACAACAAGCTCGCAGGTAACGTGCCGCCAACGCCATCTCGGCTGCCAGTATTTTGAGCGCCGCCACAGAGAGCGAGTCTGTCGCACCAGTGAGTTCCTGTCTGTTATCCTGCAAGTCACCGAGACGGAGTCACAGTCACAGTCTCTAGCTCAGAATCAGGCAGCATATAGCGACCAGAATAGTGAACATAACGGACTTGTGAGGCCAAAGTTGACTGTGAGGGAAGAGCTCGTACCACTACTATTTAGATTTAACTAATTTCCCATTGTTATGAATAATGGACCCAGTTGATATACAGGGTGTTTCAAAAGTGATGGTAAATATTCAGGGATGTGGCAGGAATGACCATTCGAAACAAAAAAGTCAAGTAAACATGGGCTCTGAAACCCATACCTTAAGAGCTACAGGATATTCTTGATCTTCAGTATTGTGAAACAAATCTCATCTACTACAAGCTCTTTGCTTTCCATATTTTCAGAAGTGGTAGTACAGACTAAAACAAAAGTCCAGTAAACATGTGCTCTAAAATGCATACCTTAAAAGCTGTGAGCACTTCTTCATCAGAAGAGTTATGTTCCAAAGTACCAAAGATGAACAGGTGCACATAGCTATTAAGGTATGCATTTTAGAGCACATGTTTACTGCTCATTTTGTTTCTTATTTTGTTCCACACTACCACTTCTCAAAATATGGAAAGCAAAGGGCTTGCAGTAGAACAGATTTGCTTCACAGTATCGAAGATCAAGAACTACTCACAGATCTTAAGATATGTGTTTTAGAGCCCAATTTTAATGGACTTTTTTGCTTGGAATGCTCATTGCTGTCATGCAGTATTGACCATCACTTCTAAAACACCCAGTATTTAGCAATTTGTCTGTCAGAAAGAGAATACCAGCCACCACTCAAAATTCTCTCCTTGCTTCCGATGGTACACGTCCGCAGTCACGATATGACATAAAAATTAACTACTATGATATCATTCCATTGGCATGGTGATTTTTTTTTGGTAGTTTGGGTCCTGTGGAACTATTTGTGCAAACTGAAATAAAAAATTAAAATAGCAACGACGATGGAGCATTTCTTGCATGGGAAAAACGAACAGTAGTGAGAAGGGGTAGATCTCACAGTACTGCATCTTAAGAATCATGGTCGAAAGCGTGTGTGACTCTCAGTTCTAACTTGTCACGTACAGTCGTCAGTCTGCCAAGAGCTAGAGAGTTCTCCGACAACTCTTCCGACGCCAGTGTTCAGTTCACACTGGTGAATCGCTTAAGGGCCAGACTCCGGCACTGCAAACACGGCGGTGTGGAGTGGGGGGAGGGGCGCGGATTTCGGCCGTCGCGTCGCGTCGCGTCATCAGGGCTGCAAATTACTCGCACTGCTCGCCGGGTCCGGCGGCGCGCGGCGGTGCGGTGCGGGGCGGCCGTATTGATTGCGCTGCGCGGCGGGCAGCGGCGCTCGCAGGGGCGGGCGGTGGCCGTGAATGCGGGCCACGTTTCGCGCTGTTTGCGGTATGCGGCGCCGCGTTTATTCGCGCTGTTTATCGACTGAACAATAGGGGGGAGGGTGCGCCGGGGGGGGGGGGGGGAGGGGGGGGGCGGGGTGCCAGGGCCGGGTCGGTCGGCTGCTCTCGTCACAGCCCGCTGGAATATCCTATCCCACGCGGAATTTACATAATCGCAGTGGGTTGTTCCGCATAGAATGCTGCGAGTGCCCCAGACCAAAAGAATTTGTCGCGGTTTTTCCCCAACCCTCTCATTTACGCGATACGGTTTTGAAACTTTGCGGAAATTGGTGCAATGTGCTGAATGTTACCAGTATATAGATAAATATATTTAGATGTTTTCTTTGCCACACATAAAAGAGTTGAACGTTATCTGTATTTAAGCAGGCAACATTCAGAGGTTAAACAAAGCTCTCTACTACACGTGGATAAACAGACAGAAACATCAATATGCTTCCAGCGAAATTAAATGTTTAGGATTTGTTCTTTGCTGTGCTTAAGTGATAAAAGAGGTTACCATACAATACTCCGACCGAAGTGTGTAACTGGAGACCAGATGTTGCTTCATTTTAGAGAAATGGTTTCGACAGCAGTAGAGATTTATGGCAAATAAATTAACAAGGGATGTAACACACCCACTCCCCCCCTCCCTCCCCCCCCCCCCTCGCCCCCCATGGGACACAAAACAGGTCATAACACTGTTTCAGAAGCATGCCCAGTTTAAAAGATCACAGAATCCCCAAAGTTCGCGAAATTTTACAGAAGCCCGGAATATAGCGTGGACTTGAATGAGAGATGCTTTTAACAGTTTCCTCGGCGAAACCGTATCCAAAAATCTGTCTGAAATTCAAATGAGTTTCCGGTCACACGTGAAGTACACCAGCTACACGACAGAATCGATGCCTTGAGTACGTGATGCTGGTGGTAATTTTACTGATGACGGAAGCGATTAAGCTGAGATACTAAACACGGTTAGTCGAAATTCCTTGAGTAAAAGAAGGCGAAGCCGACATTTCTGAATTCAAATTCAGAACTGCTGCCAACATGCCTATGTTAGAAGAAGATACACCTGGTGAAGCAAAGCAGCTTAAACGATTAATAAATGTAAGGCCCCTGTCCTAGACAGTACACCAATTACGTCTCGCTCAGCATATATTGATATGATAGCTCCATACTTGACAAGCATATGCAACCGCTTGCTAGACGAAAGAGCTAAAGACCTAAAGACCGGAAACCTGCAGAGGGCACACCAGTACTCAAGAAAGGATATAACACTAAGCCGCTGGATTACAGACCCATACCATTGACACAGATGTAGAAGCATACATCAATAGGTGTAAGATAGAAGACGCCTATAGCAAAGAGAGACCAATGGAAAAAAGAGAACCTCTTGTATAGATATCAAGAGCTCAGATGGAGAACCGGTCCTAAAGAAAGAAGCGAAAACAGAAAGGAGGAAAGAGTATATAGCGGGTCCTTACAAAGGCGATGTACTTGAGAGCAATATTATGGAAATGGAAGAGGACTAGATGAATATGAGATGGGAGATATGATTCTGTGTGAAGAGTTTGACAGAGAACTGAAAGACCTAAGTCGAAACAAGGCCCCAGGAGAAGACAAGTTTCCGTTAGAGCTACTGGTAGCCTAGGGAGAGCCAGTCATGACTTAAACTCTTACATCTGGTGTGCAAGGTGTATGAGACAGGTGATAAGACATCATACTTTAGAAAGAATATAATAATTCCATTTCCAAAGAAAGTAGGTGCTGACAGGTATGAAAATTACCGAACTACCAGTTTAATAAGTCACGGTTGCAAGATACTAACACGCATTATTTAAAGACGAATTGAGAAACTGGTAAAAGGCAACTTCGTGGAAGATCAGTTGAATTCTATAGGAATATAGGCACACGTGAAGTAGTTCTGACCCTACGATTTATCTTAGAAGAGAGGTTAAGGAAAGGCAAGCCTAAGTTTATACCATTTGTAGACTTAGAGAAAGATTTTGACAATGTTTACTGGAATACTCTCTTTCAAACGCTAAAGGTGGCAAGGATAAAACACAGGGAGCGAAAGATTGTTTACAATTTGTACAAAAAACAGGTGGCAGTTATAAGAGTCGAAAGGCATGAAAAGGGAAGCAGTGGTTGAGAAGGGAGTGAGACAGGATTGTAGCCTACCCCCGATGGTATCCAATCTTTATACTGGGCTAGCAGTAAAAGAAACGAAAGAAAAAGTTAGAGTAGGAGTTAAGATCCATGGAGAAGAAATAGGGGTTTTATAATTCTGTCAATGACAGCAAAGGACTTGGAAAAGCAGTTGAAAGGAATGAACATTGTCTTGAAAGGAGGATATAAGATGTACATCCAAAAAAAGTAAAACGAGGCTAATGGAATGTAGTCGAATTAAATCAGGCGGTGCAGAGGGAATTAGATTAGGAAATGAATTAAAGTGGAAGATGAGTTTTGCTATATAAAGCTAGACTCCGCCCGAACAGGCCGTGAAGAACCAACTGTACCGACCGGTCGCCGTGTCATCCTCAGCCTACAGGTGTCATTTGTTGGGCGTATGAAGGGCATGTGGTCTGCATACCACTCTCCCGGCCGTATGTGAATTAACAAGACAGAGTTTTGCAATATGGACAGCAAAATAACCGATGATGGTTGAAGCAGAGATGTTATATTATACAGACTGGCGATAGCAAGGAAACGGTTTGTGAAAAAGAAAAATTGGTTGACATCGAGTATAGATTTAAGGGTCAGGAAGTCTTATCTGAAAGTATTTGTGTGGGGGGTAGCCATATGGGAAGTAAAACATGGACGGTAAACAGTTTAGACAAGAAGAGAATAGAAGGTTTCTAAATATTGTGCTACAGATGAATGCAGAAGATAAGATAGATAGATCACGTAACTAATGATGAGGTACTGAATAAAATTGGGGAGAAGAGGAATTTGTGGCACAATTTGACTAGAAGAAGTCATCGGTTGGTGGGACACATTCTGAGGCATCAAGGGATCACTAATTTAGTATTGGAGGGAAGCATGGAGGTTAAAAATTGTAGAAGGAAACCAAATAATGAATACACTAAGCAGCAGTGACTCGGAGATGAAGAGGATTGCACAGGATAAACTATCATGGAGAGCTGCATGAAACCAGTCTCTGGATTGAAGACCACAGCCACCACCACCACAACAAGAACAACAACACTGACGTCAACATCTAGTAGGTTTCTGAAACATACATTATGTTCGAACATTTGTAATTCCCTCGAAGAAACCATCTTCTGTCACATAGTCAACACTGATTCAGAAAATATCATTCTTGTGAAACACAATAAAATCTTTATTGTCTGAAAGTAGCAAGTGTATCGACAGGAAATCTAAAAATGATTCCTTATTTTCTAGACCCCCAGGCTTTTGATATCTTTACCCACAAGCGGCTTCTAATCAAACTGCAAGCCTATGAAGTATCGTCCCATTTCTGCTACTGGATAAGTGATTATTCTTAGTAACTGACGGAACGTCAGCGAGTAAAACAGAAGTGGTATCTTACGTTCCCCAAGGAAGTACTGTTTCTAATCTATATAAATCATTTATGGGACGATCCAAGCAGCCGTCTTATATTGACTGCAGATAATCAAAACCAGCTGCAGAACTACATATATATGGAAGATACCTGTAAGGTGCGAAAATTGACAATTTATGCTAAATAATGGAAACTATGAGTCGCCCACAGGTTTTATAAACGAAATCCGCTATATTTCGCAGTTACATGGTAATTCACAAAAATCTAATGGTTTTCAATTAACAACCGCTCAAGTTGGAATAATCACATAGATAATCGTCACCCACAGACTGCGTTTTATTGGTAGAATACTAATAGGACCGAAGAGATCTACTAAAGAGACTGCCTACACTATATCTGCATTTTGCTACTAGAGTACAGGTGTAAAGGTGGATGATTATCAGATGGGATTTGTGGTGTCAACGCCAGACACCACACTTGCTATGTGGTAGCCTTTAAATCGGCCGCAGTCCGGTAGTATACGTCGGACCCGCGTGTCGTCACTATCAGTGATTGCAGACCTATCGCCGCCACACGGCAGGTCTAGAGAGACTTCCTAGCACTCGCCCCAGTTGTACAGCCGACTTTGATAGCGATGGTTCACTGACAGATTGCGCTCTCATTTGCCGAGACGATAGTTAACATAGCCTTCAGCTACGTCATTTGCTACGACCTAGCAAGGCGCCATTATCATTTGCTATTTATCTTGTGATGCATGTACCGTCTGACCGATGTTCACCAATTATGGATTAAAGTTAAGTATTCCAGAAGCTACGTACCTTTTTTGCTAGTCTCAAGACCTTGTCCTGTTCCAGACCTCACGCCAGCCTGCGTGAGCTTAAACGCATGCCTTTCGGCTACCTGTCATAGTAGATTGGCTGTCTTGCCAGTCCACAACAGGATTGACGGAGGATATCGAAAAGGTTAAAATTAGGGCAGCTCATTTTTTCTTAATATGAAATAGGACAGAGGATATCACGGATATGATAGGTGATTTCGGGTAGCAATCGATAAAAATTAGGCGCGTTTCGTTGGGGCGACATCTACTCACGAAATTTCCATCTTTCTCCTCGGAACCGAGCAAGGTGGCGCAGTGGTTGGCACACTGGACTCACATTCGGGAGGACGACGATTCAAATCCACGTCCAGCCATCCTGATGTAGGTTTCCCGTGATTTCCCTAAATCACTTCAGGCAAATGCTGGAATGTTTCCCATGAAAGGGCACGGTCGACGTCCTTCCCCATCCTTCCTTAGTATCATGGGACCGATGATCTAGCTGGTCCACTCGATAAAATCAGCGAAACACCGTCGAAGGGAAAGACATTTTTTCGGTGTCGACTTACATAGGAAGAAACGATCACTGTTGTAAAATAATCGGGGTTCACATGAGAAGATGTAAGTGTTCATTTTTCCTACTCGCTGTTCACGAGAGGAACGGTAGAGAAATGAGATATTATTTTGCATGGGTTGTGTTGTTCACATGATGAAATGTTCCTTCGGAATGGGCACTGTAGCGTCTCTAGCCGTAATGAAATACATAAAATGTATATTTCAGTTGCGAATATGGACACCCAAAGCTGTATAATGGAATGACGACGGTGAAAATTTGTTCCGGACAGGGACTTGAATCGGGAATTACCGCTTATAGCGAGCGATCGCCGTCCTATTAGGCTTTCTGAGAAAGACCTCAATACGTCGTCAACCACGTGTTTACAACCTGCACTCATACATTCATCATGTAAATACCCGTACATGGGGGACATTATAATTGAAAATCGCTCACCACGTGTTGACAGTTAAACACACACGTCAAGAAAATGTTTTGAATCACCTCGGTTCCGAGAGTTCCGGAACATGTACAGAAAATTGGAATAGAGATCAACATAAACATCATTTACACCCTTTTTATTGCTCAAGAAAGCTACACCTTCAGAGGTGGTGGTCCAGATTGCTGTACACAGCACCACCTCTAATACCCAGTAGCACGCCCTCTTGCATTGATGCGTGCCTGTGTTCGTCGTGGCACACAATCCACGAGTTAATCAAGGCACTGTTGGTCCAGGTTGTCCCACTCATCAAAGGCGATTCGGCGAAGATACTTCAGAGTGGTTGGTGCGTCACGTCGTCCATAAACAGCCCTTTTTAATCCATCCCAGGCATGTTCGATAGGTTTCATATCCGGAGAACATGCTGGCCACTCTAGTCGAGCGATGTCGTTATCCTGAAGGAAGTCGTTCATAAGACGTGCACGATGGGGGCGCGAATTTCCGTTCATGAAGACGAATGACTCGCCATTATGCTGCCGATTTGGTTGCCCTATCGGTCGGAGGGTGACATTCACGTGTCGTACAGCCTTTACGGCGCCTTCCATGACCGCCAGCGGCGTACCTCTGCCCCACATAATGCCACACCAAAACAGCAGGGAACCTCCACCTTGATGCACTCGCTGGTAGTGTGTCTAAGCCATTCAGCCTGACCGGGTTGCCTCGCAACACGTCTCCGACGATTGTCTGGTTGAAGGCATAAGCGACGCTCAACACTGAAGAGAACGTGATGCCAATCCCGAGCGGTCCATTCGGCATGTTGTTGGGCCCATCAGTACCGCGCTGCATGGTGTCGTGGTTGCAAAGATGGACCTCGCCATGGGTGACCGGAGGGAAGTTGCGCATCATGCAGCCTATTGCACACAGTTAGAGTCGTAACACAACATGCTGTGGCTGCACGAAAAGCGTTATTCAACATGGTGGCGTTGCTGCTAGTATTCCTCCGAACCGTAATCCGTAGGTTGCGGTCATCCACCGCCCTTGGGCGGCCTGAGCGAGGTATGTCATCTACAGTGCCTGTCTCTCTGTATCTCTTCCATGTCCGAATAACAACGCTTTGGTTCACTCCGAGACTCCTGCATACTTCCCTTTTTGAGAGCCATTCCTTGCACATAGTAACAATTGGACGCGATCGATCCGCGGTATTGACGGTCTAGGCATGGTTGAACTATAGACAACACGAGCCACCGAGCGAGGTGGCGCAGTGGTTAGCACACTGGACTCTCATTCGGGAGGACGACGGTTCAATCCCGTCTCCGGCCATCCTGATTTAGGTTTTCCGTGATTTCCCTAAATCGTTTCAGGCAAATGCCGGGATGATTCCTTTGAAAGGGCACGGCCGATTTCCTTCCCAATCCTTCCCTAAACCGAGCTTGCGCTCCGTCTCTAATGACCTCGTTGTCGACGGGACGTTAAACACTAACCACCACCACCACCACAACACGACCCGTGCACTTCCTTCCTGGTGGAAAGTCTAGAGCTAATCGGATGTCGGACACCCTCCGTCTAATAGGCGCTGCTCATGCATGGTTGTTTACATCTTTGTGCGCGTTCAGTGACATCTCTGAACACTCAAATGGAGTGTGTCTGTGATACAGTGTCCACAGTCAACATCTATCTTCAGGAGTTCTGCTTACCGGGATGATGCAAAACTTTTTTTGAGGTGAGTACAATGCTTTGAACAACACAGGCAGTGCAATATTGTGTTTATCTGCCAACATCGGGCGAGCGACTTTTCATTAAAATATCTTCCCTGTACGGGAATATACTTAATGAATGTGCTAGTGGAGGTTGTAGACACATTGTTGACAACATATGGGAGATTCGGTGTGGCCATGAGAGTTTCCGGGATAGCCTAATGGTAAGGCGTGCCTTCGCCGTAAGAAGGAAATCAAGGTACGGGTCCCACTCCGTTACAAATTTTCATTGTCGTCATTCTGTGATGCAGCTCATGGTTTTCAACATTCGCAATTGCGAATGCATTTCATGTAGAGAAATAGAATGAAAGTGGTTCCATGAAACCTCTGTCACGTACCTAAGTGTGAGCCTCTGAGTACACAGATGTAGACGTAGAGCTCGAAGTCCCTTAACAAAAATAGGTCCTTCCCTAACCTATAAGCAGGTTTCCGAGAAAAACATTTGAAAACTCAGTATACTCAATATTACAAACACAATGCAGGCAGTACGCTCTTATGATACGGGAAGGGGATACATAATGCACCCAGGAATATAGTCGAAGATGATAGTTTTGGTTGTCCAGGTATCATGTTGTGTGGAAGTGTTTTGTTGCATGGGCGTCCTGATCTCCAAACCTTTGAACACGGTTAACTCATCGGCCAGTGTTACTGAGACACTGTACTCCAACCATGTGTGCCTCTTTTCAGGGATGCGTTCAGGCCTGGCTTCATTTTTGTGGATGTGAGTGTGCGACTGCCTTGAATTGCGCAAGTGGAGGAGATGATTCAACGGGAGGGTATTCCGCAAATGGACAGGCCTGCGCGTTTCCCCGATTTAAATGCCGTCGGGCACGTGTGAAGCGCGTTGGGGAAACGTGCTGCTACCGGCCCACATGCATATATGACCATCCAGCGGTTGTCGGTCGTAGTGGTTGAGGAGTGGAACGCCCTGCCACAAGAACTCCTGGTCAACCTTGTGGCTAGGATGGGAGCGCTTTGCAGAGCCTGCATTGCCCTTCGTGATGATCACACACTCTATTAACAAAAATGTATCCCCTTTGGTAACATACAGGATACCAGAATGAGATTTTCACTCTGCAGCGGAGTGTGCGCTGATATGAAACTTCCTGGCAGATTAAAACTCGGGACCTTTGTCTTTCGCGGGCAAGTGCTCTGCCATATGAGCTACCCAAGCATGACTCACGCCCCATCCGCACAGCTTTGGAAGATAGGAGACGAGATACTGGCAGAAGTAAAGCTGTGAGGACTGGGCGTGAGTCGTGCTTGGGTAGCTCAGATGGTAGAACACTTGCCCGCGAAAGGCAAAAGTCCCGAGTTCGAGTCTCGGTCCGGCACACAGTTTTAATCTGCCAGGAAGTTTGATGCAGGATATCATCATAAACCGCGATGATTACGGTTTAAGTATTGGGTTTGAATAAAAGTATCATATCTTCTTGTCTTAGTGCGTATTTCTTTGCTTCTGTGTTTTACTTTAGCAGTTCGTTCTCTGTATGGTCCAAGTGTCAGCGAGCTATGTTACTTGGCAGTGACGCATGATCCTTCTGTGTGTGTCTGAGTATGATGCCACGAGGCTATAATACAGAACAAATAAAGCAGCAGGTGGCGTCCTACTTGTTTTCTATCGCCGTGAAACCAACAGTTTTAATAGGTCGCTCGTGCGGATCTAAGGAAGTTACTCTACGTTCCCCAGCACTCACCTTAGCCTACACATTTACTGAACATGGCACCTCCGTCTGGGAAGACAACTGTCACACTGACCATACTGATGTTCCTCTCATACTATTCCGTCAGATGACAGGAAATGTCCTAGATCCATGTTCATTTCCTATCCGTTACAAGATACGCTGTACGCTAGATACCTAAAGTTGTGGAGATTGCATACACGAACTAAGTAACTCATGAGTTACATATTTGTATACTGCTTATGTTCCATAAAAAACATCTATGTGCAGTGGTAACGTCGACAGTGTTGCCTATCCGCAGAGGAAGTTTACCGGCCTACAACTCAACAGGAAAGGGAAAGGTAAACTGGCTGGGGTAATAGCAGGAAATTTAAGGGGGGGAGGCACTGCCATGAATGGTAAAATACCAGTGGTTACAGGTGTTGGAGCAGCACCTTTTTTAGGATAGGTAAGACAGAAAGATGTCAAGTTCTACGACAGGTCAGGATTGAAACAAATCTTCAGTTTAGGAAAGAAATTAAACAGCACAATTCTAGCACATTGGATCACCAATCACAGCTGTCAATTATAAATTTTCACCAATCACCAGAAATTTTATCTCCACCAAGCTGTATCTCAGTCCTAGGTAATTGCATTGATGAATTAAAGTCACCCAACGCAGTTGACATAATCTGCCTCTCTGAACACCATGTGACCACTGGTACAAGAACTAGGCCTAAGCGCAATGAGAAACTCAGACAGGAGAGTACTGCAAATGTTAGAATAAGGAAAGGTTCTCATAAAAGTGTAATTAAAAATAATGTAAGTATATCTTATCAATATATTGGGAGTTTAAAGAATAAAATAGATGAGCTTCTGGTTTGTTTAGAAGATTTAGAAGCTGAGGATGAAATAGATATACTATGCCTGTCTGAGCATCACATTGTTACTAATATGGATAAGGTAAATGTAAGTGGATATAAGCTCCCTGCACATGTAATTAGAGAAAATATGGAGAAAGGAGGAGTTGCTATATATGTCAAAAGTTATAATTGTGCAAAAAGTATAGAATCAAAAAAGTTTTGTGTAGAGAAACATATAGAAGCATGTGCCTGTGAGCTTAAATTAAATAAAGGCACATTTATAATTGTAACTGTATATAGGTCCCCATCGGGAAATTTTCATCTATTTCTGAAAAATTTGGACTCCTTGTTGTGCTATCTGTCAGACAGGGGGATGCGAATTATTATTTGTGGGGACTTCAATGTAGATTCTCGGAAAGAGGGTAATAGGAAAAATGACCTCAAAGTACTCTTCGGTTCTTTCAATTTGACACCCGTTATTGATTTTCCTACTTAGGTGGTAAAGGATAGCAGGTCACTGATAGATAACTTCTTTATAGACCAAGATAAGTTTAACCAGATAAATGCTCAGCCTGTTGAGAATGGTCTTTCTGATCATGGTGCACAGCTAGATACAATATATGACATAGCTCCATTCAGCAGTACTAAACAGTCCTTCAAAGTAGTACGTTCAGTCAACGATTTAACAATTGCAAATTTCAGGGAAAGCCTACAGCAGTTAGACTGGGATGAGGTGTACTGTGAACCTGATGCCAATTTAAAATATGATTTATTTCATGACACTTTTGTAAATGCATTTGAAAACTGTTTCCACGAGAAAATAGTTACATATACTAGTAAGAAACCATGTAACAAACCATAGCTTACTAAGGGTATACAAATATCTTGTAACCGGAAAAGGAAAATGTATCTGACAGCAAGAAAGAGTAGTGACCCAGAAACTATCAAACATTATAAAAACTACTGTGCTGTATTAAGAAAAGTTATAAAAAAATCCAAAAGTATGTGTATCATGTCTGAAATCAGCAACTCTGGTAATAAAATAAAATCAATTTGGAATATTATTAAAAGAGAAACAGGTCAACCAAGAGCACAGGAAGGCAGTATTACCATCAAATTGAATGAAAACTTTACGAACAAAAAGTGAGAAGTTGAAAATATTTTTAATAATCATTTTCTAAATGTTGTGGATATAGTAGGATCCAGGTGTTCATTAGAAGATGCTAGGCTGTTAATGGATGAGGCCATACCTATGCAGTTTGATACAATTGAAATCTCACCCACTTCTCCCTCTGAAATTGGGAAAATAATAAACTTGCTTAAAAGCAAAAACTCACATGGAATTAATGGCATTTCCAGCAAAATACTAAAAGCTTGGTCTCAACAGATAAGAAAGATTCTCAGCCACCTGTGTAATAGCTCTCTGGAACAGGGCATTTTCCCTGATAGACTGAAATACGATATTGTTATACCTTTGCATAAAAGAAGGGATAGATCTGATGTCAACAATTACCATCCAATCTCCCTTCTAACAGCTTTATCCAAAATTTTTGAGAAAGTTATGTATTCGAGAGTAGCTTTGCATATCTGTAAAAATGAAGTACTAACAAAATGTCAGTTAGGTTACCAGAAAGGTTTTTCAACAGGAAATGCCATATATGCTTTGACCAATCAAATTTTGAATAATCTGAATAACCGAACACCCCCCATTGGGATTTTTTGTGATCTCTCAAAGGCTTTTGATTTTGTAAATCATGAAATTCTGCTAGACAAGTCAAGTATTGTGGCATGAGTGAGACGGTGCACAAATGGTTTAATTCGTACCTAACTGGAAAAGTGCAGAAAGTTGAAATAAGCAGTTCTCATAATATGCAAAGATCAGCACAATACTCAAACTGGGGTACTATCAAGAATGGGGTTCCACAAGGGTCGGTCTTGGGTCCTTTGTTGTTCTTAATATATATCAATGACTTGCCATTTTATATTCATGAAGAGGCAAAGTTAGTTCTCTTTGCTGATGATACAAGTATAGTAATCACACCTGACAAACAATAACTAACTCATGAAATTGTTAATAATGTCTTTCAGAAAATTACTAAGTGTTTCCTTGTAAACGGACTCACACTGAATTTTGATAAGACACAGTACATACAGTTCTGTACAGTAAATGGTATGACGCCATTAATAAATATAGACCTTAATCAGAAGCATATAGCAAAGGTAGAATATTCAAAATTTTTAGGTGTGTCCATTGATGAGAGATTAAATTGGAAGAAACACATTGATGATCTGCTGAAACGTTTGAGTTCAGCTACTTTTATAATAAGGGTCATTGCAAATTTTGGTGATAAACATCTTAGTAAATTAGCTTACTACGCCTATTTTCACTCATTGCTTGCATATGGCATCATATTTTGGGGTAATTCATCACTGAGGAATAAAGTATTTATTGCACAAAAGCGTGTAATCAGAATAATAGCTGGTTGTCCACCCAAGATCATCCTGCAAACATTTATTTAAGGATCTACGGATATTCACAGTAGCTTCTCAGTATATATGCTCTCTTATGAAATTTGTTATTAACAACCAAACCCAATTCAAAAGTAATAGCAGTGTGCATAACTACAATACTAGGAGAAAGGATGATCTTCACTATTCAAGATTAAATCTAACTTTGGCACAGAAAGGGGTGAATTATACTGCCACTAAAGTCTTTGCTCACTTACCAAATAGTATCAAAAGTCTGACGGGTAACCAACGAGTATTTAAGAAGAAATTAAAAGAATTTCTGAATGACAACTCCTTCTACTCCATAGAGGAACTTTTAGGTATAAATTAGGAAAAAAAGGAAAAAAAACAAACAAAAAATTATAAAAAGTAATTTAAAAAAATAAAAAATAAAAATGTTGTTATATTAACTTAATTACGTTGTTAAATTAACTTAATTATGTCATGTGTTGGAAAATTTGACTCATTCCACATCATTACGAAATATCGTATTCATGATCCATGGAACTAGTATTAATGTAATCTAATCTAATCTAATCTGAGAGGTTAAAAGTGATGAACCATTACTCGTTAAAACAAACTGCAGGCATGCTATTTGAGTATGGTGCAGAATGATGTACATCCTGTATGTACAAACAAAAGCACAAATAAAAGTTCCGCAACAATGAATCGGATCTGCTTTGTCGCCTTGTTTCATTACAAAATTACTGCGACCCTTGTCACTGATATTGATTATGTTGTGAGTTCAAGATGACCCATGATGTCATGCACCACTTTCATGATCATATGATCATCCTGAAAAGTTCAATGGTGTTCAAGGCTGTAGTGGGCTGTAAAGACAGGGTAATATGTCTGGTAGAATTATAGCTGTTATTAATGATCACGTATCACTGATCACGTCGTTTCTGATTGCTGTGCTAAACCAGCACGGGAAGACGGTAGCTCATTCAATGGTGAACCTCTCGATTTTAAAGTTTGGGACACCGGAGACTGTGGAAACTGATCGAGGTACCAATATCATGTCAGACTTAGTGAAATAGTTATGTAGATCCTTGCGGATTCGGAAACTGTGAACGAGAGCATTTCGACCACAGAAGAGTTGGAAGGCATGAAAAATACTCTGATCTTTGATAAAAAATTTTAACATTTTAAAGAACACAGTTCTTATATAGGGTAACAGCCATTTGTAACTATTATAAATAAATTGAAAGTAGTCTTGATCGCTTAGTAAATAAACAAATAAATTGACAGCAGTATTGATCGCTTAACTTTTCTAATGGTGACTGGTTTCGATCTTTTTATCAGATCATTTTCGGACCATAAATGCTTCCAGGAGGCAGTGGCGCATGGCAATCCTATTGTTTGGGACTGGTTGTGTCAGCGATCGAGACTGCCTTCGATTTATTCATAGATAAAATGTTATTTGTTGTGTAAATAGTGACTAGGATGGTCTACTGCTGTACGTGGTAGCAATCTATATCTCGAAAATCAAAGTATATCTCAGTACGAGGTCTGAACTGTGCCTACACTCACATCGATTCTGGCCGCTGATTGAAAGTCTGTGGTTTCGTTTCCTAGCGACGTAATTCCTGCTAACTTGGTAGGGGCAGCCATGCCTCTTGAAGGCGTTCTAATGACACAGGCGGCTCTCTACAAGCGAGTCTTGCTGGCTGTGCTGAGGTGTTGCGACTGAGGTGTTGCGACTGGTCGGTGTTTACTGCACAGAGTACGCTGATACCAGACGAAGAATCGTTACTTCCTCCTGTGTTCGTTTTCCGAGTGGGGTCAGTTCAAAGTTTTTGGTGCTTTGGTTGATGGATGAGGTCCTGCCAGGGTTCCTTGTGCCTCTGGAGTCCAGCGTAGAAAGGGGTGGTGAGCATCTCGTTTGCGTGTCATTAAGTGCTGGATGCGATTTTCGGACGCCCCAATTCCTCACCCATCCCTGGTTACCAACCCTTGCGCTGCACTTACGCCTATAGCGTGTGCAGCGCTCGCTAGTGTCTGTTATCTGGGCTGTGTGTTAAAAGTGGATCAGTACACTCATAATCACAACATATCCCAGTTAGTTTGAAGACGGTTGTACGAGGTGCATTCAAGTTCTAAGGCCTCCGATTTTTTTTCTCCGGACTGGAAAGACATAGAAACATGCGCATTGTTTTAAAATAAGGCCGCATTCATTGACAGTACGTCTCAGAGATGGCAGCACCGTACAGCAGATGGAATTTTACCGCCAGCGGCGAGGATGAGAACTGTTTTAAATACTTAAAATGGCGACGTTTTCCTTACTTGAACAGCGTGCAATCATTCGTTTTCTGAATTTGCGTGGTGTGAAACCAATTGAAATTGAACGACAGTTGAAGGAGGCATGTGGTGATGGAGTTATGGGTGTGTCGAAAGTGCGTTCGTGGGTGCGACAGTTTAATGAAGGCAGAACATCGTGTGACAACAAAGCCGGTCTGACGACATGATCGAGAAAGTGGAGAGAATTGTTTTGGGGGATCGCCGAATGACTGTTGAACAGATCGCCTCCAGAGTTGGCATTTCTGTGGGTTCTGTGTACACAATCCTGCATGACGACCTGAAAACGCGAAAAGTGTCATCCAGGTGGGTGCCACGAATGCTGACGGACGACCACATGGCTGCCCGTGTGGCATGTTGCCAAGCAATGTTGACGCGCAACAACAGCATGAATGGGACTTTCTTTTCGTCAGTTGTGACAATGGATGAGACGTGGATGCCATTTTTCAATCAAGAAACAAAGCGGCAGTCAGCTCAATGGAAGCACACAGATTCACCGCCACCAAAAAAATTCGGGTAACCGCCAGTGCTGAAAAACTGATGGTGTCCATCCACAGCGAGGGCGTAATCCTTACCCAATGCGTTCCAAAGGACACTACGGTAACAGGTGCATCCTACGAAAATGTTTTGAAGAACAAAGTCCTTCCTGCACTGCAACAAAAAATCCGGGAAGGGCTGCGCATGTGCTGTTTCACCAAGACAACGCACCCGCACATCGAGCTAACGTTACGCAACAGTTTCTTCGTGATAACAACTTTGAAGTGATTCCTCATGCTCCCTACTCACCTGACCTGGCTCCTAGTGAGTTTTGGCTTTTTCCAACAATGAAAGACACTCTCCGTGGCCGCCCATTCACCAGCCGTCCTGCTATTGCCTCAGCGATTTTCCAGTGGTTCAAAACAGACTCGTAAAGAAGCCTTCGCCGCTGCCGTGGAATCATGGCGTCAACGTTGTGAAAAATGTGTACGTCTGCAGGGCGATTACGTCGAGACGTAACGCCAGTTTCATCAATTTGGGGAGAGTAGTTAATTAGAAAAAAAAATCGGAGCCCTTAGAACTTGAATGCACCTCGTAAATCGTCTCACATTTTTGTGATCCCTATTTCCGTTGTTACTTGATTAAATATACAGTCTGTATCTGTATCTGTATATATGCTTTACGTCGAATACTCAGTGACTGCAAGCTAGTTTTATGTTTTGTATTTTAAACACTTCTGTGTTGATTCTTCAGAATTATATCTGCATTTCGTTCTGGACGATTCAGGTGTCCTAATTGATTTATGGTTAAAATGGCTCTGAGCACTATGGGACTTAACTTGTGTGGTCATTAGTCCCCTAGAACTTAGAACTAACCTAAGGACATCACACACGTTCAGGCCCGAGGCAGGATTCGAACCTGCGACCGTAGCGGTCGCACGGTTCCAGACTGTAGCGCCTAGAACCGCTCGGCCACACCAGCCGGCCCTAATTGAATTAAAGTATTTTTCTGTTCAAGTGTTTGTTTGCTTCTGTGGGCTAAACAGATACAGTTTCTCTCGTTCTGAGGTCAAGCACGCACATGAGATTTGTAATTTACATCTGTTGTATAATTCTAAGGTGTAACCTGTATATGCTTTACAGTTTCAGTTGAACCAAGCAATTGTTTTTTGTCTGACATCTACATCTACATTTACATTTATACTCCGCAAGCCACCCAACGGTGTGTGGCGGAGGGCACTTTACGTGCCACTGTCATTACCTCCCTTTCCTGTTCCTGTCGCGTATGGTTCGCGGGAAGATCGACTGTCTGAAAGCCTCCGTGCGCGCTCTAATCTCTCTAATTTTATATTCGTGATCTCCTCGGGAGGTATAGGTAGGGGGAGCAATATATTCGATACCTCATCCAGCAACGCACGCTCTCGAAACCTGGCGAGCAAGCTACACCGCGATGCAGAGCGCCTCTCTTGCAGAGTCTGCCACTTGAGTTTGTTAAACATCTCCGTAACGCTGTCACGGTTACCAAATAACCCTGTGACGAAACGCGCCGCTCTTCTTTGGATCTTCTCTATCTCCTCCGTCAGACCGATCTGGTACGGATCCCACACTGATGAGCAATACTCAAGTATAGGTCGAACGAGTGTTTTGTAAGCCACCTCCTTTGTTGATGGACTACATTTTCTAAGGACTCTCCCAATGGATCTCAACCTGGTACCCGCCTTACCAACAATTAATTTTATATGATCATTCCACTTCAAATAGTTCCGCACTCATACTCCCAGATATTTTACAGAAGTAATTGCTACCAGTGTTTGTTCCGCTATCATATAATCATACAATAAAGGATCCTTCTTTCTATGTATTCGCAATACATTACATTTGTCTATGTTAAGGGTCAGTTGCCACTCCCTTCACCAAGTGCCTATCCGCTGCAGATCTTTTGACCTCGGGGTTCGTAATCTTACATTGGTTAATGCATTAACCACTATACCATGAAGCTGTTAATCCAAGCGTTTGTTTTTGATTTGTAGTTATTTATTCATTTTTAAGTTTTTTCTAGTTTGATAACTTCTATTGTCTTAGTGAATTCAAAATATTACCTGAGATAAATATTTTTGGAATCGCAAACGATTTTTCCTTAAATTTGAGTGATGGCTAGTCAAGCGCCTATATTAGAAGTTCTTTATAACTTTCTCTGAAAACTGTAAACAAGTGCACTTGATAGTTTTTTAAAGGAGTATTTTCTAACATGTTTCTGTTGTTAAAAAATCACTAAAATGATTTTTTTTTCAAGTAACTGTAAATGGTCTTGAGTACCCCTGAGACATTTGTCAAAACCTGAAAATAAAAGAAAATAATACTGGTATGACATGTTTGGGTACAAGAAAACCGTTACCACTTCCAGATCCAGCCTCCGTGCCATTTCAAGGTAATTTGTGTTGTATACCATGCCCTGGGAATGAATTCTCAGCTGAATGTAATTTTCTTAGCCAAGGGATGGAGGGGCATATGGCTACAGGTTAATAAGCTGCCTGCCTTTGTTATTGGAACCACATCGTTAAACACCAGCTTTATCTTATTCTTCCTACTCAACAATTCCTTCGAAACTCTCTTCAGAAGGAAAGTGACCTACCTGATCTCTACCCTGGACAAAACCCTTATCGCTTCTTTGGACCTGTTGTCAGATGCTCTGCAAGATTGGATTTCGATGGAGCAACTATTTGGGCATATAAAACCACATTGTGTACACCTTCAGTGGGGACTCGTCTCGTTCTGGAGCTCCACGTCAGTCACACTCACAATTACGCTAATGATAGACAGACACTGTTTGTTTCTCTGGCTAGAGTAGAGTTGCAGATATCCCACCGCTACTTAGCCTCCACCTGGAGGCTTCTTTTGGCAGTGCGGGCACCTCTGAGGAAGATCCTTAGCAAACACCTCTATATGATTTGAGCTAAAATGTATACGAGACGAACAGCAGTAGTGGGAATTCCGAGGTCCGAATTTTTCCAAGTGGGAAAGATTGTAATGGTCTGAGCATCACCAGTTAGCTTCATTCCCGCAGACAGCCTCTTGATATAATGTGCCGGCACAGCTACGAACCACGCCGCCAGATTAGGCGTGAAACCCCACCTGGCAGTCAGTAATTAGCTGATTATCAAAACCAGGGACATTCCGACATTTGCGGAACATGACATTTGTGGCAGCCACATCACAAGAAACCTGCTTTCATACGTTCGAATACTGGTCTTCAGGTCAGGCTGGTCGCCGAACCGGCATTACATCGAGTTAGTATCCACTGCAGCGTGAAGCGACTACCGCTCCACCATCACCCTGACAGGGCTACCTGCTAGGGGATCCACCTGTAACAGAGATGGTCTAAAGGCTCAAACTGAGGCCCTCCCAGCGACAGAGGCACTGGATGCGAGGCAGTGCCAGAAACTGGTGGGCGGCCAGCTCCACCTATGGCCAATCTTAGCCACGCTACCGCGCACCGTTGCTGAGCCACCACTGCCGGCAGCCAGAGTACGCAGACGTCGAGAGCCAGGCAGCGTCCTCACCACACGTCATGCGCCAACGGTCATGAGCTAGACGCCCGCCACTGCTGTGCTCACCTGAAGTGGGCACGAGCTTCCTGCAAACACTGCTGGGGCATAAATGAAATCTACATCTGACAATGAGCAGCTAGTGACTTACTCAGAGCCACCACTCTCCGGGGAATACGTCTCCCACTTTAAAAAAAAACATCCACGTGATTACTCTGCTATTCACAATAAAGTGCCTGGCAGGGGGTTCAATGAAAGAGCTTCAAACTGTCTCTACCGTACCACTCTCGAACGGCAAGCGGGAAAAACGAGCGCTTAAACTCTTCTGTGCGAGCCCTGATATCTCTTATTTTTTCGTGATCATTTCTCCCTGTGTAGGGTAGGTGCCAACAGAATGTTATCGCAATCGGAAGCGAAAACTGTTGATTCAAATTTTACGAGAATATCCTGTCGCAACGAAAATGGCCTTTGTTTTAATGATTGCCACTCCAATTATCGTATTATATTTGTGGTACTATCGCCCCTATTTCGCGATAATACAAAACGAGCCGCCCTTCTTTGTACTTTTCCGATGTCATCCGTCAGTCACTCCTGGTGCGAATCCTAGACTGCACAGCAATACTGCGGAATAGGGCGGACAAGCGCGGTGTAATCAGTCTCTTTAGTAGACCTGTTGCACATTCCAAGTGTTCTGCCAATGAATCGCAGTCTTTGGTTTACTCTACCCAAAACATTATGTGAACGTTCCAGTTTAGGTTATTTGTAATTGTAACCCTAAGTACTTAGTTCAATTTACAGCCTTCATTTTTGTGTGACTTCTCGTGTAATCGAAATGTAGAGGATTTCTTTTAGTACTCATATGATTAACTTCACACTTTTCGTTATTCAGGGTCAATTGCCACTTTCACACGAAACAGATATCATTTAGAAATTCGTATTGGTCATCTGATGACTTTAGAAGACTGTTAATGACAGCATCATCTACAAACATTCTAAGGGCGCTAATCAGATTGTCTCCTGTGTCGTTAATATAGATCAGGAACAACAAAGGGCCAATAACACTTCGTCGTGGAACGCCGGATATTACTTCAGTTTTACTCGCTGTCTTTCCGTCTATTACCACGAACTGTGACATTTCTGACAGGAAATCATGAACCCAGTCGCACAACTAAGGCGATTTTCAGTAGGGATGGTGGGGAGTGGCTACATGGCAATGTTCAATGTTTCTATGTTATAAATAGCGTCTATTGCCTGAGGATACACCGAAAAGTGGTGAGAAACCGGTCGCAGATTTGATAAAACTTATTCATACAGCCAGTGCGGAATTTTTTTTTTGAGAGGCCAGACAAACGTGTGATTCCTGAAGGGGGGCAGCAGCCTTTTCAGTAGTTGCAAGGGCAACAGTCTGGATGATTGACTGATCTGGCCTTGTAACAATAACCAAAACGGCCTTGTTGTGCTGGTACTGCGAACGGCTGAAAGCAAGGGGAAACTACAGCCGTAATTTTTCCTGAGGGCATGCAGCTTTACTGTATGATTAAATGATGATGGCGTCCTCTTGGGTAAAATATTCCGGAGGTAAAATAGTCCCCCATTCGGATCTCCGGGCGGGGACTACTCAAGAGGATGTCGTTATCAGGAGAAAGAAAACTGGCGTTCTACGGATCGGAGCGTGGAATGTCAGATCCCTTAATCGGGCAGGTAGGTTAGAAAATTTAAAAAGGGAAATGGATAGGTTGAAGTTAGATATAGTGGGAATTAGTGAAGTTCGGTGGCAGGAGGAACAAGACTTCTGGTCAGGTGACTACAGGGTTATAAACACAAATCAAATAGGGGTAATGCAGGAGTAGGTTTAATAATGAATAGGAAAATAGGAATGCGGGTAAGCTACTACAAACAGCATAGTGAACGCATTATTGTGGCCAAGATTGATACGAAGCCCACACCTACTACAGTAGTACAAGTTTATATGCCAACTAGCTCTGAAGATGACGAAGAAATTGAAGAAATGTATGATGAAATAAAAGAAATTATTCAGATTGTGAAGGGAGACGAAAATTTAATAGTCATGGGTGACTGGAATTCGAGTGTAGGAAAAGGGAGAGAAGGAAACATAGTAGGTGAATATCGATTGGGGGACAGGAATGAAAGAGGAAGCCGCCTGGTAGAATTTTGCACAGAGCACAACATAATCATAACTAACACTTGGTTTAAGAATCATGAAAGAAGGTTGTATACATGGAAGAACCCTGGAGATACTAAAAGGTATCAGATAGATTATATAATGGTAAGACAGAGATTTAGGGGCAGATGTGGACTCTGACCACAATCTATTGGTTATGACCTGTAGATTAAAACTGAAGAAACTGCAAAAAGGTGGGAATTTAAGGAGATGGGACCTGGTTAAACTAAAAGAACCAGAGGTTGTACAGAGATTCAGGGAGAGCATAAGGGAGCAATTGACAGGAGTGGGGGAAATAAACACAGTAGAAGAAGAATGGGTAGCTTTGAGGGATGAAGTAGTGAAGGCAGCAGAGGATCAAGTAGGTAAAAAGACGAGGGCTAGTAGAAATCCTTGGGTAACATAAGAAATATTGAATTTAATTGATGAAAGGAGAAAATATAAAAATGCAGTAAGTGAAACAGGCAAAAAGGAATACAAACGTCTCAAAAATGAGATCGACAGGAAGTGCAAAATGGCTAAGCAGGGATGGCTAGAGGACAAATGTAAGGATGTAGAGGCCTATCTCACTAGGGGTAAGATAGATACCGCCTACAGGAAAATTAAAGAGACCTTTGGAGATAAGAGAACGACTTGTATGATTATCAAGAGCTCAGATGGCAACCCAGTTCTATGCAAAGAAGGGAAAGCAGAAAGGTGGAAGGAGTATATAGAGGGTCTATACAAGGGCAATGTACTTGAGGACAGTATTATGGAAATGGAAGAGGATGTAGATGATGATGAAATGGGAGATATGATACTGCGTGAAGAGTTTGACAGAGCACTGAAAGACCTGAGTCGAAACAAGGCCCCCGGAGTAGACAATATTCCATTGGAACTAGCGACGGCCGTGGGAGAGCCAGTCTTGACAAAACTCTACCATCTGGTGAGCAAGATGTATGAAACAGGCGAAATACCCTCAGACTTCAAGAAGAATATAATAATTCCAATCCCAAAGAAAGCAGGTGTTGACAGATGTGAAAATTACCGAACTATCAGCTTAATAAGTCACAGCTGCAAAATACTAACACGAATTCTTTACAGACGAATGGAAAAACTAGTAGAAGCCAACCTCGGGGAAGATCAGTTTGGATTCCGTAGAAACACTGGAACACGTGAAGCAATACTGACCCTACGACTTATCTTAGAAGAAAGATTAAGGAAAGGCAAACCTACGTTTCTAGCTTTTGTAGACTTAGAGAAAGCTTTTGACAATGTTGACTGGAATACTCTCTTTCAAATTCTAAAGGTGGCAGGGGTAAAATACAGGGAGCGAAAGGCTATTTACAATTTGTACAGAAACCAGATGGCAGTTGTAAGAGTCGAAGGGCACGAAAGGGAAGCAGTAGTTGGGAAGGGAGTGGGATAGGGTTGTAGCCTCTCCCCGATGTTATTCAATCTGTATATTGAGCAAGCAGTAAAGGAAAGAAAAGAAAAATTCGAAGTAGGTATTAAAATTCATGGAGAAGAAATAAAAACTTTGAGGTTCGCCGATGACATTGTAATTCTGTCAGAGACAGCAAAGGACTTGGAAGAGCAGTTGAGCGGAATGAACAGTGTCTTGAAAGGAGGATATAAGATGAACATCAACAAAAGCAAAACAAGGATAATGGAATGTAGTCTAATTAAGTCGGGTGATGCTGAGGGAATTAGATTAGGAAATGAGGCACTTAAAGTAGTAAAGGAGTTTTGCTATTTGGGGAGCAAAATAACTGATGATGGTCGAAGTAGAGAGGATATAAAATGTAGGCTGGCAATGGCAAGGAAAGCGTTTCTGAAGAAGAGAAATTTGTTAACATCCAGTATTGATTTAAGTGTCAGGAAGTCATTTCTGAAAGTATTCGTATGGAGCGTAGCCCTGTATGGAAGTGAAACATGGACGATAAATAGTTTGGACAAGAAGAGAATAGAAGCTTTCGAAATGTGGTGCTACAGAAGAATGCTGAAGATTAGGTGGGTAGATCAAATAACTAATGAGGAAGTATTGAATAGAATTGGGGAGAAGAGAAGTTTGTGGCACAACTTGACCAGAAGAAGGGATCGGTTGGTAGGACATGTTCTGAGGCATCAAGGGATCACCAATTTAGTATTGGAGGGCAGCGTGGAGGGTAAAAATCGTAGGGGGAGACCAAGAGATGAATACACTAAGCAGATTCAGAAGGATGTAGGTTGCAGTAGGTACTGGGAGATGAAAAAGCTTGCACAGGATAGAGTAGCATGGAGAGCTGCATCAAACCAGTCTCAGGACTGAAGACCACAACAACAACAACAACAATGTCTAGCAACCTGACGGGTGCTCATGACGCAGAAGCGCTGTGAACAATTCCGTTCTCGTATAAACTCTTCTTCAATGTGGTTCCTAGGATCCAGAGGAAAATGTGCCGACGCCCCGTCACGTTGAAACCGCATAAAGTGACGAAATGTCAGCGGCACATCTTGCAGAAATTGTAGGAAAACCTTTCGAAGGAACCTTTTGTGTACGACTCCGTTCAGTGTACCGGGAAGTAGGTAAGATCCAATCATACAATGATTGACAATAGCAGCCCATACATTCAAGACAAAAGTCTGTTGATAGGATCGACACACCAGTGAGTGTGGATTTGCGTCATACCTTACATGGCTATTCTTCCTGCTGAACATGCGCTGCCTTTAAAAAGCAGCCTCGTCTGTAAGCAACAAGAGGGAAGGAAAATTCAGATTTTTTTTTTCATCGCAATAGAGACCAATTTTCGAATGACACTTTCGAATGGAAAGTCCGTTGGCTACAATGATTGCACCTTCTGCAAATGATGCGGGTACAAATGGCTGATGATGAGAGACTCTCAAATATGTTCATTGACTCGCGTTTAGAGCTCGTGCAGTACGCCGATTACCAGAGGCATGATTGTCATTATTCGCGTATAACACATTCCCTTCCATGTCGAATTTTATAGTATGCCTTACACAGCGCCTTCCATTCCAACACGGAAGTAGCCGGTATCTCATTGTGCCGCTCTTCCACTGCATTCAGTGAATCCTTATACGAGGTGTAAATCAGCCAACTCTTCATTAGGGAACCTATCCACAGATCTGTCACGTGTCACTGTTAACGCCCAACAAACAGTGCCGGTAAACAAAATCCCACACAGAACCGAGCCGTAATGGATGCAAACTTAGAAGCAAGGTAAGGATGGTATTACTGTTGGCAATAGCATGTACCGTGAGCCAATGTAAACAAGACGCAATATGCATACCGTCGGCGTTTGCTCTGTTGTGCTCTGTTTTGTTTCATACAGATACAAAGTTAATTGGTGGAAGAAAACAAACAAAATGTGACAAGTCTACAAATTTCTGTCGGAGAACAGGTTTCCCTTACGCTCAAATGCACATAAGGTACAATATGTGATCGAAAAAATCCAGACATGACTTACAAGTTCGTGGCACCCTCCATCGGTAATATTGGAATCCAGCTTGCCGTTGTACCCGAGCGGTTGTAGGCGCTTCAGTTCGGAAACGCGCTGCTGGTACGGTCGAAAGTTCGGATTCTGCCTCGGGCATGGATGTGTGTGATGTCTTGAGGTTAGTTAGGTTTAAGTAGTTCTAAGTCAAGGAGGCCTCAGCTGTTAAGTCCCACAGTGCTTAGAGACATTTGAATTTGAATTTTTGGCTAGAATTCAGTATGGTGTTGGCCCACTCTTAGCCTAATGACAGCTTCAACTCTCGAAGGCATACGCTCAGTCAAATCCTGGAAGGTTTCTTGGAGAATGGCAGCCCATTCTTCACGCAGTTCTGCACTGAGGAGAGGTATCGATATCGGTCGGTGAGACCTGCCACGAAGAAGGAGCTCCAAAACATGCCAAAGGTGTTCTATAGGATTCAGGTCAGGATTCTGTGCTGGCCAGTCCATTACAGGGATGTTATTGTTGTGTAACCACTCCACCACAGGCCGTGGATTATGAACAGGTGCTCGATCGTATTGAAACATGCAAGCGCCATCCCCCAATTGCTGTTCAACAGTGAGAAGCAAGATGGCGCTTAAAACATCAGTGTAGGCCTGTGCTGTGATAGTGCCACAAGAAACGACAAGAGGTGGAAGCACCCTCCATGAAAAACGAGACCATGCCATAATACCACCGTGTCCGAATTTTACAGTTGGCACTAAATACGCTGCCAGATGACGTTTACCTGGAATTCGCCATAGGCACTATCTGCTATCTGATCGCCTAATTGTGTACTTTGATTCGTCACTGCACAAACGTTTTTCCACTGTTCAATCTTCCAATGTTTACGTTCCTTACTCCAAGCGAGGCGTCGTTTGGCGTTTACCGGCGTGATGTGTGGCTTATGAGCAGCCGCTCGACAATGAAATCCAAGTTTTCTCACCTTCCGCCTAACTGTTATAGTACTTGCAGTAGATGCTGATGCAGATTTGTGTGATGGTCTTGATAGATGTCTGGCTATTACACATTACGACCCTCTTCAACTATCGGTAGTCTCTGTCAGTCAACAGACGAGGTCGGCCTGTACGCTTTAGTGCTGTAAGTGTCTGTTCACGTTTCCACTTCACTATCACATCGGAAACAGTGGACCTAGGGATGTTTAGGAATATGGAAAACACTCGTACAGACGTATGACAGAAGTGACAGCCAATCACCTGACCACGTTCGAAATCCGTGAGTTCCGCGGAGCGCCCCATTCTGTTCGCTCACGATGTCCATGACTTCTGAGGTCGCTGATACGGAGTACCTGGCAGTAGGTGGCAGCACAATGCAGCTAATACCAAAAGTATGTGTTTGGGGGTGTCCGGATACTTTTGATCACATAGTGTACCTCTCAACAACCTCTGAAAGTTTGTCGGTGGGGTTCTGGTTCACAATATATGTCACATAAAGTAAACATTTGATACGAATTGTAAGGAAAGCTTTCCTGAACAGTCCCTTCGAATACAGGTATCAGTTTTACTTGTTACTAGGTTGGCGTAGTGCAGGGTGTCATGCAGTGGCAGTAGCATTATTAGCTGTAGGTGGACCCGCAAGTGCATCGATTGTTTAGCTGAGTTAGCCTGCTGTTCGGAAACGGTCGTCGGTAGGTGGAAGCAGGATCTGAGCAGACAGCTTGCGCTACAAAACTGGTCGGGATCTGCATTACTCAGACTCATATTTTAGTCCACTCACACCTCTTAGCATACGAGCTACGCAGTAGAAAATGCAGCTCAGTTCGAATAGCCAATAAGTAGAATTAATTTGCGAAGTCCGATTTTAAATTAGTTTCTCAAAGCTCTTAGGTGAAGGTTAGCAAATGTCACCATCTATGGAATAAAATTTAATGTGTCAAAGTAATTTAATGCAGCAACATTGAGTCTCTCACAGTACTCGTACTTATAAAATCTATGGATCATAGAAATTTCACGACGATACGTTGGTAACCTCGTCGTAAATGGCTTTTGAGGGAGTATCAAGCAACATTACTGAAGAGTCAAAAACATAGAATGTAAGTAGTGAGCTAGAATGGTGTATTTATTGTCAGAATACACACATAACATTTACCAGTGACTGTGATTAATGAACGGACCCTCGGTTTGTCAAGTAGCTAACAGCTGGAGTAGGATTTCAATACGCTTTGAACTGCAGAGGTGTAAGGGGATACTGGATAAGAGCACATTATCACGGAATGGGACAATTGCAGCGTGCTCCATTGGCACACGGCCAGTGAGTTAATCATCCGGGTGCTGCAGGTAGGGAAGGGATCAAGTGCTCCATAATAGGCGCTCTACCCTTCACCGGAGTATGGGCGGAGGGCAATGTATAGCCTCCTCACCCGACCCCTCCCCCCTTCTTATCATTGCATTAGGATACAGTTGGAACTGCTGTTTAGAACCAGGAGAATCATTTCGCCAAACACTATAATTCAGCGCAGGGAGCGTCTTACTACTTCTACTGGCCATAAGTTTCTGCTCACATAGTACTGCCGGCCGGAGTGGCAGAGCGGTTCTGGGCGCTACAGTCTGGAGCCGAGCGACCGCTACGGTCACAGGTTCGAATCCTGCCTCGGGCATGGATGTGTGTGATGTCCTTAGGTTAGCTAGGTTTAATTAGTTCTAAGTTCTAGGGGACTGATGACCTCAGATGTTAAGTCGTATAGTGCTCAGAGCCAATTTTTTCTCATCGTACTGGTTGGTAAGGTCTGTGTTAAAGTCACAGTTGGTGTTTCATGACAGTGCAACATTTTCATTGAGCAATTTTTTACATGGGTTTTGTTTGAAACTTTAGAAGAAAAATGAAGAGATACATTCTTTGAGACAAATTATATAAATATTTGTCAAAATATTTGTCTTTAAAATTTCTGTATTTTTGATCGCGAAAATAATCTAGAAACTTTTTTCGACTCTCGCGTTACTACAACGATAACGTGATTTTGGTATCACTTCTTCAACTGGTGATAACCCTTGTTCATGACAATTTATGGCAACCAAACGTAGTCGATAAATGATACATCAGGTGTATATGGGCGACCAATGAGACGTTAATTCTGGGTTTTATTCCACTCATCAACTGAGATTGAATGTGACTGCTGGCAGTTGTGAAGAACGATGCAAAGTGATTGGTACTTCATCCATATTTCACTGATGAATTCTGGGATGCCAATTCTTGAATACCTTTTAGCGTTACCTGTTATTCCAGCCCCTAAAACAGCATACGCCACGAATGAGGCTCGCAAGCCGTGCCTTCGCACTCGTCCCATACCGCTCGGCGTCGCTGCCCACAACCTCGGCACGCTGTCTGAGCTCGAGGAGGGGGAGAAGGGGAAGAGGGGGAAACTGCGAATGTGCAGCACTTAATAGACAGTGCAGTCACACTGCATACGATTTGGTTTTATATATCACATTTTGACACAACATACATCACAAACCAAAAAACTTTTCAGTACTATTTAATTATTCTTGGCTCACTGAAGACATATTATAATTTTTAATGTGGTACAAAATGTCATAGCGACAGCCGTACATAATTTAACCGATATTTGCACTCAGGTTGCCACGTGATCACCTTATTACTTTCATTTTCAAGAAGCGGTAAGTCACACAAATACGGGGCGTCACTAAAGACAATAGTTATTTCCATAAAAACGCTATTTGTTTTTATTTCTTCTCTCTTCAGACCTTAGTCTGATGCAGGTTCTGTATCATCTTGAGGATGAGGATTTCACCTGTCGTCGGGTGATGTTTTATGACCTCCTGGACTATGTATAGAATCAAAATGTAATCGATATTTTATTCTTTGATGAAGCCACATTCCACGTTTATGTGGAAGCGCAAAGACACAACCGTCGAATATGGACATATGAAGAACGACATGAGGTACTGGAGTTGGAAAGTGATACACCGAAGATCAATATTTGGTTGGGTATGACAAAACCGAAACTGTATGCCTCATATTTCTTTCCAAAAAGGTCAATAACAGGTAACAAGAACCTTGACGTGTTAGAACTGTTCCGTGACCACTAACTTACGGAGGATGGCATATGGGATACAGTTGTTTTTCAGAAAGATGTTGCGCCTTTACATTTTGCTTACATCGTCCCTGATAACCAGAACAGAATCTTCCCAGGAACGTGAATAGGCTTTTTTGCTTGTGCGTACAGCAAATCCAATACGTACACTAACAAAGTGAATGGTCTGGGTAATCTACAGAATCGTATCAGAAAAGCAGCACACCACGATACTGTTGAAATGTTAAGGTCCATTTCTCGATCCACTGCTGAAAGATGGAATATGTGTTTTGACTTAGAGGGCGGTCATGTAGAAGGCTAGTAAAACATATGTAAAACTTCACCATAAAACTTATTTCTTAACCACTGCTTTCTTTCATTGAAATGGATAGTGACTTTAGAGACACACTGCATGTAGCTCTTTTCCAGACTCATTGCGGAGACTTGGAAATTATATGTGAGGAAAGCGACGTAGACGGTATGTACAGTTTTAATGCAAAAGGATTCGCCATTGAAACGGAAATTGCTCACATCTCCATCATCTGAACATGCACAACGGCGGTTTTAGCTGAAACGGCAAACGATGTCGAAAAACATCTCGAAAAGAAATGTAAGTCTGACAGTGCCCTCAAAACGTTATGGAAACTACCCTTTTAATTCTTGCACCCGATGAGTTACTCAGACCTCGTGTTTTGTTTAACAGCAGTGAGCTTATAGAACTGGACTGTGTTTCTCATGACGTGTTACTTCTATAGTGCTAGTTTCTTTTTAAATGCATCCCTAACAAATGAGAGAGAAATAGTTTCTCACCATGCAGTGTCTTACTGTGGGCAGTATGCAGTCGAGTCTGCTTAAAATGCGACGTCTACGAACCATTTCGGATGTTCTAATTTTGGTTCCTGCATGCTTTCTCCTTCATAAATTCTACAACAGGGAGTTTTAAATACAAAAATCGCTCCGGGTCTGCCCCATGACTTAACCAACGTGCTTTGCGGAACATATAAAGTCACCATTCTCTTCGTTCAGTTTCATCAAAAACTGCTGCAACTGACAGTAGAATAATTTCTACTATTCATATCTCTAATTTCCTAACATGCTGAATGCCTGAAAATTTAGTACAAAGTGCTTCTTGATGTACAGAACTTCATTGTCAAATAAATCCTTAAATTCATTCTGCATAGTACTTTACTGAAGATTCGTAGAAAATCTGCGGTACGCATCGCTTTTTATATATTGAGAATTTTGACCCCTGTCTTCTGTCATCCTCGTTCATTTTTTAAGGCTTGTTACGATAGGTCGCTAGACTGCGTCCTTTTTTGCAAACAGCCACTGGAGCTGTGAACGTCCTTCATGCCACAAACAAACAGCGAAAGACAAACACCGAGATTTCCTATATTTCCACAACCCTCTTACATAAACGCTCACTGTAAAGAAACTGCACTGATGGCCAACACGATGATAAAAGCTACGGTGACCAAACATCCATATTTTTCATATTATACGTGTAGAGTATAGTAAGAAGGACACATTATTAAATTCATCGGTGATATGGGAGTATAAAAGATGTGAAGAGGGATACATGGAGTTGTGACCTACGACGCCTGAGGTAGGGTGAGAGGTATGGGTCCGTCTATGTTTTTTTTTTTTTCTTTTTTTTCTGTACGACATTTTGCAGTGGGTGAGAGAAATCTAGAATGTGCTTGCCAGGGCAGTAGTAAGAAACCATGACAGGACACCAGGGGCAGCAGGAAGCCTTACTTTACCTTGTTAGAACATACCGTCACGGAGGTCTTAGAGATAGGGCGTAGCCATAGATCCTAACAAATTATACAGGGTGGTCCATTGATAGTGACCGGGCCAAATATCTCACGAAATAAGCATCGAACGAAGTAACTACAAAGAACGAAACTCGTCTAGCTTGAAGGGGGAAACCAGATAGCGCTATGGTTGACCCTCTAGATGGCTCTGCCATAAGTCAAACGGATATCAACTGCGTTTTTTTAAAATAGGAACCCCCATTTTTATTACATATTCGTGTAGTACGGAAAGAAATATTAATGTTTTAGTTGGACCACATTTTTCGCTTTGTGATAGATGGCGCTATAATAGTCACAAACGTTTAAGTACGTTGCATCACATAAAATTCCACCAGTGCGGACGGTATTGGCTTCGTGATACATTACCCGTGTTAAAATGGACCATTTACCAATTTTGGAAAAGGTCGATATCGTCTTGATGTATGGTTATTGTGATCAAAATGCCCAACGGGCGTGTGCTATGTATGCTGATCGGTATCCTGGACGACATCATCCAAGTGTCCGGACCGTTCGCCGGATAGTTACGTTATTTAAGGAAATAGGAAGTGTTCAGCCACATGTGAAACGTCAGCCACGACCTGTAACAAATGATGATGCCCCAGTAGGTATTTTAGCTGCTGTCGCGGATAATCCGCACATCAGTAGCAGCCAAATTGCGCGAGAATCGGGAATCTCAGAAACATCCGTGTTGAGAATGCTACATCAACATCTATTGCACCCGTACCATATTTCTATGCACCAGGAATTGCATGGCGACGACTTCGGACGTCGTGTGCAGTTCTGCCACTGGCCACAAGAGAAATTACGGGACGATGACAGATTTTTTGCACGCGTTCTATTTAGCGACGAAGCGTCATTCAGCAAAATCGGCAACGTAAACCAGCATAATATGCACTATTGGGCAACGGAAAATCTACGATGGCTGCGACAAGTGGATCGTCAGCGACTTCGGCGTGTTAATGTATGGTGCGGCATTATGAGAGGAAGGATAATTGGCTCCCATTTTATCGATGTCAATCTAAATGGTGCAATGTATGCTGATTTCCTACGTAATGTTCTACCGACGTTACTATAAGATGTTTCACTGCATGACGGAATGGCGATGTACTTCCAACATGATGGATGTCCGGCACATAGCTCGCGTGCGGTTGAGGCGGTATTGAATAGCATATTTCATGACAGGTGGATTGGTCGTTTGGCCTGCACGTTCACCGGATCTGACGTCCCCGGATTTCTTTCTGTGGGGAAAGATGAAGGATATTTGCTATAGTGATCCACCGAGAACGCCTGACAACATGTGTCAGCGCATTGTCAATGCATGTGCGAACATTACTGAAGGCGAACTACTCGCTGTTGAGAGGAATGTCGTTACACGTATTTTGAGCATTCATTGCATTAATGTGGTACTTACAGGTAATCACGCTGTAACAGCATGCCTTCTGAGAAATGATAAGTTGACAAAGGTACATGTATCACATTGGAACAACCGAAATAAAATGTTCAAACGTACCTATGTCCTGTATTTTAATTTAAAAAAACCTACCTGTTACCAAGCGTTCGTCTAAAATTGTGAGCCATATGTTTGTGACTACTACAGCCCCATCTGTCACAAATCGAGAAAAGTGGTCCAACTAAAATATTCATATTTCTTTACGTACTACACGAATATGTAATAAAAAATGAAGGTTGCTATTTTGAAAAAACGCAGTTGATATTCGTTTGACCTATGGCAGCGCCATCTAGTGGGCCAACCATAGCGCCCTCGGGATTCCCACTTCGAGCTAGACGAGTTTCGTTCTTTGTAGTTTTTTCGTTTGACGCTTATTTCGTGACATATTTGGCCCTGGTAACGATCAATGGACCACCCTGTATATTTAATGGAAGCTGTTTAAGTGTTGGGCCCATATGAGTATGACGAATGGCATCATGCTGCGGTCGTGCTCCTTGCAGCCTTCACCGAAGCATACATCCGTCGTGTTTCACGCAGAACTGGGACCCGTCTGAAAAGCAGACACGGTGCCACGACTGTGACCCCTGCTGTCGCTCGCCGCACCTCTACTGACACGTAAAGCAAGAACCACAACGATGATTGGTTGCTGGGAGGACAGTCCGTGACTTCATCGCACTGTCAATGTGGCTACAGGTCTCGCTGCTAGCTGACCCATCTCCTGACTTAAGGTGCTCGACGGTGCTGCATGATACCGCACGATCGTGCAAACGAAGTGTCTATATAGGAGGCGGCGAAACACTGTAGTTGACAAAATGCGTTGTGTCATGTAAGGTTCGCTGTACTGCAACAGCGATGTTGCAATAGCAGCCTCTCTACATATAGCTAACGATACAGATTTCCGTTCCAGGTCGTAAATGCGATCAATAACAGTTTATACAAGAATTCGTTTTTGAGATGCTACCACAGCGACAGCAAATAAACAACCACATAATAATTGGAATGTCAGTATCACAAAGCACACGCTTTCGAACACGGAGCAAAGAAATACAAGAAATAAGCATTGTTAGTGACCATTATCTTGAAAACAATACTCGGTTCATATTTACAAAGTAATTAGTAGCCGAGATTGCAAATTCTCGCCGTAGGTTTTATAATGACAATGAAGCAATAAATAACACACATGCGTAGCCTATGATGGCAGTCTTATTATAGTATGATGCTGCTCCTCGGCAATATCGTCTGCTACATATGTACCAGTCGTAGGCTTATTTTCTTTAACAAGTGAATATATCAGAAGACTCGTCACGCCCACATTCGCAACAATATTTCGTGCCTTAACCATCGCACCGTAACTTCTTTGAGGTCGTTTGTGGTTGGAGCTTTGTTCAATATTACTGACGGAGCATTGTCTACTACATCTGTTTTACGGATATAAAAACAGTTTTCAAAGGTTCCTGAAACACTCAACAAACTGTGTATGGTCGTTGTCTTCATTGTAATCACCTGTCACCGAAAAACTGAAAGTGCATCAGGGACAAAACCCCTGAAAGAACCTGCGTGGACCACAATCAGTCTGCCTCCTCTTCCAGTCGGCTGATGACTGCCACTTCATTCGGGAGGACAGCGGTTCACATCCCCGTCCGGCCATCCAGATTTAGGTTTCCCGTGATTTCCCTATATCGCTCCAGCCAAATACCGAGATGGTTTCTTCGGAAACGGCACGGCCAATATCGTGCCTCACCTCTTCCAGTCCGAGCTTGTGCTCCGTCTATAATGACCCACCTGTCGACGGGACGTTAAACACAAATCTTCCCTCTTTTACTTGGGTTCTGTTTGGAGTGTCATCCGTCTAGCACTTACTGACAGCTTACCTGCCATTAACCCACGTTTCGTCTAGCCCTATTATCAAATGAATGTCTTTGCGTACAATTTTGTGCAAGAACATGCGTCGAGCCGTTAAAATAAGTGCCTTCCTAACAGGAATTTTCATCCTTCTAGCTCTTTGTAACCTAAGCTTCTCAGCACAATTTTTAGTGACGTTTTCCCACTCCTGTAACGTCCGCATTCTCTTAACGACACTAGCAAGTTCGATGCGGTAGGATACTCTTTCCTGCTCTAGTAAGCATAAATATGCCTACTACTTGCATGAGTCTGGAAAGAATCTAAGTCTCTAAGTCGATGACAGGATGTTACTGCTCTTTCTTCTTTCCAGAAGTGGCCAAAATTACAGTATCTGATGCAATCTCGTAGGAATCGTTAAGTTTCACGTCTACATCTTTCAGCTTTTTTAATAACATTCTCTTCTTTGCTACTGTTTTTACACCACTTTCAAAAGTCTTTGATGTACGTTCCATTGCGATATCGACAGGGAATGATGGCTGTCCATGAATACTTACGTACTTGGCCTCCTGCTCGTAAAACTTACGAATTCTCCGCAGTAGCTCCAGTGCCTGGCTGTTTGGCGCCACACCTCGATGCAAAAGATTGTCACTAGGTGAACAAACTCTTTTCTGTGGCATTTTCCATGTATAAAAGTTTTTTAACTCACAGTATAGCGCGAGCACAGTATAACGTAAGCTCAGGGTGGAAAGCAACCAAAACGCACATTGTTTATGTTGACGCAAAACAATGCAGGCAACACGGGAGCTTCAACGTCACGACCGGCAGTGATTACTGCGCTGCGATTGGCTCGCGCCCCACGCCTTGCGCCTCGGGCTTCTCGTTCTCCACTTGTTAAGCTGTTACGCGGGCAACCTGAAACGCCTATGTCAAGATCAAAATTTCAGCGGCCTGTGTGAAATAGCAAGAGGCAGCGGGTATTCTTGCAGAGGGTTGAGACGGCTATAGTCCACGATGAGTCACGTATATCATCCTCATGTACCGGTTGTCGGATGCATAGCTACGCGAGGGGCAATACTACCGATGCGTAAGCTGCACTGTGTTGAGGCGGCTGGCAAATACCGACAGGTAGAAATAAAAAAAGAGTGAAAGGTGACTTCTGAATGAAAAACCTAATTTGTCCTTGTACGGGGTGTTAAAAGCGTCCACTATTTAGAGAGTAGGCAATATGGACTAAAACAAATCAAAAATATCCAGGGAACGTGGACTTTGTAATGCGTACCCTAAGAGCTATGAGCGCTTGTTCATCTTAGATTTGTGAAACACGTCTCTTGTACTGTAAGCTCATACGTTTCCTGAGAGGTGAGGGGAGATTGAGGAAATGGCGGTCGCTTAAGGAGGAGTCAAAGCTAGAATTTCCAAAACTTGAGAGCTTATTCATTGAATGGTACGTTTGTATTCATTGAAATATATAAATTTGGGAACAATGCTGCCTTGCACTGTCTAGGAAGTGAATCAAATGAAAATATCTCTTTGACCGGCAATTGCCACAGATCGGAGTAATAACGTTCAGAGACATACTTATGGAATCAAGGATAAGGAATAAACGTTACTTGGCCATAAACAAGGAAACCTCAAATATAACATTATAATGAAGCAAAGCAGCGCTCTAATCAATGAGAACGCATGTAGAATTTATTTAAATTCCATATTACGGGATATAATTGATATGAAATTAACAAAAATGATAGCTTGACGTAGTATGACCTGAAGAATATGAATACGCCCATACACCGCAGACTGTACACCTGTACGGTATTTCGCCGTCCTTTCCACAGTGTGCGCAAACTAGTCACTTTTCTCCAGCTATCTCAGTGTCGTCGTTCGAACTATCATCGCACGGGTTGTCAGTGTCACTTCTCGATGCAGTATCATGAAGCGCAGCATCTAGACTCCACGTGGTAGCTATAGTTTTCTTCTGTCGGATTCGTTTCGCCTTATGCAAAGCCTCCAATTTCTACTTGGCTACTGTCTTTGGTCTTTCTTTTTTTAATTCAGCAGGTATTTTCATTGGGAACTCAGGATTAGAGTGCACTGCCGTTTCTGCCCTTGTTTACTCTTCACAGCGTTGCTAGGACCTGGAATTAGAGATATTCCTGCCAACGGCATTCTTTTGGTGGAAGATATTGCGTCGTGAGTGTCATTTGAGTTATCGGTTCTTTCAGCCAGGAAACATACAATGTGGACCCTTCTTCCTTACTTAAGCCTCGAATCCTGACCACTCTGAACCTGGGTTCTTTGCAGAAATGGCGGGATTTGTCTTCAGAAAACTCTCTAACCATCTCTACGAGTCACACGCACGACTAGGTTGAAACTTTTACGTACTTTGTTCATCTCTGTAAATTAATATGCGCCTCTGCTAAGATCCATGGGACTGACGCCATGAAACGTGTTTTACTAACATCTTGACAAGTTCTGTAACTTTTCTTTTCCCTGCTGAGCAGTGAACATTGATTTGCAATCCCCTCTAGGCGCCTCCCCATTTCCATTCTTTATTCTCTCCTCGACGTCCTGAAAGGAATTCCTTTTTGTTTTGACAGTGACCTTATGGATCCCCCATCTCTGCAAGCTTTCGCAGTTCCTTTACGATTTGTCTCCATCTAAATGAGAGTCATTTCAAGACCATTATTACACAGGGAAATGTTCCTCGCTGAGTTAGTGTCGGTCATACAAGTTATTATGTATCTTGCAAATTACTTGAAATATTGCAGTTAAGATTACACATCAGAATGAGACACTGATTTCCTGTATTTAATAAGGTTATAAAACAAAAACATTCTACAAAGCCAATAACAATACTCACACTTTCTGAATGGTTTGATGCGGCTCGCCACGAGTTCCTCTGCTGTGCCAACCTCTTCATTTCAGAGTAGCACTTGAACCAACGTACTCAGCTATTTGCTGGATGCATTCCAATCTCTGTCTTTCTCTACAGTTTTTGACCTCTACAGCTCCCTCCGCCACACACCGTCAGGTGGCTTGCGGAGTATGGATGTAGATATAGATGTAGATGTAGTACCATGGAATTCATTCCCTGATATCATAACATATGTCCTATCATCCTGTCCCTTCTCCCTGCAAGTGTTTTCCACACATTCGTTTCCTCGCAGATTCTGCACAGAACTACCTCATTTCTGACCTTATCAGTCCACTTAATCTTTAAAATTCGCCTGTAGCACTACATCTGAAATGCTTCAATTCTCTTCCGTTTCGGATTTCCCACAGTCCATGTTTCACTACCATACAATGCTGTACTCCAAACGTACATTCTCAGAAATGTGTTTCTCAAATAACGGCCTGTGTTTAGTGATAGTAGACTTCTCTTGGCCAGGAATGCCCCTTTTGCCAGTGATAGCCTACCTTTGATGTCCTCCTTGCTCCGACCTTCATTGGTTATTTTTGTGCCTAGGTAGCAGAATTCCTTAACATCATCTACTTCGTGGCCATCAATCCTGATGTTTTCTCATACCTGCTACTTCTCACTACTTTTGTCATACTTCGATTTACACGCAATCCATATCCTGTACTCATTAGATTGTTCATTTCATTCAGCAGATCATGTATTAGTTCTTCACTTTCACTCAGGATAGCAATGTCATCAGCGAATCGTATCACTGATATCCTTTCACCTTGATTTTTAATCCCACTCCTGAACCTCTGTTTCATTTCCATCATTGCTTCTTCGATGTACGGATTGATCAACTGTGGCGAAAGACTACATCCCTGTCTTACACCCTTTTTAATCCGAGGACTTCGTTCTTCGTCGCCAACTCTTATTATTCCCTCTTGGCTCTTATTCATTTTTATATAACCCGTCTCTCCCTATAGCTTAGCATGATGTAACCGTTTTACACAGTTAGCACCATTTGCACCATTTTAGAGTGTTTCACGCTTTTTCGAGGTCAACAATTTATTTGAACGTGTGTTGATTTTTCTTTCGTCTTCCCTCCACTGTCAACCGCAACGTCATAATTGCCTCTCTGGTACCTTTACCTTTACTAAAGCGAAACTGATCGTTATCTCACACAACCTCAATTTTATTTTCCATTCTTCTGTATATTACTCTGGCAGCAACTTGGACGCATGAGGCGTTAAGCTGATTGTGCAATAATTGTTGCACTTGTGAGCTCTTGCTGTCTTCGGAATTGCGTGGACGATATTTTTCCAAAAGTCAGATGCTATGTCGCCAGGCTCATACACTCTACACACCACCACGAACAATGGTTTTGTGGCCACTTCCCCCCAATGATTTTAGAAGTTATGATGAAATATTATCTATCCCTTCTCTCTTAAATTCTGATCCTTATACTGGATCCCCTATATCTTGTAAATCGACTCCTGTTTCTTCTTCTATCACGTCAGACAAATCTTCCTCCTCATGGAGGAGTCGAATCTACTCTTTCCACATATCCCCTCGCTCTTCTGCATTGAACAGTGGAAATTGTGTTCCACCCTTAATGACACCACCCTTGCTTTTGACTTCACCGAATGTTGTTTTGACTCTCTATCTAAGCTGTCAGTCCTTCCAACAGTCATTTCTTTTTCGATTTCACATTTTTCATGCAGCCATTTTGTATTAGCTTCCCTCCACTTCCTATTTATTTCATTCCTCGGTGACTTATATTTCTCTATTCCTGAGCTTCCCTGAGCGTTTGTGTACTTCCTTCTTTCATCAAGCAGTAAAGTATTTCTTCTCTTACCCACGATTTCTTCGCAATTACTTTCTTTGTACCTATGTTTCTCTTTGTAACTTCTGTGATTGCTCTTTTTAGAGATGTCCATTCCTCTTCAACTGTACTGCCTACCGAACTATTCCTAATTTCTGTATCTATAGCCTTAGAGAACTTGAAGCGCATCTCGACATTCCTTAACACTCCAATATCCCACTTCCTTACGTATTGACTCTTCCTGACTAATCTCTTATACTTCAGACTGCTCTTCATCACTACTAAATTGTGTTCTGGGTCTATATCTGCTTCTGGGGATGCCTTACAACCCAGAATCTGATTTCTGAATCCCTGTCTGACCATGATGTAATCTAAGTGAAATCTTTTCGTATCACCCATCGTTTTCCAAGTACACCGCTTCCTCTTGTGATTCTTGAACAGAGTTTTTGTTGTTATTTTGAAACCATTACAATAAAGGTAGGCCGGCAGCGACCTATCCAAACCGCTCTTCGGCCATGGGGAATACACACCGTAAACAGAAGGAAAGAAAAAAAAAACATGGCGGGTAAAAATGGAGACAGACATAGTAAAATATATGAAGCTGTACATAGGCGCACAATCTGGATATAAACGTTCTCGGTGTCGGAGAAGACAGAAGTTACACACGTGAATGGATGAGCACGAATGGAGAGACACTGAAGCACCGACGCGAAGACAAACAAGAGTACTGGCGACGATCTCCGGCGCACGAAAATGCACCGTCCACACGAAGAAGCTTTGGGTGTGCCAGAGGGAAGAGGAGAGGGTAGGAGGGAGAGGGGAGGAGGTTGATGCCAGTGGGAGAGAAGAAGGGAGGGGGGAGGTAGAGGGTAGGGGGAGGGTGGAAGCCCAGGAAGGGGGTGGGGGGAGGGGAGGGAAGGAAGAAGGGTCAGGGGAGATAAGGGAAAGAGGGTGCAGTGGAGGAAAAACACAGGGGGAGGAAGGGGAGGCTCAAAGTTGATAGGAGGGGTAGATGGAGGGGATGATAGCATCATCAGGGAGTGGGAGTTGGCGGAAGCAACCTTGGGGAAGGGTATGGAGGGTGGAGAGATGGAGAGTGGGTGGGCTCCGGGAGTACAGGCGCGGGAGTGGATGGGGGTGGCAAGGCATGGGAGAGACAAACAGGTGAGGGGGATCAAGTTTGCGAGAGGTGCAAAGGATCCGTATCCATTCAAGGAAAAGGATGAGGCGTGAAAAGGAATTAGGTCATAGAGGATCCACATGGGGGGAGGGGAGGCGGACGTGATAGGCGATGCAGAGCGCATGGCGTTCCAGGATTTGATGGGATTTGTAGAAGATAGGAGGTGCAGCGATCCAGGAAGGATGGGCATAACAGGGGATAGTGCGGATGAGAGATCTCATAGTGGAGGGGTCGAGGGGTCCAGACCACATGTGCTGCCAGAAAGGAGCTTGAGGAGACAGGAGTGTGCCTTGGCTTGGATGATCTGAAGATGGGGGGTCCAGGAGAGGCGATGGCCAATGGTGGTGCGAAGGTAATTAAGGGAGGGAGTGAGGTTGACGGGATGGCTGTAGATAGATAGAAATTGAGGAGACTGAAGGAAGGGGTGGTTTTGCCTACACTGATCGCCTGAGTCTTGGAAGGATTGACTTTGGGCAGCCACTGGTTACACCAAGTGGTGAACCTGTCAAGATGGGATTGGAGAAGGTGCTGGGAGTGTTGCAGGGGGGGGGGGGGGGTGCGAGGGCAAGGAGAGCAGTTTCATCGGCGTACTGGAGAAGGTGTAAGGGGGACGAAGGCTGCAGCATGTCCACCTTGAAGAGGGGAGAGAACAGAACCTTGGAGCACACCGGCAGAGGGGTAGAACGTGTAGGAATCCGTTTTACGGATGATGACGTAGGAAGGACGGTGGGAAAGACATAGTAAGGACGGTGGGAAAGAAAGGAGGTGATCAGACCGATGTAGTTAATAGGACGGGTGAAGGTTTCGGCTTGAAGAGGAGACTGGAATGCCATACATGGTCGTAGGCACGTTCAAGGTCGAGGAAGATGTTGGAGCGACAGGAGTTGAGTTATTTGGAGAGGAGGTGAGTGAGGTGAAGGAGAAGGTCATCGGCAAAGAAGGATGGCCAAAAGCCACATTGGGTATCCTAAAGGAGGCGATGCTCGTGGACATGATGGTAGATGCATCGGGTGAGGATGGATTCCGGAACCTTGCTGAAGACTGGGTAAGGCTGATGGAATGGTAGGAGGAGACAGTGGATGGCGGTTTGTCGGGTTTGAGGAGCATCAGGATCTGAGAGATTTTCCACAGGTCGGTGTAGAAGCCAGTGGACAAGACCACATTATAGAGTCTGGCCAGGGTGGAGAGGAAGGAGGTAGGAGATTCACAGAGCTGACAATAGGTAACACAGTCATGACCGGGAGCAGTGTTGCATTTGGTTTGGAGTGTAGATATCATGTCACGAGTAGTGATTGGGGCATTCAGCTCGGTGTGTGTAATGTTGTCCAAGTACTGGAAACAAGGAGCGAGTGGAGGGGCAGAGGTGTCAACTCGATTGCAGACATCAGGGAAGAGGGAGTAATCGAACTAGGGATCGTCAGGGAGGGTAAAAATATCAGAGAGGTAAGACGCAAAATGTTTGGCCTTACTAAGAAAATCAGGAAAGGGGTGGTCATCATGAAGGAGGGGGTAGAAGGGGGGGTTAGATCCGGTAAGACGGTGGAAGACTGACCAGTACTTAGACAAGATAATAGGCAGGGTAGCATTAATACGGGTGCATGATTTCTTGGCCACAAGCAGGTGTCAGATGTGTTGTTGGAGTTGCTGGTGGCGTTGTAATGTGTCCCGGTCATGTGTGTGTATAGACGGTATAGACGGCGGGATTCACGGAGGAGGAGGACGACCTGTGGGGTAAAGTGGGGCAGTGCTGGTGGATGGCAATGGTAGGGATGTGGGCCTCCACAGCCTCAGACAAGGTCTGCTGGAGAAAGGAGGCGGCATGGATAATGTCATCAGGGTGGTGGTAGGTGAGTTGGTGGCTATCGATCTGGGTAGTGAGAGTATCCTGGTAGGCATTCCAGTTGGCACAGGAATAGGTATGGACATATTTCGGGGGAGGGTCGGCATGAGGGTCGGGACAGGGGCGACGACTGTCTGATACAGTGAGGAGGACAGGGAGATGGTCACTGGCAATAGGGTCGGGGATGTCCACCGCTATGTGGCCAAGGAGGTTAGAGGAGGCTAGGATGACATCGGGAGGGGTATTGGATTCTGTCCAGGTGTGTTGGGGAAGGGGAATGAAGTCACCTTGGGGGGTGGAGAGGAACCGATGCCACCACTGTAGCAGGGTGACCGAACGACTATGGATGTTAATGTCAGTGGCGATCATTGAGGAGAACATACGATAGATGTGGCAACGAAGTCGAGAGAAATAGGGGCAGAGGGGCGGATACAGATGGTGGTGCAGGTAATGGTAAGGCCGGTGAAGAAGAGACTGTGGATCAGATATCTGTGGATTCGGGAAGGAGGGATTGGAGCTGAACAGTGATCTGGCAGTGGTGGCCAATGGCCACTACACCAAGCGCTATTTGGACGGGATTGTCAGAGTGGTGAAGGAGGTAGGGTGATGTGTGGATGGTGTGGTGGGGCTGGAGAGAGGTTTCATTCAGGAGGAAGACATCCGCGTGGTGGGTCTTGAGGGTATGCAGGAGGAGGTTCTTGTTAACAGGAAGGGAGTGGATGCTGTTGAACTGGATATGGTGCTGTCGCGCCATGACAGGAGCTTAGACAAATGTGTCGAGACCCGAGAAGAAGTGGGCCTGGTTATGGGAGTAGGTGGCTAGGTATTGAGGTGGAAAACAGAGTGGACAGTGAGCGATATCTGCTTGAGGGTGTAGGGATGGTGACAGGGATGGAAGGACTATGGTAACGAACCTTATGATGTCCTCAGCAATGGGGAGGGGGGTGGGATGAAGGAAGTTGCCAGGTGGGGTAAGGGCATCCAGAGGGCAGACAGGGATGGTGAGTTCAAGAGTAGAAGGGGGTATCAACCCTTGCACTTCTGGGTGTAGGTGGGGTGAGGAAGGTTGCAGGTGTTGCAGGAAGGGTGGACTGGAGGTTGGGACACTGCCGGAGGAAGTACACCTGTTTACACTGCTGGCAGACTGATGTCTTGCAGCACTCAGATGTGAAATGTGTGTTGTAGTGCAAACACCTCTGGCAACAGATGGATTGGGAACAGGAGGGGTCATCTTTGTAGTGGCGATGAAACAGGAGGGCATCCTTTAGGAGGGAGTGTGCTCAGAGAACACCCACATAAGGTAGGGCCAGCAGAATTGTAGATTAGGTGGACGGCATGCATGTTCAGGTAGGGGTGCACCTTAAGCTCCACCAACACCTCCTCCTTCATGATCACTGGACTAAGCCGAGTGATCACAGCGGTGAGGGTTGGCAGGCGATGCGGAGGTTGGGGTTGGTAGGAGGAGGAAGGTGAAGGAGCAGTGGCGAGGGAGGCATTAGAACCAAAGCGGGTGATTGGGGTTCTTGAGAGGATGTCAGAATGGAGGGTGGGGCTAGGGAAGGTGATGAGGATGGAGTCCCTCCGGGGGGGTGAGGAGCAAGATAGGGGCTCTGGGAATGTGTTGGCAGAGGAGCAGGGTGATGTTCCGGAGGTACTTATATGAGGAGGAGGAAGAGGAGGGGCCAGAAGGTGCACACGGGGAGACATTCACGGCATCCAGAGGGGGAGGAGGAAGGGGCTGGGACTTTTTGGGAGCTGAGGAGCTGGGGGTGCCCTGGGGTGCTTGACAGCAACAAAAGGGTGAGAAGAGGGGTGGGGGATGGGAGCAACTGGAAGATTGCTGGAGGTGGCAGGTCCTGGCGTTGGTGCTGGTGCTGGTGCTGATGGTGGTGATGGTAATGGTGATGGTGACAGTGATGGCGATGATGGTGGTGATGGTGCTGATGTGGCATGTGCTGCAGGAGTGGTCGAAACTGCATGGAGTAGTGGAGGGAGGGGATCAGAGGAGGAGGCTCGGGGTGGGGGGGGGGGAAGGATCAGGGGACGGGGCGACGAAGGGCACAGGAATGGGAAGGGTTAGAAGCAGGGGGATGGAATGGAAGGGGGCGACTGGCCGCACCGCATATTCGTAGTGGTGGTGGTGGATGCGGAAGTGTATATGACGGTCGTGGTGGTTGTGGTGGTGGTGGGGGTAGTCATAGTAAAGAGGGTGATGGGGAGAAGGGAAAAAACAGGACAGGAGACACTGGACAAACAAGGGATGAAGACAGTGACGGGTCACTCACGAAGACAGAGACGATGATGAAGATCATGACGATGGCGATGACGAAGGCGATGACGAAGACGATGACGAAGACGATAACGAAGATGATGACGATGATGATGACGAAGACGAAGGCGCCTGCTGGTGCCGAAGCCCCACTCCACTGCCGCGTCCGCAGGGGGCAACAGGGGGAAGAGCCGCTAAGGGGGGGGGGGGGGGGGGGAATGGGCTGACCGCGTCTGCCACTGTCGCAGGGCTTCTGAGCTGCTGGGCTGCAGGAACCAGCGAGGGCTGCTGGAACTGGAGAGGGCCGCTGGCATGGCTGGGACTGGCTGGGCTGCTGCCATACCGGAGCTCAGAACCAGCTGGCACTGGCGTCGCTGCTGGGCTGCAGTATGTGATAACGGCTACTGCACCTGTGACAAGTCGTAGCACTTTAACGATTGTAGTCAACAATCCGTGAAGGGAGCAACTCTTTCGACTTCTGCCAAAGATCTGTTGAACAGAAAATTCGCTATTGCTATTTGAAATTTATTACAGAACTCAGTTACCCTTTCTCCTCTCTCATTCATTGTCCCAAGCCCATATTCTCCTGTAAGCGTTCCTTCTACTCCTTCCTTACAACTGCATTCGAGTCCCTCATGACTATTGGATGGTTAAATTACACAACTAGAATTATGAGAAATATGATGGAACCCTTAAGCACTCTCTTGCTTCTAAGCGGCACCAACAGACAACGGCTGACAGAGTTGTGTTGGTTCCTAGTGGTATCCATAGGTGGCAGCACCCACCAGAGAACTGCAGAGCGAAGTTTTTCCTACGATATCAAGTGGCCGGCATCATCTGGATCATTGTGTTTCCGCATCTCTCCTAGTATGGACCGAAACAAAAAAACATGCCTGGTAAACACGGCTCTAAAATGCATGCCTCATGAATTATGACCAGTTGCTCCTTAAATTAATGTGCTTCAAGCTAGCAAAAATAAACAAGTGCTCATAGCTTTTAAGATATGCAATTTGAAGTTCATGTTTACTGGCCATTTTTGACTTGCTTTTGTCCACAGTATCACCACTCAACATTAAATTTTCTGTTAGTACCCCATATAAATAGGGAAGGTGCCGTTACGGCTACTGATGGGGTGCAGGTGCGCTGGATTGGCAATCATTTGCGTATGGTATGTGTGCCGTCACAATAGGTGACGCTGTCGCGACCCTTTGAAATTTGAGACACCGGTGCTGCATGGATGCTTACTGTGGTGGCCGAATTCCTACGACACGGCGAGGCTTCGCGCCGTTTCCTTGATGGCTATCTGGGTGGTCGTTTTCGGATCAGAGCCCAGAGACACATTTTGCTGTTCGAGTGTGTTGTAAGATGGGGTTGTTCTCTGCTGACCGGATGTCTACAAATGTTGTTAAGTTAGTGTGGGACGACATATGTACTGTGTGTAGTTCAGAGCGATCAGCATACGTTAAAGTACCAGTAATCACTTGATGACATGGGTTCGCATCTCTGAATGACATATACAGGGCGAGTCACTAACTATTGTGACCAAGAATAACTCCAAACGTTTCAGCTACTAGCAATTTTTATCAGACACTAAAACCATTATGCAAAGAGACCAATTCTACTCCAAATCTTATTAGGAAATACACACTAAATGAGGATGGTTTAAATGACGTCAACTGAAAGTGGCCATTCAAACAGTCATCTGACAACTAGAATTTGTCCTTTGTATAATGGTTTTAGTGTGTGATAAAAATTACTGAATTTAGTGAGCAAGTTGATGAGCTATTGGGTGAAATGGATAATTATCTACAGTTCACTCAGTTTTAACTGATTTTAATTGGAAAACAGTACTGGTATTTCATGTGTGTGTTTTTTGTTTCGAATATAAGTGGTTTTTACACTCTCTCTTGGGGATCTTGTGTTCTTGTAAATTTTTTCTGTTCGCCTGCTACAAAGCTGACTTGTTACTTCATGTTGTACTAGTTCTTGTTCTGGAAAATGAAACTATCTTAAAATATGCTTGAAACTGTACTGTATGTATGGGCAAATAAATGTTGAGAGCTCGGCAAAATAAAGTGCAACCCTGTTCTACCATTCCCTCTAGCGGTACAGTGTCGTACACTCAGTGTCATTTTTGCAATGGCTGCACGCCGCTTTCATGCTCGGCAGAGTACTCGTTGTTTATGAGCTGTGTTGTTTAAACAATAACATGTTCTAAAACATCAGTAGTGCCATTTGGTGGTTGTTCGTGCAAAGCTAACAGGCGATTAGGAATACGGTTTGATATCGAGAAGGCGTTCCTGGCGCAGCAGCGCTTGTAAACAGGCAGGGTCGCGTGGAACGGCGTGGTCCGAGCAAGTGTCGCGTCCAGGCAGCTGCAGTCGGACTCGACTAGACTCTACTCGACTCGGCGTGGGCGGCGTCGGTGGCGGCTGGCGGCTGGCTGCAGGTAGCGCGCCGCTCGATCAATAGGCCTTGTGAGACCGGGCCGCGCCGCGCCGCGCCGCGCTGTGCTGCGTGGCTGCCGCCCCTGCCCCTGCGTGTTAACTGCGAGAGCGCGCCGTCCATTAGCATCCGTCCTGGCAACAGGTCCGGCCGACGCCGTGGCCGCTGCGAAGCACCCTCAGCCGCCCGTGTTTGGTACGACGGCAGCTCTACTCTCACGTAAATCGACTCCCCGCTTTCAGTTTCTGTTAATTTAAACCTAACTTGCCGATTCGACACTTCCGTTAAATCTCCCTGGATGAGAAGTGGTTGTCGACATAAAAAACAATTCCCAGACGTTTCGTCACCAACTTCCGGAGGCGTCTTGAGACATTAAGCAGCACAGCCGTGTCGAAGAATCGACCTTGCTAGATGGGGATCGCTCCGCAGTGTTTCGGCTGTTTTTCAGACACACAACCGAAGCAACTGGTATTAGAACTCTGAGTGATGTAGAGGGGGGGGGGGGGAGCTGAATTGGGGAGCGGGGTTTTGGGCGGAGTGGCGACCACGAGAATGGTGTGGCTGTCAGCAACTGCGGGCACCAAGAGAGGGCGCACTGAGGCGAGCAGTACGGTGCCACTGGCCACTGACACACGCTGCGAGGAGAGAGGCGGACCCCCAGCCTGTGACAAGGTAGACAGCACGGGGATGGGAGTTGCCGGCCACGGTGGCCGAGCGGTTCTAGGCGCTTCAGTCAGGAACCGCGCGACTGCTACGGTCGCAGGTTCGAATCCTGCCTCGAGCATGGATGTGTGTGATGTCCTTAGGTTAGTTAGGTTTAAGTAGTTCTAAGTTCTAGGCGACTGATGACCTAACATGTTAAGTCCCATAGTGCTCAGAGCCATTTGAACCATTTGATGGGAGTTGTGTCCGATAGTAGTTGCTGCCGGACTACCCTGCATCACCGTGCATGGACTGGCAAGGCACCAGCGAGAACAAAAGACCGTGAGGCTGATGTCTGACTACGTGCTAAGACAGATGATGCGTCTTCCCTCGCACTATTCGCGAGTGGAACAGGTGTGGGGGGATCTGATAGTGGTAACGGAAGTACCCTTCGTCACACACCACTAGATCGCTTGCAGAGTAAGATGTAGATGTAGATGAATCTGGTGAATCGAGCCTGCCGGAGTGGCCGATCTGTTCTAGGAGTTACAGTTTAGTTAGGTTTAGGTAGTTCTAAGTGCTAGGGGACTGATGACCTCAGCAGTTAAGTCCCATAGTGCTCAGAGCCATTTTTGAACCTGGTGAATCGACAGATTTAATAACCAGTGAAGCGACAGTTGTGCCTTGTGAATGCCCTCGCGAACTTAATTAAAGTATATTCCACTTCTATTCAATAGGGGTAGAATCTGGCCGTAAAGGACGTAGCACTTCTGCTATACTCTAATTGTCGATTGGTGAAATGGTAAACTGTGATCAATTTGTTCGCATAAAGTCAGAGAGAAGTAGTAACGTCTGAAGTTTTGAGAAATTGACCGGTCAAAAGGGTGACTAGTGCATAAGAACTGCTTTTCATTAAGTTAAATGCTGAGTGTATATTATACACACAATTGCGAAAGAAGCTTATATAAGCAGGCATATTCAAATATAGAGATATGTAAACATGACGAATAGGGCACTGCGGTCGGCAACGCCCTTTATAACACAACAAGTGGCTGTTGTTTGTTCGGTTACTGCTGCTACAATGGCAGGTTACTAAGACTTAGGTAAGATTGAACGGGGCGTTATAGTCGGTGCATGAGCGATGGGACATAGCATCTCTGGGGTAGCGATGGAATCGGGATGTCTCAGTACGGCCATTTTACGAGTGTACCGTATTAGGAATTCGGTGAAACATCAAATCTCCGACACCTCTACGGCCGGAAAAAGATCCTGCAAGAACGGGAACAACGACCACTGGGTAGAGTCATTCAACGTGACAGAATTACAACCCTTCCGCAAATTTCTGCACATTTCAATCCTGGGCCATCAACAAGTGTCAGCGTGCAAACCAGTCAACTAAACAGCGTTGATACGGGCTTTCGGAGCCGAAGGCCAACTCGTGAACCCTTGATGACTGCACTACACAAAGCTTTACGCCTCGCGTTGGCCCGTCAACACCGACATGGGACTGTTGATGACTGGAAACATGTTGCCGGGTCGGACGAGTCTCGTTTCAAACCACATCGAGCGGATGTATGTGTACAGGTATGGAGAAAACCTCATTAATCTATGGAACTTGCGTGTCAGCAGAGAGCTGTTCAAGCTGATGGAGGTTCTGTAATGATGTCGAGCGTTTGCAGTTGGAGTGATATGAGACCCCTGATACGTCTAGATACTACTCTGACAGGTGACTCATACGTAAGCATCCTGTCTGATGATTTGCATCCATTCACGTCCATTGTGCATTCCGATGGACTTGGGCAATTCCAGCAGGACAATGCCACACCCCAGACGTCCAGAATTGCTACAGGTTGGCTGCAGAAATACTCCTATGGGCTGAAACAGTTCCGCTGGCCACCAAACATCCCAGACATGAATATTATTGAGCATGTCTGGGATGAAACGTCCTGGCAGATTAAAACTGTGTGCCCGACCGAGACTCGAACTCGGGACCTTTGCCTTTCGCGGGCAAGTGCTCTACCATCTGAGCTACCGAAGCACGACTCACGCCCAGTACTCACAGCTTTACTTCTGCCAGTATCTCGTCTCCTACCTTCCAAACTTTACAGAAGCTCTCCTGCGAACCATGCAGAACCAGCACTCCTGAAAGAAAGGATACTGCGGAGACATGGCTTAGCCACAGCCTGGGGGATGTTTCCAGAATGAGATTTTCACTCTGCAGCGGAGCTTCTGTAAAGTTTGGAAGGTAGGAGACGAGATACTGGCAGAAGTAAAGCTGTGAGACCGGGCGTGAGTCGTGCTTCGGTAGCCTAGATGGTAGAGCACTTGCCCGCGAAAGGCAAAGGTCCCGAGTTCGAGTCTCGGTCGGGTACACAGTTTTAATCTGCAAGGTAGTTTCATATCAGCGCACACTCCGCTGCAGAGTGAAATTCTTATTCTGGAAATGTCTGGGATGATTGGTAACGTGCTGTTCAGAAGAGATTTCCACCCCCGCCCCCTACTATTGTGGATTTACCGACACCGCTGCTGGATTCATAGTGTCAGTTCCTTTCAGCACTACTTCAGACATTAGTGGAGTCTATGCCACGTCCTTTTGCGGACTTCTCCTTGTTCGCGGGGCACTACACGATATTAGGCAGGTGTACCAACTTCTTTGGCTCTTAAATGTATATGATTTTTTAATTGGTACAGATTGGCGCAAATCAAAGTGGCTTGGTGAACAGAGGTCCAGAGTACAAAGAATCACAGAAAAGAAAAGGAGATGCAGTACCAACCTGACTATAGCAGGTGTTGAAAGTGACCACCATTCATCTCTTGACACTTTTGGGCTCTGGTCAGTTAGTTTCTGAAGGTGGATTGAAGTTGAGAAACTGGAATTGCTGCAATCTGATCCGAAATGTTCTGTTGCAGTTCTTGAAGACTATGCGGGTTGTTGCGATACATCTTAGACAATGTAATCGCACACTGGCAGATCAGGCGACCTGGTTGGCCATCTAAGGTCCTCGACCAGACTTGCCTCTGCTTACAACTCTGTCAGGCGTGAAGATTGTGTAAATGTGTTCCAAGCTTCGGCCAACTGTGTGGGCAGTTGCTCCATCCTGTTGGAAGTAACTGTAGGTCTTTACCTCCTCCGTTAATGTTGCCACAGATTCACATTCAGTCGCATCCACTCGTCTGGGTCACTTATTTGCCCCGCCATGTACATATTATTCTAATTACAAGAAAATCTCTGTAAATTTACTTCCTTATTTCGAACTAGTGTGTTTAGAGCGTAACTGCTAAAAACTCAGAATGCAGGTAGTAATACTACTAGTAGTGCAGGTAACAGCAAATGGAGTTCTTATTGTTTTCAAGTTGTAATTTTTATTAACGTGTCCTACATGAAACTGGAAAGGTAATTCTCTAGTGTAGACAATATTATCGAGAATTAATATTTTTACAGATAATTAATTAACGCGGTAGAACAGCAATGTTGGAGTCTCGTTTGACCTATTGATGCCAAATTTATGTTTTCGAAAGTTCTCTTGACATTTAATTATTCTCCAGTACCTTCCACTGCCCTAAATCCGTGTCCTATCATTGCTCAACAGCCATGAAATTCTATAAACTTAACGGCTACTGCTCAACTTACTGGGTACGCGAATCAGAATTGAGTCTATCGTATATCCAGTGGAAATTCCCTCTTACTTCATAAAATGTATTCGGCAGTAGGAGACGAAAGGTCATGGAATCGTTTTGCACATCAGCCACGAACTTAGAGTTCAGAAGGTTTAACCTAAATAAACACCTGTTGTGTAGTCCCACATTGTAAGTGTTAGTGATCGTTCAGCTATTGAATTATGGGCTACATTTCGCTGTTACACCAGACAGAGAGAAATAAGTTCCTGCTCTGCCTCGGTTCATAACGTAGCTACTTCTTTACATAGGTAAATCTCGCTAAAACAGAATACAGAAGAAGCTTAGGAGAACGTTTTTTTTCTTTGGGTAATAACAGGACTTTACCTCGTTAATTACCTATACTATTGTTCCACTTGTGATATATGTTATTGTCTCTATCATTTCCCGTTTGCATAAGAATCCCGAGGTACAATATGTTTGGGCGTTTTAAAACTCTGACTCCATTCTACTCCCTGAAATAAGAAAATATAAAAAGAATTGTATTCCTTTACAGAACCCCACTCTACTCGATATTCTACAACGGAATTGTTAAGAAAGAAAAATAGCCGCTTTTGTAATATTGTATGCTTAATGGAGGTAGAGACCGATGAAAAAATACTTTTCCATAATTTGCATCCACGAAAATATTTTAAAAGTTACAATACGTTGGATGGAACCATATGTCGACCGAAATATAGACAGTTGTACGCCATCAATGAATTATTTCAAGAAAAGATTCGACCTGTATAAGACTTTCTGTCCAATGAAAACTTTTTTAAAAGATGCACCAGTGTCAATACGTGAAATGATAAAGAGAGCTTCGGCAAACGTGCATTTTGAAGGGAAACATCCTCATTTTGTGGCAAAAACTGTTGAAATAGCTAACTATACAGCTTCAGGTGTATTCAGCGAAGGTTATTCATCTTTTCAGACGACCACGACTTGTTAGGAATCGACACAGGGACGAAAAGTCAAAATTTGGCGGAGTGATCTGACAAGAAATGCTTTGGGACGAGCAATATCTCGGTTTGTTAAAAGAGCATTGATTGAAAAAATACAGTACCAAACTGAGAACCAGAACATGACAGAAGGAAGATGCCATATATTTTAAAACAACGTTTCTAAGTTACTCCAAACATTAAGCACATTGTTTCTTGAAACATCATACTTAGTGCGCGAAGCGCTCTAGCACCTCGACGTATTACCCAATTCAATTGATTTTGAAATGAAAGATAATTACATTTACTGCGCTTTAGCTAGAGGATTTTTTATTCGAATTTTAAATATTTTTTGAAACATTTGATCTTAGAGAAACATACCAAGATATTGAAACGTATTTACAATAATTGCCGTTTATTCGTCGAGCTATTTTTCTAAATCCCATGATTATGTCCCCCAAAATTCTTTCTAATTTAATAGTTTTCTACTTTTATGGGTATCAGAAACAGCCACGAGTCTGTAAAACTATTCGCACAAACCTGGACATGCAGCGAGGTTCAGACCTTGACTAGGGCTGCAGCCGGCACTTTTAATTTGTTTTGAGGTAAAAATAATTTTCACTCACGAATATATGTATAATAAAGTAGTAAAAGCCTCACTTACATAAAAACAATCCTTGTATGAAAATAAATTCTAAACTGTACCCTTTTTTAGTGCCTGCCGACGAGAATCTGCCATTAAGTAATAAACCAATTAATGAAATGAAATAATGTGGCTCGACTATATAATTTTAATCAATCTTATTCTCTGCTATATAAATGAAACATTTAAGTAAATGATCTTTAGAGATCACAGTATAAAAGAAGTGAGTATTAGTGTATTACTGTGTAATGTGTGATTCATTCGGCTCCTGTCTGTTTCGTCTTGTGGTTGAATCGGAAAACGATATATATTTTGTTACGAGCAATTTCAGAATCTGACACTTTTTAAACATTAAACTTTTCATTACCGTATCGCGAAAGCCAATTTATTTCCGGCTGCGTGTCATCGGACAGAACTGACAACTTCTTATCATATATTCAGCTTAACGATGTATGCCATATTATTTCCTGGGGAAGAATGAGTAGCTCATGGTATAAAACTAATTTTATTTACATGTTTTCGAAAGTGTCAGTATGCACCATGACTACCACTGCAGGATTTCCATTTCTGTCGGATTTATGGATTACAATTTCATGCATATGGTAGCTCATTCTCGGTATTTTTAGTACAGTAATAGGAAATTTCTAGAGCTGGAAAATGGTGTGGGTACGTGATGCTGATGGCTGTCTCCAGCGTGACTGAATATTTTCAGGTAGAGATTACAACACAGCGACACATCGTGCCCAGAAGACGTGCACGCGCTCTTATCGTCATTTTTCGATTTTAGAGAAGTCCGAATCATTGAAATGGGCATAGGAGTGTCATAGCGACTGATCTAGTAGACAGTTGGCTGTCTACAATCACTGCAGAAGTAATGGTGAGGGAACACACTCAGAATGTGAGGCAGAAAACAGCAGATATGGGTCGTTCCAGAGGGGTAGACCAGCAAAAGATTACAGGACTGTGCGAGTGGCTCTGACGAACAGACGGATGAAGACAACTCAAACCCAGGCTTAAACTCTGGGCAGTCTCACCACGACCCGTCAGGATTAGATTAGGGTGAGGCAGCCTATTTTACAAAACATACAGGAATTAGGATTTTAACCAAAAGTACGAATAGTGACAAATTATGAAAGTATTTGTACACAGAAACACATTTGTTCTTAATCACAGTCCTCGCATGTTAAGTAAACTCAAAATTTATAGACGACCACAACAAATATTTGGTTTAAACCTACACTATATTGCACTTTCAGAACTGAATTCGTCTGAACCGACCGCCGTGTCATTTTCAGCCGACAGGCGGCACTGGTTGCGGACACGGAGGGGCATGTGGTCAGCACACCCCTCTTGCGGCCGTTGACATCTTTCGTGACCGGAGCCGCTACTTCTCAGTCGAATAGCTTACTCAATTAGCCTCACAAGGGCTGAGTGTATCTCGCTCACCAACAGCGCTCCGCGTATCTCGACGGTCACCCTTCTAAGCGCTTAACTTCTATGATCTAACGGGACCGCTGTTACCACTGTGGCAAAGCTGTTGGCGACATATTGGACCTTCAGTGTCTTAAAATGGGGCTTGATATATATAACATTAGCCCCACTGCAGCGCAATCTTGGAGAGACCGCTAAGAAAAAATGAAAAAAACCTCGCGGTTTAATTAAACAATCTAACCATATTCATCACTATGTATTGATTCTCCAATCCCTATACTTCATACATGCAGTCATTTCCCTCTATTCGTCTTTTTGGCATAATTTACCAAACAGGTGACTATGCCTTTCTTCGGCACTAGGTTGGCAGGGAAGTCGTTCTTCGTGTTGTTGGTTTCCAGCTTCTTCTTATGTGGGGACGAAGTCAAAACTGTACATTGTTCCGTTTACCTCTTTCTCACTCCATTGCTCTTAGGCAACAGAGATACTTCATTTGCGTTTACGTAGGCTGTCGATCTTGGAGAGCTTTCATGTAGATAAGAAGTGGCATCACGTTCTGTAGACTTTCCTGCATCAACCTCTAGCGCCGCTGCTGCTGCAACTTCTGCTATAATCCCTTCAGAATCTTCTGTTGAAACCACGTCTGAAGTTCCTGCTGAAACTACTGATGAATCTGCTGCTGCTGGTGTCATCAAAAATATTTCAGTTAACGAGGCAAACTCCAGTACTTTTGTAGCCGTTTACAGTATTCGCTATCGTCGCAGGGCGCTCATTTCAATTGCCGACCTTCTATTAATGTGAAATTGAGTAATAGTCTGCACAAGGTATTCTCTCATTCAAGTGTCATACGTTTTATTGTAGAACACGCAAGGAGGCTTCAAAAAATGTCACATCCAAAGGTTAGCAGCTCGTGGGTAGTGTGCGCAGCAAGTGACAGCTTAATGATCCAGTTATTTCTTGCCAAATTATGTGGCACTGTTCCTAGTGTGCGAACTGTGCCCATCGAGAAGAAGCAAAATTTTCTCGTGTTTCATCGGTTTCGCACTTTCTGTAAGGTGTACTAGCGACTGCACAAAAATCTCAATTGTGATGCAGCCTCGTCCTGAGTAAACCAACTTGGTTTTTGCTGAGAGTTCAGCTGTAAAGCGGAGCATCTTAAATGTAGGTATGGGTGGCACAACCATCCCGGCAGCACTCGCCCAACAAATGCCGTAGTGTTGATTCCTCTTCCACCACGTGTTATCACTGATATTTGCCGAGGTTGCTGAACGCTGCACAGAGCAGTTTCATCTACGTTGAGGATTCGGGTAGCATACAATTTATTTACATCAACATTATTTTTTAACACATTAAAAATTTATCAACTTCCTCCTTGCAAAATGCACGATCTATGGTCGCTTTAGACTGGGATAGTTATATTTCATTGTGACGAGAGATAAACTTGTAGTACCAACTTTCGCTAGCCATTTTCAGCTGTTGGTTTAATGTACTGGGAAAACTGTTCGCTTTCAGTCTTTCAAAAATAGTCGTTGATGGTCATGTCTCGGTAGTCCAAAATATCTCTCTTCCAAAGTTAATAGGTTACTTAACAACTTTTTTTGTACTTTTTCAGAAAAGTCAAACCTCCTCCCAGAAGACTATTTTCTACCACATTAATATTAGCACCAACAATATGTTTTTTCAGAGTGGATTTCGGAACACCATGCAGGCAGCACAGTTCAATTCTGTATCACCATTTCTGTAGGCAGGTTAGTTTTTTTGCATCATCTGTTACTCTCAGGTACCGTATTTACCACGTTTCCATTTTATCTATTAAAACAAGGAAGACTATGAGTAGTACAGCGTTCACTGATTACGAACTCGAAGCTATAATTTCAATCCCCACAGTAATTACTGATTTCAAGTCGTCCGAATCTGTTTTCCTAACCTGGACCACTCCAAGTATGCAGTCCAGTATTGGAAAACTCTGCAGGTCCAATATAGAACAACAGGCCATTTACATATCAACTAAGTATACACGGATTACAAACGGTAGAGTCACAGGGTAAGTAAGATAGTGTACAGTACAACTTATAAAACCTGAAGGGCATTCCAACTGTTGGTTTAGATGTAAGGACGAAAAACTATACAGAATGGCCAGAAACAGCCTGAAAAGCTGGTAAAGGTGTTGCAGAGGACTTTGTGCTGAGAAATAACTGCAAAGAAAAAAATTCGATACACTGCGCCCTTTCCGAGTTAATTAGGATTCAAGTTAGCCAATCAGACCGTAGTGCACCTGAAGTGAAGCAGTCCGCCAAATACAATTAGTGTCAGTTGCTGTTGCAGCAAACGTGGCTGCGCACGAGAGTGCTCAGACTTTGGCTCCAGATCGATTGTCCAATTTTTGTACTGCACTCTTCTTCGATTTTAAGAAACCGATCGAAAATCACGTTTGGCAACACCGTCTCTGGAGGGACGCTTGAATTTGGGTGTGCAACGACCTGGCTGGGTAACTTCAGTGATAATGAACACGGCAACAGCGCAAAGTTTCAAATTTCTTTCTTAACACTTATTTCTCAGCCGATCCTACCCTGCAACACCGTTACAAGCTTTACAGACTGTTTCTGACCATCCTGTATATTACAGCCACGTGACAGAAAAAATACGCGTAACAGCAAGGCACACGTTCGTAACGTCGTGCAACTTTCACTTCGGGACGAAGAGAATGCACGCTTCGGTTTAGCGCCGATTGATTATTCCACCATTGTTCCTACCCAATCTTTACTCTTCAGTCCAATTTAAGAAGCGGTCCAATATAACAGACGTTACCCTACAAGAGGCTGGGTCGAGATCTAGAATTTCTGTAGCATCAAATGCCGCTGAGACATGTCTGATGTAGAACTAGAGCCGACTGGGACATCTTTCGAATTCTGTGGTGTACAACGTGGCTCTCACTTTTGTTTGTGTCGGTCACTACGAGGTCACTGCGTTCGCGGACGACATGGTGTAAGGACGTAGGAAAAAGAGACTATCACGATTCTTATTCACTAGCTCTTGGAATGACGTTTTTGGAAAGTAGTGTATGTGACAACCGGACTGATTAGGTAATTGGTAAATACTCGCCACTATGTGGCAAGAATGTTGTCACAGCCTTTATGTCCAGGGCCCGAATGCCCGAAATGCGTATTACAGTACGCTAACATATACACTCCTGGAAATTGAAATAAGAACACCGTGAATTCATTGTCCCAGGAAGGGGAAACTTTATTGACACATTCCTGGGGTCAGATACATCACATGATCACACTGACAGAACCACAGGCACATAGACACAGGCAACAGAGCATGCACAATGTCGGCACTAGTACAGTGTATATCCACCTTTCGCAGCAATGCAGGCTGCTATTCTCCCATGGAGACGATCGTAGAGATGCTGGATGTAGTCCTGTGGAACGGCTTGCCATGCCATTTCCACCTGGCGCCTTAGTTGGACCAGCGTTCGTGCTGGACGTGCAGACCGCTTGAGACGACGCTTCATTCAGTCCCAAACATGCTCAATGGGGGAAAGATCCGGAGATCTTGCTGGACAGGGTAGTTGACTTACACCTTCTAGAGCACGTAGGGTGGCACGGGATACATGCGGACGTGCATTGTCCTGTAGGAACAGCAAGTTCCCTTGCCGGTCTAGGAATGGTAGAACGATGGGTTCGATGACGGTTTGGATGTACCGTGCACTATTCAGTGTCCCCTCGACGATCACCAGTGGTGTACGGCCAGTGTAGGAGATCGCTCCCCACACCATGATGCCGGGTGTTGGCCCTGTGTGCCTCGGTCGTATGCAGTCCTGATTGTGGCGCTCACCTGCACGGCGCCAAACACGCATACGACCATCATTGGCACCAAGGCAGAAGCGACTCTCATCGCTGAAGACGACACGTCTCCATTCGTCCCTCCATTCACGCCTGTCGCGACACCACTGGAGGCGGGCTGCACGATGTTGGGGCGTGAGCGGAAGACGGCCTAACGGTGTGCGGGACCGTAGCCCAGCTTCATGGAGACGGTTGCGAATGGTCCTCGCCGATACCCCAGGAGCAACAGTGTCCCTAATTTGCTGGGAAGTGGCGGTGCGGACCCCTACGGCACTGCGTAGGATCCTACGGTCTTGGCGTGCATCCGTGCGTCGCTGCGGTCCGGTCCCAGGTCGACGGGCACGTGCACCTTCCGCCGACCACTGGTGACAACATCGATGTACTGTGGAGACCTCGCGCCCCACGTGTTGAGCAATTCGGCGGTACGTCCACCCGGCCTCCCGCATGCCCACTATACGCCCTCGCTCAAAGTCCGTCAACTGCACATACGGTTCACGTCCACGCTGTCGCGGCATGCTACCAGTGTTAAAGACTGCGATGGAGCTCCGTATGCCACGGCAAACTGGCTGACACTGACGGCGGCGGTGCACAAATGCTGCGCAGCTAGCGCCATTCGACGGCCAACACCGCTGTTCCTGGTGTGTCCGCTGTGCCGTGCGTGTGATCATTGCTTGTACAGCCCTCTCGCAGTGTCCGGAGCAAGTATGGTGGGTCTGACACACCGGTGTCAATGTGTTCTTTTCTCCATTTCCAGGAGTGTATATCAAAACTATCCGGACACCGCGAAAACATACTTATTTCATATTAGGTGCATTGTGCTGCCATCTACTGCAATTTACTCCATGTCAGCGACATCAGTAGTCATTAGACATGAGGGAGCAGAATGGGGCGTTCCGCAGAATTCACGGACTTCGAGCGCGGTCAGGTGATTGGGTGTCACTTGTGTTATACGTCTGTACGCGAAATTTCCACACTCCTACACATCCCTAGGTCCAGTGTTTCCGATGTGATAGTGAAGTGGAAACGTGAAGGGACACGCACAGTGCAAAAGCGTGCAGGCCGACCCCGTCTGTTGGCTGACAGAGACCGCCGACAGATGAAGGGGGTCGTAATGTGTAATAGGCAGACATCTATCCAGACCATCACACAGTAATTTCAAACTGCGTCAGGATCCACTGCAAGTACTACGACAGTTAGGCAGGAGGTGTAAAACCTGGGATTTCATGGTCGAGCGGCCACACATCACTCCCATAAATGCCAAACGACGCCTCACTTTGTGTAAGGAACGTAAACATTGCGTGACTGAACAGTGGAAAAAAAGTTATGTGGAGTGACGAATCACGGTACACAATGTGGCGATCCGATGGCAGGGTGTGGGTACGGCGAATGCCCGGTGAACGTCATCTGCCAGCGTGTGTAGTGACGACAGTAAAATTCAGAGGTGATGGTGTTATAGTGTGGTAATGTTTTTCATGGTGGGGACTTGCGCCTCTTGTTGTTTCTGGTGGCACTATGACACCACAGGCCTACATTGATGTTTTAAGCACCTTCTTGCTTCCTACTGTTGAAGAGCAGTTCTTTCAACACGATCGAGCATCTATTCATGATGCACGGTCTGTGGCGGAGTGGTGACACGACAATAACGACAATAGCGTCCCTGTAATGGACTGGCCTGCACAGATTCCTGACCTGAATCCTATACAATATCTTTGGGATGTTTTGGAACGCCGACTTCGTGCCAGGCCTCATCGACCGACGTAGATAACTCTCCTCAGTGGAGCACTCCATGAAGACTGGGATATCATTCCCCAAGAAACCTTCCAGCACCTGATTGAAAGTGTGCCTGCGAGATGGAAGCTGTCATGAAGGCTAAGAGTGGGCCAACACCATACTGAATTCCAGCATTACCGATCGAGTGCGCCACTGCTCTGCTCCCCTAGCCGTATACTTCCACACCTCTGTGTAAACTTTGCATTGTAGCGTTGGATGGGAATCGCATGGAATTCACAGAAGTTGCAAAGATATTGACATAAGAATCTACTAGCGGGGTCATGTCTGCCATAAAGCAAGGGGAACCATATCGAAGTACTACGATCAACAGTCCAGTAGAAAAGGGCAACATGACGTGCTTTCATTTTTCCGTTCGATGAAGTGGGCTCTCAGAGCAGTGATTTATTTGATAATATTTTCTTCAGAGGGAAGTTTCACGTCCCTTGGATTCATAAGAAATAGTCGTTCCATGGTTAGAATATTGATCCATAAAACATTACAGTTACATATGTTCAGAGTTCCTTTCCAGTCCCAACAACAATAGTCGATATCTGGCATGTCTTCCTGCATTTCGCTGCAGTCTTCTGTCGTTGCAGTCATTCTTTAGAGAACGTTGTTGTTCGTAAATATCTTCGCAGTGGTTACGGAAGCATGGAACAGTTGATTCTTATGAGTTATAAACAATAATGGACCTGTATCACTCTCTTGACAAACTCCTACAAGAAGTTTTTCATCTGACGATTTCATCCCATTCTGAAGGAGATCCTGAGATTCATCTGATAGGAACTCCTGAAACCAGATACAAATCTAGTCCGATTGTCAGTATGTTTGCATTTTGTTCACTAAACGACAGGGGCGAACTCTGCCGTACATGAATCACTATTATTGCAACGTAATTTCCGCTCGCAGGAAACGGTTGCGCCCATTTGTCTCAAATTTCCTTTTTTCTTGTGTTCTAAATGACACGTCAAGCATCAAATCATTTATGCAAGGAGCAAAGTACCTTTCGCTTGATGTCTCATTGCCAACTAACAAAGCTCGATGAAACTTGGACCAGACATAGAAAGAACGACTACATTATAGTACAGCAGGTAACTGAAATAAGTTCTCAATGCGACGAAGAGAAATGGGAGTTATATTCCAAGACGGTGGTTAATCTGATGTCACCGCGATTTATGATGGGCCCTACGATGATACAAAAGTGGGGGTACGGTTCTTAATAGGGTGTGCGATCACCAGGATGGCACAGCATACTCTTCAACGTGCTTCCAAGCTGGTCCCAAGCTTGGTAATGAGTTCTTGTGTTACTTCGTTACATTCCTCCACAAGCGCGTTTAACAACTTCTGGAAGACCATGCTGTATGTGGACGTCCTGTAATGAGTCTTCCCAAGGCAACCCACACGTGGCGATGGGGTTTTATTCAGGGGAACCGGCAGGTCAGTCCCTTCGCCAAATGTCCTCTCGTACCGAGGTCCTCCATTTGGGCTCTTCGCTGTGGTCGCACTTTGTCACCCATGAAAATGAAGTCCGGGCCGTATGCATAGCGGAAAACACGCACCTGGAAAAAGAGTACAGTGTCACGACAACGAGTGTACCTTGTCCGAAGATCTGGAGGTCTATACACCCATGCAACTTTATAACACCTCGGACTGTAACACCTGGACCACCAAAACGATGATAATCGACTACGTTGCTGGATGCGTCACGCGTCCCCGTCTCTCGCCAGTGTTAGGGTACGTCCAGCAACGTCGAACATGATCGTTCTGGTGCTCCAGTAGTTGTGAACTGGGGAGGCATGATGTTGCATGGGTGTACTTACCTCCTCCACATCTTTGAACACTATAATCTCACCAGTCAATGTTATTATGACACTGTACTCCTCCGCCATGGCGTCTTTTCAGAGGTGTATCCGACACTGGTTTCATTTTTATGGATAACAGGGTGCGAGCACATCGAACAGTGCTTGTGGAAGAGCTCTTGTTACGGGAATGTATCCAGTGAAAAAACTGGCCTGCCCATTCTCCCGATTTAAATCTCCTCGACTACCTGTGAGACGCATGGGGCAAACGTACTGAAGAACGTCCACTCATCTCCCAGTTGTCAACCGTGCTGAAGGAATGAAGACGCCTACCACAAGAGCTCCCAGTTGTCAACCGTGCTGAAGGAATGAAGACGCCTACCACAAGAGCTCCCAGTTGTCAACCGTGCTGAAGGAATGAAGACGCCTACCACAAGAGCTCCCAGTTGTCAACCGTGCTGAAGGAATGAAGACGCCTACCACAAGAGCTCCCAGTTGTCAACCGTGCTGAAGGAATGAAGACGCCTACCACAAGAGCTCCCAGTTGTCAACCGTGCTGAAGGAATGAAGACGCCTACCACAAGAGCTCCCAGTTGTCAACCGTGCTGAAGGAATGAAGACGCCTACCACAAGAGCTCCCAGTTGTCAACCGTGCTGAAGGAATGAAGACGTCTACCACAAGAGCTCCCAGTTGTCAACCGTGCTGAAGGAATGAAGACGCCTACCACAAGAGCTCTCAGTTGTCAACCGTGCTGAAGGAATGAAGACGCCTACCACAAGAGCTCCCAGTTGTCAACCGTGCTGAAGGAATGAAGACGCCTACCACAAGAGCTCCCAGTTGTCAACCGTGCTGAAGGAATGAAGACGCCTACCACAAGAGCTCCCAGTTGTCAACCGTGCTGAAGGAATGAAGACGCCTACCACAAGAGCTCCCAGTTGTCAACCGTGCTGAAGGAATGAAGACGCCTACCACAAGAGCTCCCAGTTGTCAACCGTGCTGAAGGAATGAAGACGCCTACCACAAGAGCTCCCAGTTGTCAACCGTGCTGAAGGAATGAAGACGCCTACCACAAGAGCTCCCAGTTGTCAACTGTGCTGAAGGAATGAAGACGCCTACCACAAGAGCTCCCAGTTGTCAACCGTGCTGAAGGAATGAAGACGCCTACCACAAGAGCTTCTTATCAACCTTGAAGTCAGCATGGGAGCACGTTGCAGAGAAGTCATACCTTCGGTGGTGATCATACTCCATATGAAACAACTTATCCTGCTTTTTCTTCATGTCCAAGCGATCGTTGTGAACGGTGGTGACTTCAGTGTGATTTTTGTCTTTGAATAAAAGTTTCATTTCTGTCCGTCCCATTGCATATTTTCTTCAGTTACCTTCTATACTACACCGTAGCAGTTCTTTGTGTGTATGGTCCAAGTTTCATCGAGCTGTACTACTTGAGAGTAAACACTGTACGTAAGTTACTTTCGTCGTTAACTTTTGCATACCAGTGTATAAAGAGTATTGACACCTGGTGAAGAGAAAATCATTGAAAGCTACAACAAGACAGCTTCGAGGATCATCATTACATATTTCCCCGAGCATATATGTCTCGTGGTGTGCACTGTGTTCTTTTGCACCTTTCCGGATTCACACCTCCGAACCACTGACGTTCACCAATAACATATGCAATTCGTGCGCGCAAGCTCTTTGTTTGTGCGTGTTATATGCCCTTTCATAGCAGGCTGCATGCTACCCGTTGGTCATCAGCCACAACTAGCCTCACAGCCTTCATCAGACTATCGAGCGCGTGCATGGGCTTTCGGGCTACTGAAAGCTACATCATATCGATTTCCAATGCATTTCCTTTTGTGAGGATTCGAACCGGTTACTGTCATTTGATTTCGGCAAACAGTACTTGCACTCTGTCATATACACGCTCCGGTAACTGCTATTATGCATGTTGTCTTTCCTTCTATCTATTGAAAGAGTTATTCCCTTGTGTGCTCACAGATGTTGACAAACTGTAATGACTAACATTGAAAACTTCACAGTTCGCTAAGCACGGCATATTGATCGCATAAATATTTGGCCCTATACATCACGCACAATAGCGTATAGACGGGAATGTATAAAACAGATGTACCCAGCCATAATCTAGTTCAAAGTCCTTGAGTATTCTGCAGTGTTTTGTGATTTAAATAAGTTTTATAATATACTGATAATTCCCGCTTGGTGCTCAATTTTCACTTTTTATTTAATATGACGTTGAGATTCTACGTTACTTCTTGTATGTCTATGTTTTGAAGACGTGTTCGTACAAGATATACAAACACGTATTACGAAACTGGAACTCACACTGAATACTCACAGTGACTGGAGTTCCTTATTATGGTACACTAGCAGCCGAGGGATTGATATGCATACAGTTTGTCACACCACATTAAGCAGATTCTGGGCTGCTAAGCCAATAGCTCCAGAAAGACGGAACTCACAGTGCGCTGATACACAGTAACACGCAAGACAGAGTTTACAGGTTTGATTGTCAGCTTAAGACGTACGCCGCTGTATTCAGTAAGAGCTTAAATTAACGTTAAAGCTGAACGATAATCATTTGTTTATAGAAATGAGTATCGAAATGAATACCAAATCTAGAATGAGCACATGCTTATCGAATGTTAATTCCAAAAATTCGGATATGTCCTCTTTTCTAAATCGACTAAAATTATAAAGTCCCTTCAAAATACTCCCAACTGTTATTTTGACAAGAAAACAAATAGGCGAGATGCCGGATAAGGTTTCCTCAGACCCCTTATGTACAGGCACCTACTGGAAACTAAGTTCGGAGGGATAACGCAACTAGGAAGTTTCAAATATGTGGAAGATATTACACAGAAACCAGGACGGAACTTGACTCTCACTGAAGGTAGTATTAAAAAACTACAGAAAGCATGACGGCTTACATGGGACCATTGCAACAAAAGAAGTACCTCCATCAATGCCAAATGAAGACTTAGTAATACAGTTGGCCTTGTACGCCTTAGGAACAACAGAAACCAAGGAAAAAACGAAAATAAAGGAGATGGAAAAACAAGAGAGGAAAACTGGGAGAAATTCAACTGGCCACTTTGGAAAGAGGGAATCTCAACTAAGAGACCTACAAAACAACAGTATGAAAATATATAGACGACTGAAAGCAGCATCTAGAAAATAAGGGCAGTTGTACGGTCACATACGTAGGATGCAAAACAGGAAGAAAGTGGGTAGAAGAGAAGAAGACGAAACGCACTGAATAAATCATAGACTTTTAAGAAGGAAGAAGCAAGAGACAGAGAAAATAGCCTTAAGCGGGAATTGGCAGTAATAACATTAAATAATGTTCACTACTCAAAACAGAGATAGCTGTAATTGTTGTTTTTCAAGTCTTACCGTGAAAAACTGAGAAGTTTACTTCTCTTCACGCAGGCGAGAGAGTTGTGGATGAGAGACTACAACTTCTTTTAGGTTAGACACTATCGCGCTGGGAGATGTATTACTCGCGCAAGCCATGTAGCAACAGGCGGGCATGCGAATTGGGCCTAACAACTCTATGCATGGCATATCCGATATTGCGTTTTACACGTCCCTGACCCTTGACACCATGAGCTTCATTCACTGTCTTCACCCTGTATCCGCCAACTACGATTATCCGTGCACCTGCTACTTTATTACAATGATCATTTCTACCTATGTAGGCGGGAGTTAACAAATTATTTTCACATTTGGAAGAGGAAATTGGTGACTGAAACTTCGTCAAATGCCACCAGTGCAACGAAAAGGGGCTTTATTTCAATGATCGTCACGTCAACTCCGTTTTCATATCCGTGACACTCTCTCCCCTGTAACAAGCCATACCTTGAACTATTTCGATGTCCTCCGTCAATACTGTGTGGTATGTATCCCGTACTGCGGAGTAGTATTCCAGAAGAGGACCGACAGGCGTGGTTTAGAAAGCCGGTTTAGTAGATTTGTTGCATCATATATGTCTTCCGCCTATAAAACAGATCCTCTGGTTCACCTTTCTCATAAAAATATGAAATGTGATGTTCCAATTTATGAAGTTCGTGTGTGTTTGTGTGGGTGTGCGTGAGAGAGAGAGAGAGAGAGAGAGAGAGAGAGAGAGAGAGTCAGAGTGTGAGTGAGAGGGGAGGAGGGAGGGATGGAGAGGGAGAGAGCAAGAGTGAGAAGAGAGAAAGAAAGTTGAGTCAAAAACCTTTCGTTTTGTGATTTCCTGAGCACCCGGAATTTAACGAAATTTTTTTGGTACTCTCGTTGAGGACTTAACATTTTTATTGTTTATTGCCTCTTGCCACTGTTTACATCATGCAGAAATCTTCATAGCTTTCTTTCTCTCTTCTCACTCTTTCTCTCTCCCTCTCCATCCCTCCCTCCTCCCCTCTCACTCTGACTCTCTCTCTGTCTCTCTCTCTCTCTCTCTCTCTCTCTCTCTCTCTCTCTCTAGCCCGCATCTCGTGGTCGTGCGGTAGCGTTCTCGCTTCCCACGCCCGGGTTCCCGGGTTCGATTCCCGGCGGGGTCAGGGATTTTCTCTGCCTCGTGATGGCTGGGTGTTGTGTGCTGTCCTTAGGTTAGTTAGGTTTAATTAGTTCTAAGTTCTAGGCGACTGATGACCTCAGCAGTTGAGTCGCATAGTGCTCAGAGCCATTTGAACCATTTTTTCTCTCTCTCTCTCTCTCAAGCACGCCCACACAAACACACCCACCCACACACACAGAGCACATACAAGCACAAATATCTGTGGAATACTCCTACATTTTGCTTATTTTCGTGAAATAATAGTAGAAAACCTTGACTACGATGCGATAAGACATCCGGTGATAAACTTCAAGCGATTATGTCCCCGATATATTAGTACTAAAGCGGCTGGATGAGTGGAAACGGAAAGAAAACCTGCTTGGCGGAGCACCTCAAATGAATCTGGGACTTGCGTGCGGGTGACGGCAGGTGGCGTTCGCGTGCCGCGCCACATCGCGCCGTGTCGTGCCTGCTGCTCTCTTCCCGCGCCGCCCCCGCCGCCCCCGCCGCCCCCGGCGTGGCGTGCCTCGTGTCGGCCTCCGCCACCGCCGCCACCGCCGCCGCCACCCGCCCCCTCTTTTGTCACCTGAGTGACGCTCTTCCCAGCCAGCGGGCCATCCATCACGGCGCCCGCTTTCATCCAAAGAGCGCCGGCGGTTAAGCATTTCTGCTAGAAAGGGCCGGCCGCTTTGTCTCCTAATATCGCAGAGTGCTTTTGACAGCCTCGTTGCGACGAATCACCTGCGGCCTCCCAGCGGACCCAATGTCCACGCGAACGCAGAACCATAAAATACTTGAAAGGTGTTCGGATATGACGAAATGTGTCTCATGCAGTCGCATAACTCCATCAAACTTTTTTCTGGTAATACGTGTGAGTGAAACATCTCTTTTCTTCTTCAAGCCTGAGAAAACTCGAACTGTACGGAAGCTAATAGTGTAAGGAACCTGAAACTGTCGTAGAATCAAACACGTTTCCTTTGTCAATGGTCACGAAATGAAAGCCTCCCGTAGAGCGATAGGAACAGCAAGATATCTCGTTCTTCTGTTTGGGAACGCTCTCAGTGAACGTGCTACACCACTAGCTTTCCGTGTGTGCAGAGGTAATTTGACCATTAAAACACCACAGAATTTTTGAACATGCAGATACACATGTAATATTTTCTTTTCTTCATCTTTCATTACTTTTTCTTATCACCAGTGAAGCCCTAGTGCAGGGGATCCCGATATGTTGCTCCAGTTTCTCCAGTCGAGTTACACACGTGGATATGTTTCGACAGAATGCAGAATGAGACAATAGCGTAACAGAGACATCCTTGGGGAAGAGCTGTAGCGAAACGAGTGAGATTTTCAAGCGTCTCCTTGCATCTTTATGGGGAACGGAGACACATAACCTCGCTCGGAGGAGTCCTGATTAGTTAGGCACAGGAAATATGACTGACTATGGCGCACCTTCGTACAGACTCTGTAGTGTCCTTAGATTCTGATCCACCAATTCAGCACTAAACGTAGGCTATTCGACTGTCTACACTGATGACAGTTATATTTGCAACACAAGATGCAATAGCAAACGATGACTGGAAATATCGAAAATAAGTGTTACTAAAAAGCACGTTTTTTCCTAATCTACTGTAAGTCCACAGACTTGTTCCAAGTGCCAAACCACGCAGGAAATGTTTCCAACATTCATGGCGCATCATCACTGTTCCAAACACTGCTTCCCTCTGCAGTTCTAAGTACCATGCGTCACGATCTCCTCTATGTATATGACGGAGAGTTCTTATGGTAAGAAAAGTACATGTAAGATTCATTTGTATCAGCAAAAATTGTGAAAGTATGCTGGAGAGATGAACAGCCCCAACAACGTGTGTCTGAAGTATTTTATGATAAGCCATTTATGAACCACGTCGATAACTTTTTTACAGTGTCTAAGTGATCTCGAACGACATTCTCCCAAGAATGAATATTGGTTATAATCGCTTAGTTACGGCTTCGAAGAGGAGACGAGTCAATCGGTATTGCTTGGAGAATGTCTCTGGTAGATAACGGCGAGTCTCGCTGTGCACGCAATGAGAGTGGAGCGCGAAATGGACCTGGTTGTGGGGCGAACGAGACCAGAGAGTGTTTGGACTCTGAGCAGGAGTCAAGGAAGGCACGCAGACTGAGGATCGTCCACGTGGATGAAGAAGATGGGATGTGGTTGTCGACTACATTGGATAGATACACGGCACGTACACCGTGAAACTTTTTAGGCATTGTGGCCATTCGATCAGGGAATTTGGCGCTTAAGTCTCACTAAAGGAAGCGGTCATGTTAAAAAGTGCAGTATAACTGTGTTACGGAAGAGCTTCTGTGAGAAGTGTGAAGGGATACTGAGATATCCGTTGACCTAAAGACTCTTGCAAATGGATTCTCAAGAGACCAGTGTGTTCTCTTACAATACCTCCACTCTGATGGCACTTTGTGGTACCGCGAGCTGATTTCTATCTGGCGGTGTTTTGCTAGAAACTGGTACACATGTCTAATATCGTGTAGGTCCACGAGAGCATACAGAAGTGCCGCAGCACGACGTGGCATGGACTCCACTAATGTCTGAAGCGGTACTGAAAGGAAGTGACACCATGAATCCTGCAGGGCTGTCCATAAACCCCTAAGGGTATGAGGGCTGTCCATAAGTCAGTAAGTGTATGAGGGGGTGGAGACCTCATCTGAACACCAAGTTACAAGGCATTCCACATATGCTCAATAATGTTCATTTATGGGGAGTCTGGTGACCAGCGGAAGTGTTTAAATTCAGAAGAGTGTTTCTGGAGCCAATTATGGACGTGTAGGGTGTCGCATTGTTTGCTGGAACTGCCCAAGTTGTCGGAATGCACAATGGACATAAATAGATGCAGGTGATAAGACAGAATGCTTACGTACGTGTCATCTGTCACAGTCGTATCTAGACGTATCAGGGGTCTCATATCACTCCAACTGCCCATGCCCCACACGATTACAGAGCCTCCACCCCATTGAAGAGTCCGCTGCTCACAAGCAGGGTTAATGGATTCATGAGGTTGTCTCCATACCCGTACACGTCCATGTGCTCCATACAATTTCGAACGAGACTCGTCCGACCAGCCAACGTGTTTCCAGTCATAAGCAGTCCAATGTTGATGCTGATGGGGCCAGGTGAGGCGTAAAGCTTTGTGTCGTGGAGCCATCAAGGGTACACGAGTGGACCTTCTGCTCCGAAATCCAATATCGATGGCGTTTCGTTGAATGGTTCCCACGCTCACACCTGCTGATGGTTCAGCACTGAAATCTGCTGCATTTTGCGGAAGGGTTGCATTTCTGTCATATTTAACGTTTGTCTTCAGACGTTGTTGGTCCCGTTCTTGCAGGATGTTTTTCCGGCACCAGCGATGTCGCGGATATGATGTTTTAGTGGATTCCTGATATTGACGGTACATTCGTTAAATGATTGGAGGGAAAAATTCCCACTTTATCGCTACGTCGGAGATGCTTCGTTCATAGCTCGTGCGCTGACTATAACATTCAGAGTCACTTTCGTCTTGATAACCAGCCATTGTAGCAGCAGTAACCGATGTAACAACTGCGCCAGACACTTGTTTCTTATATAGGCGTTGCCGACTGAGGATCCGTATTTTTCCTGTTATCTCTGTATTTGAATATGCATGCCTACACCAGTGTCCTGTGTCTTTGGCACTTCAGTGTAGATGCATATTGAAACACTTGTCGATAAACGTAAGAATGATGTAAAAATATTTTAATTGTAGATGTCGTCGTTGAGGGTGATAACTGCGGAATGTAGACTACTAACCATGGAGTACATGTGTATTGTAACCGGACGAGTATTTTCGAATATTCGGCCAATGTGGAGCGCAGTGAGTGGAGAGAGCTCACTGTAGCAGAAAACGGACGCGCTGGCAGTAATTAGCGGCGCTGGCTGGGTCACCGCCCGTCGCCGGCGCTGACCGTGATGGAGGGGGCGGGACGAGTGAATTAATCAGCTGATAACCGGCGTTGCAGGTTGCGAGGCACGGACGCCGGACTTCCGCGGCGCTGCCAGCCGGCGGGAGGGGCGGAGCGGCGGCCGCGCCTGCGCATTTATATAATAACAGATCAGGAATTCAGGAAAGCTGTGAGAGACACACGTGTATTCAGGGAATTCTTTGATGACACTGATCATTGTTTAATCTGCAGTGAAATTGGGATTGTGAGGCCGAAAGTGCAGGAGGTCAGGTCCATATGCAGCAGCATAAGTGTGGAGAAACTTCAGGATAAGGAAATCAGGCACAAGTACATAGCAGCGACCTCAGAAAGGTACCAGTTAGTTGAAAGTAGTCAATTACAGTCATTGGAAAAGGAATGGACAAGGTACAGGTACACAGTACTAGAAGTGGCTAAAGAATGTCTTGGAACAGTAGTGTGTAAAAGTAGGATGAAGCAAACAGTTTGGTAGAATGACACAGTCAAGGCAGCCTGTAAAGGGAAAAAGAAGGCATATCAAAACTGGCTACATACTAGAACTCAGGTGGAAAGAGAAAGTTATGTTGAAGAAAGAAACAAAGCCAAACAGATAATTGCAGCATTCAAGAAGAAATCTTGGGAAGACTTTGTAAACAGGTTGGAGACTATGGGTCAAGCTGCTGAAAAACCATTCTGGAGTGTAATTAGCAGTCTTCGAAAGGGAGGTAAGAAGGAAATGACAAGTATTTTGGACAGGTCAGGAAAACTGCTGGTGATTCCTGTGGATGCCTTGGGCAGATGTGGGGAATATATTGAAGAGTTGCTCAATGTAGGTGAAAATACGATCAGAAATGCTTCAGATTTCGAGGTAGAATGGGATAGGAATGATGATGGAAATAGGGTCACATTTGAGGAAGTGGAGAAAATGGTCAATAGACTGCAGTGCAAGAAAGCAGCTGGGGTGGATGAAATTAAGTCGGAACTCATCAAATATAGTGGAATGTCAGGTCACAATGGCTACACAGGATAATTGAAATGACGTGGGAGTCGGGACAGGTTCCATCAGACTGGACAAAAGCAGTAATCACACCAATCTTTAAACATGGAAACAGAAAAGATTGTAACAACTACAGAGGTAGCTCTTTAATCAGCGTTGTGGGTAAAATCTTCTCATGTATTGTTGAAAGGAAAGTGCGAGTATTAGTTGAGGACCAATTGGATGAAAATCAGTGTGGGTTTAGGCCTCTTAGAGGTTGTCGGGACCAGATCTTTAGCTTACGGCAAATAATGGAGAAGTGTTATGAGTGGAACACGGAATTGTATCTATGCTTTACAGATCTAGAAAAGGCATATGACCGGGTTCCTAGGAGGAAGTTATTGTCTGCTCTACGAGATTATGGAATAGGAGGCAAACTTTTGCAAGCAATTAAAGGTCTTTACATGGATAGTCAGGCAGCAGTTAGAGTTGACGGTAAATTGAGTTCATGGTTCAGAGTAGTTTCAGGGGTAAGACAAGGCTGCAACGTGTCTCCACTGTTGTTCATATTATTTATGGATCATATGTTGAAAACAATAGACTGGCTGGGTGAGATTAAGATGTGAACACAAAATAAGCAGTCTTGCATATGCGGATGACTTAGTTGTGATGACAGATTCGATTGAAAGTTTGAAAAGTAATATTTCAGAGCTAGATCAGAAATGTAAGGACTGTGGTATGAAGATCAGCATCTCCAAATCGAAAGTAATGTCAGTGGGAAAGAAATATAAACCGGTTGAGTGCCAAATAGGAGGAACAAAGTTAGAACAGGTGGACGGTTTCAAGTACTTATGATACATATTCTCACAGGATGGCAACATAGTGAAAGAACTGGAAGCCAGGTGTAGCAAAGCTAATGCAGTGAGCGCTCAGCTACGATCTACTCTCTTCTGCAAGAAGGAAGTCAGTACCAAGACTAAGTTATCTGTTCACCGTTCAATCTTTCGACCAACTTTGTTGTATGGGAGCGAAAGCTGGGTGGATTCCGGTTACCTTATCAACAAGGTTGAGGTTACGGATATGAAAGTAGCTAGGATGATTGCAGGTACTAGTAGATGGGAACAATGGCAGGAGGTTGTCCACAATGAGGAAATCAAAGAAAAACTGGGAATGAACTCTATAGATGTAGCAGTAAGGGCGAACAGGCATAGAAGGTGGGGTCATGTTACACGCATGGGAGAAGCAAGGTTACCCAAGAGACTCATGGGTTCAGCAGTAGAGGGTATGAGGAGTCGGGGCAGACCAAGGAGAAGGTACCTGGATTCGGTTAAAAATGATTTTGAAGTAATAGGTTTAACATCAGAAGAGGCACCAATGTTAGCACTGAATAGGGGATCGTGGAGGAATTTTATAAAGGGGCTATGCTCCAGACTGAACGCTGAAAGGCATGATCAGTCTTAAATGATAATGATGATGATGATGATGATAACTCACTTAAATCTTGATAACCTGCCGTTGTAGCAGCAGTAACCGATCGAACATCTGCGCCAGACACTTGTCGTCTTATATAGGCGTTGCGGACCGTAGCGCCATATTTTGCTTGTTGACATATCCCTGTATTTGAATACCCATGAGTATACCAGTTTCTTTGGTGCTTTAGTGTATTTGCGTAATGTTGAGGATCCGTTCACCACTTCATTTTTCTGCAACAACAACTGTTTATTCTGTAGATACGTGAGGCTAAATGTACGGCTTAAAACGCTGGTTCAGGATGCACAGCTAAATTTTGCTTGCTTGGGATATGAGAGCAATAATTCAGTAGTGGGAGCGCAGTTCCTAATTGACCCTTTCTTGTACAAAGGGATTTAGAGAGACTTTGACCAGTCTTCAGGTCACTTCCCAGTTTTCCATCCTCTTCTACATGTTGAATGAAACACATCAAACATTCCTGCTCCGTTTCTCTAATCATCTCTCCAGAGATACTGTCAATAACGCAGACCTCATAATTCTTCAGATGTTCGATTGCGTTCTCTGTTTCGCTGTGTAAGATTTGAGGTTCCAACGCAAGTTACTTAACTGCTTGATTTCAGGTAGTGTTATTGATTCCAGAATATAACTGTGCAGAGTAATGTTTTCACCTCGTTACAACGTCGTCCTTGACTCCAGTAGTTTCACCATTCTCGTCATCTATCACCCACGTATAAATGTTAAATTTTCCGGTGACGACGTTGAGTTTCTTGATGACGTCACGTAATTAAATGTAATTTTGATGTTGTTCTATCTCATTGCAGACACCTTTAACAAAATTTAATCTATACTTTGCAGTTCCGTTGTATTTGTCCGCATAGAATTATAAAATATCGGAATATTTAGCTGCCTTCCTCATCCTCCACACCTTAATTTTTAATATCTCATCAAGTTATTCACAGCGTGATTCAATGTGTTTCCTATGAAAAAAATACTTGTGATCCCAAATTTAAGGCAACGTACACAGCGAGTAATACTGCAATATTTACTCTAACACAAACATTAAGAATGAGTTTACTAAGATAAAGCATCAAAATTAAACCGTTCCATTACTGTATTCAACGCAAGTGAAACATCAGATGCCCGGAGACACCACGTTAACTTCGCAACTCTGAACAGAAATTTCTAAGGTAACTTGTTGACCCTGTGAGGGACCCCGTACCAAGAGAGTGGAGAGCATTATATGTCAAAGAACCAATAGAACAATGTCCATGTTTTGGTAATCTGATTAAAACTGAACCGATTACACTAGTTCGACCTGACGTACATTGAGGATACCTGAAAACCAACTGCATGTGTAGCCAATCGGAAAAAGTTACAGTAGCAAGGCGCGAGGGAGATAGCGAACGAAATGGACAGACATGTTTGATGTAGACACTGAAGAGATGGGATGGTGAAAAAGGTAGTGGACACGAATCATCTACCACCAGATAACATGCGTGAGAGATGTAGAGCGAATATACTTAGTAGATTCTTGACGAGATGGATGAACCTGTTGTGAGGGAAGCAAACTCCATCGGACATATCTCTTGAAAAGTATCGAGATGTAAAATTGATGAACAATCCAGAGCAAATGTGTTATTCCACGAACCACATCAGAGTTGGTTCCAATGTCAGAAAATCTGTGCTAGTACAACTGAAGCTAATTATTCTAAGTAACGAGACTGATGAAATGAATGCTACAAACTCTACGGCAAATTATGACAATAGTCGATGGCAACCAGAAAATTGTTAACAAATAGTTGTTAAAAGTTTTAAAAGGTCCGCGAATGAGTCCACAGAAGCAAAATAAATCGTTCTCAGGAAAGATCATCTAAAGTAGAGGATAGATAAGTGCGCTGGAGGTTCCTTAGATCGGTGTGTGTCGTCGCCGGAGAATAAAGGCATGAGTTATTGGAGACGAGTTAGGGTTGACATCATTCCATTGAAGTGGCCGGTATGAAGTAGGCCACGAGTGGTTGATTCACCGACCGTAGCTTCATCGCTGCTAACGATCCCTTCCCGCCCCTATGTAACCCCCCCCCCCCCCCCCCCCCCGTTTGCAAAGTGATGTTTTTGTATAGAACTTCATTTTCAGTTTGTGTCTACTATAGTACGGTGTCGAGTGAGTTCAGCCATTCAGTTGCGTCACTTGTTGCTGCTAACAGGTCGTCCTGCATCATTTGAATTTTTTGTATGGATACTCCATCACTATATGCCATACTGTTTGTACTGGAGCAATGCAGTTGCATTGCAAAGTTTCAGCCATTTCCCACTTAAAAAGCATAGCTTTGAAAATGTTTTTTGTTCCACTCTTTCATCACAATATAAATTCCCTCGACGATGAGCGGTTTCAGTCATTAATGACAGTCTTCAGATCTACAATATCCAAGAAATCTGCATCTACTGGACAGTCTATCTTTCAAAACAATACAGCATTTCACATCACAATATAGTCTCATAGAAACTGGGAAATGTACAGATAAAATAAGGGAAAACATACCTGTTCTACACATCTACATCTACGTGATTACTCTGCTATTCACAATAAAGTGCCTGGCAGAGGGTTCAATGAACCACCTTCAAGCTGTCTCTCTACCGTTCCACTCTCGAACGGCACGCGGGAAAAACGAGCACTTAAATTTTTCTGTGCGAGCCCAGATTTCTCTTATTTTATCGTGATGACCATTTCTCCCTATGTAGATGGGTACCAATACAATTTTTTCGCAATCGGAGGGAAAACTGCTGATTGAAATTTCATAAGAAGATCCCGTCGCAACGAAAAACGCATTTGTTTTAATGATTACCACTCCATTTCACGTATCATGTGTGTGACACTACCTGCCCTGTTTCGCGATAATACAAAACGAGCCGACCTTCTCTGTACTTTTTCGATGTCATCGGTCAGTCCCACCTGATGTGGATCCCACACAGCAATACTGCAGAATAGGTCGGACAAGCGTGGTGTAAGCAGTCTCTTTAGTAGACCTGTTGCACCTTCTAAGTGTTCTGCCAATGAATCACAGTCTTTGTTTTGCTGTACCCACAATGTTGTGTATGTGATGGTTCCACTTTAGGTTATTTGCTATTGTAATCCATAAGTATTTAGTGGAATTTACAGCTTTCAGATTTGTGTGACTGATCGATTAATCGAAATTGAACATATTTCTTTTAGTACTCATGTGAATAACTTCACACTTTTCTTTATTCTGGGTCAATTACCACTTTTCATACCATACACATATCTTATATAAACCATTTTGCAAGTCGTTTTGATCATCTGATGACTTTACAAGACGGTAAATGACAGCATAATCTGCAAACAATCTGAGACGGCTACTCAGATTGTCTCCTATGTCGTTAATATATATCAGGAACAATTGAGGGGCAACAACACTTCCTTGGGGAACGCCGGATATTACTTCTGTTTTGCTCGATGACTTTCCGTCTATTACTACGAACAGTGACCTTTCTGACAGAAAATCACGAATGCAGTCGCATAACTGAGGCCATAGTCCGTAGGCACACAGTTTGGTTAGAAGACGCTTGTGAGGAACGGTGTCGAAACACGATGTCCTAATGTGATAAGGCCGCAATGGCATCGTCAAAACATATAAATACACTCAGCAAAGCAATGTCACGTAGAACTAAAATATGATGTAAAATAGGCCACACCGTCCACACAGTCATTTTTCAACAGGCGTTACTGTACGAAACCTACTGAGGTACAGTAGCTACCAGAAATCTGTATGCCTATATGATTCATAGATGACCCTACTGTGGACAAAGATGCATTCTTCATTTACGTAAGAACCATAATCTGATAAAAATACATTAGGTGAAATACATCTAGCAGACTTTTAAATTTTGATAAATATTATAGAAACCTTTTTTTCATATGTGATATAGTACAATACATCATCGTCTGTCTTTCACGATCTAAGTAAATTTATCCACAGGGCAGTGACGCTGCGTCGCTGCAATACACTTTGGAGGTGTGACAGTGGGACTTAGAGTCCCGTACCATCCTCCAACGGTGACAGTACTATATCAGTCTGGCAGGAAAACGTAGCCCGACGTGGGCAGGTAGGGTGGGAAAGTGTTGGATGTAGAATGGAGTGGATAGTGCCGCCGAACGAAGTAGCGGAGTTGGGCGTACCAGGTCTATCGTTAGCCAAGATCAGTACCCGATTTCTCTAGGGTGGTTGGAGGAAGCGGATGTCGTTGCCAGTGGCGTGAAAGTGTGGTCCCAACGTGGCGTAACCCATGGACAGTGTCCTGCAGGGCATCCATTTTTTTGCGTATGGTCATCTTGAGTGGGACAATATCCGCTTCCTCATGGAGAGTGGCGGGGCATGCAGGCTCCACATTAGAACCTTGTTCTGCAGACGGTGCAAGTCCGCATCTTGGTGACACTAATCATGGCCATGTGTGAGGGCAGGCAGGATAACTGTTCGGTAGATGCGGAGCTTCGTACGCAGGTTAAGTTCCTTACTGCTGAAGAAGGGGTACAGAGGCCTGGTCAGTTTTCGCCCCTTTTGGGCGACATATTCCGCATGACACTGGAATAGCAACTTGTGGTCCATCTGGACCCCAAGATAGGTGGTCGTCGGGGACCAGGGCACCTGCACGCCTGCAATCGAAATATTGCGGTGGAGAACTGAAATAGACTGCCGTAGTTCTGGCGGCATTAAGAGCTATTTTATTTGTCCAGCACCAGGTGATGATGGCGTCCACCTATCGTTGGAGGCGGCCAACGATGGCGTCAGTGATACGGCCAGTGGTGTATAGTGCTGCGTCTTCAGCATATCGTGCCATGTGGCATTGGGGGATGAACGGCATATCATTCACATAGATATGAAAAAGAAGGGGAGACCGATCCTTATGAAGTGCCCAACGACAGTTGGAGACTGCTAGAACGCATTCCCCGCTGAACCACTAGGAATGTTCTACTGAGAAGAAGTCATCCACGTTCTTGACATAGATATCCGGTATATGGGTCTCCGTTAGAATCTTGTGCACGATGTCGTCTTACTAGATCTTGTCGTAGGCATTCTGCAAGTCCAGAAAAACGGCAGCTGTCGACTTGGCGGTGTTGAAGCCTTTATCGACGTGTTCAGTGATTCCTAGGACCTGACGTTCGGCTGAGACGTGCCAGGAAAACCCGAACTGTTCAGTTTTCATCGTCCCAGCCGCCGACAAAGGTTCGGAAAGTCGGTGGAGGATCACAGATTCAAAGGCCTTCGCCATGATATTTAAGAGGCTGATGGACCTGTTGTTGGTGGGGACCGTAGGGTCCTTGAACCGCTTGGGGATCGCAATCAGCTTGACGTGCTTCCAATTGAGAGGCGAAAAAGCCAGATGTGAGACAACCGTTTAAAATATTGCTGAACAAGATGGGAGGCGTACGCAGAAGGCGGCAAAGATTTTCATTTACAATTTCGTCCAATCCAGGGGCTGACCAGCCACGTGTCTGTCGTATGATCCACTGAACTTCTGCCATGGACGTCAGGGGGGGGGGGGGGGGAGATGTGGATGGTTGCGGAAAGCTATACAACTTTTTTTTCCATTATTGTGTTTCTGTGTCCCATCTGGGGCGGGTTGGCCCCATCTGGGGCGGGTTGGCAGCAGCATATGCGCTGCTCTTCAGTCGAAAGACAGTAATTATACAAAAAAAAAACATTTAAAATAACAATGGAGAAAATATGGCGTACACATATATAAAAAGTGGGAACAGTATGGAAGAGAAAATACAGAAAGGGGGGCGATGGTAAAATGGAGATAAAAACAGTAAAAAAGTAGTGCACAAAAAAACCACACAATGGGACAATTATAGATCAGATCGAAGTATGACCGGAGCATGTTAGTATCGACGGATGGTGTTGCATACAATAATCACCGATAGTAACACTATGTACAAGAACAGTACGCAATTAAAATCACAGCTCTTGACGCACGGGAGAACAGCACCAAACACAACACTGACGTACCACACTGGTGACGATGAGCATACTAAGAGGATCTTCCAGGGGCATAAGAGCGAGGGAGTAAGGAAGAAGGGAAGGAGGGGAGGGGGGAGAAAAGAAGGGAGGGAGGGGAGGAGAGCGAGGGAGATGGGTGGGGGTGCGCCAAAGGGGCTAGGGAGGGAAGGATGGGGGAGGGAAACAGCCAAGGAGGTGGTGCAGGGACTCGTGGGGGGGGGGGGGGGAAGAGAAATCCGCTGTGGGAGAAGGAGGGGAGAGGAAAAGGAGGGTCATGGGGAGGGTTGAACAAGGCCAAGCTACAGTTTGTAGGAAGGGTATATGTCACGGCGAAGGTCAACAGGTGAGCATCTGGGAGGGGGAGGTGATGGAAATCGCCCTGATGAAGGAGATGGAGGGTGTGGAGGTGGAGAGACGGAGGGATACTGTTATAGAGGTGCAGCAATGAGTGGGGGTTGGAGAGGAAGGAGGAAACCATGTGGATATGTAGGAGGAGCTGGGGGAATGGGATGAGGTCATACAGGAGTCGTGTGGGGGAAGGAAGGCAGATAGGGAAGGCAAGGCGGAGTGCATGGCGTTGTAAGAATTGGAGGGCCTTATAGAATTGGGGCGGGAGGGGGCTGAGATCCAACCAGTGCTGGCATAACAGAGGACAGGACGCATGAGGGATTTGTAGGTGTGGAGGATGGTGGAACGATGCAATCCCCATGTCCGGCTAGACAGGAGTTTCAGGAGGTGGAGCCAGAAATGCGTATTCTGCTGGATGGTCAGGAAATGAGGGGTCCAGGTGAGGTGATGTTCGAGGGTGAGACCAAGATATCTCAGGGTGGGGGATAACCACTTAATGCCTCTCTTATTTATATCCAACCTCCTTTCTGATTTATGTTGAGAGCAGTATGCATTTGCCTTACTACCTCTGTCTCTCTCTCTCTCTCTCTCTCTCTCTCTCTCTCTCTCTCTCACACACACACACACACACACACACACACACACACATGCACACATGCTGTCTTTCACTGTGTGTCCCTCCCTCTCTCCTCATAGTCAGAAAATATAAACCCTAACAGAGCGGAGTGGTAGGAGACGCCTCCACCACTATCAAAACAAAAAAAGTACGAACTCATCCTACAATACCAAAACAAAACACGCAAAATGACCAGAGATCAGTGCACACAAGTGTAAATCTAATAAGTGCAGTAAAACTGCTGTGTGCAAATGCCAATACTCAACATATACACCCAGATGACGAAGAAGAATGGAAGAAGCAGCAAAAAACCCCTGAGTAACGAAAATATTGAAAACTGAATAACTAAAGCGTGCGAACTGTTAATGATCAAAAGAAACAAAATCGTAAGAAGAAAAACCATATTTCTATAATGACCACTGGAGATGCTTTGAAATAATGCGAAACTCGTCTAGTCTTAATAAGTCTTTTATTACAGTTGCTAAAGACGTCAATTAACATACACAAAATGTAAATGTTCGTTCGAGAAGATCCTAAATCACCAATTCATCACTGATTCCTTTGAAATTTTGACAAAACGTTGCATTCGAATACACGTATCTTTTAATACATCTACTGGAATGCCACATAATAAATAAAGACGTGGTATATATAATACATATATTTATATATCATATGGCACTCCAGTAAATATATAAAAAGAGGATCGCATTCAGATGTGCAACGTTGTATCAAAATTTCGAAGGAATAGTAGAAGAAATTTAAGACATTTAAGATTTTGAGCAAAGAACATTAAACATTTACTAACAACGTATGCCCGTTACATATTCATATTTATCATCTTGAACAGTTTCCAGACGCTTTGTAACCGGCTTCCTATGGCCATCTTTTGAGAGTTAATTTTGGTTTGGAACACCCGAATTAAGTTCCGCTTTCTTCAACTCTCTGATTTGAATTTTTTTTCTGCTTTTAATCTCTTCTCTAATAGTTGAAAACGCTTCAGGTGCCTTTCGGGCGGTTACACTGTTAGTCGTAATCATGCTCATAGCCTTTTACGTGCACTGTTCATTCCATTTCCCTCGTAAGTTTTTCATATTTTCCGCCATTTCAAATTGAGAAGAATTAAGAAGAAGAATATGTCATTAAAAAATTGAAATCAATTCTGGTTGATACTGAAAAACCGTCGGCTGGTAGGAACAAGAACCCAGTAGGATGTAGTCATATTGCACGTTCTTTTATAGAAATTATCAAGAAATGCCCCTTCATTACATAATAAAGACAACCGAAATATAGCGACGAAATTAATTGTTTTCCTCAAAAACGGATACCCCCGGCTTCAAAATATATATGCCGTGTATTAAGAGCTACTAAAACACCATCACGCCCTCAGTGCAGACAAAGCAACGAAGAGAGGATGAAGATATCTGACGCATGTGCACATGGATACAAAACCTTGCTTCTGCTAACGAACTCTTCTGCCAATTGGACGCGGGAAGGGAAATCAGTAGTAGTCTGTACTGGTAGCTGATCGCTACTGCACAGCTCTTGCCTACGTAAATTATTTATTTACCTAATAACACACTTTGTACTCCTTGATACACTGTCATATAATGATAGTTCCCTTACGACAGGTTACTCTACAACTACAGGATATGATCTGAAGATGAGGAACATTGCTCGAAACCAATCATTTTGGTATTAAGATAGTGATCTAGAAACAGAAAGTACGCCTGTTTCGTGCAAATAAGTCTGCAGGCTTTGTTACTGAAAGCCAGTTCTTCAGAGCTGTCGTATTTCCTCTACACGACAGACGTTTCGACCCCTCTATGGACATCTTCTTCAGGACATTGCGGTGTTCACGTATGACTTAACTTTGTCACGTACCAGTGTCGCGTTCTCATACAAAGGGCAGTTTTTCTGCGCTTAGGCTGGAGAGGTGGCATTATTGGGTAAAATTACAGTGGCCACCGTTGGTGGACCATCGTCAATGCATACTACCTCTGGAAGAACATTTGCAGTTAAACCGATTGCAACATTTCTTTCGCCCTAACTATTAAATGTCCTTTCCCTTTTACCGACTTCAAACTGTTACTTTACCTGCGTAACAAATCATTACATTTACACTACTAGCCATTAAAATTGCTACACAACGAAGACGACGTGCTACAGACGCGAAAATTAACCGACAGGAAGAAGATGCTGTGATATGCAAATGATTAGCTTTTCAGAGCATTCACACACGGTTGGCGCCGGTGGCGACACCTACAACGTGCTGACATGAGGAAAGTTTCCAACCGATTACTCATACACAAACAGCAGTTGACCGGCGTTGCCTGGTGAAATGTTGTTGTGATGCCTCGCGTAAGGAGAAGAAATGCGTACCATCACGTTTCCGACTTTCATAAAGGTCGGAGTGTAGCCTATCGCGATTGCGGTTTATCGTATCGCGACATTGCTGCTCGCGTTGGTCGAGATCCAATGACTGTTACAGAACATGGAATCGATGGGTTCAGGAGGGTAATACGGAACGCCGTGCTGGATCCCAACGGCCTCGTATCACTAGCAGTCGAGATGACAGGCATCTTATCCACCTGGCTGTAACGGATCGTGTAGCCACGTCTCGATCCCTGAGTCAACAGATGGGGACGTTTGCAAGACAACAACCATCTGCACGAACAGTTCGACGACGTTTGCAGCAGCAGGGACTATCAGCTCGGAGACGGTGGCTGCGGTTACCCTTGACGCTGCATCACAGACAGGAGCGCCTAGGATGGTGTACCCGAGGATGAACCTCGGTGCACGAATGTCAAAACGTCATTTCTTTTCGGATCAATCCAGGTTTTGTTTACAGCATCTTGATGGTCGCATCCGTGTTTAGCGACATCACAGTGAAAGCACATTAAATGCGTGTATTCGTCATCGCCATACTGGCGTATCACCAGGCGTGATGGTAAGGTTTGCCATTGATTACATATCTCGGTCACCTCTTGTTCGCATTGACGGCACTTTGAACAGTGGACATTACATTTCAGATGTGTTACGACCCGCGGCTCTGTCCTTCATACGAACCCTGCGAACCCCTGCATTTCAGAAGGATGATGCACGACCGCATGTTGCAGGTCCTGTCCGGGCCTTTCTGGATACAGAAAATGTTCGACTGCTACCCTGACCAGCACATTCTCCAGACCTCTCACCAACTGAAAACGTCTGGTCAATGGCGGCCGGTTAACTGGCTCGTCACAATACGCCAGTCACTACTCCTGATGAAGTGTGGTATCGTGTTGAAGCTGCATGGGCAGCTGTAGCTGTACACGCCATCCAAGCTCTGTTTGACTCAATATCGAGGCGTATCAAGGCTGTTATTGCGGCCAGAGGTGGTTGTTCTGGGTACTGATTTCTCAGGATGTATGCACCCAAATTGTGTGAAAATGTAATGACATGTCAGTTCTAGTATAATACATTTGTCCAATGAATACCCGTTTATCATCTGCAATTCTTCTGGGTGTAGCAATTTTAATGGCCAGTAGTGTATGTCAAAATGTAAATTAGCTATTTGGCACGTTTTTCTTTGCTGGATTACGGCTTACAGAAATAAAAAAGTACTGGCACTGCGGGAGCGTTTATATCAGTTCGATGTAACGAAAGGAAATTAATCAGTGATAAAAATGCGTTTAACTCATTCTAATATACGTCCAACAGCTTGTTGCTCACAGCAATAGGACATTGTGACGTCAGTCGATCGCTGATCATTTATGACACAGATTGCGCCCCAAAAATTAGCGAATCTTTGGATGTCGGTAGTTAACAAGTTACATAGTTTATAGACATACATCGTTTTTAAAGTACGATGATCAAATTAGTAACGACGCAGAATTTGTCACCTTTGTGGCAACGTAATATCCAGCAACAAACTAATTGTGCGCAGGCTGTCTCATGCGTTATTCCACTGCTCTTTTGCTGATTGGTTTTCAGGCTGCCATGATTCTGGTGTACTGCTGGGTATCATATTCTAGTTATTACTAGTTGCTTGTTGGTTAACTATTTGTCTGTCTGTTGATGTAGCCCTTGCTATGATGCTGTGTTGTAATGGGGGACACAGTTTTTCACAGCTGTGATGCGTTACTCGCGCCGATGACCAAATACATTCTGTTTCGCTTCACATTTTCCACGTTCTCAAAGTTATTCATTCTATGATAATCCACTAACTCAGTCGTATTATTCTGTGTTTGTTTTTCGTTAACGCCATAATACAGCGCTGCTACAGGTGATTCATTCGTTTCCAGAGCTCCATATTTCCTGAAGTGGAGCGTGTACAGATGTGACTCATGCATGACTAGAACCGTAAACTCACCAGGTTAGCATCTGACTCTCTATAAACGTTCAGTGAGTGCCCCCTCGGGTCACACAACTCACTTCCAAGCGGTAGACAAGTCCGTTCCGTGAATCAAAGCAGCATTCATGCGTTTTCCGAGTTGTTCACTGTAATATTTCTGGCTTATTCAGCCATCATATTAGCCTCCAGGAAGCTATTCCTAGGGCAGTGGAAATGCAAGAAGTATAGAGATGACGCAATGTGGGATGAGGTACCGGTGACAGATGTTAGATTCGGTACCATTCCCGTGAGGAAGACCGCCTGCATGATGCTGCTGCTCTGTGATTGGCTGCTGTGTTCGGCGGTAGGGAGTCAAAGCGTTAAACTTTAATTGCTATTATTAATTAAACCTGTAATCCAAATTACTTCATTTTTTTAAATAAACATCTCTCAAAAGCCAGCTATCAATCAGTCATTTCAAAATTATTAAAATCAAAGTATTACTAAAACAAAAGACTGACGATATTACTGCCGATGCACTTCGGTGGCGTTCGGGTCACGCCTTGCTGGCTTGGCGCGCGAAGTTAAAAAAATGGTTCAAATGGCTCTGAGCACTATGGGACTCAACTGCTGAGGTCATTAGTCCCCTAGAACTTAGAACTAGTTAAACGTAACTAACCTAAGGACATCACAAACATCCATGCCCGAGGCAGGATTCGAACCTGCGACCGTAGCGGTCTTGCGGTTCCAGACTGCAGCGCCTTTAACCGCACGGCCACTTCGGCCGGCGGCGCGCGAAGTGTCTCGGGCAGTCTGGCTCTCCAGTTCTGACCGTTCCAGTAGACAGACATGTTGGTTGTTATAGCAGTATTTGTTTCATGCAATTTTATGCAAGGTACAGACATGTTGTCTATAACAGTAGTATTTGATTCAAGTAATTTTATTCTCCAGTTCTGTCGGTTGCAGTAGACAGACGTGTTGTCTGTGGCAGGATGTATTTCATGTTATTTTAGCCGGATATAATGACTGGAAAGACATGTTCAATACTTTGTGATCAAGAATAGTTTCTCGTGTCTATATCAATAAAAACGCGATTGGCATCCCAAATGAGTTATACACTCCTGGAAATTGAAATAAGAACACCGTGAATTGATTGTCCCAGGAAGGGGAAACTTTATTGACACATTCCTGGGGTCAGATACATCACATGATCCCACTGACAGGACCACAGGCACATAGACACAGGCAACAGAGCATGCACAATGTCGGCACTAGTACAGTGTATATCCACCTTTCGCAGCAATGCAGGCTGCTATTCTCCCATGGAGACGATCGTAGAGATGCTGGATGTAGTCCTGTGGAACGGCTTGCCATGCCATTTCCACCTGGCGCCTCAGTTGGACCAGCGTTCGTGCTGGACGTGCAGACCGCGTGAGACGACGCTTCATCCAGTCCCAAACATGCTCAATGGGGACAGATCCGGAGATCTTGCTGGCCAGGGTAGTTGACTTACACCTTCTAGAGCACGTTGGGTGGCACGGGATACATGCGGACATGCATTGTCCTGTTGGAACAGCAAGTTCCCTTGCCGGTCTAGGAATGGTAGAACGATGGGTTTGATGACGGTTTGGATGTACCGTGCACTATTCAGTGTCCCCTCGACGATCACCAGTGGTGTACGGCCAGTGTAGGAGATCGCTCCCCACACCATGATGCCGGGTGGTGGCCCTGTGTGCCTCGGTCGTATGCAGTCCTGATTGTGGCGCTCACCTGCACGGCGCCAAACACGCATACGACCATCATTGGCACCAAGGCAGAAGCGACTCTCATCGCTGAAGACGACACGTCTCCATTCGTCCCTCCATTCACGCCTGTCGCGACACCACTGGAGGCGGGCTGCACGATGTTGGGGCGGGAGAGGAAGACGGCCTAACGGTGTGCGGGACCGTAGCCCAGCTTCATGGAGACGGTTGCGAATGGTCCTCGCCGATACCCCAGGAGCAACAGTGTCCCTAATTTGCTGGGAAGTGGCGGTGCGGTCCCCTACGGCACTGCGTAGGATCCTACGGTCTTGGCGTGCATCCGTGCGTCGCTGCGGTCCGGTCCCAGGTCGACGGGCACGTGCACCTTCCACCGACCACTGGCGACAACATCGATGTACTGTGGAGACCTCACGCCGCACGTGTTGAGCAATTCTGCGGTACGTCCACCCGGCCTCCCGCACGCCCACTATACGCCCTCGCTCAAAGTCCGTCAGCTGCACATACGGTTTACGTCCACGCTGTCGCGGCATGCTACCAGTGTTAAAGACTGCGATGCAGTTCCGTATGCCACGGCAAACTGGCTGACACTGACGGCGGCGGTGCACAAATGCTGCGCAGCTAGCGCCATTCGACGGCCAACACCGCGGTTCCTGGTGTGTCCGCTGTGTCGTGCGTGTGATCATTGCTTGTACAGCCCTCTCGCAGTGTCCGGAGCAAGTATGGTGGGTCTGACACACCGGTGTCAATGTGTTCTTTTTTCCATTTCCAGGAGTGTAGTTTATTCGTAGCAGCAGTTCCTTGCGAAGTTAATTTCAGCCTCAAGAAAAAGAATCCACGACCTGCGTGCTGTTTTCTGCGCTGGGGACATCATCATCATGAAGACGGGAGGTTAGTGAAGTGTACAAGAACTTATGTATTCCACACAGGGCAGTGGAAACAACTAGGCACATCACGTGTACTGCATGTACAGTACAAATGTGCTCAGTGACACGTCATCTGCAGTAATGCAGGGGAGGTAAAGAAGGTTGAAAGTATTAACACTATCTCACTTTTATTCCTTTTTCTTCCCGTATCACCCAAAACAGGAATTCGCAATTCTTTGGATGCGGCGACAGAGCCACATCATCTTCACCACTACTCCAGATCCAGTAATGCGGAAGTCAGTCGTTTACGTAGCGACGAATATCGATGCACCAATGACGGGGAAGATGAAATGTTCGAAGTCTACAGCCTGTAGTATAAAAAGCAATAGATGAGACATGTCACGGTAAGAGGTAGCCACCGTAGTTAGCTCACAGAAAAGGTCAATCTTCGGCGAATCTCTTTCAAGGGGCCACAATTTCATGAGATTTTCAGCGCCACATTCTCTCACGTCACGGCAATTACGCCTTCCAGATAAGTGAGAGGTCACTTGCTCGCTGAGTATCACCTGTCCGTCCACAACTGCTTTCTGTATTGTAATGCAAAACTGAAGGCGCCCGCCATAATATTACAGTTTTAGCTATTGTACGAATTGCTGGCGGTATGCCTTGAAAAGCAAACGCAAAAACCGTCCACATAGTTTGCTGCAGTATTTCAAGTTAGCGGCTTGCACAGACCGGTTTTTGGACTGTGTGCGAAAATTTCCCTCGCCCTCTCCACGATTGCATCTGGACACTTAGTCGGCCGGTACTTTTCTTACACGTAGACAACCAATATGCCAAAACAAACAATGCTGTGTCTACACGGCGGTTCTTTCCCATTATTCCTTCTGAATGCACACTACGCTATTGAAACAGATAAACATCGGATTTATTCCAACACACAAAATTCTTTTCTTAGATGCCATTTTGTGAAGGCAGTGCACTCGTAACGACAACTGGCGGGCAAGGGCCAAACTCGGTGAGTTCACAGGTGTCTTCAGGCATCAGTCATATTTGTACATGACCTGCTTGGGAAAATATAAAACTTATAATACTACTGAATCATTCATAGTAGCCCTGTGCGGTAAGGGACACAAAACAAAAATTGACTTTACTTTTGAGGAAATCGTATCCAAAGTAATGATATAACATTTTTATGAGTGATTTTGATATATTTGCTTCCTGTTAGGAATCATTGTAGCAACAGACCCAACTTGCCTCTCAGTAGACTGGTGGAGTAACCTGTACGTATCGGCGGCAGCATCACAATGTGGTTTTTTTGTGAGGGCTTGCCCTGCTTCGTTATTATCGAAGTCGCTTTTTAGAGTCGTGATAGAGCTACAAGGAAGTTGATCATACTCGTGAAGAATGAACTAATGGTACGTGTACCACTCTTTGACGTTATCCATAACGGGAGCCAGGTCGTCATTGTTAATCTCTGTATTAAAATATAGGCTCTAAAAGTCTCGCAATATTTGCTACTAGAACTGAATGGTTATGAAGGAGCAAGCCTTCATAGTAAGATTACTTACCAACGATCTTGTACAGGATGTATCACAATTAATGGCATAAACGCATACAGTTGTTAGTGAAAGATATCAGAAGGAAAGAAGTCTCAGTAAAGGTGGACTCTAAAACACATAACTTAACAGGCATAAGGACTTCTTCATCTTCGATACTGTGAAACTAATCTGCTCTACTTTAAGCTCTTTGCTTTCCATAATCTGGTAGGATATGTTATGGACAAAACAGGAACATAAATGACCAGTAAACATGGGCTCTAAACTGCATACCGTAAGAGCTATGAGCACACCTCCATCTTCGCTACGTAAAACACAATTCTTCTACTCAACAAGCGCGCATAGTTTTTAAGGTATGCAATTTAGAGCCTACGTCTACTGGCTATTTTTCTTCTTTTGGTCCATATTACATCCTACCGAAATATGGAAACCAAAGAATTTGCACTCGAATAGCTTCGTTTTACAGTATCGAAGATGAAGAAGTGCTGAGAACTCTTAAGAAATGCATTAAGTCGTTAATTATTTTAGACCATGCATGGCTTGTCTATTCGCTTACTACAGCTTCAGTTCTATTACTTTTGCGTTGTGACAGTTGATTGAGACTAATTTTAATGTTGACTACTCTGATGGTTTCCCTGAGAATTGTCTGCCGAATGAAGTCACCCTCACATAATGCTGAAATATGCATATGTTTTAGTGCATTGGACCGGATGGAACGTATTGTTAAGTGCAAATCAAGCCTTTCCGTGCGCGTACGTAACAGAAAACCTGGCCGAGACTAATAATCTTACCAAGATGGTGTGTAAGTGCATTAATCCAGATAGCTAATTATATAGGAGTTCATGAAATGAAACTGGTGGGGCAGGAGCCTACGATACTCATACGTTTCCAGATGTATTACTTTTATCGTCCCTGTACACACAGTAATTTGTCTGTTGAGGTTGTTTTTGACGCAAGAAATTTACCTTCAGTGCGAGAACACGACAGCTAAATCCTTGTAACGTACAAGCATCATTTCATCTCATATTACCGTTACGAATTCTCCTTGTTGCCTCTAGGCGGTTACCATGTGGATTCGGCGATAGTACTGTTGCGCAGCGTAATAGTTTAATTGTACTTGGAAATTTGTGGTAAGGCCTTATGGGACTAAACTGCTGAGGTCATCGGTCCCTAAACTTACGCACTACTTAATCTCACTTAACCTAACTTACGCTAAGCACAACACACACACACACCCATGCGCGAGGGAAGACTGGAACGTCCGACGGAGGCAGCCACGTGGACCGTGAGAGGACGCCCTAGACCACGCGGCTACCCTGCGCGGCTATTGTACTTGTTTGGATATTTTAAATGTTCAACCACGTGAGCTCGGAAAAGAGAAAGCTAGACCCGGGGCGGTGAGCCAGTCGGCATGCTCAACAAGACGAGCCGCTGGAGTGTTGGACTTCAGGGCATGAAGCGAAAACTGCCGCACAGCCTCCGACCGTCGAAGGCAGGAACGTAGGAATCACTGTGCTACATAACAAGTAGTGTGAATAGTGTGAAGTAACACGTCGTAACTTCAGCACCACAGCGTCACTGCAAAGTCAAACGCTGCAGAAAGACACAAGCTCGGCGACCCAGAATAATTACTGAACTACCACAACTACACCAACATCAACAAAGGAGGTGGCTTACAAAACACTCGTTCGACCTATACTTGAGTATTGCTCATCAGTGTGGGATCCGTACCAGATCGGTCTGACGGAGGAGATAGAGAAGATCCAAAGAAGAGCGGCGCGTTTCGTCACAGGGTTATTTGGTAACCGTGATAGCGTTACGGAGATGTTTAACAAACTCAAGTGGCAGACTCTGCAAGAGAGGCGCTCTGCATCGCGGTGTAGCTTGCTCGCCAGGTTTCGAGAGGGTGCGTTTCTGGATGAGGTATCGAATATATTGCCTCCCCCTACTTATACCTCCCGAGGAGATCACGAATGTAAAATTAGAGAGATTAGAGCGCGCACGGAGGCTTTCAGACAGTCGTTCTTCCCGCGAACCATACGCGACTGGAACAGGAAAGGGAGGTAATGACAGTGGCACGTAAAGTGCCCTCCGCCACACACCGTTGGGTGGCTTGCGGAGTATCAATGTAGATGTAGATGTAGAAGAGTGCTGACGAGATCGGTAAATGCGTTCGTACACCTTGAGCCACCATGTCATAGGTAAAGGCTCTCCTTTTTAAAGAGTAGGGTTTTCGGAGCTTAAAGAAACATTCAGTCGTGCTGCCATTCTGTCCGTGTCACTAGAACCAGAGAGAATGACGTTCTATTGAGTTTCAGTGAGACCACCACATGCTGATCGGTGTGTGGTCTGATGCTACCTGCTTGCTGACGTCAACACCGAGACGGATGCATACCACAGCCGTAGTCTGCTGGTGTGACACGAGGAGGAGCCCGGTGTACGGCCACCCCTCCTCCAACAGGGATCAATGCTGTCACCTCCACACAAACTAGGCTTGGTGTGTTCGCCTGATGCCCTGGTCCGCTCGTGAACACCTGCCGCAGTCCTGGATGATCTGTGGTCAGCGACCAGAGCCTATTTTTCGTGACAACAAACAACGTGGAGTGCAGTCGGCTGTTCTAACCTGCACGTCCGACGGGCTGTCTTTGAGGGCGCTGAGGTGAGCGGTGTACTCTGATACAGACCGCCTTTCCGTCCCCACAGCACGCTGCCCTACGGGGCGACGCCGCACCCTGCTGACGAGGCATCAGCACTTCTTCGTGGCACAACGACCACCACCCTCGACACGCCTTATAACTCTGTAAATTTACAGCGATAAATAAATGTTGCTGCAGGTACCGCTGTGACACTGGCTTTAAAATGGACGACTGTCCGAGATTCCCGGTCAAAACATTGCCTGCACTCTCCTAGTGATGATAATACTATGTTGAACTATCCCATATATTTACTGAGTTTACAAACTGTATATGGACGTGCTTGAAGTCATATGATTTAGAAAATTTCCATACTGTCTTTAAACTGGCTTATTCTTTACCTTCTATTTCATAAAATATTGAGTTTATTTTCATTAAAATTTTATTTACGTTACAGAAATGGTTTCATTACGCTATTTATTTGCTTCAAAACCATAATCGTTTGCATGCTGTAAGCTAGCGCTGCTGATTGGCTGATTCGAGACACAAAACTACATTGTCAAACCTATCCCTAGCAGTACGAACAGGCGATACTTCACTCCCATCTTTTGTAATTATTGTAGTCTAGTCATGTACTTTATATTTTAAAATTTTTGAAACAATATATACTGTTTCAAATCAATGATTTTCCCCAGGTTCTTCAATCGTTTTAATTTTTCAGTTAAACATGACTCAAAATTCGGAGTCTAATTGACATTGAGGCCTAGTACTGGGTGCAACGTTTCACAAAGAATGCCTTTTTCAAAATTTTCAGGTTCTGGACCTAACTGAAACATCAGAATCTCTTTAAAAGGTATGTTTTATGTAATAAAACTCATCAGCGATTAACGAAATTTTCCTTTTTTTGTCAGGGTCGTAAAATACCACACCCCTCCTCGTTGGTAGTACACAAGACTGAAAACGCATTGGTGTTGCTAAAATACTGCTAAAATATATTTACAGGGTCTACACTCTATTTACACAACAGCAAATCTTCAAAAATAATGTTGTTAATGAAAGTGAAATTTGCTATTTTTTGTGGACATAATTAACCCTCCCCCCTCCATCATCAGTAATGAAAGAGACAGGAAAGGTGCTCTTACAGAAACGTCTGTTTTAGTATCTGGTCGTTCATAGTTCGCTAATGCTCGTACTATGAAATATTACTGCTCACAATTTCGTGCGTAACGACTATAACTGCATAGTACGAGCATCAGCGAACCAAGAACGACCACACACTAAAACGGACGTGTCAAAAATGAGATCGACAGGAAGTGCAAAATGGCTAAGCAGGGATGGCTAAAGGACAAATGTAAGGATGTAGAGGCTTATCTCACTAGGGGTAAGATAGATACTGCCTACAGGACAATTAAAGAGACCTTTGGAGAAAAGAGAACCACTTGTATGAATATCAAGAGTTCAGATGGAAACCCAGTTCTAAGCAAAGGAGGGAAAGCAGAAAGGTGGAAGGAGTATATAGAGGGTCTATACAAGGGCAATTTCCTTCAGAACAATACTATGGAATTGGAAGAGGATATAGATGAAGATGAAATGGGAGATACGATACTGCGTGAAGAGTTTGACAGAGCACTGAAAGACCCGAGTCGAAAGAAGGCCCCGGGAGTAGACAACATTCCATTAGAACTACTGACCGCCTTGGGAGAGCCAGTCCTAACAAAACTCTACCATCTGGTGAGCAAGATGTATGAGACAGGCGAAATACCCTCAGATTTCAAGAAGAACATAATAATTCCAATCCCAAAAAAAGCAGGTGTTGACAGATGTGAAAATTACCGAACAATCAGTTTAATAAGTCACGGATGCAAAATACTAACGCGAATTCCTTCCAGACGAATGTAAAAACAAGACTTATCTTAGAAGCTGGATTAAGGAAAGACAAACCTACGGTTCTAGCATTTGTAGACTTAGAGAAAGCTTTTGACAATGTTGACCGGGATACTCTTTTTCAAATTCTGAAGGTGGCAGAGGTAAAATACAGGGAGCGAAAGGCTATTTACAATTTGTACAGAAACCAGATGGCAGTTACAAGAGTCGAGGGGCATGAAAGGGAAGCAGTGGTTGGGAAGGGAGTGAGACAGGGTTGCAGCCTCTCCCCGATGTTATTCAATCTGTATATTGAGCAAGCAGTGAAGGAAACGAAAGAAAAATTCGGAGTAGGTATTAAAATCCATGGAGAAGAAATAAAAACATTGAGGTTCGCCGATGACATCGTAATTCTGTCAGAGACAGCAAAGGACATGGAAGAGCAGTTGGACGCGATGGACAGTGTCGTGATAGGAGGGTATAAGATGAACATCAACAAAAGCAAAACGAGGATAATGGAATGTAGTCGACTTAAGTCGGGTGATACTGAGGGAATTAGATTAGGAAATGAGACACTTAAAGAAGTGAAGGAGTTTTGGTATTTGGGGAGCAAAATAACTGATGATGGTCGAAGTAGAGAGGATATCAATTGCAGACTGGCAATGACAAGACAAGCGTTTCTGAAGAAGAGAAATTTGTTAACATCGAGTATAGATTTAAGTGTCAGGAAGTCGTTTCTGAAAGTATTTGTATGGAGTGTAGCCAAGTATGCAAGTGAAACACGGACGATAACTAGTTTGGACAAGAAGAGAATAGAAGCTTTCGAAATGTGGTGCTACAGAAGAATGCTGAATATTAGATGGGTAGATCATATAACTAATGAGCAGGTATTGAATAGGACTGGGGAGAAGTTTGTGGCACAACTTCACTAGAAGAAGGGATCGGTTGGTAGGACATGTTCTGAGGCATCAAGGGATCATCAATTTAGTCTTGGAGGGCAGCGTGGAGGGTAAAAATCGGAGAGGGCGACCAAGAGATGAATACACTAAGCAGATTGAGAAGGATGTAGGCTGCAGTACGTATTGGGAGATGAAGAAGCTTGCACAGGATAGAATAGCACGGAGAGCTGCATCAAACCAGTCTCAGGACTGAAGACCTCAACAACAATAGACAAATAATATTAAAGTAGAGTGATGATGGACTATCCCCACTACTTTTCAACTGCGTCATGGAAAATGTCATTCGATAGTGCAGAAACTTGTTAGCCAAAGAAGAAACAAATGAAGAGCGCCTCAGACTAGGTCCTAAGAACAAATTGCTTGGCCTTTGCGGATGACCTGGCCATTTATGCTAACAACATAGATTCAGCAGTCAACAAGGTCAATAGACTGTGAGAAACTGCTGATAAATTTAGACTCCAGATCTCTATTCAAAAGACGAACATCTGTGAAGGACCTGAATGGATGGTCACCAATCGGGGAAAAATCGGGCGAGTTTAGAATTGAGGTATCTGGGTGGAGTCATCCAAGAGAATAGATTAGAAGAAGCAAATAAAGTCAAGATGAGGAAGTTAGACCAGATATACCAACTGACAAAGAATACCTACAGCAAAGATTCTATGAGTAAAAGGGACAAGTTCCGACATTATAATACAGTTGTAATACCTGAAGGCTTATATGCGTCCGAGACTTTAACCATGAATAGACAAAGTCAAGCTGAGCAGCTGGAAAAGCGAGAGCGTACGATATTAAGGAAAATCCTAGGTAACAGATAGGTTGATGGACAATGGCGAATGAGAGTGAATGAGAAATTGTACAGCAAGACAGAACCTATCACAGAATCCTCTAAGAAGAGACAATTGTTATTTTACGGTCATCTCATGAGGATGGACGGTGACCGACTAACAATAAGAATATGGAGTTTCATCCAATCTAAGAAAACAAGGCCGAGATGGTTTGAGGAATGTGAAAAAGATCTTAGGCAGATTGGTGTCTCAAAAAGGGAAATTCCTGATAGGAACAAATTTAGAAGATTTATGAACAACTGCCAAAGTTTTAAAATGCCTTCAACGTCCAAAAGACGGAGAGGATCTTTGTCCGAAGAGCATAACAGGCACTTTTTCGTGGGCTCAGAAGGTACTGGCAGGAAGTCAAAGCTGGAACAAGAAGAATACCTAGACACTAAAATGAAATTGGTGGTTACCACGCAGTCCATAGAGGCTCAACTCGAAATCGGGGGTGAAGCTGACTCCTGCACGTGGTGCCCCTGCATAGGTACTGGACTAGATTCTCCAGTACTGAACTGAACGTCAGCATTCCAAAAGCATTGCATTATAGGTTTCACTATGAATGGAAACCAAAGGTCTTTATCAAGACCTCACCTTGTGATTGTATCAATCAACATAGAAGGATTGTCTGTTGCCAAAGAAGAACTCCTGCAACATATTGCCAAGGAACCTAGGTGTGATATTTTATGTATACAAGAAACCCATCGAGATGACACCATGAGAAGACCAAAAATCCTTGGGATGAAACTGGCAGTTGAGCGACCCCATAGACAATATGGCAGTGCTATCTTTGTGAGGAACGATATAGCTGTTCTCTCTACCTCACTTACAGAATTCAACAATATTGAAATACTGTCTGTAGAACTGAATGGTTGTATTGTGTCGTCAATTTACAAACCCCCAGGAGCAGATTTCCAATTTTCACCTACAGACAACTACACCAATCAACAAGCTCACTTTATTGTTGGAGATTTCAATAGTCATAGCAGTGTTTGGGGTTATGCTGAGGACGACAGTAATGGTGAAGCAGTTTTGACTTGGGCTGATACCAACCATCTTAATCTTGTCCATGATAATAAACTCCCACCATCTTTTAACAGTGGGCGTTGGAAACGTGGGTATAACCCCGACTTAATTTTTGTTAGCGAGAACATAGCTCACCAATGCAGAAAAACTGTTCTAAATCCGATACCAAATACTCAACACCGCCCCATAGGCTGCCAAGTGTTTGCAGCCATTACTCCTAGAATCACATCATTCCGAAGGCGATACAATTTCAAGAAAGCAGACTGGCAGAAGTTTGCTGATCTCCTTGACTCAGAAGTTTCACGCATAGAACCCTCAGTTTCCAACTATGATGAGTTTGTAGAAGCCGTGAAAAGATGCTCAAGACTCTCAACTCCCAGAGGCTGTCGAGTTAACTACATACCTGGCTTGACAGAAGAATCCGTGAAGCATCTACATAACTATATCCAACTTTTCAATGATAATCCTTACAGCATTGAAACCTTAACTGCTGGCCAAAATTTATCCTCAGCCTTAGCCAAATCCAAAAAAGAACGATGGATAGAGCTACTCGAGAACCTTGATATGTCTAAAAGCAGTCAGAAAGCCTGGCAGTTGCTGCGACGCCTGAACAACGACCCTGTCCACAATCATGGCCATGCAAACATTGCACCAGATCAAATTGCTCATCATCTAGTTCAGAATGGAAGGGTCAATTGTTCTAAAGATAGAACAAAACTCAAAAGAGAACCTGAACGTGAAAACAACCATATATCAAATGACTTCATCTTACAAGAACTCAGAACCGCAATTCAGAAATGCAAAAATGGTAAAGCGCCTGGTCTAGACGACCTAATGATTGAGCAAATTAAACATTTTGGTCCCATCACGGAAAGATGGCTTCTGCAATTCTATAATGGTTGTCTGAAGCGGAAACAGATCCCTGCCATCTGGAGGAAAACTAAAGTTATTCCCTTACTAAAACCTGGAAAGGGTGCAGCTGATCCCAAGAACTACCGACCGATTTCGCTTCTTTGCCATTTGTATAAAATCTATGAAAGAATGTTGCTAAATAGACTCACTCCCATTGTTGAAAAACAACTCATACCTCAACAAGCAGGTTTCCGACCTGGAAAGAATTGTACAGCACAAGTCCTTAATCTGACTGAACATATTGAAGAGGGATATGAAAAAGGATACATTTCCGGGGCTGTCTTCGTGGATCTCACAGCAGCATATGACACCATTCAACATCGACAATTATTGCACAAAGTCTACTACATCACTAGAGACATTAATTTCACCAGAACTGTGCAGACACTTTTGGAAAACCGGCGATTCTATGTGGAGTTCCAAGGAAGAAAGAGTAGATGGAGAAGTCAAAGGAATGGCTTGCCTCAGGGTAGTGTCCTTTCCCCCATATTGTTCAACATATTTACAAATGACCAGCCTCAACCTTCTCTTACAAAGAGTTTCATCTATGCAGATGATCTTGCCTTAGTCACACAAGCCAGAGATTTTGACACAGTAGAAAACCAGCTTACTGTTGCTCTCAAGGACCTATCTGAGTACTACAGAGTCAATAACTTAAGACCGAACCCTGCTAAAACTCAAGTTTGTGCTTTCCACCTACGCAATCGAGAGGCCTATAGAAAACTTACAGTGTTTTGGGAAGATCAAGAGCTTGAACATTGTTTCTACCCCAAATATCTGGGTGTCACCTTAGATCGAACGTTGACCTACAGAAAACACTGCACTAACACCAAGCAGAAAGTTGCTGCTCGTAACAACATCCTGCGGAAGCTCACTGGCAGCGTTTGGGGTGCAGATCCCAAACTACTAAGAACATCAGCCTTGGCCTTGTGTTACTCCGCAGCTGAATACGCATGTCCTGTATGGTACAAGTCATCTCATGCAAAGCAGGTTGATGTGGCCCTGAACGAAACCTGCAGGACAGTAACGGGATGCCTCAAAGCTACACCTATTGATAAACTCCATAAACTAGCAGGTATTGCTCCTCCAGACATAAGGCGTGAAGTCGCAGCCAAACTTGAGAGACATAAAGCAGATCATAACACCGATCACCTGCTACATGGATACCAGCTACCAATTAGTAGACTCAAATCTAGGAGGAGCTTCATGAGAACTACTACACCCCTCACCGGTCGGACTGGAGCAGCCAGACTATCTCAGTGGACAGCAAAATCTGACAGTAACGATTGGATGACTCCTTCTGAGACCCTTCCTCCTGGTGGAAATCAAGTCTGGACAGTGTGGAAATCTCTAAATCGGCTCAGGAGTGGCGTCGGACGAACTAAGGACAATCTGTTTAAATGGGGCTTCATGAAGGAATCTTCCACCTTGTGTGACTGCGGAGAAGAACAGACAACCAAACATTTAATTAACTGTCCTAGATGTCCTGTATCATGTTCCACACAAGAGCTTGTTGATGTTTCAGACAATGCTGCTGCCGTTGCACAATTTTGGGCTAATACCGTTTAGTTTGTTCTTTTATGATTTGACCTGATTTGTTATATTGTATATATTGTAAATATTGTTGTAATGTTTTTGACTCGAAATAAATAAATAAAACTCGAAATCTATATTAAAAAAAAGTAGAGTTAATTTTCTGTGAGCGGCTAATGCGCATGAGGATTCTGCAATGAAGAATTACACTATGTGATGAAAAGTATCCGGACAGCCCCAAATACATACTTTTCATATTAGGTGCATTGTGCTGCCACCTACTGCCAGGTACACCATATCAACGACCTCAGTAGTTATTAGACATCGTGACAGAGCAGAATGGGGCGCTCTGCGGAAACCACAGACTTCAAACGTGGTCACGTGACTGGGTGTCACTTATGTCATAGAACAGTGCGCTAGATTTCCACACACCTAAACATCCCTAGGTCCACTGTTCCTGATGTGACAGTGAAGTGGAAACGTGAAGGGACACGTACAGCACAAAAGCGTACAGGCCGACCTCATTTGTTGACTGACAGAGACCGCTGACAGTTGAAGAGGCTCTTAATGTGTAATAGCCAGACAGCTATCCAGACCGTTACCAAGGAATTCCAAACTGCACCAGGATCCACTGCAAGTACTACGACAGTTAGGTGGGAGGTGACAAAACTTGGATATCATGGTCGAGCGGCTGCTCATAAGCCACGCATCACGCCGGTAATTACCAAACGATGCCTCGCTTGGTGCAAGGAGCGTAAACACTGGACATTTGAACAGTGGAAAAACTTTGTGTGGAGTGAGGAATCACGGCACACAATGTGGCGATCCAATGCCACGTTGTGGGTATGGCGAATGCCCGGTGAACGTCATGTCAGCATGTGTAGAGCGAACAGTGAAATTGGGAGGTGGTGATATTATGGTGTGGTCGTGTTTTTCATGGAGGGGGCTTCCACCTCTTGTTGTTTTGCGTGGCGCTATCACAGCACAGGCCTACATTGATGTTTTAAGCACCTTCTTGCTTCCCACTGTTAAAGAGCAATTCGGGGATGGCGACTGCATCTTTCAACACGATCAAGCACCTGTTCATAATGCACGGCCTGTGACGGAATGGTTACACGACAATAACATCCCTGTAACGAACTGGCATGCGGAGAGTCCTGACCTGAATCGTACATAACACCTCTGGGGCGTAACGGAACGCCGACTTAGTGCCACGCCTCGCGTCGATACCTCTCCTCAGTGCAGCACTCCGTGAAGAATGGGCTGCCATTCCCCAAAAACCTTCCAGCTGGTGACTGAACGTATGCTTTCGAGAGTGGAAGCTGTCATCAAGGCTAAGGGCGTGCCAATAGCATACTGAATTCCAGCGTTACCAATGAAGGGCACTACGAACTTGTAAGTCATTTTCAGCCAGGTGTCCGGACACTTTTGCTGACATAGTGTATCTATGAGCCATTCAAGATAATACAAATATACTTATATGGACATGTCCGACAGTACAGACATCATATCCACATAAGTATATAAGTCTGGCAATACCAGCCATGATCTTCTTCTTCTTCTGTGCAGATGCACACATATTACCCGAACCCTTACGGGACTTGATAAGAATGTCTTCCACGAGTAATGAATGTGTTGCTATGGACACTACAAATGTAGTGCGTGGACATATAAGGTGAGGATGTGGGTCTCGCGGGAGGCGTGCGCTAGATAGTCCCTAAAATCGCACTGTCGTCTGTGCTCTCGGTGGCTCAGATGGATAGAGCGTCGCCGGCACAGTAGCTCAGCGTGTTCGGTCAGAGGGTTAGCTGCCCCCTGTAATATAAAAAACTGAGTTAATAGATTAACGACGAACTTAAACGGATGTCTTACGACGCCCGTCCCGAGCAGATGGGGCGAACAAAATGATTTTTTTTTAAAAAAAAAGATGGATAGAGCGTCTGGCACGTACGCAGGAGATCCTGGGTTCGAGTCCCGGTCGCAACACACATTTTCATCTGTCCCCGTTGATATATATCAACGCCCATCAGCAACTAAAGGTATTAATACATAATTCTAATTACATAATACACTCCTGGAAATTGAAATAAGAACACCGTGAATTCATTGTCGCAGGAAGGGGAAACTTTATTGACACATTCCTGGGGTCAGATACATCACATGATCACACTGACAGAACCACAGGCACATAGACACAGGCAACAGAGCATGCACAATGTCGGCACTAGTACAGTGTATATCCACCTTTCGCAGCAATGCAGGCTGCTATTCTCCCATGGAGACGATCGTAGAGATGCTGGATGTAGTCCTGTGGAACGGCTTGCCATGCCATTTCCACTGGCGCCTCAGTTGGACCAGCGTTCGTGCTGGACGTGCAGACCGCGTGAGACGACGCTTCATCCAGTCCCAAACATGCTCAATGGGGGACAGATCCGGAGATCTTGCTGGCCAGAGTAGTTGACTTACACCTTCTAGAGCACGTTGGGTGGCACGGGATACATGCGGACGTGCATTGTCCTGTTGGAACGGCAAGTTCCCTTGCCGGTCTAGGAATGGTAGAACGATGAGTTCGATGACGGTTTGGGTGTTCCGTGCACTATTCAGTGTCCCCTCGACGATCACCAGTGGTGTACGGCCAGTGTAGGAGATCGCTCCCCACACCATGATGCCTGGTGTTGGCCCTGTGTGCCTCGGTCGTATGCAGTCCTGATTGTGGCGCTCACCTGCACGGCGCCAAACACGCATACGACCATCATTGGCACCAAGGCAGAAGCGACTCTCATCGCTGAAGACGACACGTCTCCATTCGTCCCTCCATTCCCGCCTGTCGCGACACCACTGGAGGCGGGCTGCACGATGTTGGGGCGTGAGCGGAAGACGGCCTAACGGTGTGCGGGACCGTAGCCCAGCTTCATGGAGACGGTTGAGAATGGTCCTCGCCGATACCCCAGGAGCAACAGTGTCCCTAATTTGCTGGGAAGTGGCGGTGCGGTCCCCTACGGCACTGCGTAGGATCCTACGGTCTTGGCGTGCTTCCGTGCGTCGCTGCGGTCCGGTCCCAGGTCGACGGGCACGTGCACCTTCCGCCGACCACTGGCGACAACATCGATGTACTGTGGAGACCTCACGCCCCACGTGTTGAGCAATTCGGCGGTACGTCCACCCGGCCTCCCGCATGCCCACTATACGCCCTCGCTCAAAGTCCGTCAACTGCACATACGGTTCACGTCCACGCTGTCGCGGCATGCTACCACTGTTAAAGACTGCGATGGGGCTCCGTATGCCACGGCAAACTGGCTGACACTGACGGCGGCGGTGCACAAATGCTGCGCAGCTAGCGCCATTCGACGGCCAACACCGCGGTTCCTGGTGTGTCCGCTGTGCCGTGCGTGTGATCATTGCTTGTACAGCCCTCTAGCAGTGTCCGGAGCAAGTATGGTGGGTCTGACACATCGGTGTCAATGTGTTCTTTTTTCCATTTCCAGGAGTGTATAAAGGTCCTTTCTTGTACTGAGTGTATGTTATAAACGAGTGTCAGTCATTGTGACTGGAAGTTTCCCTGATGCCATCTCTACCTTTTACCTTTCCTACCTTTCTCTGCCTCTGTCTCTTTCTCTCTCCTTTCTCTGGGTTTTTTTTGTGGGGGAGGGGCAGGGAGTGAGAGGAAAGAATACGCGCCGTCTAAATTCAAAATGAGTGGAGATGGTGAAGGATTCTAAAAACATGTGACACGTGAGAATGAATCACGTTTTGATTTTTGTGCGCTTGTTATTATTTGTAGTGCCCCGTTCCCTGTCCACGGTTTAGTGTAATAAATGTCAGAGGGGTCTGACTTTATTTCATTTCAGTTCAGTTCATGAAGCTTAAGCCTATTAAGCAGAGACCGTTTGTTTCTACTAATAAGCCAGGGTTTGGGGGGGCCCGTGCTAAGCGGCTTACGAAATCGCCCGAAAAGGAATCCGGAGCTCACAGAGGTGGAGGTGGAGGAGCAGGACCTCTGCAGATTAAGTAAGAGGCGGCGGCGCAGCTCGCGGTCTGCAGCAGCGGCGCAGCGTTTTTCCCGAAACACCGAACGGCCGCCCTAAGCCCCGGGCTTACCGCGACGCGTCACCCGCACCTGCGACCGGCACAACAGCGGGGCAGGGCTGCCCCCCACCGCGCGGGCGCCGGCCGCCCTTTACATATGCGACGCCGGTAACCTGCAGGTGCCAGGCACCGTGGCGTCACACGGGTTCACGTTGCCTAGTGGATTTTGATACAGATAAGCCCGTACAAAAGTAATGAAGGCTTTCGCAAACAATGCCCGACGTGTTGAAGATAGACAATTAAATCTATCCAATAATGAAAAAAGGTGAACCGTAAGTGCACATATTTCCATTATACGTCATTTATGCTTTGTGGCCAAGACAGATACGAAGCCCACACCTATTACAGTAGTACAAGTTTAAATGCAAACTAGTTCTGCAGATGATGAAGAAATTGATGAAATGTGTGATGAGATAAAAGAAATTATTCAGGTAGTGAAGGGAGATGAAAATTTAATAGTCATGTGAGACTGGAATTCGACAGTTGGAAAAGGAAGAGAAGGAAACGTAGTAGGTGAATATGGATTGGGGCTAAGAAATGAAAGAGGAAGTCGCCTGGTAGAATTTTGCACAGAGCATAACTTAATCATAGCCAACACTTGGTTCAAGAATCATGAAAGAAGGTTGTATACATGGAAGAACCCTGGAGATACTAAAAGGTTTCAGGTATATTATATAATGGTAAGACAGACATTTAGGAACCAAATTTTAAATTGTAAGACATTTACAGGCGCAGATGTGGACTCTGACCACAATCTATTGGTAATGTACATTAAAACTGAAGAAACTGCAAGAAGGTGGGAATTTAATGAGATGGGACCTGGATAAACTGAAAGAACCAGGGATTTTACAGAGTTTCAGGGAGAACATAATGGAACAATTGACAGGAATGAGGGAAAGAAATACATTAGAAAAAGAATGGGTAGCTTTGAGGAATAAAATAGTGAAGGCAGCAGAGGATCATGTAGGTAACAAGACGAGGGCTGGTAGAAATCCTTGGGTAACAGAAGAGATACTGAATTTAATTGATGAAAGGAGAAAATATAAAAATTCAGCAAGCGAAGCAGGCAAAAAGGAATACAAACGTCTCAAAAATGAGATCAACAGGAAGTCCAGAACGGCTAAGCAGGGAGGGCTAGAGGACAAATGTGAGGATGTAGAGACTTATCTCATGAGGGATAAGACAAGTACTGCCTACAGGAAAATTAAAGAGACCTTTGGAGAGAAGAGAACCACTTGTATAAATGTCAAGAGCTCAGCTGGAAACCCACTTCTAACCAAAGAAGGGAAAGCAGAAAGATGGAAGGAGTATATAGAGTGTCTATACAAGGGCGATGTACTTGAGGGCAATCTTATAGATATGGAAGAGAATGTAGATGAGGATGAGATACGATACCGCGTGAAGAGTTTGACAGAGCTCTGAAACATCTGAGCCGAAACAAGGTCCCCGGAATAGACAACATTCCATTAGAACTACCGACGGCCTTGGGAGAGCCAGTCCTGACCAAACTCTACCATCTTGTGAGGAAGATGTATGAGACAGGCGAAGTACCCTCTGACTTCAAGAAGAATATAATAATTCCAATCCCAAAGAAAGCAGGTGTTGCCAGATGTGAAAATTACCGAACTATCAGTTTACTAAGTCACAGCAGCAAAATACTAACGCGTATTCTTTACAGACGAATGGAAAAATTGTTAGAAGCCGACCTCGGGGAAGATCAGTTTGGATTCCGTAGTAATATTGGAACACGTAAGGCAATACTGAGGTATTGAATAGTATTGGGGAGAAGAGGAGTTTGTGGCACAACTTGACGAGAAGAAGACACCAGTTTGTAGGACATGTTCTGAGCCATCAAGGGAACACAAATTTAGCATTGGAGGGCAGTTTGGAGGGTAAAAATCGTAGAGGGAGACCAAGAGAAGAATACACTTAGCAGATTCAGAAAGATGTAGGTTCCTGTAGGTACTGGGAGATGAAGTAACTTGCACAGGATAGGGTAGCATGGAGAGCTACATCAAACCAGTCTCAGGACTGAAGACCACAACAACATGGTTTGTAGCTACTTTTAGTAGTTTTCTGAATATTGCTAACACAAAACGAATACTGTAATAACGATACACACGTTCTGAGTATGTTATCAGTACCAGTTCTGGTACAGATAACAGTCTTACCTCCAGGCCACAGATAACGTAGTGGTTAGACACATGCGCTACTTGTACTGTCATCCCCCCAATCACCTCGCCGTAATGTATCAGTGGCAGTTGATCAAGATCACCTGCGGGACTCCCTGTCTCACACTCTCACCTTAGGCAAGAAAAGTAGTTACATTCAGCGTCGCCTCCGGCTCCTCACCTCCCCTGGACCAATAAGATTCAAGCAATTATTGTCCTGCTTTTGTAAAGGAGCACTGTAATCGACGGGCTCAGCCTCGAGTTATGGCTGTCTGTTAATAACAAACTGATATTATAGGAATTAGTCGCATGTTACGTGACAAAACTCAGTGTCTAAGGTGTATCTATTTATTAACAGCAAATAATATTTAATACTACGCGATTTCCGTCTTTTCATGCACTAGCAGAGACCACAATCAAGCGTTTACGTAACTAGTCTCAGTTTCACAAAGTTTTTTTGAATTTTTTCATATTTTCCACAACGTTACATATTTTCCCAGATCTGTAAAAGTTTATTGGGTTTTTCCGTATTTCATTTACGTATATCATACAGTTATGTGAGTTTCGTCCCACTGGTTTTATGTCACGCCCACATCACGTCTCATCACGTCGTGTCATGCTGGCTTCTTGATACTCACAGCCAATCACAATGCAGCTTGCGCCCAATAGTATCCAAATTATTTATCATTGCTAAGCTGTCCCTGCATTAGTGTTGTTGCCGTTGTTGTTGTTGTGGTCTTCAGTCCTGGGACTGGTTTGATGCAGCTCTCCATGCCACTCTATCCTGTGCAAGAGCTATATCTCCCCGTACCTACTGCAACCTACATCCTTCTGAATGTGCTTAGTGTATTCACCTCTTGGTATCCCTCTACGAGATATATCCTCCACGCTGCCCTCCGATACTAAATTGGTGGTCTCTTAATGCCGCAGACCATGTCCTACCAACCGATCCCTTCTTCTTGTTAAGTTGTGCCACAAACTCCTCTTCTCCCCTATTCTATTCAATACCTCCTCATTAGTTATGTGATGTACCCATCTAATCTTCAGTATTCTTCTGTAGCACCATATTTCGAAAGCTTCTATTCTCTTCTTATCCAAACTATTTATCATCCATTTTTGACTTCCATACATGGCTACGCTCCATGAAAATAATTTCAGAAACGACTTCCTAATACTTAAATCTATACTCGATGTTATCTGTTAATTACAAACTGGTATTATTGAAATTAGTAGCATGTTAAGTGGCAAAACTCACTGTCTAGGGTGTAACTAATTATTAACAGAAAATAATATTTAATACTACGCGGTTTTCGTCATTTCATGCACTAGCAGGGACCACAACCAAGCATTTGCATAAGCACTCTCTTTTTTCACTCGTTTTTTGTATTTTCTCATATTTTCCACTATGTTACGTATTTTTCCACGTCTATAAAAGTTTATTGTGTTTTTCCATATTTCATTTATATTTGTCATGCAGTTACGTGAGCTTCGTTCCTTTGGTCACATGTCACGCCAGCATCACGTCTCATCAAGTTCATGATGTCATAGCAAAACTATCACAGCACGCAAAATACACACCTAGAAGGATGATCAGTTTCTCCAACCACTGCAGGTCACCTTAGGCAATCAGATGTAGGTAAGGGTACAACTGATCATTGCAAATACAGCCTCCAATGACATGTGGGTTATGGCTACGAACACACTGCACCAAGCCAGCAGTGGTCAAGAAAATTGCATTATGCACGTGTGCAATTGTCCCAGATGTAATCGACCTGGTTGCTCACAGAAAAGGCACTACATTAACGCTTATATCATACGTTCAGTGATGGCCTGTCACCCATGTTAACAGGACAAAGCCATGACATTCTGCGGGAGGAAATATGTGAACAGTTACACAGATAAGCGTCATTGCCCCCCCCCCTCCCAAAATCCCTTTCACTGTGCACCAGTCAAAACCAAACTACCCCAACTGTCTTGGTTTCGAACTAGTGGTTACGTGTGGGCAGCTTCAGTGTCGGTCAGCCAGAGCCCACAGGCAGGATAGAAAGGTATGTAACCTACCACACACGATAGAAGCAATTCCTTTTTTAGTGAATGTCGGACAGTGCTGCAAGGCTAGAACGTGACTAAGAAAAAAACCGGACTAGGAGCAATGCCAGTTCTTCTTTGTCCATCACATTGGTATGATTAGTCTAGGGTTTCCTTTAGACATGGGCGAAAGTGTGGCAATATGCCAAACTGCTATATTCAAGTACATGAGGATCATGGCAGAATGAGGGTGACTTCTTATCCCAGAAGTCTTCGGCCACCATTTATTTAGATTTTAGCGGTGGTGGTCTTCGAAACCGGGAACGAGGATGTTATGATTAATAATCAAAGAGGCTACCCGTAGACCACGGATGCACTTACTGGTCAAGCAATCTAAGACACTCAACGGAGTTTGTGAAGGTGCTTCAGGAAATATATCTGGACAAGGATGATCTCCTGGTCAGCGTAAATGTCACGCCACTTTTCACACTGGTACCAGTAAAGACGCAATCACCACGGGATCCCCCCTAGAAACAGACACCCCAAACCTATATACGACGCACTTCGAGGAAACAGGCCTTGAAACGGTGCACCTGAACCTAAAGGCATTCTACCGATATGTGGACGACACATTCGTGATGTGGCCTCATGGAAAAAGAAACCTGCAAGAATTTCTTTATCTCCTTAACGGCACCCACAGGAGTACAAAGTTCACTATGGAAGTAGAAAGAACCGGATGTAAACCTTTCCTCGATACCCTGATAGAGAAGAAAACTGACGGCGCGATCGGACATCCCGTCTATAGAAAAAAGGCGCACGCGGATCTGTTCCTAATCACCAGTAGCTTCCATCAGCCAGCACAACGACAATACGTGCTCACTGACTTGGTGCGCAGACGACGAGACGTATGCGACAAGAGGAATCTATCCACCGATTTGCAACATATTAGGGAAACATTTTGTAGGAACCGCTACGCGGAGATACAATTAAGACGCACTCTCCAGGCGAACAAAAATAAGAAGGAAGATGACGTAGAGGAAGATTCAAAGCGTCTGGCGTCTTTTTCCGTTAGTGTGACACGTCCTGAGGCATCAGAAAGAGTCAGTTTGGTAATAGACAGAAGTGTATGGGGCAGAAGGAGACATATGCGAGAATACAGACAGCAGTTTGAAATGGATGTATTATACAATAATAATGCAGAAATGAAGACGCTCGCTCGGCTCTGACCACTGTGAAGAGCTGCATCACACCAGCACAGTAGCAACATTTTGATTCTGAGTGTGATGTGCCATTACGGAATCAGCGGCTTCATAAAGGTACACGGTGATATTTACTGAACTATATGAAAAAGACGTAAATTAGTTACTAACTACGACGTGAACACACTTTATTCAACTTGTTAACGTCACTACATATACAGGGTGAGTCACTAACTGCTGCCACCGAGAATGATTCCGAAATTATCATAGTAGCTGAAAAGTTTGTGGGACAAATGTTGCACGGGAAAACGGGGGCCATAATATGACGTTGGTGTTTTTGTTGCTAGGTGGGGTCGTGTCATAGATATGAAGGTCAACTTGGTTTTTTTAATGGGATGCTATAGTTTTATAATTATTCTCTGATAGCGGCTATCGAGACGGATCCAGTGATCTGTAACACTAAGGAATTTGAAGGTCAACGAAGGTCACAAAGGTGGCATTAAGTCTACTTACAGAAATGTTCGAAGTGATGACCGTTGGTATCAATGCAGTGCTGCAATGGATTGAGTGGTATTCCTTATCTCTTCGGCAGTTATCGAACCACATGCTCTGACAATTCTCTTTTGCATATCGTGCAAATAGTAAATATTCGCCGAATACGGCGTATGCGTCTAACGTGCCATTGACGTGTAAACACCATTCGACTGTTTCACAATAAAACACCAATAGGAACACTAATAGACTAGTATCGTCTAATCAAGCGAATGTGAACTATGTATTCCTTCGAAGAACAAGTCGATGTGCTTCTTATGTACGGATAACCCTTACGAAATTCAGTGAGAGCTAGAGACATATACGCTGAAAGATATCCTTGACGTACTCGCCCTACACGTCGTACATTTACATATGTGTATGACACATTGAAAATAGCTGGATCTTTAACGCATTGGAAAGATATATGGCAAAGGAAAGTTACTAACGAGGAAACGGTAATTGGTACTCTTGCCACTGCGGTTCGAGATCCTTGTGTTAGTTAGCGTCAAATCTCAAGGGAATCTGGCATGAACCAGAGTAGTGTTGTTCGTATTCTGATTGCCATAAATATCATCCTTACCATACCAGTCTCCACCAAGAATTAACTGGTACGGATATTCTGCGTCGCATTGAATTCTGCCAATGGGCTCAACTTCAGAGTCAGACCAATGACACATTTATTCATTTGATTTTATTTACTGACTAGGCTACATTCACGAACCATGTAAATGTTAATTTGCATAACATGCATTATTGGGCAACTGAAAATCCATGTTGGCTGCCGAAAGTTGCACAACAGAAACCGTGGTCGGTGAATGTATGGTGTGCGATTCTAGAGGACAGAATTGTAGGCCCCTATTTCATTGAAGGAAATCTTAATGATAGGAAGTACACCACATTCCTGCAAGAAACATGGGGACCGTTTTTGGAAGAAATACCTTTAGGAACAAGGAACAGGTGGTATCAACACGATGGGTGTCTGGCTCATTTTTCGCTCATGTCTAGAAATGAGTTGCAGAGACAATTGGGTTGGATGTGTGTCGTGGCCGGCTCGATCGCCAGACTTGATGCCTCTGGATGTTTTTCTTGTGTTGATTCATAAAAGACATTGTTTATAAAGACGTTCCCGGTACACCTGAAGGTATGCCATAGAGAACTGTCGCAGCATGTGCTTCGATATGTGCCGAAGTGATGAGGACTACCATTCAATCCATGAGAAGAAGATTGCAGCACTGCATCGGTCATCACTTCGACCACCTTTTGTAAATGGACGTTCATGCCACCTTTTTGACCTTCGTTGACCTTCAAAGGCCTTCTGTTACACATCATTGGATTCGTTTCGATAGCCGAAGTCAGAAAATAAATATCAGACTATAGCATCCAATTTTAAGAAACAAAGTTAACCTTCATTTCTCTGAAGTGGCCCCACCTGGAATCAAAAAATCAACGTCATATTATGGACCCCGTTGTCCCATGCAACTTTTGTCCCAGAAGCTTTTCAGCTCTTATCATGGTTTCGAAGTTATTCTTGGTTGCAATCGTTAGTGACTCACCTGTATATTCGGATTTCGGATATTAGATGTTCGATAGGCCTGCCTTCACTGGCGATGATATGGAACGGACAAGTAGCGAAATTTAGCATGAACCGCAGAAGTGTCGGAACATCCATGCTGTCGATGACATTCTGAATGGCTGCTTTGGCTCAGCAATGGTTCTGGGAGTACAGCTGTACACCTTGTCTTTAATATAGCCCCACAAAATTGAGTCGCACGTGTTTGGATCCAGAGAATGTGGCGACCAATCGACGGCCATGCCAGAGGCCTCTGAGTGCACCACAGCCAGAATGCCGTCCCCAAAGTGCTCCTCCAGGACGTCAAACACTCTCCTGCTTCGATGGGGTCGAGATTCATTCTGCATGAACCGCATCTTGTCGAAATCCGGGCTACTTTGTACAATGGGGATGCAATCATCTTGCAGACTTTCACGTACCATTCGGTAGCCACTGTACCAGCAAGGATTATCGTAACGATTATTCCGTGACTGGACATTGCACGCCGTGTGAGGGTGAAGAGACTTCTCTGTCACGAAATGCGGTTTCTCAGTCCCACAAATGCGCCAGTTTTGGTTATTGACGAACCCATCGCTAAACCAAATCATACAGCAAATATTAATTCCCATAATGCCCGAGGTCAACCGTTCAGTTTGAACGTCCTAACGCAAACCGTTTGTACCTCCTAATGCAAGCTATTACGACAATTTTATTTCATATAGTTCAATAATTGTCACCCTGTAGTATTTTGGAGGAGTTTTTAAGTGATACATAACATGTAAGAAATTTGGCTGCCAGCAGTGTGTGGTACCTCAAAGTTATTTGAGTTTTTTTTAAGGCAATTGCCATCCAACGGGCGAAGTTTTGTGTACAGCCCGCGTTATTATTGAAGAGAGTAAATACTTTCACAATCCGGTAGACTCTCATTCCCAAGCTATACCGATAATTCACAATTCACAGTTCGTACTCATCTCACAAGAAGATCTAAATTTGGATGTTATACTAGTTTTCTGCTGTGAACAACCAATTCTAGTAGGTGATGTACTTCAGTCGCTGTCGTTATAACCATATAATGTTGCATTACAACCAGCTTGCAAGTGATCAGTTCGATTGACTATTATGTTCATTAAGGTCACTGCTACTAAACTGAAGCCTTAATGAAACGTTGACACCTCGCATGATTTGTTACAGGCATCGTCCATACAATTTTTGCGAGTTATTGATAGTGAGCTGACAGTCCAAACCGACAGAGCCACAAATAATTTTGTTGAGCATTGACGTAAATAATCCTTATAGTGAGAAGTTATGAATTCACTGACGCCGTCAACCAGTAAGGTGGCTGATATGAGTTAACAGGTCGATGTCCTTTGCTTTCAGTTAGTTAAAAGTGACAATCTGGAGACGAGGTTAAAAGTTATACGATTTCTCCTTTTATAATAGAGGGTAGCTTTGGTTCCTACTCACAGTGACGCTCAACGTTTTCTATCACTGTTGTTTTAATCTCATCTTAGTTCTCATTGTTCCTTATACTAATTTGCTAATATAGTTTCGGAGTTAATATTTTTACTGAAGACATAGCTGTTGTTTGCGAGATTTATTGTTCTTTTGCTTAAATGATAATTGGTCACGAAGGAAAAATAAGGTTTCCGTAATAAATGGCGTACTTGTTGTGGAGTAAAAAGGAGAAACTCGAAGAAACATGAAACCCGATATTTGTAAGCGTTTGATGGTTTTACTAAGCGAGAGGATGTATGTGACAGCTTGAACGCTCTAATTTGGTTCCGATAAGTAAACTAATGTACAAATTAAACGTTTCTGCTCTAAATAATTTATGGATTTTTCCGTTAATTCCTGGTAGAAAAATTCCACAGTTTATATTAAATAAAAAGTACCTTGTTTTCGTTCTACTGAATTTTGTCTATTCCACACTATTTTGCTTGTTATTGGACCATCTTCAGGAAACAACTGAAAAGCGGCACATGGGACACTAGTTCTTAGGTAACAAAACATTATATGCAAAGTTATAATGCACTTGAGTAACGTGTTGTGCATCAAACTTGTTTCTAAATTTGAAATTACACTTTATGGGACTGACAAACAACTCAATATTGCAGAGTAATTGGTTATAATATTAAAGTTTGTGAGGTCCTGACATTGGTTAAGGAACTGTTAAACAGAGCACTCTTCATTTATGTTGTACTAAAAGCATGTTTTTTAACTATGTAAATTACACTTAGGCAATGGATAATGTTATACACAGTAATTAAAATACACAATCTCTCAGTATTACAGGTTGTATGGTTATGATACAGTTTGTAAGACCGTGACAGTGGTTGAGAACTGTAACTGAGCATTACTAGCATATGTTGTGCCACAAACATGTTTTGCAATGTAGCACATTTTATTATTTCTTATGTTTAATGTTGTCCCTTGTGTAAAGTGCAATTTCAACTTTAAGAAACAAGTTTGATGCAAAACACTCTATTCAGTGGCCTGTACCTTCGTGTATGACGTTTGGTTGCCTAAGAACTGGTGGAATAGGCCAAAAACTAGCCTGCAATAAACAAACATCAGTAGAAGAACAACAATGGACTTGTTACGCCACCTTAAAAATGCCAAAGAAAACTAATTTATAAATCAAATGTATTTGTAATCTTAAAAGTCTAAAATATGTAGATTTCAGTCAAAAAAAGGTTCAAATGGCTCTCAGCACTATGGGACTTAACATCTGAGGTCATCAGTCCCCTAGAACTTAGAACTGCTTAAACCTAACTAACCTAAGGGCATCACACACGTCCATACCCGAGGTAGGATTCAAACCTGCGACCGTAGCAGTCACGCGGTTCCAGACTGAAGCGCCTAGAACCGCTTGGCCACACCGACCCGCAGATTTTAGTCAGTATGGGATCATGAGGTACCAGAACAAAAACGTTGATAATGACGCTGTAGCCAATATGTAGGAACTTTATGTATTTATGAAATAAATTTACATAATTAGCTTCATATCGCTGTATAAGGAACCGGAAAATTATTTAGACTATGGCATACGTTAAATAACATGGCATTATATCAGAGAGGAATTCAGTTGATGTCCCTTTTCTAACAATATACTTCTTCTATACTATCGTCAATATTTACCTATTTTATCTTTTATGTAGCCTTACCAGATTAGAGTCTTAAGGCCCTCTCTTACAAATGGTTCAAATGGCTCTGAGCACTATGGGACTCAACTGCTGAGGTCATTAGTCCCCTAGAACTTAGAACTAGTTAAACCTAACTAACCTAAGGACATCACAAACATCCATGCCCGAGGCAGGTTTCGAACCTGCGACCGTAGCGGTCTTGCGGTTCCAGACTGCAGCGCCCTCTCTTACATCTGATCAGGTGCAACACATCCAAAAATATTAGAAAACTTTCCAATAACAATAATAATTGTGAAATACTAGCAAGGTATTTTCATCATCTTCTGAACTGTTCTGAACCAAGTCATAATTTGGAATTCTCAGATATTAACGAAAATTTGGAACTAGATTTACCACCAACTACAGAAGAAATGGAAGAAGTAACTAAAACCTACCAAAGCAACAAAGCTAATGGAGAAGATTCTATTACAGCTATGCTTTTGAAGTGCTTCTTGAATAATATAGCTAATGCGCTGAATTTACTCATCGAAGCAATCTGGAAAACGGAAAAAAATCCCAGATGAATGGAAAGTTGCTTTGATACATTCACTCCACAAAAATGGTAATAAACAAGATGTAGACAACTACACAGGACTCTCTTTACTGCCAACAGCGTACAAAGTTTCTTCCAAGATTTCTCTAAGCAGAATTGAAACAACTCTAGACAGTCAATCAGGTAAATATCAAGGTAGTTTTAGAATGGGAAGGTCACGCTCAGAATAAATATTTAATTTAAAGTCAGTAGCTCGGCAACAGATTACTTAATTCAAAGGAAATATTAGTTATGTTTGTGAATTTCGAAAAGGCTTTTGATTCTGTTAATAAAGAAACTATAGCTAAAATAATTGGAGACCATGAAACACTTACAGAGACAGTCTGCAAAGTAAATTTGACAGCCTTTCAGAATAAAAACAATAAGGTAACGACCTGTCCCCAGCACATTTTAATAGTGTGTTAGAGAAACCAGTGAGAATTTTCAACGAAAAACTTATCATATCGCCGATAAGCTTAGGAAGATGAAGCAAAAATATCGAAATCAACTGTCTTGAAATTGCAGCTGATTTTGATATAGTTTCCAAAAATGTAGAATCTGCGGAAGAAATAGCCAACAGCACTGACTTAAGAATTTCTGCAGAAAAAAAGATAACTTTTACTAAAGGTAACGGACCCTCTTAAATTCCTGAAAACAAATATTGGCCAAATAGAGATGGTAAAAAAAATTGTAACATATAGGATAGGTAACCCAAGAAAATGCTTTGAAAGGATCTGCAATAGAGAAAAGGTAGCATAAAATTGGGAGGGCTTATGGTATTACGAAACGGCTCTGCAATAAATAGCGCCAATTTAGAAATGCAAAAATAAGGCATTACAAAACAGTAGTCAAGCCAGAATAACTATATGCAAGCGAATAACCCCTGACATTAAAGTGTAACTTAGATAAATTAGAAGTACTAGAAAGGTGAATTACAAGGAGAATATTAGGACCAAATCACACAGCAGAAGGCTGAAATTTACGCTGTAATGCTGAAATATACGAAAATATAAAAAACATATACATCAAAAAAAGTTTTGAATCACCTGGTTTCTGAGAGTTCCAGAACCTGTACAGAAAATTCTAACAGAGATCAACATAAACATCATTTCCTCCTTTTTTATTGGTCATGAAAACCAAGCATTGCATGTTGTACCACCATACAGCGAGAGCTTCAGAGGTAGATCAGATTGCTGTACACACCGTATTTCTGTATTTCTAATACCCAGTAGCACGTACTCTTGCATTGATGCATGCCTGTATTCGTCGTGGTATACTATCCACAAGTTCATCAAGGCGCTGTTGGTCCAGATTGTCCCACTCCTCAACGGCGATTCGTAATAGATCCCTCAGAGTGGTTGGTGGATCACGTCGTCCATAAAGAGTCATTTTCAATCTATCCCATTCATGTTCGAAAGTGTTCATGTCTGGAGAACATGCTGGCCACTCTAGTCGAGCGAGGTCGTTATCCTCAAAGAAGTCATTCAATTGCACGATGGGGGCGCAAATTGTCGTCCATGAAGAAGAATGTCTCGTCAGTATGCTTCCGATATGGTTGCACTCTCGGTCGGAGAATGGCATTCACGTATCGCACAGCCGTTACGGCGCCTTCCGTGACCACCAGCGGCGTACGTCGGCCGCACATAATGCCACCCGAAAACAGCAGGTATCCTCCAACTTGCTGCACTCGCTGGAGAGTGTATCTAAGGCGTTAAGCCTGACCGTGTTGCCTCCAAACACGTCTCCGACGAAAGTCTGGCTGAAGGCATATGCGACACTCATCGGTGAAGAGAACGTAATGCCAATCCTGAGCGGTCCATTCGGCATGTTGTTGGGCCCATCTATACCGAGCTGCATGGTGTCGTGGTTGCAAAGATGGACCTCGCCATGGACGTCGGGAGTTCAAATGGTTCAAATGGCTCTGAGCACTATGGGACTTAACATCTATGGTCATCAGTCCCCTAGAACTTAGAACTACTTAAACCTAACTAACCTAAGGACAGCACACAACATCCAGCCATCACGAGGCAGAGAAAATCCCTGACCCCGCCGGGAATCGAACCCGGGAACCCGGGCGTGGGAAGCGAGAACGCTACCGCACGACCACGAGATGCGGGCGACGTCGGGAGTGAAGTTACGCATCATGCAGCCTATTGCGCACTGTTTGAGACGTAACACGACGTCCTGCGGCTGAATGAAAAGCATTATTCAACATGGTGGCGTTGTAGTCAGGTTTCCTCCGAGCCATAATCCGTAGATAGCGTTTATAAACTGCCGCAGTAGCCCTTGGGTGTCCTGAGCTAGGCATGTCATCGACTGTTCCTGTCTATCTTTATCTCCTCCATCGCCGAACAACCTCGCTTTGCTTCAGTCCGAGACGTCTGGACAGTTCCCTTGTTGAGAGCCCTTCCTGGTACAAAGTAACAACGCGTACGCGGTCTAACCGCGGTATTGACCGTCTAGTCACGGTTGAACTACAGTCAACACGATCCATGTACCTCCTTCCAGGTGGAAAGACTGGAACTCATCAGCTGTCGGAACCCCTCCGTCTAATTGGCGTTGCTCATGCATGGTTGTTCACATCTTTGGGCGGGTTTAGTGATATGTCTGAACAGTCAAAGGGACTGTGTCCGCGATACAATATCCCAAGTCAACGTCTGTCATCAGGTGTTCTGGGAACCGGGTGATGCAAAACTTTTTCATGTACGTATTTCAAATGTAATGAGAGAAAGAAGACTCACGCTTTTTGAACACTTATTTCCAAATCATGACGGTAGATTAACTAATAGCATTTAAAAATATTTTTGGGATAAGAGGTCCACAATATCCAGAGTCAACGAACTAAAAATGATTTAGAAAGAAACAATATAAAAACAGAAGTTGAACGGGTAAATGTATTGAAAATGGAAGGGTTCCAAGGAAGGCTAGGTAAAATTCGCAGTAAAATAAAAATTATTGATCATAATAATAGTGGTAATTTCTTTGATTTTGTGAAAATCTCTTCAGTCAGTTTAAACTGCATTCATGTGTTTGCCATACATTATGGCAACAATATCTATTTCCACGAGTTCCCGTGTAGTCTCCACAGCATTAGCCTATTCACAACTGTAGCCCTTAATAAACGGGAGGTACTGTGTATTGTAACAGGTCTGTTTGATTAATAAATGTCACTTCGCCGTTAATATGCACGAATAAACGAGCAAACACTTTGTCCCTATGGTGAATAATAGATTTGTGCGACCGCTCGCACCCTATTACGTGTTGTTCCCCTCCGTCTCCACAGCAGACGCAGGGAGATTTGATTGTTATTGCCAGGCGACCCTTTGCAGCGCAGCCGCTTCGTTAATAATAGAAGGTTCTCATTTCAGAAACCCCAGTTCCCGCCCTTGCTGGCACTGTTGGCTTGTCATCAGTAGCATTACCGAGTCAACCGTGCTGCCTGCATCTGTAACGTAATGTCCTCGTGACGTCACAGAAGGGCTTAATTTCGGCGGAACGTGCAGGTAAGGTGTTTCGGCACCTCCCAAGGAATTTATTTTTTAACTCACTGGAACAAATCGGCACCGGAGACAAACTAGAAGACCTACAATGTAACGCAAAGTAACTATTACATGGTCCTGTTAGCTTATGGTGACCACCTGTTAAAAGCCTGAATATTTACCTTCTGCAGCGCGGAGATGCAGGAACAGAGTCATCGAAGCTCTGGAAGGTATCGACAGCGAGTTAGAATCACGTCTATTCGAGTGCCATGTCCAGCTGCGCTCCGTATCCTGGTTGAGTGTCCATGAGGCGAACAGCCCCATCGACGTTGTTCCACAGATTCACAATTCGTCTTAAATCGAGGGAGTTGGTTACCACGGATGTAGAGTATACTCATCCTGGTGCTCTTCGAAACAAGCAAGTAGACTGCGAGATGTGCAATGCGTTGCATTCCCCTGCTGATAGCTGCCACCTTGCCCAGGAAAAAAAACTGCATATAGGTTCAGAATGGCTCTGAGCACTATGGGAGTTAACATCTGAGGTCATCAGTCCCCTAGTACGCAGAACTACGTAAACCTAACTAACCTAATGACATCACACACATCCATGCCCGAGGCAGGATTCGACCGTAGCGGTCGCGCGGTTCCAGACTGAAGCGCCTAGAACCGCTCGGCCACACAGGCAGGCAAACTACTTGTAGGGGCGACATGGTCTCCAAGAACAGTTGCATACTTGTGCTGCTCCATGACGCTTTCCAGAACGTTAAAATCACCAAGCGAATGCCACTAAAACATTCTCCAGACCCTATCGCTCCCTCCTCCAGCCTGAACCCTTCTGATGATTGTTGCAGGTCCATAAACGCCATAAATGTGATTCTGTGGACGTCCACTTGTGGTATTTACATGCGAGATACAGCCCTTCTGAACGTCAGGTAAATTGCCCCGTTACCGCTTTACTACACTACTGGCCATTGAAATTGCTATAGCACGAAGATGACTTGCTACAGACGTGAAATTTAACCGACAGGAAGAAGATGATGTGACATGCAAATGATTAGCTTTTCAGAGCATTCACACAAGGTTGGCGCCGGTGGCGACACCTACAACGTGCTGACATGAGAAAGGTTTCTAACCGATTTTTCATATACGAACTGCAGTTGACCGGCGTTGCCTCGTGAAACGTTGTTGTGATGCCTCGTGTAAGGAGGAGAAATGCGTACCATCACGTTTCTGACTTTGATAAAGATCAGATTGTAGCCTGTCGCGATTGCGGTTTATCGTATGGCGACATTGCTGCTCGCGTTGGTCGAGATCCAATGACTGTTAGCAGAATATGGAATCGGTGGGTTCAGGAGGGTAATACGGAACGCCGTGCTGGATCCCAACGGCCTCGTATCACTAGTAGTCGAGATAACAGGCATCTTATCCGCATGGCTGTAACGGAATGTGCAGCCACGTCTCGATCCCTGAGTCAACAGATGGGGACGTTTGCAAGACAACAACAATCTGAACGAACAGTTCGACGACGTTTCCAGGAGCATGGACTGTCAGCTCGGAGACGGTGGCTGCGGTTACCCTTGACGCTGCATTGTGTACTCAACGACGAACCTGGGTGAACGAATGGCAAAACGTCATTTTCTCAGATGAATCCACGTTCTGTTTACAGCATCATGATGGTCGCATCCGTGTTTGGCGACATCGCGGTGAACGCACAGTGGAAGCGTGTATTCGTCATCGCCATACTGGCGTATCACCCGGCGTGATGGTATGGTGTGCCATTGGTTACACGTCTCGGTCACCTATTGTTCAAATTGACGGCACTTTGAACAGTGGACGTTACATTTCAGATGTGTTACGACCCGTGGCTCTACCCTTCATTCGACCCCTGCGAAACCTACATTTCAGCAAGATAATGCACGACCTCATGTTGCAGGTACTGTACGGGCCTTCCTGGATACAGAAAATGTTCGACTGCTGTCCTGGCCAGCACATTCTCCAGATCTCTCAGCAATTGAAAACGTCTGGTCAATGGTGGCCGAGCAACTTGCTCGACACAATACGCCAGTCACTACTCTTGATCAACTGTCTTATCGTGTTGAAGCTGCAGGCGCAGCTGTACCTGTACACGGCGTCCAAGCTCTGTTTGACTCAACGCCCAGGTGTATCAAGGCCGTTATTACGCCCAGAGGTGGTTGTTCTGGGTACTGATTACTCAGGATCTATGCACCCAAATTGTGTGAAAATGTAATCACATGTCAGTTCTAGTATAATATATTTGTCCAATGAATACCCGTTTATCATCTGCATTTCTTCTTGGTGCAGCAATTTTAATGGCCAGTAGTGTGCAACGCACTGTTTTCCCTGTACACCCCCCCCCCCCCCCCCCCCTCAACCGCCTGACATGTTTTGTATCCCCTCCACTGGTAGTGCTGCCATCTACCGTCTGTGAGTGGTTATTGCCGTTCACGTCGAACATTAATGTGAATGGACCGTGAATGTAACAATGAGTGACTAATGTAATGGGATGTGGAAGGACATGGGCCGAGGTAGTGTGTAACTAGGCTAACATGTTAATTAATGAAATACTTCACTCTGAAAGTTTTAGTTTGCAGAAAAGTCATGATAAACTTTTCTAAAGCCTTGTACTGCAACTGTACACCCAGAACTTGCTGCTACGATGCAACTGTTTCACGGCGCGGGTGGCAGAAGTTGAAAATATGACGTTAAATTCGCGAAGTCTACCGACTTGTGGCGATAAGTAACTGGCAGAACTAAGGAGTTACGAGGACAGGCGGTAGCACCTGATCTCTATGTTAAAACTTGTGGTTTTATTGTGTTTATGATAAGAACTTGGTAAACAGGAGCCAACTTCTCGTTCGCCGGTGACCACCAATCACGGCACTTAAGAGAAGAGTCAATAGACGACAACAGAGGTTACGCTTTCCCTCCACCGCAGTAACCCATCAAAATAAACTTCCCTCTCCTTCTTCCTTAAGTTACCAATGAAATGAACTATCTTTTCAAAATTGTGACGCAATGGCATGCGAAATGAACAGTAAAAACAAAATATAAAGGACACTAGCTATAAAGCACCAACAGAAGAAGGGCGCAGCAACCGTGGCCGAAACGTTGGTTTTCTACAGCAGTAGTTTTATGTAATATGACGCGGTACCATACCAGAAAACTTTATGTCGGCTTTCTCTGGGCGCAGAAGCCCACGCAATAATATAAGAAACTGTTTTGAAAACCTTAATTTCAGAACAGAATCTGGTAAAAAAAAAATTTACCACTGTAAGCTGATTACAAGACAAGTTTTCAACAATCGCAGTTTGTGGTTATTATTGCTAGAGATGGGCGGTGTGGTGTATGGTTGAAGAGGAACGTTCTAGTACCTAAACGTTTAGAAATAATGCACTATGTTGTAGGATGATTTAAGACATTTCTCCAGCTGTCCCAGATGTAAAAACATAATTAGCCATGTTCCTAAAGGAAACACGTAACATTATAATTGGAAACCATTCAAAAATGTGTTCTTTGAAAACAATAAAAATATCTGTTGAGCCTCTCGAGTTTAACATAATGTGTGACGGTTTATCAGCAGTAAAATCTGACACGATTTTGGCAAAACGTCGAAAGTTGACTTAGAATGGCTGGACTATGATCGGAATATCATTGTTCCAATACAGTTGTATGTGTGAAGTAGATACACGTCAATCGAAGAGGTGTATGGGACATTGTGGTTGTCGGCAGCACATGAAACATAAAAAAGTCAGGAAATAAAGGCTATCAGTTATTTGGAACTACTTGAATGCTGACTGAATATTGTTCTTCACTGATTTACTACCAGCATACACTCGTGATGGATGATGAACTTCTGCGGGGTACAGTTCCGAGAATGTCCCCAATGTGGGAAATCTTGATGAGAATCTAGACTAACTCGCGATAGTCGTCTGAAAGGTATACCTAGCGAGGTGGCGCGGAGGTTAGCACACTTGACTGTCATTCGGGAGCACGACGGTTCAAACCCACTTCCGGCCATCCAGATTTGGGTTTTCCGTGATTTCCCTAAATCGCTTCAGGCAGATGCCGGGATGGCTCCTTCGAAAGGGCGCTGTCGATTTCCCTCCCCATCCTTCCCTAATCCGAGCTTGCGATCCGTCTCTAATGACCTCGATGTTGACTAGACGCTGAACTCTAATATCATCATCCTCCTCCTCCTCCTCCTCCTCCTCCTCATAAAAGATAGCTAACCCGCTTAATCTGCGTGGAGTACAGGACGAAAGTACGTTTGAGACATTTATGACGGTTCTATGGTCGTAGCAAGCTTAGGTTTACTTCTGGAGGGGGCCGAGCGAGAACTACAACACACACACACACACACACACACACACACACACACGCGCGCGCGCGCGCGCGCACACACAAAACAAGAAAAATGTAGGTCACTTCATTATAACTTGAACAGCATAGAATACTTAATTTGGAAACAATCCCTCTGCACAGGGATGTCTATGTATTTGTTACTGTGGCTGAATATATAACTTATCAACTGGTACAACACTATGTACATCTGACTATAATCAATACAGTTCTGACTTCAAATATCTCGCACTGCTGAAGTAAGACGGTACCGTCTTAGTGATGATTGCAGATTCACGCTGATCGACAAGGCGCTCTGACGTAATCTTCCAGCTGCGGCAGCGTATGGAACCTCTTAAGGATGCGTCTACGCCGACACCTCTCATTCACCGTTACGCCAGGAAGCGACTGTCCTTACTTGTGGCTACGTCGAGAGGCACCAACTCTGAGATGTGACCTAGTTCTTCGGGCGTTCCCACACTATCTGTTCTGTTTATTTTAGAATACAGCTCTTCTCGAAGAGGACTTAGCGTGACAGGCCATTTCCTATCCAGCAAGGTATTTCCGGTGTCCAATAACATTTGTCACGGTTCAAAGAACTCAAACGTCTCCATAATGGCAGAAAAGTTTTGTACAGCCGACTGGCGTGACAAAGGACGAAGTATTGTTCTCAGTTAAAGACGAAACCTGAAACTGAAAAACCAAACTAGCGATCAAGTGGAAGCATTTCCGTTATTTACTACCGACCCTACATTCTCCAGTTTATCCATCTCTTTCAAAAATTCTCATGCGTTACACCAAAGATGCGTGAACATATGAAAAAAATGGGGTACATTAAAGGAGCCTCCGATAAGACTGCGATGATCTGCGATCAGGATGATAAAAGCAATCGGGAGTACCTTGGGCAACTCCCGAATATGATTAAAAAATTTTTTACGGCAGATCCTGTCACACCAGAATCATGTATACCTGAGCCCTTTTCAGGGCCACAGTCAACGATTATATCTATTAACATAGAAGTCATAACATCAGCCAAAGAAGACGTGCTGTGAGAACTATGCAGTGCCATATACTGTGCTTGCAGGAGACGCATAGAAGTGGAGACCAAAAATAGACGGAATGCGTCTCGCCATCGAAAGACCTCCTGACAAATATGGAAGTGCTACCTTTGTTCGTCCAGATATCAAGATCTTATCTACAGCATTCACGAACCAAAACAACACTGAAATTGTTACTCTATAAACAGTTAAATGCTCCATTACATCGCTTTATAAACCACCTGGTGCTGAATTCATTCTTAACAAACCACCCAATTTTCTAAATAAACTTGTGCAGATTGTGGCAGGTGATTTCAACAGCTATTTTTGGCTGCGGTCATGAATATGAGAATGGGACAGCAGTACAACTACGGGCAGAAGCAAGTCACCTGACTTCAGTCCATGATGCAAAACTGCCTGGACCTTTTAACAGCGGCATGTAGAAGCGAGCTTACAATCCTGACCTAATTCTTGGTAGCAGCAGTATAAGCCAACAATAAATAAAATCTGTCCGCTCCCCAATACCCAACTCGCAGCATAGACCAATAATGTGGTAATTATTTGCTCCTATAATCACAGAAGCTATGTTTTCGAAGAAGATTTAATTTTAAGAATGATGATTGGACAAGATTTGCGGAATCGCTGAACATCGAAGTATCTCATATAGAACCAATACCCGAATGCTATGACACCTTCACGGTGGCTGTAAGGAGATATTCGAGAATGTCTATCCCTCGAAGCTGTCGAACATATTATATCCACGGGCTTACTTCAGACCAAGCCACCCTACTAGCAGAATATAGCTACTCATTTGAAGAAAACCCTTTCAGTGAAGCAACTGTGGAAGTAGGGAACAAGCTTATTTCCTGTATAATGGAGACAAAAAGGGATAAGTGCATAAAAACTATAGAAAACGTGGATCTGGAAAGAGACAGCCTTAAAACTTTGTGAGACTTCTGAGACCCTTAAACAATGATCCGACTAAGACCATAGCACATCATAATATCACGATCAGTTAAATTGCTCATCAGTTACTGATGAACGGGAAGCCAACAGACATATAAGAAAAACCGAGACTGCAAAGAGAAGAGCAAGAGGAGAAAACGTGTGGGACATACACAAAATATTAATCTCCCTATTATGTTATAGCATCTTCCTGTTCTATCCTGTAGGTCCGTTGAAGCCAGCATCATTTATCTGAGGAAGATGGCATCAGTATGTCGAGCTTTTCATTGCTATATTAGCAGTTCATTCGGAAGAATAACAATCAACATCGACAGGAGCAACAGTGTCTTAATGTTGGACAAAGCTGTTTATGGACAATGAGTTACAACGTTTTTCAGAATCTGTGTACAGTATTTCTAAAATGGTATTATTGAGCCCTCAAGCGTACGGCTGTTAATCGTGCCAGTTTCCCCAGCCGTTAGCGTCACCAAGTAAAAAAGACGCAGAATAGACTGATGAGTCGTAATATTATGACCACCTCCTGGAACGCTGGAACGCAGTACATCAGCACTTCTGTGTGTCATGGATTCGACACGTTGTTGAAAATTTCCTAAGCCACATGGTGCCAGATGTCTAAGCACAGGCTACGTAAATCCGCAAGTTGCTAAATGTTTGTTGGTGGGCACGGAGCTGGCGCCGCGTAGAGTTTCAGATCTGTCGTATCCGGCTCAGATCGAAAATCCTGGTGTGGTGGTCTAGACGCCACCGTCAGTTTCCTGTTATGTTCCTGAAACCACTGTAGCACCATTGTAGCCTTGATACAAGAACAGTTATGCGGCGAGGAGATGCCATCGCCATTGGGGAAGACATCAAGCAGGGAGGGACACAGGCGGTCCATAATAATGTCCACGTTGTCCACAGCTATCGTGGTGGCCTCGAATTCTACCACGAGTCCAATGGAAGTTCAGGTGAACGTCCTCCACAGCATAACACTGCTGCAGCCGTTCGCCTGTATGAAGGCGAATCTGAACACGACCACCGACGTGGCGTAACAAGCAAGTGAACAAATCTACGAGGTGACACATTTCCACTAATACACGGGCCAGTTTCGAAGAGTCTGTACTCACTGCCACCACAATGGACAGTGCCATTGGGTCAAGATGGGGAATACCAGACGTGCTTGCTGCGCAGCCCCTTACTCAACAACGTGTGATGGACGGTGCACTCCGAACCAGTTGTGCCTGCACCAGCAATTTGCTTTGCCGTCAATTTTATTACAGGTTTCCAGTTTTACACAACCAGCAAGCTTCCAGCATCCACATTCTAAGTCCCACAGCTTGTCGCTCATTCGTCATTTCACCACGTTCAGTCACGTTCGGTGCATGTTGACGACAACAGCACCACGTGAACAGCCGACTAGCTTCGCCGTTTGCGAGATTCTAGTCCCCAAGCGCTGGACCATGACAATCTGTCCATTTTGAAATTAGCCTATGCCAGGGGATTCCTCTGCTCCACTTATAAGCTTTACGTACGGTGTCATGTGCCTGAAACGCCTTCAGAGGGCAATGGGCCTCGTGGTGGCCAGGGGTTAAAATGTTTGGCTCCCTCACTGTGTGTGCCACGCAGCTGCATACCTAGATTTGGTACCTTGCTGGACAGTCTCATGTTGTGATCACGTGCCCAACTAAGGTACCAAGCTTCCTTGTTATATATATTGAGCCCAAAAGTTATAATACACACATCAAAAAAGTTTCGCATCACCTCGGTTCCGAGAGTTCCGGAATCTGTACAGAAAACTGGAATAGATATCAACATAAACATCATTTTCGCCCTTTTTGTTGCTTATGGAAACCACATGTTGCATGTTGTATTACCATATAGCGAGACCTTCAGATGTGGTGGTGCAGTTTGCTGTACACACCGCTGCCTCTAATACCCAGTAGCATGTCCTCTTGCACTGATGCATGGCTGTATTCGTCGCGGCACACTATCCACTAGCTCATCAAGAGACTTATGGTCCAGATTGACCCCTCTTTTCAACAGCGATTCCGCATATATCCCTCAGAGCGGTTGTTGGGTCACATCGTCCATAAACAGCCGTTTTCAATCCATCCCAGGCATATCCGATAGGGTTCATCTCTGGAGAACATGCACTCTAGTGGAGCGATGTCGTTATCCTGAAGGAAGTCATTCACAAGACGTCCACGATGGGGGCGATAATTGTCGTCCATGAAGACGAATGCCTCGCCAATATGCTGTCGATACGGTTGCGCTATCTGTCGGAGGATGGCATTCACGTATGGAAAATCCGTTACGGCGCCTTACATGAGCACCAGTGGCGTATGTCGGCCGCACATAATGCCGTCATAAAACATCATGGAACCATCACCTTGCTGCACTCGCTGGACAGTGTGTCTAAGGCGTTCAGCCTGGCTGGGTCATCTCCGATGATTGTCTGGCTGAAGGGATATGTGACACTCATCGGTGAAGAGAACGTTATGCCAATCCTGAGCGCTCCATTCGGAATGTTGTAGGGCCCATCTGTACCGCGCTGCATGGTGTCACGGTTGCAAAGATGGACCTCGCCTTGGACGTCGGGAGTGAAGTTGCTCACCATGCAGCCTATTGCGCACAGTTTGAGTCGTAACACGACGTCCAGTGGTTGCACGAAATGCACTGTTCAACATGGTGGCGTTGCTGTCAGAGATCCCTGAGGCATTATCCGTAGTTAGCGGTCATCCACTGCAGTAGTAGCCCTTGGGTGGACTGAGGGAATTGTGTCATTGACAGTTTCTGTCTCTCTGTATCTCCTCCATGCCCGAACAATATCGCTTTGGTCTACTTCGAGACTTCTGGACACTTCTCTTGTCGAGAGTCCTTCCTGGCACTAACTAAAAATGCAGACGCGATCCAACCGTAGTACTTACCGTCTAGGTATGGTTGAACTACAGACGACACTACCCGTGTACCGCCTTCCTGGTGGAATGACTGGAGGTGATCGGCTGTCGGTCCCGCTCCGTCTAATAGGCGCTGCGCATGCATGGTTGTTTACATCTTTAGGCGGATTTAGCGACATCTCTGAACTGTCAAAGGGGCTGTGTGTGCCATACAATACCCACAGTCAACGTCTGTCTTCAGGGGTTCTGGGAACCGGGATGAAGCAAAACTATTTTGATGTGTGTACTACTGGCGAACGGAAACGCAAGTGAATTTCCTGCTTTCTGGTTTTAATTCGTGGTATTAAGCTCTGCCTTCAAGTTCTCGCTGTGTATGCAGTATGACACACGGGACGTCTTTCAATTGCTTTTCATTGTGCGACAAAAGGCAGTGCGGCAAGACAGGTCGTGCTGGGGCCCAGTCCTTTTTGGCGAGAGCGGCCGCGAAGGGTGCAAGTGTCCATCGAACGGCGGCCAGCGGCGCGGAACGCATCGCTGACATACGGCGCCGGCGGCACACGTGTGGTGCACGTGCTGCGGCCGGGCAGCCAATCGCCCACGTGGAAGGCGCCGTTAGTGCAGCTCCATTAGCCGCTGGCAAAGGCAACCCCAGGGGTCTGCGTTGGCCGCGCCGGCTGCTCCTGCGTCCTGCGTCCTGCGCACATCCGGGCTCTCCCGTGGCGGTAGAGGCCTCAGACCGGTCGCTCTGGAGACAACGTGTCTGGGAGCCTCCGCTTCTGCGAACAGTTACCAGAGGAATTAACGTCCGGTCTCTTACACATAAGAAGTCAGTCGTATTGTAGGCAGTATCACTGTTCGGTTTACGTAATGCCGTTTCATATTAAATATTTAGTGCTGTCTGGATTGAAACTCTGGGAGGAATGACAGCCACAATAGGCATATAAATCCAGTGGAAACACTCAGCCAACGCCAAATTCGTGTCCTTAAACCATTAATCGGTTATTTAATTGTGTCTCTTTTCTTTACGTCCTATGCAGTGAAGTTGGATCTCGTAAATTTGATTCAAGGTCTTACTAGAAGTGTGCAACTAGTGCAGACACAAAAGCTGTATGGAATTATAAAGAATTTCGATCATTGTGAAAGAAACAGATACTATACGGGGAACTAATTAAGCGTGTCTAAACATCTAGTACCTGTCTTTCCACGATCAACTATTTTTAAAAAATTCCTGATGAAGTTATATATCGTTTATGATTGCCTGACAGGAATGTTTTGTGAAATGTTAATTCCCTTTGCATGTGAAGCAGTTCCCTCCTTACTGACTATAATGGAAATGGTTTTACAAACTGCTGTTGCTCAGTTCCATACCCAGTATTTGCTTAGTTGAGCAGAGGTACTTAGACATTCATTATGCTTCACAAGGGCTAATTGATGTTGCCTTTAACGTACTGAAACCTTCGGCGCGACGTAAAAATGCCAAACCTCCTCGTACATTTTCACTACGGTACGCCCTGTTTTTTGAGCATGCAGCTTAAGCGTTACACTGCGTTAAACGTCTTAAAACTGAGTCTGCGTTAAAAATGTCATACACCGCCACATTCTGTATTTACGAAGGTGCGTATAAGATGTAAGTCTACTTCATTCCATCACGACCGAGATCAACCTGTTTTACTCATTATTGTGTACAAGCACAGATTAACAAATTTGTCAGTTATTATACACTGGAGTTTTAATAGGCTAATTACAAAATTTTAAATATTCTATGTAAGCAAATAGCTGTATATGGGACTATGAACACAAAATTTCTGCTATATTGTTTTAAACATTATTATATCCCAGCCAGATTTGTTGCATTACCCTTATCACGTCTTTCTCATCTCACACCTCTCGTCTTTACACCTTTAACTCTCTGTAAGTCCATCTTTATGAAGAATGGTTGCAGAACCTTGGATGTTCAACATAAAATATAAAATAAATAACACCTTCTGTCCCCTGTATTTCTAATTTTATTTTATTCTTTCAACCAGTGTTGGCACTATCCTAGACCATCTTGAGGCCTCCTGATCGGCAGGTAGGAAGAATCCCACCCCTTGAACAACACCACACAATCACTGGCATGCATAAACTTCTTTTTAACAACGCGGCGCCTGCAAGTGATGATTGAAGGGGTTGCGTTGTCAAGAAGATCTCCACGTATACCAGTGACTGTACGCTGGCCCATACCTCGATTGTACAAGAGGTGGGATTCTTCCTATACGTCGCCCAAGAATTTTGAAGATGGCATAGCGTAGTGCCGACACTGGTAGCAAAAGTAAAATAAAATTGGAAATATATGGTACACTGCTAAATGTGCTTTTGTTTTGACATTTTTACATTCCTTTAAGTTTCGAATTATTGAAAAAAGTTATTATGAATAAATAACGTACTGATCATACTGCCTTCTCCAATTCTATGATATGAAACTCACGTACGTCCCACGTTTAAGGGTAAAATTGGAAACAATCCAACATGACCTTCGTTGGAAAACCACCTAAACGTCAGCTCAAAACTCAGCAACCTAAAGTGATAAATCGACGTTTGACGTGTGTCACCTACATTTTCATAACAATATAGGCACTAGCAAAATAATTCTCACCAACGCCAACTTCATATAAACCATTTTGTGTGAAACTCAACCATTATTCCTTTAATATGCTGACATGAAGTGTCTAAAACTGATGAGGAAAATTTCTAACCCGAACTATGTTAGGTATTCGCTATAATTTTTCAGGTAAATAGAGTGCACTTAAAAAAGTAAGTTACACATCATTATGATAGAATAAATACATTTTATTTTATGCTCCACTACACTTCAAGATACTGCTGCTAAAGATAACCACAAGACTCCGTATACAACGGTTGAATATCCTACCGAGTAGTTTAGTTCCTAGACTACAAAAATCCGCTGCTTGTTCTTATAGGTATTGGAGACGGCCTGTGTAAAATCTCTCCTCGCCGGAAAATCTGAAACTACCGCGAATCAATATGTCGATAGCTAGACATTGTCGTGTGTGGTCAATGTTGATGATTTTTCTTCCCGGTCACCATCACTCACATCTGTGTGGGCTTAATAAAATTCTTGGCATCATTTCAATACGGTTCCACTTGCCGCTTCATTTGCCTCGCACACTGTGTCGCACCTGTTATCCGTACCGCAGCATAACTGAGTCAGCTGGGTAATAGAAACTGGCATTCTCTTCTCACAATGGGCCACTCGTGTTTCGTGATGGTCTCAGCGTGGTACGGCCTGAGCAAATTACTTTTTGAAGTTCCCACGTATTTCCAGCACATCACAGAAAAAAACAAAGAATGTAAAAAATACTAATAATAGTCAAATAAAATCATAAAAAACAAACTCAAAACAGTGTTTAAAGGGACGTATATACGAATTTCAGTCTGGGTACAAGTGTATGAAGGTGGTTTGCACAGATTGCCAATACAACATCTGTTGATGAGAGATCATCTTGAAAAATCTGAAGCACTAAATATAAAATAGAATAGATGCTGGAACACTGTAAGTGTTCAGCACAGTGAACGTGGGTGATACTGACGAGAGCCGTGATGTTATCATGCTTTTAACAAATGATAGATTTATAATTTGCCGGTCTGCACCATGGAAGCAACCATTCATAGAGCTGAGCCGTTCTTCTTCTTCTTTCCTGCCTTTTTTCCGTAACTTTCAAATGGTTGGCACGTTAATCTGGTTTTCGCAGTGGTAGTTATAGAGGGTGATGGCCTTCATGTATAATTTTACGATGGTGTACATATTATAAATAAATGTGTTGATGTTCTAGTAATTTATGAAATGTTAGAAGTGTGCGAAGCTCCGTTTGTTGGCCATAGAACATGTAGGAGACATTCATTTTGCCTCCATGTCTTTGCCAACATATCTTTCTCTGCAGTCTCTCGTATTCGTGTCGCAAGGATTTGCAGATAAGGATTTGGTGAAATGAACACTTCATCCTCAACCTAACCCCTCGGAAAAAGTCAAGGGGGATTACGTCTGGTGAACGTGGTGGTCATGACGAAGGACTCTCTCTTCCAATCCATCTGTCGGAAAGGTTTCATCCTAGAACTGGCGAACTAGTAACCCCCTGGGCGGTAGTACATCATATCGTCGGAAGACTCCTCGTAGTTGGAATTTCTTTTACAGATGTAACACGTAATTTTGGATCAAGTATGGGTAACCTATTACCGTAATGTTAGGCTTGGCGAAAAATACCTGTCCAATAACTGTGTTCTGCATTAAGTCGCGCCACACATTCACTTTCGAAGCAGGCCCTGCTGTACCATCATGTATTCGTTGTATGACCTCAAGATCCGTGTATTATGCCTGTTTATGAATGGTGGCGATGTAGGGTGCGGTAGTTATGCAGAGATGAAGAAGCTGGTACAGAACAGACTAACATATAAAGCTGCGGAAACGTGTTCAGAATGAAGTCCACAACAAGAGCTTGTTCAGACAGTAGCTTTTATTCTAACACATGAATCAGATCATTAAGTTTGAACTAAGGGAGTAGTGAAAAAGAATGCAAATATTAAATTTTAAACATTCCTCTTTTCTCAGATTTTTGCAGCCTTCATCACACCTGGTGGTGGTTAGCCATCCTTTGTATAGAGGTAACTACACATCAGTACATTTTCGACCCACAGTTAGTCCGATAATTATGTTCGACGTTCGCTAACCTACAATGACATTGCTATTTGGTTGTTACTCTCCACCATGCATGATTTCATACCAGAGTTTTAAAGAATAGCTGCCAGCGAACATAAACGTACATGAGGAGTTGAGGCTTAAGAAAAGTACCAGTTCTATCTATATTTTGTAGTTGTGGACGTGACTGTATTCCAGCGTAATAAAAGGCTGCCTTAAGACAGAACGGAATACAAAAAGTATGTTCTCATACGCAAAGGCTACACAGTAAAAGCAACAGATGATTTAAACGCAGAAGTAGCCAGCTAAATAATACACTAAGAAAGAAGAGAAAATAATTGCCAGCATCCCAAATCTAGTACCACTTTCACAAAAAAATGCTAAGCTACTTATAAAACAAGTATAACAATTGCATTTCCATTACCAACAAGTCATGATATTTGTTAGTCCACAAAATAGAAACAGATTCCAAAATATTCAACAACAGTGGGGAATACAAAATATTAGGCCGCAGCTATCCTGCCAGCTATGTAGAGAAAACAGGCAGAAGTTTCGAAATGTGTATCCAAGAACACATGAGAGCCCTCAGGCTGAATCACTGTGAAAATTCAGTCATTGCACGACAAATGCTAGAAACGAAATACATTGTCAACAGAATGAAAAGAATTGGACAGTACAACTCAGTGAAACCATTGAAAACGTATTAGAACAACTGGAAAGATACATCCATAAAGTTACAAACCCTGAATCCTTGTTTAATAAATAGAAAAATTTCACTGACCATAGCTGCAGTAGGAAGTTGGAAGTGTTGTTTTAAATTTAGTACCTTACATACGTCATTCTGAATTGTTTTGAAATGCACAAACACGTGTACGCTTTCAATGACGTGACGAGTAGTCACAGAATAGATAAATCTGCGTATGCTGGCGTTAAAGAGATAAAAACTTTCTTCCTCAATTTTTCATTAAGTCTTACATTCTTTCTCAAGGTATTTTCCATTATTTAATTCACGAATTTCGTAGGTTACCATCGGGAATGCTCACAACGTGAACATGCGTTTCGCATTATTGTGCCCAAGAACAGAACTAAATAATTTATTTCAATGATTCGTACCTGATGGACACAATGGTTCCCAAATACATGGTGAGATTTAATAAAACACGAAAATGTGAAAGAAACGCCCGAAATTGTTCGGTACAACAAAGGTTACCATCTGAAAGCATGAGAGAGTCTCATAAGCAGCAACACGTTTTCCTTGTTTTTAATTTTCTTATTTTGTAAAATTTAAATCTTTCTACGTCCCGTATAGATTTCATCTACCAGTGATTGAATTACCATTAGCGTTTGGAGGATGTGTCCGCATATAGATTGTAATACACGTGATGGGATAACCTTTATCTTTCTGTGAACTGGCTGTACATGTAGTACAAAGATGTATCCTGGTTCCCTGTAGTAGAAGATAATTTGTTCTGCAGTGCGGGAGACACTCAGATAACAGCACCTAACGGCTGCTTTGTTCCTCTCACTTTTGTTCGTAGATTCCAGAGGACACGCCCCGAGCGTTGCAGACAAGTGCGGGGTCGCCTCCCCCGAGCACGTTGTAGCGAGCTGCGAGCTCTGCGGTGTTGCGGGGCCGAGGGCTCTAGTATCCCGGGAGCTCCCCTCGTCACGCGATGTAATTTCGGCGTTGGCGCCTCCGGAGAAATTCTTTCGCCGCAGGAAGTGGCTCGCACCACCCTAGCAGTTGGGGCCGCTGGCCGCTGCTGCGTGGGCCGCATTGCAATCGCACGGAGCACGCGGCGCCTGGCGGGCAGGCCGACCCGCAACACACGGCGAACCCTAGCAGAGCTCAGTGGGCGCCTCCGCTAGTTCAATGGCTCTTAGAGATGATTCGCTTTGCAGAAATGACTTCAGAATAGTTTCTCTCTTCCGTAAAAATGGAACCGTCATTAGCTGTAGAGTTTCGAGCAGTCGAAAATTCCGGTAATGGAGGAAATGATTTATTTAAATTTCCCATCACATACATATTAAGCGTAAAGCACAGCTGAGTGTAATTCTGGTAAAACTGTGTCTGATTAGGGGATGTGAAGTCAAGTTGAGATTTTTTTATAGAAAAGGTAATACTCGTAAATAATTAGCAATTAATTTGTATTACTGATACTTATACATCATAAATAATACAACAGTGTCCCTAACTAAAGGAATGCCGACTGCCATGTTAAGGGAGAATCATGAATAATCCCTACACGTGTACCAAAGTAACTAATACTGGCTACACTATTGCTCTGAATGTTTGTAAATGATCTCCCATTACACATCCGAGAGGGAGAAATAACTTACTGTGCTGATGGTGAATTATTATAATAGGGCCTAACAGAGAAGCTCCAACATATCGAACTGTAAATAAATTTTTAGTTGTAATTAATAACTGGTTCTCTGTGAATGAACTCTCACTGACTATACTAATAAGAAGCTCAACTGTAAATCACGAATAACCGATCTACTTAAACGCCTAAACTCCATAACTATTGCGTTGCAGATTGTTTCAAATTTTGCAGACGATTTATCATAAAGTTGTTTTCATTCCCTAATGTATTGTGCTATGTCATCACATTGTTTTTAAATCGTCTGCTAGGAAAATAATATTAGCTGTGCAAAAACTTGTATTATGAATTATGTGTGGTGTCCACTCTAGAGTGTCTAATCGACAGCTCTTTATTCAGTTGTGGATGCTTACAATATGCTTGCTGTACATTTACTTGCTTATGAAATTAATTGTTTCAAAGCAAGGCTAACATTTCTGAATGTACAGCCTCGCGAAATGTGTAAAACAACTACAAGAAGAGGAGGGAAGACATGGAAATTTCACAGGTTGAGACGATATTTGATGTTATTTCACTGATTACAGATTCGAGTCCAGTTAACCAAAACAGCACACTTATTGGTATAACATTGCATTCCGTGTGGCATGGATGCGATGGGAAAGGTTGTCATAAGGCCGTTGTATTCTCTACTGAAGCAAACTGGTCCACAACTGCTGTAACTGGTCCTTCATATCCTGGGGAGTTCACATCCGAGCTCGTCCCACAAGTGTTGTACAGGGAAGAAATCTTGAGATCGTGCTGGCCCTAGAAGCACATCAAAACGAACACAAACACTTCACAGAGACACGTGTCATCTGTGCAAGGGCATTGTCTTGTTGAAAAATAGCGCGACGATAATGTCACGTGATAGGTAGCAAATGAAAACGCAGAATGCCGTGACGCACCGTTGTGGCTCATAGTTCCCCCAACCGCTCCCAGCTATGACCTGAAGTTGCTATACCTGCCGGCGATTTCAGTTCGGGGTAGTGCAGAACAGTGACTCATCACTGAACTCAATTCAACGCCACTCATCAGAATTATATACTTCCTCTCACGGAAACACTCCAATTGCAGCCGTTTGTGTTGTGATGTTGACGTCAGCGCACACATGTGACGTTAATTTTCTATTACGTCCAATGGTATGGGGTGACTCAGAAAGTTACAGCGAGTCAATCCCCTGTTCTCGGATGGCAGTCACAGAACAGAGTACTACTTGCTTGGAGCACAACACGGTGATCCCCCCATGTGGTGCTCAGACACTATCGACCCAAGCCTTGACGACGAGTATGTCTGTCCTCATGTTCCATGCGTGCCACTGTCACACTGGAATTCCCCGCCAATGTGGATATATCACGATTCGAACAGCTGGTCAAACAGAGATACTGATAACGCTGTCTCACACGAAAAATTTGCAGTCCTGTGTTTTTGTCAGTGATCACTCAATATCTGATGCTGTTCATAACCATTATATATGTTACCAGCTCTGGTTAACAGCATGAAATACGGACAATATTAATGCAATCTAATGGCAGTTCTACCTTTCAGAAAGAATTCCAATATATTCATTTATATAACCGCGGACGGAAGTAAGTGTACTAAGTTATATTGACATCTCACATTTTCGTTTTGGTGCTTCACTGGATTTGTCAGGCAATGTTTAATACTATGAGGGGAAGTGTTTTACGCTGTTATTCAGCCTTAGTGTGACACAAACAGTAGTGAAATATTCAGACCACCCACATAGTGATGTAAAGAAAGTATTAGATTAAAAAAATTAACTTCAAAAACAAAGTTAAATCGTACCTGCTCACCTTCCTCTGCTCCAACGAAGAATTTTTGAATGTGTGATTAAATGATGTTTCTTTTCGTGTGTGTGTGTTGTGATGATACAGGGTTTCTAGTCTGTACTACCGTTAATCCTCCGCCACACGACATATGGGTAACAGATAAATATAAGTTTCGTAACATTAATACATAAGGAAATATATGGTGCATTTTCATTATATGATGTTGTAAAAATGTCGTTTTTGCATTATGTTACAAGTCTTGACCGTGCGGCATGGCGGAAGGAACAGTTTTTCTACCAAGATCAAGCCATCGTCGCTGGGCAAAGAAAATATTCTGCAGCAGCTCTTCCGTCCCTGCGTTAATAATCATAGCAAAAGTATAACTGTTCTTTGAATTCTAAAAAAGAAAATGACCGATGTATTCAGTTCACGTTCTGTTTTGGCCGCGATCGGTTGGAAGCTATTAACGTACTTTCGTTAGTGTTCCAGACGTGTCTACATAACCAGAGAATTTAACAATAAAGTAATAAAGACTTAAACAGTGATCGAAAGAATTTTGAATACTTTAAAATGGTTCAAATGGTTCTGAGCACTATGGGACTTAACATATGTGGTCATCAGTCCCCTAGAACTTAGAACTACTTAAACCTAACTAACCTAAGGACATCACACACATCCATGCCCGAGGCAGGATTCGAAACTGCGACCGCAGTAGTCGCGTGGTTCCGGAGTGAGCGCCTGAACCGTTAGACCACCGCGGCCGGCGAATACTTTAAAGTCTACCTGAAGAACAACTTCAGCAGTTATTGGTCTAAGGAAAAGTTCGTTCAGAACGAGTGAAGTTTCACTTAACATACATATCGCAAGAACTTCTACTGAATATTATTTTCTCTGAGTTTATGGAATTACGATACTGAATTTGCAGTATTTTTATTTCACAATATTGAGTGAAAGTGTTATTAAGGACTATTTTCCAAGACAAGATTGAGTGTACTTCAATTATGGAATGAATAAACGAGAATTAACCTTGATATAGCGTCCAAGTGACCGTTCACATATAAAATGCAGACATTATCTTTACGACTAACGACGCCGTAGATTACGCCATGTACAATACTAAGGCACACTGTGGTAGGAAAGAACTACAATAAAACAATATCTACAAGCCAATAGTGTTTATTATGAATGACTTTGTAGCGTAAATAAGTTCATATTTCGTGACTTGGTTCCAGCTAATTCTAAAACACACGAAAGGTACTAATCTGTGTCGACCTCATACGAAGTACATATCTGTGAGTTGCTATACCAAGAAATAAGCAAGACTGTGAATAGCCAGTTTTTGAAATCTTTAACATTACATGTATTACTGATGATTAAAATGTTAATCCGCCGACGATCGATCATCATTTTAAAATCTGTGGCCTAATTAATATTACCTCCAGAGATTTACAGAGGTGTGCGCCTGTTGTACGAGTTAAGTATAACAGCAGAAGCACCTCGGAAAAGACAATGAGGCACGTTGCGGCTGCACGATTCCTTACGTCCTTTCCACTTGCAGCGTACTGACGACATTGACCAACTGCCGTTCGTAGTCGAATAGAAAAGCACAGCGTGCATCCACATTTACGTTCAAGCAAGCATTTCTAGCAGTGTTCTAACATTTTTGTCCTTCCTGTATTTATCTTTGCTTATAAAAATGCTACCTATGGCATTAATAAATTTTGGTTCAAGCAAGAATTTCTAGCAGTGTTCTAACATTTTTGTCCTTCTTGTATTTATCTTTGCTTGTAAAAATGCTACGTATGCCATTAATAAATTTTGATTCCTATTCATCCCATTCTGTACTAGTTGTAGTTTGAATATCCACAGTGCCTCACAGCATACCTCCACTCACTGCTAAGTGGTTCTTGTACATCGTTCTTAATTTTACCGGTTGCACACGGCCTTTCTCAATATCGTTCTAGAACATTCCCTTGGACACTTTACTCGATATAAGGTCACCCTAACGTTTCATTATGTTTCTAAATCGTACTCGGAATTCTTCCGTTACACGTGTTCAAAAAGTTTTCTATAACTCGGTTGACTTCGATCCTCGGCGCCATTAGCGGGGTGTCTACTGTACTACCTGTTGGCGTGGCTGACCAGCCTCGAAGAAGCAAACAGTGTCCACCTGCTTTGGGAAGTGTTATCTGACAGTAATAGCCTGTTTGGTTTCCCTATGTGACGCATGCGGGCCGTCTTGCGCACGAAACCAGGCTCACTTCTCTCATTACGATCTGATATGTAATAACATTTATTAAACTTTTCTAACAGATAAAATACGCAGTAGATATATAGGTAGCAAGGCAAGTAATAGTAGACGGAAAAGATGTCATTTATTTTAAAGATTTCATTCGGTAAACGTTACATGTAGATACGTACTCCGCAAGCCACCGTACGTTTCATGACGGAGACTACCATGTGCAACTACTGGTTATTCCCTTTCCTGCTTGATTACCGAACAGAGAAAGTGAGAAAAGATTGTCTAAAAGCCTCTGCATGTGCCCTAATTTCTCGCACATTTCCTTCATGGTCTTTACGCGAAATATACATTGGCGGCAGTAAAATTGTTCTGCAGTTGGCCAGAAACGCACGTTCCCTAAATATCCCCAATAGTGCCTCTCGAAAAGAAAGTCATCTTCCCGCCAGGGATTCCTATTTGTGGTCATGAAGCACCTCCGTAATTCTTAGGTACTGAGTGAACCTGTTAATAAAAAATGTAGCAGCACCCCTCTCAATTGCTTCGATGTCTACCTTTCATCTGACCTGGTGTGAATCCCAAACACTTGAACAGTAGTGCAGAATTGGTCGCACAAGCTTTCTGTACGCTATCTCCTTTGTAGATGAGACACAAATTCCCAAAATTTTCCCAATAAAACGAATTCCAGCATTTGCTTCCCTACCACAAATCTGACGTTCATTTTCCATTTCATATCGTTTTGCAAACTTACGCCGAGATATTTAATCGATGTGCCTCTGTCAAGAAGCACCAAACTAAAGCTATGTTCGAACGTCACAAAATTGGTTTCCCACTCATCCGCATTAACTTATATCTTTCTACATTTAGAGCAATCTTCCACTCATCACACCAACTAGAAATACTGACTAAGACTTCTTTTATACTCCCACAGTCCCTAAACGAAGACACCTTCCCGTAAAATGCAGCGTCATCAGGAAAAATCCACCCCGTCTTTCACATCATTTATGTATACAGGGTGTAACAAAAAAGTACGGCCAAACTTTCAGGAAACATTCCTCACACACAAATAAAGAAAAGATGTTATGTGGACATGTGTCTGGAAACGCTTAATTTCCGTGTTAGAGCTCATTTTAGTATCGTCAGTATGTACTGTACTTCCTCTATTCACCGCAAGTTGGCCCAATTGAAGAAAGGTAATTTAACTTCGGTGCTTGTGTTGACATGCGACTCATTGTTCTACAGTACTAGCATCAAGCACATCAGTACGTAGCATCAACAGGTTAGTGTTCATCACGAACGTGGTTTTGCAGTCAGTGCAATGTTTACAAATGCGGAGTTGGCAGATGCCCATTTGATGTATGGATTAGCACGGGGCAATAGCCGTGGCGCGGTACGTTTGTATCGAGACAGATTTCCAGAACGAAGGTGTCCCGACAGGAAGACGTTCGAAGCAATTGATCGGCGTCTTAGGGAGCACGGAACATTCCAGCCTGTGACACGCGACTGGGGAAGACCTAGAACGATGAGGACACCTGCAATGGACGAGGCAATACTTCGTGCAGTTGACGATGACCCCAATGTCAGCGTCAGAGAAGTTTCTGCTGTACAAGGTAACGTTGACCACGTCACTGTATGGAGAGTGCTAAGGGAGAACCAGTTGTTTCCGTACCATGCGCAGCGTGTGCAGGCACTATCAGCAGCTGATTGGCCTCCACGGGTACACTTCTGCGAATGGTTCATCCAACAATGTGTCGTTCCTCATTTCAGTGCAAATGTTCTCTTTGTGGATGCGGCTTCATTCCAACGTGATCAAATTGTAAATTATCACAATCAACATGTGTGGGCTGACGAGAATCCGCACGCAATTGTGCAATCACGTCATCAACACAGATTTTCTGTGAACGTTTGGCCAGGCATTGTTGGTGATGTCTCGATTGGGCCCCATGTTCTTCCACCTACGCTCAATGGAGCACGTTATCATGATTTCACACGGGATACTCTACCTGTGGTGCTAGAACATGTGCCTTTACAAGTACGACACAACATGTGGTTCGTGCACGATGGAGCACCTGCACATTTCAGTCGAAGTTTCGTACGCTTCTCAACAACAGATTCGGTGACCGATGGTTTGGTAGAGGCGGACCAATTCCATGGCCTCCACGCTCTCCTGACCTCAACCCTCTTGACTTTCATTTATGGGGGCATTTGAAGGCTCTTGTCTACGCAACCCCGGTACCAAATGTAGAGACTCTTCGTGCTCGTATTGGGGACGGCTGTGATACAATACGCCATTCTCCTGGGCTGCATCAGCGCATCAGGGATTCCCTGCGACGGAGGGTGTTTGAAGTCACGCTGGTACGTTCTGTTGCTGTGTGTTTCCATTCCACGATTAATTTGATTTGAAGAGAAGTAATAAAATGAGCTCTAAGATGGAAATTAAGCGTTTCCGGACATATGTCCACATAACATATTTTCTTTCTTTGTGTGTGAGGAATGTTTCCTGAAAGTTTGGCCGTACCTTTTTGTAACACCCTGTATAGAGAGTGAGAGCGGTCCTGTGACACATCGCTGGGGCACTCCTGACGATAACCTCGTCTCTAATGAGAACGCGCCGTCCAGGGCAATGTACTGGGTGCTACTACCTAAAAAATCTTCGAGCCGCTCACATATCCGAGAACCTAACTTTTGTACTCGGTACTTCGTCAATATTTCACAGTGGGGGCCGGTGTCAAACGCTTTCCGAAAATCTATTATTACTGAATCTGCCTGTTAGCCGTCCTCCATGGCTCATATCATGTGATCAACGAAGAAGCTAAGTTTCACACGAGCGGTGCTTTCTAAACCTGTGCTGATTTGTGGACAGAAGTTACGGAACGAGAGACCATTAAACACCCATTATTAATGAGATGTAAGGATAAGAAAATAGAAAATTAACAAGCACTTCATCTGTAGGATCTGAGGTCAGATCGTAACTAAATATCTATCAGATAATTTGTGATATTGTGTAATGTCGCGCAAAGGATCCTGAGAGCCCGTATAGCCTTGACACGCTAAGCTTGGCTTTCTAACAACATTTATAGGAAATAGAGAATGGGGGAAGAAAGGGAAGGGACGGGTGGGAAGTCGTGACTTTCAGCCACACAGGATACTGTGGTAATACAATAGTGTAAGTTAAAAAAATTTGTGCCGGACCGGGATTCGAACCCTGATTAACCGTTTCTCATGAGCAGTTGTCTTAACCGCTCTTTTTCTTCACTGCGTCATCTTTTTCTTTTCCACATATTGCGCCACTCGGACAATTTTGTTTTCCTTATCTACAGGAATGAACGGACACAGTCACCTTCAAGCCGAATGGACGGGGGTCGAAATGCGAGGCTCGGCAACCCTCCCCCCCTCCCACCCCTACCTGTTATCGTGCTGCTCCCTCACCTTTACAAGGTACTAGGGTGGTTCTTATTTCACTTCTTCATTTTATTTTTTAATCTTTTTATATTTTCTTAAATTACTTCTTTATTTTTGTTGTTATTTATTTTCTGGAAAGAAAACTTGATAGACAAAAATACCACAATTCCTGGACTCAAAAGGAAACAGTTGTTTCCCTAGGAAGAACACAATGAGAGAAGGCTCCAGAGGAAAACAAAGTAGTAGAAAGCTGCCCAATTTTTTGGCGATTAAAAACAAGGTGCAGCATATTAGCAAATGAAACACGATATCGTCGAAAACTTTATGTTCCAATCAGTATTCACCACATACTGGCGAAAAACAAGGGGGCGGGGTCGTTGTACAACCGACTATACTGGGTGGTCCATCGATCGTGACCGGGCCAAATATCTCACGAAATAAGCGTCAAACGCAAAAAATTCAAAGAACGAAACTTGTCTAGCTTGAAAAGGGAAACCAAATGGCGCTATGGTTGGCCCGCTAGATGGCGCTGACGTAGGTCAAAAGGATAGAAAACACGTTTGATTTAAATAGGATCCCCCATTTTTTATGTCATATATGTGTAGTACGTAAAGACAAATGAATGTTTTAGTTGGAGCACTTTTTTCGCTTTGTGATAGATGGTGCTGTAATAAAATGGGTCAAATGGCTCTGAGCACTATGGGACTTAACTTCTGAGTTCAGCAGCCCCCTAGAACTTAGAACTACTTAAACCTAACTAACCTAAGGACATCACTCACATCCATGCCCGAGGCAGGGTTCGAACCTGCGACCGTAGCGGTCGGGACGTTCCAGACTGCAGCGCCTAGAACCGCTCGGCCACCCTGGCTGGCGTGCTGTAATAGTCACAAACATGTTGTTGTTGTTGTTGTTATGGTCTTCAGTCCTAAGACTCGTTTAATGCAGCTCTCCATGCTACTCTATCCTGTACAAGCTTCTTCATCTCCCAGTACCTACTGCAACCTACATCTTCTGAATCTGCTTAGTGTATTCATCTCTTGGTCTCGCTCTACGTTTTTTACCCTCCACGCTGCCCTCCAGTACTAAATTGGTGATCCCTTGATGCCTCAGAACATGTCCTACCAACCGATCCCTTCTTCTAGTCAAGTTGTGTCACAAACTTCTCTTCTCCCCAATCCTATTCAATACATCCTCATTAGTTATGTGATCTACCCATCTAATCTTCAGCATTCTTCTGTAGCACCACATTTCGAAAGCTTCTATTCTCTTCTTGTCAAACTAGGTATCGTCCATGTTTCACTTCCATACGTGGCTACACTCCATACAAATACTTTCAGAAACGACTTCCTGACACTTAAATCTAAACTCGATGTTAACAAATTTCTCTTCTTCCAAAATGCTTTCCTTACATTGTCAGTCTACATTTTATGTCCTCTCTACTTCGACCATCATCAGTTATTTTGCTCCCCAAATAGCAAAGCTCCTTTACTACTTTAAGTGGGTCATTTCCTAAACTAATTCCCTGACTTAATTCGACTACATTCCTTTATTCTCGTTTTGATTTTGTTGATGTTCATCTAATATCCTCCTTTCAAGACACTGTCCAATCCGTTCAACTGCTCTTCCAAGTCCTTTCCTATCTCTGATAGAATTACGATGTCATCGGTCAACCTCAAAGTTTTTATTTTTTCTGCATGGATTTTATACCTACTCCGAATTCTTCTTTTGTTTCCTTCACTGCTTGCTCAATATACAGATTGAATAACATCGGGGAGAGGCTACAACCCTGTCTCACTCCCTTCCCAACCACTGCTTCCCTTTCATGTCCCTTGACGCTTGTAAGTACCATCTGGTTTCTGCATAAATTGTAAATAGACTTTCGCTCCCTGTATCTTACCCCTGCCACCTTCAGAATTTGAAAGAGAGTATTTCAGTCAACATTGTCAAAAGCTTTCTCTGAGTCTACAAATGATAGAAACGTAGGTTTGTCTTTCCTTAATCTAGCTTCTAAAATAAATCCTAGGGTCAGTATTGCCTCACGTGTTCCGATATTTCTACAGAATCCAAACTGATCTACCCCGAGGTCGGTTTCTACTAGTTTTTCCATTCTTCTGTAAGGAATTCGTGTTAGTATTTTGCAGCCGTGACTTATTAAACTGATAGTGGCTGAACACTTCCTGTTTCCCTAAATAGCGTAACTATCCGGCGAACGATCCGGCCACTTGGATGATGTCGTCCAGGATACCGAGCAGCATGCGGAGCACACGCCCGTTGGGCATTTTATCACAATAGCCATACATCAACACGATTGCGACATTTTCCGCAATTGGTAAACGGTCCATTTTAACACGGGTAATCTGTCACGAAGCAAATACCGTCCGCACTTTCGGAATGTTACATGATACCACGTACTTATACGTTTGTCACTATTACAGCGCCATCTATCACAAAGCGAGAAATTGGTCCAACTAAAACATGGATATTTCTTTACGTACTACACGAATATGTAATAAAAATGGGGGATTCTATTTAAAAAACGCAGTTGATATCCGTTTGACCTACGGCAGCGCCATCTAGCGGGCAAACCATAGCACCATCTGGTTTCCCCCTTCAAGCTAGACGAGTTTCGTTCTTTGTAGTTTTTTCGTTTGATGCTTATTTCGTGAGATATTTAATCCAGTCACTATCAATGGACCACCCTGTATATTGAGCATAGTGTCATGAGGAACTATAGATAGAATAAGTCTTCGTCGGAGGGAACACGGAAAAGTCTGGACACAGAAGAAGTTCAGCCGAGAAAGCAGCAGCAGCTATTCGGATAAGGAAAGCCAGTTGTCGGCGAATCCAGTCCCAGTGCTCTCGTCCATAAGAGACAAACCTGTGTGGTGATGTATCACGTTGATGTCATGTGTCGCAAAGACATTTCGGTCTGTAAGCGATGGAGGCATGCATTGGTCGGGATCAGATTGTGAATGAATCTTTATCATGATGAGGCGACTTCCATAGGGAGGACAGGAAGACTTAACGTAAAAACACACTCTTTTCCAGGATACCAATGGGTCGGCCATTTCAGCTGGGGAGAGAGGTGACTGTATTCCCCAACCAGAAGACAAGGATCTGGTGGTGAGGTGTATCATTGATAAAATGTCAGCTCCCAGAAACATACTGTAATATAAAATTCATGTACGTGCCGGAATTTTAGAGTTCATCCGGCCAACATCTGCTGGTCGAGTCAGACTAGCTGGTCGAACACGCGTAAATAAGCGAGATGTAAGAGAATGAGTTGCACGAGTACATGTTAAAACGGTACGCCATATAAAATTAACTCAAGCCTTCACGTTGATAGTGGTGGGAAGTTCCAACCCTACAAGGGGACGAAAATTTGGAAATTTGTGGTAATGTGTTATGGGACCAAACTGCTGAGGTCATCGGTCCCTAAGCTTACACACTACTTAATCTAACTTCAGCTAACTTATGCTAAGGACAACACAGACACCCATGCCCGAGGGAACCTCCGACGGGGGGGAGGGGGGGGGAGAGGGCTCGCGGACTGTGGGACTGTGACAAGTCGCCTAGACCGCTCGGTTACCCAGCGTGGCTCCATAGGGATGGGGACTAGCAACCGCTTCATACCGAAGTCGACGAAAACGACTATTCTAAAGGAAACGACGGGATATTTTCATCAATTTACGCGGAATCTTTTGGGAGAACGGGAATATTGGTGCAACGTAGTACACTTTGTTGAAAATGTAGGAATCTAACATCCGCACTTTGCGAAGAATATTAAGGAAATGGCGTTCGTGTTTACGAATTGCCCCTTCAGTTCGACTCGTCATCTCCAGCCAGTTGAGTGTAGCCATTTTCGTCGGACAGCGCTCCACGGTAATTCCCAACGACTTGCGGCGAGCAACGACGGTTGCCCATGGAACGACAAAGTGTTGAAAACCCTGCAGTGATAATAGGGTGCATTTGCGTTCATTAATGCAGGCCCCAGAGAGAGAGAACTAAAGGAATCCAATAAGTCCTTCAGCAAGGATATATCGTCGACGTAACTTAGCAATACCATAACGTCATCCGCATACTCTCGTACCGAGAACGTGTCTCCCAATACCTTCCAGCCACTTAACTGAGCAGCAACCCGGTGAGTCTGAGGTGCTAAGGAGAAGACAAAAAGCGACATGGAGAGGCGCTCCCCTGCGGTAAGCCACGGAGGATAGTGATCTGGGGAGTAAGCTGTCCATTCGCTACGACAGATGCCTGAATACCAGTAAAAAGACTTAATGGTACCCGATATGCATTATGACTGACACTGGTCGCCTTGAGCACCTGCATCAAAAAACCGTGATAGGCCCGGTCAAATGCATTATTAAAACCAATAAAAGCAAGCCTCCAGAGACAGAAGTCGCTACAGGCACCGAGACAACGTCGCGTCATTCGACTGCAGAAGTCAGAATCGGGCGCCCAGTCACAGAACTTTGGTGGACAGCAAGAATTTTCTCGAGCGGTATCAACAAACGGCTGTTACCCCCCCCCCCCCCCAGTAAGTAATCCAAATGGGTTGTGTGTTTGGGCGGTATTTATCAGTGTCTGGACGTCCGGATGTCTTCGGAATTAGAACGATTTTACCAACCTTGAAGAGGTCAGGAATCAAACCCCCAGCCGGATCACCTCATTTGCAAGTGATGTAATGGTATCACCTACAAGAGGTCAGAAATGGACGTAAAATTCCTTAGGAACACTGTGGAGATCCGGTGATTTTTGCGGTAGTGAATCAACAATAATGCGACATACGTCATCGCAAGTAAAGCCACTTAGGAAGTCATCATTTAATGCGGGAGAGAAGTAAACACATCAGGGATAATCGTATCAGTAGCAGGGTCATCATAAAGGTCGGTAAAGTAACTACAGATCACTGTGGAAATGCCACGTTGGGATGTCGGTATGTGACCGTCGGTGTGAGTAAGGGACGTGATTGATGCTCGACTGGGAAGCGTCCGCAACCTGATAAGGTGATATAAGGAGGTCAATTCATCCTGTAGGAAGGACTGCTCTCTGAGTCCTTGCAGTTGTTGCCTCTTTAACTGAAGAAGTTTCGCTTTCATACGTCGGACATCCATAACCCGTAAGGGAGCTTGTCTGACGCTGTCATAAAGTTGACGCAAGATGAAGTAATAAAATTCCAGGGTCTCTCTCATAGCCGTAAGGAGTTAACGCTTCCCGGAGCAAATGTTTGGCATGCTCTGACCACCATTCCTTACGAGAAGGATAACGGTCCGGCGAACGCAAGCTAAGAGCCGAAACCTCTCGAACGATTATCTCGAAGGGAGGATCCTTTAAGCCTAACATCTAGCGGAGGCGATACAGTTTTACTGGTTGCGGCGCGTGATGCGAAGTTACAACCACGGCACAGTGAGGAATGAAACAAGCGCGCATCACGTCTATCGCCAATAGCTCGCCTCATAAAGAGTGAGAAAGAGAAAAGCGATCGAGTCGGCTGTTGGAAGTAGCTGTAAAATTCGTGTACCTGACGACAGTGGGATACTCAAAGATCCATGCATTTCGTATTTTCGAAGAACGCACCAAATCGTTCGGTTCCTTAATGAAATTAAAATACAGGGTTATTACAAATGATTAAAGCGATTTCATAAATTCACTGTAGCTCCATTCATTGACATATGGTCACGACACACTACAGATACGTAGAAAAACTAATAAAGTTTTGTTCGGCTGAAGCCGCACTTCAGGTTTCTGCCGCCAGAGCGCCCGAGAGCGCAGTGAGACAAAATGGCGACAGGAGCCGAGAAAGCGTATGTCGTGCTTGAAATGCACTCACATCAGTCAGTCATAACAGTGCAACGACACTTCAGGACGAAGTTCAACAAAGATCCACCAACTGCTAACTCCATTCGGCGATGGTATGCGCAGTTTAAAGCTTCTGGATGCCTCTGTAAGGGGAAATCAACGGGTCGGCCTGCAGTGAGCGAAGAAACGGTTGAACGCGTGCGGGCAAGTTTCACGCTTAGCCCGCGGAAGTCGACGAATAAAGCAAGCAGGGAGCTAAACGTACCACAGCCGACGGTTTGGAAAATCTTACGGAAAAGGCTAAAGCAGAAGCATTTCTTAAACAGGAGATTGGAAAACCGATGGATCGGTCGTGGTGGAGATCATGATCAACAATTCATGTCATGGCCTCCACGCTCTCCCAACTTAACCCCATGCGATTTCTTTCTGTGGGGTTATGTGAAAGATTCAGTGTTTAAACCTCCTCTACCAAGAAACGTGCCAGAACGGCCAGCTTGCATCAACGATGCTTTCGAACTCATTGATGGGGACATGCTGTGCCGAATGTGGGAGGAACTTGATTATCGGCTTGATGTCTGCAGAATCACTAAAGGGGCACATATCGAACATTTGTGAATGCCTAAAAAAACTTTTTGAGTTTTTGTATGTGTGTGCAAAGCATTGTGAAAATATCTCAAATAATAAAGTTATTGTAGAGCTGTGAAATCGCTTCAATCATTTGTAATAACCCTCTATATAGCTCATTACCGCTACGTCGGCCGTAGAAACTTGGTGCTACCTATGGAAAAGCACCAAAAGCGTTCGGTTCCTTAATGAAATTAAAATATGCGTCTGAGCCACAGGACGCAAAACACAATTAAAATCTCCCCCTAAAAGAAGTTTCTGCGGAGTTTTACGAAATAAATAAACTATATCCTCCTTATAAAAACGCGCACGATCTGTGCAACGGCCAGATCCTGAAGGGGTATGAGGAAGTATCAAAGTGAGGTTACAAAGAAGTCAGCCTACTCCTCGCCCTTTGTCAAGAACTTCGGAATCAGTCAGTAGTATTCCCTTTCTGTAAAATAATGTAGTGCCAGTAGATAGTTGAGGGGCCACATTAAGGAAAGTAGAAGTGCCGGGAGAAGAAAAATTTTCAAACAACGCTTCTTGCAAAAATATCACGTCTCCACCTGAATCGTAAATAAAATATCGAAACAATGCAAGTCTAGCCTAGCAACTAGTTCTGTTCACATTCTAGGTAAGAAAAGTATAGGCCTGCACCTATCGATTACCAAACCTATGCTGTTGACTACTTGCGTATGACCGTTAACGGTACACGGCATAGTCAACGAATGAATCTGAATGTAAAGAGGTGGATTCCTCTCATTCATCGTCTTTCTGTTTCTTCTTTTTTCGCGATGCCGCACTCTCAGGTTAAAAACGTTGTTTTTTGCGGCTGTGCGGGGAGGCGACTGCCGTACGGAGCAACTTGGAGGGGGCAGGGGGGCTCCTGCGGAATTTCAGCAGCAGGTACAGGTCCCGGGAGTCAACAGAGTCGGAAACTGACGTTACGTCTTTCACCGTCATCACATGTGCCGCTGGCACACTTGGGCCGATCGGGGTTTGATCAGCAGTGGCTTATGGCACTTCCTGCGGCGCAGAAGAAGGGTGGGAATGTCTTGAAAGTCTCTTCGGGTTTGCTGTCGGATCCTAAAATCAACCTGACTCGATATTTCGGCGATCCAACTCGTCGCCATCTTCAGGAAATGCTGCTTCTGCTGATGAGTCCCGCTGAGAACTGACGCCAGGTTGCAAATCGACGTCCTATATAGGCCACCGTTCAGTACACGGCGCATGCGCCGCCCTTCACGGTTTCTGCCTTCCAAGACAGGGAGGTGGCGCCGCCGTTAGTGAAACACTGCTGGTAACGATGTATTGCAATCAAGGCCGCTCCGAAGAACGTTCAATTTTGATGCGAGATAATACAGGATTCCACGTTTTGCTAAGAGGAAACCCATTGTCTCTGTTGATTAAATTATCAGCCAACCTAATTTCAACCGCCTGTTTATAGACACTGTTCCAGAAACCGGAAATGTTGGCAACTACCACAGTTTCATCAAATTTCATACTGTGTCCCTCATTTAAGCAGTGTTCTGCTACTGCCGATTTTTCCGGCTGTTGTAGCCTCGTATGAAGGCGATGTTCCACACACCTGTCATGCACTGTGTGAATCGAACGGCCAATGTAAGCTTTCCCACACTGACACGGAATTTTGTACACCCCGGGTTTCCTAAGCCCCAAATCATCTTTCACAGAGCCGAGCAGAGCCCTAATCTTAGAAGGTGGACGGAACACACTCCTAATGTTAAAATTCCTTAAAATTCGTCCAATCTTAAACGATAAGCCTCCAGCATAAGGAAGAAATGCCACAGATCTATATTCCTCTTCATACACCTCCGGAGATGGTCCAAACTCCATAGCCCGACGAATCTGCTTCTCGGTGTATCCATTTTCCTTAAAAACAGCCATCAAATGCTCAAGTTCTTGGGTTAAGCTGTATGCGTCGGAAATGGCATATGCTCTCCGTACCAAAGTGCTAAGGACGCCACTGCGTTGGTGTGGTAGGTGACAACTCTTAAGATGCAGATACCAATCTGTGTATGTCGGCTTTCGGTGAACACTGTGTCCCAAAGTACCATCTGGTTTTTTATAAACCATAACGTCTAAAAGTGGAAGCATCCCATCATTTTCAACCTCAATAGTAAATTTGATACGGGGATAGTTGAAGTGGTCCAAAAATCTGTTAAGAGCATCACGTCCATGCGGCCAGACGAAGATGGCATCGTTCACGTATCTCCAGAAGCACGTTGGTTGCAAAGCTGAAGTCCTCAGTGCCATGTCCTCGAAGTCCACCATAAATAAATTGGCGACTATGGGTGACAAAGGACTACCCATAGCCACTCCGCCATTCTGTTCAAAACAACGGCCTATATAGGACGTCAATTTGCAACCTGGCGTCGGTTCTCAGCGGGAATCATCAGCAGAAGCAGCATTTCCTGAAGATGGCGACCAGTTGGATCGCCGAAATATCGAGTCAAGTTGATTTTAGGATCCGGCAGCAAACCCGAAGAGACTTTCAAGACTTATCACGCCGGGAAAGCCCAAGTAATCACAGGGTGGGAATGCGTTACACACTTAGATACAGTGCGAAACTCCGTACCAGGTCTACTCTGATGTTATTACGGAGAGGCGGTCTCGGTCTCGGGAGTCAGGTCGGAGGGAGTGCTGGACGCTTCCAACCGTGAACAGCAACCGACGTGTTATCATCCGATCTAAACTCAGGAAGATGAGAGGCCTCCTCCACCGGAATGTTTTCGGTAGAGCGGAGAAACGAAGAGGAACTGTCCGACTCCTCACCATCTTGCGTCCGTCTACGCTTGTTTTGAAGTGAGGGTGGTGACGGCGCGGAAGCTACACTTTCGAAGTCCCGACACGAGGATAACGGCGGAAATGCCACAGGACCATCACGAAATGGGTCGCTTTGCACTTCAGAAACGTGGTTAGGCTTGGTGGCTGCCACTTAGGGAACCGCATCCTTTAAAGCTAACCTTTTAGGTTGTTCATTATTGGATTTTAAGACCGTGACACGGCGTGGAAGATTTCTACGGTGATGTCCACTCTCATTACATATAAAACAGGTGCCTTCTTGTCCCGAGTAAATTACCCAGTATTCATACACCTGCAAACGAGAGGGAACATATCGTTTGACTACCATGTCCACGGATCGAACTCCATTGTAAAGTTGTAAACGATGTTGAGCAGACAAGCGTTCCACCGTACATGCCGTATGCCCCCAAAAGGAAGCAGAGCGGTTTTGAGGAAACTGTCACCAACTTCAGGGTGGAAGGTTAAACACCCCAACATTGGTATATTCGACCTCTGCGTTCGCCAGAATAACCATGTTATTAGAGCCAACGAGATGAGTGAAAGGTTGTCCATGCCACAAAAGGAGCCTGTCAACCTGAAGTGGGTCTATGAACCTGACAAAAAACGCATTCGATGCAGAATCGAAGTAAGCAGCGTGAACCTGTCCTGAAGTGAAGTTGATCGTATGTACAAGCCAATAACGAATTTCTGAAGAACTCGGCAGCACACAACCGTGGACTTGTCAAGACGAAAACTGACGATACCCGTGCGTCGAATATTCCTGGGAGCCATGGACGACATCAAGGCGCAAGGCCGCGTCAAAACGGAATTACAAACACGAGTCGCCGAGAGACAAAGGATGTGACGCTCTCAACGACACTGAGGACAAACGAGGACGCTCTCGCAGCGCAACGATAGAGGTGGGAAGAGGTGGAACCTCCTCACCCGGGTTGCGAAGCGGGAATCAAACCTCTTCGACCGTCCAGACACATCGAACACGTCCGGCATACCAGACAGCACTCAAATACTGTATGTATATCTCTGTAAGTGCGACGGCTGGTTGACGTTTGTTTCAGTGCGGATGCGTTAATATCGTCCGACCTCCTACGCGAATTAATAATTATTGAGTAAATAGAGGTTAAGGGACGAGGGACGCTACATTGCTGCGATAAGATGGAAATCTGAATATGTCAGGGACCGTGTCCGGATAGCCGAAGCTGTTAAGACAACCGCTCATGAGGACTGGTAAATCCGTGTTCGGCTTCTCGTTCAGCAGGAATGTTCTGCTTCCGCCTTTGCATTACCACAAAGCCAATTCTCACTCATCCTTTTCCTTTCATTCCCCTTGTCTATATCATATCAATGGGTGCACCAGCCGCGTCATCACGAGCCGACTCTGTTCTCCCGTACGTGTCCGACAGAGCAGACCCACTCAAATAGGTACATTTCTAAGATACCAGGCAGGCAGAACATTCAATTTTGCTTTTAAACAACATATTCTCACATGAACACACTACTACCGCTGTGTAGATGAATAAAACGAAAGTACTAGCCATACTGACAAACGAGACTACACAAAGTCAACCAGAAACGAGGTGCAGATTAGACTTGACACCGAATACACAGCGGAATTTCCACATTCAGAGTCTTATATTTGTCGAGAATCTTTCAAAGGTTACTGTTCTGCACGAGAGAAAAGAGAACACATCACTTCTGCCTGTAAATAGGAGTAAAATAAGGAAGACAGAGACTTACACGTGGATTTCGCAGTCCTACATGTACTAAAAGTGTTTAGTGCAACACTGACTTCGTCAAATGAGCTCAAAGTGACGATCGAGCTGATACTCGTCGCCGATGTGTCAATTTGTAACATAAGTCATACTAGACGACGAATGTTCAACAGAAACGGCAAAGACATTGATGGGTCCTGATGACGCTAAATAATTTAGCAGCGCTATATCTATGCTGATATTTGGAAACAAAAATGTCGTGAAGAACAGTAAAATTCATTTGATGTTCCTCATCTCTGGTAGAAAATTTTCCTTATATCTTTTTAAGTCAGTACAAGAGAATAGATACTAATAAATGAAGCGATATTCTTCAAGTTTTCTAAGGCTATAGATACTGCGATAAGGAATAGCTCAGTAGGCAGTTCAAACAATGGAAAATCCAAGATGGAATGTAACAGTATTGTGAGAAGGAAAGTTGCTACTTACCATATAGCGGAGATGCTGAGTCGCTATAGGCACAACAAAAGGACTCTCACAATTAAAGCCTTTGGCCATTAAGTTCTTCGTCAACAATACACACGCACACACACACACACACACACACACACACACACACACATGCACTCACGCAACTCACACATATGACTGCAGTCTCAGCAACTGAAACCACCCTTGCGTGCGTGTGTGTGTGTGTGTGTGTGTGTCTATTGTTGACGAAGGCCTTAATGACCGAAAGCTTTAATTGTGAGAGTCCTTTTGTTGTGCCTATAGCGACTCAGCATCTCCGTTTTATGGTGAGTAGCAACTTTCTGTCTCATAATATCAATAGGCAGTTCAGGTGATGAGGAATGGATTTCTCGAAAAAGGGCAATTAGAGAAGTTAGAACGAAAAGAACAGGTTCAAAAGGTTCAAAGAAGGTGAGAGAGTACATGTCACTCTCCCACTTATTTTCATATTGAAGATTATTTTGTAATGTTGTTATTTCGCAATAGGCACCTCTTTTTGTGAGATGACTGGAAGTTATCAACATGAGCAGGCACTGATGGGAGCATGTACACTGTTAATACAGGTGGGGTCTTTATGGTAGCCCTCTTTCAGATAGTATATTCTGGAGTTGAGAACAAATAGGCAGTTTCATTGTTTAACAGCAAATCTCGCAGCGGTCATTTGCAGCTTGGAAGTGATGTTCAGCTGTTAGGGAGAGGAAACTCTCAAAGCAGTTACTGGGGACAGAATTCTGGTCCCAAGAATTTCTTTCACCAGTGTGCAAGCAATGCTTTTGGCCAAAGAGAAGAAACACTGCCTATGTGGATCTACCTGTTAGGTGTTTCTTGCCATGGCAGGGAGAGGGGTGCAGGAGAGAATGTGAGTCAGGTGGCGAAGGCGTTTCGACACTGTGTAAACAGCTGGTGTGCATAGAAATCCACGAGTTTCCATGTTCGTCTTGCACCGGAAGCTATAGATTGAGCCATCAGGTGGTGTTGTCCCTCTGTCTGCTGAGTTTCTTGGGAGCCTCAAGTCTTCAGAAGAATTTTATGACAGAATGCAACACATATGGTGGCTATGAAATAGTCTCAGTTCGGACCCAAAAGCACTTCTCTTAGTTATCTGAGGCCACCAGTCAGACATGCTTAACGTTTCTCCTATCAAGATAATGACCTCTGTGATGAATGCGTTGTTCACTGTAGGCCTAAATGAAAACTCTCAAAACATGCTGCCTAAAGTGGCCATGAGAAACAGAATTCGGGAGCGTAATGTCTTCTCCTAACTACGCGCAAATTTACGACTCAGGGATTGTCTGATCCTCCAGCAGGGGAAAGAATATTATTAACTTTGGGTGGGACTTCCTTGGGGATAGAACAAAGGAGCTAGAGGGGGGTATGGCGCTCGTGGAGTGTTGTAATTGGCACAAAACTCATGAGGGAGTGGCTGTGTTGGTGCACTGCTTCATTTTATCGAAATTTCGTGGTAAGGGATGAGAGGAGAAACGGGACTTCTGATTCAGACACTAGTCTTGAGACGACATTCTGGTCTGGACTCTTCTTGTTAATGGGTTCCACTTGGGACACTCGTCCAGAACGCGACTAGGCACCAGCACGGTTCTTCACTGTGGCCCTGTGGTGAAGTCTTAGCTGTGCCAACAGTTTAGACCTCAGTCATGTTGGACAACTTGCAGTGCCGAGTACGATCTTATTTATATCAGGCCTTTCACCTTTACATTTGATCTCCTTCTGCACACTGCTGTGTAAGTGAGTCAAATGGGTCCATGGCATAATTGGCGAGAGGGAGTGTCACACGCTGGAATCTGCCAAGATCCCAGCGCTCCATTAGAGAGTAATTGCGATATGTCTAAGAGATCGCCTGCCCACGAGTTTTCATATTTCGTGGCCACAATAACGAATTACAGCCGCCGCGCATAGCTACTCTGCAAACGCTTGCATCACGACCATCACCTGAGACACCAATACGCAGTGAGAAATGGGTGCCGGCCGGTGTGGCCGAGCGGTTCTGGCGCTACAGTCTGGAACCGCGTGACCACTACGGTCACAGGTTCGAATCTTGCCTCGGGTATGGATGTGTGATGTACTTAGTTAGGTTTAAGTAGCTCTAGGTTCTAGGGCACTGAGGATCTCAGAAGTTAAGTCCGGTAGTGCTCAGAGCCATTTTGAGAAATGGCTACACTATTGCTGTTCCAGCTTCTTACGGCAAACAGAGTCACAGTGCTCGTCAATTGTTCTCAGACGCATCAACGTAATGCGACTTTTATGTAGAACAAATGTATCAAGGTCTATCCAGCCCTTCATAATTTCAGATTGCATTATCCACGTTTTTGAGCCAAAGAAAGAAGATTAAACAGCTAAATCTTAGACTTTGCCAACCAAACACCACCCACTGGAAAGCTAATTATTTGTTGCTTCTGTTTGTGTTACCAACAGTTCGTGATTTATTTGTCATCTCGCTTAACCAGTGTTGTCTGTCCTGTTTTATGATTAATAAACTCCAGCTATCTTTTTTTATAAGAGATTAATCCCTTGCTAATCATTAATCACCCATCAATAATTGACTACAATAACAAAATTCATTAATTTTTCTCGACATTCAAGTTTTATTAAAACAGTGGTAAAAGCGATAACCTCCAGAGCAGGCTAACAACAACAACAACAACAACAACATCAACCGCTACAGAGGGCAGAATCAATTTTGCGGATGCATAGCCAGTAGATAAGCTGAAGGCTACAACTTACAGTGAGTACTGACAAGGTGTAGACTTACACTCACCTGTAATCTTTCAAATCTTACGGCAAAACCAGTGTAGTCTTGCGAAGGTAATGGCAAACAGACCATGGGTAACAGGAAAAATACTTCAGCTGATCGATGGAACAAAGAAGTACAAAAATGAACAGGAATATTCGGCAATACGGAAATACAAGTAACTTAGTAATGAAATGAACAGGAAATGCAGCGAAGCGAAGCCGAAATGGCTGCGTGAAAAGTGCGAAGAGGTCGGAAAAGACGTGACTGTCGGAATGGATGACTCAGTGTGTAGAAAATTCGAAACAACCATTCATGATATTAAAATCCAAGGTGGATGCAATGCAAATTTCACTGTTAAATGCAGAAGAGGAAGCGGATTGGTGGAAAGAATTGCACTGAATGACTCTACGAGGGGAAGACTTGACTGATGTGATAGAAGAAGAAACAGCAGTCGATACGAAAAAGGTATGGCCGCCCAACAGCAGTATCAAAATTTAAAAGCCTCTTAGAAGACTTAAGTTCAAATAAGGCAGAAGCGTTAGATAACATTATGCCAGAATATCTAAAATCATTGGGGAAAGTTACAACGAAACAACTGCAGAAGTTGATGTATAGAATGTATGAGTCTTGCGATATGCCATCTGACTACAGGAAAATATCATCCACACAATTCCGAAGACCGCAAGAGCTCACAAGTGCGAAATTTTCGCACAATCAGCTTAACAACTCTTGCAGCCAAGCTGCTGACAAGAATAATATATGCTAGAATGGAAAAGAAAACTGAGGATGTTTCAGAAGACTCTTTGAAAGACGCTTTAGGAAAGGTAAAGATACCATAGATGTAGTTATCATGTTTCGGTAGATACTCAAAGGAGGTCTGAAGAAAAATCAGGACACATTCATTGCATTTTTTGATGTGGAAAAAACATTCGACAATGCCAAATGGTACAAGACGTACAAAATTCTGAGGAAAACGTGCTCAAACTATAGGGAAAGAGGATATATACATCATGTATAAGAACCAAGATGAGACAATTACAGGGGGAGACTAAGAACGAAATGTTTGAATTGGAAAGAGTGTAAGGTAGAGATGTAGTCCTTTGCCCCTGCTCTTCAGTATAGTCATCGAATTAGGAATTACGAGAACAGAAGAAAGGTTCAGAAGTGTGATCCAAATTCATGGCGAAATGGTACCAATAAGAAGATTCGCTGATGACATTGCTATCCTCAGTTAAATTGAAGAAGAAATACACGATCTGCTCATTGGAACGAACAGTCTACTGAGCAAAGAATATAGACTGAGAGTAAATCGAAGGAAGACGAAGTAATGAGAAGTAGCAGAAATGATAACAGCGCGAAACTTAACATACCGGATTGATGAAGTTAAGTGATTCTACTAGCTAGGCAGGAAAATAACCCATGATGGAAGGAACAAGAAGGACATAAGTAGCCGACTAGTACTGCCAAAAAGGGCACTCCTGACAGAGAGAGATCTATCCAGTATCAAACATAGGCTTCAATTTGAGAAAGAAATTTATAAGAATGTACGTTTGGAACACAGCATTTTATTGTAGTGAAACATAGACTGTGGGAAAAAAGGAACAGTAGAGAGCCAAAGTCTTCGCGATGTGGTGTTACAGAAGAATGTTGAAAGTTAGGTGGGTTGATAAGGTAAGCAATGAGGAGGTCCTGCGCAGAGTCGGAGAGGAAGGGAATATGTGAAAAACACTGAGAAAGAGAAGGGACAGGATGGAAGGACTTGGGTTAAGACATCATGGAATACGTTCCATGATGCTAGAGGGAGATATAGGGGGTAAAAACTGCAGAGGACAGTGACTGAAATACTTCTGGGAACTGAGGACGTAGGTTACAAGTGCTACTCTGAGATGAAATCAAAAGATGGTTCGAATGTCTCTGAGCATATGGGACTTAACATCTGAGGTCATCAGTCCCCTAGAACTTAGAACTACTTAAACCTAACTAACCTAAGGACATCACACACATCCATGCCCGAGGCAGGATTCGAACTGGCGGCCGTAGTGGTCCCGCGGTTCCAGACTGTAGCGCCTAGAACCGCTCGGCCTACGTGGCCGGCACTCTGAGATGAAGAGATCGGCACAGGAGAGGAGTTTGTGGACAGCACATCAAACCTGTCAGAAGACTGTTGTCTCAAAACGAGAAGAAAGAAGAGAGAGAGAGGGGGGAAGGGAGAGAGGCTAAATTTGTGTAGAAATTCCCTAATTACACTACAGTAAGAAAAGTCCTTGCTTCAGGGCAGAGAACTGCAAACTAACATATCGCACTTCACATGAAAGCATCCATTATTTCAATTTGTGATGTATTTCAAATGAGACGTAAGGCTGACATCTACCTAATATTAATTTAAATGGCATTAATTCGAGGCTACACTAACAACCTGTTGTTGTTTCTGGGTTACAGGTCGGCTGATCGACAGGTGTATTTAAGATGATCTATTAGCTTAACAGATAATAAGCAAACACTTCGAATAATCTTTCTTTATTAGTGTTCTGGTCACAAACAACATGAGACCGATGCCCTGAAGGACTAAAGTATCTTGCCATCTTCACCCCAGGCAAAAACTATGGCGCATCGTCTTGGAAACATGCACATTTGATGTCTGCGAAAGTGTCAGCCTAAACTCTCACCATAGCTTCCAAAAGTTTCGCCACAGCCATCGCACGCGCAAGAGCTACTGCCAATAAAGACCACCCCACCCCCTTTCCAGCCGAGGCTGCTGCTTATATTCCAGTGGGTAATGACGTCATCCCCCCCCCCCCCCCCATGAACCATGGACCTTGCCGTTGGTGGGGAGGCTTGCGTGTCTCAGCCATACAGATAGCCGTACCGTAGGTGCAACCACAACGGAGGGGTATCTGTCGAGAGGCCAGACAAACGCGTGGTTCCTGAAGAGGGGCAGCAGCCTTTTCAGTAGTTGCAGGGGCAACAGTCTGACTGATCTGGCCTTGTAACACTAACCAAAACAGCCTCGCTGTGCTGGTACTGCGAACGGTTGAAAGCAAGGGGAAACTACAGCCGTAATTTTTCCCGAGGGCATGCAGCTTTACTGTATGGTTAATGATGATGGCGTCCTCTTGGGTAAAATATTCCGGAGGTAAAATAGTCCCCCATTCGGCTCTCCGGGCGGGGACTACTCAAGAGGACGTCATTATCAGGAGAAAGAAAACTGGCGTTCTACGGATTGGAGCGTGGAATGTCAGATCCCTTAATCGGGCAGGTAAGTTAGAAAATTTAAAAATGGATAGGTTAAAGTTAGATATAGTAGGAATTAGTGAAGTTCGGTGGCAGGAGGAACAAGACTTTTAATCAGGCGAATACAGGGTTATAAATACAAAGTCAAATAGGGGTAATGCAGGAGTAGGTTTAATAATGAATAAAAAAATAGGAGTGCGGGTAAGCTACTACCAAGAGCATAGTGAATGCGTTATTGTGGCCAAGATAGAAACGAAGCCCACGCCTACTACAGTAGTACAAGTTTATATGCCAACTAGCTCTGCAGATGACGAAGAAATTGGAGAAATGTATGACGAAATAAAAGAAATTATTCAGATAGTGAAGGGAATTCAGTAGTAGGAAAAGGGAGAGAAGGAAACGTAGTAGGTGAATATGGATTGGGGCTAAGAAATGAAAGAGGAAGCCGCCTGGTAGAATTTTGCGCAGAGCACAACTTAATCTTAACTAAGACTTGGTTCAAGATCATAAAAGAAGGTTGTATACTTGGAAGAAGCCTGGAGATACTGACAGATTTCAGATAGATTATATAATGGTAAGACAGAGATTTAGGAACCAGGTTTTAAATTGTAAGACATTTCCATGGGCAGATGTGGACTCTGACCACAATCTATTGGTTATGAATTGTAGATTAAAACTGAAGAAACTGCAAAAAGGTGGGAATTTAAAGAGATGGGACCTGGATAAACTGACTAAACCAGAGGTTGTACAGAGTTTCAGGGAGAGTGTAAGGGAACAAATGGCAGGAATGGGTGAAAGAAATACAGTAGAAGAAGAATGGGTAGCTCTGAGGGATAAAGTAGTGAAGGCAGCAGCGGATCAAGTAAGTAAAAAGACGAGAGCTAGTAGAAATCCTTGGGTAACAGAAGAAATATTGAATTTAATTGATGAAAGGAGAAAATATAAAAATGCAGTAAATGAAGCAGGCAAAAAGGAATACAAACGTCTCAAAAATGAGAACGACAGGAAGTGCAAAATGGCTAAGCGGGGATGGCTTGAGGATAAATGTAAGGATGTAGAGGCTTATCTCACTAGGGGTAAGATAGATACTGCCTACAGGAAATTTAAAGAGACCTTTGGAGGAAAGAGAACCACTTGTATGAATATTAAGAGCTCAGATGGAAACCCAGTTCTAGGCAAAGAAGGGAAAGCAGAAAGGTGGAAGGAGTATATAGAGGGTCTATATAAGGGCGATGTACTTGAGGACAATATTATGGAAAGGGAAGAGGATGTAGATGAAGATGAAATGGGAGATATGATACTGCGTGAAGAGTTTGACAGAGCACTGAAAGGCCTAAGTCGAAACAAGGCCCCGGGAGTAGACAACATTCCATTAGAACTACTGATGGCCTTGGGAGAGCCAGTCCTGACAAAACTCTACCATCTGGTGAACAAGTTGTATGAGACAGGCGAAATACCCTCAGACTTCAACAAGAATACAATAATTCCAATCCCAAAGACAGCAAGTGTTTACAGATGTGAAAATTACCGAACTGTCTGTTTAATAAGTCACGGCTGCAAAATACTAACGCGAATTCTTTACAGACGAATGGAAAAACTAGTAGAAGCCGACCTAGGGGAAGATCAGTTTGGATTCCGTAGAAATATTGGAATACGTGTGGCAATACTGACTCTACAACTTATCTTAGAAGCTAGATTAAGGCAAGGCAAACCTACGTTTCTAGCACTTGTAGACTTAGAGAAAGCTTTTGACAATGTTGACTGGAATACTCTCTTTCAAATTCTGAATGTGGAAGGGGTAAAATACAGGGAGCGAAAGGCTATTTACAATTTGTACAGAAACCAGATCGCAGTTATAACAGTCGAGGGGCATGAAAGGGAAGCAGTGGTTGGGAAGGGAGTGCGGTACAGTTGTAGCCTCTCATCGATGTTATTCAATCTGTATATTGAGCAAGCAGTAAAGGAAACAAAAACAAAAGAAAGTGCGGGGTAGGTATCAATATCCATGGAGAAGAATAAAAACTTTGAAGTTCGCCGAAGACATTGTAATTCTGTCACAGACAGCAAAGGACTTGGAAGAGCAGTTGAATGGAATGGACAGTGTCTTGAAAGGATGATATAAGATGAACATCAACAAAAGCAAAACGAGGATAATGGAATGTAGTCGAATTAAGTCGTGTGATGCTGAGGGAATTAGATTAGGAAATGAGACACTTAAAGTAGTAAAGGAGTTTTGCTATTTGGGGAGCAAAATAACTGATGATGGTCGAAGTAGAGAGCATATAAAATGTAGACTGGCAATGGGAAGGAAAGCTTTTCTGAAGAAGAGAAATTTGTTAACATCGAGTATAGATTTAAGTGTCAGGAAGTCGTTTCTGAAAGTATTTGTATTGAGTGTAGCCATGTATGGAAGTGAAACATGGACGATAAATAGTTTAGACAAGAAGAGAATAGAAGCTTTCGAAATGTGGTGCTACAGAAGAATGCTGAAGCTTAGATGGGTAGATCACATAACTAATGAGGAGGTGTTGGATAGGATTGGGGAGAAGAGACGTTTGTGGCACAACTTGACTAGAAGAAGGTATCGGTTGGTAGGACATGTTCTGAGGCATCAAGGGATCACCAATTTAGTATTGGAGGGCAGCGTGGAGGGTAAAAATCGTAGAGGGAGACCAAGAGATGAATACACCAAGCACATTCAGAAGGATGTAGGTTGCAGTAGGTACTGGGAGATGATGTAACTTGCGCAGGATAGAGTAGCATGGAGAGCTGCATCAAACCAGTCTCAGACCACAACAAGAACAACAATGACGTTATGCTGATGCCCTCAGACATGCCCTGCGTCAGAATGCGGTTTGTATTATAACTCAAATTGAATATATTGCTTTTAATTTATGTTAAGGCTATGCCTACAGATTGCTCAGTGCATCCAAATGACCTGGGCAACCTTCACGAATCGCCGGCTCTGGTCGTATGCAAAGTCTGCTTACAATATTTTTATTGAAGTGGCTTGGAAGCGGTTGAAAGGGCTAAAAATAAACGACAACAACAATTACTAAAAACGACGAAATAAAAGTGTAATGGAATGTTAACATTAAGTACGTCTTATGATTACTTTTCATCCGAGGATCGCCAAGCTGTACTATGTAACATAACAGGCAAGGAATATTTTGAAAATAAACTGGATGAGAAAATTTTAGGATTTGTGAATGTTTGTGTGCTCCTTTTGGAGAAGTTTTCTGTGATCTCCGCCGTATGGAAACTGCGTGTCGAACTGTGTCAATGGATTTTAGTAAGACATAACGATGATGATGTTCCAATTGCATCAGTATCCGAGACACGTGGAGATCCTCCAGCGAGCACACATCTCGATGAGCACGCTTAGAATCAGAGTGAGTTGAGTTGTTTGTGGGAAGAGACCAAACTGCGAGGTCATCGGTCTCGTTGGATCAGGGAAGGACGGGGAAGGAAGTCGGCCGTGCCCTTTCACAGGAACCATCCTGGCATTTGCCTGGAGCGATTTAGGGAAATCACGGAAAACCTAAATCAGGATGGCCGGACGCGGGATAGAACCGTCGTCCTCCCGAATGCGAGTCCAGTGTGCTAACCACTGCGACACCTAGCTCGGTTTAGAATCAGAGGTGGATGTAATGGAGCACAAGATACACTGCATGGCAGTTGCTAAGGAACAACTGACACTTGCTAATGAACAACTGTCTGCTGCGAAGGAACAACCAACAATTGCTACGGGACACCCAGCCAATGACCTTAAAAGAAAATGTAGCGGGCGAAACGTGTTAACTGCAGGGAAGCCCGTGCACGAACACTGTGTGTGCGTTCGACAGAACTCACACTACTGCGTCTGACGAAAGTTGTCACGGAACCGATTCAGCGTGATACGACAACGACTGCAAAACGTCGTTTGAGTGATTATGATCGTGGACGAGCAGCTGGAGGGGTCGAAGCCGATCAGAGAGCCACTGCTGTGACCACAGTAATGGGTGAGTCCGAAAGTGTCAACTCGTGATCAGAAAAGGGCAGCAGAAGGTGGATGTGCTATACGAAAGCGCGCTGGTGGTCGTAGACGGACAATAACAGCACAAGAGGATGGACACGTAGTCCCAGTGGCGAAAAGGAACAGACATTTCACTCCTAACCAGATCGCTGCAGTCCTTGCAAACGCTGTCGGTACACTGCAAGAACCATTTCGCGGCGACTAAATCAGATTGGTTGACATGCACGGAAGCCTCATCGTCGAGAAAGAGTTCGTTAAGGCATGTTAGTTTGGGACAGCAACAGTGATACATAGTGGCGCTCTCCTACAAATCTTGCCTCACTGTGGCAAGTGTTTCTAGCCATCCGTTGGTGTCGAGATTGAGGGGAACACGTTCCACACCACAGAATATTCACGAACGTCATCGGTATGTCCTAGGAACTATTGTGTGGGCCGGAATTATGCATAATAGTCGGACACCGGTGCGTATCATTACGTCAGGTTTCGTTACAACACAGCGGTATTGCAGAAAGGCTGCTCTGGATCAAGTCCTTCTGTTTAGGGGTTCGTTAGGTTCCATCTTTCTGTTTCTAGACTATAATGTCTGCCCACACATGACCAGCGAGGCGTCGGACACACTGGAAAGTGAAGATACTGAGAGTACGGAATGACCTATGTACTCCCTGGACCTGAAACCTGTAAAGCGTGCATGGGATGCTCTTGGCAGCTCTGTTTCTCAACTAACACCCTCTCCAGCCCCCTCCCCCTCTCCGAACTGTTCAAGAACTGAAAACCGCCTTGAGAGAGAAATGGGACAATGCGCCCCTAGGACTCCTCAAGGAAGGCATTTTACTTACTGAGTGTCCAATATCGAAGTTTGTGCTTGGAGTCTGACCTGTGTCAAACATGAAAGTTATTTTTGTCTGTTGTACTACTTTTCCGTGTGTTGAAATCTATCATTTCTTCTTATAAATATACCATTCCACGTGTATTACGTGTGTGCTATGTTTCGTGTCGTTTATAATTCCCTGTGACTATTCGTGTCGAACAATGGTTGGTCGGTTGATTTAGAGGAGGGGACCAAACAGCGAGGTCATCAGTCTCATCAAATTAATGAAAGATGAGGAAGGAAGTCGGCTGTGCTCTTTCAGACAAACCATCCCGGTATTTGCTGAAGCTATTTAGAGAGCTCACCGAAAATCTAAACCAGAATGACCAGACGCGGGTTAGAACCGTTGTCCTCACGAATGGGACCCAGACTGTCAAACAATGTCTCTATTCCTTGGCAGTTCTCAAGCCGTATGTCGGACGATCTTAGGCAAACTTATAGCTTTGTCATAGTGTTAAAGAAGTCTGTGGACGTGGATGTATCTGAGCGTAAATGTAGTTTTACGCACAGAGTTCCCCTTCCACAATGTGACTCACTGAATTTTACAGTAGAGGAGATGACAAACTGGAGCAAAACAACAGCTGTACTGCAAATGCCAGACAGCAAGATCAACATCAATTTGTAACACTAGGCGTATAAATTAACCCACTGAAGATAATCTAGTACGAAATACGTTTTGGTATGAAACAGGAAGATTTTGTGTTTGCTCGAAGCAAAATCCAATTGCCGTATTCTATTTCAGGATGAAAACGCAGATAAGGAAAGCTTCAACCACAACGTTAATTACCTAACTGTGATTGTATTTCGTCTAGGTTAAGTGTTATACAGGGTGTTACAAAAAGGTACGGCCAAACTTTCAGGAAACATTCCTCACACACAAATCAAGAAAAGATGTTATGCGGACTAGTGTCCGGAAACGCTTAATTTCCATGTTAGAGCTCATTTTAGTTTCGTCCACCTACGCTCAATGGAGCACGTTATCATGATTTCATACGGGATACTCTACCTGTGCTGCTACAACATGTGCCTTTACAAGTACGACACATGTGGTTCATGCACGATGGAGCTCCTGCACATTTCAGTCGAAGTGTTCGTACGCTTCTCAACAACAGATTCGGTGACCGGTGGATTGGTAGAGGCGGACCAATTTCCATGGCCTCCACGCTCTCCTCACCTCAACCCTCTTGACTTTCATTTATGGGGCCATTTGAAAGCTCTTGTCTACGCAACCCCGGTACCAAATGTAGAGGCTCTTCGTGCTAGTATTGTGGACGGCTGTGATACAATACGCCATGCTTCAGGGCTGCATCAGCGCATCAGGGATTCCATGCGACGGAGGGTGGATGCATGTATCCTCACTAACGGAGGACATTTTGAACATTTTCTGTAACAAAGTGTTTGAAGTCACGCTGGTACGTTCTATTGCTGTGTGTTTCCATTCCATGATTAATGTGATTTGAAGAGAAGTAATAAAATGAGCTCTAACATGGAAAGTAAGCGTTTCCGGACACATGTCCACATAACATATTTTCTTTCTTTGCGTGTGAGGAATGTTTCCTGAAAGCTTGGCCGTACCTTTTTGTAACACCCTGTAGAAGTTATTTACAGGTACCTGTCGATGTTTTAAGTATCAAATAGTAATTAAAACGTTACATTTTATGTGGAAGTACGAAGATCATTCAATAAGTAGTGCAACCCGTTTTCTTTCCGAAAGCTAGTAGGTTGTACTCAAGTTTCCGACACATCTTATTATTTTCCACGCTTTTTGCTAAAACACCTTATTTTTCAACATACTCTCCATTTAGTTCGACGGTCTTACACCACCTTTCTGGGATGACCTGTGTGACGACATGACATCACACTACGTGGAGCCGACGTCTTGCTGTATTAATAACGGCTCCATCAGCCACGCACTGCTTCTCCCGTCGTGCAGCCTTCATTGCGCCGAACAGATGGAAGTTGCTCTTTATAGTCTTCTGTTAGGCAGTGCGGAAATCTGTGGGCACACATTTTTGAGTACCCAAACTGGTGGACGAATGTGTGAGGACTACCAACAGAGACGACTAGGTGTGCAATGAGGTGTCTGACTGTGATCCATCGATCACCTCGAACGAGTGTCCGCACGTTCCAGTCGTGTGCAGGTAACCAGCACATGGGAGACTGGACACGTTTACGACGCCTCGCTCAACCACTCATCCTGCTTTTGTTTACTGACTGGTGGCTGTAGACATTCTGCTAGCGCCTACGAATATCAGCGATGCTCCGGTTTTCTGCCAACTCGACGACGGATCTCTGCTTGGGACGCACCTCCGTAACAGACGCCATTTTGAAGGATACGTATAGCGCCGCCAGCTATCGGAACTTCATTAAACTATAGAGGCTGAAGCGCGAATATTCCACGACAACCAATTTTGCATTTCCTCAGCGGAATATCGTTGAGACAAAAAAGTGTTAAATTGGTTACTCAGCTTCCCTCGTAGTTATCAGAGACGAGGTATTTTGACCCTCTGCTTCGATCGGACCGTGTCAGTTTCTTCAGTGGAATATTCTAAAGAAGTGTCTTTATTAAGATGACTAGTGTTCTCAAATCTGGTTTTGCAGGATTAGTTGATGTAACCTATCCCTCACGAAACCTGTTAGGTCACTTCCAATAAGACACGGTTGTGGCTTTTAATATAAGTAAAACTGGGGATGGTTTTTAAAACAGAATCAAATACGAAAACTATACCTGCACTACAAAGTAAGTACAAGTTAAAGGAGTAGTACCCTTACGAAAGGGGAGGGATAATTTCAAGCAGTTTTATGTAGTGGCCGAAAGTGTGTGTCATGTCACATCAGAACCATGTCTCATTACGTAGAGTTTAGATTATGGTGGCGACAGCAGTTTTAGCCTGAACAATTCGATATGTAATAGATCGATCGGTCGCAATCGGTCTCGGATCTGTGAATATCATGAGGAGTTCATTGAATTAAATCACAAGACGAAATATTCGTTTACGTAGTAATATTAGCTTATGACAAGCCATTATTACTTGTTTCATTGCAAACGAAGATTAATAAGCTGACTGTATTCGGAAACAGATCTGTACTTCAAATGAGACAAAACTGAAACTCAAGGCGGTCTTCGACCACGTTCTGCCCTGTCAAACATGGCTTGGGTACATATCAATATTTGTACAGCATAGGGTGCTGTGTACACTGCGTCTCGCAAAGGGTCACATTCTCTTGAAGAAATATTAAAATAAAATAGAGCGAGCACGAAATTTGGTCACGACAAGCTTTGAGAAGCACGAAGAGGAATAGGTACGTAATTCTCTTCAAATTCTCTAGACAACATCAAGCGTATTTGCATTTGCCATTAGGACGCTTTTATTCACAAAATATTCACAACGGCCACGGACTCGTACAGGTGGTTAATCTCCATTATTAAAAAACGGGTGACGAGTCACACGACAACTCTTTCAGTCTTGCAGGGATCTAAATTGGTAAAGACACGAGATCAACGAACATTTGTAAATAATAATTTATGCTGGAGTTGGAAACGAATTTCTCGTACGTGAATAATTACACTTGGGTGTGCTGTTTTTTGCCTTCCGTTATTTCGAATGCAACGGCTCCTAAAGTTTTTATAGATACCTACATCTTCATCTCCATGTCTTCATATCTGCAGCTCTTTGCCTCTAGAGGTCTCCGAACTGGAGTGTGTTACATGGCGGTGTGAGATTATATAGAGATGGGCGAAGTCGTTCTTTATGCTCAACCATTCCTTTTGAGATAGTTCTTCTTATTACAATACGTCGTTCATTTTTGTTGTTATTGTTATAGTACCAGTAAAAGGGAGCACTCAGAAAATTCTTGAAATAATAAATAAAAATATTACTGTCTATAAGAAGTGGATAACCCTTAGGAACAAAAGCAGTGCCCATATTTCTAAGAATTTTTTTCGTGTGTGCAGTACTTTTGTTGGATGGGCTGAGGGCACCGAATTTTTACTGAAGCCTTCACTTGGGAACCTGGACACTGGGAAGCAAGTACAGCTTTTATTTGTTTCTTCTTATCTGATAGGGTCTGGAATTCGTTCTTATTTAATTCTTCATAATTCTTAAGTTGGGAAAGAAATATTTTGACACATGGTAAGTAAGGGGTAAAACGACGATAAATCTATGTAGTGAGTGTAAACAGGAATCAGAGGTGTGCAAGATTGGACATGGAGACTGAACTAAGTGAACTAACGGAACGGTTTTGGTCTTCTGATCTGATGGAGATTCACAACGAGAGCCAGAACTAAACTTAGGGAGCTAACGGAACAATTTTGCTCTTCCAATGAGACACAGTTCAGAAGTAGAGACTTAAGTCCTGAGAGAATTGTGTACTCAGTATAAAGGGAGGGGTAATTAGTGCATGGTGAGATGCGTGAATCCAAATTCTAATTTTCAGTAGGTAGAGAAAGCGAGTGGTAAGAGAACGATAGTTCACTAAAACAAAGACCGCTCCAAAGAGTTCCTATCCAAGAACGGTACATTCAGAGTAGTTCGTTCACGAACTACACATCCCAACTAATGGTAAATATGCATATGTGCGCGTGTGACAAACAGAGTGTCGTAATCCAGTTTCGAATTCAGAGAGTTCGTCCACACACAAAGGACTCTCATCTTCAGCATGTACATAACACTTTTGAGGACTTCAGTTTGATAATGATAAAGCGGTGAATACGGAGATGAGGTTGTGGCACCATTAACAGAGCCGGCCGTGGTGGCCGAGCGGTTGTAGGCGCTACAGTCTGGAACCGCGTGACCGCTACGGTCGCAGGTTCGAATCCTGCCTCGAGCATGGATGTGTGTGATGTCCTTAGGTTAGTTAGGTTTAAGTAGTTCTAAGTTCTAGGGGACTGATGACCTCAGAAGTTAAGTCCCATAGTGCTCAGAGCCATTTTTGAACCATTAACAGAGTCGGAAGCTCTACAGGGACGTTATCAACAAACAGGTCTCTCCTTGGGAAATACCTGGTCGCCAACAGGGTGACCATATAGAGAAATAAACATGTAAACATGAAAAATAACGATGTAGAAAGTAAATAACATTTGTTTTATTAAAACGAAAACTCCAAGAGTTGTCACATATGAAATTCGTAAGCATTACTTTTCAGCATTCCCCAGTACTTCCTCTGAAATCTTCTAAATACAATAACGGAGGTTAAAACAATGTGGGTGAAATTTGTGAGCAGTAACTGTATGCTCTGCTTCAGTTATGGATGGAGCTTCAAGCAACAGCACTTTACAGTTAGGTACCACAGGTTTCTTCATCAATGTGTTGTTGCGATGTCTGCTATAAAAATGGATCCAGTGAGAAAGGAAGCAATATGGAATTTGGCTAGCTGACTCTGCCTTTCGAGTGCAGAGCCAGAGATACATTCTAATACTGTAGGTTCCGTGTTTTGATGCAACTCTTAGTGTGTCATATACAAAACAATGAAATATCTCATTTCTGAATTCCATTTATGTTTTAGGTGTTGTATAATCGAGGTATACAACTGCGATCAAAGCTTTAATTATCACCAGAAAAAGAATAAAATTACATAATTAGCTTTAGCTTGCAGGTACATGTAGCAGTCCTTACATGACGGTAGCACTCTAGAGAAGCGAAAACTAGATAAAGAGAGCATTGTGGGGTAATCCCTTTCCCAGATTTGAAGACAAAGTACGCTGCAACATTGGACAGTGGGTCGGTGGAAATGAACGCTAACGAGACACCGGAACTTGACACCATGAGTAGGCATTGCAGATGCCTCAAATATGGTGAAACAAGTCTGAATGATGAGGAGCGAAGTGGAAGACGGTGCTGGCGAAAGCCGTTGCCAGCACACTGGTCAGCAAAGAGCTTGCAAGAAGATAGCTAATACACACTGAATTAAGTGTGGGTATCAGGATAGAGGCCAAAGACAGACTTGCAAGCAACGCGCAGCCACCGTCCTCTTGATCGCCGGTATTTAGATCCCCAAAGACCATTGGAGGGCCCAGTCACGCAGAGTCAGTTGAAGTTGGAGTCAGCTCAGCTACTAGCTCAGTCATTATTCTGGTTGGTGTCTGTCCGTTCACGTCACTGCCTACGAGAGTGTAGTGTTTACAGTTGGACTGTACTTCCCCGGCAGTCAGGCTAACGTGGACTATTATGGAAGAGCTTGTACCACAACATCTTGCTTGAAGAAAAGCAGTTTCTTTTTCTTATGAATAATGAACTCTGCTAATACATGTGCACAGTTCTATTGTCGAAGAGGGCACCAGCCACCAAAAAACATCCTCCGCTGGCTTCCTGTTGTACAAGACTCAACAGTGTCAACGAGACAATACAAAAAAGACCTCTCCGTGGGGAACTGGGAATACCAAGTGATGGGGAGTTTCTGATGTTCAAACAGACGTGCCTTAGGAGAGTGGAGAGAAGAAGATGGAAAAGTCAGTCCCGCATCAGTTTTAAACATGCTGCATTTTGCTCACGACGAAGTTCGCCACACATTGGGTTGTGCGACTGCTCACATCCACTCAAAAAGCATGCCGAACGGAGGTAGCAGCGGAAGTGTTGCAGTTACGTCACAACAATACAGATGACCTAATGACCCTCGCAATCACCATAGACGAGTGCTGTGCGTATCACTGTCACCACAAGAGAAACTAGAAAAACGTGGAGTGAAAGCGTATCTATTCACCATCATCGGACGCATGACATGCCAACTGTTTTCAGGTCTACCATGGTATCGTGGAAAGCCATTATACTCGTAAGGGAAAATATGTCACGAGATCATGCTACTGAAATATCCTAACGAGCATGACGAGTTGACTTTTGAAGGTGGAAGGTCCCGAGAGCAATCGAAATGCAAAGATCTACAACAGTGGTAACTGCCAAGTTATAGATTGTGGGAGAAAAAGTGTCGCATTTAAAGATAAATGTGAAGTGAGTGACTAACATCATCAGCAAGTTTCATGTCCGGAGCTCGATATTTCTAAGGGGATAAGGAGCATTTTGGTTACACCAGATGTACGAATATTTTGCCGGGCCGCCCCCAGTGCAGGCTGAGGCGTCGGTACAAGCCTCGGCGGTTTCTCGCAGGGGCGCAGTGGCGCTGCGGTCAGGGGGGGTGGTTCTCACGTCGCAGCTTCCTTCCTGCCCCTACTAGCACCCCGCCTGCCCCCTTCCGCCTCACCCGCTCCAGGCCATCTCCCGTGCCGTCGATGGTCGTTTATTATTACTCGCGGCACGAGTCGTAAATGAATTTTGCAAGGGGCGCTGCCCGCGCGTAACGCACCCTGCGCCGCTGCCACGTCTGCGTGCTCCCCGCCGGTGGGTACACGCGCTACAAAACGTCACGACTGCAGAGAGGAGAGCTCCAGACACGTGGCATTAGCCATTCACTGTTTACCGTTGACCCTCCTGCCACAACGATGTGCATAACTACAGGCAGAATTGTGACCTAAAAGTCAAGTACTAACTAAAATTGTATTTGTACTGATAAAATATCATAAATCCATTGATTGGTTTATACACCACAGTGCTACTGAAAATGTGCATGATTTCTCTAACCGTTACGCACCTACTTCCCTGTGATCGATTCGTCGGCGAACCGTCATCAGCAGACATACAGACGCAAAGGCGTAACTAGAGTAACTGGTGAACACTTGTTCAATAGTACAGATCAGATTAGATTAGATTAGATTAGTACTTATTCCATAGATCATGAATACTACACTTCTTAATGATGTGGAACGTGTCATGTTAATAAAAGGTGTCTATACAAGATTACATTACACAAAATATTACATGGCAATTAATATTTTAAATTTTTTTTTTTTTTGGTGGGGTTGGGAAAATTACCGACATACTATATCCAAAAGTTCATCTAATGAGTAGAAGGAGTTGCCATTAAGAAATTCTTTTAATTTCCTTTTAAATGCTATATGGCTATCTGTCAGACTTTTGGTGCTATTAGATAAGTGACCAAAGTCTTTTGTGGCAGCATAATTTACCCCCTTCTGAGCCAACGTTAGATTTAACCTTGAGTAGTGAAGATCATCCTTCCTCCTAGTGTTGTAGCCATGTACACGGCTATTACTTTTGAATTCATTCGGATTGTTAATAACAAATGTCATAAGTGAAAACATATATATATATATATATATATATATATATATATATATATATATATATATATATATATATATTGTGAGACTACAGTGAATATCCCTAGCTCTTTAAATGAGTGTCTGCAGGATGATCTTGGATGAGGTCCAGCAGTTATTCTGATTACACACTTTTGTGCAATGAACACTCTTTTACTCAATGATGAGTTACTCCAGAATATGATGCCATACGAAAACAGAGAATGAAAATAGGCGTGGTAAGCTAAGTTACTGAGATGTATATCTCCCAAATTTGCAATGAGATGTATTTCTCACAAGGGAACCTCCCCCTCGCACCCCCCTCAGATTTAGTTATAAGTTTGCACAGTGGATAGACCTTGAAAAACTGAACACAGATCAATTGAGAAAACAGGAAGAAGTTTTGTGGAACTGTGAAAAAATAAGCAAAATATTCAAACTAAGTAGTTCATGGGAAGGTATGCAATATCAAGGAGACTGGGAACGTAGGAGCGCCGTGGTCTCGTGGTAACGTGAGCAGCTGCGAAACGAAAGTCCCTTGGGTCAAATCTTCCATCGGGTGAAAAGTTTATTTTTTTATTTTCAGTTTATGTGACAAACTCTTATGTTTTCATCACATTTTTGGGAGTGATTATGACATCCACAAGAAAACCTAAATCGGGCAAGGTAGAAGAATCTTTTTACCCATTCTCCAAGTGTACAAGTTAGGTGGGTCGACAACATATTCCTGTCATGTGACGCACATGCCGTCACCAGTGTCGTATATAATATATCAGATATGTTTTCCTGTGGAGGAATCGGTTGACCTATGACCTTGCGATCAAATGTTTTCGGTTTCCATTGGAGAGGCACGTCCTTTCCTCTACTAATCGCACGGTTTTGCGGTGCGGTCGCAAAACACAGACACTAAACTTATTACAGTGAACAGAGACGTCAATGAACGAACGGACAGATAATAACTATGCAAAAATAATGAAAGTAAAATTTTCACTCGAGGGAAGACTTGAACCAAGAACATATCGTTCTGGAGGTGCTCACGCTACCACTGGACCACTGCGCTCCTGAGCTCCCTTTCTCTGTGATGTTGCCTATCTTGCACATGGACTACCCAGTTTGTATATTTTGCTTATTTTTTCACAATTCCACACAACTTCTTCCTGTTTTGTCAATTGATCTGTGTTCAGTTTATCAAGGCCTATCCACTGTGCCAACTTATAACTAAATCTGAGGGGGGTGCGATGGGGAGGTTCCCTTGTCAGTACCTATTAAGTTATGCATTTTAGAGCCGATGTATACCGCATGTTTTTGTCTCTTTTTGGTCCCTACTAAAGCATCTCGAAATAAGCGATACTTTTTTTAACACCCTGTACATTGCTCAATTACGACGAAACCACCTAACGATAGCAATCTAACAATATAGAAGACAGACACATTTACGTATCTAGATATCAACATCAACCAACAAGACCTTACAGAACAAGAGATCGTAACAGGAGGTGAGGGAAAGATGTCTAGGAGCTATACATAATATCATAAGAACTAATTACTCTCCAGACAGGGGAAAATAATAATATATCAGAACAACATCAAACCAATAGTATGTTACACATGCAAGCGAGACAAGAGCCCTGAGAAAAAAAGAAAACAGAGAAAAAACTTATTACTTTTGAGAAAAAAGTACCGAGAAAATATATAGACCAGTCAAAGAAAATGAATAAGGAAATGGAGAGGACTCAGACAACTACACACACCACCTGACTTCGTAGCGAGAGTGAAAACGAAGATTCAGGGGGTACGAACATATGAGGAGGAGAGGGAAGAACACGGTAGTATAGGCAGTAATGGATGGAGAAGCCGAAGGAAGGAGAGACCACTGAGACGGCAGAGAATGAGATGGAAGGATAATACCATGGGAGACATGCAGATACTGGGTCTGGGAGATGAAGATGCAGATGACAGGAAGGTGTGGGAGGCTGGACTGAGTGAGCCCAAGGACCGGTTTGTGTGGCCAGTGTAAGTAAGTAACTAACTACATTGCTTAATGCACATCGTTGCTTAGCTTACTTATTCTTTTACTGATATCAACGCAACTGCACAAACAGTTAAGAGATACACATTTCAGTAATCATTTCTTGTGTGATATTATTCATAGTACTAAAAACACACAGCCAAATGTGGCACTGTCATACCACCATATAACACTACAATACTAACATACAACAAGCGCAAAATTTGCTCTTTAAATTTTTCTTAAGTTGTTTCACTTGGCACAACGAGACGGGTACCACCTCCGAGTCAGACAAAAAACACGAATATCACTGCACTGCGGTACGTCTTAACAGAACTGCTGCTCAAACAGTCCAATCAGAATACACCTCCAGCCTCTTCCTGTCTTAGTGCTCTTCAGTCATTTCCCTTACTCCTCTTCTTCTTCCTCTACTACTACTACTTTCACTTGTGTTCCTTCTTCATCCTCCTCATATTCCATTCTTTCTTTTCCTTTTCCTCTCTATTTTTTGCATGTGATGAAAACACGCTCGCCCGCAGTCTGAGCCGACAGTGCACGCTCCACTCACGTTGCTCCACTGTGTCGAGTTCACAGCCACAAAATAGATTTCTTAAGCAAGATTATCAAAATATCGGATTCCATTAGAGCCGTTGGCCCAGCGACTACGATGTACTTCGCCCAGGAAGGAAGCCAACAATCACTCGCAATACAATTAGTTCTCACAGATGAGATTTTTACTCTGCAGCGGAATGTGCACTGATGTGAAACTTCCTATCGGACTAAAACTGTGTGCTGGCCCGAGACTCGAACTCGGGACCTTTGCCTTTTGCTGGCAAATGCTCTACCGTCTGAGCCACCTAAACACGAGTCACGACCACCCTTTACAGATTTACCTCGTCTCCTACTTTCCAAACTTCACAGAAGCTCTCCTGCGAACCTTGCAGAACTAGCACTCCTGGAAGAAAATATATTGCGATGACACGGCTTAGCCACAGCCTGGGGATGTTTCCAGAATGATATTTTCACTCTGCAGCGGAGTGTGCGCTGATATGAAACTTCCTGGCAGATTAAAACTGTGTGCCGGACCGAGACTGTGAGGACGGGGTGTGAGTCGTGTTTGAGTAGCTCAGAATGTAGAGCACTTGCCCGCGAATGGCGAAGGTCCCGTGTTAGAGCTTCGGTCAGACACACAGTCTTAATCTGCGAGGAAGTTTCATCCACAACGTACTTCATAGAGACTCAAAAATTGTACTCTGTAGCAATTTCATTCCGCGTAGACCAGCTGTTCAGACAAATTTTGAACTGAAATAAAAGTAGACAAATAACAGTTTTGCATTAAACAGATGACAAGGGGAAGTAAGACCGATGCCCTGACTTGGTGGAACAATCATTTGATGGTGATGTGAAATTTGAGATGTAAAATTATTGTTAAAACGTTTTATGTAAATACGTATAATCTTGATTAAAAGTTTGCAGTAAGAAAATCACAGTTATTATTTTAATTGTATTTACATTTTCTTGTATAAAACACCAAAACGTATAATTTTTCTTTGTTTTATACAAGACAATGTAAATCCATTTAAATATAAAAATAATAATTGTATTCACCTACACCAAGCCTTTAGACATGATGATAAGTTTCCACATAAAATAAATGTTGTAAAATTAATTTTAATTCGCAGGTTACACGTCAAGATCAAGAGGTTGTTCCACTGTGTCATTATATTAGTCTCACTTTTGATTGTCATCTGTTTAATGTAAAACTGTAACTTAACTACGATTGTTATATGCATAGTTTTATATTAATACAAAATTTCATTGAACTGCTAGTACAGAGGGGGTTTGTTATCCTCTATGACGCATACTGTGATTTTTGTGAAGGTCTGCAAACAGCAGTCTCAATGAATTCAGTTATGTACACTCTAAGGTCGTGAAATATTACTTGCTTTTATAAATCCATAGAGTGTACATTCGTCATTGCTTACGGTTGTTACTTACTATGGTGCCTGCAGTTCTGTATAACTGTGACATATCTCTCGTTTCATGCCGTTCAGTTTCTCATTTCATTGTAGTTCTTACAGTTTCTAGCCCTGATGATAGTTACACCAGAGCTGAAATATAGATCTACAGTGAAGTACAGATTCTGTTGCGACTGACTACTGACTTCGTTCCGATTGGAATATCAAAAGGGCTTTCGTTGTTCTCTATAAACTAATTTAGCTACTAATAGTTTCCTGCAGAGGTTAACTAAATTTTCTCCACATTTCCGTAAAGTATACTGTGCAGGATTAATTTAGTCCATGTATGTTGCGCCTTCGCACTATTACGATACAATCCTGCGTTCGTTCGAGCAGTCACCTAGACGTCATTTCCGCGTCTACTAAGTAGCGATTAAATAGTTAGACGTAACAGACACACACAAAGAAAGCGAAATAGTAGGGCTTTAAAACTGACTTAGTGCTGCGCGCACACAGTATTAATATTCTCTGCATTTACGTATAACGTCTCGGTACACCTACACTCTACCCACAGGCGAAACACGTGCTCGCTGTGCGTGACAACAGGTTCACCGATCTCGCGAGAGCGCATGCGCGAAGCTCAGCGAGCATAAATCACAACGAAATTAATTAATACGCTCTGCTGGGAACCCAGAATTTTGTTTGTGGGGTGCAGATTCCACAGAATGGCTGGCAGGCTGAATTATAAGCGTATCATGCGTTGAATCACGCAGAGCTCGTAATGTTAACTCAAGTACGTGGAACCAGTACGTTTACCATGGCAACGACATTTATATTTATCAGCGCTGGCACTGAGGTACTGGAAGCTACGTTTTATATATACAAGGAAGTTTTTGCGTGTGCGTTATATAATGACAAGGTAGCCACTATTGGCTAAATTACACATTACATGAGTTACTATCGTCTGCGTTCTGTTTGGAGAGTGTTATTTTCTATATTTCCGAGAGCAAATCAAGGAACATCTATCCTAAATGCATCGAGAAGTGGAAAAAAAGAAAAACAATATTTCGCAGATACCATGTGTTTTTCTGCGATAACTTGTGTAATGAAAGACTTTCAGTTTTGTTAGGAAATACGAGTGTTTACGCAACGTATCGGGCAAAGAAGAACTGGAGTGGAGTACATAAATTTTTCATACTCTATGCTAATTTATTTCACTAACAAAATTTAAAATACCAGAAAATGAAAGATTTATGAATCCAAAGCTTGTTACGTAGAGTAGGGAAGGATGGAATATAATAAATAAGACAAATCCCGATTCTCCATTGTGTTGAACTCTAGTTCTCGTATCACAGACAATTTCGAACGTGAGCTGGTACTCTGCTGGTCGCAAGGAAGAGACTAGCAGACCGTAGGAAATACGTCATCAAGACTACGTTAGGACATTTTTTACCAGGAAAGTGCATCTGGTATACGCAGATTCCAACTACTGTACAATTTCACAACAGGAATACAGGCCGAAATGCAATAGGTTTTAGAAATTGGAAAGTACTGTTGTCGTTACTTACTTGGGTGATAAAATAATTGTACAGTCTCTTCCTAAAACTCATTCACGGCACTGCACGGGCACACACACAAACACACACACACACACAAGGGAGCAACGTCGGATGACGGACGGAAGTTGCGGGTGAGTATTGCTTATACAACGGACTACACAGAGCAATGGGAAGAAAGTCTCCAAATTTGATGAGTTGGCTTGCCTTTTCTCGTCCCAAAGTTTATTGTTCAAACACCTCGGTTGTAGCAGTAGGTTATCGAGGGGCATTATATGATACAGTAATTTCCTTGGAGGAGCCTTTAAAGCCTTTGGTACGGCGGAATCTTTCCCTGAGATGTCACATCAGTTGGAGCGTGCACCATCAGCATCCACGACGTGGACAGTTTTTATGCACAGTTTATAGGTTGGTATGGTGACTATCCTCCAGTGGGCTGTATTAAGTTTTAACTGTGGATCACAGAAGCATTGTTGCGCACTGCACTTGTAGCCATCGCAGTAAAAGATAAAAAAGATGCCAAACACAGATCAAAGAACACGATTGTTCCTAATTTTTTAAACCAGATGGATATACGCGTTCAGTTTTATGGCTGATACATGTACGCTGTTTTGTAATGAGGGAATTATTTTGTTTCAACAACTGCAGAGAAAAACGTAGTAAGGTAAGATGTGGTTCTGATAAGAAAGCAGTGAAGTATGGAATGCTTTCTTATCGGCTTTATTTATTTCATGTAATTTGTGCAATTTCCCAAACGAGTTACAGATCTCTCATATCGCAGGCAACAGCATACAGAAATGAAAACCAAAATTATGTTTTATATACACTCCTGGAAATGGAAAAAAGAACACATTGACACCGGTGTGTCAGACCCACCATACTTGCTCCGGACACTGCGAGAGCGCTGTACAAGCAATGATCACACGCACGGCACAGCGGACACACCAGGAACCGCGGTGTTGGCCGTCGAATGGCGCTAGCTGCGCAGCATTTGTGCACCGCCGCCGTCAGTGTCAGCCAGTTTGCCGTGGCATACGGAGCTCCATCGCAGTCTTTAACACTGGTAGCATGCCGCGACACCGTGGACGTGAACCGTATGTGCAGTTGACGGACTTTGAGCGAGGGCGTATAGTGGGCATGCGGGAGGCCGGGTGGACGTACCGCCGAATTGCTCAACACGTGGGGCGTGAGGTCTCCATAGTACATCGATGTTGTCGCCAGTGGTCGGCGGAAGGTGCACGTGCCCGTCGACCTGGGACCGGACCGCAGCGACGCACGGATGCACGCCAAGACCGTAGGATCCTACGCATTGCCGTAGGGGACCGCACCGCCACTTCCCAGCAAATTAGGGACACTGTTGCTCCTGGGGTATCGGCGAGGACCATTCGCAACCGTCTCCATGAAGCTGGGCTACGGTCCCGCACACCGTTAGGCCGTCTTCCGCTCACGCCCCAACATCGTGCAGCCCGCCTCCAGTGGTGTCGCGACAGGCGTGAATGGAGGGACGAATGGAGACGTGTCGTCTTCAGCGATGAGAGTCGCTTCTGCCTTGGTGCCAATAATGGTCGTATGCGTGTTTGGCGCCGTGCAGGTGAGCGCCACAATCAGGACTGCATACGACCGAGGCACACAGGGCCAACACCCGGCATCATGGTGTGGGGAGCGATCTCCTACATTGGCCGTACACCACTGGTGATCGTCGAGGGGACACTGAATAGTGCACGGTACATCCAAACCGTCATCGAACCCATCGTTCTACCATTCCTAGACCGGCAAGGGAACTTGCTGTTCCAACAGGACAATGCACGTCCGCATGTATCCCGTGCCACCCAACGTGCTCTAGAAGGTGTAAGTCAACTACCCTGGCCAGCAAGATCTCCGGATCTGTCCCCCATTGAGCATGTTTGGGACTGGATGAAGCGTCGTCTCCCGCGGTCTGCACGTCCAGCACGAACGCTGGTCCAACTGAGGCGCCAGGTGGAAATGGCATGGCAAGCCGTTCCACAGGACTACATCCAGCATCTCTACGATCGTCTCCATGGGAGAATAGCAGCCTGCATTGCTGCGAAAGGTGGATATACACTGTACTAGTGCCGACATTGTGCATGCTCTGTTGCCTGTGTCTATGTGCCTGTGGTTCTGTCAGTGTGATCATGTGATGTATCTGACCCCAGGAATGTGTCAATAAAGTTTCCCCTTCCTGGGACAATGAATTCACGGTGTTCTTATTTCAATTTCCAGGAGTGTAGATAATTCAACACAAATGATCACAAAGGAGATTAAAATAATGAAGACAGATAAGTCAAAGACATTAAAATACAATATACAATACTTAAACCAGTTAATATATTTGGCTACTTGGGAAATACAATAACAAATGACAACAGAAATATAATGATTACTAAACGAAGAATTGTAATGAGCGAAAAGGCTTCAGATGCAAGAATGACTTATTAACAGACAGCCACTTTAATATACAATCAAGAAAGAAATTAATCATGATGTACATTTGAAGAATTTTAAGGTAATGTCCTTATTATGAAGATGGGCTTTAAGGAAACAAAGAAAGAAGAAAATAGAGGCAATACAGATTTGGCTATGCAGAACAGCCAAAAACAAAACCAGACTAAAAAAATTCCAATGAACAAATAATGAAATAAATAAAAGATGGAAACATATTTAGTAATATGAAAAAAAATTAAATGAACTGAACACTTATTTCGACACAACAGCTTTATAAAAGAAATACTTCGGGAAATTCTGGGGAAATAGTCATAAAGCGGTCACACAACGTCTTCTGAGCATGTAGAAGAGCAGTTATTCGTGCTTAGATGAAGAGTTGACTTGTAACTAGATGGACATTTCGTGATTTGATGCATCCACCATGGGATGCAGTCACTGCAAGGAAACTTCTAAAGAATCAGAGACTTCTGGATAACATGTATAAAACAAAATATAGCGCTATAGATGGGTAGAGGTTGATTGAAACACGGTTGACTGTCAGAAGGGCAATGGGTGATTCCTGCAACGACTGTCGTATTAAAATATTATCGAAGTATCTCCGACAAATTCCACAGTGTCCAGACACTCACGGACCAGACAGGGACTGAACTGCAGAGTTGCAAAGCAAACTTAGTAATGACTAGTTTCATTTCCATAAGTTCCTTCAGAAAGAAAACTCGTGGGGTATTGCCACAATGTAATTTTTGCAACACTGCAAAGAAGAGTCACATTGATATGAGTCTCTATGGTGTTGAGAAACCGATGAAACCGCTAAAACTGAACACAGCTCCATGGCAAATGAAATCGCTGCCAGATTTTGTACCAAATATATGCTCAGTTAACCCCTCTTGTGGCCATAAGAACCATAGAGCCCTCCAACAAAATACTAGGAACAGTAGCTGAAAGAGCAAGTCACACCTGTCTAATGGAAGGGTAGCAGAAAAGAGCCACAAAACTATCATCCAGTATCTTGTATAAACTTAGAAAGTCTTTCAGTACTCAAATTTGACCAGATGTCTCCAAGAGAATGCCGGGCAGGAAAGTCTGATTTGTGGAGTATCCACGTAGATGTAGATGTAGATGCACCCCATGACAACCAATTCGGTTCTGAAAACATAGATCGTGTGCAACAGGACTTGCATTTCTCTCACATGACCTCCTAAAAAATCCCTGAACCAGGAGAATTAGGTAGATGTGGTATTTTTTAGTTTCCGAAAAGTATTGATCAAGTACTATAAATACGTTCACTATCGTTGGCGGGGTAACAGAAAGCGGAGTGCAGTGGATCAGGAGGGATGGGTCGCAGGTTACCAACCGTACAACGTTAGTGAAACTCCACTGAAGCGCCAAACAAACTGGTACAGGCACGCGTTTTCAAATACAGAGATATGTAAACAGCAGAATACGGCGGTACGGTAGGCAACGCCTGGATAAGGCAACAAGCTTTTGGCGCAACGTATCAGAGGTAGCGATGAAGTGGAGATTTTCCCGTACCATTAATGTCACGAAGCAGGTGAACCATCAAATCTCCGACACCGCAGTGGCAGAAAAAAGATCCAGCAAGAACGGCACCAAAGACGACTGAAGAGAACCGTTCAACGTGGCAGAAATACAACCCTTCCTCAAACTGTTGCATTTATCAATGCTGGGCCATCGAGAGGAGTGAGCATGCGAGGCATTCAACGAAACATCAACGATGTGGGCTTGTTGTTGTTGTTGTTGTTGTTGTCGTGGTCTTCAGTCCAGAGACTGGTTTGATGCAGCTCTCCATGCTACTCTATCCTGTGCTAGCTTCTTCATCTCCCAGTACCTACTGCAACCTACATCCTTCTGAATCTGCTTAGTCTATTCATCTCTTGGTCTCCCTCTACGATTTTTACCCTCCACGCTGCCCTCCAATGCTAAATTTGTGATCCCTCGATGCCTCAAAACATGTCCTACCAACCGATCCCTTGTTCTAGTCAAGTTGTGCCACAAACTCCTCTTCTCCCCAATCCTACTCAATACCTCCTCATTAGTTACGTGATCTACCCACCTTATCTTCAGGATTCTTCTGTAGCACCACATTTCGAAAGCTTCTATTCTCTTCTTGTCCAAACTAGTTATCGTCCATGTTTCACTTCCGTACATGGCTACACTCCATACAAATACTTTCAGAAACGACTTCCTGACACTTAAATCTATACTCGATGTTAACAAGTTTCTCTTCTTCAGAAACGATTTCCTTGCCATTGCCAGTGTACATTTTATATCCTCTCTGCTTCGACCATCATTGGTTATTTTACTCCCTAAATAGCAAAACTCCTTTACTACTCTAAGTGTCTCATTTCCTAATCTAATTCCCTCAGCATCACCCGACTTAATCTGACTACATTCCATTATCCTCGTTTTGCTTTTGTTGATGTTCATCTTATATCCTCCTTTCATGACACTGTCCATTCCGTTCAACTGCTCTTCCAAGTCCCTTGCTGTCTCTGACAGAATTACAATGTCATCGGCGAACCTCAAAGTTTTTACTTCTTCTCCATGAATTTTAATACCTACTCCGAATTTTTCTTTTGTTTCCTTTACTGCTTGCTCAATATACAGATTGAATAACATCGGGGAAAGGCTACAACCCTGTCTCACTCCTTTCCCAACCACTGCTCCCCTTTCATGCCCCTCGACTCTTACAACTGCCATCTGGTTTCTGTACAAGTTGTAAACAGCCTTTCGCTCCCTGTATTCTACCCCTGCCACCTTCAGAATTTGAAAGAGAGTATTCCAGTTAACATTGTGAAAAGCTTTCTCTAAGTCTACAAATGCTAGAAACGTAGGTTTGCCTTTTCTTAATCTTTCTTCTAAGATAAGTCGTAAGGTCAGTATTGCCTCACGTGTTCCAACATTTCTACGGAATCCAAACTGATCTTCCCCGAGGTCGGCTTCTACCAGTTTTTCAATTCGTCTGTAAAGAATTCGCGTTAGTATTTGGCAGCTGTGACTTATTAAACTGATAATCGGTAATTTTCTCATCTGTCAACACCTGCTTTCTTTGGGATTGGAATTATTATATTCTTCTTGAAGTCTGGGGGTATTTCGCCTGTCTCATACATCGTGCTCACCAGATGGTATAATTTTGTCATGACTGGCTCTCCGGAGGCCATCAGTAGTTCTAATGGAATGTTGTCTACTCCCGGGGCCTTGTTTCGACTCAGGTCTTTCAGTGCTCTGTCAAACTCTTCACGCAGTATCTTATCTCCCATTTCGTGGGCTTACGGAACCGAAAGCCCACTAGTGAACTCGTGATGACTGCACGACACAAAGTTTTATGCCTCGCCCGGGCCCGTCAACACCAACATTGGACTGTTGATGGCTGGAAACATTTTGCCTGGTTGAACAAGTCCTGTTTGAAACCATATCGAGCCGATGGATGTCTAAGGGTATGGAGGCACCCTCATGAACACATGGACCCTGCATGTTAGCAGGGAACTGTACAAGCTGGTGGAGGCTCCGTAATAGTGTGGGGCGTGTGCAATGAGAGTGATATGGTAACTCCGATACGTCTAGATACGACTCTGACAGGTGACACGTACTTAGGAATCCTGCTTGATCACCTGCATGCATTCATGTCCATTATGCATCCCGATGGACTTGGCCAATTCCAGCAGGACAATGCGACACCCCAGACGCCCCAAATTGCTACAGAGTGGCTCCAGGAACACTCTTCTGAGTTTAAACAGTCCCACTGGCCACCAACTTCCGCAGACATAAACATCATTAAACATATCAGGGATGCCTTGCAGCGTGCTGTGCAGAAGAGATCTCCACCCCTTCGTACTCTTACGGATTTATGGACAGCCCTACAGGACTCGTGGTGTCAATTCCCTCCAGCACTACTTCAGACACTTGCCGAGTCCATGCCACGTCGTGTTCCGGCACTTCAGCATACTCACAGTGGCCCTACACGTTATTATGCATGTGTACCTATATCTTTGGTTCTTCAGTATTTAATTTATTACATTGATGTTCACAAATGTTTATTCTTCTCTCTGCGGGATGAGCAATAGCTTAGCTCTTCCACCCACAAATGCTGTGGATATCGATGACGGGCCACACGTACTGGTGAAGCGCAGCAGTTCACAGTTACTGAGTACAGCAGACCGGACAGGTAGCAGCTTCTAAGGTGGAAGTCGGCGCATTACAGGCTCGGCCTCTAGCTAGTGTATTGCAACATAAATATGTCAGAAAATGGTTCAAATGGCTCTGAGCACTATCGGACTTAACTTATAAGGTCATCAGTCCTCTAGAACGTAGAACTACTTAAACCTAACTAACCTAAGGACACCACACACATCTATGCCCGAGGCAGGATTCGAACCTGGGACCGTAGCGGTCGCGCGGTTCCAGACTGTAGCGCCAAGAACCGCTCCTTACCCCGGTCGGCTAAAGATGTCAGAGTTTGGAAGCCTGACTATGTGTTACTAAGAGGGTTGACCAGGAAGTATTGCACCCCATTCTTTTTCTTTAACAATTCTTTATTGAACAAGGTGAGAGTTAAACACCTACACACCCAGTTTTTCCACGTAATCTCCATCCCGTTCTATGGCCTCACTCCAGCGCGAAACAAGGTCTTGTATGGTCTGTCGGCCCCAATCTTTGTCCTGGTAGTTGAGGCAATGTTTCACTGTGTGGGGTGTCAGGTGTGACAGTCATGGATGGTGTCCTAGACCGCTGAAAATCCTGGGACTCCGCCGTAGTACCTTCTGATGACCTCACCCTCCGTGTCCAGCGACTAACTGTACTTCTGTCGACAGCAGATGCTCCATAGACTTTGCACAAGCGTTTGTGAATTTTCCCCACAGTTTCTTTCTCTGCAGCGAGAAATTCAATCACGGCACGTTACTTGTAACGTACATCACCTACACACGCCATTTTAAACTGTCCTGGAGCTACGCTATCTGTCGGAAGTTGGAGCGCTCACTCGGGAGACTTCAAGTAATACGCACGTAACGTTTCGCATTCGTAGCATTGTTTGCGGCAGAGAAAAAATTGTGGTGCATTACTTTCTGGGCAACCCTTTCCAATTCAAAATAAAGTGCATGGCAAAGGATCCATCACAGCACCGTCAACCTGTTTCTCTACGTTTCCACTCTCTAACAGCGCGCCGCGAAAATGACCAGACATATCATTCTGTACGAGCTCTGATTTATCTTATTTTACCATGATGGTCATTTCCCGTTATGTAGATGGGAGCTAAGAGAATATTTTCGCATTCGGGGGAGAAAACTGATGATTGTAATTTCAGGAGAATATTCTGTTGCAATGCGAAACGCCTTTGTTTTAATGACTCCTACCCCAAACCGCACATCACGTCTGTTGCACTCTCTCCCCTGCTTCGCGTTAATACGAAAAGAGCTGCCCTCCTTTGAACTTTTTCGATGTCCTCCGTCAGTCCCACCTGATGTGGATTCCACACCACACAGCAGTATTCCGGAAGAGGGCGGACAAGCGTGGTGTACGCAGTCTCTTGAATCGATCTGTTGCATTTTCTATGTGTTATACCAATAAATCTCAGCCTTCGGGGCTTCACCTTGTTGTCTTTCCACCTTATTTCCACCTTATTAGGGGTTCTTGTGAAATTTTTGCTCTCTCTTGTGTAATCAATCTGTGCTCTTAGAATGACAAGATGTCTTCTCGTCGCTGACCTCATCTTGCTTATTCCACGAGTTCGGCCTCTCGCTCGCACAAACTGGGGCAATGTGTTCCAGGTTTGTCCCGATTTCCGTAGTCTCGGCTTTCTGCCCGTTGTCTTTTTCATTGTGACGTGTATTGTCGGTCTGGCTTGCCTTGCTGACTAGAGAGAACTTCCAGAAAATTTTACATTTGTCGAAACGAAATTTGTGAGTGAACTGAAGGTTTATCGATAGCGAGGACGCCGCAAGTTATCTCGAACAGAGAGTGATCGGCAGATGCAGGAGTGAATTCAGATGTGCCAACAGACAGCATATTGGGACACTTACAGTTGCTATTGTATATTCATAAGGTTGCTGAAACTATTAATGTTAACCTCATATTGTTTCAGATTATAAGATCAACAATAATGAATTACTGTGCGAAATAAGTCTCGCAAATAAGTTCTTTCGAAACTTGATAAGATTTTTAAAGTAGTGTAAAAATTGGCAACTTGTTTTAAATGTTCATAAAAATCAAGCTGTGCATTATACAAAACGAAAAATGTTGTATCCACGACTACAACATCAATGCGTCGCAATTGGCATCAGTGAACTCACATCAGCTCCTGATTTTACCATTCTGTATGGATATGAAATGGAAAGGTGACATAGGTGCAGTCGTAGATACAGGAGATGGCAACCTATCATAGATTGTAGGTCAAGTTTGTGATATACGTACCAAATAGCACTAACGTATACGGAGAAGGGCAGCACGAATGATCATAGGATTGCGGGACTATGTGACAGTTCCACGGAGTTGTTCCGGAAACTACACTGGCAGGTGTTTGACAACAGTTGCAAAATAATCTGAGAAAACTGTTGACAAGGCGCCCTACTGCAGACTGTTGACGAACGTGCAAACGTAGGGACTGGGTTCGCAGATATGTGACGGGCTCGAAGGCTTTTTGAGTAATAGCAGCCAGAACGTCATCCTCGACGGAGAGTCCTCGTCAGATACAAAGATTTCGTCTGGAGCAGTTCAGGGATGTGTGACAGAACCCGCTCTGATTTTCTCCACATATGAATGGTCTGACGGACAGGGTGAGCAGCAATTTGCTGCTGTTTGCCGACGACGGTCTGATGTACGGAAGTTTTCGTCGCTGAGTGACCGTGGGAGAATACAAGGCGACTTAGACACAATTTATAGTTGGTGTGATGAAGTTTAGCTCGCTCTAAATGTAGAAAACTGTAAGTAAGTATTGATGAGTAGGAGAAACAGTCCTCTAATGTTCGAATACGGTAACAGTAGCGCGCTGTTCCACGCAGTCACATCGACTAAATACCTAGGCGTGACGTTCCAAAGCGGTATGGTATGCAACGAGAATGTCAATTTGGTTGAAGGAAAGAAGAATGGCCGACGTCGTATTATTGAGAGGATCTTCAGGAAGTGTAGCTCGTGTCTAATGGAGACGGCGTATAGAAAACTAGTGCGGTCCATTTTTGAGTACAGATCGAGTGCTTGGGATGCCCATCAAGTTGAATGAAAGGAGGATATCGAAGCAATTCGGAGGCGTCTGCTAGCCTTGTTACCGATAGGTTCGGTGAGCACAAATGTGTTATGGAGATGCTTCATGAACTGAAGTGGCAATCCCTGAAGGGAAGAGGACGTTCTTTCTGTGGGGCACTACTGAAGAAATTTTGACAAGGGCTCTTGAGGCCGACTGCAGAACGATTCTACTGCAGCGAACGTATCGTACATTCCGCGTAGGAACGACGAAGATGAGAGACGTTACGGTTGCCACCGAGACTTGTAGCCAGTCGTTTTTCCCTCGCTCTGTTATCGAGTGGAACAGGAAAGGAAATTACTAGAAATGGTACGCTGCATACTGCGCCATGCACCGTATGATATCTTGGGTTGTATGTATGTAGATGTCGATGTAGAACGTACTGGAAAAGTTTCGATTAACTGATGAATCTAGGAATACCCGACAACCCCTTACGTATCACTGCCGTATGGATCACGAGGAGGATGTTACATTAACAATTTTTCCACACGTGAAAGGAACGGAAAAAATCCCTAATAACTGGTACAATAGAAAGTAACCTCTGCCATGTACTTCACAGTGGTTTGCAGGGCGTGCATGTGGATACAGATGTAGGTGATGTCAGTTGAACGGTAACTGTAATTAAATGGTGAAGATCACGAGAGATGTCTAAAGCCGTGGCTTCAGAGTCTGATGATGAACCTACGATAATGTTCTCAACAGAAATGAAACCAACAGGAGAATGTGCCACGCGAGGTGAGATTCAGTCTCTGAAGTTCTGCTGGGGTTGCACGTGAAGTGTTTGGTTTGGCATTGGCACGCTGCAGCAAAACATTTCCCTTTTTCTTTCGGACCCATGTTAGCCGTCGTTTCAGAGTTCGCAACGTAGCACTCTGAATATATTGTTGTTCCACGATCAAGGAAATCAACACGGACAATACCATCTGCGTCCCAAAACACTGTGACCGACCGTCTGCGAATGGTTCCATACTTTACACTGAACAACACAACCGTTCAACGCTAAGGCTTCCCGCCAACTGGAGCTGTAGAGAAGAGGCTACGGAACAAGCCAGTACCTGCCGCATACCAGTGCTGCCAACTGTTGACGAGTTTCGAAGGTGGAGGCATTACTTTTCACTGAACCATCGTAGTTAAAAATAAGTGGTCATCTCCCAGAACATTTGAGAATGAAGGTTTTAACTCGAGACAGGTTATAACAGAGTAAACAAATAAAGAACATAGTTGTTGTCTCAATTTATTTCTTTTAAATTTCGTTTTCTATTTATCACCGATGGATAATTTCTAGGTTTACTTCAACATATTGATCATTCTATTGCACTTATGCTGGATTTAATTTTGTTGGGCATTACTTTCGCAAGTTGCGTCCGAAAAAAAATAAAAGAACATTTGATCATCAGGCACTTTACTAACAGGTCAAATAGATACAACAATGAAACAAGGGGACTGTACTTTCCTATCAGATATCAAAGTAGCTTAATTAATACAAATATTTATTACATAGCTATCAATGAATCTTTTGAAATGTAGTGTTATAAAATAACGATGATAATTACGCAGGTAGAGCAAATAATTGATGAGAAAGTACTGAATCGAATTTAGGAAAAAATGAAAGTTGATTAGGGTTGAACATTCTATCGATATCGAAGCCATTTTGGACGGAGAACAAACGCGGAACATTTCAGGGTGGGGTAAGGAAATCAGCCATGTCATTTTAGAGGAACCATCCGCCATTTGCGTAAAGTGATTCACAGGAAACCTAAATCTGAACTTGGCGTCCTAGCCCTGTGAGGCAGGCATCAGATGATCAGAGATTATTGTGTACTGCGAAAGATATCTCAAGGGTTGACAATTCGACTTCGAAAACAGTGTTTCCATAGATGTGTCGGCGGTTGCCTAGGAAATAGAGTCTTATTCTCACTGCGACAATTTACGGTGCTGTAACAAGTTATAATTGGCGGAATTTGACGGCTTTGTCAATATTAGCACAGTATAGGTCATATGACAGAACTATACATCATAAAAGCATGAAATTATAGGTTTATAATCAGCTTAAAATTACGTTTTCTTCTCAAATCTGTTCACAAGAAATTTCCTTGGCAACCGTCGACAAATATATGCAAACACTGTTTTCGAAGTCGAAATGTCAACCCTTGAGATATCTTTCGCAGTACACAATAATCTCTGATCATCCGATGGCAGCCTCACACGGCTAGGACGTCATTTCCACGGCCACTATCGATTTACTTCAGTAACATCGTTCCGCTGTTATTACAGAAATGTCGGTATGATTCCGCCATAGGACAGTTGTTTTCCAAGGCGCTGACATCAGAAGACAACAAAATTAACCGTATTTCCATGGCCTTACATAACCGTAACATACGACGTATCTCCCCTAGTACAATCTTTGACAACACCACTAACGTCTACAGCGGAACAAGACGCCATTTGCATGGTAACCCTCGATTATCCACGTTAACGCTGGCGCAATGACAATCTCTGGTGCAGATTTTGTAGGTCTGAGTTTAGAGGGCAGCATACTCTCAACATTATTTCATACCAATGAACCACTATAATAGCATAGTTTATATTCATTGACGAATAATGATCAATAATTGACATTACGATGTATTCCAACTGTAACTGTTCCTTCGTAGTTATATATTAAGTTATCTAATCATGAACGTGTTTTCTGATTTGCTATTTATGATACCGTACTCAGAACGGTGGGTGCGACCAGCCCTATTAATACCAGTTCCCTCCATGCTGAGTCAGCAGTTACATTAGCGTCAAGGGTCGACGGAAGTAATCTAGCAGTGTCCATCCACCGCTTAGGGTCTAATTTATTACTGTTTATCTTATTTTTATATATTTTTTCATATACTTATTATAACGTCTATACTATTTTAGCAATATATATTTACAGAGTCTGAAGATGACTCTTTCATAGAGTCGAAACCGGTCACTCTCTACAATAAAAAAAATATTTTAACAAGATTACGATCAAGACTGTTTTAAATTTTAATTTTAACTACTTTTGTAGATCCCTGAATATCTTTTCAGACATTTCAAAAATCTCATGATTAAATGTCTTATGCGAGTGCTCGTTCATTTTACTTGCAACTTCAGCGCTTATTGCCAACATTAAAGTAATCGTGTGCGGCCATAATAATTTAAAATACGAACTTAGTGGCGTTAATGAGTCAATAATTTATGTAGCTGCCTAATGCCAGGGGTATAACGCCGTGGTGGCCAATCTCTCAGACGGGCCGCGAGCCAAATTTAATAACACGTACACCCATCATTCGGAGAGTGGATGGAGAAGTGTAAGGACTGGGATAGCATTGCAAATACTCCAACATTACGTTTCAAATATTGATTAATATCCACCGTCTGAGAAGTATTTGCATTACCATGTTGGAAGACGAGACATGATAGTCAAGCCTTAAATGGTGGTCTTAATACGAGCTAAGCGTCACACAAGCTGTGGCCATTTTTCTCGGTCCAGTGCAAGGCCGACAGCTAACGTCCTTCTTTCACTCGGTCGCCACAGAAACGGCTTTCCGCCACTAACAGTAAGTGGAGCTGTGCGGGTAGCCAGCGGCACAAATTGGTGGTGCGGTGCGCGCCCGCCATAAAGCGGAACCCCCTCCCCCTACCCTCCCCGGCCTCCTGTATCCCCTCCCGAGTAGCCTCTTCGGGCAGAGCACGCCAGTAAAGCGCGCCGGTCGCTGATGGACGGGCCTCTTTTACTGGCGGGCCGGCCTGCCTGGCCCCGCGTCTCGCTGAGCGCCAGTTGCAGATAAAAAGGGAGACGACTTTCACCGGGCGATCCGGCAGCCGCCGCCCACCGAATGACTGCCGGCAGCGGCGGCCGATGACGTGTCAGCGACGTGCGAGGCAGCGTCCTTTTTGGCCAACGTGAATGAACAGACAATCTGGAACGCAATCGTTGCTGAAGTCTTAGAAAGTTAGAAACAAATTCCCTCAGACTTCAATGAACTGCTCTTCATTGTACTACGTTCTGACAGATTTCGAGGCTTCTGGCCTCATCATCATCAGATGTCATCATCATCGTCCTCTTCAGTCCGAAAACTGGTTTGACGCAGCTCTCCATATTATTCTAACTTGTGCACACCTCTTCATCTCCAACTAGTGCAACCTACATCCTTATTGTATTCATCTCTTGGTCTCCCTCTATGATTATTACCCTCCAGGCTTCCCTCCAATTCAAAGTTGGTGATCCCTTGACGCTTCAGAACATGTCCTATCAACTGACCCCTTCTTCTAGTCAATTTGTGCCACAAATTCCTGTTCTGCCCAATTCTATTCAGTGTTGTTGTTGTTGTGGTCTTCAGTCCTGAGACTGGTTTGATGTAGCTCTCCACGCTACTCCATCCTGTGCAAGCTGCTTCATCTCCCAGTACTTACTGCATCCTACATCATTATGAATCTGCTTAGTGTATTCATCTCTTGGTTTCCCTCTACGATTTTTACCCTCCACGCTGCCCGCCAATGCTAAATTTGTGATCCCTTGACGCCTCAGAACATGTCCTACCAATCGGTTCCTCCTTCTTGTCAAGTTGTGCCACAAACTCCTCTTACCCACAATTCTATTCAATACCTCCTCATTAGTTATGTTATCTAGCCATCTAATCTTCAGGATTCTCCTGTAGCACCACATTTCGAAAGCTTCTATTCTCTTCTTGTCCAAACTATTTATCGTCCATGTATGGCAACGCTCCATGCAAATACTTTCAGAAACGACTTCCTGACGCTTAAATCTATACTCGATGTTAACAAATTTCATTGCCATTGCCAGTCTGCATTTGATATTCTCCCTACTTCGACCATAATCAGTTATTTTACTCCCAAAATAGCAAAACTCCTTTACTACTTTAAGTGTCTCATTTCCTAATCTAATTCCCTCAGCATCACCCGACTTAATTCGACTACATTCCATGATCCTCGTTTTACTTTTGTTGATGTTCATTTTATACCCTCCTTTCATGACAGTGTCCATTCTACATCTACATCTACATCCATACTCCGCAAGCCAAATGACGGTGTGTGGCGGAGGGTACCCTGAGTACCTCTATCGGTTCTCCCTTCTATTCCAGTCTCGTATTTTCGTGGAAAGAAGGATTGTCGGTATGCTTCTGTGTGTGCTCTAATCTCTCTGATTTTATCCTCATGGTCTCTTCGCGAGATATAGGTAGGAGGGAGCAATATACTGTTTGACTCTTCGGTGAAGGTATGTTCTCGAAACTTTAACAAAAGCCCTTACCGAGCTACTGAGCGTCTCTCCTGCAGAGTCTTCCACTGGAGTTTATCTATCATCTCCGTAACGCTTTCGCGATTATTAAATGATCCTGTAACGAAGCGCGCTGCTCTCCGTTGGGTCTTCTCTATCTCTTCTATCAATCCTATCTGGTACGGATCCCACACTGTTGAGCAGTATTAAAGCAGTGGGCGAACAAGCGTACTGTAACCTACTTCCTTTGTTTTCGGATTGCATTCCCTTAGGATTCTTCCAATGAATCTCAGTCTGGCATCCGCCTTACCGACCATCAACTTTATATGATCATTCCATTTTAAATCACTCCTAATGCCTACTCCCAGATAATTTATGGAATTAACAGCTTCCAGTTGCTGACCTGCTATTTTGTAGTTAAATGATAAGGGAACTAACTTTCTGTGTATTCGCAGCACATTACACTTCTCTACATTGAGACTCAATTGCCACTCCCTGCACCATGCGTCTATTCGCTGCAGATCCTCCTGCATATCAGTACAATTTTCCATTGTTACAACCTCTCGATGCACCACAGCATCATCTGCAAAAAGCCTCAGTGAACTTCCGATGTCATCCACAAGGTCATTTATGTATATTGTGAATAGCAACGGTCCTATGATACTCCCCTGCGGCACACCTGAAATCACTCTTACTTCGGAAGACTTCTCTCCATTGAGAATGACATGCTGCGTTCTGTTATATAGGAACTCTTCAATTCAATCACACAATTGGTCTGATAGTCCATATGCTCTTACTTTGTTAATTAAACGACTGTGGGGAACTGTATCGAACGCCTTGCGGAAGTCAAGAAACACGGCGTCTACCTGTGAACCCGTGTCTATGGCTCTCTGAGTCTCGCGGACGAATAGCGCGAGCTGGGTTTCACACGACCGTCTTTTTCGAAACCCATGCTGATTCCTGCAGAGTAGATTTCTAGTCTCCAGCAAAGTCATTATACTCGAACACAATACGTGTTCCAAAATTCTACAACTGATCGACGTTAGAGATATAGGTCTATAGTTCTGCCCATCTGTTCGACGTCCCTTCTTGAAAACGGGGATGACCTGTGCCCTTTTCCAATCCTTTGGAACGCTACGCTCTTCTAGAGACCTACGGTACACCGCTGCAAGAAGAGGGGCAAGTTCCTTCGCGTACTCTGTGTAAAATCGAACTGGTATCCCATCAGGTCCAGCGGCCTTTCCTCTTTTGAGCGATTTTAATTGTTTCTCTATCCCTCTGTCGTCTATTTCGATATCTACCATCTTGTCATCTGTGCGACAATCTAGAGAAGGAACTACAGTGCAGTCTTCCTCTGTGAAACAGCTTTGGAAAAAGACATTTAGTATTTCGGCCTTTAGTCTGTCATCCTCCGTTTCAGTACCATTTTGGTCACAGAGTGTCTGGACATTTTGTTTTGAGCCACCTACCGCTTTGACATAAGACCAAAATTTCTTAGGATTTTCTGCCAAGTCAGTACATAGAACTTTACTTTCGAATTCATTGAACGCCTCTCGCATAGCCCTCCTCACACTACATTTCGCTTCGCGTAATTTTTGTTTGTCTGCAAGGCTTTGGCTATGTTTAAGTTTGCTGTGAAGTTCCCTTTGCTTCCGCAGTAGTTTCCTAACCCTGTTGTTGTACCACGGTGGCTCTTTTCCATCTCTTACGATCTTGCTTGGCACATACTCATCTAACGCATATTGTACGATGGTTTTGAACTTTGTCCACTGATCCTCAACACTATCTGTACTTGAGACAAAACTTTTGTGTTGAGCCGTGAGGTACTCTGCAAACTGCCTTTTGTCACTTTTGCTAAACAGAAAAATCTTCCTACCTTTTTTAATATTTCTATTTACGGCTGAAATCATCGATGCAGTAACCGCTTTATGATCGCTGATTCTCTGTTCTGCGTTAACTGTTTCAAATAGTTCGGGTCTGTTTATCACCAGAAGGTCTAATATGTTATCGCCACGAGTCGGTTCTCTGTTTAACTGCTCAAGGTAGTTTTCAGATAAAGCACTTAAAAAAATTTCACAGGATTCTTTGTCCCTGCCACCCGTTATGAACGTTTGAGTCTCCCAGTCTATATGTGGCAAATTAAAATCTCCACCCAGAACTATAACATGGTGGGGAAACCTACTCGAAATATTATCCAAATTATCCTTCAGGTGCTCTGCCACAACAGCTGCTGAGCCAGGGGGTCTATAGAGACATCCAATTACCATGTCTGGGCCTGCTTTAACCGTGACCTTCACCCAAATTATTTCACATTTCGGATCTCCGTCAATTTCCTTCGATACTATTGCACTTCTTATCGCTATAAACACGCCTCCCCCTTCAGCCTGTCTCTGCGGTATACATTCCAATCTGAGTTTAGGATTTCATTACTGTTTACGTCTGGTTTCAGCCAACTTTCTGTCACTAGTACTATATGGGCGTTGTGACCGTTTATTAATGATAGCAGTTCTGGGACCTTTCTATAGACGCTCCTGCAGTTTACTATCAGCACATTAATATTGTTATTCCCTGTTGCATTTTGCCTACTCCTACCTTGCTGCGTCTCAGGAGGGTTCTTGTCGGGCCTAGGGAGGGAATTCTCTAACCTAAAAAACCCACATGTGCACTCCACACGTACTCCGCTACCCTTGTAGCCGCTTCCGGCGTGTGCACGCCTGACCTATTCAGGGGGACCCTACATTTCTCCACCCAATAGCGGAGGTCGAGAAATTTGCACCTCAGATCTCCGCAGAATCGTCTGAGCCTCTGGTTTAAGCCTTCCACTCGGCTCCAAACCAGAGGACCGCGATCGGTTCTGGAAACGATACTACAAATAGTTATCTCTAATTCCACCCCGCGAGCGAGGCTTTCCGCCGTCACCAATTCCGCCAACCGCCTGTACGAACGGAGGATGACCTCTGAACCCAGACGGCAGGAGTCATTGGTGCCGACATGAGCAACTATTTGCAGTCGGGTGCATCCAGTGCTCTTTATCGCCGCCGGTAGGACCTCCTCCACATCTCGGATGAGACCCCCCGGCAAGCAGACAGAGTGAACACTGGCCTTCTTCCCCGACCTTTCCGCTATTTCCCTAAGGGGCTCCATCACCCGCCTAACGTTGGAGCTGCCAATAACTAATAAACCCCTCCCCCCGTGTGCCTGCTCGGACCTTGCTGAAGGAGCGGCCACATGTCCACTCACAGGCAGAGCGGACGATGCCACACGGCCAGCATCCACATTGACCCTCCGCCTCGTGCGCCGTGAACGCCGCTGAACCCGCCACTCCCCTTGGGGAGAGGTTGGACCAACCGCGCCCGGTACCCGCGAAGATGTCTCGACGGCAGGGACAGTGGGTGAAGCATGTAACACCTGGGGTGTACCATGCGACGCACCAGACTCCCCACTGCCGCTACACTCCGAGGCAGCAGCCTGAAGACGGCTGACTGCGGCCATCAACACGTTCAGCTGTTCGCGAACAGTGGCCAGCTCCTCCTGCGTCCGTACACAGCAGTCACACATCCTATCCATCCTAAGAAATCAATTTACTGTAGAGAGTTATTCAACTTTTAACTGGACTGCTAATTCACTAAAGGCGACTGACTAAACTGTGGTTGCTAGCCACTTCTTGTAGAAAACAATGAAAATAGCACTACCGGTCTCTGGATTGTATTGAAAACAAACACTAGCACTACTGGCACTATGGTTGTCTACAGAGACTCTCTGACTGTATTCAAAACAAACACGAAATCTATGGAACACTACTACTAAGCACTCGACAATTAAAGCTTCCTAAAAGCAAAAACACAAGGAAGAAGAGACAAGTACGAATAATACAGTTAATACTTAAATTAACGAAGCTCGCTGCACAGCAGACGTGAAGCGGACGGCAGTTACGACGACACTGACACTACTCAACTCCGTTCAACTGCTCTTCCAAGTCCTTTGCTGTCTCTCACAGAATTACAATCTCATCGGCGAACCTCAAAGTTTTTATCTCTTCTCCATGGATTTCAATACCTACTCCGAATTTTTCTTTTGTTTCCTTTACGCCTTGCTCAATATACAGATTGAACAACATCGGGGACAGGCTACAACCCTGTCTTACTCCCTTCCCAACCACTGCTTCCCTTTCATGTCCCTCGACTCTTATAACTGCCATCTGGTTTCTGTACAAATTGTAAATAGCCTTTCGCTCCCTGTATTTTACCCCTGCCACCTTCGGAATTTGAAAGAGAATATTCCAGTCAACATTGTCTAAAGCTTTCTCTAAGTCTACAAATGCTAGAAACGTAGTTTTGCCTTTCCTTAATCTTTCTTCTAAGATAAGTCGTAGGGTCATTATTGCCTCACGTGTTCCAACATTTCTACTGAATCCAAACTGGTCTTCCCCGAGGTCGGCTTCTACCAGCTTTTCCATTCGTCTGTAAAGAATTCGTGTTAGTATTTTACGGCTATGACTTATTAAACTGATAGTTAGGTAATTTTCACATCTGTCAAAACATGCTTTCTTTGGGATTGGAAATATTATATTCATCTTGAAGTCTGAAGGAACTTCGCCTGTCTCATACATCTTCCTCACCTGATGGTAGAGTTTTGTCAGGACTGGCTCTCCCAAGGCAGTCAGTAGTTCTAATGGAATGTTGTCTACTCTCGGGGCCTTGTTATGACTCAGGTCTTTCAGTGCTCTGTCAAACTCTTCACGCAGTGTCGTATCTCCCTAAAACTTAGAACTACTTGAACCTAACCAACCCAACGACAGCACACACATGCATGCCCGAGGCAGAATTCGAAACTGCGACCGTAGCGGTCGCGCAGTTCCATACTGAAGCTCCAAAAGAGCTCGGCCACACCGGCCGGCATCAGGGATGTAAAAGAAATGGCGAAAGTTAGTAGTAACTGAGAATCCATAACTGTACAGCGCTGTCTATTTGAGAGCAACCTGATGGTTTTGGATATTTGTTTCCTACCTTAGTGTAACAAAAATTGGAAACGATGGCGCTTATCATACTTTTCTATCGTCGTTCGTTTATCTACTAGAAATACAGTCAAAACATTAGCACTAATGAGTTAAGCATTATACAGTGTACCATTCCTTACTAAAGGGAGCACTGGCTTAAAATTCTTTGTGTAACCAACTTGTAAGTTAGCATAAACTACTGAAAATTTTGAGACTCACGCTACTGGCCATTAAAATTGCCACACGAAAAGCAGATGATAAACGGGTATTCATTGGACAAATGTATTATACTAGAACTGACATGTGATTACATTTTCACGCAATTTGGGTGCATAGATCCTGAGAAATCAGTACCCAGAACAACCACCTCTAGCTGTAATAACGGCCTTGATACGCCTGGGCATTGAGTCAAACAGAGCTTGGATGGCGTGTACAGGTACAGCTGCCCATGCAGCTCCAACACGAGACTGGCGTATTGTGACGAGCCAGTTGCTCGGCAACCATCGACCAGACGTTTTCAGTTGGTGAGAGATCTAGAGAATATGCTGTCCAGGGCAGCAGTCGAAGATTTTCTGTATCCAGAAAGGCCTGTACAGGACCTGCAACATGCCGTCGTGCATTATCCTGCTGAAATGTAGGGATTCACAGGGATCGAATGAAGGGTAGAGCCACGGGTCGTAACACATCTGAAATGTAACGTCCACTGTTCAAAGTGCCGTCAATGCGAACAAGAGGTGACCGAGACGTGTAACCAATGACACCCCATACCATTCACGCCGGGTGATACGCCAGTATGGCGATGACGAATACACGCTTCCAATGTGCGTTCACCACGATGTCGCCAAACACGGATGTGACCATCATGATGCTGTAAACAGAACCTGGATGTATCTGAAAAATGACGTTTCACCAGTCGTGCACCCAGGTTCGTCGTTCAGTACACCATCGCAGGCGCTCCTGTCTGTGATGCAGCGTCAAGGGTAACAGCAGCCATGGTCTCCGAGCTGATAGTCCATGCTGCTGCAAACGTAGTCGAACTGTTCTTGCCGACGGTTGTTGTCTTGCAAACGTCCCCATCTGTTGACTCAGGGATCGAGACGTGGCTGCACGTTCCGTTATAGCCATGCGGATAAGATGCCTGTCATCTCGACTGCTAGTGATACGAGGCCGTGTGGATCCAGCACAGCGTTCCATATTACCCTCCTGAACCCACCGATTCCATATTCTGCTAATAGTCATTGGATCTCGACAAACGCGAGCAGCAATGTCGTGATACGATAAACCGCAAACGCGATAGGCTACAATCCGACCTTTATCAAAGTCAGAAACGTGATGGTACGCATTTCTTCTCCTTACACGAGGCATCACAACAACGTTTCACCAGGCAACGCCGGTCAACTGCTCTTTGTCTATGAGAAATCGGTTGGAAACTTTCCTCATGTCAGCACGTTGTAGGTGTCGCCACCGGCACCAACCTTGTGTGAATGCTCTGAAAAGCTAATCATTTGAATATCACAGCATCTTCTTCCTGTCGGTTAAATTTCGCGTCTGTATCACGTCATCTTCGTGGTGTAGCAATTTTAATGGCCAGTAGTGTATATCTACTGAACCCACGTAATAAACTGGAGACAAATGCTATTTACCACAGAGTATGACGTTATATAGAAACAATGCGTTTATTGGTAGCCCCACATTCTGGAGGCATCCATCACAGCGATCAATCTCCTACCGTTCTATATTATGTGCCCAGAATAGCCAAACCTAAAGTTATGTGTATTGTTCTCCTGTCAGAAAAATTATTATGTGTATAAGATCCTTCCAAAAAAGAAAACTGGAGCTGTATTGGTTGTATACTTGATATGTTATCCCTTTCTCACCTGTGTCAGCACACAGGACTCGCTTTCGAGAGAATGACGCTTTTCATCTGCGTACGTTCATCAAGACTTTGGTTTTCCATGATTTCTCTAAACTGCTCCAGCCAAATGCCGCATGGGTCATTTGAAACGGCACCGCCGATTTTCTTCCCCATCTTTTCCCAATTCGAGCTTCTATCACTGATGACCCCGATGGACTTTTTAGACTAATCTTCCTTCCTTTCACCTGTGTTGACAACGATTTCATTACAAATATAGAACTTATACAAAATACAAGCGCAAGTCAGAGTGGTACCACGAGCTGCAGAAACTTGCAGCCATACAAAGCGATACAGCGTTAGTTTCAAATTATCGAAGGAATATTGCCACGTGTAAGATCTTCTACACTGGTATTGTAACTACAATGAATATCACTATGGTAAACACTGATTAAACAGAAGTTCATGCTACTTTCTCTGCAGGTTTATGAGAGAATTAGGAATGCAATCTGAAGTCTTCCTTAGAAATTATGGTCATGCTACCCACATCAGAAAAGATATCCCATGTTCCAAAACAACTTCTTCCATCAAACCGACAAATGCATTACATACTTTTACGCCATTTTACAGCACGCACAAAGTGTAAGTGAGTGGCTAGATCGCGGCTACGCGTTCCCTTTATCCTGATATATGAGTAACAAAACTAATTTACATTAGGTCAATAAATTTATTCAGTGTTGAGTGATAACAGTGACTAAACATATTAAAATACAATTACTTACTCATGTAAGTTAATAAATCGGTTTTATGAACTCAGTTCAATAAAATATATAGGAGACAGTTGACTAGCATTCCCAATGTAACGACGTAGAAAAATTTTTATTTTTCGTATGTTACTGACTTCCTTTCTTACTTTATTACAAACTTTGCTTTGAACCATCTTAGTACATGTGGCGATGAGCAGTCAAATTAACACTCAAGCAATTGATCAAAAATTTTCAAAACTTGGGAATTTTCTTTAAATGTTCGTATATACATAAGAGATGATGGGTGTCAGTATCGATAACATTGAGATTCCAGAAGTATTTGTCAGCTGAGGTGAGTCATATTACTTGAGGAGGGAACATTGGAGCGGTTTGAAGCTGTTTACAACATAAATGTTCAATGTTCGATGCTAATTAACATAAAAGCAACCTACAAATTGCTCATAGAATGCCTGTGTAGGACGATAGTTATAAAAATTAGGAAAAATTCTATGATTCCTATGACATACAGGTCTTGGAAAAAACTACAGCCCATCACCATCGTCTCCATAATGTGCAAGATATTCACTGACGTTAATGTGGCGTCACCGCCAGACACCACACTTGCTAGGTGGTAGCCTTTAAATCGGCTGCGGTCCGTTAGTATACGTCGGACCCGCGTGTCGCCACTATCAGTGATTGCAGACCGAGCGCCGTCACTCGGCAGGTCTAGAGAGACTCCCTAGCACTCGCCCCAGTTGTACAGCCGACTTTGCTAGCGATGGTTCACTGTCTACATACGCTCTCATTTGCCGAGACGACAGTTTAGCATAACCTTCAGCTACGTCATTTGCTACGACTTAGGAAGGCGCCATATTCTTCAAGAATGTATTCTGAACTGATAATATTGTGAATCATGTACCGTCAAGAGAGACGTTCATCATTAATGGATTAAAGTTAAGTATCAAACTAATTACGTCCGCTTTCTGAATACTCATTCCTTGTCATGTTCCAGACCTCACGTCAGTATAGATCTTCCGTCCTCACGCCAGCCTGCATGAGCTAAGACGCATGTATTTCGGCCTCCTCTCGTAACACGGTGTTGGCTCTACTGCCAACACTACAGTTATCAGCAACCACATAGGAAAACAACTGCAAGTCATGAAGAAAATGAAAGAACTTTCAAGGATTATGAATTTATTCTTGAATAATAACGGCTCTGTTGGTCTTATAAATAATTTATTTAACAAACGGGTTCGCAGGTTAGAGGCCTCATTAGCGGGTTAGATAGTGTGTAGAAATTATTTCTTCGTATGAGGTTTGAATGTTTACCGAAAGTTAATGACGTACTTTTATCTCTATGCTACCCAGCGTTCCGCGTATTTTTCAGGACAGAGGACACTGGCCCCACTGTTGCTTCCATTTACCAGAAGTTAAATGGAGGTTGATGTCTGCTGTCTCGCGTGTGGAGTAATAGGCTTCTATTACGCTCGTCCACGCAAAGATAAAAATATGATGCACAAGCATTTACGCAATATCATCAAAACACAAATTGAGCCAGTTAGAACTTATGAATGCATTCCACTAAACAAGAACTGTGACCATCGTTTACAGTAGCAGCGCGAACAGATGTCCACTGCATGCCGTAGCCCTGGACGATAACAGAGGAGTGTGTTCTCGTTTGATTATTTTGTTCTGTAGGTTCTTCGTATTAGCAAAGAGCTCGCAGTAGTAACGACGTTTTTCACACTGAGTTGTAAAACTACAGCAGGCTACCATAGACCATCATAAATTAGTTCTCCTAGTAGCCTTAAAGAGTTAAGATTGTTACCACGTTATCGGTATGTTAGGCGTGTTGCATATCTTTCAGTAGTTACCTCATTTCAATCGCTTTGTTTGCGTACGCGATCAGTGGCTTACTGGATTCCCGAAGATGGAAACAGTGAACCGTCTAGAAATTGAGTGAGGATATATAAATGGCGTTGTAACACGTGGAACGATTCTGGTATGTAGTTTGCTACCATGTGATACTGTAAAATATACAATATTTATTGCAAAACTGAAACTGTCGCTTTTTAGTTCAGGTTTTATTCGAAAATTGTTGATCTGTAACATGAAACAGAGGTATGTTGTAGGAAAAATAAAGAAACAATACTGATTTATCGCATACCGCCAGAAAATGCAATTTCATAAAAAAAGATTAAATTTAAAAAGAAAACACAAAAGAAAATCGGACATTGGTTCAACAGTTCGTCGACACTGTATAAAATATGTTTATGCTATTCATAAAGAACTTTCACAATTCTTAGTAATAATAGGAAAGACTTGTCTGTGATCATGATAAAGAATGTTGTATTGATTACGAAATAACAATAATAATTATAAATATTCTTTCTCTGTTTGTGCACGTAAACTGAACTTGCATCAAAAGTAATTCCTTAGGTTACATAAAAGCGCAGAAATAACGCTATCACCTAGTTTTTATTGCTTATAGGATGCAATTTGTATTTTGTAAGGACATAAAACGCACAATCGACTAACACTGAACGACGTGCGGTTCTAAGCATGTGCAAAACCACCTAGGAAAGAGGAGTCGTTGGCTCACAGTTACCCTTTCACGCATACCAATACGAACGTTATTCCAATCATTTACTACGCCATTTACGCACTGTACCAAAACTATCGAATTGTAGTTTCCGTTGAGCTCAACTCAAATTTCACAGTAGCGAAGATGAATAAGTGTTCCCAGCTCTTAAGTCGGGCATTTTAGTGCCCATATTTCCTTGAAACGTTTGCCCTTTTTCGTCCATTCTATCGCCTTGTGAAATTTGGAATATTTTTTGTAATAACCTGTGTACATGATGACATACAAGTCATAACGGGCAAGTTTACTACCATCTTGTTTCTACCTGCGTACCATTTTCTCCAGAATGTATACCACTCTGTCACACTCTGTCCTTTAGTGTATAACCCATGGGAATGAATAACACTCAGACTATGTGTATTTGACATCAGACAGATTCGATACAGAGTAAATACTTCAGATTATGTAAGACATTATGTAGAAGACTAGGGGCAAGCGACAATGAGACACTTCCTCTGTTACGCACGTATCACGTTGCTTTCTTGAATTTATCCACAGTGCCCCACATGGCTAGATTCCTAAAATACGTGCTAAAGTTCTGTTGTCTACAGAAATATTGCCGTTTACATCTTCTAGTAATGTAGAAGACGCACAGAAATCTTTTTCATTGCTTTCTCACCAATTCTTTAGATGACATTTTCTTCTAATTTTTCTTTGACACTAACTATTTTGTTGTCAGTTACTGATCTCATCCAAATGCAAGAACTTTCTTAAGGTAAATGATATTAGTGGTCGTACGTCATTACATCACGATAAATTCTTCGTAACAACAGATCGATTTTTGGTATGAGCAAACAGAACGGGCTTTGCTGAATAGACTTATCGGGTAAACCGTTTTAGAACATCACCTGTAACTCACGATAATGATAAACATATATTCACATATAACATTTTAATTTAGTACGATGTGTTTAATTCTGTACGTCTTCACCATGAAAGTTCAGAAAATTTCTCATTATATTATTATGACAGAATATGGAGGGGGGTGGGGGGGGGGGGGGTGGGGGAAGGGACTGGGTGAGGGTGGCGAAGTAAGTACAGGGACTGAGGGAGAGCAACAAATGACCGAAAAAATGAAAGGAAGACGTTTTAAGAACTAACCGGTAGAGGTACAGGGATAGCCCGAAAATATGGGAACAACACAACAAATGGATGCTAGAACTTAAATGCAAATGCTGTCTAAGCCTGAAGATTGGGCTGTTGTGTTTGACGACGAACAGCACATGAGCAATGCTCGCAGTACGTTGCATATGTTGGTGGTGCTGGGAACAGCATTGTGTGTAGTTTTAATTGCGCTATGTCGGAGCTAAGTGAATTTGAACGTGGACAAATTGTTGGCGCTCATATGGTGGGTGGTTTTCCGTAACTAACCGAGCCGAAGTGTTTGATGTTTCAAGAGGAGCCGTAGAGAAAATTCACACCGCATAGAGGAAAAGCATTATCCGTGAAGTTACAACACGGACTAGTGCTCGTGTATAGTGATTATGACAAACGGTCATTGAAGAAGATTGCGAGGAAAATAAGAGGACAACAGCTGCAAAAGTGTCTGAAAGTCACTCTCGCAAGACCTGTTGGAACTAGAAGCTGCGTGAACAGAGAACTGCAGGGCCAGTTGGAATTCGGAAAGCTATCACCATCAGAGATGTAAATGCTCGTAACATTCAAACGTGATGCCGAAGATACAGAACATGGACCATGGAGCAGTGCAAGAAAGTAATTTGGCTGGATCAGTCTTATTCCACGCTCTGTGGTCGACTTTACGTCCCAGGAGTGAAAAATTAGAAGGGTTAGGTACTGATTAGAGCAGATATATCGCGGTATTGCATGGGTGCATCATTACTGTGCGAGGATTATGTGACCATTTTGGATGATCAGGTTCATCACGTCAAACTATGTTTGCCACTCAGTGATTATGATGTGTACCAAGACGACGGCGCCCTGGTCACACAGTTCGCATCATCCAGGACTGGTTTTGTGAGCACAAGAATGTACTATCGCATCTGTCCAGGCGTCCACAGTCACAGTATCTCAATATTATTGAGCCTTTGTGGTTTGCTTTGGAGAGAAGGGTCCTTGATCACTACCCGCTCCGTCATTTGTACCTGAACTTGCCACTATTTTCAGGAAGAACGGTATAAAATTCGTAGAGGATCTGTACTTAGCTTCCTTAGGCGATTGTAATCCCTAAGCACTTAGTTCATTCTGCAGCCTGTATATTTGTGTGATTTGTCGTGTATGCGTAACTTCATTGCTTCCTTTTAGTACTCATGCGGAAGTCCTTACACTTTTTGTTGTTTAGAGTCAACTAACACTTTTCACATGTTGCATAAATCTTGCTTTAAAAATTTTGCAATTGATTTTCTCAGCGGATGATTGTGAGAGGCATGGGATGGCAGAACAATCTCCAGACACTCTAAGAAAGCTGCTCAGATTGTATCCTAAAACGTTTATATAGATTCGGAAAAGCGGAGGGCCTATAACACCTCCGTTTTACTAGATGCCTTTCGGTCAGTTACTACGATCTGTGGCCTTTGTGACAGGAAATCACGAATATAGTAGCACACCTGATAGAAGACGCTTGTGAGGAACACTATCAAAAATCTTGCGGAAACCTAGACACATGGAATCGATTTGGGATCCTCTGTTATTACTTCGTGTGAATAAAGAGCTGGTTGTGGTTCACAAGAACGATGTTTCTTGAATCTATGCTATGTGTCAACAGATTGTTTTCTTCCAGGTAATTTGTAATGTTCGAACATATTCTACGTCCAGCATGCTGTTGGAAATCGACATCAGTGATATGGGTATGAAATTCAGTAGATTACCACTATTTCCTTTGCTGAGAATTGGTGCGACCCGTGCAACTTTTCGGTCTGTAGATATGGATCGCTCATCGAATGAGCCGTTGCATACGGTTGCTAAGAATGGAGCAATTTCTTCAGCATACTCAGGAGGAGGTCTAATTGGTACACAACCGGCATTGGATGCCCTGCCTTTACTAAAGGACCGAAGCACTGGAGGACCGAAGTAGCTCCACTACAGTGAGGCTGTGTGCGTGTAAATTACTCACGTTGGCAGCTGTTTCTGATTCGAATGCTGGGAAATATTTTGCATTTTCTTTCATCAAGAAATTTCGGAAAACCGTGTTTCGTAGCTCCGTTTTAGTGGCACTATGATCGGTAACAGTACCATTGCTTTCTTGAAGTCAAGCCTCTGTTATGTCTTCCCGCTGGTGTACTTTACATATGACCATAATCTATTTGGAATTTCTGTCAGATTTTGAGGCAGTGTTTCGACGTGGAAACTATTAGAAGCCCCTCGCATTTAAGTCCGCGCTGGGCTTCGAGCTTCAGTAAATCAGCACCAGTCTTGTCCACCCCCGGTAGCTGAGTGGTCAGCGTGACACAACGCCAATGCTTAAGTCCCGGTTTCGATTCCCGGCTGGCTCGGAGATTTTCTTCGCTAAGGGACTGAGTGTTGTGTTGTCCTACTCATCATCATTATTTCATCCCCATTAACGAGCAAGTCGCCGAAGTGGCGTCAAATCGAAAGACTTGCACCCGGCGAACGGTCTACCCGACGGGAGGCCCTAGTCACACGACATTTACAGCACCAGTCTTGGAGAGATTATGTATTTTAAATTTTGCATGGTTTTTTCGTTGTTTCTGCAACAGTGTTGTTATCTATTTTGTGTAGAATGGGGTAACAAACCAAAAGAAATGTGTATTAGCCCCATGAACAGTAAGATATAGATTGTGCTTTGCTGCCAGGTTCGTTAGAAAGAATACAGAATTTATTGTAAGTTCAAAGGCTTCCACAGGCGGTGTCATTTTGGACAAAATTACTTGGAGTAGTGGGTCACGTCGTTATAAGCTACTGAAACAAGCCTGAAGAGGACTACAGCAAGTCGTTCGAAACGTCTGAGATTTAGCTGTTTTAGTAGTTTACAAGGACGCAGCCGAATACCAAAAATTGTTTACAGAATTTGACACTTATTTAGTACTGTAGCCGTATGACACGACTCTTAATGGGGTCGTGCCCATATTGAGGGCTATTGTGACACCACAGCCACGGGATCGCCACTTCTGCTTGTAACATAACAAGTATGCTCGAGAAATCAAGCACAGAGAAGTTTTAAAATGTATCGTGAAAGTAGGTTTCTTTAGGGGAGATTTCCGAGAGAGGCAGGTGCATTAAGAAAGGCTGTGGGTGGAGGGCGCCAAGCGTGGGGGGGACCTTAAGTGGATATGTGACTGAGGATAAATCACAGTAGGTACAAGAGTTCAGTCAAATTTTACCTTATATTTTAGTACACTATAACACCCTATGAGCTGATCCTTCACTGTACATTTCTACAGTTCTATTGTTCCACTACAGTGACTGCGCAATGTGGTGCCGAGTGCATGTTGGTTGGTGGACTTGCAAGTAGAAATGCTGGACTCTGTCATTTCTTGGTGGTGATGATAGATACCAATTCCAGAATAGTTCCAGATCTTTATCCATCCATCCGAGGCATTAGTACCTTGGGAAACGGCACCAAAAGCCTCTCTCGGCACCAGCACAATACACAACTTTTACATGAGCAGTTAACAGTTTGGGTGCTCGTATAACCTCAAAGCTGGAGGCAGTTCGTATAAATGAAACTATTTTTTTTAAAGCAGTTGCAGTATAAAGAAGCAGAGCAGTGTTACCCTATGAAAGGAATTTTTTTTTGTTGACCGCGATTTACCTAACGGGGGTTGCTTATCGGAAGTGAAAGTCAGAATTACGTAAATATTTAAACAGTAACAAACAATATTTTGCCTATCCACAGAGTCCAAATGATAATAAAAACGGTTGCCAGACTAATTAGGCAAAAGAATAAGTAACATTCGCCGGCCGGTGTGGCCGTGCGGTTCTAGGCGCTTCAGTCTGGAACCGCGTTACCGCTACGGTCGCAGGTTCGAATCCTGCCTCGGGCATGGATGTGTGTGATATCCTTAGGTTAGTTAGGTTTAAGTAGTTCTAAGTACTAGGGGACTGATGACCACAGATGTTAAGTCCCATAGTGTTCAGAGCCAAGTAACATTCTTGTACAAGAATCTGAAAATAAATAACTTCGCCGGCCGAAGTGGCCGTGCAGTTAAAGGCGCTGCAGTCTGGAACCGCAAGACCGTTACGGTCGCAGGTTCGAATCCTGCCTCGGGCATGGATGTTTGTGATGTCCTTAGGTTAGTTAGGTTTAACTAGTTCTACGTTCTAGGGGACTAATGACCTCAGCAGTTGAGTCCCATAGTGCTCAGAGCCATTTGAACCATTTTGAATAAGTAACTTCAATGGACAATCACAGCCTATACTTTGTCACAAGAGAGTGCTATGAACTCTGTCACTAGCAGATGTTACCATTAAAGAAAGTGAAAGTGTTAACAATTATAGAAGAACAAGGCTATTCGTATAAGTACAACAGATAATGACATCCACTTTTTTGCTTTCAATGCTTGTTCAAACTGAATGGTTTCAATAATATTCCTATTACAATGCACTTTAGAATCATAAATTGGACATACGTTCAACATTACTTTTTCAAACATATTCCTATCTGACATGAAATATGGATATGGTTCAAGTCACTCACTGCTAATCACCTTCTCCATAGAATGAAAATTAAATGGAGTTCACTAACAAATTACTTCTCACTGTCCTTTGAGTTAAGAAGTTACTGTTTTCATAGATAGTGGTCTTTCTATTAATCGTTATCTGGCATGAGCACAATAGACAAACTGTGGATCCTCAATAATATGCACTTTTAATACACAATAGAAACCCAATATTGTACAGAATTTGACTTCAATAGCAAGAGTAATTGAAACTTTCTATAATTAAGTAAATTTGTGCGTTTGAACTACTTTCAATGGAGGGTGGGGGGGCGCTTAATCTTGACCATTGTAGCAGAGCAAACTAAACACACTTTCTTTACATTGTTGAAACCAACACTTAGCATACATGAAGTCTCGACAGTTGCAGTTCTGAACTTTTACTGTAGTGAAACAAAAAGTTGAGATATTTGTAAGATCCTGTCAACAAACAATATTAACTTTTTCACACTCTATTGACGTATTAATTTTAATATGCTTCCATTAAAGGACACTCGGTAAGCCCTTTAGCGTGGGGGGGGGGACCCTAAGTGCATATATGACTGAGGATAAATCACGGTATGTACAAGAGTTCAGTCAAATTTTACCTTATATTTTAGTACACTATAACACCCTATGAGCTGATCCTTCACTGTACATTACTACAGTTCTTTTGTTCCATTACAGTGATTGCGCAATGTGGTGCCGAGTGCATGCTGGTTGGTGGATTTGCAAGTAGAAATGCTGGACTCTGTCATTTCTTGGTGGTGATGATACATACCAATTCCAGAATAGTTCCAGATCTTTATCCATCCATCCGAGGCATTAGTACCTTGGGAAACGGCACCAAAAGCCTCTCTCGGCACCAGCACAATACACAACTTTTACATGAGCAGTTAACAGTTTGGGTGCTCGTCCGCGACTGGATCTTGATCCACCTCTTCTTCCTATGCCTACCACAATTTGCGCGCACTACTCAGTTTCGTTCCGGAGGGGAACCACACCACCTTTTACATACAAAATAACTAAGCATCCTAAGTGAAGGTCAGCAGTTTACATAACAGCAACCAAACATATTAAATAAAACAGAACATTTGCATATATTGACATTTCTACAAAAAAATTATTCACACAGAAATTACAATTATATACAGTAAGTTTTGTTCCTTGCAAATGAGACAAAGTAATCAAATTATAGATACACTACATTGCATAGAATCAAACCATGACATCAAAGTTTTTACACAGAAAAGAATAAACACTCTCATGGTATCGATTCAGTCCAACAACATTTACAGAAACTCAAAGATATATCACTAAACAAAACAAAAGGCAAATCAGTACAGCATTAGAGCTGTGGTGTTGCAAGTGCATTATGTTTCATCATTATTATTCATATAATTGTTATGTTTTAATACCGAACCATTTCAGTACATCTACTTACAATTATAGTATTGCTAAATCTACACAGAAAATGTTGCAGAAATATGATTTTACAGGGAGCGCAGCTGTTGCATTTAGTACATCTACTTACAATTATAGTATTGCTAAATCTACACAGAAAATGTTGCAGAAATATGATTTTACAGGGAGCGCAGCTGTTGCATTTCTTCCATGGTCACAGAATAACCTTGGTGTGACTCTGTATGTTACATGGCCTACGCGTCCAGTCGTTCTAAACGATGAGTGCCTGTAAATTAAGCGCAGCTACTCACAGAACTCTGGTGTTGGTTGTAACGATCGAATGGCAGCTAAACTAGGCAGATATTCCATGATATTGTAGAATATATTGTAGCATATTACTCCAGTGTTAGCCGGCCGCGGTGGCCGTGCGGTTCTAGGCGCTGCAGTCCGGAACCGCGGGACTGCTACGGTCGCAGGTTCGAATCCTGCCTCGCTCATGGATGTGTGTGATGTCCTTAGGTTAGTTAGGTTTAAGTAGTTCTAAGTTCTAGGGGACTGATGAGCTCAGAAGTTAAGTCCCATAGTGCTCAGAGCCATTTGTACCATTTTTACTCCAGTGTTGTGTGTGTTTTCAGTCATAGTGTATACAATATTCTACCAAGAACCGATAGAACAATTAGTGCACTATTCTAATGTGTTAATGTGGAATCGACTTACGATGGAAAAACTTAGTTCCAACTTTGGCCACCGTGAGCAAATCTGCCGCTGCGAAAGTAAAAACGAATACGAAATGGTTCCATATGTAATGAATTTGGAACGGAAAGTTGGCAGAAAAGGTCAAACAACTAAGAAATGCAAGATGTTGGTTTCATTATTAACTGTCGCTAACATATATTGATGAATATGAGCACCGGAGGCATCGACGAGATAGTATTGATCGAATTCTTCCTGGTGGCCAAAACTGGAACTATATTTTTGCAGTATAAACCGGTTCCGCATCAACGCATTAGCCTATCTATCAAGTTTCGGTACCCTACGATGATTACAGCCCACAGTGGAACTCTGTGAGTAGGTGCACTTCCAGTGCTAACAAAACGGCACATTAACATCTATCATGTAATATGCTAGACTACTCTGTTAAGCTACTGTAGTATTCCTATTCATTCCACGGCTATAATACCGGTAAAATTATTTTGGAAACCTTTGTCTGAGGCTTTAGTGACAAACTATTTCCGTTCCTTAGAATCACCGAACTCGTAAATCTGTGTTGTTTCTGAAATATATGATGTTTCGTAAAATGAAATGTATATATGCTTAAAAAGTAGCTTATAATTATATTGCTATACCGTATGAGGTGGGTTAAAGATGAATCCTGCATCCTGTTTTAGTATCAAGCAATGACCCTATCATTACAAGTTCAGTCCACCTTACAAAAATTTATCGCATTGATACTGAATATCTACCTCCACTCAAATGTATAATCCACAGTAAAATACGCAGTATATCAACTTGTTAACCATACGTAATATGACTGCTAAAGGAAATAGTTATAATAAAAAGTTCTTCCCTAGCGGTAGCTTCCGAATCTTCAAACTCACTTTGTCGTAGCCGTCACGGCCATCTGCTTACCATAATGTGCAAAGCTACCGCTCGTCTCAGAAGCTTCACCTGCATTTACTTGCCTCAGTACTGTTACAGCTTTTACTGTATTTTTTCTGTTCTTTTCTTTACCTGCATTAACAGGAAACTTTTTGAGGGTGATATACCAACAAATATCATCACAGATTCATCCGGCGACGCAGACAGCAGAAATACTAGATCGCAGTCGACAACGTCACTTCAAAATTTGGCTTTCTGTGCATCCAGAATGCGCGTAAGGCTTCGACATTCAAAAAATGTTTCATTTGCGCCCCGCAAACGGACGGCATGTGGAAAATATTCGGTTTTTCTACAAGAGCGAATGTGTTTTATATTCCATTTGGACGTGCAAGCGAGAGAACAGCAACGAAAATAGCAGTCCTCGTCTGACGGCGCTTTTGCATCTGCCGTATTGGTCTGCTGTTTGTCATTGGATATGCATTGGGTGCGCGGCGTAAATATTTACTTTCCATTTATCACGCCAGTGACAGCAATTTACTGCAGTGTTCGCCCCTCCTGTGTGTGACGCCCGGGCCAGCGGTCTCGATGTACGTTCTGTGTTCTCCTGCTGTGCTACGCTCTAGTGCAGTGTGCTCCGCTGCGTCCCGAGTAGAGAGGCGAACCCAGGTCGAACGCTGTGCATCTGCGAATCGGTATAGCGCTCCGTGCAGTAGTAAACGCTGTCTTGAGATAGACATTGTTGGAGATTTTATAGACAGCTACTTTGGGCACCTCACAAAGCTTGGCATAAGTGAGTTGTAGATCTGAGAATGTTTTCCAATGATACAATATTCGTAAACCTGATTCGTGGCAAACACACATTAATGGCAAAAAAAAAAAAGAAAGAAAGAAAACGCCTCCTTAACACTGTAAGTGACAAAATGTACTATCCAACTTAATTATGAAATACACATCAGTAAGTACTATCTGCGAGTAGTAATCTATAAAAGAGAGAATTTCATTACTTACACTACTGGCCATTCAAATTGCTAAACCAAGAAGAAATGCAGATGATAAACGGGTATTCATTGGACAGATATATTATACTAGAACTGACTTGTGATTACATTTTCACGCGATTTGGGTGCATAGATCCTGAGAAATCAGTACCCAGAACAACCACTTCTGCCCGTACTAATGGCCTTGATACGCCTGGGCATTGAGACAAACAGAGATTGGATGGCGTGTACAGGTAGAGCTGCCAATGCGGCTTCAACACGATACCACACTTCATCAAGGGTAGTGACTGGCGTATTGTGACGAGCCAGTTGCTCGGCCACCATTGACCAGACGTTTTCAATTGGTGAGAGATCTGGAGAATGTGCTGGCCATGGCAGCAGTTGAACATTTTCTGTATCCAGGAAGGCCCGTACAGGACCTGCAACATGGGGTCGTGCATTATCCTGCTGAAATGTAAGGTTTCGCAGGGATCGAGTGAAGGGTAGAGTCACGGATCGTATCACATCTGAAATGTAACGTCCACGGTTCAAAGTGCCGTCAATGCGAACGAAAGGTGACCGAGACGTGTAACCAAAGGCACCCCATACCATCACGCGCGGAGATACGCCAGTAGCTGGCCGATGTGGCCGAGCGGTTCTAGGCGCTTCAGTCTGGAACCGCGCGATCGCTACGGTCGCAGGTTCGAATCCTGCCTGGGACATAGATGTATGTGATGTCCTTAGGTTAGTTAGGTTTAAGTAGTTCTAAGTTCTAGGGGACTGATGACCTCAGATGTTAAGTCCCATAGTGCTCAGAGCTATTTCGACCATTTTATACGCCAGTATGGCAATGACGAATACGCGCATCCAATGTGCGTTCACTGCGATGTCGCCAAACATGGATGCGACCATCATGATGCTGTAACCACAACCTGGATTCATCCGAAAAAATGACGTTTTGCCATTCGTACGTCGTTGAGTACACCATCGCAGGCGCTCCTGTCTGTGATGCGAAGTCAAGGGTAACCGAAGCCATGGTCTCCGAGCAGGTAGTCCATGCTGCTGCAAACGTCGTCGAACTGTACATGCAGATGGTTGTTGTTTTGCTAACATCCCCATCTGTTTACTCAGGGATCGAGACGTGGCTGCACGATCCGTTACAGCCATGCGGATAAGATTCCTGTCGTCTTGACTGCTAGTGATCCGAGGCCGTGGGGATCCAGCACGGCGTTTCGTATTACCCTCCTGAACCCAACGATTCCATATTCTGCTAACAGTCATTGGATCTCGACCAACGCGAGCAGCAATGTCGCGATACGATAACCGAAATCGCGATAGGCTACAACCCGACCTTTATCAAAGTCGGAAACGTGATGGTACGCATTTCTCCTCCTTACACCAGGCATCACAACAACGTTTCACCAGGCAACGCCGGTCAACTGCTGTTTGTGTATGAGAAATCTGTTGGAAACTTTCCTCATGTCGCCACCTTTGTGCGAATGCTCTGAAAAGGCAATCATTTGCATTTCACAGCATCTTCTTCCTGTCGGTTAAAGTTCGTGTCTGTACCACGTCATCTTCATGGTGTAGCAGTTTTAATGGCCAGTAGTGTATTTGTAAGTTATGGGATGGGAAATATTCTTATCAATGAATCTCGAGCACAAAACCTGTGCCGGCAATGTTTGAAGAAGTTTGCTGGAAATTAGCCATTTAAACTGCTGTTAGTAAACAAAAACCCTAGGAGGAAGACATTTCCAAAAGGACTCGTGTTCAGAACCATCTGTATACCATCCATATATATATAAATCAGTCAAGAGGGCTTGAAACAGTAGACAAGCAGCTGTTGGCATCTCACTTGGAAAATGAACTGCAACCATTCAGTTCCAAATGGTAGACAAAGAGGGATTATGGGCAAAGTTCAAACAGGCTGTAAATCGTGCTCTGGTCAAGTATGTGCTTAGGAAGTGGATTAAGGACACCTTGGTTTAATAACGAAATTCGGAATTTGTTGAGGAAGCAAAGGCTTTTGCGGTCTCGGTTGAAAAGAGGACCCGCAAATGACGATACGCAAAGATTAGTAAAGATTCGTGCCCCTGTGAAAAAATCTAAGGGAAAAGCATACTACAACAGCTACCACCGTCCTACTTTGGCTAAAGATGTGGCGGAGAACCCGAGGAAGCTCTAGTCCTACGTAAGATCGCTAAGCGGGTCTAAGACTTTATATTATCCCTTCCTTTCTCTGGTTACTGATTATTATTATTATTAAGTGAAACACAAGAAAGGGATTATATACATTCGTAGGTGGCCAAAGATAAATATTAAATTATGTTTCAAATGAACGCCAGGCTCCCTACAAATTACACTCCTGGAAATGGAAAAAAGAACACATTGACACCGGTGTGTCAGACCCACCATACTTGCTCCGGACACTGCGAGAGGGCTGTACAAGCAATGATCACACGCACGGCACAGCGGACACACCAGGAACCGCGGTGTTGGCCGTCGAATGGCGCTAACTACGCAGCATTTGTGCACCGCCGCCGTCAGTGTCAGCCAGTTTGCCGTGGCATACGGAGCTCCATCGCAGTCTTTAACTCTGGTAGCATGCCGCGACAGCGTGGACGTGAACCGTATGTGCAGTTGACGGACTTTGAGCGAGGGAGTATAGTGGGCATGCGGGAGGCCGGGTGGACGTACCACCGAATTGCTCAACACGTGGGGCGTGAGGTCTCCACAGTACATCGATGTTGTCGCCAGTGGTCGGCGGAAGGTGCACGTGCCCGTCGACCTGGGACCGGACCGCAGCGACGCACGGATGCACGCCAAGACCGTAGGATCCTACGCAGTGCCGTAGGGGACCGCACCGCTACTTCCCAGCAAATTAGGGACACTGTTGCTCCTGGGGTATCGGCGAGGACCATTCGCAACCGTCTCCATGAAGCTGGGCTACGGTCCCGCACACCGTTAGGCCGTCTTCCGCTCACACCCCAACATCGTGCAGCCCGCCTCCAGTGGTGTCGCGACAGGCGTGAATGGAGGGACGAATGGAGACGTGTCGTCTTCAGCGATGAGAGTCGCTTCTGCCTTGGTGCCAATGATGGTCGTATGCGTGTTTGGCGCCGTGCAGGTGAGCGCCACAATCAGGACTGCATACGACCGAGGCACACAGGGCCAACACCCGGCATCATGGTGTGGGGAGCGATCTCCTACACTGGCCGTACACCACTGGTGATCGTCGAGGGGACACTGAAAAGTGCACGGTACATCCAAACCGTCATCGAACCCATCGTTCTACCATTCCTAGACCGGCAAGGGGACTTGCTGTTCCAACAGGACAATGCACGTCCGCATGTATCCCGTGCCACCCAACGTGTTCTAGAAGGTGTAAGTCAACTACCCTGGCCAGCAAGATCTCCGGATCTGTCCCCCATTGAGCATGTTTGGGACTGGATGAAGCGTCGTCTCACGCGGTCTGCACGTCCAGCACGAACGCTGGTCCAACTGAGGCGCCAGGTGGAAATGGCATGGCAAGCCGTTCCACAGGACTACACCCAGCATCTCTACGATCGTCTCCATGGGAGAATAGCAGCCTGCATTGCTGCGAAAGGTGCATATACACTGTACTAGTGGCGACATTGTGCATGCTCTGTTGCCTGTGTCTATGTGCCTGTGGTTCTGTCAGTGTGATCATGTGATGTATCTGACCCCAGGAATGTGTCAATAAAGTTTCCCCTTCCTGGGACAATGAATTCACGGTGTTCTTATTTCAATTTCTAGGAGTGTATTTCAAATGCTTTCGGCGAAATGTAATGCACGCTAAGTTCACTGACCTAGAATAAATCGTATCTTTGAAAGTATGCATTTTTTGACGAAATAAAATTAGTGAAGCTTTGCACTTTACTTAATTGATTAAGTTGAAATGATTCTTTCTGCTCCGGCTGTGGTGATATGTTACACAAAAAATTAAATTTCAATACGCCGCGTAATGGCGGCCAATTGTTGCCACTCAAAGATCACCGCTGCTCGCTTCGCAGAGACTGAAAAATGATAAATAACTTCTTGCAATTATTAATTCAGGAAGAATTGTTTGTAAGGATTCTTGGAGTAACACAATGCACTCACTTTTTGTAAATATATTTCCACGAAGCACAGAACACACACTTGAATTATTCGCTACGTACGAGAGCAAATAGAACAAAAGCTACCGCTTTACAATAGCAAGCGTACCTTACACGCAGCAGAAGAAATAATCTGACCCGAAGTGATCTTAAATATCTTTTTTCTCTTTCGAGAACGTTATACACTACGATCTCATCTAATATAAATGATGTCTTTTTATTACATTGCAATCGATATAGTCTTTCTTTGAAGCTAATTTAATACATTTTCATAATTAATTTCTTGTTTATGTCCATATAATATTATTCCGAGTCCTTTTAATATTTACTTCAAATATATCGGCTTGAATACTTCAAAAGGGACACTATAACTTCCATCAGATCAGTCGTTGATCAGTGTGGTTTGGCCGCAGATGCTAGCAATAGGAAGACCCGAGTTTTAATTTCTACATTCAAGAAATCGTTCACGCAGGAGAATTCTACCATCGCGCAGCGCCCCGAACGGGTTCCATGGTAATAAGCATCCCTGGCGGAAAGAAACAACTGTAAAGCTTCAAGATAAATAAGTCTTCAGGTCCGAATGAAATCCAAATTCGGTTTTACAAAGAGTACTCAACGTCACCGGTACCTCAATCAGTCCGCATATATTGCGAATCTCTCTATCACCGCAAAGTGCCAAGTGACTGAAAAAAGTGCAGGTGACTCCAGAGTATAAGAAGGTTAAGAGAACGGACCCGTAGAATTACAAACCAATACCCTTAACACCGGTTTTCTGCAAAATTCTAAAGCATATCTTGAGTTCGAATATCATAAACTTCCTAGATATCGAAAAGCTCATGTCAACGATTCAGCACGGCCTTAGAAAGTATCGCTCATGCGAAACCCAGCTTGCTCTTTTCTCACATAATATAATGCGAACTATGGATGAAGGAGAACAGCCAGATTACTATAGTTGCGAAAAGCTTTGATACGGTACCGCACTTCAGATTGTTAACGAAGCTACGTGTCTACGGAATAGGCTCCCAGATACGCGACTTGCTTGAAGACCTCTTAAGTAATAGTAACAGAACCCTGTATGTTGTCATCGATGAGGAGCGTTCATCGGTGACAGGGGTAGCATCAGGGGTACCCAAGGGAAGTGTGATAGGACCGCTGTTGTTATACACATACATAAATGATTTGGCTGACAAGGTGCGCAGCGATCTGCGGTTGTTTACTGATTATGCTGTGGTGTACGGTAAGGTGTCTAAGTGAAGTGACTGTAGGTCGATACAAGATGATCTAGACAAAATTTCTAGTTTGTGTGGTGAACGGCAGTTGGCTCTTAATGTTGAAAAATGTAGGATAATGCGGATGAGTACAAAAAACAAACCCGTAATGTTCGGATACGATATTAGTAGTGTCCTTCTTACGCAGTCATGATATTTAAATATCTGAGCGTAGCGTTGCGAAGCGATATATGAAATGGAAAGAGCATGTGAGGATTGTGATAGCAACGGCGAATGGTCTAATTCGGTTTATTGGGGGAATTTTAGAAGAGTGCGGTTCATCTGTAAAGGGGACCCCATATAGGACCCTACCGCGACTTATTCTTGAGTACTGCTCGGATTGAGAGCTTCTAGGTTTGTTATCAGTAGGTTCAAATGGTTCAAATGGCTCTGAGCACTATGGGACTTAACATCTGAGGTTATCAGTCCCCTAGTCTTAGAACTACTTAAACCTAACTAACCTAAGGAGATCACACACATCCATGCCCGAGGCAGGATTCGAACCCGCGACCGTAGCGGTCGCATGGTTCCAGACTGAAGCGCCCGCCTAGAACCGCTCGGCCACATCGGCCGGCCAGTAGGTTCGATAAGCATGCAAGTGTTACTGATATGCTTCAGGAACTCAAGTGGAAATCCCTGGAGGGAAAGAAGAAATTCATATCGAAGAATATTACTGAGACAGTTTAGAGAACCGGCATTCGAAGCTGACTGTAGAATAATCCCACTGTCGCCAACATATGTTTCGCGTCGGGACCACGAAGATAAGATACGAGAAATTAGGGCTCATGTGGAGGTATACAGACAGTCGTTTTTCCCTCGACTTGTCTGCGAGTGGACTAGTTGTGGTACAGCGTACCCTCCGTCACGTACGGTGGCTTGCGGACTATGTATGTAGATGTTGATGTAGAGGCATATAACTCCATATTTCGAGCCCCTTCAGTACCAGTGTCACTTTAACTACCATGAACTGTTTCTTCAAGCACAAACAGTCAGATTACACTATTTCTTGCATCTGTGTTAGACGTTTCACTCACTGGCCGTCCGCTTGGCACGATGTTACACAAACTATTATTATCAGTTAATGCAGTAGTGTGCTAGAGTAGCAGCTACATCATATGCATCACAGTCTCCTCCCAATTCCAATCTTGCTTTTCTTCAACCCCTTCCCATCAGTTCATTACACAATCAGCCACAACTGCATCTTCTATGGAACTATCCCACTTCCCAGAAATCATTCTTATATGACAAAAATAGATATTTACGAATGTCAGTAGGATCCCTCTACCTACAAAAACCAACAAAAAATGGGTTAATAATACGCATAATAATTGAAGTGTGTGATAGTTTGTTTTCGATATATTGCTCATTTTCAGTAATCGTCCTACATGGGCACTGTCAGCGTAAATACTAATAAATCGACGAGATGGAAAAGAGGTCACATCCATTTTTTTTCAAATTTTGTTTATCAGGCATAAATGATCTTTATATCTGTACGGTTCAAATGGCTCTGAGCACCATGGGACTTAACAGCTGAGGTCATCAGTCCCCTAGAACTTAGAACTAGTTAAACCTAACTAACCTAAGGGCAGCACACACATACATACCCGAGGCAGAATTCGAACCTGCGACCCTAGCGGTCGTGTGGTACCAGACTGAAGCGCCTAGAACCACTAGGCCACACCGGCCGGCTTATATCTGTACGCATCGTCAGGTAAAACACGGAGTCATGTCCCATGAACAGAAGGGCTCGTTGGAAGGCTATTGAGTTAGAGCCGGAGATGACCACATAGATAAGCGTATGGTGGACCTGTTTCAATAGCGAAGAAGAAACTAGATGATGAAAAGGAGATTCTACGATACATACTTGACGAGCACGAAAAATTTTATGACACTACCTGCCAGTGGCCAGCGAAGGATGGACTATATCAAGACGGAGCATACCTATCACTGTCTGCATTGCTGTATTTTGTTTGTGATTGTATTTGTGGTACATTGTGAACAAACTGCTTTGTCAATGATACACTCTTTTATTTCCATACACGAATGCGAATGATATAAACTTCAATAACACAATGCTTCTGCTGCAAACAGAACACTAGTCGCCACATCAACATCATTACGTACGAAAAAGGGTCATCTTCAGTACTTTCAAACTTGGTTACTCACCGCAGTGTATGGCTAAAGTGTGTTGTACAAAGACAAATATTTTTTCATCCTTGAGCCAGTTGCTGCATGGCAAATCCACGATGAAATGCTTAACCCCATTTTACAGTGAACCACTGATTTATGTTTCCTGTAAAATTTTCTTTCTGGGACGTGATCCCTTTTTCCAACGCATCGATCCATTTATAATTTATCGGTGGCTAACACTTTCGAGACAACCTGTGAATCGATATTATCTGCAATGCCAACTTTTCATTCATAGCAAATAATGAGTAAAACTGGGTATAATTAAGAAGTGTATCCACGAAATTTCACAGTGGTATGGAAGACTTTAGGACAAAAGTAACTTTCGCAAGACGTGTCACTACCAAGTAACAGAGCTCCATGACACTTGGAACATACAAGAAAAGAACTGCTACAATATAATAGACAAGGTAACTGAAAGAAATAAGCAATGAGACGAAGAGAAGTAGCACTTGTATTCGAAGACAATATTTCCACTGATGCCACCGCGATTCATGCTGGTCACCTGGATGTTGCAAAAGACGGGACGTTTCTTAATAGAGTATGTGTGTAAGCACCATTGACAGCAATGCGTGCTGTGTGTCCTGACAGTTTTTTCGCGGTGGTACTGAATGCAAGCTCTGCGACGTGATCTGATGCTGTCCACAACGCTGGTAAAGAAATCTTGTGGTAGGGCGGTTCACAACTGTTAGACGGTCGTCGGTGGATTGAGACGAGCTGCAATACGTCTCACCCAACGCTTCCTACGCATCCTCCGTGCGATTTGAGTCTGGGGAACGGACATGTCAGTCTATTCGCTGAGTATTCTTTACTTTTGGGAACTTCCTCACACGTGCAATTCCATGCCGTCGCGCACCGTCGATCACTATAATGAAGTCAGGGCCGAATACACTCCTGAAAAGACACACGTGGAGATGGAGTACAGTGTCACAATAATCTTGACTAATGAGTGTACAGTGATCAAAGATTTTGAGGCCAGTAGTCAGATGCAATAATATTCCTTCCCTCACCGTAAGATACAGACCACCACAACGATCACGTTCGGCAATGGACTGTGTACCCTCATATGGGGAAAGGTGCAAATACGTAATACACCCGAAAACATTGTCGAACTTGCCCGATTTCGTGGTCGAGGTGTTGCGCTGTCGGGAGCCACAATAGTTATTCGGCGTACTGATTTCCAGTTCTTTGAACACGGTACACTCACTGGGCTGTTACACTGTAACACTGTACCACCATACCCGTGTGCGTCTTTTCAGGGGTGTGTTCGGCCTCGAATAAATTTGATATGTGACAATGCTCGACCAGGGTCCATCGACCTGGTGTAACAAGAAACGTTATTCATCCAACCATGAAACACGTCTCTATTGACCCACAGTCCAGTCTAGATGATCCTGCACATACTGCCATAGTAACTGATATTGTCGTGGCACCACGTAGACGTCGTCTGCTTTGAACCCAGAAGTTCTACAATGTACATTAAATGGTGTGCTCTCCGAAACACTTTTGGTTACAGAGGCGCCTATCCTGCTTTACAAAGCAAGTAAGCCAGCGACCTTCACGTTCTGTGATCAGGTGCGGATGTTAAACAACTTTTCATCTCGCCGTTGTTTCGGCATAGTTCAACCACTTTCCATAGATGCTCTGGACAGAAGTAAGCGAACAACCGATCAACCTGGCTCCTAGTAAAAATATTTTTACTATTCTTTCTGTGTCGTATCCAGGTTCTTCCAGAAGCCTGGTTGCCGACCAATAAAACAAAAAGTGTTAAGTATCTGCTATGCTTATTTCCAAAAAAAAAAAAAATGTTTCATGCAGACTCTATGGCACAAATTTAAGAAGATTATGTGTCATTATAGTCTATTCTTACTTAACAGACATTTCATTCTTAACAGCTTCAGTTCCCGATCCCCAACGAAGGTGATCGCAACCATTTGAAGAGCAATGCGACCACAATATTTGCTCTCGTGTACCGTATGGGACTACTGGGGACCGTTCAAAACCATTCGACGAAATTTGATCGTAAGCGGAAGTAGGAAATGGTGCTTATGCTTTTTCAGCGCTCATACTTTGTCCTCCTGTCGCGTGATCATAGGGGGTTGCGACATTGACATATGCACGAATAAACCGTCAAAGGGTCCTTCTAAGTGCTTTCCCCCCCCCACCCCCCCCCCCACCCCCCCCCACCCCCCCGCCACCGAATTGCCCACGCCACCCCTCCCAGTCCGGCAAAAACTCGATGGCACTCGTCTACATTTATTCAAAATTTTAAAAATGCACCTGTACGGATGGAACCCGTGACGGTGTTCCAGCCCCTTGCAGACCGGCAACCCTTCAAACTGTCGATTCTTGATGGCTACCTATCAGTGGGAGGGGGCAAAGAGTGCAGTATTGCGGCGAAAGATCAGTAGTGAAGCCTGCCTGCAAGCACCTCGGTCTCTCGTCAAGGATCCTGTCTGCACACGTACGTTTTTGAAAATCTCAATTAAGGTGGGCGGGTGCCTCAGATGGTTTTTCCCAACTGGAGGCGGGGAGAGGGGTATTAGAAGGACCCTTCGATGTTCCATTCATGCATGCGTCAAGTCACATCCTTCCTCCATCGCAGAGGCATCAAGAGAAGGGGCGAAATGTGGGTAAGACGGGGTGCGACATGTCCATAGTGACATTCGGCAGAATTGTGGTGACATTTGGTGCTATGTGGCATCATTAACCCACTTTACAAGTCACACGAACTTGAGATGCGACCTTCTTTTCGCATGTGTCGACATCTTGCTGTTTCAAGATTTGCTGATCTCTAGAGTGATGTTTTTCACCATTACAGAGGAATTTTGTACGCACCTTTTCACAGAATGTCGAACTTAAGCGTCGCTAATGCTGAGACTAATTTGGTTTGTAAAAAGAGATCGTTTAGCTCTCTTGCACACTGTATTAACTAATGTTCTTAAATTGCATTATCTAAAATGCAATAGAAATGCGCATAAAGGCAATTTATTCATAAGGATCTTGTGTGTAATACTGAAACATTATCAAATAATGTAGTTCATGAAATAAGTTCGTGGCTTGTGGAAAATAATTTGATGCTAAATCACAATAAGACTCAGTTTTTACAGTTTCTAACTCACAATTCAACAAGAATTGATATTTTGATCAGACAGAATGGGTATATTATAAGCTAAACGGAACAGTTCAAGTTCCTAGGCGTTCGGATAGATAGTAAGCTGTTGTGCAGAGCCCATGTTCAGGATCTTTTTCAGAAACTAAATGCTGCTTTATTTGCCATTAGAGCAGTACCTCAAATAAGTGACAGTTCAACACTAAAAGTAGACTACTTCTCATATTTTCATACGCTTATGTCATATGGTATTAATTTTTGGGGTAATTCCTCTGATTCAAAAAGGGTATTTTTGGCTCAAGTAAGTTCGAGAACCTTTTGTCGACCCCTATTCAATAGTCTGGGAATTCTGACATTGCCCTCACAGTATATATTTTCTTTAATGTCGTTTGTTGTTAGCAATATTAGCTTAATCCCAAGAGTTAGCAGCTTCCACTCAGTTAATACTATGTAGAAATCAAATCTGCATGTGGAATGCACTTCCTTGACTCTTGTGCAGAAAGGAGTGCACTATTCTGCTGCATCCATTTTCAATAAGCTACCACAAGAACTAAAAAATCTTAGCAGTAGCCCAAACGCTTTTAAGTCTAAACTGAAGAGTTTCCTCATGGCTCACTCCTTCTATTCTGTCGAGGAGCTCCTGGAAGAGCTGAAAAATTAAGCAAATTCCAGTGTTACATTGTTGATTTTGCATATTTAAACTTACGAATTGTCGTCTGAATACGCTTCTTGTATTTCATTTTATCTGCTTCTACTATTCGTGTTATAATTTCATGTATAAACTCGTTCCATGACCATGGAGACTTCTCCTTACTTGGGCCCCACGGAACAATAAATAAATAAATAAATAAGGGTTCTGTGTTGTTTTGAAAGGAAATTGCCTCCTCTTTCTCACCATTTATTCCTATTTTGTGGTTTTCTACCACATTCTTTCAATGAGTTTACTGTCCCATGAATGGTCATCAAACTCTTTACGTACATATGAGTCAATTATTGCATCTTCTGATCTCGAATTATACCTTAACTCGTACTGTGGCCCAGAACGGCATGCCGCTGTGTGTAAGTATGTGCCTTACCTCAGACTGTCTGCAAACTAATTAATTCTACCATAATATTAACTGCGTTCCGCATCGACTTTTACTTCTGTGCGGGTCAGTTGATTACTCTTAACTGGCTTAGTCTACGATATCTTGTTTGTCACTATCATGCTCGTATACATGGAGATTAAATGATATAATTAACAGCGTATCTCATTTTCGCGTCCGTTTCTCTCTTCGTAAAAACTCTTTTCTCTTATTTTGCTTTGTTTTATTATTATTATTTGCGTAACAACGCATATACGAAAAGAGCCGCGAAATACCTTTTATTAATGCTGTGCCATGAATTTCTTTATAATCATTAATTTTCAACAAAACAGAATGTATTGGGTTCTTATTGTTCTGTAACTGGCATTCTATTAAAGGAACATTTTTCGTTACTGTAACTCACTATAAAAGTCAACATATCTTCCCTACTTTATAGTTATTGAAAATGAAAAATTATTTTGTTATGAATTATTTATGTTACAGTTCGCAAAGATTGTTCATCATCAAAATAATTTTGCAGTGGATTTTTGTTAAGAGTAAAACACCAATAATTACCACGACAGCCCGCATCTCGTGGTCGTGCGGTAGCGTTCTCGCTTCCCACGCCCGGGTTCCCGGGTTCGATTCCCGGCGGGGTCAGGGATTTTCTCTGCCTCGTGATGGCTGGGTGTTGTGTGCCGTCCTTAGGTTAGTTAGGTTTAAGTAGTTCTAAGTTCTAGGGGACTTATGACCACAGCAGTTGAGTCCCATAGTGCTCAGAGCCATTTGAACCATTTTTGAACCACGACTAGCACAAGAACATGAGACTATTGTCGGAGAAAAATACGTTTCCACTATAAGGTTTGCCAGACAAGAACTAAGCACAGCGAAATTCCTATTATGTTACGAAGGTATATTATCTTTTTTGTACTGTTAGTAATATATTATCAGCAGCCAGCGTCAACCTGCAAAAAACATCATAAAATCTGCTGCTCTGCTCTGCAAGTCCGGAAGCTGAAACAGATGATTTTATTTCACTATTACCTTCCCGCTTCTTTGCGGTATGATCGATTTCTTTTTATGCAGTTTGAATGCGCCGCGGCAGCGGCTCGTTCGTTCGTAGCGCAGCTCTGCACCACGGATAATATTTAAATAACTGAAAATATCTCAAAAGGATGGGATAATATTCCAAGCAAGCTACTACAAATAATAATGCCAGGCTTCATTAAATAACTCTATTCAAAACATTCAGATATGTTAACTAATACACACCTTTTACAAGAGTACGTAATGGCGTACATCTATCGACCTTGACAAAAGAAGACTACGTTAGCATATACTACAGCGTCACAGGCTATCTTACTCGTACAACTCCAAAAAGAAGACAGAGAAATTAATGTTCGTTCTGCATTATTTATACTAGTGGTATATTCTTATCTTTGTATGATATTTATCGTCTGTGCGGTTTCAGTACTCGCCGACACAGATATTATCTAAAATAAATAATAATAAAAAAAATACATAATTCCATACAATAACAGAATATGATGCACAATGTTCTCTCTTTACTACAAAATATGTCCTTTGCTGATAGACGTTACAATGCCCCCTGGCAGCAATTGACTAACGTTAAGAATGTTCGGCAATATGCTGCCACTAACGTCCGTTTTGTCATTGTCTATCACCTTGTTTGGAATATTCACTGTTCACTTCTTTGCTCTTTTACATTATAGTTTTAATTACACTCTTTATAGTTTTTTCACACTTTGCGAGGTGACCGTAAACCTAGTCCCAGGGTCATTACAATTTTCTGGCTCCCCCATCGGGCTACGTGCGATCAGAAAACCTGGGAAAACTGCGCCGGAGCCATGGTCATCTCGCTTGGTTTGTCTTAACACCCAGTTTGATTGTTCATCAAAAACGGTTGGACTTTATCCACTGTTCACAGATAACAAAATGTTAAACCTTTAGTCTCCTTGTTAAAAATGTACCTTCTACACTCTTTCACATTTGTGTTCTGTGTCACTATGAAAGTCAATCATTCAACAGTTTTACAGAAATGTAATGGATTGTCTCTTCACTTACTCACGACAAATGTTCTACCATGGTATGGTATTCGTGTCAGTTTGCTTCACTAATATGACAAAAACATATCACATATATCATTGAACAAGTGAATGTTTTGAGTTTATACACAGTAAATTAAAGAGAAAAAAAAAATCTTTGTCACGTAATTTCGTGTCCAATAAATCATTTTCATGTTAGTACATTAACAACGTAGTTGGTAATGTTCGGTTGAACGTCAACAATGTCGTACGGAGCGGGCGGCGCGAAGCAATTGTTGCGTAGCGTCGTCTGGAACGCGGCGTGCCAACGCCCGCTGCGGTCGACGACCTGCTCGCAGTAACAGCGACGGCGTGCTGAGGTGGCGCCCGAGCAGTCGCGAACCGCGCCGAATCATTCCCCAATGTCGGCGTGTTGCAGTGGTTTCCGCGACCGGCTGGCTGGCGGCACGGCACTCGTCTCTGCTTCTCCGCATGGCTCCCCGTCGTAACGCATGAAACAAATATTCCACAACGGTGTACTGTCTTTAAGGATACAAATTATTAGCTGTGGAAGAAAATGCACTTTGGTTAAAAGCGTTTATTTTTCATTACGCCGTCGCTTCGCTGGTATGCACAGGCTGTTTTGGCGTGATAACGGGTCTCTTGTGACACTGGTATTTAGGGTTCGTCACACACACATTGTACTACACACTTTCATTTGTTTTCACGGTCGATTCGCTGCCAAAGCGTCTCTCAACACGCGAAAATGTTTCGGTTCACACACACACTAAATGTTTCCGTTGAGCGATGTTTGTTTGTATCGACTCCGAACGGATCATTAACTACCGTTTTTACTCAGTGTATTGTTCGTTGAGTACTGCACTATGACAGTTAGTCACTCAACACTTAACTTATACCGACGTATATATTGGTGCAGGTACAACAGTCATTTTCTGTCCCTACTACACACAATATTCCGTCCTTTCCTAGATTGTTTATGCACACAGTTTATTTTTAATGCATAACAACTGTTCTTAGCATAATCACTCTCATTTACATTGAGTCCATTGTGTTACCCTGTCATTACACACTTTTAATACTATTACTAGACATATATGATTTCTTTTTGTATTTATTTAAAGGTGTGTGATTTTTGGTACATAGCTTTCTTTTCCTTTTTTAGTGTAGCTTGCCAGGTTATCACCCATCTAGCAAACAGATTTTACCATGTGCATGACAGCTTGACTTGGGCATATTGCTCAATAAATACTTCATTTAGTACTAGTATTATTTTTAATGATCTGTCCTACCGGACTACAGTGTAGTTTCTGCGTAACTTGATTCGCGTACCGCGTAATTAATATTCAAGAACGTGTACCGAGTACACAGGCTTCAATTGAAGCATCGATACATACAAAGCGTGGGTTACACGGAACGGGTTTGTTTTTGATTGAATTCTGCTCCAGTGTCGTTCTCAGATCACTATTGGCAGTAAACATTACATCACATAATTATTTCGTACTACAAAGTCCATTTTTGGCTAAGAGACTCTCTCTCAGGGTTCCTTAATTCTAACACAATTACATCTGTTACATAATTATATGAGATTGCATCATTAATTGTCCTTACTTACTACAGATGAAAAATGATTCAAGAAATTAATCATTATTTTGTCAACAAAAAGATTATTCATTGCTTGAAGAGCATATCGTATTTTAATGACACTAACTGTCTGTCTTCAATTCGCCTGTTATTGCTCAGTTTACTGATTCTACTTCCTCAAAGTTTTAACTATACACACATTCTTTCTTAAAACTAACATACTTATACTCTAAAACACATTTGAAATCTTCTTACTACTACTATTTACATCAGACATGTCACTGAATAAATAATTTTACATCATTACGTGGATACAGTCCTTTTATTTTCCCCGTCTGGGGATGTGCTAGCAAATAGCTACATTCGTGTGGCACCTTTATTACTTCAAAGGGCCCTGAATATACCAATTCTAACATCTTCCGAAACTCTTTAGCCACTACCTCCCTCCTCGACCAAGGGATGGAGTAAGATGCGCGACAGTATGTTTTATGGGGCATCACCTCTATGTGATAGTGGTACCCTTTGACTATTCCTGGTCGGTCGGTAAATACCATGTCATATTCTGATAACAGCTGCGTCAACTGTTGCTTTTGTATGTTGCTTAAACTTTCAGATTCCTGTACTTTGGTTTGAAATTCATCAACATTTGGTTCAAAACTTCTATCTCCTATACTCGGATAATAGAGATCCATCACAGGCGAATAATCATTGAGGTGTAGTACCCATGGGCTCCTACATTTGATGTTAATTCGATTGCAACATGGCACAAGTACCTCCTTTGATTTCATCATAGACAACTCAATCCTCCTACCTTTATTAACTATGCTTAGTTTTCCCGAGGAGAGGTCGATCACTGCGTCCCTCTCACGGAGAAAATCTACTCCCAGAATGCAGGCCACCTTTAACCCTTTAACAATGAGGAACGAGCTCACTATGGCTTCGCCCTCCTTACAAATCTCCACCTGCACCTGGTACTTAACTAACTGGCTCTGTGCACTTATAGCTCCAGACACCTTGCAATTATTAACCGGGAAAGTCGGTATGCAACGTCCCTTCCCTAGCACTTTAAACAACTCTGTACTCATTACACTCACTGAGGCACCTGTGTCAATGATTATATTCACTGCAACATCAATGACTTTCGCTTCTATTATGGCTTGCACATTTTCGTTGCTATCTATCTTACATTCATGCGGTTCGGTCAGTAGATCTTTATCCATACTGATACCGTCGTTGTATCGCAGCATATGTATTCCAGGGATATTATTGTCATTCGTGTTGCTCTCACTCCACCCCTCGGCCAGCGATGGAGAGCATATCGAGGCCGATTCTAGTTTGTTGGATGGCTTGCTTGCGAGGTACTTGGACGGCTATTATCCGCGACCTCTACTATGTTTACGCTTTGGTTTGTGGGCCGCCACGACTGCGCAATAGGCGCGCTCTGCAGTGGTGGTCTGTTGTTATCGTACCGGTCATTACCCTGCCGCTCTGGGCTTGGTCGCTGATTCTGATTCCAGTTACGATTACCGTCATTGTAATTGCTATGCCACGGACCTCGCGCATTTTTCCAGCGGTTGGTCCCTGGCAGTCCGGAATCGTACCGGTCGTCAAACCGACGCTTTTATTATGAGACGGCTGACCATACCCGTTTTGATTTCTACCGTTATTACAATTTTGCGAATGCTCTTGCCGCTTGTTACCCCTCCCACCATTTCCATGGTTGTGGTTTTGTGCACTATTATTTCTGTCATGTTTACACCCTGATCCATTATTCCGCGAGTGATCACACGCTGCTTTTGCGTCTTCCTGGATTAAGTCTATTGAATCTAGAACAGACAGGAAATGTTCCATGTCGCTTTCTGGTACGTGTGTTAATTTCTCTTTGATATGAAGGGGTAAATGTGATTTTAGGAGTCTTATTATGTCTCTTGGTGAGATAGGCTCGTCCCAGTAACGCGTTTTGTTTATGTACTTCTCGAAATACCGTCTCAGATTCCCAAGACGGGGTGAGTACGGTTCGGGATTGTATACTTCTTTTCTTAGCCGCTCTTGTATACAAGGCGACCAGTATTTCGACAAAAATGCCCTCTCAAACTGTTCGTATGTCATGCAGCTGTCTGCTACTTCCGTAGCCCACAATGCAGCATCACCCTGAATGTATGACATTACGTATTGAATTTTCTGTGCTTCATTCCACACACTAGGCAAGATATTTTTAAAGCTTTTTATGAATACTACTGGGTGTACTGACTTCCGTTCAGTAGTAAACGTTTGAAATTGCCTATTTTTTTATCAAACTTTCTTCAACTAATATTTTTGGACTATACTGGTTTGCTCCTGGGACATAGGCTGTGTGCTCCGAACCGAAGCTACAGCTCTTCGCATTATCGCCTAAAGATTCACCATTGTTGCGTCGCATATAAGTTTGTGTGTTGCCAAAAACATTGGCTGTTGGCGACATAGTTTCATGTTCAAGATGTTTGCTACTTTGTGCTAAACCCTTTTCCAAGTCGGATATCCGTTTGTTAATATTCACTTGCCACTGCGGAATATCCTCACTGAGTATTTGTTTGATGGTTTGCACGTCGTTCTGTACCTGACTATTTACTGCGGTACTGAACGATTCGGGATCTCTATCTGCTATGGCTGCTTGTACCTTAGAATTAATATTTTTGTCGATCTCACTCTCCTTTACTTCTAGCCATGGGTTGAATTCGGTTTCAATTTTAGTTGCTTGTTCATTCCACTTCTGCTCTACAAGCTGTGTGGAATCTATTTCTAGCTTTTCGAATCGGTTTGCTAAGACACCTATCTCGTCTACCCTGTTAGTGACTGCTACTTGCAGGTTGTTGACCTGTGCAGTCAACTCCTGCACGGCCTTAGGTATCGACTCATAATTTTGTTTCATACAGGCAATCTCTTTTTTCATATGTTCTAACGATTGCACAAGTTGCTGGTCCCGCTCAGCTTGCTGGCGATCTCGCTCCGCTTGCTGGGCAAGTAAATTTTCTGCTAACTGGCGATCTCGCTCAGCTTGCTGGCGATCTCGCTCGGCTTGCTGTTGCGCAAATTTTGCCTGGTAATCCAAAATGCGCTCTAATATCGCCTGAAGTGAATATCCACCAGGCAGATTACCACTCTCTGGTTCCTGCTCTTCTGGAGGTGGTGCAATTTCTTTATCTACCTCTCCTTGAGCACTGGTGGGCGGTGGCATCACTTCCTGTGCCCCTGATCCCACATTTTCGTATGGTATCTCCTCAAAGAGAGTACTTGTACTGCTTAATGCACCCGCTTCTACATTTCCTGCACTAACTAATGGCTGTTCCTCAGTATCCATATTGCTCGGACGTTTGCGCAATTTAACCATATTCATAAATTACCTACTCGAACACAAGATCTGACAGTTTTTTTCACTTGCACACAAAATATGTTAATTTATCTACAATACACGGCACACTAAAAATTACTATCTGCAATCCACTTTGTCCTGTCACAAACACTAACATCAAACTACACACCACTAGCGATATGAGATCACTTCACTGGAGTTAAGCTTCTACAAAGAGGACAACTACACTGTAGTCTTACCTTTAGTTCATCTGATCTCGGGGTTCGGCTGCCCCCGGATTATGTAGTCGTTACAGTTTCTCAGTACTATCAGGATCGTTTCCTCTGACTCGCATGCAGTGGTGCGTTGTTTCATGAAAGAATTTTTGTACATTCATTAATACGCGGCATTAATCATGATACACATACATACATTTATCACTAAATACATACATATATATAACAATAGACACTGAAAGAAATTACATAAACATTTATTTTCGTGGCCACTGCAAATTCTGGCCCCGCGTTTATGGGCGCCAGTTTCGCGTCCGTTTCGCTTTTCGTAAAAACTCTTTTCTCTTATTTTGCTTTGTTTTATTATTATTATTTGCGTAACAACGCATATACGAAAAGAGCCGCGAAATACCTTTTATTAATGCTGTGCCATGAATTTCTTTATAATCATTAATTTTCAACAAAACATAATGTATTGGGTTCTTATTGTTCTGTAACTGGCATTCTATTAAAGGAACATTTTTCGTTACTGTAACTCACTATAAAAGTCAACATATCTTCCCTACTTTATAGTTATTGAAAATGAAAAATTATTTTGTTATGAAATATTTATGTTACAGTTCGCAAAGATTGTTCATCATCAAAATAATTTTGCAGTGGATTTTTGTTAAGAGTAAAACACCAATAATTACCACGACTAGCACAAGAACATGAGACTATTGTCGGAGAAAAATACGTTTTCACAATAAGGTTTGCCAGACAAGAACTAAGCACAGCGAAATTCCTATTATGTTACGAAGGTAAATTATCTTTTTTGTACTGTTAGTAATATATTATCAGCAGCCCGCGTCAACCTGCAAAACACTTCATAAAATCTGCTGCTCTGCTCTGCAAGTCCAGAAGCTGAAAGAGATGATTTTATTTCACTATTACCTTCCCGCTTCTTTGCGGTATGATCGATTTCTTTTTATGCAGTTTGAATGCGCCGCGGCAGCGGCTCGTTCGTTCGTAGCGCAGCTCTGCACCACGGATAATATTTAAATAACTGAAAATATCTCAAAAGGATGGGATAATATTCCAAGCAAGCTACTACAAATAATAATGCCAGGCTTCATTAAATAACTCTATTCAAAACATTCAGATATGTTAACTAATACACACCTTTTACAATGAGTACGTAATGGCGTACATCTATCGACCTTGACAAAAGAACACTACGTTAGCATATACTACAGCGTCACAGGCTATCTTACTCGTACAACTCCAAAAAGAAGACAGAGAAATTAAAAATGGATAAGATATGGCGGTCGACGTTGCATCAATCACGTGACAATCGATTGCCTGCAATCGAGAGAACAGACGATAGCCAGAGATAGCTGCACATCGACGCCACGTGACGTGTGGTGGCGCCCCCTACGATCTCTATAAGCGGCGGCCCCAGCTCCTAGCAGCCAGTCGTCGACTCACCTCGGAAGATGTTCTCCGTAGTTGTGAACGAAACGTCAGGGAGAAGAAGTTCTACAGATCGACCACGGCAACTTAGCCCGGAAGAGTTTACTGATAAAGACGCCGGCCGTGAAAGCCTACATGGAATGAGAGAAATTAATGTTCGTTCTGTATTATTTATACTAGTGGTATATTCTTATCTTTGTATGATATTTATCGTCTGTGCGGTTTCAGTACTCGCCGACACAGATATTATCTAAAATAAATAATAATAAAAAAAAACATAACTCCATACAATAACAGAATATGATGCACAATGTTCTCTCTTTACTACAAAATATGTCCTTTGCTGATAGACGTTACATCATGCAACTTAACTCTAAAGTAATTGTTTCAGACTAAGAGCTCTGTCGTGCGTAATTCCGTCCTTTCACTCTCTTCATGTTGTTATATTTGCCTGTTACATATTTTGTGTACCACCTATATAGTCCCTCTATATGAATATTGCCCATAATCCGTGATACACTGCTGAGATCAGAACCGAAGCCAATTCCTAGCCCACCGAAAACTTATCTAACGCCATTGCTGTTTTCTGCGAGTTTTCCCCGCATTCGGTCTGCAGCCACGCTCCGTCATACTGGCTCCCCATGCCAGTTTCTAGGTTTCTGGAATTCGCCACCTCCGTAAGGAAACGATACACGAATATCCACACATGCTGGTGATTGTTATGAAGTTCTCTGTGAGCTATGAGTTTGTGCTTCGAAATAATTAACAGTCTCCCAAAAATCTCGAGGACGTAAGACGTCGAGCTGATAGAATGAGCCGGCCGGGTGGCCGAGCGGTTCTAAGCGCTACAGTCTGGAACCGCGCGACCGCTACGGTCGCAGGTTCGATTTCTGCCTAGGGCATGGGTGGTGTGTTGTGCTTAGGTTAGTTAGCTTGAAGTAGTTCTCAGTTCTACGGAACTGATGACCTTAGAAGTTATGTCCCATAGTGCTCAGAGCCATTTGACCCTTTTTTTTTTTTTTTTTTTTTTATAGAATGAAGGGTTTAGCAGGCTCTGGTTTGTCTGCGTTATGTGATACCGGCAGATATACAAAACTCAAACTTGTACGTGAAAAGACAATGTAACTGTCTCACATTCGAACCCACGGCTATATGCTATTATAGAAACTGACAGTATGTTCAGTAATATAAATTATAAGAATACACAGGTTGTCAATTGTTCACATGGATGTATGGAGCTACTGCGTGCAGCAGTGAAGCGAACTGCAGAAGGGAAATAAGAAAATGCGATAAACGTGGTTGAAGGCGTTGAGGTTAGAAAGAAATTGATGGTAGCTAAAACAGAATTAGGAAAATGTCTGTTACATATACCCAAGTCTGTCTTTGACAAAGGCACTGGGCAGTGTAAGAATTCAGCTTAGGTAACATACCTTCATACAGTGTCACTTAAACGATAATCAATATATACAGAAATGTCTCGACAAATTTCGTGGGGTTGCAGAGGGTATAGAGATGAAGAAATCGGAGATAGGAATCCACGTCTGGAGACGTCACCTAATAACGCTGTACAGCCTCGAAGTTACAGGCGCCATCGCTTACCACTAGACAACCCCTTCTGCAGTAAACGTGACTTTCTAGATTGACGGACCGTAGGCGGAACGTGTTGCAATGTTGTTTGTTGTTCAGTGACCGTGACTGATTGTCACAGTCGCCAGTGGAAAAGACGGAGCCAGCTGCTACGTGGACCACCCTTGTCTCCTATGAATGCGGTGATCTGTTGCCTTGGTGGATGACATTATTGGACACGTGTTTCCATCTACAGTTTATTTTCCTCCTGTATACCGAAAATCACTGGAGATTTTTGAGTTATCCAGGAAACAAAATGAACTGCAGATGGAAACCCGTGTCTGAAACCATCATCCACTGGGGCAACAGAGCTCCAACTGGCTCCTCCGCAGATCGTGGAGAGCGTTGCTGCCTCTGGATCACGGGGTCGTGGGTTCGATTTCCGGCCGGCTTGGGGATGTTCTCGGCCTGGGGACTGGTTGTTTTATGTTGTACTCATCATTTCATCATCATCATCATCATTCGTGACAGTGGCTGGACAGGATTGGGAAAAGAAATTGGTCTGTGTAAAAATTGCGACTTTGTACGGGCGCAGATGACCGCGTAGTTGAGCGCCCCGAAAAACCAAACATCATCATCCAACTGGCTCCATCTTCTCCGCCAGCAACGTTCCGACTACGGTCAGTCAACGTACAAAGTCATGTTTGCTGAGGATGGGGTGACCTAACAGCAGGCAATCACGCCTGTAATTTCAATGGTATGTAGCTCAGCGCTATGTAGCGTCATTGGATGACGTTTCCGGATACGGTTTCCTAACTTCGATTTCTTCTAGAAGAATTACTCTACAACATCACTCAATTTGTCACAACATTTCAGGGACACTCTATATACAATGAAGAGCCAAAGAAACTAGTACACCTGCCTAATATCGGGTAGGGGCTCGGCGAGCATGCCCAAGTGCCGCAGCAATATCGGAGATTTCATGTTTTACCAGATTCCGTATATTCACGGTACACTCGTGAAATGCTCGTACGGAAAAATCCCCACTTTATCGCTACCGTGGAGTCACTGTGACCCATCGCTCGTGTGCCGACTATAACACCACGTTCAAACTCAAACCCACTTAAATCTTGATAACCTGCCATTGTAGCAGCAGTAAGCGATTTAACAACTGCGCCAAATACTTGTTGTCATATATGTGTTGCCGACCGCAACGTCGCATTCTGCCTCTCTCTCTCTGTCTCTGTCTCTCTCTCTCTCTCTCTCTCTGTGTATGTGTGTGTGTGTTGGCTGAAGCCTTTTTACGGCTTTGAAGTAAATCGCTCCTTTCCACACGGTCCTTCCCTTAGTGTCAAGAGAGAGCGTATTTACCATTGCGCCCACACACGAGATAGGCTCTTGTCATGTAACGTAAGGACATCCTGGACTGAACGGAACCTTGTGTGGCTCCTCACACATTTAAGAATCCTTTTCCAGAATGATACGGCTGTAGCTGACACAAATACACGTTTCATCAGGCCACGCTAGAGTCCCACTTATTGCACGGTCTAAAAATTCTGGTGAAACGGATATTACTCGCAGGTTCTGCATAGTGGGAGGTCCGCAGCGTTCTTCATCTCTTTGTCTCTTTTGCAGGCGGTAATTACGTCAGGTCTCAACGGGCGTGCGCTCTCAAGCTTTTGTCTGCGCCGAAGTCGTAATGAAATTCTCTTTGTTATCGCGTGTTTATCCCGCGCTATATTCAGCGCAGCGGGCCCGGATTAGCACGGCACGCCACAGACAGGTTGAAAACCGTGTTGATTATGGAGAGATGGCCGGCCAACCAATCCTGAGGATTCCATGCTGGCTGTACGGCGGAACAGAATTGCAAGTTTCTGGGAAGGGTTTTGCTGTTAGCGAACATTGTCCGACTTCTGCTAGTCACATTTGTGGGACGTAATGATTCATCGTTTAGTTGTTCTCAGAATTATTACTCTCAGTAAGTTTACGTAAGTTTACTGCAGACGCTTTTTAAAAGATTTTGACGGTGTCTGAAAGGTCAGTACAGGTTTTGTTTACCTGTAGTACAAGCAGCGATCTTGTAACATGCCAGTAATTGTTACTTTTGAACACTTTACAGAGAAGAACGTAGGATGACTAGACTGAACGTCCCGTCAACGGAGGGGTCGTTGAAGATGGAGCACGTCCTCATAGCAGGGTAGACAATCAGCTAAATCTTTCTTAGAGGAACCCTTATTTACTTGGCTGATGCTCCCACAGTTTAATGCACTTTACCGTCTCAATCGGTGCTTTACAGATCTTTCCTGTTAGTAGCGATGTAAGAAATGGTAGAAAGATCTGCCGAGTTACTCGTATATTCACCGTCACTGCTACTTAACGCGAAAATATGGGAAGTACTTTGTAATCTGCAATGTCCCTTGAGTCTTATCTTTCCTTGCAATACCAATGGATACCAGTTTGCTCAATGCTCAACGGCAGAGACCTGTCTGGTGAGTTATACGTCCCATATGTTCTATTCCTGCCCTATACTTACGAATGATATGATCGTGTTCGAACGTGAATTGCTTTTTTTTTTTTTTTTTTTTTTTTTTTTTTGTTATAGTCTTTAGTCCAGAGACTGACTTGATGCAGCTCTCCATGCCACTATCCTGTGCAAGCTTCTTCATCTCCAAGTAACTACTGCAACCTACATCATTCTGAATCTGCTTAGTATATTCACCTCTTGGTCGCCCTCTACGATTTTTATCCTCCACGCTTTCCTCCAGTACAAAACCGGTGATCCCTTGACGTCTCAGAACCTGTCCTACCAACCGATCTCTTCTTCTACTCAAGTTGTGCTACAAATTCCTTTTTCCCCAGTTCTTTTCAGTACTTGTTACGTGATCTACCCATCTAATCTTCATCATTCTTACATAGTTCCACATTTCGAAAGCTTCTATTCTCTTCCTGTCTAAACTTCATATCGTCTATGTCTCACATCCATACATGGCTACACTCCATACAAATACTTACACGAAAGACTTCCAGACACCTAAATCTATACTCCATGTTAACGAATTTCTCTTCTTCAGAAACGCTTTCCTTGCGATTGAAAGTCTACAGTTTATATCCTCTCTACTTCGAACATCAGCAGTTATTTTGCTCCCCAAATAGCAAAACTAATTTACTACTTTAAGCGTCTCATTTCCTAATGTAATATCCTCAGCATCACCCGATTTAATTGGACTACATTCCATAATCCTCTTTTTGCTTTTGTTGATGTTCATCTTATATCCTCCTTTCAACACACTGTCCCTTCCCACTCAACCGCTCTTCCACGTCCTTTGCTGTCTCTGACAGAATTACAATGTCATCGGCGAACCTCAAAGTTTTTATTTCTTCTTCATGGATCCTAATTCCGATCAAAATTTTTATTTTGTTCCATTTACAGGTTGCTCAATATGCAGATTGAAAAACATCGGGGATAGGCTACAGCCCTGTCTCACTCCCTTCCCAGCCACAGCTTCCCTTTCATGCCCTCGACTCTTATAACTTCTTGTGGTTCCTGTACAAATTGTAAACAGTCTTCCGCTCCCGATGTTTTACCTCTGCCATCTTCAGAATTTGAAAGAAAGTATTCTTGTCAACATTGTCAAAAGCGTTCTTTAAGTCTACAAATGTTAGAATCGTAGGTTTGCCTTTCCTTACTCTACCTTCCAAGATAAATCGTAGGGTCAGTATTGCCCACGTGTTCCAAGATTTCTATGGAATCCAAACTGATCTTCCCCGAGGTAGGCTCCTACAAGTTTTTCCATTCGTCTGTAAAGATATCGAGTTAATACTGTGCAGTCGTAACTTATTAAACTGATAGTTCAGTAATTCCCGCACCTGTCAACACCTGCTTTCTTTGGAATTGGAATGACTGAATTCTTCTCGAAGTCTGAGGGTATTTCACCTGCCTCATACATCTTGCTCACCAGACAGTAGAGTTTTTTCAGGGCCCGCTCTCCCAAGGCTATCAGTAGTTCTGATTGAATGTTGTCTATTCCCGGGGCCTCGTTTAAACTTAGGTTTTTCAGTGCTCTGTCAAATTCTACAGGCAGTATCATATCTCCCATTTCATCTTCATCTAGGTTCCCTTCCATTTCCGTAATATTGCCCTCAAGTCCCTCGTGTAGACCCTCTATATACTCCTTCCACCTTTCTGCTTTCCCTTCTTTGCTTAAAAATGGTTTTCCATCTGAGCTCTTAATATTCATACACGTGGTTCTCTTTCCTCCAAAGGTCTCTTTAATTTTTCTATAGTCAATATCTGTCTTACCCGTAGTGATATACGCCTCTACGTGCTTACATTTGTCCTCTATCCATCCCTGCTTAGCCATTTTGCACTTGCTGTCGATATCTTTTTTGAAATGTCTGTATTCCTTTTTGCCTGCGTCATTCACTGCATTTTTATATTTTCTCCTTTCATCAGCTACATTCAATATCTCCTCTATTACCCAAGGATTTCTCCCAGCCCTCGTCTTTTTACTTATTTGACTCTCTGCTACCTTCACTATTTCATCACTTGAAGCTACCCATTCTTTTTCGACTGTGTGTCTTTTATTCCGTTCTTGTCAGTCGTTCCCTAATGGTCTCTCTGAAACTCACGACAACCTCCGGTTCTGTCAGTTCATCCAGGTCCCATCTCCTTAAATTCATACCTTTTTGCAGTTTCTTCAGTTTTAATCTACAGTTCATAACCAATAGATTGTGGTCAGAGTCCCCTGGAAATGTCTTACAATTTAAAACCTGGTTCCTAAATCTTTGTCTTACCATTATATAATCTATCTGATACCTTTTAGTATCTCCAGGGTTCTTCCATGTATACAACCTTCTTTCAGGATTCTAGAACCAAGTGTTAGCTATGATTAAGTTATGCTCCGCGCAAAATTCTACGAGGCGGCTTCCTCTTTCATTTCTTAGCGCCAATCCATATTCACATACTATATTTCCTTCTCTCCCTTTTCCTACTCTCGAATTCCAGTCATCCATGACTATTAAATTTTCGTCTCCCTTCACTACCTGAATAATTTCTTTTGTCTCATCATACATTTCATCAATTTCTTCAGAGCTAGTTGGCATATAAACTTGTACTACTGTAGTAGACGTGGGCTTCATGTCTAACTTGGCCACAATAATGCGTTCACTATGCTGTTTGTAGTAGCTTACCCGCACTCCTATTTTTTTATTCATTATTAAACCTACTCCTGGATTACCCCTATTTGATTTTCAGTTTATAACCCTTGTGCCTCCTGGCACCGAACGTCACTAATTCCCACAATATATAACTTTAATATATCGATTTCCCTTTTTAAATTTTCTAACCTACCTGCCCGATTAAGGGATCTGACATTCCACGCTCCACTCCGTAGAACGCCAGATTTCTTTCTCCTGATAACGACGTCCTCTTGAGTAGTCCCCGCTCGGAGATCCGAATGGGGGACTATTTTACCGTCAGAATATTTTACCCAAGAGGACGCCATCATCATTTAAACCATACAGTAAAGCTGCGTGTCCTCGGGAAAAATTGCGACTCTAGTGCCCCATTGCTTTCAGCCGTTCGCAGTACCAGCACAGCAAGGCCGTTTTGGTTAGTGTTACAAGGATAGATCAGTCAATCATCGTGAATGTTTCCCCTGCAACTACTGAAAAGGCTGCTGCCACTCTTCAGGAACCACGCGTTCGTCTGACCTCTCAACAGACACTCCTCCGTTGTGGTTGCACCTACGGTACGGCAAGCCTCCCCACCAACCGAAAAGTCCATGGTTCATTGGGAAGGGTGAGAGAGGGTGGCAGGGAGGGAACGTGAATTATAAGAAAGATATTTTACAGTCTGCTGCCGTAACAATTATTTTTACTCTTTTACTAATATTGAAAATATTAATGAAGTATTGTACAGCACTTCAGATTGTTTTGTCATGACGTAAGTCGTTTTTTATTAACGAGGGCTGTTTGTCCTTTACAGTTACCATATTCCAGTCTGACAAGGCGTACATATCATTATTGTGAAACTTAATAATGTAGCTTGATTACTGAAGTCGCAGTCAGTAAGTCGGTAATAGCCCTTTACATTACGACCATAATCAGATTTAGTTCGAATATTTCCATACAGATTTTCGTAATTAAATGTAATTTGTTACAACTAGACATTTTTTTTAAGGTGGAAGCTTTCAGGTACTATGGTAGCTGATATACCATTGTACACAATTTACATCACAGAATGACAACTATGCAACAGGTAAAGGGAAATTCCTTCCGCAATACACGGGAGTTTGGGGTATGACTGCTCATGCCAACGTACCTTTCATCAGGCCTTGGATACTCCTGACCTCACGCACTAATTTTGCTGTCGACGTATTGGGGAGTCATATTTCACGTAAGAGTCAGTTAAATCACGCCAACTTTCACCGAAGTGTCGTCTCTGGGCTAATATCCGTTAATGTGTCGGCACAGAGCACGACGTTTTAAACTACCCTGATAACATAGCTTTGTGGTAGGACTGCGGAGAGTGATAGATGACTGTCATGTCATTTACCGATCTCTGATGGCTCTGATGACAATGAGAAAACACATTTCGGAAAACGTCGTAACAGTAGACATATCCTTACATGCCATTTTAAGACATCGGATTAGTTAGTAACTTTCTATGTATTTATTGATTTATTTAACATCCAAAATTAGCACTATCAGGCCCTCTGTTATATCGAACCAGACGTTCTCCCTACTTTACATAACATGTAAGGGAAGAACAAGAGCCGGCCGCGGTGGTCTAGCGGTTCTAGGCGCGCAGTCCGGAACCGCGCGACTGCTACGGTCGCAGGTTCGAATCATGCCTCGGGCATGGATGTGTGCGATGTCCTTAGGTTAGTTAAGTTTAAGTAGTTCTAAGTACTAGGGGACTGATGACCACAGTAGTTAAGTCCCATAGTGCTCAGAGCCATTTGAACCATTTGAAGAACAAGAAGATTCAGTTTGAAGACGTTACAACCGAGATTCGGTATGCCGATTAGCAAAATCTGCGTTAGTTTTGAGGCAATTATACTGCCGACGCACCGATTGATGATACCCGTTTGGGAAAACACTGTGTCCTGCTGTGTGAAGAAGGCCAGGAATCTTCGGTACTTCAAGGACTTTTTAAGGGACTCTAGACATGATAACTGCACGGGCAGAGACGAGCACTATTTGGCGGGTGCCCGAGCGAGTCCCATTTCAGTCGGCGTAACGTCTGGGCTAGAACATATGCAATACGGGTAGTGCGTTGTGATGAAGCAGGAGCAAAGAACTTGTCACGCCGTTCACAATGGTGGTTTTCCATAGACACGCTGCCCCATGCCCAACATTCATTCTCCAATTGGTGTCTACCAGTGTGTGTCCTTCGGCAGCCAAACTTCGGTCTTGTTTGAATGCATTTGGTAATAACGTTGCCATAGTTCACGTGTCCGAATTTACCCACACACGGAATGACGCGAAAACCACAAAATTCCCTGCATACTGTAGGGAAGCAGCCTACTCACGCCATAGTAAATTCACATCAGCCTTTCCATTGTGTGCCAGCCAGTCCGCTGTAACTAGCTCTGACGTCATAAATAGTGGGCAATACTTTAAAAATCAAATAAATAACCTAAAATGTTTCTAGCATGTAAGGAGTAATACTAAATTAATATGTGTTGAATATCAGTTCGATAACTTTAGCCATTTTCGAAATTTGGACGTTTTTCTGTAAAAATCATTGGCGCAACAGAAAAGAGCTAGAGACTTCAAAATTTATAATTAGATTCCTTTTTCATAATTATTTAATAGAAACAGTCTTCTGGATCTCACAATTTAAGATTTTACTTGAAATTCAATACTTTCTGGTTTTTGTCTTAAAAATTAAGGAAGCAAGATAGATTAAGTAGGTTAATAAATAAGGCTAGGATGTTTAGATTTAAGTAGAATGGAGATCCGCTATAATCATAAAGATGTGGAAGTTTCATTTGAATACCTATAAAACTATAGCGATAGCGTATCTCCAAAGGGCCAGTTCAGAGATCGTCTACTTCATGCAGTATAATTAAATTAATTCTCTCGGCCAAAATGTTTAACTTAGCCACGTAAAAATTTTATTATGAGTACTTACCTGTGTACTGAATGCACATTTAAATTAAGAGCTTCATCGCCCATCAGCAAGAGAAGCTATGATTTATTCGATAACTTAATGTGGTGCATTACTAGCCCAGCGGCTAGTCGGGAGAGCCGTTTTGATCAGGCGTTCCCTTAGCCGTCCGCACCGCGGCTTTATATATAAGAACGCTGCGAGAGGAAGCAAGGCCCCAGTTCTCTCCAGACGCTGAATAGCACGCCATCTGTGTCGGGAGTCGCGTCGCGTCGGTATCATTGCTACAAACAGCCTCGGATGCCGTATTAAATTACTCGAGATACGCGTAAGCATGAAATCATTTTCAGTGAAGTGTTAATTCTGGGTTGACTTTAATTATCGATCTTCAGTTTGCGTATTGTCGTATTTTCATATGCTGCCGCTGGCCAAACATTCTACCATTAGTTACCGTAGCGTTTGATGAACCTTATCATCAAATTATTCATTTAAACATTTAATTTGGACATTTATAGTTGCATCAGCGCATTAGACTCTGAACTGCTCTGTTAGTTAGATTGTGTGGAGTCTTTTGTTTTCATCTGTGACTTTCAGAATACAGAACGTTTTTTCACGACCGTTTTAATTATAAATCCCAGGCAATCTCCTAATTCCTCAGAGCTATAAGCTGTAACTATAAGTGTATTCTTAGATGAAGTGGGCACTAGGAATTCTAATTACAGGCTTCACGTTTTGCTAATCACTTTCTGGTTGCCAATATTGTAGTTAGAGAGCCAGTGTTGAGAACGGCGAAAGACAGCATAAATAACCTTCTAAATAATAGGAACTGGTTTTACATTCTACAAACCTAACAGTTATATAAACAACATAAAATTGACAAATTTCCTACCCGCCGCCCCACAATACACGGCTATGCTTACGTACCCGCATAAGAATCGTGCTACGTTGCGTATACACCGCAAACAACGCCTCAAAAGAAAACTTTCTGACCGCAACTTATACACTACAATAAGCATATTTGAACGGTCTATTAGGGCGGTTCACAAACAACAACTCAAGTGCACATGTTATTCCACAACGTTATCGTGGAAGTAGCGGCCAGGAGGTGCTGGTGAAAAAACACACACTGCTAAAGATACCTTTTCTGGTACCGCGCGCCGCGGAATTTGAATCCGCGCCAGACGTCATGGACGACGAAGACCCACACAGGTCGCTGCACCGTAAGCTGTGGCGGCGCGCGCCTCCTGGCCCGCTTTTAGTGCGGGGGCGCCACAGTGGAACACGTGGTCCCAGCGGCCAATAGCGGCGCCCCCGACAGCGTACTTAAGCGCCGGCCACTCGCTCATCCAGCCCTCATCTAAATCCCTGTCATGGCGCGACAGCAACGTATCCTTTTCATCAATATCCGCTCCCTTCCCGCCAACAAGAACCTCTTCCTGCACACCCTTGCCACCCACTGCGTGGATGCCTTCCTCCTCAATGAAACCTTCCTCCAACCCCACCACTCCATCCAAACTTCGCCCTATCTCCTCCACCATTCCGATAATCCCCTCCCAATTGCGCGTGGCGGAGTTGCCATTGGTCACCACCGCCAGATCCCCGGTTGGCTCCAACCTCTCCTTCCCGACCCCACCGAACACCTGATCCTTAGTCTCTTCTTCCCCGGCCTTACCATTACCTGCGCCACCATCTACGTCCGCCCCAACGCCCCTATTCCCTTCGACTTCCTCTCCCACATTGACCGTACCTTCTCCTCCTACATGATCGCCGCCGACCTCAATATCCATAGTCGTTCCGCTGCCCAGTTATGGCGGTGGCACCAGTTCCTCTCCTCCCTTCAAGGCGACCTCATACCCATCCCCCAGCACACCCGTCCCGAATCCAACTCCACTCCCACTGTTATCCTCTCCTCCCCCAACCTCCTTGGCTGCATAACGGTGGATGTCCTGGAGCCTATTAGTAGCGACCATCTCCCTGTCCTCCTCATCATTTCAGACGGTCGTCGCCACCGCCCCGACCCTCGTAATGACCCTCCCCCTAAGTACGTCCATGACTATTCCCATGCCAACTGGAATGCCTACCGGGATACCCTCTCTACCTGGGTCGATAGCCACCCTTTACCTACACCACCCTGACAATGTCACCTATGCCACCTCCTTTCTCCAGCAGACCTTGTCTGAGGCTGTGGAGGCCCACGTCCCTACTGTCGCCATCCAGCCCCGCCATCCTACCTTACCCCCACAGGCCATCCTCCTCCTCTGTGAATCCCGCCGTCTCTACCGTGCCTTCCTCCGAACGCATGACCCGGACACACTACGACGCCACTGGAAACTCCAGCGACACATTTGTAAATTGCTCGCAGCTAAGAAACGCCGGGACTGGCGACAGACATGCACCCGTTTAAATGCTACCCTACCTATCAACTAGTCCAAGTTCTGGTCAGCCTTCCGTTGCCTTACCGGAACTAGACCCTCCCCCTACTATCCTCTTCTCAATGATGATCACCCCTTCCCTGACACCCTTAGTAAGGCCAATCACTTTGGCTCCTACCTCTCCAATGTATTTTCCATCCCCGATGATCCCCAGGTCAGTTACTCCCTCTTCCCGGATATCCGCGATCGAACTGACACCTCTGTCCCTCCCCTCGCTCCTGGTTTCCAATACTTGGACAACATTGCACACACGGAACTCAATGCCCCTATCACTACACAGGATCTCATTGCTACACTCTACACTAAACGCAACACCGCTCCTGGTCACGATCGTGTCACCTACCGTCACCTTCGTGAAGCTTCTGTCTCTTTCCTCTCCACCCTGGCCAGGCTCTACAATGTAGTCCTGTCCACCAGTTCTACCCCAACCTGTGGAAAACCTCCCGTATCCTCATGTTCCTTAAACCTGGCAAACCGCCATCTGCTGTCTCCTCATACCGTCCCATCAGCCTTACCTCGGTCTTCAGCAAGGTCCTGGAATCTATCCTCACCCGACGCATCCACCAGCATCTCCGCTAGCACCACCTCCTTCCCGTTACGCGGTGTGGCTTTCGGCCGTCTTTCTCTTCCGACGACCTTCTCCTTCACCTCACCCATCTCTTTTCCGACCAGCTTAATTCCCGTCGCTCCGCAATCTTCCTCTCCCTGGACCTCGAATGTGCTTATGACCGTGTATGGCATTCCGGTCTCCTCTTCAAGCTCCAAACCTTCGCCCTTCCCATTATCTACGCCCATCTGATCGGCTCCTTTCTCTCCCACCGTCCTTCCTATGTCACCATCCATAACACAGAGTCCTACACCTTTTTCCCCTCCGCCGGTGTGCCCCAAGGCTCCGTCCTCTCCCCCCTTCTGTACCTTTTGTACACGGCGGACATTCCGCCGCCGTCACCCCCGTCCACCTTCTCCAGTTTGTCGATGACACCACCTTCCTTGCCCTTGCCCCCACCCTACAGCGCTCCCAACACCTTCTCCAATGCCATCTTGACCGGTTCACCGCTTGGTGCAACCAGTGGTTGCTCAAGGTCAATCCCTCCAAAACCCAGGCGATCATTGTAGGCAAAACCACCCCTTCCTTCCGCCTCCTTGATTTCTCTATCACCATCTATGGCCGTCCTATCACCCTCACTCCCACCCTTAAGTGCCTTGGCGTCACCCTCGACCATCGCCTCTCCTGGACTCCCCACCTCCGGACAATCCAAGCCAAGGCACGCTCCCGACTCAGTCTCCTCAAGCTCCTCTCCAGCCGTACGTGGGGTCTGGACCCCTCTGCCATCCTCCACACCTATAAATCCCTCATCTGCCCTATCCTTTGTTACGCCCATCCGGCTTGGATCTCCGCCCCCCCTACCTTTTATAAATCCCTCCAAATCCTTGAACGCCATGCTCTCCGCCTCGCCTATCGCATCCATCTCCCCTCCCCCACGCGGATCCTGTACGATCTCATCCCCTTCCCCCACCTCCTCTTTTCCTTGAAAGGATACAAATCCTGTGCACCTCCCGTAAACTCGATCCTCCTCACCCCCCTAGTCTCCCCGATCCTTTCCCACCCCCGCCCACTGCCGCGCCTGTATTCCCACGTCCCACCCGGTCTCCATCTCTCCACCCTCCTTACCCTCTCCCAAGGTGGCTTCCGTCAGCTCCCCCTCCCTGATGATGTCCGCCTCCCCTCCATCTACCCCTCCTATCAACTTTGAACCTGCCCCACTCTCCACTTCCGGTGTCCTTTCCTTTAGGCACCCTCCCTCCCTTCTCTTCCCTTCCCTTCTCTTTCCTTTTCCCCCATCCCCTCCCTCCACCCCTCTTCCCCTGGGCTTCCCCTCCCCATTCCTCCCTCCCCCTATCTCCTCAGCCCGTGGCATCTCTGCTCTCCCCTCTCGCTCTCCCACTCCCCTTCCTCCTCCTCCTCCTCTCTTGGCAGGTCCCCGGACTCGCACACGCATAGTGAACATTCGCGTGCCGGAGATCATCGCCATCAGTGTCTCGTGTGTGTGCCTTCGTTTTGTGTTTAGCGTTCTTTCGCAGTTATACCTCCACTGTTCACATGTGCCGTCGCAGTCCTCCGTGTTATGTGCGCCGTGTCAACAAGTGTTAGTGCTTTTATCGTCCAGCGTGATCGGCTTCATGTTTATTGTTTTTCTGTCTCTACCTTTTTTGCCCGCCATTTTCCTTGTATTGTCTGTGTCACCTATATGTCATATGGTTGTACCACTTAAGGCTGAAGAGCGGCGTAATATGCTGCTGACAGCCCTCCTGTATGAGGTGCTTAAAATGACAATAAAGAAGAAAAAAAAAAGAAGCGCATCGAGCCTATTCTTCGCACATATCCGCATCCTTTACACCTCCCGCCGTCTTGAACCCCCTCACACCCTGGTTGCTCCTCTCCGCTCCCATCCTCGCCCCATGCCACGTCTTCCCTGTTGTGTCCCCCCTACCCTCCATCTCTACCATCTCTACACCCTTCATCTCCTTTCCCAAGGTGGCTTCCATCAACTCCCCCTCCTGGATGATGCCCTCTCTCCCTCCATTTATACCTCCTATCAACTCTGATCCTCACTGTCCTTTTCCCGGGTTCCCTCTCCCCCCGTTCCATCCTCTTTATTCCCGACCTCCCCTCTCTTTGCCCCCTTCTCTCCCCCGAGTCCTTTTGCATTTCCCTCCTCTGCCTCCTCTCATTTCCTCTCGCTTCTGCCCTTCTCCCTTTTTATTAGTCCTCTCCCTCTATGATTTCCCCCCCCCTTTTTCGTTTTTTTTCCTCCTTGTTCTTCCCCCTCCTCCAGGTCCTCCCCCCCCCCCCATTTGCCTTTGGCTCGGTAGTGTCATCATTGTGCCGCCACTTTCGTGCAGTGTTCTACAGTGAGTGTTTTACAGTGAGTGTTCCATGTTGTGTTTTTTGGGAAGTGTTGCGAACGGCCATCATACTGTCGCTGGGTGTGCCTTTTATCTCTTGCGAACAGAAACCTGACTGTCGCCGTGTTTTTTAATTGTGTGTGTACTATGTGCCTTGTCTGATTCCTGTGTCTTGTGTTAACGTTGCCAACCCCTTTTGCTGCCTGTTTTAACTTTCCGCATTTTACCTTAATTTGTCAATTGACGTCCCCGTTTTATCGCCTGTTTTTCTTGTTTCTTTTCTTCTTCCATTTTTTTAAAATAAAAGTTTGTAGGCTGTACAGCAGCGTACTAAGTTGCTGCCAGCCCGCCCCCTTTGGGGGGAATTGAAAATCAATAAAGGAAAAAAGAAAAAAGAAAAAAGCTCATCCAGTCAGTCCAATATCGCTAACGTCGGTTTGCACCATGCTTGCGCTAGACTGCTTTCTTCCTGGTTCGTGTACGAGTTTGTTTCCTTGTGACTCTGTTGTTCAGTCTTGTCGTATTGGTTCTGTCCTATGTTGGTCGTGTCCGTCCTCTTCCGTTGTGTTGCTGTCTGCGGGCCTCTCCACTGGTCCCGCCGCGCCTTCTGTCGGTGCTACCCCGTGACCGTCCTGATTGCAGTTACAACACCTTTTTATATAAAAACTTTCTCAATGATAAACTTTAAGTGTGGCATTTCTTTAAAAAAATTTCAAAATAATTTCAAATAGCTTGACAGTTTTTATTATGAAAAGGAGATTACCAGGTATGACATTAACAACTTCCCAATAATGAGATTTTAGCTTGCGATATATATATATATATATATATATATATATATATATATATATACCTCGATTGGAAGAGTTAGGGTCGGTGTCGCGTGTCTCTGTGGTTCAGAATCTGTGCAGACACCGCCCTTGCTACATCTTCTGGTTTTGAGTAACTCGGGGAGGTGGTGGCTTGTAATGCAAGTTTTGGGACTGATCTGCTGTGGCCCTGTAGACCACCAATAACTATTCCGCCTATTGTGATTTGCGCCCCTTTACACTTGTCACTCCCTCACCTAGCTGAGGATTTTTTTTTTCTTTTTGGGGAACTGCCTTTAATGTGAAGGTTTCGGTGTTGGCTTATTCACATTTATCTTGTAACAAATATAAGTTACGTAACTGGCGAGAGACAATTATCTTTGCTTACTACAAGCTGGCTACTTAAAGTTTTTTTTTTTTTTTTTTTTTTTTTGGAATTGTTCCCTTATTGATATAACAAGTTTAGAATCTTCTTATTGATAACGTAAAACCTTGCAATATCCTTTACATAGAGCTATTTATAAAAGAGTTTTTAACTGATGTCTTATATATATATATATATAGAGAGAGAGAGAGAGGAGGAGGAGGAAGGGGAGTGGGAGAGCGAGAGGGGAGAGCAGAGATGCCACAGGCAGGGGAGATAGGGGGAGGGAGGAAGGGGGAGGGGAACCCCGGGGGAAGAGGGGTGGAGGGAGGGGATGGGGGAAAAGGAAAGAGAAGGGAAGGGAAGAGGGAGGGTGCCTAAAGGAAAGGACACTGGAAGTGGAGAGTGGGGCAGGGTCAAAGTTGATAGGAGGGGTAGATGGGGGGGTGGAGGACACGATAAATAAGTCCAATCTAAAAGCCGTAAATTCAACGAAATACCTAGGTATTACAATTACGAACAATTTAAATTGGAAGGAATACACAGAAAATGTTGTGCGGAAGGCTAACCGAAGACTGCGTTTTAATGGCAGGTCACTTAGAAAATATAACAGACCTACCAAGGAGACTGCCTACACTACGCTTGTCCGTCCACTTTTAGAATACTGCTGCGCGGTGTGGGATCCTTACCGGGTATGAATGACAGAGTACATCGAAAAAGTTCAAACAAAGGCAGCACGGTTTGTATTATCGCGAAATATGGGAGAGAGTGTCACAGAAATGATACATCATTTGGGGTGGACATCATTAAAAGAAAGGCGTTTTCCGTTTCGACGGAATCTTCTCACGAAATTCCAATCACCAACTTTCTCCTCCGAATGCGAAAATATTTTGTTGACATAGACTTACATAGGGAGAAACGATCACCAAGATAAAATAAGGGAAATCAGAGCTCGTACTGAAAGATATAGGTGTTCATTCTTCCCGCGCGCTATACGAGATTGGAATAATAGAGAATTGTGAAGGTGGTTCGATGAACCCTCTGCCAGGCACTTAAATGTGATTTGCAGAGTATCCATGTAGATGTAGATGAGGGGAACAACTAGGATACTACAGAGGGTGTCGCTCCTCAGAGTCATCAGGCGAATTCTGTCTGGTCTTTCGGCATATATTTACAATTCCATTTTTGCAACTTGTAATTGGAATCAGCGTAAACAAGTGTTTGTCATCACGTCTTTCATGCGCTACCCATTATTGACTACAAGCGTCGGTTTCTTTCGTTATACAGTATTGTTGTTAAAGCGTGACATTACAAGTGGATTCAATAAAGCGTACCCGAATTAGTCTAGTGTGATATTCGTTTTATCGATATGCATTACGTGGAACAGTGAAACACCGTGGATAACCGGTACTCCGGCAGCAGCTAGCACTCAGCAGTGCCTCATACTGACCGCTGCCGCCATGCAGCTCCCCTGCTCAGTCACCCGTCATCCACACTACTTCACTGTTCCGCGTGGTACACTGAGGTGACAAAAGTCAAGGGGTACCTTACCTGCTAATACCGTGTCAGGCACATTTTGCCTTCTGCAGCGCAGCAGTTCGTCGTGGCATAGACTCAACAAGTAGTTGGAAGTTCCCTGCAGAAATATTCATCCATGCTGCCTCTACAGCCGTCCGTAAGTGCGCAAGTGTTGCCGGTGCGGGATTTTGAACACGACCTGATCTGTCCATTATGTCCCATAATTGGTCGAGGAAATTCATGTTGGTCGATTTGGGTGGCCAAATCATTCCTCGAATTAGCGAACAATCTTGGTCCGGTGATATGGCGCATTGTCATCCATTGAAACTCCAACTATGTTTGGAAACATGAAACCCATGAATGGTTGCGAGTGGTCTCCAAGTAGTCGAACATAACCATTTCCAATCAATGATTCGTTCAGCTGAACCAGAGGGGTCCATTCCATTCCACATGAACGCAGCCGACACCTTTCCGAACCACCACAAGCTAGCATAGTGCCTCGGCGACAACTTGGGTCCATGGCTGCGCCACAATCGGACCCTCCCATCAGCTCTTACCAACCGAAATCGGAACACGTCCCACCTAGCCAAGGTTTACCTGTTATCTAGGGTCTAACCGACATGGGCACCAGCCCACGAGAGGTACTAAAAGCGATGTCGTGCTGTTAGGAAAGGCACGCGCGTCGAACGTCTGCTGCCATAGCCCATTAACGCCAAATTTCGCCCCACTTGCCTAAGGGGTACGTTCACCGTACGTCCGACATGGATCCCTGCGCTTATTTCCCCCAATGTTGTTGTCTGTTAGAACTGACAACTATACGCAAACGCCATTGTTGTCTGTCGTTACGTGAGGGCCGTCGGTTGCCGCGTTGTCCGTCGTGAGATGGAATGCCTGAAGTTTAGTATTCTCCGCACACTCTTGGCGTTGAGGATCTCCGAATACTGAATTCTCTAACGATTTCCGCTGTAGACTGTCCCATACTTCCAGAAAAGCTAATATTCCATACTCAAATTCTGGTAATTCCCATCGTGGGGCAATAATCACAAAGGAATCCTTTCCACATGGGTCATCCGAGTACAGGTGAGAACTCCGCGAATGCACTGCGCTTTTATGCCTCATGCACGCCAGACTACCACCATCTGTATATGTGCATATCGCTGTCATCTCAGTGAAGATATCGCTAAAACGAATATCGTACTAGGCTAATTTGGGACCGCTCTATCGCAATGGGAGGTATCATTATGCTTTAAAAATTATTTTTTATCGCGAAACAAATCGACGCTTTTAGTTGCTGGTGGGCGTCCCACGAAGGACGTCACGACCGATAATTGTTTGTGCTCACCCCAGCTGAAAATTACAGAAATGGACTTGCAAATGTCAGCCGAAACACCAGAGAAAATGCACCTGACGACTCTTAGGAGCGACATCCGGTGTAAGTAAGACATTGTGCTTCAATTATGAAGAACACACAGGTTAGATACTTCGGTTCAGGTGTTGTGACGAGTGGCAATTTTAAATTTGGTACCATCGATACAATCAGCTACACTCGTCCATTTTCGTTATAGTGGTACATTGTCTACGGTCTCTTTTTTCCCCATTCAGAATATTCACAGAATTGTTGACTTGCAAGATATAACTTAAAGAGGGCATACCAGGTGTCTTCATATTGGCCTATAGGGCGTACCAGGTGTCTTCATATTGGCCAATGTCCGTGTAAGAAGACGTCATTTGTAACAGCAACGACAGCAAGTGCAAAATTAGTTCCTTTTACTCGTATTAGATCAGGGGTGCGAGCGGCAGCTGGGCTGTTACGATCAAGGATTCTGTGGGTCCTACCCTATCAGCTCTCGAGATTCTTGAGGGATAGGGTGTTTTAATTAAGTTATAGTGACTCTAATCGTACGTCACCAGACAACTCACCCTCTGTGAGTCCCAGCTGTTGATGCAGAGAAATGAAAAGTCATGCAACTGACGAAACGTAAAGGTTTGGTATCCTGTGACTATAGAATTTGTGAGTCTTGACGAGTCACACATGAAACACTAATATTTTGAAGGAACAATTTGTTGTGTGATTCATTCAAATACGCTTAAATTCAAGCTAATAAAGCGGCAAGCTACGAGTCACTTGCAGGGTTCTGGGAATCTGTATGGGATGGCCGAGCTATGTAAGTCAGCCCCAGAATAGGTGGAGGATTTAGGGCTAATCACAATGCATTTTTAACACACAAATGACGTATTCAGTGATGCGTATGTGTCCTACGAAGAGCAGCGTCAACCCTGGCGGTACAACCCGTGCGCCACCCCTTATCTGACCTGACCTTGGGTGCAAGACCTGGATGGTATTGCGATATGGCGGTTTTACTCTGATTGTGGGCCTTTACGTAATGGAAGAAAGATAAAAGAAAATATTTAATTGTGTTAAATTTGAGTACAAAAGCCAGCCTGAGTGGCCGTGCGGTTCTAGGCGCTACAGTCTGGAGCCGAGCGACCGCTACGGTCGCAGGTTCGAATCCTGCCTCGGGCATGGATGTGCGTGATGTCCTTAGGTTAGTTAGGTTTAATTAGTTCTAAGTTCTAGGCGACTGATGACCTCAGAACTTAAGTCGCATAGTGCTCAGAACCATGTGAGTACAAAAATTTAAAGTGGCCTCTAAAGGGCAGCAGTAACAACATCATTTGGATTAACTGGCCTTTCGACGACAAGTGGCTGGGGCTTCGTAGTTCAACAGAGGTGTTGCCCTGGACACAATGCCTACAAATGGTTCAAATGGGTCTGAGCACTATAGGAATTAACTTCTGAGGTCACCAGTCCCCTAGAACCTAGAACTACTTAAACCTAACTAACCTAAGGACATCACACACTTCCATGCCCCAGACAGGATTCGAATCTGCGATCGTAACGGTCGCGCGGCTCCGGACTGAATGGCCTAGAACCGCTCGTTCACAACGGCTGGCAGAATGCCTTGCAGACTGGTACCAAAGTATAAGGAAACAGTACGTTATCATCGCCCAGGTAGTCCTATATAACATTATGGTCTGCAACTTACACCAAATCCACCTTTCGAGCTTATAGCTTTCCCCTTTATTTAGAGAAGTTGCAAGTTCACAGTTATTAGTATAATTTCTACTGTTTTTGAAGCATTGACAAGCTAAGAGTAGCAGTGGCAAACTCTTACTGAAATAAAACACTGACGTTTCTTGGTATGGTGGTGAAAAAATAACATGAACTAAATTAATTCTCCATAAGCTGATGCATCAGCCCACCTTACTAGCTACGTATACACCAGTTTCAATACGAATTACTCCAAAGTAAACTACGAAAATAACTTGGGACTAGAGTTACCTAAGAACAAGTGAAGCACAGAAATAATGATCACTTTCATGTGTGTGAGTTAAATGAGTTGTGTCAACAACCACACACCAGACATGGCAACGTATCAATGGGCCGCCGATGAACCATCTACACCTGGAGCCACCACCTACAGCCAGGTCTTAAAATACTGGTGGCACACCATGATGCAATACCGCAGCATGTCGTAGCATGTGTCTCGGTTTCCACACGCCGTGGCACAATGCTGTAGTTCCATACTCAGCTGTGTGACATGAGGTGTGCTCCTGCCACAACATCGCTGGCCATAGCGAATATGCAGGATGATTCTGCTCCCCTACCAATGATTTTTTACACGACCCGAGGACCTTCAAATACCACACACATGATTTTCATATACTCCCTCTCGCTAAGTGCAAGCTATTACTTCAACAGAAAAAATTAGCAGGACCTCCAGAATGAAATTATTACTCTGCAGCGGAGTGTGCGCTGATATAAAACTTCCTGGTAGATTAAAACTGAGTGCTCAACCGAGACACGAATTCAGGACCTTTGCCTATCGCGGGCAATTGCTCCACCATCTAAGCTACCCCATTAAAGCTGTTAGGAGAGGACTTGAGTCGTGCTTGTGTAACTCAGATGGTAGAGCAATTGCCCGCGATAGGCAAAGGTCCGAGTCTCGGTCTGGCACACAGTTTTAATCTGCCAGGAAGTTTGATATCAGCGAAACCTTTTTGTACGAAATTTAATGTAGTTGGGGGGGGGGGGGGGGTTGCATAGTTTTCGTTGAGTAATACAAAAACTGTGGCATCCAGCGAAAACATATATCAGTACAGAATTGAAATACATTAAATTTCCTAAAAAAAGCTACCATTTTTTTCTATGAGTCTGTGTTTAGTGAGTGAGAGAATATGAAAACCTTGCATGTGATTTTTGTAGGTTTTGCAGGTAGCATATAACCCAAGGCAGGGGCAGCTGAATACTCCTGTGTACACACACCACCCAACTATCAGTAGCACTTGAAGATGAGCTACAGGCCTTCTGACTACAGCACATACTGTGACTACCTCCTCCCCAGGCCATGCCGATTCGTCTTCGCCTAACGTCGGAGTGACTGACCTGCTTTTCATGATTTTGCCACATTAGCTCGATTACTGATGGGAACTGTAACATCCCATCTGTTCAGGCCGGTTTTTGGGCCATCTAGGATTAGGACTGAATTCCCTTGCTTGGCTGGGTGTGAGACAGTGGGTCAAGGCTGCCACACAGTCACTCCAGGCCAATTCAGTTACCGAGGCAGTCAGTGTGTGCCCACTTGCGGGTAATCCCACAGTAAGGACACTTGGACGGCAGTTGCACAAACGGCTTGAGTGCAGAAGATGTACCAGTAATGGTGGAGTTTAAGGAAGTCCAAAATATGGGTACATATCTATAAAATACTTGTAATTTCAATAATAAGTCACAGTTCTATAGCAGAGCAAATCTTAATGTATCTACGGTCTCACAAAAATGAGGTATATCCAATGAAACAATTATATTTTCAATATCTATATAGACTACAAAAGTTATTAATTTATAATGGCTAATTCTTTTCAGAGTGAACCTTCAAATTAATAACATCTAAACATTTCATTCTATTTCAACAAACAATGTCTCAGGTGACAGCATTGCATTGTAGCTATCATCCGTGAAACGCACATATCTGTATGTATTCTGTTTACTGACTTATGACGTTTTTAGAGCTTTTCATTTTTTTTTGTCAGGACATCATATTCTCCACAGTAAGACAACAAAAAAATGCAATATCGTATCTTGCTCTACTTGTGTAGTTATAAAATGAATATTTCATTATCATTTGCCAGTACCTTTATTTAAAGTGGTTGATTATGGCCAACACTGAAAGCCACTGTATTTTAAAAGTGGTCAGTAGCACGTACAAGCTGATGCCACCAATAAATTGAGTGTCGAGAGACATTTCTATGAAGCAGGCCAAAATTACTCCTTAATAAACATATAATAACAATTTGTCATCATTTGACATAAATTTACATGTGCCAGAATTCAGTCTTATGTATCTGTGATGAAACTATTATTTATACTTATTATTCATGGTCTTAGTAGGACTGAATATTAATAACATCCCACGTTTTAAACATTGTAATAATACGCGTGTTTAACACAGAAGGTGGTCAAGTTAAGGCAACGCTTTCGAGCCTAAGAGTACCGTATAGTTTGATGGAGATGTCCTCAGCCAATAAGAATCAGGTAGAGTCAGAACGCTACTGGAACGCAGAGCTGACAAGGCTGCTGGACTGAGGTCATGCAGTCCCGAGAGATGGACGAAGGCAGAAATGTCTGGGGTAACTTGTGATAGTCAGTCACGAAGGCGACAGAATTTTATTTTGGCCGCTCGAGTATCTTCATTTTCGAGCGGACTTTAATTTTCCTGAGTTCTACATGTGTTCCAGTTCAAAAGTTACTTTTTTCCCTTGATTTACGGAATTAAGAGTGCACAGTGTGCGAGTCCCTGCTCTTCATCTGGCATATGCAGGTATGCGCTTCACCATACTGAACTCTAAAGCATTTTGAGCTGGCAAATGTTTCGTGTTTTGTTATCACGGAATACGACTTAACTTTCGATCGTCGTTGATGACGAGTTGGCGTTTTGGGATTCTGTTATCAGCCTTGTAGCGCACTTAATGCTATTTTATTCCTTCTGAATAAAGTCTTTTTCTGTCCATAGTATAACTATTAATCATAGGAACACATTTCCCTATATTTTCGATAATTTGGTTGATTAAGCCAAAAATTAATCAACATAATCCCTTGGTGTCATCTAAATCCACTTCAGACATTAGAATTAAAACCTATTTTGCAACTATTTATGTAACTTCACTATTTATGTGTCCCCTAGAACTCAGAACGACTTAAACCTAACTAACCTAAGCACATCACACACATCCTTGCCCGAGACAGGATTCGAACCTGCGACCGTAGCGGTCGCGTGGTTCCAGATTGAAGCACCTAGAACCGCTAGGCCACACCGGCCGGCTTCAGTTAACACGTATTGGATGTTTACATTTTAGTGTTAGCGTTCAGCAGCCACGTAGTCATTACGTCATAGTTTCCTTGTAGTTTTTGTTTAAGATTATTGTTAAGAAATCTCACCCCTTTTAGTTTTCACTCGTTAAGCGTCTTCTGCTACCTGAAAGCTATTCGTCGCGCACTTTTACTTGGCCCCTCTGTCATCGGTAGAATATTTAAGAAAGTTGTCAACTTAAGCTAAGTACCAGTACTGTGTGCTGTAAGACTAAGTAGTCATTGTGAGTATAGTGCTGATCTGATTGCGTCGTTGTGTGAAATGATTGTTAATAATGTTTGCAACAATGAGCGAAGAAACAGTACCTCGCCGTCCTAGAGACTCGCTATCAACTTTCCATCAGATGTTTGTTTACAGGCTTTGTACGCTACAAGCTGGCTGCTCTGGCAAAAGAAGGCTGGGCTTGTATCAGCAACCAATGTGCTACGAGCCGATCACAAGTTTCCTCCCCCAGCATCCTCCTTTACGGGGCCTCCAAGTAAAAGTGTGCGATCAGTACGTACATTGCACACATATCTGTTGTTTGCATTCGATTAATATACGTGTGCCTGACATCTACAAATTAGTTGTGCATCGAATTGAATTTTGTTATTACACCTTCCTTTATTACAATTAAAATGTGTGTTAACCCTTTTTAAATTACAGTAAAAGAAGCGTCATGTCTGCAGATGTAGATGTTAATTAGTGTGGGATCCACTTATCAAGAGTACGTGTTGGTGTTTCGTTGCGGTGATTGTAGTGGGGAAGGCAGACGAGTGTCGTAGGGGACTCTCCCTTGAAGTTGTACGTCATATGGTAGAGACAAGAGAATCGTGGAAGACGGATGAAATATTTATGCCCTTCAAGCAGATTTAGACTTGGCATATTTTGATCTAGATACGTCGGTGGGGGGAAAAGGACAGAACCTCAGCACGTTTGAAATTACGGTTAGCAATGAGATCAACTTGTTACCTGAAATAGGAGAACAACCTCAACCGTATTTTGAGCAAAGTAGGGGGCAGCAGACTCGCAGGAACGACTTTAATGCTATGTTATTAGAAAAGTCAAATCGAAAGAAACATGTCATGCTGTTAGGAAGCAGTCACGGGACATGTGAACATTAAATGCTGTAAGAAAAGGTAGGTGTAGAATACCAGGTCACTGGCATTCTGAAATCTAGTGCCAGGCTTTGCCAGGTGCCAAACAACATGGGGCCTTATGCGGGGATTTTGGTGAAGAGGATCAGGTACTTATAGTAGAAGCAACAGGAAACAGCCTGGATCAACTTAGAGCGTAGCATTGAAAGTGATCTGGAGGATATAGGGGCATAAACATGCACTCAGTGCCACGACCAGCCCTGAGTTAAGACAGCAGTTAGTTTTGTTAACAAAGATTTTAGATGTGAAAAACTCTGAAGTGACAGATGGTCTGTGTCTCTCTGAAAACCATATAAGCATAGGGACATACAAGATAAATGTAAGGGATTATAAAACTAGTACAATTTTTCTGCAGAGTGAACATGAAGAAAAGGATTAGCAACATACTGAAAATTTGACACACAGTCAAAAATATTGATAAGAGAAGTTTACGTGTTGATTGAAAATATGTTTCGCCTATTTAAGAGAAATCTAATGCGTTATTGAGCTACTTATCAGACAAAAGAAAAAAGTTATTGTTTTGTGGAGTTTACACTGTAGATTCGTTAAAAGATACGAACAACATTATTGAACTGGAATCAGTAATTGCCTATTTTAACGTAGTTTTAGTGGTTAATTTTCCAATTCATGGACTGCAAAATAGTAACTTCCTAATTTTTAGCACTGTTAGTGACAGTGCCCAGTTTGAAGCAACCGAAATGTACCCAGGTGCTAATTGACAATCTGATGATGCACAGTTAATGGAAATAAAGATTACACCTTAACACCTGACACACGTTGATACAAAATAGTGAGCCTTATTAATCACAACAAAAAACAGTGTCTCGAGAATAATATGAAAGAAGTGGTATCGGTGGAGGTCTGTAAAGAGAAAAACATACTAATACAAATTCTATAGAAAATTTTGTCTACCGTATGTTTGAACGCTGTGTTCGTAAGAGATATCCAGCAAATCCACAAAAAAAAAAAAAAAGGTAAGCATGGATAACTTGGGAAATGAAAATCTCATGTAAGAGGAAGAGGGTAATTCATGCATCACTTGCATACTACAAAAAATACTGTCATATATTAAGGAAAGTCTTCTCCTGACGTAAATTAATAATGTAGGTACGAAGATTAAATCTCTTTGCGATATTGTCAAATCGGAGACAGGACAGCTACCAATGAACAAAATACAATATCAATTAAACGACATGACAACGTTATGACCGACACTTCACAAGTTTTGAGTACTTTTAAATCTTATTTTCTAAATGTATCAGCAAAAGTATGATTAACTGACTCATCTGAAGTTGCAAGAAAGTATATTAAAAATATAACGCCACAAATCTCTTAGGAACTAGAAGAAGCACAACATACCTCACTGAAATTAAAAGAATTATAACCATTCTGAAAAAACGAAGGCTCATAGGATTTTGAAACAATATTATGAAAAGCATTTCTGTCTTAATACGCAATGTTCTTAGTAATATGTGTAATGCATGACTGGCACATTGAATTTTTCCAGATATGTGGAGACATGCAATTGTTAAACCTCTTCATAAGAAAGCTGACAAGATAAAACTCAAATAACGATCTTTCATTTTCTCACTGAACCCTTTCACCACAATACACGAAAAAGAAATGTACTCAAGAACAGTCCCATGTGTTAGTAGGAACATCTTTACTTATATCACCGTTTGGATTCTAGAAGGGCTACTCTGCTAGAATGCTACTTACAAATTCACCCACCACATACTAAAGGTCAGTTGGTATTTTTTGTGATCTTCCAAAACGTTACATTGAGAAAATTATGTTGCTGTTGTGGTCTACAGTCTAAAGACTGGTTTGATACAGCTCTCCACGCTACTCTGTCCTGTGCTAGCTTTCTCATTCCGAATAATTACTGCCAACAACATCCATTCGAACAGAGTTACTGTATTCACCTCTTGGTCTCACTCTGTAATTTTTACCCCCAATACTTACCTCCAGTACTAAATCGACGATTCCTTGAGGTAGCAGAAAGTGTCCTGTCTACTGATCCCTTCTATTAGTCAAATTATGCTACAAATTTCCTTTTTCCACAATTCTATTCAGTACCTTCTCATTAGTTACGCGATTTACGAGCATACATCTAACAGTCAGCCTTCTCTTGCATTACAATTCAGTTGACTCTTTTCTTCTCTGTACTGTTTATCGCCCACATTTCACCTCCATACAAGACTACATGCCGGACAAATACCTGCAGAAAAGACCTCATAAAGCTTAAATTTATATTGCCATGTTAAAAAATTTCTCCTCCTCAGAGGCACTATTCTTGCCGCTGCCAGGGTAAATTTTACACTCACATTACTTCATCCATCATCATTTACTTTACTGCCCAAACAGCGAACTTCATCTACTATTTTTAGTTTTTCCTTTCCTAACTTAATTCTCTCACCAACGTCTCATCTCATTCAACTACATTTCATTACCATTGTTTTTCTTTTGTTGGAGATCATCTTACATCATTCTTTTATCACACAGTCCATTCCATTAAACTGCTCTTCCAAGTCCTTTGCCATCTCCGACCGAATTTTTAATTCTTATCTCTGAATTTTAGTTCCCTTCCAAAATTTCTTCTTGGTATCCTTCGCAGATATTCAACGTGCAGACTGAATAAACACCGGGGACTGTCACCTGTCTCCCTCCCTTCTTAACCACGCTTTCGCTTTGATGCCCTTCGATTATTTCAACTTTCGTCTGAATACTGTACAAGTTGTATATAGCCTTTCACTCTCTTTATGCTACCACCACTAGCTTCAGAATTTCGATGAGTGTGTTTGAGTCAATTTTATCAAATTCTTCCTGTCAGTCTACAAATGTTGTGGACGTATGTTTACCTTTTATTAATCTGTATAAGACCACTGGAGGCTCTATGTTGCCTCATGTGCTCCTATATTTCTTCAGAACCCGAACGGAGCTTTCCTGAGGTCAACTTCTACCAGTTTTTCTGTTCTTATGCATATAGTTCGTGTTATTATTTTGCAACCGTTAAGTGATAATTTAGTAGTATGCACACCTGCCAGCATCTTTTTTTTTGGACTTCGAATTATTGCATTCATGCTGTAGTCTGAATGTATTTCTCTTGTCTCACAAATATTGCAGACCATGTGGAATAGTTTTGTTATTGCCGACTTTCTCAAGGATACCAGCAGTCCTATGGCAAACACTGTTTATTCCAGGGGCCTTCTTTTAGTGCTCTGTCATATTCTTTTCCCAGTATCACACCCTCCGTCTTATTTTCAAATACTTCCTCCTCTCTTCCTGTAATGTTGCCTTCAACTTCATTTTTCTTGTAAAGGCCCTCTATACGCTCCTTCCACGTTACTCTACGTTGCGTAGTACTGGAATTCCATCTGAGCTCTTGATATTCATGTAACTGATTTTCTTTCTTCCAACGCCCATGTCATTTTCCTATTGGGGGATAACTACGTTTACCCTAGTTACACTTCCTTGTATACGCTTAGCGATTTGCACTTTGTTTCAATTTGAATTTTGGATCTTTTTTTTGCCGGCTTTATTTGCCAAAATTTTTATTTTTTCTTCTTTCCTCAATTAAGTCCAGTATTCCCTGTGATATTCAAGGATGTCTTTTACGTCTTGTCTCTTTACCTATTTGGTACACTCCTGCCTTCATTATTTCTTTTCTGAATGCTACCTAATCGTCTCCTCTCCTTTTGCAGTCGATCATTGCCTAACGCTGCCATTGAAACTTTCAACAAATTCTGAATCTTTCAACTTATCCATGTTCCATCTTCTGCATATCGTATCTCTTAGCAATTTCTTCAGTTTTAATCCACAATTCAGAGCTCATAAAGTATGGCCAGAGTCCAGATCTGTCACTGGAAAAGTCTTTAGAGTTTGAATCAGATTCAGAAATCTCTGTCTTACCATTATGCATTCAGCCAGAAACCTTAATGTGTCTCCAGGTGTCTTGCACGTTTACAAGGTTCTCTCCTGATTCTCAGACCAAGTGTTAGGGGTGATTAATCTATGCTGTCAGCAACATTATGCCAGGCAGATTCCTATTTCACTCCTTACCCCTAGTCCCTATTCACCTACCATTATTATTTCTCTTCATTTTCCTGCTCTCGAATTCCAGTCGACAATCACTATTCAATTTTCGTTTCGCTTATGTACCTGAATAAATTCTAATGATCCCTCCTTTGTGAGGGACCGGAATCATGTATAATTTTTTGAAAGAATTAGGCTGTTAGTCATTAATTACTTTTACACAATCATGATTTCAGCCTTTTAACCATTCTCAAGTGCATGTTGAACTGAAAATTAATAAAACATACATTCTATACAGGGCATGGTACAGGAACAAGAAGTTATCACGTAAAAATAGGGCTGACTGTCTGTAAGACGTCATTGTTGAGAAAACATAATTCTGCGTATTACAATATACACTCCTGGAAATTGAAATAAGAACACCGTGAATTCATTGTCCCAGGAAGGGGAAACTTTATTGACACATTCCTGGGGTCAGATACATCACATGATCACACTGACAGAACCACAGGCACATAGACACAGGCAACAGAGCATGCACAATGTCGGCACTAGTACAGTGTATATCCACCTTTCGCAGCAATGCAGGCTGCTATTCTCCCATGGAGACGATCGTAGAGATGCTGGATGTAGTCCTGTGGAACGGCTTGCCATGCCATTTCCACCTGGCGCCTCAGTTGGACCAGCGTTCGTGCTAGACGTGCAGACCGCGTGAGACGACGCTTCATCCAGTCCCAAACATGCTCAATTGGGGACAGATCCGGAGATCTTGCTGGCCAGGGTAGTTGACTTACACCTTCTAGAGCACGTTGGGTGGCACGGGATACATGCGGACGTGCAATGTCCTGTTGGAACAGCAAGTTCCCTTGCCGGTCTAGGAATGGTAGAACGATGGGTTCGATGACGGTTTGGATGTACCGTGCACTATTCAGTGTCCCCTCGACGATCACCAGTGGTGTACGGCCAGTGTAGGAGATCGCTCCCCACACCATGATGCCGGGTGTTGGCCCTGTGTGCCTCGGTCGTATGCAGTCCTGATCGTGGCGCTCACCTGCACGGTGCCAAACACGCATACGACCATCATTGGCACCAAGGCAGAAGCGACTCTCATCGCTGAAGACGACACGTCTCCATTCGTCCCTCCATTCACGCCTGTCGCGACACCACTGGATGCGGGCTGCACGATGTTGGGGCGTGAGCGGAAGACGGCCTAACGGTGTGCGGGACCGTAGCCCAGCTTCTTGGAGACGGTTGCGAATGGTCCTCGCCGATACCCCAGGAGCAACAGTGTCCCTAATTTGCTGGGAAGTGGCGGTGCGGTCCCCTACGGCACTGCGTAGGATCCTACGGTCTTGGCGTGCATCCGTGCGTCGCTGCGGTCCGGTCCCAGGTCGACGGGCACGTGCACCTTCCGCCGACCACTGGCGACAACATCGATGTACTGTGGAGACCTCACGCCCCACGTGTTGAGCAATTCGGCGGTACGTCCACCCGGCCTCCCGCATGCCGACTATACGCCCTCGCTCAAAGTCCGTCAACTGCACATACGGTTCACGTCCACGCTGTCGCGGCATGCTACCAGTGTTAAAGACTGCGATGGAGCTCCGTATGCCACGGCAAACTGGCTGACACTGACGGCGGCGGTGCACAAATGCTGCGCAGTTAGCGCCATTCGACGACCAACACCGCGCTTCCTGGTGTGTCCGCTGTGCCGTGCGTGTGATCATTGCTTGTACAGCCCTCTCGCAGTGTCCGGAGCAAGTATGGTGGGTCTGACACACCGGTGTCAAAGTGTTCTTTTTTCCATTTCCAGGAGTGTATGTGTACATATCGAAGCTACGTAACATGGCTCTCATTGCGCACAGAGAAAAACAATTAACACATAGTATGGCGTATTTAACAGCCAATATAATCCTGAGACCTGCATTAGTCGCTTCTGTTCCCCAACTGACGTTAACATCTCTCAAAATAGTGTCAGACACTGTATCAAAGCTACATCACTGCGGGAGCAACATGATCTTTGCATTATTAGAGGTATTACCAGGAAAGGGAAGGTACAGGATGTGGCAAATAAAAGTGACCCGGAGAACAGAGCACCAGGGTACAACGAACACAGAAGCAGAAGGGAAATAGAGTACAATCCTGACTATAGCTAATGTTGAAAGTGAACACCATAACACCATTCATCTCCTGGCACTTTTGGGCCCTGGTCAGTAAGTTGATGAAGGTCGATCGAAGATGGACTGCTAATATTGCAATCTCATCCCAAACGTTCTGCTGGAATTCTTAAAGACTATAAGAGTTGTTGCGATGCACCTTAGACTTGATGCGTACTGACACAAAGAAATCGCACACTGACAGCTCATGCGACCTGGTAGGCCATCTGGGGTCGAGACCAGACTTAATTCTGCCAACAACTCTGTCATCCACGAAGACTGTGTAAATATGCTCCAAGTTTCGTCTGGCTCTATGGGCTTTAGCTCCATCCTGTTGGAAGCAACTGAACGTCTATTTCTCCTCCATTAATGCCGTGACAAATGGTTTCAGAATGTTGGCAATATAACGCGCCGAAGTCAGTGTCTGATAAAAGAAGATAGGACCAATAATGCGGAGTGCAGATACTGCACACCAAACCCCAACCTTCTGATCATGCAATGGTGTTTCGTGGAAGTTGCGTGGGTTCTCCTCTGCCCAGAACCCGTCATTCCGTCAGTTGACATAACCACTCAGTTGAAACAAGGCTTCATCAGACAAGACCAAGCCATTCATTGTTATTTCAGTGAATAGCCACTCACAGGACTAGAGGCGCTGAAGAGCATCTGCTGGTTTTAATCCATGAACAACAGACACTCGATAGGGCATACGCAGGTCCAGGTGCAGTATTCGACCGCATGGTCTTCATGATATGCCGGTCTCTTGCGACAGGCGTTGGGTGGATTTGGTAGGACTCTGGAGCATTTTCTGGTGAAGTGCAGCATGATTCGGAATGCTTTCTCTCTTGTTCAAAACAGATCCCATCTGACAACAATTGTTGCATGGTACTCTTTGCTGGCACTGTGATATCATTAAACTTCCCAGAAAACAACTCACCACGCCGTTCCCACGACTTTCTTGTCACGTAACGTCCCACAACGAACATCCTCTGCTCCATTCTGACTACCTCGTCCCCTTTGCACTACTCCTCTCACACTGACACAGCCTGCACTATTCTGTGAACCGGTGTGGATTACGTGACGGGTTTACGTGTGGTGTGCGCGTCACAAAGTGTGGTTATATGCATACATTCACGTCCAATCGAATCCACTCGTCCGGATCAGTTTCATTTGCCCCACCCTGTGTATATATATTAAGGTAAATGCTTAACATGTACTAGTTATACACGTTCATAGATTCATAACAGCCTATTGTAGAGATACATTGTAATACTCCATTATCAGAGTGTAGATATAACCGTTTTAGATGCAGAAGAAAATTTTGATCTCAAAACGATCGCGTAGCTACAATACTACAAAATCGTAATTCACTAATTCAAAGCGACTTACATGAAAGATGTAACAGCAGTAGAATAGCTAGCACGACCCACGTTAAATGGTGGGCAGCCACAAAACTCAGAAACTGAAAGATCCTGAACCAGAAATGGTAAATGACAGCCGGCCGAAGTGGCCGTGCGGTTAAAGGCGCTGCAGTCTGGAACCGCAAGACCGCTACGGTCGCAGGTTCGAATCCTGCCTCGGGCATGGCTGTTTGTGATGTCCTTAGGTTAGTTAGGTTTAACTAGTTCTAAGTTCTAGGGGACTAATGACCTCAGCAGTCGAGTCCCATAGTGCTCAGAGCCATTTGAACCATTTGGTAAATGACATTCTGTAGATATTCATAAATTGTGACTGTTTTCCGCCATGTATTGAACTCGTAACTCATAACCCCAGGTGGTAGTTGTTGGCAGACTACGAGAACTTTATCTTTCGTTGGGTGTTAGAAAACTAGTTGTGATATTAGTACATTTGCAGCGAGAGCTGCAAAGTGCTGTAGTGAACCGTAAAGACTTTTTAAATTAATTTCTTACGAACGTGCACTGATAAAGAAAAACTAAATAAACGTCACTGGGTAATTTTGATAGCGCTTTTGAATGTGTGCTGAATTAAGTAATAATCTGTAATTTCCACGAGAAGGCGTTAAAGAGCATCCGGACTTTGACCTCCCACGTTTGATGTTCGCACGAGAGTTTGCTTGATTCAGATATGAAATACTCCTAGCTTCACTGTAAGTGTAAAGGAACTTTGCTGACGAAGTGTTCTTATCAAAACTGTTTTAATTTCTCTCTTTTTATCACGAGACCACCATTCTCTAGTGAATTCAGTTTTATTGAATAAAACAAACTTATTCAATTTCAAGCATAACTCTCTGTCGTCTTCAGTTACCTAACGTCCCTGTTGATTTAATTTGTTTGCAAATGTTGCCGTATTTGCATTTCTCATCAATCGCTAGGATACACAGTAAAATGGCTCTACAGCCAATATAGCCAGAGGGTTAAAAGCAGAGTGGTGTGCAACCACTCCATAGAAAAGTTATCTTGTCAGAATTCTTCTACGTTGCACAAATGGTTCAAATGGCTCTGAGCACTATGGCACTTAACATCTGAGGTCATCAGTCCCCTAGATCGTAGAACTACTTAAACCTAACTAACCTAAGGACATCACACACATCCATGCCCGAGGCAGGATTCGAACCTGCGACCGTGGCGGTCGCGCTGTTCCTGACTGTAGCGCCTAGAACCGCTCGGCCACACCCGCCGGCCCTACGTCGCACATTTAGCCGACTGTCTGCTATTTCGGCAGTAATCTTTAACACTAATTTTATAAGACGAAAGAAAGAAGGTAACTTACAAGGATGCTCATTCCTGTAGTATGCAGGATCTGTGAGTCATATGCGACTCGAAAATCATGGTATGAAGATCTTAATAGCGATTATAGATACCTCAAGATGCGAAGTAAAATGTTCTAAAACTTGGGTTCGGCTAACTGACGTATATTTTCTAAGAAAATAATGTTTATTTTTTGTGAGAGTATCATCATTCGATGATGAGTGTTGTGTTACGAATTCACGTAATCAGAATGGAGACTGAAACCTCCTAACGGTGGAATAACACGACTCGGTTATGAGTGCCTATTGATGCAGGTACCAAAGACATTCATCCCAACGTTTATACGAATATTTTAATACAGCTCACGGTAAGTGTTGTATAACAGTATGATGAAAACGAGACAAATACAATTATACCACTCAAGTAATATCAGTTGGCTTATGGATGGTGTAAGTGATTTTCACTTAACAATATTTTACCTTTTAATTGAAAGATTACTTAGAGGAGAAATTCCAGCCGATCTGTTGCAGTTTACTGGCTCTACAGCAAGCAGGTCTCCTAATTAGATCAGGAAGGGCCGAGAAGTTACTGGTGCCGGCTCCGGCGGCTCGTACAAATGCCGCGCCCTTATTGCCGCCCTAACTCTCGGTCTGTCGGCGCACGGGGTACTGCCCACTACGTCACAGCAGGTGTCTGCTCCATACGCTGCGCGCGAGGCGCGGGCAGCTACTCTGCTCCTGCGTGCGTTACTGGTGATTATTACGTCACTCTGTGCGTGGCACTATGAGGTACCGTAACGCCCGGTAAAGCAGGCGGTAGAAAAAGCTTCGTACCATGCAATTCTTTAATTCACAACAACGTATCCTCACGTACCGACTGCTAATGTCTTTAGATCGAGGAATGAATTTTTTCCAACATGCGGATAACAGTTAAATTTATTACTATATCATCCGATATATTCACGGTTTGTACACTTACGTCAGATTTTTGACAGTTTGCGTTCGAGGAGGTATACCGTATTAGAAAATTTTCTATAATATTACAAATTATTTTACTTGAAACAATAGATACATAGAAAAAACTGGCTGAAAAAACTGAGAGCTTTATGCTGATCAAAAAGAGCTGATTATTTCACCCACAAAGTATGTTTCACCAATTGTATGATAACGATGCACCACTTGAATGGATATTGTAACGCCACTGATGAATTTCCCATTAATCTAATTTGCTCTGTACGACTTAATGCTAATCCAAAATTCAATTACTGTAACGTTGAAGATAAACTCATAATATAAAACATTAAGAGCATCGTTTTAATAAGGTGTTGGTCCACGCACTGTAGTAGTGATTATGCTAGACAATTGGTTCGATTTGTGATTAGTAGATTTTTGAGATTTCTGGCACCAGATGTCTAAGCATATGTTACATAAACCCGTAAAATACTGTGGGAAAATATCTGGAACATGACAGCCTCCAAGATGTGTTTCATCGGATTCAGATCAGGGGAATTTGGCGACAAACACGTCAACGTGAGTTCACTACAACGCTTCTGAAACCGCTGTAACAGAAATCTGGCCTTCTTGAATATAATTTTGTTATTCGCTCGTAAAAATTTTAACTTCTGTGAGATATGATTTGTGTTCACTACAGTTTTGGTAGTGACAGTATTGTTATTGTATTTCTGTGCTTGTATTGTCACAAATAAAGCACGATGCCCCAGTGTTAAAGACACTTTAAACAAAAAATACTTACTAACTCTTCGCACCAGTCATTTCCCTGTTATAGAATCTACGACGTTCACAATAAATTGTATACTTTCCTAATTCGTGTCTTTATATTTTTCGGTGACAAAGTGGGAGGCACATTTCAGCGGTTTCTCAGTGTATACAATGTAAGTCAATTATGTACAAAAAGACATACATTGTGTCTGGACTCTCCTAAGGTGAAATTCGGCACATAGAACCTTCCAAATTTCCACTCTTCGTGTGTACTTCCTGATGGCTCAAATGGCTCTGGGCACTGTGAGACTTAACATCTGAGGTCATCAGTACCTAGAACTTACAACTTAAACCTAACTAACCTAAGGAAATCACACACATCCATGCCCGAGGCAGGATTCGAACCTGCGACCGTAGCGGTATCACGGTTCCAGACTGAAGCGCCTAGAACCACTCGGCCACACTGGCCGGCGTACCTATTGAGGTACGGCTCTGACTATACATCAGACATGCAACGTTCTAATTTCAATGGTTTACATTTCGGGATTTATGCAGCACCTTCTAATGCAATGAATATACACTCCTGGAAATGGAAAAAAGAACACATTGACACCGGTGTGTCAGACCCACCATACTTGCTCCAGACACTGCGAGAGGGCTGTACAAGCAATGATCACACGCACGGCACAGCGGACACACCAGGAACCGCGGTGTTGGCCGTCGAATGGCGCTAGCTGCGCAGCATTTGTGCACCGCCGCCGTCAGTGTCAGCCAGTTTGCCGTGGCATACGGAGCTCCATCGCAGTCTTTAACACTGGTAGCATGCCGCGACAGCGTGGACGTGAACCGTATGTGCAGTTGACGGACTTTGAGCGAGGGCGTATAGTGGGCATGCGGAAGGCCGGGTGGACGTACCGCCGAATTGCTCAACACGTGGGGCGTGAGGTCTCCACAGTACATCGATGTTGTCGCCAGTGGTCGGCGGAAGGTGCACGTGCCCGTCGACCTGGGACCGGACCGCAGCGACGCACGGATGCACGCCAAGACCGTAGGATCCTACGCAGTGCCGTAGGGGACCGCACCGCCACTTCCCAGCAAATTAGGGACACTGTTGCTCCTGGGGTATCGGCGAGGGCCATTCGCAACCGTCTCCATGAAGCTGGGCTACGGTCCCGCACACCGTTAGGCCGTCTTCCGCTCACGCCCCAACATCGTGCAGCCCGCCTCCAGTGGTGTCGCGACAGGCGTGAATGGAGGGACGAATGGAGACGTGTCGTCTTCAGCGATGAGAGTCGCTTCTACCTTGGTGCCAATGATGGTCGTATGCGTGTTTGGCGCCGTGCAGGTGAGCGCCACAATGAGGACTGCATACGACCGAGGCACACAGGGCCAACACCCGGCATCATGGTGTGGGAAGCGATCTCCTACACTGGCCGTACACCACTGGTGATCGTCGAGGGGACACTGAATAGTGCACGGTACATCCAAACCGTCATCGAACCCATCGTTCTACCATTCCTAGACCGGCTAGGGAACTTGCTGTTCCAACAGGACAATGCACGTCCGCATGTATCCCGTGCCACCCAACGTGCTCTAGAAGGTGTAAGTCAACTACCCTGGCCAGCAAGATCTCCGGATCTGTCCCCCATTGAGCATGTTTGGGACTGGATGAAGCGTCGTCTCACGCGGTCTGCACGTCCAGCACGAACGCTGGTCCAACTGAGGCGCCAGGTGGAAATGGCATGGCAAGCCGTTCCACAGGACTACATCCAGCATCTCTACGATCGTCTCCATGGGAGAATAGCAGCCTGCATTGCTGCGAAAGGTGGATATACACTGTACTTGTGCTGACATTGTGCATGCTCTGTTGCCTGTGTCTATGTGCCTGTGGTTCTGTCAGTGTGATCATGTGATGTATCTGACCCCAGGAATGTGTCAATAAAGTTTCCTCTTCCTGGGACAATGAATTCACGGTGTTCTTATTTCAATTTCCAGGAGTGTAGAAATCCTGCTGGGTGTATGGAGGAACTTATTTGGCATCTTTTTCCCAGATTTGTTTGAAGAGTCTCATTTTGGAGCCTGAAGCACATAATCTGAGAAATCCGTACAGTTGCCGGCTATGATGTGCTTTGATTCGTGGAGAGGAGGTTATACAAATAAATAAATAAAATAAAACAGTAGGGAATAATGTTACTGTCTAAAATGATGTTGTAAACACTTGGTTTTATCTTTTCGTGGCCTAAAAACAACGACCTTAACGAAACCATAAAAGATCAGCCCTATAATCGTCACGACAATGGGCGTGGAAGCATGCACAGTTAAAGCACTATCACATATTTCGTTCTAAGCGCAGCACATAACAGTTCGCCAGCGTTCTAGTTCCACATTTTTCCAGCTCAGTTCGTCTTCATGTACCATGGCCGATTGCTCCACAAAACAAAATTCCACTGCCATGTGTTACAATAACGAGGTTTCTCCCACAACTCCGCTTCTTCGGTGACCACTAGTCAGCTAATGAAAGTTACATTTAGTTGCTAGAGGAGTTTTATATCAATCCAGATCGCGTTTAAATCCGGTCTAGTAGTTACTGCCTTTCAAAATTTCAGGCCACTAAGTTTGAAAAATGGCGCTGTGGTAAACGTAAGACGATTTCAGTGAAACTAAGCAAAGATTAATTAATTGTGCAGCCAACCATTTATCTCAAAACATTTCATTTTAAATGAAATAGTGATATTTTCTGTACTTACAATTGTTTACTTTAATTACCATATCCTTCTTTATGCCTAAGATCTTTTTTGGGAAAGTTGTTCACTAGGAGTCTGTGTGAGTATTCTGTTCATTCCCCTTCGATTTTTAAAATGACTGAAGAAGAGGGGAAGTCATTTTCGCAAGCATAGTATGATATTACAGATGCAGCGTTGTACATAGTTTTACGTGAAGTTTCTAACTGATCTGTGACGAGTGACAAAGTGGTTTTACTGTATCAAAAGTCATCGTCTTGTTCAGACGAACTTTATAGTACACTATCATCAGCGTATTGTATCAAACTCCTCATCATATTACTATGGTAATGGACTGTCCTGTGGAACTATCAGGCTGCTATGATTTGAATTTCAGTATCTCCTTCGGAATTTAAAAATACAGAAGCAGGTGACATCAAGTAGAGAGGAGATGTTCACTTCGAACATCCACTATTCTACGACATACGTTTGAAGCAGCTTCCATAGAAATTCAAGCGATGTTGCTTGAAGCACGGGACGCTCAGTCCACAGGCAACTAACTTTTTTTTTCCTAGAGACACTTGGGTTTTTTAATATTGAACTGTTTGTTAATTGTTGCGTTTGATCGTACTGGAATAGATTCAGTAAGCAGAGTTAACTCGCTGGCCATGAAAACATGATGAAGATAAATGACTGAATTATCTTCTGCTAACCTGCGATTTTACACCACGTACGAGGTGCCGAGAGATTTAAATGAAAGTATTGAGAGTATGAGGTAAAGACTGGATAGCTTTTCAAGTTCTCTCTAGATTTTTTAGGCTTTACTAGAAAATACTGTAGATTCAAATTTACAGCCCGTATGCATCTCATGAAAAACTAACCACGATGTAAGTAACTGATAGAAGAGTTAGCAATAAGTCTTATTATTTTGTAAATTAGAGATTGCAGCTATCAGTCGTCCTTTCTAAATTTTATTATGCTGGTCTAGAATTCGGCTAGAAGCTAGCCATTCTCAATGCTAAGAATACAAGAAGTATATAGTCAGATGATGTCATAAAAAGTTACAAGTAATGGCTTAACTTATATGGTTTGTATATTACATACCACTATTATTTTCACTCAAAGCATATGAGTCACTGTTGATCGGGCTTCACCCACAGTTCGCTGAATACGTATAGCCGCCATTTGCATAATAGTGTACGTCTACGATGATTATAATTCTGAACCAACGAAACTTCTTCCATGATACGTCAGCTGAGATGCATATAGATGCATGCTCAAACCCGTCAGAGTTCTCTTTCATTTGTAGTAGTGTAACATTTTTTATCTTCCTTGCTCTGGAACTATTCTGATGGTTAACAACACCGTTGCCTGTTTTATTGAATTATTCGCTTTAGGTGGTACTGACACCTATGCCTCACAACTTTCGCAGGATAATTGTCATAGTTATTTTTCCCATAGCACTATTTATTATTTTACATTTTTACACACTTTTGTCGTTTCTTACAATTTTACGTTAGTTATCTGATGCTATTCCTCGTTTTATACCATTAAAAAATAGGAGCCTTGTCACTTAGATCCTTCCACGTTTATGGACGATGAACCTACATGATTAATGTTGGCACTGCAATAGCACTAGGTCTACTGTATTTATCAGTTAGTTCCATTATTTCTGATAGGTGACCTGTGTCTTGCACTATACTGTAGCCTGAATATATTTTTTAATTACTGGTTTCCTTATGTATAAAGTTTCGTTTATCTCAAACTATGTATGACATCTTTCTATTTATTTGTCTGATGACTTGTAATTTTTACTGATCAGGGCTTGAGGATGAGTGTATTGAGAAGTCAAAACTGGTAGCCTTAACAGAAAACTTTATAACGGTTGCTAGAATACTATTTTTACGATACGAAGATTCTGTGAGCAGCAACTGACATCAGATTCCAGCACAACAAATTCCACATTTTTTGAAAGTAAAATATTGGAATAATTATGTCAGTGTAGAAACTTCGAGACTGGTAAAGCTGACCGAGAGTGTTTAACAAATGGTCCTTAAAGCTAACGTCAGAATTCGGTGGCTATAGCTTGTCACGGATAATTATTGTATTTAATAATTTAGGGAAGCGTTTATTCCACAAAGACACTGCCACCAGTGTACATAATGAAGTAATTGTTGCGAAGTCCGCCTGATGTAACGTTCGAACACATGGTCTCTTACAGTCCTCACTCAGCTTGTCAAATTCCAACCGTTGAGTAATTCTGTCTGCAAACACATCTGTAGTATTGAGACGTTGTGCATCTGTTTGTATTCCCTTTCATAAATGGCCTAAGGCCACGCAAAATGCATTCCGCGTGGCTGTGTGAAAACGCTGCAACACAGTCGCATACGTTTCTGTCAGGCTTGCTGTTTAAATAAAAGGAAAGGCTGGCAGGAGCCTATGACTGTTGTAGAACTTCTATTATTCTAGCTCTAAAATGTACTTTATGGTGGGTAAGTTTCTATGGGACCAAACTGTTGAAGTCGTCGGTCCCTAGGCTTACACACTACTTAATCTAACGTAAACTGACTTATGCTAAGAACAACACACACACACACACACACACACACACACACACACACACACTCATGTCCGAGGGAGGACTCGAACCTCCGACGGGAGCAAGCCGCGAGAATCGTGGCAAGGCACCCCAAACCACGCGGCTAACCCGGGCGGCTGTATTTTATGCTTTAAGTGAAAGTACAAATCTCTTCAATTTGTAAGTGCACTAATAAGATTTCACACTTTTGTCTCGTGATCTTTTTTATGTTCCCTTTCGTTTTCCTTTCTCTCGTCTAGACACGCAGAACGCTTCAGACTGCGTGAATAGAGATAGGGATACGCTCCACCTCTTCCTTACTTTTGAGTTCTGCTACAACAATTTAGTACAAAAAATCATATTTTTCAGGACTAAACCTTTGAATCCACTTCTCTGAAGTGAGTTACCATGAACGTCTTTCAAAAATTCTCGTATTTTCGTGGTCTCAAAGCGGTGTTTCATCTAGGATCACGTAACTAACCACAGATAATAACCGGTGTTGTTAAAATATCAATTACAGGTAACGTCGCAATGTACAGTTGTTCAGTACGGCGGTGCTTACCTCCTCCATTTGTTCCGCCTCGTTGCAAACGGCCACTGATCTGACGATGAGGCTCAGGAAACGTCGTCTGCAGCTTCTGTTCAGAAACAGTTTTCTGTTGCTACGCAACGGCCTTCGCAGGCGACAATGGTGCCGCTATGCTCTGACAACGGCCGATGCGAACCCACAGCGTGTTTTCCGTAACATTCAAGAGTCATTTCGCGGACGATGGTGCTGTATGCGGAGAAGTCGCAGAGCCAGATAATTCTAGCGAAACGCAGGGAAGTGGAGAAGGTAGACGCTTTGTGTACGGAGTGGCAACTGACTCTCAACGTAACGAAATGTAACGTATTGCTCATACACGGAGAGAAAGACTCTTTACTGAAGGATTAAATCATGTGCAGAACAATCAGTGGAGCAGCCCCTAATTTACAACGAATATTAAAGTTAGCGGATTAATAATAACGTCGTGTGGCTAGGACCTCCCTTCGGGTAGACCGTTCGCCTGGTGCAAGTCTTTCGATTTGACGCCACTTCGGAGACTTGCGCGTTGATGGGGATGAAATGATGATGATTAGGACAACACAACACCCAGTCACTGAGCGGAGAAAATCTCCGACCCAGCCGGGAATCGAACACGGGCCCTTAGGATTGACATTTTGTCTCGCTGTCCACTCAGCTACCGGGGAGCAGACAGTTAGCAGATAATATGATGAGATAGTAGGCCTTCGTGGTTAACAAATTTTCAGCGGCTAACAACCGTCATCGATCTTGAACGATGGAGGTGGAGAGGAATGATCGCGGGGTACGCCATCCCTGGTATGAACCGGACAGTTGCCTTTCGCATGACGATTACCCAATGCGTGACGTTGGGGGCGACAGTAGCTATTGTATGCTGCAAATTTGTTGCGACACTTTATCGGACTGATGGTGACCGAATCGAATTCTATTTATCGAACGTCGTTACTGCGGAGCACAATGAGGGACACCACATACGGAGGTCTAGGTTTTAAGCAAAGGTTACTCTGATCACATATCTGCTAAGACATTAAGTCCTCTCCATAGAGCTAAAACGTCTTCGTTTAGCAAATGCACGTTGAAAGGTATGTTCTGCTTTATTCATACGGCGAATAGTTGAAAACAATATTCCTATTTAAAAAAGATGACTAACAAAAATATGAGAATCATCGAAGAAAATTTCCCTAATTCGGTCTACAAAATTTACTAAATACGGGGTGACACACGGGAGACGGACAGTTTTTAATGAAACAATACTCAGCCAACTTTAAAATTAATGCATGTTTACTTACACAAAATCAAAGCTCATTATCTGCCATTTTAGTTAACAAAGTTATTTGTGAAAAATAATGTCGTCAAGGTGATGTACATCATTTCGAATGCAGGACTCAAGTCTCCTCTCAAAATCCTCCACCATACGGACTAAAATCTCTGCAGGGATAGCAGCAATTTCTTGAATGATTGCATTTTTCAACTCGTCCACATTTCGTGGTTTGTGGTTATAGACACAGTTCTTAAGGTACCCCCACAGAAAAAAAAGTCACATACTGACAAGTCGGCCGGCCGGAGTGGCCGTGCGGTTATAGGCGCTACAGTATGGAGCCGAGCGACCGCTACGGTCGCAGGTTCGAATCCTGCCTCGGGCATGGATGTGTGTGATGTCCTTAGGTTAGTTAGGTTTAATTAGTTCTAAGTTCTAGGCGACTGATGACCTCAGAAGTTAAGTTGCATAGTGCTCAGAGCCATTTTTTGAACTGACAAGTCGGGAGACCTGGGAGGCCAAGGAACATTGCCAAAACGTGAGATAATCCGGCCAGGGAACATGCGTCTAAGAACCGTCATTGAAGTGTTTGCGGTGTGAGATGTTGCCCCATCCTGCTGAAACCAAACGCATTTTAAAGGGATTCGTCGTCTTCTTAGTTCTTGTTTCAAGAATGTTTCAAGCATACGAATGTAATGAACCGAATTAACAGTAACTGTGGCCCCGTTCTATTAGAAAAAGTAAGGTCCAATAATGCCAACAGAGCCATGATCACACCAGAGTTACTTTTTCTGAGTGTAGAGGACGCTGGTGGATAAGGTGTGGATACTCTGGAGCCCAGTAACGTAGGTTTTGCTTATTCGCGGTCCCGTTTAAATGAAAATGAGCTTCATCGCTCATCAACAATATTTCGTTTTTATTCGATCCCAAAATCACTTGCATTCTGTAAGCGAAGTCTTCTCGTACAGCAAAATCAGTTTCCTTAAGTTGTTGGACAATGAGCATTTTATAGGGATGGAATTTTAATTCTTTATGCAAAATTCGTATAACCGATTGATTATTGATTCGTAACTCACTAGCATGACGTCTAGCTGACTGTCCTGGACTTCTGACTGCCGCTTGCCTTACCCTTCAACATTTTCTGGTGTCGTTACTCTGCGTCTCGGGTCAGAATCCTTCTTGTCCAGTATGTTTCCAGTTGATCTGAACTTTTCCACTCATCTGAGGATTGTGTTACGGCTCGGAACAGCTCCATGTCGACCGACATTAAAGCGCGCGCGCACCAACCGCTGCGTAGCAATAATAGACTCACCACTTTTCACGGAACTGTCACAGACAAACACTCGACGTTGCAAGTTCCACTGCTCCATAGTGACTGAGTAAATGAAATGGCGTCTTGTGTGGATCAGAACTCTCCCCACCACGCCCACGGTACTACGCAGTTCAAAACTGTCCGTCTCCCGTGTGTCACCCTGTAGTAACAGACGCCAGATTAAAAGCAATATGTACAATCAGTCCACTACATATAGCATATTACCATTGAATTAATCACAGATGAATGGTATTGATACAATTTACAATCATATATAGTATTTGTAAGTATTAAAATGAGTTTGATGAACTCAACAAAACCGAAGTGTGAGATACAATTAATATCAGCAGATAGCATCACCTCCTCATTGAGGTCTTAAAGTAAGTATTGAGAACTGTAAAGGAGGTTGTAACCTACGAAAGGCTAAGGACATTAAATTTAAAATGACACACAGAGTATGGCAAGAGTGCAGTACATCATGCATTTCATTAAACATAGACATAGAGGATATCGTAAAAGAATGGAAGAAAGAGGTATAAGCTTGAGTAGTACTAAATCATAGATTAAAATAAAAAAGAAACTGTTCTATTCGAAATAGAGATTACGACTATATAAAAAAGGAACAAAAAAGAAAGCATAAGAGGACTTCCAACTGTATAATTAAATACTGAAACAGGTGGCAAAAGTAAAACCTACAAATATCAGTTCAGAATCGAAAACGATAGTTTTCTAAGTTCAACACCGGTCAGACCAGACACAGTCACCTGTGGTACATCAGTGAAGCAAACGTCCAATTTTGCTACTGAGGTATTGTCACAAGTTACAGCAAGGACTGAGATGTGGAAATAAATGAAAAAACGTAGTGGGACTGTTATCAGACTGCTGAATAACGAGATGAGAGAAGACACGTATTAAAATGGATAATTCTTCTTCTTAAGCGTATTGCTGTTTAAGTGTATTTTATAGGATGTCCGTTTCGCCTTTATGTACAAAGCAACTTCAGTGGTCGTTCTATAAATATAATATGTCTAATGCGTTTCTACATTTTGCTATTTATGCCTTAAATCAGGATTTGTACTAGCCCTCGTCTTTTAACCTGCTTGCTCCCCTGCTGCCTTCACCACTTCATCTCTCAAAGCTACCCATTCTTCTTAAACTGTATTTCTTTCCCCCATTCCTGTCAATTGTTCCCTTATGCTCTACCTGAAACTTTGTACAACCTCTGGTTCTTTCAGTTTATCCAGGTCCCATCTCCTTAAATTCCCGCCTTTTTGCAGTTTCTTCAGTTTAATCTACAGTTCATAACCAATAGATTGTGGTCAGAGTCCACATCTGCCCCTGGAAATGTCTTACAATTTATAACCTGGTTCATAAATCTGTGTCCTGCCATTATATAATCAATCTGAAACCTGTCAGTATCTCCAGGTTTCTTCCATGTATACAATCTTCTTTTATGATTCTTGAACCAAGTGTTAGCTATGATTAGGTTGTGCTCTGTGCAAAATTCTACCAGGCGGCTTCCTCTTTCGTTTTTTACCCCCAATCCATATTCACCTACTGCGTTTCCATCTCTCCCATTTCCTACCGACGATTTCCAGTCACCCATGACTATTAAATTTTCATCTCCCTTCACTATCTGAATAATTTCATTTATTTAATCATACATTTCTTCAATTTCTTCAGCGCGACCACACGCGTGGTGGACGCCCACTTTCCTTAGCCGCCTCTTCACATTGTTCTTACAGGGACGCCGCGAAGTTATCGTATGGCGGCGAATCTTGATAGATAGACTATTACTTTGACACGGAACCGATTAATATTGAAAACAAAAATACTTCCAACTTTGACCACTAGGTGCAAATCTGGTGCCGTGAATGCAAGAAAGACGTATAAAAATGTTTACACAGGGACTAGGAGCGGGAGGTGGGCAGAAATATGTCAAACAACTGAGAAAGGCATATCGGTGGTATTATAATTAACCAGCGATTACACAGTTCGTTCAGTATGAGCACCAGAGACGTTAACGAGAAACTTTACCGCACCAGATTTGCATCTGCTGGCCAAAAAGGAATTAAATATTTTTTAGGGTTAACTGGTTTCTCTTTAGCGCATTAGCACATCTGCCAAGTTTCGCTACAATACGGTAGTTACAACCCACACTGGACTTCCGATAGTAGCTGAACATTAATTTTAACCTAAATTTACAGTTTTTGATAATAATAACAACGTAACACTTAAGGCGTTTGTCGCTCTCTTTTACATGTTGTGAAGCCTGCAGATATTTTCCTTGTTACTGGCAGAGGTTCATGAGTAGCGCGCCAACGAGTTGCGAGTGCGGCCGTAGACTTTACTACTTCGTCTCTCTGCGTCCGATTTCGCGGCGTCCCTGTAAGAAGAATGTGAAGAGGCGGCTAAGGGAAGTGGGCGTCCGCCACGCGTGTGGTCGCGCTGTCTCTCTCTGTGCGCTGGCGGGTGGACGGAACCCACAGTTTACAACGCATTTGGGATAGGGTGTGGCCCACCGTGATGCAGTGTGGCGTTTGGCCATAGTAGTCCGTGTGTGTGTGTGTGTGTGTGTGTGTGTGTGTGTGTGTGTGTGTGGTGCGTCGCAGTGAGCGGAAAGTTACCGCCGAGCGAACCTCAAACTCATGGCTGCCAGTCTCTGGCGCAATAGCAAAGATGATTTATTCGAATTTCATCTACGCAACTGCATTATGTTGAATCTGGCGAGTGTTGATTTTGCAAACCGGAACCACTGATTTTGATTCCTACAAGTACCGTTCTATTGCTATGTTCCTGACGATGTTTCGGAGAGATAAAATAAGAGTAACGGTGTTAGAGGCCATGAACGTGGAATTGACCAGAAACTCGTTAGTTCTAAGGCCACGTACCAAGTCTTGTTTTGTTTGGCTCTGAGCACTATGGGACTTAACAACCGAGGTCATCAGTCCCTTAGTACTTAGAACTACTTAAACCTAACTAACAAGGACATCACACACATCCATGCCCGAGTCAGGATTCGAACCTGCGACCGTAGCGGTCGCGCGGCCCCCGACTGAAGCGCCTAGAACCGCTCGACCACAAAGGCCGGCACCAAGTCTTGGTTTTGGTATCAAATGACCTCTTTCTGTACAGGAATTGGTAATATATGTATAGCATGATTTTCATGTCCAGTTGTGTGCCCAGTACTGCTTAGCTTCTAATTATTTCTGGCACCCATTTCGCTGGGTGTGTGTCTTTTTGTGTAATTACGTATATAGTACGTCTATAATTCAGCTTTGTTACGGTAAAGTGGGCGTTTAGAGCAACTTGCTTTCCTCCTTTGTACGCTACACGGTCACTTTTAAGAAGTCGACCTTGACTGACGTTTTCAATCGCTAAGGATTACTAGAGAGAAACTGATTACAATATTTTCGTCCGTTTCACTCAATGATCTTTTTATTTTGTCTGTTAATTTAAATGAAGAGTACTTTATTAACTTTCAAGTTTAATTGAAGACTGTTTTTACTAACTATGGTGAATTTTCCGTGAAGATTGCCTTTCTGAGCTTCGTACACCTCGCTTGAAAACTACAGATTCCTTTTAAATTTATGTAAAGACTGTCTTTTTAACTGTGACAAATTTCCTTTTTTAATATGTCTGGGGCTAACAGACAAGTTTGCGAGAGAACTTTATATTTTGTTGCCTGGTCTTCCCGCCTTGCTCCGTGTATTGCTAACATTTCAGCTGACGTCTTAAAACCTTGGTTGTACTTTCACCCTCTCCAATTTTGCAGCAGTTAGTAGCTCGCTTTTTCTTGCGCCCCATTTCAACTGTTTTCCCTTCACTTTACTCTTCTAAAGCTTCACAAAATGTATCTACTAGTACTTTCAGGTCTTATTCATTCAGCACAAAGTTTTGTGTTTTGTATTAGCTATATTGTATTTTGTAAATACTGGAAACATTGAGAGTACACTGTTTCTAGAACTCTTTCGTAGTAATTTGTGTATATTTAGGTGCCAGTGGGGTCAGTGTGATATACGAGGTGGGCAGATAGAAGAGGTGAGGAGGGGCTGGACGGAGGCAGGTCGAGGAGGAAACTGACACAGGGAGTTCAAATGTGTGTGAATTCCTAAGGGGCTAAACTGCAAGCGTCATCTGTCCCTAAACTTACACACTACTTTAACTTATGCTAAGAACAACACACACACCCATGCTCGAGGGAGGACTCGATCCTCCGGCGGGAGGGGGCAAAGGGAGGTTGAGGAGGAGATGGACAGACAGAGGTGAAAGGAGGAAACTGATAGAAAGACGGGGGTGAGAGAGACAGAGAGAAGAGATCCAAAGAAAAAGAGGGTAAGAGGACATGGAGGGAGAGAGAAGGGAATGGACAGACTGAGAAGAGGCAGCAGAGAATGAACAAAGAGAGGGAGAGAAAGAAATGGACATACGCAGGAGGAAAAGATGGTATCGATAGCAGTTGAACAGGGAGAAGGAAATAGAGGAGACAGGTAGAGAGAGGGGAGATGAGGAAGTGTATGCGACACACGTGACATATGCATGCGTCCACGCCCGTACGACGCAGCGACTGACTATGTGCTTAATGTTTATAAAACCATATCTCCTGAAATATGTGCCGTAAAATGGTATAATTTTGTAGATACACTCACTGGCAGATGCGGATGCTGTCTGTAAAATATGTTCTCAGTGGATTTATTAGCAACGAAGTAATAAAATTAAACGACGTGCACTATGCGGCAGTTTTTCGCACATCTCACGGTTTGTGACGTCACATCTACTAAACTGTGTATCGTACTGTGACATAATACTGTGAGCACATTCAGCGGCATATGTGGATACTTCCGTAGATATTAACTGTGAACAGAGTTAGCAGCTAAAAAGTAATAAATTTAAACGCCAATACGATTTGGCAGTTTTTTACGCACCTCTTCCTGGAGGTTCAGTGGTATATGTACATAATGTCTGCAAAATGTGCCACGAGTACAGTTAGTAGTAAAGATGTTATAAACTATAACGTTATGCCTAAAGCAGTACTTTGACTACAAGAACAATGGTAAAGTAGTAAGCAACAAACATTTTTCCTTTCATCATTTTTAAGAAGTTGTCAAAGAGAGAAAATTTCGTAAGGCTTTATAATTATGTGCAAAGTTTGTTGCAAGTCACTAAGTGCTCTCATCCTCAAATAGTGGATGAATCAAGTCTGGGAGTTCACGCTTCATAGGCTACACTTCACTTTCATCCTCACCCCGATTCCTCCCTCTGAAAGTAGGCAGTTCTTACTCCCACAGCGATTGTCGCCTGCTGATGGTAAGGTATAGTGTGTGTGTGTGCGTGTGTGTGTGTGTGTGTGTGTGTGTGTGTGGGTGTGTGAGAGAGAGAGAGAGAGAGAGAGAGAGAGAGAGAGATGACAGAGAGGATTGGGCAGGCAGATATATGCGGCAGGGAGAGTGAGGGAGGGAGTAGGAGAGAAACCAGAAAAGATGTGGTATGGTTTTAGCAGATATGTGAGTGGCGTAGGGGAACGGCGTTATATGGGGATGAGAGGTGGTTAGAGTTCTATGGGAGGTAGGAAGAAATCTATTATAAAAGTAAAGTACAACGACCGGTGCTATGGATACATAGAGATAAATCTGTAAGAAGTGTCAGATGATACTGTAGGACGGAGATCGTAGGCAACAATGAGATTAGAAAAGGATTATATGTTTTTATGTTTTGAATAGTAGTAAGTGATAGTAGAAAGATGTGGAAAAATTATAATGATGGATTAAACTGGAGAAGACGTCTGAAGCTACCACATGAGGACAGACCTGAAAGTTGAAGTGAGATCTGAAGATGTCGCAAGATAGAGATAAATAGAATAATGCATCGATTTTTCACTACAAGATTACAATACCTCCGTCGTCACAGATACGGCAGAGAAAACCCTAGTCGGATATATTTGCAAGATGTGATGCGATGTTTGAGCCAGAACACCAAGGTAACTGGTTCATTCCTCACCTTTCAACAGTGACTGTCGAATGTTCTTAAGGAAAGCACATCTATAGTGTTGCCGGGGATGAGCTTCACGCAACGTTACAGCTATGATGTACAGGTCATCGAGTTCTTTAGAGAACAGTAACATTTCGAAGTGTTTGGGTTCGGAATGTGACAGGAAATTCATGAAGGCTCATGTGAATTTACGGCACACTTCTGGGCCAGGTAGAGCTGCCAAAATACTTAACTATTCGCTCGTTGAACGCAACTATCAGGTGTATGCAGTTGGTCTAGTCGCCGCTAATGCATGGCGAAACATGAAGTTCTTCGTATTGAGCACAACGTGGTACCGTATTATCCTCGGGAAGTGGTACGGGTTTTACAGTAGTTGAGTAAACCGTAATATCTGATATTAGTCGACCAGCATTCACCACCGTGTAAGGGCTGGCTGCTTTGGCGAATGATTACAGCACATTAATGTCTGCCCCGATAGCTGAGTGGTCAGCGTGACGGCTTGCCGTCCTACGCGCCTGGGTTCGACTTCCGGCTGGGTCGGTGATTTTCTCCGCTCAGGGACTGGATGTTGTGTTGTCTTCATCATTTCATCCCCATCCGGCGTCGAATGTAAGAAGACCTGCACCAAGGCGGCCGGACCTTTCCCGTAAAGGGCCTCCCAGCCAATGACGCCAAACGCTCATTTCCATTTCCATACCACATAATATCTTACACGACGCGGCTGTCATGATGACTTATATAAAATCAAAGCATAACGAGTTCACATAAGAAACCTGTTTTCAAAGTGAATCGTGTTGCTTGAGAGTCAACAAATATTGTGCATTACATAAACTTTATTGGATGGAAAATTAAATAATGTCATCAGACGTGTCGAGCGGTGTTTTGTCTCTCTGTTATATCCATCTGAAACAGAGTATTGTGGTATTTATGAGAGCATCTATATTCTTTAAAATAAACAAAATACACATTTGCCACAAACCCAACTAGACATGGTGTTTTGTGACCTACTATTACCTGGTATTACACACATTACGTACTGTTGTACAATCCCTAATGTTTTCAAAATATAGTATAATGTACTTTGAAAAAGTAATTGAGTAAACTATTTATTGACCTAGTTACCATATTAAATTGCAGTGATAATGGACCTATCACAGTTTATTTTGGAAATTACTAGAGAATTGTTTAACTATAGTACAGGTCCAATGGAAACGTCTACCAAAGCAGGAACCCGTTAATGAGGCATCTGCTTCTGGATACAGGAATTGTTAACTTGGAAAGGGAAGGATAACCTGGAGAATTGTAGGAGTAGACAAAGTTGATAGAAAAGCCATCATGGAGGAGGTTGAGTGGAGACGTGAAAAACTCAAAACAACGAGTGAAGACACGAATGGAGCTTTGAAACTGACGAATACTGACGACTTAGCTAGTAAATATGTGTCGTCTGTGCGAAATGAACGTTGAGAGTTAAGATGAGGCGTAAGTACGGAGATCCTACGAAAGCGATGACTAGGATTCTAGTTATTATTCTTCCGGAGGATTATAATGACAAACTCAACAATTCGTTTATTGCAGCATAGCTCTAATAACGGTAGCCCCCTAAAGTAGAACTTTATTCCGTTTCACATTTGTAGACACGTGTAGACATTTCGACGGCAAAAGCTTCTCTAGTATTTTTACGCTGCCCGTTCGCTTTTTTCCGTACCTGATACCATTGTTAGAAAGTCTCTCTCCAGAGCAAGTACTGTGGCAGATTTCAATACGGCACGTCCGCTCTGTCTGGTGAGCGCGCGCCCGTGAGGCCCTCGGAAGACGTCGACTGGAGCCGGAGCTGGAGCTGGAGGAGGGTTGGGTCGCTAAGGACGCGCGGGAGCCTGCTGTGCGCCCCGCGACTACTGTGCGGCGGGCCTCGTTATCCGCGGCCTGGATGCGCGCTTTGTCCGCGCTGCCATGGCAACGGCGTTTCTGTCCGTAATGAAGCTGGGATATACAATCCGGCGGCCTTGCCTCGCTTTATAAGCCGCCACACCGACTGCTCCGGCAGACGGCTGATCCAGTTACGACACTGCCTCCATTGTTGGGTATTTGTACTGTTTCCTCAGAAAGTCTCCTTGCCTGAAAGCAGGGAGTTCGGTAGAATGGGCCGAATGAAAGCAGCGAGGAAAGACACTGTTCCTCTTACATAACATATAATAACAATCAGTTTGTGCAGTGGCGTTGCTTCTTCCAACGAACGTCACTGAGATACTCTCCTTCAGAGGACGTGAAAGTCTGTGGCAATAGACGATCAGATTTCACTTCACTGAAGAAACGTTTTATTACGACTTATATTCTTTTGAATTCATTCCTAATGTCATATCAGTCAAATCAAGCATCATTGTTTTAATGTCCACTTCAAAAAATATCCTTAACATGCCTTACACATTTATTATTAACTGGTCTGTTAACTGCTGCATCACCCGCAGATGCAAGAAGCAATTGCACACGTCTCTTTTTCCCCCTTCTCTGTCAATATCCTCCTCCTCTCTCTCCACCCATCTTCCCGTCGCCAATATCTATTTCCATCTTCTCGTTTGCCCCCCCCCCTCTCCGTCAATCTTCTCCTTCCCCTCTCTGTTCATCTCCGCCTCCCTCCACTTCCATGAGCAGCGTCTCCCACTCTCCTCTCTCCGTTTCCTATGTCTATGTCTTCTGTTCCCCATTTTCTCAGTCCACTATCCGTAAACTTCTACCTTTTCTCTCACCAAAACCATGTCCATCCCAAAAACACCCTCTATATTGCAGTTGATACTACCTGCATAACGTACTTGTCATCCAGGGCAGCCTAGATGGTAGCGATTACCTAACGATTACAAGCCAACAAGGAGCCGTATGGGAGTTAAGTGGCTCTTATCCCTGCATCGTTATTCCTAGGTAATAAGTAATAATATGTAATTGTATTTGAAATCGATCCATTTGCTTAGGACGAGGTGTGGACCATACATACACACATACATATATCCACTTTTACATCTGTAAATGGTTCGGAAGAATGTTACAGTCTAACATTATAGATAAACGTATTTAGGGACGGCCACCTAACAATGTGTTACATTCACATTCGTCCAGATTGTGGCAATGGGGTGTCGTTGATATGCAATCCGTGATACACAGGATGTTCTGGTGTGTGTTTCCGATAAATGACCGATGCAGCCCCGAACGATGACCTGTGAAGACTTAACAGAACTGGATCCATTAGTTCAGGAAATATTGTGTGCTACATTCTCTTACTAAAGGAGCAGATCTCCTGCCGGGTGATGAAACGAAAATACGCATTCGGATAGTACAGTACGTATGAAAAGGTTCAGCTACACTGAGAATAGTATCTCTCATACACTGACCAGCCAAAACATGATGATCACTGCCGACCGCAGCGTTGGATGATGCCTGGTGGTGTTTCGGTCACGTAACAACTAAAACAAGTATGCAAGCGGAGCAGACACTGACGAAGATATTGACTGAAAACGAGGAAATCCATTGAGATAACTGACTTTGACAAGGGGCTGACAGTTTGGAGGAGGAGACCAAACAGAGAGGTCATCGATTTCATCGGACTAGGGAAGGATAGGGAAGGAAGTCGGCCGTGCCATTTCGCAGGAACCATCCCAGTATTTACCTGGAGCGATTTAGGGAAATCAAGCGGGACCTAACACATAATGGCCGGACTCGGGATTGAACCGTTGTCCTCCCAAATGCGCGTCCAGTGTTGTAACCACTGCCCCACCTCGCTCGGTATTTTGTCAAAGGGAAGATTATTATTACACAGAGTCTGTGAACGGGTATTTCGAAAACGGCGAAGCTGGTCTAGTAGTCACGTGCTACGTCGCGAGCATCTACGGAAAGAGGTAGATGGACGATGGAACTACCATTAGGCCATAAATGCATGAACGTCCACGAGTCTTCACAGGACGTAGGGTTCGGAGGCTTGTCTGCTCTGTAATATAGGACAGATGGCGATCTGAGGCATCTGCTAAAAAGAGCACAATGCTGGCGCGCGTGGAAGTATTTCGGAGCACACCGTTCATCGTACATTGTTAACACGGAGCTTCGCAGGAGACCAGCTCTACATGTTCACATGTTGACCCAACGACATCGTTAACTATGATTGCACTGGGAATTGGACCATCGAGAATCGATCGTCGATCAATGAAAACGCGTCAGCTCTTCGGGTGAATCTCATTTATACAACACTAGGTCGCTGGTCGTCTCCACAAATCCCGTCATTTAGGTGAACGGCGGCTCGGAATGTGCAGCGTGCCAAGGATGTAGGCTGGTGGGAGCATTGTCATGGAACGGGAGACACTCCCTGGCGCATGCATGGGACCTGTGCTAGTAATCGAAGACAAGCTGACAGGTGGGAACCACTTGCACCCCTTAATGTTTCGTGTCTTCCGCGAAGGTGATGCCATTTTTCAGCAGTATAATGGTCCGTGCCTTGCACCCAGAACCGTGCTACAGTGGTTTGAGGAGGATTATAGTGAACTCACTTTGCCGTCTCGGCGACCAAATTCGCCTGATGTAAATCCTACGAATCCCATCTGGGGTGTTATCAGCCGTCATCTCCACGTATGCAAATCAGTGGTCCATCATTTAAGTGAATTACATGACCTGTGCGCAGACATGTAATGCTACATACCTCAACAGACCTACAACACAATGTCGGATCCATGGTACGCAGAATCAGTGATGTATTTCGTTCCAAAGACGGACAAACAATATGTTAAGCCGGTGGTCATAATGTTTGGGGTCACTATTGTACGCCAATGGGCTTAGAAACTTGGGATGAATCCTAGCTTACATAGAAGAGCATAAAGATTTTACTAGAGTATATCTTGTTTCTGTGCCTAGATACAACGTTTTGGGAGATATAAGTGTATTGAGGATAAAGGCTTTCATTTATCTGTAAGAAATATTTAGTGTGGCCCCATATACAGGCAATAGTCAAACCCGCACTAATTTCTGTGAGCACATGTGGACTTGAGTGCGTTTGTTGCTATTGCTATGCTGCATCGCAATTCACTCAGTACTTGTTGGAATGAGAGGCACCCCGACGAAGTCTTTCGTAACTTCACAAAGCACCCTCCCCCTCTCCCCGCCCCCCAACGGCGGCACGCACACACACACACACACACACACACACACATCGGAAAAGATATAAAACTCATACATCGTGAAGTGAGGTGGCCTTAACAGCCACATGATGCCGTGCGAGGTGCGAATGCTACTTATAGCTGGTCAATCTCTGACACATTTCGTTCTTAACAGGTGCTTCTGCGTACAAGAGCCAGTGCGACAGTGTTCCATCGTCTTCGAAAAAACAAAATTTTCTGTATACCCTCGAAGCTGTGAAATAAAAGTCACACGTTCAACATACCCTGGTACGTGGGTCCTGTGGCCGTCTTCTCTGCTAATGTTTTCTCGGAAAATGGCGTAAACAAAAGCCGCTATGAATAATACTTCTCGTGGCCGACTATGTTAAGTGGCTGCCGTCCTACCAAAGGGCGAACACTAGCGGTACTGGTGTGAAAATTCCACCCATAGTCGCCGAAGAACAGCGGTGAGCGTGGGTGCATGAGGAAGAGGCTTGCAACGGTGACCCATTCTCAGCAAAGTTCGCTGAATGGTCTTTGAGGAGAGACTGCTGCCAGCGCCTTGGTTCACCTGGACGGGCAGCTGGTCAATAGTTGCGCGTCTATTCGCCCGTATACATCTTTGCAGCCGTCGTTGACCACTTTCATCTGTGGCCCTTGGAGCGCCACTGTTTCCTCTCCAGGGGTTTTGGATAGCGCCGTTTTGCCATGCACGCCATCCTTTATTCACAACATTCCAACAGTTTACAAACTTAGCCGTTTCGGAATTCTTCCACTCATGTGACGAAATGATCATGCCGTTTTCGACGTCAGATAAGTCACTCCGTTTCCGCATTATGGTAACAGCTGCAGTGCTTACGGCGTCCCCGCAACAGGCTTTGAACACGGTGGCAGTTATTGAACTTTGTGAAATAAAATCGTCATAACTCCTGAACGCTTTATGTTAGGACGTTCTAATTGCGCCGTTGGCTGCAGGGCATGAAGGAAATTAGTGTGCGCATGCGCATGGTTTAACGACGATTCCAATTTTCATTTGGGTGGGATCGTCAGTAAGCAAAATTGGTGCACTTGGGGGTCTGAGATCCCGCATTTCGCGAACGAGGAGTCTCTTCACCTTCAAATGGTGACTGCGTGGTCTTCAGCATCACTGCGATATTTCTCGATGGCACGGTGGCTACCGAACGGTTCGTGGAGTTTCTGGAAGATTATTTCATCCCCATTATCCAAAGTGAACCGAATTTCTACAAGATGTGGTTCGTGCAAGGCGGAGCTCGACAGCATCGAAGCGGAAGGGTGTTTGATGTGCTGGAGAAGCAATTTGAGGACCGCATTCTGGCTCTGGGGTACCCAGAGGTCACTGCCATTGACCTCGATTTGCCACCATCTTCTCCGGATCTGAAAATATACGATTCCTTTTTGTGGCGCGGCATTAAATAAAAAGTGTACAGTAACAATCCCGACAACATTGCTGAGCTGAAAATAGCCATTGGGGACGTCATCGACTGCACCGATGTCCCGACACTTCAGCGGATCAGCAGAATTTCGCTATTCTTCTACGCCACATCATCGCCAATGATGCGAGGCATATCGAACATGTCATACACTAAATCTTAATATCTGTGGTAACGTTTACATGTTGAATAAATTGTGTGCATGCTTTAGTTTGTAGTCAAGTTATTTTGATGTAGAACATAGTCGGTGGTCACATTAACGCGAGTGCACTGTGTACACATAACAGTGGATTAGGATACCTCGTGGAGGCAAGAGGTAGTATTCAAGTTCTCACGACTCACAGCATGTCTTAAACTTTGTAACGTCATCAGTTTGACGTTAGGGTATAGAAGGATAATAAGATGAGCCCTGTCATGAAGGTTAGTAATGGTATTCCACAACGATCAATGCCAAACACTCTTCTATTTTACCTGCCGATAGCAGATTACCTAAGACAATATCAGGGAAATTGAAAGTAGCATTTCTCTTGTCAGCTTCAAAGACCTGTACGTTACAGAATCTTTCTTGAGTGAAGATCTACAAATTGTTCGCAAATTCTTCTGCAACTGCAGGTTACACCCAAGTGCTGCCAGAACAGAAATCAGCAACTTCCACCTCAACAACAAGCTCGCAAGTAAAGGAAATAATGATATACTTGGAAGGGAAACAGCTGGGCCATAACAAAAGCCCAATTCATCTAGTGGCCGCTCTTGACAGGCCACTGTGTTTCGAACAGCACTTGCTGAAGACTGCCGCTAAGATGAAGACAAGAAACAACACCTTGCAGAGACTTTGTGGCACCACATGGGGATCATCAACGTCATCACCAAGGATATCTGCTCTTGGACTGGTGCACCCTGTGGCAGAATATTGCGCTGTTGACTGAATCAGTATTCCATTCGGCACACTCGTCGATACGCAGCACAGCCAGACTATGCACATCATCACACGACTATTCAGAAGCACTCCAGATTTGTGGTTGCCTACTGTCAGCCGTATAGATCGCCCATTTTTGAGGCCAGAAACTGCTCTGAAGTAGGAGTTTACAAAAATACACTCCTGGAAATGGAAAAAAGAACACATTGTCACCGGTGTGTCAGACCCACCATACTTGCTCCGGACACTACGAGAGGGCTGTACAAGCAATGATCACACGCACGGCACAGAGGACACACCAGGAACCGCGGTGTTGGCCGTCGAATGGCGCTAGCTGCGCAGCATTTGTGCACCGCCGCCGTCAGTGTCAGCCAGTTTGCCGTGGCATACGGAGCTCCATCGCAGTCTTTAACACTGGTAGCATGCCGCGACAGCGTGGACGTGAACCGTATGTGCAGTTGGCGGACTTTGAGCGAGGGCGTATAGTGGGCATGCGGGAGGCCGGGTGGACGTACCGCCGAATTGCTCAACACGTGGGGCGTGAGGTCTCCACAGTACATCGATGTTGTCGCCAGTGGTCGGCGGAAGGTGCACGTGCCCGTCGACCTGGGACCGGACCGCGGCGACGCACGGATGCACGCCAAGACCGTAGGATCCTACGCAGTGCCGTAGGGGACCGCACCGCCACTTCCCAGCAAATTAGGGACACTGTTGCTCCTGGGGTATCGGCGAGGACCATTCGCAACCGTCTCCATGAAGCTGGGCTACGGTCCCGCACACCGTTAGGCCGTCTTCCGCTCACGCCCCAACATCGTGCAGCCCGCCTCCAGTGGTGTCGCGACAGGCGTGAATGGAGGGACGAATGGAGACGTGTCGTCTTCAGCGATGAGAGTCGCTTCTGCCTTGGTGCCAATGATGGTCGTATGCGTGTTTGGCGCCGTGCAGGTGAGCGCCACAATCAGGACTGCATACGACCGAGGCACACAGGGCCAACACCCGGAATCATGGTGTGGGGAGCGATCTCCTACACTAGCCGTACACCACTGGTGATCGTCGAGGGGACACTGAATAGTGCACGGTACATCCAAACCGTCATCGGACCCATCGTTCTACCATTTCTAGACCGGCAAGGGAACTTGCTGTTCCAACAGGACAATGCACGTCCGCATGTATCCCGTGCCACCCAACGTGCTGTAGAAAGTGTAAGTCAACTACCCTGGCCAGCAAGATCTCCGGATCTGTCCCCCATTGAGCATGTTTGGGACTGGATGAAGCGTCGTCTCACGCGGTCTGCACGTCCAGCACGAACGCTGGTCCAACTGAGGCGCCAGGTGGAAATGGCATGGCAAGCCGTTCCACAGGACTACATCCAGCATCTCTACGATCGTGTCCATGGGAGAATAGCAGCCTGCATTGCTTCGAAAGGTGGATATACACTGTACTAGTGCCGACATTGTGCATGCTCTGTTGCCTGTGTCTATGTGCCTGTGGTTCTGTCAGTGTGATCATGTGATGTATCTGACCCCAGGAATGTGTCAATAAAGTTTCCCCTTCCTGGGACAATGAATTCACGGTGTTCTTATTTCAATTTCCAGGAGTGTAGCTGCCAACCTTTACCTCCCTGCACATTATGTCATTTCTACATTCAGTAAAACAGACTGTGCTCCCGTCATTCAGCTCACAAGATGCAAGCGTTCTGGGGGACAATGGAACAACAACAGAAGACCGATGAATAGAAATATGGAAGAACAACAATACCATTTTCCAGAAGAGCTGAAGATGGCCTGCATCTCGACCACGCTACAAGGTTTTGAAGAGCACCGCAAGATCTGATCTACACTTAACGGAATAGGGACTAACAGTGGAAGATGTGCTGACACAATGTGCAAATGGGGATTAACAACATCACGCATATGTTGCTGAGTTGTAGAACGACAAAATGTTCTGCACACAATACGTACACGCCAGAAAAAATCCGTTCCTGCCCAGACATCAGTCCAACTTTCTGCTCTTTGTAAATACTGTAAATATAATTAACTTATGACTGCGTTTCTATGTGTTAATTAATATATGGTTATGTACTGCTGAAGAGAAAACGTTTCATTGTGTGATGTATGCTAGCCATTCTCTAAATAAATAAATAAATAAACAAATCGACGTCATGAAGGCCTGGTAACAACAAATCCAGTATAATCTGAAGCAGAAATGTAGCCACAAAACACGATGGACAAGCACATGGGGACTGGCTGACTCTCGAATGGCACGAGTAGCCCCCTGTCGACAGCATGGAAACCTCTGTTGGAGGCGCTCCACCTCTGGACGAGCACACGGGAGTGATATGCAGATAGTCCCATATATAAACAACAAGTTTCTCGACACTTATGGAGCCATGGTCGAATGTTCTGAGCCGTAGGCGCGGCAATGCCGTGCTCTCAAAGCAAAACCACACCGCACTACCGTAACTGCGCTGCAGCTGTTGGAATCGCAAAGTCCCTTTGGTTACTGTCTAGTCGCTATCTCGAATCGACACACATAGGGTGATAAACGAGCAAAAGAGCGAACTGTCTCCACCAGGGAGACCATTAACCACAACAGCACCAACTGGTAATATATACTACTAGCTGTAGTGCGTAAGTTAAAATTTATCTCGTCCTTCATGAGTTGTCTGCCTTGTGAAATCTGGTGAAATCTTTTGAAATATGCTGTAGATTTTTTAGTAGTTAAGTACCTGTCATTGTTTGGGTACGTGTCTATTCCAACCCTCTATTAGTCCATCTCCTCCTCTTCCCTCTCTCAGTCGTTATCCCCAAGCCACCCCCCCCCCCCTGCCCATCTGCACATCTCCTTCCCCCTCTCTCTTTCCACCTCCTCCACCACTCTAATCTCTGTCCATCTCTTCTTGCACCTCACTCTGTTCATCTTCTCCTGTCCCTCTCTCTCTGTGCATCTGCTCTTACCACTCACTCTGTCTGTCTGCTAGTAACCTATTCATACACTCCTTTCCCATCTGACAATCCCCTCCTTCCCCCTCTGTCACCTACTCGTTCCCCCTCTCCCTGCCCTTCTCGTTCTGCCCTCTCTCACTGTTCACCTTGTCACCCTCCACCCTGTCTGTCTATCTCCTCCCCTCTCTGTCCATCTCCTCTTCTTCACTTTCTCGTCCATTCCTCTTACCTCTCTCAGTTTCCTCCTCCATCCTCTCTCTGCCCTTCTTTTCCTGCCACTGTCTCTCTCATGTCCTCTTTCCTTTCTATGCTCATCTCCTCCACTCCCATATCTCTGTCAATTTCCTACATCCCTCTCTCATCTCCACCTCCCCTCCGACCCTTCTCATCTTCTACCCTTCGTTCTTATCCCCACACCATTTCCTTCCAGATCGTAACTAATATGTGTAGCACATATGGCTGAAATCGTTCCATTGGCTTAGGATGAGTTGTCTATCCATGGTTTTACTAGTATGTGGACATGTCGAATGTTGTGACTTGGCAAGACAGCCAAGCCACTATGAGGTAGCCGTAAGGCACGCGTTTAAGCTCACGCAGGCTGGCGTGAGGTCCGGAACAGTTAAAGGAATAGAGACTAGCAAAAAAGGTACGTAGCTTCTGGAATACTTAACTTTAATCCATAATTGGTGAACATCGGTCTGACGGTACATGCATCACAAGATAAATAGCAAATGATAATGGCGCCTTGCTAGGTCGTAGCAAATGACGTAGCTGAAGGCTATGCTAACTATCGTCTCGGCAAATGAGAGCGTAATTTGTCAGTGAACCATCGCTAGCAAAGTCGGCTGTACAACTGGGGCGAGTGCTAGGAAGTGTCTCTAGACCTCCCGTGTGGCGGCGCTCGGTCTGCAATCACTGATAGTGGCGACACGCGGGTCCGAAGTATACTAACGGACCGCGGCCGATTTAAAGGCTACCACCTAGCAAGTGTGGTGTCTGGCGGTGACACCACATCGAATATGTTTCATTCTTTTTAAAAATATTGTTTCACAGTGTCTGTACAGACTATGAGCAGTTCACAACGTAGGTGGTGGACGGGGGAGCGGTGGGGTGGGGGGGGGGGGGCGAAGGGCTCTTAGGTCGACCCTCATAGAGGAGATAACCTTAATTAAAAACAGGGCAAAACGTCCTTCAAAACTGGGAGAGAAGGGCCCATAGTAGCAGTGAAGGTAAACATCTAAGGTGAGACAACTCCCAAAGGAAAACAGATGTGCTGGGATACCTAAAGGCGCAGCACCATCACTTAGCTATCATGGCTACAGGACGGTACACTCCTGGAAATTGAAATAAGAACACCGTGAATTCATTGTCCCAGGAAGGGGAAACTTTAGTGACACATTCCTGGGGTCAGATACATCACATGATCACACTGACAGAACCACAGGCACATAGACACAGGCAACAGAGCATGCACAATGTCGGCACTAGCACAGTGTATATCCACCTTTTGCAGCAATGCAGGCTGCTATTCTCCCATGGACACGATCGTAGAGATGCTGGATGTAGTCCTGTGGAACGGCTTGCCATGCCATTTCCACCTGGCGCCTCAGTTGGACCAGCATTCGTGCTGGACGTGCAGACCGCGTGAGACGACGCTTCATCCAGTCCCAAACATGCTCAATGGGGGACAGATCCGGAGATCTTGCTGGCCAGGGTAGTTGACTTACACCTTCTAGAGCACGTTGGGTGGCACGGGATACATGCGGACGTGCATTGTCCTGTTGGAACAGCAAGTTCCCTTGCCGGTCTAGGAATAGTAGAACGATGGGTTCGATGACGGTTTGGATGTACCGTGCACTATTCAGTGTCCCCTCGACGATCACCAGTGGTGTACGGCCAGTGTAGGAGATCGCTCCCCACACCATGATGCCGGGTGTTGGCCCTGTGTGCCTCGGTCGTATGCAGTCCTGATTGTGGCGCTCACCTGCACGGCGCCAAACACGCATACGACCATCATTGGCACCAAGGCAGAAGCGACTCTCATCGCTGAAGACGACACGTCTCCATTCGTCCCTCCATTCACGCCTGTCGCGACACCACTGGAGGCGGGCTGCACGATGTTGGGGCGTGAGCGGAAGACGGCCTAACGGTGTGCGGGACCGTAGCCCAGCTTCATGGAGACGGTTGCGAATGGTCCTCGCCGATACCCCAGGAGCAACAGTGTCCCTAATTTGCTGGGAAGTGGCGGTGCGGTCCCCTACGGCACTGCGTAGGATCCTACGGTCTTGGCGTGCATCCGTGCGTCGCCGCGGTCCGGTCCCAGGTCGACGGGCACGTGCACCTTCCGCCGACCACTGGCGACAACATCGATGTACTGTGGAGACCTCACGCCCCACGTGTTGAGCAATTCGGCGGTACGTCCACCCGGCCTCCCGCATGCCCACTATACGCCCTCGCTCAAAGTCCGTCAACTGCACATACGGTTCACGTCCACGCTGTCACGGCATGCTACCAGTGTTAAAGACTGCGATGGAGCTCCGTATGCCACGGCAAACTGGCTGACACTGACGGCGGCGGTGCACAAATGCTGCGCAGCTAGCGCCATTCGACGGCCAACACCGCGGTTCCTGGTGTGTCCGCTGTGCCGTGCGTGTGATCATTGCTTGTACAGCCCTCTCGCAGTGTCCGGAGCAAGTATGGTGGGTCTGACACACCGGTGTCAATGTGTTCTTTTTTCCATTTCCAGGAGTGTATATAGTAATGGGAAAAATTACATTACTCTCAAAAATCAAATACAAAATCGGAATTATATTTTAATGATTGAGCGTGGTGTGTAGGAAAAACAAACGGAAGCCTATAAGTTGCTGAAACAACGTAATACAGATGAAAGAAATGTGGTTCAAATTAATCTCTTATCAGGAAATGAGTGGTACGATTATTTCCAAAACGTATGGACAGGTGATGACGAAAATTTGAAAGCTGCAATTAATGACGACCGTTTTGATCTTATATCAATGGAAGAACTAAAGGTTGTGTGAAAAACCTCTAACAACAGAAAATCTGTAGAAATAAAACTTCATTGTGAAATTATTTAAATATACATCAGAATCTTTACTCACAAAACTACTGAATTTTGTCAATATTTACTGGAAATGCAGCAACATACCAAAGGATTGGCAAACGGCAGTTGTTACCGCAGCATTTTAAAAAAGGGGATCGTAGAAAATGGAACAGTTATCTAGGTATTAGTCTCCTGAACTCAGGACACACGATACTTGCGAAACTAATAACAAATAAACAAAAAGTGCTTTTGGAAACGTTTCTTGTTGAGGAACAGAATGGGTTGAAGATGGGAAGATCTTGCTTAGACGGTGTTTTTCCAGTCTATCAAATTGCTGAAAAATACACATAATACAATCATCCCTATCACATAGCCTTTATTGACTATGAGAAAGCTTTTGATAAAGTTCATGGGGTTAAATTATGGGAAATTTTAGAAAAGAATGGTGTACCCCATAATCCAATTCGCAGGTCAAAGTATGTATATACATAACAAAATCAAAGTGCAGAAACGAAGTCCTCCTGCGACTAAGATCTCTCAAGGTGTGACACAAAGCTGTCTTTGATCACCCACCTTATTTAATACATACATAAACGACATCATAAAGACATGGCAGAATGAAGTGTTGCACCACTATAAGCTTAATGATAAATTTATATGTACATTTATGTTTGCAAATGATCAAATAATCTTAGCGAACACAAAAGATAAATAACAGAGACCAAGTTGGTCCTTGCACAAGGTAGCTTATGATTATAATATGGCAATATATAAAGGGAAAACTAAGATAATATTATTCCACGATGAGGAAACAGTAATTGATGATAAATAGGTAGAACAAATAAACACTTTTAAATACTTGTGATGTGAGGTCCTATATATCACCACAATGATCAAGAATACAAACTGCAAAAACTATAACACTGTACTATACTATAAGTCGCCCTCGTCTAAAAAAATTAAAAAAGAGACAGTCCTAGAGTTTTATAATACTATGGCAGTACCAGCTCTAATGTATGGGTCAGAGACTTCAACTCTAACAGCCAGTCAAAGGAGGATGCCTGAGGCACCAGAGATGAGCTTCCTAAGACCTATAGCTTGTTACAGAGTTATAGATCAGATGAAAGGTACTGCAAAGGGGAATGAAATGGGTGTCAAAAGTATACGTTAGAAAATAGCGGAGTACAGTAAGAAATGGCATTAAAACGATTATAGGATGCCAGAGGAATGAATACCTAAATTAATATATACATCTCAAGGGGAAAAGAATGCCGGGTGTCCTAAGAAGAAATGGAAGAATTGCTGCATTCTACTTGAAATTGGAACACGCAAGGACGTCTCAATCAAAACCGCATATGATGTATTCGAATACACATTTCACCTGCATCTGCAGCGTATTGTGCCCTGCAGTTTATTTTCACACACCTCATTGTTTATGACGTCGTACCTCCTGGACTATGATTCGTACAGTCATATAATTTTGCAGGTAAATCCAGCGCTATATATGTCTACTGCCCGCGAAATATGTTGTACTTAGGGTTTGTAGTAAAGAAACAATAAATTAAAACGTCATGCTTGATGTGGTACTTCTTTACGCATAACAGTGTTTATAGCATCATATCTATGTCGTACAGTGATATAATTTTGCTGGTAGATTCGGTGTTATGCGTGAATACTGTCTGGAAAATTGATTGCGAATAAAGTTAGTAGTAAAGAAGTACTAAAGGAAAACGTCGTGCATCAAGTGGCACTCTTAGTTCATTAACAGAGACAAACTTTTCCTTTTATCAGAGTGTGGGGGTTGTCAGCGAGAAAAAGTTTCGTTAGGGTCTGGAATTATGTATAGTGTTTGTCGCAAGTCATCAAGTGTTCTCACTCTCAAATACTGGATGAATAAGTTTGGATATTTGGGCGTGATGGGTTAAACTGCTTTGTGACACGCACCCCTATAACAGGCATGTTGTTCGTACCCCAACAGACACTCTTTCCAGACAGTAAGCGATATGTGTACCAAGTTTGGTTGAAATTAGTCCAGTGCTTTATTAGGAGATTTGAAACTTATATACAGGGTTATTACAAATGATTGAAGCGATTTCACAGCTCTACAATAACTTTATTATTTGAGATATTTTCACAATGCTTTTCACACACATACAAAAACTCAAAAAGTTTTTTAGGCATTCACAAATTTTCGATATGTGCCCCTTTAGTGATTCGGCAGACATCAAACCGATAATAAAGGTCCTCCCACACTCGGCGCAGCATGTCGCCATCAATGAGTTCGAAAGCATCGTTGATGCGAGGACGCAGTTCTGGCACGTTTCTTATTAGAGGAGGTTTAAACACTGAATCTTTCACATAACCCCACAGAAAGAAATCGCATGGGGTTAAGTCGGGAGAGCGTGGAGGCCATGACATGAATTGCTGATCACGATCTCCACCACGACCGATCCATCGGTTTTCCAATCACCTGTTTAAGAAATTCCGAACATCATGATGGAAGTGCGGTGGAGCACCATCCTGTTGAAAGATGAAGTCGGCGCTGTCGGTCTCCAGTTGTGGCATGAGCCAATTTTCCAGCATGTCCAGATACACGTGTCCTGTAACGTTTTTTTCGCAAAAGAAAAAGGGGCCGTAAACTTTAAACCGTGAGATTGCACAAAACACGTTAACTTTTGGTGAATTACGAATTTGCTGCACGAATGCGTGAGGATTCTCTACCGCCCAGATTCACACATTGTGTCTGTTCACTTCACCATTAAGAAAAAATGTTGCTTCATCACTGAAAACAAGTTTCGCACTGAACGCATCCTCTTCCATGAGCTGTTGCAACCGCGCCGAAAATTCAAAGCGTTTGACTTTGTCATCGGGTGTCAGGGCTTGTAGCAGTTGTAAACGGTAAGGCTTCTGCTTTAGCCTTTTCCGTAAGATTTTCCAAACCGTCGGCTTTGGTACGTTTAGCTCCCTGCTCGCTTTATTCGTCGACTTCCGCGGGCTACGCGTGAAACTTGCCCGCACCCGTTCAACCGTTTCTTCGCTCACTGCAGGCCGACCCGTTGATTTCCCCTTACAGAGGCATCCACAAGCTTTAAACTGCGCATACCATCGCCGAATGGAGTTAGCAGTTGGTGGATCTTTGTTGAACTTCGTCCTGAAGTGTCGTTGCACTGTTATGATTGACTGATGTGAGTGCATTTCAAGCACGACATACGCTTTCTCGGCTCCTGTCGCCATTTTGTCTCACTGCGCTCTCGAGTGCTCTGGCGGCAGAAACCTGAAGTGCGGCTTCAGCTGAACAAAACTTTATGAGTTTTTCTACATATCTGTAGTGTGTCGTGACCATATGTCAATGAATGGAGCTACAGTGAATTTATGAAATCGCTTCAGTCAGTTGTAATAGCCATGCACATACATACATACATACATATATCCACACACATGTACAACAACTTATAATGTGTATGTATGATTGCTTCTTTCCGACATATTCTATTTAAGGTTTTTTTAAAACTTGTTACATGTTTCTATTTATTAGAAAATTATGTCTCAGCATAATAATAGTAACAGTATTAATAATGACAATAATAATAAAGATTAAGTAAGGGAGAAAAAGAAATATAAATATGCGCATTAAAGTTTCACAAGGCGTGGCCTGCACCTCAGTAGTTATGGGAAGGCGAGGATAGCAGAGCTTGTAGTCGACGTCGTAGTGGGTGCTGGTGGGATCACTCATGGGAAAATTCTTGTTGTAATTGGTCTTAGAGCTGCTCCTTTTTGAGGCTAAATTCTGCTGATAGATATTCCTGCATAAAGTAAGTCTATCAAAGGAACCACTGTCGGCGAAAATTATGTACCCAAATAATAAGGGAATTAGCATATTTTATCCAAAAATACGAGGTGCTGGAGATAGATTTAGTGATCTGCTTATAGATGTTGACTCTCACATTATTGATACACCCGAGCACTTCTTACGTAACATGATAATTCAGAGGTTTCTCCTTTACAAGAATAGAGGTTATATGGCTATTTTTCTAGGAGTTCCATACGGTATGGGGGAGTGGACATGTATGTGGAAAACGGTATTCCATTTGAGTCCACTGATGTTTCAAAGCACTGAACGGTACAGGTATTTGAATGCTGTACATATGTGGTTGAACTGAATTTCTAATTGTTGTTATTTATAGGTCCGCTGACTCTTATTTCAAAACATTTCTTCTGAAGGTTGAGAGGATTCTTGGTTCATTTTCTAGTAAGTACAAAAATTAGTTGTATGTGATTACTTCAATATTAATTGTATAAGTGAGTGTGCAATAAAGACAATAGTCACGTATCTCCTAAATTAATATCATTTGATGCCAACTGTATTCTTTCGAGAGAGAGTTCTGGGGAACAATTGCACGAAAATAGACAACATTTTTGTTCATTCTTCATTACTATCAGGGCATTCTGTCACTAAAAATATGAATGGTCTTCCAGACCATGACGCACAAATTTTAACACTAAAAGTTTTGTGCTGAATCACTGGTTAAATTTAATGACAGACTACTTAGTAAAGCTAAACCAGTTACAATAGAGACCTTTTTAAAACTCACTAAGACTAAAGTGTGACAGGATGTCTACAGTGCTGATAACCTTGCCAATAAATATAATGATTTACTCAATAAATTTCTCATGCTCTTTGGAAGCTGTTTATCATTAGCACCTTCAAAACAGGGCACTAGCACTAACAGACAGCTTGGGTGGCTGACTAGAAAAATAATGTAGGTGGGAATTATATCAATATATTACAAGGAGTCACATTCGACATGCAGCAGTCCATTAGAAACTGTATTCTAAGATACTTAAATTGTTATTACGAGGGCAAGAAGTGTGTGGTACGCAAATAGAGTAGCTAATTCTCAGGATCAAATTAAAACCATGTGATCAGTCGTGAAGGAAGTGTCTGGTCAGCAGCACTAAGCTGAAGATACAAAGTCATTGCATTGCAGAAATGTTTCAGTTACTGATAAGTCGAATGTGTGTACAGCATTTAAAAATCACTTTGTGAATATAGCAGATAAAGTAAATAGACGGTTAGTTCCTGTATAGCTAACATAGTAAATAATTTTCCATAATTGTTATCTGAAACAGTACTCCACGGGGAAGATTGAGTCAATATATAAAGGACTGAAGGCTAAGGACTCTCATGTATGTGAGAGAGTATCTAGCAGAGTACTAAAGTACTGTTCTGCATATAATAGGCCATGTACTTTGTTACATCTGCCTAACTTTTCCTTTCGGAATGATTATTTTCTTGACCGTTAAAGTACTCAGTAGTGAATTCACGTTATAAAAAGGAGAAATGGATAATGCAGACAATTTTAGACCTATTTCTATGTCAGCAGAATTTGCTAAATCTACTGAAAAAATTGTATACACAAGGGTAATTGAGCATCTGATTACACATCTGCTGTGAAATACATAGTTTCTGTTTAGAAGTGGTTTACCAACTGGAAATGCTATAATGTCTTTTTTCTTTGAGGCTTTGATTGAATTAAAAAAAGGTTGCCAACACTAAGTGTCTTATTTGATTTAACTATGTCGTTTGTGGTTATTACAGAATATTACTGCTGAAGTTGTAATATTACAGAATAAGGGGAGTAATTCACAATTGGTTCACATGTTTTTCACAACAGAAAGCAGGAGGTCAATCTCTGCAATACTCAGAATGGGTGCAACGTTTAGTCCCAATGGGTCACCGTTAAGTGGTGAGTACACCAGGGGTAGGTGCTGTGGCCCCTACAGTTTCTTATTTACATAAATGATATATCTTCTAGTATTACGTGTGATTCTGAATTGTTTCTGTTTGCTGATGCCATCAGCTTGATAGTGAAGGATGTTGTGTGCATTAATGACATGGTATCAAAAAATGCAGTTCAACACATAAGTTCATCGTTGTAGAAAATAATTTCATGCCAAATCACAGCAGGGCTCAGGTTTTATAGTTTATAACATACACGTCAACAAAAACTGACATTTTGACTAAATAGAACTGGTCTATCATTAGTGAGACTGAACGGTTCTAATTCCTATGCGTTCAAATAGAAAGGATGCTGCCTTGGAAAGCCCATTTTCAGGATCTTGTTCAAAAACTAAATGCTGCTTTATGTACCATAAGAACAGTATCTGAAATAAGTGGTAGTTCAACACGAAAAGTTGTCTACTTTGCTTATTTTCATTCGCTAATGAAGTAAGGTATTGTTTTCTGGGGCAGCTCTTCTGATTCAAAAAATGTGTTTTTCGCTCATAAACTGGTGGTTCGAGCAGTATTTGGTGAAAAACATCTTGTCGACCCCTTTTAAGTAATCTGTGAAATCTGGCGTTGGCCTCTCAACGTATGTTTTCTTTAATGTTGTTTGTTGTTAACAATATCAGATTACTCCCAAGAGTTAGCAGCTTTCACTCACTCATCACTCGGCAGAAATACAATCTGCACTTGGAACGCACCTCCTTGACTCTCGAGCAGTAAGCCATGCAGTTTTCTGCTACATCCATCTTCAATAAGCTGCCACAAGAATGCAGAAACCTTCGCAGTAATCAACACACTTTCAAGTCAAAACTGAAGAGTTTCCTAATGGCTAACTCCTTCTGTTTTGCTGAGGGACTTCTGGAAAAATTAAAGAAAACAAGCTACTTCCTGTGTTAAGTTGTTGATCATGTTTCTTTAGACTCAGGATTTGTGGTCTACTTATGATACATATACGTTTCGCTTTTCTGTTATTACTCTCCTGTTATAATTTCACATACTGATTCGTTCCATCACCATGGACACTTGCTTCTGAATTTGGTCCTAAGGAATATGAAATGTAAAATAGAGAAATAAAGAGTATGTTTTTTATATGTGTAACAACATTAGTAGAGAAAATATTTGCAGATGTAGGCCTACTGCCTAAAAATCCTGAAAAAGTTAAAAACGAAGAATGTGTACTAGACAGACTGTATTTAGTACTGAGAACCATTTTACACTGGGTATAAGTAAGATAGTTAGGGGGAAGAGAGAAACAGGGTGAACATTGCTACCTTACAAAAACATGAGGGCACCTGTATATAAATATCTGTGTGCTATGGAATGGGGAAGGATCCTACATCCTGCAATGTCAGCTTATTTCTTGTATTTTGTGACTTAGATTCACCGATTCGCACCGCAGCAGAGTGTGTGTTGTATTACTGCAGTTACCGCTCCTTTATGCAGGTCCCTCATTTTACTCTGAGTTCGCCCGCTAACATTGCTTTCTCAATGTGTGACTTCGCGTCATCTGTGCATTTGCCATAGCGGAGAACGAGAGAGTGAACAAGTGCGGCAGAGATTCGCCAACGATTGGTGAGCCTCGTTACGTACTCGGGCTAATTATTCGTGCCTCGTTCTAACAGCCTTAAGGTTTCAATATGAAGTGGTTAATGAGGTATTGTAACGTAGAGGACTTCCTGATAATGTATTTCAATTGGTTGGACGCGAGTAATAAGTTTAGTAATAAATCGTGAAGTCCGTGATCCCTCAATAATAATTACCAAACGAATCTTTCATTGTACATTACCTAAAAATTCCCACCAAAAGAAAGTATGAAATTTGATCCTTAAGGTGAAAGGGAGTAAGAAGCATCAATCGCTACAACACTTTATTAACTTGTGTTATAAATGGAGACTTGTGAAAAGGACGTCAAATCTTGCAACAATCTTTCTATAGACAGAAGTGTTATTTTCGTTACAATTTCCAGGTTTCCAATACACATGTGAATAACAATGGCTGGTAAAAATGAGAACCATGAAATGATTGATGGGGAGGACAGGTAAAAATGAGACTCGTGGAGTGACTGATGAGCAGGAGAGTGCCAATCATAAAAACTTTGACTCTCATGTTATTTATGAGTCGGGACAAATTAACAAAATTCACACAGTAGAGGCAACCGAAACTTAAAGATCAATGATAAACTCTTCTCGGGTTGACAGCCGAGTCAATGCGTCATTCTGCGGCAACGTTTCAGCAATTTTCTTACTTGCCATCTTCAGGCACTTCGCCTGAGATCGACGCATTCACTCGGCTGTCGACCCGAGAAGATTGTATCACCGGGCTTCACCGTGAAGGGCTGCATTCTCAATTAATGAAAGCTAAAATTTGAACGTACTCATTGAGGCAGAAACACACACCAATCGTGTTGATGTTGTACGAAAGCAAAAAAATTGTAACGCAGTTTTTGAACAATGGGTGCCGGCAATTGAAAACTGAGCTCAGATTTGAACGAAAAACTATATGATATTAACACAAAAGTAAATAACAATGAAAAATTATTAACAGATTTGATGGCAGATAACGAAAGATTCACTCAAGAACTAAAGGTAGATAATTGAAAATTGCGAAAACACATTAAAAAATATCTCGGATAAAAAAGTAATGGATCAACAAATTTTCACAGTGAAAGCAGTAAGAGAATACGTACATATTATTAGAAACAGATGATGTGAACACGTAGACAGAATGCCTGAAAGAAATTGGACTACTAAAAATGAGGGAGAAGATGGGGAGGAAGGCCACTAAAAAGATGGCGAAACCTTGCTGATCCGAACAGGTGAAATCGCCTAATCCGTGAAGGGAGAAGAGGAAGAAGAAGGAGAAGAAGAAGAAGAAGAAGAAGAAGAAGAAGAATGTAGCAAATTGTTCAAAATGCAACATTCGGAATTCGGTGTGAAGTTATGACAGGTTTCAGCAGAACAAAGCAGATGTTACTAAAATACAGGCCCAAGTAAACTACCATGAGGAAACAGTGAAATAAGTTTTAATGGATATTGCAGTAAAGAAAAACAACTCATGACAAAAGTATATACGAACAAGGAAAAATTGTGTCAGTAAAGAAGTAATGGTTGCGGAACAGCAATAGTCCATTTTCGAATCGGAAGATCAGGAACTGGAAGACACAAAGAAGAAAGTAAAAAACTGCTGCATGGCAGCTAATAGAATTTAATCCGGCTGGCACTTAGAAACACTAGCGGAAGAAAATCATGGTGCGGGTTGTTCTACCAACATTATTGTCTATAATCTGCTCGGTCAAGGGCTGTTACTGGAATTTGGCAGACACCAGGAATTACATCGAACTGATTTCATTAAACCATGTAGAGATGTATTCGCGCAAATAAAGACTGAGTCCGAAGAAATCGATTTTTGTGTGTACATTTCCAGACATTTAAACTGTGTCCCTCCACAAGTGCTGGTCGCGAGTGAAACAGCGAAGCATCAAAGTGAAATTATTTTTTATGCAAAACTGCGTTCACAGTGAAGGCTCTTACACAATCTGTTATGTTACCTTTGAGAATGGTCACAGCAAAGAAATATGTCAGTAATTATCTACGCGTTCTGCATCACCTTTCATTAGCAGAAACCAAACCCTTACCTGTTTTTAAAACCTCCACTGCACCATAGTCCAGATTTTAAGGCTTCAGCTCCATGTTTTCCTTATACAACGTATCTGCATCACCGATGAATGTTATCGAATTCCAGTTCGCCCTTCACTTACCTGCTTATGGAACTTACTTCCTGTTTTGGTGTTGACACGGTTCGCGAGTTGCGACATTCAGTTCTCCAGCGACTTTTGGAGTCGTCGGTCTGTTATTTTTCGTAACGTCTTCTTCGAGAACAGTCCGTCGCATTCACTCAATACACAATTTCGTCCACGTTGTGACTTATCAGATGTCGTTTTTCAGGTTTCCCTTTATGCGGTACAAATCTCTGATACGCCTCTTGCAACACCAAACATTTCAGCTAACTTGGTTTCAAAAACACACACCATACGAGCATCAACAGTTTGTCCGTCTTCGAATCCTCTTAGGTCTGATACAGTGCACTCACAAGTACTCAGAACACTGATATGATCACGACTGGTACTTCTAACACACTGATGATATTGGACACGTGCCGTTCATGGTCAAATTAAACACCGCAACCTGCTGACTTACCTAGCATCTGGGTGTACGTACGTCTTTCCATATATCTGCCCAGCCTCTGTATTTATCTGAATGTTTTTCCCACACTCCCTATGCAGTTGGAATGGGAAGAAAAGCTGCTAAGTGGTATAATGCTACTAATACCTCATGTCAGGGATCGACTTGCCTTTTGACATATCCCTTTGGATGTCCGAATGATTTGCAGCGGTTGGGCCAACCGCTTATCAGATCCCTTCCCGTGAGCACATACACTGACATGTCTGAGCGCTATGACCACCTACCTAATAGCCGGTATGTACACCTTTTTTTTTTTTTTTTTTTTGGTCATCAGTCCACTGACTGGTTTGATGCGGCCCGCCACGAATTCCTTTCCTGTGCTAACCTCTTCATCTCAGAGTAGCACTTGCAACCTACGTCCTCAATTATTTGCTTGACGTATTCCAATCTCTGTTTTCCTCTACAGTTTTTGCCCTCTACAGCTTCCTCTAGTACCATGGAAGTCATTCCCTCATGTCTTAGCAGATGCCCTATAATCCTATCCCTTCTCCTTATCAGTGTTTTCCACATATTCCTTTCCTCTCCGATTCTGCGTAGAACCTCCTCATTCCTTACCTTATCAGTCCACCTCATTTTCAACATTCGTCTATAGCATCACATCTCAAATGCTTCGATTCTCTGCTGTTCCGGTTTTTCCACAGTCCATGTTTCACTACCGTACAATGCTGTACTCCAGACGTACATCCTCAGAAATTTCTTCCTCAAATTAAGGCCGGTATTTGATATTAGTAGACTTCTCTCGGCCAGAAATGTCTTTTTTGCCATAGCGAGTCTGCTTTTGACGTCCTCCTTGCTCCGTCCGTCATTGGTTATTTTACTGCCTAGGTAGCAGAATTCCTTAACTTCATTGACTTCGTGACCATCAATTCTGATGTTAAGTTTCTCGCTGTTCTCATTTCTACTACTTCTCATTGCCTTCGTGTTTCTCCGATTTACTCTCAAACCATACTGTGTACTCATTAGACTGTTCATTCCGTTCAGCAGATCATTTAATTCTTCTTCACTTTCACTCAGGGTAGCAATGTCATCAGCGAATCGTATCATCGATGTCCTTTCACCTTGTATTTTAATTCCACTCCTGAACCTTTCTTTTATTTCCATCATTGCTTCCTCGATGTACAGATTGAAGAGTAGGGGCGAAAGGCTACAGCCTTGTTTTACACCCTTCTTAATACGAGCACTTCGTTCTGGATCGTCCACTCTTATTATTCCCTCTTTGTTGTTGTACATATTGTATATGACCCGTCTCTCCCTATAGCTTACCCCTACTTTTTTCAGAATCTCGAACAGCTTGCACCATTTTATATTGTCGAACGCTTTTTCCAGGTCGACAAATCCTATGAAAGTGTCTTGATTTTTCTTTAGCCTTGCTTCCATTATTAGCCGTAACGTCAAATTGCCTCTCTCGTCCCTTTACTTTTCCTACAGCCAAACTGATCGTCACCTAGCGCATTCTCAATTTTCTTTTCCATTCTTCTGTATATTATTCTTGTAAGCAGCTTCGATGCATGAGCTGTTAAGCTGATTGTGCGATAATTCTCGCACTTGTCAGCTCTTGCCGTCTTCGGAATTGTGTGGATGAGGCTTTTCCGAAAGTCAGATGGTATATCGCCAGACTCATATATTCTACACACCAACGTGAATAGTCGTTTTGTTGCCACTTCCCCCAATGATTTTAGAAATTTTGATAGAATGTTATCTATCCCTTCTGCCTTATTTGACCGTAAGTCCTCCAAAGCTCTTTTAAATTCCGATTCTAATACTTTATCCCCTATCTCTTCTAAATCGACTCCTGTTTCTTCTTCTATCACATCAGACAAATCTTCACCCTCACAGAGGCTTTCAGTGTATTATTTCCACCTATCTGCTCTCTCCTCTACATTTAACAGTCCACCTATGGCACGGATATCAGAGGCGACGCGTCCTGACGTGGAAGCAGTGAGGCCTTGGCAGGTCGCTGGAGGGAGTTTGCACCACATCTGAACAAGTCACCAAATTCCCGGAAATTCCGAGGAGTGAGGGATGAGTTCAGACGCCACGTTGAATCTCATCCTACATGTGTTCAATCGAGTTCAGGTCTGGTGAGTTGGGAGGCCAGTACAACAATTTGAACTTGTCACTATGCTCCTCGAAAAACTCCATCACACTCCTGGCCTTGTTGCATAATCTTGCTGAATAGTGTCATTGCCGTCGGGAAAAATGATCGTCATGAAGGTGTGTGCGTGCACTGCAACCAATGTACCATACGCCTTGGCCGTCATGGTATCTTGTACGAGCTCCACTGGATCCATGGATGGACATGTGAATGTTCTCCAGAGCATAACGTAGCAGCCGGCAGCTTGTGTCAGTCGTGTGGTATAGGTGTCAAGGAGCTATTCCCCTGGAAGACGACTGACTCACCTCCTCCCATTGGCGTGATGAAGAATGTTCCGGCGTATCAAAGAAGGTGGTGAGACGACATCAAACAATAGCCCGCTGACCAGGACCACACCACGACAGGAGCGGTCTCTGCAAGAAGAGAATTTTTAAGTGCATTATCTGCAAACTACATTGAGCAGTTAAACAGAGAACCGACTCGTGGCGATAACATACTAGACCTTCTGGTGACAAACAGACCCGAATTATTTTTTAAACAGTTAACGCAGAACAGGGAATCAGCGATCATAAAGCAGTTACTGCATCGATGATTTCAGCCGTAAATAGAAATAGCAAAACACGTAGGAAGATTTTTCTGTTTAGCGAAAGTGACGAAAAGCAGATTTCAGAGTACCTGACGGCTCAACACAAAAGTTTTGTCTCAAGTACGGATAGTGTTGAGGATCAGTGGACAAAGTTCAAAACCATCGTACAATATGACTTAGATGAGTATTGAAGTATCATGTCAGACGGGTGTTCTGAACACAATTTCGACACAAAGCAGCTCAATAGGCTGTGGAGTGGAAGGGGTAGGCTAGCAATAGAACAGTGCATCACCATTGACTAGACACTTATTTATTGAACACCTAAGTCAGGTATTACCCAAAAGGAACAATCAGTACAAATTACAAAATAATATTCTTTTCCTTTAAGTCACTCAAACACCTAAACAGGCAAGTAGCAATCATTTAACTGAAGGGCCTTTTGAGAAAGCAAGACTAGAAAATTTGAGTGATGAGTTAAAATCATATTTAAGTAGGCTCTGACCGAGCACATATTTTAAAACAAAATACTTCCTTTAAGGAACCAGCGATCAAAATTAAATACATAATCCTCAACAATCATATTACATCCAAGACATTTGAGATTAAACAGTAATATATAACATCAGACAGCTGCAGTCCCAAGTTTTAAGCAGCACGTTTCAGATGGACTGCACTGCAACAGTACAATACAAGTCCCTCAGAGGATCTCCCCACACAGGACGTTATTGCCGCAATCGACAAAATATCAACATCATTCCATGTACAGACCTAAAACAAACTAAAAGCTCTCTTAAGCGTGACACAGTTAAATCCTTTCAACATAACATACATCACAAGTCTAGCCCTAGGACGGCACCGACACCCCGCAATTTAGCACGCGTAAAACTACAGCGATGCACTCATCCCGTAGCCTTACAAAATCCAAAAACAGAGAGCCGGCTCCCCAATAGCGGAACATTTAACCACGCGCAGCGTGCGGGTTTGCGGGATGCTGATCTCGCCCTTAAGCTCAACACCAGTTCAAATACTAGTCAACCTACAATCTTGAACTACCATACACCTTCCTTCAGTTACTGCATAGAAAGCCAATGTGATAGGCAAACAGACCAGCATATGATAAAAACTTAAGCAATTTGCTTACTAGACAGTTATTTTTTTTAAACGTGAGCGCACGCACAATCAAAAGACAAACAACGCCAATCATAAGGACAGTAGCACATAAGCAAGTAGCAATGGTAACTTCTGCTTAGATTGGCTACAAATCAGCGCGTAATTTAACACACCAGAGAACAGTCTTTACAACATAACCATCAATACAATAGCAAATTACTCACACGTGTACTCCCCCACGATTTCGATTCGCAAAGCCACAGACAAAACGTGGAGAACGTATCACTTAGACCAACATAATGGTGCTCCCTCAGTTACCCCAAATAACTGACTCCCTTAGTTGCACAGCAGAGAACCAGGCCTAATGAAACCACCACAATTTTCGCCTCTAAATTGTCACAGTACAAGTAAGAATCACAAATGTAATTTTACATCACCAGTTCCCGTATAGTCAATACAAGCGTCTGATTTTCACCCGTTTATAACGGCAGGCAGCAACATTGTACGGAAAAGAGCGTAGACACACGCTCTTACCAATTCTCTTCTCCGAAAGCAGCCACCGCAACTCTCGGGAACCACAGGGGGATCCAATGCAAAAATCAATACTCCTTCACACAAATTACAGGACGCCCGCTTCCCGCTGCTTGCTACGGCGCTTTCCGTTCAGAGCCAACTTGTATATCTCCCTGCGGTAGGTCCGGTCCCACACACGCTGCGTCAACCCGATAACCGTCTTCCACGACGTCCCGGAGCACACCCCCCACAGGACCTCACCTCGTTACTCCTCGCGTAGGCCCAAGAGGGCGCTGCTTACCGCCCTGACCGTGGCAGGAAAGATAAACAACCAGAGTGGCACTCTCGATATGAGCCGCCACGGCTAAAGTATGTGCCAAGCAAGATCGTAAGAGATGGAAAAGAGCCAGCATGGTACAACAACCGAGTTAGAACACTGCTGCGGAAGCTAAGGGAACTTCAAAGCAAACATAAACATAGCCAACGCCTTGCAGACAAACAAAAATTACGCGAAGCGAAATGTAGTGTGAGGAGGGCTATGCGAGAGGCGGAAGTAATGTTCTATGTACTGACTTGACAGAAAATCCTAAGAAATTTTGGTCTTATGTCAAAGCGGTAAGTGGATCAAAACAAAATGTCCAGTCACTCTGTGACCAAAATGGTACTGAAATAGTGGATGACAGATTAAAGGCCGAAAGACTAAATGTCTTTTTCCAAAGCTGTTTCACAGAGGAAGACTGCACTGTAGTTCCTTCTCGCACAGATGACAAAATGGTAGGCATCGAAAGAGACGACAGAGGGATAGAGAAACAATTAAAATCACTCAGAAGAGGAAAGACCGCTGGACCTGATGGGATACCAGTTCGATTTTACACAGAATACGCGAAGGAACTTCCCCCCTTCTTGCAGCGGTGTACCGTAGGTGTCTAGAAGAGCGTAGGGTTCCAAAGGATTGAAAAAGGGCACAGGTCATCCCCGTTTTCAAGAAGGGACTGTAGGGAAGCAGCCTACTCACGCTGTAATAAATTCACATCAGTTTCCGTTGTGTGCCAGCCAGTCTGCTGTAACTAGCTCTGACGTCATAAATGTTGCGCAATACCTTAAAAATCAAGCAAATGAACTAAAACTTTTCTAGCAGGTCAGAAATAATACTAAATTAATGTGTGTTAAAAATCAGTTCGATAACTTCAGCCATTTCCGAGATTTGGACGTTTTTCTGGAAAAATCATTGGCGCAACAGAACAGAGCTAGAGACTTCAAAATTTATATTTAGATTCATCTTTCATAATGATTTAATAAAAACAGTACTTTGGATTTCACAAATTAAGACTTTAGTGGAAATTCATGATTTTCTGGTTTTCGTCTCAAAACTGAAGGAAGCAAGATAGATTAAGCAGGTTAATAAATAAGGCTAGGATGTTTAGATTTAAATAGGTTGGAGGTCCGCTATGATTATGAAGATGTGTAAAGTTTATTTTTAATACCTATAAAATTATAGCGATAGCGGATCTCAAAAGGGACAGTTCAGAGCTCATCTGCTGCGTGCAGGGTAATTAGATTAATTCTCTCGCTCAAAGTATTTAACTTAGCCACGTCAAAATTTTATTATCAATACTTACCTGCGTGCTGAATGCACATTTAAATTAAGAGCTTCTTCGGCCATCAGCCAAAGAAGCTATAAATTATTATGTAACTTGAAGTGGTGCGTTACTAGCCCAGCGGCTAGTCGGGATAGCGGATTTGATCAGGCGTTCCCTCAGCCGTCCGCACCGCGGCTTTATATATAAGGACGCTACGCGAGGAAGCAAGGCCCCAGTTCTCTCCAGACGCTGAATGACACGCCATCTGTGTCGGTAGTCGCGTCGCATCAGTGTATCTGCTACAAACAGCCTCGGGTGCCGTATTAAGTTACTAGAGATACGCGGAACCATGAAAACATTTCATGTGAAGTGTTAATTCTGGAATGATTTTCATTATCTAGCTTCAGTTTGCGTATTGTCGTATTTTTCACGTGCCGTCGCGGGACAGACATTCTACCAAAAATTTTGCGTGGCGTTTGATGAAATATTTCCATCAAATTATGGCGAGCATTCTTTTTAACATTTGATTCGGACATTTATAGTTGCATCAGCGCATTAGACTCTGAACTGTTCTGTTAGTTAGGTTGTAGGGATACTTGTGGTTTTTATTAGTGAATTTCAGAATATACTCAGCTATTTTGGAAAACCGTTTTTGATTAGAAATCCCGGACAATCTCCTAATTCCTCAGAGCTATAAGCTGCAGCTATAAGAACATTCTCAGGTAAAGTGGGCACTAGGATATCTATTTACTGGCTCCAAGTTTTATTAAATCACTTTCTGGGGGTCACGGAGTAAATAGAGAGCCAGTGTTGAGAACGGCAAAAGACAGCAATAACAACATTCAGAAAGCTAGAAACTGATTCAACACGCAAGCGTTTATACAGCAATAGATTTACTATTATTACAAACTTACTCATCCGCCGCCCCATATATGGTGCATCGGCCGGGAAATCAACTAAGTGAAAGTGATTTTAACTTTTCGGATCCGCGAGTGAAATGCGACACGCAACTGAGTATAGAACAGTGAATGTGTTACGTGTGCATATGGACGACGCAATTGGATTAACAACGCATCTGGATTGACGGAGCTGGCACTGAGTCTAGCGGTGCTGCCGGCATCGCGAGAAGCCAGTCTCGCCGCACCGCAGTCGTTCGCTGGAGCAGCCGGCGCAGAGCCTGCAATTGCGGGCCACGCAAACACACAACAGCCATCGGAGAGCCGTCTGCAGTTCAACGTGCCACGTCGCATCAGGAATCCTGGTACGCCGAGCCGGCAACGCCATACGTCGTGCAGAAGGAACTAAGTTAAGTGAACAGCTGTTAAAAATTTTACTAACCTGTACTAAAAGACTGTCGGCGATGGAACCGCCAAAAGAAACGGAGTTTAAACGTAAATTAAAACCTATGTCTGTTGAGGGAACTGTAAATCCAGACAACGGTTCAAGTGTAAATATGCATGAAAGTAGTAATGTTAAAGTGAAAAATGAAGTATTGTCTCCTGACAGTAATGTGGGAAGGGGCAATGATTCAATAATAGAGACCCCTGTAGTAAAGCGGAAAGTAGAAATTGTAAATTTATGGGATGATAGTTTCTCTGATGAATTAAAAATGAAACAGTCATCAGAGATGGTAGAGTTTAAGAAGGAGGAGTTAGATATGACTAATCAATCAGAAGTTTTATTTAGTTTTGATGATTCTGGTGTTGGAGCTAGTTTTTCGTCACCTGAGTATGAGAAAAAGCCAGCTAGTGAGCAACCCAAAGATGCTGGGGCTGTTGACTTAAATGTTATATTACAAGCAATAGCTGCCAGTAATGCAAAAATGACAGCTGATTTAAAATCTGATATAATTGAGGCAATGAACAATAAATTAGAATCCAATAATGCTGAATTAAAATCGGATATAATTGAGGTAAATAACAGGATTGTGGCCAGTCAAACTAATTTTAATAAACGATTGGAGGTAATGGACGATACCTTCAAGGCTGGTTGCAATAAGTTGAAAGAGGATCTAGATAGTTTGAATTGTAAAATTGATTGCAATCATGAGGATATTAAGAAAAAGGTTGCTCAACAGTTTTCTGAAATGTATAAAACAGTTAAATCCGAAGTTGCTGAGGTTCGCAAAGACTTCCAAATGGAAGATGCGAAGCTGGAGCACAAGTTAACAGAAAAGATCGAGGCGGAATCTGAACTGTGCTCAGATAGATTTAAAGATGTTAATATAAAAGTAAACATATGTCAAGCAGAAGTAGAAGCAATCAAAACTGACACTACTCATATTGTGCAAAGAGTAGATAATGTTGAAATGAAAGTAGAAAATATAAGTACTAACATTGCTAACATTGAGAGTAAAGTAGCTTCAGTAACTTCTGGTAATGGTAATGTACTACAAGTTGTAGCTGCAAACGCCGCTTTTATCGGGTGTCGGCAGTTCTTGCGGTTCGATCCAGATAAAAATATCCACCCGCTAGATTTCTGGAACGATTTTGAAGATGTAATTCCACCAACTTGGTCTGAGCGAGAGAAAATCTCATTTATTAGAAGCCATTTAGCAGGTGACGCCATGCGTTGGTCAGCTGATGTTATGTTGAAATGTAAAACATTAGCGGAATTTAAAACAGCTTTTATTAATGAATATTGGTCTAGCAATAAGCAAAATGAAGTGTTGAGAACGGCAAAAGACAGCAATAACAACATTCTAAAAGCTAGAAACTGATTCAACACGCAAGCGTTTATACAGCAATCAGATATTAATTAGACTCTTAACAAACACATCCGCCGCCCCACAGGACGTCGAACAGATGTGCACAACTATAGACCTATATCTCTAACGTCGATCAGTTGTAGAATTTTAGAACACGTATTATGTTCGAGTATAATGACTTTTTTGGAGACTAGAAATCTACTCTGAAGGAATCAGCATGGGTTTCGAAAAAGGCGATCGTGTGAAACCCAGCTCGCGCTATTCGTCCACGAGACTCCGAGCCATAGACACGGGTTCACAGGTAGATGCCGTGTTTCTTGACTTCCTCAAGGCGTTCGATACAGTTCACCACAGTCGTTTAATGAAGTAAGACCATATGGACTATCAGCCCAATTGTGTGATCGAATTGAAGAATTCCTATATAACAGAACGCAGCATGTCATTCTCAATGGAGAGAAGTCTTCCGAAGTAAGAGGGATTTCAGGTGTGCCGCAGGGGAGTGTCGTAGGACCGTTGCTATTCGCAATATACATAAATGACCTTGTGGATAACATCAGAAGTTCACTGAGGCTTTTTGCGGATGATGCTGTGGTATATCGAGAGGTTGTGACAATGGAAAATTGTACTGAAATGCAGGAGGATCTGCAGCGAATTGACGCATGGTGCAGGGAATGGCAATTGAATCTCAATGTAGACAAGTGTAATATGCTGCGAATACATAGAAAGAAAGATCCCTTAACATTTAGCTACAAAATAGCAGGTCAGCAACTGGAAGCAGTTAATTCCATAAATTATCTGGGAGTAGGCATTAGGAGTGATTTAAAATGGAATGATCATGTAAAGTTGATCGTCGGTAAAGCACATGTCATTGGAAGAATTCTAAGGAAATGCAATCCGAAAACAAAGGAAGTAGGTTACAGTACACTTGTTCGCCCACTGCTTGAATACTGCTCACCAGCGTGTGATCCGTACCAGATAGGGTTCATAGAAATGATATAGAAAATCCAACGGAGGGCAGCGCGCTTCGTTACAGGATCATTTAGTAATCGCGAAAGCGTTACGGAGATGATAGATAAACTCCAGTGGAAAACTCTGCAGGAGAGACGCTCAGTAGCTCGGTACGGTCTTTTGTTGAAGTTTCGAGAACATACCTTCACCGAGGAGGCAAGCAGTATATTGTTCAAATGGTTCAAATGGCTCTGAGCACTATGAGATTTAACTTCTGAGGTCAGCAGTCCCCTAGAACCTAAAAATACTTTAACCTAAGTAACCTAAGGACATCACACACACCCATGCCCAAGGCAGGATTCGAACCTGCGACCGTAGTTGTCGCGCGGTTCCAGACTGTAGCGCCTAGAACCGCTGGGCCACACCGGCCGGCGTATATTGCTCCCTCCTACGTATATCTCACGAAGAGACCATGAGGATAAAGTCAGAGAGATTAGAGCCCACACAGAGGCATACCGAGAATCCTTCTTTCCGCGAACAGTACGAGACTGGAATAGAAGGGAGAACCGATAGAGGTACTCAAGGTACCCTCCGCCACACACCGTCAGGTGGCTTGCGGAGTACGGATGTAGATGTAGATGTAGATTCAAGCGCCGCTCCTGCCAACCTCGGCCGGCTAGTATTACGAGCACAGTACTAGGAGAGAGCCCTACGACAGCTTTGACTTGTGATCCATACCAATTCCTGACATGGCTCTTGTATACAGCTAAGGACATTGATTATCTGCATGTCGCCCGTCGGTTGCAACACCGTTGTAAATTCAAAGTTAAGTATTGTCAAATCTGCTTTATTGAAATAAAACCATCAATCTTATTTGCTTGAACTGTTGTTTAGCATTCCGAGAACGCAGCATGCCTTAGTCCCTATACGAGACGAGTGGGCAGGACCCCACAAAGAAGGTGTCATAATTCATCAGACCACGCAATGCCCTGCCACTGCGCCAACGTCCAGTGCCGACAGTTACGTGCTTACGAGGTGTGGCTAGAAAAAAACCGGACTAGTACTGGTGAAACAATAAAACGAATGCAATAAGGCTGAAAGTCGCGTGGCCTGTCACTGACTCTCGCTCCGCCTACTGCTCGAGTTTCATCTGCCTCCTGCACTCAGTCTGCCCGTGGCGTCTGTTTTAAGTAGTTGACGTTTTGTCTGTGCGTCGGAAAATGTTGAGTGTACAGAAAGAACAGTGTGTTAACATTAAATTTTGTTTCAAACTAGGAAAATCTGCAAGTGAAACGTTTGTAATGTTACAACAAGTGTACGGCGATGATTGTTTCTCGCGAACACAAGTGTTTGAGCGGTTTAAACGATTTAAAGATGGCCGCGAAGACACCAGTGATGACACTCGCACTGGAAGACCATTGTCAGCAAAAACTGATGCAAAAATTGAAATAATCGGTAAACTTGTTCGACAAGATCGCCGTTTAACAATCAGAGCAGTGTCTGAGTTAACAGGAGTTGACGAAACTAAACGCCAATCGATGCACTGGAAAAATCCTGGTTCTCCACGACAAAAAAAAGCACGAATGTCAAAATCGAAATTCAAGGCAATGATGATTGTTTTATTGACATCAAAGGGATTGTGCACATTGATTGGGTACCAGAGGGACAAACAGTGAATCAGCATTACTACATTAGCGTCCTGGCTACCCTACGTGAGCGAGTACGGAGAAAACGGAACGATTTGTGGAGAAAAAAGTCATGGATCCTTCACCAAGACAATGCCCCAGCTCACAGTGCGTTGTCAATGAAGACGTTTTTGGCCAAACATAACATTCCCATCTTAGATCATCCACCCTACTCACCTGATTTGGCCCCCTGTGACTTTTTTCTTTTCCCTAAAGTCAAGTCAGCTTTGAAAGGAACTAGATTTGAGACTGTTGAAGCAGTAAAAGAAAAAGCGACGGAAGTAACGTATGGACTTACCGAAAATGATCTGCAGCATTGCTATGAACAGTGGAAAATTCGTATGGAGCGGTGTAGAGACCGAGGAGGAGAGTACATTGAAGGAGATAACATGAAATTGTAAATAATTGTAAATAAATGTTTTTTCCAGCATCAGTCCGGTTTTTTTCTAGCCGCACCTCGTATTTCAGTCGTAGTTCCCGATGTAGCGGTGTTAACATGGGGCGTCGGCTGCGGGGGGCCCATCTGCAGGAGTGTTCGGTGCACTGTGTTTTGAGACACACCTGTACTCTGTCCAACAATAAAGTCTGTTGTTAGCCCCGCCGCAGTTCGCCTCCTGTCCTGTTTTGCAAGTCTGCCCGGCCTACCACGTCCGACATCTGTAATGAGGGGTGGTCACCCAACCGCACTATGTCTAGACGTGGCTTCACCTTGGTTTCGCCACGTGCTCGAGACATTCACCACAGCACTCCTCGAACACCCGACAAGTGGTGGAGTCCCCAAAATGCTCGTGCCGAGCCTCCGGGCCATCACAATCTGCCCTCGCGCACCTTCCCCATTGTACACAATGACAACACCGCCACTGATACTACAAGCACCGTGCGTGTGTCTGACTAGCAGTCATTCCTTGCCTGGTGACGGTGATGTCGCCTGGACGGATTTATACCGATAGTAGTTCGGTGGTCATAAGGTTCTGCGTGATGGCTGTATGCTGTATTACGAATGCAGCGCAATGGATTACTAGTAGGATATGGCTGGCCCTATCAAACATGAGGTCTCAGAAAAGATAATAAACTGGGCGATAATTTAACTGTGAAATTAAACACTGGTACAACTTACCCCATATTTATTGTAAAGTTCGCTGGAAACACACCCGTGAACAAGAATTAATCACAGGATCGCTCCGACATTGAAAAATGCAAAAAACTCGAAAATTCAAATTAATAACATCGAACTTAAATGACGTGGCAGAGTTTGAGTTGATTAGCTGAATGGGAAAGAGCCGGCATCCAATAATTCAGTCACGGAAAAGCAGATCCGCCGTGGACACAAAGTTATTGCCTGATGACGATGTGCAAATAACGTAACTGATCGAGGCATGACTTAACACCTATCATTCGACAAAAGTATAAGACACAAGGAATCTAGTTGACCCTAACAACGCATCAACGAACGCTGAGAAAGTCTGGCATCTCGTTTCCCTTAGCTGCGTACGCGTAGGAATTATAAAGCTGTAGCTGGGTACGCGTAGGAATTATAAAGCTGTAGCTGCGTACGAGTAGGAATTATAAAGCTGTAATGTTGGGATACAGCATTAGTAGTGCCCTGCTAGACACAATCAAGTCGTTCTAATATCTGGACGTAACGTTGCGGAGCGGTATGAAATGGAACGAGGGTGTTAGGACTGTGGTATCGAAGGCAAATGGTCGACTTCGGTTTATAGGATAATTTTAGGAAAGTGTGATTCATCTGTAAAGGAGACCGTATATAGGACGCTACCCCGACCTATTATTGAGTACTGTTCGAGTTTTCGGGCTCTGCACCACGTCGGACTGAAAGAAGATATCGAAGCAATTCAGCAGCGAGCTGCAACATTTGTTACCGGTAGGTTCGATCAGCACGTGAGTGTTACAGATATGCTTTGGGAGCGTAAGTGGAAATCTCTGGAGGGAAGAAGTCATTCGTTTCGCAGAACACTGCTGAGGAAGGTTAGAGAAGCTGACTGCAGAACGACCCCACTGCCGTCAGCATATATTTGGTGTAGGGACCACGAAGATAAGAGACGGGAAATTGGGGCTCATACGGCGGCATATAGATAGTCGTTTTTCCCTCGCTCTGTCTGCGAGTGGAACAGGAAAGGAAACGACTAGTTGTGGTGCAGGGTACCCGCCGCCACGCACCGTACAGTGGCTTGCGGAGTATATATGTAGATGTAGACATAGACGTAGATGTAGGTTTCTCAGCTTAATCTGCATCATAATCTGCTCTATCTGGGACATGTCAGCTGGTGATTGCGGGGAAGTCCTAGTACACATCCGCGATCGAAATATGATTTGTGTGCAATGAGGACAAAGGTCTCCAGACGACACGTTCTCTTCAGAATCTCTCTTCCGAGTCCCCAGACCAAGTGTCCCTTACAAAGCAGACGTCTCTCTCGTCTGTACCAGACCGCACAATTCCCTGGCGCCAAGGAAAAAGACTCTGAAAAATGCTGGACAATGATGTTTTTACTACAGAATAGCTAAAACCTCACCTGTCAATAGTTTTAGAATGCTAACGAAGCATCCAACTCACACGTATGCGGTTCTCAAAAAATGCTTTGTTGCTCTTCCACTCTTCATTTAAGTATACACACATCCCCACATCCGAATTTCTCAGAAAGTGCCGCCCAGACTTCACCTCCTGTGCTATTTTTTCAGATTAACCGATGAGGTGCCATCTTACAACTTTTTAGACAGGAACGTGTTCACCCAACATGAACTTGTATCAGAATATTCGCCCACTACTTGTAACAGAAGAGGGGGATATGCATCTGTGGCTGACTTCCCCCTCCACAGCGTTCTAGAAGGCTACCAATTGGTGAAAAAAATGAAATATGTTTTGCCCAGATGTCACACCTCGTAAAATCCAAGGCTGTGCACAGGCCTGTGTACTCATAATGGCACTTGGTACAACATTTATCGACAGAGTCCTGTACTCATACTGGACATTGTGCACCGTGAAAAAACTGCAAGAACACGACTCCAGCCGCCCTAGGTAAACAGAACTTGGTCCGTAGTCTTGTACCTGGAGCGAGTGGAAACTTCCCCCTAAGCCCCCGCTTTCACCTGTGGAAGGCGAGCCGAAACTTCCAGCGGTACCTCGAACAAGCTCGGCGTCACCACACAGTGCCTCTCTGGCAGCAGTGGCTTATCATGGCCCCAGCTAAACTACAGAATGTGTCACACGCAAAACTTCCACTACAAAAGAAGAGGAATTAATACAAAAATAACGGCTTAATCCAGGCATTCACTGGAGATACTTAAAAGAGAAGTTAAGTTTTATTAACAGATACGGACAGAACTGAGGCAAGATCTATTTCAATCACCGTGAATGTAAAATAAGACGCACCAGTCCAGCAATGGACAGACGCGTATCACTCACTGGCGTGCTCGTCACAGTGGCTTGCTGTTTGTGGATGTAGATGTAGATGTAGATACGGATTGTTTCTGGCAGTTATCGTGATACCCACATTCAGATCTTTATTATCTTCCACACTAAAACGAGCCTGAAATCATTGTCTTCCATATATGTCTAGCAGCTGAACAGTAAATATATTCAGTCAAATAACATGAAGGAATGTTTATTTTCGCCACATTTGTGTTGCCAAAAAGTCCTTAGATCATGCCGAAAACGGAGTTAAGATCAGTAATAAACACTTGAACATTTTATATTATCGTTTACCACTGTTCTCCGTAACAGCCACCCTCCATTTTCTTCGAGCTTTTATTAATATGGCTAGCAAAAACGGGACAAACAAATATAAAACTGAAACTTCCTGGAGGATTAAAACTGTGTGCCGAACCGAGACTCGAACTCGGGACCTTTGCCTTTCGCGGGCAAGTGGTAGAGCACTTGCCCGCGAAAGACAAAAGTCCCGAGTTCGAGTCTCGGTACGGCACACAGTTTTAATCTGCCAGGAAGTTTCAATGCTGCGCACACTCCGCTGCAGAGTGAAAACGTCATTCTGGAAACATCCCCCAGGCTGCGTCTAAGCCATGTCTCCGCAATATCCTTTCTTTCAGAAGTGCTAGTTCTGCAAGTTTCGCAGGAGAGCTTCTGTAAAGTTTGGAAGGTAGGAGACGAGATACTGGCAGAAGTAGAGCTGTGAGGACGGGTCGTGCGTCGTGCTCGGGTAGCTCTGTTGGTAGAGCACTTGCCCGCGAAAGGCAAAGGTCCCGAGTTCGAGTCTCGGTCCGGCACACAGTTTTAATCTGCCAGGAAGTTTCATATCAGCGCACACTCCGCTGCAGAGTGAAAATCTAATTCTGGAAATATAAAACTGTTTCGCATCGGCCTTATTAAAGTGCCATTGGCTGCTGGACTGCTGAACAATGATGTTCGTGGGAGAAAATAACCACCAGAGATGATAAATTGCGGATTATTATGTTTTACAAACTAGAAATTCTCACATGTACTCATTACTTGCTGTGAAACGTGTGACAGAGTCTGCGTTACAGAGCATAAGATGGACGAACTATCATTCGTCTATTGACAGGATAACGACATTTTAAATGTTAAGGAATGTAAGAATCCGACAAACAGATCAAGTGACAGTCGCCCAAATATTACAACGCTGGTCATTGTTTGAGTGCTAACGGGAAACATTATTTAACTAAGATCACAATACACTGCCTGAGATTTAACAAATGAACCTCAGACTTTTTAATACCCAATTGCTTTACAGCTATGTAACACAACTACTCGTAAGACACCTTTTAGTTAAAACTTTGTGTTAGTCTGATTATAACTCTGTGTTAGACGTGGGAACTTTTCCAGCATTTAAACGAAGGGCTTATTACAATAGTGGTACAAGTCCATTCTTGTTCATTCTGAGATACAGGGTCCTAAAGTTAAAAGAGCGCTGAAAAATCTGCAGTTAAGATACCAGACATATTCAAGTATATGTACTTGAATTTTTCTGGTACCTCAACTGCAGATTTTTCAGCGCTCTTTTAACTTAAGGACCCTGTATCTCAGAATGAACCAAAATGGACTTGTACCACTATTGAAATAAGCCCTTCAAATGTTGTCAGTGATCGACACAGTGATGTTGCCATCATACTGCACGTAAATAGTGCACATAGCACTACAGTCAAAACTGAACAGGAAATATTCCTATTGACAGAAATTCTTAATTTGTATGATATAGCTATAAGTACAGGTAGGTGTTTGGCAGAGCAACATAATGTACTGAGCGCACATAGTGAATACAGAGCTCCCAGGTACACAGCAAACGCAAAGAAAAACTACATCTTTTCTTCATAAGATTCCACGAATAAAACATGCTACTGGTAAGAAACAATTACAGTCTGTATACACAAACATTAATTTGAATAATCTTTCTGGATTAATAGTATCGTTACTCTGTAAAACGTACCTGTTCACTGACAACTGTTTTCGCAGTCCCTCGCAAAGAAGAGGGGAAAGTGTGCTGTGGAGGGGAAGATAACACAATGTTCCGGTTCGCCTGGTTACATCCACACAGTAGATCACGCGGCCGCTGCCACCTGCTGCTAAAATGAGGAAACGACGAGACTTATGGAACCATTATCGAAAATTTATGACAACTTGTCTTTAGGAAAGAAGTATGAGCTGCTCCACCTTCTCTTAAATCTGGTCGCGAACCACGAGAAATGAATTACGCCCATGTTTCCATTTTCTTTGTCCGGTGACGCCGGGTAAGGATATTTTCAGGCGGTAATATGTACATAGCAACACAAAAGAAAAACTTTCATTCGTAGGGAACGGTAGCAGTTAGGCAGCAACCATAGTCTGCATTCCGGTAACATGTACACAAGAAACACCGAAATGCAGGTCAAGGAGTCTCTTTTCGGTTAATACTTAAAGCTGAAGAGTAAAATCTGATTTAGCTCATCCCTTAGAAGCAAGCCAACACTCTTCCAGATTATGACAGACTAGAACTCTCAGATATAAGAGCCCATACAAAAGTAAGCACAATATACTCTCAGTTTATACATCCCTGAAGATATAAATCTCTTGCCTTACGCAAACATTATAACAAACAAGTTACTAATCTGTTACAAAAATTCAACATCAGTTCACAAAATGAAGCAAAATACAATGAGCGGATGAAATATGAATATAGAGAGTTAGTCTAGTACAAAACCAAGTAAGCCAAACCTCACTTTGCTACAAATCAACATTTCCAGATTTTAGTTAAAGAATTATTTGTTTTCAATGTTCCAACGCGGCAGGTCATCTACCTTTCCAAACCTGTGCTTAGTAGTAAGTGCACATTTTTTTCTGCATTATCGGTCTTTGTTTCACCACGTACAGAGATATATCTGAAAACCATGGCACGAAAATTGTTCTAAGAAAGAGAGTAAGTGAGCATCAGTCATGCAAATTCATACTGTATACAACAATAAGTTATCTTCGTTGAAAATTTCAGTTTCCTATTACACAGAGTACTCTGAAAGCGGAATGTGGAAGTTTAAAAATATATGCAGATACAGAAGAGAAATTTCATAATAAGATTAAAGGAACGATAAAAATTGTCATTATTTTATAGACAATAATCGATGACGAATTCAAATGGCGCCAACAAACAAGGTAACATTATAAACGTGAAAGAAGAGTTACGTAAGCAACTACTTGCATCCGAACATATACTGAACATTTTGACAACACATTAAAGAACTGTACCCATAGTATTGGGAGGTATGAGTTGACAAGGACACGTTGTACTGTCAGCCAAAAGGAGTTTATTTATTTTATAGAAGTAACGTTAATCTTCGGGTGTCTTTTGGGAATAAGCTACGGATGAACGTACTTAAACATTAGCGGAGTAATATAGGAATCAGTAGATTCGTTTGAGATGGGCAGTATAAAATGTTTAACAAAAGTGAATTATTTTTTTGTTCCTTTGTATGACAGTCCATGAAATGGATGCACTGAAAAATCGACAGAAGCGCGTTCTTTGAATACTGCAGTGAAATCCACATGATGAATGCAATTACTGTGAGGGATACAGAAGCATCAGCTATCTATTAACATTTTGAAGGCATAAGTTTTAAAAGGGATCACAAATTTAGCATTGGAGGGCTGCGTGGAGGGTAAAAATCGTAGAGGGAGACCAAGAGATGAATACACTAAGCAGATTCAGAAGGATGTGGGTTTCAGTAAGTACTGGGAGACGAAGAAGCTTGCACAGGGTAGGGTAGCATGGAGAGCTGCATCAAACCAGTCTCAGGACTGAAGACCACAACAACAACAAGTTTTAAACAGAGACGATAAATTTTCGCTCGCAGTGTAAGCCAAATATTTTGCCAATGGTCGTGTCTGTGTGGAATAGCAAAACTTTGAATAAGTAATTATTAAAATCGTAAATTTACTCACAATTTTTTAACTTCTGCCTAACAAATTCCTGGGGGAGTTCAATGTATGAAATCATCCAAAACAGTTTATTATGAGAAGAAAATCAGAAATACTGGAAAAAGTAACTTACTGTTTTACAGATTCTGCATGTCTAGACAACAATTCGACTAAAAAAAATGATATACTCCACATGAGATCTGCGTTACTTTGATTTTTATGTATCACTGGTGACCCCGGAAATGTTTTGCCATTGGAAAATATGTGTGGGGGTCAGCTATATGTCCTAATGTCCTTCCCCCCTCCCCCTATCCATTTTCTCCTCCCCCCTCTCTCCCCTCTCTTTCCATCCCTTCTCTGTCCACCTCACCTTCCTCCCTTTCAATCACCTTGAACCTTGTTTATTGTTTTTTCCATTGAAACCTGGATTGGAAACTGAAGTCGCTTGAAGTGAATGGGTAAACTGGTTGAGATCATTGGCCTAAGTGATATAGGAGAGCAATCCATCTGCTGAATCTATGGGGTGGTATCTTCAATCAAAGTATTTCGCATAGTTTTACCCCGAAATTGATTGTATTACAAAGTTTTGGACGATTCAGATTCCGTAGTAGTATTCTTATCACAAATCGACAAGCCATAAATGCAACTTTCCTGTTTTCTGTTGAAAGAGATTACGAAGAAGAAATCGAAATGGTATATTGTTGCGTATACAATCTTTTAAAGACATTATACATATGGAAAAAGAATATGTGAGAGAAACAGTTTGCCTAATGGTTGAAATGCGCTGCTATCGTAATTACAACTGACTGCGAGAAATAAATAAATATATAAATAAGAATAAAAAATCGCACCTTTTTCAGCACAGTATAGCACGTTGTTTTCAGATAAAAATTAAAAACGCTCTTTTTCCGCATAGTATGGCATACTGTTTTCTTCCTAAGAGTCAATCTTAACAGAAAGCCTGTACACAGTTGCCTAAAAATAACATAGCTGTCTGACCTTTTATTATACTATAGTGTAAAAATCTGAAGTATGTCGGTCAAGAACATTTCGAGTTTTGGCAACATTGTTAAACAACGATTTGTTTTTATATAGTGGTACTGCATCTCTCGCGTAAGCTGTATAGACTTCACAATTTTTTTGTTTTTCTTATATCCAATTTATATGTTGTTTTGTTGTTCAGAAACTGCAACAGCTTGTAAACTTGGCTCTCTAAGTAAGATCACAGAAACATGGTCTTTTCCAAATTCTAGTAGCTAGAGCAGAAAGTTTTTGATCAACATTCCCGTTTCTGGTATCTAAGCGAGAAGTGAAATACCAATTTTCATAGATTTAGCTTAAAAAACTTTTTAATGAAAATAAATATTCTCTTAAAAATTTTCATACATTATTTCACTCCCTTAGGATGTTTAATTTCCAAGGCCATGGAAACTTTTTTTTTTTTACTTCTTACAGAGAAGCCAATTACAAATTTCGATAGTGTTAGCTTTGAATGTTGAATGATGATATGCAAAGTTTTTGATCTTCATACCTTTTCCGTTCTTGTGGAGAAATTTCCCTTTATACCTAACCAGAAAGTGAAATGCCAATTTTCATAGATTTATCTTTAAAAGTTATCTTAATATAGATAAATATTCTCTTAAAAATGTTCACCCCCTATTTCACCCCCCTTAGGGGTTTTATTTCCAAAACCATTGAAATATTTTTTTCTTACTTTTAAAAGAGAAGCAAAAAACAAATTTCCATAGATTTATCTTTGAAAGTTGAAAGGCGGATTTGTCCTGTTTGCTTGCTAATTGTAAGTATCTCATGGGCCACAAACATGAGTTAATTTGCAAATTTGGTAATTGTTCTCAAGCCTTCTAATATCGCTTTAACATTGCGTTTATAACTGTACCGGTATGCTTTGGAGCTATTTTCGAGATGAGTGACGTTGGTCACAGAGGTTACTTTTACTCTACCAGGAGTGTGCCAGTAGCAACGGTGTGGTAAAGCACGTGGTTTGAAAAAGGGCAGGTGGCCTGCCCTGGAGTGGAGGCAGCATTCTTTGGAGCATATTTTTTTAAATTTGATGTTTAAAGAGAGATAATAAGCAGAAGGATTATAATTTTGTGTGATTGGCAAAATGTCACATTTAAAGGTAACTTCGTCTGTTATATTTGTAATTACTTAGTATGCTGAATGCTATAACAGTGCGTAGACTTAGTGAAAGCTTTTGACAATGTTGATTGGAATACACTCTTTCAAATTCTGAAGGTGGCAGGGGTAAAATGCAGAGAGCGAAAGGCTATTTACAATTTGTACATAAACCAGATGGCAGTTATAAGAGTCGAGGGGTATGAAAGGGAAACAGTGGTTGGGAAGGGAGTGAGACAGGGCTGTAGCGTATCCCCAATGTTATTCAATCTCTATATTGAGCAAGCAGTAAAGGAAACAAAAGAAAAATTCGTAGTAGGTATTAAAACCCATGGAGAAGAAATAAAAACTTTGAGGTTCGCCGATGACATTGTAATCCTGTCAGAGACCGCAATGGCCTTCGAAGAGCACCTGAACGGAATGGACAGTGTCTTGAAAGGAGGGTATAAGATGAACTTCAACAAAAGCAAAACGAGGATCATGGGATGTAGTCGAATTAAGTAGGGTGATGCTGAGGGAATTAGATTAAGAAATGAGACACTTAAAGTAGTAAAGGAGTTTTGCTATTTGGGGAGCAAAATAACTGTTGATGGTCGAAGTAGAGAGGATATAAAATGTAGACTGGCAATGGCAAGGAAAGCGTTTCTGAAGAAGAGAAATTTGTTAACATCGAGTATAGATTTAAGTGGCAGGAAGTCGTTTCTGAAAGTATTTGTATGGAGTGTAGCCATGTATGGAAGTGAAACGTGGACGATAAATAGCTTAGAGAAGAAGAGAATAGAAGCTTTCAAAATGTGGTGCTACAGAAGAATGCTGAAGATTAGATGGGTTGATCACATAACTAATGAGGAGGTATTGAATAGAATTGGAGAGAAGAGGAATTTGTGACACAACTTGAACAGAAGAAGGGATCGGTTGGTAGGACATGTTCTGAGACATTGAGGGATCACCAATTTAGTGTTGGAGGTGAGCGTGGAGGGTAAAAATCGTAGAGGGAGACCAAGAGATGAATACACTAAACAGATTCAGGAGGATGTAGGTTGCAGTAGGTACTGGGAGATGAAGAAGCTTGCACACGATAGAGTAGCATGGAGAGCTGCATCAAACCAGTCTCAGGACTGAAGACCACAACAACATAACAGTGCGTACGGTTAGGTAATCTGTAACGTTTCTGTAGTCGAGATATATTTCACTGCTGTGAGAAATGCTAAAGAGACACTTTGCGAATTATGTCACGTGTGAAATTTTTGTATTATTGTTATGACTTAATGTAGCCCAGTTAACTCTTAAAGTTATTTCTTTGTCGGTGAGATTAGTGTCCGATTTTTCATTTACACAGATATTTTTACTTGACTGCATACTCGCATTGTGCATCGCGAGTTATGTGCTGAGTGACGTTTTTGAGAACTGATGAAGTCCCCTCTCGCATTGCACAACGCTAGTATAGCGACTGAAATTTAATTCTGACGTTTAGGCCACTGTTTTATAAAGTGCAAGGTTGCAGAGCAAACGAGCACTCCATTGCGCGCAGATAAGCCATAAGGTTTATTATCATTGTAGTTCATATTTAGAGTCAAGCACAGTGATGATCAAAGCGCATTTACGAGAATAATATCAGTATAGCTCAGAGGTTAATACGAGTGAAATAGTTTTAAAAGTGCTACATTGTGATTTCAAACAGATTTAATAGATAAAGTCAATGTTTTTTATTCTGTAATCTTTGTTGTATAATTACAATAATAGTTCTGGTGCAGAAAATGTTTTCTGAAACAACAAAGATTCTCAAATTTACCAAGAACAGGCATTGCCTGCAGGGGGAGTGACTGTTAAAACTAAGCTCCTGAAATAGTAACAAGTTGGACTCGGTATTTTTTCTTTACCGGGTTCGCTCTTCAAATCAACAATAGAATCATCAGAATATATACTGTAAAAGATAGTGGATTTCTTTATAAATAACTGTCTGGTTACAGTCACGACTTCCTTTTATTTGTGTTTCATACGAAGCATTTCGGGAAATGATTCCCACTTTCATGTGTGTATTTCTCTGCATTTATGCCATTTATTCGTAATGTTTTCGATGTGTGAGTTTCTGATTTCTTTTGTTGACTTTACAGCAATATATAAAAAATATACTGACATCATAACAGATTTCGTTTCAGGATGGCTGACACCTCTAAAGATTAAACTGGCGGTACTACAGTAATTACGTCTAAAGTTAAAGAACAGTAGTTAATGATGACATTGATAGCGTCAAAGATAAAATTGACTGTACAACAGTACTTGTAATGTCCATGGCTGCATTTCGAAATAGCACCTCCCTCGGACACGCAATAATAGACAAAGAGAATGTACATAAGGACCAATACAGTAATTCAGGAGTATATAAAGTGATTTGCCAAAATTGTCAGAGCACGCACATTGGCCAAACTAGAAGAGCGTATAAAGAACGTTACAAGGAACACTGCAATTTAAATTCATATCTTACTGCAATGAGTGAACATTTGAGAACAACTAAACACACATTAGGTGAGATTCGAAATGGTATGAAAATTTTCCAGACAGCAGATAAAGGTCTTCTGTTAAATGTTTTGGAAGAAATGAAAATTTTCGCAGCAAAGAAGAAAAACCTCAAACATTTCTTAAACGAACAAAGCGAATTTAATTTGCATGATTTCTTCCAGTTACTTGATGAAGTGCTGTAGATATGGGACCAAAATGTAATATCTGCCTTGTTATCCTAACAGTAATAACCTAACAAAAATATTTCTAAAAAGAGTAGTAGTAGTAGTTGTTGTTGTTGTGGTGGTCTTCAGTCCTGAGAATGGTTTGATGCAGCTCTCCATGCTACTCTATCCTGTGCAAGCTTCTTCATCTCCCAGTACCTACTGCAACCTACATCCTACTGAATCTGTTTCGTGTATTCATCTCTTGGTCTCCTTCTACGATTTGTACCCTCCACGCTCACCCCCAATACTAAATTGGTGATCCCTTGATGCCGCAGAACGTGTCCTACTAACTGATCCCTTCTTCTAGTCAGGTTGTGCCACAATCTTCTTTTCTCCCAAATCCTATTCAGTACTTACTCTTTAGTTATGTGATCTACCCATCTAATCTTCAGCATTCTTCTGTAGCACAACATTTCAAAAGCTTCTATTCTCTTCTTGTCCAAACTATTTATCGTCCATGTTTCACTTCCATACACGTCTACACTCCATGCAAAGACTATCAGAAATGACTTCCTGACACATAAATCTACACTCGATGTTAACAAATTTCTCTTCTTAAGAAACGCTTTCCTTGCCATTGCCAGTCTACATTTTATATCCTCTCTACTTAGACCATCAACAGTTATTTTGCTCCCCAAATATCAAAATACTTTTACTACTTTAAGTGTCTCATTTCCTAATCTAATTCCCTTAGCATCACCCGACTTGATTCGACTACATTCCATTATCCTCGTTTTGCTTTTGTTGATGTTCATCTTATACCCTCCTTTCAAGACACTGACCATTCCATTCAACTGCTCTTCCAAGTCCTATGCTGTCTCTTACAGAATTACAATGTCATCGGCGAACCTCAAAGATTTTATTTTTTCTCCATGGATTTTAATACCTACTCCGAATTATTCTTTTGTTTCCTTCACTGCTTGCTCAATATACAGACTGAATAACATCGGGGAGAGACTATAACCCTGTCTTACTCCCTTCCCAACCACTGCTTCCCTTTCATGTCCCTCGACTCTTATAACTGCCATCTGGTTTATGTACAAATTGTAAATAACCTTTCGCTCCCTGTATTTTACCCCTGCCACCTTCAGAATTTGAAATAGCGTATTCCAGTCAACATTGTCAAAAGCTTTCTCTTAGTCTACAAATGCTAGAAACGTAGGTTTGCCTTTCCTTAATCTAGCTTCTAAGGTAAGTCGTAGGGTCAGTATTGCCTCACGTGTTTCAACATTTCTACCGAATCCAAACTGATCTTCCCCGAGGTCGGCTTCTACTAGTTTTTTCATTCGTCTGTAAAGAATCCGCGTTAGTATTTTGCATCCGAGACTTATTAAACTGATAGTTCGGTAATTTTCACATTTGTCAACAACCGCTTTCTTTGGGATTGGAATTATTATATTCTCCATTAAGTCTGAGGGTCTTCCGCCTGTTTCTTACTTCTTGCTCACCAGATGGTAGAGAGTTTCGTCAGGATTGGCTCTCCCAAGGCTGTCAGTAGTTCTAATGCAATGTTGTCTACTCCGGGGGCCATGTTTCGACTCATGTCTTTCTGTGCTGTGTCAAAGTCTTCACGAAGTATTATATCTCCCATTTTATCTTCATCTACATCCTCTTCCATTTCCATAATATTGTCCTCAAGTACATCGCCGTTGTATAGACCCTCTATACACTCCTTCCACCTTTCTGCTTTCCCTTCTTTGCTTAGAGCTGGGTTTCCATCTGAGCTTTTGATATTCATACAAGTGGTTCTCTTTTCTCTGAAGGTCTCTTTAATGTTACTGTAGGCTGTATCTATCTTACCACTCGTAAGATAAGCCTCTACATCCTTACATTTGTCCTCTAGCCATCCCTGTTTAGCCATTTTGCACTTCCTGTCGATGTCATTTTTGAGACGTTTGTACTCCTTTTTGTCTGCTTCATTTACTGCACTTTTATATTTTCTCCTTTCATCAATTAAATTCAGTATTTCGTCTGTCACCCAAGGATTTCTGCTAGCCCTCGTCTTTTTACCTACTTGATCCTCTGCTGCCTTCACTACTTCATCCCTCAAAGCTACCCATTCTTCTTCTACTGTACTTCTTTCCCCCATTCCTGTCAATTGTCCCCTTATGCTCTACCTGAAACTCTGCACAACGTCTGGTTTAGTCAGTTTATCCAGGTCCCATCTCCTTAAATTCCCACCTTTTTGCAGTTTCTTCAGTTTTAATCTACAGTTCATAACCAATAGATTGTGGTCAGAATCCACATCTGCCCCTGGAAATGTCTTACAATTTAAAACCTGGTTCCTAAATCTTTGTCTTACCATTATATAATCTATCTGAAACCTGTCAGTATCTCCAGGCTTCTTCCATGTATACAACCTTCTTTCATGATTCTTGAGCCAAGTGTTAGCTATGATTAAGTAGTTATGAATGTATTTTTGTAAAGACATTTTTAAATATGTAATTTATAACGTATTTTGAAACATATTTAATCTTTGACTGGGGTACTAGTATTTTTTGAAAGATATGTAGAAATGTACACACAGGCACGTAAAATGGCGATTAAAATTTAAATTTCGTTTTCTGTAGATGTAAATTATCTTTTGCTACACTATACCATAAACGTTGCAAGTTCTGTCGTACAGTCAGTTTCATCTTTGGATCTGACAAAGTCATCATTTTCTGCTGTACTTTAAACATAAGAACATAAGTTTAGGTACTATAGTACAGCGAGTTTACTCTTTAGAGCTACTAGACAACTTAAAAAGCAGTCTTTAAGGCTGTCATCCAACTTTAAACTTAAGTCATCATACTGGAAATAGATTATGTACTTTACGTAACGTCAATGTAAGTTTACTGAGTTCTCTGAATTTGTATCTATTACTGCGTATATTCTGATGATGTTGTTGTTCATTTGAAGAACAAAACCGTTAAGTAAAAAATACGAAGTGCGACTTGTGGCGGTTTTCATAGACTTAAGAATCACAACATTCAGGGCTGAGATTTAATACAAAGTCATTTTTTTACGGAGTCAAATGATATACGTTAGTTTCATGAGAAAAAATTTTTTTCTCGCAGTCGTATTGTTTGTCGACTGGTTACTCTGGATTTCAAATCGTGTAGGGTAAGCTTGACGTATTTTCATCACAAATCAGTGTAAGATATCTTCAGTCAACATTTCTCAATTACTCACCTTCCCGTATTTTAAGACCTGACTTCACAATTATACGAGTATTAAAACTTTTTAAAGGATACTCTCACAGTGCTTTCATAAGAGTATAATTTCGTGAAGCTCATCTCTCCTATTTCACACCTTTATGGAACTGAATTTCCAAAAACACTCAAACACGATTTTTTTTTTATTTCCAACCGAGAAGTCAAATACCAGTTTTTACACATTTAGCTTGAAATGCTTTAGTGATTTATTCAACATGATTTATTTTTAAAAAAAACTATCACCCACTACTTTACTCCCTTAGCGGTCGAATTTCTAGAACTAGTCGACATGTATGTTTTATTTTTGACTAAGAAACCGGATACCAGTTCTCGTATTTTTAGCTACAAAATTGCCTTAACAGCGACATATATTCAGAAAGCCTTTCATCCCCTGTTTGTTTGTTTGTTTCACAATACGAGAAAACTCAGTTCCCTTACTCAAAGTAAAAGAGAAACAAAACAGAAAACTTTATCTACATTTAATTAAATTTTATTTTCGTGAAGAGGGAGTGAGTATTTAAATTCTATCAAAAGCACTTCAAATAGAAGACTGGTGAAGGAAAGAAGGAAACAAATATTGGATTAGGGCTCGAGCACTGAAGATTCTGTACAAACTTAATCATGTATAAGGAGGGTTCATGCTTACCAGAAATCTAGAATCTCTACCGTTTCTGCGTGTTATCGACACTGATATTAGCAAGATATTGGTCCCACGGATTATAAGATTTTAGAGAATGTTTTCATTTCAGTAATGTAAATGGAACATAAAGTCATGCAGAAAGCAGATGAGCATTATTATAATAAAGCTTCCTGGCAGATTAAAACTGTGCGCCCGACCGACACTCGAACTCGGGACCCTTGCTTCTCGAAGGAAAGTGCTCTACCATCTGAGGTACCCGACTGATGCACCCTCCCCAAAGCTTCACTTCTGCTAGTACCTCGTCTCCTACCTTCCGCACGTCACAGAAGCTCTCCGACGAAACTTGAAGAACTAGGGCTCCTGGAAGAAAGGATATTGCGGTGAAATGGCTTTGCAACAGCCTGGGGGATGTTTCCAGAATGATATTATCATTCTGCAGCGGAGTGTGCGCTTACATACAACTTCTTGGCAGATTAAAACTGTGTGCCAGACCGAGACTCGTACTCGGGACCTCTGCCTTTCGGAGGAATGTGCTCTACCATCTGAGCTACCCTAGCACGACTCACGCTCCCTCCCCAAAACTTCACTTCTGTCAGTACCTCGTCTCCTACCTTCCAAACTTCACAGAAGCTCTCCTGCGAAATTTGCAGAACTAGCACTCCTGGAAGAAAGGATATTGCAGAACATGGCTTTGCCACAGCCTGGGGGATGCTTCCAAAATGAGATCTCATCCGGGTAATTATTATAATAATTACTACTTCTGTCTTCAGGCTGCCTGAGTCGCAATGGTAAATGTCAAACATGAGGCAAGGAATGACTTTATTGCTCATATGGCATGTTTCGGAATTTATCCGTCATCAGACACCCTGTGACCTCTGCTAGATATCTGACGATGATATACACTCCTGGAAATGGAAAAAAGAACACATTGACACCGGTGTGTCAGACCCACCATACTTGCTCCGGACACTGCGAGAGGGCTGTACAAGCAATGATCACACGCACGGCACAGCGGACACACCAGGAACCGCGGTGTTGGCCGTCGAATGGCGCTAGCTGCGCAGCATTTGTGCACCGCCGCCGTCAGTGTCAGCCAGTTTGCCGTGGCATACGGAGCTCCATCGCAGTCTTTAACACTGGTAGCATGCCGCGACAGCGTGGACGTGAACCGTATGTGCAGTTGACGGACTTTGAGCGAGGGCGTATAGTGGGCATGCGGGAGGCCGGGTGGACGTACCGCCGAATTGCTCAACACGTGGGGCGTGAGGTCTCCACAGTACATCGATGTTGTCGCCAGTGGTCGGCGGAAGGTGCACGTGCCCGTCGACCTGGGACCGGAATGTAGCGACGCACGGATGCACGCCAAGACCGTAGGATCCTACGCAGTGCCGTAGGGGACCGCACCGCCACTTCCCAGCAAATTAGGGACACTGTTGCTCCTGGGGTATCGGCGAGGACCATTCGCAACCGTCTCCATGAAGCTGGGCTACGGTCCCGCACACCGTTGGGCCGTCTTCCGCTCACGCCCCAACATCGTGCAGCCCGCCTCCAGTGGTGTCGCGACAGGCGTGAATGGAGGGACGAATGGAGACGTGTCGTCTTCAGCGATGAGAGTCGCTTCTGCCTTGGTGCCAATGATGGTCGTATGCGTGTTTGGCGCCGTGCAGGTGAGCGCCACAATCAGGACTGCATACGACCGAGGCACACAGGGCCAACACCCGGCATCATGGTGTGGGGAGCGATCTCCTACACTGGCCGTACACCACTGGTGATCGTCGAGGGGACACTGAATAGTGTACGGTACATCCAAACCGTCATCAAACCCATCGTTCTACCATTCCTAGACCGGCAAGGGAACTTGCTGTTCCAACAGGACAATGCACGTCCGCATGTATCCCGTGCCACACAACGTGCTCTAGAAGGTGTAAGTCAACTACCCTGGCCAGCAAGATCTCCGGATCTGTCCCCCATTGAGCATATTTGGGACTGGATGAAGCGTCGTCTCACGCGGCCTGCACGTCCAGCACGAACGCTGGTCCAACTGAGGCGCCAGGTGGAAATGGCATGGCAAGCCGTTCCACAGGACTACATCCAGCATCTCTACGATCGTCTCCATGGGAGAATAGCAGCCTGCATTGCTGCGAAAGGTGGATATACACTGTACTAGTGCCGACATTGTGCATGCTCTGTTGCCTGTGTCTACGTGCCTGTGGTTCTGTCAGTGTGATCATGTGATGTATCTGACCCCAGGAATGTGTCAATAAAGTTTCCCCTTCCTGGGACAATGAATTCACGGTGTTCTTATTTCAATTTCCAGGAGTATATGATTATGGAGAAATTCTGAAACGCGTCGTATGAGCAATGAAAGAATTACTGAATATTTTAATTTCAAGTGTGTCGTTGGATATGGTGGTGGTGGTTAGTGTTTAACGTCCCGTCGACAACGAGGTCATTAGCGACGGAGCGCAAGCTCCAGACATGATTACGAATTAACAATTTTCAGATTTTGTTTCTTTACTTGTAATGTGAAAAACTGCTTCTTGCCAAATTTCATGATTCTGCGTGAACGGTAAGTACCCTATAGATTTTGGCGAGTGAGTTTGCGAGTACCGAAATACGTGACATAAATGGCCGTAGCTTTCGTTTGCATTGACTTAGGAGCTTCAATTTTGTACACCAGTAAGAGATCGTGGGCTTTACCGTGTGACACAAATTTCAGCTTGATACGACCACCCTTTTCTGAGTAAAAGGGTTCTTAACAGACAGATAGGCGGGCGGACGGACTGAAAAGTGATCCTCTAAGGATTCCGTTTTTGGCGACTGAGGTACATAACCCTAAAACAGAAAGGGTTCGTGTGTCCTTTTCTAACACAACGCTTCTGTGGTGGTTCAGTTGCCTGTTCCGAAGGACGTCATATGCTTATAATATACTCCACATTCGTGGTGAATCATTCGGAGATTCGTCGGACACGGCAATCTAAAAGTGTGCTATAGTATTGCAGTGGCGATCGTAGAGGAAATTATACAGAAGTTTCTTTTTAACTGATAATTATGTCAGTACTGGTTCTTGGCCCTGAGCCGCTGTAGCTAAAATATTAACTTACGAGAAAACCAGTAATGAAAAAGCATCATCAACAGTATAGAATAGCTGAAATTAGAAGTTCTCAGGAGCAGCTGTAAGTATAAACGTCACTCAAAACCTTAGACAAGAGATGGCTACATTCCTTTGATTGACGATGAAAAGTCGCCAGTTCTGCATACCTCTGCCGTCATCGATCTGTTAAAAGTTATTCCTGAGGTGCGACTGCACTGAACAACAGCAGGAACTGTTATGTCTTTACCACGATAAAAGAGATGTGGTAACATGCTAGTGTGTTTCATAACAGTTGTAATATAGCGTGGAAAATAATGCTGGTGATAAAATGCAGTCCAGTCTAATTTTAATTTTACTTGTCTTAATACCTATAGTAAAATCAGAATTCTATCTTCTGATCAAGAAAAACGAAATTCGCTTTGAATATTCACATCACATTCAGGCCCTATCCTTGCAACAGAAAAGGAGGAGCAAGAGGCTCTCCTGTCAACTGTAATTACATTCAAATCTCTCTTTCTCTCAAACACACACACACACACACACACACACACACACACACACACACACACACACACGCACACACACACACACACACACACGATTTAAGTGCTGAAGAAACGTGGAATGCTTCACTAACATCTAATACTGTTTATTGTAGTTCACTTTATGGTGATGTTAATGCAGTTCTAAAATTTCCTCAAACTCTACTGAAGCTACCCACAAGCAAATTGATGTAATTCACGTGCCCATTGTTTTAGCACGTTATGTGCCTTCTATACCTAAATACACTCCTGGAAATTGAAATAAGAACACCGTGAATTCACTGTCCCAGGAAGGGGAAACTTTATTGACACATTCCTGGGGTCAGATACATCACATGATCACACTGACAGAACCACAGGCACATAGACACAGCCAACAGAGCATACACAATGTCGGCACTAGTACAGTGTATATCCACCTTTCGCAGCAATGCAGGCTGCTATTCTCCCATGGAGACGATCGTAGAGATGCTGGATGTAGTCCTGTGGAACGGCTTGCCATGCCATTTCCACCTGGCGCCTCAGTTGGACCAGTGTTCGTGCTGGACGTGCAGACCGCGTGAGACGACGCTTCATCCAGTCCCAAACATGCTCAATGGGGGACAGATCCGGAGATCTTGCTGGCCAGGGTAGTTGACTTACACCTTCTAGAGCACGTTGGGTGGCACGGGATACATGCGGACGTGCATTGTCCTGTCGGAACAGCAAGTTCCCTTGCCGGTCTAGGAATGGTAGAACGATGGGTTCGATGACGGTTTGGATGTACCGTGCACTATTCAGTGTCCCCTCGACGATCACCAGTGGTGTACGGCCAGTGTAGGAGATCGCTCCCCACACCATGATGCCGGGTGTTGGCCCTGTGTGCCTCGGTCGTATGCAGTCCTGATAGTGGCGCTCACCTGCACGGCGCCAAACACGCATACGACCATCATTGGCACCAAGGCAGAAGCGACTCTCATCACTGAAGACGACACGTCTCCATTCGTCCCTCCATTCACGCCTGTCGCGACACCACTGGAGGCGGGCTGCACGATGTTGGGGCGTGAGCGGAAGACGGCCTAACGGTGTGCGGGACCGTAGCCCAGCTTCATGGAGACGGTTGCGAATGGTCCTCGCCGATACCCCAGGAGCAACAGTGTCCCTAATTTGCTGGGAAGTGGCGGTGCGGTCCCCTACGGCACTGCGTAGGATCCTACGGTCTTGGCGTGCATCCGTGCGTCGCTGCGGTCCGGTCCCAGGTCGACGGGCACGTACACCTTCCGCCGACCACTGGCGACAACATCGATGTACTGTGGAGACCTCACGCCCCACGTGTTGAGCAATTCGGTGGTACGTCCACCCAGCATCCCGCATGCCCACTATACGCCCTCGCTCAAAGTCTGTCAACTGCACATACGGTTCACGTCCACGCTGTCGCGGCATGCTACCAGTGTTAAAGACTGCGAAGGAGCTGCGTATGCCACGGCAAACTGGCTGACACTGACGGCGGCGGCGCACAAATGCTGCGCAGCTAGCGCCATTCGACGGCGAACACCGCGGTTCCTGGTGTGTCCGCTGTGCCGTGCGTGTGATCATTGCTTGTACAGCCCTCTCGCAGTGTCCGGAGCAAGTATGGTGGCTCTGACACACCGGTGTCAATGTGTTCTTTTTTCCATTTCCAGGAGTGTATAAAAACTCTCTTTATATCTCTTATGCAGTGTGTCAATAATTAAACTTCCAGTTGTAGAAAGTTCTTGAAGTGTAACAACTGTGCTACATGACGTCAAATTTGAACGGCATATTATTGACGCAAGGGGAAACGTTCATGGTACTGTAAGCGTCTTAACGTAAATGGGGTCGGCTACCAATGACAGATTAATAGTAATGGTCTGAGCTGCACTTTACATCATCCGTACTGTTCAGTGTGCATGACTGCACAATTTTCGGCAGTCAACGGTTGTCGCACTTAGTTAGGTTGCAAGCCGTCGCCCCCTTTAACCATAAATGTATTTCTGACTAAAGCTACTCGTGTACCACCACAATAAAATAAAAAAGTAAGTAGTAGAGGGAGTATGAATGAGAACTGTGACGTATTCATGTTCACAAAACGATGACGAATTTTATTATTAAACCTTTAGTAACTAAATGATAAACCTTACTCCCAAATGACAAACACAAATCAGATAAGAAATGGTGTTTGATAGGCGGGGCATACATTGAGGTGGAAGAAATACAAATTCTCCCCTGAGTTACTCCTGTTCACAACACAGTCTCACTTTGTTTATATGAATGCACTGTGAGGCGTAACTCTATTCAGATGGAATCTACTATGATCAACTATACCACAAACTATGGTTCACCTGAGAACAAGGTGCTATGGACATCATTTAATTATCCTACACAAATGCCGCAGTACTTTACCCTTTCACTTTCATTCAGGCGGCAGCAGAAAACGGCCGGCTGTGTGCGAGGAGCAGTGCGCTGCGGTAGCTGTAATGTTGTGGCTTGCCCGTCAAAATGTTCAGACTATGCCGTGTGGCGTTCTGATTATCACAATGCTGGGAACTTCCCTATCAGAGCACTGAAATACCGACAGATTTCGATGTGAGGTGCACCCGTTCGGTGGGCTGGCCAAACCAATTTGACTCAAAAGTACGACGGCCTGTGCTGGAATTGTCAAACGTCAGACAGCCTACTCAGGACGAATAAGGTCACCCTCATGACACACAATATGTCCAAGCTGATATGGAGCTCCACTGTTGGTACAGTTGGAATTGCCACAGGCTCGTAGTCCACCCAAAAATATAGACCACGAGTCTCACCCACTAGGGAAAGACCTGAAGTTCTCCACCAGAGAAGGACCCGTAGACGAGTGAACCAAAGAATCAAAACCACATTCCAACTAGCCTTGCTACAGGAGATGAATTAGCAAAACCATATGGCCCCCACATTTCAGAAACCAAATGAACTATCCTCTACTCATTAAATCTTTCCTCTTGACTGTTCTGTTGGCCTGGTAGCCAATACAGACAAAGCACCAGGATTCCCAAGCTGGAGGACCAAGGCTATACTTTGCGTATCTTAAGAGAACCCAATCATTGACCCCAAATCTCTCTTGGCTGAGAAAAGAATATTTTAAACTGGGGAGTTGTCGTTCTCACGGAAGCATGGCCATGTTCTGGGGACCACAGTTCCTCATTTATGGAGTGATCTAATCTTTCCAAGCCAACCATTTCCAGTTTCTGAAAGAAGGCTGTTATGCTTCCCAGGCAGTCCTGCCTGCGAAATATATGTTTTAGTCACTCACTAAAACAACCTGGAGACTTCCTGGCATCATGGCGGTGTACATCTTCACTGAAGATGTACACCAGCCGCTCTGCCTGTATTTTCACATCTTCTAACATGAGACTGCATAGAGTTCTATGACCTTGCCACCATTTGCAGGAAATCTCAGTTTGCAGCAGTCTCTCTTAAATGGCTTCCTCCACCCGCTTTCAGCCAATTGGCTGTCTTCTGCAACACACTGGCGCTTGGCCCAGCTAAAATGTTTTGCAAACTGACGCCCTTTGTCTGACCCTAAGCGTAAGGAGGAAAGAGATTTCACCAGAAGTCCCTCTGCAGGTAGGACCCACTGAACACTGTTTTCCAGAATCACTCACACAGCCATGTCGCTGTGCTCAGCCTTTGTGGCCCTAAGTTCATCTCGTTCCCTGTTCTCAGTCGTCTCCACCACAGCCCCTCAGGTACACTCTTTCTACAGGCTGCACATGCAGGTACAAGAGCATTCTGCCCACAAATTTTTCATGCAGTAAAATCATTACCCACACATAGAAATGTAGTACCAGGAAACACTGAGATTATGTCCTAAAATGTGAACGTTAATCTAACAATGTTGTTAAAGTGAGAGTGTGCCACCTCTGAAGGTAACCCCATCCATCATGGGAATGTCGTACCAGATCTGATGCGAAAATCGATTTTTAATGATCCTGAGGCTAAACACCGCACAAAACTCGAAATGACACTGGTTTTTATTTACCCTGGAGCCAGAAACTGCATAACAATGAAAATTACAACGGTTTCTAATTGTTATGAGACTTGTGCTACAATGTTGGACATACTGTCCACCGTTTTCTGCCACACACTGAAATTGAGATTCAGCACATGCCACAACAGATCGAAGTGTCTCAGGGCTTACTTTCAAATTGGCACTAAGCTTGCCTTCAGTTGAGCTACGTTCATAAGTGGAGCACTGAATACAACACGTTTCACATAAACCCACAACCAGAAGTGACATGGATTAAGATGGAGCAATCTGAAGGGTCAGGCTGAAGGGAAATGTTGGAATGCCCTTGCAGCTGGCACTTCACTGGCTGTGCAGTTCAGGAAGGAGTTGCCATCTTGCGTCAAAATGACTCTACCAATGCACCCACGCAATTTTGAAGGGCTGGAAAGACACTGGTGCGTAAAAGATCCTCATAGCGTTTAACAGTGACGGTCCAGATAAGAGGACCAGCAGGATTCATCTCTTCAGAAAAATACGGCCCTATGATAAACTTGCACCACACAATCACCTTTGAAGACTGAAATAGTACCGGTTGATGTGAGTGCGGATTTTCCGTTGCCCGTAGTCTGCAGTTCTGCGTACTGACATGCCATTGGATATGGGCTTCGTCTGTCTACAGAATGTTCCATGGCCATTCGTTGTTCACTTCCATGCGAGCAAGAAACTCCAGAGCGCATTTTGTCTTACTGGCAGATCAGCAGTAAGCGACTCTTGAACATTCATGATTTTGTGTGGATAGTAATGTGGGATGTTTTATAGGGTCTTATGCACCGTGCTGGCAGGCGGGTCCAACTTTCGAGCAGTTCTCCATACACTCCACGTTTCCACACAACCGCTGAATCTCTCCTGCAATGCTCTGGTCACATCTCAGCTGCTTTCTTCCCTCTGCCACATTGTACTTCAAAAGAACCTGTCTGTTCGAATATTGTAATTGTTTTCTTCAGGACTTTAGCAGACATCAGGGTAGTGCCTGAGTCTCCGAACACCTGCAGAACTAGTGGCGCAAAATCACCGTTCTTGTAAAAGAGCTATAGCAGCAGCGCGTGATCCTTCACGATGACAGACATTTTGGACGTGTCAGGCAAAAAGTGAGAAACAGCCGTGTGCCGCGCGCCTGTTGATGTGCATACTGTGATGTTTACAGAGCCACCTACTGCTCAAAAGTTCGTTAACTGATTTTATTCCGAGACGTTTCCCCGTACATGAATAATGTGCTGTTCACATTTAACGTCATTCTGAACAGTGGTTCTCTTTCTACACTGTTTTGAAACTGGATCTTTAGTTATGTACACCCTGTAGTCTAGTTTGTGCCGTGAATTATCAATTACAGTACAATTGTCTTCCCCCTATTACCTAACGCTGAAACAAGTATGACTTTTCTATCTCTGCTTTCTCTGGGGCAAACGTGTAGCCAAAACAGGTGGATGACGCACCACCCCGAAGCTAGCTGTAGTAATGGGCAGTCGGGAGACCGGGATGGATAGCATCTTGGAATCTGTGCCTGGTGGTCATGTTCTACGGTAGACAGGTGTTCTGTGCAGTGCCACGGGCCCCGCGTGGTCTCCCCACCGATCATGCTTTTTATCGGCATGGATGACCCAAAGAGTTGCCAATGTGGCCACTGTCTCAAGTAGACTGAGGCCGTGCTGCGGCTGTAGCCATTGGGTGGGGCAGGCGGATTGAGCACAAGATGGGAGTAGGAAACCGTGAGTGAAAACTGTAGTGGGTTGTAGTAGTTGAGTTGTAGGTTGTAGTAGTAGTAGTAGTAGTAGTAGTAGTTGATTAGGCTCAACAGTGCAGGCTAGTGACGAAGTGGAAAACGTGGACGCCGTATATCAGTGTAGTCTTGGACTGCGAACACTGCGTATGGGCTGCTTTTAGCACAAGGCACTTAGTTTTGTGTCACTGTTGTGTGTGTGTACGTTGCCTGTTTCGTGTGTCTGTGTTAGCTTGAGGTGTTGTCATAGCGGGATGTACTTGTGCTACCTGGTTCACTAGTGGGTGTTTTTGTAGGTTATATTCCGTGCCTATTTTGTAAAGTTAATAGTGGAGCAAAGTATCCAAATTGGATGATACATGCTGCATCAAATCAGTGTTCGGGCTAAAGACCACAACAACAACAACAGCAATGCTAACAAAAACTTGCAAATCCTGAAGGAGTTTTGCGACATGAAAGAAAGTTGATAGACGTGTTTCTACATCTGAAAGATGAAGTCTACTCAGATTTCGTCCCAATCGCTTGAGTGGAGCAGGTGGCGCCACTATGCGGATGCAAATCAGGTTTGCTTCAAATACACGCTTAACGGTCGTGGGCGTCAGTTACCTGTGAGTTTGGAAGTGGTGAGTTGATGTTAGTCAAGAATGCCCTTAAGGAGAGGAAGACGCCATTATCAACATCTCATCGAGTTTGAACGAGCTCGTGCAATGGGGCTACGAGGAACTTTATGGTCCTTCTGCGACACTGCAGAACGGCTTGACAGGAATGTAGCCACTGTACATGATATTTGGCAACTGTAGTAACGGGAATGTATGGTCACAAGTAGACCGGGCTGCGGACGGCCACATGGCACTACAGAGAGGGATGACAACTGTGTTCGATGTATGGCTATGTCGCATCGCAGTGCATCTGCAGCAGCTATTTGAGAGACAGTTTGCACCACAGGACAGCCGCCCTGGAGTGTGCATTTCGCTAAACCACCGCCATTTGCGACTGCAATGGGGTCAAGTGAGAGCTCAGTGGAGGGCAGGGCAGAGATGTATTGTGTTTTTGGATGAAAACTGGATCTGTCTCGGTAATAGTGATGACCGTGTGTTGGTTAGACGTAGGCCAGTTGAGGGCTTAAATCCAACCTGTCTGCGAGCTAGACAAAATTGACATGCACGTGGAACTATGGTTTGGGGTGCGATTTCGTATGACACTTGGAGTACTCTCGTGGATATTCTACGTACCCTGACTGCAAATTCGGACGAAGTCTGGTGATTCAACCTGTTGTGCCGCATTTCATGAACAGCATTTCAGAGGGCGTTTCCTAACAGGATAACACTCTCCTGCATATCGCTGCTGTAACCCAGCATGTCCTACAGAATACCGACACGTTGCCTTCATCTGCTCGATCACCAGATCTGCCTCCAGTCGAGCATATATGGAACATCATTGGACGACAATTCCAGCATCATCCACGAACAGCATTACGCGTCCCTGTATTAATCGACCATGTGCAACAAGCATGGAACTCCATCCCACGAACTGACACCCAACACCTGCGTAACACAATGGATACACGTTCGCTAGCATGCATGCAACGTTCTGGCGGTTACACTTATTGTTAATGTACCAGCGTTTCACATTTGGAATATCTCGCACTTACATTAACGTGTGATTTTGAAGTATTAATTACTTGCAAATGTTATACAGGCAGACGTAGTCTCTAAATTTCATTGCTCTACATTTCAAATTTCTTGGTATTCCTTTTTTCCCGTCAATGTACATTTGCACTTGACCTGCCAAGGTCAAAACGTATTCATACTATGAAGAAAGTAAAGTAATGTTACAAACCACTAGATATTTCACAATACAACATGGCCTGCCGATGCTGCTTATAAAACGCGGCATCCAACGCAGAAATATTCTTCTGCATTGACTGTAAGTAAAAAATTAGCAATCTTGACACCATACTGGACAACCTAGTTCATTTACTAACAGTTATCAGTCCAGCTTTAATACCACTTCTGCAGGGCTGCCGCCGTTTCCTTCAGCTCATTAAATGGTTCAAGTGGCTCTTAGCACTATGGGACTTTACATCTGAGGTCATCAGTTCCCTAGACTTAGAACTACTTGAACCTAACTAACCTAATTACTTCACACACATCCATGCCCTAGGCAGAATTCGAACCTGCGACCGTACCAGCCGCGCTGTTCCGGAATGAAGCTTCTAGAACCGCTCGGCCACAGTGGCAGGCTCAGCTGATTACCAACAAGCTACTGCAAATGCATACATCTGATGCCATCTCAAGAAAAGTATTTCAAACGCCGTGTTTACCTTCATTAATACCATTAAATTTTACAAACATAAGTTATTAAATCTCTCTCGCAGTTTATCAGAATTAAACTATTTTAAAATAACCATCACACAAAATCTGCACTAATTTCCAGTAGATCTGTAGAGAGCAACGAAGAATATTGATCAGTTTGTGCCGTGGCATATGATGCAACTCTGTAGGTATATGCTAGTCGCTGCTTCTTACAACAAATAAAATGAAAACTGGTTTCAAAAAACTCAGTTTTTAATTTTGTCATTGTTGAACTCTCATTTAGTATCCGGTACATGTAAAAGCACGAACTATACGTTCGAGAATGGCCACTGGAAAACATAAAGCCGACAAACAATTAAAACTTCTTACAATATGGCACTAAGGAAACTTATTTTTCCATTGGAAGTTGTAAGAAAAGTGAATACAAAGGCTAATATTACGAATATTAAGAGATGTCATTGTTATTTTCATCGCTGAAAGTATTTGGAAGGGAAAGCAGTCGAACGCAGTTCTAGCAGTTGGTTTAAGATGGCGAATGCTGGGTCGCGTTACGTCGACGTGAGTTTCTGTACCTGCAAGAGACGGCGGGGGAAATGTGATTTACTCCCCTAGTCCCATGTGACGCAGGAAGAAAGGGGAGGCATGCCTTTACGACGGAAACTGCTACGCTGTTTTATCGCCTGGCACAATCTCACCAACGAGATGAAGACGTGATGTTATAGCGGTAACTTTGATTTCTTTTTTCAGCATTACTTGACATGCGCAAGAAACAAAATAGCCAGGAGAAACATAAATTTTCACAGTTGTGCTGTAGGTGAAAGATTAGTACATATTCCCTCCGAGCTTTTCACACAGAATTGCTTTTCCAGCTGTTTGGTTAACGTCAGGCATACAGAGCAGAGCTATGAGACGAAGCAAATATTGTTGAAGTTGAAAGTGGGGTGCTTCTGTGTTAACAGCACTGTGTAGTACTTTGCATTGGATCTCCGACTGCCCTTTCTTTGTAAGAGACTCTGTGGCTGGTTGGACTCGTGGTTGGAAGTTAATCGCAAGTAGTGTTAGGCAGCTGGAAGTTAGTCGCCAGCAGTAATAGAAGTACAGTTGGGCAGCTGGGGGTGAACAGGCAGCGGTGATGGATGTTAAATGTGAGAACTTAGCATTGATGGAGGGTAGAGGTATGAAGTGTCAGCGTAGGGTAACGATCTGTACATGTTCGACTTGGAGACTGAATATTATTCATGATTATATATCTTTGTCCTAGATGTCAATGACGATTTATACAGGGTGATTCAAAAAGAATACCACAACTTTAAAAATGTGTATTTAATGAAACAAACATAATACAACCCTCTGTTATACATCATTACAAAGAGTATTTAAAAAGGTTTTTTTTCACTCAAAAACAAGTTCAGAGATGTTCAATATGGCCCCCTCCAGACACACGAGCAATATCAACCCGATACTCCAACTCGTTCCACACTCTCCGTAGCATATCAGGCGAAACAGTTTGGATAGCTGCTGTTATTTCTCGTTTCAAATCATCAATGGTGGCTGGGAGAGGTGGCCGAAACACCATATCCTTAACATACCCCCATAAGAAAAAATCGCAGGGGGTAAGATCAGGGCTTCTTGGAGGCCAGTGATGTCACGGGCTGCCTGGCGGCCGATCCATCGCCTCGGGTGGTTGACGTTCAGGTAGTTACGGACAGATAAGTGCCAATGTGGTGGCGCTCCATCCTTTTTCGTAGGATTCTCCATACAGTTGATTGTGGAATTTGCAGCTCTCTGCTAGCTCTGCGAGTCGATTTTCCTGGGCTGCGAACAAATGCTTGCTGAATGCGTGCTACATTTTCATCACTCGTTCTCGGCCGTCCAGAACTTTTCCCTTTGCACAAACACCCATTCTCTGTAAACTGTTTATACCAACGTTTAATACACCACCTATCAGGAGGTTTAACACCATACTTCGTTCGAAATGCACGCTGAACAACTGTCGTCGATTCACTTCTGCCGTACTCAATAACACAAAAAGCTTTCTGTTGAGCGGTCGCCATCTTAGCATCAACTGACGCTGACGCCCGGTCAACAGCGCCTCAAGCGAACAAATGTACAACTAAATGAAACTTTATAGCTCCCTTAATTCGCCGACAGATAGTGGTTAGCTCTGCCTTTTGTCGTTGCAGAGTTTTAAATTCCTAAAGTTGTGGTATTTTTTTTGAATCACCCTGTATTCGCGTCTGAACTGGATGTCACATTATTAAGGTAAAAACTACGTTATTTGGTTTGCAACAAAATCTTTCTTTTGGTAACCACATGCCTATTAGTAGTTAGTGGCTTTAGTAGTTAGAATCTTTTATTTAGCTGGCAGTATTGACGCTCGCTGTATTGCAGTAGTTCACATAATAAAGATTTTAGGGAGGTAAGTGCTTAATGAAAGTTTGCAACAGAATCTTTCTTTTGCTAACCACATGCCTATTAGTAGTTAGTGGCTTTAGTAGCTAGAATCTTTCATTTAGCTGGCAGTATTGACGCTCGCTGTATTGCAGTAGTTCGCGTAATGAAGATTTTTGTGAGGTGCTTAATGAAATGTATAGGTTATTGTTAGGATTTCTTTTTAGTCAGAGCCATTATTTTGAATTAATTATTTGAAGTCAGGTTATCCTTTTCTTCAGCAGTCAGATTGCGTTGCGGTAGGATATTGTGGGCCTCAGTCATTCAGCAATTTGAATACAGCCCTACTCATTTAAATAAAGAAGTTTCGAAGTGTACTAGGAGCAAAGCTTACTTCTCCTTTAAATAATTATTACATTCACTCATAAAAGTGTACTTGAATTGGTATGTCAAAACTAGTATCTGAAACCATCTCCCGTCAAGCACAATCTCAACAATTAAAATACTGCTACGCCCCTCTTCATTTTCCGCAAACATTTTACGAATTGTGACGAAAACAACTCAAAGTTCTCGAAGTGTTTTAAGTTACCTATACGATTTTATTTATTTATTTATTTATTTTTTGACGCGAAAGAAGTCCGCCGGCCGCGGTGGTCTAGCGGTTCTAAGGGCGCAGTCCGGAACCGCGCGACTGCTGCGGTCGCAGGTACGAATCCTGCCTCGGGCGTGGATGTGTGTGATGTCCTTAGGTTAGTTAGGTTTAAGTAGTTCTAAGTTCTAGGGAACTGATGACCACAGAAGTTAAGTCCCATAGTGCTCAGAGCCATTTGAACCATTGGAAAGAAGTCCTTTTCGCCTGAAGGTAAGAACCAGTGAAACACTTTCGTTGTTTATCAAAGATGGGAAAGTACGCCTGAGGTGACAAAAGTCAAGTAGTGTACCACTTGACGTGACATGAACTCAACAAGTTGTTGGAAGTCCCGTACAGAAATATGGAGCCATGGTGCAACTGTAGGCCGGCCGGAGTGGCCGAGCGGTTAAAGGCGCTACAGTCTGGAACCGCACGACCGCTACGGTCGCAGGTACGAATCCTGCCTCGGGCGTGGATGTGTGTGATGTCCTTAGGTTAGTTAGGTTTAAGTAGTTCTAAGTTCTAGGGAACTGATGACCACAGAAGTTAAGTCCCATAGTGCTCAGAGCCATTTGAACCATTGGAAAGAAGTCCTTTTCGCCTGAAGGTAAGAACCAGTGAAACACTTTCGTTGTTTATCAAAGATGGGAAAGTACGCCTGAGGTGACAAAAGTCAAGTAGTGTACCACTCGACGTGACATGAACTCAACAAGTTGTTGGAAGTCCCGTACAGAAATATGGAACCATGCTGCAACTGTAGGCCGGCCGGAGTGGCCGAGAGGTTAAAGGCGCTACAGTCTGGAACCGCACGACCGCTACGGTCGCAGGTACGAATCCTGCCTCGGGCGTGGATGTGTGTGATGTCCTTCGGTTAGTTAGGTTTAAGTAGTTCTAAGTTCTAGGGGACTGATGACCACAGAAGTTAAGTCCCATAGTGCTCAGAGCCATTTGAACCATTTGAAAGAAGTCCTTTTTGCCTGAAGGTAAGAACCAGTGAAACACTTTCGTTGTTTATCAAAGATGGGAAAGTACGCCTGAGGTGACAAAAGTCAAGTAGTGTACCACTTGACATGACATGAACTCAACAAGTTGTTGGAAGTCCCGTACAGAAATATGGAGCCATGCTGCAACTGTAGGCCGGCCGGAGTGGCCGAGCGGTTAAAGGCGCTACAGTCCGGAACCGCACGACCGCTACGGTCGCAGGTTCGAATCCTGCCTCGGGCATGGATGGGTGTGATGTCCTTCGGTTAGTTAGGTTTAAGTAGTTCTAAGTTCTAGGGGACTTATGACCACAGCAGTTGAGTCCCATAGTGCTCAGAGCCATTTGAACCATTTTTTGCAACTGTAGCCGTCGATAATTGCCAAAGTGTTGCCGGTGCAGGATTATGTGCACGAACTGACCTCTTGATTATGTCCCAGTCAAAGGCGCTGCAGTCGTGGACTGTGCGGTTGGTCCCGGCGGAGGTTCGAGTCCTCCCTCAGGCATGGGTGTGTGTGTTTGTTCTTAGGATAAGTAGTGTGTAAGCTTAGGGACTGATGACCTTAGCAGTTAAGTCCCATAAGATTTCACACACATTTGAACATTTTGATTATGACCCATAAATGGTCGATGGTATTCGTATTGGACGATCTGGGTGGCCCAATCAGTCGCTCGAATTGTCCAGAATGTTCATCGAACAAATCGTGAACAATTGTAAGTGGGTGACATGTTTGGGGACATGAAGTGCATGAACGGCTACGAACGGTCTCTAAGTAGCTGAGCATTATCATTTCCAACCAATGGTCGGTTCAGTTGGACCAGAGGAGCCAGTCCATTCCATGGAAGACAGCCTAAACTATTACGGAGGCACCACCACCTAGCACAGTGCCTTGTTGACAACTTGGATGCATGCCTTCGTTGGGTTTTCGCCAGACTCTAATCCTACCATCAGCGTTTATCAACTGAAGTCGGGACTCATCCGACCAGGCCACGGTTTTCCAGTCGTGTAGGGTGGAACCGATACGGTTACGAGTCCGGAAGAAGCGCTGCGGGCGATGTCGTGCTGTTAGCAAAGGCACTAGCGTCGGTCGTCTGCTGCCATAAGCGTTAACGCCAAATTTCGACGCACTGCCCTACAGATACGTTTGTCGTACATCCCACATTGATTTCTGCGGTTGTTTCACTCAGTGTCGTTTGTCTGTTAGCACTGACCACGCAAACCCCACTGCTCGAGATGAAATCCGTCGGCCACTATCTCGTGCGTGGTGAGAGGTAACGGATGAAATCTGAGATTCTCGGCGCACTCTTGACACTAGAGACCCGGAGGAAATTTTGAATTTCCTAACGATTTTCGAAATACAATACGCAGTGCATCTAACTCCAAATATCATTACGCATTCAAAATCTGTTAATTCCCGTCGTGTCGACGTAATCATGTCGGAAACGTTTTCACATGAATGATCTGAGAACAAATGACAGTTCCGTTATTCTACCGCTCTTTTATACCTTGCGTACGCGATACTACCTCCATCTGTATATGTACATACTCGTACCGCATGACTTTCGTCAGCTCTGTGTAGAGTGCCTCTGAATTTCTTATATCGTTATTTCTCTGATGTGCTTTCAGTAAGCTACGAAATAGTTTTTGTTATAACTTTCTTAAAATGCTGCATTTCATCACTGTAGTGTTCCTGATTTAGGAGCTCTTGATTTTAAGTCCCAGTGATAGTTTCTGCTTTACAATGTTGCAAAATAACGAGGCTAGCCTTTTCCACTTTTACAAAAACAATGTCACGGAACATTTTTCTACATTACGCTTTCTTGTCTCCCAAAATATCGACGTTTACAAATGATAAACTCTTGCGTGTGCTCGGACCAGTGTTGGACACAGTCCTTCATTCTAATGTTGGGGTTGCAAGAAATTAACATTGGTGGGCTTCAACAGCTAATCGAGATGATGAAAACCACAGTTCATGCTTATCTTGTTTGAATTAGAAAGGAAAACAAGGTCGTTAGGGGATAAATCATTTCCTTGGGGCCGGCCGGAGTGACCGAGCGGCTCTAGGCGCTACAGTCTGGAACCGCGCGACTGCTACGGTCGCAGGTTCGAATCCTGCCTCGGGCATGGATGGATGTGATGTCCTTAGGTCAATTAGGTTTAAGTAGTTCTAAGTTCTAGGGGACTGATGACCTCAGAAGTTAAGTCCCATAGTGCTCACAAGGGAACCTCCCCATCGCACCCCCCTCAGATTTAGTTATAAGTTGGCTCAGTGGATAGGCCTTGAAAAACTGGATACAGATCAATCGAGAAAACCGGAAGAAGTTGTGTGGAACTATGAAAAAAATAAGCAAAATATGCAAACTTAGTAGTCCACGCGCAAGATAAGCAACTTCTAGGATATTGTCAGCTCAGGAGCGCCGTGGTCCCGTGGTTAGCGTGAGCAGCTGCAGAAGGAAAGGTCCTTGGTTCAAGTCTTCTCTCGAGTGAAAAATTTAATTTTTTATTTTCAGACAATTATTATCTGTCCGTTCGTTCATTGACGTCTCTGTTCACTGTAATAAGTTTAGTGTCTGTGTTTTGCGACCGCACCGCAAACTTGCAGTTCATTGACCTTGTTACTGAAGTCGCGAGCTATATTTACTGGATTCATACTGTCCACGGAATACACCTCACGTATTCAATGCACTCTCGTCCAAAGTAGCGAACAGTCGACTGCCAGCCAGGGAGCCTCGTTAGCAAGAATACTCTCTCTTCCGCGCGCTGTAGTCGACTCACGTTGTCTGTTTCGATCTTTGTTTAGGTGTAGCTTCCCCATACTACGGCGCAGTTACCTCGCATCGGACGGACGGACGGACGGACAGATAATAATTGTCTGAAAATAAAAAATTAAAATCTTCCACTCGAGGGAAGACTTGAACCAAGGACCTCTCGTTGTGCAGCTGCTCACGCTAACCACGGGACCACGGCGCTCCCGAGCTCACAATATCCTAGAAGTTGCTTATCCGTCGCATGGACTACTAAGTTTGTATATTTTGCTTATTTTCTTCATAGTTCCACACAACTTCTTCCTGTTTTCTCGATTGATCTGTGTTCAGTTTTTCAAGGCCTATCCACTGTGCCAACTTATAACTAAATCTGAGGCGGGTGCGATGGGGAGGTTCCCTTGTCAGAGCCATTTGAACCAAGCCATTTCCTTGGGCCTTTGTCCCACATCCACCCGGGATCGGCCGTGTTACTATGGATTTGGCGATGTTAGTGTCAGAGGGTGGCCAGATGCCCTTCCTGTGGCCATCCCATACCTCTGGGACAGAGTTAGTGTACCCTAGCAGTCTGCATCTTGTATAAGCCATGAAATAGTGCGAACGTTTTCGAATGTCTGTGAGTAGTGTAAATGAGTCGGAACGTGGGGACCAGACCAGTATTCACCTAGTGGGATGTGGAAAGCCACCTAAAAACCACATGCAGGCTGATCGGAACTCTGGCCCTCCTCGGTAATCCGCCAGATGGATTCGATCCGGGACCGGCGCGTCCACCCGAGTCTAGGAACCAGCGCATTAGCGCCCTCGGCTAACCAAATCAGGTGAATAATGACGATAATAAAGTATTTGCGTTTTCTTGTCCGTCAAATGAGCAATTTTTTCACGTTAAAAATTTGTTGTAGTCCTATACTGTCGCTCGTTAAGTGTTCTCTGTGCCCTAAGGTAAAGATCACAAAATGTCCAGTGTGACTTATAACAAATCAATTATCTCCTCGGAAGAGCTTCAATGACGAACTAGTTTTGTTTGTTTCATTTGGCCTTCTGCCACCTGAGCAGTCGACTGCTACTTGTTTTCCTGCTCGTGCTGTGGTATACAAGTCAAGTCTCCCTTTAAGACGTTGTATGCAGATGCTGCTCATCGGCAAAGTACTTCTCGGCCAATTCCTGAGTTGCCATTGTTTTGAAAACAAGAAATGAGAAGTTTTAATACAAGAGCAGTCATTAATACTGGATATAAGATCCGCCTATTACTCGTATGCAAAACACTGTTTATTCCATATAGACCCAGCATGTTCAAGCACAAGTGTGCCATCCTCATGAGTGGTCCTTATTTAAATCTGTAAAATTTGAACATGTTTTAAGTGATAATAAACCTACCGAATTTAAGCCTAGGAAAAGTTTTATTTGTTGTTGTAATTACCATAATTTCACTTTTTAAGGTTATCCACAGGATATGGGACCTGTAATTGAAAAGTGTTATGAGGATCGTTCTATTGGTAAAAGATTCCGGAATAGTCCACCAATCGGATCTCTGGGAAGGGACAACTGATGGAAAAGTGACAGTGAGAGAAAGACTGAATAACAAACGAAAGGGTAACGTCCTACAAGCCAGGATGTAGAATGTAATAAGTTTGAACGTATTAGGGAAGCTAGAAAATCTGAAAAGGGAAATGCGAAGGCTCATTCTAGATGAATTGGGGACAGTGAAGTGAAATGAAGAAAAGACAAGGATTTATGGTCACGCGATTATAAAGTAATATCAAAAAGCAGCAGAAATGGTATAACGGAAATAGGATTCGTCAGGAACAGTAAGATAGGGCAGAGAGTGTGTTAGTGAACAGTTCAGTGATCGGGTTGTTCTTATCAGAATCGACAGCAAACCAACACCGACAACGATAGTTCAGGTATTCATGCCGACGTCGTAAGCTAAAGACGAAGAGATAGAGAAAGTATATGAGAATATAGAAACGGTAATTAACTCATTAGGTAAAACGGAGATGAAAATGTAATAGTTATGGGGGGGGGGGGGGGGGGGGAGAAGAACGCAGTTCTAGGGGAAGGAATAGAAGAAAAGTTTACGGGAGGATATCGGCTTGGGACGAGGAATGAGAGAGGAGAATGACAAATTGAGATCTGTTATAAATCTCAGTTACTAATAGCAAATACTCTGTTTAAGAATCACAAGAGGGGGAGATATACTTGGCCGGGTGATGGGGAAAGATTTCAATTAGATTACATCATGGTCAGACTGGGATTCTGAAATCAGATTCTGGATTGTACGTCGTACCCAGGGGCAGATATAGACTCAGATCACAATTTGGTAGCTATGAAGAGCAGGCGGAAGTTCAAGAGATAAGTCAGGAAGAAGCAATACGCAAAGAAGTGCGACACAGAAGTACTAGGGATTGACGAGATACGCTTGAAGTTCTCTAAGGCTGTAGATACCGCATTGAAGAATAGTCAGGTAGGCTGGGCAATTGAAGAGGAATGGACATATTAAAAAGACAATCATAGAAGCCCAATAAAACATGGGTAGAAAAAGGTAATTGCAAAGAAACCATGGGTAACAGAAGAAATATTTCACTTGATGCATGAGAGAAGGAAATACAAAAATGCTGAGGGAAATTCACCAAAACAGAAATACAAGACACGGAGGAATTAAATAAATAGATAGTGCGGGAAAGCTAAGACGAAATCGCTGCGTGAAAATTGTGAAGAATTCGAAAAAGGTTCAAACATGGTTCCAATGGCTCTGAGCAGTATGGGACTTAACATCTGAGGTCATCAGTCCTCTAGAACTTAGAACTACTTAAACCTAACTAACCTAAGGACATCACACACATCCATGCCTGAGGCAGGATTCGAAGCTGCGACCGTAGCGCTCGTGCGGTTCCAGACTGAAGCGCCGTGAACCGCTCGGCCACGGCGGCCGGCATGGAAACAGAAATGATAGTCGGAAGGACTGATTCAGCTTCGAGAAAGTCTAAACAACATATGGTGAAGTTAAAAGCAAGGGCGGTAACATTAAGGGTGCAACATGAATTGCACTGTTAAATGCAGAGGAGAGAGCGGATAGGTGGAAACAGTAGATTCAACGCCTCTATGAGGAGGAAGATTTGTCTGATGTGATAGAAGAAGAAACACGATTCGATTTAGTAGAGATAGTGGATCCAGTATATGAAACGGAATTCACAAGAGCTTTGGTGAACTTGAAATCAAATAAGGGAGAAGGTATAGTTAATATTTCATCAGAACTTCTAAAATCATTGGGGGGAGTGGCAAACAAAACGATTACTCATGGTGGTGTGTAGTGTGTATAAGTCTGGCAATATACCGTCTGACTTTCGAAAAATATCATCCATACAGTTCCGGAGACTGCAAGAGCTGACTAGTGCGAGAATTATCGCACAATCAACTTAACAGCTCAGGCATCTAAGTTGCTGACAATAATAATATGCAGAAGAATGGAAAAGAAAATTGAGGGTGTGTTAGATGACGATCAGTTTGGCTGTAGGAAAGGTAAAGGCCCCAGAGAGGCTATTCTAACATCGCGATTTACAATGGAAGCGAGAGTGAAGAAAAACCAAGACATGTTCATAGGATGTGTCGACCTGCAAAAAGCGTTCGACAATGTAAAATGGTGGAAGATATTCCAAATTCTGAGAAAAATAGGGGTAAGCTACAAGGAGAGACGATTAATATACACTATGTACAAGAACCAAGAGGGAATAATAAGAGTGGACGGCCGAGAACGAAATGTTCGAATTAAAAAGGGTATAAGACAGGGACGTAGTCTTTCGCCCCTTTTGTTCAAACTGTACGTCAAAGAAGCAATGGTGGAAATAAAGGAAAGGTTCAGTAGTGGAGTTAAAATTCTGGGTGAAAATGACGATTCCATGATGACATTGCTGTCCAGAGTGAAAGTGGCGAATGTTGTGTCTAGGAATGCAGGATCCCCGGTTCGCTAGACAAAACAGCAAATAACTCATATTAATGAGTTTTGTTAGAATGAGACAAGTACAAATTCTTAACTTTAATCTGCGAATTCTTGTAGTCCTTTATACATCATCATCCACAAGTGCAATTACACAGATGTGTCACAAGCAAAGGGCATTATACAAAATTATCAGTCTTTGTCAGAATAGACAAACACAAGTAACCTTTCTGGCTCTAGCGACCAATACTCATAAAAGTACGCCAACTCAACTGCAGTGACCGCTGATCTCTAATTGAGCAACATAGAGATAGTTAATGAAGAGGCTGTGATGCGAGAAGAAACGAAGTGGCTCGCATTGAAGCTGTTGGGCTGCCACAAGTCGGGCGTGGAGCTCATGTAGTCTTCACTCAGGGGCCGCTGGTGTCCCTTGGAGTGGGATCGGCACCGTGTGACTGGCTGACCTCTTCTCACAGCCTTCTCTTCTCTGTCATTCCTGACTGCCGTGCTGGAACTCATTTTATGCCGTAACATTCCTGCCCCCCCCCCCCACCCACCAGGAAGAGTGGTGGGGGGTTGGGAGGAGGAGCGTGGACGCTCTGATGGACCGGAAGCTGTGACTGCAGGGGACGTCAGACTTCCGGTCGTGCCCCACCATCTCGCCTCTGTTCTGGTGGAAACGGCTCCGGAAAATGCCTACCAGAGGCCCATATCAAGAAGAAGGCGTCGATCGCTGAGGCGTGGGCGGGTCTAGCTCCAATGTTAAGACGAAAGGAGGCGAAGGCACCGTCTCCATGAGGTGGTCGCGCGGTGTCGTGATGACACACCCTGACGGCTGCTGTGCGCTCTTGCCTCGAGATCCGCGAATCAGGGGGAAGAGATACGGAAGAAACACTCTGCATATGGCTGCGGTGAATTTGAATGTGATGTCGGCACTGCAACCTAGGAGGCCTGGAACAGTTGCAATGCTTGGTTAGTTTGGTCATCTGTTGCTAGAAAGTTCTGACAAATTGTTCCGCTTCGCCGTTGGATGGAACGGTGCACTAGTTAGTTGATGTACGTCATGGCGTTTACAGAATGTTTCAAATTCATTTGAGTTGAACTGAGGGCTGTTGTCTGACAAAATAACTTCAGGTAAACCATTGAGGCAAAATATAGAGTACAATGTCTGAACTGTGCTACGTGAAGTTATCGAGCTCATTGGAACACCAAATGGAAACTTGCTGTAGGAGTCCACCACAATCGACCAACGAATGTTCCAAAAAAGTACCGTAAAGTTCATGTGCACAAGTTGCCATGGTGAGTATAGCGTAAAGCGAGGGTATGCCGACGTGCAAAGTACCGCCGCACCACAGAGTTCTTTACGCTGTGCAATGAGCGAGGCCAAGATGCGGAAATGCATTTTAGCAAAATGTCCAAGTTTGAATCAGCTTCCATGGCCTGTGCAATCTTCCTATAGTTCAGAGAAAAGGATTCAAGCAATTCAGAATCCTGAACATCGATGCGACCAACAAGATGCAGCAGAAGCGTCAAAGACTGTATAAGGGCTAATCGGAGTACGTGGAAGCGCGTCCGCATTACCATGTTGAGCTGTCGGACGATATGCAATCTTGTACTGATATTGAGACACCAACAAAGCCCATTTTTGCAGTTTTTGGGCAGTTCGTGCTGCAACCGGCTTCATCGGTTGGAAAAGGAATGCAGTCGCTTGTGATCCGTTACTAAGTAGAATTTTCTACCATACAAATAGTGGCGGAATTTGGTGACATCATACAAAATAGTCAATGCCTCTTTCTCTATTTGTGAATAGTTACACTGGGCTTTGGACAACACTTTTGAAGTGAAGGCAACAGATCCGTCTTTATTACTACATATGTGCGAAAGCACTGCACATATTCCGTAAGAGGAAGCGTCAACTTGCAACAGAACTGGTTTGTCAGTATCAAAAGTCAGGCGCAGTGCTCGAGCGGTTCTAGGCGCCTCAGCCCGGAACCGCGCTGCTGCTACGGTCGCAGGTTCGAATCCTGCCTCGGGCATGGATGTGTGTGATGTCCTTAGGTTAGTTAGGTTTACGTACTTCTAAGTCTAGGGGACTGATGACCTCAGATGTTAAGTCCCATAGTGCTTAGAGCCATTTGAACCGTTTTTTGTCAGGATCAAAGTGGACCAAGCATCGAACACTGAGCAATGCATCTTTAAGTTTTTAAAAAGTTTCATCTGTCCAAACACAGGGGACGTTCTTGCGACGCACGTGATGCAATGGAGCTGCGATTTGTGCAGCATTCGACTGAACCGGTTCATTTTCCATGAGACTGGCCGTAACTCTGTGACATTGCGAGGAACTGGCAGGTCGCGTATGGCTAACAAATGTGACTGTAAGGGACGTACACCTTGACTGTTTATGACATGATCAAGATATTGCAACTCCGGTTTAAAACATCACACTTATCCAGTCTACACTTTAATCCCGTACCACATAACACACGAAACAAACCACACAAATTTGCAATGTGTTCTTCAGGTGTACGACCTGCTAAAACAATATCGTCCAACTATTTTGAACAGTTTGATACTTTAGCAGTTAGCAGTTACAAGTACCGTTCGAAAATGGCGGGTTTTGAAGCACTGCCGAAAGGCTAAGGCAAATATTTGAACTAACACAAATGAGTGTTCAAAACACACACGGTTTGACATTTTTCATCTAGTGGTATTTGAAGACATGCGTCGCGCAAATCAATTTTTTGAAAAGTTGCCACTGCACCTAAGCTGCCCATGATATCCTCTGCGCGTGGCAATGGATAAGTGTCAAGCACAGTTTGTGGGTTGACTGTAGACTTAAAGTCAGCACACAGGCGAATGCGTCCTGAAGGTTTGGGGAGCAAAACCAGTGGACATGCTCAATGACTAGCTTGTATGGGCACAGTAGCTCTACTGTCTTCAAATGCTTTAAATTCAGCTGCCGCTTTGTCCCGTAAATCAATGGAACAGTTCTGGCAACGCAAAATTTTACCTAAGCAATGTCTTTCATAGTAATCTGTGCAACAGAATTCTTAGCCTTGCCTAAACCTTTGGACAAGTGTTTAGGGAATTCTTTTAGCAACCTAGCTACAGTGTCTTTGGCATTGAATGCAATCACTGGCAACACATTGTCCTGAACTTCCAAGCAAAACAAATCTAACGAATCAAGGCCAAATATTTTCTCACAATTGCGTGATCGTGGCACAGTGAAATTCACAGTTCGCTTACGCGAGCGATACTTGGGAGGCAAAGTACATTTTCCGAGAATGAGAATGTCTTCTCCATTATAAGCTGTTAGGTATGTGCTAGTTTTACACAGGCGTGGGGAGCGTAACAGTTCATATGTGTCATGATTTAGCAATGAAACGGAGGCACACATGTCCCGCTGAAATTTCACTTGTTTTCCACTAAGATTCAAATGAACAAAAAGGTTGTGGGACTCGTGTATCACTAAAGAAACTGTTTGCTTGTTAGTTTTGCTAATGCCTGCAGCAGCCTTTGAATACACTACATTGTTTATACAGGCCTTGTGACTAGATTTTTGAGACTGAGCAGAATTCTTATGTCTGTTCTGTTGGATTTTATGCGACCTTTCTAGCCACATCTGTAGCCCTGTACTTATCTGGACGGGCAATCTTGACATTTGTGCTGTCAATAACATCGAGGCCATGACTTAATTCTATTCCCTGATATATCCACCTGTTTACAGAACTGTTTACGTGGTTTGGCGAGCACGTGCTTTTGTTACCTACTGGGCCGGTCGTGAGCAATTGACGACTCAACTGACAAATTGGTGTCTGCTCAAATTGATAGGCCTCTATGGCACCTGAATCATTCTGATCCAGAATTTCACTACGTGATGAAATGATGGATACGATTGTTGCAAAATCTGTTATCTATGTTTGACATCAGTTACATTGTACACGATTACAAAATGGTTCAAATGGTTCTGAGCATTATGGGACTTAACATCTGAGGTCATGAGTCCCCTAGAACTTAGAACTACTTAAACCCAACTAGCCTTAGGACATCAGACACATCCATGCCCGATGCAGGATTCGAACCTGTGACCGTAGCGGTCGCTCGGTTCCAGACTGTAGCGCCTAGAACCGCTCGGCCACACCGGCCGGCTTACACGATTACAACATAACATCTGAATATAATGCACCATAACTTCACGTCTTGCAAATCTGTTATCCACTCGCGATAAGTTTGTTCTGACTTTTTCTTGCGACGAAACAATTGGTACCTAGCTGCCACTTCATTCACTTGTTGGTCATAATAGTTAGTTAGAGAACCTGCATCCTGATCATAGGACAGTTCACTCGTTGTGGCAATAGGGAACAATTTCTGAATGAGGTGAAAGACTGCACTTCCTACCATTGACAAAAAGTAAAGTAGGTTCACCGTATCTCATGCTTTGCGAATAATAATGTTGGCTTCATACTGTTGCAACCACTCGCGTCATTCCCCTTCATTTTCGTTGGACTGGCGGAAGGCGGTATGGCACTTGGACCTACAGTTGTTGCACGTTGGTCAGGTGGTCACAATGCGTTTGTTGCTTTGTCGGCCAGTAACCGCTCTACCATGTTTAAAAGGGTTGCAATCTAGTGCGTCTGAGACTGAAACATCTGTGTTAGATGCATTGAATCTATCACTTGCAGCTGAGGCGCCTGAGCAGGATGTGGGAGAGGTGTGTTGCTCATTTTGAACTAGACAAATGCAATAAACAGATAAGGGAAGCAATAAAAATGAGCACACAAGCAAAGAAAATTTCTACAACGCCCACGTAAAAACACTATATAGAAAAAACTCTAAAAGACACATTGTAAAACAATTTAAACACGCCCTTACAAAGAAAAGACACGGTAGAATTAAGGCAGCAGCAAAACACGAAAGCCCACGACAAAACAAAACAGAGACAATTCTCGGCAGCTGGTGGCTCTGCATTCGAAACGTTAATACGAGGCCTGTTCAGAAAGTAAGCTCCGATTGATTACCAAATTGAAACCACAGTGAAAATCAGAAATGTTTTACTTGTAACAATTAGCTACACCTTTCAGCTACTTCTCTACGTAGTCGGCGTTCTGACTTACACTTTTATCATAGCGTTGTACCAACTTTTTAATAGCCTCATCATAGAAGGCAGCCGCCAGTGCTTTCCGCCAATTCTCCACGCTGGCCTACACCTCGTTGTCTGTGTCAAAATGTTGTCTTCAAAGACAGCGGTTCATGTGACCAGAGATGAAACTCAGGAGGAGACAATTGCGGACTGTATTGTGGGTAATCTCACATTTCCATTTGAAAACGATGCAGGAGCATCTTCATTGCCCCTGCAGAATGCGGCTGAGAATTGTCTTGAAGAAGAAACAGCACGACAGTTATGTAATGTTAGCTGCATAGCTTCAGGCGAAATTTCTCACCAGGCCCTCGTACTTGGCGGCAGACACTATTTTCTAGACATCTTTACGCACTCACTGCGAGCTCAGAAATGAGAAGAGCGACGTGATGCTAACTGGGGTTATACTAGAGACACTACCCAACACATCTGTGCAAAGCTTTATCGGATTTTGATAGTCGTTTCCATTTCGCGACCGATCGGAGCTTACTTTCTGAACGCCCCTCGTAGATTCTCTCTATGTTATTGCTCCTATACCGTAGGCGCCATGTTATTGGTACATCTAGTCGCCATGTTGTGTTTAGGAATCCAGCATAATCGATTCTCTAGACAAATAATAAAACAAGTCATATTAATGAGTTTTATCACAACAAGGCAAGAACAAATACTTTGATCTGCGAACTCTTTTAGTCCTTTATACATGATCATCCACACGTACAATTACACAGATGTGTCGCAAGCAAGGGGCTACATACAAAATAATCAGTCTTTGTCAGAACAGACAAACAAACGTAACACTTCTGGTCCTAGGGACCGCTACTAACAAAATTCTGTCAACTGAATTGCAGTGACTGCTGATCTCTAGCTGAGCTACATAGAGATTGTTAATAAAGAGGCTATGATGTGTCGGCTAACTAAGTGGCTAACGCTGAAACTGTTATCGAAGTGGTTGGTGCACACCCGCTGACTTTACGCGATAATAAAAAAGAATTACATGATCTGCTGAATGGAATGGATAGTCTAAAAAGTATGGAATACTGACTAAGAGTAAATCGATGAAAAGACGAAAGAAAAGAACAATAGCAGAAATGAGAACAGCGAGAAACTTAACATCAGGATTGATGGTCTCGAAGTAGATGAAGTTAAGGAAATCTGCTACATATCAAGGAAAATAACGAACGATGGAACAAGGAGGCCATCGAAAGTAGACTAGAACTGGCAAAAATGGCATTCCGAGCCTAGAGAGCTTCACTAATATCAAACATAAGCCTTAATTTGAGGAAGAAATTTCTGAAAATATACGTTTGGAGCACAGCACTGTATGGTAGTGAAACATGGACTGTGGGAAATCCGGAACAGAAGAGAATCGAAGCATTTGAGATGTGGTGCTACAGGTGAATCTGGAAAATTAGGTGGAGTGACAAGGTAAGGAATGAGGAGGTTCTGCGAAGAATCCGAGAGGAAAGGAATATGGGCAAAACACCGACAGGGAGAAGGGACAGGATGATAGGATGTCAGTTAAGACATCAGGAAACGACTTCCACTGTACTGGAGGGAGCTGTAGAGGGCAAAAACTGTAGAGGAAGACAGAAATTGGAATGCATCCAGCAGATAACTGAGGATGTAGGTTGCAAATGCTACTCTGAGATGAAGAGTTTGTCACAGGAGAGAAATTCGCGGTGGGCCGTATCAAACCAGTCACAAGAATAACGACTCAAAAAAAAAAAGTTGGTTATATAGTGTACTGCCTGCTTGCTGCTTGTCATCTTCCACTAAAATATCTTAATGTGAATATGGTTGGAGAATAAACTCATCATTTTACATCTAAACGTACGAGCTACGATATTTTTACATCTGCTTTCTCTGAGTTGTTACGAAGCACACACTAACACCACACATATTTTGTTGAACTTTATTTGCACACAACACCGACGAAACTTCGTCAAAATACATGAAAATTTTGGTGTTACGTGTCGTGGCTCAGTTTGCTGTCACTTGTTCTCCTGTGAGTTTGGGGCAAAATTTTTATTTTCAGTTACCTCCACCCTCCCTTCTCTCTCTCTCTCTCTCTCTCTCGCGCGCGCGCTCACTCCCTCTCTCTCTCTCTCTCCCCTTCTCTGTTGTTCTTTCTCTGTGCGTGTGTGTTTTTTAGCTATTCGTGTCGCATTTTCTGTAGAGTTCCTTTAATGTGTTAAACAGTCTGCCTTTGCTTAATAGAATACGCTCATCAACCAACTAAAATAGCAACAGATTTAAAAGTACTAAAATCCAACCACAGCCTATACCATAAATTTACAGAGGAAGAAAACTTCCACATACTGAAGGCATTAGGAAACGGAAAGCAGACTACAATCGACTACACTGCACTTTGCATGCGAAGGCATACAGTTTAACGGATACATTAAAGGTACTCCACAGAAAAGACGACAAAAACGGTTGTACACACGCAGGCACAAACACATGCACAGCCACATACACACACAAACACACTCACACACAAACGTTGAGAGAGAGAGAGAGAGAAAGTAAACAAAATTCAAATTTGCATCCAAAATCACTTGAGGACAAGTCAACACAGAGAATGGACACGCAACAAAATTTACACTGTGTTTCGTCGATGTTATTTACAAACGAAGTTCTGTAAAATATAGTATGTGTAGTGTTTGTGTGTGTTTCACAGCAGCTCAAGATAAAAGCAGATGAAAACAATCTGTGAGAACTAAATAGAAGTAACCGCAAATACAGTGGCGAAATATCGAAGCACAATAAAATTACATTTAGATGTAAAGTGATGAATTAACACATGAATCAAATTGACATTAACATAACTTACGTGAAGATGTCAGGTTTCAGAACACAATAATGTACAGTGGGACCCGCATAGACCTAAACTTTGATGTTATGGTGAAGACAACAACAAACGAAAACCGTTTTGGTCTTAATTTGAGTAGATTAATAATCACTTAAGTGATGTTCAAATTTTACAGATTTAAATAAAGAAAACCCACTGAGGATGACACAAAAATGCTGAAACAAATGTTTGGTTCTATTTGAAAAAAAAAGAAAAAAAAGAGATCTTTGGATAACAAGCGTATAATTTTTATGTGCAAACACGGCCAAAGCAAGATCAGCAGAGCCTGATGATGAACAATGGCAATACCTCATCACAATAATGGCGTATACTGGTCATTTGTAACAATTTAAAAGAAAATTGCAGTGTACCACACATTTTCTGAAGTTCCATAGTAACCAAAAGCGAATTAAATACTCTCTTTTCTGTTCCATGACACGAAGAAAGTGAAGCGGTAACAGTTTTACTAGACTCTCATCTAAAGTTGTTACGCTGTCGCTACGGTTATAGTTCGAAATTAAAACCCGTTGGAAATATGTCTTTCTGTTTCTCTTTACTGCAGCGTAGCTTTCTGCCTTGCCTATTCTTCTGTGACTAAATCACTAATCATGATAATTTGAAAATAAAAGCTCGTGTCGATAACTAAATGTATTGGAAAAGTAACCTTAAGGGGTGGTCGGTCATTCCTGAAATAACATAAAATAAATAGTTCATACACCGGATTTATGCATTAAGGAGCTAAAAGAAGTTTTGGGTCATATAGCGCCATGCAAGTAAAACTGTGACGATGGGTCATGAATCAGTTTTTCATTTTGGATATCTACTCTTCCGCTAAATGTCTGAGTTTTTGCCTGCCAGATGATTAATATGCAATACCTGCGCGGATAGCTGATAATTCTTTCTGCCTATTAACCACGAGGGAAGGTTTGTTGGCTAGCCTAGATTTGGTTTTCATGTGGTTTCCAATGTGCGGCTAGGAGAATACAGGACTAGTGCCCACACCCTGTCTCATTTTGATTCGCCAACATGTAGAAAACGTTCTCACACTTGCGCATGTGATAACACTATACGCAGACGTATGCGGTGCACAGACTCCGTTACAGGGGCCAGTGGGGGCGTCTGGAGGATCATTCGTCCACCCACTGCCACTAATGTTGGCAAATCTGAATTAAAATGCCGATCCGGTGCTGACACCAGATGACATCAGAAAGTAGAGAAAAAAAGAGATGATTATTATGCAACATGGAAAGCAGCGATCCACATATAATACCTTGGGGCTTGCCTGATTAACTTTTACGTTTTGTCCTTGGCTCCCAATCTAAGACCAGCTGCTATGTCCTTCCTACAAAGAAATCCTGTCTAGTGAAAAATTTCGTTTCATGCCCCATATGATTGTACAATCTTCAGTATGCGGTGATGTGGAACTGAATCAAATAATTTTCGAAACTTAACAATACTACGTAGTAACTGCCTGGATCAGTTGTCTTCAGGATGAGGGAGTTTTTCGGTCGCCATGGTGATTGGCAAGGGAGAGGCCATTCAGCTGTGTCCATTGCTCGACACCACACACCCCTCGATCTTACCTTCCACTTACCCAGTGTGTAAAGATTGATTTTTCTCATTTATGAAGTTTGACTGACTGATTTACGCAGAGAGGTAAAACGACAATGGTGTTAGCCCATTGTTGGCTGCACCGAAGCTGAATTTATTGTGCGACCCTATTGTGCGATCCTCCCTGTAATTCAGCTAAGGCCAGTAGGTACCTTTATACAAGTAGTATGAGGCCTCTGACTAGTTCTACTAGACACAGCTTTTTCAGGAATTAGTGACCAGAATATTCTATGTCTTTCGCATCGGAAGATTACATGTGATTGTGTTTCATCTCCCTCGACACATATGTGTCACTTGGGTATCATCTTTCTCTAAACCTATCGTCTGTAGGTGTTTCTCAAGGTTGCCTTAGCCAGTCATCAGTCCTACGATGAGTTTCATTTGTCTCCTTTTCAAGCCAGGGATTACAGAACTTGTCTTTAAACATGGCTTCAGGATCATTAGTCTGCAATGTTTCTGTTTTGGGATCTTAGTTCAATATTCCGCTTGGTAACCGCTGTTCGAGCTATGTAGTTTTGTTCTTAACAGAGTCTTAGTGATGGCTAGCACAAGTTCCGTTCCAACAAATGGAGTCATCACACTCGTCCTGGCCAGTCTATCAGCTTTTCCATTGCCGCTATCTCTGACTGACCAAAAAGCCAGAGTGGGTTTATCCTATTCCTATCCCCTAGCGTCACAAGTACTTTATGGGACTGATCACGAACTCCGATATGGTTGCAGCGGCTGATAGAGGTTTCACAGCTGAATGAATGTAAATGCCACGATCCTTGTGGCACCTACACATATTCTCATCTCCGCACACTATAATAGCAGACAATTCCGCCTGAAATGCTGTGGCCAGCTTCCCCGTAGAGATTCCTCTTTCCACTGCTCTCTACTTCCAATTGTTATCTCTGGACGTTTATTGCGGCAGTTGGAAATTGTTGTACAGTCAACCGTCGTTTCAACGATCGCTCCTACTAGGGTCGTTCAATAAGCAATGCCCCACATTTTTGTTTTCTCAGACCTTAATTTTCGTTAAGAGTCAGAATTTGGTAACAATACACATCGACATGTCCTGTCCATGTCCCATTTTTCTACGTAGTCTCATTACATCCATAGGCGTACGCCAACGTTGTGGAAGAGCATGCATTTCCTGCTGGTAAAAGCTCTTGTCCTGTAGGCGTAGCCATGTTTTCACTGCATGACTCGTCATCTTAAAAGTGTGTTCCACGTACAGAATCTTTAAGCTCCAACATTTCACGTGAAATGGCCTTTCTCTGAATCTTATAGTCCGCTGTGAGCTTGAATATCCGAGAGTCTCGATCATTGCAGACGCACTTCCAATGCTGACTGACAACTGTAGAGCCAATTGTCGAGTTGTGATGCTCCGGTCGGCCCGAAAAACAACATCTGCACGATTCAGCACGTCAGGAGCAGTGGCTGTGACAGGACGTACCGAGCGTGGCTGATCAACGAGTTCTGTTTCTGCAATTCCTGAGGCTGTAACCTTCTTTACTCATCACCCAACTGTACTCCCATCAACTGCAACATCGCCGTACACTGCAAACAATCTTTTATGGATGTTCACAACTGTTTCTGTTTCTGCACGCAAGAATTGAATAAGAGCACGCTGCTTGTTCCGTGAGTCGTGTGTAGACGCCATTCTGACGCTGTACTACGGCTCTGTCATCTGCCAGAACAGTTAGAAACTTCATGGGCGCATTTAACAAACATCAAATGTTATACACCAACAAGAACGTTTGTCAATGTCTATTAATGGCTTTTTTTAAAAATGTGGGGCGGTACTTATTAAACGACCCTCGTACCTCTGACACACTCTCTATATTGGTGTTGGGCACCAGATTTCCTAAAGGTTTCCTGTTTCTTCCATTTTCAATCTTAGTAACGTGCACCTCCGAAATTGTGACTCGAAGTCAATTATTTGTTGCATAAATGACCTGAAAATGGAATATTTTCTGATAAAAATGGGCTCTCATTTGCTAAACTCATTTCGTTTCATGTCTCTCATGTACTTTTTCAGTCAATATTGCTATTAATGCATCAAAAATTCGAGCCTAAGTAAAAATTGTCATGGAAGGTTTCAAAATAAAAACTTGAAAATTAATCGGATCGATAGACGTTATTTGCAGTTTAACTAGATGAAGGTACTATTCATTTAATGAAATCGACATATTCCACGAATCTTTTGAGGTGTTCTAAATTATTCATAAATTCTTTCGTTCATCATTTCGACACTCTTGTGGACTACAATGTTATCGCCAGCTGTCAAGCCAGTTCTGTTAAGGTCAGCTGTGTTCCACTAACAACCATTCTTACCGTGTACAACTATATTTTCTTCATCGCTGGCTGAAGATTCAGTACACTGATCAATTTCGCCCTTGACCATAACTGCTGCAGGAGCGTCAGATTCAGAATGTTTCTCATCACGGAAGTCACTTACTTACGTCACTTTCCCGACTGAGCTCTTCCAACAGCCCTTCCCGTATAGCATCTTCATTTGCTGAAATATCATTCCTACGTGCCGTTTTGACATAACTGAACTTCACATTCAGCGACAGAACAATAGTTGCACAATGTGTACTCTAAGGTCACAAAAATATTTCTGTCAAAATTAATTAACCATAAATGTCACACAACTTCTATTGGATCTCACTCAATGCTGAAATAACATTGGTGGCAGCAGTCTGAGTGTGTGCAGCGGCTCATGCACAGTAATGAACAAAGACATCAGGGGCAGAGTGACCCTGGTGTACTCTTCTAGGGTCGAACCTGTATGCCCTTGTTGCTGCCTTCGTTGCAACCCAAAAGTGCAATGCAGGCATGTGCAGCGTGGTATTGATCCCAGTATTGCGTGTGCTGCTGATTCCGCCTGTTATGACAAAACAGGTCAATCTATGCATCTTGCCAAGTTCCTTGGCAGCCACCTCCTGTTCTAATTTGCTCCACCACACTGAAGCCTCACAACTTATTATATCTCTTTCTTAGGTTTGCCATATATAGCTGGGACCTCGTCCGGGCACTCCGAAATGGGGATGGACAAATGAAGTAAAATATTTATTTAATGCAGTTACCTTTTACTTCGAACACAATTACATGGAACTTGTTGCGGCTGGAGTGCTTGGTACGCCACATTTTTCGAAAGATTTCTTCTTCTCTCTTTTACGTATTTATAAACACCACGCAAGTCAGCTTGTAATTAAACTGGTTCTCTAAGACCGATTCCATAGTTCCTGGCAGCAGCCGATTTCTTTCATCAGTCTTTTCTTTCCACAGTGGTGTTGTGTGCAGTAATAGAAAACAAATACGCGCACAAATTTAGCAGTCGGCTTTTGCGTTCAGGATTTTCGGTTTGCTTGAGAAAGTGAGTCCACATTCCTTCCAGCGGCTGTTTAGACTTTCATTCTTCCGAGTCATTATTAGTTCCTAGAAAGCTCCTCAGATCAGTTTATTTCTGAAAACAATTGTTGCCTGAAATCTTCACACAATTTTTAGTTAGGTACCTGCGGTCTATGGGTAGCGTCTGTGATTAATAATCAGCGTTGGCGGCCGAAAACGTCCGGCGTAAGAAGTCACTTTCATTCAGCCAACGGCCTTGTCAAAGCGAACGAACGGACGGACAGAGGTCCAGGACACTTGTTCTTATGGAAGGAAAGTGCCCTTGAAGCGCAAGAATAAGCAAAGATCGACAGCATGAGGCTGCAGAAGGCAGTGGAAACCACTGCATTAAAGATACATAACATGTGGTCTGTATTTGAAAAAGTGTTGTGATGATTTCTCCATTGGCAAAAGATTCCGGAATAGTCCCCCATTCGGATCACCGTGAGGGGACTGCCAAGCGGGAGATGACTATGAGAAAAAGATCGAATAACCACTCGGGGCGTCGAATGTCAGAAGCTTGAATGTGGCAGGGAAGCTAGACAATTTGAATATGGAAACCCAAAGGCTCAATCTACACTCATTCTCATAAATTAAGGATAATGTTGATACATGGTGAAACATCGCTCTGGTGGGCAGTTTGCTGGTTTAAATCACCTCGGGGTATGATCATGCTGTTCATTTGACCTGCTGACGTTGCACGATGGCGCTGGCATCAGTTCACATACGCAGAGGTATATTGGTGCATGTCAGATAACGGTGCAGCGAGTAAGTGTACAGACGTGCTAATGGTGACTGTGTGTTGAAAATGGCTCTAAGAAATATTGATGACATTATGAGGGGTAGAATACTAGGGCGACTGGAGGCTGGTCAAACACAGTAAGTCGTAGCACGGGCCCTCCGTGTGCCACAAAGTGTAATCTCAAGATTATGGTAACGATTCCATCAGTTAGGAAACGTGTCCAGGCGCTACAGTACGGGACGTCCACAGTATACAACACCACACGAAGACCGATATCTCACCATCAGCGCTCGCCGACGGCCACGGAGTACTGGAGGTAGCCTTGCTCGGAACCTTACCGCAGCCACTGGAACAGTTGTCTCCAGATACACAGTCTACAGACGACTGAACAAATATGGTTTATTCGCCCGGAAACCTGCAAGGTGCATTCCACTGACCCCTGGTCTCAGGAGACCCCATAAAGCCTGGTGTCAAGAACACAGTACATGGTCATTGGAACAATGGTCCCATGTTGTGTTCACGGACGAGTCCAGGTATAGTCTGAACAGTGATTATCGCCGGGTTTTCATTTAGCGTGAACCAAGAACCAGATACCAACCCTTTAGTGTACTTGAAAGGTCGTGCTTTGATGGTGAGGGGTGGAATTATGATTGGTGCACTTAAACCCCTGCATGTCTTTGACAGAGAAACTGTAACAGGCCAGGTGTATCGGGATGTCATTTTGCACCAGTATCTCCGCCTTTTCAGGGGTGCAGTGGGTCCCACCTTCCTCCTGGTGGATGATAACGCACGGCCCCACCGATCTGCCGTCGTGGAGGAGTACCTTGAAACAGAAGATATGAGGCGAATGGAGTGCCCTGCCTGTTCTCCAGACCTAAACCCCACCGAGCACGTCTGGGATGCTCTCGGTCGACGTATCGCTGCACGTCTTCAAACCCCTACGACACTTCAGGAGCTCCGACAGGGACTGGTGAAAGAATGGGTGGCTATATCCCAACAGCACTCCACCACCTGATCTAGAGTATGCCAACCCGTTCTGCGGGCTGTGTAAGTGTGCGTGGTCATATTGGTCCCATATTGATGTCGGGGTACATGCGCAGGAAACAGTGGCGTTTTGTAGCACATGTGTTTCGGGATGGTTTTCTCAACTTATCAACAATACCGCGGACTTTCTGAGTCGTTTGTGTTCCCTATGTGCCTATGCTATTACCGCCAATTTTGTGTAGTGCCACGTTGTGTGGCACCACATTCTGTAATTATCCTTAATTTATGACCATCATTATCCTTAATTTATCCTTAATTTATGACGGGAGTAGGATTCATTATGAATAGGAAGGTTGGACAGAGAGTGTGTTACTATCAACAGTTCCGTGATAGGGTTGTAATTGTCAGAATCGACAGCAAACCAACACCGACAGTGATAGTTCAGGTATACACGGCGACGTCGCAAGTTGATAATGAACAGACAGAGAAACTATATGAGGATATTGAAAGCGTAACACAGCACACAAACGGATTTGAAAATTTAATAGTCATTACGGACTTGAATATAGGTGTAGGGGAAGGAGTAGAAGAAAGGTTACAGGACAGTGTGGGCTTGGGGCAAGGAGTGAGAGAGTGGAAAGACTAATATAGTTCTGTAATAACTTTCATATAGTAATAGCGAATGCTCTGTTCAAGAATCAGAAGGTATGTTTGGAAGAGGGCGGATGATACAGGAAAATTTCAGTTAGATTACATCACGGTCAGACAGAAGATACCGAAATCAGATCCTCGATTATAATGCATACCCAGGAGCGGGTATAGACTCAGAAGATGATGAAGAGTAGGCAGGAAGAATCAATAAGCAAAGAAATGGGATACGGAAGCACTAAGGAATGGTGAGATACGCCTGAAGTCCTCTAACGCTATACATACAGCAATTAAGAATATCTCAGAAGGAAGTGCAGTTGAAGAGGAATGGCTATCTCTAAAACGAACAATCACAGAAGTTGCAAAGTAAAACGTAGGTTCAAAGAAGGTAACTGCGAAGAAGCTATGGGTAACAAGAAATATTTCAGTTGATCGATGAAAATAGGAAGTACGAAAATGTCGTGGGAACTTCAGGAATATAGAAATACCAGTCACTGAAGAATGAAATAAAAGGAAAGTACAGGGAAACTGAGGCAAAACGGCTGCATGAAAAACGTGAAGAAATCGAAAAAGAAGTGATTGTCGGAAGGTTTCGTAACCTCCCCCTCACTTATCGACCTTAATTACATTTAATTTGCCGGTACAGAGGGAGGAAAGGGTTACATCTAAATGAAAGGAATAATGCAAATGAAATTGGTGGAAATTAATTTTGAGAAAAGGGTAAAATTAATAAAGAAAGTGTATGAGCGATCGTTACGTTAACAATTAATTGGCGTTAATTAGATATTTGAGATTTGGGGAAAATTACGGTCGCCAGTCCTATGGACAACTACTATAATAACTGAAAATGAAGGATTAATGCACATATAATTAGCACTAAAACCGTGGCAACAGAAGGTTGCACGTGTTGTGTGAAAACTGAATGTTTGTCAGAAGTAATAAATTTCGCTACACTCTGACTTAATTTATCAAAAGAATTAATAAAACCGGAAAATTGAAAAGTTAATTTAGTGACTGAAGTTAATAGTGAACTTTGTTTCTGAAGCACTACGAAATTCAATAAAATAAGGCTAGTCTTGGGCTACCTCAACAATCATTTCAAAAGCTACTTGAATCTACGCAATTTAGAAATAAGAGATTTAACTCTGAACTTGAATTAATTGTTTCTGAACAATTAACAATAGTAAAATTTAGTACGTACCAAGCTGAGCTGCAGTCACAGGTAAGCTAAAATACGGTAACAAAACTCGCACTCTTAATTTGTGCTTGTGTAATCTAAATATTGTAGCCAGCTATGAATACCTTAACTGAACTTTGAAATTAAAGCAGTGAAATCGAATGCTATTACTTTAATGCTGGCGTTTGAATTTCAACGACACTCGGGTTCATTCCGGGAAAGGAGGGACCCTGTTTGGTAATGCAATTGGGACAATGAGCAACAAAGGTTCATGCTAAGTTGCTGTAATTTTGTGATGCAACAATTTTAAAAGCTGAGATCTGCCATACAGTTCTAAATCCTTAAATGCTTCCAGTCTTCCTTGTTGGTTGATTGAAGATTTGAAGTCGTCGGTTGAGGAGGTGGCGACAGTCACTCATTTTCGGCCGGCGCTGTTGCAGAAGCTGGATGTTGGCGCGCCTTCTTCTCGACACAGTCACCAGGCGAAACGGGCTCTTGATGTGCGCCAGCTAATGCTTCCCGTCCGCGACACCGTCTCAGAAACTATCATAGCAAGTCGAGCGCAATTACATGCTGCCAAACCCCGAAAGCAACGCAACTCGCGGGAGCGTCACACAACACACCTGCTCCACTGCACTACTCCAGCCAGACCCCCCTCTGCTCACGCTGCACGCGCCAGCGTTAACACTACCAAAGATCCTACACACTTTGATTCTTCACACGACCTATCGATGTAATCGTTCGATAGCATAGTTTTCCATAGGCAAGACCCAGCCTAAAAATACAAACAGTATTTACAAAACAAACCAATTATACATCGACATAAATGCATAAATAGTAAAACAATTACAATATACAAAGACACAGAAATGTCATATCTTCAGATAACAAATAAAGGAAAACAAATTATAGTACAATAGATGGAAATAAGAGGATATGCATTTCTGGCATTACAATTTGACTCACTATGTAGGATTTTCTAAACAACCTTCGATAAAATTAAAAGCAAGGATCGTAACACCAAGAGTCCAACGGGAATTGCACTGATAATTGCACAGGAAACATCGGATAGGTGAAGACAGGACATCGAAGGCCTCTATGATGGGGAAGATTTATCTGATGATGTAGAAGACGAAACAGGAGTTGATTCACAAGAGATGGGGAATACAGTATTAGAATCAGAATTTAAGAGAGGTTTGGAAGACTTACGATCAAATAAGGCAGAAGGAATGACAACATTCCGTCAGAATTTCTAAAATGATTGGACGGAAATGGCAACAAAACGACTAGTCAAGTTGGTGTGCAGAGAGCGCATGAGTCTGGCGACATACCATCTGACTTTCGGAAAAATATCATCCACTCATTTCCGAAGACTGCAAGAACTGACAAGCACAAGAATTATCGCACAATCAGCTTAACAGTTAATGCATCCAAGTTGCTGACACGAATAATAATCAGAAGAATGGAAAAGAAAACTGAGGATATTTTTCATGACGATCAAGTTAGCTTTAGGAAAGGTAAAGGCACCACTGCTGCAATTCTGGCGTTGCGTTTGTTAATGGAAGCAAGACAAAAGATTATCTAGACATGTCCACGTGATTATCGACCTGAAAAACGCGTGCGACAATCTAAAATGGTGCATGATGTTCAAAATTCTGAGAGAAACAGGAATAAGCTCTAGGGTGAGACGCGTAATATACAATATGTACAAGAGCCAAGGGGGAAAAATAAGAGTGGACAAGCAAGAATAAAGTCCTCGGATGAAGAAGGGTGTGAGACAGGAATGTAGTCCTTTGCACATATTGTTCAATCTGTATATCGAAGAAGCAATCTTGGAAATACAAGAAAGGTTAAAATTCAAGGTAAAAAGATACCAGCGATACAATTCGCTGCTGACCTTGCGCTCTTGAATAAAAGTGATGAAGAATTACATGATCTACTGAATGGAATGAACAGTCTACTAAGTACAGAATATGTATAAAGCGTAAATCGAATAAGGCCAAAGTAATGAGAAGTAACAGAAATGCCAAAAGCGATTAACTTCACATCAGGACTGATGGCCAAGAAGCAGGAACTCTACAACCTAGAATGTAAAATAACCAATGACGGATGGAGCAGAAGCACATTAAAAGCAGTCCAGCACTGTCCAAAAGGGCATTCCTGGACAAGAGAAGTCTACTAGTATCAGATATAGACCTTAATTTGAGGAAGAAATTTTTGAGAATGTACGTTTGGAGCCCGGCACTGTATAGTAGTGAAACATGGATTGTGAGAAAACCGGAGCAGATGAGAATCGAAGAGTTTGAGATATGGTGTTACAGACGAATGTTGAGAATTAGGTGGACTGATAGGCTAAAGAATTAGGAAGTTCTGCAGAGAATCGGGGAGGAAATGAATATGTGGAAAACAGTGAAAACGAGAAATGACGGGATGAGAAGACATGTATTAAGACATGAGGGAATGACTTCCCTGATACTAGAGGGAGCTGTAGAGGGCGAAAAACGTAGAGGAAGACAGTGACTGGAATGCATCCAGCAAGTAATTGAGGACGTAGGTTGCAAGTGCTACCCTGAGATGAAGAGGTTAGCACAGGAAAGGAATTCGTGGCGGGCCGCATCAAACCAGTCAGTAGACTTACGGTCAAATAAGGCAGAAGGGATAGATAACATTCCATCAGAATTTCTAAAATCATTGGGGGAAGTGGCTACAAAACGACTATTCACGTTGGTGTGTAGAATATATGAGTCTGGCGACATACCATCTGACTTTCGGAAAAGCATCATCCACACAGTTGGCACATGAGAGGAATTCGTGGTGGGCAACATCACCCAGTCTGGGGTTTGAGATAGCGTCAACGACTCAGTTACTTGAAATTTACTACGTGAAGTGGCCCATTACTGTGAGTAATCAAATGCTATATTATAGAAAGCCATTGGCTCATCCTAAGATTTCGAAATCAAATTAATTACTTCTTGATCAGGGTCATCCTTGTTTCGCCGCCCGGAGTGGCCAAGCGGTTCTAGGCGCTTCAGTCGGGAACCGCGCGACTGCTACGGTCGCAGGTTCCAATCCTGCCTCGGGCATAGATGTGTGTAATGTCCTTAGGTTAGTTAGGTTTAAGTAGTTCTAAGTTCTACGGGGCTGGTGACCCCAGATGTTAAGTCCCATAGTGCTCAGAGCCATTTGAAGCATTTTTGTCATCCTTTTTTCACTCTTTCAAATTCGTCTTGGTTTGCATGAGAATAAAACTGGCGGTCTTCATTTGATTTGGACATCTTTTGAGTGTCGATTAATGCAACGCCGTATGTGAGACGAACTAGCCAACATAAACTTGTTGACATAAATAAAATTAACTGAGGTTGCATTTAAATGTTGGCGCTAACAGATGGCGTTACTTCAGTATTTGTTCCAAGCTTGTAACAGTATTGATCAAAATCGGGACAAAACTGGGTCTTGTCGGGACGTCGGGAAAAGAAACTCCATAACCGTGAAGATCCCGATATATCGGGATGGATGATATTCGTAGTGCAGTGGTGTGTACCCATTAGATGCAGCAGGGACTTAGCTCCTATTTTTACAACAGGCGCTTCTAGTGCGCATAAGAGCGCCATTTGTGGAGTTACCAGCAATGAAAATTTTATACACACATTCCATATTCTAGCAATGTTAAATAATACTTTGCAATGCACTTTTTGTTAATAGGAGACTGGATTGTCACTAGAATTATTAAAAATTTACTGAAAAATCTAAGCGTGACTGGGTGGAGGCGGCAGCGTATACAGAACAAATCCAGTGGAAAAATTGCCCCATAACTCGCGCACCATCAGTTTGAGTAATCATAGCATAACCGGAGCCGATCTGATTAATAGGGTAGTGGACGTGAAGGGGATCCGTCACTCGGTGCGGGATGCAACAATGGAGCGGGCGGGCCATTGTTCCGCAGAGCAAACAGTTGTCGGCCGCCGCTACGGCACAATGGGAGCGGCGCGGCCCACGCCGGCTACTGTGCCAGGGGAGCGCAATCCATAGCGCGTGACGTCAGCAGCGCTGGGGCCGCGGCGGCACGCTCTCTGTTATTAATACCCTCCTTAATTGGAGCTCCGGGCACAGGTGTCGGCCGTCGTCCGGTATGCACGTGAAAACACAGCGGAGCATTATAAGAGTCCTCTGCAGTTTCAGCGGGCAGTACATAGGGCGTGGCGAGGGTAGGCCCAAGAGCCCAGGGACTGGGCGGGGCGCAAAACCTGACTGATAAAAGGTAGAAAAGGAGGAACAGTTCAGGATTTAAACTGGTTGGTACGAGAATTCTCCTACACCTCCCTCATATTCTTGTCTTCAGTCTTCTGCCTCCGAGAAAAAGACCTGCCCTCGACCCGTGCCTGTGAACGTACGCTGTTGTCATTGTAACAGAGGTTTAAAATTCCGCTACAGTTGCAACGTTCTTTTACATAGAACACGACCGATTTCGGGCTGTTACACGTCTTCAGGTGTCGTACTGAAAAATACCAAGAGATGGGAGATAATTTTTACCCGCAGCAATAAACATGAAAAACAAGAAAACGAAGATTCCATAAAAAATTAAAAACCACGGCTCAGACTAGGTACTGTAAAACCTAAGTCAGTGCCAAAGTGACACCAGACAGTACTACAGACAACAGCGTGTATAAAGAAATATGCTAAGAATACCAGGACACGTACACTTGGTGCTGAGACTTTGAGCGCAGCGGTGGAAGGGTACAGGGCGCGGTGTGCTACCAGCGAGCGCGGAGCATGGACCAGCGTAGGCGGAGGAGGAAGCAAAGTGGTGAACCAAAGTGGCAGAAGTACTACCGTCTGTTGACGGGAAGAAGAACGCGGGACCGCTAGCCCGGCGTTTCACAATGTGAATTAGTGATTTACTCTTAAAATGAAAAATGAAGCAGATGAAACATGATAAAGAAAGTTACATTGTTGTTGTTGTGGTCTTCGGTCCTGAGCCTGGTTTGATGCAGCTCTCCATGCTACTCTATCCTGTGCAAGCTTCTTCAACTCCCAGTACCTACTGCAACCTACATCCTTCTGAATCTGCTTAGTGTATTCATCTCTTGGTCTCCCTCTACGATTTTTACCCTCCACGGTGCCCTCCAATGCTAAATTTGTGATCCCTTGATGCCTCAAAACATGTCCTACCAACCGATCCCTTCTTCTAGTCAAGTTGTGCCACAAACTTCCCTTCTCCCCAATCCTATTCAATACCTCCTCATAAGTTGCGTGATCTACCCACCTTATCTTCAGCATTCTTCTGTAGCACCACATTTCGAAAGCTTCTATTCTCTTCTTGTCCAAACTAGTTATCGTCCATGTTTCACTTCCATACCTGGCTACACTCCATACAAATACTTTCAGAAACGACTTCCTGACACTTCAATCTATACCCGATGTTAACAAATTTCTCTTCTTCAGAAACGCTTTCCTTGCCATTGCCAGTCTACATTTTATATCCTCTCTACTTCGACCATCATCGGTTATTTTACTCCCTAAATAGCATGACTCCTTTACTACTTCAAGTGTCTCATTTCCTAATCTAATTCCCTCAGCATCACCTGACTTAATTTGACTACATTCCATTATCCTCGTTTTGCTTTTGTTGATGTTCATCTTATATCCTCCTTTCAAGACACTGTACATTCCGTTCAACTGCTCTTCCAAGTCCTTTGCTGTCTCTGACAGAATTACAATGTCATCGGCGAACCTCAAAGTTTTTACTTCTTCTCCATGAATTTTAATACCTACTCCGAATTTTTCTTTTGTTTCCTTTACTGCTTGCTCAATATACAGATTGAATAACATCGGGGAGAGGCTACAACCCTGTCTCACTCCTTTCCCAACCACTGCTTCCCTTTCATGCCCCTCGACACCAGCGGCAAAACACAATCAATACATTCATTCTGCGATAGCTAGTGTCAATATTGCGGAGTTACAAAATACGATATTCCGATAATCCTTCACCGCCGGCCTCGGTGGCCGAGTGGTTCTAGGTGCTACAGTCTGGAACTGCGCGACCGCTACAGTCGCAGGTTCGAATCCCGCCTCGGGCATGGGTGTGTGTGATGTCCTTAGGTTAGTTAGGTTTAAGTAGTTCTACGTTCTAGGGGACTGATAACCTCAGAAGTTAAGTCTCGTAGTGCTCAGAGCCATTTGAGCCAATCCTTCACCAAAGAAGATGGAACGAATATTGCACATTTCTAATCAACAACAGCTGCCAATATATGTAACTTACAAGCAGATATCCTCGGGTATCGAAGAAACCCAAATAACATAGTAAAGGCAAGTCTTCCGGTCCAGACTGCATACCAGTTGGGTTTCTTTCACAGAACTCTGATGTAATACCTCCATACTATAACAATTTTGTACCACCACTTGTTCAACTAAAGATCCGTACCTACAGACGGGGAAGTAGCACCGGTCAAACCAAAACACACAAGAAAGTAAATACAAGTAATGCGTTGAATTTCAGACCCATATCACTGACATCGATTTAAAGTACGAATTTGCCACGTGTACTAAATTCGTACATTATGCACTCACTCGAATGAAAAGATCTATTAATATACATTCAGCATGAGTTTAGAAAATATCGTTTTTGTGAAACGCAACTAGCTTTTTATTCACACGCAGTAAACAGTGCTATCCACAGGGATCTCAAATTGTATTCGTATTTCTACATTTCTATAAGAATTGTCTGCCTATGCAATATCGACTCAGTTGTGCTATCGTATTCGTGATTTCTTGTCAGAAAGGTTAAAATCCGCAAGAACTTCTTCGTTTAAAAGAAAAGTTTTGGCGTTCCCCAAGAAGGTGGTATCGGCTCTCTGCAATTCGTAAACCATAGAAAAAATTTTGGAGACCAGCCCTCTTACATTGTTTATAGATTATGCTGTCATTTACATTCTACGTAGTAAAGTCATCAGAAGTTCAGAACCAATAGCAAAATGATTGGACATAATATCTCTGTGTTATGAAAACTGACAACTGACGCTAAATAATCAAAAGTGTGAAGTACCGTATTATAAGGAATCTTCTAAATTTAGGTTACATGATAAATCACACAAATTTATAGGCTGTCACTTCATCTAAATACTTTGAGAATACAATTACGCACCACACTGAAACGCCAAAGGAACTGGTATAGGTATGCATACTCAAATACAGAAATATGTAAGCAGACAGAATAAGGCGCTACGGTCGGCAACACCTATATAAGACAACAAATGTCTGACGCAGTTGTTAGATCGGTTACTGCTGCTACAGTGGCTGTAAGTAGGCTGTTTAGGTTTTCTTATTGGTAACGCCAGGTAGCGCTCTGTATGAAAATCACTGGCTGTGCTGTGTGCAGTCTGTGGCTAGTTTGTATTGTTGTCTGCCATTGTAGTGTTGGGCAGCTGGATGTTAACAGCGCATAGCGTTCGGCAGTTGGAGGTGAGCCGCCAGCGGTGGTGGATGTGGGGAGAGAAATGGCGGAGTTTTGAAATTTGTAAGACTGGATGGCATGAACTGCTATATATATCATGACTATTAAGAAAGCTACGACGTTTTCAGGATTTGACTGAGGTGTTATGATGTTATTATTACGACGACGATGTGTATTATGCTGCTGAGGTATGTTTATGATCAATAAGATGATGCTACCATATATGAGGAATTTGATTATGCTACGTATTTACTATGATGAAATATTGAAGAAGTGTCGATGAATATGTATATGAAAATGAGTAGTGGTTAGGGACTCTGATTTGTGGAAAAGGATGTTGGAAACCAAGAATCGTACTTTAAGAGTTATGAAATGTGTGTAAATGCGCGAATGTATCACAATGCCGACGAAAACTTTTTGAACACTGTTATATTCATAGGATTTTGTTTCTACAGATTTGTAACGCAAATTCTTGACCTGTGAAATATTTTTATATGAGACTGTCACTGTAGCGGAAACTGCTGTCATAAATATTTCCGTAAGAAAGTTAAGTGACCACCTGCACGTAATGCGATGTGGGCAGCTGCGCGACAGTCACCTGGAAAAAAAGCCATTAGTGTGTGCCTTTCAGAGGCACAGGTGGAAAAAAAAGAGGCCATTATCCTCGCTATTGACATTCCTTTGTAGAAAGCATCGCAAATACGACACGTTCAAACTTGAAAACATATTATTATACTGTGGAGCTCTTAATTTATGATATTTACTAAAATGGCTAATGAAACGATGAGAAAAATTTCACGGCTATTGTCTTGCTAGTTGAGAGAGATGCCATATGGCTTGCTTTATGTATTTATTTACTCATTTTGTTTAATATCTAGTTTCTAGTTGCACTGCAGCATTGGTTAAAATAAAATTTAATAGATGTACTAATATAAATATTTTATGCCTACAGATCCAGTAAATAATTTTATGATCTATTCAAAAAAACGAAGGAGCATAAAAAGACATTTCCCTTCACAGGAATTGCATACGAAATTTTCTTTTCAACTACTTGGCAACTTTTTTGGTGGTGGTGCACCACTTTAATTACATAGACATTAAGATGTGAATATACATTTCCCTTGTCTGCATTGTTGTCTTTAGTGTAATATTTTTTCTGCTTGAGCTATGTCATGTTCAGATATAAGTTACTGCATTTGCTGCTGCTGTTTGCCGGGCATAGTGCTACTAAATTTCACTTAGTATTACTCTGTTAAGCTAGTTTTACTACTGATTTATTTTTCTTGTTGATGCACATTGGCACATATTAGTTGTAATGTTGCATTGCTTGGTAATTTAGATTTACTGTAGCTTGTTTTGCAATTTCCTTTTTTTTGTCATTGCTGTTTGTGTTAATTGTTCTGCGCTGCTGCATTGCCTCGTCCCTTAGTTTAGCATCTGAGCTCAGTAGATTTAAGTTAGCTTAAGAGGGGGTAGACTATATAAGAGATGGAGTTGCAATGAATTGGAAGAAATGCATTGAGAAGTCATACGAAAAAAGTACAGAAAGCAGGTATAGATAGGACTTTTTGGAAATAATGAAGAAGGAAGAGAGATCTCAGAGAAGTAAAGAAAGTTTTGTTTGCAAAATACTGCAGTAAAAGAAATCCTGTCCTTTCCTTGTGTTATCCCACTATGTGTTTGTGTTCCCTTGTGTATTTGTGTTTTTCCTGTCTTTATGTGTTTAGCTGATGTTGTTACGTTGTAGAACTTTTCTAATACTATGTTATTTACTTTGTAAAGATGTTTAGACATTATTTGTTCTGTTTTGTTTTAATGCTGATGTGTGAAGTTGATGTTTCGAAAGTTATTCTGATCTTTTATGTATGTACTCATGTCATCGTTCCTGTAACACTGATGTATATGTCATTTCGATTCTTTTGTAAAGCCTGTACTACAAATGTTATCTGTATTTTTATGTTCTTTAATTATGTATTTTGTACCTTTGTAATTGTATTCTTATGTTATAAAATTGATATTGACACCAGTTCATCATATCATTAACTTGTAAGTTACATTTCACTGCATACGTTTCTGTTGGTCATAGTATATGGACAATATGTGTGAAGTAGGGACTGTTAGTGTTTGCACGTGTGTTAATAATTCAGCAAGGGACTGGATAACAGCATTGCTGGTTCTAAGGACAATTCCAAAAACTTTGTGAGTGCACAAGTGGTGGTTATGGACTTGCTATATTATCCGCAAGACTCTTCAATGATGATTGTGCACCTGCACAGTCACAACAGATGGCTGCTGGCCATCTCTACAAGGACTGCAGTGGGTCTGCATCTTTGATGACCCACCAATACCATCATCTCTACAAGGACTAGAGTGGGTCTGCATCTTTGTTGACCCACTAATACCATTATTTCTACAAGGACTACAGTGGGTCTACACTTTTGCTGACTCACCACTACCATTATTTCTACAAGGACTGCAGTGGGTCTGCACCTCTGGTGGCCCACCAATACCACATTCTCTACCAGGACTACAGTGGGTCTGCTCTGTGATGACCTACCTACCAATAGTCTTCAAAACTTTGACTGACTCTGCAGTGGGTTTGCTCTGTTGTGGCCCATTACCTGTCTGCATGTCAAGAATCAGCACTGTCTTTTCGTTGGAAGGACAATACTACTTCTTCAAGACTGCATGGAAATCAACTACTTCCGTGTGCATTTTCTTCTACTGCTCAGACTTACAGAAAAACACTGCTATTTTACTGTGATGAACGATCAGGACTGTCTTTATGGACTGTGAGAAAATTTTAGCTTTTGACCAACATTGTATCAATAAGTGTGTGCTTTTGATTTCTTTGTTATTGTAATTCTGAAAATTTTTTTCAAATCTGTAATCGCCACTGCCCAAAAAATTTCTAAAATTTTTTGTGGGGAGTATGGGGGCTATGTAAGTAGGCTGTTTAGGTTTTCTTAATGGTAACGCCATTTAGTGCTCTGTATGAAAATGACTGGCTGTGCTGTGGGCAGTCTGTGGCTAGTTTGCATTGTTGTCTGCCATTGTAGTGTTGGGCAGCTGGATGTTAACAGCGCATAGCGTTCGGCAGTTGGAGGTGAGCCGCCAGCAGTGGTGGATGTGGGGAGAGAAATGGCGGAGTTTTGAAATTTGTAAGATTGGATGGCATGAACTGCTATATATATATATATATATATATCATGACTATTATGGTAAATACATTGTTTGTTCTCTATCAAAATCTTTCATTTGCTAACTATGTCTATTAGTAGTTAGTGCCTTCAGTAATTTGAATCTTTTATTTAGCTGGCAGTAGTGGCGCTCGCTGTATTGCAGTAGTTCGAGTAACGAAGATTTTTGGTGAGGTAAGTGATTTGTGAAAGGTATAGGTTAATGTTAGTCAGGGCCATTCTTTTGTAGGGATTTTTGAAAGTCAGATTGCGTTGCGCTAAAAACGTTGTGTGTCAGTTTAAGCACAGTCATGTATAATTATTCAAAGGGGACGGTCCATGGCTGGTTATCAGGATTTAAGTGATTTTGAACGCGGTGTTATAGTCGGCGTTCGAGCGGTGGGACACAGCATCTCCGAGGTAGTTATGAAGTGGGGATTTTTCCCATACGACCATTTTACAAGTGAACCGTGAATATCAGGAAACCTGTAAATCATCAGACCTCGACATCACCGCGGCCGGAAAAATATCTCGCAAGAACTGCTGAAGATTTCAATGCTGGGCCATCAACAAGTGTCAGCATGCGAACCATCAACGAGACATCATCGATATGGGCTTTCGGAGCCGAAGGCGCACTCGTGTACCCTTGATGACAGCAAGACGGGTCCATCAACACCGACATTGGAATGTTGATGACAGGAAATATGCTGCCTCGTCGGACGAGTCTCATTTCAAATTGTATCGAGCGTGTATGGAGACAGCCTTATGAACCTACGGACCCTGCATGTCAAGCTGGTGGAGGCTCTGTAATGTTGTGGGGCGTGTGCATCTGGAGTGAAATGGGAACCCCTGATACGTCTAGACACGACTCTGACAGGTGGCATGTCACATCACCTGTATCCATTCATGTCCATTGTGCATTCCGACGGACTTGGGCAATTCCAGCAGGACAATGCGTCATCCCACACGTCCAGAATTGCTACAGAGTGGCTCCAGGAACACTCTACGGAGCTTAAACACTTCCACTGGCTATTAATCTTCAAATGGTTCAAATGGCTCTGAGCACTATGGGACTCAACTTCTGAGGTCATTAGTCCCCTAGAACATAGAACTAGTTAAACCTATCTAACCTAAGGACATCACAAACATCCATGCCCGAGGCTGGATTCGAACCTGCGACCGTAGCGGTCCTGCGGTTCCAGACTGCAGCGCCTTTAACCGCACGACCACTTCGGCCGACGCTATCAAACTCCGCAGACATGAACGTTATTGAGCATCTATGGGATGCCTTGCGACGTACTGTTTAGAAGAGATCTCCACCCCCTCGCACTCTTACTGATTTATGGACAGCCCTGCAGGATTCACAGCGACAGTTCCCTCCAGCACTACTTCAGACATTAGTCGAGTCCATGCCACGTAGTGTTGAGGCACTTCTGCGTGTTCTCGGGGCTCCTTCACGATATTAGCCTGGTATACTAGTTTCTTTGCCTCCTCACTGTATTTACTTTGAAACAATAACGTGGGTAACACAGCATGGAACTCAAACCAAAGACCGTTTTAGTGGCAGAATACATAGGTCTTGCAGGATGCTATAAATCTACTTGAGAGACTGCATGAATTACGCTAGTCCGTTCGCTCCTGCAGTATTGCTGCATGGTATGGGATCCGTAACAGAGAGGATTGACGAAGGACGTCAGAAAGTTCAAAGAGGTGGTGCTCGTTTTGTGTTGCTGTGAAACAGGGGACAGAATGTCACGGATATGATGTGCGAGTAGATGCGGCAGGCCTTAAAATGAAGGCGTCTTTCATTGCGACAAGATCTTTTCACGAAATATCAATCAATAATTTTCTCATCAGAATGGGAAAATTTTTTGTTGGCGGCAAACTACATAGGTAGAAATGAACGTCGTAATAAAAATGACAGAAAGCAGAGATCGCACAAGGAGATTTAGATGCTCGTCTTTCCCGTGCGCTGCTCGAGAGTGGGTCGGCAACGAAGTAGTCTGAAAGTGCCTCGGTGAACCCTCCGCTAGGAACTTAATTGTGAACCCCATAGTAGACATATAGATGTACATGTGTTGTAGAAACTCAAAAGTCGGTGAGCGTTTGCTGAAGCAAGTATGTCGTCTGACCGAAGGCTTCCGATATTTGACGATTTCTGGCGACAGAGAACTGAAGCGAGATTCTTGAGCTAAAGTAATTCATAGTATTTGATAGAGTAATAAGTGAAATGGGAAACTATGTCATATCTTCCACATTGTTTCATCTATAATTTCCTGTCAGAAAATACTCGGATGAAAGCTGTGCTGGTCGTCGCGAAAATTGTGCAGCTCATTTTGGTACCAAATATGGCAGAGATGTTGATACAGCGCAGCTCGGTAACGGAACCGGCGAGTTAAAATTCCAAGTGAAAGACCTGATCAAGCCATTGACACAGCCTCCCAGCTGCAGGTTTTTCCAAAGCACCAGTTAGAAAATGCTGATCCAAACTCGCAAACGACTATAAGGGTTTTTCCGACGATGCCAGTGACTACACCATCCTTTGAAAGTTGATTCAGCAAATTAAAGATGATAAAAGAAATCTACGTGAAGCCTCCGGTAGGTGAAATCAGACTGTGAAGTTTAGGGATCCTGTTGATAGAATACGACACAGCTGCTAAACTTGACTTCACTAATTGGACCAATGACTTTGCTTCAATCAACACAAGTAAATGCAAAGTGAATTGTAACAAAACACATTTCCTAGAACGGAATATTTACTGAGCTCGTAAATAATACACAGTTTTCCGTTAATCTAGTAGCAATTGCTGCAGTATTAATAGTTTATGAGGGCAGAGAGTGTGTTACTGTGAACAGTTCAGTGACCGGGTTGTTCTAATCAGAATCGACAGCAGACCAACACCGACAACGATAGTTCAGGTATACATGCCTACGTCGCAAGCTGAAGATGAACAGATAGAGAAAGTGTATGAGGATATTGAAAGGGTAATGCAGTATGTAAAGGGGGACGAAAATCTAATAGTCATGGGCGACTGGAATGTAATTGTAGGGGAAAGAGTAGAAGGAAAGGTTACAGGACAATTTGGGATTGGGACAAGGAATGAAAGAGGCGAAAGACTAATTGAGTTCTGTAACAAGTTTCAGCTAGTAATAGCGAATACCCTGTTCAATAATCACAAGAGGAGGAGGTATACTTGGAAAAGGCCGGGAGATACGGGAAGATTTCAATTAGATTACATCATGGTCAGACAGAGATTCCGAAATCACATACTGGATTGTAAGGCGTACCCAGCAGCATATATAGACTCAGATCACAATATAGTAGTGATGAAGAGTAGGCTGAAGTTCAAGACATTAGTCAGGAAGAATCAATACGCAATGAAGTGGGATACGGAAGTACTAAGGAATGACGAGATACGTTTGAAGTTCTCTAAAGCTATAGATACAGCAATAAGGAATAGCGCAGTAGGCAGTACAGTTGAAGAGGAATGGACATCTCTAAAAAGGACCATCACAGAAGTTGGGAAGGAAACCATAGCTACAAAGAAGGTAGCTGCGAAGAAACCATGGGTAACAGAAGAAATACTTCAGTTGCTTGATGAAAGGAGGAAGTACAAACATGTTCCGGGAAAATCAGGAATACAAAAATACAAGTCGCTGAGGAATGAAACAAATAGGAAGTGTAGAGAAGCTAAGACGAAATGGCTGCAGGAAAAATGTGAAGACATCGAAAAAGATACGATTGTCGGAAGGACAGACTCATATTCAGGAAGGTCAAAACAACCTTTGGTGACATTAAAAGCAACGGTGGTAACATTAAGAGTGCAACGGGAATTCCACTGTTAAATGCAGAGGAGAGAGCAGATAGGTGGAAAGAATACATTGAAAGCCTCTATGAGGGTGAAGATTTGTCTGATGTGATAGAAGAAGAAACAGGAGTCGATTTAGAAGAGATAGGGGATCCAGTATTAGAATCGGAATTTAAAAGAGCTTTGGAGGACTTACGGTCAAATAAGGCAGAAGGGATAGATAACATTCCATCAGAATTTCTAAAATCATTTGGGGGAAGTGGCTACAAAACGACCATTCACGTTGGTGTGTAGAATATATGAGTCTGGCGACATACCATCTGACTTTCGGAAAAGCATCATCCACACAATTCCGAAGACGGCAAGAGCGGACAAGTACGAGAATTATCGCACAATCAGATTAACAGCTCATGCAACGAAACTGCTTACAAGAATAATATACAGAAGAATGGAAAAGAAAATTGAGAATGCGCTAGGTGACGATCAGTTTGGCTTTAGGAAAAGTAAAGGGACGAGAGAGGCAATTCTGACGTTACGGCTAATAATGGAAGCAAGGCTAAAGAAAAATCAAGACACTTTCATAGGACATGTCGACCTGGAAAAAGCGTTCGACAGTATAAAATGGTGCAAGCTGTTAGAGATTCTGAAAAAAGTAGGGGTAAGCTATAGGGAGAGACGGGTCATATACAATATGTACAACAACCAAGAGGGAATAATAAGAGTGGACGATCAAGAACGAAGTGCTCGTATTAAGAAGGGTGTAAGACCAGGCTGTAGCCTTTCGCCCCTACTCTTCAATCTGTACATCGAGGAAGGAATGATGGAAATAAAAGAAAGGTTCTGGAGTGGAATTAAAACACAAGGTGAAAGGATATGAATGATACGATTCGCTGATGACATTGCTACCCTGAGAGAAAGTGAAGAAGAATTAAATGATCGGCTGAACGGAATGAACAGTCTAATGAGTACACAGTATGGTTTGAGAGTAAATCGGAGAAAGTCGAAGGTAATGAGAAGTAGTAGAAATGAGAACAGCGAGAAACTTAACATCAGCATTGATGGTCACGAAGTCAATGAAGTTAAGGAATTCTGCTACCTAGGCGGTAAAATAACCAATGACGGACGGAGCAAGGAGGACATCAAAAGCAAATGGTTCACACGGCTCTGAGCACTATGGGACTCAACTGCTGAGGTCATTAGTCCCCTAGAACTTAGAACTAGTTAAACCTAACTAACCTAAGGACATCACAAACATCCATGCCCGAGACAGGATTCGAACCTGCGACCGTAGCGGTCTTGCAGTTCCAGACTGCAGCGCCTTTAACCGCACGGCCACTTCGGCCGGCGACATCAAAAGCAGACTCGCTATGGCAAAAAAGGTATACGTCTACTAATATCAAATACCGGCCTTAATTTGAGAAAGAAATTTCTGAGGATGTACGTCTGGAGTACAGCATTGTACGGTAGTGAAACATGGACTGTGGGAAAACCGGAACAGAAGAGAATCGAAGCATTTGAGATGTGGTGCTATAGACGAATGTTGAAAATTAGGTGGACTGATAAGGTAAGGAATGAGGAGGTTCTACGCAGAATCGGAGAGGAAAGGAATATGTGGAACACTGATAAGGAGAAGGGACAGGATGATAGGACATCTGCTAAGACATGAGGGAATGACTTCCATAGTACTAGAGGGAACTGTAGAGGGCAAAAACTGTAAAGGAAGACAGAGATTGGAATACGTCAAGCAAATAATTGAGGACGTAAGTTGCAAGTGCTACTCTGAGATGAAGAGGTTAGCACAGGAAAGGAATTCGAGGCGGGCCGCATCAAACCAGTCAGTAGACTGATGACCAAAAAAAGAGAAACAAATTGTTGTTGTTGTTGTTGTTGTGGTCTTCAGTCCTGAGACTGGTTTGATGCAGCTCTCCATGCTACTCTATCCTGTACAAGCCTCTTCATCTCCCAGTACCTACTGCAACCTTCATCCTTCTGAATCTGCTTAGTGTATTCATCTGTTGGTCTCCCTCTACGATTTTCACCCTCCACGTTGCCCTCCAACATTAAATTGGTGATCCATTGATGCCTCAGAACATGTCCTACCAACCGATCCCTTCTTCTGGTCAAGTTGTGCCACAAACTTCTCTTCTCCCCAATCCTGTTCTATACTTCCTCATTAGTTATGTGATCTACCCATCTAATCTTAAGCATTCTATCTGTTGTTTTTAAGCATCCCACTAAAAGCAATACGCAGTAGCTGCCATAAAGAATTTCCAGTTTGGTACATATTCTATACAATTGTAATTTATCTGCTTTGATATAATTGCTCTATCGCAGTACTTTATATGAATAGAGTTCACTGAAGCAACATTTTTCAATAATTTTTCATTTCATATTAAACCTACTTACGCAAGTTTAAAATACCCTAAACTTGAATAGGAAAAATGCAGTAGCTTCACAGGGTGGCGGGGGGTACGGGAGCAGGGAGGGACACGTCTTTGGTAATTCTGCCACAAGTGTGCGGCCCCCCTGTATGGCTCTGAGTTTTAGTCACGGGCTGATCACCACAGAACCCATCAAAAATATCTGTGAGTGTAGTGGTATTTCTGCATTAAATTAAGACCGGCTAAGAAATTTTGGTCAGGTAGAAACAGCAGAGGGCGATTAGCCACGTACAGAACCTGACTCTCTGCTTATCTGCTGTGAAACAACCTAACCTAACCTAACCTAACGTAAGTCTGAGAAAACTATATTCGCTCACAGAGGGAGATGACAGTCAACTCCTTAACGTTTTACTGCGGTCTGGCACAGTACTCCATTGTCGTTACTACCATTGCCATTTTTGTACTAACTTCACTGTGATCTTGCTCTCGTGTAGTGATAAATCCTTCGTAAAAGACATGGAAGTTGATATGCTAACTTTAATACCTCTGTCACATGGTTTCCATTGCTATTATTATCCAGAAAAGCCAATTAACGACTTAGCCACGGTGGCAGCACCGTCTTGGCTGCGAATGTAGATACAAGTGCGAAGAGAGGGGGGGGGGGGGGGGGGAGGAAGCCAGCAACAGTGTAACTGCGCCATTCTCACTACGTGTCAACACCAATGCACTGGACTGCACAGCACACCAGTTCCACACTGATTGTCTCTTTTATTTCAGATCTTGCACATATTGACAACACTCATTCAAAGGGTAATGTTTGTGAATAATCGACTTATAGTTTTAATTGATTCTAATGTTTATTTCGTTGAAACCAAAGTATGCCGTTTTCAAATGTGTCGTCTAGTTCATATTTGGTGACATACTTTTTTCTGGCGTGTTTTGTAACCAAATCCAATTTCTCAGAATATCCGTGTTAGACCTGACGTCTGGTACCCCGGGGCAAAAGCTGGGATGTTCTCGCAAAAACACAGACAATACTGCCTAATATATCGCCAAGTGGAGGTTGTTTTACGCATCCTTCTTCTTCTTCACCGGGAAAGATAGTTGAAACATTGTCCACTCTCCACCGTACCTCATAAACTGAGGTCCCAAAGAAACTAGTATAGGCATGAGTATTCAATTACAAAGATATGTAAGCAGGCAGAATACGGCGCTGCGGTCGGCAACGCCTATATAAGAAGACAAGTGTCTGGTGCACTTGTTAGAGCTTTTACTGCTGATACAGTGGCAGGTTATCAAGATTTAAGTGAGTTTGAACATGGTGTCATAGTCGGCGCACGAACGATGGGACACAGAATGTGTGAGATATCTATAAGTGGGGATTTTCCCGTATGACCATTTCACGAATGTAACGTGAATATCAGCAATTCGTAAAACACCAAATTTTGACATTGCCGACCCCAGGAAAAGATCCTGCAGGAATGGGACCAACTACGACTGAAGTGAATCGTTCAACGTGACAAATGAGCAACCCTTCTGCGAATTGCTACAGGTTTCAAAGCTGGGCCATCAACAAGCGTCAGCATGCGAAACATTCAAGAAACATCATCGATATGGGCATTCGGAACAGAAGGCCCACTCGTATACACTTGCTGACTCCACGACACGAAGCTTTTGTTGACGTTTCGAGAACATACCTTCTCCGAGGAGTCAAGCAGTATATTGCTCCCTCCTATGTATATCTCGGGACGAGACCGTGAGGAAAAAATCAGAGAGATTAGAGCCCACACAGAGGCATACCAACAATCTTTCTTTCCACGAACAATACGAGACTGGAATAGAAGGGAGAACCGATAGAGGTACTCAAGGTACTCTCCGCCACACACCGTCAGGTGGCTTGCGGAGTACGGATGTAGATGTTGATGTATAACTTGTTCGTCTAAGATATACTGACAGGGCCCCCACGCAGTGCCTCCTAGGCAGGGAGCGGCTGTATCCGTCTACCGCTCACACCTGACTCACCTCCACGGCTGCCCCCTTTGTGCCACTTGTGATATGTGGCATGACTCTGAAGCAGCGGTCCTAGACAACACAAAAGGGATATTAAGTAGTGTAACCCCGCCCATCTGGAGGACGGTCCAGATGGCTATTTCAAAATTCAGTTGTTTGCAGAACAGAACGCCCCTCCCACCTAAAGTGAGCATAGCCTCACACCGCAGAGCCTTCAGTACAAAGTGGGACGCTGTCATTACTCAGAACCGTGATAACTGATCGCTATACCGACCGAGGGAGAGCAACGACCTAGTAGGGAACTCACCCGCCGTTCTGCGCTGGACTGTGTAACATCAACTCGAGTCCTATAATAAAGGAACTATTAAACAGGAGAACACAATGATCTTAAAATTGACAACAGACTATAATTCAAGAGAATGTAGCAGTTTTGTACACTATGACTGGTCTCCTTTTACCAACGCGATTCTACAGGGTGGTCCATCTAAATATCTCAAAAACTATATGTCGGGTAAAAATAATGGGTAAGACAAGTTCGTAGGCTCAAAGGGGGACAGAAAAAAAAAAAACTGGCTACACACCGAGACTTCAAACGCATAAATTTGCCTGAACTCGAAACTGAGGCACAAAAAATAGTTTGGGGGATGACCTCTACTCCTCTCAAGGACATAAACGACAAACTCCAAGATTTCACTAACAAAATTACTCAACTATATTACAAATACGTTCCAATAAAGACCAGAAAAGTAAAAAGGAAACCTGCACCTTGGCTGACTGATGAACTAAAATAGCTCAGCTCATGAATCTCAGAGACGCTGCACATCGAGCATACAAGATACACCCTACACCTGAAAATCACACTGTATATAAGCAGAAGCGAAACAAAGTCAGTCAGGCGGTGAGAAACGCTAAGCTCAGGCATGCCCGTACATTAGCTGACAATAGATGTAGACCAGCCATCCTGTGGAAAAATCTCCGTAGTCTCGGTTTAGGCAAAATAAAAGTTGCAGAAAATCCCATGATCCCAGCTGAAGAACTAAACTGATTCTTCACATTACCTGCAACCACAATTGAACCGCAGAAGAAAAGAAACAGAGAATCATTGATTACTTCATGGGGATGAACGACTGTAGCAAAGAAAAATTCTATCTACAGCACGTCACTTGCAATACTGTAAGGAAAACCATAATGCGGTTTAGATCAGCATCTGCTGGACATGATGGCATCACTATCCAGATGGTAAAACTTATTATTGATCAACTACTGACCTCTATAACAGACATTTTCAACAATTCATTAATCACAAGTGGTTTCCCTGAGGCCTGGAAACTAAGAAAAATTAAGCCACTGCCTAAAAAGGACATCGCCACAGCACCCTCTGACTACCGCCCCATCTGCCTTCTTCCTGCACTATCAAAGGCCTTACAATATATAGTCAACGACCAGCTTACCAACTAAAATGAAAATTTCACCCTACAGTGGAGTTTGCGCTGATATGAAACTTCCTGGCAGGTTTGGAAGGTAGGAGTCTAGATGCTGGCGGGATTAAAGCTGTGAGGACGGGGCGCGAGTCGTGCTTGTGTAGCTCAGTCGGTAGAGCACTTGCGCGCGAAAGGCAAAGATCCCGAGTTCGAGTCTCGGTCCGGCACACAGTTTTAATCTGCCAGGAAGTTTCAACTCACCAACTACCTAACAACTAACACCCTACTAGACGAATACGAATCAGGTTTCCGTAAACATCGAAGCACAACATGAGCACTGATAAAGGTGACAGATGACCTGAAACTTGCCGTGGACAGACAAGAAGCGACTATCATTTGCTTCTTAGATTTCAGCAAAGCATTTGATACTGTCGACTTCGACATCTTACTAGCCAAACTTAGCGGGCTAAAATTTCTCATCAAGTGCAGTGCAATGGTTTCGCTCATACATGACGTCTCGTGAGCAACGCGTCCTGTCTGGGAATATAAAATCACAATGGCGGTAGGTAGTGTCAGGCGTTCCCCTGGGCTCAGTAATAGGCCCCATACTCTTCTCTCTGTATGTCAATGATGTGTCATCGGTTCTGACCTATTGCAAATATCATATGTATGCTGATGACTTTCAGTTGTATCTAAGTGTGAAACCAAGCAATCTTAAGAAAGCTATAGAAAATTTTAATACTGATCTCGATGCACTATCAAAATGGTCAAACTAAACCAATCTAAGACCCAAGTGGTACTTGTTGGTCACTCTAAGCTCATTAGCCCAAAACATCGGGAATCCGTACCATCTCTTATCCTAAATGGAACAAATATTAACTTCTCTCCCTCAGCAAAGAGTCTGGGAGTAATAATAGATGAAAATCTAAATTGGACAGAGCACGTAACTGCAGTGTGAAAAGAAGCATCAGCATGCATTAATGTCCTACAAAAATATAAAAAACTCTTCCCTTTCGACCTGAAGAAGAAATTAGTACAAACGCTTATACTCCCAATCATTGACTACAGCGATATTATCCTACAACGCCTCTCTCAGGAAAATTCGCGACGTCTGGAACTAGTCATGAATGCCTGCATCCGATATATCTGTGACGTTCGACATTTTGATCACATTCCACATTTTCCTGAGAGAGGCCTTGTAGGATAATATCGCTGTAGTCAATGATTGGGAGAGTAAGCGTTTGTACTAATTTCTTTTTCAGATCGAAAGGGAAGAGTTTTTATATTTTTGTAGGACATTAAGAGATGCTGATGCTGTTTTGCACACTGCAGTTACATGCTCTGTCCAAGGCTACGCGATCGAAGGTGACGGGCTGCATTCGTATACAGTGCTATACTATGCCGTGCGACTAGAAAAATATTGCATTTTCAATAGGCTGTACTACATTTAGAAGCAATTTTGGATCACGGAACTAAATGTGATGTCATGTTCCCACGGACGGAAATGATGTAGAATTGATAAAATGACGGAAAATACGTATAAATTGAGGTAAAATATCCCGTAATGCGGGGAAATTGAGGGAGTACTTGCATGTCTTCTGATTGGTGCAGAACAATTCTTGTACATGGGATACGACAGCAAGAGGAATAGGGGAAAACGTTGAAATGGAAGCACCGGAACCGGGGAAACCGTCTTCTATTTTTCGTCGAGGCAGCATTCTATTGTATATGTATTGAGGTAATAGTGACATGCGCGAGTGGACTGCTGTCTTTGATGCATTCCGGGAAAAACGAGAACCATCTGCCTCTAAACTTACTTGCATATGCGTTAAAGAATGAGAGTGAGTGGATAGAGTTATAGCGTGAGATGAAGTTGTAACGAGATAGGATTTAATGGTAGGCTCATGATGAATTGTAGGGAGAGAGGGACGTTTGACCACTTTTTTCCATTGCTCTGTCGAGACGCATCAGTTGTGTGACATAACATGCGTTCGACTCGCATACAACTGCGTGTTCTGTGTATGACTTAGAGCACTGTCTACTTGCAATCCTTAACAGCAAACCTCTCGGTCATTAGGGGACTTCCATCCTGATTCGACACATTCCTCTAGACGAATTTACGGGACGTACTCCATTCCCCTGCCGCATCTTGGGCATAAAATCGAGTGTTCAATTTCATGGATACGGTGATTCTAAGTCAGCGACAGGCGTTTGTGAGGTATTACAATGCCCGTGTATACATGTGCTTGACAGATGTCTTGTTTACGGAGTTAGTGGCGGAATAACGTGTAATTGCACGTGTCAAACACCGCTGCTATGTGTTTGTCCCTTTCTTTGTAAGAGGCATTCTCCGTTACTAACAATCAATTTAAATAGGACTTATGCAAGCCTAGTATAATTTCTGAACCGTGATCGGACGTAAATAGTGGAGGCTATACGCGTCAGGAAAGCTATATTGGACGTGTATCACAAAGTATCGATGTTTTAAGGAAGTAGTTTTTCATTTTACAGTTTATCACCACAGTTTAGCATAGAGAAACTTGCATGGAGAATGTATGTCATGCACTGGAAATATATTTCTCACATTGGGATAGTAACAGCGTTGCATTCCATACGACTAATAGGTCGGAAACCGCAACGATCTGACTTTATAGCGTGTTTTAAGTGCAGAACCGTGTAGCAAGTGTTTTTGTTCTCTCTTACCAATACCCTCTTGGTAATGACACTAGAACAATACTTTATAATTGCTTTCACAGTTGATTTACGTAAAAAGCAGCAAACTCCATCCATCTGGAGCTCCATCATGCATAAAAACCACCCTTTCTTGTCCTTAACCGTCTGTTATATCATCACAACAGCTTCAAATCTACTGTACACCGATGAGGGGTGCTAACCCCCTCGACATTCGCACATCTGGTGAAATGTTGTGCTGTTGGATGGGTGCGAGACAGTAGTTACAGCCTCGGTTCCCACTGTTCCTACAAGAAACGTGGAATGTAGCGGTCTGCTTCTGGTCAGTTGCACGGAGCGTTGGTCAAAGACAATGCGAGGAGATCTTTCGGTCTCTACCTTCATCGGAAGAATGCGTGAATGCTCTGTGACTCTAATCCAAACAGAGAGAGATTATATATTACACACTATGATCGAAGTGCTAGAGATATGAAGCTTGCTGTCTGATATACTTTGATGATGAAGATATCTAAGAATGAACAATGAATGGACGTACGGCATAGTCTATTTACATTCGCGATGGGTCTCATGAAGTAGTGGATGCGCTGTTTAGCTATGATACAGAAACTGATAAGCATGCTGCCGCGTCATTGGTCAGTGTTGAAATTATGATAAAATTAATAAAATTGATCGCAATATCAACTATGATTACAGTAATTGATGGTGTCTTTGTCATCCCAACCGTCCACTGGTACACTCTTTACCACATAATGACTGACTGACATCGCTTGTTTGAGATGAAGAGAGAGTCTTGGTGGAAGGGGCAACACCTTCCGGGGATGGCTAACACGGAAACAGTGATAACGTGAATGGCAGCAAATGAGGAATCAGTCGAAACAGAACGCAGAGGCATCAGGTATCCCGTCACTGTGAATGATGAATTTAAATGGAGAGGTCATCAGTCACATTTGGACAGCAGATAGGAAACGCTCCACAATGCCTCAAAACGCTTCCAGTTTCCATATGTTGTGACTGTCTTCTATTTCAACCATCCACTGCGTGGGTTTGTTGTAGGATCAGCACCACCAACATGATTTACACCACGTGATGTCTAGTTTTCTGGGGAAGGGAACGGACTACAACGTGTTAATGTCAGTTTAGAATTTGACACAGACGTCGAAGTCGTGGCAGAAAAAAATCAAATGTATGGCAGTGAACAAAGCATGTTACAGAAGAAAAAGCGGTGTTTCAAACAAGGAAATAGGGACCCTCTCCTGCGACTTAAACAGGCGATGAAACTTTAAACTGGTCTGTGCAAGCGATCAGTGGTTCAACACTTGCATATTTAATAGGATCGCCGCATATGCTCGATGCCGGCATGTGGACTGTACTCGTTTTCGATATATCGGAAGAGATAGATGTAAAAATCTACGGATGAAGTTAGCGTAGCTATAATAGTTCGTAATTTTTCTCTGTTGGGTGGTACAGAATAACAATGATAGAATGTTGGGGTGATGTGAATGGATCCTGAGGGATCCAGATCTGTTTCGATGTTGAGTCCTCTATTTTTCCCAACAAGGAACACCACCGTGACTGTTCGTACTGCCGTCCTGCTGCAGAGGCAGGCTTCATTTGGCGCTGACTTTACACATCCTAGCCGGCCGCGGTGGTCTAGCGGTTCTAGGCGCGCAGTCCAGAACCGCGCGACTGCTACGGTCGCAGGTTCGAATCCTGCCTCGGGCATGGATGTGTGTGATGTCCTTAGGTTAGTTAGGTTTGAGTAGTTCTAAGTTCTAGGGGACTGATGACCACAGATGTTAAGTTGGTTGGTTGGTTGGTTGGTTTGGGGAAGGAGACCAGACAGCGAGGTCATCGGTCGCATCGGATTAGGGAAGGACGGGGAAGGAAGTCGGCCGTGCCCTTTGAAAGGAACCATCCCGGCATTTGCCTAGAGCGATTTAGGGAAATCACGGAAAACCTAAATCAGGATGGCCGGACGCGGGATTGAACCGTCGTCCTCCCGAATGCGAGTCCAGTGTCTAACCACTGCGCCACCTCGCTCGGCCAGATGTTAAGTCCCATAGTGCTCAGAGCCATTTGAACCATTTTTTTACACATCGTACATGGGTGGTGGAGCAACGACAACATATTCCCATTTCCACCAAGTGGTCAAAACACGGTCCTATAGCATTGACTCTGCTCATTTTGTTTCTACACAGGTTGCAGACTGTGGTAGATATTGCTCTCCCCGACTTCTGGGTAAAATTGATCTCGCTATCAACTGCGGTGTGTATTAAAGCACATCGCTCGGTATTAATTGCGTCTTTCGCATCCCAAACGTCCACTAGGTATGCTGTTGATTACCGCATAATGATTGACTGACACTAGTCTGTTGAGATGGAGGGAATATTGTCGGAATGCTGGACATCTGCAACTTGTTGCTGAGGAACATGGGATTAAATGTAGAGCTCATCACCTTAATATAGTTGTTTGGAAGCCTTGCTCGTTGCTACACACTCGACCTATTCTCATTTGCTGTGATGCCACCAAATGTTTTTATTTTTAAGTTTTTTTCACCATTAAGACAACAGTACCTCTTCTTATTTGTGCTACCTCATGCGTGTTGTGAACAGCACCTTTGGGTGATGGGCAACACTGGGACTGTAATCATGTATATGACTGCAGAATGAAGCAACAACCGAGACATGCGCTACCTGTCGATGGAAAGATGAGATTAACTGTACAGGTCATCACCTTCTAATGGCTGTTGGAAACACTCTACAATACCACAAACTCTTCCAGTTTCCATATGTTGCGGGGTCTTCGATATTTTTGTCAGTGAGAAAAATGGGCTCTGTGTTTCGTTTCTACCAGTCTGTGTTGTGGTAGCTGTATGGTTTAAGCCACGCGATGTTCAGTTTTCTGTGAGAACAAGAGGATCGAAACGTGTTAGTCTGTTTAGCAGCAGCTGACACGGATCTGTAAGTCATGGTAGAAAAAAGAAAAACGCTGTATGGTGATGTACACTGATTGGGAGTAGTACAACCGAAAAAAATGTATTAAACTGCTTATGATGGAACAATAAAGGAACCCTCTCAAAGTGATTGATAGTCTGTTGCATATGGTGACCCTACAGTGCAGGTGATGAAACTTTACACCGGTCTGTGGAAGCAACCTCGATCATGAATCACCTCATCCAATGAACCAATACATATATATTTAATAGGATCGCCAATATGTGTGGGTGATAGACAGAAATGCACCCTAAGAGAAACAGATCTCAGACACAAATGCACCCTGAGAGAAACAGATCTCCATCGGACTACCAGTATGTAGTTTGGAGATGTGTCGCAATGCAGTAACAAAATCTTCATCCTTAATCAATGTCATGTATGATGTGTAGTCTTCCTAATTTTCCCCACAAGAAACACCAACGTAACTGCTCTTACTGTCTCTTCTACTACCTCGTGTTCCCAAAAATGGTTCAAATGGCTCTGAGCACTATGGGACTCAACATCTTAGGTCATAAGTCCCCTAGAACTTAGAACTACTTAAACCTAACTAACCTAAGGACATCACACACACCCATGCCCGAGGCAGGATTCGAACCTGCGACCGTAGTAGTCCCGCGGTTCCGGACTGCAGCGCCAGAACCGCTAGACCACCGCGGCCGGCTACCTCGTGTTGCAGGGGAAAGCTTCGTTTGGCGTTGACCTTAGACACTGTACACGGTTGTCCATCAAGTGGTCCAACCACGCTCCAGTATCATTAAATGAGTTCTTACTGCTACCTCACAGAATGCTGAGGGTCTTAGATGTAACGCTCTCCGACTTCCGTACAGGTCAGACTTAAATTGGCACGACCACATAGACTAAGCTGCAGGGAGGGCAAGAAAGAGACTTAACAGCAGTTACAAGATGCAGAGCGATTGTCTAAAAAACAGCGCTGGTGTATTGGATCCTGATCAGATAGGTTCGAAAAAGGAAATTGTGCCACATTTCGAGGTACGAGAGTGACTCTAATATGATTCACCAGTGGCTGTAACCATTAAAAGACGTCTGTACAAGATACAACGCAAGTACCTGGTAGAATGGATAGATTTGATTCCAAATCGCAGACAGCATTCCTACTGGAAAACGTAAAACTATCAGCGACTTGTGTGTGCGTATGTAGACTCAAGACTGCATTTTATGCAGCATGATGGTAACATTGGCGTTATGATCGTGTGTTTAAATGCGTCGTCCTTGCGGGAAATGTATGTTGTGGGCCGTAGAATCCCTCTGTGGTCAGCTTCAGATGTGATTTATTAATAGTGTTCATCGAAAAGATCATCGTGTTCCCTCCATGGATTCCCAGTTGTCCTACTCGGCCTGTGTAATCCAACTGCTAAAAAAAAAAACTATTCACCTTGTAACGCTACCGCCCTGCTCGGACGTACGTTAGCTCTATAAAGCCTGTACTGCAATAAGTTCACGGGCTTCACCTTATAAACAAGGATTTTAGTACATTAGTTGACCACGTGTATCTAATAGAACCAAGATCGGACTTATACTCAGTCAATAACTACAGTGATGCATCAAGCAAATGTAAAGTATAATTACTCTTTCGCATGGACAAGAAGTACACACAGTAGATGCTACCTATGATTAACAATTCGGTCGCCAGCCTACTTAGGCAAAGAGTGAGTTTTTCCTTGTACAAGTGGGTGCATGTACAAGCATAGTAACACGTAGTAATGATGCGTTATATGGTAAAGTTTGGAACCAGAAAAATCCACTGAACTAAAGTTTTCTCTTTTTTTACTAATTTGGACGAGCTAAATTTACACAACACCACACAGCAATGATTACTACGAACTGCATTTTGTATATTGATCAGACTGAAATCGGGCATAGGTTGCCCTAGCATCGACAATCTTGAAAGTACACACACAATATCACTATTAATTATGGAAAAACACTAATACACTTAGGATTAATATAGACTTAGCTTTACTGGTCAAATCTGATCAGTACATTTCAAGGTTTGAAAGAATGTGCAAGAGAAAGGGGGGGGGGGGGGCCCTGAAACTGTTATGGTCGTTAAACTGAAACTATTAAGTACTGAAGGCAAATTAACACTCAAAATTATCAATCTATGGATAACTACTCTTTTGTCTTACTTCTGAATAATTTAACTGTCATTATTTCTGTCTCAAATGAATTAAATAACATCGCTAACTCAATTCAAAAAAAAAAAATTCTCTTCCAATTTAGTCATACTTTAGTTCTTTCTCAACATTTGCAATAACACATAGGATTTTAAACTTATTTATAGCATAGATTAATCTGCTGATAATTTTCGTTAACACTAACCTTAAACTTTCAGTTCAGGATACTCGGGTTGCACAATACGAGGTAAGGACCCTGTCTAGGACAGTGATCAGGATCAGTAATGGCTAAGGCAATTCTGGTAAAAGTCACGTTATTATTGAACAGTCAGAAACATTTTCGACACTGGTCCACACAGATACACTTCTAAAGATGAAATAAATGTTTGACCTGTGCAAGTCGGTGCGGCGGATGGCGGGCAGCGAGATAGCGGGCAGCACGGCACACATACAAGCACGGCTAAGGCTCACACAACATCGGCACTTTCCATCTTCTTAGCGTCGTAATCTTTCCAATTTTGTGCCTCAGAATTTAGCCATGCCAAGTAGTCGTCGGAATCGGTTCATCCGAGGCTCAATGGAATCCACTTTTCCTGGGTAGCCTCCTCGGTACAGTACGTGTACTTCCGACTGTTGCTCGCCTCCGACTGTGTTACTGAGCCCGTTGTGCCGAACCGCGCCAGTGTGCGTTTTCCTGCCTCGCCTGCCTCCACCTTTTCCCGCTCCCCTACAGGTAGGGTATTCACCACAGGTTTTCTACTACACATATCCTAATGCATTACCTTCGTATGGACCAAGTGTATAGATTACAATTTTCACATCTTACAATAGTTTTAACATTAAATACACTTTCCTTTAATGACCACATTATTTGAAATCTAACATAAATAATAATATTCATTTCAAGAGTTGCTCACAGTCTCTTTACCATAACGATACGAACCGAAAAAAAAGTTCAAAAAATTGCTTACATTAATTTATCTAAATTCATAAAGAAAAAAATTATTATATGTACAGTTATCGTTACAACCTCACAAGGTGACTCTCATGGTCAATTTCATTGATTAGCCTATCAAACTGATATCAATGACGTGCCACCTGGTGTGCGGAAGAGATGGCTAGGGTGCCGCGGAATGACTCTCGACAAGCATTTTTTTCCGTTGTGGCGATATCTTTTAACGAAATTTCAATCTCCCACCTACACAGGGCGAGACAGGCTCTCACTATTTGCTTCGTAAACGCTAGTATGACACAGCATTGCATTGGTAAAATGGGACCTGTCATAGTATACAAAATAGCTACGTTCTCTTGAATTTTAGCTTGTTGTTGCTGATTTTTAAAATGATTGTGTTTTTCTTCTTTAATAGTTGCTTTGTTGTAGGAGTCGAATTGATGTTAAATAGTCCAGCGCAGACTGACGGGCGAGTTCCCCTACGAGGACTTGACTCTCCCTCGTTCGGGATAGCAGTCATTTATCACAGTTCTGAGTGATTCTGCCGTTGCGGTTTCCACTGAAGGCACTGTGGTGTGAGGATGTGCTTGCCTTAGGTGGAGGGGCCTTCTGTTTCGCAAACAGCTGACCTTTCAAATAGCCATCTGGAGAATCCTCTAGATTCGTGGTGTTATCCTACTTAATTTCCCTTTTGAGTTGTCTAGGACCGCTGCTTCAAAGGCATGCCGCATGTCACAAGTGGCACAAAGGGGGCAGCACGATGGGTGCGTCTGCTGTGAGAGGCTGCCACACACAGCCGATCTCTGCCTAAGAGGCCATGCGTGGGGTCTCTGTTCCTATATTTTAGACGAACAAGTTGCACTTTATTTTTCTGACATAGGTTCATAATGGTTCAAATGGCTCTGAGCGCTATGGGATTTAACATCTGTGGTCATCAGTCCCCTAGAACTTAGAACTACCTAATCCTAACTAACCTAAGGACATCACACACATCCATGCCCGAGGCAGGATTCGAACCTGCGACCGTAGCAGTCGCGCGGTTCCGGACTGAGCGCCTAGAACCGCTAGGCCACCGCGGCCGGCGCTGACATAGGAGCATTGGCCCAAGGTGGCGGCCAGATGGAGGAAAGCCAAGTGCAGCCAGCCAGCAGGACACTCTCCGGAATTTTGTTGTTGTTCCTATGGGCTCCTGTCTTTCTGAGAAATACTTTAAACAGATTGCAAGAAAGAGTTGTTGACATTAAATAAAAGTGTCTTCCATCACACAACGAGGGGCAAATTGAATGCATTGGGGCCCTGTCTAGTCTGTGTCAGGTCACCTCTGCAGGTGTGCCCTGTACATCGAGGAGCATGCACGTTCAACTATCGCCTCCTCTGCAGTCTTTTAGGACGACGATTTTCCCCAGTACATGTGCTGCATTATGACCCGTTCATTATGAGTGCTGGTTTTTTCACAACAATTTCTAAGTGTAATTAGAACTGGGACCACGTTTTCCATCAGTTGTGGTATCGTGTATTGGCTTCGGTTACCTGTGCAGTAGGTGGTTTTAGAGCAGGCATCTGTACCGAACTCTGATGTCAAACAAAGATTGATACTGTATTCTTACAGGTAATACACTTTCTATACTCCTGTCAGTTGAACATGTTTCCCACCACAAAGAATAAAAATAGTACTCTACTCCCCAGCCATTTTCCTGTCAGCTTGTAGGTGTAGGGTAGAGTCTGAGTTTGTCTGTCACCACTTTCGAGTGGTATTGCGAATTCTTTTTCCTTGCAGGATAACACCAGTTGTATGTTATCGTCAGTTTTGCAATGTATTGCTATTTTATGCTGTCCTTGTATAGCACCATGCACATGGTTGTGTAATTAGGCCCAATCTTTGTGATTAATTATGTAATTAGGATGGATCTTCCTGTAAGTTTCCCAACCATAGTAAGTAAAGTACGCTTACCTAACCTCCTGCTCCCGCATCTGGACAGTTTCCATGGGATGGCGGTGCTCCTGGGCTTTCCCGTCAGTTCCAAGCACCTCTGGTAGTTTCATTGAATTATGAGGGTATATTTCGGCTTTCTGCCCCGGAGGTCGAGGGTTTGAGTCCCGGAAAGGGTACTGCTAATTTTAGTTTCCTGTCGGTTCCATGTGCCTCTGGTAGCCTGTGTTAGGAGGGTACATTTGGGCTTTCCGCCCAGGAGGACGAGGCTTTGAGTCCTCGAAAGGGTACTGATAATTTGGGGATGACAGCACAGCGCTGGGACAAAGACATTCGTGGCAAAATTCGAAATTATCACCAAAATTCGAAATTCTGGCCTAAATTTGAAATTCCCACCAGTAGGATAGGTTGGTGGAGAGGGAGGTGTGGGGGAGTGGTGTGGGAGGGACAGCATGGAACTAGAGCACATGTGAAGCTGAGAAAACATGTGTCATCATGTAGAGGCTAGAGAGGTAGGTGGGGGCGGGTTTGGCGGTGGGGGTTGTCGGGGGCGGTGTGGGTAGGGGTGAGTGGGGGTCGCCGGTGGCAGGGATGATTAATTGATCAATTTAATTAATTTAGATATCAATTTGATAACAAAAGTGTCCTTGTGACCCCAATTCCCTACTACTCTTGGTGAACATTTATTGGAAGTTGTGCATTCCACTCATGGTGGTGGAAGGGAATAGGCACCTCACGTGTACTGCAGTCTTTGTACAAATGAGATCAGTGACACATTATCTGTGGTAACACAGAGGAGATATGAAGAAGAGAATTGCTTTTGAGGGAAACATTTATCATACACTCGTATAATTATCTTCCTCTCTCTCTCTTTTTCAACTTAAAAAAAATGACTCTGAGCACTATGGGACTTAACTTCTGAGGTCATCAGTCCACTAGAACTTAGAACAGACAAAAAGAGTTAGACAATTGTCGGCCGTATATGGTACTAGAAACCGGTACAATGTCCCATAATGAATTATTCATTCTGAACTGGAGTGTGTGCTGATATGAAACTTCCCGGTAGATTAAAATTTTGTGCCGAGAATAAGTACTGCCAGAAGTAAAGGTGTGAGGACGGGCATGAATCGTGTTAGGGTAGCTGAGTTGGTAGGGAAGTTGCTCACGAAAGACAAAGGTCTCGAGATCGGCTGTTGGTCCACCACACAGTTTTTACCTACCAGTAAGTTACTAGGTTATTTTATTATTTCTGAAGAATTAAATACTCCTAACTGCATTACAGTTCTTAGCACTTTAATTATCGATTCTATTCTTTCGAAATTTTTTCTCTGTATTCAGAAGAAAGATTGTAGAGCTATTAACATTATCAGCATGACACTTGCAACTGTATCCCCATGTGCTAATGAATGTTGTTGAGAAAGCTATAAATCTGTGAGTCATTACTCTTTCCTGGATTTCATGGACACTCGTACAAAACAGATCTGTCGACAGATTACAGATAAGTTCTGAAAAGGAATCGGGAGACGATTTCTCCTTTTCATTAGTTTCACCACTGTCGATTTTCGTATGAAATCGGCTTATGAGATCAACAACAAAGGGTTCCACTGTGAATGTCACGTTTCTGCCGCGTAAATCTCTGGCAACACAAGCTCGCAAAATGCAGCGCCGCAGCTTGGGCCACGGGGCAGGCAGCACGTGTCATTAAATATGCATTAACGCAGCAACCACAATATTGTCTTTTCATCTCGGACCACACTCCCCACCGCCAGGGGAGAGACTACTACGTTGATGACCAGATTCACTTTCCACTCTGCCCTCCCAAGCCTGACTTCCTAATATCCTAGTGCTCCCTTCCTGCTGAGGTTGGTATCTCGATGTTACCAATCCTTCTGGAACATTATAACGCCGCCACTCTTGGGCAGAGTATCTCAATATCTAACAAGTTACCTAATATTAACGGAAACATGTTTTACCAATGAGCAGTTGCTTGTTTTATCTACGGACTGTTACAACTGGATTACTACCAAATACATGTGTGCTGAAATAAGAGACCGTCTCGGTGAACTGGCGTCTGTTGTTCCCTTTTATCCCTGCTCTTATGGTTTGGGTCATTTCACCCAATTAGAGATAATTTCCTATCAGAGTTTCAAAACAAGTACCGTATTAGAAAGAATGTTGTTGTTGTTGTTGTTGTTGTTGTGGTCTTCAGTCCTGAGACTGGTTTGATGCAGCTCTCCATGCAACTCTATCCTGTGCAAGCCTCTTCATCTCCCAGTACCTACTGCAACCTACATCCTTCTGAATCTGCTTAGTGTATTCATCTCTTGGTCTCCCTCTACGATTTTTACCCTCCACGCTGCCCTCCGGTACTAAATTAGTGATCCCTTGATGCCTCAGAACATGTCCTACCAACCGATCCCTTCTTCTAGTCGAGTTGTGCCACAAACTCTTCTTCTCCCAAATTCTATTCAATACCTCCTCATTATTTATGTGATCTACCCATCTAATCTGCAGCATTCTTCTGTAGCACCACATTTCGAAACCTTCTATTCTCTTCTTGTCTAAACTATTTTCGTCCACGTTTCACTTCCATACATGGCCACACTCCATACAAATATTTGCAGAAACGACTTCCTGACACTTAAATCTATACTCGATGTTAACAAATTTCTCTTCTTGAGAAACGCTTTCCTTGCCATTGCCAGTCTACATTTTATATCCTCTCTACTTCGACCATCATCAGTTATTTTACTCCCTAAATAGCAAAACTCCTTTACTACTTTAAGTGCCTCATTTCCTAATCTAATTCCCTCAGCATCACCTGACTTAATTTGACTACATTCCATTATCCTCGTTTTGCTTTTGTTGATGCTCATCTTATATCCTCCTTTCAAGACACTGTCCATTTCGTTTAGCTGCTCTTCCAGGTCCTTTGCTGTCTCTGACAGAATTACAATGTCATCGGCGAACCTCAAAGTTTTTATTTCTTCTCCATGGATTTTAATACCTACTCCGAATATTTCTTTTGTTTCCTTTTCTGCTTGCTCAATAACATTGGGGAGAGACTACAACCCTGCCTTACTTCCTTCCCAACCACTGCTTCCCTTTCATGCCCCTCGACTCTTATAACTGCCATCTGGTTTCTGTAAAAATTGTAAATAGCCTTTCGCTCCCTGTATTTTACCCCTGCCACCTTTAGAATTTGAAAGAGAGTATTCCAGTCAACATTGTCAAAAGCTTTCTCTAAGACTACAAATGCTAGAAACGTAGGTTTGCCTTTCGTTAATGTTTCTTCTAAGATAAATCGTAGGGTCAGTATTGCCTCACGTGTTCCAACATTTCTACGGAATCCAAACTGATCTTCCCCGTGGTCGGCATCTACTAGTTTTTCCATTCGTCTGTAAAGAATTCGCGTTAGTATTTTGCGGCTGTGACTTATTAAACTGATAGTTCGGTAATTTTCACATCTATCAACACCTGCTTTCTTTGAGATTGGAATTATTATATTCTTCTTGAAGTCTGAGGGAATTTCACCTGTCTCATACATCTATACTCACCAGATGGTAGAGTTTTGTCAAGACTGGCTCTCCCAAGACTGTCCGTAGTTCTAATGGAATGTTGTCTACTCCCGGGGCATTGTTTCGACTTAGGTCTTTCAGTGCTCTGTCGAACTCTTCACGCTGTATCATATCTCCCATTTCATCTTCGACTACGTCTTCTTCCATTTCCATAATATTGTCCTCAAGCACATCGCCCCTGTAAAGACCCTCTATATACTCTTCCACCTTTCTGCTTTATCTTCTTTGCTTGGAGTTGGGTTTCCATCTGAGCTCTTGATATTCAAGCAAGTGGTTCTCTTTTCTCCAAAAGTTTCTTTAATTTTCCGATAGGCAGTATCTATCTTGCCCCTAGTGAGATAAGCCTCTACAGCCTTACATTTGTCCTCTAGCCTTCCCTGCTTAGCCATTTTCAGTTCCTGCCGATCTCGTTTTTGAGACGTTTATATTTATTTTTGCCTGCTTCACTTGCTGCATTTTTGTATTTTCTCCTTTCATCAATTAAATTCAGTATCTCGTCTGTTAGCCAAGGATTTCTAATAGCCCTCGTCTTTTTACCTACCTGATGCTCTGCTGCCTTCACTATTTCATTCCTCAAAGCTACCCATTCTTCTTCTACTGTATTTCTTTCCCCCATTCCTGTCAATTGTTCCCTTATGCTCTCCCTGAAACTCTGTACAACGTCTGGTTCTTTCAATTTATCCAGGTCCCATCTCCCTAAATTCCCACAAAGGAATAACGAGAATAAAATACGAAAAATGCGACATTGGTGAAAAGAGTGCAAACATTTTTTCTAAATGAAAACTGTTTAGATCATTAACGGCAGAAGGCGTAAATTACAGGCCTATGTCATTAACATCGATGTGAAGCAAGATTTTGGAACATACATAGTGTTAGAACACTATGAATTACCTCTAAGATGACCGGTTATTGACACACAGTCAACAAGGATTTTGAAATCATCGTTCTTGTGGAACACAGCTATCTCTTTACGGCCACGAAGTGTTGAGTGCTATTGAAAAGGAATTTCAAATTGACTCTATATTTCTAGATTTCGAAAAGGCTTTTGACACCGTACTAAACCAGTGGCTTGTAGTGAAACTGCGTGCTAAGAGAATATCGTCTCAGATATGTGACTGGATTCGTGATTTCCTGTCAGAGACGTAACAGTTCGTAGTAACTGACGGATAGTCATCGAGTAAAAGAGAAGCGATTTCTGACGTTCCACAAGCTAGTGTCATAGACTCTATGCTGTTCCTTATCTGTGTGAAGGATTTAGGAAACAATCTGAGCAGCTGTCTTAGGTTGTTTGCAGATGACGCTGTCGTTTATCGTCTACTAAAGTCATCAGAAGATCAAAACAAATTGCAAAATGATTTAGAAAAGATATATGTATGGCGCGGAAATTGGCAATTGAACCTAAGTAATGAAAGGTATGACGTCATTCACGTGAGTGCTAAAAGGAATTCGTTTAACTTCGGTTACACGATAAATGCGGCACAACTAAAGGCCGTAAGTTCCACTGAATACCTAGGAATTACAATTACAAACGACTTAAACTGGAAAGAAGACAGAAAATGTTAGGGATAGGACGACCAAAAATTTCCTTTTGTTGGCAGAACACTTAGAAGAGGCACAGCACAGATCTACTAAGGAGACTGCGCACACTACGCTAGTCCGTCGTATTTTGGAGTACTGCTGCGTGGTCTGGGATCCTTACCAGGTTGGATTAACCGATTACATCGAGAAAGTTCAAAGATGAGCACCACGTTTTGTACTATCGCGAGAGAGGGGAGAGAATGGCATTATCATAATGCAGAATTTGGGGTGGACATAATTAAATCGAAGGCGTTTTTCGTTGCAGTTGAATCTTCTCACGAAATTTCAGTCGTCATCTTTGTCCTCCGAATGCGGAAAGCAGAGCTCCCACGGAAAGATATAGATGTTCGTTTCTTCCGCATGCTGTTAGAGATTGGAATGACGGAGAATTATTGTGAAAGTGGTGGGATGAGCCCTCTCCCAGGTACTTAAGCGTGATTACAGAGAATACAAGAAGATATATATGAAACGTTTGTTGATAGCGGAAATATTTGGTTGCTCCCGATTGTCTGTGAGGAATCTGGTAACATTGTTGTTGTTGTGGTCTTCAGTCCTGAGACTGGTTTGATGCAGCTCTCCATGCTACTCTATCCTGTGCAAGCTTTTTCATCTCCCAGTACCTACTGCAACCTACATCCTTCTGAATCTGCTTAGTGTATTCATCTCTTGGTCTCCCTCTACGATTTTTACCCTCCACGCTGCCCTCCAATACTAAATTGGTGATCCCTTGATGCCTCAGAACATGTCCTACCAACCGATCCCTTCTTCTGGTTAAGTTGTGCCACAAACTTCTCTTCTCCCCAATCCTATTCAATACTTCCTCATTAGTTATGTGATCTACCCATCTAATCTTCAGCATTCTTCTGTAGCACCACATTTCGAAAGCTTCTATTCTCTTCTTGTCCAAACTATTTATCGTCCATGTTTCACTTCCATACATGGCTACACTCCATACGAATACTTTCAGAAATGACTTCCTGACACTTAAATCTATACTCGATGTTAACAAATTTCTCTTCTTCAGAAACGCTTTCCTTGCCATTGCCAGCCTACATTTTATATCCTCTCTACTTCGACCATCATCAGTTATTTTGCTCCCCAAATAGCAAAACTCCTTTACTACTTTAAGTGCCTCATTTCCTAATCTAATTCCCTCAGCATCACCCGAATTAATTAGACTACATTCCATTATCCTTGTTTTGCTTTTGTTGATGTTCATCTTATATCCTCCTTTCAAGACACTGTCCATTCCATTCAACTGCTCTTCCAAGTCCTTTGCTGTCTCTGACAGAATAGTACTTAACCGCTGAGGGTCAAGTCCTTATCGACGTTACGAAGTAAATGATTCAAGTTTTGTAGATTTTAGTGTATATACACTGCGTCACTAAAAAGGTGAAGCATCCAAAAGGGCAGGAGAAAATGGAGCGAAACTTCACGGTTTGAGAGGGTAGGTGTTATTTCAGTTATTAGAGTAACGAGTAAAATTTACGAAGAGCTTGGTAGTATGAACCTTGTTGTGTTGGCAGAAGAGCCAACACTGTGTTACTAGAGGAGGCCGAAATGCACGCGTTTTAGCTCACGCAGGCTGGCTTGAGGAGGAAAGGACTGTAATGACGTGAGGTCTGGAACATGACAAGGGATTAGAATTGAGAAAGCGGACATAATTAGTTTGATACTTAACTTTAATCCATTAATCATGAACGTCGCTCTTGACGGTACATGATTCGCAATATTAACTGTTCAAATTATAGTAACTGAATTGGCGCCTTGCTGACGTAGCTGAAGGCTATGTGAAACTGTCGTCTCTGCAATTGAGAGCGTCTGTATACAGTGAACCATCGCTAGCAAAGTCGGCTGTACAACTGGGACGAGTGCTAGGGAGTCTCTCTAAACTAGACCTGCCGTGTGGCGGCGCTCGGTCTGCAATCACTGATAGTGGCGACACGCGGGTCCGACGTATACTAACGGACCTCGGCCGATTTAAAGGCTAGCACCTAGCAAGTGTGGCGTCTGGCGGTGACACCACAAATCTCTTTGTCAGTATCTCTTTGAACTCCCTCTGGGCTGGATACATGCGCTGATTCGCTTGGGAAGGGTGTCACAAAGCCATTGTATTCTTCTGGTAGGGAAACCTTTCCTCGACTTTTGTAGCCGGTACTTGATTTGCTGCCTGTTGGCACTGGGTTGGAGTTGACGTTCCTAGACGGTCCCACAGAAGTTCTGTACTGAACAGATGTGGGAACCTTCTCACACTGGAGTAGCTCAGCATCACGCAGTCCGTTCCTAGACGCGCGTGCCATGTGGGGCTGAGCACTGGCCTGCTGAAAAACGGCACCACGATATTCTCGCATGAGAAGGCACCAACAACCGTGGCCTGTACTCGTGCCCGATGGCTCACCAAGCCACGTCGGCAGGAGAACTACCGCCATACCTGTCCTAAATTTCGGAAGATTGGAATCTGTCCCGAGGTCTGCGCCACACAAGCCGATGATTGTGATCCAGGATACCGCAGAAACGCGATTCGTTGCTAAACACAACGAGACGCCATTCGACCGCAGTCCATGCTTCCTTGTCACAGCCGTATTCCAAAGGCACCCTTTTGTGTCATAGTGAAGGGTGACAATAATACGGGTTCGATTCCCGGCGGGGTCAAGGATTTTCTCTGCCTCGTGATGACTGGGTGTTGTGTGATGTCCTTAGTTTAGTTAGGTTTAAGTAGTTCTAAGTTCTAGGGAACTAATGACAATAGATGTTAAGTCCCATAGTGCTCAGAGCCATTTGAACCATTTTTTGACAATAATAGAACTATATGAAAAATCGTAAATTAGTTACAAACTACGACATGCACACACTTTATCCAACATGTAAACGTCACTACAGATATTCGGATTTAGATTATGACATATTCGATATACCTGTCATCATTAACGATGATGTGGCGCAAAAAATGGTTCAAATGGCTCTGAGCACTATGGGACTTAACTACTGAGGTCATCAGTTGCGTAGAACTTCGAACTACTTAAACCTAACTAACCTAAGGACATCACACACATACATGCCCGAGGCAGGATTCGAGCTTGCGTCCGTAGCAGTCGCGCGGTTCCAGACTGAAGCGCCTAGAACCGATCGGCTACAGCGGACGGCACACTGTTTGTTATTCCTAGTTTTGAGACCCTGTTTCTTCCATTGAAAAGCGACAGTGAGCCTCAGGAATGAAGAACCTCATACATAGGGAAGATATACCCCGCTACTGTTTGTATTGCGCACGTCTCCTTGCCTGCTGCAGATCTCAGTTCTTTTCACAATGATTCTTCCGGACGAATCTCTTAAATTTTAGTCCGTTCTTTATCATTAATAAATTATCACCTGAAACTATATCTACTCCGGGTTGGATCTTGCAGTCTATCATTCAATTTCGGGATGTAGCTCACCACGATTTAATCGAGCTGGAGTGTTCCCCTGTCTCCAGGCTGTTTCCAACAAGCCTCCTCTACTTGCGTCTCTTGACAATTGATTCGCTATTACAATTTCAAATTTACTGGAGACCTCAGTCAATCTTTCTCCTCTCCCATTTCTGCAACCAAGTCAATATTCTGCTTCAGTTTTTGTTAAGAGGCCCGCGTGAAAACACAACCGAGCCCAGATACCATTCATCAACACGTCACAGTTCTCACAAGGTAGAAGCTTTTTGTGCTTCTTAATCTCTTTAAGCGGAAATAGTAACCTGACATGGAATATGATGTGGACAATATTTCTTTGTGGCCGCACTTCTGAATAATTGTCAGGTTTTTACATATCTATATACGTTATCTGTTTCCCTTACAGTTATCACATCTTTAGGAATAATGCTGAGTGTCCAGAATAATGAAGTTGAAATGTGTATTACTACGCAGTCACCTTCTGTCAGTAGCAGTCAATGATGATGTTTCGACCATTTCAGCTACTGTTGCAGGACGTCATTATTATTTGGTGAATGAGTAAGCAACTGTTCAATGCAGATATCATCAAATCTCTCGAATTATAAAATCAACGCGTTTCTGCATTTTACTTAAATTTTTCAAAAATCGTTTTACATCACATCAAACATAGGATAATATTCGTACTTTCGGCCGTTTAGAATGCCAAACATTAATAGTACATAAGTATTTGCTTTGTCAACAACAGTCCCCAATATATATGAGAACGACGGATAACTCTGATTCCGCACACGCCTGATTAAGTCAAGTCTTGATGGAGTTACATGCTCCACTTATTAGTGATTGTATAGCCTTAGGTTCACTGCAGCAAAAAACCATTTTTTACCTGACTCGTTTCGCTTCTGTGGTCATTCTGGAAATATGCATACTTAATATATCTCTTTATTTTGGTATTTATAGATTAAAAATAATACTTCTTCATAACACTGATGTCCATTGTACGTTCTATTTTCGAAGTTTGTTGTTTCTTCTGATTTCTGCGTAGATTGTGACTATTTGCAGCTGGAAAACGCGCACGCGAGTGTGTGTGTGTGTGTGTATGTGTGTGCTTGTGTGACGGTACGTGTGTGTGTGTGGGAGTTCAAATGGTTGAAATGGCTCTGAGCACTATGGGACTCAACTGCTGAGGTCATTAGTCCCCTAGAACTTAGAACTAGTTAAACCTAACTAACCTAAGGACATCACAAACATCCATGCCCGAGGCAGGATTCGAACCTGCGACCGTAGCGGTCTTGCGATTCCAGACTGCAGCGCCTTTAACCGCACGGCCACTTCGGCCGGCTGTGTGGGAGTGAATGAATGTAAACTAGAGAAGATGTTGGGGGGAGGGGGGTCGAGTGTGGTGAATACAGTTCGTGAGGAGAGGGATAGTGCCCGATGGGAACTGATGGGGAGAGGGGGCGGCTGGAAGTGGGTGAGTTCACATGTAATAATACGGGGTTATTCTAAATGATGGACCCATTTTCAAAAATTCGTATGTGTTCAAGTACAAATCAAAAATGAACAAGCTTTACACCAATGAAAAGAGGATATTTCAAAGTTTTTGGCGGGCGGTGGCAGCCGGGGGTCCTGGTTTCTTAAGTGGTCGGTAGAGTTCGCGCGACAGTAGGGCCATCAGTCCGTTTCACTGTTAGTTGTGAGAGAGATGGCGACTGCGGAGCACAAGGTTTTCTGCGTTCTTGATGTCGGGAAAAGTCAGTCGCAAATTGCAGTGCAGCGGACATTTCGTACCAAATTCGGTATTCGACCACCAACTCGCAAAAAGCGTTAGCCGCTGGTTTAAGCAGTTTCAACAGACTGGGAGTGTGTGCGAAGGAAAAAGCGCAGGCCGACCGCGTGTGTCAGAGGATGATGTCCGACGGACTCAAAAATGGTTCAAATGGCTCTGAGCACTATGGGACTCAACTGCTGAGGTCATTAGTCCCCTAGAACTTAGAACTAGTTAAACCTAACTAACCTAAGGACATCACACACATCCATGCCCGAGGCAGGATTCGAACCTGAGGCCGTAGCGGTCTTGCGGTTCCATACTGCAGCGCCTTTAACCGCACGGCCACTTCGGCCGGCCCGACGGACTCAAGGAAGTTTTGTGCGCAGTCTCAGTAAGTCTCTAAATAGAGCCAGTTGAGAACTAGGAATACTCCTACCAACTGTATGGAAAGTTCTGATACAGCGTTTGCTGTACAAGCCCTACCGATTACAACTTGTGCAGGCTCTCAGCTCCAATGACAAAGAGAAGCGTCTCGCATTTTGTGGTCATGTGCTAGCAAAGATGGAGGATGATGCATTCCTACAGCACGTAAATTTTTGGCGATGAGGCGGCGTTCCACCTCAGTGGAAAAGTCAGCAGACACAGTGTTCGTCTATGGAGTTTGCAAATTCCACATTCACCATTGCAACACGGAAGAGGCTCACGGAAGGTCAACGTGTCCTGTGGCGTATCCCGTACAAAGGTTTATGGACCATTTTTCTTTGCGGAAAGAACTGTAATGGGTATCAAGTAACTGGACATGTTGGAACAATGTTTGTTCTCTAAAATTATGGAAGATTGCCAGGAATTCATTTTCCAACAGAGTGGAGCACCGCCCTATTGGCACCGTGGTGTACGAGGCTTTCAGAATGAGTACCTTCCTCACCACTGGATCGCAGGGGACTTGAGGAGCCTGCTCTGCACTTGTGGCCACCGAGGTCTCCTGACCTCACACCCTGCGACTGTTTCTTATGGGGTTATGTGGAGGAAGCTGCTTACCTCCCGCCTCTACCAACCACTCTGCGGAACCGGACCACTGCTGCCGTGCACTCAGTAACAGCAGGTAGGCTTTTGCGTGAGTGGAACGAGTGTGGCCACCGCGTCGATGTTCGCCGTGCAGCCAACGGTGGCCGCATTCAACTTTTATAACATTTCAAATTATTAAATAATTATTATAAACTAATTAATTACAATTTATTAAAAAATTTTAAATTTATTAAATTGATATCAAATATTATCAAACAAAAACTTTGAAACTTCCTGTTTCCATCGGTATAAAGCTTGCTCATTTTGGATTTGTACTTGAAGAAATACGAAGTTTTGAAAATGGGCCCATCGTTTAGAATAACCCTTAATACTAAGTGGTCCATTAATGTAAAAAGTGTGTGATATACGACGTTGTACTGATCATTTATCTGTTCTTTCTTTTCTGATATGCTTTTTTGAATGTGATTGATTTATTGTAGCGTGATTGGCTGTATTTTCGTTGTTTATCCGTATCATTACCAGATCTGTATCTTTGTTGATAATTTTAGGTTGATGTGTGTATACATGTTCAGAAGAAGCTGAATGATTTGTTCTGTATTTCCATGTTCTTGAATCCTGAGTCTGGAGCCGAATGTTCCCCTCGTTGGTCCCATATATCTTTCATAAAGTGTATCACATTGTGAAGTTACAGCAGTGTCGGTATTTGACAGTGTCCATGTGAATTCATTACAGACGAATGGAAAAACTAGTAGAAGCCAACCTCGGGGAAGATCAGTTTGGATTCCGTAGAAACACTGGAACACGTGAGGCAATACTGACCTTACGACTTATCTTAGAAGAAAGATTAACGAAAGGCAAACCTACGTTTCTAGCATTTGTAGACTTAGAGAAAGCTTTTGACAATGTTGACTGGAATACTCTCTTTCAAATTCTAAAGGTGGCAGGGGTAAAATACAGGGAGCGAAAGGCTATTTACAATTTGTACAGAAACCAGATGGTAGTTATAAGAGTCGAGGGACATGAAAGGGAAGCAGTGGTTGGGAAGGGAGTAAGACAGGGTTGTAGCCTCTCCCCGATGTTCTTCAATCTGTATATTGAGCAAGCAGTAAAGGAAACAAAAGAAAAATTCGGAGTAGGTATTAAAATTCATGGAGAAGAAATAAAAACTTTGAGGTTCGCCGATGACATTGTAATTCTGTCAGAGACAGCAAAGGACTTGGAAGAGCAGTTGAATGGAATGGACAGTGTCTTGAAAGGAGGATATAAGATGAACATCAACAAAAGCAAAACAAGGATAATGGAATGTAGTCTAATTAAGTCAGGTGATGCTGAAGGAATTAGATTAGGAAATGAGGCACTTAAAGTAGTAAAGGAGTTTTGCTATTTGGGGAGCAAAATAACTGATGATGGTCGAAGTAGAGAGGATATAAAATGTAGGCTGGCAATGGCAAGGAAAGCGTTTCTGAAGAAGAGAAATTTGTTAACATCCAGTATTGATTTAAGTGTCAGGAAGTCATTTCTGAAAGTATTTGTATGGAGTGTAGTCATGTATGGAAGTGAAACATGGACGATAAATAGTTTGGACAAGAAGAGAATAGAAGCTTTCGAAATGTGGAGCTACAGAAGAATGCTGAAGATTAGAATGCTTGAGGCATGAAGGGATCACCAATTTAGTATTGGAGGGCAGCATGGAGGGTAAAAATCGTAGAGGGAGACCAAGAGATGAATACACTAAGCAGATTCAGAAGGATGTTGGTTGCAGTAGGTACTGGGAGATGAAAAAGCTTGCACAGGATAGAGTAGCATGGAGAGCTGCATCAAACCAGTCTCAGGACTGAAGACCACAACAACAACAACATCATGTCAGCTGTATGGTTTACTATAAATACGCGAAGGTTCCTTCCTGAAAGGGACTCGAGCGCTGATTTTCCCCATACCACGAGCAGTCACCTAAACCACTTCTCCTACCAGTGCTGAACCATAAACCCTTTAGTGGTGGCTGGCTTGCGTACCTCAGTGATAGAAACAGCTGTATCGTAGGTACAACCACAACGGATGGGTATCCATTGAGAATCCAGCAAAACGTATGGCTACTGAAGAGGAGCTGGAGCGTTTTCAGTACATGCTGGGCAACAGTCTGGATTACTGACTAGTCTAGCCTTCTGACATCAACCAACATGACCTTGGCGTGCTGGTACTGTAAACGGCAAGAAACAAAAGGAAACTACAGGCGTTATTTTTCCAGGGGGTAAGAAGCTCTACTGGATGGCTGAATAATGATGCCATCCTCTTGCGTACAACTTTGGTATGGGACTTCACAGCAGCATGTCGACATCAGGAAAAATAAAATTGGCATTGTATAGGTCGCAGCGTGGAATATCAGATCGGTTAATCGGGCAGGTAGGTTAGAAAATTCAAAAAGTCAAAAGGATAGGTTTAAGTTAGATGTAGCGGTAATTCGTGAAGTTTAGTACAAGGAGGAATAGTGCATCTGGTCAGGCGAGAACAGAGTTATCAATACAAATTCAGGTAGAGGTAATGCAGGAGTACGTCTAATACAGTAATGGGAAATAGGAATGTCGATAAACTACTATAAACAGCTTAGTGAACGCACGACCGTAGCCAAGATAGACACAGAGCCAATACACATCACAGAAATACACCCCTCCTCTGCAAAACAATGATAACGCAAAGCAGTCAAAAGAAATCACGTGAGGATGAGGGAATTAGGCTACGAAATGAGGCACTGAAAGTGGTACTTGAATTTTGCTATGTAGGCAGTAAAATGACTCATGATGGCTGAGTTGTAAAGGAAGTAAATTGTAAACGAGGTATGATATTACAGAAGAATGTTGAAGCAAAGTAGGTGGCTTGTAAGATAAGGAATGAGGAGTTTCGCCTCGGGAGTTGCGAGGAAATTAACTTGTAGAAAACACTGAGAAGGGGAAGCGAAAGTGCCATACAAAATGTGTTAAGATGACAGGAAATAATTGACGCGGTACTAGATGGTGTTGTAGAGCATAATACCTGAAGTAGAAGAGAAGAACTGTAATCCACACAACCAGTAATTGGGTACATAAGTTGTAAGTGCTTGTCTGAGATGAACAGCTGTAAGAAGTACCGCAATCTTTCGTGCACTTCTTATTTAGCACTGGCTTCTGGAATTATCTTTGCTGAGAAGGTCTTTTCTCTGGTGGTTGCATTGTCTTGCTGCTTAACATGTTCGGTGAACCCGCCACTCCAGGCGTGGGTAGCTCCGGGGACAGTAAGCGGCCGACGCCGCGGCTGGTTTGTTCCGACTGTCGGCGCCGTCTATTCTACAGAAGTTTTGATTATCTTGCAGGTCAGATCTGCCTCATTCCGCGCCCGCCCATTCTGCAATGAACGCCGGATGAAAGGTAACTCAACTCTCATACTTCGCGTTCATTCCCGATGGAGCTGGCAGAGTCAGAAACTCCTGGTAAGTCACGAGAAGAAATTTAGTAATTTAATGCTCGCGCTCAGTTTAAAAAATAGTGTCAGAGATGGAGCACAAGGAAACTGCGAATACTCAGAACACTTCAATGAGAAAACAAATAAATAAATAAAATAAAATTTTCTGGGCATGTAGTGAAAATTCAGTAATTAAATTTTTGTATCAAATATTATATATTTATGCAAATCATGCAGTGAACAAAAAAATACGAAGGGTACACATTTTCATTTATCCTTATTACAAATTTACCTTCAAAAGGAAATAATTTCTTCTTACGTCCACGCCTATTTTGAGATTTATCTGTGAGAGTAAAAACTGCGTGTAATCACCATCAAGTTACTTGTTTTACAGCTAAATAAAAACAAATGCACTTACCTGCTTAAGTTCCACCATAGAATGGTAGAAAGATAAACTAAACGCTAAATCGCAACCGAAGCTCACTGCATAGTGGGCAGGCACGGACTGACGCTAATGCGACTGTACGAGGTGATTAAAAAAAACCGGAATTATCTATTAAAAGCTATATATTTCAAATTGTTTACAAAACAACGTTGTCCCCTACCAAATACTATCCATTACAACAAATACATTTGTCCGACCGGAGCTTCCACTGGCTTCCACTATTCGAAATATTCTTTGTAGTCATCTTGAGAAATCGCTGACGCCTCTTCCCTCGTTTTTTTCCCTTTAGTTGTTCATTGTCGTCAAATAGGTGTCCTTTCATGCCTCTTCTCATGCGTGGAAATAAGAAAAAGTTGCACGGAGAAAGGTCAGGTGAGTACGGTGCGTGGGACACCGGAATCTTGCCATTGTTAGCTAAAAACTGTCTAACAGAGATGGCTGTGTGTGCAGGTGCGTTGTCGTGGTGGAAGAAACCTTCCGTTAAAATTCACTGATCCAAGCTCCAGAATAAAGCACTAATCTCTGACAGTTGATCATTTATCTGTAGAAGGTCTGTGAGCATAAGTTCTAGAATTTTTCCAATATTTTCGTCGATTCGGCCAGCTGATGGACGTGCAGAACGAGGGCTGTCATCAATCCACATGTCGTCATTTTTAAGTTGAGCAAACCACTCGTACACTTGAGCTTTTACCACAGCGTCATCTTGCTAAGCTCTCGTCAACATTAAAACAGTTCCAGCAGCATTTTTACCGAGTGGAAAACAAAATTATAGCAGCTGTACGTTGTTCACTGAAACTTGCCATCATAAACAACTAAACAAGAACAAAAGAGCGCCAGCAAAAACAGTCACTGCAGATGAACAGAACAAGCCAGGCCGACAACACAGGCGGCGCTGAGCTGGCAGTGAGTTGCGCCACATATGCCCAGGGCAATTTTAGTCGATCTTTTTTGTAACCCCTCGTAAAAGTAATTCTGTGGTTCGGTTTACTCGCGTAAAGGCGTGCGGAAATACGTAATAAAAGTTGTCGTCTAGAAACGTAATGTTTCTTAATGAGTACTTCCCCTGGCGGAATATGGTGCCATTAGTACATATATGAAAACACTGCCTTCGTTAGTGATAACCGAATTAACTAATATGCAAACGCAGTGTAACCACCGTTAAGCCAGTATTAATGTGGAAAGAGGTTAACCATTAACAGAACGGTTTAGGCAGTGTTAGGGAAGGGTATTGCATGCTAAAAGGCTAAATAAAACGAAGTAATTTCAATTTGTACTGTTATCCTTTCAAAGTGACATTTTCCATTTCGTAATGAAGAAATTAACTTTCCAAAAGTGTAAGAGACATGTAGTCAGGTTTATTTAGTTATTAAACTTGATCGCTCAGTAAAGTTATCAAACTGGAGTTCAGTGATAGCAAAACTAACAAACGCAGTAAAATGGAACACCTAAAGTCATCCTTACGATGTTATTTATTATGTGGCTGCCAGTTTCGGTGCTTCAGTACACCATCTTCAGGCTCTAACTGGCACTGAAGGGGTTAACTACACGATTCATCACTAGCCAACATCTGTGAACTGGTTGTCACAGACGACCTGTAACAATGATGTTGTGTCTCCAAAACAAATTGCCTTCACAAATATTACAGCTTACATTAGGTGACCATGACTGGAACGCTGTTTATTCAGTGAAGAGTAGTGACGCAAAACGCAATAATGGGAAATAACTACCAACGACAGAGCGACGAATCTGTATGCGGAGAAAGTGATACGAGTGCATCATTGCCGACAAGGTCGCCCATGAGACGGAATCGTACAGCCAGTTGTGTTGCAGCTGTTCCAGACGACCGTCTCACCGACACACAGGGTGCAAACTGCCTATTGGCTTCTGTCTCGGGTTCTTCGGCCGACGTTCATGTAATGGTTTTTCTGACGTTTCGCCAGCACGAGTGGCTGGCATTGTCAAAGCTTCACCCTCCATTGCCGGTGGTGAACTGGAGCCGAGCTCGCGGCCGCAGACTGTATGTACCTGGCGCGCCAACGTCCGAGGGCTTCTCCGCGGTCATTTCCGGTGCGGTTCTCCTCTTGCTACCTGCGACGGTCGTTCGCTGCAGTACGGGAAGCCAGGATCCGTTGACCTTAAGGCTTTCCTCTTTCTTGTTCAAACTGTTCGCGTGTTTTTGTATTTCTACAGCTTGCCAGTTCACCACCGGCAATGGAGGGTGAAGCTTTGACAATGCCAGCCACTCGTGCTGGCGAAACGTCAAAAAAATCATTAGATGAACGTCGGCCGAAGAACCCGAGACAGAAGCCAATAGGCAGTTTGTCAACAAGTGGCCACGAAAGCCCGAACAATTTTGTACACATGGTGCAGTTTGGGGCATCACATCACATCACATCGCAGCAGACACACCAAGAGTCGCGAGAAACCCCAACAGTGCGTTGTCTGAAATTGCTGCTGCAGGCGAAACTTTTGAATAATTCGGCATGTGAAGATTTCATGAATTTTGTGTGGAGGAAGTCAGTTACGGTTCGCTTCTGTACTCTTGACTTTCAAATGCACAAATGTCGTCAGTAAACGAATAAATACCGGCAGAAGTATTGTGGAGCTCTGCTCAATAAAGAGGGAGAATACCACAGCGCCGGGTTCAATGACCCCAATTTTGAAGATGTGTCTAAGGGAGAGTAAGTAAACAAGTAAAAAACGGCAGCGTTAAGCACGAGTGAAAATTCAACTCAACACATACAAAAAGAGGAAGAACTAGAGGGTACCACACTTAATAGTTAAACTGAACATTGTCACCCCCTAGTATCACTTAGTTCGATACAGCTCAAAATTCAGGAAGAGATAAGAGAAGGTTTGTGAAATTTATAAGCACACTGGAAAGATATACACGAAGAGTAAAAAAGAATTAATATCAGGAATAAAGGCAGAGAGCCAAGAAGAGAAACGCACAGACATATCTGAAGAAACGCTAAAAACAACTGCTGTTACAGGTTGGTCGATGCCTATGCAGAATCATAATTATAATCGATTGCGGATGCCGATTTGTTGATTTAAATACCTAGTTCGGATCGTAGAACGTGAAGCGGAATTGTAGACCTTGCAGTCTCATAGTAAAACAGCTTGAACAAACACGTGCACAGATGGTAATAGTGCTAACTGGATGCTGACATTATCCGTATGGACTCAAATGCATTGTCAGTATGGGAGTTAGCCTGTGGCTTCATGTGTGTGTCCCTAACTGACATGCAAATGAGGACTAGAGTGAATCTCTAATGCGTACCACACTCATGAGAGTGCACATAAATTACACGCAAGGAAAGGTGCTGAATTAATTTAGCCCGTATGCAGCTCACCTTGCGCCACTTAAACTTCACATAAATTTCATTGACAGATTACTTATTAATTTCCTTCCAAAATAATGACTGGTAGAAAGGTAGGAGAATTGCTTAGTTCGACAGAGAAAATTGCAACCTAGAATATTACAATGAGATTTATTGACTCAAATACAAACATGAGCAGGAAATTTGAATGTGAGCAATATGAGTATCGTATGCACCGTGACAAATTTACGAAAAAAAGACACTACTGGCCATTACAATTGCTACACCAAGAAGAAATGCAGATGATATACGGGTATTCATTGGAGAAATATACTGTACTAGAACTGACATGTGATTACATTTACACGCAATTTGGGTGCATAGATCCTGAGAAATCAGTACCCAGAAAAACCACCTCTGGCCGTAATAACGGCCTCGATACACCTGGGCACTGAGTCAAACAGACCTTGGATCGCGTCTACAGGTACAGCTGCCCATGTAGCTTCAACACGATACCACAGTTCATCAAGAGTAGTGACTGGCGTATTATGACGAGCTAGTTGCTCGGCCACCATTGACCAGACGTTTTCAATTGGTGAGATATCTGGAGAATGTGCTGGCCAGGGCAACAGTCGAACATTTTCTGTATCCAGAAAGGCCTGTACAGGACCTGCAACATGCGGTCGTGCATTATCCTGCTGAAATGTAGGGTTTCGCAGGGATCGAATGAAGGGTAGAGCCACGGGTCGTAACACATCTGAAATGTAACGTCCACTGTTCAATGTGCTGGCACTGCGAACAAGAGGTGACCGAGACGTGTAACCAATGTCAACCGATACCGTAACACCGGGTGATACGCCAGTATCTCGATGACTAATACACGCTTCTAATGTGCGTTCACCGCGATGTCGCCAAACACCGATGCGACCATCACGATGCTGTAAACAGGACTTGGATTCATCAGAAAAAATGACGTTTCGCCATTCGTGCACCCAGTTTCGTCGTTGAGTACAAACACCATCGCAGGCGCTCCTGTCTGTGATGCAGCGTCAAGGGTAACCGCAAGCATGGTCTCCGAGCTGATAGTCCATGCTGCTGCAGGCGCCGTCGAACTGTTCGTACAGATGGTTGTTGTCTTGCAAACGTCCCCATCTGTTGACTCAGGGATCGAGACGTGACTGCACGATCCGTTACAGCTAAGTGGATAAGATGCCTCGCATCTCGACTGCTAGTGATACGAGGCCGTTGGGATCCAGCACGGAATTACGTACTACCCTCCTGAACCCACCGATTCCATATTCTGTTAGCAGTCATTGGATCTCGACCAACGCGAGCAGCAATGCCGCGATACGATAAACCGCAATCGCCATAGGCTACAATCCGACCTTTATCAAAGTCGTAAACGTGATGGTACGCATTTCTCCTCCTCACGCGAGGCATCACAACAACGTTTCAGCATGCAAGGCCGGTCAACTGCTGTTTGTGTACGAGAAATCGATTGTAAACTTCCCTCATGTCAGCACGTTGTAGGTGTCGCCCCCGGCGCAAACCTTGTGTGAATTTTCTGAAAAGCTAATCATTTGCATATCACAGCATCTTCTTCCTGTCGGTTAAATTTCACGTCTGTAGCACGTCATCTTCGTGGTGTAGCAATTTTATTGGCCAGTGGTGTAGATAGTGGCACCATAAAAGTCCAGTAGAGGACGTATCTGGGCAAGTTACTGTGAGACTCTTACATGTGACTGGGATCCCAATGAGATGCAAATTAATTGTAGTTGCCGATAACGTGTCAGCGATGGAACGCTTTGCCGTCCCATTGTTAATGAAACGAAGTGGTACTAAGTGCATCCGCTGAGAAGTCAGTTTCACTCCAAGGCAGGTGCACTCCGTTTGTTTGTGAAGTCGACTGACGGATTCTCTGCTAGCCGGAGCACGGTATATTACGAGAAACAGCAAGTTTGGGCGTGTAGACGACTGCTGTGACGCGTGGCCATGTGCTCAGCGACGGCGCTGATGAGACCTGAGGTAGAGGGCTCCAAACACGACCGGGAAAATCTGTAAGTATTTGTCCGGGTGACCGAACAGGTAAGACTCTAAAAACAAACTCTGCGACAAAGTAGAGAAGACGAAGTAACGTCCGACTCCTGAGACGATCAGGAGGCTTCTCCCTCAGTTTCCTCCGCCAGATCTCCGCCAGAGCTTCTGTTCGTTGCGCTAGTGACCAGCCAAATGTGGCCCAACAACAATTTTTCCGCCAAAAGCAGCAGATCCCCCAGAACAAAATTATGTCACCATAGCCGACAATGACATCTGTTCCCAACGATCTCCGCGGCGCCCGTAGGCACGAGCTGACGTAAGGGTCAACCTGCCAGTCACTGCCTCCGCGAAATGTCTGCGCAGGAAGCTCTCAGGCCACGAACACAAACGGACTGGGCTAATTACATTGCCTACGTAAGACACCGCAGTCGCGCCTCCCTCTAAGAAGTGGACGCCAGATTCCACGAAGCCCCAGCGGACAATGCCAAAGGCCGCAGCGTCTGCCCTCCATCCTCTCTCTCAAAACGAGCCACTGTGGGCAGCAGCGTTCGCCCTCATGAAGCAGTGTCTGTGGCGTCCGACAGCCGCCGATTGCTGACACCAGACGGCGAGCCACGGGCGACGTCATACGGCAGTCAAACTCGCCCACCACTCATTGCCGAGCCGGACGCATATCTGGGAGACCACACTCAATGCTGGCAGCTGAACCCTCCACAGTGGTCGCAAGGTGGAACGCCTGCCATTTTACAGGTACTGAGCAGACTGAAGTTCAAGCAGAGGATGGAGGACTTTGTAAAAAAAAAAAAAAAAAAAAAAAAAAAAATGAGGAACTGAAGGAGACTGCTACGAAACGAAGTAAAATGTCAGTATACGTTATATCATGCAAAGAAACATGAAGATGTGTTGTCTTCATAGCCAGAAGAATGAAGTTTCTCATAAGCGGATTTAAACTACATTCTTGGGAAAACACTGATTTAAAAGCACAAATGATGAAAGGTAAAACTTGACAAGTTCACCAGAAAAAAGAGAAAGAAACATGGTGAACAGTTTGTGGAAAGCGAGAACACAAAGATGTCAGTATATGGCAGTGATAAAAGTGGTAGTGCGACATCCAAACCAGATGTGAGGGAAAGCAGATCAGCAAATCGTAAGTAATTACTTTTTTTACAAAAAAATCGATAAGTGAACTGTTTAATAATCTGAAACTAACAAAACTGTATCGTTCTAGATCCCACTGATGATGCCTCAGAACAGGAGAAGGCGAAACGCATATAGGATAAATAGAGTAATAGCAGCAGGAAAAGGCAGTTTTATTTGCAAAAGAAGGTAAAACTTGAATTGCAACCGTCCGCAGTACCTAATGTACGAGGGTACATAATCTGAATTTTTGGAAAGCAATTGGGAGGAAATCACTATTTTGAAGTACAGTATGAAGAAAATTATATTTACACTGGGTGGCGCAAGACTTACCGCACAAAGTTTGTAGTAATCTAACTGGAATAATAGTTGGAAGTTGGGAACAGACGCGGCTAAGATTTTAAGAGCGGAAAAAAGGAGAGACGACAGGAGTCATAAGGAAATGCAAGCGAAGGCACCAAGAGAAGACGCGATTACTGTCTTTAGTACGAGCGGGATGATTACACCACGCGGAGCTATGGTCGTAAAAGCCGAAACAGGTGGAATTACGGAAGAACGAGTGGCCAAGGTAAGTATTATCTGCGCACAACAGCACAAAAGACATTAGGCGAACCTGAAACGGCACGTCATCAAGAGATTGTTTAGAATATAAAACTATTATACAGGGTGAGTCACTAAATAATGCCACCAAGAATAACTCCGAAGGTATGATAGGAGCTGAAAAGTTGGTGGGAAGAAATATTTTCTAATATCGGCTATCGAGACGAATCCAATGATGTTTGACAGTAAGGAATTTGGGGGAAATTACGGTCGCCAGTCGTATGGACAACTACTATAATAACTGAAAATGAAAGATTAATGCACATATAATTAGCACTAAATGCGTGGCAACTGAGGGTTGACACGTGTTGTGTGAAAACTGAAAGTTTGTCAGAAGTAATAAATTTCGCTACACTGACTTAATTTAGCAAAAGAATTAATAAAACCGGAAAATTGAAAGTTAATGTAGTGACTGAAATTAATAGTGAACTTTGTTTCTGAAGCACTACAAAATTCTATAAAATAAGGTTAGTCTTGGGCTACCTCAACAATCATTTCAAAAGCTACTTGAATGTACGCAATTTAGAAATAAGAGATTTAACTTTTATCTTGAATTAAATGATTCTAAACAATTAACAGTAGTAAGATTTAGTACGTACCAAGCTGAGCTGCAGTCGCAGGTAAGCTAAAATACGGTAACAAAACTCGCACTCTTAATTTGTGCTTGTGTGGTCTAAATATTGTAGCCAGCTATGAATACCTTAACTGAACTTTGAAAGCAAAGCAGTGAAATGGAATGATATTACTTTAATGCTGGCATTTGAATTTCAACGACACTCGGGATCATTTTGGAAAAGGAAGGGACCCTGCTTGGTAATGCAATTGGGACAATAAGCAACAAAGGTTCATGCTAAGTTGCTGTAATTTTGAGGCAAATTTTAAAAGTTTGAAAAGCTGAGGTCTGCTATACAGTTCTAAAACTTTACGTGCTTCCAGTCTTCCTTGTTGGTTGATTGAAGGTTTGAAGCCGTCGATCGAGGAGGTGGCGACAGTCACTCATTGTCAGCCGTCGCTGTTGCAGAAGCTGGATGTTGGCGCGCCTCCTTCTCGACATGGTCACCAAGCGAAACGGGCTCTTGATGTGCGCCAGCTAATGCTTCCTGTCCGCGACACCGTGTCCGAAACTATCATAGCAAGTCATGCGGATTTCCATGCTGCCCAACCCTGAAAGCGTGGCAACTCGTGGAAGCATCACTCAACACACCTCCTCCACTCGCTACTCCAGCCAGACTCCGATTGCTCTGCCCGCGCTCCACGCGGCAGAGTTAACACTACCAAAGATCCTAAACAATTTGGTTCTCCACACGACCTATCGATGTAATCGTTCGATAGCATAGTTTTCCCTAGGCAAGATCCAGCGTAAAAATACAAATAATATTTATAAAACAAACCAATTATACATCGCCATAAATGCATATATATACACTCCTGGAAATTGAAATAAGAACACCGTGAATTCATTGTCCCAGGAAGGGGAAACTTTATTGGCACATTCCTGGGGGCAGATACATCACATGATCACGCTGACAGAACCACAGGCACATAGACACAGGCAACAGAGCATGCACAATGTCGGCACTAGTACAGTGTATATCCACCTTTCGCAGCAATGCAGGCTGCTATTCTCCCATGGAGACGATCGTAGAGATGCTGGATGTAGTCCTGTGGAACGGCTTGCCATGCCATTTCCATCTGGCGCCTCAGTTGGACCAGCGTTCGTGCTGGACGTGCAGACCGCGTGAGACGACGCTTCATCCAGTCCCAAACATGCTCAATGGGGGACAGATCCGGAGATCTTGCTGGCCAGGGTAGTTGACTTACACCTTCTAGAGCACGTTGGGTGGCACGGGATACATGCGGACGTGCATTGTCCTGTTGGAACAGCACGTTCCCTTGCCGGTCTAGGAATGGTAGAACGATAGGTTCGATGACGGTTTGGATGTACCATACACTATTTAGTGTCCCCTCGACGATCACCAGTGGTGTACGGCCAGTGTAGGAGATCGCTCCCCACACCATGATGCCGGGTGTTGGCCCTGTGTGCCTCGGTCGTATGCAGTCCTGATTGTGGCGCTCACCTGCACAGCGCCAAACACGCATACGACCATCATTGGCACCAAGGCAGAAGCGACTCTCATCGCTGAAGACGACACGTCTCCATTCGTCCCTCCATTCACGCCTGTCGCGACACCACTGGAGGCGGGCTGCACGATGTTGGGGCGTGAGCGGAAGACGGCCTAACGGTGTGCGGGACCGTAGCCCAGCTTAATGGAGACGGTTGCGAATGGTCCTCGCCGATACCCCAGGAGCAACAGTGTCCCTAATTTGCTGGGAAGTGGCGGTGCGGTCCCCTACGGCACTGCGTAGGATCCTACGGTCTTGGCGTGCATCCGTGCGTCGCTGCGGTCCGGTCCTAGGTCGACGGGCACGTGCACCTTCCGCCGACCACTGGCGACAACATCGATGTACTGTGGAGACCTCACGCCCCACGTGTTGAGCAATTCGGCGGTACGTCCACCCGGCCTCCCGCATGCCCACTATAAGCCCTCGCTCAAAGTCCGTCAACTGCACATACGGTTCACGTCCACGCTGTCGCGGCATGCTACCAGTGTTAAAGACTGCGATGGAGCTCCGTATGCCACGGCAAACTGGCTGACACTGACGGCGGCGGTGCACAAATGCTGCGCAGCTAGCGCCATTCGACGGCCAACACCGCGGTTCCTGGTGTGTCCGCTGTGCCGTGCGTGTGATCATTGCTTGTACAGCCCTCTCGCAGTGTCCGGAGCAAGTATGGTCGGTCTGACACACCGGTGTCAATGTGTTCTTTTTTCCATTTCCAGGAGTATATATATATATATATATATATATATATATATATATATATATATATACAAAAACAGTAAAACAATTACAATATATAAAGAGACAGAAATGTCATATCTTCAGGTGACAAAATAAGGAAAACGTTTATAGTACAATAGATGGAAATAGGAGGATATGCATTTGCGGCGTTACACATGGTTCGTGAATGTAGAATCGTGAGGGAATAAAATCAAATTAATAAATAGATCATTCCTCTGAATTTGAAGATGAACCCATCGGCAGAATTCAATGCGAACGCATACAATCCGTACCAGTTAATTCTTGGTGGAGACTGATACGGTAAGGCGATGCAGAACACGAAGAACACTACTCTGGGTCATGCCACATTCCCTTGCGATTTCATGCGAACTAACACAAGGATCTCGAACCACAGTGGCAAGAGTACCAACTTCCGTCTCCTCGTTAGTAGCTTTCCTCTGCAGGGTATGTTTCAAAATATGTGTGTGAAATCTTATGGGACTTAACTGCTAACGTCATCAGTCCCTAAGCTTACACACTAAACCTAAACTATCCTAAGGACAAATACACACACCCATGGCCGAGGGAGGACTCGAAACTCCGCCGGGACCAGCCGCACAGTGCATGACTACAGCACCCCAGACCGCTCGGCTAATCCCGCGCGGCCCGGATATGTTTCCGATACTTTAAAGGTCTAGTTGTCCTCAATTTATCATACACATATTTTAATGTACGACGTGTATTGTGAGTACGTTGAGGATATCTTTCAGCGTATAAGTCTCTATCTCTCACTGAATTTCGTTGAGATTCTCCGTAAATGAGAACCATGTCGACTTGTTCTTCGAAGGAATACATTATACAGATTCCCTTGATTCGACAATGCTAGTCTACCGTCTCTATTAGTGTTGCATTGCGAAACTGTCAAATGGTGTTTACATGTTAATGGCACGTTAAATGGATACGCCGTATTTGACGAATAATTACCATTTGCACAATATACGAGAGATAATTGTCAGAGAATGTGTTTTGTTATGTGCCGAACTGATAAGGAATACCACTCAATCCATGATAAGAAGATTGCAGCACTGCATTGATACCAATGGTCATCACTTGGAACACCTTCTGTAATTGGACGTTCATGCCCCCTTCGACGACCTTCAAAGAACTTGGAAGGAAAAAACAGCATTGGCCGTATTTTGTTGTTTCATTGTCAGCAAAATCGATTTTCGGTCACTTAGTGACCATCCTTAGTGCTGTATATACAATTAAAATTGGTAGGCACTGGTATCAACAACCACAAGCTTAGAAGGATCACATGGAGCGGGAGTTTATGTTCTAACATTCTGCGTGGTGTCTGTTTGTTCTATGTCCATTATAATTATCCGGGCTGTTATGCCGTGGTCGGTTGATGAATTTTGTCTCAATTCCCATCGTTTCGTCTCCGACTGCGGGAGACATCTTCAAGGGGGTCCGTAGGTCGATGGAAGGTCCAACACACCCACTGGCTCGCTACTGACTGCCGCTAAATTCCGTGTTCGCGCGCTCCCGCGCCGCGGTGTGACGTCACGTGTTTTGAAAACGTCAGTGCAATTGGCCGCTGTCCGTCGCCGTCGATCGCCGTTGCCATCACCCAATGGTGGACGGGTGGTACACATCTTCTTTAGCACCGGCACCCATATACCGCTTAATTTCACGCCCTCCTCCTTTCGGTTGAAATTATTTGGGTGTTTAGCGATTTCGATTGCCTCCCTGTAGAGCCTTTCGTAGTATCCGCTTGTGGCCGCTAGTGCTTGCGTCTCCTCGAAACGAATATTGTGGTTCCCGGGCTGGAAAGCATGCTCCGCAACAGCTGATCGTTCCGTTTCTCCTCTTCTACAACTCCCTTGTGCTCTTCCAAACGTTTAGAACCAGTTCTTTTAGTTGTACCCACATAAACATCACCACAGCTGCATGGGATCCTATACACTCCAGCTTTTTCCAGTGGTTTGCGAGCGTCCTTGGCAGGCTTAAGGTATCCCTGTATCTTCCTGGTGGGCTTGTAAATTACGGTAATATTCCGCTTCGTCAAGATCCTCCCTATTCTTTCCGTTACATTTTTAACAAACGGCAGGAAAACCTTAGATTTTGCAGTAGCCTGTACGTCAGTATGATTTCTGCGTGGCTGCCTCAACGAACGTTTTATTTCGGCGGACGAATATCCGTTCTTCATTAGTGCATTGTGGAGATGTTCCATCTCAGCGTCGAGCAACTCAGGTTCACAAATATTTCTAACTTTGTCCGCTAACGTCTTGATAACACCCCGCTTCTGTTGTGGGTGGTGGTTCGAATCCCAGTGCAAATAACGGTCCGTGTGCGTGGGTTTGCGGTATACTGACTGGCCCAAACTACCATTTTCGTTTCTAAAAACAAGCACATCGAGGAAATGTAATTTGCCGTCTATCTCCTCCTCCATTGTAAACTGAAATCTCGAGTTTACGCTGTTTAGATGTTCGTGGAACCGGCTTAGTTCCTCCCTACCACGTCTCCACAGCACAAACGTGTCATCCACGTATCGGAACCATACATTTGGTTTTTTGCTGGCAGTACCTAAGGCCTGTTCTTCGAATTTCTCCATAAAGAAGTTTGCAATTACGGGACTTAGGGGGCTTCCCATAGCCACGCCATCCGTTTGCTCATAAAACTGTTCATTCCACTTGAAGTATGTGGTCGTCAAACAACAAACAGTTCTAAAATATCGGCAGGAAAACTTCGATCCAGCTGTTCCAATACATCATTAAGTGGAACCATGGTAAACAGCGATACCACATCGAACCTGACCAATATGTCCTCCGGCTGGACCACTATGCCATTCAATCTGCTGATGAAATGTGTCAAATTCTTTATATAAGAGTCGGAACGGCCCACATGTGGTTTCAACAGCGTAGTCAAAAACTTGGCTAACGAGTAGGTGGGTGAACCAATGGCACTTAGTATCGGTCTTAATGGCACATTTTCTTTATGATTTTTGGGCAATCCATAAAGCCTCGGTGGTAGCGCAACCGAATTGCAGAGACCTTTCTGTACACTCTCTTCAATGGAGGACTGTTTTATTAACCGCGACGCAGTCCTGAGAACTTTGTTAGTGGGGTCCTTATTCAGCTTCCTATATGCTAGCGGATCCAATAGATCAGTAATTTACTCTGATAGTCGGCCACATTCATAACCACCGTTGCGCTTCCTTTGTCAGCTGGGAGAACCAAAATACTATCGTCGTCATTCAGGAGTTTTAAAACTCTTCTCTCACCCACAGTTATATTACTTTTCGGCGGTTTTGCATTGGCTAATATTCTCACTGTTTCTACACGGATTTCTTCAGCTGTTACAGAATCCACACTGCGAATTCCTGCTTCTACACTGGCTATAATTTCTTCCGTGGGCACAAAACGCGGACTAACAGCAAAATTTCCTCCCTTGACAAGCACAGATGTCTCATCGTCAGATAACGGTCCGGGAAGAGTCTAAATGCCGAACAGTCTGATTAGGTAGCAAATTATCAAACTTCTTCTTCTGTCTACTAGACGTTATCAACATTATGTCATTATAATGGACATGATATTTCCGGCCGTGAAAGTCTACATTTTAGTATGTTTGTTCTATATCGTGTCTCCCTACCACTTTCGCGCAACGACGCTCTGAGCGTGTTTTTTAGGGAATTGACTAGTTTGAACCTGGGACCTGTTGCTGGTAAGGAGACGCCTGACCACATATGACATGTAGAATGCAGAAGAGTTCAGTGAGACTAGCGATGATATAACCAAATACTTAATGATTTCAGCGTCAGCTCCACAGCACTCCCTGTAAAAGAATCTTAATACTAACTAAATTTAGTGGAAGGGGTTCAAGGCTTTTCTATTTTAGTTAGCTGGTAAAATAACGTCGAAAAAGCAGTTAAGTTTACCATTGTAAATGTTATTCTACTCACAAAACATTGTTTATAAATTGCACTATTGATAAAAGGAAATGTTTTAATACAGGATGCCAAAAACCAACTGCGTTCAACAAAAATGTGAACGAATATTCCCTGAATGGGTTTCCAAGTTCTACAATGGATCGAAGGATGACCTATGCCATATCACATCTATAATCTAGGGGTAAATTAAGTTTCACAAAAGAGAAAACTATCAAAATGGTCTACAGTGACCCACAATTATCTCTAATTACTTATCTAACTTGTCGTAAATTACAGTGGCTGATGTGGCTTCTCAATAACTGTATAACAGAAAAATCATGGCGTTTCAGATTTTTGCTTCAAGTGGCAAATGTGAACACCATGAGCTTTAATTGCCGATCGACACTAGTATTACGCAAAAAGGGGGTGTAACATATGAGACTTCTGCAGTTCTGAGTGAAGCTTTATGCACTGTTATGCGGCATCGCATGCGTTCATTACCTTGTCGGTGTTCGTCAGGGGGCAGCGGGTAGCACAGCTCCGTTCACCTCGCCGTCTCGGAAGCAACCCTCCGCTAACTTCTCCTTACTACAATTTACCAAAGTTGGTTTAAAAAAAACTATCTGGCTGTGTTTTCATCTGACCAATCAGGGTCTCAATGTTAACCTTAAGCTCCGCCTACAAAAATTCTATCTATCCAATGAGAAACGTTATACTTTTCGAGGTGGGGCAATGTTTTTAAAGTTTGCAACGTAACAGAGACGCGAAAAAGTCTCACGCTAAAACTTGCAGCTGGTGTGGTCCTTTTAGCGTTATCGTAAGATCTATACTGTTCTTCTGGAGGGCTCTATCTTTTAACATGGGCTGGGGGGTGGTCCTGACGTAACAGAGACGGAAAAAGTCTCGCGCTAAAACTTGCGGTTGGGGTGTGGTCCTAGCGGTTAGCTGGCGACGCGCGTGTCCGTCCCTTATTGTAGGGCTTTCCAGCTTAACACGGTTCTGCTCTCGACTTCTGTTCTCGTTTCTCCCCTCGGAACTGCGTCTGTCTCACGGTGGGAAGGTATGACATGCATTTAGGCATTCTTGTGTTAGTCTGTGGTATTCCATTTGCTCACTCGTTACTCGTATTACGTTGGTAAATTTAATGTCACGATTTATTCGGAGCTATGTGACATACTACTGGATTTGCTTATCATGTCAGGGTTTTCATGGAAGGTGTTGGATTTGCCTGACACCTTACAATGTGATCCCTCTAAGCTTGTGGTTATAGCTTGATTCCAGTGCCTACAAAATTTAATTGTATGTACAGCACTGATGATGGTCACTAAGTGACCGAAAATCGATTTTTCTGGTAGTAAAACAACAAAATAAGGCCAATGCTGATTTTACTTCCAGTTCTATCCACCATTTGGTCGTGGTGCACAGAACACTCCATGGAGTCGCCAATTAATTCAAAGACCTCGCTGTTACACATCATTGGATTCGTCTCGATGGCCGATATCAGAAAATAACAACAAAACTAAAGCATCTCATTAAAAAAAGGTTAACCTTCATATCTCTGAAGTGACCTCACCTAGAAACAAAAAACCAACCTTGTCCCATGCAGCAATTGTCTCACAAACTTTTCAGCTTTTATCATAGTTTCGAAGTTATTCTATGTGGCAACAGTTAATGACTCACCCTGTACTCTTGGGGGAAAAAAAGAAACGGAAGGGAACAGCGAGGAAGTCGACACGATACGTTTCTGCACGTTGGATGGCCGCAAGAAGACTGAGTGCTACTCGCAAAATAACAAAACTGTCAAATTCTTTATGAACAGTGACTTATTTAGTAATTCGTTCTGTAGTGTTAATTTATTGCACTAACAGCTAGATGTACTGTCGTTTTAGTGAGCAGTGGAATTTTCTTTCTTTTGGCTTCTTGGATTTGCGACACAGTGTAGGAACGGAGAAGGTAGGAATGTTACACCTCTGCGTGTATTTTGATGTTTTGTCGTTGGTTGTAGACACTGTGGCACCTGTTGTTTACTGCGTGTGTTCGAGTCCGTGACTGACGTCGAAGTGTTGGGAATCCGGCGACGAAGTCAGCGCCGCTCCACGCCTACGCCTCGCTTCGTCCACGTCAGAGTGGTGAGGGCTGCGCAGCGGGAGGTGCTCGGTCCCTGAATTTCAGCCTCGCTTCCGGCCGGTATGAAACAATCGACGCCCGACGCGCTCACACAGCCTTCTCAGCCGCAGAGGAACGTCTGAACTAGCTGCTGCGACCACCTGTCATTGAGTGTGTGCGTCACTTAAAGAGTTGTGAGGCAAAGTGAAACGACAAATATGCATGTGTTGGTGAGTGTCTCTTTTCAGTAAAACGATCAACTCATAGGAAAGTATTTCTTGATTTTTCAACTGCAAATACCCCATTTCCTGCCTATTTTACAATACTTACACAAAAATAAACCTTCGTGTACGTCTTTACATTGTGCTGCATAATATCCTTTAACTATTATCCTTTTTATACCTACTGATGACATGTTGTTTACTCTTGAAATAAGAGTATTTTCAATTTTCCCTCCGAGCTTCTAGATGTGGCAACACACAATACAATTTTTTTAATGGAAATGCTGAAGTACGCAGTAAATATTCTTGTGATTGTTTTATAGTTTATAAGGAAGCAGAGGCACATAGTAGTCAGTCGCAATCCCATTACATTCTTTATTATGCTTGCAATTCTAGATTTCGGCTATAAATAGCCAGCTTCAGGGCATTATCGTTACAATTCAAGAAACTCGCGGCATTTCAAAGTCACCATATGTTCGTACAAGCGTATAGGCAGAAGAACACTATGCCACTGACACAGAGCAGATTAATTTGAATTTCGCTTCAGGTTTTAACGTACAGTTTCAAGATACTTTAGCACACAACATGCTGCTAGTTGATAACTAATTATCTTGTAATTAAGTGCAGATCTATATTTAATTTTACTGAGCTACATTTATGTGTGTTTTTTTTTTGGTCATCAGTCTACTGACTGGTTTGATGCGGCCCGCCACGAATTCCTTTCCTGTGCTAACCTCTTCATCTCAGAGTAGCACTTGCAACCTACGTCCTCAATTATTTGCTTGACGTATTCCAATCTCTGTCTTCCTCTACAGTTTTTGCCCTCTACAGCTCCCTCTAGTACCATGGTAGTCATTCCCTCATGTCTTAGCAGATGTCCTATCATCCTGTCCCTTCTACTTATCAGTGTTTTCCACATATTGCTTTCCTCTCCGTTTCTGCGTAGAACCTCCTCATTCCTTACCTTATCAGTCCACCAAATTTTCAACATTCGTCTATAGCACCACATCTCAAATGCTTCGATTCTCTTCTGTTCCGGTTTACCCACAGTCCATGTTTCACTACCATACAATGCTGTACCCCAGACGTACATCCTCAGAAATTTCTTCCTCAAATTAAGGCCGGTATTTGATATTCGTAGACTTCTTTTGCCAGAAATGCCTATTTTGCCATAGCGAGTCTGCTTTTGTTGTCCTCCTTGCTCCGTCCGTCATTGGTTATTTTACTGCCTAGGTAGCAGAATTCCTTAACTTCATTGACTTCGTGACCATCAGTGCTGATGTTAAGTTTCTCGCTGTTCTCATTTCTACTACTTCTCATTACCCTCGTCTTTCTCCGATTTACTCTCAGACCATACTGTGTACTCATTAGACTGTTCATTCCGTTCAGCAGATCATTTAATTCTTCTTCACTTTCACTCAGGATAGCAATGTCATCAGCGAATCGTATCATTGATATCCTTTCACCTTGTATTTTAATTCCACTCCTGAACCTTTCTTTTATTTCCATCATTGCTTCCTCGATGTACAGATTGAAGAGTAGGGGCGAAAGGCTACAGCCTTGTCTTGCACCCTTCTTAATACGAGCACTTCGTTCTTGATCGTCCACACTTATTATTCCCTCTTGGTTGTTGTACATATTGTATATGACCCTATAGCTTACCCCTACTTTTTTCAGAATCTCGAACAGCTTGCACCATTTTATATTGTCGAACGCTTTTTCCAGGTCGACATGTCCTATGAAAGTGTCTTGATTTTTCTTTAGCCTTGCTTCCATTATTAGCCGTAACGTCAGAATTGCCTCTCTCGTCCCTTTACTTTTCCAAAAAGCCAAACTGATCGTCACCTAGCGCATTCTCAATTTTCTTTCCCATTCTTCTTTATATTATTCTTGTAAGCAGCTTCGATGCATGAGCTGTTACGCTGATTGTGCGATAATTCTCGCACTTGTCAGCTCTTGCCGTCTTCGGAATTGTGTGGATGATGCTTTTCCGAAAATCAGATGGTATATCGCCAGACTCATATATTCTACACACCAACGTGAATAGTCGTTCTGTTGCCACTTCCCCCAATGATTTTAGAAATTCTGATGGAATGTTATCTATCCCTTCTGCCTTATTTCACCGTAAGTCCTCCGTAGCTCCTTTAAATTCCGATTCTAAAACTGGATCCCCTATCTCTTCTAAATCGACTCCTGTTTCTTCTTCTATCACATCAGACAAATCTTCACGCTCATAGAGGCTTTCAATGTATTCTTTCCACCTATCTGCTCTCTCCTCTGCATTTAACAGTGGAATTCCCGTTGCACTCTTAATGTTACCACCGTTGCTTTTAATGTCACCATAGGTTGTTTTGACTTTCCTGTATGCTGAGTCTGTCCTTCCGACAATCATATCTTTTTCGATGTCTTCACATTTTCCCGCAGCCATTTCGTCTTAGCTTCCCTGCACTTTCTATTTATTTCATTCCTCAGCGACTTGTATTTCTGTATTCCTGATTTTCCCGGAACATGTTTGTACTTCCTCCTTTCATCAATCAACTGAAGTATTTCTTCTGTTACCCATGGTTTCTTCGCAGCTACCTTCTTTGTACGTATGTTTTCCTTCCCAACTTCTGTGATGGCCATTTTTAGAGATGTCCATTCCTCTTCCGCTGCACTGCCTACTGCGCTATTCCTTATTGCTGTATCTATAGCGTTAGAGAACTTCAAACGTATCTCGTCATTCCTTAGTACTTCCGTATCCCACTTCTTTGCGTGTTGATTCTTCCTGACTAATGTCTTGAACTTCAGCCTACTCTTCATCACTACTATATTGTGATCTGAGTCTATATCTGCTCCTGGGTACGCCTTACAATTCCGTATCTGATTTCGGAATCTCTGTCTGACCATGATGTAATCTAATTGAAATCTTCACGTATCTCCCGGCCTTTTCCAAGTATACCTCCTCCTCTTGTGATTCTTGAACAGGGTATTCGCTATTACTAGCTGAAACTTGTTACAGAACTCAATTAGTCTTTCTCCACTTTCATTCCTTGTCCCAAGACTATATTCTCCTGTAACCTTTTCTTCTACTCCTTCCCCAACAACTGCATTCCAGTCCCCCATGACTATTAGATTTTCGTCCCCCTTTACATACTGCATTACCCTTTCAATATCCCCATACACTTTCTCTATCTGTTCATCTTCAGCTTGCGACGTCGGCATGTATACCTGAACTATCGTTGTCGGTGTTGGTCTGCTGTCGATTCTGATTAGAACAACCCGGTCACTGAACTGTTCACAGTAACACACCCTCTGCCCTACCTTCCTATTCATAACGAATCCTACACCTGTTATACCATTTTCAGCTGCTGTTGATATTACCCGATACTCATCTGACCAGAAATCCTTGTCTTCCTTCCACTTCACTTCACTGACCCCTACTATATCTATATTGAGCCTTTGCATTTCCCTTTTCAGATTTTCTAGTTTCCCTACCACGTTCAAGCTTCTGACATTCCACGCCCCGACTCGTAGAACGTTATCCTTTCGTTGATTATTCAATCTTTTTCTCATGGTAACCTCCCCCTTGGCAGTCCCCTCCCGGAGATCCGAATGGGGGACTATTCCGGAATCTTTTGCCAATGGAGAGAGCATCATGACACTTCTTCAATTACAGGCTACATGTCCTGTGGATACACGTTACGTGCCTTTAATGCAGTGGTTTCCATTGCCTTTTGCATCCTCATGCCGTTGATCATTGCTGATTCTTCCACCTTTAGGGGCAACTTCCCACCCCTAGGACAAGAAAGTGCCCTGAACCTCTATCCCATCCTCCGCCCTCTTTGACAAGGCCGTTGGCAGAATGAGGCTGACTTCTTATGCCGGAAGTCTTCGGCCGCCAGTGCTGATTATTTATCAAGATTCAGGCAGTGGCGGGGATCGAACCCGGGACCGAAGACGTTTTGATTATGAATCAAAGACTGGTATAATGAGATTATTTGGGTAGCTTGACCAATGAGTACATATAAAGGACATTTCAAGTATCGTAACGGCAGAGTTGATGGAAATATTTCAGAAGGAAGTAAAAAGTCACACATTATTGTAATCAAAAAGATTTTCAGTTATGTGAAGCTATATAAAAGGAAAAGTATACCACCTTTCCCGAGCTGATGATTTCATAATACCTCTATTTTCTTGGACGTCTATACATATGTGGTTTGATAATTTCATTGCTGCTGAAAATATTTATATAATCACTTTGTTTTCCATGTATGTTCTATGTGTACTTCTCATACGTACAAATAAAATGTATTCAGCTTTTAATTTATTGCGTAGCAAGTCTAGGGTGTAGAGTGTCTGATTTTGTTATTGTATTACTGTCTGATTACAGAGCAGGGAGTCATTGCTGCGTTGTTCGTTAGTCAGTGGTTATCTGTTCCTCTAAGGATTTTGTTGGTGGTTCGAAAGCTTTTTGTGAATTTCTAGTTTCTTTTTGGGTTTTCAGTAAACTTTTTTCTGGAATTTTTTGACGTAAATTCTATGGGGTTGTAACGAGCACTGTTATCTTTGATCCTGTGATGTAATAATATTTTACTCCTTACTTATCCATGACTTCTGGAATTTTTCAAGCTGAGTTGGGTTTTATCTAGAGGGGGCACTGTGATGATGCTTAACGTCAACAGTGCTCATCGCTTCTGGTCACGTACCGCGTTAGTGTGCATGAAGTCGTCGTTCTAGTTTCGTAACGAATGGCCTCACGGAATCGACTCGTGCACAAATAATACGAGGCAGTTGACGAAGAGTATGCGTCTTACACATATTACATCGGTTAAAAATGTAAAAATACTTCAGAGATTCGGTTTATTCGTGGAAAGACCAACGAAAATACTTAATAAAAGTCGTGCTCGAGACAGCATGGTGTTCGTTGACCAATAACTTTCGCCGACGAACATATCGCTATTAGTACACAACTGAAAAGACTTACGTGATCAAGGATTACCTGTTTCACTATGTATAAATGCAACATAACAACGGTTATTTCATTATGATTGTGAAATGAGCTTAAATGTTAATATAAAAATGGATGAATTTAGGTACTGTTAGGAAAGTGTGTTACATGGTAAAGAGACAAACGAAGCGAAGTAACATGAAACTGTACTTTCATTATTTCAAAGTGATATTCTGCGTTTCATAGTTAAGAAACTAACATATGTAAAGCATAAGGGATAGTATTCATTTGATGCACATGGTCAGATTTATTTAGTAACGAAGCTGCAAAACTACGTTAACAAACTGTCGTGAGAAACACGCTATTTACAGATTTTGTCACAAAAGACAAATTCGTGAAACACCGTATCAGACCAGTCAGATGTCTGGTAACTCAAAACAGAAATAGCATCCCTTTTGATAGTTGTTGGTTTTAAGTGGTATCATGATTAGCACGTGTTTTGTCTGTGTCTAACGGTAATGTGTTTAGCACATGGTGCACGTATATAAGAACTGCTTGCTTGTGTGAGTTCGGTGATCTTATGTCAGGACTGTTACAGTATACACTTTGCGGATTTTCGGTAAGTGTATATTTACTGGTTGTTCAAAATTCCTATGATTATGTGCACGATATTTTACTGTCTAATGTGCTCTATTTCCATAAAACAGTTTATATGAATAGATTTCATTTTCACACTTAACTTGCTAATTTTTCTGCTTGGGTAATCTGCTAGAGACAAGATGTCATCCATATAATATGTCCAGCACAGAATTGTATCTATTTTGCGCTATTTTGCGAAGAAGACACGATTTATATGATTCATAAATATATTTTATTTGGTTCCAGTCACTGGGGATTCAACTGGTTATCCTACATTTTGTAAATACTATTCATTATTGAAGTGGGATACTTGTGTTTTGTTATTAGTTGTATTCCTTTGAGGTATTCATGTAAATGTGTACTGTGCCTCTTCAAATGTCCTTTTGTGATGCTCATTGCTCCAGGTATTTGTGTATGGAATACATGTTCGCTATATGATATGAGAGGAGGATGGCTGTGTCTGAAATCCGTATTCATGTATTGAATGAATTATATGACGCTCTTCAAAATTCTAGCCTACTGTAATTCAAGTTTTTTAATAACATTTTTCAACATATGCATTGCAAGTTGGCACGTGGAAACATTTCTATACTTCACGGTGGCGGTTAACTGAAAGGTCTTTGTATAGCTTTGGTTGGCGTTGGAGGGCAGGTACAGTGGGTTACCTGTGTGAGTTTTCTTTTTCCGTCGTCTTCTAGTTGTGAAGTACGATAGGAGATGAAAAGATTTTGCATGAGACAGCGGGGGCCATAATATGACGTTGGCTTTTGGTGATAGGTGGAGTCGCTTCAGAGATATGAAGTTCAACTTTGTTTTCTTAAGTGGGATGCTATGGTTTGGTACTTATTTCCCGATAGCAGCTTTCGAGACGAATCCAGTGATGTGTAACAGTAAGGTCGTCGAAGGTCCACGAAGGTCACAAAGGTGGCATGAACATGCATTTACAGATGGTGTTCGAAATGACGACCGTTGGTATCAATGCACTGCTGCAATCTTCTTATCGTGTATTGAGTAGTATTCATTATCATATCGGCACTTATTGAAGCACATGCTCTGACAATTCTCTCTCGCATATCTTGAGGTGTAGCTGAAAAAATCTAGAGGTGTCAAGTCTGGCGAACGAGCTGGCCACGACACATCTCTTCCGCGTCCAAACCATCGATCTGGGAAATGTCTCTGCAACTCATTTCTAGACATCAGCGAAAAATGTGCCGGACACCCATCGTGTTGATGCCACATTCTGTTCCTGGTTCCGAAAGGTATTTCTTCGAATAAGAGACCTAAACTTTCTTGCAGGAATGTGGTGTACTTCCTACCATTAAGATTTCCTTCGGTGAAATAGGGGCCTATAATTCTGTCCTCCAGAATCCCACGCCACACATTCACCTCCACGGTTTTTCGTATGCAACTTGCCGCAGCCAACACGGATTTTCAGAAGTGCAATAATGCGTGTTATGCAGATTAACACTTCCATGGTTCGTGAATGTAGACTCGTCAGTAAATAAAATAAAATTAATAAAATTAATAAAGTTGAGCTCATCGGCAGAATTCAACCCAACGCATACAATCCGTACCTGTTAATTCTTGGTGGAGACAGATATGGTAAGGATTTTATTTATGACGATGCAGAACACGAACAACACTAGTCTGACACTACTCTGGCCCATGCCAGATTCCCTTGCAATTTGACGCGAACTAACACAGGGATCTCGAACCACATTGGCAAGAGTACCAATTTCTGGTTTCTCGTTAGTAACTTCATTTTGCCGGATGCGTTTTCGATGCACTAAAGATCCAGTTGTTCTCAATTTATCATACACATATTTAAATGTACGAGGTGTAAGATGAGTACGTTGAGGATATCTTTCAGTGTACAAGTCTCTAGCTCTCACAGAATTTCGTTGCCATTCTCCGTAACTGAGATGGATATCGAGTTGTTCTTCGAAGGACTACATCTTTCACGTTCGCTTGATTCGACGACACTAGTCTTACCGCACCTGTTATTATCGTATTGCGAATCCGTCGAATGGTGTTTACATGTCAATGGCACGTTAGGTGGATAGGCCTTATTCAGCGAATGTTTACAATTTGCCCGTTAAAAGACAGAGAATTGTCAGTGTATGTGCTTTGATATGTGCCGAATTGATAAGGAATACCACTCAGTCCGTGATAAGAAGATTGCAGCAACGTATTGATATGATGGTCATCCCTTCTAACACCTTCTGTAAATGGACGCTCATTCCACGTTTTCGACCTTCGTTGACCTTACTCTTACACATCATTGGATTTGTGTCGATAGTCGCTATCAGAAAATAACAACCAAACTAAAGCATCTCATTAAAAACAACACAAAAAAAAAACAAAAAAAAAAAACAAGTTGGCCTTCATATCTCTGACGCGACCCCATCTGGCGTAAAAAATCCAGCGTCTTATTACGGTCCTCGTTGTCCCATTCAACATTTGTCCCACAAGCGTTTCAGCTGCTATCACACTATTCTAGGTGGCAATAGTCAGTGACTCACACAATATACGTCTCGTTTGTGTGAGGTGTCTTGTTATTTAGTGTAGAACTTACCATTTATTATGTTATGAGGCGTATTTTCTGTTCGCAAGTTTATTTAAATTTTTGGTGTGTGCAGTAGTTTTAATTTCATCCCGATCTTTTTATTAACTACGATTAATTTTATCTGTAAACGAGAACTGATGTAACAGTGAGAGCGAGAGCTATAACGACAGTAAGACAGCCGAAAAATGTGACGAGAACGGCCGCGAGAGCGTTTGTATGTGAGAAATAATGCGATAGGTTCGCATAGCATTAAAGAGTCCGCCAGATACTTCTGGACACTTACTTTCCGAATATGGCATAGACCTAACATTACATGGACACTGGAAAAAAAGGTATTAAATTATTTTGAGTGGAGATCTGCAAACAAAAATGACAGTGCACACACGAATGAAAAGTGATTGTATTCTGGTGGACTGAACTGTACGGTTGATTGATTTGAGGGAGGGGACCAAACATCGAGGGCAGACCGGATTAGCGAAGGATGGGGAAGGAAGTCGGCCGTGCCTTTTCAAAGGAACCACCCCGGCATTTGCCTGAAACAATTTAGGGAAATCACGGAAAACCTAAATCAGAGTCCGGACGCGGATCTGAACCGTCGTCCTTCCGAACGTGAGTCCAGTGTGCTAACCATTGCGCCACCTCGCTCGGTAGTAAACTGTTTACTCTTGAGTGGGCTCCAAAAACGAATGTAGTCTAACTACTACTACTGTTTGATAACCTTGCCACCGTATCTTTTAATTTTCAATACTATTATATATTTTTTTCTGCGTAACTTTTGAGGGATCTGCTTTGATGTAAGTGTGTACAGATATTTAATTAGGTAACTTCTCGAATTTAAATGCGGAATTTAATAAAAATTCGTGATCTGTGACGTCTGGCATTAGTTTCCGGGCTCCGGTAATTCACAACGAAGGCCATTTCTCACTGCTGTAAGGTACGAGGACTCATTGCTAAGTAATGCCTCAAAATATTTTATGAGGGAAGTCTTAAAGCTTCTTAAACAAAGCAAACGTTATTAACATTCTATATCTGTATCTATATTTACATATTTCCAGCTCTCTACCGCTAGAGTACTCTGACTTTTAGCGTGTAACGTAACTAAGTTGGTGCATGAGAAACAGGGTGCTGTAATCGAGTTTCGAGTTCGAACAGTTCGTCCACGCATGAGGCACTCTTTCCTTCAGCATGACAGTCCCGAACTGGCCGCATCCGATTTTCATCTGTCTGCAAAACTTAAGGAATATCTAGGAGGACTTCACTTTGATAATGACGAAGAGCGGTAAGCAAAGCTGAGGTTGTGGCTCCATCAGAAAGGTCAGACGTTCTAAAGTAACAGTATCAACAAACAGGTCTCTCACTGGAGAAATGTGTGTGTCGCCAAGGTAACTGTGTTAAGAAATAAATATTTAGACCTGAGGAATAAGGATGCAGAATGTTAAGAATGTAAGACTTTTCTTTGAACACTTTTATTTTTAAAATGATGAAAGACGAATGATATTTAGTTTGTTTGTGCGTATGAGTATGTATATGTGTGTGTTAGAACGAATGACGAAGAAATTCATCGCAAGTGCTGCTCACATCTCCTTCTCAGATAAGAAAGCTAACTATCCACAGCGAGCATAGACACTTGTCACAAAACATACCTCTCCGTTACGGCACTTTATTGACCCGCACACTGCAACCCATTTAAAACCAAACAAGTTCAGGTGTGTGCACCATACTTACTGTTCGTAGATTTCTTTATTGCTGCACTCCTTACTTCTGAACTGGTAGAAATCGGACGACTTCAGGCTGTTATTGCTTTATTTCTAAGTACTCTAATAATAATAATAATAATAATAATAATAATAATAATGTGTACAGCACTATAGTAGACCTTAGGAAGTTACTGCTGTGTCGTGCTGTCAGTAAATTCGTTTATGTATTTCGGAGCGAGTAACGAAGCTATTTCTGGATTAGTGCAGGTACTATCTACAACTTGGAGATTTTCTTGAGATATTTTGCATTTGATACGCATATGTCTCACTTTTATCATCAGCAATATCCAGGACAAAGCATAACATATGGGTGTAGTTGCTCGACTATTTGAGAAATCCGTAACCTTCCCCCCCATTAATGCTACTAACAGAGAAAAAGTAATTATTGATGACTTACAGCTACATCTACATACATACTCCGCAATCCACCGTACGGTGCGTGGCGGAGGGTACCTCGTACCACAACTACCATCTTCTCTCCCTGTTCTACTCCCAAACAGAACGAGGGAAAAATGACTGCCTATATGCCTCTGTACGAACCCTAATCTCTCTTATCTTTGTGTTCTTTCCGCGAAATGTAAGTTGCCGGCAGTGAAATTATACTGCAGTCAGCCTCAAATGATGGTTCTCTAAATTTCCTCGGTAGTGATTCACGAAAAGAACGCCTCCATTCCTCCAGAGACTCCCACCCGTGTTCCTGAAGCATTCCCGTAACACTCGCGTGATGATCAAACCTACCAGTAACGAATCCAGCATCCCGCCTCTGAATTGCTTCTATGTCCTCCCTCAAAAAAATGGTTCAAATGGCTCTGAGCACTATGGGACTTAACATCTGTGGTCATCAGTCCCCTAGCACTTAGGACTACTTAAACCTAACTAAGGATATCACACACATCCATGCCCGAGGCAAGATTCGAACCTTCGACCGTAGCAGTCGCGCGGTTCCGGACTGAGCACCTAGAACCGCTAGACCACCGCGGCCGGCTGTCCTCCCTCAACCGACCAGATACGGATCCCAAACGCTCGAGCAGTACGCAAGAATAGGTCGTATTAGTGTTTTATAAGCGGTCTCCTTTGCTTATATAAGCAACATTAGAGTCTTACAAAATTGCGATAATAATAATGACCTTCTGAAAGTGATTTAGTTTCATGACTGAAACAGTATCGAATAGTTTAGTTTTCACTCCTCAGAAAATTTCATTTGACCCCTGAAGAAATTTCATTTCAACCCTCAGGGGGTAATTATATCCAGGTTTGGAAGCACTGACCTAGAGTGATGACAAGTTTGTGAGGTAGTGGGTTACTAATTTATGGCACAACTTTTGACCTATGAGAAGCAGCTATTCGTCTCCCACCTGGGACCACTATCCCGAGCGTTAAATAGCCATTGTTGACTTGGCCATATAAATGATTTGACGTTCTTCCTGCCCAGAACCTGGCCTACCTGTAGGACGCCTTAGAATCCAACCCACTCTCTTCACTGGAAGTACAGATAGTACCCAGTGCCAGCGACCAGATGCTACAGCACATACAGAAATACCGTGATGAACAACGCGGTATAGTCACGATAAAAAGTGACTCAGTTCCAGGTACCATAGTGGATGTTGCGAGATTTTTCCAGAAATGTAGATGGGCGACTGTTCGGTGGATTAGATTTCCCAAAAGGGGGAGGAGTGTTGCGCTACAACTCGAGCTGTAGTGAATGGATCTTGTGACCGAATTAGCAAAATGACGTCATGAGGTGGATATGGCAGGATGTCTCAGTAACGAGGTGTCCAGGCACGTGCACATGTATTCGACGATCTAACAATGCAGAAGCTGAAAGTTCCTGGTAGATTAAAACTGTGTGACGGACCGAGACTCGAACTCGGGACCTTTGCCTTTCGCGGGCAAGTGATCTACTAACTGAGCCACCCAAGCACGACTCACGCCCCGTCCTCACGGCTTTACTTCTGCCAGTACCTCGTCTCCTACCTTCCAAACCTTACACAAGGTCTCCTGCGAACCTTGCAGAACTGGCACTTCTGAAAGGAAGGACGACGGGGCGTGAGTCGTGCTTGGGTAGCTCAGTTGGTAGAGCACTTGCCCGCGAAAGGCAAAGGTCCCGAGTTAGAGTCTCGTTCCGGCACACAGTTTTATTCTGCTAGGAAGTTTCATATCAGCGCACACTCCGCTGCAGAGTGAAAATCTGATTCTGAATGCAGAAGTTGTTGGGCAGCACCTCTGAAAGTAGATGCGGCAACACAGTAAGGTGCCGATTGGTTTTCTGGAGGCACTAACAAGACGCCAGAGGTATGGAAAACTACGTCATGATAGCTGAACGATTATTCCCAGAAGAGTATATACGTATTAGTATTCTGGAGCACTTTCTACGCGTTCACGCTAGCATGTGTCACAGGTAATTGAGCTGCACATGTCGCAAGCCCTGCCCCCTTCATAAGTGATGTCACCTCTTTTGTCAGTGACGTCATGAACCTTATAAATGAAGGCACTAAGACACACTCCCCATCCCATTCCCCCTCTCTCCTCTTCAGGCAGTCACAGCATAATATGAAAATGAAACAGTCTACAAATCCTAAGATGATGGATCTCATCCTTTAGTGACATCCAGAAATATGCAACGTGGCGGGACTATCTCTGCAACCCCTCCTTATCGTTACTTCCCTCCCATCCAGTCACAGCCTCGTATTTTAGAAGCCATTAAAATGAAACAATCACTCACAGTCGAAGGTGGCGGAACCTGTCAAATATGGTTGGTAACCGCAACCACTCCTTCAAACAGAGACTATTATTTTAGGAATGGAAGAGGCAATTACAGTCAAGTAGTATCGTAACAAGTCTTAAAAGGAAATCAGAATAGAATAATCTGGGCTGTGCAAAAAAAAAAAAAAAAAAAAAAAAAAAAAAAAAAAAAAAAAAAAAAAAAAAAAAATCTAAATTAATTGGTTCAAATGGCTCTGAGCACTATGGGACTTAACATCTGAGGTCATCAGTCCCCTAGAACTTAGAACTACTTAAACCTAACTAACCTAAGGACATCACACACATCCATGCCCGAGGCAGGATTCGAACCTGCGACCGTAGCGGTCGCGTGGTACCAGACTGTAGCGCCTAGAACCGCTCGGCCACATAGGCCGGCTCTAAATGAATTGAATTTTTTATCAAAAAATTATGTTTGCAATATTTGCACATACAAAATTGTCATCAAATCGCATGCACTTAGAGAAAAACGTAGCCTCCACCTGAATTTGCATGAAACGCTGCCAGGTTAAAAAATATTTTCACATACATTTTCATAGTGGAAAAAATTGGAGCTATTTTTCCAGATCGGTATTCAACGGAATACATAAACAAGATCCTGTTAAGACGTTTGGCACGGTAACAAATAAGAACACAAATATTCTTGCACAGAAGATTGCTAATAAATTTACACAGAGACAAAAACTCTTTCTTAATGTCTGTTTGGTGTTCCTTTAGCCCAGCTTAACCGCCACAGTACCAAGCCAAGGGGAAGTGGTCATGGAGGGGGGGGGGGGGGGGTCTCAGGTGGTCAGGTGGCGGACCACCTTCTACACTCATCTTGAAATGTCGCAACCTAGTCACGTACTATATATTTTAAATATTTATGGTTTCGATTATTTCTCATACCACATTACTTAATTGTTTTAAATTTTTCGGTAAAATGTAGTCGAAATACTGAAGTCATAATAATGAATATGACTTCACAACAGATGTCGTACTCATATTTTCAGGTTCAGGACCCTTCTTACACATATGTATATTTTAAAAATTATGTTATGAGTAAAGGTCATCGACAATTTAAGAAATCTGTACCTGCTAAAATTTCTTGTAGTGCTTATACAGTCTTACAAAGTATCGTTCCGGTCAGTATACACATTCCAGAGAACTTGTTGGTATTGCTAAGATTGTGGTAAATGATGTTTCCAGGTTCTGGGCCCTACTCATTTATTCTCTTTTTTTGCATTGGGCATAACGTCAACCACCCATCCGACTCCCCGCTTTTAATACAATACTTTATGGAAGCTGAGTTGTTCGTATTCCTAACATTCATTTTTCGCTTATAATGTAAATCTACATCCAGATTTTCTAATTCTTTTACCAGTCAGTGCTATCGCAAGTGGAAAGGAGATACGTTCTTAAAATATATCTCAAGTCTAATTTTACCCATAATCTATCTGCTGTATTGCCTTAAAAAATAGCGCTGTCTTATTTTACTATTCTTCTAGTCAAGAAAATTCACAGATTTTAATTTGGTGTTTATGTCCTGCATAGTAAGTTTCTTAAGGCGTTCCATGTCTTCTTGGGTGAATGTTGTCAATTGTTGCACATCACATTCTTGTACAATCTTTAAACTTTAATCGTTATTAAAAGTAGTTATTTTGTTGATTTTACATTCTGGAAACGGCTTTTCTGTTGCTTGATGCACAGTGTCCAGTCCATCAAACTTAGATACAATGTAGGCACCTTTTTAAAGCAGATGCAATAGTGCTACCCGCATTCTTCTCTTGAACGTACTTTCTTTAATGCGCCTATCAGATATGAATGTGTTCACCGAACACGTTTAAGAAAATTTTATTTTATCTCTTAATTAAAAGTGAAATCCGGAAAACAGTGTTAAAAATTAGTAGGAAAACTAATTTCTTACTAATGAAACAAGTAACAGTTAGCTGTGGTTAATGCTGGAAGACATAAAAACTTCAGAAAAGTTGATGTCATAAGAACTTATCGTGTAGTCCCCACATGTAGCACAATAATTATTGATATTCTTGAACATAGTGACAAGTTCCCTCAGTGGCTCTGGAATGCTGCAGTATGATAGGTTCTTATATGTAAACATATTTTATTCGAAACGACTTTAAATCTTCCCCACTGTGCAAACATTCTACCAATTAAAACCAACCTCCTCCGATAGTTTATATCCAAATGGCTTAATGGTGCCCACTTCATGACGTACATACTTCACTACTATTTCGAATAAAATGTCACATAATATAACGCAAAGAAACCCTAGACTTAAAAAAGAAGGAGCGAAATGTATAATCACTACTAACGTTAATTTATATACAGAAAACCGGAACAAAACAAATATACCACAACATTTTATATCATTACAGAAAGTCAAGAAACTTAAATGCAAACAAGTACTAAAAGAATTTAGTGCAGTCAGACAATATTAGCCTTAGTATTTGACTCTGGATTCAGTTGTGTGGCAGTGTTTGCATTACTGGAAGAACTATTTAAACGACTTCGTTACTGAATTACATGAAGTGGATAACAGAGAAAAAGAATATATGTGATTTTCCCAAAAGGATATAGGAAATCATTAAAAAAAGAAGGAAATAACAGCGAGAGGAGAGTTGACCATCAAATACGAATCTTATCTAAAGAAACAACTTTTGGAGATGGCGAAATGTAGTATCACACTGAATGTATACAAACATACCACTGTAACTTTCATTCTTGTTTAAAGTGACAGTATGAAGATTCCACAAGGAATACATAATGTCTTCTAGTTGGTGGAAATGTTGGTAGTCGATGACGCAAAACGAATGTAATTCATACTGAGTGAACTGTTGAATCTTCTTGGCAAGTTAAAATTGTTTGCCAGATCGAGGTTCGGAGTTCGAGTCTCGATACCGCACACAGTTTTAATTAGCCAGGAAGTTTCATATGAGCACACAATCGGCTGGAGAGTGTGTAACAACAACGACTCTGTATTATTGTACATATAAGTAATTCTTTTCATCTGATTTTACGATAAACTTGCGTAGTTGATGCTCTGATTTCATTTCTTTTTGTTTCGTGCCATTATGTTAAGAAAACTGTAAATAAGTTTCAATGCGAATATTAATGTTTATGTCAAATGCCAAGTAATATTGTAATAGAATTGGAATGTAACAAATATTGAAACTTTTGTAAGATGTTTAAAATTGTAACTGTGCGTCTGGTCCATACGTAGGCAATGTGGTAGGATATGTAGAATGCAAAACCTCGGGTAAATAACCGGTCTGTCAGGGAGCGGTAAAAGGTGGATGGCAGGCGAGCGCGGGAAAATGCGCGCGGGCACTGCACGGCACAACGTGCTCAGTAGTACTAGTTGGAGTTTGGCACTGGTTTGAGCAACACCTTCTGGAGCGAGGAGGTTCTCCTGTAAGACATAGCTTCACTGAGCCTCGGGTACGCCGTTCCAACGCCCACACAGCATGGCAAAATTCCATAGGCACTAAATGGAAAAGTATTTCGACGCTAAGAATAATTAAAGTGCCGATACGTCAATCCCATAGCTGTGGTTGTATGTGTGCTCTGTGCCGCCCGCCAACCGCCGCATTGATACTAGCCGGTCGAAACTTTTAGTACTGTATTCGTATGGATCAGAGAGTGAACTGTGTTTGTCTGGTGCAATAATAACCTAAATTTTACCAGAACTTTTCCATCATTTAATTATCCTCACTACTAACCTAGACAGGGTCCTTTCCAAACGTTGTGCAATCCGAGTGTCCCGAAATGAAAATTAAAAATTGTGTTAGTAATAATTATTTGCAGAACTAGCTATATTAGAATGGTGTTTAAAGTAATGTTTTGCTAATGAACCAGTAAATGAATAGCGAAGGTGTAACGAAGTCGAAAGATAACATTAGTATTGATATAGTAATGAAGTTTATTATTTCGAGACAGATTTAAACGCATTTAAATGAGCAGTAAATAAGATGAAAAGAGTAGTAACTTATATACTGGAAATCTTGAATGAATAATAAATACAGTAATCATTTTTTTAATGCAGCGATCATAACAGTTTCAGGGTACCCCCCCCCCCCCCCCCCCCCCCATTTACAGTATTTTACCTTTATCAAAATTGACATTTCGTGTGTGGCATGAAAGTACAATTTCTAGGGTAAACTATGCCCGATTTTAATCAAATTAAAGTTTTGTAGTAAACAATATAGTGTAGTGTTACGTATTCATGATGTCCCATATCAGTACAAAACGTGAAACTATCAGTTCAATAGATTTTCTGGTTCTAAAATTCTACTATATTATGCAGTGTTACAACTTGTTGTTTTGCATGAATATATGCCAACTTGTACAGGGAAGAAACTCAGTTAATGTCTAATTAGGCTGGCGACCCTATTATTGTCGCATTGGTAGCATCTTATGGATTGCTTTTGATCTATCCTGACGTGTGATTGCATTTCGAACTTACTTGACGTATCATTGTTACTACAGAGTGGATGTAAGTCTGATTTGCCACCATTCAGGTACACGCGGCCAATATCTATGCGAAAATCCTTTCTCGTAAGGTGACTCCCGCTCACTTACCATAGCACAGGCTTTAACGAGTACTGTGTCAGGGATTAGAAGTGAAAATTCCATTGTGGAAATGATAGAGTGTTTACAAACTTCACTGCATACGTAAGTACTGGTGACAATTTCTGCTTCGTAGCATTTGCATATGGTACATTTTTCAGAATATTGTGCTCAATACTGAAAGTAGTTCACTTAGCAAAGCTGTCATATTACAATCACTGATTTCATATTTTTACGCGACACGGTTGTTCACGATAAGAACTATTTTGTAACTGGTACACAGTTCGTAGTGCCATTGGTGCTCCTTATCCGATTTAATTGACGCTGTAAAGTATTTCTGCACAGTCACTGTTTTTTTTTGGTTTTTTTTCACGATACATTATATCACGATAAGAGCCACACTGACACATCAGAATTTTAGCTCAGTAGTTCGCGTTGTGTGTGTTAAGCCATCCCGATAATGAAGTGTATCATGAGTGAGTTGCAGTCTTTATATCACCGTGTGGACGATTAATCCAAGATACAGAACAGTTAAATACATTTTTCCACTAATGTTTTAGCCCGAAGCAACTATAAGCAAGTTGTATGCTCCCATCCGTGGTTATAAACCCTCTATCCATCCTCGCTAGTGTTCAACAGCAGTTACCCACACCCAAGTGCTGTACGCTCATGTTTATGTCAAAAGTCATTTTCATATATGGATATACATTTCAGCTCTCGCTCTCGCAGAATGTTATTACATCCAAATCTTGTTAAGACCTTTTCAATTCAAACTTACACGAAGGGTTTTGAGTTAAATAGTTAGGAGTAGGCCAAACTAAAAAATGGTAAATACAGAAAAATAAATCCCATTCACTGTCTGAAAGTTATAGAGGTTACACAAATTGAGATGCATTACATTGTTCTCAAATATTAATATATGTATGAAATGTATATAGATTTTTGAATTTATAGCGTTATCTTCACAATCCAAATGGGACTGAGATGTCTGCAACCAGATTTTTCATGCATCCAGAAAGTTTCCTGCGTTCATTTCTGCAGGTACAAGAAAGCATGAGCACTTTTTAAGCCTCGTTGGCTCATCTGAAATGTATTCCTGTTTCTCCAGTAAGAGCCTGTATTGATCGATTATGGTAATTGATTTCACCGTATTCTGCAGTTTCCCTTTTTCTACTTCGTCCTCTTCCATTTCCTGTTTTCTTTTGAGTACACATGAAACATTAACAGAACTTACATGGGTAAGACGCAGGAGAATTACACACATTGGCTGGGAGTGGGGAATGTTGAAAATTCGTGGCGGTCCGGGATTCGAACACAGGTCTCCTGCTTGCCAAGGAGGTGCATTGACCACTGCACCATCTGGACACATTGATCATCGCAACTGCACACTCTACCCTAGCATGCCTACCGTCGGACCAAAATTCTGACTTACCGACATACTGCTAATGTAGTGCTCTTTGTCCTTCATCCTCATAACTCGAGGCATCTCGCCGTTTCCGGTAAGAGATCGAGCCTGGTGTGCATTCACGCTGAAGAGATCGCTGACAGTCTTCGCCTTAACCATATGCAAGTGGTGTCTGTTCCTTCAGACATGTCCGAAAGAACAGAAATCGCTTTGATCCAACAACCATTATTAATGAAGACACACAGGCATTACAAAGGCAAACATGGCAAGTGATTTCTTCTGTGTGAATGCAAAAAAGACTCGAGATCTTAAGGTAATTGGCGAAATATCGGGAGAACGGAGGATAATGGGCAGGGGCACTACATTTGTAGTGTGTGGATAAGTTGAGAATTTGGATAAGACAGGAAGTGTGCTAAGGTTGCTTGCACAGTTGCGATGACTACTGTGTCCAGATGGTGCAGTGCTCAATGCACCTCCCTAGTAAGCAAGGGATCTGGGTTCAAGTCCTGGTTTGACACTAAACTTTTCCCATTGATTTTAATCAATGCTCATTCGCAGCTGGTGTCTGTAACTGGTTTGTGTCTTAATTCACAGTGGCTGCTGGTTCAAAATGGTGTCTGTTCTTTCATACATGTTTGAAAGAACAGACACCTCATACACTTGAAATAGTAAATTCTTTAATAGTGGACAGTTTAATTCCATTTTCATGACATTCGTTATGTGTCTTAAGACCTATGGACACTCATTCTTCGTGGGAACCAATCTTAACTTGTTAATATCCATTTTTATGTCCAGACTGTGAAAAGTACATTTCCCCACCTTCAATATAACACTTATTTGTAATACTTATGTCATCTGTATTGGAAGCTATGAAGCTATGTTAAATATTTACATACAGGTTACAGGTAACTAATTAACCCTTCTAATACCGAGTATTTTTGTTACAGTGAGTACCATTGGAGTCTTTAGTGACCCCAACGCAATTTATTTCTTATTAAGGATAGTTTTAATAACGGTAGAATAAAATCACATTCCTTGTTTTTTTTCCGCAGAGTTAAAACATGTCAGTGACATTACATTAAATTAAAATGCATGTTTTTTTAAATTATTTATTTCTGTAAAAATTACAAACGATTCTCATTAAACTACAAATATTTTTGAATAAATTCCGAATTGACATTTATGACGCATTGCACTTACAGCAATAGATTGCAGAGTGGTTTTTACACGCAGAATATCCACATTTTGAACATTTATCGGTGAATTTTCTATCCTGAGACCTTTTATAAAATTGGACACTTTCCTCTTTTTTTTGTCTGTACTGTTGATGGAAGTACTTGGGAAATAATTTTGTCTGGCTTTCTTCCGACGAACTGCTTTCCTAATTCTATGAGAAATGCCTATCTCTTGTAGCTGGTCCTTTCTGCCCAGTCTGGTGTAAGATGTAGCCATATGATAAATGCATTCAGTGCACTGATATCAATCATGTTGTAAAATAGTATCATTGGCCACCTTCTGCTCATCCTCTTTGTAGTGTACGTTCTAACCAGCTTGTCCATGGTATCTACTCCTGATTTTGTTTTATTATAACCAAGAATGATTACTATCTTGCATTCTTCACGATCTTCCACTTCCTTCCTTGAATGCATTGTACTGAGCAAAGTTACAACTTTTCCCTTTCTCGGAGAATACGAAACAATTGATGCATGCTCTTGGAATCCAAAAATAGATGAATATTTGACTCGACCTTTCGTCTGAGTGAAGGCTTGTGGTAGTTCGCCTTTATTTTTTCTAATTGTTCCAAAGAGTGTGAGACTGATTTTCAGAAGTTCTCTCGCCAAACTAAGGCTAGTGAAAAATTGGCAGTTGTTACATTTCTGCCACTGTTTTCTAAGCCTTTCACGATATCTAAAGCAACTCTGTTGCCTTGACCAACTTCACGAGATTCATTTTCTTGTCGACCAGTGTAAACTTGGAGATTGAGTACGTAAGACGTTGCACTATCACATACAGCCCATAATTTCAACCCATATTTTCCTGCTTTTGAAGGAAAATATCGCCGAAATGGACATCTACCATGAAATGCCACAAGTCAGAAATATGTGTTACTGTACTTCCTGTTCAGGCTGGACACCTGCGCTGTCCAAATCCTCTTCTGAACTTTCGTCTGATTGAGGAATATTCCCTTCTATGACGACAATTTCTCCATCGCTGCATGAGACATCAGAAACTATATCGCTGATATCACTATTTGATTCTCCAGATAGAGGATTATCCTGCAGTAATATTTCAAGCACTTCGTCATCAGAAAGGTGACGAGATATTTTCCACTAAATGCAACACACACAATAGTAGTCTCCACTTGTATGGAACAAATAACTGTCGTCTTATAAAGTATTGGCAACAATCACACGTTACAACAATATTTACAAGAAAAAAACAAAGGAAATACAGCAACAGTTACGGGTTCAATGCAGCATTATTGGGTAATAATACGGCAAGAGAGCATTGGGGTCGTATTTGACCCCAATGGTATTCAGTGGTTCTTTCTTGATTTTCTGCAATACTAAATATTTTCAAAAAGTTACATTAATATATTACGAACCCATTACTTAATTCAGGAAAAGTCCGAATTTTTCATAATTTTTAGGAATAGGAAATAAGGTATATTTTACAGAAAATTACGGCCTGTGGTCATTACAGGCCTCACGGTATTAGGAGGGTTAAAACTGCAGGCAAACAGAACATCTTTTCAATCTTTTCTTGGTCTTGAATGTAAGGGATGTTCACTTCTATGGCAGTCAAGATTTGTGTAGTCTTATAGCCCCAGCAGACAAACTGCGGAACACTATTTTAACACAACTAAGCCACTGTTCTGTAACCTGTCCTATAAATTACACAACACAGAAACAGTTGGCTCAGAGTACAGTGGAGCACATTGTGTAATACAGCGTGTTGGCGTGTAGCACACCTGAACAATCTTCTACACTGCCAAACAAACAACACATTCTATAGCTGTACCATGCAGCTTCCAGACATCCTTATCCAAAAACGACGTAAAAGTCCATTGGAGTCACATGGCTAGAAGCTTCATAAAATCAATAAGATGGCTACTGATATTTTTGTTCATTTCTGGGGTTGTGATTTGACTTTTTATACACCTTGATTCTACAATTGGAACCCTATCACATTGAACACTCTACTCCCGTTGCCTTATCCTTGTTCACAATCACGTAGCTATTTCCTTATTAATCTCCTTGCACACAGAAGTCACTTTTTGTGTTTGTTAATCAAACATTCCCACTAAAAAAAATACCAGCAAAATCTTCCATTATAACGAGGTCGATAATGTAACAGTTGTCTACATGAACCTGCTGCATTATATCTGACAATCACCCATTAGTAAAGCCATTTTAGGGTGATTCAATTCTAGTTTATGTGCTACGGGTACAGGATATTTATATTTCCTTGAAATGGCTCCCAATGTTGCTTGTCGATCATTTTTTCCCAATTTGGCTCTTGCTGTCACATTGTCTTTTTGTGTAGAAGAATTCGTGGTTTTGAGTTCACGCCATCTCTCACAGTGAAGAATTTGGAGAATTTACCATGAGGATAATTGTTAAATGCCCCACATATTACCTTCTTTAACATTACAGAGCAAGATATCTCTAATTATTACTGGCAGTCCACTTGATCACAGATTTTAACCATGATGATGATGTCACAAAACAGTTCTGCAATTGGCATACGCACACCGCACTAGCGCAGGAGCATGTAACTTTTGGTTTAATTTAAGTTACCAATATCAATAACAAGACAGTCCAGGATATCCAAAAATATTTACACACAAAAGTGCTTCTCAGCTGATCTTGTCATCTTTCCTAATGGCTGGGGGATGTTGAGCACTTTCCAGGAAGTAATGTTGACACTTCCCATCACCACAGTAAACTGGTCTGTTGCAGTTATCATGGCTTCTTATATACTCTCAAAATCCAAGAATTTTTGCTGATGATGCTGAATTTTCGTAGAGAAGGCGTAAGTTTTGCTGATAAGGCAGAATTTTTAAAACTGCACTTTTGCTCAGATTTTTCGTAATAATGTGTACTTTACACAGCCCCTAACTAAACTCTTGCTTTTAGGGTTAAACAGAGGCAATTTCGCTGCTTGACTAAATTTTTTGAGCTATTTGTTTCGTTTCTAAAACACAGGCAAAAACTGTCCACACCTACATATTAGTGTATTTACAGGATGTTATTTTATTTGCAAACCTTGTTATTTATTATTTTGTTTAGGATGAGATGTTTCCTTGAGAACTCCAGGTAAAGAGCACTTGGAAATGCCTCACACGCCTGCCACACTATATTTGTTTGCGTGGCCACCTGCAGCAGCTACTGTATACCAGTTATCATCGATTTTCCTGCAAGTAAAGAGTATTTTGGACCAGACATGCTCCGATTTGGTTTGTGGTCATTCGGAAAGTTTGGTCTACACAATATGTCTGTAGAATTTTGTTTTTATGGGTTAAAAACAGTATTGTTTTATAACATTAGCGTACAACTGAAACATCAGGACGACTGTCCAAACACACACGAAAATAAAATTACTTTTGGACATTTGACAGTGTAAGGAAAATATTTTCTGGTACAAAATCTTTATTTAATCTTGTCATGCGACCAATTTAAAACTTTCACGAGCTTCCATAATTAACTTTATATTCGCCTGGTTGTGGAAAAAGTCACACGATTCAGTAATCATTATGAACTATTACTGCTCACAAAGTTGGTTCTCACTTAAGGGTTATTTAATCAGGTATGGATGCAAGATGAATGAAAGTTATGTTATGGAAAACATAGTCTCTTCTCTTACTGGTAGTCTTCCATTCTCTGTGTTTATTGTTGTAATTTATTTAAAATCGATTTTGAAGCAACTAAGGATGCATTTTTAGCTACTGCAGTACTGTGATGGGTGATGGATGTTATATTCCACAGACAGGAAATCCACTTAGTGTACACTAGCAGTCACCCTTTCGTATGATATCAACTGGGTGCAAGAAAAGTAGTAAGAGAATAATTTTTGTTCTATATATATATATATATATATATATATATATATATATATATATTTATTTATAAAGAAACTATTTTACAGTTGACATTCCTAATGTCAAATATGAAGGGAACAACAAGTTACGGGCTCTAACTTTAGCACGTCAATTCATTTTTGTTTAGTTAGTTCACACATTTTTAAGCTCTGATTACCAGTTTATTACATCTGTTTGGTCAGTCTACTAAAGTGATCGTTGTATATGAACAGTGAATCTATGTACGTCTCTACTTATTATGCTCTATGATATTTAGTTACTCTTTGTAAATGTTCGCCTTTACTGCCCCTCCACCAGCATTAAGATAGATCAGTAGCTCGGAATTGGGGGAAATGGCTGGCGAGTGGGGTGAATGACGAGTTCACCTGGATGCCCTCTGTTTGACGTCACTGTTTCGTTTTTAAAGCACATGCAGTAACTTCCTAAACATACATATTAGTATACTTGTACGATGTTATTTTATGTGCAAAACTTGTTATTTATTATTTTATTTAGGATGAGATGGTTGCTTGAGAACAACTGGTATGGAGCATTTGGAAATGCGACACACGAGTGCCACAGTATATTTGTTTGCGTGGCCATCTGAAGCATCTATTGTATATCAGTTACCCCATTGATTTTCCTGCAAGTAAAGAGTATTTTGCATCAGACATGCTCCGATTTTATTTGTTGTCTTTTGGAAAATTTTCTCTACGTAATATGTGTGTAGAATTTTGCTTTCCTGGGTTAAACACAGTATTGCTTTATAACATTAGCGTGCAACTGACATATGACGAGGACTGTCCAAAGACACATGAAAATAAAATAATTTTTGGACATGTGGCAGTGTAACAAAAATATTTTCTGGTACAAAATCTCTATTTAATCTTGTCGTACAATCAATTTAAATCTTCCACGAACTTCCATAATTAACATTATATGCGCCTCGTTGTGGAAAAAGCCACATGATTCAGTAATCATTATGAACTATTACTGTTGACAAAGCTGGTTCTCACTTTTCTGTTATTCAATCAGGTACGGATGCAAGATAAGTGAAGGTTATGTTATGGAAAACATAGTCTATTCTCTTACTACTATTCTTCCATTCTCTGTGGTTATTGTTCTAATTTATTTGAAATCGATTTTGAAGCAACTAAGGATGCATTTTTAGCTACTTCAGTACTGTGGTCGATGCTATATTCCACAAATAGGAAATCCACTTAGTGTACACTAGCACTCACCCTTTCGTATATCAGCTGGGTGCAAGAAATATAGTAAGAGAATAATTTTTGTTCTCTATATACAGAGAAAAAAAAACAATTTCATAGCTGACATTCCTAATGTCAAGTGTTAAGGGAAGAACAAGGTACGGGCTCTAACTTTAGCATGTCAATTCATTTTTGTTTAATTTATTGACACTTTTTTGAGATGTAATACAGCTGTTTTGTCAGTCCACTAAAATGATTGTTGTATACAAACAGTGAATATATAAACATCAATATTTATTATGCTCTATGATATTTAATAACCCCTTGTAAATATTCGCTTTTACCGCCCCTCCACCAGCATTAAGACAGATCTGTAGCTCGGAATGGGGGGCAGTGGCCAACGAGTATTGCGAATGGCGAGTTCACCTGTATGTTCCATGTCCTCTAGGGGCCAAATGAATCAAATATGTCATCGCCAGTCAGCTGAATTACCGACTACCCATTGTCTGCGTAGCTGCTATTGTATGTAATTTGCTTACGTTCACGTTTCACAAAGTTTGAAACACCTTTATCTTTATTTTCATCTCGTCGATACGATGATGGTTGTAGAACCGAAACCAGTTGTTACTGAAAATAAAGTAATCTGACTGTTCACAATCGATAAGTCATTTTATGCGCAGACTTTGCAGCAGGGGTGCTTTTATGCACGGGCAGCACTAATTGTCAAATGAACCGCGTCAGGCAAGGCGATGAGCTAGTCGGCTTCGAGACGTAGGCTCCTCGGCCCACAGCAGCCCAGCTCCTCGCGGACGTGTAGAGGGCAGACGATAGCCTGCTGCGTGACTCTTAAGCACGGCTCCCTGAGCGCCGTCAGCCCGCAGGCTCGCGCTGGCGTCTCCCATCTGCAGAGGGTGAGCCGCTCAAGCCGTTCGTCTTTTGCAGGGCCTGGCAGCTATGGTGGGGGGGGGGGGGGGGGGAGGGGGACAGGGAAGCGGGTGGGCCGCGGCGGTCTCTGGGGGGCGGCGTGACAAGCGGCGCGGTTTGCTGGAGGCGGCTGCGTGGCCGGGGGCGGCGGCGGGGGCGGAGGCGACGTGACCAGCTGCGCGGGGGGGCGGTTGAAGCGGCGCCGCGAGACAGGTAAGTAGCCCAGCGCGCACTGGCGCCGTGAAACGAAGCGTGTGTGCCATGCGATGGGAACGAACCAGTAAACCCCCGATTCTCTAAACAATCGAAAGCCCATATGTAAAATAGCGACGAACGCCTGATTCCAAATGAGTTGATGTGTTAACTATTTGGCACTAAATCCGTCGGCACACGGACCGTGCATCCGAACGCTGAGCGATGAGCGTGCCGAGTTTCTGACGTCATAGCGTCGAATAGCACGTTCTGGAGCCTTTCCGAACGAACAGACCAATATCTAGCATATTAGATATTCTGAGCGTGCGTCTGAGCGTTGACCAATGAGATGGCACAACGCCACCTACGTCACATGCACGCCATCTCCCTTCAGCGCATTTGGCATTCATTTCAAGCCTATACGTATACAGGGTGTTATAAAAACGTACGGCCAAACTTTCAGGAAGCATTCCTTACACACAAAGAAAGAAAAAAGTGTTATGTGGACATGTGTCCGGAAACGCTTACTTTCCATGTTAGAGCTCATTTTATTACTTCTCTTCAAATCACATTAATCATGGAACGGAAACACACAGCAACAGGACGCACCAACTTCAAACACTTTGTTACAGGAAATGTTCTTCGTTAGCGAGGATACATCCATCCACCCTCCGTCGCATGGAATTCCTGATGCGCTGATGCAGCCCTGGAGAATGGCGTATTGTATCACAGCCGTCCACAATACGAGCACGAAGAGTCTCTACATTTGGTACCGGGGTTGCGTAGACAAGAGCTTTCAAATGCCCCAATAAATGAAAGTAAAGAGGGTTGAGGTCCGAAGAGCGTGGAGGCCATGGAATTGGTCCTCCTCTACCAATCCATCGGTCACCGAATCTGTTGTTGAGAAGCGTACGAACACTTCGACTGAAATGTGCAGGAGCTCCATCGTGCATGAACCACATGTTGTGTCTTACTTGTAAAGGCACATGTTCTAGCAGCACAGGTAGAGTATCCCGTATGAAATCATGATAACGTGCTCCATTGAGCGTAGGTGGAAGAACATGGGGCCCAATCAAGACATCACCAATAATGCTAGTACTGTAGAGCAATGAGTCGCATGTCAACACAAGCACCGAAGTCAACATTACCTTCCTTCAATTGGGCCAACTGGCGGTGAATCGAAGAAGTACAGTACATACTGACGAAACTAAAATGAGCTCTAAAATGGAAATTAAGCGTTTCCGGAGACATGTCCACATATCATCTTTTCTTTATTTGTGTGTGAGGAATGTTTCCTGAAACTTTGGCCGTACCTTTTTGTAACACCCTGTATATGCCGTTGATGACCACCAGCAAATTGAGAATCACTGGAAAACCCGTTGTTAACTGTGTGATCCGTCGCAATAAAATAATGAGAAACATCATATTCGTCGCAAAAGAATTATTACAACTAGCGTATTATGAGATTATGCTATTTGATGGCAGCAATACACTGAGGATGCATCCAAAACGCATTGTTCTTGGTACAATTTGTTATAGTTAAATTTCAGTTAGTAACATAGCTACGATTAAAACTTTCAGCAAGTGCTAAGATTGTTAAAAGTCTAGGAATGGCATTTGGTTAGTACTTGGATGGGTGACCGCCTGGGAACTCCGGGTACTGTTGGATCCCCTTCATTTTTTTCCTTTTCATGCCGCCACCCCTGCTAGCCCTCTTTCCATACCACAAAAAAATAAAAAAAATAAGAAAAAAAGAAAAATAAAAAAGGAAAAAAAACAAAAAAAGAAAAAGAAAAAAGAAAAAAAATACCGTTTCTAGTCCGACCTCCGTAGTTAAGCAACATCGGGCGCAGTTAGTACTTGGATGGGTGACTGCCTGGGAACACTGGGTGCTGTTGGATCCCCTTCATTTTTTTTTCTTTTTATACCGCCACCCCTGCCAGACCTCTTTCCACACCACCTTTCTTTTGTGACAAAGACACTTCCTTAAGCATTTTAAACTACTGTAATGACCATAAGGTACGAAAGTGCAGTAATTATCTCAGTTTGAGAGAGAATGTGCTAACCAAGTTTGCCAGGAAGTCTCTTTAAATAAAAAAAAAAAGAAAAAAAAAGGAAAAAGAATACAAAAAAAGAAAAGAAAAAACGCATAATGTTGGTTTTGTGTGGTGAGTAACGTTACTGCGTATTGAGATTTTAATGTTTGGGCAGTAGTAGGCGGCTCGCCAGTATGTAAATTTTTTTTCCTACCATTTGCGTCTTTCTTATGTACTGTTACTTTATTATTAGTTTTATATAAGTATATACCATAATTTTTGATGTTATGTAAATATAAGTTCACCTTTCTTTGGGTGTTCGATTGGATTGATCTACAGGACACCTTGCACTACTTGTGTAAAGCTATTCTGGTCCTGTTTCTGGTCCTGTTTCCAACTGGGAGTGTTAATACCAACAGTCTTTAAATGTCTTGCTCCCCATTAAATAAACTAACTTACAGTAATTAAATGAGTAACAAATCAAACACAGTACACTCCACTCAAACTCTTCAGTGGAAGCCAAGCCAAAATGAAGATTCCATTAACCGACTAGTACTGAAGTCACACTAAAGCTCATCTCTGTGTTCCCAGACACACATGGAGCAAACTTATACAAGACAAGATTTTGAAGGGAGCACATCAGTGAAACCGGTAGTGGAGCTAACTCGTGCCACTGAAAATTAAGGTACTAGACAGGGGCACAAGGTGGTATACAATGACGTTGCCTTAGTGCTATACTGCACTCCAAAATATTAATACAAATGGCCAATTCAAAATTAAGTACACGTAAACCAGCATTAATTAACGAGGAGTGACACCAGGTCGCTCGAAGGGATGACAAATTGAAAAGACGAATGTCGGAGGCGGCAGTAACATCAAACACCTTCTGCGAGTTTTAACCAGGAGTCACCTCCCGCTATACAATTAAACATTTAACCAAGCACAAGGAGGGAAGCCCAAAGAGAAAATGCAAATAAAACCCCCAAAAGGTTATAAAGGACAGGGAACCCCAAGTATTTAAATTTAAAAGAATTAGCTCTCCCCAAAGGCAATGTAAACGCTAAAGCCACACTTAAGAGGCCACCAAAATTGGTTACAAAAAGTCTTATACATTTACTCCTTTTCTTTAAAGAAATACAGGGTGATTCAAAAAGAATACCACAACTTTAAAAATGTGTATTTAATGAAAGAAACATAATATAACCTTCTGTTATACATCATTACAAAGAGTATTTAAAATGGTTTTTTTTTTCACTCAAAAACAAGTTCAGAGATGTTCAATATGGCCTCCTCCAGACACTCGAGCAATATCAACCCGATACTCCAACTCGTTCCACACTCTCTGTAGCATATCAGGCGTAACAGTTTGGATAGCTGCTGTTATTTCTCGTTTCAAATCATCAATGGTGGCTGGGAGAGGTGGCCGAAACACCATATCCTTAACATAGCCCCATAAGAAAAAATCGCAGGGGGTAAGATCAGGGCTTCTTGGAGGCCAGTGATGAAGTGCTCTGTCACGGGCTGCCTGGCGGCCGATCCATCGCCTCGGGTAGTTGACGTTCAGGTAGTTACGGACAGATAAGTGCCAATGTGGTGGCGCTCCATCCTGCTGAAATATGAATTGTTGTGCTTCTTGTTCGAGCTGAGGGAACAGCCAATTCTCTAACATCTCCAGATACTGTAGTCCAGTTACAGTAGCACCTTCGAAGAAAAAGGGACCAAAAACTTTATTAGCTGAAATGGCACAGAAAACGTTCACCTTAGGCGAGTCACGTTCATACTGAGTTGTTTCCCGCGGATTCTCAGTGCCCCATATACAGACATTGTGACGGCTGACTTTCCCGTTAGTGTGGAAAGTTGCTTCATCACTAAACACAATCTTTGAAGCGAAAGATTCATCTGTTTCCATTTGAGCAAGGATAAAATCACAGAAATCGATTCTTTTAATCTTATCAGCTGCAGACAGTGCTTGAACCAATTTCAGACGATAAGGTTTCATAACTAACCTTTTTCGTAGGACTATCCATACAGTTGATTGTGGAATTTGCAGCTCTCTGCTAGCTCTGCAAGTCGATTTTCCTGGGCTGCGAACAAATGCTTGCTGGATGCGTGCTACATTTTCATCACTCGTTCTCGGCCGTCCAGAACTTTTCCCTTTGCACAAACACCCATACTCTGTAAACTGTTTATATCAACGTTTAATACACCACCTATCAGGAGGTTTAACACCATACTTCGTTCGAAATGCACGCTGGACAACTGTCGTCGATTCACTTCCGCCGTACTCAATAACACAAAAAGCTTTCTGTTGAGCGGTCGCCATCTTAGCATCAACTGACGCTGACGCCTAGTCAACAGCGCCTCAAGCGAACAAATGAACAACTAAATGAAACTTTATAGCTCTCTTAATTCGCCGACAGATAGTGCTTAGTTCTGCCTTTTGTCGTTGCAGAGTTTTAAATTCCTAAAGTTGTGGTATTCTTTTTGAATCACCCTTTACAAGGCTGCTTAACTTCTGCTGGACGTCCGGTACGGCTCGTGTAGGACACACCAGGCAGCAACCCAAGCTAGGCGGTCGCAAGGCACGGCGGGCAAAATCAGGAGAGCAGACAGGCAGGCAGCCAACACATATCCTCCATCCCGAACCGGCAGACCGCGTACAACCAACTCCACATATACGTGGTTGCTTCCCATCTCGTACCTCGGGGCGAGTCCGTATGTAGCCCGAGCAAACGTCAGCTGCCACTCGCCCCGCGAATGCCGAAAACAACAAGGCAAGCAAAGATAAGAAACAAAGAAGCATCGATAATGGACATCCAAGAGACTGGCGCGCCAGTAACGAGCGCCACGGCTCAAAGATCATTACTGCACTCTGCATGCATCGCAGTATCGCTTTTGAAATTTTTCCTAGTATGTTGCTTTTCAGCCGGCCGGGGTGGTCTAGCGGTTCTAGGCGCTCAGTCCGGAGCCGCGCGGCTGCTACGGTCCCAGGTTCGAATCCTGCCTCGGGCATGGGTGTGTGTGATGTCCATAGGTTAGTTAGGTTTAAGTAGTTCTAAGTTCTAGAGGACTGATGACCACAGATGTTAAGTCCCATAGTGCTCAGGGCCACTTGAACCATTTTTTTTTGTTGTTGTTGCTTTTCACGTAGTTGCAGCGGCAAGGCGAGATAAGTTGTCCGTTACGTACAGGAGCAATTCAGAACAGTTGTTAGAAGTTGTTAAAGAATATTTTAAAACTCGCAGTCATATACTTAAGGACTGATTTCTTTATGAACTCATAGTTCTCAATCGAAATTCAGTTGTTGTTAGAGATAGTACGTTACGTATTTCCGTACTTTTTTAGCAGAACATATAAAAAATGGTTCAAATGCCTCTGAGCACTATGGGACTTAACATCTGTGGTCATCAGTCCCCTAGAACTTAGAACTACGTAAACCTATCTAACCTAAGGACATCACACACATCCATGCCCGAAGCAGCATTCGAACCTGCGACCGTAGCAGCCGCGCGGCTCTGGACTGAGCGCCTAGAACCGCTAGACCACCGCGGCCGGCCCAGAACATATAATAATTACAAATATACACGACTAAAATAATGAATACGAATTTGTTTTAATGTTATATCCATTCTGGCCTCATAGTTCTGCTTTATACGAGCGCCGGTTCAAACAAGCTTGCATTGTCAGAGTATGATTTCCTCCAAATTTACCTTAGTGGGCAGACTGCTCGATGATCATTACACAGGTGAAGTCGAAGACGAAATAACTGGACCTTACGAGGGAGATTTCTACCACAAACTCAAGGCCAGTTTAAATCACAGGGTATGTACCTCGCAAAAAGAGCGTGTGCTACAGGTCCGAACGCAAGAACGTATCTGTGACAGAAAACCGTCACGGTATTGCAAACACCTATACAGAGGAGTCGACGCATGCGTTGTACGCACTGTACCTGATACCTTAGTAGGTACACTTTGGAGGAGCCGTCTTCCAGTCTATGTGAAAGCTGTAATAGCATCTCAGACGGATATGCCATTAGATGCCGTCTCGGATTTGGCCGATAGGATACAATAATGCCGACTTCGATCAATGCAGTGGCAGCGTCGTGCCATGGTGGTGATGAGCGGAATACGACTGCCTCACGGATGGGGTCGAAGCCCTGACTGAAGAGATTAGTGAGCTGTCACCTCGACGGGATTCTAGCGGATCGTGTGGTCGTTCTTGTGCGAACTTCTTGGCTCTGAGTGGTGCAGAGCATTCACATTCTGTTTTGTGCTACCATAGGAAGTTTGGACATCAGGCACACAAGAGTATCTTACGTACATCAGTGACTGAGGTTGGTTCGAATTGTGTATTTATCCATGCACCTTACTGTACAATTGCTGGCTACCGACGTGGACCTGCCTCTCCGCAGCAATCAGTTCATCCACAGTGACCAATACTTGCTGAGTATGACTTGGGACAGCACTGTGACTTTGCTCGAAATTTCACCATCACCGATGACACGGAACCCGTAACTGGAACAGACTTCCTGACACGTTACCATTGACAAGAGTCGTTGACAGCATCACAGGCGCTACAATTAGCAGTTTCCGAATCAGCGCAACGATACGCAGTGCCAAGCTCGTCCAGGTGGTACGTTGTAAATAGTGCAAAGCTAGTCGAATAGTTTACAGCAACCTCAAGGCAGAGAGTAATACATCGCATTACTGTGCATTACATTAAAATGACAGAAGGCCAACCAGTTTCATGGACACATTCGCATTTAGCTCCTGAACGTCCATCTGTCGCAAAGGCAGAGTTAGACCCCATGTTCAAAGAATGGACACCTTCGCAGTTAGCTCCTGAATGTCCATCTTCTGCAAAGGCAGAGTTACATTCTATCTTCAATGAACGTATTATTCGTCCTTCTAGCTGTCCATTATCATCACGTTTCGCCTCAGTACCCAAGAAGTGTGGCGTCTGGCGCGTGTATGGTTATTATCATGCGCTTAACGCAAGGACAGAGTCAGACAGATATACAGTACGTCTGTAAAGAGATAATAAATATGTAATACATGGTGCTGCCATGTTTGTAGTGCCAGACTGTGCTGCAGTCTTAATAAAAAAAAAAACTCCTGTGTGAGACGTATAATTTTATATATATATATATATATATATATATATATATATATATATATATATATATATATATAAATTTTCGGCGCCTACACTGTCACGTCTTTCGGTGTAACACAACTTTTTATTTTTAAAGGGGATCACTTAAGACTATTTCCATGGGTTCGCCCCTCAAATTTCTCCCTTATATCACAAAATTGTCTGATGTAGTACAAACTGAAAAAATACATTCCTTTTAAAGCACAGCTCGTATATAATTTATATTCAAAACCTTACACCTGTGTCACAGAACAAATCCTACATCGAGAATACTTACACAAGTTTAAGGTCAGAAATGCTTCCGATAATTATTACAGTATTTAAAGATCATGAAAATATGAACAGGCTGAAATGAACAAACAGCACATGAGACTATGTTAATCAATTCAAGTGTAAAAAGCTAAGGAGCATATTATTAGCAAAATGAGAAATGTGCAAAAGTGAAATGCCGAAATGAGCACTTCTCAATTGGGAGTAAATCAAAACAATCAGAATGGCTGAAAGAGAGCACAATAACATGAGCCATAACGAATAAGAGCTAAGCAACTAAGCAAATAAGAGAATAGGCAAAAATGAGATGCCAACAAAATGAGAGCTGGCCGAACTCCGTCGGCACTGATATACGGTTGCGCTCGTGGCGGCACATCGCGGCCCGTACGCAATACGCGCGCCTGCGACCGCAGTGCACTCTTAGCACTCGCGGCGGCGTCTAGCGGCCCGTACGCAAGTTGTGCGATTGCTATCGACCCTTAATCTATGGGGTTACATCTGGCAGATGAGGACATTCCCAAAACAACCATAACCATCCATTCAGTTTCTCTGAGTCTGTACACGTCATTTGTCCTGCACAACGCTACACAGTCTTGGCAAATGTCTCTACCAGACACCTGGTCTGCACAGCACTGCACGGTCATGATAAAGCTTCATAGACTCCGTGCGGCCAGGATTTTCATTGTAATTTGCCTAACTAGATGACATTCTCATTTTTTCAGCCACTGCAGAGCAGAATCATGAACAGTTAGTGCAAGTCTTTAACCGTGCAGTACTGAGTGCTGCCAAAAGTGTATTTGGCAAATTACAGATCATCTTCTTTGCCCATCTAATTTCATAAGCAGGTCACTACCGCTTGCTGGTAAAGTAGAATCCACAATCAATATTCCACAGCCTTAAACCCTCAGAGAACCACTCCATTTCTTAGGACCGTTTCATTTTTACCCGGTCACCTTTCCCGCTCAGCTTAGTTGCAAGAACCGCTGACTGCAATACTTTCTGCATCCGACGTTAAGGGTCACTCTTCGATCCAATGGACGGATGCGACGAGGTCTGCCTATGAAGCAGCAAAGCAGGGCATAGCAAACGCCGCACTGCTGGCACATCCCACATTGGACACGCATTGGTGGCAGGTACCAGCCACGTTGCTCCTGGTAAAGCATTACAACAGGTCGTCGATGGTGCGTGGTAATCATTGCCTTCCTTTCACACAAACTCTCGCCTTCGCACCTAAAATGGAACGTCTACGATCATCTACTTCTTGTCATTTATGAATCGATCCAGTACTATCTGGCCCAGTTCAAATCCAGAGACTTCATAACATTTACCGATCACAAGCCGCTTGTCTACACATTTAGGCAGGACAACAACAGAAGCTCTCCATGTCAGTAGAGTCATTTAGAGTTCACTTCCCTGTTCAGCACTACCATTCATCGCACTTAAGACATTAACACTCTGACAGCCAGTTGTCTGTCTCGAGTTAGCAGCGTAACAATTACTACTGATTTTGTACAACTTCTGACCCATGAACCGTGGACCTTGCCGTTGGTGGGGAGGCTTGCATGCCTCAGCGATACAGATAGAAGTAACGTAGATGCAACCACAACGGAGGGGTATCTGTTGAGAGGCCAGACAAACGTGTGGTTCCTGAAGAGGGGCAGCAGCCTTTTCAGTAGTTGCAAGGGCAACAGTCTGGATGATTGACTGATCTGGCCTTGTAACACTAACCAAAACGGCCATGCTGTGCTGGTACTGCGAACGGCTGAAAGCAAGGGGAAACTACGGCCGTAATTTTTCCCGAGGACATGCAGCTCTACTGTATGATTAAATGATGATGGCGTCCCCTTGGGTAAGATATTCCGGAGGTAAAATAGTCCCCCATTCGGATCTCCGGGCGGGGACTACTCAAGAGGATGTCGTTATCAGGAGAAAGAAAACTGGCGTTCTACGGACCGGAGCGTGGAACGTCAGATCCCTTAATCGGGCAGGTAGGTTAGAAAATTTAAAAAGGGAAATGGATAGATTTAAGTTAGATATAAGGGGAATTAGTGAATTTCGGTGGCAGGAGGAACAAGACTTCTGGTCAGGTGACTACAGAGTTATAAACACAAAGCCAAATAGGGGTAATACAGGTGTAGGTTTAATAATGCATAGGAAAATAGGAATGCGGGTAACCTACTACAAACAGCATAGTGAACGCATTATTGTGGCCAACATAGATACGAAGCCCACGCCTACTACAGTAGTACAAGTATATATGCCAACTAGCTCTGCAGATGACGAAGAAATTGAAGAAATGTATGATGATATAAAAGAAATTACTCAGATTGTGAAGGGAGACGAAAATTTAATAGTCATGGGTGACTGGAATTTGTCAGTAGGAAAAGGGGGAGAAGGAAACGTAGTAGGTGAATATGAATTGGGGGTAAGAAATGAAAGAGGAAGCCGCCTGGTACAATTTTGCACAGAGCACAACTTAATCATAGCTAACACTTGGTTTAAGAATCATGAAAGAAGGTTGTATACACGGAAGAACCGTGGAGATACTAAAAGGTATCAGATAGATTATATTATGGTAAGACAGAGATTTAGGAACCAGATTTTAAAGTGTAAGACATTTCCAGGGGCAGATGTGGACTCTGACCACAATCTATTGGTTATGACCTGTAGATTAAAACTGAAGAAACTGCAAAAAGGTGGGAATTTCAGGAGATGGGACCTGGATAAACTGAAAGAACCAGAGGTTGTACAGAGTTTCAGGGAGAGCATAAGGGAACAATTGACAGGAATGGGGGAAAGAAATACAGTAGAAAAGGAATGGGTAGCTTTGAGGGATGAAGTAGTGAAGGCAGCAGAGGATCGAGTAGGTAAAAAGACGAGGACTAGTAGAAATCCTTGGGTAACAGAAAAAATATTGAATTTAATTGATGAAAGGAGAAAATATAAAAATGCAGTAAATGAAGCAGGCAAAAAGGAATACAAACGTCTCAAAAATGAGATCGACATGAAGTGCAAAATGGCTAAGCAGGGGTGGCTAGAGGACAAATGTAAGGATGTAGAGGCTTATCTCACTAGGGGTAAGATAGATACCGCCTACAGGAATATTAAAGAGTCCTTTGGAGAAAAGAGAACCACTTGTATGAATATCAAGACCGCAGATGGAAACCCAGTTCTAAGCAAAGAAGGGAAAGCAGAATGGTGGAGGGAGTATATAGAGGGTTTATACAAGGGCGATGTACTTGCGGACAATATTATGGAAATGGAAGAGGATGTAGATGAAGATGAAACGGGAGTTACGATACTGCGTGAAGAGTTCGACAGAGCACTGAAAGACCTGAGTCGAAAGAAGGCCCCCGGAGTAGACAACATTCCATTAGAACTACTGACGGCCTTGGGAGAGCCAGTCCTGACAAAACTCTACCATCTGGTGAGCAAGATGTATGAGACAGGTGAAATACCCTCAGACTTCAAGAAGAATATAATAATTCCAATCCCAAAGAAAGCAGGTGTTGACAGATGTGAAAATTACCCAACAATCAGTTTAATTAGCCACAGCTGCATAATACTAACACGAATTCTTTACAGGCGAATGGAAACACTAGTAGATGCCGACCTCGGGGAAGATCAGTTTGGATTCCGTAGAAATGTTGGAACACGTGAGGCAATACTGACCTTATGACTTATATTAGAAGAGAGATTAAGGAAAGGCAAACCTACGTTTCTAGCTTTTGTAGACTTAGAGAAAGCTTTTGACTATGTTGACTGGAATATTCTCTTTCAAATTCTAAAGGTGGCAGGGGTAAAATACAGGGAGCGATAGGCTATTTACAATTTGTACAGAAACCAGATGGCAGTTATAAGAGCCGAGGGACATGAAAGGGAAGCAGCGGTTGGGAAGGGAGTAAGACAGGGTTGTAGCCTCTCCCCGATGTTATTCAATCTGTATATTGAGCAAGCAGTAAAGGAAACAAAAGAGAAATTCGGAGTAGGTATTAAAATCCATGGAGAAGAAAAAAAAACTTTGAGGTTCGCCGATGACATTGTAATTCTGTCAGAGACAGCAAAGGACTTGGAAGAGCAGTTGAACGGAATGAAGGGTATCTTGAAGGGAGGATAGAAGATGAACATCAACAAAAGCAAAACGAGGATAATGGAATGTAGTCGAATTAAGTCGGGTGATGCTGAGGGACTTAGATTAGGAAATGAGACACTTAAAGTAGTAAAGGAGTTTTGCTATTTGGGGAGCAAATTAACTGATGATGGTCGAAGTAGAGAATATATTAAATGCAGACTGGCAATGGCAAGGAAAGTGTTTCTGAAGAAGAGAAATTTGTTAACATCGAGTATAGATTTAAGTGTCAGGAAGTCATTTCTGAAAGTATTTGTATGGAGTGTAGCCATGTATGGAAGTGAATCATGGACGATAAATAGTTTGGACAAGAAGAGAATAGAAGCATTCGAAATTTAGTGCTACAGAAGAATGCTGAAGATTAGATGGGTATATCACGTAACTAATGAGGAAGTATTGAATAGGATTGGGGAGAAGAGAAGTTTGTGGCACAACTTGACCAGAAGAAGGGATCGGTTGGTAGGACATGTTATGAGACATCAAGGGATCAGCAATTTGGTATTGGAGGTCAGCGTGGAGGGTAAAAATCGTAGTAGGAGACCAAGAGATGAATACACTAAGCAGATTCTGAAGGATGTAGGTTGCAGTAGGTACTGGGAGATGAAGAAGCTTGCACAGGATAGAGTAGCATGCAGAGCTGCATCAAACCAGTCTCAGGACTGAAGACCACAACAACAACAACTGACCAGTTACTCCAGAAGCTATCGAAAGATGCATCGTCTACGTGACAGTTAAAACTGGTCGACGTTTCTAGCGCATACTGCAATATTTCTAATGCAAGACCTTGACGTATTCGGCCACCGCCGTTCCACAGACGTGCTTTTCACAGCCTGCATAGTCTGTGTCACCCTGACTTTAGATAATTTACTTGCCTGGTTCCAAAACATTATGTTTGGTACATGTAACAATACGATTTGCGTAAGTGCACTTAGACTTAGTCGGCCTGTTACCTCTGCAAAATGGTCCCCAGTATCTGTTACCTGCAACTGATCGTTTCACTCGTTGGCAAGAAACTATACCATTCGAAAATATTTCGGCAGCAACACTAGCTCTCGCCTTTGCGTCGACTTAGATTTCTCGCTTTCGTTGTCTGCTGTGCGTCACCACAGGCGCTTTGGTTGTCTGCTGCAGGTCACGACAGACCGGCGTCAATCTGAATCTATGCCATTTTCGCAACATAGCAAATTCTGGGACGCTATTCATCATAGAACAACAGGATATACTCCCCCCACCCACCGTTGGCACCGTTCTTTGAAAACTTTACTGATGCGTTATGACACTAGTTCAACAACTGCCGTATATATCGCCCCGCTGGATCTTGACAACACATATAAGCCAGACTTGGATGCTTCGTTAGCGGAGCTGATGTACGCCGAAACACTACGACATACTGGATGAATCGAGCATGGCAATTTGTGCATCGTCTGTTACGATGTCTAAAGGTGTTCTAACTATAATACTTGTATCGTTATGTTAAATTTTTCACATGATATTATACCTCTTGCTGAGTAGGTTAGGACAGTATTTTAATTTTTAAATTCAGTCGATAACTAAGCGAAATACCGAATATTGCATTTGCATTAAATTGATAATCTGCAAGTTGTATCCGTTTGTGGGGCAGTCGCTTAGTAATACAAATGTTTCTTAGCTAAAACAAAAGTAGCTGCACAGGGTGTAAACATTTTTATATGTAGTACCTTAATATGTACACTGCAAGGGGTGAACAACCCCTTACGTATTGAGAACACTATATCTTTGCCTCAAGCAGATCGCACTAGGTTCTGTTTATAGTCGAGCGTCCGGTGCGTCACGATAGTCAGTGTTGAGACTCCGGAAAAGGACAATGTTGGCTACTAACCGAGCAGGGCGGATTTCAGCACGACGGCCGACCGTATTTACAATTGTTTAACGGCTGTGTGTGTCATCCAATGCCCTGGGGCTGACCTCCAGCAGATACGTAAATGGCACTAACTGACTGATTTCTTGATGTGTTTAAGTGTTCGTTTGTGCACCGTGATTACGCGACAACAGCGCCGGACACCCTCTATTTGCATTGCAGTGAGGACTGTGCAAACAGTGCCACGTGGAAAATATTGGCGTGCGGCGATATTAAAAGGCGACCTGTGACGAGTTCACCGTTATTATTTTGTCAGACGAAGGGAGTAACTGCTGTTTCGACAATAGGTAAAGAACATTAGCAACAAGTATGTACCGATTATTGCTATCTGACATTCTAATTAACTTTGTTGAATTTGATACGAACCATCTCCCGTGCAAATATTAGCCGATCAGCCTTCATCTGAGCAGCCGTCTTCGGTTGTTTGCAGATGACGCTGTCGTTTATCGACTAATAAAGTCATCAGAAGATCAAAACAAACTGAAAAACGATATAGAAAAGATATCTGAATGTTGGGAAAAGTGGCAGTTGACCCTAAATAACAAAAAGTGTGAGGTCATCCACATGAGTACTAAAAGGAATTCGTTAAACTTCGGTTACACGATAAATCGGTGTAATCTAAACGCCGTAAATTCAACTAAATACCTAGGTATTACAATTACGAACAACTTAAATTGGAAGAAACATAGAAAATGTTGTGGGGAAGGCTAACCAAAGGCTGCGTTTCATTGGCAGGACACGTAGAAAATGTAACAGACCTACTAAGGAGACTGCCTACACTACGCTTGTCCGTCCTCTTTTGGTATACTGCTGCGCGGTGTGCGATCCTTACCAGATAGGACTGACGGAATACATCGAAAAAATTCAAAGAAAGGTAGCACGTTTTGTATTATCGCGAAATATGGGAGAGAGTGTCACAGAAATGACACAGGATTTGGGCTGGAAATCGTCAAAAGAAAGGCGTTTGTCATTGCCACGGAACCTTCTCCCGAAATTCCAACGTTCTCCTCCGAATGTGAAAATATTTTGTTCACCCCTGCCTATGGAGGAACGATCACCACTATAAAATAAGGGCAATCAGAGCTCGTACGGAAAGATGTAGGTGTTCTTTCTTTCCGCGCGCTATACGAGATTGGAATAATGGAGAATTGTGAAGGTGGTTCGATGAAACCTCTGCCAGGCACTTAAATGCGATTTGAAGAGTATCCATATAGATGTAGATCAGTTGCGCATGGTCAAACTAATCTAAACTGTTAAGATATATATCAACTGGTCAATAACGGTGGTTAACAATGGGAGCGTTTCAACTCTCATCACCGTGTGGGTTGTTTTTTTTCTGTGTCAAATAGCCTTCCCACAAACATATCACACTTCACGAACTGGTGTTTTCTGCACTGTCGTACTGCGCCACTAAATAGATTACGCCAGTATGCATAGACCAACTGTTCTGCGTCCACGCGTCCACACTTCAACACCTGACCTGCTTCCTAAGTTAAAATAAGCGTTAAAAGCTTCCTCTTCACACATGTACTTGGAGGTGCTAACCTACCTACAACTAACATACGACTTGCAATGGCTCTAATTATTAGTCGGCAAATAACGTAAATACTGATGTAATATGTTCAGTACACCGTTCTCAGTCACCAACAGAAAATCTGCACTTAAACCTGTATGTTGCTGGTGGAAGGAAGATAGAGAGAATGTTGGCACAGTTCACTTTTATGGACAATAGTTTAATGACCGACTGTGTTCTGCATACTTTCACTGGATCCCAATCAGATAACGAACTGTTTTTAGCATAACGGTGCTATTTATAACCGAGTTCGACTCATGACGGCCGGCCGGTGTGGCCGTGCGGTTCTAGGCGCTTCAGTCTGAAACCGCGTGACCGCAACGCCGCAGGTTCGAATCCTGCCTCGGGCATGGATGTATGTGAAGTCCTTAGGTTAGTTAGGTTTAAGTCTAAGTTCTAGGGGACTGATGACGACAGATGTTAAGTCCCATAGTGCTCAGAGCCATTTGAACCATTTTGACTCATGACGCCTACTGCTCCCTTCGATTGTCTTTTATTTTTCAGACCCGCACTGTTAATCCGTGAAAATCACTCATTCTCAAAGTTCTCGAGTTGTGGTAGTTGAGATGGCCGGCGAAGTCTTGATGAAATGAGTGCCCGACTCATTGCCTTTCTAAACTGAAAACCCCATCTCCACTTACTGCGTTTCCCAATATATTAACTTCGACGAACAACGTAATTACCTTGTCCCAGAAGCTTCGCGTTTGTCCCATGGAACTTGCATCGTCGTATTCCGCTGCATGATTATATTTGAGGCATTAGTAGCATGATTTATTTGAGGCAGCACGCAGCGACAGCTAATTTTCTTGGTTGTTTTTTCTCGGGTGTATCGCTCTTGCTCCTTGCACCTGTCGTCGACTGTTACAACAGGCACACTGCCACGATCTGTGGAATCGTAATTAAGAAGTGTTTCGGAGTAAAGATGTCAGGAAAGGTAATAAACTGGACAGAAGATTCAGAATAAACAAGACCTCACGTTCGGCACTATTACGTCGTTACCGGCCATCTAGTCCACCAGAGCTGGAAAATGATGACAGAAATTGCGTTTCACGTACTACCAGCACAGCCAAACTAAAACATATGAGCGCCGGAGTGCGGCTGTAGCATTAGTCTGCTATAATCAGTGGCGTGACACCAACAGTATTTCGCGGTATTGTTGGAATCCAGGCAGTGAGTACACATAATAGCAAAACTCGCAGCACCTGAAGATGACGACTGCATCAGCCGTCGAAATATCCTCCATAAAAATGGAAACAAGAACTCGGTTGAACATCTGCAACCACACCATTTACCAATAACGCCGACAATATCTACGAGTTCACAACGAAGAATAGGGTTTAAGGCCCAAACGACAACGAAGTTATTAGGGGCGGAGTCAAAATCTCGGATTGCGTAGCAATGCGGGTGGAAACCGGTCGTGCCCTTCCACTGAAACCAACCGTCCATTTACTTTATGCGTTTTAGGGAAATCACTGAAAACTTTGATCTGGATTGCGGGATTCGGATTTGAAACAGGATTTGAGTCTGCAGATCACTCAGGGAATTTACACTACCATCTGATGCGGAACTGAAATTACACGGCGTTTCTTCCCAGACGTGCAGTCATCTCGAAGCAATTTTGACTTACAGGTCCCAATACTTCATACTCGTATGGCAAATTTTTGACATAAACACAAGTGGCATATGTCATAACTCAAGAAAGACTAATAGGACTCCTAGTGTTCTTAATATAAATTTACACCATTTGTCAGATGTGATGACAACACTGTCAGTTTTTCCGGTGATGTTCCGTAATCTACTGGGAGGTATAGTCGTATGGGAATGTAGAAAGTTGTGGACAAAATTTTCACTACTTGTAATAAACAATAGTTGTCTTTATATGTGGATAAATACAAGATAATGCGTGTAAGAAGGAGAAATAACTCATAATTAGTACCCGGTAACTACAAGAGAGGCATCGTGCGGAACACGTAACCCCTGTAAAATATTATAGCTTAAGCCGTAACTACAGACATTGTTAGATACTCGGCGGTTTCTCATTGTTGCTCTTCCGTTACCCGCACTGTACTATCAATACCTACAAATTAATCTTCCCTCAGTCTGCACGTGCAGAATCTAGACCCAACACCTGTTTCTTAGTGAGTTATTTGTTGCTGAATTGAGTGATGCGCTTTGCGGATTCACTTTACTCCATGTCTGCGATTGCGTGAGAAATGTTTTCGGAAAAAGCTTTTATTTATATAAACGAAACTAAAGCTCGTTATACCTTCTTACATCGCTTTTAACGTTCGTTTTTCGGGATACGAGTACGATGAATTTTCTATGTATGCCAAGCAGAGAGACATGGTTCAAATGGCTCTGAGCACTATGGGACTTAACATCTGAGGTCATTAGTGCCCTAGACTTAGAACTACTTAAACCTAGCTAACCTAAGGACATCACACACATCCATGCCCGAGGCAGGATTCGAATCTGCGACCGTAACAGCAGCGCAGTTCCGGACTGAAGTGCCTGCGCTCGGTCACAACGGCCGACGCAGAGAGACAATTCGGACACGCTATACAGACTTTGAGAGGTCTCCAAGTTATGGTTTGACGAAACAGAGGCTGCAAATGATGCTGACAGTGATCCCGGAGACGCACAAAAATGAACGTGATCATAAAAGTGATCAGGAAAGCTAGAGTTCAAAAAAATAATCAATTGAAAGTAATTCAGATTTCAGTTACGCAAAAACATTGTTTCGAATGGTGAAAGAATCTCCTTGTCAGTTTTCGTTATCAATGCTTAAACACAAATTAGTGATGTAATTTAGGAAGCCCTAGATGTGTGAAAAGGAAGCATGAACAGCCGGCCGGTGTGGCCGCGTGGTTCTAGGCGCTTCAGTCTGGAACTGCGCGACCGCTACGGTCGCAGCTTCGAATCCTGCCTAGGGCATGGATGTGTGTGATGGCCTTAGGTTAGTTAGGTTTAAGTGGTTCTAAGTTCTAGGGGACTAATGACCTCAGATGTTAAGTCCCGTAGTGCTCAGAGCCATTTGAACCGTTTTGAAACTTGAACAAGCTTTTTTCCATGGACTTTTGAAATTGATTCTGAAATACACTGACCTGAAACTGGCCAGGATGAGAAGAAAGTGCAAGGAGAATACAAAATCAGAACCGTGATTTAGATGAGACAAAAATGCACCGTTTCATTGGCTTAACATATTATGCTACTTACATTCAGCTTGCTATTTATTAAGAAGAAACTAGGCTGAATTTGAAATGTGGTCAGGCGCTGTCGATGGTGTAGCTGTGTGTGGAGGACTGTGCACAGCTGCAGACCTTTCCAGCTTGAAAGCAGGTTTGAGTGCGAACACTTCGGCTTGTATTGGCACCATAAGAGAAACATGAGGCAGCTCGGCATTGCAGCTTGCTTGTGGATCGTAGCTGTCAGTGCTCCAAAGACAGCAATACGTATTACATATTTACATGAAAGTTGAAAGGGATGTCGCTCTACTTCCACCATTAAACAAAATTTCGTTTTTTCAGGTACATTCCGAAAGCTTTAATTTATGACGCACAATGCACCAAAGATATACAGGCTAACGACCACATTTTTCATTGCAAAGCTTAACAGACCTGTGCTGTGGGATACTTACTGTCAAAGTATCACACAAACTATGGGCAATAGAAAAAGGAAAATCAATTGATCATCAAGCTGTGATGTGACACGATAAGAGGCTAGTAATTACTTTTTTATCTAATGGAGTACTTTGAGCTGAATGAGACATCTGAGAACACATGTGAATCTAAAAACGTGATTACGAGTTTTTAGAGAAAAAAGGAAAATATCTTCTAAGAAACGAAGTAGAGAAAAGAACGTAATTTGGCTTCAGTTACAGAAAACAGTTTTTCTCAAGCCACATGACTTGAAATTTACCCTACCCACGTATTGTACGGCGCTTTAACAGGGACACTTGCCTGCGATGTATCTCTCCCGTCACACTGTGAACCAGTTAAGCCAGTTCAATTGCTTTTCTGTGCATTCCATCAATGTGGATTGTCTCTGTGTTGTATCGAAAGCAGCATGGCGTATTGTATTACACATAGCATTGTTTCAGTGAGAACCGCACCTAGGAGTTTGAAGCAACAGGAAAGAAGTGGCGGACGACTCGTACAGGCAGCGTAGAGCCCTGACCTGGGCAAACAAACAAACACACACACACACACACACACACACACACACAGTGTCAGAGACACTTAAGGCGGATCCAGTCTCCAATGGGATGACGTCAAGGCAAATCCGGACCATTAAGAGGAAAGAAATGTAGAGCGCACCTAAGTTGCATTGACAATATGCTTAGAATCGCAGAGATCAATGAATGAAAACATGGGCACTTGAGAAAAGAAAGAAAAAATCATTTTAACGAACTGAAAAGTATACTTACTTGTGAGATGGACTCAAATAAAAATGAAATTAAATGTCTTGCCAGTACGTAGCATGGTATGCCCAGATAAGAGTCTCATCTACTTTAATTAGAGATGACCACACACTACATTCGAGTGATACACAACAATATGATTGTTAGTTAGCACAGTTAAGGAATTATTCTCTTAATACGCTGCCTTTCGTATCTAACAGGCACAAAAGATGTGAATTCATGCACAAAGTGATTATCATGTATAAGTATGTGAGGTAACGGGCAAATTGTGGCGCCCTGGAAATACAGGGTGATTCAAAAAGAATACCACAACCTTAGGAATTTAAAACTCTGCAACGACAAAAGGCAGAGCTAAGCACTATCTGTCGGCGAATTTTCATTTAGTTGTACATTTGTTCGCTTGAGGCGCTGTTGTCTTGGCGTCAGCGTCAGTTGATGCTAAGATGGCGACCGCTCAACAGAAAGCTTTTTGTGTTATTGAGTACGGCAGAAGTGAATCGACGACAGTTGTTCAGCGTGCATTTCGAACGAAGTATGGTGTTAAACTTCCTTATAGGTGGTGTATTAAACGTTGGTATAAACAGTTCGCAGAGAATGGGTGTTTGTGCAAAGGGAAAAGTTCTGGACGGCCTCCAAGAAGCCCTGATCTTACCCCCTGCGATTTTTTCTTATGGGGGTATGTTAAGGATATGGTGTTTCGGCTACCTCTCCCAGCCACCATTGATGATTTGAAACGAGAAATAACAGCAGCTATCCAAACTGTTACGCCTGATATGCTACAGAGAGTATGGAACGAGTTGGAGTATCAGGTTGATATTGCTCGAGTGTCTGGAGGGGGCCATATTGAACATCTCTGAACTTGTTTTTGAGTGAAAAAAAAAACCTTTTTAAATACTCTTTGTAATGACGTATAACAGAAGGTTATATTATGTTTCTTTCACGAAATACACATTTTTAAAGTTGTGGTATTCTTTTTGAATCACCCTGTATTATATGTTCGGAGTTGGGGCGGCCGCAGAGGACGCTCGGCGGCTGCGGGCTGCTCGGCATGCCGACCACGTGGTGCCGGACGTTGGCCGAAGCAAGAGGGGTCCAGCCTGCATGCGTGGCTGGGAATTCCATGTTGGCGATGTGACGAGGACGGCGTTTTGAGTCGATGAAGGAGTGTGCCAAAGATGGCGGATTTTGTGGAACCTTAATGGCAGACATTTCAGAGTTCATTTAGAAATTAATAGTAGCCAGATGAAATATGATACCTCAAAAAGAAACATGTAAATTACCATTATTTGCACGACGATTCTGATGACGTAATCCGATTTTCAATATCTCTATTAGTTTAAAGGTAAACGCTTCATCCGATTTCATCGATCGACGTGTGTGATTAGTGTAAATCTAAATTGTTATAAATTACAGGCATGTAACTTGAATAGTACATGAGTTATAGGAGGTCAAAGTGGCCGACTACTATCGATCGCGTTAGGTCATAAGTACTCCACAGTTACACGAAAAAACGGTAGCCGCATGCTTATAAATGTACTCAATTCATCTATGTCTTTGTTTATATCCGAGATATGCTATTCATGAAGAAATTGGTTAAATATTTGCTGTGTCCTAGAAAGCACAGAGACATTAGGCTACAGGCCTACATTTTGCGTCTTTTCTTTTGATATATATTTATTTAATTTGTTTATGTATCTAATAATGTGCGTTATAGCGTGTTTGTCGTTCACCGGTAGGAATATTTAATTTCAAGTTATTTAAATGTAAATCCAATATTTCGAATCTGTTTCATTATGTTTGTGAGTGGGCGTTGGCTTGAAGACAGGGAGGGAGCGCTCTAGCCAATCACAGCGATCGTCTCTGGGGAGGACACGAGGGAGTTATGAGCAGTGCGGCAGTTCGGGACAGTACGGCATTGGACACGGGAAGTGTTGGACGCGACGGCGCGACGGGCGAGGAGACGGCGGAAGGACTTGGAGAGTGGAGCGGTTTGCGCGTGGTCGCGGCAGGTAGAAATACTTCGGAGTGCCGATTTGTGCACTTGTGAGATTTCCGTGGTTTCCACCGTGAAGACGTAGTGTGCCTTCAGAAGTGAATATCTCGCGAGATATGTTGTTGTTCAAAGCTAATTACGTGCAGTGGGAATCTATTGTTTCCCAGCTATTCAACTTATATTTTATTTAATTGCTGGATCATCGATACCAATAAGTGTTTTGCAGAAATATACAGTCTCAAAAATACTTCTACTATCGTATTCATCATTTAAAGTCATTACGATAGTACTTGCATATTTTATTTAATTGCAATCTTTCATTTATAAATTTATATGTTACTTTCATAATTCGCAATAACTGCCGAGTGATAGAAACCTTCGACCATTCGATTCGTGTGTGTAGTCTTATCGTATACTGTAGACTCAGAAGTATTTGGCCTGTAATGCGGCAACTACATATCCCAGCCCCTAGACAACAAAACCAGCCAAAACTTTTAGTATTTCAACACTCAGTCTGTGGGTGCATAATTGGACCCTCATCTCATCATTTCATAGTCATCTGAAAGCCATCAAGTAACACAGTCAATCTGTGATGGCAGTCTCACCGTATCGTCACAGTGAGCATTATTGATGTTTGGCACAGCCCACGATAATAATTACACATTCATTGTACAATTAATAATTTAAATTCCGGAGACGATATCTAGTTAAATTACAGTACATTTTCTGACTTGGAATTTATAGTACATCGTCTGTGGTACATTTTCCCGTATCGTCAGACATAGGTCTTGTTCCTTTCTGACGCACCACAGGCTGACTAAAAGTGGCTTCCTTTGTATCTGTCTTACAATTTTACAACAAATAAAACTGAAGTTACCTACTGGTATTTTCTACATACACACAAATATAATTAAAGATCTTCACATCTGACTAATTCAATAGTAGTAGGAGTTTAGTTTTAAAAAGGAGGACTTTTCAATCAAATGGTTTCTTTTTCATTAACTGGTTTGAGTAAATACGGATTCTATTCCAGTAATAATGTTTTAACTAATGGTATTAATTACTCTGACTAAATGAGTGCAAGTCTTGCTAACACATTTTCTTCATTGGTTGAAAGGTCATGTTAGATATTTACATAGCTTTTCATCTACCTTACGAAGAAGTTCGTAATTCGGTACATGAGAAAAATGATAGCAGAATCTGAAATTACTGATATTTTCCAAGTAACGCAATTTGCAGGCAAACTAGCTAGCTCACTGAATCCTGATAGCAAAAAGAATTTAATAGATAGTAAAATTAACTTGTATAATACGTAAAGTTATATTGTAGATTTTCAGATACGCTGCACATGCCATAGATATGATACTATCGAAGATGTTACGAAATGCGAAAAAAAATGATTTTGGGAAGAAGAAAAACATAACAGCTAGAATGAATACACCTGGTTTGGTAGTATGAATTGATTGAGGAATGCGATAATAAGATGGATGACTATAGGAAAAAAATAAATGAACTCGAATTTGATGTCAGGTCTATTAGAAAGAACTTAAATGTTCAGGCTTCAGACGCCAATATCAGTAATCCAGATTGAAAAACTATAAAACGTGTGGTAGAAGTGAAAGAGAAAGAATCAATTTCTGCAGTAAAAACTGAAATTCGTGAAAATCACAAGAACTGGAATCCGAAATTTGAGAGACACTATGTATGCAGAAAAACTTTGATAAACATGAGAATTCATATGACGGAGAGCAAGCTAAAGTAGACGTGATGTTGGAAAATGCTGCTTTGTGAAACGAAGAGAAGTAGAATCGCAAAAACAACACTATATCCCAGTGCAGTATTAATTTTTCGTTCTATTCCTCGAAGCAGTTTACATACGTAAAACTTTTTCCTGGAATTAGCACGAGTAAAGAGAGGAGAACGGTAAGTAGCGCAATGAATCTAATCGTTTCTCGGATTTCTCCGCTATAATAGAGCTGACTACCCGAGTAAAATGAAACCGCACAGTCTCTATTTTACCTCTTTTTCAAATAAGCAGACGCTCCAGCACCATCATATTGCTACCTCGTGCCAACAGAACTGTATACTCGTATTTACAAAGCAGACATCAAACGAAGTCCATTTCCCTTCAGATGTTTAATTACTTCCACTGTAGTTGCTGGCTCCCTCTTACATAGTTACAGTACAGTGTGGAAGTTGTATGATTCCCCTTGGTGTAGTGTTGGCATCTATATATACATGCACGGTTTATTTCTGAAGATGATTTCGAACTTTTGATTAGGAAAAGCCTTATTCGTACCTCATTTCAGTTAAATGGGGAGAAATTGTACAGTCATTCCTCTAGAGGTAGATTTCATTTTGTGACCATCATGAGGAACTAGTTTACATTGTCTTCACTTGGAATGTTTATCTTAATTGTTACGCACGTTACGGCCGCCCGGAGTGGCTGCGCGGCTAGAGGCACCAAGTCATTAATCGTGCGACTCGTCTCGCCGGAGGTTCGAGTCCTACCTCGGGCATGGGTGTGTGTGTGTTGCCCTCAGCTTTAAGTCAGTTTAAGTAGTGTGTAAGTCTATGGACCCATGACCTCAGCAGTTTCGTCCCTTACGAATTCACACACATTTGAACATTTTTTACGCACGTTACGGATTCGGCATTTTTCTATAACAGTTCGTTTTTCACTTTGAACGAAAAAAACGTAAATAACTCCAGTATAAATAAAAGAGTAAAAACGGACCTGCACAATCACAGACCAATATTCCCCAATATTCCTAATATCAGTTTGCTGCTCAATTGTTCAACATATTCTGATTTGGAATATAATGAATTGTATTGAGACTGAGAAGCTTATGCATTTTATTTTACCTGGCAAGATTAGGGCCTTCAGGCTTATGTCCACGAATAAACACGGTTTTAGGAAACATCGCTTGTGCAAGACTCAGCTTGCCCTTTTCCCACGTGACATAGTGCGAACTATCGATGAAGGGCAACAGGCAGACTCTATTTCTGTAGATTTTCGGAAAGCGTCTGACACGGTGATCCACTGCAGACTGTCAATGAGGGTACGAGCACATGAAATATGTTCCCAGATATCTGAGTAAGTAATAGAACCCACTATGATGTCCTTCACGGTGAGTGCTTATCTCAAATGTGGGTACGGCCACGAGTGCCCCAGGGAAGTGTGATAGTACCGCTATAATTTTCTATACACGTAAATGATCTGGCGGACAGGTTGTACAACAGTCTGTGGTTGTTCACTAGTGATGCTTTGATGTACAGGAAGGTGTCGTAGTTCAGTGAGTGTAGAAAGATACAAAATGTTTAGATAAAATTTCTAGCTGATGTGATGAATGGCAGCTAGCTATAAATGTACAAAAATGTGAGTTAATGCTTACGATTGGGAAAAATAAGCAAGTTGTAACCTCCTCCTCACTTATCGACCTTAATGACAGTGAAAAATTAAACCGCGTGTACCTAATGGAAATTTGGGAAAAGCAATCGTCACGAAAGTTAATCTGTCGGTAAAGAGGGAGGAAAGGGTTATATCTAAATGAAAAGGAAAAATGCAAATGAAACTGGTGGAAATTAATTTTGAAAAGGGGTAAAGCTAATAAAGAAAGTAAATATTTGAGATTTGGGGGAAATTACGGTTGCCAGTCCTATGGAAAATTACTATAGTAACTGAAAAAGAAAGGTTATTACACATATAATTAGCACTAGAAGCGTGGCAACTGAAGGTTGACACGTGTAGTGTGAAAACTGAAAGTTTGTCAGAAGTAATAAATTTCGCTACACTCTGACTTAATTTAGCAAAAGAATTAATAAAACCGGAAAATTGAAAGTTAATGTAGTGACTGAAATTAATAGTGAGCTTTGTTACTGAAGCACATCGAAATTCAGTAAAATATGGTTAGTCTTGGGCTACCTCAACAATCATTTCAAAAGCTGCTTGAATCTACGCAATTCAGAAATAAGAGATTTAACTTTGAACTTGATTTAAATGATTCTGAACAATTAACAATAGTAAAATTTAGTACGTACCAAGCTGAGCTGCAGTCACAGGTAAGCTAAAATACGGTAACAAAACTCGCACTCTTAATTTGTGCTTGTGTAATCTAAATATTGTAGCCAGCTATGAATACCTTAACTGAACTTTGAAATTAAAGCAGTGAAATCGAATGATATTACTGTAATGCTGGCGTTTGAATTTCAACGACACTCGGGTTCATTTCGGAAAAGGAAGGGACCCTGCTTGGTAATGCAATTGGGACAATGAGCAACAAAGGTTCATGCTACGTTGCTGTAATTTAGTGAGAAAAATTTAACAGTTTGAAAAGCTGAGGTCTGCCATACAGTTCTAAAACTTTACGTGCTACCACTCTTCCTTGTTGGTTGATTGAAGGCTTGAAGTCGTCGATCGAGGAGGCGGCGACAGTCACTCAATGTCGGCCGTCGCTGTTGCAGAAGCTGGATGTTGGCGAGCCTTCTTCTCGACATGGTCACCAGGCGAAACGGGCTCTAGATGTGCGCCAGCTAATGCTTCCCGTCCGCGACACCGTGTCAGAAAGTATCATAGCAAGTCGAGAGCAATTACATGCTGCCAAACCCCGAAAGCGCGGCAACTCTCGGGAGCGTCACACAACACACCTGCTCAACCGCACTTCTCCAGCCAGACTGCCCGCGCTCCACGCGGCCGAGTTCACACTACCAAAGATACTAAACACTTTGGTTCTCCACACGACCTATCTATGTAATCGTTCGATACCATAGTTTTCCCTAGGCAAGACCCAGCATAAAAATACAAATAGTCTTTACACAAAAAACCAATTATACATGGACATAAATGCATACATATACAAATAGTAAAACAATTACAATATACAAAGACACAGAAACGTCATATCTCCAGGTAACAAAATAAAGGAAAAAAAATTATAGTACAATACATGGAAACAGGAGGATATGCATTTCCAGGGTTACAAAGTGAAATTCGTATACAGAACTAGTAGTGGCCTGCTTGACGCCATGACGGCGTTTAAATACGAGTTTCTGGACGTAACTCAGCAACTTGACATGAATCTGAGGATTGTGGTAAAGAAGCTGAATGGTTGACTACGGTCTATAGGGATAATTTTTGGTGAATTGTGAGGAGAACGCTTCTAGGTCGCTAGTGCGACATATTCTTGAGTACTGTTCAAGTGTTCGGGGTCTGTACCAGGCCGGATTAAAGGGAGACATCGAAGAAATCCAGAGAGAGGCTGCAGGATTTGTTACTGGTAGGTTACTGGCTAAGAAAATTTAGAGAACCAACATGTCCAGCTGACTGTGGAACTATTCTCCTGCCGCCAACGTACACTTTGCCTAATGACCGTGAACATAAGGTGCGAGAAATTAGGACTCCTGTGGAGGCATTCCGACAGACGTTCTCCCTCGCTCTACTTGCGAGTGGAACAGTGAAGGAAGTGATTACTAGTGGTACAGAGTACCCTCTGTCACGCCCCATACCGTGCCTTTGGGAGTGTGTATGTAGATGTAACTGCAGAAATTCTCAATACTGACTCGCTACATATTCGTATGCTTTTCAAGAGCCGAACTGTTCAGCTTACCCTATGCCCTGTTTGGTGTAACCTTGGATAGACCAATTTTAACTATTTTCCAGAGTATTTCAGTAGTAGTCACATGCACCAAAAGTAACTGATAACGGGGACACTTCGTCGAATTCTTTCTAATTTGCAACGACGAATGGGTGTGTTATTGTATTTGGACTGGTTTTCTTTCTCTACGCAGTTAGGACTAAAATATTTAGTGCTGCAACCTGAAACAGTGAGTATATCGCTGTCTGTCCAAAAGTGTTGTTTTCCGTAGGCATACTGTCTTAACAATTAACTCGTACCTGCTAGATATCCGAATGCGTCTCAGTCAGTGAACATGAACCACGACACAGCGACACTCGTAGCTCCGTGACCGACAAAGGAGGACAAATCTCGCTGTTTTGAACCACTACAGCCGTCGTTCACTTCAGCAGCAGAGTACTGTCAAGTATGTAAGATACAAGACGACATAAAAGTGCGAGATTTCATGCGTTTTCACGTAATACATCTGAGACCACGTAAAATACACTGAGTTGCTAGTTTAATTTCTTTAACGACTTCGCCTTTTCCATGAATTATTTGTAAAAAATGAGGGGTATTAAATTTATTATTTTATAAAAAAATATACACTTAATTTACAATACATTCAAATACACACTTACGAAATAGTCCACTCTCTCACTCTGAAGACGATCGGAAACTAACATGAATGTGGTATAGTTGTTTGATATTCTTCATGTGAAATATGATTCACAAAGTGTCCAGTATTATCCATCATGCCTGTTGCTATTCACGTATACATACGGAAATAAGTGGCAGGGGCCAAGGACTTCTATTGGTCAATGATTTGTATTCAGCTAAGTCAAGTTCGACTGTTGAAGCAGCAAACAATCAAACTGCCGTCGCCCATTCTCTCTTAAAGGGCGAATGAGTGAGTGACTGTAAGACAGGTACCACGTGGGACCTAGGTACACATTCAATCTCCCAGTTCCATAGGGCCATGCTGACAGAATCACTGAACAAATTTGTAGTATGTGTTGCGTAGGACTATGTACACAATGGTAAAGAGAGGTACGCTACAAAGTGGTGGAGCAGCTTTCGTATGACAAATCGGGTAGGAGGAAAAATGATTAGCCAACACGTTAACATAACAAACCAAAAATTTCCTTAACTTATATTTCTCCAAGGAAACGAAGACCGTTACAAGAATTCAGCAAGAAGCACAGTCCAGCTATCATATTGTCCACAAGGATGAAGCTCGGTATTACTGGGCACAAACTGAAGTGTCATTGCGATGAGGTTGCTAGGACGAGTGGGATGAACCGCCGCCGCTGGCCCTCCTGTAGTGCGGGGCGGCAGAGGGTGCTCGAGGCACTGAGCCATAAGAAGCGTGGCTCAGCGGGAGCACTCCATTGGTTCCACTGGATCCCACACGGCCACTACTGCCATCTCATGGAAAATTGAAATTCCATTGCTATGACACCTATGCAGTGGTACTGATGCGTGTTACGTCAGTTCCCGTACTAAACTGAAAGTCAATGTAGATTACTTAGATTGCAGAAAAATTTTTCTGCTTTCTGCACTGACAGCCGCCAATCACTGTAAAGAACGAGTTTCGAAAGACGTCATAGGCAAAGATGTTTCTTGAATGTTTTTCGTATTAGGAAATCCTGTATACTGAAGCAATTATTTACTGTGGCAAGTTCCTGTGGGACCAAACTGCTGAGGTCATCAGTGCCTAGGTTTACACACTACTTTGTCTAGCTTAAACTAACTTACGTTTGGAGAACACACACACACACACACACACACACACACACACACACACACACACACACACACACACACACACATGCCCGAGGGAGGACTTGAACCTCCGACGTGAGGATCCGTGTGAACCATGGCAATGTGGCTGAGACTGAGCGGCTACTCCGCGCAGCAATTACTTCCTGTTAATACGTGATGTGCAGGATGTTTCCGTACGAGCATTCAAAAATGTAACAGGACGTAGAGAATGCTTTACTGAACGATTTGAGGTAGGCAGCCCAGTGTCGTAGAAGCCGGCTTAAGCGATATGGAAGTAAACTTGCCTACCGCCTTGTATAACATTACTGTTTTCAGGTTTATTGACAGTTAGCTTGGGTACAAGCTTACATATTGAGTGCTGTTTATTTACATGTATATATACCGTCTCAGTGCTGTATTTCCTGGTGGCTGGATTGGAAAGGGTGGTCCTACTGCATGGCCTTTCAGGTCACCTGACTTGGATCCCCTTGATTATTTCCTATGGCGGTATCTAAAGTCACTTGTGTATGAGACCCCAGTGGATACAGGGATGAAGTTAGTTGCCAGAATTGTAGCTGCCTGTGGTGTGGTTCGAAACACACACCAGGGATATTTCTCAGGGTGGGGCAGAAAATTTTTCGCCAATGTCATGCTTGCATTGAGGCTGATGGCTGCCACTTTCAGCATATTTTGTAAGATACAGTTCAAACAGTATGTTCAACGTGTCACTGATGGTATTTGCAGTTAACTCTAAAGCCAATCTAAAATATAGAAAGTACGGAATATTGTAATTTTCTTCCTATTATCTCCCTAAGGTCGCTTTCTTGACTCCATCTACCCTATCGCAAGTTGCTCAGAGTAGCATCCTCTATGTCGTGTTAAATTATTGCATGCTCTTACAGAAACACCCTATATATTCACAATGTGCGCGTAGTGGAACATTACAACGTTGTGCCGCAAAAACGTGTCCTTGGCTTAGCTGGTTAAAAATTAAGACGCCTACACTGGTAAGGGAAGAAGCCATCGAGGGGAGAGTGCTGACCAATGCCCTTCTCTGGTGCACTGAACCATCTGGTACCAAGCTAGCAAAACGGCGTTGAAAGCAGAGAGACAAAAATTGTGATGACAGTGCACTGTGAAGTGCTGGAACGCCCTCTCAAGAAGCTGAAGAAGTGGATGAAGCAAGCCAGCGCCTCTGAAGAGTGGATTTGGGCAATATTGCAGATCTGGCTATGTTACTTTAGAGGCTGACTAAAGAAGAGCGCCGGCCGCGGTGGCCGAGCGGTTCTAGGCGCTACAGTCTGGAACCGCACGACCACTACGGTCGCAGGTTCGTATCCTGCCTTGGGCATGGATGTGTGTGATGTCCTTAGGTTAAAGTTGTTCTAAGTTCTAGGGGACTGATGACCTCAGAAGTTAAGTCCCATAGTGCTCAGAACCATTTGAACCATTTAAAGAAGATCAGAACGAATGAAATCGTCGCCAGCCAACGACTGGCTGCTCTGACCTGTAGCCTTTTCCATGGTCGGAGGGCGGGATGGGGAGGGGTTGCTGCTGTTTGAGGGGCACTAGACAACAGACTCATAAATATTCTTCAAATCACATCGTGATTCTTAGATGTGGTGCTCAGTGTGTCCATGTCCAATAGCGAGGAAGAGCCCGTGTCTGTCTGCTGTCAACACGTCTAGCAGTGTACGAGCTTCCACTGAATTTCAAGTCCCACACTCGGGGTTTCGCCGCTGTTAGCCACAGCGGCGCTGTTCGTGTCGAATCTGCTGTGGTGAACTCAGCACCTTCCATGCAGCGGGCCTCTTGGTAACGTTCAGTCCTAACTAGGAGAGACGCAGCCGCTCCTGGGGCGAAACGAGGGCAAGTGGACAAATTACTGTCCACCTGCGCTACTGCTGGTTGCCATGGCGTAATCGGGCACTCCTCAGCGAGCTCCTGGATGATATGGACGCGGAGCAGCACACGTTTGGGGCCACGACCTGCTACCACAGCAACCACCCACTGCTCGGACGTCAGCTGGTGCGACAACGCCGGCCGTGCGGCTGACTGGGAGTGTAAGCTGCTTCTGAGCTTCCAGCACTGGCTCGCTGGTTGCCTAGAGTGATGGTATATCTACATCTACATCCACATCTACGTTATTACTCTGCCATTCACAACAAAGTGCCTGGTAGACGCTTCAATGAACCACCTTCAAGCTGTCTCTCTACCGTTCCACTCTAGAAAGGCGCGCGGAAAAACCAGAACTTACATCTTCCTGTGCGAGATCTGATTTCTCTTATTTTACCGTGATGATCATTTCTCCCTAGGTAGGTGGATGCCAATAGAATGTTTTTGCAATCGGAGGAGAAAACTGGTGATTGAAATCTCATGAGAAGACCCCGTCGCAACGAAAAACGCCTTTGTTTCAATGACTGCCACTTCAATTCACCTATCATGTCTATTTCACGATAATAAAGAAAGAGCAGCCCTTCTTTGAAGTTTTTCGATGTCATTCGTCAGTCTCACCCGATGTGGATCCCACACGGCACAGCAATAGCCCAGAACAGGGCGGATAAAGTAGACCTGTTGCATACTGTCAATGACCAGCAGTCTTTGGTTTGCTCTATCCACAACATTATCCATGTGATCGTTCGAATTTTGTTTATTTGTGACTGTAATCCCTAAGCATTTAGCTGAATTTACAACCTTCAGAGTTGTGTGACTTACAGTGTAATCGAAATTTTGTGGATTTGTTTTAGTACTCATGTGAATAACTTCATACTTTTGTTTATTCAAGGTCAATTCTCACTGTTGGCACCATACAGATAACTCATCTAAATCGCTTTGCAATTCGGTTTGGTCATGTGATGACTTTAAATGACGGTAAATGACAGCATAATCTGCATACAATCTAAGAGGGCCGTTCAGATTGACTCCTAAGTCGTTAATATAGATCAGGAAAAATAGAGCACCTATAACATTTCCTTGGGGAACGTTGGATATTACTTCTGTTTTAGTCAATGACTTTCCGCCAGCTAAACGATTCAGTGACGAAACGAATAACTCTTCGTTGGATCTTATCCGTATCCTCTATCTGTCCTTCCTGATAGAGATCACAGATAGATGAACAGTACTCAAGAATCGGGTGAACAAGCGCCGTATAATGCACTTCTTTCGTGGATGAGCTACATTTCCTTAAGATTCTTCCGATGAATCTGAGTCTGGTGTCTGCTTTTGCCACAATCTGTTTTATGTGGTCATTCCACTACAGGTCGCTCTGGGTAGCTATGCCTAGACATTTTACTGTAGACGTTGCCTCCAGCTCCACCTTAACCTGTCAAGCAAGACTCACAGTCTTTGCCATTCAGAGTGCATCTGTAGTTGCACCCTGAATTATAAATGTTTAAATGAAGCATAAAAGTAGCCAAACGTTGGACAAATTACACTGAACTGACCCGGGTTCGATACCGACAAAGGGTATCGCGACCGAACTCTCACGATTTTAAATCTGATCCTTAATTGACCAAATGCGTCCGGTCAGCATACTAAACTTGGACAATTATGTAAAACCGTTCCCCTTATGGCCTGCATAATAACTGGCACTTCTCTTTGCAACACTTTAGAATATGCTCCTTCATTAAATGAGATTGCTTTGTACTCCGTGTTTACCGAGAGACCCCGCTAAGAGCGTTTCCGCGCCGCGCTGTACACCGGATCTTCCCGTAGTTCGACCCCGTCGCACACACACGAAAAACGTAAGCCGACAGCCCCCACCGGGCTATGAGTGCTACTGCTTTCATCGTTCTCTGTCTCCCAACACCGTCAAAATCTCCGTTCCCTTTTCTTACTCACTGGACTATCATGTCTACTCAGACTGCAAGCTATTACACCTATAAAATGTTACAAGACTGACTTTTTATTGACCTGTGTATTACTTATTATTTCAGATAAGACCTAGTTTATTCTTTACCCAAGCGATGAATACATATAGGGGGGTCGATACTCTGACAAATAGTCCCTCTTACAGTTTACTTTTCATACCTTGGGCTGTATCCATTCATCAAACAGCAAACTATTTCTCAGCTGGACGGACTGCGATGATACTCACCTCAATTACCCATCTGAAATAAATCTTACGTGCTATTGAAACTTCCTGGGAGATTAAAACTGTGTGCCGGACCGAGACTCGAACTCAGGACCTTTGCCTTTCGCGGGCAAGTGCTCTACCAACTGAGCTACCCAAGCACGACTCACGTCCCGTCCTCACAGCCTTACTTCTGCCTGTACCTCGTCTCCTACCTTTCAAACTTTACAGAAGCTCTCCTGCGAACCTTGCAGAACTAGCACTCCTGAAAGAATGGATATTGCGGAGACATGGCTTAGCCACAGCCTGGGGGATGTTTCCAGAATGAGATTTTCACTCTGCAGCGGAGGGTACGCTGATATGACGGACACTTGACTGAAAATGTTTTACAAGTTAGTGGCGCCCTATATCGCTAATGCTGGTATTCAGTATGGTATTGGCCCAGCCTTATCCTTGATGACAGCTTGCACTCTCGCAGGCATACGTTCAGTCACGTGATGGATGGGTTCTTGTGGAATGGCAGCCCATTCTTCACGGAGTGCTGCACTGAGACGAGGTATCGATGTCGGTCGGTGAGGCCTGACACGAAGTCGGCGTTCTATACGATTCAGGTCAGGACTTTGTTCAAGCCAGTCCAATACAGGGATGTTATTGTTATGTAACCACTCCACCACAGGCCGTGCATTATGAACAGGTACTCGATCGTGTTGAAAGGTGCCATCGCCGTCCCCGAATTGCACTTGAACAGTAGGAAGCAAGAAGGTGATTAAAACATCAATGTAGGCCTGTGCTGTGATAGTACCACGCAAAACATCAATGTAGGCCTGTGCTGTGATAGTACCACGCAAAACAGTAATGGGTGCAAGCCCCCTCCATGAAAACACGACATCATCATAACACCACCGCCTCCGAATTTTACTGTTTGCACTACACACGCTGGCAGATGACGTTCACCGGGTATTCGCCATACCCACACCTTGCCATCGGATCGCCACATTGTGTACCGTGATTCGTCACTCCACAGTTCAATCGACCAATGTTTACGCTCCTTACACCACGCGAGGGATCGTGTGGCACTGACTGGCGTGATGTGTGGCTTATGAGCACCCACTCGACCATGAAATCCAAGTTTTCTCACCTCTCACTGTCATAGTGCTCAAAATTGCTTCTGATGCAGTTTGGAATTACTGTGTGATGGTCTGGATAGATCTCTCCCTATTGCACATTATGACCCTCTTCAACAGTCTACGGTCTCCGTCAGTCAACAGACGAGTTCGGCCTGTACGCTTTTGTGCAGTACGTGTCCCTTCACGTTTCCACTTCACTGTCATATCGGAACCAGTGAACCTAGGGATGTTTAGGAGTGTGGCAGTCTCGGGTACAGACGTATGATACCAGTGTACCCGATCAACTGACCACGTTCAAAGTCCGTAAGTTCCGCGGAGCGCTCCATTCGGCTCTCTCACGGTGTCTAATGACGAGGTCTCTGATAGGGAGTACCTGGCAGTAGGTGGCAGCACAATATAGCTAATATGAGAACGGAAGGTTTTGGGGGTGTCCGGATATTTTTGATCATATAATGTATTATCTGCTTTGTAGCAATTAATTCTGAATTATTTATTTCTGGTATTTTTCTGTAGCCATTCTTAAAATAATATGGTGACGATTTCAGTCAGCCATATTTAAGAACATTATGAAACTTTACTGAAATTGCGCTTTTCCTTAATACTGAAATTTTAAGAAAATAGAATTTAAATTTCCTTGAAAATTAAAATTGCAAATTACTTGGAAAACTACGCTTCTATCCAAAGCTGACAATGGATTTAAACAGAGTTAACGTTTTACATTACATTCATACAACACTGATATTTGCAAAGATGCCATTGTTTTCAGCTTTAGATTTATGCTTTGTTATTGTTTTATATAACTATGACACTACTAGAAACTGTTCATGGAGTCGGTAAATAAATTATTGGCTAGTTGAAATTAAGTATATTAAAAGTTCATCAGTAGAAAAAAACATATTGATGCGCTACTCCATAACAAATGACTCTACACAAAATTAAATACCAAGTCTTGACTATTGTTGTACAGTGCTATGTGTTGTAAGATGTTCAGTGTGGCTAAATCCGATGTAGCGCCGGTTCTTTACGTCTTCCTACCTGTACATAGCGTGCTTCTATAAGACATCACATACAGCACCATTCCTGTTAAGGCATCCACTACAACGCTAACCAAAAACAGCTGTTTAATCTACGACCAAGACGGCCACTGGGTTTCCCCTGACGTCAGTATGCCTCTTGTCAAATCAAATAACTCAGTTTAAAATGATGCTAGCCCTGTTGTCCTAAGTTTACACAATTTTCCATGCCTCTCTAACATTCAAGGTTACAGACACAGCTAACATGCTTCAACAGATGCCACCTTAGTGTTGAACCCAAGAGTTGACTTTTCCTAAGTTTAAAGCTTACGCAGGCTGCATGTTTAAACAATTTTCCCCACTCCAGGTGCCCTGAAGTTAAAACTATGTGGTTCGCTTGTACGCTTGTACAGTTTAAACACAGTGCATGTTATTGGAAGGATAGAAATGTATGTCTATTTATTTGACTAAACAAATGTGAGACTCATATGCAAACAACCCATGAAGGAAGGTGGGAAGGAAGATTAGTGTTTAATGTACCATCAACACTGAGGACTTCAGACACAGAGCAGTCCATGTCACACCGAAAGATGAGTTATCTATTAGCCTTCTGACTGGTTTGATGCAGCCCTCCTCTAATTCCTCTCCTGCGCTATCCTCTTGATCTCAGAGTAGCACTTGCACACCACACACTCAGTTATTTGTTGGTTCTATTCAAATATCTGTCTTTCCCCACAGTTTTTACTCTCTATAGTTCGCACTAATACCACGCAGATTATTCCCTGATGCCTTAAGAGAAGTGCGGTCATCAAGTCCCTTCTTCTTCTCAGCATTTACCGGAACTTACTTCCTTCGCCGAATATGTGGCGAAGTTTCTCACCCCCTACCTAATCAGTCCACCTAATTATCAAAATTCTTATGCAGCACCACATCTCAAATGATTCGATTCTCTTCTGTTCCCATTTTCACACTGTTCGTGATTCACTACCATACAATATTGTGTTCCAAACACACACCCCCTGAAATTTCTTCCTCAGATTAATGCCTATGTTTGAACTGAAGACTTTTCTTGGCCAGGAATGACCTCATTGCCTGTGTTAGTCTGCAGTTTTATCTCCTGCTTCCTTCATTCATCATGTGTCATTTTGCTTCCAAGGTAGCAGAATTCCTCCATCTACTTCTTGATCCCCAATTTTGATGTTAAATTTCTCGCTGTTCTCATTTCTGTCACATCTCGCTACCTTTGTCTTTTTCTGGTTTCCTCTCAGTCCACATTCTGTATTCATTAGACTATTGATTGCCTTTAGCAGATCCTATAATTCTTCTTCGCTTTCACCGAGGAACCAATATCATCAGTGAATCGTATCACTGATATCCTTTAACCTTGAATTTTAATCCCACTCTTGAACTTTTCTTTATTCCACCATCGCTTCTTTGATATATAGATTGAACAGTGGAGCAAGAGACTGCAACCCCGTCTCATATCATTTTAACCTGAGCACTTTGTTCTTCGTCTTCCAGTCTTAAACCTTCCTTCTTGGTTCTTAAGTACATTTTGTATCACCCATCTTGCCCTATAGCTTATTCCTATTTTTCTCACAATTCCGAAAATCTTGCACCATTTTACATTGTTTAACGCTTTTTCTAGATGATGCTATGAACATCTCTTGATTTTTCTTCAATCATACTTCCACGCGCAAACCACAAAGTTTTAAATCCAGGGGAATCGGACTAAGGCGAAACTGTTCAAACAGGCAAGGTATGTAAGTTTTCAACATAGTGGAAATGGAAATGTCGTGTGGCTAGGGCCTCCCGTCGGGTAGACCGTTCGCCCGGTGCAGGTCTTTCGATTTGACGCCACTTCGGCGACCTGCGTGTCGATGGGGATGAAATGATGATGATTAGGACAACACAACACCCAGTCCCTGAGCGGAGAAAATTTCCGACCTCAGCCGGGAATCGAACCCGGGCCCTTAGGATTGACAGTCTGTCACGCTGACCACTCAGCTACCGGGGCGTGAAAGTCAGCTCTTGGGTTCTAAACTTAAGGTGGCATTTGTTTAAATATGAAAGCTGTGTCAGTGAACTGTGACATGAGAGAGGAGGGTGAAAGCAATTAAACTTAGAACAACTGGTCTGCCAGTATTTTAAACTGATTTCTTGGATTTGACAAGTGGCTTGTAATGTCAGGAGAAATCCTGTGACCATCTTGAGTCCTACAGTTACGAGATCTGGCAACAATGAAGGCTATGCTCGCACGGCCCGATCTGGTCTACGACCTCATACTTTACAAGACGACTTTCCACAGTGCGCACAAACGACACCACGCACCTTCGCAAGAGGTCTTCTCCCATCAAGGTTCAACTACCTCTGCATTTCCGTTGGGTTTGCACACGTCACCAATGGACGCCACTCTTATCGTCCAAGCAGAGTTTGCCGTCAGCTTCTCTACAGTTTTGATTCTAATTATGTTAATTTTTAAAAGCTTGAAGTAGCTCATCGGTCAATACATTCAATAATAACATAAAGTACTCTTTTATTTCACACATATTATCTTTTTACCATTTGAGATTCAAATTTCTTATACTCGACTCGAAAGTAATGAAGGCAAACCCAATCTCGCTCACTACTACCGATCTTTCCAAAAAATAATACTCACAAACAAATTTTAGAAGTTTATACCAGCATCACAAGTACATAGTTGTTCCATTATAGTACCTGCCTCAGAAAAAGTTAAAATTTTTAATCAACCTAGGAAAATAACAAACATTTCCGAAACGTTACACAGCACAAGATGTATTAAAAAAAAGAAAGAAAACAGATATAGTTTACGTATATTCACAGTGAGTGGGGAGCTAATACAATAAGTAAAAGGCATGTTGTAGATCCAACATCAAAACAGCGAGCATAGCGACTCTCTAAAAACAGCATCAGACTGAAAGGTTTGTCAACGGATTTCGCCACTACATGGAAACAGCACAGTGCGCGACACTTATGGGACGCGAATAGCGATGAGCGGCACTGACTAAAGAAGAGAAACACTTGTAAATGAAAATAGTTATAACAAGAGACGAAGCCTCATAACAGAAGTATAAACACAGGTAGTAAACAAAACACACATGAAAATGTTGTGAAATGAAACAGGAGCTGTACGTGCCACCTGTCTAGTGCAGATGGCATTAAAGTGTTTAAAATCATTACGGATAACGTACTAGGAATAACGGGTATGGAATACTATACAGAAATTAAAACAGGAGGAAAACATTGTTTAAGAACTGTCTGTAAATGCCTTTAGCCAAAGAAGACAGTACGCTACGTCTGTAGTTGCGACTAACAGTTTAAAGCCGTTAAAGAACTTTTTTATTTCGCTGTGTTGCATCTGTTCCCTGAGAATGAGACCATCGTTAACAGATATATGATCAGACACTCCCAGTTCTTCCAGACAATCAACTCTATAACTTTTTTTTGTATGGAGGATAGTAACTCCATCGACTCCCTTTGTTTTGTGGCCTGTAATAAGAAAATGATCTGAAAAGAAGAAATTACTCAACATTGATATCTTTTCTTTCGAATAAATGCTTTTTATATCATTGATGACTCTTCCGGTCTGTCCTATGTAATAAACCAGACAACGTCCACACGTTATTTTTGTTACTTTCCATAGCTCGTATTCCTACTGGGTTAATTATGCTCAGTGGAGCACTTTAATGCTATCGCACTGAACAGGTTGCGTCTATTATCTGCTGTTTCAATTTTTTACCTATTTTTAAACATCTGTCATTAAGCTTGGTCTCTTGTTTTAACTGTTGTCATTGATATGTATCAAAATGGATGTATCAAAAGAATCTTCCGAGATGGAACGTCTATTTTCTGAAACTAACAAACATATGCAATGAATTTTGGTATTCGATGGATTGGAAACTCAAAAAGGTTTTTCATACATTTCCATAGGTATTTAATGATGCACGACGTCTGTCAATGCGGTATTCAAATTGTTCCCACATTGCAGTGAGCATGTCTTCAGTTACAGCTTCCACAGCTGCTGTTATGCGATGTCTCAGTTTATTCATTGTAGTTCGTAACGCAGGCACATAAACAGAGTCTTTTATAGACCTACACAAGGAATAATCACAAAAAGTCAGGTCTGGTGATCCTGCAGGCCAGTAATGTAAGGCCGAATCATTTGGTCCAGTGCGACCGATCCATCGTTCAGTAATCCTTTGATTTAAAAAGTTCCGCACTTCCTGATGCCAGTGTGGTGTTGCCCTATCCTGTTGGTAAATAAAGTCGTTGGAATCAGTCTCCAACTGCGAAAAGTTGTAAAGCATATCGAGAGATGCGCTTTGTATTCTCGGCAACCAAAAATCGAAAATACTCCTTTTGCTGTGAAACTGCACAATATACATTAAATTTTGGAGAGTCCCTCTCATATTGTACAACTTCACGTGGTTGTTTCGTACCCCATATTCTCAGATTATGATGGTTCGCCTTCCCATTTAAGTGGAATGTTGCCTCGTCATTAAACACGAAGCGTGGAAGAAAACTGTCATCCTCCATCTTGCCAAGAACGAGACTGCAGAACTCCTCACGTTGTTTGTCACCTTGACGAAGAGCTTGCAGCAGCTGTATCTTGTATGGTTTCATGTGTAAACGTCGACGCAACACTCACGGATTTCTGCTGACTGCTTGTGAAACAATGGCGGATGCTTTCGACGTCTGTGTCAGACACTCGGGGACGGTCGGCGATTTGCCTTTACACACACATCCTGTTTCTCGCAATTGTTCATGCCATCGTCTAGTTCTCTGTGCTGTAGGGGGATCCATACTATACCTAGCACGAAAGTCACGCTGTACAGTTATTACTGACTCGCACTGCGCGAAACGTAGAACAACAAAAACGCTCTCTGTTGTCCCGACACCGTTTCAACTAGACTGAAGTGGGCGTACATTGCTGAAACCTGGTGGGAACCACGTAACACTCAAGAGTTTTCTCTTTCCAACAGTTATGAATTTTTTTAAATCGGATGATTTTTTAATAGATCCTGCAAAACTGTTTTCTTAATCTGTGCCGCCCTACGCTATCCGTGCCCCTTGGGTGTATCGCAAGGCGCTGTTTCCATATGGTGGTGTAATCAGCTGACAAACCTTTCAGTCTGACGTCAGACGTAGCTGCTTGCTATGGTTGTGGTTTCAATGTTGGGTTTACAAGATAACTTTCAGTTTTTTGACATGAGCCCTTCGTCTAAAAAAAAAAAAAAAAAAAAAATGGCTCCGAGCAGTATGGGACTTAACATCTGAGGTCATCAATCACCTCGAACTTAGAACTACACTCCTGGAAATGGAAAAAGGAACACATTGACACCGGTGTGTCAGACCCACCATACTTGCTCCGGACACTGCGAGAGGGCTGTACAAGCAATGATCACACGCACGGCACAGCGGACACACCAGGAACCGCGGTGTTGGCCGTCAAATGGCGCTAGCTGCGCAGCATTTGTGCACCGCCGCCGTCAGTGTCAGCCAGTTTGCCGTCGCATACGGAGCTCCATCGCAGTCTTTAACACTGGTAGCATGCCGCGACGGCATGGATGTGAACCGTATGTGCAGTTGACGGACTTTGAGCGAGGGCGTATAGTGGGCATGCGGGAGGCCGGGTGGACGTACCGCCGAATTGCTCAACACGTGGGGCGTGAGGTCTCCACAGTACATCGATGTTGTCGCCAGTGGTCGGCGGAAGGTGCACGTGCCCGTCGACCTGGGACCGGGCCGCAGCGACGCACGGATGCACGCCAAGACCGTAGGATCCTACGCAGTGCTGTAGGGGACCGCACCGCCACTTCCCAGCAAATTAGGGACACTGTTGCTCCTGGGGTATCGGCGAGGACCATTCGCAACCGTCTCCATGAAGCTGGGCTATGGTCCCGCACACCGTTATGCCGTCTTCCGCTCACGCCCCAACATCGTGCAGCCCGCCTCCAGTGGTGTCGCGACAGGCGTGAATGGAGGGACGAATGGAGACGTGTCGTCTTCAGCGATGAGAGTCGCTTCTGCCTTGGTGCCAATGATGGTCGTATGCGTGTTTGGCGCCGTGCAGGTGAGCGCCACAATCAGGACTGCATACGATCGAGGCACACAGGGCCAACACCCGGCATCATGGTGTGGGGAGCGATCTCCTACACTGGCCGTACACCACTGGTGATCGTCGAGGGGACACTGAATAGTGCACGGTACATCCAAACCGTCATCGAACCCGTCGTTCTACCATTCCTAGACCGGCAAGGGAACTTGCTGTTCCAACAGGACAATGCACGTCCGCATGTATCCCGTGTCACCCAACGTGCTCTAGAAGGTGTAAGTCAACTACCCTGGCCAGCAAGATCTCCGGATCTGTCCCCCATTGAGCATGTTTGGGACTGAATGAAGCGTCGTCTCACGCGGTCTGCACGTCCAGCACGAACGCTGGTCCAACTGAGGCGCCAGGTGGAAATGGCATGGCAAGCCGTTCCACAGGACTACATCCAGCATCTCTACGATCGTCTCCATGGGAGAATAGCAGCCTGCATTGCTGCGAAAGGTGGATATACACTGTACTAGTGCCGACATTGTGCATGCTCTGTTGCCTGTGTCTATGTGCCTGTGGCTCTTTCAGTGTGATCATGTGATGTATCTGACCCCAGGAATGTGTCAATAAAGTTTCCCCTTCCTGGGACAATGAATTCACGGTGTTCTTATTTCAATTTCCAGGAGTGTACTTAAACCTAACTAACCTAAGGACATCACACACATCCATGCCCGAGGCAGGATTCGAACCTGCGACCGTAGCGGTCGCGCGGTTACACACTGAAGCGCCTACAACCGCTCGGTCACGGCGGCCGGTGACAACTACATCTCATGTAGTTTTAATATCTCTCTATGCCATGTGAACACATATAAGTAGTACCTGTTACGCTTTTAATATTTCCAGTGATACTTAAGGTTTTTGAAATAATTATTAGTGTTCTATGATGACTGAAATGTTTTATACGTAACTATAAATGATTCTGAGAAACATGCCCTCTCTCGATATCTAAATCAGGTCAGTGCAATAAAATTTCTGCAACCAGTTGCCTGCTTTATCCTTCATTAAAGTTTGAATACGATTGCCAAACGTCAAGATGGTAAAAATAAATGTTTAAGTTGTCAGTGCTGTTTCTATGACGTCCCACCAGACACGTGGCAGGCATCAACACACCTCGCAGCTGCTGACTTCGCCCCGTTGACCTCTTGATCACGATCTACCCTGATCACGACTAACCGGGTCGTTGCAGTAAAGTTTTTAGGTTGGAGCCCCTTCATGCCCACACCGGCTTGATGGCTAACACAGAAGGTCTACTGCGATTTCTGCATGTTGGTTAGTTTTCCGCTAAGTGTGGTCTGGCAGGTTGTGGGTACTGCGATGTTTGCTTACGTCTGGTTATGATTAACCATTAATACGGGCGTACCTGGAGATAGATTGGGTCGAAAGTTGAACGAAGGGTAAGAGTTTGAAGGGCAGATGTAAAATAGTGCCAAGGCAAGAGCCAAGGGAAAAAAACATCAGCGATGGGTGGGTCGGGTGGTAAGAGCAGAAGCGGTTTTCTTGCTGCCTGCGACGGGTCACGCAAGGATAGGTTTTGTTAGCGGCGGGTATCATGCAGGTGGATACCTTTGACGTTATGCAGTAAAGTATGAGAGGGGATCGAGTTTTATACTGGACGAGTGGGAGCGATAATGATTTAATAATTACCTTGAAAAACTAAGGTAACGTAATTAATTGTATGTTTGTTTGGAGGTGAAAGTCTGATTCCTGATTCCTAGTAAATGGCGCCCTACCAACCGATCCCTTCTTCTAGTCAAGTTGTGCCACAAATTTCTCTCCTCTCCAATTCTATTCAATACCTCCTCACTATTTATGTGATCTACCCATCCAATCTTCAGCATTCTTCTGTAGCATCACATTTCGAAAGCTTCTATTCTCTTCTTGTCTAAACTATTTATCGTCCACGTTTCACTTCCATACATAGCTACATTCCATATAAATACTTTCAGAAACGACTTCCTGACACTTAAATCTATACTCGATGTTAACAAATTTCTCTTCCTCAGAAACGCTTTCCTTGTCATTACCAGTCTACATTTTATATCCTCTCTACTTCGACCATCATCAGTTATTTTGCTCCTCAAATAGCAAAACTCCTTTACTACTTTAACCGTCTCATTTCTTATCTAATTCCCATAGGATCACCCGGTTTAATTCGACTACATTCCATTCTGCCATCAAATTTTGCACAACTCCCGAATTCCTCTGACAGACATTCTAGTGACGTCTGCCTCTTTCTTCAGGTGAAGAAATCAGTGTCAGAATGGCAGCGAGTTGATTTTCGAGATGGTACCTTGACTAAACAGCCAAATGCAGGCTTCTGCTAGCAATGTCTCCGCCAACGCATCCATCATTGGATAAACGTTTCGAACTCGAGGATGAAAATGAGGAGAAGGGCGAACCATATCAGCGAGTTTCGTATTAATGATCAGCTTGACTTTTTCGATTTTATAAATAAAACTACGGTTCATACAATAAGCGAGAAGTATAATCAATTAAAACCATTACATTATACATTAGCTTGGAGACCGAGGAGCAGTTCTTAGCTTCATTAATAAGAGGTTATCAAATATGTTTGCCATCTCATGCGTCTTTGTAATAGCGAAAATTAAAATTTCACGATTTTCTTAAATGTTGTTATGTATCGTAAATTTGCATGTGCAATAGTTTTGACATGGCTGCTTATCCCAAGAATGTCAATATTTCTGCGGGATTATCGTCCAACTTTGGTGTCTATTATCGATTTAGGTCTTTCAGAGCTCTGTAAAACACTTCTCGCAATATTGTGTCTTTCATCTGTTGTTTACGTATTTCCTCTCCTCGGTATAAAATGGCCTTCAAGCTGATTTCCCTTGTATTGACTCCATAAATACTCGTTGCATATTTCAGCCATTCCTTCTTCACTTGGTACTGTATTTTCATCCGAGCTCTCGATATTCTCTTTCTCCCAAACGTCTCTTTAATTTTCCCGTAGACCACACCAGTCTTTCCAATTGTCACGAATCTTTTACAGCTTGGTCTTTTCCCTGTAGGTATCCTGCTTTGTTCAAATGGTTCAAATGGGTCTGCGCACTATGGGACTTACCTAATGAGGTCATCAGTCCCCTAGAACTTAGAACTACTTAAACCTAACTAACCTAAGGACATCACACACATCCATGCCCGAGGCAGGATTCGAACCTGCGACCGTAGCGGTCGCGCGGTTCCAGTTGTAGTGCCTAGAACCGCTCGGCCACTCTGGCCGGCTATCCTGCTTTGTTATTTTGCACTTTTTATGGGTATAATTATTTCCCTTTTGACTGATTCACTTGTTCTACTTTTTGTATTTTTTCCCTTCAGTAATTAATATAGATATGTCATGTGTTTCCGAAGAAGTTCTGCTAGCTTGTAGTAAGCATATACAAAGTGATCAAAAAGTCAGTATAAATTTGAAAACTTAATAAACCACGGAATAATGTAGATAGAGAGGTAAAAATTGACACACATGCTTGGAATGACATGGGGTTTTATTAGAACTAAAAAAAAAAAAACAAAGTTCACAAAATGTCCGACAGATGGCGCGTGAGAAATCTCCTACACGCGTCGTTTGGTGATGATCGTGTGCTCAGACGCCACTTTCGTCATGCTTGACCTCCCAGGTCCCCAGACCTCAGTCCGTGCGATTATTGGCTTTGGGGTTACCTGAAGTCGCAAGTGTATCGTGAGCGACCCACATCTCTTGGGATGCTGAAAGACAACATCCGACGCCAATGCCTCACCATAACTCCGGACTTGCTTCACAGTGCTGTTCACAACATCATTCCTCGACTACAGCAATTGTTGAGGAATGATGGTGGACATATTGAGCATTTCCTTAAGGAACATCATATTTGTTTTGTCTTACTGTGTTATGCTAATTATTGCTATTCTGCTCAGATGAAGCACCATTTGTGGACATTTTTGAACTTTTGTATTTTTTTGGTTCTAATAAAAGCCCATGTCATTACAAGCATGTGTGTCATTTTGTACCTCTCTATCTACATTATTCTGTGATTTATTCAGTTTTCAAATTTTTTTACCCGGTACTTTCACAAGCGATGATGATGATTATGATGATTATTAGTGTTTTAGGGCGCACAACAACGAGGTTATCAGACTTTCACAAGCATGTGAGAGAGTAAATCATGAAACTATCATTTAACCTTGTTCGGTTATACAACGTACTCACTGCTATAAAACGATGCCCAGTTACAGCAGAAAAGGGATTACGAAATGGCTGTACTGCACTCACTAAAGTTCTACTTGCAGTGCTGTTTTACTGACGCGTGACGGCGACTCGGGAAACAACATTTCGAGCAGAATTGGCTCTCCCCGTTGCTCGACGCAGCGCCTCTGTCTCGCTTCATACCTTCCCGCGGCGGCCGCAGTTTGACGTCGAGAGCTCACCCCTGGCGCTTCCCTCTCGATTTCTCCCCTCGCCGCGCCGCGCAGCTCAGTGCATCGCAGCACGCCTCTCCCATATTTCCCTAAGGATTGTGATTAATACATATTCACGACGCCGGCGCGCTCCATTCCAGTCCTGAGGTAATTGAAGACGGCGTGCCATTAACAGCCTCTTCCGATTTGTGGCTGCGACGGCTCTGCAAGCGGGCCGCTTAATCCGGGCGAGTTTCCAGCGCCCTTCTGCATCCCCCGCAGGAATTCGCAGTATTTTGCGTTGATGTGAATATCCGTCGCGAAGGTCGGGCCGTGTCTGCCGGCAGTGAAAGCTATCACAGGTAATGGTCTATGGTTCAATTCTCTGTTATGTTCACTTAGGACTTAAGCAATATTTTTACAGAATTTTACATCAGGCACTCGATGCGTTACTCAGTGTAATTACATGTGGGGTGTAAAAGTAGACTGCCTCCAAGTGGTACACCCCGGGCAATGCCGAAAGGTAGCTAAAAGTCTACTACTATCGTGGCGCTGCACTATGAGTGTGAACTCATCTCGCGGCTTAAAAGTGCAAATGGAAGCAAACAATAAAATGAATAAGTCTTCTCAAAACCCAATGACAAGAGACCTCGGACCATCAGTCCGAGTACTGCAAATTAACATGGAAGGTATAAGTAAGACTAAATGTGATATCCTCTCAAGACTAGCACGGGATAACAATATACATGTCATACTGGTCCAAGAAACACATGTAAGCGACGAAGCAGATCTCATCAAAAGAGGTCTCATAAGCGGATACACCGTTGCTGGAGCTATTCACCATGAAAACTATGGATCTGCTACATACGTGTGTAGTGACATTGATAACTGGGCTCCAATAAAAATAAGTTCTTCGGATATATTTTTCATAGAAACACTAGTAAGTAACCTCACAATAGTAAATGTATATAAGCCTTCTAACATCCAATGGCCAAAAGAAGCACTCCCGGAAATAAATACCTTACCTTCTTAATGGGCGATTTCAATAGCCACCACAGTTTATGGGGGCTATAGTGAAAACTATGATAATGGTCAAGCCCTACTTGAGTGGGCATATGTTGAAGACCTGCAACTAATATATGATGATAATGAGAGACACACCCTCTGGTCAGCTAGATGGTAATGTGGTTTCAACCCAGAGCTGTGCTTTGTTAGTAGAGACCACAAGGGTAAAGGTTATCCATCAAGTAGGAAAGTATTAACTAACTTCCCACACAGCCAGCATAGACCTGTCATTTTTCACATTGGAATACAAGTCCCTCTTATAAAATCAGCTCCAAAGCCAAGATGGAATTTTGAAAAGGCTGATTGGGAGTCATACGCAAAACGTGCCGATGCCACTGTACGGTGGGTAAAGCCTATCATTAACAGCTATGAACGATTTAGTAAAGTTCTTGTTGCATCAGCTAAGAAAAATATACCCGCGGTTTCAGGAAAGAATATACACCTGCCTGGAATGAAACAACTGAACGCCTCTATAACGAGTTCAAAGAATCGGGAGCCAGGGAAGTGGCAGAGGAACTTATCGAGTCACTTGACAGCGCACGAAGAGAAAAGTGGAAAAAAAACCGTGGAAGGTATAGCCTTTAGAAAGTCCAGTCGAAAAGCATGGGCCCTACTCAGGAAACTAGGATCTGGTGCATACAATCCCTGTGAAAGAGCAAAAACCACTCCCAATGCAATTGCAGGCCGTATAGCCAATATCACAGGGCACCTCTTGACAAAGAAGCCGCCAGAAACATTAAGAAACTAATTAAAACAGGGTGGAGACAAGCTACTGAAAGATCACATCCTGCAGTACCTTTCACAGTGGAAGAACTGAAAACGGCTATCTCGACCATCAAAACTAGGAAGGCAGCTGGGCCAGATGAGTTATACCCAGAATTTATTAAGTAGAGTGGTAAAAATGTTATCAACTGGCTCGTGAACTTCTATAATAACATCCTTGAAGAAGGCCGAGTACCTAAGATATTCAAAAGATCTGAAGTGTTGCCAATATTAAAACCTGGGAAAACACCAGACAAGCCTGAACATTTTAGACCAATCTCTCTCCTGAGCCCCTGCTTCAAACTCTTGGAGAGACTCTTCTATAATCGTATTGGGACGACTTTGAAAGAAAGAATCCCCATCGAGCAGGCTGGTTTTCGACCACAACGTAACTGTTGCGACCAAGTACTGGCTTTAACAACACATATCGAGAACGGTTATGAACGGAAACTTAAAACAGCTGTTGCATTTGTAGATTTAACCGCTGCATTCGATACTGTGTGGAGACATGGTCTTCTTAGTAAGATACTTGAGATTATCCCTTGCCAGACCTTGTACAAATTACGAAGTGATATGCTCAGCAATAGAACCCTTGAAGTTCATCTAGAAGGAAAGAAGAGTCGAACCATTGTTTCAAACAACGGCTTACCACAAGGTTCTGTATTGGCACCATTACTTTTCAATGTGTACATAAGCGACATACCAACAACAAATGCGCGGAAGTTCTGTTACGCAGATGACATGGCCCTGGCTGTGCCACATGAAAGTTTTGAACAGTGTGAGAACTCCCTTAACCATGACCTCGGAGTAATGGGTAAATATTTAAGATCTTGGAGATTAATTCCTAACCCAATTAAGTCAGAAGTTACAGTGTTTCATTTAAACCACCAACAGGCAGCCCGATCCCTTGACGTTACCTTTGCTGGTAGAAAGTTAAAGCATAACCCAAACCCAAAATATCTTGGTATTATATTGGACAGATCCCTTACATTCAAACCACACCTAATAGATACTGCTGCTCATACACGTAGAATAAATAATATTATTCAAAAGCTCGCCAATACTAGCTGGGGAGCTGATGTACATACTCCGAAGATTTCTTCTGTAGCGCTGGTATACTCTCTTGCGGAATATTGCAGCCCTGTTTGGCTTAACAGCAGTCACCCGTCTAAAGTGGATACTCAACTAAACAATACCATTAGAACGATAACTGGGACCATTAAATACACCCCACTACCTTGGCTTCCTGTTCTCTGCACTATAGTTCCACCACATTTTAGGCCGCAAACCGCCTTAGCTAACGAATGGCGTGAAGTCTCCTCCAATACCAACCTTCCAATCCATCAGGACATTGCCCCAATTCTTTCCCGACTAAGATCTAGAAGACCACCATGCAGAACAGCTCAAAACCTTATGGCTACGTCTTAATATGCTATGGATTCATGGAAAAATGAATGGTCTCAGACTGGACTATCCAAGAACTGCAATGAAATATCACCTGGTGGAAACCTACCTGGTACAGACCTGCCAAGAAGAACTTGGGTTATACTCAATAGACTCAGAACTGGTCATGGCAGAAGTGGCGAGATGCTCTGCAGATGAGGCATACTAGATTCACCATAGCGCGATTGTTGACATCCAGAACAAACGATCCAGCACATCATTCAGGAATGCCCTAAACGTGGGTGTAAAGGATCCATTCGAGAACTTTATGCAGCCTCCCCTGCTGCCGTCGAGTGGATGGAAAACCTAGACATAGAACTTTAAAGAGACTGTATAGATTCCATATATGATTGCTGAATGACCTTATAGCAACAATTTCTATATGATAATTTTGTCTTTTCTATGACAAGATACCTTACTGTAACAACCTGTGTATGCCTACCTTATCCTTAATTGAATGTCCATAAGACGAGACATTATTTATGTGATATAATGTATGATGATTTTATCTTTATCTGTCTGTATGTATTTAAACATGAAACCATTTGTACTTGAAAACCACATACGCTAAATAAATAATAATTACTTGTTCATTCACACAGGTCACGAGTACGTGGAGGCATCCACTGCTGAGGTGCACGAGACGAGAGTGTAACGCCAGTGAAGTCTGTTTGGTTGTAGGCGACGCGTGTAACTCTGCGGTAGAGACTGAAAGGTAGCTGTGTAGCATGATACCACAACGTCAGGCATACTCTCAGCTATACTCGTAATTACAATGATTAGCGAATAAACATACACAGGATTACTGTGTCAAACTTAATTACAGCTGTCAATGTTACATCAGTGTTCTCGTCTACGGCCCCGCCCATTTTGGATTGCATTGTTCGATACACAGAATGCAATCACCTAAGCTGTTCATCTCAGATATCTCCTGAAACAATTCATATGTCTAACCCTCTTTTCAAGACTATGAATTGTGACGAAGTCTTCACTAAACGACGATCATTCACTTTTCACAGCTGTGTTAAATACTGATATGTCTATTCAACTTGGTATTTCAGATAGAACTATAGGATTTTGTCGTGCAAGTATCGTATTTCTGAAAGAGACGAATTCTGCTGTATTGGACCCTTCGTAATCGGATTTGAATGTATCTGTTGTGAATATGAAACCGATTTTTGTCTTACGCGGAGGTGCGTGATCTCGTCCCGAGTAACAAAACACGTTATCAAACTGCCTGCTGTGTTCTGTCTAGGATTCTTCGGCCGACGTTCGTCTCATGATTTTTCTGACGTTTGGCCAGCACGAGTGGCTGCCATTGTCAAAGCTTCACCCTCCACTGCTGGTGTCGACCGGAACCTAGCTCGCGGCTCCAGACTGTACCAGGTGGAGAAGTACGAAACAGTGATTTTGTAGCACTAACAGTTGTTGTTGTTGTTGTTGTTGTGGTCTTCAGTCCTGAGACTGGTCTGATGCTGCTCTCCATGCTACTCTATCCTATGCAAGCTCCTTCATCTCCCAGCACCTACTGCAGCCTACATCCTTCTGAACCTGCTTAGTGTATCCATCTCTTGGTCTCCCTCAACGACTTTTAACCTCCACGCTGCCCTCCAATGCAATGTCTCAGAACATGTCCTACCAACCGATCCCTTCTTCTAGTCAAGGTGTGCCACAAACTCCTCTTCTCCCCAATCCTATTCAATACCTCCTCATTAGTTATGTGATCTACCAACCTAATCTTCAACATTCGTCTGTAGCACCACATTTCGAAAGCTTCTATTCTCTTCTTGTCCAAACTATTTATCGTCATTGTTTCACTTTCATACATGGCTACACTCCATACAAATACTTTCAGAAACGACATCCTGACACTTAAATCTATACTCGGTGTTAACAAATTTCTCTTCTACAGAAACGCTTTCCTTGCCGTTGCCAGTCTACATTTTATATCCTCTCTACTTCGACCATCATCAATTATTTTGCTCCCCAAATAGCAAAATTCCTTTGCTACTTTAAGTGCCTCATTTCCTAATCTAATTCCCTCAGCATCATCCAACTTAATTTGACTATATTCCGTTATCCTCGTTTTGCTTTTGTTGATGTTCATCTTATATCTTCCTTTCAAGACGCTGTCCATTCCGTTCAACTGCTCTTCCAAGTCCTTTGCCGTCTCTGACAGAATTACAATGTCATCGGCGAACCTCAAAGTTTTTATTTCTTCTCCTAGGATTTTAATGCCTACTCCAAATTGTTCTTTTGTTTCCTTTACTGCTTGCTCAATATACAGATTGAATAACATTGGGGAGAGGCTACAACCCTGTCTCACTCCCTTCCCAACCACTGCTTCCCATTCATGCCTCTCGTCTCTTATAACTGCCATCTGGTTTCTGTACAAACTGTAAATAGCCTTTCGCTCCCTGTATTTTACCCCTGCCACCTTTAAAATTTGAAAGAGAGTATTCCAGTCAACATTGTCAAAAGCTTCCTCTAAGTCTACAAATGCTAGAAACGTAGGTTTGCCTTTCCTTAATCTTTCTTCTAAGATAAGTCGTAGGGTCAGTATTGCCTCACGTATTCTAACATTTCTATGGAATCCAAACTGATCTTCCCCGAGGTCGCTTTCTACCAGTTTTTCCATTCGTCTGTAAAGAATTCGCATTAGTATTTTGCAGCTGTGACTTATTAAACTGATAGTTCGGTAATTTTCACATCTGTGAACACCCGCTTTCTTTGGGATTGGAATTATGATATTCTTCTTGAAGAGTGACGGTATTTTGCCTGTCTCATACATCTTGCTCACGAGATGGTACAGTTTTGTCTGGACTGGCTCTCCCAAGGCCGTCAATAGTTCTAATGGAATGTTGTCTACTCCAGAGGCCTTGTTTCGACTCAGGTCTTTCAGTGCTCTGTCAAACTCTTCACGCAGTATCATATCTCCCATTTCATCTACATCCTCTTCCATTTCCATAATATTGTCCTCAAGTACATCGCCCTTGTATAGACCCTCTATATACTCCTTCCACCTTTCTGCTTTCCCTTGTTTGCTTAGAACTGGGTTTCCGTCTGAGCTCTTCCTATTCTTACAAGTGGCTCCCTTTTCTGCAAAGGTCTCTCTAATTTTCCTGTAGGCAGTATCTATCTTACCCCTCATGAGATAAGCCTCTAAATCCTTACATTTGTCCTCTAGCCATCCCTTCTTAGCCATTTCGCTCTTCCTGTCGATCTCATTTTTGAGACGTTTGTATTCCTTTTTGCCTGCTTCATTTACAATATTTTTATAATTTCTCCTTTCATCAATGCAATATTTCTTCTGTTGCCCAAGGATTTCTATTAGCCCTCGTCTTTTTACATCTACATCTACATAGATACTCCGCAAGCCACCCAACGGTGTGTGGCGGAGGGCACTTTACGTGCCACTGTCATTACCTCCCTTTCCTGTTCCAGTCGCGTATGGTTCGCGGGAAGAACGACTGCCTGAAAGCCTCCGTGCGCGCTCTAATCTCTCTGATTTTACATTCGTGATCTCCTCGGGATGTATAAGTAGGGGGAAGCAATATATTCGATACCTCATCCAGAAACGCACCCTCTCGAAACCTGGCGAGCAAGCTACACCGCGATGCAGAGCGCCTCTCTTGCAGAGTCTGCCACTTGAGTTTATTAACCATCTCCGTAACGCTATCACGGTTACCAAATAACCCGGTGACGAAACGCACCGCTCTTCTTTGGATCTTCTCTATCTCCTCCGTCAACCCGACCTGGTACGGATCCCACACTGATCCTCTGCTGCCTTCACTACTTCATCCCTCAGAGCTACCCATTCTTCTTCTACTGTATTTCTTTCCCCGTTCCTGTCAATTGTTCCCTTATGCTCTCCCTGAAACTCTGTACAACCTCTGGTTTAGTCAGTTTATCCAGGTCCCATATCCTTAAATCCCCACCTTTTTGCAGTTTCTTCAGTTTTAATCTACAGTTTATAACCAATAGATTGTGGTCAGAGTCCACATTTGCCCCTGGAAATGTCTTACAATTTAAAACCTGGTTCCTAAATCTCTGCCTTACCATTATATAGTCTATCTGATACCTTTTAGTATCTCCAGGATTCTTCCATGTATACAACCTTCTTTTATGATTCTTGAACCAAGTGTTAGCTATGATTAAGTTGTGCTCTGTGCAAAATTCTACCAGACGGCTTCCTCTTTCGTTTCTTAGCCCTAATCCATATTCACCTACTATGTTTCCTTCTCTTCCTTTTCCTACGCTCGAATTCCAGACACCCATGACTACTAAATTTTCGTCTCCCTTCACTACCTGAATAATTTCTTTTATCTCATCATACATTTCTTCGTCATCTGCAGAGCTAGTTGGCATATTAACTTGTACTTCTGTAGTAGGCGTGGGCTTCGTGTGTGTCTTGGCCACAATAATGCGTTCACTATGCTGTTTGTAGTAGCTTTCCCGTACTCCTATTTTCTTATTCATTATTAAACCTACTCCAACATTACCGCAATTTTATTTTGTATTTATAACCCTGTATTCACCTGACCAAAAGTCTTGTTCCTCCTGCCACCGAACTTCACTAATTCCCACTATATCTAACTTTAACCTATCCATTTCCCTTTTTAAATTTTCTAACGTACCTACCCGATTAAGGGATCTGACATTCCACGTTCCGATCCGTAGAACGCCAGTTTTCTTTTTCCTGATGACGACGTCCTCTTGAGTAGTCCCCGCCCGGAGATCCGAATGGGGGACTATTTTACCTCCGGAGTATTTTACCCAAGAGGACGCCATCATCATTTAATCATACAGTAAATCTGCATGCCCTCGGGAAAAATTACGGCTGTAGTTTCCCCTTGCTTTCAGCCGTTCACAGTACCAGCACAGCAAGGCCGTTTTGGTTAGTGTTACAAGGCCAGATCAGTCAATCATCCAGACTGTTGCCCCTGCTACTACCGAAAAGGCTGCTGCCCCTCTTCAGGAACCATACGTTTGTCTGGCCTCTCAACAGATACCCCTCCGTTGTGGTTGCACCTACGATACGACTATGTGTATCGTTGAGGCTCCCAAGCCTCCCCACCAACGGCAAGGTCCATGGTTCATGGGAGGTTTGCAATAATTACACGTCTACTATTTGAAACTGATAAACAATAATTTATTTTAAATATTCTCCACTGCTATGTACACATTTCTCCCACCTCTCCGGCAGGCTATGAATGCCACGCCAGAAAAATAGTTCATCTTTTGAAGCGAACCAGTCAGCGAGCCATGTTCGTACATTTTCATACGAATTGAAGCATTGTTCAGCGAGAGCGTGTCCTAGTGATGAAAATAGATGATAATCGGACGGAGCCAAGTCTGGATAATAAGCTGCATGCCCTAGCATTCCCCAACTGGACGCCTCGATCGTTTCCTTGACCCATTTTGCTGTGTGTCGAGGGGCGTTATCATGGAGCAATATGGCTTTCTGTTGCCTTTCAGTATTCCGCTCGTTTTTCAGGTAATGCTCGATTTAAATCGTTCATTTGCTGTTGGTAGTAATCAGTGCTAATAGTTTCATCAGGTTTTAGCAGCTCATAATAGACGACACCCTTATGATCCCACCAAACACAGATCATTATCTGCTTCCCCAAGTGATTTAGTCTTGCAGTGGATGTAGATGGTTTGCCAAGTTTTACGACGCTCAGGATTCTCAAAATATATCCATTTTTCATCACCTTTCACTATTCGATCGAGAAAAGACTTTCTTTGGTATCTGATCAGCGGCACTTCACTAGTCGTCCTTCGATTTGCTTGCTGTCTATCTTTCATTTCATGTGGAACGCATTTTCCCACTTTCTTCACCTTTCTCATAGCTTTCAACTGGAGAGAAATGGATTTCTGAGTCACATTAATTTGTTCCCCGAGTGCCTGTTAAGTTTGAGTATTATCTTTATCCAATAAGGCGTGCAATTCGATGTCTTCGACCTTTTTCTGTTGTTTCTCGCGCTCGTCGTCAAAATCACCACTTTTGAAGTTTTTAAGCATTCGAAACACTGTGTTTTCCCAAGAGCACGTTCACCGAAAGCTCCGACAAAGATTAAATGCGATTCTACAGGAGTTCTCTTCAAATGATAACAGAAAGTCAATGCAGTTCGCAAATCGTAGTTCGTAGGCATAAAACACGACTTTTTTTACGGTTTTGAAGCAGATAGCGATGTATGAACTTGGGTTACTGTGTACTGACATTCGTCGTCAGCTGTTACAGGAAGCAGATGGCGCTGCAGACGCGGCCTCACGGCCCCCAAGGCTAGCACCTACTATAGGGAATTTCCGATTTCATACTTCTGCAGTTGGTATGTACCTGGTGCGCCAACGCCCAAGAGCTTCTGTGCTTCTGTCGCTACCCGCAACGGACGTTCACCGCAGCACGGGAATCCAGGATTCGTTTACCTTGAGGATTACTGCACAAACGTGACGTAAATACTATTTACAAACCGGCAATGAAGATCAAAGAGTGTCTCACATCGGCAAAGGAGAAAAGGGACCCACTTACAGTGTCGGGAACATACCGCACACCATGCACATGCGGAAAAGTTTATGGTGGAATGACTGGACGATCAATTAACACGAGGATTACAGAACATGAGCGACATTGCAGGTTGAGGCAGGTGGAGCAATCAGCCGTGGCAGAGGAAGCGCTGTGTGAGGTTGACAGCATAGTAAAATCTGCGACTTGGCTCCAGTCCACCACCAGCAATGGAGGGTGAAACTTTGACAATGCCAGCCACTCGTGCTGGCGAAACGTCTGAAAAATCGTCAGACGAACGTCGGCCGAAGATCCGGAGAGAGAATCCAACAGGCACTTTGTCAACAAGTGAGCGCGAAAGCCTTAACAGTTTTGAAATACGTTGTATCGGGTAAAAAGGAAACAGTGTTAAAACAGCGAGAGAGCGGCAGAATATGGTTACAGACGAAATGTAGTTTTCATTTTGTATGTGTCGTTCACGTGTGTCAGATGCTGATTACTTGGAAAGTATAAATGTCTTTCGCAAAGTAAGAGAAACCAGTACGGTTCTGCTTCACGGAGATCGCAGAAGGGACACTAAGAGGACAGTGAGTTTATAACATTACCGGCTGGTGTTCATTTCAATAGACGCTACATTTCTAACTATCATCTGAAACATCTAACTACATGCTCTCTCTTGCTGTTAATTTCTAGGAAGCTGATTATGAATGGTTCAGTTAATAACAGAGTTATTGGCGAATCATTCACTGTACGGTTTATTATTGGAAATATTATTCCTTCGAAACCAGACTAATAACACTCAGTTTTATCTATGTTCCGTAGCCATAACACAGCTTTAATCACTTCTCACTGAAGCTGTAAGATCGTAAGAGCTTGGCGCGAATACTTCGACAGAATCCATTACTTCTAAAAACGCTCATTTCACGCGCGAGCTGCTGACCACCGACAATTAACGACTCTCTCTACTTTCTACCACAATCCTACGCCAAGCACGTGCCCAAGTAATAATCGAGATATCAGACAACACTGTCAGCCGACAAACACTACTCTCAAGTGCTGGATACAGCTAAACCATCAGCCCCGTGGCCTGGGGGTCGAGTCTTTTACTAATAATCAAAATGTCCTGACTATCGGGATTGAACCCAGCCGCTGCTTAAACATCATTAAAAATTGTCATGAATCAATCAGGGCGGAGAAGCAAACTGAGGTTCGGGGCACTCTCGTGCTCTTGGGATGCGAAACTGCCCCTAAAGGCGGAGGAATGAGAAATGATCACTGGCATGAAACTTCAGAAGGAAGTAAAACTACAGCATTAATGACACATAATGTCCATCCACAGGACAGGGACCTTTAACAGAAGAAAGTGCCATGATGTCTCTATATTGGCAAAATATTCGGGACGTGATTGCCAGGGGGGAGGCGAACATAAGGCAAAGATGGAATAAGCAACAATAGGATAACATTCTGAGAGACTGAGATCGGAATGTCAGAAGTTTGAACGTAGCAGCAAAGCTACAAACTCTGAAAAGGGAAATGAAAATGCTCAATCTAGACATAGCGGGCATGGAAACAAGATAAGGATTTCTGGTCAAACGAATATAGCGCAATAGCAACAGCAGCAAAAATCATTATCACGGCCTTATCAATAGGAAGGTAAGGCAGAGAGTGATCCTCTGTTCAGTGATGAGGAAGTTCGTTGAAATTAAAAGCGGGTATACATGTCAACGTGGCAAGGAACTAATGAAGAGGCAGAGTGTATGAGAGTGTTGAACGGGTACAGAGGGATTAAATTCTAATAATCATGTGGGATTGGACCACGGTTGGAGGGGAAGGAATAGAAGAATGGTTATGGAAGAATATGGGCATGGAAACAGTAATGAGGAAGGGGAAACTCTAACCGAGTTCTTCACTAAATTTCAGACGAAAATAGCAAACGCTCTGTTGAAGAATCGCAAGAGGTGGAGGTATACTTGGAAAAGATGGTCAGACACAAGAAGGGTCCAGCTGGATAACATCATGGTCAGACAGAGATTCATTAATCAGATAATGTATTTTAAGACGCATCCAGATGCAGATATAGACTCAGATAACAGTTTAGTAACGATAAGAATAGACTGAAGTTTAAGAGAATCGTCCGAAAGAATCAGTGTGCACAGAATTGGGATACTGAAGCAGCGGGAAATGACGAGACGCGTTTGAAGTCGCTAAGGATGTGAATTCTGCGACAAGGTACACCTGAATAGGCAGTTAAGTTGATGAACAGTCGTCATTTATAAGAAGGACGATCACAAATGTAGAACAGACAAAATTATGTGCAAGGAATGTAACTGTAAACATGCCTTGGGTAAAATATGACGAAAGAAGGAAGTACAAAAATGTTAAGGGAAATTCGGGAATACAGAAGTACGAGTCGCTTATGAATGAAATAAACAGGAAGTACAGGAAATCTAAGGCAGTAAGGTTACATAAAAATGTGAATAAATTGAAAAAGATATGATCGTCGGAAGGACTTCCTAGAATATGGAAAAGTCTGAACAACTTTCAGTGAAATTGAAAGCAGACGTGGTAATAGTAAGAGTGCAACGGGAACCGCACTGTTAAATGTAGAGGAGAGAGAGCGGATAGGTGGAAAGATTACATTGAACGCCTCTATGAGGGGGCATATTTGTATGACGCGATACAAAATGAAACAGGGATCGATTGGGAAGAGATGGGGGATCCAACATTACGAGTAGAATTTAAATGAGCCCTGAACACTTAAGATCAAATAAGACAGAAGTGAACCACAAACTCCTTCGGAATTTCTAAAACCATTGGTAGAACTAACAACAAAACGACTGTTCGCATCCGTGCATAAAATGTAGAGAGACTGGCGATATAGCCTCAGACTTTCGGTAAACATCATCCTCAGTATTCCGAAGACTGCTAGAGCCCACAAGTGCGAGAATTATCAACAATGAGCTTAATAGCTCATGCAACCGAGGTTGAAGAAAAATAAAGACTAGCTGATAGCATTCGCCGACTCACGAAATGGCGTTGGAAAATTTACAATCGTACAAGATGCTTAAAATTCCGAGAAAAATAGGAGCAAGCTATAGGAAAAGGTGAGTAATATACCAAAAGGGAACAATAAGAGTGGAAGACAAAGTGCTCGGATTAAAAAGGGTATAAGGGAGTGATGCAGACTTTCACCCCTACTATACAATACGTAAGAAGCAATGACGGAAAAAAAGAGAGTTTCAAGAATGAAATTAAAGTTCAGGGTGAAAGGATGCCAACGATAAGATTGAAAAATGGTTCGAATGGCTCTGAGCACTATGGGACTCAACTGCTGAGGTCATTAGTCCCCTAGAACTTAGAACTAGTTAAACCTAACTAGCCTAAGGACATCACAAACATCCATGCCCGAGGCAGTATTCGAACCTGCGACCGTAGCGGTCCTGCGGTTCCAGACTGCAGCGCCTTTAACCGCACGGCCACTTCGGCCGGCCGATAAGATTCGCTGTCGATATTGCTGTCCTTAGTGAACGTGACGAAGAATTATAGAAAGTTTTGGATGCAATGAAAAGTCTAAGGTGTAAAGCATATGGACTGAGAGTAAACTGAAAAAAGACATAAGTAATGAGATGTAGCAGAAATGATAATGGCGAGATATTTAAAATTAATATTGGTGTCACGAAGTAGACGAAGCTAAGAATTCTGATACGTTAAGAACAAAATTATCCACGTCAGTCAAGGGAAGGAGGAAACGAAAAGCAGACCAGTGCAGACATTGGTCTTAATCTGAGGAAGAAATTTGCTGGAATGTGCGCTCGATGCACAGCGTTCTATCGTAGTGCACCAAGTACAGTGCGAACACCTCAACCGAAGAGATTTGGTGCAATAGAAGAACCTTGAAAATTAGGTGGACTGGTACGGTATGGAATGAGGAGATTCTTCGTAGAATCAGCAAAGGATGGAACGTGTGGGAAACACTGACAAGAAGATGGGACGTGAAAACGGTACAGCACTGCAGAGGGTAAAAACTGTTGGGAAAGGGAAAGAATTGAGTATATACAGAGAATAATTGAAGACAAGTTGCCAGTGCTACTAAGGAATGAACAAGTTAGCACAGGAGGGTAATTCGTGGCGAGTCACATGAATCCGGTCAGAAGACTGATGAATAAAAAATAAGATATGCTAAACCTGCGATAGCTGTAGTAATGTGAAAAAACTGTGAGGTAACGCGACTCGAGGAACTTGCAAAAATGTCGCAAAATATAACAAACAATCTGAATTGTCATTGATGTTGGACATAAATTTTACGAGGGCCCCATATACTCCCAGGTCAGAGAATATACAAAAAAATTGATTTAGGAAGGGCTCTGGAATCCTAATGTAGACGAGGTATTGAGCAAACCTCTAACGAGTGGGGCGAGTGTAGATGTTCTGGCAGCTGTGCCTTTGGAATAAGTCAGTGCAGCGTTGCTGGCTTTTGCTCACAGACGGCGTCAATCCATATGAGGTGTCAGTTCACCAGCACATTAACCAGAGGGACTATAGAAGGCGTTTGAAATTCTGTGTTCTGAGTTCTGATGCGACACGAATTCAGTAGGTATTTTCTTCAAAGAACTCTCATTACCGGTTAAGTTACCTTGACAAATAGTAAAAAAAAACTGACTGTAAGAAATATACATCACTGGACCGTAAGAACCCGCGGCTAAGGCGAGCTCAACTACAGAGGCAGTACGAACGTTTGGTGGCGGCTATTGCTGACTGTGTAACTGGTCCATGCTTCATTGAAGAAGTCTTAAGAGATAAAAGGTACTTATAGGCTCTTACAAAAGTGCTACCGCTCTCTGATAGAGGAGGCAACACTTGAAATAGTACATATGTATGGTAAGAGCGCAATGGGTATGGGACTCAGTTCTCGCTTGTGGTTATGAAAGCACTCGCTCAGCTCTTTCCCGGTCGCTGTGTAGGACGAGAATGTTGGCCTGCTCTACTGGACTGTTTTCTCTGGGGTAAACTCCAAGATCAAGTCTGTCCAACCGGCCGAAGCGGCCGTGCGGTTAAAGGCGCTGCAGTCTGGAACCGCAAGACCGCTACGGTCGCAGGTTCGAATCCTGCCTCGGGCATGGATGTTTGTGATGTCCTTAGGTTAGTTCGGTTTAACTAGGTCTAAGTTCTAGGGGACTAATGACCTCAGCAGTTGAGTCCCATAGTGCTCAGAGCCATTTGAACCATTTTTTGAAGTCTGTGCGCAAGTCTAGACGACGCAAAAGGATTTGTTGCAGAATGGGTAATTACTGCAAATGTGTATTGTGGTAGACGTGGTCATTTCGAACAGTTGGCGGCATAAATAGAATTTTATAGATCTGTTAACGACCACATTCGTCTTTAATTTCCTTTCTGGCGCTGAAGGTGATATAAGTTTGGGTTGTGGCCGTGTATCTCTTCTCCACTGTTTCGCTTTTGTCAGCAGTCTCTTAGCTACTTTAAGAGGGTGGCACCCGCGCGTGTTCACGACGAGTTCTCCTCGTCAGAAATCGTTTCAGTGCCTGGATACGCGGCGCCATACCAGCGACAGTCGCGCAGCTGTACTAGAGGAGGAGGAGGAGATTAGTGTTTAACGTCCCGTCGACAAGCTGTACTAGACTCGAGGCCAACAGGTAAACACATAGGCAGAAGAAAGTTCGCTTATTTTGTTTATGAACGCATTAAGAAACGTAGCAGGAGGTTTTTGTATTCACCCAGTGCTTAGCTCACGGCTCCTGAAATGAGCTTTCGTGACTCTGTTTGTATATTTAAGAGAAGATGAAAGGAAATTCCGTAACTATAGTAAAACAACAGCTGTAACGCCAACTGTTTAGTCTATCTGGGTAGTGGCATTAACAGTACAGAATCGGCCACGCAACACTGTGTAAAACAGCAAGGAAAGTTTGTAAAGCTGTGTGCATACGACATTTCACAGAATAATGGTGGATGGAGAACGACAGGGGATTTGATAAGCGGTCAATGTGATCTGGACAACGAAACACCATCAACCCAAATAGGAGGTTAATTTGGCAGTAGAAGAAATGTTTCCAGAATGAAATTTTTTCACTCTACTACGAAGTGTGCGCTGATATGACACATCCTGGCAGATTAAAACGGTGAGCCGCAGCGAGAATCGCTTTTCCTTCGTTATAACGGGTGCTATTTCGCGGCGATCGGCGAGACTGCTGAGATTCAGCAGTCGTTGTGGGTGAATGGAGCGTGCACACGTGACCACGACCACAGCAACAGCTGCCGCCAGAATCCAGGGGATGCAGCCAGTTCTGTGCTGCTGGTCCCGGCAGAGGGTCGAGTCCTCCCTCGGGCATGGGTGTGTGTGTTTGTCCTTAGGATAATTTAGGTCAAGTAGTGTGTAAGCTTAGTCACTGATGACCATAGCAGTTAAGTCCCATAAGATTTCACACACATCAGAAAATTTTTTTTTTTTTGCAACCAGTTTCGACATGGAGTTGTTTATTGAAGAGGTGAAAAAAATACCCAGAAATACGGTATGCATCTCGCAGGGAGTATCACTATCGAATTGATAAGAGAGCTGCTTTGTTTCAGCTATATGAAAAATTTTGTGAGGGTTCTGCTGCGAAACAGGATTGGGGGAAAAATAATATAAACGAGAATCACTGTTAAACTAATTTTTGGTGTCCCGAATGAGATTTTGATTCTGCAGCGGAGTGTGCGCTGATATGAAACTTCCTGGCGGATTAAAACTGTGTGCCGGACCGAGACTCGAACTCTGGACCCTTGCAGGTTCTGCAAGGTTCGCAAGAGAGCTTCTGTAGAGTTTGGAGGGTAGGAGACGAGGTACTGGCAGAAGTAAAGCTGTGAGGACTGGGCGTGAGTCGTGCTTGGGCAGCTCAGTTGGCCGGCTCGGTAGCTCAGCGTGCTGGGACAGAGGGTTAGCCGCTCTGTGTAATAATAAAAAAAAAAAAAACTGAGTTAATGGATCAACAATGAACTTGAAAGGGTGTCTTACGACGTCCGCCCTGATCAGATGCAGAGAACGAAAACGAACAAAATGAAATTAAAAGAAAAAAAAAGGTCCCGAGTTCGAGTCTCGGTCCGGCACACAGTTTTAATCTGCCAGGAAGTTTGATTTTTGTGTGTTATAGTGGTGCCACCTCTGCTCGAATGCGGCAGTTCAAAACTTGAAATGCTTTGCTCCTTGGAGAGACCCCTTTCATCAGACTGAACAAACCTTCAGCAAAAAGTAGTAGTTTGAAATTTGTGTTTCGTCAACCCGTTCAATGCCTGATTGTACTGCTGTCACAAAATATGTCACTACACACATTTCAGTAATAATATAAATTAAATAGTCTTTCACATTCGACAGTACATTGACGTAGTGTCCATTACGATTGTTACCGACCGATTTTAGATACATTTGTCTTGCACTGGTACTTTTCCTGTAACGTCTATGAGGTAATCAGCAAAAACATCTATTCTGCTCCTGACTGAAATTCCTCCTTAGGTTCATGGTATTTCATTGTCCAGATCACACAGCCTCCGTATACTAAACGCGTCTTCAAAGTTTAAAGCATCTCTGGTACGGGAGAAGTTGTGAAAGGCACAGAAACATTTGATAATACTATCAATGAAGTTCAGCTTAACATTGATAGGTCTGTGAAGTATTCTCCATTAATACGTTGCAGTTCCAAATGTGCACTCCACATATCTCCGAGTACGACTTAATAGTCAGTTAAAAATCCGTCTCTTGCGGGAGAGGAAAGTTCCGGAATACGTTCTGATAGCAAAATGAGCCAGAGGAAGTGCTTCATCCACCAATATAGTAAAGATCAGAGAAGGTTCTGCAGTTCCTGGTAGAGGCTGTCCTTCCGGAAGGCTTGCTTGGCCATTTTCTAGCATTTTATACAGCTTACAGTTTCCAAAGGCGGTGTTGTCAGATTTCCTGATACGAGATCCATATTTCGCATAGTTGAACAAATACAATGACTTGACAAATGTAACAACACCAGAATATTATTAATGTGGAGATGCGATATTTCCGGAATACGTTTGTCTACGTAACGTATGTAACTGGTTAAAGTTGAAAAATTACAAAGTTAATGTAGATGCGAGGTAGGCCATTGAAAATGTAAAATTATGGTATATTAATAAACGGTGTAACAGCCAGAATGTTTAATGTAAGCATGCAGACGCTGAAGCATTGTGTTGTACAGATGGCGGTTGTCAGTTTGTGGGATGGAGTTCCTTGCGTGGTGCGCTTGGTTTGTCAATACAGGGATGATTAATGCTGTCTGTAGATGACGTTGGAGTTGTCCCATGTTGTCTCATATGCGCCCAATCCGAAACACATCTGGTGATCGAGCAGGCAAGACAAAATGTTGACACACTGTAGAGCAAACGGCTCGCATTACAGGAACGACGACCGTTATCTGGTTGGAGAAGCACCCGCTGGAATGCTGTTAGTGAATGGCAGCGCAACGGGTCGAATCACCAGACTGACGTATAAATTTTCAGTCAGGGTTCATTGGGTAAAGTGCTCCTGGTGTCATCAAAATCGCTCCTCAGATCATAACTACAGGTTGAGAATGAGATTTTCACTCTGCAGCGGAGTGTGCGCTGATATGAAACTTCTTGGCAGATTAAAACTGTGTGCCCGACCGAGACTCGAACTCGGGACCTTTGCCTTTCGCGGGCAAGTGCTCTACCAACTGAGCTACCGAAGCACGACTCACGGCCGATACTCACAGCTGTACTTCTGCCAGTACCTCGTCTCCTACCTTCCAAACTTTACAGAAGCTCTCCTGCGAACCTTGCAGAACTAGCACTCCTGAAAGAAAGGATATTGTGGAGACATGGCTTAGCCACAGCCGGGGGGATGTTTCCAGAATGAGATTTTCACTCTGCAGCGGAGTGTGCGCTGATATGAAACTTCCTGGCAGATTAAAACTGTGTGCCCGACCGAGACTCGACCTCAGGACCTATGCCTTTCGCGGGCAAGTGCTCTACCAACTGAGCTACCGAAGCACGACTCACGCCCGGTACTCACAGCTTTACTTCTACCAGTATCTCGTCTCCTACCTTCCAAACTTTACAGAAGCTCTCCTGCGAACTTCGCAGAACTAGCACTCCTGAAAGAAAGGATATTGTGGAGACATGGCTTAGGTAGGAGACGAGGTACTGGCAGAAGTAAAGCTGTGAGTACCGGGCGTGAGTCGTGCTTCGGTAGCTCAGTTGGTAGAGCACTTGCCCGCGAAAGGCAAAGGTCCCGAGTTCGAGTCTCGGTCGGGCACACAGTTTTAATCTGCCTGGAAGTTTCATAACTACAGGTGTAGCTCCGCTGTGTCTAGCACGGTGACAGGATGGATGCAGGTCGCGTTCTCCGTAACACATATGGCCATCAGTGCCACCGAGGCAGAACCAGCATACATTAGAAAACAGAACACACCTCCACTCTGCCCTCCAATAACCTCTCGCCCGACACCACTGAGGTCGCAAAAGACGCTGGTTTGGGGTCAGTGAAATGCGCGCTTCAGGGCATCTGGCTCAGAGCTATCCTTGTATAGACGATTTGTAACAGTTCGTTGCGTTGCTGGGGTGCCAACCGCTGCTCAGATTGCTGCTCCACATTCGGTACGATGGGTCAGAACCATAGGCAGAACACGATGGTCTCTTCCCTCGGTAGTGACACGTGACCGTCTGGAGGCAGGTGTCCTTGCGACCGTATATTCTCGTCAGCAGCACCATGCAGCAGCTGCGGCTAAAGCTTTTTGTAGTTTAGTAATAAGGAGTTTTCTTGGGTGCTGTTAACTACTAGATATCTTTTGAGAACGGATTTCATTAATTAAGTCTATTTAAAACTTCATATTCGTCATGAACACATATTAATAATGGCGAAATGCCTGACAATGACCGTGTATCAATAATGGCTGAGTGCCACATTAATAAATTATTTCAATTTAAAAATAGCATTAACATTTAGTAACCACAGCATATTACTTAGATTTGGAAAAGAATCATTATTACTTGGAGGATAAGGAGGCTTCTTTCACTGACAAACAAAACTTGGGATTATTGCAAATTCGTACTGACAATCACGAGCTTAACGCTGCAATTGTTTTTGCGCTATTCTCGGGAGTTTTACCTTGAATTCCATCTTTAACCGTAGTCAAGCCGTCCAGATATTCTCCTAGCTATATAAATTAAATCAGGCCTTGAGTGTGGTAAGATCTTCCATCGCCGACGTGAGGGCAGCGTGACGCGCTTTCCGTCTCCGAACTCTCGACAGACACGACTACTTCGACTCTCGCAGACTGACCTCGTCTCACAACAATGCTCAGAATTGCGCTCCAATGTTTGGCCCTCGAATTGTTAGTATCGATACCTGAGTTCTTACACAATGCAAAAAATAGCGTTAAGTTGGATGTATTGGTGTACGTAATCCGGTGTTCTGACACACTCCTTACAATCATGTATTTAAAGCAAATCGGATTAGCATCCTCATTGTGGTTCTATTAGTGCCAATCTTCTGCGACTGTCGCGAAATTTGAGTAGACATCATTTTACAGATGTAGAAATTTGCCTGCATAGTTTTGGTTCTGTCGCACAAATTCTTCGTAACTCTGTGTAGTTTGTATCTGCGACCACGGACAGAGCAACAGAATGGAATTTCTTATAGTTGAAGAGCTGAGAAACACAGATATCTAGTTTAACTGCCCTTACGTGTTTCCCACCTGAAGCACCTACGCAGCTGAGGAAGTTTGCACGCTTTTCAAATCCTTTGGGACTATTCAGCGAGCTGTCTTTTGTGAATTTTGGTATGCACTCTGTGTGTAAGAGTTCCCATACAGCTTTACAAACTTTCCCTACTATTTTACACAACGTTGCGTAACAGATTCGGTTTTGATAATTTAGATCAATTAGATTGCAGCCACCACTCAGATGCCTAAAAAGATTAATATCAGTTTAATAATAACAATAATAATAATGTTGTGTTTATAGTAGTGCCCCAGTGTACTACACTCTGTATTTTATTCCATGTTCAAAACGGATGAAAATGTGGAAGGGTGTTAAAGATTGCTACACAAAATGTGAAAAGAAACCTCCAAAATCAGGACAGGTATATATACGCCTGTCCACTGTCGTTCGTTTCGAACACAGTGGCTTCCGACGCAGAAAACTGTCAGTGATGAAGGCAAAAGCAGGGCTGGTAGTGAATTTCTGGATGAGTTGACAGCAGAGACACCAATATCACATGGAAAGAGCGAACCATGGAAGTGTCTGGATAACGCACCGGCTTCCAAACAACACTGGATACCTGGAGATTCTTTACTGGAATTAGTGAGTACTTCCATTCCGTCAGCTACACCCAAAGTAACGGGTAACGACAAACTACTTCCTGCGGTTATAACGTAGCCGTTGGACTACAAGTTGGAGTTTAGATGTGAAGTGACTAATTTAATGAAGAGGTTCAGAAGTATGAATGAGCTTTTCCAACACAATTCTCCGCAATAACCACAACAGAGTCAACCTATTGATTCTTTCCCACACTGCAACAATGAAACCAGCAACCACTACACCACACCACGACTAGCTCCTCTTTCTACAGCAGTAACTGCATGGTAACAGAGTGAAGATTCTGAACACATTTTTCATAAGAATAATCACTAAGTAAAGAAAAGATATACTTGTAAGGGTACCCGGTTTCCAGTCGACAATATGGAAAGAAAAGTATTTTTGTATTTATATTTCAAACAAACATTTTAGTTTCATATGTGTGTCTGTTGTTCGAATACCGTTTATTATTGTATTGTATTTAATTTTGCCGGCCGGGGTGGTCGAGCGGTTCTAGGCGGTACAGTCTGGAACCGCGCGACCTCTACGGTCGCTGGTTCGAATCCTGCCTCGGGCACGGCTGTGTGTGATGTCCTTTGGTTAGTTAGGTTTAAGTAGTTCTAAGTTCTAGGGGGCTGATGACCTCAGAAGTTAAGTCCCATAGTGCTCAGAGCCATTAGAACCATTTGTATTTATCTTTCACCAAAATACTGAAGATGTTCATTATTTAATCAATTTACAACAATTTACGAAAAATATTTAGACTGCTACTTATCCAGGAATGTTGCTATGTATCGAAATACATTGCTACATACGTCCTAATAAAATACCAGAGTTCATCAGTATGATAACAAAATATCTTTGACGCTTGTATACCATTTAGAGTTTCGTTTCTGTGACCTGTTGTATTTCAATACACTGTACTTACTCAAAATCACAGCCAACATTTCTTGAAACGGTACTGAAATCCTCATCGCGGTGTATTTGCCTTTGATGGATGACTGCAGTTTGAAAAGACTGACACTTCTCAGAAAATAATTAAAGAATTTACTTCCGTCTTTTTTAAAACTATAAATACGGTCACGAACGCTCCTTTCCGCGACCGCATTATTCGAGTGCAAAGCCTCCTGTTGCATTTCTTAATCTGATCATAAACTAAATACGCGAACACTGCCTGCTTTCTTCTGCCTACTTCCATGCCGGTTGGTTTCGCCACGCAACCACTGAAGCGGATCCTGATGCCGCGAGTACGCACGGCTGTTACTCGCTCGTGTGCAACAAGCCCAAGACAGGAATATGTTTCATGTTCAAACAGGTGAATTCCAAGTTCCAAATGCTTTACTTTCTCAGCAACTGCAAATCACATTTTGAAGAGTGAAACGCCATTGAACCAGTCACTTTCAGAACAAAACTACTAGCAGAAGTTACTATAATTCTATTTGGAAGAGAAAACTTCATACCACTGTCCCTGTAATTAAAAAAAAAACTATGAAAGAGACTCACGCGACTTAGTGAAGACTATCTCAAAGATCAGATTCATTGAAACAATGTTACGATACCATAAATGGCGCAAGAAATACCTGAGGTCAACAGATTAGCTGTATTGTCAGAGTGGTGCGTGGCAACGTATTTGCATTTTTACCTATTTAGAGATTAACATTCACTACTTTTGTGTTTCAAGAAGAATATACACGGTGAAGGTTATTGGAGTATACGAAATAAAATCGTCATAACTTCTGAACGGTTTACATTAGGACGTTCAAATCGCGTGGTTGCCCGCGAGGCATGATGAGAATTGGTATGCTCATTATTGTTTCATCAAACGACCAGGCCCATCTTCCCTTGGATGAGTCCGGCAATAGGCGTAATTGGCACATTTGGGGGATTAGAATCCGTATTTGTCCGTATTTCGAGATTGAGAAATGTCTTCACCCTCAACGAGTAACTTTGTGGTGTGCAATGTCCAGTCACTGAATAACCGGAGCGATATGCCTTGATTGCACAGTGACTACAGAACGGTATATTGTGAGGTAACGGGAGAATTGTGGCGCCCTGAGCTGGAGTTGGCGCGGCCGCACGTGCCGCTCGGCCAGCCAGGGCTCGGCAGCAAACACGTGGGGCCGAACGTTAGCCGGACGAGAGGGGTAGCCCTAGTACAAGGTCCAGCCACGTGGCTGGGAATTCCATTGTGACGCTGTGTTGCTGGGAGTGCCAAAGATGGCCGACTTTGTGACACGTTAATATCAGACATTTCACAGTTCATATAGAAATTAATAGTAGCCAGAGGAATGATGATACCTCAAGAAGAAACATGTACATTATCATTATTTGCACGACGATTCTGATGGTGTAATTGGATTTTGAATACCTTCATTAATTTAAAGTTTAGTATCTGATTGTAAATTAGACAAGTAACATCCAGCAACGAATTTCCAAGATGTAAACGCTTCATCCGATTTCATCGATCGACTTGTCTTTAGAAAGTTATTAGTGTAAACCTAAATTGGTATAAATTACAGGCATGTAACTTGAATAGTAAATGAGTTATTGGAGGTCAAAGTGGCCGTTTACTATCGACCACGTCAGGCCATAAGTACTCCACAGTTACAGGAAAAAACGGTATCAGTATGCTTGTAAATATATTTATTCGTCTACGTCTTTGTTTATATCCAATATATACTATTCGTGAAGGAATTGGTTAAATATTTACTGTGTGTTAGAAACCACCGAGACATTCGGCTCCTGGCCTACCTTTTCCTTCTTTTCTTTTGATATATGTTTATCTCATTGTTTACGTATTTAATAATGTGTGTCAGAGCGTGTTTATGTTCAAGCCACACGAATATTTATTTAATTTCAAGTTATTTAAATGTAAATCCAGTATTTCGAATATGTTTCATTATGTTTGTGACAGTGCATTGGCTTGAAGACAAGGCGAGAGCGCTCTAGCCGATCACGGCGCTCGTTACTAACAAGGGAACCTCCCCATCGCACCCCCCTCAGATTTAGTTATAAGTTGGCACGGTGGATAGGCCTTGAAAAACTGAACACAGATCAATCGAGAAAACGGGAAGAAGTTGTGTGGAACCGTGAAAAAAATTAGTAAAAAATACAAATTGAGTAGTCCATGTGGAAGATAGGCAACATCAAGGACAATGCAACTTCAGCAGCGCCGTGGTCCCGTGGTTAGCGTGAGTAGCTGTGGAACGAGAGGTCCTCGGTTCAAATCTCCTCTCGACTGAAAATTTTACTTTCTATATTTTCGCAAAGTTATGATCTGTCCGTTCCTTCATTGACGCTTCTGTTCACTGCAATAAGTTTAGTGTGTGTGTTTTGCGACCGCACCGCAAAACCGTGCGATTAGTAGACGAAAGGACGTGCCTCTCCAATGGGAACCGAAAACATTTGATCGCAAGGTCATAGGTCAACCGATTGCTCCACGGGAAAACACGTCTGATATATTCTATACGACACTGGTGACGGCATGTGCGTCACATGACAGGAATATGTTGTCGACCCACCTAACTTGTACACTTAGCGAATGGGTAAATAGATTCTTCTACCCTGCGCGATTTAGGTTTTCTTGTAGATGTGATAACCACTCCCAAAATAGTGATGAAAACATAAGAGTTTGTCAAATAAACTGAAAATAAAAAATCAAACTTTTCACTCGAAGGAAGACTTGAATCTAGGACCTCTCGTTCCGTAGCTGCTCTCGCTAACCACGGGACCACGGCGCACCTAGACTCCAACTGTCCTTGATGTTGCCTATCTTCGCATGGACTACTCAGTTTGTATATTTTACTAATTTTTTTCATAGTTCCACACAACTTCTTCCCGTTTTCTCGATTGATCTGTGTTCAGTTTTTCAAGGTCTATCCACTGTGCCAACTTATAACTAAATCTGAGGGGGATGCGATGGGGAGGTTCCCTTATAAGAGAGACGTATGGAGGTTAGGGAGGAGGTTCGTTTCGAGAGAGGAGAGGACAGTTCTGGACAGTACGGCACAGGACACGTGGAGTGCTGGATGTGACGGCGCGACAGACGCTCGGTCGCGGCATAGACTTGGTGAGTGGAGCGGTTTCCGCGTGGTCGCGGCAGATGGAAGTACTTTGGAGTGCCGACTTCTGCACTTGTGAGATTTCCGTGGTGAACCGTGATTTAGTTTCAAAGAATATTCTTAAGAATTTATTTTGTTTACTAGCGATTCATCAAGAACTTTAACACATTTAATCATACTATGTAAGCATGGAAGAAGTTGCCAGGGAGTAACTGATGAAATCATAACCAAATGCCTTTTAACAAATGGGAATTTTATTCACCTTAATAGCGCCTAAAAGCATTATTTTAAAAGAAACAGATTTAAAATTATAATTAGAAAGCATCCTCCAAATATCAAAGCTACAAATTATTCAGAGGCAGAAAGAAACATGTTTTGACTGCATGAGCTTTCGGGCAGAGAACCTTGCCGCTCCCTTTTGACACGGCCGTAGTTACGACCGCTCACAACAGCCTCTGAAAGATTACACTAGTGAAAATCTGCAACACACTAGATAACTTTAAAAGAGTTTTAACAATTTACACAAGCACACAAACTGTGCACCCCCCGTAGGAGGGATGGAAATGGTACAAATCACTAACAATTAAAATATTAACCTAGCCACCGAAAGTGCAACTTGATATTAACTTCTGAGAAAAGTCTTAAGGTGAATGGGTGGCAAGTTTATATGCTAAAATGAGCATTTAAATAAAAGACCATCAAATGCAATCTTATATAAAATTCTACAAGGTTGGCCAAACAGTAGTTAAGATGCTCTACAGTACACAGATACCACCTCTCAAGATCACAGGCAACAATATCAAAGTTTCCAAAGATCAAAACATATTTCAGGTATTAGACCGTTATACTCCAAGCAATAAATTCGTTAACACACCAAATCCGACAAACATGACAGAGGCAGCTACTAACGTACGGTAGATTGATAGGGAGATTACCGAACAACCCGAACCGCAGGTTGCTCTAACCCACCCCTGCTCCACAAGAGAAAAACGGACCACCCAATTTATAAACAACCACCTTCAAGCGGTTGGGCAAAACGAGAAGAATGGTGGGACGATCCCAAAACAAAACGGCTGGTGACCTCACCAAGAAAACAAGCAGAATTTAACAACAGTAAACCAAACAACATATCACCAATCACTTAACTTTCAATAAACTGCGGTTTCTCGACAAGACCTGGCGCAGCACCCCCAAATCGCTCTCTCGAACCGTCCGCTGCCAGCCGCTTCAACGGACGCAGGAAGGCGCGCCGATGTCCCGTCTCACGGCGTCGCAGCTCGCACCGGCCAGACCGATGTCGTGGGTTGACTCCTGCTGCTCTCGTGTCGACTGCGAAGTCACTACCCCTCGCTATACGCCGCGGCCCACTGGACTCACGTGGCGACCTCACATGCGCCGACGCTCGAGACGGACAAGTCGTGTCTCAGTGCGCGACCGACCAGCCGATCGATCCAACCACCAATGACCTTTGCCTGAGCAAACTCGAGCAGTCTGGCGGCCTAACGCACAGACTCAGATGCAGAAACTAAGCCCCGAGCGGGCGACCACTCGCTAAGTTCTCTTACTGGTGGAGTGGAAAGACTCTCATTTTGCTGCCTTTAAAGGTTGATCGGAACGACAGACATACTAGCACTCCGAACGAGAGACAGACACTACCTGCCTAACAAATGCGGACGAGAGACAGACTAGTAAGCTGGGAACGAGAGACTGACCCAGACTGACCGACTGGCGAGCACATAGCGCCCCCCCCCCCCCCGTTTTTTTCTTTTTTTTATTATTTTTTTTATAGTGTGTGGTGTGGACTGAAGAGATCATCCTTGATGACTTATTCTTCTAGTATGGGATGTAAGGATGAAAGGAAAACACTTTGTTTATTATGCATTCAGTTAGGCTTGGGCACGCAATGGGTCCTTTAGCCTGCTGTCTTTGGTGATGTCTATCTCCTGTGGAGGGTGAAATGTGTCAAGGCTGTTATGTGTGACTGTTTCCTCGTGTTATGACAGATTGCCTATGGGGGATGAAACGTTATTGACTTCGGTACTCGATACTTCTGCCACCTTGCAGGGTTCACCGTTCCTACCGATTCTAATTGTCTAACTTCGTCCCTAAGGGCATCGATCTTGTCAAAAACTCGTAGAGCCTTGTCGTGGACCTTCTCTTGTGTAGTGGTCTCGTGGAATGCGGTGCGGATGTCGACGTTTCTTGTCCACCATGGGGCTCCTGTGATCCATCGATAGCAAATGTTTTGCAGCGCTTGGAGTTTGTTGTAGTTGGAGACGCACGTAGTTCCCCACGAGGTGGAGCCATACAACATTGTGGGTTCCACCGTTGCCTTATACAACTGGAGTTTAGTCTTAGGGTTGAGATCCTTACTCTTCAGGAACGGAATCAATGACCTGGCCATCTTCTGGGCTGCCGTCTTCTTGTCGTCAATATGCTGCGTAAAGAGTAATTTTTTGTCAAGGTAGACACCGAGATACTTCACTCCCGGCGACCATGGGGTAAATTGGTCAGCTATTTGGAGTCTGTCGTTCAGAACTGGTTTCCTCCGTGTGAACAGAACGGCTGCCGTCTTCGTCGGGTTGATTGTTATCTTATTCTGCAGCGCCCTGCGTTCCATTACATCAAGTTGCCGTTGCATCCTAGCGATTAGCTGGTTCAAGTGTCGTCCAGTTGTCAGAAAAGCCGTATCGTCCGCATAAAAACTCGCCGTAACAAGGGGGAATGTTGGGATGTCATTTATATATAGAAAATCAGAGGCGAAATGACAGAGCCCTGCGGAATTCCTGCGTAGATCAGTTACATTTCGGAGTTTTTGTCGTCGACTCGGACGTACAGTTTCCTGTCCTGCAGAAAGCTGTCTATGAGTCTAATGTAACAATCCGCAATAGGGGTAGTGCGATGCAGTTTGACGATAAGGTTGGGCCGCCACACCTTATCGTAAGTTTTTTCGATGTCAAGGAAGACACCAATCGTGAAGTGCTGCTTGTTGTATCCTTCTTGTATCCGTTCGGTGATCCGTAAAAGTTGAAGTTCGGCAGATATCTTGTCCTTGAAACCGAATTGTTCGGGTCGTATAACATCATGCGCTGTAAGCGTGTCATGGAGACTCTTCAACAGCACTCTCTCGAGCACCTTGCCAAGGGTCGGCAAGAGGCTAATTGGCCGGTAACTGTTGGGTTCTGCTGGGTCTTTACCTGGCTTGGGTACTGGAACTACTCGAGCCGTCTTCCATGCCGTAGGAAATATCCCTGCAGAAGGCCACTGTTGAGAATTCGGGTAAGGAGCACAGTTGGCTTCCTGGGCAACTGTTTCAAATCGGTGTTGCTTATGGAGTCGTTGACCGGCGCATTATTCCGAGTCTTTCGGATAATTTTACGGATCTCTGCTGGTGTGGTGAGTTGTGGGCGGCTCTGCACAGGCGCAGCACGAAAAGCAGTCCATTCTGCTGTAACGACGGCTTCCTGTTCTTGCAGGTGGACGTCGTTCACGGGTTTCGCTGGCGTAGACATCTGTTCTTGGTAAGTCGTAGCATACAGCTCCGCCTGGGTGAGTTCGTCATAGAGGAGGCCATCTGGTCCTCTGATGGCTCGTTTAGGTGGCCGCTGGTGTCGTGTGTTCTTGACTACCTGCCATTCGTTCTTGGTTCGAAGTAAGAATTCATCCATCTTATCTTACCAGACCTGCTGCCGCCACTCAGCCACTCTCCTGTGCAGTTCTCATGTTAAGACGTGTGTTTCTCGTCAATCGATCGGGTTTCTATAGCGGAGCCAACGTCGCCTACTCCTGTTTCTCTGTGTCTTCAGTTGTCGGAGTAGAGGCGGGAACTCATCGAAAGCTACTACAGGGTAGACCGTGTGAGTAGTTGCCCTCCATTTGGCTGCCTTTATCTTCTGCGTCAAAGTTTGTACCACGATGTAGATGGCTTCCGGTGTTGAAACGTCCTGCGTCGGGCAGATATTGTTGTCAAGATATGTCCGAAATTGACCCCAGTTCAGAGTTTGTGAGGTGGGGGGCGGAAGGTTGGCCGTTGCGTGTTCCACTATGCTGATAACAGGTCGGTGGTCCGACGAAAGATCGTCGACGGTGCGGAGCTGGAGGATCGTCTCAATATTTTTGATGATAGCCATATCTAGGACGTCTGCTTCTTGCCGATCGACGTAAGGAATCCATGTCGGCTCTCGTGGGCCATGGACTGTGATGCCCAGTTCTTCTTCCATGGCAATCAAAGTTCGTCCACGAGGGTTCGTACGCCGGGAATTCCACGCGACGTGCTTGCTGTTAAGGTCACCTCTGAGGAAGATTTTGTCAAAATTGGTGAAGATACTCCTTAGGTCGTCTGGCACCAGGTTTCTACCGGGGCTGTTGTACGCCGCAATGAAAGTGATGTTGCCTGTCGCCGATCGAACCGTTACTGCTGTTGTCTCCAGATGTTGGAGGTGTGGTAGTGTTTCACGATGGTGCCGCAGTTCCCTTTTAAGCAGAACTGCGGTCCCTCCAACTCGTTCGCCTTGTCTGTCCGTTCTATAGACGTACATGTTACGAAATTTGAGCTCAGTTGTTGGACGAAGGTGCGTCTCCGATAAGTGCGATGTCGATTTTGTGACGTAAAAATTCAGTGAATTCTGTTTTCTTGTGTTTCATTCCGTTGGCGTTCCATATACAGATTTTCAGGTTTCTCGTGGTCCCAGGGCGATCCATCTTAAGGTGTTCCAAAGGCCTTCAATACACTTTCGATTAAAGAAAGTATCCCCACTAGTTGTTGCTGCACGGCGGTGAGAAGTTTGGCGACATCAGAGAGCGCTGGAGCTATAGATTGCATCAAATGAGCTGGTGAGACGTAGGTTTCCGGTTCAGGTCGGCGTGGTGATGCTGCGTGGGCGTATGAATAATGCTGGCGGTGCTGTCGAGGTGCGCGTGCTTCAGGAGGAGGCTGTGTTACTGGCTGCCGTGTCGCGCCCGGCTGTTCTTGTGGCGGTTGCTGACGATAGGGCGGAGGGTGTGGCGTCAGGTTGGAGTTCCGTACTACACGAGTCCTCCGTTGAGAGGGCTGCGGGGAAGACCGTTGTCTGAATTTCCTGAGAAGTTCCTGGTACTTCTGGTAGCCATGCCATGTGGTAGGATGGTCCTTTTCACAGTTAGCACATTTCGGCGGAGCCCCTCGGGGATGAGTACATGCTGAAGATGTGTGTTGCCCTCCACAGCGAACGCAGTGAGCAGGCAAGCTGCAATAATTAGCCGTATGTTCGAATCGCTGGCAGTGGCGACATTGAACAGGTCCTTCTTGTCTGTTGTAGGTTTCAATAACGACTTTAGTGTATAGAAGGTATTTGATGTCGTAAATCTTGTAGTTTTCCTTTTGGGCTGGCAACGTGACACAGTAAGCATGTTGAGGTCGTAATTCCTTCGTTTTGTCGTCTCGATTTTTAAACTGGTGGACGTTGATGACAGGAAAACCCTTCTCTATCAGTGCGTCTTTCAGTTCTTCCTCCGTAACTTTGGCAGGTAGACGTTTGACAACCACTTTGAGGTCCTTGTCCTCTGCGGCCTGATGTGTAAAAAAGTGGATGTCATTCGACACAAAGAAATTGATGGCCCGCCGTTGATCTTCATAGGAGTCAAAGTGATATTTGATCCTGTCTCGTTGGTAGATGGCCTTAAGACTGCCGTCAATATTCGCTTTCAGCGCCTTGTTGAGTTCCATGTAGTTCTTGGTATGGTAAATAGTAACGGGCGGGACTCTGCGTAGTAAGTTACGGCCAGAGCAATCTGTCCCCTCTTTATTTGCTTCGAGATAGACGTCACTCGTCTGGTCCATTCGTTCTGGAGCATCCGTAGTATCTTCCGTCGCAATAGCCGCATAACGGTTGGAACTTTTCAGTTCTTCTGGACGGTTTCGCTTCCGAGAGTTGTTCTGCTTAGGAGAGGCGTTGAGTCGTTTTCTTTGGCGAACTAGTGTGTAATCGGCCTCTTCGTCGGTGGGCTGCATGGTCCAAACTTCTTCAGAGGGGACTCCCTCCATTTCGTCGTCGTCTTCTGGAGGAGAAAATTGTTCCACGTCGTCTACTTGTTCTTCAGGCTGTGAAGTAGGAACTGTACTAGTCCGTACACAGATCGTAAGTACACTAATCCTGCAAGTTTACTAATGTTTATAAAAACCATCTCATGAGCAATTAGATTTTGTAAAAGAAGTAAATCTTTCGTAGTAATACCATTACCGATATGACAACAAAAATATTTCTTTTATTTCCTAGTGCAGCAAACGAATAACACAAACAAAACTAGGTCCAGCCAAGAATGCTTGTAATCTGCCATCTGAAGATGGATTTGTAAAGAAAAATCCGAAACCGGTCATGGTCTGAAGAGAATAAACCTTTTTAAACCATACATGTGGCTGGTAGCTGTTTTTTATATAAATTATAAACCTTAATCCTGATAATGATGGTGGTGATGAGGCGTCCTTGGAAAAGGCTGGGATATACATGAAGATTCCATTTAGATAACACCACGGTCAGGCAGAGATCCCGATATCGGATATTAGATTGTAAGGTTCAGCCAGCAGCAAATTTAGACTCAGGTCACAGTTTGATAATGACGAAGTGTAGGTTGAAGCTTAAGAGACTAGTCAGCAAGAATCAATGCACAAAGAAATGGCATACGGAAGTATTGTGGAATGAAGAGGTACGCTTGAAGTTTTCTGAGGCTATAAATAGTGTGGTAATGTATAGCTGTTTAGGCAGTTCATTTGAAGAGGAATAACATCTCTAAAAAAAGCAATCACAGAATTTGTAAACGAAAACATAAATACAAGAAAGATAACAGCGAAGAAACCATAGGCAACAGCAGAAATCCTTCCGTTGATCACCGAGAGTGGAAAGTATAATAATGTTCACGGAAATTCAGAAATACAGAAATGCAAGTCATCTAGCAATGAAATAAATAGAAAGTGCGGGGAATCTAAGATGAACTGCCTGCATGAAAAACGTGAAGAAATCGAAAGACAAATTATTGTCGCAACGAGTGACTCAGCGTACAGAAAAATCAAACAGCCTTTCGCGAAATTAAAAGCAAGGGTATTACATTAAGAGTGTAATGGTAATTCCACTGTTAATTGCAGAGGAGAAAGTGACTAGATGGAAAGAGGACATCGACGGCCCCTCTGAACGAAAGTGCTTGCCTGATGATGTGATAGGAAAAGAAACAGCAGTCGATATACAGGAGATAAGAGATCCAGTATTAGAAATTAAAAAGATCTTTGGAAGACTTAAGATAGAGTAAGACGAAGGGATAGGTAACATTACATCACAATTTTTGAAATCATTGGGGCTAGAAGTATGGAAAAGAAAGCTGAGGATGAGTTAGATGACGATCAGTTTGGCTTTAGGGAAGATGAAGGCACCAGAGAGTCAGTTCTGACGTTGTAGCTGATAGTCATGGCGAGACTAAAGAAAAATCAAGACACATTCAGTGGTCGTCGATGTCGCAAGATGTTCTAAATTCTGAGAAAAATAGGCATAGGCTATGGGGAAAACCAGGTAATACACAATATGTAGAAGAACCAAGTCGGACTAACAGGGTTGGAAGACCAAGAACGAAGTACTTCAACTGAAAACGGTATAAAGCAGGATGTAGTCTTTCGCCCATATTGTTGACTCTATACAGCGAAGAATCAATGACGGAAATAAAAGAAATACTCAAGAGCGCGATTAAAATTCACCTTCAGTGATAAAATTCGCTGATGACTTTGCTATCGTCAGAGACAGCGAAGATCAGTTACAGGATCTGTTCAATGAATTGAACAGTCTAATCAGTACAGAATGTGGATTGAGCGTAAATCGAAGAAAGTGATGTGAAGTAGCAGCAACGAGTACATCATAATTGGGGATCGCGAAGTAGACGATGTTAAGGAATTCTGCTACTTATGCAGCAAAATAACCCATGACGTCGCAAGGAGCACATAAACAGCAGACTAGCACTTACAAAGAGAGTAGTCCCGGCAAGGAGAGATCTTCTAATACTGAACACGGCTTTAATTTTAAGAAAACATTTTTGAGAATGTACGTCTGGAGTACAGTATTGCATGGTAGTGAGACATGGATTGTGGGAAGACCGGAACAGAAGAGAATCGAAGACTTTGAGATGTAGTGCTAGACAAGAATGTTGAAAATTGTGTGAACTGATAAGGTAAGATATGAGGATGTTCTTTGCGGAGTAGGCGAGGAACTGTGTGTATGGGAACAAGGACAAGAAGAAAGGTTCAAATGATTCAAATGGCTCTGGGCACTATGGGACTTAACATCTGAGGTCATCAGTCACCTAGAACTTAGAACTACTTAAACCTAACTAACCTAAGGACATCACACACATCCATGCCCGAGGCAGGATTCGAACCTGCGACCGTAGCGGTCACGCGGTTCCGGACTGAAGCGCCTAGAACCGCACGGCCACTCCGGCCGGCAAGAAGAAAGGACATGGTGATAGGAGAACTGTTAAGACATCAGGGAATGACTTCCATAGTACTAGAGGGAGCCGTAGAAATTATAAACAGTAGAGGAAGACAGAAATTGAAATATATTCAGCAAATAATTGGGATCTTGTGTGCAAGGGCTACTCTGGGATGGGAAGACTGACAGAGGAGAGGAAGTCGTGGTGGGCTGCATCTGTTCGGTCAAAAGACTGATGGCTCAAAAGAAAAGAAAAGAAAAATCTTCTGTCGAGCACTGGGCTACCACAAGCATTTCTTCAGCCTGAGTCTCTATCGGAACCTCTTGTACATATGATTAAAGATGGGTCGTTTGCGAACTGACGGGTCCAAAGGAACGGTTCACGAAGATGAACTCAAGGAGCGAGGAGCGAATTCTAAGAAACGGTCTTTCATAGTTCACTTCGGTCGCGGCTTTCTACTTATAGTTCCCGGGAACGGGAAACGGTAGGTCTCGTTCCCGTAACGGCGCTCCGGCCGGTCTCGTTCCAGTCTCGGTCCAGTTCCCCCCTGTCTCGGTCTGCCTCGGCCAGACTCGTCCTTCTTCGAGTGGCCACCCGTCGTAGTTTCACTGCCGATTGCTCCTAGTTAGTTCAGAATTCGAGTTGTTGTTCGTTTCGTTCGTTGCGCGAGCCCATTCTAGATCTGTTTAAAACTTTTTTTGGATTCTGGACTTCTGGTTCTTTTCGTATTCTATTCAGCGTCTGCAACCGGTAATTAAAATTTATTTTATAAATACGTAAAATATATAAAAATTACGTTGTGTGTAATACATACATCTTTTCAGCTGCCGGCCGCGGTGGCCGAGCGGTTCTAGGCCGCGTGACTGTTACGGTCGCAGGTTCGTTCAAAAAAACGGCTCCGAGCACTATCGGACTTAACAGCTATGGTCATCAGTCCCCTAGAACTTAGAACTACTTAAACCTAACTAACCTAAGGACGTCACACAACACCCAGTCATCACGAGGCAGAGAAAATCCCTGACCCCGCCGGGAATCGAACACTGGAACCCGGTCGCAGGTTCGAATCCTGTCTCGGGCATGGATGTTTGTGATGTCCTTAGGAGTAAGTTAGGTTTAAGTAGTTCTTAGTTCTAGGGGACTGATGACCTCAAATGTTAAGTCCCATATTGCTCAGAGCCATTTTAACCATTTTTGAACCATCTTTTCAGGTAAGAGCATATCAGCTTACTTCACTATTTCGATAAACAGCAGAGGACATACTTATAAAAAGGCAAGCTTTTTTGTTATTACACATGCAAAGGAAAACGGCACGGCACACACGAGTGGCCATTTTCCGTCTTTTTTGATCCGGGTAAAACAGCGCGTTCATTGTTATGGAAAAGAGACTGATTTACCTGCACTCCATAATCGAGTGTCTGGTGTCAAATTTTGCGAAGAGAATACGGTAAGTTCTACATTTTTATTTCACTGGTACAGGGTAGCGCACGAAAAATTGTCCCCAAGTACTAGACTGCTCATTGTCGTCCACCAATCGTTATCTATTGCTTCGCAGTTGTTGTTTGTATTAGCTTATTTGTTATTTCTTTACTGCCTAATTATTGCATGTTTGTCTATTCTGCTCGTAGTGGTCAACAAATCGTGTGTAATTGGCGAGCAGTCTGTACCTGGGTCAGGTTTCTCGTGCGCCACCTTATATTATTTCAATGCGATCAGCCACGTAACGGTACAGTTGGCAAAAAGAGAGGTTTCGCAGAACCAGGAAAATTACTTCTACAAGTGTGTGAGAATTCTGTAGTGAATAAAAACACTGTACTCCAGAGGGGAGGCAAGTTCCCCCTCTTGGCGTCTTCCATCTTCATTAAAAATGAAAGGTTCCCAAAAAAGAGCGATCACCAGTGAACTAGTTCCAGAGGATGAACGAGTTTGCCCAACTGTACACGTGATACCGCGCCGTACCACCAGCAGAGGGCGCCGCCAGTGTCTGCCATCAGCAACGCTATGACGTGAACTCTGCATTGGAATGACCAGGATCTCGATGTTGGCCATCGACCTTCACCACGTTATTTCGTTCTACTTCCAAGTTAATATTAACTTGGACTGTTTCACCATTACATTGTTCAAAACCGAGCGAGGTGGCGCAGTGGTTAGACACTGGACTCGCATTCGGGAGGACGACAGTTCAATCCCGCGTCCGGCCATCCTGATTTAGGTTTTCCGTGATTTCCCTAAATCGCTCCAGGCAAATGCCGGGATGGTTCCTTTCAAAGGGCACGGCCGACTTCCTTCCCCGTCCTTCCCTAATCCGATGAGACCGATGACCTCGCTGTCTGGTCTCCTTCCTCAAACCAACCAACCAACCACCCAACATTGTTCAACCTAAATTTAGACTTGTGTAAAGCCAGTGCTAGCCACTAATTTTCCCAAACTATTGCAGTGATTAACTTTTCTCTACAGGAGGAGTATTTTGGTTTGTGCACTTCTCAGTAGGAATTCCATATTGTTCACTTGGGCTCTGTTTGCACTGTGCCACGATTGGCTCAAAATTTATCGCATTGCTCACACAGTACATCGTACTCCCTGATAAACGTACTTTCAAAAGTGTCTTCCTGATTTCGGAATAGTCAGATTCGGATCCTGTAAAGTCTCCATAAATTTGAATCTCACCGTATGATGCGCCATGTATAAGGTCCGCAGCGTAGAATATGGCAGTGGAAATTGAAACCAAAAGTTTTCAAATTAACCACCGAGCTATTCACGCAAGCCTTGATATAGAAGAAAACTGTACATTTGTGGAACAGACATCGCTGAATAAGTAACCGATGTGTCAAACGTGTCAACAGCTTTGACACTGTATTTTATGTGTTGACGTGACGACAGATAAAAGCAGGTACTTCATAAAATGAGATACTGAAGTGACAAAACTTATCCCTTCCTCCAATGTATTTCGGGACGTTCCGAAGCCCTCCTCCACGCTCGGAGACGGCGTGATAGGCCGAATTTTCTCCTCGGCTGGAGAGGCCGCTATCTTGGAGCCGCGCCGCCTCGGCCCGGGCGCCGGTTGACAGAAAGAGAGCACATATTGGCAGAGAGGCCGGCGACGTATCCCGCGACGCGTGATCGATGCACGTTCTGCAAACACGGGGCCGTGCGGCAAATACCGAGTGAGAGCGTCGCCGCCGGGCCGCGCCGGCAAACAAACCGGCGTCGCGTCGCAGTCTGCGTCGTTGCTCACATTCCCGCAGACAGGGGGCAGCCTTCAGCCACTGTGTCCAGTCTATCTGGGGCCGCGGAGACCTGAGCAAGCGTGCGAAGGCCGATTCCCCTCCTCAGAGGAGAAATGCTACTCACGCAATCACAGCCGTGCACGTGTTACAGTTTCCACTAAAGTTTCCATATTAATTTGTACAACGTGTTTCCAACTTGTTCACCTCTAGAGTGTATCACGAAACATTAAAGCAAAAGCAATCAAAAAGTCGGTGTTATATCAAAAAGAACTTAATATTGTGAAAACAATAAACCCGTTCGTTTCTGTAAACATAGCTCAATCCCCCTGTTTCATTGTATTAAGCCTCTGTTTTACTTTCAAAAACGTGAAACTATGCCTTTGTAATCCCTCCCTCCCCCTCCCCCTCCTCCTCCCCCTCCCCCTCCCCTCTCCCTCTCCATCTCTCGACACTAAAGAAAATACCAGCGGCAAAATGCTGCTATTGGAGAACAAAAAATGCAAATATTGTCCTGTTTATTTAAAAGACTGACTGAAAAGTGGGTTACCATGTGTCTCATTCTAACTTTATCAGCACCTTTAAAATATTCCTAAAAATTTTGGTATGTGAACATACTCGCGCGTTTTCTTAACCACGCAAATCATTAAAACTCCCACAAGCTCCCTTGACTGTAACTCGTTTACACCTACTAATCCATAGCTGCAAGTCGCTCATACCCATATACGCATAGTTGCCCTTTCTCACTCGCTCATTCAACCCAACTCTTTGTCATTATCTATTTTGTGGCTGTCTAAATGTCATTGTCTCGGCAACAGTACCCTTCATTCTGTCCTACGGCTACAGTCTCCTCTCACCACCACTGTCTCCCTCTATCTCCCTCACACTGCTAGCCTCTCATTCATTCATTCATTCCTACTGCTGCTGTCTCCTCTCTCTCTCACTGTCTTCTCCTTCCTCTTTGCCATTGTCATATACTCTCTCATTAGCACTGGCTCTCACCTACTTAATACATTCTCTTCATTGCTCGGGCTGAGCGGTTCTAGGCGCTTCAGTCCGGAACCGCGCTGCTGCTATGGTCGCAGGTTCGAATCCAGCCCCGGGCATGGATGTGTGTGATGTCCTTAGGTTAGTTAGGTTTAAGTAGTTCTAAGTCTAGGAAACTGATGACCTCAGATGTTAAGTCCCATAGTGCTCAGAGCCATTTGAACCATCTTCATTCCTCGTCCTCCCTGGTACTGCCTCCTTCAGTCTTCCCCTATCTCTGTCCTATCACTCTCAACTATGTTCCACTGTCACTGTGTCCCTCTCTTTCTCTCACACCACCATTGTTTCCCTCGATCTTCCTGTAACACAGTCTAGTATTCGTTAATTTCCCGTCCCTATACAACCGCCACTGTTTTCTTCTCTCTCAGCATAAAATATGTTTGGATGGCAAACATTTTGGACAGAATTTTAAACTTGCTTACGAACGTAGAATCAGGCCTGGTACCCGGCCTATCAGTCAGAGTCTTCTAAATAAACGTAACATACATTTTGTACTCCGATAGCAACATCTTTACACTGGTTCCCTTCTTTTCCCTGTTGCTGCAGGACATTTAACTCATATGAAAAGAACTGTATTGGTCAGTAAAATTTACGTAGGTGTCTTACTTAAAATTTAAATGACTAGATACTAATTTCACCCCTCACACCGACCGTATCTTACGTGCGAAGAAATTTTCCATGTGCTTCATTATGGAAACATGGAGTTCCCAGGTGATAACGGAGAGACATTACAGCATATTTCTCCGTGCTGCGTCACTTTACTAAGTACATTTTCACCCCACACCGGACTTTACGTGCGTATTTTACTTGCGCAAGTAGAGTAGCTTTGAATCTCTGTATCTCTGAAACGGGTAAAGACGGGAAGAAAATTTTGAAGATTATTCTACATGGTGATCTTAGAAATAAATCATAAAAATTACAGCTACTTGCTGTGCATACGCGTCTCGGAAACCAAGGCAGGATTTGGTACCCAAAAAATAAGTTTTTGATGAGTTTCTCAATAACGGATTAAGATTTTAGAAAAGGGGGAGACGGACCTTCCAAACAAATGCCTAGAGAATATATCGTTAAAATTTGAGCAATATACTGCGGTTATTTATCATACAGGTTTCGCCTCATACCAGATTTTACGTGTACTTTGAACCTCTGTACCTTCGAAAATGATAAAGATATAAAGAAATTTTTTTTTAACGTTGTTAACAAACGAGATCCTAGAAACATACTGTAAAGCTTTCAGTGATTTTCTGTGAATAGTCATCTTTAAATCCTCTACTGGGTTTTGGTCCGCTGGTGACGGCGAAAATGTAGTAAAAAACACTTTTCTGGAGTTTTACGAGGTACCGCCAAAGAACAAATGGTGACTCCGTAAGTTCCATCAATACACAGTTGACCATATCAAACGCAAAGAGAATCAACCGATTTGCTCCATTTGCCAAATCAGCAGGAAGTATGCAACATACGTATTTTGACCCCGTACTGTAGAATCGTGACACTAAGACGAACCTTCTGTTGCGTACACAAATGGTCCCTAGCGCAAGGGCTATCCAAAACACTTGACCCCGTCTTTCGATCACCAACAGAACACGACGTATGAGCACCGGAAAATCCCGATTTTATGCTCTGCATTTTCGAACATCTTTAGTACGCATGGTCACGCATACATACCGACAGAGAGAAATTATGATGGTAATTTTAACGCTTCAGATGTTCTACATAGTGTACCTGCATTTGCGAACAACGCACAGAACGAGCACCGGAAAATCCCGTTTTTATGCTCGGAATTTTGGAACATGTTTAGTACGCATGGTCACGCGTACATACCAACAGAGAAAAATTATGATGGTAAATTTAACGCTTCGGATGTTCTATATAGTGTGCCTGCATTTGCGAACAACGCACAGAACTTTCGTCCAATGAAACTGTCAGATATGTCCTACTTTGGGATACTGTGCAGTACGCGCTTATGTGATGTTGTCAGAGCGTTGACCCTTCATGTAAATTTCTGAACTTTGTTGCTTTGTAGTATGGTAGTGTTCATAACAGCAAGTCTGACGCCGGTGATGATTTATTTCTGAATAGAACATTCCGCGTTCAGTGTTTCATTTAAGTCATGACATGTGTTCACTCGCTGTTATTTTTGTTCAGCAGTGAAGGCATGCCGGAAAAATGCTGCACACACGTCTCTCGTTCTAGAGAATACCTTGAACACTTGGTTGAGAGCTGGTGCTGCATTGTGATTTGCAACACAGCACCGTTGATCCGTTATGGCCGCTCGTCCACTACTTAGCTCTGCCAGCTCACAACTGAATGCGCTGTCGTCGCTTTTACTCCAAGAATAAAATCAGGCTCGGAACTTTTTGCGAGGACGGTGTAAGTAATGCGACAGCAGGAGTAGTTTATTAAGTGTATCGGTGTTAAGAAAATGTGTCACATTTTATTTTTTACTAGCTCGTCGATGTTAGATATTGCATGCATTTCAAAATGGACAGCGATCGAAACTGGACATCGCTACATACATGATGAAATAAAGCTGATCTATGTAAAAATCTTTGACATGCATTCTGGAGGACGACGTTTCAAATCCGCATCCGGCCATTCTGATTTAGGTTTTCCGTAATTTCCCTAATCGCTTCAGGCAAATGCCGGGATGGTTCCTAGGAAAGAGCATTCCCGACTTCCTTCGCCATCCTTCCTTAATTCGACGGGACCGATGACCTCCCTGGTTGGTCCCCTCCCCCCATATCAACCAACAAACCAAACAAAAATGTTTGACAATGTGCAGTACACATAACAAACACTTTTACGATTCAGAAATGACGTCCAAGCTGTTAACTCACAAATAAAGAAACTAATGACTAATATCTTGTTTGAGTTAGATTTTTCACAACGTTCTTTCTTAATGTACTGTCACTGATAAATCTGTGGCCGGGCTGTTTTGCACCGGAAACACTGGAAACCGGAATCCTGCTCCAGTTAAAATGACAAGAAAACAATCATGCAATCCCATCAGTCTCCACTAATCTGCTTGCAGGCTTTTAGGAGATCGATGGAGACCCTACTGGACACAGTTTTCTGGACAGGATCTGGTGTTGCAGACCCACCATTCTGGCTACAACGTGCAGGAACCAAGTGTAGCATGAAGATACTTCAGCAGCACCAGAAGCAAGCACGCAAGATGAAAAGCACTCTTTTACAAATGAGGGATCGTTCGCTGCCCCGAATGCCACTGTGGCGCCGTGGACCAAACACTGGGCCAGCTTACTTATGAATGAGCGGTAAGAAGATTTATGGGGCACTGCAGTGACTACACGAAGACCTCCGCCACAGTTAGTGATCTGTAGAGCTGTGTCCAGAGCTATGTGAAATCATTAGCGCCTCTAAAGGTGGACTTACTACAGGTCAATATGAACTCAGCCGCCGCTAAACGTAGCAATGCCCCAATGTACCTCTTTTGGAGAGTGTGCTCCTGATTTCAAAACACTCAGTCTGCGATACTGCACATTTACAGAATAATATTGAAATGGCTAGTTTTGACTTACGGTGTTGTTCTTAATTCCTGCCCACTGAATGCAGACAAGGAGTATCTAAGTTATGTAAGTTTAATTAAAAAAGTACATAAACCAAAATACTTCTGCTTTCTAGAAAAGATTGTGAGTTTTCGTGGTTAGCATTGCATTCAGTCAAGTCTGAATTTATTCTGAAGACCTAAATGGAGAATCAGTAAGGTTAATATTCACTCAGAAGGGGAACGAAAATAGAGTAGTGAAGACGGAGTACTGAAAAACAAAGCTCGGGAACTGCAGTGGTTACATGATTCTAGTTGGTCAGTATCAAAATTAAAACAAAGCATCAGAAAATTTTAACAAACAACTAAAGAGGTGTTTAGATATTCTGTCAAAATAAAATGTTCTTTCCTTACTAAGGTAGTTATTATTGATACCCATGTATCGTGACAGTTCCGTTCGATACTGATTGGACACCATTTCCTATGTACTTACATGTCATCATTTCTATGAACTACATCGGCACTACGTACCCATTTCAAATTAAATGCGCTGGGAGTCATAAAATTTAATCGTGATGTAACCATGGGCATTATTAGATGATTTTAACGAGATATTATTAGCATTTTCAATATAACACTACATTTGTCTATATAGACTTGAGGGAAGCGTCATGTTTGTAAATTTCTGTCAGTAGCAACCAAATGTTAGTAATCTAACTATGCAATCAAGTCCCTACATTACCATAATATTTATTTAATGCAGCCATTGGTTTAATATATACAAATACTTCCTTTAACAATACACGCCATCACATAATCCCTATAGATGCCGCAACTGTATGAACATATAGTATATACCATTGTATGAAAATACTCACAAAACACATAAATCAATACAATCCGTAGCAACAATAAAAGCAGTTCTGATGATCAAGAATTCTAGATGATAAAATGTCATTACATCAATTTTACCTTTTAAGTAGGACAATGACTCATCTACTAATCTTGTAAGAGTTATGCTAAAAATATGTTTTATACACTGATTTGACAAAATGGCTGTGTGCTGTTAATTAGTGATTCATTACACAGTTGAACTCCCTGTACGGCACGTGCTGATGTGTTCCCATTGCAGAAAAGCATGTGAAAACCGCAAAATAGGAAAGTGCTTCACCACGGCAAAGCTTGGAGCAGTCTCCAGTGACAGCGGAGTCTGGCGTGAGACACGGAAGTGGCAACAGCTTGGAGCCAGCTTCGGAGGCCGTGGGCTGCAGTGGCAGGGCAGTATTCCGCACGTGGTGCTGGACATTGGCTGGCGCTCCAGCTGATCTTGTTTACTTCCCGCAACAGCTGGCTGGCAAGCATCACGTGGGAAGATGGAGACGACTGGCTGTTGGAACCTGGCGGTAGTCTTCCCCTTGCGTATGCAGCACGTGGAAGCCGCTGTCATCATGAGTGCTGGAAACTGAAGTAGCCTCACCAATGAACTGTGATGCAGAGAGCCAGAGACGAGGCACAGCGAAAAGCAGGCAGTTAAGATTGTCATCGGCTGTACGGCAGGAGTGGCAAGTTCCTGCGGCCAGCAGGGGATTCAGTGTGGTGCACTCTGGGCTTCATCTGCATTAACTTGTTATCAGCAGAAGGCGTATGTTCCTGGTGCTGTGTGAGTAGATTGTGCCTGGCGCCTCGGCTCCAAGGAAGGTCGAGCTATGGAGATCTAAGCAGTTACTAGCTCTGGTGTGTACTTTAAGTTGGTTACTCACAAGTGGAGTGTTTTGCTAGTTGTGCTCAGCAGAGAACTTCAGTTGTGCTGATGCCTGTTTCTTGCTGTGCTTCAGCTTACGCTGTACTAGGCATTATATTGACGTACCTGCGAGGTCATTTGAAGGTTTAATTTGTCACCTAACATATGTTTCAGTAGCAGAAGACAGTCAGGGAATTAAATCCCAAGGGTGCAATGTATATTATTCTCTATTGTGCTTAACTGTTTAACGTTCTTGACCTCGATATAGGTGGCCTTCATTTAATTATTGGTGTGATTTACTTACTACTATGGCCAGCCTTGTATAACCTGGTGCAGTGAGCCTTAATTAGCTATTAGTTCTTTCTCTTGTTCATCAGCTGTATTTATATTGGTTTTATGGCTTGGTGTGTCAGCCCTAGTTCGTTTAATTCTGCGTACTGCTTCACGAATCAGAACTTTTTTCATTCCTTCCAGGCTGTATAATTGACAGCAGTATGGCCCTTCTTTTTATTTGTATCCTGCTATTTTCTGTAAACTAAAATAATTTTGAAGGAATGCACTTTTACCGAGTTTGGTGTTAAACTAGAGTTAGTTAACGTAGTTTTGTGGATTCAGCTCTGGACATTTTCACAGTGGATTGCTTTTAATAATGCGCTCTGATTTCTCGGATTCTTTTGTTAATAAATGTGTTGGAAAGAGTTAGGTATTTACGCTCACAGAACTCCCAGTCATTTTCAGTTCCATTGTTTCCATCGCAACTGATTCTAATGATTTTCAATTTTAGCGCAATTCGCACTGTAGTGCGTCTAGCCGTATTGTGAGCTGTATGTGGATAGTAGTGGTACTGTACTCCTCAGTTGCCTCGAAATTTGACAGAAAGATTCTCAGAATCAGTGTAAGTATTAACAATCTCGTAATGTTTTGCTGGAAAGTATGCCATGCTGTCAATGGAGATTAAGTTACAACATTTCTGTCATTTGTATATTTTATGTGGTAAAATGACATGAACATTTCATAACTAGACAGTCGTCGTCTTCTGACTAACAATAGATGAAAATGGGAGTCAATGAATCGTAGAAATAAACTGGTGTGAACACTGAGGAGATACTGAAGTTTCATGCCATGACTGTGAAACGTCCCCTTAGAAAAATTATAAATGGCTGTGCTTAAACTGGCACACAATATTTTTAGCGCAACGCAATCTGACTTTTAATATCCCTACAAAAGAATGGCCCTCACTAACAATAACCTATGCCAGAATGAGATTTTCACTCTGCAGCGGAGTGTGCGCTGATATGAAACTTCCTGGCAGATTAAAACTGTGTGCCCGACCGAGACTCGAACTCGGGATCTTTGCCTTTCGCGGGCAAGCGCTCTACCATCTGAGCTAACGAAGCACGACTCACGCCCGGTACTCACAGCCTTAATTCTGCCAGTATCTCGTCTCCTACCTTCCAAACTTTACAGAAGTAAGGCTGTGAGTACCGGGCGTGAGACGTGCTTCGATAGCTCAGATGGTAGAGCACTTGCCCGCGAAAGGCAAAGGTCCCGAGTTCGAGTCTCGGTCGGGCACACAGTTTTAACCTGCCAGGAAGTTTCAATAACCTATACCTTTCATGAATCACTTACCTCACAAAAATCTTCGCTACTCAAACTACTGCAATACAGCGAGCGCCAATACTGCCAGCTAAATAAAAGATTCTAACTACTGAAGGCACTAACTACTGATAGGCATAGTTAGCAAATGAAGATTTTGATAGAGAACAAACAATGTATTTATCTTAATAGTGTTCAAAAGTCATAATATATATCAGTTCGTGACATCCAGTCTTACAAATTTACCGTCTCTGATGGACACATCCAGATCATCCGCTCTCAAAACTCCGCCATCTCTCTCCCCACATCCACCACTGCTGGCGGCTCACCTCCAACTGCGCAACGCTACGCGCTGTTAACAGCCAACTACCCAACACTACAATAGCAAACAACAATGAAAACCACCCATAGACTGCACACAGCACAGCCAGTGATTTTCGTACAGGGCGCTCCGTGGCGTTACCAATATAAAAACCTAAACAGCCTACTTACAACTGTTATGTGCCAGACAGGTAGGAAATTTAATGTGCGATTCAAAGAACACTCGTAAATAGGTAATGGAACTCGTTCAGGTGCACAGCTGAGTATATCTTTCAACACACGAAAATAGTCTGTATTGAAAAGAAACAGAGAATTAGTAAGAAGAAAAGGTGCAGTTCCTAACATAAACACGGATGTCCGACAACTTAAGTCAGCTTTAAGCCAACTGGGTTGGATGAATCAGAAAGCAAAATTCTGTAACAGACTTTTCACCAGTAGCACATTCAAATAAGAAAGTTTGTGCAGCAGCTGACAGTTGTTGTTGTTGTGGTCTTCAGTCCTAAGACTGGTTTGATGCAGCTCTCCATGCTACTCTATCCTGTGCAAGCCTCTTCATCTCCCAGTACCTACTGCAACTCACATCCTTCTGAATCTGCTTAGTATATTCATCTCTTGGTCTCCCTCTACGAATTTTACCCTCCACGCTGCCCTCCAATACTAAATTGGTGATCCCTTGATGCCTCAGAACATGTCCTATCAACCGATCCCTTCTTCTGGTCAAGTTGTGCCACGAACTTCTCTTCTCCCCAATCCAGCTGACAGTATAGCTGCAGAAATATGTCTATGGGTGCTTATGACCATAGCTGTTTCCGCCCGAAAACCAGAATACAAAGAGAAAAAGAAATAGGTCTACATCTACATCTGCATCCATACTCCGCAAGCCAACTGACGGTGTGTGGCGGAGGGTACCCTGAGTACCTCTATCGGTTCTCCCTTCTATTCCAGTCTCGTATTGTTCGTGGAAAGAAGGATTGTCGGTATGCTTCTGTGTGGGCTAAAATCTCTCTGATTTTATCCTCATGGTCTCATCGCGAGATATACTGCTCGACTCTTCGGTGAAGGTATGTTCTCGAAGCTTTAACAAAAGCCCGTACCGAGCTACTGAGCTTCTCTCCCGCAGAGTCTTCCACTGGAGTTTATCTATCATCTCCGTAACGCTTTCGCGATTACTAAATGATCCTGTAACGAAGCCCGCTGCTCTCCGTTGGATCTTCTCTATCTCTTCTATCAACCCTGTCTGGTACTGATCCCACACTGCTGAGCAGTATTCAAGCAGTGGGCGAACAAGCGTACTGTAACCTACTTCCTTTGTTTTCGGATTGCATTTCCTTAGGATTCTTCCAATGAATCTCAGTGTGGCATTTGCTTTACCGACGATCAACTTTATATGATCATTCCATTTTAAATCACTCCTAATGCGTACTCCCAGATAATTTATGGAATTAACTGCTTCCAGTTGCTGACCTGCTATTTTGTAGCTAAATGATAAGGGATCTATCTTTCTATATATTCGCAGCACATTACACTTGTTTACATTGAGATTCAATTGCCATTCCCTGCACCATGAATCAATTCGCTGCAGAACCTCCTGCATTTCAGTAGAATTTTCCATTGTTACAACCTCTCGATACACCACAGTATCATCTGCAAAAAGCCTCAGTGAACTTTCGATGCCATCTACCAGGTCATTTATGTATATTAAGAATAGCAACGGTCCTATGACTCTCCCCTGCGGCATACCTGAAATCACTCTTACTTCGGAAGACTTCTCTCCATTGAGAATGACATGCTGGGTTCTGTTATCTAGGAACTCTTCAATCCAATCACACAATTGGTCTGATAGTCCATATGCTCTTACTTTGTTCATTAAACGCCTATGGGGAACTGTATCAAACGCCTTGCGGAAGTCAAGAAACATGGCATCTACCTGTGAACCGGTGTCTATGGCCATCTGAGTTTCGTGGACGAATAGCGCGAGCTGGGTTTCACACGACCGTCTTTTTCGAAACCCATGCTGATTCCTACAGAGTAGATTTCTAGTCTCCAGAAGAGTCATTATACTCGAACATAATACGTGTTCCAAAATTCTTCAACTGATAGACGTTAGAAATATAGGTCTATAGTTCTGCACATCTGTTCGACGTCCCTCCTTGAAAACTCTGATGACCTGTGCCCTTTTCCAGTCCTTTGGAACGCTACGCTCTTCTAGAGACCTACGGTACACCGCTGCAAGAAGTGTGGCAAGTTACTTCGCGTACTCCGTGTAACATCGAACTGGTATCCCATCAGGTCCAGCGGCCTTTCCTCTTTTGAGCGATTTTTATTGTTTCTCCATCCCTCTGTCGTCTATTTCGATATCTACCATTTTGTCATCTGTGCAATAATCTAGAGAAGGAACTAACGTGCAATCTTCCTCTGTGAAACAGCTTTGGAAAAAGACATTTAGTGTTTCGGCCTTTAGTCTGTCACCTTCTGTTTCAGTACCATTTTGGTCACAGAGTGTCTGGACATTTTGTTTTGATCCACCTACCGCTTTGAAATAAGACCAAAATTTCTTTGGATTTTCTGCCAAGTCATTACATAGAACTTTACTTTCGGATTCATTGAACGCCTCTCGCATAGCCCTCCTCACACTACATTTCGCTTCGCGTAATTTTTGTGTGTCTGCAAGGCTTTGGCTGTGTTTATGTTTGCTGTGAAGTTCCCTTTGCTTCCGCAGAAGTTTTCTAACTCGATTGTTGTACCTCGTTGGTTTTTTTCCATCTCTTACGATCTTGCTTGGCACATACTCATCTAACACAAATTGTACGATGGTTTTGAACTTAGTCCACTGATCCTCAACACTATCTGTACTGGAGACAAAACTTTTGTGTTGAGCCATCAGGTACTCTGAAATCTGCTTTTTGTCACTTTTGCTAAACAGAAAAATCTTTTTTGATATTTCTATTTACGGTTGAAATTATCGATGCAGTAACCGCTTTATGATCGCTGATTCCCTGTTCTACGTTAACTGTTTCAAATAGTTCGGGTCTGCTTGTCACCAGAAGGTCTAATATGTTATCGCCACGAGTCGGTTCTCTGTTTAACTGCTCAAGGTAGTTTTCAGATAAAGCACTTAAAAAAATTTTACTGGATTCTTTGTCCCTGCCACCCGTTATGAACGTTTGAGTCTCCCAGTCTATATGCGGCAAATTAAAATCTCCACCCAGAACTATAACATGGAGGGGAAATCTACTCGAAATATTTTCCAAATTATCCTTCAGGTGCTCAGCCACAACAGCTGCTGAGCCAGGGGGTCTATAGAGACATCCAATTACCACATCTGAGCCTGCTTTAACCGTGACCTTATAACACTCCTGTCTGCTACTACTTCACTATAACCTTAAAGTTGAAGGCAGGTCGTTAAATAAAACTATCTTGTTAAATCAATTATGGTACAACGCAACAGAGCAGTATTACCCTGTGAGAGGAATTTTGTTATGTTGACCGTGTTGTACCTAACGGAGGTGGCTTATCGGAAGTGAAAGTCAGAATTACGTAAACATTTATAAACAGTAACAAATAATATTTTACCTAGCTACACAGTTTAAAGAGTAAAGGAAACGGTCGCCAGCCTAATTAGGCAAGAGAATGATTAACATTCTTGTTAAAGAAATTAGATATGAGTAACTTCAACAGACAAACACAACCTATACTTGGCCACACGCGAGTGCAATTAACTCTGGCACATACCTATGTTTACGGTAAGATTGTAGCTAACGGCTAGAGCAGCACAAACCATTTGCCAAATTATAACAGATAGCGAAACACACTATTACTTTCAGGGCTTGTTCAAACTGAATGGTCTTTAAAACATTACTATTAACATTCATTGGAGAATCATTAATTGGACATAGGTTGAGTATTATTGTTCAAACATTTTCGTAGCTGGCATGAAATTATAAATGTAGTTCACTGCAAAATGATGAACTGGTCACAGGTTAGGTATCTCTCAACTAAATACTATTCTGTTTGGAAGGAAAGTTAAATGGAATTCACTAACAGGTTACTTCTCACTGTCTTTTGAATAATGAAATTATTGTTTTCATAAATAGTGGTATAGGATAACCTGTGGATTTTATTACACTATTAATATGCACTTTCAATGCCCAAAAGAAACAAGTGCTTAGCAAGCATGAGTATATAACTTTCCATAAATGTAGTTCACGACTTTTACTGCAGTGAGACACAATGTTGACAAACTTACAAGAAACTGACTCACCTTTTAAAATTTACTACAGGCAGCACTATGGTCATTAACCAAGCAACATTTTATAAGCCTAACTTTTAAGAGCTTTTAATCTTTAAAAGAAACTGCAAATTGTCTTTATTACCACAATCTTCTACTTTCAAGCAAATGATTAAAAAGGTGACTTTAAAACTCCACAAAACTTTAAATTTGACTGTTTCCACCCCTAGGAGGCTTTCACAAGACTACATTTACTACCTCCCACAATTTCACTAAATCCACAGTAAATCTGAACACTCCCTTCTTAGCAAGGATCAAACAACATTAATTAATGTTCTGAGGCTTTCATTTTTTCCACAAACTAGGACACTCGGTAATCATAGTTCAAATGGAGAGGAACCTGAGAGGTGTTGTGATAGGGAAAAAATCAAGGTAGGTACATACATTCAGTTATAAGTTACCTTATATTTGAGCACACTAACATATCCAATAAGCTGATCCTTCACTGTACATTATTATAGTACTCCGTTATAGTGATTGCGCAATGTGGTGGCAACTGCATGTTGGTAGGTGAATTTGCAGGCAGAATTGCTGGACTCTGTTCCTTCTTAGTGCGATGATGGATTCCAATTCCAGAATCGTTCCAGCTATTTATCCATTCATCCGAGGCATTGGACAGTGGCATATAAAGCCTCTCTCGGAACCAGCACAATATACAACTTTTACACTGCAGTGCACAGTTTGGTAGCTCGTCCCCGACTGACTCTAGTTCCACCTTTTATACCTAGACCAACCACAATTTGCGCGCGCTACACAGTTCCGTTCCCGAGGGGAACCACTACACCTCTTATACACAGAATAACTAAGAACCCTAAGCGAGGATCAGCAGTTTACATAACAGCAACCAAATACATAAACGAAACAGAAAATTTGCACATATTGACATTTCTACCAAAAATTATTCACACAAAATTACAATTATATACAGCAAGTATTTTTCCCTCCAAATGGGACAAAGAATTTAAATGACGGATACACTACTTCGTATAGAATCAAACCATGACATCAAAGAGTAAACTATTTCTGTTATCGATTCGATTCAATCAACACATTTACAGAAGCTCAACGATGTAACATTAAATAAAACAACATTAAATAAACCCCTCCCCCCGTGTGCCTGTTCGGACCTTGCTGAAGTAGCGGCCACATGTCCACTCACAGACAGAGCGGGCGATGCCACACGGCCAGCCTCCACATTGACCCTCTGCCTCGTGCGCTGCGAACGCCACTGAACCCGCCACTCCCCTTGGGGAGAGGTTGGCCCAACCGCGCCCGGTACCCACGAAGATGTCTCGAAAGCAGGGACAGTGGTTGAAGCATGTAACACCTGGGGTGTACCATGCGACGCACCAGACTCCCCACTGCCGCTACACTCCGAGGCAGCAGCCTGAAGACGGCTGACCGCGGCCATCAACACGTTCAGCTGTTCGCGAACAGTGGCCAGCTCCTCCTGCGTCCGTACACAGCAGTCACACATCCTATCCATCCTAAGAAATCAGTTTACTGTAGAGAGTTATACACTTTTAACTAGACTGCTAATTCACTAAAGGCGGCTGATAGGTGATTGAACTGTGGTTACTAGACACTTCTTGTAGAAAGCAATGAAAATAGCGCTAACTGTGTCTGGACTGTATCCAAAACAAACACTAGCACTACTGGCTCTGTGCCTGACTAAAGGGACTCTCTCTGAGTGTATTCAAAACAAACACGAAATCTATGGAACACTGTTACTAGCACTCGACAATTAAAGCTTCCTAAAAGCAAAAACCCACGGAAGAAGTGACAAGTAAGAAAAATACAGTTAACACTTAAATTAACGTAACTCGCTGCACAGCAGACGTGGCATAGACGGCTGTTACGACGTCTGCGATGGCGTACTCAACGACGAACCTGGGTGCACGAATGGCAAAACGTCATTTAGGCGGATGAATCCAGGTTCTATTTACAGCATCATGATGGTCACATTCGTGTTTGGCGACATCGCGGTGAAAGCACATTGGAAGCGTGTATTCGTCATCGCCATACTGGCATATCACCCGGCATGGAGGAATGGGGTGCCATTGGTTACACGTCTCGGTCACTTCTTGATCGCAAGACGGCACCTTGAACAGAGGACGTTACATTTCAGATGTGTTACGACCCGTGGCTCTACCCCTCAGTCGATCCCTGCGAAACCCCACATTTCAGCAGAATAATGCACGACCGCATGTTGCAGGTCGTGTACGGGCCTTTCTGGATACAGAAAATGTTCGACTGCTGCCCTGGCGAGCACATTCTCCAGATCTCTCCCCAATTGAAAATGTCTCGTCAATGGTGGCCGAGCAACTGGCTCGTCACAATACGCCAGTCACTACTCTTGATGAACTGTGGTATCCTGTTGAAGCTGCGTGGGGAGCTGTACCTGTACACGCCATCCAAGTTCTGTTTGACTCATTGCCCAGGCTCGTCAAGGTCGTGGTTGTTCTGGGTACTGATTTCTTAGGAGTTTCGAGGCAACCCGATCAGGCTGAACACCTGAGACACACTGTCCAGCGACTGCAGCATGGTGGAGGTTCTGCTGTTTTGGGGTGGCATTATGTGGGGCCGACGTACGCAGATGTCATGGAAGGCGCCGTACGCCTGTACGACACGTGAATGCCATCCTCGGACCAATAGTGCAACCATATCGGCAGCATATTGACGAGGAATTCGTCTTCATGGACGACAATTCCCGCCCCCATCGTGCACATCTTATGGATGATTTCCTTCAGGATAACGACATCTCTCGACTAGAGTGGCCAGCATGTGCTCCAGACATGAACCCTATCGAGCATTGGTGCGATAGCTGGGCTGTTTATGGACGACGTGACCCACCAACCACTCTGAGGGATCTTCTCCGAATCGCCGTTGAGGAGTGGGACAGTCTGGACCAACAGTGACTTGATGAACTTGTGTATAGTATGCCACGACGAATGCAGGCATTCAACGATGCAAGAGGACGTGCTACTGGATATTAGAGGTACCGGTGTATACGGCAATCTGGACCACCACCTCTGAAGGTCTCGTTGTATGGTGGTACAACATTCAATGTGTGGTTTTTATGAGCAAGCAAAAGGGGCGGAAATGGTGTTAATGTTGATCTCTATTCCAATTTTTTCTACAGGTTCCGAAAATCTCGTAACGGAGGTGATGCAATACGTTGTTGATGTGCGTATATTCCTTGATATTAACAGGTTCTGGTTGATTTCAGTGAACCCCGCCGTTCGCGATATCGCGCCCTTTTGACTATTTATAAATTTATTTATGACGAAAGTTTGCTGCGAATCCTTGCACCAGGCAGACGATTCGCTCTGCATTTAGTGACACTTTGCTTTTTTGGTTGATCTGTGGAAAGTGATCAAACAGGGAGTTCATCGCTCCCATCGGATTAGGGAAGAGTGGGGATGGAAGTCTGCCGTGCCCTGTCAAAGGAACCATCCCGACATTTACCTGAAGCTATATAGGGAAATTACGGAAAACCTGATTCAGGATAGCCGGACGCTGGTTTGAACCGTCGTCCTCTCGATTGCGGGTCAAATGTGCTATGTAACAGTTTCCTTACGACTTTAGGTCCCCGTTGACAACAGCGTTTCCAACGAAAAGATAACTGAAATGTCATGTACATATTTTGTGGCACAATTGGGTGTTATCAAAATACTATTGGAAAACCTAGCTGTCCTTGAGAGTCAGATTAAATTTCCCCATGACGACGTACTTTCGACCCACTAAAAAGTTAGTATAGCTGATAATTCATAAGCGTGAATATCGCTTACGAGACGACAGCCAGAAACTGTGTTGTTGGCTTTGCGAAAGTGAATAAACATAGTTTTAAACTGTGCGCCACTTTTTAGAGTTTTTGTTGTTAGATGACACACAGGAATTTACGTGTCATTTTTCGTTTCTTTCACCTTTTTGCATTTGTATTCTAGCATGTTAATACCAAATGGCGTCGTAGACCGTAGCTAGCAGTCCACGTTAAACTGTAGGTCGACCCCCCTCCCCCAATCACAGGTATGACTACTTGCGCAAGTCAGCTCAAATGTCTGAGAATGGCAAAGTCATAGAACCTGCATCACAACCAAACTTCGTGGAGTACTGTGACGTTCGACCCAGCCTGCGGGTTGAAGGAATTTTTGTTTTGTTTTTTATTTTTACCTTTCGCTACATGAAACATTAACTACTTACGATATTTATTCATGGTAATGGTCACCACTAAATCTTGGGAACTTATTACGTACAAATATATTGTTGTTTGACAATCTTCTTTAGTGCCAACACTACAGTGTTTCGTACACCCACAGAGGAATTTGTCTCTCTTAATGGTGAAGGGTGATACAACAGTAATGTTGTCGGGTATAGTTTGACGGCATGTGCACGATATGTGATGTTCCTTTCAAAAATCTTCAATAGAAGTCGTAAAAGTGAAGGAAAACGGGATGTAACTTTTTGGAACAAGAGTATATGAAGATGGTGTTGTACTGTTATTTGTGAATTACTGGTGCACTTTCACTTCCGGTTCGTTACGATACTGCCATTTCATACAAGGAATTAAACATATTGTTCCCACAGATCTTATCGTCGTACGTACCGTTTTGTCGGTTAAAACATTATTTATTTAGCTTTAACTACTAAACATAACGTCCATGAAGATATTTTGTTTTCGGTACAATTCGTTCAGCTTCCCCCTCGTCATTTTCAGTTCTGTACAGCATTCGTAGCGGCTATGCAGGAACATCTGTAATGCAAAATTGTTTAAATTACACATTTTTTACAACATATCACACTGATACATTAGAATTTCTTTTAATATAAATAATTTCTTTTTCCACTCGGAAGAAATTGTCTCCCTAAAATCAAACAGTTATCTGCATAGGCCTACTGTTTTCTTTGTACAGTAGCATTGGCACAGCTTTATAAAGGTTAAGAAACAGAAGAAAAACGTTTCTCTTGTCCTCTCCCTGGGCTGCGCTTGAGAATTACGGCTCGCGTCCCACCAGTAAAAATGATCCTTACTTAATTCGCCGCCTTCACAGGTCGTTTCCGCGAAATTTAATTAAGGAAATTGCCCGAGAGGACTTGTGGCGAGAATATGCAAATGAAGTTAGATAGCGGCAAGAAAAAGGAGGCGGAAAACAACGGGTTTCAACGAAACGCAGAAACGAGGGGAGTAATATCTCACATTGTATGTCCTGAATGAAGTTCAGATTCTCGGTTTCCAAGCAAACATCGTATGAACATAGTCGATTCGGAATTCTACAGAAGATAAACAAAAATTAACTACTTATAGGAAATAATGGAATTCACTTGCAGAAACAGTGCTGTACTTCTCGGATCGACTTTTCTTTTCGCCAATCCGTTATTACAAAATACGGCTTAATGTCACATCGACATATGACCTATTGCAGGTGGTACACCTGCTCAGTCTGCTAAGATATCCAGGAGAGGTAAGTCATGGACCGTAAGAAGGTTTCTGCAGTTTGTCGAACACCTAACGCGAATCAACGTGAGCCTTTCTAAGCCTTCTTCCCACATACAAATGAAGCGTCTAATTCGCTGCGCCACTCACTTGCTACACTTGAGAACTCGGAACTATGTGATATACAGCAAAGTCTACAGTATTAAACTACAGACCAAACGTCCATTTGACATTATTTCTTTTACCTCCGTCTATTTAAGCTCTTGAAAGTGTAGTGTAAAACTTTGTTTGGGACTAGAAAGGTCTTTCACCATTTATTAGCTCGCATAAGAAATATCTCTAAACGAATTTCTTCGGTTTCAGGCGGAACAGACTGAACTACTGCTGCTCATTGTCCCACAGATGGCAAACTTAAGAGTCGCAATAAGCAGCTCCACAACCTATTGATACTCCCAAGTGCCGCTTGAAAGGGGACTAGTTGGAAAACCGCTCTCAGCTCGAAGCCCAATTCACAGCATACAACATTGAAGGTATGGCGTTCATTACTTAGTTTCCATTGACGGTCGGGGCCGACATGTGCCGTCTACGTGTTGCTTCCAGACCCTCGTCCAAAAGGTATTGCATGTGAGGTACTGGTACACCATGAATTACAGATTCATGTCGCTGCAGTGAGATTTAAATTCTTTCTTCACGAGAAGCAACCACAACAGTCATTAAAAACTGGATTGCTGACCTCATTAGACTTACAAGATACTGAAGGTTCACGTATTCTTGGTATAAAGCTATTATATTGTTATCTTACGTGATGGAGTCACACGAAACGTGTCAGGTGCATGCATTCGCACTGCGGTTCTGAAATTGCCAGGTGAGGATTTGGAAACAGATTTGTCACTTGTAGATTATCGAAGTACTGTGGACAAAACTGAAGTTAATTTGGAGCTCCGTCTATTTCTCTTGTTCGTAGAGCACAAGACACTCAATCGCGACTCCGTCTATTTCTCTTGTTCGTAGAGCACAAGACACTAAATCGCGATCTGAAGTTCATGTTAATCTTCAAATGAATAAAAACATGGCAGAGATTAATAGTAAACGTACAAGTAAAACTCTTCAGTCAAGCTGTGCACAAGGTGTACTTCGGCCAGGGCAGGCACATTCAGGTCATATCCATACATTCTGTTTACAATGCAGGCTATGCAACCACTGCATACCAGAGCGTCTACAGCATAACTTTCAGGATGTGAACGTTGTTTAGGCTTTGCCACTACAGCCGACTCCAACTAACCTCCTACTGTAATCCACAAAAAAAACTTTTTGTCCGACAAAGAGCGGTTGAAAAGGAAATTACATTTGATTTAGATACAGGTGAGGTGGTCTGTTTCCTTAATCGATAAAGACACCTATGAAATCAGTAGTACCTCAAGACTTCCGCGGCCTACTTCTCTTTTCTCTTGATACAACAGACACGAAATACGAGTACATGGCATGTGCAGCTCGGCAGCGACTTTTCGTGACATTAAAAATAGTGTTTCATTTCATGGTATGAGTTCTAGAAACAGAGAAAACATTTCTGATTTAGCAGAGGCTGAAAAAGCCGCTTCGGTTGTTAGGTTCTTTTTATTTAAAACACCACCAGTTTCGGGCTCTTATATGCCCCTTATCAGCGGTATGCGCTGTGGCCACGGTGGACGAATAGAGGACGCGATGTCTCACCAGGAAGCGCGGAGCAGACGTACACGATCTACATCTACATCTACATTTATACTCCGCAAGCCACCCAACGGTGTGTGGCGGAGGGCACTTTACGTGCCAGTGTCATTACCTCCCTTTCCTGTTCCAGTCGCGTGATCTCCTCTGGAATTATAAGTAGGGTAAAGCAATATATTCGATACCTCATCCAGAAACGCACCCTTTCGAGACCTGGACAGCAAGCTACACCGCGATGCAGAGCGCCTCTCTTGCAGAGTCTGCCACTTCAGTTTGCTAAACATCTCCGTAAGGCTATCACGCTTACCAGATAACCCTGTGACGAAACGCGCCGCTCTTCTTTGGATCTTCTCTATCTCCTCTGTCAACCCGACCTGGGATGGATCCCACCCAGATGAGCAATACTCAAGTATACGTCGAACAAGTGTTTTGTAAGCCACCTCCTCTGTTGATGGACTACATCATTTTCTAAGGACTCTCGCATTGAATCTCAACCTGCCCCCCCTACCAACAATTAATTTTATGTGATCATTCCACTTCAAATCGATCTGTACGCATACTCTCAGATATTTTACAGAAGTAACTGCTACCGGTGTTTGTTCCGCTATCATATAATTATACAATAAAGGATCCTTCTTTCTGTGATTTCACAATACATTACATTTGTCTAAGTTAAGGGTCAGATGCCACTCCCTGCACCAAGTGCCTATCCGCGGCAGATCTTCCTACATTTCGCTGCAATTTTCTAATGCTGCCACTTCTCTGTATACTACAGCATCATCCGCGAAAAGCCGCATGGAACTTCCGACACTATCTACTAGGTCATTTATATATATTGTGAAAAGCAATGGTCCCATAACACTCCCCTGCGGCACACCAGAGGTTACTTTAACGTCTGTAGACGTCTGTCCATTGAGAACAACATTGTGTTCTGTTAGCTAAAAACTCTTCAATCCAGCTACACAGCTGGTCTTATATTCCGTAGGCTCTTACTTTGTTTATCAGGCGAACTGAAGTCAAGGAAAATGGCATCTACCTGGGATCCAGTATCTAATATTTTCTGGGTCTCATGAACAAATAAACCGAGTTGGGTCTCACACGATCGCTGTTTCCGGAATCCCTGGTGATTCCTACGATACGGACACCTGGCTGAAAATGGCTTACAAGTTCGTGGTGCCCCCCATCGGTAGTGCTGGAACTCAGTATCCTTAGCCTTGTTGACAGCTTCCACTCTCGCAGGCTTACGTTCAATCAGGTGCTGGAAGATTTCTTGGGGAATGGCAGGCCGTTCTTCACGGACTGCTGCACTGAGGAGAGGTATCGATGTAGGTAGGTGAGGCCTGGCAATAAGTCGTTCCAAAACACTCCAAAGGTATTCTATAGAATTCAGGTGAGGACTCTATGCTGACCAGTCCATTGCAGCGAAGCTTTCGTCGTGTAACCACTCCGCCACAAGCGTGCGTTATGAACAGGTGTTCGATCGCGTTGAAAGATGCAGTCGCCATCCCCGAATTGCTCTTCAAGAGTGGGGTGCTTGAAAAATCAATGTAGGCCTGTGCTGCGATAGTGTCACACAGAACAACAAGGGGTGCAAGCCCCCTCCATGAAAAACACCACCACACCATAACACCACCGCCTCCGAATTTTACTGTTAGCACTACACACGCTGGCAGATGACGTTCACCGGGCATTTTCCATACCCACACTGTGCCACGGATCGCCACATTGTGTACCGTGATTTGTCACTCCACAAAACGTTTTTCCACTGTTCAGTCGTCCACTGTTCACGTTCATTACACCAAGCGAGGCGTCGTTTGGCATTTACCGGTGTAATGTGCGGATTATGAGCAGCCGCTCGACCACGAAATCCAAGTTTTCTCACCTCCCACTTAACTGTCATAGTACTTGCAGTGGATCCTGATGCAGTTTGGAATTCGTGTGTGATAGCCTATTATACATTACGACCCTCTTCAACTGTCGGTGGTCTCTGTCAGTCTATAGGCGAGGTCGGCCAGTACGCTTTTGTGTTGTACGTGTCCCTTCATGTTCCCACTTCACTACCACATAGGAAACAGTGTCCCTAGGGATGTTTAGGAGTGTGGAAATCTCGCGTACAGACGTATGACACAAGTGACACCCAATCACCTCAGCACGTAGGAAGTTCGTGAGTTCCGCCGTTCGCCCCATTTTACTCTCTCACGATCTCTAATGACTACTGAGGTCGCTGATATGGAGTACCTGGCAGTAGGTGGCAGCACAATGCACCTAATATGAAAAACGAATGTTTTGGGGGTGTCCGGATTTTTTTGATCACACAGTGTAAATACCAAATATGTTTATTAATTTATTTTTGTATCTGACTGCCAGAACTCTTGAAATTTTCGTTACTTTACTTAACTTTGTTTTGTATCAGTTAGCAAGAATGACTTTGCCTCTGAATGTTATTGATCAATACTCTTAACGTATTGAAATTTCATTAGTGTTTTCAGTTCATCTTTTGAGCAAACAAACAAAACTATCAGTGATAGTGTTTTATTACTTTTCTTTCAGCTGTTTAAACAACGGCACTCGGGATTTCAGTAGCTGGAACAGAATGGGACCATAAGTAGGTGACAATGACCGAAGATAATAACAAGATCAGATAAATTCAGATTTTACGTACAAGACTTGTTACTGAAGTAATATTCACTGAGAATATCGCTGGACAATGCCTCACAATATTTCTAACGTGAAAGAAAATTAAACAACCTTGCAGTTAGTTGCAGATGTACAATCGTCGTCTTTGTTGTCGTCTACAGTGCTCCCATTGCTCCATCTTATATCGCGGGAATACTTTCATTCGCAATTGTTATCGGTCAGGATTTTTATGTTATCGGAGCCTCTTACATCTGTCGACACTCATCATTCTCTTGCTGCCCTGCTTGTAACAACTGCGCCTTACATAGGCTCGACAGTGCACTCCATGCTCATATGTGTGTGTGTGTGTGTGTGTGTGTGTGTGTGTGTGTGTGTGTTCACTCACAAGTGTCACAACCAAGATTCCTGCGTGCTTCGCTCTGACGTCACACTCGCGCCCAAAGAGAGCACTCCTACGCAAGTCTTTATCGCTACCAACGATATTGTTTTTCCTATCTTTCCCCAATGGCCTTAACCCAGAATAGATACTTCATTATACATAATAATTTACACAGATTACAACACGTCACATTTGTAATTAACACATAATATCTAAGGATTTACGGATTAAAGGAAGTACGGCACATTTACAATATGCATAGTGGGCAAATATTTTAGTAGCACATGTCCTGTCAACTAAACTCTTTTTTTAGCCAAATTACGCCACTCTTTCTTTTTTCTCCTATTCTGTTCAGTACCTTCTCATTCCTTATGAGATCTATCCATCCTATCTTTAGCATTTTCCTATTGCATCACATATTTAAAGTAACTCTTCTCTCCGTCTCTGAAGTGCTTTTCGTTTGTTAAGTCCCATAGTGCTCAGAGCCATTTTTGCTTGGCGTCCACGTTTGGCTTACGTACAACGCTACACTGCAGGCAAATGGCTTCAGAAAAGACTTCCTAACATTTTCTCTTATATTAAATTGTAACAAATTTCCCTTCTATGTGAACGTTTACTTTACCATTACCAATCTACGTTTTGTATTCTGCACATGCTTTACAGCACCAAAATGAAGGCTGAGATCAATACTATTATTTATTATTTTCTATTTTCTTTTCGTCTACTGTCTCGAGACAGGAACAAATCAAATGTTGCACACGAATAGGAAAGAATGTAGCTTTTAATATTTTAATATAATTTCAAATACATTAGTATATGTAAGAGTATTATGATACCCAAATATAAGTAAAAACTTGTGCAAATGTAAACTTATAATTCACAAACACAATTTCATAACTCTGTGTCATGTGTTAAAGCCAGTCATAATATCTTCCTCGCCAAACAAAAGGTTCTTCTAAATAGTTTTCGAATCGTACCAGTTTTCGCGAAAACTTGTGTTGACAACCATAGTTACAATTGGGTCCTTAGTTACCCCTCATTTCAGAAGCTATTCGATAATCGACGATAATGGCTCGCGAATAGAGGTTGCTTTGAGACCTCTAAAAATATTTCCAAAAAAGTTGATCACCTGCTGTTCGGTTAACAATAGTTGAGCTGGACGGCGGGGCTATACATCAGCAAACCGCAGTGGTTATCTGCCGTTGCTAGCGCATTTAGTGGATCACAATTTCAATGGTCTGCGGGCGGTCTGGACATATTGCGCAGTTTTAATGGCGTGCAGCGGGTGGTCGCCCGAGTGGTATATTGCGTCCTCCGCAGCGTGTGGCCATTCGCCGGCGCCCGGACGCCGAAAATGAGGCGACGTTCTGGCATCAACAGTCCGCGTCCTGCGTCGACAATTCTGAGGTGGAAATGAGGCTGCTAGACCGCAAATACGTGCCGCCGCGACCGCCGTGTCGAAGGCAGTCGTCCGTCAAATAGCAAAACACAGAGAGTTGGGAAAAACAGCGTTGTCCACAAATTACGATTCACGTGAAGTTTGTGGCTTACCGTGTCAATACGACGAAATGTAAGGTGCCGGTAAAATATTAGATAACTGTTTTAAGCTCTCAAAAAGTACTCTGACTCAATTGTATTCTCGAATGTCTACAAGACGTACTGCAGTCTTCCCTGCTGTAAGTTTTTATTTATCTCTAACCAAATAGCTTTCCCATGGAGAATGTTAAGAAGAAAAGAAAATAAGCTCTAATTTGCAGATTAAATTTCCTCTTGTTATTTCAAATAGCACACTTTTACGATTCTACATCTAAATCTACATCCATACTCCGCAAGCCACCTACGGTGTGTGGCGGAGGGTACTTAGAGTACCTCTATCGGTTCTCCCTTCTATTCCAGTCTCTTACTGTTCGTGGAAAGAAGGATTGACGGTACGCCTCTGTGTGGGCTCTAATCTCTCTGATTTTATCCTCATGGTCTCTTTGCGAGATATACGTAGGAGGGAGCAATATACTTGTTGACTCTTCGATGAAGGTACCGAGCTACTGAGCGTCTCTCCTGCAGAGTATCCCACTGGAGTTTATCTATCACCTCCGTAACGCTTTCGCGATTTCTAAATGATCCTGTAACGAAGCGCGCTGCTCTCCGTTGGAATCAATATGTAGCGACTCACTATGTGCCTAGTCCCGGCGATTGGGTTTTCCCTACGTGTTAGGTAAACAGTGTACCTCCGGATGTCCTGCAGGCTCGCTACTATTTATGCTCATTCCATCTTTTATGGAATTGTCAAACGTTTTTGCTGCTAGAATACCAGGTGTAGAAATGCGAAACCGAAATTTCCCTATAGATGGCACTATCCGTCAGTGTAGGGCCCGTGAGACCGCTTCTGCAGCGCCATCTGCTTCCTGTAACGGCTGACGACGAATGTCAACACACATTAACCCAAGTTCCATACATCGGTATCTGTTTCAAACCCGTAAACATGTCCAGTTTTGGGCCTACGAACTACGTTTTGCCGACAGAATTGGTTTTCTGTTATCATTTGAAGAGAACATGCTGCAGAATCGCATCGAATGCTTGTCAAAGCTTTCGGCGAAGATGCTCATGTGAAAACACAGCGTTTCGAGTGATTACAAAATTCAAAAGTGGTGATTTTTGACGTGAGAAATGACGAGTGCGGGAAACGACCGAAAAGTTCGGTGGCAACGAGTTGCAGGACTTATCGGATGAAGACGTTACTCAAACTCAACAGGAATTCGTGGAACAACTGAATTTGACGCAGAAAGACGTTTCTATTCAGTTGAAAACCATAGGAAAGGTGCAGAAAGTGGGAAAATGGGTTCCGCGTGAACTGAATGAAAGACAGCAAGCAAATCGAAAGACCACTTATGAAATGCTGCTTGCCTGATACAAAAGAAAGTCTTTTCTCCATGACAGATGATGAAGAATTGATATATGTTAAGAATCCTATCATGGGTGTATACAAAAAAGCCATCGACATCCACTGTAAGACCAAATCGCTTTGGAAAGAAGACAATGCTCTGTGTTTGATGGGATGAGAAAGGTGACATCTATCATGAGCTGCTAAAACCTGGTGAAACTGTTAACACAGATCGCTACCAACAGCAAATGATCGAATTATATCGAGTGTTACGTGAAAAACGATCGGAATATGGAAAAAGGCAACACAAAGTCATATTGCTCCTTGATAACGCCCTATCACACAAATAGTAAAACGGGTCAGGCAAACGATCGAGGCGTTCAGTTTGGAAATATTAGGGCATGCGGCTTATTCTCCAGACTTCGCTCCGTCCGACTATCATCTATGTGCAGTATAGAACCTTCTGTCACTGAACATCGCTTCAGTTCGTATGAAATGTACGAAAATGACTCGCTGACTGATTCGCTTCAAAAGAAGATCTGTTTTCCTGATGTGGCATTCATAGGCTGCCGGAGAGGTGGGAGAAATGTACAAATAGCAGTGGAGATTATGTAAATCTCCAGGCGTTCGTGGCCGTTGTCACTGAAATTAAATTCTTCTGGGTTATTAGGCCGCGTCATATTTCTTCTAAAATTATCGACGTTTCGACACCTCTGCTGGCATCTCCCTCAGAATCTCCTGGTGTCCACTGCTGCTAGAACACTGTCAGAGACGAGTGTTGCGTCCTCTTATAAAGGGGAGTTTTCTCGCGTTCGTGCTGGAGAAGCGATAGTATTGGTTAGAATTCATATGGCTTTCATTGCTGGGCCATAGTCATAGGCTAATATTTTCACTTTGGTGCAGAAGAAGGGGCGTTGGTAACTTATCTCCTGTGGATACCATTGGTGGCCCATCGTCATTGTCCACACTTACGCTGGAGAAGGGTTATTGGTTCAAATTCCTGCTACTGCTATTGGTTGGTAGTCATCATTGGCTAGATTAGAAACGGACAGAGCAAGAGAGGGGGAATGTTTACCTAAAATATTGTTGTCCGCCGAGGTGACTTGCAGCGCGTTGTTTACGTCGCTCGCACACCGCGGCCGCGTATTCACTTCCTTGATGGCGCGGAGCCACGATGCCGGAAGCCTATAGCCGTCCTCTCTATTGAAATTAGATGCGTTCTTGGAAGTTTCAACTTCTATAAATGTTTGTTTCCTTAGCCAGTACACGTACGTTATTAAAATCGATGTCAGAGCCACAGTTCTCCCGATGTTTCGCTACTGCTGATTTTGCACTTTGTTTTAGCCGAATGTGCCATTCGTGTTCCGTAATGCGTTCCTTTACAGTTCTTCCCGTTTCACCTATACGCACTTTGCCGCAGCCACATGTCACTTGACAGGCGCCTGCATTGTGGAGGCAGTCAGGTGCATCTGTTTTCCGTCGGAAAAAAATCTTTTATTTTGTTTTGACTAAAGAAAGATGTCTGAATACCATTTTTCTTTAAAATTCTGCTTATGCGGTCAGTGACCCCAGGAACTACGAACTTGTGCGTCCTGAGAAGGACTTTTTGGTTGTTTGCTCTGCATTCTATGACCGGGAGGCCTTTTCGGGGAGTTCGGTCTGCCCTGCAAACAATAAATCACATTGTTGGTGAATCCCCGAAACGAGCCTTCGGCGGATCGATAAATGACAACCACCATGCATCATCTGAAGGGCTCAACTGGAACAACAGATTGGACTTAGAAATCTAAGAAATTCTGTAACGTGTACATAATCTAGTACAATACTCTGGAGATTTTATTCTGTACCTGTATTTTGCTTGTCACTTCTTAAGATTATGTATTTGATCCAAGCTCTGTATCATCATACGATAAATAAATAACCCCAGAAACGAACGTTAACCTAACGGAGTGAGAAAGCCGTTCCTCGTCATTCTTATTAGCGTTGTAAATATTCCGCCTGAAAGCCCTGTCGATTGAATAACTAACACACCTATTTGCCTTCGATGTCCTTTTAAAAAATACATCTTCCATTCCAGGTTGTTATCATCGCTGATACGGAAGGCACGTGAAGACAGAGTGTTGAGCACTGCTTGTTTCTGGGCTGGGTGGTGGTGCGAAATGGCATCTAAATACCTGTTTGTGTTAGTCGGCTTTCTGTACACACTTTTACGTCGAGTATTATCAGGTCTTATGGATACCAACACATCTAGGAACGGGAGACCGACTTCATTCTCATCCTCCCAGGTAAATTTGATTTTGGGGTGAATGCCATTTAAGAAATTGTGGAACGGCGCAGAGTGCAGATTCAGCACGAGATGGGGAGATTCACAGGCGTCTATTGTCTATTGAGACCTAAGCACTGTAGTGTGCTAATAAGACAGACAAGAACCTACGTCATAGGGAAACCCAGCAGAAGCCGTTTGAGCCAAGACATTTCGATGAAGAGTAACGGTATGTGAGCCCTAACATCTGTGGGACGTTAGCTCGCAGAGTGCATACTTAATGTCCGCTAACGAATGTGTGAGGGCACGGAATAGGTACCTAGACGTGTGAGAGGCTCGAAGACTCCTTCAGTGATGGAACCCAGTACGTTGCTCTCGAAGGCAAGTGTTCATCAGAGACATGGGTGAGTTTGGAGTGCCCCATCGAAGTGTGATGGGACCGCTTTCGTTCTCTGTAATAGGGGACGATCAAGAAGTTTCCTTTTAAGAGGGGACGTTGATGAAAAACACACACTATTTCAAAAATGCACCAAATCCACAGTTTTGGAGATATGGCAATGAAGTTTTGTACCACGCGTTACATGAAAGTAACACATTTACATATAAAATCCTTTGCTTATATATATATTCAACTTTTTTTGAATGAAATTTGAAGTTTTATTTTCAAAAGATACTGTATATTCCTTTTTCTCAGAAAGTATTCAAGAACTGTCTAAAAAAATTTCTCTGTTTCATTTCTTTCTATGTTGTAAGCTTCTCTCATGAGCTTTATGGAATAGGTCAAATAGGAGAATTTTCAGAAATTCTTAATTATAATTCCACAAGTACAATTTTAAATTCATCCAAAATTCCCAGCACTTTGCCCCGTATCTCAGCTTGCAATCATAATTTCAAAATTTGCTGTTGAGACAACGTTTATTAGGTTTACGAAAATATGTCTACAAAATTTCATAATTTTAGCATTCATAGAATCTGAGGAAAAGGTACATAAACTTCAAAAATCTAACTTTTCAGGAAACGCAATTTAAAGTTCAACCTAACTTTTTTCCCTATGTCACTTCTTCAGAAGGGACCACATTTGTACTATAGGTCCTCTTTCCCATCAAGGCTTCTCTTCTGGTTTGTTGTTGTCTGTCTCCTTTCCTTTACCAGGTCTTCAACTGACTTTTCAGCTGCAGAGACGGGCTGTAAATCTATTTTTCTCATGATGTCTTGAGTAAAATTTGCCACCCTGAAGCCCATCCTTTGTAATACCTTCGTCCACCCGACGTTCTCATTATTAAATACAATAAATTCATCATAAGTTCCTATTCTGATAACTGTGCAGATGCAAATGTGTTTTTAGAGCTTCGTTTCCATGTGAGTGAATTTAGAGACTCATTTGGATTTTGGGTTTTGCCATGAACACACTTTTTGAGAAGTGCAGGATCGGCCAGAAACCTGTAAGTGGGCTTGACAAGATCCAGGATACAATTTGGAAGCCTCTCCTTGTGAATGTAGGGGTTGTTATTCCTCGAGCTTGGCGTGGCAGGGAGGCCGTGTCACACTTTTAATTAATTTTCAGGCGCTTAGGATGCGATTTCAACATTGAAACTTTGGGAACTTATTGTCCATCAGTTGTACTAAGAAATGAAAAATAAATCCAAAATTGACATTTTTGGTCAATTTCGTCAACTTCCACCCTTAAGCACATTGCTGCATCGTATATGCAACGCAGAGCGACACCGATGCGGGTACACAGGGTGTCTGTCCTAGGAATCGTCATGCGCATTGTCTCTGATGTTTTGGCAGTTTCGTGCAATATCCTTTTTTGCGAAATAGAGCTGCACTCAGCCTAATCAAATACCACTCATCACATCTTATGCAAATTACAAGCAGCAGGTATCTTCTGTGGTTTGTCAAAGGCACTTGATTGTGTTGAACCACAACATCCTTTTAAATTAATTAGAATTCTATGGTGTCGCGGGCAGTGCTGCAAAATGGTTCAAGTCATACCTCGCTAACAGGAAACAAAGGGTGTCAGTGCAAGGGACTAGTGAATTAAGTCAGCAGTCATCTTCAGAATGGGAAGAAATTACATATGGTGTCCCACAAGGATCCATCTTAGGGCCATTGCTTTTTCTTGTGTACATCAATGATCTCTCATCAGATACACTGCAGAAGCAGAAGTTCGTTTTGTTTGCAGATGACACAGGTATTGCAATAAATGGTATGTCGAGTGTAGTTCTAGAAAGATCTATTAATGATATTATAATGGATATTAATAAATGTTTTAAAGCTAAGTCACTGACATTAAACTTCGTAAACACTCACTATATGCACTTCAGAACCTGTAACACGTTTCCACCCAGCATATGCATAAAGTATGAAAAAGAGCAGATAGAAGAGGTTGACAGTCTCAAATTCCTAGTATTACAACTTGATAATAAATTCAGTTGGGAGGAGCGCACCACAGATCTGCAAAAACGCCTTAACAAATCTGTATTTGCAATTCGAGTGTTAGCTGACACAGGCGACATAAAAATGAAAAAGCTTGCATACTTTGCCTGCTTTCATTCCATAATGTCATATGGTACAATATTTTGGGGTCACTCTTCAAGTCAAACAAAAGTTTTGAGAGTCAAAAAGCGTGTAATATGTATTATTTGTGGAGTAAATTCACGGACGTCCTGTAGAAACTTCTGCAAAGAGCTGGGTGTACTAACTACTGCCTCTCGGTATATTTACTTCTTAATGAAATATCTCCTAAATAATATACCTCTTTTTCCAACAAACAGGTCAGTTCATACGTACAATACCAGGAACAAAAATGATCTGAACAAGGACTTAAAAGCACTTACTTTAGTTCAAAAAGGGGTCCACTACTCAGGAACACTCATCTTCAATAATTTGCCAGCAAACATAAAAAATTTAGTTAGAAATAAAGATCAGTTTCAAAGGAGCCTGAAAGACTTATTAGTGGCCAACTCCTTCTACTGCATTGACGAATTTTGTAATAGAAATAAATGATCTATTGTATATACTCATACTAGTAGTATTGTTATTTGAGCTTAAAAAGAATTGATATGTTCCACATCCAAGAGGATCTCCTCAGCACGGATCTATGGAACGAAAAACTAATCTAATGTAATCCAATGACACTGTCGATGCAAAGCGTCGGCTTGTTTCCCATTACAAATAAAATTATTTTGAAAGCGTAACTTTATGTGCCCGCATTCGACAGAGCGGGCTCAAATTAGTCTAGTGCGATATTCGTAAGGGACAATGAAACACGAAGAATGACCAGTATTCCAGCATCACCGTGGCCCGTGCTGATTGCTACCGCTATGCAGAAGCGCTGCTCTGTCGTTGCTGGAGTACTGCCTGTTCTTCGTGTTTAACTGTTACTCTTAATACAGATCGATAAAAGGAATAAGGCATTAGACCAGTGTGGGATCGCTCTATGGGACGGGCACTTCAAATTTCACTTTAAAAATCACTTTATCTGTAGTGGGAAACAAACCGACGGTTTTCGTCGACGATGGACGTCGTATGAAAGAAGCGATGAGCAGGGTTTGTTTCGGCTGACTCAGGCTACAATTCTCAGACCTGAAATTGTAGATACCTGCTGAAACACTGGAAAAAATTGATCCGGCGAACCGTAAAGAGGCAGCCGGTACAAGCACCGACATGTAGGCAAAGGATGAGTGTAGCTTTTGCGTCTTTCCGAGGTGCGGAAACTATGGCGTCGTTATTACCAGATGCGTCCAAACTGGAGCAACGTGCTGTTATTCTTTTGTTAGCTTCATGAGGACCAACACCAGTAGACATCTATGGGAGAATGAAGAATGCTTATGGGGCAGCATGTCTGTCGGGAAACACCTTTGTGGAATGGTGCGCAAGTGTGCTCCTGCTTCATTACAACGCACGTCCCCACACCCTAAATAACGCAACGCAGAATTTTCGCCATCATGAGTGGGAGACAACCTAGCGCACGCCCTGTAGTCTTAACCTCTCCCCATGCGATTATGAAGCCTTCGGCCCTTAAAAAAGGCCTTGAAGGGTAGACGTTTCCCGTCGGACGACGACGTGTGGCAGGCAGTTGCGAGCTTCTTCGGCAGCAGGACACGGTGTCTCACCAAAAGGGGAGCCCTTCAACCCGTTGCGTCGGTACGATTATTGCTTCAATGCTGACGTCGATTTTGCCTGATTGGCATACTGATCCTGGACTGTACGGCCTCCGAACGGAAACTTTTTGATCGCCCCTTACACGTAAGTGATGTGACGGATAGAGTGGGCACCAATTTGCAGCTGTTCGCTGATGCCGCTGTAGTACACGGGAGTGTGGTTGTTGAGTGACTGCAGAAAGATACAACGTGACATAGACAGAATTTGTATTTGGTGTGATAAATGAAACCGGCCGCTGTGGCCGAGCAGTTCTAGGCGCTTCAGTCCGGAACCGCGCGCCTCCTACTGTCGCAGGTTCGAATCCTGCCACGGGCATTGATATGTGTGATGTCCTGAGGTTAGTTAGGTTCAAGTAGTTCTAAGTTGCAGGGGACAGATGACCTCAGATGTTAAGTCCCATAGTGCTCAGAGCCATTGGAATCATTTGTGGTGAATGGCAGATTGCTCTTAATACAGAAAAATGTACGTTAATGCACGTGAGTAGCAGGGATACTTCTGTGATAAAACTGTGTCACTGATGTGCTCCTTGACGCAATCGCGTCGATTAATTGTCTGGACGTAACGGTGTAAAGCTGTATCACACGAAACGGACACGTTCCGTGGCTGGTAGGCAGCTGTATGGTTGACTTCGGTTTTTGGGAGAGTTTTAGGAAAGTGTGGTTCTTCTACAAAGGAGACGGGGTGTAGAAACTTGTGCGACCAATTCGAGAGTGCTGCTCGACTGTTTGGGATCCCCAGCACGTCGCATTGTGGGAAGATATTGAAACTACTCAGTGTCACGCTGCTAGATTTGTAACCGGTAGGTTCGAACAACACGCGAGTATTACGGAGACGCTTCGCCAACTCAAATGGGAATCCCTGGAGGGAGGACGACGTTGTTTTTGCTACACTGTTGGGAAAGGTTAGAGAACAGGCATCTGGAGCTGGCTGCAGAACGATTATCTGTCGGTCAAAGTACATTTCCGGCAATTGTCACAAAGGGATATTATGCCTTGCACGGACGCACTTTGACAGCCATTTTTCCCTCGCTGTATTTGCGAGTGAACAGGAAGGGAAATGAGGAGGAACGGGATATCAGTGCTTAAGATCCCATAGACAATTAGATCATTAGAGACGGAGCACAAGCTCTAATTAGGGAAGTTTTGGGAAGGAACGCGCCCGTGTCGTTTGAAAGGAGCCATCTCGACATTGGCCTGAAGCGATTTATGGAAATCAAGGTAAAGCCAAATCAAGATGGCCGTACGCGGGTTTGTACCGTCCTCCTCCCGAACTACTGCGCCTCCTCGCTCGGTTGAAAGAAAATGACTAGTAGTAGTACATGGTAACCTCCACCGTACACCAGAGAGTCGCTTGTGGAGTATGCATGTAGATGAAGATGTGTATATTCTTGTATGTGAAATACTGGTTCGTCTAGAAATTTCGCATGTCCTTATCGAAGGATTACGTTCTACAAATTGGATTATGTCTTCTTCCTCATTCTGTTAGTTTGCACTTTCAGCTGAAAAGGGTCTGCTTGGCACTGCGCCAGTCTCACGCGGTTTACTGAAGTGCGAACAAACATTCTTTAATCTGTAAATGACATCATGTTCGCCATCGAGTGTTCCATTTATTATAAATTCCGCAATATGAATTGTCACGTTAACTCGTTTTCAAGTGGTTAAGGTGATGGAATTAGAGTAACTGTCAACGTTTATGAACTACTAAAGGTGGCTACACTGAGTCACAGCGCCAGAGATTGCGCCAAAGATTATTATTCCGCCGCCTCCACTGGGGCAGTAGTACTTCAGAGGTTGCCGTGAGCAGTACTTGTTGAGAGGATGTCGAGAGCAGTTTTAGTTGAGAGCATGTCGTGTGCAGTTGTTGTTCCGTTGGGCCAGACAGTAGATGCTGTTCGGTTGGTGTAATGTATAGATGGAAGATGTTGCAATGATCACAGTGTATTTTTCGTCAATATATATGGAGGTAAAGAAAAAAAAATTATTTCACATTTCCTTAATGACAATGCCTCTTGGTTACAGGTTCAGTCAACAAAGCATCTGGCTGGTGTTCATGTATTAGACTTGTAATTCTGGTTTCTATGTGCAATTATAGTATTTCTGGTTTTTCAATTACTTCATTGTAAATGGTGTTTAAAATATCTCGTACTGAGGAAGAACCATGCCAGATACATGTACGTTGAATCACACTTCCACACACAGAACAGTTATACTTGTGCGTTGTTGTTTCGTAGCTTTTATAATTGCAAGGGACTTAATTAATCAATTGTGTTAACGCAAATTTCCTTTCATTCTTTATTGTTATTTTAAGCAGTCAGATTGCGTACTAATACTAGTCAGGGCCAACCGGTTACGAGACTTCGCAACCGGATACACATTGCATTTTAATGAAGCCCCCATGCACTACGTACGAACGATGTGAGCCTGTTTGTTTCATGTCCGCATTAATTACATACACCGCTGGTATCTCGTATGGGATTACATACTTTTTACTCATTTCGTTAACGTTAACAACTGTTGTGTTTTCAACAACCTAACGACACGAAAATGACTTGGGATCGAAGTTACAGTTCTGGAAGTTATATCATTGCTGTGGCCTGTCATGTATGCAGTGTAACGTAATTGCTAGCGTCTTTGACTGGAGTGCTGTGGAGTCGCTGCTCAAACCCAACCGGCATCTATTACTTGTTATATACACTCCTGGAAATGGAAAAAAGAACACATTGACTGCGGTGTGTCAGACCCACCATACTTGCTCCGGACACTGCGAGAGGGCTGTACAAGCAATGATCACACGCACGGCACAGCGGACACACCAGGAACCGCGGTGTTGGCCGTCGAATGGCGCTAGCTGCGCAGCATTTGTGCACCGCTGCCGTCAGTGTCAGCCAGTTTGCCGTGGCATACGGAGCTCCATCGCAGTCTTTAACACTGGTAGCATGCCGCGACAGCGTGGACGTGAACCGTATGTGCAGTTGACGGACTTTGAGCGAGGGCGTATAGTGGGCATGCGGGAGGCCGGGTGGACGTACCGCCGAATTGCTCAACACGTGGGGCGTGAGGTCTCCACAGTACATCGATGTTGTCGCCAGTGGTCGGCGGAAGGTGCACGTGCCCGTCGACCTGGGACCGGACCGCAGCGACGCACGGATGCACGCCAAGACCGTAGGATCCTACGCAGTGCCGTAGGGGACCGCACCGCCACTTCCCAGCAAATTAGGGACACTGTTGCTCCTGGGGTATCGGCGAGGACCATTCGCAACCGTCTCCATGAAGCTAGGCCACGGTCCCGCACACCGTTAGGCCGTCTTACGCTCACGCCCCAACATCGTGCAGCCCGCCTCCAGTGGTGTCGCGACAGGCGTGAATGGAGGGACGAATGGAGACGTGTCGTCTTCAGCGATGAGAGTCGCTTCTGCCTTGGTGCCAATGATGGTCGTATGCGTGTTTGGCGCTGTGCCGGTGAGCGCCACAATCAGGACTGCATACGACCGAGGCACACAGGGCCAACACCCGGCATCATGGTGTGGGGAGCGATCTCCTACACTGGCCGTACACCACTGGTGATCGTCGAGAGGACACTGAATAGTGCACGGTACATCCAAACCGTCATCGAACCCATCGTTCTACCATTCCTAGACCGGCAAGGGAACTTGCTGTTCCAACAGGACAATGCACGTCCGCATGTATCCCGTGGCACCCAACGTGCTCTAGAAGGTGTACGTCAACTACCCTGGCCAGCAAGATCTCCTGATATGTCCCCCATTGAGCATGTTTGGGACTGGATGAAGCGTCGTCTCACGCGGTCTGCACGTCCAGCACGAACACTGGTCCAACTGAGGCGCCAGGTGGAAATGGCATGGCAAGCCGTTCCACAGGACTACATCCAGCATCTCTACGATCGTCTCCATGGGAGAATAGCAGCCTGCATTGCTGCGAAAGGTGGATATACACTGTACTGGTGCCGACATTGTGCATGCTCTGTTGCCTGTGTCTATGTGCGTGTGGTTCTGTCAGTGTGATCATGTGATGTATCTGACCCCAGGAATGTGTCAACAAAGTTTCCCCTTCCTGGGACAATGAATTCACGGTGTTCTTATTTCAGTTTCCAGGAGTGTAGAATTTATCATTCCTGGAAGGTTCTTGAACTATTTTGTGTTTGTGATGTTTGAATATTCTGGAGTAGTCGGTGTCTGTATAAGTACCAGCATTCCGGAGTATACAAAGTTTGTACAGGTATCTGCACTATCCGTCCACTAGTCATTTCTCCTCTGGCTGTAGGTTTTTTTCAGTAAAAACGTTCTTTCAGTACTAAGTGTTAAACTTTCTGGCGACCCTGCCTTCGAATTCGGACTAGCTGGAGGTTCCAAAGTGACACTGTTTGGCGGAGACACCGGCCCTCCAAAACATTTGCTTCCCCGTGGCTCCAATTAGCCAAAGCAAAAGCCGTGCGCGGAGAGGAAACAGAATACAAGCAGTACATCGCTCCTGACGCCCATATATTCTGCAGGCAGATAGATTCCTAAACAGCAGTAAGTCGACTGCACATCAGGCAACCACCAGTTTTTCTCGGAGATGCTGGCCACAACCTAACGAAGTGGATGAAAGGTTTCGAGCGAGACAGAAACACAACAGTTGTGATGACATGATGTGTGTGGCAAATGTGTACTTTTACTTGCACGGCACAGACCAGCAGTTGTTCGAGAACAACGAAGAGTAGCACAATAGCTGGGACAAATATCGGGATGAACAGAAGACAACATTAGATGACAACAAACCGCAAGGTTAGCTTAGCAGAATAGCAACTGAAGAACTGCGCCCAACGTCATGGTGAAACGAAACAAAATGTTTTGGGCCTTTGCAACATTGTGAATCTGATTTTGACAGAAGGCGACAAAATTTCACAACTGCTGAAAGGGATTGCAGAACACGTGTACCAAACCCTTCTGGTAAAGGACTTCCCAACGACAGAAGAATTTATGAATTGTGCCACAGAATCGAGAAAAATAGTTACACGAGAGATGTATGACCGACTGTATAATTCTGTACCTATAACAGTTGGGGGAGGACACAGTAAGCTCGCCTCTCACGTACCCCTGATACCTCGCAACGGTGTATGGCAGCCAGAAATGTCAGACTGATCACACAAGAGATAGCTGCCCCGAAGGTCGACACCGCACGGCAGGAGATAACAGAGAATGCTGAAGAAGAGGTGTTTCGACATTTGAAACTTTTTCCAGTCACCAAACGAACGCGTCATGGAGAATTAACGCGACGAACTCGGAATTATGCTGCAGCCGTCAAATGGCAACCCAGCAACCGACCAAAGCAGCTGCATCCAAGTCCTCCATCAGGCAGAACACACAGCAGAAGAACAGACATTTGTGAGACGGAGGACAGCACACCAGCCTGTTTTTACTGAGGACGTGCTGGACACCTTGTACGTCACTGCAGAGAAAGAAGACTAGTGTTCGACACAGAACTTTAACCACTTCAATAGTCCTATTCACGGCAGTCAACTGAAAACGACCGTAGTCGTCCGGTCTCACGATGCCCATCGCTATAGCCTTGACGAGGTAGCCGTCCCAAATCGTAGCACAGAGGTACCAGCCGCTCGCCTACCCACCCGGTTCAGGAAAACTAAGAGAGGCAATAGTCTATTGACATGTGGCCACACACATGAAAACCCTCCAAGGGCGACAGTTACCAGCATGACAGAAAATCTAATCGACATATTTGCTGACAGCCATCCTGTTTGGACGGTAGTCGACTCAGGGACTTCTTTTTGTGTAATTTCAGATCTTATCAGCTAAAGAAGGCTATGTTCCGTGATACGAAACGGATTGCGCTGAAAACCGCAAATGGAAAATACGTCCGGCCTACATGTACTGCAAGAGTAACCGTCAACGATCGAACACAGCCGTTCGAATTTGTCGTTTCATCAGATTGTATTGGTAAAGGTATTTTCGGATGAGACTTCTTGCAGTCATCGGAAGAAACCAGATAATGTGAAAGATTAGAGGTACAGACTGACGAAGCTCTTCTAAGAACGCACACATATCAAAGACTGCTGTGGGATGCTGTAAACCGTTGAAGACGCTGTTATCCCGTGATCATCAACGGGTCAAGTTCCAGTCGTCTGTACAGATGCACCGTTAAACTCTGGAGTTTTTGTCGATTACAAAATGCTGCTCAGGCTCACGAAAGTCCCGCGAACCATACGCGACTGGAACAGGAAAGGGAGGTAATGACAGTGGCACGTAAAGTGCCCTCCGCCACACACCGTTGGGTGGCTTGCGGAGTATCAATGTAGATGTAGATGTAGAAAGGAATCTACATGTGAGCGACGATCATACTCATTGTCGGTAGTTACGGAGAACTTTGCCTCCTTAATTATCACAGTCATCCACAACCCACTGCGAAAGGTATGTGCTCAGTAACAAGCGAACCAATCAACGAAGAGAGGCTTAGGTTCAATCGACGAAGAATTGTGCTCTTTTACCACTACAGACAACTGTAGGTAATCGGTGCTGAAGAGGTAAATACCAAACAGTCAAGCACCGAGTCACTCTACATGCTGGTAAATTCAAACACGCAGTTAAGCCAGAAACTAGTTCTTACATAGTAAAAGTATTATGGAAACCATAGATTGCTGCTCGCCGTGAAGATGATACGTTGAGCTACAGAGACGCCCAACACAAGGACACTGAACGTTCAGCCAAAGTCTTCTTCAGAAAGCAAACACACAGAAAACACACACTGATATTCACAAGCAAGCATACCTCACGCATATACGACCGCTCTCTTCGGCCGCCAGTAGTCCCATATACTTGACTTTTGACTGTTGGAAATACTCCTACAGGACAGTCTATACAGCTTTTTTTCCAAAAATGGTAGTTCAGAAACCAGCTGTATTACACAGGGATGTGTGTGGCTTGAAAGCTTCTTTAATTTATGGTGAACAAGAGCTTTTTTGATTCAAAATTAGTTAATGATGGTGGAGTATTCTGAAAAATTTTTAATTATTGCGAAAGTTTGTAATACTGCGCTTTGGGACACGATACTCATCAAAGCCTATACTATGGTAAGTTGACGGGCTTCACCTAATGAGAAGGGAATTTTGTATAGAAATTGACCGCGTGTACCTGAATGGAGGCAAATCAAACTTACACCCACTCCGTAATCACAATGATACGTCAAGCAAGTCCGAAATGCAACTACACGTCAGGACGGACAAGAAACAACACAGAAGATGCTACCAATTTGTTAATAACACGGTCGCCAGCCTAATTAGGCACTAACTGAGTTTCTTCCCTGTACATGTTGATGTACGTTCAAGCAAAACAACACGTAGTAACACAGCATAATATGGTAAATTTTAGACCCAGAAAATCTATTGAACTGATAATTTCACTTTCTGTACTGATAGGGATAAACCCTAAATACATAACACTACACTATATTATTTACTACAAAACTTCGTACTGTCTATTGATCTGATTAAAATCGGGCATTGGTTACCCTAGAAATAGCACTTTCGAATCACACACACAATGTCAATTTTGATAAAGGTAAAACACTGATAAATTTTGTTTCTTTTTATTGACATTAACTTTGCTGATCAAATCAGTCTAGAACACTTCAGAATTCAAATGAATAAAAAGAAAAGGGGAGGGGGGGGGGACCCTGAAACTTATGATCACTGTATTAAAAAATTCGATTGCTGAAATCATTATGTGCTCAAGATTTCCAATATATTAGTTACTACTCTTTTCATTTTATTTCCTGCTCATTTAAATACCATTATATCTTTCTCGAAATGATTTAACTTCACTACTCAATCAATATCAAAATTATCTTCCAACTCTGTCAGACCTTTGTTATTCGTCTATTAGTTTATTAACAAAAAAGTTCTTTAAACATCATTCTAACATAGCTAGGTCTGCAGGTAATTATTATTAACAGAAACTTTAATTCTACATTTCGGGACACTCGGATTGCACAACATTTGGAAAGGTTAGTTGTGAGGATAATTAAATGATAGGACAGTTCTGGTAAAATTTAAGTTGTTATTGAACAGTATGGAACAAAAGTAACACTGGTCCACACGAATACAGTACTAAAAGTTCCAACTTGTTCGTATCGATGCGGCGGTTGGCGGGCGGCGAGATGGCGAGGCACGGAGCACACATACAACCACAGCAATGGCTTTTGATGTATCGGCACTTTACTTCTTTATAGCGTCGCAATACTTTCCCATTTAGTGCCTATGGAATTTTGCCATGCTGTATAGGCGTCGGAACGGCATACCCGAGGCTCAATGAAACTACGTCTTCCAGGAGAGCCTCCTCGATCCAGGACGGGTTGCTCAGACCAATGCCCAACTCCGACTACTACTGCTGAGCCCGTTATGCCGTGCAGCGCCCGTGTGCATTTTCCCGCGCTCGCCTGCCGTCCACCTTTTTCCGCTCCCTACAGACAGGTTATTCACCCGAGGTTTTGCATTCTACATGTTCTAATACATTGACTACGCATGGACCAGACGCACAATTACAACTTTAACATCTTACAATAGCCTCAACAATTGTTACACTTCAATTCTATTGCAACATTGCTTGACATTTGACATAAACATTAATATTCACATCGAAATTTGTTTATAGTTTTCTTAACACAATGAAATGAACCAAAAAAGTAATGAAATCAGAACATCGATTACACTAATTTACCGAAAAATCTGAAAAAACATATTTGTATGATAGTACAGCGTTGTTGTTGTTACAAGTTGATTATATAGTTTCCAAGATTATTAATTACACATCAACTTTTAAACGAGAAACATTTTCTATGTATCATCGTTTCGAAGCCCTCTAAACCTGACATTCCAAATTACCTTTCTGGATGCCTTTTACCCCGTGAAAGTGAAATTGGGCACCAACAAAGCAATACGTATTACAGTACACTGCCCTTCTACACACACGCGAACTTTAATCAAGATCTTTCATTGACACTTGGGAATGTTGCCTTGTAAGTGTTGAACGTCTTCGACGACGCTGTCACCGGATTTGGACTTGATTCATATTTTGAAGTGACAAAATATAGTTCAATCGACGGCCAACGTTATATCATTTAAGAAATTCAAGAAGACTTTAATCCCTTAACAGATACAATGTTGTGTCTTCTGAGTTTAGGATATCATCCGTATACTCTACAGGCCGTAGCAATGTTTCAATTACAAAGCCCACACGCGATTAACATTCGGTTTACTCAGCATATGTTAATGCGTGTCGCTGTGATACAATGACATAATGTTGTTCGTTAAGATACATGAGAGAATGAAGCGATCGCGATGACGATGAAATTACAGTCGATGATTTTGAACATACAGGTGGTCAAGCAGAGCGACGGCACTCACGACAAAGATTGGGAGTAGTAGGGAGATTATTGAAGTTGATTAGTAACCACGAGATAAGACCTTGCCAGCTAACGCACGACTGGATGAAGGGTTCCGATCATTTGATGTAAGATTCAGCATCAGACTTTTTTTTTTTTTTTTTTTCAAAAACAGACAATGTCTGCAGGGATACCACAATCACTTTTTATGCAATGAAACCGGTCATCTGAATAAATGTTTTGCAACTAACACGGATTATAAGTAACATTCCAAACTTTTTTTATTGTTATTTCATCCCCCTTCACCCTGCGTTTGCGGAGGGGATGGGCTGTCGGTGGTACAAAAAATCCACTGTTTCTAATTTAGACGCTAAGAAAATAAAAATAGGGAAAGCGGAGAGAGGTATGGTTGGTATTGGAAGCTACAGAAGGGAAGAGGGGTGGGGGAGGCGACAGGGAAGGGGGAAAGGAGGAGGTGTGGTGTGGGGGAGAGGGTGAGGAGGGAGTCCATGGACGAGCGCTCGATAGGATGGAGTGGGTTCAGAGATGCTAGGATACGTATATGTCGGGTGGAGTTAGTGGTCAGGGAGGGTTGAAATTTCTTTGGAAGAGGATGTGGAGGATGTGCAGGTGAGGGTTGGTGGGATGTGTAGGTAGAGGTGCGGCAGCATTGGGAAGGAAAGGGGTCGTAACCCTCGTGACACAGTACTCGTTAAAGCCTGTGCTACGGTAAGTGAGCGGGTTTCACCTTATGAGAAAGGATTTTCACATAGATATCGACCGTGTGTGCCTGAATGGTGGCAAATCAGACTTACACCCACTCTGTAATAACAATGATACGTCAAGTAAGTTCGAAATGCAATCACACGTCAGGATGGATCAAAAGAAGACTAGAATATGCTACCAATGTGACAATAATACGGTCGCCAGCCTAATTAGGCATTAACTGAGTTTCTTCCCCGTACAAGTTGCTATACATTCATGCAAAACAAGAAGTTGTAACACTGCATAATATAGTAGAATTTTAGAAACAGAAAAAGTATTGAATTGATAGTTTCACGTCTGGTAGTGACATGTAAAAATCATGAATACGTAACACTACACTATAATGTTTACTACGAAACTTTATACTGTCTATTAATATGATTAAAATCGGGCATAGGTTACGCTATAAATTGTAATTTCATGCCACACACACACAAAATGTCAATTTTGATAAAGATAAAACACTGATAAATTTGGACTTTTAGATTGACTTTAACTTTTGCTGGTCAAACCAATTTATAACACTTCAGAATTCAAATGAATGAAAGGGGGGCGAAACTGTTATGATCACTGTATTTAAAAAAAAAGATTACTGAATTTATTATTAGTTCAAGATTTCCAGTATATAAGTTTCTACTCCTTTCATCTTATTTACAGCTCATTTAAATGCCTTTAAATCTGTCTCTAAATAATAAACTTCATTGCTATATCAATACTAAAGTTACCTTTCGACTTCGTTAGACCTTCGCTATTCATTTACTGGTTCATTAACGAAACATTTCTTTTGACACCATTCTGACATAGCTAGTTCTGCAAATAATTATTATAAGCACAATTTTTAATTTTCTTTTCGGGACACTCCGATTGCACAACGTTTGGAAAGGACCCTGTTTAAGTTAGTTGTGAGGATAATTAAATGATGGAAACGTTCTGGTACTATTTAGGTTATTATTGCACCAAACAAACATAGTTCACTCTCTGATCCACACGAATACAGTACTAAAAGTTTCACCCTGCTAGTATCGATGCGGCGGTTGGCGGGCGGCGAGATGGCGAGGCACGGAACACACATACAACCACAGCTATGGCTCTTGACGTATCGGCACTTTAATACTTCTTAGCGTCGCAACACTTTTCCATTTAGTGCCTATGAAATTTTACCATGCTGTGTGGGCGTTGGAACGGCATACCCGAGGCTCAGTGAAGCTATGTCTTCCAGGAGAGCCTCCTCGCTCTAGAAGGTGTTGCTCAAACCAGTGCCAAACTCCAACTACTCTTACTGAGCCCGTTGTGCCGTGCAGTGCCCGTGCGGATTTTTCCGCGCTCGCCTGCCATCTACCTTTTACCGCTCCCTGACAGACCGGGTATTCACCCGAGGTTTTGTATTCTACATATCCTAACACATACGTATGGACCAGATGCACAGTTACAATTTTAAACATCTTACAACAGTTTCGACATTTGTTACATTTCAATTCTATTACAATATTAATTGACATTTGGCATAAACATTAATATTCACATTGAAACTTATTTATCGTTTTCTTAACATAATGACATGAAACAAAAAGAAGTGAAATCAGAACATCAATGACTTAGGTTTATCGTAAAATCAGATAAACAGAATTACTTACAGGGTGTTTAAAAAATGACCGGTATATTTGAAACGGCAATACAAACTAAACGAGCAGCGATAGAAATACACCGTTTGTTGCAATATGCTTGGGACAGCAGTATATTTTCAGGCAGACAAACTTTCGAAATTACAGTAGTTACAATTTTCAACAACAGATGGCGCTGCGGTTTGGCAAACTCTATAGTACGATATTTTCCACATATCCACCATGCGTAGCAATAATATGGCGTAGTCTCTGAATGAAATTACCCGAAACCTTTGACAACGTGTCTGGCGGAATGGCTTCACATGCAGATGAGATGTACTGCTTCAGCTGTTCAATTGTTTCTGGATTCTGGCGGTACACCTGGTCTTTCAAGTGTCCCCACAGAAAGAAGTCACAGGGGTTCATGTCTGGCGAATAGGGAGGCCAATCCACGCCGCCTCCTGTATGTTTCGGATAGCCCAAAGCAATCACACGATCATCGAAATATTCATTCAGGAAATTAAAGACGTCGGCCGTGCGATGTGGCCGGGCACCATCTTGCATAAACCACGAGGTGTTCGCAGTGTCGTCTAAGGCAGTTTGTACCGCCACAAATTCACGAAGAATGTCCAGATAGCGTGCCGTGCGATGTGGCCGGGCACCATCTTGCATAAACCACGAGGTGTTCGCAGTGTCGTCTAAGGCAGTTTGTAGCGCCACAAATTCACGAAGAATGTCCAGATAGCGTGATGCAGTAATCGTTTCGGATCTGAAAAATGGGCCAATGATTCCTTTGGAGAAATGGCGGCCCAGACCAGTACTTTTTGAGGATGCAGGGACGATGGGACTGCAACATGTGGCTTTTCGGTTCCCCATATGCGCCAGTTCTGTTTATTGACGAAGCCGTCCAGGTAAAAGTAAGCTTCGTCAGTAAACCACATGCTGCCCACATGCATATCGCCGTCATCAATCCTGTGCACTATATCGTTAGCGAATGTCTCTCGTGCAGCAATGGTAGCGGCGCTGAGGGGTTGCCGCGTTTGAATTTTGTATGGATAGAGGTGTAAACTCTGGCGCATGAGACGATACGTGGACCGCAGCTGCAACACGGCGAACGGAAACCCGAGGCCGCTGTTGGATCACCTGCTGCACTAGCTGCGCGTTGGCCTCTGTGGTTGCCGTACGCGGTCGCCCTACCTTTTCAGCACGTTCATCCGTCACGTTCCCAGTCCGTTGAAATTTTTCAAAGAGATCCTTTATTGTATCGCTTTTTGGTCCTTTGGTTACATTAAACCTCCGTTGAAAACTTCGTCTTGTTGCAACAACACTGTGTTCTAGGCGGTGGATTCCAACACCAGAAACATCCTCTGTTCTAAGGAATAAACCATGTTGTCCACAGCACACTTGCACGTTGTGAACAGCACACGCTTACAGCAGAAAGACGACGTACAGAATGGCGCACCCACAGACTGCGTTGTCTTCTGTATCTTTCACATCACTTGCAGCGCCATCTGTTGTTGAAAATTGTAACTACTGTAATTTCGAAAGTTTGTCCGCCTGAAAATGTACTGTTGTCCCAAGCATATTGCAACAAACGGTGTATTTCTATCGCTGCTCGTTTAGTTTTTATTGACGTTTCAAATATACCGGTCATTTTTGAAACACCCTGTATATGTACTATATTACAGATTTGTTGTTGTTACAGGGTCACAACAGGATTGCTGGATTAGCGTTTACGGATGGGCTAGGTTATTGGGAGGTGTTCAGTGTGAGTGAGGACTGGTGGCTGCACCAGTCTAGTTCGTCTTAATTTTTTACATTGTAAACCTGCAAAAAGACGATGAGCACCGAGAAGAAACGCATGCTGTGGGAATGGACACACTTAGGCGTCGTGAGTGTGCAGAGCAGTCCGTTAATCGCTCTGGATGACGTGGGCGCCCAGAGTCCGGCAGCGGCGGTGGTCCGCTAGCGCCGCCCAGTCGCCCCCAGGCGCCGCCCAGCCCCTGGCGGCCAGTGTTTGCACTAATTACAGCGCAGGCTGGCGCTCATCGCGACAGCAAATACCGCCTCTCTCTGCTGCAGCACGCCGCACCGGACGCGCTCCATTCATCAGGTGGTAATTGCTACGCCCGCCGCCGTCCCCAAAGCGCAAATTCAACCCGCGGTCCCGCCCTGGATATCAGTCTAAACGCTCCACGTTTTTAGTTGATCGATCTGTGACATCGCGATGGGCGACGATCAAGTTTCCTGTCCAGTCGTGCAGACTAAGGCGCGGTTCAAACGGAGGAGATCCGACATACGATACGACACGTTGCAATATATTTACCGAATAAAAACTACCAACCAGCCGTATGCGTTCGAAAGTTGTTGCTCTGCTTACACGAACAGTTTCGGCATCTCATTCATGCCACCTTCAGCGACCTATGCACTCCACCAGCAGAGAAACAGATACATCGATGCATGCGTAGGCGGAGTTTTCGGTAATTGGGTTTCGTCAATTTTTTGTGGAGTGTGTACTTCGAATAGTTGACGACAACTTGTTGTCAAGTCGTAGAAATATTGATGGCTCCGATTATGCATGCATCGATGTATCGGATTCTCCATACAAGAAGTACATAGAGTCTGAATTAGGAATTAATAAGATGCCGAAACCGGTCTTGTAAAAATGGTAGCAACTTCTGAAAAAAATATGGTTGTTTGGTGACTTCTCTTTGGTAAAAATCTGACAAGTTGCTGTTCCGTATCACGATGGACCAACAGAGAGCGTTGCAATAAAGGTTGCGTGAGGCGATGCGACGCTTATTGGCGTGACACACACGTCCACGCATGATACGGTACACGGTGTGATATGCCGTACGACGAGCAACAGGAGAGCACGAATGACGCTTCAGTTTCAATTGCAATTATAGTCATCAGTTCTTCTGAAGAGGAATTTACTGCGTCTGGATACACCAGTACAAGTCCATTAATATGAAACATAATTCAGCCGTAGCCGGCCGGTGTGGCCGAGCGGTTCTAGATTCTACAGTCTGGAACCGCGCGACCGCTATGGTCGCAGGTTCGAATCCTGCCTCGGGCATGGATGTGTGTGACGTCCTTAGGTTAGTTAGGTTTAAGTAGTTCTAAGTTCTAGGGGACTGATGACCTCAGAAGTTAAGTCGCATAGTGTTCAGAGCCATTTGAACATATGTAATGTTTCGCATTCGTAGCATTGTTTTCGGCTGAGAAAAATAAACGCGTTGCACTACTTTCTGGACAACCCTCTACCTTCTGTTCTCCACTGATCAGGATCACTAAGCTATTTAGAGCTTACAATCTCACAATGATGATATCATGACAAACAAAAATATTATTGAAGACGGAAATGAGAAATAGCGATGGAACATTGGACACTGAAACTGACAGGTTTCGTCGGCCACGATTCTAGGCGCTTCAGTCCGGAACCGCGCTACTGCTCCGATCGCAGGTTCGAATCCTACTGCAGCGAGTCTCGACCTCTGGACCTTCGTTCCGCCCACTTAACCACCAATGCACGACCCACGAGCCCTCCTCACAGGTTTACTACCGCCAATCCCTCACCCTCTACCTTCCGAACTTCAGCTGTGGTTCCTCATGAAATATTCCAACACGAAAACAAATTCCACGAATTTTACGGATTGAGTCAAAAAAGGTTCCACTTTTTGGAGTTAGTGTCAGCTAATCTGACAAAGCGGGACATAAATTTAGGACTTGCTACTTCTTCTGCTGAGAAGCTAATCTTTACGGTAAGCCAATTCGTGCATGCGTTTTCAGTTACATTAAAACTCCCACTACGAAAAGTTTCTTTTTAGTTAAGACCATCTAGTACGACATTTCATTCCATGTGCTAAAACCGGACATGTACACTGGTTAAAAATTAATAAACTTAGGATAGTATCTGTGCAAGTGTCGAATTTCGCAAAGTAGTATATGATTCAGCTTGAGAAATATTCGGAATAAACGTTTGCTGAATTGGAAGAGATATCAATCACCACCGTGGTGTAGCGGTGGGTGGTCAAGTCTGCGCAGGCGCCGGCAATATGTTTCAAAGAATGAGATAAGCCCCTCACGATAAGAAAAATTCTGACATGTATTTTCGGCTTCGTCCAGACAGAAATTTAGTTTTCAGAGCTCTTTTTCACCTGTCACAAAGTTTCCCGGAATCATGGAGCATAAGCTAAAGAAAAACATCCAGTCACCATCTACATGTACGTCTACATCTACATCTACAACCATACTCCGCAAGCCACCCGACAGTGTGTGGCGGAGGGTACCTTGAGTACCTCTATCGGTTCTCCCTTCTATTCCAGTCTCGTATTGTTCGTGGAAAGAAATATTGTCGGTATGCCTCTGTGTGGGCTCTAATCTCTCTGATTTTATCCTCACGGTCTCTTCGCGAGATATACGTAGGAGGGAGCAATATCCTGCTTGACTCCTCGGTGAAGGTATGTTCTCGAAACTTCAACAAAAGCCCGTATCGAGCTACTGAGCGTTTCTCTTGCAGAGTCTTCCACTGGAGTTTATCTATCACCTCCGTAACGCTTTCGCGATTACTAAGAGATCCTGTAACAAAGCGCGCTGCTCTTCGTTGGATCTTCTCTATCTCTTCTGTCAACCCTACCTGGTACGGATCCCACACTGGTGAGCAGTATTCAAGCAGTGGGCGAACAAGTGTACTGTAACCTACTTCCTTTGTTTTCGGATTCCATTTTCTTAGGATTCTTCCAATGAATCTCAGTCTGGCATCTACTATACCGACGATTAATTTTATATGGTCATTCCATTTTAAATCACTCCTGATGCCTACTCCCAGATAATTTATGGAATTAACTGCTTCCAGTTGCTGACCTGCTATATTGTAGCTAAATGATAAGGGATCTTTCTTTCAATGTATTCGCAGCACATTACACTTGCCTACATTGTGATTCAATTGCCATTCCCTGCACCAAGCGTCAGTTCGTTGCAGATCCTCCTGCATTTCAGTACAATTTACCATTGTTACAACCTCTCGATATACTCCAGCATCATTCGCAAAAAGCCACATTGAACTTCCGATGTTATCCGAAGGTTGTTTATGTATATTGTGAATATACATATATTTATACATATACATATCATCAGCTGACCAGTCCCACCGACCCTTCACGCCAATAAGTAACTGATATTTTTGTCTGGACGGCATAGGAAAAAGAGAAACATGAGGGAGCTGCACAGTTAATACAGCTCTGCACTCCGCATAAGAGGTCACAGCGGGCGGCAACAGCCTCTCGTGTACTACACGGCTGCCAGGAAGGTTCTGGACGGCCTGCAATGTATCGTGTACTATCACCTTCCGAACGGAGAGAGGTATCGCCATTCTTCCACCATCAGAAACCATTTCGACACTTTAGCGATATTTGATATGGGGCAATGTACAACCTAAAACCCACCAAATGTAAACTGGCCAGGAACTACAGTCTTCACTTCAAACTTTTCGAAATATGTCAAGTAGTCTATTTACTTGCCAAGTATCACAGTAGCTATGGGTAACAGTGAAGCGAAATCAAGCTCATTATCAGGGATTGATGTGACACTTGAAGATGTGAAAAAAAAGCTTTCTTCTTTTTTTTGCAAAATATTTTCCTCTAAATCGAATCTGAAAGACTACATAGCAGAGAACATATGTAATGTCAAAACAGTGGTTTTTAATATCTTATGCGAAATGTAGAAGCCTTACTAACTAACTGCACAGATGGATACATCTTTGCTTCATCACACAGTGTAATTGTTATGGAGACACATCGTATGACTCTAAACTTCTCTCCCTGCGTATAGTGCGACACAAATTCAGGGAACAACCAGCACTTCGTGTTGTTCTGCACGATATGACAGACATATGTACGAATGTTGTGTCATTGCCGTCACAGCGTGAACCGGTTAAGCCGCTTGTACTCGGGTTCCCACGCTCTCTATTGACAAGGGTTGCTATTGCGCCGTATGGTGATTCGCATCGCATATCGTACAACTTATCACATGGCCTCATTAAGAATCACTCCTATGGGTTTTCCAGACTTCCACGTACCGATAAAAGTGATTTCCAAAACGATTTCCGAAATGTACACGGCTGATTTTCTTACACCTCCTTGTTTAACGGCAGCTTCAGCTCCATTGCTAAAGAACGGCACTGCCACACTAAGAATCCCATTCTAAACACTATACTCCGTATCTGACAGTAAGTACGACTTCCTTCCCTGCCGAATATCTGTATAATATACAAGGTGCAATCAAATAAAAACGAGACAGATGGGAAACAAGTAATTAAAACGTTCATTAATACAAAATTAATTGCCATACATTCATTACATACTGAGGCAAGACGTTCTATGGCTCCATGGAAGAATCTTTGCGGTTGTCTACATAACCACTGTAGTACCCATAAGTTGCCAAGGTTGTTTCGACTATGAAGCAGAAGTTTCGCTGGGACCGCATAAAGCTCTTCCATACAGTCCCAATCTCTAGCCATGCGATTTCCACATTTTTAAAGCCATAAATGAAGACATTCGTGCCTTTTTATTCCATTCGGGTGACATCTACATCCATGTGTAGATGTATGGCGGAGGGTACCCTGAGTACCTCTATCGGTTCTCCCTTCTATTCCAGTCTCGTATTGTTCGTGGAAAGAAGGATTGTCGGTATGCCTCTGTGTGGGCTCTAATCTCTCTGATTTTATCCTCATGGTCTCTTCGCGAGATATACGTAGGATGGAGCAATATCCTGCTTGACTCCACGGTGAAGGTATGTTCTCGAAACTTCAACAAAAGCCCGTAGCGAGTTACTGAGCGTCTCTCTTGCAGAGTCTTCCACTGGAGTTTATCTATCATCTCCGTAACGCTTTCGCGTCTACTAAATGATCCTGTAACGAGGCGCGCTGCTCTCTGTAGGATCTTCTCTATTTCTTCTATCAACCCCATCTGGTACGGATCCCACACTGCTGAGCAGTATTCAAGCAGTGAGCAAACAAGCGTACTGTAACCTACTTCCTTTGATTTTCAGACTGCATTTCCTTAGGATTCTTCCAGTGAATCTCTGGCACTTCCTTTACCGACGATTAATTTTATATGGTCATTCCATTTTAAATCACTCCTAATGCCTACTCCCGGATAATTTACGGAATTAACTGCTTCCAGTTGCTGACCTGCTACATTGTAGTTACATGATAAAGGATTTTTCTTTCTGTGTATTCGCAGCACATTAGACTTGTCTACATCGAGTTTCAACTGTCATTCCCTGCACAATGCGTCAGTTCGTTGCAGATCCTTCTGCATTTCAGTACAATTTTCCATTGTACACGACTGACTACAATAATGGTTCTGTAGGCAATTGCAACCCTTTTTCCCATGGCGGCACTGACTGTCTTCTTTCTCAGTGGGATAAATGCATCAACAATTACGGCAATCACTTTTGAAGTATTAAACAGCTTACTTATTTCTTCTCCATCTGCCTCTTAAATAAATAGACGACCTAGTGGGTAACGTCTGATGCTTCATGTGCCTTTTCGTGTTGTTTACGGAGGCGTCACAGCACTAGAAAACCGTAATAAAATGTAGGAAGACTTGCTGATGTCACACATATGTAACCTTTCGCGAAAGTTACTCACAATGGCTCACTGCTGTATGATTTTACATACATTAAATATGGAAGACTACGGTGCGATTTCAGATGCAACGACCTAATAAAAACAATATCAGGTAAGGAAAATGTTACAATGGGATGTATTAGACGTATCCTTAGGATGTGTAGAGCAGCCACCAATGACGTAGCTCACAATACCTCTGTTCGAAGTATAACTGAACATATTTCATCAGTCCATAGCAGATAGGATTGATAGAGGAAATTGAGTAAATCCAAAGAATAACAGCGCATCGTCGCAGGATCTTTTTTTGTCGCCAGTCTTCCGACTAGTTTGAAGCGTGCCGCCATAAATTCCTCACCTGTGCCAACTTCTTCATCTCGGAGTGGTACTTGCACCGTGCATCCTCTATTAATTGCTGGATGGTTCCAATCCTTGTCTGCCTTTGCAGTTCCTATCCTTGAAGCACTTTCCTTATTTCATCAGCACGCCCAATTTTCAGTATCTAGTTATAGCAACACATATCAAAAGTTTCGATTCTTGTCTTTTTCAAATTTCCTCTACCGTACAATCACTTGATCTAATTCGTAGTATATCGCTACTCCCATTTCTGTTACTTCTAATCACTTTCGTCTTTCTTTGGTTTATTCTCATTCTATATTTTGTCGTAAGCAGTCTTTTCATGCTATTCAACAGCTTATATAAGTCTTCCTCACTTTGACTGAGGGTAGCAAATGAATTTTGATCCCACCCTTAAACTTTTCGTGTATTTCTGTCGTTGCTTCTTCGATGTATAGGTTGCCCAGTGGGGGCGAAAGACCACATCCTTGTCTTACACCTATTTTAACCTTATCAGTTCCATTTTGGTCTTTCATTCAAACTGTTCCTTGGGCATATTGTTTATTATGCCTCTTGGACCACATTTTACTCACATTATTATATGAAATTCAATAATGTTGCACCAATTTACTTCGTTGAAAGCTTTTTCTACATCGACAAATCCTATGAACGTGTCTGCAATTATTTAAGCCGTTCTTACATTACCCATCGTAATGTCTGAACTGCGCCTCTGGCGACTGTAATTTCCCTAAGGCCATATTGATTACCTACAGAGTCTCAATTTCATTTCCCGTTTTCGTGTGGATCGTTCGTTTAAAGAACTTGCATGCATTACTTTTTAAAATGACGGTGAAATGGATATCTCTCTTGCTACCTTCGTGAATTGCGTGGATGATATTTTTTCACATTGTCTGACCATATGAAGAAATGATATATATTTCATCCGCCTTTCTTGTTTGTGATGACCCCAATTGCCAATCTCTCACTCTAAACAGAGAAACCCTCGTGTTGACTTCTTTTTCCCCCTGTCGTAGCAGTTCATGATTACTCCCCACGTAGAGACCATCCGTGTACTCTTTCGACCTACTCAATGTCTCCTCTGCGTTTGTTAGCAGAATTCTTCTTGCAGTCTTAACGTTGACGCGTTCCCTTGCAATTTGACGAAATGTTACTTTGACTTTTCTGTGTGCTAAATCTGTACTTAAGTGACTATTGCATTTCCATTTTTCCCCATTTTCCCAGGAGCTATTTTGCATTAGCTTCTCAGCACTTCCTATAGCTTCCTGATATATTGCGGCATACTTGTCTTTTTCTGAACATTTTAGTGCTTCTCTCTTTCGTTCATTATTTGAAGTATTTGTCAGTTACCCAAGGTTCCTGCGCAATTGCCTTTCTTGTTGTATATTTGCCTACCCATTCTCTGCAATTTCCTGTTTTAGAGATGACCAATAGTGGTCAACTGCAGTTGTCATTAACTGCATTCTCAGAAAATATTAAGTGCACATCACCATTCCTCAGAGCACTGTAACACTTCCTTAGATATTGATTCGTCCTGACAATACTCTTACGCTCCAGCGTACTCTTAATTACTGAACTATGGTCTGAATCTACATCTACTCCTGAGTATGCCTTTCAATCCGATTTATGATTTCAGTTTCTCTTTTTCTACGTTGTGATAACCTTCCCATCTCTGCGTAATAGCTACACCTATCATCAGGTTTGCATAATTAAATCTTTATTTGCTCGTTCTATTTTCCCCTCTTCAGCTCTTTACTGTGCCGATTTAACTATTCGGGGCTGTTGCAGTAGATTCCAACTAACTTTGCTCTTCTTGTGGTATGGTCTGCAAGTACTTTCGTCTGATTTCATTTTTATTACTTCTGTATTTCATTTTGTATGTTCTTCAGAGAAGGCACTTTTTAAATGCGTCCAATTCTATCATCTCCGGATTTTCAGGGGTTCTCGTTTCATTTCCATATAGGCTGTGATTCAGACATTCACATAACAGAACTTCATTGTCATTCCTACACCAGTACCTAACAGCGGCAGAGCTTCTTCATTGAATAAAGCAGTCTCCACCAGTGCCAATCAAAATCTGATACTTCCTCGGTTCTTTCATTCTTTGTAATCTTGCAACTTGGATGAGAGAGCTGCTTTAGTTCTTCCAATAGCACTTCGTCCCAATTTCTACGGAAACCAGTGGGCGTCTTGCTTTCCGCTGCTCTTCAGTACTATCATCTTTGCTTTATGCATGGAATATATCAAGAGCAAAGCATACTACCAATTTCTTTCACCGGTCCTTACGAGTTTTCCTTACAAGGGAAGGGCTACGTAATCCGCGAACTTTGAAAGGCATGTTCCGCCGCGTGTATTCGCGCAAGCTACGGCAGGCGGTCTTTAGCCTCAGATATCTGCAATCATCCAACTGTCTTGTCTGCTAGTGCTGGGAATCCCTGGGAAGAATTTTCGAAGTATACCCTGACGGGGCGAGCAAGCTTTGACAGGCTCCGACCAATCACACATATTTCCTTTCTGCAAGCCTCGTGCCGACGGCGGCGCAAAGAACACTTCCGATCTCGCTGCCGCGATGCCCGCCTGTGCCTATGTTCCTCGTAGTATAGACTCTTTGTCACGTGATAGTCGACGTATAATTAACTAGGAGATCAACGATCAAGATCGAGGGTTGTTTGCATGCCCCAAAGTGACAGATATTTTGCACTACCCACCAATACCATCAGACTGATCGATAATATGGTTGCTGGGAGAGTTTCTAAAGTGTTTACTGGAGAAAGAAGGAGCTCCACCAAAGTGCTCAACAAAGGGGTACCACAGGGCTCAGTCCTTGTGTAACACATATTTTTGACCTATTTCGTATCTGTATCGATATTTCTACGTGTTCCTTATGTAGAGTGTTGTATCTATCATGGATATTTTTTGACTATGTATACATATTTCAGTTATATGAACTTTTGAACGATGTTGCCTAAACTATGCTTGCGGATTTAAATAACCACTGGAATGATTGTTATATATTGTACTGTAAATTGACGTGTTCCACAGTTAGGGAACGAAGGGTTAAATGTAAAAGATGTAGGGAAGCCTCGCAGCTACGGAGTGGAAAATGTGTGGTTGGCGGGCAAGTGGCAAATCGTCCTTTGTGAGGGGTAAGGGGTCTGGGCTGACCAGTGCTGTGGTTAACACCTCGCTAGCAGTAGCGGATCACTGTGTCTCACATTCCTGGAGTTTTGAGGACAGAAGAGCTTTAGAGCAGTATTTACGGGCGTCGGGTGCTGTGTTTGGGGATAACATTATCATGGCATGGTTTTTGGCCCTAGAAAAATCTCATACCGATGCCAAGAAGATCTGTACCAGGGCGAGCCCAACAGTACTGCCATGGCTGCATCGCCACCATCTTAGCTGCTATTGCAAATTACGCCACCAGTACCACCTGCCTTCCACTAAATTGTTTATATTTGGCACTCTGTAAATGGACCAGGTATTTGTGAAATTTGGTTGATTCTAATAATAATCTTGGTGTTGCTAAAAACTCTATCTTGCACCCGCGATTATCTCAAATCACAAACCTGGATAGGAATCCTACCCTAGTGAATTTAATTTCGTGTGTCCTATATTATTACGGAAAGATTTATTCGGCAGACGTAAAAACAGTTATGATGGGTTTCTAATGTGTAGAGTTATAGTGTTCAAAATTCAGTTTTATAGTCTGAGAAATACTCCACTTCCAGTGAAATTGTAAATCAATCTGAAGTTATTTTCTGAAACAAATTGCCTTACTTGAAAAGCTGCCTGAAAATAGTAAAGTAAATCTGTAACAAAAAGGTTATTAATTTTTGTATTTGTGCGTTTTGGTAAGAATTACAAAGTTTATCACTGCTCATTTAGTGAGAAAGTGTTTGAACTTAAATATAACGTTGTGTTGACATTTGGACAGCCAAACATACACTCCTGGAAATTGAAATAAGAACACCGTGAATTCATTGTCCCAGGAAGGAGAAACTTTATTGACACATTCCTGGGGTCAGATACATCACATGATCACACTGACAGAACCACAGGCACATAGACACAGGCAACAGAGCATGCACAATGTCGGCACTAGTACAGTGTATATCCACCTTTCGCAGCAATGCAGGCTGCTATTCTCCCATGGAGACGATCGTAGAGATGCTGGATGTAGTCCTGTGGAACGGCTTGCCATGCCATTTCCACCTGGCGCCTCAGCTGGACCAGCGTTCGTGCTGGACGTGCAGACCGCGTGAGACGACGCTTCATCCAGTCCCAAACATGCTCAATGGGGGACAGATCCAGAGATCTTGCTGGCCAGGGTAGTTGACTTACACCTTCTAGAGCACGTTGGGTGGCACGGGATACATGCGGACGTGCATTGTCCTGTTGGAACAGCAAGTTCCCTTGCCGGTCTAGGAATGGTAGAACGATGGATTCGATGACGGTTTGGATGTACCGTGCACTATTCAGTGTCCCCTCGCCGATCACCAGTGGTGTACGGCCAGTGTAGGAGATCGCTCCCCACACCATGATGCCGGGTGTTGGCCCTGTGTGCCTCGGTCGTATGCAGTCCTGATTGTGGCGCTCACCTGCACGGCGCCAAACACGCATACGACCATCATTGGCACCAAGGCAGAAGCGACTCTCATCGCTGAAGACGACACGTCTCCATTCGTCCCTCCATTCACGCCTGTCGCGACACCACTGGAGGCGGGCTGCACGATGTTGGGGCGTGAGCGGAAGACGGTCTAACGGTGTACGGGACCGTAGCCCAGCTTCATGGAGACGGTTGCGAATGGTCCTCGCCGATACCCCAGGAGCAACAGTGTCCCTAATTTGGTGGGAAGTGGCGGTGCGGTCCCCTACGGCACTGCGTAGGATCCTACGGTCTTGGCGTGCATCCATGCGTCGCTGCGGTCCGGTCCCAGGTCGACGGGCACGTGCACCTTCCGCCGACCACTGGCGACAACATCGATGTACTGTGGAGACCTCACGCCCCACGTGTTGAGCAATTCGGCGGTACGTCCACCCGGCCTCCCGCATGCCCACTATACGCCCTCGCTCAAAGTCCGTCAACTGCACATACGGTTCACGTCCACGCTGTCGCGGCATGCTACCAGTGTTAAAGACTGCGATGGAGCTCCGTATGCCACGGCAAACTGGCTGACACTGACGGCGGCGGTGCACAAATGCTGCGCAGCTAGCGCCATTCGACGGCCAACACCGCGGTTCCTGGTGTGTCCGCTGTGCCGTGCGTGTGATCATTGCTTGTACAGCCCTCTCGCAGTGTCCGGAGCAAGTATGGTGGGTCTGACACACCGGTGTCAATGTGTTCTTTTTTCCATTTCCAGGAGTGTATTTTTACTAGGTTAAAAGATTGCTTATCAAAGCTGATTTGTTATGTAAAGATTTGTAGTTCGTTGTACGTTACGTAATTAATAATTATTGATGCGTATACTTACCGTTTCTCATACATACCTTTGTAGGTTTGTTAATTAGCATGGTTCTTCCAAACCGTGAAAGTTTAAGGGCCTCATGTACTAGGCTACTTATTTAATGAAAAAAAAAGAAGCAAAGGCTGCTTCAGAGCCATTGTAGTTAAATGCGCATTCAGTTTCATTGCTTCAAACCGACTTTAAGAAACAAATATTTACCGTGTTATATATTCTACCACAAGTTGTTTAATGCACAAGCATAGAGACCCTGTACTAAGAAATAGCGTTCTAGAGTATGATCATAAACTGACACCCTAATTTAAATCATAATTATATCATGCTCTTCCTTGTTCATATTGCTATTAGTTTCATTTGTGTTGGTGATTAGTTCTACAAGGTACTGCACGTAGTTCAGTTAAAGTACGTGTTCTTCACACAAGAATGCCTAATTAGTCTGGCGATCGATATTAATATGTACTGTTACAACTTGCTTCTGTGCTGGTAGAATGCCTGTTCCATTACCTACTTGTTTACTGTTAGTTATAGTCTGCAGGAGTGTTTCGGAAACTGTCACAGCTTCTAAGAAATTCCTCGCAAAGGATTAACGTTAACATCGATTATCTTTTAAGATGGTCGGTACTACCGTTACACTCGTCCCATTGCTCTTCAATCTTAACATTTCCAACATTCCAATCACACAGTCTAGCAGGTTTGGCTACGGGAACGAATGAGCGTTAGGCGCACAACATGGATCCTTAAGGCCACTGAAGACATCCTGTAGTCCCATCTAAAGTCACTGAGTGACCGCTTTAGCAAGTGGAGACTGCAGCCGAATCTGAACTAGACCGAAGTATCATGCTTCAAACTTCTCAACCACTCAGCAAGACGAGAACTCAGTGCTTTCTTTAAAAGGGAAACACCTTAATCGTAACAACTACTCTAAATACGAGTGCCTTCGAGCTACACTCGATAGGACGCTCTCCTATAAGGAGCTTCTGACAAAGACAGCAGGAAAATGAGGACAAGAAACATCATCCATAAAGTGTGTGACACTACTTGGAGCTCCACAGCAGACACGCTACGCACATCAGCAATTATGCTTATCTACTCAGTGGCAGAATACTACGCTCCAGTATGGATTAATAGCCCATACAGCCGGCCGCTGTGGGACAGCGGTTCTAGGCTTTTCAGTCCGGAACCACGCTCCTACTACTGTCGCAGGTTCGAATCCTGCGTCGGGCATGGATGTTTGTGATGTCCTTAGGTTAGTTAGGCTTAAGTAGTTCTAGGGAACGTATGACCTTAGATGTTAAGTTCCATAGTGTCTAGAGCCATTTGAACATTTTGAATAGCCCATACACAAACAGAACTGATGTGGTAATAAAACGAAACCGTGCCCATTATAAGCGGCACAATAGAATCTACCCCTACTGTAAGGCGGCCAACCCTGGTCCATATACCACCACCAGAGATACGGCGAAAAAATGCTCTCATCAGAGAATACAACAAGGTAATTAATAACCCTCAGCTGCCCATAAACAATGATACAACTGACCTTGAGCGCGGAAGACTTAAATCACGAAGACCACTACTACTTGTTGCTAAAGAGATGACGACCTCCGACTTTGACATCCAAAACCTCTGTAAACAGCACTGGCGGGAACACTGCCTACCTAAATGACAAAGCTTCATTCAAATGAAAAACCGCCCGGCTTCTACCAGTCACTCACAGTGTAGACAACTTTAAACCGCATGTACACCGGCCACGGGAGAAATGTTGACGCCCTCTACAAACGGAAAGCTGCCAACTCCAAATTGCGACTGTGCTGCTGAAAAACAAACAATCCAGCTCATAGTAGAAGAATGCCCATTTCGAGCCTACAATGGAACCCTCATCGACTTCCTAGCTGCAACAGAGGAGGCTATCGCCTATATTCAATGTCTGGATGCCAATTTCTTATTAAATTTGACGTAAAGTGAATAAGAACTGCGATGTTTGCAATACGATAAGTAAATAAATTTGTCGCAAGATCCCACGACGGGCTCATTAAACTGAATTGCTCTGAAATACTGTGATATTGATGCTAGCTTCACTCATTTGTCCTGATTTACGAGATAGGAAATTAAATGGCCTTAAAGATTATGTAGACGGAGGGTTCTCTCTACAACACATTTTCTTCGTGAGTAGCGTGTGAATTTCATCTATTTATAATGCTTTAGAACGCTAGGGGTCAGTATCTATTTCTAATTTATTAATGAAAGATCTTAAGTGACTTGCGTGAATGTTCTTCCGGTAGAAAGACAATGGTCCAGAAATGAATAATGTTTCGCAATTTTATTTTCCTGTCTGTAAAGCTTATGTTCTGTCTAACTGTGTTTGCCTTTGGAGCATGTTGTCTTGTGCGTGAACTCAGATCAGTATATAGAATTGGAGTACAGATGGTATTTCACTAATTGACTAGTGCTATTCGGAAAGCAATTTCCGACCGGTCGCGAAATGGAACCCACAGTGCAAATCCGATGAAGTTTTGCACTGGTGTGTTGGGCTGTCTGTAATAAGCCCATCGATCGCTGCACGTTGCTCTTTTCAATTTTGGGCACACAGTGAACACGTGTAGATGCCTAGAAAGTAGCGTCTCCATCCAAAAATTACAACCCAGTGAGAGAGTTTGCATAATGACGCGCAGCCCATTTAACATAACTGTCATGCGTTTTGTTCTTCATGACAATTGTAGACTGCGCACAGCACGTGCAATGAAGATGCTACTGCATTGTTTTCGGTGGGAAGTGTTTGATCACCCACAACACAGCTCGTAACTGGCTCGTCCTGAGTTTCATCTCTGCTCGCATGAACCACTGGCTATCAAGACATTTTTGCACAGACAAACAGCTGTACACGAGCATAGAGAATTGGCAGAAAGCACAGGCGGCTGTGCTCTATGACGAGGGTATTGGAAAATTGCTACAATGTCACGAAGAATGTCTAAGTAGGACCGGTGACTATGTAGAAAAGTAATTGTGAGAAGTAGCTCACTACTGAAAGCGAAACAGTTTTGATATTCGCTGTGGATTCCATTTCGCGACCGATCGGGACTTACTTCCGAGTAGTCCTCGTATTATTCTTTCTCCTTGTCTTTGACCAAAGCATTTTAGCAGTGGTCTATGTCTCAACATGTCCTCACTTTAAAATTGCGTTCTAAAAACGTATCCCATTCATTTTCATTACGTTTAATGCTGACATAAAGTAATGATCACAGTTATATGGTGTAAAATTTTTGGCTCTACCGCATGTTTCTCCAGAGCTATAAGATGTATTTTCTGTTGTGTTTCTGTACATATTTGCACTTAAGCTTTCGAAATGTGTAGCTGGAATCAGCCTAAGCAAATACTGCTCGTTGCACGTTCCATGTGACACCCCGTGTCAACGGGAAGCGTCGGTTTGTTTTCTATTGAAAACAAAACTGTCCGCCCCCGCCAACTGAGTGGTAAGGTATCAACGATCAAGTTGAACGGATGTCTTGTGACGTTCGACCAGACCAAACACTATGAACAATACCGAATAAAATGAAAAAAAAAGTAGTGAGAGCGAAAGTATGTCAGTCCTAATGGCCAGGGTTCAATTCCTAGCAGGATCGGACATTTTCTCCACTCAGGGACTGGGTGTTGTGTTATCCTAATCATCATCATTTCATCCCGATCGGCGCGCAAGTCGCCGAAGTGGTGTCAGATCAAAAGACTTGCACTCGGCGAACGGTCTACCCTACGGAAGGCCCTAGTCACACGACATTTCATTTATTTATAAACAAAACTGTTTTAAAAGAGGATTTTTACGCAGCCACGGGCAGTCTGGCATGAGAATCGATGCTGTCGTACTTGTAATTGTTCCTATTTTACTATCCCTGTTAGTACATACAGATAAAACGAATGTTGCATCAAACCAGTTTCAGGCCGTTGTATCTAATCGGTAGACTACCTAAAATTCCGCTTTGAAAATTGTTTTATTTGTAACGGGAAACATACCGACGCTTTCTGTTGACACTGAGAGTCTCATGGAACGTACGACGAGGAGTGTGTTGTCTGTATTGACTCCTGCTGCCCACTGAAAATGGAACTGCAAGTATCTGCCGAAACACCAGAGAAAATTCGTGTGACTGCTCTTAGGAGAGACAAACTAATACTGCGCAGTCTATGTCACTGTCCAACTTCCAGACACGTGCCGGTGGAGACGGAACCTGCGAAATAATTTTTTATGTCATGCAAGTCCAGTTTCAGTTTCTCATACTATCGGTAGTCTCGGCAGAGATGGTAAAAATAATAGCACTGCACACATCGTATTTTAACATGCAATTTCTCTACATATACAGTGAGTAGTTGCAAGAGGTATAAAACGAGAATTCTAATATTTGATGTTTCTTCGTTAACTCTGCGTATCCGCAATTTATTCAATTACATTTTGCACTCCGACAGTGAGACGTCGTTTACTTACGTGTAGGCCGGATATAATGTGAAGGGGTAACATTTCAGGGCAAGAAACCTGGTTCACAGTCTCATGTAAATTCCTCGGTTAAAGTTAAATAAAGGAAAGCACGTTTCAAAACTCAGCACTGACGCTTGCTGCTAATGCACTTTCATTTACCTCCCAACATTGTTTCAAGATTAGATTAGATTAGGTTTACGTTTCATAGATCCGTGCTGAGGAGATCCTCGTGGATGTGGAGCATGTCATTTTTTTTTAGCTGAAATAACAATACTAATAGTATGAATATATACAATACATCATTTGTTTCTATTAAAAAATTCGTCAATGAAGTAGAAGGAGTTGGCCACTAGTAAGTCTTTCAGGCTTCTTTTAAACTGATCTTTATTTGTAACTAAATTTATGTTTACTGGCAAATTATTGAAGATGAGTGTTCCTGAATAGTGGACCCCTTTTTGAACTAAAGTAAGTGCTTTTAAGTCCTTTTTGTTCGTGGTATTGTATGTATGAACTGAGCTGTTTGTTGGAAAAAGAGATATATTATTTAGGACAAATTTCATTAATGAGTAAATATACTGAGAGGCAGTAGTTAGTATACCCAGTTCTTTGAAGAGGTTTCTGCAGGAGGTCCGTGAATTTACTCCACAAATAATACGTATTACACGCTTTTGGACTCTGAAAACTTTTGTGTGACTTGAAGAGTTACCCCAAAATATTATACCATATGACATTATGGAATGAAAGTAGGCAAAGTATGCAAGCTTTTTCATTTTATGTCGCCTATGTCTGCTAACACTCGAATTGCAAATACACATTTGTTAAGGCGCTTCTGCAGTTCTGTGGTGTGCTCTTCCCAACTGAATTTATTATCAAGTTGTAATCCCAGGAATTTAAGACTGTCAACCTCTTCTCTCTGCTCTTCTTCGTATTTTATGCATATGCTGGGTGGAAACCTCTTACAGGTTCTAAATTGCATATAGTGAGTCTTTTCGAAGTTTAATGTCAGTGAGTTGGCTTTAAACCATTTATTAATATCCATGAAAATATCATTAGCAGATCTTTCTAGAACTACACTTGACGTACTTTCTCACGTTCTCTGTTCCTTTCTCCATATATAAGCTGAACAACAATGGTTTTCAGCCGCAGCCCTGCATCACACCCTCTCTAAGAGAGATATATAGTTCTTGCTTTCTCATATCTATTACTCACATTTAGGTTACGTATGTTAACTCGAATCGTCTAAAACTTTTTATCGACCTATTCCACTTAATTGTTCTTGGTTTCTTCATCCTGATTCCCACTATTCAGCACAAAGTCAGAATTTTTTTATCTGGTATCTCCTTTCACAGAGTAAAACCTATCTTCGTCCAGTAAGTCTTCAAATTTGCGTCATCTTCCTGATCAGCAGTTTGTGGGTACGATTTGTTAAGCTAGTCATGTAATAGTTCTTACATTTATCCACACAAGCCTAGTAGTTTGGATATGTTACAATCATGGTTTCCTCATATCTGTTGTAAGTTAACCGTTTCATAGGTCTTCCAAACCAACACAAATAATATTTCACATCCTATACACCATATGGATTTCTAAGACTCCCATGCCATTAATCTAATCCTACGATCTTGTTCGAGCTCAGGTTTCAGCACTATGTCAAGGCTGACAACATTTGTAGACCACTTGTTTCTGACACATCAATTTCCTTCTCGTCTATGACACTTTGTGGTAGTTCCCCTCCTTATCTTTAGGTCTTTGGTGTAGTTCTGCCATTTTTGTGAACACTTCTACATTTAAGAGACGTTTTCTAACTTTATGTCACTGGTTAACAGCTTATTGGGATACATGTGTCAAGGCCGCCATCACATTGCATTATAAAATGCTGTGCTTTAAATAAATCAGTTGTATGAACGTACGTCCAGTACCCGCCGTCACTAGCCATGAGGGTGAATGTTAGATAATAAGCGAACTAAATACACTTGTAACCTCCCCCTCACTTATCGACCTTAATGACAATGAAAAATTAAATCGCGTGTACCTAATGGAAATGGGAAAAGCAATCGTCACCGAAGTTAATTTGTCGGTAAAGACGGAGGAAAGGGTTACATCTTAATGAAACGAAAAATGCAAATGAAACTGGTGGAAATTAATTTTGAAAAGGGGTAAAGTTAACAAAGAAAGTAAATGTGCGGCCGTTACGTTAACAAGTAACTAGCGGAAATTAGATATTTGAGATTTGGGGGAAATTACGGTCGCCAGTCCTATGGACAATTACTATAGTAACTGAAAAAGAATGGTTATTACACATTTAATTAGCACTACAAGCATGGCAACCGAAGGTTGACACGTGTAGTGTGAAAACTGAAAGTTTTTCATAAGTAATAAATTTCGCTACACTCTGACTTAATTTAGCAAAAGAATTAATAAAACCGGAAAATCGAAAGTTAATTTAGTGACTGACGTTAATAGTGAGCTTTCTTTCTGAAGCACATCGAAATTCAGTAAAATACGGTTAGTCTTGGACTACCTCAACAATCATTTCAAAAGCTACTTGAATCTACGCAATTTAGAAATAAGAGATTTAACTTTGAACTTGAACTAAATAATTCTCAACAATTAACAATAGTAAAATATAGTACGTACTAAGCTGAGCTGCAGTCACAGGTAAGCTAAAATACGGTAAGAAAACTCGCACTCTTAATTTGTGCTTGTGTAATCTAAATATTGTAGCCAGCTATGAATACCTTAACTGACCTTTGAAATTAAAGCAGTGAAATCGAATGCTATTACTTTAATGTTGGCGTTTGAATTTCAACGACACTCAGGTTCATTCCGGAAAAGGAGGGACCCTGTTTGGTAATGCAATTGGGACAATGAGCAACAAAGATTCATGCTAAGTTGCTGTAATTTTGTGATGCAACAATTTTGAAAGCTGACATCTGCTATACATTTCTAAATCTTTACATGCTTCCAGTCTTCCTTGTTGGTTGATTGAAGGTTTGAAGTCGTCGGTCGAGGAGGTGGCGACAGTCACTCATTGTCGGCCGTCGCTGTTGCAGAAGCTGGATGTTGGCGCGCCTTCTTCTCGACACGGTCACCAGACGAAACGGGCTCTCGATGTGCGCCAGCTAATGCTTCCCGTCCGCGACACCGTGTCAGAAACTAACATAGCAAGTCGAGCGCAATTACATGCTGCCAAACCCCGAACTCGCGGGAGCGTCACACAACACACCTGCTCCACCGCCCTACTCCAGCTAGACTCCGCTCTGTCCGCGCTCCACACGGCAGAGTTAACACTCCCAAAGATCCTAAACACTTTGGTTCTCCACACGACCTATCGATGTATTCGTTCGACAGCATAGTTTTCCCTAGGCAAGACCCAGCGTAAAATACAAATAATATTTACAAAACAAACCAATTATACATCGACATAGATGCATAAATATATAAATACAAATAGTAAAAAAATTACTATATATAAAGGCACAGAAATGTCACATATTCAGGTAAAAAAATAAGGAAAAATTTTATAGTACAATAGCTGGAAATAGGAGGATATGCATTTCCGGCGTTACACACTTCTGAGAAAGAACGTGTTCACAACTTGATAACTGAAAACTTCTATCTTGGACAATATCACGGGCCGTATGGAAGAGCTTCAGCCACGGTCATACGAGGCGAGAAGCTCGTAAGCAGCGACTGGTAAACCCAGCGAAGTGGTGCTTCGTTATCGGGTGTTGCTTCGTTGGTTGATATGGCGGTAGGCGGCCAGACATCGAGAGCATCAGTCCCATCGGATTAGGGAAGGATGGGGAAGAAACTAGGCCGTACTCTTTCAAAGGAACGATCCCGACATTTGCCTGAAGCGATTTAGGGAAATCACGGAAAACCTACATCAGGATTCCCTGACGCGTCATCCGTCCGAATACGAGTCCAGTGTGCTAAGCACTGCGCCATCTGGGTCCGTGGGGCTGCTGGAAGCGCAGCGGCGCATCTTGGACACAGCGAAGACGACACGAAAACACGGCGGGCAGCGGAATCGGAAGCGGCCATGGCAGGAGGGGCCGTCCGAGCCTCTTTTGGGCGCAGCGTCGACCTAGGAAGCCGCCTGCGGAAGAGTAATGCGCGGAACCACGTGAGCACGTGACGGCGCAGGCGTGAAATTATGCCCGTCCATCACAGCGATGCGCTCTCTGATTCACTGCGTAGTGGCGAAGCTGACGGCTCCGGAGGCTGTGGTAGCTGCTGGTGGCTCCACTGTATACAGTGCCTTGTCTCATCTGTGTACTGACAACCTTGTACGTGAGACAGCGCCCGTACCTGGCCCACTGATCATAAACGGAAATGCATTGGTCTACGTCTAAATCTACATCTATATACATACTCCGCAATCCATCATACGGTGCGTGGCGGAGGGTTCCTCGTACCACAACTAGCATCTTCTCTCCCTGTTCCACTCCCAAACAGGACGAGGGAAAAATTACTGCTTATATGCCTCTGTACGAGCCATAACCTCTCTTATCTTATCTTTGTGGTCTTTCCGTGAAATGTAAGTTGGCAGAAGTAAAGTTGTACTGCAGTCAGGCCCAAATGCTGGTTCTCTAAATTTCCTCAGTAGCGATTCACGAAAAGAACGACTCCTTTCCTCCAGAGACTCCCACCCGAGTTCCTGAAGCATTTCCGTAACACTCGTGTCATGATCAAACCTACCAGTAACAAATCTAGCAGCCCGCCTCTGAATTGCTTCTATGTCCTCCCTCAATCCGACCTGACAGGGATCCCAAACGCTCGAGCAGTTCTCAAGAATAGGTCGTATTAGTGTTTTATAAGAGGCCTCCTTTACAGATGAACCACACCTTCCCAAAATTCTACCAATGAACCGAAGATGACTATCCGCCTTCCCCACAACTGTCATCACATGCTTGTCTCACTTCATATCGCTTTTCAGTGTTACGCCCAAGCGTTTAATCGACGTGACTTTGTCAAGCGCTACACTAATAATGGAGTATTCAAACATTACGGGATTCTTTTTCCTATTCATCTAGATTAATTTACATTTATCTATATTTAGAGTTAGCTGCCATTCTTTGCGCCAATCACAAATACTGCCCAAGTCATCTTGTATCCTCCTACAGTCACTCAACGACGACACCGTCCCGTACACCACAGCATCATCAGCAAACAGCCGCTCACTGCTATCCATCCTATCCAAAAAATCATTTATGTAGATACAAAACAACAGCGGTCCTACCACACTTCCTTGGGGTACTCCAGATGATACCCCCACCTCCCTCACCATCGAGGACAACATACTGTGTTCTGAGAAGTCTTCCAACCACTCACGTACTTGGGAACGAATCCCATATGCTCGTACCTTAGGCAGGAGTGTTCAGTGGGGTACCGAGTCAAACGCTTTCCGGAAGTCAAGGAATATGGCATCCGTCTGATACTCTTCAGCAATGATTCGCAAGATATCATGTGAAAAAAGGGCGAGTTGCGCTTCGCAGTAGCGATGCTTTCTAAAGCCGTGCTGATGCATGGACAGCAACTTCTCTGTCTGAAGGATATTCATTGTATTCGAAATGATGTTAAGGATATTGGTCTGTAATTTTGAACTATGCAAGATGTAGTCCAGTATACAAACAATCCTCAATGAACCAAAGAACACGGGATCTGGACAATACCCGATTGGAGCCGGAAAGCATGGTCATCGAGTCGTCTGCTTACCTCTTTACAATTGATATGGTGTATAACCTCCAGCAAGTGGAGGGTGATTTTCGGGGCAGATGTTTTTACATGAGGTTTTGGGGAAATTTCTATTACGATGCGGGATCCACCGATTGAGGTTACCGTGAAGGGAGGACAGGATGTTTACTTCACTATGTCGGTGACCACATATTACCCGCTCTTGTGCATGTGAGTAGTGAGCATGCTGTGGGCACTCAGCTACACATTCTCGAGTCAGTCAGACGTACACTTACTGAATGCTGCTCTGTGCTTCACACTGTCACAGGTACCCGACACTATTTTTTCAACGTAAAGTCGCTGTAACCAACGGTAAGAAAGTTCTGCCAACTGTTCAGTATCTCGACGATAGAATCCAGAATTCTTGAACACTCGTAGAGCGCGAAAGCAGGCAACTGCCCTCAAAGGTATGTCAAGGTGTTGGTTAAGTGTAGGCACCTTGGCCTACACCGCAGGATTTCTCTGTAAAGCTGCATTTCTAAAAGTCTCGACAAATTTGGGTGGGTGCCACGGAGCGTTTTGCCAAAGTGGGTGGGGAGGGAAGGGTATGGGGAGGAGGTCGGGTCTTAGATGGACGCTTTGAGATTTTATTCACGTTTGTGTCAATGTCGCTACAGTCCGTCGTCATGTCTCACGAGCGGATGGAGCAGGAGCACTGAAAAAGCATAAAAATCCTTTGCTGCTGTGGATTGTGTTCGAATTTCATCAAATGTGTTTCAACTGTCCCCAGTGGTTCCACCCTGTACACCAGAGCAAAAACAGAAGGCGCACTACACTCGAAAGGGGTGCAATTACGTTCAGTGGGGACGCAGACCCGCAATGACCATAGACAAGGGTTGAATAGCCCAGGAGCTGTCAGTACTGTCGAAGGTTATGAAGCAGGCCGTCCTTTCGCTCATCGAACTGCAAGCTGTCATTTTAGACCACGAAATGTGTGAGAATAAACGTCCCAAGGAAAGGTTTGGTTTAACTGGCGCACTTTATGACACCCTCTGAGGCTGTTTCGCTTCGATTCTGAACGGCGGTGCGTCTGAAATCGTTTCCTCGGGCACCCGCAGCGAACCAGCGCGATTTCAAAGCTGGGCGTCTCGTTTCCCATCTCCACGGACAGGCGTCAAAAGAATGAGTATGAGAGGCTGTGACGACCATCCCATCATGTAATACATCAATAGAGGTGATTTACAGAACTGTGGTGAAGTTTTGTGTCAATGTGACGTCATTAACCAATTTTACACGTCACATGAACTTTTGAGTTCTGGCCTTTTTTCCGCAAGCCTCGACACCTTACTGTGTGAAGCTTAGTGAAGCCTGAAGGAGACGCCGCCACGCTTTTGCACCATTACATAGGAAAGTTGTAGGTATCTCTGAACTAAATTTAAAACTTATACTTTGGAATGGCACACAATTAAAGGCTTTCGAAGAAGTGCTCCTTTAATTCTGCATCGTAGTGTAAATTAACACGTCATTCCTACGAGACTCGGCTTCGTTTCGAAAGTATTACACACAGATACTCATTCCCTCTTACTTCCGTTTATATGTTTATATTATGCATATTAATGAGGACTACTTGTATGCCCTGTTAATTTTATATCTGAACAACATATACTGCTACCTACTTACCTCTCTGCTATGTATTATATTATCGTCTTCCACCCCTTAAGCAGCTTCATTGAGCTAACGGTGGATTATTCGGTATATCTACGCTGTTGTGTCATATTTGATTTTATTATAATTTGTTACCTCTTCTATCGCAATACTTTCGACACTTTCTATTTTGGCCATTGATCGGTATCCAAGACAAGAATCACTTCGTTTGATTCTTTTGTAATTTTTAGTATTCCGTTTATCGCATATTCATTTCCCTTTACAACTATTAATTCCATACAGCTGTTTATCTCTACGAGTTTATGAATTTTCCATTTGTGCATGTAGTGCCCACTCCAGTATTAGGATTCTTATTATTCGTCTGTATCTCATATAGCGCAATTGGTGTCTTACTGTTTTGTTTTAATGATAGCTAGTTACCAATCACACTTTCCACGCAGACGATTACATGTAACCGAAAAATTGGTATTACTTAGCATCATGTGACATGAATGCTTCACCGTAAAGAGATATTCAGCTACAACAATCCTCGCTATAGATATTTTCACTACAGACATATTTTAAATACAAACGATTTTAGAAAAGTTCGAACACGTAAAATATTCTTGTTTCAATGGCAAGGAACCGTTTGAGTGCGAGGACGCAAGTTCAGTCTTCAATAAAGATCTTGTGAAAGTGTTGTGTTAACAGCCATGGCAGGAAAAATATCAGGTGCTAGTGACTCACCATGTGCATCAGGAGGACTACAAAAAAATGAGTATTTCAAATTAAATTCCTTTCACCCTCAAGTTTCAATCTTATCTTAACTGGCATCCAGTTTCAGCCTTTTATTAAGCCATCTTCAAGTCCCTCACCGACATGTAGGAAGAATCTATCTCGGTTGTGTTCAAAAGAGGCGTCAGCAATACTGCCGACCAGGTGATGGTTGAAGAGATCACTGTAGCAAATATCTACTAATACCAGTATCGCTGGCCCCTGTTTTGAACACAATCGAGGTAGATTCTTCCTACTCGTCGGTCAGGGGCCTGAAGATGGCTGGTTGCCAAATAAAATGAGGTTAAAAATTGATGGCTGAAGGGTATTTAATTTATCCTCTATCCAACAGCCCAGTCCTGCAACCATTTCTAAAAATATGGACATACAGAGAAAAAATGAGCGGCCCGGAGATGCAGAGATCAACCATGTATAGAATGTATATATCACACTTCCCAAACTGGACATTTAAGAAATGTTCAAAGCAAACCATTAACTTGCGCCATGGACACCGACAGAGAAATCGCGCCCAACAAAGTGATCTCAATGGTACACACCATCAAGATTGACGGCGAACTCCTTCGGCTTTACAAACCGTGCAGAGCATTCAGCTAGGTATCCACTCCGAAAGAATGCATATAGTATCATAGGGGTGTAACGGGGTGGTGAGAACTGATGGAACGTGCTGGAATGCTACCGAATGCGAAACTGTCTGTCGTGGAGCTTATCGTGAAACTGTGTATCCTTTAAGGCGTAACTGCAGAAAGCGCGATAATATGTTTTATAGATACGGAGAAAACAAACATCCAGAGACTGCAGTTGTCTAGTGTCTCCAAGTGGCACGAACTGTGGAGTCACAAACTTTTCAGGAGGAATAGTTAACTCTAAATGAGCAATATTGTTATATACAGACCAGGCATCAAGGAGAAGCAAGTTACTTTGAAGAGCCATTGGCGAAAACCATCGCTCATACCATAGATGCAGTTCTCTTACTCTCATTATTCCACTGTGACGTAAAAATTTCCTACCTCCCTGAAAGATCACGCACTCGAGAAAGAATCGTAGATAGCAGAGCACCTTCAACTTCTCGCAGCACAATAATAACTTTGCGTCCACATTAACGGTCGATATAATCGCATATGAATGCATTAAGGCACATCAGTTGATCTGTACACAACTCTCTTCGTGCCACTAATATCCATGGTTCCTTTCATACGCATTTCCTCGTCAAATACCGATTGGCGGGAGTTGAAAACAAATTCCTTACTGAACGATGAGATAAGATTGCTTGTTTCAAAAAAATGGTTCAAATGGCTCTGAGAACTATGGGACTTAACGTCTGAGATCATCAGACCCATAGAACTTAGAACTACTTAAACCTAACTAAAGACATCACACACATCCATGCCCGAGGCAGGATTCGAACCTGCGACCGTAGCGGTCGCGCGGTTCCAGACTGTAGAGTTTAGAACCGCTCGGCCACTTCGGCCGGCTTACTTGTCTCATCTGCAAATTTTGGGGGGGCAATTCCGCAGTTTGCTGGGTATTGACAAGTTGACCTTTTGTTAGAAATTTCGTCGTCTTACAATTATGTACCGCTATTTGCAGTTACGCAGCCATCCACTGCTTCCCCTGAAATAACTACAATCTATGTCGCGCGCTATTTGGCGTGCATAACGTAGTGAGGCACTATAATGCACATCCTGTAAATTGTGTCGAGCATCAATTTATTGCGCCAACGCCAGCTTTTTCAACAAGTGCGGCTTGTCCTCCCTTGACTATTCATGGTTGCACAGGTCATACCAATATTCAAGAAAGGCAGTAGGAGTAATTTAATCCACTTAATTGCAAGCCTATGTCATTAATGTCGATATGCAGCAGGATTTTGAAACATATATTGTGTTCAAACATTATGAATTACATCGAAGAAAACGGTCTATTGACACACAGCCAACATGGGTTTAGAAAACATCGTTCTTGTGAAACACAAATAGCTCTTTATTCGCATGAAGTGTTGCGTGCGATAAACAAGAGATTTCAGATTGATTCCGTATTTCTGAATTTCCGGAAAGCTTTTGACACTGTACCACACAAGGATCTTTTAGTGAAATTGCGTGTTTATGGAATATCGACTCAGTTATGTTACTGGATTCGTGATTTCCTGTCACAGAGACTACAATTCATAGCAATTGACGGAAAGTCATCGAGTAAAACAGAAATGATTTCTGGCGTTCCCCAAGGTAGTGTTATAGGCCCTTTGCTGTTCCTTATCTATACAAACGATTTGGGAGACAATCTGAGCAGCTGTCTTAGGTTGTCTGAAGATGACGTTGTCGTTTATCGACTAATAAAGTCGTCAGAAGATCAAAACAAATTGCAAATCGATTTAGAAAAGATATCTGAATGGTGCGTAAAATTGGCAGTTGACCCAAAATAACGAAAAGTGTGAGGTCATCCACATGAGTGTTAAAAGGAATCCGTTAAATTTCGGTTACACGATAAATCAAATCTAAAGGCGGTAAATTCAACTAAATACCTAGGAATTACAATTACAAACATCTTAAATTGGAAGGGGCACATAGATAATATTGTGGGGAAAGTTAACCAAAGACTGCGTATTATTGGCGGGACGCTTACAAAATGTAACAGCTGTACTAAGAAGACTGCCTACTCTAAGCTTGTCCGTCGTCTTGTAGAATACTGCTGTGCAGTGTTGGATCCTTACCAGATAGGGCTGACGGAGTACATCGTAAAAGTTTAAAGAAGGGCAGCACGTTTTGAATAATCGCGAAATATGGGACAGAGTGTCACTGAAATGATACAGGACTTGGACTGGACATCATTAAAAGGAAGGCGTTTTTCGTTGCGACGGAATCTTCTGACGAAATTCCAATCACCAACTTTCTCCTCCGAATGCGAAAATATTTTGTTGACACCGACCTACACAGGGAGAAACGATCTCCACGATATAATAATGGAAATCACAGCTCGTACGGAAAGATATCGGTGTTCGTTCTTTCCGCGCGCTATATCGAGATTTGAATAATAGAGAATTGTGAAGGTGGTTCTTGGAACCCTCTGCCAGGCACTTAAAAGTGATTTGTAGAGTATTCGTGTAGATGTAGATTTAGATGAACTACACAATCATACTGCTGCAGACCTACTCGAAATATGTTCATATATGCGGATGACCTTCGGTATACGTAATTACGTTTAGTGTCCGCTCCTTGGACCACGATTGTCCTTTACTGAGTTTCACTGGAGACGAGATTTGTGGCTCCCTGTCCGTCAAGCATGGTGAACTACATGGCTCTACGCCTGTTTCAGTATCACTTTCATAGTTAAGCACGTATCGTCAATACTGTACTCATGATGTACATTATTCGCTCGGCACCCGACACCACACATGCCACTGGCTCATCTTGCAGAAACTCTGGTATTTCATCTTTCACTTCATTCTCACTCTGCGAAATTCCCCGGGCTCCTACCTGATGAAATGTGTCAACTTCGGCATCTTTTGTTGTAGATGTAATGCAATGATCACTTTGTATATCATTGGCATTGCTCTGCTTTGTATCAGTACGACTACAATGTAGCAATGTTGTGAGTTAATCTTCGACTAAGCAGTTCAACTACACTCCGTAGCCTCGTGCTATGCTCACCATTAGATACCTCCAATCCCACCCCCCGCTGCCATCAGCAGGAAATATTGTGGTTGGTTGGAAGACAATATGTGGGGCGTCGAATACCGTAAACATCATTGACCTATAGCGACCTTACACTCAAGGAGATCCTTGTGAGTTGCATTTCTCACCGTAATGCCGTGGTTGAGTCAGAATTCCTGTTTACCAATACTGTTTTAACTCTGCCAAAAAAGTTGCTCAAAGTTGGAATAAATTCTTATGTTCCTTTAAATCTATGATATGTAACTGCAGAACCGGAACTGCTGCGAATAGACATGATTTAGAGACGCTCTGAAAGAAATGTGCCGCATTCACTCAGTATGTCGGCTCTTATCAAAATCCTTGATCTGGAATACTGGAAGATACTGATATGTCATGACGGCTATTTTTGTAGTGGTTCTGTTGTCACTATCGAACAGCACTAATCCTTATTTCCTTTAAAAACAGCTGCGATAGTTATTAGAAATAATTATCAAGACAGTAAGCTTATACTTTCGTAATTATTCACTTCACAGAATTATTTTCATAGCATATGCGTGAGATGTTAGCAGCTTCAATGAAATTGATGTCACTTGATACATATTTCTCGTCTCAACAACAATTTCGTAAACTACAATGAGCGCTAAACAAGGACGTCGTGTACTGAAATTATTTCTTGAACAGAATTTTCCTGCGCGTGCCTTACAGAAAGCCATAGATAATCGATTACGAGGGCACGGGATGGAATTTTAATTTCCACCGAAGGTAGGGGAGCTGGTTATTAAAGAAGACTGCGCTCTTTTCAGTATCGAAAATATTTCTGCAACGAATATCCAAGCAGTCTGATATCGCACATTCTTATATTCACGTATAAAATAGACTTCGCTACTTAGAATACTTTGCAGATATAGGAGAAAAATCAACAATCATGTTTGAGAATCCTTACTAGACGTAGTGTTATCTAATTAACGTAATTCAATATTCTAACTGTAACTTAACCTCTTACATACATACTGTCTTATTTTTTTGAGGCTTCTCTTCCACAGCTACCGACAGGTATGCAGATACTGTCTTGTAAATGCGCCGTGGTCGATTACATTGTCATCATACTTTGTTGGGCTCAAATGGTTCACATGGCTCTGAGCACTATGGGACTTAACGTCTGAGGTCATCAGTCCCCTAGAACTTAGAACTAATTAAACCTAACTAACCTAAGGACATCACACACATCCATGCCCGAGGCAGGATTGGAACCTGCGACCGTAGCTGTCTCACGGTTCCAGACTGTAGCGCCTAGAACCGCTCGGCCACTCCGGCCGGCATACTTTGTTGGGGTACGTTAAGGCTTACAGTGAGCTGTTTATAATTTTGACAAAATTTTCCTACTGCGAAAATAATAATGGATTCTGTTCTTGGTAAAAAATCATAACGTATGAAAATGACGTGGATTTCATAAATATACATCTGAGACTTAGGTCTATAGTTCTGCTCACATACACTGCGACTCTTTTTAAAAGACTGAGATCTACGCGTTTCCAACCACGTGGTACGATTGTTCCAGCGATCTACAATATGCTTTTGCTAGAGAGGAAACTTGTCCGTTTCAGTGTCCAATATCTCCATCGCTATTTCTCGTTTCCGTCTTCAGTAGTATTTTCGTTTGTCATGATATCATCATCGTGAGGGTGTAAGCTCTAAATGTGAAGAACAGAATGTACGAGGGTTGTCCAGAAAATAATCCAACCCGTTTCTTTTCTCAGCCGAAAACAATGTTACGAATGCGAACACATACATCCCTGTCCGAGGCAGGATTCGAATCAGCGACCGTAGCAGCAGCGCATTTCCGGACTCAAGCGCCTAGAACCGCTCGTCCACAGCGGCCGGCCACGTATGTATTATTCGAAGCCTCTTTAGTGAGCTGATGATGAGGAGGTGATTCACACAGCGAAGCACTGGCTGCGTCACCAGGACAAGGATTGGTACCGACAGGGCACACACGCCCTTGTTTCGCGCTGGAGGAAGGCCATAAATAAATGGCTCTGAGCACTATGGGACTCAACTGCTGAGGTCATTAGTCCCCTAGAACTTAGAACTAGTTAAACCTAACTAACCTAAGGACATCACACACATCCATGCCCGAGGCAGGATTCGAACCTGTGACCGTAGCGGTCTCGCCGTTCCAGACTGCAGCGCCTAGAACCGCACTGCCACTTCGGCAGGCAGGAAGGCCATAGAAAGGGATGGAGACTACGTGTGTAGATAAAACACCATTCTTTCCTGTACGTAATTCTCATTATGTTCAATAAAGAGTTGTTGAAGAAAAAAAGTGTGGTGCATTACTTTCTGGGCCACCCTCGTAACATCCCAACCCTCACGTTATCATACTCAGTGTCAGAGACATCTGCATGAAGAGCCGTATGACAAAGTTCCATTGAGTGACTACGTGTGGTACAAAAATATTTTAAGCTCCTTTGCAGCTCGACGGGTGAGTCCTTGTCTTCTCAGTCATTGAATAGCTCTTACTTTTATCAGCAACTGTTTGTCGCCAAAGATTCTGTGTGGCAGGAATGTGTCCTTCAGTTCTCGATCTGTCTGCAGTAACTCACTAATACTGTTGTTACTGAGCCCTGGTGGCTTCTTCCCATTCCTCATGATTTACGACGGCACGGACGTACCTAGCTCGAGCCCTGTGATAGTCCAAGTTTGTGCCGTACATCTTCCATACAAATATTCGCAAAGCTGATGTTTATTGTACGCTGCAGAGGTAATTTTAAGTCACTTTCTCGTTACATTTTCCAAGCAGAAATTTCTTGCTTACTCCGTTACACATTTCTTTTGTACAGTGATATAAATATTTAAATGTAGGAATCCTCTACGTTATATCCTATTCACATTTTATACGCGAAAATATCGTTGTGACACATGACACAAACATTGGCTAGCTGATTTTTTTTTTTTTCCAACACATATTTTAGACATGCATGTACTGTAAGTTACACCCTTTACGTAATTTTCGAGAGAAGTATCATTAAAAAAATTGCTTGTGTGTGTGTGTGTGTGTGTGTTTTAGTTTACATAGTTTTGATAAATAATACATCGGTTTTGTACTTTGTAAAATTACGTGTAGGTAGGCGAGCTACTCGGTCATCTAGAACTGGTACGAGGAGAGGTGAATTTGTCCGTAAACACTAGCGGGTCCTCCAGGAGTGGACAAACTGTAGCGAACGTTGCTGATCACGACGAGTACAAAGTCAGTCAGCCAGAAACCGGAAATGCGTAGACCCCGAAGCTGAGATCTTAACGGCGCGACGAAGGCCGGCTATACGCTAACTATGGCGGAGTGTCAGTGGCTTCTTAGACCTCTTCGAAATTCGACAGTAATTCACAGTAAAATAGCAAAGAATACATCAGCAGTCTCAGAAATATTAAGGACATCCAGTGACACAACAGTATTTTCAATACTTTTAAAACTACAAAAGTAAATAATTTACAGTGACTAAATATTTTAACAATAAACCTCTGAATTAACAACTTTTGAACACTTCACACAATTTCAACAAACAGTATCTCGGTGACAAGATTGCATTTAGCTGCCATCTCTGTAAGCTATGTTCGTTTATCTACGTACTTTATTTCTCGATTTATTACGTTTCCTGTATCTTTCCATTACGCTAACGTTTGTCAGACCATTGTATTCTCCACAATAGCACGCCAAATCAGCAGGATGAGTACGTCATATCTTGTCATACTTGTGTTAGACTGAGCGAGGGGGCACAGCGATTAGCACATTGGACTGGCATTCAAAAGGATGATGGTTCAAGCCCGTGTATGGCCATCTTCATTTACGTTTTCTGTGATATCCCTAAATCGCTTCAGGCAAATGCTAGGATGGTTCCTTTGAAAGAGCACAGCCGACTTCCTTCGGCACACTTCAATAATCCAATGGTACTGCTGACCTCGCTGTTTGGTCCTCTTCTCACAACAAACCAACCAACAAACTTCTGTAGGTATTTAATTAATACATTATACTATTTTTACCAGATATTTATTTAATTATTCATTACAACTGCTGATAGAAAACCATGGTAATTCAAGAAGTGTCAATCGCATTTGTCAGCTGACACCAGTATAAATAAAGCGTGCCAAAAGGCACTTCCGTCAAGCAGGCCTAAACAATTATTCAAAGAATATTTTTAGCGACAATCTGTTGTCATTTAAAGTGAGCGAACATTCACAAGAACACTAGCTTGTTTACTTATAACAAACAATTATTTGTTATTTATTGTAAATGATCTGAGATCTGTCCTTGTGGCCGAGCGGTTCTAGGCACTTCAGTCCGGAACCGCGCTGCTGCTACGGTCGCAGGTTCGAATCCTGCCTCGTGCATGGATGTGTGTGATGTCCTTAGGTTAGTTAGGTTTAAGTAGTTCTAAGTCTAGGGGATTGATGACCTCAGATGTTAAGCCCCATAGTGCTTAGAGCCCTTTGAAAAAAGGATCTGAGTGTGACCGAATCTCTATAACATTTATATTATTGAAATACTTTTGCAATATATTCTGTATAACGTAAGACCGATGTGTCTTTAGTGGGGATGGCTTTTAGTCAATGAGAGTGTAAGTAGGCTGTTTAGGTTTTTATGTTGGTAACGCCATGTAGCGTTCTGTATGAAAATCACTGACTGTGCTGTGTGCAGTATGTGGCTGGTTGGGTTTGTTGGAATATTTACTATTGTAGTGTTGGGCAGTTGGCTGTTAACAGCGCGTAGCGTAGCACAGTTGGAGGTGAGCCGCCAGCAGTGGTGGATGAGAGGAGAGAGATGGCGGAGTTTTGAGAGCGGATGATCTGGATGTGTGCCCTTCAGAAACAGGATATTTGTAAGATTGGATGTTATGAACTGATTTTATATATATATATATATATATATATATATATATATATATATATATATATATATATGACTTTTGAACATTATTAAGGTAAACACATGGTTTGTTCTCTATCAAAATCTTTCATTTGCTAACTATGCCTATCAGTAGTTAGTGACTTCAGTCGTTACAATCTTTTATTTAGCTGGCAGTATTGGCGCTCGCTGTCTTGCAGTAATTCGAGTAACGAAGATTTTTGTGAGGTAAGTGATTCATGAAAGGTATAGGCTATTGTTAGTCAAGGCCATTCTTTTGTAGGGATTTTTGAAAGGCAGATTGCGTTGCGCTAAAAGATATTGTGTCAGTTTAGTGATGATCAGAATGAGTAAAGAGAGAAATGTCTGAGTATTTTCAGTTTTACTCAGCTGTTTGATAATCAAATAACGTAAGAGGCTTATCAGCACAGTCACTTATAATTTTCCTAAGGGGACGTTACATATGGCGACGCTTAGCCGAGGATAACTCACTGGTATCTTCTGATTTTTTCTTGTAGTTTGTGTAATTAGTGTAGTTATTGTTTATTGCTAGCGCGTAATTTTAGAGAAATCTCCTTTCTAGTTGTAGTTTTTCATTGTTGTACCGTAAAACAGTTATAACATGCATGTAGATTTGCATCAAGTATTTCGCAGCCGCGCTTCCAATTGATTGGATATAACTTTCAGTGTTATTTTAATGTATTTTATTATTTTGCTCATTAAATTTAGCTTTTCTGTGTTATCGTGTGAAATATTGTGACAGTTACGGCGTGTGGAAAACGTAATACAAGGGCCCAAAGTAAACTGAAAAAGGATAGTCAAGACGAGAATAGTGTGTTAGCGCTACCGTGTAATGAATTAACCAATGTTCAACATAGTAATTTGGTAATTGTGCATAGGGGAATGGACCGGGCAATAAATAATCGTGTAAACAGTGAAACAGGGTAGTATTGTCGATCGATCGGTCGGCAACAGATCGTTCCAGGAACCCGAAAAAACTGGACACAATCTTGCAAAGACCGTAGATTCAGGTTATGCGCCCTCACATTTTTCTGAATTAAGTCAAGACACATTTTCTGCTTTTCAAAATGTGAATGTTGCCGGTGCAAATGCACTGCCGAAAAGGATAGAGGAACAGATTCCTGACACTAATACATTATTATTGCAATTAATGCAACAAATGGAACAAAATCAGAAACAAATGGAACAAAATCAGAGAAAAACACAGCAACAGCTTAAAAATTTAGACACACTGGAACAAAATCTTCAAAAGTTAAACACTATTGAGAAAACACTTGATCAAATACGTGAAAATTATGAGTTACTTAAAATAGAATCGAAATGTCAAAAAGTTTGTAATGACGTAATAACAATAATTTGAGAGCACTTCCAACCTACTTCTTCGCGTAATGAAAATGATTACAGAATCACAAAGCAGCCATAAAAGAACTGAAAACTATTGTTCATGAAAATCACAACACCTTGCAAGCTAAAATTGACTCTGTTGCGTCTGCCGATTCGGTTACGCAACTTGCAAAAACACAAGGAAACTTAAAAGACATAGTAGATACGTTTTCAACACAAATGGACACTGTGAAACTTGGTTCAGAAAAACAAATTGAGGAAATCAGTTCACTATCGGAGAAAGTAGCCGAGCTTTCGGATCAGTTCACTGACTTATCTACAAAGGTAGATGATGACACAACACCAGTAGCCTTTACTGACACAGAAGAGTATGGACAAGTTAGAAAATTCAAACAAAATCAAAATCAAATTAATGCGCAACACAAAAGGGAAATCTGGGAAGTACAAGATCAGTTGGCACAAGTAATACAAGAATTACATATTTCAGAGGACACTCGCGCTCTAATACTAGAAGAGACATATGGAAACACTGAACAGCCACAACATAATGACACAGGGCATTTCGGAAATTATGAAAGAAATTGGTAAGGTACACTGAATTTTGAGACTGAACCGCCGAAACGACGTAACATTGACCGATATGCGACTCACCGTCATGATGACTTTGACTATAAGCTGTTCCTTACTAAATCTAAATTGAAAATATTTAAGAATGCCAGCAACGACATTCATCCACAAGCATGGCTTCATCAATTCTCTCATTGTTTTCCTCCCAACTGGCCATTACAGCACAGATTGGTATTTTTGTGTGGCTACTTAGAGAATGACACAGCTGTAAGAATGCGATCGGTCGTTCACGATTGCACAGTGAAGGAGAATTTTATATTGATTTCCTCTCAGCATATTGGTCTCAAGCTACTCAAGATCGCGTAAAACATAGCATCATGATGATGAAACATTTCAAACACTCTGAATTTTCCAGTCTTGTCAAATATTTTGAAAACATGTAGCATAAGAATCAGTGTCTGTCAAACTCATACAGCCCAACAGAACTTATTCACATTTGATTAATCTAATTGCTAGCACATTTACGATATATTATTTTGGCAAAGACGACATCGTTGCTTTTCAGGGAATGTTACAAGAATTGGAAATTGACATTGACAATCGCGGGACACGAAAACAGGAACACAAAAATTACAGGTCACACCCCCACAATTCTGCGATGACAGAAATAATAACTGGACACGACAAGGCTATTCTTAAGACGCAAATCGTGACCAAAACAGTCATCAACCGTATGACAACCGGAATGAGATCTTCACTGTGCATCGGAGTGTGCGCTGATATGAAACTTCCTGGCAGATTAAAATTGTGTGCCCGACCGAGACTCGAACTCGGGACCTTTGCCTTTCGCGGGCAAGTGCTCTACCATCTGAGCTACCGAAGCACGACTCACGCCCGGTCCTCACAGTTTTACTTCTGCCAGTATCTCGTCTCCTACTTTCCAAACTTTACAGAAGCTCCCCTGCGAACCTTGCAGAACTAGCACTCCTGAAAGGAAGTATATGGCGGAGACATGGCTTAGCCACAGCCTGGGGGATGTTTCCAAAATTAGGTAGAGCACTTGCCCGCGAAACGCAAAGGTCCCGAGTTCGAGTCTCGGTCGGGCACACAGTTTTAATCTGCAAGGAAGTTTCGTATGACAACCGTTGGCTGAGTAGTAATAATTACAGGAAAAGATCACCTCCCCACGGTAATGACTATGACAGAGACAATCATAGGAACAGACAATATTGGAACCAGAAATATTATTATTAAGGGAGACAGAACAATTCCATATGCAACAGCCCAGCGTGCAGTTACGTCTCAGGGAGAAGTTCTCCACCACGTGACCGACAAGAAAGAAATTACAGAAACTACTGACATGATGACAGACGATATAATCTTAACAACAGACCAGAATTTAATCAGAACTAGCGGGATTCAAACACGGCAGGGCCCTCTCGACAAGGTGAATTTATAGGGGTTAGGTCTCCAAATCCCAATAACGACGCGCGCCAACAAAGAGACAATAGGCAATGACTCATACCGTTGGCAGCCACGAAACGTACGTATGAAACTGACGACGCAGCTGCCGTAGCTAGTAATTACGTAAAAATGGAAAACATTAGGGACATCTTACTCCAGGAACACGACGTAAAACATAACAACATTGCATATCCCGTAATTTACATTACAGTAAATGATATAAAATTTATGGCAGTGCTTAACTCTTGCAATCCCATTTCAGTAATTAGTGAAACAGCCTTTAGCAAATGCAACAAATCGAACGATTGCCCGACACTTCCGTTACGTAAAATTAAAAAAATTACAAGGTGCAATCTTTGGAAAAAGCGTAGATATACGCCAACAAACCAACTTAGAATTATTTTGTTAATGTCACAGTATCTCTATGAACTTCCTTATCGTTCCATTATTGTCAACAGAAATTATATTGGAAGTAGACTTCTTGAATGAATACAAAGCAATCTTAAACTTTCACGATGCTGAAATAAGTTTAGAGAAAGAACGTAAGTCAATAGCTTTGAAATTTGAAGATTGGTTCTCAAAGCATGACGAAGAAATTAATCGACTTTACCTCCTGTTAGACAACAGTTCGGAAATTTCGACGGAATTTGACACTAACAATCACTCTGCAAGTATCGACAGGGATGATATCGACGCCGTATTTGATACTAATGAGTTAATTCAGAATAAAATTCAAACAATTGAGAACTGTAATGGCACTGATGTGCGGGACACTTTAGAGATTTTACAGAACATTCCGCAGTTTTTACTCGCAGAACAGGAACAATCAAGACATTTCAATACCAATTTCGTGTTCGTAAGCATACTACATTTTGTGTTAGACCATACGTAATTCCGGCACATTATAGGGACCGTGTTAGAACAGAAATACAATCTATGCTTGACGAGGGCATTATTGAGCCTGCAGTAAGCTCATACAACAATCCATTACATGTTGTTGAAAAGAAAAATGGATCGATCAGGCTTGTCTTGGATTCAGGATAAATCAATACTATCATCATTCCTGAAACAGACAGGCCGCAAACGTTGAAGAATTTCTTCAAAATTTTAATGGTGTAAAAGTGTTGTCTTCTATTGATCTCAGATCCAGCTTTTATCATATCGAACTTCATCCAGAACGTGGAAAATACACAGCTTTTCTTTGTTTCGGCGTTTGTTATCAATTTAGTAAACTTCCTTTTGGTTTGAACGTTCCTTCGGCAGCATTCATTCGTGGTCTAAATTCCATATTACCTGAGTCCTTAAAATGTCACATCACCTTATATGTGGACGATATTCTAATAGCAGAAGCCTCATGGGAACAACATAATCGCATCCTCAAGTGTGTTAAGTATTGTTGCGGAATTTGGAATCACAGTTAACTTGGAAAAGTCTGAATTCGGTAGAACAAACGTTAAGTTTTTGGGACATATTATTTCTTCTGAAGGCATTCAGCCGGATCCTGAAAAGTTAGAAGCAATCAGAGCCATTCCATTTCCATCCACAAAAAACAAGTCCGCAGTTTTCTAGGACTCGTAAATTTTTAACGTCGTTTTCTGAATATGCAAATTCTAGTTACACCAAAACTTTGTTCCCTCACTGGAAAAAACACTGTTTGGAACTGGGACGAACAGGCACAGATGGAATTCAATTCTTTGAAAGAATCGCTACTTAAAGCGCCAATACTAGCTCATCCAGAACTGTCACAGGATTTCTGCCTTAGCACGGATTTTTCTAAAGTCGTTCTTGGTGCCCATTTATTTCAAGAAGCCATAGAAAATGACACTACTGTTCAGAAAACCATTGCTTTTGCTAGCTGAGTGCCAACAAAATCCGAAAAAAATTAGTCCGTTACTGAGTTAGAAGCTTTAGCTATCGTTTGGGCATTTAACAAATTCCGTTTCTTTCCTTCTGGTAAGCACGTAAAAGTATACAGTGATCATCGTGCATTACAATTTCTTATGTCTTCAAAATTAAATCATGACTGGTTAAAACGTTGGGCATTGTTTCTGCAAGAATTCCACTTCACAATAGTCTACATTCCCGGCAAGGAGAACATTGTTGCGGACGCACTGTCACGTGCACCGGCTGGGCTTAAGAAACGTAACACAGAAGGCAACCCCGGAAAAATTTCACTATTCTTTACATTCAGAAAGTCACCTTTGAAAACTACATCACCATATCTTTAAATGACATTTGTCATGAACAAGAGAAGTATTCGATTTGCAAAGACATCAAAAGTAAATGACATGAAAGGGCAAACACGCAGATTCGGCATTATTATCTGGTTAGAAACAACGTACTCTTCAAACGCTGCACTGTTGATGACAAGCTATGGGTACTTTGCATTCCTGACGATTTTGTTAATAAGCTCATTTGGTACATTCATTTCAGCTACGCACATTTTGGTCCACGCAAATGTTATCATATTCTTCGGACGACTTGTTATTTTAGCAATGTGGAAAAGAAAATTCGAGGTGTTTTATCTATTTAAACTTTGTCAAAAGGCTAAACCATCTATTATCTCACGTCGTGGTCCGTTGTTTCCTATCATTCCTTCTAAATTAAAAGAATTTGCTGCTGTTGATCTCTTGGGACCCCTTGTCAGAACATCGGATGAATTTTCGTACGTTCTAGTCGCTATTGAACTTACTTTAAAATACACTGTAACCTGTCTGAACGGATTATGAAAGAAATCAATAAGCTTTGCACACTTCATTGCCACAGAAAGCATCAGTATTGGGACAGATATTTACCCTTATTTCAAAACGCGCTGAATGAAATGCCTCATCACTCCACTGCTTTACCACCTACTCTTGTACTGCAGAATGAAGAACCACTGAACAGACTCAGAGAGCTTGTACCTTTTCCGAATACACGTAAACTTCGACACAAAGACATAATTGCTTTGGCTATTCAAACTATAAATTCAGCTGCAGACAAAAGGAGAAAACTACACGGTAAAACAAATGCAAAGGTACTGTAAATTGGTCAGATAGTTCTCATTAAAGCTCATTCATTGTCACATAAGAATAAACACCTGAATCACAAATTCTTTCTGATTTACTATGGACCATACAAAATCCGACGTATACCCCGTGATAATTGCGTTGAAGTTGAAACTCTGAATACTAGGGAGAGTGAAGGATTGCACCACATTTCACATGTAAAACCGTTTATTGAGAGATAATCTGCTTTTTAACTTAGTCTTTACCATAAAATCTTTCACTTCACATTACTAGTATGCTTTGTCACACTTAGAAACTGTCAGCATGCAAAAATGTTTAATGTTAACTATCCAATCAAGAACCTAGGGCACTTATTTAGACATTAATTACGAACGAATTTTTGTAGTGAACAGACGACAGTGTTATTACGTGTACATTCTTGCTTGTTCGTTGCACGATTACGTAACGACTATAAGACTTACATACTTTGAACATATACTGGTGCTGCTAATGAGATTTTAATGCTACATTTTGGTTTGCTTGAAAGTACGTTCTGGATTCAAAGTACTTTCTGAGAGATGCCACATGACACAGTGGTTAGTTTATTTGACAGCTACACGATTACATCACGACGCTACTAATGAGTGACACAATTTATGGTATTGCTTTTGTGCTGCATCTGTTTTATATCTACACAGTTTTTCTGAATTATTCTGGAAAGTACAACATGTTTTCGTAGTAACTTTTGTGGTATAGCTACAATGAGACAGCCTTTTCCATAACACAAAAATATGTTACAATATAGTTCTTTCCTGCTCATGGTAATGTACGTAATAACTATGAGATCTATACGCATAGCATTTCATTTTTGTTTATCACGAGGTAAGTAAATTGACTTCTACAGAACGTTGCTTATGGACGACGATAATTACGACACTTGGCACATTTTTACCATTAAGTAATGACAGAGATTATCTTACAAGACACACAGTTTAGCGCTACAGTACACGTATCTGAATGATTAATTTTGTACTTACAACATTTATTTTTAAAGATTTTTGAATTACAAAGATATATAGATGGTTTTTGGTGATACATTTCATTCCATTGCTGTAATCCGTAACACCTGAGTGTATAATTATATTAATCCTGATGGGGTACACGCCTATTTGTGTACTAAGCGTGTGGCAAGCGCTAGGAGCCCTAGCTAATATGATATTTGATTGAACATCTTTACACATTGGTACCATATTTCTCTAACACAGAATTACACAGCTATCTGATCATTTAACTGAGAGAGACAAACATTTTTTTACTGTGTCAATGACACATGTTTAGGCAATTACACAGTTGGATAACTTCACACTTACGTAATTGTTTTGCCTGTACTTTGTGAACTGTTCATATTTTTTCGGAACCATTGTGACACTATGAGAGCTTCGGATCATGTATTTAGTACGGGATCATGCTTTTTGAAGTATATTTGGGATAAATGACAGAAAGGGACTGGAGCAGACTGCAAGCAGGGGAAATGATATTTCTCAGAGCAGTTAAGGGAAAAACAAGAATGGACAGATTAAGGAATGTAGAGATTAGAAAGGACCTCAAACAAGAAAGTATGAGAGAAGAAATTGGAAGAAAGAGATTAAGATGGTATGGGCATGTTAAGAGGATGCATGGGCAGAGACTCCCCAAAATTATGGAAGAACTAAAGATGGATGGGAAAAGACCTAAAGGGCGCCCAAGAACACGGTGGAAAATGGGAGTGAGAGCATCTGTAGAAAGGAGAGGTGTGACCTGGCAGCAAGTGGAGGAAGAAATGTGGTGGGAGGACCGAGCCAAATGGAGAGGACTCGTCAGCACCCAGACCCAGCAGTAGCTGGAGCGGGATTCGGATATAGATAGATAGATAGACACTATTGAAATGAGAAGAGAATTTTTTTAGGTTTTGAAATTATTGAAAGACGCTGCAATGGTGATGTTATTACAATGATGATGTATATTATGCTGTTGAGGTATGGTTATGATCAATAAGCTGATGATACATGAGGAATTTGATTATGCTACATATTTATTATGATGAAATATTGAAGAAGTGTCGACGAATATGCATATATTTATAATAAGGTAAGGAATAATGAGTAGTGGTTAGGGACTCTGATTTGTGAAAAAGGATGCTGGAAACCAAGAATCGTACTTTAAGAGCTATGAAATGTGTGTATATGTGTGAATGTATCACAAAACTGCTATTCATGAGATTTCATTCCTACACATTTCTACTGTAATTTCTCGACCTGCAAAATTTTATTTCTATCAAACTGTCACTGTAGCGGGAACTGCTGTTGTGAATATGTCGATAAGGAAGGTAAGTGACCTTGACATAGTGCAGTGTGGGCACCCAGCTGTGCGACATTAGCCTGAAAAAAAAACTATTACTGCATATCATTCAGAGGGACAGGTGGAGAAAACCGAGGCCATTAACCTCGATATTGACATTCCTTTGTAGACAGCATCACAAATACGACACGCTCATACTTGAAAACATATGATTACAGTTTGGAGCTTGGACTTTCTGATATTTACTGAAATGCCTAATGAAATGATGAGAAACATTTTACAACTAATGTCTTTCTAGTTGAAAGATATTTTACTGCCTTATGAAATTCCATGTGGCTAGTGAATGACGTTTCATGCCTTCCTTTAAGTATATATTTGCCTATGTTGTTTAATATTTAGTTCCTAGTTGCACTGCGTCAGTGGTTAAAATAAAATTTAGTAGATGTACTAATAGTGTGTGTGTGTGTGGCAGATTTTTTTTTTCTTTTTTTTTTTTTTACGCAGCTATCACATTCCTAGGAATACATCTTCGCACCCCTGTTTCCAGCCAACCCGCAAATACGACGTCATGCGTTCGTCAGTTACCGTAAATGCCAGCATCAGAGTTCAAGGTTGGTCAGTCTACACTGAAGAGTGCCTTGGAATACTGCTTTGCTGTTCCCAAATTCTGATGTTAAGATTAGCGTCCGGGGTCTGAATAAATGCTACAACAACTGAAGCGGATCCCTGTAAATTAACTACAATTTCCTGTTGTACCTTTAAATCAGTTGGTATGCCCCGTTACGAGATAAGCCAAATATAAATACGTTGGGGCCCGGCTTCTGAGAAAGGTTTCCAGTGTGAGGCTTTGTTGTCAGCCGTCGGGGTCTGGCCGGCGGTTTTGGTATAAATTACGAGTTATAATCCGACCCCTGAGGATACGGATCCTGTACACCTCCCATAAACTTGATCCTCCTCACCCGCTCGTATCCCCGATCCTCTCCCATCCCCGCCTGCTGCCGCGCCTGTATTCCCACGTCCCGCCCGCTCTTCATCTCTCCACCCTCCTTACCCTCTCCCAAGGTGGCTTCCGCCAGCTCCCTCTCCCTGATGATGTCCTCGTCCCCTCTATCTACCCCTCCTATCAACTTTGACCCTGCCCCGCCCCCCCTTCCGGTGTACCTTCCTTTCGGCACCCTCCCTCCCTTCTCATCTCTTCCCTTCTTTTTCCTTTTCCCCGTCCCCTCCCTCCCCCCTCTTCCCCTGGGCTTCCTCTTCCCCTTCCTCCCTCCCCCCTCTCTCCCCTGCCCGTGGCATCTCTGCTCTCCCCTCTCCCTCTCCCACTCCCATTCCTCCTCCTCTCTTGGCAAGTCCCCGGACTGGCACACGCATAGTGAACATTCGCGCGCCGGAAATCATCACCTTCTGTGTCTCGTGTGTGTGACGTCGTTTAGTGTTTTTTGGTGTCCGCCGTCCCACTACTACGTTCACTTGTGCCGTCGGATTCATCAGTGTTCTGTGCGCCGTGCCAACGTGTTTTCAGTGTTGTTATCGTCACGTGTGAACGACTCCATGTATTTGTGTCTCTGTGACCTCTCTCTTTTGCCTGTCACTTTGTTCACTATCATTCTCCGTTCTTATACTCTTATAAACGCTATGGCTGAAGAGCGGCGTAGTGTGCCGCTGCCAGTCTACCTGATTTGTACAGGTTTTAAAATAACAATAAATTAAAAAAAAAAACCGTCCCCTGCCACTGCAGTGCTGTCTGTGTATCGTGCTTATTAAGGCCTGCGCACTATGTTGTCGATACCGACCTCCGAAGCAAATATTGGCGCTTTTACTAGCAAATGTTTTTGATATTAAATTCCATACTATAGTTACTGTGACTTAAAAAAATGGGCATTTGATGTTATGTTTATCTTTCAATCAGAGGGCTTATCAAACACTTGTTTCGGTGTTACACTGTCATATCTTCTCATTGATACTTTGAATCTTTACACATCTGTCATGCTTTATGTAGTGTAGGAGCGTGTGCTTTAGTGAAATAGTTCGTGTTAAACCAAATTGCGGAATTTTTTCATCTGAGAGTGGGCCCTCATACCCCCTACTCCAGAATCCCTGCATACTTTACCATTTCAAGTAGTAGTGCAGCCGCATATTCACAACTTCTCAGTTCTCCTGTCTTTCCATTGCGAGACTCGCACCCTTGTAAGGAAGGAAACTTCAGTGAAATAGCACAGATATAGGCTAGGAGATTAATTCCAGAATGTATTTTCACTCTCCAGTAGAATGTTGTGGTCTTCAGTCTAAAGACTGGATTGATGCAGCTCTCCTTGCTACTCTATCCCGTGCAAGCCTCTTCTTCTTCGAGTAACTACTGCAACCTACATCCCTCTGAATCTGCTTACTGTATTTATCTCTTGGTCTACCTCTACAATTTTTATCCAACACATTTCCCTCCAGAACTAAACTGGTGATCCCTTAATGCCTCGAATCTGTTCTACCAACGATTTCCTTCTTTTGGACAGATTGTACAACGAATTTGACTTCTCCCCAATTCTATTCAGTACCTCCTATTAGTTACGTAATCTACCAATCTAATCTTCAGCATTCTTCTGCCGCAACACATTTCAAAAGCTTCTATTCTCGTCTTATCTAAGCTTCTTATCATCCACGTTTCACTTCCATACATGACTACAATCAATACAAATCCTTTCCGGAAACACTTTCTGACACATTTATGGTCGGTATTAAATTTATCTTCTCCAGAAACGCTTTTCCTGCCGTTGCCAGTCTACATTTTATATCCTCCCTGCTCCGATCATCATTATTTATTTGCCTTCATTGAGTGTCTCATTATCTAATCTAATTCCGTCAGCACATCTGATTTAATTCGAGTACATTTCATTATCGTCGTTTTGCTTCTGTTGATGCTCATCTTACCTCCTCCTTTCAAGATACTGTACATTCCGTTCAGCTGCTCTTCTGAGTCCTTTGCTGTCTCTTACACAATTACAATGTCAGCGGCAAAGTTCAAAGTTTTTATTTCTTGTCCATGGATGTTAATCCCTACTCCGAACTTTTCTTTTGTTTCCTTAACTGCTTGATCAATATACAGATTGGATAACACTGGGGAGAGGCTACAACCCTGTCTCACTCCCTTCCCAACCACTGCTTCCCTTTCATGTCCCTCGACTCTTATAACTGCCATCTGGTTTCTGTACAAATTATAAATAGCCTTTCGCTCCCTGTATTTTACCCCTGCCACCTTCAGAATTTGGAAGGGAGTATTCCAGTAAATATTGTCAAAAGCTCTCTCTAAGTCTACAAATGCTATAAACGTAAGTTTCCCTTTACTTAACCTATCTTCTGTGAGAAGCCATAGGGTTAGTATGGCCTCGCGTGATCGTACATCTCTCCGGAATCCAAACTGAACTTCCCCGAGGTCGGCTGTATTGGAATGCTGTCTACTCCCGGGGCCTGGTTTCGATCTAAGTGTTTCAGTGCTTTGCCATATTCTTCACAGACTATCAAATCTCCCTTCTCACCTTCCTCTATGTGGCCTCCCGATTTTAGTTGGTAAGAGTTGATGGAAGGGTTCGGGTGAGGCGCAGACCCCACCAAGCCATGGGCCCAATGTGTCAACAAGGCACTGTGCAAGCTGGAGGTAGCTCCAAAATGGAACGCTTTTAAAATATTTCGAGGCAGGTTGCAAGTGTCTGTCGGAAGGGGATTAAAACATGGGATCTTTGATCTTCGTAGGTCGCTGCAGAGAGGAAATTCTAGCTGACTATTCTGCCCAGTCGAAGAATAATATGTACCATATAACGAGGGCAGACTGTCAAACTAAATCCAGTATTTAGCATTTAAAAGCTACTCACAGTCCAAATTCTAAATGGAGTCCGCTTTGGGTGGAGTAATGTCATAATAAGAGTCTGTAATCAGATAAAATCTTATTACGACATGGACACGTCTCCGCTAATATGATTAGTACTACAGCACTGCATTCATGTGGCCCGCGTGAATAGCGTTCGTCTACGTTACTCGCAATGCCCTGGGAACCACGGGTAATGTGAGACCGCAACGAACTGGCTAATAATGAGAGGACGCCCACTCGTCATCGCCGAATTCGTACACATTTATGGTACGTGTAGGGCGTGGTGAGACAAGCATGCGCCGCAAATGGAAACTCCAGATGTCCAAGCGTTTACGAAATGAAAGGAATTTTGATACGGATCTATCACAGTGTGCACCTTATCGATTGTCCGTGTGAAACTGTGCACAGGAAGCGGTGTTTTGCTCAGCGGTAGTCGGCACGGTAGCTCAGCTTGTTCGATCAGAGGGGCGCTGCCTCTGTGTAATAAAAAAACTTTGTTAAGGAACCAATGATCAAACTGAACGGGTGTCATGTGACGTCCGCCCAGACCAAACGCAACGAAGAATACCGAACAAAATGAATAATAATAAAAAAAAAGCGGTAAGAGGTCGGTTTCGCGTTGAACGGGTCGCAGGTTCGACTCCACCCGCAGGCAAACATTTTTGTGTTCCTTGGCAATGCGTGCACTACTGACATTACAATTAACCGCAGCATCATACAGGTTATTTTATTAATTTGTATAAGCACAAAAAGTATAGGCATAGGATGAAATGCGGGACTGCAAACATTTAAAAAGGGATTGTAGTTAAGTTTACACTGGAACGTCGTGTATGTAAATCGGTGCTTAAATTCTTTTTCAGTTGATCAATTACTGTTACCGAGGTGATATTCAGCAAAGAAACAGTGGAAGTAACAATTTCGACCGCATCTTGCGCGCGTTATAAACGCCGCCTTTTTGCAGTGGCATGGTGTCTTTTAAGTCTCCATAGAAAAACAAACTTGAAACTTCTTGGCAGATTAAAACTGTGTCTCGGACCGAGACTCGAACTCGGGAACTTTGCCATTCGCGGGCATGTGCTCTACCATCTGAGCTACCCAAGCACGACTCACTCCCCGTTCTCATAGCTTTACTTCTGCCAGTACCTCGTCTCCCACCTTCCAAACTTTACAGAAGCTCTACTGCGAAGTTTGGAAGGTAGGAGACGAGGTACTGGCAGAAGCAAAGCTGTGAGGACGGGAGTCGAGCTTGGGTACCTCAGATGGTAGAACACTTGCCCGCGAAAGACAAAGGTCACGAGCTCGAGTCTCGGTCTGGCACACAGCTTTAACCTGCCAAGAAGTTTCTTACCAGCGCACACTCCGCTGCAGAATGATAATCTCATTCTGGAAAAACAAACTTATTTGACATCGCACAGTCCAGCTGCAAACCACACGTAACGCAGCATGTCGCTGAATACATGCGAGGATAGCTGCTGATGTATAATGGCATGTAGTTTGATGCGAGCTTCTCAGGATCTGATATCTTGTTCTTTCTCGATAAGTGCAGTTTTGACATTTTTTAATTATGTTTTTTACCTGACGATAAAAATATACATCGCAGGATTGCGCTAGTGGCGCACATTTGGGGGGAATTACTGAGATACTGTATGTTGGCAATCCGTTTTCATCTTGGAACAGTTCGTCGTATATTTGCCAAGGAGCACAAAAATATTCGCCGCTGGGTGAAGTCGAATCCGCTCGCTTTCCGCCTTCTTTTTTTTTGTTAGTCTCATTTTGTTCGTAATTGATCATTGTATTTGTTCGGGTCGGACGTCTTATGACACACTTGTTGGAGTTCATCGTTGGTACATTAACTCAGTTTTTTTATTATAGAGGGCAACTAACCCTCTGACCGAACATGTTGAGCTAAAGTGCCGGCTACCGCTGAGCCAAATACCGCTTCCTGAATACATTGTCACAGTGACAATTGATAAGATGTACATGGTGATAGAACCGTATCAAAACTCCTTTTATTTTCGAACCACTTGGCCATGTGAAGTTACCACTTGGGCCACTTTCATGTATTACCACGCCCTACATGTACCATGAATTTGGACGAATTCGGTCAAGACTAGTAGGCGTCCTCTCATTGTAATGACTCTAGCTGTCTTACTCCCAATATTGTGTCGGACGTCATTTTTCACAGCGCAGAGCAGCAACGGGACGTTACGTGCACTCATCAAGTCTTTGGAAGTCGGCCGCAGAAATACTGAGTTATGATACCTCTACAGCCATTCATAAATCCAAAAGTGTTGCTGGTGCAGGATTTTGTGCGTGAAATAACCTACAGACTATTATTGATCGAAGGAATTCATGTCTGGCTAAACCGATCGCTCCAGTTGTCCAGAATATTCTTCAAATCAGTCGCGTACAATTGTGGCTCTGTCACATTGCACACTGTCTTCCATAAAAACTCCATCTTTGTTTGCCGCAAATGTCCTCCAAGTAGCTGAACACACCCATTTACAGTCAATGATAGGTTCAATTGAACCAGAGGACCCAGTCAATTACATGGAAATACAGCCCACACTATTATGGAGCCACAGCGCGTGTTGACAACTCGGGTCCATCGGTTAGTAGTGTCTGGCCACACTCGAACGCTAACATCAGCTCCTGCCAACTTAAATCGGGACTCATCTGACCAGTGTACGATTTGCCAGTCGTCTAGGGTCCAACCGATATGGTCACGTGCGCAGTCGAGGCGCTGCAGGCGAAGTCGTGCTGTTACCAAAGGCACTGTCTTCGGTCGCCTGCTGCCATAGCCCACTAACGCCGAATGTCGCTGCACTGTCCTAAAGGATACGTCAGCCGTATGTTCCGCATTGATTTCTGCGGTTATTTCATGCGATGTCTGTTAGCACTAACCATTGTACGAATGACGTAGGTCAAGTGGTGGAATGGAAGCAGCTAAGATGAAACTAATATTCCAAAGCGCAGTTGAACAGTATGGTGTTAGGTATGTGAGGTATCTAGGTGTTGGAGATTCCACTGTCTTTAAGTCTGTTTTAGAGAGCAGTACTTGTGGCTCACAAACTAAAACTGAAACTCTGGATCGTGTGGGGAATGTTCAAAAGCAAATTGTAGGTAGACCTCAAACTGGAGCAAGAAATGACACGCAAGAAATCAGAAGATGGAAAGCGACCGGAAGGTGTTAACCGACTGACAAAGAAGGAAATTCACACTACCCAAATTTTATGGAAAAGCTGTGAGGGATATCTTACATAGCTTACACAATGTGGAAACAATACGGCAAGCAGTGTGACGGTATTCTTTCACAAACTTTCCACAGGTGACAGTCCTCAACATTCCCTTTGTGACATACCGTTGTGGAAATATCTTCAGGCAAAAGCCAGTGGAAAGCCATATACCTGCAAATATGGTTTGTCATATGCGGTTTTAAATGTTATAAAACCGACTTCCAGGTACCTAGCCAATCCTAAACCACTGAAAAAATGTGTACATGGGAATACACAAAAGACAAATGAAAGCTACAAATACTTTATGTAGATGTGTTGTCCAAAAACAGTATTTGTATCCTCAGTTGTTGTGAAGATAGCTGTATGTAATACCTACCAGTGTTAAATAGTGGAAATGTAGGTAGGATTAAGTGCCTGCAGAGACAAGACATCCATCCATGTGCATTAATTCACACTGAAGATACTCAGAGGCATCGATGAAGCGCAACTGGACGAAACTCAGGCAGCAGAAGAAAAAATGCAAAAGTTGGCTAGGCTAAGGAGCCTGGAGAAGAGATTACTCCAGGACCACAACGAAGAGAATAAAGATTATAAATGTGGTACAACAATATTGTCAAAAATTGCAATAAAAACTTTAAATGCGAATTGCCGTAAACTAACGTTTTTGAGTTATCATGTACCTTTTCTCAGTAACTATAAAAAGCAAACATCCTAAAATTTGACATGGTATTAAGAATTACTTACTGAATATTCCTGTGCAGATCTTTTTCGATATGCTTTCTCTGAGAAAATGTCTCCTTTAAAATTTGAGAAAAATAGAGCAGTCCCAGGTAACACAAAACTGAAAACTTAATTTCAGAGCAACAATGACGTTAAAGAAAAATCTGTTCCTCGCGTTTTGTTTTATGCAGAAGTTAAATGCGAAATTCCAGTTTATTGCTTGACTTGTTTACGAGAAAAGGTACGTTATGGAAAGAATTGTAATGAAAAATTCATTTCGTTATGAAATGTATGTCGATACGCAATTTCAAACAAAAATTGCACAGAATATTAAGCATTATGTTGTATGTTGTACATAACAGTATCAAGTTTTACTGCTTTAGCTGTAATATTTTTTGAGATATATATGTTTCTGTACAAAAATGAATTTTTCTTACGTCTGTCCTGAAGTGAATTAGCAATGGGACCTGATAAATTTGTCCACACAAATCAATTTAAAACTGTATTTTCCACCTAAATACAATTGCGTCACTTTTGCATTGTCATAATTCTGAAACTGTTTTGTATGTTCTTTTGATCGTTTAGACTTAATCAAAATTATTTAAACACAATGACAAGGACATTAGGAATCAGTTTGTGGGTTTATGATAACGACTTTAACAGATACTCTTTAGCAAATTGATTATTTTCAATAACTACATGATTCATTTGTGACTGTAGTATTAATTAAACTTGTAATTACTTGTATGTAATAAGAAGTCTTGCCTTGATTATTGTAGCTATTGTGATGGTGCAGTTGAAGACTCCCTATCGATAACTGACTCAGCTCTTCATGTCTCCAGACTCTAAAGTCCGTCCGAATACATCTCGGAAGACCCTAACGGTACCAACCGATCGCCATGTCACCCTCAGGCCTTAGGCGTCATCAGATGCGAATACGGAGGGGGCATGTGGCCAGCACACCGCTCTAACGGCCGTTGTCACTTTTCCTGACCGGAGCCGCTGCTCCTCAGTTAAATAGTCCTCAATTTGCCTCACAAGAGCTGAGTGCACCTCGCTTGCCAACAGCGGACGGTCACCCATCCAAGTAGAGGCCCAACCCGACCGAACTGAACTTCGGTGATCTGACTCGAACCGGTGTTACCACTGCCGCAAGGACGTTGTCCTTCATGCCTCCAGTAAGATGGAATTAATTTGTTACTACGGCGCTGCTTGCATTAGCCATTTTCCTCGAAGTTACTTTGGATCTATAATTCATATTAGGTTAAAAGTGGATATTATTCCTTTCCAAAAACCGCCATTTCTGGAGACGACTTTACGACATAGATGCTGCTGCCACACCAACTTTCAGTCAAATAAGCGCCGTCTTAGCTCTCAGAATATTTTCACATCGCCAGAAATTGCACAGCTACGTACATACCACGCTATCCTGCGTGTAACTGCTGTCTTTTCGTTTCGTTCCGTCCCTAGCGCCAAGGTCGTCCCCACTACCGCGGGCTCAGATCTGAAAGTGGATTCCCGATTTTCTTATTTGTTCTATCAAAATCAATATACAGTTTCAATTAACATATGAATATAACATTCTTTGTAATTATAAAAAAACCTTCATTACTATGCTTTTACTTTCTTTGAACAATATCCACTACTCCACTTGCTTTTAACAGTGTTTTAAGACATCATCTACATCTACAAGGACACTCTGCAGATCACATTTAAGTGCCTGGCAGAGGTTTCATCGAACAACCTTTGCAATTCTCTATTATTCAAATCTCCTGTAGCGCGCGGAAAGAACGAACACCTACATCTTTCCGTACGAGCTCTGATTTTCCTTATTTTATCGGGGTGATCTTTTCTCCCTTTGTAGGTCGGTGTCAACAAAATATTTTCGCATTCGGAGGAGAAAATTTGAGATTGGAATTTCGTCAGAAGATTCCGTTGCAACGAAAAACGCCTTTCTTTTAATGATGTCCAGCCCAACTCCTGTATCATTTCTGTGACACTCTCTCCCATATTTTGAGATAATACAAAACGTGATGCCCTTCTTTGTACTTTTTCTATGTACTCCGTCAGTCCTATCTGGTAAGGATCCCACACTGCGCAGCAGAATTCTAAAAGGGGACGGAGAAGCATAGTGTAGGAAGTCTCCTTAGTAGATCTGTTACATTTTATAAGTGTCCTACCAATGAAACGCAATCTTTGGTTGGCCACAACATTTTCTATGTGTTCCTTCCAAGTTAAGTTGTTCGTAATTCTGATACCTAGGGATTTAGTAGAATTTACGGCTTTTAGATTAGACTGATTTATCGTGTAACCGAAGATTAAAGAACTGCTTTTAGCACTCATGTGGATGACGTCACACTTTTCGTTATTTAGGGTCAACTGCCAATTTTTTGCACCATTTAGATACCTTTTCTAAACCGTTTTGCAATTTGTTTTGATCTTCTGATGACTTTATTAGTCGATAAATGACAGCGTCATCTCCAAACACCCTAAGACAGCTGCTCAGATTGTCTCGCAAATCGTCTATATAGATAAGGAATAGCAAAGCGCCTATAACACTGCCTTCGGGAACGCCAGAAATCACTTCTGTTTTACTCGATGGCTTTCCGTCAATTACAACGAACTGTGACCTCTCGAACAGGAAATCACAAATCCAGTCACATAACTCAGAAGATATTCCATAAGCACGCAATTTCACCACGAGCCGCTCGTGTGGTACAGTGTCAAAAGCCTCCCGGAAAAAAATGCAGCGCGGGGTAGCCGCACGGTCTAGAGCGTTTGCCACGGTCCGCGCGGCTCCCCCCGTTGGACGTTCGAGTCGTCCCACGCGCATGCGTGTGTGTGTTGTCCTTAGTGTAAGTCAGTTTAAGTTAGGTTAAGTGTGCGTAGGCTTAGGGACGGATGACCTCAGCAGTTTGATCCCTTCAGAATTCACACACATTTTTGAATCCAGAAATACAAAATCGATGTGAAATCCCTTGTCAATATCACTCAACACTTCATGTGAACAAAGAGCTAGTTGTGTTTCACAGAAACGATGTTATCTAAACCCATTTTGACTGTATGTCAATAGACAGTTTCCTTCGAGGTAATTCCTAATGTTCGAACACAATATATGTTCTAAAATCCTGCTGCACATCGGCGTTAACGATATGCGGCTGTAATTTAGTGGATTACTCCTACTACCTTTCTTGAATTTTAGTGTGGCCTGTGCAGCTTTCCAGTCTTTGGGCACGGATCTTCCGTCGAGCGAACGGTTGTATATGATTGTTAAGTATGGAGCTAATGCGTCAGCATACTCCTAATTGGTATACAGTCTGGACCAGAAGACTTACTTTTATTAAGTGATTTAAGTTGCTAACTACTCCGAGAATATTCACTTCTACGTTATTCATGTTGTCAGCTGTTCTCGATTCGAATTCTGGAATATTTACTTCGTCTTCTTTTGTGCAGGCATTTCTCAAGGCTGTGTTTAGTAACTGTTTAGCACTGTCTTCGATAGTATCTCCATTGCTATGGACCAGAGAATGTATTGATTGTTTCTTGCCGCTAACATACTTCACATGCGACCAGAATCTCTCTGGATTTTCTGCCAGGTTTCGAGACAAAAAGTTAACATTGTTAGAAAGCATCGATTCATTTAACGTTACTTGCCAACCTCGATAGTTTTACTAAAGTTTTCCGATTACACTACGACAACAAAAATTAATTCATAATTTTTGGTCAAATTTAAGCTGTTATGTTAGAAGGTGTATTCGAATTCTCTGTGGCACAATGCAAGCTCACACGGATCACGCAGGTAGGCCACGCGGTTACAGGGATCTGGTAAGTGCGGCATTGAATAAACGCATCGGTGGACGTACTGTTCGCGGAAAGCACCTGAATTATGCATTACCATAAAACTCCTGCAATATTACGCGTGAATATTTCATGAAGGGCTTTATGGTTGTCTACATTCTGAAACTGGGATTACATTTAGAGCCTTGTCGTACTGATGCCTGCAGTATAATTACAACTACTAGTGCACAATTGCAAGCTGGATTTGTTTGTGGAATTGCTAACGACGAAACGATGCGCTTAGTGAATAACGACTAAACAGTTGACAATCTGCAGGACACAGCACTGTAAGGATATAGCACCAGCAGGTAGGCCGTATTGCAAGATGTTATTGTACTGGATTCCTTCCTGTATGAAGTCAGCAGCGCCGAGCAAATATCTATGCGTACCCTCCATAACACGAATATCATACGTCAACAAAAGCAGTTATTTGGTAGGCAGGTAAATATCGAAATGGAGTATAGAATAAAGAACGCATCCAGCAGGTAAAGAAAGTAACTAAAATTAAGTACAGAAGGAAAATTCTTTGGACGTTTGGCTAGAATGTTGACAGAATGAGGAAGCAAATGTTTAGCACCATTGGGAAGCAGAAAGGATACCAGCATGGTTCACAAACATAGGAAATTATTTCAAATAAGCAAATATCAATGTAATGGGCATATCACAACCTGAATTTGTGTAGGAACAAAATTCAGAAAGTGTCTTCAGGGATGAACGACAAATAAAAATGCAACAGCTCCGCAATCACGAGCAAATATCAGGATTTTTGAAAGGAATGTGGTTGAAGAGGAAGAAGAATGCACGCAGGAAGTTTTGAAATACGGATTTAACGTACTCTGCAGAAGTTAATTAGACTAAAGTAATAATAAGTGAGAGTGTTGCATTCATTGTTGGCACAAGGCTGAAAATAGAATAACACTGTACACGTTGTACTCGCTTCATCATAGACGCGAGGATTATATCTGTATCACAGGCGCTTTGACGAAAGAAAAGGCACTGAACCATGCCGCATTGACAGATGACGGATTGTTCAACAATGGATGAGATTATTAACACATGTGTATGAAATACGCAAGCCTAAGCGACCAATAGAAAACGACTAACTAGAGTTACCGTTTCACTCCTTTTCGCGCCTGTTCTATTACCGACGATGTGGAATGCCAATTCCCGATCGTTCGGTTAAATACATGTGGTTGCGTCGCGTTTCCATTCGGTAGTTTGTAATTAGATTGTGCGAGAGCGAGAGAGAGAGAGAGAGAGAGAGAGAGAGAGAAATATTCATGACCAAACGAAGGGGAAAATCCTCAATATTGCTACCACAAATTACAGAGAGATCGTAGCATTTTTGTGCGAACGAAAGTGCAACCACCAGTTACACACTATGACTAAAGAACTATTTATCTCTACTGAAAACACGAACATCTAAAGAGCGTGTTAAGATATTCCTAACTACAATAAAATAATGTGTTTTTTGTCTTTATTTTACTTTATTTAATCAGCGACATATAAATCTGATGTTCCAGAATACCTTTTTTTTATTCTACAGTATGAATTGTAACTATGTTATCCTTTATTTATATTACTAATATCAAATGAGTATGCAAATTTTTCAACATATCTTTTATCTTGTTTGCACTGCTTTTGTTGGACTAACTATACTGTGAAACTAACTATAACATGCAGCGCTGTTAATGAACGGTGATATATAGTTGCAGTCGAACTGTGTCAGCCATTGTGTGTGAGAAACTCACGGAAGTGTATGGTTAGTCATGTTTTGAACTAAATTTCGTGGGCGTGGGCGTTATGACAAAGTGTTAGATTGTGTGAATACTGTGAGGTTCGTGGAGTACTGTAAACACAAGCAAGAATATACACGTGATTGGACAGTGATTCTCGCTAGTACAACGCAGACATTTGTATCTACCTGATTTGTAAAACCTACTATACTTCAAATTCTTGTCTTGTTTGCTGCTCAGTGAACTGCCATGACGTCAAAACATTTACCGCCACTGTGGAAACATTTAAATTTTTTATTACGTGTGGGACTGCTTTCGCCCGAACTGTGAATTCGTGACGGTGTTAGTTATCCTGAAAGCGTATGGACTACAGTTTCGCGAACGGCAGATTGAAGTGAATTATCTGTCGTTTCAAAACCTTGTGCTGAATGTTAGTAACAGCAAAGTGTGTTTAAGAGACGTTGTTGCCGTGCATTTCGATACTTGGATCTGTAAAGCACCGATTACGTCCAATCGATCTATGACTAACGGAATGCAACGGAGAATAACACTACAGCCGGGAGAATAAAATACTACACAATAGGATTAATCTATTGCAGATATAAAACTGGTGGAGCTACTTTGATTACGCTGCTAACACGGCGAGCTGCTGTCGTGCGTCTTGCTGCAGCGAAAATACACACACACACACACACACACACACACACACACACACACAGCTAATCTGTACGCTAAGCACTCTTCCCCTGCAAAGACTCAAAGCAATTTGTATGCTTTCAATTACAAATTCTTCCTCTTTTGTGATGATCGTTTAACAATATAATTTTTTCTTAATTAAATGTAATTTCTGGAAAGAGTGAGCGTAATCTATGTTGGCATTGTTGAAGCACTATTAACATTAATCATTAGTATTTACTACATCCTTGCCGCAGTGGGTACACCGGCTCCCGTCAGATCACCGAAGTTAAGCGCTGTCGGGCTGGGCTAGCACTTGGATGGATGACCATCCGGTCTGCCGAGCGCTGTTGCCAAGCGGGCTGCACTCAGCCCTTCTGAGGCAATCTGCGGAGCTGCTTGACTGAGAAGTAACGGCTCCGGCCTCGTAAACTCACATACGGCCGGGAGAGAGGTGTGCTGACATGTCCCTCCGTATCCACATTCAGTGACGCCTGAGGGCTGAGGATGACAGGATGGCCGGTCGGTGCCGTGGGGGCCTTCATGCGCTGTTCGGGCGCTATTTACTAACAGCTCAGTTCTTTTATTTTATGGTAACCGTTGGTGCATGAGTTTCTACGTATATTTTGCAGAGGTGTGCCTTCATAAATGTGTGCAATGTTTTATTAGCCGCATTTACATGTTTTGTTGCGTTATATTGTAGCTGGGGTACGATGTGAATGTGATGGAATAACAATACATCTCACATCTTTTGAATGAAACTGTATACAAACCAGCAAATCGATTTCATACAACAAGTAAAAGGATGTCATCAATTGTTACCAACTACTGTATCAACTCTCCTTCATCAAAATAATATTGCAGTTTTGCAAGTTGAACGCCATACGACCACTGATGGTCATTTTCAAATATCAATAGCGGCTGGTGTCCTGATCCTTGGCCGGCCGATGTGGCCGTGCGGTTAAAGGCGCTACAGTCTGGAACCGCAAGACCGCTACGGTCGCAGGTTCGAATCCTGCCTCGGGCATGGATGTTTGTGATGTCCTTAGGTTAGTTAGGTTTAACTAGTAGTAAGTTCTAGGGGACTAATGACCTCAGCAGTTGAGTCCCATATTGCTCAGAGCCATTTGAACCATTTTTGTCCTGATCCTTGGTCATTCTAGGTGTCTTAGGAAATGTGGAAATTTGTGGTAAGTTCCTATGGGATCTGCTGAGGTCATCGGGCCCTAGGCTTACACTCTACTTAATCTAACTTAAACTGTCTTACGGTAAGGACTACACACACACACACACACACACACACACACACACACACACACGCCTGAGTGAGGACTCGATCCTCCGACAGGGTGGGGGGGGGGGGAGGGGGGGAGGGGGGGCCTGCCAACCGCGGCAAGGCGTCTCAACAAGGCGGCTACCCCACGCGGCCCTACGTGTCTTACTTTAAGCCTATGTGTACACCCGTGGGCATGTTTAGTGTGTTATAAGAAGACACCAGAGGATTTTGTGGTCCCAGTGAAAAACTGAATCATTCGCGGCATGGACAGAATGTATGTACCGATACTGGGTTTTGAGGATCAAGAATATCAAGTGCATCCCGACATGTTACATAAGTATATTTTTTATTTCGTTTTCATGAATGCTACGTACGTTACTAAAATGTACATAAGACAAAAATATGGTTTTCAACGAATATAATATTGTTTATACACACGTTGAAGAGAAAATATGTAAGTGATATTTGGCTCTGCGATAGTAAAGGAAATACACATCTAAATAAATGCAGTGAAATCGTGAAACAAAAATGAAACTAATGCTACACTTTAGCAATTTACTTGATGAAACGGAAGACAACGGCAAATGTGAAACAAACTTCCGTGACACGTATACTTAGTGACTTTTTTTTTTAAACATTCAAGACACATTAGGGAGTTGCATGTCTCTCAGAAGTCGTGAGCGTAAGCAGCATTCTACCGTTGAGTCATGCCTTTGTAGCGTGACCTGTACCTTGCCCTGGTAACCTCCTTCTGCCACTCATATTGTTTCGGGAAGTTCTTAGGCTTGCCGCTGGAAGGTATAAGTAAACTTGAATCTAACGTAAGGTACACGAGCATCTCTACAAAGTTTTATTAGAAATCATTTTCATTGTTTATTTACTTACACGTCAAGTTACGTAAGACCAATTTGAGGAGCAAACGTCCAAAGTCATGAAAATGTCAACACATGACATTACAATATATAAGAACAAATAAACAAACAAGAATCAGCATAACTTTTCAAGGAACTCTTTGACAGAACAGAAGGAGTGACCCATGAGGAAACTCTTCAGTTTCGATTCGAAATCGAGTGGATTACTGCTAAGATTTATGAATTCTAGTGGCCGGTTATTGAAAATGGATGGAGCAATATACCGCACACCTTTTTGTACAAGAGTTAAAGAGGTCTGATCCAAATGTAGGTTTGATTTCTGCCGAGTATTAACAGAGTGAAAGGTGCTTATTCTTGGGAATAAAGTCTTGTTGTCAACAAGAAACGACAATAAGGAATAGGAATATCTGTATAGAGAGGCCAATGTCCAAATACACAGACTCGTGAACAGGTGTCGACAAGAGGTTCGTGAACTTACACAAGTTATTGCCCGAACCACCTGTTTCTGAGCCAAATATATCCTTTTAGAATGGGAAGAGTTACCCCAAAGCATAATACCATACGACATAAGCGAATGAAAGTAAGCAAAGTAGACTAATTTTCGTGTCGAACGATCACTCACATACGATGCCGTTCCAATAGTAAAACTGGCAACATTACGTCTTTGAACAAGATCCTGAACGTGGGCTATCCACGACAGTTTACTATCTATCTGAACACCTAGAAATTTGAACTGTTCAGTTTTACTAATCATATGCCAATACTATGAAATTAAAACGTCAGGTTTTGTTGAAAGTTTATTAGGAACTGTAAAAACTGAGTCTTACTGGGATTTAGCGTTAGTTTATTTTCTAAAAGCCATGAATTTAGGTCATGAACTGCTCTATTTTTGAAGCAGACCAATGTTGCACACGACAGCCTTGACTACCAAGCTAGTGTCATCAGCAAACACAAATATTTTAGACTTACTTATAACACTAGAGGATATATCATTTATATAAATAAGGAACAGCAGTGGAACCAACACTGATCCCTGGGGCACCCCCCCCCCCCCCGTCCCTACTTGACCATACCCCACTCATACCCCACATCACAGCCATTCTCAACATTGTGAATAATGACCTTTTGCTGTCTGTTGGTAAAGTAAGAGATGAACCAATTATGAGTTACTCCCTGTAATTGGTAATGGTCTAGCTTCTGGAGCAATATTTTGAGAACAACACAATTAAACGCCTTAGTTAAATCAAAATATATGCCTAGAGGATATAGCATTTTCAGTTGTTAAATTACTTTCTGAAGCCGAACTGTACATTTGATAGCAAATCGTATGTTGAAAAATGATCAATTATCCTTACATACACAGCTTTTCAATAACTGTAGCAAACACTGATGGCATAGAAATAGGTCTAAAATTATCTACATTATTCCTTACTCCTTTTTCATAAAGCGACTTTGCTACTGAGTACTTTAATCGTTCAGGAAACTGACCATTCCTAAAGGAAATATTACAAATTTGGCTAAATACAGGGCTAACATATGCAGCACAGTACTTTAATATTCTGCTAAACCCCATCGTATCCAAGAGAGTCCTTAGTCTTCAGCGATTTAATTATTGACTCAATCTCCGTCTTGTCTGTATCACAAGAGGAGTATTTCAGACAGAAATCTCGGACAGGCATTAGCCAAGAAACTTGTATGATTCCCTGTAGAAACTACATTTTTATTTAATTCGCCAGCAATTCTCAGAAAATTATTGTTAAATACTGTTCATATATCTGATTTATCAGTAAGAGACATATTTTTACTACGAACTGACTTTATATCGTCGACTTTGTGCTGCTGACCAGACCTTCCTTCACAATTGACTAAATGGTTTTAATTTTATACTGTAAATTAGCTACTCTATTTTGACATCTTTTAGTCTTTGCCTTCATAATAACACTTTTAAGCACCTTACAATACTGTTTGTAATGGGCTACTGTAGCTTGATTTTGACTACATCTAACATTTTGATATAATTATCACTTTGTTCTACACGATATTGTTATCCCACTAGTCAGCTGCCCAGATTGCCTATTACTGCTAGTACCCAGTTTAGAACGTTCTAATGGAAAGTAACTCCGAAAGAGCATGATAAATGTGTTAAGGAAAGCGTTATATTTATAATCTACGTTATCAGTACTATAAACATCTGCCATTCTTGTTCCTTGACAAGATTTAAAATACTCTCTATTGCTGTTGGATTAATTTTGCTACGTAGTTTGTCATTATATGTGGCATCTGTTTAGGTACAAAAGCGTTTTAGTGTTAAAACTTGGGCATCGTTGTCTGAAAGGCCATTCACCCTTTTACTAACAGAATACTATCTAGTAATAAAGAGTGAATAAAAATATTGTCCATTGTGCTACTGTTCCCCTGCACTGTAGTTGGAAAAAGCACAGTCTGCATCAGATCATATGAATTTAGGAGATCTACCAACATCCTTTTTCGTTCACCATCATATACAAAATTTATATTGAAGCCACCACAAATCTCTGGTACTTCCTACAAAGTGAATCAAGAATCGCCTCTAGCTTGAGCAGAAATGCTTTGAAGTCAGCGTTACGGTACCCATTAACAACAATTATAAGTTTAGTTTTACCAAATTCAACCGCCCATGCACAACATTCAAATATCTGTTCACTGCAGTGCAGTGATACGTCCATGGACTGAAATGGAATACTGTTTTTTAGGTACATAACCACTCCCTCACCCAAGGAACTCCTTCAAAAAACGGCCAGGTAATCTGCATTCTGGTAAAGGAAGCCTCTGAATTGTCAAATTATTTAAGCGGTGCTCCAATATACCAATAATTTCAGGGTCAACACCAATAAGCACTTCAGTAACTTTATCCCTCATACCACTTATGTTTTGATGAAATATGCTAATTCCTTCTCTACTTGGTAACATGACGTCCTCTGAAGGTGAGCCCTTAGTTTACGCAGGTATACCTATAAGCTGATTTAAATCTAGAAAAGCTACAGCTCTAACACCAACTACTACAGGAATTTTTCCATGAGTGATCCCACCACCACCATCTACACTGTCATCTATAAGCTTTGACAGCCTTCTCTTCCCATACCTATTGAAATGCAGGCCATGCATCAACTTATAGACCTAAATGGCACCATTGAAATGTGACCCATACTCTCTGCCATCAGCCCCATGCTAACGTCCCTAACAGCCGCATTAAGACGAGGCCGATCATGACGCTGAAACAGTTGCACGGAATGCACATTAATTCCACCAGTTTGAGTAGCTATCTTTACCAGTTAACAACCCACATCATATTCCCCATCCCTATCAAGACTGTTCCCTGCTCCACCCACAATCACTACCTGATCCTCCTCTGTAAAATTCCTACACAACCCCCCTATGCAGTCAGTCACCTGAGCCAACCCTGCACTAGGCTTCACAATGTTGGTGACCTGGTACTCACTTCCCAACACTTCCTGCAACTGCTTGCCCACACCTGTACCAATCTAACTACCTATCAGCAGAACCACCTCCTTTCTGTTAGACTTAGCAGTTGACCTTGGCCTCCTAACTGCTGAGGACTGCTGCATGTTCCCTACATCTACAGCTACAAGAGGCTCCTCTCCACTTAACTCTGACGTTCAGATCTATTGCATATACGTGAATTATAGCTCTCTGAATACCTCCTCCTGCTAGCTGCCTTCTTGCCAACTGCCAGTTCCCATTCCCCATCACCCTTCACCCTCCTTAACCCATCTGGTACCTCCTTTGCGCGTTGTAACTGCTCATGAAGGACACAGATCGTACGCTCCTGCTCCTCTATCAACTTATTTCTACTATAGATCCTGCATTACAGGAGAGGATAACGCTAGAATGCCCACTAGATTCACCACTGCATTCCCCCTTTGAAAATACTTTGAACATATCCCACACCGCAACCCACTAATCACAAACGTACGACAGAGCCCACGCTTCTCACTCACGGTAAAATTTTACAGTTACTGGTGGTGGTGGTTAGTGTTCAACGTCCCGTCGACAACGAGGTCATTAGAGACGGAGCGCAAGCTCGGGTGAGGGAAGGACTGGGAAGGAAATCGGCCGTGCCCTTTCAAAGGAACCATCCCGGCATTTGCCTGAAACGATTTAGGGAAATCACGGAAAACCTAATTCAGGATGGCCGGAGACGGGATTGAACCGTCGTCCTCCCGAATGTTTACAGTTACTGAAAAAACTATATGTCTACGTTACCTATGTTGAGGTACATCTGTAGAACTATTTATAGAACTAACAATAACGGTCTCGAAACTCTCTGTCTACTAAGAAAGCAACTACTTATATAATACTACTTCACAACAGCTAATACCAATACCAACAAAACTTCACAAAATTATTACTAAAACCAAAACTTCAACCGACCACTGGAAAACTCAACGATGTTAAAACACTGAATGAAAATTTTACTTAAATATTTCACTAGAAACAATAAGAAAAGTCAGCTGAAAACTAAAGTATGAAATTTACTAAACGACTTCAACGCACAGAAATGCTGTTTGAAATTAGTATGATTTTTGTCGTAAGGTGAGTTACGTGATTGCGACGAATAATAGCTGCTGTAGATGGTAAAAAGAAGGTAGTAGGTCGGCCGCGGTGGTCTCGCGGTTCTAGGCGCTCAGTCCGGAACCGCTCGACTGCTACGGTCGCAGGTTCGAATCCTACCTCGGGCATGAATGTGTGTGATGTCCTTAGGTTAGTTAGGTTTAAGTAGTTCTAAGTTCTAGGGGACTTATGACCGCAACTGTTGAGTCCCATAGTGCTCAGAGCCATTTGAACCATACGGATATATCCATGTTTGCATACACACACACACACACACACACACACACACACACACACACACACACACACACACATTATATATAAACTGTGTTTGCCTCTGTAAGTTACAAAGTAATAGGCGACGGAAATATTTATTGCGGTAGGTCACCATAAGAAACGGTACACTGCCTGCAGAGCAATGAACATAGTTTATTGTGTTATTATCCAAAGATTTACAGCGAAAGATACAACTTTTTAAATGGAGCAATAGTTGTTTCTATCACGCACTAGTATCAGTAACACCAGCTGTTTGTACATCAATTTAATGTACATTCCTATCACTTTTAGTTTGGGAGCTACAACCCTAAAGAGTTTCAGGGGCAGATACCACACACGCTGCCCAAAACGTAATGCGCCTTCCAAATGTGGTGTGGCCGAGTTGTAACGTCGCCGGTGTCACGGAGCGAGAAGCTTCCTCGTTGTGCTGTTAGACTGCCGACTGTCGCCCCACACGGCCGTATATCCGACAGTTCGATCCACACAAACAAACGGGGCTCAATATACCACAGTTACTGACATCGGATGAAGATGGCATACACGAACAACGAATACGTTGACGTGTTGCTGATACTCGGCGAGTGCCGACGCGATGCCACTGAAGCAGCCAGGGCGTACGGCGTGAGATATCCTAGACGAAGAGCTCCGGCAGCCATTACGTGCCGAACAACGACTTCGGGACACAGGCAGCTTGGTAACGCGCCGCAGTAACAGACGAAGAACGTCCAGAAGTGAGGAGACGGTGGTGTTTGTTTTAGCTGCAGTACACCACGATCCTCATGTCAGCTTACGAGCCGTTGCTGCAGTCGCTCGTGTCAGTCTCACGTCTGTGTTGCGTATAGTGCACGGCCACAAGTTTCACCCGTACCGCCTGTTACTGACCCAGGAGCTGCAAGGGAAAGATTTCCGTGCGAGAGCTACATTCTGTGAATGAGCCATGAGTAATCTCACGCTGGAGACGTTACAAGGTGTTATGTTCCCTGATGACTCCACGTTCACAAATTATGGTGCAGTGAATCGCGATAACGCGCACTACTGGGCCGCAGACAATCCTCGGAGGGTAAGAACTATCGATCGACAAAGCAGGTGGTCTATTATTGTATGACGTGGAATCCTTGGGGATGAAATCGTCAGTCCACACTACTTCCCAGGCACACTGACAGGTGGGTGATATCGCGCGTTTGTAGAAGACAGTTTGGGTGGTCTCCTTGAACATGTGTGTCTGCACACGAGAGTCCATATGTGGATGCAGCACGATGGTCACCCAGTCTATTCTTCGCGTGCTGTTGTGGAAGAACTAAACAACAGGTTTACAGGAAGGAGGTTGGGGCGCCATGGTCCTCATTCATGGCCTGCAAGGTCGCCCGATTTATCACCATTAAATTTCTTTTTTGTGGGGATATCTAAAGGATCGTGTTTATGTCACTGAGCCCACATCCTAAGATGTTCTAAAACGGCGCATCGAGGACGCATGTTGCTCCGTGACACCGACGATGTTACATCTCGTCCGCAGATACTTTAAAAGGCGCAATGCATTGGGCATTCAGTAACATGGACACACATTTCAACATCTCTTTTAAATCCCCACCGCCAGAACATCCATCACCCACCACACAGCCATGTATTATGTACAGCGTGTGGTATCTGCTCCCGAAACTCTGAAGGGTTGTAGCTCCCGAACTAAAAGTGATAGGAATGTAAATTAAATTGATCCACAAACAGCTGGTATTACTGATTCCAGTGCATGATAAAAGCAACTATTGTTCTTTTTTAAAAATTGTATCTTTTCGCTGTTACTCTTTGGATAATAACGCAATAAACTATGTTCATAGCTCCACAGACAGTGTAACATTTCTTATGGTAACCTACCGCAATAAATATTTCCGTTGCTTTTTACTTCGAAACTTAACAGAGGCAAACACATTTAGTGAAACACCCTGTATATATACAGGGTTTCCCATTTACCTTGATCACCCTAAATGACTGTTTGCCCAGATGCAAATTACAAAATGTTTCAAGCAAATGTTCTTTAGCCGTCAGGGGGACATCAATCAGCATGATTTCCTTGCTGTAGCTTTGTTTTTTGCAAAGATACGAACAGCGGTATGACTTTTTGAAATGGCATCCTGTATTTTTTATTCGGTAATTCATTTCCTGTCCTAAAGACCTATTGAATAATGTATCACATTGTTTCATTCACTGAAACACAACGTTATTATTTCTATAACACAACATTGACTTTGAGCCCGGGATCAGAAACTCGTCCACTTAGTGGAGTTGTCAGGACACAAATGAAAATCAAGTAAAATCATAACACAAAGCTGGCTTTGACTCTCCTGTACCATTGTCCACTAGAAGAGCATTCAAACGTACTCGAAGTGGTGGCACTGGACGCCGATACACTGGTGCACTCGTTGAATGAAAGAATTATTTACTACTTCCAGTGTTGCCTGCGGAAGAGAATTACAAGCAAGCACGATACTTTTCTTCATGTCATCTCGGGTTGGTGGAATATCACGACAGACAACGCCTTTAATGCATCCCCAAAGGAAAAAGTCCAGAGGATTTAAATCAAGAGAGCTAGTAGTCGAAGTAACTGTTCCTCCTCTACCAATCCATCTGACAGGATACCTTCGGTTCAGAACACGACGTGCACGCATTATGTGGTGGACATCCATCGCGTTGATACCACACAAGCACTCTGGTTCTTAGCGGTACTTCATCCAGAAGAGGAGGAAGAATTCGTCTGAGGAAGTTGGCATACGATGTGCCGATACGATGTGCCGTTTACACTACCATTGATGAAATAAGCGCCAAATAATTGTAGTAACAAGCATCCCACACCAGACGTTAACTCTCCATTGACGCTGATGTTCTAAGTCATCACGGGCTGTCGCTGGACCAATAATGCATGTTCCTTGTATTTACCTGTCCGTTATTTGAAAAGGAACATTCAGCGGTTAATACAACATTGGAGAAGAAGTTCGGGTTGGCGAGGATTTGCCGCTGTGCCCACTGACAGAACTGTACACAATTCTGGAAATCGTTCCCATGCAATTCTTGATGTGGCTATACATGGTATGGATGGAACCGGGTTTTAGGAATGCCAATCTGGTTTTAGGAATCCCAGTCTCGTGTTCAAGCTGTCGTGTGCTCACACGTGGATTCACAGCAACGGAAGCGAGAACAGCAACTTCGGCAGTTTCGTCTGTGCGAGTGCTACGACGATTGCTTGTCGTGGGTTGAAACTTCGTTTCCTGAAGCGTCGCAACAAGAAGAGAAAACATCCGTCGGGAAGGTGGGTTCTTGTCAGGATATCGCTCTCTGTACAGTTCCGCTGCCTGCGTAGCATTTCTCCTACATTTAACAAGAATAAAAGAAACCTTATGTCGGTGCAGTTCGTAGGAGGACAGCCTAGTCTTTACTGTATGCCTACTCTACACAAGAGGATTTAAAAGGACTAAACTACTGTACTACATGTACCCTTACGAAAGAAAACAGTATTGCAATTACAGTTCTGCTACCTTACATTCGCCATACACGAGTAGCATTTCTACCTTCCCTTCGTTGGTGTACATTCTATTCACGCAACTCTTCGACTGACAATGATTGACGGAATGACGGGTGTGCATTCTACTTATGTTTACATTTGTCCTCTGTCAACGTCAGCACGTGGATGTGTTCCATTACCCTGAATAGCTGCACAAAGCGCTGGGAGCTTCAACGTCAATGTTGTGTTATGTAATTAATAACGGTGTGTTTCAGTGAATGGTACACCGTGGTACATATTTGAATAGGTCTTTAGGAGAGAAAATGAATTACCGAATAAAACGTACAGGGTGCCATTTAAAAAAAAAGTCATAACGCTCTTCATATCTCTGTAAAAAACAAAGCTACAACGAAGGCAATAATGCTGATTGATGTCCCTCTGAGGGTTAAACCACATTTGCTTGAAACATTTTGTAATTTTCATCTGGACGAACAGTTATTTAGGGTGATCAAGATAAATGGGACACCATGTATATGTAACAAACGTACTCAAAAGCTCAGTATCGGCGGTAGATAATGAAACCTTCAGTTGGTAAAACAGTATAATTTATTTTGCTGTCTACATGACATGCAGCCGATTCTTCTTCACTGCCGTTACTGCAATTGTGGAATCCACAAAGTTAAACGTACTACCCAAGTCCTAACAGCATTCGTATTATTGATCTCGGTCTACCGTTTATTCTTTCAAATCCCGTCAAACCACGGTTTCCTCCGCAGTTTGGGCTGAATACGCGATAATGAAACCTTTCTTCGTTTTTTTGGGTTACTGTCCACTCCTTGTTCCATTCTTCTAGTACTTGTCGGGGCACTTTTCGTACAAACCCTTCAGTGTCAACTTTTCTGCTGTATGAGGCGCCTTGCTACGGTTCGCGTGGCTCACCCCCTCGGAGGTTGGAGCCCTCCCTCGGGCACGGGTGTATGTCCTGTCCTTACCTTAAGTTACTCCTAGTTAGACTAAGTTGTGCGTAAGCCTAGGGGCCGATAATCTCAGCAGTTTGGTCTCATAGGAACTTACCACAAATTTCCAAATTTTCTGCTGTGTGAATCAAACTCAGTATGTATTTATACATTCAGGAATGGTGCTATTCAGATATCATGTTTCTATACTCTGTAGATTATAAGACCATGAATTTTTGATAATAGTTTGGAATTTTCATTTGGTACGGCGTACCTCCACATAGGGTTTGTTAATGGGCAGCAGAAAGCATACCTTGTTTGTTCTGGTGTTGATCTGGACGTAATCTGAACAACCGTTTTCTATACCAGACGGATTTGTCTGGTTATCTTTTACACTGGGTGTCAGTGATGCCGAATAAGATCTCTTATTTCCCAAGGAAACCGTCTTGTGTGGACAGCTATGCTCTGGTATACTATTGTGTCGTGGGACTAATGTTAGTAACAGTCGGAGGTTGTGTTAGCTTGTTATACGAAGATGAGTTCCATGAGAATGACTCTTACTTTTTGGTTGGAGAATCTGATAAATGGCTACCGCATGTTGCTGTTCGTCATGTTATTGGGGACCGTGTGTCGTTTTAGTAAGAATTTCTTTGCTAGGTACGATCGTCACACATGGAGTGCCGTTTATTCAACGAGAAGTGTACTAATGGATGCTGCACATATGTGTGGCGTCGTTATTAGATTGAATATATCATATATATTAAAATTATAGACAATAGAATATTAACTGAAAGTAACATTTTGAAGAAAGTTCTTTATTTTCAATCTTGCAAGACGACTGACAGCCAGCATCATTCTAGAAGTTCAATTTCTAAGTATTATTCAGCATTCCATGGATTGGTTACTACATGGTTACACATGACGCCCAAACGTGTCTTCATGGCTGTGTATTTTGGTTTCCCCAGTTTCTCCGGTACATAGTTTGGTGAGTTTCCGTGGGATATACACACATTTTAACCGTGCAGTTCGGGTTTTATGTTTGGAATAGTCCATAATACGATTTTTTGTTATAATGGAAATACATATCCCAAGTGTAAATTAATGGGACAGGAATTACTTAACAAAATTCAATGTAATGGAAAACGCAGATGTTGGAGTTCCTTTATGTTTCTGTTGGCACCTAATATGTACCCAATATTAATCACATCCGCTATTTCTGCCAAGAAATATATGTCTCACTGTCTAGGAAAGAAATAAATCGAAAGAAATTAAATTCATGTGGGTTTCTAATGGGATATAACAGTCATGTAGTGCAAATTCGAGAACACAGAGTTGTTGCCGTTTGAAGATTGCTGAGTCTAAATTAGTTAATTTCTAAAATGTAGAAGAAATCTTTCATGAATCCAACACATCGCGTTACACAAGCAAGATGTAGAAAGCCCCTTAGTTCATTGTATGTAAAGAATTACTTTTATATTTTTCTGAAACTTGTAGGGAAATATTTATCATATAGAATATTGTCAGGAATGATTTTCAGAACTTATTACTCAATGTACCGAGTTAAATTTTCTGTTTAGGATTAACTCAGAAACCAAGGAAGCGATGGTAACAGCTTTCTACTATGATCACCAGCAAACAGTGTACTTCTTTCAGGTACCATGTATTCAGTAATATTACTCATCAACCATTGCTACTATCAGTCCTACAGGAGAGAACGCTCCATTCCAGAAAGAGTTGGTGGAGGTCCCCCTATCGAACTGTGACTGGAAGAGCTGTGTCGTCCATTAGAATGAAAGATGCAGCTACTCCAAGTATTTCAAGGCGGTATGCATCAACAAAATGTCGCTTGGAATGTTACGGCTTGAAAAACGAGAATATTTTATTCAAAGATTCACTTGTAATACCTATTTACAACACAGGAATGTATCTCAGGATACCGTCGTCTAAAGTTCAAGCTGCCATCGAAAATTCGCGAATAGCTTGTATGTTTATATCTTGGTTCAAACTCCAACTTGCCAAAATCATCAGGATTCAACCAAGAAACACAGATGTATCGCGTAAAACGTTCATCTGTTTCTCTTTCCGCGTGCTTCCTGATTCAAACTAATACTAATGGATAATCATAGAAAGTACAACACGTTAATACCTTGTGTGCCACCAGCCACGACGTTTATTACACCCGAGTCTTGTCTCTCTACATACTGCACTACTATGTTAATAGACGGATAGCTAATATCGTTATTCTCGCATCAGGTATTCGTATAGGAGATGATATCTGATTAAATGGCTCTGAGCACTATGAGACTTAACATCTATGGTCATCAGTCCCCTAGAACTACTTAAACCTAACTAACCTAAGGACAGCACACAACACCCAGTCATCACGAGGCAGAGAAAATCCCTGACCCCGCCGGGAATCGAACCCGGGAACCCGAGCGCGGGAAGCGAGAACGCTACCGCACGACCACGAGCTGCGGACATATAATATCTGAGATTTGGTGTTCGAAGTCTGGGTCTTCTTACTATTTAGTACAATTGCAGCAGTTATATTACACTCATCAAAAAAAGTTTTGCATCACCTCGGTTCCGAGGGTTCCGGAACCTGTACTGAAAATCGGAATAGAAATCAACTTAAAGATCATTTCTGCCATTTTTATTACCCATGAATGTTTATTGCTGATTGAATGTTGTACCACCATACAGCGAGACCCTCAAAGGAGGTGGTCCACATTGCTGTACACACCGGTACCTCTGGTACACAGTAGCACGCCCTCTTGCACTGAAGCATGCCTCTATTCGTCGTGCCATACTATCCACAAGTTCATCAAGTCACTGTTGGTCCAGATTATCCGACTCCTCAACGGCGATTCGGCGTAGACCCCTCAGAGTAGTTGGTGGTTCACGTCGTCATTAAACAGCCCTTTTCAATTTATCCCGGACATATTCGATAGGGTTCATGTCTGGAGAACATGCCGAACACTCTAGTCGAGTGGAGTCGTTATGGCCGGCCGGAGTGGCCGAGTGGTTCTAGGCCCTACAGTCTGAAACTGCTTGACCGCTACTGTCGGAGGTTCGAATCCTGCCTCGAGCATGGATGTGTGTGATGTCTTTAGGTTAGTTAGGTGAAGTAGTTCTAAGTTGTAGGGGACTGATGACCTCAGAAGTTAAGTCCCATAGTGCTCAGAGCCATTTTTGGAGTCGTTATCCTGAAAGAAGTCATTCACAAGATGTTCACAATGTGAGTGCGAATTGTCGCCCATGAAGACGAATGTCTCACCAATGTGCTGCCGATATGGTTGCACTATCGGTCGGTGGATAGCATTCACCTATCGTACAGCCGTTACAGCGTCTTCTATGACCACCAGCAGCGTACATCGGCCCCACATAGTGCCAGTTGAAAACAGCAGGGAACCTCCAACTTGCTGCAGTCACTGGACAGTGTGTCTAAAGTGTTAAGCCCGACCGGGTTGTCTAATGGGCACAGTTTGAGTCGTAACATGACGTCCTTTGGTTATACGAAAAGCATTATTCAACATAGTGGCGTTGCTGTTAGGGTTCCTCCGAACTATAATCCGTAGGTAGCGGTCATTCACTGCACTAGTAGCCCTTGGGCGGCCTGAGCGAGGTGTGTCATCGACAGTTCCTGTCGCTCTTTATCTCCTCCATGTCCGAATAACATCGCTTTGGTTCACTGCGAGGCACACCTGGACACTTCCCTTGTAGAGAGCCCTTCCTGACACAATGTAGCAATCCGGACGCGACTGGACAGTGGTATTGACCGTCTAAGCACTGTTGGACTACAGACAACACAAGCCTTGTAATTCCTGGTGAAATGAGTGGAACTGATCGGCTGTCGGACCCCCTCCGTCTAATAGGCTCTGCTCATGCAAGGTTGTTTACATCTTTGGGCGGGTTTACTGACATGTCTGAGCAGTGAAAGGGACTGTGTCTCTGATACAATATCCAGAGCCAACGTCTATCTTCAGGTGCTCTGGGAATTGGGATGATGCAAAACTTTTTTGATGTGTGTATCTGCATCTTACAACTGGCTGTGAACGAGAATCAGATGTTGCTTCTGATTCTGTCCGCTAGAGAACGACCCCCCTACATCCCAGTCATTGCATAAAAGCTAGGTAGGGAACTGGTGGGCAAACTCAATATAATACAGTTGAGTTTGGTCGGCTTACTGCGTGCGGCAGAATATCACTGTTCTGCCCTGATGGCAACGACGTAAGCGAATACCACTCAGTTATTTGAGGACAACCTGCCTGCTGGTCCCTTCCCTACCACAGCACTTCTTCCCTCGTCTGGGAGGGAATTTTCACAGACAACGATTTCACCAGCTGTCAGTTGGCCTTATTGAAATTTCCTGACACATTAAAACTGTGTACCGGATGGTAATTCCATCGCGCAATCTTTACCTTCAGAGGGAAAGTGCTACGAGGGTAGTTCAGTAAGTAATGCCCAATATTTCTTTAAAAAGAAAGCCGTTAACATAGATAAACGCCCTTGTTGGTGCTTTACATTTGATGTCTGTTTTGTGCGCCGGGGAAGTTTGGAAGCCTTCAGGTAGATGGCAGAGCCGTAGTACAGCGTCAAAATGGCGTCTACATACGAGACACATTACAAGCAGCGTGCTGTCATTGAAATCTTGTGTGCAGAAAAAGAAACCGTGGTGAACATCCATGGACATTTGTGTGCAGTGTATGGCGATGCTGCAGTTGATAGAAGTACAGTTGGACGATGGGTAAAGAAAGTTACAGCCTTAGGAAATGCAGAAACAGCCACGCTCGGGACGACCTGTCAAAGCCACTGCTCCAGTCATGCTGAATCGTGCGGATGTCATTATTCCATCTCTTAGGGCCAATTAAAGATTCTCTACGGGAAACACGCTTTCAAGATGACGAGAGTGTGAGTCATGGAGTGAAAACATGGTTACGCCTACAGGGCAAGAGCTTTTACCAGCAGGGAATACATGCTCTTACACAACGTTGGCGTACGGCCAGAGGACGTGATGGTGACTACGTAGAAAAATAGGACGTGGACAAGACATGTTGATGTACATTGTCACCAAATTCTGATTCTTAACAATAGATATGTTCTGAGAAAAAAGTGTAGGGCACTACTTATTGAACGACCCTCGTATACGAACTGAGCTACGCAGGCATGAATCAAGTACCGACACAGCTTCAATGTGCCCAGGGTTTCCGTCGGAAGAGAACTTCCCCGTTGCGGGGACAGATCCCAAGTTCGAATCATGATCGGGCACGCAGTTCCAGTCAGCCAAGAGGTTTCAAATTATTACACACACAGCCGCAGGGTTAATTCTAGATTACGCTGGTGCCGTAGTAAATCATCACACAGCCGCTGTAGCACCGGAGCGGCATTGACAGGTGAGCAGCTACTTGGCGGCGCTGCGGTGCGGGGGCTGCGACTTACGTTCCAGGCCAGGACGGCGGACAGAAGGGGAAGCGGGCGAGGAGTCGGGTGTTGGAAGGCAAGCGGCCAGCAGACAGAAAGAGGCGCCTATAGAGGTTACGGCCGTTGAATTTACCTGGGCGCCGTGGTTGCCGAGGTGGGACACCTGCAGCTAGGAGCAGCTAACTGGCTGAATACTTACTAAACGACGAGGCTGGGCGTAGTTTGGTTGGGGGCTAACTGGTTGGTATTTTCTGCAAACACAACCTAGAGACAGTGAATTTGCCTATGTGTGAGTGTTGCAAGACAAGGTTCTTGCCTACTGGTCGGTTGTCGACAGATGTTATCCTCCTTTTGACTTGTGGGTGTTATTTACTTTTCTGATATGCGTGTATTTTGTATTCTCTGAATTGGTTTACAAAACATACTATCATGCAAAGCCAACTGTAATATTCTTATACTATACTGTTAATAATAAGCAATGTAACAAACAGAAATACAGTTACCTATCCAGACAGCAAAACCACAAAAACAAGTGTAATAACTGTGTGTATTAACCTAAGGAATAAGCATCAGACTTTAACTCGTTTCTTCAAATAAGTCATTAGTTCAGAGGTATGGCAAATAACAGTAGTTACACTACTATTCTTTATCGATAAAAATATATGTGGTTGGTGGTACACTATTATTCGTCAGTATAATTAGGCACACGTAATGAAGGTGAGTGGGACACCAGAAGAGATTGCAACTCCCTACTTACTTAACAGACTCCACTTTAGATTCAGATAAAAGATGGTTCAGCAATGCAAGAAAAGCTTAGCCGCTCGAAACAAAACTACAGCACACAATTGCTTAATCAAACAGACTGATTTCGTGAAAATAAAAGTAAATTTGTACAGCGGGGGTTTCTACATCAACATATTTGGTACTCAACATTTCATTGGTTCACTATAAATTGCTTAACGTTACTATTTATCACCATTAATCATCAACTTTGTATTTCCTTTAATTAATACGTAATGTGAAAGCAGTAAACAATTTATCTAATGTGGTCTCTGAATCTGGCATAACCTTACGTAATCATTTTAACACAGAAAATAATAGCAATTTCAATTATGAAATTCTCAGTTATTCTTTCCGTCAATTATTTCACTGATTAATCACTGATTTGCCAACAATATATTAAAGATTTCACAGTCTGGGCTGAATACACATCACTCGGAGTTTTGATTGACCAGGTTAGGATCCTGCTTGGCTTATGAGGTGGACACAGTTGTTAATTTGGATGATGGTTATTATTCTTAAAGCACATTTCAACTTCCTGCCACACACTATAGCACGTAGCTAAAATGTCGTACCCTACAAGCTGTGATCAGCGACGGTGGCGTTGGTGGCAACAACTGCATTAATATCAGAACGGCAAAGAGCAGTTATCCATGTCATACTTATTTCCTCTTCTTAGCGATGATCCATCTTATAATCAACAGCCCGTTTTTCTCCCCATACCAGGCCGTGATAATCTGCAGTTTCCAACCGAGGCAACATGCAACAATATGGCGCACTCCACACTATGCTGGCGCTGTACGTGCTGACTCTAAGATCACTGGCCACCGACTGACTTTGCTCGCACCCGCCAAAGCGCGCCAATCGTTTCCGCTCCCACCTTTTCCTACGCTTACACAGCTTTCCGTTCCTGACGGAACTACTCCATCTTTTATACTACACATATCTCATACAGCCCTACGTGAGTGCCAGTAACTATTACATACATAATTACATTATAGCACCTTTTTACATTTAATAATTGTAACAAATAGATGTCTTTACAATACTTAAAAGTAAATATTACACCATTTTTCTTAATATGTACATTCATTTTAATCTTATCAAAGAGATTCAGTATCGATATTGCTTCAAACAAGATGTCTCTACATCTGTTTTAATAGTTTCAATATAATATTTACAAAAAAGTCTTAAACAATATGAACAATAATGTCACAATTGGTCAGATGCTGCATGTACTGAGCCAACCAGCACACCTGTATTATCAACATAATCTCTGTTCCATGCGACGGCTTGACATCACCTTACTGGGAGAGCCTGTAAGCCCGCATGGTACCTCCCTACTAGTCGGAGTTAACGTTTTGTTGCTGCGATAACCATCCCGTCGTCCACTTGCTGCTTTCTGTGGAGTGCTTATCTCGCTGGGCCAGTCTGATGGAAGCCAGAAGGTGCGAGAGCCGGTCTGTAGGGTCAGTGACGAAGAACAGTCCAGTGAAGATTTGTGAGCCCCTCTCGGCTGTGTAGACTTGTGTGACGCCCTGAGTCGTCATGGAGAAGGAGAAGTTCGTTAGCACTGTTTGGCGACGAACACGCTGTAGTCGTATATTTGATTTCCTGAGAGGACCACAATACACTTCCGAGTTTATCGTTGCACCATGAGGTAGGAGATCAAACAGCATAACACTTTGGGAGTCGTAGAAGACCATCGGCATATCGTTACCGGCTGAGACTGCAGTTCAAAACTTTTTCTTCGGAGGATAAGTGATGTTGAGCCACTCCATGTGCTGCGTTCTGTTTCCCGTTCAAAGTGATGAACCTATGTTTCATCGCATGTAATGATAGTCGACAAAAAATTGTGACGATCAGCCTCTTAACGTGCAAGCAGTTCCCCACAGATGGTTAGTCGTTGCTCTTTATCGTCTTCTCTTGGGTGTCATGAGACCCAGTGCTCATCCACCCCTGAGTATGCCAACTGGTGGACGAGTGTGTCAGCAATACCTACAGAGACATCCAGTTGAGCAGCGAGGTGTTTGTTTGTATACGTTGATCATCTCGAATGAAAGTGTCCCCGCGTCCAGTGCTCACAGCTGTGTGCAGCCGGCCAGCACACGGTAGACTCGACATTGTTTGCGCGACCTTGTTTCGATGACAACAGAGGCCTTGTCCAGCGACTGACGGGGCTTTTGTTCCCTGCCAGGTCTCCGTAGAGACCTGGCGCTGATGAATATTAGCGATGCTCTGGTTTTCTGCCGAAAGGGGCACAGTGGCAGCTCTCTGCTAGGAACGCACCTATTCGCAGACGTCTGCGTGAAGGATACCTACTGCGCCGCTACCTATCGGCACTTCATGAAATTGCAGGGCCTGAAGCGGGAATATTCCACGAGTGTCACAACAGATTCCCGCATTTCTTCAACTGAAATTGGCCGAGAGTAATTAATCTGTTGCATTACTTACTGAACGCCTGTTGTACCAGTTACTCAATTGCCTGTCCTTGGCCACCTTTGGGTTTTATGATATTTGAGCTTTCGTTCATGTTTTCTGTAATCAGCTCGCTCCTTATTTAGCTGCACCGATTCATCTGAAAGTTTTGCTAGGTTTTTAGTCGCAGCGACTTACTGATAAACGTTTCGACAGCTAGCGCTCCTCTCTTGAAATCACATTTGTAATTTTACATAAGTGAAATATCTGCTACCGGCGGCAGCGCCCGCATATCCATTAGTTTTGTTAAGATGAGTGATGGTGCGTAAATGAACCCGTAATTTGTAAATTTCTGGGTATATGTGGCGTAGATGTAAACCATATTCAAATGCAGCCTCATTAAAAGCCTCCCACATTTTGCATCTAAAGGCTCGACATCTGTCTCTTCGTCGTGCGCCATTTAAACGACGCCGTCGTTGTAATACTCCAAGCGCCTCAGAGACTAATAGCGCTCAGCGTCTAAAATGCGATGGACTTGTGACTGTTGTAATGTCTCTCGCTCTCTCTCTTAAGACTGCGTTACTTACCGCTTCTACGTGCCGGAGGATCTGAGACTGCTCCATGGTTTGTTGGGTTCGAATAATTTCCGCAGTTAGAACTCTCTCAGAACTATGCGCTAAATAAAACTTACGTTTGCGATACATATCGGAAAATAAATAGCGTTAATAATACGTTTCGTAACGCTCTCGCGACATAATAGTTTTATGTACGTTTCTCGGGCTTATCGTCAGATTTTATTGTTGTGTCTCCACAATATTTCACCGCAAAAACTGACTAGCTTAGCCATGAGGTGTAGAAACTGTTTTTAAAATTTTAGAAACGCACGATTAAACATTGGTTTGCAATTTCATGGAACAATCTGTCCAAACCTAGAATCGCCGGTGTCCGCGCAAAGATTGTCTGCGTCCCAAGCACGCATACCGTATTTTAAAAATGTTATCGGAAGTCTCTAAAGATAATATAACTTTCTAAAGAAGTCTTTTTTTCTTCCTCAGCGATCAAGCTGTTTTCATACTAAATTGCATCAAAATCGGGTCAGTGGTGTAGTCGTAAAAACCTAACAAACCGAGTTACTTTTACATTCATGTTATTATTATGAATTTGAGAACGCATTAATTATCTTGTAGATTGTATAAGCATTGTATGCATTACGTTTAATAGTATTACGTACAACACATCAACAATAACATCATTTTCACAAATATATTCAACTGTTAAACGGTAATTACCTTTTCCAAAGAAAACATATTATTCCATAATTTTCGTAATATTCTTCAAATCAATAAATAGCTTATGCTATTCCCTTTATAATGTATGCTATGTTTCTTCCTCAGGCTTCAAGCTACCTTTAACTGCTCAGTTTGATTTCTGATATGGTCAGCTAAATTCGCAACCCAATCGAAGAAGCTATCTCGTCGATGTTTCACAGCGGCAATGTTATCAGCTATTGTAAAATTAACGCAATATGATCTGTTGCGACACTAACGGGTTCAGCAGTAATCTCGTCTGTAGATGGCGACGTAGTTTTACGCGTAGCAGCTATCATGTTGTTTAAATTTTTAGTGGCCAATTCGCCCTCTGGTACCTCATTAGAGTTAGTCGCCGGATTTGTTGTAGCCACTAATGGTGATGGCTTCGTAAAAATTGTCAGTTGTAATTTCTCTTCGTTTCATGCAATTTCCCTTGATTTCTTCCGTTTCAAATGAATTTCGCTCTCTTTTTATCCCTGCAAAACCGACATCGCCCACACATATATCACCAGCATGTATTAAAAAAGAAACAGGCATTCGTGAAAATTGCATATACATCGTACTAAAGATCAGTTTTGACGGTCCTACAGTCGGTCGCCTGTTTAATACTCCAGAGCCTGAGAGTTAACTGACGAATAACTGAAAATTGCATACTTGTATGAATCTTTAATGTTTAGTAGAATACCTGGCTTGGCCTTACATAATTACAACAGTGAGCACCTGTTGTCAATACCCACTACAACCCATAGCTGTCTCAAAGACACGGACGGAATGGAGGCCAAACAAACTTCCCCCAAGCCGGTTGTTTCAGTTTGTTCAATATAAGACTCACCCCTCTTTGCACTAAAAAAAAACCTGTTACTAACCATTTTTGGTTATTATTGTTCAAACACACATTAACATGTACGTCCTGACAGTATAACCCCAGAAGGAGGAAAGGTAAAGAAGGAAGTGGCACGTAAATGATGTTAGGCATAAGAAAAATATTAATTTTGCGCAAATTGTCCTGCTACTTACTCCATTCGCCGAAGTTTTACAGTTACCGTATTATGATTATTATGTTTTCAACCAAAGTTTTTTCTTTTTATAGATAACATACTCCACACTCAGACTAGGTGACTATTATATCTGCCCTTAAAAATCGAATTTCATTAAGCAAGAAAATAAATAAAAAAACTGCTATTGTGTCTCTATAGGAGAATAAGTTTTCATGGAGCGGAGTGTTTATAATAACGGATGTGAATCGCGATGTAAAATGATTCTTACTGTGACTTCATGTAGATATGACTTAACAGTGTAAGTGAATTTTCCTAACGGAAGATTCTACCGGGCGCAGTACAAAGATCGGATTTAAGATAATTCAAGCGTATACCAAGAATGATAGTGCGCTAGGGGTAAGGGCTGAACTACATTGACCTAATGTCGGTTGAGATAATGCATATATATCACAATCGTTAAAAACTAACACGCTTGGGAAGTAGTAGTGGAAGTTTTTCCAGGCAGTTGTGTGAAATCAGAAAACTGCTACGTGTCATCATTATGTTTTGTGAACGTTATTCGGTAAGAACCACAGACGCACAAGGCTGCTCGCTGAATGTTGTTAGAAGGTGGTCAGCACAGGAGAACGAATGTGACAGTCCTCAGCACGGAACGAACGAGGAACAGTCGCAGCTCAGTAATGAGAGAGTATTCCGAAGACATTCAGTGACCTCGTTACGTGCTCTTACGGGGTCAGAATACATGGTATCCATCTGACGCAGCCGTTCCAAGGCAGTCTGTGCTCCTTTACTACCTCCCATGACAACACTTCTTGCAATTTTTTCCACACAAATGTTGTATATTTCATCGTTTTGTAAATCTGTTAAATAAAAATAAAGCAATACTGTAAAATATTGCTCAGTTAACTATATTGAGAAAACATAGCACACAATAAGCTAAATGACAAACTGCCTATTGGCTTCTGTCTCGGGGTCTTCGGCCGACGTTCATCTAATGATTTTTCTGACGTTTCGCCAGCACGAGTGGCTGGCATTGTCAAAGCTTCACCCTCCATTGTCGGTGGTGAAGCTTTGATAATGCCAGCCACTCGTGCTGGTGAAACGTCAGAAAAATCATTAGATGAACGTCGGCCGAAGAACCCGAGACAGAAGCCAATAGGCAGTTTGTCAACAAGTGGCCACGAAAGCCTTAACAATTTTGAATAAGTTAAATGTTTCATTGTAGGAAATAAATTACTAACTCAATAAACTTCCTAACACACTTCCAAGGAAAAAAAATGTATATTTTATTAAATATGGCAACTGCTGTACATTGGTGTTAGTATGATGTGTAACAAACAAGAGATTTCATTTCCTTCTCCTCAATGATTAATTATAAACAATGGAAAATGGATATAATTAGGAGTTGAGAAATTATTCCTTTTCGGTAACTGTGTTTTCATCAGAATATTTCACATCGCATTTTGTTACTTCGAGCGAAGCAAACTGATAGTGTCACTGAAGTCAAATTTAGTGGTTGTGTTGTATTAAGTTGACAAAACAGCAAAATTTTTCAGTCTGTTTTTAACTATACTAGATTTGTATTATGATTAATTTGCTCTAACTGTTTTGTTTATATTTTTGGATAAGTATCTCCTAACCTATGCATTGACCAAAAATGTTAGTGCATTGAGAATGGCTAGTTTCCTGTTGAAATCTAGATCTGCCAATAAAAAATTCCAAAGGACGACTGATAGCTGAAATCTATTATTTACAAATCAAAATAACGGTCGCTGCGTCCAACTGAGGGTAACCTGATATTCTGGAATTCTTTTTTAGATTACCAACGGAAACCTGTGAGCAGCAGTATACTGATCGAGGGGCAAATAAATTACATATTCCCTCCATGATTTATGCTTGCCGCCTCCACCGTCACGTCTTGCGCCAGTACTCAGTCAGCAGAATTCAACAAAAATCGGAGAGAGAACATCAGCTGTGTTTAATAATCGACATGAACACTATACCTGCGAAACTCTGTTACGTTCCCACGACTAAATTTCTGAACTGATTTGGAGTAATTCTGGAGTATTAAACAGGCGACCGACTGTAGGACCGTCAAAACTGATCTTTAGCACGATGTATATGCAATTTTCACGAATGCCTGTTTCTTTTTTCATACATGCTGGTGATATATGTGTGTGCGATGTTAATCTTACTTGTCGGTTTTGCAAGGATAAAACGAGAACGAAATTCATTTGGGACGGAGGAAATCAAGGGAAATTGCATGAAACGAGGAGAAATTACAACTGATAATTTTTACGAAGCCATTACCATTAGTGGCTACAACAAATCCAGCGACTAACTCTAATGAGGCACCAGAGGGCGAATTGGCCACTAAAAATTAAAATAACATGATAGCTGCTACGCGTAAAACTACGTCGCCATCTACAGACGAGATTACTGCTGAACCTGTTAGTGTCGCAACGGATCGTATTGCGTTAATTTCACAATAGCTGATAACATGGCCATGAAACATCGACGAGATAGCTTCATCGATTGGGTTGCGCAAATAGCTGACCATATCAGAAATCAAACTGAGCAGTTACAGGTGTTGCTTACGTGGAAACTGTGTTGTGGCCCGGTCTGGAATGTATAACGAACTAGATTACAGACTTGATAAACTCCGCTAGAGGTATTCCTAAACCTGAAGAGAAATTTACTGAAAACCTTAGTGCTTTGCTGCACAGGAAGCTGCTTTGAAATCCACCTTTCAATACGTATTAACTCAAGTTAAAGATCTCTCCACTGATCAGAAAAAGAGAGCAGCTGAATTTTTAAAAGAATAAGATTGTCAAATTACAGAAAGTTTAGAAACTGAATTAATGAAAGCACTGCGGAAAGCTGTTACTAAAGTGTTTTGCAAATATAGCACTTCAGCACAGGTTGTTACGAGTGAATTAGGACACATACTGAAAGATGTGACAAGATCTGCCTAAATGGAAAAAAAATCTTCAAACGCACGTTAATATCAGATATGTAACATAGAAACGTAATGAAATGCAGTAAAGAAACATGTTAGTAATGACTCATCCGAGACAGCTCGGTTAGCTGAGATCTGTAATGACTGTCATAGTCCCGTGCTCCATCAAAATACCTTTGTTGGTGAGATGCATCGTGGTAACCTATTTCCACAAAACCATACAAGTAGGTGTTTCAAGCGGGCGGGTTGGGGGGGGGGGGGGGGGGGGGGGTAGGAGAGGCAGTAGGAGTCATGCTTTGTTCTGTCTTTCTGGAAGAGAGTCTCCTCAGACACAAGCAATTGCAGGTGTTTGTACTGAAGAAGAAAAGCGTACACCTGATTATTTTTAATAAATCTTTTAAAGATGTGTTGCCCCAACCATAGTCTGACCATCAAATGATGCAATATGTCCTAGGTTTTGTGCTGGGTGGGGCCACTCATTGGATAACCATAACTGCAGAATAGTGTCACACATATGTGCTGTTTGAAAATGACTTTCTGTCAAGATATTGGTCTAAATGCAATCATGAAAGTTAACAAAGACACATTTTCAACCGAGAACCATCTGATATCAAACAAGGAAGTTTAAGAAAGTACTTCGAGAAGTGTCTGAATAAAATCCACTTCTGGGATGATCTTGTAGCTCACAATAATATATAATGTATATGTATTATAAAAAGTCAATTGCTGATCAATATTAGGGAAGAGCAAGAAACCTGCGAAGTTAGCCAAGAGTGCTAATGTGCTGCTTCCTTGGCTTGGGTAAGCGCACCGGACCCAGTTTGAATCCACTCGGCGGATTAATGACGAGGGCCGGTGTGGCAGCCACCCTGGATGTGGTTTTTCGGCAGTTTTCCACATCCCGCTAGGTGAATATTGGGCTGGTCCACATGTTAAGCCTGAGTTACATGACTCACAGAAATTTGAAACACCTTCGCACTTATTTCACAATATCCACTTGATGCAGACAGGTGAGATACACTTATTCTGTCTCGGGGGTTGCAGGGTGGCGGTGGGAAGGGCATCCAGCGACCCCTTCGAATTAGCCTTGCCAAATCCGATTGTACCAGTGGCGATCCTGCGTTAATTGAGGGACAAAGGCTCAAGCAAAACATTAGGGAAAAGCCAGTACAAGCCCATGGATCTAATTCAGAGTATTTCTTGTCTGTGGATTCAAATTATTTAATGAATTCAAAGCAATCTTAAACTTTCACGATGCTGAAATAAGTTTAGAGAAGGAAGGTAAGTCAATAGCTTTGAAATTTGAAGATTGGCTCTCAAACCATGACGAGGAAATTAATCGGCTTTACCTTCTGTTAGACAACAGTTCGGACTTTTCTACGGAACTAGACACTAACAATCACTCTGCAAGTACTGACAGGGATGATATCGACGGCGCATTTGACACTAATAAGTTAATTCAGAATAAAATTCAAACAATTGAGAATTGTAATGACACTGATAGGCAGGACCTTTTTGAGATTTTACAAGAACATTCCACAGTTTCTACTCATAAAACAGGAACAATCAAGGGATTTCAATACCAATTTCGTGTTCGCGAGCATACTAAATTTTGTGTTAGACCATATGTAATTCCAGCACATTATAGGGACCGTGTTAGAACAGAAATACAATCTATGCTTGACGAAGGCATTATTGAGCCTGCAGTAAGCTCATACAACAATCCATTACATGTTGTTGAGAAGAAAAATGGATCGATCAGGCTTGTCTTAGATTCGAGACAAATCAATACGATCATTATTCCTGAAACAGACAGGCCGCAAACGTTGGAAGAACTTCTTCAAAATTTTAATGGTGTAAAAGTGTTGTCTTCCATTGATCTCCGATCCAGCTTTTATCAGATCGAACTTCATCCAGAATGTAGAAAATACACAGCTTTCCTTTGTTTCGGCGTTTGTTATCAGTTTCGGAAACTTCCCTTTGGTTTGAACATTTCTTCAGCAGCATTCATTCGCGGGCTAAATTCCATATTACCTGAGTTCTTAAAACGTCACATCACCTTATATGTGGACGATATTCTAATAGCAGAAGCTTCATGGGAACTACATAATCGCATCCTCAACAGTTTGTTACGCATTTTTGCAGAATCTGGAATTACAGTTAACTTGGAAAAGTCTGAATTCGGTCGGACAAAGGTGAAGTTTTTGGGACATATTATTTCTTCTGAAGGCATTCAGCCGGATCCTGAAAAGTTAGAAGCAATCAGAGCCATTCCAGTTCCATCCACAAAAAGACAAGTCCGCAGTTTTCTAGGTCTCGTAAATTTTTACCGTCGTTTTCTGAATATGCAAATTCTTGTTACACCAAAACTTTGTTCTCTCACTGGAAAAAATACTATTTGGAACTGGGACGAACAAGCACAGTTGGAATTCAATTCTTTGAAAGAAGCGTTACTTCACGCGCCAATCTTAGCTCATCCAGATCTGTCACAAGATTTCTAAAGTCGGTCTTGGTGCCCATTTATTTTAAGAAGCCATAGAAAATGACACTACCATTCAGAAAACCATTGCTTTTGCTAGCCGAGTGCTAACAAAATCTGAAAAAAATTATTCCGTTACTGAATTAGAAGCTTTAGCTATCGTTTGGGCATTTAACAAATTCCGTTTCTTTCTTTCTGGTAAGCACGTAAAAGTATACAGTGATCATCGTGCATTACAATTTCTTATGTCTTCAAAATTAAATCATGACAGGTTAAAACGTTGGGCATTGTTTCTGCAAGAATTCCGCTTCACAATAGTCTACATTCCCGGCAAGGAGAACATTGTTGCGGACGCACTGTCACGCGCACCGGCTGGGCTTGAGAAAAGTAACACAGAAGGCAACATTGAGAAAAATTTCAGTATTCTTTACATTCAGAAAGTCGCCTTTGAAAACTTCATCACCACATCTTTAAAGGACATTGCTCATGAACAAGACAAAGATCCGATTTGGAAAGACATCAAGAGCAAATGGCATGAAAAGACACACACACAGATTCGGCATTATTATCTGGTTAGAAACAACATACTCTTCAAACGCTGCACTGTTGATGACAAGCTATGGGTACTTTGCATTCCTGACGATTTTGTTAATAAGCTCATTTGGTACATTCATTTCAGCTACGCACATTTTGGGCCACGAAAATGTTATCATATTCTTCGAACGACTTGTTATTTTAATAATATGGAAAAAAGAATTCGAAGAGTCTTGTCTATTTGTAAACTTTGTCAAAAGGCGAAACCATCTACTGTCTCACATCGTGCTCCGTTGTTTCCTATCATTCCTTCTAAATTAAAAGAATTTGCTGCTGTTGATCTCTTGGGACCGCTTGTCAGAACATCTAATGGATTTTCGTACGTTCTAGTCGCTGTTGAACTTACTTCAAAATTTGTTTCTTTCACTCCGTTACGTAAAGCCACTGGACGATCTGTATCCAACGCCTTTGTTAAAAATTTCTTACGTGAAGTTGGACACGTTAGTAAAGTCATTTCAGATAACGGACCGCAATTCAGATCTGCTGTTTGGTCACGCATGCTTCGCAACCATAAAATCAAACCCGTTTTTATTTCATTGTACTCACCACATTGCAAACCGTCTGAACGGATTATGAAAGAAATCAATAAGCTTTGAAGACTTTATTGTCACAGAAAGCATCAGCATTGGGACAGATATTTCCACTTATTTCAAAACGTGCTGAATGAAATGCCTCACGACTCCACTGCTTTACCACCTACTCTTGTACTGAAGAATGAAGAACCAACGAACAGAATCAGAGAGCTTGTACCTTTCCCGAATACACGTAAACTTCGACACAAAGACATAATTGATTTGGCTCTTAAAAATATAAAATCTGCAGCAGACAAAAGGAGAAAACTACACGGTAAAGCAAATGCAAAGAAATTGTATATTGGTCAGAAAGTTCTCATTAAAGCTCATCCATTGTCACATAAGAAGAAACACTTGAGTCACAAATTCTTTCTAATTTACAATGGACCTTACAGAATCCAACGTATACCACATGATAATTGCGTTGAAGTTGAAACTCTGCATACTAGGAAGAGTAAAGGTTTACACCACATTTCACATGTAAAACCATTTATTGAAAGATAATCTGCTTTTTAACTTAGTTTTTGCCATAAAATTTTTCGCTTCACATTACTAATATGCATTGTCAGACTTAGAATCTGTTAACATACAACAATGTTTGAAGTTAAATATCCAGTCAAGAACCAAGAGAACTTATTTAAACAGAAATTACGAATGCATTGTTATAGTGAACAGACGTCACAGTGTTATTGTGTGTGTACATTCTTGCTTGTTAGTTGCACGATTATGGAACGACTATAAGGCTTACATACTTAGAACATTTACCAGTACTGCTAATGAGATTTTAATGCAACATTTTGGTTTATTTGAAAATACATTCTGAATTTAAAGTGCTTTCTGAGAGATACCAGATGACACAGAGGTTAGTTTATGTGACAGCTACACGATTTTTATCACGACGCTACTAATGAGTGACAATTTACAATGTTGCTTTTGCGGTGTATCTGTTTTAGATCTGCACAGTTTTCTGAATTCTTCTGGAAAGAAAAACATGTTTTAGTAGTAACTTTTGTGGTATAGCAACAATGAGACAGCCTTTTTCGTGGCACAACAATACGTTACTGTACAGTACTTTCTTCATCACGCCAATAAGCATAATAACTACGATATCTATACGCAAAGCATTTCACTTTTGTTTATCATGAGGTAAGTACATTGACTTCTGCAGAACTTAGCTTTCGGAGGACGATAACTACGACACTTCCACAGAGATTATGTTGCAACAAGACGCACATTTAGCGCTACAGTACACGTATTTGAGTGATTAATTTTGTACTTAAAACATTTATTTTTAAAGATTTTTTGAATTACAAAGAAAGTTTTCCGTGATACATTTCATTCCATTGCTGTAATCTGTAACACCTGAGGGTATAATTACATTAATCCTCAGGGGGGTACACGCCTACTTTGTGTACCATGTGTTTGGCAACCGCAAGGAGCCCTAGCTAATATGGTATTCGCTTATACAACTTTACTCATCAGTACCATATTTCTCTAACATGTAAATTACACAGCTATCTGATCATTTAACTGAGAGAGACAAACATTTATTTTACTATATCAGTGACAGATGTTTACGTAATTACACCGTTGGATAACTTCACACTCACGAAATTGTATTTTGTCTGTACTGTGTGAACTCTTCATATTTTTTCGGAATCATTGTGATACTATGAGAGCTTTGAATGATGTATTTGGTAGGGGAGCATGATTTTAAAATACGTTTGAGGTAGATGGCACTATTGAAATGAGTAGAGAATTTTTTTTAGGTTTTGAAATTATTGCAGAAAGCTACGACGATTTTGAGATTTGACTGAGGTGTTATGATGTTACTATTACGACGATGATGTGTACTATGCTGTTGAGATATGTTTATGATCAATAAGACGATGCTACCGTATATGAGGAATAAGAAGTATGTTGGAAACCAAGAATCGTACTTTAAGAGTTATGAAATGTGCGTAAATGCGTGACTGTATCACAATACTGACGAATATTTTATTTGGACACTTATATTTATAGGATTTTCTTTCTACAGATTTGCAACGCTAATTCTTGACCTGTGAAATATTTTTATGTGAGACTGTCACTGTAGCGGAAACTGGTGTCGTAAATATTTCCGTAAGAAAGTTAAGTGACCACCTGCACGTAATGCGTTGTGGGCACGCAGCTGTGTCAAACACCTGGAGAACAAGCCATTAGGGTGTGCCTTTCCGGAAGCACAGGTAGAAAAAAAAAAGGAAAAAAGGCAGGCCTTTATCCTCGCCATTGACATTCCATTAGAGAAAATATTGCAAATGCGACACCCTCATTACTTCCATTAACCTTGCTATTGACATTCCTTTGTAGAAAGCATCGCAAATATTACACGCTCATTACCTGAAAACATATGATTACTCGTACTTTGTGCTAATTACTGCAATGCTTATGAATTGATGGGAAATATTCGTACATCTGCACACCTGATTATGACAAGTGTCTTTCTATGAGAGTTGAGAGCTACTGACTTACGAAATGCCACATGACTATTGAATGATGTTTTTATGCTTTGGTTTGCGTAATTGCTTATTTCATTTGACATCTGTTTTCCAGCTGTGTTGCAGCATTGGTTTCATAAAATAAAATTAAATGCATTTGCTAATGTGAACACTTTCTGTCAACAGATCTATTAAATAATAATTTTGTGATCCACATTCTTCAAAAAAGGAGCACTTGGAAAGGAAAGAACAATAAGAAGGGACTAGTAACAGTAACACGTAATTTTCTTTTCAAGTACATGGTAATATTTCTTTTACAATAAGTTGTTGTGGTGCACCACTATAATTACATAGACATTAAGATATGATTATACATTTCCCTTATCTGCATTGTTGTTTTTACTGTAATATTTTTTCTGCTTGAGCTATGTCATGTTTAGATATAAGCTGCTGTTTGCCAGGCATAGTGCTACTGAACTTTAATTTGTGTTACTCTGCTAAGCCAGATTTATTTTTTTGTTGCTGCACATTGGTCATATTAGTTGTAATGTTGCATTGCTTGGTAATTTAGATTTACTGTAGCTTGCTTTGCAATTTTCCAATTTTTTGGTCATTGCTGTTTGTGTTACTTATTTTGTGCTGCTGCATTGCCTCGTCCCTTAGTTTAGCATCTGAGCTCAGTAGATTTAAGTTAGCTTAAGAGGGGGTAGCCTCTAAGAGAATGAGTTGCGATGAATTGGAAGAAATGCATTGAGAAAACAGGTTTAGGTAGGATTTTCTTGGAAATAAATGTTGAGGTAAGATAATGGAAAATAAATAATGAGGTAAGAAATATGTGAACATATAAATACAGAAAGCATGCTTTGATAGGATTTTTTTGGTCGAAACAAATGTTGAAATAAGACGAAAGATCTGTGGAATGAAGTTTTGGGTTGGACTGCAGTACCAAATGTTACACTGAAAACGAACCCTGTCCTTTCTTATTGGTGTTATCCCACTATGTGTTTGTGTACCCTTGTGTATTTGTTTTCTTCCTGTCTCTGTGTAGTTTCATAGAATTTTTTCTTCTTTTAATATTAAGCTACATTCACTATGATGAGGAATACTGTTATCCTCGAATATAATTGGCATTAATAATATGTTATTTACTTTGTAAAGATGTTAGACATTATTAATTCTGTTCTGTTCAATGCTCAAGTGTGAAGTTGATGTTTCAAAAGTTATTGTGATCCTTTATGTATGTACTCATGTCATAATTCCACTGATGTATATGTTTATTTCTATTCTTTTGTAAAGCCTGTGTTACTACAAATGTTATCTGTATTGTTATGTTCTTTAATGATGTATTTTGTACCTTTGTAATTGTATTTTCATGTTGTAAATTTATAATTGTACAGACACCAGTTCTTCAAATTAAGTTACATTTCACTGCACACGTTTCTGTTGGTCATAGTATATGGACAATATGTGAGAAGTAGGGACTGTTAGTGTTTGCACGTGTGTTAATAATTCAGCAAGGGACTGGATAACAGCATTGCTGGTTCTAAGGACAATTCCAAACACTTTGTGAGTGCACAAGTGGTGGTTTATGGACTTGCTATATTCGCTGCAAGACTCTTCGATGGTGATTGTGCACCTGCACAGTCGCAACAGATGGCTGCTGGTCATTTCTACAAGGACTACAGTGGGTCTACACCTTTGATGACCCACCAGTACCATTATCTCTACAAGGACTGCAGTGGGTCTGCACCTCTGGTGGCCCACCAATACCGTAATCTCTACCAGGACTACAGTGGGTCTGCTCTGTGATGACCTACCTACCAATACTCTTCAAAATTTCGACTGAATCTGCTGTGGGTTTGCTCTGTTGTGGCCCATTACCTGTCTGCATGTCGAGAGTCAGCACTGTCTTTCCATTGGAAGGACAACACTACTTCTTCAAGACAGCATGGAAATCCACTACTTCTGTGTGCATTTTCTTTTACTGCAAAGACTTTGAGAAAAACACTGCAATTTTACTGTGACGAATGATGAGGACTGTCTTTATGGACTGTGAGAAAAGGTTAGCTTTTGACCAACATTGTATCAATAAGTGTGTGCATTTGATTTCTTTGTTATTGTAATTATGAAAAATTTTATCAAATCATTATTGGCCACTGCGCAAAAAAAAAAAATTTGTAAAATTTTTTGTGGGGAGCATGGGGGCTATGTAAGTAGGCTGTTTATGTTTTCTCTATGTAAGTAGGCTGTTTAGGTTTTTTTATTGGTAACGCCACCTCTGTATGAAAATCACTGGCTGTGCTGTGGGCGGTCTGTGTCTGCTTTGCATTGTTGTAATACTCGCCATTGTAGTGTTGGGCAGCGGCAGCTGGATGTGAACAGCGCGTAGCGTTGCGCAGTTGGAGGTGAGCCGCCAGCAGTGGTGGATGTGGGGAGAGAGATGGCGGAGTTTTGAAATTTGTCATGAACTGCTATATTTATATATGATGATATCAAGGTAAATACATTGTTTGTTCTCTATTAATATCTTTCATTTGCTAACTATCCCTATCAGTAGTTAGTGCCTTCCATAGTTTGAATCTTTTATTTAGCTGGCAGTAGTGGCGCTCGCTGTATTGCAGTAGCTTGAGCAGCGAAGATTTTTGTGAGGTAAGTGATTTGTGAAAGGTATAGTTTAATGTTAGTCAGGGCCATTCTTTTGTAGGGAATTTTGAAAGTCAGATTGCGTTGCGCTAACAAAATATTGTGTGTCAGTTTAAGGACAGTCATGTATAATTGTTCAAAGGGGACGTTTCAATACAATATGATACCACAAATGCCTGAAGTGATAATTTTGCAACATGAAATCACACAAGCAATTAATTCTACTCACAATTGGAGAGCCCCTGGAAAAGATAAAATAGCAAATTTCTGGCTAAAGAAGTTCACTTCAACACATTAACATCTAACTAAATTATTTAACAGTTACATTGCAGACCCATACACATTCCCTGATACACTTACACATGCAATAACTTATCTGAAACCTAAAGATCAAGCACACACAGCAAACCCAGCAAACCCAGCAAAATATCGCCCCATAACATGCCTACCAACAATATACAAAATATTAACTTGAGTCCTTACACAGAAATTAATAACACATACACCACAGAACAAAATTATAAATGAAGGACAAAAAGTCTGTTGCAAAGGAGCACGAGGATGTAAAGAGCAACTGATAATAGATGGAGAGGTGACATATCAAGCCAAAACTAAACAAAAGTCGCTACACCATGCATACATTGATTACCAAGAAGCTTTTGATAGTGTACCCCACTCATGGTTACTACAACTATTGGAAATATACAAAGTAGATCCTAAATTGATACAGTTCCTAAACATAGTAATGAAAAATTGGAAAACCACAGTTAATATCCAAACAAATTCAAATAATATCACATCACAGCCAATACAGATTAAGTGTGGAATATACCAAGGAGACTCATTAAGTCCTTTCTGGTTCTGCCTTGCTCTGAACCCATTATCCAACATGCTAAATAATACAAATTATGGATACAATATTACTGGAACATACCCACACAAAATCACACATTTGCTATACATGGATGAACTAAAACTACTGGCGGCAACAAATCAACAACTCAACCAATTACTAAAGATAACAGAAGTATTCAGCAATGACATAAATATGGCTTTTGGAACAGACAAATGTAAGAAAAATAGCATAGTCACGGGAAAACACACTAAACAAGAAGATTACATATTGGATAACCACAGCGACTGCATAGAAGCATAGAAAACAGATGCCTATAAACATCTAGGATACAGACAAAAAATAGGAATAGATAATACAAATATTAAAGAAGAACTAAAAGAAAAATATAGACAAAGACTAACAAAAATACTGAAAACAGAATTGACAGCAAGAAACAAGACAAAAGCTATAAATACTTACGCTATACTAATTTTGACCTACTCATTTGGAGTAGTGAAATGGAGTAACAGAGACCTAGAAGCACTCAATAGACTTACATGATCAGAATGCCACAAATATAGAATACATCACATACATTCAGCAACAGAAAGATTCACATTAAGCAGAAAGGAAGGAGGAAGGGGATTTATTGACATAAAAAACCTACATTATGGACAGGTAGACAATTTAAGAAAATTCTTTCTAGAACGAGCAGAAACTAGCAAAATACACAAAGCAATCACTCATATAAATACATCGGCTACACCACTGCAATCTCATAACCACTTCTACAATCTTTTAGATCACATAACATCAACAGAAACGAAGCAAGTAAATCGGAAAAAGAAAACACTACATGGCAAGCATGCGTATCTTCTAACACAGCCACACATCGATCAAGACACATACAACACATGGCTAAGAAAAGGCAATATATACAGTGAGACGGAAGGATTCATGATTGCAATACAGGATCAAACAATAAACACCAGATATTACAGCAAGCATATTATTAAAGATCCCAATACCACAACAGATAAATGCAGACTTTGCAAACAACAAATAGAAACAGTAGATCACATCACAAGCGGATGTATAACACTAGCAAATACAGAATACCCCAGAAGACATGACAATGTAGCAAAAATAATACAGCAACAGCTTGCCTTACAACATGAACTTATAAAACAACATGTTCCCACATACAAGTATGCACCACAAAATCTACTGGAGAATGATGTATACAAATTATACTGGAACAGAACCATTATAACAGATAAAACAACACCACGTAACAAACCTGACATCATACTCACCAATAAAAAGAAGAAATTAACACAATTAATCGAAATATCCATACCCAATACAAGAAATATACAAAAGAAAACAGGAGAAAAAATTGAAAAATACATCCAACTGGCTGAGGAAGTCAAGGACATGTGGCATCAGGATAAAGTTGACATTATACCAATTATACTATCAACTACAGGAGTCATACCACACAATGTCCACCGGTACATCAATGCTATACAGCTACATCCAAACTTATATATACAACTACAGAAATCTGTAATTATTGATACATGTTCAATTACCTGAAAGTTCCTAAATGCAATATAACACATACCGTACAGTTAAAAGGAAGTGACACTTGATCATGGTCCGCGTCACTTTCCATTTTTAACCAGACTTAACGTCTGAGAAAGTGAAGAAATAATAATAATAATGCATTGAGATATATATTAAACAGCGTTTAGTGAGCAGACTCAATGTTGAAAGGCATAATTAGTGGGATCATGGTGATAACACATACAAATAGTAACCGACTTTGAACATTATTTGCAAAGCAATTTGCTAGTCCTACTGGTAACGTAAGGCCCTAACAAAAAGTAAAGGACCTGAACGAGGCAAGAATAATAGTTGGTACTAACCTATGGGACCACTGGAAGAGGGTACAAAGAAAACAGGTTTCGCCTCTAGTAGATGAAACGGTGCGAATAAATTCACGCCCACGACGTGGGAAGGCCGTCTTTCAACGCTGACCAATGTTACATTTCTACGATTGTGGTATGTAACTGCAAATGTTTTCTAGAGGATACGCTGCAATCCCTATTGACGATTGAGAAGCCAGATACCGTACCATCTGGACTACATTTACCAAATAAAAAACATATGCCTCAACCCAGGATCGAGCCATTGACCTCTTGCATATTAATCCAAAACTTCAGCCACTGCACCAACTGTACAGCACAGAGGTTACTTGCTGCCAGAGGTACTTACCGTACATATGGTTGCAGTGTTGCCAGATTGCCACTCTTTACCGTCCTTTTCCTGCCGGATGTACTTGCCGGACGAAATTTTGTGAGAGATATTTTTTTATTGCTGGCATTTGGGGAGCCGCACTGTGAAGCCTGAGTGCGCGAATTTCGCTTCACCCTGTGAAACGTCCCCTTTTCACAATTATACAGGACTGTGCTTAACCTGACACACAATATTTTTAGCGCAACGCAATCCGACTTTCAAAATTTCCTACTAAAGAATGGCCCTGACAAACATTAAACTATACCTTTCACAAATCACTTACCTCACAAAAATCTTCGCTGCTCAAGCTACTGCAATACAGCGAGCGCCACTACTGCCAGCTAAATAAAAGATTCAAACTACTGAAGGCACTAACTACTGATAGGGATAGTTAGCAAATGAAAGATATTAATAGAGAACAAACAATGTATTTACCTTGATATCATCATATATAAATATATCAGTTCATGAAAAATTACAAAACTCCGCCATCTCTCTCCCCACATCCACCACTGCTGGCGGCTCACCTCCAACTGCGCAACGCTACGCGCTGTTCACATCCAGCTGCCGCTGCCCAACACTACAATGGCAGACAACAATGCAAACTAGCGACAGACTGCACACAGCACAGCCAGTGATTTTCATATTGAGCGCTACGTAACGTTGCCAATAAGAAAACATAAACAGCCTACTTACACCTGTATTATCTTCTTCCGTCCACCACGCAGTTTCATTGAGCCCACGGTGGCTTACTTGCCTTTCATTTCGGTATACCTGAGCAGTTGTGTCCTGATTCATATTATTATAACTTTTTATATTCCACTCTTATTCTATCGCAATACTTTTGACACTTTCTATTTCGGCCATTGATCAGTATCTCAGACAAGTACCACTTCGTTTGATTCTTTTGTAATTTTTAGTATTCCGTTTTACCGTATACTCATTTATCTTTACAACTATCAATTTCATACTGCTGTTTATCTCTACGAGTTTATGAATTTTCCATTTATGGATGTAGTGCCACTCCAGTATTAGATTTCTAATTATTGGTCTATCGCTGATGTAGCCCAGCTGGTGTCTTACTGTATCTCCTACTCTTTTGTGTTCTACGCAGACTATTACAAATAATCGAAAATTGGTATGACATAGCGTCATGTGACTTACGAATGCTTCGCTGTAAAGAGATATTCAGCTACAACAATTTTCGTTACAGAAATTTTCACTACAGACATATTTTAAATACAAACGATTTTAGAGAAGTTCGAACACGTAAAATATTCTTGTTTCAATAGCAAGAGACCGTTTGAGTGCGAGGACGCAAGTTCAGTCGTCAATAACGATCTTGTGAAAGTGTTGTGTTCACAGCTACAGCAGGAAATATATAAAAATTTTAGCTGCTGATGACTCACCATGTGCATCAGGAGGATTACAAGAAACTGAGTATGTCAAATTAAATATCTTTCAGCCCTCAATTTCCAAGCTCATTTTAATTGGCAACCATTTTCAGCGTTTTATCACGCCATTTTCAGGCCCCTGACCGACGTGTAGGAAGAATCTACCTCGGTTGTGTTCAAAACAGGGGTCAGTAATACTGCCGATCAAGTGATGGTTGAAGAGATCACTGTAGCAAATATCTACCAATACCAATATTGCTGGCCACCTACACGTCGGTCAGAGGCCTGAAAATGGCGCAATAAAACGCTGAAACTATTTGTCAATTAAAATGAGGTTGAAAATTGACTGCTGAAGGGTATTTCATTCCTCTGTCGAACAGCGCAGAGCAACTATTTCTAAAACGATGGACATACAGAGAAAAGGATGAGTGGCCGGGAGGTGCAGAGATCAACCATGTATAGGATGTGTATATTACACTTAACAAACTGGACATTGAAGAAATGCACAAGGCAAACCATTAACTTATACCATGGACACCGACTGAGAAATGGAGCGCCGCAACGTGATCACAAAGGTACACACCATCAAGATCGATGGCGAACTCATTGGGAGCTGCAAACCGTGCAGAGCGTTCAGCTAGGTATCCACTCCGAAAGAATGCATACAGTATCATAGTGGTGTAACGGCGTGGTGAGAGCTGATGGAATGTGCTGGAATGCTATCGGATGCGAAACTGTCTGTCGTGGAGCTTATCGTGAACCTGTCTGTCCTTTAAGGCGTTACTGCAGGAAGCGCGATGATATGGTTTATAGATACGGAGAAAACAAACATCTAGAGGCTGCAGTTGTCTAGCGTCTCCAAGTGGAACGAACTGCGAAGTCAGAAAATTTTCAGGAGGAATAGTTATCTCTAAATGAGTAATTTTGTAATATGCAGACCAGGCATCAAGGGAAAGTAAGTTATTTTGAAGAGCTATTGGCCAAAACCATAGCTGATACCATAGATGCAGTTCTCTTACTCCCATTATTCCACTGTGACGTAAAAATTTCCTACCTCCCTTGCAAGATCACGCACTCGAGAAAGAATCGTAGATGGCAGAGCACATTCAACTTCTCGCAGCACAAGAACTAACTTTCCGTCCACATTAACGGTCGGTATAATCGTATATGAATACATTAAGGCACATTAGTTGATCTTTCTACAACTCTCTTGGTGCCACTAATATCCAGGGTTCCCTTCACATGCATTTCCTCGTCAAATACCGATTGGCGGGAGTTGAAAACAATTTCCAAACTGAACGATCAGATAAGATTGATTGTCTTATCTACAAATTTTGGTGGCCAATTCCGCAGTTTTCTGGGCATCGACAAGTTGACATTTTGTTTAAAATTTCGTCGTCTTACTTCTTCCAATTCTGTACCGCTATTTGCAGTTACGCAGCCATCCACTGCTTCCCCTGAAATGACTGTAATCTATGTCACGCGCAATTTGCTGTGTATAACGAAGTAAGGCACTATAATGCACATCCTGTAAATTGTGTAGAGCATCATGTAAATGCGCAAACACCAGCTTCTTCAAAGATTGCGGCTTGTCCTACCTTGAATGTCGATAGTTTCGTCTTATGGTTGCTGAGGTCAGCAGTCCCCTAGAACATAGAACTACTTAAACCTAACTAACCTAAGGACATCACACACATCCATGTCCGAGGCAGGATTCGAACCTGCGACCGGAGCGATCGAGCGGCTCCAGACTGAAGCGCCTAGAACCGCTCGGCCACACCGGCCGGCTGCACAGGTCACACCACTATTCAAGGAAGGTAGTAGGAGTAATGTAATCCACTGAATTGCAGGCCCATATCATTAACGTCGATATGCAGCAGGATTTTGGACCATATATTGTGTTCAAACATTATGAACTACATCCAAGAAACGGTCTATTGACACACAGCCAACTTGGGTTTAGAAAACATCGTCCTTGTGAAACACAACTGGCTCTTTATTCGCATGAGGTGTTGTGTGCTATTAACAAGAGATTTCAGATTGATTCCATATTTCTGGATTTCCGAAAAGCTTTTGACACTGTACCACACAGGCATCTTGTAGCGAAATTACGTGTTTACGGAATTTCGACTCAGTTATGTCACTGGATTCGTGATTTCCTGTCACAGAGGTTACAGTTTGTAGTAATTGACGGAAAGTCATCGAGTAAAACAGAAGTGATTTCTGGTGTTCCCCAAGGTAGTGTTATAGGCCCTTTGCTGTTCCTTAGCTATATAAGACATTTGGGAGCAGCCGCCTTCAGTTGTTTGCAGATGACGCTATCGTTTAACGACTAATAAAATCGTCAGAAGATCAAGACAAACTTCAAAACGATTTAGAAAAGATATCTGAATGGTGCGGAAAATTGGCAGTTGACGCTAAATAACGAAAAGTGTGAAGTCATCCACATGAGTGCTAAAAGGAATCCGTTAAATTTCGGTTACAAGATAAACGAAATCTAAAGGCTGTAAATTCAACTAAGTAGCTGAGAATTACAATTAGAAACAACATAAATTGGAAGAGGCACGTAGATAATTTTGTGGGGAAGGCTAACCAAAGACTGCGTTTTATTGGCAGGACACTTATAAAATGTAACAGATGTACTAAGAAGACTGCTTACATTACGCCTGTCCGTCCTCTTGTAGAATACTGCTGGGCGGTGTGGGATCCTTACCAGATAGGACTGACGGAGTACATCGAAAAAGTTCAAAGAAGGGCAGTACGTTTTGTATTATGGCGAAATATGGGACAGAATGTCACTGAAATGATACAGGATTTGGACTGGACATCATTAAAAGGAAGGCGTTTTTCGTTGCGACGGAAACTTCTCACGAAATTCCAATCACCAACTTTCTCCTCCGAATGCGAAAATATTTTGTTGACACCGACCTACACAGGGAGAAACAATCTCCACGATAAAATAATGGAAATCAGAGCTCGTACGGAAAGATAGCGGTGTTCGTTCTTTCCGCGCGCTATATCGAAATTTGAATAATAGAGAATTGTGAAGGTGGTTCTTGGAACCCTCTGCCAGGCACTTAAAAGTTATTTCTAGAGTATTCGTGTAGATGTAGATTTAGATGAACTACACAATCATACTGCTGCAGACCTACTCGAAATATGTTCATATATGCGGATGACCTTCGGTATACGTAATTACGTTTAGTGTCCGCTCCTTGGACCACGATTGTCCTTTACTGAGTTTCACTGGAGACGAGATTTGTGGCTCCCTGTCCGTCAAGCATGGTGAACTACATGGCTCTACGCCTGTTTCAGTATCACTTTCATAGTTAAGCACGTATCGTCAATACTGTACTCATGATGTACATTATTCGCTCGGCACCCGACACCACACATTCCACTGGCTCATGTTGCAGAAACTCTGGTATTTCATCTTTCACTTCATTCTCACTCTGCGAAATTCCGCGGGCTCCTACCTGATGAAATGTGTCAACTTCGGCATCTTTTGTTGTAGATGTAATGCAATGATCACTTTGTATATCATTGGCATTGCTCTGCTTTGTATCAGTACGACTACAATGTAGCAATGTTGTGAGTTAATCTTCGACTAAGCAGTTCAACTACACTCCGTAGCCTCGTGCTATGCTCACCATTAGATACCTCCAATCCCACCCCCCGCTGCCATCAGCAGGAAATATTGTGGTTGGATGGAAGACAATATGTGGGGCGTCGAATACCGTAAACATCATTGACCTATAGCGACCTTACACTCAAGGAGATCCTTGTGAGTTACATTTCTCACCGTAATGCCGTGGTTGAGTCAGAATTCCTGTTTACCAATACTGTTTTAACTCTGCCAAAAAAGTTGCTCAAAGTTGGAATAAATTCTTATGTTCCTTTAAATCTATCATATGTAACTGCAGAACCGGAACTGCTGCGAATAGACATGATTTAGAGACGCTCTGAAAGAAATGTGCCGCATTCACTCAGTATGTCGGCTCTTATCAAAATCCTTGATCTGGAATACTGGAAGATACTGAAATGTCATGATGGCTATTTTTGTAGTGGTTCTGTGGTCACTATTGAACAGCCCTCATCCTTATTTCCTTTAAAAATAGCTGCGATAGTTATTCGAAATAATTATCAAGACAGTAAGCTTATACTTTCATAATTATTCACTTCACATAATTATTTTCATGGCATATGCGTGAGATTTTAGCAGCTTCAATGAAATTGATGTCACTTGATACATATTTCTCGTCTCAACAACAATTTCGTAAACTACAATGAGCGCTAAACAAGGACGTTGTGTACTGAAATTATTTCTTGAACAGAATTTTGCTGCGCGTGCCTTACAGAATAGATTACGTGGGCACGGGATGGAATTTTAATTTCCACCGAAGGTAGGGAAGCTGGTTATTAAAGAAGACTGCGCTCTTTTCAGTATCGAAAATATTTATACAACGAATATCCAAGCAGTCTGATAACGCACATTCTTATGTTCACGTATAAAATACACTTCGCTACTTAGAATACTTTGCAGATATAGGAGAAAAATCAACAATCATGTTTCAGAATCCTTACTAGATGTAGTGTTACCTAATTAATGTAATTCAATATACTAGCTGTAACTTAACCTGTTACATACATACTGTCTTTTTTTTTTTTTTGAGGCTTCTCTTCCACAGCTATACAAATAATACTTTGTTTCGAGGTCTTTTGCCAGCTACCGACAGGTATGCAGACACTGTCTTGAAAATGCGCCGTGATCAATAACATTGTCATCATACTTTGTTGGGCTCAAATGGTTCAAATGGCTCTGAGCACTATGGGACTTAACTTCTGAGGTCATCAGTCCGCTAGAACTTAGAACTAATTAAACCTAACTAACTTACGGACATCACATACATCCATGCCCGAGGCAGGATTCGAATCTGCGACCGTATCTGTCGCACGGTTCCAGACTGTAGCGCCTAGAACCGCTCGGCCACTCCGGCCGGCATACTTTGTTGGGGTACGTTAAGGCTTACAGTGTGCTGTTTATAATTTTGACAGAATTTTCCTACTGCGAAAATAATAATGGATTCTGTTCTTGGTAAAAGTCATAACGTATGAAAATGACGAGGATTTCATAAATATACATCAGAGTCTTAGGTCTATAGCTCTGCTCACATATAGTGCGACTCTTTTTAAAAGACTGAGATCTACGCCTTTCCAACCGCGTGGTATGATTGTTCCGGCGATCTACAATATGCTGTTGCTAGAGAGGAAACTTGTCAGTTTCAGTGTCCAATATCTCCATCGCTATTTCTCGTTTCCGTCTTCAGTAGTATTTTCGTTTGTCATGATATCATCACTGTGAGGGTGTAAGCTCTAAATGTGAAGAACAGAATGTACGAGGGTTGTCCAGAAAATAATCCAACGCGTTTCTTTTCTCAGCCGAAAACAATGTTACGAATGCGAACACACACATCCCTGCCCGAGGCAGGATTCAAACCAGCGACCTTAGCAACAGCGCATTTCCGGACTCAAGCGCCTAGAACCGCTCGTCCACAGCGGCCGGCCACGTATGTATTATTCGAAGCCTCTTTAGTGAGCTGATGATGAGGTGATGAGGAGGTGATTCACACAGTGAAGCACTGGCTCCGTCACCAGGACAAGGATTGGTACCGACAGGGCACACACGCCCTTGTTTCGCGCTGGAGGAAGGCCATAAATAAATGGCTCTGAGCACTATGGGACTCAACTGCTGAGGTCATTAGTCCCCTAGAACTTAGAACTAGTTAAGCCTAACTAACCTAAGGACATCACACACATCCATGCCCGAGGCAGGATTCGAACCTGCGACCGTAGCGGTCTCGCGGTTCCAGACTGCAGCGCCTAGAACCGCACGGCCACTTCGGCCTGCAGGAAGGCCATAGAAAGGGATGGAGACTACGTGGAAAAATAGGGTGTGTAGATAAAACACCATTCTTTCGTGTACGTACATCTACATCTACATCTACATTGATACTCCGCAAGCCACCCAACGGTGTGTGGCGGAGGGCACTTTACGTGCCACTGTCATTACCTCCCATTCCTGTTCCAGTCGCGTATGGTTCGCGGGAAGAACGACTGTCTGAAAGCCTCCGTGCGCGCTCTAATCTCTCTAATTTTACATTCGTGATCTCCTCGGGAGGTATAAGTAGGGGGAAGCAATATATTCGATACCTCATCCAGAAACGCACCCTCTCGAAACCTGGACAGCAAGCTACACCGCGATGCAGAGCGCCTCTCTTGCAGAGTCTGCCACTTGAGTTTATTAAACATCTCCGTAACGCTATCACGGTTACCAAATAACCCTGTGACGAAACGCGCCGCTCTTCTTTGGATCTTCTCTATCTCCTCCGTCAGACCGATCTGGTACGGATCCCACACTGATGAGCAATAAGTATAGGTCGAACGAGTGTTTTGTAAGCCACCTCCATTGTTGATGGACTACATTTTCTATGCACTCTCCCAATGAATCTCAACCTGGTACCCGCCTTACCAACAATTAATTTTATATGATCATTCCACTTCAAATCGTTCCGCACGCATACTCCCAGATATTTTACAGAAGTAACTGCTACCAGTGTTTGCTCCGCTATCATATAATCATACAATAAAGGATCCTTCTTTCTATGTATTCGCAATACATTACATTTGTCTATGTTAAGGGTCAGTTGCCACTCCCTGCACCAAGTGCCTATCCGCTGCAGATCTTCCTGCATTTCGCTACAATTTTCTAATGCTGCAACTTCTCTGTATACTACAGCATCATCCGCGAAAAGCCGCATGGAACTTCCGACACTATCTACTAGGTCATTTATATATATTGTGAAAAGCAATGGTCCCATAACACTCCCCTGTGGCACGCCAGAGGTTACTTTAACGTCTGTAGACGTCTCTCCATTGAGAACAACATGCTGTGTTCTGTTTGCTAAAAACTCTTCAATCCAGCCACACAGCTGATTTGATATTCCGTAGGCTCTTACTTTGTTTATCAGGCGACAGTGCGGAACTGTATCGAACGCCTTCCGGAAGTCAAGAAAAATAGCATCTACCTGGGAGCCTGTATCTAATATTTTCTGGGTCTCATGAACAAATAAGGCGAGTTGGGTCTCACGCGATCGCTGTTTCCGGAATCCATGTTGATTCCTACATAGTAGATTCTGGGTTTCCAGAAATTACATGATACGCGAGCAAAAAACATGTTCTAAAATTCTACAAGAGATCGACGTCAGAGATATAGGTCTATAGTTTTGCGCATCTGCTCGACGACCCTTCTTGAAGACTGGGACTATCTGTGCTCTTTTCCAATCATTTGGAACCCTCCGTTCCTCTAGAGACTTGCGGTACACGGCTGTTAGAAGGGGGGCAAGTTCTTTCGCGTACTCTGTGTAGAATCGAATTGGTATCCCGTCAGGTCCAGTGGACTTTCCTCTGTTGAGTGATTCCAGTTGCTTTTCTATTCCTTGGACACTCATTATGTTCAATAAAGAGTTGTTGAAGAGAAAAAGTGTGGTGCATTACTTTCTGGGCCACCCTCGTAACATCCCAACCCTCACGTTATCATACTCAGTGTCAGAGACATCTGCATGAACAGCCGTATGACAAAGTTCCATTGAGTGACTACGTGTGGTACAAAAATATTTTAAGCTCCTTTGCAGCTCGACGGGTGAGTCCTTGTCTTCTCAGTCATTGGATAGCTCTTACTTTTATCAGCAACTGTTTGTCGCCAAAGATTCTGTGTGGCAGGAATGTGTCCTTCAGTTCTCGATCTGTCTGCAGTAACTCAGTAATACTGTTACTGAGCCCTGGTGGCTTCTTCCCATTCCTCATGATTTACGACGGCACAGACGTATCTAGCTCGAGCCCTGTGACAGTCTAAGTTTGTACCGTAGATCTTCCACATACATATTCCCAAAGCTGATGTTTATTGTTCGCTGCAGAGGTAATTTTAAATCACTTTTTCGTTACATTTTCCAAGCAAAAATTTCTTGCTTACTCCGTTACACATTTGTTTTGTACAGCGATATAAATATTTAAATGTAGGAATCCTCTACGTTATATCCTATTCACATATTAGACGCGAAAATATCGTTGTGACACATGACACAAACATTGCCTAGCTGATTTTTTTTTTCCAACACATATTTTAGACATGCATGTACTGTAAGTTACACCCTTCACGTAATTTTCGAGAGAAATATCATCAAAAAAAATTGCTTATGTCTGTGTGTGTTAGTTTACATAGTTTTGATAAATAATACATCGGTTTTGTACTTTGTAAAATTACGTGTAGGTAGGCGAGCTACTCGGTCATCTAGAACTGTTACGTGGAGAGGTGAATTAGTTCGTCAACACTAGCGGGTACTCCATGAGTGGGCAAACTGTAGCGAACGTTGCTGATCACCCCGAGTACAAAGTCAGTCAGCCAGAAACCGGAAATGCGTAGACCCCGAAGCTGGGAACTTAACGGCGCGACGAAGGCCGGCTATACCCTAACTATGGCGGAGTGTCAGTGACTTCTTAGAGCTCTTTGAAATTCGACAGTAATTCACAGTAAAATAGCAAAGAATACATCAGCAGTCTCAGAAATGTTAAGTACATCCAGTGACACAACAGTATTTTCAATACTTTTAAAACTACAAAAGTAAACAATCTACAGTGACTAAATATTTTAACAATAAACCTCTGAATTAACAACTTTTGAACACTTCACACAATTTCAACAAACAGTATCTCGGTGACAAGATTGCATTTAGCTGCCATCTCTGTAAGCTATGTTCGTTTACCTACGTACTTTATTTCTCGATTTATTACATTTCCTGTATCTTTCCATTACGCTAATGTTTGTCAGACCATTGTATTCTCCACAATAGCACGCCAAATCAGCAGGATGAGTACGTCATATCTTGTCATACTTGTGTAAGACTGAGCGAGGGGGCACAGCGATTAGCACATTGGACTGGCATTCAAAAGGATGATGGTTCAAGCCCGTGTATGGCCATCTTGATTTACGTTTTCTGTGATATCCCTAAATCGCTTCAGACAAATGCACAGCCGACTTCCTTCAATAATCCAATGGTACTGCTGACCTCGCTGTTTGGTCCTCTTCCCACAACAAACCAACCAACAAACTTCTGTAGGTATTTAGTTAATACATTACTATTTTTACCGGATATTTATTTAATTTTTCATTAAAATTGCTGATAGAAAACCATGATAATTTAAGAAGTGTCAATCGCATTTGTTAGCTGACACCAGTATAATAAAGCGAGCCAAAAGGCACTACCGTCAAGCAGGCCTACACAATTATTCAAAGAATATTTTTAGCGACATTCTGTTGTCATTTAAAGTGAGCGAACATTCACAAGAACACTAGCTTGTTTACTTATAACAAACAATTATTTGTTATTTATTGTAAATGATCTGAGATCTGTCCTTGTGGCCGAGCGGTTCTAGGCACTTCAGTCCGGAACCGTGCTGCTGCTACGGTCGCAGGTACGAATCCTGCCTCGGGCATGGATGTGTGTGATGTCCTTAGGTTAGTTAGGTTTAAGTAGTTCTAAGTCTAGGGGATTGATGACCTCAGATGTTAAGCCCCATAGTGCTTAGAGCCCTTTGAAAAAAGGATCTGAGTGTGACCGAATCTCTATAACATTTATTTTATTGAAATACTTTTGCAATATATTCTGTATAACGTAAGGCCGATGTGTCTTTAGTGGGGATGGCTTTTAGTCAATGAGAGTGTAAGTAGGCTGTTTAGGTTTTTATGTTGGTAACGCCATGTAGGGTTCTGTATGAAAATCACTGACTGTGCTGTGTGCCGTCTGTGGATGGTTGGGTTTGTTGGAATATTTACTATTGTAGTCTTGGGCAGTTGGATGGGAACAGCGCGTGGCGTAGCACAGTTGGAGGTGAGCCGCCAGCAGTGGCGGATGTGAGGAGAAAGATGGCAGAGTTTTGAGAGCGGACGATCTGGACGTGTGCCCTTCAGAAACAGGATATTTGTAAGACTGGATGTTATGAAATGATATATATACACTCCTGGAAATGGAAAAAAGAACACATTGACACCGGTGTGTCAGACCCACCATACTTGCTCAGGACACTGCGAGAGGGCTGTACAAGCAATGATCACACGCACGGCACAACGGACACGCCAGGAACCGCGGTGTTGGCCGTCGAATGGCGCTAGCTGCGCAGCATTTGTGCACCGCCGCCGTCAGTGTCAGCCAGTTTGCCGTGGCATACGGAGCTCCATCGCAGTCTTTAACACTGGCAGCATGCCGCGACAGCGTGAACGTGAAACGTATGTGCGGTTGACAGACTTTGAGTGAGGGCGTATAGTGGGCATGCGGGAGGCCGGGTGGACGTACCGCCGAATTGCTCAACACGTGGGGCGTGAGGTCTCCACAGTACATCGATGTTGTCGCCAGTGGTCGGCGGAAGGTGCACGTGCCCGTCGACCTGGGACCGGACCGCAGCGACGCACGGATGCACGCCAAGACCGTAGGATCCTACGCAGTGCCGTAGGGGACCGCACCGCCACTTCCCAGAAAATTAGGGACACTGTTGCTCCTGGGGTATCGGCGAGGACCATTCGCAACCGTCTCCATGAAGCTGGGCTACGGTCCCGCACACCGTTAGGCCGTCTTCCGCTCACGCCCCAACATCGTGCAGCTCGCCTCCAGTGGTGTCGCGACAGGCGTGAATGGAGGGACGAATGGAGACGTGTCGTCTTCAGCGATGAGAGTCGCTTCTGCCTTGGTGCCAATGATGGTCGTATGCGTGTTTGGCGCCGTGCAGGTGAGCGCCACAATCAGGACTGCATACGACCGATGCACACAGGGCCAACACCCGGCATCATGGTGTGGGGAGCGATCTCCTACACTGGCCGTACACCACTGGTGATCGTCGAGGGGACACTGAATAGTGCACGGTACATCCAAACCGTCATCGAACCCATCGTTCTACCATTCCTAGACCGGCAAGGGAACTTGCTGTTCCAACAGGACAATGCACATCCGCATGTATCCATTGCCACCCAACGTGCTCTAGAAGGTGTAAGTCAACTACCCTGGCCAGCAAGATCTCCGGATCTGTCCCCCATTGAGCATGTTTGGGACTGGATGAAGCGTCGTCTCACGCGGTCTGCACGTCCAGCACGAACGCTGGTCCAACTGAGGCGCCAGGTGGAAATGGCATGGCAAGCCGTTCCACAGGACTACATCCAGCATCTCTATGATCGTCTCCATGGGAGAATAGCAGCCTGCATTGCTGCGAAAGGTGGATATACACTGTACTAGTGCCGACATTGTGCATGCTCTGTTGCCTGTGTCTATGTGCCTGTGGTTCTGTCAGTGTGATCATGTGATGTATCTGACCCCAGGAATGTGTCAATAAAGTTTCCCCTTCCTCGGACAATGAATTCACGGTGTTCTTATTTCAATTTCCAGGAGTATATATATATATATATATATATATATATATATATAATGACTTTTAACCTTATTAAGGTAAATACATTGTTTGTTCTCTATCAAAATCTTTCATTTCCTAACTATGCCTATCAGTCGTTAGTGACTTCAGTCGTTACAATCTTTTATTCAACTGGCAGTATTGGCGGTCGCTGTCTTGCAGTAATTCGAGTAACGAAGACTTTTGTGAGGTAAGTGATTTATGAAAGGTATAGGCTATTGTTAGTCAGGGCCATGCTTTTGTAGGGATTATTGAAAGTCAGATTGCGTTGCTCTAAAAGATATTGTGTCAGTTTAGTGATGAGCAGAATAAGTAAAGAGAGAAATGTCTGATTACTTTCAGTTTTACTCAGCTGTTTGATAATCAAATAACGTAAGAGGTTTATCAGCACAGTCACTTATAATTTTCTTAAGGGGACGTTACATATGGCGACGCTTAGCCGAGGATACCTCACTGGAATCTTCTGATTTTTTCTTGTAGTTTGTGTAATTAGTGTAGTTATTGTTTATTGCTAGCGCGTAATTTTAGAGATATCTCCTTTGTAGTTGTAGTTTTTCATTGTTGTACTGTAAAACAGTTGTAACATACATGTAGATTTGCATCAAGTATTTCGCAGCCGCGTTTCCAATTGATTGGATATAATTTTCAGTGTTATTTTAATGTATTTTCTTATTTTGCCCATTAAATTGAGCTTTCATGTGTTATCGATTGAAATACTGTGACAGTTATGGCGTCTGGAAAACGTAATACTAGGGCACAAAGTAAACTGAAAAAGGATAGTCAAGACGAGAATAGTGTGTTAGCGCTACCGTGTAATGAATTAACCAATGTTCAACATAGTAATTTGGTAATTGTGCATAGCGGAATGGACCAGGCAATAAATAATCGTGTAAACAGTGAAACAGGGTAGTATTAATGATCGATCGGTCGGAAACAGATCGCTCCAGGAACCCGAGAAGACTGGACACAATCTTGCAAAGACCTTAGATTCAGGTTTTGCGTCCTCACATTTTTCTGAATTTAGTCAAGACACATTTTTTGCTTTTCAAAATGTGAATGTTGCCCGTGCAAATGCACTGCCGAAAAGGATAGAGGAACAGATTCCTGACACTAATACATTATTTTTGCAATTAATCCAACAAATGAAACAAAATCAGAAACAAATGGAACAAAATCAGAGACAAACACAGCAACAGCTTAAAAATTTAGACACAATAGAACAAAATCAGGAACGAACACAGCAACAGCTACAAAAGTTAGACACACTGGAACAAAATCTTCAAAAGTTAAACACAATTGAGCAAACACTTGATCAAACACGTGAAAATTACGAGTTACTTAAAATAGAATCGAAATGTCAAAAAGTCTGTAATGACGTAATAACAATAATTTGAGAGCACTTACAACCTATTTCTTCGTGTAATGAAAATGATTACAGAATCACAAAGCAGCCCTAAAAGAACTGAAAACTATTGTTCATGAAAATCACAACACCTTGCAAGCCAAAATTGACTCTGTTGCGTCTACCGATTGGGTTACGCAACTCGCAAAAACTCAAGGAAACTTAAAAGACGTAGTAGATACGTTTTCAACACAAATGGACACTGTGAAACTTGGTTCAGAAAAACAAACTGAAGAAATCAGTTCATTATCGGAGAAAGTAGCCGAGCTTTCGGATCAGTTCAAAATGGTTCAAATGGCTCTATGGGACTTAACTACTGTGGTCATCAGTCCCCTAGAACTGAGAACTACTTAAACCTAACTAACCTAAGGACATCACACACATCCATGCCCGAGGCAGGATTCGAACCTGCGACCGTAGCAGTCGTGCGGTTCCGGACTGCGCGCCTAGAACCGCTAGACCACCGCGGCCGGCTTTCGGATCAGTTCACTGACTTCTCTACAAAGGTAGATAATGATCTGAATGACACAACACCAGTAGCCTTTACTGACGCAGAAGAGTATGAACAAGTTAGAAAATTCAAACAAAATCGAAATCAAATTAATGCGCAACACAAAAGGGAAATCTGGGAATTACAAGATCAGTTGGCACAAGTGATACAAGAATTACATATTTCAAAGGACACTCGCGCTCTAATACTAGAAGAGGCATATGGAAACACTGAACAGCCACAAAATAATGACACAGGGCATTTCGGAAATTATGAAAGAAATTGGTAAGGTACACCGAATTTTGAGACTGAACCGCCGAAACGACGTAACAATGACCGATATGCGACTCACCGTCATGATGACTTTGATTATAAGCTGTTCCTTACTAAATCTAAATCGAAAATATTTAAGAATGCCAGCAACGACATTCATCCACAAGCATGGCTTCATCAATTCTCTCATTGCTTTCCTCCCAACTGGTCATTACAGCACAGATTGGTATTTTTGTGTGGCTACTTAGAGAATGAAACAGCTGTAAGAATGCGATCGGTCGTTCACGATTGCACAGTGAAGGAGAATTTTATCATGATTTCCTCTCAGCATATTGGTCTCAAGCTACTCAAGATCGCGTAAAACATAGCATCATGATGATGAAACATTTCAAACACTCTGAATTTTCCAGTCTTCTCTAATATTTTGAAAACATGTAGCATAAGAATTAGTGTCTGTCAAAACCATACAGCCCCTTAGAACTTATTCACATTTGATTAATCAAATTGCCTGCACATTTACGATATATTATGTTGGCAAAGACGACATCGTTGCTTTTCAGGGAATGTTACAAGAATTGGAAATTGACACTGACAATCGCGGGACACGAAAACAGGAACACAAAAATTACAGGTCACATCCCTCACAATTCTGCGATGACAGAAATAATAACTGGACACGACAAGGCTATTCTTAAGACGCAAATCGTGACCAAAACAGTCATCAACCGTATGACAACCGGAATGAGATCTTCACTCTGCAGCGGAGTGTCTGCTGATATGAAACTTCCCGGCAGATTATAATTGTGTGCACGACCGAGACTCGAACTCGGAACCTTTGCCTTTCGCGGGCAAGTGCTCTACCATCTGAGCTACCGAAGCACGACTCACGCCCGGTCCTCACAGCTTTACTTCAGCCAGTATCTCGTCTCCTACTTTCCAAACTTTACAGAAGCTCTCCTCCGAACCTTGCAGAACTAGCACTCCTGAAAGAAAGGATATTGCGGAGACATGGCTTAGCCACAGCCTGGGGGATGTTTCCAGAATGAGGTAGAACACTTGCCCGCGAAACGCAAAGGTCCCGAGTTCGAGTCTCGGACGGGCACACAGTTTTAATCTGCCAGGAAGATTCGTATGACAACCGTTGGCTGAGTAGTAATAATTACAGAGAAAGATCACCTCTCCACGGTAATGACTATGACAGAGACAATCATAGAAACAGACAATATTGGAACCAGAAATATTATTATTAAGGGAGACAGAACAATTCCATATGCAACAGCCCAGCGTGCAGTTACGTCTCAGGGAGAAGTTCTCCACCACGTTACCGACAAGAAAGAAATTACAGAAACTACTGACATGATGACAGACGATATAATCTTAACAACAGACCAGAATTTAATCAGAACTAGGGGGATTCAAACAGGGCAGGGCCCTCTCGACAAGTTGAATTTGTAGAGGTTCGGTCACCAAATCCCAATAACGACGCGCGCCAACAAAGAGACAATAGGCAATGACTCATACCGCTGGCAGTCAAAAAACGTACTTATGAAACTGACGACGCAGGTGCCGTAGGTAGTAATTACGTAAAAATGGAAGACATTAGGGACATCTTACTCCAGGAAAACGACGTAAAACAGAACAACATTGCATATCCCGTAATTCACATTACAGTAAATGATGTAAAATTTATGGCAGTACTTGACTCTTGCAATCCCATTTCAGTAATTAGTGAAACAGCCTTTAGCAAATGCAACAAATCGAACGATTGCCCCACACTTCCGTTACGTAAAATTAAAAAAATTACAAGGTGCAATCTTTGGAAAAAGCGTAGATATACGCCAACAAACCAACTTAGAATTATTTTGTTAATGTCACAGTATCTCTATGAACTTCCTTATCGTTCCATTATTGTCAACAGAAATTATATTGGAAGTAGACTTCTTGAATGAATACAAAGCAATCTTAAACTTTCACGATGCTGAAATAAGTTTAGATAAAGAGCGTAAGTCAATAGCTTTGAAATTTGAAGAATGGTTCTCAAAGCATGACGAAGAAATTAATCGACTTTACCTCCTGTTAGACAACAGTTCGGAAATTTCGACGGAATATGACACTAACAATCACTCTGCAAGTATCGACAGGGATGATATCGACGCCGTATTTGATACCAATGAGTTAATTCAGAATAAAATTCAAACAATTGAGAACTGTAATGGCACTGATGTGCAGGACACTTTAGAGATTTTACAGAACATTCCACAGTTTTTACTCGCAGAACAGGAACAATCAAGACATTTCAATACCAATTTCGTGTTCGTAAGCATACTAAATTTTGTGTTAGACCATACGTAATTCCGGCACATTATAGGGACCGTGTTAGAAAAGAAATACAATCTATGCTTGACGAGGGCATTATTGAGCCTGCAGTAAGCTCATACAACAATCCATTACATGTTGTTGAAAAGAAAAATGGATCGATCAGGCTTGTCTTGGATTCAGGATAAATCAATACTATCATCATTCATGAAACAGACAGGCCGCAAACGTTGAAGAACTTCTTCAAAATTTTAATGGTGTAAAAGTGTTGTCTTCTATTGATCTCAGATCCAGCTTTTATCATATCGAACTGCATCCAGAACGTGGAAAATACACAGCTTTTCTTTGTTTCGGCGTTTGTTATCAATTTAGTAAACTTCCTTTTGGTTTGAACGTTCCTTCGGCAGCATTCATTCGTGGTCTAAATTCCATATTACCTGAGTCCTTAAAATGTCTCATCACCTTATATGTGGACGATATTCTAATAGCAGAAGCCTCATGGGAACAACATAATCGCATCCTCAAGTGTGTTAAGTATTGTTGCGGAATCTGGAATCACAGTTAACTTGGAAAAGTCTGAATTCGGTAGAACAAACGTTAAGTTTTTGGGACATATTATTTCTTCTGAAGGCATTCAGCCGGATCCTGAAAAGTTAGAAGCAGTCAGAGCCATTCCATTTCCATCCACAAAAAACAAGTCCGCAGTTTTCTAGGACTCGTAAATTTTTAACGTCGTTTTCTGAATATGCAAATTCTAGTTACACCAAAACTTTGTTCTCTCACTGGAAAAAACACTGTTTGGAACTGGGACGAACAAGCACAGTTGGAATTCAATTCTTTGAAAGAAGCGTTACTTCACGCGCCAATACTAGCTCATCCAGAACTGTCACAGGGTTTCTGCCTTAGCACGGATTCTTCTAAAGTCGTTCTTGGTGCCTATTTATTTCAAGAAGCCATAGAAAATGACACTACTGTTCAGAAAACCATTGCTTTTGCTAGCAGAGTGCCAACAAAATCCGAAAAAAATTATTCCGTTACTGAGTTAGAAGCTTTAGCTATCGTTTGGGCATTTAACAAATTCCATTTCTTTCCTTCTGGTAAGCACGTAAAACTACTCAGTGATCATCGTGCATTACAATTTCTTATGTCTTCAAAATTAAATCATGACTGGTTAAAACGTTGGGCATTGTTTCTGCAAGAATTCCACTTCACAATAGTCTACATTCCCAGCAAGGAGAACATTGTTGCGGACGCACTGTCACGTGCACCGGCTGGGCTTAAGAAAAGTAACACAGAAGGCAACCCCGGAATAATTTCACTATTCTTTACATTCGGAAAGTCACCTTTGAAAACTACATCACCATATCTTTAAATAACATTTGTCATCAACAAGAGAAGTATTCGATTTGCAAAGACATCAAAAGTAAATGACATGAAAGGGCAAACACGCAGATTCGGCATTATTATCTGGTTAGAAACAACATACTCTTCAAACGCTGCACTGTTGATGACAATCTATGGGTACTTTGCATTCCTGACGATTTTGTTAATAAGCTCATTAGGTACATTCATTTCAGCTACGCACATTTTGGTCCATGCAAATGTTATCATATTCTTCGGACGACTTGTTATTTTAGCTATGTGGAAAAGAAAATTCGAGGTGTTTTATCTATTTAAACTTTGTCAAAAGGCTAAACCATCTATTATCTCACGTCGTGGTCCGTTGTTTCCTATCATTCCTTCTAAATTAAAAGAATTTGCTGCTGTTGATCTCTTGGGACCCCTTGTCAGGACATCGGATGAATTTTCGTACGTTCTAGTCGCTATTGAACTTACTTTAAAATACACTGTAACCCGTCTGAACGGATTATGAAAGAAATCAATGAGCTTTGCACACTTCATTGCCACAGAAAGCATCAGTATTGGGACAGATATTTACCCTTATTTCAAAACGTGCTGAATGAAATGCCTCATGACTCCACTGCTTTACCACCTACTCTTGTACTGAAGAATGAAGAACCACTGAACAGACTCAGAGAGCTTGTACCTTTTCCGAATACACGTAAACTTCGACACAAAGACATAATTGATTTGGCTATTCAAACTATAAATTCAGCTGCAGACAAAAGGAGAAAACTACACGGTAAAACAAATGCAAAGGTACTATAAATTGGTCAGATAGTTCTCATTAAAGCTCATTCATTGTCACATAAGAAGAAACACCTCAGTCACAAATTCTTTCTGATTTACTATGGACCATACAAAATCCGACGTATACCCCATGATAATTGCGTTGAAGTTGAAACTCTGAATACTAGGGAGATTAAAGGATTGCACTACATTTCACATGTAAAACCGTTTATTGAGAGATAATCTGCTTTTTAACTTAGTCTTTACCATAAAATCTTTCATTTCACATTACTAGTACGCTTTGTCACACTTAGAAACTGTCAACATGCAAAAATGTTTTAAAGTTAACTATCCAATCAAGAACCTAGGGCACTTATTTAGACATTAATTACGAACGAATTTTTGTAGTGAACAGACGACAGAGTGTTATTACGTGTACATTCTTGCTTGTTCGTTGCACGATTACGTAACGACTATAAGACTTACATACTTTGAACATATACTGGTGCTGCTAATGAGATTTTAATGCTACATTTTGGTTTGCTTGAAAGTACGTTCTGGATTCAAAGTACTTTCTGAGAGATGCCAGATGACACAGTGGTAGGTTTATTTGACAGCTACACGATTACATCACGACGCTACTAATGAGTGACACAATTTATGGTATTGCTTTTGTGCTGCATCTGTTTTATATCTACACAGTTTTTCTGAATTATTCTGGAAAGTACAACATGTTTTCGTAGTAACTTCTGTGGTATAGCTACAATGAGACAGCCTTTTCCATAGCACAACAATATGTTACAGTATAGTTCTTTCCTGATCATGGTAATGTACGTAATAACTATGAGATCTATACGCATAGCATTTCACTTTTGTTTATCACGAGGTAAGTAAATTGACTTCTACAGAACGTTGCTTATGGACGACGATAATTACGACACTTGGCACATTTTTACCATTAAGTAATGACAGAGATTATCTTACAAGACACACAGTTTAGCGCTACAGTACACGTATCTGAATGATTAATTTTGTACTTACAACATTTATTTTTAAAGATTTTTGAATTACAAAGATATATAGATGGTTTTTGGTGATACATTTCATTCCATTGCTGTAATCCGTAACACCTGAGTGTATAATTAGATTAATCCTGATGGGGTACACGCCTGTTTGTGTACTAAGCGTGTGGCAAGCGCTAGGAGCCCTAGCTAATATGATATTTGATTGAACATCTTTACACATTGGTACCATATTTCTCTAACACAGAATTACACAGCTATCTGATCATTTAACTGAGAGAGACAAACATTTTTTTACTGTGTCAGTGACACATGTTTAGGCAATTACACAGTTGGATAACTTCACACTTACGTAATTGTTTTGCCTGTACTTTGTGAACTGTTCATATTTTTTCGGAACCATTGTGACACTATGAGAGCTTTGAATCATGTATTTAGTACGGGATCATGCTTTTTGAAGTATATTTGGGATAAATGACAGAAAGGGACTGGAGCAGACTGCAAGCAGGGGAAATGATATTTCTCAGAGCAGTTAAGGGAAAAACAAGAATGGACAGAGTAAGGAATGTAGAGATTAGAAAGGACCTCAAACAAGAAAGTATGAGAGAAGAAATTGGAAGAAAGAGATTAAGATGGTATGGGCATGTTAAGAAGATGCATGGGCAGAGACTCCCCAAAATTATGGAAGAACTATAGATGGATGGGAAAAGACCTCGAGGGCGCCCAAGAACACGGTGGAAAATGGGAGTGAGAGTATCTGTAGAAAGGAGAGGTGTGACCTGGCAGCAAGTGGAGGAAGAAATGTGGTGGGAGGACCGAGCCAAATGGAGAGGACTCGTCAGCACCCAGACCCAGCAGTAGCTGGAGCGGGATTCGGATATAGATAGATAGATAGACACTATTGAAATGAGAAGAGAATTTTTTTAGGTTTTGAAATTATTGAAAGACGCTGCAATGGTGATGTTATTACAATGATGATGTATATTATGCTGTTGAGGTATGGTTATGATCAATAAGCTGATGATACATGAGGAATTTGATTATGCTACATATTTATTATGATGAAATATTGAAGAAGTGTCGACGAATATGCATATATTTATAATAAGGTAAGGAATAATGAGTAGTGGTTAGGGACTCTGATTTGTGAAAAAGGACGCTGGAAACCAAGAATCGTACTTTAAGAGCTATGAAATGTGTGTATATGTGTGAATGTATCACAAAACTGCTATTCATGAGATTTCATTCCTACACATTTCTACTGTAATTTCTCGAACTGCAAAATTTTATTTCTATCAAACTGTCACTGTAGCGGGAACTGCTGTTGTGAATATGTCGATAAGGAAGGTAAGTGACCTTGACATAGTGCAGAGTGGGCACCCAGCTGTGCGACATTAGCCTGGAAAAACAACCATTACTGCATATCATTCAGAGGGACAGGTGGAGAAAACCGAGGCCATTAACCTCGATATTGACATTCCTTTGTAGAAAGCATCACAAATACGACACGCTCATACTTGAAAACATATGATTACAGTTTGGAGCATGGACTTTCTGATATTTACTGAAATGCCTAATGAAATGATGAGAAACATTTTACAACTAATGTCTTTCTAGTTGAAAGATATTTTACTGCCTTATGAAATTCCATGTGGCTAGTGAATGACGTTTCATGCCTTCCTTTAAGTATATATTTGCCTATGTTGTTTAATATTTAGTTCCTAGTTGCACTGCGTCAGTGGTTAAAATAAAATTTAGTAGATGTACTAATAGTGTGTGTGTGTGTGGCAGATTTTTTTTTTCTTTTTTTTTTTTTTTACGCAGCTATCACGTTCCTAGGAATACATCTTCGCACCCCTGTTTCCAGCCAACCCGCAAATACGACGTCATGCGTTCGTCAGTTACCGTAAATGCCAGCATCAGAGTTCAAGGTTGGTCAGTCTACACTGGGGAGTGCCTTGGAATACTGCTTTGCTGTTCCCATATTCTGATGTTAAGATTAGCGTCGGGGGTCTGAATAAATGCTACAACAACTGAAGCGGATCCCTGTAAATTAACTACCATTTCCTGTTGTACCTTTAAATCAGTTGATATGCCCCGTTGCGAGATAAGCCAAATATAAATACGTTGGGGCCCGGCTTCTGAGAAAGGTTTCCAGTGTGAGGCTTTGTTGTCAGTCGTCGGGGTCCGGCCGGCGGTTTTGGTATAAATTACGAGTTATAATCCGACCCCTGCCACTGCAGTGCTGTCTGTGTATTGTGCTTATTAAGGCCTGCGCACTATGTTGTCGATACCGACCTCCGACGCAAATATTGGCGCTTTTACTAGTAAATGTTTTTGATATTAAATTCCATACTATAGTTACTGTGACTTAAAAAAATGGGCATTAGATGTTATGTTCATCTTTCAATCAGAGGGCTTATCAAACACTTGTTTCGGTGTTACACTGTCATATCTTCTCATTGGTACTTTGAATCTTTACACATTTGTCATGCTTTATGTAGCGTAGGAGCGTGTGCTTCAGTGAAATAGTTCGTGTTAAACCAAATTGCGGAGTTTTTTCGTCTGAGAGTGGGCCCCCATACCCCCTACTCCAGAATCCCTGCATACTTAACCATTTCAAGTAGTAGTGCAGCCGCATATTCGCAACTTCTCAGTTCTCCTGCCTTTCCATTGCGAGACTCGCACCCTTGTAAGGAAGGAAACTTCAGTGAAATAGCACAGATATAGGCTAGGAGATTCATTCCAGAATGTATTTTCACTCTCCAGTAGAATGTTGTGGTCTTCAGTCTAAAGACTGGATTGATGCAGCTCTCCTTGCTACTCTACCCCGTGCAAGCCTCTTCTTCTTCTTCTTCTTCTTCTTCTTCTTCTTCTTCGAGTAACTACTGCAACCTACATCCCTCTGAATCTGCTTACCGTATTTATCTCTTGGTCTACCTCTACAATTTTTATCCAACACATTTCCCTCCAGAACTAAACTGGTGATCCCATAATGCCACGAATCTGTTCTACCAACGATTTCCTTCTTTTGGACAGATTGTACAACGAATTTGACTTCTCCCCAATTCTATTCAGTACCTCATATTAGTTACGTAATCTACCAATCTAATCTTCAGCATTCTTCTGCCGCAACACATTTCAAAAGCTTCTATTCTCTTCTTATCTAAGCTTCTTATCATCCACGTTTCACTTCCATACATGACTACAATCAATACAAATACTATCAGAAAACACTTTCTGACACATTTATGGTCGGTATTAAATTTCTCTTCTCCAGAAACGCTTTTCCTGCCGTTGCCAGTCTACATTTTATATCCTCCCTGCTCCGATCATCATTATTTATTTGGCTTCCGAAGTAGCAGAATTCATTGAGTGTCTCATTTACTAATCTAATTCCGTCAGCATCATCTGATTTAATTCGAGTATATTTCATTATCGTCGTTTTGCTTTTGTTGATGTTCATCTTATATCCTCCTTTCAAGACACTATCCATTCCGTTCAACTGCTCTTCCAAGTCCTTTGCTGTCTCTTAGACAATTACAATGTCAGCGGCAAACTTCAAAGTTTTTATTTCTTCTCCATGGATTTTAATTCCTACTCCGAACTTTTCTTTTGTTTCCTTAACTGCTTGCTCAATATACAGATTGAATAACATCGGGGAGAGGCTACAACCCTGTCTCACTCCTTTCCCAGCCACTGCTTCCCTTTCATGCCCCTCGACTCTTATAACTGCCATCTGGTTTCTGTACAAACTGTAAATAGCCTTTCGCTCCCTGTATTTTACCCCTGCCACCTCCAGAATTTGAAAGAGAGTATTCCAGTTAACGTTGTCAAAAGCTCTCTCTAAGTCTACAAATGCTATAAACGTAAGTTTCCCTTTCCGTAACCTATCTTCTGTGAGAAGCCATAGGGTTAGTATTGCCTCGCGTGATCCTACATCGCTCCGGAATCCAAACTGAGCTTCCCCGAGGTCGGCTTCTACCAGATTTTCATTTCTTCTGTAAAGAATTCGTGTTTGTATTTTGCAGCCATGACTTATGAAACTGATAGTTCGGTAATTTTCACACCTGGCATCACCTGCTTTCTTTGGAATTAGGATTACTATATTAGTCCTGCAGTCTGCGTGTATTTTGCCCGTCTCATACATCTTGCTCACCAGATAGAAGAGTTTTGTCATGACTTGCTCTCCCAAGGCTACCAGTAGCTGTAATGGAATGCTGTCTACTCCCGGGGCCTGGTTTCGATCTAAGTGTTTCAGTGCTTTGCCATATTCTTCACAGACTATCAAATCTCCCTTCTCACCTTTCTCTATGTGGCCTCCCGATTTTAGATGGTAATAGCTGATGGAAGGGTTCGGGTATGGCGCAGACCCCACCAAGCCATGGGCCCAAGTTGTGAACAAGGCACTGTGCAAACTGGAGGTAGCTCCAAAATGGAACGCTGATATAATATTTCGTGGCAGGTTGCAAGTGTCTGTCGGAAGGGGATTAAAACATGGGATCCTTGATCTTCGTAGGTCGCTGCAGAGAGGAAATTCTCGCTGACTATTCCGCCTAGTCGAAGAATAGTATGTATCATATATCGAGGGAAGACTGTTAAACTAAATCCAGTATTTAGCATTTAAATGCTACTCACAGTCCAAATTTTAAATGGAGTCCGCTTTGGGTGGAGTAATGTCGTAATAAGAGTCAGTAATCAGATAAAATCTTATTACGACATGGACACGTCTCCGCTAATATGATTAGTACTACAGCACTGCATTCATGTGGCCCGCGTGAGTAGCGTTCGTCTACGTTACTCGCAATGCCCTGGGAACCACGGGTAACATGAGACCGCAACGAACTGGCTAATAATGAGAGGACGCCCACTCGTCATCGCCGAATTCGTCCACATTTATGGTACGTGTAGGGCGTGGTGAGACAAGCATGCGCCGCAAATGGAAACTCCAGATGTCCAAGCGTTTACGAAATGAAAGGAATTTTGATACGGATCTATCACAGTGTGCACTTTATCAATTGTCCGTGTGAAGCTGTGCACAGGAAGCGTTGTTTCGCTCAGCGGTAGTCGGCACGGTAGCTCAGCTTGTTCGATCAGAGGGGTGCTTTTATTTTATTTTATTTAGCTTATGGCATATAACACATCATATAGAAAAGACATAAAAATCATAAGACACAGAGATAAAGAGTAGTCACAGTGTGTAACATATAGTTGTAGATATAAAAGTGTTTAGAAATAGTGTATATAACAAACAAAAGTTCACAAACAAACATCCAGATTTGTGACATAGTCTATTGCACTTTCAGTCGCGGTCAGAAACTCATTGGGGTCTCCTGCAAAACGTCGCAGAGGGCAATCTTCCACGATGTGACGAATCGTCTGCCGGTCCGCACCGCAGTCACATCTCGGGGTGGTGATTTTACCCCACCTGTGGAGGCTGTCTGCACATCTGCCGTTATTTGTCCGAATTCGATTCAGGGTCGTCAAAGTTTTCCTTGGCAAATTGAATCCTGGTGGTTGGACATTGATGCATGGCATATTCTGCAGGTTTTGGGGCACAAATTCTCTCCACCGCATTTTCCAGAGGTTGCCATAATCCGGGTTGAGAGGATGCGTATTTTTTGCCTTTTTTAAAGAGGGGTGTCTTGAGCGCAATCTGTTCATCTCCAGGGCAGGAGCATCCTTATGGATTGGCAGTTTCTCGTTGTTCAGCACTTTTCCATACTCGCGTAAGAGAGCGTTCTCTCTGCGCAGGTCCGGTGGGGGAATGTTGCTCAGTATAGGTAGCCAGTGTAAAGGCGTTGGCTTTATTGTCCCTGATATCATCCTCATTGTGTAGTTTAGTTGAGCATCGATCAAGCCTATGTGTTTACTATTTAGCCATACCGGTGCGGCATATTCTGTTGTTGTGTAGACAAGTCCCAGAGGCGAAGGTCTCAGTACAGCCGCGAAAGAGCCCCACGTGGTCCCACATAGCTTCTGTATGATATTATTTCGAGTTTTACGTTTTGCGGCTGTATTACGTAGGTGTTCCTTGAATGTTAGGGTTCTATCAAAGGTGACGCCTAGATATCTGGGGTAATTATTATGGTTTAGCTGCCTGTTTTCGAAACGAACGTTGAGCTTTCTTTTTCCTTGGGCACTGTCGAGGTGAAAGCATGTCACCTCCGTTTTTGTCGCGTTTGGCCGTAATCTCCACCTTCGGAAGTAATCTCCCAGCTTTGTTAGATCCGCAGTTGATGTGTTTTCCGTTGCCTCCATTGATCTGCCTCTTGGAGCTATTGCCCAGTCGTCGGCATATCCGAATTTTTGAGAAGTGGCTTCAGGTAAGTCAGATATGTAGAGGTTAAACATCAATGGCGCCAGAACGGAGCCTTGTGGTAAACCATTGTTGAGCTTCATTTGGTCACTTTTTAAGTCGCCCATTATGACTCTGAAACTTCTATCTGTGAGCATGTTATCAATGAGGTTGGCCAGCTTATTACATGGTATGACCCGCAGCAACTTAAATATCAGGCCTTGTCGCCAAACGTTATCATAAGCTGCTGATAGGTGAATAAAGGCTACTGATGTTTTGAGTTTTTTCTGAAAGCTCGCCTCTATATGAGTTGCTAGGGAGAGGATCTGGTCGGTGCAACTTCGGTTTGGTCGAAAACCTGCCTGTTCAATCGGTACCACTTCAGAGGGGCGCTGCCTCTGTGTAATAAAAAAACTTAGTTAAGGAATCAATGATCAAACTGAACGGGTGTCATGTGACGTCCGCCCAGACCAAACGCAACGAAGAATACCGAACAAAATGAATAATAATAATAAAAAAGCGGTAAGAGGTCGGTTTCGCGTTGAACGGGTCGCAGGTTCGACTCCGCCCGCTGGCAAATATTTTTGTGTTCCTTGGCAATGCGTGCACTACTGACAGTACAATTAACCCCAGCATCATGTAGGTTACTTTATTAATTTATATAAGCACAAAAAGTATAGGCATAGGATGAAATGCGGGACTGCAAACATTTAAAAAGGGATTGTAGTTAAGTTTACACTGGAACGTCGTGTATGTAAATCGGTGCTTAAATTCTTTTTCAGTTGATCAATTTCTGTTACCGAGGTGATATTCAGCAAAGAAACAGTGGAAGCAACAATTTCGACCGCATCTTGCGCGCGTTATAAACGCCGCCTTTTTGCAGTGGCATGGTGTTTTTAATGTCTCCATAGAAAAACAAACTTGAACCTTCTTGGCAGATTAAAACTGTGTCCCGGACCGAGACTCGAACTCGGGAACTTTGCCATTCGCGGACATGTGCTCTACCATCTGAGCCACCCAAGCACGACTCATGCCCCGTCCTCATAGCTTTACTTCTGCCAGTACCTCGTCTCCCACCTTCCAAACTTTACAGAAGCTCTCCTGCGAAGTTTGGAAGGTAGGAGACGAGGTACTGGCAGAAGCAAAGCTGTGAGGACGGGAGTCGAGCTTGGGTACCTCAGATGGTAGAACACTTGCCCGCGAAAGGCGAAGGTCACGAGCTCGAGTCTCGGTCTGGCACACAGCTTTAACCTGCCAAGAAGTTTCTTACCAGCGCACACTCCGCTGCAGAATGATAATCTCATTCTGGAAAAACAAACTTATTTGACATCGCACAGTCCAGCTGCAAACCACACGTAATGCAGCATGTCGCTGAATACGTGCGAGGATAGCTGCTGATGTATAATGGAATGTAGTTTGATGCGAGCTTCTCAGGATCTGATATCTTGTTCTTTCTCGATAAGTGCAGTTTTGAAATTTTTTAATGATGTTTCTTACCTGACGATAAAAATATACATCGCAGGATTGCGCTAGTGGCGCACATTTGGGGGGAATTACTGAGATACTGTATGTTGGCAATCCGTTTTCATCTTGGAACAGTTCGTCGTACATTTGCCAAGGAGCACAAAAATATTCGCCGCTGGGTGAAGTCGAATCCGCTCGCTTTCCTCCTTTTTTTTTTTTTTTTTTTGTTAGTCTCATTTTGTTCGTAATTGATCATTGTATTTGTTCGGGTCGGACGTCTTATGACACACTTGTTGGAGTTCATCGTTGGTACATTAACTCAGTTTTTTTATTATAGAGGGCAACTAACCCTCTGACCGAACATGTTGAGCTAAAGTGCCGGCTACCGCTGAGCCAAATACCGCTTTCTAAATACATTGTCACAGTGACAATTGATAAGATGCACATGGTGATAGAACCGTATCAAAACTCCTTTTATTTTCGAACCACTTGGCCATGTGAAGTTACCACTTGGGGCACTTTCATGTATTACCACGCCCTACATGTGCCATGAATTTGGACAAATTCTGTGAAGACTAGTAGGCGTCCTCTCATTGTAATGACTCTAGCTGTCTTACTCCCAATATTGTGTCGGACGTCATTTTTCACAGCGCAGAGCAGCAACGGGACGTTAAGTGTACTCATCAAGTCTTTGGAAGTCGGCCGCAGAAATACTGAGTTATGATACCTCTACAGCCATTCATAAATCCAAAAGTGTTGCTGGTGCAGGATTTTGTGCGTGAAATAACCTACAGACTATTATTGATCGAAGGAATTCATGTCTGGCTAAACCGATCGCTCTAGTTGTCCAGAATATTCTTCAAATCAGTCGCGTACAATTGTGGCTCTGTCACATTGCACACTGTCGTCCATAAAAACTCCATCATTGTTTGCTGCAAATGTCCTTCAAGTAGCTGAACATACCCATTTCCAGTCAATGATAGGTTCAGTTGAACCAGAGGACCCAGTCAATTACATGGAAATACAGCCCACACTATTATGGAGCCACAGCGCGTGTTGACAACTCGGGTCCATCGGTTAGTAGTGTCTTGCCACACTCGAACGCTAACATCAGCTCCTGCCAACTTAAATCGGGACTCATCTGACCAGTGCACGATTTGCCAGTCGTCTAGGGTCCAACCGATATGGTCACGTGCGCAGTCGAGGCGCTGCAGGCGAAGTCGTGCTGTTACCAAAGGCACTGGCTTCGGTCGCCTGCTGCCATAGCCCACTAACGCCGAATGTCGCTGCACTGTCCTAAAGGATACGTCAGCCGTATTTTCCGCATTGATTTCTGCGGTTATTTCATGCAATGTCTGTTAGCACTAACCATTGTACGAATGACGTAGGTCAAGTGGTGGAATGGAAGCAGCTAAGATGAAACTAATATTCCAAAGCGCAGTTGAACAGTATGGTGTTAGGTATGTGAGGTATTTAGGTGTTCGAGATTCCACTGTCTTTAAGCCTGTTTTAGAGAGCAGTACTTGTGGCTCACAAACTAAAATTGAAACTCTGGAACGTGTGGGGCATGTTCAAAAGCGAATGGGAGGTAGACAAACTGGAGCATGAAATGACACGCAAGAAATCAGAAGATGGAAAGCGACTGGAAGGTGTTAACCGACTGACAAAGAGGGAAATTCATACTACCCAAACTTTATTGAAAAGCTGTTAGGGTTATCTGACATAGCTTACATAATGTGGAAGCAATACGGCAAGCAGTGTGACGATATTCTTTCACAAATTTTCCACAGGTGACAGTCCTCAACATTCCTTTTGTGACATACCGTTGTGGAAATATCTTCAGGCAGAAGCTAGTGGAAAGCCATAAACCCGCAAATATGGTTTGCCATATGCGGTTTTAAGTGTTATAAACCAACTTTCAGTCCCGGGTTCGATTCCCGGCGGGGTCAGGGATTTTCTCTGCCTCGTGATGGCTGGGTGTTGTGTGCTGTCCTTAGGTTAGTTAGGTTTAAGTAGTTCTAAGTTCTAGGGGACTGATGACCATAGATGTTAAGTCCCATAGTGCTCAGAGCCATTTGAACCAGCCAACTTTCAGGTACCTAGCCAATCCTAAACCACTGAAAAATGTGTACATGGGAATACACAAAAGACAAATGAGAGCTACAAATACTTTATGTGGATGTGTTGTCCAAAAACAGTATTTGTATCCTCAGTTGTTGTGAAGATAGCTGTATGTAATACCTACCAGTGTTAAATAGTGGAAATGTAAGTAGGATTAAGTGCCTGCAGAGACGAGGCATCCATCCATGTGCATTCATTCACACTGAAGATACTCAGAGGCATTGATGAAGCGCTACTGGACGAAACTCAGGCAGCAGAAGAAAAAATGCAAAAGTTGGCTAGGCTAAGGAGGCAGGTGAGGAGATTACTCCAGGACCACAACGAAGAGAATAAAGATTATAAATGTGGTACAACAATATTGTCAAAAATTGCAATAAAATCTTTAAATGCGAATTGCCGTAAACTAACGTTTTTGAGTTATCATGTACCTTTTCTCAGTAACTATAAAAGCAAACATCCTAAAATTTGACATGGTATTAAGAATTACTTACTGAATATTCCTGTGCAGATCTTTTTCGATATGCTTTCTCTGAGAAAAGGTCTCCTTTAAAATTTGAGAAAAATAGAGCAGTCCCAGGTAACACAAAACTGAAAACTTAATTTCAGAGCAACAATGACGTTAAAATCTGTTCCTCGCGTTTTGTTTTATGCAGAAGTTAATTTCAGAGCAACAATGACGTTAAAAAAAATCTGTTCCTCGCGTTGTGTTTCATGCAGAAGTTAAATGCGAAATTCCAGTTTATTGCTTGATTTGTTTACGAGAAAAGGTACGTTATGGAAAGAATTGTAATGAAAAATTCATTTCGTTATGAAATGTATGTCGATACGCAATTTCAAACAAAAATTGCACAGAATATCAAGCATTATGTTGTATGTTGTACATAACAGTATCAAGTATTACTGTTTTAACTGTAATATTTTTTGAGATATATATGTTTATGTACAAAAATTGAAACGTCCCCTTTGAACAATTTATACACGACTGTGCTTAACCTGACACACAATATTTTGTTAGCGCAACGCAATCTGACTTTCAAAATTCCCTACAAAAGAATGGCCCTGACTAACATTAAACTATACCTTTCACAAATCACTAAATCACTTACCTCACAATAATCTTCGTTTCTCCCACTACTGCAATACAGCAAGCGCCACTACTGCCAGCTAAATAAAAGATTCAAACTACTAAAGGCACTAACTACTGATAGGGATAGTTAGCAAATGAAAGATATTAATAGAGAATAAACAATGTATTTACCTTGATATCATCATATATAAATATACCAGTTCATGACAAATTACAAATCTCCGCCATCTCTCTCCCCACATCCACCACTGCTGGCGGCTCACCTCCAACTGCGCAACGCTACGCGCTGTTCACATCCAGCTGCCGCTGCCCAACACTACAATGGCAGACAACAATGCAAACTAGCCACAGACTGCACACAGCACAGCCAGTGATTTTCATATTGAGCGCTACGTAACGTTGCCAATAAGAAAACATAAACAGCCTACTTACATAGAGAAAACATAAACAGCCTACTTACATAGAGAAAACATAAACAGCCTACTTACATAGAGAAAACATAAACAGCCTACTTACATAGAGAAAACATAAACAGCCTACTTACAAAATGAATATTTCTTACGTCTGTCCTGAAGTGAATTAGCAATGCGACCTGATAAATTTGACCGCGCAAATAAATTTAAAACTGTATTTTCCACCTAAATACAATTGCGTCACTTTTGCATTGTCATAATTCTGAAACTGTTTTGTATGTTCTTTTGATCGTTTAGATTTACTCAAAATTATTTAAACACAATGACAAGGACATTAGGAATCAGTTTGTGGGTTTATGATAACGACTTTAACAGATACTCTTTAGCAAATTGATTATTTTCAATAACTACATGATTCATTTGTGACTGTAGTATTAATTAAACTTGTAATTACTTGGATGTAATAAGAAGTCTTGCCTTGACTATCGTAGCTATTGTGATGGTGCAGTTGAAGACTCCCTATCGATAACTGACTCAGCTCTTCATGTCTCCAGACTCTAAAGTCCGTCCGAATACATCTCGGAAGACCCTAACGGTACCAACCGATCGCCATGTCACCCTCAGGCCTTAGGTGTCATCAGATGCGAATACGGAGGGGGCATGTGGGCAGCACACCGCTCTAACGGCCGTTGTCACTTTTCCTGACCGGAGCCGCTGCTCCTCAGTTAAATAGTCCTCAATTTGCCACACAAGAGCTGAGTGCACCTCGCTTGCCAACAGCGGACGGTCACCCATCCAAGTAGAGGCCCAACCCGACCGAACTGAACTTCGGTGATCTGACTCGAACCGGTGTTACCACTGCCGCAAGGACGATGTCCTTCATGCCTCCAGTAAGATGGAATTAATTTGTTACTACGGCGTTGCTTGCATTAGCCATTTTCCTCGAAGTTACTTTGGATCTATATTTCATATTAGGTTAAAAGTGGATATTATTCCTTTCCAAAAACCGCCACTTCTGAAGACGACTTTACGACATAGATGCTGCTGCCACACCAACTTTCAGTCAAATAAGCGCCGTCTTAGCTCTCAGAATATTTTCGCATCGCCAGAAATTGCACAGCTACGTACATACCACGCTATCCTGCGTGTAACTGCTGTCTTTTCGTTTCGTTCCGTCCCTAGCGCCAAGGTCGTCCCCACTACCGCGGGCTCAGATCTGAAAGTTGATTCCCGATTTTCTTATTTGTTTTATCAAAATTAATATACAGTTTCAAGTAACATATGATTATAACATTCTTTGTAATTATAAAAAACGTTCATTACTATGCTTTTACTTTGTTTGAACAATATCCACTACTCCACTTACTTTTAACAGTGTTTTAAGACATCATCTACATCTACAAGGACACTCTGCAAATCACATTCAAGTGCCTGGCAGAGGTTTCATCGAACCACCTTTGCAATTCTCTATTATTCAAATCTCCCGTAGCGCGCGGAAAGAACGAACACCTACATCTTTCCGTACGAGCTCTGATTTCCCTTATTTTATCGGGGTGATCTTTTCTCCCTTTGTAGGTCGGTGTCAACAAAATATTTTCGCATTCGGAGGAGAAAATTTGTGATTGGAATTTCGTCAGAAGATTCCGTTGCAACGAAAAACGCCTTTCTTTTAATGATGTACAGCCCAACTCCTGTATCATTTCTGTGACACTCTCTCCCATATTTTGAGATAATACAAAACGTGCTGCCCTTCTTTGAACTTTTTCTATGTACTCCGTCAGTCCTATCTGGTAAGGATCCCACACTGCGCAGCAGAATTCTAAAAGAGGACGAACAAGCATAGTGTAGGAAGTGTCCTTATTAGATCTGTTACATTTTATAAGTGTCCTACCAATGAAACGCAGTCTTTGGTTGGCCACAACATTTTCTATGTGTTCCTTCCAAGTTAAGTTGTTCGTAATTCTGATACCTAGGGATTTAGTAGAATTTACGGCTTTTAGATTAGACTGATTTATCGTGTATCCGAAGATTAAAGAACTGCTTTTAGCACTCATGTGGATGACGTCACACTTTTCGTTATTTAGGATCAACTGCCAATTTTTTGCACCATTCAGATACCTTTTCTAAACCGTTTTGCAATTTGTTTTGATCTTCTGATGACTTTATTAGTCGATAAACGACAGCGTCATCTCCAAACACCCTAAGACAGCTGCTCAGATTGTCTCGCAAATCGTCTATATAGATAAGGAACAGCAAAGCGCCTATAACACTACCTTCGGGAACGCCAGAAATCACTTCTGTTTTACTCGATGGCTTTCCGTCAATTACTACGAACTGTGACCTCTCGAACAGGAAATCACAAATCCAGTCACATAACTCAGAAGATATTACATAAACACGCAATTTCACTACGAGCCGCTTGTGTGGTACAGTGTCAAAAGCCTCCCGGAAAAAAATGCAGCGCGGGGTAGCCGCACGGTCTAGGGCGTTTGCCACGGTCCGCGCGGCTCCCCCCGTTGGACGTTCGAGTCGTCCCACGCGCATGCGTGTGTGTGTTGTCCTTAGTGTAAGTCAGTTTAAGTTAGGTTAAGTAGTGCGTAGGCTTAGGGACGGATGACCTCAGCAGTTTGGTCCCTTCAGAATTCACACACATTTTTGAATCCAGAAATACAAAATCGATGTGAAATCCCTTGTCAATATCACTCAACACTTCATGTGAATAAAGAGCTAGTTGTGTTTCAGAGAAGCGATGTTATCTAAACCCATTTTGACTGTATGTCAATAGACAGTTTCCTTCGAGGTAATTCCTAATGTTCGAACACAATATATGTTCTAAAATCCTGCTGCACATCGGCGTTAACGATATGCGCCTGGAATTTAGTGGATTACTCCTACTACCTTTCTTGAATTTTAGTGTGGCCTGTGCAGCTTTCCAGTCTTTGGGCACGGATCTTCCGTCGAGCGAACGGTTGTATATGGTTGTTAAGTATGGAGCTAATGCGTCAGCATACTCCTAATTGGTATACAGTCTGGACCAGAAGACTTACTTTTATTAAGTGATTTAAGTTGCTAACTACTCCGAGGATATTCACTTCTACGTCTTTCATGTTGGCAGCTGTTCTCGATTCGAATTCTGGAATATTTACTTCGTCTTCTTTTGTGCAGGCATTTCTCAAGGCTGTGTTTAGTAACTGTTTAGCACTGTCTTCGATAATATCTCCATTGCTATGGACCAGAGAATGTATTGATTGTTTCTTGCCGCTAACATACTTCACATGCGACCAGAATCTCTCTGGATTTTCTGCCAGGTTTCGACACAAACAGTTGTTAGAAAGCATCGATTCATTTAACGTTACTTGCCAACCTCGATTGTTTTACTAAAGTTTTCCGATTACACTATGACAACAAAAATTAATGCATAATTTTTGGTCAAATTTAAGCTGTTATGTTAGAAGGTGTATTCGAATTCTCTGTGGCACAATGCAAGCTCACACGGATCACGTAGGTAGACCACGCGTTTACAGGGATCTGGTAAGTGCGGCATTGAATAAACGCATCGGTGGACGTACTGTTCGCGGAAAGCACCTGAATTATGCATTACCATAAAACTCCTGCAATATTACGCGTGAATATTTCATGAAGGGCTTTATGGTTGTCTACATTTTGAAACTGGGATTACATTTAGAGGCTTGTCGTACTGATGCCTGCAGTATAATTACAACTACTAGTGCACAATTGCAAGCTGGATTTGTTTGTGGAATTGCTAACGACGAAACGATGCGCGTAGTGAATAACGACTAAACTGTTGACAATCTGCAGGACACAGCACTGTAAAGATATAGCACCAGCAGGTAGGCCGTATTGCAAGACTTTATTGTACTGGATTCCTTCCTGTATGAAGTCAGCAGCGCCGAGCAAATATCTATGCGTACCCTCCATAACACGAATATCATACGTCAACAAAAGCAGTTATTTGGTAGGCAGATAAATATCGAAATGGTGTTTAGAATAAAGAACGCACCCAGCAGGTAAAGAAAGTAACTAAAATTAAGTACAGAAGGAAAATTCTTTGGAAGTTTGGCTAGAATGTTGACAGAATGAGGAAGCAAATGTTTAGCACCATTGGGAAGCAGAAAGGATACCAGCATGGTTCACAAACATAGGAAATTATTTCAAAAAAGCAAATATCAATGTCATGGGCACACACAACCTGAATTTGTGTAGGAACAAAATTCAGAAAGTGTCTTCAGGGATGAACGGCAAATAAAAATGCAACAGCTCCGCAATCACGAGCAAATATCAGGTTTTTTGAAAGGAATGTGGTTGAAGAGGAAGAAGAATGCACGCAGGAAGTTTCGAAATACGGATTTAACGTACTCTGCAGAAGTTAATTAGACTAAAGTAATAATAAGTGAGAGTGTTGCATTCATTGTTGGCACAAGGCTGAAAATAGAATAACACTGTACACGTTGTACTCGCTTCATCATAGACGCGAGGATTATATCTGTATCACAGGCGCTTTGACGAAAGAAAAGGCACTGAACCATGCCGCATTGACAGATGACGGATTGTTCAACAATTGATGAGATTATTAACACATGTGTATCAAATACGCAAGCCTAAGCGACCAATAGAAAACGACTAACTAGAGTTACCGTTTCACTCCTTTTCGCGCCTGTTCTATTACCGACGATGTGGAATGCCAATTCCCGATCGTTCGGTTAAATACATGTGGTTGCGTCGCGTTTCCATTCGGTAGTTTGTAATTAGATTGTGCGAGAGCGAGAGAGAGAGAGAGAGAGAGAGAGAGAGAGACAGAGAGAGAGAGAAATATTCATGACCAAACGAAGGGAAAAATCCTCAATATTGCTACCACAAATTACAGAGAGATCGTAGCATTTTTGTGCGAACGAAAGTGCAACCACCAGTTACACACTATGACTAAAGAACTATTTATCTCTACTGAAAACACGAACATCTAAAGAGCGTGTTAAGATATTCCTAACTACAATAAAATAATGTGTTTTTTGTCTTTCTTTTAGTTTATTTAATCAGCGACATATAAATCTGATGTTCCAGAATACCTTTTTTTTATTCTACAGTATGAATTGTAACTATGTTATCCTTTATTTATATTACTAATATCAAGTGAGTATGCAAATTTTTCAACATATCTTTTATCTTGTTTGCACTGCTTTTCTTGGACTAACTATACTGTGAAACTAACTATAACATGCAGCGCTGTTAATGAACGGTGATATATAGTTGCAGTCGAACTGTGTCAGTCAGTGTGTGTGAGAAACTCACGGAAGTGTATGGTTCGTCATGTTTTGAACTAAATTTCGGCGTGGGCGTTATGACAAAGTGTTAGACTGTGTGAATACTGTGAGGTTCGTGGAGTACTGTAAACACAAGCAAAAATATACACGTGATTGGACAATGATTCTCGCTAGTACAACGCAGACATTTGTATCTACCTGATTTGTAAAACCTACTATACTTCAAATTCTTGTCTTGTTTGCTGCTCAGTGAACTGCCATGACGTCAAAACATTTACCGCCACTGTGGAAACATTTAAATTTTTTATTACGTGTGGGACTGCTTTCGCCCGAACTGTGAATTCGTGACGGTGTTAGTTATGCTGAAAGCGTATGGACTACAGTTTCGCGAACGGCAGATTGAAGTGAATTATCTGCCGTTTCAAAACCTTGTGCTGAATGTTAGTAACAGCAACGTGTGTGTATAAGAGACGTTGTTGCCGTGCATTTCGATACTTGGATCTGTAAAGCAGCGATTACGTCCGATCGATCTATGACTAACGGAATGCAACGGAGAATAACACTACAGCCGGGAGAATAAAATACTACACAAACACACACACACACACACACACACACACACACACACACACACACACACACACAGCTAATCTGTACGCTAAGCACTCTTCCCCTGCAAAGACTCAAAGCAATTTGTATGCTTTCAGTTACAAATTCTTCCTCTTTTGTGATGAACGTTTCCCAATATAAATTTTTCTTAATTAAATGTAATTTCTGGAAAGAGTGATCGTAATCTATGTTGGCATTGTTGAAGCACTATTAACATTAATCATTAGTATTTACTACGTCCTTGCCGCAGTGGTAACACCGGCTCCCGTCACATCACCGAAGGGCTGGGCTAACACTTGGATGGGTGACCATCCGGTCTGCCGAGCGCTGTTGGCAAGCGGAATGCCCTCAGCCCTTGTAGGGCAAACTGAGGGGCTGCTTGACTGGGAAGTAGCGGCTGCAGCCTCGTAAACTGACATACGGCCGGGAGAGCGGTGTGCTGACATGTCCCTCCGTATCCACATCCAGTGACGCCTGTGGTCTGAGGATGACACGATGGCCGATCGGTGCCGTGGGGCCTTCACGCGCTGTTCGGGCGCTATTTACTAACAGCTCAGTTCTTTTATTTTATGGTAGCCGTTGGTGCATTAGTTTCTACGTATATTTTGCAGAGGTGTGCAATGTTTTATTAGCCGCATTTACATGCTTTGTTGCTGTATATTGTAGCTGGGGTACGTTGTGAATGTGATGGTACAACAATACATCTCATATCTTTTGAATCAAACTGTATACAAACCAGCAAATCGATTTCATACAACAAGTAAAAGGATGTCATCAATTGTTACCAACTACTGTATCAACTCTCCTTTATCAAAATAATATTGCAGTTTTGCAAGTTGAACGCCATACGACCACTGGTGGTCGTTTTCAAATATCAATGGCGGCTGGTGTCCTGATCCTTGGTCATTCTAGGTGTCTTAGGAAATGTGGAAATCTGTGGTAACTTCCTATGGGATCTGCTGAGGTCATAGGGCCCTAGGCTTACACTCTACTTAATCTAACTTAAACTGTCTTACGGTAAGGACTACACACACACACACACACACACACACACACACACACACACACACGCACACACACACACACACACACACACACACACACATATACCTGAGGGAGGACTCGATCCTCCGACAGGGGGGGGGGGCGGAAGAGGGGGGGGGGGGCGTGCCAACCGCGGCAAGGCGCCTCAACAAGGCGGCTACCCCACGCGGCCCTACGTGTCTTACTTTAAGCCTATGTGTACACCCGTGGGCTCAAAATGGCTCTGAGCACTATTGGACTCAACTGCTGTGGTCATAAGTCCCCTAGAACTTAGAACTACTTAAACCTAACTAACCTAAAGACATCACACACATCCATGCCCGAGGCAGGATTCGAACCTGCGACCGTAGGGGTCGTGCGGTTCCAGACTGTAGCGCCTTTAACCGCTCGGCCACTCCGGCCGGTGTACACCCGTGGGCATGTTTAGTGTGTTATAAGAAGACACCAGAGGATTTTGTGGTCCCAGTGAAAAACTGAATCATTCGTGGCATGGACAGAATGTATATACCGATACTGGGTTTTGAGGATCAAGAATATCAAGTGCATCCCGACATGTTACATAAGTATATTTTTTATTTCGTTTTTATGAATGCTACGTAGAAGGTTACTAAAATGCACATAAGACAAAAATATAATTTTCAACGAATATAATATTGTTTATACAAACGTTGAAGAGAAAATACGGAAGTGATATTTGGCTCTGTGATAGTAAAGGAAATACACATCTAAATAAATGCAGTGAAATTGTGAAACAAAAATGAAACTAATGCTACACTTTAGCAATTTACTTGATGAAACGGAAGACAACGGCAAATGTGAAACAAACTTCCGTGACACGTGTACTTAGTGACTTTTTTTTAAACATTCAAGACACATTAGGGAGTTGGATGTCTCTCAGAAGTCGTGAGCGTAAGCAGCATTCTACCGTTGAGTCATGCCTTTGTAGCGTGACCTATACCTTGCCCTGGTAACGTCCTCCTGCCACTCATATTGTTTCAGCAAGTGCTTAGGCTTGCCGCTGGAAGGTCTAAGTAAACTTGAATCTAACGTAAGATACACGAGCATCTCTACAAGGTTTTATTAGAAATCATTTTCTTTGTTTATTTACTTACACGTCAAGTTACGTAAGACCAATTTGAGGAGCAAACGTCCAAAGTCATGAAAATGTCAGCACATGAAATTACAATATATAAGAACAAATAAACAAACAAGAATCAGCATAACTTTTCAAGGAACTCTTTGACAGAACAGAAGGAGTGACCCATGAGGAAACTCTTCAGTTTCGATTCGAAATTCAGTGGATTACTGCTAAGATTTATGAATTCGAGTGGCCGGTTATTGAAAATGGATGGAGCAGTATACCGCACACCTTTTTGTACAAGAGTTAAAGAAGTCTGATCCAAATGTAGGTTTGGTTATCACTGTTAGCATTCAACCGCGATTCTTATACATATACTTTACCAACACGTTTCAAGAGACAATGCTCTCATCATCAGGTTGTAAAGTCTATGTCATGAAATTAAACGGACTAAAAAGACAAAATACCATCACAAATAGTTGGGAAGTCCATAGAGTAAAACAGAATTAAAAGTATATTGGGCTGTGGGTCCTCGTCTTACATTGAAGTTGTTGACACTAGTCGATGGCCGTCCCATAGCTACCAAGTATGCTGTCGCACTGTGCCGGCTCGGGAGCTGTTGTGGACTGATTTGCCTAGGTGTTGCGGCGTGGTTACAGCCGTGTGCTTGACGGTAACGCTATGCTATTGGTTTGATTTATGCGGAGTATTAACTGAGTGAAAGCTGCTTATTCTTGGGAATAAACTCTCATTGTCAACAAGAAACGACAACAAGGAATATCTGTATAGAGAGGCCAATGTCCAAATACACAGACTCGTGAACAGATGTCGACAAGAGGTTCATGAACTTACACAAGTTATTGCCCTAACCACCTGTTTCTGAGTCAAACATATCCTTTTAGAATGGGAAGAGTTACCCCAAAGCATAATATCATACGACATAAGCGAATGAAAGTAAGCAAAGTAGACTAATTTTCGTGTCGAACGATCACTCACATACGATGCCGTTCCAATAGTAAAACTGGCAACATTACGTCTTTGAACAAGATCCTGAACGTGGGCTATCCACGACAGTTTACTATCTATCTGAACACCTAGAAATTTGAACTGTTCAGTTTTACTAATCATATGCCAATACTATGAAATTAAAACGTCAGGTTTTGTTGAAAGTTTATTAGGAACTGTAAAAACTGAGTCTTACTGGGATTTAGCGTTAGTTTATTTTCTAAAAGCCATGAATTTAGGTCATGAACTGCTCTATTTTTGAAGCAGACCAATGTTGCACACGACAGCCTTGACTACCAAGCTAGTGTCATCAGCAAACACAAATATTTTAGACTTACTTATAACACTAGACGATATATCATTTATATAAATAAGGAACAGCAGTGGAACCAACACTGATCCCTGGGGCACCCCCCCCCTATCCCTACTTGACCATACCCCACTCATACCCCACATCACAGCCATTCTCAACATTGTGAATAATGACCTTTTGCTGTCTGTTGCTAAAGTAAGAGATGAACCAATTATGAGTTACTCCCTGTAATTGGTAATGGTCTAGCTTCTGGAGCAATATTTTGAGAACAACACAATTAAACGCCTTAGTTAAATCAAAATATATGCCTAGAGGATATAGCATTTTCAGTTGTTAAATTACTTTCTGAAGCCGAACTGTACATTTGATAGCAAATCGTATGTTGAAAAATGATCAATTATCCTTACATACACAGCTTTTCAATAACTGTAGCAAACACTGATGGCATAGAAATAGGTCTAAAATTATCTACATTATTCCTTACTCCTTTTTCATAAAGCGACTTTGCTACTGAGTACTTTAATCGTTCAGGAAACTGACCATTCCTAAAGGAAATATTACAAATTTGGCTAAATACAGGGCTAACATATGCAGCACAGTACTTTAATATTCTGCTAAACCCCATCGTATCCAAGAGAGTCCTTAGTCTTCAGCGATTTAATTATTGACTCAATCTCCGTCTTGTCTGTATCACAAGAGGAGTATTTCAGACAGAAATCTCGGACAGGCATTAGCCAAGAAACTTGTATGATTCCCTGTAGAAACTACATTTTTATTTAATTCGCCAGCAATTCTCAGAAAATGATTGTTAAATACTGTACATATATCTGATTTATCAGTAAGAGACATATTTTTACTACGAACTGACTTTATATCGTCGACTTTGTGCTGCTGACCAGACCTTCCTTCACAATTGACTAAATGGTTTTAATTTTATACTGTAAATTAGCTACTCTATTTTGACATCTTTTAGTCTTTGCCTTCATAATAACACTTTTAAGCACCTTACAATACTGTTTGTAATGGGCTACTGTAGCTTGATTTTGACTACATCTAACATTTTGATATAATTATCACTTTGTTCTACACGATATTGTTATCCCACTAGTCAGCTGCCCAGATTGCCTATTACTGCTAGTACCCAGTTTAGAACGTTCTAATGGAAAGTAACTCCGAAAGAGCATGATAAATGTGTTAATGAAAGCGTTATATTTATAATCTACGTTATCGGTACTATAAACATCTGCCATTCTTGTTCCTTGACAAGATTTAAAATACTCTCTATTGCTGTTGGATTAATTTTGCTACGTAGTTTGTCATTATATGTGGCATCTGTTTAGGTACAAAAGCGTTTTAGTGTTAAAACTTGGGCATCGTTGTCTGAAAGGCCATTCACCCTTTTACTAACAGAATACTATCTAGTAATAAAGAATGAATAAAAATATTGTCCATTGTGCTACTGTTCCCCTGCAGTGTAGTTGGAAAAAGCACAGTCTGCATCAGATCATATGAATTTAGGAGATCTACCAACATCCTTTTTCGTTCACCATCATATACAAAATTTATATTGAAGCCACCACAAATCTCTGGTACTTCCTACAAAGTGAATCAAGAATCGCCTCTAGCTTGAGCAGAAATGCTTTGAAGTCAGCGTTACGGTACCCATTAACAACAATTATAAGTTTAGTTTTACCAAATTCAACCGCCCATGCACAACATTCAAATATCTGTTCACTGCAGTGCAGTTATACGTCCATGGACTGAAATGGAATACTGTTTTTTAGGTACATAACCACTCCCTCACCCAAGGAACTCCTTCAAAAAACGGCCAGGTAATCTGCATCCTGGTAAAGGAAGCCTCTGAATTGTCAAATTATTTAAGCGGTGCTCCAATATACCAATAATTTCAGGGTCAACACTTCAGTAACTTTATCCCTCATACCACTTATGTTTTGATGAAATATGCTAATTCCTTCTCTACTTGGTAACATGACGTCCTCTGAAGGTGAGCCCTTAGTTTACGCAGGTATACCTATAAGCTGATTTAAATCTAGAAAAGCTACAGCTCTAACACCAACTACTACAGGAATTTTTCCATGAGTGATCCCACCACCACCATCTACACTGTCATCTATAAGCTTTGACAGCCTTCTCTTCCCATACCTATTGAAATGCAGGCCATGCATCAACTTATAGACCTAAATGGCACCATTGAAATGTAACCCATACTCTCTGCTATCAGCCCCATGCTAACGTCCCTAACAGCCGCATTAAGACGAGGCCGATCATGACGCTGAAACAGTTGCACGGAATGCACATTAATTCCACCAGTTTGAGTAGCTATCTTTACCAGTTAACAACCCACATCATATTCCCCATCCCTATCAAGACTGTTCCCTGCTCCACCCACAATCACTACCTGATCCTCCTCTGTAAAATTCCTACACAACCCCCCTATGCAGTCAGTCACCTGAGCCAACCCTGCACTAGGCTTCACAATGTTGGTGACCTGGTACTCACTTCCCAACACTTCCTGCAACTGCTTGCCCACACCTGTACCAATCTAACTACCTATCAGCAGAACCACCTCCTTTCTGTTAGACTTACCAGTTGACCTTTGCCTCCTAACTGCTGAGGACTGCTGCATGTTCCCTACATCTACAGCTACAAGAGGCTCCTCTCCACTTAACTCTGACAGTTGTTCAGATCTATTGCATATACGCGAATTATAGCTCTCTGAATACCTCCTCCTGCTAGCTGCCTTCTTGCCAACTGCCAGTTCCCATTCCCCATCACCCTTCACCCTCCTTAACCCATCTGGTACCTCCTTTGCGCGTTGTAACTGCACATGAAGGACACAGATCGTACGCTCCTGCTCCTCTATCAACTTATTTCTACTATAGATCCTGCATTACAGGAGAGGATAACGCTAGAATGCCCACTAGATTCACCACTGCATTCCCCCTTTGAAAATACTTTGAACATATCCCACACCGCAACCCACTAATCACAAACGTACGACAGAGCCCACGCTTCTCACTCACGGTAAAATTTTACAGTTACTGGTGGTGGTGGTTAGTGTTCAACGTCCCGTCGACAACGAGGTCATTAGAGACGGAGCGCAAGCTCGGGTGAGGGAAGGACTGGGAAGGAAATCGGCCGTGCCCTTTCAAAGGAACCATCCCGGCATTTGCCTGAAACGATTTAGGGAAATCACGGAAAACCTAATTCAGGATGGCCGGAGACGGGATTGAACCGTCGTCCTCCCGAATGTTTACAGTTACTGAAAAAACTATATGTCTACGTTACCTATGTTGAGGTACATCTGTAGAACTATTTATAGAACTAACAATAACGGTCTCGAAACTCTCTGTCTACTAAGAAAGCAACTACTTATATAATACTACTTCACCACCGCTAATACCAATACCAACAAAACTTCACAAAATTATTACTAAAACCAAAACTTCAACCGACCACTGGAAAACTCAACGATGTTAAAACACTGAATGAAAATTTTACTTAAATATTTCACTAGAAACAATAAGAAAAGTCAGCTGAAAACTAAAGTATGAAATTTACTAAACGACTTCAACGCACAGAAATGCTGTTTGAAATTAGTATGATTTTTGTCGTAAGGTGAGTTACGTGATTGCGACGAATAATAGCTGCTGTAGATGGTAAAAAGAAGGTAGTAGGTCGGCCGCGGTGGTCTCGCGGTTCTAGGCGCTCAGTCCGGAACCGCGCGACTGCTACGGTCGCAGGTTCGAATCCTACCTCGGGCATGAATGTGTGTGATGTCCTTATGTTAGTTAGGTTTAAGTAGTTCTAAGTTCTAGGGGACTGATGACCGCAACTGTTGAGTCCCATAGTGCTCAGAGCCATTTGAACCATACGGATATATCCATGTTTGCATACACACACACACACACACACACACACACACACACACACATTATATATATATATATATATATATATATATATATATATATATATATATATATATATATATATATATGAAAACTGTGTTTGCCTCTGTAAGTTACAAAGTAGTAGGCGACGGAAATATTTATTGCGGTAGGTCACCATAAGAAACGGTACACTGCCTGCAGAGCAATGAACATAGTTTATTGTGTTATTATCCGAAGATTTACAGCGAAAAGATACAACTTTTTAAATGGAGCAATAGTTGTTTCTATCACGCAGTAGTATCAGTAACACCAGCTGTTTGTACATCAATTTAATGTACATTCCTATCACTTTTAGTTTGGGAGCTACAACCCTAAAGAGTTTCAGGGGCAGATACCACACACGCTGCCCAAAACGTAATGCGCCTTCCAAATGTGGTGTGGCCGAGTTGTAACGTCGCCGGTGTCACGGAGCGAGAAGCTTGCTCGATGTGCTGTTAGACTGCCGACTGTCGCCCCACACGGCCGTATATCCGACGGTTCGATCCACACAAACAAACGGGGCTCAATATACCACAGTTACTGATATCGGATGAAGATGGCATACACGAACAACGAATACGTTGACATGTTGCTGATGCTCGGCGAGTGCCGACGCGATGCCACTGAAGCAGCCAGGGCGTACGCCGTAAGATATCCTAGACGAAGAGCTCCGGCAGCCATTACGTTCTTACGTGCCGAACAACGACTTCGGGACACAGGCAGCTTGGTAACGCGCCGCAGTAACAGACGAAGAACGTCCAGAAGTGAGGAGACGGTGGTGTTTGTTTTAGCTGCAGTGCACCACAATCCTCATGTCAGCTTACGAGCCGTTGCTGCAATCGCTCGTGTCAGTCTCACGTCTGCGTTGCGTATAGTGCACGGCCACAAGTTTCACCCGTACCGCCTGTTACTGACCCAGGAGCTGCAAGGGAAAGATTTCCGTGCGAGAGCTACATTCTGTGAATGGGCCATGAGTAATCTCACGCTGGAGACTTTACAAGAAGTTATGTTCTCTGATGAGTCCACGTTCACAAATTATGGTGCAGTGAATCGCGATAACGCGCTCTACTGGGCCGCAGACAATCCTCGGAGAGTAAGAACTGTCGATCGACAAAGCAGGTGATCTATTAATGTATGGTGTGGAATCCTTGGGGATGAAATCATCAGTCCACACCACTTCCCAAGTACACTGACAGGTAGGTGATATGGCGCGTTTGTAGAAGACAGTTTGGGTGGTCTCCTTGAACATGTGTGTCTGCACACGAGAGTCCAGATGTGGATGCAGCACGATGGTCACCCAGCCCATTCTTCGCGTGCTGTTGTGGAAGAACTAAACAACAGGTTTACAGGAAGGTGGTTTTGCCACCATGGCCCTCATTCATGGCCTCCAAGGTCGCCCAATTTAACACCATTAAATTTCTGTTTTGTGGGGATATCTAAAGAATCGTGTTTATGTCACTGAGCCCACATCCTAAGATGTTCTAAAACGGCGCATCGAGGACGCATGTTGCTCCGTGACACCGACGATGTTACATCTCGTCCGCAGATACTTTAGAAGGCGCAATGCATTGGGCATTCAGTAACATGGACACACATTTCAACATCTCTTTTAAATCCCCACCGCCAGAACATCCACCACCCACCACACAACCACGTATTATGTACAGCGTGTGGTATCTGCTCCTGAAACTCTGAAGGGTTGTAGCTCCCGAACTAAAAGTGATAGGAATGTAAATTAAATTGATGCACAAGCAGCTGGTATTACTGATTCCAGTGCATGATAAAAGCAACTATTGTTCCATTTTAAAAATTGTATCTTTTCGCTGTAACTCTTTGGATAATAACGCAATAAACCATGTTCATAGCTCCGCAGACAGTGTAACATTTCTTATGGTAACCTAACGCAATAAATATTTCCGTTGCCTATTACTTCGAAACTTACAGAGGCAAACACATTTAGTGAAACACCCTGTATATATACAGGGTGTCCCATTTACCTTGACCACCCTAAATGACTGTTTGCCCAGATGCAAATTACAAAATGTTTCAAGCAAATGTTCTTTAGCCGTCAGGGGGACATCAATCAGCATGATTTCCTTGCTGTAGCTTTGTTTTTTGCAAAGATACGAACAGCGGTATGACTTTTTAAAATGGCATCCTGTACTTTTTATTCGGTAATTCATTTCCTGTTCTAAAGAACTATTGAATAATGTATCACATTGTTTCATTCACTGAAACACAAATTTATTATTTCTATAACACAACATTGACTTTGAGCCCGGGATCAGAAACTCGTCCACTTACTGGAGTTATCAGGACACAAATGAAAATCAAATAAAATCATAATACAAAACTGACTTTGACTCTCCTGTACCACTGTCCAGTAGAAGAACATTCAAACGTACTCGAAGTGGTGGCAATGGACACCGATACACTGGTGCACTCGTTGAATGAAAGAATTATTTACTACTTCCAGTGTTGCCCGCGGAAGAGAATTACAAGCAAGCACGATACTTTTCTTCATGTCATCTGGAGTTGTTGGAATATCACGACAGACAACGTCTTTAATGCATCCCCAAAGAAAAAAGTCCAGAGGATTTAAATCAAGAGAGCTAGTAGTCGAAGTAACTGTTCCTCCTCTACCAATCCATCTGGCAGGATACCTTCGGTTCAGAACAAGACGTGCACGCATTATGTGCTGGACATCCATCGCGTTGATACCACATAAGCACTCTGGTTCTTAGCGGTACTTCATCCAGAAGAGGAGGAAGAATTCGTCTGAGGAAGTTGGCATACGTTGTGCCGATACGATGTGCCCTTTACACTACCATTGATGAAATAAGGGCCAAATAATTGTAGTAACAAGCATCCCACACCAGACGTTAACTCTCCATTAACGCTGATGTTCAAAGCCATCACGAGATGTCGCTGGACCAATAATGCATGTTCCCTGTATTTACCTGTCCTTTATTTGAAAAGGAACATTCAGCGGTTAATACAACATTGGAGAAGAAGTTCGGGTTGGCGAGGATTTGCCGCTGTGCCCACTGACAGAACTGTATACAATTCTGGAAATCATTCCCATGCAATTCTTGATGTGGCTGTACATGGTATGGATGGAACCGGGTTTTAGGAATGCCAATCTGGTTTTAGGGATCCCAGTCTCGTGTTCAAGCTGTCGTGTGCTCACACGTGGATTCACAGCAACGGAAGCGAGAACAGAAACTTCGGCAGTTTCGTCTGTGCGAGTGCTACGACGATTGCTTGTCGTGGGTTGAAACTTCCCGTTTCCTGAAGCGTCGCAACAAGACGAGAAAACATCCGTCGGGAAGGTGGGTTCTTGTCAGGATATCGCTCTCTGTACAGTTCCGCTGCCTGCGTAGCATTTCTCCTACATTTAACAACAATAACAAGAATAAAAGAAACCTTATGTCGGTGCAGTTCGTAGAAGGGCAGCCTAGCCTTTACTGTATGCCTACACTACACAAGAGGATTTAAAAGGACTAAACTACTGTACTAAATGTACCCTTACGTAAGAAAACAGTATTGCAATTACACTTCTGCTACCTTACATTCGCCATACACGAGTAGCATTTCTACCTTCTCTTCGTTGGTGTACATTCTATTCACGCAACTCTTCGACTGACAATGATTGACGGAATGACGGATGTGCATTCTGCTTATGTTTACATTTGTCCTCTGTCAACGTCAGCACGTGGATGTGTTCCATTACCCTGAATAGCTGCACAAAGCGCTGGGAGCTTCAACGTCAGTGTTGTGTTATGTAATTAATAACGGTGTGTTTCAGTGAATGGTACACCGGGGTACATATTTGAATAGGTCTTTAGGAGAGGAAATGAATTACCGAATAAAACGTACAGGGTGCCATTTAAAAAAGTCATAACGCTCTTCATATCTCTGTAAAAAACAAAGCTACAATGAAGGCAATAATGCTGATTGATGTCCCACTGACGGCTGAACCACATTTGCTTGAAACATTTTGTAATTTTCATCTGGACAAACAGTTATTTAGGGTGATCAAGTTAAATGGGACACCATGTATATGTAACAAACGTACTCAAAAGCTCAGTATCGGCGGTAGGTAATGAAACCTTCAGTTGGTAAAACTTACAGTACAATTTATTTTGCTCTCTACATGACATGCAGCCGATTCTTCTTCACTGCCGTTACTGCAATTGTGGAATCCACAAAGTTAAACGTACTACCCAAGTCCTGACAGCTTTCGTATTATTGATCTCTGTCTACCGTTTATTCTTTCAAATCCCGTCAAACCACGGTTTCCTCCGCAGTTTGGGCTGAATACGCGATGATGAAACCTTTCTTCGTTTCTTTGGGTTACTGTCCACTCCTTGTTCCATTCTTCTAGTACTTGTCGGGGCACTTTTCGTACAAACCCTGAATGTTCTTTGACTCACGTGAAGCTTACTTCAGTGTCAACTTTTCTGCTGTATGGGGCGCCTTGCTACGGTTCGCGTGGCTCACCCCCTCGGAGGTTGGAGCCCTCCCTCGGGCCGGGTGTATGTGTTGTCCTTACCTTAAGTTACTCCGAGTTAGACTAAGTTGTGCGTAAGCCTAGGGGCCGATAATCTCAGCAGTTTGGTCTCATAGGAACTTACAACAAATTTCCAAATTTTCTGCTGTGTGAATCAAACTCAGTATGTCTTTATACATTCAGGAATAGTGCTATTCAGATATCATGTTTCTATACTCTGTAGATTACTTTTAGAGTATAAGACCATGAATTTTTTATATTCATTTGGAATTTCCATTTGGTACGGCGTACCTCCACATAGTGTTTGTTTATGGGCAGCAGAAAGCATATCTCGTTTGTTCTGGTGTTGATCTGGACGTAATCTGACCAACCGTTTTCTATGACAGACGGATTTCTTTGGTCGTCTCTTACACTGTGTGTCAGTGATGCCGAATAAGATCTCTTATTTCCCAAGGAAGCCATCTTGTGTGGACAGCTATCTTCTGGTATACTATTGTGTCGTGGGACTAATTTTAATAACACTCGGAGGTTATGTTAGCTGGTTATACGAACATGAGTTCCATGAGAATGACTCTTACTTTTTGGTTGGAGAATCTGATAAATGGCTACCGCATGTTGCTGTTCGTCATGTTATTGGGGACCGTGTGTCGGTTTAGTAAGAATTTCTTTGCTAGGTACGATCGTCACACATGGAGTGCCGTTTATTCAACGAGAAGTGTACTAATGGATGCTGCACACATGTGTGGCGTCGTTATTAGATTGAATATATCATATATATTAAAATTATAGACAATAGAATATTAACTGAAAGTAACATTTTGAAGAAAGTTCTTTATTTTCAATCTTGCAAGACGACTGACAGCCAGCATCACTCTAGAAGTTCCATTTCTAAGTATTATTCAGCATTCCATGGATTGGTTACTACATGGTTACACATGACGCCCAAACGTGTCTTCATGGCTGTGTATTTTGGTTTCCCCAGTTTCTCCGGTACATAGTTTGGTGAGTTTCCGTGGGATATACACACATTATAACCGTGCAGTTCGGGTTTTATGTTTGGAATAGTCCATAATACGATTTTTTGTTATAATGGAAATACATATCCTAAGTGTAAATTAATGGGACAGGAATTACTTAACAAAATTCAATGTAATGGAAAACGCAGATGTTGGAGTTCCTTTATGTTTCTGTTGGCACCTAATATGTACCCAATATTAATCACATCCGCTATTTCTGCCAAGAAATATATGTCTCACTGTCTAGGAAAGAAGTAAATCGAAAGAAATTAAATTCATGTGGGTTTCTAATGGGATATAACAGTCATGTAGTGCAAATTCGAGAACACAGGGTTGTTGCCGTTTGAAGATTGCTGAGTCTAAATTAGTTAATTTCTAAAATGTAGAAGAAATCTTTCATGAATCCAACACATCGCGTTACACAAGCAAGATGTAGAAAGCCCCTTAGTTCATTGTATGTAAAGAATTACTTTTATATTTTTCTGAAACTTGTAGGGAAATATTTATCATATAGAATATTGTCCTGGAATGATTTTCAGAACTAATTACTCAATGTACCGAGTTAAATTTTCTGTTTAGGATTAACTCAGATACCAAGGAAGCGATGGTAACAGCTTTCTACTATGATCACCAGCAAACAGTGTACTTCTTTCAGGTACCATGTATTCAGAAATATTACTCATCAACCAATGCTACTATCAGTCCTACAGGAGAGAACGCTCCATTCCAGAAAGAGTTGGTGGAGGTCCCCCTATCGAACTGTGACTGGAAGAGCTGTGTCGTCTATTAGAATGAAAGATGCAGCTACTCCAAGTATTTCAAGGCGGTATGCATCAACAAAATGTCGCTTGGAATGTTACGGCTTGAAAAACGAGAATATTTTATTCAAAGATTCCCTTGTAATACCTATTTACAACACAGGAAGGTATCTCAGGATACCGTCGTCTAAAGTTCAAGCTGTCATCGAAAATTCGCGAATGGCTTGGATGTTTATATCTTGGTTAAAACTCCAACTTGCCAAAATTATCAGGATTCAACCAAGAAACACAGATGTATCGCGTAAAACGTTCATCTGTTTCTCTTTCCGCGTGCTTCCTGATTCAAACTAATACTAATGGATAATCATAGAAAGTACAACACGTTAATACCTTGTGTGCCACCAGCCACGACGTTTATTACACCCGAGTCTTGTCTCTCTACATACTGTACTACTATGTTAATAGACGGATAGCTAATATCATTATTCTCGCATCAGGTATTCGTATAGGAGATGATATCTGATTAAATGGCTCTGAGCACTATGAGACTTAACATCTATGGTCATCAGTCCCCTAGAACTTAGAACTACTTAAAACTAACTAACATAAGGACAGCACACAACACCCAGTCATCACGAGGCAGAGAAAATCCCTGACCTCGCCGGGAATCGAACCCGGGAACCCGGGCGCGGGAAGCGAGAACGCTACCGCACGACCACGAGCTGCGGACAGATAATATCTGAGATTTGGTGTTCGAAGTCTGGGCCTTCTTACTATTTAGTACTATTGCAGCAGTTATATTACACACATCAAAAAAAGTTTTGCATCACCTCGGTTCCGAGGGTTCCGGAACCTGTAGAGAAAATCGGAATAGAAGTCAACTTGAACATCATTTCTGCCATTTTTATTACTCATGAATGTTTATTACTCATGAATGTTTATTACTCATTTAATGTTGTACCACCATACAGCGAGACCCTCAAAAGAGGTGGTCCACGTTGCTGTACATACCGGTACCTCTGATACCCAGTAGCACGCCCTCTTGCACTGAAGCATGCCTGTATTCGTCGTGCCATACTATCGTCAAGTTCATCAAGTCACTGTTGGTCCAGATTATCCGACTCCTCAACGGCGATTCGGCGTAGATCCCTCAGAGTAGTTGGTGGTTCACGTTGTCATTAAACAGCCCTTTTCAATTTATCCCAGACATATTCGATAGGGTTCATGTCTGGAGAACATGCCGAACACTCTAATCGAGTGGAGTCGTTATGGCCGGCCGGAGTGGCCGAGCGGTTCTAGGCGCTACAGTCTCAAACTGCTTGACCGCTACTGTCGGAGGTTCGAATCCTGCCTCGAGCGTGGATGTGTGTGATGTCTTTAGGTTAGTTAGGTTAAGTAGTTCTAAGTTGTAGGGGACTGATGACCTCAGAAGTTAAGTCCCATAGTGCTCAGAGCCATTTTTGGAGTCGTTATCCTGAAAGAAATCATTCACAAGATGTTCACAATGGGAGTGCGAATTGTCGCCCATGAAGACGAATGTCTCGCCAATGTGCTGCCGATATGGTTGCACTATCGGTCGGTGGATAGCATTCACCTATCGTACAGCCGTTACAGCGTCTTCTATGACCACCAGCAGCGTATATCGGCCCCACATAGTGCCAGTTGAAAACAGCAGGGAACCTCCAACTTGCTGCAGTCACTGGACAGTGTGTCTAAAGCGTTAAGCCCGACCGGGTTGCCTAATGGGCACAGTTTGAGTCGTAACATGACGTCCTGTGCTTGCACGAAAAGCATTATTCAACATAGTGGCGTTGCTGTTAGGCTTCCTCCGAACTATAATCCGTAGGTAGCGGTCATTCACTGCAGTAGTAGCCCTTGGGCGGCCAGAGCGAGGTATGTCATCGACAGTTCCTGTCGCTCTGTATCTCCTCCATGTCCAAATAACATCACTTTGGTTCACTGCGAGGCACACCTGGACACTTCCCTTGTTGAGGGCCCTTCCTGACACAATGTAGCAATCCGGACGCGACTGAACAGCGGTGTTGACCGTCTAAGCATTGTTGAACTACAGACAACACGAGCCTTGTAATTCCTGGTGAAATTAGTGGAACTGATCGGCTGTCGGACCCCCTCCGTCTAATAGGCTCTGCTCATGCATGGTTGTTTACATCTTTGGGCGGGTTTACTGACATGTCTGAGCAGTGAAAGGGACTGTGTCTCTGATACAATATCCACAGCCAACGTCTATCTACAGGTGCTCTGGGAATTGGGATGATGCTAAACTTTTTTGATGTGTGTATCTGCATCTTACAACTGGCTGTGAACGAGAATCAGATGTTGCTTCCGATTCTGTCCGCAAGAGAACGACCTTCCTACATCCCAGTCATTGCATGAAAGCTAGGTAGGGAACTGGCGGGCGAACTCAATATAATACAGCTGAGTTTTGTCGGCTTACTGCGTGCGGCAGAATATCACTGTTCTGCCCTTATGGCAACGACGTAAGAGAATACCACTCAGTTATTTGAGGACAACCTGCTTGCTGGTCCCTTCCCTACCACATCACTTCTTCGCTCTCCTGGGACGGAATTTTCACGGACAACGAAATGTACCAGCTGTCACTTGGCCGTATTGAAACTTCCTGACTCATTAAAACTGTGTACCGGATCGTAATTCCATCGTCGAATCTTTACCTTTCGAGGGAAAGTGCTACGAGGGTCGTTCAATAAGTAATGCCCCATATTCTTTAAGAGAATCCATTAATGTACATAGACAAACGTCCTTGTTGGTGCTTTACATTTGGTGTTTGTTCTGTGCGCCGATGAAGTTTCGAAGCGAACAGGCAGATGGCAGAGCCGTAGAACAGCTTCAAAGTGGCGTCTGCATACTAGCAGCGTGTAGTTATTGAAATCTTGTGTGCAGAAAAAGAAACCGTGGTGAACGTCCATAAACATTTATGTGCAGTGTATGGCGATGCTGCAGTTGATAGAAGTAAAGTTGGACCATGGGTAAAGAAAGTTACGGCCTCAGGAAATGCAGAAACAGAGTTCCATGGTCAGCCACGCTCGGGACGACCTGTCATAGCCACCGCTCCAGTCATGTTGAATCGTGCGGATGTCATTATTCCATTTCTTTGGGCCAGTTAAAGATTCTCTACGGGGAACACGGTTTGAAGACGACGAGAGTGTCAGTCATGCAGTGAAAACGTGGCTACGCCGACAGGACGAGAGCTTTTACCAGCAGGGAACACATGCTCTTCTACAACGTTTGCGTACGGCCATAGATCCTGATGGAGACTACGTAGAAAAATAGGACGTGGACATGTTGGTGTATATTGTCACCAAACTCTGACTCTTAACAATAAATACGTTTTAAGAAAAAAATGTGTGGCACTACTTATTGAACGACCCTCGTATATCAACTGAGCTATGCAGGCGCGACTCAGGCACCGTCACAGCTTCTCTTCCGTCGGAAGAGAACTTGCCCGTCGCATGGACAGATCCCAGGTTCGAATCCTGATCGGGCACGCAGTTCCAGTCTGCCTAGCGGTTTCAAAATATTACACACTCCGCCGCATGGTTCATTCTAGATTACGCCGGTGCCGTAGCAAATCATCAGACAGCCGCGCTACCATCGGCGTGGCAGTGACAGCTGAGCAACTACTTGGCGCCGCGACTAAGGCGCTAGGCCCAGGACGGTGGAGTCGCGTGTTGGAAGGCGAGCGGCCAGCAGGCAGCAGGGGGTGCTGTTGGATTTAACTGGGCGCCGTGGTTGCCGAGGTGGGACACCTGCAGCAAGGAGCAGCTAACTGGCCGAATACTTACTAAACGGCGAGGCTGGTTGGGGGCTAGCTGGTTGGTCTTTCCTGAAAACACTCCCTGGAGACATCTAATTTGTCTGTGTGTGAGTGTTGCAAGACGAGGTTGTTCCCTACTTCTCGGTTGTCGACAGGTGTTACCATAATTCAGTGGTCAGATGCTGCATGTACTGAGCATAATGGGCCGGCCGCGGTGGCCGTGCGGTTCTGGCGCTGCAGTCCGGAACCGCGGGACTGCTACGGTCGCAGGTTCGAATCCTGCCTCGGGCATGGGTGTGTGTGATGTCCTTAGGTTAGTTAGGTTTAAGTAGTTCTAAGTTCTAGGGGACTTATGACCTAAGATGTTGAGTCCCATAGTGCTCAGAGCCATTTTTTTTTTTTGAGCATAATGGAGCCCAAGCAGCACACCTGTATTATCAACATAATCTCTGTTCCATGTGACGGCTTATCACCTCCTTACTGGGAGAGCCTGTAAACCCGCATGGTACCTCCCTGCTAGTCGGTGTCGGAGTCAACGTTTTGTTGCAGCAATAACCACCCCATCCTCCACTTGCTGCTTTCCGTGGAGTGCTTATGTCACTGGGCCAGTCTGATGGTGAGAGACCCGGGCTGTAGGATAGATGAGGAAGGACAGTCCAGTGAAGTTTTGTGAGCTCCTCTCTGCTGTGCAGACTTGTGTGACGCCCTGAGTTGTCATGGAGAAGGAGAAGTTCGTTTACACTGTTTGGCGACGAACGCGCTGTACTCGTTCATTCAATTACCTGAGACTGCCACAGTACATTTCCGAGTTTGTCGTTGCACCATGAGCTAGGAGATCAAACAGCATAACCATTCCAGAGTCGTAGAAAACCATCGGCATGTCGTTACCGGCTCAGGCTGCGGTTTTGGAACTTTTTCTTCGGAGGATGAGTGATGTTGAGCCACTCCTTGTACCGCCGTTCTGTTTCCCGTTCGAAGTGATGAACCTATGTTTCATCGCATGTAATGACATTCGACAAAAAATTGTGACGATCAGCCTCGTAACGCTCAAGCAGTTCCCCACAGATGGTCAGTCGTTGCTCTTTATGCTCTTCTGTTGGATGGCATGGGACCCAGTGCTCACACACCCCTGAGTATGCCAACTGGTGGACGAGTGTGTCAGCAGTAGTAACAGAGACATCCAGTTGAGCAGCGAGGTGTTTGTTTGTATCCGTTGATCATCTCGAATGAGAGTGTCCTCACGTCCAAAGGTGCAGTGCTCGCAGCTGTGTGCAGCCGGCCAGCACACGGTAGACTGGACATTGTTTGCGTGACCTTGTTTCGATGACGACAGAGGCCTTGTCCAGCGACTGACGGCGCTTTTGTTCCCTGCCAGGTCTCCGTAGATATTCTCCAGGCGCTGATGAATATTAGCGATGCTCTGGTTTTCTGCCGAAAGGGTCACAGTGGCAGCTCTCTGCTAGGAACGCACCTACTTGCAGACGTCTTTGTGAAGGATACCTACAGCGCCGCTACCTACCGGCACTTCATGAAATTACAGGGCCTGAAGCGGGAATATTCCACGAATATCACAACAGATTCCCGCATTTCTTCAAATGAAATTGGCAGAGAGTAATTAATCTGTTGCATTACTTACTGAACGCCTCTTGTACCAATTACTCAATTGCCTGTTCCTTGGCCACCTTTGGGTTTTATGATATTTGAGCTTTCGTTCATGTTTTCTGTAATCAGCTCGCTCCTTATTTAGCTGCACCGATTCACCTGAAAGTTTTGCTAGGTTTTTAGTCGCAGCGACTTACTGATAAACGCGTTGACGGCTAGCGCTCCTCTCTTGAAATCACATTTGTAATTTTACATAAGTGAAATATCTGCTACCCGCAGCAGTGCCCGCATATCCATTAGTTTTGTTAAGATGAGTGATGGTGCGTAAATAAACCCGTACTTTATAAATTTCTGGGTATATGTGGCGTAGATGTAAACCATATTCAAATGCAGCCTCATTAAAAGCCTCCCTCATTTTGCATGTACAGGCACGACATCTGTCTCTTTGTCGTGCGCCATTTCAACGACGCCGTCGTTGTAATACTCCAAGCGCCTCAGAGACTAATAGCGCTCAGCGCCTAAAATGCGATGGACTTGTGACTGTTGTAATGTCTCTCGCTCTCTCTCTTAAGACTGCGTTACTTACCGCTTCTACGTGCCGGAGGATCTGAGACTGCTCCATGGTTTGTTGGGTTCGAATAATTTCCGCAGTTAGAACACTCTCAGAACTATGCGCTAAATAAAACTTACGTTTGCGATACATATCGGAAAATAAATAACGTTAATAATACATTTCGTAATGCTCTCGCCACATAATAGTTGTGGGTACGTTTCTCGGGCTTATCTTCAGATTTTATTGTTGTGTCTCCACAATATTTCACCACAAAAACTGACCAGCTTAGCCATGAACTGTAGAAACTGTTTTTAAAATTTTAGAAACGCACGATTAAACATTGGTTTGCAATGTCATGGAATAATCTGTCAAAACCTAGAATCGCCGGCGTCCGCGCAAAGATTGTCTGCGTCCCAATCACGCATACCGTATTTTAAAAATGTTATCGAAATTCTCTAAAGATAATATAACTTTCTAAAGTAGACTTTTTATCTTCCTCAGTGATCAAGCTGTTTCCATACTAAATTACATCAAAATCGGTTCAGTGGTGTAGTCGTAAAAACAAACCGAGTTACTTTTACATCCATGTTGTTATTATTATGAATTTGAGTACGCATTAATTACCTTGTAGATTTTATAAGCATTGTATGCATTACGTTGAATAGTTTTACGTACAACACGTCAACAATAACATCATTTTCACAAATATATTCAACTGTTAAACGGTAATTACCTTTTCCAAAGAACACATATTTCCATAATTTTCGCATTATTCTTCAAATCAATAAATAGCTTATGCTGTTCCCTTTATAATGTATGCTATGTTTCTTCCTCAGGCTTCAGGCTACCTTTAACTGCTCAGTTTGATTTCTGATATGGTCAGCTATTTGCGCAACCCAATCGATGAAGCTATCTCGTCGATGATTCATAGTGGCCATGTTATCAGCTATTGTGAAATTAACGCAATACGATCTGTTGCGACACTAACAGGTTCAGCAGTAATCTCGTCTGTAGATGGCGACGTAGTTTTACGCGTAGCAGCTATCATGTTATTTTAATTTTTAGTGGCCAATTCGCCCTCTGGTACCTCATTAGAGTTAGTTCCTGGATTTGTTGTAGCCACTAATGGTGATGGCTTCGTAAAAATTATCAGATGTACTTTCTCTTCGTTTCATGCAATTTCCCTTGATTTCCTCCATCTCAAATGAATTTCGCTCTCTTTTTATCCTTGCAAAACCGACATGTGTGATTAACATCGCACACACATATATCACCAGCATGTATGAAAAAAGAAACAGGCATTCGTGAAAATTGCATATACATCGTGCTAAAGATCAGTTTTGACGGTCCTACAGTCGGTCGCCTGTTTAATACTCCAGAGCCTCAGAGTTAACTGACGAATAACTGGAAATTGCGTACTTGTATGAATCATTAATGTTTAATAGAAAACCTGGATTGGCCTTATATAATTACAACAGTAAGCACCTTAGAATATCTCAAGTGCATCAGTATCATTCGGACTTGTAAACTGGACCTCGCAAACTAAATAACAAGTATGTTGTGAATACCCACTACAACCCATAGCTGTCTCAAGGACACGGACGGAATGGAGGCCAAACAAACTTCCCCCAAGCCTGTTGTTTTAGTTCGTTCAATATAAGAATCAGCCATCTTTGCACTAAAAAAAAAAATCTGTTATTAACCATTTTTGGTTATTATTGTTCAAACACACATTAACATGTACGTCCTATCAGTATAACCCCAGGAGGAGGAGAGGTAAAGAAGGAAGTGACAGGTGAATGATGTTAGGCATAAGAAATCTATTAATTTTGCGCAAATGGTCCTGCTACTTACTCCATTCGCCCAAGTTTTCCAGTTACCATATTATGATTATTATGTTTTCAACCTAAGTTTTTTTTCTTTTTATAGATAACATACTCCACACTCAGACTAGGTAACTATTATATCTGCCCTTAAAAATCGAATTTCCTTAACTAAGAAAATAAATTTAAAAAAAAAACTGCTATTGTGTCTCTATAGGAGAATAAATTTTCATGGAGTGGAGTGTTTATAATAACGGATGTTAATCGAGATGTAAAATGATTCTTACTGTGACTTCATGTAGATATGACTTAACAGTGTAAGTGAATTTGCCTAACGGAAGATTTTACCGGGCGCTGTACAAAGATGGGATTTAGGATAATTCAAGCATATACCAAGAATGATAGTGCGCTAGGGATAAGGGTTGAACTACATTGACCTAATGTCGGTTGAGATAAATGTATATACATCACAAGCGATAAAAACTAACAAGCTTGGGAAGTAGTAGTGGAAGTTTTTCCAGGCAGTTGTGTGAAATCTGGAAAACTGCTACGTGTCATCATTATTCATTCCTTCACACTGTTTTATGAACGTTATTCGGTAAGAACCACAGTCGCACAAGGCTGCTCGCTGAATGATGTTAGAAGATGGTCAGCATAGGAGAACGAATGTGACAGTCCTCAGCATAGAACGAACGAGGAACAGTTGCCGCTCAGTAATGAGAAAGTATTCCGAAGACATTCGGTGACCTCGTTACGTGGTCTTACGGGATCTGAATACATGGTATCCATCTGACGCACAGCCGTTCCAAGGCAGTCTGTGCTCCTTTACTACCTCCCATGACAACACTTTTTGCAATTTTTTCTACACATATGTTGTATATTTTGTCATTTTGTAAATATGGTAAATAAAAATGAGGCAATACTGTAAAATACTGCTCAGTTAACTATATTGAGAAAACATAGCACACAATAAGCTAAATGTTTCATTGTAGGAAATAAATTACTAACTGAATAAACTTCCTGACACACTTCAAAGGAAAAAAATGTATATTTTATTAAATATGGCAACTGCTGTACATTAGCTTTAGTATGATGTGTAACAAGCAAGAGATTTCATTTCCTTCTCCTCAATGATTAATTATAAACAATGGAAAATAGCTATAATTAGGAGTTGAGAAATTATTCCTTTTCAGTAACTGTGTTTTCATCAGAATATTTCACATTGCATTTTGTTACTTCGAGTGAAGCAAACTGATAGTGTCACTGAAGTCAAGTTTAGTGGTTGTGTCGTATTATGGTGACAAAACAGCAAAGTTTTTCAGTCTGTTTTCAACTATACTAGATTATGATTAATTGGCTCGAACTGTATTGTTTATATTTTTGGATAACTATCTCCTAACCCATGCATTGACCAAAAATGATAGTGCATTGAGAATGGCTAGTTTCCTGCTGAAATCTAGATCAGCCAATAAAAAATTCCAAAGGACGACTGATAGCTGAAATCTATTATTTACAAATCAAAATAACGGTCGCTGCGTCCAGCAGCTTCTGAACTGAGGGTAACCTGATATTCTAGAATTCTTTTTTGTTTACCAACGGAAACCTATGAGCAGCAGTATACCGATCGAGGGGCAAATAAATTACATATTCCCTCTATGATTTATGCTTGCCGCCTCCAACGTCACGTCTTGCGCCAGTACTCAGTCAGCAGAATTCAACAAAAATCGGAGAGAGAACATCAACTGTGTTTAATAATCGACATGAACACTATATCTGCGAAACTCTGTTACGTTCCCACGACTAAATTTCTGAACTGATTTGGAGCAATTCTGGAGTATTAAACAGGCGACCGACTGTAGGACCGTCAAAACTGATCTTTAGTACGATGTATATGCAATTTTCACGAATGCCTGTTTCTTTTTTCATACATGCTGGTGATATATGTGTGTGTGCGATGTTAATCTTACATGTCGGTTTTGCAAGGATAAAACGAGAACGAAATTCATTTGAGACGGAGGAAATCAAGGGAAATTGCATGAAACGAAGAGAAATTACAACTGATAATTTTTACGAAGCCATTACCATTAGTGGCTACAACAAATCCAGCGACTAACTCTAATGAGGTACCAGAGGGCGAATTGGCCACTAAAAATTAAAATAACATGATAGCTGCTACGCGTAAAACTACGTCGCCATCTACAGACGAGATTACTGCTGAACCTGTTAGTGTCGCAACGGATCGTATTGCGTTAATTTCACAATAGCTGATAACATGGCCATGAAACATCGACGAGATAGCTTCATCGATTGGGTTGCGCAAATAGCTGACCATATCAGAAATCAAACTGAGCAGTTAACGGTGTTGCTTACGTGGAAAGTGTGTTGTGGCCCGGTCTGGAATGTATAACGAACTAGATTACAGACTTGATAAACTCCGCTAGAGGTATTCCTAAACCTGAAGAGAAATTTACTGAAAACCTTAGTGCTTTGCTGCACAGGAAGCTGCATTGAAATCCACCTTTCAATATGTATTAACTCAAGTTAAAGATCTCTCCACTGATCAGAAAAAGAGAGCAGCTGAATTTTTAAAAGAATAAGATTGTCAAATTACAGAAAGTTTAGAAACTGAATTAATGAAAGCACTGCGGAAAGCTGTTACTAAAGTGTTTTGCAAATATAGCACTTCAGCACAGGTTGTTACTTGTGAATTAGGACACATACTGAAAGATGTGACAAGATCTGCCTAAATGGAAAAAAAATCTTCAAACGCACGTTAATATCAGATATGTAACATAGAAATATAATGAAATGCAGTAAAGAAACATGTTAGTAGTGACTCATCCCAGACAGCTCGGTTAGCTGAGATCTGTAATGATTGTCATAGTCCCGTGCTCCATCAAAATACCCTTGTTGGTGAGATGCATCGTGGTAACCTATTTCCACAAAACCATACAAGTAGCTGTTTGAAGCGGGCGGGTTGGGGGGGGGGGAGGAGAGGCAGTAGGAGTCATGCTTTGTTCTGTTTTTCTGGAAGAGAGTCTCCTCAGACACAAGCAATTGCAGGTGTTTGTACTGAAAAAGAAAAGTGTACACCTGATTATTTTTAATAAATCTGTTAAAGATGTGTTGCCCCAACCATAGTCTGACCATCAAATGATGCAATATATCCTAGGTTTTGTGCTGGGTGGGGCCACTCATTGGATAACCATAACTGCAGAATAGTGTCACACATATGTGCTGTTTGAAAATGACTTTCTGTCAAGATATTGGTCTAAATGCAATCATGAAAGTTAACAAAGACACATTTTCAACCGAGAACCATCTGATATCAAACAAGGAAGTTTAAGAAAGTACTTCGAGAAGTATCTGAATAAAATCCACTTCTGGGATGATCTTGTAGCCCACAATAATATATAATGTATATGTATTATAAAAAGTCAAATGCTGATCAATATTAGGGAAGAGCAAGAAACCTGCGAAGTTAGCCAAGAGTGCTAATGTGCTGCTTCCTGGACTTGGGTAAGCGCACCGGACCCAGTTTGAATCCACTCGGCGGATTAATGACGAGGCCTGGTGTGGCAGCCAGCCTGGATGTGGTTTTTCGGCAGTTTTCCACATCCCGCTAGGTGAATATCGGGCTGGTCCACACGTTAAGCCTGAGTTACATGACTCACAGAAATTTGAAACACCTTCGCACTTATTTCACAATATCCACTTGATGCAGACAGGTGAGATACACTGATTCTGTCCCTGGGGTTGCAGGGTGGCGGTGGGAAGGGCATCCAGCGACCCCTTCGAATTAGCCTTTCCAAATCCGATTGTACCAGTGCCGATCCTGCGTTAATTGAGGGACAAAGGCTCAAGCAAAACATTAGGGAAAAGCCAGTACAAGCCCATGCATCTAATTCAGAGTATTTCTTGTCTGTGTTGGATTCAAATTATTTAATAAACGAAGATTTAAGAGCTACTAATAACAATAATAATTACCTAAATGGCAATGGTATCAGTAAGGCAACGCCGCAACACCAGCACTAGGGTAACAATCGCGAAAGGGAACCTGGTGGCGGTACGGCTTTGTCACTCCGCCCTCGGCTTCTCATACGTCAGGTGGTGGTGGATACATGAACGATAGTTCTTCGAAAAAATAGAAAGAGGAGGAAAACTGATGAAAGGTTACAGCAAGGCTATCAAAAAAAGTCTAGCATATCCCTGGAATAATCACAACTGTAGTAATCAGTGGTATCCTGGTGCTCAAAATCAGTCACAGTTTAGTGTGGGTCCCAAAAACTCACCTAATCAGTGGCATCCCAATCATGTAAGTGGCATTTACCGACAGCCGAATACTGGATTGAGTTGCAATGTTGACGTGCAGTGGCTAAATAAGGATCCCTCATTCAATGTTGTTGATGTCACAGACGGGACACATCCTATAAGTGCCACAAACTAGACTTGGCCTCATTTAACCCTCTATATGATAGCCTTTGGGTTGAGTGTTTATAATGTCAATCCTCAGAGTAACATGTTACGATATAATGTTTGTTTGGATATCCGCAAACAGTTAAAACATACTCATTGTAATTGTACAGAAAATTTAGAACATGTGGTGGTGTACTATTACTCTGCTTGACACAGGAGCCATGCTAATTGTGTTGTTCACAACATTATTTATGGAAATCTATAGAGTAGACAAATTACATACACTTACTGCACAAGGCTGTAGAGTGGTTGGTGCTGTAAAAATACATATTAGGGAGTTTTGTGAGAGAATGTAACTTTCTTGTGGTTGAGGAATTAATAGAAAGGTGTATCTATGGCCTTCAGTTTCTTTGAGAAACACATGCCAAGACTGATTTACAGTCAGGAAAATGCCACCTACAAGTAAAAAGAAAATTTCTTACTGTGGATCTGATCAAAATAAAGAGACCTCATAGCAAATTTTGTCAACATATACAGTTACAGCTGATTACATAAAAAAGATAGTAATCTATAACTTTTCTGAGCATATTGTTTAAACTTAGGTTGATAATAATGTTATTTATAATGAAGTTTTAGAATGTAGTAAAATCTCACAATAGCAACGAAACTAAAATAATTACTATTGAAATATTTACGAGGAAAAACAAGGTATGATCAACATATATGAACATCATATGGAAGTTAAACCCCATGAAATCTTTTCTAAAAACACATTCTGTTCCATGCCCGAAGAGGGAGATTTTTCAATAAGAAATTATCTGTGATATTGGCGTGATACTGAACTTTTTCCCCTTTTAGCAGTAGCTAACTGGATAGAAAGGTACGCCTTGTTCTAGACGCTCGTTCAACCAAATCATTATACCTGTACGAATACGAAGCTCCACGGCGTTGTATTTTTGTCTAGAATAGATGTGACTTCATGCTGGCAGATTCCGCTGTCGAAAGATTCCTGAAAGTATACCACCATCATATTGCTGCAAGATCCTACCAGTTGTGTGTATCAGATGTCGGCATTAACGTCAGTTCCACGGTTTTTATTACTGAACTTTGTAAGGTGCTTGGACCTGACCTGCTAGTCAGTCAGTCAGTCAAAAATTATGATCTATATTGATGACATTCTCATAGCCACACCTACTCGCGAAGAATACCTTGAACTGATGGAGTGAACACTGCAAAATTATCTGCCGGCGTCACTGTCAACCTACCGAAATCAAAGTTTGTCCATAGTGATATTAAATTTTTGTGATAAATAATTTTTTGCTTAATGGGTAATACCTGATCCTGACAAGATGAGTGCAATAGTAAACTTTCCTGTTCCGCAAAGTACAAGGGAGTTAAAAGCTGTTATGGGATTATGCTCATCTTTGAGAAATTTCGTCACACATCAGTTGTTAAACAATGTTGCTCTGTTAAATCGACGAAAAAAGAATGCACAATGGTACAGGAAGAGCAATGCCAGGAGGACTTGAGGCTATAATGTACGTCTTAACACATTAGGAGGTACTATTCCACACAGATATGCAATCATTTTCGAGGCTGGAAAAACATATCTTCCAGCTTTCTAATGAAGGAGGTAGGAATGAAGTAAAAACAATCAGTTTTGCTGTTAGGACTGAGTCCAAAGTTGAAAGAGCGAATTCAGCCTCCGAGTTGGAAACATTTGTCACAGTCTGGGCATTCAATAGTTCAGCTACTCTCCATTTGCAAGACATGTGAAAGTTTGTTACGATTGTCAAGCCATGAGTTTCTTACTGTCATGTAAAATTCTGCATAATCGTCTAGCACAGTGGCCCATGTTTTGATCTTGAGATTATCCACGTAAAGGGAAGGACAACTATTGACGATGCTCTGTCCTGGCTTCCATAAGGATTGCCGCAATTTGAGGACCATGTGAAGCTAACACCTGAATTTAAAATCCTGCTAACGGAAAACGCTAACTGTAAGCAGTACTTCCTAGATATGTGCGAGAATATGAATGAATTACAAGACAGAGACCTCAGATAGAGGAAGGTAAATCTATTTTTCACACAAGGAAACAATATTACATCAGTACTGTAACTTTGAGCGGGGTTTGTTTGTAGGAACAGTATTCGTGGATCTCTCCGCAGCTTATGATACCGTGCAGCACAATATCCCTTTTCACAAACTGTATCAATTACCGACAGATTATGAATTTACAAGCTGCATAGGAACGCTCCTTTAGAAACGTAGGTTTTATATGGAACTAGACGGCAAGGAAGTAGATGTAGAATAAAAAAAAAAGCGATCTTCCCCAAGGAAGCGTTCTGGCACCAACTTTGTAACAATGAGACACAAGCTCTTACAAAAAAAAAAAAAAATTGTGTATGCTGACGATCTGGCGTTAATGTCTCAAGCCAAAGACTCGAAGCAATAGAAAGATATCTAACAAACGGACTCCATACTCGTGCAGCATACTACCAGAATTACTATCTGAAACCGAATCCAGCTAAAAGTCAAGTATGCGCTCTTCATCTACGAACCAAAGGCGCCAACAGAAAATTAAAAGTCGTATGGGATGGCATGGAACTGGAGCACTGTCGTAATCCAAAATATCTTGGTGTCACGCTGGACTTTGCACTGACATTTAGGAAAAACTGACTAAATCCAAAACAAAAAGTATCCTCCCACAATGAAATCGTCATAAACTTCACAAGCAGCGGATGAGGTGCCCAACCGACAGTACATCGGGACTTGAATTATGTTACTCTGGCGCTGAATACGCCTACCCTGTTTCGTACAGTTCTGTTCATGCCACACATGTGGACTTTGCCCTCAATGAGACTGAGAGCAACGCCTGCCTACAAACCCCACAGTGTGGCAGGGATAGCTCCACCAGATAAAACACGCGAAGCTGCCGTGAATGCAGAGAGAAGCAAAGTGAAACCAAATGCTGCTCACTCTCTGCGTGGACACCAACCTCCTACATGCAGGCTGAAATCTGTGAACAGCTTCCTGAAAATTTCCATCAAAGAAAGTACATCACCGTCAATGGCACGACAAATATGTGGGCAACCAGAAACGCAGTCACTGAGTCATGGATCCCACCTTTGGAGGCCCTCCCGCCAGGCGAAAACATGAAGTCGCTCAAGAAATGGTGTGGGTAGAGTAAAGGACAAAATGGCCAAATGGAGCTATCTTGGGGGAAAAGGAACTTTATGCGAATGTGGAGCCGAACATTCCACCACGAACCTGTACTGTGGTATCGATAGCTACGATGCCACCACGTAGGTCCTCACTCGTAGGTTGGCACTATGAGAGCGGACGAACAACGCCAACCACAGCGCCCTCTAGCCAACGCTGTGGAGCTCGACGAGCGCCGCTCCACATTCAGCCCATTTTACCTTGGCCGTCGAATGGCGCTAGCTGCGCAGCATTTGTGCACCGCCGCCGTCAGTGTCAGCCAGTTTGCCGTGGCATACGGAGCTCCATCGCAGTCTTTAACACTGGTAGCATGCCGCGACAGCGTGGACGTGAACCGTATGTGCAGTTGACGGACTTTGAGCGAGGGCGTATAGTGGGCATGCGGGAGGCCGGGTGGACGTACCGCGGAATTGCTCAACACGTGGGCCGTGAGGTCTCCACAGTACATCGATGTTGTCGCCAGTGGTCGGCGGAAGGTGCACGTGCCCGTCGACCTGGGACCGGACCGCAGCGACGCACGGATGCACGCCAAGACCCTAGGATCCTACGCAGTGCCGTAGGGGACCGCACCGCCACTTCCCAGCAAATTAGGGACACTGTTGCTCCTGGGGTATCGGCGAGGACCATTCGCAACCGTCTCCATGAAGCTGGGCTACGGTCCCGCACACCGTTAGGCCGTCTTCCGCTCACGCCCCAACATCGTGCAGCCCGCCTCCAGTGGTGTCGCGACAGGCGTGAATGGAGGGACGAATGGAGACGTGTCGTCTTCAGCGATGAGAGTCGCTTCTGCCTTGGTGCCAATGATGGTCGTATGCGTGTTTGGCGCCGTGCAGGTGAGCGCCACAATCAGGACTGCATACGACCGAGGCACACAGGGCCAACACCCGGCATCATGGTGTGGGGAGCGATCTCCTACACTGGCCGTACACCACTGGTGATCGTCGAGGGGACACTGAATAGTGCACGGTACATCCAAACCGTCATCGAACCCATCGTTCTACCATTCCTAGACCGGCAAGGGAACTTGCTGTTCCAACAGGACAATGCACGTCCGCATGTATCCCGTGCCACCCAACGTGCTCTAGAAGGTGTAAGTCAACTACCCTGGCCAGCAAGATCTCCGGATCTGTCCCCCATTGAGCATGTTTCGGACTGGATGAAGCGTCGTCTCACGCGGTCTGCACGTCCAGCACGAACGCTGGTCCAACTGAGGCGCCAGGTGGAAATGGCATGGCAAGCCGTTCCACAGGACGACATCCAGCATCTCTACGATCGTCTCCATGGGAGAATAGCAGCCTGCATTGCTGCGAAAGGTGGATATACACTGTACTAGTGCCGACATTGTGCATGCTCTGTTGCCTGTGTCTATGTGCCTGTGGTTCTGTCAGTGTGATCATGTAATGTATCTGAGCCCAGGGATGTGTCAATAAAGTTTCCCCTTCCTGGGACAATGAATTCACGGTGTTCTTATTTCAATTTCCAGGAGTGTAGTAACTGTTGGCTTCGATACATGAACGGCTTCGCAACTACGTACTCATCTGTACCAAAAGTTATGTAATGTGTTTGTATCTGTTTATACACCATTAAAGGTGCTTTAACTTTACTTGCAGTACCGAAGTGCTTCACCTTTTCCTGCTCCTACTCGCGTCCTTCACTCTCGGCCTATTTTGCAGAAGCAGTTCACGGGAGCCTATCCGCGCGCCGCCTATCCAGGCAGGACACAAAATGAAGAGTACGGGTACAACTGTCATCAGTGCCCAGTTCCCTGTACACTGTAGGATCTGCTGTGGGGCAGGGACAATGCCATCGAGGTCGCTGATTTTTGGTCTGCTCATATTTAGGGTTTTTAATCTGTTTATACATTACTATAATTATAATGGCTCTATTTGCCACATAGTGTATTTAAATTTTCTTGATATATATTAATTTCCTATACTTAGTCTGCTCTTCTCTTTTTGCCTATTTTTTATGCAACGCTTTTGACAAGAATAAATAAATAACTGCTATAAACTTCACGAGAATGCATTGCTGTGCAGGAAGACTGTTCTTGTAGACGTGTGGTGTGTCTGTGTATCCAATGCTTGGCAGAACGTACTGATCTGGCATACATGGCTTGTCGCTCTAACGAAGTAGGCGAATGTCAGCAATATGTCTCGTGGTCTTATGGTGGCGTGTTTGTGTTCTGCCGTTAGGTCAGACGATAGAAATGCCACTTGCACGCTTAGAGTAGCAGATTGACGGTGACCAACTTTAAACAGAACTTGATTAATTTTGACACACATTTATTAAAATAATAACAAGCATAAACATTACTTAACTTGATTCTGGATGCTATTTACAATTGACAATCTGAAGTCCTTTGGTCTTGGTATGTTAATCTTATTCTCACATATCTCTGATACTTGACAAAGTGTCTATACATTTATCTTCATGGCTATGTACAGGAATATGGTAATCGTATTAGGCGCAGACTGAAACTTGACTATAGACTGGTACAGACTGGTGCAGACAAATGCAGACTGACTAATCGGAGGTCTGTACACTCGTTATAATACGTCGCGCGTTCAGGTATCACTGCGCGAGTGTGATCCGCGAGGAGAAAAGGTTCTACGTTATCAGCAACCTCATTGGCTGCGTTACATATTAATACGCTGATCAGCGGAAGCAGAATTTGGTCCATCTTTACGGCAGCGCCATCTCGTAGTGCAGAGACGGACGAGCGCTGCGCCTGCGCTGTTGTGCTTAGCGGGGCGCTCTCTAGTGGGAAAGATATGTACATGCTGACTACGCGGAACTATGTACAAGACAGGAAATTTAATCTACACTCTTGTTTCCTGAATATACTACGGCGTGCTGAACAGGTACTAACAACTTGTTTAATCTGTCTCAATCAAAGTAGTAAAATAGGACTACACCCGTTATTACTTACTTGACCGCTATACACTATTTTCACTGATCTTGCGTGACACACGCTCTCTGCTCATGGAGATGTATATATATAGGGTGTCCCATTTATCTTGACCACCCTAAATAACTGTTTGTCCAGATTCAAATTACAAAATGTTTCAAGCAAATGTTCTTTAGCCGTCAGTGGGACATCAATCAGCATTATTGCCTTCGTTGTAGCTTTGTTTTTTTTTACAAAGATGTGAACAGCGGTATGACTTTTTTAAATGGCAATTTGTATTCTTTATTCGGTAATTCATTTCCTCTCCTAAAGAGCTATTCAAAAATTTATTGCTGTGTATCATTCACTGAAACACAACGTTATGAATTACATAACACAACATTGACTTTGAGCCCAGGATCACAAACTCGTCCACTTTCTAGAGTTGTCAGGACACAAATCCAAACCAGGTTAAATCATAAAACAAAATTGACTTTGACTCTTCTGTACCATTGCCCAGGGGTAGAACATTCAATGGTGCTCAAAGTGGTGACAATGGACACCGATACACTGCTGCACACGTTGAATGAAAGAATTATTTAATGTTTCCAATGTTGCCTGCAGAAGTACAAGCTAGCACGATACGTTCCTGCATGTCCTCTGAGGTTGTTGGAATATCGCGATACACAATGTCTTTAATGTATCCCCAAAGGAAAAAGTCAAGAGGATTTAAATCAGGAGACCTAGCAGTCCAAGTAACTGTTCTTCATCGACCAATCCATCTGGCAGGATACCTTCGGTTCAGAACACGACTTGCACGCAACACATTATGTGCTGGACATCCTTCGTGTTGATACCACATAAGCATTCTGGTTGTTAGCGGCACTTCATCCAGAAGAGGAGGAAGAAATGGTCTGAGAAAGTTGGATACGCTGTGCCGTTTAGACTATCATTGATGAAATAAGGGCCAATAATTGTAGTACCAAGCATTCCAAATCAGACGTTAAGTCTCCATTGACGCTGATGTTCCACCTGTCTAAGCCATCATGGGTTGTCGCTGGACCAATAATGCATGTTCCTTGTTTTTACCTGTCCTTTATTTGACAAGGAACGTTCATTGGTAAATAGAACATTGGAGAAGAAGTTCGGGTTGGCGAGGATTTGCTGGTGTACCCACAGACGGAACTGTACACGATTCTGGAAATCATTCGCCTACAATTCTTGATGTAGGTGTACTAGGTAAGGATGGAACCAGACTTGTCTACCCCAGTTTTACAGGGCGTTTGTGCGATCTCGGCTCGATTATGGGTGCACGGTGTATAGGTCTGCGAGGCCTTCTTACTTAAAGATGTTGGACGTTATGCACCATGAAGAGCTTCGGTTGTCCACTGGGGCATTCAGAACTAGCCCCATACCAAGCCTCTGTGCAGAGGCTGATGAACCGCCACTTCATATGCGACGGCGGCTACTTACAGTGCGGTGCGCCAGGCGTATAAAACATTGTCCACACCATACACACCTGCATACCATGCCGTTGCTCAGCTTCCTCTGGCACGGCTATTTCGTAAAAGGCAACGAGCGACGCGGCTCTATGGGATTCGCGCACAGGATTGCCTCTCTGTGATGAATATGGCTGGTCTTCATGTTTTCCGTCGCGGTTGGAGCAGATTTCCACCTTAGCTCCTGAGGAGATCGAGACTTATTTTAGATGTGACTAATTTTAAGAAAGATAGGACGCCAGATTTTACATCCAATCTCTGTTTTTTAACATTTTAGATGTGCATCACGGTTTTACCATCGTTTACACTGATGGCTCCAAACAGGAGAATTTCCTTGGCTGTTCTGTAGTGTTCCTTGATCATGTTACCCCGATTCGCCTCCCTGATGAATATACCGTTTTCGCAGCGGAGCTCCACGAGATCCTGAAGGCACTGGAGTGAATGAATCGTGTTCGGGGCAATCGATTTCTCCTCTTCTCCGATTCTATTAGTGCCTTACAATCATTGCAGAATCTGTACCCAACTGAGAAGATGGTCCAACTGATATATGACCAACTGTACTTGCTCCAACTGCGGGTAAGGAGGTGTCCTTTTGCTGTGTGCCTGGTCATGTAGGAATATGTGGCAATGAACAGGCCGATCGGGCTACGAAGGAGGCCTGCAGAGAGCAGGATGTGGTCCAGTGTCCTATTCCCTTGCAGTGTGTCGTTTCTGCACTTCACAAAAAGTGCATGAGGTTGTGGGAGGAAAAATGGCTGTCGGTGACGGCCAATGAATTAAGGTTGGTGAAGTGGCGTTCCTCCTGCCGGTTGTTCAGGCGGGAGGAAGTGACCCTCACGCGTCTTCGGATTGGGCACTGTCCTCTCACACATAGCTTTCTATTACGGCGGGAGGAGCCCCCGATTTGTGATGCTTGTGGTGAGCACATCCCTTTCCGGCACATTTTAACAGACGGCATTTTATACCGTGATGCAAGGGCAGAAGCACAAGTTGATGGGGATCAGCCCCGTGTTTTAGCTAATGATGAGACGTGTGTGTCTAGGGTTATAAAGTTTGGTGCCAGCCGTTGTGGCCGAGCGGTTCTAGGTGCTTCAGTCCGTAACCGCGCTGCTGCTATGGTCGTAGGTTCGAATCCTGTCTCGGGTATAGATGTGTGTGATGTCCTTACGTTAGTTAGGTTTAAATTGTTCTGTCTAGGGGACTGATGACCTCAGATGTTAAGTCCCATAGTGCTTAGAGCCATTTGAACCATTTTAAAGTTTGGTGATGTGTCTGGACTAAACTCTCAGGCTGGAGGTTTTAGTGTATTGCAAAGTGGCTGGCTCCTCTCTTTTTTCCTTGCGGTGAGCCAGCCAATTCCATCTGCTGTATTGTTTTATCTCCCTCTACCACTTTATTCCTGGGTTGTCCATGTTTTACTGCTGGCGGCATTCTTCGTCCCACGCTTGGATGTGGATAGGCACATATTTTTCCAAGGTTGTTTCCTGTGTCTTACGTTGTGTTTTATCTTATTGTTCTGAGTCTTTTCTTGACACCCGTCTCAATCTGTTACTGACAAGGGAAACTCCCCATCGCACCCCCCCCCCCCCCCTCAAATTTAGTTATAAGTTGGCACAGTACCGATCAATCGAGAAAACAGGAAGAAGTTGTGTGGAACTATGAAAAAATAAGCAAAATATATAAAGTGAGTAGTCCATGTGCAAGGTACGCAACATCAAGGACAATGTGAGCTCAGGAGCGCCGTGGTCCCGCGGTTAGCGTGAGCAGCTGCGGAACGAGAGGTCCTTGGTTGAAGTTTCCCCTCGAGTGAAAAGTTTTCTTTCTTTATTTTCGCAAAGTTATGATCTGTCCGTTCGATCATTGACGTCTGTGTTCACTGGATGAGTTTAGTGGCTGTGTTTTGCGACCGCAACGCAAAACCGTGCGATTAGTAGACGAAAGGACGTGCCTCTCCAATGGGAACCGAAAACATTTGGCCGCAAGGTCATAGGTCAACCGATTCCTACAGAGGAAAACACGTCTGATACATTTTATACGACACTGGTGATGGCATGCGCGTCACATGACAGGAATATGTTGTCGACCCACCTAACTTGTACACTTGACGAATGGGTAAAAAGATTCTTCTACCTTGCCCAATTTAGGTTTTCTTGTGAATGTGATAATCACTCCCAAAACAGTGATGAAAACATAAGAGTGTCACATAAACTGAAAATAAAAAATTAACCTTTCCGCTCGAGGGAAGACTTGAACCAAGGACCTCTCGTTCCGCAGCTGCTCACGCTAACCACGGGACCACGGTGCTCCTGAGCTCACAATGTCCTTAATGTTGCCTATCTTGCACATGGACTACTCAGTTCGTGTATTTTGCTCATTTTTTTCATAGTTCCACACAACTTCTTCCCGTTTTCTCGATTGATCTGTGTTCAGTTTTTCAAGGCCTATCCACTGTGCCAACTTATAACTAAATCTGAGGGGAGTGCGATGGGGAGGTTCCCTTGTGAGCGGGCGCTGAAGACCTTGCCGTCGTGCGCCCTTAAAACCCTCACCATCATCATCCATCACGGTGACGTGTAAGAATCGGATGTATACTGGTTTTAGGAATGCCAATCTAGTGCTGAAGCTGTCTTGTGCTCACACGTAGATTCATAGCAACGGAAGCGGGAACAGTAAATTCGGCAGCTTCGTCTGTGCGAGTGCTACGACGATTGCGTTGTTGTGATTTGAAACTTCCCGTTTCCTGAAGTGTCGCAACAAGTCGATAAAAGATCCGTCGGAGAGGTGGGTTCTTGCCAGGATATCGCTTTCTGTGCAGTTCCACTGGCTGCGTAGCATTTCGCCTACCTTCAATAACAACAACAATAAAAGAAACGTTATGTCGATGCAGTTTGTAGGAAGGACAGCCTTTGCTGTATGCCTACTCTACACAAGAGTATTTAAAAGGACTAAACTACTGTACTAAATGTAGCAGTACATAAGAAAACAGTATTGCAATTACAGTTCTGCTAACTTACTTTCCCCACCGATGAGTAGCATTTCTACCTTCTCTTAGTTGGTGTACATTCTACTCACACAACTCTTCAGCTGACGATGGTTGACGGAACGACGGGTGTGCATTCTACTTATGTTTGCATTTGTGCTCTGTCAACGTCAGCACGTGCATGTGCACCCCCGATTACCAGCACTAAGCGCTGGGAGCGTCAACGTCAACGCTGTGTTATGCAATTAATAACGGTGTGTTTCAGTAAATGGTACACTGTGATACATATTTGAATACGTCTGTAGGAGAGGAAATGAGTTACCGAATAAAAAAATACGGGGTGCCATTTAAAAGAGTCAAACCGCTGTTAATGTCTTCGTAAAAAACAGAGCTACAACGAAGGCACTCATGCTGATTGATTTACCCATGACGGCTAAGGAACATTTGATTGAAACATTTTGTAACTTGCATCTGGACAAACAGTTATTTAGGGTGGTCAAGATAAATGGGGCACACTGTGTATAGTATGAATGGTGTATTTGCCGAGTGTGTCGAATTGTATGCAGTAATGCGGTAAACGTACAATTGGCAAGGACTCTATACATGCTAAACTGTGTTCCTGTCTCATCAGAATTGGAGAACGAAGTATTAATACTCCGATCACTGGGATGATCTCGCTGCACAGAGAAAGAGAGGCATAAATGTAGAAAATTTTGTGGTGGAGGAGGAGGAGGAGATTAGTGTTTAACGTCCCGTCGACAACGAGGCCATTAGAGACGGAGCGCAAGCTCGGGTGAGGGAAGGATGGGGAAGGAAATCGGCCGTGCCCTTTCAAAGGAATCATCCCGGCATTTGCCTGAAGCGATTTAGGGAAATCACGGAAAACCTAAATCAGGATGGCCGGAGACGGGATTGAACCGTCGTCCTCCCGAATGCGAGTCCAATGTGCTAACCACTGCGCCACCTCGCTCGGTCATAAAATTTTGTAATATAGTGTAAAAGCATAGGATGATGCCTTCGGTAAATTATATTTAACTATTCGTGAGCGATACCTCAACACTTATAAAATGTTCTCTAAGTAAGGCGAGCAGGAGAGAATAAATTTGTTTCAAATGAAACAACAACTATACTGTGAAACTTCCTGGCAGATTAAAACTGTGTGCCCGACCGAGACTCGAACTCGGGACCTTTGCCTTTCGCGGGCAAGTGCTCTACCAACTGAGCTACCGAAGCACGACTCACACCCGCTACTCACAGCCTTACTTCTGCCAGTACCTCGTGTCCTACCTTCCAAACTTTACAGAAGCTCTCCTGCGAAACTTGCAGAACTAGCACTCCTGAAAGAAAGGATTCTGGAAACTATACTGTGACCTGTCACTGTTTGTTTGTCTCCACTACGCATTCCAGAGGTTTAAGCCTCCATCATCAGGTGGATTTACATTTGTTAGTGTGACATTTGTGTGTGTGTGTGTGTGTGTTTTGTTACGTTTATTAGAGGAGCTTTAGGCACTTTCTCCAGTGGTCACAGGTTCCTTTCACTGTCATAGCGCATGATATGTATACTGTCGTATTTCGTAAACAAATATGGCGTCTGGTAACTATTAGGTGCAAGCCTGTCCAGATGGGCTCTGTTGTTGCTGGTCCTACGCTCCCATACGTTTGTTTGGCGTGGTGAGGCGTAGCGCCATATAACGATCCTGCCTTGGAGGCGTTTAAGTGGGAGATATGTCTCAGAGCTAGAGAGTGACAGATGGTGACGCGAGACTGGACGCGCATGAATTTTATGTATCAACCGATAGAGGGCAATATTGGATAGGGGACTAATGTTAGTCTCGATTGTGCCCACTAGAGTTCACTAAAGTAATAGAATGTTTTCCATAAACTGTTCTAGTGTTTCCATGAAGTGCCATTATGTGTTTTTGTGTAGGTAAAATGTTGTAAATGTGTTTAAGCAGTATGAATCATGCGTGTGTGTGGTTTAAGTTTAATATGAAGACAATTGTTTAACGAGTTATGCAGTAGGATTTAGTGTGGGATCATTTCGAAGCAGTATGGATTTTTGTAGAATAGATTTGTAAAGTAAGTTTATGGTAAACGGAAAGTTAATTCAGGTATAAATAACAATAGTAAATAACTTTATGGATAAACAAAACTTCAGCATATTAGATAATTACGTCGGTAAAAAGTGCAGTCGTTAGGTTTACTATTTTGCGATTGGTTATTGATGAAAAGCGCGGAATGAAGAGAGAAAGTGTTATTTTGCTACTGGCTGTTGAGTAAACTGACCAATGGTATGGGAATATTCTTCGCGCGCCTTTCTCTGCTGGTAGAGAAGACTCAGAGTATTCTAGAGAAGAGTCGAAGCCTAGCCATGAAACAGTTCGGACGAGTGTAGCAGTAGTTCCGATGGAAATGGTAAGTTGCTGGATCTAGCAGTGTTTCACACATCAAAAGTGTTGTGAAGTGACGGCATAATAATTCCGATGGGTGTGTAGAAATTTCGGAATTTTTAAGTGAATTTTGTGACGACAAAAGACATATTCAGCGTGGCGTATCGAGCAGGTCGGTGGCTAAAAACTGTGACTGAATTTGGTACCGACAGACTTAATATTTGGCGAGTATTCTCAATCAAAAACAATCAGTGTTTTTGTAGCTATTACATTTTCGGGAAATGCAACACCATAATCTTGCTAACGTGAGTGAAAGGGATTATGAGTGACTGTGTTAAGACTAGCACGGGCTTGGCAGTGATACTTGTTCAACTAAGTTTCAGAATATATTAATTGAGGGCAAAATTTCCGAACTTTCATTTGTGCAAAAACTACTCTCCCGAAACGTAGATTAGTGACTTTAATTGCAGCCTGGTTTACGTCGAAGTACAGTAGGTTTCACTCGGCTTTGCTACTGATGTTCTGCTGAGACAATGTTCACAGGTAGGTGCAGGTCCGTCGTAAAGGGACGGGAAGAATCGCGCCGCCGTAGTGGATGTGGTCCACCATGGCCGACTGGCCCAACCGCCACAAATTTATGTTCCCCATTAGTATTTAGTGGCACTTGAAGATGAAGCTTTAAGCTTCGAAACCGGTTGAGGAACAAATTAAAAACATTACAGACAATCGTAGCGTCTTTTTTTCTGTAAATAGGTTCCTCAGTTGCAGATTTTCGTCTAATCAAATACTTTGTGAATGATTGAGGTGTATGTTTTACTGTCTCAGCATCATGAATATCAACATAGTTGAGACCAGAAGAGGTGATATTCGCTGAGCGCGGTGTTCAGCTAACGCGCAGCTCCCTGCGTACTGCCCGTCGTCGGGGCGCGCGCTCCGCTGACGCCGCGACGCCTCGGCGCCGGGACGCCTGCCGGCCCGCCGACGACGCTGGCTGGCTTTAGCGCCGTGTGTCGCGCCGCGCTGCGAGAGAGAGGGACCCCGCTTGACGGCGCGATGAATATTTCATGGCGCCAAAAGCGACGATCGCGATTTCCAGCCGCCGGACAGGACACGAGCGGATATATCGGGCGGAGGCAGCAGACGGCGAAGAGACCTGCGGCCAATCGAGTCGTCACTGGTTTCCAAAGCACTGCTTCACTCACCCGCGCTCCGATACTGCGTCCGACTCTCACCCAGAGGGGAAACCCCTCTTAAAAGGTTACCAACTGTGATAATCTCACAGTTCATCTGCATACGCTGCAGAGTGAAATCTTTGCAATAAAACTGTAGTACATAATTACAAATACGTTGCGAAGTAACTGAAAAACTGTGTTGAATGACGTACAAAACTCACCGCAACTCCACTTGTGAATGTGTGAATATTAGGTTCACAGAAATATTGTTATTACGGATACTAAAAAAACTATAATAAATGTCACCGCCAGACACCTGACTTGCTGGATGGTAGCCTTTAACTCGGCCGCGGTCCGTTAGTATATGTAGGACCCGCGTGCCGCCACTATCAGAGATTGCAGACCGAGCGCCGCCACACGGCAGGTCTAGTCTAGAGAGACTCCCTAGCACTCGCCCCAGTTGTATAGCCGACTTTGCTAGCATGGTTCACTGACTACATACGCTCTCATTCGCAGAGACGACAGTGTAGCATAGCCTTCAGCTACGTCATTTGCTACGACCTAGCAAGGCGCCACATTCAGTTACTATGTCTTCTGAACAGATAATATTGTGACTCATGTAGCGTCAAGAGCGGCGTTCATCATTAACGGATTAAAGTTAAGTATGAAACTAATTACGATTCTAATTCATTGTCATGTTCCAGACCTCAAGTCACTATAGTTCTTCCTTCCTCACGCCAGCCTGCGTGAGCTAAAAAGCGTGCAGTTCGGCCTCCTCTAGTAACACGGTGTTGGCTCTTCTGCCAACACTACAATAAATTGGTCAAAAACTGATGTATCGATGGATGTCCATAACATGCTAAATTGTGAACTTTGGCGGCCAATGGATGAATGTGTAATAAATTTCGTGTGGCTAGGGCCTCCCGTCGGATAGACCGTTCACCGGGTACAAGTCTTTCGATTTGACGCCACTCCGGCGACTGGCGCGTCCATGATGATGAGGACAACACAACACCAAGTCCCTGAACGGAGAAAATCTCTGATCCAGCCGCGAATCGAACCCGGGCCCTTAGGACTGACATTATGTCGCGCTGACCACTTTTTTTTTTTAATCCGATTTTGTTCGTTTCATCTGCTCGGGGCGGGAGTCGCAAGACACCCGTTTCAGTTCGTCGTTGATCTATTAACTCAGTTTTATTTATTACATGAGGGCAGCTAACCGTCTGACCGAACACGCTGAGCCACCGTGCAGGCACCACTCGGCTACCGGGGGCGGACGATGATGCACCAAAATTTCATCCCGCATCTGGCAAGAACGCAAGGTACTAAACAGGACACATGTCGATGCCAGGATGTGAAGTCCTTACAAATTTCATTGCATGTGCTCAACTGGACAGTAAGTACGCCTCTCAGACAGGCGCGTATACATTGTAAGCAAATGTAAACATTTCAAGGGGGACGTGTAGCTGGCCCCAAACAAGCTGGTAGCAGTAGTTGAGGAATCGCTCGAAATCCGAATACGGTCCGTACTAATGGGTCAACAATGGCCAAACACAGAGTCAAAAGCAAGCAGTCGACCTAGAGAGACAACAGGACCCGAGGTCAGAGTAATCGTGAATGAACGACTTAGAGCCACGGATTCGTCATTGTCATCGATCGTACCTGTAGCTGGTGCTCCAGAGACCACTAGAGCTCTCGCCGTTTTAAGGAGCGCCATACACAACCTTCCCTCTCCTCGTCGCTCACCAAGAGAGCAGTTCTGAGCATCCACTCCCATCCATCTAATTCAATGGCCACAGCCAAAGATTTCACCACTATCGATATGTTAGGCCAAGATAATATTGGCGCAAAGCTAAATCGAGCTACCGCGCCACGACTCAGTAATCTGGGCTCTTATCCCACTTGTGTATCGGAAATTAAATCTAAAATGTAATCGTCTCTGTTTCGGTTTCTTTCATTTCCGATAAATCTAAAATGCGATGTGTCTGTTTTGGCTTTCAAAATTCATTTCCCAAGCCTCAACACCGAAATACTGAAAGTCGACAGGCTTCCATTCGTAAAATAAATATCTTTCAACTGTTGCCGTGTGTCAGGTGAAACCATTATGGATTCGTTAAAAATTAAACATATGCTTCATTTCTTTCATCTCCCCCCGCATGTCACGTCCCACTAATATGTGTAAACTCTAAATTTCTCCAGAAACTCTGTCACTGAAGTTCCGTCCGCCTTGCACTCTGCCATGTTAGATATAATTAAACAGAGTTTAATTCAGCACACACTGACAAAAGACGAATTTTTGTCGGTCGGTGGTTGGCATAACGCGCTATTTATAGAACAATTGGTAGGACAAAGTAGTGGAGGGGGTCGGGTGTGATTAGGAAGAGGGGGGGGGGGGGGATCTGACGTCGGGTGGTCGCTCCCTACCGACTGTCAGCCTGCTTAGCTGTGTGGTACCGTGCTCGCCTCCCATGCACGCGGGCCCGGGTTCGATTCCCGGCTGGGTTGGAGATTTTCTCTGCTCGGGGACTGGGTGTTGTGTTGTCCTCATCACTGGCGTGCAAGTCGCCCAGTGTGGCGTCGAATGAAATGAGACTTGCACTTGGCGGTCGAACTTCCCCGAATAAGGGCCTCCTGGCCAGCGATGCTATTTGCTCGTTTCATTTTACCCTACCGACTGCCGGCAAGACAATACTGGTAGGTCGGTTGGCCAAGGCACCTACGTACGTCCAACATTTTGGTCGTTCGGTCGGTTGGTGCGTGTGTGTGTGTGTGTGTGTGTGTGTGTGTGTGTGTGTGTGTGTGTAAGGGCCTTAACACGTTCAGCCTGTCTCCTGATATCAGTTGCAGGTTGCCCATCTAACGAATTTCTGGGGCTACAAGAGTTCGACTGTCAGTATTTCGATAGTCATTTACCGAGTTTAAAAATTTAATGTGCTGTCAAGATCTGTTCATAAGAAAGGTATAATCTTACATTAAAGTTTCAGCACGACAAGCCAAGTACTAAAGTTATATACCGTTTACACCTGTAGAGACCGACGAACAAATTGCCCAGACATCCACTATTTGGCGGCCAAAGACTTAGCGATTTCCAAAAAATTTTCTCGCTGACACCCCACATTAGATAGCGAAAGGAACACCTTTTATTGCTTACTCCCTTTTAGCTACAGTACAGTAAATCTTAAGCGCCATCTAAGGCATTAAAATTTATTACTTATTTACTAATTATTCTAATAGTGCCCGCACATCGTGGTCTTGCGCTAGAGTTCTCGCTTCCCGCCCACGGGGTCCTCGGTTCGATTCCTGGCGGGTCAGGGATTTTCCCTGCATCGAGATGACTAGGTGTTGTTGTGTTTTCTTCATCATCATCATCATCCATCCCCATTACGATCGGAGGAAGGCAATGGCAAACCACCTCCGCTAGAACCTTGCCTAGTAGGCGGTGCGGGTCTCCCGCATCGTCCCCTATGCTCCCCGGAGCATGGGACCTCATCATCATCACTCTAATCGTAGCATGTTCTCTATACAGTATCCATGTATACCACCGGATTTACCGCGAAGATTACATCACTGTGCGAAACTTACTTCAGGAAATATTACAAACATTGAGATGTGTAACAAATTAGCTTTTCTTAGAACATCCTCACATACTTTTTCATTATGATAACACTTCGTCTCTAACACTCCACCCCTTTTCAAGTTCGTCAGACATCAGCAAAAATACCCTCTCACTGCGTTAGCGGCACTAGAATAACTTTTGGCGTCACGAGTGGACCTTTATTCTATGACACAGCGAAGCGGTGTTTAGCTGTACTAAATTTGTTTTATCCCTATTTTGCTGCTAAGAAAAAAGCACACTGGTTTTCATAGATTGTGACATGACAATTTCAGGACAGTTGTCAAGATAATGCATTACGTCCTGTTTAGCAGAATTAACACTGTACACAAAAATATCACATTTAAATAGAAGGTTCTATACTTCTAGACAGTGAAGTTGGCCAATATGACGACAAATCATCCGATTCCGGTTTTGAATTCGGTGCTGTTTAGGATGACAATCCAATCTATGGAGGATGGTTAGTTTTTGTGACTAGATGAGCAAAAGATCACTCAAGGCTGCTCGAGTTCACAGTGAACACAAGATGGTGATCCAACAATTTCACGCCTCTGCCAGCGGTATTTACCTTTAGCTGCTGTGTGCTGTCAGCTGCATGGCTGCTCGCACCCTCTGAAAATCCTATAGTAAACTAATCAAAATACTTACTGATTTTATCGGCTCAAACTGTCCCATGTTTCTTGTTAGCCGACAAAACATGCATTCATCCCTAGACTGACAAATACGGCGATATATATCTGCATAGGTGATGCAGCGTGTATACTTCAATGCCCTCTCAGTTCTTTCATGAACAATTAACTTCGTGGCTGTTTCGTCTCTCCACTATCGGAACTTAGCGACTCTTCAGCTAATTTCTAGCTGAATGTCAGCCAAAATGAACGTAGTGTTCACATAAAATTCCTCTTTTGGCGTCATACAGAGGGTGATGCGCCCTGTTCTACACTTGACGCTGGTTCAGAGGAGAGAACCCGAAGTTTTCGGTATTGTGTCTTTCGTAGCAAACTGCCCCCCACTTCTGTATTTTTGTGCTTCACGTCAGGCTTTTTCAGACCATTGGGAGCGTTCCTTCCATCTTGTGGAAACTACCCCTGCCAGTCGCAAAGGGCCTATCGTAACCTGCGTCGCAACATCGCTCCTTTTTCTCCTTCCGAGTTTATTTCAGCGACCTGCACATTTTGTGTCTACTCATGACGCCTAAATGTTACACGCGTACATCACGAGTATACCATAGGCCTTTCACATGATCAGCTGCATCGCTGGTCTGTTTGTATCCATCTGAAAATTCCCCAATACAGTATGCTAAAGACTTTCTCCATCGCAAGCAGCGCTGGGCCGCTACCTGCTCCCCTTGCTGTATCGCCTGGTGTGTTCATTGTCGCTTCCACTGCAGGTCACCAACCCCTGTTAGAATCCTTCCATTGTATATGGGCTGTGATGGCAAAACTGGTGTCTGGCCCCAGACACAAATGTTTCTTCCAGCAGCTATTTTTACCTTTTGCTCGTTGACATGCAGGATTTGGGTTTGTCATCCCTTTTGGCATTACCTACTGTGCGTTTTGATAGGTAATTCTTCTCCCTACCACCGAAGTATGTCACGTGACATATCCATCTACTAGTTATGATGTATACAATCTCATGTAAGGTGCGAAATTGACATTCATTCAAGCTGCCATCATACAAGCCCATTCCAGAAGTTTAATAAAATCCATTTAATTACGATTTTGTGTCTTCAACAATACAAGTATTACATGCTTAACGTCAAATACACTTCCTGGCAAAGAAGTGGAGCCACCAGAGGGCAGCAGAAAGGATGGAAAGGTATGTGAGGAGATTTCGGTGATAGCAAACTGAAATTAAAATTTACAAAGCAATTGGTAGTGTCCGTATGATGTAACTCCTCCTCTGTCCTGGATTCATGTGCTGATTGAGTTGGGAAGGGTGTCGCGAGGCAGTTGCATCACCTCACGAAGAAGCCTCACAACTGTTACAACTGGTCCCAACTGGTCCTCAATATCCCCGATAATGGCATTGGGATGCAATTGACGTCTGAGTTGGCTCCGCACATGTAGTTTCGGGGAGAGGTCTGGGATCTTGCTGGCAATGGGCGTGCCACAGCATCACACAGACAATTCAAACAGACATTTTCTATGTGAGGATGAGCATTTGCGTGTGGAAAAATGAGGCTACAATACTGTGGCATGAGAGGCAACACTTGAAGATGTGCTGTTCCCGCAGTCACTATCAGCCTTGACCTGAAGTCACAGCCGATGGCTCCTCACAATATCGCACCAGGACAAACACCTCTGCGCATCACCAAAAAATTGGAAGAAGAACGGATTCTCTCTGGCCACACTCGCTGGCGATGGTCACCCAGGCGGCCGCTGTGGCCGAGCGGTTCTAGGCGCTTCAGTCCGGAACCGCGCTGCTGCTACACTCGCAGGCTCGAATCCTGCCTCGGGCATCGATGTGTGTGATGTCCTTAGGTTAGTTAGGTTTAAGTGGTTCTAAGTCTAGGGGACTGATGACCTCAGATGTTAAACCCCATAGTACTCAGAGCCATTTCAACCATCCAGTATATTTGTGGCGCCTGTAGATGTATGATTCTTGTCTTGCTTTAAGACAATAGTCACCGACCTCGGAGGAAAGTCCATTTCCGAAATGGGGAAAGATAAAGCTTCTGTTTGATGGGTAGGTCTGAGACATCCACCTGATATGTTCAAATGGCTCTGAGCACTATGGGACTTAACATCTGAGGTCATCAGTCCCCTAGAACTTACAACTACTTAAACGTAACTAAACTAAGGCATCACACCCATCCACGCCCGAGGCAGGATTCTAACCTGCGACCGTAGCGGTCGCGCGGTTCCATACTGAAGCGACTAGAACCGCTCGGCCACACAAGCCGACTCGACCATTAATTCAGAGGCTTATCTGAAGACACAGTAAAAACTCAAGATCCGTTTCTGATGTGTTCCGTCAGAAAAGAAGCCAAACGAAATCTCGCGCTGACACGACACACAAGCCCCCACACATGTGTCAGAACCCGGCAACAGATCGCCAAATTGGGTTGGACATCACTGTCTCATCCACCCTTTAGTCCAGACATGGGAACCATGGGCTTTGTTAGGGCTGCTCAAGAACTTCGATGATGAGAGCATTATCCTTGTAGTGAAAACTTCGCCACGAACAAAGGATAAGAGGATTTGCTAACAGGCAATATAGCTCTTCCCTAGCGCTGGGGTAAAGCCGTAGAACGTCATTCATGCTGCATAGAAAAACAGTGATAAGGAAATATTGATTGTTATTGTTGCTCAATTCTAACTCGTAGGACTGCATTTGTTCTGATAAATAAGTGGTTTGGCATTGCTTATTTGAAACACTTTCGTATTTGATTACTCAGTAGATGGCATAAAGACGTTGTTATTTGGTACTGTATAGCATTATTTTTAGTTGTTGTTCGCTTCATTATGCGCTAGGTATGATCAGTTCTCCCACGAGAAGAATTCCGACGCCGTACCACGGCACAACGTCCACTATTTCGAGGAAAACTCTGGCGACTCTTGTGGTCTCTTCACTCATACGAGGGCCGTCGTGAAAAATGTCATGCGCTCGCAGAAGAATGCTGTTGCCGCGGGAGCTGCGCACCGAACGTACAATGGAACCTAAATCGTTTCTCGATATCACGACGACGCAATTTCGTGTGGCACTCGGCCCTTGTCAGGCAGCGCCATTACGTCGTTACCTGTTACCCTCCCTCCTATCCCCACCCCTCCCTCCTCCTGGCCTCACCCTCTCCACCTGATGGATAACGCCTCATTCACTAGATGGGTTCTGACTCCGTCTGCTCCTTCGCGCTGATATTATGTTGTTGGGTCATTTATACGAGCGCCGATTCTACTACTGCGTAGGCACCGTTGCGTGTGGTTCCTATAGTATAAGTAACTGAACCAATTTCTTTCGTGGTTACTTTGAAACATCCGCTTAGGAAAATTTATATTTTGCTGTGCTGGTAGACCTCTTGCGTTATTTGATTGTCAAACAGCTGAGCAGAACTGAACGTACTCAGACATTTCTCTCTTTACTTATTCTGATCAACACTAAATTGACACACAATATTTCTAGCGCAACGCAATCTGACTTTCAATAATCCCTACAAAAGAATGGCGCTGACTAACAATAACTTATACCTTTTATGAATCACTTACCTCACATAAATCTTCGTTACTCGAACTACTGTAATACAGCGAGCGCCAATACTGCCAGCTAAATAAAAGATTCTAACTACAGAAGGCACTAGCTACTGATAGGCATAGTTAGCAAATGAATGATTTCGATACAGAACAAACAATGTATTTACCTTAATAGTGTTCAAAAGTCATAATATATATATACCAGTTCATGACATTCAGTATTACAAATTTACTCTTTCTGACGGACACACGTCCAGAACGTCCACTCTCAAAACTCCGCCATCTCTCCCCCCACATCCACCACTGCTGGCGGCTCACCTCCAACTGCGCAACGCTACGCGCCATTCACATCCAACTGCCCAACACTACAACGGCGAATATTCCAACAATGCCAACGAACCACAGACTGCACACAGCACAGCCAGCGATTTTCATACAGAGCGCTATGTGACGATACCAACATAAAAACCTAAACAGCCTACTTAAAACTTATACACCAAGTTGAAATCATTACATTTTATTATTTTCACAAATACCAGCGCCCAGTTAATATCGCGATCCTTTACTTCAGGAAAGTGTTTTATACAGTTACACACTACCGCTTAATGAACAAAATAAAAGCTTACAGAATATCAGACCCGGTGCATTTTGGGTTGAAGAGTTTCTGCACATGAATCAGAGAACGTCTTTCTGAAAGGTGAGATATTTTCAGAAGCCGAAGTAACTTGCGGCTTACACGAAGTTAAAGGACCATTATTTTTCACATTGTAAGGTGAGTCGGGAGGAAATGTACGTGCTTTGAGAGGTGACAGTATTAATAATTTTGAACAAAAAAAATCAGTTGGACATATCTCCTGTTCTTCCTAGTTTCCGAGGAAACTAATGAAAACAATGTGCAACAGACAAATGCAGGTGACAGTAATGACACATTGTGATCTAATCTTTTGTTTAATTGTGTGCATTTCCTAGCAACAGATGTTCAAAAAATCCAATTCATTTTGCAGCTCTTGTAGGCAGCTACTGTGTTGCTGATATGAACTCATTTGCGCGGAATGCTGTATTTCACAACTTCTGTTCACTTATGAGTCAACATTTACCCGCAGTGGCGTCAGTAACACATGCAACTTACATATGAGCAGACGAAAATCTGCAGGATACTGTGAAAACCAATTTTCAGTGTCGTTTCTCAGCGAAGGTGTGTTGCTGTAGGGCGGTGTTATTGCTGACCAACTCACTGGTCTAGTTGTTTTAGATAACGGTCCTACTGAAGTTCGATGTCATGATTTCCCTCAAAATGTGTTACCAGAATAGTTGAAGGATATTCCTTTGGCAACGCGACTTCATATACCCCTTCAGCACAAGTGACACCTGTGATTGTCAAACAGCTGTGTGTCGGATATAGTTAAGAAAAGGACATACGTTCACTGGAATCTTTTTGTTCATAATCGTGAATGCAATCACATTTCAAAACATGTACTTCACCTGTACCATCTACATCTACATTTATACTCCGCAAGCCACGCAACGGTGTGTGGCAGAGGGTTCTTTACGTGCCACTGTCATTACCTCCCTTTCCTGTTCCAGTCGCGTACGGTTCGCGGGAAGAACGACTGTCTGAAAGCCTCCGTGCGCGCTCGAATCTCTCTAATTTTACATTCGTGATCTCCTCGGGAGGTACAAGTAGGGGGAAGCAATATATTCGATACCTCATCCAGAAACGCACCCTCTCGAAACCTGGCGAGCAAGCTACAACGCGATGCAGAGCGCCTCTCTTGCAGAGTCTGCCACTTGAGTTTGCTAAACATCTCCGTAACGCTATCACGGTTACCAAATAACCCTGTGACGAAACGCGCCGCTCTTCTTTGGATCTTCTCCATCTCCTCCGTCAATCCGATCTGGTACGGATCCCATACTGATGAGCAATAGTCAAGTATAGGTCCAACGAGTGTTTTGTAAGCCACCTCCTTTGTTGATGGACTACATTTTCTAAGGACTCTCCCAATGAATCTCAACCTGGTACCAACAATTAATTTTATGTGATCATTTAACTTCAAATCATTCCGCACGCATACCCCCAGATATTTTACAGAAGTAACTGCTACCAGTGTTTGTTCCGCTATCATATAATCATACAATAAAGGATCCTTCTTTCTATGTATTCGCAATACATTACATTTATCTATGTTAAGGGTCAGTTGCCACTGCCTGCACCAAGTGCCTATCCGCTGCGGATCTTCCTGCATTTCGCTACAATTTTCTAATGCTGCAACTTCTCTGTATACTACAGCATCATCCGCGAAAAGCCGCATGGAACTTCCGACACTTTCTACCCTGTATACAGGGTGAGTCACCTAACGTTACCGCTGGATATATTTCGTAAACCACATCAAATACTGACGAACCGATTCCGCAGACCGAACGTGAGGAGAGGGGCTAGTGTAATTGTTTAACAGAAACCATACAAAAATGCACGGAAGTATGTTTTTTAACACAAACCTACGTTTTTTTAAATGGAACCCAGTTAGTTTTGTTAGTACATCTGAACATATAAACAAATACGTAATCAGTGGCGTTTGTTGCATTGTAAAATGTTAATTACATCCGGAGATATTGTAACCTAAAGTTGACGCTTGAGTACCACACCTCCGCTGTTCGATCGTGTGTGTCGGAGAGCACCGAATTACGTAGGGATCCAAAGGGAACGGTGATGGACCTTAGGTACAGAAGAGACTGGAACAGCACATTACGTCCACATGCTAACACCTTTTTATTGGTCTTTTTCACTGGCGCACATGTACATTACCATGAGTGGTGATGTACACGTACACACGTGGTTTCCGTTTTCAATTACGGAGTGGAATAGAATGTGTCCCGACATGTCAGGCCAATAGATGTTCAATGTGGTGGCCATCATTTGCTGCACACAATTGCAATCTCTGGCGTAATGAATGTCGTACACGCCGCAGTACATCTGGTGTAATGTCGCCGCAGGCTGCCACAATACGTTGTTTCATATCCTCTGGGGTTGTAGGCACATCACGGTACACATTCCCCTTCAACGTACCCCACGGAAAGAAGTCCAGAGGTGTAAGATCAGGAGAACTGGCTGGCCAATTTATGCGTCCTCCACGTCCTATGAAACGCCCGTCGAACATCCTGTCAAGGGTCAGCCTAGTGTTAATTCCGGAATGTGCAGGTGCGCCATCATGCTGATACCACATACGTCGACGCGTTTCCAGTGGGACATTTTCGAGCAACGTTGGCAGATCATTCTATAGAAACGCGATGTATGTTGCAGTGCTCTCCGATACACACGATCGAACAGCGGAGGAGTGGTACTCAACCGTCAACTTTAGGCTAGAATATCTCCGGATGTAATTAATATTTTACAATGCAACAAACGGCACTGATTACTTGCATGTTTATATGTTCAGATGTGCTAACAAAACTAACGGGGTTCAATTTAAAAAAACGTAGGTTTGTGTTAAAAAACATACTTCCGTGAATTTTTGTATGGTTTGTATTAAACAATTACACTAGCCTCCCTTCTCACGTTCGGTCTGTGGAATCGGTTCGTCAGTATTTGATGTGGTTTACGAAATACATCCAGCGGTAAGGTTAGGTGACTCACCCTGTATATACACGGTTATTCAGCTGCCCGTGCCGCTCGGGGTAGCCGCTCGGTCTAGGGCGTCTTACCATGGTTCAAGCAGCTCCCCCGTAAGGGGTTCGGGTCCTCGCTCGGGACATAGTTGTGTGTGTTGTCCTTAGTGTAACTTTAAGTTAGAGTAAGTAGTGTGTAAGCCTAGGGACCGATGACCTCAGCAGTTTGGTTCCATAGGAACTTACCACAAATTTCCAAAAATTATTCGGCTGCCCGTATCACTGTCGTTTCATACGACCAACAATGTTGTACCTGGCTTTCATAACCCACAAGCCAGGTTTTCATATTCTCTTGCTCGTTAAATGCGAACTATTAGTTCTACAGGAAAAATACATTGGACTATTTTGCACGAAATTTAATTCTGTTTCGTTGGAGACCGCGGTTCTTGCGGTATTCAGAACTTTTAAAGTGACCTTCAAACGCACCTACACCCCATAATTATCCCTCATCAGTCAGGATCAGTCAGGGTTCATGGCAGTCTCACCTACCACAAATTTCAGACTCCGCGAACTGCCCTCGACATTCGACCTTCCTTGGCCTCTGTTGAGTGAGCTATTGCGCTACAAGTATACAAGGCTTCTTCGTCAGCATTATTAATTTAAACGTACCCTTGAGGGTAATGAACGAAAAACGAGTTTCGTAAACATTACGCTAAAAATAATTACTGGACCCGAGATCGAGTCTCGGTCCGGCACACAGTTTTAATCTGCCAGGAAGTTTCATGTCAGCGCACACTCCGCTGCAGAGTGAAATTCTCATTTTGGAAACATTCCCCAAGCTGTGGCTAAGCCATATGTCCGGAATATCCTTTCCTTCAGGAGTGCTAGTTCTGCAAGGTTCGCAAGAGAGCTTCTGTAAAGTTTGGAAGGTAGGAGACGAGGTACTGGAAGAAGTAAAGCTGTGAGGAGGGAGTCGTGCTTGGGTAGCTGAGATGGTAGAGCACTTTCCCGCGAAAGGCAAAGGTCCCGTGTTCGAGTCTCGGTCCGGCACACAGTTTTAATCTGCCAGGAAGTTTCATGTCAGCGCACACTCCGCTGCAGAGTGACAATCTCATTCAGGTCAATAATATTTCAGTTGCTTTTCTGAAAACATTCATGTAATTTTATGCACAGTATGTTATGTTTCAAGCTGAAATTTATGAGAAGGAATTACTTTATAAAATATTCCAGTTTGCATTATATAGTTTTGAATGTACAATTAAAAGTATTTTTTAGAAACATTTGAAATTACGAATTATTTGCAGATTTAAAATTTCTGTTATTTATTACGCAATCCTGTACTGTTTGCCATGCTTACTTCTGGATTCATTTACGAAATAATAATCGAAATTAATAATGTAACGAAAACTACTAGGAATTCATTTGTTCAGAAAAACTGTAAGCCCTTTGTAACATTGTTATATCCGCAAAGTATGAGAATCGTAAGCGTGCCTCTGATGTGACCGGATGTATTTTTGTATAGCAGGTGCGAACAATGAAATTTCGGCTTCGTAACGGTGAAAATTCAAAATACTCTTTGAGGTACTAAAATGTGAGAAAATCAGTGGAAAATATGTTTACGTAAGAAATTCTGCAAAAAGAATCTTCCAATTTATTTAGTTCAAACAAACAGTGGGGACCTGATGCTAGATTTTCAGCTTCAAGAATAAAACCCCTAGACAAATAGAACTGGAGTCATCTAAGTAAACTTTAAAGCTTATTGTACTCTTCGCTCCTCTCCAATCTTCGTAAAACACTTTGCTTATTAATTGCTTGAATTGGGCGTTGTGTAGTGTGGACAATTGATGAAAGAAGGAAGGAGGGGGGATATTACAAGGTCCTGTTCATTTTTCTGTAGAAGTAATAGTTTGCCCGTAGTGAGTGAGTGGATGTGAAAACATCGGGCATGTTGTATGAAGGCAAAGCATAACATTGCGGTTCCATTAAGACAATGGAGGTAAGGGCATCTGAATTGCCATTTAAAATCACGTATTGGAAAACGTTCTTCAGCGTTTAAATTCGTTCCATCCGATAATAAACTTGACAACAGAAGTGGAAAAAGATGGTACTTTACCTTTTCTTGATGTTTTGGTACGAAGGAAAGCAGGGGGGACAGCGTCTCACGCAAGTCCGCGCATACTGATCTATGTTTGCAGGCCACAGTGCGGTAGTGCATTACGTACGTTAGTTCATACAGAACGTGTGGTATCAGACTCTGAAAGCCTGTCGAATTAAGTACAACATTTGAAGAGAGTGTTGCGACAAAATGATTATTCTGGGAGACAGATACGTAATGCATTTACGCCCAAGCGAGTTCAATCTACGGAGCCGAATCAAGATACGAAGACACTCACTACTTTGGTGCTATGTCGTCAAGAATCGGAAGAGTCCTCGAAAGATATGACATTAAATGTGTTTTCGACCAACTGAAAACCTCTTGGGTTTGGTTAAGAATGATCTTGGCCTGAGGAAACTTGCTCTGTACAAGATTCCTTGTCAGTGTGCGGCAGCTTGGGCAGGCTGATTCACGAAGATGTGCAAATATTTCAATATGATATTCTTCAAGTAAAAATGAAGGAAAAAGTTCATATAAACATAGGTCCGCAAATATTTAGTTAGGGAGTTACGCTAATAAAAGATGTTGTTGTTGTTGTTGTGGTCTTCAGTCCTGAGACTGGTTTGATGCAGCTCTCCATGCTACTCTATCCTGTGCAAGCTTTTTCATCTCCCAGTACCTACAGCAACCTACATCCTTCTGAATCTGCTTAGTGTATTCATCTCTTGGTCTCCCTCTACGATTTTTACCCTCCACGCTGCCCTCCAATACTAAATTGGTGATCCCTTGATGCCTCAGAACATGTCCTACCAACCGATCCCGTCTTCTGGTCAAGTTGTGCCACAAACTTCTCTTCTCCCCAATCCCGTTCAATACTTCCCCATTAGTTATGTGATCTACCCATCTAATCTTCGGCATCCTTCTGTAACACCACATTTCGAAAGCTTCTATTCTCTTTTTGTCCAAACTATTTATCGTCCATGTTTCACTTCCATACATGGCTACACTCCATACTAATACTTTCAGAAATGACTTCCTGACACTTAAATCTATACTCGATGTTAACAAATTTCTCTTCTTCAGAAACGCTTTCCTTGCCATTGCCAGTCTACATTTTATATCCTCTCTACTTCGACCATCATCAGTTACTTTGCTCCCCAAATAGCAAAACTCCTTTACTACTTTAAGTGTCTCATTTCCTAATCTAATTCCCTCAGCATCACCCGACTTGATTAGACTACATTCCATTATCCTAGTTTTGCTTTTGTTGATGTTCATCTTATATCCTCCTTTCAAGACACTGTCCATTCCATTCAACTGCACTTCCAAGTCCTTTGCTGCCTCTGACAGAATTACAATGTCATCAGCGAACCTCAAAGTTTTTATTTCTTCTCCATGAATTTTAATACCTAATACTGCTTGCTCAATATACAGATTGAACAACATCGGGGAGAGGCTACAACCCTGTCTTACTCCCTTCCCAACCACTGCTTCCCTTTCATGTCCCTCGACTCTTATAACTGCCATCTGGTTTCTGTACAAATTGGAAATAGCCTTTCGCTCCCTGTATTTTACCCCTGCCACCTTTAGAATTTGAAAGAGAGTATTCCAGTCAACATTGTCAAAAGCTTTCTCTAAGTCTACAAATGCTAGAAATGTAGGTTTGCCTTTCCTTAATCTTTCTTCTAAGATAAGTCGTAAGGTCAGTATTGCCTCACGTGTTCCAGTGTTTCTACGGAATCCAAACTGATCTTTCCCGAGGTTGGCTTCTACTAGTTTTTCCATTCGTCTGTAAAGAATTCGTGTTAGTATTTTGCAGCTATGACTTATTAAACTGATAGTTCGGTAATTTTCACATCTGTCAACACCTGCTTTCTTTGGGATTGGAATTATTATATTCTTCTTGAAGTCTGAGGATATTTCGCCTGTTTCATACATCTTGCTCACCAGATGGTAGAGTTTTGTCAGGACTGGCTCTCGCAAGGCCGTCAGTAGTTCCAATGGAATGTTGTCTACACCCGGGGCCTTGTTTCGACTCAGGTCTTTCAGTGCACTGTCAAACTCTTCACGCAGTATCATATCTCCCATTTCATCTTCATCTACATCCTCTTCCATTTCCATAATATTGTCCTGAAGTACATTGCCCTTGTATAGACCCACTATATACTCCTTCCACCTTTCTGCTTTCCCTTCTTTGCTTAGAACTGGGTTTCCATCTGAGCTCTTGATATTAATACAAGTCGTTCTCTGATCTCCAAAGGTCTCTTTAATTTTCCTGTAGGCAGTATTTATCTTACCCCTAGTGAGATAGGACTCTACATCCTTTCATTTGTCCTCTAGCCATCCCTGCTTAGCCATTTTGCACTTCCTGTCGATCTCATTTTTTAGACGTTTGTATTCCTTTTTGCCTGTTTCATTTACTGCATTTTTATATTTTCTCCTTTCATCAATTAAATTCAATATTTCTTCTGTTACCCAAGGATTTCTACTAGCCCTCGTCTTTTTACCTACTTGATCCTCTGCTGCCTTCGCTACTTCATCCCTCAAAGCTACCCATTCTTCTTCTACTGTATTTCTTTCCCCCATTCCTGTCAATTGTTCCCTTATGCTCTCCCTGAAACTCTGTACAATCTCTGGTTCTTTCAGTTTATCCAGGTCCCATCTCCTTAAATTCCCACCTTTTTGCAGTTTCTTCAGTTTTAATCTACAGGTCATAACCAATAGATTGTGGTCAGAGTCCACATCTGCCTCTGGAAATGTCTTACAATTTAAAACCTGGTACCTAAATCTCTGTCTTACCATTATATAATCTATCTGATACCTTTTAGTATCTCCAGGGTTCTTCCATGTATACAACCTTCTTTCATGATTCTTAAACCAAGTGTTAGCTATGATTATGTTGTGCTCTGTGCAAAATTCTACCAAGCGGCTTCCTCTTTCATTTCTTAGCCCCAATCCATATTCACCTACTATGTTTCCTTCTCTCCCTTTTCCTACACTCGAATTCCAGTCACCCATGACTATTAAATTTTCGTCTCCCTTCACAATCTGAATAATTTCTTTTATTTCATCATACATTTCTTCAATTTCTTCGTCATCTTCAGAGCTAGTTGGCATATAAACTTCTACTACTGTAGTAGGGGTGAGCTTCGTATCTGTCTTGGCCACAATAATGCGTTCACTATGCTGTTTGTAGTAGCTTACCTGCATTCCTATTTTCCTATTCATTATTAAACCTACTCATGCATTACCCCTATTTCATTTTGTGTTTATAACCCTGTAGTCACTTGACCAGAAGTCTTGTTCCTCCAGCCACCGAACTTCACTAATTCCGACTATATCTAACTTCAACCTATCCATTTCCCTTTTCAAATTTTCTAACCTACCTGCCCGATTAAGGGATCTGACATTCTACGCTCCGATCCGTAGAACGCCAGTTTTCTTTCTCCTGATAACGACATCCTCTTGAGTAGTCCCCGCCCGGAGATCCGAATGGGGGACTATTTTACCTCCGGAATATTTTACCCAAGAGGACGCCATCATCATTTAATCATACAGTAAAGCTGCATGCCCTCGGGAAAAAATTACGGCTGTAGTTTCCCCTTGCTTTCAGCCGTTCGCAGTACCAGCACAGCAAGGCCGTTTTGGTTATTGTTACAAGGCCAGATCAGTCAATCATCCAGACTGTTGCCCTTGCAACTACTGAAAAGGCTGCTGCCCCTCTTCAGGAACCACACGTTTGTCTGGCCTCTCAACAGATACCCCTCCGTTGTGGTTGCACCTACGGTACAGCCATCTGTATAGCTGAGGCACGCAAGCCTCCCCACCAAAGGCAAGGTCCATGGTTCATGGGGGGGGGGGGGGGGGTAGTAAAAGATATTGCCTGAAATTTAGCAACTTTGCTAATATGAAGCCATCGCAAAACTGTACGAAGTTAAAGCACGATTTCCATTTATTTTGTTGTTATTGATCTGGTGCATCTAATAAGACATGTCCCAAACGTGTATCTGCAGTATTTTTCCAGAACTTTCAGAGAATACAAAGATGTAATTTCGTAAAATTTTTAATTTATTAACTGCTTGCCCCAATTTTTTTTAAATTCCCTACAATTGCACTAAGTTTTCAGCAGAAGTTTTAGAGAATTTAAATTTGGAAACGTGATGGTAATAACGTTAACAAACTGCAGGAATGTGTCAGATAACCTGCTTTTATTAATACCATAACATGTGAATTCACGTTAAACCGTAAAAAACGAAGCTAAGTGTTACGGGAGTTGTACAGTGTACGTAATCTTTCAGAATACATTCAAAGTAAATGATGAAAAACGTCTCCACCGAGTTCAATGCATTTAGCTGCACGTGTATGAAGATATTTTATTGCTCGTTTGAGTTTCACACAGTTGTTCTTAATTTCGTCTAGTACATGTAAACTGTTTATACCATCTAGAGTAAACTGTGCCTCCTCAGTAAATAAAGTGTATTTATGTGACTGCCGATTGGTATTTAACCAGTTGTACAGCTCCAAGCAAAGTGCAGGATGTTACGGATGTGTGATGCACTTTTTGTTTATGATAAGGATACAGATTTTGTACTTCAGTGTGCACCATACCTTAGAATGTGAAATGCCGAATCGTTGAGAGATACGTCATATACTGGTGCCCGGGCTACGTTGAACAGCATCCGTAAGTCCTCATCATCGTCTTCACGTATTGAGCGCTCGTACTGAATATGAACGCTAGGTAGGGATGATGTCTCCCGTAACATTCGAAATACTCCTCTAATAGTCCGTGCATTCGGAATCCTCCGAGTTATAGAACGTGCGCGATATTCATCAACTGCAGCCGTAGCATTACCATCACATTTACCATGAATAAACACCATATCGGCGTATTCCTCTGTCGTAAATTTGAAAAGTATTCCTATTTCATAAATAACCTACAAACTATAACAGTTACAATGTTCCCTGAATGAGATTTTCACTCTGCAGCGGAGTGTGCGCTGATATGAAACTTCCTGGCAGATTAAAACTGTGTGCCCGACCGAGACTCGAACTCGGGACCTTTGCCTTTCGCGGCAAGTGCTCTACCAACTGAGCTACCGAAGCACGACTCACGCCCGGTACTCACAGCTTTACTTCTGCCAGTACCTCGTCTCCTACCTTCCAAACTTTACAGAAGCAGTTACAATGTTGTTTCAAAATGGCTGTGAGCACTATTGGACTTAACATCTGAGGTCATCAGTCCCCTACAACTTAGAACTACTTAAACCTAACTAACCTAAGGACATCACACACATCCATGCCCGAGGCAGGATTCGAACCTGCGACAGGAGCAGTCGCGCGGTTCCGGACTGAAGCGCCTAGAACCGCCCTAATGTTGTTTCACTTAAATACACTGTTGTTACAGAAAACTAACTCGTTTCAACGTTTGGAAAACGACTGAATCAAGTCACTAACGGTTACCAACAGTGACATAAACGTTTCTACATTATTAACGGAAAGTAAACAAATTTACTTGTATAATAATTTTTGCTTCTCTGGATGTTCATGTAAACTACGACAGATACACGCCTGGGACATGTTTTATTATGTTCACCAGACCAATAAGAACAAAATAAATGGAAATCGGGCTTTACTTTACAATTTTGCGATGGCTTCATATTACCGAAGTTGCTAAATTCCAGGCAAAATCTTTTATTAGCCGCAACTCCGTAACTAACCATTTGTGGACCTATGTTTATAAGTACTTTTTTCTTTAGTTTTACTTGTATAATAACATTAACATATGTTCATATCTTGGTGAATCACCTTGTACAGGCAAGACATGTCTCACAGAACAAGAACGCTGCGATGAATAACAGTGTCATACACGCCTACGCCAACCCGAGAAGTCGGCAGTGGCGGAACACTGTCCGAACACAGGACATCGCATGATTTATTTAAAGACGGAAGTTCTATCCCCGGCATCATCTTTTTTGGGACTGCGTCATTAAGGAAGCAATACATACCCGATCCCATCACCAGGGATGCGGGTTTCAACTGAGCACAGCCTGGAACCTTGCAATGGCTGCTATTAAATCACGACAAGAAAATTAAGATTTCTTCGATAACAGACCCGTCATAACATTGGTCTAGTACAGTTTTTTTTTAGTGAGTGGCGTCTGGCCGCACTGTTAGTAAATACAGAGTACAGCGCACGCGCCGGAGGACCTATCAGCGGTTTTCGGCAGAGAGCGTTTTAGTATGTCACCAGCTATCTTCTATTCATTGCGCATGCGTGATTTCCACACCTACGCATTCTTCGCGGACGTGTTCTGTACACAGTGCGTCGACAACGTGAGGATACCGTCAGTCGTACCTAGCCCCCAGCAAGGTTCAACCACCTGAACATGTCGGACAGGTGCGCCGAGGAAATATTGTGGAATTCGCACTATGTCATCCTGCAGCAAACCCGTGAAGACTATTTGCAGTATATCCGCCGGGAAAGCTTGAACAGTCACAACATAAACCTAATCGCAGACAATACAGCTTCCACGATGAAATTCATTAAACAAATTCTCAGGGAGTGAAGTCCTCCCACAAAGGAGGTAGTTCGCAATACACTCTTCTGACCTACTCGAATATTTCTCGTAAATACGAGATCTGCTCTAGACAGGATTGACAGATGAAGCAGAGGGTATACAAAGAAGAGCAGCACGTTTCATGGCCGACCTCCTCCCGGCCTTCCCGCAAGAAGGATGTCATTTTAAGTAGGCTGCGTATTGGGCACTGCCTTTATAGCCGTCGTCACTTGATAAGTGGCACTACCCCACCACCTTGTACACAATTCGAGCAAGTTTTAGCTCTCCGCCACTTCCTCACGGACTGCCCATTTTTTAATAGTTTACGTTCCTGCCTGGGCTTGCCGTTTAAGTTATCGGCCGTCTTAGCAAATGACGCGCGGGCTGTAGACCACTATTCTTTATCCATCAATGGCGAAGGTCATTTAATTTTTAGTTTTGGACCTCCGTTTCTGTATGGTGTCTATTTTTAGCCCTTTTTCCACGTGTCTGTTTTTAGATGTCTTCTATTGTGTCTATTGGGACTGACGTATAGCCGTTTATAACTCTGTCTTCGTGTTAATTTTGACTTGGGCGCGTATGACCCACCCAAAACAAAACCAAACCATAGCCGCACCTTTCATGAAAGCTTCACAACGTAAGCCCGAAAGCGTCACGAAGATGATTAGCATACAGTGGCAAACGACGCTAGAGAGACGTCCTCCACTGCGCTGTGGTTTAGTCTAAAATTTCCGAAAGCGGACTTTCCTCAAAGACTCAGCTATATATAGGTTCCCCCTACAAATATCTCGCGAGGAATAAAGGGCGTAAAATTACAGAGTTCCGTGCTGACACGGAGGTCTACTAACACTTGATCTTCCCGCAAAAGTTTCGCGACTGATACAGAAAAGAATGGGAGTGTCAGCGGTACGTAAAGTACCGTCCGCCACCTAGTATAAGTATAGACGTAGATGTAGATGCAGAGAAACTCATTACTGATGGTATGACATGAAAAATGTTTGTGCTAGTGTACAGAGAGTAAATGTTACTTTTCAGTAACCATGCCTTTTTATCATGCAGTTCACTGATGCTCCACACAGACACAGTTTTCAGTATTAAACTACTGGCCAATAAAATTTCCACATCACGAAGATGACGTGCTACAGGCGCGAAATTTAAGCGACAGGAAGAAGATGCTGTCATATGCAAATGATTAGCTTTTCAGAGCATTCACACAAGGTTCGCGCTGGTGGTGATACCTACAACGTGCTGACCTGAGGAAAGTTTCCAACCGATTTCTCTTACACAAACAGCAGTAGACCGGCGTTGCCTCGTGAAACGTTGTTGTGATGCCTCATGTAAGGAGGACAAATGTATACCATCACGTTTCCGACTTCCATAAAGGTCGGATTGTAGCCTATCGCGATTGCGGTTTATCGTATCGCGACACTGCTGCTCGCGTTGGTCGAGATCCAATGACTGTTAGCAGAATATGGAATCGGTGGGTTCAGGAGGGTAATACGGACCGCCGTGCTGGATCCCAACGGCCTCGTATCACGAGCAGTAGAGATGACAGGTATTTTATACGCATAGCTGTAATGGATCGTGCAGCCACGTCTCGATCCCTGAGTCAACGGATGGGGACGTTTGCAAGACAACAACCATCTGCACGAACAGTTCGACGACGTTTGCAGCAGCATGGGCTATCAGCTAGGAGACCATGGCTGCGGTTACCCTTGACGCTGCATCATGGACAGGAGCGCCTGCGATGGTGTATTCAACGACGAACCTGGGTGCACGAATGGCAAAACATTTTTTCGTATGAATCTAGGTTCTGTTTAGAGAATCGTGATGGTCGCATCCGTGATTGGCGACATCACGGCGAACGCACATTGGAAGCGTGTATTCGTCATCGCTATACTGGCATATCACCCAGTGTGATGTTATGCGGTGCCATTGGTTACACGTCTCGGTCACCCCTTGTCCGCATTGACGGCACTTTGAACAGTGGAAGTAACATTTCAGATGTGTTACGACCCGTGGCTCTTCATTCTATCCCTGTGAATCCCTACATTTCAGCAGGATAATGCAGGGCTGCATGTTGCAGGTCCTGTACGGGCCTTTCTGGATACAGAAAATGTTCGACTGCTGCCCTGGCCAGCACATTCTCCAGATCTCTCATCAATTGGAAACGTCTGGTCAATGGTGGCCGAGCAACTGGCTCGTCAAAATAAGCCAGTAACTACTCTTGATGAACTGTGGTATCGTGTTGAAGCTGCATGGGCAGCTGTACCTGTACACTCCATCCAAGCTCTGTTTGACTCAATGCCCAGGTGTATCAAGGCCGTTATTACGGCCAGTGGTGGTTTTTCTGGGTACTGATTTCTCAGGATCTATGCACCCAAATTGCGTGAAAATGTAATCACATGTCAGTTCTAGTATAATATATTTGTCCAATGAATACAGGTTTATCATCTGCGTTTCTTCTTGGAGTAGCGATTTTAATGGCCAGGGACAATGAATATAACTTTCCGGCAACTTGGTTCTATCTCACTTCTCCAAATTATTTCCCAACTTCTCATCCTTCAGTTTTTAATCTGTCACAAAGATGTTGTAGAGGTCGTCTAGACGATGCCTTAGATATACAACGTCCTTTCAGACGATTATGCTGAATGGAATTTTTGCAGATTTTACGTCCATTCCGTTTGTCCGTAGGGCATCTACTCTGTCCAGCGGGGAAAGTGTTTCACGATTTTCGCTCTTTAGTGTCTATAATACTGTAATTGAAGACCTTTTCTACCACCCAGGAAGAAAAGGAAAATATGGAGCTAAATACAAGCTTCATAAAACCTTAGTTCACCTTATGCATCTAGTTTATGTTTGTAAGAGAATTTTGCCAGCATTTAGCATACTCAGGTAAGCTACTTGAATAGTAGCTATCAATGTTTTTCCTGGTGAGGTATTGGCAGCATTTCAACTTAAGTATATTTTTGGTTGTTTCCCGACGCTGTCGATTTAAGCAGACTGGTCCTGTCGTCATACTCACCGCAAACCACCGTGGCTGGAAAACGATGTATTGAGTTTTACACAAATTTGCTTAGAATGTAAATGACTTTAAAAGCAAAGATACACTATGTGATCAAATGCACCAGGACACCTGGCTGAAAATGACTTACAAGTTCTTTTTCGCCCTCCATCGGTAATGCTGAAATTCAACATGGTGTTGACCCACCCTTAGCCTTGATGACAACTCCCACTCTCGCAGGAATAAGTTCAGTCAGGTGGTGGAAGGTTTCCTGGGGAATGGCAGCCCATTCTTCACGGAGTGCTGCACTGAGGAGAGGTATCGATGTCGGTCGGTGAGGCCTGGTACGAAATCGGCGTTCCAAAACATCCCAAATGAGTTCTATGGGATTCAGGTCAGGATTCCGCGCACGCCAGCCCATTACAGTGATGTTATTGTCGTGTGACCACTTCGCTACAGGCCGTGCATTATGAACAGGTGCTCGATCGTGTTGAAAGATGCAGTCACCATCCCCGAATTGCTCTGCAACAGAGGGAAGCAAGAAGGTGCTTAAAACATCAGCGTAGGCCTGGGCTGCGATGGTGCCACGCAAAGCTACAAGGGTTGCAAGCCCGCTCCATGAAAAGACGACCACACCATAACACCACCGCCTCCGAATTTTACTGTTAGCACTACACACGCTGGCAGATGACGTTCACCGGGCATTCGCCATACCCACACCCTGCCATCGGATCGCCACATTGTGTACCTTTATTCGTTACTCCACACAACATTTTTACACTGTTCAATCGTCCAATGTTTCCGCTCCTTACACTAGGCGAGGCGTCGTTTGGCATTTACAGGCGTGACGTGTGGCTTATAAGCAGCCGCTCGACAATGAAATCCAAGTTTTCTCACCTACCACCTACCTGTCATAGTACGTGCAGTGGATCCTGATGCAGTTTGGAATTCCTGTGTGATGGTCTGGATAGATGTCTACCTATTACACATTACGACCCTCTTCAACTGTGGCAGTCTCTGTCAGTCAACAGATGAGGTCGGCCTGTACGCTTTTGTGGTGTACGCGTCCCTTCACGTTGCCACTTCACTATCACATTGGAAAAAGTGGTCCTGGGGATGTTGAGGAGTGTGGAAATCTCGCGTGCAGACGTATGGCACAAGTGACACCCAATCACCTGACCACGTTCGAAGTCCGTGAGTTCCGTAGGGGCCACATTCTGCTCTCTCATGATGTTTAATAACTGCTGAGGTCGCAATATGGAGTACCTGGAAGTAGGTGGCAGCACAGTGCACCTAATATGAAAACGTACGTTTTTGGGGGTGTCCGGATACGTTTGATCACGTAGTGTATGTGTCATCAGATAGTACACCAGCAATATGTTGTAAAGAGAAAAGACTGCTACGGTCGCAGGTTCGAATCCTGCCTCGAGCATGGATGTGCGTAATGTCCTTAGGTTAGTTAGGTTTAAGTAGTTCTAAGTTCTAGGGGACTGATGACCACAGCAGTTGAGTCCCATAGTGCTCAGAGCCATTTGAACCATTTTGTAAAGTGAAAAAAATTTTGAATCGCAAAACACAACACTACTCAAAATAGTGAAAAGAAACAGTGTATTTACACAACTTTCTTTACGGTGGAAACTGTTCGCTGTATTTCTTACTATAGTAAATCTAAGTCAATAACTAAAGAAAATGCTAGCATGGCCTTCACTATTACAAGAATGTACCATTATGAAATCACATAAAGTCCAATATGATTATTACAGTACCATCCCACCCCCTCAAGAACTGAACTTCTATACTTACGAATTTTACTATTGGTTTTTTCACCGATGGGTCCCAGCTGTGCGACACTTGGCAATTAGCGCTTTACCGGCAGCGTCACGCCCCGGAGCAGATTTTACGTCGTGACAGCAACATATTATTTATACAGTGCATTGTTCTCACGGTTCAAATGAACAGACTAATTACAGTGACGGGCATTCAGTGCGTTACACGATGAATACTTTCACGTAACTCTAGTAAACTGATTCACGTGAATGTGGGACATGGTAATTAAATTCTTTTGTTATGTTAGCATATTTCTGTATTTACGGAGTTGAAGAACGGCGTGAGTTCGTCTTGGCTATTGATTGTAACTAACGTTAGTGAATCATTTCTGGCAGAGATCACAACACAGTATTCCCGCGAATCGAATGAGTTCGTGATGGCTACTCGGTGTCCCTAACGTTACTGAAACGATCTTTGTATATGGGTTCAGACTTAAAATTAGCACGCGTATTTTACTAGAGAGAACAGAATTTATCTACAAATCTCTGCAACTCCTCGAATCATGGTGTAGAGGCTGTTGATTATGATAACAGGACTGACTTGGTAACTGCTGAATGCTCGCCGCCATGTGGCAACAACGGTACAGCGTATTGTCATACACTTCATAAGCAGGACATCAATTGGCGCATTCCAGCAGGATACTACAAGAAATCACACTGTGTGTCACACCAGAAACGCCTCAAGAACTGCACTGTTATACACCTGGCCTGTTTTATTTGTCATCCATTGCCCATGTCAGGGAAGCAGAGGGATGGTGGATGAAGGGTTAGCCACACAGTACCGGAAAAAAATGCAACTCCCTCGAGAACAAGGGTATTTTATTGGAAAGTAAGGTAGTTCATCATTACTGGAGTATATCGTAATAAATTCAGACAGAATGAAGCAAATATCACAGTAAAGGGTGCCCAAACTGTCACATCAACACACAGCTTGTCACCACTTCGGCGGCAGTGCAGGCAAATGTTCTCGCATGCAAGACATCATATAGGTATCTAACGACAGACTGTCGCTAACATTTTGCTCTTTTTTTGTTGCTACTGAGCAATGCTGAAGAGTGAGGAGGCTCCCGCTTCACCCTATCACGTAAGTGTTCTGTTGGTAAGAGACTTGGTGATCTTACTTGGCAGGGCAGTTCCACACCACGAAGAGCACACTGCGCTTCAACAACCGTATGTGGGCATGCATTGTCCTACTGAAAAAGCACATCGCCGTACTCTCAAAGAAATTATAGTAGCACAGGGACAGCAACTCTGTGCAGCGTAGTGGTAATTGGCTACTTTAAGAGGCAGAGGCAGAGACACAGAATGTGACCGCGATATGTAACTTGACGCCCCCACACCATGAAGGCTGGGATGGAGGTCTGCGCTCTGGAACAGGATGCTCACCTGACCTACACCATTCACGTGTACACCCATTAGACGCACACAGATAGAATCTTCTCTCATTATTCAACACAACGGTGCCATGGCAATCTCCAGTCAACTATGTCACCACACCAAAGTCGCCGTGCTTGGCGGCGTTGTAGTATCAATGGTAGCACGGAAAGAGGCACACGTGATGTTAATCATGCTGCAAGCAGACAGTTCTCATTGGTCCTTGATAACACGGCAGGTGCAACAACCTGCCCAGATTTCGTCCTTTGGTCGACCGCAACTTCTCAGAAATAGGCGTCGATTCTTGATGTGCGCCTGTCCTACGCGAACGTCCAGAATCCGGTTTACAGGTGCGGCAATACTTCACAGACCACTGCTATAAACAGTGACACATCACTGATACACTGTGCCCAACATGTGCAGTAGTCCTTAGATACGTCCACCCAGCTTCCCACAGGTCCACAACACAACCAAGTTTCAATAACTAATGCTGTTCAACCAGAGTGCGTACTCTTCAGTGGGGCATGGTTGTGCTCTGGAATGAATGGTGCAAACACTGTTCATCTCTAGACTCAGTGTAGTTACTGCCTGCAGAGTCAAGGCAAAGGGTGCACAAAGGGGTCTCTTGAGCAGCATCTGATCGCCGATGACGGCGACAAATGAATGAGTTACAGTACAATCCCACAATATCCACAAATTATATCCTGGTGCCACTTAACACAGTCCTTGAGGCTGCTGCATTTTAATTGTCAATGTAGGTGACTCCAGGGTTCCATAAAATGACTACGCAAAGCTTCACATACGCAAAATGAACTCAAGTTAGTGGGTAGAGCATCTGTCCAAGTACTTACCCACACCACAGGTAATGCAGCTAACATCAGTACGTATGTGCAGTTGGCTGAAGTCGCTTACACGAAATTCCAGGAAAGTTGTGACAGCAGCCCACTGTGGGAAAGGGTATGGGTTAGATTGGGGAGTGGTAAGGTACTGGAACCATGGAATAAAATACTTTTACACAAGGTTGTTAAGAATAAGGACAACGTACGTATTGTCATATAGCTCACTCGGTTGCGGAATACCTTTGCGAGTGGCTGCTTTTGTAGAGTCGAGCACGGAACAAAAAATGGTTCAAATGGCTCTGAGCCCTACGGGACTTAACTTCTGAGGTCATCAGTCCCCTAGAACTTAGTACTTAAACCTAACTAACCTAAGGACATCACACACATCCATGCCCGAGGCAGGATTCGAACTTGCGAACGTAGTGGTCGTGCGGTTCCAGGCTATAGCGCCTAGAACCGCTCGGCCACCCCGGCCGGCGAGCACGGGACACGGAGCTGTTGTGTTGTGCTGCGGGTAGCTCTATATCTCAAAGGCATTATTATGGAAGTTCAAGTGTTGCTACAAGTGCTATTACAATGAAGTAATGAGATATGGAAGTGGACTCAGAGAGAAGTGCGTAAAGAAGTGAGTAAATATGAGCAGTCACGCCGATAACGTGTTTGAGTATCCGCCCATTGCGTGTTGTACCGTACAACATCTATCATCCGCGTCGTGTTAGGCCTCCCAGAATCAGTTTACCACAAAGGAGAGTAATCAAGCACCAGTGTCTTGGTTGGTTGGTTTAACGATCAAAGGGACCAAACTGCAGAGGTCATCGGTCCCTTTTTCCAAAATACTAAAAATACCCACAGAGAATAAAAAATGTTCAACGGAATAGGAGACAGACGACACAGAACAAAAGGAACATAGACAAGGACCAGACAAAACGAAATAGAATCACACTGAGTGTGACAGTGGTTGGCCGACCATAGGAACAAAAAAAATGGAAAAGCTAACCACCGAAAACACATTAAAAACTTAGTTTAAAACCGTAGGCCAAAGGCCAGAATCAACACAAAACAATAAAATAAAACAGAAACACTCAGATTAAAGAATAAAAACTCCCTGCCCTAATAAAACGTAAAACTAAGGCAGCCATAACAGGGTCATCAGATAAAACGGCAGGGAGCGTATCAGGCAGCGCAAATGTCTGCCTGACCACAGCTAAAAGGGGGCAGGCCAACAGAATGTGGGCCACTGTCAAAGCCGCCCCGCAGCGACAGACAGGAGGGTCCTCCCGGCGCAGTAAATAACCGTGTGTCAGCCGGGAGTGGCCAATGTGGAGCCGACAAAGGACGACTGAGTCCCTGCGGTTGGCTCGCATGGATGACCGCCACACAGTCGTCGTCTCCTTAATGGCACGGAGTTTATTGTGTGTGATCCGATCGCGCCATTCAGCGGCCCAAAGCGCAAAAACTTTTCGGCGGAGGACTGCCCGCAAATCAGTCTCTGGGAGGCCAACATCCAGAAATGGTTTACACGTGGCCTCTTTCGCCAGGCGGTCAACATGTTCATTGCCCGGGATACCGATATGACCGGGGGTCCACACAAAGACCACAGAGCGGCCGCAACGCGCAAGAGTATGCAGGGACTCATGGATAGCCATCACCAGACGAGAACGTGGAAAACACTGGTCGAGAGCTCGTAAACCGCTCAGGGAATCGCTACAGATCACGAAGGACTCACCCGAGCAGGAGCGGATATACGCTAGGGCTCGAAAGATGGCGACTAGCTGAGCAGTGTAAACGCTGCAGCCAGCTGCCAAGGACCATTGTTCAGAATGGTCCCCTAGAGTTAGCACATACCCGACACGACCAGCAACCATCGAACCGTCGGTGTAAACAATTCCAGAGCCCTGATACGTGGCAAGGATGGAATAAAAGCGGCGGCGGAAGGCCTCTGGAGGGACCGAGTCCTTCGAGCCCTGTGCCAAGTCGAGCCGAAGGCAAGGGCGAGGAACACACCACGGCAGTGTACGCAGAGGTGCCTGGAAAGGAGGTGGAACAGGGAAAAACCCAAGCCCGCAGAGAAGCTCCTTGACGCGTACGGCGATCGGACAACCTGACCGGGGCCGACGGTCCGGCAGATGGACGACCGACTGCGGGAACAGGACACAGTAATTTGGATGCCCGGGAAAGCTAAAAACATGGGCAGCATAAGCAGCCAGTGATTGTTGGCGTCGTAACCGCAGTGGAGGGACACCTGCCTCAACAAGGATGTTGTCCACAGGGCTGGTGCGGAAGGCACCAGTGGCAAGTCGGATCCCGCTGTGTAGTATTGGGTCCAGCACCCGCAACGCAGAGGGGGATGCTGAGCGATAAGCCAGGCTCCCATAATCCAGACGGGATTGGATTAACGCCTGATAGAGCCGCAACAGGGTAAATCGGTCGGCACCCCAGCGGGTGTGGCTCAAGCATCTCAGAGCGTTTAGATGCCGCCAACACGCCTGTTTAAGCTGCCGGATATGAGGCAGCCAAGTCAACCGGGCATCGAAAACCACCCCCAAAAACCTGTGTGATTCCATCACTGAAAGAAGTTCGCCGGCAAGATAAAGCCGCGGCTCCGGGTGGACAGTGCGTCGCCGACAGAAATGCATTACGCAGGTCTTGGCTGCCGAAAACTGGAACCCATGAGCTACAGCCCAAGACTGCGCCTTGCGGATAGCACCCTGTAGCTGACGTTCAACAGCTGCAATGCCAGTAGAGCTGTAATAAAGGCAGATGTCGTCAGCATACAGGGAAGCAGAGACAGAATTTCCCACGGCCGCAGCGAGCCCGGTAATGGCTATTAAAAAAAGGCAGACACACCGTTCTCCTGGACGTGGGTGGAACTATATGAGGCTGCGACTTGCACGCGGAAGGTACGATACGACAGAAAATTTCTGATAAAGATCGGCAGAGGGCCCCAAAGACCCCATCCATGAAGCGTAGAAAGGATGTGATCGCGCCATGTCGTATCGTACGCCTTCCGCATGTGGAAAAAGACAGCGACCAGGTGCTGACGGCGGGCAAAGGCAGTACGGATGGCCGACTCCAGGCTCACCAGATTGTCGGCGGTGGAGCGGCCTTTATGGAACCCACCCTGAGATGGAGCCAGAAGGCCCCGAGACTCCAGTACCCAAGTCAAGCGCTGGCTCACCATCCGTTCGAGAAGCTTGCAAAGAACGTTGGTGAGACTAATGGGGCGGTAGCTGTCCACCGCCAAAGGGTTCTTGCCTGGTTTCAGAATGGGGATAACGATACTTGCCCGCCACTGCGACGGAAACTCACTCTCGACCCAAATACGGTTGTAAAGGTCGAGGAGCCGCCGCTGGCAGTCCACTGAGAGGTGTTTCAGCATCTGGCAGTGGATGCTATCTGGTCCAGGAGCGGTATCAGGACAAGCGGCAAGGGCACTGCGGAATTCCCACTCACTGAATGGAACATTGTACGATTCTGGTTGGTTGGTGCGAAACGAAAGGTTCCGACTTTCCATCCGATCTTTAATGGAGCGTTAGGCATTAGGGTAATTCACAGAAGCGGAACTCATAGCAAAATGCTCTGCTAAGTGGTGTGCAATGACGTCGGAGTCAGTACAAACTGCTCCATTCAGTGAGAGCGCAGGGACGCTGACAGGTGGCCGATAGCCGTAGACGCGTCGAATCTTGGCCCAGACCTGCGATGGAGTGACATGGAGGCCAATGGTGGACACGGACCGCTCCCAGCACTCCTGCTTGCTTTGGCGGATAAGGCGGCGGGCCCGCGCATGCAGCCGTTTGAAGGTGATCAGGTGTTCAATGCAGGGATGTCGCTTGTGACGCTGTAGCGCCCACCGGCGATCTGTAATCGCTGCAGCGATCTCAGGCGACCACCAAGGCACAGTCCGAGTAACGATGCCGGTGGTGACCGATTGAACCACTGCATCAATGTCGTCATTAGAGAGAGGCTCAAGAGCGGCAGTGGAGGAGAACAAGTCCCAGTCAGCCTTATTCACAGCCCATCTGCTAGGGCGCCCAGAAGAGTGACGCTGTGGTAGTGACAGAAAGATCGGAAAGTGGTCACTACCACACAGATCGTCATGCACACTCCATTGGACAGACGGTAAGAGGCTAGGGCTACAGATTGTAAGGTCAATGGCGGAGTATGTGCCATGCACCACACTGAAGTGTGTGAAGGCACCGTCATTTAAAATCGAGAGATCGAGCTGCGACAATAAATGCTCAACGATGGCGCCTCGTCCTGTTGCCACTGACCCACCCCACAGAGGGTTATGGGCGTTGAAGTCGCCCAATAGCAAGAAAGGTAGCGGCAATTGGGCTATCAGCGCAGCCAGGACATGCTGCGAGACATCACCATCTGGCGGAAGGTAAAGACTGCAGACGGTAACAGCCTGTGGCGTCCACACCCGAACAGCGACAGCCTCTAAAGGTGTTTGGAGAGGGACAGACTCGCTGTGCAGAGTGTGAAGGACATAGAGGCAGACGCCACCCGACACCCTTTCACATGCTGCCCGGTTCTTATAATAACCCCGATAGCCACGGAGGGCGGGGGTTCACATTGCTGGAAACCAAGTTTCCTGGAGAGCAATGCAGAAGAAAGGGCGAAGGCTGATAAGTTGTTGGAGCTCAGCTAGATGGTGGAAAAAACCGCCGCAGTTCCACTGGAGGATGATATTGTCCATGGCTGAGAAAGGCGTGAAAGGTCTGGGAAGGAAATTTACGCCGCTTGTTCACCCACTGCCACCGATTCAGTACCCGTACGAGAGGCATCCATGGCGTCTGAGGGACCAGAGAGATCAAGGTCCTCAGCGGACGCCAGAATCTCGACGTCATCCGCAGACGCAGAGCGCGAAAGGTGCGGTGGGGTTGGTGCCACCGCAAGTTCTTTGGCCTTAGAGGTCTTTCTCTTCTCTCGCTGAACCTTGGGTTTCACAGGCTGGGAAGGCTTCACCGATTCAGTCTCCGGGACAGAGGAGGATCGTGAAGCCCTACGCCGCTGGTGAGGACGTATGCCACTGGCAGCCGTCATCCTTCCCGCTGGTGGAACCATGGGAAGGGAGGGTCCCAAGGGAACTCTTACGGGCGAGAGTAGCCGAAGAAGTTAGACGCTTCTCCGGCTGAGAAGCGGGGACGGAAGTCCCCGACGGGTGGGAGGAGGTTGCTCCTGAGGTAGGTGGTGCAGGAGCAACCGGTTGGGTAGAGCCCCCCACGGGCAAGGGGGCAGGAGGAGTCTTACTGCTGATCGAGCTGGCTGGAAGTCGCGAAACTGATGGGGCTAGCACAGTTGTTGTAGCAGCTGCATAAGGAGATGTCATTCTCACGGGATGGAGTCTGTCATATTTCCTTTTGGCCTCAGTATAGGTCAGCCGGTCCAAGGTCTTATATTCCATGATTTTGCGCTCTTTCTGGAACACTCTGCAGTCTGGCGAGCAAGGTGAATGGTGCTCCCCGCAGTTGACGCAGATGGGAGGCGGGGCACATTGAGTATCGTGATGAGATGGGCGTCCGCAATCTCGACATGTGAGGCTGGAAGTGCAGCGGGAAGACATATGGCCAAACTCCCAGCACTTGAAGCACCGCATCGGGGGAGGGATATAGGGCTTGACGTCACATCGGTAGACCATCACCTTGACCTTTTCCGGTAACGTATCACCCTCGAAGGCCAAGATGAAGGCACCGGTAGCAACCTGATTGTCCCTCAGACCCCGATGGACGCGCCGGACGAAATGAACACCTCTACGTTCTAAGTTAGCGCGCAGCTCGTCATCAGACTGCAAAAGGAGGTCTCTATGGAAAGTAACACCCTGGACCATATTTAAACTCTTATGTGGTGTAATAGTAACGTTAACATCCCCCAACTTGTCACAAGCAAGTAACCTGCGTGACTGGGCGGAGGATGCCGTTTGTATCAGTACTGACCCAGAGCGCATTTTAGACAAGCCCTCCACCTCCCCAAACCTGTCCTCTAAATGCTCGACGAAGAACTGAGGCTTTGTGGAGAGAAAAGACTCCCCATCAGCTCTCGTGCAAACTAAGAATCGGGGCGAATAACTGTTACCTCCATCCTGGGACTTACGCTCTTCCCACGGCGTGGCCAGGGAGGGGAACGTTTTCGGATCGTACTTCTGAGCATTAAATTGAGCCCGAGAACGCTTAGAGACTGCTGGCGGCTGGCCGCCAGCGAGAGATGATGTACCACGCTTCATTGCGGGTCATCCGCCCTGATGCCACCTACTCCGACCAAGGGCCCTCCCCACGGGCGCCACCCACCCACAGCAAAGGCCACCTGGCAGGATGGCCATTGCCGGGAGTCCCGATACCCCAGTAGGATAGGCATCTACTCCTTGGCATACGTGGGGAGTTAACGGCGCAGGCATCAGTAGAGCGATCCCTGTGTTGTCAGGGGGCTACAACCAACAGGGTACATGGCGGCCCCACCACAACGGACTGGCTACCGTGCTGGATCTTAGGTGCAAACATGTCCAAGGTCGTCGTCGCAGTTAAAAGAAACACTGCTGAGTGCAGTGTGGTAATCGCACCCAGGGACGTATCCTCGCACAAGAGATCGAAAACGAGCGGGACGCCATTGCAACGACGAGAAAGCCGGCTAAAGGTCTAATCGCACGACGGATACAGTGCACCATGTAAGGCGCCCTTCCCCAATTGGCTCGCTCTTCGGAATGATTTAGAAAGATGGAGGTCAAACCCGAGAGGGGACCATCACAGAAGGCCGAAACATTTGAGACTCCTTTTAGTCGCCTCTTACGACAGGCAGGAATACCGCGGGCCTATTCTGATCCCCGAACCCGCAGGGGGGGCCAGTGTCTTGTAGCGAGCGTGAATACATACGTTCGGTCATCGTGTTTCCGCATCATCATCAATTACCCGCGTCGTGTCGGTTATGCGTACGTTCCTCCGAGTAATATTGTGGATAGATATCTATCAAGAACGATAATTGGCATCAACACTTATGACAGAATGTAGACAGTGTACGTTTATTTTCCTATCGTCTCAGAATATAGTTGTTTATTCCAGACGTAAGACAGTGATGCGTTTAATGTTGAGTGGCTCCCCTAAACCCACTTGCATATTTAGATACTTAATTTCAGGCAAGCCAGCTGCAATGTGGGGCATAACAATACGACCGCCGTGGGGGTATCAGGTACGTGGTGAAAACAGGACGCACGGTCGAGGCTAAACCAGCTTAAGGTACCCCCACCAATCGTATCCCCAGGTGTCTTACATGGCGACGTATTTTCAGGACCTGCAATTTTCGGATGAGAAGTGGCATATAATTAATTAGTGAGGTAACTGTTTGTGTTTAAACAGTGACTGTTAATTTGGATTGTTGAGTGATGTCACGCGAGCTGTGCGATGTGTACGCCAACAGCGAATACACTTGTCCGATTCGTGACAGTGCAAAGAAATGGCGCTACGAAGTAAACATACTGCACGATGGTGCGCTTATGACGACGCTAGCGGCACCTACGTGTAAAAGTGTACACCTATTGGGCAGCCATTACGGTACACGACGCTAGTGGCACCAATGGGCAAAAGTGAAATTTTTTGATAGCCATCACCGTATGCGACGTGAGTAGGGCCTGGTATTGTGGCTGAACATTACCACCCAATGCAGAGAAGGTGCTGTGCTAATAGCGGCACCGCATCCATTGAGTCAGCGCTACGGAACAGCCGCGACTACAGAGCCAGAAGATAATGCAAAGTAAGTCGATCACCGCAACGTTACCTCACGCAACTGAAGCAACGCGAGTAATTAACTGACAGTGCAGATTGCGTTCTATAATTATGGTATTACAAACAGTGACAGTTAAAATACTTTTGTTTCACAAATTTACAAGATGTTACGTACTTTGCCGATTATACTGTTCAGTGAATGTCACCGCCAGACCCTGTTTACTTAGTGGTGTAATATTTCAACAGTACTTTATACTATTGCAGAACCATATTTACCTTAGCTTATATTTCATTCTTTTTTCCTTCTATTACTTGATCTTGTATGTTATGTGTGCTTCTGACCACGAATTACACCGTTGTAGTTTGTTTATGTTTATTGCCATCCATTCTGTGCTACAAGTGTTATTGTGATTTGTTTATTTCTTGCTTGGGTGACTTATTTGTGGTTCAGCATGGCAGATAAAGAGGTTGGTGCAACTGCAGTAGACAGGGAGGTGAAAGAAAACTCTTTAGGTGAAAGTAATCAGGTGGAGACGAAACAAGAGGCAAACAGTAGAGAAATGTCGAAGGATTCTGGTATCGGGGACAGTAGTTTATCAACAGAGATTGGAAGTCCAAATGCCGTGTCATTACCAATCATGGAGACGCCCAAACGAGATGAGTGTAAACTTAGGTCTGACCTGTCTATCTTTGGCATATTCAAAACATTATTACATGATAATAAACAATTAAAGGAAGATATTATGCGCCAGAAAAAAAAATATTATGTGCTCGGTAGGGCATGAAAACAAACAGTTAAGGGAGATATTATGCGCCAGAAAAAAGATATTAAGCGATCGGTAGAGCATACTGAGTAAAAAGATCGACGAGACTAATGAGGCTCTCAAGAACCTGGCCGAATCAAGTCATCAAAGGTTTGAGGAGAACGTTGCAGGCAATGCTAAACGTATTGAAGAGGTAGAATCGGATGTCAGAGAAGTAAAGGAATAACTTACTAAAAGGTTTGAGGTTTACGACGGGCATTTCGAACAACTGGATGAGGAAGTGAAACACTGCAAACACAGGATATCAGCTGTTGCGCTTAACCAGGATGCTTAGGCAGAGCGAGTGGAAGAGGTGTTCAGTGAAGTACGCAAGGCTAAGGAACAGGTCAGTTAGCAGGTGAAGAGCGAAGTGAAATCCCTATTATGCAATGGAAGCATTGCGGGAGGTAGCTTAATTGGTATACAAAATGATGTCGTTCTTGGCATAGGGAATCTTAATGGAAGATGGCATCCCAGAGATTTCCTAGATCAACTTAAGGGCATGTCACCTGAATTATGGCATGATCAGAGAAAGGTACGCTTTGTTGCAGCAAGAGTGGACGGTGAAGCTAGTACCTGGGGTAAGAGAAAAGGCCATGAGTGTACAAACCTTTGCTGAGTTGAATTTTTGCAACAATATTGATCGCAACGGAAGCAAAATGAAGTACGTAACAGTCTATACCAGGATAAACGGTTTGAGAGAGGGCATAACCAGAACTTAAGGACGTTTTTTCAAGATTATTATGAAAGGAACTTGCATTTCGATTAACCATTGACGACGGAAGAGCAATAGTGTCCCTGATCATAAGTAAACTACCGACAGGAGTTCAGGATAAGTTGCTGGCAATCCCTAGAGTTTATGTAGATGCAATGAAGTCAGCCTTAGGACAATTAGACAGATTGTATGAGTCACGAGGATCAGGAGGAGCAGAAGGTGATAGTAAAGTATCAGGGAACAATCAATCTGATACTGATACGCATTCAAACTATAACAACAGACATGAAGGACGACGTTGGAATAATCATAATAGCAGGAGACATGGCGGTAGTTTCCGTGGCCATGGTGGTCACAGAGGACACCACGGCGACTACAGATATCAGAACTCAGGACACGACGCGTCGGATGACCACGTGCGAAACTCAAACCATAGACCGGACAGCTGCATAGGGAAGGAAGACCGGAAAACTAGGAGGAGGTTCCTGTTGCGGCCCGGTCAGGAAAGGAGGGTGGAGGGCCCATAATTATGTCTATTCGCAAGGTGGATAATGTGACAGAGATTGTGGAAGGCCTATTGCAAGATGTTGGTGAAGGTCATGAGGAAACTACACAGCCTATCATTGCAGCAGAAATCTTTGGTACTCGTATTAACGATTTAGTGGATTGTGGTAGCCAGGTCAATGCAGTATGTCAAAAGCTCTATACGAAGTTGTTGGAACAAGGGAGGAGAATACCCAGTTTTCCTGTACATGGAATATGTATCACAGGTTCCACTGCTGCAGAGAGCAAGGTCATTAACGAACGGGTCTTAGTCACAGTGAAGCTTGGCGATTAAGATTATGACGTGTCGGCGCTAGTCGTGCCCGGGTTGGCATTGCACATAATTTTAGGGGTCTATAACACCCCCATGCTTCCCGGGATTTGCGAAATTACTAGTTGACAATGACCGTGAATTATGAATTTTGACCCGCGTCGGGATAAGGCATCCGAATCCGAAGTAAATAATGATTATTCCGCATGAAACAGGAGACGTTATAACTTGATCGTTATTCAATGAGTAATTTCATTCAATAACGATCGGTAAATGAAATAATGGAAGTAATTTGGAAATAAATTTTGCCTGTGGGAATTTTGCAGAAAGAAATGATTAAGTTGTAAAAGCAATTAAAGAATCGGTCGCCAGCTCAACTGGTGAGCGACAGTACTGTTAAGTACGTGAATAATTGTGTCACAAATAAAGTTTACCTGTTTGTAGCGCAGCAGGTGGAACGGGAACTTTTACGTAAGTGCTGTGTCAGGCTCAGTAGTCATATAAAACAATGTCATAACAATCTGACTACACTTAAACATTAATTTTGATGATTATTTCGTTCATAATTTGTCAGCTAAGTGCAATGCTGACAACACAGATAATTACCTATCGAGATTTTGAATATTGGACTTTCTGTCTTTAAAATTAGGTAATTTGCACAGTTTAATCAACTGATAATGAAATATATTGCCAATAATTGATTAACTATGTTTTGAATGATAATAATTCATTAATTGGGGTATTGTCAGATGGAATAAGCTTTATAGTTTCCTGAAATATCCCTGAACTAACTTCAGCTGAATACACATTGAAATAAATCTTAATAATCAAATTTATTACTTCAGTCTATTATTAAGTTACTACGGTTGGCGTAAGCTTATTAAGTGCAGCAATTAACTACGATAACCAGTCTGAAATTTACTCTTCACCGTCTATGCAAATAATTTGATAATTAACATATTTTCTCTTGATAATGGCGTGACACACTCGGTTCAATAAGGTAAGGATTGGAAGGAACCTATTTGGTATTATTGTCGGGTGGAATGTAACTGAAACTCTTCGATTATAAAGTGGTTACTATTAATTGTTAAACTTCAGAGAAAAGCGCAGTCACTGGCAAGCCCTCTGCAACTTTGTCCTACGAAAATTACGTAGATCTTACTTCCCTCGTTGTCGGTGGATCGACGGAAGTCCACGGCGGCGACACAATGTGGCAGCGGGCTCTTACTGTTGCGACTTGGGCCCACAGTGCGCTTCACATTTAAGCCCTCGTTTCTTCAGCACTATGCCCATTAATCCATAATAACTTGCCCGGGCATGCTTCCAGATATGCCGACCATTACTTTCCCGTCGTACTTAGATCCACACACTAGCCGTTAGATGTAACACAGCTAGGACTAGCAGCACTCGACTGTACGTCTTACTCCGAGCACGGCGTCACTGCTACTACTGCCCGCTGGCGCGCTCCCGCGCCCAGCGGCACGACAAAACAATCTCTCTGACTTTAACTAAATATGCCCTGACTTGCCAGTGTTAAATATTACATAATTTAAACATAGTATTTACAATACATATTTACACTAGACAATACATCGTATACAAACAGTTTCATGTGTAAGTAAGCGATAAAATTCATAGCAAGGACTGTGTTGTAGCGTCACAGGTCCACTGGTTAAGTGAACGAAAGGCACGATTAAACTTTGGAGAGGGATGTGTGGAGGTACACAAGCTGTTATTGCCTTTAAAGTGAGGATAGAGGTCAAAGAAGAAGTTGGAACAACTAAGATATGCTGTGATATCGATCTGCGACCAACACCACAAGGTGCTGTGAAAGGAGATTTGGAAGTTCTGAGCAATAATCAGCGGAGATGAGAAGGCAAGACCTGCACGAAAGACAATCAACCTCTTGTTGAACGGGAACTCCAGTTACTAGAACATCAAAATCGTGAGATCATAGAAGAAGTGATGAAGGTCCTGCGAAGGTACAGACAGATGTTTTCAAGTGAAACTGGCATAATCAAGACGGCTGAGTGCAAATTACAAGTGGCGGAGCGTGAACCATTTTATGTGCGGCCTTATGCGATACCTCAATCAAAACGTGAAGCAGTGGAAGAAGATCTTCAGAGAATGTTGCCGATGGGAATAATAGAAAGGTCAACAAGCCAATATTACAACCTGTTGTTCGTTGTGGAAAAAAAGGAATGGCGATGTCAGAGTAGTATTGGATGCACGTCCAGTGAATAAAATTATTGTCCTACAAAGAGACAGAACTCAGAATTTGGAAGAGTAACTCCAAAAGTTTCATGATGCAAGAGTATTCAGTAGTAGTGATCTCAGATTGGGTTACTGGAAGGTCTCCCTACACACTGATTCAAGACCCTTCACTGTATTCCTATATGGAGGAAGAAGCTGCCAGTATTGTGTACTACCATTTGGCCTTAGTATTTCCACCTCTGCGTTTGTTAGAGCATTAGATAAGGTACTGGGTGAGCAATTGAGTAAGAAGGTCACTGCGTACGGTGATAGTAACTTCAGACTGGGAAGAGCATGTTAAAGCGCTTGAAGAGGTACTCATACCTTTGAGAAGGCAGGAGTAGCAGCGAATTTGGGGAAATCAGATTTTGCAAGGAGTGAGGTTAAGTTTCTTGGCCATATCGTTAATGCACAGGGGATCAAACCGGATGAGGACAAACTACAAGCAGTCAGGGATTTTCCTGCGCCAAGCTGTAAGAAGCAATTAAGAGGTTTCCTTGGTTTATGTGGATGGCACAGGAAGTTTATAAGTTGACAGTCACTTAGTAACCCACATGTGTTAAATCTGCTGAAGAACAAAGTGCTATGGGTTTGGACAGATCAAGGTTCTTTTGAGTTGTGCGATCCTAAGCTTCTATCGTACCCAGAACTGAGCAAGGAATTTTACTTGGCTTGTGCCAGCTCAGATTATGGGTTAGGTGTGCACTTATACCAGGTGGATGAAATTGACTCAGACAACGTTAAAACAATCGAATTAGCAAGCAGGGCACTGACCAAATGGGAATGGCAATATACAGTCTCAGAGAGAGAAAGGCACCTGCTGTCCTACGGGGTTTCACAAAATTCAGATATTATCGGGCTGGTAGGACCACCAAGGTAGTCACAGACCATAACGCATTGACCTTCCTACTTGATGGCAAATTATACCATAGATGTCTCACCAGATGGGCACTTGCTTTTCAAGAATATCAATTTAGAGTTGTCTACCGACCTGGGAAACGAAATAACATACCTGATGCACTTTCGAGGATGCCACCTGGCGTTGATGATATAAATGTCCGTGGACCACGAGCAGGAATTGAACATTCATTTGATCGAGGGTGTTCAATACGAGTCATTTGTTACCAATATAACTTAATAATGTCTGATGTGAGAAAACTGAAGATCCTGCATTGAACAGAGCAAAGGTGAGGTACGGGTGCGCTGGAGAAGATACATTGAGGAAATATTATTTAATTCATAACAAAATGTTATACCGTCCTGTGGATGAATCGTCACAGAACTGGAAGTTGTGCATTCCGGAACATGCTACTTAGAAGCTTGTGTTTTACACCCATTTCAGTAATGTTCACTTTGGTGCAAACAAGTATCTACAAAAACTAAGGAAGGTGTGTATTCTCTTCGGCATGAGCAAAAAGATTAGGAAGATATTACAGACCTGTGATGTTTGTCAGAAGACAAAGACAACCACTCATAGCCATCAGGGATCTATACACCCCATAATTCCAGATGAAATCAAAGACATCATGGCCATCGATTTACTTGTTCCACTGCCTAAGTGCCATGGAAATTTCACACAGCTCATGGTGGAGTTATAAGTGTTCAAAATATGCAAATTTCTACCCCCTAAGGAAGGCAACTGGTAAGGCAATATCAACGAGAATGGAAAACGGCTATGTTATTCAGGTGAGCAAACCAAGGCAAGTGCTATCAGACAATGGAACACAATTTGTAAGAGAAGAATGGAAGGAGATGTTACAGAAGAATGGTGTGGAAAAGCTCCTAATAGCTAAATATAGAAAGAGGTGAACCGCATTTGCAGGACATATTGCAGTCATAAAAATAGTAAGTGGAAAGAGTATATAACAGATTTTAAGGGTGTAGTCAATAGCCTATCTCATGCCATGACAGGTTTTGCACTGTGTGAAATTCTGCTGAATCAACCTCCTGAAACTATATTCTCCAACATTTTCAATGATTCTCCCGCTGTGGATCAATCGTGGCACAGGAAAATTGAATTGGCCATGGAGAATTTACGTGATGAGGCTCAGCTGCAGAAAGAGACATGTTAAGATCGTGCGACCTATTAAGTGTGAAGTCGGTGACCATATGTTAATCAATACCCACACACGTTGTAGCAAGCTGAACGAAGAAATTAACAAGTTCCATCATGAAGACCAGGGTCCATATCGTATTGTCCTATTACTGTTGAAATAGTTCGTGTGAAGTCAGGTAAACAAGAGCGTAAACACCATGTGGAAAATATTAAACCATAGTGACATATATATATATATATATATATATATATATAATCAGTGTGTGTGTGTGTGTGTGTGTGTGTGTGTGTTTGCATCTATATATATATGTCAGCTGTTATTGTTCTTAAGTACAAACATTCAATTCAGATTATTATGCGGTTTATGAGGACTCTAATCGAGTGAGATTTAACTAGAATGTCTACCACCATATGCAATATTATAAAAAAAAATTCTTCACTTTCTATCTGGTCAACATAGACTATATATATTGTTTTTCTATATATTGTGTTTCTTCCATCCTATACAGTGATAAGGTTTGAGAGATTATTATTGTCTATAAGTTGTGCCATCCAAAAGGTTTTTCACCCAAAAATTTATTGCTACTCCTGCTTAATGATTGTGTAATTTATTATTTTTGTATTATTCACTAAGTAACTGAATTCAGCTTAGAGGAGTTATACTTTCTAATTAGCCTGTATGTTTATTATGTCAGATAGAACACTGTAATGTCTACTGTAGTAGTGACAGACTATGAGTAAGCTAAATAGGCATTGCTAGGAGAACACTGAGAGCGTCGTTGACCTGTTTCATGTACGCCAATGGACGGATTACCGCGAGGCGAGACTGGCGAGCTGACGACCATAACTGCACGTCTGCCGGTCGGCGCAGCATCGACGCTACAGCCACTCTCGTCCCGCTTTAAGTGCAAAGAATGGCCGGGCGGAGTGGCCGAGCGGTTCTAGGCGCTACAGTCTGGGACTGATGACCTCAGAAGTTAAGTCCCATAGTGCTCAGAGCCATTTGAACCATTTGCAAAGAATGCTCCCTTGTGACGCAGTGTTGTGAGTAGTGAAATAATTTTTTTGCTGAATTTTGATGGCCTAGTGCTCATGGAGGTTCTCTGGTTTCTTTATGCCTAATAGTGTCACCAGTGATATTGTCTGTTAAGAGTAGCAGAGAACGCCTGTGTTTTTTTACTATTTTATTTTATCTCATTGTTTTAGGCACCTGTCTATCACATGTAAACTCTCGTATTTTTATTTGTAAACCTATTTGTGGGACTTAATATTCTCGCCTCTTATTATATTAACTCTCTTGTTTATCCACTGTATTGTAACTGTGTTTTGCTATGCAGGTTGCACCACAGGTAGGATTCCTTTGTTATGTATTTTTTCTCTATTTAACAACCGCTTACTTACTGTTCTTTATGTTCCTATGATTGTCAGTATCTGATGTCTGGTCCACAATGTGGCAAAGGGTCTATACCTGTGGGATGGGACAATATGCCTTCCCCGCCCCACTATCTCTTTAATCGCCTGCGGGATGTAAATGTCTGGATTTCAATATTCTCTTCGACAATTCGAAAACTTTTTCGTGCTGGAATGTAAGTGTACTGTCGTATTGCTGACTTGGTCGCGGAGTATCTTTGCGAGCGGCTGCTTTTGCAGAGTCGGGCACCGGACATGGAGCTGTTATGTTGTGCTGTGGGTAATTCTACATCTGAAAGGCATTATTATGGAAGTTCAAGTGTTGCTACAAGTACTATTACAGTGAATTAATGAGATATGGAAGTGGACTCCGAGATAAGTGCGTAAAGAAGTAATTAAATATGAGCAGTCCCGCCGATAACATGTTTAGGCATCCGTCCGTAGCGTCTTGTGCTGTACGTCATCAAACATGCGCGTCGTGTTCGGCCTCCCAGAATGAACTAATGTGTATCAGTAAATCAGTTTACCACAAAGGAGAGTAATCTAGCGCCAGTGTCTTGTAGAGAGCGTGAGCACGTGCGTTCGGTCATCGTGTTTCCACATCATCAACAATCAGCCGCACCGCGACGGTTACGCGCACGCTCGTACATGTGAGAAATGAGAACTTTAGTTTAACTTTATGAATTGTGTTATATTATTACTATTGTCAAGGAGGACTGGTACCAGATATCTGTGTATCCGTGACGAGTGTAACAACTTTCGTTCAATCATTCGGCTTCCGCAACATCAAAACTCACCCGCGTTGTGTCGGTTATGGTGTCGGCTACGCGTACTCTCGTCCTGTGGCCAGATAATCATCAAGAATGTTAATTGAGATCAACACTTAAGACTTAGAGTTTAAACAGTGCAACCTGCGATTTTCTTATCGTCCCAGAATATAGTTGTTCATACCAGACGTAAGGCAATGTTGTGTTTAATGTTGAGCAGCTCCCCTAAACCCGATTTCATATTTTGATACATAATTTCAGGCAAACCAGCAGCAGTGTGGAGCAGAACAATACGACCACCGTGGGAGTATCAGGTACGTAGTGTTGATAGGGTGCACAGTCGAAGCAAAACCCCTACGAATCGTACCCCCGATATGTTACCCAGTTAGGGAATGACAGTAAGCAAATGTTCGAAGTCAGATAATTAAAGTTTTAAGGCCCTGCACAGATAGTAAAAGGCTGTAACTGATCAGGAACAACCAATTTAAAACGGTTGAAAGCCAAATGGCAAGTATCTTCCACAATGAACTCAGTTAACTTAAAGATTTAAAAGGTGAAGTTACAAGAACGCAAATCGAATCAGAAGAGTCCAATGAATATTTAATGGGTCCAACGCTTTGTTCTGAGACTAAAAAATCAATTTATAAAACTTAGCAACCGCAAATCTAGCATATGGCCCAGTAAAAATATCTTTCATTGGAAAGGAAAAAAAAGAGAAAAAAGCAGGTACAGTACAGTTCAGTCAATAAGCCAACGTTGCACTGAAAATCTGAAATTATTCTTAGAAATTGCACCAATGGCATGATGCCCAATGATAGAACTCATAATAACAGGATATGAAAATACCATAAATCAGTTCAAATTAAGAATGTAGATATCAAAACTAAAATTACTGTTAGAACAAAATTTTGGAATTTTAATTACAAAGAGTTTTAATAGTATTTAAAAGAAAGGCGTGTATTGAACTAATGGCCGGCAGCCACTTAAGGAAGTCATAGGATTTGCCCTGAAATTTGATAAAAACACAAGAAGTCTGTGAGTAATTATACGACATGATCTCAAAGCTCAGTGTCTATGCAAAGTCGAAGACTAACTTTATACTGCAGGATGCCTTAGGGGAGAGCAACATTTTAACCTCAGGGGCAGTGGAGAACGGCAGTAGCCGCCTAAATTTACCGACAGACTGAACAAAGCTCATTTAGCACGCCCGAATAAACACCTGACAAATAAGAAATAGACAGAGAGCTAGTGCACAAAAATAACAAATGGTAATATGGATCCAATGACCTCGGCTGGCTAGCTGTCTTACAAAAATAGATCACTTTTAACGAACGTATTACCAGTTCTGTTTGGCGTCCGTCACAGTGCTAACTAAGGCTTACCGCCTGTCACCTGATAATAAAGATATGAGTAATGGCTAACGTATCCTGCAACATACACAGAGAATTTAACTGTATGATATTTAAAGCCAATGCGTTAAGTAAGTTTAACAAGCACTCAAAGCACCAGCGAAACAAAATCAGTACACACTAGTTTCATAAAAGACACGACACTGGATAACACATGAGGCAGGCAGGTTATACACAACCTTAAAAGTAGATGTCTAGAACACTGTTTCGACAAAATAGCAATACCTAAAAACTCCGTCAAACGTGGGACAAAAGATCAGGTCAGGTAACCTACAAAAGTGCAGAGAGAGTGAAACAGGACTTTTACAACTCTGGAACGATAGTCATATTTATTGAGATTATTACACAAACGGTAGATCTGTCTTTTTGTTACAAAGAACCTCATGCTTCACATAAAACTGCCTCAAATGTCCCTTTTGGTCAATGTAACTACGATTTGTGATGCGATGAAGATCCCACTGTTAATCAGATTCTCCTCATGTTCTTTGCATCAAATCGGGCGTAACTTGTACAACGGCAGCGTAGATTCGATTCTTCAGGTCGACTAAACTCTTTGGTAGGCGAGGAACATACAAACGGTCTTCAGTGAAACCCCAGAGAAAGAAATCCAATGGTGTCAAGTCTGGTGAGTGAGATGGCCACGTGATCGGCTATTCACGGCCGACCCACCGACCTGGGAAGCCATTACCGAGGAAATCTCGAACTTCCATCAGGAAATGTGGTAGTGCACCATCTTGCTGGTAGGAAACCTTCCCATCTCGATCATCTTCATCAGTCTGAGGAATTATAAAGTTTTCAGGCATATCCAGATAACACAATACCAGGGGCAGCTTTCTCCATGAAGGAGAAAGGGCGGTACACTTGCAATTTGCTAAGGGCAGAAGGCACATTAACTTTGGGGCTGTCACTAACGTGTTCCAGGGCAGCATTTGCGCCGAACAGTTGTTGCAGAGTTTGTTTCTTGAAACCAAAACAAAGCGAGCACGCCTCGAACCAGCGGAAGTAGCCATTGCAACTGAGCAGTACGCTGGCGCTCCTGGTGGCGGAATGGGGCACTGATGCACTACATGAATCAAACTCGAAGTTGTTTGCTGTAATATGACACATCTATCGATTCTTTAAGTTATCTCAATAAATTTCTTCGTCGTTTCAAATTTGTAAAGTCCTTTTTATCCCACCCAGCATACAGAACAAAGTACCTGTTACACACTCCCCAAGGCAGCCACGCAGCTTAATAACTTAGCTGATAGGTAGCAGTACGAGAGATTGAAAGTACTTTCGCTACAATACGCGAAGGTGCGCTCAGTTATGAAACCCAAACGAGCGGCCTTGGCCTACAGTTTCGCACCGAAGCAATGACACAAATCCTAAGGACGTGCGAGAGGAACCAGAATGCACGACTTCAATGCCTGCTCTCACAGTATCTCACCATAGTCTACAATATATGCAGGCAACATTTGCCCAGGCAGGCTCCCTTTCTTCAGCGTTCAGGTAAAAAAAATGCAAGCTCCCAACCACTCTGATATCTCCGATAACTCTCCACAGGTGAGCCCGCCCCCTTCCAGCAACGTTCGGCTAACACCTAGAGCACAAACTTCCCCAGACGAAACGGACCTTCGACTGCCACTGCGGCTGGCCAGTCACTTCCACATCAGCAAGCCGAGCGCGGGAATACATGCCGTCCGCGGCCACTCACGCAAGTACTCCCGCAGCCCAGCGCCCTCTCGTCGCCTAGCAACGGCCAGAGACAAAGCTGGCGCGAGGAGAAGCGGTACCAGCAGAGGTACCACGCGCAGGGCGCAGTGTGGAAATCTGTCCACTGGCTTGACTATTTGCAGGCGCGACTTAATTCGATGTGACAATACGGGGCAGATTAGTTGTGTACATGTTCTGCCATGTCTGACCCATAGTAGAACTACGCCAAGGCGCTCAATGCGAATCAGAAATTGGCGAAATGCTCTGTCCACTGGCCCGCGTCTTTTTCCAGACTCTCGTAACTTTCGTTGTAGTCGAATTCTGAAATCCTGGAGGTACTTATGAATAATCCTGTACTTTCATTCCAACCTGTGCCTAGAATCGTAAACTGACAGAGCATGTGTTTCAGACACAGAAAGAAATTCCTCAAGATCACGCTGCAAGTCGCAAGATATACAGGCATTTATTCGTGGTTCAGATGTCTCTGAGCACTATGGGACTTAACTTCTGAGGTCATCAGTCCCCTAGAACTTAGAACTACTTAAACGTAAGTAACCTAAGGACATCACACACATGCATGCCCGAGGCAGGATTCGAAGCTGGGACCGTAGCGGTCGCGCGGTTCCAGACTGCAGCGCCTAGAACCGCTCGGCCACCACGGCCGGCATTTATTCGTGCCTATTGGAATCTCATTCATACTGATGGTGAAGATTTGTTCCGGGTGGAATTAAATAACAATTCAATACACGCTATGTGATGAACACTCCCGGAACGTCTGATAATTCTCGGGCTGATGCTTCATGACGTCATACCTTTCCATTCCTGCCAGAGTATCAGTATTCGTAATTTCATGTTCGCCTTAGTTTTTGTTGTATATGCACCGAGGAGCTACACTACTGGCCATTAAAATTGTTTCGCCAAGAAGATATGCAGATGATAAATGGGTATTCAATGGACAAATGTATTATACTAGAACTGACATGTGATTACATTTTTATGCAGTTTCGGTGCATAGATCCTGAGAAATCAGTACCCAGAACAACCACCTCTGGCCGTAATAACGGCCTTGATACGCCTGGGCATTGAGTCAAATAGAGCTTGGATGGCGTGTAGAGGTACAGCTGCCCATGCAGCTTCAACACGATACCACAGTTCACCAAGAGTAGTGACTGGCGTATTGTGACGAGCCAGTTGCTCGGCCACCATTGACCAGACGATTTCAGTTGGTAAAAGATCTGGAGATTGTGCTGGCCAGGGCAGCAGTCGAACACTTTCTGTATCCGGAAAGGCCCGTACATGACCTGCAACATGGTGCCGTGCATTATCCTTCTGAAATGTAGGGTTCCGCAGGGATCGAACGAAGGGTAGAGCCACGGGTCGTAACACATATATGAAATGTAACATCCACTGTTCAAAGTGCAGTCAATGCGAACCGAGACGTCTAACCAATGGCATCCCATACCGTCACGCCGGGTAATAAGCCAGTATGGCGATGACGAATACACGCTTCCAATGTGCGTTCACCGCGATGTCGCCAAACACGACGATGCTGTAAACAGAACTTGGATTCATGCAAAAAAATGTTTTTCCATTCGTGCACCCAGGTTCGTCGTTGAGTACACCATCGCAGGCACTCCTGTCTGTGATGCAGCGTCAAGGGTAACCGCAGCCACGATCTCCGAGCTGATGGTCCATGCTGCGGCAAACGTCTTCGAAATGTTCGTGCAGATGGTTGTTGCCTTGCGAACGTCCGCATCTGTTTACCCATGGATCGAGACGTGGCTGCATGATCCGTTACAGCCTTGCGGATAAGATGCCTGTCTTCTCGACTGCTAGTGATACGAGGCCGTTGGGATCCAGCACGGCGTTGCGTATTACCCTCCTAAACCCACCGACTCCATATTCTGCTAACAGTCATTGGATCTCGACCAACGCGAGCAGCAATGCCGCGAGGTGGCAAGATGTGGCGAGTGGCTAGATGTTTATAGCGCTGATACAGTAGACGATAAATATAATGCTTTTCTCAAGACTTTTGTCATGCTCTTTGAAAGTTGCTTTCCGTTAGAACGTTTTAAACAGGGTACTAGCACAAACAGGCAGCCTGGGTGGGTGACTAGAGGGATAAGAACATCTTGTAGAACAAAGTGGCAATTATATCAAAACGTTAGAAACAGTCAAAATCTAAATGCAGCAGCCCATTACAAACAGTATTGTAAGGTGCTTAAAAATGTTATTAGGAAGGCAAAAAGTATGTGGTATGCAAGTAGAATAGTTAAGTCTCAGGATAAAATTAAAACCATATGGTCAGTCGTAAAGGAAGTTGTTGGTCTGCAGAGACAGGTCGAGGACATAGAATCAGTGCGTAGTGGGAATGTCCGTGTTACTGATAAGTCGCATATATGTACAGTATTTAATAATCACTTTCTGAATATAGCAGGTGAACTAAATAGAAACCTAGTCCCAACAGGGAATCATATAGCGCTCTTAGAAAAAAGTGTTCCGAGACTGTTACCGGAAATGCTCCTCCAAGATACTGACAAGAGGGAGATTGAGTTAATAATTAAATCACTAAAGACCAAGAACTCTCATGGATATGACGGGGTATCTAGCAGAATACTGAAGTATTGTTCTATGTATTTTAGCCCAGTTCTCAGCCATATCTGTAACTTTTCCTTTAGGAGTGGTCGGTTTCCTGACCGATTAAAGTACTCGGTAGTGAAGCCACTTTATAAAAAAGGAGACATTGATAATGTTGACAATTTTAGACCTATTTCTATGCCATCGGTGTTTGCTAAAGTTATCGAGAAGGTTGTATATACAAGGTTACTGGAGCATTTAAATTCACATAATTTGCTGTCAAATGTTCAGTTTGGTTTTAGAAATGGTTTAACAACTGAAAATGCTATATTCTCTTTTCTCTGTGAGGTTTTGGACGGATTAAATAAAAGGTTGCGAACGCTAGGTGTTTTCTTTGATTTAACGAAAGCTTTTGACTGTGTTGACCACAAAATATTACTTTAGATGTTGGACCATTATGGAGTAAGGGGAGTAGCTTACAACTGGTTCGCCTCTTACTTTAAGAACAGAAAGCAGAGGGTAATTCTCCGGAATATTGAGGGTGGTAGTGATGTTCAGTCCCAATGGGGCACTGTTAAGTGGGGCGTTCCCCAAGGGTCGGTGCTGGGGCCACTGCTGTTTCTAATTTATATAAATGATATGCCTTCTAGTATTACAGGTGATTCAAAAATATTTCTGTTTGCTGATGACACCAGATTGATAGTGAAGGCTCTTGTGTGTAATAATGAAACAGTAACAAATAATGTAGTTCATGAAATAAGTTCGTGGCTTGTGGAAAATAATTTGATGCTAAATCACAGTAAGACTCTGCTTTTACAGTTTCTAACTCACAATTCAACAAGAACCGATATTTTGATCAGACAGAATAGGCATTTTATAACCGAGACGGAACAGTTCAAGTTCCTAGGCGTTCGGATAGATAGTAAACTGTTGTGGAAAGCCCATGTCCAGGATCTTGTTCAGAAGCTAAATGCTGCTTTATTTACCATTAGAACTGTATCTGAAATAAGTGACACTTCAACACGAAAAGTAGTCTACTTCGCATCTTTTCATACGCTTATGTCGTATGGTATTATTTTTTTGGGGTAATTCTTCTGATTCAAAAAGGGTATTTTTGGCTCAAAAACGGGCTGTTCGAGCTACATGTGGTGTGAGTTCGAGAACCTCTTGTCGACCCCTATTCAAAAATCTGGGAATTCTGACATTTCCCTCACAGTATATATTTTCCTTAATGTCGTTTGTTGTTAGCAATATTAGCCTATTCCCAAGAGTTAGCAGCTTTCACTCAGTTAATACTAAGCAGAAATCAAATTTGCATGTAGAATGCACTTCCTTGACTCTTGTGCAGAAAGGAGTGCAGTATTCTGCTGCATCCATTTTCAATAAGCTACCACAAAAACTAAAAAATCTTAGCAGTAGCCCAAACTCTTTTAAGTCTAAACTGAAGAGTTTCCTCATGGCTCACTCCTTCTATTCTGTCGAGGACCACCTGGAAGAGCTAAAAAATTAAGCAAATTCCAGTGTTACATTGTTTACTTTCTTCATTTAAACTTACGACTTGTCACCTAAATATGTTTTTTTATATTTCATTTTATCTGTTTCTAATAGCGTCTTATAATTTCATGTATTGACTCGCTCCATGACCATGGAGACTTCTCCTTAATTTGGTCCCACGGAACAATAAATAAATAAATAAAATAAATAAATACGATAAACTTCAATAGCGATAAGCTAAAATCCGACCGTTATCACAGTCTGAAATGTGATGGTACGCGTTTTTCCTCCTTACTCGAGGCATCACAACAACGTTTCACCAGGTAACGCCGGTGAACTGCTGTTTGTGTACGAGAAATCGGTTGGAATCCTTCCTCGTGTCAGGACGTTGTAGGTGTCGCCACCGGCGCCAACCTTGTGTGAATGCTCTGTAAAGCTAATCATTTGCATATCACAGCACCTTGTTCCTGTCGGTTAAATTTTGCGTCTGTAGCACGTCATCTTCGTGGTGCAGCAATTTTAGTGGTCAGTAGTGTATTTCAACGCGTGGACGAGCCTGCCGCTCAACTGAACGCAGCGAGCGGCCGACGCGACATTCGCGGCCACGGGGCGTCCACTTTGCGTGCTCGGCGTGCGACCGCCGCGCCGGCTTGCGCGCGACAATTATTACCTGATTAGGGGAGGCGGCGGCGTAGCGGCGGCTGCCAGGGTTTACCCTGATGCGGCCTCTGGTCTAATTAGGGTAAACAGCGCGCTGTCAGCACTGGACGCCGGCCGAGGTGCCGCAGGACACGCGTCATCAGCAGCTGCTCTCGCACCTGCCCACCGCCGCAGTCCGCGTACATGCTGAACTCTGAGCGGCTGTTCGAGTAAGTCATGTCACTTTTACAGAAAGCGGACGTCGCTGCATCCGGCTGAAATGTAAAATAACATCACTTGCTTATTCTATCTATGGGTGTACAGTCACTGGCCACTAGTGTCCTGTGATGGCAAACTGTAATATTTATTACTAACTTGTTTTGTATTGATGTCCATTATGAGATTTTCGCTCTGCACCGGAGTGTGCGGTGATATGAAACTTCCTGGCAGGTTACAACTGTGTGCCGGACCGAGACTCGAACTCGGGACCTTTGGCTTTTTGCGGGCAAGTGGTCTGAAATTCTCTTTCCCGAAACATCCCCCAGGCTGTGGCTAAGCCATGTCTCCGCAACATCCTTTCTTTCACGAGTGCTAGTTCTGCATGGTTCGGAGGAGAGCTTCTGTAAAGTTTGGAAGGTAGGAGACGAGATACTGGCAGAAGTAAAGCTGTGACGACGGTGCGTGAATGGTGCTTGGGTAGCTCAGATGGCAGAGCGCTTGCCCGCGAAAGGCAAAGTGCCCGAGTTCGAGTCTCGGTCCGGCACACAGTTTTAATCTGCCAGGAAGTTTCATTGATGTCCATATTTACCAGTTTTCTACACATGATTATAATGGTTGAACGTAACAGTTTCAAGCACACTTTCTTCGTCCATTTACAGTTATTGCTTTAAACTTACTGTTGTATCACATATCGAAACCATCCCACAGACGTCAGTTTCGGCAATGGTATTGAAAGTTCTGTCAGACGCCGATAGCGGTCGCTCGGGATCTGCAGGACCCAATGGTGCACCCCCGCTGGGCCACATCTCCTGCGGCTCTGTACCACGAGCGCCGTTTCCTACTGCAATGCAGGATGGCCGGCCACAACCACGCAGCTGACTCGCACTTGCAGCCCCTTCGCTCTGTGGCACTAGGCAGATACCTCTGAGTCGTTTCTCCGTCATTTGTGCTTAGCCCAGAGAGCCTCATCCTTGTAACTGTAAAGCTACGGGAATTTTACGAGGGAGTTCTGCAACCGATGTTAGTGTATTAAGTGGAACGGAAGGGGAAGAAGGCTGTTAAATATGCCTCGTGGGGGCAGTGGCCAGGAGGTCGAGCGGTCAGGATTTGATAGCAGGCATTCATGGCTGCCATTAAATGACAAAACAGGAAATTAAGTACAATGAACAGGATATATATCAATATAGGGAGTACAAACGGTTCGCCTAGGGTAGGAAGTTAGCAGTTTTAGGCCAGTCTACGACGTCGAATAATTAATTAAAGTTGGCAACGAAAGGAGAAGTGGTTCATGTTAACCTACGTTGGTGGCCGGTCGCGAAAGACTAAGCCGGAGGCTCTGCCTTCCAAAAAGACGTCTGTTCTGCTCGAGGTCTGAATTACAAGCGAGAGAAGCAACTGTGTTCTGCTCCGCAGAACACTCCGGCGTCCACACCACACGTGATCGGTATCCCGCGCACGCTATATGTTGTGACTTGGCAAGACAGCCACGTCACTATGAGAGGAAGCCGAAAGGCACGCGTTTAAGCTCACGCAGGCTGGCGCGTGGTCTGGAACAGTTAAGGGAATTAATAGTAGCAAATAAAGTACGTAGTTGATATAATACTTAACTTTAATCCATAATTGGAGATCATCGCTCTTGACGGTACATGTTTTATAATTTCAATATTAACTGGTAATAGCGCCTTGCTAGGTCGTAGCAAATGACGTAGCTGAAGGCTATCGTCTCGGCAAATGAGAGCGTAATTTGTCAGTGAACCATCGCTAGCAAAGTCGGCTGTACAACTGGGGCGAGTGCTAGGAAGTGTCTCTAGACCTGCCGTGTGGTGGCGCTCGGTCTGCAATCACTGATAGTGCCGACAAGCGGGTCCGACGTATACTAACGGACCGCGGCCGATTTAAAGGCTACCACCTAGCAAGTGTGGTGTCTGGCGGTGACACCACACTATTGGCTAAAAATCAATGGCGTGAATTCGCTAACAGTTGCAGCAGAGGGCTCAGGGCATCCCCTGTCAGCAGCTTTAACTGTACAGAACCGCCTTGGTTTTGTAAGGCAAGGGACTTGTGTGACGTAGACACGGCGTGAATTACTTTGGGAGAAAACTTGTAAAGATTCCACTGGGCCTTTGAAATAATTTTTTAAAACTATTTCCCTAAAATATTCCTTGACTGGCTGCCAACTTGTACATTACTGCTGCATGAGCTGCACTGTTATTCCTTGCTGCGCTGTATGTTATGACAATCAGTGCACCTGGTGAAACACAGGTTAAGTAAATCTTCTCTCTACTGTGGTAACTTGCCCGCTAGTCACTTTTGCTGCTGTACAACTTTCCTTTGATGACAATTGCCGAACCACTCTGTAGCCCTATTCACCTCGCCATTTTGCATGGAGTCGTGCTCAACATACAATGGTCAGCCTTTGTCTGTTAACTTGCCATGTAGTGTAACATGGATCGGCTATTTACATAGTCTGTGACTTATCTAGCAAAAATTCATATGTGGCAATTAGCTTAGTAACACTGCTCTTTCACTGACGTGCAACTGACTAAGAGACAGTGGCTATTAAAGCGCAACTCGTCATCCGCAACTCACTTTGGCTTTGTGTGCGACATCTTTATGAAGAGGCATGTCACACAAAATTAACAACTTATTAAAATATTTAACTCCTCCAACACAGTTTCTTTTTGTATGTTTAGACTGATCTCAGAATTTGCCGTGGCGCTTTGATAAGGTTTTTACAAATACTAACGCCATTTCAAAAGGAAAGTTTGAGGGTGTATTTTGTAAGTATTTCATACAAATAGGGTGAAATATGATAAATTAAATTGCCCTGTCACGTTGAAAAAGACACCATTGCAATCTAGTAATCAGTGGCAGGACTTCTGGAGTCATCCATGACATGGGAATAAGTTCGCTCGACTGCAAAACCAGTCCATCATCATGAAATCACCACACTTGGAGGCTCACGTGACTTACTGCCAAGTTCCTAAATGATCTATAATCAACGATGCGTCACACGTGTTTCAGGAGTGTCAAGGTAAATGCCGGAATAGTCCATACAAGAAATGCACGAGGGGCGTTCAATTGGGTAAAAAAAAAAAAATGTTCAAATGTGTGTGAAATCTTATGGGACTTAACTGCTAATGTCATCAGTCCCTAAGCTTACACACTACGTAACCTAAATTATCCGAAGGACACACACACACCCATGCCCGAGGGAGGACTCGAACTTCCGCCGGGATCAGCCTCACAGTCCATAACTGCAGCGCCTAAGACCGCTCGGCTAATCACGCGCGGCGTTCAGTTAGTTACGCAACAAGTTTTTTTCTCGGCCAGTTTCCGTTGAATAGATGCAGATTTGTTGTGGGACATCGCTGAGCCATTCCACTTCAGCCACCACACTTTCATGAAGTTGCGATAGGTGGCAGTGCTCTAAGCAGCATTCAAAATGGCGCCTATGCGTTCCAAGCAGACAGGAGATAGCTGTCATTGAGTTACTTTTGGAAGAAAACCAGAGCATCGCACATATTCATAGGTATTTACAGAATGTCTACGGAGACCTGACAGTAAACAGAAGGACGGTAAGTCATTGGCAGAGGCGTCTGACATCACCACCATGAGGCCGCGCAAACCCGTCTGATCTCCCGTGTGCCGGTCGGCAGCACACAGATGAGACCCTTACAGTGTTGGAACGTGCGGACATTCTCATTCGAGGTGATCAACGCATCACAATGAAACACCTACCTGCCCAACTGGATGCCTCTGCTGATAGTGCTGGTGCACTCGTCCACGAGTTGCGATACCCGAGGGTGTGTGCCCTCAGGGTTTACCGCCACCTAGCTTAAGACCATAAAGTGCTACAAAGGACAATCTGCACGCGACTGCTTGCACATTATGAGGCTGATCGTGGCGGTTTTTTTTTTTTTTGTCGAACATCGATACAGCCGATGAAACAAAGCTGTACACATAATATGCAAAAAACTGAGGAACAATGAAGAATGGGATGCCACAAGGTTCGGTCTTGGGTCCTCTGCTGTTCTTAATACAAGGGCTGTCCACAAAGTACATTACGTTTTGGAATTAAAACTAAATAAAGTATTGGAATTTTTTTTATTATATACAGATGAAAGCCACACTTAAATACTACTTTTCTACGTAGTTGCCATTTCAATTAAGGCACTTATCGTAGCAATGGACGAGCTTGGAAATTCCTTCGTCGTAAAATTCGGCCGCCTGCGCCTTCAACCACGCGGGTTACCTCTTTTGGGACAGAAAATGTGTGATTTTTGTGGATTTCCTGGAAAGAGGCACTACAGTAAACTCTCAAAGGTATTGCCAAACTCTGCACAACCTCAGAAGAGCAATACAAAACAAGCGCAGGGGAAAGTTGGGCTCAAGGATCTTGCTGATTCACGACAACGCCCGGGCCCACACGGCAAATGTCACTCGTGAAGTTCTCGAATCTTTTAAGTGGGAGTTGTTTTCTCATCCGCCGTACAGTCCCGATCTGGCACCGAGCGACTTCCACTTATTCCTAGCAATGAAGAAGTGGTTGGCTATGCAGTGTTTTGTTGACGACGCACAGCTTCAAGAAGAGGTAGCCACGTGGTTGAAGGCGCAGGCGGCCGAATTTTACGACGAAGGAAATTCCAAGCTCGCCGATCGCTACGATAAGTGCCTTAATTTAAATGGAAACTATGTAGAAAAGTATTATTTAAGTGGGCTTTCACCTGTATATAATAAATTTTTCCAATACTTTATTTATTTTTAATTCCAAAATGTAATGTACTTTGAGGATAGCCCTCGTATATGACTTGCCATTCTATATTCACGAACATGCAAAGCTGGTACTTTTTGCCGATGATACAAATATAGCTGTCACACCCAGCAGTGTTCGCAGCTCGTGGTCGTTTGGTAGCGTTCTCGCTTCCCGCGCCCGGGTTCCCGGGTTCGATTCCCGACGGCGTCAGCGATTTTCTCTGCCTCGTGATGACTGCGTGTTGTGTGATGTCCTTAGGTTAGTTAAGTTTAAGTAGTTCTAAGTTCTAGGGGACTGATGACCATAGATGTTAAGTCCCATAGTGCACAGAGCAACAACCAACAGACAAGAATTAACTGATGAAGCTGTAAATGATGTTTTTCAGAATATCATTAAGTGGATCTCTGCAAATGGGCTCTTATTAAACTTTGACAAAACACAGTATATACAGTTCCACACGGTAAACGGAATGACACCATTACTAAATATAGACTTCGATCAGAAATCGGCGGCTAAGGTAGAATATTCAAAATTTCTAGGTGTATGCATTGATGAAGGGTTGAGCTGAAAAAAAAAACACACTGAAGATCTTCTGAAACGTTTGAGTTCAGCTACTTATGCTATTAGTGTCATTGCAAATTTTGGCGATGTACATCTCAATAAATTAGTTTACCACGCCTATTTTCATTCTCTGCTTTCGTATGGCATCATATTCTGGGGTAACTCATCATTGAGTAAAAGAGTGTTCATTGCACAAAATCGTGTAATCAAAATAATTGCTCAATCTCATCGAAAATCATCCTGCAGACACTTATTGAAAGAGCTAGAAATCTTCACTGTAGCCTCACAATACATATATTCACTTATGAAATTTGTTATTAACAATCTGAACGAATTCAAAAATAATAGCAGTGTACATGGCTACAACACTAGCAGAAAGGATGATCTTCACTACTCTAGGTCAAATCTAACTTTGGCTCAGAAGGGGGTAATTTATGCTCCCACAAAAGTCTTTGGTCACTTACCTAATAGCATTAAAAGTCTGACAAATAACCATATAGCATTTAAAAGGAAATTAAAAGAACTTCTCAATGGTATCTCCTCCTACTCATCAGATGAATTTTTGGACATATTATGTGGATAATTTCCCCATCCCCCACCGAAATGAAAGAAAAATATATTAAGTGTCATGTAATATTTTGTGTAACGTAATATCTTAGATAGACACCTTTTATTAACCTGACACGGTTCTAAATGGTTCAAATGGCTCTGAGCACTATAGGACTTAACTTCTAATTAACCTGACACGTTCCACATCATTACAAAGTGTCGTATACATGATCTATGGAACAAGTACCAATTTAATCTAATCTAATCTAAAAACATTAATTCATCATCTCAACCGGAAAGAAAGCGGCAATCCGTGGAGTGACGCCTACTCTGAAGGAAAAGTTCAAAGCCGCACCCTCCGCCGGTAAGTTCATGGTCTTCGGGGACTCTGAAGGGTTTATTCTGTTTCATGTCCTCCATCATGACAGATCAACTCTGAAGTGTGTTGTGACACTCTTAGGAACTAAAGAGACGACTCAGGGTGTTCGTCGCGAAAAAGAAAATGCAAACCAATTTTCTTTCTCCGTGACGACGCAAGGCTTCGCATAAGCTTGCCCAGAGAACTTCATTAGCCGGCCGCAGTGGCCGAGCAGTTCTAGGCGCTTCAGTCTGGAACCGCGCGACCGCTACTGTCGCAGGTTCGAATCCTGCCTCGGGCATGGATGTGTGTGATGCCCTTAGGTTAGTTAGGTTTAAGTAGTTCTATGTTCTAGGGGACTGATGACCACAGATGTTAAGTCCCATAGTGCTCAGAGCCATTTGAACCATTTTTTGAAATTCATTAAACAGTTCTTTCTCATCAACACTACAGGCCAGTTCTCGCACCCTCTGACTTCCATCCGTTTGGCCCAATGAAGGATGTACTCAGCGGGAAGCAGTACGTGGATTACGTGGAAGTTATTCATTCAGTAAGGCGTTGGCTCCGCCGTCGACCTGTAGAGTAGTACTATGCGGGGATAAGCGACATCCCAGTAAAGTGGCGCCGGCCGGAGTGGCCGTGCGGTTCTGGGCGCTACAGTCTGGAACCGAGGGACCGCTACGGTCGCAGGTTCGAATCCTGCCTCGGTCATGGATGTGTGTGATGTCCTTAGGTTGTTTAGGTTTAATTAGTTCTAAGTTCTAGGCGACTGATGACCTCAGAAATTAAGTCGCATAGTGCTCAGAGCCATTTGAACCATTTTGAACCAGTAAAGTGGCGTAAAGTTGTTACTTTGAACGGAGATCATGTTGAAGAATGACATCCTGTACCCAAATGAAGGGGGAGGGGGGGGGATGTTAATATGGTGTGTTGTAATCCCCAATGAAACGAACCTGCTTTCAGAAAACAAATAAGTTGCATTACTTATTAAACGCCCCTTGTATTTCACACTGAATTGACACTGCAGTCATGTGTCGGAATTATTTTCCCTCGGTGTTGTGTACAATTTGTACTTGTAATCTAGCGATGAATGGCAGAACTCCTCTGATCATCCGTTAACTAAATTCACAAAAATTGCACTTAGCTTACAGTTAGATAGTTAAACAACGGCGCAACTACAGTATTATACACTAAGGCGGCAACAGACATGGGAGCGCGATATTCACATACACAGACGGGGATAGTATCGCGTAGATGAGGTATAAACGGCCAGTCTATATGTGGACCTGTTATTTGTATTCGGGCGATTCATGCGAAAATGTTTCCGACGTGATTACGGTAGCGCGACGGGAAGTGACAGACTTCGAATGCGGAATAGTAGTTGGAGCTAGACGTATGGGACTTTCCATTTCGGAAATCGTTACGGACTTCACTATTCAGATATCCACAATGTCAGCAGTGTGCCGAAAATACCAGATTTTAGACGGCCTTAGTGTAAGAGTGCAGGGGTGTTTAGTACACTTGTTAGTGCTATCGAACAAGCAATACTGCCGGAACCGCAGAAATCAATGTGGGATGTACGAGGAAAGTATCCGTCAAGACGAGGTGATAAAATTTGGCGTTAACAGGCTATAGCAGCAAACAGCAGAAGCCAATGCCTTTGCTGACAGCTCGACATCGCCTGCAGTGCCTTTCCTGGGTTCGTGCAAATACCGGACGAACCGTAGACGAATGGAAAAATCGTGGCCTGGTCAAATGCCCAGTTTCGGTTGTAAGAGCTGACGGTAGGGTTCAAGCGTGGATCACTCCCCTCGAAGCCATGGTCCTTGGTCGTCAAGAAGGCACTGTGCAAGCTGATGGTGGCTCCATATGATATCGGCTGTATTTAGATCGATGGACTGAGCCCTCTGGTCCAACTCAACCGATCATTGGAAATGTCGTGTGGCTAGGGCCTCCCGTCGGGTAGACCGTTCGCCTGCTGCAGATCTTGCGATTTGACGTCACTTGACCAGATATGATTGCGTTCGGCTACTTGGAGATCTTTTGCATCCATTCATGGACTTCACGTTCCCATGACAATGCACCATATCACAGTGCCACAATTGTTCGCGAATGCCCTGTGTGGTGTCACCGCCAGACACCACACTAGGTGGTAGCCTTTAAATCGGCCGCGGTCCGTTAGTATACGTCGGACCCGCGTGTCACCACTATCAGTGATTGCAGACCGAGCGCCACCACACGGCAGGTCTAGAGAGACTTCCTAGCACTCGCCCCAGTTGTACAGCCGACTTTGCTAGCGATGGTTCACTGACAAATTACGCTCTCATTTGCCGAGACGATAGTTAGCATAGCCTTCAGCTACGTCATTTGCTACGACCTAGCAAGGCGCCATTATCAATTGCTATTTATCTTGTGATGCATGTACCGTAAGACCGATGTTCACCAATTATGGATTAAAGTTAAGTATTCCAGAAGCTACGTACCTTTTTTGCTAGTCTCTATTCCTTTAACTGTTCCAGACCTCACGCCAGCCTGCGTGAGCTTAAACGCGTGCCTTTCGGCTTCCTCTCATAGTGGCTTGGCTGTCTTGCCAAGTCACAACACCCTGAACAACGTTGTGGACCATTGGAGCGAATGATTTGGCCATGCAGATCGCCCGACATGTGTTGCACTGAAATTTATTGAACGAGTTGGCAATTATGGACAGTTGCAGAGGCAGCATGGTTCAATATTTCTGCAGGACACAAAGACTTGTTGAGTTCATGCTACGTCGAGTTGCTGCACTAGGCCGTTCAAAAGCGTCGGAACACGACAATTGGAGGTATCTCATGACTTCTGCACCTCAGTGTAGTTTAGTCCCCCTTCTGTGTGGTATGTCCAAGGACCAGCTTGAGAATTTTATTGCACTCAGGTCTGGGAGGCAGGAAAGCGGTGCTTCATACTGACTTTGAGTACTATTAAAACCCTTCCTGATAGGATAGTGGCCACAGTGCTTTAGCTTCCCTGACTACAGAACCAGGGTGATGGGAGGTATCTCCGGATTTCTCAGCGGAATGCGATGCAGGATCTATCAGATATGAAGCTACTCCGAAGTAAAGCTGTGAGTACCGGGCGTGAGTCGCGCTTCGGTAGCTCATTTGGTAGAGCACTTGCCCGCGAAAGGCAAAGGTCCCGAGTTCGAGTCTCGGTCGGGCACACAGTTTTAATCTGGCAGGAAGTTTCATATCAGCGCACACTCCGCTGCAGAGTGAAAATCGCATTCTACTAAGAAGTGATTTTTTAGTGCAGGGTTAATGTTTAAAGGGTGTGAAGGAAAATACAGGGAAAGACCACACAGAAAATGTGGCTCGTGCCAGACTGTTGGTGGAGTGTGGCGGCCGGAATGTGGTGATAGCTCTCGCTGAAGTCCTTTGCAGTTTGACGAACCACATTGTGCTGGTACTGCAGTCTGGGAGCCGGCAAATGCCCGTAGCTGGTACCAAACTGCCACTGCTGCGGGAAACACTGCATGGGCTGAAGCTCTCATTGCCACATGACATTACTCCCGACGCCATTTAAATACCCAACACATAACATTTGTGTATGTGAAGCTTGATATCAAGAACTACTGCACATATTTTCATATGATCTTCGCTAATAGAATAATTGATCCAAGAGGAAGACTTGTGTACAGTATATAGCTCATTACCGCTACGTCGGCCGTAGAAACTTGGTGCTACCTATGTATAATTGGGCCAGGTGACTGGTAATAACGTAGGAGACGGAAAAATGAGGACAACGAAGTACAGGTAATTTAACTGACCTGTAAACCCTAATCAGAAAACTGGCAAAAGTATTTGGTACTACACTCCTGGAAATTGAAATAAGAACACCGTAAATTCTTTGTCCCAGGAAGGTGAAACTTTATTGACACATTCCTGGGGTCAGATACATCACATGATCACACTGACAGAACCACAGGCACATAGACACAGGCAACAGAGCATGCACAATGTCGGCACTAGTACAGTATATATCCACCTTTCGCAGCAATGCAGGCTGCTATTCTCCCATGGAGACGATCGTAGAGATGCTGGATGTAGTCCTGTGGAACGGCTTGCCATGCCATTTCCACCTGGCGCCTCAGTTGGACCAGCGTTCGTGCTGGACGTGCAGACCGCGTTAGACGACGCTTCATCCAGTCCCAAACATGCTCAATGGGGGACAGATCCGGAGATCTTGCTGGCCAGAGTAGTTGACTTACACCTTCTAGAGCACGTTGGGTGGCATGGGATACATGCGGACGTGCATTGTCCTGTTGGAACAGCAAGTTCCCTTGCCGGTCTAGGAATGGTAGAACGATGGGTTCGATAACGGTTTGGATGTACCGTGCACTATTCAGTGTCCCCTCGACGATCACCAGTGGTGTACGGCCAGTGTAGGAGATCGCTCCCCACACCATGATGCCGGGTGTTGGCCCTGTGTGCCTCGGTCGTATGCAGTCCTGATTGTGGCGCTCACCTGCACGGCGCCAAACACGCATACGACCATCATTGGCACCAAGGCAGAAGCGACTCTCATCGCTGAAGACGACACGTCTCCATTCGTCCCTCCATTCACGCCTGTCGCGACACCACTGGAGGCGGGCTGCACGATGTTGGGGCGTGAGCGGAAGACGGCCTAACGGTGTGCGGGACCGTAGCCCAGCTTCATGGAGACGGTTGCGAATGGTCCTCGCCGATACCCCAGGAGCAACAGTGTCCCTAATTTGCTGGGAAGTGGCGGTGCGGTCCCCTACGGCACTGCGTAGGATCCTACGGTCTTGGCGTGCATCCGTGCGTCGCTGCGGTCCGGTCCCAGGTCGACGGGCACGTGCACCTTCCGCCGACCACTGGCGACAACATCGATGTACTGTGGAGACCTCACGCCCCACGTGTTGAGCAATTCGGCGGTACGTCCACCCGGCCTCCCGCATGCCCACTATACGCCCTCGCTCCAAGTCCGTCAACTGCACATACGGATCACGTCCACGCTGTCGCGGCATGCTACCAGTGTTAAAGACTGCGATGGAGCTCCGTATGCCACGGCAAACTGGCTGACACTGACGGCGGCGGTGCACAAATGCTGCGCAGCTAGCGCCATTCGACGGCCAACACCGCGGTTCCTGGTGTGTCCGCTGTGCCGTGCGTGTGATCAGTGCTTGTACAGCCCTCTCGCAGTGTCCGGAGCAAGTATGGTGGGTCTGACACACCGGTGTCAATGTGTTCTTTTTTCCATTTCCAGGAGTGTATTTTATGAGAAGGAGCTTCAAAGTTTCAAAGTGCACTGGTGTTAAATACTAATAAATTTAGTCAAAACCAAACTGAAATATTTCAGAAACAGAAGATATACAGGTTTGTTAATAGAAATAGCACCAGTTTTTAAATGATTGAAGTTTAAGATTCGATCATTCAAGAATACAATAATTTTAATAAGAGTAATTTCTAAATGTATATCTTTTTGGAAAAAGTAAGAGAGCGTCCGGTTTATACACGTCAACCATGAAACAAATTAATAGTGGCGGGATTAAAGTATGAAAAGACAATGGTTCCAGACGATCACAAATTTAGAACATTTTGTTAAATAATATTTTTCCTCAGAAGCTAGTTACTTACACGGTTGTCATTAGGGGTTTAAGAAGTATATATTAATATTAGGGTTTTGCAAAATACAAAACGAGTAACAATTTAGCAGTTTTAAGTGTTCCTGGTTTAAGCATTACATGCAGAAGGGAAAACAGAAAAGAAAAATACTTTATTTAAGAAGGGGAATTAAAGCAAGTGGGGCTAATACAATATGACCTGAAAAACCCTTAATCACCGTCCTCAGGATGTAAATAATTTTCATTTGTATGTGAATGGTGTTTGTGTTTGTTTGTGTGTGTGTGTGTGTGTGTGTGTGTGTGTGTGTGTGTGTGTGTGTGTATTTCGAGTTTACGGGCGCTCAGTAGCGAGTTTATGAGAACCGTTACACGTGTTCAGTTATTTTTGTGTTCGAAATTCCAGGCATAGGAAAATTAGATGCGGTGCTGCCGGTCGACAATCTGCTGTGTAACGTACTGGAATATATTTTCGTCTTGTTGACCGTCGCTCCAGTTGAGGATGTAGGATGGCTTACTGCACGTATTTTGTTCTCTGCTGTATCCGAACGCGATCATGAACGTGTCCAACACGCTACTTCTCCATCCACTTAATTTCTCTCAAGGAGCGTAGCGCATGCCATCTAGTTTTGAGAACACTTGTATTCCAGGACAAATGACACCTCACATACTACTACAAAAAGCACAGAGGAACATGAAATCTCGTAGACATGTAGAATTCATCTCGTGCGGTGTTGTGCAACTATCACCATAAAAATTGTGAGCAATGATATTTCTATTACATGTTCCCATTCGGATCATACACTGTCCAGCCACATCAATGTGACCACCTGTTAACACACTGACCACCTTTTTTTGCAGTGTGGATCGGTGCGAGACGTGCAGGAAGAGAGTCGTTAGGATTCAGGAAGGTACTGACAAGGATGCAGAGCCGTAACGACTCCAGTGCCATGGACGGTAGCGCTAGGTTTCTCCCTCAGGTTCCAAGGTGGGAACAGCCTGATCGATGTGGACCCACAGATTCTCGACTGGATATAAATCCTAGGAGACTGGTGGCCAGGGGGATTACGGTAAACTCATCTTGGTGTTTTTCGAAACGCACAAGTCACTGTGAGCTGTGTGGCACGTTGCACTGTCCTGCTGATTGATGCCATCGTCATGGTGGAAAACACACTGCATGTAGGTGTGAACATGGCCCCCAACGATATATACATACTCAAATTGAACCAATGTGCCTTCCAGAATGACGAGATCACGCAGAGAATACCACGAAAACATTCCCCAGACCATAACACTGCCACCTCTGGCCTGAACCCTTCCAACGATCAAACGGCCATCTGCCCAGTAGAGCATAGGACGTGATTCATATAAAAAGGCCACCTGCCGCCAATCAGTGGACGTCAGTCTGCGGTACTGGCGTGCCAGTTCCAGCTCTCAGCTCTGACGAACAGCAGTGAGCACCAGTATACGAGCCAGCCACCTGCTGTGGAGTCCCATATGGAGCAACATCCGCTAAACGGTCGTTGGGGAGACGCTGTTGGTAGCCCCTTGACTCACATGGGTGGTCAGTTGCTCAAGAGTTTCACGTCTGTCCGCCCGTACACATCTCTGCAACCATCATTCCCTCATGTCGTCTATGGCTTGTGGTGCTCCACAGTGACCTCGGCACAAGTTTCAGATGGTGCCATTTTGCTACACATTGTTTACTTTAATCACGGCGGCAGGGGAACAGAGTACAAAGTTATAGGTTTTGGAAGTGCTTCCACTCTTGGCCTCAAAGCAATGATCATACACTTTTGGACGTTAGATAAATCGCATTTTCTGCATTACTGCAACGTTTGAGGCTGGTGGAGCATAGAGGTTTATTATCTGTGTTCCGTTGATGGTACATAAGATGGGTTGGTTGGGTTGTTTGGAGGAAGAGACCAGACAGCGAGGTCATTGGTCTCATCAGTTTACGGAAGGACTGAGAAGGATGTCGGCCGTGCCCTTTCAAAGGAACCATCCCGGTATTTGCCTGGAGCGATTTAGGGAAATCACAGAAAACCTAATTCAGGATGGCCGGACGCGGTATTGAACCGTCGTCCTCCCGAATGCGAGTCCAGGGTGCTAACCACTGCGCCACCTCGCTCCGTTTACTAGAACGACTGCACTGTTTCCCGCCGAGCTGTTTTTGAGTGTACTTTTATTCTACCTGAAGCTCCACTGGGCTTTGCCCATTTGGCTTCAAGCATGGCTGTGATGAAGTTCGAAAATGGCATTTTTAATAGATCTGAATGATTGTTTGTATGATACATGTTTTTGTTTTGATACTGCCTACATCGTCTGTTGAGTGTGGAGTAAAGTCTCTTATCCGAAGTGTCGGGGTGATGTGTGCCTACTTGTTGGATGAGATGTTGGGTCGATGTGGAAGTCTTCTCCTACCGATATTCTGACTTTTCTGATGTAAAAAGAGATGGGTGGTTGATCTAGGTATTAACTAATGTCTGTGTTTGGCGTATATCTGTCAACATCATCTGTAATGCTGAGAACTCTGCTCTGCAGTGACTGTAATTTGCTGATGTGGGTATCAGCTGACATGGACCACACCTCTGATCCATACAGCACGGTTGGCAGGATGATGCTCTTGTAAAGCCATAGCTTCGTCTCAACTCTTAGCCCCCTACCCTTGAGGGGTGGGCACAATTGGTTGTAGACCGTGCAACCCTTAGCTTTAGCTTTCTTTATGTGTTTCTCAAATCTGAGTTGTTGGTCTAGAACGATTCCAAGGTAAGTCGCAGAGTCACTTCACGTGATGTTTCGGTCGCTCAACACAAACTGGCGATCTGGTGAAGTTATTTTGTTAGCATTCAGAACAGCTACAATTTTCTCCACGTTTATTTATTTTCCAGGCGTTGCACCATTTTATGATTGCGTCGAGATGTTCTTGGAGCTTCCTGGTTATGAGGTTTAGGTTTCCACTGTTCTCTAAAACAGGCTTGTCCTCAGAATATACCGCAATTTCACCTCTGGCCCTTTTTGGTATGTCATTTGTGCAGAGCGTGTACAATATGGGACCTAGAACCGAGCCTTGAGGGATTCCGGCCACAGCGTTCCTGACTGAGCTGACACGCTTGCCCCACCTGACAGAGTACTTTCTCCCTCCCAGGAACCAATCAGTCATGCTGTTCCTGAGTCCTGGAATGTCTAACTAGGTTAGTTTATCAGTTAAACCTCATGCCAGACTATCGAAAGCTCGCGCGATGGCTAGGAAACCGTTCCTTTGCCGTGTTTCCTGTGTTCCTCCATATGCAGGGATTGATGGGCGGTGCTATGTTTGGGACGGAAGCCAAACTGCTGAGGGGTGATGATGTTGCCTTTTAGGAACTGAGAGACGACTTGCAGGATTAAACGCTCCAGAACTTTACCAAGAAAGGACACGTGTGAAATTGGCCTGTAGCCATGGGGAAGGACTGGGTTCTTGTTTGGTGTAGGTATTTTTATTATCTGAGCAGTTTTCCAAGTGGGTGGGGTCATGTTAATGAGGGGCATTGCGGTGAGGCAGTAGATTGCTGAAGGAGTGAGGTGTTTCAGGTGTGGGGCGCGGACCTTGTCAGGACTGGGGGATTTGTTGTTCCATACGTGTCTGATGTAGGCACACACGAGGCGGGCGGAAACTGGTGTGAATTCTGTTTCTGGCCCGCTTTCTCTCCATTGAACCACCTGTCTGACTGTTGCTACCTCCTGCCTATCACTCTCGTCATCTTGGATGTCGTGAGTTCGGAATTTGAGCTCTCATAATGTCGCAATTATCTCTGCTTTTTCCTTCATCATCGTATACTATCCCATCAGGACCTCTGAGTGGCTGGTCTATCCTGGGAGTAGCCTTCAATGATTTTGGAATCTGCCATACTTGGTTCGCATCGTAGTCTGCACTTTCGAGTTTCTATTCCCAGCTCAGGTCTCTGTGCTCTTGCAGTTTTTGCGTTACCTGGGCTTGTAGTCGGCTAAGCAAGCGACGATCGGTGGGGTAGCGGTAACCTTCCCACTCCCTCCTCACGCGCCACTTAGTAACTATCGGATCCTAGATATCAGAGGGCAGGTCCCTCGCACCAGATTCGGTGCTTGTCTCTCGAGCACAGGTCTGGAGGCTCTTTGTAAAGTACTCAATTGCTGAGACCACCTCTCCTTCATCGCGCATCTACGGTATGTCCTGCAGATGATGTCCTACCTGGTTGGAATTTTGTTCCCGGTTAGTGCTGTAAGTCGTTTCTGCCATCCTCCGGTATATGCGTTCGACATTGGCACATTCCAGAACAACTGGGCTGCGGTCTGAGTCCAGCTGCCGTTCGCCACCCTAGTGCCTTGCACAGGAAGATATCCAGGATATCTGGACTGTGCTGGTCGTTCCACGGGGTACGAGTAAGCTCCTCAGGAGCGATTACACTCACTGAGAGATCACTCTCGACAAACCCCCTCAGTCTCCCTCCACTTCTGTTCGCGCATCGGCATCCACAATCACCATGTTGACAGTTCAGGTTACCTGCTATTAGTACACGCTCGAAATTACCTGTCAAGGCCTTTGGGTCCTGTACACTAATGCCGGCCGGAGTGGCCGTGCGGTTCTAGCCGATACAGTCTGGAACCGCGCGACCGCTACGGTCGCAGGTTCGAATCCTGCCTCGTTCATGGATGTGTGTGATGTCCTTAGGATAGTTAGGTTTAATTAGTTTTATGTTCTAGGCGACTGATGACCTCGGAAGTTAAGCCGCATAGTGCTCAGAGCCATTTGAACGATTTTGTACACTAATGTTCGTTTGGGGCTGATGGTGGGGGCTGATGGCTGGTGGGGTGCTCAACCACGCGGTCATCAGCGCCTGTACAAAGTCCCAATGTTTACTCTGTCCAGTTTGTTACACAGTCTAATCTAGCCGTAGTCCCGAATGATAATAATGATGATGATGATGATGATGATGAAATGATGAGGAGAACAGAAACACCCAGTCCCCGGGCAGGGAAAATCCCCAACCCAGGCTGGAATTGAACCCAGGACCCAGAAGCAGCAACGCTAGCCACTAGACCACGAGCTGCGGACTTTCCTTTGGGGCTGTTTGGAAGCGGCGTTCCCTACCTTTAATTCTACACCGGCAGCCCGGACCGTCACCAAATTTGGCGCGTCGACTTTCTGGTGGCAAATCCTCAGCCGCGTAAGGATGGCCGCTCCGCCGCCAGGTCTGCGTACGCGCTGTTACCCGAGCCGGTCGACCCTGTGGACAGAGGAGTTGGGTACTTTAAGTCGATTGGTCAGAGAGAGATGCGTCTCTGAGATACAGGCGACGTCTATAGCATGCCGATCTAAAAATGACTGAAGTTGAATGGTTTTGTCAGAAATGCCGTTTGAATTCCAATTTAGGACTTTGAAATTTTTATATCTAAGGCCATCGAACAATATCATGGCGACTTGCGCAATAATCATCACTTTCGTGAGTTTGTCTGGCTCTACGCGCACTGCTGTCATGGTGGCCTTCAGATCCTTCATTATGTCGCTAAGGTTATCTCCAGCAAACAGCGCCTTAAAATCTTTTAGTTTACGCATTGGAGTTTTACGAGTTCGCTTCCTGCAATTTGTGCACTTTGCGGCTCTTGTATTGCCGGCTTCGGTTCTGACGCGGCATTGGCAGTGCTACAGTCGGCGTTGAGCGTCTCGGGCGGTGTGACTGTTGCTGGAGGGAGTTGTCCCCAGCGTGGGGCGGATGCGGCAGGTAGACATATTTCGCGTCGGTCGGAGTCTAGGAAGCTGCGCCTGGTTCAGTTGAAAATCTGTTTGTCGATTTGTCGTTCTCACACGGATGCAGGTCGCAACTGTAGTTGTTCTGGTCGCTTTCTGTTGCCTCTGGGTACGCACTTGTTTTTGATACAACTCGCAGCCTCGACAGTTCGCCGGATGCTTGCCGTTGTATTTTACGCAAAAGGTGTCTGCCCACCTTTCTTTTGGCACAGTTTGGTTAGATGTGCGGCGGCACACTTTAAGCACCTGGGTTTCAGGTGGTAGTTCTGACTTGTATCTTTGGCGGCGGTGACACTATCCACGACCTTCAGGCCTGATAATGACCCGGAAACCTAAAATGAATCTGACTGAGAAATTTCTTTGGGCGCCTTCACTGTTTTCGATTATCGTTAGAAAGTTCGGTACTTTTCTGCGATCGCCTCCCTCGTCCCTTTGTTGAGTTGGTTTGGTAAACTGGTGCACGCTATTCAATTTAAAGCCTATTGTTATCAAGTGTTCCTTTATTTCGCCGACGTCGGGATCGATCGGAAGCCTTTTGGTTACTACCCAGAGTGACTCCTCTGGCTCTACCGCGTAAAAATGGAATTCAATCTCTCTCTCTTCTCCAGCTCTCTCTTCAATATGCGGTAGTCCTCTAGCAACTCAACCTGTAATTTTGTGGTCCTGGGGCGGTGTTCCGCTGTGAGCTTGTCTTTTAGCCCCGCTTTTATTCCTTATCCAGTATCGATACTCCCAGCGTTTTGTAAGCAATAATCGGCGGTATCCGCGCTTTCTGACGTTGCACTACCTGCATTTCACCCTCCCCTTGTGGGCCTACGTTTTCCAGAGTTGAAAGTGAACTTCCTGTTGGAATGTCTGCGACTATTTCGCCATCGCGTCCGTTTTCCGCTGCTTTATTGCTTCGGTCACTACAGTTGATAACCCATCTGTCGTCGCTGCCTGAGCTACTGTTCTCCTCGATCACTGACATTAGCCTCACCTTGTCGGTGTTGACTGTTGTCTGTGTGGATGATTTCTCCCTGTTCTGGTTGCGTGCACTCTGGTGAGTGCTGTAACGGCCTGTGGTTGAGGATTCGCTCATGGTACACTACGAAGCCATGCTTTCGGTCAATTGTTTTGTGGTGGAGGCATGGGATACTGGACAGTGCTTGTTTAGCGAGGGGGATGCCTCGCGGCGGTAAGTAGAAAAAGAGGGGCGGCAACCGCAACCTCAAACGGATACTTCAGCACCGCAATACCGCAATTTCTGCCCGCAGCCTCCGCGCCCTCCAGGAAACGAGAGAACGGTAAGGATAAATTCGTGGAAAGCAATCCTTGTCAGGCCCAACACGACAACGTTGCTCCACGGGAACACGGGACAAAACAATTTTGGGCAACTCAACTTGGCGGAGAGAAGAGGTACCACCTGATCGCGTTCATCTGTCATGATTTACACACGCGTACTACCTACTGCTAGGGCTGCCAATTTCCGTCTGTCAGTGGTTACTGCACGTTGACATCGAACATAAGCGGTGGTCACATTAACGTCGATGGACCGTGTAATCATATATAATGCGGGAGTAAGGGTATATCATCGGCTAAATCCATTTCTGGAGGTTAGTCCTGTTTCTTAGCCGTAAGAAAAAAAAAAAAAAAAAAAAAGATTTCAAAATCTGGGGACTTCGGAATGCCAGACCAAACGCTTCTCTAGAGCTCTGTAATTCACTGATGTTGCGCTTCATAATTGAATTACGACTTAGAAAAGAATCTAAATTTATCCATGTTATATGCATGTTGTTTGAGGTCTGAGACTGTATTATAAGATTATGTGGAATAATTTTATACTGCTACACTCTCTTTTTACGAATATTAATTAGCACAATGCATTTCGACATCATGCTACCATCATCAGGTGCATTATACACTTACTTATACATCAGCTGATAAGTTATGTACATTAGCTGTGTGTGCCATTGGGGTTAAGAATCGAAAAATTAACCTGTGTGGAAGGATAAATCTGTTATAGTGTGTACATTATGTGAGTAGCATGATTAGGTAATATATATAAATACATTTACTTACGTTTTGTAGGCGATTTCATTTTCTGGCACTCGGAGCACGGTAATGGATAAATCACAACTTAGCATTTTCACAAGCGTCTGTTTACAACTTTCCAAAGAGTTTTAAAATCTAAGATAAACTACTTACAATTTCAATGACAGTAATAGATACCTGTAGTGAGGATGAACACTTTTATCTACTTGTATTGACAATATGGAGAATGTTACATGGATACTTAATGAGAACTATTCTGTTAATGAAATAAATATTAAATGTTGGAAAAGTTTTTCAAGAAGCTCACATTAAAACTTTCAAGCTTATCGTTTAATAACACATCTCCATGTGCTGTGCCATGAATGAAGATTTCAATTTCTTCATATAAGTCCATTTGGTGTCACTTATCCTTTTTATGTAACATATGAAGATAATTCACAATATCATCGAATGGGTGCCCTGTGTCTTTTATGTGGGTGTATCTTGCTGATCTATTGTAATTGTTAGTGTGGTAAGTATTTATCTTGTTTGGAAGTCTCTCCCAGTTTGGCCGATATAAAGGGATCTACAGGTGTTATATAATATTTTATAGATGCCTGATTGTGAGTGTTTATCAGTCTCTGTGTGTATATTGTGTCTCAGTGTGTGTTACAGTGGCAATTGTTAATATCGTGTTTGCTATTTTGTAGGAGAGTTTGACTGTGAAAGGTGTGCAAGCCGAGGGTTTCCTTTTCATTTCATGTATGGAAGGTGGTTCGTCATTGTTTTCCGTTTTTGCGTAAGGTTATCAATTAGTACATCATATCCATTTTCTGAAGCTATTTGTTTTATTATGCTGAGCTCATCAAGATGTGCATATTTATCCACTGGCATATTGTTGGCTCTGTTAACTAGTGCTCTGTATGCAGCAAGTTTGTGTGTTGTTGGGTGACAGGATGAGCTGTGTATAGTGGTATCTGTTGCTATTGCCTCCCGGTAAACTTTGAAGCTTTGTGAGTTGTTTGTTCACAGTGGAATATAAGAGCAATGGCAGCATCAATTTACTTGATCTAAACATCAGCAAAGAAAACAACTCACATATCTACAAAGTTTACGTCTCAGACGTATGACGCAAGTGACCCCCATTCACCTGACCATGTTCGAAGTCCGTGAGTTCCAAGGAGCGCCCCATTCTGCACCTAATGTTAGAAACGTATGTTTCTGGGGGTGCAAGTACCACTCCGAGATGAAGAGGCAGACACAGAAGAGGAAGAAGTGGTGGGCCGCATCAAACTAGTTAGATGACTAATTAAAAAATTGGAACGTGTGAAATCACGCCTGTTGCCTAAACCAAGCTATGCAACAGAATCACAAACTGGATTTCGAACAAATGATCATTTACAGTATTTCAGAAGCAAATGAATATCAATTTATACCGGATTTTGTGGATCAAAATAGAATTTTCCAGACTCTCAGAGATTTCCGGTTGAGTTCGCATACAAACCGTGTTTATTATGTATATGCACTGAAGAATCAAAGAAACTGGTACACCTGCCTAATATCGTGTAGGGCCCCCGCGAGCACGCAGAACGTCCTCAGCACTATGTGACATCTACTCGACTAATGTCTGAAGTAGTGCTGGAGGGAAATGGCACCGTGAATACTGCACGGCTGTCCATAAATCCGTAAGAGTAAGAGGGGTGGAGATCTCTTCTGAACAGGATCTTGCAAGGCATCCCAGATATGCTCAATAACGTTCATGACTGGACAGTTTGGTGGCCATCAGAAGTGTTTAAACTCGGAAGAGTGTTCCTGGAGCCACTCTGTAGCAATTCTGGACATATGGGGTGTCACATGGTCCTGCTGGTATTGCCCAATTCAGTCGGAATGCACAATGGACAAGAATGGATGCAGGTGACCAGACAGGATGCTTCCGTACGTGTGACATGTCAGAGTCGTATCTAGACGTACCAGGGTGCTCATAATACTCCAACTACAAAGGCCCCACACCATTATAGAGCCTCCAGCAGCTTGAAGAGTCCCCTCCTGACATGCAGGGTCCCTGGTTTCATGAGGTTGTCTCCATACCCATAGACGTCCATCCGTTCCATACAATTTCAAAGAAGACTCGTCCCACCAGGCAACATGTTTCCAGTCATCAACAGTCGAATGTCGGTGCTGACGGGCCCAGGCGAGGAGCAAAGCTTTGTGTTGTGTAGTCGTAAAGTGTACACGAGTGAGCCTTCGGCTCCGAAAGCCCATATCGATGATGTTTCGTTGAATGGTCCTTACGCTGACACTTGTTGATGGCCCAGCACTGAAATCTGCAGCAGTTTGCGGGAGTGTTGCACCTCTGTTTCTTTGAACGATTCTGTTCAGCTGTCGTTGGTCCCGTTCTTGCAGGATCTTTCCCGGGAAGCAGCGATGTCGGAGATTCGAAGTTTTACCGGATTCCTGATATTTAAGGTACACTCGTGAAATGGTCGTACGGGAAAAACCCCAATTCATCGTTGCCTCGGAGATGCTGTGTCCCGTCACTCGTCCACCGACTATGACACCACGTTCCAGCTTATTAAGATCCTGATTAACCTGATTCTGTTGGGGCAGTAACCGGCGTAACAACTGCGCCAGACAATTGTTGTCTTACGTAGGCGTTGCCGACGGCAGCGCCGTATTCTGCCTGTTTATATGTATATCTGTATTTCAATATGCATACCTATACCAGTTTCTTTGGCGCTTCAGTGTATATCTGTATGAAGCATACAATAACCAACATGCTAGAACAATGCCAGACCAAAAATGTAAGGAAACGTTACTGAAATGTAGGCCTATATGAAACATATAAGATACGTGGGTGGAACAAATCACCTGTGTTATATTGACCTTGTACTTCGACTGACACGCGTCAGTTATTTCAAAAGGTTTATAAAGGAAGTGTCGATGCTTAAATTGAGCAGTACTTTCCCGTCAGGCGTCGTGCGATGGAATATAAGTAGAGAGAGTGACATGAAAACATGTCTATAATTCCAAGTAATTTTTTGTTGTTGACGAGAGTTTGTTTGATATGCTACATTAGAACCAGTTTTAATTATGAGAAAATTTTTGTTACGTGGAAGTAAGGTCCTTCCTTCTGAAGTAATCTGTATAGGTCGAGTGCTAGGAACCGATGTTCGATTGACAATGAGAATCAATAGCTCGACATAATTATTTCACAACGATTAAAACTCAAGACAATATTGACCTGTTTTTCGAATCTCCAAACTGATGTGGACTGATATTTGTACTTCAGCCATTTCATGTTACGTACCTGTGTTTTCTCTTCAACTACAATAAAATATTTTTATATAAAGCGTCGAGTGTCAATCGTTCAAATTGTCATCATTTTCTCGACGTTTACTCTGAAGCACTACGTCGAGTCTGCATGGTGGCAGCAGTATAGGACCCCGTATCTGGCATCTCACTGTGTCGTCTGACAAATCTATCTACTGTAGTTGAATTTTCGTTGGCTTTTGAAACAGGCTATTACGCATATCCTTCCATCGCAAAGTATCGATCTCGTTTGATCCAAAAGTTACGTACATCCACCAGGCAGCATAACACTCGCGACTCTCCATAATGACATTCAGCGAGTCTTCCTCCGACATCATGATTGAATTAGGATTTACCCGAGAGTACCTACTTATGTGACTAATCCATACGATACTAATGATACTGTCAGGACAAGGTGCAGTATATAACTAAGAGGTGATGGGTTGCGATAGAGTTAAGTTTATAACCGATTTGGCAGTAAAAACTTGTTAATAACACAATTGGTTCTATTATTAAAGTATACTACTTTTTAAACTGTATAGAATCAGCTGTTTACGGTAGTAAGTAAGCACGCCCAAAATAATCCCTAAATCTTCGCGGTACCCGCAATTATAACGTAAACGTAAAAAAAGAATTGTATGACGGTGAGAACCATTTTCTCCGCTCATTTAGATGTTACTCCACTCGTTCTCTTCTATCTTGAAATCGCACACGTGGTGTAGTTTGCATGACGTGTGTATTTTCTATCTTACTATTGGATTCGCTATAGTTTTGTGGCACAAAGGTTATAAATTGAGCTCTGCTTACAACGAATAAGGACGAAATAAAATTAAATGAAATGGTTTAAGGAACCACGGAAACCAACAGCAGGCTTTTCGCTACTGCCCAATGCTGGGGCGGCGTAGGAAAACCAGTGACAAGACCTGCAACACGTTTGGTGCCGTTGGAATACCGCGGTTACCCGGCTGTCGCTGCGTCTTCCATACGAAAAATCTGACTTCAGTCGAGAGAGAGTGTCGGACAGTGGCGGCATTATGAATCGTTGTGCAGATGGGGAAGGAACGGAATGGACGGCACAGCTTTCTTGTTACGACGTAGCAACAGGTAAGAGGTGCTACGCAGTGATCTCTTAACACTTCTGAGCCAGCACGGGACGCCTCTCCTGATGGGCTTATGGCCGAGGCTATCGGACGCACTGGGTGCAGTCGGCTGCAAATAGTGGCATATGTCTGCAGGAACGGCGTCTGCCGCTTGGATCGTGAAGCTTCCTCGGGACCTTTCTTTGGATGGCTGGTTTGGCGAAGGCAACTAGCATTGTATACGGGGTGCAGGATATGCTCACCATTTGTAGCATTGTACGAAGTGTCGATCGCACTCCTCTGGTTTGGAGAAGAGGGGAATTTCTAAAGCAGAGACTCAATCGATTCTGAGACGATAACGAGTACGAATTTTTCGGCTTCCCCTATCAGGTGGAGAATTGTAGGGTTCCCCATAAAAGGTTAGGCGTGTATTAGTGTGCGTGCAATATACTCAAGTGACAAATGTCATGCGATGTCTCCTAATATCGTGTCGGGCATCCTTTTGCCTGGCTTCGTGTAGCAACTAAAAGTAGCATTGGCTCAAGAAGTCGTTGCTAGTCCCTGCAGAAATAATGCGCCGCGCTGCCTCTATATCCGTACGTAATTAAGAATGCGTCGCCAGTGCAGGATTTTGTGCAACAACAGACCCATAAATGTTCGATGTCGATCTGTCGATCTGTCCAGAACGCTCTTCACACCAATCGCGAACAATTGTAGCCCGGTTACATGGTGCATTGTCATCCACAAAAGTTCCATCGTACTTTGGGAACATGACGTCAGTTCATAAACATTTTACTGTATTTGTTATTTCTTTTCTGCTATAATTTCATATAGTGACACGTTCCATGACTACGAAGACTTGCTCCTCACTTTGGCCCTACGGAACTAGAAGTGAAAAAATTTAAAAAAGTGAAGGCTTTAAATGGTCTCGAAGTAGCCGAACTTCCAGAGGTCCCAGTCGATTCCACCACCATTGTGTGTGTACCACAAGCCTGTAGAGTGTCTTGTTGAAGGGCTAGGGCTTTGTGGGGTCTCAGCCACACTCGAACCCTATCATCAACTCTTAGGAACTGAAATCGGGACTCACGTGACCAGGTCACGCTGTTGCAGTCGTCTACGGTCCAGCCGATACGTTCACGAGTCTAGGAGAGGTGTTGTAGGCGATGTCGTCCTGCTATTAGCAAAGCACTCGCGTCGGTTCTCTGCTGCCGTAACCATTATCGGCAAATTTCGCCGCGCTGTCCAAACTGATATTTTCGGCATACGTCACACATTGATTTCCGAAATGGGATGACCCTTGTGTCTAGCTCCGACTACCAGACCGCGTTTAATGTCTGTTAATTCCCGTCGTCCAACAGTAATCACGCCGGAAGCAGTTTCACACCATCATCTGAATACAAATGACAGTTCCGACAATGCAGTGACCTTTTATACCTTGGGGCCGGCCGGGAGGGCCGAGCGGTTCTAGCCGCTTCAGTCTTGAACCGCGCTGCTGCTACGGTCGCAGGTTCGAATCCTGCCTCGGGCATGGATGTGTGTGATGTCTTTAGGTTAGTTAGGTTTAAGTAGTTCAAAGTTATAGGGGACTGATGACCTTAGAAGTTAAGTGCCATAGTGCTCAAAGCCATTTGAACCATTTTTTATTCCTCGTGTACGCTATGTTACCGCCATCTGTATAAATGCATATCTCCATTGCATGAATACTTTTGTCACCTCTTGGCCGCTAGCTGCACACAAGCCGTGGCAGAGGGCAACGGTAGTGGTGCTAGTGGTGGTGGTGGTGGTGGTGGTGGTGGTGGTGCTGGTGGTTGGGGGGGGGGGGTGAAATGGGGGATCTCTTACGGACGGCACAGCACGATAGGGAAGGTGTAGTTCTACAGCGTAAGCCTTCGCACAAATGCCTAGAGCGCAGAACTCTTAAGTTACAGCTAGCAAGTCTGAAAAAGAACGTAGTAAACGATTACGCCTGTATGACAAATAATTCGACAAGTCAACCGTTTACTATTAAAAACACCATCAGTACAGAGTTACGCTGAAACTGGATCAGAGAGCGTGATTTATTTTTGCCATCCTTTCTTTCTCTTGTTGCCACGTTAAAATCCGTTTGTTTTCTTAAAACACTGCAGTACTTACGTAATTTCACCTCGCCATCGTGCCAATGCAGCTGGAATTGCGGCAGACTAATGAAACAGTCCACTATCAACCAGACAGTTGAGGACAAGTAAAGGTCAATCACCTATGAAAAGCTCAAGCCTCGTATAAAAATAAAAGCGTGATTCCTTGACTTGTGATGTTATAAAATGCACACTAATTCTCATTTCACCAGCTGTTGGTAGCCCTTGAAAGAATTACATATTTCGTGGACAAAATTTGCAGTCACTCGTATGCCGCCGTAGATAAGAGAATCGCACATGTAAGCTATGTGGCGAAATATTCTCTTTTTTGCGCGTAATCAAAATTGCTCTGAGCACTATGGGACTTAACATCTGAGGTCATCAGTCCTCTACAACTTACAACTACTTAAACTAACCTAAGGACGTCACATACATCCATGCCCGAGGCAGGATTCGAACCTGAGACCATAGTGGTCGCGCGGTTCCACACTGAAGCGCCTAGAACCGGTCGGCCATTTCCTAAAATTTTGTTCCCGCATCTCAAACCGTTTATGAGTTCTGAAGGATGACATAAATACTTCACCTCTGCTTTTGTTTGCACAGACGACCAGAAGTGAGCACACTACATACAATCTGCGTTCCCGAAATTAGCGGTAGATATAGATGCTGTCTTAAGTTTAAAGAAAAATTCAGTATGTTAGCTCCATTTAGTATGCAGCATGTGGAGTAACAACACCAAACACAGAAATATAACAACCAGAATTATTCATTGCAAAGTATTCGAATTTAGTGCAGTGCTATATATAAAAATAACACAGTTACTATGACCGGCAACGAAATGAAAAGCAGTTCGTCATGAAGCTGACGAATGAGGCTAGGAGATACGTATTATGGTTTCTTTAAAGTAATTTGAGAAAGTCTGCAGTGCAACCAGCGTGCGGACACCTCCGTTGTCTTAGTGTAAGCGATAGGCAATTCAGGCGACTATCCCTTCGGTACAGAGGGGTTGACGCACCCAGCGTTGAGACCGAGAAGGTGTTTCTGCGCCCCGGCTGAGTAATCCAGCACTAGCTCTTCACGCAGGTAGCGGCTACTTGGGAAGCGAAATACATGCGACGTGCACCTGTTTCTTTTTTTTCCTTTAGTGGAAACCCACCCCGCCACCCTCTTCCATAGGATTAGAAACGAACTGCCTACCAAAATCGAAGAAACCTCTACCACTACGGTTGTTATAGCAGATCAGACATAGTAAAGATTAATATGATACTAGAAAACTACAGTACTATCCAAGGAAAGGTCCTAGAATTGGTATGGCTTACTGAACGTTATAATGCCCAGACAGTATTAGGAACACGTTTGGTAGAAACCGGAAGTGAATAGCAAAAGAGCTCCTTAGCTCTAACTGCAATATTTATCGCAAGGGTAAGTTAGTCGCTAATAGTGGTAGCGTATTTATTGCAGTAAAGAATTCGATAATACTTGGTGAGGTTGTCACCCATTCCGAATGTGAATTCATCTGGGTGAAGCTAACCATCAAAGGTCAGTCGAAAATGGTGATCGGATGCTTCTATAGATCTCCAAGGTCAGGATCTGTAGTTGTACAGCGCTTCACCTGGAACTTAAAGAATACCGTTAATAATTTTCCTGAAAGTGCTGTTATAATGCCGGTGACTTCAGCTTGCCAGTTATAGACAGAGATGGTACCAAAATTGCTGCCAGAGACAGGGATTCGTGTGGCATTGTTCAGGATGCGCTGTCGGAAAATTACTTTTAACAGATTGGTAGAAAACCTATTCGTGAAGGTGACGTCTTAAATCTCCTAGCAACAAACAGACCTTAACTTATCGAATGAGGTAACGTAGAGGAAGGTATCAGTCATCATAGCAACTGTGACTACCGGTGTCACAAGAAATGTTAAGAAAAGCAGAAAAATATTTTTCTCAACGGGAATAATATACAAAAATTTGCAGAGTACGTCAGTAGGCAACGACAAATGTTTAGTGTTGAGGACCAAGATGTGGAGTACAAACTGTAGCAATTCGAAAGCATGGTTCAGTATGCCTTAGACAAATAAGTGCTGAGTAAGGTCTTACGGGATGGAAAGAACCACCGCTATGTGAGGAAACAGCTACGTAAACAAAGAGTGCATCATCACAGATTAAAGAGCAGTAAAAATCTAGTAGACGGCTGCGCGGGATTAGCCGAGAGGTCTGGGGCGCTGCAGTCATGGACTGTGCGGCTGATCCCGGCGGAGGTTCGAGTCCTCCCTCACTCATGGGTGTGTGTGTTTGTCCTTAGGATAATTTAAGTAGTGTGTAAGCTTAGGGACTCATGGCCTTAGCGGTTGAGTCCCATAAGATTTCACATACATTTGAACATTTTTTAAAGAGACGAACAAAAGCTGAAGGAAGCGAAACTGAGCGTAAGGAGATCAAAGAGATAAGTGCCCAATGAATTTAAAATTAAAATTTGTTGAACCGATCTTACTGAAATCATAAGAGGTTTTGGTTTTACGTAAACTCTACAAGCTTGTTGACAGTATCTACTCTGTCACTCAGTGAGCATACAGGCGCCAAACCGAAAATGACAGACAGAAGATCGAAGTACTGAATTCGGTCTTCCGAAATTCTTTCACCCCGGAAAATCTTAATATGGTCGCTCTTTTCAATCATTGTGCAATCGTCGAAATGGCAGATATTGAGATAACTGAACGCGCAACGGAAAATAAACTACAATCACTTAGTAGTGGAAAGGGATTAGGATCGGATGAGATACCTGTAACAACTAGGAAGAGTAGGAGAGAGAACGTTCTCCTCTTCTAGCAGCAGTTTATCGTATTTCACTGAAGCAACGAAGTGAACCTAGTGAATCGAAAAAGCGCAGGTCATTTCCGTTTCCAAGAAGGCTCGTAGAGCGGATGCACGTACACTGACGAGCCAAAACATTTATGACCGCTGTCTACCGCGAGGTCGTTTGCTGCCCAGTGGGGCTGAGGGCACGTGAGGCGGTAAGAGAAGTGTATGAGCGGAGCACAGACGGAAGAGGAATCATACTAGAGACGATAAGAGGTACAAATGCGGAGATCCGTTGACTTGAGCGACTTTGACAACACCCAGGTTGTTGTGGCCCAGTGCCTGGGAGCGAGGGGAATCTGGTCGATTGTTCGCGTGCTACTGTCGTGAGCATCTGTGGAAAGTGGTCGAAGAGTGCTGAAACCACGAGTAGGCGACAAGTAATTGGACGTCCATACCTCAGCACGGAACACAGGGTCGGAGAATTGCCCGCTCTAGGATAGCCGGAGATCAGTGGCAGGTATGGCGACAGAGTACAGCGCTGGAGAAGCAGGCACAAGTTTTCTGGAGCTCACTGTTCACCGCAGTCCGCCCGCGGTAGCTGAGTGCTCAGCGTGACAGAAGGTCAATCCTAAGTGCCCGGGTTCGATTTCCAGCTGGGTAAGAGATTTTTCTTCGCTCAGGGACTGGGTGTTGTGTTGTCCTAATCATCATCATTTCATCCCCCATCGACGTGCAAGTAGCCGAAGTGGTGTCAAATCGAAAGACCTGCACCTGGAGAACGGTCTATCCGTCGGGAGGCCCTAGTCACACGACATTTACGCTACTGGAGATTAAAATTGTTACACCAACAAGAAATGCAGATGATAGGCGGGTATTCATTGGACAAATATATTATACTAGAACTGACATGTGATTACATTTACACGCAATTTGGGTGCATAGATCCTCAGAAATCGGTACCCAGAACAACCACCTCTGGCCGTAATAACGGCCTTGATACGCCTGGGCATTGAGTCAGAGCTAGGATGGCGTGTACAGGTACAGCTGCCCATGCGGCTTCAACACGATACCACAGTTCATCCAGAGTAGTGACTGGCGTATTGTGACGAGCCAGTTGCTCGGCCACCATTGACCAGACGTTTTCAATAGGTGAGAGATCTGGAGAATGTGCTGGCCAGGGCAGCAGTAGAACATTTTCTGTATCCAGAAAGGCCCGTACAGGACGTGCAAAATGCGGTCGTGCATTATCCTGCTGAAATTTAGGGTTCCGCAGGGATCGAATGAAGGGTGGAGCCACGGATCGTAACACATCTGAAATGTAACGTCCACTATTCAAAGTGCCGTCGATGCGAACAAGAGGTGACCGAGCCGTGTAATCAATGGCACCCCATACCGTCCCGCCGGGTGATACGCCAGTATGGCGATGACGAATACACGCTTCCAATGTGCGTTCACCGTTATGTCGCCATACATGGAAGCGACCATCATGATGGTGTAAACAGAACCTGGATTCATCCGAAAAAAATGACGTTTTGCCATTCGTGCACCCAGGTTCGTCGTTGAATGCACCATCGTAAGCACTCCTATCTGTGATGCAGCGTCGAGGGTAACCGCAGCCATGGTTTCCGAGCTGATAGTCCCTGTTGCTGCAAACGTCGTCGAACAGTTCGTGCGGATGGTTGTTGTCTTGGAAATGTCCCCATCTGTTGACTCAGGGATCGAGACGTGGCTGCACGATCCGTTACAGCCATACGGATAGGATGCCTGTCATCTCGACTGCTAGTGATACGAGGCCATTGGGATCCAGCACGGCGTTGCGTATTACCCTCCTGAACCCACCGCTTCCATATTCTGCCAACAGTCATTGGATGTCGAACAACGCGAGCAGCAATGTCGCGATACGATAAACCGCAATCGCGAGAGGCTATAATCCGACCTTTATCAAAGTCGGAAACGTGATGGAACACGTTTCCCTTCCTTACACGAGGCATCACAACAACGTTTCACCAGGCAACGCCGGTCAACTGCTGTTTGTGTACGAGAAATCGGCTGGAAACTTTCCTCGTGTCAGGACGTTGTAGGTGTCGCCACCGGCGCCAACCTTGTGTGTATGCTCTGAAAAGCTAATCATTTGCATATCACAGCTTCTTACACCTGTCGGTTAAATTTCGCGTCTGTAGCACGTCATCTTCGTGGTGTAGCAATTTTAATGGTCAGTAGTGTACATTTACTGTTCAGCGCACAGTGTTGGAAACGGTGTTCCGCAACAGAGGAACGCATTGTTTTCCGATGTCGACCCAGTAACACCACCGTTGTGATTACAGTGGACACGGGATCAGTGGAATCTTGTCGACTGGTCGGATGAATCCTGTTTTATCGTTAGGCCATGTCGACGCCAGTGTCCAGATAGGTCGTCATCCAGGCGAACGGCTGCACGAAACATGCAGCACGCCACGGACACAGGCCGATTGGAGCCATATTATGTTATGGGGGACAGTCACCTGGGCTTCCGTGGGACCTGAGGCAGTAATCGAAGGCGCCATGACAGGCGTGGACTGCGTGAGCGTTACTAGGAACCACCTGTAACCCGTTACGCTTGATGTCTTCCTCAACAGCGGTGGCATCTTCCAGCAGGGTAACCGTCGGCGCCACAAGGCCTGATTCGTTTTGGAACAATTTGGGGAGTATAACAGTGAACTGATTCTTTCCTATAATCCGATGAAACTCAACCGATAACGCCTACGCTGCGCCCACAATCCAAGCGCTCTGGGCGTAGGCATCTGGTGCCACAAACCTCTGGAGACCTGTCAAGATCTTGTCGAGTCCATGTACAACACCCTCATTGACATTGTAGCGAGATGGAAGTGCTTCTCTGGGCGGGATAACTAACCTGGTGGCGGGATAACTAACCTGGTGTCTTGCTGCTTCAGTAAGTCCCTCATAGCACAGTAGTAGCGCTCAGTTGCCAGGTTCCATGTAGGTGGTGATCCTGCTCAAGTGGAGTGTTTAGGGATGCCAGTTGTTAATTGTCAACAACGTTTGTACAGTACTTGTTTTAATACAGAAATTGCTTTGTCACACACGTCACAGAATCAGCATACCTCAACACAGTTTTCTGACTTTACTTAATGATAAACACTGCCCACGACACGTGGCGCTCTGATAACTAATAACTTCACTTTATATCTTGTTTAACGGCTGAAAAATTTTAGAGCCGCCCCGGTTACTCGACCGTGTGTTTTGAGTGGCTCCTCGCAACCAACTCGCCCTGTCTTCGCGAAGGACGAGGGAGACCCCCCCCCCCCTTTCTTCCTCAGCCAGTAAGGACACTTCTCTCGTTTCCTATATATATATATATATCTCCAAACCTTCAGCCAATGGGCGTTCAGATCGCTGTTGCTAGGCGGATCTCACGTCACATTTGCGGACATTGTGACGGAAGTTTGTTTCGGAACACTGTCTCAGATTGTGAGGTCCTACTCCCAAATAGTCGGATCTTGTCACTACTAAGGTTGCACAACATTGCCTCCTATGATTTCATCACTAATGATCCTTGCTGATGCTTAATTGTTAAAAAGTACATGTAGCCTGGCTGGTACTGAGCACTGCCGACGATCGCATAAACATGCATAACACTTGGCTTAAACACGTGAAGGCAGGTCACATATGTATTACGCATGGAACGCAGAATCCCTGCTGAACTGCGTTCCAAAATTGGAGCAACACGCTTTTATGCAGGTGGTCATGATATTTTTTGCTCACCATTGTAATTACAGACACATATCGTTGACGTCAATTTTTATACCATTACGAAACATGTTTTATGCTCTAGAATTACGACGTTTCTCAATCAAATGTTCTCTTCAAAAACTGACGTGGATTCCGCTAAAATAGATCTTGCAAAACTCAGCTTGCTTTGTTGCTGCGTGAGATCCATTAATCGATTAATGGCGTTGTCCTTGCCCTTAGGAGTGCTTTTGACACCGTACCACGCTGTCCTTTAATGAGAAAAAAGTACAAGCTTAGAGAGTATCGGACCATGTTTGCGACTGATCTCATGCTTTCCTTGCAGATAGAAGCCAACAAATCTCTCTTAACGGCATAAAATCGACAGATTTAAAAGTAACTTACGCAGCACCCCAGAGGAGTGCGATAGGACTGTTGCTGTTTACAGTTTGTGTGATGTGTGTGAAATCTTATGGGACTTAACTGCTAAGGTCATCAGTTCCTAAGCTTACACACTACCTAACCTAAATTATCCTAAGGACAAAAACACACACACACACACACACACACACACACACACACCGTTCGGCTAATCCCGCGCGGCGTTTACAGTTTACCGGGTGGTTATAATTAGACTTTCCCTAATTAACATACATCTACATCTACATAGATACTCTCCAAATCACATTTAACTGCCTGGCAGAGGGTTCATCGAACCACCTTCACAATTCTCTATTATTCCAATCTCGTATAGCGCGCGGAAAGAATGAACACCTATATCTTTCCGTATGAGCTTTGATTTCCCTTATTTTATCGTAGTGATCGTTCCTTCCTATATAGGTCGGCATCAAAAAAATATTTTCTTATTCGGAGGAGAAAGTTGGTGATTGGAATTTCGTGAGAAGATTCCGTCGCAACGAAAAACGCCTTTCTTTTAATGATTTCCAGCCCAAATCCTGTATCATTTCTGTGACACTCTCTCCCATATTTAGCTATAATACAAAACGTGCAGCCTTTCTTTGAGCTTTTTCGATGTACTCCGTCAGTCTTATCTGGTAAGGATCCCACACCGCGCAACAGTATTCTGAAAGAGGACGGACAAGCGTAGTTTAGGCAGTCTCCTTAGTAGGTCTGCCAATAAAACTCAACCTTTGGTTAGCCTTCCCCACAACATTTTCTATATCTTCTTTCCAATTTAAGTTGTTCGTAATTGTAATACCTAGCTATTTAGTTGAAATTGCAGCTTTTAGATTAGACTGTTTTATTGTGTAATCGAAGTTTAACGAGTTCTTTTCTAGCACTCATGTGGATGACCTCACACTTTCCGTTATTTAGGGTCAACTGCCACTTTTTGTAACATTCAGATATTTTTTTTCTAAATCGTTTTGCAGTTTGTTTTGATCTTCTCATGACTTTATTAGTCGATAAACGACAGCGTCATATGCAAACATATAATAACGTGAAACTAATAAGCGTTTATGTCCAGAGTGTGGGGTCCATGATTTCCACACGTCACAGCACCTCCGTGCAGTTCCAACTATGGCCGCCAGGTGCCGTGATCACTCATTGTGATTCACAGCCTCAAACACCTGATCATTCGTATGCACTTGTTGACGTGTCGACATGAGCTTGGACAAAAGGGGCAGGGCATTATTGGTGTAGCTCTGTTATCAAAACAACAGTAATGCTGCAGCTGCACTTCGAGAATACCGCCGGTTGAAAGGATTGTGATGGAATGGTCCTCTTTGTCTACCTTCTGTGCGGAGCATGATGATGAAGTTCCAATCAACTGGAGAACTGGACGTCGGCCCAGGAAGGGGCCGACGACCCGTTACACCACAGGTGGTGGATGAAGTGGCTGTCGCCGTGGCAGACAACGCGGCGCGCTATTTCCGATCGTCAGGCAGTGCGCGTACCGAGCGAGGTGGCGCAGTGGCTAGCACACTGGACTCGCATTCGGGAGGGCGACGGTTCAGTACCGCGTCCGGCCATCCTGATTCGGGTTCCCAGTGATTTCCCGAAATCGCGCCAGGCAAATGCCGAGATACTTTCTTTGAAAGGGCGCGGACGACTTCTTTCCTCGTCCTTCTCTAATCCGATGAATTTTTAGACAACATAGTTGTGTGGAGATAACAGCGATCAATTTGCTTATAATGGTGTACATTGCCCAGAAGATGCTCCCATCGTCAGTTGAAACAGGTTGGCGGCAAAATAAGTAATGCGATTGTTGCTGTCATTTTGAATATTTGTGCTAATCCGATGAGACCAATGACCCCGCTGTCTGGTCCCCTTCCCCAAGCAACCCAATCTAACGCAATGCGCGTGCTGTGTCACGGCAGTTGAACATTCCGCGAACCATTCTCAAGTGGTATCCGTACGAGATCCATATCGTAGAGCAGCTTGCACACTAAACGACGTGTTGAGTCCGCTCACCACTTTCTCACAAAAATTGGAGTGACGAGGACTGGCCCTGGACCATCCTATGGACAGACGAAGCTAATTTTTCTCTGACCGGTGTGGACACACAGAATTGCCTAATGTGAGTATCTTCACTTCCGGTCTCTGTGTATGAAATTTCTCTGTATGGTGAACGTGTCAGTGTAGGTGTGTCTTCGTAGCTATGTGCATCACTGCCCATTCTTTTTTGAACAGGAAGGCGCTCAAGGAGCGAAGACGTACTGTGCGACTGGCCAGCGTAGCTGCGGTATACTTCGCCAACATGTCATGCTTCATCTACATCTACATTTATACTTCGCAAGCCACTCAACGGTGTGTGGCGGAGGGCACTTTACGTGCCACTGTCATTACCTTCCTTTCCTGTTCCAGTCGCGTATGCTTCGCGGGAAGAACGACTGTCTGAAAGCCTCCGTGCGCGCTTGAATCTCTCTGATTTTACATTCGTGATCTCCTCGGGAGGTATAAGTAGGGGGAAGCAATATATTCGATACCTCATCCAGAAACGCACCCTCTCGAAACCTGGCGAGCAAGCTACACCGCGATGCAGAGCGCCTCTCTTGCAGAGTCTGCCACTTGAGTTTATTAAACATCTCCGTAACGCTATCACGGTTACCAAATAACCCTGTGACGAAACGCGCCGCTCTTCTTTGGATCTTCTCTCTCTGCAAGAGAGAGACGCATTCAACTCAGCGGTTTTCATGCAACGTGGGGCCCACACACATCGCTCGTGGAGTTCACCTGCTTCTCTGAAACACATTTGCAACCGATCGAATTATCAGCCGATAGTTCCTAAATGCTTGGTCAGCTCGATCACCTGATGGCTGGCTGATTTTTTTCTACCTCTTTTGACAGCGTATTAGTTTTTGCTTTAGTATAGGTAGTAAGATTGGTAGTGTTTCCGCTAAGGTTGGTTGTTGTGGGGAAGGAGACCAGACAGCGAGGTCATCGGTCTCATCGGATTAGGGAAGGACGGGGAAGGAAGTCGGCCGTGCCCTTTGAAAGGAACCATCCCGGCATTTGCCTGGAGCGACTTAGGGAAATCACGGAAAACCTAAATCAGGATGGCTGGATGCGGGATTGAACCGTCGTCCTCCCGAATGCGAGTCCAGTGTCTAACCATTTCCGCTAAGGCAAGTTACAATGTAACTAAGGAAATGGCATGTCATAGAGCGTTTTTGTACAGCGATGGCACTTTTAGTCATTAATCACATAAAAAAGTCTTCCTTAGTTGAAAGAACCTTGTGGCTCACGTCGTAACTATTTTAAACGCCGTAACTCAGCCCTTGCAAGACTGATACGTAGCCAGACATATACAGCAACAAAATGCCAACTAAGTCATCCTACCATCCATTGGAATCCCGTTATACGTAGACTTGTAGCTCCATACGTCTGTGGAACGACGCTCTCTTGCTATGAAAGCAGATTGTCATAACTTTGAGAGGAACGAAGTTGGGCGCTGCGCGGGCCATTCGCTCCCGTAAACAAGGATCCCGTTGACAGATGGCCTCGCGGCCGGGCGCCGCTACACGCCGACGCCGGTAATGTGCGGTATTGACTGGGAAAACACGCGTTCCTCACTGATTAATATGCGATATAAATCGGATAATTGCCGCGGGGCCGCGCGCGCGCCAGCTGCAGCAATTCCGCTAACTGCTCAGCGTATCTCTCCGCTGGAAACGAGATCGGGACTCGGGTCCGAAGTGACGCCGCATTCGACTGAACAGATAGATCGACTAATACTTATTCCAGACCTATAGGTTTCCTTTACGTAATATGTGTACGGCATGTTTCGTGCTGTGGTAATTATATGGATACAGTATGTCAACATGAAACGTCCCAGATTTCTAAATACGTTTAAAGGAAAACTGAAAGACAGACCCTTGAGTTTTGCCGTGGCATGTAAAAAAATCAAAAGTTTTGTAGAAAAAATTAATAAAATGCGGCACTGCCCCCTTTCGTAAGCAATGAAGTATCTGGACGATACTCTATCTCAAGCCATTTGCAAACAAGTATGACGGAGGGCACTGAATTCTCAATTCTTCTACTTGGATCGCCACGCGACGGTCACGTTACACGTGAGGCATACACACTGTCTTTCACGTAACCTCACGTGAAGAAATCGTGGGGGGTTATGTCAGGAGATGGCGGCGGCAAAATGGTGGGTCCATCATGTCCTATGCATCGTTAAGGAGAAGTTCAGCCCGGGAAGTTAAGAACATGTAAACTGTAGATCGATTGTGCACCATCCTGCTGGAAGATAAAATTCTGCTTAAGGGTAAGGAACTCAGGCACTGAACGTTCCTCAAGCATAGCCAGATACATGGTCCCTCTCAATGTTTACTCGATGAAGAAAAATGTCCAAACTATGCTCTCATAACGTCTCATATGCGTTTCTGAAAACTGTATGTGTTTTCCGAATAGTAGATGCGAATGTTGTTCTGCTTAACGTTCGCACATGTGTCCTTCGTCAGAGAAACCGATGTTTCCTAAGTAGTTGCGGTTTTGCACAATCTTGTCCAAAATCTCAATAGCAAATTAGTGGCCGAGGAGTACGTCGTTTCGCTTCAGTCGTGGCAAAATTTGAACTTCATATGTCTCGTGAAATGCCGAGCTATGATGGGCTTCTTTGGGCTTACCTGGCAGGTCTCTCTGATCTCATCTACCATTTCAGCGGATGTATGTTGTCTACCACGGCGTGACTGTCAGTTTACGCTCCCAGCGGGCAGGAAAATGGAATTACAACAGTTATCCGTTCTGAAGTTTGGTAGATTCCTTTGAAATTGACTTCGCAAATTTCCTTGGGCAGCAATAGTGATTTCGTTTCCGCATACCACACCACTCGTAGGACTCCCTCCAAATATCTCCGATACTTACCTAGCACCTAAAAGAAAACAAAAAGAACTGTTTCGAAGCACACATATAAAAAATATTTGAGGCTGCTTCACGTGATGCTACAAACTAGAGGTATTAGTGTTCCGTATTTTTTTTTTTTTATATTGCGTTTGGAGATCAGGGAGGTTTCACGTGGATACTGTATATAAAGCAATTGGGGGGGGGGGGGGGGGGATTTTCGGTCAGAAGGTATGAAAGCTTCCGATGTTGACTTGGAGCTTAGAGGCTGACGCCAGTGTGTGGAAACTAGGCACTGACATTTTGTTCCGTTCTCTGAGGAGACATCTTCAGAGACCAAACATCGGCAACTATCCATAAAGCTCAAGAAATTGGAAGTATTTCAGTTACATGACGTGTCTGAACTGTGATTAAAAAAATCTAGACGTGTACATTGACGTATCTTTGAACTTCAGTAAACTCTCACTTCATGAGAGAAATTTAAGCATCGTACTTCTCTAGTACGCCAGATTCGTGTGGTACCAGACAGTCATTAGAAAGCCAATCGTGCACTTATTACAGAAAAATTGCTCTTAACCCTGTCGTTCATGAATCACTGCAGCGGACAACTTATAACGGTCAATTTTCTGGCGTTTTCAATCAGTCATGAGGCTGCAAGTGCATGCAGGACACAACACCAGTAGGGAGTGTCGACTGCAGTGAACTGTGTGCATTTGCAGCCTCAGGACTGATTGAAAATGCCAAAAAAGCGACCAGTAACAGCTGTTCACTGTAGTGGGCGCTATGCGCCACAGGGTTAAATTAAATTACATACTCGGTCGACAAACTGACAATTGGCGCGATGAATGAGTTAATGAGTTACCACGAATGATGTCATTCACTTTCAAATTATTGGCACAATAACGTAAAACACTAGAACTGAAAAAAATTGATCAATATTGCGTACCTCATGTGCATATGAAAAGTAACTAAAAGTTATCATACCACTTTAGTGGTATGTGTTGTAGAATGTTACATACGGAATGTGGAATATAGCATAGCGATTTATATATCTTTAACAATTAATTAAAACAATGAATTTCATTCCTGTTGCTTTTCGTCAAAAGTAAAGCATTTCATTAGAAAAAGCAGAACTGTTCAGAAACAGGCTTTTGACAAAAGGGGTATTACTGTATAACAAGAGAAATTAAGTTTGCTGAGAGGTCAGTGTATGGAACCATTTCGAGACACTTAACGAGTGTGCAATTACAACACATGTTTTACTCAGTCCATTACGTACAACTGCTTAAACAAGTGGCGACGTCCTCCTTTAAATTGGCTCCACTGACATCTGCCTGTTTAGTGCAACGTCCTCGTCAACATCTCCGTCATTTACACTGCACTGTCTACCATTCGCGAGAACCAGCCCCCACCAGCAAATCTCTCTCTCTCTCTCTCTCTCTCTCTCTCTCTCTCTCTCTCTCTCTCTCTCTCTCTCTATATATATATATATATATATATATATATACTCTTTGCCATGCCTTCGTCTGAGACGCTTTTGCGGTCAGCGTACGTTTATTAAATACAGGATCCATCACGGGAATCGCAAGGTTCACCCACAAGATTTCTTGACAATACCTTATGCGTATTTGGAATTTCCTTGTCTCATTTATGTTCTGCAGATGGTCTCATGATGTTGGCCGCTTATTTTAATGCATCCCTGAAGCAGGTAAAGAAATCTTTGGGTACCGTCAACGAACAATTCACGTGGAATACAAATAATTTCCTCCTGGAATTTCGTTTTCAGATTTTCGAGGCAGTTTGACTTCCAAACACGTACTCTGGACCTGAGATTTCCCCGCATAAAGGGGTTACATAAGCTTTCATCAGGAGAATGAGGAGGGTAGTGGAGGCAACCGTATCTGGAGATGAGGTGGCCTGGGAGCTGATTCCGCAAGACAGCCGTCAAATTACTTGCTTTGGGTGCAGTTGCATCATCTTGATGACATGACACTCTTCTCGTTGTCTATCTTCAACGTCAAAGTTGTACGAAGAAGAAGGTTTGGAGCGCCGTGACGGAGCGCTCTGGATTAACATTCACATTAATGATGGTTTCGCCAATATCGCTCTTCTCCCAGTTGAGCGTCATACTGTTAGTTTTGGGTTGTGTTGAGGGGAATCATATAACATCTGATTAATGACATGAAAATAGTCTCTACAATCTAGATTTAAATGAAAAATCGTCTTCATCAATCAAGAGAAAAATCATGTGTTCATTATTGTCCTTGGTTACGCAGAACACAAAACTGTGTTCACAGTTCCCCTCAAGAAGTTGCTGACATATATGAATTGTCTGTGGGTGACAGTGAAGATCATTTTGCAGAATCCTTTGCACTGTTCACTCCTGAATCCCTAGAATCGCAGCGCGCTATTGAACCGAACATTTAGGGCTCTCTATCGCAGAAGCTCTAACTCGCTCAATGTTTACCGATATACTGACTGTTGACGGTGACATTATGCATCCAGTTGTGTTGAAGCTTTCAACCCATCTCAAAATGATGTTGCATCTAGAACCGGTTGGCGGACCTAATTATTGCATTTATGCTGAAGTCACACGTCTGTGACACACAGTCATTGTCTACGATAACCGTAAAATGCTACAATCAATTTCTACGACAACTAAACCTCCCACTCTAACCACTCTAATAGACAAAACAATACCAGCCACCAGTTTCTGAGCCCCCCCCCCCCCCCCCCCCCGCTCGTCCATACCGCCCAATTCAAAAACGTGGGGTTTCTGTGATGGGACCGAATATGGTGATGATGCCCCTCTTGCAAAGTACAGTATTTTACATAGTTTACTTCAGATTATGAAGAAAAGAATGTTTTTCAATCAAAACACAGAAGTGTAGAAATGATGAGCTGTATCTTTAAGGTGCCCGTATTCATAGGGCACAATAAGCGCTACAGAGAGCACCACAGTTAATATGGCCATATTTATAAGAACATTACTGGCAGGACATATCATTCTCGATTACAACTAATCGATCACTACCATTCGAACCATCTTGAACTATCCACACAGGTGCCTGTACTTCATTTCTGAAGTTATTCCTCTCAGATGGGACGAAGTATTAATGGATAATTTGATACATCCAACCAAGGTATGCCGGCCCCTGTGGCGCTTCAGTCCGCAACCGCGCTGCTGCTACGGTCGCAGGTTCGAGTCCTGCCTCGGTTATGCATGTGTGTGTTGTCCTTAGATAAGTTAGGTTTAAGTAGTTCTAAGTCTAGGGGACTGATGAGCTCAGATGTTAAGTCCCATAGTGCTTAGAGCCAAGGTATCTTAGCATAGAAGCATTAAAATGTCATGATGAAACTCTTCACAAAACAAAAAAAACAAAAAATTCAAATAACATTAGCAAACCGTATCGTCTGCAGTAAACGACGGAGGTGTCTACGTCAGTAACAGATGTCACGGCTGTACTAGAAGGGACTTTAATACTTTGCCAACACGGAAGACGTCACAGTAATAATCCTGTCATACTGTCATACTAGCGTCACTTAGTAATTTCGGCACTAGTACTGACAGTTAAACGGTATCTCAAACTATACAGCTTTAACCAGTTCTATGTCTTCGTAATAGAAAGACTAGTACAGTGTAACATTAAATAAAATTGTAGATACGCTTTCGAAGGAAGACCTCGTGAAAAGTGTGAGACTGCAAATTAGAGCCAATCAGATACTGCGCCTTTCCTACGAATAAGAAGAATCGCCCTGTGAGATAATAGCCACGAATTGGCCATTTCAAATAAAAGAGTTTCTGCGCCAGTCATTTGTTTATTTTGCTACTGCAGGTTTGGTTCAAATGGCTCTGAGCACTATGGGACTAAACATCTGAGGTCATCAGTTCCCTGGAACTTAGAACTACTTAAACCCAAATAACCTAAGTACATCACACACATCCATCCCTGAGGCAGGATTAGAACCTGCGACCGTACTACTGCAGGTTTCGACGATTCACACCATCATCGTCAGCTGGAGAATTGTTTATTTACATTGCTGGTGAAGAGCACAGACGGATTTTCTCAGAAGCAGATCAAGGGGCAGACTATAATACGCTGCTTCTTTTGAAGGGCAGTAGAACCGTAAAAATTCTGTATATTGCTGCCAGATGTGTGACTTTTCCACAGTACACTACATTTACATTATCACCTTGTCACCTCCACCTTCCTAATCGGCCTACTGGATTGCAATGTAACTGACCGTGATCACATATGCCTAATGAAATTTTACACCGCGTAGGGCTATTGTTACCGAAGGTTCAATTGGTTCAAATGGCTCTGAGCACTATGCGGCTTAACTTCTGAGGTCATCAGTCGCCTAGAACTTAGAAGTAATTAAACCTAACTAACCTAAGGACATCACACACATCCAAGCCCGAGGCAGGATTCGAACCTGCGACCGGAGCGGTCGCTCGGCTCCAGACTGTAGCGCCTAGAACCGCACGGCCACTCTGGCCGGCATTACCGAAGGAAAATAACGTCGGTTAGTTGAAGGAAACTGTACAACAGACCCTTCTAAAGGAAGAATTTGTTCTAAACATAAGCTAAATACCGACGATAATTTTGAAATGAGTGAAATATACTGCAATCGCTCACGAACCACACAGGGTGGAAAAGGGTACCACGTAATATTTACTACAAAAATTACTCATAATACAAAGAAAGCACTGTTTAGCTAAAAAGGGGATAATTAAGTGATCGGCAGCCCACTAGGACAATAAATCTCCAGAATCTAAAGCAAGGTAATGACAAACAAACTGAAGCAAATAATCACTGTCGTGGCAATAAATGGTTATCACGCTTTTCCATAACACAACAGATCAAAAGGAAGTAAATAAATGAGAAAGCAATGGGTTTACTTCCAAAATTGAGCATTTCAGAATAATTAACTGCAAAGTTAAATGGAGTTACTGGTTAAATAAATGTAACTAAAACTTTGTTATGTAAAAAAGAAAATACTTTCAGTACGCAGTGTAACGTAATGCAAAATTTAGAAAGAGGCAAGCAATTTGCTTTTTATTACTGGAAGACAGAACTGAATTTACTTCGAGCAAACAGTAAACAGATTTCACTTTTAATATAGCAACAATAAAATACATACCAAACCAGCAGAAGTCGCTCGCTGAGATAAATACAGAATAATTGAAATTGCGCGTTCTTAATTTGTTCTATGTCTTTAGTAATTAGTTTTGCCAGTGAAATTTTACGTTAATTTAAATGAATGCAGTTAATACTCGAATTTCAAATTAGGTAAGCAATACAAGAATGAACAATTACTGAGGTAGAAATTTTTGACTTAAATTGGCCATTAGCAAACACGCCAAAGTAGCAGAAAATGTTAATCAATTTTCATGTTCTTACGACACTCTGTGATTGCATGGAAAGGAAAGGAACCCTGACTGACAACATTGTTTGAGTATAATGACAACACAGCTGCCCTACAAGCTTTAGTTATTGCAAGTTATTATTAAAGTTAGTCATACTTTGTGAAAGAAATGCAAGTGTGTAAAGGCTCTACCGTATTACATCTGTCGGTTAGGGGGGTAGGACGTCAAACGGGCCGACTTGGAGCAGAGAGGAACCACAGGACATTTTATTTTCTTCTGTCTATACTTTTACAAGTAAAGACATAAAACTTTGTCAGCATGACCAGGAAGGATTCAGGATTCACACTCATAGCAGTGGAAGTGCAAGAACATAATTTTTTTTTAGATATGAAATTTCATCATTTTTTCACATACTGTTGTCTGCATTTGTTGCTATAGGTACATTTTTCTTCACAAGTAAGAGATTCTTTGATGAATTTTGCACAGCAGACAAACCATACTTACAGGTGTATGAAACTCTAGAATTTTCCAAATCTATTAAAAACTGTGGTAAAAATTGAGATAAGTAACTACAAAATCTGACTTTTTTCTAAACATAAAGTTTAAAACGTAACAGCTCATGCATTTTTTCATAAATTAAATAGATTATAGATTTGCAGACACCTGTAAGTATGATTTGTATGCTGTGCAAAATTCATCGAACAGTCTCTCTTAGTTATGAAGAAAAGTCTACCTATAGCAACAAATGGAGCCAATAGTAAGTGGAAAAAATGATGAAATTTCACATGTAAATAAATTATTTTGTTATGTTTTTCAACTGCCGCTGCTACGAATGTGAATCGTGAATCCTTCCTGGTCATGCTGACAAAGTTTTATGAATTTACTTGTAAAAGTATAGGCAGTGGAAATTAAAATGTCTTGTGGTGCCTCTCCTGCTCGAAGTCGGCCCGTTTGACCTCCTGCCCCCCTTAACAGTTTTACGATATTGTAGCTGTGCGGACGACGAAGAATTTAGCCGACGACAATGCTGAGCTGCCGGTGTTGCTGCAGCTGCTGTTGAAGAATCCCGAGTCATCTCTAGAGTCACGGATAATTATGGGACAGGCAACAGTTGGAACTGCAGCTTCCTCCGGCTGTCCACGCCTACCGTGCTCTCAATACTTGCTGGTTAACCAATCAGGCGCGTCTGCACTGGTGCGATCATGGCTACTGCCGTTTCGGCGATACTGTAAATACATTTAAATAAAGTTACCTTGGCTGTTACACAGAAATTTACAATATTTTTGCTATATTTAAAATCAATTATATACAGTCAGAAATAAAGACACTGTTACATCGATTACGTATTAAATATAGTTTCTGTAATAAGGATTACAGATTCAGAATCAGAAGTACCGTACAGGTTACCAACAGATACGAAACGACGAATATTTTGGACGGTGCAGAAGGTATTTTATCTGCGTTTTTGGTGTTACATGTGCCCCACAGTAGATGAGTTTTTTCCTGAAAGGAAACGAAATGAGGGAATGCCCAAAGAAATATAAACGGAAATACAGCTACTCAAACGCATTCAGTTTTGTCTACATAAATTTTGTTAATCACTCAGTAAGTTTCTCATTAATCATAATAGTTGTGTTTGGGCACGTAATAGCATAACAACACTGTGTGATTCAAACTCAAATCATCATAGAGCACCATAACATATCTTAAACAACAAAATTACATTTTCAAGAAACCATTACATTCGAAATGAAAATTTTATTTCAGTACTGTCCAAGAAAACGTAACTACTGTAGTTAAAGTTATACAAAAAATAAGTAAAATGATAAGAAGCGAGATAAGAAATCACTAGTTACAATGTTTAGATAGTTTTTCATAAATATCGTAATCATTGTTATTCAGAATTCCTTCACAGCCACGCAAATTCCAGTAAAAATTAATTATATCGTAAGCAGTTAACAGGAACATGACGGAACGAAATTGTGGATCTTAGGAGTAACAAATGAGAAATCGATAATGACATATTCCTGAAGTGTAATTTGAACGTTTCGATGATATACAGCATATCATACGAGATTAAAAAATTATCTTAATGCTTCAGTTTCTTACTTCTTACTGGTTTGGGTGCTGTATGTGTGCAGTCATGAGACAGTAAGACAAAACGGGACGCAAGCAGGTAGAACGTTGGATGTACAAAATATTGTCTTCTTAACCAAATACCTGTGTTGGAAATGGTTTGCGTGTAGCGTTGCCGTAGTAATGTGGTGATGGTGATACATGAGCCACAACTGCACACATTTTTCACATGCAGTTAACCATAGTACCTGCAGTAGCAATAAAGACTGAAGTGACTTTTGACAAATCTTTCGATACACGCAATTTTATGCCTGCGTGACAGCTCTTCTACTAATCACGAAAATGAAGTATTCGTAAAATGTGGTCCCGTAAATAGCCATCCATATCGTTCTCGAATATCATTTTATGAAATGGTAAACTGGAATATATTGCCAAAATAAACAGTGTTTACGGATTAAGTGGGCTTCTCATTTAATTTTCCCTTCTCGTGCATTAAAATATGAACAAATGGCATTAAATGAATGCTATCTGTTATACGTAGCAACATTCGCGTGTTACTTTTTGTAACCGCATATAAATGATTTACTGGTGGGTGGCTCTAATTTGCGGAGTGGGATAGATAAAGTCAGTGTATTGCAGCCACAGCACGGAATGAGTTGTGGAGTTTTCAAATTCCAGCTTTGCATCAGAAAGATAACTTGTAACCAGGGAAACACATTATATCTTGATAATGCTAATTCAAAACATCTTGTGTATTTCGCAGTCATTGAAAAATTTATGGCAAGACAATTCATGTGCCTCTCGATGTATTCTCTACTTAAAGAGCGAAGAGTGATTATCAGATTATGTAAAGAAAATCTGAGGCAATGTATCGGTTCTGATTTTTCTTTTTACCTATTCTCGTTAAAAGATCAGTATACATTGTGTAGTAAGATGCTTAGTCGTGGAATTATATGCGTTACTGCCAGTGGCAAAATTAAGTCCGTACTGATAAGTAATTTGGCTTTTTAAATCGTTGCAACTACAAGAAAATGGACATTTTTGTTACTTAACGCGTTCCATTTTATTGAAACAAAACGTCGTCGGTGCACTGTAGCGATACAAATTTACGATATAGACGACTGATGCTGCTTTATTTCAATAAAACGAAAGGCGTTTGCCGGCAAAAGCATGCTTTCTGTTGTAGTTGCAAAGACGTACTTAATGTGTTAGTTTGGTGCATGAGATGGCACCGTTTTTCCGTCAGTTCAATAACTTCAACAGATACAAAACACAGAGACTTTATTTATCAGTAATGTATTCTCCTTCAGTATTTACGACAGTCTACCAAGAGTGGGGTATCTTATTGATTCCACAACTGTAGAAATAACGTGCCTTTGAGGCGCAGAACTCGTCGAGATTTATGTAGGGTGCATTTTCATCCGGAAGAAGTTTTAACGCCGGAAATGCATATCCTCCTATTTCCATCTATTGTACTATAAATTTTTTTCGTTATTTTGTTACCTGAAGATTGACGTTTCTGTGTCTTTGCATATTGTAATTGTTTTACTATTTGTATACACATGCATTTATGTCGATGTATAATTGGTTTGCTTTGTAAATACTATTTGTATTTTTGCGCTGGGTCTTGCCTAGGGAAAACTATGCAATCGAACGAATACATCGATAGGTCGTGTGGAGAACCAAAGTGTTTAGGATCTTTGGTAGTGTTAACTCTGTCACGTGGAGCGCGGGCAGAGCGGAGACTGGCCGGAGTAGGGCGGTGGAGCAGGTGTGTTGCGTGACGCTCCCGCGAGTTGCCGCGCTTTCGGGGTTTGGCAGCATGTAATTGCGCTCGACTTGCTATGTTAGTTTCTGACATGGTGTCGCGGACGGGAGCGTGAGCTGGCACACATCAAGAGCCCGTTTCGGCTGGAGACTGTGTCGAGAAGAATGCGCGCCAACATCCAGCTTCTGCAACAGCGACGGCCGACAATGAGTGACTGTCGCCACCTCCTCGATCGACGACTTCAAACCTTCAATCAACCAACAAGGAATACTGGAAGCACGTAAAGTTTTAGAACTGTATGGCAGATCTCAGATTTTCAAACTGTTAAATTTTCCGCACTAAATTACAGCAACGTAGCATGAACCTTAGTTGCTCATTGTCCCAATTGCATTACCAAGCAGGGTCCCTTCCTTTTCCGGAATGAACCCGAGTGTCGTTGAAATTCAAACGCCAGCATTAAAGTAATATCATTCGATTTCACTGCTTTAATTTCAAAGTTCAGTTAAGGTATTCATAGCTGGCTACAATATTTAGATTACACAAGCACAAATGAAGAGTGTGAGTTTTGTTACCGTATTTTAGCTTACCTGTGACTGCAGGTCAGCTTGGTACGTACTAAATTTTACTATTGTTGAATCTTCACAATCATTTAATTCAAGTTCAAAGTTAAATCTCTTATTTCTAAATTGCGTAGATTCAAGTAGCTTTTAAAATGATAGTTGAGGTAGCCCAAGACTAACCGTATTTTACTGAATTTCGATGTACTTCAGAAACAAAGCTCACTATTAATTTCAGTCACTAAATTAACTTTCAATTTGCCGGTATTATTAATTCTTTTGCTAAATTAAGTCAGAGTGTAGCGATATTTATTACTTCTGACAAACTTTCAGTTTTCACACTACACGTGTCAACCTTCAGTTGCCACGCTTCTAGTGCTAATTTTATGTGCAATAACCTTTCTTTTTCAGTTACTATAGTAACTGTCCATAAGACTGGCGACCGTAATTTTACCCAAATCTCAGTTATCTTATTACCGCTAGTTAATTGTTAACGTAACGGCCGCACATTTACTTTATTAACTTTACCCCTTTTCAAAATTAATTTTTACCAGTTTCATTTGCATTATTCCTTTTATTTAGATGTAACCCTTTCCTTCCTCTTTACCGACAAATTAACTTCGGTGACGATTGCTTTTCCCAGATTTCCATTAGGTGCACGCGGTTTAATTTTTCACTGTGATTAAGGTCGATAAGTGAGGGTAAGGTTACAAAGTTCCTTGAAGATTGTTCGATGGAGAACAGAAAAGGTGAAAAATCTGAGGGTGCAAGATGAGGTGACTAAATTGGTTGCGAAACCAAGCTCGACTCCTGTGTAGTGGTTTTTGTCAGTCTAGCAGAATGAGACTGGGCGTTATCTTGGAGTAGCAACACTTCAAGCGGTCTTCCTGGTCGTTCTTCGTGGACTGCGCCTTCAAGACGTCGCGGACAATACATGCCAGCAGTGTTTGTTAAACCCTGAGGAAGCGATTGGCTAAGCACGCAGTACACGTACACCCAATTTTTGAACCTTCCACATTGCATACAAATGCCGTGTGATGGTGGAATAATTGCAGTTCACCGCGTTTGGCAGTCTCCAGTAGAATGAAGTGGATCATTGCGGATGAATGCGTTTAAACTGTATTCATCAAACTACGAATGTCTTCTGAGGGTGGAGTGTTACTTACGTGAAAACGATACTCATTAAAAGCAGAAAACCACTTTTTTTGCGTGCTCTTTCCAATGGCTTTATCTCCATACAGGGCACGAATGTTTCTGGCTTTCTCAGTTGCTGTCACCCCTCTACCGATCTGTTAATAGTGGACTGATGGACTGATTGATTGAGGCGGATTTGGGACTAAACGGTGAGGTCATCATTCCCGTGATTCCAAGGTTACACACGGAAGAGAGAGGGTCCACTAAAAGTGGAGAAGAATCGAACTACAAATCGAGGAAGTTAGAACACACACAATAGAAGGTGCAGCGTGCCTCACGGGAGACGGACGGTTTTTAATGAAATAATAGTCAGCCAACTTTAAAATCAATGCATGTTTATTTACACAAAATCAAAGCTCATTATTTGCCACTTTAGGTAACAAAGTTATTTTTTTCTGAAAAATATTATCGTCAAGATAATGCTCATCGTTTCGAATGCAGGACTCAAGTATCTCCTCGAAATCCTCCATGACACGGACTAAAATCTATGCAGGGATGGCAGCAATTTCTTGAATGATTGCATTATTCTTCAACTCGTCCAAATTTCGTGGTTTGTGGTTACAGACACAGTTATTAAGGTACCCCCATAGAAAAAAGTCACATACTGACAAGTCGGGAGATCTGAGAGGCTAAGGAACATTGCCGAAACGTGAGATAATCCGGCCAGGAAACATGCGTCTCAGAACTGTCATTGAAGCGTTTGCAGTGTGCGATGTTGCCCCATCCTGAATGTAACAAACTGAATTAACAGTAACTGTGGCCCCGTGCGCATAAAAAAGGAGTCCAATAATGCCAATAGAACCAAGAGCACACCAAACTCTTACTTTTTCTGAGTGTAGAGGACAGTGGTGGATAAGGTGTGGATGCTCTGGAGCCCAGTAACGTAGGTTTTGCTTATTCACCGTCCCGTTTAAATGAAAATGAGCTTCATCGCTCATCAATTTCATTTTCATTCGATCCCAAAATCACTTGCATTCTGTAAGAGAAGTCTTCTCGTACAGCAAAATCAGTTTCCATAAAGCTGTTGGACAATGGGCATTTTGTAGGGACGGAAGTTTAATTCTTTATCCAAAATTCGTCTAACCGATTCACGATTGATTCGTAACTCACTACCATGACATCTAGCTGACCATCCTGGGCTTCTGACTGCCGTTTGTCTTACCCTTTCAACGTTTTCTCTTATCGTTACTCTGTGTCTCAGGCCAGGATGCTTCTTATCCAGTATGTTTCCAGTTGATCTGAAGTTTTCCACCCATCTGAGGATTGTGTTACTGCTCGGAACAGATCCATGTCGATCGGCATTAAACCAGGCACGAAACAATCGCTGCGTAGCACTAATAGACTCACCACTTTTCACGAAACTGTCACAGACAAACACTCGTCGTTGCAAGTTCCACTGCTCCATAGTGACTGAGTAAATGAAATGGCGTTTTGTGTGGATCAGAACTCTCCCCACCACGACCACCTCCCACCACCGCGCCCTCAGTACTACGCAGTTCAAAACCATCTGTCTCCCGTGTGTCACCCTGTGTAAAAGACTAGCCCAATCCAAAAACTTGGAAAACAGAGGGATAAAGGAGCGGCCTTTTCGACGGGGAGTAGTCATTGTCCCAGACCCTCCTCCACGAGTTAAGCAAAACCTTGTATCTGGAAATAAAAAGCACTTTCGCGATTGGAACTGATGACCGGTTCAGCCATCTGTCAATATTAAATTTAAGGAATCTGGAAGACTATAATGAATATGAAAGGCCAAAAGTAGGGGACATTCAAGCAATACATGGGATACCGCCAGTCTGACACGACAACCACATTGTGGGGATGGTTCATTACACAAGAGGAAACTATGAGTGAGCCTGGTATGACCATGCGTGCACGGCATAGGCCAGTGAACTCCGCCAGAGAGGAGTGGAAGGAAGACACCAAACCACATTCATCTCCTTGATTTTGCGGAGTTTATTACTGCGAGCAGTGGCGCACAAGATATCATTCCACTTTTGGGCAAAGAGAGATTTGATGTACATCCGCGTATCTGCAACTCGAATCATGAAAGGGAATGGGAGGTAAGTGCCTGCTTCTCTAGCGAAACGGTCAGCCAGTTCATTCCCTGGGATGCCCACATGACATGGTACCCAGAGAAAGACAACAGAGCAAGTGGTACAGCCAAGGGCAGAGAGAAGGTAGTGGATAACAGAGACCAAAGGCTGACGGGAGAAGCGTCGGTCGATAACCTGCAGGCTGCTCATTGAGTAGGTAAAAAATTAAAACACTGTGAGGGGAGGTCTGAGAAACAAAATGAAGAGCTCTGTGAATGGCTAGGAGCTCTGCTGTGAACACAGTACGTGATGGTGCGTCTCGTGGCCGAGTTTTATTAGTAGGCTTCCTGCATGAGAGACGTTGGGGAGAGGGGTCCGAAGGGGGAACCCCATCACTGGCAGGTGCTGAGAAACGGGTACACTTCTTCGGCCAGGAAGGGGGAGCGGCTCCGGGAGGAGAAGTCGTGTGACCAACAGGAGCGGACGAGTGGAGATGGGGACAGGGGTGGGGTAAAGTCGAGGTAGGAGGGGGAAAGGATGTAACAGTGGTAGTAATTGAAGAAAATTATACTGGAAGGAGTCTCTCATATTTTTGGTGAACCTCAGCATAAGACAGGTGGTCCAGGGACTTGTACTCTTTCCCTCTTTTAAGCTGGGCAATGTGGCAAGTGATGAGAATGGCAGTCGTAACAATTGACACACATAGGTGGAGGAACAGAAGGCCTTTCCTTATTCAGTGGGTGTCCACAGTCACCACGCAGATGGTCTGCCATACAGCAGGAAGACATATTCGCAAAATGAAAGCACCGAAAGCACCGCATGGGTGGTGGGACGTACAGCTTCACAACACATCTGTAGCACATAATTTTGACATTCTCTGAGAGATGTTGGTATCGGTGCGGTTGCCTTTGCAACCCTTCTGCAGATGTTGAAGAAAGTGAACACTGCATCACTCCAGATCAGCCTGAAGTTCCTCATGAGATTGCAGGATGAGGTCCCTAAGAAAAATCACTCCCTGGACGATATTCAGAAACTGATGAGGGGTAATACACACTGGGACATTACCAAGATGGTCACAAGCACGGAGTGCTGCAGATTGAGCGGAAGAAGAAGCTTTGATCAACAAGGACCCTGACCACATCTTACTGAGAGACTCCACCAAACTTGTGCTCCATATTCTCCACAAAAACAATGGATTTGTGGCGGTGAATGCGTCCCCATCCGTCCTAGAACAGACGAGTTGGTGGGAAAAGGGTTTCATCCCAAGACGACGAGCGTGGCCCTCCTCCCATGGTGTAACCAGGGAAGGGAACGCTGCTGGGTCATACGAAGCAGCATTCTGTGATTCTTCACCATTCGAGGAGACGGCCGTTTGAGATTTTCGCAGCTCGACACGCTTCATGAGCCAAACATGCGCCATGCTACCACCCAATCCCACCAGGGGGATCTCCCCACAGGCGCCACCCAGCCACAGCAAGGGCCGACTGGCACGGCAGTCGTTGCCGGGAGTTCCGATGCACCAGGGAAACAAGCAACCACTCCTTGACATACACGGGGAGGGAACACCTCACGTATCAGTAGTGTGACCGCAGTGTTGTCAGGGGGCCTCGCCAGATGGGTACGTAACAGCCCCACCACACAGACTGGCTGCAGGTGCTGGTGAACTAGCAGGGTGGAGCGGGGCTATGGCGGGGAAGAAAGGGGAGAGTAATCAACATCTTAGACACGAGGGTGGGAGTTCTTCCCGCAATCGCTCACACTAAAAACAGAAAATTTGAAACTCGATGCCAAATTTCAAGTGAAGACCTAAGAGCCGAAAAGGATGAAAGAGAACATGCAGAAGGAATAAAATTGCAAGCAGTACAGAAAACCAGATAGATAGCCAGGTCGATATAAGAACACCGAGAGAGGGGAATGAGGGGGCAACGGGGAAGGAGCGAGGATAGGGAGGGATGGCATGGTGAAGGAAATGCAGCCAGGGAAGGAAGAACTGGCTGCAATAGCTCGGGGCCCCTCGTGGGCCGTGCACGAACTCATGAAAGAAGAGTGAGCCCCCTGGACGGTAATTGAGGACGTGGTAAATGCAACGAAAAAAGGAATATATTGACGATATTCAGAGATATGGTTTAGAAAGGCCATAATAATAACCAGATACACCAAAACGTCCGCTACAGTGTCAGGATTTCGCTAGCAATAAACCGATCGAGGCAATTTTACTGTTACTGAGGATACTAGAACCTCTTACCTTTAAAATTTTATATGTGGTTTGGTGATAATTGGTGTAAGTAATACCGCTAGCGATCAGTAAAGACAAGTCATTTGAATTCACCTACTGCAATTCAGAATGCACTCTGGGAAAGTATTAACGAAGGCGCTTCAAATGAGATGCGCGTCTTAATATATCATCTGTATTTCAACATCTTTTGGCATATTCATTAATGAACACATATGCATGTGTTTTGTAATATAATTATTAGTAAACTATTTAATGTAGTTCGCTTGCTTAGCTGGGTGGTAACGTGCTTGCCTCCCATGCACTGGGCCCGGTTTCGATACCCCACCGGCTTGGAGGTTTGCTCCGCTCAGGGACTGTTTGTTGTGTTGTCCTCATCATCAGTTCATCCTCATCATCGATCATATGTCGCCAAATGTGGCGCCGACTGAAATAACACTTGCACTTGGCGAGCAAACCCGAATGGGACATCCCGGCCAAGAATGCCATACGATCATTTCATTTCATTTTTGTTGAATGTAAATGTTTTCTCACTAGTTCTCAAAAGTACCAGCTAAGAAGGCCCTCCTATCAGTATTTCGTACTGTGTTGTGAGTGTGTTTATACATCACTAGTGGTCCATTTAATTAAACTAACGGTTACATGGAATCGTTAGGACTGTAGAGTATAAAAGGCGTGTATTCTGAGAGCTCTGGGTCTTACCTGTTTGGTCATCACTTCGAGGAGAACGTGTGCCAGTCATCAGCGTCAATATTCCAGTAATTGAATTTGGACCGTCCCTGCAGGGTACTTAGAAGTCTTGTTTGGACTTAACGTAACTGCGGAAAGTTGGCCGCGTGAAGTACTCAAACTTTTGCTCGGATTTAGCGTAATTTCGAGGAAGTCCAGTGATAGAATTTTCTTACTGTTAAGACAATATTTATGAGAGGTTTTTCAGCATTTTGAGATGAGTAATTTTAGAGGTCGGTAGGCACATGAACTTCTTCGAGTGCCACTCTGAACTTAGATTTTGTGCGTATATGTCACGATCTGCTGTTTGGGGAAGCTGTTTGCATATGTAAGTTGCTTCACTGACTGGGTTAATACCCACTTTTATATTTCGGAACAGCATAGTTTACTTGTCGGCGCTCTCATGAATTTAGGGTTGAGAGAACTATGATTAGCTGGGTGGTGTATCCGGCAGCCATAGCGATATTTCAATACTAAATTAACATTACTGAAATTTATTTCATATCTAAATCATTGTCAACATTAGCTACGTACATATTGAGAGAGTAATTTGTTACAGGAAAGCAAGCATCACGTATCTGCGTTGTCACCCTACGTTTTCCTTGTTCCGCCTCTCTAGTTGTCTGCCTTGAAGCGTGTGTGCGCGTGTACCTAGGGTAAGTTTCTCTGAACGTCGGGACAGGTTAGCAACATTCTGTGTGTAGCAAAGGGCAGCCCTTCCGTGTCAGAGAGACAACGGCGAGCGGTTGTCTGTCGCTTTTGTTAAGTTGGCACTGGTAGAATATGCATATCGTCTGTGCCCCGGCTTCCGGTCTGCGGTAGGGGCTTTGGCTGAGTAGCGAGCAGTCTCGCTGTGCTGAGAAGCGTCAGTGAGGTAACATCTAGGTTTAGTCCTTAGTGCTGTAATTTTGTCAGTGTGTATTCATTTCTTAATAGGTTTTAGATATTATAGAAGAAATCTGGACACCTTGCGTTAGCTGGAATTGAGAATACTTTCCCGACTTTTTGGAATTTTTGGTAGCGTTTCCTCTGTGCTCTATAGCTTTGAGATTTCTGATGTTTGTTGGTTGATTAAGTAAATTTTTCTGTCATTAATTTTTTTTTCATTACACGTCGTTAGATATTTTCGGCGGGTTCTACCTTTTGGAAGAATTCATCGAGGATGTAGTTCCCATTCATGATACTTATTTGCAATCTTGCCTAACTTTTTATCAATTTGGGAGTAATTTTCTGTTAACGTATTCGACCATTGAGGTTAGTTTCTCTCTAATACAATTTCGATCTTGCTTTGTTTATTAAATTACTGATCAACTTCAATCTCTGTGATGAATGGTTAGTTTGAATGTGCGAATACATAATTCATCTCTTCCAAGTAATCCCTATTTCAAATGATCGTTCTGATTTCGCATGTTTTTAAGTACGTTTTACTGGCAATATTAAGTATCAACTCCCGATGGTAGATTAAGGTTTTTCTATTAAATACATGTTTTCTCTTGTGCTTACTTTTTCAACATTTCATCCTTAAATAAATAGATAATAAAGGACTGTAGACTTAGAGAAAGCTTTTCACAATGTTGACTGGAATAATCTCTTGCAAATTCTGAAGGTGGCAGGGGTAAAATACAGCAAGCAGTAAGGGAAACAAAACAAAAATTCGGAGTAGGAATTAAAATCCGTGGAGAAAAAATAAAAACTTTGAGGTTCGCAGATGACACTAATTCTGTCAGAGACAGCAAAGGAGCTGGAAGAGTAGCTGAACGGAATGGACAGTGTCTTGAAAGGAAGATGTAAGCTGAACATCAACAAAAGCAAAACGAGGATAATGGAATGTAGTCGAATTAAACCGGGTGATCATGGTCGAAGAAGAGAGGATATAAAATGGACTGGCAATGACAAGGAAAGCGTTTCTGAAGAAGAGAAATATGTGAACTTTGAGTATAGCTTTAAGTGTCAGGTAGTCGTTTCTGAAAGTATTTGTATGGAGTGCAGCCATGTATGGAAGTGAAACATAGACGATAAATAGTTTGGGCAAGAAGAGAATAGAAGCGTTCGAAATGTGGTGCTACAGAAGAATGCTGAAGATTAGATGGATCACATAACTAATGAGGAGGTATTGAATAGAAATGAAGAGAAGAGAAATTTGTGGCACAACATGACTAGCAGAAGGGATCGATTGGTATGCCATATTCTGAGGCATCAAGGGATCTGTAATTCAGTATTGGAGGGCAGCGTGCAGGGTAAAAATCGTAGTGGGAGACCAAGAGATGAATACACTAAACAGATTCGGAAGGATGTAGGTTGCAGTAGTTACTGGGAGATGAAGAACCTTGCACAGGATAGAGTAGCATGGAGAGTTTAATCAAACCAGTCTCTGGACTGAAGACGACAACAACAACAACAACAACAACAACAAAGGCCAGTGCTGATATTCAGCGGGTCGCCCGCTATTTATCCAATTCCCTATCGAAGTTCCTCCAGGCCAGCTTAGCTCAAACGTGTATGTTTTAATAAATGTAAGAGGATTTCTCAAACTGACTCTCCTACAGAATTGAACAAGAATTCTCGAGAAATATCAAAATTCCTTAATTTTTTCTGAATTGAGGTCTATCCACTAAATGTTTTTTTTCTTTCCAAGCAAAGGTACGCGGTAATTAAGACGTAGGTCAATTCAAGTGGCATCCTGAAATATCTTCTATAATGAAATTCCAATTTAAATTCACCTAATAATGTGAAACGCTACGTAACAGAATAATTATAATTAAACAGGTACGTTACACTTGTAGTAGGATAGGTGACCTAGGAGTATTTCATATGTCCTGGTCGGTGTTTGCATCTAGTGACTGTTTATATAATCAAATTAACGAGAACACACTAGAAAACACAACAAACAGTTTCTACAATTTTCTGCTGTTATTAGTGTTGTGATACATGCGATTGTGTTTCGAGCAGGTTAGTAAATATTACGACTTCGAGAAAAGTATAATGTAGTGATGCTAGTTTGGAGTAAAATCTAATACTTCCATTTCAGGGTGTTACTGTAAGAAAAATAAAGTACATTTCCATAATTATTTACGAAATGTGTGGCCTTTGAAATGGTAAACCATGGAACACCTAATATTAAAAGTGAATTGAGTTTCTTGAACGTCTCAGAAGTTTTCTGTTTTGAAAATGGAAATTTGCGTTAACTACCAACAGCTTCAATTTCAAAATATTTTTAACCTTTAACTGGTTTTTGAAAATATCTTAGGTCAATTTGATTTCAGTTACTGATCATCGGTGAGTAACAGATTAACAATGTAACTAATAGACTTTTAAATGCGGTATTAGCAAGATCTTCGCGATACAACACTTTCAAATTTTAATATAATATTTCTTTCTAATGACATGACGTCTTAGAAGCTTGTAAGAGTTTTTCACTATTGAAAAAACTTTAATTTTCTGGAGTAAGTATTGAAATGTCAGAAAAAGACTGTAGCACACTTTTATACAATGCTCTTATTACAAACTTGAATAAGGAAGTACTGTTAACTTTTATTACAGATTTGGGTGGAGGCGAAAGTCTGAAAAGAGTTGCAGCTTACAACTGTCTCCCGTATTTTGTAAAATCTACGTGCACTCTGTGTCTTCATTTACAGCTCTTTAGTGTGGAAGGCCACCTTTAACAGCATGCTATCGAAATGGTTGAAATAAAAATGATTTGAAACGAAACTTATAAATTATGGTAAGGCTTACTTCATTAACCCTCTCGGCTTTACACCACTGATCCTGTTTTTAATTATGTTATTTGCAAAATTTTACTATTCTGCCGTATTTGTGTAGTTAGCCATGGAGTAACTTACATGTTTATGAATTACGGCTCGTGTTGCTATAGGGCGTGGCAGACAGCGGTGTGTGACCAGCTCCTAAGGTCGACACTGAGCCAACGTCACTACTTAGTGTCACACTTTATTTTCAACCATCCAGAAATTTGCTTACTTATCTGTTCAGCCTACATAAGAGAAGAGAGGTAGTTTCTTTGGTAATACACTCCTGGAAATGGAAAAAAGAACACATTGACACCGGTGTGTCAGACCCACCATACTTGCTCCGGACACTGCGAGACGGCTGTACAAGTAATGATCACACGCACGGCACAGCGGACACACCAGAAACCGCGGTGTTGGCCGTCGAATGGCGCTAGCTGCGCAGCATTTGTGCACCGCCGCCGTCAGTGTCAGCCAGTTTGCCGTGGCATACGGAGCTCCATCGCAGTCTTTAACACTGGTAGCATGCCGCTACAGCGTGGACGTGAACCGTATGTGCAGTTGACGGACTTTGAGCGAGGGCGTATAGTGGGCATGCGGGAAGCCGGGTGGACGTACCGCCGAATTGCTCAACACGTGGGGCGTGAGGTCTCCACAGTACATCGATGTTGTCGCCAGTGGTCGGCGGAAGGTGCACGTGCCCGTCGACCTGGGACCGGACCGCAGCGACGCACGGATGCACGCCAAGACCGTAGGATCCTACGCAGTGCCGTAGGGGACCGCACCGCCACTTCCCAGCAAATTAGGGACACTGTTGCTCCTGGGGTATCGGCGAGGACCATTCGCAACCGTCTCCATGAAGCTGGGCTACGGTCCCGCACACCGTTAGGCCGTCTTCCGCTCACGCCCCAACATCGTGCAGCCCGCCTCCAGTGGTGTCGCGACAGGCGTGAATGGAGGGACGAATGGAGACATGTCGTCTTCAGCGATGAGAGTCGCTTCTGCCTTGGCGCCAACGATGGTCGTATGCGTGTTTGGCGCCGTGCAGGTGAGCGCCACAATCAGGACTGCATACGACCGAGGCACACAGGGCCAACACCCGGCATCATGGTGTGGGGAGCGATCTCCTACACTGGCCGTACACCACTGGTGATCGTCGAGGGGACACTGAATAGTGCACGGTACATCCAAACCGTCATCGAACCCATCGTTCTACCATTCCTAGACTGGCAAGGGAACTTGCTGTTCCAACAGGACAATGCACGTCCGCATGTATCCCGTGCCACCCAACGTGCTCTAGGAGGTGTAAGTCAACTACCCTGACCAGCAAGATCTCCGGATCTGTCCCCCATTGAGCATGTTTGGGACTGGATGAAGCGTCGTCTCACGCGGTCTGCACGTCCAGCACGAACGCTGGTCCAACTGAGGCGCCAGGTGGAAATGGCATGGCAAGCCGTTCCACAGGACTACATCCAGCATCTCTACGATCGTCTCCATGGGAGAATAGCAGCCTGCATTGCTGCGAAAGGTGGATATACACTGTACTAGTGCCGACATTGTGCTTGCTCTGTTGCCTGTGTCTATGTGCCTGTGGTTCTGTCAGTGTGATCATGTGATGTATCTGACCCCAGGAATGTGTCAATAAAGTTTCCCCTTCCTGGGACAATGAATTCACGGTGTTCTTATTTCAATTTCCAGGAGTGTATTTTTCTTTCGCCCCCTCCACTACAAAAGCGTGGCAATCACCTAGGGCAAATCCTCATCCACCTTCGCATATCTCAGCAATTCCTCTTTTTTTCATTTACATGGTGCATCAACTAAATTCGCACGCCTTTTATTTCGTCAGCGGCTCGAGATATCGAAACCAGGTTTTCGGCAAATGATAGTAAGCAGTATGGTGCATGGAATCATACTGCAATGGCCATAGTCTTTACGTCTTGTATCAACAGAGACATTGAAGAAAGGACGTGTTTTTCCCAATGAGACGATATACACTTAGCGGCATTCGACAGTTCTTGAAAAGATGAGAGTAGTAATGTTAGGCTCGTCAATGTTTACTTGGAACTTCTCGCAAGTACTAAACCTGACACTGAAGGTGGTCGGAAGTGGCTGTTGTGGTGTAAGCTTCGTGGAGTGGTTCCACGTACGTATGGGTCGCTAAGACCGATCAGTACTTTCAGGTGTGGGCAATGCACAGTAGACGTCGCGTGGCGGGGCAGCTCAGCTGGCATGTGTGACGAAACAGGACCCACTAAATTGTTAATCTAACTAGGAACGACAGTATTCATTTACTGTTGTAGAAGAAGCCTTATTGGTCTTCCATGGTTTCTCACATACTTAAGTTTTAAGGTAACTGAAATTATGAATATCTCACTTTCCCCAGTGTTAACTGTATATGACGTCCACACTCACAGGCAAGGATCAGAAAACTATAGCATGATGAGGATTCACAGATCTGTAAAATTAAAAAGCGTTTCCTCGTAGCGTATTTATCCTCTATACGCATTGGGCAGGTTGTGGTGAGTTACCGTGTGCTAACGTAGTGCCGGACAATGAACAACTGCTCAACACATTATAACCCACATGAGAATAGGCATATAAACGAAAGAACATGAAAATAACAATATAAAACCAACAGCAGCAAGCAACACAAATACGCATAAGCAATTAGAAGCTAATGAAAGACAGAGATTGAATAATTTTAGTCTCATTGATTATCATAGTAGCGATTCGCAATAATGAGGAGTGTTTTGGAAGAAAGGAAAGTTGTTTTTGCAAAGAAATGACGCCAGTAAAAGCAATGAATTTATTGAAAAAATTGATTTTCGTCTTTAATTTTGAAAGCTGCTTAATAACTGCAGTTTGCTGTTAAGTACAGCTTAAGTTATTCGAAAGACAGTGACCACGAAACGATAATGTAAGTTTCACACAGTTAGTAAGTGGAACATAAAGTTCTTTTCAGCAACATTTCGAGTTATTTGAGCTTTTGTATCATAAGTCAGTCTTCACTTAGCTGGTACTGTCGACGTCCGTGTTGTGGGTCCGTAATACTTCAACATGTAGTTCGGAAACTATTCGGCGTCTAGCTGATCCTTTTGATTGTAGCTACCCAATGCGAATACAACAGAAACTCGCGATGTTTGTCAAATAATCGTAGTTAGGGAATCTACATGCAAGGACGAAACAGAGACATGCTTCTTCCAATTGACGCTTGACGTATCCCAACGTAATTTTTTTGCTGGCCGTCACTAGTCACAGCTTCAAATTTAATGTTAACCGTTCCATAAGTGCACCATTTTACAGTTCAAACGTCCGTAGTAATACAGTAGACCCTAGATACGGTTAAGTGGTCCAAATGGCTCTGAGCACTATGGGACTTAACATCTCAGGTCATCAGTCCCCTAGAACTTAGAACTACTTAAACCTAACTCATCTAAGGACATCACACACATCCATGCCTGAGGCAGGATTCGAACCTGCGACCGTAGCGGTCGCGCGGTTCCAGACTGAAGCGCCTAGAACCGCTCGGCCACCAGCGGCCGGCAGATGCGGTTATTTGTAACTTAATACCGGGTGATCAAAAAGTCAGTATAAACTTTAAAACTTAATAGAGGACGGCGATTATTGGCTTTGAGGTTACCTGAAGTCGCAAGTGTATCGTGGCCGACCGACATCTCTAGGGATGCTGAAAGGCAACATCCGACACCAATGCCTCACCGTAACTCCGGACATGCTTTACAGTGCTGTTCACAACATTATTCCTAGAGTACAGCTCTTGTTGAGGAATTATGGTGGACATATTGAGCATTTCCTGTAAAGAATATCATCTTTGCTTTGTCTTAATTTGTTATGCTAATTATTGCTAATCTGATCAGATGAACCGCCATCCGTCGGACAATTTTTGAGCTTTTGTATTTTTTGGTTCTAATAAACCCCACGTCATTCCAAGCATGTGTGTCAATTTGTACCTCTCTATCTACATTATTCCGTGATTTATTCAGTTTTCAAATTTATACTGACTTTTTGATCACCCTGTAGTTCGCGGTATACATGAAATAATCCATACAGGTCTCAATAGTCACCCCAATCACATCAACTGCTCGTTGATCGGCACACCTTACAGTCAAGATTAAAGTTACTGATATCAGTCAGCAACAAGAAAATGCTTTACCATATTTATGTTTAATTTTTTCACAATCTGCAGTACACACTAAACAGTCTGTGCTGTCTACAGTCAAAACACATGACTTAACAGTCTGCATGGTTCTTAAACTTCATGTGCCAAATAGCAGTTCCGATTAATAACCAACGTGGCATGTAATTAATTCTTAGCCCATGGTACACACCAAATCCACAAAACATTTCAATTCTCAAAAAAGTATCTTATTTCGGTCACAGACAAAATACACACATCAGTACTCACTCGGCATGACAACCACCTTCTAGTTCTCGCTGCCAACTCTTGGTTGGTGCTTTTCTCTCGGTCAGCCTATCGATATGTTTCTAAGCCGCTCTATCCCGTAGCTCTCCACTTAAGGCGACTAAATTCTGCAAAAGGAAATGATTACACGACGGAGAAAGAGATGTTAAGCCTCATTTATGGAATCACATATTTCAAATGTTACCTGTGCGGTAAAAAGTTTAGCGTAATAACAGATCACGAGGCATTAAAATGGTTGTTGGGGTTTTTAGGATCGATCCAGTAGGTTGACACGATGGACAGTAAGACTAAGTGAATTTGATTTCGAAGTTACGTATAAACGTTGGGAGAAATACGGAAATTCGGATGGCTTAAGTAGAAAAGCGGTGCTATTGCATATCGAGAGTAATGAGCATAACGAATAGCAAGCTGCACAAAGAGCGGATGATGACTGTAAGCAGTATTTTAAGCAGTCACGGTTTTGCATGCATGGATGGGTTGTTACGCAAGGAAACCAAGTCTGGACTGCCGGTAGTGGTACCAGCGAAACTAGGAAACAGAGTGCTACACGAAACACGTAATCACATGTTACCCCGTTATGGAGTTTTTCAGGTCTACGAAAGGAAGAGAAGCGGGAAGATATTACTGGAGAAATGCGCAGACAGACGTAAACCAGTAGGTGAGGAACTGTATACAGTGCCACAGAAAGCGAAAGTGTGTCAAAGACCACTGCAGTGATTACCTGAAACATTAGGACCATTATAATTTCTGGGGACTGATATTTTAAGTCCATTCACTAAAATAGCTGCAGAAGTATGTTGTGACTATCGCAGATCATTTTTCACGGTATGTAGAAGTAGCTGTGAGCCGTGGCGGGTCTAACCTTGGCAGTATGGCATTCCACCGGCGCCAGTCGTACTTAGGTTGCAGATATCGATTCGATCGTGTGTCACAAACCTAGGTTATAACAGCACAACTCTGTAGATGGTGATACATTTTCTATGTATTTTGCGATGTTCGTTTTATTACTACTGCTGAATATTATTCTTGTAAATATGTATTCAAGTTACAAATGCTATTTGTTATTTAAGAAATACAATACGCATGGAATGCTAACATTTTGTAAGTAGACACGATGGCCTAGTCAGGGAATAGATATTGTGAAACAGGATAATAAACTGTAAATGCATTATCGCTAAGCTTGCGAGCGCCCCAGAAAATAGCAGTTAGGAGTCGCGAGGAGACGATTGGTGTCGTTGGTTGTGCGTAGTCGCCTGTGTGGCTGTGTAAAAGTGCGAAGCAGTAAAAACTGAAATGGTTGTTTTGGTGGATCTTTAATAATGGCAAGCTATGTGTATGGAACGTATTGGGTACAGTACAAATGCAGCGAGAGTAATTCACATAACATCAAGAGTCCTGTGGGCCCTTGTTATTGGCTATGGTGTGACAAAAAGATCAAACTGTGCCCTATTTAAATGGTTCAAATGGCTCTGAGCCCTATGGGACTTAACTTCTGAGGTCATCAGTCCCCTAGAACTTAGAACTACTTAAACCTAACTAACCTAAGGAGATCAGACACATCCATGTCCGAGGCAGGATTCGAACCTGCGAACGTAGCGGTCGCGCGTTTCCAGACTGTAGCGCCTAGAACCGCTCGGCCACTGTGGCCGGCGTGCCCTATTTACCGTTAAATGAAGGCGCCCGACAAACCAGCAGCATCACAAAGTGAAGTACGATCTACACTTTTATAACTAGAAGTGTTATAGGCTGACCAGCGTAGTTGGAATTTTATTGCTTATGTAATATTGCTTTCGTGTGTATTGTCCGTAAATTATTTTCCTAAGTCATTATCCAAGTACTGTCCATCCTATCCCTTTGTATGAACCGACATAGTCAGAAAATGAACTGAAAATGAAACGAACATTAATTTATTATATTATTAAAACATAGTTTTTGCAACTTTTGGACAATCACATAACAATGAAATCTTTGGCTGTAGTATGAATAATGTCAGAAGTAGAATGATGCAAAAGCCATTATTAATTGATTTGATGAAAATAGAGTAACTTTCATTATAAAAAATTTGGTAGTAATTTTTACGTAACTTGGACACTGAACTACACTGTCAAAGCACAGTTTCTAATTTATAGCTTGCGGCATAATTTATAACTTTATTACAAAGAAATAACAGAGTAACCTCTAAGTAAATGACTGTCCTTACGAAAGAGTAAGTTCAAACAATCTTTTCGCTTGTTACAGTTACGACAGTCAGTATTACGGTGAGCAACGCAACAGAAAGTTTCTGTCCACAGCCAGTAAACAATCTTACTTTAACTAATCTTTGGAAATTAATGTAATACGTTGTATGTGTTTGCTACTTGATTACCATTTGACTGCTGTGATGTGAAGTGTGAAGTACTTGAAAGTGTGCGTTAGGTACTGTTCCTACGTCATGACGCCAATAGTTGTTCTTACGTAAGATTGCGTAAGAGTATAAAGCTCCGTTTCAATTTAATTACTCTTGTTCCGGTGAGGAACTGGAGACCGTTGGTTATTTTCATTAATTACATACTTTGAAAACCTTTTTTCCGAATTTTCCACTAACTACTGTAAATTAAAAATTTGTTTACGTAATGAAAATATGAAGTTAACCGAACTTTGTTTCTAATTGTCATTGCTAAAGTACTGAGCAGTGGCGATTCGGCTACAATTTCATGTATTTCCCTCGGTTTTGCGTTATTCTTCGGAGCAGATGCCTTTTGCCCACGCGTTAGGGACTTAAGGTGCACGGTCATATAGAAAAGCCTAATTAACCGGAGAGGCAGCAGGGTTATAAGGTCTCTGATCGAGGTGTGTGTGTTTTTGGTTTGGTGAAGTATGGAGTGCAACTTGGCTGGAGGGCACTCGGGTGGCAAGTTGTGGGTTTTGGGGGACTCCGGTTGCCCGGCGGAAGGTATAAAATCTAAATATAAATGCCCACCCGTACATCCCAACTAAACATTAACTTTGCCGGCTCGCTTAAGGATTGGTAGCGGCGGACGGCGCAAAGACCAACGAAGGTTACGTGCAACCGAATCTGCACGTTCCCAGCTTACTTTGCAAGCTTGAAGTTTACAGCGCCTGCATGGATTGGAGGCAACAGCACACTGACTAGAATCGTGCAAGTCAAAGCTCCTTCAGACCTGAGTTAAGTGCAGTTTTCTTATTTTGAGTACTTGATACTGTAAGGCCAAGTCTGCCTTATATGCAACTGGACCTGCTATATTAACGTGCCTACGAGTGATCGAGCGTGTGACCCTCGATCAGTGTTACCAACTCAATTTGTGTTGCAGACATCGTGCAAGTGTAACAGTATTCATTGTACATCGTGCAAGTGTAACAGTATTCATTGTTATAAGTCCCGTGACGGGAATGAATTGTGACATGATCTGTGTGAGAGGCAACGAAATCTAGGTACATTTGTATGCTTTAGTTACTGCTTCAGCAGGCGCTGATATTTTCGCTTCCGAATAACAGCAATTTTAACGAGTGTTAAATGTAACCTTTATCTGTACCCGCTTTCCCTTTGGTACATATTTTTCTACTCCTGGGCCATTTTGTGTGAACCCTTATTTGAGCAGTTTGCTATTCCCTTTTGGCGTTTGTTGGCAGGGTAGCTGTGGCGGCAAACGACGCATCCCTGTTCCCTGGGCCCGAGCAGAGGCGTGTTTGTTTGTTGGCGCGGTGGCACTGCCGTCGACTCATGGCGTTTGGGTTGATCGGCAGTCTGTCGCCCCTGTCAGTCGCGTCATGGAGACTGAAGTAGAGTTGATCGTTTGGTGCGCGCCACTGCCAAGTGTCGCCGTTTAAGCGGGAGCCAGTAGTTGGCGCAACTTGGTGAGTTTAAAGAGCTCAGGAACTTGAGACGTGTCTCCGAGGACTGAGGTTCTTCGACATTATACCCCTGTAACTATTCATTTAAACCTTGCAGTGCCCGCATCTCGTGGTCGTGCGGTAGCGTTCTCGCTTCCCACGCCCGGGTTCCCGGGTTCGATTCCCGGCGGGGTCAGGGATTTTCTCTGCCTCGTGATGGCTGGGTGTTGTGTGCTGTCCTTAGGTTAGTTAGGTTTAAGTAGTTCTAAGTTCTAGGGGACTGATGACCATAGATGTTAAGTCCCATAGTGCTCAGAGCCAAACCTTGCAGTCTTCTTACTGTTTCTGAGCGCGTTTATTATAAGGCTTGTTACTTATCAATGTAAGCTGCAGAACCTTAACTTGATCCACAGTCATTATCTAACTCCATTTGTTCTGAAATTTAGCTACTCGTTTCTTGTTCTCTGTGATAGCCGTCTGCTGTAGCTCTCAGCTTACTTTAAACTTTGGGCAATTGTATGTTTATTAAAGGTTGTTGTTAATGTGTTTCGGAATGTACGGGTGGGCATTGATATTTACATTTTATACCTTCGCGGTTTGTCTGCTTTGAGGGACTGTGCATTTTATTGCTTAAGGGATTTTTTATTAAAGGTTATAAATTGCTAAGCAGCCTTCAAACTGCCAGAATCAGTGGCATGACTTGTGATCCATCCTGTATTTGGCTGAATGTTGTCCACATGTGTAACGGTTACCTAAGCTTACAAACTGTTGAAACATTTAATGGCTGTTATTGTAATTCATTTGGTTGATTGTTTGCTGAACCTGCTTCCATCCTCGCTGAAGTCTTGGCAATTGTCGTACTGTACACTGGTTGTAGAATATGCGTCATGTGTAAGAATATATTACCGTCTCAAGTTAAGGATATTAATAGTGAGACCAGGCGAGATGCCTGATAGACCTCTCACTGAAATGAAAACAACAAATAAAGGTGTGTGAATTATGTTATAGCGAAGGAATTCAAGAGTCAAAACTTCCAAAACTGAACGCAACAGGCATAACTTGTGCTACTTGTGTCGAACAAATGGGAGATACGTGCGCGTCTGGTGGTCCACGGACGCTGCACCATTATATAGACACTAATTTAAATACAGCGAACAGGCACGTCAGTGACCTAACGGACAGGTCGTAATTTTCTGGAGAAAAGAAGTGAAGCAAAAGTGAGATTTGAATCTGGATCGCCCCTTTCACAGTCCAACACCTTGCCACGTGAAGACGCCACCCTGGTTCAAAGTAGCTCAGTTTTGGAGATCTTGATGTGTGAGCTTTGGCTGTTTTTGTTTCTTTTTTCATAGTTCAGTGCCTTCTTCGTGTTATCATGGTTGATCGGTGTTTAGTTTCTGACGGTCGATACAATGGGCCATCTTAGCACTAAACTTGAGGAGGGTGTGGTGTGGAATTTCCGTTGTTAGTGTAGTTTCGTCTCGACCCGCCACGTTAGCCGATGATGCTAACGCGCTGCTTCGTGGACTCGGGTAGGCGCGCCGGCCCCAGATCGAATCCGCCCGGCGGATTAACAACGACGGTCGGTGTGCCGGGCAGCCTGGATGTGGTTTCTAGGCGGTTTTCCACATCCCCCTAGGTGAATACCGGGCTGTTCCCCACGTCCCGCCTCAATTACATGGCTTGCACACATCTGAACACTTTCACATTATTTCATGAATTAGACTAGTCGCAGATAGTTGGGTTACACTAATTCCGTCCTGGGGGGGGGGGGGGGGGTACCGGGTGGCGGCAGGAAGGGTATCCGCCACCCCTTAATCTAACATTGCCAATTCCGATTAACCATTCTGACCCAGCGTACCTAAGGGACAAGCCACAAGCGAAAGAAAGGATAAAGAGAAAGTGTAGTTCCTTGTCGGTTCCAAATGGCTCTGAGCACTATGGGACTTAACATCTTAGGTCATCAGTCCACTAGAACTTGGAACTACTTAAACCTAACTAACCTAAGGACATCACAAACACCCGAGGCAGGATTCGAACCTGCGATCGTAGCAGTCCCGCGGTTCTGGACTGCAGCGCCTAGAACCGCACGGCCACCGCGGCCGGCTCCGTGTCGGTCTTACAGTGGTCGGCAGTGAGTCCGCGAACGCAGCACGCGTCGCTGGCACCATCTGCCGGCCACACACACACAGAGAGCTTCTGGACCGGCGTGCTGTGACAGCGGCCCCAGCGCCTGCCACCTAGACTGCCCCGTTGCGCCGTTGGCCGGCTTAGGCTGCGCCCTGCCGTGCCGTGCCGTGCTGCGCTGCGCTGTGACGCGGGTAATTGCACGCGACACGACACGGTCACAGGCCGGCCCTACCCGCCCACCACGCAACAAGTGTCCCATGAGCGGCGCGGGTCGCCATCTGGCGGCGCAGGCGGCCTGCCAAGAGGTGCGGGGCCCACCCAGCCAGCCACTGTGCGGCACCGACCACCCCGTGGCTGAAGCTGCGTGCATCTGCCGCCGTCCGCGAGCAGCGAATAAAGTGCCATAAAAGGGACGAATGGAAAAACTAGTATAAGCCGACCTCGGGGAAGATCAGTTTGGATTCCGCAGAAATGTTTGAACACGTAAGGCAATACTGACCCTACGACTTATCTTAGAAAATAGATTAAGGAAAGGCAAACCTACGTTTCTAGCATTTGTAGATTTAGAGAAAGCTTTTGACAATGTTGATTGGAATACTCTCTTCCAAATTCTAACGATGGCAGGGGTAAAATACAGGGAGCGAAAGGCTATTTACAATTTCTACGAAAACCAGATTGCAGTTGTAAGAGTCGAGGGGCATGAAAGGGAAGCAGTGGCTGGAAAGGGAGTGAGACAGGGTTGTAGCCTCTCCCCGATGTTATTCAATCTGTATATTGAGCAAGCAGTAAAGGAAACAAAAGAAAAATTCGGAGTAGGTATTAAAATCCATGCAGAAGAAATAAAAACTTTGAGGTTCGCCGATGACATTGTGATTGTGTCAGAGACAGCAAAGGACTTGGAAGAGCAGTTGAACAGAATGGACAGTGTCTTGAAAGGAGGATGTAAGATGAACATCAACAAAAGCAAAACGAGGATAATGAAATGTAGCCGAATTATGTCGGGTGATGCTGCGGGAATTAGATTAGGAAATGAGGCACTTAAAGTAGTAAAAGAGTTTTGCTATTTGGGGAGCAAAATAACTGATGATGGTCGAAGTAGAGGGGATATCAAATGTAGATTGGCAATGGCAAGGAAAGCGTTTCTGAAGAAGAGAAATCTGTTAACATCGAGTATAGATTTAAGTGTCAGGAAGTCGTTTCTGAAAGTATTTGTATGGAGCGTAGCCATGTATGGAAGTGAAACGTGGGCGGTAACTAGTATGGACAAGAAGAGAATAGAAGCTTTTGAAATGTGGTGCTACAGAAGAATGCTGAAGATTAGATGGGTGGATCACATAACTAATGAGGAGGTATTGAATAGAATTGGGGAGAAGAAGAGTTTGTGGCACAACTTGACAAGAAGAAGGGACCGGTCGGTTGGACATGTTCTGAGGCATCAAGAGATCACAAATTTAGCATTGGAGGGCAGCGTGGAGGGTAAAATTCGTAGAGGGAGACCAAGAGATGAATACACTAAGCAGATTCAGAAGGATGTAGGTTGCAGTAAGTACTGGGAGATGAAGAAGCTTGCACAAGATAGATTAGCATGGAGAGCTGCATCAAACCAGTCTCAGGACTCAAGACAACAACAACAAAAGGGACTCACTGCTGACATTAAAAACAGGAATGACAGGATATTATGCCTCAAATTAATTCACCATCCTCACCGCCACCGTGTCCAGACCTCAACTGATTGAAATACTGGCCCAGGGCAGAAGAGTGTATCTCCTTTATACGCAGTAACAAGTTTGTTTGTGTGGTCATCATCCTTGTTTTGTAAATAGAACTCTTTTCCTGCTGCAAGTTACTTTATTTATCAGATACGCCTTCTCCTGTTCTAAGTAATCATCAGTGGTATCTGTAACGATGCAGTTTCGTTAGTTATACATTAGCAAACAGTTCACTTAGTGATTTTTTGTAAAAAAAGTAATTACTTACCATTTGCTGATCTGCGTTTCCTCACATCTGCTCTGGAGGTCGCACTACCACTTTTACCATTGCCATATAATCACATCTTTGTGTTCTTGCCTTCCACACACTGTTCATCATGTTTATCTGTTGTGTACATAGTTCTGCATAGTCAGCGCGTACACAAATTTCCCACTAGAGCGTGCCCCGCTAAGCACAACAGTGCAGGCGCAGCGCTCGTCTGTCTCCGCACTACGAGATGGCGCTGCCTTAGAGATGGACCAAATTCTACTTCTGCCAATCCGTGTATTAATATGTAACGCAGCCAATGAGATTGCTGCTAGCGTAGAAACTTTTATCCTCGTGGATCACACTTGTGCAGTGATACCTGAATGTGCGAGGTATTATAATGAGTGTACAGACCTCCGATTAGTCAGTCTGAATTTGTCTGTACCAGCCTATAGTCTGGTCTCAGTCTGCGCGTAATAAGATTATCATATTCCTGTACATAGCCATGAAGATAAATGAATAGACACTTTGTCAAGTATCAGAGGTATGTGAGAATAAGATTAACATACCAAGACCAAAGGAACTTCAGATTGTCAGTTGTAAACAGCACCCAGAATCAAGTTACGTAAAGTCTATGACTTATTATTTTAATAAATTTGTCTGAAAATTAATCAAGTTCTGTTTAAAGTTGGTCACTGTCAATCTTCTACTCTAAGCTTGCAAGTAGCATTTCTATCGTCTGACCTACCGGCAGAAGATAAACACGCCACGATAAGACCACGAGACATTTAACTGACACTCGCCTGCTTCGTTAGAGCAACAAGTCAAATAATCTGATGGTGTGTGTACCGAAGGTCTTACAGTACGCACACAACATCATCACACTCTTTTGTGTTCAACTATTGTTCTTTTGTCGCTCGATACAACTATTTCGACGTACACTTCTTTCCACAGCGTAAATTGTGTGTGTGTGTGTGTGTGTGTGTGTGTGTGTGTGTGTGTGTGTGTGTGTGAGGTGTGTGAGAGAGAGAGAGAGAGAGAGAGAGAGAGAGAGAGAAGGCGTGGGGGATAGAGCCTTTTTGGGCGGGGGAGGGGGGCGAGTCGTGTGGTGGGTGTTCAAATGTGTGTGAGATCTTATGGGACTTAACTGCTAAGGTCATCAGTCCCTCAGCTTACACACTACTTAACCTACATTATCCTAAGGACAAACACACACAGCCATGCCCGAGGGAGGACTCGAACCTCCGCCGGGATCAGCCGCACAGTCCATGACTGCAGCGCATTAGACCGCTCTACTAATCCCGCACGGCGTTGCGGGTGTACTAGCTGTTTTGACTTTTCGTTTCAATATTCTGTGGAGGGGTTCATGGACGAATTAGTGTAAAATTGTTGGGTTCTATTATTATTACATTGGACATTATTATTATATTAATACTTTTCGGGAATGTTATTCTATTATTTTATCTTTTAGTGTACTTAATGGATTGCTTGGCATGTGTACTTAGTCATTGAACAGGATTTTCCCTTCTGCTTTGGTTTTATGGATGTGGTAATTTTCTTGCATGCTAAGGAGGTGTTTTTTATTGTTCATTCAAATTACTTTCATGTCAGCTTGTTTAGTGGTTGGTTTGTGGTCATCTTGTCTCAGGTGTTCTGCAAATGTGGACTGGTCTGTCCCGAATTTCCAGGCTCGCATGTGTGCCTTGTATCTGACATCAAATGTTCTCCCTGTTAGCCTTTGAACAGAAGGTGAAACGCGTATGGGATAAATAAAGTAACTAGCAGCAGAAAACGGCAGTTTTATTTACAAAACAAATATTTATACCCAGTGTTTCACCAGGCAATGTAAGCGTTTTAGGAGGTTGTTGTGTAGCATACTCTGAACAGTTTTTATTCGTTACGGTGATAATTGTTATATCTGCTTCATATTATCAAATTACGGCTATTTAGATTAACGTTGGAACAGAAGTACAACTACAGACAGCCAAGATCGCTACTATACAGCATTTATTATGATGACTGGTTTCTACGAAGTGACGTTGCCATCATCAGATCTGTAAAGCGAATCAACATATTCAGCTATCACTGCTGCATTTTAACAGGCTGCAAGCAGACAAACAAATGCAATCGAGACCTGATAGTTAAAAAAAATGGTTAAAATGGCTGAGCACTATGGGACTTAACTTCTGAGGTCATCAGTCCCCAGAACTTAGAACTACTTTAACCTAACTAACCTAAGGACACCACACACATCCATACCCAAGGCAGGATTCGAACCTGCGACCGTAGCGGTCGCGTGGTTCCAGGCTGAAGCGTCTAGAACCGCTCGGTCACAGCGGCAGGCTATTCAAGCACACTGGGATGAGTTGTAAAGAGGCGTAATAGAGTTTTGAATATGTATATGAAGGCACATTTTTGCAGGATGTAATACGATTGCGTTATTAAAAATGTTATGTGCTTATTTGAATTTTTCTTGGCTATCAGACTTTGCTTTGGTTTCATTTGTAGTTGCAGGCAGCTGACTTTCAATGTACCATTATTCATGCACACATGTGATACATAGAAACTCGTAATACTTCATATTTAAAATGGCACATCTTCATCGCCCTTCTGCATACGACAGAGTGTGTAAAAAAAACTAAAAATAATTTAATGAATGTTTTTTCGTTTGTCTGCACCTTACCGCGCATTCATAATTAACGGCTCTTCCAACGCCTCTGGTCGATCAGTGCTTCACTTTTGTTTTTTGATAAATATTAACCTTTACGACATTCTGGGGGTCTTTCCTCATGTACCCACACAATTTCCTCCACACTGTATGTTGACATATGGAGACGTACAGTTATTTTTATTATTATTTTATTTTATTATTATTTACTTTTACCGATAGGGGTCAATGCCCTTTGTCAGCTTCCGTTTTATGTAATGGAGTGGATACGTCAGCTTATACTATGTAAAACGTCTACAAGATATAAAAAGATTATATACATATTTGAATTTAGCTCGCTAACGATAATATTCAGTTTGCTTCATTCTCGTTGCCTGGTTTCGCGAAGGCGCACTGGCCAATTTGGCGGTTAAGAGCTAGACGCTAACGGTCAACATGCTGGATGCTACGGTCGCACGTGCGTCCACTCGCTTTCTTAGTGTTTATTTCACAGGGAGTGTCACACTTTCACCTGAGTGTCACCTATCGAAGAACTGCTGTGGCGTTTAGCTACATTCTGGTTCAAATGGCTCTGAGCACTATGGGACTTAACATCTGACATCATCAGTCCCCTAGAACTTAGAATTGCTTAAACGTAACTAACCTAAGGATATCACACACAACCATGCCCTAGGCAGGATTCGAACCTGCGACCGTATCGCTCGCGCGGCTCCACAGTGAACCGCTCGGCAACAGCGTCCGTCTCTACATTCTGGGTGTAGTGAGTGTGTGCTTGTTGTTCGAAGCCCGACGCTGTGGCAGAAGATCTCTATTTTTACCAGTCGTACTCGCATTTTCTGCGAAGAGAACCCTGGCCAACAGCATCCGTCGACGAGGTAAGTACTGGCTCAAACAACCATAGTTCATTTATTAATATGCCAAGCGTTGTGACCCACGATATTCACAAATTATTTCGTTGCACACGCATGTTCATGTCACCACACTTGACCATCCACTTGCTGAAAGACACATATAGCCGTCCGAAACACGGTATAAATTGCTTGTCCTTAAAGTTCATTTTTGCATATGCAGTTTGGTTTCCTATCAAAATCATACAAGTATTGAGTTACAACAATATACGTAGCATGATGGCTTATACCTATGGCTGACATTACATTCATCGCTTATGCTACGAACATAAATTTCTTAAATTTTAGAACGTCAAAAAATTTTCATCAACTGGGTTCTGTTACTTCAGTTTGTTTCTTAATTTCAACCTCTCATCGTTCACTTCACATGTACAAATTAATTACATATCACCTTATTATGAGACAATACAAGCACATGATACATTTATACGTCATTCGATAGATAGGCTTTTATCACTTATGGGAGCTCATTTCTTCCTTAGGTGGAGGAGGGAAAAAGCATTGGAAATAGGACTACATCATTGCGCATTGTTGGCCTAACTACGCCTGGCACCACCTCCTTGTTTGGGACTGAAGAAAGGAAATACTCATCTACTGGTTCAAGGATTTATGAAGAAATGATGGAACTTTTGCCAAGGAACTTTTGCTTCATTGAAAAAATGTGTACCGACTAATCACCCTAGTGGTATCATATTGTTTCTTCATTTGTTAGTGCTTTTTATTTCAAATCACGTGTAGCTTAGTGTGAAATCTGATGTTTTAACAGCCGGACGGAGTGGCCGAGCGGTTCTAGGCGCTACAGTCTGTAACTGTGCGACCGCTACGTTCGCAGGTTCGAATCCTGCCTCGGGCATGGTTGTATGTGATGTCCTTAGGTTAGTTAGGTTTAAGTAGTTCTAAGTTCTAGGGGACTGATGACCTCAGAAGTCAAGTCCCATAGTTCTCAGAGCCATTTGAACCATATGATGTTTTAAGCATCGTGGACCTGTCTTTCTCATTTTTCTGGAAATGTCATTATTCAAGCTTTCATGTGTCACGATAAAAATTAACTGATTTTTGTAAAATGTAATGCTTAAATGTTTATGTGTACTCTGCACCGAATAGGAACGTATAATTGTTACGGAGAGACACTGTGACGATGCATATTTCGTTTTCAATTTTCCTAATGACCTTTGTATAAATATCATTGTAACTAAACTGGTTACTCGAGGTGCGGCCCGCTTCTTCATTTGGTACCTGCTACTCTCGACGTAATTCTCGTCTTCCGCGCCCGGACGATGAGTTGATTGCTTAAAGAAAAAACTTTAAACCAATTGCATTACGTAGCTAGCTGGCCACTGATACATTTGGTCATTGCATACGTCCGAAGATACTTACATACTTCGTTTAAATTCATAGACATTCGTTTATTCTGTTACACATTATGATAATTTACTCTGCAAATAAAATTATTTGAGATGTCTCATGGTATTTTGTCGTTTATCCTTAGATTATACGTCTTGCGTAGTTTTTCATAATGTTTACTTTTGGTTATGAATATGTTGTATGTAGCTTAGTATTTAATTAAATCTCTGTGTACATATATCAATAGGTTCCTTAGTTCTTATACGGTAGATGTATATGCGTAGTATTCCCGTTTCCTTTGCATTTGGGTTAGGCACATATTGCATTCCTGTTTGGTTTCCGCCTTCTGCAAGTCTGTCACACATGCGCATAGGTCAATGCCTCCTCTCCTGCTACTGACGTCAACGCGTATTGTTGAGTGCCGACAGCTGAGCCATAAGCTAATTTCGCTTAAGCTTTCGCTTCGCAGGAAGCGGTGTATTACTTCTCGGTGCTGTTAATTTTTTGCCTACGGGTACACATCAAAAGGTTTACTTATGCCTATACACATTATTTTATATTAAAATATTCTCCAGAAGAAAAATTGGACTTAAGAGTTATGTACACTATGTATAATTATCTTGTTTTAGAAAGAAAAAGAAATGCTACCTAGCTTCATCATCATTCTATAGAGGCTTTTATATCTTTGTGAGGGTGGAGACCCTAGTCTCTTCCTGTTTCCTCATAGGCCAATCTGTACGTCCAAGGGTATGGTATTTTGAACATTACGTATGGTCCTGAACAGAGTAATTGCCACTTCTTATTCAGTTTGCCAAAATTTTTTCGACTTAGGGTGCGTCCGTAAGAGGACTCGTTGCCGTTCAAGAAACTTTAACACGTTTCAGTGTCTAATTATAAGTTTCCTTTCTATATTCGGGCCTGTTTGATTTTCTCTTGTAGCGTCATTTGCATATCGACTTCTTTCATACGGGCAATTCCCACTCATTCGTCTGTTTTGTCCGGAACATCAGTTCATTAGGTGTGAAACCTGTTGAAGAATGTGGAAGGTTATTTACCATGAAGGAAGTTAGGGGTGTACGTCCTAACAAACGGGTCGAACTCTTTAAAGACTCGTTCTACTGGGCTTGCTTCTGTGTGAAAAAGGCTTAGTAATATATGATTTATGCCCTGTGAGATCATAAATTGTTACCACTTTTGCCCAACGAAATATGAAGCATTATCAGTTAGTTGTACCTTTGGTTTAGCTACTCTTCTCAAATAGTCACTCAATTCTTTTTCTGATATTTGTGGCTGTTGCATTTTTAATGACATACATTTTGACATGTTTCGAGAAAACATCGTATGGTGCTACTACCCATCTTACTCCTCCTCTACTTCTTGGATATGGACCAGCTATGTCTAGGAATATTATATCTAGAGCGTTTTTCGTGAGTATTGGGTGTAGCTCAATATTTTTGACACTTTGGACAGTTTTGGCTTTGACATATTGCACACTTTCTTAATACCTGTAGGACTCGTCTCCTCAAATTTGGAAACTAACAAAATGTTGCAATTTCTGCAGTACATTTGCCTACTCCATAATGTCTTATGCGTACTGGCACTATAATCTTATTGGTACCTCTAGTATCGAGAACTAATCTTACAGAGCCATTTGGTTTGCTTATTAGCAATATTGGACGAAAATAGGGTGAAAATTAAGGTTGTATAATTCTTCATTTAAACATACGATTGATCTCTTCCTTCACTCGAATTAGTCTTTGATATTTGTAAATCAGCAGTTCGTTATATTTTTGTCGTAAGTCGGAAGTCGTTACATCTTTGTTTCAGAGTTCTTATAAGGAATGTGAATCATCTTCCCGCTCTGAAATTGAACATTCGCCGCTTTTAGATTTATAGCTTCCTATAGAAGGCTAATTATCTCCATGAACAACAAGGTCTGAGCTATTATTTATAAAATTTTAATTAATGAATGTCAGAGATTGGGCATAATGGCTCAAGTGGTAGCAGGCAGTCACGTTACTATCTAGCAAAACTTGCGCAGTTTCTGAAGAAACTTATGGCCACCGCACCATGTGTTATCTGCCTCTTGCTGCACTGAGACACATCAGCTAACGGAGTCTTAACGGAAGTATGATGTTAAAATTAGGGTAGAATATTATAGCTCTAAGAAGCCAGAAATGTCAAATTTGCATTTTCATTTTATTGTGATTGCTCATTAGAAACTACGTTATTTTAAAGATGGCATTGTAGAGGCTGGATTGCAATTTTGCGCCGCATGACATATTGTTACCACAAGACTCAAAAAACATGGGATTCTTTACAGCCATAGCAACGCAGAGCAGAGACACAGGCCTTCCTTCTCATCCCACTGGATGACCTAATGGTTTCCTCTGGTAACAGCACTTAGCATTCTTTCCTCCTCCACTACCAACTTAGCTTCTTCTGCTCGTTCTCCGACTAGAAAGATTTTGTTTTTGTTGCTGACTTGAGTGGATCGCTTCTTAAGATTCTAAGTCTCTAGCATATGCCGAACTAATAAACTCTGTGATCAACAGTACTTGTACACCTATTAGCGGACATTAATATGTGGTGTGCTCATATGTCACCCATATGACGTCTCTAATGGAGAAACTTTCAATGAAATGTCTAAATGTCTGTGGGCGAACAACAGAGTATTCATCCTCCTAGGTATGTTAGTGCTGTTTGACGCTCGGTCCTGGAGCAAAGTCGTCATTCTAACCCAAATAAGGGTGTTACATTGGGTTCACCTCGGGAATCTGGCCAGGAGTGTTATTGTCCACTCGCCGTTGCCCCACGTATGCTGCTTTTTAACATGATGCACTTTCAGGCGGAGTCTAATATGGGATCGTTCCCAGACTGTACCTTAACTGTACGCAGTACACAACGCCGTATAGTGTGTTCATATCCAGCCGCACCTTTCGGTACGTTAATAACAATAAAGGAACTACACCTTAACCAGGTAAAACATCCACACACAGTAGAACTCCGTACTTCAGAACTGACACTACCCACAGGAACACCACATCTTCCATACTTCGCTGTTGACAATACGTACGATGGCAAGTAAACGTTCTCCAGGCGCTCACCAAACCCAAACCACTCCATCGGATTGCCACGGCGTATAGCGAGACTCACCAATCCAAATCACTCATCCACAATACAGTGGCCTCTCTAATTACACCAGCTACAGCGTCGCTTTTCATTGACTTCAGAAAGGTATTGCTTATGAGGAGGTGTTCGACCATGGCACCAAATTCACCTTAACGTGCTACACATAGTTAATGTGATAGCTGTTCTGTGCGTAGCAACATCACGAATGATTTCATGTCATACTTTACAGCCATGCTTCAGAAAGGTCGACGGTCCCGGTCCGTCAGTACTTAAGGCCTGCCTGATGTAAAAATCACAAAGGAATTCCTGCAGGGTTCAATTTTGGGACCACTCCTATTCTTTATGAATGGGAATGACTTTCCATTTAATATTCAACAAGCAAAATTGGCACTTTCGGAGAAGTTACTAGTATTACAGTAAATCGCATTTAGTGAGGAAGCAACAGAAGAGTTAGGTAATGATACTTTCCAAAGAATTATTAAGTGGATCTCTGAAAATATCTTCCACTAAAATTTGAAAAAAAAAAACCACACTAAATTCAGTTCTGTGCAATAAACAGAGTCGTACCAACAACTAATGTAGTATATGAGAATTAGTCACAAAGCAGAGTCGAATATTGCAAATATTTGGGTGTACACTTTCATGAAAACCTGAACTGTAAGAAGCATATTACTGAGTTTCTGAAACAATTAGGTTCAGCTACTTTTGCGCTTCATGTAACTGCTAACCTTCGAATCAAACGTATCAGTCTCCTGACATATTTTGCATGTTTTCACTCAAAAATGTCATAAAAAATAATTTTCTGGGGTAACGCATCACTTACAAGGTATTGATTTCACAAGAGCGAGCACTAAGAATAGTATGTCCCGTTCAACTAAGAACGTCATGTAGGTACGTCTTCAAGGAACTAGGCAGTTTAACTCCGCCGTCACTATACATATTTCCAGTAATGAAACTCATTATAAATAATCCATCACAGTTTGAGAAAAACAGTGATGTACCTACCTGCTACAATAGACGGGAAAATGGCTCTTATTGCCCGCTGTTAAAGCTGCCAGTGGCTCAGAGAGGATTTCAATTTGCAGCAATAAAAATTTTTGATAATTTGCCCAACAACATAAAAGTCAAAGGTAGAGAATCAAAGTTGAAATCTAATTTAAAAGCATTTTACCTGGACAACTTCTATTCCATTGATAAATTGTAGAGGGCAAAAACTGTAGAGGAAGACAGAGATTGGACTACGTCAAGCAAATAATTGAGGACGTAGGTTGCAAGTGCTAATCTGAGATGAAGAGGTTAGCACAGGAAAGGAATTTGTGGCGGGCCGCATCAAACCAGTCAGTAGACTGATGACAAAAAAAACAAAAAAGTGCCAAGCACATAGTTGCCAGTCGTAATGACGGGTGCTGCTTAGTGTGCCGGCTGCAGTGGCCGATCGGCTGTAGCCGGTACAGTCTGGAACCGCGCGACCGCTACGGTCGCAGGTTCGAATCCTGTCACGGGCACGGATGTGTGTGATGTCCTTAGGATAGTTAGGTTTAAGTAGTTCTACGTTCTAGGGGACTGATGACCTCAGCAGTTAAGTCACATAGTGCTCAGAGCCATTTGAACCATTTTGTCCTCGTGTAGGAAGATACTTTTCAGGGACGATATCCACAAATCCGATGATCGAATAACTACGACTCAGATGAAGATCTCGAATATGTTCCTGAACACAGATGTGGTTCAAAAGTTGTTTCTAATCAATTTAACGAGAAAAAATATTTAAGCAAATAAACAAAGTTAAGTTGTTTTGTTTTTATCAGCGTGATGAGAGACATAGTGATGGCCATCTTTTGTTTACTTACTGTAGGAAGGTGACATTAAAATTAATTTTACATTGTGATGTATCATACATTAATGTTTGATGATGTAATTCGTTATTTCAGAAACTGGTTACAGAAATACTAGTACCATAAACAGAAACTAAGCCGTGTCGCGAGTCGGTAGGTCGCGTCGCCGTCTCGAGTGTACTCATCTTTGGTCAGAGAGCTTCGGACAGAGAAACCAATCGCCGGCCGTTGCGACTAGACGGACGGGAGTGGGGCCGGTTAAGGGGAGCAAGACGCCCCGATGTTCACCGCCGCAACAACGCTCTCGTGGGCAACTGCTGGCGGCGGATGAGTCATGCCACCGGGGGAAAGTGGCCCTCTCTTCCAAGTCAACCCGTCTTCTGTTGCAGTTCGTCGAATACTTCTTACGGTGCGCACTTTACGGAACTTTGTCTGTGGTCAAGTTGCTATAAATTTCCTTTACTTCACATCTATGGTCACATTTTTTTTTGTTTGTCGTCGGACTGCCCGGTTTCAGTTTACAATGACCATCTTCAGATCTGTTTTATAAAAACATGTTTCAATAAAACGGATCTGAAGATGGTCATTACAGACCGAAACCGGTAGTCTGATGACAAAAGAAATTTATGACCACACTCTTGAAGTGAAGGCAATTTGTTCTACATTCAGATTCTGTTCAATTCGCGACCACGTCGCAGCTTGTGAAACAAGTTTGTTGTGTTGTAACTTGTGACCTACAGGCAAGACAGTATTTTGTGCGACCAATTTATTTTTCTCCGTGACAACCGACGATGTTACGTATTCTGCCCCTCGTGTGCAGACAGCTATAAATTTGGAAAAACAGTGTGCCAAACCGAGACTCGAACTCGGGACCTTTGCCTTTCGCGTGCAAGTGCTTTACCAACTGAGCAACTCAAGCACGACGCACACCCCATCCTCACAGCTTTACTTCTGCCAGTACCTCGTCTCCTACCTTCCAAACTTTACAGAAGCTTCGGTAGCTCAGTTGGTAGAGCACTTGCCTGCGAAAGGCAAAGTTCCCGAGTTCGAGTCTCGGTCCGGCAAACAGTTTTAATCTGCCAGGAAGTTTCATATCAGCGCACACTCCACTGCAGAGTGAGAATCTCATTCCAGCTATAAATTTGGTTGTCTGGATCCGCACAAGCAAGTTCTAGACTGTTAAATTTGTATCGGTGCAGCTCAGCCGCCCTTAAACTGTATTTCTGGTTTCTGTAACCATTGTGTGTTTCCAGAAATGCTCTTTTAGATTTTATGGTTTATAAAACAATCCTGTAATACACACAGCGCTTGTGCTTCTTTTATATGATTTTTTTTCTCGGTAACTTGTGAAATAGGATGAATATATCCTGCTGCCTTTCCGTGTTGACGAAAGCTGTCATGTTGCCTTGGCCCTGTAACTTCAGTTATCGTAGGCTCCAAGCACGCTTTAAACCAGAAGCGGGTGTACACATCCCTGACCCTGTTTGTTCCCTTGCCATGCAAGTTGTTTGGGATTCAGTACAACTGATAACGGACTTCGTCCTTGTTTCATTGAAAGAACCTGACGAAGTAGTTGTTTGAGGAAAATTGGGTCACAGTTGCTCCTTTTTTGAACACTTAATTGCCCTCTGAACTATTAGGTCATTGGTTAACCTGTAAATAAACGTGAAGGGATATCAATGATGGGATCGCCTGATGACATTGCTAAACTGTGAGAAAGTGAAGAACAATTTGCAATGTTATTGTAAATATAATACTGCCATTAATCTGTATATTTTAAAATTTTTTCTTCCGTAATAATTTTGAAAAATTAAGCAAATATTATAACGAGAGTAAACTTTTGTTAAGTGTAGTTTATCTGTTTAAAATAACCTCTTTGACGTACGTGGAATAAATGTATTAAAACACATTTTGTAAATGATTATGTAATATAATGTAATAAAGTACAACTGTAATTAAGTATGTCAATTTTGTATGTAAATGCAGTCATGCAATTATAGATGGTTCATATTTAAGGTTTTTGTAAGCAGAAGTGTAAATTGGAAAAGTGTAGGGGCCATAGATAGAACTGGACTCCGTTCTGTGGTGGAATGGAATAGGTAGTGGGACGCGCAAGTGGCTCATACAGTCAGTAGCTGCCCTGCAAGAGGTGAACACACATTACGTTGGTCAAGCACTAGAGCCCCGAATTTACCTGCAAGACTGGGTTTTGGTCTCGGACTTGTTGTACATGATTGGAGCAGTACGGCAATAAATTAATAGCTCAGAAATTTGCAATTTTATCGTCGCCACGAAGAGGAAGACAGAGCTATGTGTATCAAGAGCCGTACCTGCGCAATGTTACTACGCAGCACTGCCTCACAATACCTTTGACATCAGTAACAGGCAAAGTACTTTATTTAGAAGTGTATCACAGTATGAACCATCCATCTTCAATCAGTGGAATGTAAGTGTTAAATGTACCTTTGTGTTTAGCAGTAACTTTCCTATTTCATTTACCTCAGTAGGGTCCTCACCTAAACGAATTTATTCCGAGTATCCTGATGTTTAATGAAGCTTGAATAATAGTAAATTACTGGCAAGAGTACTGTTTTGGTAGTAAATTGGTTCAAATGGCTCTGAGCACTACGGGACTTAACATCTGTGGTCATCAGTCCCCTAGAACTTAGAACTACTTAACCCTAACTAACCTAAGGACACTACTACACACATCCATGCCCGAGGCAGGATTCGAAACTGTGACCGTAGCGGTCGCACGGTTCCAGACTGTAGCGCCTAGAACCGCTCGGCCACTCTGGCCGGCACTTGTTAAGACATGAGGGTATGAGTTCCATGGTACTAGACGGAGTGCATAGGATAGAAACTGTAGAGAAAGACAGAGACTGTAACACATCCAGCCCGTTATTGGCGACTTACGTTGCAAGTGTTACTTTGAGAAGAAGAGGTTGGCACAGGAGAGGAATTTGTGGCGGGCCGCATCAAACCAGTCAGAAGACTGATAACTGCAAGAAGATATAAATAATTTCTTGGGGTTGGTTGCAAAGAACCATATTCAGTTTGCTTCTAGAGGAAAGATTCTTGTGATCTACGTAGGTGGGAACTTAAATAATGGCAACACTGCTGTAGAGACACTACGCAATAGAATCTGCAATTGTCACTGATATCAGAAGTTGTTGACGTACCTGCCTTACCTCCTAGCAAATGGACTCGCCCGTCCCACGTCACCGGCGTGCGCACAATCGTGGGTAACATTGTCACTTGTGATCAAGACGTCTAACGTAACGATGTCATTGTTTTTGGAAGAGGAACAACGGAGTTGGATCAAGATTGAATCTGCCAGATGTCGTACGGGACGACAGTATCATCAAGGTCTTCAAGAGGCGTGCGGGGAATCGGCATTGCCGTACAGAACAGTGGCACGTTGGGTAAAAGCCTTCCACGAAGGTCGGCTAACTGTGGCAGACATGCATCGGGCAGGTTGTCCTAGCGTCTCTGGAGAAGTAGTGCATGTTTTTGCCGCGTTAGTGGACAGTGATCAACGCCATACGATTCGTGAGCTCGCCCACGAAACCGGATTAGCGAATACGACTGTGCTTCGCATCCTGAAGGAGCGCCTGGGCATGCGAAAAATTGCATCACGATGGGTTCCGCAGGAACTGAGGGAAATGCAGAAATGGATGCGTTACGACGATGCTCAGACGCACGTGGAGCGCTATGAGCGCGAAGGAGAGGCTTTCCTACGCCGTATCGTAACACTGAATGTGACATGGGCCACATCGTACGAGCCAAAACTGAAACGCCAATCCAACGTACGGCGTCATTATGGGTCGCCGCGAAAGTCGAATTTGCGTCAGAGCCCCAGTATGGTGAAAGTTATTGTGATTCTGCTGTGTGATGGTGATGGTGTTATAGTAACGCATTACGTTCCTCCACGGCAGACAGTCAATGCACAGTATTACTGTGGAGCAACACCTGCGGCCAGCTTTGCGAAAGAAGCGGCGGCGCCTTCTGCGAGACCCACCCGTCATTTGGCACGACAATGCGCGGGCTCATACAGCGCAACTGTGGCTGCTCTGTTCGGTCGATAGGACTGGGACGTACTCAACCATCCTCCATGTTCCCCACGGACTTAAGTCCTTGTGGCTTTCCTTTGATTCCGAAGATGAAGGAATCACTTCGTGGCATTCGCTTCAGTACTGTTCCAGAGATTTGACAGGCAGTAGACCGCTCTATTCGCACCATCAACAGAACAGGCTTTGCTAACGGTATACTACGCCTTCCACATCGCTGGCAACGGGTTCTACACAACGCTGGTGACTACTTTGAACGACAGTACCACGTGCAAACATCTAACTATTATGTATCGGTTGTGAATAAATAGTTGCCACTATTTAAGTTCCAACCCTCGTATTATGGTATGTGGAGCGTTAATCTCGTTTGTTGTTGTTGTACGCATTTAAAGGTTGTTCTACGTCTGTGTCTTAGAGTGAGATGGTACCTCAGTCGCCGATTAAACCAGTGGCATCGGAGTCGAAACAATTTCTTTGATTTCCAACTGACATTTCTTTATTTCACTGTTAAACATTAGATTACGAGGAAGGGAATGGTGCTGAAGCCCAGTTTGCATCCATCCTCAAGAAACTGGACTGCAGCCTGAGTTTCAGAAACAATTCGGAACTTTTAAATTTGTGTGTTTAGAGTTTTCTCAATAGTGTTTTGTTAATTCTTGTAGCAAGTAAACACTGCAAATTTTAACTTAATTAAGTGCACTCAGATTTTCAGTAATAAATGTTAAGTAGTACTAACACATTTTTAAAGAATTTTATGGCGATTATAGAAATATATCGTCACTCTAGAAATATTTGTAAACAGTGACTTACCTGAATTAAAGAATCACAATGGAAATAGTTGAAACACCTTATACGTGAGGTTCTATTGAATTTTGCTGAGCAATTCCCTAAAACATTATACTTACTATTTTATAACAGACGTCTCCTTGTATATTTCACTACAGCATAGTATTGACAAAAAATCGCAATATCAACCACTGACATTAGTTCACTCTCTGTACAGAATACAGCGGGGCTATAATTAATTTCTTTCGTTGACAATTATCGAACTTTAGTGACTTAATGCCTAGTATTTTCTCCGTGAGTTTCTCTATGGTAACACAATTAAAACCCTGCATTCCGCCGATTACACAACGAGAGGGGAGAACGATTTGTTTACATAAAGTAAATTACGGAGCATGAGCTAACTTCTTTATTAGAAGAAACAAGTTATAATTATCGTCTGAAGCTCTTTTAAATTGACTGAGTTTCCACGGTATAATGACTGCTTCTCAAAATCGCTGTTAATAATAACTTGTTTTAAGGTAAATACTGTGAAATGTTAGAGGTAACGATATATAAACGGATAAATCAAAGTTTAGACAACATCTCGTGTTTACCGCTGGCAAATATTGGGAGTTCCAAGCGAGTACGTTTCCTTTTCTCCGTGACTGAATCAAAAGAACATCGTCTTATCAAACATGGTCGAGAGCATCTCTCGTAGGACTGTCTGTAAATATTTGAGTTCGTGCGGGCCTAACCGCGAGCTTGAGTTCCGTTTCTATCTTAAACTCACGTAACAAGATGCGTTCTTCATGCTTCAGTACCAAACGGCAACCACGGCAACAGAAAAATTCTCAATGCGCAACCAGAAGCCCTTAAAAAATCCTTATCAAGCGCTGAGCAAGTTGTTTATTGCTGAATCGAGGTATTACATTGTCAATGAATATCAATAACAAAATAACACTCATATTTTATGTGCATCTGATATTACGATTCAGAAGCTTTTGATGGACAAGTAATTTGGTAGATATTGCTCTCATTAATAAAGACACATCGCAACAACTTGTACGAATCCTCTTGACAGTTTATGTTATGATGCCTTGTTCCTGTTTGCATTTTAAACACAAAATATGAAATAAAGAACAGTAATTATACTCTTAATTATTTTAACAACTGGTACTTGTCGGTGCAGGCAATGAAGCTAATGCAGTAGTGTTGCGAACACAGGAGTCTTCCGAAAATCATGTTAGTTGATAGTTATTGTTTGCTACTAAATTTTTATTAATATATTCCATTACACAGAGCATTATAGTTAACATTGGGTTACCTAATTACGACTTATATTGTAGACAAGTAAAAAATAATTTAAATATTTCACATTTTCTCCTACAATGGCAACTGCCTTAAAATATGTACAGCGTTCGTATTTCAGTTCATCATAAATTTGAAAATTCTATTTAATTATAAAGTTTATAGAAGTTTTTCTTAGAATAGTACCAGCTCGTTGTTGCTTGTTGGCCAATTTCCGCCTTTCAATATTATCTTTTTCAGTGGCATATTTCCTAGCATGTCGTAGCTCGTACGTTCCAGTAATATGTGCCCCACAGTTCAGTTACCTCCAGTACATGGACACGTGGCATCTTCGGTTATTCTGAATCGAACGTCGTAGTTACTCAGTATTCCGTGTTCCGTGTTCCATTAACATCGCTGTGGAGTTAGGAGAGACAGGTAATCGTCAGTCTTTGGTGTACTGATAGACGAAATTCTTTAGAATGATTCTGTATGATGTATGTTACTATTCTTTCACCCAATCTTCCGAAGCTGCTTCTCGGACTATACTTGATAGTGAATTTCCAGATGGTAAAATTATTCTTCCACGTTCTTCATTTTTTCTTTCCGTCTTTCCCTAATTGCTTCAAAATTTGTGGCGGTATATTCCGTCTATGTGACTAACTGAAGGCTGTTTGATTATTGCCATAAACGTTTAACTTCTTTAATGTGTGAAGATCATCAGTAGCCTGTAATAATTGTTTCTTTTATACATATAATAAGCGTATTATGTGGTAGTCACAATATGTTAGTGTGTTACCCTTTGTCATGTTTTTCACTTGTTTTTTAGGTTGTAATCAACTTTTGTAGCACAAATTTCGTGATGCGAAATTATCGTTCGGTGTTACGATTCCAACGCTGTTATCCCATTTGCGTGGGCCTGAAGACGTATTCTTTAGCCTTCATGCTCCAGTTGGCTTATTTACGACGTTCTTTCACCCACATTTGATTTAACATATCGCATGCACCACCCGAACTTTACAATTTGTGTTCAACAAGTGTGTGTTTATGGTGTGCAGAGTTGCCAACTGTCGGTGTGTTTTTATCTTTCGTTTTATGTTTGTATTGGGGGCGTGATTTGATATTTTCATTCCTTTTTTCATTGTGTGAGTGAGAGAGAGAGTGAGTGAGAGAGAGAGAGAGAGAGAGAGAGAGTGAGAGAGAGAGAGAGTGAGAGAGAGAGAGAGAGAGAGAGAGAGAGAGACAGGGGAGATTAATTAATTATTTATTCTGGTTATGTTTCAGATCTCTGTACGTTATTGTTTTAGTGGCTGGCATTATCAGAGATTGTTTTATGGATTTGTTCAATAAGTATCTTCCTTTTCATTGCAATGGCTCTTTGTATGTGAAAGTTTTCTTGCACTGCCAGAGTTTATTGTTGTGATTATTCCCTCTAATGACTCATGTAGGATGGCTCGTGTCCATGTTTTATCAGGTGCGGTGACAAGGTAGAATGGCTATTTTTATATTTGTAACTATCATATTATACGTTTATTATACACTCCTGGAAATGGAAAAAAGAACACATTGACACCGGTGTGTCATACCCACCATACTTGCTCCGGACACTGCGAGATGGCTGTACAAGCAATGATCACACGCACGGCACAGCGGACACACCAGGAACCGCGGTGTTGGCCGTCGAGTGGCGCTAGCTGCGCAGCATTTGTGCACCGCCGCCGTCAGTGTCAGCCAGTTTGCCGTGGCATACGGAGCTCCATCGCAGTCTTTAACACTGGTAGCATGCCGCGACAGCGTGGACGTGAACCGTGTGTGCAGTTGACGGACTTTGAGCGAGGGCGTATAGTGGGCATGCGGGAGGCCGGGTGGACGTACCGCCGAATTGCTCAACACGTGGGGCGTGAGGTCTCCACAGTACATCGATGTTGTCGCCAGTGGTCGGCGGAAGGTGCACGTGCCCGTCGACCTGGGACCGGACCGCAGCGACGCACGGATGCACGCCAAGACCGTAGGATCCTACGCAGTGCCGTAGGGGACCGCACCGCCACTTCCCAGCAAATTAGGGACACTGTTGCTCCTGGGGTATCGGCGAGGACCATTCGCAACCGTCTCCATGAAGCTGGGCTACGGTCCCGCACACCGTTAGGCCGTCTTCCGCTCACGCCCCAACATCGTGCAACCCGCCTCCAGTGGTGTCGCGACAGGCGTGAATGGAGGGACGAATGGAGACGTGTCGTCTTCAGCGATAAGAGTCGCTTCTGCCTTGGTGCCAATGATGGTCGTACGCGTGTTTGGCGCCGTGCAGGTGAGCGCCACAATCAGGACTGCATACGACCGAGGCACACAGGGCCAACACCCGGCATCATGGTGTGGGGAGCGATCTCCTACACTGGCCGTACACCACTGGTGATCGTCGAGGGGACACTGAATAGTGCACGCTACATCCAAACCGTCATCGAACCCATCGTTCTACCATTCCTAGACCGGCAAGGGAACTTGCTGTTCCAACAGGACAATGCACGTCCGCATGTATCCCGTGCCACCCAACGTGCTCTAGAAGGTGTAAGTCAACTACCCTGGCCAGCAAGATCTCCGGATCTGTCCCCCATTGAGCATGTTTGGGACTGGTTGAAGCGTCGTCTCACGCGGTCTGCACGTCCAGCACGAACGCTGGTCCAACTGAGGCGCCAGGTGGAAATGGCATGGCAAGCCGTTCCACAGGACTACATCCAGCATCTCTACGATCGTCTCCATGGAAGAATAGCAGCCTGCATTGCTGCGAAAGGTGGATATACACTGTACTAGTGCCGACATTGTGCATGCTCTGTTGCCTGTGTCTACGTGCCTGTGGTTCTGTCAGTGTGATCATGTGATGTATCTGACCCCAGGAATGTGTCAATAAAGTTTCCCCTTCCTGGGACAATGAATTCACGGTGTTCTTATTTCAATTTCCAGGAGTGTATGTGTAAGAAGAAAGATGTATTACAGGCCACTGAAGACGCTTCACAAATAAAACAAGCAAAACGCATGTGACAATAATAAATCTGCCTTCAGTAAGTTGCATAGAAGGAATATACCTCCACGAACTGTTGCATGTGTTTGTGCTTAATCTTGTGCTTCTCCCCGTTGGTGGCCACTGTAGACACATCACGTTACATTACTGTTGCAACAATTACTACGAAGTTAGCAAGCTTTGATAACTGTTTCTGCAGTTTTTAAGCAAATCAGGATCTACTGAACCATTATCAGCCGCGTTGTCGTAGACGGAACCAGCCCAAACAGGTCATGTGGTGAAAAGTAAAAGCTAACAGTTATTATCTGAACATCCATATTTTCCTAACTGCCTTCTAACATTTCTATACGGGGTCAGCTTATTGTAAGACCTTCTGTAATGTTAGTGACAGTTTTTGGTTGGTTACCATTACAGACAAATCCAAGTCACTGGAATATACTGGCTGTTAAAGTGCCACGCTATTTTTTCATAGTCTTTCACTGGCAACATTGTCAGCAATATTATGTATCTTCGATATGTACTCATAGTTTGTAATACGACAACCGGTGTGTAAGAACAGAAATATTTTTCTTCGACGACGGCATCTCACAAACAGGTCAGACATATTTTAATATTTCAACATACACTTGAGATTGGCTATAAAGCCGAAATCACGATTATGTAAATTAAATGAACAATTTATAGTAAAATGGCGGAAATTCTACATGGCTGATCTCCCACAAGGAAAGATCCATCTTCGTATTTACTCTTCGTGTCAGTCTACAAATGGAGCACTGTGAAGACTTGTTGCTAATGCCGTACGTACGATGCAGCATGGTATTCTCTGGTAGGTATCATCTCTGTTGGATGCGTCTTTCAAGGATGTACTCTGAGGCTATAGAAATTTCGAAGTTTAGACTGGGAAAATGCCAGTGAATGTCTTCTTTGATTTAAAATTTCTGTACTTAGGGCATTAAAGATAAGTGCTTAAAAGCTATAGATTTTAAGTCTGATGTAATATGAATAACCATTAAATAAGTTTTCGATTTTGATAGTCGGTGGTTTATTTAGGTAACATGTACGAGATTAAATTTCTGTTCGAGGTGTTCGTTGGAGCACGTACGGTGTTGTGGCCGTAACGGAGGACACTCTGACGTCAGCACAGCGGCAGCAGAGAAACTCCAGTGCCATGCGTCAGTCCACGGAGTATTTCAAGCAGAGGCCTTCCGTGTAAAAATGTCGACAATGTTCTTTAAAAATGAGAATGTATTTCGATTAGGAAAGAAGGTCATTCTTATATAGGCCTTTAAGTCGATGAAGTCTATGTATCTGAAATATGGTCCGCCCCCGGTAGCTGAGTGGTCAGCGCGACAAAAAGTCAATCCTAAGGGCCCGGGTTCGATTTCCGGCTGGGTCGGAGATTTTCTTCCCTCACGGACTGGGTATTGTGTTGTCCTAATGATCATTATTTCATCCCTATCGACTCGCATGTTGCCTTAGTGCCGTCACATCGAAAGACTTGCACCCGGCGAATGGTCTACCCGACGGGAGGTCCTAGTCAAACGACATTGACATTTATCTGAAATATGGCGATAAACCTGTTTATTGTATGAAAGTCCTCGGTAACTAACTGTAGTTAACGTGCGTGGATCTACGTCTACGTCTGCATGATTACTCTGCAGTTCAGAATTAAGTGCCTGACAGAAGGTTCATCGAACCACCTTCACGCTATATCTCTACCGTTCCACTCTCGAAAAGCACGAGAAAAAAACGAACACATAAATCTCTCCGTGTGAGCTGTGATTTGTCTTATTTTATTATGATGATCATTCTTCCTATGAGGCCGAAGTTGCTGATTGAAACTTCAGTAAATGATACTGCCGCAACGAAAATCGCCTTTGATTTGATGATTGCCAGCTCAGTTCGCTATCATGTCACACCTACTTTCACGATAACACAAAACGAGTCGCCCTCCTTTGAATAAAAAAAAAAAAAATCATTTGTGTGTGAAATCTTATGGTACTTAACTGCTAAGGTCATCAGTCCCTAAGCTTACACACTACTTAACCTACATTATCCTGACGACAACCACAAACACCCATGCCCGAGGGTGGATTCGAACCTCCGCCGGGACCAGCCGCATAGTCCATGACTGACTCTTTTGATCTCTTTCGATATTCACCGCCAACTGTATCTGATGCGGACCCCACATCGAATAGCAATACCCAAGTAGAGAACGGACAAGTGTAGTGTAGGGTATCTCTTTAAGTACACCTGTTTCATTTTCCTTCCGTCAAAAAATTCCGGTCTTTAGTTTGCTTTCACTCACAACATTGTTTATGTGATCGTTCCCACTTCAGTTATTCGCAATTGTAATCAGTGTGTATTTAGCTGAATTTACAGCCTTTAGATTTATTTCGATATGTCTACATTTCGCAGAAGGGCGTTCTCCAGGAGCAAGCGACAAGTTTATTCTGCTAGATCCTTAGTCCAGTAACGGCGTCACCAAAAAAGCCCTTTGCCTCTGAAAAATGAGGTAGAACATTTTATTTTTTATATCTTGCGCACATAGTTGAGAGTATGTATGACCCAACTTCTCGACCTTCAGAATCCTCGGGACAACTTTTCGCGAAATAAAATACGTAATTTTGCCACTTTTTCAGATTTTTGCCGATTACTCGGAAATTATCCATCCCACTGATAATGTAGCCATTATCAAAACGAAATGAAAGAGCATTAAATTTTGGGTCGAATGATCTACTTAAATGTCGAAGTCGTTGCAGCCGTTCACCCGCCATTAGTTGTCAAAGTTCGATCATTTTTGCCAGCTTAGCTAAAAGTCGACTCCAACTCCTGTAACTGAAAAACGGCTACACTAAATGAAAAATGGCAATTCAGTAAAGTTGTAGAGCATGAAAAGTATCCAGTTTTTCAGTTTTAGGCAATATTATACGTTCATAAAGTTGAAAGCCAAAGTAATTCCTTTTTTTAAGTCGAAGTTATTCAATGAAATGAAATAAAATTTCCAACCTGTGTTGTGCGAGAGTCGATTTCAAACTCCTCTGCCGTGTAAAATTCTGATTTCCTCTTTCGAGTTTACTTGTGCTGTGGGATCAGTGCATTTAAAATGAGTGATCCAGATCGTACGGACGGCAATTTGGCAGGTAATGATGCAGTTTAAGTGAAGGAGAAAGTAATGGAAACGCTACTGCAATCCAATGAGGATACGAAAATCGGAGCAAACCGTGAGTTATTAACTGGCCTGGCTGAAGCTGAAAAGCACAGTGCTTGTCACAAAAAATGCAATAACCCAAAACGGATTAGATCAACTTCCACAAAAGGATGTGTTCCGTCAACGTCTAATCTGCGATCACACAAGAAGGTATTTGATTATAATAAACACTGCTCTTTTGTGGCGAGCAAATTGATGATAACTGGCAGACACTTAGCAGACTTCGCTATGCAAAGCGAAATAATGTTCGTAAAGTGATTAAACTTGAATTATGAGATACTGATACCGGAGTAGCTGAAAGGCGTGTTGATGACTAGGCTAACGAAATACTGGAACGTATCCATGATGAGGACCTTTGTGGTAAATACGCTCTTAGTCATACGTTTTGTCAGAGGGATTTTTATCGGCCACTCAAGGGTGGAGGTAAACAAGGAAGGCCTGGATCCATACGGATAGATAATGGGAATTATTTGTTCCCACATCGAACAATCAGAAGAGAGCCAGCTCACTTTGCAATAGTTAAAGGACCGAATCACGATTGTCAGGGATGCAGATGTAGGCACACAAAAAGTCGAATCTTCCGGAAGTATGGTGAGGAAATAACGATTGTTAACAGACATAAAAAGAGAACAGTGGAGCGTTTCAAAAGTACAGGCCTTAAGATACTGCCTGATAGAAACGTTCAGGGCAAGCTATCAGATTCACAGGAAGAGTGTCTGAGAAGTGTACGCGCTGATGCAGATATACTCCGTGAGGACATTCGAACGTAGGTCTATGATACATCGCAGTACCCCCGCTCCACCTGATGATTTCATTTCAGACGTCCAGTCTTTGAGTTGTTGATTTTGAAGAACAAAAGAGGAGTCTAGATGAACTGAAAAAAGTGTTTTGCTTCGTCAAAGCAATGATTCCTACATACGGCCATGGGAATTTCTATCTTCACTATTGATCGGACTCGTTTCATTAATGTACAAAAGATTCGGATCAAGTACAACTGGATTCGCAGCTCCATATAAGAAAGGTTTCCTATGCGAGACGTCTTCGACTGTGCGACCTGAGCATCCTCACATAACCAGCGAAGGATTCATCCAGTTCATCTTTGATAACGCCGATTTTAACACCTGCAGGATTGACGGGTTGAATACCTTTCATTCCATGGGAGGAATGATGGCAAACACTCCCTTCACCGCTGTGGAGTCTGACAAAAATGTTGATCGAGAAAGAAGTTATTCCGCTTCTGAATTATTGTCTAGAATTGTTGTAACTATTCTGATCACCTATCAAAGAGCAAATGAAGTTGGCTTAAACGGTATTAGTGTAAAGGATCTTAATTTCTATGACATGTGAGTGCTTGACTGTATCTCTCTCTGGATACGAGATTCTGTGGCTTTCTGGAAAGCGGAAAAAAGTCCGTGACGTGCCATAGTGGAATGGATTCAAGGAAAAAGCCACAAATTATCGACAGTCGATTCGTTCAAAAATAATACGCCTCCCATTCCAAAGTTATCCTCCAACATTGTACACCACAATATTCACATCTCTTCGAACAGCATTGAAAAAATGCATAAAACATGGTCAAAGGTGGTGCTTTGTCAGGTGCGATCATCCACTTTATGTGAAGGCGCTGGAAATTGTAAGAAGCGAAGTCTGTGATTCGGAATATGTCATTGTACGATTGGGTGGGTTTCACTTTCTAGTTTCTTGTAGAGGTGCACCAGTATAACAATGTCAGGAAGAGGGTTGAGAGACTGACTTACTTACTGACCACAGTATTTGTTGGAAACTGTTTGGATAAAGTTCTGAGTTGGCATGCATACGCTCGAGGAGCAAGAGCTTGTACACTGGTATGCTCATATTACATACTTCAGGAGACTGAATTCAAAGAAGATGAAATGAAAATAATTGAGAAATTCTTGCTTCCACGTAACAGACCATCAGTGTTCAAGTGCCTTGAAAACGAAAATTACGTACAGGAATAACCAGTTTGAAAATGAAATTTCCAGCATTGAACAAGAGGAAGGACAGCCAAATTGTGGGTGCAATATTGTCGCATCGCTACGATCACAAAACAGTTCATTGAGGCTGAGGGTCCTGGAAACTGCAATCTGCATTTAAACACCATTAAGAAAATGCCAAGCGGTTGCGAATGACTGTTCCTCAGAAAGAAATAAAGTGATACATAGAAAATTAACTAAGACAACAAGCATTAGCCAAAATGACAATTGTCATGAGGTACAAAGGTTACTTACGTAAAACTATATTGCGAAAAACCAATGGTCAGTATTAAAAGCAGATGTGTTCAAGTAAAAAAATAAAATAAAACACATTCCAGAATTTGGCACGTGTACCTAGCTAGGAACATCAAATTGATCGACCCAGGGGCTTACATTGTTACCACTAAAACAAAACAAATTGCGCAGCGTATCGTTTGCGGAAAGCGACATGTGGCCATTTGAAACAAAAAATAAACACTCTGTCTTCAGGCCACGAGTGGCCTACCGCGACCATCCGAGCGCCGTGTTATCCTCAAAGGAGGATGCGGATATGAAGGATATGGGGTCAGCACACAGCTCTCGCGGCAGTTATGATGGTATTCCTGACCGAAGCCGCTACTATTCGGTCGAGTAGCTCCTCATTTGGCATCACGAGGCTGGGTGCACCCCGAAAAATGGCAATAGCGCATGGCGGCTGGATGGTCACCCATCCAAGTGCCGGCCACGCCCAACAGCGCTTAACTTCGGTGACCTCACGAGAACCGGTGTATCCACTGCGGCAAGGCCGTTGCCCGGCCATTTGATACATAAAATAAGTAATTGAAATAAATGACAGCTAATTTTGAAAACAAAATACGGAGGAAGAGAGCTGAATGTACTTTTGAAAATACACAGTAGTCAAGCAGATTAAGTATAAGAGCCGTCTATTAGCCTTTACAGAAATTACTATCACGTGAAGGACGGAATAATACAAAAAATTATGCAAGTAGCTGTACGATCCAGAAAATATCTGAATGAAGGTAACTTTAGTAACACAAATGTGTGAGATTGGCAGAAAAATATGTTTAGGAACCGAGGACAGGTACATATAGTAAAAAAAGTAGACGAACCGAAATTCCGCGAGCAGTGGATTAAAACGATTGAAAAAAATTTTGTTACCTAGTTGTAACTGTTAATTGAGGATGAGGCATTGAGGATGAGGCCATCGTTCTTTTAAATATGCTTGAAAATTGAAACGTCCCCTTAGAAATATTGATTAATTACTGTGCTGATAAACCTCTTACATTATCTGATTTTCAAACAGCTGACCAGAACTGAACGTACTCAAACATTTCTCTCTGCCGGCCAGAGTGGCCGAGCGGTTAAAGGCGCTACAGTCTGGAACCGCACGACCGCTACGGTCGCAGGTTCGAATCCTGCCTCGGGCATGGATGTGTGTGATGTCCTTAGGTTAGTTAGGTTTAAGTAGTTCTAAGTTCTAGGGGACTTATGACCACAGCATTTGAGTCCCATAGTGCTCAGAGCCATTTGAACCATTTCTCTCTTTACCTATTCTGATCAACACTAAACTGACACACAATATTTTTAGCGCAACGCAATCTGACTTTCAAAACTCCCTACAAAAGAATGGCCCTGACTAACATTAACCTATACCTTTCACAAATCACTTACCTCACCAAAAATCTTCGTTACTCGAACTACTGCAAAACAGCGAGCGGTGCTACTGCCAGCTAAATAAAAGATTCAAACTACGGAAGGCACTAACTACTGATAGGCATAGTTAGCAAATGAAAGGTTTTAATAGAGAACAAACAATGTATTTACTTTAATAGTCATAATATATATAGAAGTTCATGACAAATTACAAAACTCCGCCATCTCTCTCCCCACATCCACCACTGCTGGCGGCTCACCTTCAACTGCGCAACGCTATGCGCTGTTAACGTCCAGCTGCCCAACGCTACAATGGCAGACAACAATGCAAACTAGCCACAGACTGCACACAGCACAGCCAGTGATTTTCATACAGAGCGCTACGTAACGTTGCCAATAAGAAAACATAAACAGCCTACTTACAAAATCTGCTGCTGTTTGAGTACGTCGAGCCAATGACCTTTCATTTTTCTATGTGGGATGGAAATTTCTTCAACGCTTTTCGCTTTGTGTCCGGAAATTACCAGATTATCAGAAAAAGTGGAATGTTGCACAACAGTGCCTCCTCTTCCCAGTAAATGTTCCTTGTACCTGACACTAAACGGTCTTTCAGGTTGTTCTATATAATAAACCTAACACGTATCGCAAGTGATTTTACACACTCGCTAATTGTGTGTAGGAGCAACTGTGGACGTGATATTATGAATTAGATCTTTTTGAACGCTTGTGTTAGTGGAAAAGATAACTTTGAATCTGTATGTTTAAGTCAGAATACGACGAATTCTATACGAAATAGGGCCTGAAAATGGAATCGAGAAAACGTTTATGTACTCGTTACTGACAGGAACAACACTGCTGCCTAAAGTGTCAATTTAGCGTCAGTTTTAACTTTGAAAGTCTTGTCGACTAACGTGGGTTCATAGCCACTTTTAGCTGCAATAGTTTTTATTATATTCATCTCTTCATTAGTCAGGTACAGATACTGCACGATGGATGTCTGAATGGAAAAATACTTTCTTGTGCGAATGAGGATATACTGAACTAGCGGGCGCAGTTTGTTCCGTATTAGTGGATTTTCGAAAAATATCGAAAGAAAGTCTGTCGTTGTCAATATCAATACTGAGGTCCAAATAATTAAGCTGACAATCATTATTTTCTAACGCACAAGTGAAGCTGATTTTTTCATGAAGACTACTGAAAATGCTGAGTTCCTTCCCGGGAACCACTGTACATGATCAAAATGTGCCGAGAATAAGACAAAAATACTCACATCAGCTGGTGAAAATTGAACAATTCCTGTCCAGTAGATTAATGAAAATATTGGCCAAGATGCCTGCTACTGGACCACCCATTACCACGTAGTCAGGCTAATGTTTTGGTTTCCCATCGAAAATAAAATAGTTTTATTTTACTTTTCTTAGATAACGAATTGGGCCAGTGATTTGCTCATCAGAAATATCTTCTTTTAAAAATACGTAGGGATTTTTCAACGATGTCAATGGCTGTTTCAACAGGTATGTTAGTGTATAGGTTCGGATTATGTAATGAAAACAATTTCGTATCTTGTTCACACTGTAGATCATTCACTTTACTGACTAGATTTTGGCTATTGACGACAGAAAAATAATTTCGAAACAAAGATTTTTTTTTATTTTTTCTTGAAGGAACTTTACTCATGATATGCATTGTTGATACTGTTCACAATCGGACGTGTCGGATGGTCCATCCTTCAGTATTTTCCTGCCTCTGGATCCGAAACATTTTCTTCGAATCTGATAGATGTGTGCTACGAAAGTTACTTTCATGCAGATATTTTCTGGGTGCACAGCAATTTGTATGATTTTTCTGTATTATTCTATCCTGTGCATAATAGCTATTTCTGTAAAGGCTAATAGACGGCTCTTAGTTGTACCTAATGTTCCTGACTGTTGTGTATTTTCAAAAATACATTCAGTTCTCTTCCTTACTATTTTGGTTTTAATATTAACTGTAGTTTTTTCCAATTATTTCTGTTATGATGTTTCAAATAGTTTCCTGTCACTGTCCGCCTCCGATAGGAGGCGCAGATTGTTTTCGTGGCAGTGACGTAAGGCACTGCTCCGATCAGTATGATGTTATTCCTAGCTAGGCACACGTGAGGAAGGTTCAGACGTTCTTTTTTAAATTTTTACTTGAGCATATCTGCTTTTAATTCTGACCATTGGTTTCTTGCATTGTAAATTTTCATGAGTGACCTTTGTACGTCATGACAATTGTCATTTTGGTAATGCTTGTTGCCATACTTAATTTTCTGTGTATTATTTTACAGGGTTTCTCAAAAGTTATTTCTGAAGAAGATATCAATGGAGGTGTCGAAACCTAGGTACATTGTACCAAACAGTTATTTGCTACAGCTTGGCTGTGGAAAAAATATACGTTTACTGATATACAGCCATGCCTATAACTGTAAAAAACGTTAAGAAAATGCTACTGTACTTGCGAGGTGTTGGTCATTTCCTGTTCTCTGAAAGTGCTCTTTTTAGAAGAGACGCTCATATTGTTAGACCTAATGAGTGCTGCTAAATTCACGAAATTTACAGCTGAAAGCTACTTTGCCATTGGCGAAGTGATAAATATCAGTGTGGTGTGTAGTCTGATACGACAGTAGAGCAAACTTCGACGAGGGCAATGAGTGACAGGTGGTTTAACTTGCGGACGTGGTTTTCCAGATTCTATGCTCACGAAGTGGCCCTCAGGGATGGCATCCTTACAAGATGTTTGTCAGATAATTGAAGAATTCTGTCATATATCATCAGGAACAAGCGAAAAACATGTAGATTTAAGAGGTTCACACACAGTTCTAAATGCAGCAGACAGTGACAAATCGTATGAATGGCTGATAAATACCCACCTTTTCCAAAATTTTTATGTGCTTATGTCAGCAATCACTGGAGTAATCGGTGATGAATCAGTAAATTCTCATGAGACATAAGTAGAAGGAATGAAGGGGATTACCAGAATTAAAGGAGAGAACTTTAAAAACGCCTCATTTCAACGCGACCTCAAGGCTATAAAACTTGAATCCTGTACTACGTCTCCCAAGATAGGGAAGAGGAGGATTCCTGTCATAAACCCATTTACATTGTTTCACAGTTGTGTTTCTCATTTAAACTCCAAGAAGACAATCTCAGTAAGGGTACAAAAGCATCTCTGTATGATGCCTCCGGTCCTCTCCAACAGTACTAAGTATCCAAAATAGAGGGTTGAGGTGGCTGGTGGTCACCTGGTCCATAAAGGTGTTTGGTACAACAAAAAAAGACTGTAGCAATCTTTATGAAGTATGGAACTTGTTTGAGAAAGCACTACGGATCCGAAATCACAGTTATATCCGATGGTTACCCAAGTGGTACTTGCGAAGAGGAACAAAGTATTCTGAAAGATCTCGTCGTTAAAAGACACCATGTTCTTAACATCGTTTTCGATAAAGGTAAAAATGCTGCAGTCGCGCAGGAGAAGTTTCTTTCAAATGAGAGCAACAAGAACGGCTTGATTTTGACGCTCGTGCGGAAATACAAGGATGGAGGTATTCAAGTGCTACAGCCAGAAGAAATTGCGGATTTACTAATGGTGGAATCAGCCATTTACCAAGCTGCGGAGTCTGAGAGTGTGGCACTCGTAAGCGAAGACACTGATCTGCTTGTTCTAAGGCGTCGAGGAAACGACTACGAGGTGTATTTCCATAAACCATGAAGAGGGAAATCAGCAGCAGTGTGGCAGTCCAGTCATTCTTTCAATTCCGATCCTGAATTTACCTTTTTCAAACTTTTTGTTTGGTCAAGAAAAAGGGAACTTACTAAATCTACAGGAGCGGTGGCCACACCTTAATGTGCATGCTGCTGAATTTGGTCAAGACGCAATAGCGCAGGCAGGAGAACAACTGACGCTAGTACTGTGTGGGAATTCCAATTGCGCGATTTTGGAGCAGCTTAGGTACGAATTTTTGTTAAGTCTGTCCCGAGAAGATCTTTTAAACTTGAAAGGACACCTCCGACATCTGACGCTGCGAGGTGGAACCATTGCGATCCTACGATCATCTTGGCTGGGGAATAAAATTGATCCATACCAGTAGGGATGGAAGGAAAACTTATCAGGCTTGTTTCCCGTTACGATGACGAAAGATTCGTTACCATACACGCTACTGAAGGTGACCTCCTGCGCACGCAAAACAGTATTCACAGTGGTATATGGGAGTCGCACGTCTACACTGAACCGCTACTCGACGTGTGAACACTGTTGTGGAATATCTTGAGAGAACGCCTCAGAAATTGAGCGCAACAAGGATGAGGAAGAGATTGAAGATATGTTCCAGGACGACGAAGTTGTTGAAGGTACCGCAATGGATCCTGAAGATCGGATACCAGTCCAGAACCTGCTGCAGTAGGTCAAACGACCTTGATTGAATTGAAATTTGATAATATGTGAATCTCAGATATTTAAATTGAGTCATTTTAATATTGCCATGCCCTTCTGTTTGTTCCTTTGAACAAATTTTTATGCTACTCATACGTAAATAAATATTGGCTATTGTTAAGTACTTGGTTTTCATTTTAGCACCACACTCTCACCATATTCATCTTTTGAATCTGCTGGTCTTTTACTCCTTTCCACGTTCGCAGATAATTTATAGGATATATTGTAACACCACAGCTCTTATGCTGTATGGATTCATTTTGCTTTATTTAATGTTACATTGTTGATCGCCTGTGAATGTGTTCAAATCGATAGCATAAAATTGTGTATTCTTTTCTTTGTCAAACCTTTGATGTCGTGATTTGATTCTATGCAAAGTAGTGTATCTGCAATTTGTTTTCTTTGTCCCATTTGGAGGGAACAGAACTTATTGTATGTAATTGTAATTTTGTGTGAATAATTTTTTTGTAGAAGTGTCAATATGTGAAAATGTTCTGTTTTATTTAATGTATTTGTTTGCTGTTATGTAAATTGCTGATCCTCACTTAGGGTTCTTAGTTAGTTTGTATGTAAATGGTGTAGTGGTTCCCCTCTGGAACGGAAATGCGTAGCACGCGCAAATTGTGGTTGGCATAGGTGGAAAAGGTGGAACTGATAGTCAGTCGGAGACGAGCCTCTAGTCGGAGACGAGCCACCAGTCGGAAAGGAGCTACCAGTCTGTGCACTGTCAATGTAAAGGTGCATATCATGCTGATTCAGAGAGAGGCTTTGACTGCTTCTTTCCAATGCCTCGGATGGGTGGATAAATAGCTGGATCTATTCTGGAATTTGTATGAATCATCGCCATGAAGATACGATAAAGTCCGGCAATTCTACCTGTAATTCCACCTACCAACATGCAGTTGCCACCACATTGCGCAATCACTGTAACGTAATACTATATTGATGTACAGTGAAGGATCAGCCTAATGGATGTGTTAGTGTGCTGAAATATAAGGTAATTCATATCGGAATTTATTTACCTACCTTGATTTTACTCCTCATCATAACACCTCTCAGGGTCCTCTCCGTTTGAAGTAAAGTGATTACCGAGTGTCCTTACTCAAAGTACGTTGAAGCCTAGAGCTTTGTTAAATAATGCCTCTTGAACTTATTTGAAAGATAGTTAAAGCTAATGTGGTAACAGAGTGAGTTAAAGCAAATGTTATTTGTCCAATAATAATTTTCCTATTGAAACTGTTATTTAAAGTGCTGTTACCAACTTCAAACTTTAGGCTGAGTCTTATAAAGTAAATGATCACGTTGTTGTCTGTAGTAAATTCTAAAAAGGAGAGTCAATTCCTTGCAATTTTGTCAACATTGTGTTTCGTTGTAGTAAAAGTGAGAAAGCTGCAGTTGTGAAACGTTACATTCTCATGTATGCCAAGTGTTTGTCTCTCTTGTGTGCATATTAACAGTATAAAGACCACTCAGTTTGTGTAAACCCTGAAAGTGATAGTGTTTTTCTGTACCTGTTATAATTTTGAAAATAGTTCCTGCTGCTCTAACTGTTAGCTTCAATCTTAAAACATATGTGTGTTAGAGTTCATTGCACTCGCGTCTTGCTAAGTCTAGGTTGTGTCTGTTGTGTTGTCCATTATAGTTACTTATACCTACTTTCATAAACGAGAATGTTAATCTTTCTCTTGCCTAATTAGGCTGGCGACCGTTTCCCTTATTCTATAAACAGTATAGCTAGGCAAAATTTTGTTTGTCACTATTCCAATATTAACGTAATTCTGACTTTCATTTCCGATAAGCCACTTCCATTAGGAACAATACGGTCAACTTAACAAAATTCCTCTCAGAGGGTAACACTGCTCTGTTGCTTTGTGCCATAGTTACTTTTACAAAATTGTTTTATGTTACAACCTGCTTCTGGCATTGAGGTTATGGTACAGTAGTTAGCAGACAGGGAGTGTTATAATATGTTTCCGTCTTTTTGCAAACACACTGTTTTTTCTTTTTACCCAAACATGCTCCAGACCTTTGTGCCCGCATCAGTGGGTTTCTGTTTACTGAAAACTGTAGAAAGTGAACATTTTTTACTCATCCAACAAAGTGAAGCCTAAACCAAGTTTTTGTTACGCTTTGCTTCTTACCGCGATTTTGCATTATATGGTTTTTCAGGGCATATTCTATTATGTCCTGCACTGATAGTCATCTGTAAACCAAACTATGTAAATGTGAATTTCATCGCCGAGTTAACACATCCCTTTATTTTTTTTTAGAAAAAGAACCTTGATTTTTGGCGAGTCAAAATGTTTTGCGTATATATTTCTTACAACTCACGTTTTGTTGTGACTGATCCTTCTTGTTTTCCGTTCTGAGGACACTGCATTAATTTGTGTGTGCAGCTCACACCTTTCTGTGCCAGATTTAAAACAATAGTGAACATCATCATTTCTCCTAATGTTGTAGCTACGCACTTCGCTATTACTTTTGAACCGGAATCGGTTATTAATAACACATTTCATAAGTGAACATATGTATTGCGGAGGTACTGTGAATTCCCGGGTTCTTTAAATAAATGTCTGCAAGGTGATCTCGTGTGGGCTCCCGCTATTACTCTGATTACCCGCTTTTGTGCAATGAATACTTTTTTCTCTTCATGATGAATTACCGTAAAAATATGAGGCCATATGAAAGCAGCGTATTAAAATAGCCACAGCAAACCAAATGGAAAGCGTGATACCAAGGATACAAGACGACAATAGAAACCATTGCATTAAAGACACATAACGTGTATCCACAGGGCATGGGGCCTGTAACTGAAGAAGTGTCATGGCGGTATCTCTATTGCCAAAAGACTCCGCAATAGTCCAACTTTGGGATCTCTGGGTGGGTGGGACCTGCCAAGGGTGAGTGGGGGAGGGGGGGGGGGGGGTGGATGTCCTTGAGAAAAAGCATGAAGAACCAAGGAAAGGATATTGTTCTACGAGCCAGGGCGTGGTGTGTCAGAAGCTCGAACGTGATAGGGAAGCTAGAAAACATGAAAAGGGGAGCAAAGGCTCAGTCTGGATACAGTAGTGGTCAGTTCAGTGAAATGTAAAGAGGATAACGATTTCTACTCAGATCGGTATAGGGTAATATCAGCAGCAGCGAAAAATGGTATAACGGGAGTAGGATTCGTTATGAATAGGAAGGTAGGTCAGGTAGTGTGTTACTGTGTACAGTTCAAATCACAGGATTTGTCGAACTGGAAAAAGCGTTCGACAATGTAAAATGATGCAGGATGTTCGAAATCCTGAGAAAAATTGGGGTCAGCTATAGGGAGATACAGGTAATATACAATATGTACAAGTGCCAGGAGGGAATAATAACAGTGGACGACCAAGAATAAAGTGCTCGGATTAAAAGGGGTGTAAGACAGAATGTAGTCTTTTGCACTTAGTGGTCATTCTGCACATCGAAGAAGCAATGCGGAAATTAAAATAAAGGTTCAGAAGGGGAATTAAATTCAAGTTGAAAGGATTTCTATGACACGACTCACTGATGATATTGCTATCCTGGGCGAAAGTGAAGAAGAATTACATGATCGACTGAATGGAATGAACAGTCTATGTGTTGAGAGTATTTCGAAGAAAGATGGAAGTAATGAGAAGTAGCACAAATGAGAACAGCGACAGACTTCACATCAAGATTGATGGGCACGAAGTATATGAAGTTAAGGAATTATACTATCTGTGCAGCAAAACAGCTAGTGACGAACGAAGCAAGGATGACATCAGATGTAGACTAGCACTGGCAAAAAGGGCATTCCCGGCCAATACAAGTCTAACACTCTCAAACATAGACCATAATTTGAGGAAAACGTTACTGAGAATGTACGTTTGGAGCACAAAGTTATATGGTAGTGAAATGTGGATTGTGGAGAAACGGGATAAGAAGAGAGTCGAAGCATTTGAGATGTGGACCGATAAGGTAAGGAATGAGGTGGTTCTGTGCAGAACTGGAGAGGAAAGGAATATATGGTAAAAACGCTGACAAGAAGAAGTGACAGGATGATATGATATCTGTTAAGACATCAGAGAGTAACTTCCATTATACTAGAGGGAACTGTAGAGGTAAAAACTGTAGAGGATGACAGAGATTGGAATACATCCAACAATACATGAGGATGTAGGCTTCTAGTACTACTTTCGGACGAAGATGTTGGTACTGGAGAGGATTATGTGGTGGGCCACATCAAACTAGTCAGAAGACTGATGACTGAAAAAAGTGGCTAATTCACTTATATGTTTTCATTAAAATTTGCAGTTAACCTAATAGCAGAACTAGGTAAAACTAACCGTTTCAAAAGATCATCAATGTGTTTCTTCCAATTCAATTTCTCGTAAGTGCACACATCCACAAATTTTGAATATTCTGGTTTAGTAACTGATTTCTGTTCAAAGTCTACCTACGTCTAACAACGGTATTACGTCATTTACTGTAGATGACTGTATGTACTTGGTTTTCTTAAAAGTTGATTGAGAGTCCATCAGCTGAGAACCACTTAATTTTCTGAAAGACATTATTTACAGTTTTCTCAGCTAATTCTTGTTTGTTTGGTGTGATTACTATACTTGTAACATCAGCAAAAGAACTAGCTTTGCATCTTCATGAATATAGAGTGGCAAGTCATTAAATACATTAAGAACAATAAGGGCCCCAAAACTGAACCATGGGGGTACCTTTCTTCATAACTCTCCAGTTAGAGAAATCTGGTGATTTTTGCGGACTATCTCTAATTTCAATATTCTGCAGTGTTTCAATTAAATATTATATAAATATGAACCATTCAACACACATTGTACCGTGTTGGGCTCTGCAGCAGACGACCTTTGAGTTTTACGACGACATCTTCAATTACAACCGTATTGGGTATGGGATTACCAAGATTGGACCGTGGATCAGCGGAAAGTCGTCTTCTTACATCATGACCGACTTCTCCATGTACCTCCTCATCCAGGCGAATATTTGCTCTAAACGAGAAACGTGCCGTGGATTCAGGCTGCTGAGGGCACTATTATGCTGTGGGGGACATTCATTTGGTCTACTACGGTATACTTGATAGTACGCTCTGGAGTAAGTGGATATTATTGCTGCCCATATGTGTCATTCTTGATATCTTCCCCAATGGCAATAGCATCTTGCAGTAAGATAAATTTCCGTGTTGCAAGGCCAGAGTCGGGCAACAGTGGTTTAAGGACCATGATAGTGAACTCACGCTGACAGATTGTCTACCGAATGCGCCTGATCTGAAGCCAATGGAGAACATCTGGGATGCTATTTGGTTGGAGCTCCGATACCACAAGCCACCTCCCGTAATTTACTGTAAGAGTGTGACATTTATGTGGATATCTAGTGCCTCGTACCTCCAGAAAACTACCAAGGACACGTCTAATCCATACCATGCCGAATAGTGGTTTCTGAAGGTAGACCAACATGCTATGAATCAACTGATCATAGTCAATGTGGTCAGGCGGTGCTATTGAGGAATTCACGTATGGGCTAGAGGCGGTTTTTTGCCAATAAACGCTTATCTAAATTTTATACAATTATTGAAAAGTTGATGAAAATTTGCGTTCTTCGTTACTCGATGCCTTTCTGAAGTAACTGACGTTACCTCATACGAAGATTATTGTTATTGGTAGTACTGATCCCATGAATTAGCTGTTGGTTTGAAAAAGTGATTATGTATAACTGATTTTATTAAGTAATAAATATAAGTGTTTGGAAACAGTATTTTGTATTGCCAGTTCTTGAAGTGACTTCTGCAGGATTGAATACTTGGCAAGGTGAACGCTGGAGGGATGAAGCTTGGGGGGGACGAGCTTCAGACTGCCTTCCCCCTCATTCCACCATTCCCGGTCTGACGGCTTTGTGTACGCCCTTTTCACTCAGCGATAGTGTTGCTGTGGAAAATACACGTTGCTTTCTCCGTAAAGTGATCATTAGGCCACGTAATTTGTAGAATGTGAAGAGAATCTGATGGGTAATTCCTTACAAGGGAGTCAGAATTTATCGGATAAAACGATCGGGTCCGGTAATGCCTGGCGTATTGTTGCGCAGTCGGTGTTCTCAGGAACGGCCTACACTGGATGGCACGGAGGCACGTTATAATGAAAGCTGCCGTATGACGATGCCAGAACTGCGAGAGCGGGAAAGCGGGAAGGCCGGCAGATCGTGTTTCCTGCCCTCATTACAGCGAAAACTCGGCGGCGAACAAAGCAGGTGGGCGGCTGCTGGCTGCTGGCTGCGTAACGAGGGGGCGAGGGGCGGGGGCAGCCGCGGGCAGCGCGCCCCCACCGTGCAGCCGCCACTGTGCGTCGCGCCCGCATTCAGCCCGGCTGCGTCGTTACGCGCGGCTTACGGCGAACCTGCGAGGCTGCGAGGCTGCGCGGCTGCTACCGCACTCGAGAAAGGCGGCCGCCAGCGGCATCTGCCGGCGCTGCTCCTCTCCCGTGCCGTTCGCTGAACACCACCTCTACTACTTGCCAAAGATACTCGTCACGCGGCGTCGCGAGACGCACATCTACAGCCACATGGCTCTTGTGAAACTCACACTCAAGCGCCAGGCAGAGGATTCATCTAGCCACGTTCACACTACTACTACTCTACCGTTCCACTCAACAATAGCCCGTAGGAAAAAACCAACAAATCCTCCTGTGTGAGCTCTGATTTCTCTTACAGTAGAACCCCTCTTATTCGTCACCTTCGGGACAGGGACCATGGACGGTACGAAAAAAAGGTCGGATTATCCGAAAAATCAACTATTTACTGCAAAAGAAAAGACCTTTAGTACAAAAAATTAAACGACTTAAGAACTAAAAGACGTCTACAGTAATATAAAAGATGTTTTTTACACAGTGTTAAACAATATATTAACTAAAAAGCGTCTACACACATTATAATATGTATTGGTTTTGAAAGGAAAAACGACAAACAAATTACAGTACTGTACTGCAGTTAATAACGTATGAACGATATATACTGTAAACTAAAAATGTTTATAGCACTGTATATAAAAAAGATTTTTTTACAAATAAATAATCTAAGAAACGATTATACTGTATGCATTGTTTTTACAGTAAAAACGAAAGAAAATTACTTTGAAAAAAGTTAGTGATACATTTTTGTTTATCAGATGTTATTCGAGATTTAGCTGCCGTATTCCTCCATTTTTTTTTATCCACAAAACGTCCATTGGAGTTGAAGTTGGATTCTGCTCGATGTATTGAAGGGCGATGTCGAAAGCGTTTTTTGCATCGTTGTGTGAAATCCGGGTTGGGGGTTCGTCTTCGCCGTCCGAGTCCTCATTCACAGTTTCCTGGCTAACAGCGGCAACAATCTGATCGTCATTGAGCTCTTCAAAAGTGTCTCAGTCTTTGTTACATTTGTTGATCCACTCTTCATTGGCAGGGACGTTCGGCTCCAGAGGTGGTAGATCTTTAACGATTTCCAATGCGTCGTTGTTTTGCTCATCTTCGGTATGCTCATTTTGAATCATTCCTTGTGGCCAAAGCTTACGCAACGATTTCTGCAGTGTGTCAGGTTTCAGTTCATCCCATGCTGCAGCATCTTTAATGTTCAGGGATTTCATTGCCTCAAATAAGTTATGACCTCCTTCAGAGTTTTCCAAGGTTGAGCTGATACACTTTCTGAGATATCGCCATTTTAACCATTCGATAACGCCCTGATCCATTGGTTGGATGAGTAAGGTCACATTAGGAGGCAGAAAGAGAGCTTTCACCAAATCTTTCTTAGAGGGATGTGATGGTGCGTTATCCAACAGCAGTAGAGCATGAACAGGCAGATTTTTTTTTTTTTTTGCTTTAAGTCTTTTTCGACCGATGGCACAAACTCGTCGAAAAACCAGGATTTATAAAGGTTGCAGTCCATCCAAGCAGATTTTTGATTGTGGTAACCAACCGGCAAGGAAGGTAAGTATATATTTTTGAATGCCGCTGGCTTCTTAGATTTGCCAATGACGAACAAGGGGAGCTTGTGGGTCCCATCTGCGTTGCTACAAGAAATGACTGTTATTCTATGTTTTATACGTTTCGTTCCTATCACGGATTCATTTGAAGCTGCGAGCGTTTTTGTTGGCAACATTTTAAAGTTCAGCCCTGTCTCGTGGATGTTATACACTTGGCAGCGTAACAGTTCATTTTCTTCTACAATTTCTTGAAACTTGACAGAAAACTCCTTAGCAGCTGCGGCATCGGCAGATAGTTTTCACCGGAAATAGAAACAAATCGGACACCATGACGAGTTTCCCAACGTTCTATCCAGCCTTCACTGGCAGCAAATTTAATTTCTGCTTCCAGTTTTTTGTGCAAAACTATAGCTTTTTCTTTGAGAATTAGCCAGGATATTGGAGTTACTTTCCTTCTCTCTTGACAAAATCACACCCACAATGCGTTACCAACCAGTTTAAGCTTTTCTAATGTTTTGCGATTCTTCAGAGTGTTTTCACCATCAATCGTAACTGTATAGGATTCAATGTTTTTCCGAATCTTCCTCCAATACGTAACTGTCGTAACACCTACATTCAGTTCCTTTCCAAATTTTTAGAGCGATTCTTCTTCGCCTAGTCTTTGTAGAACTGCTAATTTTTCATTTAGTGAAAAAGTTACGTGTTACGTTTGACTCCAGACATGTTGAAAAACAGACAACTGTACACACAATGAATCTTCAGTAATAAGTACTGTAGAGAACACGGAATAAAGCAAACAACGACGGTCTTTTAAATCCCAACAAAGGATAAAACTACACAATGACTGACTGATGACCTCAGAAGTTAAGTCCCATTGTGCTCAGAGCCATTTTTTGCACAATAACTTACAGTATAGTAATATGCACCGCAATAGACACCGCAACAATGGCCCGACAGGCGTCCAGTCAGTGACAAGTAGGCACAGGCTCGTGAGCCTGAGCATGGTCGGACTAACTGGAGTGACGGACCATCCAAGGTCGGATTATAGGGGTTCTACTGTATTTTATTAGGATGACCATTTCTCCCTTTGTAGATGAATGCCAACACGGTATTTTAACATTCGGGGAGAACGTTGGAGACAAATTTCGTGAAAAGATCTCACCGCAGTGAGAAACCCACTCTTTTAATGAATGCCACCCAACTCACGTACCACGTGGGTGACTCTGTATCCACTATTTCGCAGTATTACAATGCGAGTAGCACTTGTCTGAAGTTTTTCAATGTCATGCATCAACCCTATCTGGCAAGGTTCCCATAATAAGGCACAACCACGGGTTTGGATATTTTTCTAGCCGTGGAAAACGTGTTCGAGTAAATGGGTTTAAAATGGGAACGCCTGACCACTGTAACAACGGATGGAGCTCCTGCGCTACGAGGGATACGCACTGGATTCAGGTCAACATTGGCTGAAGTCGGCTGTTCCTTATTCGCGGCAGTCCATTGTCTGATATACCAGGAGGCACTTTGTGCCAAGATTGTCAACATAAAAAATGTTATGTACACAGTTCTTCGAACGGTTAATTATCTTCGAAAACATGGACTCACACAGCTCCAATTTAAAGAATTTTTGGCTGATATCGAAGCGGAATACCAAGACATCCCATGCCACACCGAAGTAAGATGTCTGAGCAGACGAAAGGTGCTTCATCGGTTTTTTCAGTGAAAGGACGTCCAGAAGAATTACTTTGTGATCGTAAGTGGGTGGCTAATTTGGTTTTTTGAGTGACCTTAAGACGATTCAGGCATTAAACAAAACAAAAAAAAAAAAACAAAAAAGAACTTATTTTGTGGCGAAAACAGTTGCGCGAGAAGAATTGTGGACACTTTCCTGCACTAGACAGTGTTAAAGAGGATGTAGATTTTTCAGATTATGTTCAAATCATTTGCGAATTACAAGAACAGTTTGAAAACAGATTTCTGGAGATAAGTGAGCTTCAACCAGCCTTATATATATTTGTTCTCCGGTTTTCCCTTCGGGCTGAGGACGTCTCACAAGTGCTTCAACTATAGCTGATTGACCTGCAGTACGATATCCGCCTGAAGAACCGCTTTCTTATGTGTAAAACTTTGGATGACTTTTACAGATGTCTTCGACGAGAGAAATATCCTCTTCCGCACAAGCACGGGGCCAAATTTCTCTCAGTGTTTGGTGCTACGTATATTTGTGAGCGCTTTTTCTCTCTTTTAAAGCTTGCTAAAACTAAGAACCGTTCATTACTTGGCGATAAAAATTTGACCAATTCTTTGAGGTTAGCAGTCTCACGAAATATTGCACCATACCTAGACAAAATAGTTTCCTCGAAAAAGAAAAACGTGTAAAATGTTAATTGTCTTCTTTAACAATGCTGACTGTAAGAATTAAAGAGCTTTATAACCTTATTTCTATTTTTAATGAATTTTCAAACTTGGTCAGTTAAAATTATCACGTACAAAACAGCAAATTAAGGATCCGATTTCTGAACTCTGAAAAGGGATACAAAAAACCGTAGCACGAAGTATAACAAAAAGTATTTACTTGTAACTACTAACAGTCAGAATGAGACACTATATCCCTTACATAAAACTATTTCTAAAATAGACTATTTTGTTTACGTTGGATCAGACGGCGGGACAGTCCAGCGCACCAGCGCAGAGCAGTGCTGTGCGGTGTCACTCGCTCCGCAGCTCTCTCTCTCTCTCTCTCTCTCTCTCTCTCTCTCTCTCTCTCTCTCTCGCTCCTATGTCGACACTAGCGACACACGGTCGTGTACGGGGCGCTGAATTAAACTGCCTTGCGCCCGCGGGGCGCGGGCGCCCCCGCCGGACGCAATTCTTGGATGAGCCTGATCTAGAGCATCTTCTAAATATTCTGCGAATAAAGCGCTGTCCTTGGTGCGCTTTCCCCACAACATTACGTATGTGATCGTCCTCATTTAAGGTGTTCGTAACTATAATTGCTAGGTACTTACAGTGGTCAAAATAAATGCTGCAGATTACTTTATCTTCAGCAGTGGATACAACACTACACAAAACTGACATCTTGGGTTGTCGGGTGTTATGCCGGATATCAGCTTCGTTCTTGCACAATATTTCGGTAACGTAGCTCAGTCTCAGGTCGCACCTGATGAAGGTTTCGAGCTACGTTACCGAAATATCGTGCAAGAACGACGCTGATATCCGGCAGAACACCCGACAACTCAAGATGTCATTAGATCTCCGGGAAACCCTGAATAGTTAAACAAAACTGCTTTTTTCTGTCAGGTATTGTCATAAAGTAAGCAAAAATAAGTGAAATGGAACATTTTCTCTTGATGATAATAGAAACAAAACCGTGCAGAAGATTCCACTCCAAATCCTACAGTTTCTTCTCAGTGTCATCCTGTGTAACACGTAGTTTATGCCAGAATGAGATTTTCACTCTGCAGCGGAGTGTGCGGGACCGAGACTCGAACTCGAGACCCTTGCCTTTCGCGGGCAATTGCTCTACCAACTAAGCTACCCAAGCACGACTCACGCTCCGCCCTCACAGCTTTACTTCTGCCAGTACCTCGTCTCCTACCTTCCAAACTTTACAGAAGCTCTCCTGCGAAACTTGCAGAACTAGCACTCCTGAAAGATAGCATATTGCGGAGACATGGCTTAGCCTGCGAAAGGCATAGGTCCCGATTTCGAGTCTCGGTCCGGCACACAGTTTTAATCTGCCAGGAAGTTTCATATCAGCGCACACTCCGCTGCAGAGTGAAAATCTCATTCTGGAAACATCCCCCAGGCTGTGGCTAAGCCATGTCTCCGCAATATCCTTTCTTTCAGGAGTGATAGTTCTGCAAGGTTCGCAGGAGAGCTTCTGTTAAGTTTGGAAGGTAGGAGACGAGGTACTGGCAGAAGTAAAGCTATGAGGACGGGGCGTGAGTCGTTCTTGGGTAGCTCAGTTGGTAGAGCACTTGCCCGCGAAAGGCAAAGGTCCCGAGTTCGAGTCTCGGTCAGGCACACAGTTTTAATTTGCCAGGAGGTTTCACGTATTTTATGAATCAACTGGCCCTTCCCGTAATTGGAGGCACTTTTGAATTTGGTTAGTCGTACGGAATAGTACTTACCAAATTGTCCAGATAAGCGTGCGAGCTGTTGCTTTATTCCTCCACAGCAGCCTCTGTGACGATCGTAAGATCTCTGGTGGTACAGGACGATTACCAACCGGTTCTATTAGTACGGCCCTTGCTTTCTCAGTGCATCTGAGATCTCGGGAATATGGAGGCCATCAAATCCAACTGATTCTGAACTCCACTGCGAAGGCGTTCTCAGGATTGAGACAATTGGGGTGTGCACAGTCATCCACCAGCGTGAATCCCCCTCAGATATGTTCACCAAATGGAGCCACAGTGAGTGCAAAGATGTCGTCCCGATACTTCACATCAGTCATCCTGTGGCCATACGCGATTTCACTCCAAAACATGACTGAACTACCTTGGTAAGGGTGACAAGGACTACGAACAGTTACGGTGGAACGGTTGTCCTCGTTGCCTCACACAAACAGGTGTGAGTATTGTCAGGGTGCACACCGACGCAAGTCTCAGCAGAGGAGAGACTTATGTCCGTCAGCTGCCCAGCCCACAAGCAGTGGTCTTGTGCCAATGCGACACGGGCCCTCTGAGGATGTAGCGGAAGGGTCTTGAAAGGTCTTCTGGTACATAATCCTTAATCATAGAGCCTATTCCTTTGTTTGTGCAGGCACCTGCCCTCCTGTAGCTCTTTGAAACTGCCGTCATAGACATGTACGTAGAATGTGCAGCTAGCATCTGTTGGCTGTTACAAGCAGATATTGGCCCTGAACTTCTGTTGTTTTTCTTCCACAGCCACTTTTGTCACGCACCTGTTTCATATTCTAGTGATACATTACTTTGAGTCACAGCGACATTCACTGCGACTTCCACTTGTCTCATTCCTTGGTCCATTGCAGTAAATGGAAATGAGCGTTTGGCGCCTTTGGCCGGTAGTCCCCTTACGGGGCAGGTCCGGCCTCCTCGGTGCAGGTATTATTACATTCGAGGCCACATTGGGCGACCTGCGTGCCGGATGGGGATGGTTGGTTGGTTGGTTGGTTTTTGGGGGAAGGAGACCAGACAGCGAGGTCGTCGGTCTCATCGGATTAGGGAAGGACGGGGAAAGAAGTCGGCCGTGCCCTTTGAAAGGAACCATCCCGGCATTTACCTGGAGCGATTTAGGGAAATCACGGAAAACCTACATCAGGATGACCGGAGGCGGGATTGAACCGTCGTCATCCCGAATGCGAGTCCAGTGTCTAACCAGGATGGGGATGAAATGATGATGAAGACAAGACAACACCCAGTCCCTGAGCGGAGAAAATCTCCGACACAGTCGGGAATCGAACCCGGACCTGTAGGACGGCAATCCGACACGCTGACCACTCAGCTATCGGGGCGGACAGGTACTGTTGATCAGAGAGTTTATTAGTTCAGCGTATGTTAGAGAGCTGGAATCTGAAAAAGCGATCCACTCAAGTCAGCAGCAAAAACAAGAACTTCCTACCCGAACAACGAGCAGAAGAGGGTAAGTAGGTACTGGAGGAGGGAAGAATGCTACCTGCTCTTGCCAGGAAATGGGGAAATAAGAGAAAGGAAGCACTCCTAGTGCAGTATCACGGATTGTATGCCAAAAGAAAGGAAAAAGAGTCAGCCAAAGGGAACACTTTCACGGTAACCTTCTGGAAGGGGAAGTGGAAGACAACAGAAAATGCGGCTAAGGGTCGTCCTAGGATCGGTGCAAAGAATGGAAGACGATGAGGAAGAATGGCGAGATCGAAGCGTCTGGTGACAGTTGCCGGATGTGGCGGCATTTGTAGGAACACCCCCAGCTCTTCCCCCTCCCACAAGGATGTGAAATCACTAAGAGGTGAAATGTTATGTAAAACGTTTAGCTTAGTAAGACAATTAGAAACTGTGTGTATGTCTTGTGAGAACATATTCTGCAGATAGGCACATACACCACTAAATCAGCCTGTACAGTTACATCACGACACGGCATGTAGTTCAAGAAATAAAACGTCATAAACATCGAGACCCACACAACGTGTAGGTGAAAGCTGGATACCGCCGTCTTTTAAATAGTTCACACGCAAGTAATACTCGTGCACAAGGCGATCGTTTTGACTTGAGACGACTAAATATCCCAAAACCGACGCAGCGTTCGAAAGAAATGTTCTAGGTGAAAAGTTGATGTTAGTGAATGGAATATCTATCTGTGCTACTACTGGACATCCCTTAACCATCCTCCGTGGGCGGGTCAACTATGTATTTTCAAATCGGACCCCCCCCCCTTTTTATTTCTACTTCTTAAAATACGTACGGTTTACTCCAGCCACTGTTTTCCATTCGTGGTGGCTGGCGCTATATTCTAAAATATAAAGTGCGCCTTTTTTTTCGATTAAGAACCGACGCATTTGATTCTACATTTCCTTTACAATGCAAAATTTAAACTTTTTTTTATTCTAACGGTGGACACTAATGTTGAAATGTTACTGGAGTGTTGCAAATGTGACTGTACATCACAAACAATACGGCTAGACTTGGACTTCTCTGTCAAATAAGTTACTTGTGTGGTTACGTAGTTTTCTGTTACCTAAGTGGTTGAATGTGGTGAGTCCCTAAACCATAGGACTGCTTGGTTTCCGTGGTTGCCTTCAAACCTGCCATGAGGGTGAATAATTTCGGTGAGCGTTTCCATCCAACCGCAGTAACTCTCGCGCTGTCCACTATGAGACTACCGGCAGAACGCAGACCACAACGATCGTAATAAGGCGAGGTATGGATAAAGCGATAGAGAGAGAGGTGCACCTGCCACGTATACACACAGATCACGTAAACAATCCAGGTCCACCCCACAGCTCTGCGCCCCAGCACACGGGACGCCGCAGTGCAGCGCTACGGCGATCATAAGCATGTGCACCGGAAGTCTAGGCACCCCTCCTCCGTTGTGGCAAAGCTGGCGTCATGGATGTTGTACCTGCGGCAGGGAGGATCGAAATGATTTTAATTCATGGTGAGACTGCAAGAAGGACTAAAATGGTGAGGGGCCCGTGGTCTCACTCGTAGCAGGAAACTATTACATCCACGTCTTGCTTCCTGCATCATGCTTAACGTAGTTTCTAATGACACACTGACATGGCTAACCATATTATGTAATAGAATCCCATTTTCAACACCCAAGTAAATTTCGAACATAAATTTGAACCGTTATGATACGAAGGTTTACATTTACATCGGAAATGGTCTGTAGAAACAAATTTTTCGGTCCTTAATGGCAAAACAGGCACACTCCATATTTTTCGATTACTGCAACATCCTTCATGAAAGGAAAACAAAGGTTTGAGTAAACTGTACGTATTTATGGGGGTAGAATACGAACAAGCATTAAAAAGGGGATCCCGCTTAGAGAATAAAAAGCTGACAACCCAGGGAGGTGGGTAGCTTAGAAGGTGACCAAGTGTAGCACAGACAGGTGACCCCTATAGCATTTTTATCGTACGGTGCGGCGTTTTCGAGGTATTTACTTCTCTCAAGCTAAAATAAACACCTTGCACACCGAGGTGACGAGTCATTGCGTATCTCGTAACATCGCGTCGGTCCTCTTTTTGCCCGGCGTAGTGCAGCCACTCGACTCACCACTTAGACATAAAGTATTGATTGCACAGAAGAGAGTAGTAAGAATAATTAGTAAGAAAATGTAAATGTCGTGACTAGGGCCTCCCGTCGGTTAGACCGTTCGCCGGGTGCAAGTCTTTCAATTTGACGCCACTTCGGCGACTTCCGTGTCGATTGGGATGAAATGAGGATGATTAGAACAACACAACACCCAGTCCGTGAGCGGAGGAAATCTCCAACCCAGCCGGGACTCGAACCCGGGCTCTTAGGAATGACCACTCAGCTACCGTTGGATGACAGAATAATTAGTGGTGTTCACCCAAGGACGTCATGTAGGCACCTGTTCGAGGAGTTACGTATTTTAACTGCACCATCAGCGTACATATATCCGGTAATGAAATTTGTTGTAAATAGTGCACCTCAATTCGCGAAGAACAGTGATGTTCATACGTAAAACACTAGAGGGAAAAATGACTTTTACTATCCGTTACTGAATCTGTCAATTGCTCAAAAAGGAGTACGTTATTCAGCAACAAAAATATTAGATCATTTGCCCAACAGCATAAAGTGTTTGGCAGGTAGCAGATCAAGTTTGAAATCTAGCTTAAAATCATTTCTTTTGGACAACTCCTATTCCATGGACGATTGGTTGGTTGGTTGTTTGAGGTTAAAGGGACCAAACAGCAAGGTCATCAGTCCCTTGTTTCAAATAGATTCCATTCTGCTAACGGGACATCTCAGTATAGTCAGAAAAATAAAACGGATAAAGGGGAAACGTAAAAGGGCAGTCACGTTGTCATTAGTAAAAACAAAGGAGGGAAGTTGGCAAGAGAACGAACCCAACACTATGCTGAAACAGCAAAGGCAAGACCACCTGTGACGTAAAAGGTACAACTGCTAGAATGCAGAAAGTACGTATGGGAATAGAAAAACTAACCAAGCCTTAAAAAGAAGGGGTAAAAACAGAGTAAAAGGGAAAGAAAAGAGGATTCCGGTCAGGGAGGTGAATCGGGAATCTCTGAACACTGCCTACAGTGGGAGACACCCAAACACTCACCGCCCTGCCCCAACACCAGAGGGAGATTAAAAACTTTAAAACTGAGAATAAAAACCACTCTCCCGGAGGAAACCTAGAACCAGAGAGACCATCCGGGAATCGTCAGCCAACATCAAAGGTAAAGTGTGGGGGAGTCTGTACTTAGCACGCAGAGCCAAAAGAAGGGGGCATTCAACCAAAATGTGGGCCACTGACTGGAAGGCTCCACAACCACATAGCGGGGGTGGCTCATCACGCAAAAGGAAACCATGGGTCAGCCTGGTATGGCCAATGCGGAGACGACACAGTGTGGTCGAGGCCTTGCGGGAGAGGCTAAAGGAAGAACGCCATGGGCCTGTATTCACCTTAATGGCACGAAGTTTATTAGACAGTGGAGTAGCCTCCCAAGAATTGGCCCATGACTGTGCAAAGTGGGATTTGATGTGAAGCCGTAAATCCGCTGCAGGAGGGGTTACAGAAAACGGGGGGTAAGTAACTGCTCCCCCAGCCAAACGATCAGCGAGCTCATTACCCGGGATACCCACATGGCCCGGGACCCATAGGAAGTCAATGGAACAAGCAGCACGGTGAAGATCAGCGAGATGGTCATGGATGGCAGAGACCAAGGGATGGCGCGAAAAACACCGGTCAATAGCAAGAAGGCCACTCATCGAGTCCGTACATAACAAAACGCGGTTGTGTTGGGATTGTTTAATAAAGGTAAGGGCCCGGGAAATTGCCATCAATTCCGCAGTAAACACCCCACATGAGGGTGGCAGTAGATGATTTTCCGTTCCAACAAAGGACGTGAAGGCATACCCAACATGATCAGCAGATTTAGAGCCATCAGTGTAAAAAACAACAGCATCCCGAAACTCCCATAAAATTTGGCGGAAAAAGTAACGGAACACCACCGGGGGGATGGAATCTTTCGGACCGCGGCGGAGATCCATCCGAATTCGAGGCCGAGGAACTAACCAAGGAGGGGTGAAGGGGAGGGAGCGAGGAAGACAGGACAAAGAAGGAAGCCGAAAATCACGGGTAAGAGACGCAAGGCGCAGCCCAACCGGTAAACCCGCCCGAGGGCGGGAGTCAGGCGGGCGACGTCCATGGTCTGGGAATAGGATAGAATAGGAAGGATGAGCGGGAGAAGAACGGATAGTAAGGGCATAAGACACCAGAAGCTGGGACCGCCGAACAGAAAGGGGGGGGATCCCAGCTTCAACCAGGAGACTATCAACAGGGCTAGTAGGGAAGGCACCGGTGGCCAAACGGATACCACGATGGTGGACTGGATCCAGCACGTGCAGCGTGGAAGGAGCAGCTGAACCATAAACTTGACAACCATAGTCCAAACGTGACAGAACTAGAGCACGATAAAGATGGAGGAGGAGGGAACGGTCCGCACCCCAGGAGGAGTGGGCAAGGAAGCGAAGGACATTGAGTTTACGGAAACATCCTACCTTCAGGAGTCTGATATGGGGCAGCCAAGTGAGCTTGTTGTCGAAAAGAAGACCTAGGAAACGAAACTGTGGAACCACAGGCAATCTTTGTGCAGCGAGATAGAGCTCTGGATCAGGGTGGACCGTAGTACGGCGACAGAAGTGGACCACCCGCGATTTTAAAGGAGAGAATTGAAACCCGTGGGAGAGGGTCCATGCAGAGGCACGCCGTATAGCCACCTGGAGCTGCCGTTCTGCAGATGGCATCGAGGAGGAACTAACCCAAATGCAGAAATCATCCACATACAGGGCAGGGGCGACCAAGGGACCGACAGAGGCCACAAGTCCATCGATAGCAATGAGGAAAAGAAGGACACTCAAGACAGAACCCTGTGGGATGCCCGTCTCCTGGGTCCGTGGAGAACTAAAAGCAGTACCAACTCGAACTCTGAATGACCGATGGATCAGGAACTGGCGGATAAAAATCGGGAGTGGGCCCCGAAGACCCCACTGATGAAGGGTTAGTAAGATGTGACGGCGCCAGGCCGTGTCATAGGCCTTGCGAAGGTCAAAAAACACTGCAACCAAATGGCGGCGCTGGGAAAAAGCCTGCCGAACTGCGGATTCTAAGCGAAGCAAATGATCGATTGGAGATCGTCCCTCTCGAAAGCCACACTGGTAAGGGGACAATAGATCCCGAGATTCGAGGACCCAAGTGAGCCGACGGGCTACCAGCCGTTCAAGTAACTTACAACCAACATTGGTCAAACTAATTGGCCGATAGCTGTCAACAGATAGGGGGTTCTGACCAGGCTTAAGGACAGGAACCACAACGCTATCCCTCCACTGAGAAGGGAAATCACCCTGGAGCCAGATACGGTTAAACACCCGAAGAAGATGGTGCCGTTGTGGAGCACTGAGATGTTGAAGCAGCTGGTTATGAATGGAATCTGGGCCAGGAGCTGTATCATGAGAAGCAGATAGAGCAGAAAGAAATTCCCATTCAGTGAAAGGTTCGTTGTAAGATTCTGACTCACAAGTGGTGAAACATAAGGTGACAGCTTCAGCCTGCTGTTTTTGATGAAGGAAAGCAGCTGGATAGGAGGCCGACGCTGATGCCACTGCAAAATGGGTCGCAAGATGTTCTGCGAGAACTAATGGGTCCGTACAAATGCCATCTGGGAGGTGAAGGCCTGGGAGGGTGGACTGCCGAAGGCAACCTTGGAGAGAGCGAAGTGTAGCCCATACCCGTGACAGAGGGACAGTGGAACCAAGGGAAGAAACGAATCGTTCCCAACATATCCGCTTGCTCTGTTTGATTAAATAACGGGCTTTAGCGCGAAGGCGCTTAAAGGTAGAAAGGCTGGCTACAGATGGGTGCCTCTTAAAGTGTTGCAAAGCTCGACGGCGATCACGGATGGCAATGGCAATGGCCGTACTCCACCACGGGACTTGCCGACGACGAAATTGTCCAGATGAGCGCGGGACAGCAAGGTTAGCAGCGCGAACAATCGCGTCAGACACGTCACGTAGGACGTCATCAATACAACCCGACAAAGAGGGAGAAAACTCGACCTGTGCAGTATATAGAGGCCAATCGGCGCGGTGGAAAGACCAACGAGGTAACCTCTCCATCGGGGAGCGGGAAGGGAGCGTGATAATCAACGGGAAATGGTCACTATCACAAAGGTCGTCGTGTGGCGACCAGTGTAATGAAGGGAGGAAAGAGGGAGAAGAAAGAGAAAGATCAATGGCAGAAAAAGTACCATGACCAGCACTGAAATGAGTAGGGGAGCCATCATTAAGAAGGCACAGGTCGTGGTCTGCAATAAATTGGTCGATAAGAAGACCTCGTCTAGATGGAAAGGCACTGCCCCACAAAGGATGATGAGCATTAAAATCCCCAAGGAGGAGGAAGGGAGGAGGAAGTTGCTGAAGAAGGGTGGTTAAGGCAGCAGGTGTAAGAGTCCTGTCAGGAGGGAGATAAAGATTGCATACTGTGACTGCAGAGTCTAAGTGGACCCTAACAGCAACCGCTTCCAATGTAGTTTGGAGAGGAATCCACGTGCTAGCAATGTCTGTACGGACCAACGTACAAACGCCACCAGAAGCCCGCAAGGGTCCGACCCGATTTCGACAGAAAACACGGAACCCACGGAGGGTCGGTGAGTGAGCATCAGTAAAATGAGATTCCTGGAGAACCACACAAGCTGCTGAGTAGGACGAAAGAAGGGATTTCAATTCCGGAAGGTGACGATAGTAGCCATTACAATTCCATTGGAGAACCACAGAACGATGGTTTAAATGAGGGCTGAACACGCTAAATCCAGTCATACCGCCGGGTCCCCACCCGTCACCGACAAGGAGGGGGCGACATCCATAAACGACAGGTCAGAATCCGGTTGTGAAGCCGGGGAAGGGACCTCCGGTGACACCAGAGGCTCTTTGTCCCGGGACTTATGTTTCTTCTTCTTTTCAGGCTGAGATCGAGGAGGGCTGTGTGGCATAATGGAGCCAGCTGCAGCAAGATCAGGAACAGAAAGAGACCGGGCGACCTGGGGGCCGATAGACCGCGGCTCTCGCGGTCGCCGCTCCATGGACGAGTTTCTGTTTCAAAACTGATAAAAAAAAGGGGAAAAAGGAAAATAAACTATACCTCTAAATGCAGTTGCATGTGTAAAACTAAAAATTTCAGTAATATTAATATTAGCACTATTCATGTGTGTGTGTATATATCCTGTAATCTGACTTGTTCCACATCATATCGACAAAATAATCGTGAAAATAATCTAGGAATATTACATAACTAAACATGGAGTCTACAATCCGTTGTACGTCCCCTGCAGAAATAGTGAGCCTTGATGTGGCTACAGCAGTTAATAATTGCGAAAGTGTTGCCAGTGCAGGATTTTGTGCACGAACTGACCTCTCGAACATGTCCCATGCCGAGCGATCTTGGCGGCCAAACCATTCGCTCGAAGTGTCCAGAATGTTCTTCAAACCAATGGAGAACAATTTTGGCCTGGTGACATGTTGCACTGTCGTCCATAAAAATTCTATCGTTGTCTGGGAAAATGAATTCCATGAATTGCTGGAAATGGTCTCCAAGTAGCCACTTAACCATTTACAGCAACGATCGGTTCAATTTGACCAGAGGACCCAGAGCATTCCATGCAAACAGAGCTCACACCATATGCAACCTCCGCAAGCTTTCACAGTGCTTTATTGACAACATGGGCCCGTGGCTTCGTGAGGTCTCCGCCACACTGGAACCCTACCACGAGCTCTGACGGACGGAAATCGGGACCCGTCTCACCTGTCCACGGTTTTGTTTGGGGTCCAACCGAAATGGCCACGAGCCGAGGAGACGTGCTGCTGGGGATGTCGTGCTATTAGCAAAGACACTCGCGTCGGTCGTCTGCTACCATAGCCCATTAACACCAAATTTCGTCGCCCTGTCGTAATGGATACGTTCGTCGTACGTCCCACATCGATTTCTGTCGTTTTGCACTCAGTGTTGCTTGCCTGTCAGCACTGATAACTCTACGCAGACGCCGCTGCTCTTAGTCGCTCAGTGAAGGTCGTCGGCCACTGCGTTATCCGTGGTGACAGGTAATCCCTGAAATTTTGTATTCTCAGCACGCTCCTGACACTGTGGATCTTGGAATATTGAATACCGTGACGATTTGCGAAGTGGAATGTCCCATCTGTCTAGCTCCATCTACATCTACATCTAAATGACTACTCTGCAATTCACATTTAAGTGCTTGGCAGAGGGTTCGTCGAACCACAATCATACTATCTCCCTACCATTCCACTCCCGAACAGCGCGCGGGACGAACGAACACCTAAACCTTTCTGTTCGAGATCTGATTTCTCTTATTTTATTTTGATAATCATTCCTACCTATGTAGGTTGGGCTCAACAAAATATTTTCGCATTCGGAAGAGAAAGTTGGTGACTGAAATTTCGTAAATAGATCTCGCCTTGACGAAAAACGTCTTTGCTGTAATGACTTCCATCCCAATTCGCGTATCATATCTGCCACATTCTCTCCCCTACTACGTGTTAATACAAAACGAGCTGCCCTTTCTTGCACCCTTTCGATGTCCTCCGTCAATCCCACCTGGTAAGGATCCCACACCGCGCAGCAATATTCTAACAGAGGACGAACGAGTGTAGTGTAAGCTGTCTCTTTAGTGGACTTGTTGCATCTTCTAAGTGTCCTGCCAATGAAACGCAACCTTTGGCTCGCCTTCCCCACAATATTATCTATGTGGTCTTTCCAACTGAAGTTGTTCGTAATTTTAACACCCAGGTACTTAGTTGAACTGACAGCCTTGAGAATTGTACTATTTATCGAGTAATCGAATTCCAACGTATTTCTTTTGGAACTCATGTGGATCACTTCACACTTTTCGTTATTTAGCGTCAACTGCCACCTGCCACACCATACAGCAATCTTTTCTAAATCGCTTTGCAACTGATACTGGTCTTCGGATGACCTTACTAGACGGTAAATTACAGCACCATCTGCGAACAACCTACGAGAACTGCTCAGATTGTCACCCAGGTCATTTATATAGATAAGGAACAGCAGAGGTCCCAGGACGCTTCCCTGGGGAACACCTGATATCACTTCAGTTGTACTCGATGATTTGCCGTCTATTACTACAAACTGCGACCTTCCTGACAGGAAATCACGAATCCAGTCGCATAACTGAGACGATACCTCATAGGCCCGCAGCTTCATTAGAAGTCGCTTGTGAGGAACGGTGTCAAAAGCATTCCGGAAATCTAGAAATACGGAATCAACTTGAGATCCCCTGTCGATAGCGGCCATTACTTCGTGCGAATAAAGAGCTAGCTGCGTTGCACAAGAACGATGTTTCCTGAAACCATGCTGATTACCTATCAATAGATCGTTCCCTTCGAGGTGATTCATAACGTTTGAATACAGCATATTCTTCAAAACCCTACTGCAAACCGACGTTAATGATATAGGTCTGTAGTTCGATAGATTACTCCTACTACCCTTCTTAAACACTGGTGCGACCTGCGCAATTTTCCAATCTGTAGGTAGAGATCTATCGGTGAGTGAGCGGTTGTATATGATTGCTAAGTAGGGAGCTATTGTATCAGCGTAATCTGAAAGGAACCTAATCGGTATACAATCTGGACCTGAAAACTTGCCCGTATCAAGCGATTTGAGTTGTTTCGCAACCCCTAAAGTATCTACTTCTAAGAAACTCATGCTAGCAGCTGTTCGTGTTTCAAATTCTGGAATTTTCCATTCATCTTCCCTGGTGAAGGAATTTCGGAAAACTGCGTTCAATAACTCCGCTTTAGCGGCACAGTCGTCGGTAACAGTACCATCGGCACTGCTCAGCGAAGGTATTGACTGCGTCTTGCCGCTTGTGTACTTTACATACGACCAGAATTTCTTCGGATTTTCTACCGAATTTCGAGACAACGTTTCGTTGTGGAACCTATTAAAGGCATCTCGCATTGAATTCCGAGACAAATTTCGCGCGTCTGTAAATTTTAGCTAATCTTCGGGATTTCGCGTTCTTCTGAACTTCGCATGCTTTTTCCGTTGCCTCTGCAACAGAGTTCGGACCTGTTTTGTGTACCACGGGGGATCAGTTCCATCTCTTACAAATTTATGAGGTATGAATCTCTCAATTGCTGTTGCTACTATATCTTTGAATTTGAGCCACATCTCGTCTGCATTTGCATAGTCAGTTCGGAAGGAATGGAGATCGTCTCTTAGGAAGGCTTCTAGTGACACTTTATCCGCTTTTTTAAATAAAATTATTTTGCGTTTGTTTCTGGTGGATTTGGAAGAAACGGTATTGAGCCTAGCTATAACGACCTTGTGATCACTAATCCCTGTATCAGTCATGATGCTCTCTATTAGCTCTGGATTGTTTTTGGCTAAGAGGTCAAGTGTGTTTTCGCAACCATTTACAATTCGCGTGGGTTCGTGGACTAACTGCTCGAAATAATTTTCGGAGAAAGCATTTAGGACAATCTCGGAAGATGTTTTCTGCCTACCACCGGTTTTGAACAGGTATTTTTGCCAACATATCGAGGGAAGGTTGAAGTCCCCACCAACTATAACCGTATGAGTGGGGTATTTATTTCTTACGAGAGTCAAATTTTCTCTGAACTGCAGTAACTATACCATCGGAGTCTGGGGGTCGGTAGAAGGAGCCAATTATTAACTTAGTTCGGCTGTTAAGTATAACCTCCACCCATACCAATTCGCACGGAGTATCTACTTCGACTTCACTACAAGATAAACCACTACCGACAGACACAAACACTCCACCACCAATTCTGCCTACTCTATCTTTCCTGAACGCCGTCTGAGACTTCGTAAAAATTTATGCAGAACTTATTTCAGGCTTTAGCCAGCTTTCTGTACCTATAACGATTTCAGCTTCTGTGCTTTCTATTAGCGCTTGAAGCTCAGGGACTTTCCCAGCACAACTACACCAATTTACAACTACAATTCCGACTGTTCCTTGACCCAAGCACGTTCTGTATTTGCCATGCACCCTTTGAGATTGCAGCCCACCCCGTACTTTCCCGAGGCCTTCTAACCTGCCGTTCTGCGTTTATACTCTGTTAATCCACGTTGAGCGGCCATAATTACGTCGGACACGTTTTCGCGTGAATCACTTGAGTACAAATGACATCTCCGTCAATGCACTGCCCTTTTACACCTTGTGTATGCGATGGTATCGTCATCTGTATATGTGCATGTGGCTGTCACATGAGTTTTGGCACTTCAGTGTATACCCCACCGATGAAGTAAAACTGGTACACTGTTGGTTACTGGCAAGGGGGCAAGGGGGGGTGGGGTTGGGGGGAGGGGGGGTAGGTGGTCGTCGGACGAAACCAATACGGATTGTCTCAAAAAAGACTTCGTAACACTTGGATTTCCAGATTGGATGGATCATTATGTAGGGGAGTTGTGGAGGGAAGGCATTATTAAAGTTCCTCGCGGCCATGGCGCTGTGGTATTTCGACAAAAGTGACTGACATTTGGTGTTTAACAGAAATTGCTGTGAACGGTATCATCAGAGTTTCCAGCGCACCGTTGTGAAGAAATTCTACACCCTGAAGCAGAGTATAATCGCTTGGTTATTTAGTGCCCACGTTGTCACGTCGCTTGTATGGGGACTGCTGTGCGAGACGCACGCCGGACTCTGGTGTCGGGTGAGCGGGCAAACAGGAGAAGCGCTCCGCGCACGCACAGTGGGGACCGTCGGCCGGCAGGTAGGTGGGTGGGCCCTCGCTAATCCCCTGGACTGAAAGCTGCCCTCCAGGACGCGTCGCCCTGCGCGTGCTGTCACGGCCGGACGCGAGTGATTACTCCGAATTACAATATCGCGTGACGGCGGAATAATTGACGCACGGCTCCTACCCGTGTTCCAATTTCCCGTGACGCCAGAATGATCAAATTTCACAACCCGGTTCCAATTACTGCGCGACGGGAATTCCAGAAATATCCAGATGGGTTGGGGGAAAAAAAAACGATCAAATAACCAAACACACAATAGGATGTTAATTGTAAACTAATTATTATTGCTGTGTCCGAAAAATTGCCTGTTTAGTGTAACGTCAGTCCTCTCCACGTGACACGACGTTCGATGACGTAAATCAATGTTATCATGATAGACAGGAACATGGGGTTTTTTCCAGTATTTATACGTTGCATCTCTTGCCTGATACCTGAGCGATTGATGCGGCAGTTATTCGAGATACACATACCGCTTTCCAAAAATATATACGACAGCGTCATTGGAAACTAACCTGCGTTTTGTAGGGAATATAACGATAACGATTTGCAGACAGCAATAGTCACTGTATAATACATTCCTCACTTCTTAATTTATTTTTCTGATGATTATCGAAATAAACATACACTGTTGTAATTATGTTGCCCTTATGTGAACTCTTAATAAAAAATTTTATGTTGTTGTTCCTGTAACATACATTCCGCAAAATTAATGACATTAACAAAAATTGTCTTCTAGTGTGAAGCGTAACAATTACGAGGGTTGTCCAGAAAGTAAGTTCCGATCGGTCACTAAATGGAAACCACAGTGAAAACCAGAAACATTGTACTAGCAAGAGTGAGCTACACTTTCCAGATACTTCTCTACATAGTCGCCGCTCCAACTTAGACATTTGTCGGAGCGTTACACCAAATTTCCAACACCATCGTGATAGAAGGCAGCCGTCTGTGCTTTCCGATAATTCTCTACGCTGGTCTATAGCGAGTAGCCTGCGCCCAAGTGTTGTCTTCGTATCCAGCGTTTCATGTGAACAGAGATGATACTCAGGATGAGCCAATTAGGGCTGTGTTGCGGGTGATAGAACACTTCACATCGAAAAGACTGCAGGAGCGTCTTCACTGCCCCTGCAGAGCGCGGCTGGGAATTGCCATGAAGGAAGAGCGTGGCAGTTGTGTTAGGTGGGCTGCATTCATTAAGGCGAAGCCTCTCAGTGGGCCCTCCTACTTGGCGTGAGACATCGTTGTTGTAGGCACCTTTACTCGCTCACAGTGCGCTCACAACTGAAAAGAGCGTCTTGATGCGATCTACGGTTGAACTGGAGACATTACCGAACACATCTGTGCAAAGCTTCATCGGGTTTTCACTGTGGTGTCCATTTCGAGATCGTTCGAAATCTTCTTTCTGGACAACCCTCGTATAATCACGTAGAGATATAATAAAACAAGCGGGGTACCTGGCGTCAGCCTGGTATGTATTTACTTCACTTGTGTTAGTCCATCTCTTGCTCGCCTCTCTCTCTGTCCATCTCCTCTGCAACCCTTTCTCTCCATCTCCTCTATCTCCGTGTCCACCTCCTCCTGCTCCTCCCTCCCCCACACTCTATCCGTCTCCCCCTACCTCTCTCTCTGTCCATTTGATACTACCCGTCGCTATGTCCACCTCCTCCTGCTCCAAGCACCTCTCTGTACACATTCTTCTCTTTCCTTTCCATATCCATCCTCTCTACCCTCTCTCCTTGTCCATCTCCTCCTCTTCCCCTCCTCTGTCCTTCTCCTCCCATCTCTCCCTGTCCCTTTCCTAATATCTCCTGAACTATGTGTCGTAAAGTGACATAATATTATAGGTACGTTCAGCGGCATATGTCGGTACTGTGTGCTGAATGTGTTGTTGCTAGGCCGGCCGTTGTGGCCGAGCGGTTCTAGGCGCTTCAGTCTGAAGCCGTGCTACCGCTAGGTCGCACGTTCGAATCTTGCCTCCGGTATGGATGTGTGTGATGTCCTTAGGTTATTTAGGTTTAAGTAGTTCTAAGTTTTAGGGGCTGATTACCTCAGATGTTAGGTCCCAGAGCGCTCAGTGCCATTTGAACCATTTCATTCATCACTACTGTACGTGGTAGTCGTGAATGAACTGTCACAGGCTCCCGAACAACAAAGTAACAAAAACCTTCATAAAGGTTTGAAATTGTGTGGGAAGTTTGTTGCAAGTCACCAAGTATCAAATATTGGATTAATGAAATATAGATAATAGCGCGTTGTGGCCTACACTTCTGTTTCACCCCACCCTTATCCCTTAGCAGAGTTTCTTTCAAGTCTGTAAATGATATGTGAACCTGTTTTGGTTGAAATTGGTCTTGTTAATTCGAATGAGATGAGCAACATACGTGCATTGTTATAACGTGTATAAGTATACATCTTTTTTCAGTGATTCAATTTCGAACTGTAGCTTATACTCTGCCCGTAACTACGCTGAAGTTACCAGTCTAAACCACATTAAGGGGAGGTTTGCTATCTTTTGGTTAGGTTAAAACAATCTTTTTTTAAAACTGCATTTTTGGAACCATAAAAGCGTTTAGAATCCACCCCTGAAACGTTTTTTCCGAATACGGGACGGAAATGATTGTTATTCGCGGTTGAACAAAAAAAAGTGCACCTGCCTGAAATCAGCCTTTGTCACGCACCAGTTTTTTTTTTTTTCGGAGGACGAGTTATTGTACCGGTGCTTGGGAGGAAACACACAAAATTCAAATGAATGTTTGAACGCGTGTGTTTTGAAGTTAGCCCCCAAGCATTTGCATTCTGGTGCAAAGACTGTGGAGATTGCGACTTTCCTGGCAGTGAGCAGCTTCAACGAAGGGTATTCAGCAATTCTGAAGACCATGGCAACGATGGACGTGACCCTGGGACTCTATTCGACGCAGTTCGCCAAGCATTCGTACGAGCGGCTCTGATGCAGCGCAGGATGGCCCACATCGAGCAGAACGCCTTCTATGAGGAAGGACTATTTTATGGACCCGGAATAGCATATTGAACGTAAGTTGCATCATATTGCATTTATATGTAGTCAAAACTTCAAACGTGTTTTTCTCAAAATGATTTTTTTTTTCGGGCGGTATGGTAACCTCAAAAGCTGAAAGGGATGGTAAACAGGCTCGACGGTACATTCCCCGCAGTGGCTAGTGTCCTCAGTTGTGAGTACTTCCATCACAGCAGGAGTGTGAGGAGTATGTGTGTCCGTCATATCTTCACATGTTAATCGCACTGCATCACACGTGATCTCTGTATAGCGCCTTTCTTCGAACCCAGTCACTGTTTAAAATTTGAAGAAAAATCATCAGCATTACAACTGAAGATTTCGGATGTAATAAGTTACCCTCGTTCAAATAACGGCCTTGTCAAAGAGAGCAGAGCAGAGGTTCAGGACTCTCTCTTGCCCTTGGAGTGGGAAACTGCCCCTAAAAGGCGGAAGAATCGCCTGTGATAAACGGCATAAGGTTAGAGAAGGCAATGGAAACCACTGCGTTAAAGGCACGGAATATGTATCCACAGGAAATGTGGTCTTTTGTTGGAAAATTATCATGATGATGTCTCCACAGGAAAAGATTGCGGAATAGTCCCTCATGAGAAAAATGGAATAACCAATGGAGGCATGACATTCTTCGAGGCGGAGTATCGAAATTTGAACGTAGCAGAAAAGCTAGGAAATCTAAAACGGAGAATACAAGTGCTATTTAGATGAACTGGGGGCCAGTGAAGTGAAATGGAAGTACGGTAAGGATTAGTAGTCAGACGAATATAGGGTAACAAAGAGCAGCATAGAATGGTATAAGCAAAGTGGGATTCGTTACGGATGGAAAGATGGACGGAGAGTGAGTTAGAGTCAGCAGTTCAGTGACAGTGTTGTTCTTATCAGAATCAACGGCGAAGGAAAACCGACAATAGTATTTCATGAATACACGCTGACGTCTCAAGCAGAAGACCAAGAGACGGACAGCATATTAGGATACTGAACGAGTTATTCAGTACGTAAAGGAAAATGATGATACACTACTGGCCATTAAAATTGCTACACCAAAAAGAAATGCAGATGATAAATGGGTCTTCATTGGACAAATACACTCCTGGAAATGGAAAAAAGAACACATTGACACCGGTGTGTCAGACCCACCATACTTGCTCCGGACACTGCGAGAGGGCTGTACAAGCAATGATCACACGCACGGCACAGCGGACACACCAGGAACCGCGGTGTTGGCCGTCGAATGGCGCTAGCTGCGCAGCATTTGTGCACCGCCGCCGTCAGTGTCAGCCAGTCTGCCGTGGCATACGGAGCTCTATCGCAGTCTTTAACACTGGTAGCATGCCGCGACAGCGTGGACGTGAACCGTATGTGCAGTTGACGGACTTTGAGCGAGGACGTATAGTGGGCATGCGGGAGGCCGGGTGGACGTACCGCCGAATTGCTCAACACGTGGGGCGTGAGGTCTCCACAGTACATCGATGTTGTCGCCAGTGGTCGGCGGAAGGTGCACGTGCCCGTCCACCTGGGACCGGACCGCAGCGACGCACGGATGCACGCCAAGACCGTAGGATCCTACGCAGTGCCGTAGGGGACCGCACCGCCACTTCCCAGCAAATTAGGGACACTGTTGCTCCTGGGGTATCGGCGAGGACCATTCGCAACCGTCTCCATGAAGCTGGGCTACGGTCCCGCACACCGTTAGGCCGTCTTCCGCTCACGCCCCAACATCGTGCAGCCCGCCTCCAGTGGTGTCGCGACAGGCGTGAATGGAGGGACGAATGGAGACGTGTCGTCTTCAGCGATGAGAGTCGCTTCTGCCTTGGTGCCAATGATGGTCGTATGCGTGTTTGGCGCCGTGCAGGTGAGCGCCACAATCAGGACTGCATACGACCGAGGCACACAAGGCCAACACCCGGCATCATGGTGTGGGGAGCGATCTCCTACACTGGCCGTATACCACTGGTGATCGTCGAGGGGACACTGAATAGTGCACGGTACATCCAAACCGTCATCGAACCCATCGTTCTACCATTCCTAGACCGGCAAGGGAACTTGCTGTTCCAACAGGACAACGCACGTCCGCATGCATCCCGTGCCACCCAACGTGCTCTAGAAGGTGTAAGTCAACTACCGTGGCCAGCAAGATGTCCGGATCTGTCCCCCATTGAGCATGTTTGGGACTGGACGAAGCGTCGTCTCACGCGGTCTGCACGTCCAGCACGAACGCTGGTCAAACTGAGGCGCCAGGTGGAAATGGCATGGCAAGCCGTTCCACAGGACTACATCCAGCATCTCTACAATCGTCTCCATGGGAGAATAGCAGCCTGCATTGCTGCGAAAGGTGGATATACACTGTACTAGTTCCGACATTGAGCATGCTCTGGTGCCTGTGTCTATGTGCCTGTGGTTCTGTCAGTGTGATCATGTGATGTATCTGACTCCAGGAATGTGTCAATAAAGTTTCCCCTTCCTGGGACAATGAATTCACGGTGTTCTTATTTCAATTTCCAGGAGTGTATATTAAACTAGAACTGACATGTGATTACGTTTTCAAGCAATTTGGGTGCATAGATTCTGAGAACTCAGTACCCTGAGCAACCACTTCTGGCGCTGTAATAACGGCCTTGATACGCCTGGGCATTGAGTCAAACAGAGCTTGGATGGAGTGTACAGGTACAGCTGCCCATGCAGCTTCAACACGATACCACAGTTCATCGAGAGTAGTGACTGGCGTATTGTGACGAGCCAGTTGCAAGGCCACCATTGATCAGACGTTTTCAATTGGTGGGAGATCTGGGGAATGTGCTGGCTAAGGCGGCAGTCGAAAATTTTCTGTATCCAGAAAGCCCCGTACAGGACCTGCAACATGCGGCCGTGCATTACCCTACTGAAATGTAGGGTTTCGCAGGGATCGAATGAAAGGTAGAGCCACGGGCCGTAACACATCTGAAATGTAACGTCCACTGTTCAAAGTGCCGTCAATTCGAACAAGAGGTGACCGAGACATGTAGCCAATGGCAGTCCATACCATCACGCCGGGTGATACGCCAGTATGGCGATGGCGAATACACGCTTCCAATGTGCGTTCACCGCTATATCGCCAAAGATGCGACCATCATGATGCTGTAAACAGAACCTGGATTCATTCGAAAAAAATGACGTTTTGCGATTCGTGCACTCAGGTTCGTCGTTGAGTACACCATCGCAGGCGCTCCTGTCTGTGAATCAGCGTCAAGGGTAACCACAGCCATGGTCTCCGAGCTGATAGTCCATGCTGCTGCAAACGTCGTCGAACTGTTCGTGCAGATGGTGCTTGTTTTGCAAACGTCCCCATCTGTTGACTCAGGGATCGTGACGTGGCTGCGCGATTCTTTACAGCCATGCAGATAAGATACCTGTCATCTCGACTGCTTGTGATACGAGGCCGTTGGGATCTAGCCCAGCGTTCCGTATTACCCTCCTGAACCCACCGATTCCATATTCTGTAACAGTCATTGGATCTCGACCAACGCGAGCAGCAATGACGCGATACGATAAACCGCAATCGCGATAGGCTACAATCCGACCTTTATCAAAGTCGGAAACGTGATGGTACGCATTTTTCTTCCTCACACTGTGGGGCGGCGGGTGGTATAATTGTTAATGTTCCTATTATTTATTTAATGCTGTTGTTTGCCGTTCTCAACACTGGCTCTCTAACTACAATATTGGCAACCAGAAAGTGATTAGCAAAACGTGTAGCCTGTAATTAGAATTCCTAGTGCCCACTTCATCTGAGAAATTCATTTATAGCTTCAGCTTACTTCTCTGAGGAATTAGGAGATTGTCTGGGATTCATAATCAAAAACCATTCTCTCTAAGATGTTCACTATATTATGAAAGTCACAGACCAAAAAGAATCCACACAATCCAACTACCAGAGCAGTTCAGAGTCTAATGCGCTGATGCCACTATAACTGTTCAAATTAAATGTTTAAGTGAATGCTCGCCATAATTTGATGATATTGTTCATCAAACGCCATGCTAAAATAATGGTAGAATGTCTGTTCTGCGGCGGCACGTGAAAATACGACGTACGCAAACTGAAGATAGATCATTAAAGTCATCCCAGAATTAACACTTCACTCGAAAACGATTTCATGGTTATGCGTATCCCGAGTAACTTATTACGGCATCTGAGGCTGCTTATATCAACGATACCGACGCGACGAGACTCCCGGCACAGGTGGTGCGCTAATCAGCGTCTGGAGAGAACTGGGGCCTTCCTTTTTCTCGCGCAGCGTTCTTACATGTAAAGCCACGGTGCAGACGGCTAAAGGAATGCCTGATCAAATCTGCTCTCCCGACTAGCCGCTGGGCTAGTAATGCACCACTTTAAGTTATCGAATAAATCGTGGCTTTCTTTGCTGATGGCCGATGAAGCTCTCAATTTAATTGTGCAATCAGCACACAGGTAAGTAAACATAATAAAAGTCTGACGTGTCTAAGTCAAAAATTTTGGGCGAGATAATTTAATTACACTAAATGCAGTAGACGGGCTCTGAACTTATCGCTATAGTTTTATAGTTATTCAGTCGAAACTTCTCACATCTTTATGACTATAGCGGATCTCCCTTCTACTTGAATTTAAACATCCTAGCTTTATTTATTCGCCTACTTAATCAATCTTGCTTCCTTAATTTCTAAGACAAAAACCAGAAAATCATGAATTTCAACTAAAATTTTAATTTGTGTGATCCAGAATACTGTTTCTACTAAACTGTCATGCAAAAGGAATCTAAATACAAATTTTTAAGTTTCTAGCTCTTTTTTGTTGCGCCAATGATTTTTACAGAAAAACGTCCAAAATTAGTTACAGCGGACTAGGCTGGCACACAATGGAAAGACCGATGTGAATTTTATACGGCGTGAGTATGCTGCTTCCCTACAATGTGAGGCTTCACAACAACGTTTCACCAGGCAACGCCGGTCAACTGCTGTTTGTGTATGAGAAATCAGTTGGAAACTTTCCTCATGTCAGCACGTTGTAGGTGTCGCCACCGGCGCCAACCTTGTGTGAATGCCTGGAAAGCTAATCATTTGCGTATCACAGCGTCTTCTTCCTGTCGCTTAAATTTCGCGTCTGTAGCACGTCATCTTCGTGGTGTAGCAATTTTAATGGCCAGTAGTGTATAATAGACATGTGATTGTAGAGTAAGGTGTAGAAGAAAGGATGTGGGCTCTGCAGGACGATGAGAGGGAAGAGAGACTATTGATTGCTGCAATAAATTTCAAACAGTAAAAGCGAACTCTCTGTTCCAGAATCATAGGATAAGGAGGTACACTTGTAAAAGACCCAGAGACTTAGGATAGTTACAGCTGGATCATATTATCGTCAGACAGAGATTTCGAGAAATCACGTACTGTATTGTAAGGCATAAATAGTGGCAGATACTGACTCAGACCGATATTTATTAATGATGAAGAGTAGAATGAACTGCAAGAGAATCATCGGGAAGAATCAGTACGTAATTAAGTAGGATACTGAAGTACTGAGGAGGTGAATACTGCAACAAGGAATACCAGAGTAGGGAATTCAGATGGAAAGAAGTGTGCATCTTTACAAAGGCCCATCACAAATGTTGGTCAGACAAACACATGTACTTGGAATGCAACTGCGAAGGAACCTTGGCTAACAAATGAAATAGCCTACCGCAATCGATCGACGATAGAAGTAAGTTCAAAATGCTTAGCGGCAGACAGAAATACAATATAAACCACCTTGTTGTTGTTGTTGTGGTCTTCAGTCCTGAGACTGGTTTGATGCAGCTCTCCATGCTACTCTATCTTGTGCAAGCTGCTTCATCTCCCAGTACGTACTGCAGCCTACATCTTTCTGAATCTGCTTAGTGTATTCATATCTTGGTCTCCCTCTATAATTTTTACCCTCCACACTGCCCTCCAATACTAAATTGGTGATCCTTTGATGCCTCAGAACATGTAATACCAACCGATCCCTTCCTCTAGTCAAGTTGTGCCACGAACTCCTCTTCTCTCCAATCCTATTCAATACCTCCTCATTAGTTTTGTGATCTACCCATCTAATCTTCAGCACTCTTCTGTAGCACCACATTTCGAATGCTTCTTTTCTCTTCTTGTCCAAACTATTTATCGTCCATGTTTCACTTCCATTCTTGGCTACACCCCACACAAATACTTTCAGAAACGACTTCCTGACACTTAAATCTATACTAGATGTTAACAAATTTCTCTTCTTCGGAAACGTTTTTCTTGCCATTACCAGTCTACATTTTATGTCCTCTCTACTTCGACCATCATCAATTATTTTGCTCCCCAAATAGCAAAACCAATTTACTACTTTAAGTGCCTCATTTCCTAATCTAATTCCGTCAGCATCACCCGACTTAACTCTACAACATTCCATTATCCTCGTTTTCCTTCTGTTGATGTTCATCTTATATTCTCCATTCAAGACACTGTCCATTCCGTTCAACTGCTCTTCCAAGTCCTTTGCTGCCTCTGACAAAATTACAATGTCATCGGCGAACCTTAAAGTTTTTATTTCTTCCCCATGGATTTTAATACCTACTCCGAATTTTTCTTTTGTTTCCTTTACTGCTTGCTCAATATACAGATTGAATATCATCGGGGATAACTGCCATCTGGTTTCAGTACAAATTGTAAATATCCTTTCGCTCCCTATATTATACCCCTGCCACCTTCAGAATTTGAAAGAGTATTCCAGCCAACATTGTCAAAAGCTTTCTCTAAGTCTAGAAATGCTAGAAACGTAGGTTTGCCTTTTCTTAATCTAGCTTGTAAGGTAAGTCGTAGGGTCAGTGTTGCCTCACGTGTTCATATATTTTTACGGAATCCACACTGATCTTCCCCGAGGTCCGCTTCTACCAGTTTTTCCATTCGTCTGTAAAGAATTCGCGTTAGTATTTTGCATCTGTGACTTATTAAACTGATTGTTCAGTAATTTTCACACTGTCAACGCCTGCTTTCTTTGGGATTGGAATTATTATATTATTCTTGAAGTCTGAGGGTATTTCGCCTGTCTCATACATTTTGCTCACCAGATGGTAGAGTTTTGTTCAAATGGTTCAAATGGCTCTGAGCACTATGGGACTCAACATCTTAGGTCATAAGTCCCCTAGAACTTAGAACTACTTAAACCTAACTAACCTAAGGACATCACACACACCCATGCCCGAGGCAGGATTCGAACCTGCGACCGTAGCAGTTCCGCGGTTCCGGACTGCAGCGCCAGAACCGCTAGACCACCGCGGCCGGCTAGAGTTTTGTCAGGACTGGCTCTCCCAAGGCTGTCAGTAGTTCTAATCGAATGTTGTCTACTCCCGGAGCCTTGTTTCGACTTCGGTCTTTCAGTGCTCTATCAAACTCTTCACGCAGTATCATATCTCCCGTTTCATCCTCTTCCTTTTCTATAACATTGGCCTCTAGTACATCGCCCTTGTATAGACCCTCTATGTACTCCTTCCACCTTTCTGCTTTCCCTTCTTTGCTTACAACTGGGTTTCCATCTGAGCTCTTGATATTCGTACAAGTGGTTCTCTTTTCTCCAAAGGTCTCTTTAATTTTCCTGTAGGCAGTATCTATATTACCCCTAGTGAGATAAGCCTCTACATCCTTACATTTGTCCTCTAACCATGCCTTCTTAGCCATTTTTTACCCCTTGTCGATCTCATTTTTGAGACGTTTGTGCCGGCCGAAGTGGCCGTGCGGTTAAAGGCGCTGCAGCCTGGAACCGCAAGACCGCTACGGTCGCAGGTTCGAATCCTGCCTCGGGCATGGATGTTTGTGATGTCCTTAGGTTAGTTAGGTTTAACTAGTTCCAAGTTCTAGGGGACTAATGACCTCAGCAGTTGAGTCCCATAGTGCTCAGAGCCATTTGAACCATTTGAACCATTTTTGAGACGTTTGTGTTCCTTTTTGCCTGCTTCATTAACTGCATTAACTGCATTTTTATATTTTCTCCTTTCATCAATTACATTCAATTTTTCTTCTGTTACCCAAGGATTTCTACTAACCCTAGTCTTTTTACTTACTTGATTCTCTGCTGCCTTCACTACTTCATCCCTCAAAGCTACCCATTCTTCTTCTACTGTATTTATTTCCCCCCACCTAGAAATGGAAAGAAAACAGGAAGGGCAGAGAAGCCAAGGTGAAAGGGCTGCAGGAAATAACGTGAAAATTTCTAAAAAGAAATGACAATTGGATGTACTGACACAGCATACAGAGAAGCCAAAACAGTCTGCTGTTGGGTATTAACATCAACAGTGCAACGAGAATTTCACAGTTTCGAGTAGGCAAAGAGCTAATGGATGGAAAGGGTATCTTGATGGCCTGCGTTAGGGGGAGCACTTGTCTGACGGCTTCGTAGAAGAAGAAATGGAAGTCGATGTGGAAGACATAGGGTAGCAAGTGCTAGAGTTAGCATTTGAAAGAACTCCGGGATAACTGAGATCAAATAAGAAGAAGATAGATAACATTCCATCGGAATTACAAAAATAACTGAGGCGATGTAATGACCAAACGACTGTTTAAGTTGGTGTGTAGAATCTATGAGACTGGCGACGCACCATCCGATTTTCGGAAAAGTACCTTCTACAAAGTTTTGAAAACAGTAAGGGCCAATAAGTACGAGAACAATCGCACAATCAGCTTAAAAGCACATGAACCTAAGCTTCTGACAAGAACAATATACCAAAGATTGGAAAAGAGTGTTGAGGAACTGTTAGATGACGATTAGTTTTTCTTTTGGAAGAAGAGAGGCCGTTCTGACATTGCGGTTCATAATGGAAGAAGACTAAAGAAAAAGCAACAACCGCTCACAGCATTCATTGAGCTAGAAAAAGCGTTCGAAAAATGTCAAATGGTGCAAGTTGTTCGTAATTCTGAGAAACATGGGCGTTAGCTACAGGAAATGACGTGTAATATACTGCATGTACAAGACCCAAGACAGAAGAATAAGACTGAATGGCCAATAACTACTCCAAAAATTAAAGGGATTGTAATACAATCGCTCCTACTCTTAAATTTATACATCGAAGAATCAATTATGGAAATAAAAGAAACTTTCAAGAGTGGCATTAAAATTCTGTGTGAAATGATGTCAATGATAAGATTCGCTGATGACATTGCTGTCCTCTGTGAAAATGAAGATGAATTACATCATCTTCTGAATGGAATGAACGGTCTAATTATTGCAGAATATGGTCTGAGAGTAAACCTGGAGAAGAACAAAGTGATGGCAAGCAGTAGAAGCGCCCAATGTTTCTTCTGTATAATTTTGATGTACTGTTTGTCGACAGAAGTAGATATCTGTAAACTAAGCGGGAATTACGGTAAGTATCTCATACCTACTAAATCTTTTTTAGTACTTGCAAAATACTAAAGATTCTATATAAAATGTTTCTTACTTACAATTTGCTCATCTACATTTTCAACCAACATGGGATTGAAATGAAACATTCAACTAACCGTAGAGGCCTGCTCAAAAATGAACTTTCGTTAGTATTTCCATCTATAACAACATTAAAATTTTGTTTATTGTTAGAAACATCCCATTATGTCAACCATTCGCAAAATAAGTAAATATACGGATAAAGTATTTTTACAGAGGTCAGCCTTCGCAGAAAGGTAGATAGCTATGATGCTTCGGTGTTGCGAAGACTTCAATCGTTTGTGTTCCTTTATTGACGACGCCGAGAAGAAAGGCAACTTGTGTGATTGGGGACACGTGCTTACATAAAAGTGTTGAAGAACAGTAAGTCATACCAATGTTTAGCTTCTGTCAGTATAACGATCTGAGAAATAAGCAACGTAAGGTGCTAATGGCTGCTACACATCTCAGTTCTGCTAGAAAACTCTGAAATTCTGGACAGAATAATAAAGCAAAAACCAGTTTTGTCTATCGTGAGCAGACTCATCGAAGAATGGGTTGCTACTATGCTAGAAAATCAGAGCACTGTATAAAAGATGTAAAACTAAGTAAGAATTGCCAGTAACACACTAAGAAGCATTTATATCACCATACAGTGCTCTTGGACCTAAGTGGTTTACTGGTCAAAATTTCTGACTTTTAACGCGGAGGTGCTGGGTTAGATACCCAGTAAATACTCTGAAATTTTGTGTATTACGGGATCCATTAAGCGTCGTAAGGCCAGTTGACATGTTGTTTGAATAAATAAGCAGCGAAACTGATACGTGATCCGCCGAAATGCTGAGAAACTGATAGCCTCGCACCGGCCTTGGGAGCACGAGGGATCTACTTGTTTATATGTGACTTACGTGCAGGAGAACACTGAAATATTACACCATTTAGTAGTTGTTGACTTTTATTTGCAGGTATGCGACAGACGTTATACGAACGCGTGCGTCGTAGGGTTAACCGAATTTTTAAATGCGTCACTGAAGCTTTACGAAGTCCTTGCCGTGAAATGAATTCCAAAGACAAAAGAAGGCGCATAAGTTGGCGGAATTAATTCATTTACTTTACTGAGAAGGAACAATGTTGGGGTGCAGTGTCTCTCACTTAAACGAATACTTTGTTTGTTTCTTCCTTCAAAGGAGGACGTACCTACGACAGATTTCACAAACAAGATTAGAATGCGCAGTATCTGTGAACTGAAATAACGACCAGCGCACATGGGAATGTTATTTCAGCGCTGTTGTACTCTCAAAATATTAAACAACAGGAATACTTCGCAAGAATGCCTTGTGCTTCACGCAAACAGCGAAACTGCATCTGTCAGCTCGCCCTTTAAGAATCAAACATTTATTCCAACCTCTATGTACCATGAAGGGTACAGGGTGCACCCATCTGCAGGTGGTCGCTCATGTCGGCACCAATGATGTGTGTCGCTATGGATCGGAGGAAATCCTCTCTGGCTTCCGGCGGCTATCTGATTTGGTGAAGACTGCCAGTCTCGCTAGCGGGATGGAAGCAGAGCCCACCATCTGCAGCATTGTCGACAGGACTGACTGCGGACCTTTGGTACAGAGCCGAGTGGAGGGTCTGAATCAGAGGCTGAGACGGTTCTGCGACGTGTGGGCTGCAGATTCCTCGACTTGCGCCATAGGTTGGTGGGGTTTCGGGTTCCGCTGGATAGGTCAGGAGTCCACTACACGCAACAAGCGGCTACACGGGTAGCAGGGGTTGTGTGGCGTGGGCTGGGCGGTTTTTTAGGTTAGATGGCCTTGGGCAAGTACAGAAAGGGCAACAGCCTCAACGGGTGCGGGGAAAAGTCAGGACATGCGGGGACCAAGCAGCAATCGGTATTGTAATTGTCAACTGTCGAAGCTGCGTTGGTAAAGTACCAGAACTTCAAGCGCTGATAGAAAGCACCGAAGCTGAAATCGTCATAGGTACAGAAAGCTGGCTTAAGCCAGAGATAAATTCTGCCGAAATTTTTACAAAGGTACAAACGGTGTTTAGAAAGGATAGATTGCATGCAACCGGTGGTGGAGTGTTCGTCGCTGTTAGTAGTAGTTTATCCTGTAGTGAAGTAGAAGTGGATAGTTACTGTGAATTATTATGGGTGGAGGTTACACTCAACAACCGAACTAGGTTAATAATTGGCTCCTTTTACCGACCTCCCGACTCAGCAGCATTAGTGGCAGAACAACTGAGAGAAAATTTGGAATACATTTCACATAAATTTTCTCAGCATGTTATAGTCTTAGTTGGAGATTTCAATTTACCAGATATAGACTGGGACACTCAGATGTTTAGGACGGGTGGTAGGGACAGAGCATCGAATGACATTATACTGAGTGCACTATCCGAAAATTACCTCGAGCAATTAAACAGAGTACCGACTCGTGGAGATAACATCGTGAACCTACTGATAACAAACAGACCCGAACTTTTCGACTCTGTATGTACAGAACACGGAATCAGTGATCATAAGGCCGTTGCAGCATCCCTGAATATGGAAGTTAATAGGAATATAAAAAGAGGGAGGAAGGTTTATCTGTTTAGCAAGAGTAATAGAAGGCAGATTTCAGACTACCTAACAGATCAAAACGAAAATTTCTGTTCCGACACTGACAATGTTGAGTGTTTATGGAAAAAGTTCAAGGCAATCGTAAAATGCGTTTTAGACAGGTACGTGCCGAGTAAAACTGTTAGGAAACTACTGCGAAAGCAAAGAGCTCCACTCCAAGTTTAAACGCAGCCAAAACCTCTCAGACAAACAGAAGCTAAACGATGTCAAAGTTAGCGTAAGGAGGGCTATGCGTGAAGCGTTCAGTGAATTCGAAAGTAAAATTCTATGTACAGACTTGACAGAAAATCCTAGGAAGTTCTGGTCTTACGTTAAATCAGTAAGTGGCTCGAAACAGCATATCCAGACACTACGGGATGATGATGGCATTGAAACAGAGGATGACACGCGTAAAGCTGAAATGCTAAACACCTTTTTCCAAAGCTGTTTCACAGAGGAAGACCGCACTGCAGTTCCTTCTCTAAATCCTCGCACAAACGAAAAAATAGCTGACATCGAAATAAGTGTCCAAGGAATAGAAAAGCAACTGGAATCACTCAATAGAGGAAAGTCCACTGGACATGACGGGATACCAATTCGATTCTACACAGAGTACGCGAGAGAACTTGCCCCCCTTCTAACAGCCGTGTACCGGAAGTCTCTAGAGGAACGGAGGGTTCCAAATGATTGGAAAAGAGCACAGATAGTCCCAGTCTTCAAGAAGGGTCGTCGAGCAGATGCGCAAAACTATAGACCTATATCTCTGACGTCGATCTGTTGTAGAATTTTAGAACATGTTTTTTGCTCGAGTATCATGTCGTTTTTGGAAACCCAGAATCTACTATGTAGGAATCAACATGGATTCCGGAAACAGCGATCGTGTGAGACCCAACTCGCTTTATTTGTTCATGAGACCAAGAAAATATTAGATACAGGCTCCCAGGTAGATGCTATTTTTCTTGACTTCTGGAAGACGTTCGATACAGTTCCGCACTGTCGCCTGATAAACAAAGTAAGAGCCTACGGAATATCAGACCAGCTGTGTGGCTGGATTGAAGAGTTTTTAGCAAACAGAACACAGCATGTTGTTATGAATGGAGAGACGTCTACAGACGTTAAAGTAACCTCTGGCGTGCCACAGGGGAGTGTTATGGGACCATTGCTTTTCACAATATATATAAATGACCTAGTAGATAGTGTCGGAAGTTCCAAGCGGCTTTTCGCGGACGATGCTGTAGTATACAGAGAAGTTGCAGCATTAGAAAATTGTAGCGAAATGCAGGAAGATCTGCAGCGGATAGGCACTTTGTGCAGGGAGTGGCAACTGACCCTTAACATAGACAAATGTAATGTATTGCGAATACATAGAAAGAAGGATCCCATATTGTATGATTGTATGATAGCGGAACAAACACTGGTAGCAGTTACTTCTGTAAAATATCTGGGAGTATGCATGCGGAACGATTTGAAGTGGAATGATCATATAAAATTAATTGTTGGTAAGGCGGGTACCAGGTTGAGATTAATTGGGCGAGTGCTTAGAAAATGTAGTCCATCAACATAGGAGGTGGCTTACAAAACACTCGTTCGACCTAAACTTGAGTATTGCTCATCAGTGTGGGATCCGTACCAGATCGGTCTGACGGAGGAGACAGAGAAGATCCAAAGAAGAGCGGCGCGTTTCGTCACAGGGTTATTTGGTAACCGTGATAGTGTTACGGAGATGTTTAGCAAACTCAAGTGGCAGACTCTGCAAGAGAGGCGCTCTGCATCGCGGTGTAGCTTGCTCGCCAGGTTTCGAGAGGGTGCGTTTCTGGATGAGGTATCGACTATATTGCTTCCCCCTACTTATACCTCCCGAGGAGATCACGAATGTAAAATTAGAGAGATTAGAGCGCGCACGGAGGCTTTCAGACAGTCGTTCTTCCCGCGAACCATACGCGACTGGAACAGGAAAGGGAGGTAATGACAGTGGCACGTCAAGTGCCCTCCGCCACACACCGTTGGGTGGCTTGCGGAGTATAAATGTAGATGTAGAATGGTTGCGTGCACTTTATGATTCTATAAGTAGAATTCAACAGGCCAAGTCATCGAAGAGACGGGAAATGCGTAATGCTCCACCCACTAACAAAGGCTTTTGCGTCATAAAATGAACCATTTAAAATTTTTTTTGTCATACTATAACAATACTACATAGTACCTCGTAATATTTCAATTAGTCAAATCTGTAATGCTGGAGTAATTTCTTATAAACCCAAATGCTTGATTAATTTTGATCCTGTTCACTATTTAAAAACTGCAATATGATTCAGAAAAAAATACCGAAACATAATTGTATTAAAACGCAGGGTTGTTTGTATTGTATAGAATCCAAAGAATCTGTTTAAAAGCTGACAAATATATCGCCGAGAGCCATCGCGTGCTTAGTCGGTAGCAGAGAGGGAGTTGCTAGTCCACTATAATGAAGAATGAACTCAAAGTAGCGTTGCTCAAGGGCCTAGTTGAGAGTATTCTCGAAATGGTGTTTTAAGCAGGGCAAGGCATTGAAAGGGTGAGCTAACTCAAACCTGGGGCGCTGTACAAAGCATATGAGAAGCACTGACAATTGAAAAAGCACACTGTGTTGCCAAAACTATTAAAAGTTGCCCATGGTTAACGAACCGCCTTTTGCCAATAATGGCGGTTACAAAATGAATTACGTAGCACGCCAGCGTAATGGTTTCAGCACTTTTAGTGCTGCTACGGTAGCAGGTTCAAATCCTGCCTCTTGCATGGATGTGTGTGATGTCCTTAAGTTAATTAAGTTTAAGTAGTTCCAAGTTCTAGAGGACTGATGACCTCAGAAGTTAAGTCCATAGTGCTCAGAGCCATTTTTTGAACCACTATAGTGCTTTTTATTTGAAATATAAACTCTATGAATGCTACTGATGATACCAAGTCATTAACCATCAGCAGTATCCCATCCTTTTATCACTATTACCGAGAGAATCATAAATAAAAGCTACAAAAGCTATATGACTTCCGGTTATAATCATGACTGCAATCTTCCGGTTAGCATTGTTCTTCGAAATCGATGCCTTTCCTGTTAAATAAGGAACATTAAGTAACAAGGGTCATTAAAATAATTGATTACCGGAGAGTCTAGGCAGCCTGTTGCAACAAGTAGACACATCAAACTTGACTACCATACTAACATGAAAATGACTATGATGCTTGCTCTTAAGAAATCGGAAGAAGGAAACTCTTGCACAGGCAGACACGAATTACTCTTTGTAAAACCAGTTTGTCTGCCACTGTATGTGGCAAATATCGAGAATGAATTGTTCGTATTCGCACACTACAGATGGGTGATATCACCATACCACTGCAGTATATTTATTCTGGAGACGGGGATCGTATTTCTCTCTCTCATTCACTATGAGGTTTTCAAATTCCTCATTCGCATCGAAAATATCGTTGACTTTTTAATTTCCTACATTTTAGTGCTACACGAAAAATCATATTATAAACAGTAGTTTTAAATTACTGTTCAGGTTTAATGTTTACCGTGCTTTTTTGGTTACAGCAAATAGCACTGAAATCTTCATTTCCACATCTGCTTCATCATCTCTCTAATTTACTCGTACACCCCCGTAAATTTCCTGTCTACCTCCCTCCCACCCTCTCCCTGTCATCTCTTTCTCTTTATCTCTTTCTCTCTATCTCTATCTCTTTACTGCTTCTTTTAATAAGGCAATAACATTATAATATATTACAGAGTGAATGAAACAGTTTTCTCAATAGCTCACATCCCATCAGCTGGGAACAAGTCTTCACTTGAGTCTCATCTATTTGCTGTCAATCTGTATTTACCTCTTTCCATGAAGCACAATCAGTGTACGTGTGTTACTTAGGGAATGGGAGGAAAAAACTAAAACAAAAATTGCTGCGTATGTTAAATTCTTTATAACCCTTTTTCTGCTCTTCATAGAAATAATCACAATAGTTCATGATATACGATGTTTCTTACACTCAAATTTTTCCAATTTTCTTTACATTTTCACACAGTAAATCACAAGAATTTTAACTGTACAATGATTCGACATTCGATCTACATCTGCATGACTACTCTGCAGTTCACACTTAAGTACCTTGCAGCGCGTCCATCGAACCAGTTTCATACAGTTTGTCTACCGTTTCGCTCTCGAGTAGCGCGTGGGAAAAATGAACATTTCCGTATTTCCATGCAGGCTATGATTTATCTTATTTTATTACTATAATCATCTCTCCCCATATAGGTGGGCATCAAAAAATATTTTCGTATCCAGAAGAGAAAGTGTTGGATTAAAATTTTGTTTGAAGTTCCCGCCGCAGCAAGGGATCCCTTTCTTTCAGTATTTGCCACCCCAACTCTCGTATTATATCCGTCACTATCTCTCCCCTACCTCACAATACTGCAAAACCAACTGATCTTCGCTGAACTTAGCTGAACTTTTTCCACGTCCTCCGTCATCTAACTTACATGGTAACAATCCCATAACATACAGCATTACTCCATCTGAGGACAGACACTTGTAACGTAGGCAGTATCTTTATTTGATTTATCTCAGCTTCTAGGTGTTCTGCGAATATAACGGTCATTTGTTTACCTTTCCCATAACACTACGTAATTGTTCCAATTTAAGCTGTTCGTAATTCTTTTCCCCATGTATTTAGCTGAACCGATAGTCCTAGTTTTCATTTATGGTGTAAACGAAATTTCACGGAATCCTTTTTAGTACTCATGTGGATGACCTCATGCTTTTCACTATTTAAGATCAACTGCAAGTATTCGCACCATACAAAAATTTGGTTTAAATCCTTTTTCAGTTGTTTTTGATCTTCTATGGTTACCAACCGTGCATAGGCAGGGTGACGACTCTAGAGAGCGATCAAATGGTGTAAATTGCCCTGAAGATGACCCCATCGCGGGTTGAAACCGGTTGGCGGAAAAATAGACTAATGCGATTGTGACTGTCAATTTGAATAATTGATTAAAAACATGTCGCTTAGGAATCGGCCCAAAATTTAGAGTTTCTTTAAAACTTCTCGTATCTTTGGAACTTCATTGTTATAATATTGTGATAATTTTATCTGCAAGTGTTCTGACGTGTTTTGAGAGATCAGTTCCGTGTCTTTTTGATTTATCTGGGAAATATTTCTTAGTTGTTCTGGACACTATTTCTTTGAGTTTAAGCCGCATCTGGTCTACGATTATATGGTTAGTTTGGAAGGAATGGAGACTGTTTCTTGGAAGGAACGGATATTTTTTTCTTATGATGCCGTCAGGGGAATTTTTATCTGCATTTATGTTTAGATATATTTTGCGCTTAATTTTGATAAGTTCGGATGTTACGTATGTAGTTTCGCTGCGTCTACCTTGTGGTCACTAATTCCTGTATCTGTCGTTACACCCCCTACTCGCTTCCTTTATGTTTTCAGATATTTTCTCTCTCTCTCTATGACACACACACACACACACACACAGGTGTACACGTATATTTCATACTATCAGATATTTACATTACTTATATTTTTCAGGTATTTATATTATTTACAATAAAATTAATCATCATTATAGTTCTTCGGTTGTAGTTACACCAAGCAAATGTATTCACATTCTCCAGAAGTATGAAATGCTTATCATATTTTTGCGTAATGTTTTAATTTGCATTGCTTTATGGTCACAACTGCGTACATCTTAGAACGAATTATGTAGTGGAATGTGGATTTTTCGGAATCATTTAACACGCATTCCCAGTAAACATCAATGCTAATTTATCTTGCTAACGAGCCAATAATACGTTTCGCCAAATTTAGTACAAGTTCTACCTCAGTTTTGCGGGCATATTTTTTTGCTCAGTGCTATGAATTGTATAATCTTTCCTGATAACATATCTTTCAAAAATCCCATTTTCTTTTTAATTCCAAGTTGGATGTTATAAATTTTATCATCTGGTGTCAAAATACCGGTGCATATTATTTTTAAAAAAATAATAAATGCCTGAAGTTGTCAATGATGTTTTGGGATATCTGTGTCTGCGTAAGACATTTAAAATCTTTTTGGCTCAGATGTACTTTGAAGTACTCTGCAGAGATCAAAGTCTACGTTAGACATAGCAACTACTGAAATGTAAAATCATCGGTACCGTAAATGAATCCAGAACCAGACTGTAATCAATAGTTTTTCTTCAGGTAATGTGGGTCGTCGGCAAGTAGTATCCTAATTTGGAATTCCTTCTCAGTTGTAATCAGAAGCCAACGAACAGCATCAACCATCATATGTTCACAGTTGGGAACGATGTTATGGAAAGTAAGGCCGCAGTTCACTGTTTAAGAGCATGCATTTCACTCTTGTGTACAAATCCTGACACCTACATTGTTTTCTTTCCTAATTTATTTTACTTCTTCAAAAACGATGAACTTTGCCATGCAAAATACCCCAGATTGAATATCAAAGTTTTGTATCGTGGCTCTAACTGTAATTATAGTGTTGGATCCCATATGCTGATCATTTGCTCCATGAAACGGGAACATAGCGATCATAAACTATGTTAGTTACCTTGTGTTGTCTTCCGTTAACTCTTGCGTAAATTCTTGTAAAGAGCTACAGGCGAATGGTGGCGAAAACAGGTGAACTGCCTGTCAATGCTCGCTCGCACTTCCATTCGCTCTTGTGTAAACCGCAATGCTAACAGGAGTTCCAGAACGGAAACTTTGCTACACGTCATAACGAGGCCCTCTGAACACCAGCAGCTCTCCACAAAGAGAAGGCACTGCAAGAAGTTTTCGACAACCAATCGCCAAAGAGGAGACTGTAATAAAGGCAAAAGGTACAACGCAGTTTCTCTCTGTCCATCACATCGTTCATCTTTACAGTGTGTTTGGGTTGACAGTCGATCAGTTCGTTCTCGCTGACCTACGTGGCACATAAAGAGCAAACACCTTTAGAACTTATACCATGAACTTCTATCAGAAGAAGACAATAGGCACTGGGTATCACTTGCTACATGCTGTCGCCAGTAGCGTAGAACATGCCAAGTGTTATGTGCTCACATGACACATGATGATAGTCAACACTCAGCGTGACGGAAGTATAAACACTAAGAAACCAGTGTTTTATTCAAATATAATTTAGAAGAAAAGTACAGCTTGGAAGAACTGACAATTTACAAGTCTGTTAGAGCACGGCACGCCCAGATAATAAAGCTGCATTAATATTTCGAAACTTCTATCTCTGAATACAGTCTTGCTTGATATTTACATAGACCAGTTGCCTGATATTCGTCTGTACATTTTGTGTCATTATTTGCATAGTTACTGTAAAGACGACGATGAACTGATGTTGGATTTTAGAGCAACAAACATACATATTTATACTACGCCTCTTTGGTTGCTCATTAGCGCATTAATTAAGCCACACACTTCGTAATTATGTAATGTATCTACATAATGAGTAAAGTTTCTTAATAAGGGAAGTGGATGGGCCGTCACAGTTCATTACAGACTGTATAACATGCAACTGCATAACCACTTTTATGAAGTCGCCCGTATCGGGGACACTCGTGATGCTTTCCACAATACTTTTAGGCTTGTAGCGAATCTCAATGTGGTATCAAAAGAGAAGGAAAATCACTCAGAAGGATAAATCGTGACTCATTCGCCTACGGAAAACGACCTAACTGTACAGTGAGCGTGCACTGTATAACATTTTCCGAGCTACACTGCGCTCTTGTGTGAGAGCAGTAGCCCAGCATACAGATAGAAATCGAGACTTACTGCCGTATATGCACAGTGTTATGGAAGATGGAGGACATATAATCTGTGTGACATCCGTAACCAGGGCAGGGACAGGATTCGTTGAATGTTTTTGGTCACTTCTAATAAGTGTTCTGAGACTATTTTGTAGGGCAGAGTTTTCATGCGCTCCAGACAAATACCCTGGAAATAGGCTGTAGAACGTGGTCGATTAAACCAGTACTGCCGTTGGATGGGTTCTTCCTTAATACTTCGACACGGCGCTACATACGCGATGCCTTCTACAACCGCATCACATTGTGCTTGGCCTAAAGATTCTCACTGAGGAGTCAGACGTAACGTATTCCAACTGCGTTCTGTGCGCCACCCTAATTCCTGAGTGCACAGAACTGGGAGCCAAACGTACTCTAAATGCACTCGGAAAACACATAAAGCCCACCGCCCAATGCACTGTTAGGACAACACACAGTACAGGCATCATGATTCCAAGTATGTCACGTTTGCCACAGTTTTGTCGTGTCGGAGCCACCATACACATCGCTGTAGACAAATGATCCTCCCGCTATACTTTAAGGAACTAATCACACAGCATGATGGGAAATCCTCAGCAGACCTTGTATGTTCCGTTATCCTGGTTTGGCGCTTCTCGTGTCAGTTTAATTAAAGATTAATATAAATTCGAGTTATACAATATCATTTTCCTCTAGTGCCAACTTTTCTTTCATCAGACAGCCGATCATTACTAGATTCATAATGATTTATTTACTTAGTTTCATTTCACAACTGCTCTTGAAGTACGGTACAGTATTGCATGTGACATTCTGGGCAGTAGGTTTTAGCCAAAACTTCGGTTCCCCCAGCAGTGGTGTTATGACCCTACCATTACTATTGTAATTTAGTAAGCTTTTGCCTAAATAACAGAACACCCTCTTTATGTAGCCATGTTTACCCCTGTTACTAAATTTAGTTTCCAAATAAAGTACACTATGGGAGGATAATACTGTTAATACGGAAAGCTAATCAACCGTGTGTTGTGTCTAACAGGTAAGTAAATCAGACTATTCATTTTTTTTATAAGATCTTATCCAACGGTTATAAAGAAACGCAGTATGAACAGTATTATACTGAAGCTAGGACAACTCAGTTCCAAGTGCATTTAGCGGTTTAAAATATGTACTAACGGTCGCCAGCCTGTCCAGACAATGAAACGGTGAACTATTGGAAAAGCAAAAGTATGAATTTTGCTACTTTCTTCCGCTGTTTAAGTTGCTTCTTCAAATAAATATTACTCCGCCTAAACAAGGCTGGTGCAGACACTGGAATTTTTTGACTACTACACCATTATACATACGTTTTTAACAGAGAGAGAGAGAGCAAAGTAGATAACTTCAAGGAAGCTAAAAAATTTTGGCCAGGGGCACATTTAGAAAATCACTTTCCATAATCAACAAACTTAAATACTAAAATACTTAGCTACTAAAACACACTCTTTTTGTACTCAACATTTAACCTCAAGCAAATCTCTTTCGTACTGGAATATACTTTCAAAAGCTATTACTCTCTGAACTAATTCTGTATAGTCATTTAACAAATTCTAGTAACTTGGCTTCAGTCTGATTGAATTTTGCGTAAGAAAACTTTTACTGTAACACTTTGCAGTTGTTAAGAAATCTTTTAAAACAAGAGTAGTTCGACTTTATTTCTCTGTAATATACTAAAGTATGGACGTGTTACTCTAAAACTTTCATCATGCCTTTTAGTGAAACATCTGAGACAACTTTTCTTTAACTATTGCTCACGATGAAAATATTTATGAACTCTTTAACTTTATGATGCAAAATTACATTTAAATTCACTCAATTCAATTTACAGCTTTCACTACAGAGACGTAATTTAATTACTACAGGATCTAGTCCCTAGCCCATATATCGCATTGTTTACACAAAAACAATTTAAATAGTGCCTCTTTATATTAACTTGGCACTACTTAAGTCTGTAAAAGAGGACTCTCGGATTAATGAAACACCAGGAAGGAAATCCATATAGATGTATGATTAGGATAAAATAACAGGGAGAACCAGTATCTTTTAAGTTCAGGAATGATTATTCACTGCTAAAACAAAGTTTAAATTAATGATTCAGGCTGTACAAAAGTAAAATGCCAAAAAAATCTTTTCTGTGGCTGTAGCTTGCGTTTGGTGAACAATTCATAGCGGCTACACTACCCGCAGTACGGCCTGCAAGTATCGTGTTCTACGGTCTCAATTTCTGTTCTCTGCGTCGTTCAATTTTACGTGCAGTAGCCCAACAACTCGCAACTATACCGTAAATCGTTTGCGGACTTCATCCGAGACATTTTTGTGAAATTTTGCAGGCAAAGCTTCTCCTCCTTCGCAAAGGTGTTGCCTCAATCACTGCTGCCTACGGACTGTGTGACTTGCTTCCCGCGCTTGCTCTAGGTAGGGCTCCAGTTTGCCCTTGACACCTTTTCCACTCCCCAGAGACACTTTCGTTTCAAACAAAAACACTGGGATTTACATAACACCTATTTGTTACATTGTTCCTAAGCGTGACCATTTCTTACAATTGTAAAATTTACACCAATATGAATAATATATACACATAAATATTTTAAAATACAAAATGTCTTCAGAAAATTGTTTAAAGTAATAAACAATTTACATAGAATTTTACATATATTACTCACATACAATGCAAAGAACGTCAGCCTGTAGTATAACACACTTTACTTTACATATACAGAAAATATAGTACCAATATGCGGAAATTTTACAGCGAAAAATTAAAAAGATCGGTGAACCATAAACAAATAGTGTTCTACTGCGCGGTAGGAATTTTTAGCTGGGCCCCTGCCTGGACGTCTGCCTGGAGCAGATGGGTGGGGGAGGGGGGAGACTATACTCCGATGGGGCAGCTTCAGGGAACCGGGGGTTGTACCTAAAATCTGTGGAGGGCATGTCTGACGCCGAGTCCAGCTGAGATGGCGGGACTGTTTCCTCTTTCAAGCAGGGAACGGACAATGCAGAAATGAGTGCGAGTTAATAAGACTGATCCTCGGTTACAGGGAGCTCACAGGTAGATACAAGATATTGCCGTTTGCAAGTAAGGCACATGACTGAAGAATGCAACGGGAGTGCTTGCAGACCTGAATAGCATGCTCTCCTGGCTTATGAAATCAGAGAAGCGATCGAAGTTGTATGTTTGGCATTTGGCTAAATTCTGATGGGAGAGGAATCCAACGACCTGTGTGCGGAGCTGGAAGGGTGATTTTGTGCATGCTCTCAGTCTTACCCAAACTGGCTTACCAAGAGCAACTCCTCGTTTTGTTGAACATAGAAAGTTTTCCGTGGGCTGCAGCTTGCGTCAGATTACAGTCGAAGGTTTGCCATTTTCCACTAAGTGGTATCGAAAAATCCATCCAGTGACATCGATGGACCGCGGAGGCAAACCGAAGTAGCATTCCATTTGCGTCCGCTGCCGGAAAATGAGGCAACATCGTGAGAGGCTATCACTGCTGCTGCAACTACCGAATACGGTTAGTGTTACGTATTGACAGATTGGATTCAAGTCAGTTAATGTGGAGGTTAAGAAAAACAGTGATACGTGTAGAGTGGAGAACAATACTTAGGCAAGCAGTGATGTTTACCTTTCTTGGTTCAAATGGCTCTGAGCACTATGGGACTTCTAAGGTCATCAGTCCCCTAGAACTTAGAACTACTTATACCTAACTAACCTAAGGACATCACACACATCCATGCCCGAGGCAGGATTCGAACCTGCGACCGTAGCAGTCGTGCTGTTCCAGACTGTAGCACCTAGATCCGCTCGGCCATCCCGGCCGGCTTTTACCTTTCTCTTCATGTTCTATTAGAGCCTAATGGTCACTCCTTTAATCAGTTGAATTTGTGAGAACATTTCTCGAGGTAATAGAAGAAAAGTAATCGAACTTTTCTTACTTCAACTCCACTCTTTCTTTCACTTCTTACGATTAAAAATCAATTACAATTCTTTCTTTTTATTGTTATATTTATACCTTTCCTTGTATTAAGAACTTCAATCTCGCTTTTCTTTCAAGCTTATGTGACGCTTGTGGCGACTCTAACATTGTGTCGTTTTCATAAATATGCTAGTCTTTCTGGATCATGATTTTTAATTTCATAATTTGCGGGATTACTTAGATTATAGTCGATACGTTAATATCCACTATAACGCAGTTGTTGAAGGCATTTTTGTTACTAATTGTCAATTAACAATTAAGTAGAGTTTCCTTACGCATAAACGAATGTTTTACGGCAAGACAAACGGACTTACCATCTATCAAACTGGCTTTTTCCAGGGAGGATCATGTTAATTAGGATTGTAGCTTCTTCTGGGCTGTAGTCAGAATGTTTTGATGTTAAGCATTTGGAAAAATTTCGATGATTAGGAACGAAGGGGCACAGTTTGTGAAATTATTAATGGGAAGTTCGGTGCATTTACTAATTTATATTCTTCTTTTAGCGTCTGATTTTGTTCCACTCTTTGCTTTCTTTCCGTGTTGACTTGCGTATCGGCATCAGTGGTCCCTTACTGTACGTCATAGGGTAGTAGACAGGGACGACGAGATGACAGAGACGTAATTGATTGGGGAAACTGAGTGAATGAAGACGAATTGGAGTTAAGAGCAGAAGTGTATAGAAAATTCAGTCGCGGTTCTGATACTAGTGCTCTTGCGATACTGTCCATCCGAACAGTCTATAAAGTTACGTTCTGAAGTGGAGAACCAGGTATTGTTGTTGTTGTTGTGGTCTTCAGTCCTGAGACTGGTTTGATGCAGCTCTCCATGCTACTCTATCCTGTGCAAGCTTCTTCATCTCCCAGTACCTACTGCAACCTACATCCTTCTGAATCTGCTTAGTGTGTTCATCTCTTGGTCTCCCCCTACGATTTTTACCCTCCACGCTGCCCTCCAGTGCTAAATTTGTGATCCCCTGATGCCTCAGAACATGTCCTACCAACCGTCCCTTCTTGTCAAGTTGTGCCACAAACTCCTGTTCTTCCCAATCTTATTCAATACTTCCTCATTAGTTATGTGATCTACCCATCTAATCTTCAGCATTCTTCTGTAGCACCACATTTCGAAAGCTTCTATTCTCTTGTTGTCCAAACGATTTACCGTCCATGTTTCACTTCCGTACATGGCTACACTCCATACAAATACCTTCAGAAACGACTTCGGTACTAACATCAGAGAATTCTGTGGCTACACTCGGGGTGTGGATAGCCGGTAATGTTGAAATGTAATTTATTGGTACTTTGGGAAACATGTACTCAGTCAGTGCCGGTGTATTTGAGACAGAGCGGAAGTAAAGAATCATTCCTTCCGCACATGGCACATTTATTCTTGTTAAACAGGAACGTAAGTGTCACTGTGCAAGATTATGTACTTCTGATCTTTGGGTACTGGAACTGTGTGTTTTCCTGAGAGAAGTTTACCACCTCGGTGTGCCAGACACCTAGCGTTCCGATGTGAAGGACGCGCAATATACAAGACGTTAGGGCAATCGACGGATCAGACGCGGCCAATTCGCTGAAGCGTGTAAGACGTTTGACAGAGGAACTGGTGAGTCAGCACGTCTTGATGACGGTGGCAGTAACGGTCGAGATGAGGAGTGTGTTCTTGGAAACAGCTGAAAAACTTTTAATATTGTGGTCCAATACGTGTTTACATATGAAATTTGGCAATGTATGTTGTCTCAATATGGATTCGTTGAAGACATTCGACTTCTTTACTTCGTTATAGTTGTATTTTCGTTCTCGCACTCATAACGCGTCTCTGCCTTGCACGATGGTGTGTCGCCAAACGTTGGAAAAATTCCCTACTTTGTTTCACACATTTCAATGAAATCATTTTCCAACGTGTAAATTACCATACTGCAACCCATAATATGAATGAATAATCTTTAAAATCAAATTTTAAGCGAAATGTTGTAAATTCTGCACCTCAGATTTCAGCATGAAAATAATCGTGTTCCTTTTATTGTAATTATGAACATTCATGACCACCCTGAACATAATAATCTGTTATACGTTTTCTTCACAGTGGGTACCACAGCAATGAATATATAAGGAAAATGGGGTTTTCGTATTTTGAAGTATTAATTTTATTCGCTCACAATTAATTTTAGAACCACATAATGACTTGAGAATGGTATAGTTGGCTAAAGCTAGTTGGGAACAAATGAAATTAATGTTTCAAATCTGTGATCGTGACCTTCGGACATATGTTGCTGTAACGATTAGCAAATATTTTGTAAGTCAGGGCAGATGCAAGTTTATAGTGAGGTGTCATTGCGGTGATATATATGTGTGTATCACCAAAGCTCAGCTTTCTCTCGAGTGACGATGATTTAAGAAACGGAAACGGGCAGAGGTAATGTTGGTACAGCTGGTGCTTTGGAATGCATTATTTAAAAAAAGATTAATACAGTAACAGTGGAAAATACCACCTTATTTTAATCTGATATTTGTTGGAAGGGTTAGCAACGTCAATGGAAACTGCGTTGAAGCTCTCGTACATCAGGAGATATGTCGACGTCCCTTATAGCATGACCTTGGCATTACAGAGGCCTACTAACTCAATATCTCAAAATAATTTTCTGTTTACAGTTACTTTAATCATCCCCACTCAGCAAAGATCTCAAACAAGCATTCTTAGTTTTGTGATTATTGAACTGAGAATGGAACTTATCCGTGGTGTACCAATGGAAGGAGGAGGATCTAAAATATTCGGCACTGTTCGATTTTCAGTAGGACACTAGTTGTAAAACCTTGCTTTTAAGGTAAAAGTAAACATAGACGGAGCACTAACTCACAGGTATGCCATCTCCTTGCTCACAAACCGCAAGTGCAGCACACAGGCCACTGTAATCCGTTGTCTCAATTTATAAAACAAACCTACAAAAATGGAAAAAATTAATCATATTTGTTGACATTGTCAATATTCGATGACCTCAATTACGGCCAATAATATTTTATATTAATTATCTTCCTTATATTTTGATCTGTTATATAGACATGTAGTTTATTTTATTTCTTTTTTTAATTATGAGACAGTGGATAATGCCTATACCCATTTGTATATTGCCGCTTTGTAGAACACTACATAAAGCTGGATCGCTTTATGTAACTTCAGTAGGCTCCTATGGTGGTATCGTGATATTATCAGTTAAAACCCTCTTCATTCAGTCATATTATGAACTGTATGGAAGTTAATTTAGCCATTAACAAGTGTCCAGTATTTCCTTTAAATTTTATTAAGATATAAGATTTTGCGTAATTAGATAGCTGACTGCAAACGCCGTCTAGCGATCATCGCCTCATCAGCTTACTGAAGTTAGCCCCCCCTCTTCACTATAATAGTGGCCCCATATCTTTACACTGTGTGCTTTTCAAATATTATGTTTCTTGATCATTGTAATGGTCATTATCTAACATAACTATGTCATCAAAAGTATCCAGACACCCCCAAAAACATACGTTTCTCCTATTATGTGCATTGTGCTGCCTCCTACTGACAGGTACTCTATGTCAGCGACCTCATTAGACATCGTGAGAGAGCAGAATGGGGCGCTCCGCGGAACTCACGAACTTCGAATGTGGTCAGGTGATTGGGTGTCACTTATGTCATACGTCTGTACGTGAGATTTCCACACTCCTAAACATCAACAGGTCCACTGTTTCCGACGTGAAGGGACACGTACAGCACAAAAGCGTACAGGCAGACCTCGTCTGTTGACTGACAGGGACCGCCGACAGTTGAAGAGGGTCGTAATGTATAATAGGCAGACATTTATACAGACCATCACACAGTAATTTAAAACTGCATCAGGATTCACTGAAAGTACGAGGGTTATTCCAAAAGTAAGGTAACTATTGAAATTTGGCGCCAATGACAAAACACGCATGCGCGCCGACTCCCGGCAAGCCTTGCGCGTCAAACGCCGCCATTCGCTTTGTTACTGTTGCTGAGTGTAGTTCACAGTGTCACTTTACAATGTTTAAGACAATTGATCAGCCCGCCGATTGTGAAGTAAGGGCAGTGATACGGTTTTTGTCTGCAAGAAACAATTCAGCGGCGGAAATCCATCGGCAGATTACTGAAGTGTACGGTCCTAACATAATGAGCGACAGTAAAGTGCGCAAGTGGGTGCGAGCTTTTAATGAAGGACGGAATAATGTGCACGATGAACCACGGTGTGGCCGACCATCAGTGATTTCAGACGATTTGGTCAATGCGGTTGACAAAAAAATTCGTGAAGATCGCCGATTCACTATTACAGACGTAGACATGCATTTTCCGAATGTGAGTAGAACAACTTTGTACAGAATTGTGTCTGAACATTTGAAGTTTCACAAATTGTGTGCCCGTTGGGTTCCCAGGCTGCTTACTGAGCCCCAACGAATGAAAAGAATGGCTTTTGCTCTTGATTTTTTGGAGCGATATCATAAGGAAGGTGACAGTCTTTTAGACAATGTTGTCACAGGGGATGAGACATGGGTTTCTCACATCACTCCAGAGTCTAAACGTCAGTCAATGCAATGGCGTCACACGTCATCGCCAGTCAAGGTCAAGGCAAAGCAGACAATCTCAACACGTAAGGTTATGGCGACTGTGTTCTGGGATAGACGTGGAGTATTGTTAGTCGACTTTATGGAGAGAGGAACAACGATTAATAAAGCCGCCTACTGCGCTACCCTGACTAAACTTCGACGTGCAATCCAGAATAAGCGACGTGGTCTTTTGTCGTCTGGAATCTTGTTGTTGCATGACAATGCCAGACCCCACACTGCAAATGAAACGCAAGCTCTGATCAAGAAATTTGGATGGGAACAGATGGACCATCCTCCTTACAGTCCGGACCTGGCGCCAAGTGATTTCCACCTGTTCCGTTACTTAAAGGAGTTTCTCGGCGGCAAGCGCTTCGACACAGATGATGAAGTGAAAGAAGCAGTTAAGGACTGGTTATCGTCACAGGCGGCCGATTTCTATAACATGGGCGTTCAAAAGCTTGTTGAACGATGTGACAAATGTTTAAATAAGTATGGAAGTTATGTAGAAAAATAGATAAAGATGTAAGGAATGTAAATAAAACAATTGTTTTGAAAAAACATTTTAGTTTTGATTTTTTTTTTATAACCGGACCTTACTTTTGGAATAACCCTCGTACTATGACAGTTAGGCGGGAGGTGCCAAAGCTTGGATTTCGTGATCAAGCGGCTGCTCATAAGCCACACACCACGCCAGTAAATGCCAAACGACGCCTCGCCGGGTGTAAGGAGCGTAAACATTGGACCATTGAACAGTGGGAAAACGTGTGGAGTGACGAACCACGGTACACAATGTAGCTATCCGATGGCGAGGTGTGGGTATGGGGAATGCCCGTTGAACGTCATCTGCCAGCGTGTGTAGTGCCAACAGTAAAATTCGCAGGCGGTGGTGTTATGGTGTGGTGGTGTTTTTCATGGAGGGGCCATGTATTCCTTGTTATTTTGCGTGGCACTAACACAGCACAGGACTACGTTGCTGTTTTAAGCACCTTCTTGCATCCCACTGATGAAGAGCAATTTGGGGATGGTGATTGCATCTTTCAACACGATCGAGCACCTGTTCATAATGCACGGCCTGTGATGGAGTGGTTACACGACAATAACATCCCTGCAATGGACTGGCCTGCACAGAGTCCTGACCTGAATCCTATAGAATACCTGTGGGATGTTTTGGAACGCCGATTTCGTGCCAGGCCTCACCGACCGACATCGATACCTCTCCTCAGTGCAGCACTCCGAGAAGAATGGGCTGTCGTTCCCCAACAAACCTTCGAGCAACTGACTGAACGTATACCTGCGAGAGTAGAAGCTGTTATCAAGGCTAAGGGTGGTCCAACACCATATTGAATTCAGCATTACCGATGCAGGGCCCCACGAACTTGTTTTTCAGCCAGGTGTCCGGATACTTTTGAACACGTAGTGTATCACGTTGTAATAGCGTACTCACGACGATCTCTGCTATGTGCTAATACAGATAGTGATTAAAGTGTGTTAGTTGCTAAGTTTAACCGTATAACGCCTAAAAGAAGAAGATACCTTTTACATACATATTCATTCTAGTGGATACCTCTCATTTTCAATGGCTCTTCCTTATCTTAATGTACATTTTTCGGTTTTATGCCCTTAATTCAACTTGATTGGTTGTCAACGACGTGAAGTTATTTTACATATGCAGTCTGTATGGATGTTGGTTTTTAAAAAAGAATTTAAGTACACGTTGAACCGCTATGAAAATTATAATAATCAAGAATTCCTTTATGGTACTTATCCAGCATCTCCTTCGTATACTTTTGAATTTTGCTATAATTTAGTGTACAGTTTGTAGTTTGGAGATGTAATTTTGATTCGTATAAGGTGTTGCACGTTTTTGTGTTCTTATGTGCAATTTTATATCTAAGATCTGAAGATGGCTCACGTGTAGCTGAAACTAATAATCAAAATATATATTTATTTGTGGCCTTTGTGCCCCTTCATTCTGCGATGATAGATACTGGTTTGGCCGGTAAAAGCAGCTTTGACGAAAAGTCAGCTAAATACGAGTTACGCAAAGGCCACATAACTCCAGACCAAGGGCAGTTGCTGAAAGTTGGTCAAACTACCGTGAGTTCGGAATTATTGCGTTTGCAAAAATGTCTAAAACATCCTTTATGTTGTTTTATTGTCTTTAAAACGTGGAGAATGGCTATCAAGTCCGTATGTAATATCCGGACATCAATTATTCAATGTTACTGACAAGTGCATACCCGAAAGCAGCTATAAGATATTTAGTCCGACCACATATTTTGAACGTTCTGAACAGGCAGTGACCCACTACTACCTGCGAGTTGACAGATCAAGTAGTCCAGCAGGCTTCTTGTAATGAGGTGCACTCCAAAGTGTCTCAAGCAGTTTGTGTACTACATGAAATGTTCATATGTGAATATCTCCTAAAATAAACCACTCTGAAGGAATAAACTTTCAAACAATACTCAGCAGTCCTATCACTCTTCAACGACAAGACAAATCAAAATGCGCCAATTTGTTCATCTTGGTACAAATTTGACCAGCAAAGTTTTAAGACACGTGTTTACTAGAAGACTGTGTAACCTCCCCCCTCACTTATCGACCTTAATGACAGTGAAAAATTAAACCACGTGTACCTAATGGAAATTTGGGAAAAGCAATCGTCACCGAAGTTAATCTATCGGTAAAGAGGGAGGAAAGGGTTACATCTAAATGAAAGGAAAAATGCAAATGAAACTGGTGGAAATTAATTTTGAAAAGGGGTAAAGTTAATAAAGAAAGTAAATGTGCGGCCGTTACGTTAACAATTAACTAGCAGTAATTAGATATTTGAGATTTGGGAGAAATCACGGTCGCCAGTCCTAAGGAAAATTACTATAGTAACTGAAAAAGAAAGGTTATTACACATATAATTAACACTAGAAGCGTGGCAACTGAAGGTGGACACGTGTAGTGTGAAAACTGAAAGTTTGTCAGAAGTAATAAATTTCGCTACACTCTGACTTAATTTAGCAAAAGAATTAATAAAACTGGAAAATCGAAAGTTAATTTAGTGACTGAAGTTAATAGTGAGCTTTCTTTCTGAAGCACATCGAAATCCAGAAAAATACGGTTAGTCTTGGACTACCTCAACAGTCATTTCAAAAGCAACTTGACTCTACGCAATTTAGAAATAAGAGATTTAACTTTGAACTTGAATTAAATGATTCTGAACTATTAACAATAGTAAAATTTAGTACGTACCAAGCTGAGCTGCAGTCACAGGTAAGCTAAAATATGCTAACAAAACTCGCACTCTAAATTTGTGCTCGTGTATCCTAAATATTGTAGCCAGCTACTGAACTTTGAAATTAAAGCAGTGAAATCTAATTATATTATTTTAATGCTGGCGTTTGAATTTCAACGACACTCGGGTTCATTTCGGAAAAGGAAGGGACCCTGCTTGGCAATGAAATTGGGACAATGAGCAACAAAGGTTCATGCTAAGTTGCTGTAATTTTGCGAGGCAAACGGAACAATTTGAAAAGCTGAGGTCTGCCATACAGTTCTGAAACTTTACGTGCTTTTAGTCTTCCTTGTTGGTTGATTGAAGGTTTGAAGCCGTCGATCGAGAAGGTGGCGACAGTCACTCATTGTCGGCCGTCGCTGTTGCAGAAGCTGGATGTTGGCGCGCCTTCTTCTCGACACGGTCACCAGGCGAAACGGGCTCTTGATGTGCGCCAGCTAATGCTTCCCGTCCGCGACACCATGTCAGAAACTATCATCGCGAGTCGAGCGCAATTACATGCTGCCAAACCCCGAAAGCGCGGCAACTCGCGGGAGCGTCACACAACACCTGCTCCACTCGCTACTCCCGCCAGACTCTCCCTGCTCTGCCCGCGCTCCACGCGGCAGAGTTAACACTACCAAAGATCCTACACACTTTGATTCTTCACACGACCCACCGATGTAATCGTTCGATAGCAGTTTTCCCTAGGCAAGACCCAGCGTAAAAATACAAATAATATTTACGAAACAAACCAATTATACATCGACATAAGTGCATAAATATATATATATCCAAACAGTAAAGCAAATACAATATATAAAGAGGCAGAAATGTCATATCTTGAGGTAACAAAACAAGGAAAAAAATAATAGTACAATAGATGGAAATAGGAGGATATGCATTTCCGGCGTTACACGTGCCCCACATTGTCTGAGGATGTTCGTGTAACGTAAACAGACTCAGAAAATGTCCCAAAAAAGAAACAGCGGAAATGCATATGCTCAAAACATCAACATAATTTAGCATTCGTCTAATTAAGCATAAATCAATTTTTAGACCATAATAACTGAGTGGAGACACTCCTAATCTTATTCCACTCTGTCATCTTGCACAAAATAAAACAGGTTGACAACATATTAAAATTCATAGAAAACATAGAAAATGGTTTAGCTATTCTAAAATTGTCAAAATTCCCAACAGTATCAAGAAATGGAAAACTATTAATCAGAGTACATGGTCATAAAAACAGGTAGATCAAAATACGCAAATTAATAATTAATTACATAGAATACACATTTTTACATAACCCTTTCATAATCAATATTCTCGTCATGGGAGTCCATTAAACGCTAAACAAGAAAATAACACACATCAGATCGAAAAAAACATAAAATATTGACAGTAGAATTCTTTCAGCTGTCCAGGAAGAAAAATAATTCCGCCTTCCGTACTCGCAAGTACAAAGAATGCCGACAGCGGCCCAAGAGCCAACAGCGGCACAAGAGCCGACAGCGGCTCGCCTCGCCAGTATTGTTGCGCCCGCGTGTGCGGCACGCTTGATCTCACTCGCCCTTGTGACGGTGTTTCCAGAACGTCCGTTTCACTGAATTCTTTCGGTAAAACTCACTCCCGAGTAATCTCAAGGAGTCCATAAACACTATCACAATGGATAACTCAACACTGTCCATCATCACACGCATGTACTAGCCTGAAACTTAAAACAGCGTCTAAGTACATCGGCAATGACTAGTAAATCACATATTTATGGAATCTTACAGCTATTTACAAAATCATATTTACATTCCTTAATCTACTGTGACTCAGCTGAAAACTTAAACTAGCAGCTTGGATTTTTCAGTTGATTACATCATGATTAAATTGATTAAAATTAAATTGATTAATCAAAATTAATTACTTATTAATTACAACTTCTTTAATTACCTTGGTCAGTCAAAAGCATCGCCACATGGCACATCCTTAAATCTTACACTCTATATCTACATACTGTACAAATTACCCTATCTGTGGTACTAATCAATCCTTGGTTGGTACAATTTCAGGTCTACAATGTTTCGTATACCTAATAGCTTTCCAGAGCTTGGATACTCTAAGCAATAAGCATTTGTGTGAGGTATACCAATGACTTTATATGGCCCATTATAAACAAACTTAAATTTAGAGATTTCATTGTCTATCTCGCTCGATTTCTCATGAGCTTTTACAAGTACTAAGTCTCCGATCGCAAACTTAGCAAAACGCGCTTTAGCGTCATGACGACGTATGCGAGCATCGGCTTTTAGCTTCATTACTTCTCGCAAACGATCTTTTTTCACACAAATACTAATGTCAATCCGTGGAGGGAATTTGATTATCTCTTCCACTAAACTTTCTACACTGTTGTCAATGCCGAAATTCCTCACATTACAGTAGTTCAAATTCATACCTACGTCAATAGCATCCGGCCAGTTAATGTGTATAGGCTGGTATTGCCTATGCACACCGTCTCCTGCCTCGTCAAAACTAACTACTATTATCTTATCTTGGGACGTACATGTCAAAGTTTTGCTTTCGCAGTTAATCACTGCACGGTACTTTAATAGCCAATCTAACCCGATAATTACTTCCGTAGTTAAGTCTGGCACGACGACAAACTCTTGTTCAAATCGTGCCCCACATATCTCGAAGTTGACAAAAATTTGTTTCGTGACCGGTTTACTGGCCTTCCCAGTAGCACCGATAATTTTCACTCCTGTTACTGGCATAACTACGATGCCAGGTCTGTCTTTCAGTAACTCAAATATTTTGCCAGATACAGCACTCAATTCTGCACCGGTGTCAATCAACACGTTTAGTTGTAGGTCGTGCATATTAACAGACACTACTATCTGTCTACACTTGTCCTCGACTGTTTCTTTATTTTCCCACAGTAAATCCTCGTCTATATCCAGGTCATTCCAGAAAAAACCATCCGGCTTTGATCCTAAATCCGGTTTATCTGGCGGCTTTTTCAGCCTCTGTTCACATACAGTTTTAATTTCAATACGTTTGTCCTGAGGCTTAGTCTGTAGCGTAGCCTCCAATACCGAAACCTTTTCCTGTAACTCGTCAACTAGTGAGTGTTGCTTTGCTATCAATTCACTAATTGTCACCTTCGTTGATTCCTCTTTAATCAGATTGATCTCATCTGCCAATTTACCTGGAGACATGTGCCCAGTAGTATCTGCAATTACTTCCTCTAGATCTGCGCAACTCACACTGTTATCTTCTGACCGTATAATGTCAGCTCTAACCTCATACACGCTGTAATCTATGTGCTTTTCTACCAATCGTGTCCGGCTATCACTAAAATTTTCGTAATCTTTCTCCTTAATACTCTCGCAATGTTTAAACTGGATGTTCGCGTCGGATGGGTCGGCTACTTCTACCACTACAACTTTCGGTAAAGTCTGCCGGTTAGGGCCAGAACTTTCCATCACTTCACAATCACTATCTTCCTGCGGGACGAGACGCGGCAAATCCTGCCCGCGCTCCCCATAAACACTTCTCCCATACAGGCCCCTATAATCTCTTAGTTCGTCGTATAAGCGACCGAACTGCCTTAACCAGACCTCATCCCTCTCTGCATCCCCTCGCTCGATGACGGACGTTTTATCCGACATCTGATCTTCTCTCAACACTTGCGAATCATTCTTAAACTCAATCTCCAGTTCCGCTGTGGGTATTACAGCTGCCACTTTATAGTCGATTTCCGGAACACTACTTAAATTGTTCTCACTGACAGTGAATGTATTTTCTACTGCCGTGTATACAGCTGATCTGCTTGTGGGCGCACTCCTTACTCTTAACACTGGCACACTCTCCCGCCGTTGATTATTCCATACGGAATTTTCATAACGACGACACCTGGGTTTTCTCCTGTTATTGGGCCGCCAAAATTTCTCCACGGCCGGTCGGCCCCTCACCGGCGCGGCTAATGGTTTCCCTGTCTCGTCCCAGCAGATACGCTCCCCGGATGCTGCTGAGGCGGCTGATCACACCCTCTGGCGTTATTACTATTATGCGCAGCCCGTATCACGCTAGTATGATACTGGTTTCCGTCATTCCGGTTATTATTTGCATTGTACCGATTGTTATTACGGTCCGAACCATTATTGTTATTGCTGCCATGGTTGCGGTATGCATTATTCCCATGGTTATCGTTGTTGTGGTTGCTGTGGTACCCGTTGTTGTTACCACGGCCTCTACCACTGTCGCGATTATTGCGCCAATTGTCCTCGTCCTCCACTCTTTCCAGGAAATCATTTATTGTCCTGTAATTGCTTCCTACGTAGCGTTTTGTATCATCTGGAAGCTTTTTGTAGAGTTCCCAGACTATTTCGGATTCCGTGCGGCGATCACGCAAATATTCCAACTTGCGGATCCAGCCCTCACAAAACTCCTTCATCGAGCCGCGCGAATTCGCATCGAAAGGCCTCGATACGACAAATTCGCGCCAGACACTTTGCTGTTTTTGCTCTGACCAGTATTCAGCCAGAAACAAATTTTTAAACTCGTCAAAGTCAGGTTCGTAATGTTGAGGTTTAGGCCCCAACGCTTGGCATCACCAGCCAACACATCAATAACCGCATTAATTTTTCTCTCATTAGTCCATGATCTGGGTAAAACTCTTTCACAATTTTTAATGAAATCCGTCGGGTGTATACCGCCTTTTCTCAAGGGGTCGAACCGCTCCTCTTTCGTCAACAACTCCGAACTATGTGCACAGATTGGCACATAGCTCTGTTTTTCGTCAAGTTTCCTTTCTAATTCCGACACCCTCGTAATCACTTGGCAAGTGGTTGTCGCAAGCATTTCCACTTCCCTCTTTTTCTCTTCGCAGGTGTTAGCCTGCTTCGTCACTTTGGTATCTACTTCGGATACTAAAGCCTTTAAAGTTTCCACCTTCTGTTGATCCTCTTTTCTCACTAATTGAATTTGTTCCGTCACCTTATTCTCGATGATCGGAGCAACTGCGTCTCCTACACTTTTCTCGATTCTGCTAATTTCGGAATCAAAACGAGTATTTATGCTCGCAATTTCCGCCTGAACGCCTATCATTTCCTGTTTAAGGTTACCGATTTCGGTATTAATCACGACAATATCGTCTTTGATTTTATCAACTTTTGTGTTAACAACTTCAACATTGTTGTTAACAACATTAATAGCTTTGTTCTGATTGTCTAGCATTCGTTCAATTTTTTCAGACAGAGCTACTTGCTTGGCAGCCTGAGCTGCTTGCTCGGCAGCCTGAGCTTCTTGCTTGGCAGCCTGATCTTTAATTTCTGCCGATTGACTCTTGATTTCGTTAATCAAAACATTCAATAAATCAGTTAAATTCCCGGAAACCACCGGTTTTACTTCCGTAGCGGCTTCCTCTTTCATTGTCCCCCCGTATTCGTCATCAAGGGATTCATATTTGATTTTCACTTCCGATTCCGAAACATTTTCTAAAGTCTGGAATTCCATTTCTGCTCTTTGTTGCGTTTCGGCGGTCGCATCTTTCATGCTAGCCGCCTGCCCCGGAACAATGGGTACCGCTGTGCGCGTTTCCCACTGTTCGACCGATTGTTCCGTATCCAAGTCTACCAAATTTTGGTAATTGTTGCCTTCACTCATTTTAATAATTTTCAATATAAATGCAAAATTTCAACTCTAATTAGGATTCCTCACACGAATATTCTCGCTGACGTATCGACCATTTCGTAACCAGCACTTTGTTACGAGATTTGCACAATGCAAAATTCGTGTCCAGAACAACCTCAAATTTGAAGATTGTCCTGTCACCAGGTCGCCACGTGTAACCTCCCCCCTCACTTATCGACCTTAATGACAGTGAAAAATTAAACCACGTGTACCTAATGGAAATTTGGGAAAAGCAATCGTCACCGAAGTTAATCTATCGGTAAAGAGGGAGGAAAGGGTTACATCTAAATGAAAGGAAAAATGCAAATGAAACTGGTGGAAATTAATTTTGAAAAGGGGTAAAGTTAATAAAGAAAGTAAATGTGCGGCCGTTACGTTAACAATTAACTAGCAGTAATTAGATATTTGAGATTTGGGGGAAATCACGGTCGCCAGTCCTAAGGACAATTACTATAGTAACTGAAAAAGAAAGGTTATTACACATATAATTAACACTAGAAGCGTGGCAACTGAAGGTTGACACGTGTAGTGTGAAAACAAAGTTTGTCAGAAGTAATAAATTTCGCTACACTCTGACTTAATTTAGCAAAAGAATTAATAAAACTGGAAAATCGAAAGTTAATTTAGTGACTGAAGTTAATAGTGAGCTTTCTTTCTGAAGCACATCGAAATCCAGAAAAATACGGTTAGTCTTGGACTACCTCAACAGTCATTTCAAAAGCAACTTGACTCTACGCAATTTAGAAATAAGAGATTTAACTTTGAACTTGAATTAAATGATTCTGAACTATTAACAATAGTAAAATTTAGTACGTACCAAGCTGAGCTGCAGTCACAGGTAAGCTAAAATATGCTAACAAAACTCGCACTCTAAATGTGTGCTCGTGTATCCTAAATATTGTAGCCAGCTACTGAACTTTGAAATTAAAGCAGTGAAATCTAATTATATTATTTTAATGCTGGCGTTTGAATTTCAACGACACTCGGGTTCATTTCGGAAAAGGAAGGGACCCTGCTTGGCAATGAAATTGGGACAATGAGCAACAAAGGTTCATGCTAAGTTGCTGTAATTTTGCGAGGCAAACGGAACAATTTGAAAAGCTGAGGTCTGCCATACAGTTCTGAAACTTTACGTGCTTTTAGTCTTCCTTGTTGGTTGATTGAAGGTTTGAAGCCGTCGATCGAGAAGGTGGCGACAGTCACTCATTGTCGGCCGTCGCTGTTGCAGAAGCTGGATGTTGGCGCGCCTTCTTCTCGACACGGTCACCAGGCGAAACGGGCTCTTGATGTGCGCCAGCTAATGCTTCCCGTCCGCGACACCATGTCAGAAACTATCATCGCGAGTCGAGCGCAATTACATGCTGCCAAACCCCGAAAGCGCGGCAACTCGCGGGAGCGTCACACAACACCTGCTCCACTCGCTACTCCCGCCAGACTCTCCCTGCTCTGCCCGCGCTCCACGCGGCAGAGTTAACACTACCAAAGATCCTACACACTTTGATTCTTCACACGACCCACCGATGTAATCGTTCGATAGCAGTTTTCCCTAGGCAAGACCCAGCGTAAAAATACAAATAATATTTACGAAACAAACCAATTATACATCGACATAAGTGCATAAACATATATATATCCAAACAGTAAAGCAATTACAATATATAAAGAGGCAGAAACGTCATATCTTGAGGTAACAAAACAAGGAAAAAAATAATAGTACAATAGATGGAAATAGGAGGATATGCATTTCCGGCGTTACAACTGCTCCCGAGCGGCTAACTCGACTCAGATCTGAGGCACGAAGCACTACTCAGCGGCGCGGGAAATGCTGAATTCCTATTGGCTAGTATGTTAAGCAGCGAATCAGATCATTTCGAGCTCTTCTATATTCGCGGTAATTCCAATGTCAGCAAATCAGATTGCACCAATCAATTTAACTAGAAATCTCGTAATTTCGAAAGTAAATAAAATTTAATGAAAACAAACTACGATTCGTTTCCGCAAATAAATTCCCAATAAATTTAATACTCAACTCCCCTTCTGGCTACCTTATACAAAATGTATCTCATTCGGACGTACGTCATAAATTCCCCTATTGCACAACAACATTGTTTCGCATACCTTTAGAGAGTTTTAATACAATATCACGTTGTCACTCTACGTATGTCCTCCATTCACTTTCTCAGTCCCTCTAAAACACAAACACAACCAAAACGTATTAAAAGAGCGATCTACTAGTAATTATGAAACTTCCTGGCAGATTAAAACTGTGTGCCCGACCGAGACTCGAACATGTGACCTATGCCTTTTGCAGGCAAGTGCTCTACCAACTGAGCTACCGAAGCACGACTTACGCCCGGTACTCACAGCTTTACTTCTGCCAGTATCTCGTCTTCTACCTTCCAAACGTTACAGAAGCTCTCCTGCGAACCTTGCAGAACTAGCACTACTGAAAGAAAGGATACTGCGGAGACATGGCTTAGCCACAGCCTGGGGGATGTTTCCAGAATGAGATTTTCACTCTGCAGCGGAGTGTGCGCTGATATGAAACTTCCTGGCAGATTAAAACTGTGTGCCTGACCGAGACTCGAACTCGGGACCTTTGCCTTTCGCGGGCAAGTGCTCTACCATCTTCAGACAAGTCCAGAAAATTCCTCTTGGTCATAGTTTCAATTGATACTATAGTTGAATACATTACAGTCCCTAACTCAAGTTTCACAACGGCTGCACGGTTATTGTGTGTTTCAGGTAAAATTTAACACTCCGGAAGTATTGAAGTTATCGTTTTGAAATTTTAACAGTATGGTTCTGTTATCCATAGAATTTGGTATACGAAATATGAAAAATATAGATTACATTTTAATAGTACTTCTTAAGACAAACAGAGAGTATGTGTAACGTACTGCAAGCAGCGTTAAGTTTAACAGCGTCATCTGTGCCAGCTTTAGAACCAACAGCTGCTCTCTTCCCGGCTCCGTGGCAATCTGCGCTTTAAATGCAAGATGACAACTGGTTATAATGTGCTACGTTACAACTGCATACTGCAACTTCCCACTGGTGTGGCAGAAGTCTGATGGCACGGTGGTTAAACATTTGCACTAACAAGGGGAGGCCGCCAATTGTGAAATTCAGATTCGATTCATACTGCGCATAATAAAAGCTCATGGCCAGAGGTGTAATGTGCCAAAGCACCAAGATGCACTTCTCAGCCGTTGTCGAGAAAAATCGGCAGTTAAAAGAAATCGTTTCGGTGAAATACTCTCTGCGATTAATAATTTTCTGCAGCGGTAAGCGCTCGGGTTCGTAATCCGAAGGTCGCCGGATCGAATCTCGCGCCATGCAATTTTTTTTATTATTTGTTTTTGTAATTAATTAATATATATATATATATATATATATATATATATATATATATATATATATATATATATATATAATCTCCAAACAGGTGCGTCATTCCCTGTTGGCATCCTATATTGAACTAATGGAGTTGCTGGTAACCGCCCTTGTGGGAAAAACAAATCCTTAAACTCCCACAATAATTCTTCCGTCTGTTCCCTTTCTTCTCCTTTCAAATGCTTAATTTTGTCACGCAATGCAGTTCTATAGGCATTTAGTGGTTGATCGCTTCGCCTATCTCCATTAGTTCAATATAGGATACCAACAGGGAATGACGCACCTGTATATATATATATATATATATATATATATATATATATATATATATAGTGTGTGTGTGTGTGTGTATACATTTGAATTAGAAAAAAAAAATTAAAAAAGTTGCATAGCGCGAGATTCGATCCGGTGACCTTCGGATTACGAACCCGAGCGCTTACCGCTGCGCCACGACGCTGCAGAAAATTATTAATCCTAGAGAGTATTTCACCGCGACGGTTTCGTTTAACTGCCGATTTTTCTCGACAACGGCTGAGAAGTGCATCTTGGTGCTTTGCCACATTACACCTCTGGCCATGAGATTTTATTATGCACAGTATGAATCGAATCTGAATTTCACAATTGGCGGCTTCCCTTTGTAAGTGTATTTGCAATTTGCAGAGTAGTCGTTTCGACATATTCGGTGATTAGGTACCACTGCCCCAACGTGAGACCATAACTGTAGGTGGTGGTGGAGAAGGGAGTCACTTTCTGGGTGTACATAGCGGACACCTGCTTCTCTAGTAACTCGACGACTCCCGCTGCAGGCGTATAGTTGGACGCGGCCAGGCGGGCTCCGGTCGCTGCGCGTTCAGTAATTACGCCGGCCGTCCGCTGACCAGGAGACGCTAACTGCGGCGCAGTTGTACGCCGTCGCTGCGGCCCATTAATCATGCGGTAATTAACACACGAGGCGCCGGGCCGGTGGCCTCGCCAGCTCTGAACACCGCCCCCCAGCCAGCATCGTCGCCTATGCTGCACCCTCAGGCGGAAGAGAAGAACGCCGGAGCATAAGGTGTGCTAAGGCGTGCTCTGTTCGAAACTCACTTGTACAGGATGTCTACATCTACACTCCGCAAGCAGATGTGTAGCGCATTGCAAGGGAAGGGCAGCGTACAGTGTAGTACTAAAGTTTTCGATCTTCTTTCATATCCAATTTGCCAACATGAACTTGCGAAAAATGAGTGTCGTCTTTCATCCAGATAATCCTACTTACGTTTGCCCCGTTACTTTTGAGTATTTACAATCCCAGAACCGTGTCTTTCAATTCTTTCGATGTTTCTTCTCGTATCTAGTTGTTAAAGAGTTCAAATACTACAAAAATACTCCATAATTTGTTGCACAGGCGACTAGCACACAAATTCCTTTACAGATGGATTTAATTTTCCCAGAAACTTTCCAACAAATCTCTGTCTTCCATCCGAAATACCAAGTATCAATTTTGCGTTATCGGTTCTTTTCATATCGCTTCATAATATTATGCCTAATTACTTATACTACGTGAGGTGCTCAAGATGTTCACGACTAATTGTTTAAACAGATAGTATCGGCTGATTTCATTATTGGTTTTATCTTATACAAGAAGAGTACACAGTGTTGCCAGAGTATGTTTTTATTCCAGTCTCATTGTATTAGTTCATCTCATTCTTCCCCATCCCCTCTCTCTTCATCTTCTCCTTCAATTTCCCCCCCCCCTCTGCCTCTGTCGTCCATCTCCTCCACCCTTCCTCTACGTCCACATTCCACTGATCTCTCTTTTTGTCCATCTCCTTCTCTCTCCTCTCCCTGTTTATCTTCACCATTTTCCTTTCTCTGACCATCTCTTCCTCACCCTCTCTTCTACATCTTGCCCCCCCCCCCTCTCTCTCTCTCTCTCTCTCTCTCTCTCTCTCTCTCCATCTCCTCCTACAGTTATCTATGCCGTTCTCCTCGTTCCCCGCACTGTCTGTACATTTCTTCCTCCCGTCTTCTCTCCCCACATTATCACGCCCATTGCAATAGGAGGCTGGCGGTTCTTATCTCCGCAGTATTTCATTCCAGATTACAACTGATATGTGTACAAAATTTGACATATGGTTCCAGGGAATAAGGAGCAGCTTTTTACCTGTGGCTTTGCCCGTGAATGCATGTGCAAAATATGCTTCACATACCTATTCAACGTATTTGACGTGAATTTGTACACATATTTCACCTGTACCCCGACGAATTTCGCCGTGCTGTATAGTTTTCGCGCAGCTCAACATTTATGACGTCATATCTTCTGAACTATGTGCTGTACAATATTATAATTTGGTAGCTACATTCAGTAGAACATTTGAATATCGTATGCGAAATGTGTTGCGAACAGAGTTAGTAGTAAGGACGATAAATTAAAACATCTTCCATGATGAGCCAGTTTTTCAAGCGTCTCAATGTTCGTGACATGTCTTCTGTACTAAATATCGTACAATTATACACACATGCAGAAAAGTTCGCCGGCCAGTGTGGCCGAGCGGTTCTAGGCGCTTCAGTCTGGAACCGCGCGACATCTACGGTCGCAGGTTCGAATCCTGCTTCGGGCGTGGATCTGTGTCATGTCCTTACTTTAGTTAGGTTTAAGTAGTTTTAAGTACTACGGGACTGATGACCTCAGATGTTAAGTCCCATAGTGCTCAGAGCCATAAAAGGTTTTGCATCACCCCCGGTTCCGAGAGATCCGGAACCTCTACAGAACAGCGACACCTTCAGGTGTGGTGGTCCGGATTGCTGCACACCGGTACCACTAATACCCAGTAGCACGTCCTTTTGCGTTGATGCATGCCTGCATTCGTCTGGGCGTACTATCCACAAGTTCAAGGCACTGTTGCTCCAGATTGTCTCACTCCTCAACGGCAATTCGGCGTAGATCTCTCAGAGTGGTTGGAGGGTCACGTAGTCCATAAACAGCTCTTTTCAAACTATCCTAGGCATGTTCGATAGGGTTCATGTCTGCAGAACATACTGGGCACTCTAGCCGAGCGGTCCGCCGCTCGTGGTCTCGCGGTGGCGTTCTCGCTTCCCGAGCACGGGGTCCCGGGTTCGATTCCCGGCGGGGTCAGGGATTTTCACCTGCCTCGAGATGACTGGGTGTTTGTGTTGTCCTCATCATTTCATCATCATCCAGGAAAGTGGCGAAATTGGACTGAGCACAGATTGGATCATTGTACGGGCGCTGATAACCACGCAGTTGAGCGCCCCATAAACCCAACATCATCATTATCATCTAGCCGAGCGATGTTATCCTGAAGGAAGTCATTCACAAGATGTGCACGATTGGGGCGCAAATCGTTGCCCATGAAGACGAATGCCTCGCGAAAATGGTGCCGATATGGTTGTACTATGGGTCGGAGGAGGGCATTCACGTATCGTACAGCCATACGGCGCCTTCCATGGCCACCAGTGGCGTCCGTCGGTCCTTCATAATGGTACCCCAAAACGGAAGGGATCCTCCACCTTACTGCCCTCGCTTGTCAGTGTGTCTAACGCGTTCAGCCTGACTGGGTTGCCTCCAAACACGCCTCCGACGATTGTCTCGTTGAAGGCATATGGGACACTCATCGGTGAAGAGATGCCAATCCTGAGTGGTCCATTCGGCATGTTGTTGAGCCCACCTGTACTGAGCTGCATGGCGCCGTGGTTGCAAAGATGGACTTCGCCATGGACGTCGGGAGTGAAGTTGCGCATCATACAGACTATTGCGCACAGTTTGAGTCGCAACACGACGTCCTGTGGCTGCACGATGAGCGTTATTCAACATGGTGGCGTCGCTGTCAGGGCTCCTCCGAGACATAATCCGAAGGCGGCTGTCATCCACTGCTGTAGTTGCTCTTGGGCGGCCTGAGCGAGGCATGTCATCGACAGTTCCTGTCTCTTTGTATCTCCTTCATGTCTGAACAACATCGCTTTGGTTCACTGCGAGACGCCTGGGCACTTTCCTTGTTGAGAGACCTTCCTGGCCTAAAGTAACAATGCGGACGTGATCGAAACGTGGTATTGACCGTCTATGCATGGTTGAGCTACAGACCACACAAGCCACGTAGCTCCTTCCTGGTGGAATGTGGAATGACGGGAACACTCGGGTGTCGGACCCCCTCCGTCTAATGGGCGCTGCTAATGCATGGTTGTTTACATCTTTGGGAGGGTTTAGTGACGTCTCAGAAATGTAAAAGGGACTGTGTCTGTGACAAAATAGCCTGCCGGAGTGGCCGTGCGGTTCTAAGCGCTACAGTCTGGAACCGAGCGACCGCTACGGTCGCAGGTTCGAATCCTGCCTCAGGCATGGATGTGAGTGATGTCCTTAGGTAAGTTGGGTTTAATTAGTTCTAAGTTCTAGGCGACTGATGACCACAGAAGTTAAGTCGCATAGTGCTCAGAGCCATTTGAACCATTTTTGTGATAAAATATCCACAGTCCAGTTCTGGAACTTGGGTTGAAGCAAAACAGTTTTTGATGAGTGAATAATACTTCTGGTACACTCAGTGATTTATCTGAATACTGTCTGCAAAATAAGCCGCGAATACAGTCCGCAGTAAAAAAAGAATTAAAACGTAATGGCTCATGCTGTAGTTTTACTGCATGAACAGGAAAAATATATTAAGCGGTCAACTTCTTTCCTTTCGTCATTTTGTCAACGAGAAGTTTCGTAAAGATTTGAAATTATGTATGAAGTCCGTTCCATGTCTCTAATTGCTCTCATCCTCAAATACTGGATGACTCAACGATGGGTATTCACGCGTCTTGTCCTACACTGTTTCTCACCTCCACCACTAGGTACTTCTTACAGCCATAGGAATCTTTACCAATCAATGGTTAAGAGCAAATTTGGAAAATACACAAATACTACGTACGTACGCACACATCCATTTTTATAATATGTATTGCAATACATATGATTCCAGTCAAGTCTTCGAATGAAGCGCTTAGTATACGGTTTGCATTAACGACATCTATGAATATACTGCACAATATGACAATATAATTTATCTTTGAGAGATTCATATTGGACCTGAAGATGTCATAGTGGAATGCCGGAACCGGTAGTTAAAATAAAATAAATTACACCCCTCTTGGCGAATTTCATTGATCATTACTTGACCACTGATGTCCCCTGTCAATGATGGTCAACAAAGACTTTTAACGTCTTCATCCACATTATTTCGCATTCAGATTGTGTACTAGCTTTGCTAGGTACTTTAGCTGATTTTACTCCTACTAACACGTCTTCACTAACGGCGTTGGGCCTTTCGCGGTATACATTATGTTTTGAATTTAGGATTTCAATGCTGTTAAGATCTTGTTTCAGGTAGGATTCTATCCCTAGTAGTATATCGAGATTGTTACCGTTTATAAGCGAGACAAGTTCGGAGACCTCAATAAAGACGCTCCTGCAGTTAAATAATCGTATATGAACAGCTTCTGTAATCTGCCATGACGAAGGCCACTCCTTTTAACCAATGGGGATGATGTTATTTAGCGTCTGATACCAGATTGTATCTTATTGAGCCTGTAGTGGGATTCCGCTATCATAAAAAAACCGCATGTACATGAGATGTACTCCACAACCCTAGCGTCCGATGCCTGCTTGTAGTGCTCGTCTTGATCTATTGCGCGTCACCGACAAGTTCCCAGTCGATAGCGGAGGTGGAGAAATCAACATCCAAGAGCGACACAATCTTCTGAGCGTCTGGTTTAAGCCTTTCACTTGGCTCCAAACTAGAGGACTGTGATCTGTTATGGTAACGATGTTCTACTGCAAACGCTAGTTGTGCTTTCACCCAGCAAATTGGGCTAGTAAATAATAGCCCATAGGAAACGAGGATGGCCTCTGAATCCAGGTGGCAGTAGTCATTCATGCTGACTTGAGAAACAGTTTGCAGCGGGTTGCAACCAGAGTTCTCAATCGCTGCTATCAGGGCCTCGTCCATAACATGTACGTGCCCCATCTGCTGCCCCCGCCGCACCGCCCTCTGGGACAGAGGAATAGAATGAACAATGGCCGTCTTTCCCGACCTGCGCATTGTTTCTCTAAGGTGGTCCACCACCTGCCTGACGTTGGAGCCCCTCATGATAAGAAATCTCAATTCCACTTGTTCGAACCTTACGGAAAGATCAACCCCAGTAACCCTGAGGTGTCCCACGGGGATGCAGATGAAATTTCAGCAGTGAGCAATGCCTCAGACCTGTTTTCAAAGCATAGGGAAACAGCCACATGTGCACCCAGAGATTCGTGACGACACCACTGTTCGCTGTGCAGTCGAGGGCCCTATTCTGTGTCGTTCATACCGATCGGTGCTGTGGATTAGCCTCGGTAATGACGTCATTTTCGGTTCTTCATCCGAAGTTACTATTCTGTAAACTTATGAGACCTGTTACCGATGAGTTCTCCTGCCGATTTTTCGACAACTGGAGGTTTCGAACTTCGATATGGCAACATGTCGAGACTTGTAGACCATGTCGCTTTACAACAACGGTATGTGGACTAACGTTATCCTGTTACGAAACTCACTCCCCCCCCAGGAATGCTGATCATGATTGGCAGAACGAGAGGTCGAATCACAAGACGTACAAATTTGCAGTCAGGGTGTTCGGCATAACGATGAGAGCTCCTGCTTTAATACGAAATCTCACTCCAGATCGCAACTTGGGATGTAGATCCAGTGTGTCTAGCACGCAGAAAGGTTGTTTGCTGGCCCTCAACTGACCTCCTCCAAACCAACACATGGCTGTCACTGGCACCGAGGCAGAACCAGTTTTCATCGGAAAACGCAACAGATCTCCAACAAACCCACCAAAGAGCCCTTGATTGACACCACTGAAATAGCAAGTGGCGATGGTTTGGCGTTAGTGGAATGCACACTGCTGGACGTCTACCTGGAAGCTGTCGTTGAAGTAACCGATTTCTAATAGTTTGTTATGTCACTATGGTGGGAAGTGCTACCCACATTGGTGCAGCAGATGCAGTACAATGCGCCAGAGTCATATACGGTGCATTATGGTCTTCCCTCTGGGTGGTACCACGTGGCCGTCCGGAGATCGTTCTTCTTGCTATCGTTCCTTCTCCTCACCAACTCTACCAGAAATCATATACAGTGGCTACAATGCTGCCAAGTGTTTCTGGAATATCGCAGAAGGGACATCCAGTTACATGTAGCCCTGTTACATGACCTCATTCCAACTCAGTGAGGTGTTGGTAATCGCGTCTTTGTAGCCTTAAGGGCATTCTCGAGTAACAAACTCACCACGTCCAGTCTCAAAGGAAACTAACGCTCACGGCCGTTACAGCGCATATTGTTACGGCAGATATTTAAAGTAAACCTGATTAGCATCATTAATGTGGCGCTACTAATGTCACTCGTATGCTACAGGCGCGAAATTTGAACAATCATCTTTCAGATGTAAGAACACGCCTACTGAGCCGTAATAAAATTAGCTTTGAAAAGCGCACCGCAGCTCGTAGCGTGAAGCAGTCGCCCTTCGTTTCCTGGCGGTGGCGCCGCTGTCGCAATTGAAGGCTTCGGTGTCTCCCTCTAGCGGGAAAGGGGGAAAGTGGGCTGTTCGCGTGGTTTTAAGAGGTGGCTGTATGGGCTCTTTTTGAGGGTTGATGGGTGGGGCATCGAGAAGCGACTTCTCTGCCGGTGCTAGAGGGACAGCACGCAGACCGCGGCATCAGCGTAAGCGACGCGAGCAGCGGCTCCGTGGTATGGGGCGTCAACTGCTCGTCGCGAAAGGAATCTTCCTGAGCGTGGGTCCACAAGGGGCCTAATCTGCAGTTCGGCCGTGTGCTGTCGACCGGCGAGGAGGTTCTGAAAGTCGGCGCGCCTTCCTGCGTCCTTTGAAACGGCTGGCAGCGGGCGGCCCGGCAGCGCATTTGGAGGTGCTGCGTTGGTTCAGTCCTGGGAGTCGTAACGCACCAGAAGTTGAGTATTGATCGTTAACAGATTTTATGAAGCTTAACTGAATTCAATTTATTTATTTTTGTTAATTATACCAGCGGTATTTTTGGGGGGGTTTCCCGCCAATCATTCTCGTCTGCCCACCCGCGAGAAGGTGGTAATATTAGAAAGGATGGTCCGTTTGTCCCCTTTTGAGGACGAAAGGGGGGGGGGGGGTCAGAGTAAATCTGTGGTTCGGCTTGCTTCTTTCCCTCCCATCTTACCTACGGGTTTATTCGACTGTTAACGTCAGCCATGTGTGTGAAAGTCAAAGGCACCATGCAAGCCACTAAGACCTGATCCATTCTCTCGCCTGTCATGACTAGTACTACTAGCCTCACGTGTAAAAGGTACTCCAAGAAAGAAGAAAAATTCCTCTTGCCTCGTGGTAAGAACTAGTCAATTGCATAACGAATTCCTGGTAATCTGGAGGCTGTAACGCACGTAAATTTGTGTTTATGTATATTTGGCTATAGGTAAGCAAGGATGTTAATGTACGCCGTAGTGGATTTTTTTATATTGTTTCTAGTCAGCAAAAACTGTTTTGTATTTTTCCAATTCAGTACCTTTTAAGGCTTTTACTCAAAGGGCTTATGTGTTTTATACAGGTAGTTGGTTATTTGTGTGTTTACTTGCCATGAAAAAGTTCGCCATTTCATTACGGGTAGAAATTGTTGCCTTGACAGGAGAATGTTGTAGAAGTTCGCATGTCCTACCTGGCGAGCGTGTGTGTTTGCCGTAAGTTAACTGGTAGAAATTTGTAAAATTAGTTTTTTTATGTGTTCTGAAAATGTTAATGTTATTAACTGTGAGTGTCCCCCCTCCGTGTGCATGAGACTTGCGTTTTGGTTTTTCTATTTTGCGAACTTTTGTCTTAATATGTTGCAGGCAAGTTAAATTCTGCGCCATTTAATGAATGGCGTGAAATTCACCTGTAATTTAGCTGAGGTTGAAATATTATACAGCGTTGCGATGTATACGTTAAATTGCTTGCCTGTACTTGCTTTTTGCTGGCGTAAGATACTTTTTATAATTCAATAATGTGAAAGTCCTTTCTTTTCGTAAATTGTGACTTATTTGTTAAATGATTGTTTTTTCTTTATCGTAAAGTCTTGCACCAAATCTGAAAACAAAAGTATAACTGAAAATTGTAATTTCACCAGTTATTCCTTGGCACCTACTTCCACTTTACATGTTGTGTATTGATTGAGATTAATAACCTTTGGTGAACCAGTAGTAATTTTACGGTTCGCCTATCAACTTTTGTTTACGTCGCACAACTCCTCCTTCGTGCTGCGATCTTTTTTCCCGTCAGTGTATTTGTAGCTCACGAGGTTACAACGAAAGTACCTCAGTTTCACGGAACTGCGTCACCTTTGCCTACATTAACGGAATTATCTAAACCTGTAGACAAATCCAATCAATGCAGTACCACACTGCTCACACCGCACTGCCAATTCAGCCGTTCTAAATGGACATCGTGGGCCAGCAGCCGCACTGTACCCCGGTGACAGCCCTTCGGAGTGCAGTGTGAACGCTGTTTTTAAGCTGATGGACAGCGTGGACATCCAACGATCGTTCGAAGCCATTCAACGAAATGTGAACGCGATCCGAAGCAGCAGTGGGTGCTAGGGCTTTTTCAGCTATCCTGTGGGCGTGATCACTGGGTGGCAGGGTGGGAGGGGGGGGGGGGGAAGGCGGGGGAGGAGCAGTTCACAATATCTTCAGTGTCACCCGCCCGCCTTTACTGAGCACTTCAAAAATGAGAAACTGTTGACGAGAGCCCTGCGCCCCTGCAGGTATGTTACGCTGCTGCTCTCGCACCTGCTAGCAGGGATGCTGAATCGGAGGGTGTCAAGGGTGTCCGGAGGGAATCAGCAGTGTTGAAGTTCGTCAAGAATGTCGATCTGTCTGTCATCGCACTGCGAGCAATCGATCGCATAATGCGTAGCAACCAACGGCCCCGGGAGGACAGTAGCTTCATTGACACCAGTTGTGCCTCCCCCTAGAGCCTTTCGTAGCGGTTCTGAGGCAGCACTTTGAGCTGTTTTCCTTGGACACCCACAAGCAAATCGCGTGGTTTTAAAACTGTGCGTCGCAGTTCTGACATCCATCGCAGAGGCGTCAAAAGATGGGTAGAAATTTGAGTAAGAAAGGGTGTGACGAACGTACCATAGTGTGTCATGTCCTTGATTGTTTGGGAAGTATTTTCGTGAAATTCAGAGCCAATGTGATGTAACTTTTGAGAACATTTCTCGTGGAGAACAGCGGTCAGGAAAAGAGTACATTAAAACTGTACACAAATAGTGTCGCTCGAACAGTCCACGGGTGTACTGCCGGTCCATAGTGTCCAACGGGCTCAATATTTCGCGATCAGACATGTCGCCATAGGACGATGGCGATACGCCTGATCGCCGAAATACTGTGCCCGTTGGACACTATGGACCGGCAGTACACCCGTGGACTGTTCGAGCAAGAGATACGCCCGGAGAAGTTGAAGAATCACACAAATAGTCTCGATCGCAAAAACTTTTATTCTGATGGAAACCGGTTTCGATCATTTTTTACCATCCTCGGAGTGTCTAACTGAAATATGAATATAGAACGCATTTAACGGCATGTCTGATGATATGACGATCTGAGGATGGTAAAAAACTGACCGAAACGAGTTATCAAGAAACTTAAATTTTTTGCAGTCGAGGCTGTTTTTATCCATTTTAAAACCAAGGTGATATGTTATCCCACATTGTAGCTCGCATGAGCTTCTGATCACTTTTTTTTCGCCTGTGTCAGCATATTTCTGCTCGAAGCGTAGCCGAGTCCAAGGGTAGGTTGCAGGGCGACACGCTTTTTCTCCATTACACAAGTGGCTAGAGGCACGTTTAAGCCAAATCTTAAGCTTCTACATCGTAAAGCAAGACAAATACGTTTCGAAGAAGTGACCTTTCAACTGTTTGCACTTTCTAATTCGTATTAACTACTATTCATATTAACTAATTAATATTAACTATTATTAACCCCTATCTGTCTATTCACACTCTGTCAAGAAATTCAAGCACTTATCGCTTTTTTCCAATTTCTCCACATCTGCGTTCACGAACAAGTGGAAAGCGACTGATACAGCAAACTGCTGACTCGGTCTTTTGGTCTGATAAACGTGAGCGTACAGGATCGGCTGTGCTCTGCAGGGAGCACCGCCGGTGTAGGCAGTGGAGAAATTCGGCGAAGAACGTCCGGAGCAGAAACTGAGAAAATTAAAATTTGCGGCCGCACTGCGTGCGCTAGCAATTAAAGCGCGTTACGGCGGCCGTCGGGCCGACTTTTCCGGCTCATCAAGTTTTCAGGTTTCCATCAGCGGCGCACCTGGCTGCCGCCTTATTCCCATTACATTATGCGGCGCCGGCCTTACAATATTTAAGTGGAGGCGGCACTCTTTGGGCCGCCCGCAGGTGCCTCGTAATTACAGCCGCCACTTCAATTATTCAGCGCGCGCGTCTCACACCGCGCGCCTAGCGGCGCCTCCTCCCACCCCCCGCTTGTGCGTCATCACGTGTACTGTTTGTGGCAGGCTGTAGCAGGCAGCTGGGCAGTGACCCGTCACCTGTAACCGTACAAGCATTCTGCGTAGGAAGGCAATTATAAAACAGTCTAGATCGCATAGGCACCGTTGTTACGGGGGGACCTGTTTCGATCATCGCATGATCATCTTCAGACTTTCAACACAATATTCATGGTCAGAGCCTGTGCACGGAACAGGCACCGCTGAACTACGATGGTGAACTGGACATCTGAAGATGCTGATGTGATGATCGAAACTGATGGTCAGAGCCTATACACGGAACAGGAACCGCTGAACTACGATAGTCAACTGGGCGTCTGAAGATGGTCATGTGATGATCTAAACTGGTCACCCTGTAATAAATGTGCCTTTGCGATATAGATTGTTTTATAATTAAAAATATTTTAATTTGATTGCTAACTTCCTCCATCGATGTTGTCAAACATTCTAGGTTACTGTGTCGTGGCAACCTTACTGCTTACATATCCGCACACGACTCTTGACTGACTTAATTGCCGGGCTGGGTGGCCGAGTGGTTATGGGCGCTACAGACCGGAACCGCGCAAATGGATGTGTGTGGTGTCCTTAGGTTAGTTAGGTTTAAGTAGTTCAAAGTTCTAGAAGACTGATGACCTCAGACGTTAAGTCCCATAGTGCTCAGAGCCATTTGAACCATTGACTGTTAATTGCTAGATTACACTGACGTCCACAACTTCTGCGTTGCTCATTAAGGGTGTTCCTAAATTGACCTTGCAATCCTGAAAATTCGTAAAAACCTATTCGCACGACTTACAAACCTAGCCTTGGCGTAATTCTGTTGCAAAGTAGATCTAGTTTTGATTCGCGTAGTAGGGCTAGTACATTTTACACCTCAACGAGCGTCAGCGAAAGTTTTAGCGAGGATGGTTGTCTTCACTAGCACCTGGAGCGCTCGCTGCGAGTTTTAACTTGAAGCGTCAATGTCTGCGACAACTGTACAACGTAACTTTCGTACCGGGGACAGAAAGAAAAGGGGAGAAAGCGCTCTGATTGAACTATATTCTCGGCAACTAATAAAAAAGGTCATCAAGTCGACCGAGCGTGTCTGATGACGTCGTGGAGCAAGCGATGCAAACCTTAGTTAACGGTCCAGGGCAAGTGACGAAAAGCTTTATCAACAGACTTACACAATGTGACTGAGGTACTTCTTGCGAACTGTGTGTCCAACATGCGACTATTTGGCGTTAGTTCAGAAGTTATGTGCTTCTCAAACCGTACAAATCACCAGTGGTAGAAGAACTAAAGGACAATGAAATGGGGAACTCTTACATTGACCGGATAAGGACGAAGATTTGATTAGAAACTAACTTTAGTGATGAGTCGACGTTCTACTAACTGGTGAAGTTTATAACTACAACACAATTTCGACAGCGAAAATTCACGACAAACCTTCGAAGGAAAGAACAAAGATTGGAGTTTAACGTCCCATCTGCACCGCTATCTGCAGAGAAGGAAACACCTTGGAACATGTTCATGATAACCTAGACATTAACATCTTCTGGGCATTGAGCAAGAATAGAGATTACTGCCCTTCTTTATCCAAGAGAAAACTGCAAAACCTCTTAATCCAGCCGATTGACGAGGCAAGAGTGCTGTGCAAACTTCCTGCAAGATGGTGCACAGCCGCACTGCCTCACCCACGTCCGGGGTTTCCACAAACCGATTTTCAGACAAGTGGAGTGGTTGACGTATCTTCCAACGGTAGACGGTGTCAACGTAAATGGATTGGCTGACGTTCATCGGATATCTCTTGCTTACTTCTTGCGAGGATACGTCCCGTTTATCGTGTTTGCAACACCCTTACTGGAGTATCTAGGAGAATTGAACACACTGTGCCTGGCATGATGCACGGCTAAACATAACCAACGCAAGCCATGCTCAACCTGTTCATCTGTAACGCAAAGCCATCTCGTGCAGTTTGCTAAAACATGACACGAAAACTACATATGTAAGTCATGTGAATAAATGTATACGAATTTTCGAAGTCGGTTTAGAAAGATCCTGTATATGCCTGAGAGTCCAGCGAAAACCGGTCTGTTGCAGATCTCTAGTAATTAGCGACTCCGCCGACGACCAACATGTTTATAAGACGCTGCTCACGAAGTGTAAAATAAATAACGTTACAACGTGAAAAAGACACTAACATGCAGTGTTTTGACGAAGGACTGTAAAGCACAAATTGTAATATGTGATAGAAATTCACGTTTCTATTAGCTTCCCTGTTGAATATTGAATTGAACTACACAGTTCATCTTTAAGAACTTAGTGACTGTGAGTGAAACTCAGTGATAAATTATGACATTCACCGCGTTCTGGAAATAAGATGAACAGACCAGACAATTTTTAGAAAAAGTTATTTTTACTTCAAATCTACATCAGCTAATCAAAAAAATGATTCAAATGGCTCTGAGCACTATAGGACTTAACAGCGGAGGTCATCAGTCCCCTAGAACTTAGAACTACTTAAACCTCACTAACCTAAGGACATCACACACATCCATCCCCCAGGCAGGATTCGAACCTGCGACCGTAGCGGTCTCGCGGTTCCAGACTGTAGCGCATAGAACCGCCCGGCCACACTCTATCTCTCTCTCTATATATATCTCTCTCTCTATATATCTCACTCTCTATATATATATATCTCACTCTCTATATATATATCTCTCTCTCTCTATGTATCTCTCTCTCTCTTTCTATATATATATATATATATATATATATATATATATATATATATATATATATATATATATACATATATATATATATATATATATATATATATCTCTAACGTCTATCAGTTCTAGAACTTTGGAACACGTATTATGTTCCAGTATAATGACTTTTCTGGAGACTAGAAATCTACTCTGTAGGAGTCAGCATGGGTTTCGAAAAAGACGGTCATGTGAAACCTAGCTCGCGCTATTCCTCCACGAGACTCAGAGGGCCATAGACACGGGTTCACAGGTAGATGCCGTGTTTCTTGACTTCCGCAAGGCGTTCGATACAGATCCCCACAGTCGTTTAATGAACAAAGTAAGAGCATATGGACTATCAGACCAATTGTGTGATTGGATTGAGGAGTTCCTAGATAACAGAACGTAGGATGTCATTCTCAATGGAGAGAAGTCTTCCGAAGTAAGAGTGATTTCAGGTGCGCCGCAGGGGAGTGTCATAGGACCGTTGCTATTCACAATATACGTAAATGACCTGGTGGATGACATCGGAAGTCCACTGAGGCTTTTTGCGGATGATGCTGTGGTATATCGAGAGGTTGTAACAGTGGAAAATTGTACTGAAATGCAGGAGGATCTGCAGCAAATTGACGCATGGTGCAGGGAATGGCAATTGAATCTCAATGTAGACAAGTGTAACGTGCTGCGAATACATAGAAAGAAAGATCCCTTATCATTTAGCTACAATATAGCAGGTCAGCAACTGGAAGCAGTTAATTCCATAAATTATCTGGCAGTACGCGTTAGGAGTGATTTAAAATGGAATGATCATATAAAGTTGATCGTCGGTAAAGCAGATGCCAGACAGATTCATTGGAAGAATCCTAAGAAAATGCAATCCGAAAACTAAGAAAGTAGGGTACAGTACGTTTGTTCGCCCACTGATTGAATACTGCTCAGCAGTGTGGGATCCGTGGCAGATAGGGTTGAAAGAAGAGATAGAGAAGATCTAACTGAGAGCAGCGCGCTTCGTTACAGGATCATTTAGTAATCGCGAAAGCGTTACGGAGATGATAGATAAACTCCAGTGGAAGACTCTGCAGGAGAGACGCTCAGTAGCTCGGTACGGGCTTTTGTTAAAGTTTCGAGAACATACCTTCACCCAAGAGTCAAACAGCATATTGCTCCCTCCTACTTATATCTCGCGAAGAGACTATGAGGATAAAATCAGAGAGATTAGAGCCCACACAGAAGCATACCGACAATCCTTCTTTCCACGAACAATACGAGACTCGAATAGAAGGGAGAACCGATAGAGGTACTCAGGGAACCCTGCGCCACACACCGTCAGGTGGCTTGCGGAGTATGGATGTAGATGTAGATGTGGACAAACGCGTTGGTCCCCCCTCTGGCCCAGATGTAGGCAGTTATTAGGCTTAGCGCTGACTGAAAGGGTTGTTGAAATGTCCTGGGGGATATCGTGCCAAATTATGTCCAACTGGCGCGTTAGGTAGCCAGAATCCGTATCTGGTTGAAGGACACTGCCCACAGTGGTCCGAATGTTAACAATTGAGGGGAGATCCGGTGACCCTGCTGGCCAAGGTAGCCGATCGGAGTGGCCGAGTGGTTCTAGGCGCTTCAGTTTTGAACCGCGCGACCGCTACGGCCGCAGGTTCGAATCCTGCCTCGGGCATGGATGTGTGTGATGTCCTTCGGTTAGTTAGGTTTAAGTAGTTCAAAGTTCTAGAAGACTGATGACCTCAGCTGTTAAGTCCCATAGTGCTCAGAGCCATTTGAACCAGATACGTCTTCGGCCTGGAATCTCAGTGACTGGAATAGAATTTCTTCAGTGACGAGCCCCGCTTCGAAAAGAGCCCCGATGACCAGAAAATACGAGTGTGTGTGTGTGTGTGTGTGTGTGTGTTTGTGTGTTTTAAAGTAAATGTATTCTAAATTTGAAACGAGCATTTTTTTGAATCTGAAGCGAAGTGCACCACCACTAATTTACTTATTTACTTCATATACGAATGTTTAGTTTCTAGTCTTTTCACCATGATCCAAACATTTTTCGAAGATCTGTAAATTTCATCGCTCAAAGGTTTATCATAGATAACAGTAATTTTGCGTACCGCGACCGTCAGAGACTGAGGGATGATTGTATAGAGCGATATTGCAACAAGCAGTGAATACTACTGTTCCAGAATCTTTAAAACGCTTCACCTACGTTTTTGTTAGTATGGAAGGGCAGTGTGTTGCGATGAGACGGGGGAATCTGTCACTACCGTGTCAAACCTCAGCTGAACAAAGTTCCTTTCATGAGAGAAATAGGTGTTCAAGAACATCATGGGGATCGATACAATCTCCAAAAGCGGTTCGAAACATGAGGGAAAATGTGTCAGGGAGGTGACTGCATCATTTGCGATCTCTGCTTATAACCATCCAAGTGCATCAGGCATCAACGTATGTGTCATCATTGCATTACTCCTGTATACGCGTGACAGGCACCTTTCCACCGAGCGGGGTGGCGCACTGGTTAGACACTGGACTCGCATTCGGGAGGACGACGGTTCAATCTCGCGACCGGCCATCCTGATTTAGGTTTTCCGTGATTTCCCTAAATCACTCCAGGCAAATGCCGGGATGGTTCCTCTGAAAGGGCACGGCCGACTTCCTTCCCAATCCTTCCCTAATCCGATGAGACCGATGACCACGCTGTCTGGTCTCCTTCCCCAAACCAACCAACCAACCAACCAACCACCTTTCTAGCTTAGTGTGATATCCTTTGCTACGCCTACGATGGTAACGATGCGAGACTGAATGGACTCCACGTAACACTGAGGGCAGCAATCCACGACTCCTATCCACAACTGGTAGAGGTTTGTAGCAACTTGATCCAACTCACGAAAATCTAACTTGCATCTCAGACTTTTTCAGTGGGACTTCTGGCACCAGGTAAACATATCAGTTGGGGCAGTGGCATAGAAGTATGCTCATGTCCGTAATCGTCAGGCCATTATCACACCAGCATGCGGTACGGATTGTTTTGATAAAGGTAGGGCGACAGTGGGATGCTGCAGGCAAGGAAATGGATGCAAGTAATAGGACAGCAGAGTCCTTTCTCTTTCATGACGGGAGACGGTTGCGCTCACACTTCAGGATGCCTGCTTTATACAGTGTAAACATCTGCCACAGTTGCATACCCCGCACAGCTGACTGAATGGTGCTATCTTAGCTCGCAGAATCTACTGCCTCAGCTGGTTTTTCCCTTAACTGTGCGCTGGAATCGACATGGGCCCTCAGAGCAGCGACCCTTTCTCAGTTTGCGACATTTTCGTGGTTGTATTCGCACGTTCCCGCTTGTATCTGTGCCCTGTGGGGTGCAATGAGCAGCGTAGGCTTTGTATGTTGCGGATACCCATGGGTTGCGGAAAATACCTTTGAAACAGAAATGACACGCCATAACCACAGTATGTATCTACAGTTTCACAGCGAGAGTCCCAGTGGGACACATACCATACATTATTATCCACAGTTGACAGGAGTATAATTGATTTAGTGACTTCTATCTATCAATGACATGATCTTCCACAGAGTGTGCTGTTGTCTTCCTTTATTTTCGTGATTTCTTAGTAGGAAAAAGACACATATGAAAGCTTTCTAGAGCTTATCTTCCGGTCCACTTCTCCTTATAACGGCACACAGAGGCTGCTCTTTAGAGCTTATATCAGCTCTCAAAAGCCCATACTTAGAAACGTAACGACTGTTAAGTATAGGAGGGATATGTACCAAACCGATACAAATAAATAAAGAGTGAGACAATGCTGTCGTTGAACCCCTACACTTTTTCGTATTTATATTTGTGATACAGTTCGCAGATTCAATTCTAGCATAAATACCGTACGGTCAAATTACCCCTATATGCTGATGACATTACACTGATTGTTCCAAGAGAATAAGATTTATAAAAAGGAATTTATGAAGTAATTGGAATATATACTGAAAAATATATGGAAATATGTTTTAGTAAATCTGAGTCAACGACATTTTGTGGAAAATATTCAGTGACAACTAAGACAGTATTCGATGAAAAAAGAGAAAATATTTGACTATCATGGATGTAAAATATGTAAATGAAGAATAAAGGCATGTTAAGTTGAATAGATTTGAAAGTATCTACGGAAGTGTTAACAGAACTTATGAGACAGTCGCATTGCCAACTCCATTGCAAAGAGGTGAATCATAGGTATTGGGAAAAGACAAGAAAACAAAAAAAGTAGAAATGAAATATCTTACTGCAGTGGAGGAATGTAAAAGAAAAAAATAAAAATACGAAATGAAGATATGTGAAGAAAGTTGAAAACTGGAGTGTGAAAAGAAAACCAGAAAAAAAGCAAAGAGAAATGCAATCAACATGTACAAAGAATGGATCCAGGGGGAGTACCACGTCAGATAAATTTTGCACCAGAAGGGACGCGACCGAGAAAGAAATGGGAGTCGTGACAGGCAGCAATTAGCCTGACACGGAAAGTGCAGAAGAAATTGAATCTTCTAACGTAAAAGAATAAACGATCTATATACAGAAGAAATATAACAAACTTACTCCATTTCACATTAAGGGTCATTGTATATATGGAAATTAATCAAACTGATGAATGAAACTCAAAGCTTCTGAAGAGGATGTTGTTGTTGTTGTCTTCAGTCCTGAGACTGGTTTGATGCAGCTCTCCATACTACTCTATCCTGTGCAAACTCCTTCATCTCTCAGTACCTACTGCAACCTACATCCTTCTGAATCTTCTTAGTGTATTCATCTCTTGGTCTCCCTCACGATTTTTACCCTCCACGCTGCCCTGCAACGCTAAATTTGTGATCCCTTGATGCCTCAGAACATGTCCTACCAACCGGTCCCTTCCTCTAGTGAAGTTCTGCCACTAACTCCTCTTCTCCCCAATTCTGTTCAATACCTCCTCATTAGTTATGTGATCTACCCATCTAATCTTCAGCATTCTTCTGTAGCACCACATTTCGAAAGCTTCTATTCTCTTCTTGTCCAAACTAGTTATCGTCCATGTTTCACTTCCATACATGGCTACGCTCCATACAAATACTTTCGCAAACGACTTCCTGACTTAAATCTATACTCGATGTTAACAAATTTCTCTTCTTCAGAAACGCTTTCCTTGCCATTGCCAGTCGACATTTTATATCCTCTCTACTTCGACCATAATCAGTTATTTTGCTCCCCAGATAGAAAACCTCCTTTTCTACTTTAAGTGTCTCATTTCCTAATCTAATTCCCTCAGCATCACCCGACTTAATTCGACTACATTCCATTATCCTTGTTTTGCGTTTGTTGATGTTCATCTAATATCCTCCTTTCTAGACACTGTCCATTCCGCTTAACTGCTCTTCCATGTCCTTTGCTGTCTCTGATAGAAGTACAATGTCATCGGCGAACCTCAACGTTTCCATTTCCTCTCCATGGACTTTAATACCTACTCCGAATTTTTCTTTTGTTTCCTTTACTGCTTGCTCAATATACAGATTGAATAACAGTGGGGAGAGGCTACAACCCTGTCTCACTCCCTTCCCAACCACTGCTTCCCTTTCATGTACCTCGACTCTTGTAACTGCCATCTGCTTTCTGTACAAATTTTAAATAGCCTTTCGCTCCCTGTATTTTACCACTCCCACCTTTACAATTTGAAAGAGTATTCCAGTCAACATTGTCAAAAGCTTTCTCTAAGTGTACAAATGCTAGAAATGTAGGTTTGCCTTTCCTTTATTTTCTAAGACAAGTCGTAGGGTCAGTATTGCCTCACGTGTTCCAACATTTCTGCGGAATCCAAACTGATCTTCGCCGAGGCTTCTACCAGTTTTCCATTCGTCTGTAAAGAATTCGCGTTAGTATTTTGCAGCTGTGACCTATTAAACTGATAGTTCGGTAATTTTCACATCTGTCAACACCTGCTTTCTTTGGGATTGGAATTATTATATTCTTCTTGAGGTCTGAGGGTATTTCACCTGTCGCATACATCTTGCTCACCAGATGGTAGAGTTTCGTCAGGAATGGGAATCCCAAGGCCGTCAGTCGTTCTAATGGAATGATGTCTACTCCCAGGGACTTGTTTCGGCTCAGGTCTTTCAGTGCTCTGTCAAACTCTTCACGCAATATTGTATCTCCCATTTCATCTTCATCTACATCCTCTTCCATTTCCATAATATTGTCCTCGAGTACATCGCCCTTGTATAGACCCTCTATATACTCCTTCCACCTTTCTGCTTTCCTTTCTTTCCTTGAAACTGGGTTTCCATCTGAGCTCTTGATATTCAAGCAAGTGGTTCTCTTTTCTCCAAAGGTCTCTAATATTCCTGTAGGCAGTATCTACCTTATTCCTAGTCAGATAAGCCTCTACATCTTTACATTTGTCCTCTAGCCATACCTGATTAGTTATTTCGCACATCCTGTCGATCTCATTTTTGTGACGTTTGTATTCCTTTCTGCTTGCTTCATTTACTGTGTTTTTATATTTTCTCCTTTCATCAATATTTCTTCTGTTACCCAAGGATTTCTACTAGCCCTCGTCTTTTTACCTACTTGATCCTCTGCTGCCTACACTACTTCATCCCTCAGAGCTACCAATTCTTCTTCTACTGTATTTTTTCCCCCATTCCTGTCAATAGTTCCCTTATGCTCTCCCTGAAACTCTGTACAATCTCTGGTATAGTCAGTTTATCCAGGTCCCATCTCCTTAAATTCCCACCTTTTTGCAGTTACTTCAGTTTTAATCTACAGTTCATTACCAATAGATTGTGGTCAGAGTCCACATCTGCCCCTGGGAGTGTCTTACAATTTAAAGCTTGGTTCCTAAATCTCTGTCTTACCATTAAATAATCTGATACCTTCTAGTATCTCCAGTATTCTTCCGTGTATACAGCCTGAAGCGGATAATCATCTGTATTTCGGACTATTAACTGCTGAAGAGGATAAGCAGTTAGTAGTCCGAAATACAGATGAGAGAAGTGAAAACGAATAAGCAGTGGTACAGACACTTCTGGCTTTACGTTGTATGACAAATGTAACCTTCATAACCGTTTTAATGTTTCGTTTTAAGCTGCAGCGTCTTTGAATGGATAACCGTTGTTCTGCTTTCAGTATTCCTACAAAACTCACCTTTTAGCTAAGCAGAGAATATTCGTTAAATATTCAGAGACATAAGTAACAAAAAGTAGTTCAGAAGAGTTATGTGAAATCTTATGGGACTTAACTGCTAAGGTCATCAGTCTCAGAAGAGTTATTCCTTGATTCTAGCAGATAGGAAAGCAAGAAAATAGGTGCATTACGGGTGGAATAAAGAAAAGAGAAGCTGAGGGAATATTGAAGCAAACGAGTAACAGTAACGAACAAGAAGAATAAAATTCTGATAGCGATTAAACCTGATCAATTTTAATTAAAAAAATATTTCTGTAACAAAGAAGTGTTTGCCTTTTAATTCGACTCAAAGATCTTTATACTAGGGCAAATATTCTCTGACGGGTTATAGCCAAAGGGATTTTCGAAAATTAAGGTGATAAATGTACCATAGGATAATTTTCTGTAAAATAAGGTGGTTACAAAGTTTAAAAGATAACGGCACTCGTCGTTAAATTTTAAATCTCATGCTTTATCTGCGTCCAAACTACGCTCGTTCTAAACAGTGAAGCGGTGCAGCTATTTACCTCGCGCGCGCGGTCACTGCCCTGAGAGTTATGGTTTCATTACGCAGCGACAACACGGCGCTGCTAACGCAGCTCGTTAAGAATAGGTATGAGGCGCAGCCGAGACGCAATATTGTCCGAACGTTGCTGTGAATATTCAGGCACGTGTTCTACCGCGACGTTGAGCTGATTGGGCATTATGAATAATTCTCAGCAGTCATCAGTTTCCTGGTTTGGTTAGAGTGGACTATGCAACAAGAATCACACGTTCGTATTTGTAAGTCCCCAGAAACATTTTAATGACACCACGACATCTTATAAGTGGGCTTTACTTTATAGTTTGGACAATGTCTTTTCGTCGACCAGACATCACAGTGCTAAAAAGTTTTTGGAATGTCGAGTATTCCGCCTCTGCATATAACTGTTGTTTGCTTTTCGAGCCGGCCGGAGTGGCCGTGCGGTTCTAGGCGCTTCAGTCTGGAGCCGCGTGACCGCTACGGTCGCAGGTTCGAATCCTGCCTCGGTCATGGTTGTGTGTGATGTCCTTAGGTTAGCTAGGTTTAAGTAGTTCTAAGTTCTAGGGGACTGATGACGACAGATGTTAAGTCCCATAGTGCTCAGAGCCACATGAACCAAGCCATTTTTGCTTTTCGACTATCGCCCATTCTGAAGAAGCAGTTAAAATGCACGACGACACGCAGCCAAGATGCCCAGCCAGTAGGGTACAGCTGGCAGCAGAACACCATCCTCGTCAATGTACCACTCGAGAATGGCGCAGAAGACGAAAATGGCCAATAGTCGAAATATAAACAATAATTTCGTATGCGCACATTTTCTCATTTCAGAAACATTAGAGAAATTTCATGTTCTTCCTCACTGGCGTGAAGATAACATATTTAGCTTGGCACTAAATAATATACACGTCATTGGTTTTCTATGTTTTTCATGGGCATCAGAGCTCACTCTTTGACCTACGCCTCTATTCTCTATATTTGAGGTTTCAGTTTATCGTTGCACTCTGCAGGTTGCACTTAATTTCAACATTTTTCATACATTAAAATGACTGGCACACATCTTTTCACGATCCTAAGTTAGCTCAGTTACTTATTTTTTATACCTGGTTGAGTAATCAGCTTCACCAAATTAATATCAATTGATTTTCTCCCTCTTCCCCATCTGTCCAAGACCTCCACCCCGTCTCTATTCACCTCCTCCATCCTCACCCTATATCCTTCTGCACCTCTGTCAATCTCTTCTCCAACTCTTTCTGTCCATCTCCGCCTCTCCGCTCTCTGTCCATGACATCCTCTTCCCTTTCTCAAATTCTTCCTCTTTCCATATCCTCCTCCCCCTTCTCTGAACATCTCTTCTTCCTCCCCCCATTTCCGCTCTGTGTCCACTTCCTTCCCCCTATCTCTGTCTATCTTCTTCTCCCTCGATGTTCGTCTCCTGTCCATTTCTCTCTCCACGTTTTCACCCTCACCCCTACAGGAGACTTGTGGTTCTTAGCCGCAGCGTATTTCTTAACATTTTGTGACTAGTATATTTACCAACCCCCACCTGCCCACCAACAACAGCGCCGTGGTTGATACCCCCACAGCATTCCTTACCGTACTGTGACTAATACATGTGCTAAATTTGGTTGAAATCGTTCAAGCGGTATAGGATGGTCTTTTTACCTGTGGCTCCGCTGGCGTACATGTCAAAATGTTTTACATAAATTTAACATAGCTCTCACTCCGTCCTCACAGGTCTCGGATGGCCCAACGGTACCGACCGGCTCCCGTGTCATCCTCAGCCCACAGGCGTCGCTAGATGCAGATAAGGAGGGGCTTGTGGTCAGCACACCGCTCTTCAAATGGTTCAAGTGGCTCTGAGCTTCCAGCACCTGACTGAACGTGTGTCTGCGGGAGTGGATGCTGTCATCAAGGCTAAGGGTGAGCCAACACCATAATGTATTCCAGCATTACCGATGGAGGACATCACGAAGTTTTAAGTCATTTTTAACCAGCTGTCCGGATACTTCTGAACACGTAGTGTATACGTAGCACAATTATATAATTTTGCGGGAACATTCAGTGGTAGATATGGATACCGTCTGCGAAATGTGTTCTGAATACAGTTAGTAGTAAATAAGTAACAAAGCAAAACGTCACGTTTCATGTGGCACTTTTATTGCATGGACAGCATAAATGTAGTAAGCGATAAACTTTTTTCCTATGATCATTTTGTGGGAGTTTTCAACGAGTAATTATGTGTAAAGCTTGTTGAAAGTCACTAAGTACTGTCAATCGCAAATACTGGATGAGTAAAATATGGGTATAGGTGATTTGCGAGGTACTCTGCTTTTCCAGACTAATCTCCACAACTCTGATACATGGATGGTTCATGGCAGGTAGTGAGTTTTTTGAGTACTGAATTTGGTTGAAATAGGTCGAGTTGCTTGGGTGGACTTGTGGAACAAACGTACATACATACAAACATACAAACATACGTACATCCACTTTTATAAAATGTATGTTTATAAAGTGGGCAGTACAACCTGTTAATTGCTGTCTGAAAGGTCCTCGCATATGGAAACGCATGCTGGGACATATTGTGTTTTCTGTGGGTTAGCATCAGGAAAGAGTGCTTCAAGTTGGGAGGCATTCTGAAGAGGCTCCCTGGGCCTGCTCGGCGTATTCCGAAGTTTTAGTTTCCGAACACATGGGTGCCTTGGCTCCCAATTAGCCTCTTGAGATGTAGCAAGTATTTATTCAGCATGGACGTCAACAAAAACACCGCCTTTTTCGATACCATGAAAAGTGAAAAGTGCTCAAGATGTTAACAGTATTTGTCCTTCCAATCTAGTGTGTTGCCTCCATACTACACAATGTTTGTGTTACGTCAACCAATAGTTAAGAACTACTTAAACTCGGTACCAACCTATTAATTTTTCCGTATTTTTTCGCCATATCACGGAATGTTTCTCAACGTTTCCCTCTATTTTCATGCTTTGACACACATTTACATTCATCAGGTTGGTTTCAGGCTTGCTGTCGTCCGTCCAAAGATAATTTGGAGTGAGTACAGAGAAATTCCTATCATTCGCTTCCCGGCTGTCGTCAGATCCTGTTGAAAACTGAAGGTGTAACTGTCGCATTTGCTGATAGCCTGAGGTGTTAGTTTAATATATCAGTGTCCGTTCTCTCAGCTGCTGGTATGTAAATTGTTCTTTGTGCAGTTTGGATGCGAAAGTAATTTTATCTTCTTAATTAGAAAATACGAATTGTGCAGAAGCCGAACTCTGGTTTAGTTCTTCTTTCAGTCATCTTGATAATGTCAACCAAATTTCCAAATCATTAACTTTAGTATTTCATGTCATTCGCTAACTTAGACTCGTTTGTCTTCCTTGGTTCGATCTCACCATGATGCTCACGTGGTGTTTCTTCTCGTTCACTTGGATCTCTGAGTGAACTTTTCGTAACAGTGCAGCAATCACATTGGTATGATAGCCATGACGTTACAGAATTCTGCTGAGCTTTTATTTTTGAAACGGTGGTAGGCTGGTATACTTTAACTATAAATTTAATGGTACTCACATTTGTAGCTGAAAGCAATGTTACATGTACGAAGACGTGCTGAAGAGTAATGCCCTCGATTCTTTTATGAAAAAACTCTTTAATTTCTTTTCATAAAATAATGGCTATTAACATTCCCCATCTCGATTACATATTTATTTCTCAACACAAAGCCTTGGCAACGAACTCATTTCTCCCAACGAGAGACCAGTTTGTCGATACCGTCACTAAAGAAGCACCTCTGCTTGCTCACTTTAACACTGTCCAAGTGAAGGCTTCGAACGGGTTCGTTAGGTTTTTGAAGCAAATTAAAATGGGATGGAGCCAAGTCCGGACTAAATGGAGGCTGGTCGATGACAGTGAAGCCAAGGTGTCGAACTGCTGCAGATGTCGCAGCGCTCGTCTGTGTGGTCTAGCGTTGTCCTGCTGAAGTACAGGGTATTCAATGTGTGGACGAACGCTTAGAACTCTAAACTCTATTACAGCACGGTGTTCTCAGGCAGCGGCATGCTTTCGTTACACACTGCCACATTACTCTGTACGATTCGGGGACCTGTAGCGGCAAAGAGCTGCAACTTGAGTCAATGAAGCGGGAACATCGAGCGAGTAATACAGGGCTACTACAAATGATTGAAACGATTTCATAAATTCACTGCAGCTCCATTCATTGACATATGGTCACGACACACTACAGATACGTAGAAAAACTCAAAGTTTTGTTCGGCTGAAGCCGCACTTCAGGTTTCTGCCGCCAGAGCGCTCGAGAGCGCAGTGAGACAAAATGGCGACAGGAGCCGAGAAAGCGTATGTTGTGCTTGAAATGCACTCACATCAGTCAGTCGTAACAGTGCAACGACACTTCAGGACGAAGTTGCACAAAGATCCACCAACTGCTATCTCCATTCGGCGATGGTATGCGCAGTTTAAAGCTTCTGGATGCCTCTGTAAGGGGAAATCAACGGGTCGGCCTGCAGTGAGCGAAGAAACGGTTGAACGCGTGCGGGTAAGTTTCACGCGTAGCCCGCGGAAGTCGACGAATAAAGCGAGCAGGGAGCTAAACGTACCACAGCCGACGGTTTGGAAAATCTTACAGAACAGGCTAAAGCAGAAGCCTTACCGTTTACAATTGCTACAAGCCCTGACACCCGATGACAAAGTCAAACGCTTTGAATTTTCGGCGCGGTTGCAACAGCTCATGGAAGAGGATGCGTTCAGTGCGAAACTTGTTTTCAGTGATGAAGCAACATTTTTTCCTTAATGGTGAAGTGAACAGACACAGTGTGCGAATCTGGGCGGTAGAGAATCCTCACGCATTCCTGCAGCAAATTCGCAATTCACCAAAAGTTAATGTGTTTTGTGCAATCTCACGGTTTAAAGTTTACGGCCCCTTTTTCTTCTGCGAGAAAAAGTTACAGGACACGTGTATCTTGACATGCTAGAAAATTGGCTCATGCCACAACTGGAGACCGACAGCGCCGACTTCATCTTTCAACAGGATGGTGCTCCACCGCACTTCCATCATGATGTTCGTCATTTCTTGAACAGGAGACTGGAAAACCGATGGATCGGTCGTGGTGGAAATCATGATCAGCAATTCATGTCATGGCCTCCACGCTCTCCCGACTTAACCCCATGCGATTTCTTTCTGTGGGGTTATGTGAAAGATTCAGTGTTTAAACCTCCTCTACCGAGCTCGCATCAACGATGCTTTCGAACTCATTGATGGGGACATGCTGCGCCGAGTGTGGGAGGAACTTGATTATCGGCTTGATGTCTGCCGAATCACTAAAGGGGCACATATCGAACATTTGTGAATGCCTAAAAAAACTTTTTGAGTTTTTGTGTGTGTGCGAAGCATTGTGAAAATATCTCAAATAATAAAGTTATTGTAGAGCTGTGAAATCGCTTCAATCATTTGTAATAACCTTGTATATGCATGTGATGTAATACCTAAACCGATACGGAGAACAGAATAATAAAATCGAATGCTTTACTTTTCAGCACGCCATCGTGAAACGAAACGTTTTATCAGTAATCCGACCTGTCATAGTCGATAAAAGAACTTGGCTTCTCTGTTCACATAATTAGACTGACCACACTAAATTATTCAAAGAACAAAAAAAAAAAAAAATACAGTTCATACATCATAGTCTGAATTGCAATGATGACGCTAGCAGAAAGCAGGCCGTGAGGTGGTCACAATCACCTCAGCTTAGTCCCTGAGAGGTGTTAATGTAGTGATGTTAGTTTTCCAGTCTTTTAGTGTTGGGTATACGCGAATTTTGAACATCGATGTTAACAAGGAACATCCTGATCTCGATTCCATATTCCACAACTTTCTGGAATCCGACCTCTGTTATGTTGCTGTATAGACATGGTCCGTATTCAAATTGGGGAGTAATGTGGTGTATTGTCATGACTTACGTCGTACTCCCGTGTTAGGAGACACAGACGTGGATGTGAAAAGTCGAGAGCGAGAGTCCATTCAAGACATAGCAGAACGAAGATTGGACCAGAGGGAAGGAACGGTCTGTTCACCGCAGGGCAAAGTAGCTGCCTTGTAATACGAAAAATCTTAAGCTAAGGCAAAATGGTTCTGCAGTTAATTACCAGTTACGAGTGATACCAGAAACGAAAGGTTTATAAGATCGAACGTCAGTTACCCAAATATATTCATCAAGAGAACTTTACCATCAGTCATATTGTAGTGCATAACAATAAATAATCAACTATTTCCAAGACTACCAGCACCAATAACGAACACCAAGCATGAAACGAACAGCCGACGTGTACGGAGTGAAGTTCCGGCAAATAGCAAACTGGTTCAAATGGCTCTGACCACTATGGGACTTAACATCTGTGGTCATCAGTCCCCTAGAACATAGAACTTCTTAAACCTAACTAACCTAAGGACGTCACACACATCCATGCTCGAGCCAGGATTCGAACCTGCGACCGTAGCAGTCACGCGGTTCAGGACTGAGCGCCTGAACCGCTAGACCACCGCGGCCGGCTGCTGGGTAACAGCCAAAGAGTCTAGGTACTCGCAATATCGATAAGGACCGACATGATTCTATTTTCCCCTAAACTAAAACACCCCTGGAGTGAGGTTTACAAAATTTTAAGTAACAGTATCAGTCTTAACTAGGTTTAGGCGTACTCAGTTCATCTTACCGGTGGAATGGTCCTCAACCAGAATGTTTAACTGGGATGAGTACTTCCACTATTTGCCAAACCCCACAAAATGAGTAACAGTTTATTTCAATTTTTTTGTCGGCTTTCCCTTGTGCACCAAAATTCTTAATAAAAACTATATCTCCAATATTCAGTTTGGTAGGGCGCCCATCCCAGTTGTACCGCTCCGCATCTCTTTGATTATTAATCTTCGCTCTTCTCCAGTTATCTGTAATGGCTTCAGCGGTCTGCTGTTGTAGGAGGAGGTTGCTCACAGACCAAAGAATGGAAAGAACAAGCGAACATTAAACACACTGGGATCGTCTTAAGGGCCTCGTGAGTATCAGAATTAAATGCCAGGTTCTACCAAGTAATAGGTCTGGCCTCTTTTTATCTGAGTTTGTGTATTATTAGACGATACGACGATTCATCCTTTCGGAGCAAGAAGGCCTAAAGTAAGTAAGGAATGAATGGAATATGAAGTATATTCCATTCTGAAAGCAAAAATCTCTTAAAGTTTCTTGAAACAAAAGCAGGTGCAGTGTCAGTCACCATAGGCTTAGGTGTCCCAAATATGGAAAAGATGTTAGCGAGAAGGATAATCCTAAGTCCTTCTGATACTCCTCCAGTAGGGATTATCCACAAGGAAAGCAAAAAGGCATCAATGACGAGTATTTGTAACCATTCTGCATACAACGCAGAGTCCCTACATAATCAATGAACACATTGACCACTGGTTTCTAAGCCCACTGGAATGAAGAAAATCCTTCGTTTGTTCGAGTCTGGTTGAGAAACTTACAACCTTCACACTGATTCACAAATCTCCTCACGTCTTCGATTAGGGATGGTCAAGTGGGATGCTCCTTAACTTTCTGAGTGGTCTTATATATTCCCACGTGCCATCTGAGCACCGAAGTATGGAAATGTTTGAAAATTTCTGGCACTAACTTCCATGGAAGGCAGATTTTCAAACACTAAGCCACACAGGCAAGGTGGCAGAGCAATCCCTTTAGTAGATAGTAACCAGGAACTTCCTCCACAGCAGTAAGTCGCAGTCCCACCCCATGGTGGCTATGGTCCTATTCTTTCTTTGAGGGCTCCAAATAAGGAGGGGATCTCAGCTGAAACATCAGAAACCCAAGCCCCACCCTCGATGTCTTAGAGATTACCAAGATATCCAACATCCTATTCCAATATGCGGCTTAGAGAATTGGCACCGGATTTTTCGATCCTCTTATGTGTTTGAAAGAAGAACAGAATTCTGAAATACGAATGGCCCAATGGAAATCGAAATTGTTTTACGTGCTCGAGCCGGGACTCTCATTTTCCATTTCAAGGAAGAACTCTCGATGCTTAAGACAGAACTTTAATTTGTCTAGAGCAAAGAGGATTTCCAACATCCCTAGTTCACAGACCGAATATTTTACCTCGGGGCAGACAAAGATCTGGAGGCATATGCAGTAGGACCTCTGTCACCGTCTTGTTCCTGCAGCAAGACTTCCCTCATGCCTGAATTAAATGCATCGAGCTGGCCTATGAATGACCGATCAAAATCCAAGATAGCCAGAACAGGTGCGTTACACTAGGCGTATTCAAGTGCATGAAATGATGCAGCCTGCTGGCTTCCAGTCCAGTGAAACGCCTCACCATTCTAAGGTAACTGGTTCAATGGTGCAGCCAGATGGGCAAATATAGGTACGAACTACCTAAAAACATTCACTGTCCCTACGAAGCGGTGATCCCCTTCCTATATTTAGGTGATTGAAACTCTCAGTTCGGCTCATTTTGTTCTTAGTCTATTTTAACTCCACTGCTCGCCAATAAAGTCCTAGAAAGGAGATTTCCTCACGGGTTAGTTTAACATTAGACGGTTTTACTGTGGGACCAGCGACAGTACTTGGTTGACATGTTTGAGATGCGCAGAAAATGGGTAACTATGTAGGCCTATACCACAATTTCGTCCAGATCATTATTAAAAAATTTAAATTTCGTATCCCCCAAAAAAGAATCCTGGAAAGTAAAGGCTATCAAGCAGATGAAACAAGAGAACCCGATTGAACTCACGTAAGTTACTATCACTGCAGAAGACGGTACGAGCTTGCACGGAATTCTGTCGCAGTGCTTGTATCAAGGAAGTCGAAGACTAGTTATAACAGTTCTGAATCAGGATGCTTTAGAAGATACAAAGGCTTTATGACATCCTTCCCAACCAAATCAGTGCATGAATGGAGCACAGAGGGGGTGCAACGTAACTCTGATGTATGTCTTCAATCTGGTAAGTTTTATAGAAATGTGATACATCAGAGCGCTCCTCTTTGCGTCAGGCACTGAGAGAGAGAGAGAGAGAGAGAGAGAGAGAGAGAGAGTGTGTGTGTGTGTGTGTGTGTGTGTGTGTGTGTGTGTGTGGGCGCGCGCGCGCGTGTGTGTTGCGTCGTTGCTGGGTTAAAATTTGCGTAACTGCTTACTGCTTCTTTCGTCGTACTGTCAACAAGTTCCACCTACCACAGCACGGCGTCTGCTCGCCAACCCGCTTCTTTGCGACGTAGGTACTGTTCATTAACTCTGTAGCTAAATGTCATGTAAATATCTTATAGCAATTTGCGGGTGGAGGGAGATGGTTTCATTTCTTAGAAAAATGTCACAATTCGCCAAATATTTCTTCATTTGCTTTAGATGCCAAATCAAATAGGTGCCATCAACTCGCATTTAAAACTAACAGCTAATATCAGTCTCCTCATCTCACAATTCATACCAACTAGTACACACGCTAGACAGCCAGAAATGTACCAAAGTTCAGACCTAATTGTTACGCGATTTTCACAGTTTACACTCGGCTACAACATGAGTTTTACTTTCGGTCCTATTCAGTGGATTTCCTCAAAAGAAGTGGCTAGCCAACTATTCCGTAAACGATTACGAAATGTTCCACGCGGAATTCTTCACAATGGCCGAAAGTTCACACGCGTTTATCTCTCCAACTAATTCCTTCACAACGCTCAAATTGTCACAATCTCCCCGTAAATGCATCTGTTTTCTCGGTGATATAAATCGAACGTGAAATAACAGTACCTTCTTCATTTTACATAGAGCTTTTTCGGACACATTCAACAAAATCTGCCCGTCCGACAGCGAGACTACGACTGCCTCGAAGCCGTTGTTCACGGCGTGATAGAGCGCGGGAAAGACTTCAGTCTGATCGGTTGATCAAACGAACAGCCTTTTCAGTAGTTGCAGGGGCAACAGTCTGGATTACTGACTGATCTGTCCTTGTAACACTAAGCAAAACGGCCTTGCTGTTGTGGTACCGCGAACGACTGAAAGCAAGGGCAAACTACAGCCGTAATTTTTTCCGAGGACATGCAACTTTACTGTATGATTAAATGATTGCGTCCTCTTGGGTAAAATATTCCGGAGGTAAAATAGTCCCCCATTCGGATCTACGGGCGGAGACTACTCAAGAGGACGTCGTTATCAGGAGAAAGAAAACTGGCGTTCTACGGATCGGAGCGTGGAATGTCAGATCCCTTAATCGGGCAGGTAGGTTAGAAAATTTAAAAACGGAAATGTATAGGTTAAAGTTAGATATAGTGGGAATTAGTGAAGTTCGGTGGCAGGAGGAACAAGACTTTTGGTCCGGTGAATACAGGGTTATATATACAAAATCAAATATGGGTAATGCAGAAGTAGCTTTAATAATGAACAGGAAAATAAGAGTGCGGGTAAGCTACTACAAACAGCAAAGTGAACGCATTATTGTAGCCAAGATAGATACGAAGCAAACGCCTACTACAGTAGTACAAGTTTATATGCCAACTAGCTCTGCAGGTGATCAAGAAATTGATGAAATGTATGATGAAATAAAAGAAATTATTCAGATAGACGGGGCAGACGAAAATTTAATAGTCATGGGTGACTGGAATTCGACAGTAGGAAAAGGGAGAGAAGGAAACGTAGTAGGTGAATATGGATCGGGGCTAAGAAATGAAAGAGGTAGCCGCCTGGTAGAGTTTTGCACAGAGCATAACTTAATCATAGCTAACACTTGGTTCAAGATTCATGAAAGAAGGTTGTATACATGGAAGAACCCTGGAGATACTAGATGGTTTCAGATAGATTATATAATGGTAAGACAGAGACTTATGAAGCAGATTTTAAATTTTAATACATTTCCAGGGGAAGATGTGGACTCTGACCACAATCTATTGGTTATGAAATGTAGATTAAAACTGAAGAAACTGCAAAAAGGTGGGAATTTAAAGAGAATGGATCTGTATAAACTAAAAGAACCAGGGGTTGTACAGAGTTTCAGGGAGAGCATAAGAGAACAATTGACAGGAATGGAGGAAATAAATACGGTAGAAGAAGAGAAGGTAGCTTTGAGGGATGAAATAGTGAAGGCAGCAGAGGATCAAATAGGTAAAAAGACGAGGGCTAGTAGAAATACATGGGTAAGGGAAGAGATAGTGAATTTAATTGACGAAAGGAGAAAATACAAAAATGCAGTGATTGAAGCAGGCAAAAAGGAATACAAACGTCTCAAACATGAGATCTACAGGAAGTGCAAAATGGCTAAACAGGGATGACTAGAGGTCAAATGTAAGGATGTAAAGGCATATCTCATGAGGGGTAAGATAGATACTGCCTACAGGATAATTAAAGAGACCTTTGGAGGAAAGAGAACCACTTTCATGAATTTCAAGAGCTCAGATGGAAGCCCAGTTCTAGAAAAAGAGGGGAAAGCAGAAAGGTGGAAGGAGCATATAGAGGATCTATACAGGGGCGATGTTTTTGAGGACAATATTATGGGAATGGAAGAGGATGTAGATGAAGATGAAATGGGAGTTACGATACTACTTGGAGAGTTCGACAGAGCACTGAATGACCTGAGTCGAAACAAGGCCCCTGGAGTAGACAACATTCTATTAGAACCACTGACGGCCTTGGGAGAGCCAGTCCTGACAAAAATCTACCATCTGGTGAGCAAGATGAATGAGACAGGTGAAATACGCTCAGATTTCAAGAAGAATGTAATAATTCCAATCCCAAAGAAAGCAGGTACTGACAGATGGGAAAATTACCGACCATAAATTTAATAAGTCACAGCTGCAAAATACTAACGCGAATTCTTTACAGACTAATGGGAAAACTGGTAGAAGTCGACCTCGGGGAAGATCAGTTTGGATTCCGTAGAAATGTTGGAACACTTGAGGCAATACTGACCCTACGACGTATCTTAGAAGAAAGATTAAGGAAAGGCAAACCTACGTTTCTAGCATTTGTAGAGTTAGAGAAAGCTTTTGACAATGTTGACTGGATTACTCTCTTTCAAATTCTGAAGGTGGCAGGGGTAAAATACAGGGAGCGAAGGGCTATTTACAATTTGTACAGAAAGCAGATGGCAGTTATAAGAGTAGAGGTACATGAAAGGGAAGCAGTGGTTGGGAAGGGAGTGAGAGTTGAAGCCTCTCCCCGATGCTATTCAATCTGTGTATTGAGCAAGCAGTAAAGGAAACAAAAGAATAATTCGGAATAGGTATTAAAATCCATGGAGAAGAAATAAAAACTTTGAGTTTCGCCGATGACATTGTAATTCTGTCAGAAACAGCAAAGGACTTGGAAGAGCAGTTGAACGGAATGGACAGTGACTTGAAAGGAGTACATAAGATGAACATCATCAAAAGCAAAACGAGGATAATGGAATGTAGTCTAATTAAGTCGGGTGATGCTGAGGGAATTAGATTAGGAAATGAGACACATAAAGTAGTAAAGGAGTTTTGCTATCTGGGGAGCCAAATAACTGATGATGGTCGAAGTAGAGAGGATATAAAATGTAGATTGGCAATGGCAAGGAAAGCGTTTCTGAAGAAGAGAAATTTGTTAACATTGAGTATAGATTTAAGTGTCAGGAAGTCGTTTCTAAAAGTATTCGTATGGAGTGTAGCCATGTACGGAAGTGAAACATGAACGATACATAGGTTAAACAAGAAGAGAATAGAAGCTTCCGAAATGTGATGCTAGAGAAGAATGCTCAAGATTAGATGGGTAGATCGCATAACGAATGAGGAGGTATTGAATAAAATTGGGGAGAAGAGCAGTTCGTGGCACAACTTGACTAGAAGAAGGGACCGGTTGGTAGGACATGTTCTGAGGCATCAAGGGATCACAAATTTAGCGTTGGAGGGCAGCGTGGAGGGTAAAAATCGTAGAGGGAGACCAAGAGATGAGTACACTAAGCTGATTCAAAAGGATGTAGCCTGCAGTGGGTAGTGGGAGATGAAGAAGCTTGCACAGGATAGAGTAGTATAGAGAGCTGCATCAAACCAGTCTCAGGAGTGAAGACCACAACAATAACGTTTTTACTCCAATCATCATCCACAGATGCATTTACGTGATTTTATGCTGCAAATATTAATAAAATGTTCCACCAAACCAAACCAAGCCAAAACGAATCTTGAAATAACTTCAGAAAAACATTACATATAACTACGCTGGCTGCCTTCTTACAAAAACGAGCACACTTGGACATACGTCATCAGCAAGTAAGGAGAATTACAGCTTTCGTTGCAACAGCTTGTTGCACAATTTCCCATGACCAAGTTACATAATGTTTGACAGGAGATAACATTGGATCTTTGCGTATGTCCTGCATGCACAACAAAACAAATAGTTATTAAATTATTAATAATTCTTACTGAATTCTCTATTATGAAAACGAAAAATAGTGAACGTTATGTAAGTATAAAAATTAAAACATACTGACCTAATATTTTGTAAACTTTAGTAATGTTTCCAACTGATAGCAAACTGTTATTCATCCGAACTGACTTCAATCTTACTAGCGTCGGTTTTTGGTATTTTTGGTAATTTTCTCTATCTTTGAAGGTATCCCAGGCACAAAGGTGAGTTTTTGCAACCATCTTTCGTGTAACTAAAGGCTAAATATAATGTTTTTTCGAAATTGTGTAAGATTTAGTATGGTTTATTTAGATTGTTAAGGGTTTGAATATTCTGCCGCTGTAAATGACACAACTAGCTCTTCCCACGGTCGTGCTAGCGACAGGAGCGAGTGAATCACACCGATATACAAGCGGCTGTCACCGACACCAAAGCTACGAGCCCGTAGAGCAAGGTAGCTTACTGCACCAAATGCTATTGCGGTTTGACTCGCGACGTTACATAGTGTGTGTGTGTGTGGGGGGGGGGGGGGGGGGGGAGAGCGAGAGCGAGAGGGAGACAGTGTTTTACCCTTTCTTTTATTCTGAAAACAAACGAAACAAAGCAATTTTTTGCGTTTTGGTCAAAACGGTTTCAATAATTTTAAAACCAGTCGTTCTTCCGTAAGATGTATACGCATTTTAAAAATGCTTGGTTGAAAAAGGAGTAGTTGGTGGGGCTGACGCGGATTTTCAGTTACTACACGTAAGTGTAATTTATGAGGTTCCTTGATGTTAATGTGAAAGCTGTTAATGAATCTCACGACCAGAAGGCATCAATAAAATTGTGGGCAGACACATAATATGTAATATAGTTGTGTGTATTGTACTGCTTCATTGTATATTTCCACTGAAGTAAGTATATCAGATGACGAGGCTGGAAGCCTCGAAACCGATTACGGTATCATAAAATTAAGAGTATATAATTCCGGTATGATGCGATTAATCTTATTTCTTCTTGAAGTTTGTCTGATATGGCTTCAGCACAATTGGTCGCTGAAGACAAGTAGAGACAATTATCGAGAGCACAACTTTAAAGAGTGGCTCAGAAATAAAGTGGTACGGCTGAGGACCCAGAAAGAGTTTTGCAAATGTGTTGGCCATCAGGCGGGAGACAGCTTTTCCGATACGGACACGTACAGAGAACGCAGAACGATTGGTGCGTGTGGTGCTGTGGCACATCGCCGGGAACACTTGTTGCTGCGGCCACATCTGCACGCCGACCTGTGGGGCATTACTCTGGTTCTGTCCTACTCTGATGCTGTGCTATTCTGCCCCCAAGCAGGGGCAACCGTGCCAGCAGGTAATGGGCAGCTCGACGACCTTTCACGGTGTTCCACTGGTCGCAGAAATTTGTTACCGTTTTCTGCAAGAAGGTTGGCTACCTCTTTGGTTCCTTGTATAGCTGGGCAGAGATGACGTTTGCTCCCTCCGGCGGAAACTAGCGTATCTATCAGCTCCGTGAGCGGACGAGGTGTGGGCTGTGAACGGGGTGCGGGCTTGTTGACTGCGCATCGCGCGAGGCGACGCCGGCAGCAGTGGAGGAAGCCGCCTGTCGTATCAGGCATAGTGTGCACCAGACGTTTTAAAATGGGTGCCACGCTGGTGTTGAGCGTGCAGAGGCGGCTGCTGGCAATTGTGTGGTTTTTTTCCTTCTTTTTATACACGAAAGTAACGGTGGTCGAATTGTGCCTAAACGAGTTGTCTATCAGGTGCTGAAAGAGTGTTTTGGTTTTCATGCCCCTGCTTAGCCGGTGACGCCAGCAGTTTTCTTCACTGGAAGCTTGTAACTTGTTATTTGTACTGCCCATTCCCAGTGGTCGACGTGTACTGATTCGATTTGTTACATGCTGATGTACCCTGTCTTCAAGAACGAACTATTTCAGGTAACCCGTTGGGTAACTGCTAATTTCGTACCCATTACTAGAGACTGTTATATGCACTTCCAAGTTGCATATGCATTTCATATTTGGCTCCTTTTCACTTGTTATTGCATATTTTAACTAAAAGCTAGTGACGTTGCATATTTTCGCTGTATGTTTACAATATTTTAAAAATTTAGACGGGCGATCATATAGCTCGATCTACACCACTGGCCATTAAAATTGCTACACCAAGAAGAAATGCAGATGACAAACGGGCATTCATTGGACAAATATATTATACTAGAACTGACGTATGATTACATTTTCACGCAATTTGGGTGCGTAGATCCTGAGAAATCAGTACCCAGAACAACCACCTCTGGCCGTAATAACGGTCTTGCTACGCCTGGGCATTGAGTCAAACAGACCTTGGATGGTGTGTACAGGTACAGCTGCCCATGCAGCTTCTACACGATACCACAGTTCATCAAGAGTAGTGACGAGTCAGTTGCTCGGCCACCATCGACCAGACGTTTTCAGTTGGTGAGAGACCTGCATAATGTGCTGGTCAGGGCAGCAGTCGAATATTTTCTGTATCCAGAAAGGCCCGTACAGGACCTGCAACATGCGGTCGTGCATTATCCTGCTGAAATGTAGGGTTCCGCAGGGATCGAATGAAGGGTAGAGCCACGGGTCGTGTCACATCTTAAATGTAACGTCCACTGTTCAAAATGCCGTAAATCCGAACAAGAGGTGACCGAGACGTGTAACCAATGGCACCCCATACCATCACGCCTGGTGATACGCCAGTATGGCGATGACGAATACATGCTTCCAATGTGCGTTCACCGCGATGTCGCCAAACACGGATGCGACCATCATGATGCTGTAAACAGAACCTGAATTCATCCGAAAAATTGACGTTTTCCCATTCGTACACTCAGGTTCGTCGTTGAGTGCGCCATCGCAGGCGCTCCTGTCTATGATGCAGCGTCAACGGTAAACGTAGCCATGGTCTCAGAGTTGATAGTCCTTGCTGCTGCAAACATCGTCGAACTGTTCGTGCAGACGGTTCTTGTCATGCAAACATCCGCATCTGTTGACTGAGGGATCGAGACGTGGCTGCACGATCCGTTACCGTCATGCGGATAAGATGCCTGACATCTCGACTGCTAGTGACACGAGGCCGATGGGATCCAGCATGGCGTTCCGTATTACCCTCCTGAACCCACAGATTCCATATTCTGCTAACAGTCATTGGATTTCGACCAACGCGAGCAGCAATGTCGCGATACGACAAACCTTTATTAAGGTCGGAAACCTTATGGTATGCATTTCTCCTCCTTACAGGAGGCATCACAACAACGATTCACCAGTCAACGCCGGTCAGCTGTTGTTCGTGTATGAGAAATCGGTTGGAACCTTTCCTCATGTCAGCACGTTGTAGGTGTCACCACTGGCGCCAACCTTGTGTGAATGCTCTGAAAAGCTAATCACTTGCATATCACAGCATTCTTCTTCCTGTCGGCTAAATTTCGCTTCTGTAGCACGTCATCTTCGTGGTGTAGCAATTGTTCTTGGCCAATATTGTAGTTTTGATGTCTCGCAGATCGACGGCGACCTAGAACCACGTGCAATCGCTAACCGAGAGGCCGCTGCCTAGAGAAATAATTACAGAAGAGGAACAGCAACAGGCGGACAGAATGAATGCTCCTGCGCCCGCGTCCCCGGTTAATCCCCTCCGCCGTCACACCGTACGCGTCGGCAACAAATTTAACTACGCAAGCTTTTAGTCGCACGTCCATTGTTTCAGTTTAGCTTGCTATTCATTTGTATAAAGTTAAACGTGTTTACGATGTGTAGTATGTAACGTGTTGAGCGCCATACCGCCCGAAAAAAGAGACGTTTCGTGGATAACTGACCATCCTGGAACATTTACGTTTGACGGAATTGTTTCATATTGTCAAGTTTACGAGAAAAAAGTTTCGTGCAAAAAAAGCTTCAAAAGACTAGCATGTCAAGACAAGTCTTCATACCACAGAAATGTGGAAGAAAGAACCGCGACAATAATGTCTGACAACATCAAGTTGTAATAGCGAGGATCTGTTTAAAGGTAACCAAAAAAGTTTGTTTAACGTGGATATACGTGAAGTATCAATATTACGTATCCTCAAAGGCTTCCTGCGCAAATATTTCTTAAATCAAAATATGCCACATGGATCAACATTCAGTAAAAGTTACATACCGACAGTTTATGTGAATATTCTGGCAGGAATACGCAATGAACTCAAGGACACCATTATCTGGATTACAGTTGACGGAACTACAGACACTTGTGGCCTTTGCATTGTAGATTTAGTTGTTGGTACTTTAAACGGAGAGCCTCCTTCTTCCTATTTAGAGGCCTGCAAAGAATTTGGAAAAGTAAATCATTCTAAGATTGCCAGATTTGTGAATGAGGGTATTAGAAAAATGTTTCCAGTACCTTCTGCAGATGAAAGGGTGTTTCTGTTTATTTCAGATGGTGCTCCTTATATGATCAAAGCAGGAAAAGCCCTGCGAATATTTTCCCCAGTTTCATTCTTGTGACGGGCTTTGCTCATGGAGTACATCGCCTCACTGAAGAAGTACGTTCGACGTTTGTGAATGTAGATAAACTCATTCAATCCGCAAAAAAAGTTTCTAAAGCCTCCTGCTCGCATCAATACCTACAAAGAAAAACTACAAAATGTGCCTTTACCTCCCGAAACAGTGGTGACTCGTCAGGGTACGTGGGTTGAAGCTGTGTTTCTTACAATGAACATTTCGAAGCCATTGGAGGGGTAGTAAACGACTTCGATAGTGCAGAGGCTTTGGCAGTTTCCCAGTGCAAGGAAGCTTTTAATGATTTCGGTATTAAAAGAGACATTGCTGTGATTACCACTCATTTTTCCCATATACCAGGAAGTATTAAAAAGGTTTGCCGTTGAATGAATCTATTCAGTAAGGAATAAGATTATTCTAACTAACTCTTCATTGCAGGAGGTATTCCCAAGAAAACTTACATAAAAGTTTGAAAACATTTTAACCAATAACCCAGGATTTGAACCCTTGTGCAAAACTCATAGTTTTATTACGAGGGTAACCCCAAAAGTAAGGTCTCCTTTTTTTTTTTATAAGTACAGAACTCTGTTTGTGTGGCAGTTGGTCACACTGTTATGAAGAGTGCTTCACGCGCTGTGTGTAAACATGCGCACGCCGCGCTGAGGCGCTCAGTCTTGGCTTGGCAGCCGTTGAGAACGAAGGTCCCGTTGGATGTTACCGCCGAGTGCGAATTGCGCGCAGTTATTCGGTTTTTGAACGCAAAGAGCACTGCGCCGATTGAAATCCATCGCCAACTGACGGAAGTGTATGATGAGTCGTGCATGGATGTCAAAAATGTTCGTAAGTGGTGTAAAGAGTTTGCAGCTGCCGGTAAAGTCATGACAACCTTTTTTTGGAATCGGGAATGTGTATTGTTGGTCGACTCTATACCCACTGGGACCACAATTAACGCTGACAGGTACTGTGAGGCTGAAAAAACTCAAACGGGCAATTCAGAACCGGAGGGGAGGAATGTTGAGCAAGGGCGTACACATTCTCCATGACAACGCTCTCCCACACATCGCTCGACAAACCACTGCTCTCCTGCAACGGTTTCAGTGGAACATAATCACCCACCCACCCACCCTAAAGTCCTGCCTTGGCGCCCAGTGACTATCACCTGTTATCTAGGTTAAAAGAACATTTGGCCGGAAAGCGATTCAGCTCCAAAGACGAGGTGAAAGAAGAAGTTCACAACGTCCTGAACAGCATGACGGCGGCTGGTATGACATGGGCACACAAAAACTTCCACAGCGTCTACAAAAATACATCTACAGAAATGGTGATTATATCGAAAAATAGCTAAATGTTCAAGCTGTAAACTGATGTAAAGCATTTAAGAAATAAACAGGTCTATGTGCTTAGAAAAAAATAGGAGATCTTACTTTTGGGATTACCCTCGTAATACGACTGGTGAACTTTTACCAGAAACAATAAGTGCCAACGTAGCACCCAAATTCAAACACTGCCAGTTGCCACAGTTGATGTAGATCGTTCCTTTATTTGGAACAGTACTTGTTCGCTTATGTTTACAATTAATTAAAAGTTAATGCTATTAAAATGTTCATGATTGTATGCTGTTTTTAAATAAAATATGCGGTGATTTTGATGGTGCCCCTCTGCGTGCGATATATGTAAAAGCTGGTCCTGTACATATCCACTGTTTCGCTGCGACTCGCATCGTTTTCGCTTGTTACCGACAACAATAGCAAAGAAGGAACAATGCTTAAAACACGGTATAAGTCCCCGTTTTGCCAAATTTTTAGGGAATTATCCTCCCTCCTAAGCTCTACCAGAAACTATTCAGAAAATGGTATCGGCGTTCTAAATATACCGATTTCTCGCGTGGCCGGAGCTCTTCTTAATAACAGGTATACACAGGCTCGGCTTCGAGATCTGGAGGCAGGTTTTGCGTCACCTCGGTCCCACGAGTTCCGGAAACTGTACAGAAAATTGGAACACAGATCAACATAAACATCATTTCCGCTCTTTTTATTGCTCATGAAACATTGCATGTTGTACCACCATTCAGGGAGACCATCAGAGGTGGTGGTCCCGATTGCTGTACACACCGGTACCTCTAATACCCAGTAGCACGTCCTCTTGCATTGATGCATACCTGCATTAATCGTGACATGCTATCCACAAGTTCACCGAGCACTGTTGCTCCAGATTGTTCCACTGCTCAACGGCGATTCGTCGCAGATACCTCAGAGTGGTTGGTGGGTAACGTAGTCCATTAATAGCCCTTTTAAATCTATCCGAAGGAATTTTTTCTGCGACAGTTTTTAAAGCTTTTTAGATAAAATGAGATTTATTAGCATTCTAAGTCTTTATTCTTCACTTATTTCTCTGGCGTCAACAGCCGGAGGCTGTGGTCGTGTGTGTGTGTGTTACTTTGTCTATTTTCGACTAATCCCTTATCGGCCGAAAGTTCACTTCCTGACAGGCTTTTTGTTGCGCCTATCTGCGATTCAGCACCTCAGATATATGGTGAGTAGCAACTATTCTTATTATACGAATGTTACAATCCATCATGGATTTTCCATCGTTTGATTTTGATTAATTCTCAACAGTCACTTTGGCGACCAACAAATGTTCCCTAACGAGGGAACAGTTTGCTGACACCAGCACTGTAGAATGTTTGACTTTATTCAGGGGACCACAACTTTAAGTCTGCCTGCACCGCATCATCACTATTACAGTCCTCTGAGATGATGTTTAAGATCTGGAAGCGGATGAAAATCGGATGGGGTGAAGACGGGACTGTATGGAGGATGGTCGATGATAGTGAACCCAAGACTTCGGATTGTAGTCGCAGTGTTCGTTGGCAACTGCCATGCTGAAGGAGGGGGTGCTCCGTGTGTGGACGAACTTTTCAAATTCGTTCATTCAATTTTTTGAAGGTCTCTCACACGCCGCCATAGTGAGGTTGCACCCCGCCACGTTGCTACTCTTAATCACCCAAGTGTGAAAGTCGACCAAGTAATATGCATGACATATTATCTCCCAGCTGCTAGTGTGAACAGAATAAAAAATTCCGAGGCACTGCTTTTCAGCACTCCCTCGTACATCAACATTTACATGATTATTCTGCAGTGCACATTCAAGTACCTGGCATAGTGTTCTTCGGACGACTTTCGGTCTGTTTCTCTACCATTCCACTCCCTAAGAGCGCGAAGGAAAAATAAAGTTTAATCTTTCTGTACGAGCTATTATTTATTTTATTTTATTTCGATTACCCATTGTAGGTTGGCGACAAAAAAGTATTGTGAAATTAGAGAGAGGAACTTGGTGATTCAAATTTCGTGCAAAAATCTCGCCACAACGAACTACGCCTTTTTTGTAGTGACTGGGACCCAGCTCGCTTTTCATATCTGTGAAACTCTCTGCCCACTTTGTGAGAATGCGAAACGAGCAGCTCTTTGAACTTTTTCGATGTCCTTCATCACTTCTACACTCCTGGAAATGGAAAAAAGAACACATTGACACCGGTGTGTCAGATCCACCATACTTGCTCCGGACACTGCGAGAGGGCTGTACAAGCAATGATCACACGCACGGCACAGCGGACACACCAGGAACCGCGGTGTCGGCTGTCGAATGGCGCTAGCTGCGCAGCATTTGTGCACCGCCGCCGTCAGTGTCAGCCAGTTTGCCGTGGCATACGGAGCTCCATCGCAGTCTTTAACACTGGTAGCATGCCGCGACAGCGTGGACGTGAACCGTATGTGCAGTTGACGGACTTTGAGCGAGGGCGTATAGTGGGCATGCGGGAGGCCGGGTGGACGTACCGCCGAATTGCTCAACACGTGGGGCGTGAGGTCTCCACAGTACATCGATGTTGTCGCCAGTGGTCGGCGGAAGGTGCACGTGCCCGTCGACCTGCGACCGGACCGCAGCGACGCACGGATGCACGCCAAGACCGTAGGATCCTACGCAGTGCCGTAGGGGACCGCACCGCCACTTCCCAGCGAATTAGGGACACTGTTGCTCCTGGGGTATCGGCGAGGACCATTCGCAACCGTCTCCATGAAGCTGGGCTACGGTCCCGCACACCGTTAGGCCGTCTTCCGCTCACGTCCCAACATCGTGCAGCCCGCCTCCAGTGGTGCCGCGACAGGCGTGAATGGAGGGACGAATGGAGACGTGTCGTCTTCAGCGATGAGAGTCGCTTCTGCCTTGGTGCCAATGATGGTCGTATGCGTGTTTGGAGCCGTGCAGGTGAGCGCCACAATCAGGACTGCATACGACCGAGGCACACAGGGCCAACACCCGGCATCATGGTGTGGGGAGCGATCTCCTACACTGGCCGTACACCACTGGTGATCGTCGAGGGGACACTGAATAGTGCACGGTACATCCAAACCGTCATCGAACCCATCGTTCTACCATTCCTAGACCGGCAAGGGAACTTGCTGTTCCAACAGGACAATGCACATCCGCATGTATCCCGTGCCACCCAACGTGCTCTAGAAGGTGTAAGTCAACTACCCTGGCCAGCAAGATCTCCGGATATGTCCCCCATTGAGCATGTTTGGGACTGGATGAAGCGTCGTCTCACGCGGTCTGCACGTCCAGCACGAACGCTGGTCCAACTGAGACGCCAGGTGGAAATGGCATGGCAAGCCGTTCCACAGGACTACATCCAGCATCTCTACGATCGTCTCCATGGGAGAATAGCAGCCTGCATTGTTGTGAAAGTTGGATATACACTGTACTAGTGCCGACATTGTGCATGCTCTGTTGCCTGTGTCTATGTGCCTGTGATTCTGTCAGTGTGATCATGTGATGTATCTGACCCCAGGAATGTGTCAATAAAGTTTCCCCTTCCTGGGACAATGAATTCACGGTGTTCTTATTTCAATTTGCAGGAGTGTATTTAGCGAGGTTCACTCACTGCATAGCCGTTATGTAGCAGAGAACGTACAAGTGTAGTGTAGGCACTCTCTTCAGTAGTTAATTAAGATTAAAGGAACGTGAAGAACGAGAGATGTTTGTTACACATTATAAAGTGGTAAAGGATGATTAATTACAAAGTTAAAAGATAAATTTAAAAGTTCACACACGAAAACTTAGAGCTTATAAAACTTAGAATTGTAAAACAGATTTTACAACTTCTTAATTTGTGAGGTTGAACTTTACGAAAGTTTTTCTTTTTACTTTTTAGTATTTCATCTTTTGTGGGTTGATAATGTATAACACATACCTCTCGTTTGTTTTGTTCCTTTAATCTTAATTACAGATCTCATGAAAGCAGTAGCCGAAATTACGTTGTATATAAAAATACGTATTAAACGCTATACACGGTTTTATTCACAAAACATTTACAACGTCGCGGTCTTGCGACGTACGAAAGTTAATAATCTGCAGAGCTTACAGCTGTCTCAATTAGAGATGCAATCGAAGTGAAGCTCAATGTCAGAGGCTTACAGCATGGCAGAAAAGAGTTTTACGCCAAAAATAATGCAGCTATGTTTGTCAGTACACGAATGGACGGCGAATAAAGAGTGGTACATAAAGAAATGTATTAAACTACTTAAACTGGCGTTGTGTACATAGTTCCGCATAGTAAGCGCGTACACCACTTTCCCACTAGAGCGTGCCCCGCGAACCACAACAGCGCAGGCGCAGCGCTCGTCCGTCTCCACATTACGAGATGGCGCTGCCATAGAGACGGACCAAATTCTGCTTCCGCCGATCCGCGTATTAATATGTAACGCAGCCAATGACATTGCTGCTAATGTAGAAGCTTTTCTCCTCGCGGATCACACTCGCGCAGTGATACATGAACGCGCAAGGTATTATAACGAGTGTACAGACCTCCGATTAGTCAGTCTGCATTTGTCTGCACCAGTCTACATTTGTCTGTACCAGTCTATAGTCAAGTTTCAGTCTGCGCCTAATAAGATTACCATATTCCTGTACATAGCCATGAAGATAAAAGTATAGACACTTTTGACAAGTATCAGAGATATATGTGAGAATAAGATTAACATACCAATACCATAGGAACTTCAGATTGTCAATTGTAAATAACATCCAGAACCAAGTTAAGTAATTTTCATGCTTGTTATAATTTTTAATAAATGTGTGTGAAAATTAATCAAGTTCTGTTTAAAGTTGGTCACCATCAATCTGCTACTCTAAGCATGCAAGTGGCATTTCTGTCGTCTTACCTAACGGCAGAAGATAAACACGCCACGATAAGACCACGAGACATATTGCTGACACTCGCCTACTTCGTTAGAGCGACAAGTCAAATACTCTGAAGGTGTGTGTACTGAAAGTCTTACAGTACGCTCACCACAACTGGTCTATTCACAAACAAGAAAGTTTTCTTTGCCTCATACCATGGCGAAGCCTTTGTGCCAAATTCAGCTCTGCTGAGGACAGCTGTTTCAAGATATCCGTTTACTCCACCGTGAAAAAACCGACCTTACATTTAGGCTATTTATTTATTTGATGTACAGAAAACTCCGCGATGCGTCGTAATGGGTATACTGCATTGTTTTGACTAGATTTCCCAATGTAAGGAGCAGTCTTACAATATGAGTGACGATTAATGTTTGACATCAAGTGGACGACGAGCTAATTACAATGGAAGCACCAGCGCAAATAGACATGTGACAGGGAGGGGGTTCTGTGCTTTTCAGAGGAACCATCCAGACATTTGCTTAAGCGGTTTGGGTAAATCACGGGAAACCTAAACAAGGATAGTGAAGCGGACATTTGGACTCCAGTCCTCTCAAAACGCTCAGCCGCTTCACTCAGAGCAGACAGCGCAGTTCCGGTTTTTAGTCACATCGTGACGTATATTAACACTGTCAGCTCGCCCTTTTTCATTCCAATCTCTTCTTTTTCCGCTTGCTCTTACTGTTGGACAATACTGGAAATGTAGTACTCCTAGCCATATTCGACTTCCTCGACAGTGATATTACCTCTGAATGAGGGCCGGCCAGAGCGTGCCAAAATTCACAAAGGTCTGAGTGTGCAGGCCGTTCGCTGCTGGAAGCACTCCGAACAGCGCGACATTACGGTGAGCATTGCGGTGTGGCCTTTTCCGGCCGACAACTCTCTTCAGTTCGGCGGAATCGTGATATCAGCACTGTTTACCCTTTGCTGGTTGTTCTTGGTTTGTAGAGCGTTCACTGGCCCAATCGCTGTTTGCTGAAAAAGAGGCAATCTAGCGATGTACTGTTTTCTAAACTTTAACAATAGCCCGTACCGAGCTACTGAGCGTCTCTCCTGCAGAGTCTTCCACTGGAGTTTATCATCTCCGTGACGCTTTTGCGATTACTAAATGATCCTGTAACGGAGCGCGCTGCTCTTAGTTGGATCTTCTCTATCTCTTCTATCAACCCTATCTGGTACGAATCCCACACTGCTGAGCAGTATTCAAGCAGTGGGCGAACACTCTTACTGTAACCTACTTCCTTTGTTTTCGGATTGCATTTCCTTAGGATTCTTCCAATGAATCTGTCAAGGGGAGGCCGCCAATTGTAAAATTCAGATTCGATTCATATTGCACATAATAAAAGCTCATGGCCAGAGATGTAATGTGGCAAAGCACCAAGATGCACTTCTCAGCCGTTTTCGAGAAAATCGACAGTTAAAATAAACCGTTGTGGTGAAATACTCTCTACGATTAATAATTTTCTACAGCGTCGTGGCGCAGCGGTAAGCGCTCGGGTTCATAATCCGAAGGTCGCCGGATCGAATCTCGCGCCATGCAACCCTTTCTTTTAGTATTTGTTTTTTCTAATTCAAATATATATATATATATATATATATATATATATATATATATATATATATATATATATTTCAATTACAAAAACTAATAATTAAAAAAAATTGCATGGCGCGAGATTCGATCCGGCGACCTTCGGATTACGAACCCGAGCGCTTACCACTGCCCCACGACGCTGCAGAGAACTATTAATCGTAGAGAGCATTTCACCGCAACGGTTTCTTTTAACTGTCGATTTTCTCGACAACGGCTGAGAAGTGCATCTTGGTGCTTTGCCACATTACACCTCTGGCCATGGGCTTTTATTATGCGCAGTATGAATCGAATCTGAATTTCACAATTGGCGGCCTCCCCTTGTGAGTCTGGCATCTGCTTTACCAACGATCAACTTTATTCGATCATTCAATTTTAAATCACTCCTAATGCGTACTCCCAGATAATTTATGAAATTAACTGCTTCCAGTTGCTGACCTGTTATGTTGTAGCTAAATGATAAGGGATCTATCTTTCTATGTATTCGCAGCACATTACACTTGTCTACATCGAGATTCAATTGCCATTCCCGCACCATGCGTCAATTCGCTGCAGATCCTCCGGCATTTCAGCACAATTTTCCACTGTTACAACCTCTCGATACACCACAGCATCATATGCAAAAAGCCTCAGCAAACTTCCGATGTCATCCATAAGGTCTTTTATGTATTGTAACCTCCCCGCAAAAATAATAAATGTCAATAATATTAAAATTGTAACCTCCCAGCAAGAATATGAAAGTCAATGTTAGGTGAAATGTTATCTTCCCACAAAACTGCATAATAAAAATGAACCAAGCGTAACCTGCTTGCAAAATAAAAGGAATAATAATGACCCAAATGTAAACTCCCCACAAACATTAACTAATGAAGATTGCTCATTAAACCAACAATAAAATTAATTAAATAATGAAGCATAAAGTATGTGTAAGATCTGAACACAAATAATTAAACCTGTCAAATTTTATAAGGGCAGCGGCGCTGACCTTCGGCCCTGTGCAATAATTGACCCTGAACACGAAAACCAAAATTCTTACATCAGTAAACTACATCAATATCTGCTCTTATTTTTCGGCACAGCTCCGTGCAATGCTGGCCCATGTTTAATTCTTGGAGGGAATGCATAGGCAGTATTACTTGACTTGAAATGAATCTTTTTGTTTAAAACAGTTACTTTATAAGAAAATTATTATTGAGGGAATTCTTGAACAAATTGATTACAATTAACGTATGTTATTAGCAGAGCGCAATGCTGCTTCATTATCTTCTATAACAATATACCTCGTCCCGAACCGTGACCAGAGATGCAAGGAGAGCACGCCGCCGACGCATGCCGACGCCCGCTCAGTACAACCGTCCACTCGCTACAACTACTGCCGACTGACTGCTACTGCAGACAGAGTGCAACTCGCAACTGAACCACTCTCTCTGCCCACTCGCCTCACACTACTGAACTCTCGCGCGGTCAAGCGCAGACTAGCAACGATAAATAACTCTCTGGTCAGAGATTCTGTCATGCCTCGCCATTGCTGGTAACGAATACATATGAAACGTACGCGTTTCATTACCCTCCACTGGGGGGCAAAAATTTGGCAGCGATGGTGAGTCATTTGGACTTGCCATGAGCAACAAATTTTTCTTAACTAATTGACTTTACAAACAGAGAATATACAGATGTAGAACATGAAGTAAATATAGTGCACATTCACCGAGTGCAAAACATATTAGGCAATAACAAGATAAGAGTACAAAACATATTAACGAATGACATAAGTGCACATGCAATGAAAAATTCTTCAAAGTTTTCACAAAAAATAGACATAATGAGTACAAATCTCTTGACAAATGACATAAGTGCACATGTACTGTAGTTCAGAACATATCAGCAAATAAAAGAAATGTATTGGTCATGAATACAAATCATATTAGCAAAAAAATGATTTTCACTATGTTACAAGAATTAGGATAGGAAAGGGAAGGATTGCATCATGGTTGTAGCACTTTAGGTTGCACACAGCTGCACTGAAAGTCCGTATCTTTCTGGAGAAGCACAACACCAAGTGAAAATCTGAAGTTCTTTTCCCAGAAGTATTTATCAGCGTAGCTAAGACACTGAAACGTCGTAGTAATATTCCATGTTGTTATTTTGGCAGTACATTAGGTACACCAAACAGTGGGACCATAATAACATCTCCATCGCTTACAGTGGTGGACAGCATGTCGTGTCAACACCACGTTCTTGTAAGGTACATCAACGTAGAATTAGTGCAAAAACCAAATATAGTGCTCCATGATCAAGAGGATATACAGGACAAACGGATATTGCAGTAATTCAAGGTAGTTAGGTCAGAAGGTGAAGGACATTAAGTCACATACTAGTCTTCACTGAGAATTACATTAGTAGTTTGCGGCATTCATTGCCCAGTTATTGAACATTTCTGTACCATGTATGTAGTACTACTGAGTAATGTTCATAGATTGGCGTTTTACAGAGAACATTGGCACTCATTGCATAATTATATTACATACTATTCATGTGGCGTATTGCAGAGAACATTGGCACTCATTGCCTAATTATATTACATAATATTCATGTGCCGTATTACAGAGAACATTGGCACTCATTGCCTAATTATAAATCATCGGAAGTCATTACATAATTATACTCATTTGGTGTTTTACAGAGACCATTGGCACTCATTTCCTAATTACAAATCATCAGAAGTCATTAATTAAAACAGGAGGTAGGCAATAACATAGTATTACAGAATAATGTTCATAATTAATCATTGGTCATCTCAATACAGTAATCAGTAGCATTCATTTCCCAGTTACAAAGCATAAAACAGGAGGTAGTCAATAACGTAGTATTACAGAATAGTGTTCATAATTAATCATTGGTCATCTCAATACAGTAATCAGTAGCATTCATTTCCCAGTTACAAAGCATAAAACAGGAGGTAGTCAATAACGTAGTATTACAGAATAGTGTTCATAATTAATCATTGGTCATCTCAATACAGTAATCAGTAGCATTCATTTCCCAGTTACAAAGCATTATTATTATACTGTAACCATTACTCAAAGTCTGTGGTTGGAAAACATCATTTAGTATTACTCATAACTCAAATTGGTAGCATTATTTGGGACTGGTAATACTTTACTTTTCTTGTGTTATCAATGCATTGCGTTGGGTAATTACAGGGGAATGAAAAAAAATTGCTTTTGGGTTGTTGCTGTAAATGAAAATGTGTAACGTCCTTCGTCATGAGTCAGCTGTAGCAAGATTACATATACTCGTTTCATAATCACATTCATAAATGTGATAGATTTAATGAACAACTGCTTATAGCACATTAATTTCATAAATAATTTCTCCTGCAAAATATACAAAAATGGATTATTAAACTGAAAGAAGCAACGCATTTTATGCTGAAAAGTAGTGAACTTCGAATTAACAGGTAATGAAATGTGTATAAAATTGTGTTCCATAGCTGTCCCTTCCAAAACCTTCAGTCATCATACTATGCAAAATAATACATACTGTCAAAACGAACTGCAACAAATACTTAAATAACTACATAGCATAAATACATAACTTCAACATTATCCTCATCTGTAAAGAAAAAACTTCATTATCCATCACTTCATTATCTATATTATCATAACTCCATTATCATCACCTGTAAAGGAAAACTTCATTATCCATAGTAGCATATTCTTCATTATTCATCAGCATTCATTATCATCTGCAAAAAAATCACTTCATTACTCATTATACAACTATTCCTTATTTCTATCATATTTCATCACTAAAACTAAAATGTGTAGTTCTGTGTGACAGCCTGCATCAATCGCCTTGTATTCTGAAAGAAAAAATTAGTTAAGACTGCTATTCTCCGATGTGTATAGTATATTCTTGTTAATGCTTGTTAATTCTGATCCATTTACTCTTCCTCAGGAGGTTTGCATCTTTTTTCAATCATTCCGATGGCGAAATTCCCATTTTGTTTAATTTATTTCATTCACACATCATTTCTTTCTGAAATTGATGAACAAAGATTAATGCCTTGCATTTACATCATATACTCACTAAATAATGAATAGTTTATGGTAACATAATTAAGCATACAGCATAACATGACAGAAAACGTGATATGTGAAAAAAATAGACAGTGTTCAAATGCAAAAATGTACACAGAATATCACAATGCAGCAGCAAAATAGTCACGATGTTGAGATATCATAAGGCAAAATGTCAAAGTCAACTGATGTTTGCTATATCTTAACTACTTCATAGTGCATACAAACAAAACATGAAACAATCGTACATACATAAAAAAATGATGACAAGAAATGTGACCTCCTTTAAGTTCAGCTTGTATGTTGTGTAGTTAATAGAGGCGAGAATTAAAGACTTTAATGGATAGAGAATTTAATAAAATTAATATGTCACTAGATAAAATTGCATAATTATTCATAAGGTACGTAAGTTTATCTGGAAAAATGTGCACAGTCTGATATGTAACGACAAGAAGAGCGACCTGCTAACCTTACCTTGCCGGGCACTTGCCAAGAAAAAATACGACAGTCATCAGTAAGTGTTCATGTGAATATAATTGCATAAGTGATCATAAAATTAGCAAATGGCATTATAGCATGTTAAATCATAAAGTATCTTTATTCAATAAAAGGTTTTATGTTTGACCAGTGGTGGTTTCCATTCGATTTTCTGGTTCTCAAAGTTTCGACGTGTACAACATTGGGGTGAGGAATGCTGCGAATCCGATATGGTCCTGCGTATAGAAGTTCAAATTTACTGCACCTACCTTTTCCTTTATTAGATAAATGGTGTGTACGTACTAATATCTTCTGTCCAATGCGAAAGTCACGGCGTATACAAACCCGTTTTTGCTGTCTTCTCCGGCGCTCTGCGGCACGTTTGATGTTGTTCAGTGCAATGTCAATTATTACATGGTGTCGTAGTCGACGAGATGTAGGAAATGTTACTAATTCTTTAATTTTGTTAGTTGGTTCAACATTTTTCAGTATAACAGACGGAGATAGCATAGTAGATTCATTTGGTATGGAATTAATTACATCCTGGAATGAGAGTATGTGTGTGTCCCAATCAATATGTCTTTTATGGCAGTATATTCTACACAGTTTACCAATTTCTTTCATTAATCGTTCACAAGGGTTCGAAGAAGCATGGTACCTGGATCGGAGAAATGTTTCTAGCTCGGAACATACGTGTCCATATAGCAGAACGAAATTGTGGTCCATTGTCGGAAATTACTTTCATCACATGCCCTACATGAAAATGTTTTACAAATGCTTTCGAAACAGTTTTACCAGTAGCTTTGCTTAACGGAGTGAAGGTAACAAATTTTGAAGTGAGTTCAACAGCGACAAAGATGTAGCAAAAACCTATTAGTTCTGGGAATCGGACCAAAAATGTCTACAGCGGCCATATGTCTTAATTTAACAGGTACAATGGGATATAATGGAGGTATATGTGAAGTTGTGTGACTTAGTTTTCTGGCAGATTTTGCAAGACGCTAAAACTCGTCGTATACGTTTTTCCATGTTGGCAAAATAACAGTTCTGTCTCAGTATAAGAAAACATTTTCTAGCTCCGTAATGTGAGTAACTTAAATGAGTATACCAGATTAATTTGTTAACAAGCTCGTCAGGAATGCATAATAACCAATTGTTGCTGTCCAGATGAGAGCGGCGAAATAGAATGTCATTGCGTACAGTGTAATGGTTTCTAATCGTAACATTTTTCCTATCTTGCCACACGTTGTCTTTACTTTGCTCTTGTGCTATGTCCTGTAATGACGATGAAATAAAGTTTTCAAATGCAACTTGCTGAATGTACATGACGCTGAAATTTGCTTTACAGAAGTTGGTTGCGATGTCTTGCTGATTGTTACCGAGAGAACGAGATAGTGCGTCTGCTACAATATTTTGTGTGCCGGGAATGTGAACAATTGTGAAATTAAATTCTTGTAAATAAAGCTTGCATCTGCTTAACCTGTCATGTGTAAATTTAGCCGAAAGTAAAAACTGTATCGCTCTGTGGTCTGTGGAGACGGTGGTATGTCTGCCATAAAGAAAGTGCCTAAATCTCGTAAAAGCCCAAACAACACACAACGTTTCCAGTTCTGTAACAGAATAATTTCGTTCAGCAGGTGACAGAATGCGGTTTGCAAATGCGATGTTTTTAATCACTGTAGAGCCATCTTCTTCAATTTCCTGGAAAATATGTACTCCTAAAGCGGTGTTAGAACTGTCGGTGGCAATAGAAAAATTTCTGGTAGGGTCTGTGTGCGACAAAAGTGGTGCATTTAACAAAGCATGTTTCAAATAACATTCTCGTGAACAAGATTCTGCGTGTCAAAATTATTGCTTACGTTACTGGAATATACAACCTGTACTGTATTTAATTAAATGCTATCTGGCGTGTTATTATTCTCAGGACAATTATGTGGCATTTCGACTAATTGAACTGTTCTGTTATTTTTTCCTGACGTATTACGCTCTGGATGATACCTACTGTCTGGTTCATTCATGATAATATGTTGTTGCTGATGTTCTTGCTGCTGAAAAGATCGACTGTTATTAAATGTACGCTGAGAATTGTGCTCATTACCTTTACGTTCGTCATGATAGTCACTTCTATACGGTGCATTTGCGATAGGAATTGAAATAGTGTGTTTTCTGTACGTAGTTATTTCTTTGCTGCCGTGCGTTACTATTTGTTGGAGCTGAGACTATACGTGCGCGCGGCGAAACATTAAAGTTTGGTTGACCTTGTAGACTGCATTGTTGGTTACGTATGCTAACCGGCTGACTTTCATGCTGTTGTGGTGAAAAACGTCTATTGTTACCAAAAAATGCGTTTGCTGTTAATTTTACACATACTGATGATTATAAATTTTTTTATATTAAAGTTCTCGTGTTTGTCATTTCTGGAGTGCCTAATGATAAAATGTCACTTTCGGTAAACATTTGTCGTATTGGGTTTTCATTAGTCATTCTTAATTCTAGGTAGAGCAATAGTTAAAGAGCTATTTTGATAGATATAAAGGATAGTAGAAGAAAAGGCAGCAGTGCAGAAAACTAAAGATGAAACAGCACTACTACAGCTCGGGGCCCTATGCACGCTACGGCACATTCATTAAAGCGTAATGAATCCCCTGAGGTCATTTACGCGCTGCAAATACATTTCAGCTTTTGTGTTACAGGCAATGGCGGTAAAAATTCAGAAATAAATTGCTGCATCCATGCTAATTGTTGTTTCTTCACTACAGGCAATGCTATTGAAAGTAAAAAAATAAATCGACGTAACCAGTTCAAAGCGTGTACCTGGTGTTCTGTCATTATTAAGTTCCTTAGATTTTTTTACACATACAAATTGTTTATAATCAACGTTCTTATCACTGAATTTGAGAACACGTTCAGGTTTGTGTGAAAATCTGTTTGTCTGCGTCATTTCGGATTTCAAGTTGCGTAGCTTTTCAGATTTTAAGTCGCGTAGCTTTTCGGATTTTAACTCGCGTAGTCTCTGTAAATTGCTTAAGTTACACTGGCTGTGTGAGTGTGACAAATGCTCGCAACGTGGCGGATTCTGTGACGTATTGGTGACTGAAATAGTTTTCATTTCTGTTACTTTAACACTCTCGTCAATTTGGTTGTTCTGTCGTTCACTTATTATCGACTTCCGTAATCAGAGTGTACGAAACTTCTAGTAACTTTAAAGTAAACTCGTCGCGTATCTGTGTTGCATTTTCTGAACATTGTTCAGTGACTACAATTTTATCTTTAAGTGATTCTGTTGTCCCTAAGGCAAAAACATTTTTCATTTCGGTTACTTTAATACGTTCGTCACTGTGGCTGATCTGTTGTTCAAATTTCTTATCGAATTCTTTATTCAGAGTGCGTGAAAGTTCCGTTGATTTTAAATTAAACTCGTCTCGTATCTGTGTCGTGTTTTCTGAACATTGTTCAGTGACTGCACTAATTTCGTCTCTACGTGATTCTGTTGTGACTGCATGCTTATTCTCTAATTCTTGTGCAACAGTTCCAACTTCATTACTGTTATTAGCACAAGCCTTGGTATCCTCACGTAATTGTTCTTTAGTATTATGACATCGCGCGGCAATGGCTGTAATCTGTTCAGTAAGCTGTTTATTCCGTTCACTAAGTTGTTTGATTTTTTTATTAATGTTGTCTTGTCCTTCATTCGACTGTTTATAACTTTCATTAGTTAGTTTAAGTTGTTCGAGCTCGTTTTCCGCTCTTTCATTCATTAGTAGTAATACTGCCACAAGCCGATCCCAGCCAAAAATATCGGCTCTATTCTCTGTGCTATTTGATGGTGTACCTGCAATTGTCACGTTTTGTGTAACCAGTTGGTTATTCTGTGATTCTTGAAAAGGTTTCCCAATCGGATGTGTACTGTTAGTCACTACACCGGAATTAAATAAATTTGTCGTACTCTGATTACACTGCTCATTTTCATTAGAAAAATTTGTTTGTTCATTACGTAAACTTTGCAAACCGGTTGTGTTAAGGTGGGCAGCGCTCATTGCAACAGAACGCCCCGCGTCATCAATTGTCGTCGAATTAACAGAGGACACAACTGAATTCGTCTGTTCAGCACAAAGATCAAAATCATTATTAGTGGTCGGTACGTATTGATTGTCAGTAAACGGAGGATTGTCATCAATACACTGCGCGTCGCAAGTACTATCGGTCAAGTTGTTTAAGTCGACCATTTCACTCATTATACCTCGCGATGCACTATTAATAGTCTTTCGCGGCATTTTTACACTAGTTACAATTATTCACAAATGAGACAAACACAATACAAAATGCAACAAACACAAATACAACAGAGAACAACGAATTGCCGATGATCTGTGGAATAAAGTCACAAAATTAGTAAAAGCGTTGCGCCAAGTGCTAATTACATTTAAGTAAACATGAGCAGATATCTGACTACTTTTCAGAAGATTATCAAAGAAATACGATACTGGTCCGGATGTCGCCAAGTATAACTTCCCCGCAAAAATTTTAAATGTCAATAATATTGAAATTTTAACCTCCAAGCAAGAATATGAAAGTCAATGTTAGGTGAAATGTTATCTTCCCACAAAACTGCATAATAAAAATGAACCAAGCGTAACCTGCTTGCAAAATAAAAGGAATAATAATGACCCAAATGTAAACTCCCCACAAACATTAACTAATGAAGATTGCTCATTAAACCCACAATAAAATTAATTAAATAATGAAGCATAAAGTATGTGTAACATCTGAACACAAATAATTAAACCTGACAAATTTTATAAGGGCAGCGGCGCTGACCTTCGGCCCTGTGCAATAATTAAACCTGAACACAAAAACCAAAATTCTTACATCAGTAAACTGCATCAATATCTGCTCTTATTTTTCGGCACAGCTCCGTGCAATGCTGGCCCATGTTTAATTCTTGGAGGGAATGCATAGGAAGTATTACTTGACTTGAAATGAATCTTTTTGTTTAATACAGTTACTTTATAAGAAAATTATTATTGAGGGAATTCTTGAACAAATTAATTACAATTAACGTATGTTATCAGCTGAGCGCAATGCTGCTTCATTATCTTCTATAACAATATACCTCGTCCCGAACCGTGACCAGAGATGCAAGGAGAGCACGCCGCCGACGCATGCCGACGCCCGCTCAGTACAACCGTCCACTCGCTACAACTACTGCCGACTGACTTCAACTGCAGACAGAGTGCAACTCGCAACTGAACCACTCTCTCTGCCCACTCACCTCACACTACTGAACTCTCGCGCGGTCAAGCGCAGACTAGCAACGATAAATAACTCTCTGGTCAGAGATTCTGTCACGCCTCGCCATTGCTGGTAACGAATACATATGAAACGTACGCGTTTCAGTATATTGTGAATAGCAGCGGTCCTATGTCAGTCCCCTGCGGCCCACCTGAAATCAGTCTTACTTCGGAAGACTTCTCTCTATTGAGAATGACATGCTGCGTTCTGTTATCTAGGAACTCTTCAATCACACAATTGGTCTGATAGTCCATATCTCTTACTTCGTTCATTAAACGACTGTGGGGAACTGTATCTAACGCCTTGCGGAAGTCAAGAGACACGGCATCTACCTGGGAACCCGTGTCTATGGCCCTCTTAGAGTCGTGGACGAATAGCGCGAGCTGGGTTTCAAACGACCGTCTTTTTCGAAACCCATGCTGATTCCTACAGAGTAGATTTCTAGTCTCAAGAAAAGTCATTATACTCGAACATAATACGTGTTCCAAAATTCTACAACTGATCGACGTTAGAGATATATGTCTATAGTTTTGGACATCTGTTCGACGTCCCTTCTTGAAAACGGGGATGACCTGTGCCCTTTTTCAATCCTTTGGAACGCTACGCTGTTCTAGAGACCTACGGTACACCGCTGCAAGAAGGGGGGCAAGTTCCTTCGCTTACCCTGTGTAAAATCGAACTGGTATCCCATCAGGTCCAGCGGCCGTTCCTCTTTTGAGCGATTTTAATTGTTTCTCTATCCCTCTGTCGTCTATTTCGATATCTACCATTTTGTCATCTGTGCGACAATCTAGAGAAGGAACTACAGTGCAGACTTCCTCTGTGAAACAGCTTTGGAAAAAGACATTTAGTATTTCGGCCTTTAGTCTGTCATCCTCTGTTTCAGTACCATTTTGGTCACAGAGTGTCTGGACATTTTGTTTTGACCCACCAACCGCTTTGACATAAGACCAAAATTTCTTAGGATTTTCTGCCAAGTCAGTACATAGAACTTTACTTTCGAATTCATTGAACGCCCCTCGCATAGCCCTCTTCACGCTACATTTCGCTTCGCGTAATTTTTGTCTGTCTGCAAGACTTTGGCTATGTTTATGTTTGCTGTGAAGTTCCCTTTACTTCCGCAGCACTTTTCTAACTCTTAAGTCTTAAATCATCGGCCTTCAGCCGTTTTTAAATTAAGGTTGTTGCTTTTCAATTGTTAGATTTTTGGGCCTTCAGCCGAATTATAAAAATTACTTAACGTGAGATCTTCTGCCCTCTAAATATTCTCTTTAGCGTTTAAATTTTGAGTTAATAGCACTTAGCCGTTTTTCTTTTTAAATTAAAGAGGCTGTGTCCTTACGGCATAAGATAGTGTGGCATATTCAGGCGATAACTAAGTTCAGGAATTTGCACTGTAATGTTTGGTCAAATATATAAAGTTGTGTGTGTTCGAGTGCAACCAACAGCCGCTCATTTTGGCCCCTTTCCACAATTCCAACTTCCTGACCTGTCCTGCGGGTTTAGCAGGGCGTTTCAGTTTTTGATCAATGTTGTTCAGAAACGTAGTGAAGTGCGACGGCATTGTACTTTAAATGCGACGAATTCACCATTTTCCCCTCTCCTCGTCTCCAAGCGCTCAAACAGCTTGGCGTGGTGGTGGAAGAAATACGCAAGGAGGCTAAGCGCTATGGCAGACGGGCCGGGACGTGGCATGCGAGCTGAAATCTTGGCTGCTGCTGCTCTAAAGACTCCTTCCACAGTAGTATTGTGCAGTGGCTCTCAGTATGGCGGCCGTAATCTGATGCCAGGCAGGCAGTAGGGCGTCACTGCGAAGTTGTAGAGAGGTCGCACTGACAAAAACAATGCATCTTACCTAATTCTACATCGACACTAGTTACACATGTCGAGACTCCCATAAGAAGTACTCTACGACAGTCGTCAACCTCCCATGGGCCATACGGCCTTCCGGTTCTGATGCTGCCAGGAGTGGAACTGGTGTCTTCCAGCTACAGGCTAAATGCTGACTGACTTCGACTATCTACAGGGCGCCTGATGGGTCCACAGTTCGCACACGCATGTGCCTTTGTCCGAAACCCTGCCAGTACACTCTCTGCTACCTCATCTTTTCATCCAGGTGCCGCTCATGCTGTATCATAAGTGGATCAACTCCGCGCTCGGATACTCCAAGCACTGGGCCCGCCAGAGGCTGTTAACAGGTCACGTCCCTACACCAAACAACGTGACCGACTTACCACGGAACTTGTTGTCCCTGCGAATCTGCCTCCATCCCAGATCTGCAGTGCCTCTACAGTCGCAGAGGTACTAACATCGCGACTTCATATGAAGCTGGTATTTGTACAGATACCATTGGTGATCTTGCAGCTCTCGAAGAATGAAATTATAGTGAAATACAGACCTTTAGCTGCTTACAGGCGTTGATAAATATCGTCGGGGACAGTTGAAATGTCTGCGCTCCGTCCGGGAGTCGAACCCGGGACCTCCTGCTTACACGGCAGGCGCTCTATCCGACTGAGCCAACGATGCCACAGAGGATACTGCAACTGCAGGGACTTATCTCTGGCACGCAGTCCTTGAGACCCACACTTCCAACTTACTGTCCACACACTACATTTAAAGTGCCCCTCCCCACTGTACTCTACATCTACATCTACATTTATACTCCGCAAGCTACCCAACGGTGTGTGGCGGAGGGCACTTAACGTGCCACTGTCATTACCTCCCTTTCCTTTTCCAGTCGCGTATGGTTCGCGGGAAGGACGACTGTCTGAAAGCCTCCGTGCGCGCTCTAATCTCTCTAATTTTACATTCGTGATCTCCTCGGGAGGTATAAGTAGGGGGAAGCAATATATTCGATACCTCATCCAGAAACGCACCCTCTCGAAACCTGGCGAGCAAGCTACACCGCGATGCAGAGCGCCTCTCTTGCAGAGTCTGCCACTTGAGTTTGTTAAACATCTCCGTAACGCTATCACGGTTACCAAATAACCCTGTGACGAAACGCGCCGCTCTTCTTTGGATCTTCTCTATCTCCTCCGTCAAACCGATCTGGTACGGTTCCCACACTGATGAGCAATACTCAAGTATAGGTCGAACCAGTGTTTTGTAAGCCACCTCCTTTGTTGATGGACTACATTTTCTAAGCACTCTCCCAATGAATCTCAACCTGGTACCCGCCTTACCAACAATTAATTTTATATGATCATTCCACTTCAAATCGTTCCGCACGGATACTCCCAGATATTTTACAGAAGTAACTGCTACCAGTGTTTGTTCCGCTATCATATAATCATACAATAAAGGATCCTTCTTTCTATGTATTCGCAATACATTACATTTGTCTATGTAAAGGTACAGTTGCCACTCCCTGCACCAAGCGCCTATCCGCTGCAGATCTTCCTGCATTTCGCTACAATTTTCTAATGCTGCAACTTCTCTGTATACTACAGCATCATCCGCGAAAAGCCGCATGGAACTTCCGACACTATCTACTAGGTCATTATATATATATATATATATATATATATATATATATATATATATATATATATATATTGTGAAAAGCAATGGTCCCATAACACTCCCCTGTGGCACGCCAGAGGTTACTTTAACGTCTGTAGACGTCTCTCCATTGATAACAACATGCTGTGTTCTGTTTGCTAAAAACTCTTCAATCCAGCCACACAGCTGGTCTGATATTCCGTAGGCTCTTACTTTGTTTATCAGGCGACAGTGCGGAACTGTACCGAACGCCTTTCGGAAGTCAAGAAAAATAGCAACTACCTGGGAGCCTGTATCTAATATTTTCTGGGTCTCATGAACAAATAAAGTGAGTTGGGTCTCACACGATCGCTGTTTCCGGAATCCGTTTGTTTCCTACATAGTAGATTCTGGGTTTCCAAAAACGACATGATACTCGAGCAAAAAACATGTTCTAAAATTCTACAACAGATCGACGTCAGAGATATAGGTCTATAGTTTTGCGCATCTGCTCGACGACCCTTCTTGAAGACTGGGACTACCTGTGCTCTTTTCCAATCATTTGGAACCCTCCGTTCCTCTAGAGACTTGCGGTACACGGCTCTTAGAAGGGGGGCAAGTTCTTTCGCGTACTCTGGACCTGACGGAATACCAATTCGATTCTACACAGTGGACTTTCCTCTATTAAGTGATTCCAGTTGCTTTTCTATTCCTTGGGCACTTATTTCGATGTCAGCCATTTTTTCGATTGTGCGAGGATTTACAGAAGGAACTGCAGTGCGGTCTTCCTCTGTGAAACAGCTTTGGAAAAAGGTGTTTAGTATTTCAGCTTTACGCGTGTCATCCTCTGTTTCAATGCCATCATCATCCCGGAGTGTCTGGATGCTGACTTAACGTAAGACCAGAACTTCCTAGGATTTTCTGTCAAGTCGGTACATAGAATTTTACTTTCGAATTCACTGAACGCTTCACGCATAGCCCTCCTTACGCTAACTTTGACATCGTTTAGCTTCTGTTTGTCTGAGAGGTTTTGGCTGCATTTAAACTTGGAGTGAAGATCTCTTTGCTTTCGCAGTAGTTTCCTAACTTTGTTGTTGTACCACGGTGGGTTTTTCCCGTCCCTCACAGTTTTATTCGGCACGTACCTGTCTAAAACGCATTTTACGATTGCCGTGAACTTTTTCCATAAACACTCAACATTGTCAGTGTCGGAACAGAAATTTTCGTTTTGATCTGTTAGGTAGTCTGAAATCTGCCTTCAATTACTCTTGCTAAACAGATAAACCTTCCTCCCTTTTTTTATATTCCTATTAAGTTCCATATTCAGGGATGCTGCAACGGCCTTATGATCACTAATTCCCTGTTCTGCGCTTACAGAGCCGAAAAGTTCGGGTCTGTTTGTTATCAGTAGGTCCAAGATGTTATTTCCACGAGTCGGTTCTCTGTTTAATTGCTCGAGGTAATTTTCGGATAGTGCACTCAGTATAATGTCCCTCGATGCTCTGTCCCTACCACCCGTCCTCAACATCTGAGTGTCCCCGTCTATATCTGGTAAATTGAAATCTCCACGTAAGACTATAACATGCTGGGAAAATTTAAGTGAAATGTATTCCAAATTTTCTCTCAGTTGTTCTGCCACTAATGCTGCTGAGTCCGGAGGTTGGTAAAAGGAGCCAATTATTAACCTAGCTCGGTTGTTGAGTGTAACCTCCACCCATAATAATTCACAGGAACTATCCACTTCTACTTCACTACAGGATAAACTACTACTAACAGCGACGAACACTCTACCACCAGTTGCATGCAATCTATCCTTTCTAAACACCGTCTGTACCTTTGTAAAAATTTCGGCAGAATTTGTCTCTGGCTTAAGCCAGCTTTCTGTACCTATAACGGTTTCAGCTTCGGTGCTTTCTATCAGCGCTTGAAGTTCCGGTACTTTACCAACGCAGCTTCGACAGTTGACACTTACAATACCGATAGCTGCTTGGTCCCCGCATGTCCTGACTTTGCCCCGCACCCGTTGAGGCTGTTGCCCTTTCTGTTCTTGCCCAAGGCCATCTAACCTAAAATACCGCCCAGCCCCCGCCACACAACCCCTGCTACCCGTGTAGCCGCTTGTTGCGTGTAGTGGACTCCTGACCTATCCAGCGGAACCCGAAACCCCACCACCCTATGGCGCAAGTCGAGGATTCTGCAGCCCACACGGTCGCAGAACCGTCTCAGCCTCTGATTCAGACGGTCAACTCGGCTCTGTATCAAAGGTCCGCAGTCAGTCCTGTCGACGATGCTGCAGATGGTGAGCTCTGCTTTCATGCCGCTAGCGAGACTGGCAGTCTTCACTAAATCAGATAGCCGCCAGAAGCCAGAGAGGATTTCCTCCGATCCATAGCGACTCACATCATTGGTACCGACATGAGCGACCACCTGCAGATGGGTGCACCCTGTACCCTTCATGGCATCCGGAAGGACCCTTTCCACATCTGGAATGACTCCCCCTGGTATGGACACGGAGTGAACATTGGTTTTCTTCCCCTCTCTTGCTGCCATTTCCCTAAGGGGCCCCATTACGCGCCTGACGTTGGAGCTCCCAACTACCAGTAAGCCCACCCTCTGCGACCGCCCGGATCTTGCAGACTGAGGGGCAACCTCTGGAACAGGACAAGCAGCCATGTCAGGCCGAAGATCAGTATCAGCCTGAGACAGAGCCTGAAACCGGTTCGTCAGACAAACTGGAGAGGCCTTCGGTTCAGCCCTCCGGAATGTCTTTCGCCCCCTGCCACACCTTGAGACGACCTCCCACTCTACCACAGGTGAGGGATCAGCCTCAATGCGGGCAGTATCCCGGGCAACCACAGTCTTAGTCCGATCGGGGGATGCGTGGGACGAGCTGGCCGTCCCCGACAAACCCCCATCCGCACCCCCACAGCGATGCCCATTGGCAACAGCCTCAAGCTGTCTGACCGAAGCCAACACTGCCTGAAGCTGGGAGCGAAGGGATGCCAACTCAGCCTGCATCCGAACACAGCAGTTGCAGTCCCTATCCATGCTAAAAACTGTTTTGCAAAGAACGTCTGAACTAATCTACAGAGAGCGCAAACAAATCGACAATATTTAAACAGTTATTAAAATACAAGATTGCCTAGTAAATGCAGTAGTGCTGCTACTTGCGCACTGCTGACACTGCTCGGCGGCGGAAGGAGACTAAGCGAAATTACACTATTCAGGTCCTAAAACGCAATGCTACACTCTCAAATACTATAATACGCCCGAAATTTATGAATTAAACAATGCAAGTACCAAAAACACGCAAAGAAATTAAGAATTAAACTATGTAACAAATGAGTGAGCTAGGAGTATACGACTTGCTGCTGCAGCTGCTTATCCAACGGCGGCAGGGAGCTCATTTCTCGCGGCAGTCAATCTACCGATTCCAGTAAGAGTTTGACCAATGTGTGTGCATCTACACTGAAGATCATTGGCCGGTAAGCGTTATCTATCGGACATGTCCGTAAGAACAGATACCATCTTTATCAGGAGTTAAGCCCCTGCAGTTGCAGTATCCTCTGTGTCCTCAAGGGCTCAGTCCCACAGAGCGTCTGCCATGTAATCAGGGGACCCCGGGTTCGAGTACCGGTCGGTGCTCACATTTTTCAGCTGTCGCCGTTGATATTTATCAACGCCTGTAAGCAGCCAAAGGTCTCGATTTCATTATAATTTCAGTCGTGACCTCATCGCTGCGCGGCTGCCCAGTACCGCGCGAATTGGCGCAGCGGTTAGCGTACTGAAATCGGATTCGGGAGAAGGATGGTTCAGACCCACGTCCGCGCATCTTGTTTTAGGTTTCCTCTGATTTTCCTGTGCTAGGGTGCAGCTGATTTCCTTCCCCATCCCTCCCAAATCCGATGGGACCGATGACCTCACTGTTTTTGTCCCCTCCCCCGAACCATCCAACCAACCAGCCGGTAGAGTGTGGCGATTCTGTGAACCGGCTGCCTCCTTAGGCCACGTGCAGAGCTGAGTACACGTCACTGTCCAGGGCCAGCCTGCTACACTGAGCATTAAGTCCCATAGTGCTTAGAGCCATTTGCAACACTGAGCGATATAGCAGCGAGATGCGGCTCCGACTCGTGTGCTGCTTGTAATGAATAAGTGGGTTGCGGCCAATGGCTTCGCCGCTTCTGTGGCTTTACCTTAGCCGTCCACCTGGCTCTTTGTACCGGCTGTCGCGCCAAACATCCTGCACAGTCATCCTGACGAGGTCATCAGTACTCAAGAAAACGTGAGATCTGAGACACTACCATCAATCACGACCCTTGATGCTGTCAATACATTATTTCTCTAATTCTCATCCTTCTCCCCTCTGATTTGTAATAACGTTTTGCAGCATCACATTTCCTAGTTTTACAGTTCGCCCTTACCAACGTATGCGGCAATCAAACTAAGTTCTCTACGTTAGTTCGTATTGTCATTGAAACCCTTTTAGTGAAATTCAAGAGAATGCCCGAGAATATTACTTTCGAAATGTGGAATTGTCCAACACAGAAATCTATAAATGCAACATGACTATATCGCAGAAACATGCCATATTGAGAGAAAACGGACAAACTTGCTCAAATGAAAGAAGGGTAGTAAGACGTAAGAGCATGACATGCACCAGGTTTTTATAATTCAGTCTTTCTACAAGAATTGATAATGGGGTAAATATGCTGTTTCTGTTCAATTTCTTCCAGTTTTTCAGTAGATATGTTAACTATTTCCTTCGTAATATGTTGTTTGTATCAGGCACACATAAAAAAAGTCTATGATAACAGGTACTAAGCTGATGATAAAAGAACTACCCTGATGCAGATTTCACAGCTTTCACTGACCTGGATTATCTCCGGTAGCCAATGACGTTCTCGGAATACTGTATTCATTTCTGCAGTATCTCGTGTAGCGTCTAATATGATTACATTGAAATTAAAGTGAGGCTCATTGGATACGAAAATTTGTTGCTAATGGACATACAAAGCCATAACGACAGCATTTCTTACTGACAATCGCGGATGGTCTAGTCTCATAAGAAACTTTCGTTTCGGTCATCAATTTACCGACGGACCTTATGCGATCCGAAAGGACTTATTCCTCTACGTGATGCAAAAGATATAACCAGAGTTTTAACTAAAATGGATGTTTATTTCGTCGGTGACTGGTTTCTGTCTACGCTCAAACCAACCAATATTTGCCCACTAAAATGTCCGACGAATAGCAGTAAGCAAAGTGAATGTGATCCCAACTAGCGTTCTCTACGCTAACCTTTTCATCTCGGGCTTACAACCGGAACGAGTGGCCTCGATTATTTGTTAGAGATATTATAATCTCTCTCTGTCCCTGCAGTTTCGTCGTCTAGCACTCTCTAAGTTATTCCCCGATACAGTATCACATGCCCTATCATCCTGTTCATTGCTTCAGTCAGTTTTTCTTCTTTTCTAGCCATTTCTGCGGAGTACCTCACAGTATCTTATCAGTTCAATTTATTTCCAACATCCATACGTAACGGGCACATCTAAATCGGTTCGATGATATCCAGCTTCCTATTTTTCGGCCGGACGCTGTGGCCAAGCGGTTCTAGGCGCTCCATTCCGGAAGCGCGCTGCTGCTACGGTTGCAGGTTCGAATCCTGCCTCGGGCATGGATGTGTGTGATGTCCTTAGGTTAGTTAGGTTTAAGTAGTTGTAAGTCTAGGGGACTGGTGACCTCAGATGCTAAGTCCAATAATGCTTAGAGCCACTTGAACCATTTTTGAACCGATTTTTTGACATTCTATGATTCACTACCACAGAGTGCTGTGCTCCAAATGTACATTAGCGCAATGTATTCCCCAAATTATGCTCCGTTTTTTTTGGAAGCAGACTTACATAAGCAAGATAAGACTTTTACCTGTAATATTCTGCTTTCTACGTACTCCTTGCTTGGTCGGTCAAATGTTATTTTGCTCCCAAGGAATCAGAGATCCTTCAGTTCGTTCACTACAATGTCCGTAATTTTTATGTAAAGTTAGTCGCTAATCTCATTTCTTTCTACTTCTACCATTACCACAAGTCAGTGGGTCATGTAAAATGAATTATGAAGGTACGCACCAGTACGATTCGCCGAAGCAACGTCCCCAATTTCAGCGCATCATTGAGTTCCAACTATACAGATAGATCAGCCTCCTGGAAACGTGCGTGTCAAACGAGCTCATATCTCAGTTTCAATGGTGCTCGATTTTCGAAACGATGCATAAAAAAGCTGACTGCGAGGTGGTTTATTAAAGTTATTCGGTTGTATAGCACTGATGTGCGCTATATCTAGCTCATTACGGGCTGTATAAATTCTCTCATGGGGTAAGTGAGAATAAAAGATATAGAACTGAAATTGTGATTAAAAGCTCACGCCGGTACGCGTGCGGCCCACATAAACAGATACAAAAAGAAAACGGCTTTTTGTTGGTATCATGTAACGAAAAAAATAATTAATGATTAAAAAAATATGTATCAAAATTGTTTGTGTTTCTCTGTTCAAGTGCTCACACGAACTGTTGCTCCCAAACATTACGTTAAGTGATGATTGTGTACTGTGCCATCGTACGGGAACGACCACCCTCGTAGGAATAACAAAACGGTAAGACACTACACAGACATAGTGACACGTGAGCAACGTCGCACAGCAGAAATCAACACCTTAGCTTCGCTGCAAGAAGCACGACACAAAAATCCGCAATGTTAGCTCTGTGGTGGAATTACGTTACTCAACTTCACAGGTAAGACTACGCCTAAGATATCCAGCGAGCGTAAGCTTCTGTATTGGAAATTATGTCTGTGCAGTTCTACACGTAGACAATCTTACTTCGATGTTGAAATTTCTTCGATAGAGCCCACACTACGTACCACTACGAAGCATTACAGAATTACCACAGATGCTATTTGTAATTTCACGGGCCAGTGGTAGCTATTGGATTGTTACGATAATGACATTAACAGCGGACCTGACTATCAAGTGATCTGCAAGGTTCGTACGAATCACTACCACCAAACATGATCTTAGCACCAACGGAAAATTCTATGCATTATAGTGTTCGTCGGACAAGAAATCAAATACTCGACATCACCAGTCACAGCAACGGAATAAAAACTTCCAGTGTGCAATTCTAACATACGAATAGACGAGAACGCACCTCGCTAAACAACGGCGTAACATGAATGTTCAATTCTTTTGTAAATAAAAAAACATAAAAAACGAGCTGTCGTGCTCATAATACCATAAGAATATTAAGAATATATTTCCAATGCAAAACCACAACCAAATTATGGAGAATAAGCTAATGTCAGAGTTATTGTGTGCCGTTTTAAATAATATTTATTATAGGTCCCAGTTTCAGAGATATAATTTACTCTGTTTGATTAACGTTATTAATCAGAGATCACTTATGTACATAGCAACACGCTACAATAATATCGTTGCATAATTTTAATACCAACGTATCGATATGTTTTGAAATTATCACACTCTCGAAAACAAATAAATTATCTTTTGTTTCAACAAATACTTCTCTTTCCCTTCAAATAAAATTCTGGAGATAATTTGTTTCCTTTACAACTTAAGAAAGAAAGAAATAATTCCTCTCTTTGGAAGTTAACAAATCTGAACTGATATTCCCATTTCTTTGATAATAAATATCTTTGACTTATGACGTTGAGGACTTTTCTTTGTCTAATTTATAACTTCCTTTTACTACTTTGCAATATTTACAATTTATTGGTTTGCTATAAAATTGAACTTTACTTTTAAAATTCCCTTGAAAACTAAATATAGGGCACGTGAGACTTGGGACACTATGTATTTTTTCAAATGGGAACTTTTCTGTTTTTATTGTCTGTTTTCTTTTATGTACAGATACAAGTCAGATTTGATTTCAAGATTTCACAAGACCGTCTAAGAGGAAAAGTGAAAAACAAATTAAACAAAAAATTCTTGGTGTCACCGCCACTTTAAACTGCTTCGACTTTAAAATAGACACAAAATTAATCCCATCTCAGGCTTTGGCATTCTGCGGTGCCACTACTATTGAAATAATTTAAAACAGCACTCGCACGATAGGAGAGAATTAGCGTGTCCTCAGTAACAGTGGTTCTGGCTTTGTCGTTTAGGATTTAATAGGAAAAGCTACTAAACTGGAGACCGCGCGTGCAGATCTGCTACTAACTGATTGTTAAATTGATTCTCAGTGTATCCGTTCTCCTAATTACAAAGACAACACAGTGCGTGTAACTATACAGAGGTTTCCAGACATTAAATACATCGATGCTCACACTGAAGTTGCAAGATAAGCCTGGACCCAATATCGCAAAGCCCCGCCTTAAAATCCACTAATACAACAACGCAGTGGCACTATTTCCTCAGCACGAGCTTTCTCCACCTTCAAATTCAAATGAAGACATCACGTATTTCCCACAACAAAATGCAAAATCTCCAATTTAACCGAGACAGGGATCGCCTAAAAATGACTGGCTTTCTAGCTACACTTCGTTCAGTAACTGTATTGGCATAAAATCACCAACCACGAGAACCAATCCTAAACTACAATAAACCGCAGCCACTGTTGCTACCTCACGCAAAATTCTAATTTCCCGCTTTTCACTCCACAAGGTGAGATCAAAATTATCACAGATCGCTGTAAATATATTTCAAACAAGCCGTTAAGAATGTCACGGGATTCTCCTAAATGATGGTACCGTTTGACTCAAAACACACCACAGTTTCATCCAGATTCGGGCTGACCTTAGTCCGGTACAAACCAACAAACGTGTAACTGAATTTCTCAAGGGACAAATCAAGAACCACTTACGATGAACAATCGTAGCACGCTAATTCTCCATTTTAACAATAGTTGGTTTTTCTTTGCTCCTGTCGTTGGAATCATACGACCGGATTCTGCAGCTCATTTTCAGACGACAATCTCAATAAAATTTTACAAAAAAATCATATAAGAACACTTCCAAAGCAACTCATTAATCGCCAGTTTCTTTTCATAACAGCAAATCATCTCAATAAAATGACGTGACATCTGCTAGTAACATCGATTTAACGCAAGACAAATTCTGGCGCACTATAATTGTCATGCATCAAATTCGACTTGAGGAGGCTCAAATATCGCACGAAGAATTCCTTTCATGTTTCACAGTATCTGTACCACAAGGACAGTAACGACACATTTTTACCTGATGACGAAACAGTGTGTTAACTGTACGATTCAGAAAATGATACACATTAGTCGTCAACTACAAAACATCTTAACTCAATAAACTTTTGGAACTGTTTCCGGAAAGTCATCGTGTGCAAAATATTGCTTGGCAGGAGAAAAATGCATTTATATTACAGCCAGCTTTCAACAATATTGTTATGAGTGCAACGGGTATCTGTGTCAGTACTGGGCTAGTGTGAAATCTGTAAAGAGTTGTGTTCTTTCCACGATCAAGTAAAAGTAAAACATTTATACACCATCAAGCGATTGTATATGCAACTAATGCTTTTCTCGTGTTCAGTAATACATGTACGAGGACTGCTGGAGAACGGAAGTAAATTTTTTGATGACGAATCCTTCAAGTTTGTTTTCGTTAAGAAATACATCTCACACTTTAACATTTCAGGTGTAGATCAGACTACAATCATTTTTCTAATATAGACCATTCTTCACTGTCACCTGTACCATTCCGAAAATCTTACACGGTCTTTAATACCGTATTTTTCCGTAGGTATGATGAAACAGAATTTCCCCACCCACACTTCCCCAGTATTGCTGTGAGGGTTTCCGTGGAGTTCGCAGGTGGTGCGTTCGGTCGTAAAGTGGTCGGTATGTTTTTCCGTCTGCTCCATCCGGAATCCAATAAAGCTACGAGTGAAGGGGAGCCACCATGTTTTTCGTGTGGGCGGCCAGAGTCTGGAAATTGTTACGACGTCCCGTTCCACCGTGTGGAGATGAGGAGTAGGAACAGGCGGGGGGGGGGGGGGGGGGGGGGGGGGGAAGTAAATGACGAAAGACAGCCACCCGCTGCACACAGGCTAATAGACATATGCTATAATCCAAGAAGAAACAGTGTCACAGCAAGCAAAAATCAAAACGATTACTTCACATGGTTCTGAATCACTCTGAGAACGCGTTTGTTTTTCGTTTGGCAGTAAGACGATAATTTCATAAATTCAGTGCAAAATTAATAAATGCATCAATGAGATATGGTAACGATTACATTGATTTTCTACAACATAGCAGTCGAGTTTTTACACAATTATAATTGCCTTTGTGGGATCAATATTACAAATCATCTACGCTTTGCAGTAATTGACCATAGTGAGGACGAAGGGGATGCAGTTCATTTTCACAACATATGTAGTATCAGCAGTATATGTTCGTTTTGTGGTCTTATGTTAGAAGGGTCGTTTGATGCAGGTCTTCACGCTATCCTGTCCTGTGCAAGCCTCTTCATCTCCGAGTAACTACCGCAACATACGTCCTTTTGAAACTTCTTTCTGGGTTTATTTCTTGGTTTCCCTTTATGAGTATTATCCTCCCCCCCCCCCCCCCCCCCCCCCCGCCTCCCACACCACACACACATCCGACCAAGTCTAAACTGATAATTCCTGTCTGTCTAAGGATATATCTTCTCAATCATTCCTTTCTTTTAGTTAGGCAGGACCATAATTTCTTCCCATCTAATCTAAGTATTCTCCTGTAAAACAAGTTTCCAGAAGGTTGTGTTCTTTTTATGCCTGAAGTGCTTATGGTCCACGTTTCATTTCTACTGTAGGCTACACTCTAAACAAATGCCTTCAGAAGACACTTTCTAAAACTTAAATTTGGATTAGAGGTTAGCAAATGTCTCTTCTCCATAAACGCGTTTTTCTTTCCATTGCCCGCCTATGTATATTTTTATATCCTATTTCGTCCATCATCAGATATTTTACTACCCACATAGCAAAAGTCATCTACTACTTTTAGTCTCTCATTTCTCAGTCTAACTCCATCATCATCACCTAATTTAATTCTGTACGTTCCTTTAGACTTCCTTTTCTTTTGCTGGTACTCATTTTATAACCTTTCTTCAAGACACTATCCAATCAGCTGACGTGCTCTTTCAAGTATTCTGCCATCTCTATGGGTGTAACAATGTCATCGGCAAACCTAAAAGTTTTAATTTCTTTTCTCTAATCTAAGATCCCTTTCAAATTTTTTCTGGGTTTTCTTCACAAGATGCTGAGTGCACAGATCGGATAAAATGGGGGATAACATAACCATATACTACTCTCTTCTGCACTCCTGCTTCCTTTTCATAGCATTCATTGTTTACAACAGCAGTTTGGTTCGTCTATTGGCCGTAGGTAACCTTGTCCTTGTGTTTTATTCATGATGCCCTCCTAACCTCAAAGAATGTAGTCCAGCCAACGTCGTAGTATGCTTTAAAACTACAAATGCTATAAACATACGTCCATCATCTAAGTTAAGTCCTTGTACCACAGACGCCTCGCATATTCCTGCATTTCTCCAGAATCTAAACTGCTCTTACCCGAAGACTGCATCAGATGGTGAATTATTTTGTAAATAATTCATATCAGTATTTTACAACCTCGAGTTTGGAACTGTAATTATTACATTCGTTGGTATTTCACCTTTGGTTGGTTGGTTGGTTTTGGGGAAGGAGATCAGACAGCGAGGTCATCGGTCTCGTCGGAGTAGGGGAGGATGGGGAAGGAAGTCGGCCGTGCCCTTTCAAAGGAACCATCCCGGCATTTGCCTGGAGCGATTTAGGGAAATCACGGAAAACCTAAATCGGGATGGCCGGACGCGGGATTGAACCGTCGTCCTCCCGAATGCGAGTCCAGTGTCTAAGTATTTCACCTTTATCGTGTATCTTGAAGAACGGGTGGAATAATTTTGACATAGCTGGCTCTCTCAGGGACCTCAGTAACTCTGAAAGAATGTTGCTATACTCTAGGGGACTTGTTTCGAGTCAGGTAAGCACTACGGCTATTACGTCAGGGTGTTCAGTGCATTATACACGATCACACAGACTACTACCAAAATGAGTTTTGTGGGTGCCAAACCAGTTACAACTTTGTCGGAGATTTTTTAGTGTTTTAAGATATTTATGCCAAATTTATTCACGCTTTGTCTTTTTATTTGCCCTGTAGTATCAGCGGAGAATTCGACAGGTTCAGAGGACTCTCCTGAACTTGAGGTGGGAAACTACCCTTAAAGGTGGAAGAATCAGCTATGATCTACGGCATGAGGCTACAGAAGGCAATGGAAACCACTGCTTTAAAGACGCAAACGTGTGTCCATTGGACATGTGGCCTGTAGTTGAAAAAGTATAATGATGATCTCTCCATTGACTGAAGATTCCGGAACAGTCCCGCATTCGGATCTCCGGGAGGGGACCGCCAAGGTGCAGGTAACCGTGAGAAAAATAGTGAATAACCAACGAAAGGATAACGTTCTACTAGCCGGGGAGTGGAATGTCAGAAGTTTGAACGCTGTACTAAATCTAGAAAATCTGAAAATGGAAACCACGAAGGATAAATTTAGATACAGTGGAGGTCAGTGAAGTGAAACGGAAAGAAGACAAGGATTTATGTTCAGATGAGTACACGGTAATATCGACAGCATCAGAAAATGGTATAATGGGAGTAGGATTCGTTATGAATCGGAAGGTAGAAGTTAGGACAGAGAGTTAGTTACTGTGCACAGTTCAGTGATAGGTTTGTTCTCATTAGAATCGACAGGAAACCAACACCGACAACAATTGATTAGGTGTACATGCCGACATCGCAAGCCGACTGAATGGATAATTCAGTACGTAAAGTGAGATGAAGATGGCGGAACGGAACGTGGTTATAGAGGAAGCAGTAGAAAGAAGGGTTATGGAAGGGTTTGGTGTTGGTACTAGGAATGAGAGGAGAGAGACCAATTGAGCTCTGCAATAAATTTCAGCTAGTAATCGCGAATACTCTGTTCAAGTATCGCAAGGGGAGCAGGTATACTTGGAAAAGACTGGGAGATACAAGAGGAATGGACATCTCTAAAAAAGGCAATCACGGAAGTCAGGTAGAAAAACTTATGAGTAAAGAAAGTAACTGAAGAAACCGTGGGCAATAAACGAAATACTTAAGTTGATCGATGAAATAAAAGGAAAAATTGAGAAATGCAGCAATACAAGACAAATAGGAGTGTAATAAGCAGAAAGTGCATAGAAGCTAAGGCGAAATGCATGCATGAAAAATGTGAAGAAATCGAAAAAGATTTGATTGTCCGAAGGAATGACTCAGCCTACAAGAAAGTCAAAACAAAATTCGGTGAAATTAAAAGCAAGGGGGTAACATTAAGAATGAAAGCGGAAATCCACTATTAAATACAGAGGGGAGAGCGAATGGATTTAAAGAGCACTTTGAAGGTCTGTAGGAGGTGAAGGGCCCGCCTGATGACGTAATAGAAAGGGAAGCATGAGTTAATAGGGCACAGCTAGGGGACCAATTATCATCATCAAATTTTGAAACGGCTTTGTAAGACGTAAGGTCAAATAAAGCAGATGAGACGGGCAAAATGCCATCAGAATTTCTAAATCCATTGGGGGCAGTGGCAACGAAACGGCTATTCACGTTGGCGTATAAAACGCGTGAGTGGCGATATACCACAAGAGTTTCAAAATACCATCACAATTTCGAAGATAAGTTCGAGAATAATCGCACAACCAGCTTAACAGCTCGTGTATGCAAGTGGTTAACAAGAATAATATACAGAAAAATGGAAAAGAGAATTGAGAATCTGTTAAATGACAACCACTTTGGCTTCACGAAAGACACAGCCACCAGAAAGACAATCCTGATGTTGCGGTTGATATTGGAAGCAAAGCTAAAGAAAAATCGAGACACGTTCATTGGAACTATCACTGTGGAAAAAGCGCTCGATAGTGTACATTGGAGCAAGATATGTACAAATCCCAATAGGGAACAATAAGAGTGGAAGACCAGAAACGAAGTTCTCGGATTAAAAGACAGGGATGTAGTCTTTTGCCACTACTGTGGGATATATACATGGAAGAAACAATGACAAAAATAAAGGTGAAAGAGTGGAATTAAAATTCGAGGTGAAATACCAATGATGAGATTCGCTGATAAGATTGTTACCCTCAGTGGAAGTGAAGAAGAATTACACGATCTCCTGAATGGAATGAACAGTCTAATGGGAACAGAATTCGGGTTGAGAGTAAACCAAAGAAATACGAATTTAATGAGAAGTAGTTGAAATGAGAACATCGAGAAATTGGTGATCACGAAATACATGAATTTAAGGGATTCCGCTGCCAGGAAGCAAATTAATCAATGACGGAAGGAACAAGGAGGACGTAGAAAGACTGACAGTGGAAAAATAAGCATTCCCGATCAAGATAAATCTATCTGCATCGAAATATAGGCCATAATTTGAATAAGAAATTTATGAGAATGTACGCGTCGAGCACATCATTATACATTAGTGAAACGTGGACTGTGGAAAAACCGGAAAACAAGAGAATCGGAGTATTTGAGATGTAGTGACACAGAATAATGTTCCAAATTAGATGGACTGATAGCGAAGGAATGAAAAGGTTCTCCAGGGAATCGGCGAGGAAAGGATTGTATGGAAAGCACTGACAAGAAGAAGGGACTGGATGGTAGGACATCTGTTAAGACATCACGGCATAGACACTGTAGCAGTGATGAATGAAAAACAGTTAAAGTAAAAAAAATGGATCAAATGGCTCTGAGCACTATGGGACTTAACTTCTGAGCTCACCAGTCCCCTAGAACTTAGAACTACTTAAACCTAACCAACCTAAGGGCATCACACACATCCATGCCAGAGGCAGGATTCGAACCAGGGACCAGACTCAAGAGCCTAGAACCGCACGGCAATAAGAAAGTCAATTATAAACAGTGCAGCGGAGGAAATAACGCAAAATGCCAAAAACCGCAGATGTGGAATGAAACCTGCCGACACCAGCCACTGCTAGGAAGAGGGGAAGGTGCAGTCTATGTAAAGAAACACCAGTGCCACAGAAGATACTTTACAAATAAAAGCGAAACGCGTCTGGTAAAATTCTTTTTGAGTACATTGCAGTCAGCTCAAGGCAGATAACCTATAATAACAGATGTCAACAGCTGCTGCGGAAAATGGCCACACAAACAAACGTATAAAAAAATACATGTTTCAGTGTTTCTGGAAATTCATTCCCTAAGCAAATGCAATGTCAGTGGAAAAGTTAAGAAAGTATTTCGTTACATTAAAATATTTTAAAGCTAGATTTACGAAAATTCCTATTTCACTTCCCCGTTAGATGTAAAGAAATGTTTGTTAGAGGATGAAAGTTCCTACGGAAACACCTCCACAAGAATGCAAAAAGCTTAATTAAGAAAGACTTTGGACTCCAGGTACCAGAAGCGCTTTTTGATCACAAATACATTCGGAAAAGGCCATGTTTATATGGTCTTTATTAGCGTGAAAACTTAGAAGTTGCAATTTGTGAACAACGCAGAAATCGCATAAATAAAAAGAAAAATCTTTGAACGCCATACAATCTACGCGAGTGAAACAGCGAGCGCTAAGCTCCTCAGTGCGTATATAAAACAGCGGACGGTTGCGCGGAAGAATCTCACGTGATGCAGCAGCCCCAGCGTCGTCTGCCATAGTGCGCAACGTCTGCAACGGATCGTAAGTAATGTCACACGTACTGATTTCTTTGCACAAGCTATGTGGAGTCGGCTGTCAACGCTTTAACTTTCCCCGAAGCCATTAATTGCATCGAAACTACCGTTGAAGAGATGTAACCGGAAATACGGAAGCGTCCGATCCCGCCCGCCTGCTTTGACCCATGACGTCACAAATATGGCGGAAACAAAACCAAACACACACACTTTCCACAAGAAGCCTAATGACACTAACGGGACAAGCGCGGGAAATGGGGTGTTTTGGGTGGGGTGAAAACTAAATATAAACAAATTTAGACGCCTTACGTAGCTACAACGTGTAAGTGAAGACAGCCATGCATGAATACCCACCCACCTCCCCAGGGGTCGTAACCCTTGCAACCCATACAAGATAAAGATGCTTCAGTAGCTGATTAGTGTTTTTTGTCTTTTTTTAAAAAAATCTCACGGGATAGAACGGACAGATCAGAAAGATAAATATAATAAACTAAAGCAGAAATTGGAGGAAACAGATAATTAAAATAAGTAATAAGTGTTTTTAAATTTCAAAAAGTCTCACGAGATAGAACGAACAGATCAGAAAAGTAAATAAAATAAGATAAAGCAGAACTGGAGACTGCCACACTCAAACCAATCTCCGCGCCGTCATGACGTCACACGACAACACCCTTACGTGACGGGTCACAGCCGACGCGTGGGATCGGACGCTTCTGTCGACCCATGTAACCTTTCAAATTCCAACTGTGATTCTGCCTACACATTCAGCACAGAATCGTAAAATAACAGCACTTACTCACTTAAGAGCTGGAAAAATCAGTTGCGATAATGAAGTCACGTTTGCACTTGCTAAAGACAACCTTAAAAATATAAAAAATAAAGAATCCCATAAACAGCAAAACAATCCCAAATATTGTAAATCTGCCCAAAAGTGATCATAAAAATAAGTAAACTCAATCACTACTTCCAGAACGATGCAAGTTGGCGTCATCGTACTGCTGCCAGATTTAAAATTCACGCCGTGTTTAAATGTTGCCAAGAAAGAGATAATCTGCTTTATTCTGATTGGTCGTGGTCATAAACGTAAGCAGGACGTCACAACACGCACTCATTTTAACAAATGAGACATTTTAATACGTAAAACGATCTGACATAATAACTGTACATACATATTCCCCAGGACCTACCGCAGAAGGCTTTAACTAATACGGGTAGATACGAAGCAAACAAAAGAAAAAAGTAAAATCGACTAACAGCAGCGGTCGGAAATACTAAGACACATATTGATAATGTGCATAAAACTACGCTTCTTCAGAAAATCACGTATGTGGTTATGACACCATCGGTAACATGCATAAAACTACATTTCCTCAGAAAAACAATTTATGTTGTAAATTCAATAAAAATGAGATTAAAAATTACTCGGGCTGCTTTCACACTCATGACGAAGATAAATTTGGAAAGTACTTGCCTTTGCATGACGGATGTCGTCGGGCGGTATTGTCAGTAGCAAGATGGCGGCGATAGCGAAACTGTAGCATGTCCCACACCAGCGAATTCACAGCCTGACGAAGAACTTGCACACTGGTTAACTGATTTTGTGGCATCTTTTACTGTCTTAACCCACGCTAGTTCGTTTTAGGTTGCAAACAGGAAATTGTGAAACACATCAGTTTTGTAACATCTGTCCACGAAGTGAATTCTGCCCGGCGAAACCAGTAATCACGACTTGTCCACGTATTCACTGTCAGTGTTGTTTGTAGCATTTCACGAGCCTCGCGCCATTTGAACCAGTATGAGAACTTCCCGACGCAATTGGTTACAATGTTGGGCTTTCATCACATGTATAAAAGAAGTGTTGGGAGCACTTCGCTCACATTTTGTTCCATCACTACGCAGGCCCGCAACTGTCTGCTTACAGGGAAACTCTCACTCGAACACGCGTCGGTCGATTCTCTGACCCTCGATTTCATTTACTATAGAATAATACGCCCCCCCATGAACCATGGACCTTGCCGTTGGTGGGGAGGCTTGCGTGCCTCAGCGATACAGATAGCCGTACCGTAGGTGCAACCACAACGGAGGGGTATCTGTTGAGAGGCCAGACAAACGTGTGGTTCCTGCAGAGGGGCAGCAGCCTTTTCGGTAGTTGCAAGGGCAACAGTCTGGATGATTGACTGATCTGGCCTTGTAACAATAGTCAAAACGGCCTTGCTGTGCTGGTACTGCGAACGGCTGAAAGCAAGGGGAAACTACAGCCGTAATTTTTCCCGAGGGCATGCAGCTTTACTGTATGATTAAATGATGATGGCGTCTTCCTGGGTAAAATATTCCGGAGGTAAAATAGTCCCCCATTCGGATCTCCGGGCGGGGACTACTCAGGAGGATGTCGTTATCAGGAGAAAGAAAACTGGCGCTCTACGGATTGGAGCGTGGAATGTCAGATCCCTTAATCGGGCAGGTAGGTAAGAAAATTTAAAAAGGGAAATGGATAGGTTGAAGTTAGAAATACGGTAGAAGAAGAATGGGTAGCTTTGAGGGATGAAGTAGTGAAGGCAGCAGAGGATCAAGTAGGTAAAAAGACGAGGGCTGGTAGGAATCCTTGGGCAACAGAAGAAATATTGAATTTAATTGAAGAAAGGAGAAAATATAAAAATTCAGTAAATGAAGCAGGCAAAAAGGAATACAAACATCTCAAAAATGAGATCGACAGGAAGTGCAAAATGGCTAAGCAGGGATGGCTAGAGGACAAATATCAGGATGTAGAGGCTTATCTCACTAGGGGTAAGATAGATACTGCCGACAGGAAAATTAAAGAGACCTTTGGAGAGAAGAGAACGACTTGTACGAATATCAATAGCTCAGACGGAAACCCAGTTCTAAGCAAAGAAGGGAAAGCAGAAAGGTGGAAGGAGTATATAGAGGGTCTATACAAGGGCGATGTGCTTGAGGACAACATTATGGAAATGGAAGAGGATGTAGATGAAGATGAAATGGGAGATAAGATACTGCGTGAAGAGTTTGACAGAGCACTGAAAGACCAGAGTCGAAACAAGGCCCCTGGAGTAGACAACATTCCATTTGAACTACACACGGCCATGGGAGAGCCAGTCCTGAGAAAACTCTACCATTTGGTGAGCAAGATGTATGAAACAGGCGAAATACCCTCAGACTTCAAGAAGAATATAATAATTCCAATCCCAAAGAAAGCAGGTGTTGACAGATGTGAAAATTACCGAACTATCAGTTTAAAAAGTCACAGCTGCAAACTACTAACACGAATTCTTTACAGACGAATGGAAAAACTAGCAGAAGCCAACCTCGGGGAAGATCAGTTTGGATTCCGTAGAAACACTGGAACACGTGAGGCAATACTGACCTTACGACTTATCTTAGAAGAAAGATTAAGGAAAGGCAAACCTACGTTTCTAGCATTTGTAGACTTAGAGAAAGCTTTTGACAATGTTGACTGGAATACTCTCTTTCAAATTCTAAAGGTGGCAGGGGTAAAAAACAGGGAGCGAAAGGCTATTTACAATTTGTACAGAAACCAGATGGCAGATATAAGAGTCAAGGGACATGAAAGGGAAGCGGTGGTTGGGAAGGGAATAAGACAGGGTTGTAGCCTCTCCCCGATGTTGTTCAATCTGTATATTGAGCAAGCAGTAAAGGAAACGAAAGAAAAATTCGGAGTAGGTATTAAAATCCATGGAGAAGAAATAAAAACTTTGAGGTTCGCCGATGACATTGTAATTCTGTCAGAGACAGCAAAGGACTTGGAAGAGCAGTTGAATGGAATGGACAGTGTCTTGAAAGGAGGATATAAGATGAACATCAACAAAAGCAAAACGAGGATAATGGAATGTAGTCGAATTAAGTCGGGTGATGCTGAGGGAATTAGGTTAGGAAATGAGACACTTAAAGTAGTAAAGGAGTTTTGCTACCTGGGGAGCAAAATAACTGATGATGGTCGAAGTAGAGAGGATATAAAATGTAGACTGGCAATGGCAAGGAAAGCTTTTCTGAAGAACAGAAATTTGTTAACATCGAATATAGATTTAAGTGTCAGCAAGTCATTTCTGAAAGTATTTGTATGGAGTGTAGCCATGTAAGGAAGTGAAACATGGACGATAAATAGTTTGGACAAGAAGAGAATAGAAGCATTCGAAATGTGGTGCTACAGAAGAATGCTGAAGATTAGATGGGTAGATCTCATAACTAATGAGGAAGTATTGAACAGGATTGGGTAGAAGAGAAGTTTGTGGCACAACTTGACCAGAAGACGGGATCGGTCGGTAGGACATGTTCTGAGGCATCAAGGGATCACCAATTTAGTATTGGAGGGCAGCGTGGAGGGTAAAAATTGTAGAGGGAGACCAAGAGATGAATACACTAAGCAGATTCAGAAGGATGTAGATTGCAGTAGGTACTGGGAGATGAAGAAGCTTGCACCGGATAGAGTAGCATGGAGAGCTGTATCAAACCAGTCTCAGGACTGAAGACCACAACAACAACAACAGAATAAAACGCAGCTAACAAAGATATGTGTAATGTTCCTGTATTGCAGTTATATACAAAGAGAAGGAAAAAGTGAAAGGAAAGGAAAACAAAAGGAAAATCAATGCCTCTCAGAATTAGCAATACTTCAGAATATATTAATGAGGGTTAATCAGTAAATGACAGAAAATTTTAAATTCGTAGTTGGTTTGACTGATTAAAAAAGTTTTGCGGTAAAAGTGTTTAACCCACAGTTTTTTTTTCACTTTTGGTGAAGTGACTTTATGGTCTATCGTCCGTGTTATGTTTTTGTATCAAGTATTCACTTTTCAAGACTATCATACGCTTGCTGCAAAAGGTGAATTCCAAGATGATTCATACCAACCGGTTCGCCAGTTCTGGAAAGTCTTAACTAATTAAAGTGGCCGCGGTGACAAGAAAGTTAGTTGAAAATCACATGTAACAGATCTTTTATGTTTACCATCTATAGCTTTTTCGTTGTGGATAAATCTGGTGGACTTATTTTTCATATTTTCATCCACTAAAATGTTATGGCATTGTGTTCGAGACATGTAGTCGTTAAAAAAGAAGTGTTTGTTCCACAGATCTTCTATTGTCTTGTGTGGTGTCCACTGTAGAATCCCTTGTCGGCTGGCTGGCAATGTTAAACAGTTGGCCATTCAGACAACAGCTTCAGTGTACATTTACTACCTTATGATTTTTGCTGTCATCAAAATGTCGCAATTTGGAAACTACGATATTATTCGAAAATATAATAGTAGAAGGAGAAATGACCCTTATAATATCCGCTAGTCACCGTTGAAAGGAATCAAGTATATAAATAGTGAAGTGTGTGTGTGTGTGTGTGTGTGTGTGTGTGTGTGTGTGTGTGTGTGTTTGTGTGTGTGTGTTTGTAGCCGGCCAGAGTGGCCGTGCGGTTCTAGGCGCTACAGTCTGGAGCCGAACGACAGCTCCGGTCGCAGGTTCGAATCCTGCCTCGGGCATGGATGTGTGTGATGTCCTTAAGTTAGCTAGGTTTAATTAGTTCTAAGCTCTAGGCGACTGATGATCTCAGAAGTTAAGTCGCATAGTGCTCAGAGTCATTTGAACCATTTGTGTGTGTGTGTGTGTGTGTGTGTGTGTGTGTGTGTGTGTGTGTGCAGAGAGAGTCTGAATGTATATAAGTGTATCAGAAAACATCTATTTTGTATACCTATAAAATGTTTTTTACATATGATAATGTCATTCTTATTATTATTATTATTATTGTTATTATTGGCAGCATCAGCTGTAAGAGAAGTACGTCGTTATTAACTTTATTAGTTCACGGTTAGTTTCATTTGCTCACATTGTCAATATAGACACTTAGATCACTTTAATACTATTTGTCATATTAAAATCGTTATTTCTTAGGTAACTATGACGTAAAAAGTTACTGTATGTGTGAAACCCTGGTACGATGAAAGTGTGTGGTGGCCATAATCAGATAGGGATAAATAAATAAATAAAACGAAAATTGACCAGTATAAACAAGTAGCCTAAGACAACCATTCAGTAATCCAGTTAATAGCGCCATTCTTTTCACTGAAATAGTGCTTCATTGTCAAAGCTTTGTTCCACTTCTCGAGATCGTGTTGGGGAACGTAACAAAGCCCAAAGAACATATAGGGCTATGCCAGGATTCTGTATGTCTTGGCCACTTCTGTCTGCTCTCACTATAGTTCAGTGAGTTTCATCTTCCATGAACCATAACACCTCTTGTTATGATGTGGAAAGAGTCATTTTTAGAATTAAAATACAACGTCTGAATGAAAAACGTGACAATGTGCTGACCATATACCTACAGAAACTCTTATGCCGGTAATATTGAAGCGTTTCATTTGTCTGTTATGAAATAACGAATGAGTAAATTGAAATTGATTGTTGTCTTCTTATACAGGAACTGAGAAATGTCATTTACTTTCACAGTAAACAATAAAAGCTGGAACGTACAACAAAAATCAATCAAAATAACGTCATACGTCGTCAATAGGGAGTTGATGCTATAGATCGCTCACTGAATACATATTCCTTTTCCTTTAATTAAAGCAACACGTAATGGAAGTGTAGCCATTCTCAAAACCATTTTACGGCATTTCCTTAAGCAAAGCATTATAGGATCACAGGAAATGTATTAGTCACGCATAGATGAATATTTAAACCTACAAAGCTGGCGCTACGATCGAGTCAAACGTTCAACCGCGTGCATACTGCCTTCACGTGAACATACGGAGTGTCGGTCAGTGAGACCTTTATGTTTCAAGCGGAAATTGTACGGACACATGGCAAATGGAAGGACGTGACAGAGTATCAAAAAGTGACAATCGTGTTTGGCCGTGTCCATGACCATGCGGCGTCTGAAGTCGCTGGATTTTTGCGGAGGACTCTTCAGCGCGTCTATAAACTGTGGTAGAACTCACGTGGCCACCAAACACGACGTCAGAGTGTCTGTCGGAAAAATACTCTGACTGAGGGGGACCGCAGACACGTTGCACGGGTTGTGAATCAGAATCGCTTCCAGACCCGGCAGAAATTGCTGCAGGCCGTGAATGAAGGCCCATCGCATCCGAATAGCGAGAGAAAACTGCGACGGGAGCTGCTTGCAATGAACATTTGGAATCGGTCACCTCGCAAGAGGCCATTCCACACATAGGGACATAAAAACCGAAACAGCGAAGTTCATGACTGTTTTTGCTGAACAATTCTACACAATATTACATCTCGATTGCTCTGTAAAGTCACCTAACTCGAACCTCCATGGAAAATCTATGCCGAATCAAATCGGCTCCAAGACTTACATTTATTAGTTATACCTGACAATGTCAGAAGAAGGAGAATATGATCATACATATATTTCTCAACCCTCCGGCTTGCGTGCCTAATGTCACCAGCGATGGAATATATTGCAGCGGTGTCGCAATAACTCAAGCTTACGGCATTGATAACGCATGAAAACCGCTTCAGTTATACTTTTTATGAGAACGCATCTTCTGGAGACTTAATTTTTTTTTAATTGCCAACATAACGTACAGTTGGAAACATTACAATGTGATGACTAGTTTCAAGCGACTAAGCAACCATCTTCAGATCGTGGGAAAAAATTAAAGCTATTTCCATTCTTTGCTTGTTCTCAGAACTGAAGATGATTAGTCGAATAAAATGGTCATCACATTTTAATGTATTGTACTGTACGCAGTCTAGATAGCTATATAAAGTGTATAAATAAACCTTTAATATTAATACAGCTATATTTATATGGATGGTAAAATAGTAAACACAATTGACACCACGATATAATCCCTTCATTTAATTCGTTTCACTGTGTTTTGGAGCCCAGCGTTGACAGAATACATTATTCCACATTTCTATTTTTTCGTGACTTCATAACATTTTGTCGCCCAATGTGGGAGATGTTGTTCTTGTTGTGGTCTTCAGTCCTGAGACTGGTTTGATGCAGCTCTCCATGCTACTCTATCCTGTGCCAACTTCTTCATCTCCCAGTACTTACTGCAACCTACATCCTTCTGAATCTGCTTAGTGTATTCATCTCTTGGTCTCCCTCTACGATTTTTACCCTCCACGCTGCCCTCCAGAGCTAAATTTGTGATCCCTTGATACCTCAAAACATGTCCTACCAACCGATGCCTTCTTCTTGTCAAGTTGTGCCACAAACTCCTCTTCTCCCCAATTCTATTCAATACCCCCTCGTTAGTTATGTAATCTACCCATCTAATCTTCAGAATTTTTCTGTAGCATCACATTTCGAAAGCTTCTATTCTCTTCTAGTTCAAACTATTTATCGCCCATGTTTATCTTCCATATACGGCTACAGTACACACAAATACTTGCAGAAACAACTTCCTGACACTTAAATTTATACTCGATGTTAACAAACTTCTCTTCTTCAGAAACGCTTTCCTTGTCATTGCCAGTCTACATTTTACATCCTCTCTACTTCGACCATCATCAGTTATTTTGCTCCCCAAATAGCAAAACTCCTTTACTACTGTAAGTGTCTCATTTCCTTATCTAATTCCCTCAGCGTCATCCGACTTAATTCGACTACATTACATTGTCCTCGTTTTGTTTTTGTTGATGTTCATCTTATACCCTCGTTTCAAGACACTGTCCATTCCGTTCAACTGCTCTTCCAAGTCCTTTGCTGTCTCTGACAGAATTACAATGTCATCGGCGAACTTCAAAGTTTTTATTTCTTCTCCATGGATTTTAATACCCACTCCGAATTTTTCTTTTGTTTCCTTTACTGCTTGCTCAATATACAGATTGAATAACATCGGGGAGAGGCTACAACCCTGTTTCACTCCCTTCCCAACCACTGCCTCCCTTTCATGCCCCTCGACCCTTCAAACTGCCATCTGGTTTCTGTACAAATTGTAAATAGCCTTTCGCTCCCCGTGTTTTACCCCTGCCACCTTTAGAATTTGAAACAGAGTATTCCAGTCAACACAGTCAAAAGCTTTCTCTAAGTCTACAAATGCTGGAAACGTAGGTTTGCCTTTCCTTAATCTAGCTTCTAAGATAAGTCGTAGTGTCAGTATTGCCTCACGCATTCCAACATTTCTACGGAATTCAAACTGATCTTCCTCGAGGTCGGCTTCTACCAGTTTTTCCATTCGTCTGTAAAGAATTTGCGTTAGTATTTTGCAGCTGTGACTTATTAAACTGATAGTTCGATAATTTTCACAGCTGTCAACACATGCTTTCTTTGGGACTTGAATTATTATATTCTTCTTGAAGTCTGTGGGTATTTCGCCTGTCTCGTAGGTACATCTTGCTCACCAGATGGTAGAGTTTTCTCAGGACTGGTTCTCCCAAGGCCGTCAATAGTTCTGATGGAATGTTGTCTACTCCCGGGGCCTTGTTTCGACTCAGGCCTTTCAGTGCTCTATCAAACTCTTCACGCAGTATCGTATCTCCCATTTCATCTTCATCTACATCCTCTTCCATTTCCATAATATTGTCCTCAAGTACATCGCCCTTGTATAGACCCTCTAATTGTGCTTCACAAGAACGATGTCGACTGTGTGTCAATAAATTGTTCTCTTCGAGGTAATTCACAATGTTCGAACACAATATGTGTTGTAAAATCCTGCTGCATATGGACATTAATGATATGGGTCTGTAATTTAGCGGATTACTCCTACTTCCTTTCTTGAATACTGGTGTGCGGGCTTGTGTCTGGATATGCGGTCATCCTCGTTAACGGTTGCTCGAAACCCTGTCTGGTCCGAGCACGGGGCTCACAATCCGAACCACACGCCACTGTTAAGCACTAATGAAGGACTGGGTCCCTTGCTTCGATTGCACATAATTCATTAAGGCCAATCCAACACGTTTATTTCATATAACATAAATGAAGTTACATTTGAATCTGTCTGACATTAAACAGGAATAAAAGAAACACCAATTTCAATATCAGCTGATTTAGTGCGTGAAGAGCGAGTTAAGCCAATAACCAGGTAAACTAAACAATTCACCGTAATTCAAAAGAAAAAGACAAACAAAACAGAATCAATACCTCCCCCCTGACAAATGTCCAAAAAACCTTACAATACTACTCTAAAGAATACACTGAAGTGGGGAGCAGTCATTCACCCGACAGAACCCTTCAAAATAAGTTCAATAACACAGCTGCGTGCCCCAGAAGACAGGAAGACATTAAATACACTTCGTTTGAGGAGTAACACATACTCATTAACATTACGCCACTCCTGTTTGAACTGCAGTGTCCCGAAGAAACAGACGCTTATTCTGAAAGAACAATTTTTTTATATGTTTAAATTACATCATTAAGGAATTCCAAATCTTTCCTCTTTCTAGGCGGAGGCTGAGCCAGAAACACAGCACGCCACAACAACACAGTTTTGCTGCGAAATCTCACAGGACAACCGGAAGCAGTAACAGACAAGGGGTCGGCACCCACAAATAACACAGGCTAAGAGTCAGGCCGGGAGCACATCCTACGAGAACTTGTTCACACTATGCTCATCACAAACTGTAGACATTCCTGCCGAACATCCGCTTGCGGTGGCTCCCAGAAAGACGAAGCAACCAATAGGCCCACGCCGTGTTTCTCACACAGGCACCTCAATTTGTACAAACATCTAGGCCAACCAACTTCGGACTCCCCTCTCACTGCGAGGCTTGGCACAGTTTATACGAAATGCCTTCAAGGCAACCAGTAACCGCCGCAGGAGTTTCGCGATTAGCAAACAGCCCCAGCGTAACAGACATCACACACGTGCTTACGCCCTAGCCACAACTCCGTCAGTCTCACAGGCCGCCCCAAACCGACTGCCTCTCGCCGGCCCGCGCGCCCCAGCCGAAAACGCAAAGATGCTCATTCCTGGGGACGCACCAAAGATAAGAAGCAGATCGCTGATGATCGACCAGCGATCTGGCTCACTGACTGAATGCAGGTTAGTAGGAGCAGTATTATGCTATGGGGTACATTGACGTGGGCTTTTGTGGGCGACGTATTGTAGTTATCAAAGCCATCATTACAGCTGTGGACTCCATGAACATTATGATAGACCACATGCACTCTTTGATACACGATGTCTTCCCCAACTGTCCCTATAAGAAGGCCAGACTCGTGCTACAAAGGTTCGACTGCCGCACTGATGTCTTGGCAACCAAGTACGCCCGATCTGAGCCCAATGGAAGAGATCTTGGAAGCTATCGGATGACTGCTCCACTTTTACAGCCTCCAGAGATCAGGGGTCTCAATATGTGAGCATGACCGAGAGGGATGACTGACGTCGAAGCATGCGGAGAGACATAGACAAGTGTGTCATTGTCTTTATTACATCTACATCTACATCCATAATCCGCAAGCCACCTGACGGTGTGTGGCGGAGGGTATCTTTAGTACCTTTATCGGTTCTCCCTTCTGTTCCAGTCTCGTGTTGTTCGTGGAAAGAAGGATTATCTGTATGCCTCTGTGTGGGCTCTAATCTTTCTGATTTTATCCTCATGGTCTCCTCGGGAGATATACGTAGGAGGGAGCAATATATTGCTTAGTTCCTCGGTGAAGGTATGTTCTCGAAACTTCAACAAGAGCCCGTACCGAGCTACTGAACGTCTCTCCTGCAGAGTCTTCCACTGGAGTTTGTCTATCATCTCCGTAACGCTTTCGTGATTATTAAATGATCCTGTAACGAAGCACGCTGCTCTCCATTGGATCTTCTCTATCTCTTCTATCAACCCTATCTGGTACGGATCCCGCACTGCTGAGCAGCATTCAAGCAGATGGCTAACAAGTGTACTGTAACCTACTTCCTTTCTTTTCGGACTGCATTTCCTCTTCCAATGAATCTCAGTCGGGCATCTGCTTTACCGACAATTAATTTTGTATGGCCATTCCATTTTAAATCTCTCCTAATGCCTACACCCAGATAATTTATGGAATTAACTGCTTCCAGTTGCTGACCTGACATATTGTAGCTAAATGATAAGGGATCTTTCTTTCTATGTTTTCGCAGCACATTACACTTGTCTACACTAAGATTCAGTTGCCATTCCCTACACCATGCGTCAATTCGCTGCAGATCCTCCTGTATGTGAGTAGAATTTTGCATTGTTACAATCTCTCGATGTACTACAGCATCAACCGCAAAAAGCCTCAGTGAACTTCCGATGTTATCCACAACGTCATTTATATATATTGTGAATAGCAACGGTCCTACGACACTCCCCTGTGGCACACTCAAATCGCTCTTACTTCGGAAGACTTCTCTGCATTGAGAATGACATGCTGTGTTCTGTTATGTAGCAACTCTTCCATCCAATCACGCAATTGGTCTGATAGTCCACATGCTGTTACTTTGGTCATTTTACGACTGTGGGGAAGATTCACATCGAAAGTGCACAGCCGGCCTTGCGCTGAACTCGGCGATGCCGCCGCGCAGTGTGCGTGGGTCAGCGTCAAAGCGAATGCCGTAATCTGCAGCTTCAGCGTCTGGTTGCGCAGCCTTGGGGACGTAGCGGTCCTACTCGCGCTACGGCTAAGTGGCCACCGCGTGCCTTAATTGTGCCCGTCACTCAGAGCATGGCTGACTGCTCCATCAGGCGCGACTTGTGGACGCCATGCAGAGCGCCGAAGGGAAGCAGTCGGCCGCCGTCGTCGCAGTGACCCTCAGCAGCTCCGGCCGTCCTCCCGTGTCTGCTCGTTCAGTGCCCACAGACAGCTGTGCAGTGGTGCTTGGAGCCAGCTTCAGCGGGCCGGTTGGCCGCCGATTACCATCACCAAAAGGTCGTCATGATTCTACTACTACATGGGTACTCTGCAAATCACATTTAAGTGCCTGGCAGAGGGTCCAGCGAACCACCTTCACAATTCTCTATTATTACAACCCCGTATAGCGCAAAGAAGGGAAATCAGAAAGGTGGAAGGAGTATATAGAGGGTCTATACAAGGACGATGTACTTGAGGACAGTATTATGGAAAGGTAAGAGAATGCAGATGATGAAATGGGAGATACGATACTGCGTGAAGAGTTTGACAGAGTGCTGAAAGACCTGAGCCGAAACAAGGCCCCGGGAGTAGACAACAATCCATTAGAACTACTGACGGCCTTGGGAGAGCCAGTCCTGACAAAACTCTACCACCTGGTGAGCAAGATGTATGAGACAGGTGAAATACCCTCAGACTTCAAGAAGAATATAATAATTCCAATCCCAAAGAAAGCAGGTGTTGACAGATGTGAAAATTACCGAACAATCAGTTTAATAAGCCACAGCTGCAAAATACTAACGCGAATTCTTTACAGACGAACAGAAAAACTGGTACAAACCGACCTTGGGGAACATCAGTTCGGATTCCATAGAAATACTGGAACACGAGAGGCAATACTGACCTTACGATTTATCTTAGAACAAAGATTAAGGAAAGGCAAACCTACGTTTCTAGCATTTGTAGGCTTAGAGAAAGCTTTTGACAATGTTGACTGGAATACTCTCTTGCAAATTCTAAAGGTGGCAGGGGTAAAATACAGGGAGCGAAAGGCTATTTATAATTTCTACAGAAATCAGATGGCAGTTATAAGAGTCGAGGGGCATGAAAGGGAAGCAGTGGTTGGGAAGGGAGTGAGACAGGGTTGTAGTCTGTCCCCAATGTTGTTCAATCTGTATATTGAGCAAGCAGTAAAGGAAACAAAAGAAAAATTCGGAGTAGGTATTAAAGTCCATGGAGAAGAAATGAAAACGTTGAGGTTCGCCGATGACATTGTAATTCTATCAGAGACAGCAAAGGACTTGGAAGAGCAGTTGAGCGGAATGGACAGTGTCTTGAAAGGAGGATATAAGATGAACATCAACAACAGCAAAACGAGGATAATGGAATGTAGTCAAATTCAGTCGGGTGATGCTGAGGGAATTAGATTAGGAAATGAGACACTTAAAGTAGTAAAGGAGTTTTGCTATTTGGGGAGCAAAATAACTGATGATGGTCGAAGTAGAGAGGATATAAAATGTAGACTGGCAATGGCAAGGAAAGCGATTCTGAAGAAGAAAAATTTGTTGACTTCGAGTATAGATTTAAGTGTCAGGAAGTCGTTCTGAAAGTATTTGTATGGAGCGTATGCATGGAAGTGAAATATGGACGATAAATAGTTTAGACAAGAAGAGAATAGACGCTTTCGAAATGTCGTGCTACAGAAGAATGCTGAAGATTAGATGGGTAGATCACATAACTAATGAGGAACTATTGAGTAGGATTGGGGAGAAGAGAAGTTTGTGGCACAGCTTGACAAGAAGAAGGGATCGGTTGGTAGAACATGTTCTGAGGCATCAAGGGATCACCAATTTAGTATTGGAGGGCAGCGTGGAGGGTAAAAATCGTAGAGGGAGACCAAGAGATGAATACACTAAGCAGATTCAGAAGGATGTAGGCTGCAGTAGGTACTGGGAGATGAAGAACCTTGCACAGGATAGAGTAGCATGGAGAGCTGCATCAAACCAGTCTCAGGACTGAAGACCATAACAACACAATAGCGCGCGTGAAGAATGAACACCTATGTCTTTCCGTACGAGCTCTGATTTCCCTTATTTTATAGTGGTAATCGTTCCTCCCCATGTAGGCCACTGTCAACAAAATATTTTTGCATTTGGAGGAGAAAGTTGGTGATTGGAATATTGTGAGAAGATTCCGTCGCAACGAAAATCGCCTTTCTTTTATTTATTTTCAACCCAAATCCTGTACCATTACTGTGACACCCTCTCCCATATTTCGCGATAATACAAAACTTGGCGCCTTTCTTTGAACTTTTTCGATGTACTCCGTCAGTATTACCTGGTAAGGATCCCTCACCGCGCAGCAGTATTCCAAAAGGAAACGGACAGGCGTAGTGTAGGCAGTCTCCTTAGTAGGTGTGTTACATTTTCTAAGTGTCCTGCCAATAAAACGCAGTCTTTGTTTAGCCTTCCCCACATCATTTTCTATGCGTTCTTTCCAATTTAGGTTGTTCGTAATTGTAATACCTAGGTACTTAGATGAATTTACGGCTTTTAGATTAGACTGATTTATCGTGTAGCCGAAGTTTAACGAGTTCCTTTTAGCACTCATGTGGATGACCTCAGACTTTTCTTTATTTAGGGTCAACTGCCAGTTTTCGCATCATTCTGATATTTTTTCTAAATCGTTTTGCAGTTTGTTTTTATCTTCTGATGACTTTATTAGTCGATAAACGACAGCGTCATCTGCAAGGAACCGAAGACGGCTGCTCAGATTGTTTCGCAAATCGTTTATATAGATAAGGAAGGGAAATGGGCCTATAACACTACCTTGGGGAACGCCTGAAATCACTCCTGTTTTACCCAATGACTTACCGTCAATTACTACGAACTGTGACCTTTCTGACAGGCCGGCCGTGGTAGCCGATCAGTTCTAGGCGCTTCAATCCGGAACCGCGCGGCTGCTACGGTCACAGGTTCGAATCCTGCCTCGGGCATGAATGTGTGTGACGTCCTTAGGTTAGTTAGGTTTAAGTAGTTCCAAGTTTAGGGGACTGATGACCTCAGCTGTTAAGTCCCATAGTGCTTAGAGCCATTTGAACCTTTCTGAAAGGAAATCGCAAATCCAGTCACATTAATGGGACGATATTCCATAAGTACCAAATTTCACTACGAGCCGCTTGTATGGTACAGTGTGAAAAGCCTTCCGAAAATCCAGGAATATGGAATCGATCTGAAAGCCCTTGCCAATAGCACTCAGCACTTCATGGTTGTTCCTCAAGTTAAACAATCGTCATACTCTCCGGTTGTAGATGCAGACAAAATGGCTGCCTGCTTTTATCCTCCCTGGTCAATTATTTCTGCGCCTTTTCCTTATGTCTCTGACGTAGTTCCTCTGAAGAGTACTCTTTGATGATTACAACCTCAGCTTTCCTCGGGCCCCACACAGGTCACTGGGCGCTATCGAAACTAGAACGTATGGGTCCTTCACAGCTCGTCGGCGTCCTGTGCTGCCCTGGTTACTTCACGTTTGTATACAGTGCCCATCCGTCCGTGCCTTCTAGCCTGCGAGACCCGTAGTAAACCTGCTAGCTGAACCGTTTGCAAAATATCAGCATCGCTCAGGCCTGCCATCCCATCTACATCTACATCTACATTTATACTCCGCAAGCCACCCAACGGTGTGTGGTGGAGGGCACTTTACGTGCCACTGTCATTACCTCCCTTTTCTGCTGCAGTCGCGTATGGCTCGCGGGAAGAACGACTGCCGGAAAGCCTCCGTGCGCGCTCGAATCTCTCTAATTTTACATTCGTGATTTCCATGGGAGGTATAAGTAGGGGGAAGCAATATATTCGACACCTCACCCAGAAACGCACCCTCTCGAAACATAGACAGCAAGCTCCACCGCGATGCAGAGCGCCACTCTTGCAGAGTCTGACACTTGAGTTTGCTAAAAATCTCCGTAACGCTATCACGGTTACCAAATAACCCTGTGACGAAACGCGCCGCTCTTCTTTGGATCTTCTCTATCTCCTCTGTCAACCGGACCTGGTACGGATCACACACTGATGAGCAATACTCAAGTATAGGTCGAACCAGTGTTTTGTAATCCACCTCCTTTGTTGATGGACTACATTTTCTAAGGACTCTCCCAATGAATCTCAACCTTGCACCCGCCTTACCAACAATTAATTTTATGTGATCATGCCACTTCAAATCGTTGCGCACGCATACTCCCAGATATTTTACAGAAGTAACTGCTACCAGTGTTTGTTACGCTATCATATAATCATACAATAAAGGATCCTTCTTTCTATGTATTCGCAATACATTACATTTGTCTATGTTGAGGGTCAGTTGCCACTCCCTGCACCAAGAGCCTATTCGCTGCAGATCTTCCTGCATTTCGCTGCAATTTTCTAATGCTGCAACTTCTCTGTATATTACAGCATCATCCGTGAAAACCCGCATGGAACTTCCGACACATTCTACCCTGTATACAGGGCGAGTCACCTAACGTTACCGCTGAATATATTTCGTAAACCACATCAAATACTGTAGAACCGATTCCACAGACCGAACGTGAGGAGAGGGGCTAGTGTAATTGTTTAACACAAACCATACAAAAATGCACGGAAGTATGTTTTTTAACACAAACCAACTTTTTTTTAAATGGAACACCGTTAGTTTTGTTAGCACATCTGAACATATAAACAAATACGTAATCAGTGCCGTCTGTTGCATTGTAAAATGTTAATTACATCCGGAGATATTGTAACCTAAAGTTGACACTTGAGTACCACTCCTCTGCTGTTCGATCGTGTGTATCGGAGCGCACCGAATTACGTAGCGATCCAAAGGGAACGGTGATGGACCTTAGGTACAGAAGAGACTGGAACAGCACATTACGTCCACATGCTAACACCTTTTGATTGGTCTTTTTCACTGACGCACATTTACATTACCATGAGGGGTGAGGTACACGTTCGACGGGCGTTTCATAGGACGTGGGGGACGCATAAATTGGCCAGCCCGTTCTCCTGATCTTACACCTCTGGACTTCTTTCTGTGGGGTACATTAAAGGGGAGTGTGTACCGTGATGTGCCTGCAACCCCAGAGGATATTAAAGAACGTATTGTGGCACCCTGTGGCGACATTACACCAGATGTACTGCGGCGTGTACGACATTCATTAAGCCAGAGATTGCAATTGTGTGCAGCAAATGATGGCTACCACATTGCACATCTATTGGCCTGACATGTCGGGACACACTCTATTCCACTCCGTAATTGAAAACGGAAACCACGTGTGTACGTGTACCTCATCCCTCATGGTAATGTACATGTGCGTCAGTGAAAAAGACCAATCAAAAAGTGTTCGCATGTGGACGTAATGGGCTGTTCCAGTCTCTTCTGTACCTAGGGTCCATCACCGTTCCCTTTGGATCCGTACGTAATTCGGTGTTCTCCGATACACACGATCGAACAGCGGAGGAGTGGTACTCAAGCGTGAACTTTAGGTTACAATATCTCCGGATGTAGTTAACATTTTACAATGCAAGAAACGGCACTGATTACATATTTGTTTATATGTTCAGACGTGCTAACAAAACTAACGGGGTTCCATTTAAGAAAACGTAGGTTTCTGTTAAAAAACATACTTCCGTGCATTTTTTATGCTTTGTATTAACCAATTACACTAGCCCCTCTCCTCACGTTCGGTCTGTGGAATCGATTCGTCAGTATTTGATGTGGTTTACGAAATATATCCAGCGGTAAGGTTAGATGACTCACCCTGTATATTGTGAAAAGCAATGGTCTCATAACACTCCCCTGTGACACGCCAGAGGTTACTTTAACGTCTGTAGACGTCTCTCCATTGAGAACAACATGCTGTGTGCTGTTTGCTAAAAAACTCTACAATCTAGCCACACAGCTGCTCTGATATTCCGTAGGCTCTTACTTTATATCCGAATCGGTCCGTTAACACTGCCTTCCATCCATAGCTGCGTGAAATTTACAAGAATTCCCCAAATCCACGGCTGTACTTATTCGTGGCGCAGCACTGCACTCTCAAACCCCGACCCGACTTTAACGTGCAGCGATTGTGTAACGTGTAGGTAGACATCTGGGGCCATATATTTCCAGAAAGCAATCAAGGATTTGTCAAATGTTGGCCACGGAAAATAGCAGCTGTACAGCGTTCCAAAGTTGAATCAACACACCACTGAGTTAGGTCGCTACAAGGTGTTGGATCAGCAATGTACGCCAGTCTGAGACTCGCCCAGTGGGTACGGGAGCAGAAGAAACAAGCTGCGGAAACAGACTGGGGTAAGAGTGACGATAGAGCCTTGATGCGGACGTGTGTGAGCAGTCGGCCCAGACTGGCAGCGCAGGCGTCGCGGTGCTAATGGGTGGCGCGAGGCGTCGCCTCTGGCGTCGGCGTCGCTCCCCGGATTTCCCTAATGGGCGCCGGCCCGAGCGCGAGCCTTTCTCATGGCGGGCAATCTCCGGCGCAGCCGCTCTTCGCCGCCATTCAGAAACCTAGCGTTCCTCTGCTGGCGTCTGTGGCTGTGAGCTCTCTATACGGCCGGAGGCTGCGCGTTAGCATCCAGGAAGGCCCCGTCACAAGCCGAGATCTCCTCTCGAGAGATGCGGATTATACGCGCTGGAGGTACTCCCCTCGACGACTCGAGCTCTCAGCGACGTAACGGGCGACATTAATAGGGCCAGTTTTCGCTGTGAGGAGTAGTGTGGGTCCAATTACTAAACACTGAAGCACTTATCGATATGTAGATATCAGGGACGAATAGTTCTCCATACAACCAGCTGTCAGTTCATAAACACACCATACAAAGCCTTTTCCGTTACCTGTGACTTCATTACCATAAGCAATTAACTTCGGAGCCGCTGCATACTACGCCGTAAATCAATATTATGGATTTCATCGATAACAACGATGAATGGTTGCAGTCCGTACCTGTGATGACAGAGTTCAGCTGTGCTAAAACTACTGTTCCACTCATCAAATAGTAAGTCAAAACATTTATTCGAGGTACATGGTTTGTTGGCAAACACAATTCACAGACTTTACTATTCACTATAAGAACAGTGTCTTGAAAGGAGGATATAAGATGAACATCAACAAAAGCAAAACGAGGATAATGGAATATAGTCGAATTAAGTAGGGTGATGCTGAGGGAATTAGATTAGGAAATGAGACGCTTAAAGTAGTAAAGGAGTTTTGCTATTTGGGGAGTAAAATAACTGATGATGGCCGAAGTAGAGAGGATATAAAATGTAGACTGGCAATGGCAAGGAAAGAGTTTCTGAAGAAGAGAAATTTGTTAACATCGAGTATAGATTTAATTGTCAGGAAGTCGTTTCTGAAAGAATTTGTATGGAGTGTAGCCATGTATGGAAGTGAAACATGGACGATAAATAGTTTGGATAAGAAGAGAATAGAAGCTTTCGAAATGTGGTGCTACAGAAGAATGCTGAAGATAAGGTGGCTAGATCACATAACTAATGAGGAGGTATTGAATAGAATTGGGGAGAAGAGGAGTTTGTGGCACAACTTGACAAGAAGAAGGGACCGGTTGGTAGGATACGTTCTGAGGCATCAAGGGATCACAAATTTACCATTGGAGGGCAGCGTGGACGGTAAAAATCGTAGAGGGAGACCAAGAGATCAATACACTAAGCAGATTCAGAAGGATGTAGGTTGCAGTAAGCACTGGGAGATCAAGAAGCTTGCACAGGATAGAGTAGCATGGAGAGCTGCATCAAACCAGTCTCAGGACTGAAGACCACAACAACAACAACATAAGAACCATCGCTCATGTAATTTTACTGCTACCTATTTAATTGAGAATAATAAAGTGCAGGGAGCCTCAACGTCAGGTCGATACTGTCTATGGCTTCCCTCAAAAATTCGTATGCAGACACGCCTCTCTCCACCAGGTTACCGGACGTGAGATCACAAAACCGAAGAATAAATATGCACTTCATAGTAGAATTAAGCTGCCTGGTGGCATGTATTATTTTTATTCATGGTACTTTTAATATGAAACAGACTGTTATTTGTATATCCAGTCAGTTTAAGAGGAAATATTTGATTGATTGGCGACTCCATAATGTCCTGTGCACTACGACCAGATAATGGGTATACTTGGAAGAAGAGACAGCATTGGTCGTATATTTTTGTTTATTATCGCAAAATCGATTTTCGGTCACTTAGTGACCATCTTCAGTGCTGTACTATATAACTTAAATTAGTAAGCACTGGTGTCAATAAGCTTACGGCGATCACATAGTGATCACGTAGTGATCGCCGTAAGCTTATTGACACCAGTGCTTACTAATTTAAGTTATATAGTACAGCACTGAAGATGGTCACTAAGTGACCGAAAATCGACTTTGCGATAATAAACAAAAATATACGACCAATGCTGTCTCTTCTTCCAAGCAAATATTTCAGTCAGAAGCTGCTTCCACGACTCGTTTATGCGTCGTAGCAAAATGAAATAAAGGTAATTTTTACGAACTTTAGAATGACTGTCAAATGATATGTGAAGTGTCTAATCTTGAAGGAACAGTGTGTTGATTCCAAAGCTGGTCTCAGATTTTGCGAGACCGCCATATTTACAAAGTTAGGAGGAATCCCATATTATGCAAAAACAGAGATCATGTCTGATGGGATAGCCGCAAACAGTGGTTTTACAATACTACTCATAATCCATCTTGATAACAAAATGTTTATTCATATGACCAGTTTCGGCTCCTCTAGAACCATCTTCAGATGTGATATTTCGGTTACAGGAGTAACCCGTCTACACTCAGTAACCTTCACAGGCTGCGTTTTTATGTGACGCAGCATGTGAGGGTTGCTGTGTCTGGACGGGTTACTCCTGCAGCTGGGTGTATGCACGCAATCCAGTGAAGCCGGAAGTGTCATCTTGGAAGATGGGAGAGTGCACAGCAAACGCACAATAAAGGTATAAAATAAACGGAAACATTTGAGCATCGAATATGGTAAAATAATCCTACTGGTTCATGGTGAAAGGTGACCTGAATTAGTCGGCCGATATCACGGTACAAAAAGAACCACCGAAACATGACAGAACCACTTTAGGGCTGAACTTCAGCCTCCAGGCACTGAGGGGTAAACACATTAATTGGACCGTCGGAGCACATCACTCCTCGATCAATTGAAAATAAGAGAAACTGGGATTTTACGGATGCACACTACACTTTTTCACTCGGCTTTTGTCCAGCTTTTATGTTTTTTATCCCAACGAAAATGTGCTATTTTAAATCGCGCTCAGAGCATTTACATTTAGTGTGCTGCCCGAATCTAAATGTCCGTGGCATGCAGATGCTCTCGGAATGTTTGCTCAGAAACTGGCTCACCTATGGTGGCCAATTTTTTTAAAAAGAAAATAAGTGAGCTACTTATATAATTGACAAGAAATAAGGGAGATTAAGAACACGGCGAAATTTCACCAAAACTCAAAGCAGAATTTGTAAAAGGTAAGTAATTACACGTCGCAAATACTTACACAAATAGTGCAACAAATTTTGCCTTAGTCAGTAGTTTTATATCATTTTTAGCAAATTCGAAGATTTCACTGCATGAATAAGGAAAATTCATGGCAACTTGCAGTTCATATTTGATTAGGTTTGTAGTCCTACTCCTTACATCTGTATACTTATTATTCATAAGAAAAAATACACTCTAGGTGTGAACATTACTTTCTGATGTACTCATAACATAACCCACCAGTTTACCCAAGTTTTCAAAATTCACACTTTTTGATTTCAAAGTAGTTAAAACTTTTTTCATTTCTGACTAAGAGACTCTAAAGAGACGGCACATTTAATCGCACCATTACAACTACACAATTTCTCATATAATTAACCTTCATTCTCACAATACAGCTTGACACATTCCACAATTTTGTGAATCTCATTAAAAGTTAATTCCCATATTAGACACTAGATTAAGCACTTGAAACTCTATCATCAAATCCGTTTACTAAGTAAGAATTTACAGAAGTTGTTCTCAACAGCAGATTTCAAATTTCAATCAAGAACAGTGGCTAACTGTTTATGAGTACCAATACCTAAAAATCTGCCTTCCTTTCTCTGTCTAACGTTACCAATTATTTTAACTGTACAACTTCAAGAGATTCCATAATACTAAGGTTGGAATTCTCCAAATGCTTTACTTTTCGAATGAAAACATTTCCAATGTTCACATAGAAACTAATATTAGTCTGAACATTTGTGTCTACTTCTGTATTTACATTGCAAAAATATCTTATGAAAACTTTAGGACTTACGCTTTCAAAATAGTTTTTACTGGTTTCCAGTCTCTTAGAAGCCTTTCTAAAATAGATGTGAGAGATAACCATCTAATATTTAAAAATTGCTTTATGCAAACACAGTTAGTATTTTTTATATTTACTCAGACATGTTTCGACACATATGTGTCATCCTCTGTGGACGATATTTTTATTTCTTAAAAATACATCGCTAAATGAACTTCATTATTATACACTGGTTTTGTGTGCTACATGCACTTTTCACAAAATGTGGCGAAACGTGATTTGAGCAGACACTTCTGACTCCATACTCATTATATAAGTCACAGAAAGGAAAAGTCATGGACGTAATGGAAGAAATAGAAATTTACATCTGTCTGAAAGATCACTCAGACGGAGTTTTAAAAGGCGAAAACCACCTGCGAAATGGGAAATTCCTAGACAACATTCTACGAAGCATTACAGAAAAATAGAATGTAAAATTGTCGCTACACTCATTAATAAGTATGACTGTAATGCGAAACAACACCTGACCATAAAGCAGTTTTTACTCGACTCTCATAGTTTTCAGTACTAATTCATTAGAGTACTGTGACAGATTTCATACATACGATCTTTGTACCAACTACTCAAAAAATTGTGTGTTCCAGAAACAAATGAACAAATATTTATCGGTTATTTTAAAGAAATTACGTACAGCCATATTTACACAAATGACGAACGATAAGTAAATATAATTGAGATGATAAGCATATGCAGGTTAATTAACAAATTTCTGTAAAACAATTCTAATCTTCCTAGTGTTAAGCACGCTAAAACATGGGCCTTATATACAAGAACTTTGCAACAACTGCTCGAGTGTCACGTGCTCCTAAAATAGCGTAAAACATCTCGGATTTATTTTATGAGCATAACATGGAGTCACAGGAGCAACGACATTCATAGCAAAATTTACTAATAAAAAATCATCCATATCATAGGTTATAATGCCCCTAGAATATCTGCAGCTATGACTTGTTTCCACATCAAAATCACAAGCGTCAGTAATGTATCCAACGTATAACGCTTCTGTTTTAGACACTTAAGAATGGCCTAAGGCAGAAATTGTAAAATCGTACATGAAACAAAGAGAATGGCAGCTGAAGGCAAGATGAAGTCTTTCAAAAAAAAATCTGTATGTATGTTAACAATGAAATATGTTTTATTGTTGTAATAAGCTCGTGTAGCTGTTTTAATTGTGAAACTATCCGTGGCTGAATAAACAACTAATACGTGAATATGGTATTACTGTCCAACAGCTATTGTTAAAAGTCCATGGTTGTATAAACCCATTTTAATTGGTTGACTAGGAAATATACAAGTCAGATATACACAACAGATAAATAAACAGAAAGCCGTCAGTCGCTCTTGGTGGACTTGCTGCTAGACCTCTTAGCTTTGGATCCACCGGAAGTCCCTCTCAGTAGCCGCAGTCCAGCCTTTAGCGCTGCCCCTGTGATGAAGAGCACCAGCAGTACTACGGCGAGCAGCGCCGCGACGACATCTAGCAGAAAGTACTGGTACCAGGCGAGGTCCAGCGCGGCGGACCTGAGGTGCGGCGCCCCCTGGTGCCTGATCACGTACTCTGTCCAGTAGACAGCCTCGTCCAGAGGCTTCCTGGGGCGGTCGTTGAAGATGCGGGACAGCCGCTGGGCGTTCTCTCGGTAGCTACACACCGAGGGTCAGCAGTTACACAAATATGGATGTCCAAATGAACAGCAGTTGCCAATACTTATACAGTTTGTTCACATCGTCCTGAACGAAAGGTTTCTAGTCCTGGATCGGCTGAAATCATTCGACTTTGGGCCACGAGTGTTCTGTGCCCGGGTGCTGCCAACATTGGGGACCTAAGAATACACTCTGTGGATGTACTATGGCCATTACGAAGTGATTATCAAACCACGATGAATCAGCAAGCACATATGTTGTGAGCGTATGGGTGTTATTCTGTAATTCTGCGCAATGGATTAATCTGAGATTTACCCTGTGGCTCCTGCAAGATGCAATTTCTACCCCCACACTGCTACAGAAGTCAGACAGACGCTCCTAACGTTCTAAAGAGAAATGCCTGAAAAACTTTCATAAATAAATATCTTCTGGAGTCGTCCGTTGTATGGAAATAACACAAAAATTCGCAAAATTTCTTACGTAACCAGTGGGGTACTTGGGTACTGGAGTAGTGCTAGTTAGTGTAAGAAAAACATGAAACTAACGAAAATTATTATTTATTATGCAAAAATTCTAAGAAATCACAATGGCACTTTTACTTATGAACTGAACACGTTATTTCCTGGTTCTTTTCGCAATGTGAAGTTACCTCTCCAGCATAGGATTCGCTAATGACATTTCTATACAAAGTTTAAGTTTGTTATTGATTTGGCAGAATGGCTGAGAGCCGCGCCTACTCAACTTGAATAATTATCCGTTAGAATGTTGCTAGGTACAGTCGATTCTGTCGCGTGTGAAATTCACTGAAGTGTACGCACGCTCTTGTTACGTGTTCTCGCTCCAAGAGCGACAACGGAACGGCCCCTCTCCACGCCAGACGTGAAGGGGTATATCTTTCGCTCTCCTCCATTACTCCTTTACCTCAAGGCGTCAGACATATCGTCTGCCAATCAGCATTGCCCTCCTAAAACGGGAGAATGACGTTTCGTTTAAGGCGACCAATCCGGAAATCTGTAGTATCGGCGGTTGGCGTTTGCTGTCTCCCTGTGAAAATCTCTGAAACTGCTTGCTATGTGTAAAGAGTGCGTAGCCGGGCCGCTCCCACACAATGTAGAGTAATCTGCTTTTAAGCTGAACACGGGGTCGTTCCCCATTTCCCTCGGACAAACGCTGTCCACTCCACGGGCGGTCACCGACCGACGTAGATGGGTTGGGACTGGCCTCCTGGCGTGCGGTTGCTCTCCCGAACTAAAAGTTTCTGTGACCGTCGCGTCTGAAATGTATGTCTGTATGCCAGCCTCGAGTATTTCAACCACGGTGCAACCTTGCGATTTATTAGGTATTTGCATATCGTTTACATGAATTCGTACAACACTGACTTTATCTTATCGAGTTTGGGTTCGAATGAAGCGTCTTGATGTGTGGAATATGATTGTCAGGGCGGAATATGTAAGCAATGAAGGTCAGGAGACCACGACGTCTTACAATGTAAGGAAAGTGGAAGCTGTTTCCTCTGACAACCCACTTGCCCCAAATCTGTCTATCTGTTGGTTTTTAGTAGCTAGAGCTCTCTTCCCCCATCACCCCCTCCCCTACCCGCCCAGGAAACTCGGTCAGGACGTTAGAAATGGAATAGAGATGAATGATCATTGAGAGGGTGAAGTTTCTGTTTCATAAGGTGTTCTATTACATGCTATAAAATACATACCTTCCGTTAACGAGTGTACTTCCTCTGGAAGCGTACTTAGGCAGGTAAACCGAGTATATTTTTTATGGCTCATATACTGCAAAAATGTTTGAATTTTTTATATTATCTAAGTTTCGACTAGTATGATTGTACCCCTTAATCTATCCTATCTTGGGCCGAGCGAGATGGCGCAGTGGTTACCACGCTAGACTCGCATTCGTGAGGACGACGATTCAAACGCAAGTCCGCCCAACCTTGCTAAGTTTTTCTGTGATTTCCCTACATTGCTTCAGGCAAATTCCGGGATGGTTCATTTGAAAGGCCACGGCCGACTTCTTTCCAATCCTTCCCCAATACGATGGGATTAATGACTGTGTGTTTGCTCCCCTCCCCCAAATCAACCGAGCAACCTGTCTTGGGATATTCTTTTCTTCTCTGTATAGACACTACAGCCTATATCCCAATAACCCCTTTTGCAGATCCTATTCCTTATTTATTACAATTTTCTGTGATTTCCCTACATTGCTTCAGGCAAATTCCGGGATGGTTCATTTGAAAGGCCACGGCCGACTTCTTTCCCATCCTTCCCCAATACGATGGGATTAATGCTCATTTCAGCAGCGAGTTACCACAAGTCTGTCCCCTCTGGTAACAGACCCCTATTGGCATTTTTCAGCCATTCGTCTAAATACTTCTTCATTTAATATCTCAACTTTAATATTTTTTTCCAGAACATAACATTTCAGATGCTTCCGTTTGTAGTACCCAGAGTTGAAAAGCATCTCAGTCATTGTACAAAGCTTTGGGCCTGCAACCCTAGACGGCAAACGGCTAGAAGATAAGAACATCCATTTCCCGCCTCCGTCGGCCGTCGTAATTTAATATTGGTGATGGCGATTGTTGTCGACTTACGTGGTGGGCATTAAATTTTGACTTACAGTTAAATGCTTTTGTGAAGTTCTCCTTTTTAACAACATTAATCTTAAATTATTTGTTACCTTAATGAATGTTAGACTAGCTGAATCTTAAAACATGAGCATATAAGTTGAACAATGGAATAAACTTTTCATATTAATTTCCTTGGCTATTCACTTCACTTAAAGCAAAAAATCTTTAGTTATTAATTATAATTGCGGCCCACACACGCGCGAGAGTATTTCTTATTACCTCCGTTAACCATTGCATTGTAGTCGGAGTCCTGGCTCTGGCTCTCGGTTGTGGTACTGATAATAAGAACCTTAAAGCTACGTATTTTCTGCAACGTCGGGCGGCTGTGAAGAAAAATGTATATTATGTTAATAGCGGGCGAGTTTTTCGCTTCCGCTAATTTTTTATAAGTTAATATCGCCACGTAATAGCGTCGTTGGCTGTATGGGCCGCTGCGATTGTTGAACTGTAAATTACTCGAATGCGGGCTAATTCAAAGAAGGCGGACATGAAATCGGGTTCACCCCTTACAAATTAAAACTGAACCAAAATATTAAATCAATATATTATCTGCTTAATTAGTACAAATATGCTTACATTTGCCAGCACTCGCAAGATGTCCGTCTACACACAACCAAGACAAGAGAAGAAGTGAAAACGACTAAAAAATTGACAAAAGAGCGTATCTTGTCGTCTCTTTAGATCATTTTGTTATATTTCTTTGCCCTCAAAAGTTACACAGAGAAATGATTATTTTACGGGTACATGAGCGAAATGTATATTATTCAATTTTTAAATGGCTCTTCTTTATAAATACTGTTTTTTTTTTAAGTCTCTTCGTATTATTTCACTCGGGACGCTATACATTGGAGTTATGGATTTGTAAATTTGCAGTGCGTGACAAAAGAAGAGTGAAGCGCCCAGAAAGGGAGGAGAAAACGAAACGATATTTCAAATGTTGGGAGGTAATATGGAGTTGCTTCAGTGATTATAAAATCGTGTTACGTTGACAAAATACTGGACAGTTTGACCTCACTTGTCGGTATGATACTGCACCCGTTTTGGCCAGGAACCATGCAGTGATTCGTTTGGGAAGGGTGTCATAGGGCCATTATACCTTCTCTTGAGACAAGCTGGCCCATAACTATTGTAACTTGTCCACGTTGTCCCATGTACTGGCACTGCAATGGAACTGACGTCCAAGTTGGTCGCTCATATGTTCTATCAGGGAACTGATGTGGGGTCTTGCTGAGTATGGAGTATCGCAACATCTGGCGCACAGTTCAGGGCGTCACGTGGTGTGTATGAACGAGCATTATTCTACTGTAAAGTGGCACCGCCGTACAGTCAGATGAGAGGAAACAGCTGAGCACACAGCATGTTGGCAACATAACACCGAGCCGTCCGAGTTCTCTCAGTCTCTACCAGACGTGAGCTGGGGTCATACCGCCGGTCAGAGTGGCCGTGCGGTTGTAGGCGCTACAGTCTGGAACCGCGCGACCGATACGGTCGCAGGTTCGAATCCTGCCTCGAGCATGGATGTGTGTGATGTCTTTAGGTTAGTTAGGTTTAAGTAGTTCTAAGTTCTAGGGGGCAGATGACCTCAGAAGTTAAGTCCCATAGTGCTCAGAGCAAATTCAGGCCATACCCAATGACGCCAGGAGCAACACAGCTGTGCCTCTCAAAAATCATTGGAAGAATGAGACTTCCCCTCACACTGCCACCATAGTCACTAACGATGGACATCCATGGTAGTGCAGTCCCTTGATTCTTAAACAAATACAATGCGACACTATTCACTGCCGGCAAAAAATAAAAACACCTACAGCCACCCTTATGATTTTATTTTATTTTGTCGCTACCAGTTTCAATGCTTCATTGTGTCATCTTCACGCTCTTTTTGGTGTGGTACAGGTTGATATGATCCCCATGCATAACTCATCAGTATCCAGCATTACTGTATATGCAGATAATGTGTCAGCACTCCAACCATCAACTGCGTCTCCAGTAATGCTGGCTACTAATGCGTTATGCATAGGGACCTGTACCGCATCAAAAAGAGCCTGAAGATGACGCAATGAAGCGTTGAAACTGGTAGGAGACAAAATAAAATAAGATCATAAGGACGGCTGTAGGTGTTTTTATTTTTTGTCACGATAGTAAACGCCCGTCGTCCCAGAGACCTCCTGCTTAAAGGATGGACATACAGAAGCTATTCACTGGCCGCCCATACTTCCTCGTTATGGCACCAGTCCAAACACAGCTGTTCACGTTGTGGGCACATTACGACGGTCCTCCCTTGCGGAGATCTGACGTCACCGACCAGTAACTTGACAACGAGTATGCCAGCCCTCATGTTCCGAATGCAGTCCAGCATCAGACCACTACCACATATGAATGATCCCTTCCTCAACAATAAATAAATAAATAAATTTGGGTAAGGCACTCTCTGACGTGCCAGATATATGGAGGCATACAACGAGAGCCCTTTCAAAATCTGTTACTCAGTTCCAGCCTGCTGGATGGCAATAGACTGCAACTTATTATGATTCAGTGATACTATAAAACCGTGAAAGTTGCACAGAAATTTGTTTTTTATTTAACTGACGACCAATTTCGGACTTCTTTCCATTATCAAGTCATCCTCCAGAACAGAGTGTACTGCGTTACAGGTAACGGAAGGTCAATCAAAGTGCAGATACGTTCGACAAGATGATTACACACCACACCACATACGTCCTCCCATAAGGTGTCTACCGTGGCCATATTGGTTGTACGAGTGGTTACTACTTGCATGCGACAGTCCAGAGCTGCGTACAGGAAATATATTTGCTTGAGTACTGAACATCGTTAAAACTCGGGTTGCGGTCATTGAAGAGAGTGTGCCACTGTGAGTCATAACTAACCTTTATTTCGCAGTTTTGCATAGTAATACAAAATTGTTAAGGCTTTCGTGGCCACTTGTTGACAAACTGCCTATTGGCTTCTGTCTCGAGTTCTGGCGAAACGTCAGAAAAATCATTAGATGAACGTCGGCCGAAGAACCCGAGACAGAAGCCAATAGGCAGTTTGTCAACAAGTGGCCACGAAAGCCTTAACAATTTTGTATTACGCCTCTACGGGGAGGAGATTTGCAGATTGTACCGAAGCTTTGACAATGCCAGCCACTCGTGCTGGCGAAACGTCAGAAAAATCATTAGATGAACGTCGGCCGAAGAACCCGAGACAGAAGCCAATAGGCAGTTTGCATAGTAAAACAAACAACCTCCACATGGCGCAATCCCTTCAGCGCCCTCAAGGACTAATGTCGTATGTAATCACCTTATCAAATGCATTTGTACTTTGATTGGCTTTATGTAATGCATATGTACATTTTGAGGTGGTACACTCTGTTCTACAGTGTGGCTTGATAATGGAACATTTAAAAAAAAGTGCTTTTGTGCAACTTTGACGGTTTTAGAACTCCATTGACTGTCTCTTAGGTCCCGGTAATAGTCTCACTCCTTCCTAGTGATCGCTCACCATATGGCGACGTTCATGCCTCCTGTATACCTTACCAGCCCTGGTAACAACACTAATGCACTCTGGTGTCTATCCTACCTGCGATAGAAAATTACAACTCTAATCAGTTACATAGTCTCTGATCGTACGTACGTGAACAAAGTTACGTCGCCATTCAACATTGTCTTTTGGGAGCTTCACTTTTTTTCGTCAGAGAGGCTATGTTATTAGCGGGGACGTGAAATAGTCCCATTGAGCAGAGACCATGGATTGCTCTCGCACTCCTTCCCATGCCATAAGTTGGCTTGCGGAGTGTAAAGATATAGAAATACTAATCTCTAGTCCGACAGATATTTTTCGTAGGTAGTTGCCGGGAGAAAACATCTCCAGTCTGACGCAAACGTCAAAAAATGAGAGATGTGTGAGCCGCGTATAGACTCGTGTTACATCTTGTGTTTAGATTGCATTGGTTTTCCTTTTCTTCCCCTGACATGTTTGTTTGATATGTTGTCTGTCATTAAGTGGCTGCTTGATTGTCTTTTCCCTCTGCTATCGATATACGGGAGAGCTCCCCACGTGTTGGTTGTATACAGAATCGCCCCACGAGTAGTTGCTGTTCATTTTGGCTTGGTGGGACGTTAACAAGCTTCTTTAAATCCTCCGTTTCAATACTGGAGTTTAAAAGGAGACACCTGACATGAAAGAGCGATCACTACCCGTCAAGGTTGCAGAGAAGACGTGAACTCCGGTGACAGAGCGTGTTGTCGCGTGACCGTGGCGTGTCGGGTACGCTGGCGACGCGTGCGCGGTCGGATGTGTGGGTCCTTGTCATCGGAGGTCGTGTACTGCCTGTTCGTGCATAATTGCAAGTTAAGTTCGTAGAAGGTTTAATCATTAAGTAATAATTTTGTGTAACCAGCGCCTCTTCTTCCTTGTGGCCTCCGACGACCGGGTTTCCTGTCCCTGGCACCGATGTAATTCAAGACAGTGATCTTCCCCCCCCCCCCCCCCCCCCTCTCGTTACTGTCCGATGGGAGGTGTAGTTTTGGCAGTTTAATTGTTTCGCTATTCTGTCGTGGGTTATGAGTAAATTCATGCTTCTTGTTGGTTGATCATGTGGTCGCTCATTCAGGTCTATGTGGTGTAATGTTTCCTTGCACGAGGTTAGCTCTAATTCTGTCAGCAAGATAAGCCATCTTATAACAAGTTTTCGCTGGTTAAAAGTCGGTGCAGTGACCAGCCTGAGAGTGGCAATTGTGTTTACGGGCGTACTTAAATTGGTCAGTATTCTGTCTAGCCTGAGCATCCCTGAGTGGGTGATTTGTGTCCGCCTTACACGGGTCCGTCATATCTGTTATGTTCTAATGATATTCCAGGACACTTTTGGTTAAATTTTTTTTAATTCCTCCAACTTTGTAAATTCCTTATAATGCCAATAACCGTGTGTTTGATGAGGCCTGTTTTATTTTTTTTAATGGCGGTGATGGTAACTTCACTACCTGACCGTACCTTATTACCAAAGCTTTGTATTTACTTTAGTAGCCTGTTTACTAACGTTCTTTAAATTTTTTTAAATTGTTGTATTGCTATAAATTACTTAGATTGGCGCTAGCGGCGTGTTTTAAAAGGCTGCTATTTTCTGTAAGATACTAATAAAACATTTGTGAAAGTCTCAACTCGACAGTAAACTACTGGAAATTTGGCCCCGTTTCCCAACTTGTGGTGTGGCTTGTAGTAACCGCAACCACTGTGTGTGTCAATGTGGTTCAATGTACTCCAAACACAATAGTCACATTTATTTGCCAAATCAGGGCTCGCCATAGTGTGAGGCTCAGCTTGCTTAAAGGGCGTCCTTTACCTGGGGACGGTGAGCACCTCGTTCAGGGCCCACTGCAGCGATGCCTCGGTGATGTTGCTGATGGCGAGCGTGACTGCGTAGCCCTGCCTCTGCGCCTGCGCCATGTTTAGCGACTGGTCGCCGAACACGGGGACTCCCACCAGCGGCACGCCCCTGGCCGTGGCCTCCTGCGTGCTGAGCAGCCCGCCGTGCGTGATGAACGCCCGCACGTTCTTGTGGGCTGGAACACAGGGGGAGCAACAGCTGTAGCCGTCACGCCCAGCAGTACACAGCTGGTACACTGCAGTCGTGGTACTGTGTTGCCTGATTTCCATTACACCGTCTCTGCAACATCTCTGGAAAACCAGAGCTGTTCATCAAAAAGACGATAGCCATACAGTCACTTCACCAAGAAAGTGTACGCCGTTATCTGTGCGAAAAAAGACGCTATTACAAAAATATGTCCACGTGAAAATACACGTTATTACATATTGCGCAATTAACTAATAGTTAATCGCCGCCATTATCAATTATGGCTTGGCACCTTTCTGGCATGAAGATTTTCCTCATATTCTCTCTGTACCGATCTTCGTACCATCCTGATTTCATATGACAGCTGCTTCAAAGTATATACTGAATTTTTTAAGCTTCACCTTAATGTATGACCAAAGACTCCGATCGGATTTGCATCTGGAGACACTGAAGGCCAGTCCATAGTCCACACCCCGTTGTCTTTGTGTCCGAGCTGTACAGAGACGGCTGCGATGTTTCAGATCATTGTCCTCTTGAGGCACAAACTGTGCCTCGTTTGAACCAAACAGCTTCTTAACGGACCTCAGGAGTCATTTTTGATGAATATTTCTATTTTTTAGTGTTTAAATTGGCTGTAAATAAGTGCAAATAGCCAAAACTGAAACTGACAAAACTAAACATTCAACTCTCATCCTGTTTTTCTATACACTGTGCAAAAGTCAATTTGGTACAGATTCGAGGCAACTACCAGAGTTCTCGCTGCGGACGTTACGTTTAAAATTATTGGGTACACTTTCTTGTGGAGCTGACTATGATGTAGGAAATTCTTTCTTCATTATAGCGTTGGGCTTTCTGAGAAAACATTCTAATGTTCCGGTACAGTGCAGACAGAACGTTTTTCCACTCTTCTCGAAATACATTTAAGACTTGTGGATGAGCTTTTAGACGATTTGACCTGACACACGCTACAAACATACTAAATAGATTGGATGGTGATCGAACATATTCTGAGCAAAACAAACAAGCAACCCCTGCACAATGATTCTCGGTTTGTAAATAGGCCAGTGATAAAGATAAAGCTTAGTTTCAAAATATTGCCACAGTTTTGGAACATTTGTGCTGAAGCTTTTCATACACACGTACATTACTTTTGTCACTGTCAAAAACTCTGATAATTTACAGTTTACACAACACTCCATTATCAAACAATAATCATCTTACACACAAGTACTTATCGTAGCACACTGTAATAACTACAGAACATTTCATTCAATGATTGGAACAGATCTTCTTTATCATTATGTATCTGCTGACTTGTGGGTACTTGATGTGATACATGGTCACAATTTTGTCGTGTATTATTTCATTAGTGCACTATAGCCATAGTACAGATGATGTACTCGCTAACTTATAAAAATATCCGCAGATTTGTAGGGTATCTGAATGGAAGTCAAGAGAAAAACACCAGATATTCAGATCACCTACATTCAGTTTCATTATTGCCGAAACATATACTACATAAAAAAGGTGGGTCGCAATCCATCAGATACACACATCCAACCGTGATATTAACACTTCGTAAAATCGTCTTTCAGAGCCCTACCTCTGTGTGCGAAACCCTAATAAGCATCATGCATACTATTCTTTTGCAGAACAGCTTCTACACAGCATCAAAAACACCAAATAAACGATGTTTTTCAGCAGCTTGTGTGTCACATGTCTATGATTGTGATACACAACTAGCTCGCTATACTCAGGAAGTAATGAGTGCTATCGAGAGGGGATGTCAACCTGATTCCTTATTTTTAGACATCCAGAAGGCTTTCAACACCGTCCCTCACAGGCGTCTTCTAATCAAACTGCATGCCCATGGTATATCGCCTCAGTTGTGCGACTGGATTCGTGATTTCCTGTCAGAAAAGTCACAGTTCGTAGTAATAGACGGAAAGTCATCGAGTAAAACTGAACTAATATCCGGTGTTCCTCAAGGAAGTGTCTTAGGCCCTCTATTGTTCCTGATCTACACTCCTGGAAATTGAAATAAGAACACCGTGAATTCATTGTCCCAGGAAGGGGAAACTTTATTGACACATTCCTGGGGTCAGATACATCACATGATCACACTGACAGAACCACAGGCACATAGACACAGGCAACAGAGCATGCACAATGTCGGCACTAGTACAGTGTATATCCACCTTTCGCAGCAATACAGGCTGCTATTCTCCCATGGAGACGATCGTAGAGATGCTGGATGTAGTCCTGTGGAACGGCTTGCCATGCCATTTCCACCTGGCGCCTCAGTTGGACCAGCGTTCGTGCTGGACGTGCAGACCGCGTGAGACGACGCTTCATCCAGTCCCAAACATGCTCAATGGGGGACAGATCCGGAGATCTTGCTGGCCAGGGTAGTTGACTTACACCTTCTAGAGCACGTTGGGTGGCACGGGATACATGCGGACGTGCATTGTCCTGTTGGAACAGCAAGTTCCCTTGCCGGTCTAGGAATGGTAGAACGATGGGTTCGATGACGGTTTGGATGTACCGTGCAGTATTCAGTGTCCCCTCGACGATCACCAGTGGTGTACGGCCAGTGTAGAAGATCGCTCCCCACACCATGATGCCGGGTGTTGGCCCTGTGTGCCTTGGTCGTATGCAGTCCTGATTGTGGCGCTCACCTGCACGGCGCCAAACACGCATACGACCATCATTGGCACCAAGGCAGAAGCGACTCTCATCGCTGAAGACGACACGTCTCCATTCGTCCCTCCATTCACGCCTGTCGCGACACCACTGGAGGCGGGCTGCACGATGTTGGGGCGTGAGCGGAAGACGGCCTAACGGTGTGCGGGACCGTAGCCCAGCTTCATGGAGACGGTTGCGAATGGTCCTCGCCGATACCCCAGGAGCAACAGTGTCCCTAATTTGCTGGGAAGTGGCGGTGCGGTCCCCTACGGCACTGCGTAGGATCCTACGGTCTTGGCGTGCATCCGTGCGTCGCTGCGGTCCGGTCCCAGGTCGACGGGCACGTGCACCTTCCGCCGACCACTGGCGACAACATCGATGTACTGTGGAGACCTCACGCCCCACGTGTTGAGCAATTCGGCGGTACGTCCACCCGGCCTCCCGCATGCCCACTATACGCCCTCGCTCAAAGTCCGTCAACTGCACATACGGTTCACGTCCACGCTGTCGCGGCATGCTACCAGTGTTAAAGACTGCGATGGAGCTCCGTATGCCACGGCAAACTGGCTGACACTGACGGCGGCGGTGCACAAATGCTGCGCAGCTAGCGCCATTCGACGGCCAACACCGCGGTTCCTGGTGTGTCCGCTGTGCCGTGCGTGTGATCATTGCTTGTACAGCCCTCTCGCAGTGTCCGGAGCAAGTATGGTGGGTCTGACACACCGGTGTCAATGTGTTCTTTTTTCCATTTCCAGGAGTGTATATTAACGATATAGGAGACAATCTGAATAGCCCTCTTAAATTATTTGAAGATGATGCTATCATTTACCGTCTTGTAAAGTCATCAGATGACCAAAACGAAATGCAAAATGATTTAGATAAGGTATCTGTGTGGTGCGAAAAGTGGCAATTGACCATGAATAAAGCAAAGTATGACGTTATCCACATGAATACTAAAAGAAATCCGCTAAATTTCGATTATGCGATAAGTCACATAGATCCGAAGGCTGTAAAGTTAACTAAATACTTAGGGATTACAATTAAAAGTAACCTAAATTGGAACGATCACATACATAATGTTGTGGTAGAGCAAACCAAAGACTGCGATTCATTGGCAGAACACTTAGAAGATGCAACTGGTCTAGTAAAGAGAGTGCTTACACCACACTTGACCGCTCTATTCCGGAGTATTGCTATGAGGTGTGGGACCCACATCAGGTGGGACTGGAAGATGACATCACCAGTTTTCTCCTCCGATTGCGAAATCATTCTGTTGGCACCCGCCTTACCTAAGTATAAATGATCATCACGATAAAATAAGAGAAATCAGGTCTTCCACAGAAAAAATTAAGTGCTCGTTTTTCCCGCGAGCCATTCGAGAGTGCAACGGTGGAGAGACGGTTTGAAGGTGGTTCATTGAACCCTCTTCCAGACTATTGTGAATAGCAGAGTAATAACGTAAATGTAGATGTCTATAACCTATTATAGCCTTTCTAAGCTGTGTAGCAGGGCTTTCCTCAATGATGTACAAAGGAGCACCCTCTGCCGCAAATAAACTTCTTCAGTATACTATATTTTCATAAAGTCTTATATCAATAATGGTAAATATTTTTTTTGTAGTGCCTTTTGGAGAAGCAGGCGATGGGACGTTGTATGTGGAGAGTTGTACAGTCATGGCACAGGTCCAATGCACCAATACAGGGTCGGTGAGACCAACGTGGGGACAGTTTGTGTTTTTTGTGCTGTTGTAGTTATACTAATCAGAGTTTAGAGCGGAGATGAGAGGGAGCAAAACCACCTTGGTTACATTGTGTTCGCGACTGGCGAAAAAGATCTGATTTTGGCGGGAATGGTGTGCTTAAGTAGAAAGTTAAACACATTGCGATGTGAGGTGTCCGACCAGCTACACCTAATATCCTATAGATTCAGCCCCCCTCCGGACGTTAACTCTTATTACACCTGAATTACTGTTTCTATCATAAACGAGTGTTCTTACTGTCACCCATTCTGTGAACTCATGATTCACTCGATACTTGGCCTACCTCATTAACGGCTGGCTCCTTGGTCTAACAGGAAATAAGTATTAATCAGCGACTTTTTCCTGTTACTAACTGAAATTCTCAACAGCAGCTGTTTGAGATACCAACCAGCTGCCTCTGTTCGACACTGTTCCGAGGACAACATTAAGATGCACTTCCCTGACAGCTGTAGTAGTCTCCACTTGAGTATTTCACCGTCTTCTCGTAGTATCTCCTTCAGTAGCTGCTGCTAGGTGTCACTGACCAATATCTTGATACTGGCTGGGTTTTCGCTAGATACTGGATTATATTGATACACCAGCTGCTCACAGCCGATCCTTTATCTTCATTATCTTACTGGAATTTTCCATCTGCACGTGATCACCTTCTGTTTAATATTCCAAATGTAGTTCTGGCTTCTTTTTACCACGAATTCATCCTTGACCCTCGCTTTGTTTGCTGCGGAGACAAATGTTAGCTCCACTTTGGCTGACCTCCAAAAGATAGCTCCTTTCCAGAGTTCGTAAACACGTTATCTTTTACAGATGTTCTGTCTGCATTTTCGTCTGATCATGTCATGGGTTGGCTCGAGTAGGGAGCAGCAGTCAATCGTTTGTTTCTCTTTATGGAATGACATAACTAAAATATTCTATGGTCATGACTTCGCCTCTTAAAGGAACAATAATGGGCACTACACATAGGCTGTTAATACAATGAAAGTTGTACGTTTTTTGTTCCTTTTACAACATCTGAAAGAAAACAGCATATTGTCGTCTACTTTTTCTGAACACTCTGTCATCCAACTCTCATGTGCAACCACTACCTCGTTCCCTGCTCGTGAACACAGTCCATTTGGCTCTGGTCCAATCTCTACAATCGTGCTTATAGAAATGGAACGACAGCAGTTCCCTCCACCAGGCTCATCAAACAATTTTTATAATTTACTACAATTACATTTTGAATTGCACACAAATACAATAACTAACATAATTAATCTTATACTCCAATCGATTCTGTTGGAGGAACATCCGCAGCTGAGCATTATACAACAGTTGTAAAGTTCTTTCATTATTACACGACCGGTTTCGGGCTCTTATAAGCCCATCTTCAGGTGTCGTAACTTGGTGCTGTGGCCCCCGAGCGCCGCGGTGAATGTGTACTAGGTGCGGTGTGCCACCTAATTACAGAATCTAACACATCATTTGTTAAAATACGTCAAGATCTATAAATTGTAACAGTATGTACCCATATTCTTCCCTTAAAGGTACTGGAAACCCTACTTTACAATTACAAGTTATGGATCTGCATCTATGTTAAAGACTGGTGTGTCAGGGTATGTCATTAGTACTCCACTAACAAACAGTAACAAGTTTAATTTGTATAAAATGTTATCGTTACCAATTAAATTGACATCTGGCACAGAACAATGCGCATACATACGACCAGAGGATGCACATTTATTGGTAAATAGCTCTAAGATGTCGTGCGCTAAGTTATCGCCTGATCAGTGAGTGTGTGAAAAAATGGATAAACAAAGGAGTATATGTAAACAAACGTCTGGGTTGATCTCAATGTGTGATCAATAGCACTGTGAAATGAAGTTTTTGAGAGACACTCACATAACTGGTAATTGTGTTAAGAAAATAATTTTGTTTAACAGAAGTTTATGGACATAGTTTACGGCTAATGAACAGTTACGTGTATTCCCTAAGGTGGAAGACGTCACAGTTTCTTGTAACACGTGTCAGTCTCACGATACTAAACGGAGTGTTATGGGAATAAGCAAATTATCACCGACCTGTGGCAAACCTACAGTTGTCAAATGCTCTGAGAGGGCGACAAGGTTGAGGACATTCTCATCACGACAAAGACGTCCGCAGGTATACATTATCATCATGAAGGGGAAGTCGGCAGAACTAGAACAACCTGGAAGCTGGTAACATCTCAGGACAGCAAACGGGAAATTTCACGCCGTGAAACAGGTAGGACTGAGGGCAGTACTGCATTGTAAATATAGGTGTAGGAACTTAGCATTAGGAATGTAGAATGTAATATATTAATTAATCGAGCTACAGATAACGTACAGCTGTTACCGGAAACCAAAGCCCTAATGCATCATTTCACAATGCCAGGAGGGCAAAAGAAGAGGAGAATTGTCAAAAAATTGTAAGAAATACAGATCGCATATATACAGGGTGTAACAAAAATCTACGGCACAAATTGCAGGACTTTTTTCGCATGTACACGAAGAAATCATGTTATGTCAACGTGGGTCTGGAAACGGTTTGTTTCCATGTTATATTTCATTTTCTCCAACACATTAGTCATGGGAAACACACAATAACAGAACGCCATAATCATAGGGAACATGCACTCATAGTGACATCTGGTTAAATGTGCGCCAGCAATGTTTTGTTTACATGTCCCTGTTAGCATGTGACGTACGTCGTTGGTAACATAAACTGTTGCTGCGATCAGTTCGACCGTTGCAAGCGCATGAGTCGGCCATCATTACCTCATTTCCTGCCCCGCTGCTTACCACCCCACCCTTAGGCCATTTGACGGTGGTGATGCTTGGCTGCTGTGCACACCACCGGCTTCGTTTGCCATCTTTTGTCATTCGTCCCCTGGGCTTTCCAATACACTGATACGACGAATGTCCACACGAAACCCACAGAAAACATTTAGCTCTATAGTATTTTGCATTATGTCAATACCTCTAACATGTTCACACGCTGTTATTTTGGTACGCATTGCATGTGGACGCTCTGACTGATCACGATGGTAACAAAAATCTTGGAACCTCCTCGCTCCTCTTGCCCAGGTGTGTGTGTACACCCGTCCAGTTTTCCACAGATGTTGTATTTCATATCATTTATTATTATTATCATTATTACACTGCCAATGATGTTCCCCTAGCAACTTGTTTTTTTCTCCCATATAGACGCGTGGGGTAGCCGCGTGGTCTGCGCGCCTTGTCACGGTCCGCACGCCTGCCCCCATCGGAGGTTCGAGTCCTCCCTCGGGCGTGGGTATGTGTGTTGTCCTTAGCGTAAGTTAGTTTAAGTTACATTAAGTAGTGCGCAAGCTTAGAGATCGATGACCTCAGCGGTTTGGTCCCATTAGCCAAAGACAAATTTCCAAATTTTCTCTCATAGACATTATAACGACCACCTCTTCTTTTGTTATTTCAGTTGAATCGGTTATGCTAATGTCTTCGCCTCTACTGTGCACAATCTTCCGTATTCTTAAAATTTTGTGTTTATAGGGATCCGCAGCCTCCAGATGCTTAATACACGTAAACATGGTCCGTAGTAGGCTGTATTTTCTCATTTGCCATTCTCTGAATGAAACAAGCATAACGTAGTGTGTGAAGTAACTCCACTGCACCTTTTAACTGCTTTCCTTCCGTTAAGTTATGGCAACTCTGAATGATCTGGGTACCTCATGTATTCTATTTATGCAGAAGGCTATTGATTTCCCAGAGTGCTGTCCAGATCTAAATATCCTACACACATCAAATTCAATCGTTATCTTGACATCCTTCTCTAAAATGATTCTTATCTCAGCCCACTAACCAGTCATATCCCTTACAGGCATCCCCTGTGGTTTTGGATTTCACATACTGAAATAAGAGCGTCTCATCCTCGCTTTTTACCTCACCAAATGCGGCGTTCACGTTCTCAATAAACTCTTGCATCTCCCTTTTGTTCTCCTCATGTGTCTTTGATAATATCACTAACTCATCCTAGGCACTTACACCTCTTCTTTCACTACTCGAGGACACCACTCTGTGCAATCACAAGAGAGCTTTTATTTAATTTATCAAAATGTCTTGACTGTTCTCATCTCTTGATCCTGATCTGCTGGGCTCTGCTGGTCTTCAGTATCTTACGTGGAACTAATTGTAACACTCTCATTCTGCTGGGCTTTCCAGGTCACTCTCAGGAATGAGATGTCATGGGACCTGGCAGTGACCTTTCTCCTAGACCTTTGATCCCAGGCTGGGTGAGTCGGACGACACCAACTCACTGGACTACAGCTTGAGTAAGGTCGTGTTACTCCTTGAACACACCTTATGCGAAAGTGTGTAGTATTTTAATAGCGACTAATGATAAAGCTTAACTTAACGTGTGTGTGGCTGGTGGAAAACAGCTTGTAATAAAGTAAGAGAAGGCTAGGAAACGTCGCATCTGGTAAAATTTCCCAGATAACCATAGCTGGGAAGAGGACCTCTACACCGGTACCTAACGGTGCGTGCAACGTTACATGAATGCGGCCTGTAGAAGCCGAAGCATTCACTCAAACGTGTGCTCTCAAGAGGTGAAGCGTCTGAGTGGTTTTGTTGTGGAAGAGGGCAGGATATGGCAACATGGTCCGAAGAACGCATCAGTGCTTTAATTGCAGAATACGAACTAAAACCGTGATTTTGACTTCGGAAGGAAATATTACCTCAGCCGGTACAAACGAAATATTCCAAATGTTAAAAGAGTGTAATCTGCATATAACAGTGGCGAAAATTATCAACAAAATTATAACTGCTTGCACGGCGCTGTCGGAAAGGAATGTCATAGAGACCTCTCTATGAGAGATTGTGCTGGCAGTGACAACGTTTACGTGCCAGAAAGTATAGTTTCTAGACAGAATCCGATTCAGTAATGACATGAAATACGAGGGTTATTCGGAAAGTAAGAAACGATCGGTCGCGAAATGGATACCCCAGTGAAAATGCAAAGAAGTTTTGCACGGGTGTGTTGGGCAGTGTCTCTCATATGCCCATCGATAGCGTTACGTCGTTCTTTTTAGATCTGAACACACAGGGAGCACATAAAAATACCTAGAACAATAGTGTCTCCCGCCAAGTATGAGGACCTGGTGAGAAATTTCGCCTGAAGCTATGCAGCCAACATTACGTAACTGTCGTGCGTTTTCTTTTTCAAGACAATTCTCAGCCGCATTCTGCAGGAGCAATGAAGATGCTCCTGCTTCGTTTTCAATTGGAAATGTTTGATTACCCACAATACAGCCTGTAGTTCTCTCCTTCTGAGTTTCATCTCTGCTCGCGTGAACCGCTGCCTATGAAGACAACATTTTGGCACAGACAGCGAGCTCTAGGCCAGCGTAGAGCAGTGGTTCGCAACAGGTGGCCCGCTGACCCCCAGGGGTCTGCGAGCTGTGCTAGAGGGGTCCGCAAGGTGCTACTAGAATAAAAAATATATTAAATATATTTCGTATGATAACATATTTTTTGTTTTGGCTGCTCAATATGTTTTCAATAATGAATATGTTAATGTTTTTTTCTAAGTACCAAAAATAGAAAACGTATGAAATGACTCTTAATTTGGCTTTATAGGTACTTGAAACTGTCATATGACAAGGTACCAATCATGCTCGATGAGGGGGTCCTCGAGAAAATTTTGTTGGGAACCTCTGGCGTAGAGAATTGGCGAAAAGCACTGGCGGCGGCATTCTGTAATGAGGGTACTGAAAAGATGCTACAACGCTACAACAAACGTCTACGTCGGATCGGCGACTATGTAGATAAGTATCTGGAAGTTGTAGCTAACCGTAGCAAATAAAACAGTTTTGGTTTTCACTGTGGTTTCCATTTCGCGACCTATCGTTCCTTACATTCCGAATAGCCCTCTTATCATGGTATCGGGTAATTTCTCGGAAGACATAATTGTTTTCCGCGTTACAGAGTCTTACTCTGCATATTTCAGTAGCTAATAGTCCAGTAGAAATTAACAATAATCTTCGTCCACATTCAGTTTATCCCGAAACAAGTATTCGTCGTCTAAAATATGTTACTTTCGAACACATATCAAGCTTCCACTAGACTATAGTTTCCTTGTCCATTTGTTCTCCTTATTATGGCTTCTTTCCTCTTTTTGAGCTGTCCACTGCGGCTGCAGAGAAGGGAAGAGAATGTGTTCTATTTTTTTATTCACGACTCTTATGACCGGTTTGATGCGGTTCTCCACGAACTGACCCCCTCTGCCAAGCTCTTCATTCCTGGAGTTCCACTTGCAGCCTATGTCTTCAACAGTTTATTGTATATACGAGCATTCCGATCTCTGCCTTCCCCCGCGGTTTTCACCCCCTGCACTTTCCTCGAGTACCGTACCATGGATGTTATTCCTTGATGACTTAACTAATCTCCTGTCACACTGTTCCTTCTTGTCAATGTTTTCCACATGTTTGTACAAGTTTAAGTAAAAAATCACCATATAAAAGGTGGAATGGCTACCGCTGCTTATTTATTGTGTCGTGGTCTAGTTCAAGAGGTGGTGCGACTCACCCAGTATGTCGGACTGCGGCAACCACTTGCCCGTCTTCACGTTGGGCGGCTGGCCGGGCATCGAGTCCGTCTCCCACTTCCACAGGACTCGCTGCTTCAGCTGCGAAAACACCTTCAGGAAGGCGGACCGCTTCTCCTCAGGCCAGTGGGCACTTTGCAAGTTAGAGCCCATACTGAAGTATATCGCTCCGTCCGTGGCCTCGTCCAGAAACTTTTGTATATCCTGCATCAGAGGGAAGTTACTTCAGCAGAATAGCTACATATTTTCACAGCTAATGATAGGTACATGTTTATCTGTTGGACGCTTTAATATTAACTGCAATTTTACCTGTGGTGCCGGGTTTAATGTGGTATACGTTGCAGAAGATGCGTTGCAACAGAATCAGAGGATCGCTTTTCCCAAATCTGGCAATTGCCTTCCATTATGACACATAAGTTTGAAATTTGGCTCAAAGTTACCTACTGCCTTCCTTTGTGGTACTGCAAAAGCGCGGTGCCCTGTGACGTCACCGCCTGGTCCGTTGACGCTTCAAACGCCGAGGTGTCGACACGTGTGAAACAAGGGCCACGGCTAGAAAGTTCACGTTAACTGTGAGGTGGATCTGTGACGTCACAAGGGCACCAGATTTCACCACAATTCTGGCCAGTGCCACCACCAATGTGTTACGGCATGGGAAGGTCTTCACAGCTGCTCTTATCCACGTTTTACCCCTTCTTTGGACGCCTCTGCTATGAGGTCACAGCCAAGACAACCAGAGTTAAAATAACGCGCTTTTCTTATGAGTGGCACAGGAAAACATTTCAGACACACACACACACACGCTCAGAATGACTCCAAAACGCGTCAGTGGATCCAATGAAGGACGTCAATGAAACCACCTCATTTTCCCTGCGAAGTTGATTCACAAACATTTCGCTGTTGAGAACGACAGATCGCAGTGTGCTGAGCAACAGGAAGACGTTGTTGACAACCTTTAACACTGCTGACTCCTCGGACGTCTTAGCACTTGTCTAAGGACGCTGTGGGGCTACATCCACACTGAACGTTAACGCACCCCTTTGGAGTGCAGCGCGACCTCAGCCTTTGTCTCGCTTTCAAAACTAGCCAACAAAATTTGAATGTGAAGCGAAGCGGCTATGGGTGATGATGCCCTTCTAACCCTCCTGTTTTTCTCCAGGCTTACGTGCGTGAATAAAGCAGCAAAGTGGTCTCTAAGAAGCCGACCTCCCCCCCCCCCCCCCCATGTAACTTGGTTGAGAAAGAACGAATGAGCCTCTTAGATACTTCGACACCAGCTTAGCCTGGCATGTGCTCTAGCGAAAGAGAGTAGGCAAAAACAAACAAAAAATTAAAACGATAGTTTATTGTACGAAAGCGTGGTGCCTGTTCTTTCGCTGCTGATTCCACGCAAAGTCCCGATGCAGGTTAGTTAGTTACGTGTTCCATTGATCAATCTCACGGTAGCCGTTATGATGTGGAACGTCTCAAGTGCACAAGAAATTCACACATGAATCAAGGCTTCTTTTTTAAGCTTAAAATTTTTAATAACTACCCATTCCTTTAAATAGCACAAAATGCGTATATCACATTTATACATTTATTTATTCCTATTCAAGATTTCACCTCTGGTATGGTAACTGATGTGAAGGAGTGTCAGTTTATTTTTGAAACTATTACTGCTGTCTGTCAGACATTGCGCCAAAGACAGGTTAAGTAGGGGATAGTGTAAGCCTTTCTTTCTTGTGGTATTATAATCACGAATGTCACTGTTCTTTTAAAACTGGTCCATGTTGTTGAGGACAAATTCCAAGTGAGAATGACAGCCCCTTCCTTTTCCTTTCTCCAAACGCCACCTTCAGTTTATACTGGTATAAACGATAATGTGTTCATTAATGTTAACACTTATCATGTATGCACATCCTTTAAAATGCGTCGTTCCACATAATTTCGGTAAAGGATCGTTGCAAAGATCTGTGGAACATTTAACTAACCCTACCCAGGAGGAGTCGAAAGGGTTACCTAACCGGCAGGAACATAACTAATGTAGGCGACAAAAGTGCGTCGGTGGAAATGAGGTACTTCCGAACCTGGAGGGCCTTAGAGGAATCCTTTGCCGTTTTATCCACGCATATTTTAATGTTGCACTTTCACACGATCACTCCACAGGAGGGTGGAAAACAGGAGGATTGAAAAACCATCAGTACCTTCTGATGTTTCTGATCACGTTCAAATTTCGTTCACTGGTTTTGAAAATGAGACAAAAATTGTATTTGCGTTGCGCTCCAAAGGGATACGACCACGTTCAATCCTATTGCAGCCCACAATGTCCTTAGAGAAGGGTTTAAACGTCCGAGGCGATCAGCTATGTCAAAGTCTGTCAACAACCTGTTACTCATCGCACTGCGATTTGTCGTTCTCAATGGCAGAATGTGTGGGAATCGACTCCCCAGGAAAAGGGATGTTTCCATGAAACCCTCCACTCTCTCTACTCAGGTGTTTTCGAATCGATTCTGGAAGTCTTTGTGTCTGAAATGTTTTCCTTGGCCATCCATAAGGAAACCGCGTGATTTCAACGCTGGGTGTCGCGATTCTGATCTCCATCAAAAACATGGTTCAAATGGCTCTGAGCACTATGCGACTTCTTCCGACGTTATCAGTCGCCTAGAACTTAGAACTACTTAAACCTAACCTAAGGACATCACACACATCCATGCCCGAGGCAGGATTCGAACCTGCGACCGTAGCGGTCGCTCGGCTCCTGACTGTAGCGCCTTTTTTTCCCTTTTTTCATTTATTTATTTTTTATTACCTCTTCCACTTCAGGCGTTGGCCCCTATCACCCATACTACCCATAAAAACCTATCTAGCCTAAAAACAAAAACAAATCTGGTGCCACCGCCACTTTCATCCTAAGGCTAACTAGGACTGCCGTTCGCCACCACTTCAGGTTCCGCCAACGAACAAAAATTAAATATGCCTCTGAACTTTATATAAAAAAATAAAATAAAAGGAGAAAGGAAAGGGTATAATAATTTATTACATTTTATTTGTTGTTCATTTTGTTCTTATTTTGTTCTTGTGTATTTATTTGGATTCGAAAGCAGGTCTCCTGCCCACTTTTTTAAAAATCTTTTTCTTATTTATGTAGATATCAATTTGCGAACAGTCGTAGTTAATCAAGCCTGGAAAACTAAAACAGAATGAAGACGCCATCGAAGATATGAAACATAAATAAAATGAAAAGAAAGCTACCACGTCGTAGTGAGGCTTCCCAGCGACTGCGCCCACTGATAAAGATTGTTCAATATATGCTCGTTTGCAGTTCGTTCTCACCTCATCTGCCACTGCCTGGAACATTCCAGCTGCGCGGCGGGTTGTGAAAGGCACTCCATAGGTAGTTTGCGAAGCACTGTGGATATCTGGTATGCCCGGAAATAGCATGATGTCTTTCTTGCAAATAGAGCCAGAAGTCAGAGGTAATGGACTGCATGTCCACGTATCCAGGTGACAGAGTTGGTTCGAGTCTTGGGGTAAAATGTCTCATCCGGAAACAATAACGTGCGTGCAGATGTATGCTCCGGCCTAACTCGCAAGAGATAAGCCAGCATCTGCCACACTAGGTGCCAAATCGGTTCCGTCTCTCCACAGCTGAGGCGGTGCTCGTCAGAATCTGCCGTATTACAACCCACACAATTGGGAGATTCTGCCATGTGGATATTGTAGAGACGTTCTTGCGTCACCAGCTTCCCATTAACGACTACGTACCATTGGGAAACAACATCGGAATCAAGCATGGCATCGTGTACAGTCTTCCACACCTCCCACCGTACGTCAGGATATTTTAGTTCGACCACATTTAGGGGGCGGCGTTGCAGCATGTCATGATATAGGCGTCGAGTTGTGGCCATTTGTGGTGTCGTGAGCGCGACACTGCAATAACTTTGTTCTAAATAGAAACGTCCTATATAAAAGAGGGGCGCTGGGATGTCCTGTAGTGGCACCGGCGCTCTTAGTGAAGCAGGTCGTAGCGCCGTCAGAAGCAGACTCGTGAGGCTCGTAGGACAAGACATAAATGTGAGCTAACATAGAGGGCAATGGCCCTTTCATGGACGTTAACTAGGCCGAGACCACCTTTTTCCTTGGGGAGGGTAAGAGATACGTATCTGATCTTCAGTAACATACCAGCGGTGACGAAGTATCCCAGCGCTGCCATAATGCTACGAGCCAAGGGCTTCGGAGTGGGTAGCGTTTGGGCGACGTGCGGTATGCGGGACGCAAGGTATACATTGGCATAATACGCCCGCTGAACGATGTTGAGGGATCGCAAGCGCTGATTTGCAATTCCAGCCCTAATTTGGTTAAGAAGGCGTCGATAATTGAGCGTCGTCGCGCGTCGCATGTCGTTCATGAAATCTAAGCCCAAGCAGCGTACAGTATCACTGAAGCGTAAGGGGGTAATGTGTTCCTGCGGTAGCCCAATCCCGATGCTCAAGGCGACGGACTTGTCAACGTTGATTTGGCTACCAGAAGCTGTACCGTAGGTTGCAATCCAGTCCAAAGCCGCGGCCATGTCGTCAGCTCCACGCATGATGATCATCAAATCATCCGCATATGCGGTGCAACGATAGACGGAGCCGCCGAACTGTCTCCCAGTGAGCCTGTCTCGGAGACGACACAACAAAGGTTCTAAGGCCAATGCAAATAACAATGTTGATAATGGACATCCCTGTCGTACTGATCGGCGGATCGGCATGGGTGCCGTCAGTCTTCCATTAACAAGAACTCGAGAAGTTGCACCATGTAGTAGGCGTGTCAACACTGTGATAAAGGGGTTGGGGTATTCCTTGCGCCGTAGAACGGCCGTGAGGAAAGTGTGGCCCACACGGTCAAAAGCCTGGCTAAAGTCGATAGACGCGAGGGCTGCCGGCAAACGTCTCACCCGTGCAAGGGAGGTGAGATCTCTGTCACGACATAACGCAGTTCTGATGTTGTTGGTTCCCCCCAAGGACGTCTGATCGCCGGACAAGACGTGCAATAGTGTGCTGCGAATACGTTCTGATAGCAGCCTCGAAAATTTCTTGAAGTCGCTGTTCAATAACGTTAAGGGACGATAGCCGCGGACATGATTCCGTCCCTTCAGCTTATGGATGAGGACAATCAGACCTTCCAAGAATGGTGCAGGCAATGTTATACCCGGGGATATCAATTCCTGGCAAATTTCAATCAAACACGGTAGCAACAGTTGTTTAAAGGCTCCATAGAACTCTAATGGTAGTCCACTGATTCCTGGTGATTTATGGGGAGCACCTTTACCAATGGCGTCGAGCACTTCCTCTTCTTTCACTTCTCCCAGTAAAGTCGGTACCATGTCTGGTGGAACTCTACCGTGGACATGTGCTGAAACGGTGTCTACCGTCGCCATATCAGGGAGCACTGCTGAATAAAATTGAGCGTAATGCCCCTAGAAGGCTTCTGCTATATCTGCTTGTTCTACCACGTGTCGACCGTCGTCGGTTATCATGTGGGTTACCAGTGCCCTACGGCGCCTCCTGCGTTCTAGGAGGACGTGGTGCGTAGATGGCCTTTCTGATTGTATCATGTCTGGAGCACGCGCCTTGTAAATGATGACTGTGCTAAGGAGACGAGCTGCGCTTTTGCGTGATTGACTATGATCTGCCTGTCAGGTGAGGGCTCCATAGCAAGACATTCCCGTAGGACGGTGTAATAAAAGTTTTCCGTGTTCTTCCTCCATGCCGCCGCTTCCCGGCCGTAAGCCATGAAGGTGCGCCTAAGAGCAGGCTTCGCACATTCAATCCATCAACTGAGGGTCGATCGGTAACGACCACGACGCTGTAAGGACGCGTTCCACGACTCTTCGACAGCACCTTTACATGCCGGCTCGTCCAGATGGGCGACGTTCAGTTTCCAGGGGGGCCTACTGCGCCACACACGTGCAGGTTGGAGGGCAATGGTGCAAATATAAGCTGTGTGGTCGGTGAATGCAGTGGGCCAGAGCTCTGCTCCTCTCGTCGCCGTCGAAAGGGTGCTTGTGACGTAAATCCTGTCCAACCGACTTGATGAATGGTTTATATAATGGGTGTAACCAGGAGCTGGGACATGGATGTGGCGCCACGTGTCAATCAGGTGGAGGTCAGGCACTAGCATTTCCAATTCCGCACACGGGACGTGATGTGGCTGCTGATCAGACGGAGATAATGTACAGTTAAAACCTCATCCGAGCACCATATCGTCTATGCGGCCCATAAATAGACGCGTAATATCTTCCGAAAAAAAGCGGGCCCGATCTCTCCGTCTCCCTGAACCTGAAGGGGCATATACATTGATGAGTCGTACACCGTTGACAGTTACTGCCATGGCTCTTGCACTCGGTAAGTACAGTACGTCCGTAGCTGCCAAACCGTCCCGCACCACAATCGGTAGAAGAGGCGTGGGAGATGTGGGCAGCATATCCGTAGAAGTCAGGGAAACTAGCGACACATACTTCCTGTAAGAGGGCCACGTCGATGTCCGCCGCATCAAGCATGCGTTGTAGCATTGTCAGTTTGTGTGGTGCCCTTATCGCGTTGATACTGATTGTGGCAAGGCGAAAGGAGTGCTGCCTAGCCTCTTCACACAGGGTAGACGCCATGGCAATCAAAGCTAACCGCAAGAGATGCCGGACCCACCAAACCCGTTACAAATTATGAGTCTTTCGCGCTAGGAGTGGCATCCCCAATGCCGCCCCCTCCCCTGTCACCCGTGCCCTCTTCAGGAAGTTCCTCAACATCGTCCGACCACAGTGGGTGCAACACGATGCTGTGTAGCTGATCGGCACCTAAATCTCTCTCACGTACGTCGTCTTTGGTAGAGGTAGACGGAGCGCCATCCATCGACGCGACCTGCCGCGTTTGTGGTGCAAGAAGTAACTGGGCACTCGTAGTATGGGCAAGTGAACCGTCTACACCACTTAGATCCTCAGCAGGCGCAGCATCCATGCCGTCTAATGAGATGTCACCTTCTTGACCGGCAGTGTGTAGGAGGCAATCGTCAGAAGGGGTCCGCCGACGTCGCTTGCGTCGTCGAGGCGAACGTTGCTTTCGAACGTGGACATCCGTATCCGAATGTGGGAGGCAATCCAGCGTCGTATCACCTTCCGCTAGGAAAGCCGCGGTCGGGACAATGTTCGCGTCCACGTCCATCGCGTTCTGCATGTTAAGTTGCGTCTGGAGTCCGTGGGACGCTGCTGTTGTTGCTGTGGAGGGGGCGACATATGGGTTGGCACCGAGGGTCCTTCCTCTTCCTCCCTTGGTACTTCTGGTGTCGATGGATGTGTCTGATCGCCCGTTTCGTCCTCATCTATGGTGCGCATCGTCGTCTGAGCGTACGTGAGGGGCAGGATTGTCGTCCCCGTCGGGGAAACGGAGTCTCCCATTGGTATCTGCGTAATTCTACGTTGTAAGCAGCTCGATCGAATATGGCCTTCCTGCCCACATCCGGAACAGGTACGCGGTTGACCGTCGTACATGATGATTGCACGACAGCCACCGATGTTCAAATAGGACGGCACATGTTTCTTGAGCTCAAGTTTAATTTGGCGCACACCATTGTAAACCTTATACGTCGAGAAAGTTTGCCACTTTTCTGCAACGTGGCTGATAACATTGCCATATGGTCGGAAGGCGTCCTTCACAACTTCCTCTGGGACCTCGAAGGGGAGCTCGAAAACCCTTACAGTCCTTGGGCCCATGCCTGCATGATCCACCGTCACTGCACCGATATGCCCGTCAGAATGTTTGAATCTGAGAGAATTCGAGTATTTAGACACCACAGTCGCGCAGACCTCTGCGTTGGTCATTTTAACATAAACCATGCTCGCCGTTATAGAAAAATGTATTCCGACGACAGTCGCCGGATCTAAACGTAGATCGTCGCGTATGAACTGTTCTATTTCATAGGCTCGAGGACGCGCGTGATCTGGTTGGAAAGTAATTTTGAACGTATCGTGGCGCCATGTGTGTGCCATAGTCGCACTGAACTCGGATCGCCGGCCGGAGTGGCCGAGCGGTTAAAGGCGCTACAGTCTGGAACCGCACGACCGCTACGGTCGCAGGTTCGAATCCTGCCTCGGGCATGGATGTGTGTGATGTCCTTAGGTTAGTTAGGTTTAAGTAGTTCTAAGTTCTAGGGGACTTATGACCACAGCAGTTGAGTCCCATAGTGCTCAGAGCCATTTGAACCATTTGAACTCGGAACAAACACAACTCGCGCCGCGAGAAGGTAAACACAAGCAGGTGCTCACGGTCGCGCACGGCGGGGCGCAGCGGACGTCCTCGCCCCACCGCAGCCGAAAGCAGACTGACGCCTAGAACCGCACGGCCACTCCGGCCGGTTGATCTCCATCGCAGAGACGTCAGAAGAAGGGGGTTAGATGTCTCCAAGAGGCGCTGTGACGACCTTCCCATCGTGTGACACGCCCATAGTTGTATTGGGTTGAATTGTCGAGAGATTTGCTGCCATTATGACATCACTAACCAACTTGTAGCTCACATGATATTTCGAGGTGTGGCCTTCTCCCTCTGTCTCTCTCTGTTTTATTTTTTTTCCCCCGAAGTTATGCATCGCAGTGGGAGATAACTACAACGTTTCGTAAAAGTGGTGTTTCAGTTTCGTTGGGCAGTGTACGAAACGTTGCTGCCCCGTCGCATATCCGCTTGGCCACGTTCGAAGTCCACTTCGTCGGCGTCGAGACAACACGCCGAGTCGGCATTCTACTGTGCATGTATTAGGGCGTGCCGGAGTGTAATGCCTCCGAACCTTTTGTCAGCTTCTGAGCTTTAGTGCTTTTTTTTTTCGCATGTGTCGACAGCCGGACGGTGACGTCGCAGGGCGCCAAGATTTTACATCACTACACAGGAAAGTTGTATTCAACTTTTAGACAAATTTCAAACTTACACATCGTAATGGGAAGCAAGTACGAAATTTCGAAAAAGTGATAATTTAATTTTGTTGCGTAGTGTATAATATCATCAAGTTTTGGAACATAACTGATACGACCAGTGTGTCTCGCTAACAAGCGGAATGCTCGGAAGCCATCATAATCAGGAAACAAGTGACGCTTCATCGTGCAGACGCGTATTGTTTTCATTTTTTTATTGTTTCTACTGGCTGCCAGTGTTGTCCGTTGGCAACCTGAAGACGAATCAGCTGCTTAAAGCTCGCTTTGCCATACACGGCAGAACAGCTGTATCACCTATGAAAATAATCTTCATCTACATCTACATGGGTACCCTGCAAATCACGCTTTAGTGTCTGGCAGAGAGTTCGTCGAACCACCTTCACAATAATTGTCTATTATTCCAATCGCGTACAGCCCGCGGAAAAAGCGTAGACATATATCTTTCCGTGAGAGATCTGATTTACCTTATTTTAATATGACGACCGTTTCTCCCTATGTATGTCTCCGCCAAAAAAATATTTTCGCATTCGGAGGAGAGAGTTTGTGATACAAATTTCATGAGAAGAACCGGTGCAACAAGAAAAGCCTTTGTTTTAATGACGTCCACCCCAAATTCTGTATCATTTCAGTGACACTCTCTCCCCTATTTCGCAATAATACAAAAGTGCCAGTCCTCTTTCAACTTTTTCGATGTACCCCGTCAGTCCTATCTTATAATGATACCACACCGCGCAGCAATATTCTAAAAAAGAGCGGACAAGCGTAGTGTAAGCAGCCTCTTTAGTAGATCTGTTACGTTTTCTAAGTATCCTACCAATAAAACGGAGATTTTACTTGCCATTTCCCATAATATTTTCTATGTCTTCCTTCCAATTTAAGTTGTTAGTAATTGTAATTCCTAGGTGTCTGGTTGAATTTACGGCCTTTAGAGATGACTGATTTATCGTGTAATCGAAGTTTAACAGATTCTTTTTAGCACTCGTGTGGATGACCTCACACTATTCGTTATTTAGGGTCAATTGCCAATTTTTGCGCCATACAGATATCTTTTCTACATCGCTTTGAAATTGGTTTTGATCTTCTGATGAATTAACCAGTCGATAAACGACAGCATCACCTGCAGGCAACCTGAGGCGGCTGTTCATATTGTCTCCCAAAGCGTTGATATACATAATTTCAGTTTTATGGGTTGACTTCTCTAGCGGAATGTATTTATTGCATTTCCAATCTGAATTTTTTCTTCTACAGTGATTTACTTTCTGTGAGTTTCGTTACCCATTTCAAAACGCGCTACATCACATTCGCGGTAGTATTTGATATTGAATGCTTAAAGATGCAATTGACAAGGTTATTCTATGAACCAACAGATTCCGTATATTCTTTTAAGATACAGACGAAAAGAAGTAGGCACACAAACCGTCGTCGAAAACGAGCATAGGAGCCTGTTAAAAAGGTAGCGTGGCTCAAAGGGTGGATTTTCGTCATATTAGTCATTGTATACTTTCGCAAGTTCAAAAATGGTTCAAATGGCTCTAAGCACTATGGGACTTAACATCTGAGGTCATCAGCCCCCTAGAACTTAGAACTACTTAAACCTAACTAACCTAAGGACATCACACACATCCATGACCGAGGCAGGATTCGAACCCGCGACCGTAGCGGTCGCGCGGTTCTAGACTGACGCGCCTAGAACCGCTCGGCCACACCGGCCGGCGCTAATCAACAGAGAAGGTGTATAATAACAACATATCCAGATTCGATAAGATTTAGTATTCGAGTTAATGTTGCCATAACTTACCTCGGGTAGCTTCTTTGGTTGCCTGACATGCAACCCTCCAACTTCCACTATGTTGGGTACAAGTGGCCGGGGACAACCGTGGGTGAAGTGGTAATTAACCAAGAGAAGCGACGTCTGTCTTTCGATTTCGGACAATGAAGGTAGTGACGGATCTTTCAGATACGTCTGTAAAATTGAATCCAGCATTGGCAGATACAGAAACTGCCGGATGATTTTTCCTCCTATACTTACAAGTGTATTCTGAAGTCGCTCGATAAAACTCATGTGGGTGCCTAACGCGAGGAATGGGTTCGGTACATAAGAGTACGGGGCCGGATTTCCCACCATGTCGGCCATCCAGTCCGTTCCCGCGAAACTGGAGAGCACAATTACAGGCGCTTTCAGGCCATGAGCGTATCCGTGTACACATTCTGTGAAGAGGTTCTCCAGAATAATGACGTCAAATTTCTTGCCCGACTTTTGCAACTTCTGTACATTTTCGTCCCTCAGAAATCCGTGACACATTTTTTCAGCAACCACAAGGAACTCCTTCGCCAAATCCAAGAGAGTTGTCGAGGCCGCTTCGAATACGTTGACATTACCTGAAAAGAAAAAGGAAGCAGTGAGCTGAATTGCGTAGCCTGTTCAACCAGGCGAGATGTCTAGTATCAGGAATGATCAAGTTTAAAGTCGAAATTTTTACTATTGGTGGACTCTACTGAGACTCCATGCAAGGTCACTCTGATATTATGTCACAAAACTGCCCGTAGGCTGTTTATATCAGTGCTAGAACAGTAGTTACTTCCTTAAGCAGTTCTGCTCAGTAATTATTTCTTAAAAAGCCGAATATGCAGATTTCATTTTCATTTGTATGGCAGATACACTGATAAAAATTGATAGTGGTATATCCCAAAGAAAGCAGGTGTTGACGGATGTGAAACTTTCCGAACTATCAGTTTAATAAGTCACAGCTGCAAAATACTAACGCGAATTCTTTACAGACGAATGGAAAGACTGGTGGAAGCCGACCTCGGGGAAGATCAGTTTGGATTCCGTAGAAATGTTGGAACACGTGAGGCAATACAGACCTTACGACTTATCTTAGAAGAAAGATTAAGGAAAGGCAAACCTACGTTTCTAGCATTTATAGACTTAGAGAAAGGTTTTGAAATGTTGACTGGAATACTCTCTTTCAAATTCTAAATATGGCAGGGGCAAAATACAGGGAGCGAAAAGCTATTTACAATTTGTGCAGAAACCAGATGGCAGTTATAAGGGTCGAGGGACATGAAAGGGAGGCTGTGGTTGGGAAGGGAGTGAAACAGGGTTGTAGCCTCTCCCCGATGTTATTCTATCTGTATATTGAGCAAGCAATAAAGGAAACAAAAGAAAAGTTCGGAGTAGGTATTAAAATCCATGGAGAAGAAATAAAAACTGAGGTTCGCCGATGACATTGTAATTCTGTCAGAGACAGCAAAGGACTTGGAGGAGCAGTTGAACGGAATGGACAGTGTCTTGAAAGGAGGGTATAAGATGAACATCAACAAAAGCGAAACGAGGATAATGGAATGTAGTCGAATTAAGTCGGGTGATGCTGAGGGAATTTGATTACGAAATGAGACAATTAAAGTAGTAAAGGAGTTTTGCTATTTGGGGAGCAAAATAACTGATGATGGTCGAAGTAGAGAAGAAATAAAATGTAGACTGGCAATGGCAAGGAAAGCGTTTCTGAAGAAAGAAATTTATTAACATCGAGTATAGATTTAAGTGTTAGGAAGTCGTTTCTGAAAGTATTTGTATGGAGTGTAGCCATGTATGGAAGTGAAACATGGACGATACATAGTTTGGACAAGAAGAGAATAGAAGCTATCGAAGTGTAGTGCTACAGAAGAATGCTGAAGATTAGATGGGTAGATCACATAACTAATGATGAAGTATTGAATAGAATTGGGGAGAAGAGGAGGATGTGGCATAACTTGACAAAAAGAAAGACCGGTTAGTAAAACATGTTCTGAGGCATTAAGGGATCACAAATTTAGCATCGGAGGGCAGCGTGGAGGGTAAAAATCATGGAGTGAGACCAAGAGATGAATACACTAAGCAGATTCAGAAGGATGTAGGTTGCAGTAAGTACTGGGAGATGAAGAAGCTTGCACAGGATAGAGTAGCATGGAGAGCTGCATAAAACCAGTCTCAGGACTGAAGACCACAACAACAACGACACACGTTGAATAAAAGCTACCAAACTAATACCCCATTAGGACCATGCCAGTGCCATACGTTGATTAAACTTTCTTTTTATGCGAGCGTACGAGAGGCATTCAATAAGGTAACGCATCACTTTTTTTAAATGTTTTGGTTCATCCGGGATTCCAATACTCATTTGGCTATGAACCACTATTTTCCAACACAATAACCGTTCAATGCGACGATTTTACGCCATGACACTGGGAGGGCCTGCATGCCCACTGGTCGATGACTGAGCCAACACCTTGCTACGGCAGTAACGTGGTCATGGTCCAGGTACTACTTCCCGTGGGGTGCATCCTTCATTGGGCCACACAGATGGAAGTCGGAACATGCGAGATCCAGTTTGTATGGCGGGTGAGGAAGACCAGTCCAATGAAGTTTTCTGAGCTCCTCTCGGGTGAGCAGACTTGTCTGAGGCCTTGCGTTGTCATGGGGAAGGAGAAGTTCTTTCGTACTGTTGTGGCGTCGACCACGCTAAAATTATTTCTCCAAATTCCTGATGGAAGGACAGTACACTTCAGAGACGATCGTCAGGCAATGAGGACACAACTCTTTCAGAGCCTCGGGAGACCGTCGCCTTGTCTTTACCAGCGGAGGGTGCCCTTCGATCTTTTCCTTCTGAGGAGGGGTGGTGTGATGTTACTCCATGGAATAAGGTTTGGTTCGCCTCGTAATCGGCCAGCAGTTCGGCACAGATGGTCCTTCGTTGGTATTTACGATCTTTTCTTAGGCGGTGGCGAAGCCAGCACGCCCACACGTTTATGTACCTCAACTGGTGGACGAGTGTTCACTACTACTTTTAGAGACGTCTCGACGTGATTATGATCCATCGATCACCTCAAATCAGAGTGACAGCACGTTCCAACATTGCAAGATTCACAGCTGTGTGTGGCCGATCACCACGAAGGAGATCGGACAGGTTTGCGCGACTTGCTGGCAGGCGCCTGGCCCAACGACTCACCGCGCTTTTGTTCACTGCTGGATCTCCCTACATATCCTGAAAGCGCCTGTGAATTCCGCGATGCTCTGGTTTTCCGCAAAAACAAACCCAGTGAGAGCTCCCTGTATGGATTCACCTCTGTTTCAGACACCATTTGGAAGGCCACCAATTGGAACTTCATAAAACTATAGCGGCTGAAGAGGGAATATCGCACGATGTGCCAAAAAAAATTCCGCAATTTTCACCCCAAGCTGGCCAAGATAACACGAGTTGCATCACTTTTCCAATGACTCTCGTATGTTCAGTACAGAGTAAACCTATTCCTACAGTTGATAAATGGTATGGGCACTTGATGGCTGTTAGGTGTTTCTGACGTCAGTGGTGCTTCTCAGATGAAAATTGTAACACATTATGCACAGGGACTTGGTTCCGATACCTGCGTGCGCAACCTTCGGTGAACCGTAGGCTTGATTCGCATTCTTACTTAAAGGTGTAGTCCTCTTTGAAAATTTGAAATTGTCTTTTTTTTTTCTTGATACGTTCTGCGGGATGACTACTTGGGTAGTCTTCACCCCAACTTCGCCAGAAACTCTGTTCTCAGGTTACAAGCCGATTTGGGAAAAAGTGTCTCCGAAAACTATTCACAGCGGTAAAGACATACTTGACAAGTAATTTCAGCGAAGGACTGAAAGGCATTTTTAAAATTATGAACGTGCTTGAATTTGAGATCGGACCAGTCTGCTACAACTTCTGCACGAAAGCGAACGTAAAGCGTATCGAGCGAACGGAGCAGCGGATGGCAAAGGGTGCCAAAGAGGCTCGCAGGACAACCGCTACGACGAAGATCTGAAAGGACTGCTGTATCGTCCAGGAGTCGCTCACTAGCGGTATGTTTCCTATGAGAGTGTATTTTTCATATTTCCAGGAAACATAACTTGAGAACGGTACATGAGATTTTGATTGGATTTTGATGCTGCCATTCTGAACTGAATTCTCTACCATTGTACGTAGCCATTTTGTGATATCTTGAAAAGTCTGTTTTCGGTTCACACTTCTGTTTCAGTTTCGTGGGCAAAGAAAGTGACATTTGTTTTAACAGTTACAATTTTGTTAGCGCTTAACATTTTTCAATTATCCTGTGTATGCTGATAGAAAGTATATTGGAAATGACTTACACAAAAGTATTTTGTTACTGACCAATAGGAGGACTTAGGCAACTCCTGTCGGTAAATAACGTTCCAGCTGCAAGGGGGCCTTCTTTGTGGTGCAGCAGTTACATGGAGAGTCCGATGTTTATATAAAGATGAATTCTAAAATACAAAACTGTAAGGAATAATCTATATCATCAGATTTAGAATTACTTTTCAATCGAAAAGAAAATGATGAGATCACATATTTTTCATACTTTCAAAGACGACTACCCCATAAGCTCGTGGACTGCCTTGTCACGTGACGCGACAGCAGTGCTCCTGGCCCATGAAGTCGAAACTATAGCAGCGTCCGTGACGCAAATGTTTGTGGGACGATGTACCAATCTGAACGCCACCTCGCTGTTCAAATCGGCGCATTTTGCGAGTAGTCGATACTTTTCGTGCAACTGTCACCCATTATCATCGTTTGTGATGTCCGCCCCCGGTAACTGAGTTGTCAGCGCGACAGACTGTCAATCCTAAGGGCCCCGGTTGGATTCCCGGTTGGGTCGGAGATTTTCTTCGTTCGGGGACTGGGTGTTGTGTTGTCCTAATCATCATCATTTCATCTGTCCTAATCATCATAATTTCATCCCCATCGACGCGCAAGTCGCCGAAGTGGCGTCAAATCTAAAGACTTGCACCAGGGGAGGCCGTTGTCACACGACATTATTTTTATCGTCTGTGATCGAGCAGTGAACAGGACAGATAAAGGCAGTAAGCAGTGAAGTAACGTGTAGCACTTCGACGCAGAGCTGTTTGCCCCCAGACTCCAAACTCACATGAGCACATGGGGCGTAACTTCGCCCCCGTACTGGCAACGTGTTGTTCAAATCCAGTAGCGGCGAAATGGCATTGCGCTTGCGAGGAGCAAGCAGTACTTTCACTTATTTGCGTCATAAATTGGAAATCCGAGGTGAAGCGAGCGTCGGTGGAAATATCCGAAATGAGTCTGAGCCGAGGCACACTGAGAGTGTATCACTGTGTCCCCCCACGTTTTTTTCCCTGGGCCGGACTGAAACGAAATTGCAGGCCGGATGCCCACCCGAGGTGCAGAGCTCGGGTCAGCTGGGACACAGTGGCCGCTCGTCGATGGTTCTCACTTCCGTCAGAGGCAGGCAGATCGGTGTGATCGTGTCAGCGGACAGCCTGTTCGAAGGTCAAGGTGGCAGCCATACTCGAAGCCTATACCTCTTCCACTCGTGGAATCAAGGTGTTAGTGGTTACTGGACATGAAAACAGGACTGATTTGGTTACTGCTGAAAGGATGTTGAATATTCGCCAGTTTGTGGCATGAATGTTATACTCTGTTGTCACCCATCTAGTGGCCAGGATACCAAAGGACGACACATCTCCCCTCACCGCACTATAAACGCCTTGAGGAATGTGTGGATATTTTTGATCGGCTTATCCAGTCCTCTCATTGGGATGCAACAGGGAGACGTATACTCCCATACAAGCCCCCAGCCAGCAAAATCCTTGAACTTACTCTGCAAGTGTTTCAAGCACGGTCAGAAACTTCTCAAAGAATACAAGAGTGCTTTTGTGCCGCTGGAAGTCTACATCTACGTCAACATCTACGTATATACTCGACGAGCCGTCGAACGGTGTCTGGCAGAGGGTAGCCTGTACCACTACTAGTCACTTCCCGCTGCATTCGCAAATAGAGTGAGGGAAAAACGACTATGTACAGACCTCCGTACGAACCCTAATTTCTCTGAATTTATGTTCGTCGTCCTTACGGGAAATCCACGTTGGCGGCAGTAGACTCTTTCTTAAAATCAGCCTCAAGTGCCGGTTCTCTAAATTTCCTCAGTAGTGCCTCACGAAAGGAGTGTCGCCTTCTCTCCAGGGATTCCCATTCGAGTTCACGGTGGATTCCCATAGTGTTTGAGTGCTGATCACACCTACCGGTAACAAATCCAGTAGCACGCGTACGAATTTCTTTGGTGTCTTCCTTTTATCCTACCTGATGAGGAGCCCAGACACTCGGGAAGACTCAACAACGGGTCACACTAGTGTTCTACACGCTGTCAGCTTTACAGATGAGCTACTCTTTTTCAGAATTCTCCCAATAAAACTAAGTCGAGAGTTTGACTTCTCCACTACCAGCCTTCCGTGTTCTTTCCATTTCATACTGCTTTACAATGTTATGACTGGATATTTAATCGATATGATTGTGTCAAGTATCTCGCTACTAATGCATCGGAGCGTTACAGCACTGATTCTCCTACTCATCCGCATTAATGTAAATTTTTCTACATTTAAAGCTACCTGCCATTCGTCACACCAGCTATAAATTTTCCTAAGACGCCTTTCGTCTACCTACTGTGCCTTAACACGACACCTACCGCCATGCAACAGCATCAGAGCAAACAGACGCTGATTGCTGTTCAACCTGTCCGTCAGATGATAATGAAGTCCCATACTCCTTAACATAGCGGGAGACCCGCACCGCCCTGCTAGGCAAGGTTCTAGTGGAGTTTGTTTGCCATTGCAGGACTCCGACCGTAATGGGGATGAATGATGAAGACGACGCAACAACACCCAGTCATCTGGAGGCAGTGCAAATCGCTGACACCGCCCGGAATCGAACCCCGGACCCCATGCTCGAGAAGCGAGAACGCTACCGCGAGACCACGAGCCGTCCGTTAGATAGTTAATGTATATTTTATTGTATACAGAGAATAACAGCAGTCCTATAAAAATTCCTTGGGCGCTCCTGACAATACCACTTTTTCCGATAAACACCCACCGTCGCGATCTACGCACTGAGTTCTATACGTTAAGAAGTCTTCGAGATACTCATGTATCTGGGAGCCTAATCCATATGTTCTGACCCTCGTCAACTGTCTTCAGTGGGGCCCCGTGTGAAATGCTTTCCGGAAATCCCTTATTTTCATCTGCTCATAACACAGTACTGAAAATGAGAGCCCATAATAAAACTCAAGATGATAGAAAGAGTCCAGTTGTGTTACTGTGAAATTAAAAACTTCCCCACATGCGTTCCCCTTCACTTATCACTAGCCAATCACAGCAAGGTATTAAAAAGTAAAGTTCAATCAAAAAATTCGGTCAAAGGAGAGGAACTGTGTTAGTGGGATGTTAAAAACCCTGACCTGCCACCTCTTCTCTTCTCCCCAGCCTATCAAACTAAGGTATCATAAAGGTGAAACTTCCTGGCAGATTAAAACTGTGTCCCGACCAAGACTCGAACTCGGAACCTTTGCCTACCGCAGGCAAGTGACTGCCAACTGAGCTACCCAACCACGACTCACGCCCGATCTCACAGCTTTACTTCTGCCAGTATCTCGTCTCCTACCTTCCAAACTTTACTGAAGCTCTCCTGCGAACCATGCAGAACTAGCACTCCTGAAAGAAAGGATATAGCGGAGACATGGCTTAGCCACAGCCTTGGGGATGTTTCCAGAATGAGATTTTCACTCTGCAGTGGAGTGGGCTCTGATATGAAACTTCCTGGCAGATTAAAACTGTGTGCCGGACCGAGACTCGAACTCGGGACCTTTGCCATTCGCGGGCATGTGCTCTGCCAACTGAGCTACCCAAGCACGACTAACGCCCCGTCCTCACAGCTTTACTTCTGGCAATATCAGTTGGCAGAGCGCTTGCCTGCGAAAGGCAAAGGTCCCGATTTCGAGCCTCGGTCCGGCACACAGTTTTAATCTGCCAGGAAGTTTCATATCAGCGCACACTCCTCTGCAGAGTGAAAATATCATTCTATTATAAAGATGCCTAAAAATTGCGTCGAGTTACATTTTTTCCGAAAGATAATTGTGTACCCACTGTGCTCTTCAACGAATATTGTGAGGTTCAAACACGTATTTCCTCCACACCATATTACAGTACTTCGGTATATTCTCAACACGTAACTGATTCAGTATACCCTAAGTATCACATTCACATCTAACAGCTAATTCGGTAAATGCACCACCACCGTATTTAAATTCAATATTAAACGGAATATCGCTAGAAGTCATACCATAACACACAAGCTTGCGTTCACGCTGACACTGGGCAAACCTACATGTACGACGACGACTGTATTGAAATTATGCATAAAAATTGTGTCAAGTTACAGAATTTATGTACACATACATACATTAAGATTTGTATTAAAATGTGAAGATCGAAGTTATAGATCTTTTACATAAACATTGTCTACTTGTACATACCTCTGGCGTAATATTAACATGACTCCACTGTCAAAGACAATGCATTACGTACGTAAAATGGGATACTGAATTGTGTATGTGCACACGTATCGCTGTGTTTCGTGTCAAAGGTGAAAGAGAGAGGGAGAGAGAGAGAGAGAGAGAGAGAGAGAGAGAGAGAGAGAGAGAGAGAGAGAGACGCTTGCTGAATTTATGTTGCGTAGGCCGAAAGTAAATAAACTAGAGAGAGAGAGTATTATAAATACACACTTTCCAAGACCGTCAACCAAAGATGCCCGTAAATACTGATCTTTGAATGTTCAATAATTACCACAGTGCATTATTTAAGCACATAAATGCACTCTACGAAGAACTTGTCTGAGGTTACTATAACTCTGCCTTAGAGGAGAGTGACACTACTGACTGGCTGCTTCACTTTAGTAGTACAGTGTGATTGGCTGGAGAGATTGAATGTAAGGTAGTAGATGAGGGTGGAGGAGGTCTTATGGGGGAGTCACCGATAAGGCTGATGACTTCACTGCCGGCCGCTGTGGCCGACCGGTTCTATGCGCTTCAGTCCGGAACCACGCTATTACTACGGTCGCAGGTTCGAATCCTGCCTCGGGCATGGATGTGTGTGACGTCCTTAGGTTTAAGTACTTCTAAGTCTAGGGGACTGATGATCTACAATGTTAAGTCCCACAGTGCTTAGAGCCATTTGAACCATTTGATGACTTCACTGATAAGAGTTATAACATGATTTGTGACTGGAACGGTGGGTAGGCCTTGCGACATCATTAGTAGGGCACTGACCTGGGTCACAATGTCACAAAATGGTAGCGCCTACAGTGATCAGCCACAACATCATGGCCCGCCTACTGTGAAAATAAACCCGTCCAGACGATAGCAGCACCACCTGGCAAGCAATGACTGATTGTCAGACACACGCACGTTGCATGCAGTATCGGTGAGTGCGCTGTCCATGTACAAAATGGGGAAGACTCGCGCTCTGAGTTTGACTGAGGGCAGACTGGGATACCCAGCGGCTCGGCAAGAGCATTTGGGAAACTGCAAAACTTGTTGGGTTGGGCGGGCACCCCGCATTATAGATGTCGGATGTTGAAGGCTGGGCAGACTAGTAAAACAGGGCAGGCGGCGGACTGTGGTGGAACTAAAATCAGACTTTAATGCTGGGCAGAGTACAAGTTTGTCTGATCACACAGTGCACCCAACACTCCTAACGATTGACCTCTGCAGCCGACGACCCATGCATGTGCCTACGTCATCACCATGACATCAGCAGCTACCACTCAAAAGGGCACGTGACCATCGGCACTGGATTTTGGTGCAGTGGCAGACCGTTACATGGCCTGCTGAATCCAGATACCTTCTTCATCATGCCTACGGAGGGACACGAATCCATCGTCTTCTAAGAGAACAGATCCTTGACGCCTGTGCTGTGGGATGAAGAGAAGCTGACGGCAGCTCCATTATGCTGCCGAAGACGTTCACGTGGTCATCCGTGAGTCCAGTGGAGCTCGTGCGAGCCACAATGACGGTCAAGGAGTATCCTACACTGGTTGCAGGTCACATACACCCGTCATGACGGTCATGTTTCCTGACGACAGTGGCACTTTTCTACAAGAGAATGCGCCATATTAGAAGGTCAGGAGTGTGACGGAGTGGTTCGAGACACACAGTGGCTAGTTTCAGTCGACGTACTGGCTTCCCAACTCGCCGGATGTGAACGCGATTGAACACATCTTGGATATGATTGAACGTGGCGTCAGAACTCACCGCCCCTCTGACCTTAATTTACGGGAATTAGCTGACTTTTGTGAGCAGATGTGGCGCCAACTACCTCTAACGACCTACCAAGGCCTCATTGGTTGTATGCCACAAAGCGTCTCTGAAATTACCAGTACCGCGCGGGATTAGCCGAGCGGTCGTGGGCGCTGCAGTCATGTATTGTCCGGCTGGTCCCGGCGGACGTTCCAGTCCTCCCTCGGGTATGGGTGTGTGTGTTTGTCCTTAGGATAATTAAGGTTAGTGTGTAAGCTTAGGGACTGATGACATTAGCAGTTAAGTCCCATAAGATTTCACACACGAATTACCCGTGCCAGCCACAGGTGGACATACGGGCTTTTAGGTACGTGGTCATAATGTTCTCACTGATTAGTGTAAACAAAGGGTGTCATGGTCGCTATAGACATACTGCTGTCTTGTATAGCTGATCAGCACAGTTGAGACATAGGCAGTACAGGTGACTTATCACTGCCCATCTGCAGTTAGGTTCAAATGGCTCTGAGCACTTGTGGGACTCAACTTCTAAGGTCATGAGTCCTCTAGAACTTAGAAGTACTTAAAACTAACTAACCTAAGGACATCACACACATCCGTGCCCGAGGCAGGATTCGAACCTGCGACCGTAGCGATCGCGCGGTTTCAGACTGAAGCGCCTAGAACCGCTCGGTCTCCCAGCCCGGCCCTGCAGTTAGGGATGATGTCATCTGGACCTAGGTGAGGGGTAGTATTACTGACAATTTATCAGAAACATATTAATAGGCTCTCGGAATCGTTAACATAGCGTGTTGCTCTTACAATGTTTACAGAGCAACGAGTTCGTCAGACTGTTTTTTTTTTTTGTGTTGGACCGCAAGTATGATTTCTTTCTTGTGCCACAATTATCCGCCTCCGTAGCTGAGTGCTCAGCGCGCAGAATGCCATGCAAGGGGCCTAGGTTCGATTTCCAGCTGGGTCGCAGATTTTCTCCACTTGCGGACTGGTTATTGTGTGATCTTCGTCAAACCTTCATCCTCATCGGCAAGCTAGTCACCTAAGTGGTACCAACTAAAAAGATTCTCATCCGGCGACCAGTATACCCGACGAGAGGGCTTAACAACTCGCACATTTCACTTCACCACAAATTAAGCGATTTCTAGCAATAATTACTTAAGATGCAAACGAGCTACTCGCGATACTCCAAGCCATTATTACTTTGAGAGCTAAAGCTATTTACCTCTGAGGCTTTGGTATTAAAGTTCCAGAGCAAAAACACGAGCTTGTGAAAAAAAACAAAAAAAAAACAGTGTGACTTCCAAAGAGACGTAGATAGAGTGCCAGGCAAGAAATTATTTTCTCTGGTAACAGATGCCTCCTTCAGGCTGGAATACAAAGAAGACTCTGCTCACCGTCTTCGTTGAAAGGGTTCGGTATGAGTATCTCGGTCCAGTTGGCCGCGGCGCCGCCCTGGCTGGAGGGGTACGTGGTGACGGCGGTGACGCGGTGGCCGCGCCGCTCCAGCGCCCTCAGGTACGTCTCCGCCAGCAGCCACTGGCTGCGCCCAGGCGACTGGAACAGCCCCAGCACCTCGGCAGCCTCCAGGGCCGGCAGCAGCGACGCTGACGTCACCAACAGCAGCAGCAGGACAGCACTGACCTGTAACAGCGGTAGGTAGGACTGCACATATAATAAACGCAACTATCGAACCAGGTGACCCACATGAAGCGAACTCCGAAAATACGTACTAAATCAGTTTTATGTGCTAAGCCAAAGATCCACTGTGTCATGTATCACTGTCCATTTAGCATCGTTGAAGTATTGTTATCACTCAGTTTGAAAAATAACTGAGGCTATATAGACACATGAATAACATCTCCCTTCTTCTGTCCACCTGAATGCAGCCGGCCGATGTGGCTAAGCGGTTCTAGGCGCTTCAGTGAGGAACTGCGCTGCTGCTACGGTCATAGGTTCGAGTCCTGCCTCGCGAATGGGTGTGTGTGATGTCCTTAGGTTAGTTAGGTTTAAGTAGTTCTAAGTGTATGGGATGACCTCAGATGTTAAGTCCCCTAGCGCTCAGAGCCATTTGAACCATTTGAACCTACATGTAAGGACGCATCCTCTTGTTAGTGTCAGTTTCTTTGTTGTTTCTTTGTAATTAATGGAAATCTAAAGTTTCATTCCGATCTTGGTGAAATTTTGCACACTTAACGTTCAAGGCAAGAGAAGATCACTGTCAACATAACATTTTGTAACCTCACTTGAAATATTTACGTATATATAAAAGGGGAACGATGTTACTAAAAATCTCTAAACGTTCTTGGCGGACTTACTTCGAGATTCTATACGAGCCCTTAACGGACATTTGGGCGGACACAAGCTATATATATATTTAATATACGCAGTTTATAGATATACATCTATATGAAATAAATAAAGGAGAAAAGTTGTCACCAAACGTTTCAAAAAATACTTGACTAGTTTAATTCAAAGTTCTTGGCTGATTTACTTCAAATCTCTACATTGAGATGAAACAGTGAACATAATTAATGACAGATTAAATGCCCAACAAACGACATATATTGTGGTAAAACCACTGTTAATCCTGTCACGAGATTAAATTGCAGCGGCAATAAAAATGTTGGTGACAGTATCGTCAGACATCACGTGATCGAAGGACCAGCGGAGGCTCGAGAATTTCACAGAAACACGATTGAAAACTCTTATTTATTGATTAGGTGCTGTTGTCAGACATATAAACTGCAACTATGTTTCATAATTTTATATTAATAAAATCCGCAGGGCCATGCAAATACTAAGACGGATTATGAATACAGTATGATATTTTAAGTAATCAGAGGTTCTTTTACCCCTGATGTCTGTAAATATGTATTGAAATTGTAAAAAATTATTAATAGACATGTGAAATATCGATTCATTAAACATCTGCACATATGTTTAGTCAAAATATGTCTTTCAGAAAATTATGTGTGTTGAAATCATAAAACTACCTATTTTACAGTTAGTTTTTACGTACATTATGCATTACAGATATATTATTTTAATTCTAATGGCTCTGAGCACTATCGGACTTAACTTATAAGGTCATCAGTCCCCTATAACTTAGAACTACTTAAACCTAACCAACCTAAGGACATCACTCACATCCATGCCCGAGGCAGGAATCGAACCTGCGACCGTAGCGGTCGCGTGGTGCCGGACTGAAGCGCCTAGAACCGCTCTGCCACCGCGGCCAGCCCGCCATTTTAGTACAGTGTTTACAGTGAGTGTTCAGTGTTGTGTGCCTTCTCCGAAGTGTTGCGAACGGACATCAAACTGTCGCTGTGTGTGATTTTATATCTTGCGAACAGAAACCAGACTGTCGCCATGTTTTATTAATTGCCTGTCTACTATGTTACCTGCCTGCTTCCTGTGTATTTTATTAGCTTTGCCAACCCTTTCCTTTATGTTTTAACTTTTCTCAATTTTCTGCCGTTTTACAATATCAGTCACCGTTTTATAGCCTGCTTTTATTGTTTCTTATATTCTTCTTATGTTTTAAAAAAGTCTGTAGGCTGCAGAGCAGCGTAATAAGCTGCTGCCAGCCCGCCCCCTTCGGGGGGAATCGAAATACAATAAGGGAAAAAAAAGGAAGAAAAGACGCAACACTCAGGTCTTGACGTCTCCGTCTGTCCTTCTCTCGCTCTGATACGCAACTGTAGAATCTTAAGTAACCTCACCCGGTCTATTCACTATCCCATACTGACCACTCTAACAGCAAATTCGCATTCTCCGAGGTATCCGGGTCAACCCAATAAAACTGCCACAATGCCGACGGAACAGTATGAGAGCAGGATAAAAATCGATTTCACCAATCTCCCACACGACCACATTGGATGAAATATAGGGTGGAAGACGCAATTCTGTCACCGTGTTGCTTTGAGATGGTCACCATTAAGCAAGTTTAGCCAGCAGTTGCGGCGTGGCGGGGTTTTACTCTGCTTTCCAGGCTGCATATTAGAAATCACCTAACTCAGCATGGCGTCTGCTTGATATCCCTCCACTCGGTAACGTAGATACATGTAAGATGATGTAAAAGCTGTGTTGATAAAAAACACCAATCCAATATCTACAATTACTGAGGCCGCGCAACGCTTGTGATGAAATAAATTTCTGTAGAAAAAGTGTCATTACATTATTTTATCGGGCAGTAAGAAAGTGGAATGGCTTCTGAAAAATAATGTCCGAAATTTCCCCACAAAAAGGTTTATTTTTGTCCATCTAGCCAAAGAAACGGTATTATCCAGTCCACATTTAAACTATTGGCTATTTTCTTCACGTTCACAATGTTTACACTCATTTCACACGCACAGCAGCCAGATATCTGTCCAAATCTGACCCGAACCAAGCAACGTTTCCACAGTCATTAATTCCACCACCAACATGAGTTATTACATTCGGTACTTGTGGTGGATTTCAAAAAAGAAATTGCTGTCAACAAATGCTCATTGGTTGATTACCGGGACATGCCACGCGGATACAACGAAGGCCAAATTTTCACACTCGAATATCATTGCAACAATACAGATCTAAAACTTCCAAACTTTACAAAACTGTCCGTAATTACGTCAGCGTTAGTCACGACACATATCAAACGCGAGGAACCAAGTATTCCTTCATTTTACACATTATTTTGACTCACAGTAGTAACATGACCGTCCGCGTTCAAAGCTAGCAAGAGACTGCCTCCTTGTGGCCTCACCCCCAGTATAACCATCAGGTAACGAGTGGGAATCGTCTCAGTTCTGATTGGCTAACCATACTCCCTGCCAATCAGAATGCTCGCTCATGGTCATGGCATACACCAACTCTTACATACAAACGCATCTACTGCATTCTGATATAAAAGTATTGAAGTAATGTTTAATAAACTAAAACGGAAAGGAAGTAAATCTGGAAATATCCTTTAGATACAGATAATACTCCAACTGACATTCTGGCTGCTCTGTTGCAATAGGAATCACACCTAGACGTACGTCATCAGCAAAGTGGGTAAATTCCCTACGAACATTCCCCAAGACAGGCTTACGTAAGTCTTGCAGGTTACTTAAGAAAGTATATAATGCCAGATTACAATTTGACGAACGTCCCACGTACACACTCTCATTCACTCATATTTACTTCCTCAATAATATTAGACACAAATAATAATTTTGTCTGACTTTTATATTATGAAAACGAAAAATAATTAAAGTTTTTAGTATGAAAATCTCAGTTAGTTAATTCTGCACCCAGCGAGATCTGTTTATGTTTTTAAATAATACCAAAGAATACACTCTTACATTTTCTAATTGAGTTAAGTTTCCTAAGTGTCGGTCTTTGACTTTTTTTGCAATTTTTTTTATCTCAGAAACTATGATAGTTATAAAGCTGAAATTTGGGTACAGTGTTCTCCTGAATGTCAAAAGGTAGTGTACCGATTTTGAAAATTATTGAATACTGTTTAATATCATTTATTTAGGTTCTCATAGATGGTGAATGTACGCGTCCAGTAAGAGACTCTGGATAGCTTTCTCACGACAGGTAGTGACAGATGCGCTTGTGTCTCCCGGTTAGGCCGGCAGATGTCAGCCCCCGAAGTTACATGGAGCTATCTATCCTAAAACAAACGTTCGCTCGGAAAAAACTCGCAAGGTTACACAGAGCATGTAGGGAATGACCCGTTTACTTCACAGCACAATGACGCTCGAACCCATGCCAAACTGACTCTACAAAGTCAATCTGTGTCTCACTGACGGGAGGTGCTAGGATGTGGGCGAAGAGTCTAGACTCTAGAGTAAACATGTACATTTTGATTTGCTCTCTAGACTCTAAAGTCTAGAGGCTGAGAAGCAAGGCATATATGCACAGGATAGGACATGTTCACCGGCTAGATGGAAGACTTCGTGGACACAATCAACCCTGTATGTATTGGCCGTTATTTGGACACAGTCTGCTCAACATCTATGAGGCCACACGCTACTTTGTTTGATTGTGGGGTGTAAGTGCGCTTTCGATGTGCACCCGATACAACGAGGAAATTTCTGCTGGTACTTAAGCAAACATATCCAAGGCTTTCGGGATTGGAAACAATTGTTACAGGATTATTTCCAGCAGAGCCATCGCAACATTTCCTATCAATCTTCGGTAAAATGTGCCCTATAGGATCGCACTCAATGATGTAAGCCACCAAAATCAATGCAGAGCAAGGTAAATACTGCAGTAACGATTGTGCTGATCTCTGAAACGGATTGTTAAAACATTGCTGGACATTGGGCTGGAATACATTTAGTTACTCCAGAACAACCAAAAGAATTTTTAGAAAGTAAAGCGATCGTGTTGCAAGCTGACTCCCCCTCCCCTATTTGAGAAAATTATTCAGGACGTATTGCGTTAACATTCTCTTATTGGTTCTAGAATTTGTTGGGCCTCGGGGGATAGTGGACTCCCCTAACAACGAATTATGTGCTGCTGTCATAGAGGTCGGTCGTCCTACAAAGTACTTCTTCCCTCGTAACTGCACCATCAGCCTACAACACGTGTGTTAGGCTATCAACGAATACATACACGAAGTTTGGCATATATTGTAACAGCTAAAGACTAAGTAGATACGTTAAATAAATTGAATTAAAATTCAGTGGAAACAAAACAACGAAGAAGGTACTCAAGGTCATGGCGAATTTAAGCTGGATGTTTAATATCGTTCATTCAAAACACAGGTGTATACATGATAGCTTTAAATGAATTTGTTAAATGCGAACTGTCTTACACAAGAAGGTTAAAGAAGTAAGATCGTAGCAGCAGTTAAGATCGCGTGAATAGTTAATGACATTAGGCCGAATCCTCAGTTAGGTCGCCTGCCGTGAAACCAGAACCAAAATCCTGGTTCCAGTCACGCGTCATTAGTAAAGTTTACCAGTGAGGCTGCTTCTGTCCGTTAAAGTTCATCACAGTCTAACATTCGGGAAAAGATAAGACCTCAAATAGCGAAAACAGTCAACACTCGAAAGCAGCGTGAGAATGTTTAAGCCCCCAGGCGCTGTTTAACAATTCCGTCACCCGTAAAATTTTCAGGTGTTGGAACGGTGCAGCTGAACTACCATACAGAGATGAAGCTGACCTACTGTCAAAAGTTACGTAGACCGACCACAAGCTGCGCTTCAGATCCGACCTTTCGAAAACAGCTGACTCTCGGGAAATCACACCATGATACATGTAGGCAAATGTCTTACAAACTTACATCGAGAGACCATGAAACCATCACTGAAAGTATGTCACTTTCTTAAGACTAAACGCGTTCAAATGAGTGTCTCCCCAAGCTGATCACTTTTCGATCATAAGTAACATTCGTTCACTCATATTATGTTAAATATTAATGAAAACATGATCTGGTGCCAGCACGCAAAACTTTTAAAATAAGCAAATACTGGAGAATATTTTTATATATTTAAGCGTGTCATATTAGAACAGAGCGCATTTCCTGTTAGGTCAGGTGGTACTTTTTTTTTTTAATACGGCATACACCAAACTTGATTTACAGATATAATTGGAGGCCTGTCACAATGGAACAGCATAGCACTTAACTCGGAACAGAAATGTCTTACATATCTGAAAAGGGTAGACCTGTAGATTGAGACTCTGACGTCATAATACGTGTAAGTGTTGGATACTTATCATTTTGGTTGGCTTAAATGAATGGTTTTAATTATATTCTTGACACTTTGGATCTAAGCTAAGTCGCAGGCAAACTGTGGCACCATGCATTCAGTGCACAACGAAGCACTTGTTTAACAAATCGTTTATGATTGTGGCACTTTCGGTTTATCGGTAGAGTAATTTAAAATTTATTTACAGCCATTGCTTATAAAAGTCAGTTTGAAAAGTAGACTTTGCACAGGATGGTGCAATGCTGGGTATAACATTTGACGCCAGGATGCACAATTTGCTTTTCTGATTTATCATGCAGGTCCATCATATTGAATTTTAATATTTTGCTACGTAATATTTCGTAGCTGCATTTTGACTCCTTGCCACTCGGCCGTGCATTTGCAGCTGGCTTATAAGGATACCGTACAAATTCACCTCGTAGGATTTAAGCATAATTAAACGGGAAGACGCAACTCTCAAACGTTATCGAGAAAAACGAGTTTTAAAGTTTTTGTATGGTCGCTGACACCACCCGCGACCGCAGGACCTATCTTTATAAGCAAAAGGTCTGTGAATCCTGTCTCACTGATGGTACTTTTATTCATTCCCACTTAATTCTATCAACAAATTTACCAAGCCTTTGCAAATTATCCGTAACTGATGAATCAATTATCAATTTCGTAATCTCTATGCTGAAAAAAGAGACGTTTTTTTCCTTCCTTTAGCAGATTTGAAATGAAAAAAAGAGTACACGAGTTTCTTTCCATCTAATCAATACACTCATATCATTTATATAATTGTATCTACATGTGTGGCAAATGTAATGTGTAACCTATGGACTACTGTTCGCATCAGGCTAGTAGCAACGTGTAAAACAACAATTTTTGCGACGTACTGCACGTCTAATGAACGCTGAATTTTAGCATGTGCGTAGTTTTTTCATTGTGCGTATTGGAAAACAATACTGAATACCGAATATGGGAGAGAGTGTCACAGAAGTGATACAGGGTTTGGGCTGGAAATCGTTAAAAGAAAAGCGTTTTTCGTTGCGACGGAATCTTCTCACAAAATTCCAATCACAAACTTTCTCCTCCGAATGCGAAAATATTTTGTTGGCACCAACCTACATAGGGAGGAACAATCATCACGACAAAATAAGGGAAATCAGAGCTCGTACGGAAAGATATAGATGTTCGTTATTCCCGCGCGCCATGTAAGATTGGAATAATAGATAATTGTGAAGGTGGTTCGATGAAGCGCCTACCAGGCACTTAAATGTGATTTGCAGAGTATCCATGTAGTTGTAGATGTAGATGAATACTGGTATACACAGCTGATGGTGTACGACTGATTGATTACCTATACCTATGGTCTATTCGTAGATGTACTCGCAGCTTTGTATGCTTTTATAAGATTCTTCACCTGCATACACGCCGGCAAACTGAATTCAAAGAGTTAAGGTGGTTCATTTCGTTTTCAGCCAGAAAATTACGAATGAGATTTAAGAAACGAACTTCGTGATTACCTTCAACAAAGAAGCTACTGTCCATACCAACCTGCAGCATGAACATTCCAAACTCTAAAGGGAAAAAAAGTAGAGAATAGGGATGCAAGTGAAAAGATAAGAAGTCAGCAGTTAAATAATTAACATTCAAATTAATTAAAACTCAGATATTACTTTCACATAAATTAATTTCCATAAATTTTATGTTTCACACCTTACTGCAGTACTCTGCAACAATTAATGAATAGGAAATAAATAAATTATGTTGCTTAGGTTTATTAGCTTTTGCTCCTGGATATTATAGTTTCATTTCTCGTAGAAATAGCTGTTTTTCGTATTCTAAAGACATATTAACTATTTCAGTGCAGTGGCAGCTGGTGATAATGTGCTATAAGAGACTGTAAATACCGACTAAAATTATCTGTGAATGCGAGCCAGAAACCGCACTAGAATTACAGCTCTTCCCTTTGAATGTGTGGTGGTATACAAACCAAACAGACATCAACATCTCTTGTAGAACGCTCTGGCCCACAACTAGGAACCACAGCGCCGAGTACTGAAATAATTTCAGCTGCGCTATGGTCTTGTGTGTTCGTTTCAGCACGCTATGACGTGGCATCACCTCCGCCAGTACTAATAGAGCTTCGTACCTTCATCAGTACATTACAGCAACAACCACCTCTCAGAGCAAGCTCTAGAAGATAGTCTTTCTCGATACTACGAGGCAAAAGAAGTATGCGGTAGAATTAACAGAAAATCCCATGATCGTTTCCAAGCCTTATATCATCTGGACGCAACAATGCTGTTAAATTTCCCAAGTTTGAAGAGAACCTGTTTTCCTAAGAAAGAACTTATTGTTGTTGTCCAGGCTTCCAATATGTAGGAGAATCGAAGGTTAAAGGCAGAGCTGTCGGTATTGTATCAACGACTAGACTTCAGGAACGTCTACATCTACATGGATACTCTGCGAATCAGACTTAAGTGCCAGGCAAGGTTCATCGAACCACCTTAACAATTCTCTCTGTTATTCCTCTCTCGAACTACGCACCGAGACAACGAACCCCTATATCTTTTCGAGGGAGCTCTGATTTCCCTTATTTTATTATGATAATCGTTTCTCTCTATGTAGGTCGTCGTCAACAAAATATTTTGGAATTCGGAGGAAAAGTGGTTGATGGAAATTTCGTGAGAAGATTTCGCCGCAACGAATAACGCCTTTGTTTTGATGGTGTACATCCCAAATCCTGTATCGTGCCCGTGACACTCTTTCCCCTGTTTCGCCATAATACAAAACGTGCTGCTCTTCTTTGAACTTTTTCAAAGTACTCCATTAATTCTATGTGATAAGGATCCCACACCGTGAGGCAGTATTCTAAAAGAGGACGGACAACCGTGGCCTAGGCGGTCTCTTTAGTGGATCTGTTACATTTTCTAAGCGTTCTGCCAGTAAAACGCAGTCTTAGATTTGCCTTCCGTACAACAATTTCTATGAGTCCTTCCAAATCTAAATTCTTCGCAGTTGTAATACCTAGGTATTTAGTTGAATATTAGATTAGACTGATTCATCGTGTAACCGAAGTTTAAGGTATTCCTTTTTGCACTCATGTGCGTGACAACACACGTTTCATTATGTAGGATCAGTTGCCAATTTTCGTAGTACTGAAATGTCTTTTCTAAATCATTTTGCAATTTGTTTTGAACTTCTGAGGAGTTTACTAGACGATAAATGACAGCATCATCTGCAAACAACCTAAGATGACTGCCCAGATTGACTCCTAAATCGTTTATACAGATGAGCAACAGCAGAGGGCCCGTAACACTACCTCTGGAAACGCTAGAAATCACTTCTCTCTTACTCGATGACTTTCCGTCAGTTATTACGAACTGTTACCTCTCTGACAGGAAATCACGAATCCAGTCACATATATTCCATAAGCACGCAATTTCACCACAAGCCGCTCCTAAGGTACAGTGTCAAAAGCCTTCTGCAAAGCTAGAAATACGGAATCAATTTGAAATCCCTTGTCAATAGCACTCAACACTTGGTGTGTGTAAAGTGCTCGTTGTGTTTCACAAGAACGATGTTTTCTAAATCCGTAATGACTGTGTGTCAATAAACCGTTGTCTTCGAGGTAATTCATAATGTTCGCACACAATACATGCTCCAAAATACTGTTGCATATCGACGTTAATGATATGGGCATGCAATTTAGTGGATTATTCCTACTAAGTTTCTTGAATATTGGTGTGATATGTGCAACTTTCCAATTTTTGGGTATGGATCTTTCGTCGAGGCTGTATCAATACTCCATTTCGAGAAACAACGTGCACGATATTTGCTCTCACATAACAGGACCTCTGAAAATAGTTGTGATAAGACTGACGACGCCTGCTGAACCTGAAAGACATTTTTCATCTCTGAAGAGGTGTAAGACCTCTCTTTGAAATACCATGTCAGAACAATGACTCAACGGCTCTCCACTGAGAACAATATGATGACCAACGTTGAGGGTCTCAACTCCAAAGGTACAGATAAATTCTGCAGCAGAAAACAGTGATTACGGACTTTACTATTTCGTCAGTATGTGAGTTACACTTTTTATTTTAATATATTTTTTGTGAATTTGTTTGCTGTATCTTTTCGTAATTTTGTAGCACCCTGATAAGATTTTGAACGAGTTGCCACTGTTTCATTGTGAGAATATAGCACGAATCGCGGGTGAACTCTTGCATCCACACATTTTGTAACAGGGAGAGGAGAGGTCGCCAGAGGTGGGGAAACCATCAACAGTCACGAGTCCCGCGTATCACACCCTGCAGTCCTTCAAACAAAACAAGAATGACAGGAGGCAAAAATTAGAACAAATAAAAGCGTTAATGAAACAATGAAAACAGCAAGATATTAAAAATAAGAAACCACATTAACCCTACGTAATTAAATAAAAATAATGATGAAACTCATTTCGATAACGATTTAAAAATAAAAATAAAAAAATGAGATTCAAACCCACAACCTGTTTTGTGTGAGAAATTTATCTTAACGACTACACAACACCAGCACTTCGATTTATGGGTTTAATAGATGTACTAATTAAGTGTGATGAATCAATGATCTCAGTTGTTCTTCCAGATGTAGAAAAATGCAGTGCAGGCAACTTTGCATTTAAACGTCAAAAGTGACATAAGAGAATCTATTGCAGATTGGATAACAATTACATCTCTTGGATGTCTTAAGGCTTAAACAACAGCATCGACAAACAAAGTATCACATTTTGGACCTGAATTGGCTGCTCCTCTTGGAATCAGAGTGTGCAAGGAAATAGAATTCAAAAATCTCTGTGCTCTATTTTGGAATAAAGCTCTCCTGAGTTTCATGACATAGATATAGCTCTTTATGTAGGAACAAGAACTTTTATAAGAATTAGTTACCTGAATCATACAGCTAAGCTGAAAGCTATGAAGCTATGTGCCACAAGGAGAAAACAGCTGCTGGTTGCCTCTTCATCTGTATCTTTCATCAAAAATATCATATAGTTAGTCCTAAGGTATAACACATCCGTAATTCACTTGATTTTATTTGTGTATGTGATGTGGCTCGTTTACGAGACAGCCGCGAGGCGCTTGCCTCCTCACTGTGATGTCAAAGGTTCCTCCAGCCAATACCAACCATTTTCGCCAAAGCCGGCCGCTGTGGTCGAGCGGTTGTAGGCGGTTCAGACCGGAACCGCGTGACTGCTACGATCTCAGGTTCGAATCCTGCCTCGGGCATGGATGTGTGTGAGGTCCTTAGGTTAGTTAGGGTTAAGTAGTCTATGTCTAGGGGACTGATGACCTCAAATGTTAAGTCCCATAGTGCTAAGAGATTTTTGTTTTCGCCAGAATGGCCCTCTCCTAGGCCAGGAGACTGCGAGGCTCGTATACTCAATGTGTGACCATCAGATGGTAGTAACAGTTGACAGCTGGCCCCCGTTCATTTAGTTCAACCACCTCCTGGACACGCTGCTGTACAGTAGGTTGGTGGACACACATGAAGCGCATGTGTGCACACTGGCTTAGCCCTGACTTGTTTGCTGTGGGGTGTTGCAGCACACAGTCCACTGGTCCCTCACACTAGTAAGTGGCTGGGCTGTGTGCTGCTGTCTGTACTGAACCGAACATCATGCCTGCAGCTCTACAGGCCAGTAATGTGGTTAACTGTTTTGTAACATGACGCTTTCAATGGCTGCCTGGTTCAAGTTATTACCTGTACTTATATAACGTTTAATTTTTATTTTACTTTATTGTACATCAGGACAGTCAGAGACTGCTGACAAAATTATATGAATGTAAACCAAAATATATATAGTTAACAGTCTAAATATTGTGAATGCTGTTTTATTTTGTTTTTGCACTGGTTTTATTCTGATAACTGTAACGAATTGTTATTTTGTATTCTCATTATGTTGTTTCGGAATGGCTACGCAGCTAAAGGTCGTAGTACACAAAATTAAAAAAAAATAGTAGCGTCAAACAACCGATGCACTACATTTATATTATTCAGCATCAGTACCTCAGGCTAGTAAATGAGAAACTACAGTACACAAAATGGAAACCAAACCTAATCGCCATGGTCCTGTTATCAGTGATTGTGCGTGTACAGGGTGGATTTTGTGTGCATTGTGTGGTGCTGAGACATGAACGAACGGTTTTAGCTTTTCAGATTATGAAATATTTTTATTTTTTTTGGATTGTGTGTAAGCGAAGCAGTATCTTGTACACTAAGGATTACCCCGGTTAACGTACACTGTTTTTAACAGAATGGGTTTGCATTTGGGGTGATGAAGCCTGGGCATTTCGATTTTTAGATTTTGTCATTTTTCCTAAATTACTTCAGGGAAGTTCCGGAATCTTCACTAACACAGGCATACAACCGACTGCCCATCCTCGCCAAACTACGCTTGTAAGTACACTGAAGTGACAGAAGGCATGGGATAGCGATATGTACACACACAGATAATGGTAGTATCGCGTACTCAAGGTATAAAAGGACAGTACATTGGCGGAGCTGTAGTTTGTACTGAGGTGTTTCGTGTGAAAAGGTTTCAGACGTGAATGTGGCCGCATGACGGCAGTTAACAGCCTCCAAACGCGGAATGGTGGTTCCATTTCGGAAATCGTTAGGGAATTCAGTATTCCGAGATCCACTGTGACAAGCGTGTGCCGAGAATACCAGATTTCGAGAATTGCTTCTCACCATAAACAATGCAGTGTCCGACAACCTTCACGTAATGACGAATAGCAACGGTGTTTGAGAAATGTTGTAAGTGCTAACAGACAGGCAACACTGCGTGAAATAACAGCGGGAATCACTGTGGGACGGACGGCGAACATATCTGTTAGGAAAGTGCGGCACAATTCGGCATTAATGCCAGCGAAAGCCTTTGATAACAGCACTACGTCGCCTGTATCGCTTCTCCTGGGCTCGGTACCATACCGGTTGGACAGTAGGCGACTGGAAAACCGTAACCTGTCCACAAAACTACCGATTTCAGTTGGTAAGAGCTCATGGTAGGGTCTGAGTGTGGCGCAGATCCCACGAAACCATGGTCCCAAGTTGTCAAGAAGGTATTGTGGAAGCTGGTGGTGGCTCCATAAAGGTGTGGGCTGTTTTAACATGGAATGACCAGGGTCCTCTGGTCCAACTGAACCGATCAGTGACTAGAAGTGGTTATGTATGGCTACTTGGAAACCATCTGAAGCCATTCACGGATTTCTTGTTCGCAAACATCGATGGAATTGCCGCCATACTACAATTGTTCCTGATAGGTTTGAAGAACATTCTGGACAATTCGAGCGAATGATCTGGCCGCCCAGATAGCCCGACATGAATCCCGTCGAACGTTTGTGGGGCATAATCGAGAGGTAAGTTCGTGTACAAAATACAGCTCCGGCAACACATTCACAAGTATAGACGGCTGCAGAAGCAGAATGCCTCAATGTTTCGACAGGGGACTTCCAGCGACTTGTTGAGTCGATGCCACGTCGAGAGGCTGCACCAGGCAGGGGGAAACCAGGTCCAGCACCAAATCAGGAGATATTCGACGACTTTTGTCACCTCGGTGTTCGTAAATTTTGTGTATATGAAGAACCTTTTCCCATCTTAAATTTAAATACTACGACACTCTCTTATCTCTTTAAAAGTGAACCACCAATGAATAAAACTATTTCTATTACTGCTGTTACTACTATCGATACCACTGCCACTACAACTACGCCAGCCGCTGTGACCGAGCGGTTCTAGGCGCTTCAGTCCGGAACAGCGCGACCGCTACGGTCGCAGGTTCGAATCCTGTCTCGAGAATGGATGTGTGCAATGTCTTTAGATTAGTTAGGTTTTAGTAGTTGCAAATTCTAGGGGTTGATGACCTCAGATGTTAAGTATCATAGTGCTCACAGCGATTTGAATTTTTGAACTGCAACTACAGTCACAGTATGCAGGAGAGTAACATTAAAGGAGGCAATAAAAATGCTAATAATAAGGCACTTAGCAAACACTGAATAATTCGTCCTGCTTACTACGACGAAACTTCCCGCAAAACTGTTCACACACTTTTTCAACAACCCTTTAACGTACTTACGTCAAATTACTTTAAAAACTCAGGAATTTCTGAACTTACGTTTAACACCAAAAGCACTATTACTCTTATGCACGAAGCTCTGACATTAGTATATAAAAAGACAAATTGTAAGAATAGAGATTCGATGTAGGTCGCATTACTGATTCGAAGATGTAGAGGCTTGCGCAGTACATAGTAACATGGAGAGCTGTTTCAAACCAGTCTTCGGACAGAGGTCCACAACAACAACATGTGGGAGGAACTAATACGTTGTCAGACACGTAACAGAAATTACTCTCTCGAAATTTTAGTAGTAAAAGCCTCTGTGACGCAAGGACACTTTAAGTACGCCCGTGTCTGCTACTGTAGTATTTCTGTAACGCTGTCACGTCGATTAAACGATGCTGTGACGAAACGCGCCGCTCTTCGTTGAACAATCAACATTTTGTATAGCCTTAAATCTGCCAAGATAATATTATCTGTTACGGACTCGTAGTATACCACAGATATGACCACACTTGGCGCTGTACGTGGACGACTACTTCTCGAGTCACGAGCTCCAAGGAATTTCATGGTATAGACACAGTCACGATAAATATTACTGCTAATCTTTCTGTGACTTTAACATCATAGCTCCGTCGTTTTTCTTTACGTTTCCTTCCCATTTGTAATTAGCATTTCTCCAGATTTAACACACAACGTATCTCGTGAGCTCATTTCCACAACGTGGACTCGTTCAGCAACAACACTACGTACGCTGTAGACTTGGCCCCTGTTTCTATGTTTCGATACAGTGTATCGATACGTGGAACTGTTTCAGTGTTTCGGAACGGCTGTGGTTCACTGTTTCGAAACAGTGGTGTTTCATTCCGCCCCTGTCTCGGATATCCGGACCAGATTCGATCTCGAGCCAGACACAGAAACTGTATCGTTGTTTCAAAATAAGGCTGTTTCAGTCCACCTGTGCTTGCAACGGACTGATTGTATCGAAACAGTGATGTTTCATTCCGCTTTGTGTCGGACGAGATTCGGGCTCGGCACAGGTACTGAAACACAATATACCACTTCGTGAAACACTTTCAAGAGTGTCGAAATCGTTTTGACAAGCAATAGCATGAAGCTTAAGATATCCGAAAATAAAGCTTCGTTTCTAGATGACTGTCCTATTCCGAAATGGCGTAACATTTGCTTTATAAACATCAACCAAACAGTAAAACAACGCATACTATTCACATTCAAAATAATAAATATGTGAAAATCATTCAGTTAAACTACACTTTTTTTTATAACATACGTTTCTCTGTTCAAGTACAGTAATCATATTAAGAAACGCAAGTAAGCCTAGAACATTTTGAATAAAAAAAGGCGTAGAGTGACAGTTATTATACATATACATAAATTTAATGTAGGTATAATTGCAAGCAATCTGTTTGACATATGACTGATAGTGTAATGGTGAACAGGAAGGGCTGGGAAGCATGGTGAATTTATAGTAACTGTTCGAAACACCTTGAAAGACAAAATTTATTCTGTTATATTTTGTTATTATTTCGAATTATTTGGCGTTATTTGTGTGTTTATAGTCACTGTGCCTATTATCCACAATGATTCCCTTTGTGTGTATGGCAATTAGCAGGATGGGTATATTCCCATACTAGCGGAATGTAGGAATCCCAGTAGCATATCCGTTGTTTGTGCAGTTCGCTCCCACCTCCAGTTCCGTTCGTGGTGGTTCTTCTGTCTTCAGCTATGGCTGTCCTCAGCCAATTGAAACGTATGAAAGTCACACGACACGAAAGCAGCGCATTTGCTGCAGGAAATACGAGGCCTAAGTGATAGTTTCATACTTTCTGCGACATGATTAGCGCTGTCGCACCTCATTTGTGTTTATATGGACATACCTATACAGTAGACATTCAAGATGATAAAATGTCTAGGTTTATTAGATTACAAAACACAAACTGTTTCACTGTTTCGAAACAGCGTATCGAAACATTGCATTGTACTGTTTCATTTGTTTCGAAACAATTACGTGTTTCAGTTTGCCCATCTCTAGTACACTGGAATACACACGCTGCTGGTGCAAGAGAAGCCAGTTTCACCACACTAATTTTCTCACGCAGTGCTGCCAACTTACTCGCATTGTGCGTCGATATTCCCGTGTACGCCCTCAGCCTAGGAGCGCGAACCGCACTGGCGCGTTGCGTTGGTACTGCTGAATGAAGGCGGACTGGCGTCGCACGTGGCGCCCCTCTCGCCGGCCGTGTAAACTGACGTTGGAGCAGATAAAGGAGCCGCCTCAGGCGCCTGGCACAGCGGCGTCACACTCGCGATAGTGAAACTGTTTATGACGAGGTGACTCAACGATAAGTTCAGCGGCTGGCTTTTGAAACGGTTCAGCTCCCCTACTTCTTTCTGTAGTCTCCTGCTGGAATTTAGAACTCGGTTGTTGGTTTATTTGTACGTCAATTATCGCCCGTAAAGGCGTTTAAAACTTGTATACTAGTTCTGATACGTCGTGGTATGGGAAAACTTAACCAAAACGTTTGGTAAGCAGAGCTCAGAAACTGCACGGAGTGAAAGCGTAGAACCAAATGAGGTTACAGTTTCAAACACAATTTAATTTTATATATCACAAAACACAATAAAAATTTTTAAGCTCCAGGCCTGAAGAGCCGCTGAACATTCACAACTGCAATGTCAGAACGACAGCCTTAATGTGCAACATAAGGAGATAATCACGGTCTGAAGGACCCAACACCTTTAATTATTGGCCAATACAATAAGTTACTGAAAGGATTGACTTTAATCATTGGTGCCGGCCGTAGTGGCCGTGTGGTTCTAGGTGCTATAGTCTGGAACCGATCGATCGCTACGGTCGCAGGTTCGAATCCTGCCTCGGGCAGGGATGTGTGTGATGTACTTAGGTTTCTTAGGTTTACTTAGTTCTAAGTTCTAGGCGACTGATGACCTCAGACGTTAAGTCGCATAGTCCTCAGAGCCATTTCATTCGGCCAGAAGGGCCAATCAAATATAACCACAAATGCTGTTTTGATAGTGCTACAACAATGAAAAACCAGCAGTTAATTTACTTCGTCCATAGGAGCAGTAAAGACCAAAAGACAAATTCATATACCAAAGGTTTTGTTTTAATGTAACAAGCTAACAAGATAAAATTAATAACCAAAAAGGGGTAGTGACGTCGCCACTCGGCCTGAAGGGCCTGAATATCGGTAGCAAGGAATATTTGAGAATGCTTGAAGTTAGTGAGTTAGCACTTAAAACCAGCCCGTCTTCCTCACCACTAGGAAAAATTTACAATCAGCTGTGCTAGGACTGCCTGCTTTAGCAATATGGCACAAACCAGCAGAACAACTAGAAACTTCACCAACGTGGCGAATCATCCACATAGGGCATGACAGCAACTCTCTGTAACACATAAAATAAAAATTACTAAACATTGAAACACATGGTTCAAAATATAACGCCTATCTAGGCAGGAACTGTTAATGACGCCCACTGGCCTTCGTAAATCTTCGACTCAGTAAATGTGACGGCCAGTACTAAATAATAATACCACTCAACAAACTGTAAAATACAAGAACGTTATTGCACTTGGGTCAGAATAAAATTTCAACTACAGAGAATATTTTAGGTTCAGTTATTAAGGCACAGAGTGTTAACACTCTTTTCTGGTGATAGTTACACTTGACAATATAACAGCAGATCATTGAATCGGGATTTTGGGCACGCCTGAGCCTACTAAAATTGCGAAACAAAATGGCACACGACCTTAGAGCAAAACACACCCGACGACACGGGCAGAAATTGAGTGAGACACATCAAGTCAAGAAATTCTCTCCGTTAGTCAAGAAGGCAGACAAGCATTCGGCGACAGGTTGCAACCAGCACCAGCTCGAGTTACGTCAATCGCCCCGGTTCCGCCGTAGCAACGCGGACACGCCGCGACAACAGTTGCCACGCCGAGCTTCCTTATCACACAGCCCGTCCAGGACGACTGCCGCCGTCCCGAGTACACACGCTCGTAGCAATCACGTGCGTTCACAGCAAGTTATACCACCTTTCCCGCAACATTGCGCTGCCACACAACCGGAAACGTATCTCCCCGTCTCACTCCGGCAGCAGCACTTGATGCTCTCGTCGTCAACAGGTCTCTCCACAAAACGCAGCGCCCTCCGAAATTTAAAAGCAAACGGACCTATCGCGGCAGAGCAAAGCCAAGGCTCCGGAAGACGACACACCACACCTAGGTAAAGATGAAGCTGATACGATTCAAGTTCATCAGCTACCTTTTTCAACTTATATACAGGTGTCAATACGAAAATTTCGTTCATGTGCCAACCTCTTCCTCTCAGCGTAGCAATTGCAACCTACGTCCTCAATTATTTGCTGGATGTATTGCAATCTCCGTCTTCCTCTACAGTTTTTGCCCTCTAAAGCTCCCTCTAGTACCATGGAAGTCATCCCTTCACGTCTTAACAGATGTCCTATCATCCTGTCCCTTCTCCTGATCAGTGTCTTCGGCATATTTCTTTCGTCTCCGATTCTTCGCAGAACCTCCTCATTCCTTACCTTACCAGTCTACCTAATATTTAACATCCGTTTGTAGCACCACATCTCAAATGCTTCGACTCTCTTGTGTTCCACTTTTTCTAAAGTCCATGTTTGACTATTATACAATTCTGTACTCCAGACGTACATTCTCACAAGTTTCTTCCTCAAATTACGATCCATGTTTGATACTAGTAGACTTCCCATGGCCAGGAATGCCCACTTTGCCATTGCTAGTCTGCTTTCGATGTGCTTACTACGTCCGTCCTTGGTTATTTTACCACCTAGGTAGCAGAATTCCTTAACTTCATGTACTTAGTGACCATCAATCGTGATACGTTTCTCGCTGTTCTCATTTCTGCTACTTCTCATTACTTTCGTCTTCCTTCAACCCATGTTCTGTACTCATTAGATTGTTCATTCCATTCAGCGTATCATGTAATTCTTCTTCACTTTCACTCAGGACAGCAATGTCATCAGCGAATCGTATCATTGATATCCTTCGGCCTTAAATTATACTTCGACTCCTAAAGCTTTCTTTTATTTCCATCATTGCTTCTTCGATGTATAGATTGAACGGTAGAGGCGAAAGAGTACATCCCTATCTTACACACTTTTTAATCCGAGCACTTCGTTCTTGGTCCTCCACTCTTATTATTCCCTCTTGGCTCCTGTACAAATTGTATATTACCCATCTCTCCCTACAGCTTACCCCTATTTTTCTAAGAATTTCGTACATCTTGCACCATTTTACATTGTCGAACGTGTTTTCAGGTGAACAAATCCTATGGAAGTGTCTTGATTTTTTCTTTACTCTTGCTTCTTGTATGAACCGCAATATCAGAATTGCCCCTCTGGTGCCTTTATCTTTCCTAAAGCCAAACTGATTTCCATCTAGCACATCTTCAAATTTCTTTTCCATTCTTCTGTATATTGTTCTTGTCACCAACTTGCATGCATGAGCTGTTAAGCTGATTGTGCCATAATTCTCGCACTTGTCAGTTCTCGCAGTCTTCGGAATTGTGTGGATGATATTTTTCCGAAAGTCAGGAGGTATGTCGCCAGACTCATACATTCTACACACCATCGTGAATAGTTATTTTGTTGCCTCTTCCCCCAACGATTTTAGAAATTCTGATGAAAGGTTATCTATCCCTTCTGCCTTATTTGATCTTACATGATTACAAAATCGAATGAAGTTTAGAAAGATCTGCTGGTCTCACCTATCAGTATGACATTGCTGTGTTGCTTGCGTACAGTAATTTCCCTGGGAAAGGTGTCATACAGACGTTGTATCCTCTCCTGAGGAAACCTGGTACACAACAGTGTGCTCCCTGCCGCCGTTGGACAAGCAGCTGAGCAGCAAGTCGTATACACCTAGCTCACTCATTTGCTACATAGTTTAATTCTTAATTTATTTGCGTGTTTTTGGAACTTGCGTTATCTAATTCAAAACTTTCGGGCGTATTATAGTATTTGAGCGTTAGCATCGCGTTTTAGTACCTGAATAGCGTAAAATCGCGTAGTCTCCTTCCTCCGCCGAGCAGTGTGTCAGCAGTGCGCTAGTAGCAGCATTACTGCATCTATTAAGCAAACTTGTATTTTAATAACGGTTTAAATTCTGTGTCGATTTGTTTGTGCTCTCTGTAGATTAGTTCAGACGCTCTTTGCACAACAGTTTTTAGCATGGATAGGGACTGCAACTGCTGTGTTCGGAAGCAGGCTGAGTTGGCATCCCTTCGGTCCCGGCTACAGGCAGTGTTGGCTTCGGTCACACAGCTTGAGGCTGTTGCCAAAGGGCATCACTTTGGGGGTCCGGATGGGGGTTTGTCGGGGACGGCCAGCTCGTCCCACGCATCCTCCGATCGGACTACGACTGTGGCCATACTGCCCACATTGAGGCTGATCCCTCACCTGTGGTACAGTAGGAGGTCGTCTCGAGGTGTGGAGGGGGCGGAAGACATTCCGGAGGGCTGCACAGAAGGCCTCTCCAGTTTGTATGACGAACCGGTTTCAGGCTCTGTCTCAGGCTGGTACTGATCTTTGGCCGGACATGGCTGCTTGTCCTGTTCCAGAGGTTGCCCCTCAGTCTGCAAGATCCGGGCGGTCGCAGAGGGTGGGCTTACTGGTAGTTGGGAGCTCCAACGTCAGGCGCGTAGTGGGGCTCCTTAGGGATATGGCAGCAAGAGAGGGGAAGAAAACCAATGTGCACTCCGTATGCATACTGGGGGGAGTCATTCCAGATGTGGAAAGGGTCCTTCCGGATGCCATGAAGGGTACAGGGTGCACCCATCTGCACGTGGTCGCTCATGTCGGCACCAATGATGTATGTCGCTATGGATCGCAGGAAATCCTCTCTGGCTTCCGGCGGCTATCTGATTTGGTGAAGACTGCCAGTCTCGCTAGCGGAATGAAAGCAGAGCTCACCATCTGCAGCATCGTCGACAGGACTGACTGCGGACCTTTGGTACAGAGCCGAGTGGAGGGTCTGAATCAGAGGCTGAGACGGTTCTGCGACCGCGTGGGCTGCAGATTCTTCGACTTGCGCCATATGGTGGTGGGGTTTCGGGTTCCGCTGGATAGGTCAGTAGTCCACTACACGCAACAAGCGGCTACACGGGTAGCAGGGGTTGTGTGGCGTGGACTGGGCGATTTTTTAGATTAGATGGCCTCGGGCAAGTACAGAAAGGGCAACAGCCTCATAGGTGGCGGAGCAAAGTCAGGACATGCGGGGACCAACCAGCAATCGGTATTGTAACTGTAAACTGTCGAAGCTGCATTGGTAAAGTACCGGAACTTCAAGCGCTGATAGAAAGCACCGAAGTTAAAACCGTTATAGGTACAGAAAGCTGGCTGAAGCCAGAGATAAAGTCTGCCGAAATTTTTACAAAGGCACAGACGGTGTTTAGAAAGGATAGACTGCATGCAACAGGTGGTGGCGTGTTTGTCGCTGTTAGTAGGATTTTATCCTCTAGTGAAATAGAAGTGGATAGTTCTTGTGAATTATTACGGGTGGAGGTTACACTCAACAATCGAGCTAGGTTAATAGTTGGCTCCTTTTACCGACCTCCCGACGCAGCAGCATTAGTGGCAGAACAACTGAGAGAAAACATAGCGTGTAGGCTTTCACGGCCGGCGTCTTCAGTAATTAAAACTTCTGGGAGAAGTATTTCTACTATTGGACCACGGCCTCTTAGCCCGGAAGTTTTAATTACTGAACTGAGAGAAAATTTGGAATACATTTGACATAAATTTTCTCAGCATGTTATAGTCTTAGGTGGACATTTCAATTTACCAGATATAGACTGGGACACTCAGATGTTTAGGACGGGTGGTAGGGACAGAGCATCGATTGACATTAAACTGAGTGCACTATCCGAAAATTACCTCGACCAATTAAACAGAGAACCGACTCGTGGAGAGAACATCTTGGACCTACTGATAACAAACAGACCCGAACTTTTCGGCTCTGTAAGTGCAGAACAGGGAATCAGTGATCATAAGGCCGTTGCAGCATCCCTGAATGTGGAAGTTAATAGGAATATAAAAAAGGGAGGAAGGATTATCTGTTTAGCAAGAGTAACAGAAGGCAGATTTTAGACTACCAAACAGATCAAAACAAATATTTCTGTTCCGACACTGACAATGTTGAGTGTTTGTGGAAAAAGTTCAAGGCAATCGTAAAATGAGTTTTAGATAGGTACGTGCCGAGTAAAACTGTGAGGGACGGGAAAAACCCACCGTGGTTCAACAACAAAGTTCGGAAACTACTGCGAAAGCCAAGAGAGCTTCACTCCAAGTTTAAACGCAGCCAAAACCTCTCAGACAAACAGAAGCTAATCGATGTCAAAGTTAGCGTAAGGAGGGCTATGCGTGAAGCGTTCAGTGAATTCGAAAGTAAAATTCTATGTACCGACTTGACAGAAAATCCTAGGAAGTTCTGGTCTTACGTTAGATCAGTAAGTGACTCAAAACAGCATATCCAGACACTCCGGGATGATTATGGCATTGAAACAGAGGATGACATGCGTAAAGCTGAAATACTAAACACCTTTTTCCTAAGCTGTTTCACAGAGGAAGACCGCACTGCAGTTCCTTCTCTAAATCCTAGCACAAACGAAAAAATGGCTGACATCGAAGTAAGTGTCCAAGGAATAGAAAAGCAACTGGAATCACTCAACAGAGGAAAGTCCACAGGACCTGACGGGATACCAATTCGATTCTACACAGAGTACGAGAAAGAACTTGCCCCCCTTCTAACAGCCGTGTACCGCAAGTCTCTAGAGGAACGGAAGGTTCCAAATGATTGGAAAAGAGCACAGCTAGTCCCAGTCTTCGAGAAGGGTCGTCGAGCAGATGCGCAAAATTATAGACCTATATCTCTGACGTCGATCTGTTGTAGAATTTTAGAACATGTTTTTTGCTCGCGTATCATGTCGTTTTTGGAAACTCAGAATCTACTCTGTAGGAATCAGCATGGATTCCGGAAACAGCGATCGTGTGAGACCCAACTCGCTTTATTTGTTCATGAGACCCAGAAAATATTAGATACAGGCTCCCAGGTAGATGCTATTTTTCTTGACTTCCGGAAGGCGTTAGATACAGTTCCGCACTGTCGCCTGATAAACAAAGTAAGAGCCTACGGAATATCAGACCAGCTGTGTGGCTGGATTAAAGAGTTTTTAGCAAACAGAACACAGCATGTTGTTATCAATGGAGAGACGTCTACAGACGTTAAGTTAATCTCTGGCGTGCCACAGGGGAATGTTATGGGACCGTTGCTTTTCACAATATATATAAATGACCTAGTAGATAGTGTCGGAAGTTCCATGCGGCTTTTTGCGGATGATGCTGTAGCATACAGAGAACTTGCAGCATTAGAAAATTGTAGCGAAATGTACAAAGATCTGCAGTGGATAGGCACTTGGTGCAGGGAGTGGCAACTGACCTTTAACATAGATAAGTGTAATGTATTGCGAATACATAGAAAGAAGGATCCTTTATTGTATGATTATATGATAGCGGACCAAACACTGGTAGCAGTTACTTCTGTAAAATATCAGGGAGTATGCGTGCGGAACGATTTGAAGTGGAATGATCACGTAAAATTAATTGTTGGTAAGTCGGGTACCAGGTTGAGATTCATTGGGAGAGTCCTTAGAAAATGTAGTCCATCAACAAAGGAGGTGGCTTACAAAACGCTCGTTCGACCTGTACTTGAGTATTGCTCATCAGTGTGGGATCCGTACCAGATCGGGTTGACGGAGGAGGTAGAGAAAATCCAAAGAAGAGCGGCGCGTTTCGTCACAGGGTTATTTGGTAACCGTGATAGCGTTACGGAGATGTTTAGCAAACTCAAGTGGCGGACTCTGCAAGAGATGCGCTCTGCATCGCGGTGTAGCTTGCTGTCCAGGTTTCGAGAGGGTGCGTTTCTGGATGAGGTATCGAATATATTGCTTCCCCCTACTTATACCTCCCGAGGAGATCATGAATGTAAAATTAGAGAGATTCGAGCGCGCATGGAGGCTTTCAGACAGTCGTTCTTCCCGCGAACCATACGCGACTGGAACAGAAAAGGGAGGCAATGACAGTGGCACGTAAAGTGCCCTCCGCCACACACCTTTGGGTGGCTTGCGGAGTATAAATGTAGATGTAGATGTAGAACTGTTGGTATCGGCACTAGGACAGAGATGACAGCCGATCACATCCCACACATGTCCTATCGAGGACGGATATGAGGATGCTGCTGGCTACTTGAATTCCTCAGCAAAACATAGACAGTTCACGGTGACACGTGCGATGACTGGATGAGCGTTGTCCTGTTGAAAAATGTCTCCACGTTACTGTTGCATGAGAGGTAACACATGTGGACACAGGATATCCGTGACCTAGCGCTGTACTGTGTTCCCTTAATCACTGCCAGCCTAGACCTGGAGCCACACCCGATGCCTCCCCACACCATTCCACCAGGAGTAACACCGCTTTGTCAATCCAAAATATTGGAAGAATGGCATTTCTCCCCAGGTCGCCGCCATGGTCATCCAGAGTAGTGTAGAACCCGCGATTCATCGCTTAACACAATGCGACGGCATTGATAGGCATTCTACGGTTCACTATCATTGCACCACTCCATACGCAGCCGTTTGTGTTATGACGCTAACGGCAACTTACACACGGAGTCGTAATTCCACAGTCAGGGTGCCGTTAGCCTCCAACCAACGATCCTGGATAACACAGAATTCAGTGAGACTGTTCCTTGTGAAACAATGGATGTCCAAGCACACTTCCATATTTCTTGCACGTCTTGTCGGGTAAATGTGACCATTTCCGCTTCTCTTGTGTCGCCTAAACTCATTTACTCGCTGCACCGATGGTTTCGATTGTGCGTTTTTTATACCATTGGGAAGAGATTGTGCATAGTGCGAAAAAAATTATTTATTTATTTGTTATGCAACAACCAACTTTCTGTCGTTATCCACTACTTATCGAAGAATAATTCGTGCAATAAGAATGTTTGGCCGTAGGTAGTTCAGATCTGCTGGTGAGGGAAGCAGAGACTTTCTGGTTATTTCTGGTAACGAAATAGCAACTTACTAGGCCTTTCCAGTGAGACTTAGCAAGGGGCGCTACTTTCGAGTCCAAGCGTTCTTGTTTCTTTCGTTCTGAAGTACTGTTAATGATATATCCCACACCCACTTCCTTAAGTAAGTAATGGTCCTCCCTGTGTCCGCCGTTGACAACATACATGTTGCTGTAGACTTAAGACCACGGACTCGTTTGATGCAGCTCTCCACGCTGCTCTATCCTGTAAAGCCTTTTGATCTCCGAATAACTACTGAACCGACATATTTTTGAAACTACTTCTTTTATTCATCTCTTGATATCCCTCTACAGTTTTTACTCGTCCCCCTAACCACGCTTTCTCCAATAGTACATTGCTGATCCTTGATGTCTTAAAAAGTGTCGTACCTAGCGACGTCTCCTTTTGGTCAAGTTATGCCGAAAATTTCTCTTCCCCCCAATTCCATTCAGTACCCCCTCATTAGTTATTTGATCCACCCATCTAATCTTCAGCATTCTTCTGTAGCGCCAGATTTTAAAAGCTTCTGTTCTCTTCTTGCCTGAACTGTTTACCGACCACATCTCACTACCAGAACAGGCTAACTCCAGACATATCCCTTCAGAAAAGTCTTCCTGACACTTAAATATATATTAAACGTCAACAAATTTCCCTTCTTCACAAATGCTTTTCTTGTCATAGCCAGTCTACATTTTATATCCTCTCTGCTTCGGCCATCACCAGTTATTACTGTCGAAATAGCAAAACTCACGTACTAATATCAGTGTCTTATTTTCTGATCTAAAACCGTCTGCATCGCCTGACTGAATACCACTACATTCCATTAACCTTGTTTTATTTTTGTTGATGTTTATCTTATATCCCCCTTTCAAGGCAATGTCCAATCCGACCAGTTGCTCTTCGAAGTTCTTTGCTGTGTCTGACAAAATTGCAGTGTGATCAGCAAACATCAAATTTTTTATTACTTTTCCCTGGACTTTAATTCCGACTCAATAATTTTCTTTCGTTTCCTTTACTGCTTGCTCAATGTAAAAACTAAATAATATCAGGGTGGCACACATATACAGGGTGAGTCACTTAACGTTACCGCTGGGTATATTTCGTAAACCACATCAAATACAGACGAATCGATTCCACAGACCGAACGTGAGGAGAGGGGCTAGTGTAATTGGTTAATACAAACAATAAAAAAATGCACGGAAGTATGCTTTTTAACACAAACCTACGTTTTTTTAAACGGAACCCTGTTAGTTTTGTTAGCACATCTGAACACGTAAACAAATACGTAATCATTGCCGTTTGTTGCATTGTAAAATGTTAATTACATCCGGAGATATTGTAACCTAAAGTTGACGCTTGAGTACCACTCCTCCGCGGTTCGATCGTGTGTATCGCAGAACACCGAATTACGTAGGGATCCAAAGGGAACGGTGATGGACCTTAGGTACAGAAGAGAGTGGAACAGTGCATTACGTCCACATGCTAAGACCTTTTTATTGGTCTTTTTCACTGACGCACATGTACATTACCACGTACACACGTGGTTTCCGTTTTCAATTACGGAGTGGAGTAGAGTGTGTCCTGACATGTCAGGCCAACAGATGTTGAATGTGGTGGCCATCATTTGCTGCACAGAACTGTAATCTGTGGCGTAATGAATGTCGTACACTACATCTGGTGTAATGTCGCCGCAGGCTGCCACAATACGTTGTTTCATATCCTCTGGGGTTGTAGGCACATCACGGTACACATTCTCCTTTAACGTACCCCACAGAAAGTCCAGAGGTGTAAGATCAGGAGAACGGGCTGGCCAATTTATGCGTCCTCCACGTCCTATGAAACGCCCGTCGAACGTGTACCTCACCCCTCATGGTAATGTACATGTGCGTCAGTGAAAAAGACCAATAAAAAGGTGTTAGCATGTGGACGTAATGTGCTGTTCCAGTCTCTTCTGTACCTAAGGTCTATCACCGTTCTCTTTGGATCCCTATGTAATTCGGTGCTCTCCGATACACACGATCGAACAGCGGAGGACTGGTACTCAAGCGTCAACTTTAGGTTACAATATCTCCGGATGCAATTAACATTTTACAATGCAACAAACGGCACTGATTACGTATTTGTTTACATGTTCAGATGTGCTAACAAAACTAACGTGGTTACATTTAAAAAAACGTAGGTTTCTGTTAAAAAACATACTTCCGTGCATTTTGGTATGGTTTGTATTAACCAATTACACTAGCCCCTCTCCTCACGTTTGGTCTGTGGAATCGGTTCGTCAGTATTTGATGTGGTTTACGAAATATATCCAGCGGTAACGTTAGGTGACTCACCCTGTACATGGTAGAGGTACTAAGGAGAGGGCCCTTATAAACAGCTATGGGCTGGCCTGTCTAGACGCAATTATAGACCTCAGTTATGGGAAATAAAGTATCAGTGTAGTTGAAAATATGATTGCAGATCACAGCAGATTAATAACGGAACTCAGTACGAAGAGAGCAAGAGTAAAGTTCAAGCACATAGTACTCAAGTTACTTCTGCGGAAGGATCATAACAGAAAAAATAGTAAATGAGATGAAAGCTGCAAAGTTTGGCGTAAACTAGCTACAGAAAATTGCAGAAATAATTGCCAGTGACTCATCTGAATATCTGTTCCCAAGCGTAAGAACGAAATTCGACGACGTGTTCCCAATACCCACCAACAAGATTCCTGTAGGCAAATCACAGTGGAGGTGAGAACCTATTAAAAGAAAGATGTGGTATACAACTGAGCTAGATCAATTAAAATGCACTGTCATAACGTTCAGGCAGCAAATGAAGCCAACTCTAGATCCTCCAGCTAAAGACCTGCTTCATTGTAAGAACTTAAGAAACGAGAGAATGTACAGATGGGGATCTGAGGATGCAAAGGAAAAATACGACAGGTTCATTTAAGAGGCTCGTAATTCATGTGAAGCAGCTCGGAATCCGGTAAATGGTCACAGGAAGAAGCCTACCTCTCTCTTAAATTCATGTCCTGATGTCTTCAACCAGTACTATGTTAGGATACTGAAAAATACTGTAAGGGACATTCCAGTCTCAGGCTCAGATTCTACAGTTCATACAAAAATATAAGCTGTTGCATCATTAACAACTAGAATGTATTGCACCCTAAAGTCATCTTAAAAATAGTGAATCTAATTTGAAACTTTCTGGCAGATTAAAACTGTGTGACGGAATGAGACTCGAACTCGGGACCTTTGCTTTTCGCGGGCAAGTGCTGTACCAAGTGAGCTACCTAAGCACGACTCACGCCCCCTCCTCGCAGCTTTACTTCTGCCAGTATCTCGCCTCCTACCTTCCACACTACACAGAAGCTCTCCTGCAAGCCTTGCATAACGAACACTCCTGAAAGAAAGGATATTTGCGGAGACATACAGCCTGGGGGATGCTTGCAGAACGAAATTTTCACTCTGCAGCGGAGTGTGCGCTGATATGAAACTTGTGAGCTGTGAGGACGGGGTCTCAATCGTGCTTGGGTAGCTCAGTTGATAGAGCATTTGCCCGCGAAAGGCAAAGATCCCGAGTTCGAGTCTCGGTCCGGATACAGTTTTAATCTGCCAGGAAGTGTCATATCAGTGCCCACTCCGCTGCAGAGTGAAAATTTCATTCAGTGAATCTGATTATTCAGAGACTGCAGACCGATATGGAGTGTCCTGCACAATCCCGAAGAAAATCATTCCAGAGTTCACTCAACCCATAGCCATAGTAATCAACAAATGCTTATCCTTGGTGTCCTCCCACACTTCCTGAAACTTGCACGAATAGTGCCAGTCTACAAAATGTCCAGTTTTAGAACATTTTCAAAAATCCCAGTTTTAGCTAATGTCATTGAACCTGCGCTGAAAGACCGGGTACTAAGTTACTTTGAAGACAATAAACTCTTCCATGACACATAACACGCTTTTCGCAAGGTAAAGTCAACGGTTACAGCAGCACTGAACTTAACTATAAAGATAAGGCAGGGGTCTGAGGACTGAGAAAGTATCACGCTGGCTCTGTGTGGCCTCAGCGAGCTATTTGACTGCGTCTCGCACATGGTACTGCTTAATACGCTTAAGTGTTAACGTACTGGAGGTGTTGTTCAGGCAACTCTTTAATCTTGAAAATTGCAGGTAGGTAGTTTAAGTGCATGGAACAATCTCCCAAGAACAAAAACTGGAGAATGACGTGCCTAAGGGATGCGTCATAAGAGCTCTCCTGTCCTTTTTTATGTCAGTGGTATAGACTGCAGTAACCACACATTACAGTTTGCCGATGACACTACCCTTTTCACCAAAGGAAAACCTGCTGCACAGGCTCTGCATTTTACAGATGTGTTCTCTGAAAACGTCAAAGAATGATTTGACAAAAAAAAAAAATGAAAATGTACGAGGAAAAAATACACCGTCTGATACCCAACATCAGCAATGCTGGATGCTAGGATAATAAGGAGGCACTCAAAGTACTGAACGCCATGATTAACAACAAACTCAGTGAATGAGCACACGGTGAAGATGTGCTCCAACCTCTCCCGTGGAATGTAAGTCCTGAAGAAATAAAAGGCTGTGTTAACTCATCAGTGCAGTGTACATGATAAAAAAGGTGGTGTCAAAATCATCACTTCAAGCAAAACATTGGACCAATGCAGGAGTACTGACAATTTTCAAGCCGTTTGTGTTTTAATTCCTCATTAGTATAAAAGAAACCAGTATGAGTCAAGAAGTACATAATTATGCGCAACCTAACGAACATCGAAATACCAAGCTGCCGAGGTGCTGACTGTCTGGAATGTAAGATAATTTTACAATGGTTGCTTCAAAATTTTCAACGCAGTGTCTCGAGAAGTGCAATGTCTGCCGCATGATTATTCAAAAGGAATATTGCACATACCTTGAAACAGCACCCATTACACTCTGTTGGAGAAATTTTCTACAGTGACCAAAGTGACTAGACAAGATATTAATTACTATGTTTCGATTAGTTTTATATGTCCTTATTGTGAAAAATTTTCTTTATATGGTACATTAAAAGTTATAAACAACTGACATGTATTGGTACATGTCTGTTTTTTTTTTTTTTTCTTTTTGAGGGCAGACAATTGTTCGTTAAGGAACTGCTCCCTTAGATTCTATATGTGTTCGGGAGAGTTTTTCATCTCGAATCCTGGAATGGGTTCTAGTAATTCTCGAGAGTGATACTAGTATTTGAGTTCTCCCTTTGTTCGTACCAATATGGATCCTATTCCATCAGTACTGGTGCCGCTTCACAAGGGAACCATTGATTTAAAACCAGTTGTCTCTTCTGTTTGCAAATATGACAATACTGGCATTAATTAATTCCTTGGTACAAGCAGGTCGGTAATTTCGAGTAACGTGGCTGGTGCAGAACCTAGTTAATGTCTGCAAAAGCGTAATCAGAGGTAGAGCCCTTAGCGACCGCTCAAAATCTCGAAGAGAGTTGCGTATTTAGAATACGAATTTTAAATTTTATTTGGTTACTATCGAGTAAGTGCTTTGCATAGTTCTACCAGCACGTGTGATCAAACTGACGATACAGCCCTGTAGATTGTGTATTAATGAGGAGGAAAAATGCCTCCATGCTGAATGGTCCTTGATCCATATACTGACTTTCAAAGATTGCTACCTCATCTAGAGGAATTATTCAGTTTAGAATCTCTAACCAGGATCCCACACGATCGAACGAATTGTGACGTTACGTAAATGATTTCTGAATGGCTTCTCTAACCAATATCCTATACGGGAAAATCAATTTACCTGCTGTTGCTCATGCGTTAGATAATTAGGCTACGCACAGATCTGTTTAAAGAGAATAGCTCAATAATACTGTAGAGTAGAGCCACGCGCATCTGCTTTCGGCCGGCCGAAGTGGCCGTGCGGTTAAAGGCGCTGCAGTCTGGAACCGCAAGACCGCTACGGTCGCAGGTTCGAATCCTGCCTCGGGCATGGATGTTTGTGATGTCCTTAGGTTAGTTAGGTTTAACTAGTTCTAAGTTCTAGGGGACTAATGACCTCAGCAGTTGAGTCCCATAGTGCTCAGAGCCATTTGAACCATTTGAACCATCTGCTTTCAAGCCCAGCAGATTACTCGCTGAGATCGGCCTTGCCGCAGTGGTAACACTACTTCCCGTCAAGTCCTCGAAGTTAAGCGCTGTCGGGCTGGGCTAGCACTTGGATAGCTGACCATCCGGTCTGCCGACCGCTGTTGGCAAGCGGGGTGCACTCAGCCCTTCTGAAGCAAACTGAGGAGCTGCTTGATTGCGAAGTAGCGGATCCGGTCTCGTAGACTGACATACGGCCGGGTGAGCGGTGTGCTGACTGTATGCTCCTCTGTATTCGCACCCAGTGACGCTTCTTGGTGAGGACGACACGGCGGCCGGTCGGTACCGTTTGGTCTTCGTGGCCTGCTCGGACGGAGTTTAGTTTTTTTTAGATAACTCGCTGCAAATATTAAGACAAGACTGTGATCCTACAGTCAAATAGTCTATGCATTGGCTAGAATTGCGAATTAACATAATAAACAGAAATTTTAAGACTGTGATGCTACAGTCAAATAGTCCATGCATTGGCTAGAATTGCGAATTAACATAATAAACAGAAATTTTAAGACTGTGATCCTACAGTCAAATAGTCTATGCATTGGCTAAAATTGCGAATTAACATAATAAACAGAAATTTTATATAAAGGTAAACTAATAATTAAAAAAAGGGTTCTATTCCGACGTCTGAAACTGATCACACCAGCGACTTCTGTTGAGTACCGTTTACTCAATAATGTATTCTCAAACGAACAGAAAGTGATCCGACAGTAACAAATTATAACACAGACAGGACGATAACCTTATAACATGCAAAAAAGTTGTATTGAGTACGTTATAAGAATGGTAGCCGAATCACCAAAGTAAACAGTCATAGATGACCCACGAACAAGTAAGTCCACAACATAATAAACATTCGCCAGCTCTAAATAACTCAGGGTTCACAGTATGACAATTTAATTTATACATAAGAGATAACGAGTAGGAAGTGATAATATGTTGAGTCTCAGTTCCATAATGTAGGCGAAAAAGTTGAAGTTCCGCACTGGAGCACATTCAGACCTCTTCAAAAGTTACAGTATTGTTAGCGACCCTTCACCGCTCAATGACTGTCACTTACACGAAATAATATCGCAAGGTACCACAGACATACCTGTTTCCTTCAAGAACTCGCATAAAGGTGACCAGCGCCCCTACTTCAGGCACACCACTGAAAAGTCTGTGTGTCCACTTGACTCCAGCCATCTTCTGCCACTAACTCTTCTCTCATTGGCTGCAGGCCATCCCAACCAAAAACGCATGGTTCTTGGTTCTACAGACATTCTTATTCCTCGATTTTGCCAGTAACACCTTCTCTTTGGTTTTTTCCCATCAGAGAAGATTGCCTAATGTTCCGCTAGTAGTGTTAACATTAATACCTTGCAGACTGACCAGATGGAGGTGGATCTTGGTCATTTTAGTGGACCTGGCGCTATTCGGTTAAGGGATCTTTTGAACGAGTTTCCCAGCATACTAACTGATCAGTTGGGGGTGAGCGACAAGATTGAATATAAAATCCATTTACTGGATGATTTATCCGCCCGCCAGGATTTTTACTGTCACTACCTAAAATGAAGGTTTAAAGGCAAAAGATACAGACCATACTTCGCAATGTTGTAATTAAACCTTCAACTTCTCCATTTGCCTCACCTACATTTTTTGTGCCTAAGAGACAGGGGGAGGATTTTAGACCGGTTGCTGATTATAGGATCCCCAATGAAAAGGTCATATTCGAGTCAATTCTCCCGTGAAGCCTCGTGTTCTCCTGTGCTTGACTGAAATCAGGTTTATTATCAAAGAAATCAGTTTTATCACCAAATACGCTTGACAGAGGATTCCAAGTACATTATAGCCTTCTGTTGTTGTTCTTCAGAGACGGGTTTGATGCAGCTCTCCATGCTACTCCATCCTGTGCAAGCCTCTTCATCTAAGAATAACTACTGCAACCTACATTCTTCTGAATCTGCTTAGGGTACTCGTCTTTTGGTCTCCCTCTACGATTTTTAGCCTCCACACTTCCCTCCAATACTAAATTGGTTATCCCTTGCTGCCTTAGAAGGTGCCCTACCAGCTGATCCCTTCTTCTAGTCAAGTTGTGGCACAAATTCCTCTTCTCCACCCATTCTATTCAGTACCTCCTCATTAGCTGCTTGATCTACCTGTCGTGGTGGCCCGGTATCAGTTAGAGGACCCGCACAACAGACGAGCAAGGTGGGCTGCCGACCTCTCTTCAAGAGCTCAGATCAAAACATCGCCAGTGAATGAAAACATCAACAGACTTTCCGCATAAACATGGCACTACTTCGTGAATGGCCGTGTGACATCCACCAATAAGAACGGATGTGACTAAGTGTAGAACACCGCAGAATCGGTGTTATAAGCACGCCAGCAGAGTCAGATAGGCAGTGTGTACCTACAGATAGGACACCTCCGGCCAATACCTACGCCGTCTCTAGGCCAGTAGACACTCGCCGCAGTTTGTAGAAATTTGTATCTTGTTGGGCGTAACGCCACTTCGGAATTGTGTAGCATGGTATTTTGGTTGCTATTATTTCTTTTCATTGTCTTGTTACTTTTGTCTCGCTTTTGCTACCGCAAGAATTACTGTGTTTCTTTCTGTTCTTGAGTTCGGAAATTAATGAATGCCAAGAAATCGTTTTAGTAAAGTAAAGTGTGTTCAAACTTGATCGTTAGTTCTTTCCTGCCGACAGCAGGACACTACACTTCCCATCGAAATTTCAGCCTTCTTCTGTAGCATTACATTTCGAAAGCTTCTACCCTGTTCTTGTCTAAACTGTTTATCGTCCATGTTTCACTTCCATACATGGTGGGTATACTTCATAGAAATACTTTCAAAAAAGACATCCTGACATTTAAATATATACTCTCGATGTTAACAAATTCATTCTCTTCAGAAACACTTTCCTTGCCATTGCCAGTCTACATTTAATATCCTCTCCACTTCTACAGTCATCAGTTATTTTGCTTTCCAATAAAGAAAAACTTACGTAATACTTTAAGTGTCTAATTTCCTAATCTAATTTCTTCAGCATCACCTGATTTAATTCGACTACCTTCCATTTGTTGAGTGGTACTTAAGTAAATAAATTAGTGAAATCAAAGTGAAGTATAAATTAGAATATAAATGGAAAACTTGGTTTACTTTAGAGAGTTACATACTGGCAAACAGCGGACAGAACAGAAGAGACAATGACCATGAAGTCAGCAAGTTCCACATAAGCGGGCGCTGTCGATTCAGCCGTCAGGGCATTGCCCGACCGGCTCACGTGTTTCTCAGTTGTCGCATGTGAGCAAAGGCCCTCGCCTACATCCCAAAAGCCAATGACCGACGTTAAGAAGATTCTTCGAGAAACTTTTCAACGTGACAGAAGAGGCAATGGCCGTGAAGTCGTTCACCTCCAGTAAACTGAAGTGAATAAATACGCGAGACGCAGTGGGCCCGAGAGACGGAGACGGAGACGAAGAAGACGAAGAAGTGAAGAAGCGTAGCAGTAGTTTTCAGTCGGTTCCGGTGCTGAAGACCGTCATGCAAGAAGAGACTGCATCATGCACAGACGCACCAAGTCCGCCGCTGTAATGGAATAGCAAGCAGCAGCCGCGGCGCCAGAAGACAGAAGTTAAAAGGTATTTGAAGACTGATTTTTACGTACCCGGGTGACTCGTGAGGACGGGAAGGAGACGGCCTCACATCAGCAGTCACCTGTGAGCTGGGATGAAGATCTGACAGCCGAAGACTGGCAAGCGGGAGTCCGTGGTTCGAGTCCAGGACACTGGCCTTCCCCCGCCGCGCCGCTCCGCTGGCCGACGCTGAACACACACGGCCGCTTAGAGAAGAGAAACACTGGGACGTCACATCCAAGGTATCACCATCCGATGCACGACTTCGCTCGCAATAATTAAACGGGCCACCTCGCGCTGCGAGTCTCCAGTCAACTGGGCGAGACGGCGACACGAGATGCACACCGCTACGCGTAATCAGACGCCGCCGCCGCCGCCGCCGCCGCTGCCGCAGCAGAAGACTTCGCAAACGACACAGCTGCCGTTCTCCGAGCCAGAACATCGAGTAAGAAACAGTTGTACGTATTTTCAATAAAAGTTATGTAAAAATGAGGTTTCATTCTACCTCATACCCGAGCCAAGGAAGAACCCACGCTGCCCACATGTTGTTAAGAGAGAAAAGTTAATTTATTTAATATTTTCACCCTGACAGTACGCTGTAGAATGCTCATCCTGACAATTGTCTAGCATCAAAAGAGAAAACACAGTTACATTAAGTATCACAACTGTTACACATTATCCTCGTTTTGGTTTTGTTTATGTTTATCTTATATCCTCCATTCAAGACACTATCCATTTCGTTCAGCTGATCTTCCAGGTGCTTTGCTATCTCTGACAGAACTACAACGTCGTCGGCAATCCTCAAAGTTTTTATTTCTTCGCCATGGATTTTAATTCCTACTCCAATTTTTCATTTTGGTTCCTTTGCTCAGTATAGAGATTGAATAACATCGGGCATAGGCTACAACCCTGTCTCACTCCCTTCTCAACCACCGCTTAACTTTCGTGCCCTTCGACTGTTACATCTGCCATCTGGTTTCTGTACGGATTGTAAATAGCCTTTCGCACCATGTATCTGACCCTGCCAGCTTCATAATTTGAAAGAGAATATTCCGGTCAACATCATCAAAAGCTTACTCTAAGTCTACAAATGCTAGAAACGTAGGTTTGCCTTTCCTTAACCCATCTTTTAAGATACATCGTAGGGTCAGTATTGCCTCTCGTGTTCCAACATTTCTATGGAATCCAAACTGATCTTCCCCGAGTTCGGCTTCTACCAGTTATTCCAGTAAAGAGTTGGTATTAGTGAAACTTCCTGGCAGATTAAAACTGTGTGCCCGACCGAGACTCGAACTCGGGACCTTTGCCTTTCGCGGGCAAGTGCTCAACCATCTGAGCAACCGAAGCACGACTCACGCCCGGTACTCACAGCTTTACTTCTGCCAGTACCTCGTCTCCTACTTTCCAAACTTTACAGAAGCTCTCCTGCGAACCCTGCAGAACTAGCACTCCTGAAAGAAAGGATATTGCGGAGACATGGCTTAGCCACAGCCTGCGGGATGTTTCCAGAATGAGATTTTCACTCTGCAGCGGAGTGTGCGCTGATATGAAACTTCCTGGCAGATTAAAACTGTGTGCCCGACCGAGACTCGAACTCGGGACCTTTGCCTTTCGCGGGCAAGTGCTCTACCATCTGAGCTACCGAAGCACGACTCACGCCCGGTACTCACAGCTTTACTTCTGCCAGTACCTCGTCTCCTACCTTCCAAACCGTTACTTATCAAACTGATAGTTGGATAATTTTCACACCTGTTAATGCTTGTTTTCTTTGGGATTGAAATTATTATATTCTTCTTGAAGTCTGAGGGTACTTCACCTGTCTCATACAACTTGCTCACCAGATGGAAGAGTTTTGTTATGGCTGGCTCTCCCAAGCTGTCAGTAGTTCTAAAGGAATGATGTCTACTCCCAGGGCGTTGCTTCGACTCAGGTCTTTCAGTGCTGTCAAATTCTTCACGCAGTATCGTATTTCCCATTTCATCTTCATATACGTCCTCTTCTATTTCCATAATATTTTCCCCCAAGTACATTGCCCTTGTAAAGACCCTCTATATATTCCTTCCAACTTTCTGGTTTCCCTTCTTTGCTGACGACCGGTTTTCCATCTGAGATCTTAATATTCATGCAGGTGGCTCTCTTTTCTCCAAAGGTCTCTTTAATTTTCTTGTAGGCAGTATCTATCTTATCCCTAGTGGTACATTCTTCTTCCTCCTTACATTTGTCCTGTAAACATCCCTGCTTAACCATTTTGCACTTTCTGCCTATCTCACTTTTGAGACGTTCCTATTCCTTTTCGCCTGCTTCATTTACTACATTTTTATATTTTCTCCTTTCATGAATTCAATATCTCTTCTTTCTACCTACTTGACTTTCTGATGCCGCCACTATCCGCCACTATTTCATCTCTCAAAGCAACTCATTCTTCTTGTACTCAATTTTTTCCCCCAGTTCTTTTCACTCGTTTCCCAATGCTCTCTCTGGAACTCTCTATAGCCTCTTGTTCTTTCAGTTTATCCAGGTCCCATCTCCGTAATTCCTACCTTTTTGCAGTTTCTTCAGTTTTAGTGTACAGTTCACAACCAATAAATTGTGGTCAGAGTCCACATCTTTGCCTGGAAAAGTCTTACTACTTAAAACCTGGTTCATAAATCCCTGTCTTACCATTATGTAATCTACCTGAAACCTTCCAGTGTCTCCAAGCCTTTACCACGTATACATCTCTCTTTCATGATTCTTAAACCATGTGTTATCTATGATTAAGTTATGCACTGTGCAAAATTCTACCAGGCGATTTCCTCTTTCATACCTTACCCCAATTCCATTTTCACCTACTACTTTTCGTTCTCTTCGTTTTCCTACTATTGAATTCCAGTTCCTCTTGACTATTACATTTTCGTATCCTTTAACTATCTGAATAATTTCTTTTATCGCATCATACGTATGTTCGGTATCTTCATCATCTGGGAAGATGTTGGCATATAAACTTAAACTATTGTGGTAGGCGTGGGTTTCGTGTCTGTTTTGGCTACAATTATGCGTTCACTATGCTGTTCGTAGTACGTTATCCGCGTTCCCATTTCTTTATTCATTATTAAACCTACTCCTGCATTACCCTTATTTGATTTTGTGTTTATAACCCTGTATTCACCTGATTAGATGTCTTGTTCCTCCTGCCATCGAACTTCACCAATTCCCACCATATATAACTTTAACCTATCTATTTCCCCGTTTTAAATTCAACCATGTACCCTAAGGGGTAGCCACTGGGATTGCCGTGCTTTCACTGCTTTGAGATCTTGTTCTGGGAGATTTAAAATTTAACTATGTTTATTATTATGTTAATGATGTTGCTCTGTGTAATCGGTCCTTTGCTGAACATCTTTCGCAACAGGTCCTATTGAGGCTCCGGTCTGCTGGGTTCACGGTCAAACCCTGTAAGGTCACTCTCGCCAGTCATCAGACTTCGGTTTTGGGACACCTGGTATTTAAAGATGGAAACAGAACAGATGAGAACATTCTTCCGAACTTAGGAAGATTGCTTCCGCTAAGAGCACAAAGGGAGTCGCCCGATTTATCGGAATGGCCAACCACTTTCGGAAGTTTGTCCCTCATTTCTTTCAGTTAGCTACCCCTCTTAACGATCTTCGTAAGAAGGCACGGAAATTTCTTTGGGGATAGAGCCAGCAGGCCGCATTTGAGGCGATTAAGACGGCTCCAAGTAACCCGTCAGCACTAGCGATTCCTAACTTCGAAAACAGATTCATTCTACAGACCGACGCGTGTAAGGCCAGGTGTCCACAGTCCTTTTACAGGAAGACCCTCGTGAAAGACGACTTGTTGCATTCACCTCGTGAAGATTGGTGGAACGTGAACATAAGTATTTCGAGTATGAGTGAAAGGCTCTGGCCGTTCTGTTGTTCTGTTCGCTTTTGAAAAGTTGACATTTTGTCTTGAACTCAGAGAATTTGACCTAGAGATTAACAGCCAGGCCTTATGTTGGATTCGGGCTCGCCCAAGAAAGACAGGTAGGATTTCGAGGTGGGCGGTCCGTATACCTGCGTTTCCTTTGATGATTCGCCATATAAGAGGTTCAGATAACTAGATGGTCAATACGCTCAGGCGCATGTTTGAGGAGGGCGCCCATGAATCCTGGGAGTGTTGTTCGGTCGTCAGGTCTTCCGTTTTTAACGTCTTAACTGAGGTACCTCCACTATTTTCTGATGTAAGGCTAAGTAGGACTGACATATTTATTTAGGTCCTATAAGAAGGCGGTTGTTACCTTGTGAGCAACTTCACGGTTATTCCTTCAGGAAGGATATACTTTGTCGTAGAGCTGGGAAGTTAGCCGAACCCAAAATCTGTTTACCAGTTGAACTGGTGTCATCAGGATTTTATTATTTTCATAGTTCCTTATGACGCCTTCGTGGGCGTCTGGGCCTCTATAAAACCCTTGCTAAGGTCCATACTCATCTTACATGGTTGAGGATACTATCCAATCGGTTCAGGAGTGTTATTCTTGCAAAATGACGAAGCCCATTTCAAACTCACATAAAGGCTTGCTGAATCCGAAAGGGAGCAAAGCCCTTTGTATAAACTGTTTACTCAATATGTGGGCCCCCTGCTTCGAACAAGAGCTGATACCGTTATATATTAGTTGTCGTGGATCCCTTTTGTTGCTTTGCGTGGCTACTTCACAGTAGAGGGCTTACTGCCTCGCTAAATATTTGTCGCTCAAATATTTTCCTGTTTCTGACCACTAAATGCGCTTGTCGGTGACAATGCCCCGCCTTTGTGTCACGAAAATTTAAGCAGTTTTATTTTCGTAATGCCATTATGCATATTGTGACCATGCCCTATTAGCCTCATCCTTCCTTTTTGGAGAGGGGTAATCGTAATCTTAAGGCCGTCTTTACTATTTGTCATGCTAAGTATCAGACCAAATGGGACATTTTCAACCTTTGGATTGATGCTGCCTTAAATTCGGCACAGTATGAGGCTTCTGGTGCTTTGATGTTTTCATATTCCCTTAATCCGTCCCTGGCTAATTTGTCGAGTATACCATCAGTTGCCTTAGCGGATTAGCCCTGTCTGATTAAAGAAAACAGGTATAGAGCTAGGAACATCGACTTGGCCCATCACTGTCAAGTGAGATGGTATAATCAGGGAATGAGACGCTTTGGTGGCAAAATTGGGGATAAGACTTTTGTTGAGAATTTGTGTATGGCTGGTAATCAGGGTAATATTATTACCAGGAAGCTTGTTCCCAGGTTTCTGGGACCCTGTGCAGTTGTTAAGATCTTAAGTCCCATTAATCTGCCAGTATGCAACCTGGTGACTGGGAAGAAGTTGAAAGTACATGTCAGCCAAATAAAAGCTAGCTAAGTAATTCGTTTCTCTCGTTCTGTTCTCATTTATAAATCAGAAAATGGGATGTGGGGGTGGGGTTTCTGGCTTGAGTGTGGGAGGTCGAACTGTGGCAGCTCATTTCGTCTTCCAGTATCGATATCTTCTGGCTGGCGTCTCGCCAGGGGACGTGGGTTACTTCGTTGTGCGGTTATCGCTGTCTCAGATGGTCTTCAAAAGCGGACACTAGAGTCCCGCCTAGGGAGAAAGGCCTCCGGAGATGGCGGCGCAGGCGGTTGACGGTGGCAGCCGCAGTGCTTGGAGCGACGGACACGCGGTTCGGATGGGCACGACCTCTTTTCCGCGCCGTTGTTCAGTCTTCTTCGCCAAGACTGGGCGGAAGGCAAAGGTCTGGTCCGCTTATGTCGTGCGCGGCTAGTCGTTCAGCTATATGCAGCGATTTCTCGCTCCGCAAGCTGCGTGAGCAGATGTTCGCGTTTATGTTCGTTGAGTTGTAATGCACGCCTTATTATTTGGCTCTGTGATTCTAGGACGAGTGTGTTGCCCTGTGATTTTAAAGTAACTTGTGTTAACCTGGTGGCCAATGTTCTGTCTCAAATGGTTCAAATGGCTCTGAGCACTATGGGACTTAACTTCTGAGGTCATCAGTGCCCTAGAACTTAGAACTACTTAAAACGAACTAACCTCAGGACATCACACACATCCATGCCCGAGGCAGAATTCGAACCTGCGACCGTGGCGGTCGCGCAGTTCCAGACTGAAGCGCCTAGAACCGCTCGGCCACCGGGGCCGGCTTCTGTCTCAAATAATTTGATAATTTGTCATGGTTAATGTTGTTATGGCGACGTAATGTGCCCAGTTGTCACGCATAGGTATATCAGAGGCCTACGCCAGATGTAGTAAAAAGAATGTAAAAAAGGTGTTTGTTTTATAATTCTTATGCAAGGGAACAGCTGTTTCCGAATTTTAATATTTGTTCTCGTGATGTTTTGAATCTGATGAGCTCTCTGGTATCACCGTAATCCACCCCGTTAAGCACTTTGTGAGCTCCAGCCAATGGGAAGACCCTAGCGATTTTGTTATTTATATTCCTTCTGGGAAGAAATTACTGCTGCCTTTCAACAGTTCTCTGCTAGCCAATCTTATTTCCTAGGGCGTATCGAATTGTTGGAAACGCTATATAAGTGCAGTCACTGTTAAACCATAACTTAACCTGTAGCGTAATCCACCAAGACACTTAGGTTTCTTGTTACATAACAGCATTTACTGAGTTGCTGGCAGAGTGTTCAGTGCTGAAGGCTTCTCGCCGCCGAGCGGCATAGGGCGCTGCAGTCATGGATTGTGCGGCTGATCCCGGCGGAGGTTCGAGTCCTCCCTCGGGCATGGGTGTGTGTGTTTGTCCTTAGGATAGTTTAGGTTAAGTAGTGTGTAAGCTTAGGGACTGATGACCTTAGCAGTTAAGTCCCATAAGATTTCACACGCACCTCTTTTTCTTTCTTTTTTTTTTCGCATGGGCCTGCCATACTTGCGGCCGCGTGCATGGTTCTCGAACATCTGCTAGCGCGGCTTGCTGTTTGTTTGGAGTCGTGCACCCTGGTTGACTGTGCTCAAGCTGAGCATCTTCTGTTACCTGAATTGCACTACAAACGAAGTTTTGTTGTCCACCAAGAGGCCAAGAGGCCTTTTATTAATTGGCTTCGCGCACGAAATTTTCCGTTTAATTTTTAATACATATTGTATTATTGTTCTAAGTTTTAATGAAAATTTTTGGTGTAAACCTTTTGGGTAATCTGTGAAGGACAAGTGTTATCTTTGTTAATATTTATCGTTTGGGGGGTCTGGCTAATATCTTGTATTTGAATCTGCCTGAAGAAATTAATCTTGAACTGTTTTAGTTATTTTAATTAGCTGTTATATTTAAAATTGTTTAATTTAAAATTTTTAAAACGGGTCCAATATTGTTAAGGTATTATTTCTCAATTTGTTTGAGATTATGATTATTGCAATTCAACGGCTGTCTCACTCATCATTTTGAACGCCTTTATATCTGAAATGGCAAATTAACTTCAGTTTTCCTGCCAGTTTTTCTAAGGGGACCCGTTGTTACCCCAAAATAGAGAAATAAATGTTATTTTCGAATGATAAATGACGTTAGTTAAAGTAGCCTAATCCGTTCATGTCATTTGCCTCACACTGGTAACTGTCGATTTCACTAATGATTTATAATTGAGGGTTAGCACTTTCTTCCCCGACACTTTCAATTTAATCATGTCAAACACGTTGACGGATAGCTGGTCTCCTATAAATGTACTTAACTTTGAGATAGTTAACTCTAAAATCCAAAGACAATCGCGCTCGACGGTGGTGTTGATAACTAAATAGCACTCCATCGTTTCTTCGGTCACAGATTTGTTTATTTTACTCATTTACACTAAATTTGTGAATAGCAGCATGAAAATGTTCAGTGAAAAGGGATCTCTGGCACAAGATACAGGTTAAGAAACGGGTACTTTGACATTATGAACGAAGCATGTCACCAAAGTAACAGTAATATTTCACAAACGTTTGGCTCCGCTGTACAGCAGTTAACGCTCGGGCGTTAAGGAGCTGCAGTGCGACGAAGTGAGTGACAAAACACCAGGTAAGTACGAAATTAAAAAGCAGTACATTCACAATGTCATAACCGGGTACTATGTTATGTCCCAGATTTTCGCGTGGGATCGATTGTAGGCTTAGATATTTTGCTATTGTACTGTTCTCTCCTTAAAACATGATGTCATGTTGTCGACGGTCCCCTTTTAGTGAGATATCACTTGTTTAGTGAGGTATCACTTGCCAATAGACCACGAAAGACCTGCAGTGCGCCTCGCGGAGTGACTGCGTGGTTTAAGGTGCCATGTCACGGATTCACCGGTCCCTCCCGCCGGGGGTTCTAGTCCTTCCTCGGCCATGGATGTTTATGTGATGTTCTTAGCGTAAGTTAGTTTAAGTAGTGTGTAAGCCTAGGAACCTATGACCTTAGCCGTTTGTCCCTTAGGAATTCACACACATTTAACATTTTTTAACCTGCAGTGCGCTTTTAAGATTACGCCAAGCGCTAAATGAACATTCTTCATATAAATTGCGAGAAATATGACGAAGATGGAGGGAACTCATCAAGAATGGCAGCAAGTGCCACGACGGCGGCTAGTTCAAACAACTCAGCTGCGAAACGAGAGACTAGAGGAGCGCCCCCTACGAACTCCTCTTTCGGAGTGACAGGCAGCTGCTCCACCAGTCAGCGCCCTGTGGGTACTCTATTTGGACTCCTGAGTCATTATGTTCCTATGTGATGTGACTTGGATCTTCCGTTAGGAAGTATAGGTCTTGGGTGTTAAAATGTGTGTGAAATCTTATCGGACTTGACTGCTAAGGTCATCAGTCCCTAAGCTTACACGCTACTTGACCAAAATTATCCAAAGGACAAACACACACACACACACACAAAATCCCAAGGGAGGACTCGAACCTCCGCCGGGACCAGCCGCACAGTCCATGACTGCAGCGCCTGAGACCGCTCGGCTAATCCCGCGCGGCCGGTCTGCGATGATGCGGGTATAGAAATATAAACTTGATGTAAATCCTAACACACGCAAAGTTCTTATCCGCAAAGCGCCTACCTGCCTTACAAGGGTATATCTTATGTATAGCTGGAAATGCGAGCTCTGTTCAAAGAAGTTCCGGTACATTCTAAACCCGCGTCAGTGGTGAAATTCGGTTGGCATCCCCACACGACCGTGTTTAATGCGTAACTGTCGGAAGTTTCATTGTTGCGTGTTTGTTAGTTATTGTTCAGTACTATACTGAGTAGAACATTGTGTCGCATAGTTTGCGAGTTTCGAGATGGCTGAGTTACAGGACCAACGCGTCTGCATTACATTTTGCGCGAGACTCAAGAAAACCCTTACAGAGACAAACCAAATGATGCAAAAAGGCTACGGTGATGAACGCTTAAGCCGTACTCTGTGTTACGAATGGTTATGAAGATTTAAAAATGGTCGAAGGGAAGTTAATGATGGCCCTCGTTGAGAGCTCCGTCGACGTCTGCCGAAGTCGCCTATGTCGGGAACATTAACGAATTTGTGCGTGCAAATTGTAACCTCCCCCTCACTTATCGACCTTAATGACAGTGAAAAATGAAACCGCGTGTACCTAATGGGAATTTTGGAAGAGCAATCGTCACCGAAGTTAATCTGTCGGTAAAGGAGGAGGAAAGGGTTACATCTAAATGAAAGGAAAAATGCAAGTGAAACTGGTGGAAATTAATTTTGAAATAGGGATAAAGTTAATAAAGAAAGTAAATGTGCGGCCGTTACGTTAACAATCAACTAGCGGTAATTAGATATTTGAGATTTGGGGGAAATTATGGTCGCCAGTCCTATGGACAATTACTATAAAACTGAAAAAGAAAGGTTATTACACATATAATTAGCACTAGAAGCGTGGCAACTGAAGGTTGACACGTGTAGTGTGAAAACTGAAAGTTTGTCAGAAGTAATAAATTTCGCTACACTTAATTTAGCAAAAGAATTAATGTAACCGGCAAATCGAAAGTTAATTTAGTGACTGAAGTTAATAGTGAGCTTTCTTTCTGAAGCACATCGAAATACAGTTAGTCTTGGACTACCTCAACAATCATTTCTAAAGCTACTTGAATCTACGCAATTTAGAAAGAAGAGATTTAACTTTGACCTTGAATTAAACGATTCTGAACAATTAACAATAGTAAAATTTAGTACGTACCAAGCTGAGCTGCAGTCACAGGTAAGCTAAAATACGGTAACAAAACTCGCACTCTTCATTTGTGCTTGTGTAATCTAACTATTGTAGCCAGCTACGAATACTTAAATTGAACTTTGAAATTAAAGCAGTGAAATGGAATTATGCTGGCGTTTGAATTTCAACGACACTCGGGTTCATTTCGGAAAAGGAAGGGACCCTGCTTGGCAATGCAATTGGGACAATGAGCAACAAAGGTTCGTGCTAAGTTGCTGTAATTTTGCGAGGCAAATGGAACAATTTGAAAAGCTGAGGTGTGCCATACAGTTCTGAAACTTTACGTGCTTTTAGTCTTCCTTGTTGGTTGATTGAAGGTTTGAAGCCGTCGATGGAGGAGGTGGCGACAGTCACTCATTGTCGGCCGTCGCTGTTGCAGAAGCTGGATGTTGGCGCGCCTTCTTCTCGACACGGTCACCAGGCGAAACGGGCTCTTGATGTGCGCCAGCTAATGCTTCCCGTCCGCGACACCATGTCAGAAACTATCATCGCGAGTCGAGCGCAATTACATGCTGCCAAACCCCGAAAGCGCGGCAACTCGCGGGAGCGTCACACAACACACCTGCTCCACTCGCTACTCCAGCCAGACTCTCTCTTCCTCTGCCCGCGCTCCACGCGGCAGAGTTAACACTACCAAAGATCCTACACACTTTGAGTCTTCACACGACCTATCGATGTAATCGTTCGATAGCAGTTTTCCCTAGGCAAGACTCAGCGTAAAAATACAAATAATATTTACGAAACAAACCAATTATACATCGACATAAATGCATAAATATATATATACAAATAGTAAAACAATTACAATATGTAAAGACACAGAAATGTCATATATTCAGGTAACAAAAATAAGGAAAACAAATTATAGTACAATAGATGGAAATAGGAGGATATGCATTTCCGGCGTTACACGTGCCCCACATTGTCTGAGGATGTTCGTGTAACGTAAACAGACTCAGAAAATGTCAAAAAAAAAAAAAAGAAACAGCGGAAATGCATGTGCTCAAAACACCAACAAAATATAGCATTCGCCTAATTAACCATAAACCAATTTTTAGACGATAATAATTGAGTGGAGACACTCCTAATCTTATTCTACTCTGTCATCTTGATCAAAATAAAACAGGTTGACAACATATTAAAATTCATAGAAAACATAGAAAATGGTTTAGCTATTCTAAAAATCTAAATTCCTAGCAGTATCTAGAAATGGAATACTATTTACAAAATTAATCAGATTACATGGTCATAGAAAACAGGTATATCAAAATACGCAAATTAATAATTAATTACATAGAATACGTATTTTATATAAACTTTTCATAAGTAATATTCTCGTCATGAGTGTGCACTTAACGCTAAACAAGAAAATAATATACAGCAGATCGACAAAAGCATAAATATTGACAACAGAATTCTGTCATATCAGCTGTCCGGGAAGAAAAACAACTCCGCCTTCCGTACTCGCAAGTACAAAGAATGCCGACAGCGGCACAAGAGCCGACAGCGGCACAAGAGCCGACAGCGGTTCCGCCCCGCCAGTATTGTTGCGGCCGCCTGTGCGGCACGCTTGATCTCTCTCGCCCTTGTAACGGCATTTCCAGAACGTCCGTTTCACTGAATTCTTTCGGTAAAACTCACTCCCGAGTAATCTGAAGGAGTCCATAAACACTATCACAGTGGATAACTCAACACTGTCTATCATCACACGCATGTACTAGCCTGAAACTTAAAACAGCGTCTAAGTACATCGGCAATGACTAGTAAATCACATATTTATGGAATCTTACAGCTATTTACAAAATCATATTTACATTCCTTAATCTACTGTGACTCAGCTGAAAACTTAAACTAGCAGCTTGGATTTTTCAGTTGACTACATCACGATTAAATTGATTAAAATGAAATTGATTAATCAAAATTAATTACTTATTAATTACAACTTCTTTAATGACTTTGGTCAGTCAAAAGCATGGCAATCTAGCAAATCGTTAAATCTTACACTCTATTTTACATACTGTACAAATTACCCATTCTGTGGTATTAATCAATCCTAGGTTGGTATAATTTCAGGTCTACAATGTTCCGTATACCTAATAGTTTTGCAGAGCTTGGATACTCTAAGCAATAAGCATTTGTGTGAGGTATAACAATGACTTTATATGGTCCATTATAAACAAACTTAAATTTAGAGATTTCATGGTCTATCTCGCTCGATTTCTCATGAGCTTTTACAAGTACTAAGTCTCCGATTGGAAACTTAGCAAAACGCGCTTTAGCGTCATGACAACGTATGCGAGCATCGGCTTTTAGCTTCATTACTTCTCGCAAACGATCTTTTTTCACACCAATACTAATGTCAATCCGTGGAGGGAATTTGATTATCTCTTCCACTAAACTTTTACTTCTGTCATCCAACAAGATTTCCTCTGGAGAAAATTCCGTCGATTCATGTCTCAAGGTGTTCATAATTCTCTCAAATACTACTACATATTTGCCCCATGCCCTATGGTTGTAATGGCAATAGGTACGACAAAGTCGGCCTAGCTCGCGCATATACCTCTCAGCGGGATTCCCAGCCGGCAATAAGCTGAAATATGGATCACCTCGACCCCATTACTTTCCATGCCTTCATTCCACAACTTAGAAGTAAATTGTGCCCCATTGTCTGATAAAATCGCCTTGGGCTTACCAATATGAACAAAATAATCGTTCACAAGCTTGCTATAGACCGCTTTGGCTGTAGCTTTCCTAATAGGGTATAGTTTGATGAACTTGGGAAAAGCTTCTAGCACTACTAAAATGTAGGCGAAGTTTCCTGATGACTTGGGCAAAGGTCCGTACAAGTCCACACACAGTAATTCAAAGGTGTCGTTAGGCCTTATACTTTGCATAGGACCACGACTCGTAGAGTTGGTAACCTTCACCTTCTGACATAAATCGCAAGTTTTCACTCTGTCAGTAACGCGTTTTAACATGTTGTTAAAATGCGCTACTTCACTCACTTTTTCCGTACATTTCTTTGGTCCACAGTGACCATACGCCAAATGGTAGTAGTCAATTATTTCCGTGACGTATTTGGTGGGCCAGCATACCCGCCAAATATTGCTATCTTCACTTTTACATATGTACAAGATATGATCGTATATCTTGTAATACTTCCTTAATTTTTCTCCTTCTGGACTCCTTTCGTCATATCGGGTTTTCACCATATTTAAACAACCTTCCTCGTTCTGATGACGACGTAGATTCTTACAGATGTTCATTATTAATTTACGTCCCTCAACTTCTTTAAAATAGTATAATTTGACCACTCCATCTGACTCATCTTTCAATATCTCTTGATTAGACCCGGGCAAACGCGACAGCGCATCCGCTACGCAATTGTCGGTCCCTTTTACGTAACAGATGTCATAGTTAAATTGCTGTAAATACAGCGACCACCTAGTCAGTCTTTCGTGAAGTAGTTTACAATCCTTCAGATAAGTGAGCGCCTTATGGTCCGTATGAATAATCACCTTACGGTCCCATAGGTAACTCTTGAACTTTTTGAATCCCCACACGATAGCGAGACACTCTTTCTCAGAAATCGTGTAGTTTCGCTCACTTTTTGATAAAGTTCGACTCGCGAACGCTATCGTCCGGTGTTCCTTATCCTCTCCTTTACCAACTTCTTGGAACAGTTCTACCCCCACCCCATAATTCGACGAATCCGTTCCCAGATGGAAGGGTAGCGATAAATCAGGATGGAATAGTATGTTAGATCTTAACAACTCGTCTTTTAATCTCTCGAAAGCGGCCTGACACCCGTCAGTCCACACAAACGGAACGTTTTTGCGTAAGAGGTTATTCAAATTTTCATCATTAAACACTTGTCCTTTTACAAATTTACGGTAAAATCCTGTTAGCCCTAGAAAACTTTTTAACTGTTTCCTAGACTTGGGTGGAGTACAATTCCTTATTGCCTCTAGTTTCTCTGGGTCCTTTGTAGTACCAGCAGTGGTAATTACATTCCCTAAAAATTTCAGTTCTTGCTTCACAAATTCGCATTTCTTTAGCTTTAGAGTCATTCCGCCACGGCGCAATGCTCTAAAAACTTCATCTAACAGGTCACAATGGTCATGCCAAGTGGGATTGGCCAACAATAGGTCGTCAACATATACAGTTAATCTTGAACTCAAAGCCGGTCCTAGCACTTTATCTAGGGCCCTGATGAATACGAACACAGATATATTAAGTCCAAACGGCAGTACTCTATACTGATAACACCTGCCCGCAAACAAGAAGGCGGTGTATGGCCTAGATTCTTCTTCGAGTTCTATTTGCCAGTAACTAGCCGTCAGATCGAGGCTAGTCATGAATTTAACGTCATGAAAACGTTGCAAAATGTCCTCCATACTCTCTGGTCTGTCTGTTTCACGTTGAACGACCCTATTCAACGTGCGTGCGTCAATCACAATACGCACACTACCATCCCGTTTTGCTACAATGACCAAACCGTTATTATATGGACTCGTACTTCTTTCACTCACTCCCCATTCGATCATCTTATCTATCTCCCGTTGCACTGCTTCCTTTTTGGACAGCGGTATAGCATACGGTCTCACGAAGAATGGTTCGTGCGGAATCACATGCAACTTGCATTTATATCCTTCCACAAGTCCCGGTTTGTCTGAAAACACACTCTTATTCTTCATTATTACTTCATACAGGCCTCGTCTTTGTTCGTGTGTTACGTTTGACACACCGTCTACAATACTTTCCAATTCACTTTCTACACTATTGTCAATGCCGAGATTCCTCACATTACAGTAGTTCAAATTCATACCTACGTCAATAGCATCCGGCCAGTTAACAATGTGTATAGGCTGGTATTGCCTATGCACACCGTCTCCTGCCTCGTCAACACTAACTACTATTGTTTTATCTTGTGACGTACATGTCAAAGTTTTGCTTTCGCAATTAATCACTGCACGGTACTTTAATAGCCAATCTAACCCGATAATTACTTCCGTAATCAAGTCTGGCACGACGACAAACTCTTGTTCAAATCGTGCCCCACATATCTCGAAGTGGACAAAAATCTGTTTTGTGACCGGTTTACTGGCCTTCCGAGTAGCACCGATAATTTTCACTCTTGTTACTGGCATAACTACGATGCCCGGTCTATCTTTCAGTAACTCAAATATTTTCCCAGATACAACACTCAATTCTGCACCGGTGTCAATCAACACGTTTAGTTGTAGGTCGTGCATATTAACAGACACTACTACCCGTCTACACTTGTCCTCGACTGTTTCTTTATTTTCCCACAGTAAATCCTCGTCTATATCCAGGTCATTCCAGAAAAAACCATCCGGCTTTGATCCCAAATCCGGCTTATCTGGTGGCTTTTTCAACCTCTGTTCACATACAGTTTTAATTTCAACACGTTTGTTCTGAGGCTTTGTCTGTAGCCTCGCCTCCAATACCGAAACCTTTTCCTGTAACTCGTCAACTAGCGAGTGTTGCTTTGCTATCAATTCACTAATTGTCACCTTCGTTGATTCCTCTTTAACCAGATTGATCTCATCTGCCAATCTACCTTGAGAAATGTGCCCAGTAGTATCTGCAATTACTTCCTCTAGATCTGCACAACCCACACTGTTATCGTCTGACCGTATAACGTCAGCTCTAACCTCATACACACTGTAATCTACGTGGTTTTCTACCAATCGTGTCCGGCTATCACTAAAATTTTCGCAATCTTTCTCCTTAATACTTTCGCAATGTTTAAACTGGAGGTTTGCGTCGGATGGGTCGGCTACTTCTACCACTGAAAACTTCGGTAAGGTCTGCCGGTTAGGGCCAGAACTTTCCGTTACTACTTCAACATCCAACTCTTGCGGGACGAAACACGACCAATCTTGCTTGTGCTCCCCATTAACATCAACTATTTCTAGTAAAGTCTGCCGGTTAGGGCCAGAACTTTCTATCATTTCACAAACACTATCTTCCTGCGGGACGAGACGCGGAAAATCCTGCACGCGCTCCCCATAAACACTTCTCCCATGCAGGCCCCTATAATCTCTTAGTGCGTCGTATAAGCGACCGAACTGCCTTAACCAGACCTCATCCCTCTCTGCATCCCCTCGCTCGATGACGGACTTTTATCCGACATCTGATCTTCTCTCAACACTTGCGAATCATTCTTAAACTCAATCTCCAGTTCCGCTGTGGGTATTACAGCTGCCACTTTATAATCGATTTCCGGAACACTACTTAAATTGTTCTCACTGACAGTGAATGCACTTCCTACTGCCGTGTATACAGCTTATCTACTACTTGTGGGCGCACTCCTTTCTCCTAACACTGGCACACTCTCCCGCCATTGATTATTCCACACGGAATTTTCATATCGACGACACCTGGGTTTTCTCCTGCTATTGGGCCGCCAAAATTTCTCCACGCCCGGTCGGCCCCTCACCGGCGCGGCTAATGGTTTTCCTGTCTCGTCCCAGCAGATACGGTCCCCAGATGCTGCTGAGGCGGCTGATAACACCCTCTGGTGTTATTACTGTCCTGTGAAGCCCGTATCACGTTAGTATGATACTGGTTTCCGTCATTCCTGTTACTATTTGCATTGTACCGATTGTTATTACGATCCGAACCATTATTGTTATTGCTGCCATGGTTGCGGTATGCATTATTCCCATGGTTATCGTTGTTGTGGTTGCCGTGGTACCCGTTGTTGTTACCACGGCCTCTACCACTGTCGCGATTATTGCGCCAATTGTCCTCGTCCTCCACTCTTTCCAGGAAATCATTTATTGTTCTGTAATTGCTTCCTACGTAGCGTTTTGTATCATCTGGAAGCTTTTTGTAGAGTTCCCAGACAATTTCGGATTCCGTGCGGCGATCACGCAAGTATTCCAACTTGCGGATCCAACCCTCACAAAACTCCTTCATCGAACCGCGCGAATTCGCATCGAAAGGCCTCGATACGACAAATTCGCGCCAGACACTTTGCTGTTTTTGCTCTGACCAGTATTCAGCCAGAAACAAATTCTTAAATTCGTCAAAAGTCAGGTCCGTAATGTTGAGGTTTAAGCCCCAACGCTTGGCATCACCAGCCAACACATCAATAATCGCATTAATTTTTCTCTCATTAGTCCATGATCTGGGTAAAACTCTTTCACAATTCTTAATGAAATCCGTCGCGTGTATACCGCCTTTTTTCAAGGGGTCGAACCGCTCCTCTTTCGTCAACAATTCCGAACTATGTGCATAGATTGGCACATAGCTCTGTTTTTCGTCAAGTTTCTTTTCTAATTCCGACGCTCTCGTAATTACTTGGCAAGTGGTTGTCGCAAGCGTTTCTACTTCCCTTTTTTTCTCTTCGCAGGTATTAGCCTGCTTCGTCACTTTGGTATCTACTTCGGATACTAAAGCCTTTAAAGTTTCCACCTTCTTTTGATCCTCTTTTTTCACTAATTGAATTTGTTCCGTCACCTTATTCTCGATGATCGGAGCAACTGGTTCTCCTACACTTTTCTCGATTCTGCTAATTTCGGAATAAAAACGAGTATTTATCCTCGCAATTTCCGCCTGAACGCCTATCATTTCCTGTTTAAGGTTACCGATTTCGCTATTAATCACAACAATATCTTCTTTGATTTTATCAACTTTTGTGTTAACAACTCCAACATTGTTGTTAACAACATTAATAGCTTTGTTGTGACTGTCTAGCTTTCGTTCAATTTTTTCAGACTGAGCGTCTTGCTTGGCCGATTGACTCTTGATTTCGTTAATCAAAACATTCAATAAATCAGTTAAATTCCCGGAAACTACCGGTTTTACTTCCATAGCGGCTTCCTTTTTAATTGTCCCCCCGTATTCGTCATCAAGGGATTCGCATTTGAGTTTCACTTCCGACTCCGAAACATTTTCTAAAGTGTTTTCCATTTCTGCTCTTTGTTGCGTTTCGGCGGTCGCGTCTTTCATGCTAGCCGCCTGCCCCGGAACAATGGATACCGCGGTGCGCGTTCCCCACTGTTCGACCGATTGTTCCTTATCCAAGCCTACCAAATTTTGGTAATTGTTGCCTTCACTCATTTTAATAATTTTCAATATAAATGCCAAATCTCAAATCTAATTAAGACTCCTCACACTAATATTCTCGCTGACGTATCGACCATTTCGTAACCAGTACTTTGTTACGAGATTTGTACAATGCAAAATTCGTGTCCAGAACAACCTCAAATTTGAAGATTGTCCTGTCACCAGGTCGCCACGTGTAACCTCCCCCTCACTTATCGACCTTAATGACAGTCAAAAATGAAACCGCGTGTACCTAATGGGAATTTTGAAAAAGCAATCGTCACCGAAGTTAACCTGTCGGTAAAGAGGGAGGAAAGGGTTACATCCAAATGGAAGGAAAAATGCAAGTGAAACTGGTGGAAATTAATTTTGAAATAGGGATAAAGTTAATAAAGAAAGTAAATGTGCGGCCGTTACGTTAACAATCAACTAGCGGTAATTAGATATTTGAGATTTGGGGGAAATTACGGTCGCCAGTCCTATGGACAATTACTATAATAACTGAAAAAGAAAGGTTATTACACATATAATTAGCACTAGAAGCGTGGCAACTGACGGTTGACACGTGTAGTGTGAAAACTGAAAGTTTGTCAGAAGTAATAAATTTCGCTACACTTAATTTAGCAAAAGAATTAATGAAACCGGAAAATCGAAAGTTAATTTAGTGACTGAAGTTAATAGTGAGCTTTCTTTCTGAAGCATATCGAAATGCAGTTAGTCTTGGACTACCTCAACAATCATTTCTAAAGCTACTTGAATCTATGCAATTTAGAAAGAAGAGATTTAACTTCGACCTTGAATTAAACGATTCTGAACAATTAACAATAGTAAAATTTAGTACGTACCAAGCTGAGCTGCAGTCACAGGTAAGCTAAAATACGGTAACAAAACTCGCACTCTTAATTTGTGCTTGTGTAATCTAACTATTGTAGCCAGCTATGAATACTTAAATTGAACTTTGAAATTAAAGCAGTGAAATGGAATTATGCTGGCGTTTGAATTTCAACGACACTCGGAAAAGGAAGGGACCCTGCTTGGCAATGCAATTGGGACAATGAGCAACAAAGGTTCACGCTAAGTTGCTGTAATTTTGCGAGGCAAATGGAACAATTTGAAAAGCTGAGGTCTGCCATACAGTTCTGAAACTTTACGTGCTTTTAGTCTTCCTTGTTGGTTGATTGAAGGTTTGAAGCCGTCGATGGAGGAGGTGGCGACAGTCACTCATTGTCGGCCGTCGCTGTTGCAGAAGCTGGATGTTGGCGCGCCTTCTTCTCGACACGGTCACCAGGCGAAACGGGCTCTTAATGTGCGCCAGCTAATGCTTCCCGTCCGCGACACCATGTCAGAAACTATCATCGCGAGTCGAGCGCAATTACATGCTGCCAAACCCCGAAAGCGCGGCAACTCGCGGGAGCTTCACACCACACACCTGCTCCACTCGCTACTCCAGCCAGACTCTCTCTTGCTCTGCCCGCGCTTCACGCGGCAGAGTTAACACTACCAAAGATCCTACACACTTTGAGTCTTCACACGACCTATCGATGTAATCGTTCGATAGCAGTTTTCCCTAGGCAAGACCCAGCGTAAAAATACAAATAATATTTACGAAACAAACCAATTGTACATCGACAGAAATGCATAAATATATATATACAAATAGTAAAACAATTACAATATGTAAAGACACAGGAATGTCATATATTCAGGTAACAAAAATAAGGAAAACAAATTATAGTACAATAGATGGAAATAGGAGGATATGCATTTCCGGCGTTACAAAATCGAAGACCGACTGTCCGAGAAAATTCAGAAGAGTGTAACATTTCAGTTGGATGGTGTCATAAAATCCGGGCACAGCATCTTGGAATGCATCGTGTTGCAGCTAAGGTCGTCCCACCGCTCGTAAGTCAAGACAAGGAAGACCTTGACCTCACAATCTGCGAAGAGCTTTTGGATCGCGCAAATAAGGAGGAGATGTTCCCTAAGGGAATCACAATTGGTGATGAGACGTGGGTCTACGGTTGTGATACGGAGACCTTGAATAGACGAATATTTGCAACGGTAGACGAGATAAAAGAGAATTACTTTTTATGGAACGTTCTCATTTACCTTTAAATGGCTCAAATGCGCTCCACCGGACGAATGACTAACTTCCAGAAGATAGTCAGACTCGTCCTATATTTTCGCGAATGTGTTTGGAGTAACTGCACTTACTGACTGTTGTTTTACGGTGGCACAGCTCACCCTAAAATGTTGGTCGAGTAGTTACGTAGTCCCAGAAAAACAAATGAGACCAGGCGACTTTGGAAGCGACTGGCAGCAATACGTGATACGTACGACCGTTTAAGACAAATCCGTTGTTTAGTCAGCTCATTGTTAAGAAATGAAATTGTTTACATACAAGTTTCAGTGCGGTAGTGCTCAACCCGTGTTGAAAAAGTGAAACTTTTGCTAAGTTCTGGTGTCAACTCACTGGATCACAAGTATATCAATTTGTGCGATTTCTGTAACAGTCCTTTCCTGAGAAATGATCGGGTTGTGACTGTCTTCCCGGGAAACGATATAAAATCCATCAACTTTTGGAGAGTTTCTGTCGCGTTCAGAAGTGGAGTGAACTTGTTGTATTCTCGAATTCTTAAGTTGAAGCAGTTCTCTTTCCGCCGGCCAGAGTGGCCGAACGGTTCTTGGCGCTTTAGTCTCGAACCGCGCAACCGCTACGGTGGCAGGTTCGAATCCTGCCTCGGGCATGGATGTGTGTGATGTCCTTAGGTTAGTTAGGCTTAAGTAGTTCTAAGTTCTACGGGACTGATGACCTCAGATGTTAAGCCCCATAGTGCTCAGAGCCATATGAGTTCTCTTTCCCACTTAAAGGAAATTGAGCATCATCACTGAACACTAACCGTGAATGGAAGATGTCTTCCACCTCCACGCTAAGATTGAATTCACAAAACAGTTCGTTGCGTGCCAACATCACGGAATGCTTGTATGAGATGAGTCCTGTATGTTTCGGAAGACAAATTTCGGCACAATAATTTACATGGGCACATGAAGATGGCTAATTCTCGGATGGCACACCTAGTCGACTTCTCTGGACTGCGTGCAAAACTGTGGAGCAACACCCCATGTCTCGAACAAGCATAAGGGGCGACCCATGGATTCCTCCACACCTCACATAAACTAGCAGTACTATTACTGATGCCATCGTCTAATTCGGTAAGTTTTAGAGGATAATCAAGACGCACAGTTCTGGCTGAATTGCGCTTGTCGAACTGGAGATGGGAGACCGCCTTTCGTTACGCCTTTAGTTACTATCTGGACTCGACACAAGCTGGATAATGCACCAGCGAGCGAGCGAGGTAGCTGCAACAGAGAGGCCCGTATGATGAGGCAACTTACAAATAGCCCGAAGCTAACGGTTTAGTTTCGATGAATAAGTTAAAATGTATCCAAATTTAGCGTTAATCACATATATGTAGTCCTGTGAAGGCGAATCTTCTTCAGTACTTGTTTTAATCATCAGATGTACCACTTGCGTAATATTCTTATACATCAATAGAAATAAAAGTAAATGGCTGTAGCAGCGTCAAACTTTCGGATTTGAAGAACAAGATGAAACACCGCCTTTTCAGTACGACCGTGTCCTACATAGTGACACTTTAACGGCAGAATGTTTAGTATAATTTCCTCAGTAGAAGTCCGTATTTTATTCTCTGCAGTGTTTATCTGTTCTACTGTACAATTTCAGTCATAATCAAGCCTTCTCTTCATGACGACAGCGTATCTCATTTTGCACAATAGATTCGTTGAATTATTACATGGGATATATTTTGACGGTGTTCCGTGTTCTGTTGTCTGGAACGGTTCTGTTGAAGAAAAATCTGATCGCCTGTAATACAAATACTTTCAGATAGCTCCAGTCAGAGTCATCTCAGTATACCTTGACACAGTTCTCCATTGCAATATGACGTCACATATCTTCTTCAACGTCATAATCCAATTCTTTCACAAAACATGTCGCAGAGCGTTTTGCGAAAGTGATGACTGGTTTTATTAGCAACGGGCCATCATTAGTGGTACATTCCCTTTTCGTTCTTGATTTGAGTAGCAGCATAACAAAAAGCAATGATGAGGTCTACACTCGTATGCCTAAAGCGCAGACAGAAATCCTTCCTGCTATTAGTCCTGTAGAGACGCGAATAGACAGAGGTGCTGTGTGCCTGGGAATGAACCATGTGTTGGAGATTACATTTGGACATTAAAATAGCGCGCGATCCGAGGCATCGGCGACGTTGGCCATCAATTGGACAGCCGTGTGCTGGCTATCTGTTTGTCATTGGATATGCATTGGTTCCGCGGGGTAAACATTTGCTTTCCATTTATCACCGCACGGGAAGCAATTTACTGCGCCGTCCGCCTGTGGGGCGTGCCTCGCCAGCCCGCCGCTAAGCGGCCCGTCAACTGCCAACTGCCAACTGCCAACTGCCACTGCTCACTCAGGGGCCACATCACGCCCGATGGCGCCGCCCACGCGATACACGAACTCATTGATTGCGGCGTGTGGCCGTTTACCTCGAGGGTGCGTCAGAATGATGCTGGACCACGCTTGGCGTAAAAAACAGCTACGTCTTTCTGTTTGTTAGTAGACACCAAACACAGGATGAACATACGCTTCAAAATCTGTATAAAAGATCACCCAGTTTCGAACCCATGACTCTTTGTGACGTGACATGTGCCCTTTACTAACACAGATAAGCACTTAGGTCATTTAAACATGTTTACAAAATCCTACTGTTTAAGAATATGAAGCGTGTGAATTTTTGTGATGTGTTATCGTTTATTAAGCTTAGTAAGAATGAATGTATTTGGCAGTAAAAAAAGGAACTTTCCGTCCGTGAAACGAGGCTTAAGCTAATTCGTATTCGATAGGACGGCGGACCTAAGAAACGTCCTGTCATCGACATTTAGTGTTTTATTCATGCCCGTAAGCCATATCAGGCGAACCCTGCGATGTATGTTTTGTAATTGCACTATCGATTTCCTTCCCCAGCCCTTCCGCTACGAACTTTTTCTCCGTCTCACATGACTTCAACGACGGCAGGATGTTGATGAATAACCTCCCATTCTAAGATGATTGAATATTACCTGTGCTACATTTTATGTAAGTCCTATCTAGATATAAATAATGTCTTTAGTGAAGAAGATGAGCCTAGACTCTTGAAAAATGTACAACAGTAACAAAAGTCGCTCCTGATCTTCAGTGTAATCTTGAAAGGTCTCTGTTAAATTCCTTTCATGTTAATTACTTAAATCTGTTGTCATTTACGGCATAAATTCCTCTTCTAAATTTACTGTGGCGTTATTGACTATCTGGGAGGAGACTGAGTAGTGGAACGTGTAACTTTTACACATAAACAAGAACGATCTGTCACACTACTACACTTTAAAACATAGTTTATATGTAATTCATGTCACACAGTCTCATACGGAACCTACATCCGCTTTCTTTTATATACTGTATATGATAAGATACTGTCATCCCCCTTCCTTTCTGTGTGAGAGGATGAATGAGCAAATGTATTACTATTTGCATGCTTGAGGGTAGCAGACAAGGCTGTCTGCTAGAGAACAGTAGGACCAACGTCGGAACAGGCAGCTACGCTTTCGAAAAGCAGAGAGGTTTCTATCCTTAATATTGTCCTGTCCGTCCCTTCTCATGTTGGTATAGGAAGCTGCCTCTCTGGTCACTTCCGTTTTGTATACGGAAGCACCCTTGGTAGGAGCCCAGGTCAGTCTGGTCCGCGGCGAGCGTCTGAAGTGGTAAGATCTCCGGCTAAGCGCGTGTCTGCTAAGTCCGTAGGACAATGGATTTCTTAAGGTCAGCCTAACTGAAAATTTAATCACCTTTATTTCAGGTTTAGCTCTAAAATTTCTAATGTTATCTTAAATTGCAACGAAGTGTATTTCGAGTGTGAAGTTCAGAGTATCTTCCAGTAGTTACTTTGTCACTACTTTGTGAGTTAAGTGGAACCACGTGTTGATCAGTAACTCTAACTAAGATCATCAATCTTAAGTGCGAATGTGCATGAGATTATAACGTCTCGTCTTCACAATATTTTTCAATATAGCAACTTTTCCTTATGTTCATCCCACGTGGGGTGTACTTTGTGAGACCAGTACCACGTGCTTATACAATTGTTTGACCCATCAGGTTAATAGTAAGACGCTAGTAACCTGTTCGAGGTTTTCCTTTTGTAAATTGCTTTTCGATCTAATTTACTTTAATTATCAAAACTATTGTGGAGTTACGCTCTTTGTGTAAATGAAGTTGACCACGTGAAGCATGTGGTGTAATCATCAAAGTAGGCCTCAGCTATTCTTTTCGGGAAGATTTCACAGAGAGTTAGTATGAATTTAGTATACCAGTGTGTGGTAATTACATGATGGACAGGATTGCGCTACGAACGTAACTTCTTTGGGTGAAAATTGAATCGGTTGGTTGTGGTTAATTTCCTCTGGCATATGTTTCAACGTTCTTCGTGTGATATTTTATGAATGCACTGTTGTATGTAGTCTCCCAATCTTGGCTCCCTATTTGGTGTGTTCCGTAAGATTACAAACTCACATTTACACAATCCTAAATAAGGCACCAGCTTAGTTATGACTCAAGTTTAATATGCTGAAATTTCAATGATCAATGTTAAAATAAATTTCCAAATATAAACTGATTTATTTCTTTTTATTTAAATTATCTTATATATATATATCCCACGAACCTACTACGGTGTCGTAGCAGGCGGAGAGGTGATACTCCGACGTGGCGCGTCCCAGGTGGCGGATAGGGGGGTCCTCACCGGTTTACCGGCGGACTTGAGCGAAATAAAATAGCTCTCGCGGACCAAACACTAAGCAACCTCTACGGCTAACAACCGTAGTTGTAACTCGGAGCTTGCTCCATACAAGGTTGACTACCTTTGAAAGTCAAACATGGAAGGAAATCTTTCAAGGAATAATCCACCGCTTGGCAATAACCAAGGAAGACTGCACTCGGATACGGTGGGCAGTCACCTGAAAGATAACTTGGATGAGTCGGAGCATCTGAAAATACCCAAAACGGACAGACGACCAAAACTCAAGACAGGACAAATAAACTACATTGCGACACACAATATAAATTCCCTCATACAACCAGGCAAACTCAAAATTCTGACGGATGAAATGGATCGCAAGGGGATTCTCATAACCGGACTTCAAGAAATGAGAAATACTGATCAGGAGCCGATAGAATCACAAGGATATAGGATTTATAAGGGAATACCAGGGAAAAGAGTCATGAAACAGTGTCCACAATTTGGAACAGGATTCGTGGTGAGTCTGAAAATAATAGAGTCCATAATAGAATTTAAAGCACAATCTCCCAGGCTCTCAACATTAACTCTAAAAGCTGCAAATAAAATGTACACAATAATAAATGCCCATGCCCCGACAAATAATAAAAATAATCAAAAAGAACACAGAGAACAGGTAGAAAAATTTTGGGAGCTCTTAGATCAAACGACGAATAACATTAATAAAAATCACATCAAAATTTTAATTGGAGACTTCAATGCCCAGTTAGGAAGGGAAAAGAGATATAGAGACATAATAGGGAAATGGACAGCACAAAGAAGAACAAACAAAAATGGCATAAGACTAGTGGAATTTTGCAGAAACCATGACATGATCTCAAAGTCGACGTATTTTAAGAGAAGACCAAGTAAACTAAAAACTTGGAAACATCCAGACTGGAAAAAAGGAGAATGGCAACTGGACCACGTCTGCATGGATAAGAATTACCACAAGGAAATTTACAATGTGAAAGTACTGAGAGGGACAGATACCGGATCAGATCATTACATGATAAAAATTAAAATTAAATTAACCCCATTAGCAAAGAAAAAATCCCACCAGAAGAAGAAGAGAACCTATGACCCTCATAAACTGATACGAAATGAGGATTATGAAGCACAAACCAGGGATATAAAAATAGCAGATGATCTGGAAGAAATAATTCCCAAATTGAAACAAATAGCTGAACAAGTTGCCCCTATAAATCCAAGGAAAAAACACCAGTGGTGGAATGATGAATGTGATGAAGCAGTGTTGGATCGACACCAAGCTTGGTTAAGGCATCAAAATGAAAAAACAGAAAAATCATATTTGGAACTCACAAAACAAAGGAAGACAACACAAAATATAATAAGGAGAGTTAAACGTCAGTACCAAAAAGATATACTTCTAATGATAGAAACAAATAGTGAAAAAACAAACTCAAGAGACTATTACAAAATATTTGGCAGACAATTACAAAGATATGATCCTCCAACATTAATGTTAAAAGATAAAGATAATAACCTAGCCCATAGCAATAGTAAAAATACAGAAATTCTAGCAGAAACATTCAACAAGTTACTAAATTGTGAAGATCCCCCAGAACTTCTTCAGATAAACACAGAAACCCCAATTAAAACACCAGCAGAAAATATAAATCCACCTACAATTAATGAGGTCTACAGAGCTTTGAAAGAACTCAAAAACTACAAAGCAAGTGGAGAAGATCAAACGTTTGCTGAACTTTGGAAATATGCAGCAGAACCAGTAAAGATAGCATTACACCAATGCATAGTAAAAATCTGGAATGAAGAGAAATTACCAGAAAATTGGACTACTGCTATAATACATCCATTACATAAGAAAGGAGAAAAATCAAATCCAGACAACTATAGAGGAATTTCCCTTTTGGACTGCACGTATAAGATCATGTCAAGAATACTATACAACCGCTGTAAAGATCAACTAGAACTGGAACTGGGAGAATATCAAGGAGGGTTTAGATCCTGGAGAAGCTGCCCAGAACAGATAATCACCTTGAAGTTAGTTATGGATGTCTACAAAAGAAGGCAAAAACAACTAGTCATAACCTTTGTAGATTTCAAAAAGGCGTATGATTGCATCCATAGATCTTCAATGATGAAAATATTAAGGAATTTTGGACTTCATCCTAAATTAATAAAAATGATACAGTTAACCTTAACAAACACCAAATCCAAAGTAAAATTTAGAGGAGAAATATCTGAACCATTTACGATTAAAACAGGGTTGAGACAAGGAGATTGTTTATCACCATTGCTATTCAATTGTGCTCTTGAATATGTAATGAGAGAATGGTACAAGGAAAATCCTATGAATATTAAAATTGGAACTAAGAAAGATCAAATAAACCTAAATTGCTTGGGATTTGCTGATGACCTAGCATTACTAGCTAATAATATTCAGGAAGCCACGAAACAAATAACAAGCTTACAAAATATAGCACAAAAATTAGGACTCCAGATATCATTTGAAAAGACTGAAATAATGGTAACGGATCCACTTGTAATAGATCACATCACAGTGAACAATAGGGTAATTAAAATAGTGAAACAATTTAAATACCTGGGTGAAATTATAACACATAAATTGGACGAGAAACCTGCATGGCGAGCAAGAACTAATAAAATGATAAAAGCTCAAAAACTAACATGGTCTACGTACAATAAAAAATGTCTATCAATTAAAACAAAATTAAAACATTACAAGACGGTGGTTCAACCAGAGGTTACATACGGAAGTGAAACTCTTTTTAAAGTCACCCAGAAAAACAGAATTGACAAAATTTTAAAAGTAGAGAGAAGAATTGCTAGAACATGCATAAATAAGAAATATCAAAAAGCTGGGCAATGGCGGATAGTTCCAAATGAAGTGGTATACAGAGAACTGGAGCCCATCACCGATACTATACGAAAGAAAAGGATCTCTTTTTGTGGTCACATTCTGAGGACACCAGAAACCAGATTATCAAGGAAAATTATTGAGAAACTCTGGAATTTGAAACAACAAGGAGGATGGCTTAAGGAAATAAGAGAGGATATGGAAGAACTGGAAATAACTCTGGATGATTTGCAGAACAAAACGCCAAATTTAAAGAAGTTGAGTGACACAGAAATAAGATTTAAACCAAAAATTGACAAACGACATACAATGAAAAGGGTATTTACAGATGAGGAACGACGAAAAGCATCGGAAAGAATGAAGAGATACTGGGCCACTCGGAAGGGGAAAATACCAAAGAAGAGGACCAGAAATGATTGACTGAAGTGGTCCAATGAGGCCGTAAAAGCAGAAGAAGAAGAAGAATATATATATCACCGGTTGTCGTATGACTTTTAAAAGATTATAATTAATGTTAGTCTGGTTGGGAATTTGGTAAGCTAGACTGGATACCTGGTGAAACAGTAGCTCAGTAATGCAAGGTTAACTTCCCCACATAGCTCACAGCTTTTAACCCGCTTTTATTGTCTATCAGCACCGCTTTCATAGCAAATTAAAGCAACAAAGTTACAATCCAATGTCTTCCTTGTGATCTCCAGTTACTACAGGATTGGAACCTTAAAATACGTTGTCTGACAAAAACGTGAGACACCCGGAAGGGTAGGAGCAGATAGAGAAAGAACTCCTGAAGGCAATGTCTTAGACCTCCTAGAAAAAACAGACGTAAACTTCTAAAATCAGTTAAAGGACAGGAGGGTATCAGCGATATTACGGCTGTGATACCATCTGTGATAAGCGCCTTATAAAGAATGTTAAGAAACGTAGGACAAAATGTTTGCTTATCAAGAACGACAGGATACAAATTACTGACTAACTGAGCAGTGAACACCAGATTTCAGTGATCGGGACGCAAATAAGGACATAGGTGGAAATAACTCAAATGCATCGTTCAGTGTATCTTAGATAAGTACGTTCGGAGTTAGATCTTAAGGAATGGGAAAGACACGACATGGTATAATAGCCGCATGAGAAAACTGATACGTAAAAAAACAAGGATCCATCACAGACTCAAGAAATGTCAAAATCTAGTTGAGAAACTAAAGCTGAACAAAGCGAAATGAGAGTCTGAACAAAGCGAAATGAGCGTACGGAGAGCAATGGCAGAAGCTTTCCAAGCTTTTGAAAACCAGAGGCGGTGGCCGAGTAGTTCTAGGCGCTTCAGTACGAAACCGTACGACTGCTACGGTCGCAGGTTCGAATCCTGCCTCGGGCATGGTTATATGTGATGTCTTTAGGCTAGTTAGGTTTCTGTAGTTCTACGTCCCATAGTGCTCAGAGCCATTTGAAGCCTTTGAAAGAAACATTTTGTCAGCCGATCGGGCTAAAACCTTAGGAGTTTTGTCCTTACGTAAAATCGGCAAGCTGCTCGAGATCATCTGTTGAGACATTCAGTTTCTTGGATGATTGGTTTGTCAGTTCAAGGGGGATGGGAGGGGGAAGGGACCAAACGGGTTGGTCATCGGTCCGTTGTGAAACAATAAAACAAACGCGACTTACTGCACAAAACCGGGAGAAAAGGAAAACAACAAGAATCACCGAAGGGGAACAAACACTACAGTGGAGAAAATAGGACAAGAAAACCACAGAGAGACGCACGAAACAGGTATAAGTGATTAAAACAAGAGAGCAGATGACGGTGGCACGAGAATAAAAAAAGGATAAGCCAGACACTCTGCGACACATTAAATCTCCAGCCTAAAAGCACTTGGGTAAAGAACACAGAGTAGTGACAAAGGACGTGTAAACCCCCTCATGCATAAAACGTAAAACTAAATCAGCGGATGGCGCATTGTCAGCTAAAATTGACGGTAACTAGTCCGGTGGCTGAAGATTACGTCGCAGGGCAGCCAAAGTAGGACAGCGCAACAGAATGTGGGCCACTGTCAACCGGCCCGCCACGCCGACACTGAGGTGGGTCTTCAGGGCGCAGGAGATACCCGAGGCTCACCCAAGCGTAGCCGGCAGAGAACCAGAGTCCCTGCGAGAGGGCCAAAGGAGGACTGCCACACATTCGTACTTTCCTTTGTAGCACTATAATATAACAAAATAATCGAATAAATGATAATAAAATGTTGAAATGCGTGGCTTTTTAAAATGTATTGAATTAATGAGATTAATTTTTCTGCATGAATGACAAGCACAATAAGCTGAGCCATGACTGGAAATAGGTTCGTATTAGTTCACATAATTTTGCAGGGGGGAAGTAGTTTCTTTCTCCGCTGTAGATTTGTGGTTACCCTTCTTTATAATTCTACGTTCGGTCGCCGTGACCACCTTCGAAGTCTTGACCGTGTTCCCGTTGAGCTTATCGGATCTTCGTAAATTCCCAAAGCACACAGGTGGGCTTCAGTTCTTGTAAGTATCGAACTATTTAAAATAACAAATCACACTACCTTTCTGTTAATAAACCAATACTGTATTTTTCTAAACGGTGCACATATAAAACACATACTCTTCACTTATTCATAGCGACTCCAAAACGGCGTTCTACAATTACTCGCTTAAAAATGGAGTGCTTCTCCATCGTTCACTAGCTGAGCGCGAATCCTTCCTTCCTACTACTGGTACAAGAAAAACTCATCTGTTTTTTAACAATTGAAAATCAAAAATACCTGACGGTAGGCATAGGCTCTATGATGGGCTACCGCTTCACCTTTTCTCTTTGCCCTTAAAGAAGACGAAAACATAAAAGAAATGCAAATGGTTCATCACAGCACGCATACCGAGGTTATGCCATTGCGTATCACAAAATCGAAAATCCTTGCGCAGCTCAGTTTCAGAGATGCCGATCTACAGAAGCGATTTCTGAGTAACCTGCTTGGTCAGCGTGTCAGCAAGTTCACTGTCTGGGATTCCAACGTGTCCCCGGGTCCAGACAAACGCCACTGAATGACCAGACCGTTCCAGGGCATAGACGGGCACCTGAATTGTCGCTACCAAAAGATGGCGTGGGTATCAGTGATCTTGTAGGCTGCTCAAGGAGTCACTACAGGTAAGAAAGGAATCGCCAGAGCAAGAACGGATATGCTGAAGAGCAGGAGATATGGCCACCAGTTCTGAAGGGAAAATAATGCAGTCATCCGGCGAGAAGTGCTGTTCAATATGTCCTCTGTGAACATAGGCAAAGCAAGCGTGAACATCAGACATAGAGATGCCGATGTAAACCACTTCAGAGCCCTGGGACGCGTCAAGAATCGAGAGGAAGTAACAGCAGAGAGCCTCATGAGAAACTGAGTCCTTAGGACCATGTGGAAGGTCCAGACGAAGTTGCGGCCCCTGGAGGAGTGGTGGTAAAGCAAAGGACTCTGGTTCACTCTGGTTCAGACAGAAGGGATCGGACGCAAACTACAATCGCAATCCCTGACCTGGTCCCCCGATGCGGGAGATGAACGGCCGTGGTTGGAAAAAAGGAGATGGTAAGTTGGATGATTAGGAGAGCTACGAATGTGTGGAACATAATTGGCGAGCAGTTGTCGGATCCTGATCTGCAATGGAGGGCCTCCAACCAGTACGCTGATCACCGAACCCGTCCTAAAAGCTCCCGTCACACTCCACAGTGGTGCAATGAGGGCGTCACTGAACCATAAAACAGACTCCCGTAGCCAAGGTGGGATTGAACAATGGCTCTGTAGAGCCACAGCAATGTAGGGCGATCTGCACCCCAGTTGGTGTTACTCAGGCGGCAGACGGGACTGAGGTGCTGCAAGCACTTCCACTTAAGCTGACCAAGATGGGGAAGTCAAGTCAGCCAGGTGTCGAAAACCAGTCCTAAAAATAGATATGTCTCCGCTACAGTGAGAGTAATAGGAATGGCAAAAGTCGTCTGCATACAGAAAATACTTGAATATGGCCCCAGAGCTGCTACTAGACGGTTAATGGCCACTAAAAATAGAGACACTCAATACACAGCCCTGCAGGATTCCATTCTCTTGGATATGGGGAATTCTACAGGAGGCACCAACTTGGACACGGAAAGTACGGAGCGATAGGAAGTTTTGGATAAAAATGGGGTGTGGGCCGCAGAGGCCCAACTCATGTAATGTGGCTAGGATATGGTGTCGCCAAGTCGTGTCGTAGACATTTCTTAAATCACAAAAGACGGCTACCAGGTGTTGGCGTCTGGGAAAGGCTGTTCGGATGGCAGACTCGAGGAACACTAGGTTGTCAGCGGTAGAGCGACCCTGACGGAAGCCGTCCTGGTACGGAGTGAGGAGGCCCCGGTATTCCAGGAGCCAACGCAACTGCCGACTCACAATACATTCTAGCAGCTTACTAAGAATGTTGGTGAAGCTGATGGGCCTATGTCTATCCACATCAAGCTGGTTTTTATCGGGTTTGACCACTGGAACAATAGTGCTCTCCCTCCACTGTACTGTAGATACGCCATCGCTAGAGATACAGTTGAAGATGACGAGGAGATTTCGCTGGTAGTCCAATGAGAGATGTTGAATCATCTGAGCATGAATGCGATCTGGTCCAGGGGCTGTGTCAGGACAATAAGCAAGGCCGACAAGGAGATCCCACTCAGTAAATGAAGAATTATCGGGTTCACTGTGGCATGCAGTGAATGAGACAAGTTTCTCTTCCATCCACCATTTGAGGATACGAAAGATGGAGGGAGGGGGTAATTCTCCGACTCAGAGGCCTGACCATTATGCTCAGCGAAGTGGTCGGCAATTGCGTTTGCGTCAAGAGATAACACTCCATTGATATTAATGCCAGGGGCACCTGTTGGGACTGGTACCCAAGGATGCATCTGATCTTCATCCAGACTTCTGAAGGCGACGTATGGTACCCAGTGGTTGAGACATATCTCTCCCAGCACTCCTGTTTCCATCTCTTTAAGAGCTGGTGAACACGGTCACGCAGCGTTTAAAACCTAGTATGTACTCCCGTGATGGGTGCCGCTGATGTCGCTTTAGAGCCCACCTACGCTCTTTAATGGCCTCAGCGATTTCTAGCGACCACCAAGGCACTGTCTTTCTCTGCGTTCACCTTGAGAAACAAGGGATTGCGTTTCCCATCCCAGAGACGATCGTTGTGGTTACTCACTCGACCCCCACATAGATATTATCGTGTGGCAGAGATTCGACGCTAACAGCTGAGGCGATAGCTTCTCAGTCTGCCTTGTTTAATGCCCATCTGCGTAGGCGGCGTGGGGAAAGATGCTGGCCAAAGGATAGGAAGATGAGAAAGTGGTCACTACCACACAAGTCATTGTGGGCTCACCAGTGGTCGGATGGGAGAAGTCCTGGGTTGCAAAGTCATGAATCAGTGGCTGAGTGAGTACAATGAGCCACAGTGAAATGTGTGGGGGTCCCAGTATTTAAGAGGTAGATGTCTAGTTGACATTTCTGAAACGTCCCCTTAGAAAAATTATACATGACTGTCCTTAAACTGACACACAATATTTTTAGCGCAACGCAATCTGACTATCAAAAATCCATACAAAAGAATGGCCCTGACTAACATTAACCTATACGTTTCACAAATCATTTACCTCACAAAAATCTTCGTTACTCGAACTACTGCAATACAGCGAGCGCCACTACTGCCAGCTAAATAAAAGATTCAAACTACTGAAGGCACTAACTACTGATAAGCATAGTTAGCAAATGAATGATTTTGATAGAGAACAAACAATGTATTTACCTTAATAGTGTTCAAAAGTCATAATATATATAGCAGTTCATGACAGCCATTCTTACAAATGTACAGTTTCTGATGGACACACGTCCAGATCATCCGCTCTCAAAAATCCGACATCTCACTTCCCCTCATCCACCACTGCTGGCGGCTCGACTCCAACTGCGCAACGCTACGCGCTGTTAACATCCAGCTGCCCAACGCTACAATGGCGAGTATTACAACAATGCCAACAAGCCACTGACTGCACACAGCACAGCCAGTGATTTTCATACAGAGCGCTACGTGGCGGTGGCGTTACCAATATAAAAACCTAAACAGCCTACTTACATAGCCCCCATGCTCCCCACAAAAAATTTTACAAATGGTTTTGGGCAGTGGCCAATACAGATTTGAAAAAATTTTTCATAATTACAATAACAAAGATATCCAATGCACACACTTATTGATACAATGTTGGTCAAAAGCTAAAATTTTCTCACAGTCCATAAAGCCAATTCTGATCACTCATCACAGTAAAATTGCAGTGGTTTCTTTTTCTCAAAGTCTTAGCAGTAAAAGAGAATGCACACGGAAGTAGTGGATTTCCATGCAGTCTTGAAGAGGTAGTGTTGTCCTTCCAACAGAAAGACAGTGCTGACTCTTGACATGCAGACAGGTAATGGGCCACAACAGAGCAAACCCACAGCAAAGTCAGTCGACGTTTTGTCGAATATTGGTGGGTAGGTCATCACAGAGCAGACCCACTGTAGTCCTGGTAGATATTACGGTATTGGTAGGCCACCAGAGGTGCAGACCCAGCGCAGTCATTGTAGAAATAATGGTATTGGTGGGCCATCAAAGATGCCGACCCACTGTAGTCTTTGTAGAGACGGCCAGCAGCCATCTGTTGCGACTGTACAGGTGCACAATCACCATCGAAGAGCCTTGCAGAGAATACAACAAGTCCATAAACCACCACTTGTGCACTCACAAAGTTTTTAGAATTGTCCTTAGAACCAGCAATGCTGTTAACCAGTCCCTTGCTGAATTATTAACACACGGCCAAACAATAACTGTCCTCTTTTCTTCCACATATTGTGCATATACTATGACCAACAGAAATATGTGCAGTGAAATGAATGCTTACAAGTTACTTAATTTGATGAACTGGTGTCAATTACAATTTTATAACGTGAGAATACAATAACAAAGGTACAAAATACATCATTAAAGAACATAACAATACAGATAACATTTGTAGTTCAAATGGTTCAATAGTTTAAATGGCTCTGAGCACTATGGGACTTAACATCTGTGGTCATCAGTCCCCTAGAACTTAGAACTACTTAAACCTAACTAACCTAAGGACATCACTCACATCCATGTCCGAGGCAGGATTCGAACCTGCGACCGTAGCGGCCGCGCGGCCCCGGACTGAGCGCCTAGAACCGCTAGACCACCGCGGCCGGCGCATTTGTAGTAATATGGGCTTCACAAAAGAATAGAAATAACATATACATTAGAGTCACAACAATTATGACATAAGTACATACATAAAAGATCAGAATAACTTTTGAAACATCAACTTCACACATGAGCAACAAAACAGAACAGATAAATAATGTCTAAACATCTTTACAAAGTAAATAACATAGTATTCGAGAAATTCTACACCATAACTCTCATCAGCTAAACACATAACGACAGGAAAAACACAAATAAACAAGGGTAGACGAACACATGGCAGAATAACACAAAAGGAAAGTCCAGGGTTTGTTTTCAGTGTAACATTTGGTACTGCAGTCCAACCCAAAACTTCATTCCATAGATCTTCCGTCTTATTTCAACATTTGTTTCCACCAAAAAAATCCTATCCAAGTACGCTTTCTGTATTTATATGTTCACATATTTCTTACCTCATTATCTATTGTCCATTATCTTACCTCATCATTTATTTCCAAGAAAATCCTACCTAAACCTGTTGTCTCTAAACCCTACTTTTTTGTTCATATCCTCTTTCAAAATACATTTTTGGCCAAACCATTTTCTTATAGCTTCTCAATGCATTTCTTCCACTTCATCACAACTCGTTCTCTTATATAGCCTACCCCATGTTAAGCTAACTTAAATCTACTGAGCTCAGACGCTAAACTAAGGGACGTGGCAATGCAGCAGCCCAAAACAATTAACACAAACAGAAATGACAAAAAAAATGCAAATTGGCAAAGCTAGCCGCAGTAAATCTATATCTGAAGAGAAAATGCAACATTATCACTAACAAGAGCCAATGTGCAGCAAAAAGAAAAATAAATCAGTAGTAAAACTGGCTTCACAGAGTAATACAAAGTGAAATTTAGTAGCACTATGCCCGGCAAGCAGCGGCAGCAAGTGCTATAACTTATACCTAAACATGACAAAGCTCAAGCAGAAAAAATATTACACTAAAGACAACAACGCAGATAAGGGCAATGCCTATTCACATCTTAATGTCTATGTCATTAAAGTGGTGCACCACAAGACGTTATTCTACCAAAAAAAATACCAAATAGTTGAAAAGATAATTATGTATGCAGTAACTGTTATTAATCTCTTCTTATTGTTCTTTCCTTTCCTAGTGCTCCTTTTTCGTAGAACGTGGATCATAAAATTATTATTTAATAGATCTGTTGACAGAAAGTTTTCACATTAGCAAATGCATTTAATTATATTTTATAAAACCAATGCTGTAAAACAGCTGGAAATCAGGTATCAAATGAAATAAGCAACTATGTAAAGCGAAGCATAAAAATATCATTCAATAGTCATGTGACATTTCATAAGTTAGTACAAATTCTGTCAACTCTCGTAGAAAGACGCTTGTCATAATCAGGTGTGCAGATGTAAATATCTGTCCAAGTAATGAGCGTGTCGTATTTGCGATGCTTTCTACAAAGCAATGTCAATAGCGAGGATAATAGCCTCTTTTTTTTCTCCACCTAATGGCTTTCTTTTGTCAGATGACTATCTCTCAGCTGGGCGCCCAAAACGCATTACGTCAATGTTACTTAGCTCACTTACCGAAATATTTGTGACAGCAGTTTCCACTACAGTGACAGTCTCATATAAAATAAAAAATTCAAAGGTTAGAAATTTGTGTTACAAATGTGTAGAAACAAAATCCTATAAATATAACAGTGTCCAAAAAATTTTCGCCAGCGTTGTGATACATTCACGCATTTACACTTATTTCATAACTCTTAAAGTACGATCCTTGGTTTCCAACATCCTTTTTCACAAGTCAGAGTCCCTAACCACTACTCATTATTCCTTACCTTATTACACATATACATATTCGTCGACACTTCTTCAATATTTCATCATAATAAATACATATCATAATAAACATCCTCAACAGCATAATACACATCTTCGTCGTAATAATAACATCATGACACCTCAGTCAAATCTCAAGAACGTCGTAGCTTTCTGCAATAATTTGAAAACCTAACAAAAATTCTCTGCTCTTTTCAGTAGTGTCATCTACCTCAAACGTACTTTAAAAATCATGATTCCATACCAAATACATCATTCAGAGCTCTCATAGTATCACAATGGTTCCGAAAAAATATGAACAGTTCACTAAGTACAGACAAAATACAATTTCATAAGTATGAAGTTATCCAACTGTGTAATTGCGTAAACATTTGTTACTGATGTAGTAAAAAAAATGTTTATCTCTCAGTTAAATGATCAGATAGCTGTGTGATTTGTGTGTTACAGAAATATGGTACCGATGCGTAAAGTTGTAAAAGCAAATACCGTATTAGCTAGGGCGCCTTGTGCTTGCCAGACACATGGTACACAAAGTAGGCGTGTACCCCCTGAGGATATTCTTACAAATGTACTGTTTCTGATGGACACAGATCCAGATCATCCGCTCTCAAAAATCCGGCATCTCACTTCCCCTCATCCACCACTGTTGGCGGCTCACCTCCAACTGCACAACGCTACACGCTGTTAACAGCCAACTGCCCAACGCTACAATGGCGAGTATTACAACAATGCCAACCAGCCACAGACTGCACACAACACAGCCAGTGATTTTCATATAGAGCGCTACGTGGCGGTGGCGTTACCAATATAAAAACCTAAACAGTCTACTTACATCTTTACCTCCAGTAGTAATCATAGTGCCACCTCACAAGGGGTTATGGGCGTTAAAATCTCCCAAAAGAAGGAAAGATTTGGGGAGTTGATTAACCAGTGCAACCGATGTGTTCAGGGGTGCTGCACCATCTGTATGAAGATATACATTGTAGATGGTTATTTCTGGTATTGTCCTTGTCCTGACAGCCATAGCTTCTAGAGGGGCTTGAAGGGGCAGAGGTTCGCTACATACCAAGTTCCAAACATATATGCATACTCCACCTGACATTCTATTGGAGCCATATGGTTTCTGGAGTGCATTGCAGAAAGCTGGTGTAAAGCTTAACTGCTGTCGTTGCTCAGCCAGGTGGTGGGAAAAACCACCACGGTTCCACTGGAGGATGACATTGGCTGGAGGCTGTAGAGGCATGAAGCGCTCAAGAAGGCTCTTTACACCTCACCGACTGAGTACCTGTGCCATCTATATCCATTGCGTCTGAGGGTCAGCGAGGTCTAGGTTCTCAGGGGACACCAGAATCTACACCTCATCCTCATACATAGAGCTTGTAGGTAGCGGTGGCGTGAGTGCCACCAGAATTTCTGGCCGGGAGGGCTTCACTGATTGAGTCTCAGGCACTGAGAAGGAGCTTAAAGTCCTACAATCAGCTGCTTGTGGGTGCTTCAGCCACTGGTAGATGGCATCGACCCAAGAGACCCCTTCCTAGCTACAGCAGCTGGAGAAGACCGATGCTTCTCCAGCTGAGAAGTAGGACCTGTGATTCAATTTCTTTACAACAATTGTTGACTCTCTCTCTCATTCTCTTTTTATTTTTATCCCTCTCTCTCTCTCCCTGACACACACACACACACACACAAACACACACACACACACGCATTTTTTTTATTTGAAACAAACGCTATGAATGGTCACAGGACATTTATTCTATCTTTTATTTGAGATTCTGTATCTCGATCAAATGGGTTCTGAAATGGGGATGCAGCTCAGACCGCCCTTAACGCGGAATTTGATCCCTTCGTGACAGTACAGCTCGACTGCAATTTGTTGTTTGTTCCAAACTGCAGATTCCTCAACATCTCCACATATCGCGCGTGAATGGATTCGAATCCTGGCCAGGCACTACATGTTTTCATTATGTGTTATCAAGCTCAAGCATGAGAACACCTATCTGCTGGTGGATAATAATTTAGATTTTAATATATTTTCATTCGTTGCCAACACTATCGATATCTGACGATTTTGACGCGCAGTGAGGTACAGAACTTTTTGCGAGATCACTGTAAGTTCAAGGATGTTATTCCGAGCTGCTGGTGGAGAACAATTCGGTAGCTGGCGTCTCTTTGTGTGCGGTCAACATCGATATATGTGGGGTTCGATTTCCAGTCAGCATTGAACTCTTCGTCATATTATTTCTACCTCAAACATGCTCACATATCGCTGCTGGTGTAACAAACCCATATTTAACGTTCGTTTGCTCTAGAATATAACAGCGATAGGTGCCAGGTTGGAGTCTTGGGAAGGAAAAAATAATGTTTCGTCTCGTCATTTCAGTTAGAACAATTAGCTACTGCCGAGAAAATCAGATAAGTCACAGTTGATTGTGCTTCGATAACAATCCGATTAGGTTCTGGGTTCGAATCCCTGTCGAACACAAAGCTTTACCTCACGGAATTTCAAGTACGTTACTTCTGAAGAACCAATATTTAACATCTCTCGTACATCGTTTACAAGGACAATAGATACTGGGTAGGAATTCGCGCCCGTGAAAAATGTTTACGTTATGTAATTTAAAGTTGATATTTGCTAACTGATACTGTCTAAAATCGAGGTATATCACTCTCTGTATGCCCAGTCAGGAATGACTGTTAGATTCCGTCAGTCACGAAATATTAGTCGGCATGACCTGGGTTTGAATCCATATGCAGAACGAGACCATTCGTCGTGTCATTTGAAGTTCATACATATTCTCAACTAGCTGCTCGTGAGTAACTTAAATTTTTAATGTTATTTTGTGCTAAACAATAAGTACGGTATGTTGCTTTGAAGAGGAAATCATGAATACGACGAACGTTCTACGTGCATTACCTATCAGACGTTATAATGAGAGTGGTAACATTTCATGAATGTCATTTATTGTAATAAATGTGACCTTACAAGCCTTAGGGACAGTCTTATCTGTGATAAGGGGTTCCCTGATATTTGTAGTACCTTGGTATTACTTTACATCTTGAGTTATTGCCATACAGAGCAGTGGTTTCTAGTGATGATTTGTTGGAACCATTTTCAATGGTCAAACGACTGTACTGAGGAGCGATTAGAGGACCTGCTAGACAGCTGCTTTGTGTGGGTTGCATGCGAATCATGCGAAATGCAATTCAGGTCGTTCGGTTACTTTTGAGCACTACTGTACATATTTAGTTGGCAGCTTTACTTAAGGTAGTGACGCCTGTGGCAAATTGCAGTGGATATCAAATTGGCGGTGAAGCATCCATGGTTCTTAATGTTACCCACGGCCTGATATAACTCTTCTTGGAGTCGTAAATTTACCAAAAAGGGCCAATAACGGTACTATTGTGGATAGGCGGCTTTACCTTCGATCCGAGGCTAATTTACATGCTCGCAAGCTCTTCTTTAACCGATTTACACATACAAATTAAACGCAATAGCTGACCAAGGCTGCCTGTGACCACTGATTGTCACAGTCGGGACTCGAATTTCCACTCGACACAAAGGAATCACGCGCCTTTCGCGCCAGTTCCACATTTTCCAGTTCCACCGAACTACTTTCGTAGTGGAGGGGATTTACTGCAGTATTTACATTTACATTTTTGATTTTTGACCAGTAAAATATACAGAGTTTTTACAAATAATCACATTCACTACTACATATAATACCGGAGATACAGCTACAATATAATTTCTTAAAAAGCCGAAATAAGTATCATAATTATTACATATTTACACAATAAAATATCTTGACTATGCAGACACTCTAGTAAACAGTATCAGCAGAAAACATGTACGAAATACACATAATTCTATCGATTATTGGTGTTACAGTATTTTTTAACGTGTTTCTTGAAGGGGTGTGTTTTCATGAAGCTGTGCAGTGCATTATGAAGTGTATTTACGCATTTCATTGTGGGATGTGGCAGCCTGCGTAGGCCGTGACGTCTGCCATCATGTTTCGAATGCCGACCAATCACAGCAAGGATTCTCATTCGCCGTTGGTGGAAGCCACGCTGTTTGTGGAACCTTTGACTGACAGTTGTGACGTATGTACGAACTGTTCATGATCAGTAGGACATCATGTTGTGGGATGCTCTCGACCAAGTGTCGGTTGGTTCGGCTGTTCATTTATGACTGAGTTCAATTACACAGCCTGTTTTATCATCGTTGACAAAATTATTTGCGGGATTTTTAAAATTTGTATTTTTTAGAATTTCGCCACCAAACAATGAGGTAGTAGATTTAGTTAACTTTGGAAGTAAATCGGTTTCTTTTGAAGTTTAATAATCAAAATTCATGCTCAGAATTACGCAGAGTAGAACTCCGAGAACGGTTTTCTTGACACTTCGAACTTCGAAACGGCAGAATTTGAGATGATTGATTGTGAAATAGAAAAACAACCTAATTGCTTTGCGTTGGAAAGGAATCAGGATCAGATGAGAGCGCTGTAAGATTCTAGAGAGATTATGCGAAATAACTTGCTCCCTTTCTAGCGGCAGTTTATCGTAGATCACAGGAGGAATGAAAGGTACCTAGCAAGTAGGAAAAATGTACAGTTCATTTCAATTTTCAAGAAGGGTCGTAGGAAGATGCATATAATCATAAGCCTATATCGTTGTTACCTGTTATGGAATTATGGAAAAGGTTTTATTTTCATATGTTATGACGCTTATGGCTAGAAATATCAACATGGATACCGCAAACAGAGGTCCTGGCAAACCCAGCTTGCTGTGTTCCTCCAAGAAGTACGCAGCACTGTGGACATCGACACTGAGGTTGATACCGAGGTCGTCGACTTCAAGAAGGCATATAACACTGTTGAAAAGTGGTTCAAAAGGCTCTGAGCACTATGGGACTTGAGGTCATCAGTCCCCTAGAACGTAGAACCACTTAAACCTAACTAAGGACATCACACACGTCCATGCCCGAGGCTTAATTCGAACCTGCGACGTTAGCGGTCGCGAGGTTCCAGACTGAAGCTCCTGGAACCGCTCGGCCACACCGGCCGGCTATTTAACACTGTCCCGCAAGGCCCTTTAGTGAGTAACATACGAGCTTACCGTATTTGGGACCAGCTATGCGACAGGATTCAAGACTTACTTGCAGTCGAAACTCAACATGTCATTCTTAACGAAACAAAATCAACCGATTTCCGTGGTACTCCAAGGGAGTGTGGCAGGACCGTTTCTGTATACAATGTGTGCAAATGACCTAGAGGACTGCCTTGTAAGCTTCTTAACACTGTTGGCATCGCAGATGATGCGGTTGTCTATAAGAGGGCAGCAACCTCAGAAAACACTGATAAGCTATAAGAGGACGTACAGAGGTCCAATGAAAGGCGCTGGGATTGGCTGTTGACCCTGAATCTAAAGATGTGTAGCGTACTACGCATACATAGGAAAAGAAATCAACTACTGAACAACTACACCAATGACGTCAAATTGTTGTAAACGGTGAATACCGTAAAATATCTATTCAGAGCGACGTTAAGAGGAATGACCACACAAAACAAATAGTAGGAAAGGCTGATGCCAAACTGAGATCGTAGGAAGCTTCTAGAGGCTGCGGTTTTCGTCACAGGACCATTTAGTCAGCCCGAGAGCGTTGCAGAGATTCTCAATAAAGTCTAGTGGCAGACACTACAAGGGAGGCGTCTTGTATGACGGAGAGGATCGCTATAGAAATTTCTAGAGAGTACTTTCTGGGAAGTGTCGGACAACATATTATTCCTCTCGCACATGTCTCGCGAAATGACCACAGCAAGAAAATTCAGGATCAGAGCTAATACAGAGGCTTACTGACAGTCATTCTTCCCAAGCGCTATTTGCGTATAGAACAGGGAAGGGGGTCACGGTTAGTATTGGCGTAGGTGTCATGCGCGACAAACCGCCAGGTGGCGTGAAGAGCGTGATGTAGATTTAGACAAGAGCAATCTCCAGCCACTGTAATGCTCCCTGTTGGATCTACACTATCGTTCAGTAATAAGTGTGTATTAGATACTGACGAAAAAAAATCGCAATACCAAAAAGTAATTAATGTATGGTAATGAAATATCTGGAATGCATTTGTCTAGGTAACGTATTTAAACTATTAACATTGCACGATCACAGGGTACTGTAAACACGATAAAAGCCATTCCATAAATGAAATGCTAGTACATTAATAATAGATGTAGCCGCCAGAATGAATGAATTAAACCATGCAAACGTGCATATATTGTGTTGTAATGGTGCTGGATGTCAGTTGCAGGGATGCAGTTTCATGCATGTTGCACTTGGTCAGACAATACAGGGTTATTACAAATGATTGAAGCGATTTCACAGCTCTACAATAACTTTATTATTTGAGATATTTTCACAATTCTTTGCACACACATACAAAAAATCAAAAAGGTTTTTTAGGCATTCACAAATGTTCGATATGTGCCCCTTTAGTGATTCGGCAGACGTCAAGCCGATAATCAAGTTTCTCCCACACTCGGCGCAGCATGTCCCCATCAATGGGTTCGAAAGCATCGTTGATGCGAGCTCGCAGTTCTGGCACGTTTCTTGGTAGAGGAGGTTTAAACACTGAATCTTTCACATAACCCCACAGAAAGAAATCGCATGGGGTTAAGTCGGGAGAGCGTGAAGACCATGACATGAATTTCTGATCCTGATCTCCACCACGACCGATCCATCGGTTTTCCAATCTCCTGTTTACGAAATGCCGAACATCATGATGGAAGTGCGGTGGAGCACCATCCTGTTGAAAGATGAAGTCGGCGCTGTCGGTCTCCAGTTGTGGCATGAGCCAATTTTCCCCGGGCTACGCGTGAAACTTGCCCGCACGCGATCAACCGTTTCTTCGCTCACTGCAGGCCGACCCGTTGATTTCCCCTTACAGAGGCATCCAGAAGCTTTAAACTGCGCATACCATGGCCGAAAGGAGTTAGCAGTTGGTGGATCTTTGTTGAACTTCGTCCTGAAGTGTCGTTGCACTGTTATGACTGACTGATGTGAGTGCATTTCAAGCACAACATACGCTTTCTCGGCTCCTGTCGCCATTTTGTCTCACTGCGCTCTCGAGCGCTCTGACGGCAGAAACCTGAAGTGCGGCTTCAGCCGAACAAAACTTTATGAGTTTTTCTACGTATCTGTAGTGTGTCGTGACCATATGTCAATGAATGGAGCTACAGTGAATTTATGAAATCGCTTCAGTTCATTTGTAATAGCCCTGTACAGGGCCGGATAATGCTGTTTGTGGAGTTGCCCGATGCTGTCCCACATATGCTCGATTGGAAACAGATCTGGTGCTCGAGCAGTCAAAGCAACATGTCGACGCTCTGTAGAGCATGTTGAATTACAACAGTGCTATGTGAGCGGCCGTTATCCTGTTGGAAAACACCCCCCCCCCCCCCCCCCCCCTTTCCCGAAGGTTTTTCATGAGTGGCAGCGTAACGGGACGAATCACCAAATTGACGTATAAATTTGCAGTCATATTGTGTGGGATAACCATGAGAGTGCTCATGCTGTCTTACGAAATTGTATTCCACACGATAACCTCACGTGTAGGTCCAGTGTGTCTAGCGTGCAGAGAGGTAGGTTGCATCCTTCTGACCAGCTCACCGCTATCACTGGCACAGAGGCAGAACCAGGTTTCATCACAAAACACCACAGACCTCCACCCTGTTCTCCAATGAGCTTTCGCTTGGCACCGCTGTAGTCGCAAATTGTGGTGGTTTGGGGTCGGTCGAATGCCTGATACAGGGAAGCTGGCTCGGAGGTGTCCTTGAAGTAACCGATTTGTAACAGTTCGTTGTGTCACGGTGATGCCAACGTCTGCTCAGATCGCTGCTGCAGATGTAGTACGATGGAACAGAACTCGGCGATCTTCCATCTCGGTAGCGCCACGTGGCCGCCCGGATACCGGTCTCCGTACGACAGCACATTCTCGTGAACACCGCTCCCAGGTTCAAATGGTTCAAATGGCTCTGAGCACTATGGAACTTAACATCTGTGGTCATCAGTCCCCTAGAACTTAGAACTACTTAAACCTAAGCAACCGAAGGACATCACACACATCCATGCCCGAGCCAGGATTCGAACCTGCTACCGTAGCGGTCACGCCGTTCCAGACTGAAGCGCCTAGAACCGCACGGCTACACCGGCCGGCACCGCTCCCAGGAATCATCTACAATGGCTACAGTCCTACCATGTCTTTCTGCAGTATCGCAGAAGGAACCACCAGCTTCTCGTAGACTTATCGCACGACCTCATTCAAACTCAGTGAGGTGTTGATGATCTCGCCATTGTCCCCTTAAAGGCGTTCTTGACTGACATCAACTCACCATGTCCAACCTCAAAGATAACTCAAACTCATGACCGTTACAGCGTGTATTTAATACAAATCTGATTCTCATCCTCGTACTGGCACTATTAGTGGCACTTTTATGCGACTGGCGCGGACTTGAATAGATATTGTTTTCCTGATTAAGAAACACGCCTCCTGACTTTCGTTTATACTCCGTAACTGCTTTGTGGCGTTGCAATTTTTTTTTATTTTTTTGGCTTCAATGTAGACAAAAAAAATTTCCACTATTGCTTGATGCGTCACCATAAATTCTGTTACTTCACTGAGGATTTCATTATTTCAATATTTCATTGCTAATGCTTAATAGACGAAGTAATGGTGCTAAACTGTTCGCTTTGACCCTGTGCCCATAGTCATGTTGTACAAATGCAGAAGATGTCTTAATTATTGACGACGCCTTTGGCACAATTGTTTTATTTATCTCCATTGCAGTATGCAATTTTAGATTTTTTACTTCTGATGAAGGTATATTTATATGTACCGAAACCTTGGTCAAGAACTTTAATAAAATTTTTATCCTGCAACTGTTTTTGGCTATCATCCTTTATCGTGAAGAATTTCAACAGTTGCTGTTGCAGCCATGTTTAAAATCTTGACACTATCTAAACTTGTAAAACATCTAGATCATCAGCTTTAGAGACTTTACTGTTGATATCAAGCTAACTATGCTAGTAATTAGTACAGCATTAAGTACAATGAGTCACATGAACTCGTTAGAGGATCTGTACATTTCTAAAAACGATGTGGAGCGATTCGAGTAAACAACTTTCATGGCAACTTTCTTTTTATATATATATATCGTCCAGGCGATGGTTGCGACGTCTGGTGAGGAAAGACTTTTACTCAGTCAAAGGCATGGTGCATGAAATATCAGTGAGCGTGCTTTCCGTCTGTAGACTGGGGAACGCAAGCAATCTACCTGAGTTTGACTGAGGACAGACTGTGACCGCCTGGAGGCTCGGCATTAGGATTTCGGAAACGGCACGACTTATAGGGTGTTCGAGGTGTGTTGTTGTGAAACCACGTCCAGGCGTTGTGGGGCTCAGCAGCCACCCCTCATTAGAGATGTCGGACGTTATAGGCCGAGCAGACTAGTAAAACAGGATAGGCGCGAACTGTGGTGGAACTAACATTAGACTTTAATGCTGGGTAGAGTACAAGTGTTTCAGAACACACAGTGCACTGAACACTCCTAACGATGCTCCTCTGAAACCGTCGATCCATGCATGTGCCGATGTTAACACCACAACATCAGCAACTACGACTGAAATGAGCATGTGACCATCAGTGCTGGACGTTGTTGTAGAGGTAGATGGTCTGATAAATCCAGATACCTTCTACATCATGCCCATGGAAGGACACGAAGCCGCCTTCTTCCAGGGCAACAGCTGCTTGACACTTGTTTTGCCGGATGGAGGCAAGCTGGCAGCGGCTCTGGGGAATATTCACATGGACATCCTTGGGTCCAGTGAGGCTCGTGCAAGACATCTTGACCGCCAAGGAGTATCGTACACTGGTTGCAGACCACGAACAACCCTTCATGACAATCATGTTTCCCGACAGTTGTGGCATTTTTCAACAAGATAATGCGCCATGTCACAAGGCAGGAGTGTGATGGAGTGGTTCGAGGTACACAATGGCGAAATCCTCTTGATATGCTGGCTTCTCAACTCGCCAGATCTGAGCCCAGTCGAACACATCTGAGACGTGACTGAACATGGCATCAGAGCTCATGGACTCTCTCTCCAGAATTTGCGGGAATTAGGCGACATCTGGGTGCAGATGTGGTGAAAACTCCCTCCAACAACCTATCAAGGTCTCATTGCTTCCATGGCACGAGGCCTCGTGCTATGGCAAGCCTGCGCATGTTAAATCTTATTCGGAAGCCATGAGTGCACAGAATATCATATAGATTCCTATGCATGCAGAAAGTTTTCAAAGCCCTTTCTCCAGGAAAGTCCAAATGCCATCTTCAGTAAATTTAAGACTTTCGACGAGTTTTAAAGAGTGAAGAAGTGATTTTACAGAACGATGTGTACTCCCATTGTCCCGTTTACTCCATGTGTCCCTTGGTGTAGGTGGTCAGCTGACTGCTTGTGGTGGTCCTCCATCAACGTCCGTTCACGTTGTATGTACTCAGAAACTACATGGAGAGCGATGTAAAGCTGTGGTGTAATATCAGACGCGTATTCGGTTGTACCGCGGTTTAAATCTGTGTCATGCCACCAAATTTGACTTTCCCTTGTAAAAGTTACCCACGTCAGAGACTGTCCTGACTGCAGTAAGGAAATCGTTTTATTTTCGTCATTTGTATTATCATTCGTGTCTACTTTCGTAATTTTTTGTGAACCTTCACAGTAAATTTACATCCTAATCACAAACGATTTCCATTTCAAGCAAAGAGTACAGTGCTGTTTTTTCGAGACGAAAAACACAGGCTTACTTGCACGATTGCGCTAAATCAATAACACAACGATTTGTGCAACCACCTGTGGTTCCCCGGTGAAGGAACAATACGTAACAATAATGAACAAAGACATCCATTGCGCCGGCCGCGGTGGCCGAGCGGTTCTAAGCACTTCAGTTCGGAACCGCGCGACTGCTACGGTCGCAGGTTGGAATCCTGCCTCGGGCATGGATGTGTGTGATGTCCTTAGGTTTAAGTAGTTCTAAGTCTAGGGGACTGATCACCTCAGATGTTAAGTCCCATAGTGCTCAGAACCATTTGAACCATTTGAACATCCATTGCGTTAGAAACGAGAGCTACCCTTCGAAGCATGCACTCTATTACACTCTATAGTCATGTCCAACTGTATAGTTCGACTAATCCAAGGGTATGTTGTGAGGGGTAACTACTTGAGATGCATTATGCCCAGGACAGATAATTCCACAACACATTGTTTAATACCAGGAGGGGGGGGGAGTGAGTAATACGAACTGTAAAGGACTGTACTCAGTAAATTGTTTTCGATTTAGCATTAGCACAAAAATGGTTTCCCCTTCAGCCGAAGCTAAATTGTCACGGGCCTACTCTGAGGGATAGGCATACCATTTGCTCCCACAGTCTTTAAGGGAAAAGGCAATGTTCTCTAACGCTTCAGTAAACATAATATTCCTGCTTACTATGCGGCAATAGTTGCTTGTTCGAAGGTGGTGTTTACCGTTCAGCGTGGATGGATGGCAGCTTTTCCGATGGCTGCAAGGCACAAAATCGGTACTATCTGTTAGAGCGGCTGCGGCGGCGCGGTTCTTTCCGTCCCTTTGCGACGGACCTGCACCTTCCTGTGAACATTGTCTCAGCAGATCATCTGTAGGGAAGCCGAGCGAAACCTACTGTACTTCGACGTGAACCAGGCTGCAATTTAAGTCACTAATCTACGTTTGGGAAGAAACACGAAATGAAAGTTAGGAAATTTTGTCTTGAATTAATATATTCTGAAACTTAGGTGAACAAGTATCACTGCAAAGCCCGTGCTAGTCTTAACACAGTCACTCACAATCCCTTTCACTCACGTTAGCAAGTTTATGGTGTTGCATTTCCCGAAAACGTAATAGCTACAAAAATACTGATTGTTTTTTATTGATAATGCTCGCCAAATATTAAGTCTGTCAGTACCAAATGCAGTCACAGTTTTTAGCCACCGCCCTGCTCAATACGCCACGCGGAATATTTGTCTCTTCTCGTCACAAAATTCACTTAAAAATTCCGAAATTTTTACACGCCCACCGGAATAATTATGCCGCCACTTTACCACACTTTTGATGGATGAAACACTGCTAGATCCGGCAACTTATCGTTTCCATCGGTACTACTACTGCACACGTCCGAAGTGTTTCATGGCTAGGCTCCCACTCTTCTCTACAATACTCCAAGTATTCTCTACCAGCAGAGAAAGGCGCGCGAAGAATATTGCTTTACCATTGGTCAGTTTACTCAACAGCCAATAGCAAAACACCATTCTCCCGCGTCAGTCCGAGCTTTTCATCAGTAACCAACCGCAAAATAGTAAACCTAATGACTGCACTTTTTACTGACATAATTATCTAATATGCTGAAATTTTGTTTCTGCATAAAGTTATTTACTATTCTTATTTATACCTGAATTAACTTTCCCTTTACGATAAACTTTCTTTACAAATCTGTTCTACAAAAATCCCCTTTGTCCATATCCATACCTCTTCGAAACGTTTCCACCCTAAATTCCAGTACATAACTCGTTACACAATTATCTTCATATTAACCTTAAACCACACTCACGCATCATTCATACTGCTAAAACACATTTATAACATTTTTTAAATACACAAAAAGACATAATAACACTTTATGAAAATACTAGAACAGTTTATGAAAAACATTCTATTACTTTAATACACTCTACTGGGCACAATCGAAACTAAACCAGTCCCCTATCCAATACTGCCCTCTATCGGCTGATACATAAACTACGTGCGCATCCAATCTTGCGTCACCGTCTGTCACTATCCAGCTCTGACAAGGGAACCTCCCCATCGCACCCCCCCCCCACAGATTTAGTTATAAGTTGGCACAGTGGATAGGCCTTGTAAAACTGAACACAGATCATTCGAGAAAACAGGAAGAAGTTGTGTGGAACTATGAAAAAAAAGCAAAATATACAAACAGAGTAGTCCTTGCGCAAGATAGGCAACGTCATGGTAATGTGTGCACACGAGCGCCGTGGTCCCGTGGTTAGCATCAGCACCTGCGGAGCGAGAGGTTCATGGTTCAAGTCTTCCCTCGCGTGAAAACTTTAATTTCTTTATTTTCGCAAAATTATGATCTGTCCGTTCGTTCATTGACGTCTCTGTTCACTGTAGTAAGTTTAGTGTCTGTGTTTTGCGACCACACCGCAAAACCGTGCGATTAGTAGACGAAAGGACACGCCTCTCCAATGGGAACCGAAAACATTTGATCGCAAGGTCATAGGTCAACCGATTCCTCCACAGGAAAACACGTCTGATATATTCTACACGACACTGGTGACGGCACGTGCTTCACATGACAGGATATGTTGTCGAACCACCTAACTTGTACACTTGGCGAAGGGGTAAAAAGATTCTTCTACCTTGCCCGATTTAGGTTTTCTTGTGGATGTGATAATCACTCCCAAAAAAGTGATGAAAACATAAGAGTTTGTCACATAAACTGAAAATAAAAAATTTAACTTCTCACTCGATGGAAGGTTTGAACCAAGGACCTTTCGTTCCGCAGCTGCCCACGTTAACAAGAGACCACGGCGCTACTACGTTCTCAAACTCCCTAACGTTATCTATCTTCACATTAACTACTCAGTTTGAATATTTTGCTTATTTTTTGACAGTTCCACACAACTTCTTGTTTTCGCAATTGATCTGTTTTCAGTTTTTCAAGGCCTATCCACTGTGCCAACGTACAACTAAATCTGAGGGGGGTGCGATGGGGAGGTTCCCTTGTGAGACACATCTCCCACCTAACCGTCTCAAAGCCAGGATCGTTATATGGCGCTACGCCTCACGGTCCATTCTATTCCAACTTTCTAAGATTTCCGGAAGCTTCCATTCCTGACTACACGATTGCACAAGTATCACCCGTACCGCACTCCATCCAAAGATCTACTATTATGATTTTTGCTCTCTGTTTTTCATGTGCGCACTGTTTATATTTCTTTACAAACATTTGCGTAGTCTGATCTCTTTTAGAGCCAGACATTCGGTCAGTGTCACTCGGTTATGCTGTACAGGAACGGTCAGCGGTAGTCAGCTTGCGAGGCGAGTCGGTGACGCCAGTCATATAGCGGCGAAGCTTTAGCTGATAAAATTACTTTGTGTGTTTGGGACAACTTGGAACACTGTCGATAGTTCGAGACTCGTACATACTCATGCGGAGTTACAATGCCCTACCTCCACAATGTTAAATTTTGTCATTTGGCTCTCGCGTATTTCAGAATCCACTGCAGTAATTCACATAACACTTTTATAGGACATTACATGTTATGTTCTGAGTCTACTGAACTACAATGATTTCATTTCAGCCACTGCTTTTGCAATTACAATATCTTAATCATACTATTATAAATTTTTTGCTTTTTTGTAATTCCTACTAAATAATTTCAACTATACCTAAGTATATGTTTTTCTTTTAGTTCAGTAAACTCAGGATACATATGTTGCCACTCCCTGAAAATCTGAGTACCCTACTCCAGTCATTTCTGAAATTTAGGGAAAAATGGAAAAGGTATAGCTTCTTAGGTTTCAAAAGACTAAAACTTACTTAATACATACTTTTTTCTATTTTTACTCATAATTAACCTGCTCGATATTATGTTTCATTCGCTTGATCTTTTCTTCTTTCTGGATTCCTTTGTAGCCAATTGTGCTCCATTCTCTGCTACCGACGCGAACCATGTCCACCCGTTCAATTCCTCTGATGCAGTTTGCTCCAGGATTAATCCCACATGTCCGCACCATTTTCACGCCACCAATGTTGCCATAATTAAAAGCAGTAACAATATCCCTATCCCCCTGCCTGCCTTCTACTGTTTTCATTTCAATAAAAACATTTGGTAAGCGAGTCCATAAGAAATTATTGAAAGACTCATTTTGATTTAGAGTCTGACCAGTAATTCTGAATTTGCCAGCTCTCTTTAAATAGGTTTTATGACATCATGACTATTGTTGGGATGGAATGTTTGTCGTTGTACGAACTGCTTAGGTACTCGGCCAGCAATAATGGCTCCATGAATCTGCTCCAGTAGGGCAATTACATTACTTTAATACTTGTTCCATAGATCATGAATACGACATTTCTGAACTATGCAGAACAATTTAGTTTAACATAAGCTTTCTTTATACGATTTTTTCTTTTGTTTCTTTTGCAATTATTACTTCAAATCTAAAAATTCATCTGCTCAGTAGAAGGGTTGCTCATTCAGAAATTATTTTAATTTGTTTTAAATGCTGGATGGCTATCTGTCAGACTTTTAATACTATTTGGTAAATGGCCAGGGACCTAAGTGGCAGCATAATTCGTTCCTTTCTGTGTGCAAGTCCAATTTAACCCAAAATAGTGAAGATAATTCTTTCTTCTAGGCTTGTAGCTATGCCCATTACTATTATGTCTGAACTGTGATGGGTTATTAAGAAATTTCGTAAGTGAATATGCGTATTGTGAAGGCTCTGCAAATATCCCTAGTGCCTAAAACAATTATTTGCAACGTGATCTTGGATGAGCTCCAGCTATTATTCTGATTACACGTTTTTTGCAGAGTGAACAGCTTTCTTTGTAACGACGAATTACCTAAAAATATGATGCCATCTAAAGCAGTGAGTGAAAATAGGCACAGTTGGCCAATTTACTGATACGTTTATCACGAAAATTTGCAATAATCCTAATAGTACAGATAAGTGAACTCAGACCTTTTAACAGATCATCTATCTGTTTTTGCCATTTCCGTTTCTCATTAATGCAAGTACCCAGAAATTTAGAATATTCTGTCTTACCAACAGACTTCCGTTGGGAGTATGTTTATCAATGGTGTTATGCCAAGTATTGTGCAGAACTGTATATACTACATTTTCTTAAAATGTAGTGACACTACATTTGCAGGAAACCACTAAATAATGGTCTAATGACATTTAGAATTTCCTCAGATAATTCCTGTTTTTTGGGTGTGATCAGTATACTTGTATCATCAGCTAGCTAGCTGTGCGTCTTCATGGATACAGAGTGGCAAGTTATTAATATATATTAAGAATAAGCGACCAAAGACTGAACTCTGTGGGTCACCATTCTTGGTACCTCCCCATTTAGAGAACTCTGCTGATTTTTGCAGACTATCTGTGCTGTTAATTTCAGCCATCTGCACTCTTCCACTTAAATACGAATTAAGCCATATGTCCACTCTCCCACTCATACCACAATTCTTATGCTTATGTAAAAGAATGTCGTGAGTCACATAGTCAAAAGCTTTTGAGAGATCGCAAAAAATCCAAATGGGTGATGCTGGTTATTGAGAGCATTTAGTATTTGACCAATGAATGCATAAATACAGCGTTTTCTGTTGAAAATCCTTTACGAAACCAAATCGACATATCTTTAGTAGTTCATTTTCACAAATATATGAAGGTGCTCTTGAACACATAACTTTTTCATGAATTTTGGATAAATCTCTCGGTAGTAAGTTTGGGCGGTAGTTGCTAACATCAGACCTATCCCCGTTTCTATGCAATGGTTCATCTAAAGCATGTTTCAGTCTGTCTGGAAAAATTCCCTATTTCAGTGATCTACTGCACACGTGACTGAGAATCCTATTTATCTGTTGGGAACTAGCTTTTAGTGCCCTGTTGGAAATGAAATCAACTCCAGACATTTTACGTTTAAGTGAATTTATCATTTTTCTAATTTCAGTAGGAGAGGTAGGTTGAATTTCAATTTTATCAGATTACATAGATATTGCCTCTTCCATATACTGCACTGCATTTCTAGTGAACAGATGGATTCTGTTTTCTCTACAACACTTAAAAAATGATTATTAAAAATGTTTTCTCCATCTGACTTTTCGTTGGCAAACTTTTCTTTGAATCTGATTGACATATAGTCTTCTTGTGCTCTCTGTTCCCTTAACAATATTCCAATTTTTACCAGAGATGCCAATATTAGACATGATGCACGTATTTCTGGTCTTCTATTTTCTTAACACAGTGCAATAGTTTTTATAATGTCCTGCTGTTTCTGGCTCATTACTCCTTCTAGCTACAAGCCACATTTTCCTTTTCTGTTTACAAAATATTCTTATCCCTTTAATAAGTCACAGCTTTTTTGATGATTTCTTACAGTTATGTTTCACTGTTTTATTAGGGAAACTGTTTTCAAATGGAATTGGTTAAGTTTTAAATTAGCCTCATGGTTCATGTACGCCTCATCACAGTCTAACTGTTGCAAGCCCTCCCTAAAATGTGCAGTTGTTAAATTATTAACTCAACACATTATTCTGGAGGCTGTTTCGTACTACTACATGGAGCTATGTCATACATTGCAACTAGCTGTGCATAATGATCAGAAAGACCATTTTTAACAGAGATAGTAATTATTTGATGAAATTTATCTTGGTCTATAAAAACATTATCCATCAGTGTCCTGGTGTTCTGTACTAAATAAGTAGGAAAATCAATAACTGATGTCAGCCAGAAAGAACACAGTAATATTCAAGATCGTTCTTTCTATCACACTCTTTAATAAAATCTGCACTTAAATCTCCACAAACAGTAACTTGCTTCCCTCTGTCTGTGTGAGTGGTTTTTCATTTATGGGAAGACTGTGGAAGAGGGTAGCTCATATTGCCTTCTTCATTTTCAACAAATCACCAGTATTATTTCTAATGGCCATGACATAATATCTCTGTAGTTCATCAATAATTTGGTCTGTCAGCCAGCCTCTTCTAGTTTCTTAAACTTTGTTTCAAGTTCATCAACCTGATAGCTAAAGCCTTCCAGACACATTACAGTTTTGTGATAATCTTAGGCTGAGCAGCTACTGCTCCTTTATATGCTTTTGAGTCCCATTAAGTATGACTTTAGTGTAACAGACACGCCTTTCATTTCTAAATCGATTAAAAATTACAATATCTGCAGGGGCCTCCACACCATCACTTGTTACTTCATAATTTCTGACTCATATATGTTCTTCTTCGTTCCTGATATACATTTATAACAATGTTTTGTTTGGAAGTCTGCACCTTTTCTGTCTCAGTACTGGTCAATGCAGTAACATAGTTCTTAGAACTGTAGCTGTGCTTCTGCCAATTGCCATCAAAAGCTGCTGGTATGTGAATCATACAATCATTTATTTCAACAGTTTCGTTTGCAGCACCCTTCACTGTCTCACATTTATCAGATTCCACAGCAGCTCCAAAAGATCCTGTATAATTGTGGACTTTACAAGGTGGATGTGGCATATTCATCACAGCACTGACCGTTTCCACTGCAGTGTGTCCTTTTCCAATAGCGTTCAGTCCATAAAACCACGTAACATTTATTTCAAAAGTATTATTTTTACACTTACCAGAATTCCAAAACAACTCAGTATATTCACAACTAGCACAATCTTTATAGGTTTCATGGCTAATGCATTTGGAATCTCAATGTCTTCACGTAAATTGACTGACCCTCCACATACATTACAGCACACACATTCACCTAACAACTTTGTTAGAATATTTAAATATATCAGAATGCAACCTAACCTGGCATTTACATCACTTTTTGTTTTAGAAAACAGTGCTTCACAACGTATTTTTTTTTAAATTTTAGAAGTACTAATGTGTGTTTCTGTAGATGCTGACCAGTTGGATTATGTTTGATTGTGTGTAATTTCACACGCCACATGTTGAACACAATGTTTCCCTTTCTTCGAAAATCTATCGACATGAAACCCATGTTTCTTAAAAGCAGTTAGTTCTGGCGTCGTAGTTTGGTTTTTAAGAGATGTTCGTTAGTCACTTTTCCAACCTGTTCATTAGCCACTTGTCCTTGAGAAAACGTTTGCACTTGCACGTACAAAGTGTGTTTATAAACCGAAACGATACGATACTGTTTTAGACAGTGTGAGCATTACAAACAATGTATTTTCACCTTTATAATACTACAATCCACAGCCTTTTACATAAAAAGTTGCCGCTTTTACTAGATCTTGAAGTAATGGCTGTAAATATTTTAACACTTTTTTTTAAAATCGTCTACGCGAATTTATAAGCTATATATATACCAGTTTATCCAGAAAACTGCAAATTTTATAATGAGATAAAAATCCTATAATGTGAGAAAAATTTGCGTTCTTATAACCCCGTTATTTTATTATGTGATTACAGGGCTTACACCTACTTAGCAGCGTTCCGTTACCATTCCATCTTTAGAGGAACCAATATACTTTGCAGTTACGCGCCTATCGTGGGATAGAAATTCTGCATGCGTACCGAAATACTGAATTTTGTTGCAGGTCACTTCAGTTCTGGGAATTTGTAGTGCGAGACGCTTCCATACGTATAAATTGGTAATAAACGCCATCAGTTTCATTTCTGTTGCTTACCTTTCAGTCTATGAATACTTTCACATATTTAATTAATGTAGTTATTCATTTTCGCAAACAGTCTCTTAACAAATGTCTACTATTAATCAAATAATATAGCATTCAGTAAAACAGTGTGTGAAGCGCACATTAGACATAGGTTTGTTAAAACATGACCCTACATTTTCCCCATCCCTTCTCCAGACTGTTAGAGGAATTCTTTCTCAATGTTTTCCTTTCATACAGGAAATCTATTTGCAGCTGCGAATAAGAACCTCCTTCGGATGTATATTGAAATGACGACAATGTAAATTTGTGCTGTACCAGCACTCGAACCCAGCACTCGCCTAACCGATTCAGCCATCCGAGCACGAATCTCAGCCATACCCAAACTTCCATGTGTGGTCGTCCACGTGTCAGATCCCGCACTCGTACGTTACGTGTATTTCTGCCCAGGAAGGACATAATTGAGAGTTGAGGGTCTGGTATTGGCGAATAAATACGAAATAGCAGCTCCTGTGATATAAAGAAGTACGATGCAATTTCTGACATGCAGGTATGCTTCATACTGTTAATAACACAGGAACTGCTGTTTCGTGTTCGGAATTCCTTTGAGTTCAATCAGCCCAGGAGTAGTGTAATGGCAACGAAATGGGTCCAGAGGAGACTAAAGGATCCCCTATTTTACCGTGTATATATTTTACTGTACCTCGTTTTGACTGATTATTCGAAAAACTTTGCGTTCACTCTGTCTTCTTTTCAATTCCTTGTATATGAGCTTGTCTCCTGCCCACATACTGTCGACGTTAATTACAAGTAAATATGGTGAAACGTCCCCTTTGAACAATTTATACATAACTGTGCTTAACCTGACACACAATATTTTTAGCGCAACGCAATCTGACTTTCAAAATTCCCTACAAAAGAATGACACTGACTAACATAAAACTATACCTTTCACAAATCACTAAATCACTTACCTCACAATAATCTTCGTTTCTCCCACTACTGCAATACAGCAAGCGCCACTACTGCCAGCTAAATAAAAGATTCAAACTACTAAAGGCACTAACTACTGATAGGGACAGTTAGCAAATGAAAGATATTAATAGAGAACAAACAATGTATTTACCTTGATATCATCATATATAAATATAGCGGTTCATGACAAGTTTCAAAACTCCGCCATCTCTCTCCCCACATCCACCACTGCTGGCGGCTCACCTCCAACTGCGCAACGCTACGCGCTGTTCACAGCCAGCTGCCTAACACTACAATGGCGAGTATTACAACAATGCAAAGCAGCCACAGACTGCACACAGCACAGCCAGTGATTTTCATATTGAGCGCTACGTAACATTGCCAACAAGAAAACATAAACAGCCTACTTACATAGAGAAAACACAAACAGCCTACTTACATAGCCCCCATGCTCCCCACAAAAAATTTTACAAAATTTTTTTGGGCAGTGGCCAATAATGATTTGATAAAATTTTTCATAATTACAATAACAAAGAAATCAAATGCACACACTTATTGATACAATGTTGGTCAAAAGCTAAAATTGTCTCACAGTCCATAAAGACAGTCCTAATCGTACATAACAGGAGAATAGCAGTGTTTTTCTCAAAGTCTGAGCAGTAAAAGAAAATGCACACGGAAGTAGTGGATTTCCATGGAGTCTTGAAGAAGCAGTGTTGTCCTCCCAACGGAAAGACAGTGCTGACTCTTGACATGCATACAGGTAATGGGCCACAACAGAGCAAACCCACAGCAGAGTCAGTCGTAGTTTGGAAGAATATTGGTAGGTAGGTCATCACAGAGCAGACCCACTGTAGTCCTGGTAGAGATTACGGTATTGGTGGGCCACCAGAGGTGCAGACCCACTGCAGTCCTTGTAGAAATAATGGTATTGATGGATCATCAAAGATGTAGACCCACTGTAGTCCTTGAAGAGATGGCCAGCAGCCATCTGTTGTGACTGTGCAGGTGCACAATCACCATTGAAGAGTCTTGCGGATAATATAGCAAGTCCATAAACCACCACTTGTGCACTCACAAAGTTTTTGGAATTGTCCTTAGATCCAGCAATGCTGTTATCCAGTCCCTTGCTGAATCATTAACACACGTGCAAACACTATCAGTCCCTACTTCTCACATATTGTCCATGTACTATGACCAACAGAAACGTGTGCAGTGAAATGTTACTTAATTTGAAGAACTGGTAACAATTACAATTTGGTAACATAAAAATACAATAACAAAGGTACACAATACATCATTAAAAAACATAACAATACAGATAACATTTGTAGCAAAACAGGCTTTACAAAAGAATAGAAATAGACATATACATCAGTGTTACAGGAATTATGACATAAGTAAATACATAAAGATCACAAGAACTTTTGAAACATCAACTTCACACATGAGCATTAAACAGAACGGAATTAACAATATCTAACATCTTTACAAAGTAAATAACATATTATTAATGCCAATTATATTCGAGGATAACAGTATTCCTCATCATAGTGAATGTAGCTTAATATTAAAAGAGAAAAAAATTCTATGAAACTGTACACAGAGACAGGAAGAAAACAAATACACAAGGGTACACAAACATATAGTGGGATAACACAAAAGGGAAAGGACAGGGTTCATTTTCAGTGTAACATGTGGTACTGCAGTCCAACCCAAAACTTCATATATCTTTCCTCTTATTTCATCCTTTGTTTCCACCCAAAAAATTCTATCTAAGCATGCTTTCTGTATTTATATGTTCATACATTTCTTACCTCAACATTTATTTCCAAGAAAATCCTACCTAAACCTGTTTTCTCAATGCATTTCTTTACCTATTCTCCATAGTCAGTTTCTTATATAGTCTACCCCCTCTTAAGCTAACTTAAATCTACTGAGCTCAGATGCTAAACTAAGGGACGAGGCAATGCAGCAGCACGTAAAACAATTATTATAAACAGCAATGCAAAAAATGCAAATTGGCAAAGCTAGCAGCATAAATGAGCAAAAGTCAAATTCAATAACACTATGCCTGGCAAACAGCAGCAACTTATACCTAAACATGACATAGCGCAAGCAGAAAAAATATTACACTAAAATGGCCATGTCTAATACGTATGTCACATCTTAACATTAGAGTGATGCATCACAATTTATTCTACAAAAGAAATTACCAAGTACTTGAAAAGAAAATTATAGATGCAGTTACTGGTATTAGTCCCTTCTTATTGTTCTCTCCATTCCAAGTGCTCCTTTTTTAAAGAATGTGGATCATAAAATAATTATTTAATAGATCTGTTGACAGAAAGTGTTCACATTAGCAAATGCATTTCATTTTATAAAAGCAATGCTGCAACACAGCTGGAAACCAGATATCAAATGAAATAAGCAACTATGAAAAGCAAAGCATAAAAATATCATTCAGTAGTCATGTGACATTTCATAAGTTAGTAGAAATTCTCTCAACTCTCATAGAAAGACGCTTGTCATAATCAGGTGTGCAGATGTACGAATATTTCCCATCAATTCATAAGCATTTCAGTAATTAGCACAAAGTGCGAGTAATCATATGTTTTCAAGTAACGAGGGTGTCGCATTAGCGATGAAAGGCACACCCTAATGGCTTGTTCTCCAGGTGTTTGACACGTTCCACGTCCCCTTTTTTTTTTTCTACCTGTGCCGCTGAAAAGGGCTCGCAATAATGGCTTTTTCTCCAGGCGTCTGTTTACTATAACAATGCAATCGTAATTCCTGTTTAAAAATGTTCCCTAGGTTCTAGACTGGATATTTAACTTCAAACATTGTTGCACGTTAACAGTTTCTTAAGTCTGACAAAGCATACTAGTAATGTGAAGTGAAAAGTTTTATGGCAAAGACAAAGTTAAAAAGCAGATTATCTTTCAATAAACGGTTTTACATGTGAAATGTGGTGTAAACCTTTACTCTTCCTAGTACGCAGAGTTTCAACTTCAACGCAATTATCATGTGGTATACGTCGGATTCTGTAAGGTCCATTGTAAACTAGAAAGAATTTGTGACTCAAGTGTTTCTTCTTATGTGACAATGAATGAGCTTTAATGAGAACTTTCTGACCAATATACAATTTCTTTGTATTTGCTTTACCGTGTAGTTTTCTCCTTTTGTCTGCTGCAGATTTTATATTTTTAAGAGCCAAATCAATTATGTCTTTGTGTCGAAGTTTACGTGTATTTGGGAAAGGTACAAGCTCTCTGATTCTGTTCGGTGGTTCTTCATTCTTTAGTACAAGAGTAGGTGGTAAAGCAGTGGAATCATGAGGCATTTCATTCAGCACATTTTGAAATAAGTGTAAATATCTGTCCCAATGCTGATGCTTTCTGTGACAATAAAGTCTGCAAAGCTTATTGATTTCTTTCATCATCCGTTCAGACGGGTTACAATGTGGTGAGTACAATGAAATAAAAACAGGTTTGATTTTATGGTTGCGAAGCATGCGTGACCAAACAGCAGATCTGAATTGCGGTCCGTTATCTGAAATGACTTTACTAACGTGTCCAACTTCACGTAAGAAATTTTTAACAAAGGCGTTGGATACAGACCGTCCAGTGGCTTTACGTAACGGTGTGAAAGAAACAAATTTTGAAGTAAGTTCAACAGCGACTAGAACGTACGAAAATCCATTAGATGTTCTGACAAGCGGTCCCAAGAGATCAACAGCAGCAAATTCTTTTAATTTAGAAGGAATGATAGGAAACAACGGAGCACGATGTGAGACAGTAGATGGTTTCGCCTTTTGACAAAGTTTACAAATAGACAAGACTCTTCGAATTCGCTTTTCCATATTGTTAAAATAACAAGTCGTTCGAAGAATATGATAACATTTTCGTGGACCAAAATGTGCGTAGCTGAAATGAATGTACCAAATGAGCTTATTAACAAAATCGTCAGGAATGCAAAGTACCCATAGCTTGTCATCAACAGTGCAGCGTTTGAACAGTATGTTGTTTCTAACCAGACAATAATGCCGAATCTGTGTGTGTGTCCTTTCATGCCATTTACTTTTGATGTCTCTCCAAATCGGATCTTTATCTTGTTCATGAGCAATGTCTTTTAAAGATGTGGTGATGAAGTTTTCAAAGGCGACTTTCTGAATGTAAAGAATACTGAAATTTTTCTCGAGGTTGCCTTCTTTGTTACTTTTCTCAAGCCCAGGCGGTGCGCGTGACAGTGCGTCCGCAACAATGTTCTCCTTGCCGGGAATGTAGACTATTGTGAAGCGAAATTCTTGGAGAAACAATGCCCAACGTTTTAACCTGTCATGATTTAATTTTGAAGACATAAGAAATTGTAATGCACGATGATCACTGTATACTTTTACGTGCTTACCAGAAAGAAAGAAACGGAATTTGTTAAATGCCCAAACGATAGCTAAAGCTTCTAATTCAGTAACGGAATAATTTTTTTCAGATTTTGTTAGCACTCGGCTAGCAAAAGCAATGGTTTTCTGAACAGTAATGTCATTTTCTATGGCTTCTTGAAATAAGTGGGCACCAAGACCGACTTTAGAAGAATCCGTGCTAAGGCAGAAATCTTGTGATAGATCTGGATGAGCTAATATTGGCGCGTGAAGTAACGCTTCTTTCAAAGAATTGAATTCCAACTGTGCTTGTTCGTCCCAGTTCCAAATAGTATTTTTTCCAGTGAGAGAACAAAGTTTTGGTGTAACAAGAATTTGCATATTCAGAAAACGTCGGTAAAAATTTACGAGACCTAGAAAACTGCGGACTTGTCTTTTTGTAGATGGAACTGGAATGGCTCTGATTGCTTCTAACTTTTCAGGATCCGGCTGAATGCCTTCAGAAGATATAATATGTCCCAAAAACTTCACTTTTGTCCTACCGAATTCAGACTTTTCCAAGTTAACTGTAATTCCAGATTCTGCAAAAATGCGTAACAAACTGTTGAGGATGCCGTTATGTTGTTCCCATGAAGCTTCTGCTATTAGAATATCGTCCACATATAAGGTGATGTGACGTTTTAAGAACTCAGGTAATATGGAATTTAACCCACGAATGAATGCTGCCGAAGAAATGTTCAAACCAAAAGGAAGTTTCCGAAACTGATAACAAACGCCGAAACAAAGGAAAGCTGTGTATTTTCTGCATTCTGGATGAAGTTCGATCTGATAAAAGCTGGATCTGAGATCAATGGAAGACAACACTTTTACACCATTAAAATTTTGAAGAAGTTCTTCCATCGTCTGCGGTCTGTCTGTTTCAGGAATAATGATAGTATTGATTTGTCTCGAATCTAAGACAAGTCTGATCGATCCATTTTTCTTTTCAACAACATGTAATGGATTGTTGTATGAGCTTACTGCAGGCTCAATAATGCCCTCGTCAAGCATAGATTGTATTTCTGTTCTAACACGGTCCCTATAATGTGCTGGAATTACATATGGTCTAACACAAAATTTAGTATGCTCACGAACACGAAATTGGTATTGAAATCCCTTGATTGTTCCTGTTTTTTGAGTAAAAACTGTGGAATGTGCTTGTAAAATCTCAAAAAGGTCCTGCCTATCAGTGTCATTACAATTCTCAATTGTTTGAATTTTATTCTGAATTAACTTATTAATGTCAAATGCGCCGTCGATATCATCCCTGTCAGTACTTGCAGAGTGATTGTTAGTGTCTAGTTCCGTAGAAAAGTCCGAACTGTTGTCTAACAGAAGGTAAAGCCGATTAATTTCCTCGTCATGGTTTGAGACCCAGTCTTCAAATTTCAAAGCTATTGACTTACCTTCTTTCTCTAAACTTATTTCAGCATCGTGAAAGCTTAAGATTGCTTTGTATTCATTCAAAAAGTCTACTCCCAATATAATTTCCGTCGACAATAATGGAACAATAAGAAAGTTTATAGAGAAGCTGTGGCTTTGACAAAAGAATTCTAAATTGGTTTGCTGGCGTACATCTACACTTTTTCCAAAGATTGCACCTTGTAATTTAATCTTACGTAACGGAAGTGTAGGGCAATCGTTCGATTTGTTACATTTGCTAAAGGCTGTTTCACTAATTACTGAAATGGGACTGCCAGAGTCAAGTACTGCCGTAAATTTTACGTCATTTACTGTAATGCAAATCACAGGATATGCAAAGTTGGTATGTTTTACGTTGTGTTCTTGGAGTAAGATGTCCCTAATATCTTCCATTTTTACGTAATTACTAGCTACGGCAGCTGCGTCGTTAGTGTCATAAGAACGTTTTGTGGCTGCCAGCGGTGTGAGTCATTGCCTATTGTCTCTTTGTTGGCGCGCGTCGTTATTGGGGTTTGGAGACCTAACTTCTACAAATTCACCGTGACGAGAGGGCCCTGCTCTGTTTGAATCCCGCCAGTTCTGATGCAATTCAGGTCTGTCGTTACGATCATATCGTCTGTCGTCATGTCGGTAGATTCCATAGTTTCTTTCTTGTCGGTCACATGGTGGAGAATTTCTCCCTGAATCGTAACTGCGCGCTGGTCCGTTGCGTCTAAAGTTATTCTGTCTCCCTTGATAGTATTTATTTTGGTTCCCATATTGTCTGTTTCTCTTATTGTCTCTGTGATAGTCATTACCACGGAGAGGTGATCTTTCCCTGTAGTTATTACTACTCTGCCAACGGTTGTCATACGGGTGGTGTCTGTTTTGGTCACGATTTGTGTTGTGAGAATAGCCTTGTCGTGTCAAGTTATTACTTCTTTCATCGCGGAATTGTGACGGATGTGACCTGTAATTGTTGTGTTCCTGGTTTCGCGTTCTGCGATTGTCAGTGTCAATTTCTAATTCTTGTAACAGTCCCTGAAATGCTTCAATGTCGTCTTTGCAACGTCCTGCCAAAATAATATGTCGTAAATGTTCAGGCAGTTTGATTAAGCAAATGCGGATGAGTTCTGAGGGGCTGTATGGGTTTGAAAGATACTGATTCTTATGCAACATGTCTTCAAAATATTTCATAAGACTGGAAAATTCAGATTGTTCGAAACGTTTCATCATTATGATGCTATGTTTTACACGGTCTTGTGTGGCTTGAGACCAATATGCTGAGAGGAAGGCATGGTAAAACTCTCCTTCACTGTGGCAATCGTGAATTACCGATCGCATTCTTACAGCTGGTTCATTCTCCAAGTAGCCACACATAAATTCTAATCTGTGTTCTAACGACCAGTTGGGAGGAAAACAATGAGAGAATTGATGGAGCCATGCTTGTGGATGAATGTCGTTGCCAGAATTCTTAAATGTTTTGAATTTACGTGTAGTAATGAACAGCTTATAGTCAAAATCATCATGTCGGCGAGTAGCATATCGGTCATTGTTACGTCGTGTCGGCGGTTCCATATCGAAATTCGGTGCACATTGCCAGTTTCTTTCATAACTTACGAAATGCCCTGTGTTATTATTTTGCGTCTTTTCCGTATTTCTAAGTCCCTCTTCCCGTGTTGGAGCGCGAGTGTCCTCTGAAATACGTAATTCTTGTATTACCTGTGTCAGCTGATCTTGTACTTCCCGGATTTCTCTTTGGTGTTGTGTATTAATTTGATTCTGATTTTGTTTGAATTTTCTTATTTGTTCATACTCTTCTGTGTCAGTGAAGGCTACGGGTCTTGTGTCATTCAGATCATCATCTACCTTTGTAGATAAGTTAGTGACCTGATCCGAAAGTTCGGCTACTTTCTCCGATAGTGTACTTATTTCTTCAGTGTGTTTTTCTGAACCAAGTTTCAGAGTATCTACTGTGTCCTTAAAGTTTTCCTGAGTTTTTGCAAGTTGCGTAACCGAATCGGTAGATGCAACTGAGTCAAATTTAGCTTGCAAGGTCTCATGATTTTCATGAACAATAATTTGCAGTTCTTTTATGGCTGCTTCGTGATTCTGTAATGCATTTTCATGCCGCGAAAAAATAGGTTGAAAATGCTCACAAATTTGTGTTTTTACGTCATTACAGACTTTTTGACATTTCGATTCAATGTTATGTAACTCAGTAGTTAAATCTTCACGTGTTTGTTCAAGTGTTTGTTCCAATGAGTCTAACTTTTTAAGATTTTGTTCCACTGTGTCTAACTTTTTGAGATTTTGTTCCACTGTGTCTAACTGTTGCTGTGTTTGTCTCTGATTTTGTTCCATTTGTTGCATTAATTGCAATAATAATGTATTAGTGTCTGGAATCTGTTTCTCTATGCTTTTCGGCAGTGCATTTGCACCGACAACATTCACATTTTGACAAGCAGAAAATGTGTCTTGACTTATTTGAGAAAACGGTGATGACCCAAAACCTGAATCTACAGTATTTGCGAAATTGTGTCCTGTCATTTCGGATTCCTGAGGCGAGCTGTTGCCGACCGATCGATCGATAATGCGTCCCTCTTCACTAATTGTTTCACTGTCCACGTCATTGTTTGCCGCCTGCTCCATTTCCCTATGAACAGTTACCAAATTACTACTTTGAACATCAGTTAATTCATTACTCGGTGGCGCTAACACACTGCTTTCATTTTCACTGTCATTTCTCAGTTTACTTTGGAGCCTAGTATTACGTTTTTCACACGCCATTATTGTCACAGTATTTCACACGACAACACAGAAAAACACAATTTGAAGATCAAAAACAAGAGAACACATTAACATAGCACTGAAAATAATATCTAGTTAATTGCAAGCGCAGCTGCGAAATACTTGGTGCAAATCTACATGCATGCCACAACTGTTTTACTGTACAACAATGAAAAACTACAACTACAACGATTATTTACTCGTACCTTCCTTTCAAATACGTGTTTCATCTGAAATGAAGATGTTGAATGCATGTTGCTGTTGTGAGTGCTTTGGAGTGTAGTGTCACACTTGGACAGTGTGAGATACACGGAGGGGAGGGAAAGAGAGAGAAAAGGGAAAGGGGGAGGAAAATACCGGGACACATATGCTGCAGCCTGATGCACTGCTCTCCGACAGCTCCAAGAGGACGATCAGCTTAATGTGCCGATCTCACTGATGGATCACCGTCAATAGTGCCACATAATTGCACAGTAACACTTTTAGGAGAGGTTCGTATAGTGTAGTAACTCAGTGAACTGATGCATACTCTAATACTTTCGAACTTAGTGACACCACTTTCCCATCAATCCTAGTTTGCACACAACGTTTCCGCTTGCATGCCAAATATTGCTGATGACATTTACGTATACATACAGTACGTAAGTCATCGCACCAGCATGATGTAGCGGGTTTAGCTACAACACCAAGAAAATAAGTTCCCTGAACATGCGCCCTCCATAAGGCAATCAATTTTACAACTAAGAAGCGTCTTAACTTGTGATCTTTTGAGCGAAGCTATTTTGAACAGCATTAAATTTGTCCTGTCGCATCTTCCCGCGTGTCTTTGCCGTAAGAATTCTGAAGGGTTCACAAAAGAACACAACAGCAACGTACTGCGTTAAAAGAAAGTAAACGGGTTACTCTCTGGTATCTTATCCACTTTCAAATCTGGAAATACGGATAACAAGTGTAACAGAACATTCTTACTTCACATTGCTCGTATTCTATGAAGTATGATTGATTTATGAATTTGTTATGATGCTTGTATAGAGAGGGATGTAATCATAACGTGAAAGTGTAAGATGATATGGCACTGTCTATTTATCTGTTTTTCTGTCCTTAAGTTTATATATGAAAATGAAATGCGTGAGAACGAGCTCATTTTAATCTCCATTACGTGAAAACGAAGGAGTGATAAGGTGAGCACTTCAAACTTTAGTCATATTTGGTACATGAATACGTGCATGTTTTAATAGTAAAACTGACAAATAGCAATGCCCTAACTCTAACCATTTCTGATAAATTCATGTTTGAAGTCTCAAGGGTTTGCACCCAGTCATTAGTCAGGTAATAGTTTCCCTATGTTCAGAAATCTCAGAAATCTACTAGTTAGTGATGAGTCCAACCACAGATCTTAATGTCGTTCATGCATAAAATACTTAGGCCATTTGTGAAAAATATAGGATACACGATTCAGACTCTTTATGAAAAATGTTGAAATCTACACTTTTTACGTTTTGTGCTTCAAATTCGTGACATTTAAGAAAAAACGTTAGTTTGCATGGGGAAACAGTACAGGACTCACCTTGTGCACTGTAGGTCTTTAGTCTTAGTGTGAAATATAAACAATAATGAAAGGTATTTCGCATTGGAATTAATAGTTATTACTTTCAATTCAGCGGCCTCTATCGAAAAAAAACATCAGTTTGACAAACTTCGATGATCTTCGGAGGGGGGAGATATCGGCGGTACGTGGACAACTGAATCACAACTTGACGTTTTGCTGAAATGTTCACGCACCTGGTCGAAATCTTACGTGCAAAGAAAACCATCCTAACTCATTTTATTCATTGCCAAAGAATGAAATGAATGTACCACTTACACATACTACCCCCATTCAACATTACAGAGAATTGTCAAACAGAAGTCATGTGTATCCCATGAAATATTGTTTCTGAAATACATGTGTTCGACAAGTGGATCAGAATTGTACACAGGCGAGAGCTGAAAACTGTAATGATTTATAGGAAACCTACTAATAATTATTTGTTTCTACAGGATGAAAGTTGTCATCATCCGGCGGAGCGTGAATGGGGTACTTCGTACCTTGGTTCACAGGGCCCGCTTCATTTTAGCGCTAAACAATTTGTCAGCTGGAGTTAGTCCACTTGTCATGTTCCATCAGAATGGATATAGTGGAAGACAGAGCAGACGTGCGTTGCGCTATCGACCACACGCACACCGGGTGAGTGACGATATAGGGGTTTGGTGCAAGGTCTACGGCTTTCATCTCCAAAAATATTTATAGTATTCTGGGGAAATGAGCTTCCAGACCTCCATCTGAGATTAGAGACCATTGAAATTCCCTTAGGAATGATCTTGGTTTACGTGTGGCGGGTGTCTGTCGGGTTCCTTGCAGCTGTGGCATGTCAGATATTCGTCAGACTATAGGCACCGTAGAGAACTGGAGTACTGCGGATAGGCGTCGCACACGCTTACAGCAGCCGAGCAAGGCATCTACTCCAGAAACATTGTCTTGGCATCGGCCATCCTATGGAATATAAAAATACGGAGATCCTGGCATGCACTTCGAGCTATCGGGTTGGTGTTACTTATGAAGCTGTTGAGATTAATTTAGCAAGTATCCTTGTAAATAGCATTCGATGTTTTCACTTAAATTCTGCATTGAATCCTACCTTATTATTGCACAAAATCAGAGGGACAGCCTTAATGCTACCTTACCCGCTGTTTAGTAATTTTCACTACTGGTAATTTCTGGCGTCGATTATGTTTGGCCGGCCGCTGGTGGCCGAGCGGTTCTGGCGCTACAGTCTGGAACCGCGCGACCGCTACGGTCGCAGGTTCGAATCCTGCCTCGGGCGTGGATGTGTGTGTTGTCCTTAGGTTAGTTACGTTTAAGTAGTTCTAAGTTCTAGGGGACTGATGACCTCAGCAGTTGAGTCCCATAGTGCTCAGAGCCATTTGAACCATTTTTGTGATTGTGTTTGGTGATGCGGTGGCGCTAGTGTTTACGCCGTGAGTGAGTAAGTGTGTGCATGTGTATGTGTGTGTGTGTGTGTGTGTGTGTGTGTGTGTGTGTGTGTTTTACCTTTCTGCAATTGCTCTGCAAACCGAAGTTTTGAATTCACTTGCACAGCGCATAGGTTTTTGCTTTGAAAGTTACAGGATGTTCACCTGTCGAATATTGGCGTAGTCGATGAAGTCACCCGGCTGTATTCCCGCAGTTATTTCAATAAAATTAACCTTGATTCGGAGGATAATGCCACATGTGTTTATTTTCAGTGCTCTTATGAACTGGTTGGTTTGTATTATTCTTGTTGCTTTTTCCTCCTGGTGTTTTTCTGTTTTGAATAGGAATCTGAATTTTTTGTGTGAGATGTTAGGAAATTTGTGATACTACATATGTTATTTTTTTCTTAGTTGTTTAAGTGATAGATGTGGCTTATAGATTATGATTTGGGGCGTTATTAGGGAGTGCTCAGATTGACCAGCATCAGAGGAAGGCCTTAATAAGGATTTGTGTAGAGGAACAGAACGCGTATGATTTGCGGAATGTGGATAGTGAGAAAATTAATATGGTGAAACTATCGGAGATTAATTTTTGGACCAAAGTCGGCGAGAGACCAGAAGAGATTTAGCAAAATACGAAGAGTGAAGAAATCAGTACATTAGAATCGCAAAATGTAGACGACAGCTCAGGGTCTGGTTCCAGTATGAATGAAACTTGTAAGGAGGCTGTTCTGGAAACCTCATGAACAGCATCCGCCATGCATGAGGAAGAGGCACACAGGCGACTGATTTGTGAATCAGCTCCACATGCATCTCTTGCATTTATTCTTTCTGCCCTTAGGGAACCATTTGTACGTATTGACAAAAAGAGTGACGATCACGAGAAAAAGCTTGACGAGCACTTTAAAGCTTTCAAAAACAAGGCTGATGAACGGGCCAAAAAGGCTGAAAAAAACTTCGAAGGTCGATAAGAAGTTAAAAAATTAAAGAACGTTACGAACAATTATTAAATTTGAATCATCAGCTCCAACAGAACATAAGGCACAAAATTAAAGAACAAGCTCAAGAATTAACAGAAATATTGAAGATGTTGGTAAACGAAAGTAAGGAAATGAAAAATGATGTTAGCCCTGTACTTACACATATTTATAATTTTTCCTTTAAGACCGTTCAGTTTCCTGCACGACTGAAATAGTGGAAAGCCGATTTTTAAAACAGGAGGAAGGGATAATGTATACAATTTTTAACCTCTTTCTATGCAAACAGCGTTTGCTAAAGTTATTGGAAAGGCTGTGTATGTAAGGATAGTTGACCATTTTAATTCACATAATTTGCTATCAAATGTACATTTCGGTTTTGGAAGTGGTTCAACAACTGAAAACGCTATATTTTGCTTTCTCTGTGAGGTGGATTAAACAAAAGGTTTCGAACACTAGGCATCTTTTTTGATTGAAGTAAGGCGTTTGATTGTGTTGATCAAAAAATATTGCTCCAGAAGTTGGACCATTATGGAATACGGCGAGTAGCTCACAGTTGGTCCACCTCTTACTTTAACAACAGAGAGCAAAAGGTCATTATCCACGGTGTTGAGAATGGGTATGATGTGAGGCCTGAGCAGGGCACGGTCAAATGGCGCGGTGCCCTAGGGATCAGTGGTGGGGCCACTCCTGTTCTTCATTTATATAAATGATATGTCCTCTGGTATTACAGGTGGTTCTAAAATATTTCTGTTTGGTGATGACACTAGCTTGCTAGTAAAGGACGTTGTGTGCCACACTGACACTGTTTCAAATAGTGCAGTTCATGACATAAGTTCATGGTTTGTAGAGAATAAACTAACAGTAAATCATAAGAAAGATCAATATTTTATAGTTTCTAACATACCTTCAACAAAATCCAACGTTTCAATTTCACAGAATGGGTATATGATTAGTGAAACTGAACAGTTCAAATTTCTAGATGTTCAGGTAGACAGTAAGCTGTACTGGAAAGCCCACGTTCAGGATATTGTTCAAAGACTTAATGCTCCCAGTTTTACCATTCGAACGGTATCTGCAATAAGTGTTAGTTCGACATGAAAAGTGGTCTTATTTTTATTGGCTTATGACGTATGGTATTATATTTTGGGGCAACTCTTCCCATTCTTAAATTATGTTTTTGGCACAGAAACGGATGATTCTGGCAACAAGTGGTGCAAGTTCGTGAACTTCTTATGGACCGCTTTTCATTAGCCTGGGTATTCTGAAATTGGACTATTATTATATATATTCCTTAGTGTAGTTTCTTGTTAAAAATATCAGCTTATTCCCTAGAATTAGCAGCTTTCACTCAGTTAATACTAGGCAGAAACCCAATCTGCACTTGGATCGCTCTTCCTTGACTCTTGTGCAGAAAGGTGTGCAGTGTACTGCTAAATCCATTTTCAATAAGCTACCACAAGAATTCAAAGATCTTAGCAGTAATCGACGCGCTTTCAAATAGAAACTTAAGAGTTTTTTTGTGGGTCACTTCTTCTATTCTATCTAGGTATCCTTTGAAAAATTAAGCTGATTCCTGTGTTACATTGTTGATTGCGTTTACATAAACATATGGCTTGTCCTTTTTGGGTTTATAAACATTTTATTTTATCTGTTATTACTTTTATATTGAAATTTCACGTAGTGACACATTCCATGACCTTGGAGGTTTTCTCCTCAATTTGGTCCTAGGGAACTAGATGTGTAAATGAAAATAAAAATATACAAATAAGTACAGTAAATAAGTACAAATAAGTGCAAATGTCGAAGCGATTAGCATGCAACAAGGCGAAGTGGAACAGCAAACGAAAACAAACAACGTTGCTCAAAATACTCTGAATAAACAAACTGATCGCCGTGTGGCCACCGTTGAAGCTTACGTTACAGATTGGGATAGTGATATTTTAAAAGTAGAAGATCAGCTCGAAGTACAATGTTCAGGATACATTTTCGGCTTCATATTTGGTGACAATCTGGATCTACTTCTTTCATGCACTATTTATATTGTTTGTTTTACAGCACTGTCGTTTGTCACAGCTAATACAGAATAGTTTCTAAACAACTTGAAAGTATTTTGAAGAGCTTAGGATATACCAACGTTCACAAAAAAACGTTATGAAAATGTGTTGTACTATATTTTCTATAATGTGTCATCAAATTCAGGAACCACTTAATCCAATAACACTGTCTGAAGGAGACCAGATTGATACCAGAAATGTATGACATGCTGGCTGAGAGACTATACCTGTTTCGTTCCAGACATGCAGTGTATTAACCAGATTAAAGTTTCTATATCCTATATTTTAAAATTTAGAATTCATTTCCAAAATTATAAATTTTATTCCCCAATATTTAGTTGAGCCTCACTAAAGGCACCACTTAATCCAACAATACAATTTGATGAACACCAATTTCTATCCGGAAATGTATGATGTGTAGGCTCAGATCTTTCATTCTGAACATTAAGTATATTAAACAGAGTAAAGTTCTTTGAATTTATTTCAAAATTAAAAACTTTATTTCTCTATAATTTAGTTCAGCATGCAGTATATTTGAGATGTTACAGAAAATATTAGTTCAGTGCTTAAAACGTGTGTGCAAATTCTGTAAAGTACAATTAGCTGGAAATTGTGCATTGAGATTTCAATCATATTAAAATGTGATTCAGAACGACGAAGTATAGTCTCTTTGGTTAAAAGAAATTATATCTTCCTAGCAAAACAATTCTACATCTCTTTATTTGTCGAATTCTGGAGTGGGAGGGTCTATTGTGTGTTAATTGCTTCATTAGTTATTGATTATATCTACTTCGATAAAGGAAGTGGCGAAATTTAATCTATTTGATGGTGCAGACTCCCTGAAAATAACTGAACAACAAACTAGATTGAAGGGTTTCCGATCCACTGCAAAAACATCAATGTTTACACAAAAATTTGAATGATACCTGAAGAAATGATTGATAGGCCCCTCTCAACAGTATGTATTGCTTTTCTTGCTAGTTAGCCTAGAATTTTCTTTTGTGTTAAGTAGTTACTATTTATTGCACACAAACGATCATATAGACACTCAGTGTAGCACTCTTTCACCGCAAAACCACATCATTCAGTCATCAGTCATCCTGGTCATCCTGGTGTATTGCGCTTCCTGTGGAAAGAAGGTGGGGCGGGGGGGGGAAGGAGATCGTAACAGCGCTTTCAGAAACACTTCATCAAACAGAAAATAAGGAGGAGCAAAGATGATTATATGCTTATGTTGGGAAACATTAGTGTTACCAACATTTACAACATATCCCAAAGATAATCGCTGCAAGCAACAGTTTTCCAGTCGTTTTGCGAAGTATTAATGGTTTTAAGTAATTTAAATAGCGGGGGCGCGGCGTATAGCAGTGACTTTTCATTCTAAACCCAGTAAATTACGTATGAATGTAATCAGGACAGTCAATACAATTTCATAAACTAATGCAAAAATTTCTATTTTTGCTTAATTCAAAATTGCTCTGTGTCCTTAAAAATTAATTTTGTGTTTGTGGACATATCCTTGAAGAAGCTGCAGCGCAGAAGATATCACTCTCGGGAGACTGTAAATAGTAGGATGAGTTTACGTGGCCTCTATGGCAGAATTCTGTCCCTAGTTGAGTAGATATCTGATAAGGTTTAGTGTACTCATGACGAAGACCTATGCTAACTCAAGATATGGGGATCCAACAGATGTCTTCAGAGAAATAGTCTACCGTAACCAATATTTGACCACTAGGTATGACCAATCAGAATTGGCACGGATGTGTCACATGAAGTCGCCGTATTAGATGTAAAGAGAAATCACCATAGTGAGAGGAAGGACGCATGACATAAAAGTGTTCCAAGATCTTTTCCAAGAGTTAGGATACGACAGATTTACAGATGCACAAGAGCTCGTTCATTTTGCGCTGTACGGTTTTCCGTCAGAACAGAGTCAACAAAGAAATCTGAAATCCGAACTGGAGAAACAGGCACCGTCCATCGCGCGATGGTGTCCTGTGCAATAGAGGGGGGACACAACGCAACCGTTGGTCGCAATGCTACAGGCAAGAGCAGCGTCGCTACGGTGGCAGAAGGAGTGACAAGATAATTGAATTCGTGCACCTTGACTCGATGGTTAAGTGTCTGTGCTCAATGGAAAGGTGTGCGAGGCATGTGGCAAAGATAAATGATGGCCTATGCATAAAATGCGGAAAATGAAAGTAGGCTCAATTATCAGTGGCAAAGGAACGAAAGTGAAGGAAGAAGTTCAGATAGAGCTCGGGTGTCAGTCACACATATTTTATACAAATTTTCTAGAGGTCCAGAACCCTACAGCAGAAGCTACCTTGACACAGTGCTCTTTGAAACAATATTGTGTAGTACGACTGTACTGGGCACTACACACTGAAGACTGAATAGTCTGCCTCGAGCCCCACGTGCTATGGCACGAAAAAATATACAGGGTGGTCCATTGATAGTCAGCGGGCTAAATATCTCACGAAATAAGCATCAAACGAAAAAAAAACTACAAAGAACGAAATTCGTCTAGCTTGAAGGGAGAATCCAGATGGTGCTATGGTTGGCCCACTGTATGGCGCTGCCATAGGTCAAACGGATATCAAGTGCATTTTTTAAAAATAGGAACCCCCATTTTTATTACATATTCGTGTAGTACGTAAAGAAATATAAATCTTTTACTGGGACCATTTTTTCGTTTTGTCATAGATGGCGCTGTAATAGTCACAAACGATTTAGCACGTGGTATCACGTAACATTACACCAGTGTGGACGCTATTTGATTCGGGATACACTACCCCTCTTAAAATGGACAGTTTACCAATTGCGGAAAAGGTCGATATCGTGTTGATGTAAGGCTATTGTGATCAAAATTCCCAACGGGCGTGTATTATGTATGCTGCTCGGTATACAAATGTCCGGACCGTTCGTCGGATAGTTACGTTATTTAAGGATACAGGAAGTGTTCGGCCACATGTGAAATGTCAACCACGACTTGCAACAAATGATGATGCCCAAGTAGGCGTTTTAGCTGCTGTCGCGGCTTATCCGCACATCACTAGCAGACAAATTGCACGAGAATCGGGAATCTCAAAAACGTCGGTGTTGACAATGCTACATCAACATCGATTGCACACGTAGCATGTTTCTATGCACCAGGAATTGCATGGCGACGACTTTGAACGTTGTGTACAGTTCTGCCACTGGGTACAAGAGAAATTACGGGCCGATGACAGATTTTTGTACGCGTTCTAATTAGCAACGAAGCGTCATTCACCAAAAGCCGTAACGTAAACTGGCATGATATGCACTACTGGGCAACGAAAAATCCACGATGGCTGCGACAAGTGGAACATCAGCGACCTTGGCGGGTTAATGTATGATGCGGCATTATGGGAGGAAGGATAATTGGCCCCCATTTTATCGATGGCAATCTAAATAGTGCAATGTAAGCTGATTTCTTACGTAATGTTCTACCGATGTTACTACAAGTTGTTTCACTGCATTACAGTATGGTGATGTCCTTCCAACATGATGGATGTCCAGCACATCTTGCGTGCGGTTGAAGCGGTATTGAAAGTGTATTTCATGACAGGTGGATTCTTCGTCGAAGCACCGTACCTTGGCCCGCACGTTCACCAGATCTGATGTCCCCAGATTTCTTTATGTGGGGGAAGTTGAAGGATATTTGCTCTCGTGATCCACCGACAACGTCTGACAACATACGTCAGCGTATTGTCAATGCATGTGCGAACATTACGAAAGGCGAACTACTCGCTGTTGAGAAGAATGTCGTTACACGTATTGCCAAATGCATTGAGGTTGACGGACATCATTTTGAACATTTATTGCATTAATATGGTATTTACAAGTAATCACGCTGTAACAGCATGCGTTCTCAGAAATGATGTGTTGACAAAGGTACATGTATCACATTGGAACAACCGAAATAAAATGTCCAAACGAACCTACGTATGTATTTTATTTAAAAGACCTACCTGTTACCAACTGTTCGCTAAAATTCTGAGCCATATGTTTGTGACTATTACAGCGCCGTCTATCACAAAGCGCAAAATGTGGTCCAACTAAAACATTCAGATTTCTTTACGTACTACACGAATATGTAATAAAAATGGGAGTTCCTATTTAAAAATACGCAGTTGATATCCGTTTGACCTATGGCAGCACCATATAGCGGGCGAACCATAGGCCATCTGGTTTCCCCCTTCAAGCAAGACAAATTTCGTTCTTTGTAGTTTTTTCGTTTGACGCTTATTTCGTGAGATATTTGGCCCGGTCACGATCAATGGACCACCCTGTATATCTGTTACACTCTGCTTAATTTTGTGGCGCAGAGACGTGGCTGGTCTCAATGTTTGGCTACGTTTTCGTCACAGGGTGCCAGCTCAGACCTGTCGTAAACTCAATTTTTGAGCTCAAATAAAATATAACAAAACAATGCAGACAGGTATTGAGGTGAAATTTAAAATATTGAGTCACTCACGTTGATTTACAGTTTGAACAAGTAGTTTATTTTTCTTCAATATATTCACGAAACACTCAAAATGCAGTCTGAGGGGCTCTAATGCAAGGGCGGCCGTTAATAACTGATGCTACAACACTTCAGTACAAAATACATGTGCCGCGATCACGGCACTCGACAGTCTGTTCACAATTCACAAAATACACTCTTGTCTTCTGTCCTAAACCACTATATTGCGCTGCATCGCTTTCGAACGTGCCTACCAATCCACTACTACCCCCAGATGTGTGGCACGCCCGGCTCTCAGCGTCGTTCAGAATGAACCCCTACTCCCAGATGGGCAGCACGTCTGGCTCTTAGCCTCACTCAGACTCAACTGCCCTGTCATCAAAGATGGCCGCCCTATGCACCCTCGGAACGACAGCACAACTCAAAACAATGTTTGACAAAAAAATTACGAATATTCTAAAACTAATCACAAAACATATAAGATGCATTGAAAAATCTGGAAATTTTCTGGGAAATAAAATCTAAAGTCCGGTTTTTTGTATCCGCCACCGTTTCGTCAGAAATAATGTTCTTGTGGCGGGATTTTGCTTTTCCAGGATTTTTGATACTAAGCATAAATTGTAAGTAGGCTGTTTAGGTCTTTTTATTGGTAACGCCACCTCTGTATGAAAATCACTGGCTGTGCTGTGTGCAGTCTGTGGCTGCTTTGCATTGTTGTAATACTCGCCATTGTAGTGTTAGGCAGCTGGCTGTGAACAGCGCGTAGCGTTGCGCAGTTGGAGGTGAGCCGCCAGCAGTGGTGGATGTGGGGAGAGAGATGGCGGAGTTTTGAAATTTGTCATGAACTGCTATATTTATATATGATGATATCAAGGTAAATACATTGTTTGTTCTCTATTAATATCTTTCATTTGCTAACTATCCCTATCAGTAGTTAGTGCCTTCCATAGTTTGAATCTTTTATTTAGCTGGCAGTAGTGGTGCTCGCTGTATTGCAGTAGCTTGAGCAGCGAAGATTTTTGTGAGGTAAGTGATTTGTGAAAGGTATAGTTTACTGTTAGTCAGGGCCATTCTTTTGTAGGGAATTTTGAAAGTCAGATTGCGTTGCGCTAACAAAATATTGTGTGTCAGTTTAATCACAGTCATGTATAATTGTTCAAAGGGGACGTTTCAAAATAAACAAACAGAAACATACTTAATTACTCACCTACCTCTTTAAACTTTAGAATGCTGCACCCAGCTTCGTCTCGTTAAATTTATATATTAGCAAAAACAGTTTTTCTCAGTCGAATCCCATATTCCGACTTCTCATTAAAAGAATTGTAAAGATTCTGCTAAATCGGCTGTGATTGCTCGCTGCAGCTCTGCTAGCCGCATCGGTAGACACTTTGTTTATATTAATCGGCCAAAGCATTGCAGAAATATTATCTTTTGAAGTTTCATAAATTTATAATTTTTAAGACAACTATAACTTTTAAACTATTATATATTTAATTGGTTCGTCCAGATAGTTTAGCATTACGTATTTTTCTGTTCATGACTGCCTACTAGCGCCTCTGTGTCACTCTTATTTTTGTTTAATCAACTTTTCTCTGGAATATAAATTCCTCCAAGCGCGAAGACATGGCCATAAACGCCACTGGCTTGCGTCCACTCGGGTATTTCCAAGGCCACGCAACGCTAGCAGCTCGCCACGACCCCGTAGCAACCGCCTGCAGTGATCCGCGGCGGGAAACAGCCGCTCTCATCACACCCCACAGCTTTCATGCTGACAGTAGCCTTCGATTTTACGGAAAGATTTGCCGCGGTGAAAACTGAGGATCAGGAAATAAAAATAAGCTTCAGGGAATGTTCATAGAGAGACTGGGAAAAGGAAATGGGAGTCTAGAACCTATGGTTACACAAGATGAAGATGTAGATGTGGTTGGTCGGGAAGAAGAGCACTATGGGACTTATCATCTGAGGTCATCAGTGCCCTAAATGTTAGAACTACTTAAACCTAACCAACCTAAGGACATCACACACATCCATGCCCGATGCAGGATTCGAACCTGCGACCGTAGTAGTCGCGCGGTTCCGGACTGAAGCGCCTAGAGCCACTCGGCCACAGCGGCTGGCATGAAGTGTCTGAAGCAGACGTTGTTATCATCGAGAATGTTGAATTCAGTAAAAAAGTGGAGACTAATAAGTGTGACTAATGATGTTGGAGGAATGAAGGAGGCAAATGAAACAGCGGTTACTGAAAATTGTGAGAGTGACGGAGAAAATGAAGACGAATGCGAAGATGAAGACTGGGAAGATGTCTCCACTAGAGAGTGTAGACGAAATACGTGTCACAATCGAAGCTCCAGTTTTGGATGCATTAAATCTGAGAGGATATATTAATGTCTATCTCACCTTTCCGGGAAAGTTTGAAGAGAGTGAATCTAAGACAGAATAAGAGAGAGGCGAGGATGAGGTAGCTCATCAGCCGGTTCATATCCAGTCGCCTCTTATTTCATTGTCGCTTGTGAGATGGACCTAGCAGCTCTAACTTCTTCTTAGTGTTTCGTCTTCTCTGTATACAGATGGCATGACATGTTACATATATTATTGTAAAGGTCAGAAGTGTACGTATTTAGTAGTGTATACGCATTCGATATCTTTCGATGTTTTGAGAGTTATGAGCAATCGTTTTCCGGTTTTATTAGTTTTACCCCACCAATCACAACAAGAAAACACGCTCCAGGCATTGCGTAGTGAAGAAGGAAGAGGAAAAGCGATACACTGTATGACTGTGAGAAACGTGTAATGCCGTTGCACATGCCTGCATTCTTTCAGGTATACTACACCAACAAAAGCCTCTGAAACAGTATTATCTTCATATCACTTCAGTATATAGTAAGGATAGACTGATAAGGAATTCATATCAAAATATTATATATTATTGACAAAAGTGTATGAGGCAAAAATATCGTGATTTTCATAAATTTAGATGGTAAATATACAGGGTTTTTCAAAAATGACCGGTATATTTGAAACGGAAATAAAAACTAAACGAGCAGCGATAGAAATACACCGTTTGTTGCAATATGCTTGGGACAACAGTACATTTTCAGGCAGACAAACTTTGGAAATTACAGTAGTTACAATTTTCAACAACAGATGGCGCTGCAAGTGATGTGAAAGATATAGAAGACAACACAGTCTGTGGGTGCACCACTCTGTACGTCGTCTCTCTGCTGTAAGCGTGTGCTGTTCACAACGTGCAAGTGTGCCGTAGACAACATGGTTTATTCCTTAGAACAGAGGATTTCTCTGGTGTTGGAATTCCACCGCCTAGAACACAGTGTTGTTGCAACAAGACGAAGTTTTCAACGGAGGTTTAATGTAACCAAAGTACCGAAAAGCGATACAATAAAGGATCTGTTTGAAAAATTTCAACGGACTGGGAACGTGACGGATGAACGTGCTGGAAAGGTAGGGCGACCGCGTACGGCAACCACAGAGGGCAACGCACAGCTAGTGCAGCAGGTGATCCAACAGCGGCCTCGGGTTTCCATTCGCGTGTTGCAGCTGCGGTCCAAATGACGCCAACGTCCACGTATCGTCTCATGTGCCAGAGTTTACACCTCTATCCATACAAAATTCAAACGTGGCAACCCCTCAGCGCCGCTACCATTGCTGCACGAGAGACATTCGCTAACGATATAGTGCACAGGATTGATGACGGCGATATGCATGTGGGCAGCATTTGGTTTACTGACGAAGCTTATTTTTACCTGGACGGCTTCGTCAATAAACAGAACTGGCCCATATGGGGAACCGAAAAGCACCATGTTGCAGTCCCATCGTCCCTGCATCCTCAAAAAGTACTGGTCTGGGCCGCCATTTCTTCCAAAGGAATCATTGGCCCATTTTTCAGATCCGAAACGATTACTGCATCACGCTATCTGGACATTCTTCGTGAATTTGTGGCGGTACAAACTGCCTTAGACGACACTGCGAACACTTCGTGGTTTATGCAAGATGGTGCCCGGCCACATCGCACGGCCGACGTCTTTAATTTCCTGAATGAATATTCGATGATCGTGTGATTGCTTTGGGCTATCCGAAACATACAGGAGGCGGCGTAGATTGGCCTCCCTATTCGCCAGACATGAACCCCTGTGACTTCTTTCTGTGGGGACACTTGAAAGACCAGGTGTACCGCCAGAATCCAGAAACAATTGAACAGCTGAAGCAGTACATCTCATCTGCATGTGAAGCCATTCCGCCAGACACGTTGTCAAAGGTTTCGGGTAATTTCATTCAGAGAGTACGCCATATTATTGCTACGCATGGTGGATATGTGGCAAATATCGTACTATAGAGTTTCCCAGACCGCAGCGCCATCTGTTGTTGAAAATTGTAACTACTGTAATTTCGAAAGTTTGTCTGCCTGAAAATGTACTGTTGTCCCAAGCATATTGCAACAAACGGTGTATTTCTATCGCTGCTCGTTTAGTTTTTATTGCCGTTTTAAATATACCGGTCATTTTTGAAACACCCTGTAGGATCAATTATAAGAAAAATATTAGTAAGATAGTATGTTAGTGAGAGTCGACAATATACGTTGGTTAAAAATTTTACGGGGGCGTGAAGACTACACCGATGAGCCAAAACTTTATGACCACCTGCTCAATAACGTGTTTGTCCGTCTTTGGAACGAAATACATCACTGACCCCGCGTGTCAGGGATCAGACAGCTCGTTGGTAAGTTTGTGCAGTTATGTGGCATTAGATGTCTACGCACACGTCAAGTAATTCGCGTAAATAGCGGACCACTGGTCTGCGTACTCGGTGGTGACGCCCGATAGCGACCTAGAAGAATCTGGTCACCGAAACATCGAGGTGAGTTCACTATGATACTCCCCAGACCACAGTAGCACGGTTGTGGCTCCGAGGAGCGGGCTGTTATACAGCTACAAGATGACATCGCCGTCAGGGAAGACATCAAGCATGAAGGGATGCAGGCGGTTCCTAGCTGTCAGCGGGTCTTCGATTACTATCACAGGTCCCATGCAAGCGCAGGAGAACGTCTCCCACAGCACAATACTGCTCCCACCAGTCGGCGTCCGTGGCTGGCTGCGCGTTTCGAGCCGCATTCACCTCGGTGACGGCGTTTGTGGGGCGACCATCTACCTGGTGTAACAAAAATGTGATTCACCCTGAGAGGCGACACGTTTCCACTGATCGACGGTCGAATCCCGATGGAGCCGTGTCCACTGTAGTCGTAACTGACGATGTCGTTGATCGAACACGTAGGGATGGTCTGCTGCTGAGCTCCGTGTTGAACAATGTACGATGAAAAGTGTGCTCCGAAACACTTACGCGTGCGCCAGTATTGTGCTCTTTTGGCAGAGATGCCACGAATCACTTTCCGTCCTAATTTGCAGAGCAGACATGCCTCCGAACCTGACGTTCTAAAAGAGTCTTGGACATCCAAGCATTTAGCGCCTAGTTATAGTTTCACTGTCCTTGTACCTCTTGCCGTAGATGCTCACGACAGTAGCACGTGAACATTCGACCAGCTTTGTTTTCGAGATACTCGTTCACAGTCTCTGCGTAATAATACTCTGCCCTTCGTCAAAGTCGCTTGTCTCAGTCCATATCTTCGCTAGGGTTATCCTCGTCCGTGTCTGCTCCGCTTACATACTTTTGTTACCACGTCACGTGTCCGCAACTCCACCGGGCAGTATCCAACACCGCGGTGGGCTGCGGTCATTACGTTTTGGCTGATAAGTTTATGTGCGCGTGCCGAACGCCTACCTGAGTCTGACGTTGTTAACTCACCTGGCGCCACCGCCAGAAACCTTACGGCGCGGGGCGAGCCAACAGTCCACACATTACACCGCTAGCGTCACTCACGCAGCGAAGAGCGAGATCTTTACCCCCAGTTAGCCGCTCCAGGCGATGCACATTTCGATGAGTTGGAGACTACCTGCGCCAGTGACATATTTAGGAAGACTAGGCAGTGGACCATAACACTGAGATGCCACTCGTTGAAATAGGCAACAGAACATCTTGAGGTTAAAAGTAATCACTTGTTGAAATCTGCAACAGAACTTCTTGTTGGTTAAAAGAAACCATTTAGCAGAGGGGAGAAATCGAATGCTGGTTTCAAAAAAATCAAAATGCTGATGAGAAAAGACAACTAAAGAGAGGGGGGCATCAGACAGAATTGTTACCAATTTTATAGGTTAATACCGCAAAACTGCTTTACTCGGAAATTTTTGTTTTATTTAGTACCATACCATTCGTCAGAATACTGTGGCGGAGCCTCACTGGGACACACAGTTGTGTAAGGCCAGAAGCAAGACAGCCTGGAGGGTGAGCAGGAATTATTTCTATCTTGCCAGGTGTTGAATAAACACTTCTCCTCGGGGGTCAGTGTGGAAGGACTAACAAGAATCAGCGGGGATCATGACACACAGTCACTGGTCAGAAACTTGCAGAATTTGGTTAGTTTATGAGTGCTTAGGCAAGTTGTTGACAAAGAGATAATTAGTAGATACAATGATAGGAACGATTAATAGTGAAACTTATAATATCAAGAATAGCTAGAGAGGTCATTAACAATTGAGTGTTTGACATAGTATGCATGTTTCAGCTAACCATTCTGTTGGTGTAATCACACGGTTACCGAACAAGCCGGGACAGTGAGTTTGTACTTTAACAGAGTAATAATTAAATGAGGACCTGCCTTCCGGTATTTGCTGGGACATCGAAACTCTGATAAGTAATTATTGTTTTTGTGTTCTCGGCATTTTTGAATGTAAAAATTTGGAAATTTGTGGTAGGGTCTTATGCGACCAAACTGCTGAGGTCATCGGCGCCTAAGTTTACACACTACTTAATCTAACTTAAACTAACATACGCTAAGGACGACACACACGTCCATGCCTGAGGGAGAACTCGAACCTCCGCCTGGGAGAGGCGCGCGGACCGTGACAAGCCGCCACAGACCTCGCGGCTACGCCGCACGGCACAACGGGGATTGTCAAAAGGCTTGTAGCGCATGTTTCGGCGGTTTACCTGCCCATGACGTAAATGTGGCGTCACCACTAAACGAGAAACATTATACATCAGGAGTGCCTTGTCTTAATGCCCATATACAGAAGTTAACATGATTCTCATAATCGTTTCCATGCAGCCCCTGATAGAGAGAAGTGTGATAGGAATGGAACCTATGTCGATGGAGGATGTGCAGGACACTTGCCTGACTCATGTCACTTCCTCTTGCATCTGCGCGGGAGCTAAAGTGCGGATCTACTGCAAGAGCAACAAGAACAAAATTTCCCCCCTCTTCTGTCACGACTTCATTTATTAATTATGAAGGCTATGTGGTTGATCAATGACTCATATTACATCAGGACATCCCCTTTCTAATTAATTTACAAACGTTGCACCCAGATTTAATTGTACTATATGACCCTACGGAAGCATGTAGCGACAAACAACAAACAGTAGTATAAAATGAAAGACAAGAAAAAAGAAGAAATAACGACGCATCACGAAGTAATTACCCGAATTGGACTGAAATCGGTAAGTGTGACGTACGGGTACATGTGAAGACAAACAAATGATTACAATTTCAGAAAGGTTGTCGCGAATAGTAGAAGATAGAATTAAAATCATGTAGGCTGTAGGCTGGAAAATTATTGCTACAGATCAAGCGAGGCGGACGTGACCAGACTATCTCATGTGTAATGTGTACTCGACTAACAAGAGCGGAGTATGCAGTATCACGAGGCTCATGCACAGTTAGTGGCAACCCGTGGACACAACAAACAGTGGAGAATGGCTAGTTCATCACGTAGGCATCACATGCTGCCGCGTGACTTGCCTACTCAGGGCTCAAAGTTCGGGGGTGCTAGAACCTTCTAGAACAAGTGGTGCCGGGTGCACTACCCCCTATAGAAGCGGATAGCCGCTGGATCGAAGGACAGTGATGGAGTGAGGCAATTAGGACGCCGGTCCACGTTAGTCTGCGTCGGGATGCTGCAAGAGTTGCAGGAGAGTATTGAGCACAGCAACAAGTAGGGACTTAGGCTGAATCGACACAGCTGACACTTAGTCTGGTGCGCTCGCCTCCGCTGTATTAGGACTTAGGTTTGGGAAGTTAGGGATGGCAACTGCATAGCCAGGTGGACAATCATTGGAGACTGTATATAGAATCTTATTTAAAACACAGGTGCCAGGGGTACTTCCAGTATAATCGTTCTATACATCGAGTGTTCACACATGAAAGCTTCCCTAAGATCCTATCCGAGCTCCGTACTCTAGCTCACCTTGCAGCCTTCTCTACAACGGAGCAGTGAGGAGTTGTCGGCCCACACCACCGAGACCTTGTGCAAAGTAAGTTCTCTGACGCGCACCAACGCAGTCCTTCCACTCGCTCTCAGGACACGTCAGTGGGACACGACAAGGTTGATAAAGTGTTTCATAAATTGAACAAGTCTGTAATGTATTGGTCCACCTCTGGCCCTTATGCAAGCAGTTATCCAGCTGGATGTTGATTGATAGAGTTGTTCAGTGACCTGCTGAGGGATATAGTCCACATTCTGTTGCGCTTAATAGCAAGCCATTCTGCGCGTACACATCAGCACGGTAACACCCACCCGCACACGGCGGGAGTTTCCACTGCTTGCCTTCGTGCTTGCCAAGCCCTACCTGGAGCAGCAAGGTCGCCGGATCTGTCTCCAACTGAGAATATATTGGGCATTACGGGCAGGGTCCTCGAACTAGGTAGAGATTTTGACTGTCTAACACACAGATTGGAAAAATCTGGCACGCCATCCCTCAGAATGACAACCAACTTAGTCCATCAATTCCAAGCGGAATAGCTGCTTGTATATGTGTAAGTGCCAGAGGCGGAATAACACGTTATTTACTTGCTCAATTTGTCAATCTCTTTCACGGGAATAAATCACCATATTTTTTTGATATTGTAACCAATTATTTGTCTGTACATATTCATCACATCTACGGGTTCCCTTCCAACTTCTTTTTTTAGACTGTACTATGCTGTAGTTCTAATTTCTTTCAAGATTGTTTTTCTATATCTTGACTCCTCCCTATGGAACATGCTCCTCTGACTCCTCTAATCACAGAGAATCTGCCTTGTGTGCCTTTTGCCTCCACTTACACTTTCCGCAAGATGGTCAGCTAAGCTTTTCTTCCCCCTCTCCTCCCCCCCCCCCCCCCCCCCGCCTGTTATTCAGGCGTAATCTTTGATTTGTGTATTCTTATCTCCAAACTGCAGCAATGGCTAAGGTACACATATGAGACATTCGGGCAAAAGCAATCCACTAGGCTCTTTGTTGATGCTTGTGACAGCTGTGTACACACAGGGCTGGTCAGGGTACCGCATAACCTGCACAAATCCCACCTAAACGCGTGCTGCTCCTGCTCTAACTGCCACCAGGTTACGTTTAATATTATGCTTTAAGTTGTTAGCCAGATTGTTTCTTGCCCCTCCTACTGTAGATACCTGATCTTTATCAAAATATCTGCATAAAGAACTGTGTTCTTTGTCGAAATGCTAATTTTGGGGCTAGGTGTCACGATAATGGTGACACTGTTACCGTACAACTCTGTGCCTTAAGTATTTTTTAGGTACCTGCTTTCTCAAGCTTCTCAACGTATTTTTGTAAATATGTGTAGCAACGAATTATGTCAATAATTACTGTCTATGAAAATGTAATGTATGTTGAGAGGTTAAGTAAGAATTATATGTGGCAAATCAGTGAAGTAAACACATTGGCCATATCACAGAAGTTTCTGTTGCATAAAATACAGAAAATATCGTTCGTGTAGCAAAATCGTCGAGCGTGCAGTCGTAGAGCTGAAGACGGAGAAATAGTTGCGAAGCATGTGTGGTGTGGAGTAGATGTATGAGTTGGCGCCAAGATGCCAGGGTGTTTTGCATCGAAAATGTTGTAATTGAGGCCAGGCAAATTAGAAGCGGACGAACAAGTATTTGGGCACTGATTTTGCAAGCAATGAAGAATACCGTGTGGCCAAAAATTTATTCAAGCTGCTCCCTAATCAAGAAGAGCCTTTGGCCAACAACGAATTTCCTGGTAAGCTCTGCCTCGCGCCACAAACAGCGCATCGCAAAACGTGATCCTGCGTGATTTTGTAGCTGCGTAACAGGCATGCCAGCGTCTTACTCGCTTTTTGAAAGATTATGCTGTGCTTAGTAAAAGAACAAACCTGTCAAGAGAAACTTCATTGACTACAGTCGTTAGCCATCAGTGGGGTCCTATTTTTTCACCATGAAATCCGAGAAAGTCACAAATGAACAAAGTTAAAACAAGCCAAATCTGACTAAATTTACAGTTCATTTTCAATCGAGCGATTATTATAATAGAAGGCAGTAGTAACTGTATCTGTTCAGATAATATGGCGCTTCTAACTAGTTCAAGGTAAAAGCGATTTAAAGTGAAATTCATATTCTCGGACAAAAGCACAAAAGTAGTTTTAGAATTCTAAGTTCTATTTTTAAATGACATTATGTGCATGCGTGTACGTTACAATTAGTACTGAAAAATACTTTCTTCTAATGAATAAAATATTTTACTGCATTTATTTGAAAACCAGTCAGTTGCGAAGTAATAAGCAAAATTAATAATCAGTTTTTGGAACTGATAGCATTACCATGAGTTTTTTTGTGTTCATGATTCACGTGTCTTTTAAACATAAGTTGGTGCGCGTGTTTTTTGTCTAGTTGTTGCTTTCACACGACATTTACGTGATTTCAAAGTCATTGGAGTCAATTACTGAATTACCTAGTGACAATCTTATTCTGCAATGTAAATTCATTTAAACTAAATTCTTGGATTCAGATTTCCTGGTAGCTAAGGTAAAATTTTAATTTATTACCATTTCTTACATGTCGGTGGTTGTCGTAAGCAGGAACGAACACTTGTGCGATAGCGGTCTGTCTGTAACTACCCATACCCCATTGGTAAGCACAGTTCTTCGGATTCGAAGTCTTGTTTCCTCTAGCAGTGGAAGGATAGCTACACGTGTCACAATAAAACGTTACATTCAGCGTAGAGTATAGGTACGTTATCGTTTGGAATTTCTTACTAGCAGGGCTCTTGTTTCTAGTTGACTCTGCTGTCTGCCTAGCCTTAATGTTGCTCCTCCGAGTCTGCCACCCTACTTCAGGCTCTCATCGTGCTTCAGATAGGATACCAAACTGACTGCTAATTGTAGTATGACGTGTGTTTCGTGCGACTCTCTTCTTTTGTTTGTCACTCGCTACCTTTTCCCAGCTCCAACTCTCATTCAAAATATGTCATTTGTAATTTATTAAATTTCTTATACTTAGAGATAGGAACGACGACTGGTATTTGCTTCGGAAAAAACTTTCAGTGGCCAAGATCGCGTTCAATCCTATTTATTTCTGATGACTGGCTTCAACTGTTAAGACAGTCCCCTTCTGATTTTAAAAAAGAATGTTATTTTACCTTGTGTTCCATTATGTCTACGTCACAAGTGCCATGTTGACGTTACCACGTGTAATGTTACCAAGTAAACGTCTGTCGGTTATGGCATGCTGTGGGATATTATGTGTGTGGACATCCAGAGTTACACAAAAGTACACTCAAGTGACAAATGCCATAGAATACCTCCTAACATTTTGTCAGACTTATTTTTTCGCAGCTTAGTGATGCAACTTGACCTGGCATGGACTCAAAAAATGGTTGGAAATCCACTGCAGAAACACTGAGCCATGCTCGCTCTACAGCTGTGCGTAACCGCGAAATCGTTGCCGATGCACGATTTTGTACTCCTTTCGGGTGATCAGGGTGACCAAATCATTCGCCGGAGCTGTCCAGAAAGTTCTTCAAACGAATTGCGAAGAGTTGTGCCCCGGTGACATGGTGTATTGTCATCCAAATAAATTACATTCTTGTTTGCGAAAATTAAGTTCGTGAATGGCTGCAAATGGTTTCCAATTAGCCGAACATAACCATTTCCAGTCAATGATCGGTTCGGGTGAACCAGAGGACCCAGACCATTCGCTGTAAACACAGCCCACACCATGTGGGACCTCCACCGGCTTGCACAGTGCCTTATTCACAAGTTAGGTTCATGGCCTCATGCGGTCCCTACCATCACCTCTTACCAACTGAAATCTTGACTCATCTGATCAGGCCAACTGTCGACTGTGCTGCCATGTCCTGTTTATCTGTACCACTAACCATAAATATTTTGCAACTCCCAAACGTTACGGGCATTATCGCACGGCGTGTGCTTTTTAGCATTTTGGTCCCAACCGATACGGTCGCGAGCCCAGAAGAAGTGCTGCAGTTTACGTCGTGCTTTTATCAGACACTCGTGTCGGTCATCTCCTGCCATAGCCCATTAACGCCAGAGGTATACGCTCTTCGTATCGGTTTCTGTGGTTATTTTAAGCGGTTTTGCTTGTCTGTTAGCACTGACAACTCTAGGCAAACGCCGCTACTCTCGGTCCTTGAGTGAGGGTGATGTTCGTCGTGAGAGGTAATGGCTGAAGTGTGGTATTCTCGGCACACACTTGACAGTGTAGATCTCGGAATACAGAATTCCCTAACGATTTCCGAAATGGAATGTCCCATGCCTCTAGCTCCAGTTACCCTTCCGTGCTGAAAGCCTGATAACACCTGTCGTGCGCCCATAGCCACGTCGGAAACTTTCCATATGAATCAGCTGAGTAAAAATTACAGCTAATCCAATGCGTGGGTTTTTAATATCTTGTGTACGCGATGCGCCGTCTTCTATATATGTGCAAACCGCAGTCCCGACTTTTGCCACCTCACTCTACTGTTTTTCTTCGTGACAAACCTGTTTTAATTTTCAAGAAATCTGTACGGAATGTGCTACATACTATGCTCTATAATGTCAATGTGGCATGTGGGATACAATCATAATGGAGCTGGATGTGTAATAATAGTTTCTTTTATTTAAGATAAGATGATGACACAACTAATTAATTTCTAACTCTGCCAGAATGGCACACAGAATGCCACAATATTTCATCCCTGTTCCACGAATCTCTTCGCCCGACTGCATAACTTCCAACTCCATAAGGGAGTCTCGTCTGATACTTTACTGACCTCCCCAGTGCAGTCGCTGCAATGAAACATGGATTCACATTCATAACCTGTTTCTCCCATGATAACGTTCGCTTTTATCAGCTACGAAAAACTTTTTCAATAAACTAAAAAACACTAACGAAAACTTAAACTGTATTAAAGCATCAACTAGTGGAAACTTATCTTCCAACGAGTTTTGCAGCTAACTTCAAGACGGCAGGCGCACATATATACCATAATCTAAACACCACACACACTTCGGCGAACGTAAGTTCGAAGAAAACACAAAAAGAATAAAAAACAGCACGATATTTTTAACAACAGTGTTAAACAAGCACTACCCAGATGTTCTGAAAAGCACTGTAATATATCAGAAACAATACATATTATTCCATCCTGCTGGTGCCGATATCAGAGCGCTTAGAGTTTCCACCAGCTGTCGACTACCGTCCCATCTCCTGTTTATCTTTACCGCTGTCCACAAATGTTTTACACACTCCCAAACGCTACGTGTATTATCCCACGTTGCGTAGGTGGGGGTGGGGTTACAGCACTCTCATATAAGTAATCATACAGGAGATGCTTCCGAGGGAGGCAGTGCAGTGGTTAGCACACTGGACTCGCACGACGGTTCAAATACGCGGCCGGCCATCCTAGTTTATGTTTTCCGATTTGGTCCCCTTCCCCAAATCAACCAGCCAGGAGGTGCTGACAATATACGCCTCCATATCCGCATCCACTGACGCCTATCGGCTGAGAACGACACGGCGATCGGTCGGTACCGTTGCGGCTTTCGAGGCCTGTTCAGAGTGAGTTTGAGCTTGATTCGTACAGGAGACTACTGGTAAATGCAGCAAAACAGTCACCAGAGGTCGACTGCCACCAAGTACTCACGCAAGAGTTCGTTTTGTATTCAGAGATTATCATTTGTGTAGTCAAGTAGTGCTCGTAGTTGTTACATGTTATACAAACTGCAAAGTCGTGCTTATTGCGTGGACGATTCCCAGTACAGATATCTCAATTTTACCAAGAGTTCACAATCTGTGCACTGCATAGGTCAAATATCTTTCAAAATGGTTCAAATGGCTCTGAGCACTATGGGACTTAACATCGGAGGTCATCAGTCCTCTAGAACTTAGAACTACTTAAACCCAACCAACCTAAGGACATCACACACATCAATGCCCGAGGCAGGATCGAACCTGCGACCGTAGCAGCAGCGCGGCTCCGGACTGAAGAGCATAGAACCGCTCAGCCACGGCGGCCGACTCAAATATCTTTATTATCAGACTAAATAATCATTATTGTGATCAGTCACGTCCTTCCGACAGTCAAGAGCCTGCTTTTCGTCGTTCCTGAAAAGTTTAAATCTTGTAATACGGTGTAGTTCTCGAATGTCCTACACTCACCAAATAACACAACTAGCGAGGTTCGTTTCTTTATCAGAAACCGGGTACAGTATACAACCGAAGGTATTAAATATGGAGTGGTGGCAATGATACTACCCCTCACGGTATCCTCCCGCGTCGGGAATAACCAAAAGAAAGGTGTCAACACAAGCTCGTGTCGAAAGCGCGAATGAGCTCCTACATAATATATTTTTATCCTCTTCACTGGGGATCGCACTACACTGGATTACTCATCACAAGACGTACACGGATCCACGTTCAAATATCTTTTTTCAGTTCATTCTATAGAAAACATTCTGTGATCTTCACTCTAGTTTTAAACAATCTCAGTCGACCGCTAAGTAATGATAATATTTAAATGTAATGGGCATCAGAGTGGCATCCATGACTAAACTAACACGACACATTATTCTTCAGACGATCCCGGACGGTGTTCACCTGTTTTCAAACTCGGAGTCCTGATCACGATATACACCTACCTCCTTATACTAGAGGGTTCCAAGCTACCAGGCTTTCTGAAAGACCTTCACCCCCACAGGCATTGACACTCTGCGTATCCGCCAGAGTACTCACTAAGCCTCTGATATACTGACCATTAAATTCGTGTGCTATGATCCTAATGGCCCTTCTGTCAATAAGTACAGCACACATCGGCCTGCCAAGTAACCAGTCAAAGGGCTCTATTGAATCTTAAAAAGAAAATAAAGATGGTATTCAGAATATATTTGGAAGTTATTCAGAAAAAAGAGAAGTGCTAATGCCTAAACAAAAATCAAAGGTATACTTGATCTGAGTCAAATAAGCTCGCGACGCGTAAGCCTTTCGGCGCCTACCCATGGGGTATTCCTGCACCAACGGCAACACTAGACATGTATGTGTATGTCTGCCCGACAGACTGAAGATAAATGGTACAGCCAGGACTGGAACACTGGCCAAGGCAGTTTTTAAACTCTGATCCTCAGATTCTAAGGACTCCGTCCACTGAGCTACCTCCCCTCCCCCCTTTTCAAAGTTCATTCATAAGCCACGCCACAGGCCAAAATTTAGTATCAGTTTCAGAGAAAAATTACCATGCTGATAAATCTGTCTATATTCTTAACTTTCCTATTGATGTTGTTGTTGTTGTCTTCAGTCCTGAGACTGGTTTGATGCAGCTCTCCATGCTACTCTATCCTGTGCAAGCTTCTTCATCTCCCAGTACCTACTGCAACCTACATCCTTCAGAATCTGCTTAGTGTATTCATCTCTTGGTCCCCTTCTACGATTTTTACCCTCCACGCTGCCCTCCAATGCTAAATTTGTGATCCCTTGATGCCTCAGAACATGTCCTACCAACCGGTCCCTTCTTCCAGTCAAGTTGTGCCACAAACTCCTCTTCTCCCCAATTCTATTCAGTACCTCCTCATTAGTTATGTGATCTACCCATCTAATCTTCTGCATTCTTCTGTAGCACCACATATCGAAAGCTTCTATTCTCTTCTTGTCTAAACTATTTATCGTCCACGTTTCACTCCCATACATGGCTACACTCCATATAAATACTTTCAGAAACGACTTCCTGACACTTGAATCTACACTCGATGTTAACAAAATTTTCTTCTTCAGAAACGCTTTCCTTGCCATTGCCAGTCCACATTTTATATCCTCTCTACTTCGACCATCATCAGTTATTTTGCTCCCCAAATAGCAAGACTCCTTTACTACGTTAAGTGTCTCATTTCCTAATCTAATTCCTTCAGCAACACCCGACTTAATTCAACTACTTTCCATTATCGTAGTTTTGCTTTTGTTGATGTTCATCTTATTTCCTCCTTTCAAGACACTGTCCATTCCGTTCAGCTGCTCTTCCAAGTCCTTTGCTGTCTCTGACAGAATTACAATTTCATCGGCGAACCTCAACGTCTTTATTTCTTCTCCATGGACTTTAATACCTACTCCGAATTTTTCTTTTGTTTTCTTTACTGCTTGCTCAATATACAGATTGAATAACATTGGGGACAGGCTACAACCCTGTCTCACTCCCTTCCCAACCGCTGCTTCCCTTTCATGCCCCTCGACTCTTATAACTGCAGTCTGGTTTCTGTACTAATTGTAAATATCCTTTCGCTCCCTGTATGTTACCCCTACCACCTTTAGAGGAAGAGAGTATTCCAGTCAACATTGTCAAAAGCTTTCTCTAAGTCTACAAATGCTAGATATGTAGGTTTGGCTTTCCTTAATATATTTTCTAAGAAAAGTCGTAGGGTCAGCATTGCCTCACGTGTCCCAACATTTCTGCGGAATCCAAACTGATCTTCGCTGAGGTCGGCTTCTACCAGTTTTTCCATTTGTCTTTAAAGAATTAGCGTTAGTATTTTGCAGCTGTGACTTATTAAACTGATAGTTCGGTAATTTTCACAACTGTCAACACCTGCTTTGTTTGGAATTGGAATTATTATGTTCTTCTTGAAGGCTGAGGGAGTTTCACCTGTCTGATACATCTTGCTCACCAGATGGTAGAGTTTTGTCAGGACTGGCTCTCCCAAGGCCGTCAGTAGTTCCAATGAAATGTTGTCCAATCCTGGGGCCTTGTTTCGACTCAGGTCTTTCAGTGCTCTGTCAAACTCTTCACGCAGTATCGTATCTCCCATTTCATCTTCATCTACATCCTCTTCCACTTCCATAATATTGTCCTCAAGTACATCGCCCTTGTATAGTCCCTCTATATACTCCTTTAACCTTTCTGCTTTCCCTTCTTTGCTTAGAACTGGGTTTCCATCTGAGCTCTTGATATTCATACAAGTGGCTCTCTTTTCTCCAAAGGTCTCTTTAATTTTCCTGTAGGCAGTATCTATCTTACCCCTAGTGAGATAAGCCTCTACATCCTTACATTTGTCCTCTAGCCATCCCCGCTTAGCCATTTTGGCAGTATCTATCTTACCCCTAGTGAGATAAGCCTCTACATCCTTACATTTGTGCTCTAGCCATCCCTGCTTAGCCATTTTGCACTTCCTGTCGATATCATTTTTGAGACGTTTGTATTCCTTTTTGCCTGCTTCATTTACTGTGTTTTTATATTTCCTCCTTTCATCAATTAAATTCAATATTTCTTCTGTTACCCAAGGATTTCTACTAGCCCTCGTCTTTTTACCTACTTGATCCTCTGCTGCCTTCACTACTACCCATTCTTCTTCTACTGCATTTCTTTCCCCCATTCCTGTCAATTGTTGCCTTATGCTCTCCATGAATCTCTGTACAACCTCTGGTTTAGTCAGTTTATCCATGTCCCATCTCCTTAAATTCCTACCTTTTTGCAGTTTCTTCAGTTTTAATCTACAGTTCATAACCAATAGATTGTGGTCAGAGTGCATATCTGCCCTGGAAATGTCTTACAATTTGAAACCTGGTTCCTAAATCTCTGTCTTACCATTATATAATCTATCTGATACCTTCTAGTATCTCCTGGATTCTAACCATGTATACAACCTTCTTTTATGGTTCTTCAACCAAGTGTTAGCTATGATTAAGTTATGCTCTGTGCAAAATTCTACCAGGCGGCTTCCTCTTTCATTTCTCTCCCCCAATCAATATTCACCCACTGTGTTTCCCTCTCTCCCTTTTCCTACTCTCGAATTCCAGTCATCCATGACTATTAAATTTTCGTCTTCCTTCACTACCTGAATAATTTCTTTTATCTCATCATACATTTCATCAATTACTCCATCATCTGCAGAGCTAGTTGGCATATAAACTTGTACTACTGTAGTAGGCATGGGCTTTGTGTCTATCTTTGCCACAATAATGCGTTCACTATGCTGTTTGTAGTAGCTTACCCGCACTCCTATTTTTTTATTCATTATTAAACCTACTCCTGCATTACCCCTATTTGATTTTGTATTTATAACCCTGTATTCACCTGACCAAAAGTCTTGTTCCTCCTGCCACCGAACATCACTAATTCCCACTATATCTAACTTCAACCTATCCATTTCCCTTTTTAAATTTTCTAACCTACCTGCCCGATTAAGGGATCTGACATTCCACGCTCCGATCCGTAGAACGCCAGTTTTCTTTTTCCTGATAACGACGTCCTCTTGAGTAGTCCCCGCCCGGAGATCCGAATGGGGGACTATTTTACCTCCGGAATATTTTACCCAAGAGGACGCCATCATCATTTAACCATACAGTAAAGCTGCATGCCCTCGGGAAAAATTACGGCTGTAGTTTCCCCTTGCTTTCAGCCGTTCGCAGTACCAGCAAAGCAAGGCCTATTGACAAACAATTATAAATAATCTGTGTACGTTTTTGGTCAATTCTAACGCTGTCAGGTGGCACAAAATCACAAAATGCTCTACAAAGGACATGTGTGGCTGGACAAACTTGATCTCGGGTGATTGAACCGTAATCTAATCCGAAGAAATGTTCCCGAAACGTCTACATTATGTTGCAGATTATTCTCAAGAAATTCACAAATAATAATGAAGTAATCTAAATAATGTTATAAAAACCCAAAATGCGATACAGATAAAAAGAATTACGCAAAAGATGCGTCAAAACTGCGGCTCCTGTAGAAAGACCTATAATTATTCTATTGAACACGTATAGATTCCAATCCGTGGTAACAGGAATGGCTTCACCTGCAAAAGGCATCCCGTACTAAGCCCAATAGAGATCAAAGGTGGTAAACTATTTGTCACAGCTTAATCGCGGAAAACTATTTATTGCTCAATAATAGACTCCCAGTTTGAGTTAAATCAGCCACTTCGGTACCAAAAGTGTGGGCGAAGGGTATGATGAGGTGGACTCCCTAATTATTGCATCCTCCAGCACGTGTTCATTCAAATTCATCAGTTGATTCATCCAGGGTATGGTAAAGAGGGTTCCTAGTTGGCGGCCCATGACTTGCATTTTAAATTGAATTTGCTCAGTCACTACCAAATTATTGGTTAGTACAGTAGAAAAGAACTCACATTACTTCCGTAACTGAGTACATTGTTGTGCCAATAGGCTACCGTTAACCTGGACACCCAACAAATCCTCACGTTGGCATCAACTTCGTGCCTTATCTTGAGGAAACTCAAAGGTAACTTTCCTCTCATTGTAGTCTGCTGCAATGCCAGTATGCTGAATAAAATCAGTCCCAAGGATATTTGGAACGGCTTTATCACATGCCAATTTAAAAATCCCAACTGGTAACACAAATCCGCAATTTATAATATAATTCGTCTATTAATTGCACATTTTTGGTCATTGGTCATTTTAAAACTTCGAAAACCTGTCGCAATGGAGGTAATTTACACACAACACGATTGGTAGAACATCGAGCTTTGCTAACTATTAAGATAGAGCTGTCCTGATGCAGGAGAGCACAACATTCTTCACCATAAATACCCCAACAGATTAAGGGCACATGAGGAGTTGAAACGCCGACTGTTATACTGCACAACGAAGAACCTTCTATACAGCAAGGTCATTGCGTCCTGGAAGATTTACAGGGTAGCAAAGGTGGGGAGCCCCGCCGATAATGACTGGTACACTCTCACTCAACACATAGACTTAAAAAAGAAAGACATACATCCACCAATGAAGGAATTATGTGAATGACACGGAAATCAGTAGATGTGATGTACATGCACAGTCAGACAAAATATTACATTTCTTTTGGAAAAACTGAATGATTTATTCAAGAGAAAGAGCTTCGCAAGCTGAGCAAAATGCGGGGGTCCATTTCTAGCCCCAAAGCAAGCAGTTATTTGGCAGGCCATTGGTAGATAAAATTTTTGGGTGTTCTGCTGAGGGATGTGAAAATTCTGTCCCACTGACGAGCTAGATTGCAAAATCCCGAGCTTATTGGTGAGTTCTACTCGTAATGTCCCAAACGTTTTCATTTGGGGAGATATCCGGTAACCTTGCTGGCCACCGCAGGGTTTGACAAGCATTAAGATAATCAGTAGAAACTCTGCCGTGTGTAGGCGGCCATTATCTTGCTCAAATTTAATCCCTGGATGGTTTGCAGGAGGGTCGGTCTCCTTTCGCTGCATTAGATATCCTTGCCCTCACCCATGCCCACACCATAAAATGATCTGTACCTATGTTTGGGCCTCTGAGACTCCTCACGCCCAATAGGTCGCATTTGTGTCTCAAATCTATGAACACATGGTCTATCTGGTTTACTGTATTTCCATCCGGTGAGTTCCATGTTCCCTTATGTATTTCTCTATGTGGGAACAGTGTTGATCCTATTACCATATTTCTAAATGCAGCGAACAGTATAAGCCTTGTTCTGTTGTCATAACTTGTTGCGTGTTTGCTTTGGGGGCCAACTATCGTTCTACAAATTATTTCTTTCCCCACCTCAGCGTTTAGTTCACCGGCTATTATTTTAATACCATGCCCTGGGCACTCATCACATACTCTTTCCAAAGATTGATATTTCTTTCTCTTCTTTTTCGGATTCTTCTGTTGGTACATGGGCATTAATTATTGAGTAGTTAAAGAATTTTCCCTTTATCCTGAGTGTTGATAATCTTGGGCTAATGGGTGTAAAGCCTATTATAAAATGCTTTATTTGATGGTGTACAACAAATCATGGCCCCAGATCACTGCAGCTATAGAATATATTCGCCTCTTTTCTTTCTAAAACTCCACTCCCTGTCCATCTAATTTCTTGTAGTGCTATTACACTTTGCTTCAGTATTATTATTTGATCCAGTTTAGTGCTCCTGGTCGATGTAGGGATATCACAAAATGGCTCAAATGGCTCTGAGCACTGTGTGACTTAACATCTGAGGTCATCAGACCCCTAGAACTACTCAAACCTAACTAACCTAAGGACATCACACACATCCATGTCCGTGGCAGGATTCGAACCTGCGACCGTAGAAGTCGTGCGGCTCCAGACTGTAGCGCCTAGAACCGCTCGGCCACATCGGCCGGCTGGGGATATCACGTTCCAAGTACCAATATATAGATCTGATCTACTTCTCCCTTATTTTCCCTCCTTCATTTACTTGTATTCCATCCTCTTTGTCCTTTTCCATGCTAGGTCCATCTTCCTTCATCCGTCCGACTTTACTTTGTAGAAGTTTCTCAAAAATTGTTTTTTGCAGAGCGGGCTGACAACCCTGGGCCCAACCGCTATCGGGGGACATCGAACCACCTTCATAATTCTCTATTATTCACATCTCGTACAGCGCGAGGAAGAAACGAACACATATATATTTATGTAGAAGCTCTGATTTCCCTTATTTTATCATGGTGATTGTTTCTTCCTATGTAGGTAGGCGTCAATAAGATGTTGTCGCATTCGGAGGAGAAAGTTGGTAATTGGAATTTCGTGAGCAGATTCCTCCGCAATGTCCATCCCAAATCTTGTATCATTTCAGTGACACTCTCGCCCCTATTTCGCGATGGTACAAAACGTGCTGCCCTTCTTTGAACATTTTCGATGTACTACGCCAATCTTATCTGGTAAGGATCCCACACCATTCAGCAGTTTTCTACAAGAGGGCGGACAGGCGTTGTGTAGGTGGTCTCCCTAGTAGATCTTGTACATTTTGTAAGTGTCCTGCCAATAAAAAGCGCTCTTTGGTTAGCCTTCCCCACAACATTTTCTATGTGTTCCATCCAATGTAAGTCGTTCGTAATTGTAATTCGTAGGTAGATATTTGAATTTACGGTTTTTAGAGTTGACTGGTTTATCGTGTAACCGAAGTTTAACGGATCCTTTTACCGCCCATGTGGATGACCTCATACTTTTCGTTATTTATGGTCCACTGCCAATTTTTGCACCATACAGATATCTTTTCTAAATATTTTACAATTTGTTTTGATCTTATGATGAATTTGCTCGTCGATAAACGACAGCGTCATCTGCAACCTAAGACGGCTGCTCAGATTGTCTGCCAAATCGTTGATATAGATAAGGAACGGCAGCGGATCTATAACATTACCTTGGGGAACGCCAGAAACCACTTCTGCTTTACTCGATAACTTTCCGTCAATTACTACGAACTGTAACCTCTCTGAGAGCAAATCATGAATAGATTCACATAACTTAGACGATATTCCATAACACGCAATTTCACAACAGGCCGCTTGTGTGGTACAGTGTCAAAAACCTCCCTGAAATCCAGAAATGCGGAATAAATTTGAAATCTCTTGTCAGTAGCACTCAACACATGCGACTAAAGCGCTAGTTGTGTTTCACAAGAACGATGTTTTCTGAATCCGTATTGCCTGTGTATCAGTAGACCATTTTCTTCGAGATAATTCATAGTGTTCCAACACAACATGTGTTCCAAAGACCTGCTGCATATCGACGTTAATGATGTGGGCCAGTAATTTAGTAGATTACACCTACTACATTTCTTGAATATTGGTGTGACCTGTCCTACTTTCCAGTCTTTAAGTACGGATCTTTTGTCGAGCGAACGGTTGTATATTATTGTTAAGTATGGAGATATAGCACCAACAAACTCTAAAAGGAACCTAATTGGTATACAGTCTGGACCAGAAAACTTGCTTTTATTAAGTGATTTAAGATGCTTCACTGCTCCGAGGATATCTACTTCTACGTTACTCATGTAGGCAACTTTTCTTGATTGAAATTCTGGAATATTTGCAGCGACTTCTTTTCTTCAATAAGTGATGAAACCATGTCTGTTTATTTACGAAATAATCAACAATGTCGTACGAATCATCAGGTAAACATTTGTATGTTGTATAAGAAATAACTGTAATTTGTACTTAAGGAATGCTGTGTTTAGTGACTCTGCTTTGGCAGCACTGTATTCGATAATATCTCCATTGCTATCGCGCAGAGAAGGCAATGTATCTTGCCGCTAGCGTACTTCACATACGACCAGAATCTCTGTGGATTTTCTGCCATGTTTCAACACTGTTGGCACAGTCGACTGTCGAGGCCAGGGCTGCGTCTGAACACGATTCGAACGGTTCGGGAAATCTCGGGCTCTGTTCGATCGACCTGCGATCTAGTGACTTTTGTTGGTACTGTGACAACGACTTGTCATCTCATTTCTAATGCACTATGGATTTTAAAAATAGAAATAATTGTGAAACACGGACCGACGTGTCTCCTAGAGGGAGGGCCACTGTAACAACGGTACCTAATGAAAAATAAAATGTTGCAATCATGATTCTGTCCATTTCGCAAACTTTCACTCCTCCCGCTATGTAGTGACGTCTGATGGTACTGTCTCCAAGGCTCGTCTTCTTGTTTGAATTTATTCTCGCGATAAAAATTACCCTTCATTACGATGTTTTTTGTTTCTTTTACATTTAATTCTTCAATAATTTTCGTGTTTGTTCCATCTGATGTTGCCGTCTTAACTGATTAATGACTGTTATTCTAACACATGTACCGGCTCTGAATTGCTCATTTACAAATAAAATAGAGAGGGTATCAAAAAGAATCATGCGATTTAAGAAAATCGTAACTATTATGCTACTTGAAATGGGCGTGAACAACGTACTGTTGGAAAGAGCAAACTCTCGAGTTTTACATGTTCCCCCTAGGTAGCAGCAGTGTGCGCCCACTTCAGTTCTAGTAAAAATTGTGTCGGGACAACAGAAAGCGTTTTATGATCTACGTTTTGGGCAGTGCGGCTCAGTAATAGCTATTGAGCGTGACTTTGGTACAAGATATGGTGTGGATCCCCCTACAGCACAGAGCATTAGACGATGGTATCAACACTTTCGAGAAACAAGTTGTTTGCGTAAAGGCAAATCGCCGGGCCGTCTCCGAGTGTCTGACACAGACGCCGAACGCTTCCGCCATAGTTCCACAAGGCGGCCGCAGAAATCCGTTTGCCGTGCAGCTCGACGGCTCAGCATGTGTTCCGTCGACCTTTAGGTGACAAACAACAACGTAATTGCGATCTTGGCAAGATGGAGAATGACTGTTTTGTTACACGCTTAGTGTTTTGCGACGAGGCAACACTCTACTTAAAAGGAAAGGTGAAACGTCATAATGTGAGATTATAGGACACGGAACAAAAACATGAAGTTGTACAACATGAGAGGGACTCTTCAAAATTTAATGTGTTTTGTGCAGTTTCACGGGAAAAGGTGTATGGTCCATTTTTCTTTACCGAGAACGCTGTTACAGGAAGTACATATCTCGATATAACAGAGAACTTTCTTTTCCCACAGTTGGAGACTGATTCGAACGGCTTTATTTACCAACAGGATGGGGCACCGCCACGCTGGCATCTGGAAGTGCAGAAATTTATAAATCAAAGGATTACTGAACGATGAATCGGTGTCACTGCACCAAGTGATTCAGGCTTACATTACTGGCCTTCAGGGTCACCGGACCTGACTGTATGTGACTATTTCTTGCGGGGGTTTATAAAAGACTCTGTTTATGTGCCTCTGTTACCACCTGACAAGGGGAAGGCCTCAGACGCGGCCAACCGATTCGGCTCAAATTTGGCAGGCCGCTTGTGTACAACCTAAAACAAAGGAATCTATTTCGGGTCAACACCCCCGCGTTTTTGGGAAAATCACCCCTAAACGTTATGACAAGCAATCGACTCAGAATTGGTGGGATCGATAGATAGTTGTAAATAGCGCATTTTTCATCATCAGAAATGGGGTCCGTAAACGAATCGAGGTAAGAAACTTTCACAACTGTCGCTTCTGTACCCACATGGTAAACGCTTTTCGCCGACAGCGCAACGGCCAAGGAAGCCGGCAGGGTAGCTCAGTGTGTTCGGTCAGCGGGTTAGCCACCCTCTGTAATGAAAAAACTGAGTGAATGGATCAATAATGAACTTCAACGGGCGTCGGGGGACGTCGGACACGAACGATTGCAACGAACTATAACGAACAAAATGAGGTTGCTCGTCATAACTTTTAGAGGTGATTTTCTCAAAATTCCGAGAGTGTTGACCCAAAATATCTTACAAGGGAACCTCCCCATCGCACCCCCCTCAGATTTAGTTTAAAGTTAGCACAGTGGATAGGCCTTGAAAAACTGAACACAGATCAATCAAGAAACCGGAAGAAGTTGTGTGGAACTCTGAAAAAAATAAGCAAAATATACAAACTGAGTAGACCATGCGCAAGATAAACAACATCAAGGATAATATGAGTTAAGGAGCACCGTGGTCCCGTGGTTAGCGTGAGCAGCTGCAGAACGAGGGGTCCTTGGTTCAAGTCTTCCCTCGAGTGAAAATTTTAATTTCTTTATTTTCGCAGTTATGATCTGTCCGTTCGTTCATTGACGTCTTTGTTCACTGTAATAAGTTTAGTGTCTGTGTTTTGCGACCTCACCGCAAAACCGTGCGATTAGTAGACGAAAGGACGTGCCTCTCCAATGGGAACCGAAAACATTTGATCGCAATGTCATAGGTCAACCGATTCCTCCACAGGAAAACACGTCTGATATATTCTATACGACACTGATGACGGCATGTGCGTCACATGACAGGAATATGTTGTCGAGCCACCTAACTTGTACACTTGGCGAATGGTTAAGATTCTTCTACCTTGCCCGATTTAGGTTTTCTTGTGGATGTGATAATCACTCCCAAAATAGTGATGAAAACATAAGAGTTTGTCACACTAACTGCAACAAATGACTGCAACAGTCGCACAGTTTTCCCTGTGCTCTGTCAAAACATATGTTTTTAACGTTTTCAAATTTTTCCGTGTGTAGACCGTCAAATCCTGCATATGTCCAAGCAAATCTGAACATGTCCTGGAATTTTGGAGAGCAAAGTTGATTGTGTGTGTGTGTGTGTGTGTGTGCGTGTGTGTGTGTGTGTGTGTGTGTGTGTGTGTGTGCCTGGACTTTGATAATTGTCTGAAAATAAAAAATTAAAATTTTCACTCGGCGGGAAATTCGAACCGATGACCTCTGGTTCCGCAGCTGCTGACGCTATCCACAAGACCACGGTGCTACAGAAGTAATAGTATCCTTAATTTTACATATGTTGAGCATGGACTACTCAGTTTGTATATTTTGCTTATTTTTTTCATAGTTCCACACAACTTCTTCCTGTTTTCTCGATTGATCTGTGTTCAGTTTTTCAAGGCCTATCCACTGTGCCAACTTATAACTAAATCTGAGGGGGGTGCGATGGGGAGGTTCCCTTGTTAGAGGCCTTCGTTTTAGGTTGTACACAAGCGACCTGCCAAATTTGAACCGAATCGGTTGGCCGTGTCTGAGGCCTTCCCCTTGTGAGACATCTCATAACAGCGACTGTGGAAGCTGTAACTCAAGACACGCTGGCTGCAGTGTGAGAAGAATTTGGATACCGCATTGACATACGTCGGTCGTCTCAAAGAGGGCATATTGAACACCTATCAATCGGTATGTAAAAAAAACATTTTGAGTTTCCTGTTCATCAAAAAATAAAATTAGCTGTACATGTTTAACAGCTTCAGAAATATAGGCGTGCCAAATCGGATAATTCTCTTTGATGCATCCTGTGTTTTACTGGTTCCAGTCAACTTACGTTTATTGGTAGATAACATTTTCGTCATTGTCTGTTACCTTTAGTTAAAAATTAGGATAAATATTTATATATCCATACATAACGGTATTGTATGAGAAATCGTATTGTGAGCTTGTTCAAAAACAGTAGGTGTTTGTGCATTGGTAGCATTTAATGCTATTTCCAATGTTTCATGAAACTGTCAAATTTTAAGCAGAGTTAGAGCGTACTGTTACGGCTATCTCGTAGTTCTTTGCGTATCCCTTGCACTCGCGGCGCGTGAGTCAAATGTCACGTGATTGTACGAAGAAGCTCGATACTGTATCGAACACGGCGGCTTATCGGGAAATCTCAAGACCGTTCGAACGCGAGTAACCTTTGCCCAGCCCTGGTCGAGGCTATTGTGGACAGAAAGGAAATAGAGAGGCGCCTGATAGCTACACCTGATCTCTAATCTCACTACATCAGTCATCAGTTGTCTGCGGCGAACAGTCACCGTCCGCAATCCGATAAGAAACTTTGTTATCCAGCACTTGATAAGTCTTATCATTAACAAGGCTAGGAAGACATGATGTTAGGAAGAACTCCACTTACAGCTGGTAAAATTTCCGTTTTAATAAACAACAATTTTACCAGCTGTAAGTGGAGATCTTCCTAACATCATGTCTTCAGTTGTAAGCGGAGTTCTTCCTAACAGCCGGCCGAAGTGGCCGTGCGGTTAAAGGCGCTGCAGTCTGGAACCGCAAGACCGCTACGGTCGCAGGTTCGAGTCCTGCCTCGGGCATGGATGTTTGTGATGTCCTTAGGTTAGTTAGATTTAACTAGTTCTAAGTTCTAGGGGACTAATGACCTCAGCAGTTGAGTCCCATAGTGCTCAGAGCCATTTGAACCATTCTTCCTAACATCATGCCTCTCAACAGCTCTTGTTGCCCGGGGTATAAAATAGTTCGTAAATTGAAAGACACCTGTTGTAAGCAAAAAGACACAATCTCACTGAAGACACGAATTACCTCATTCCGTCTTTAAGTTGCATGTACGCTACATCGAACTTTTATATATTTTTTACTTTCTAGTTCAGGTATGTAACTAAACATGCAGTGCCCGATTTTAGTATTTGCATTGCACCGATTGCGTTCCGTGAGTCAAATGGTTCAAATGGCTCTGAGCACTATCGGACTTAACTTCTGAAGCCATCAGTCCCCTAGAGCTTAGAACTACTTAAACCTATGTAACCTAAGGACATCACACACATCCATGCCCGAGGCAGGATTCGAACCTGCGACCGTAGCGGTCGCGCGGTTCCAGACTGTAGCACCCAGAACCGCTCGGCCACCCCGGCCGGCTCTGTGACTCACTTCTTTGCGTTTCAGAAACCTTCTAGCAGGCTTCAGAATCTGCTTGAATAACGCTGTTTATTGTAGTGTCAGCACGACTTGGAAATGTAAGACATAGCTGTCTGTTTTCATTAATTTTGAACTAGGATGTTCTTAAACGGAGCTGCAATATGCCAAAATACCCTGCGTTATTGAGTAAATGATAGTTTCTTTCGCCATAACGGTACATTTTTCGAGGTAGTGCTCGGCTTATATTCGATTCCGCATATATATGGCGATGATCTGCCTCAGATGATGAATAAAATCCAGAAAAGTCGCCTCAGATGACGGTTACTGCATTTCTGCTGTAGGGGTTAAAAATACGTGGTTTAGTATTAATGCGATGGAATCAAAATTAACTTATATATGTAAACTTGCTATTAAGAAAGTTATTTGGGTCATGTGTTGTGATATTTCTTTAGTAATAATGTTTTAATGTCTAAAGTCGTAAAATAACAACTTACTCCGACTTGTAGCAAATTGTTAACAAACCAGGATAAGTTGTTACCATATTTGTTAAAGCTATTATTTTTGAAACAAAAAACCATAAAAGATTAAACGATGTCCATTCATTTAAGTAATAATCAACAATGTCGTGGGAATCATCCGGTAAACATCCGTACGTCACATAACAAATAACTGTAATTTGTATTTAAACAATTATTAAACCTTTAGTAATTAACAGTTTATCAAATTACTTATAGTACTCAGACTCGATAATTCAGTTTCCAATGATATTGGCCTTGTCTTAGTCTGAAAATGTCATATTGCCTTCATAGGCAGAAAACATACAGTATATATTTATAATTAATTAGTCATCAGAAGATATATCACAATCACAGTTCGGCTTAGGTAGGTTAATAAGACTTTATTCTGCCTACATCTGGAATGGGCCCAGTTCTTACATTCTTCACACTGAACCCATTCTTCCCCAGGATGTGAATTAAAGTAATTGTCAAAGCGCACTAGACAATAGTACTCTAAACTGCCAAACTGTCCTCTTCACTCTCAGAACTCACACTACTCGTTTGTAAGACCTGTCGTTTAACAGACTTCCCCTTCCCTTTGCCTTTTGCTTTTCCGTTTCTTTCTGTTGTTTTACCTTTCCCTTTACCTCTATTTTTTCTGAATTTTTCATTGTTGATGTTCACTTTCCTTTTCTTGCTTTGCTCTTCTGTTGGAGTATCGGTTAAAATAACGGATTTTTTAAGACGTCTCTTGTTTGTTCCAAACCTTGGCGGTGCCTTCGAAAAAGGACGTAATGCTTCTGCAGAGAGTTGTTCACCTATGACCCCAGAAGATGCAAGCAGATTAAGAACACCTGATGGCCCTGGCGCATCAACGATATGTCTTGTACCTGTGTGACTGTTTACAGTTTCAGATACATCAGCGTCTAAGCTAGTAACAGTCTCTGCTTACGACCTATTGGTGATGATGTCGTATGAAATGCCTAAGGCCACATCTGATGCGTTTACTAAAGCTAAAGGGCGACCTGTAATATACTATCGAGCAAAGCGTTTTCTGTAGAAACGTTGCTGTCATAAGGCCAAATGCCAGCTTTTCTGAAAGCGCTCAATACGCTTATAGGAATCACAGCACGGGGTAGCACGTATCTAACAATTTCTGGGATCTCGTATATCGACCTTGTCTTACCAGGATTATTGCGTAGCCAATTGTTCTGAGCCTTTGCACAGTAGATTTTGAAAGGTACATTTACTCCAACATCCAATGGCTGTAGGCGGTGTGTACAATAAGGCGGGAATGACAGATTTATAACGGAGCTAGATTTCGATTTTGCAATATTGATATCAGTATGAGATGGGTGATTATCGAGCAACAACAAAATCGGATCTCCAGGTGATGGTGTAGTATGTTTGATAAAATGATCCATATATTTCACAAACTCCATAGCTGTTATCCATCTGCCTCGGGCATGGATGTGTGTGATGTACTTAGGTTAGTTAGATTTAAGTAGTTCTAAGTTCTAGGGGACTGATGACCACAGCAGTTGAGTCCCATAGTGCTCAGAGCCATTTTTTTGTTATCCATCCTGAACTGTTGCCTACGCCGATAGATTCCTGTGGTCCGCCTTTTATAAACAAATCCTTGTATTTCAGCCTCGGGAAAATAAACATGGGAGGAACTGCGTGATCTTAAGCATTTACTGCCAGTTTCACTGTAACCAATATCTCTCCTTCACCAGATACTATTGTTCCAACTTGCTTCATTCCCTTCTTGGGAATAACTTTTCTTGACTTTAGCACTGTGGTAACGCCTGTTTCATCTAAATTATATATTCTTGAAGGTGGAAATTTATATTTATCCAGCACTGTGCTCAGCTTTGAAAAAAATTCGGTAACATTGTTTTTGTTAAATGATATAGCCCTGCTGGCACTCGTTGATTCCGTTGTTCAGATGGTTCAAATGGCTCTAAGCACTATGGGACTTGACGTCTGAGGTCATTAGTCCCCTAGAACTTAGAACTACTTAAACCCAACTAACCTAATGACATCACACACATCCATGCCCGAGGCAGGATTCGGACCGGCGACCGTAGCAGAAGCGCGGCTCCGGACTGAAGCTCCGGTGTTCTCATTGATAGGTGAGGATATCTTTTTAGAAAACTAGTAAGCCAGTCTGGACCAGCTTTTTATTTTCGTGCAACGATGGTGGAATATTGCGAGCACTGAATTTCAGTGCACATTCGTACGCAAACTTTTTGATTCCTTCTGGGAGAAGACCAAAGAAAATTGAAGCGCAGTCCAACAGATATTCTGCTAACTTATCTTCCTGTTCTTCAGTAAGGACCAATCTTACTTTTTTGTAACCAGTCGCGATATTTTCTACCCCAGATCTTAGCTTTTTGAAAAATCTGTATAAAGTCATATGAGAAATATCTAATTCTTTGGCAGCAGTTTTTATTTTCCTGCCACCGCTGAGAACTGGGTCTGCTGCTTTATGCATCGACTCCTGTGGCAGAGGACCTCGTATTGTTCTTCGGGTATACGTCGTCATACCACAAAAAATAACGATATTTATACTCCATTGGTGGTACAAATAAATTGGGGCAAGTTGTTCTGAGGTCACAACGTGGCCCCGAGGAACGGAATATCTAGCCCCAATCACACATATTGAAATAAAAGCAACATAGGTTACGTTACGAAACATACGTAATTTACGGACTGTGTATCAAACCAGTAGATAAATCCTTACAATAAAACACTGAAACACTAAAGGCTACTCGTTAAAATTCGTGAGATAGATAAAAAATAACAAATACGAAAATATTCACTCACATGAACCAGCGACGCACGTGCTGTCGTTCCGATGTTCCGGTTGCCACTAGCCTGTTTACGATGGCTGCCGTCGGTGCGCTGTGGCGTTTAGTTTCACGACATGTTTACTTCATATTTGTACCTCTTTCCCTCGCGGAGTTATTTCAGTCGGAACAACTAACCTCGGTAACTTCTAGCTCCGCTTTCCCCTACCCTAATTTCAAAATATGTCTCTGTTCCACAGACTTGAGGAACTTCTTTTCTCCGGTTGCATAAAGATAGCTAAATTATGAAAAGTTTTCTGATTATATAGTCACATTGAGTAATAAAATAACATTTTGTGGTACTTACACAAATATATTTATGGATTCCGAATTTCAGCTCATAAATAAAATGCATCAAAGTAATGCCAGGAAACATCTTAACACTAGGATATTAAAGAACGAATTTGGGTCATGACGTTGCAAGAATGGTACATGCCCTAATATGTTGGTGACTCATACCACTATTATTTTTACCTTTAGGCGTAGAAGAACACGCACTTTTCATTCATAAAATTTAAGCTCAGGAATGAGGAGATTAACAACAGCACCTCACGAAACTCGTATGAGAAGTCACAAGACAGTACTTTTCTGTATACCTTTCTGACAATGCGTGTATTACCACTTAAGACAGCAACTGTCGACCGAAGCGAAATGTAATACATGTACATAAGTAATCGTGAAATAAGCAATAATTTAAAGTGTAGGTGCGGTGGATGACGGTTCTAGGTATTGTTATGCCACAGAACAGAAAAGGGTAAGAAACTGAAATTTTCTTACGTTCATTCTACCACAGCCAAAGGAGACACCAGGCGAACGAGGTGACACAGTGTAATTGGACGGCCTTCTCTAACATTACCTTTTTTTTTTACAGAAATAACCGATACCATGTCCACTATCGATTCTTTTATAGATGAACATTCTTGGCTGTTTCACTAAAAGATATTAATTTTTTTTGTATACGATGTATTACATTTCAGACTAAAATGTATAAAAAGAAATTAAGTTGCTGCAATCGATCAACTAAAACTAATTTTTCTTTCAGAAATATCCTTCATACTTAAAATTCATATTATTAATTGCACAATATAACGGTAATTGTTAAATTTATTTCTGAATTCGTTTATAAAATAATGTTATATTTAGGTGATGATTCCTCTTTTGTCAAGAAAGTTTGTAAAGTCTTTTGCTTTGTAAACTTTTGTGAATATTGTGAGTACCCCAGAAAGTAGGTAGTGGTGGGCATGCCTCTGATGGAATCAGACGTCTTTTTGATTGTGTGACCAATAATGTAATTTATGGTGTGGTAGAAATGGAAATTTAAAAACGGTGTTATATTTAATAATGTGACAAAGAATGAAATTAAGGAAATATACAGGCAAATTTTGGTCAGTTATTTAGTCATCAGCAACCCATAACATTAAATCAAAATTTCAGCCAGAAGACTGTACCCGCAGACGCAAGAATTGGAGACAACAACAAGAAAATTAAGGTAAGTAAAAAGTTTTTCTGTTGTATAGCTCACACGTCTCGAAGCTTTTGGAAATAATTAAGAGACTATGAGAACCTTAATAGTGATGTGTGGGAGGGTAAGTTTACAATAGATACGCAGCAGAAGAAAACAATCAATACAGTAAGTTGGTGACGGACGAGGGCACATGTTGCTACATCGGCAACAATAGCCAGACACATGTTATACTGCAGCAGAACGTTCACTGATAGAGGGGGACGGAGACATGCAGGGTGTCCGATTTATCTTGAGACAACTAAATACATCTAATACGACGCATCATATGGAAAAAAAAATGCTGTAGGTGAAAAATTCATATTAGTAAATGAAATATCGGTCTGCGTTGTAACTGGCCACTTCCTAATCACCGTTGCTGCGTGGACGGAACCAACCATGTATTTTCAGATGCCATCCCCCCTCTCCTCCAACTTAAAATGCAAATTCGGATTGTATGCCAAATAATACGTACTGTTTACTCAAACCATTGCTTGCCATTCGTGGTAGATGGCACTATAATGGAAAATTATCAAGTTCGTCTGTTTTTGCAATTCAGCACCGATGCGTAAGATTCTACTTTCCATTTACGGTGTAAATGTAAATCTTTGTGTCCTAACAGTGGGAACGAGGCTTCAGCCAAGGTTGACGCGAAGGCACAGAACTATAATTCTGAATGAATAAATGTTTACGTGCTAATCGTGCTTTATTAGTACAGGAAGACGTTTTGCTGGTTCCACAACACCATCCTGACAGCGTAGGTGTGCCTCTGCTCGCAACCCCTGCAGTATATTTCAAGTAATTACCGTTAAATCTTAAACATACAGCAAATCGCAGTACAGTGTTGACAGAAGTCGAAGAAACAGGGAAAAGTCGCTAAGTTCGTTGGGAAATTGTCAGCATCTGCAATCGTTATTGTGAAAGAAGAACTAGGTCTTTTAATGTTTTTCGGTGTTCTAGTCTTAACATCGGCTGACGTCCAAACGTAATTTCACTGCTTTCGTTTTCCAGATTCCAGACACACCACCACAGTTGAGGATTTGAAACGATGTCGGCCCTAGGATAGACGTGACTTTAGCGAATGTCGCACAGCCGTGCTACAAATAGCTCAGAGCGCCCTATGGGACGTCGTGGCTGCATTTCGCCGGCGGACTGCTGGCCGGGTGGATGTCTGCGTTATCTCCGCCAGCAGCAGCAGCAAAAGCAGCAGGGGACAGCCGGTGCGGTCGCTCATATTGCACCGCGGGGCGCGGTTCTGGCCGCATTTTATAGCGCACGCACGCACTCACACACACACACATACTGACACTTATTTGTCCTTCTTTCCTCTCGCGCGCGCGGTTTCTCTGTCTTTCTATAAACCATTTCACCTCTCTGTGCCGTAGGAACAAGTCTGGTCCGTTTCATCGCCAGTGCACCAGCAGAAAAAAAAGGTTGAAGCTTTTTTTTTTATAGAAGAATTAGAATTTATCTCCGTACCCAATCTCTGCCGGACTCAGTGCATTTGCCAGAAGGAGATTCTTTTTTCTCAGTTATAAATTAGTTGTCCACTGTGCATTATATTTGTTTATCTAGGTCTACATCTGCAACCCACACGCAACTTTACACGGTGTGAATGGAGGACACGTTACATACTCCCAGCGAACCACACCTGCGTTCTTTGTTCAGTTTGCGAATACAAGATGGAAGATTGTGAATAACTCTCCATAAAAGCTTGAAAATTCTGGACATTTAGTGAAGCTTTTTCAAAACGTGTGCTCTCGGAATTTCGTCAGATAAACCTTTCAGTGACTAACGACGGCTATCATTTAGCGTCTGCTACTGGTGTGGTGATCATCTTGGTGGAAGACTCGCTCTTACCAAACAAAACGTGACGAAATGCTCTACTCTTCATTGACTCTTCCCCGCGTACACTAAGGGGACGAGGAAACGAACTGAAACATCACGGTAAATTTGACTCGATTAGATACTGTCACAGTTATTCTCTACTAACTGCGACAGTACACAATCGAGTCCAATTTACAAAGAGCTCCGCAGTGTGAGCCCACTTATCAGTAAAAGGTTGTACAGTCTCTGGCCCGTTTTCATGCACCGATTCGTTTTGGAAGGATGTCATAAGGCAGTTGTAGTCTCTCGTGAGGCAAGCCGGCCCACAGTTGTTCCAACTGGCTGTTAATACATAATGGCTTGGGGGCTTAGTTTGCTTCCAAGCTGGTCCCGTAAATAGATTTGTGAATCTAGTTCGGCACAGGAGTACCTCACTATCACGCCGACAGTTCATAGAGACGTGTGTCACTTGTGGAGGAGTATTTTCTTCGTACTGTACAATGGAATATATGACTCCATAGATAGACTAATCCCTGCACACGAGGCAGGATCTAGGAACAAACGGAGATGCTGTGAACAAGTCCTTGCCTTAACCTCATACATTGATTCAGGCTTTCAAAGGGCCCAAAAAACCTGTGTGGCTTTTGTGGACCTCTCGGCCGCCTATGATACCATCTGGCTCGACGGACTCATACTGAAGTTTGAAAACAGCGATCCCTTGCCGCAAGACAACTAAGCTTCTGTAAAACATGTTGAAAAATCGCCACTTCAGAGTGAACATAGGTCAATCTACGAGTAAATCCTACTCAATAAGCAATGGGCTCCCACAGGAATCAGTGTTGGCTCCCCTTCTCTTCAACCTATACACGAGTGACATGGCAGCAACTAAATCGCTAAAATTCTGCTATGCAGATGACATTGCAATAGCCACTCAGAGCAAGACCTTCGAAGAGGGGGAAGCTGTCAACGGACCTTCAACTTTTTAACCAGTATTATACGAAATAGAGGCTCTGCCCAAATCCAAATAAAAGTTAGGTAAGTGTATTCCACCTGAACAACCATGAGGCAAGACGAGAGTTGCAAGTAACATTCTGCAATGAGCAATTGACGCACAACAGCCATCCAAATTACCTAGGAATAACTCTTGACAGGTTACTAACCTATAAAAAACACCTAGAAATAACCAGTCAAAAGATAAAAAATAGAAATAAGTTATTAAGAAAGCTGACTGGAACTTGAAGTTAACACCCTACCCAATCAGCACAATCTCTTGTTTACTCGGTGACAGAATACTGCGCCCCAGTCTGGTACAAGAGCGCACACACGAAGAAAATAGATGTCCAGCTTAATACCGCGATGAGGATTGTCTCAGGAACTCTGCAGTCAACTTCACTTCCCTGGCTTCATGCCCTTTGCAATATAGCTCCTCTCTCCCTCAGAAGGCAACAAGCAGCTATCCGAGAATGGAAGAAAATTAATGACCCCTCTGTCTCAGAAGATATACCTATCCGAAAAATATTAGACCATCTACCAACTACCCGCCTAAAATCCAGGAAACCTATATGGGAAGACGAAATCCTCAAATTCCCAAAAAGGTACGACATAGCAAGGGAATGGAGGCAATACTGGTCGCTGAATAACCACCATCCTCTCATCACTGATTTTGTTATTTCGATACCATTGGAAGGAATGCAAATGGCCAGAAGAACTTGGTGCAGACTTAATCGTGTGAGGACTAACCACGGCAGGTGTAAGGCCATTCTCCGTACATGGAAACTCAATGATGACTCAAGATGCGACTGTGATGCAGAAGAACAAACAATCCCTCACCTGATCTTCGAATGTCCTGTGAGGAGGTTTGAAGGAGAATGGGGGGATATCATGAATGCTACTCCACGTGCTGTTCAGTGGGTGACCTGCTTAGATGTGGACTTGTAATAGCTGCAGTGTCTATCTCCCTAATCGTTCGCATATTGTTGTTTGCAATCAATCATTTAGTAATATATTTGTAATTCGTTTATTGTATTAATTAATAGTATGTGTGCAATTTTACTCTGTAGATGCCATTCGCTAAATAAATAAATAAAATAAATTCCTCTAGATAAGTGGTAACACGATACTGTCGCGTCACAGGCAGCCCTCGAGGACTCAGCATGGCCGTGATGTGTTGCTTTGCCGTCACATTTGCGTCAATCACCACTAATCGTGGTCTGAAGTCAAGCCCCCCACATCATGAAGCTGCGAGTAACATCCCTGTGACGCTCCAGATCATTGGAACAGTCGAACCTCCCACCAGGTCACAGCCATACTACCCGAAGATGGTCATATGATGTGTGCACAAACGCAAGCCATCTCTGAACAGACTGCGACGTGATTCATCAACAGTCCATCTTTCCAGGTAACGATATCGTTCTAAACATAGTCGTTTCTCTTGTGGTGTTAAAGGCAACCTACTTGTGAGAAGGTAATTCTTCTGTCCGACTGTTACTAGTCTAGGACATACGCCGTGTGATGACTCAGAATGTTGCAAGAAGTCCATAACCTGTTCTCGGACGCCAGGTGTGGATGTGAAGGGGTTAACAGTCAGCTCCCAGACGTGGTCAACCAAAATCTGGACAACGGGTATGCCTGTCTCCACGTCCCTACTGTCAGTATGTGTGTGGGTGTTACGTTGACGAGTTGCACAACGGATTTTTCTGACAAGTACCCTTTGGCTCCTGCAAAAAGCAATTTCTTCCACCGCACACTACTACAGAAGTCAGACAGACGCTCCTAATGTACCAAAAATGCCTGAAAAACTTTCAGCAATAAATATGATGTGGAGTCGTCCGCTGTAAGGAAAAGACACAAAAATACTCTATTTTCTTATGTAACTAGTGGGATACTTGGGTACTGGAGTATTGCTAGTTAGTGTAAGAAAAACAATAAATGAAAGGAAAATATTATTTATTGCAAAATATTACAAAATCAAGTGAAACTTTTATTTATAAACTGATACACAAATTTCAGGGTTCTTTTCGGAATAGGAGGTTACCTCTTATGGATAGGAATCCTGTTAATGAAATTTATATACAAAGTGTGGGAAAGCTGTTTTATCCCTTTTCTTTAAGCATGTTATTTACTCGGTAGAATGGCTGAGAGCCGCACCTACTCAACTTGAATAATCATCCGATTGCATTTTTCTAAGTACGATTGAGGATGTCGCGTGAGTAATGTAATGGAGTGACATGAATGAAGTATACCGAGCGGGGTGGCGCAGTGGTTAGACACTGGACTCGCATTCGGGAGGACGACGGTTCAATCACGCGTCCGGCCATCCTGATTTAGGTTTTCCGTGATTTCCCTAAATCACTCCAGGCAAATGCCGGGATGGTTCCTTTGAAAGGGCACGGCCGACTTCCTTCCCAATCCTTCCCTAATCCGATGAGACCGATGACCACGCTGTCTGGTCTCCTTCCCCAAACCAACCAACCAACCATGAATGAAGTATGTTATTTGTAATGGAGAAAAGATGTGTTTCGCCTACGCTGTAGCGCACAGTACCGTGAGCTGCTACGACTGCTGCCTGCGTCGTTCGCTGCTGAAAAATAACAAAACTATCTATTTCTATCTGGACTGACCTTCGCCAATCGAACTCTCACTACACCTTTATGAAGCAAGTACTCCTATCTGCCCGTACTCTAACTATTGGCGTGGTACACGTCAGATAACCAGTCCACCGCGATGCCACTAAATGTTCGCTCACAGGTGCTAACTAATACTCTGTCTGTGATCACACCGCACATTAAGTGTCGCAGCCAAAACGGTGAACAAACGCTTAATCGCGAGCGACTCACTATAGAGTATTACTCCGATTCGCTAGTGACAGAGGTGCTCTCCCAGTGGAGTACTGAGGAGAGACTTTGTTCCTCGCTCCCTGTGTACACGCACGAGCGCACTCGCTCCCGCTACGTGTTTCCGCTTCAAGAGCGTTGCCGGAACGACGCCTCCGCACGCAGAAAGCAAAAGGGTATATCATCCACTGTCTTTCCCTCATTTCTCCAGCTCATTGCGTGAGAAACAGTCGGCCAATCAGCGTTAGTATTACAAACGGGAAATATATAGCATCTGAGTTAGGCGTTTACTGTCCACCTGTGAGAACTCTGAAACTGCACACAAGGTCCGTCAAAAAATGCGTATGCTGGGGCTCTCCCAAACAGTACAGCGTGTTTTGCTTTTAAGGTGAACAAGCAGGCCATTATCCCTTTTCTCTGGCAAAAACTGTTTTGGTCCCTAAACGGTTGGCCAGCCGGCACAGCTGCATGCCAACTCACTTTCCTACGGACCTTCCAGCAGACTGGTTGCCTTCACTGAACAAAAATTCCTGTGTCCGTTGTGTCTTGAATGTTTGTGTACGCCAGCCTTGACTTTTTAATCTTGGTGTGCACTTGCGATTTATTTATTAGATTTGCATATTGATTGGATGGAAATATGTAAAATTGACTCTATCGAGTTTGGGCTTGAATGAAAGGTCTTGATATGCAGAATATGATGGTGAGGTCGGAATATGCAAGAAACGAAAGTCAGGAAACCATGCCACCTTACACTATCTCATCCAGCATTGAGCCACTAATACATCCAAATACCCCACAAATCTGGGTGATGTGAAATTTGACCAGGCCTCCACATCGAGACCCAAAATGAGACCCCTTTCGAAGACTGTCAGGTCCAGATAACGCTGTCTCAAAGGAGTACCTTGCATCTTCAGAGCAACTTATGGCGCACAGTTATCCATCTTAATCCAATATTTTGAATAAGAGCACTTAGCGACTACCAACATACTTTGCAAATAATCTCAGACCTTCTCGAAATTTTACTCTCTGATATTCTCTCCCTCCGTTTCCACCCCTCCCCCCCACACACCCTCCCCCCAGAAAATAAAATAACAAAGGATATAAAACTACATCGCTTCCTACTCGCAGATTTCCGCTATTCCTGAAGTACAACATCAGCATAAGGCACAACGTTTTAATTTGTAAATTATTTTCTTTACTTCGTTACTATTAACTCGTAACACATTTTGCAGGATCTGTCCACATATATCACTACAAATACAGTGAGGTGACAAAAGTCATTAGACAGCGATATGCACATTTACAGATAGCGGTACCGAACTATCAGTTCAGGAAGTCACGGCTGCAAAATACTAACGCGAATTCTTTACAGACGAATCGAAAAACTGGTAAAAGCCGACCTCAGGGAAGATCAGTTTGGATTCCATAAAAATATTGGAACACGTGAGGCAATACTGACCCTACGATTTACCTTAGAAGACAGATTACGGAAAGGCAAACTTACGTTTCTAGCATTTGTAGACTTAGAGAAATCTTTTGATAATGTTGACTGGAATACTCTTTTTCAAATTATGAAGGTCGTAGGGGTAAAATACAGGGCGCGAAAGGCTATTTACAATTTGTACAGAAACCAGAAGGCAGTTATAAGAGTCGAGGGAGATGACAAGGAAGCAGTGGTTGGGAAGGGACTGAGACAAGATTGTAGCCTATCCCCGATGTTATTCAATCTGTATATTGAGCAAGCACTGATGGAAACAAAAGAAAAATTCGAAATAGGTATTAAAATCCATGGACAAGAAATAAAAACTTTGAGGTTCGCCGATGACATGGTAATACTGTCAGAGACAGCATAGGACCTGGAAGAGCAGTTGAACGGAATGGACAGTGTCTTGAAAGGAGGATACAAGATGAACAGCAACAAAAGCGAAAGGAGGATAATGGAATGTAGTCGAATTAAGTCGGGTGATGCTGACGGAATTAGATTAGGAAATGAGACACTTAAAGTAGTAAAGGAGATTTGCTATTTTGGGAGCAAACTAACTGATGATGGCCGGCCGGGGTGGCCGAGCGGTTCTGGGCGCTACAGTCTGGAACCGGGCGATCGCTACGGTCGCAGGTTCGAATCCTGCCTCGGGCATGGATGTGTGTGGTGTCCTTAGCTTAGTTAGGTTTAAGTCGTTCTAAGTTCTAGGGGACTGCTGACCTCAGATGTTCAGACCCATAGTGCTCAGAGCCATTTGAGCCATTTTTTTAACTGATGATGGTCGAAGTAGAGAGGATATGTAGACTGGCAATGGCAAGGAAAGCATTTCTGAAGGAGAGAAATTTGTTAACATCGAGTATAGGTTTAAGTGTCAGGAAGTCGTTTCTGAAATTATTTGTATGGAGTGTAGCCATGTATGGAAGTGAGACATGCATGATAAATAGTTTGGACAAGAAGAGAATAGAAGCTTTCGAAATGTGATGCTACAGAAGAATGCTAAGGTGTAGATGGGTAGATCACACAACTAATGAGGAAGTATTGAATAGAATTGGGGAGAAGAGAAACTTGTGCCACAACTTGACTAGAAGAAGGGATAGCTTGGTAGGACATGGTCTGAGACATCAACGAAGCACCAATTTAGTATTTGAGGGCAGCGTGGAGGGTAAAAATCGTAGACGGAGATCAAGACATGTATACACTAAGCAGAATCAGAAGGATGTATGTTGCAGTGGGTACTAGAAGATGAAGAAGCTTGCACGGGATAAAGTAGCATGGAGAGCTGCATGAAACCAGTTTCTGGACCGACTGAAGACCACAACAACAACAAAGATGGCGGTAGTATCGCGTACACAAGATATGAAAGGCCAGTGCAGTGCATTAGCGGACCTGTCATTTGTACTCAGGTGATTCACATGAAAAGGTGTATGGCGTCATTATGGCCGCATGGCGGAATAGCATTTGGAGCCAGCTGCACTGTACTTTCCATTTCAGACATCGTTAGGGAACTCAGTATTTCGAGACCCAGAGCGTCAAGAGTGTTTCGAGAATACCAGATCTGAGGCATTATCTCTCACTACGGATAACGCAGTGGCCGACGGCTTTCACTTGTCGACTGAGAGCAGCGGTGTTTGCGTGGAGTTTGTCAGTGCTAACAGACAAGAACCGCTGCCTCAAATAACATCAAAAGTCAATGGGGGGGGGGGGGGGGGGGTTTGTTTGTTTGGGGGAGGAGACCAGACAGCGAGGTCATCGGTCTCATCGGGTTAAGAAAAGACGAGGTAGGAAGTCGGCCGTGCCCTTTCAAAGGAACGATCCCGGCATTTACCTGGAACGATTTAGGGAAATCACGGAAAACCTAAATCAGGATGGCCGGACGCGGGATTGAACCGTCTTCCTCCCGAGTCCAGTGTGCTAGCCACTGCGCCACCACGCTAGGTGAAGTCAATGTCGGACGTACAAATCCATAAGAACATTGCGACGAAAAGGTGGCGTTAAGGAGTGAGGCAGCAGACGACCGATGCGGCTGCCTTTGTTAACAGCACAACATAGCCTGTGTGTCTAACCCCTCGCCTCGGCTCATGACCACATCGATTGGGTCCAAAATTCTTGGGAATCCATGGTCTGGTGAGATGAGCCCCGATTTGAGGAGGTAAGAGATCATGGTAGGGTCCGAGTGTGGTGCAGTTCCCACTAAGCCGTCTACCTAAATCAGGGCCGGCCAGAAATTCTGCACGCGTGCGGTGCTGCTGCACATTTGCAACTTCCGGGTCACAGCGTGCACGCCGCAGCCGTCAGCGTTCATGTAGTGCATGTTTCTACGCACAGATGTCGCTCCTCCGTTACACAAAGTGCGTTATCGACACCTAGTATGTATATCACAACCTGGGCTGTAACTGTAAGATCTGTTGCATCATCGAGCGCAACAGAGAAAGCAACAAAGTATTTAGCCTTATTTATTAGCTGCCTGTGCAGATCGCCGCCCATAGCACTGATACGTCTTGTCACTGTTTGTTTGGATAGATTGATTTCTTGAAACCTGATAACGTTCGAGGGACACACAAGTTCTGCAGCATCAATCAGACACCCTTTCACAAACTCCCCTTCGGAAATGGGTTTCCCAGATTGTGCAATTCTTAATGCTATTTTAAAACTTGCTCGCAGTGAAGATTTAGTGTGGTTGTCATTCTGGAAAATTGAAAACAGTACATTGTACAGCGTACAGTAAAACAGACATAAATGTAACACAAGAAACTAAGAGTTCAAGAAGTATCAGTTACTCTGATGTGTCTCATCCATTTTCTGAAGGACATTTAATTTTGCTTGCCGTTCTTCACTGTTGAGTACACTACACTCGTCTTTGTGATATGTATTGCCTTTCAATTGAAAACTTATGCTGGACGCCTATTATTCGGCGGCACAGCAAACACTGTGAGTTTTCATCAACGGCTACAAAAAAGAATTGCAGTTCCCAGTCATTTTTAAACGACTGAAAACATAGAACTCCCGTCCTTTGCTTTTTCACAGTACTTGCCATTTCTCAGTACTCTGTTTAGCTTACGGTCACCAGGAGTAAACGAGACTGGATATGTTGCGCTCTTGCTTGTACCACAGGGAAGTGGAGCCACCGCCGTTCATTTAGGACACATGTCTAATAACAGATGTCGCTGTCGCTCGCTGTCGCACACGTGCGCCCATGTGCAGCACTTCCGCACGTCTGCACACAGTGCAGCGTTTGGCCGGCCCTGACCTAAGTTGTCAACAAGTCACTGTGCAGGCTGGTGGTGGGTCCGTAATTGTATAGGCTGTGTATACATGGGATGGACTGGGTCCTCTGCTGCAAATGAAGCAGTCATTCACTGGAAATGGTTATGTGAGGCCACTTGGACACCATTTGCAGCCATTCATAAACTTCATATTCCGAAACAAAGACGTCATTTTTATGGGTGACAATGTGCCATGTCACCTTGCCACAACTGTTCGAGATTGATTGGAAGAACATTCTGGACTGTTCTAACGAATGATTTGGCTAGAAAGATAAAAAAAAGTGGTTCAAATGGCTCTAAGGACTATGGGACTGAACGTCTGAGGTCATCAGTCCCCTGGACTTAGCACTACTTAAGCGTACCTAACCTAAGGACATCACACACGTCCATGCCCATGGCAGGATTCGAACCTGCGACCGTAGCAGCAGCGCAGTTCCGGACTGAAGCGCCTAGAACCGCTCGGTCACAGCGGCCGGCTTACCCAGATCACCCGATACGAACCCCCGCTATGAATATGAGACATAATAGAGGGATCAGCTCGTGCAAAAAATTTTGCACCGGCAACACCTTCGCAGTTATGCACGGCTATAGCGGCAGCATACGTCAATATTTCTGTAGGGGACTACCAGCGACATGCTGAGTCTACGTCATGTCGATGTGCTACACTACTCCGGGCAAAAAGGTGCAACATTCCAGGACTTTTGTCACCTCAGCGTTCATCTTTGTACCTCGCGTGCTTCGTGAGATTTTACGTCATTACCTAGTGTCTTGCAGCAAAGCTGTTTTATATATGAATGTTACATTGTTTAAAGCATAGGGTAGAGGTTATTAGTTGTTCCTAAATATCTACATCTACATCTACATCTATATCTAGATCATGCCGCAAGCCATGTAATGGTATGTGCCGAAGTGTACTTTTTGTACCAGTAAGTGAACTCTCCAATCTTGTTCCATTCGCGAATACCGCGTGGGAAGAATGTTTCTCGGTATGCCTCTGAATCGTCCGACACTTTCCGTAAAGTGCTTTCTCGAAATTTCAATACCTAATCGCTCCGTGACGCACATCGCTGTCTCTTGTAACGTCTATCAGTGGTGTTTGTTGAGTATCTCTCTAACTCTCTCGCACTGACTGAACGATACCGTGATTAAACACGCCGCTCTTCGTTGAATCTTCTCTGTCTCTTCTATCAGTCCTGCCAGGTAGGGGTCCCAGATAGGTGAACAGTACTCAAGAACCGGTCGAACCTTATGAACCACTTACTTCGTGGATGAATTACATTTCGTTAAGGTTCTTCATATGAAATCTGAACCTGTCATCTACTTTCACAATGTTTGTTTTATGTGGTCATTCTTCTTAAGATCGCTCTGGATACTTACTCCTAGATGTTTCCATCAATAGTGTAGCCCCACAGTAGTGGATTTCTTTTCCTATGTATGCGCAGTGTGTTACATTTATTTACGTTCAGGGTCAACTCCCAGCGCCTGCACCATCAGTTCTTTAGAGGTCACTCTGCAAATCGTTACAATCTTCTGGAGCTGTTACTTCGTTACAGACAACCCCATCATCTGCGAACAGCCTTAGAGAGCATCTGACGCTCTGTACTAGATCATTTATATATATTGTTAACAGTAACGGCGCTACCACACTTCCTTGCAGTACTCCGGAAATTACCTATTTTGTTCCATTAAGAACTACTTGTTGAGCTCAGTCTGCAAGGAAATCTTGAACCTAGTCCAAATCTGCCCCAATACTGAACAATCTCGTATCTTTTTCACTAAACGGCAGTGCGGGACGGTGTCAAATGCCTGCCTGAGGTCAAGGTAACCGGCATCAACCCGAGCGCCGTTCTCTACGACGCTGCGGATCTCATAGAGGAACAGGGCGAGCTGGCTTTCGCATGATCTCTGTTTGAGGAATCCATGTTGATTTTTATACAGGAGATCTTATTTTTCCAAGAACGTCATAATGCTTGAGCATTAGACATGTTCTATAATTCTACAACAGATTGGCGTGAACCATATAGAGCTATAATTGTATGAATCTTCTTTAAAAAGCGGAATGACGTGGATTTTCTCCCAGTCGCTAGGTACACTTCGATGCTCAAGCGATGTACGATAAATTACTGCTAGAAGAGGAGCAAGTTTTTTGCATAATCTTTTGTAAAATCGTATAGGTATATCATCTGGTCCTGAGACCTTTCCACTAGTAAATATGTGGCATCGACTACCTATGAGAGTTGCCAAGACAGGGCTGTGAGTTGATCCTGTTTAAAAATCTGAACAAATTTAATCTGTGGCCGATTATTTTGCGCGTTTTTTGTTGACGTATGCCACAGCATTGAATGTATATAAGCAAAACAAATAAATAATCCTTCTTATTACCACCTGTCTAGCTTCACGAATAGTTTTCTATCGGAGCGATGTGGCGCTGCAGAAAAGGTAGTCGCCACCACGACAGCATTGCTGTATGAATAACTAATGCCTTCCGTTTCCAGCATCTGCAAATATAATGACTCCCCTACGTAATGAGATAAGATATAATACAACAGCCTGCTTCCTTCTTTCAAAACTCTCCCGAAGCCATCAAAGGTATTTTTACGATATTGAATCTCGAATTAATTAAAACTTCCTCATTACCGTTTCCTCAGCTACGCCATTAATTTGTGTACAGTTTCACTGCATCGGTGGAACTAAATACAATTTAGATTTATATGAAGAGAACGCACAAAAGACCGGACGCGTAGTTATCTCTACACTGACACAAAGAATGAGCGAGCCGGCAAAGGCAGGTATGCAAGAGAAACAAAGAATGAGTCTCATTGCGCTACTACTTTGACCGGTCACTTCATTAAATAATTTTAAATATCGTTATTACAAAGAATATAGTAATTCCAAGAGATACCTTGTCTCGAACGTTGATGGAGTTCGAAAGAAGACAGCGTACAATGAAAAAATGCACATTTGTAGAAAACTAATTCAGGGCCCAACACAGACGAACAAGCGATGCGAAGTGCTGGAGAAATTTTATATGACACCGGAACATACCATCGCTTCTTCGTTATGAAAAGGTCTCATATATACTTTAATCTAGTTTTCTATATATTTGCTCGTAAACTTTAGTTCTCATGGGTTTGTTGTCCTGCTTACCAATTATATCATATTTCAGAGTAATAATTTACATTTGATATGAATAACAAATACATTGGTGGCATAAACTGGGAACAGCACTGCAGGTCGACGAGCGATTATGCTTCGTAGCTCTGAAATTTCACGAAATATCTACTTAAAAATTAGATGTATTAAAATATGTTTTGATTTAATGTGTACCATTGTGGTTATGATATAGTTCTTATCTGATTTCAAATGTAAGCATAAATGTTTCTCAAGCATATTTGATAAGTGTAAAAAAGCACTCCGTCTTCAGGCCACGAGTGGCCTACCGGGACCGTCCGACCGCCGTGTCATCCTCAGCGGAGGATGCGGATAGGAGGGGCCTGGGGTCAGCACACCGCTCTCCCGGTCGTTAAGATGGTATTCTTGACGGAAGCCGCTACTATTCCGTCGATTAGCTCCTCAATTGGCATCACGAAGCTGAGAAATGGCAACAGCGCATTGCAGCTGAATGGTCACCCATCCAAGTGCCGGCCACGCACAACAGCGCTTAACTTCGGTGATCTCACGGGAACCGGTGTATCCACTGCTGCAAGGCCGTTGCCACTGATAAGTGTAATTAGCTATGTTTTTTTTTACACGGAAGAGCCAAGGAAATTGGTATACCTGCCTAATATAGTGCAGGGCCCCGCGAGCACGCAGAAGTGCCGCAACACGAGAGAGTTGACATCAGTTAATGTCTGAAGTGGTGCTGGAGGGACACTACAAATCCTGCTGGGCTGTTCATAAATCCGTAAGAGTACAAGGGGAAAATATCTTCTGAACAGCACGTTGCAAGACATCACAGATATGTTCAATAATGGTCATGTCTGGGGAGTTTGGTATCCAGCGGAAGTGTTTAAATCCAGAAGAGTGTTCCTGTAACTGCTCTATAGCAATTCTGGGCGTGTGCTGTGTCGCATTGCCCTGCTGGAATTGCCCGAGTCCGTTGGAATGCACTGGACATGAATGGATGCAAGTGATCAGACAGAATGCTTACGTACGTGTCACCTGTCAGAGTCGTGTCTTGGCGTATCATGGGTCTCATATCATTCCAACTGCAAACGCCCCACACCATTATGGAGCCTCCACCAGCTTGAACAGCTCCCTACTGACATGCAGGGCTCACGGACTCATGAGGTTGTCTCCATACCACTTTGCGGGACACGAATCCCAGACGAGCCCCCAACAGCGATCTTTCAAATAGATAATGATGGTTGCTGTGGTGGTGGCCCTCAATTACATACCCTCTGACTCAGAGTTGAAATATTGAAGGTTTTGGCTGGTTTCTTTGTCTAGGGGCTGGGATACGTAGTTGCCGCATTACAAGCCAAATACTGCTGGTTCTACAGTATATAAAATGAATATACACGTGAATCGAATAGTCGAAGGTTTCTATCACTCGGCCATTGCAAAGTGATTTAGAAATTTATAAATGAAAGGTTGCAATTAATAAAACCTTCAGGTGCTCTTTTTAACGACTGTAAATGACGAGTACGATAACAGAACTACCTTTAATAATGCCGCTTATTATTGCAAAACACTTGTTGGTGTCGACGGTCCAGCAATTAAATAAAATATAAGTTGAATAACAGGGAAACAATAGATTCCTACTTGACATAATTAGTTATGAACAACAACATACCTCGCGAGATATTCGCTTCCAAATATATACTGCTAGTTCACTGCAGAAGCAATGGAAATCTCACAAGTGCACAAGATGGTACTACGAAATATTTCTGTCACGAGCGACCACACGCAAATTGTTGCACTCTTCAAGTCTTTCCCACGACTGTGCATCCGTCACGCTGTACTGTCCAAGACTCTCTCGTGTCCTCTCCCATACTGTTCAGAACTCCCCTGTCATCCCTAGAAACGATGCTCCTCCCCCCCCCCCCCCACTTCCATACAGTCTCTCCATGTGACCTTTTTGGAACGATCGCTGTGACTTGTTTGAGTGCTTGTCTCCAAGCCAATGCACACTCACAAACGAAATGAAACACATTCGAAGTACTGGATTTACATTTAAATAACTTTAGATTAAATAATTATTCCTACAGCTGGACCATAAACACGCTCTAACATACATTATTAAATATATATACAGATTAAATAAACATATATCAAAGGAATAGAACAGAAGTAAGCCAGTAGCCTAATGTCTCTGTGCTTTCTAAAACACAATAAATAATTGACCAATTTCTACAGGAATAGTGTATATTGGATATGAACATAGATGAATAAATATATTTATAAGCATGTTGCTACCGTTTTTTCGTCTAACTGTGGAGTACTTATGGCCTGACGCCATCGATAGTGGCTGGCTCTGAGCACTATGGGACTTAACATCTGTGGTCATCAGTCCCCTAGAACTTACAACTACTTAAACCTAACTAAGCTAAGGACACCACACACATCCATGCTCGAGGCAGGATTCGAACCTGCGACCGTAGCGGTCACGCGGTTCCAGACTGAAGCGCCTAGAACCGCACGGACACACCGGCCGGCCCATCGATAGTAATCCGCCACTTTGACCTCCAATAACTTATGTACTATTCAAGTTCCCTGCCTGTAACTTATACCAATTTAGGTTTACACTACTATATTTGTCACATCGATCGACAAAATCGAATGAACCATTTAGATTTTGGAAATTCGTTGCTGGGTGTTACTTGTATAATTTATTGGCAGATACTAAACTTTAAGCTAGTAAAGATATTGAAAATCTGATTACACCATCAGAATAGTCGCGCAAATAATGGTAATGTAAATGTTTCTTTTTGAGGTATCATGATTCCTATGGCTACTATTAACTTCTATATGAACTGTGAAATGTCTGTCATTAAGGTTTCACAAAGTCCGCCATCTTTGGCGCTCCCAGCATGTCTCCTTCATCGACACAGAGTCACCATGGAAATCCCAGCCATGTGGTCAGCCCGGACTCTGGATAACGTTGAGCACCACGCGGCAGCCGATGAGTCGCAGTCCACTGAGAGGCCCCAGCATGGCCGCGCCAACTCAAAACTTAGAATACTTTCAGGGCGCCACAACTCACCTGTTACCTCACAGACTTATCGCGTAATCGAAATTTAGTGGATTTCTTTTAGTACTCACGTGAACAGCTTCTCACTTTTCTTTGTTCAGGGTCAACTGCCCCTTCTTGCACCATACAGATATCTTATCTAAGTCGTTTTTGCAATTAGTTTTGTTCATTTGATGACTTTACAAGATGGAAAACGACAGCATCATCTGCAAACAATCTATGACTGCTACTCACATTGTCTCCTATGTCGTTAATAGAGATCAGGAACAATAGAGGGCCTATGAAACTACTTTGGGGAACGCTGCATATTACTTATGTTTTACTCAGTGACTTTCCACCTGTTACTACGAACCGTGACCTTTCTGACAGGAAATCACGAATCCAGTCGCTCAAATGAGGCACACAGTTTGGTTAGAAAACACTTGTGAGGAACAGTATCTAAAGCCTTATGGAAATCGAAAAGTATGGAATCAATTTGACATTCCCTATCGATAATACTCATTAGTTCATGAGTATAAAGAGCTAGTTGTGTTTCACATGAATGATATTTTCTGAATCCGTGCTGATTGTGTGTCAATAAATCGTTTTCTTCGAGGTACTTCATAATGTTTGAACACATTATATGTTCCAAAATCCTATTGTAAATTGTCGTTAGTGATATGGGCCTGTAATTCAGTGGATTACTCCTACTTCCCTTTCTGGGTACTGGTGTGACGTGAGCAATTTTCCAGTCCTTACGTACAGATCTTTCTGAGAGCGAACGGTTGTATATAACTGCTGAATATGGAGCTATTGTATCAGCTTACTCTGAAAGGAACTGACTGTATACAATCTGGACCGGAGGCCTTGCCTTTATTAAATGATTTAAGCTGCTCTGCAACACTGAGGATATCTACTTCTATGTTTCTCATCTTAGCAGTTGTTCTTGATTGGAATTTAGGAATATTTACTTCGACTTCTTTGGGGAAGGACTTCCGGAAAACCGTGTTTAATAACTCTGCTTTAGTGGCACTGACTTCAGTGACTTCACCGTTGTTATACCGCTGTGAAGGTGTTGATTGCGTCTTGCCACTGGTGTATTTTACGTATGACCAGAATCTCTTTGCGTTTTCTGCCAGATTTCGAGACAGCAATCTGCAGCAATTTTAGGAAGGGTTGCACTTCTGTCACGTTGAACGATTCTGTTCAGTCGTCGTTGGTCCCGTTCTTGCAGGATCTTTTTCCAGCTGCTCTGATGTCGGATACTTGATGTTTTACCGGATTCCAGATATTCACAATACGCTCGTGAAATGGTCGTACGGGAAAATCCCCACTGCATCGCTACCACGGAGATGCTTATCCTATCGCTTGTGTGTCGACTATAACACCACGTTCAAACGCTTCTTAAACCCCGATAACCTGCCACTGTAGCAGCAGTGACCGATCTGACAACTGCCCCAAACACTTGTCTTATGTTGGCTTTCCCGACAGCAGCGCCGTATTCTGCAGGTTTACATATCTTTATATTAGAGCAGGCATGCCTACATCAGTTTCTTTGGCGCTTCAGTGTGCACTATTAACTATTATTGGCCACATAGAGTATAAATATCTATGGAGTGAGCATAGGCTACTGCACATGTTCTCAACATCAAACCGGGCAACTCACGTGGTATTGGGACGTCGCTGCTTGTCTGCAATTTGTGGTAACAGCGAAATTTTAATATTGCACTTATTCACCAGATTTTACTTGCGTTTGTACACGTTTTAGTAGTAATAAAAGGCATGGTGCAGTATTGTTGTTGCTACAGATGTAAAGAGATGTAGAGAGACATACGTGAAAGGAAGACCAGTTACTTTTCATAGGTACGTTCAACTAATCGCTAATAGTGAATATCATATTGATGTGAGGCGCTTTATATGTTTAAAAATATCGAGACGCGTTATTATAATGTACTGTAGAACAAATTTCTGCGTTTTTTTCCCATGTGTTTACGAGAGAAATGCTAGTTTGCAAGTGCGTTTAAGCTACCAGTCAGTGTTTATGTATTCGTGCTATGTTGATCTGCAGATAAGATTTATATAAGACAGTGTGACTAATATGCTCCAGTTTATTCAAGTCCTCAAATCCTTTTGTGTATCTAAGTACTTCTGCGTGAGACAGTTTCCTACATTACCTAACTGAAGATAATGGACAAGCAGATGGTGTAAATTGCTTATTTACTGTAGCAATTTCATTGCTACAAATGCGTTTTTTCCCGTTTCTGACATGCATCGTCGCCCAATACAGTGTGATTGTAACGTAGTTAATTGGAACAAAGATTCAACAATATGAATAAGTGCAATAGAAAACCTAAAAAGGTATTGTTGGCTGTCAGTTCTTTTCCCGCGCCCGAAAAACTTAAATAAAGTGGAACTGAGCTATGATACTGTGGGGGAAAAACGCAATACCCTTGCTCTTCACAGCTTTAAAACTATTTAAGTTCCAGGTATAAAACTAAGACGTCTATAAAATGCATATACAAACTTTCTAGATACTTCTAAAGGTGGTCTATCTGTTCTAGCGAAGTAATAACACTCAAAATACGCTAAGCGCTATACGGACTAACATACGCCGTCCCAATACCACGTGACTTGAGAAGCAGGAGATGTTGCGGACAGATTTCTGGTTCTGCGCATCAGAATGTGCACTCCATAGATATTATACGCTGTTGTTGACCATTACGAAACGTTGTGTTTACAAGACGGCTAGATGTTTGTTCTTCCTGAGTTTTGTTGCAACATGTATTCAACCGGAAGAAAATATTGCCTCTCAGAAAGTCACTGATGTTTTGCACATATCATCTGCCTAGACAGTAACTCAGCACTCCATTCATTACTATGTAAGTGCATTAAAATAAATAATACTGAACGTAGCCACGAGAATCGCTTCCGCTTCATAACAGACATGACTGTTCACCTGCACCATAAAGCAGTGAGGGGTAGCAAAAATAAGATAAGTTATAAAGTGTTGAGTCGTAAATTCGAGAGCGAATTTCTCCGAAGGGTGGAGGAATGTTGAGTGGTACTTAAGATAAGTAAATAAATTAGTGAAATCAAAGTGAAGTAGAAATTCGAAAACAAATGAAAAACTCAGTTTAGTTTAGAGAGTTACACCCTGGCAAACAGTGGGCAGAGCAGCAGAGCAGAAGAGACAATGACCGTGAAGTCAGCACGTTGAGGAGAAGCCATCGCCCTCCCCACATAAGCGGACGCTGTCGATTCAGCCGTCAGGGCATCGCCCGACCGGCTCACGTGTTTCTCAGTTGTCACATGTGAGCAAAGGCCCTCGCCTACATTCCAAGAACCAATGACCGACGTTAAGAAGATTCTTCGAGAAGCTTTTCAACGTGACAGAAGAGGCAATGACCGTGAAGTCGTTCACCTCCAGTAAACTGAAGTGAATAAATACGCGAGACGCAGTGGGCCCGACAAGAGTAGCAGTTTTTTTCAGTTCAGTTTCGGTGCTGAAGACCGTCATGCAAGAAGAGACATCATGCCCAGACGCACCAAGTCCGCCGCTGTAATGGAATAGAAAGCAGCAGCCTCGGCGCAGGAAGACAGAAGTTGTATTTCGAGACTGATTTTTACGTACCTGGGTGACTCGTGAGGACGGGAAGGAGACGGCCTCACATCAGCAGTCACCTGTGAGCTGGGATGAAGATCTGACAGCCGAAGACTGGCCAGCGGGAGTCCGTTGTTCGAGTCTGGGACACTGGCCTTCCCCCGCCGCGCCGCTCCGCTGGCCGACGCACAACACACGCGGTCGCTTAGAGAAGAGAAACACTGGGACGCCACATCCAAAGTATCACCATCCGATGCACGACTTCGCTCTCAATAATTAAACGGGCCACCGCACGAGGCGCGTCTCCAGTCAATTGGGCGATACGGCGACACGAGATACACACCGGCAGGCGTAATCAGACGCCGCCCCTGCCACAGCAGAAGGCTGCGCAAACGACACAGCTGCCGCTCTCCGAGCCAGAACATCCAGTAAGAAGCAGTTGTACAAAACTTTCAATAAAAGTTATCTTATGTAAAAATGCTGTTTCATTCTACCTGATACCCGAGCCAAGTAAGAACCCACCCTGCCCACATGTTGTTAAGAGAGAAAAATTAATTTATTTAGGGTTTTCACCCTGACATAATGCTTTAGAATTAAATTCCGATTGCAGTAATGCTCATCCTGACAACTGACTAGCATCAAAAAAGAAAACTCAGTTACATTTAGTGGCAGAAGTGTTACATTTAGTGTCAGAACTGTTACAAAAGTTAACATCGAAATTGGTGACCAAGAAGTAGACGGAAAAGAGGAATTAAAATGACCGAATCACGAAAAGTTAGCAGAAAAAAAGAAAAAATTATCCAAGTATGAATATTAGCTTGTAACGTAGATAGAGGCGATTTCGGCTGTCCAATAAGACGTCATATGCATTGAGGAACCGCTCATTTAACGAGCACCGATCGGGAATTGGAGGTAAAAAGCGATTCAGTGGCGTATCTCTGTAACCAGACAGCCTCAAACGCCGTATATCGAGGCCTTCAAGGCACCCTACGACAAAGGTCGAGAGCTCGAGAGACCATCAACAGCCACTTCAGATGGATGAGCCTACAGCAGAAGCTATGTACGTGAGCAGTCAGACACATTTAAATTTGTGCGCTAACAAGGAGTTGCGAAAGCTTGCCTGTACGTACCTGTGGGCTTGGATTATTAATTTCCACCGTTCATTTGTTTACATATACCAATGTCAGTATGCCACTTACACCATGACGAGTACTCCAGCGTAAAAGATTCGATTATAGATAACACTAGATCTGGAGGCTCCTGCTTCTCTGTAGGATCATACATTACTGTTTTTTTCCAAATTTTAACAGAGTTATAGGCCATTTGTTCTGGTACTTGGTTTTAAGCGTCACCTACATTTTGCACTTACTGAAGTTGTAAACAAATATCTCACCTCTTCTGCATGTGTGTTGCAAAAACGCGAAGAACAAATGAAAATCAGTTCAGTAAGCCCGCCCAGAGACCCGTTTGCCATATCACCACCACCATCTGTATCCACAGCCTAACATACGAGTCGTTCTGTACTGTCTCCAACAACAAAGACCTGAATAACTTCAGCTGGACCCCGTGGCTGTTCCATTTCTGTGCGTAGCCACTGGCTTACCAAGAAACGGATTAACAAACATCCCGCTTCACTTCGATGCTCCTGCAAAGGAGGCATCCGCGACCGAAAGTACACTACTGGCCATTAAAATTGCTACACCTCGAAGATGACGTGCTACAGACTCGAAATTTAACCGACGGGAAGAAGATGCTATGATATCCAAATGATTAGCTTTTCAGGCATTCACACAAGGTTGGCGCCGGTGGCGACACCTACAACGTGCTGAGCAAAGTTTCCAAGCGATTTCTCATACACAAACAGCAGTTGACCGGCGTTGCCTGGTGAAACGTTGTTGTGATGCCTCGTGTAAGGAGGATAAATGCCTACCATCACGTTTCCGACTTTGATAAAAGTCGGATTGTAGCCTATCGCGATTGCGGTTTACCGTATCGCGACATTGCTGCTCGCGTTGGTCGAGATCGAATAACTGTTAGCAGAATATGGAATCAGTGGGTTCACGGAACTCCGTGCTGGATCCGAACGGCCTCGTACCACTAACAGTCGAGATGACAGGCATGTTATCTGCATGGCTGTAACGGATCATGCAGCCACGTAACGGTCCCTGAGTCAACAGATAGGGAAGTTTGCAAGACAACAACCATCTGCACGAACAGTTTGACGACGTTTGCAGCAGGATGGACTATCAGCTCGCAGTCCGTGGCTGCGGTTACCCTTGACGCTGCATCACAGACAGGAGCGCCTGCGATGGTGTACTCAACGACGAACCTTGGTGCACGAATGGCAAAACGTAATTTTTTCGGAATCCAGGTTCTGTTTACAGCATCATGACGGTCGCATCCGTGTTTGGCGACATCGCGGTGAACGCACATTGGAAGCGTGTATTTGACATCGCCATATTGGCGTATCACCCTGCCTGATGTTATGGGGTGCGATTGGTTACACGTCTCGGTCACCTCTTGTTCGCATTGACGGCACTTTGAACAGTGGACGTTACATTTCAGATGTGTTACGACCCGTGGCTCTACCCTTCATTCGATCCCTGCGAAACCCTGCATTTCAACAGGATAATGCACGACCGCATGTTGCAGATTCTGTACAGGCCTTTCTGGAAACAGAAAATGTTCGACTTCTGCCCTGGCCAGCACATTCTCCATATCTCTCACCAATGGAAAACGTCTGGTCAATGATAGCCGAGCAACTGGCTCGTTACATTACGCCAGTCACTACTCTTGATGAACTGTGGTATCGTGTTGAAGCTGCATGGGCAGCTGTACCTGTACACGCCATCCAAGCTCTGTTTGACTCAATGCCCAGGCGTATCAAGGCCGTTATTACGGCCAGAGGTGGTTGTTCTGGGTACTTATTTCTCAGGATCTATGCACCCAAATTGCGTGTAAATGTAATCACATGTCAGTTCTAGTATAATATATTTGTCCAATGAATGCCCGTTTATCATCTGCATTTCTTCTTGCTGTAGCAATTTTAATGGCCAGTAGTGTAGTATACTACTATCAAACATCGACCTTAATTTGAGGAAAAAAATTTCTGAAGCATGTTCGTTTGGAACAAAGAGGTATTGTATCGCAATGAGTAATGTACTGCAGGAAAACTGGAGACGTATAGGATAGAAGAGTTGAAGATGTGGAACTTTCGGCTGAGCCGTCACGAAGATATTTCTTTGAAAACTGCATAAGTGGTGCAAACGTTAACAGTCTGGATCGTAGAGGTATCACCGGCGTGTCTACGGTGCCAGGTATGCGGTGGTTAAATATAGATGGCTGACGTATGGAACAGGTTGAGCAAACGCCTTGCAATATGCATGGCTCCCTCCGTCTCCATCCCTCCAGTTTGCCCTGCTAAGACTAGAGCCGATATTCCAAGAGCGCAGGTGTAGAGTAATGGTGCTTTCAGGTTGACCGAAAATTCGACTCATATAGTGGATGTAGTACTGTCGTAAGTACAACGAGTGAAAGAAATACAAATTAGTTAATTTGTAAAACACAGGGTGAGTCAGAAAGAACTTCACAGTTTTGATATAATATAGAAATTTAGTGAGATAACTTACAGAATTGGTAGATGTAGCGAACACGCTCAAGTTCTATTCAGGTTCTGCGTCAGTAACCCATTCAGCCACCAGGAGCGCCACTGTAGTACACAGTTAAAATGGCCACCTTAACTGGTGCGGAGCGTTCTCGTTTGGTTTCATAAAACAAACTCTGTAACAACTGTTTGGCGTAAATTTCTCGTCGAATACGCTAAAGAACCTCCAGTGAGGTCTACAATGTACTCTTGGCACAAGAACATTGTTGCGACGAGTCGTTCAGTGCTACATGATAAATCACCAGGTCGAACGTGTGTTGCTGACTATGTCGAACAAGTTAGGGACAGGCTTCACCGCAGTCCACAAAAATGGTGGTTTACTACCAGTAGCACGGTACGCCACCTCATTTCCTCACGGAAGTTCGAGGTTTCCTAGATGATCGCTTCCCAGGTCGGTGGACTGGGCGTGGAGGGCCATCTGGCTCCCCAGACTTGACACCAATGCAGTGGCGGACTTTCATACAGTCCCACTAGGTACGGGCCTAGGGGCGGCACCTTAAGTTTTATTTTGATCTGGACTCATTTTAACCTTTTACGTTGTAAAATAACTTCCCTTACAAACAAACAAAATTTTTCATATTGTCAAACAGCTCCCTAGTTTAAATAATCCTTAAGAACGAAATTCGACTATACAAGCTTGGAAATATTCATAGTTTACTTGGCGACTGAATGGAAATTTAAAACTGGGTTTCTGTCTGCTATCATCTTCATGATTGTTCAAAATATTTTTTAAGTAAGCTGTCAGGACACCAATCTGCAATACAATGTTTGAAACGTTATCATTCCGAGAATGTTGTCGGCTTCTACTTGACCCTACCAAAATAATTCATCGCTGGCCATTACCTTTGAACTGATTTTTGCAGACTACCTGTCACAACGATGTTGCGTCTCCAACCATCATCAACTATCAACTCGTTGGCCACTGATGAATCGTTTTGACGATTGGATGGTTCAAATGGCTCTGAGCACTATGGAACTCAACTGCTGAGGTCATAAGTCCCCTAGAACTTAGAACTACTTAAACCTAACTAACTTAAGGACAACACACACATCCATGCCCGAGGCAGGATTCGAACCTGCGACCGTAGCGGTCGCGCGGTTCCAGACTGTAGCGCCAGAACCGCTCGGCCACCAGCGGCCGGCCACGATTGGAGCCGGCCGGTGTGGCCGAGCGGTTCTAGGCGCTTCAGTCCGGAACCGCGCGACTGCTACGAATCCTGCCTCGCGTATGGGTATGTTTGATGTCCTTAGGTTAGTTAGGTTTAAGTAGTTCTAAGTTCTAGGGGACAGATGATCTCTGATGTTAAGTCCCATAGTGCTCAGAGCCAATTTTCACTATTGGAGTTAACCTCTTCACCACCAGTTAAGGCCTAAAAATGGTCTACTGAAGCACCGAAACTGAAACGCATATAATAAATAACATCATATGGACAGCTGTACGTGTTCCAAATTCATCACATTTAAAATAAAGAGATGTAGCGAGAGAAATAAGTAAAACAGCCGTGAGCTATTGCCTCGCAGAAGTTTTGTGGGTGCATTTAGCGGAGATTAGCTGTTGCCCACGGCGAGTGGCGGCCGGTCCGGCACAGTGTGTGTGTGTGTGTGTGTGTGTGTGTGTGTGTGTGTGTGTGTCTGTGCAGTGGCCGCTGCAGCTGATGGCGGAACTGTGTCCGCGGTTGCTGCGGTCGCCTCGCGCCGGCCAGCCGTGGGACAGCGCGCATGCGCATAGCCCCCTCCCCCCCCCCCCCCCTCTCCCACCCACTCGGCCGCGGTACAGGTCCGGCGCTACCGTAGCCGCAGGCGTAGCGTGGGCTGCGAACGGCGCTTACTGTCCTTCATAAATACTCCGTCCACTAGCTGCATGTTACTCAAAATACCTTCTCTCCCTAAGCTAAATCATAACCTCCAAATTAAAGTTCAAATAGCTCTAACGGCTATGGGACTTAACATCTGAGGTCAACAGTCCCATACTCCATAGACTACTTAAACCTAACTAACCTAAGAACATCACACATCAATGCCCGAGCCAGGATTCGAACCTGCGACCGTAGCAGCAGCGCGGTTCCGGACTGAAGCGCCTAGAACCGCTCGGTCACAGCAGCCAGCCAAATTAAAGTTACTTTATTTTCACCCCGTTTTATTGTGAGATCCAATGACAAGACAAGTCTGAGGCACAGGAAAACGAGAGAAAACTAAAATGGTTACACCTGTTGCTCACACGTCCATCCACCCACATTCGTCAGTAAACGGTATTTTCGAGGTTCAAAACTAACTTCTACGTAACAACACACCAATTTCGCGGAACTCATGTAGACCACTTTCCCCGATCGACGTGTTACAGTAAATACCATTTTGAGGGTTCCTTGGTTGTATTGTGTGATATGTTACCAAACCAGCTACGAAAACTACCTTAATGCCATTTTTGTGTAACGTATTGCACTGTGTCTTCCCATTACCTAGCTGGAATATATAATGAAAAAAATGGTATTGGGAGTATTGAGAGTAAACCATGAAATGTGTTACAGAACAACGTCGTCAAGTTAATTGTAGCTAGCTGTTTTTATAGCATATAATACAGCCATGGAATCCTGAAACTGATATCTGCTGGCAGAATAAGATTTGAGAGGTTATAACTTAATTAATTGTGTATGCTCTTCATTTTCTGTCCCTATGCTTGAACCACCACCAGATGTCATCCAGTAATGGAGTGTTTTTCGTCAAGGTCAGCATCAAAATGTCGAATTTGTCAATGGACTGTCGATACTACCTGCTCAAAAATGGTCCTATTGCAGCACAAAAAAAGCGAATATGCTCCTCCGTAAAAGATTCTGACAGAAAAATGTGGATGCAGCCGCCTCACAGCCGCCTTCCTCACCAGACGTTTTGGTACGCAGATTTATTCGCGCTTTAATAGTATAAAACATTCTAAAATCCTTTTCCCCTTGTCTGTAGTGAAAACTTCTTACTCAACAACTCCCTCTCACTGCCACTGCCTAGACATGTCCCCTTTCCCTCCCATTGGAACGTTTTCCTTTCTTCCATCCAATTACCTCACTCTTCCAAACACCCGTCTCCTCGTCTGCCACATTAGCTGTCTCTCTGTCCCACTGCCTTTATCTTTGTATCATGCCTTTTCTCTCCCATTACCACTATCTTTCTCACTTACAGTCTTCTGTCTTTCTCTTCAACCAACATTCTCTCTTCTCTACGTGTGTCCTTGCAGATATTCTGTTCAGGGTTTTGACCTTTATGAAGGGGGTCAAATTTTGTTAAGCTTTACTGTGGGAACGGAGTGGGGGGGGGGAGGGGCCACATTCCCCATGCCTATGTATGGTCTCCACTAGTTTCCGTGTCTCATTTCCACTGTTTACTCTCTCTTTTCCTCCTCCCACTGCTACTACGTCCATCGATCTCTCTTTTGCTTTTACTGCCACTCTCACTGACTGTCACCAGCTCCTCTCTCTGTGGCTCCCAGTGCTATTGTCATCCTCAGTCTCTCTTTCTCTTTCACAGCCGCTTCCTCTCTCCCACATTCATTGTCTCCTCTCTCTTTCCCTCCCTCTGGAACTGTCTTCTTTCTCTTCCACCACCACTGTCCCTCTGCTACTCTCTTTTCAGCACAAAAAAGCGCGAATATCTTGAGGTACAAGAATTGTGTAATCTTCAGATTTTGACCACATATTTGACATCTTTCTCTGTCATCAATAGAATATATAATCCCCAGAAATATCATATTTTGGTTTGGGGCTGTTTGGAACGTAATGGTAACGTTAACTGTCTTCCACAAACTGATAAATTAAATCACATGAATTCCAATTTCACCTCTCAGTGACTGTCAAGAGAGAGAGAATGTCTGTTTTTAATATATTTTGCAAGAGGTTAACTAAATTAAAGTCGAATTTCTAATTACCTGTTACACTATCTGTAATATATAAAATAGCAGTTGTTAAAATATATTTTATATTTAAGTAGGTTTCTGCTCACTAGCTCACCCACATATCCATTCAACACATGTACTGAACAAATTTCTTCTTTCCCTTTTCTGTGCCCACCTCTTCCTCCTTCTGTCTGTTCACCTCATTCTATCACCTCTATCTTCTTCTCCCCATCATCTCCTCGTCGTTTGTCTGCTTCGTCCGACCGACCGGTCTCGCTCCTTTCTCTAACATATCCTCCTCCCCTTCTCTGTTCCATCTCTACCGCCCACTCCTCCTTTTCCAACTGCCTACTACCCCTTTTCACCTACCACCTGTCTCATGAAGTTCCCGCTCCTGCTTTCTCCACGTACATAGTCCCCTGCCCATCACTTTATCCATCCCCTCTTCTATCCACATCAAACTCTCTCCAGCCATTCACTTCTTGGTTAGAAACAGGGAGACGTCACCATAAGAATTCAAAAGGCAGCTTCAACAGCCATTCTCATCAACATACGTGGAACGTGCAATACAGTTCAATAAAGCAGGCCGATACTTGTCCCTCAACACACGTATCATACAGGACAATTAATCCTTTCAACTAGTCTTCCAAGACCTTCGCCGGCTCTGACAGAGTTACAGTGTCATCGTGAAAGCCTAATGGCTTTGTAATGCTGGTTGAAAGCTTTTTGAAAATTAATCTTTCTCAGAGAAGTACTAAAGCATTGTTAAAGCTACATGTATGAAAATTGATATTGAACTTCTCAAGTATCATGGCTGGGGCTTGATGGAATACACCCAAAAAAAAAAAAAAATCTCATTTTCCTCACAAAAATTTTTTTAATTGAACATTTCTCACAAAATTGATATAAAAAGATTAATTATTTTACAAATTAGTTAATTTTTTAAATTACAATTTATGCACTGTGGGGGAGTGTCCATGAAATTTCACTACACTATGGTTTCGACAATGTCGATGGTGTTCAAATATATAATACTCGCTATGAATGAGGTTTATAAACTCTAACACTTTTTCACAAAACTTTGGTGTTCAGATAACTTCAGTTCAACACTTACATATGGGCAGTATCATGTTCTCGTCACTGGGGTACTCAATCCAGCTCTCTCAGTCTTGTATCGGGTTCTGTAAAATTTTAATTTTTTTTTGTGCCTGCAAAATACGGTACGTCTAAGTGTCCATGCTTAATATCTGCAGCCCAACCTAACACACATATATACTTTAGTCACACGTATACCTGAGTCAGCAATTGCTGCTCTCTAATTCAAAAGTAAACCTTTACTAAAGATTTTTTAAACATTAGTGTAGTTCCATCTTCCTATTGATCTTCTCAGAAGAAAGTGAATTAACTGTTTCTCAAAATAAATCAGTAGTACCCAAAATTGGTACTAATAGTGAAATCTTTTTTCCAAAAATCGTCTTGGATCTTAAGCAAATTGCTGTTACAAAAATTACTGATTAAAAAATCCATAAATAATTTTCTCTAGGAATTTCCTTTAGCAGAATTATTTTCCTTTACAGTTGCTATTTAAGCTCCATATTTTTATATAAAATTGGCTATTATACCTCGAGAAAAACACAACATCATTAAAATATACTGAAAATTATTTCTGCCGCCATCTATGGCTCTGAGAAACATCATTATTCATTACATAAAGAATACAAAATTATTGAACACACTGAAAATCATTCATGCCACCATCTGCGGCACTCCAGCATCTCCTATATACATTATATAAAAAGTGAGAACAATTTTATAAATTTACTGCAAATTATTCACATAAAATACACACATTGTAGAAAATACTGAAATGACTCCTTCCAGCTCCTGGGGCTCTCCATTATCCATTAGATACACACTTACAGACAGAGAATACTAAAAGTCCTTATAGAAAAATACTGAACCTAACTCTAGCCGCTTTATGTGGCTGTGAATATACACCTTCTACACTAGCCAACTACTGTGGCTCCTTGTTACCTCATATACAAAAATTCTAAGAGAATACACATTATTGAAATTACTAGAATATACTTAAGCCAACCTCTGTGGCTTTCAAAATCCGTCAAAAACAATTTCCTTTACTTCCTTAGTACGCAATTCTCTCTTGCCTTAAACACATTTCTAACAACAGCATCTTTACAGGTTACAAAAAACTTCTGAAAACCCTTCACATTACTTCATTGCTTTCAGTTCACTTTCATTCCTCCGTCTTTCTGGTTAGTATTTTAGTTTCTTACTTGAAATACTATCTTTCTTTAGTATAAGCTACTATTTGCACTGATAGGGAAGAAGCAAAGACGATGGCAAAAGTTCTGAATGATGAAGAGGGAGGTTGACAACACGAAATGAAATGGAAGTAGTATTGTGAACAACTTGGGATGCATGGAGTTTGTCAAACATCTGACAACGCAAACAATGCATGTCCTCTGAGGCTACTTAGTTACTGCTGTTTAATTGATCCTTCAACATGCATTTCTTTAAATGAATAATGTTTCTTAAGCCCAGCAATATGTGAGACTTAACATATTCAAATCTGTAGGGATTTGCATGAGCTTTGGTTACAATTCTAAAAGGTCCCACATATTCATCAGTAAATTTATACGTCTCAGATGTAAGTTTCTTACACTTTTCTTTAGTGTCCACCAGCACTAGGTCACCTGTCTGAAAACTTGTTGGACTTGCCCTCGCACTGTGCCTTCTTTTCCTTTCCAAAGCCTTCTTCTGAATATTGGCATGTGCTATTTTCCTTTTCTGCTCCAAAGCTACCTCATTAGGAGTCGGAAATTCTACTAGGTCAAAAAGGAGATTATTAGGTCTAATTCCACCCATTAATTCTAATAGTGCAAAACCAATTGCCTTATGTTTCAAATTGTTAATCACTTCTTCCAAATACTCCAAGTAATTAGCGCAAGCAGAGTGCTTCTTGTGACAGTATGTTCTACAGAGGCCGTTACGTTCTTTCATGATCCTTTCACACATGTTTCCCTGTGGAAAATAGGCCGAAATTTTAATGTGTTCTATGTTTCTCTTCTTCAAACATTCCTTAAAATGCTTAGAAATAAATTGCGTCCCATTATCTGACAAAATTGCTTTTGGCACCCCAATGTTTACAGAATAGTCTTTTTCCAATCTGCTCACTATTACCTTGGAATCTACCTTCCTAATAGGATAAAACCTTACATACTTCGAAAATCCATCCATCAACACAAACACATATTCACAACCTCCCTTAAAAACTAGCAATGGGCCGAAAAGATCAACTGCTATTAAATCTAGTTTCTTCTGTAGTTCCACAGAGTGCATCTGTCCCTGTATAATTCTGTTATTTGCTCGAACCTTTTGACATCTGCCACAGTATTCTAGCCTTTTTTGCACTCTACGCCACATGTTATCAAAAATAACTACTTTACATAATTTAGCAATATGCTTACAGGCTCCATAATCTCCATATTTCCCATGTATGAAATCAATTATTATATCTACATGTTGTTCCGGGAAGCAAATACGCCAACCTTCATTTGTGTTCTTTCTGTGTCTAAAAAGAATATCCTTGTTCACTTGGTAATATTCAGCCAAGTTTGGAAAATCAGGGTGACCTATCCTGTGTTTTACCAATTTCAGATTATCGTCCAGGTTTTGTTCCCATCTAAGATTCTTACAAATGCGCTTAATTGGGCCCTCTTCCTGCAGTTGAATGACCGCCAGCAAAATTTCATCACAATTCCTGGTCCTTAATTGGTCTACCCCTTGCTCTTGTTCTATTACGCTTGTAGATAACGCATCTGCCACAATGTTTTCAGAACCCTTAATATACTTCATGTCATAATCAAATTGCTGTAAATACATAGATCACCTCCTCAGTCTACTTTGCTTGAGCTGACAAGTATCTAAATATGTTACAGCCCTATGAGCAGTGAAATTTATGACTTTATGTCCCAAGAGGTATAGGTCAAATTTTTGCAATCCGAAAATAACGGCTAAAGCTTCTAGTTCACAAATGAAATAATTTTTCTCTGCTTGTTGCAACGTTTTATGGACCTGCTCTTCTCCCACTGTTTCGATCTGGAATAATTCTACTCTCAGACTGTAACCACAGGCATCTGATCCCAGACAGAAAGGTTTTAAAGGTCAGGATGGTTCAAAATCTCGCTGTTCACTAGTTCAGTTTGACATTCCAGCACGTTTTTCTTTAAAAGCTCCCTCAGACAAGGTACACTGAATAATTGCCCCTACATAACTTTGCGATAAAATCTAAAAAGTCCAAACATTCCTCTTAACTCTGTATGTGCGGTTGGTCTCTAACAGCCTCTAATTTTCCTGGGTCAGGCATAATTCCTTCACTACTAACTATATATCCCAGGAATTTAAATTCTGTTTTGTCCAATTTCAGTTTCATTCCCCCCATTTTAATTGCATCTAACACCTTGTCTAACGACAGGCAGTGCTCTTCCCAAGTGGGAGTCGAAATTAATACATCGTCCACATAAACTGTAATTCTCCTTAGCAAATGGTCACCTACAACCTGGGACATCGCCCAAACAAATGCACAAAAGCTGATATTTAAACCAAAAGGCACTTCCTTATACTGGTAACATCTCCCTTCAAACAGGAAATATGTGTACTTACGAGATTCTTTAGCCAACGGTAGGTTCCAGTAACCACACTTTACATCCACGGATGAGAAAATTTTTCACGTTTAAATTTTTGTAATAATTCTTCTATGTTCTCAGGCCTATCGCTTTCTGGTAAGATAATTTTATTTACCACTCTGACATCCAAAACAAGCCTAATAGAGCCATCCTTCTTAGGTACAACAATCAATAGGTTATTATATACACTAATAGCTTTTTCTATTATTCCCCATTCACGCATGTTCTGTATCATTTCTCGAACTGCTTCCTTATGTACTTCCGGAATTGCAAATGGTTTTCGAAAAAAATGTGTGTCCTCTTAAACAGTCAAATAGTACTGATAATTCCCGGTTGGTCTCAAAACACTCCACAAATCTTGTTCAAAATTTGTTTCAAATCTTGCTTTTGTACGTCTGTCAAATCCGTTAACTCATTTAGTTTTTCCTCAATCCTGATCCAGACATTTTCCATTTCCGAAGGATCCACTTCCTTCTTTTCTCCATATTCATTACAGCCCTCGATTTCCTCTGTGGTCCTACAGTGCCTTATTGGAATATAACTTTGTTGAGTATTTACACATTGTCTTTTACCTATGAAGGGAAAAACCACCTGTTTTTCATGTACTCTAATAATCACACCATTTGTCCCAAAATTAACCCAACCTTCATATTTGTGTAAGAAATCAACATCTACCAACATTTCAACACTGAGTCCATTAATAATCAAAAAATTTAATTCTATTTGTACTGCACTTACTATGATTGGTAGCAATATCTCCTGTTTAACCACCTTCTTGCTTTTCCCAGTGACCACCACAATTTTCAGCCCAATCATAGGCGTTATAGTGATCTGTTTACCTTTAGGGAGAGCAATCACAAAATTCTGGGACACTGCACAAACTTCAGAACCTGTATCTATTAAACAAGGAACCATTTTCTTAAACACAGTGACTTCAATGATAGGTTGCCCAATATATTCCCTTCTGGTTGCAGACTCAGGCTCCTCTAATAAATCATGCACTACTTCACGTCTGTCAAGCCCTACCCTTTCTGTGGAAAGTACACTTAATTTATATGGATCCCCTCTTACTTCATTAATTGTGGTGGCTTTCACTATCCTGTCCACTACAGATAAATCGAAACATCTTTCTAACTTTGCACTCTCTGTACTCACTTTTGTTTCTGCAACCCTGCCCAAGGTATTGCCAGAATTATTTAAATCATCTCCTTCTTCCTCTTACGACTCTTCTTCCTCACTCTCGCAAACTACTTGATTCAACCTATTTGCAACCTCCTCTTGTATTTCCATAGTGATAGGTAGTCCCTTGTTTGTTTCGCAGTGCTGATTCACCCCACCCCCTGACCTGAGTCTTCACTTTCTGTATTTAGTTCCTTCTTAATATGGTCCCTGTGATCTTTATTTGAGCTTTCCCTTTCACAAAAAAAACTATTGAATTTACTGAATAAGTAAACAGTTTTGCAGTGTCATTCTCCTCTACCCTTCTATTTTCTGTTGTGCTACCCTCATGCTTTCTTACCCTCATGCTGTTTAGTAGGGCCTTCTTTACAAATGGCGTCACTAGCGCCTTTAATCTGTATGGTTTCGGTAAGCAAACGCTAGGGTCATTACAGACCGCTAATCGTTTCCCTGCTGTATGAAGTCATTGCCTCTGACATTTCTGTCACCTGACGGTCGGCGCCCATCCATAACGTCATCGGCCTGCAGCTGACTGCAATCGAAGTGTCGGGCTCCGTCAACGAACCTATTTCCAGCAGAGCCCGCCCTCCCTCGGTACCTGCCTCTAAAACTGTTTTTACGCTGTATGCCTATTCTGTTTACATTAACTTCGGCTCTGTTGTCATTTGATCTAACAGGAGGCCTAAGATCTCTCCTTGTATTTTCTTCCTCTTTTAAAATATTTTCCACCCTTTCCAAATAATGGATAAACCGGTCACTGTCACCCCAGGGTGCCGGTATTATCTTATTCCTCCAATACAATGGCAGCTTGTTCTCCATTCCCATAAATATTTGTTCTGTTTCTACTTTACAATTCAAGTATTACAAAGTGGTAACCCACTTCTGTGTAAATCTTTCAATGCCCTCCCTCTTGAGATCATACTTTTCCCCTTACCGGAATTTATCCAGAATTTCGATTTGTTTTTTTTTTCCAAATATTACACAGCTATTAAGTTATTGTCTGTTCTACGTGATTATGGAATAGGAGCCAAACTTTTGCAAGCAATTAAAGGTCTTTACATAGATAGTCAGGCAGCAGTTAGAGTTGACGGTAAATTGAGTCCATGGTTCAGAGTAGTTTCAGGGGTAAGACAAGGCTGCAACCTGTCTCCTCTGTTGTTCATATTATTTATAGATCATATGTAGAAAACAATAGACTGTCTGTGTGAGATTAAGATAGGTGAACACAAAATAAGCAGTCTCGCATACGCGGATGACTTAGTTGTGATGGCAGATTCTATTGAAAGTTTGGAAAGTAATATTTCGGAGCTAGGTCAGAAATGTAAGGGCTATAGTACGAAGATTAGCATCTCCAAAACAAAAGTAATGTCAGTGGGAAAGAGATATAAACGGACTGAGTGCCAAATAGGAGGAACAAAGAACAGGTGGACAGTTTCAAGTACTTAAGATGCACATTCTCACAGGATGGCAACCTAGTGAAAGAACTAGAAGCGAGGTGTAGCAAAGCTAATGCAGTGAGCGCTCAGCTAAGATCTACTCTCTTCTGCAAGAAGGAAGTCAGTACCAGGACTAAGTTATCTGTGCACCGTTCAATCTTTCGACCAACTTTGTTGTATGGGAGCGAAAGCTGGGTGGATTCAGGTTACCTTATCAACAAGGTTGAGGTTACGGATATGAAAGTAGCTAGGATGATTGCAGGTACTAGTAGATGAGAACAATGGCAGGAGGGTGTGCACAATGAGGAAATCAAAGAAAAACTGGGAATGAACTCTATAGATGTAGCAGTCAGGGCTAACAGGCTTAGATGGTGGGGTCATGTTACACGCATGGGAGAAGCAAGGTTACCCAAGAGACTCATGGGTTCAGCAGTAGAAGGTAGGAGGAGTCGGGGTAGACCAAGGAGAAGGTACCTGGATTCGGTTAAGAATGATTTTGAAGTAATAGGCTTAACATCAGAAGAAGCACCAATGTTAGCACTGAATAGGGGATCATGGAGGAATTTTATAAGGGGGACTATGCTCCAGGCTGAACGCTCAAAGGCATAATCAGTCTTAAATGATATGATGATGATGAAATATTCTTCGAAAAATGCCTATTTAAACACCACTTGTCTGTCGTATTTATTTGAAGCTAAATTACCCCAGATTATAGCTTCTCCCGTTAGATTAGAGGTGTTGAATCCAATCTTTTGCTTATCATTCCACACTTTAGACAAAATATCTTCAAAATCACTCCAAAACAAATTTGGATGAACATTTTTACTGGGTTCAAACAGTAAAAACTGGCGATGGCGATGGCAATTTCAGATGAATCTACAACACTGTTAGATACTGTACAGCCACTATTGTTGTTAGTATTTTGCTCTAGTTTGGTTAGTCTACTTTCACGCTCACATAACTGCTTATTCACACCTGTACCGAACTGTTGGAGTTTAGTTTCAATGTTAGTAATTTTACTTGCTATTTGCACACCAAACTTTGGGCATACACCTCTTCCATCTTTGATTTGACTTTATAACGTAATGTGACTTTCCTCACAGAGCTTTTCTACATGATAGACCCGTTCATTAACTTCTGCTAATTCTAAAATTAACTGTTGCTTTGACTGTTGGTTGTCCTCGGCAAATTGCTCAATCTGAGAAGTTAGTTTACTTTTCATTGTTGCAATAGCAGTGTTACATTCTTGTCTAATCAGGTTAATCTCCCTTCTAATATTATTACTAAACAAAGCCGTGTCATTATTCCAGGATTCCTTCAATTTAGAAATATTGTCCTCCATTTTAGCTTCCACTTCCACTGACAAGTAATTAAACTCCTCATCAACTTCAGTGCATAACTCATTTATTTCAGAACGATGTTTCAATTGTGCTACCCATTCCACTTATTCTACTATTAAGATCTGAAGACATTTCTTTAATTTTCGTGTTCATATCACATCCCATTTCCTTAACATGTGTCAAAATATTTTCATTATATATATTATGTATACATATATATATGTGTGTGTGTGTGTGTGTGTGTGTGTGTATTGTATATATTACATATATACAATATTAACATTTCGGAAACACTATCCTTTGAAACACAAGTTACAGATACTGGTTTCTGCTTCATTTCAGTAACAGAGATTGTCCTATATTTACCATCGGCTTCTACCATGTTCTGTTCATTTTCTATACCATACCTAGAACGAAATGAATCTGGCAAATCACTATCCTCTGTTTATGACACATCAAAACTGAAATTACCAATTCTTGAATCACCTACATAGTCTTCTTTCTCCACATCTACCCCCACTCTCTCCCTGACTACATTATGGTCATTACTCTTAAACCGTTCTGCAAAGTTTCTTGGCACACGCACACTTAACTCTAAGTAGAACACTACTTATCTTTTGTCTCGTCCGGTTGATTTCACGGCGAGACGACAGTGCGGGTCCGTACGCCAAGCTCTGCCCACGTTAGTCCAGAATAGGGGCCGACGCTTCTGCCACGACTGCCAACTGCTCCGACTGACGGTCGGCTGCCGCAGCAAGGCCACCTCTTGGAGTTCAGCGGTCGCTGACATCGTCTGCATCCATGTTCCACTTGCTGCCGCTTCTTGACGATAGTTCATTTGCACACGTGTCTACTGTCCTAATATAGTTCCTCTTACAGAAGCGTGTGAATACTTCACGGGGTCAATTGACACTGCTCCTTTTATGAAGTTCCTACACATCCAAAATTAACTATTGTTTTTCCCGGCCGGTAAAACACCAATTGCGGCGGGACGAGGTTTGATTGTGGCGTAATTGTTTGATCACTGTCTTTCGTCGTACTCTTTACTACAAAAGTTCCACTTACCTCAGTACGGCGTCAGATCACCAGACCGTATCTCTGCATACGTAGGTACTGTTCAGACGACGTTAAAAGCAGTATTGATTAAAAACATTGTCGATACTCACTCTGAAAAGACCATATAAACTCTAGTAGCAAGCTATAATGTAATATCTTATAACAATTTTCGGGTGGAGGACGATTGCTTCATCTCTTTAGTAAAAGGTCAAAACTATAGCACGGGTGTTTTTATTTTATAGTTCAACAAAAAACACCTGCCATCAGCCCGAATTTACTTAACTAACGAGATCACTGTTCTCAGTTCACAGTCATGCAATACATTTCACACGCAAAACAGCCAGAAAAACACTTAAGTCCGACCCGAATTATTACGTGATCTACAGTCAATACTCTGCTGCTATATCTGAGTTTCGCATTCAGTCCTTTTCAGTTGATTTCTATGGAAGAAACTGCTTGCCAAATATTCCATAAACGATTACGAAACACGCCACGCGGAAATTTTACTGAGGCCGAAAGTTCACACACGGTTCTCACAATCCAAAAACTTCCAGACTTCACAAAACTGTCCGTAAATACCACTACTATTACGGCCACACAATCTGGACGCGAGAGGCCAATTATTTCTTCATTTTACACACAATAAAGATGGAAGCGTTCAACATGACCTGCACGTCCGATAGCTAACTAGCAACTCCTCTTCAGTCTGCTCTCTCCAGTATGACTGCCTAGGAGTGCCTGGGAATTCCTTAATCTTGCCTGGTTGATCAAAATGACCAGCCAATCAGAACTATTATTCGAGATTGTTCTCGCGCCAAAACTGTCCTACGCCAATCACTATCCACAAATCCATTTACTTCGTTTCAACATGCAGATGTTAGTATAATGTTTAACAAAACCAAACGAAAAGGAAACTAATCTTGAAATAAATTTATAAACTTATTACCTTGCAAACGGCTATTCTGGCTGCCTCCTTGGAAAAGCAATGTGACATACGTCATCAGCAATGTGGGTAAAATACAACTTTCTCACGACACACTTACGTAATGGTGTATATAATATAATATTGAAATTTTACGTATGTCCCACATACACACTCTCACTCATTCTCATTCATTCCACAACAACAAAGCAAATAATTATTAATTTTTACTTGAATTTTTTTCTTACAAAAGTGAAAAGTAATTAAAGTTTTTAAATAAGAAAATCCTGACGAAATAGTGCTGTCCATTGAGAGTCCTGGAAATGTTTTCTAATGATACCAAAAGATTAACTATTATAGATCCTGAATTTAACCTTAAAAGTGTCGGTTTTTGATTCTTTAAGTAAATTTCTCTAACTACGAAACTATGACAGATAGAAAGCTGAAATTTTTATACAATATTCTCTTGAATAACACAAGGTAGTGTTCCGATTTTTAACTAGATGGAATTATATTTATTATAGTTTATTTAGATTCTTAGAGGTTTGAATATACAGGGGCTCAAAGTGACCCGGATGCCGCTTCTCACTGCTAGTATAGCGACAGGTGCCAATGACTCATTGCTAAGACACAGCTGGCTGTTTACTTCACAGCCAATGGCTCCAGTGTTGTGGGCTGTACTGCAAGGTAGCTTACTGCAATAAATGTTATCGCGTATTAACTCGCGACGTTACATGGCGGATGCGAAGTACGACAAGAACTCGAAACATATTGCACGGATACAGGCTAAGTCGAAAGCCAAAATCGGGGAAGGTGGTGAATGCTTTCTGGGAATGTCGTTATCCGGTGGTAATAGATCATACTCCTAATGGGAGAATCTCTACAAGACCACATAACTGAAACATTTTCAAAGTATATTTTCTGGTTTCGAGGTGATAAATGAAACATTAGGAGTATCCCACATACCTCTGCGTGGGCAGGAATCGTGAGTGACTGATTAATACATCCATACACTTACAGTTGCCATCTATTCCATACCTTCTGGGAAATCCCGTACTTCAGCTTTTTCTTTAAGTAGTCAGATTCCCGGTCTCGTAGTGCTTGGAATGTTTCCCGTATCTTCCTAACTTTTGCGATGGTAGTTAAAATAATTTATTTCGCCTGACACGCTACGGATATCCAGACAGTTTCTGTTCCTGTGGTGAAACAGTAAACAAGTGAACTGTTCTACAATTGTATGATCACATCTCCACTTTTGCTAAACGAAGAGAATATTTAAAATCCTTTTTTTTTAATTTGTGGATGTAGAATGTGCTGAAATTCGAAATTCTCCGACCTGTACCAACTACTGACAGAATCATCACAAAGTAGGAACCCATTAAACTTTACACGAAAAGTAATGATGATTGTACCAAATTTGTAAACATAGTTGTAAGCAATTCTGACGGCAGGAAAACAGAGTAAATAGCGGAAATTTATTTGACGTTTTTCCTTCGGTGCAGCTGTTTCAGATTGTTGTAACTTTTTAGAACGCTCTGACCTTAGCATAATGAAACTTTTGAGGATGGCAAGACTGTGACTAGTGAAATCGAACAATGTGTGAGCGACAGGTCTCTGGTACTGACATGAATAAAGTTTTCACGTTAACTTGTCCCAGAACCAGAAAAAAGCGTTGAAATTTTACGTGTCACTGAAAAGATAGTCGAGAATTTAAAATTGAAGATCAATTTGCACTGCCAATAAACTCTTGGATGCCTCTTTGTCTAAGTTACGAGCTAAAATTTAAGAATATTCAAGATAAAAATTGACTCGGATGTATATGGATGAACATATTTGTAGGATGGATATTCTAATGCAAGTGATATTTTGAAGCAAGGCATATCCATGCAAGGCAACGAAAATAGAACGTGGGTTAATGATTTCTGTACTCGAGAAATAAAAGTGTTCACATTCTGAATTTATTGAAAGCATTCTCAGCCCAAATGCTGATGCATATAGAATCTTTCCCTAATGAAGTTCATATTGGCAGATATGTAAATAACAGTGAATTTTAATTTTAGTTGTACAGGAATCATTATGTATGTAAAATGGAATGGATCTTTGCAAAAAGAAGCAAAGGCTGTATATAAATACAAGCAAATAATGTAAAATAATACATTGAAACATGTTTCCAATGTATTACTACTGTCCTATGTAAAAAAAAACTATAGTTGAAATTTTCTTTTGTCGGCTTGTTTTTGATCCCTCAAGTTGTCTGTAAAACGGTGACAACGCTATACACGCCTCGCCGTAGAAATTAGTACTTTCTATTTATCGCCTACTTCTGTATGACAAATTAACCGTGATACTGGAGAACTTTACCTCTGCAGAAAACAAAAGGTGTTTCTTACAGACATTTTGTAAGTGCCGTATGAAAATACCTCCTAGAGGACACCTGGTAGCATTTCCTCCTTGTTCTCCCCGTCTTAATCTGTTACGTTTCTAGCTGAGAGGACGATAAGAGGCATGTGTGTATACCACACACATCGATATCATGCACGGTGTCTCATTCACGATTTAACCTTCTCTTGTCGCACAGTGACTGACCTGTACTGAGTCTAGCATATTACTGACCCAATGAATGTCATTATAAGAAGAAAGACAAAACACCAATACATTTGGAATTATCGTTCGGGTCGTATTCGTCTCTTCGCCGCACTCGAGGTCAGGAACAGCACGACTCAACTCGGCGTTGCACTACGCCTAAAAGGAATACCTCAGACAACAGAACGTAATCCAAAGTAACACCGACTTCAAATAGAGATAACTTTAATTCTGAAGAAAATGTTATTACCCTTCGTCCCACTATCGCGGGATTCATCGTACTTGTTCATTTATATTCTACTACGGTACGTGAGATTCCGATCCACCCACAAACTTTAATCAGAATCATTATTGAGAAAACCATGGTAAATCTCGTACCTTCTCACCTGCCGCCTCTTATAAATGAATGAGCGTCAAAATCGCTACTCAAGGGTCATTAACTAGTATAAAACGAACTTTCATCCTCTACTCAATACAACCAGACAACTGTGAAACTCACAGGCTTTCTTTACGTCGTGAACTCTTTCAATTTTATTCACATTCTTTGCTTAAGTTCCCCAGACTTCATTTGTATGAATATATCTGTGAATACGTAATATCAACTAAGGGCTGGATTCGTTCGCCTTAAGGTTGTAAACAAATTACCCTGATTTATGTAAAGTTTCGTTCAACTCAACAGCGAATTACCCAGTGAGACAGTAGGTTAAGTTGGTTTCCAATAATCATTTAACACTAAGACTACCTGTCTTCTTAAAACAGTTATTACTAAAAAACTCCGACTTGTCCGACATGAGCTAGTATAGGTGCCTCAGACAGCTGAATATTTTAGACAGACAGCCTGTAGCATAAAAAGTTATGAATTTATGTTTGATAGCTTGGACTAATTCAGTAATAATTTTTATATGCAGAAACGATGAAATCCATATTCGCAACGAGAATCTGTTAACGGAGTTCTGTCCAATAAAAGGGACTGAGGAGCGTGGAACTGTTTGTCATTCAACGAATTGCAGCAGATCTGCATTGCATGCTATTCGTTAAGGCAGTTGTATGACTTGCCAGTGATTGTAATGATAGATAAAGCACTTCGCACTAATCTTACAAAGCAATGCAAGAGAAAAATAGAAGCACTCTCCAGGCTTTGTTATCAAGTAAAATTTCCTCTATGAAGCTTAACCTAACAACGTAAAAAAACCGATCAAAGGTACAAGCATATTGTGTCCTCTTCGTCTGTAATCGTTAATAACTCTTCATGCTAGATCTTCACTAGTTTAGACATAGAACTTAGTTTCTAAGAGTTGTGAGCTGCACACTGTAGCTGCATAACATGGAATTCGAAGTGGAGAGACTCAGAGATGGTTTAGGATCCATTTTGCCTTGTTGCTAAGAGCATTACTAATTGCTCATATAGTTTATAGTACCAGGGAGCATTTCTGTTACACATACTTTCCACGCAGTAAGGGATGCCTACTACTTTGCACGCTTTATAAAAAAAACTATAAAACATCGGTATCGAATCGAGAACCCTTCTAGTGTAAAAAACGTAGAATAGAATGGACCCAATATTTGGTATTAAGGTTGCTTGTCAGTCTCAAAATTAGCTTTCATTATACGCATGAGAATATTTCCGTTGCTGCCCCTTAGGTAGGGCACACAAAAAAAAACTTACCTTACCAATACCATAATACAGTGACAGAAACTACCCATATATACCTTATTCTTCACTATATTTATGAATAGGGTACCATTAGTACCGGGATTCTGCATAGTACTAGTTATGTACAACATCAAATTACCTTTCGTTACGAGAGTGGTATTCACTCTACGACTGTGACATGACTTCCGAAATGACAGAGATCAGCAGTCAATCGTGTTTCCTTTCTAGCCTCATTCAAGCAGATCCAGATTTTGGCTAGTGACTACCCATTATCAGTGCTAAAAAATTATAAGTCAGGGCATAGTATAAAAATATTACAACTCATGACATGATCTATATCGCTTGTGCATTAAATTACATGTCAGTATTTCAGAGTATTTGTACATATCATAGTAAGTCTACACCTGTTGTTGGGGCTCTTGTCGCACTTCATTCAAGACCACTGCGCAATGAAGGTACATTTGGCAGAGAACACATCGGTTGGCTGCATGAACTACGAAATACGTAACATTCCCAGTAAAGCAATTATGGTCTCTAATAAATCTTAAAATTTGCATAGGAATAAAATAAAATAACATAAAAGTAAAATTATTGACGTTGCTTACTGACTTACTACCACATTTAACAGTAAACGCTAGAAGATGTAAGAATGCCAGATTCACTCCTTGTGATCCAACTGCTTTGCGAGCTTTAAAAAGCGTAGCAAACGTCAATTTCGAAAAGAAAATCATAAAATATTTACAAACCACTGGGAGGCACATGATGTATGCTGTGTCTATTGGAACTGATTTGATTTGAATATCTTTTCTTTTGTGCGTTTTCTTAATCGTCGTGACGCGGTATGTGGCTCCTCTTACTTACTGAATAGTTCATAGATTGCGCCAAATATCAGAGAGATAGATCGTAGGTGCGATTTGCCAATCTGTAACGGATATGGAGAACACTGATCCCCATCCCGCTTCAAACAGATGTTTAATTACAAATACCATAAAAACAACATACTGAAATGCTGTTATTAACAATGTGCATGCATCTAAAGTAATAGAAGTGGAAGACGTTTGACAGGTTGAATGATGTAACCCTTATTACGTGAATGTCTGCTATGTCAATGGCCTAATCATTAATGAGATTGTCCGCAGCTCGTGGTCGTGCGGTAGCGTTCTCGCTTTCTGCGCCCGGGTTCCCGGGTTCGATTCCCGGCGGGGTCAGGGATTTTCACTGCCTCGTGATGACTGGGTGTTGAGTGATGTCCTTAGGTTAGTTAGGTTTAAGTAGTTCTAAGTTCTAGGGGACTGATGACCATAGATGTTAAGTCCCATAGTGCTCAGAGCCATTAACGAGATCGCACCAAACGCTTTTCTGACAACAAAACATCGGTAGCTCTTCAAAGAAGTCGAGAAACCTGAACCTCTAATACTTACGGAGCAATCTTGGAAACACGTTAAGGTCAGTAACTTATGTGTTGATATAAGTAAATGACCAGCCACGCTATCTCCCCGTGGCATCGTTTCTTTCCAGCGCAAGATGTTCCCCAAACCTAATTTCAAGCTTCCTTTAAGTTTGGCCAACGTAAAGAGCTCCACAGTCTGGTAAACAACTCTTCAAACTCCAAAAGCATGAAATAAAGTTCTTTGTATCTTCAGTGTGTTTCAGAATACTTCCTAGGTTACTTGTGGCTACAAGAGATGCTCTCTCATTATATTTCCTAGAGACAGTTGCAAACCTTATACCCATTTTTCCAAAGTAAGGTAAACTAATAAAGTTAGTATTTTGGTTTGAAATCATATTACTAAAAGGAGCCATCTTATTTTCGTATTTATTGACAGTGTTTTTGTATATATTACCTACAAAGTCTAGTAGATAGTTGTTCCTCGGCCTTAAGGGTCTTTTTCTTGGACTTTGCTTGCTGCTCCTTGCGCTTCACTGGCTGGGAGGCCTTCACTGATTCATTCTCCAGGATGGAGGAGGATCGTGAAGCATTACAACCAGCTGCTTGTGGGCAATTGAGCCACTGGTGGGCGTCATCTTTCCCACTGGTGGAAACCTGGAAAGGGAGGGACCCAATGGATCCCCTATGAGCGAGAAGAGCCGCAAAAGTTCTGGTTGGAGGGGGTGGGGGGTTCCGTTGCTCCCAAAGCAGGTGGTGCAGGATCAACAGGGAGGGAATTGCCCCTCCCCCCCCCCCCCCCCCAATCAAGAGGGCATGTGTAGCCTCCTGGCTCTGACAGGTGACTGGGCTAGGTGGAGCTGATGGGGCTAGAACAGTTGTAATGGCGGTGTAACAGGAGGTCATACGAACTGGATAGAGGTGTTCAAACTTCTGCTTAGCCCCAGTGCAGGTCAGTTGGTCCAGGGTCTTATATTCCATGATTTTCGTCTCTTTCTGTAAAATTGTTCAGTCTGGCGAGCAAAGTGAATGATGCTCTCTGCAGTAGACACAGACGACATGCGGGGCACAAGGAGTATTGGGATGTGATGGACGATCGCAATGTTGGCATGTGAGGCTGGAAGTACAGCAGGAAGTACTTCCAGTACTTAAAGCACCGCATTGGGGGAGGGATAGCGGGCTTGACGTCACAGCGGTAGACCATCACCTTGATCTACTCAGGCAAGGTATCACCCTTGGCCAAGATGAAGGCACTAGTGGCAACCTGATTATCCCTCAGACCCTGATGAAAGTGCCGGACAAAATGAACACCTTGCCTCTCTAAATTGGCGAGCAGCTCGTCATCAGACTGCAAGAGAAGGTCACTGTGGAATATAATACCCTGGACCATATTTAAGGTCTTATGGGGCGTGATGGTAACAGGACAAGCCCTCCACCTCCCCAAACGTGTCCTCTAAATACTCTACAAATGACTGAGGCTTCATCGTCCTGAAAGACTCCCCATTAGCTCATGTACATACTAGGTACCAGGGCAAATAACCTTCACTGCCGTCCTTAGCCTTTCGTTCATCCCATGACGTGGCCGGGAGGGAAATGATGTGGGGTTATACTTCTGCACATTGAACTGAGCCCTCGAAGGCTTAGAGACTGCTGGTGGTTGGCCACAAGAAAGAGAAGGTGTGCCACACTTCGTTGCGTGTCATCTGCCCTGATGCCACCCACTCTGATCAAGGGCCCTGCACACGGGCGCCACGCAGCCACAGCAAGGGCCATCTGGCAGGATGGCCATTCCCAGGAGCCCAATGCCACAGGGAGATAGGCATCTACCCCTTGGAATATGTGAGGAGTTAACGGCTCAGGCATCAGCCTGTGTTGTCAGGGGGCTACAACCAACAGGGTATACGGCCGCCCCACAGCAACAGACTGGCTACCGTGCTGGATATCAGGCGCATGGTCGCCGTCGTCGCAGAAAGTGACGCTGCATAGGGCATGGTGGAAACCGCTGCAATGCGATGACGAGAAAGAAGGCTAATGAACTCAACACGCTATGGTCATGATGCATCATGTAAGGCACCCTTCCTCAATTGATTGCTCTTCATGAAAAATTGAAAATATGGAAGTCAATCCAGACAGGGGCCCATCACATAAAGGCCAAAAAGTGTGACTCTATTTAGTCGCCCATCTTATGACATGCATGAATATCTCTGGCCTATTCTAACCCCTGGACCCACAGGGGGGGAAGGAGTACAGCTTGTGGTGGGAGAGTTGGATGGTGAGGATGCATAGCTGTAGTATGGGTGTGGGAGGAGATAACATCAGTCATGATCTGCAGCAGCGAGACTGTGGCATGACAGATATCATCAGGTTGCTGGAAGCTTAGGGTTGGCTTTGTATCTTGATATCTATTGAGCCCTGGTAGAACATTAAAGTTGGCGCAGGAATAGCCATGCACCATTTTCAGACACTGACAGGGATGGGGCACGTGAGGACAAGGTAGGAAGTAAAAACGACTCACGTCCGGTACTCACAGCTTTACTTCTGCCAGCACCTCATCTCCTACCTTCCAAAGTTTGGAAGGTAGGAGACGAGGTACTGGCAGAAGTAAAGCTTCCAAAGTTTGGAAGGTAGGAGACGAGGTACTGGCAGAAGTAAAGCTGTGAGTACCGAGCGTGAGTCGTGCTTCGGTAGCTCAGTTGGTAGAGCAATTGCCCGCGAAAGGCAAAGGTCCCGAGTTCGAGTCTCGGTCGGGCACACAGTTTTAATCTGCCAGGAAGTTTCATATCAGCGCACACTCCGCTTCAGAGTGAAAATCTCATTCAAGGTAGGAAGTAGATGTAGGGTATGTTGAGAAGAACAGGTAGGTGATCATTTCCAGTTGGGTCAAGGTCTGCTGCAACGAGGTGTCCAAGGAGGTTGAGAGACTCGCCGGCCACGGTGGCCGAGCGGTTCTAGGCGCTTCAATCCGGAACTGCACACCTGCTATGGTCGCAGGCTCGAATCCTACCTCGGGCATGGATGTATTTGCTGTCCTTACGTTACTTAGGTTTAAGTAGTTCCTAAGTCTAGGGGACTGATTACCTCAGATGTTGAGTCCCATAGTGCTTAGGAGCAATTCGAACTTTTTTTTTTTTTTTGAGGTACGCGAGGACGACGCCTCGGGTGGTGCTGCTTTCAGCACAGGTGTGCTATAGGATAGGGACAATGACGCCTTGGAGGGAGTCTGTAAACTGACGCCGCAACCAGAGTTCTGCAAGGGATATACCACGGATAAGATCAGCGGCAATAATGTAAGTGGGAAAGGTATGGTCAATGTCGGTAAGGAAATCGTAGGAGATGGTAGTATTAGGTCAGATGTAGATAGTAGCATAGGTAAAAGTAAAAGTTTTGAAGAAGAGGCTATTGATAAGGTGTTAAGTGAGATAATTGAGTAACATCTGTACAGTGGAGGATACGGGGAGAAATTCAGATGGTGTAGTACAGTAGGAGGAATGTTTCATTAAGGACAAAGACATTGACATTGTGGTGGGAGAGGGTGTGCATGTAAGGCGTCTTGTTTCTGGGTAGGGAACGGATTTTGTGACATAAAATGCTGAATTGCTGTCGCACCAGAATTGGAGTTTAGGAAGCAGATTGTGTGGGTGAGGGGGTGGAGAGATTTAAAGGAGGACGTTGATATGAGTGAAAACGAAGTGGACTTTCATTTCAGGAATAGTTGGCATGGGATGTGGGTTGACGTGGAAGAGTGGGTGCCAAGAGAAACTTGTTGTAGGGTACACAGTTACTGGAAAGGGTGGAGGACAATAGTGAGGGATCTGATGATGTCTTTGGTGATGGGAGTTGGGAGGAATGAATTAGTAGAGTGGATAGGATGATCAGTGGGGCAGACAGATACTGCTAGTTACGGTCTGTCAGGTTTGAATTCAGCCGTGGACTTGACTAACTAGTAGTGTGGGCACCATCGCAGGTTTGGCAGGTTGGAGGGGAGGTGAGGTTGGGATAGTCTTTGAGGAAGTGGGCGTCTTTATACTAAGGACAAGCGGGAAGATTCTTGCAGCCAGGAGAGAGATGGTCATTAGAAAGTAGGCATTTTTGGCAATGTTGTGACTGGGGTGGGGGGGGGGGGGGGGGTTGGGAGAGTTTGACTTTATACTGGCGGTTGAAAATCAGGGCTAATAGTGTGACGAGGTGATGTGATCGATGGAGGTGGCAGAGTAAGAGTCAACAGACTCCTTAGTTAGTCACAAGTTAGCAATTCTTCTAAAGGAGTAATCCAACAAGTTGAAGGTCAATGCACGATTTAATCTTCTCTTGTCATCCAATGATTGACTTGCACTGAGCCTAACAAGTTTGTGATCATATGTACATCATCACCAAAAACATCTGTGCAGTTGACATTATTGTCCGTCGGACGTTCAGGTAGCTGATACTGCGAGATTGGAACACTTGCACAGAGTGAAGTTTGCACAGAGTGTCACATGCCCGGAGCCCAGGTCTCTTGTCAGTCTGACTAGCTTTTCACACGTACAGGGGCGGTAAGAAGCCTAGCAGTTCAGCAAAGCACATGTTTCGTGACAAATTAATTTTTAGAACTGTTCTATTAATAGGGACTGACAATGAAATTCAATATAATAAGATCCGACAATGAAATTCTATATAATAATAAATGAGAATGAAATTCAACATCTCGTTTACTATATTGATGACGCAAATAACTGGTGGAGGGGGCAGGGGAGGCGGGGGGGGGGGGGGATCAAAGTAAGAAACATAATATTTTTACGACCATCTTATGATGACTGCCATTTTAAGACGAAATATAAACTGACAAATTTATGTTTTGTTACCATTTTATCTAGACATTAAACATAAAAACATGCAATGTCATTGAATATACCTTATTTTGCTTTTCACTAAAGGAGCAATGTCTGCTACCATTTTCCGAGTAATGTTAGTGCGAAGACAAACTCTGAAGTTGAAGTCCTGCACCGAGCTTCGGTGGGTGGATTTCGTTCTCTTCATTGTGTAAGAAAGCGGCATGTGCATGTAAGTCTAAACATCGACATCATAGCTACAGACTTTTAAAGATATGAAAATTTGCATTGAGGAAACAAAAGTCTACGAAAGTAATTTTGCTATGAAACAAATCAAGCTAACTTAGGTGTATAAATTATACTGTAGCCTAGTTTCCACACTGTCAACATAACACGAAAATCAGTGAAACTGCGCAACCCTTTGGAAGCTGAAAAGCAGTATGGTAACTTGAACTAAGTTCAGATTCAGTCGTTGCTGTTACTCTTAAAAACAAAAATATATTTCCATAGAGAAAAGTTGAGAAAATTATTGAGACGTCTATTACTCTGCTGCCATACGATTAATACTTTTTTCAGTCGTATCGGTTAGAAGCAATTTTTTCCCCCTACATCTGCTTATGCCGGTTCACCTAAACCACCATAATGTTTTGCTTGCACTCTATTGTAATGTTGTAAACTGAATTTTTTCGTTGTGTTCAAAGTTTTGAAGCACGTTAATAGAACACTAAGCATATCAAGACACCATCGCATACAGTAAACACATAGACTAGCCATTCTGCACTGATACGTTAATGTTTATTTGTCTGGCCGCTTTTTAGTTCTTAACCCGACCATCATGTTACTTTTCATCCCTTTAAAAACAGCCACTCTCCATTTCAAGCGGAGACTCAGCCTAAAACTTCAGTATTTTTTCAAAAGAATTTAATGGCTGTTTCACATCTTTGGAGTATTTACTCTTAGATCCTAAAATGATTTTCCTGTATTTCAATTAGAAATACGTCTATGAAATGTCTGAAACGCGGACTGCGTAAGGGGCTGCGGGACACCAAAATATGTCAAAGATACTTTCTGATTTCTATCACCATAATAGAGAACCATCGTTGCTCCCATCTTGGCATAAACTAGAACTGAGAAAAACAAGTTGCAAAATTTCCAGAAAAGTCTGAAGCGAATCAATTGGCAGCCAGTCGTTGGAAGTCAGTTACTTTGCCTGTTGACTGTGTGAACACAAATTTAGACAATTTCCTGAAGTCCAGTTCATTGCAATCAACAAGCTCCAAAGAAATAGGCATTGGCATACAGTCAGATGTACCTACCACTGCACCTTCTCAAGAAGACTGTGAGTAGATTCTTATTCAGTAAATTCAAGAGAAAGACTACCCTGATCTTTAAATTATAAGAAGAAGCTTCACACAAGCAGCAAGGGAAAGCGTTATGGTGACGGTGAATTTTAATGGCTACGTGTCTTGCAGTAACATTCAGTTTTTGATGAAATGTTAAAATACGTTTTACCATAAGTTTCTTTTTCAAAGCACAGTACCAAATTTATTGTCATAAATGTTAACCAATCTGAATGAGATTTTTGCGGGAGGTAGTCTTGATGTAAATCCCGTGTTCCCCAGGACACGTCACAGGTAACGGCGGACAGGCCGGTGTATCCTACTTTTGGAACACCCTGTCCGCTTCCTACAGTGTACTGAGCTCCGTAAAGATCTCAACACATTCCGTTTCCGTACATGTCACTCCGTGTGTGTGTCACAAACGTGATATGCCTTGGCTCAGCATACGATATGGAGGTCTCTCCACCGCACTTGTGATGACGTCAGGAGCACCTCCACTAAACTCGGCGCCGAACGAAGAGAAAAATGAATACTTCAGAAAGACAAACATACCAACATCAGAACGTAATCTAAAGAAACAATGCTTCAAAACAGAGAAAACGTCTCTTCCCACTAACACGAAATTCGTCATGCTCGTTCATTTACATTTTATGGCGGTTCAGGAGTATCCTATCAGTACACTAACTTCAATCAGATTTGTTACTGATAAAATAATGGAAATTCTCGTACGGTCTCACTCTGCAAGTGACCAAACACTATGGCTGCCAGGTGTCAAGGAGAACGGGTGAAGGATGTATAATAATGGGTGGTATTAACATTGAGCACCTCTTGTAATATCGACAGGGCAGAAAGGCCCATCTCTCAACAGGTATTTGGTCCTCGATTTATTTTCAGTTTCTGACCAGTGATATTTACTCTGAGATTAGGGGCCATTTATTTTATCACCCTTTAGAAGGCGTCTCTAAAGATTCATGATCTGGTGAGAAAATTAATATTCTATCCTGAGATTGCTAGTTGTGGGAGAGGAAGATTCCTTGTCGTCCGTATGTCGCTGTAATGAATAAAAGTAATTTTCATGGATTAAGGTGGAATTACGATAGCAGTGGCCCGTATTTGTCTTTGTTACTGCTGAAAGCTGTTCCAGCTGCACCAGAGCCGTATGGAATCAGGTTGGGCGCATCGTTTCTGAGCGTAGGATATGTATACTTCATTACTCTACCACTCTGTTCGTCTTCCGCTACTCGTAATTTAACGAAGAGGCAATAGTAGCTTTATTAGTCGCGAGTGATATTTACTATTATTTTTCAAGGCACTCATGAATCACCTGAGAACATCTAAGAGTTTTAACGATTATTATATGTCGATATACGAAATCTCTGCTATTTGAATTTGATAAATTAAATCAATAGGCACTCAATAGGGAAATTATTTCACAGAAATAGTTAAGGTTTTAGGTAGGGAGCTGTTGCAATGGTAAGAGTAATAATATGTAGAATATGAGATATTCGCATTTTCTGATTAACTGCGTTGCCGACTGTTGGTTATTACTTGAGCGTCTTGAAATATTTACAGTCAGAATACCTGCAGGGTGAATAAAACTAATAAGCGATGTTTAGTACTGTGACTACGAAAGAAATAACTGTAGGTAAATTTAAAAGTCAGTTTCTTTTATTGAAAGGCAGACTCAGACTAATTTAAAAGTTATTTTACGAAACTGCATTCGCAAATAAATTAGTATTTGTTTCAATAACCAGGATTCCAATAAGGAGTAAAAACAATTACTTTCAAAGGAAAGGTACTGAAATTTATTTGTAACACAGTTCAACAAAAGATTCTTCCTCACAATTAGGAACTTGTAACGTAACTTGTCAGAAAGATGAAGTGTATAGCTACCAGTAACTGTATATCTGTTCGAACTCGTAGCTGTTTTCATCTGAATAAGAGTCGAAGATGGAGAGTACATCATTTCGCTGAAACGATTCATTGAATTTCAGTAACAGTAATGTAAATTCGAAAATACTAAAGAGTATGAAATCCAGCGTTACTGAAATTTCGATTGCACTGCATTGAAGATTGGTTGTCGAGACTCAACGCCGCATGTTCACACACTGCATTCTACACTGCGTCTTTCAACAGCTTATGGAGTTTATGGAGGAGGCCAGAAAGCACAACAGGCGAGGTTTCCGTGCAACTGCACTTCTCTTTCCAGCCAAACGCTGGGGACATGAAGTCTACTTGCACAGAACAGTGAACAGGTGTTCCGTAACGTTACATCCAAGCGTACATACATAGAAACTGCACATGATGTGTACTGACCTTAATACGCGTTTAGGTTAATCATCCACGTTGCTGCTGACATTAAAAGACTTTCACTACCTCAGGAGTACTTCCAAGACAATAAGTTTGTATTCAGTAGTTGCTGAATTTCGACCTCTCTGTCGACTCAACCTGCTCAATTACATCTGTCCAGTAATGAATGTAACAAAATTCATGCCTTCAGCAAGCCGGTAATTCTATCTATACCGTGACATTTAAGAGATAATTATGATCATCACGTATGAAAGTGTTTACTAGGCTCAGTTAAACTTCCAGCATTCATTTTCTACGTCTGTTTAAAAGATAAATTTAATTATGTAAATGTAAACAGTGTTGTGCCCATTATCATTTCTGCTAATGCAGCTTCACATACTTGTAAAAATGACAGTAACAACGTGTCAATTTGGTTTTCAGATAGTCAGCATTTGTGCTATTGCAGCTTCACATACTTGTAAAAATGACAGTAACAACGTGTCAATTTGGTTTCCAGATAGTCTTTTCAACAGGAAATGCTGTATATGCTTTCACTAATCTAATATTAAATGCTCTGACTAACCGAACGTCACCCAATGGGATTCATTGTCATCTCTCAAAGGCTTTTGACTGTGAGAATCATGAAATTCTTCTTTATAAGTTTACGTGTTGTGGTATGAGTGGGTATGTGCACAAGTGGATTAACTCATATTTAATTGGGAAAATGCAGAAAGTTGAAATTAAAGGTACAGATAGTGTGCAAAAATCAGCAGTGTCCCCTAACTGGGGAGGTATAAAGAACTGCGTCTCACAGGCTTCAGTCTTGGGTTTCTTCTTGTTATTAATATAGATTAATACCACACCACTCTATATTCGTTAAGATGCAAAGCCTTTTTTCTGATTATACAAGTATAGTTATCACACTAAACATACAAAAATGGCAAATAATGGGTTTCAGAAAATTATTAATTGGTTTTCAGCAAACGAACTCTCATTAAATTTTGAGAAAATACAGTGTATCCAGTTCTGTACAGTAAATATCCTCACGCCATTGATAAATATAGTCTTTGCACAGAAGTCTGTTGCTAAGGCAAAATATTAAAAATTTCTGGGTGAGTGCATTGGTGACAAATTGAATAGAAGAAGCATGCTGATGATCCACTGGAACGTCTGAGTTCAGCTACTTATGATATTAAGATTATTGCGATTTTCGCAAATAAACATATCAGTAAATTACCCTAATGTGCCTATTTTTGTTCACTGTTTTCATATGGTATCATATTTTGTGGTAATTTATCGTTAGGAGAACAGTATTCATTGCACAAAAGCGTATAATCAGAATAATAGGTGGAGCCCATACGAGATCACCTTACAGACACTTCATTAAGAAACTAGGGATATTCGCAGTACCCTCACAATACATATTTTCAGTAACGATATTTGTTATTAAAATCCATCCCAGTGTAAAATGCACATGTACAACACTAGAAGAAAGATGATCTTCAGTATTCTGGGTTCAATCTGACTTTGGCGTAGAAACGGTGAATTATGCTGCCACAAGTCTCTCGCCATTTACCAAACAGCATCAAAAATCTCATAGATACACAACCAGCATTTAAGAATAAATTAACAGAATTTCTGAATAACAATTCCTTCTGCTCAATAGATGAATTTTTAGACATAATATAGTTAAAAGAAATTAAGTATATCACAAAAGAAACCTTATATTAAACTGACACGTTCCAGGTCATTTCGAAATGTCGTATTCATGATGTATGGAACAAATAATGTAATGTAATGCCTTTGCTTTATCTTTAAGTAGTCAGAGGAAAAAGTAGTCATTTTAATGACACAGTATGTGTTTATACTACATGTCACGAGTTACTCACCATAATGAAATTTTAATAGTATGTTCTGTCATATTCTTTTTGTTCCAATACAATAGATAGTGTAAGTAGGTAAATGTTTTCGTTAACAACATTTTTTTTTTATATGGAGATCTTAATGTGATTGTCTGAGCACTCAGAAGCAGTCTTCGATTTATAAATGTGCTATCAAGACAAATGAATTGCTATCTTAATTTTCGCTTGACAACGTTGAGCCTTAGGAAGCAAATAATATAAATGCATCATTTCAATGTATTTCTCCCAGATATAATTGTAATTGGACGTGGTTAACACAGGTCAAGTGCTAAAGGGCATATTAGCAACCAGTGCAGCACATAAAAAGCATTTACAGTTCTGTGACACAGGTATAAGAATATGTAAGTTTATTCAGAAGAAAGGAGCCATCGGCATTTTATTTGTGTTATCGGTTATGATTTACGCTTCGTTTGGCGGCAAACTGTTAATTTACAAAACTGATACCGATTGCACCACATTGCATGATAATGTTTGTCACTTTACCAAAAAAAGTAGTTCCATTTTATCTGCCGTACTCTCACATTTCTTGCGCACTCATTATTCTACCTCAAAAGTGTTAATTGTAACAATAATTTTGCACGCAGCGCCACCTTATTTGTCACCGTAACGGTCACTGCTAACGTCCGACTCTCGTGCTCCGTCGTAACCGCCGATGGCTCCCTCTGACATGCGTCACACCATGCTACGCAGATCTCCCATGGTTGTTGACAGCGGCGAACAACACAAGTCTTTCACATGATCGTCCAAGGATTTCAGCACTTTTCTGGATAATTTCCTTTTCTTTATGGTAATTTTGTAATGAAACAGCTGCAAAGGGGTACTGAGTTCATGGATGAATTTAAATATTCATTTACAGTGGAACTGTCTTTTTTTTTATCCTTGTCTTTTGTTTTCTTGTATGTAAGTAACCTAGTTTTCTATTCATAAACTTTCGTGTGTGTCTGTGTTGTGATGTGGACGTAAAGAATACAAGTGATGTGCATACAAACGCTATCTGATAAAAAGAGTCAACAAATAAATTTGAAACTGAGTACCTACATTCTAATTAACCTATTCTAGAAACTATTAGAAAACCTAAAACTACATATTAAAGGAAATATCTTGTGAAATGTTGTAGTGTGCAGTGCAGCAAACAGAGTTACAATGCATGATTTCATAGTGCTTGTCTTACAGTTCCAACGCACAATACTAACTGAATAAAATTCTTCACAAAATAATAAATCGAATTTTGAAAGAATAGTTGTTCAAAAAGCTTCTGTGAAAATGCCCTGCGAGTATAGACATCCAAACTGACTAAATAAAATTATAAACGCTGAATGACACAGACGCGAACATATAACACCGCATTGTAAAAATAAGAATATCTGACAAAGAAATGAGGTCGGAATTGAACTTTACTGAAAACATCCCGAAAATAATTTTTAGCGGCGGTTTCTGACTGTAAATGGTCTTACTGTGTCCTGATACTGACGTCGAACTGGCCCTAACAAATCTCTGTGACTTGCGTTGTGGCAACGGAAATTAGGTACCGCTTGAAAGTGGTCAATATTTAAATACAGCGGAGCTGCAACGCAGCTAAAGAAAATAAGCCTTACACAAATTCAGTGCAAGGAAAAGCACCTATATTGTGCACATCATGCATCATTTTTAGCAACTGTGTTCCGCTAAATTCAATGCGTCTTATGCGATTAGAAAATAAGAGCTTTGTGATAGGACTGCGGTAGAAACTGAAATTCCTGAATCATTTAGAAGAGATTAGCATTTATAAACAGTATTGGGAAACTCAGATACCTAAAAAATTACAAAAAACATTATAAAATTCATTTATTATTAGAAATGTATTTAACTCTCCCATGTAATTAGCTAATTTAATGGCAAAAAAGTGTTACAGCCAGAAATCTAGGCCATGTGTGCAGGTAATTTTGCTTAATGTCGTCTCGACAATACAACAATGTGACCCGAATCGATAAGGAAAAATAGTGATAAAAATTTGCGCTATGAACTCATGATGATTACTTGTGAAAAAGCAATGCAGCTGAATATCTTCGTACTTTTGAAATCAGTCTTTACATCGTAAAGCAATTTCCTCTGAGTTTGCATTTCTGTGTGCTGCTAGTTATTTCCAGATCGCTCATCAGTGTCACCGACACCAGATCATGCAGATAAACAAAGACCACATTGCTTGTACTCAGAACCTCTGTGGCGTAACATATCGACTATTGAAATGTTTGGAAAATATGTAGTATGAATACTGAAAGCTTCTGTTTGAAAAATATGTAGCACGACACATCGAATAAAATGAGAACTAATATGACTTTCACTGAATACCAAAAATAAACTAGAAACCTTACGACATATAAAGAATTTTGGTCATTTGTAGATTAACAAAAATGACATGATATTACCGATCACATGCTCACGCTACAATTTGTTGATAAAGAAGCAGCTGACCTTTAGTTTAAATAAATGAATGGTTTCATAAACAGGAATTTTCGGCAACGGAAAATTCTGCGTGAGGTGGACTGCGTGACCCACGGTATCATCACATTCTAATCGCAGTACAGTAACTTATATTCTTCAGTTTCCAGTAAAACTTCTCTGCTCTCGTTTTGAATTTATGGTTTCCAATCAGTTGTTTTTCATACTGAGAGAGGAAATTTGGTGAGCACCTAGTCACATTTTATCGATATATTAATTTGAATTCGGCTAAAATTGCACAGTAAAATTTTCGTTAAAATAGTGGAACGTAATGTCGTATTTGATACGTGAGACCGAAAGCAAGAGAAGAAATGTTGAACGTATTTTCCTTAAATCTAATGTAAAATCTACGTATTTTACATCAAGGGAATGATACTGGATAGTTTAGATAGAAAGGTTTCAACGTGAACATGAATCTGAGAGTACATTTATCTCGTGATCGTGTTTTTTCTCTGGCTTAAGCTATGGGGCTACTCCTTTCAGCAGAGCCCTACCAATGTTTATGTCCTGTAATCTGTTACGGCATACAGCAATGTAAAAATTGCTTTTTATACATAAATTTTTGCCATTAATGAAAGGTTAATGTTTCAAGGGGACTAACAAGGTATTTGATCATCATGTGAGGCAAATCATTCATTTTAATGACCTATGAAAAAAAAAGATTTTGTTTAATACCGGTTCCCATCTTATTTTGTCAGATGAAGAAGCATTGCATGTGACAATTAGTCTCAGTATCCATTGAAATTCCAGGACTCTTGTTGTATCCTCAGCTCCTGTTTCCTTCAGCATCTGTATTTCATAGTCTGATATAACTGGATCTTTATTCCCAGTTTTGTTTCTTTTTTTCTGCCGCATTTTCATCGCTGTCTGCTCTATAACTCATTATGGAGTTTCTCTAAACACAGCAGGTCAACAACTAAACAAACCAGTTCTCGAAAGTTGATGATACATATTAAATAGAATAAATGGCCACTAACACAGAATAGTTGCTGGGTATCATGACACAGCATGGTGATGCCATCTAGTGACAGGAACACAAACCACACTAGTAACGGATCTGCGTTGTGTCTACAGCCACTGAGAGTTTTCCAACGCACTTCCGAGATTTCTACAAACCCATTGTGACTTGACGTTGAGAAACTCCTAAAACACCACGAAAGGTCTGACGGATGTTTCGGATATAATTAGTTTCTGAGAGCACCGATTCAGTTACATTCCTCAGCAGTGATCCCGATAATTGCGTTAGACTAATCGAAGCATGGGCAGTCGGAGAAAAACGATTTGTTAACAGTTGTTTTTATACAGTTATAATCTCGTTATATTTTCTGATTTCATTGATATGGTCTCAGGAAAACAGTCGTGTGCAACAGTTACCAGCGGGCAGATACGGGCAACCAACGGCTTAGTAATCGCTGTGCCGTTGCGCTGTACTGTACTGTACTAAGCATTGAGTTGCGCGCATTGTGGCTGTCACGGTGATGACGTCCCTCTCATCTCATGGCGTGGTGTTTCGTAAGGTCATTGATAGGTTTATGGTTAATTATCGGAGCAGTATGCCGCTCCACTCTGAATAGGCCACAATTTGACGTTACGACAATCCTCGTCGATAAACCACGATACATTTGCTTCCTTGTATATGGTACTTCCTGGCTTCTAACAACCTATACAAGTTCACGTTTGCGAATGACAGCTCCAGAGACGCTTCCGATGACAGTACGTGCTCTCACTCTGTGATGCATTCACGTATCAGTTTGCAAGTTCATTACGTTTCATTTAGTTCTCATGATCCCTATGTGGTTCTTTAATTTTTGCGATCGGTTGGATAATGTGATACAAAGTACAGAAATACTAATAAAGATCAGTGAAAGTTAATGATTACGTATGAATGAAATGAAAATTCTTGTCAAGTGTGCTCATGTTGACAGGTCCCCTGTAAGTAATGCACTGTCGTTCACCTTACTACTACAACGTTTATCTGTTACTATTTAAGCTCAAGTATGTGTAATGACTAATAAAGTGGTACACGTTCAATAGACCTCGACGATTTCCCTAGTAGTTTAAATGAACAGTTCTTTTGAGAACTTTAATGATAGTATCCTCAGAAATTCCCTTTCAGCGTGTCAAGATGCAATGAGCATGTTCCTATAACGTAAGAAGAACAAAAAAACCTACATTTTAATTTAAAGCTCACCACTATACATTGAAGTTAAAGCATATGTTCAAATAGACGTTTTATAAAGATCCTGTACCTCTCTACTCGTAAATATAATGCACATATACCGTCTTATGACCGGTTGTTACGTCTCCTAAACTGCGTGATCTTGCTACATATTATAATTTCTTTCACAGTACCTAACTTCACACTCGCAAATAAAGTCAATAAAGTATACACTTTGAGCAGAGCTCTGAAACAAACTAAATTGTCTTACAGATGTTAACCGCGTCTTTGCCTGTTTCAATATGACTATCGTATTCCTTCCAGACAGTTTAGTGCAAACGCAGTGGGTTACTGTATCAGAAAAGAAAGTTAACTATCGTCTTGACAATTAATTCTTCCCACTAGAGCGTAGTGTCAGTATTTACCTCTGATCCAGGAAGCAACACTAACTCACCTTCAGAATTTTATTCCGGAAAATAATAATCCTGCCTCCTAATATTCGTCATCAGTCCTGAAGGAACGAATTTTGAAATTATTTCTGCTGATTTAAATTGTAACAGTTTACGAGTATATCTTTCAATAAACGTAATTTCAGTTTATCATACAACCGGAATGAAAAGAACAAAATCACGAACGACCTATTGTCAACCATTACTTTACAAAACTTTGCAAAGAAAAATGAAATTATTTGCAGATATTAAAGTCAATTTTTTTCAGACTTGAGAAACTAAGCAAATGAATTAAAACAGATTCTCTTACAATGCGTCCCAAAAAACTGGATATTTGCATTTGCTTCCGTATATTATCCACGCGAACGTTACATTAATTGCAAATACTTGCTCATTAAACTAATAACAATTTGAAGAAGGCTTTGAGCAGCATAAATAGAATGCATTTGAAACAAGAACGTAACACTTAAGAGAACTAACTATTACTATATTAACCCAAAACACTGTCACCACTGCTTATATTAAAACAAATCCGGATTTCCTTTAGATGTGTAATTATGGAATAAAAAGACAGTATCTCGTATTGCCAGAAGCAGAACAGTTGAGAATAGGGTGAAAATTTGCATCCAGAGCATTCTCATGTATCACTTTATTCAGACTGACATATTTTGGAACCATTCCTTAAGTAAGATGGTGGAACTGTGAGAGTACCATAAATATGGCTTGAAGTACCTTAGTCCATGGCCAACATTTACATGTGAGAAGTTATTACTGCACAAGTAGTAATTATCTGCTACTTTCTCTATAAACTGCATCAGTCTTAGCAGAGAATCTTAGAATCTCGAAGAGCATGCCATAGCGTGACCTCACTTAACTACTGCCAGCTGCTTATTCTCTTCCCTTTCAGTCTGCGTGCCACACTCCTCCGTCCAAAGAAGAGGAATTCCAGAAATGGAAACGGCACGCCCCACCCCACAACCTTACACCGCCACTGTCCACTGGATCAGCCTATTGCACATTTCCTATCGTAGACAATGCGCTACAGAAACGGTACGACAAGGAAAAAAAAGCTTGGCTGTTATCGGGCCTAATGCTGTCCCAAATTCATTTGACCATCAGCCCCCACCCCCTTGGGTGGGGCGGGGGGAAACTTTTATATCTTAAAGGGAAACACCCATTTTCTATTGCAGATTCGGATTCTCCATAAAAATGTAATCAAGTTTTGTCTGAGACGTTTCTTAAACCATTGACAGATGGCGTTGAATTCTGGAAAAAAGTGAAATTGGGGAAGAATTCTGATTTATTTAGAATTATCCGAGAAAGACGCATCAAATAGATAAAAATGTTCACCAATTCGTTCGTTACGCCAAATTAAGCTATTTTTGTAAAAAATGTACTGTATCCTACTGTTAGCGTTACGCAGGAACAACGGCGTGGACGTAGTAGAATGATGTTGCCATGGGGTGCTTCATTAGTGTGAGTCCCCTTGCCTTTCACATGTTGGGGTGCTTCATTAGTGTGAGTCCCATTGCCTCTCACAATTTGGGGTGCTTAATTAATGAAATTAGCCACGAAGAAATTGTTCGAAATTATCCCCATTTGCTTCAATGCATAAAGTCAATTGTCTGCGAAAGTTGTCTACAGTTTTGAGCAGCACATCTTGTTGTATGGCTGCACACGCTCTTCGAATGCTTTGCTCTATATCGTTTCGGGTTGTGGGCTGTCTTTCATAAACAATATTTTTTTAGATAACACCACAATGAAAAATAACGGGATGTTAGGTCTCGTCGACGTGGAGGCCACTGAATTGGTCCGCCGCGTCCTATCCACTGGTCAGGGTACCGTATATTTAAAACGTTCCGCACATTTTTAGCATAATGGGGAGCTGCGCCGTCCTGTTGGAAATACATTCGTAGCCTAGTTTCTAAATCAACATCTTCCATTAGCTCCAACAAATCATCGCAGAGAAGTTGTAAATAAGATTCCCCAGTAACGTTTCGGTCAAAAAACTACGGTCATATCAAGTAACCGTTTAAAATTCCACACCAGACCATGAACGAACATTTCGGCGTTAATACCTGTGTCAGGGTGATATGATACGCATGATATTTATGTGCCTTCAGAATCCTCAAAATAGATGATTTCGGTATTCCAGTTCGTCTCTGAATCGCACGACTACTAATTTCAGGATCCAGTTGAACACAGGCGAGAACGGTAAGGGTACGAGCGTCATTTTCAGTTTCTTCGCGATGACGAGGTGGACGTTGCATGTGTCCATTTCGAGCTCGTTCAGTGCAACTATCCGCATACAATAGCGCAGCTGCAGCGTAATTGTTACGTCATTCACCTAAAATTAACATCATATCAACGATCTATGTAGGAGGATAGTGAACCATGTTTCGCTAGAGAATAATTTACTTTCGTCAGTTGATGTTTACGGTTCATAATTTGAAAGTGCAATGACGCCTGATCGCATTGAACCCACCTTTATACTGAGCTATAGTTCATAGTTTGTCCACGGTAGCGCCACAGTCCGTTGAGTGCAGCTGCAAAGAGTTCCCTAACGAGATTTTAATACCATTCCGCCACCATCAAAAACTGAGGCACTTAGGATATATTTTTTTTTAAAAGTAGCTTAATTTGGCGTAATGAAAGAAGTGGTGCACATTTTGTATCGACCTGATGCGTACTTCTCAGATCATTCTAAATAAATCGAAGTTCTTACCCAACTTTAATTTTTCTCGATTTCAGCGCCATCGGTCAATGGTTTAAAAAAATGTTTCAGACAAAACTTGATTACTTTCTTATGGAGAATCCGAATCTGCAATAAAAATGAGTGTTTCCATTTAAGATTTAAAAGTTTCCACCACCCCACCCAGGGGGGTGGGGGCTGTTGTTACGTGCAGTATCATTTGATGTCCCTCTCTGAGCTTACGGACTTGTCTTACCCACTATTTTTACCCGATGTGTAGTTTTCCAGATAATCTCATCCGAAACACACACACACACACACACACATATATATATATATATATATATATATATATATATATATATATATATGTGTGTGTGTGTGTGTGTGTGTGTGTTTGTATGTTCTACATCATCTCCTAAAACGCATGGCCAGTTCCAGCCAAGCTTGGTTCCCCTGTTGTCAAGCAGCATGAGCTGTGGGCGTAAGATCTACCTAGTACCTACCTTCCATAGTTATGGAGATACGGCATTACAAACAGTCACACGATTGAAAATCTGCCACATCATGCATGATGTTGAAACGAATGCTTCTCTGCTATCAATTGTAATCGCATCAAATTTTGCAACAGGCATGCACATGTGCCACAAAACACACATACAAAAGTACATCATCGTACTACGCATGAGATATGACGTCGTTAACACTGAAAAATTGCTGTATCACGTATGAAGTTGTAATATATTTATTATTTATTGCTAAGACACTCCTACAGTCGAGTCAACTTACGGAAATGCCTGACACCTGGCAGCAAGTTTGACAGCTATCAATTTCGAAGCACAGACGGGCGAGGGTGGAAACGAAAGGGCTTTGAAGAGTCACTGCCATAGAGACGTTTACAAAATCGCGATGTAGACATCGGAAGCAACTGCTTGCAGCGTACAATATCTGTCCAGAATCATCTTTCTTAATTTGGATACTGTACTTATATATTTATTGTGTGTATTGTCTATTGAACCGGGGGCCTAGAAACGATGGAGTGCCTTCGCCCCCGTTGTAGCCCTCAGTGGTTCACAAGTCCACAACAGGCTACAGCAGTCCACCCACCTCACCCCCGCCCCACTCCGAACCCAGGGTTATTGTGCGGTTGGGCCCCCAGTCGACCACCTGGGAACGTCTCCTACCAGAAGAGTGTAACCCCATTGTTTGCATGGTAGAGTAATTATGGTGTACGCATACGTGGAGACCAGGTCTGTGCAGCAATCGCCGACAGAGTGAACCCGTTGGCGGAATAAGGGGAACCAGCCAGCATATGCCGAGGTAGGTGGAAAACAGCCTTGAAAACCATCTACAGGCTGGCTGGCACACCAGACCTCGACACTAATCCTCCAGGTGGATTCATGCCGGGGACCGGCACGCTTTCCAACTCGGAAAGCAGCGCGTTAGACGGCGCGGCTAGCCCAATGGGCTATACATTTATACTTTATGGATATTTCTCTGTACCATTTTTTGATAATTTTATAGGTGTTTCTACGACTGTATGTAAATGAAAGTTTTTCGATACTTTACTACAAACACAACTGATTTTTGTTTTCACTTCTAGTAGAAAACTGGCAAAATGAATACCCCACCATTGTCAGATTTTTCAGCTAGTGTTAAAATACAATGACTGACTGCTAATCATTATGTACTTTTGCAACCATCTTATAACAGGTACATCCCCATATTTATCTTTAAACGGTCATTAATAAAAATATGATAAATGGGTAACACACTTCGTAAACGCAAAAGTAAAGCTTTTCGATTACAACTTTCTTAAATGCAAAACATTGATCCCTACATTCTTTGAATGTAAAGAGCATAGAATCCAATGCTGAAAATAATTAGGAATATTGCATGTTGGAAACTTTTCGCCAACATTTCTCTTTTGCAGTCAGATTGCACCAGATAAAGAAATAGATCCTTTGTACAGATAAACAGAAATAATTCTTGTTTAACGGTCATAAATATTAATTGCACACATGTGATACAAAATTATCTGACAAAGCAAATGGTGGTGGCAATGAAAATTGTATGATGTTACTCAAGTATTTAAATTAATTTTTTTATCTTCTACAGTAAAAAATCATTGTTTCTCTGTGGTGGTAGTCGTGAGCAAAAGCGCTATCACGTTTCGATTTGATTTGGTCTGCTTTAACATCTTGGATGCTTAAACAATATAATGCGGTGTTTTTCCGTTAAAGATCATTACTTTCTTCCTTTCCTCCCAAATGATCGAAATTTTGGTAAGATTAAAAAAGGAATAAACACTCAAGAAGTAAGACTGCATGTACTTTCCAGAAGAGTATCAACTGATATGTGCTAAGTATGTAGTGATGTAACTTAAGTTTCCATTAGTAGCAGAAAGGCTGTAACAATAAAGTTATTTAGCCGGAGAACCAGTGGAAAATACATGGCTGTCAACACGAAGCTAAATTTTCGTTTCTTAACTGCATGTAATTCTAGTATGTTTCGTAAGAAATTTTTACCTGTCAACTAGTTTATTTGTAGCTTAGGGAAACACTGCTTTAGGCTAATAGCAATTTTATAATGTCAGGATTACACAGTCTCTGTTTTTACAATCAAGGGCAGTTCAGTACACAAAAGTACAAAATAAAAAAATGGAAAATGTAAAATACATGATTCAGTATGTTTGCAAGCGACTTCCAATGTACTTTTTGAAATGCTTGACACATTATTAATTTATTATTGCTATCAGTTTCGGTACAGTAATAGGTTCTCGGTTTCCGTGCCTTAAAAAAAAAAACAGAAACAACAGTATAAAAGCACGCTCTAAGCACTATGGGACTTAACATCTGAGGTCATCAGTCCCCTAGACTTAGAACTACTTAAACCTAAATAACCTAAGGACGTCACACATCTCTATGCCCGAGGCAGGATTCGAACCTGCGACCGTAGCAGCAGCGCGGTTCCGGACTGAAGTGCCTAGAACAGCTCGGTCACAGTGGTTGGCCTATAAAAGCAGGAAAATACATCGTTTGCTAATAGACTGTATACGAAATAGGCTCTCAGTAGACAATGTATTTCCGTATATCTCTGTAATTGTTGTTGCTTTGTTTTCTTTCATCAAACTACTGAGAAGATGCTACAATACCTGAACCAGTAATAATAAGTAATTATTAATACGGTTAAGTATATATCACTGAATTTACGTAGATTTTGTGTTCTTACCCAGAGACTGGCTACTGAAAAAAACAGTGACATCAGGAATGACGTTTTTTGAATTTATCAGCCGCTCATAACTTAGTGAACTGTTTATCTTTCTTATATTTTCAGTGTCTTTTTCTCTACTAGAACCTCTTTGTATCAAGTATTTACATAAAAAACTCATATTTTTGAAAACAATAGTCGACAGAATCAGGAGATTTCTGCAGTTTCTTCACAGTGGATCCGTCTCCAGACATCGACTTTGCAGTACGGTGTGAGGATGGTTCGTCATTGAACTTAAACTGGTCGCCAATAAATGTGATTTGTGTGATGTGGATCGTTTTTCTAAGAACAGTGTCTTAAAAGTGTTGAAAGACTCAGGTGTTTATAAATGTACCCATGATTGTTTTTCGTCTTGAAATTACAGACAGAATGACATGCTTTGATGACTTAAAATTTACCTTCCCGGTTATCTATTTAACACAGAAACAACGTAGGTGCAATCAGGTGACAAAGTTCATGGATAGCGATGTATACGTTTACGGATGGAAATACTATCGCGTACCCAAGGTACAAAAGGGCTGTGGACAGGCGGAGCTGTCAGTTGTATTATTTGAACTCAGGTATTTCATGTGAAAAGGTTTCCAGTGACTGTGGCCGCACGACTGGAATACAACCTTGAACGTAGAGGGGCAGTTGGACCTAGACGTATGAGACATTCCATTTGGAAAATCGTTAGAGGATTCAGTATTCCGGGTTCCACAGTGTCAAGAATGTGACGAGAACTTCAGGCATTACCTTTCACCACAGACTATGCAGCACCTGACGGCCTTCATCGAACGACCAAGAGCAACAGCGTTTGCGTACTGTTGTCACTGATAGCCAACGAGCAACACTGTGTGAAATAACCGCAGAAATCAACGTGGGACGTAGGACGAACGTATCCGTTAGGACAGAGTGGCGAAATTTGGCGTTAATGGTCTTTGGCAGCAGGCGGGCGACGCGAATGCCTTTGCTAACAGCTCGATGTGTCCTGCGGCGCCTCTTCTGGGCTGGTCAGCATCTCGGTTGGACCCTAGACCACTGGAAAACCGTGGTGTGGTCACATCAGTCCCCATTTCAGTCCATAAGAATGTCGGTAGGGATCGAGTGCGGCTCAGACTCCACGAAGCCGTAGACAAAAGTTGTCAACAGGGCACTGTGTAAGATGGTGGTTGCTCCAAAATGGTCTGGGCTATTATTTATTTATTTAGCGTATGTGTTTTTCAAGTACAAATGGTTTCATGTTTAAATACATACAGACAGATAAAGATAAAATCAACATATATTATAACACATAAATAATGTCTCGTCTTATGGACATTCAATTACAGATATGTTAGGCATACACAGGTTGTTAAAATAAGGTATCTTGTCATAGATAAGATAAAATTATCATATAGAAATTGTTGCTATAAGGTCATTCAGCAATCACATGTATGGAATCTATAGAGTCTCTCTAAAGTTCTATGTCAAGGATTTGCATCCACTCGACGGCAGCAGGGGAGGCTGCATAAAGTTCTCGAATGGATCCTTTAAACGCATGTTTAGGGCATTCCTGAATGATGTGGTGGATGGTTTGCTCTGGATGTCCACAATCGCACTGTGGTGAATCTAGTATGCCCCATCTACAGGGCATCTCGCCGCTTCTGCCATGACCAGTTCTGAGTCTATTGAGTATAACCCAAGTTCTTCTTGGCAACTCTGTACCAGGTAGGTTTCCACCAGGTGATATTTCATTGCAATTCTTGGATAGCCCAGTCTGAGAGCATTCATTCATCCATGAATCCATAGCATTGTAAGATGTAGCCATAAGGTTTTGAGCTGTTCTCCATGGTGGTCTTCTAGATCTTAGTCGGGAAAGATTTGGGGCAATGTCCTGATGGATTGGAAGGTTGGTATTGGAGGAGATTTTACGCCATTTATTAACTAAGGCGGTTTGCAGCCTAAGATGTGGTGGAGCTATACTGCAGAGAACAGGAACCCAAGGTAGTGGGGTGGACGTAATGGTCCCAGTTGTGGTTCTCATGGTATTGTTTAGTTGAGTATTCACTTTAGATGTGTGGCTGCTGTTAAGCCAAACAGGGCAGCAATATTCCGCAACAAAGTATACCAGCGCTGCAGAAGAAATCTTCAGAGTATGTACATCAGCTCCCCAGCTAGTATTGGCGAGCTTTTGAATAATATTATTTTTTGTACGTATCTTAGCACCAGTATCTATTAGGTGTGGTTTGAATGTAAGCGATCTATCCAATTTAATACCAAAATATTTCGGGTTTGGGTTATGCTTTAACTTTCTACCAGCAAAGGTAACGTCAAGGTATCGGGTTGCCTGTTGGTTGTTTAAATGAAACACTGTATATTCTGACTTTATTGGGTTAGGAATTAATCTCCAAGGTCTGAAATATTTACCCATTACTCAGAGGTCTTGGTTAAGGGAGTTTTCACACTGTTCAAAGCTTTCATGTTGCACAGCCAGGGCCATGTCATCTGCATAACAGAACTTCCGCGCATTTGTTGTTGGTATGTCGCTTATGTACACATTGAAAAGTAATGGTGCCAGTACAGAACCTTGTGGTAAGGCGTTGTTTGAAACAATGGTTCGACTCTTCTTTCCTTCTAGATGAACTTGAAGGGTTCTATTGCTGAGCATATCACTTATTAATTTTTACAAGGTCTGGCAAGGGATAATCTCAAGTATCTTGCTAAGTAGACCTTGCCTCCACACAGTATCGTATGCAGCGGTTAAATCTACAAATGCAGCAGCTGTTTTAAGTTTCTGTTCATAACCGTTCTCGATATGTGTTGTTAAAGCCAGTACTTGGTCGCAACAGTTACGTTGTGGTCGATAACCAGCCTGCTTGATGGGGATTCTTTCATTCAAAGTCGTCCCAATGCGATTATACAAGAGTCCCTCCAAGCGTTTGAAGCAGGTGCTCAGGAGAGAGATTGGTCTAAAATGTTCAGGATTGTCTGCTGTTTTCCCAGGTTTTAATATTGGCAATACTTCAGATCTTTTGAATATCTTAGGCACTCGGCCTTCTTCAAGGATCTTATTATAGAAGTTCACGAGCCAGTTGATAACATTTTTCCCACTATACTTAATAAATTCTGGGTATAACTCATCTGGCCCAGCTGCCTTCCTAGTTTTGATGTTTGACATAGCCGTTTTCAGTTCTTCCACTGTCAAAGGTGCTGCACGATGTGATCTTTCAGTAGCTTGTCTCCACCGTGTTTTAATTTGTTTCTTAATGTTTCTGGCGGTTTCTTTGTCAAGAGGTGCCCTGGACATATTGGCTATACGGCCTGCAATTGCATTGGGAGTGGTTTTTGCTCTTTCACGGGGATTGTATGCACCAGATCCTAGTTTTCTGAGTAGGGCCCACACTTTTCGACCGGACTTTGTAAAGGCTATACCTTCCACGGTTTTTTTTCCACTTTTCTCTTCGGGCGCTGTCAAGTGACTCGATAAGTTCCTCTGCCACTTCCCTGTCTCCCGATTCTTTGAACTCGTTATAGAGGCGTTCAGTTGTTTCATTCCAGGCAGGTGTATATTCTTTCCTGAAACCGCGAGTATAGTTTTCTTAGCTGATGCAATAAGAGCTTTACTAAATCGTTCATAGTTGTTAATGATTGGCTTTATCCACCGTACAGTGGCATCGGCACGTTTTGCGTATGACTCCCAATCGGCCTTTTCAAAATTCCATCTTGGTTTTGGAGCTGATTTTATAAGAGGGACTTGTATTCCAATGTGGACAATGACAGGTCTACGCTGGCTGTGTGGGAAGTTAGTTAATGCTTTCCTACTTGATGGGTAACCTTTACCCTTGTGGTCTCTACTAACAAAGCACAGTTGTGGGTTGAAACCGTGTTGCCATCTAGCTGAGCAGAAGGTGTGTCTCTCTTTAGCATCATATACTAGTAGCAGGTCTTCAATATCTGCCCACTCAAGTAGGGCTTGACCATTATCATCGTTTTCACTATAGCCTCACAAACTGTGGTGGCTATTGAAATCGCCCATTAAAAGGGTAGGGTATTTTGTTTCAGGGAGTGCTTCTTTTGGCCATTGGATGCTAGGAGGCTTATATACATTGACTTTTAGGTACCTTTCGGCATTGCCTGGGGTGTACCACTTGGAGGCAGTCTACTTTTACACCCCAGTCTGGGCTGTGTTTACATGGACTACCGTCAGTCAGTCCTCTGGTCCAACTGCACTGATCGTTGATACTTAGTAAATCACAATTCGGATTTCAAAAATGCTGTTCCACTGAGACAGCAACATACAATTTCACTGTCCACACAATACAGTCTTTAAATAGTAAAATGTCAACACTAGGAATTTTCTGTGACTTGTCCAAAGCATTTGATTGTGTGAAACATGACATTATGTTACAAAAATTACAATTCTATGGTACAAATGGAATAGCATATGAGTGGTATAAGTCATACCTAGAGAACAGTAAGCAAAAAATTTCCTTATATGGGTCAAGTGATTTAAATAAGTTTGCCACTTCATCTAACTGGGGTGAAATTACATTAGGTGTTCCACAGGATTCAATCATAGGTCCCCTTCTGTTCTTGATGTATGTGAATGACCTCCATTCCTATCTGAAACAGGAAGCTGAACTGGCACTGTTTGCTGAAGATACAAGCATCATTATTAATCTAGTAAAAGAAAGTCAAATTGAAAATGATAAAAATAAGGTCTTTTGAAAAGTCATTAATTGGTTTTCTGCAAATGGACTTGCTCTAAAGTTTGAAAAAACACAGTGTATCAAATTTTCTGCTGCAAAAAGTACAATTCCTTCAATAAATATAACACATCAACAGAAGTCAGCAGACAGGGTAGAGCATACTGAGTTTTTGGGTGTACATATAGATGAGAATCTTAATTGGAAAATTCATGTTTTGGATCTCCTAAAGCGACTAGTTTCAGTAAGTTTTGCGATCAGAATAATTGCCAATTTTGAGGATACAGAAATTAGTAACCTAACATACTTTGCATCCTTTCATTCTCTGATGTCATACGGATCAATATTTTGGAGTAACTAAACATTTAGGCAAAAAGTATCCACTGCTCAAATGAAAGTGGTTAGAATAATGTGTGGGGTTGATAGTCGAACATCTTGTAGGCATCTTTTTACAAGGTTGGGAATTCTTGCAACAACCTCACAGCACATCTGCTCACTAATGAAATTTGTTTTCCAAAACATGGACCAGTTTAAAAACAACACTGACATTGATTATTATAATACCAGAAAAAAGAAAGACTTACACTATACTTTGCTCAACCTATCTTTGGCACAGAAATGGGTAAAATATGCTGCTATAAAATTTTTCGACAAATTACTAGATGAAATAAAGTGTCTGACAGACAGCAGTAATAGCTTCAAAAATAAATTGAAATCATATCTACTTGACAACTCCTATACCATAGATCAATTCTTGAATAGGAATAAATAAATCTATAAATATAGTATATGTTTTTTTTGCCGTTTAGGGGAATGGGGTAAATAATAGATATATTAATCTTTAACTCTGTATTGTAATATATATATATATATATATATATATATATATATATATATATATATATATATATGTGTGTATATATATATATATATATATATATATACATATATACATATATTAAAAAATTTTGTTTCATATGTGCATTTCTTGTGCACTTGACACGCTCTACATCATAACGGCTACCGTGCCATGCGATTGATCAATGGAACACGCAACCAACTAACTAACAAACTAACTAACTTGATGGGAAATGGTTACGTTCAGCTACTTGGAGACCATCTGCAGCCATTCAAGGATTTCTTGTTCCCAAACAATGATGGGATTTTTATGGATGAGAATGCACCATGTCACCAGGCAATAATTGTTTGCGATTGGTTTGAAGAACATTCGGAGCAGTAGGGGCAAATGATTTGGTTACCAAAATCGCCCGACATTAATCCCATTGAACAGTTCTGGGACATACTCGAGAGATCAGTTCGTGCACAAAATTCTGCGCCGACTACACTTTCACAACTATGGACGGCTATAGAGAGAGCATGGGCCAGTGTTTCTGCAGAGGACTTCCAGCGACTTGTTGGGTCTATGCCACCGTGAGATGCAGCAGTGTACCGGGAAAAAGAGGGTCCGACACGGTATTAGGAGGTGTTTTGTCACGTCAATGTATAGTATAGTTAGATTCCTGACAGCCACTACGCCTTTTGATGCGCCTTCATTCTTTCAGAGCCTGCACTCGTATTCCGTGACATTCTAATTCTCTCGACGTTTTTCGCCTCCGCTGTCTGTGACGGACGGCGAGATTATAAACCTCCGTAACTCGCGTCGATGACGCTCGTCATCCACATGACTTTCCTGCTCAATCTTGTCTGACAGGGCAGGATTGAGGTCACTCCATTTTCAGTACCTTTCTGTTAACTCTCCAGCAGTTGTCTCTAATCATTATTGGCTTTCAGTTACTACACATACGTTGTTTATGAAACATTCTTATAGTCTGGAGGACACCAGTCATCCACGCGATCACTGCTGCCACAATCTGAAACAAAGTAAGTATTTATTACTTTATTGCTTTCCTAAATTCAATCGATTTTTCATGTGCGTAAATTTAGACTTATTGAAACTGACTGCATTTACCTTCGTGTTACCTAGTATTCTCCTTATTTTTAGATTGTGGAAGAAGTGCCAAAAGCAAAAAAAACCGCGGACAAATTTTAGTAGAAATCCTAATGTATGGTTGGAATTGTTCGATGAGCTGAGTGATGAAAATGGTCACAGTAATAGCACTGACCCAGAGACTGCGGACTGTGTTCATGAAAGGGGTAATGATTCAGGAAAAGAACAAGAAGTGCCAGTGAATGATAAATATGAGTCACAGGAAGAAGTAACTCAAGAGGATGCATTTCTTTCAGGGAAATATGGAGAAACTAAACGGAGGCAAAAGTAAATATCCAACCATTGTTAGAAGCAGATCTTGTAATATTATTAAGCATTTGCCTGGATCAAAATATGAATCTCGTATAAAAAAGACGGAAATAGAAGTTCTGAATTTGTTCTTGGATGAAAACGTAATAAGCATTATCGCTATATGCACTAATATTTCCATCAGTGAAGCTCATGGTAACTTCTCTAGGGAAAGGGATGCTAAACAAACAGATGCGATAGAGATTAGAGCTTTAATTGGTTTGTTGTATCTGTGTGGATCCTTGAGATGTTCTACGAACGGTATATCGAAATTGTGGGATAACTCAAAGGGAAAGTGAAAACCGATTCAGGTTTCTGTTGAGATGTCTTAGGTTTGATAATATACGTGATAGAGGTGTTCGCAGAGAGACTGACAAGTTGACTCTGATCAGAGAGGTACTTGTACTATTCACGAACAATACCCAAAAATATTTTTCACCTAGTGAATATCTTACTTTTGAGAACAGCTTTTGGCATTTAGAGGAAACTGCCCATTCCATTCAGGCAACATATCCCTAGTAAACCAGCAAAGTATGGGTTAAAAGTGTTTGCTTTGGTTGATGTGAAAACAGCTTATACTTTGAATTTAGAACCGTAAGTCGGTAAGCAACCAGAGGGACCATGTAATGCCAGTAATTCAGCTGAAGATATTTTTCTTCGAATGATCGAACTGTTTCAAACGTTAGAATGTACTACGCTGTATACGAATATTAAATTATTATATTTAGATTTAATTAAAAAATGATAAAATCAGTCATAAAGACCGTTCAAAGTGTACTAATAGACCGCTTACTTTGTGGATGACACCTGCCATCCGCACGAGTGACCATGTCACGAATTTTCGCTCAACTAACGGAGGGTTGAATCAAGTGCCGGGCACCAAGTGTCATTTAAACAGAAACCGCCGTCCCTCCTTATTGGATTTCTCGCGTTTTCTTTTCTTTCGATAGATGCCTCAATTATGTTACCCAAAAGCTTGGTATTCGTACCACAATAATGCTCTCACAGTATTTCGTTTCATGATTTTATCCGAGACAGAGCTCGGCGACTGCTGTAATACTTGGTTGTTTCATTTGGTCGCGTTGCTGGTGTTTTTTGCATATCGCCTCGAATTTTCCGACAGTCTCCCCACGTATGAAATGCCACTTTCGCATGGAATTCGGAGACCCAGATCATCTTAAGCATTAAAAAGAATACTTTTTACTTTAGAACGCATTCTGTTATTGTAGCACAGAGATCGGTATAAAATGCAAAAAATCAAGTAAAGAAGTCATGATCCCGTTTTCAGATTTTTCATTTGTTAGCAACCCCTTTCGGCCCTTTCCTCAGACCATCTTCAGGCTTTCCTCGGCCGTTATGTACGCTGGTGGTGGAAGACGGAGCGAGATCCGAAGAAGTAGGGTTGTCACTGGTCCTTCCTTTGGTGAAAACTTAGTTGCAAGTGTTATACGCTTTGAGAGGAGACATTCCGTTGTAATACAAACTTCGATAAATTTTATCTCACCAGCAGAAGCGTTAAACTGAACGTAACTAAGAGAACGGCTGCTCTAAAATTGTTTCGATGTGTTTAAGCGTTAACACTACTATTAATATTTACGTCTGTTGTCCGACCTCTTCCTCAAATAATAAAAAGAACGTATTTCACACATATGTGATTGGGACAAGATACTCACAGGTGGCCAGTAACGTACAGCACCTGTTGTCGGTGATTAACGCGGATTACGTCAGGGTTTGTAAGGGCGGCTGTCGCCAGCTAATGAGCTGCCGTCATGAGCATCGCGCGACGCGGGTAGCATACCCGCCTATTGATCGCGGGGCACGCGTGTCCAGACGTGCGGCAGCCGCGTCGACAGGGAAGGCGTGTGGCTTGCAGTAGCCGCTGCTGCCAGCCGCTGACCCTAAGCAAGGCTGAGAAACTCTGGTCACATTACAGACCAGCAACTGATATGATCCCCAACATTTAAACGAAATCCGATGCTACTTTGCCTCGTACTTATACCATCTGTTGTGCTTTATGGAAGCAAACCTTCTATACGTTACACTGAAAACACGATAGAAGATGCTAGTCTGTGAAGACGTGTAACCACACACAATTAAAGTACGCAGTGGCATACAATCAGAGCTTCATAGCCGTAGATAAATGTCCATGAGCCCGCATCTCGTGGTCGTGCGGTAGCGTTCTCGCCCGGGTTCCCGGGTTCGATTCCCGGCGGGGTCAGGGATTTTCTCTGCCTCATGATGGCTGGGTGTTGTGTGATGTCCTTAGGTTAGTTAGGTTTAAGTAGTTCTAAGTTCTAGGGGACTGATGACCTAAGATGTTAAGTCCCATAGTGCTCAGAGCCATTTGAACCACTTTGTCCATGATCACCATTTTCTTGAGATATATATGCAGACTCAGGAGACGGATGAAACTTTATACTGAGTCCAGGAGTCTGACACGAGTCTCCTGCTCACTGGGCAGATGTGGCAACCACTACGCCATCCTGACATAGTGGCTTTGTAGACCTCCACAGCCTATTCTAACACTCCTGCCTCCTCGATCCAAATTCCCATTGACGCTTCAGTCCACTTCGTATGTTCCCTAAACTGGACCATACATCATAGGTGTTTGAGACTTGAAAAAGTCTCTGCAACCATACAGTTTCATTCGACCTTCTTGAAAATTCAATGGATACAGTCACCCGGTTACCTTAGTCACTTCGTTCGAATACTCAGACAATTTCTTGGTAGACATTTGTAAGTGTTAAAATGACAACACTCTGCAGCGACCTAACTGCAAAAATCACTGAATGACAAAATAATGTACAATGCAAACATTAAAAGCAAAGAAGTGTGGGATTTCATAAAATATATATGTCTGTAAATGTAAACTAACTAAAGCTACGATAGAGTAATAGAAAATCGTCAGCAACTGGAAAATTTTGCAAACGAAAACATCTTTGATATTGTGGATTAGTTGCAACGAAGTCTCCGTAAAACACATGTGGCACCTATAATTAATTGCACATCAAGCACAATAATATTCCTCACAACAGGACATGAAGTCAGGGGAGAATCCAGTTACGAAATTATGAGACATAGATGGTGGTCGAGCGGTTCAAGGCACTTCAATCCGGAACCACGCGGCTGTTACGGTCGCAGGTTCGAATCTTGCCTTTTGCATGGATGTATGTGATGTCCATAGGTTAGTTCGGTTTAAGTAGTTCTAAGTCTATGGGGCTGATGGGCTCAGATGTTAGGTCCCATAGTGATTACAGCCATTTAGAAATAGATGACGTTTCAGTTTCTGGTCTGAAATTCTATTAACAAGCACGATAACTGACTCCTTTAACTCTAGTATTTTTCCAGGGAACCTAAATAATGCACGAGTCAAGCCTTATGAAAGGTAATGTAGAGAGTATAAAAAACTGCAGGGCAGTTTCACTACTACTAGCTTTCCCAAACGTAATTCAATCATGAAAGATAGATTAATGAGTGGAATGATCAATAAATCCTTTGTTGGACGAAGCAACTATGGTTTCCGAAATGGGGGAACTATACTGTCAATCATTACAGATTTCACGAAAGTCGTACTTGAGTCTCTTGACAAGGACGGCTATTTTTTAGGCATATTTTAGAGGTTTCGAAACCTTCTGACGTTGTTGACCATAAAATACCGTTAAAGAAGCGAGACCCATTAGATGTAAGAGGTACAGAAAATAATTGAGTCTTATCTGGAAAACAGGGTGGCAAAGGTGGAGATTGGTAAACCTTCAGTAAAACCGTTGTCACACAAGAAATGTATAAACATAGGTGTTCCTGAAGCTAGGATATTGGTTCCAGTTCTGTTCGTAATAGATACCAAAGACATTCCTGACAGTATGAGACATGGAGTAAAAGATCGCTTTGCTGTTGACAATGACAACATAGTCACTGGAAAACGAACAGAAATCCTAAGAGAAAGCGCAAAAGAAACCTCAAAGATCTGTACAGTTGGTCAGTTTGTGATAATTAACATCGAACGTAAAGCAAAAAAACAGCTTCCACTTCATTGTAAACTCGAAAAAAAGAAACTCTGCTTCATTTAGCATACGTGATAAACCTGTACGTTGGGTAGCAAAATCAAAATTTTTTGACATGAATACTGTATGTTGATTAACGTGGAGACAATACAAAAAGATACTGACAAAAAGAGTGTCACCTGCATGTTATGCTGTCACTGTCCTACCATCAGATTGTAACAGCCAGTGTCTTGCGGTGACGTCGTATTCCTACTTACACTCAGTTCCTAACTGAGATTTCTTTCCCGGAATCTATCGAGAAAATATAGACACAGCTTTCAAACTATAGAAAGGCCACAAGAATAATCAGTAAAACTAGTTATCGGGCTGATTTAAACAACTGGGTATCCTTACCGGACGAAATAAATACATCTACAGATTTTTTGTGCACAAAAGGAAAAACGTTGTCAGTATATCACTAACAGTTCTAAACATGATCGTAGAGAAAGAGGCATTTTAGTTTTATGTTTACCAAGGAAAAATAAACATTTGATAAAAGCGTTCTAATACAATGTCCAAAGAGATGAAAAATATCACTACATCTGGCTAAAAAAGTAACTACTATACACTCCATAAGTGTAACATACTTCTTGCGTTTTGGTTGCTCTGGAAGGTAGGACTGGGCTGTAAGCGATCGAACATCACTGGAAAAGTTTATATGTGTCATTATAATTTATTACAGTCAAAACTGTTACAATTAAAGCAGATGACGTTAATTAAAAATGATAAGATTCAAATGTTGAATTTAGACTTTCAAAATAATTCGAAGTCAAGTGGAATTGATAAAATTTAGTTATTAGATACAGAGAGTTACTAAGGAAAAACCTTTCATGATTTAAATATTTAAACTCGCCTAAATGGGAAACAGATTTTGATAACTTCAGTCAAAGTTTAAAAATAAATTCCTAAGATTCTCACGTGGGTGATAATACCAGATTTAAAAAATCGGGACGCCTTACAATGCGGGAAACTTGAGAAGAACTGAGATCTGCACCTTCTATAACTTTAAACACAGGCAACACAACATTAAAACAGTTTAAGTAAGATTTTAGCCGGAAAAGAAGCGACAGTACAGAGGCTACGATACCCAACATAAGCAAACACCGCCGGAGCAGTATACAGTAAACAATACACGCAAAACTGAAAAATAAGCTCTCCATGCGTGTACACACAGTGACTAAGGTGCTGCCTCACGATACCAAAGTTAAATTCCACGGCAATATGTTTTCATCCTGTAACAGCCAAAAGGGAATTTACAAGGCCACCATGAAACCCAAATTTACAAAATACCTTTGGAAGTAAAATTTCCCACTGGGGAAGAAACACACTTCTTCACACGACATAAGCATTAGCATCTTTTAATTTTTTTAAAAATAAATAGGTCTTGAAACCTACCCAGTAATTATGCTAAACTGTGAAGACGATAGAGAGGCTGAGCAGAGCACCGTGATTAACAGTCTATGTCTCCAGAATGTTTGGAAGGTAAGAGACTGGCAGAAGTAAAGCTGTGAGGACGAGAAGTGAGTCGTGCTTGGGTAGCCCAGGCGGTAGAGCGCTTGCCCGCGAAAGGTAAAGGTCCCGAGTTCGAGTCTCGGTACGGCACACAGTTTTAATCTGCCATCAAGTTTCCGTCAATGTCTTACGCAATAAAAAAATAAATATAAATATTTAAAAATATTACGGCTGCTAAGAGGGACCAAACGAAACTGGTGCCGATTTCACTCCAAGCGGTAATGAATTAACCGGCATACCAACATCAGAGGTTTTCCAAACAATGAGGTATTGTTAAGCAGCTTACAGATCACCGAGCAGTACTTAAAAATCTGCTCACCATACAATAAGCGCTGGGGTGATGTTCCGACACAAAAATGTCATAGTAGGCACGAGCGGTGGCTGTGACGGTCTCCGACCCAAGGAACCATGAACAGCTGACTGCAAGAGAATCGCTACAGCAAATGGCTGAAAACTGCACTGGGAAAACGCGAATAACATGAGCACCGCCGTTGAACGCTTCCTCGTATGCACTAGTGCGTGCCACACACGTGTCACACCAGTAGCGTACTCTGTGCGAGCCACCAGCGACACCTCACATCTCGACCCAGCAGTCACACCGTGGAAAGACCAGCTCCGAACCCTCTGCCTCGAAGCCCCTCTGCTTAACAACTGATAGCCACCACACGTCCTGGCCCCGACTACACTACCATCTTCTTGGTCAAAGATCAAATTTAAAGATATGACGCGACTATCTATTGTGGCACGGCTCAATAGGTAAAGCATATAACAGAGTTAAAAGTTATTTAGGGGACCCATAAATTCTTTTTTTTTCGGAGAGCAATTAGTTTTCTGACTGGTTTTACGCGACCCGAAACGAATTACTCTACTGCGCCAACATTATCATCTGACGGTAACACTTGCAACCTACGTCCTGAGTTATTTGCTGCACGTATTCCAAGCTCTGTCCTCGACTGCAATTTTTACCCACCTGTGTTCCCTCTAGTGGGAAGGAAGTTATTCCCCGATGTCTTAACACAGATCCTATCATCCTGACCCTTCTCTCGTCACTGTTTTCCATATATTCGTTTCCTTGCCGATTCTGCGGAAATCCTCCTCATTCCTTACCTTATCAATCCACCCAGTTTTCAACAATCTTCTGTAGCATCACACCTCAAATGCTTCGATTTTCTGCCGTTTTAGCTTTCCCACAGCCTGTGTTTAACGTATGGTACAATTCTGTACCTCAAACGTACGTTCTTAGAAATTTTTTCCTCAAATTAAGGCATTCGTTTGATACTAGTAAACTTATCTTGGCATGAAATGCCGCTTTTGCTAGTGCTAGGCTGCTTTTGATATCCTCCTTGTCCCGTCCGTCATGGATTATTTTGCTCCCTATGTAGCAGAATTCCTTAGCTTCATCTACTTCGTAATCAGCAACCCTAATGTTAAGCTTCTCGCTGTTATCTTTTCTGCTACTTCTAATTACTTTCGTCTTTCCTCAATTTACTCTCGATCCATATTCTGTACTCATGAGACTGTTCATTCCTTTTAACGCAACCTGTAATTCCTCTTCACTTTCACTGAGGAAATCAATGTCATCAACGATTTTGTCATCGATGTCCCTTCAACTTGAATTTTAGTCCCACTCTTGAAAGTTTCTTTTATTTCCGTAATTACTCATTCGACGTATAGAGTGAACAGCAGGGACGAAGGACTTCGTCCCTATCCTACACCCTTTTTAGTCCGAGTACTTTGTTTTTAGTCTTCAGGTCTTGCTTGTAAACACTGTACATCGCCCGTCTTTTCCTGTGCTTACCGCTACTTTTCTCTGAATATTGGACGTCTTGCAATATTTTACATAGTCTAATGATTCTTCCAGGTCAGCAAATCTTATGAACGTGTCTTGATTTTTCTTCAGTTTTACTTCCATGATCAACCGCAACTTCAGAACTGGGGCCTTTCCATTCCTATAGCCAAACTGACAGTCATCTAACACATCCTAGAATTATTTCCATTCTACTGTATATATTCTTGTCAGCATTGCGAGCTAACATCCCAAAAATTATCTGGATCACTTGTGGTTCGTCTTCGTCGAAAAGTCTTGGCTCAAACTCGTCTAGGGCTTGAACCGCATGTGTCGCAGTACACGCCCTAAATTAGACACTTGTGACCCTTTGGTAAAAATTGTCTGGCTGATGGCAAGTTTGCGAAATTGTGTGAAACAAACAAAGTTAATATAACATATAATAACAGTACTAATAGCCGGCCAGAGTGGCCGAGCTGTTCTAGGCGCTACAGTCTGGAACTGCGCGACCGCTACGGTCGCAGGTTCGAATCCTGCCTCGGGCATGGTTGTGTGTGATGTCCTTAGGTTAGTTAGTTTTAAATAGTTCTGTGTTCTAGGGGACTGATAACCTCTGAAGTTAAGTCCCATAGTGCTCAGAGCCATTTGAACCTGTTTGAACAGTAATAACATCATCTGGAACTAAATTAACGACCCATAAATGATGTAGGCCACACAGCTGCGATTTGGTTAGAATAAAGTTTATTCAGAAAGCAAACTAATAGCGAAAGTGCTCGTATTTAGAGTTACTTTTACACTCGAGCTCATATCCATTTGACGCAGTTCGATCATTCACAATCTCGTCGCGAATTACAAGTGCAATACTCCGGCTAGTTAACTACGCGATACTTAGGGTTCATACCAGGCGTGCGGATGCTCACTGCTAGGAAACTAAGTCCCACTATACCACACAACGCGAAATTTTCTGTTCCACTTCCTAGCTACCTAAAGATGGACTGTCCGCTTCCGTGTCTGCACCGGCACTGTCCCTAGTGCAGTTCCCTTTCTTGAAGCCGTCCATCTGATTGGCTACAGCTTATTGTACATTAATTTACATTTTAACATACTTAAATAATCGAAGCTTGACAACTTTCCCGTTCTAAATAAAGTAACAGTAATATCCAATACATAATAAACGTTAATTTCTTTTACATATAACCAATACAGTTTTGAATGTCAAGGACAATAGCCTTACACCATGCGGCGGAGCGATTCTTTCCGTCCCTTTTTACGACGAACCTTCACCTACCTGTGAACATTGTCTCAGCATATCATCAGTAGGGAAGCCGAGCGAAACCTACTGTACTTCAACGTGAACCAGGCTGCAATTAAAGTCACTAAATCTACGTCTCGGGATAAAGTTTTCACACGAAATGAAAGTTGGAAATTTTTGTCCTTAATTAATATATTCTGAAACTTAGGTCAACAAGTATCACTGCCAAGCCCGTGCTAGTCTTAACACAGTCACTTAATCCCTTTCACTCACGTTAGCAAGTTTATGGTGTCACATTTTCCGAAAACGTAATAGCGACCAAAATGCGGATTGTTTTTGGTTGAGAATGCTCGCCAAATTTTAAGTCTGTCGGTACCTAATGCAGTCACAGTTTTTAGTTACCGACCTGCTCAATACGCCACGCGGAATATATGTCTTTTATCGCACAAAATTCACTTAAAAATTTCGAAATTTCTACACACCCATCGGAATAATTATGCCATCACTTTACCACACTTTTGATGTATGAAACACTGCTAGACCAGGCAACTTATCATTTCCATCGGAACTACTACTACACACGTCCGAACTGTTTCATGGCTAGGCTCCGACTCTTCCCTAGAATACTCTAAGTCTTTTCTACCAGCAGAGAAAGGCGCGCGAAGAATATTGCTTTACCATTGGTTAGTTTACTCAACAGCCAATAGCAAAACAACCGTCTCCCGCGTCAGTCCGCGCTTTTCATCAATAACAATCGCTAAATAGTAAACCTAACGACTGCACTTTTTACCGACGTAATTATCTAATATGTTGAAGTTTTGTTTATGCATAAAGGTATTTACTATTGTTATTTATACCTGAAATAACTTTCCCTTTCCCATCAACTTACTTTACAAACCTATTCTACAAAACATCGCCTTTGTCCACATCCACACTTCTTCGAAATGTTACCACACTAAATCCCACTACATAACTATTCAAACAATTATCTTCATATTAACCTTAAACCATACTTACGCATCATTCATGCTGCTAAAACAAATTTATAACATTTTACATACACAAAGAAACATAATAACACTTTATGAAAATTCTAGAACAGCTTATAAAAAACATTTTATTACTTTAGTCCACTCTAGTGGGCACAATCGAAACTAAATCACAGTCCCCTATCCAATACTGTCCTCTATCGGCTGATACATAAACTACGTGCGCGTCCAGTCTCACATCTCTCACTATCCGGCTCTGAGACACATCTCCCACTTAACCGCCTCCAAGGCAGGATCGGTATACGGCGCTGCGCCTCAACCAATGTGCTTTCTGATAAATAAATAAAGAACAAAAGTAACTATTATGCACTACACTTTACAACATATATTCTGTTTCCTAATGATTCAATAAGGTGTCATGCTGGCATCGTTCAACGTATTTGTGTGGAGGATATGATGATCTGATGGTAAATTGAAAATACTGATAATTTAAATTTACTATATCTTTTAAACAAATAAAGTTACAAAAAATGGTTCAAATGGCTCTGACCCCTATGGGACTTAAAATCTGATGTCATCAGTCCCCTAGAACTTAGAACATTTTATTACTTTAGTCCACTCTAGCGGGCACAATCGAAACTAAATCACAGTGTCGTCGTAACTGCCGTCCGCTTCACGTCTGCTGTGCAGCGAGCTACCTTAATTTAAGTATTAACTGTATTTTTCTTACTTGTCACTTCTTCTTCCGTGTGTTTTTGCTTTTACGAAGCGTTAATTGTCGAGTGCTAGTAATAGTGTTCCATAGATTTCGTGTTTGTTTTGAATACAGTGAGAGGGTCCCTTTACTCAACGATAGTGCCAGTAGTGCTAGTGTTTGTTTTCAATACAGTCCAGAGACAGGTAGTGCTATTTTCATTGTTTTCTACAAGAAGTGGCTAGCAACCACGGTTTAGTCAGTTTAGTCAGCCGCCTTTAGTGAATTAGCAGTCTAGTTAAAAGTTGATTAACTCTCTACAGTAAATTGATTTCTTAGGATGGACAGGATGTGTGACTGCTGTGTACGGACGCAGGAGGAGCTGGCCACTGTTCGCGAACAGCTGAACGTGTTGATGGCCGCAGTCAGCCGTCTTCAGGCTGCTGCCTCGGAGTGTAGCGGCAGTGGGGAGTCTGGTGCATCGCATGGTACACCCCAGGTGTTACATGCTTCACCCACTGTCCCTGCTGTCGAGACATCTTCGCGGGTACCGGGCGCGGTTGGGCCAACCTCTCCCCAAGGGGAGTGGCGTGTTCAGCGGCGTTCACGGCGCACGAGGCGGAGGGTCAATGTGGAGGCTGGCCGTATGGCATCACCCGCTCTACCTGTGAGTGGACATGTGGCCTCTCCTTCAGCAAGGTCCGAGCAGGCACGCGGAGTTAGGGGTTTATTAGTTTTTGGGAGCTCCAACGTTAGGCGGGTGATGGAGCCCCTTAGGGAAATAGTGGAAAGGTCGGGGAAGAAGGCCAGTGTTCACTCTGTCTGCTGGGTCTCATCCGAGATGTGGAGGAGGCTCTGCCGGCGGCGATAGAGAGCACTGGGTGCACCCGACTGCAAATTGTTGCTCATGTCGGCACCAATGACTCCTGCCGTCTGGGTTCAGAGGTCATCCTCAGTTCGTACAGGCGGTTGGCGGAATTGGTGAAGGCGGAAAGCCTCTCTCGCGGGGTGGAATCAGAGCTAACTATTTGTAGTATCGTTCCCAAAACCGATCGAAGTCCTCGGGTTTGGAGCCGAGTAGAAGACGATTCAGCGGAGATCTGGGGTGCAAATTTCTCGACCTCCGCTATCGGGTGGAGAAATGTAGGGTCCCCCTGAATAGGTCAGGCGTGCACTACACGTCGGAAGCGGCTACAAGGGTAGCGGAGTACGTGTGGAGTGCACATGTGGGTTTTTTAGGTGACAGAATTCCCTCCCTAGGCCCGACAAGACGCCTCCTGAGACGCGGCAAGGTAGGAGTAGGCAAAATGCAACAGGGAATAACAATATTAATGTGCTAATAGTAAACTGCAGGAGCGTCTATAGAAAGGTCCCAGAACTGCTCTCATTAATAAACGGTCACAACGCCCATATAGTACTAGGGACAGAAAGTTGGCTGAAACCAGACGTAAACAGTAATGAAATCCTAAACTCAGATTGGAATGTATACTGCAGAGACAGGCCAGTCAGTGAAGGGGGAGGCGTGTTTATAGCGATAAGAAGTGCAATAGTATGGAAGGAAAGTGACGGAGATCCGAAATGTGAAATAATTTGGGTCAAGGTCACGGTTAAAGCAGGCCCAGACATGGTAATTGGATGTCTCTATAGGCCCCCTGGCTCAGCAGCTGTTGTGGCTGAGCACCTGAAGGATAATTTGGAACATATTTCGAGTAGATTTCCCCACCATGTTACAGTTCTGGGTGGAGATTTTAATTTGCCAGATATAGACTGGGAGACTCAAACGTTCATAACGAGTGGCAGGGACAAAGAATTCAGTGAAATTTTTTAAAGTGCTTTATCTGAAAACTACCTTGAGCAGTTAAACAGAGAACCGACTCGTGGCGATAACATATTAGACCTTCCGGTGACAAACAAATCCGAACTATTTGAAACAGTTAACGCAGAACAGGGAATCAGCGATCATAAAACGGTTACTGCATCGATGATTTCAGCCGTAAATAGAAATATTAAAAAAGGTAGAAAGATTTTTCTGTTTAGCGAAAGTGACAAAAGGCAGATTACAGAGTACCTGACGGCTCAACATAAAAGTTTTGTCTCAAGTACAGATAGTGTTGAGGATCAGTGGACAAAGTTCAAAACCATCGTACAATATGCATTAGATGAATATGTGCCAAGCAAGATCGTAAGAGATGGAAAAGAGCCACCGTGGTACAACAACCGAGTTAGGAAACTGCTGCAGAAGAAAAGGGAACACCACAGCAAACATAAACATTGCCAAAGCCATGCAGACAAACAAAAATTACGCGAAGCGAAATGTAGTGTGAGGAGGGCTATGCGAGAGGCGTTCAATGAATTCGAGAGTAAAGTTCTATGTACTGACTTGGCAGAAAATCCTAAGAAATTGTGGTCTTATGTCAAAGCGGTAGGTGACTCTAAACAAAATGTCCAGACGCTCTGTGACCAAAATGGTGCTGAAACAGAGGATGATAGACTAAAGGCCTAAATACTAAATGTCTTTTTCCAAAGCTGTTTCACAGAAGAAGACTGCACTGTAGTTCCTTCTCTAGATTGACGCGCAGATGACAAAATGGTAGATATCGAAATAGGCGACAGAGGGATAGAGAAACAATTAAAATCGCTCAAAAGAGGAAAGGCCGCTGGACCTGATGGGATACCAGTTCGATTTTACACAGAGTACTCGAAGGAACTTGCCCCTCTTCTTGCAGCGGTGTACCGTAGGTCTCTAGAAGAGCGTAGCGTCCCAAAGGATTGGAAAAGGGCACAGGTCATCCCCGTTTTCAAGAAGGGACGTCGAACAGATGTGCAGAACTATAGACCTATATCTCTAACGTCGATCAGTTGTAGAATTTTGGAACACGTATTATGTTCGAGTATAATGACTTTTCTGGAGACTAGAAATCTACTATGTAGGAATCAGCATGGGTTTCGAAAAAGACGGTCGTGTGAAACCCAGCTCGTGCTATTCGTCCACGAGACTCAGAGAGCCATAGACACGGGTTCACAGGTAGATGCCGTGTTTCTTGACTTCCGCAAGGCGTTCGATACAGTTCCCCACAATCGTTTAATGAACAAAGTAAGAGCATATGGACTATCAGATCAATTGTGTGATTGGATTGAAGAGTTCCTAGATAACAGAACGCAGCATGTCATTCTCAATGGAGAGAAGTCTTCCGAAGTAAGAGTGATTTCAGGTGTGCCGCAGGGGAATGTCATAGGACCGTTGTTATTCACAATATACATAAATGACCTTGTGGATAACATGAGAAGTGCACTGAGGCTCTTAGCAGATGATGCTGCGGTGTATCGAGAGGTTGTGACAATGGAAAATTGTACTGAAATGCAGTAGGATTTGCAGCGAATAGACGCATGGTGCAGGGAGTGGCAGTTGAGTCTCAATGTAGACAAGTGTAATGTGCTGCGAATACATAGAAAGATAGTTCCCTTATCATTTAACTACAAAATAGCAGGTCAGCAACTGGAAGCAGTTAATTTCATAAATTATCTGGGAGTACGCATTAGGAGTGACTTAAAATGGTATGATCATATAAAGTTGATCGTCGGTAAAGCGGATGCCAGACTGAGATTCATTGGAAGAATCCTAAGGAAATGCAATCCGAAAACAAAGGAAGTAGGTTACAGTATGCTTGTTCGCCCACTGCTTGAATACTGCTCAACAGTGTGGGATCCGTACCAGATAGGATTGATAGAAGAGATAGAGAAGATCCAACGGACAGCAGCGCGCTTCGTTACAGGATCATTTAGTAATCGCGAAAGCGTTTCGGAGATGATAGGTAAACTCCAGTGGAAGACTCTGCGGGAGACACGCTCAGTGGATCGGTACGGGCTTTTGTTAAAGTTTCGAGAACATACCTTCACCGAAGAGTCAAGCAGTATATTGCTCCCTCCTACTTATATCTCGCGAAGAGACCATGAGGATAAAATCAGAGAGATTAGAGCCCACACAGAAGCATACCGACAATCCTTCTTTCCACGAACAATACGAGACTGGAATAGAAGGGAGAACCGATAGAGGTACTCAGGGTACCCTCCGCCACACACCGTCAGGTGGCTTGCGAAGTATAGATGTAGATGTAGATGTACATGTAGAACTACTTAAACCTAACTAACCTGAGGATATCACACACATCCATGCCCGAGGCAGGATTTGTCGTGCGGTTCTGAAGTGCAGCGCCTAGAACCGCTCGGCCATCGCGGTCAGCTAACAAAGTTACAGAGTTAATATCTACAACATCTGTCATTTTAATGATGCGATTTTATATGAAATGTCGAACGTTAAGGTAGACCAAAGCATTCAGATTGTAGCATTCAGGTCTTTGTTAAAAACTTGTTAATTTCAGTTTAACAGAAAATCCTAAACTATTATAGATACAGTCAATGTTCAAGTTCTTTTGGGATCATCATGAAAATTTATGAAAGATGGCACATTAAAATTACTGTGGCTTCATTCCCTGAATTACTACAGACTTAAATAGTTTCAATAATTTTTTTCCTTTAAGGCCGATCTTAGGTCCGCCGTATTTAACACTGCTACACCTCCCTGGTCACAAACAGCTCCTACGGGGTTTCCCTATGATGTAGGTTCTCGTCTGTCTCACTCGCACACTACAGCTATTACCGGCCGGAGTGGCCGTGCGGTTCTAGGCGTTACAATCTGGAACCGAGCGACCGCTACGGTCGCAGGTTCGAATCCTGCCTCGGGCATGGATGTGTGTGATATCCTTAGGGTAGTTAGGTTTAATTAGTTCTAAGTTCTAGGCGACTGATGACCTCAGAAGTTAAGTCGCATAGTGCTCAGAGCCATTTGAACCATTTCAACTAAGGCTCTTAAGCTTTATCAGCCTGGCATCCTTCAGCACAATAGACACCTGTGGACTTTCCCCATCTCGTGGGGAATTGCTCTCTTTGTGGCACACGGTCCTGGACGACAGGATTCGTTTCACAATTCCTGGAAGGCCGTCTCTTTCAGCCATATACTTAATGAGTGTGAAATGCTCGTTAACTCACAGCGTGAGCGGTTAATCTCATTGTGAGACATTTTTTTCACATGCTCTTACGATCTTCAGAACTGTGTGGATGATATTTTTCCCAGAGACTGATGGTAAGTCTTCAGTGTCATAAGTAATACATATCAACGTTAACATTCGTTTAGTCGCCACTTCTGCCAATTAATTCATGAATGATTATGGAATGTTATCTATTCCTTCTGCCTTATTTGATCTTAAGTCATCCAAAGCTTCCTGTTGCTAACACTGGATTCCCTGTCTCTTTCCTGTCGACTCCTTTTCTTCTTCTATCACGTCATCAGACAAGTCTTCCCCTTCAATGTACTACTTTAACCCATTCACTCTGTCCTCTGCATTTAAAACAGGAATTTCCATTGCATACTTGACGTTTTTCAGGCAGTTCTTCGGGGAGTAATTTATTTTCGTTTTCTTCACATATTTTTGTAGACATGTCGGTTCAGCAACCCTACACTTCCTATTTATTTTGTTCCCAAGTGACTTCCACTTCTTTATTCCTGAATGTGTTTGTTTCCAACTTCTGTGATTGCCCTTTTTAGAGACGTCTACTCCTCGTGAACTGTACGGCCTACTAAGCTATTCATCATCGCAGTATCTACAGCCTCAGAGGACTTCAAGCGTATTTCTTCAATCCTTAATGCTTCCGTAACCTATTTCCTTGCGCACTGTTCCTTCCTGATGCTCTTTTAAACTTCATCCTACTCTTCACCATTCATAAATTTTGATCTGAGTCTACATCTGCTCCTGGACATGCCTTACAGTGCAAATATCTGATATCGAAATCTCTGTCTTACAATGATGTAACTAGTCCCGTATCTCCCTGACTCTTCAAAATATACCCCCTCCTCTAGCGATTCTTGAACTGCTATTACTGCAGAGTTTTTAGTGTTTCTCCGTTCTCATTCCTGCTAACAAGCCCATATTCTCCCGTGATCCTTTGTGCTACTACATCCCCCACAACCGCATTCCAGTTCTCCATACCTATTAGATTTTCATCTCCCTTTATCAATATTCTCATTTACTTTCTCTATCTCTCCATCTACTATTTGTGACGTCGACATGTATACGTGAACTATTGTTGTCGGTGTCGGTTTGATGTCGATTGTGATGAGAAAAACCCTACCACTGAACTGATTGTAGTAGCTCACTCTCTCTGCCCTACCACCCTGTCATAACGAATATTACTCCAATTATACCATTTCCTGCTGCTGCTGATATTACTCTATACTCACCTGCACCGTAAATCATTATCTTCTTTCCATTTCACTCCACTGACGACTGATACATACAAAGTAAGCATTTGCATTTCGCTTTCCAGATATTTTAGCTTTCTTACCACGTCAAACTCCTTACATTCCAAGCCCCGACTCGTAGAATGGTACCTTGTCGTTGATTATTTAATCTTTTTTTAATGGCCACCTGCCTCTTAGCAGCCTTTCCCGGTAATCCGGATGGGGGACTAGTCCATAATCTTTTGCCATTGGAAAGATCACCATGACACATTTTCAGTTACAGACCATGCCCTGTGAATACATATGAGGTGCCTTTCATGCAATGGTTTCCATTGCCTTCTGCATCATAATACCGTTGATCATAACTGATTAATCCGCTTCTTAGGGCCAGTTTCCCACCCCAAGCGCAAGAGAGTTCCCTGAACCTCTGTCCACTACTCCGTCCTCTTTGCCAGGACCGTTGGCAGACCGAGGGCGACTCCTTATGCCGGAAGTCTTCGGTCACTATGGGCGATGATTGCTATTAAAAACTAGGCAGTGGTGGGGCTCGAACTCGAGACCGAGGACATTTTAATTACTGATCAAATACGCAATCCCTAAACCTACTTTTTTTATATTCGCTGCATTTGTGGAGGGACGTCCCATGACACCCGTTCAAGTTCATCGTTCATACATTCACTCAGTTTTTTTGTTTGTTTCTTTTTATTACAAAGGGCTGCTAATCCTCTGACGGCACACGCTGAGTTACGGTGCCGACTACCACTAGACTATTATATAGTCATTCGCTGTGGTCAACACCTCATCAAAGAGGGATGCGGACTCATTTTTCCTGGCGGACTGAAGGCAGGAGAATGAGACGTGTATGCGCCACAGTAGCATGTTTACAGGCCTGGATTCGGACTTCCGAACTGACTGAAGGGAGTGCAACGATATAGCAGCATTTTCGTGGTCCTGGAATCGATAGGGGGTGTCCATAGCGTGCCCAGTGATGCAGTGCAAAACTACGTTTTATACTGTAAATTGTCATGAGTAAACTGTGTGTAATCGCAATAACATTGCGCAGTAGAGTCCCACCCAATAAGACGCTTGTCTCGTATTCAGGATGCAGTTTGCTCTGTCCGGCAATCCCGATTTACGTATTCTATGTTTTTCCTATTCAATGCAGGCAGGTTCCTTGAGCAAGGCCACGACCGACCACCTGTTCTATCCTCGTAAAAATATACTTACGTATTCTATGTCCGTGTTTTGAGCTGTTTATTTTCATTGCAGTGCGATGAAAAATCCTTTAGATGAATAAATGAATATAAATAAATTACAGTGAAGACGTGTAGGAAGTAAATAAACGGTGTGATTGGGCAAGAAGCGGGTAATGATTAGAACATTGTGGGATCCAGTATAAAAGTAAAAGTAAAAGTTTTGTATTCTATGTCCGTGTTTTGAGCTGTTTATTTTCATTGTAGCGCGAAGAAAAATCCTTGAGATGAATAAATAAATATAAATAAACATTACAGTGAAGACGTGTTCGAAGTAAAGAAATGGTGTGATTGGGCAAGAAGCGGGTAATGATTAGAACATTGTGGGATCCAGTATAAAAGTAAAAGTAAAAGTTTTGTATTCTATGTCCGTGTTTTGAGCTGTTTATTTTCATTGTAGTGCGAAGAAAAATCCTTGAGATGAATAAATAAATATAAATAAACATTACAGTGAAGACGTGTACGAAGTAAAGAAACGGTGTGATTGGGCAAGAAGCGGGTAATGATTAGAACATTATGGGATCCAGTATAAAAGTAAAAGTAAAAGTAAAAGTTTGATGTATCTGCGGGGATATTTGCGGGAAAGTACGAATAATATTTCTGTGGAATTTCTGAAGTCAATGCCAATAGTGAGAGAAGTATGGCAATTCAAGTTAGTGTCTGGAAGCCATCACTGTGGAGATATGCTAGAAGACTTTCGGATGGACATCTTCCACACAGTTTCGAAATTGAAAGGACACACCGATGTGAGATATCTTGCAATCAGCGTGACTGATCGTACATCCAAGTTGCTGTGCACAATAATACACAGGAAATAGAAAACAAAACTTGGGATGAAACTTCCTGGCAGTTTAAAACTGTGTGTGGGACCGACACTCGAGCTCGGGACCTTTGCCTGTCGCGGGCAAGTGCTCTAACATCTGAGCTACCCAAGCACGACTCACGTCAACGAAAGCGACTTCGATAGCAGTTCATGATAGACTTCTGTCAGTTAGAGATCAGCAGTCACTGTAAAGACTGATTATTTCGTAAGTCGCCATTCCCTTGCGACACACCTGTGTAATTGTCTTTGATTAATTGTAATAAAACTCATTAATACAAGTTGTTTGATTGTTTGTCTAGCTAACCGAGTATGCAGGCTTCCTACACACAAAAGATTGACGACGAGGCTGGACGAATGATAAGGGACACGTTGAATCGTCAAGGTATTCGTTCTCCTGCAGGAATCGTTGCTGAATTGCAAACAAAAGTGCAAGATGATTGGGAGAGTCTATCGAAGGTTGTCATTCTGCACCTTTATGGTCGTTTGCATGTGATAATACGTCGCCGTCATTGGGCGTCCACAGTATACTGATACTATTGTTTGGGCACCCTTTAATAATATATATATGTTTCATTTGGTGTGAATTTGGTATCATCTATTCCTACAATGTTGAGCTATGCGTCAGATCACTTGGCAACAAAATGACTCTGCCTTTGAGGGTGTTGCAATTTCTTCTTACGGCAATGTACATCTACTAGAAACAGCTAGAAATATTATTTCTATACCAATTCTGATACATCTGGAAGAAAACTGAAGCTCAGCATGCTCACCTAATGACGTGCAACACGTAGATGGGCTGTTGTAAGACACAAATTCAAATATTGTGCGAAAGCATAAAACTCTTCACGACTGTTAGGAAGAATTTTCAGCGGTGTATAGACGCTGCAGGGGCATGTGATCCTTTTTACCGAAATATGCACATAAATTTCCTGTACGTAGTGGTAGATTTGTAAATGTTACACAAATATTATTAGCAAACATGTCCAGCAAAGAGATAGTTTGCTCGAAATCTATTGTAGCATACGCACGTTTACTCTTTGTCATGCTACTGGTAAAATATAGTCGTCACGTAAAAAGCAGATCGCAGCTAGCATAAAGAAGAGATCAGAGAGCAAACCTAATCGGAAAAGAAGAAATTTGCCAGAGGTGAAGACCATGGCTGTAGTGCACATCAGCTATTGAACTTATATTACCATTTCACTGGTACTTGCGAGGAAAGAAATTTAATATAAATTTCCGAAAACTGGAAAGTAAAGGAAGACAGAGATTAATGTTCTATCAACGTGCAACTTTGAGATATGAATTTCCAGTGTACGACGAGGTTACTAACGACTGCTGCAGGTCTGTCGAAAGTAGATGGTAAGGCTTATGAACTCGGCTTACAGTTATTTTAATGCAAATCATTAAAGGAGATTTGTAAAGCCTTATGGTGTAATATATGTATTAACTATTGGCTAAAATGGTTACGCTATCACGGATTCCACGTGCAGGTCTCCTATGCATTGAATTCCAGAGGCAACAAAATTTGATTATTCGTATTTCTTGTAATTAATAACCGAATGAAAAAGCCTAAAATTCTGTCACAAACTAAAGGCTTAAGAGCTGGACGTTTTATGTCATGTATTAAAAGCAGAAAGATTGATGCATTGAGACGTTATAATTCTTGGCACGCAATGTACCCAGACAACATTTATACTGTATTTGAAAATGAGAGCACTTAGTCTCTTCCAAGAACCTTGAAACGTAATATCAAACCTTTTTGAAAAATTAATGCGACACGCCCCAGAAAGTAATGACATGAAGAAAATATTGTATTTTACTACATTTTCGCTGTTCATGTACCAAAACTTCAGCAACAGGCATGAGACTTTAATTTATTACTTCCTTAATATATCACTGTTCGTAACAGCTTCTGCACTTTTCACATACACCACTGATGATGCCTGCAAAAATTACATCACTGTACGACACATATGAATAGCTCAATAGATATGGTTTGACAAACATTGAGATGAATGAAAAAGTATCTTTTCTCAGTACGCATTGTGAATTACCAAGAATATATTCATCCAGTTTTTGATAATGAGGGGACTTACCGATTTAGAACAAATTTTAAATATCATTGTAAATCATTTCTAAACTTTTCTCCGAAAACCCTCACAAAATATAAAGGTATGTCGGTTACTAAATGTTTGTTATTCATGCTGTAAAGCATCATCAACATAAAGCACGACGCAACATAAAAATAAATCTGCCAATGAAGCTGTTTTACACGTTGGAGTTTGATTCTTCAAACGGTGGAGGGTGTGGGGACTATTCACGTTATGCTAGGCCAAACTTTGAAATCCGTGTAGGGTACGTCTGGCATAGTTACGTCCTGCGAGGAACATCTTGCAGGTGTCCGCGTTTATATTCAGTGAGCCTCCTTGACGCTTGGGATGCGAGGGCGTAGCGAAACGGCGCTGTCAACTGTGTGCCGAAACTACAATTAATTACCGCCACATCTCGCTGCTAGCTGTCGGGGAAGTCACAGGTTGCGGCCGGCGCGACGCCTGCAAACTATGCTCGACCGCAGCGCGCTGACTGAGGTGGCGGCAGCGGCAGCGGCAGCCAAGGAATGAAACTTGCTCCGCATTAGCGCTCGCCGCGTCAAGGGCAGCGCTCCAACTTTGTCCAAGAATTTATGTGGCAGACACCCAGGCAGCTCCCGTGAATTATCCTCCGGGACGTCTGCACCACGCTCCAGAGCACTTCTCTGCTGCTGCGTAGAGGGACCCTGGAGTTAGAGCACGACGTTTCCGCAGAAAGTGTCGTTTACAGCAACGATCTCTCACGTGAAGTCAAATTCTATCACACTGGTCGCAAATCAAGATAAGTTTGCCTCTCCGTCCTCGTCTTTTGGCTGGCTTAAGACAGGGTGCAGAACAACTCTTGTGGTTCGATGTATCTCTCTGTGCTACTCTACACTGAGCAAGCCTCTTCATCTCTGAGTAGCTGCTGTAACCTATATCCTCTGAATCTGCTAATTGTACTCATCTCTTGGTCTCCCTCTACGATTTTTAACCCCGTCCTCCCCCCATCCCATCACGCTTCCCTCCAGTACTGAATTGGGAATCCCTTGATGCCTCAGAACCGATCCCTTCTATTAGTCAGGTTGAACCACAATTTCTCTATTCAGTACCTTCTCATTAGCTACGTGATCTACTCATCTACAGCTTTCTTCTGTAGCACAAAATTTCAGAAACTTCTATTCACTTCCTGCCTAAAGTGCTTATCGTCCATGATTCATTTCCGTATATGGCTACACTCTATACAAATACTTCCAGAAAGGACTTCCTGACACTTAAATCTATACTCCTTGTTAACAAATTTCTCTTCTTCGGAAACATTTTTCTTGCCATTGCATTTTATACGCTCCCTAGTTCGACCATCATCCGTTATTTTGCTTTTCAAACAGCAATACTCATCCACTACTTTAACTGACTCATTCCCTAATCTAAATCAGTCAGCATCACCTGATTTAATTCGACTACATTCCGTTCTCCTCGTTTTACAATATGATGATGTTCATCTTATAACCTCCTTTCAAGACACTGTCTATTAATTTCAACTGCTCTTCAAAGTTCTTTCCCGTCCCTGACAGAATTACGAACACATTAGCAAACCTGGAAGTTTTTATGTCCTCTCCCTGGACTTTAATTCCTACTTCAAATTTTGTTTTCTTTACTGCTTGCTCAATATACAGATTAAATAACATCAGGGATAGGCTACAAAGCTGCTTGCCTTTCGTGCGCCATTTGGTTTCTGTACAAGTTGTAAATAGCCCTTCGTCCCCTGTATTTTATCCCTGCCCCCTTCACATTTGAAAGAGAGTGTTTCAGTAAACATTGTCAAAAGGTTTCTCTAAGTCTACAGTTGCTGCACTGAAGAGCCAAGGAAACTGGTACACCTGCCTAATATCGTGAGGTGTCCCCGCGAACACGCAGAAGTGCCACAACACAACGTGGCATGGTCTCCAATAATGTCTGAAGTAGTGCTGGAGTGAACTGACGCCATGAATCCTGCAGGGCTGTCCACAGATCCGTAAGGGTAAGGGGGGGGGGGGGGGAGATCAACTCACAAGAATGTTCCGGGAGCCACTCTGTACCAATTCTGGACGTATAGGGTTGTAACGTGCGCGTGGGGCACACAATACTCATTAAAGCCTGTACTATAGTAAGTGAGTGGGGTTCACCTTACGAGACAGGATTTTTGGATAGATATTGACCGCGTGTACCTGACTGGAGGCAAATCAGACTTACACCCACTCGGTAATAACAATGATACGTGAAGTAAGTTCGAAATACAACTACACGTCAGGACGGACAAAAAGCAACACAGCAGATGCTACCAATTTGTTAATAATACGGTCGCCAGCCTAATTAGGCATTAACTGAGTTTCTTCCCTGTACAAGTTGGTAGATATTCGTGCAAAGCAACAAGTAGTAACACTGCATAATATAGTAGAATTTTAGAACCAGAAAATCTATTGAACTGATAGTTTCACGTTCTGTACTGATATGGAAAAACCATAAATACATAACACTACACTATAATATATACTACAAAACTTCGTACTGTCTATTGATCTGATTAAAATTGGGCGTAGGTTACCCTAGAAATAGCACTTTCGAGTCACACATACAATGACAATTTTGATAGAGATAAAACACAGATAAATTTTGGCTTTTATATTGACTTTAACTTTTGCTGGTCAGATCAATTTAGAGCACTTCAGAATTCAAATGAATAAAAAAAGGGGGGGGGACCCTGAAACTGTTGTGATCACTGTATTAAAAAATTTATTGCTGAAATCATTATGCGCTCAAGATTTCCAGTATATGAGTTACTACTCTTTTTATCTTATTTCCTGCTTATTTCAATACCTTTATATCTGTCTCGAAATAATTAAACTTCATTACTAAATCAATATCAAAGTTATCTTCCAACTTTGTCAGACCTTCGTTATTCATTTACAGGTTCATTAACAAAACAGTTCTTTAAACACCATTCTAACATAGTTAGGTCTGTAAGTAATTATTATTAACACAAAATTTAATTTTTCATTTCGGGACACTCGGATTGCACAACATTTGGAAGGACCCTATCTAGGTTAGTTGTGAGGATAATTAAATGATAGGAAAGTTCTGGTAAAATTTAAGTTGTTATTGAACAGTATGGAACAAAAGTAACACTGGTCCATACGAATACAGTACTAAAAGTTTCAACCTGTATCGATGCGGTGGCTGGCGGGCGGCGAGATGGCGAGGGGCAGAGCACACATACAACCACAGTTATGGCTCTTGACGTATCGGCACTTTATTTCTTCATAGCGTCGCAATACTTTTCCATTTAGTGCCTATGGAATTTTGCCATGCTGTATGGGCGTTGGAACGGTGTACCCGAGGCTCAGTGAAACTACGTCTTCCAGGAGAGCCTCCTCGCTCCAGAAGGTGTTGCTCAGACCAGTGCCAAACTCCAACTACTACTGCTGAGCCCGTTGTGCCGTGCAGCGCCCGTGCGCATTTTCCCGCGCTCGCCTGCCATCCACCTTTAGCCGCTCCCTTACAGACAGGGTATTCACCCGCGGTTTTGCATTCTACATATTCTAACACATTGCCTACGTATGGACCAGACGCACAGTTACAATTTTAAACATCTTACAACAGTCTCAACATTTGTTACATTTCAATTCTATTACAATATTGCTTGACATTTGACGTAAACATTAATATTAACATTGAAACTTGTTTACAGTTTTCTTAACGCAATGAAATGGTTCAAATGGCTCTGAGCACTATGGGACTCAACTGCCGAGGTCATAAGTCCCCTAGAACTTAGAACTACTTAAACCTAACTAACCTAAGGACAACACACACATCCATGCCCGAGGCAGGATTCGAACCTGCGACCGTAGCGGTCGCGCGGTTCCAGACTGCAGCGCCAGAACCGCTCGGCCACCAGCGGCCGGCCTAACGCAATGACATGAAACAAAAAAGAAATGAAATCAGAACATCAATTACTCCAAGTTTAACGAAAAATCAGATGGAAAAAAAAATTTACTTATATGTACAATAGTACAGCCTCGTTGTTGTTACAGGGTGTCGCATTGTCCTGTTGGAATTTCCCAAGTCTATCATTATGCACACTGTACATGAATGGATGCAGGTATTCAGACAGGATGCGGACGTGCGTTTCATGTGTCAGAGTCGTTTCTGGGCTGTCAGACGTCACATATCACTCCAACTGCAGACCATTAAAGAGCCTCCACGAGCTGTAATAGTCTCCTGCTGACATGCAGGGGCCATGGGCTCGTGGGGTTGCCTCCATACCCGTACACTTCCATCCGCTCGATAGAGTTTGAAACTAGATTCGCCCGACCAGGCTACATCTTTCCAGCCATCAACAGGCCATTGTCGGAGCTTATGGGCCCAGGCGGGGAGTAAAGCTTTGGTCGTGCAGTCATCAAGGGTACACGAGTGGGCCTCCGGCTCCGAAATACAATATCGATGATGTTTGCACGCTGACATTTGCCGATGACCAAGGATTACACTTTTGTCATGTTGAATGATTCTCTTCAGTCTTCGTTGGTTCCGTTCTTGTAGGACGTTTTTCCGCCAGCAGCAATGTCGGAGTTTTGATCTTTTTCGGACTCATGATATTCACGCTACACTCGTGAAATGGTCGTACCGGAAAATGTCCACTTCATCGCTTCCTCGGAGATGCTGTCCCATCGCTCATGCGCCGACTATAACATCACGTTCAGACTTACTTAAATGTTGATATCCTGTCATTGTAGCAGCAATAACCGATCTAACAACTGCGCCAGAAACTTGTTGTCTCATGTAGACGTTGCCCACGCGTCGCCGTGTTCTGCCTGTTTGCATAGCTCGGTATTGGGATATGCATGCCTATACCAGTTTCTTTAGCGCTTCAGTGTATAAACGTAGGTTTACCTTTTCTTAACCTGTCTTCTACGAGAAGTCGTAGGGTTAGTATTGCCTCACGTTTTCCCACATTTATCCGGAATGCAAACTGATTTTCGCCGAGGTCGAGTTCTACCATTTTTTCCATTCTTCTGAAAAAGTTTCGTGTTAGTATTTAGCAGCCGTGACTTATTAAATTGCTAGTTTGGTAATTCTCACACCTGTCAGCACCTGCTTTCTTTGGAATTCAGAATATTAAACTCTTCTTGAAGTCTGAAGTATTTCGCCTGTTTCATAGATATTGCTCACCAGGTGGAAGAGTTTTGTCATTGCTGGCTCTCCCAAGACTATTAGCAGCTCTAACACAATGTTGTCTACTCCGGGAGCTTGTCTCTGCTTAAGTCTTCCAGTGCTTTGTCAAACTCTTCACGCGGTATCGTATCTCCTTTATCATCTTCCTCTATGTCCTCTTCCATTTCCATAATATTACCCTCAACTACATCTCCCTTGTGTAGATCATACATTCCTTCCACCTTTCTGCCTTCCCTTCTTTTTAGGACTGAGCTCTTGATATTCATAGTGGTGCTCTCTGCTCCAATGGTGTCTAATTTTCCTGTAAGCAGTATCAATCTTACCCTTAGTTATACGTGCTTCTACATCCTTACATTTCGTTTTTTCCCCTCTATCCATTCCTTCTTAGCCATTTGCACTTCCTGTCGATCTCATTTTTTTAGACACATGTATTCCCTTTCGCCCGCTTCAATTACTGCATTTCTTTTATCTCATCATACATTTACTCAGTCTTCTCCTCATGTGCGAAGCTAGTTAGCATATAAACTTGTACTACAGTGGTGCGTGTGGGCTTCGTGTCTATCTTGGCTATAATAATGCGTTCACTATGCTGTTCATAGTAGCTTAACCGCGTTCCTATTTTTTTACTCTTTATTAAACCTACTCCAGGATTACCACTATTTGCTTTTGTATTTATAACTCTGTATTTACCTGGCCAGAATTCCTGTTCCTCCTGCCAGCGAACAAAAGACAACAGAGAAACTTAAAAATGAAAGACCAAGAGCAATGTAATTATATAAAATTGCAAATATTCACTTTTTTTAAAAAAATTATTTATTATTCCATGAAACGGTTTATTGACCTTTTCAGGTTAATCTTCAGGTGGTTTTGCGGAAGTTACAAATCTGTTTCAATCAAAATGCTTTGTGCTAGCTTGCGACAGTATGGGCGGCTTTTTGTTAGCATCCTTCTTTCTGGTTCCATTGTGATGGCCACTTGGCACCACATCACACACTTTTACAGAATGTATATGCATATCCATTGTGATAGCGAAACGTTTCCAGTATAAACAGTTCGTGCACTTGAACTGTTAGCAAGAGTAATATATAGAAAAATGGAACATAAAAGCAAGGATCTGTTAGATGGTGAAAATGTTGGCTTCATAATAGATATCTGAAGGGCAGTTTGACGTTTCGCTTGATAATGGACGCAAGACACGCTAGTAGAATTTTTTGGCAACGGAAAAGCGTTAGCTAAAGTGGTGCAAGGTCTTCGAAAGTCTCAGGAGAAATGGCATATGTTATTGAGAAAGACGGATAATAGTATGTCCAAAAGACCACAGGGACACATAAAAATGAATGACCAAGAATGATGTGCTAGATTCAGAAACGGCATAAGACATAGCTGCAGTCTATCTTGTCTTCTGTCCAATCTGTTCATCGAAGAAGCAATGACGGAAACAAAACGAAGGTTCGGAGTAAAAGTATCTAAATGATAAGGTTCACCGATGACATTGCTAAACCCAGTGCAGGATTATAAAGAATTGCGGAACATTTTGAGAAAAAGGAAGTCCGATGAACTCGCCAAATGGACTGACAGCAAACAAAAGAAAGACGAAAGTAATGAGGAGCAGGAGAAACGAGTTCAACAATTAATTTAGTATCAAAATCGGCGTCCAGGAAGTGGAGGGAGGAATTATACCTTCTCGTGGCGAAAAGAGGATTATGCTTGTATTAAGCATCGATCTCAATGTGACGATGAAGTTTCTGAGACTGCACGACATTAAGCGAGTGTGTAATGGACTGTGAGAAAACCGAAAAACATGATCGTCAAAGCGTTTCAGTTGTGATGATGTAGGAGAACGTTGCGAATTAAATGTACTGATGCAGTAAGAAAGGAGCTTTTCTGCAGAATTGGTGAGGAAAATAACATGTGGCAAACACTGTGAAGACGAAGAGACAGGACGATAATACATGTTTTAAGGCATCAAGGAGTAATTCCGTGGTACTTGATGGAGTTGTGTAAGGAAAAAACTATGTGGAAAAACAGATTCGAATACACGCGACAAATTATTGTGGACGTTGTTCGCAAGTAATACTCTGAAATAAAGAGACTGCTCCTTGGTGGCAATTCCTGGCAGATTGCATTAAACCAGCCAGAAGACTGAGAAAAAAACAGTCAGTGGCCGTTAACAGTAATACGATGGAAAATGATACAGAATGTTTGTGTGTTAGATGTAATTCGAGAAATCCATACTTGAAATATATTCTGTTTTTATCATACTATTTTGCCACTATTGCAAGGAGGCAGCTTAAGATAATCTCATCAAATAACAATCCACATTCTTCACAGCTGTGAGGAGATAGGATTGTACATTATATAGAGACTTTGGGACGGGGAACCACGGTGTTGCCAATGGTAACTGTTGCATTTCACTATGAGCATTCGAAAATCAGGCTGACATTTCGATTTTTGGGAGTTAGTATGTTCTGATAAACGTTCCAACGAACCTTTTCGGACTAGAGTGTCTCACTACTGGCTCTTAAACATGATGTTACCGTCGATAAGCCTGCACACATTTATGAACAGTTCGTTGAAGAGAAGTTTTTGAAGACGGAAGGATGAATGTAGTAAATGTTCACGACACTGGAGACACTCATGTTTTACTCTCAGGCTGCTTGAAATTGAAAAGAAGTAATCATGTCCTCCAAGGACTTGGGATGTAAATAACCCCCATGGATTTGGAATAAAAATGCATAGTAAATTATTGAATTACGTCTAGCCATGAAGACTGCCAGCGGAATATAAATGTATGGTCACGTTTGTCAGTTAGACGATGGAGTGAGGTATATCACGATTCCACTCCAATCCTAATTCGGGACAGCTACCCTCACTATTCTGACAGGTTATACCAACGGCTTAAGAAGAACTGGCCGCTTTGGAACGTCAATAAATCTTCTACAGAGCATGTTAAAGCGGCAGGTGGTTTCCTTATGTTACCTCAAGTCACTGCCTTTACAAAAATATACTGGCATAGACTCCTTTTGTTCTTGTAATGCACTTTTTTCACATATGCTCATTCGAGGGTTATGAAATCGGGCCTCTAGCAGTAAGTATCAAATCAAATAGCATATGAATATTATAAAGTGATCCTTCTACGCACCCTGCATCGCTGTCCATACTAGAGCGGTGGCGATCAAAACATCGCTTATCGATCCAAAGCTTGCTGCAGGTAGAAAAATTTTAATCACTACAGTTTCTCCAGCTAATATCAGTTACTGATTACCGGATTTTGCGTCACTGCCTTGTGCCGACGCCATCAGAATTTCTCAGCCACAGGACGAATGCACTCTTGTATTCGTTGCGGCATGTCACGCCTCAAAACAGTACTGTTTTATGAAAATTGCTTGCTCGAGACTGGAGTGAAAGTGTACGCCTTTCAGCTGTTTCGCTGAGATGCCTGCACAGTTTGTGGTGTGAACTACTGGTATACTACCTTGGTAATGAAGGATATGGTAACAGGGTTTACAATTCTTGCCACGTACTGGTGACCATCCAGCTCCCTTCAGCAGACCTAAATCAGTCATGTAGTCATATCAAAAGCCCCGCCGGCCAGAGTGGCCGAGCGGTTCTAGGCGCTACAGTCTGGAACCGCGCGACTGCTACGGTCGCAGGTTTGAATCCTGCCTCGGGCATGGATGTGTGTGATGTCCTTAGGATAGTTAGGTTTAAGTAGTTCTAAGTTCTAGGGGACTGATGACCTCAGAAGTTACGTCCCATTGTGCTCAGAGCCATTTGAATCACTTTTTCAAAAACCCCGCACACCATGATTGGAGGAGTTGGAAAAGCATCGGTCTCGGGAATCTCTGCCTAATGGGACCTTTTATCTCGTTATCTACGGTTATGCTGGTGTCAATCTGACGCCCAAAACAGACGCGAGAGGCACAAAATGCCACTAAATATCCGCATTGATTCTTGCCTGTGATATGGTATCAGGGATTACCAGCACATGGCAATTCGATACCGCAACTCAACTTCCAATAATTAGTTCTCAGCTGTTCGTGGGAGTCTTCCTCTTCAAAAATGGTTCAAATGGCTCTGAGCACTATGGTACTTAACAGCTATGGTCATCAGTCCCCTAGAACTTAGAAGTACTTAAACCTAACAAACCTAGGGACATCACACAACACCCAGTCTTCCTGTAACATCTATGCAGACTTCAGCTGGTTTCATAGAATCGTCGAACGAAATCCCCTAGGATCACTTGATGTTGTCCTTCTGGGACGACCCGTGCCATCTTTTCCCATCACACTTCTCTCCTGCAGCAACCGCATCACCATTCGTTGCTGTCATGGCACTATAGACAACCGTTGGTGACATTTGCGGTGTAATGGTCTCGTGGCCTCAAGCCATTGAACTGAAGTCGCTCAAAATTCGAAAATGACAATAAACAGCATGCGACCCTCATCTGGTGTGCTGTGTTCTGATATGCTCCTGAAAAGGTCCAGTGACGTCCGAAACATCCAACTGCCACCACCATTTATTGACGCCATTCACCGCTTCTCTTTAGGAATGGCTTGTTTCTCTAGTGAAATTAGGCTGGGATAAGAATGAAGCACAGCGCGTTTGGAAAAAGTGTCACACGTTCCTACAGTAACTAGTATTGGTCAATACTAGAAGAAAAATTCCAACAATTATATGACCAGTAACCAATGTCTGGTGAGACAGGGCCTACTTGTCCTCAGATTCTCATCTACGTAAAAGTAGACGTGTGTTCCCAGGCTTTTGAGTGCATTACCCCTGAATGTAATCAGATGTTAGCTAGTATCCTCTCCGACATCCCCCCCTCGTACATGGACATTCTAAACTCTGTCCAAATTCCGCAAAGCACAATGATACTGACCGACCGCCATGCAATCCTCACCCAACAGGCACCACTAGATGCGAGAGGCACAATTGATTCTTGCCTGTGATATGGTGTCAGGGATTACCAGCACATGGCAATTCGATACCTCAACTCAACTTCCAATAATTAGTTCCAGCCCGTTGTGAGCTTTCGTGACTGGAGCCGCTGCTTCTCAGTCAGGTAGCTCCTAAGCTGGCCCCACAATGGTTGAATGCGCCCCACTTGCCAACAGCGCAAGGCAGACTCTATCGGTCATCCATCCGTGCTTGCCAGGCCTCTCAGCGTTTCTGGCTCTGAGCGCTGTGGGACTTAACATCTGTGGTCATCAGTCCCCCAGAACTTAGAACTACTTGAACCTAACTAACCTAAGGACATCACACACATCCATGCCCGAGGCAGGATTCGAACCTGCTACCGTAGCGGTCACGCGGTTCCAGTCTGAAGCGCCTAGAACCGCTCGGCCACCAACGGCCGACTCTCAGCGCTTAAAAAATGGCTCTGAGTACTATGCGACTTAACTTCTATCATTCCCCTAGAACTTAGAACTACTTAAACCTAACTAACCTAAGGACATCACACACATCCATTCCCGAGGCAGGATTCGAACCTGCGACCGTAGCGGTCGTGCGGTTCCGGACTGAAGCGCCTAGAACTGCTCGGCCACCGCGACCGGCTCTCAGCGCCTAATTTTGGCTATCTGATAGGAACTGGTGTCACCATTGCGACAAGGCCGTTCACCGTACACTGACCCCAGCCATCGTGGTGAATCTTTAGAGTTAAAAACTATTTCCTTTGAACACTACCATTTTTAAAATGACGAAACATAAATGATATTTACTTTTCGTAGATGTCTTACTAAATCACGAAGTAATGTGTCGCTGAGTTAGTTCGTTACCAAATGATAACTCAGTTCCGACTGCATCACGAATTGTCACTACAACTCCTTCTCAATCAAGAAACCAGTGCACACTGACAGTACACACTTGTATCAAAACACCACTTTTCTCCCTAGCAACATTCGTTTCATCGACAGACACCCTGCGCCCCGCTGAATCAACTTAAAATGTGTGTGCAACAATTACGCCTACTGAATGTAAATCAGTTAATCGCTGGACTCTTTGCTTCCGAATTGGCAGAAATTGGAAGGTTTTTGCTTCAAATGCTTTGTTTCTGACCACTGATACTGATAATAGTAATAGTAATAATAATAATAATAATAATGATGCACTACGTGACCAAAAGTATCCGGACACCTGGCTGAGCCGGCCGGAGTGGCCCAGCGGTTAAAGGCGCTACAGTCTGGAACCGCACGACCGCTGCGGTCGCAGGTTCGAATCCTGCCTCGGGCATGGATGTGTGTGATGTCCTTAGGTTAGGTAGGTTTAAGTAGTTCTAAGTTCTAGGGGACTTATGACCACAGCAGTTGAGTCCCATAGTGCTCAGAGTCATTTTTGAACACCTGGCTGAAATATACTTACAAGTTCTTGGCGATCGCCATCGTTAATGCTGGGATTCAGTATTGTGTTGACCCACCCTTCGATTTGACGACAGCCTCCACTCTCGCAATCAGATGCTGGAAGGTTTCTTGGGGAATGGCAACCCATTCTTCACGGAGTGTTGCACTCAGGAGAGGTATCGATGTCGGTCGATGAGGCCTGGCACGAAGTCGGCGTTCCAAAACATCCCAGAAGTGTGTTATAGGATTCAGGTCAGGACTCTGTGCAGGCCAGTCCATTACAGGGATGTTATTGTCGTGTAACCATTCCGCCACGGGCGTGCCTTATGAACAGGTGCTCGACCGTGTTGAAAGATGCAATCGTCATCCCCTAATTGCGCTTCAAAAGTGGGAAGCAAGAAGGTGCTTAAAACAACAATGTAGGACTGTTCTGTATAGTGCCACGCAAAACAACTAGGGGTGCAAGACCCCTCCATGAAAAACACGACCACACCATAACACCACCGCCTCATAATTCTACTGTTGGCACTGCACACGCTGGCAGATGACGTTCACCGGGCATTCGCCATACCAACACCCTGCCATCGGATCGCCACATTGTTGCGAAAGGAATAATGAAGTAAAACACGATCAATTTTGGGAACTTCATATAACTTTGAGAAGGCATTTTCGTGAGATATTGAAGCATATGTGGTGTATATGTCTCAGTTTTACTGTTATAGATGTATGGTACAAAGTATGTTCGTGGAGGGTGTAGTAAGTGAGGAGGATATTTTCACATGTTTCTCCCACAAACTGTAATCCCCATCACATTGTGTATATCTAAAAATTTGCTATTGTTGGTAATAGTCTTATGAAATAGTGATAATAGCAATGATCGATTAGAAGTAATTTAGTTTCATGATTGGAACACACGTTAACCCTTTGGTTTTTACCCCTCATGAAATTACAATTTATCCTTCAGAGGGAAAAGCCCCAAGTCTGTGGACCACTGAAGTAGACAATAAAGGCAGAACTGCATGTGGTTACCTTGCGCCATGGCACATGCTCTAGCTGTTCTTCGCTGTGAATCACGCAGTCTTTCGATGACACGTGGCTCTATTCGGACTGTGGCGCATGCATCAGGTCAAAGTTCCTGCACTTTGACAACACGTTCGGCGAGGTGCACTGCCTTTAAATTTCCCATACTTTGTGATGACGTCGACGAATAACATCGTCCATTAAAGAGTGTGGTATAGTAAGTTCGCGCGAACGCAGAAAATAGTATTGCTCCCAGCCGTGGTTTAACAACAGTGTTTGTCTTTCTGCAGTAGCGCTTGTTATTCATTGGACAGCTTAGTATAACAGTTCGACTGCCTGCTGTACCGAATACTGCAAGTACAACGGCCCCCATCTCAACAAGTATTGGCATCCGAACATTTAATTATAAAAGCTTTTGTATGATTGTATGGCAATTTTAACATGCTGTATTAATTGAATTGTGCCACAAGTATGAAAGTAGTCAAGTACCAATTTGGTAGGGATACTTGTCATTTCTGCGACGTTAATTTACACTTTAGCGCAGGCTCTCTCGAAGACGCACACAATTTTACGGAACTGACATCGGTTCTTGCCTTCGACTTGTTAGCAACAGGCAGTCAAAGCAGTTCCACGAGTCGAGTGTGTGTCAATATTTGCCGTCCACGACCGGATAATAGTCTGTGAGCCTGGAGCGACATTAATAACGACACAATGTGGACGGTCGCTGCAGCACACAGCGGCGGGTGCCTCCAGCCGCGAGGCTGCGCTGCCGGGACGGCACACAAAACCGGCGACTGCGATTATGTAAATTTCGGCAGGAATCGGATATTCGAGCAGCGGGCGGGGGTGGCGGTGGCGGCGCATCTCCATTGTCCAGTCGATAAACAGCGCCGACAAACTCGGCGCTGCATACCGCAAACAGCGCCACGTGAGCGGCATTCACTAGCTGGCCGGCGCCCAGCCTAGCCTAGCCTAGACCAGCCTGGGCTAGTCTAGGTGAGCTGCTTGCGTGGCTGGCCTTGCCGGCCGGGAATCGATACGGCGTGGAGTGCCATGGCTTGGTGCGGTGTGGTGTAGCGTGTTGTGTGACGTGGCGCGGGACAAGGGACCAGCAGTGACCAATCTGGAGCGCTGTCTGCAGTTACCTGCTCAGCAAGGCGGGCTCATCCTCATGTGCTGGGGAAACTACGAAGACCATGAAACACTATAACAAATCAGTATAGTAAACTTTACTTTACGTCAGGTCTATGGTCACAAATTTATTTGTCATCAGATTACCGGTTTCGGTCCATAATGACCATCTTCAGATCTGTTTTTATAAAAACATGTTCTACACTACTGGGCATTAAAATTGCTACGCCAAGAGGAAATACAGATGATAATCGAGTATACATTGGACAAATATATTATACTAGAACTGATACGTCATTACATTTTCACGCAGTTTGAGTGCATAGATCCTGAGAAATCAGTACCACCTTTGGCCGTAATAACGGCCTTGATACGCCTGGGCATTGAGTCAAACAGACCTTGGATGGCCTGTACAGGTACAGCTGCCCATGCACATTCAACACGGTACCACAGTTCATCAAGAGTAGTGACTGGCGTATTGTGACGAGCCAGTTGCTTGGCCACCATTGACCAGACGCTTTCAATTGGTGAGAGACCTGGAGAATGTACTGGACAGGGCAGCAGTCGAACATTTTCTGTATCCAGAAAGGCCTGTACAGAACCTGCAACATGCGGTCGTGCATTATCCTGCTGAAAAATAGGGTTTCGCAGGGATCGAATGAAGGGTAGAGCGACGGGTCTTATGAAACACCCCCGTTTAATTTCCTAATTGGGTTTTGAGTAATTTATCGAAGCCGCCAAACAGTTAATTATTATAATTATATGACCGTGTCCTTAATGGATGACGGCTATCGGTTTTCCTGCTGTTGTTTCTGGGGTATTTCAACCGAGTGCGGCTGTTCTGAGACTGAATAGTGGAATGATTGAAAGTTTGTCTATTATTAAGGACCACAAAGGTTGCGCTGTACAAACTGTATATTTTCTACTAACACATAACTTCTGTGGCAGTTGCTACCTTCGCCTTACACGTCTAATTACGGTTATATCTTTTCATTGATTGCTAATTTCCAGTACTTCGTCACACGCAGCACTGATGGTTAACTTTCACAACAATCCTCACTGCAATCCATGGTTGTTGCTGGCCGACGCGGTTGACGCGAAACACGTAATTCGACACTTGCCACTTTCTGTTTCATATCACTCGCGAATCGGTATTAGTGAGGGTCAGTCCCACGACGATCAGGGGGACGTGCTCACTCGTCATATTCCGATGAATTTTACCGGTTACATCTCACTCGACCACCATTCTTGCCCGTCTCTCCCGCACTACCGCTCACTCGTCCCTCTCCATTACTCTGCACTCGACACTCGTCTCACTGCCTCCTGCAGCGCTCGATAATCGACTCCTGTCTAATATCGACCTGGGCGTCGGACACTAGCATCTATGTTCGTGGGATCACGGATCCTTTACACGTAACACATCTGAAATTTAACGTCCACTGTTCAAAGTGCCGTCAATGTGAACAAGAGGTGACCGAGACGTGTAACCAGTGGCACCCCATACCATCACGCCGGGTGATACGCCAGTATGGCGATGACGAATACACGCTTTCAATTTACGTTCACCGCGATGTCGCCAAACACGGATGAGACCATCATGATATTGTAAACAGAACCTGGATTCATCCGAAAAAATGACGTTTTGCCATTCGTGCACCCAGATTCGTCGCTGAGTACACCATCGCAGCCACTCCTGCTGTGATGCAGCATCAAGAGTAACAGCAGCCATGCTCTCCGAGCTGATAGTCCATGCTGCTGCAAACTGTTCGTGCAGATGGTTTTTGTCTTGTAACCCCCCCCCCCCCCCCCCCCCATCTGTTGACTCAGGGATCGAGACGTGGCTGCACGATCCGTTACAGCCATTCGGATAAGATGCCTGTCATCTCAACTACTAGTGATGCGAGGCCGTTGCGGTCCAGCACGGCGTTCCGTATTACCCTCCTGAACCCACCGACCCCATATTCTGCTAACAGTCATTGGAACTCGACCAACGCGAGCAGCAATGTCGCGATACGATAAACCGAAATCGCAATGGGCTACAGTTCGACTTTTATCAAAGTCGGAAACGTGATGGTGTGCATTTCTTCTCCTTACATGAGACATTACAACAACGTTTCACCTGGCAACGCCGGTCAACTGTTGTTTGTGTATGAGAAATTGGTTGAAAACTTTCCTCGCGTCACCACGTTGTATGTATCGCCACCGGCGCCAACCTTGTGTGAATGCTCTGAAAAGCTAATCATTTGCATATCACAGCATCTTCTTCCTGTCGGTTAAATTTCGCGTCTGTAGCACGACATCTTCGTGGTGTAGCAATTTTAATCGCCAGTAGTGTAATATACTGCAGCCATAGTGGCATCGTCAAACGTTAAACACAAAATCACCACCACCATCGTCAAATATACACTCCTGGGAATGGAAAAAAGAACACATTGACACCGATGTGTCAGACCCACCATACTTGCTCCGGACACTGCGAGAGGGCTATACAAGCAATGATCACACGCACGGCACAGCGGACACACCAGGAACCGCGGTGTTGGCCGTCGAATGGCGCTAGCTGCGCAGCATTTGTGCACCGCCGCCGTCAGTGTCAGCCAGTTTGTCGTGGCATACGGAGCTCCATCGCAGTCTTTAACACTGGTAGCATGCCGCGACAGCGTGGACGTGAACCGTATGTGCGGTTGACGGACTTTGAGCGAGGGCGTATAGTGGGCATGCGGGAGGCCGGGTGGACGTACCGCCGAATTGTTCAACACGTGGGGCGTGAGGTCTCCACAGTACATCGATGTTGTCGCCAGTGGTCGGCGGAAGGTGCACGTGCCCGTCGACCTGGGACCGGACCGCAGCGACGCACGGATGCACGCCAAGACCGTAGGATCCTACGCAGTGCCGTAGGGGACCGCACCGCCACTTCCCAGCTAATTAGGGACACTGTTGCTCCTGGGGTATCGGCGAGGACCATTTGCAACCGTCTCCATGAAGCTGGGCTACGGTCCCGCACACCGTTAGGCCGTCTTCCGCTCACGCCCCAACATCGTGCAGCCCGCCTCCAGTGGTGTCGCGAAAGGCGTGAATGGAGGGACGAATGGAGACGTGTCGTCTTCAGCGATGAGAGTCGCTTCTGCCTTGGTGCCAATGATGGTCGTATGCGTGTTTGGCGCCGTGCAGGTGAGCGCCACAATCAGGACTGCATACGACCGAGGCACACAGGGCCAACACCCGGCATCATGGTGTGGGGAGCGATCTCCTACACTGGCCGTACACCACTGGTCATCGTCGAGGGGACACTGAATAGTGCACGGTACATCCAAACCGTCATCGAACCCATCGTTCTACCATTCCTAGACCGGCAAGGGAACTTGCTGTTCCAACAGGACAATGCACGTCCGCATGTATCCCGTGCCACCCAACGTGCTCTAGAAGGTGTAAGTCAACTACCCTGGCCAGCAAGATCTCCGGATCTGTCCCCCATTGAGCATGTTTGGGACTGGATGAAGCGTCGTCTCACGCGGTCTGCACGTCCAGCACGAACGCTGGTCCAACTGAGGCGCCAGGTGGAAATGGCATGGCAAGCCGTCCACAGGATTACATCCAGCATCTCTACGATCGTCTCCATGGGAGAATAGCAGTCTGCATTGCGGCGAAAGGTGGATATACACTGTACTAGTGCCGACATTGTGCATGCTCTGTTGCCTGTGTCTATGTGCCTGTGGTTCTGTCAGTGTGATCATGTGATGTATCTGACCCCAGGAATGTGTCAATAAAGTTTCCCCTTCCTGGGACAATGAATTCACGGTGTTCCTATTTCAATTTCCAGGAGTGTATATGCTCGTGCTGATTTTGTGTCTAACTTTTGACGATGCCACTATGGATCCAGTATTTTGGGACGTGTTTTTATGAAAACAGATCTGAAGATGGTCGTTGTAGACCGAAACCGGTAGTCTGACGACAAAAAAATTTGTGACCATCTGAAACGTCCCCTGTGAACAATTATACACGACTGTCCTAAACCTGACACACAATATTTTGTTAGCGCAACGCAATCTGACTTTCAAAAATCTCTACAAAAGAATGGCCCTGACTAACATTAACCTATACCTTTCACAAATCACTTACCTCACAAAAATCTTCGCTGCTCAAGCTACTGCAATACAGCGAGCGCCACTACTGCCAGCTAAATAAAAGATTCAAACTATGGAAGGCACTAACTACTGATTGGGATAGTTAGCAAATGAAAGATATTAATAGAGAACGAACAATGTATTTACCTTGATATCATCACAAGTCATAATATATATATCAGTACATGACAAATTACGAACCTCCGCCATCTCTCTCCCCACATCCACCACTGCTGGCGGCTCACCTCCAACTGCTCAACGCTACGCGCTGTTCACAGCCAGCTGCCGCTGCCCAACACTACAATGGCAGACAACAATGCAAACTAGCCACAGACTGCACACAGCACAGCCAGTGATTTTCATATTGAGCGCTACGTAACGTTGCCAATAAGAAAACATAAACAGCCTACTTACATAGCCCCCATGCTCCTCACAAAAAATTTTACAAAATTTTTTTTGGGCAGTGGCCAATAATGATTTGATAAAATTTTTCATAATTACAATAACAAAGAAATCAAATGCACACACTTATTGATACAATGTTGGTCAAAAGCTAAAATTTTCTCACAGTTTATAAAGACAGTCCTGATCATTCATTACGGTAATCACAGGTTTTTTTTCACAAAGTCTCATTAGTAAAAGAAATTGCACACAGAAGTAGTGGATTTCCATGCAGTCTTGAAGAAGTAGTGTTGTCCTTCCAACGGAAAGACAGTGCTGGCTCTTGACATACTGACAGGTAATGGGCCACAATGGAGCAAACCCACAGCAGAGTCATTCGAAGTTTTGAAGAGTATTGGTAGGTAAGTCATCACAGAGCGGACCCACTGTAGTCCTGGTAGAGAGTATGGTATTGGTGGGCCACCAGAGGTGCAGACCCACTGCAGTCCTTGTAGAAATAATGGTATTGATGGATCATCAAAGATGTAGACCCACTGTAGTCCTTGAAGAGATGGCCAGCAGCCATCTGTTGTGACTGTGCAGGTGCACAATCACCATTGAAGAGTCTTGCGGATAATATAGCAAGTCCATAAACCACCACTTGTGCACTCACAAAGTTTTTGAAATTGTCCTTAGAACCAGCAATGCTGTTATCCAGTCCCTTGCTGATTTATTAACACACGTGCAAACACTAACAGTCCCTACTTCTCACATATTGTCCACATACTATGACCAACAGAAACGTGTGCAGTGAAATGTAACTAACAAGTTAATAATGTCATGAACTGGTGACAATTACAATTTTATAACATAAGAATACAATTACAAAGGTACAAAATACATCATTAAAAACATAACAATACAGATAACATTTGTAGTAAAACAGGCGTTACAAAAGAATAGAAATAAACATATACATCAGTGTTACAAAAATAGTGACATAAGTACATACATAAAATAATGAGAATAGTTTTCGAAACATTAATTTCACACATGAACATTGAAACAGAACAGAATTGTAAACAACTTTACAAAGAAAATAACATATTATTAATGCATCTTATATTTGAGGATAACAGTATTCCTCCTCATAGTGAATATAGCTTAGTATTAGAAGAGAAAAAAATTCTATGAAACAGTACACAGAGACAGGAAGAAAACAAATACTCAAGGGTACACAAACACATAGTGGGATAACACCAATAGGAAAGGACAGGGTTCGTTTTCAGTGTAACATTTGGTACTGCAGTCCAACCCAAAACTTCATATATCTTTCCTCTTATTTCATCCTCTGTTTCCACCAAAAAAAATTCTATCTAAGCATGCTTTCTGTATTTATATGTTCACACATTTCTTACCTCAACATTTATTTCCAAGAAAATCCTACCTAAACCTGTTTTATGTACTTTTTTCGTATTAATTCTCAATGCATTTCTTCCAATTCATCGCAACTCATTCTCTTATATAGTCTACCCCCTCTTAAGCTAACTTATATCTACTGAGCTCAGATGCTAAACTAAGGGACGAGGCAATGCAGCATCACATAACAAATCAACACAAACAGCAATGCAAAAAAATGCAAATTGGCAAAGCTAGCAGCATAAATGAGCAAAAGTCAAATTCAATAACACTATGCCTGGCAAACAGCAGCAACTTATACCTAAACATGACATAGCGCAAGCAGAAAAAATATTACACTAAACAACAATGCAGATAAGGGAAATGTATATTCACATCTTAATGTCTATGTAATTAAAGTGGTGCACCACAAGAAGTTATTCTACCAAAAAGTTACCAATTACTTGAAAAGAAAATTATGAATGCAGTTACTAGTTCCTTCTTATTGTTCTTTCCTGTCCAAGTGCTCCTTTTTTAAAGAATGTGGATCATAAAATAATCATTTAATAGATCTGTTGACAGAAAGTGTTCACATTAGCAAATGCATTTCATTTTATAAAAGCAATGCTGCAACACAGCTGGAAACCAGATATCAAATGAAATAAGCAATTACGCAAACCAAAGCATAAAAACATCATTCAATAGCTATGTGGCATTTCGTAAGTCAGTAGCTCTCAATTCTCGTAGAAAGACACTTGTCATTATCAGGTTTGCAGATGTAAGAATATTTCCAAGGATAATGGCCTCCCCTTTTTTTTTGTGCTACCTGTGCCGCTGAAAAGGGCTCGCAATAATGGCTTTTTCTCCAGGCGTCTGACACAGCTGGGTGCCCGCGACGCATTACGTGCAGGTGGTCACTTAACTTTCGTACGGAAATATTTACGACAGGAGATTCTGCTACCGTGGTAGTCTCATATAAAAATATATCACAGGTCAAGAATTAGCGTTGCAAATCTGTAGAAACAAAACCCTATAAATATAACAGTGTCCAAAAAAATTTTCAGTGGCATTGTGATACATTCATGCATATACACACACATTTCATAACTCTTAAAGTACGATTCTTGGTTTCCAACAACCTTTTCATAAATCAGAGTCCCTAACCCCTACTCCTTATTCCTTACCTTATTACACATATACATATTCATATTCATCAACACGTCTTCAATATTTCATCATAATAGCTACATAGCATAATCAGATTCCTCATATAGCATCAGCTTATTTATCATAAACATACCTCAACAGCATAGTACACATCGTCGTCGTAATAATAACATCATAACACTTCAGTCAAATCTTAAAATCGTCGTAACTTCCTCCAATAATTTCAAAACGTAAAAAAAATTCTCTGCTCATTTCAATAGTGTCATCTACCTCAAACGTACTTTAAAATCATGCTCCCTTACTAAATATATCATTCAAATCTCTCATAGTATCACAATGGTTCCGAAAAAATATGAACAGTTTACAAAGTACAGACAAAATAAAATTTCATAAGTGTGAAGTTATCCAACTCTGTAATTGCGTAAACATCTGTCACTGACGTAGTAAAAAAAATGTTTGTTTCTCTGTCAAATAATCAGATAGCTGTGTAATTGTGTGTTAGAGAAATATGGTACCGAAGTGTAAAGTTGTATAAGCAAATACCATATTAGCTAGGGTTCCTTGTGGTTGCCACACACATGGTACACAAAGTAAGTGTGTACCCCCCTGAGGATTAATGTAATTATACCCTCAGGTGTTACAGATTACACCAATGGAATGAAATATATCACGGAAAACTTTCTTTGTAATTCAAAAATCTTTAAAAATAAATGTTTTAAGTACAAAATTAATCACTGAAATGCGTGTCCTGTAGCGCTAAATGTGCGTCTTGTTGCAACATAATCTCTGTGGAAGTGTCGTAGTTATCGTCCTCCGAAAGCTAAGTTCTGCAGAAGCCAATGTACTTACCTCATGATAAACAAAAGTGAAATGCTTTGCGTATAGATATCGTAGTTATAATGCTTATTGGCGTGATGAAGAAAGTACTGTACAGTAACGTAATGTTGTGCCACGAAAAAGGCTGTCTCATTGTTGCTATACCACAAAAGTTACTACTAAAACATGTTTTTCTTTCCAGAAGAATTTAGAAAACTGTGCAGATATAAAACAGATACACCGCAAAAGCAACATTGTAAATTGTCACTCATTAGTAGCGTCGTGATAAAATCGTGTAGCTGTCACATAAACTAACTATTGTCTCATCTGGTATCTCACAGAAAGTACTTTCAATCCGGAATGTATTTTCAAGTAAACCAAAATGTTGCATTAAAATCTCATTAGCAGTACTGGTAAATGTTCTAATCGTGCAACTAACAAGCAAGAATGTACACACACAATTACACTGTGTCGTCTGTTCGCAATAACAATGCATTCGTAATTTCTGTTTAAATAATTTCTCTTGGTTCTTGGCTGGATATTTAACTTCAAACATTGTTGCATGGTAACAGTTTCTAAAGCATACTAGTAACGTGAAGTGAAACGTTTTATGGCAAAGACAAAGTTAAAAGGCAGATTATCTGTCAATAAATGGTTTTACATGAGAAATGTGGTGTAAACCTTTACTCTTCCTAGTACGCAGAGTTTCAACTTCAACGCAATTATCATGTGGTATACGTCGGATTCTGTAAGGTCCATTGTAAACTAGAAAGAATTTGTGACTCAAGTGTTTCTTCTTATGTGACAATGAATGAGCTTTAATGAGAACTTTCTGACCAATACATAATTTCTTTGCATTTGCTTTACCGTTTAGTTTTCTCCGTTTGTCTGCTGCAGATTTTATATTTTTAAGAGCCAAATCAATTATGTCTTTGTGTCGAAGTTTACGTGTATTCGGGAAAGGTACAAGCTCTCTGATTCTGTTCGGAGGTTCCACATTCTTCAGTACAAGAGTAGGTGGTAAAGCAGTGGAATCATGAGGTATTTCATTCAGCACATTTTGAAATAAGTGTAAATATCTGTCCCAATGCTGATGCTTTCTGTGACAATAAAGTCTGCAAAGCTTATTGATTTCTTTCATAATCCGTTCAGACGGGTTACAATGTGGTGAGTACAATGAAATAAAAACAGGTTTGATTTTATGGTTGCGAAGCATGCGTGACCAAACAGCAGATCTGAATTGCGATCCGTTATCTGAAATGACTTTGCTAACGTGTCCAACTTCACGTAAGAAATTTTTAACAAAGGCGTTGGATACAGACCGTCCAGTGGCTTTACGTAACGGTGTGAAAGAAACAAATTTTGAAGTAAGTTCAACAGCGACTAGAACGTACGAAAATCCATTAGATGTTCTGACAAGCGGTCCCAAGAGATCAACAGCCGCAAATTCTTTTAATTTAGAAGGAATAATAGGAAACAACGGAGCACGATGTGAGACAGTAGATGGTTTCGCCTTTTGACAAAGTTTACAAATTGACAAGACTCTTCGAATTCTTTTTTCCATATTGTTAAAATAACAAGTCGTTCGAAGAATATGATAACATTTTCGTGGGCCAAAATGTGCGTAGCTGAAATGAATGTACCAAATGAGCTTATTAACAAAATCGTCTGGAATGCAAAGTACCCATAGCTTGTCATCAACAGTGCAGCGTTTGAAGAGTATGTTGTTTCTAACCAGGTAATAATGCCGAATCTGTGTGTGTGTCTTTTCATGCCATTTACTCTTGATGTCCTTCCAAATCGGATCTTTATCTTGTTCATGAGCAATGTCCTTTAAAGATGTGGTGATGAAGTTTTCAAAGGCGACTTTCTGAATGTAAAGAATACTGAAATTTTTCTGGAGGTTGCCTTCTGTGGTACTTTTCTCAAGCCCAGCCGGTGCGCGTGACAGTGCGTCCGCAACAATGTTCTCCTTGCCGGGAATGTAGACTATTGTGAAGCGGAATTCTTGCAGAAACAATGCCCAACGTTTTAACCTGTCATGATTTAATTTTGAAGACATAAGAAATTGTAATGCACGATGATCACTGTATACTTTTACGTGCTTACCAGAAAGAAAGAAACGGAATTTGTTAAATGCCCAAACGATAGCTAAAGCTTCTAATTCAGTAACGGAATAATTTTTTTCAGATTTTGTTAGCACTCGGCTAGCAAAAGCAATGGTTTTCTGAACAGTAGTGTCATTTTCTGTGGCTTCTTGAAATAAATGGGCACCAAGACCGACTTTAGAAGAATCCGTGCTAAGGCAGAAATCTTGTGACAGATCTGGATGAGCTAAGATTGGCGCGTGAAGTAACGCTTCTTTCAAAGAATTGAATTCCAACTGTGCTTGTTCGTCCCAGTTCCAAATAGTATTTTTTCCAGTGAGAGAACAAAGTTTTGGTGTAACAAGAATTTGCATATTCAGAAAACGACGGTAAAAATTTACGAGACCTAGAAAACTGCGGACTTGTCTTTTTGTGGATGGCACTGGGATGGCTCTGATTGCTTCTAACTTTTCAGGATCCGGCTGAATGCCTTCAGAAGAAATAATATGTCCCAAAAACCTCACCTTTGACCTACCGAATTCAGACTTTTCCAAGTTAACTGTAATTCCAGATTCTGCAAAAATATGTAACACGCTGTTGAGGATGCGATTGTGTTGTTCCCATGAGGCTTCTGCTATCAGAATATCGTCTACATATAAGGTGATGTGACGTTTTAAGAACTCAGGTAATATGGAATTTAGCCCGCGAATGAATGCTGCCGAAGAAATGTTCAAACCAAAGGGAAGTTTCCGAAACTGATAACAAACGCCGAAACAAAGGAAAGCTGTGTATTTTCTACATTCTGGATGAAGTTCGATCTGATAAAAGCTGGATCTGAGATCAATGGAAGACAACACTTTTACACCATTAAAATTTTGAAGAAGTTCTTCTAACGTTTGCGGCCTGTCTGTTTCAGGAATAATGATCGTATTGATTTGTCTCGAATCTAAGACAAGCCTGATCGATCCATTTTTCTTCTCAACAACATGTAATGGATTGTTGTATGAGCTTACTGCAGGCTCAATAATGCCCTCATTAAGCATAGATTGTATTTCTGTTCTAACACGGTCCCTATAATGCGCCGGAATTACGTATGGTCTAACACAAAATTTAGTATGCTCACGAACACGAAATTGGTATTGAAATCCCTTGATTGTTCCTGTTTTGTGAGTAAAAACTGTGGAATGTGCTTGTAAAATCTCAAAAAGGTCTTGCCTATCATTGTCATTACAATTCTCAATTGTTTGAATTTTATTCTGAATTAACTTATTAGTGTCAAATGCGCCGTCGATATAATCCCTGTCAGTACTTGCAGAGTGATTGTTAGTGTCTAGTTCCGTAGAAAAGTCCGAACTGTTGTCTAACAGAAGGTAAAGCCGATTAATTTCCTCGTCATGGTTTGAGAGCCAATCTTCAAATTTCAAAGCTATTGACTTACCTTCTTTCTCTAAACTTATTTCAGCATCGTGAAAGTTTAAGATTGCTTTGTATTCATTCAAAAAGTCTACTCCCAATATAATTTCCGTCGACAATAATGGAACAATGAGAAAGTTCATAGAGAAGCTGTGGCTTTGACAAAAGAATTCTAAATTGGTTTGTTGGCGTACATCTACACTTTTTCCAAAGATTGCACCTTGTAATTTAATCTTACGTAACGGAAGTGTGGGGCAATCGTTCGATTTGTTGCATTTGCTAAAGGCTGTTTCACTGATTACTGAAATGGGACTGCCAGAGTCAAGTACTGCCGTAAATTTTATGTCGTTTACTGTAATGTGAATCACAGGATATGCAATGTTGTTATGTTTTATGTCGTGTTCCTGGAGTAAGATGTCCCTAATGTCTTCCATTTTTACGTAATTACTAGCTACGGCAGCTGCGTCGTCAGTTTCATAAGTATGTTTTGTGGCTGCCAGCGGTGTGAGTCATTGCCTATTGTCTCTTTGTTGGCGCGCGTCGTTATTGGGATTTGGAGACCTAACTTCTACAAATTCACCTCCTCGAGAGGGCCCTGCCCTGTTTAAATCCCGCCAGTTCTGATGCAATTCAGGTCTGTCGTTACGATCACATCGTCTGTCGTCATGTCGATAGCTCCTGTAGTTTCTTTCTTGTCGGTTAAGTGGTGGAGAATTTCTCCCTGAATCGTAACTGCGCGCTGGACCGTTGCGTCTAAAGTTATTCTGTCTCCCTTGATAATAATTGTTTTGGTTCCCATATTGTCTGTTTCTCTGATTGTCTCTCTGATAGTCATTACCACGGAGAGGTGATCTTTCCCTGTAATTATTACTACTCTGCCAACGGTTGTCATACGGGTGGTGTCTGTTTTGGTCACGATATGTGTTGTGAGAATAGCCTTGTCGTGTCCAGTTATTATTTCTTTCATCGTGGAATTGTGACAGATGTGACCTGTAATTGTTGTGCTCCTGTTTCCGCGTTCCCCGATTGTCAGTGTCAATTTCCAATTCTTGTAACAGACCCTGAAATGCTTCAATGTCATCTTTGCAACGTCCTGCTAAAATAATATGTCGTAAATGTTCAGGCAATTTGAGTAAGCAAATGCGGATGAGTTCTGAGGGGCTGTATGGGTTTGAAAGATATTGATTCTTATGCAACATGTCTTCAAAATATTTGACAAGACTGGAAAATTCAGATTGTTCAAAGTGTTTCATCATCATGATGCTATGTTTTACACGGTCTTGTGTAGCTTGAGACCAATATGCTGAGAGGAAGGCATGGTAAAACTCTCCTTCACTGTGGCAATCGTGAATTACCGATCGCATTCTTACAGCTGGTTCATTCTCTAAGTAGCCACACATAAATTCTAATCTGTGTTCCAACGACCAGTTGGGAGGAAAACAATGAGAGAATTGATGGAGCCATGCTTGTGGATGAATGTCGTTGCCAGAATTCTTAAATGTTTTGAATTTACGTGTAGTAATGAACAGCTTATAGTCAAAATCATCATGTCGGCGAGTCGCATATCGGTCATTGTTAGGTCGTGTCGGCCGTTCCATCTCAAAATTCGGTGCACATTCCCAATTTCTTTCATTACTTCCGAAATGCCCTGTGTTATTATTTTGCAGCTTTTCCGTGTTTCTAAGTCCCTCTTCCCGTGTTGGAGCGCGAGTGTTCTCTGAAATACGTAATTCTTGTATTACCTGTGTCAGCTGATCTTGTACTTCCCGGATTTCTCTTTGGTGTTGTGTATTAATTCGATTCTGATTTTGTTTGAATTTCCTAATTTGTTCATACTCTTCTGTGTCAGTGAAGGCTACAGGTGTTGTGTCATTCAGATCATCATCTACCTTTGTAGATAAGTTAGTGAACTGATCTGAAAGTTCGGCTACTTTATCCGATAGTGTACTTATTTCCTCAGTGTGTTTTTCTGAACCAAGTTTCAGAGTGTCCATTTGTGTTGAAATCGTATCTACTGTGTCTTTTAAGTTTTCTTGACTTTTTGCAAGTTGCGTAACGGAATCGGTAGATGCAACTGCGTCAATTTTAGCTTGCAAGGTGTTGTGATTTTCATGAACAATAGTTTGCAGTTCTTTTATGGCTGCTTCGTGATTCTGTAATGCATTTTCATGACGCGAAAAAATAGGTTGAAAATGCTCACAAATTTGAGTTTTTACGTCATTACAGACTTTTTGACATTTCGATTCAATGTTATGTAACTCAGCAGTTAAATCCTCACGTGTTTGTTCGAGAGTTTGTTCCAATGAGTCTAACTTTTTGAGATTTTGTTCCACTGTGTCTAACTGTTGCTGTGTTTGTCTCTGGTGTTGTTCCATTGTGTCTAACTTTTTAAGATTTTGTTCCACTGTGTCTAACTTTTGAAGCTTTTGCTGTGTCTGTCCCATTTGTTGTATTAATTGTAATAACAATGCATTAGTGTCTGGAATCTGTTCCTCTACTCTTTTCGGCAGTGCATTTGCACCGGCAACATTCACATTTTGACAAGCTGAAAATGTGTCTTGACTTATTTGAGAAAACGGTGAGGATCCAAAACCTGAATCTACAGTATTTGCGAGATCGTGTCGTGTCATTTCGGCTTCCTGAGGCGAGCTATTGCCGACCGGTCGATCGATAATGCTTCCCTCTTCACTAATTGTTTCACTGTCCACGCCATTGTTTGACGCCCGCTCCATTTCCCTGTGCACAGTTACCAAATTACTACTTTGAACATTAGTAAATTCATTACTCGGCGGCGCTGATAAGCTACGCTCGTCATCACTATTATTTCTCAGTTTAGTTTGGAGCCTAGTGTTACGTTTTTCACACGCCATTATTGTCACAGTATTTCACACGACAACACAGAAAAACACAATTTGAAGATCAAAAATAAGAGAACACATTAACATAGCACTGAAAATAATATCTAGTTAATTGCAAGCGCAGCTGCGAAATACTTGGTGCAAATCTACATGCATGCCACAACTGTTTTACTATACAACAATGAAAGACTGCAACTACAAAGGAAATTCTCTCTACAATTACGCGCTAGCAATAAACAAAAGCTACACTAAATACACAAACTACAAGAAAAAATCAGAAGATTCCAGTGAGGTATCCTAGGCTAAGGGTCGACATATGAAACGTCCCCTGTGAACAATTATACACGACTGTCCTAAACCTGACACACAATATTTTGTTAGCGCAACGCAATCTGACTTTCAAAAATCTCTACAAAAGAATGGCCCTGACTAACATTAACCTATACCTTTCACAAATCACTTACCTCACAAAAATCTTCGCTGCTCAAGCTACTGCAATACAGCGAGCGCCACTACTGCCAGCTAAATAAAAGATTCAAACTATGGAAGGCACTAACTACTGATTGGGATAGTTAGCAAATGAAAGATATTAATAGAGAACGAACAATGTATTTACCTTGATATCATCACAAGTCATAATATATATATCAGTTCATGACAAATTACGAACCTCCGCCATCTCTCTCCCCACATCCACCACTGCTGGCGGCTCACCTCCAACTGCTCAACGCTACGCGCTGTTCACAGCCAGCTGCCGCTGCCCAACACTACAATGGCAGACAACAATGCAAACTAGCCACAGACTGCACACAGCACAGCCAGTGATTTTCATATTGAGCGCTACGTAACGTTGCCAATAAGAAAACATAAACAGCCTACTTACACATCGACGTGAAGTAAAGGAAATTTATTCTGTATTCGGGTCGCTGTTTTATTCGCGATCATGCCGAAGCTTGTCAGTATAGTAAACTCTCGATTATCCACGGTAACCGCGGACTTGAAAACCGCGGATAATCGAATTCCGCGGATGACACGCAATTAAAAGTACACAGTAATGTGGCATTAGCACAGCACATCACAGTAATTCTTTCCTTGCTTGATTTATAACCAGGTGCATTAAGCTCAGTCTCGAAAGCTAAAGTCTTTGTTGCTATACAATTCCAAAAAATCCGGTTTCATCAGTATTGTATATTTCCTCCAGCTTAAGTTTCCTCGTGCAATAGCCGTGTGCAAATCATTAGAAAATTCAGAAGCAGCCTTTCTATCCCCTCTTAACCTTCCTCATTGGACTGAAATCTCCTGGGTACCATGACGCTGTTTAAATTTTCTTAACCAGCCGGAAGACGGATATTGGGGGAGATACTTGCGTGTCCTCTGCTCTTTCCTGTTGAAACCATTCCAACATGGCTTTATCGAGTTCTGGTGTTCTTTCAGCCTTCCACTTTACTAAACTTTTAGGTGAGCAAGAACAGCTAGCAGATTGAATTAGATTGTCTCTCTGGGAGTAACTGATCGTAGTTCCACCCAGATTGTACATCACTGCCAGTTTTCGTTTACAAAGATTGCTTTCTTCGAGTTTCTGTATGAGTTCCAGTTTCTGGTGCATTTATTATTCATATCGAGCAGAAACCAATGACTGTCTTCCCCAACAATCAATCTCCAGCGCTTGCAGTGTTTGGACCACACCTTGTTTACTACACTTCATGGTTTCATAAAAAATTTCTGCAGAAAAAGAAGACCTCGGAGAAAAATGCCCCAGATAATATGCAATACGGATGATCGGAAGTCTGCTATACAAGTAAAAGGCTATACATGACGTAACAAATGATACAGCACATTAATGACGTACTCTCAAAGTTTTTATTCAACGTCGTGTCGAGAAGTTAGATCGGAAAAGGTCCAAAAAGTACGCCACCGACTTTACTAGCTGAAAATGATGGTGAAATCGGCAGAGAATATACTTCATGTGCCAGAAGTTGCCCATTACAAAACGCTAGTGAGCGTACAAAGAGGTTTCGTACCAAGTTTCTCAAGGCACCACCTCTTTAAAAGAGCATGGTGAAGTGGTACAAGAAATCCGGGAGGATGGTTGTTCTTGCGATGTAAAATATTCGGTCTCTCCGCGCTCGTTAGAACAGATAGTGAAGCAGGACTGTCGCACATATACCGACTGCCACAGTTTTCGTATCCCAAGCGGCCTTAATGAAAAGAGCTTGCCCCAGTTAGAGGGCTAGAAACTTGATAGGCCATCGGGATCTCATGTTGTTATTCGACCCAGTATCAGACATTGGGAAGGCATGGACTACGATCCTACTATCCACTGATTTCGATGGATACTGGCGGGAGGTCGTAGAAATCGCAACGAGAATAATGGATTTAGAAAGTAGCACAAAGAGATGTATTCTCAGATTAGCACAGAACAGCGTACTCTTAAAACGAGGGCGGGCTTTATTGTCATATTCACACTCACAGAATGATATATAGAAATAACATTGACTATGCACAGGTTTAATTCACACTTCGGAGAGAAACTGAACCATGTTACAGCAACAAATGTTAGAGGGGGGGGGGGGGGGAGGAGGAAGAATTCGGCCATATGGCTGACGCTGCTGCTCTTCCGCAATATCACGAAATATTCGCGATCACCAAACGACGGAAACAGCTATTGAATTCGAACATCAGTAGTATACTGTACCCGAAGTGATGAACCGTTAGCCCTTACCGACACACGGTGGATGTAGCTATAGGCGATAGGCGGTCGCGGGCGAGGCGGTACCTGGCAGATCTTCCAAGCAGACGTTGCAGAATGGGGCGGAGCAGCGATTCTCAGGGGTTTTGTTAGCTCCTCGGCTGAAAAAAGTAGTTTCGGTGCCAACTTTCTGGGTGGTGTAGCGGCCAGCTGTCGTATGCTGGGCCATAGAATTTGCCGCTTCCATTTTTCACTACAGGTTTCCTAACCTAGCACAGGGTCGGCCATTAGGTCAGTGGTCTTTACTGTCTTTGTGCGCTCCTCAAGACCACGAAGATGCCGCTTTAAACTGAATCAATTTATCTGCTGCCGCCGTACTCAATGATTTATTAATTTCTCTAAAAATGACGGCAGCTGAAGTCTGTGCGTAGAGAATTGTTGTTACAAGGTATCTTTCGCTTCTGTAATTCAAAAATGTTTCAAATGGCTCTGAGCACTGTGGGACAACTTCTGAGGTCATCAGTCCCCTAGAACTTAGAACTACTTAAACCTAACTAACCTACCTAAGGACATCACACACGCCCATGCCCGAGGCATGATTCGAACCTGCGACCGTAGCGGTCGCGCGGTTCCAGACTGTAGCACTTAGAACCGCTCGGCCACTTCGGCCGGCGCTTCTGTAATTATTTAGTTGCTTTAATTCGCAATCGACTCTTCAGATACTTCGAAATAAAACTTATATGCAAATTCGGGTAGAGCAGAGGTTCGTTAATCATCGAAAAGTCCCGAATCTGTCACCTGATTTCTTATTCTATAATTACTTGTCGATTCATCCTATCGTTCCAGCGTTGCGTGACTACCTGCGCACTCTTCACTGCTCATGCCGTTCTTGAGTTCGTGACATGAGGCGTTGTAGACCTTGTGCTGGACGTGAACTTTGGAAGACTCACAAAGTCTGCCCATTGAGCTGGTGCAGAACTATCATCCGTCAGCCAGTAGCGTGGAAAATCTTTCGTAAGCGATTAAGCGTGAAGCGTTAGAAAGACGAACTGCGCAGCCTCCACTTGTGAATTTACAAGTAGAACGAGTTTGAAAACGACAACTTGAAAAGCAAATTAATCTTCTGTGGCGAAGTCACTTTTCATCTTTCGGGAACGGTCGACCACCTGGGGAACAGAAAATCAACAAGCAACTGTCGAACACGTTCTGTATTCCGATAAAGTTGACATGTTCTGTGCGGTGTCCAGTCTATGGAACAATGACACATGCAAATGTGCTACCTAAAATGTTTGCCCATTGTGTTTATTGTAAATATGACGCACTTGTTTTATGCTGTAAATCTTTAGATACTATGTGTTAATTAGAAACGTGTCAAGTGCTGTAAACTGTATAAATTATTTTGTGTTGTGATGTATTTACTGTGGATTAATGCCGTTACAGAATGATAGGAAAGCAATGTCGTTAGCAGAGAGTAACGACTTGCGTAGGAGCGCTGTCTCGGGACGAGAGTGTGACGTCAGAGCAGAGCGCGCAGGAGAGTTAACTTTGTTGTGGGAAGTGAGAGTGAAGCCACAGACACACACACACACACACACACACACAAGCGCTCTCTATCTCTCTCTATCTCTCCCTCTCTCTCTCTCTCTCACACACAAACATACACATCGAGTGCAGTGTCGAGCCTGTGTGTGGTCAGCTGTTACTAGCGACGCACCGAGAGCACGACGAGTGTGAGCATTCTGAAGAGCCTCCATAGCACTGAGATACTGCCTCCATAATGGTCAATGCGAATCGAGGTGTGCCCGCAGTATTATACGAAGCAACGGGAGCATTGTCGTCGACAACGAAGATGATGGCTCAACATCTGCATTGAACTGCAATGTTCTGTCAATTTTGTTCACATTAGAAACTCTGTGAGACATTATGAAGTGACAATTTTATGTCTGTATTAAGTGTCGCACGTAAAAGTTGTAGGTACCTGATCTTGTCATTATCCTCGGTCACTGTCGGGTACTTACGGTCCTGCTCCTTTCCATTTATGGAGCACCCGAGTGACGATGTTTAAATAGCTAAATGGGAAGTATTAACAAGATATTATAGCCAGTTTTGTTTGTTAGCTAAAAGCATAACTGGCAGCAATAATGAAGCCTCAATGAGTTAACAGTGTTGTTCAGTGACATTTAGAGGCAAAGTCAAGCTTTCTGAGTGAGAAGAACATGAAGTAAGTAACTTAAAATGAAAGTAATTTCGGCAATTTCAAAGCCAAGAAAAGAATAAATTAAGTTCATCTATTGTGTATTGGCGTGGTTAGTATTTCGCTATTTTCTACCTCTTGAAAGCCAACAGTTACGTATTTGGTCTAGTGATATTTCGTAGTAACTACGATCCATCCAAAATACGTAGCTTGCCACGTCTACGTAACCAGTCCGTGTAAATACACGTTAATCTGAGGTTACGTAGGTTATCGTCGTAACTACAGAGCTAACTCCAGTTCATTTTTGACTTCTCGATAACGAGTTTAAAATATCTGTTTCAAATTAACCTATCTGAATGTTAACTATTACTTTCGTTTTTCATTATTGTTTCGTAACGTAATGTGTGCCGTGAGGCGGGCCGCGCGGTTTGAGGCGCCATGTCACGGATAGGGCAGACCGTTCCGCCGGAGGTTCAAGTCCTCCCTCGGACTTGGGTGTGCGTGTTCTTCTTAGCATAAGAAAGTTTAAGTAGTGTGTAAGTCTAGGGACCGACGACCTCAGCAGTTTGGTCCTTTAGGAATTCACACACATTTTCGTAATGTGTTGTCAGAAACAAGTATCAACTTCCTGTTGCCACACGTACAGCCAAACGGTGCGTATTCATTGCTGTCTGCATTATCAGTCGGATATTGGACAGACAGTGCCTAATTTGGACTTACGACTGTATTAATTAGGTTCTCTATTACTTCAATTAGTTTTGTTATGGACTCTTTGAGTCATGTCGTACTCCCTTCCGTTTTGTATTTTATGTGAGCGGTGGCAGTGTTATAAGTATTGAACAAAATGGAAGTAGATAGGGAGCGCAGGAATAGAACAGGTTGTTCACTAGAACAATTTGTTGTACACTCTTCTTCGAAGGCGATAGCCTTGCCGAAAGTCAAATCCATTAGGCATATGCGACCATGGTCATATTATCGCATTAATCGATTGGTAAGATGGGAAGTTACAAAGCTTCTTTCTTACTTAAAGATCTGTCTATGATATCGCCTACCTCACAATGCTGCAGTTGAGATTCAAGACACAACGTGAAATCCATAGCAGGAATTTTGTCTTTTGGCATCCATCGACATTTCCACAAGTGTGTACAAGATTACCTGAATGGGGAGTCACAACATCGCTGGATAGGACATGTTGACGCCGCAGACCTGGTGCTTCTCAAATGGCCAGCACGGTCACTGGACTTGACGCCTTGCGATTTTTTATATTTTTTTATTTTTTATTTTTTTTGTTCCATCTCTACCGCAGAACCTCGATCGCTTGCGACAACGCATCACAGCAGCTGTACCGTCTCTCTTGATACGCTAGGTCTGGTACGGGCAGAACTGGACTGCTGAATTAGATGTGTGCCGTGTGACGAACGGTGGACACACAAAACGTTTACTGTATAAACATTGTAAAAGAAAACTTAGTCAGTACGTCATTCACATACTGTTACATTGTGTACTATTAAAAACAATCTTGATCACAATTTATATTTATTAAGGTGACCAGTTTCGACCACTGCTGTGGTCATCTTCAGACCTACAAGTAGTGTACAAAGCTTTAATTAGAGGGCTACATACATTAAAGAAAATACATAAAGTTATAAAGCTATAAAACGATGAATTACCATTGAGTAAGAACGTCTTTCAGCTGGAGAATCACTACTGGAGAAACCAGTGCACGTCTTACTATATATAATCGAGGCTCCGCCCACTTCTGATGGCATGATGTCATTAGTAACCAGAGTTATAAGTCGAATAACAATGTAAAATTTCTTGGTTAAAAGAACATTGTCAAGAAATAAAAATAAACACACACTAAACTTAGCTTATTAAACAGCTATTGTCAATTAAGAAGCGTTAAAAATATTTAAATATGTAGGATAAATGAACTTCGGTTTGGCAGTACATGGGTTGCCCTCTCAAGGCCTGTTGGTGAACCATTTGGAACCACTGGTTGCCATGGTGAAGTTGGACGCCGTCCCAGAGATGAGGCAGCAAGGTTCTTTCCACTGAAGTTGTTGTAAAGTCGATAGGCGAACTAGTGGTTGCCATGGTGAGGACAAACGCCAGTGCAAAGATGTGGCAGCAGGCTTCTTTCTAACGAAGTTGTTGCAAAAGTGGAATGGCGAAGACTGTCACGTCAGACGATGTTGGTTGGTTGGTTGGTTTGGGGAAGGAGACCAGACAGCGTGGTCATCGGTCTCATCGGATTAGGGAAGGATGGGGAAGGAAGTCGGCCGTGCCCTTTCAGAGGAACCATCCCGGCATTTGCCAGGATTTATTTAGGGAAACACGGAAAACCTAAATCAGGATGGCCGGACGCGGGATTGAACCGTCGTCCTTCCGAATGCGAGTCCAGTGTCTAACCACCAGACGATGTTCCGGGTGATCAAAAAGTCAGTATAAATTTGAAAACTGAATAAATCACGGAATAATGTAGATAGGAAGGTACGAATTGACACACGTGCTTGGAATGACATGGGGTTTTATTAAAACCAAAAAAATACAAAAGTTCAAAAAATGTCTGACAGATGGCGCTTCATCTGATCAGAATAGCAAAAATTAGCATAACAAAGTAAGACAAAGCAAAGATGATGTTCTTTACAGGAAATGCTCAATATGTCCACCATCATTCCTCAACAATAGCTGTAGTCGAGGAATAATGTTGTGAACAGCACTGTAAAGCATGTCCGGAGTTATGGTGAGGCATTGGCGTCGGATGTTGTCTTTCAGCATCCCTAGAGATGTCTGTCGATCACGATACACTTGCGACTTCAAGTAACCCCAAAGCCAATAATCGCACGGACTGAGGTCTGGGGACCTGGGACGCCAAGCATGACGAAAGTGGCGGCTGAGCACACGATCATCACCAAACGACGCGCGCAAGAGATCTTTCATGCGTCTAGCAATATGGAGTGGTTCTAATAAAACCCCATGTCATTCCAAGCATGTGTGTCTATTTTTATCTCTCTATCTACATTATTCCGTGGTTTATTAAATTTTCAAATTTATACTAACTTTCTGATCACCCGGTATTATTGAGCAGCAACATGTCTTTATTGAAACGGTTTTCAATGAGTAGACTGCAATAATCTTTAGCTGACATGTATACTACATGCTGCACAAATACGATACGAAGTAGTTTTCCATATTTATGAAATAATGTCTATGAAGTTCGTATGTAGATTGCATTTTTTTTAATTACAAGTGACAATTCTTAAAAGGCATTGGTATTCCTTAAGTTGTATGCCAGTCTTACATTATGTTCAGCCATTTACCTGTAACGATTTTTCGAAGTATTTCATGGAATTTATAATCACCCTCTTGCAGATATGGCTGATTCACAATTATTCAAACCATTTTGTGAGTTAACAGCAGGCAAGTGAAGTCACGGAAGGAAATTTGTCGTCTGGAGGTCTGCGGACGGCACTACAGAGCTCTTGCTTTTAGGCGACGTGCAACCAGCGGAGCATGTTACTCCCTGACTGGGTGCTAGGGTAAGAATGTACCAGAACTGTTAATTTAATTACACAGAAAATGAACATTAAATTTAACGCATCTGACGTTTTGGTAAAACTGCTTGAAAACTCAAAAGGTAGTATTTTTCTGACATCTTTCACTGCAAAAATAGCAGAAATTGAGTCCACCTTGATGCAAGACACCTTGTTATTCGTTTATTTCTTTATTCTCCCAAACTAGTTTCGGCGACAAATATCACCATCATCAATGGGATTTTCAGTCTTACTTATTGTATGTTGGAGCACGTTTTTGAGAATTACTGTTGCTGTTCGCGACATATTTTCTGTGCGCTTGCTTTCTGTTGCCGTTTTTTACTCATCGAACATCATATCATGTGTAGGTTCGTTGGATGGTATGTAGCTGATTCTATACACAGAAAAACAAAAATTTCCCTTAAAGAAATAAACGAGTAACAAGGTGTTTTGCATCAAGGCCGACTCAACTTCTGATCTCGTTGTTTTTCTGTGCAAGCATGGACCAAATGGAAGAGTTCCAAGATAAAATTAATCTTTAACTGAAATAGATGATATTTTTACAAATACATCCCGACAGTCGCTCTAGCTTACAAGGGACATAAATTCCGATGGCAGTTAAAATCACTGTCCTATCGGTGAGCAAAGAACGCTTGTCTCTTCTGCAACCTGTTACTATTGAGATGATGTTGAAATCATCAGTAATCAAATTTCATTTACCGTTCTTGGGATGTGCAATGCAAGACAATACGTTATCACTTTTTATAAAGAATTTTCTGTAGCACAGACTCGAAATGTACAATGCGAGTGTAGAAACACATTCATAAAGATAACAATGAAAAGTGTGGAACTAAACTTAACGACCGATAAATGAGAATAGGATTCCAAGCTAAGCCAGAATAACAATACTTATTTTCATAAAGTTCTCACAACTAGACAAGTTGGCAAAATATTTCATAATAATTTTCCTGTGCGCAGTTACTTTCCTTGACACTTGTTTCAGTTATAAGAAAACTCCATATATTGCATCGTCAAATGTATATACCAAACTTCAGTAACACACAATATCCTTAAAGTAAGAAATTACCCAATTACAAATATAAAAAACTGGCTAGGAAAGGTAAGTCTCCTTAAGAGGAACAGGCAACCTTAAAAATGTTGAGTGTCTGAGTTCAGGTAACCAACACGGCATTTAGTTCCCTCTAGACCATGCAGTCCGGGTAGTGGACAGGAAGCCTTTTACTGCCGTAAAAAGAGCCGCATTCTTCGTAGAATCTAATAGAAAGTTAATTAAGCTGTAGTCACGTGTCACTCTACAGAGCCTGCTGTGTTACTGACAGTCTTTCGCTTCCAGAGCTACGCCAAAAAATAGCGTTTAGTTTAAATTTCAGAAACCGACGTTCTGGTTGCTGTTATTTTTCATAGAGCAGAGGCTCGTTCCCTATGTGTCGAGTGTCTCATAGGTCTTTTCCAAAATTGTAGCATGGACTAAGAGAGATTTTCTGCCTTCCTCCCCACCCCTGACCGCTAACAGTGAGATATAGAAAAATCCGAAAGAGTAGGAGACTGTTTAACTTTTTCACTTACGTTTTACTGGGCGGAACTCGCAATGTCTGCCCCCATTTGCTAGCGAGGTCTCTGCTCTGACAAAAACACCGAAGTTTCAAAGCGATTTCATTGGATACACTGCCGTTGCGAGATCATGAGGTAAAGAATTGTCATTGGGTGACTGAGGCGAACCTTGTTGTCACACAGAATATTGTCGCCACTTGAGTTCTGAGTACAGCAAGCGAACTGAACTCGCAGTCTTTAACCAGTCCCAGAACTGAAAAGCCGCTACAATCACTTAGTAGCGGAAAGGTGTCAGGACCAGATGGGATACCTATAAGAGTCCAGAAAGAATTTGCGAAAGAACTGGCTCCACTTCTAGCAGTACTTTATCGTAGACCGCTTGAACAACGAAAGGTTGTTGTTGTTGTTGTTGTGGTCTTCAGTCCTGAGACTGGTTTGATGCAGCTCTCCATACTACTCTATCCTGTGCAAGCTTCTTCATCTCCCAGTACCTACTGCAACCTACATCCTTCTGAATCTGCTTAGTGTATTCATCTCTTGGTCTCCCTCTACGATTTTTACCCTCCACGCTGCCCTCCAATGCTAAATTTGTGATCCCTTGATGCCTCAAAACATGTCCTACCAACCGATCCCTTCTTCTAGTCAAGTTGTGCCACAAACTTCTCTTCTCCCCAATCCTATTCAATACCTCCTCATTAGTTATGTGATCTACCCACCTTATCTTCAGCATTCTTCTGTAGCACCACATTTCGAAAGCTTCTATTCTCTTCTTGTCCATTCTAGTTATCGTCCATGTTTCACTTCCATACATGGCTACACTCCATACAAAAACTTTCAGAAACGACTTCCTGACACTTAAATCTATACTCGATGTTAACAAATTTCTCTTCTTCAGAAACGCTTTCCTTGCCATTGCCAGTCTACATTTTATATCCTTTCTACTTCGACCATCATCAGTTATTTTACTCCCTAAATAGCAAAACTCCTTTACTACTTTAAGTGTCTCATTTCCTAATCTAATTCCCTCAGCATCACCCGATTTAATTTGACTACATTCCATTATCCTCGTTTTGCTTTTGTTGATGTTCATCTTATATCCTCCTTTCAAGACACTGTCCATTCCGTTCAACTGCTCTTCCAAGTCCTTTGCTGTCTCTGACATAATTACAATGTCATCGGCGAACCTCAAAGTTTTTACTTCTTCTCCATGAATTTTAATACCTACTCCGAATTTTTCTTTTGTTTCCTTTACTGCTTGCTCAATTTACAGATTGAATAACGTCGGGGAGAGGCTACAACCCTGTCTCACTCCTTTCCCAACCACTGCTTCCCTTTCATGCCCCTCGACTCTTATAACTGCCTTCTGGTGTCTGTACAAATTGTAAATAGCCTTTCACTCCCTGTATTTTACCCCTGCCACCTTTAGAATGTGAAAGAGAGTATTCCAGTCAACATTGTCAAAAGCTTTCTCTAAGTCTACAAATGCTAGAAACGTAGGTTTGCCTTTTCTTAATCTTTCTTCTAAGATAAGTCGTAAGGTTAGTATTGCCTCACGTGTTCAACATTTCTACGGAATCCAAATTGATCTTCCCTGAGGACCGCTTCTACCAGTTTTTCCATTCGTCTGTAAATAATTCGCGTTAGTATTTTGCAGCTGTGACTTATTAAACTGATAGTTCGGTAATTTTCACATCTGTCAACACCTGCTTTCTTTGGGATTGGAATTATTATATTCTTCTTGAAGTCTGAGGGTATTTCACCTGTCTCATACATCTTGCTCACCAGATGGTAGAGTTTTGTCAGGACTGGCTCTCCCAAGGCCGTCAGTAGTTCTAATGGAATGTTGTCTACTCCCGGGGCCTTGTTTCGACTCAGGTCTCTCAGTGCTCTGTCAAACTCTTCACGCAGTATCGTATCTCCCATTTCATCATCATCTACATCCTCTTCCATTTCCATAATATTGTCCTCAAGTACATCGCCCTTGTATAAACCCTCTATATACTCCTTCCACCTTTCTTCCTTCCCTTCTTTGCTTAGAACTGGGTTCCCATCTGAGCTCTTGATATTCATACAAGTGGTTCTCATCTCTCCAAAGGTCTCTTTAATTTTCCTGTAGGCAGTATCTATCTTACCCCTAGTGAGACAAGCCTCTACATCCTTACATTTGTCCTCTAGCCATCCCTGCTTAGCCATTTTGCACTTCCTGTCGATCTCATTTTTGAGACATTTGTATTCCTTTTTGCCTGCTTCATTTACTGCATTTTTATATTTTCTCCTTTCATCAATTACATTCAATATTTCTTCTGTTACCCAAGGATTTCTATTAGCCCTCGTCTTTTTACCTACTTGATCGTCTGCTGCTTTCACTACTTCATCCCTCAGAGCTACCCACTCGTCTTCTACTGTATTTCTTTACCCCATTCCTGTCAATTGTTCCCTTATGCTCTCCCTGAAACTCTCTACAACCTCTCGTTCTTTCAGTTTATCCAGGTCCCATCTCCTTAAATTCCCACCTTTTTGCAGTTTCTTCAGTTTCAATCTGCAGTTCATAACCAAGAGATTGTGGTCAGAATCCATATCTGCCCCTGGAAATGTCTTACAATTTAAAACCTGGTTCCTAAATCTCTGTCTTACCATTATATAATCTATCTGATACCTTTTAGTATCTCCAGGATTCTTCCAGGTATACAACCTTCTTTTTAGATTCTTGAACCAAGTGTTAGCTATGATTAATTTATGCTCTGTGCAAAATTCTACAAGGCGGCTTCCTCTTTCGTTTCTTCCCCCAATCCATATTCACCTACTATGTTTCCTTCTCTCCCTTTTCCTACTGACGAATTCCAATCACCCATGACTATTAAATTTTCGTCTCCCTTCACTACCTGAATAATTTCTTTTATCTCGTCATACATTTCATCAATTTCTTCATCATCTGCAGAGCTAGTTGGCATATAAACTTGTACTACTGTAGTAGGCATGGGCTTTGTGTCTATCTTGGCCACAATAATGCGTTCACGATGGTGTTTGTAGTAGCTAACCCGCACTCCTATTTTTTATTCATTATTAAACCTACTCCTGCATTACCTCTATTTGATTTTGTATTTATAACCCTGTAATCACCTGACCAAAAGTCTTGTTTCTCCTGCCACCGAACTTCACTAATTCCCACTACATCTAACTTTAACCTATCCATTTCCCTTTTTAAATTTTCTAACCTACCTGCCCGATTAAGGGATCTGACATTCCACGCTCCGATCCGTAGAACGCCAGTTTTGTTTCTCCTGATAACGACGTCCTCTTGAGTAGTCCCCGCCCGGAGATCCGAATGGGGGACTATTTTACCTCCGGAATATTTTACCCAAGAGGACGCCATCATCATTAAATCATACAGTAAAGCTGCATGTCCTCGGGAAAAATTACGGCTGTAGTTTCCCCTTGCTTTCAGCCGTTGGCAGTACCAGCACAGCAAGGCCGTTTTGGTTAATGTTACAAGGCCAGATCAGTCAATCATCCAGACTGTTGCCCCTGCAACTACTGAAAAGGCTGCTGCCCCTCTTCAGGAACCACATGTTTGTCTGGCCTCTCAACAGATACCCCTCCGTTGTGGTTGCACCTATGGTACGGCCATCTGTATCGCTGAGGCACGCAAGCCTCCCCACCAACGGCAAGGTCCATGGTTCATGGGGGGAATCGCACAAGGGTTGAACACTAAACCTTTCGCTCAGTAACCCAACGCCTTAATCGTTACGCTAGCGAAAGGTACCGACTGGAAAAAACCGTTGATAACTTCCGTTTTCAACAAAGGCCGTAAGACAGGTCCACACATTCATAGACCTATATTATTGACGTCAATCTGTTGTAGAATTATGGAATATGTTTTATGCTTTTCGTTTTTGGAAAATGAACATCACATCTATAAAAATCAACATAGATTTCGCGAACAGAGATCCTGTTCCCCCATGAGATCCACAGGGCAGTGTACAACGGCGTTCAGGCTAATGTCGTGTTCCTTGATTTCAGCGAGGCATTTGACACTGTTGAGTGTTTAGTGAAAAAAAAAATACTTCCCCCCACATACATCTCGCGTATTGGCCACGAGGAGAAAATTAGAGCCATTACAGAGGCTTCCCGAGAATCATTCTTCCCACACACTATACGCGAGTGGAACAGGGTTGGGGGGATCAGATAGTAGCAGACTATTAGGTGGCTTCTGTAGTAGATTTAGATGTAGATGTAGATGTAGATGTAGACGTAGATGTAGTGTCGCTGCCTTCTGTATTTATGCCACAACTCAGGTAAGATGAGCCAGCAAAGCAGTAACCTATTCTATAGGGACAATCATTCACTTCAGGATGCAATTACTCAGTTATAATGCTTCGCTACCGTTTATTTCGATATGCAGTTTGGTGATGTTACTGATGTTCGAACCCATTTCTCCACGTTGTTCTCGCAATTCACTTGCCATGCTTACAGTCACTGGCCATATTCATGTACTTTTCGCACAACTTTGTGTTCATCACGCTGACCCAACTTGGCAACAGTTAACCATTAGAACCCCTTGTCCAAGTATTACATGTTCATTTGTTTAATTCAGTGGGTAACTCACGTGTTTCACTTTCCGGTGAAAAACCAGAGTCTTATAATGGCCACTTGTTTCTGTTTCAGGTTGGACGATCCCTCCGCACATTAATGTGTCTATGAACACGATGTGGTAACCCTAGCGCCATGCTTCGTTGGCCCACCTTTGCTACTTAGCGTTCACCAAAACGTTTCCATTAAGTTACATTGTCGTTTTCGTTATAATGTGCATGGTCGTATGGGGTACCTTGCCTTCTCTGTAGGTCACCACATATGGAAATCTATGTCATAAGTAGTATGGAAAACGGCACAGCCAGTAACCCACAATGAACACTCCCTCTAGTTCTCAAAATATTTAAAACTGTAGTATATGCCTGTTTTCATAAGCTTAAAATATCTATGAATCGTTGTATAGCAATTGAGTAACATGATCGTCTTAAAAGTGTAATCAATTCGCAGTGTATCACTCACATCGTCCATTCTGAAAGCAGAATTGAGTTTACAAAAATCAGTGAGACAGCAAAATATCGTCTCAAAATAAGGTTCATCCTTAAATTAATTGCAGTAATCCATGACACATGGATTATTGCACTTAGAAACTCATATTTTTGTTCTTGAGGGTTACTTTTGTGACCGACCGAAGGGGTAATCATCACAATTACCAACCAGTCATCCCCCCTGCGACTGCAGAAGGTTTTCAGTACATCAACTATATCATCTTGGTAGCTCTCTCCCTTACTGGCGTTGATATTGGGACACTTTAATTATAAGCCTAGTCTGTGGCGCCTTAATACCACAGTCCTGGCATTTACGTTGATGTGTATTTATATTCTGTTTCATTTTGTCTACTTGTCACTGGTTTTGTTCTTATCCTGTCACTCTGTGTTCTTCAGTGTTACTACACTTTCTAAACGTAAGAACGTCACCTTCATATTTTTTCTGGCTTTATCACTGCGGAGAAACTGACGATATAATTTCAGTTTTGATTATCATGGGAAGTTTCTAACAAAAGTGTAACTTAGATGAAAGTGTTTGTGCACTGAAATAATATATCGGACAGGGATTAGGATACAATAGTTTCAGATTTTGAAATTACTGGTTATGCTTGAAGAATACCTACAATAATCATGTTGAAGTTGAAGCCCTTCTGTCCGTCTCTGTTTATAAACAAAATTGTTTATGGGAAGGGTTCTCTTTGAGAAAAACACAGTTATTTTTCGTTTATTACCCAGACATGTTTGCTAATGTTTCAGCACCATCAATCGGCGTTTATTTCATTTCTGTTAAAGAACAGGAAAAATCCTCTTTACTGGCTACATGAGGGTCACTTCAGAAGAAATGCACAATATATATTTTTTTAAATCCGTCTTTTATTCTACACGTTTGAAGGTTTTACAGTGTGTAGATACATGCTTTAGCAACAATATTTTCATTTCTCCACATTATTTCCATCCCTCTCAACTGCCTTACGCCATTTTGGAACAAGCGCCTGTATACCCACATGGTAAAATTCTGGACCAACCTGTTGGAGCCACTGTTTGGCAGCGTGCACTATCACCTTCATACCTTGTTCCACGAAGAGAGTCTTTCAGTTTCCCAAAGAGATGATAGCCACACAGAGCCAGGTCAAGACTGTAAGGCGGGTGTTTCAGTGTTGTCCATCCGAGTTTTGTGATCGCTTCCATGGTTTTGTGACTGACATGTGGCCGTGCATTGTCGTGCAACAGCAAAACGTCCTGCTTTTGCCAATGTGGTGGAACACGACTCAGTCGAGCTTGAACTTTCTTCAGTGTCGTCATATATGCGTCTGTCAGCAGTCACCAATTCGTTAACTCTCTGCACCTTGTCTGGAGTGTATGCAGTACGAGGCCTGCTACTGCAAGGACAATCCTCAATATTGCCGTGCCCGCTTTCATCACGTAACCTGCTTGCCCACCGACTAACTGTACTCCGATCGACAGCAGCATCTCCATACACCTTTTTCAACCTCTTGTGGATGTTTCCCACTGTCTCGTTTTCACAGCACAGGAATTCTACGACAGCACGTTGCTTCTGACGAACGTCAAGTGTAGCAGCCATCTTGAAGACATGCTGTGACGGCGCCACCCACGGGAACAGGTTGAACTAAGTTTGAAAACAAGCGGGAAGGATGTACCTACACACTGTAAAACTATCACACATGCAGAATGAAAACTGTATTTTTACAAAAATAGTGTGCATTTCTTTTGGAGTGACCCTCATATGTATACAAATTCAAGCTTTCAAGGAACTATTTACGTTTTGCTGTAGGCGGACCATTTCTAAAAACAAATACCTACGGTGTTTCAACAATAGCTCACTCTTTTTATCTCCCGTTGTTATGAAGTCAGAAGATAGGGTATAAAGTGGAATTGCTCCCGCCACATTTACATATGCTAAATGTGAATTATAATACACTTTTCCTTCATTGTTGTGGTCTTCAATCCAGAGACTTGTTTGATGCAGCTCTCCACGCTACTTTTCCTTCATGCGCAATAATTTACAAGACATAAGACTTTAATCTGACTCAAATATACGCTCTACCTTGGCATTTCCTTGTCTCGCGCCGGCAGCCTTTACCTGCGTCCTTTGCAGGATGAGGGGAACCGTGCCGCTCTGCGAATCGCACGTCCGGCAACGCTATTAATTAAACTGCGGTCAAAGAGAATTCGAGAGCAGCAACAGTGCGAGCTTCATTTTGTTTCCACGCATCTGGCCGTGGACTCCACAAAAGCCGGCCAGGCCGGTTAATTAGTCTTTTGTTCTTTCATCCGCGTCCACCATTAGCTGCTTCGGAATATTCCGCACATCTCTGTGCACAGCAGTTGCGATATTCCCAAAGAACTGTACGGTACAATTTCGACCATAAAACGGTAGAGAACTGCCTAAAGTTCGGAAACGTTTCTACTGAAACTGCTTTGGATAATGAATACAGATGGTCTGATCTGGAACAGAAGTCAAACAGCTAGTAACAAAAAACATGTGCTGACATTGTCACTTCTATCCATTGTTCTGGAAGTGGTGGCTGTCGAAGAGGGGGGGGAGGGGGAGGGGGGAGGGGCGAGGTGTGGCAGAACAAACTGGTAGTGGAGTCCAGAAAGCCTCTGGTACCATACTGCGTGGTCATTTAGTCAACGTAACGTTGAGCATCGGAAAGGTATGAGGACGTTCTAGTTCTTCATAGTTGACGTCGTCCATAGTGGTATTCTTGAAGAAAGTGTTGCAGGGCAGTTGCTTTTCACGATCCAACGTAGTTCGCTCCCGAGGACTGCTCGCAGACGACGCTGGTTTACAGAGAGACATCACATAAGTAGGATATAATCTATAAATGCAGACAGACATAGAGACGACCAGCGCTTTGTGCAAAAACTGACAGCAGACAGCCTCACGCAGCGGTTGTATCATAGTTAATGGCGAACAGTGAAGCGGGGGACAGTGTACGACAATAGAGACAGAAACTTCCTGTACACATGGGTCAGCAAATGAGCCGTTTGTGAGGTAACTGGGAATGTATGGTAAAGAATAGCTTTAGGATGAAGTGACTGACTTCACTAAATACTCTCATGTTCAGAAAAAAAACATAACACCTTGGATGACTAGAGAGTCAACATCAAGGTCAACATCTAAATCGCGGCGCAGCACCACCTACCGTTGAAATGTTGTAAGCATATTGTCATATCGCTGGCTTAGTTGTGGAGTATCTTTGCGGGCAGTCGAGCACGGGACACGAAACTCTTATGTTCTGTAGTGTGTAGCTCTCCATTTGTATTCACAGGACATGTACATTAGTATGTTCTGCAGAAATGATTTGCATTTCAATCATGTCAGCCAGCAGTTTTAAGGTCAACATCTAAATCGCGGCGCAGCACCACCTACCGTTGAAATGTTGTAAGCGTATTGTTATATCGCTGGCTTAGTTGTGGAGTATCTTTGCGGGCAGTCGAGCACGGGACACGAAACTTTTATGTTCGGTAGTTTGTAGCTCTCCATTTGTATTCACAGGACATGTACATTAGTATGTTCTGCAGAAATGATTTGCATTTCAATCATGTCGGCCAGCAGTTTTAAGGTCAACATCTAAATCGCAGCGCAGCACCACCTACCGTTGAAATGTTGTAAGCGTATTGTCATATCGCTGGCTTAGTTGTGGAGTATCTTTGCGGGCAGTCGAGCACGGGACACGGTACTGTTATGTTCTGTAGTATGTAGCTCTCCATGTAAGAAGCATTGTTAGTATTCAGGTTGAAGTATTGCTGCAAGTTTTATTACAGTAAAGTGCTCAAATATGGAAGAAATTCAGAGTAAGGTTCGTCAAGATGTAATTAAAATTGAGTAGTGCCGCTTATAACGTATTTCTGTATCCTCTTCTTGCGTGTCGCACACCATCGATCATCCGCGCCTTGTTCGGTCTCCCAGAATGAACTGATGTGAATCAGTAGAAATTAGTTACCATAAAGGAGCGCAGTCAAGTGCCGGTGTCTCGTAGCGAGCGTGAGGACGTGCGTTCGGTCATCGCGTTTCCGCATGATCAACAATCAGCCGCGACGCGACGGTTACGCGCACGCTCATACAAGTGAGAACTGAGATCTGAAAAATTAACTTTACGAACAGTGTTACATCATTACTTGTGTCAAGGAGGACTATTACCAGATATCTGTATGCATGACGACCGTAAGAACTTTCTTTCGATCATTCGGCTTCCGCATCATCAACAATTACCCGCGTCGTGTCGGTTACGCGTACGCTCGTCTAAACGATATTTTGTGGGCTGTTAATCATGAAGTTTGTTAATTGGGGTAACATTTACGATTTAGAGTGTAAACAGCGCATCCTGTGGTTTCCATATCATCTCAGAATATAGATGTTCATACCAGACGTAGGACAGTGTTGTGTTTTAACGTGGAATGGCTCCCCTAAACTCGTGCATATTTCGATAGATACTTTCAGGCAAGCCAGCAGCAGTGTGCAGCAGAACAGTACGACCGCCACGGGATTACCAGGTACGTGCTGTGGACAGGGCGCACGGTCAATAGAAGCAACGGTCACGAAACGAGATGTCAGTATAAGGTCCCCCACCGCCATACGTACTCCCGGACATGTTACAATGTGTCTGCGCCTATCGTTGTACATATAAACCGAAGGTAACGGATCAGCGTGACTTAAGCAGACATGCAGTGAGCTTTACTGACGTATAACCGTACCGTACCGGCAAATGAGTGAGTTTGAGAGAGGGCACATTATTGGCATGAGAGAATGTGATGCATCCCTCCGAGAAACTGCTGCTAGTGTGGGAAAAAGTGTTTCTTCAGTGCAACGGGTATGTGCAGAATTGTTCACGGGAGGCCGCAGAACACGACGAGATGTGTGAGGTCACACCACCCAGACCACCCACACACATGATCGACACCTACTTCGAATGGCATTGCAGGACAGATCTGCGTCCTCGTCCACTCTGGCGCAACAGTGGAGCCGTTGTAAGTAGGCAGTTTGTATGTCTGTATGTTGGCAGCGCGACAGACTCCATTAATAACTCTGACAGCACTGGGCGCACTCTGTAAGAAACTCTGTGGCTGGTCGGACTAGCAGTTGGAGGTGAACAGCCAGCAGTGATGGAAGTTGGGAGTGAGTAGTCAGCAGTGATGAAGGTTAGAGGTTAGTAATTAGCAATGTTGGAGGTTTGCAGTATTAGGGCGACGGTCTGAGTGTGTATCCGTCATGGAGATTTATTACTGATGATTATATAATTTTTTTTAGCTGGTTGTTACTTGATTAAGGTAAAAATCTGCTAAATACATTGTTTGCTCTGCAACAAAATCTTTCTTTTGGTAAGCACATGCTTATTAGTAGTTACAACCTTCAGTAATTAAATCTTTTATTTAGCTGGCTTTATTGATGTTTGCTGCATTGCTGTAGTAGGTGTATTGAAGATTTTCTGTGAGGTAAGTTACTTATGGAATGTATAGGTTATTGTTAGAATATCTTTTAATTCAGGGTCATTCTTTTGTATTATTTATTTGAAGTCAGGTTATTATTTTTTTTTTTTTTGAGCAGTTGCGCTAGGATATTGTGGGTCAGGAATGAATAGAATATCTTTGAGCTGCATTTGTTAGGCAAGAGTTCTGTAGGTCAGTGTTCAAATGATAATGACAAGCAAAGCGACAGTATAGTCAATTTCACTCAGCAGTTTAAGTAAAAATCTTTATTAATAACTTTCACAGTTTACCACATTGTATACTATCAGGGGTAACAGACCATCGCCGACTATTACGGAATGGGTTACGTGCGCGTCATCCACTTCTCCACGTACCTTTGACGAACGTGTAGAAATATGCTAGACGGCATTGCTGTATGGAATGACGTCACTGGGGGCAGAAATTGCACCAGATAGTGTTTTCTGAAGAATTTAGGTTCTGTTTCGCTGCAGACAGGGGGGAGCGGCATCACAGTGACTACATCCGCACAAGACATACAGCGCCAGCTCGAGGCCTTACAGTGTGTGGTGCTATTGGTGCGTGTCCAGGGCGCTGTGACAACTGCGGCCTACGTGAGTGACATCCTGCGGCGCGTAACCGTACCCTTACTCCACTACACACCAGTTGCTGTTTTACAGTAAGAGGACAGGCGACCACACGTTGCTGCACGAACACGTGCCTTCTTGGTGTCACAGGATGTCAGCCTTTTGCCTAGGTCCGTCCTATCTCCACACCTGTCGCCAATAGAAAATGTGTGGGATATGGTGAAACGAGCTGCAGCGCAGTGATCCGGTACCAACCAACACAGATGAACTTTCGAACAGGTGAGTACAGCATGGGTTGCTATACCACTGGACGCCATTCGCGCCTTATACAAGTCGATGCCATAACGTGTGGAAAAAGTTATCAGGGCCCGTGGCGGAGCCTGTGGACAGACGACCACACGTTGCTGCACGAACACGTGCCTCCTTGGTGTCACAGGATACTTGCTGAACCGAGGTGACTGAAATGCTCATAGTTTCTGCGGAACATACTAATGTACATGTCCTGTGAATATGAACGTTCTGTCTATAGTCGTTCAAGGTGTTTTACTTTTTTCTGAAGGTGGGTGTAGTTAGTACTGTCTTTTCCACCAGTGACACGTAGTACCAACCCTATTAAAGGTTAGGACAATAACCAGTACAAATGTGATTGAAATGTAAGTTCCAACTTGACGTAAGTCCTCTTACTGTTCACGAGCCATTGCATCAGTAACATTAATAATTGAATGTGTGACCGAAGGTACTAGATAATCACATTAAAGTCGCAAACTAGCAAAATGTGAAGTACAGTTGAAGGTTCGGTATCTGCGGCAGGATCATCTAGTATTGCTTTAGGACGTTCCCCCAACGCAACGTTAAGAAATGCACATGCTTGTTGGAGCGATGCTACATTTCGTTGCTGACATAAGACATCTAAGTCCCCTACATAACCAAACAAACACAAGCGAACGTGCAGCACCGAACGAATATTTTCCCTGTTGTAAACGCTAGGCACGCGTGAGCAAACAGTAGAGGTCGGTTCGCATTCGCTCGTCTTCGTGCGTGCTCCGCTGAAGTTCGCCGTGTCCGCTTCGGCGCTACGACTACTGAAAGTATTCGTCTGCTCTCCTGCCTGTTGTTCTTGACATGAGTTGCGTCAGTGATGGAATAGTGCTAAGAGAGTGTACCCTTTTTGCTGGGTCCCAAGAGATCCACAGCACAAATGCTGAAGAAAAGGAAACATGACTGGCAGAAAATTGCTGAAACGCTTAAGTTTGATTAGGCACGTAAGAAAGATGGTAAATTCAATAGCTTGTCTCAGACGAAATCGGAGTGAATAAGCAGAAGTTTTGTACTTTCCTTTACTTCAAAGCAGAAACAAAATAAACTTTCGTGGGAGTGAACAGTTAATTTTTTTTAAATTCGATTCACACCCAAATACATTAGATAATTGCCATAGAAAACAAATGAAGGAGGCAATTATGAAACTGCACTGCTATTAACCAGAATCTTGAAATTTCCATTGCGGTCGGTGTTGCTAACTAAACGTCTTCCTCTGTGCAAGATACAGGACGCAGTTCACAATCCAATAGTTGCTCCATTATCTGTAGCTCTCGACAGCCAGAGGTGGTGGTTCCACAGGGAAGTCCCGTTTCAGGAGGCCACTCCTGGATCTGATCTTCCGACTCCAGAATAAAGGCAGCCGAGTGTTCTCCATACCATCCAGTTCTGGTCGTGCTTCGCGCTCGTGGGGGTTCCGGAGGGAGAGCCCACGTAGGAGTAAATTGGGAAATCGACAATTGTTTCCTTGTTGTAGCTGCTGTTGTTTGTATGGCTGATGTGATTTGAGAAAACGTCTTCTCGATCGCAACATTATAGCTGCTGGAACGTTTTTAATGGCTGGCTTTCCTGTTGAGGATGTTTTGTTCTCTCTGCGTTGGCAGCTACTTCTCGTTGAAAGGCAGGTGGGACGATGCTAGGGAATTGGTCAAGTTTTACAAGGGGTGCAGTTTCAGACAACCTATAACGAGCCTAGAAGTTTCGCTTAGCGCGTCGACAACTATGTTTGCGGGGGTGTATTAGTACAAGGCTGGCTACTAATACTCCACAGCACTGTAGCATCTTGTTACTATTGTAGATCGCACTGTTTTGTGGTCGAGAGCCTAGGGGCCGCCGGTGATATTGCGAAAGATGTTATTTCTGGCTTACAACTTCATTCTCGTATCTCAAAATGCTGCTTGAAAGTCAGAGTACGATCCCATGTGACCCCCAGATGTTTTGGATGGGTCGTTTGTACTTATCGTTTCCCGTGCCATGTGATTTTAAATTTTCTACTTGGCTGATAGTGTTTAAGATGAAACGCACGCATTTGTGTCTTACATGGGTCTGAACTAAGATGACTGTAGAGTAACAGCTTCCTCAGTGCTTCTATCAAGTGGATTTGAACACCTTCAAAAGATTTTCCATGACACGCTGGTGCGAGATCGTCAGCATAATGCCAATTCCTTGGTCAACGGAAGCGGTTGGTCACTGGTACAGATGTGAAATAACATTGATGAAGAATCACTTACTGATGGTAAGTCATTTCTTTGACGTCTACAGCAATTACACTCTCCCTAGATCTCCACATAAAATCTCTGTTTTGCAGCAAACATAGAGTAATTTTGGCGAATCCGTTATCTTCTGTTACCACGTAGATGTTCCGAGAAATTACACGGTGATCAACAGTGCCACAAGCAACCTTGACGATGATGAAAGCTGCTCCTGAAACATACCGGGTTTCGAAGTTAGCTTCGATTAATTCTGTGAGAATGAGGACCTGAGACGGTACAGTTTTTTCATTGTCTAAAGCAGAAGTCAACAAGTCCGCATATGTATCTGTCATGCTGGTTACGATGTAAAGTGTTGAATTTTGCCTTCTCGACAATGAAACCTGCTTCTCGAATCGCTAGACGATAATTCAAGGCAAATCGTATTAATTAGTTTCATTACAGAAAGTAACTTAACTCTGAGAGATAGAGATGTCTCATAAGCAACGGGCGACATGCAAAATAAACAATGTTCTTCAGTATACCTATACCATTCCTAAGTCGCTGCTCCTGAAGCACCTAATCTTGATGCTGCTGCGGAAGTGGGCCGCAACGAGTCGGCGCGACGCTCATGTCCTCTTCGCACAGAGATCGCGGCTGTCGCGTTGTCGTCCTGAAGAGGAGTCGGTCAGCGTGCAGATGGCTGACATCTTCTTCACAGCCCTCTTTGCTCTCTCGTTTCCGACTGGAGTGCCTTCGTTTGACTTTACGCCGTAACCTAAAGTATACGAATGATCTGCTCATTATCTTCGTCGGTATTCGTAGTAACTATATTTACATGGCAGATGTATCAGTTATATGTTGGAGATTCCTGATGACAAAATTTGCCTATCCGGATCACGCTGTCTGCCGTCTAACGAACTATAGAACAGATTTCACCAGTAAGCTACGTGAAAGGTCGTTATTGCTATTATCTTTCTTATACTTACTTTGATCAAATTCCCAGATTTCTTCACGTATGTCACTGTAGACATCTTAGACCAGCGTCTGAAAGTGTTCTTCTTTCCGCCACCCCTGCACACAATGAAAAATCGTCGCTATTCATTTACAGAACTGATATCGCAACACAGTCAGCTAAAATCGCGCCAGGACAAGCGCGGCCTAAGTACAGCACGCATGAGGCGAGGTTAACATTCTTCGATGAGTATCCACTCGCTATTAAGCAGCAACCTGATACTCCAAGCTAAACGCAGTACTTTTACACCAGTAATCGTTATAAAAATCTGTGTTTTCACTGCGGTGGAGCTTCCAAACACTGAAACGAAGTGGATGATCCAAGAACAGCACATGCTCTGTGGTTCTCCAAATGCGTGTTTCTGTTTCTACTAAAAGGCATTGATATTGTGGATAACATCTATTGAACGAGAAACGAAATAATTACAACAAACGACGTGTCTAATATTAAACTTACAGAAAATGCTCCGAAAAAATAGGTGTCATCTGAAAAAGCATTTGGTAGGGAGGACTCACCTGTATAAAATTTGCTTCTTGAATGAGGCGGGTGCGATATTCAATCCTTGTGGACATATTACTCCATGAATTAAATGTGCACCCTCCATTTCATTCTGCGTTGTGTGCTGTAAGCCTACAGAATCTACAGTGAGAGTAATTGTTTGATGTATTTAAGAGTGTATCAGCAAAAAGTTTTTCCTTTGCAGCATGAAACTCCACTGTTCACAATTTATAACCACTCTGTGAATATTACTATTCTTTTTCTTTTTGTTAAGCACAGAAAGTTAAGCACAATAAATGTGTTTTGTAACCAAATTCACGAATGTAGTTGTATGCACTTCAAAATACCCATGAACGACTTGATGTGTTATGTAACAGTTAAGCAGTCTTAGTGAGTGTCTGCATCATACGCAACAACGTTCAGACTATAACTGAATGCATGTATTCCTTTACTACAGCACATCTCGTCGCAAACAACGCCATTCGATATGGACGCAGATCATATTCAGATTACAGCTGGGTAACCTATGTCTGTCTAGTACAGCGTACGCTTGCATTCGCTGACTTTTTTTTCGAGTCATTATATTGTAGATGATAAAGTCTCATTAAGAAATTATCGATGTACGTTGCACAGTGCACGTTAAACATTGTAATATCCATGCGTATATATATTATTCAGAATAATATTCACGACAACATTGTAAGTGGAATGTGACTGAACTTTGATCCTGTTCTCCTAATGCTAATAAAAATGACTTCATCGTTAATAACATAATAAATAATTATTGTTAACGACATCATTTTATATTTTGCAAAAAACTGTGTCTCAGACTATTACCACATAAAAATATAATGAAAATCTTAGTCTTTTGTTATCTATGATTTTACAGAAAAATCCTTCTTCTTTTTGTGCGAGCTATTGTACTCATAGGATGTGACTGATGTGTCGTAACGCAGAGGTTTGTAAAAAAAAACTGTATTAAAATATTGTTTTGTTGCTAACCGATATTTGAAAATAGAGTTTGTGTGTTATTGAAATGAATCTTCTTTGTTTGCAGTTTAGTTTCATTGCAGTTCTCGTTCTATTTAAATGTTAAATTTTCTACTCGGGTACCGAACAGAATAGTCACTAGCGCTATTGATCTACACCGCAGTTTATTCGTAAATGGTGAATATTAATGCGTCTGAAGTTCTTACAAATGTTAATGCATATAGTGAAGGTGAGAAAAGATTTAATATATATTATTTGTAACGAGTCAAACACAGCCTGGAGCAGACTGGATAAGTGATTGTCTTATGTTAGCCGCCATCTTATTGAAATATTGCAGTGGCAGGTTTAAATTGATTTTCTATACAGACTTAAATGTTGTTGGTTATAACTGCAATAATAATTGTGTATTAGTGCCTTGGACCAACTCTGAGGTAATAAATTCGAGTTAGACTATGAATACATTGAACTTCTATGGATGTAAACAGCATCTTACGTGATATAAATTCTTATCTGCTGATGTATGAAGCCTGGTAATTTCGTGACAATTATTATGAAATACAAGTGTTGGAACTTTAATACACGCAACTATTTATTTACAGCTGGTACCAAATAGATACGTGTCTCAAAGTTTAACTGACCTTCAAAGTGCTCACCAGCATTGTGTATAACCCGTTGCCAGCGATGTGGAAGTCGTAGGATAGTCTTAACTGTGCCAGTTCTGTTGACAGTTCGAGCGGCGTAGTGTATTGCCCGACGAATTTGTAGCAGTTCTGAAGCGAAAGCCATGAACTGTCTCCTTCAGTTTAGAAATCGAGTTGAACTCACGAGCGCTTAAGTCAGGGGAGTGCAGTAGGTGGTACAGCACTTAGCAACCCCATCAGTCAAACAAATCAGTAAGAGCTTGCACTTTACGTGCTTGAGTATTGTCCTGCAAAATGATGGTCAGGTCCTGTAGAAAATGTCAGCGTTCTGTCTCTAATCTGGTCGTAGGTTGTGTTCCAAAAATGAACAGCACAGAGACAGAAGTGATGACACTTTCTGCACGATCTGACCATCATTTTGCAGGACAATACTGAAGCACGTACAGTGCAAGCTCTTACGGATTTGTTTGACTGATGGGGCTGCTATGTTCTATACCACCGACTGCCCTCCCCTGAATCAAGCCCTCGTGAGTTCAAATCGATATCTGAACTGAAGGAAACAATTCACGGCATTCGCTTCAGAACTGCTACAAATTTGCCGGGCAATACACTACGCCGCTCGAACTGTCAACACAACTGGCACTGCTAAGAGCATCCTACGACTTCCACATCGCTGGCAACGGGTAATACACAATGCTCGTGACTACTTTGAAGGCCAGTAAAACTTTGAAATACGTATCTATTTTGTACGAGCTGTAAATAAATAGTAGCCACTATTAAAGAGCCAGTCTTCGTATTATAGCAGAAAATACATTAGTGTTGTGTACGTGTGCTATTGTGTGACAATGATTACTTTTGTGAATTAAGTTAGTGGCATTTACACTGATTGACAGACAACATGGCTACACGTTCATAGGTGGAGATTTCTTTAACAAAGTAACGTTCGTTAGCCGGGAAAAGCAGTGGTTAAATAAAATCTCGTGATACATTAATAAGAAATAACTTATTTTATCCTAATATCACTTAACTTGTTCAACACAAGACACACACAGACAATTAGACCACACGTCACTACATTTTCATTCACGTATTTTCACACATTTTAGTGGTAGGCTATTTGCACACTTCCTTTTTTTTTCAAAACTAAAACAACTAGTGTGCAATTATTACGCGAATTATGTACATGGTTTCAACCACATATGGAGCCTATGCTGATGATTAAGTATTGGCATTATAACTTAAGATAACTCTACTATGCACCTCCCGGAACGACATCTATCATTTGCGTTATGGTCCCAAACACCTATCCAAGATGTTCTGTATGCAGAAAAGTCCCAGTCATTTAACACTTAAACTGAGGTACAGACCTCGTTTCGGAAATGCACTTGGTCCTTATATTTCTTCCCAAACTCTTCTACGTCCATTTTAGCAAGCATGGTTTCCGCATGGTCTCCGCTATCTTTATAACCCCACATTGTGTTTCGATGTTCTGTTGTATATTAAATTGCTTTCGAGATAGTACCTGAGACTACTAGTGGTGATGACGAATAGTCATATAATAACATCAATATTCACAGAGTATCACATATGTTTTTGAGTGGTGATGCTGGAAGCTACATCCGTGGATTTATCTTATATTCTACTTGCATTAACCAATATCTGGCCACTTAGTTTGGCACTACGTGAAATTGCTATTACTAAAATTTTACAGTCTCTTATTTGTGGCAAATGGATTTAAATAAATGTAACGTTTTCAGTGTACATGTTATGAAATATCCCTGTCGTTTTGTGATTGGGTGGGTGGTTAGTTGTTGGTTTTGGTCTCTTTGACTTTTGCCTGATACTGTCCACTCTCCCAACAAGGACTTGTAATTCACTGAGATAGCTAACCTAAAAACAGTCGTGACCGATTTACCCATATCAGAAGGAATTAATGCTACGCGGTAGGATATGCGCTTATACGAAAATTCCTGCAAAATTAACGTTGTATACAGGACCAGGAGTCAGACAGGGATTTGTCCTTAGTGGGCAAGCTCTCTTCTGGGTTTGGATCACTGTCCACAACTGAATTTCAGCAAATTGCCTCTAGTCTGCATTCCACTTGCCCGCGTTCCCAGTTATCCATAGCTGAAAAAAGCCCTTACTTATTGGTGTGAGGTAGCGAGAAAGTAACCACTTCATTTATGTAACCGTGTTTCCAGACAAAATTCATGTACTGAAATTTCCTTTGTATAATATAGACAAAATCTTAACATTTCAGCAACATAGTTTTCTTTCCCCAGCACACTACAGATCTAAATGCTATTCATAGTTCTATAAATTCTGTCTCTATCAAACATCGATCAGCCAAAGATACTTTTGCTCACCAAAGAGTGGTAAGTTTAATACTCCAATCTCCGTGCCCATATTAATAGAAGAGCCACACAAAAATTCCCTAAACCGGACTGCATGACGCAAGTAATCGTCTAACGGTCAAACAAAAGTTGTATTTTATAGAACGAAAACCAAGTACAACCACAATCTCGCTTCAAATAGCTGAAAATTCTATCACATACAGTGTATTATGGATATAAGTGCAGATACTTGTGCTCATGACTTAGGTCTGTCTACTGAACAACATGACATTAGTACTTACTTTATTTGTAGACTAGTAATTATAGCTGTTTGGATTAGTATGTTTTTAGGCTGGTTAGTACGTCCAAGTACATAGGCAAGACATAAATATTTATTTTCCCCTGGTCAGGAGCTCACTTTGTGAAGTGTCGACACGTGGACGCAAAACGGACAGCTATACTCACAGGCATAATCCGTTGCCTGAGACAGTTACGACCATGCGGAAAACATCATGTATTAACCTATGTGATGCGTTTGTTGAAAGACGCAAAGTAAAAACAACTAACATAATGAAGTTGGCAAATGTTAAGATACTACTGATCATAATAACTTTACCTATACCGCTAATACCCGTTCGAGGGCCTCGCCTCCGGTTCTAGCTGTCATCACAACGGCATACAACTATAACGTCAAACAGACTAACACTCACTCGTCTGCTGAACGCCATACACTACCCCTCTACAATCCGCTGGGGCTGCTTACATATTTCACCAGCGGAGACGGCAAACGGTACAACCACGTTTCAACAGCCAGCTCTGGACCAGTTCTACGGTAGTTGTTCTGCTGAGCCAAACGGAGTTCGAAATATGGCGATGTGTCACCTATTCAAGGATCGCAATTCGTGTACAAAACACCCTTCTTCAAAACAGCTGCTTAAAAAGTAATATGTTTAGTAAAAAGTACGAAATAACTTCAGATAAGATACTTGACGAGATCTAGTGACTAGATACGTAAAACATATACACAGTTCTTGTAGCAGCTATGAACGTCGACACATGTCTTATTCGATCTGGCGCTACTTCGATTTATAAAACATTTTCACTCTCAAACCAAGCAAGTGCTTGGCACTCACAGTAAATGTTTTGGTACTACCTACAGTGTTCCATAAGAGGCTTCTCTAGCGCAAAGATAGAGTAAACGTCAATTCTGTTTACGCAGTCCACTCCTCTCTACTGCAGTCTCCCCTCTTCTCTCAGTCAAAAATAACCGTTATCTTCCCCATACTGTAATGTTACATATCACTCACTATCAACATTTCGTAGACGTACAGAAAGTAACTACACTAGTGTTGTCAACGTTTCTATAATTTCTTAAGAGCAGAAACATTACACTTGCAGACAGATGTTACTCACCTCCCTGTGGCTGTCTCGTTGTCTAGGGTGTCGCTTGCTGTTTATGTTTTCCAATTAACGATGCTAATTTTTTGTTTCAGGAAAATTAGGTGGGATATTGTTGCTTTTTGATATCATCAGTACTTATCCACAAATACGTGACGCTTTCTACAAGAACACTTATCAGATAAATGCATTGGGCAACATTAAAAAAAAAAAACAAAGAACTTGTTAGTTGTTGTTGTTGCTGTTCGGGTTTTCAGTCCTGAGACTGGTTTGATGCAGCTCTCCATGCTAATCTATCCTGTGCAAGCACATTCATCTCCCAGCACCTACCGCAACCTACATCCTTCTCAATCTGTTTAGTGTATCCATCTATGATTTTTACCCCCCACGCTGCCCTCCAATGCTAAATTTGTGATCCCTTGATAACTCAGGACATGTCGTACCAACTGATCCCTTCTTCTAGTCACGTTCTGCCACAATCTTCTCTTCTCCCCAATCCTATTCTATACCTCCTTATTAGTTACGTGATCTACCCACCTAATCTTCAACATTCTTCTGTAGCACCACATTTCGAAAGCTTCTATTCTCTTCTTGTCCAAACTATTTATTGTCCATGTTTCACTTCCATACATGGCTACACTACATACAAATACTTTCAGAAACAACTTCCTGACACTTAAATCTATACTCAATGTTACCAAATTTCTCTTCTTGAGAAACGCTTTCCTTACCATTTCCAGTCTACATTTTATATCCTCTCTACTTCGACCATCATCAGTTATTTTGCTCTCCAAATAGCAAAACTCCTTTACTACTTTAAGTGACTCATTTCCTAATCTAATTCCCTCAGCATCACCCGACTTAATTCGACTACATTCCATTATCCTCGTTTCGCTTTTGTTGATGTTCATCTTATATCCTCCTTTCAAGACACTGTCCATTCCGTTCAACTGCTCTTCCAAGTCCTTTGCTGTCTATGACAGAATTACAATGTCATCTGCGAACCTCAAAGTTTTTATTTCTTCTCCCTGGATTTTAATACCTACTCCGAATTTTTCTTTTGTTTCCTTTACTGCTTGCTCAATATACAGATTGAACAACATCGGGGAGAGGCTACAACCCTGTCTTACTCCCTTCCCAACCACTGCTTCCCTTTCATGTCCCTCGACTCTTATAACTGCCATCTGGTTTCTGTACAAATTGTAAATAGCCTTTCGCTCCCTGTATTTTCCCCTGCCACCTTTAGAATTCGAAAGAGAGTATTCCAGTCAACATTGTCAAAAGCTTTCTCTAAGTCTACAAATGCTAGAAACGTAGGTTTGCCTTTCCTTAATCTTTCTTCTAAGATAAGTCGTACGGTCAGTTTTGCCTCAAGTGTTCCAACATTTCTACGGAATCCGAACTTATCTTCCCCGAGGTTAGCTTCTACCAGTTTTTCCATTCGTCTGTAAATAATTCGCGTTAGTATTTTGCAGCTGTGACTTATTAAACCTATAGTTCAGTAATTTTCACATCTGTCAACACCTGCTTTCTTTGGGATTGGAATTATTATATTCTTCTTGAAGTCTGAGGGTATTTCGCCTGTCTCATACATCTTGCTCACCAGATGGTAGAGTTTTTTCAGGACTGGCTCTCCCAAGGCCGTCAGTAGTTCTAATGGAATGTTGTCTACTCCCGGGGCCTTGTTTCGACTCAGGTCTTTCAGTGCTCTGTCAAACTCTTCACGCAGTATCGTATCTCCCATTTCATCTTCATCTACATCCTCTTCCATTTCCATAATATTGTCGTCAAGTACATCGCCCTTGTATAGACCCTCTATACACTCCTTCCCCCTTTCTGCTTTCCCTTCTTTGCTTAGAACTGGGTTTCCATCTGAGCTCTTGATATTCATACAAGTGGCTCTCTTTCCTCCAAAGGTCTCTTTAATTTTCCTGTAGGCTGTATCTATCTTACCCCTAGTGAGATAAGCGTCTACATCCTTACATTTGTCCTCTAGCCATGCCTGCTTAGCCATTTTGCACTTCCTGTCGATCTCATTTTTGAGACGTTTGTATTCCTTTTTCCTGCTTCATTTACTGCATTTTTATATTTTCTCCTTTCGTCAATTAAATTCAATATTTCTTCTGTTATCCAAGGATTTCTACTAGCTCTCGTCGTTTTACCTACTTGATCTTCTGCTGCCTTCACTACTCCATCCCATTCGCATTCTACTTTATTTCTTCCCCCCAATTCCTGTCAATTGGTCCCTTATGCTGTCGCTGAAACTCTGTACAACCTCTGGTTTAGTCAGTTAATCCAGGTCCCATCTACTTAAATTGTCACCTTTTTGCAATTTCTTCAGTTTTAATTTACATTTCATAACCAATACATTGTGGTCAGGGTCCACATCTGAACCTGCAAATGTCCTACAATTTAAAACCTGGTTCCTAAATCTCTGTCTTACCATTATATAGTCTATCGGATACATTTTAGTATCTCCAGAATTCTTCCATGTATACAACTTTCTTTTATGATTCTTGAACCAAGTGTTAGCGATGATTAAGTTATGCTCTGTGCAAAATTCTAACAGACGGCTTCCTCTTTCATTTCTTAGCCCCAATCCATATTCACCTACTATGTTTCCTTCTCTCCCTTTTCCTACTGTCGAATTCCAGTCACCCATGACTATTAAATTTTCGTCTCCCTTCACTACCTGAATAATTTCTTTTATTTCATCATACATTTCTTCAATTTCTTCGTCATCTGCAGAGCTACTTGGCATATAAGCTTGTACTACTGTAGTAGGCATGGGCTTTCCCGCACTCCTATTTTTCATTATTAAACCTAATCCTGCATTACCCCTATTTGATTTTGTATTGATAACCCTGTATTCACCTGACCAGAAGTATTGTTCCTCCTGCCACCGAACTTCACTAATTCCCACTATATCTAACTTTAACCTATCCATTTCCCTTTTTAAATTTTCTAACCTACCTTCCCGATTAAGGGATCTGACATTCCACGCTCCGATCCGTAGAATGCCAGTTTTCTTTCTCCTGATAACGACGTCCTCTTGAGTAGTCCCCGCCCGGACATCCGAATGGGGGACTATTTTACCTTCGGAATATTTTACCCAATAGGACGCCATCATCATTTAACCATACAGTAAAGCTGCATTCCCTCGTGAAAAATTACGGCCGTAGTTTCCCTTGCTTTCAGCCGTTCGTAGTACCACAACAGCAAGGCTGTTTTGGTTAATGTTACAAGGCCAGATCAGTCAATCATCCAGACTGTTGCCCCTGCAACTACTGAAAAGGCTGCTGCCCTTCTTCGGGAACCACACGTTTGTCTGGCCTCTCAACAGATACCCCTCCTTTGTGGTTGCACCTACGGCACGTCTATCTGTATCGTTGAGGCACGCAAGCCTTCCCACCAACGGCAAGGTCCATCATTCATGGGGGGAGGACTTCATAGTTACCTTGAGCAATATCGAGAACAACTGAAATTATTATGGTGCGTTTGGCGCCTGAAATTTCCATAAGTATTGCGTAAATAGCTTCCAGATACTTCTAGAACAGGATGTAGTTCAAATGAATTTTGTAATGGCTGTTTTAACTGAAATTACTTTTCAGGTTAAATGTACACAATTTTTTTCTAGAAATAATTATTTTACCTGCCTAATAATTAAGAATGAAGTTGTAAATTGTTACAGTATAAAAAGTACCAGATCCCTGTCCTTGTGTAATTATCGATTGAATTATCGATAGTAAAGTTAATGACAACAAAAATGTTGTTTACATGAAAACTAGAGCACAACATTAGTTTCACTGTAAAGTGGTTTTTGACCCGTTTAAGTTAACAATCGTGATTACTAATTTTCGTGATTTAAGATCAGTGTTGCTCAATGGATCGATATGAAAAATAATATCGTATTATTAAAAAAGAGTGCTTTGGTGATCAAATATACGAAAATTATCTGTAGATGTGGAATATATAGTTTAAGTGTAAAAACCATTTATTCATACCGATCTAACATGTGAACTGAAGTACGAAAATTCTGATTAGGCAAGATTCATTAAATGGCACACTCACCGTTATTGTTCCGTACACTCACATTTCTTCGATGGGAACCTCCACAATTCTTCTTCTTCTGATGTCTTGATTTCTTCGTACTTGGTGATTTTCTGCGACAATTCTATTGATAGGTCTTCCGCGTCGATGAATATTACCTCTTTTATAGTCCCTCAACGTAAAATTCAATAACAAATTACAAGAATGATATCCGCACCCATCTCTGGCAACATCTGCATTCCGCTAATCACCAGACAGTCAAAACTGTTTCCCACTCTCTCAACACATCGACTCTCCTCTTCACTCTTTGCTATCCAAACATTATCACAAAGAATTTCTCTTCCACGAAAAAAACCTCATTTTTCTCCTAACAAACGATCACGTTCTCTTTGTCCATCTTTCCACTCCAGACTCCTGTCGCTAACTGCTCTTCCTCTTTCATAAAGGTCCAGAGAGGTTTTAATCTATCGGTCCACGCCACTGCTTACTTACAGTTAATATTAAATATAACTTGTATTTACAGGAAACATAACAAAACACATATTTAAAATTATGTTGGATTCATTTATAGAGGGTGAGGCAATTATGACACGCCACCTGAATAACTCAGCCGCGTGTACTCACAGAAGGAAATCCTTAAAACATAAGCTGCTTAGCTTGAAGGGGGACATTGTTTGGTGTTTGTAAATTTTCCATGGGTGAAAGGGTAAAGAAGGTATAATAATCAACTCTGATATTGTAAATGGATTGATATATCATATGATTTACCCTTCAGTGATACATCTGAAAGCGTGTGCAGTGCATTAGGTTCTGCTATGTTTGGTTATGTGTCAGGGTCCATTAATCACGGAGTATCAGCGACCAAAGAACAAGTACACAGCGTGGCTGCTTTAGCGTAAGGGTTACACCTGCTTTAGCGTAAAGGTTACACCGAATGTAAACGACATTCCACTCACTGCAGGTTTCGTGTGTTTATCTGTTGCATTAAGACCATCGAATGTAAATAATATTTCACTCACTGCAGGGTTTGCGTGTTTATCTTTTGCACGAAGCGAGACAAATAGTCTGTGATGTAGTGCCATAGGAGTAGACGATCTCTTCATAAAGTCATAATACGATGTTCTGCGGGAAATCTGAGGAAGTGGATATGGTTCTCATCTAGGGCGAATGTCGCCAAATACGAGAGCAGCAGTTTGATTGTATGCTGACAGATATCCTGTTCGTGCAACACCTTCAATACCTACCTTTGCAGACATAATACAGACATTTAAGGAAATAGGAAACGTCGATAACAAACCACCTAAACGGCTAAAACCAGCAACCGACAAGTAACGTGCAACTGCTGTTATAGCAGCTTTAGCACACAAACCACACTTTAGAACAAGACAGCTCGAATGTTAGGGTGGCATCGCTCAATGAAATCTGCTGCGAATATTACTTCGATACAAATTTCGACCATACAAGACATCACATGATCTCGAGCTCCATGGGATTAACTTTCGATGCAGGGTAAATTTCTCTGGATGGGGCCTCTTGAAGCTGCAAACAAATGACATGTTTTTCACCAAGTTGTTATTTACACATGAAGCGTCGTTTACAAGCACTGGGCATGTTAATCATCGCAACACGCCCTACTGGTCCTCTGACAGCCCACAGTGGCTTAGAGACCTCAACAAATAAAGACTTAACAAGGTCTGGCGAGGGCTTCTAATTAATTCGACTCTATTTTATTGATGGAAACGTCAACAGTGCGAGGTATTTTGGTTTTCTAACGAAGGTGCTGCAACTATTACTAGCAAATGTCCCATTGAACATGTGAGAAATCATATGGTGCCAACACGATGGATGCCCCGCACATTCTGAACAACAGATATGAAGATCGTTGGATGGCTTGCACGTTCGTCAGATCTAACACCTCTGGACTTTCACTTGTAGAACTATCGATGAAGGGCAACAAGCAGATTCCATGGTTCTAGATTTCCGAGAAGCATCGGTCACGGTGACCCACTGCAGGCTGTTAACGAAGGTACGAACGTATGGAGCAAGTTCACAGATACGTGATCGGATCGAAGACTTCTTAATTAATAAAATCTAGTTTGTTGTCCGCGACAGCGAGTGTTCATCAGACACCAGGATATTTCAGGAGTGCTACAGGCAAGTGTGATAGGACCACTGTTGTTCTATATGTACATAAATGATTTGGCGGACTGGGTGGCCAGAAATGTGCGATAGTTTGAGGATGATGCTGTGGCGTACAGTAAGGTGTCGAAGTTGGGTTACTGTACGAAGATTCAAGACGACTGAGACAAAATTTATAGTTGGTGTGACGAATGGCAGCCAGCTCAAAATGTGGCAGAATGTAAGTTAATGCAGATGAATAGGAAAAACAAACCCGAAAAGTAGTAGTGTACTGCTGAACACAGTCATGTTATTTAAATATCTGGGCGTAACGTTGCAAAGCGATACGAAATGTAACGAGTGCGTGGGGGCTATAGTAGAGAAGGCGAATAGTCATCTACGGTTTATACGGAGAATTTTAGGAAAGTTGGTTCATGTATGAAGGAAAGCGCATATGGGACTCTGGTGTGACCTATTCTTGTGTACTGCTCGAGTGTTTGGGATCCGTACCAGGTCGAAATGAAAGAGGACATCGAAGCAGTTCTGAGGCAGGCTGCTAGATTTGTTACCGATAGGTTCGAACAACACGTAAGTGTTCCGTAGATACTGCGGGAACTCAAATAACAATCCCTGGAGGTAAAGCGATGTTCTTATCGTAGAACACTAATTAAAACCTTTAGAAAACCGACATTTAAAGCTACCTGCCGAATGATTCTACTGCCGCCAACATGCATTGCGTGTCAGGACCACGAAGATAGGATACGAAAAATTTGGGTTCATATGGAGGCATATAGTTTTTTCCCTCGCTCTGTTTGCTAGGAATGGAAGTGACCAGTGGCCGTACGGGGTACCATCCGTCACGCAACGTACTGTGGCCTGCGGAGTATCTTTGTAGATGTACTGTACAGAATAATGTATTTTACGTGACAGCAGACGTATTATTAAAAGGTAACACGCCTACCAATTTAAGATAACATACTTTTCTATCACATGTGTTCTACCCCTCTACCTAGGAAAAATAATGAACATTACATTACGTCGTCAAGCAGCATTTGTTTGAAAGATTTTCATCTATCACTTAAAATGGCTGAGTTATCCCGGTGGCATGTCTTACGTTCCTCGCCCTGTATTGACGCTATAACTACAAATTTGTGTAGCTGTAAAAATCTGTAACATACAAGTTATCTACAATCAATGGCAAATCCATCATTCATGATTGAAAATATGCTGTATTAATCTACAGTGGGGTATTTCTCTTTAACATTATCAGAAAGCGACGCAAAATGCAAAGAACGAGTGACATGAGCTAGGTAATTTCTAGGAAGGTGAGATGTTTATCCAAAGGCAACCTCAGACGAGACGCTACAGATAGAGTATTGTTCTTGCTTGCATGTTACTCATTAAAAGCAGAGACGCACTGCGAGTATCATTATAGGTGAGTAATCTAATTAAAAGAAAAAGGATCCTAGGTATTAAGGTGACGTGTTCATAGCGAGACAGTGTTGGGTGTACCTGGGAAGACTGTATACAAAAGAAGGCTTAGTATTACACCTACTGCCTTCGTAATACGTCTCACATAACTGGTATGACCTCTCCCCATGAACCATGGACCTTGCCGTTGGTGGGGAGGCTTGCGTACCTCAACGATACAGATAGCCGTACCGTAGTTGCGACCACAACGGAGGGGTGTCTGTTGAGAGGCCAGACAAACGTGTGGTTCCTGAAGAGGGGCAGTAGCCTTTTCAGTAGTTGCCGGGGCAACAGTCTGGATGATTGACTGATCTGGCCTTGTAACATTAACCAAAACAGCCTTGCAGCTGTGGTACTGCGAACGGCTGAAAGCAAGGGGTAACTACAGCCGTAATTATTCCCGAGGGCATGCAGCTTTACTGTATGGTTAAATGATGACGTCCTCGTGGGAAAATATTCCGGAGGTAAAATAGTCACCCATTCGGATCTCCGGGCGGGGAAAGAAAACTGGCATTCTACGGATCGGAGCGTGGAATGTCAGATCCCTTAATCGGGAAGGTAGGTTAGAAAATTTAAAAAGGGAAATGGATAGGTTAAAGTTAGATATAGTGGGAATTAGTGAAGTTCGCTGGCAGGAGGGACAAGACTTCTGGTCAGGTGACTACAGGGTTATAAATACAAAATCCAATAGGGGTAATGCAGGAGTAGGTTTAATACTGAATAAAAAAGTTGGAGTGCGGGAAAGCTACTACAAACAGCATAGTGAACGTATTATAGCGGCCAAGATAGACACGAAGCCCATGCCTACTACAGTAGTACAAGTTTATATGCCAACTAGCTCTGCAGATGACGAAGAAATTGAAGAAATGTATGATGAGATAAAAGAAATTATTCAGGTAGTGAAGGGAGACGAACATTTAATAGTCATGGGTGACTGGAATTCGATAGTAGGAAAAGGGAGAGAAGGAAACATAGTAGGTGAATATGGATTGGGGCTACGAAATGCAAGAGGAAGCCGCCTGGTTGAATTTTGCACAGAGCATAACTTAATCATAGCTAACAGTTGGTTCAAGAATCATAAAAGAAGGTTGTATACATGGAAGAATCCTGGAGATACTAAAATGTATCCGATAGATTATATAATGGTAAGACAGAGATTAAGGAAGCAGGTTTTAAATTGTAAGACATTTGCAGGGGCAGATGAAGACTCTAACCACAATCTAATGGTTATGAACTGCGGATTAAAACTGAAGAAATTGCAAAAAGCTGGGAATTTAAGGAGATGGGACCTGGATAAACTGACTAAACCAGAGGCTGAACAGAGTTTCAGGGAGAGCATAAGGGAACAATTGACAGGAAATACAGTAGAAGACGAATGGGTAGCTCTGAGGGATGAAGTAGTAAAGGTAGCAGAGAATCAAGTAGGTAAAAAGACGAGGGCTAGTAGAAATCCTTGGGTAACAGAAGAAATATTGAATGTAATTGATGAAAGGAGAAAGTATAAAAATGCAGTAAATGAAGCAGGCAAAAAGGAATACAAACGTCTCAAAAATGAGATCGACAGGAAGTGCAAAATGGCTAAGCAGACATGGCTAGAGGACAAATGTAAGGATGTGGAGGCTTATCTCACTAGGGGTAAGATAGATACAGCCTACAGGAAAATTAAAGAGACTTTTGGAGATAAGTGAGCCACTTGTATGAATATCAAGAGCTCAGATGGAAACCCAGTTCTAAGCAAAGAGGGGAAATCAGAAATGTGGAAGGAGTATATACAGGGTCTATACAGGGGCGATGTACTTGCGGACAAATTATGGAAATGGAAGAGGATGTAGATGAAGCTGAAATGGGAAATACGATACTGCGTGAAGAGTTTGACAGAGCACTGAAAGCCCCGAGTCGAAACAAAGCCCCGGGAGTAGATAAAATTCCATTAGAACTACTGACGGCCTTGGGAGAGCCAGTCCTGACAAAACTCTACCATCTGGTGAGCAAGATGTACGAAACAGGCGAAATACACTCAGACTTCAAGAAGAATATAATAATTCCATTCCCAAAGAAAGCAGGTGTTGACAGATGTGAAAATTACCGAACTATCAGTTTGATAAATCACAGCTGCAAAATACTAACACGAATTCTTTACAGACGAATGGAAAAACTGGTGGAAGTCGACCTCGGGGAAGATCAGTTTGGATTCTGTAGAAATGTTGGAACGCGTGAGGAAATACTGACCGTACGACTTATCTTAGAAGATAGATTAAGGAAAGATGAAACCTACGTTTCTAGCATTTGTAGACTGAGAGAAAGCTTTTGACAATGTTGACTGGAATACTCTCTTTCAAATTCTGAAGGTGGCAGGGGTAATATATAGGGAGCGAGAGATTTACAATTTGTACAGAAACCAAATTGCAGTTATAAGAGTCGAGGGACATGAAAGGGAAGCAGTGGTTGGGAAGGGAGTGGGACAGGGTTGTAGCCGCTCCCGATGTTATTCAATCTGTATATTGAGCAAGCAGTAAAGGAAACAAAAGAAAAATTCGGAGTAGGTATTAAAATCCAGGGAGAAGAAATAAAAACTTTGAGGTTCGCAGATGACATTGTAATTCTGTCAGAGACAGCAAAGGACTTGGAAGAGCAGTTGAACGGAATGGACAGTGTCTTGAAAGGAGGATATAAGATGAACATCAACAAAAGCGAAACGAGGATAATGGAATGTAGTCGAATTAAGTCGGGTGATGCTGAGGGAATTAGATTAGGAAATGAGACACTTAAAGTAGTAAAGGAGTTTTGCTATTTGGGGAGCAAAATAACTGATGATGGTCGAAGTAGAAAGGATATAAAATGTAGACTGGCAATGGCAAGGGCAGTGTGGAGGGTAAAAATGATAGAGGGGGACCAGAGATGAATACACTAAGCAGATTCAGAAGGATGTAGGTTGCAGTAGGTACTGGGAGATGAATGAGCTTGCACAGGAAAGATTAGCATGGAGAGCCGCATCAAACCAATCTCAGGACTGAAGACCACAACAACAACAACAACAACTGGCATGTGAACAGGATAAGAGAGATTAAGATGCATACTGAGCCATCCGCCACTTATCACGTGCTTCAAATGCGAAAGTAACAAACCAACAAGACGATAATACCTGTAACAACTACCGCCCACCGCGCACACTGGAATGTTTGCCGGAGTACATACATACTTTATTACGTAAGAGATAACCACCTATACAGACATCTTGTGTCCACGAAAACGTTGGGGTGACATGGTACAGGTGTTCAGTAGTTTATTTACCGCAAGCATTGTGTTCTGTGACGTAACCTCATTTAACCCATACAATGAAATTATGCATTCCCCTAAGTTAATATAATTAGTTCCTACTTAGAAAGTAATTAATGGCATTCATTAAACATCCATGCTTGCTGGTGTCATCAGCGTTCATAATTTTCTTGCTTCGTACTGCCACTGGGTACACCGTTTCCTCTCTGGTTTTAGTGTGACTGTGCTGGAAACCTGTAATGCTTTATCTTCTGAGTTCGGGGGGCATTTTTGGATCATACTTGCCCTAGTGATAACTAACTGTTAGTGGTGCAAACTTTCAGTGAGATTATCTGTATCATGTAGATAAGGAAATGTCCGTTTTTGAAAGCAAATATTTTATTTGTTTCTAAGCAAACGTGTTTTTATTTCTATTCGTATTAGGCGTCATCAGTGCCCTACGATAGAAAGAAAATTATTTAATAATATACAGTGCGATTCAGGAGGAATGTAAAAAAAATTATGAGACGATTCTACATGTGCAAGTAAACCGAATAAGTCCTGTCAACATTTGAGCGATTTTCGACCGTTACGGAAATGGAGTGGGTTGAAGACAATGAACACGCATGAATATTACTGTGGTGGACAGAACGATGGCGGGACAGATGACTGAACCTTCCTACAAGATGTGTTCAAAGAGTCCCCCATCCCAGTGGACACGTCACCATGTTGGGGGGTATGTTGTGTTGCACATTGAACATTACCTCGATGGGCTTTAATATGGTCAACAGCGTCGGTGATGCGAGCGACAAGTTCTTCACTTTTCTCCAGCTTCGCAGCTTACACATCCCCCTTGAACCAACGCCATGAACCGAAGTCTGATGGTGTCAGGTTGGGTGAACTGGCAGGCCAGTTTAATGAGTGTGCCACGACCAATCCGCCGTTGAGGAAACGTGTCATGTTTGCTGGGATACTTGTTGGGTACAGTGAATCGGTGATCCATCACATGGCAGGTAGATTTGCCATCGTTCATGCTGCGTCCGTAATGCTATTTGATAGGAACAGAGACCCTATCAACAGGTAATAATCATACCATACCAGGCGTTCTCTGAGAACGTAACTTGGAATCTCGTTTCCCAACTGTCACGTGGGTTCTCCGCCGCCCAAATATGCGAACTGCGGGTGTTCATGATGCCACTGCGTGTAAAAATAGCCTAATCTATAGATAAAATGTATTGCACTGTGTGTCCGAGTACAGTCGACCGTTCATGAAATTGTTGTACGCTTACTGGTACACCTGGATGTAGACGTTACGCAGCTGCACACGGAATGAGTAAAAGCCTTTGGAATGTAACGTATGCCGCACTTCCGTTTGTGGAATATCGAGCTGACGGATAATACGCCGTTTACGGGTGGTGGGACTCCGTTGTATCATTTCAATAATCTCTTTTCCTTCCTCAACTGACTGGGCGTCTTCATGTTCAGGTATTTTGTGTACACTGCACAGTATTCTACATCCACGCAGTGTGTGAAAAACCCTGGGACAGGTGGTTCGTCCATCAGGGAAACATCTCTGGTATTTTCTGTCACAGCCACACGGGCACTGCCACCACAATACCCGTACACAAACGACATGTCTGCGTATTCTGCATGGATGAATGTGTGTGGCATGTTGGTATTCACGGACACAACAGACTTGCTCGATTAAACAACACTCCGACACGACACCCATACCGCCTCACGACTGCTCACTGATCCAACCCACGACAGCACACTGTGTATGCTTGCAGCTGTTGTCTCGGTGCTGCGTCACAGTGCTACCATCTGTTGGAGAACACCTACACCTCTTGGAGAATGGATGAGACATGCGTCCCACCATTATTCCGTATACCAAAGCGCCTACACAGCATTTCCGTAAATAATATTCACAGTTGTTTTCATATTCATTCATGAATGTGTGTAGGCTTCAACCCATTCCATTTCCATAACGATCGAAAATCGGACTCGTATTGATGCGACCTCTTCGGTTTATTTTATAATGTAGAATCACCTCACAAGTTATGTGACATTTCTCACGAATCACCTCGCATATTTGGTTAAATATCTCTGGTGATTTATGCCACCTCATTTAAATTATCTAGTTCCTGACGAATATATAGCTGTGATATATCACTTACTTTCATTTTTCTGTCGTTTTCATGTACGTATGTGTCTTCAGATGGTTCAAATGACTCTGAGCACTATGGGACTGAACATCTGGGGTCATCAGTCCCCTATAACTTAGAACTACTTAAACCTAACTAACCTAAGGACATCACACACATCCATGCCCGAGGCAGGATTCAACCTGCGACCGTAGCCCCTATGTGTCTTCTCTAGGGACTATAAGCACACATAGTTGTTTGCAATTCATAGTACTCAGGGGATCTAGTACCTAAATAAGACACAAGGTTACGAGAAATCATAGAAAAATGGGAGAGACAAATCACCACTACGTATATGTCAGCCGTGGTAAAAACTGCTGTTTTGAAGAGCGCGCCGCAGCGCGTAGTGTGAAGCAATCGCCCTCCGTTCCTGGCGGTGGAGCCGCTGTGGCGATCGCAGCTTTGGTGTCTCCCTCTGGTGGGAAAGGGGAAAGGTTGCCTGCTCACGTGCATTTAAGGGGCGCTATGAGCTCGCCAGTGGGTCAATCTGGAGTCAGTCGGCTCAGGCTGGGTGAGCCTGGAGACAGTCTGGGGTCAGTCTCTCGTTCCCAGCTTGCTATTCTGTCTCTCGTCCGAATTTGTGGCACAGTGAGAGAACTCAGCGTGTGGTCGCCCGGTCGGGGCTGAGTTCCTGCATCTGAGTCTGCGCGTTAGGCCGCCAGTCTGCTCGAGTTTGCTCAGGCAATGGTCATTGGCGGCTGGATCGATCGGTTGGTCGTCGCGCACTGAGACACAAGATGACTTGTCCGCCTTGAGCGTCGGCGCATGTGAGGTTGCCACATGAGTCCTGTGGGCAGCGCCGTATAGAGAGGGGTAGTGGTTTCGCGACCGACACGAGAGCAACAGGAGTCAACCCACGAAATCGGTCTGGCTGGTGCGAGCTGCGACGCCGTGAGACGGGAGATCGGCGCGCCTTGCTGCGTCCGTTGAAGCGGCTGGCAGCGGACGGTTCGGGAGAGCGTTTTGGGGGTGCTGCGTCAGGTCTTCGCCAGAAATCGCAGTTTATTAGAAGTTAAGTGATCGGTGATATGTTGTTTCATTTAATTGTTAAATTCTATTTCTTTTCTTGGTGAGGTCTCCAGCCGCTTTGTTTTGGGGTCGTCCCACCATTCTTCTCTGTTTGCCCACCCGCGGGATGGTGGTTATTTATGAATTGGGTGGTCCGTTTTTCCCTTGTGGAGTAGGGGCGGGTTAGAGCAACCTGCGGTTCGGGTTGTTCGGTAGTATCCCTATCAATCTACCGTAGGTTAATAGCTGTCTCTGCCATGTTTGTCGGATTCGGTGTGTTAACGAATTTGTTGCTTGAAGTGTAAGGGCCTAATTCCTGAAATATGTTTGTCTTGCTTATCATCTTGAGAGGCGGTATATGTGTATTGTAGTGCATTTTGGCCAACCTTGTATAATTTTATGTAAGATTGCATGTCATGGGCTTTTATTTAAATGGTCATTTTAGTATATAAAGTTCCCACCCTTCCACCGTAAGACTTTTCTTAGAAGTTAAAATCAAGTTGCACCTTCGTTGGCAAGTTAATCATTTAATTTTAGTGTTTTGTACCATTTCCATCCCTCTTACGGAGAGCATAGTTTGTGTGCTTATGTGAATTGTTAAAACTTTTAGTTTAAGGTAATCTGGTGTGTTGCAGATTTGGATCTGTGTAGTCTTTCAGAGGTTGTTGTGAGCGGTCGTGACTACGGCCGTGTCAAAAGGGAGCGGCAAGGTTCTCAGCCCGAAAGCTCATACACAAAAAAATTCGTTTCTTTCTGCTTCTGAATAAATTATAACTTGATATATAGAGGGCGCTTTCTGCTTATTCTTTTAAATCTGCTTCTAAAAAAATGAAAAAATAAAAAAAGCTTTTAGGAATGAAATTTCCATTTGTTAAAAGCAATTTCATTTTGATTTCATCAGTTACTCCCTGGCAACTACTTCCACGCTCACATAGTGTGATTAAATGTGTTAATGTTCTTGATGAATCGCTAGTAAATAAAGTAAATTCTTAAGAAAAGGTTTTTAAATGTAAAATCACGGTTAAATTTGTAAATAGTTAGACGACATAAACGAGCTACCAAGAATTATTCAAATCTCCCAACAAAACATACATCATTTAAAAAAAATCTTTATGTTACATACCACTGATAGTGCCTGACATGAATAGGGGAAACGTGTGGGGTTAGGAAGAAGCAAAACATTCAGTTAAACAAGATGGGATGTTTTTTTCTTCTACACGGTAAATGCATAGAAATAAAACTGAGGAAGAATGCAAATATTAACAAAGTTGCTGTGGTTCCCACAGATTTTTTTTTTCTTTTTACACACATCTACACTGTACAACATGCTGTGGGCGAAACGAAATAGTTCATAAAGAAATGAAATCCACGGAACTAAGTAAATGAGTCTGACTTTTGTTCGTACCATTTGCATCAGGAAGGGGAGGGACAGAATTATACAGGAATATCGGCTGAAGTTCGATAAGCAGAATTTCCTCATCTGCCGATGTAACGGCACGTCTTGTCACCGGAGTTTTGCATTTCATCTCTGGCCGAGCGTCGCGCCAGCTCCAGAGACTTCATTGTCTCCGCCGGTGAGGGCGGCCGCATAATCAGGAATGTCAACTCAATCGGTGAACTTTGCATATTCCATTTCCCCGCGAGTGCCGCGGAAATTGTCTCCGCGGTTCTTCAGCTTCACCACGAATACTTCCCGGCACACACCTAAACATATTAGATACGTAATTTCCGTTTTGTAAAACGCGACCCTAAATCTGTTATGAGGAGCACAGACTGTTCCCAGGGCGGCATCCAAACGAAACAGCGAACTCTCCTCAGCTATGTGCACGGTGCCTTTTCGAGAAGATTATCTCAAAGGAAATCTTACGCCTGGAAACCAAGCGGAAAACAGCTTTAAAACACCATTCGTTCCGAGGAGGAATGAGGAAAATACCAGTTCTTTAGAGTTACAATATGTGCTATAGTTAGTATTGTTACTGTTTGGTAAATAAGGTGTTGAAATAAGAATTCCTTCGTTTTCAATCATGATATGCATATGAAAGAAGCATGAAAATTTGCCGTAGTGGCTATTTCTCGCATCCACCAGTTGATAGACCACGTCCCTTAACATTCTTACTTCCGGGTTTCAGTGACAGTTTCTCGGATGTAGGAACTAAGTACTCACAGTTTCATCCTGACAGAGTACTTAAGATCTCCCCGCATGTAAGCTTACCTCAGGTTTTATCTTTGATGAAAACTGATTTACATCGTACATAAAATTCAGTATTGTCTTTTGTTCTGATTTATCTGTCACAAATCAGATTTTCGTCAAAGTTTTCAATGTACTGGTTATGTCAGAAGTCTTTGCCTGATTACAAACACGCATAAGGCAGAAAATACGGCACATAGACACCTGCCGGAAGTCAGGCTATAATGACATACCGGGGTAAAACGACATAGCAAGGCTGTGGCTAAAACCAATTGAGTGGCGCCACCTCCACTAAGTAGTATAGAAAGGTCGATTGGCAACCCTGTTCCTACGTAGATTAGATTAGATTAGATTTACTTTCATTCCAATTGATCAGTAGTGAGGAGGTCCTCTAGGATGTAGAACATGTCAGATAAACAATACATGACAAATATTTACAACTCAGACAAATAAGCTAATGCACCATTCCACAGGTCCCAAGTGGCATGGTCGTCATTTTTGAATGAACGCTATATGAAAGAATCATTTTACAAATACTAATGCACTGAATTTAAAATAAATTTTTTTAAATTTATTTATAAGGTAATAAATGTGTACTACAACTACTAAATACTTATTTACAATGAACACATTACTGCACTGAACTGGTGCATATGTTAGATTATACTTACACACACACACACACACACACACACACACACACACACACTTATTTGCAATGAACACATTACTGCATTGATATTGTGCAGAAGTTATATTGTACTTTATATATATATAGAGCAGTTGGTTCCACTGAGAAATTCATCAATGGAGCAGAAGGAGTTGGCCACCAATAAACCCCTTAGGCTTCTCTTACACTGAATTTCATTGGTTGCTAAGCTTTTTACGGCTGCTGGCAAATTATTGAAAATGTGTGTTCCTGAATAATGCACACCTTTTTGTACAAGACTAAGTGACTTTAAATCCCTGTGAAGATTATTCTAAGTGATCAAACGTATCCGGACACCTGGCTGAAAATAACTTGCAAGTTCGTGGGGCCCTCCATCGATAATGCTCGAATACAGTATTGTGTGGCCCACCCTTAACCTGGATGACATCTTCCGCTCTCGCAGGCATACCTTCAACTATGTGCTGGAAGGTTTCTTGGGGAATGGCCGCCCATTCTTCACGAAGTGCTGCACCCAGGATAGGTACCGATGTCGGTCGGTGAGGCCTGGCACGAAGTCGGCTTTCCAAAACATCTCAAAGGTGTTCTACAGGATTCAGGTCAGGACTATGTGCAGGCGAGTCCATTACAGGGATGTTACTGTAGTGTAATAACTCCGTCACAGTCCGTGCATTATGAACAGGTGCTCGATCGTGTTGAAAGATGCAATCGCCATCCCCGAATTGCTCTTCAACGGTGGGAAGCAAGAAGGTGCGTAAAATATCAATGTAGGCCTGTGCTGTGATAGTGCAAAGCAAAACAACAAGGGGTGCGAGCCTGCTCCATGAAAAACACGGCCACACCGTTACACGACAGCCTCCGAAGTTTGCTATTGGCACTATACACGCTGGCAGATGACATTCACGGGCATTCGCCATACTCGGACCCTGCCATCGGATCGCCTCATTGTGTACTGTGATTTATCACTCTACACAACGATTTTACACTGTTCAATTGTCCAATGTTTGCGCTTCTTACACAAAGCGAGGGTCGTTTGGCATTTACCGGAGGGATGTGTGACTTATGGGCAGCCGCTCGACCATGATATCCAAGATTTCTCACCTCCCGCCCAACTGTCATAGTACTTGCAGTGGATCCTGATGTAGTTAGCAATTCCTGTGTGATGGTGTGGATAGATGTCTGCCAATTACACATTACGACCCTCTTCAACTGTCAACACTCTCTCTCAGTCAACAGACGAGGATGGCTTGTACGCTTTTGCGCTGTATGTGTCCCTTCACGTTTCCACTTCACTATCACATTGTAAACAGTGGACCAAGGGATGTTGAGGAGTGTGGAAATCTCGCGTACAGACGTATGACACAAGTGACACCCAATGACCTGACCACGTTCGAAATCTGTGAGTTCCGCGGAGCTCACCATTCTGCTCTCTCACGATGTCTAACGACTACTGAAGTCGCTGAAATGGAGTACCTGGCAGTAGGTGGCAGCACAGTGCACCTAATATGAAATATTTATGTTGTTGGGGGTGTTCGGTACTTTTGATCACATAATGTATATGGCGACGAGCTACCACCTTCAGTGTCGGTGCTGCGAACTAAAAACTCATACATAAACCTCCAATCATTTACTTTTATTCACATGTATTCAGTCACTAGCGCTGTAGATAATTACATGTTTGAGAAAAGTGTAAGTTATCTTGCAAAGTATTTTGAGAGATAGGATGTTCTGCTAGAGCACACAGCAGTTGTACGTTCTCGAATGAATCAACGAAGGCGTTTGAAGCCGCTTTGACATTCAGTGTGTCAGGATAAAATGACGCAGTAAGTCATTTTAACCCGATGTGGTTCAAATGGTTCAAATGGCTGAGCACTATGGGACTTAACATCTGTGGTCATCAGTCCCCTAGAACTCAGAACCACTTAAACCTAACTAACCGAAGGACATCACACACATCCATGCCCGAGGCAGGATTCGAACCTGCGACCGTAGCAGTCGCGCGGGTCCGGACTGAGGGCTTTAACCACTAGACCGCCGCGGCCGGCTAACCCGATGTGGATTCTAGTTCTACTCTGTGTGGTTTTTTATATTAATTAAGCTATTTATTTTACGTATCTGTTTAAATTTAACACGAGAAATAGGTCACTCCATAATAAAATAAATTAAACTAAATCAATAAAGTGAATTGATAAGTGCGCAATGATACATAAATGCAATGAATTTACGTAGGGCAGATGTAAGTACCTTAACTTCCTTTTTCAGATAGCAAGCAATAAAGTGAGGAAATCGTCAAGACAGTCTTGGGATGCGATTCAGACACAGTAGGCTGTAGATGCTATTACCAGAGGCTATATGGAATGGCTGCAGGCATCGAAATCTACGCTTACAAGACGAACTAGAATTACGAACAAAATCTTCAGTGGTGTTCAGAAAGGACTGGATAGATTCCAGTCAACTTTCAGTACTGCACTGGAACGTGAACTGGTACAACACCTGAAACTATTGGAGTCGCGCATTTGTGGTATGAACTATGAAGTAGATGAGAGAACTTGCACTTCAGACACCCGAGAAAAATTGTATTGAGCCCAGACTGGACAAGGAAAAGGAGATATCTGTGTGTGACTGGATTTCTTCTGGATTCTTCAAGCGAAACGTAAACCTGTAGCAACATTTGTGGCTAGGGCAACAGGTTTCCACAATCCTGTTGTCTAAAAATTCTTTTCGGTTCTTGAAGAAGCAATGGACAGTGGAGGTATTTCACAGTGTAACATTTACATTGTTGATGAATCTGATCTGAATAGTGTCCAGAAACCTCTGGAAGTATTTGGAAAGAGAGGAAAAAAGGCTTCGACGCAATAATCATTGCAGAAAGAGGTATTCATGTTACTGTGGTATGCTGCATGAGCCCTTTGGCTTTGACCCACCAGTACTGATTTACCCCAGAAAAAATTGGAAAAAAGAGTTAGGAACTGTTGAACTTCACCAGGAAACGGGCTGGATGAAAGGAGTCTATCTTTTCAGTGGTTTAAGCATTTTTATGCTTTTGTGAAGTCCTCTCTGGACAGTAAAATAAGCCTGCTGCTAGATGTACACACAAGTCATTAAAATGTTGAAACTGTCTGTTTTGCAAAGGATAATGGTATTGTTAACCTCTGTTTTCCTGCACACTGCACCCGTAGGCTCCAGCCACTAAAAGTCTCATTTTTTTCGCCCACTGAAAACTTATTTTGACCCAGACGTAAGAAAATGGCTTAAGTGTAACTCAGGAAGAACCGTTTGTCAGTATCATATGTGTTCTCTCTTTACTGAAGCCTATGAAGCCAAAGGCAAGGAGCAACACTTGTCAATGCCGCTAGTGGCTTACAATACACTGTACTCTGGCCTCGTAACCAAGGCATGTTTCCAGAAGATCTATTTGCTGCAGTAGCAACTGCATTTATTCCAGACTGTCAACCTCGAAAGACATAAGAAGTGTCTGTGAAACCACAGTCAAAGAACGATATAAAGGTATTGAATCTTTGGAAGTGAACGTGACTCCCAGTCAAGTGGCAGAGGCAGGCATCAGCCCCGTTAGTTCCTTCCACATCATTTGGAGATGGATTCCAAAAGAAACAACAAGAAACAAGACTTCTACTGTGGTCACCAATAGTCCCTACGTAAAGTTGCTTTAGCAGAGACTTGAATGGAAACGCGAGAAAGAAGAACATGCTGCAAAGAAAAAAGCAAAGAGGGGACTTAGTTTTGGATGAGAAATATTGTGCGAAAAAGACCTTTAAGGGTACAACAGTGATGCTTCCCTAGAGTGTGGATCGATGAACCCTCTGCGAAGCACTTAGGCGTGATCAGCAGAGTTAGATGTCCATGTATGTGTTTGTACTAATTCGAACTATATCCACATTCAAAACTCAGAGGTGTCAGCAGCGTAATTTGTGGGCAAACAATGGATGTATTGGGGTAAGCCACAGAACAAAAAGCTTTGTTTGTGATTTCTGAAAACAGACAGGAGTGGTAAGAAATATTTTTTGAAAAACGGAAGTAATTTTGTTGTTTCACGGGTTAGCATTTGAAATTCTTTTTCTACGATTAACTGAGAAACTTTAATTGACCCTGCTCAAGAATCGTTTCAGGAATAGTCTCTGATTTGATCTTAACAGAAATCTACTCATACATCGAATGTCTAATGTTGATCTGAATTTCTTACATTTTATTACTCCTATGTCATTTTACTCCGACATCGCTCAAAAATGACATATTATCCACTATTTACAAGAACGTCAAAAACGTATGGTTTATACTTACTTAAAAATATGGCACCAAGGAAGCGAAACCTATAAATGAATGAGGTACGATACTGATACATCTACATCTACCTCTACACAGATACTCTGCAAATCACATTCAAGTGCCTGCCAGAGGTTTCATCGATCCGCCTTCATAATTCTCTATTATTCCAATATCGTATAGCACGCGGAAAGAACGAAGACTATATCTTTCCGTACGAACTCTGATTTCCCTTATTCTGTCGTGGTGATCGTTTCTCCCTATATTGGTCGCTGTCAACAAACTATTTTTGCATTCGGAGGAGAAAGTTGGTGATTGGAATTTCGTGAGAAGATTCCGTCGCAACGAAAAACGCCCTTCTTTTAATGATGTCTAGCCCAAATCCTGTATCATTTCTGTGACACTCCCTCCCATATTTCGTGATAATACAAAACGTGCTTCCCTTCTTTGAACTTTTTCGATGTACTCCGTCAGTCCTATGTGGTAAGGATCCCACACGCGCAGCAGTATTCTAAAAGAGGACGGACAAGTATTGTGTAGGCAGTTACAGATTTAATAACATCATGGTTTATGAAGCAATGACCTAAAACCAAAACGGTATTTCATTTTAGCCAGTCTTCCTCTTTTATATTTAAGTGCAGGTAAGATAGTCATCTTTTTACGTACATACTCACAGTTAATAAATTTCGACCTGTGCTCCTTTCGTTGTCCAAAGGATATCCGGGCGATATTCCAATTCCACACATGTGTTGGTTAACATTTCATGTGGGATGGATATTATGATGTCAGTAACTGTACACCGTAATGCTAAGATGTTGTTCACTGATGTTTGGTAAAACTAGTGTTTGACACAACCCCAGAGGATGAAATCCAGTGGTGTTATGTCCAGTGATTGCGGAGACCAGTTGATGAGACCACCACACCCGATCCATCTTCCCGAAATTGTATCCAAGTAGTCATGAACATCTGACACCCCATGAGGTGGCGCACCATCCTGTTAGGAAATGAAGTCTGGAATGACCTGAATCTGCGCCACGACAAATAACTGTAACATATCAAGATTGGTATGGACGTAATAGTAATTTCACAGAAGAAAAAGAGTCCTATGGTTTTATAGTGCATAAGACAGCGCCATACGTTTAACTCAGGGCTGTCTCTGATGCTCACAAAGACAGTGTGGGGATTATCGGACCCCCAGTTCCAACATAGTGACGGCTGACAACGCCATTCACGTGATCTCATCTGAGAAGAGGACACGTCCCAGATAGTCATCAACTTCCTCGTGCTAGTGGTCAGCACGACGGAATGTCATACTTAACGTCCCGGGTTCGATTCCCGACTGGGTGTTGTGTCCTCATCGACACATAAGTCGCCGAAGTGGCGTCAACTCGAAAGACTTGCACCAGATGAACGGTCTACCAGACGGGAGGCCCTAGCCACACGGCATTTCCATTTATCGTCTTCCTCAGCATGGCAACAGCAAAGTCATAACGAATATTTGAATCCTGTAATCCGCCAGTTGGAGGGACTGCACGATCTGGACTTTGTACGCACGGAAAAGAAGTTCTGCTTGTAGCGTGCTCTGCTCTTATGTCTTTGGAATCTGCAGCTCAGGTGAGGCTCTGCGGACTGACTTCTGGGGACTTCTCACGAAAGTGTCTCTGACGACGTGTCTGATTATCTGAGCACTAGGTCCAAGCCTGCCTGCTCTCGGAAGACCACGGACGCTCCCTGTTTTCTTAAATTTCGCAGTCCACATATTCATGCTGTTTAGCATCCGGTGCCTGTCTATGGCAAGCCATCCGAAAATTTGTCTGGACTGATTAGTGACTGTGTCTCGTGCTAACAAAGGACAGACCCTGCTTCCCCTGGTTTCAGTACAAATTGATTGCAAATTGTCTCCGACTCCGATCTTGTCACGTCACTGGGCTCTGTAAGAAACAAAGTATGTATTTAGACAAAAACCTGAATATGTGACATCCAAAATAAATAGTATTCGTCTATGTGTCACATTTTATGCCCCATGAATGCATGCAACCAGCGAAAGACTTCTGGGACACCTGGTATTTTTTTTATATTTCTGAATTATGTTTGTTCATTTGAGATGATAGGTCATGCGATTCGAGTTCCGCTTACTAAAGAAAATATGAAGACCCAATTAGTTACAGTTAAAAGTGTAGCCGCAAATAACGCCTGTAATGCAAATATTGTAGATAAAGCATTCAGGAAGAAAGCTAGGGAATAATGAAGTGATAACATAAGTGACAATGAAACAGAAAGAAAACAGAAACTCTGCCATACATAGCAAATATTTCGGAAGAAATGTTGTTGTTGTTGAGGTCTTCAGTCCAGACACAGGTTTGATGCAGCTCTCCATGCTACTCTAGACCGTGCCAGCTTCTTCATCTCTCAGTACCTACTGCAACATACATCCCTCTAAATATGCTTAGTGTATTCATCTCTTGGTCTCCCTCTACGGTTTTTACCCTCTACGCTGCCCTCCAATACTAAATTAGTGGTCTCTTGATGCCTCAAAACATGTCCTACCAACCGGTCCTTTCTTCTAGTCCAGGTGGGCCACAAATTTCTCTTCTCCGTATTTCTATTCAATACCTACTCATTAGTTATGTGATCTACCCATCTAACCTTCAGCATTCTTCTCTAGTATCACATTTCGAAAGCTTCTATTCTCTTCTTGTCCAAACTATTTATCGTCATTGTTTCACATCCATACATGGTCCCACTCCATACAAATACTTTCAGAAACGACTTCCTGACACTTAAATCTATACTTGATGTTAACAAATTTCTCTTCTTCAGAAATGCTTTCCTTACCATTGCCAGTCTACATTTTATATCCTCTACTTCGACCATCATCAGTTATTTTGCTCCCCAAATAGCAAAACTCATTTACTACTTTAAACGTCTCATTTCCTAATCTAATACCATCAGCATCACCCGACTTAATTCGACTACATACCATTATCCTCGTTTCGCTTTTGTTGATGTTAATCTTATACCCTCCTTTCATGACACTGTCCATTCCGTTCAACAGCTCTTCCACGTCCTTTGCTGTCTCTGACAGAATTACAATGTCATCGGCGAAACTCAACGTTTTTATTTCTTCTCCATGGATTTTAATACCTAATCCGAGTTTTTTTTTGTTTCCTTTACTGCTTGCTCAATATAAAGATTGAATAACACCGGGAATAGGCTACAACCCTGTCTCACTCCCTTCCCAACCACTGCTTCCCTTTCATGCCCCTCGACTTGTATAACTGCCATCTGGTGTCTGTACAAGTTGTAAATAGCCTCTCGCTCCCTGTATTTTACCCATGCCACATTCAAAATTTGAAAGAGAGTATTCCAGTCAACATTGTCAAAAACGTTCTGTACGTCTACAGACGCTAGAAACGTAGGTCTGCCTTTCCTTAATCTATTTTCTAAGATAAGTCGTAGGGTCAGTATTGCCTCACGTGTTCCGACATTTCTACGGAAACCAAACCGATCTTCCCCGAGGTCGGCTTCTACCAGTTTTTCCATTCGTCTGTAAAGAATTCGAATTAGTATTTGGGAGCCGAGCGTTATTAAACTGATAATTCGGTAATTTCCACATCTGTCGACACCTGCTTTCTTTGGGATTTCAATTATTATATTCTTCTTGAAGTCTGAGGGTATTTCGCCTGTCTCATACATTTTGCTCACCGGATGGTGTAGTTTTGTCAGGACTGGCTCTCCCAAGGCTGTCAGTAGTTCTAATGGAATGTTGCCTACTCCCGGGGCCTTGTTGCGGCTTCGGTCTTTCAGTGCTCTTCACGCAGTATCATATCTCCCATTTCATCTTCATCTACATCCTCTTCCATTTCCATAATATTGTCCTCATATACATCGCCCTTGTACAGACCCTCTATATGCTCCTTCCACCTTTCTGCTTTCTCTTCTTTGCTTAGAACTGGGCTTCCATCTGAGCTCTTGATATTCATGCAAGTGGTTCTCTTTTCTCCAAAGGTCTCTTTAATTTTCCTGTAGGCAGTATCTATTTTACCACTAGTGAGATACGCCTCTATATCCTTACATTTATCCTCTAGCCATCCCTGCTTAGCCATTTTGCACTTTCTGTCGATCTCATTTTTGAGACTTTTGTATTTCTTTTTGCCTGCTTCATTTACTGCATTTTATATTTTCTCCTTTCGTCAATTAAATTCACTATATCTTCTACTAGCCCTGGTCTTTTTACCTACTTGATCCTCTGCTGCCTTCACTATTTCATCCCTCAAAGCTACCCATTCTTCTTCTACTGTATCTCTTTTCACCATTCCTGTCAATCCTTCCCTAATGTTCTTCCTGAAACTCTCTACAACCTCTGGTTCTGTTAGATTATCCAAATCCCATCTCCTTAAATTCCCATCTTTTTGCAGTTTATTCAGTTTTAATCTATAGTTCATAACCAATAGATTGTGGTCAGAGTCCACATCTGCCTGTGGAAATGTCTTACAATTTAAAACCTTGTTCCTAAATCTCTGTCTTCCCATTATGTACTCTATCTGAAACCTTCGAGTAACTCGACGCCTCTTCCATGTATACAACCTTCTTTTATGGCTCTTGCACCAAGTGTTAGCTGTGATTAAGTTATGATCTGTGCAAAATTCTACCAGGCGGCTTGCTCTTTCATATCTTACCACCATTCCATATACACCTACTACGTTTCCTTCTCTTCCTTTTCCTACTATCGAATTCCAGTCACTTATGACTATTAAATTTTCGACTCCCTTCACTATTTGAATATTTTTTTTCTCATCATACATTTCATCAATCTCTTAGTCATCTGCGGAGCTATTTGGCATATAAACGGTTACTACTGTGGTAGGCGTGCGCTTCGTGTCTATCTTGGCCACAATAATGCGTTCACTATGCTGTTTGTAGTAGCTTACTCGCACTCCTACTTTTTTATTCATTTTATACCTACTCCTGCATTACCCCTATCTGATTTTCTATTTATAACCCTGTATTCACCACATCAGAAGTCTTGCTCCTTCTGCCACCGAACTTCACTAATTCCCACTATATTTAACTTTAACCTGTCCATTTCTTTTTTAAATTTTGTATCCTACCTGCACTATTAAGAGATTTGACATTCCACACTCCGATCCGTAGAACGCCAGTTTTCTTTCTCCTGATAACGACGTCCTCTTGAGTAGTCCCCGCCCGGAGATCCGAATGGGTTACTATTTTACCTCCGGAATATTTTACCCAAGAGGACGCCATCATCATTTAACCATACAGTAATGCTGCATACCCTCGGGAAAAATTACGGCTGTAGTTTCCCCTTGCTTTCAGACGTTCGCAGTACCAGCACAGCAAGGTCGTTTTGGTTAGTGTTACAAGCCCAGATCAGTCAATCATCCAGACTGTTGCCCCTGCAACTACTGAAGAGGCTGCTGCCCCTCTTCAGGAACCACACGTTTGTCTGGCCTCTCAACAGATACCCCTCCGTTGTGGTTGCACCTACGGTACGGATATCTGTATCGCAAGCCTCCCCACCAACGTTTAGGTCCCTGGTCATGGGGTGGGTTGGGGGGGGGGGGGGGGGGAGCGCGGAAGAAATAAGTAACGTGATTCGTAACGCTAACTTTAAAATTAGCTTCTGTTGAGAGAATAAATAAGGAATGAAGAAAATACACAAAACAGACCTCAGAGATAAGGCCAATGAAGAATATACAAAATTGAATGCAGAAACTGTGAAAAGACCTAGATTGGAGAAACAGGACACAAATTTACAAAAGATACACAGAGCATATAAACAAAAGAGAAATCAACCTTTCCACAGTTAGTATGCATCTTAGAGAAAATCATCACTCCACAGTAGATAAAAACATTGATCTCTCTATTTTTCATAAGGTAAAAGAAATCTACACAAATCTGGCAAAACATCCTAACTGAACAAACGGTACTTAGAAAAAAATATATTCAAAACTTGGACAAAATTCGTATTGGTAAAAGATAATTCAGAACAAATGTAACAAAGCGAAAGAACATTCCATTCCAAAAATAGCACAGACGATCTTATGTTAAAGATACATAATGTGTATCCATAGGAAATGTGACCTGTAACTGAAAAAGTGTCATGATGATCTCTCCATTGGTAAAGGATTCCGGGCTACTGAGTTCGGCTCTCCGTGAGGGGAGTGCCAAGTAGGTTACAGTCATGAGAAAAATATTGAAAAACGAGTCTAGACGTGGAATTTGAGAAGTTTGAACGTGGCAGGGAAGCTGGAAAATCTGAAAAGGGGAATCGAGAGGCTCAGTCTAGATATGGTAGGGGTCAACGAAATGAAATGAAAAGAAGACAAGGAAATTTGGTCACACGATTTTAGGGTAATATAAATAGCAGCAGAATAGAAGGTAGACTGGGATGCGGTTATAGGGGAAGGTGTAGAAGAAAGGTTGAGGGAGAATATAAGCTTGGTGGTAGAAATAAAAGAAGAGAAAGAATAACTGTATTCTGCAGTACATTTTAGCAAGTAATAGCGAATACTCTGTTCAAGAGTCACAAGAGGATGAGGAATACTTGTAAAAGGCTGGTAGATACGACAAGATTCCCACTAGACTGCATCATGGTGAGGCAGAGATCCCTATATCAAATATTGGATAGCAAGGGGTATCCAAAAAAGGATGTAGACTCAGCGCACAATTTAGTAATGATGAAGAATAGGCTGAAGTTTAAGAGACAAGTAAGGAGGAATCATGAGCAAAGACGTGTTGTACGGAAAGACTAAGGAATGAAGAGATACACTCTTGGAAATTGAAATAAGAACACCGTGAATTCATTGTCCCAGGAAGGGGAAACTTTATTGACACATTTCTGGGGTCAGATACATCACATGATCACACTGACAGAACCACAGGCACGTAGACACAGGCAACAGAGCATGCACAATGTCAGCACTAGTACAGTGTATATCCACCTTTCGCAGCAATGCAGGCTGCTATTCTCCCATGGAGACGATCGTAAAGATGCTGGATGTAGTTCTGTGGAACGGCTTGCCATGCCATTTCCACCTGGCGCCTCAGTTGGACCAGCGTTCGTGCTGGACGTGCAGACCGCGTGAGACGACGCTTCATCCAGTCCCAAACATGCTCAATGGGGGACAGATCCGGAGATCTTGCTGGCCAGGGTAGTTGATGTACACCTTCTAGAGCACGTTGGGTGGCACGGGATACATGCGGACGTGCATTGTCCTGTTGGAACAGCAAGTTCCCTTGCCGGTCTAGGAATGGTAGAACGATGGGTTCGATGACGGTTTGGATGTACCGTGCACTATTCAGTGTCCCCTCGACGATCACCAGTGGTGTACGGCCAGTGTAGGAGATCGCTCCCCACACCATGATGCCGGGTATTGGCCCTGTGTGCCTCGGTCGTATGCAGTCCTGATTGTGGCGCTCACCTACACGGCGCCAAACACGCATACGACCATCATTGGCACCAAGGCAGAAGCGACTCTCATCGCTGAAGACGATACGTCTCCATTCGTCCCTCCATTCACGCCTGTCGCGACACCACTGGAGGCGGGCTGCACGATGTTGGGGCGTGAGCGGAAGACGGCCTTATGGTGTGCGGGACCGTAGCCCAGCTTCATGGAGACGGTTGCGAATGGTCCTCGCCGATACCCCAGGAGCAACAGTGTCCCTAATTTGCTGGGAAGTGGCGGTGCGGTCTCCTACGGCACTGCGTAGGATCCTACGGTCTTGGCGTGCATCCGTGCGTCGCTGCGGTCCGGTCCCAGGTCGACGGGCACGTGCACCTTCCGCCGACCACTGGCGACAACATCGATGTACTGTGGAGACCTCACGCCCCACGTGTTGAGCAATGCGGCGGTACGTCCACCCGGCCTCCCGCATGCCCACTATACGCCCTCGCTCAAAGTCCGTCAACTGCACATACGGTTCACGTCCACGCTGTCGCGGCATGCTACCAGTGTTAAAGACTGCGATGGAGCTCCGTATGCCACGGCAAACTGGCTGACACTGACGGCGGCGGTGCACAAATGCTGCGCAGCTAGCGCCATTCGACGGCCAACACCGCGGTTCCTGCTGTGTCCGCTGTGCCGTGCGTGTGATCATTGCTTGTACAGCCCTCTCGCAGTGTCCGGAGCAAGTATGGTGGGTCTGACACACCGGTGTCAATGTGTTCTTTTTTCCATTTCCAGGAGTGTACATTTGAAGGTCTCTGGTAATATAATTACTGTGAAACTGAATAGCTCAATAGGTAGTTCAGTTGAAGAGGAATGGACAACTCCAAAACGTGCAATTGTAGCGTCCCCATACGAAAGGAGGCTTGAAATTGTGTTGAAAACCATCAACAAGAATACTTATAACGTATGCACGATGTACTGTGTAGTGTGTGATGCAAAATTTGTGACATCCGTAACATGAGAGACGCCTACTACGCTAATAATAATAATAATAATAATAATCATTACTGTATGATGCACCCGGGAATAAAACATGTACTGCTGTCATGCTAGGCGCAGTAAGGCAATCACTTATCTTCTGACATCTTCACGTTATTCATATTGTTAAGAGCGTCATTAAAGAAGTTCGTTCTCTGTGTTAGTAGCTGCCTCTACGATCGGTCTAATGTACAATTGGTAAAGTCTACTGTAGAAGAAAGTTGTGTAAAATCAGAAATATTTTAATACATGTTTTTATAATGTCTGTTGCAATTATTTAATGTACATTGGTAACATTTCGTGTCAAATAATCCAGTCCTTTTCAGAATACAGCTCCATTTGTAACAACAGAAATAACATCGCTGACTAGATGCAGCCGCCGGCATTACGCGGTACATTTGAAATTGTTTCAACTGCGCAAAAGACGAACAAATTTGAGTGTAATAATTCAATTATTTTCTGTTCCAACACCGTAGCGGACGAGAATATTATCTTTTGAAATTAGTTTTTTTTTCAGTCGATTGATTAATAATAACACAGATAGGCTTCGGCCTGAAATAAAGTAGGAACATACTATCTTGTTTGGAGAATTCAATTTCGGATTCAAATGGTTCAAATGGCTCTAAGTACTATGGGACTTAACATCTGAGGTCAACAGTCCCCTAGACTTAGAACTACATAAACCTGAGTAACCCAAGAACATCAGACACATCCATGACCGAGGCAGGATTCGAACCTGCGACCGTAGCAGCCGCGTGGTTCCGGACTGAAGCGCCTAGAACCACTCGGCCACCGTGGCTGGCCGGAAATCGGTTTATTAACATCAGAAATTCCAATTTTTTGCTTCTTTAACCAGGGTAACAATTTTTCATTCACTATCATATGACAAGCTTTATACCTCTCTCCAACATACGGGTATTGTGTACCATGTTAAAGAAAGCCTCTCTATCTATAAAAGAACCATTTTCATTTCAGGAATTAATCGCATTCGGAAGAATTAATGGTAATACTTACCTCAGTAGATTTTAAAGATTATTTTTGAGACAATAAATTAAAAAATTAAATTATATCCAGAAACGGGGATACAAAACACGATCACAGGACTTGGAAGGAAAAAAATGGTATTTTAAGAACCGAACTACAAGCAAACCAAGGGTAACAGAAGAAGTACTTGAGTTGATGACCGAAGCAAGGAGGTACAAATATGTCCAGGGAAATTCAGGAATACAGAAATACATGTTACTTAGGAACGAAATAAATAGGAAGTGTATTGATGCTATGGTGAAATAGGTACATGAAAAACGTGAAGAAATGGAAGAAGAAATGATTGTGGCAAGGACTAATTCAGCCCACAGAAAAGTCAAAACAACCTACGGTGAAATTAAAAGCTAGTGTGGTAAAATTAACGGTGCAATGGGAATTTCACTGTTAAATGCAGAGGAGAGAGCGGAATGTTGGAAGGAGTCCCTCGAAGGCCTCTATAAGAGGGAGGACTTGTCTAATAACGTTATAGAAGAATAAACAGGAGTCGATACAGAAGCGATAGGAGATGAAACGTTAGAATCACAATTCAAGGTAGCTTAGAGAAAGTTACGATCAAATAATTCAGAATGGACTCATAACATTCCAACGGAATTTCTAAAATAATTGGGGAAAGTGGTAACAAAGGGGTTGTTCTTGTTGGGGTGTAGAGTGTATCGGACTGGTAGTATGCAACCAGGTTTTAGGAAAAACATCATCCACACAATTCCGAAGATTGCAACAGGCAATATATGCGAGGGTTTTCGCGAAATCGCCTAACAGCTCATGCGTCCAAGTTGCTGACAAGTATAATATGCAGATGAATGGAAAAGAAAATTGACGATGTGTTTGACGGCAGTCACTGTGGCTTTAGAATAGGTAGAGACATCAGAGAGGCAGTTGTGACGTTGCAGATGATATTGGAAACAAGATTGAAGAAAAACCAAGACATGTTCACAGGATTTGCCGACGTGGAAAAGAGCTCGACAATGTAAAATTGTGGAAAATTTTCCATAGTCTGAGAATAATATGTGTAATCTATAGCATAAGATGGGTAATATACAATATCTGTAAAAATCAGGGAGAAACAATAAGAGTTAAGGACCATGAACGAAGGGCTAGGATTAAAAAGGGTGTAAAAGAGGAATTTAATCTTCCGCCCCTACTGATCAGTCGATGAGTAGAAGAAGCTATGACGGATATAAAAGATAGGTTCAAGAGTGGGAATAAAATTCATGGTGAAAGGATATCAATGATTAGATTCGTTGACGGCATTGCTAACCTCACTGAAAGTGAAGAAGAGTTACAGGATCTGCTGAATGGAAAGAATAGTCTAATGAGTACAGAGTACTGATGGAGAGTAAATCGGAGAAACAAAAAAGTAATGAGAAGTAGCAGAAACGAGAACAGCGATTAATTTAACATCAGAACTGGAGCTCGCGAAGTAGACCAAGTTAAAGAATTCTCCAAGCCAGGCAGCAAAATAATCCATGACACAGGGTGCAAGTGTTCCATAAATTCTAATTGGAAAGCCCATTCGCAACGTTGCATTCCTCCGACATATCGAACAGGGGACGACTCGACGCTCCACCGCGGCCGTGTAGCGAACTACGACGTATGATAACGGGCAGTACCCTGCGAGCAGGGCTCACGTGTCGCGCAGACGTAGAACGGAAAAGCGGCTCTAAACATCACAATACTTGTGCAGTGTTTATTGCTTGCACAAGTACCTATCATTCGGAGAACAGAGGAGCAAGTGGACGATGAATGTTGCAACCGCACGAGAAAAAATTGAAATGATCCTGATTTCTGGAGAACTAACAAGAAATTTTGTGGCTTCTGTTGTCTTGTGTACCGAGCGTTTTCGAGAGAAAGCTCACCCTCGTTCGTTCTTTAACAAGGTTGTAAATGCATTTATGTTTAACAACAGCGTACAGACCGGAAGAAGAAAAGAGGCAAACGTGTTACAGGAGAAGCTAATGAAATAGCTGTACTAGCGACAGTGCACCACAACCCACGGATAAACATCCAGCAATTATACCGCGATTGCAGTATGTCCATAGGTAGTATTGTCACTATACTCCATCGTCATTAGTATCATCCATACCACGTTTCACAGCAACAAGAACTTCGTGGCGCCGATTTTTATAACCGGGTAGTATTTTGTAAATGCGTAAGACAACAAATGGAAACGACCCCCACGTTATTTGCCGAGGTAATACTTTCCGACAAGCTTACATTTACGAACTATGATGGCGTTAACCTGCACAACATGCGTTACTGGAACGTTGACAATCCACATTTGTTATGACAAATTGATCAACAACGTACTCAGTCGGTTAACGAATGGTGTGGTCTCACGGGGAACGAACTCAATGGTCCATATTTTATTGACGGTCAGATAAATGGACGCAAATAACGGAAGTTTTTGTAACAGTAGGCCGACCGCGATGGCCGAGCGGTTCTAGGCGCTACAGTCTGGAACCGCGCAACCGCTACGGTCGCAGCTTTGAATCCTGCCTCGGGCATGGATGTGTGTGATGTCCTTAGGTTAGTTAGGTTTAAGCAATTCTGAGTTCTAGGGGACTGATGGCCTCAGAAGTTAAGTCCCATAGTGCTCAGAGCCATTTGAACCAATTTTGTAACAGGAACTAGCGGTACTACTGCAAGCTGTTGCCCTGGACATTCGACAACGTATATGGTTTCAGCACGACGGTTGCCCAGCGCATTACGCATTTGATGCACGGAAGGTATTAGACCATGTTTACACTGGCTGGTTGATCGGCGGAGGTGGCTCTATTAATTGTCCACCTAGATCGCCGTATTTGACGTCGCCGGAATTCTTTCTGTGTGTACAGATAAGGTGTACCAGCAAGTACCAACAGGCCATGAGGACACGGTTGACCGCATTAGAAAAGGCTGTACTTACGTTCCCGCAAATATGATTCTGTCCTGTGTACGGTCATTAGAAAAGGGGGTCACTGAGTACAGTGAAGCTGGCGGTACTACGTCTGACCACTTACTGTAATTGGAAAAGTGGTGCAGCGTTCGCCTAGAGCCACAGCCACGGTGGCGCTTCGAGTCGTCCCCTGTTCGATATGTCGGAGGAATACGACGTTGCGAATGGGGTTTCCAATCAGAAGTTATGAAATACTGGCCCCTCCTACTCTCGCAGCACGCAGGTGGGATCCCACGTGCCACTGGATATTCGAGGGCCATTGAGTAGCTCGTCGTAAATTACAACTGTGCACCCATTTCTATTTCTCCGATTACACCGCCATCTGGAGCGAAACAGAGAAAATGTTTCAGACGAAAGGTACATCCTTTTTGGCGTAGACCCGTAACCAGAAATAGAATACGTGGGCTCCCATTGAAAATTTCTAAACTTTCCCCCGCCACTAACGCACACCGTGTAGTGGGAATTCGAGTATGGTATCGTTGGATGCACCCCTCTGAGACAAACAAATTGGAATTATAACTTTTTTCTACGGAAGTGCAGTTTTCCAGATATCTCAATGCCTTCGGCCCCTACAGGGATAGGCAAAATGCTGTGAACAGTGGTAGCAATGGGATGGTTGTGTTTGACGGTCAACAACACAGGTAAGGCAAGTGTCGAGATGGATTGTGCATGTTCAGTGTGGAGTAGGCATCAGTGCAGGTTGTTTACGAGTAGTGGACACTTCGTGTTTGGACTCGGAGGCCGAGGTCGACGTGAAATGAAAGACCTAACAGTATTCGAAAGAGGGTAGATTGTGAGGGCCCGATTAGCTGGAGCATCAGTAACCAAGACATCCTACTCACTGAAAGTTTCAAGATCAACTATTTCAACAGTCATGACAGCCTACACAAAACATGGAAAGACATCTTCGTGCAAACGTAGTAGTCGGCGCAAATGAAAAGTAAATGACAGAAATCGTCGTACGCTAACGCTAATTGTGTCAAAACAACAGAAAACAATGGCGGCTAAAGTGACTGTAGAACTCATTAGCCACCTTTGAGACCCCGTATCTATCGACATTGTCCGCCGAGAACTCCATAAACCGAATATTCATGGACGAGCTGCTATACCGAAAACATTAGTGAAGACAACCAATGCAAAGAAGCGTGAAACATAGTGTCAGGAGCATAAATTATGGACGGCTGTTCAGTGGAGACACGTCATATGGTCCGACGAGCTAACATTTTCGTTATTTCCAACATCGAGCCGGGCTTACGTTTGGAGAACGGCGAAAGAAGCCTACAATCCTGATTGCTTGATTCCAACGGTTAAGCAAGGAGGTGAAAGTGTGATGGTGTGGTCAGCCATATCGTGGTATTCTGCTGGTCCCATCATTAATCTCGAAGGCCGTGTTACAGCCAACGATTGTGTGAACATTTTGCGTGATCAGGTGCACCCCATCATTGAAATATTTTTACCCAACAATGATGCCATATTTCATTCACTCAGGCAGAACAGTACAATCGTGGTATCAGTAGCACGCAACTGAAATGCAGCGTCTTCCCTGGCCAGGACAGTCCCCCGATTTGATCATTGTGGAACCCTTGTGGGCAGTATTGGAGCGCAGACTCTGGAGCAGATTTCCGCCTCCCTCGTCACTACAGGAGTTAGAAGAGGTTCTGATCGAAGAGTGGCATAACATGCCACTGGAGACTATACAATCATTATATGCCAGTATTACAAGGAGAATCGCTGCTGTATTACGGGCAAATGGGGGTCCAACATCTTACTAATAAACCGTTCCCAAGTAAGTACAGATGTTCCGATTATTTTACCTATCCCCTGTACATATGGTGTCTCTTCCTTCCGACATATCACCATCGTTTATGTCATTTATCTTACAGGTTTTACCCAGTCATTTTTTATTTGTTTAAAATAAAAAATTCGCCGATTCGGCCAGTTGCTAAGAAGGCTTAACGGATTAGTTCTTCGATTAATGCATGCGCTTTAAAGAGACGGACCACGACGGACCTGTAAGACACTGGGACAACTGACGCCAAGAAATAATTAGGTCGTGTGTTTCCCACTTCGACTGCGGCGTGTAAACCGCCCGTGCGGTTGTCACAGCTGTAAGGGGTTCACCGCAACGCTGGAGCAAATGTAGTCTCGATGTATTGCTCACTTGCTAGAACGAAAATTTACAGGTGCTGCCTGAGACATAAAATATCTTTGCCCCTGTCAAAAGAGAGCTGCAATAGAGTCGCAGGTCAGAGCAGTCTCTGCAGCAGTTGGAGTCGCTCGCTGCTACAGTGTAATTGCCAGTCTGTCGATAGTACAGCGCAGTTTACAATTAGTAGTTGCTAAAGTCACAGTGCAGAGCAAATTGTAAAATTTTATTACATGGAACTGAATAATAATTGTGATCAGCCGCAGAGCTAAATGATACCATGAAATGAGATGGTGATGAACAAATTAATAATTATCAAAATATCCACGGGTGTACTGCCGGTCTACAGTGTGCAACGGGCACAATATTTCGGCGATCATACATGTCGCCATCATCAGGTGAACTGACGGACTGAGCTCCTGTGAACGTGCCGGCACGGAGATCCGTACGCTATGGCTGCTCAGGGGGAACTGGGTTCGGTCGCGACGGCGGCAGTGAACACCAGAGGCACACTCGACTGATGTATCCGAGCAAGTCGGCGGTCGCTGAACATTGTTTGTCGGAAAATCACGTTATGGAGTATGAACGCACGAGGATTCTGGTAAAGACGTCGAGATACTGGGACAGCGTTGTTAGAGAGGCCATCGAAATTCGCAGTGTAATCAACAGTGTAATTAAGTCAACCATCTATTGTAAGATAAATTTTACTATTTTTATTGGTATGCGCGTAGTTAAGTCACTTGTCTGAGATGTTAATATGAATTTGTTTCAATCTTTTTTTTTTGCGATTCGTCAGCACCAGTTGACCCAGATTTGTAATATATTCAAATGGTTAAAATGGCTCTGAGCACTATGGGACTTAACTGCTGAGGTCATCAGTCCCCTAGAACCCAGAACTACTTAAACGTAACTAACCTACGGACATCAGTCACATCCATGTCCGAGGCAGGATTGGAACCTGCGACCGTAGCCGTCGCGCGGTTCCAGACTGTAGCGCCTAGAACCGCTCGGCCATAATATATTCAATTTTCCCGTGTAATGGATTGTAGGTCTTTACCAATAACGTAAAAAATTTTCAGAATATAATCGTGTTTAGCAGTCAACTATAAATGTATAATTTCCCCTTAACTCATTGCCAGTCCCGATCTAAATTAAAATATTCCAGAATTTTTGTCAGATCATAGTCATGTGCTCTTTAGTAATCAGACGACCAGCTGTGGATGTGTGTCACTAAGTAAAGTCTGTTTTCGGTTCTAGGCGCTTCAGTCCGGATCCGCGCGACTGCTACGGTCGCAGGTTCGACTCCTGCCTTGGGCACGGATGTGAGTGATCTCCTTAGGTTAGTTAGGTTTAAGTAGTTCTAAGTTCTAGGGGACTGATGACCTCAGATGTTAAGTCCTATAGTGCTCAGAGTCATTTGAACCATTCTGAACCAAAGTCTGTTTCTCTAGTAATTCGGATCTCAGACAAATGTTATCCAGTATTAGCAGACAGGCCTGCATTGCACTAAGCTGTTCCTTTCACGAGCAGACATATAGACAGCGTTATCCGGCGACACCACCACGAAGTTAGAATTTTTCAGTTTCTTTCTCACGGACAGATTCGGATTGCTTTCACAGGGCCGTAGCGTAGCGCTGCTTACGTCAAAATTTGTCCGTTTTTCATGAGTTAAGCTTCATCTGTTTTCATACGTCAGAATTTAATTATCCAAATTTTATTATTTTTATTTTTTATTTTCTGATTGGGAAGGTTATGCAACATTATTTTATGTATTTTTTTTAATACGGGAAGGTTACACAGCACCGCCGCGGACGTGGCGTTCAATCTGCGGAATTGAACTCAACTGCCGCCGACATCAAATCTTACTGACTAAAATGGGAGCTAATCCCCCCAATAGCGGTGCATTAGCGGTATTGACGTGGTCACTGCCATCAGCGCAAATAGCTACCGCATCGTCCGCGGGTGCCTTCGCTCGAGTGACACCTGTCTCCATTCGAACACGGACTGCATACGGAGACCACGTTCGCTGATGCTGGATGTTTTGAGGTTGATTCGCACAGAAGGGAAACGAGAGTTGTCGTTTCCGAGAACAACAGGCCGTTTTCAACTGTACCACCAGTATTTACTGGCAGATACACGTGAAAAACGTGCGACTGAAATGAGACTTTTAGCTGCAGGAAGCACGTTCCACAACGCGCTTTTGTCGTTCATACTTTTCCTTTCCTCTCTTCGCCATCATCTGAAATTATCTGTTGCTGTCTTCAACCTCTATCTCTCTTCTATCAAACGTAAATTTTAGCATCTTCTACGTATTAAGTCTCCAGTAATTGCTTCCCCGTTTTCTGTTGACTCTACTATAACAAGTTTTACATAGAGCCATAGCAATTGGACTGTTAATATGTATTTGTTTCCATCTTTTCTTTTGCGATTCGTCAGTACCAGTTGACCCAGATTTGTAATATATTCAATTTTCCCGTGTAATGGATTGTAGGTCTTTATCAGTAACGTAAAAAATTTTCAGAATATAATTGTTTTTACCAGTCGACTATAAAAGTATAATTTCCCCTTAAGTCATTCTCAGTCCCGGTTGTAATGGTACTTGAATTATATAACCATTACGGCAGCTCACCTGAATCTCTCGATACCAGCAATATTCCACTGTTTTTCTGTAAAGTAGTTGACATATTTCTAAGACAACATTCATATTTGATTTCATTAACGTAGAGATACTTTGATACATCGATATGTTTGTATTGCAATGATATTATTCTTATGTGAATTCTTTCTTTTATCACTATGATCTTTGTCATACTTGTAACTGATTTTTGGGTGCGTAAGCGGTTATTAGTTAGTTAGAGAGTCGGACCTTAAAAAAGTCAGGTCTTGGACGTCATGTTGGAAAGACGCATATTGTAGTCAGCTTGTAAAATGTGAACTGTAACAGTGAGGAAGATGTTTTCGAGTATGTTTTGTATTTTGAAGTGATGTTTTGTGTGTTACGTGATATTGCAGCAAAAATAATAAAAATGAAGTGTAACTTAAATTCGGAGTGCTGATTATTTTTTTACATCACCACTGTGCTAACTTTCAAAGGTTTAATCTTCAAGATTTATGAAACACGTCTATAAATCTTTTGAATATAGCAGAATAAAACCTAGGCCTCTTTATATCCGCGCTTGGAATCATCACCACCTAGATTTTCGACGATTGAGCCATAATTTTACAACGAGACGAGCGTGGGAAACACGAAAAGATGAGTGCCTAATTTATTCATTATTACATGAAATGACTTTATTAACTGTGCTCTAATGACACCTGCCACACAATAACTTCGTTGTTGCCCGAAAATGCAGTATTTAGCAGCGTGAGCAACGCCACAGTCATTATTAAATTTTGACCTTTGTTGTGGTAGGGTTATTAGACGATCTAAATTAAAATACTCCAAACCGTTTGTCAGATCATAGTCATGTGCGCTTCAGTAATCAGGCGATCAGCTGTGGAGGTGTATCAATAAGAAAAGTCTGTTTCTCTAGTTATTCAGATCTCAGACAAATGTCATCCAGTATCAGTAGACAGGCCAGCATTGCACTAAGCTGTGCCTTTTACGAGCACAGTACAGTAATGCTGACAAGAAAATCAAAATGATATCACTACTTTGTTACACTGAATGTCTGCAAACGGCTATTGAAAATTCATATGCGAAAAAAAGATATGTGCGATAAAGTGGCCTATTAATTAATATTTGGGAATATGAACTAAATAAATTTCGTAACATACCTCTTTCAGTCACAGTTGCAAAATACTAACGCGAATTCTTTACAGACGAATGGAAAAACTGGTAGAAGTGGACCTCGGGGAAGATCAGTTTGGATTCCGTAGAAATGTTGGAACACGTGAGGCAATACTAACCTTACGACTTATCTTAGAAGAAAGATTAAGAAAAGGCAAACCTACGTTTCTAGCATTTGTAGACTTAGAGAAAGCTTTTGACAATGTTAACTGGAATACTCTCTTTCAAATTCTGAAGGTGTCAAGGGTAAAATACAGGGAGCGAAAGGCTATTTACAATTTGTACAGAAACCAGATGGCAGTTATAAGAGTTGAGGGGCATGAAAGGGAAGCAGTGGTTGGGAAAGGAGTGAGACAGGGTTGTAGCCTGTCCCCGATGTTATTCAATCTGTATATTGAGCAAGCAGTAAAGGAAACAAAAGAAAAATTCGGAGTAGGTATTAAAATTCATGGAGAAGAAGTAAAAACTTTGAGGTTCGCCGATGACATTGTAATTCTCTCAGAGACAGCAAAGGACTTGGAAGAGCAGTTGAACGTAATGGACAGTGTCTTGAAAGGAGGATATAAGATGAACATCAACAAAAGCAAAACGAGGATAATGGAATGTAGTCGAATTAAGTCGGGTGATGCTGAGGAAATTAGATTAGGAAATGAGACACTTAAAGTAGTAAAGGAATTTTGCTACTTAGGGAGTAAAATAACTGATGATGGTCGAAGTAGGATATAAAATGTAGACTAGCAATGGCAAGGAAATCGTTTCTGAAGAAGAGAAATTTGTTAACATCGAGTATAGATTTAAGTGTCAGGAAGTCGTTTCTGAAAGTATTTGTATGGAGTGTAGCCATGTATGGAAGTGAAACATGGACGATGACTAGTTTGGACAAGAAGAGAATAGAAGTTTTCGAAATGTGGTGCTACAGAAGAATGCTGAAGATAAGGTGGGTAGATCACGTAACTAGAGGTATTGAATAGGATTGGGGAGAAGAGATGTTTGTGGCACAACTTGACTAGAAGATGGGATCGGTTGGTAGGACATGTTTTGAGGCATCAAGGGATCACAAATTTAGCATTGGAGGGCAGCGTGGAGTGTAAAAATCGTAGAGGGAGACCAAGAGATGAATACACTAAGCAGATTCAGAAGTATGTAGGTTGCAGTAGGTACTGGGAGATGGAGAAGCTTGCACAGGATACAGTAGCATGGAGAGCTGCATCAAACCAGTCTCAGGACTGAAGACCACAACAACAACAATAACCTCTTTCTACTTTCCATTGACAATGAGTCATTATTGTGTTAGACTGCGTTGCCACACGCCAAACTAATCGCCTTCTATTATGTGCGCTCTACAGCCGTTTCTCTTTCCTTGTATTGCCCAGTAGCCCTGCCACCTATCTTCATAGTCGTGACCAAAATGTTAAAATTCTTCCGTCGCTCTACCCTTTCCTAGTTCGTGCATTCTCCAGATACATTTCCAAAAACATTTCCGTTGACTCTTTGTCAACATTCGTCATCAGCAGAGCACCTTCTGTTAAGAATACAGTACCTTTATTAGTATCAATATTCTGTTCACCTTTGCCTTGCTTCACTGTTATCCTACCGTTCCTTACTACAGGGTGTTTCAGAAGTGATGGTAAACATTCAAGGATATGATAGGAATAATAATTCGAAACAAAAAAGTGAAGTAAACAAGGGGTCTAAAACGCATACCTTAAGTGCTATGAGCAATTTTTTATGTTGGATTCTGTGACACAAATCTTTTCTACTGGAAGCTCTTTGCTTTGGATATTTTGGAAAGTGGTAGTATGGACTAAAACAAGAAAAAACGTCCAGTAAGCATGTGCCCTAAATCGCGTAACTTAAGAGCTATGAACAGTTGTTCATCTTCGCTATTCTGAAACACAACTCTTCTAATGAACAAGTGCTCATAACTTTTAAGGTATGCATTTTCGAGCATATGTTTACTGGACAAGAAGTGGTTCAAATGGCTCTGAGCACTATGGGACTTAACATCTGAGGCCATCAGTCCCCTAGAACTTAGAACTACTTAAACCTAACTAACCTAAGGACATCACACACATCCATGCCCGAGGCAGGATTCGAACCTGCGACCGTAGCGGTCGCTCGGTTCCAGACTTTAGCGACTAGAACCGATTACTGGGCATCTTTTTCTTTTTCTGATCCATACTACCACTTCCCAAAATATGGAAAGCAAAGAGCTCGCAGTAGAAGAGATTTGTTTCACAGTATCGAAGATCAAAAATTGCTCATAGCTCTTGATGTATGGGTTTTAGACCTCTCGTTTACTTGACTTTTTAGTTACGAATGATCATTCCTGTTATATCGCTGCATATTGACCACCACTGCTGAAACACCCTGTATACAAACGCACTTTGCAATCAGTTTCTTGCCTAGCAGTATTTATTTTCATCTCTGTTAGATCTTCTTCTTCCATGTATTTCTTTCCGCGACGCTAATTCTTCTCACTTTAAAAGAGAATAAATATGACTTCGGGCAAACGTACTCACGCTTCTCGTCTTTTTATTTTTAGCAGTATTCGAAACAAATTACTGGCTCCTTTCTCGGTTTACAAATTTCAGATGGGCCCTTATTTCCAACATTGTTACCCCGAGATTCGAAGGATATATCTAAACTGTTGGTCACTGGATCTAAATTCCATTTTTTCACTGGATTTTTTACTTATTTTTGCACAGTACATTTTTGAATGTTTTCTTTAGATCAGAAACGTCGTGACAGCGTCCAAGCTACTGTTACTTTTCCTCCCGGTAATGAACAATAATTCTGGGGCTACACTTCCAAAAATATCAGTAGTTAAGCGAGGCTGTGCTTGTTAACGAAGTTCATTCCGTATATATAGGAAAACCGCACTACAGAAGCCCGCCCGGCCAGCCGCGCGGTCTAACGCTCTGCTTCCCGAGCGGGAAGGCGTGCCGGTCCCCGGCACGAATCCGACCCGCGGATTAGTGTCGAGGTCCGGTGTGCCGGCCAGCCTGTGGACAAATTTTAAGGCGGTTTTCCATCTGCCTCGGCGAATGCGGGCTGGTTTCCCTTATTCTGCCTCAGTTACACTATATCGGCGATTGCTGCGCCAACACTGTCTCCACGTATGCATACACCATTATTACTCCACCACGCCAACACTGGGGTACACTCGTCCGAGACGTTACCAGGCGGTGGTGGTGGTGGTGGGGGGGGGGGGCAGGGTGTGGAGGGGGCGTCCATTAGGTGCCGAACCGCACAATAATCCTGGGCTCGTTGTGGGGCGGCGGTGAGATGGTTGGACTGCTCTGTCCTGTTGTGGGCTTGGGAACCACCGAAGTCTATGGTGGGACGAAGCCGCTCCGTTGTTTCTAGGTCCCCGGTTCAATACACAATGCACACTACAGAACACACAGAACATCATCTTAGAAATGAAGAAATTGCAATACTTTTTCAACAAGACTAACATTAGCTTATTTATTTAGCCGTTATTTGTTTCAAATAGAAGAATGTTACTTTAGAAGTAACATAACCTTCATGACTAGCAATATTTCAAAATAAAGTATCAAATAAATCTTTCACTGAAGTGCACCAGTGTTCCAATTTCAGGGAAGAAAAATTTTTCGCCGTTTTATTGTACCGATGTCAATGATGAACAGTGTCAGTCTTCAGTTTGAAGGAAAACAGTACGTGTTTGCATGGGCTTCAGTACCGACATTATAATAAATTATGCAAAGAAAGGATTTGCTCTCGTTTATGTAAGGGATGACAGTCAAAGCTAGCGATTATGACGTAAGGGACTATAACTAATGGTTTATCTCACTACGACGCACAGATGTTATAAATCGATAAGGTTTTATACACACGGAAAATTTAAAGTCGATTACTCAACGGCAAGAGCATGCTCTACACAACTCACGAAGGACCATTGATCCCTAGACATGTTCACGGCACGCGCTGTGGATAAGAAATATTATGCATCCTATATTTCTATGACATTCTGCAACCGCTCGTATTATCTCTTAAATCGACAATAATATGCGGTGTAGACAGCCATTGTGGGTGTTGAAGTCCATCACAGGCTTACGCAAAAGGAAACTGCAACCTTATCAGCTCTTAGGACTAGACGTAGGATTCTCTCAAACGTCTCGTTTAACTCTATTCGATACCATTCAGAGAAATGTAAGACAAAGGTAGGGAAGAGTGCACACAACAGAATACATAATTTTCGGAATAAAATCAGACTTTAAATACACTGAGATCAGTGTCAGAGAAGTGAAAGAAAACATGACTGCGTGCTCACGAGAAAGGGAAAACGACTGGAAAATACTGAAGAAGCTCGAGCTTGTACGCAGGACACGTCATACGAAATAACTGATGCTTAACATGGTACACAGTTGATCTTTTCGGAACCAACAGGCCCTGTGGTTTTCTGTGTATATGTCACACACTCAATAGTGGTACTACTCTGTAACACCTTTTTGTCAGACGAAATACCACTTAAGAAAATTATTTTATCTGATCTAACTACTTACGAACACTAGTTATCAGTTTAGTTATAATGATACTTGATCAGTATTTGCTGCACCATGGGAAAGTATCTTCAGGCATCTGTTAGCTGCCAATCCTTGCGTTGCTTCCACTGTTCGTATTAAATCTTTAATTCTTTATTTAACGGAAATACTTTTTTTCTCATTTCACTTTGTATCTGCTGTGCTTAATTAATTCAGTGCTCAGTCTTACGTTATTCTGCTGGTTATCTTTCTGTAAAAAACCGGCATTTGCCATTGTTTTGAATGACAAGATATTTGCAAATTTGATCACAATAGTTTTGTTCATCGGTTAATCAGTTACAATAAATATTTGTGACGTTTCGCAAGGCTGTTTGCACAATAATGTTTTTGGCCTGTGCTTCAAACTAATTATTTTTCCAAGATTCCATTCCTTCTTTTATGTCAGTAGAGAATGCACGGTGAGTATGTAATAAATTTAGATCATATTACTTTATTCACCCGATATTTTAACCTCAACCTCACCACCTGAAACATCTGATATTCAGTCAGAGTTTAATTACTGGGATTTCACGGTACCCACTCAGTTACATAAATGATGCGACTTGAGAAACTTTTAATTTAGTTCTGACCTTCTGAGCCACTTTCTTCCGACTTGATGTGGAATTATCTCTTATTGCCTAAATTAACTAAATATGTAATAAAAGAGTCAATATTTGTTTTGAATTAAGAAAGAAAGCTCGTAAATCGAATAAAAGTTATAGTGTTTAAATGAGATCAGAGTGTTTAATGTATTTTAATTACTAACAGTAATGCATTTTCTCTGGTAGAATTTTGAACAGAGCATAACTTAATCATAGCTAACATTTGGTTCAAGAATCATGAAAGAAGGTTGTATACATGCAAGAATCCAGGAGATATTAGTAGGTATCAGATAGATTATATAATGGTAAGACAGAGATTTAGGAACCAGGTTTTAAATTCTAAGACGGGGGCAGATGTGCACTCTGACCACAATCTATTGGTTATGAACTGTAGATTAAAACTGAAGAAACTGCAAAAAGATGGGAATTTAAGGAGGTGGGACCTGGTTAAACTGAATAAATCAGAGGTTGTACACAGTTTCAGGGAGAGCATAGGGGAACAATTGACAGGAATGGGGGACAGAAATAGAGTAGAAGAAGAATGGTAGCTCTGAGGGATGAAGTAATTAAGGTAGCACAGGATCAAGTAGGTAAAAAAGACGAGGGCTAGTAGAAACCCGTGGGTAACAGAAGAAATATTGAATTTAATTGATGAAAGGAGAAAATATAAAAATGCAGTAAATGAAGCAGGCAAAAAGGAATACAAACGTCTCAAAAAAGAGATCGACAGGAACTGCAACATGGCTAAGCAGAAATGGCTACAGGACAAATGTAAGGATGTAGAGGCTTATCTCGCTAGGGGTAAGATAGATACTGCCCACAGGAAAATTAAAGAGACCTTTGGAGAAAAGAGAACCACTTGTATGAACATCAAGAGCTCAGATGGAAACCCAGTTCTACGCAAAGAAGGGAAAGCAGAAAGGTGGAAGGAGTATATAGAAAGTCTATACAAGGGCAATGTACTTGAGGACTATGTTATGGACATGGAAGAGGATGTAGATGAATATGAAATGGGAGATACGATACTGCGTGAAGAGTTTGACAGAGCACTGAAAGGCCTGACTCGAAACAAGGCTCCGGGAGTAGACAACATTCGATTACAACTACTGACGGCCTTGGGAGAGCCAGTCCTGACAAAACTCTACCATCTGGTGAGCAAGATGTATGAGACAGGCGAAATACCCTCAGATTTCAAGAAGAATATAATAATTCCAATCCCAAAGAATGCAGATGGTGACAGATGTGAAAATTACCGAACTATCAGTTTAATAAGTCACAGCTGCAAAATAATAACACGAATTCTTTACAGACGAATGGAAAAACTGGTAGAAGCCGACCTCGGGGAAGATCAGTTTGGATTCCGTAGAAATGTGGAACACGTGAGGAAATACTGACCCTACGACTTATCTTAGAAGAAAGATTAAGGAAAGATAAAACCTACGTTACTAGCATTTGTAGACTTAGAGAAAACTTTTGACAATGTTGACTGGAATACTCTCTTTCAAATTCTGAAGGTGGCAGGGGTAAAATACAGGGAGCGAAAGGCTATTTACAATTTGTACAGAAACCAGATGGCAGTTATAAGAGTCGAGGGACATGAAAGGGAAGCAGTGGTTTGGAAGGGAGTGCGACAGGGTTGTAGCCTCTCCCGATGTTATTCAATCTGTATATTGAGCAAGCAGTAAAGGAAACAAAAGAAAAATTCGGAGTAGGTATTAAAATCTATGGAGAAGAAGTATAAAATTTGAGGTTCGCCAATGACATTGTAATTCTGTCAGAGACAGCAAAGGACTTGGAAGAGCAGTTGAACGGAATGGACAGTGTCTTGAAACGAGGATATAAGATGAACATCAACAAAAGCAAAACGAGGGTAATGTAATGTAGTCGAATTAAGTCGGGTGATGCTGAGGGAATTAGATTAGGAAATGAGACACTTAAAGTAGTAAAGGAGTTTTGTTATTTGGGGAGCAAAATAACTGCTGATACTCGAAGTAGAGAGGATATAAAATGTACACTGGCAATGGCAGGGAAAGCGTTTCTGAAGAAGAGAAATTTGTTAGCATTGAGTATAGATTTAAGTGTCAGGAAGTCGTTTCTGAAAGTATTTGCATGGAGTGTAGCCATGTATGGAAGTGAAACATGGATGATAAATAGCTTGGACAAGAAGAGAATAGAAGCTTTCGAAATGTGGTGCTACAGAAGGATGCTGATGATTAGATGGGTAGATCATATAACTAACGAGGAGGTATTGAACAGTATTGGGGAAAAGAGGAGCTTCTGGCACATCTTGACAGGAAGAAGGGACCAGTTGGTAGGACATGTTCTGAGGCATCAAGGGATCACCAATTTAGTATTGGAGGGCAGCGTGGAGGGTACAAATCGTAGAAGGAGACCAAGAGATGAATACACTAAGCAGATTAGAAGGATGTAGGTTGCAGTAAGTACTGGGAGATGAAGAAGCTTGCACAGGATAGATTAGCATGGAGAGCTGCATCAAACCAGTCTCAGGACTGAAGACCACAACAACAACAACAATGCATTTTCATTGGTAATAGTAGCTCAGAACGACACGTGTGAAAGTGCACTGTAATAATATTTATGAAAATACCTGTACTGTTACGTAGATACGCAGATTTCGTCGAGGCAAGATCTCGCGCGTAAGATTTCGTATTTCGTTCCGGAAAATGTTTGTGTGAATTTGGAATAGTGTCTATCGTGCCGTGTCTACTAGTAAAATGTAAAGTTTATAAAAGTGCAAATTAAAAATAAAATAAATTTTAAGCTCCCCGACAAAAAAAAATCTCAGAAGCGCAAAAGAAGATATATTGCCCCCTTTAATATAAGTAGTAACATTTTCATATAAGCGTCGTCACGTCTATGGACCGCAAGTAAATAAAATAAAAACAGAATAAATAGAAAAATGATAAAGTATGAGGCTTAAATAGAAATAAGATATCTAGGCAACATTGGTAATTACCAAAACAACGGTGTCAAATAGTTGAGTAGTAAGTCTTAGTTAGTCTACTCCGAAAAATTCGCAATATGTATACGCGACCGTCGGGTCAGTGGCGCCCGCCCTTACCTCACGCTACTGCCCGTTCGGGCCGACGCACCTCACTGGTCACGTGACACCCGGCGCGCCGCACACCTTGCATCAGCGACTCGCGCCCGCGCCTTAATGAAGTGTCAGATATAGTACACTGTCATCAGACCACTGCAGGATGTAGGCCTCTTCAGACAGATTAATGCACGAAACTAAGTTCTTACGTAATTATGTAACAAATCCGATGAAAAATAAATAGGTAACTCTATTCTGTATCAATGTTAGACTAATTAAACACAGTTTGGTTTTCACATTTTATATAATAACTAGTCACAATTTCAATAAATATTTTGCGGTGTGAATGCGGGGCACGTAGCACTGGAAGAGATGACTCTAACCATAGGAGGCTTATACCCAGCACTAATGAAAGTTAGCTGTTCTAGAAACGATAGCTGCTGTTAAATTCTTTTTTTTTTTTTTTCGCTTAGCGGTCCTTCAAAGCGATGGTGATTGAACCAAAATATTATTACTTATATTAAACTTAAAGTGCGTTACATACATCGTTGTTTACTTCTTATAGGCTTCCCTGTGTCAACGTTCTTTAAAAATTTTAAGTTTAATCGTCGAATGAGGTCGCTTTTGACAATTTATCTAAGAAGCACGGATTTAAATGCGAGAAGCCTATAACAGTTTCCACAACGAAACTTGGTCTCGAAAACTGGCAGAAAATCCAAAGAGATTCTGGTCGTATGTGAAGTATGTTAGCGGCAAGAAACAATCAATGCCTTCTCTGCGCGACAGCAATGGAGATACTATCGAAGACAGTGCTGCCAAAGCAGAGTTACTAAACACAGCCTTCCGAAATACCTTCACAGAAGAAGACGAAGTAAATATTCCAGAACTCGAATCGAGAACAGCTGCCAACATGACTAACGTAAAAGTAAATATCCTCGGAGTAGTAAAGCAACTTAAATCACTTAATAAAAGTAAGTTTCCTGGTCCAGACTGTATACCAATTAGATTCCTTTCGGAGTATGCTGATGCAGTAGCTCCATACTTAACAATCATATACAACCGTTCGCTCGACGAAAGATCCGTACCCAAAGACTGGAAAGTTGCACAGGTCACACCAATGTTCAAGAAAGGTAGTAGGAATAATCCACTAAATCAAAGGCCCATATCGTTAACGTCGATATGCAGCAGCATTTTGGTACGTGAACTGTGTTCGAACATTATGAATTATGTCGAAGAAAACGGTCTGTTGACACACAGTCAACATGGGTTTAGAAAACATCGTTCCTGTGAAACACAACTAACTCTTTATTCACATGAAGTGTTGAGTGCTATTGACAAGGAATTTCATATCGATTCCGTATTTCTGGATTTCCGGAAGGCTTTTGACACCGTACCACACAACCGGCTCGTAGTGAAATTGCGTGCTTACGGAATATCGTCTCAGTTATATGACTGGATTTGTGATTTCATGTCAGAGAGGTCACAGTTCGTAGTAATTGACGTTAAGTCATCGAGTAAAACAGAAGTGATTTCTGGCGTTCCCCAAGGTAGTGTTATAGGCCCCTCACTGTTCCTTATCTATATAAACGATTTTGGAGGCAATCTGAGGAGCCTTCTTCAGTTGTTTGCAGATTACGCTGTCGTTTATCGGCTAATAAAATCATCAGAAGATCAAAACAAATTGCAAAACGATTTAGAAAAGATATCTGAATGGTGCTAAAAGTGGCAATTGACTCTAAATAACGAAAAGTGTGAGGTCATCCACATGAGTGCTAAAAGGTATTCGTTAAACTTCGCTTACACGATAAATCAGTCTATTCTAAAAGCCGTAAATTCAGCTAAATACTTAGGTATTACAATTACGAACAACTTAAATTGGAAGGAACGCGTAGAATATGTTGTCGGGAAGGCTAGCCAAAGACTGCGTTTTATTGGCAGGACACTTAGAAAATGTAACAGACCTACTAAGGAGACTGCCCACACTACGCCTGTCCGTCCTCTTTTAGAATACTGCTGCGCGGTGTGGGATCCTTAGCAAATAGGACTGAAGAAGTACATCGAAAAAGTTCAGAGAAAGGCAGCACGTTTTGTATTATCGCGAAATATGTGAGAGAGTGTCACAGAAATGATACACGATTTCGGCAGGACATAATTAAAAGAAAGGCGTTTTTCGTTGCGACGGAATCTTCTCACGAAATTCCAATCACCAACTTTCTCCTCCGAATGCGAAAAACTTTTGTTCACACTTATTTACATAGGGAGGAAAGATCACCACGATAAAATAAGGGAAATCAGAGCTCCTATGGAAAGATATAGGTGTTCATTCTTTCCACGCACTATACGAGATTGGAATAATAGAGAATGGTGAAGGTGCTTCCATGAACACTCTGCTAGGCACCTGAATGTGATTTGCAGAGTATCCATGTAGATGCAGATGTAGATGTAGAAGAGACTTTGTAAGTTCGTCTTATAAGTGATTCCATTTTGTCCTGTGTGAGGAGAGATCAAATGGTTCAAATGGCTCTGAGCACTATGGGACTCAACATCTTGGGTCATAAGTCCCCTAGAACTTAGAACTACTTAAACCTAACTAAACTAAGGACATCACACACAGCCATGCCCGAGGCAGGACTCGAACCTGCAACCGTAGCAGTCCCGCGGTTCCGGACTGCAGCGCCAGAACCGCTAGACCACCGCGGCCGGCTGTGAGGAGAGAGGCTCAGGACTTGTTGGTGTGTAAACAACGTTTCATACTGTCAGGTCACCCGGGTCCACGTACTCTAAGTTATGTAAATGACACAAAATGTCCTTAAATACCATGGAGGCATTGTTTGAAAATGTCATGCAAGTGACTTTGGGGTAATTTCTGTAATGGTTCAAAGATTGTTGACTACTGCTGAGTGCTTGTGTCAAAAATGTAGTATGCAGCACGTAGGTTGAATCGTGAGTCTGTGCAATCAAATCATTATATTCTGGTACTCTTTACTACAGTAACTACGCGCTGAAATATTTCAAAAATGGTTCAAATGGCTCTGAGCACTATGGGACTCAACTGCTGAGGTCATTAGCCCCCTAGAACTTAGAACTACTTAAAACTAACTAACCTAAGGACATCACAAACATCCATGCCCAATGCAGGATTCGAACCTGCGACCGTAGCGGTCTTGGGGTTCCAGACTGCAGCGCCTTTAACCGCACGGCCACTTTGGCCGGCTTGAAATATTTCGATACCAAAGCCAACTAAAAGCATTAATTGTAGAAGAGGCAGTGTGAACAACAGCTTTGAGCATTTTTACTCACATCCTCTTTAGGCGTTCAAGCCCAAATATACAGAATGTTTGTGGAAACGTACAGAACAAACAGAATTCGTTAACAGGATGCAAACTACACAGTGAATGGGACGAGCTGTTTGATGTACCGCGTGGTCTGGATTCCCATCATGAGTTCCACATACATTCGTTCAAAATTAAATTTTCGCGTAGTTCTATTGCCCTGCACGAAATTTACATATTTCGATGGCAAAATAAGTTTTACATATTTCTCAGATATCAACTTGAAAGTTACGAATACGAGTTTAAATACATAAGAAACATTCAACAGTGAAAATATACATGAATACTCAAAATATTTTGTGTCACTGAAGAAACTCATACATCAGTTTGTTAAAATAAACATATTTTTTCTATACGAGTTGTATATGGTTCACAAACTGTATGAAATTAATTATTTTACACAAAACAAATAAACTGAAAGATGTGACATTGTGTACGTCAAAGGAAAACCTTTAATTAAATTGTCTTAAGAATTACTTTTATTAAACAAATGTCAGTTAAGTGTAATTATCTTAAGAATTAATGCCATCAGACACATGCCTATTACGCATAATCTATTTCGAAATAGATGTCCCACGCGTTTGCTTTGCTTCTTCTTTACTTATTTTTCTATTCTTCTTTGCACTTATTTTGGGGTCGCAGCCTCATTACCAAGCAAACATTCCTGCCATTAGCTGAGCCGACAGGTAGGAATCCTGCAATAATATTGGTCGCAGGCAAGCTATAATTGTGTAGAAATTCATACTGTATTTTTCCAGCCTCTGAAATAAATTCCTGCTGGTTTTCGCTGCCATCATAATTCAAGTGTTTGGTAGTCACGCGCCTCCGACCATGGGAAAGTTTCTTTCACAAATGGACAGGTAGCCATCGGTTCACTCCTTTGCTTAGTTGTTCCACATCGGCTCTGCCTTCTCTAGGAATGGTCTCTTCGCGTGTCCAGGGGAACAACATAGCGTGTAAGAACAAGCCAGCCACATGACGGCTAACAGCTGAGGGGACACATCCAAGCACACCTCGTCTTTTGGATCACGTTGCGTTTCTTTCGCACGAGCTTTTGTTATGCATAATACCTTAAGATATAATTTCACAATCGGTTATCTATTATTGAACTAAGTAGGTCGGTACACCTAACAACAAACTCCTCCCTAAACTGATATCATTCAAATTTCATTTTTGTACGTGAGGTAGGTTACTAACAAGAGCTAAACTTTTCAGATTGCTTGATTATCCCATAGATTTCACACACGCCTTCTAAAATTAAAATTTGTGTGGGTAACCACCTAAAGATGTTAGATATTTATACAAAAAAGACAGGTACATCTACATCTACATTTATAATCCGCAAGCCACCCGACGGTGCGTAGCGGAGGGCAGTTTGCGTGCCACTGTCATTACCCCCCTTTCCTGTTCCAGTCGCGTATGGTTCGCGGGAAGAACGACTGTCTGAAAGCCTCCGTGCGCGCTCTAATCTCTCTAATTTTACATTCGTGATCTCCTCGGGAGGTATAAGTAGGGGGAAGCAATATATTCGATACCTCATCCAGAAACGCACCCTCTCGAAACCTGGCGAGCAAGCTACACCGCGATGCAGAGCGCCTCTCTTGCAGAGTCTGACACTTGAGTTTATTAAACATCTCCGTAACGCTATCACGGCTACCAAATAACCCTGTGACGAAACGCGCCGCTCTTCTTTGGATCTTCTCTATCTCCTCCGTCAACCCGATCTGGTACGGATCCCACACTGATGAGCAATACTCAAGTATAGGTCGAACGAGTGTTTTGTAAGCCACCTCCTTTGTTGATGGACTACATTTTCTAAGCACTCTCCCAATGAATCTCAACCTGGTACCCGCCTTACCAACAATTAATTTTATATGATCATTCCACTTCAAATAGTTCCCCACGCATACTCCCAGATATTTTACGGAAGTAACTGCTACCAGTGTTTGTTCCGCTATCATATAATCATACAATAAAGGATCCTTCTTTCTATGTATTCGCAATACATTACATTTGTCAATGTTAAGGGTCAGTTGCCACTCCCTGCACCAAGTGCCTATCCGCAGCAGATCTTCCTGCATTTCGCTGCAATTTTCTAATGCTGCAACTTCTCTGTATACTACAGCATCATCCGCGAAATGCCGCATGGAACTTCCGACACTATCTACTAGGTCATTTATATATATTGTGAAAAGCAATGGTTCCATAACACTCCCCTGTGGCACGCCAGAGGTTACTTTAACGTCTGTAGACGTCTCTCCATTAATAACAACATGCTGTGTTCTGTTTGCTAAAAACTCTTCAATCCAGCCACACAGCTGGTCTGATATTCCGTAGGCTCTTACTTTGTTTATCAGGCGACAGTGCGGAACTGTATCGAACGCCTTCCGGAAGTCAAGAAAAATAGCATCTACCTGGGAGCCTGTATCTAATATTTTCTGGGTCTCATGAACAAATAAAGCGAGTTGGGTCTCACACGATCGCTGATTCCGGAATCCATGTTGATTCCTACAGAGTAGATTCTGGGTTTCCAAAAACGAAATGATACTCGAGCAAAAAACATGTTCTAAAATTCTACAACAGATCGACGTCAGAGATATAGGTCTATAGTTTTGCGCATCTGCTCGACGACCCTTCTTGAAGACTGGGACTACCTGTGCTCTTTTCCAATCATTTGGAACCTTCCGTGTAGAATCGAATTGGTATCCCGTCACGTCCAGTGGACTTTCCTCTGTTGAGTGATTCCAGTTATTTCGATGTCAGCCATTTTTCGTTTGTGCGAGGATTTAGAGAAGGAACTGCACTGCGGTCTTCCTCTGTGAAACAGCTTTGGAAAAAGGTGTTTAGTGTTTCAGCTTTACGCGTGTCATCCTCTGTTTCAATGCCATCACCATCCCGGAGTGTCTGGATATGCTATTTCGAGCCACTTACTGATTTAACGTAAGACCAGAACTTCCGAGGATTTTCTGTCAAGTCGGTACATAGAATTTTACTTTCGAATTCACTGAACGCTTCACGCATAGCCCTCCTTACGCTAACTTTGACATCGTTTAGCTTCTGTTTGTCTGAGAGATTTTGGCTGCGTTTAAACTTGGAGTGAAGCTCTCTTTGCTTTCGCAGTAGTTTCCTAACTTTGTTGTAGTACCACGGTGGGTTTTTCCCGTCCCTCACAGTTTTACTCGTCACGTACCTGTCTTAAACGCATTTTACGATTGCCTTGAACTTTTTCCATAAACACTCAACATTGTCAGTGTCGGAACAGAAATTTTCGTTTTAATCTGTTAGGTAGACTGAAATCTGCCTTCTATTACTCTTGCTAACCAGATAAACCTTCCTCCTTTTTTTTATATTCCTATTAACTTCCATATTCAGGGATGCTGCAACGGCCTTAAGATCACTGATTCCCTTTTCTGCACATACAGAGTCGAAAAGTTCGGGTCTGTTTGTTATCAGTAGGTCCAAGATGTTATCTCCACGAGTCGGTTCTCTGTTTAATTCCTCGAGGTAATTTTCGGATAGCGCACTCAGTATAATGTCACTCGATGCTCTGTCCCTACCACCTGTCCTAAACATCTGAGTGTCCCAGTCTATATCTGGTAAATTGAAATCTCCACCTAAGACTATAACATGCTGAGAAAATTTGTGTGAAATGTATTCCAAATTTTCTCTCAGTTGTTCTGCCACTAATGCTGCTGAGTCGGGAGGTCGGTAAAAGGAGCCAATTATTAACCTAGCTCGGTTGTTGAGTGTAACCTCCACCCATTATAATTAACGCATAAGTAGCATATACGCTCCTGGCAGTTGCCTGTTAAGAGTCATGAGTGTATGGTGTATGCAACTATCTGAGTTATTCTACACATTGTCAAAAAAGGTTTAGGCTGAATTTCACGTTTTTTCATTGTTACATTTGGTACACGAAAGTGTCTTCTATGAGACATATGCAGTTTTAAACCAATAAATGATATAATGCGTCTCTCAGTTGACGATGGTTGAAATAATTGCTACTGGTCAACAGTAATACGATTGTTCGCGTGGCCTTCTTCCGCAGCAACTGTTAAAGTCTGTTACTATTGGCTATCCGTCTTGAACTGACTGCAGCTTAATTAAAAAGAATTCCACCAGACGCGTTTCGCTTTTATTTATAAAAGATCTACCGTGACTATTCCGCAAATTTGGCAATGTTTGTAGATTTTTGGTTGTTTTAGGTAAAAACAGCGTTTTGATTATAAAGTAGGTCTACAAGTTACACATGGGGTTTCTTTATATACACATCAAAAAAAGTTTGGCGGCATCCCGGTTCCCACAACTCCTGAAGACAGACGTTCACTGTGGATATTTTATCACTGATACAGTCCCTTTGACTGTTCAGAGATGTCACCAAACCCGCCCAAAGGTGTAAGCAACCATACATGAGCAGCGCCTATTAGACGGAGGGGGTCCGACAGCCGATCAGTTACAGTCATTCTACCAGGTAGGGGGTACATGTCCCGTGTTGTCTGTAGTTCAACCATGCCTAGACGTTCAATACCGCGGTCCTGCCGCGTCCGCATTGTTACTACACTCCTGGAAATGGAAAAAAGAACACATTGACACCGGTGTGTCAGACCCACCATACTTGCTCCGGACACTGCGGGAGGGCTGTACAAGCAATGATCACACGCACGGCACAGCGGACACACCAGGAACCGCGGTGTTGGCCGTCGAATGGCGCTAGCTGCGCAGCATTTGTGCACCGCCGCCGTCAAGTGTCAGCCAGTTTGCCGTGGCATACGGAGCTCCATCGCAGTCTTTAACACTGGTAGCATGCCGCGACAGCGTGGACGTGAACCGTATGTGCAGTTGACGGACTTTGAGCGAGGGCGTATAGTGGGCATGCGGGAGGCCCAGTGGACGTACCGCCGAATTGCTCAACACGTGGGGCGTGAGGTCTCCACAGTACATCGATGTTGTCGCCAGTGGTCGGCGGAAGGTGCACGTGCCCGTCGACCTGGGACCGGACCGCAGCGACGCACGGATGCACGCCAAGACCGTAGGATCCTACGCAGTGCCGTAGGGGACCGCACCGCCACTTCCCAGCAAATTAGGGACACTGTTGCTCCTGGGGTATCGGCGAGGACCATTCGCAACCGTCTCCATGAAGCTGGGCTACGGTCCCGCACACCATAAGGCCGTCTTCCGCTCACGCCCCAACATCGTGCAGCCCGCCTCCAGTGGTGTCGCGACAGGCGTGAATGGAGGGACGAATGGAGACGTGTCGTCTTCAGCGATGAGAGTCGCTTCTGCCTTGGTGCCAATGATGGTCGTATGCGTGTTTGGCGACGTGCAGGTGAGCGCCACAATCAGGACTGCATACGATCGAGGCACACAGGGCCAACACCCGGCATCATGGTGTGGGGAGCGATCTCCTACACTGGCCGTACACCACTGGTGATCGTCGAGGGGACACTGAATAGTGCACGGTACATCCAAACCGTCATCGAACCCATCGTTCTACCATTCCCAGACCGGCAAGGGAACTTGCTGTTCCAACAGGACAATGCACGTCCGCATGTATCCCGTGCCACCCAACGTGCTCTAGAAGGTGTAAGTCAACTACCCTGGCCAGCAAGATCTCCGGATCTGTCCCCCATCGAGCATTTTTGGGACTGGATGAAACGTCGTCTCACGCGGTCTGCACGTCCAGCACGAACGCTGGTCCAACTGAGGTGCCAGGTGGAAATGGCATGGCAAGCCGTTCCACAGGACTACATCCAGCATCTCTACGATCGTCTCCATGGGAGAATAGCAGCCTGCATTGCTGCGAAAGGTGGATATACACTGTACTAGTGCTGACTTTGTGCATGCTCTGTTGCCTGTGTCTATGTGCCTGTGGTTCTGCCAGTGTGATCATGTGATGTATCTGACCCCAGGAATGTGTCAATAAAGTTTCCCCTTCCTGGGACAATGAATTCACGGTGTTCTTATTTCAATTTCCAGGAGTGTATGTACCAGTAAGATCTCTCAACAAGGTAAGTGTCCAGGCGTCTCGGAGTGAACCAAATCGATATTGTTCGGACTTGGAGGAAATAGAGACAGGAACTGACGACGACATGCCTCGCTCAGGCCGCCCAAGGACTACTCCTGCAATTTATGGCCGCTACCTACGGATTATTGCTTGGAGGAACCCTGACAGCAATAATGCTTTACTTGCGGCCACAGGACGTCGTGTAACGTCTCAAACTGTGCGCAACAGGCTGCATGATGTGCAACTTCACTCCCGACGTCCATGGCGAGGTCCATCTTGAACCACGACACCATGCAGCGCGGTACAAATGGTCCCAATGACCGAATGGGCCGCTCGTCGGTGACGTGTTTGGAGGCGACCCGGTCAGGCTGAACGCCTTAGACACACTGTCCAGCGAGTGCAGCAAGGTGGAGGTTCCCTGCTGTTTTGGGGTGGCATTATGTGAGGCCGACGTACGCCGCCGTTGGTCATGGAAGTCGCCGTAACGGCTGTACGATACGTGAATTCCATCCTCCGACCGACAGTGCAACCATATCGGCAGCATATCGGGGAGGCATTCGTGTTCTGAATGACTTACTTCAGGATAAAGACATCGTTCGACTAGAGTGGCCAGCATGTCCTCCAGACATGAACCCTATCGAACAAGCCTGGGATAGATTGAAAAGGGCTGTTTATGGACGAAGTGACCCACCAAACACTCTTAGGGATCTGCACCGGATCGCCGTTGAGGAGTGGGTCAATCTGGACCAACGGTGCCTTGAATAATTTGTGGATAGTATGACATGACGAATACAAACGTGCATCAATGCAAGAGGACGTGCTATTGGATATTAGAGGTACCTGCGTGTACAGAAATCCGGACCACCACCTCTGAAGGTCTCGCTGTATGGTGATACAACATGCAATGTGTAAGTTTCATGAGCAATAAAAAGGGCGGAAATGATGTTTATAATGATCTGCATTCCAAATTTCTGTGCAGGTTCCGGGAGTCTCGGAACCTAGGTGATGCAAAACTTTTTTGATGTGTCTATATTCCACTCCTTCCCTCCTTGTTCGCAGCTGTTGACGTCTAAGGACTTTGATACATATTTCCACTTGGCTGTTTATACCTTTGTGTGTGTGTGTGTGTGTGTGTGTGTGTGTGTGTGTGTGTGTGTGTGTGTGCGGGAGTTAGTGAAAATTTGTGAAATTGTCTTGTATGTTAGGTAGAGACGTGGGGGGTTGGGAGATGGGATGGGCCTGGACAGTGATTGTAGGACAGTTATATGTGAATATTAAGTGATCAGTGAGTTTGAAGTGCGTATCATTTTCCAAGTTAGTCTGATCAGTTATGAGCTGATTTTCCTCTGTTATGATTTTTTGGATGTTGTTGTTTCATTGTAAGGTAAGGAGGCTTCTTTTTTTTGTTGTTTATCCTTATGAGTTCCATATCCGTGCTCTGGCTGTAACTTCATGTTGGTGTTGGTGTAAGAATTCTGCAAAAGTTGAATGACAGGTCCTTTACTTAAATGCTCTTACATGTTATTTGTATCCGGTGTCAAATGTCCTTCTGGTTTGACCTATCTATCTTCCATCACATGTATTGCATTTTGGTTGGTACATTCCTTATTTCTGATGTACATCTGTTTTTCTTATTGTTTTTGGGAAGTATTTCTGAATCGAGTTGTTGGTTTGGTGGGCTATCTTTACGCCCTGTAATTTTGAAAGTATTGATTATTCTGTGTGTGAATTTGTGGTTGTACATCGTTGTGTACCATATTTTACTTTCTGTTTCTTCCACATTTTGTGTCATTCCTATTCTTGTGTTTTGTGTATTTGTTTGTATGTGACTTTGTCCTTGTATTGATGACAGCAGGGACTCGGTTCTTTTCTGTTTCTCGATTTTCTACTAGCAAAGATGGAAGGAGCAGAATATGCAGAGAAACACCGTAAGTAACTTGCAAACTAACTATAAACAAAACACTGTTTTTAACCTAAAACAGCAAAAATGTACAAACGTATGCATCCAATTTGCAGAATAACCACGGAATATGCTTTATAAATAAAAGCGAAACGCGTCCAGCGTAATTCTTTTTAATTAAATTGCAGTCGGCTGAAGGGGATAACCAACAGTAACAGATTGTCAACAATAGATTTAACATATATAGCTGATGGCAAATAAAAATGCTTTTCTATAACTCTTCTAAAATTGTGTTTCAGGATTCCTATAAGAAATCCATATTTAGAATGCTGAAACCAACTCCATAGTTTGGCACCCTGAACTGAGGATCTATAACAAATAAAAACGATAAGAGGATTTCATAGGAGAGCAGCTCATCTGGCTAATTTTTCACATGTTAGCAAAGGACACTGTGGTGCAGTATTCAATCAATCGACTGTTTCCAAAAGTAAACCACATCAAGTAACGCTGGAGGCCAACAAATCATGCTTCACTCACACAACTATAATCCAAGCTCATCAACTAACGTATTAATCATAGCACTAAATTCTCAACGACAACACAAATATTAAATACACGAATAATTTACGACCGGTTTTAAATTCTTTCAACAATTGGAATTTCACAATTCATTTTGCAATCGTTTTAAATTTTATGAAAATTACATTAATTGTGTTTTGCTAAGACTGCAGTATGGTCTATGCAAAGAACAGTAGAATCAAGCATAGTTATCAGCTCACTGATTTACATTTCTACAAGTTTTAATATGCAACTGAAACACTCCTGTAAGATAACATTAATTTAAATTTAAATGGCGCTAGCCTCCTGGAAGCTTAATTCTACTTTGAAATATATATTTATGTTTAGCTTATGTTACCTAATATCCCTGAACTTAAGGAGAGCCATGTCAATAAACGGACTTTAGAGACTTGCCAAGAGGTAGTCCGTGTGAGTTGATGTTGTGGGCAATTGTGTTAACTTAAGATGTTTTTCTTTCTGTGAATACAAATCATAATCGAGGTTGGCAATGATTCGGAAACATGGTCGACGGTTTTTGTTACTATACATTTTTTGGTACCTGTGTTTATGTAATTAATATTACGTTATGGAGACGTGTCTTCTTTTCTTAATATTTACATGGCACATCACACAAGTGTGCTCAGAAACAGAACTGTAGAATGTACTGCAGCCCGTTTAATTCATGATACGCTTTTGGCGAGGTTCATAAGTTAGATTTTCTGTGTGGTTGAATGGGGGCTCAGAATTTAATTTCCTTAACTTCTTCAAGCATAGAAAACTCCATAACCTGCATCAGAATATGGAATAATGTCACATGCTAATAGGAAGACACACATACCATAATATCTGAACACGTTTACTCCACTATTTATTTATTGCTTATTTAGCCCGATCAGATTAGGTCTTAAGGGCCTCGCTTACATCTGACTAAGAAGTAAACATACAAAACCTATATTTTCAGCCGATACTAGGGGAGTTAAAGTAACTCCATGACATTACTGTTTCGTGGGATTATTTATATGCTTTGAAATTAACCCTGTCACCGACTAACTATACTGCAGATTTGAATCTGGCGGTCAGTAGGAGCATTCGTTCATTAATCCACATACACCACAGTGCAATATTTTCGTCATTATGATGTAACAACAGATCTATTCTGCATCTAATGTTTCAACTTGCCACCGCAGCATATCACTTCTAGAGGATTCTAGTCTCACATTCAGACATATATTCCACACGATGTTGTAAATTTTCCTACTTTCTTCTTCGGTGTTTGCTGACTCACAGTTCCTAAGATCATGCTAGAGCAGCCACTTTCTTGCAGAGGGGCAAGATCTGAGAGCTTTGGTTGTTAAAATGCAGTATTTTAATGCTTCCACTCTCTGAATTTGATATATGATTACATGGTATTGCTTGGGTGTCTCTGAGCTGCACCTAATCAGATATTGGTAATTCCGCACGTACTTTGACAACCGAGCGACAGATTCCTGCATAGCGTACGAACGCGAATTCCAACGATAACATTTCGGTGGTTACTCAGGAATGTATTGTGAATATTTTGAAATAATGGACTGCTGTCTGTGGTAGCGCATTATAGAACAATTGTCTTTCGTTCTATTTCTTACCCCCACTTAATTTTGAATTTGTATTAGACTGAAAACATCTCCACAATCGTATATGCTGTGCGCCTTTTATGGACACAAACGTCCCATTCACTCTTGGTGCTTTCTCTTGACGACATTAATGTCCTCTTTGTCATGCAAGCTTGCTTTCAGTACCGCTCGGATCTCTTTCCAGTAGGTTTTTCCGACAGTGTTAGCTGCACCTTAAGAGTGATACAGAGCGGTATGTGTAGGTTTACTGACGCAGAATTGGCGGACGTCAGCCTCATGTAGGGGATCACTAAGTGCAATGGAAGATACGGAATATTGTCAAACGGGAGGCAGGAAAGGCACTCAGTGTACATACAACATGACATACCAACTGAATTGTGTGACGTTCCTGTGACTGATAATTCAAAAATTGCGAAAACTTTTAACAATCTTTGATAATATTTAAGAATGTTCCAACCGTTTTTCAGTAGAAGAAGTCTTATGAACTGAAGGGATATGCAGTGAATCAAACTGTTTTGCAGTCCTTTATTGGTAACACTACCGGTTTCATATCGATAAAGGTGCATCCTTAGGTGATTGGTCCTCAAACAATCTGGAAGATACGATGTACCACTGTTGAGGCTTAAAAATTATTAGCCATTATAGGCTGTTGTCAACAGTAAAACTGGCATTCGACAGTAGTAGGTGAATGTCAAACTGAAGATATGGGAGTCATGAGACGACTAAACAAATGAGAAAACGACAACTGTCACTTACGCCAATGCTACGGACTGGTAATTGGTGGTTTTGTATTGGAAGACCATCTTGGCTAAGACTGGAAGAGTCTTCATTCACTTTGAATACCATCAATACGGAAATCTTTATCTAGTAGAAAAAATAGCCTTAATTATTAACAACGTACATTTTTAGCTGTGGCTGCCCTATGTACAAATCAGTATGTTTTTAACGATCACTATCTGAGTGTAGCAATAAAAATAGCATTAAATTAGTTAAGTTGAAAACGCAAGAGCCACAGCTTTTAAGCAACTAGGAATTGCACCAACATACTTCGCCAAATCAATATTCCAATAAAGAGAAGCTTTTATGGTGTTGACGGAATTTCAAACGGAATTCAGAAAAGTTGTTTTAATAAGTAATGTCGTGGGTGATATATATGATACTGGCACATGGAAGTTTTCCAGACAGATTAAGATATTCAATATTTAAGTCCATTCATAGGAATGGTGACATGAAAGACATAAATAATTGTTGTCTAAATTTCTTTGTGGCATTTTTTCCAAAATATTGGAAAAAAATAGTACACCGATAAGTTGTCTCTCCTTTAAGAAGGAACAATTTATTTCGAATCCAGAAGCGTTGCTAGACTGAAGATCATATTTATGAATTTACTCACCAAATATCACAAGACTTAAATAACAATTATCACCATTCGGCATTTTTTGTGATCTTTTCAAGTCATCTGATTGTGTAGAGAAACTCAAGTTTATGGAACACAACTGGGAAGGAACGAAAAATAGAGTTCCCAGGTTTCAGTTTTTATTCCGTACCTATCCAATACGTATGTGAATGACTTTCCTCTTAAGTTTAATTGCGTAGGCTTCCGCGGCCAGAGTGAGCCGACATAAAAGTTTTCTCGGTATTGTACCGCGTCATAATGTAAAAAAACTGCTGCTGCTGGAGAAAAAAACCAACCATGCGCAGGGAACAGTAGCAACAAAATATAAAGGACACTGCATAGCTAGAACGCACCATTAGACCCAGAAGAAGGCCGCTGCAACCGTGGCCGAAACGTTGGTTTTTTTCTCCAGCAACAGTAGTTTTTTACATTATGACGCGGTACCATACCCAGAAAACTTTTATGTCGACTTTCCTCTTAAAATACAACGAGCAGAGTTGGTATTTCTTGGAGACGGTACCGGCGTTCAAGCTCGACTCAGTATATTCAAGCGCTGGCCGCGGTGGTCTAGTGGTTCTAGGCGCGCAGTCGGGAACCGCGGGGCTGCTACGGTCGCAGGTTCGAATCCTGCCTCGGGCATGGATGTGTGTGATGTCCTTAGGTTAGTTAGGTTTAATTAGTTCTAAGTTCTAGGGGACTTATGACCACAGCAGTTGAGTCCCATAGTGCTCAGAGCCATTTGAATCATTTTTTCAGTATATTCAATTTTTTTGGCACACTTAAGACAAAATATAATTTTAAACTGGTACAAACTCTCGGCATGCGGGCAGACGCAGACAATTTCATAGGTTTTCTCAAGTAATCGTAATTTATTTAGTTGCATAATGTTGAAAAATGTCTTTTTTTAATATCTTGACAGAAATATGGTAGCACCTTACTACCTCATTACGAACACATGGAGACTCTACCCCAAGGAAAACAATTCAGATATCCTGGGCAGTTTTAACCTAAAAGGATTTTCTTTAAATTGGGAATCACACCGCAGGTAATCAGTTGCATCTGCTCGCACAGAGCAGCTGATTTCAGTTGAAACGGCAAACTATTTCTAAAACAGAAAACTGACGTAAGTTTGACAGTGTCCTCAGAAAACTACTCTCGTAATACTTTTAAAGCCACAATGAATTCTTCAGGCCTTGCGTTTTCTTTAACGACAGTGAGTTTCGAGAACTGGACCGTGTTTGTGCGAATTTGTCTCTTCAAAAAACTGATTTTCTTTTTTTCTGTATCCCCATGCTGTTTTTTCACCTTGCAATGTCTTACTGTGAGCAGTGAGCAGGCTAGTTGACTGAAAGCGCAAGGTCTGGAATACATTCCGGATGTCCTAATTTTCCTTCCTGCACTCGTTTTTCCTCCATAAATTTAACAATAGCGGGAGTTACACTGAAACATCGTTACAGCCATGCCACTTGACTTAATTAGCTAACTTCGTAGCAACATATAAAGTCTCAACACGCTTCGCTCGCTTCAGTCTAAAAATATTACAACTGACAGTAGAATAATGAGCGCCTGCGAATTCAGGAATTTTAATATCAGTGCCATCAAATTCTTTTCATGCTTCATGCCTGAAAATTTAGCGCAAAGTGCCCCTTGATGTACCGAACAATGAGTCCCGTCTGTCGATCATTGTGATTTTTTGCCCTTTCATTGTCAAGCGAATCTTTAAATTCTTTCCGCACGATACTGTAATGTCGGTTCACAGCAAATTCGTAATACCCATCGATTCTGCGAATACGTAAAAGATACTGAGAATTCTCATCCCTCTCTTTCATCGAACTAAAGAAAGTTGTGCTGACCGAGCGAGGCGGCTCGGTAGTTAGCACAGTGGGCTCGCATTCGGGAAGACGACGGTTCACGTCTGGCAAAACTGAAGTTGTCCGTGATCTCACTAAACTCTCCATCCGGACAGGCCAGGAAGGCTCAACGGTACCGACCGGCCGCCGTGTCATCCTCAGCCCACAGGCGTCACTGGATTCGGATATGGGGGAGCATGTGGTCAGCACACCGCTCTCAAATGGTTCAAATGACTCTGAGCACTATGAGACAACATCTGAGGTCATCAATCCCATAGAACGTAGAGCTACTTAACTAACCTAAGGACATCACGCACACATCCATGCCCGAGGCAGGATTCGAACCTGCGACCGTAGCAGCAGCGCGGTTCCGGACTGAAGCACCTAGAACCGCTCGACACCGCTCTCCTTGCCGTATGTCAGTTTACGAGAACGGAGCCGTTACTTCTCAATCTAGCAGCTCCTCAGTTTGCCTCACAAGGGCTGAGTGAACCCCGCTTGCCAACAGCGCTCGGCAGCCCTGATGGTCACCCATCCAAGTGCTAGTCCAGTCCGACAGCGCTTAACTTTGGTGATCCGACGGGAACCGGCGTTACCACTGCAGCAAGACCGTTGGCGATCTCATCAAATCGCTTCAGGCAATTTCCGGGATGGTTCCTTTGGAAGGGCGCATCCGACTTCCTTCCCTGTCCTTCCCTCATCCGATGAGACCGATGACCTCGCTGTTTGGTGTTTGGTCGTCGTCGTCGTCCCCCCCCCCCCCCCCCCCCACCACCACCAAATCAACCAACCAACCAGTTGTGCTGACCGAAAAATACCACACAGCGATAGCTAATGAAAAGTTCCTTTTTTACCGAGAACCTTTGAGAAGGACTGAGCAAATCCATTGCCGGCAGAGGCTTGGCCTGCACGAAGCCGGAACGCCAGGCTCTCGTGTGGTTTGGCTACGACGCGGCCGACCCTGTCCCAACTCATCCCAAACGCGTTCCGTTGGTTTCAGACTGGGTATCTGGCCAGGCCAGTCTCTTCAGGAAAGTTACTGCCCCAATCCACTGCCTCACAGATGTTCCTTTATGACAGGCTGCTTTATCATGCTGGAACAAACAGTCATGCTCTCCAAACTGTTCCTCCACCGTACGCAGTACAGAGTGTTGTCCTACGCTTCCGTCTTCAGTGGTTTCCTTATCATAATAAGCGGACCATGTTCTAACCACGAATACCACCTCTCCATACATCACTGTTGGCACTAAAAATCATGGCAGATAACGCTCTCCAGGGATTCGCCAAACCTGAACCCACCCACCACATTCTACAGCGTGAATCATCACTCTAAATCACTCATTTCCAGCGGTCCACTTGTAATTTTTCCTCCTATCTATATAATTATGTAGTTATATACACTCCTGGAAATTGAAATAAGAACACCGTGAATTCATTGTCCCAGGAAGGGGAAACTTTATTGACACATTCCTGGGGTCAGATACATCACATGATCACACTGACAGAACCACAGGCACATAGACACAGGCAACAGAGCATGCACAATGTCGGCACTAGTACAGTGTATATCCACCTTTCGCAGCAATGCAGGCTGCTATTCTCCCATGGAGACGATCGTAGAGATGCTGGATGTAGTCCTGTGGAACGGCTTGCCATGCCATTTCCACCTGGCGCCTCAGTTGGACCAGCGTTCGTGCTGGACGTGCACACCGCGTGAGACGACGCTTCATCCAGTTCCAAACATGCTCAATGGGGAACAGATCCGGAGATCTTGCTGGCCAGGGTAGTTGACTTACACCTTCTAGAGCACGTTGGGTGGCACGGGATACATGCGGACGTGCATTGTCCTGTTGGAACAGCAAGTTCCCTTGCCGGTCTAGGAATGGTAGAACGATGGGTTCGATGACGGTTTGGATGTACCGTGCACTATTCAGTGTCCCCTCGACGATCACCAGTGGTGTAGGCCAGTGTAGGAGATCGCTCCCCACACCATGATGCCGGGTGTTGGCCCTGTGTGCCTCGGTCGTATGCAGTCCTGATTGTGGCGCTCACCTGCACGGCGCCAAACACGCATACGACCATCATTGGCACCAAGGCAGAAGCGTCTCTCATCGCTGAAGACGACACGTCTCCATTCGTCCCTCCATTCACGCCTGTCGCGACACCACTGGAGGCGGGCTGCACGATGTTGGGGCGTGAGCGGAAGACGGCCTAACGGTGTGCGGGACCGTAGCCCAGCTTCATGGAGACGGTTGCGAATGGTCCTCGCCGATACCCCAGGAGCAACAGTGTCCCTAATTTGCTGGGAAGTGGCGGTGCGGTCCCCTACGGCACTGCGTAGGATCGTACGGTCTCGGCGTGCATCCGTGCGTCGCTGCGGTCCGGTCCCAGGTCGACGGGCACGTGCACCTTCCGCCGACCACTGGCGACAACATCGATGTACTGTGGAGACCTCACGCCCCACGTGTTGAGCAATTCGGCGGTACGTCCACCCGGCCTCCCGCATGCCCACTATACGCCCTCGCTCAAAGTCCGTCAACTGCACATACGGTTCACGTCCACGCTGTCGCGGCATGCTACCAGTGTTAAAGACTGCGATGGAGCTCCGTATGCCACGGCAAACTGGCTGACACTGACGGCGGCGGTGCACAAATGCTGCGCAGCTAGCGCCATTCGACGGCCAACACCGCGGTTCCTGGTGTGTCCGCTGTGCCGTGCGTGTGATCATTGCTTGTACAGCCCTCTCGCAGTGTCCGGAGCAAGTATGGTGGGTCTGACACACCGGTGTCAATGTGTTCTTTTTTCCATTTCCAGGAGTGTAGTTCTCAATTCGTTCGAGCAATCAATCATTCATAATAGGAAGCACAGTCATAACTCAGTCACTCAAAATGATTGAGAAATTTTACTTGTCAGAATGAAATCAGGCGATGATTCTTCTTCTCTGCAGGCTCGTGCTTTGCGGCAGTCTGCTAATCTGTACAAATAAAATGCCTCGTAATTTTGGGAGCGTTGTATAATCAGTCGGGAAACCTCAGATCAAGCGGATATTTGGCTTCGACGAAGTTTAACCTTCCGAAGAAGTAACGGTGCTCTTGGATTATTAAATGCAGGTTCGTATCCAGTCTTTCGGAAGTTCCCTTCTGATTAACCACTACGCAATATATCGATGAATATCATTATTTCTCAAATGTCAAATACACACCTTTTGTATGAAGGAGCCATATATATATATATATATATATATATATATATATATATATATCCCTTTTAATCGTACAATTTCGTATCAGTTACCTTTTGTCATAAATCTCAACATTCAGATTACAATTCTTCAAACAAAGCTCAGGCTAATCGGCACGAAGACATTCTCGGAAGCTTTTTTCTAACAACCACCAGAGAGAATACTACAAAGAATAATTATGCGCTCATGGCATAGCTATTGTATGAAACTGCTTTGCGCATGGATTCTGCGAGTATGAAGATAGAAAATTAGTAAACGTCATTCAAGGGTAGAATTGTATCAGAATAATTTCTCGAATATAAAGAGATATTACACACTGTCCAGTGGTGTCGAACTTTACGCCTCTCTAGGCATTGCCTGCATAAACGGGTGGCTCATGACAAGATACTCGACCGTTCTGACTCAGTCTTTTAACTCCCAACGCACAGCCACTGTGCGAGGTCCACTGGTTGTAGCATTTGCTAACACTCATTCATTCTGCTGATGCCATGCGATTTCTTACTGCCAACCTCCACAATGCTCGATTTTCTCTGGTATCGGTTCAGCTCGATTTAACTGCGGTTCTTCCTTCGAGTTCCCAGTTCACAATGACGTTACCAACAGCCGACTTGGGCAGTCTTAGAAGCTTTGGAAAACCCCTGTTGGATTTTTTACTCAATGACTATTCCACGTCCAAGGTCACTGAGTTATGCTGTCCACCCACTCTGCTGACGCTGCTTCTCTAGTGATGACACAATAGTCACGGCCTCTTTTGCGCACTGGCGCGTACGCCTCCCTTAACCTACTAGTAAATTCCGCACTACACTGAGGCATCCAAGCACTTCTGATCAGCATTTGTATCGTACTCCATCATTTGATTCTGAAAAAGGGCAAACTAAGCACTGTCTGTCAGTCATTGCACTTTTTCCGCACAGTTGCTCTGCTTATTAGAGACTGCATGGACAGACGGATGTCGCCAGCAAACTCCCACACTCTCATACTTACTACGAGTAAATCTAACAAACGAGGAAAACTCATTCAGTTGACGTGTCTCAGGGCACGCTGGATCGACGTTCGGTGCAACTTTCCTGTTATACGACGTAATTGGGTGGTGAAGAGGGGGTAATTTCCACTTCCGTGACTACTCAGGTATTAGCAGCGAGAGACTCGCGCAAAACAGTGGCATAATTAGCATCGGCTCTAAATTAATGAGTTAATGAGGTACACTTCAGTTCAACAACACTTAGGACAAGAACATCTAGGTGGGGACGGGGGGTGGGGGGCGCGCTCGAAATTAAATGGCATTCAGAACTAAAACCCACTCGCTCCTTCAATAAGCTGTATATTAACCGTTGGACTTCTTTTTCTTATTGGCATAAGTCTGAAAAGACACTCTGGTTTGCACCAAGTTTCGTTTCGAGGAGTGTTTAGCAAACGTTAATTTCAAAACGTCCTCAAGCACGTTGAAAGCTTGGATCTCTTAAGAACCCTTCTTAATATCCCCCTGGCTCTGTTAAGGGAATGGTTAGTCTTCTCTGACGAGCTTCACTGCTTCAAAGTAATGTTCTGCCCTGTTAAAACTTAATATCGTACTGAGAAAGACATTAAAACTTATCACACATTGACAATATGTGTATGACTCGCAAGGTACGTATTTTCACGCCATGTAAGGTAATCTAACCCTGCGGTTCACTCACAAATGCAGTACAGCTTTCACAAAGAGAAATGACTGTGGAGACCGCTTTAAAAGGATTATTCTTCAGAAGAATTGTTCAGCATTGCAGCCGTAGAATTTCGACCTGCCATAAAAGACAAATCTGGAATTAGTAGAATTATTTCACATTTCAAGCGGTCCCAAAAACGTTACAAAGCAACTACCTGCGTCAATAAGATACAATTACAGAAGCAAACTGTTAACTGTTCTTTCAATGTATAAATGGGCTGCTTGATATACAAACGAATAGTTGTGATCAATCTTTGCAGCACTAAGACGATCCGAAATTTCTCTCTAAATTTTATCGGACGCGTAAACGAAATTTTCCTAGAGAATAAATTGCACTAACTTAGAGCAAATTTCAGCTTGGTTGTGCATGAGTCTATATACACCTACTTGAAGTTGACGCATATAATTCCGTGCGACAGGTGGTAGCCGTTTGTAAACGATATCCAAATCAAATAAATTTTTAAAATTGATCTACAATTTCTAACAGAGGAATTAAGAGGCTGTAGCGAGCGTTGGAAGGCTTAGTATGTCGAGATGATCTTACCACATGATACAAGGTCCATCGACGTTTGCATCTAATTCGAAACTTTAAGAAACTGCTACTTTTCCACCAAGCCTTAAAATGTATTCACAATGGACATTTGAATAGTGTGATTGAAACAGAAATCATTGTGCTAGTTTTCCAACACGAACTTCTCTCTATTCCAGAAGATCCTTTTTAACTACTGTAATATGCACTTCCTTAGCACGTCGTATTACTACGCTATATCTTTAGGATGCTTTCGTTTCCGTAAAAAATGCCCGAGTTGTATATGCGTACGACTCATTCGTCGTCATCGGAAAAGACGACTTTCGTAAGTTATAAACCGAATGTCGTTGTTGTACGTGTAGCGTAGGTCGTTGGCAGTTTTATTTTACTGGGCACTGTTTTGGACGTTATTATTGTAACTGTGTACTCTAAATGATCTCATACATACCTTTTCAAGATCTTCCAGATCTTCTCTTTTAATCCTAAGAAACCAACATCAAGTTGCTACAGTTCAGTTTGAAAAAAAGGAAAGTTTATATCGATGTATCTGTAATTACGAGGGCGTGCTGAAAAGTAATGCCTCCAAAATTTGTGAATAAAACAGTGACCCGTATATAGAACAAATTTCCTTTATTTGGTAGGCAGCACATTGTGCTCATGTGGTAGCGATCTAGATGCTTGTAAACCTTCTTTTTATTCCATGATTACCGGTTTCGGTGAAACTAAAGCCACCATCATTGCATCTAGGGAGGACAAGAAACACGGTGTGTGCATTTGATATGACCGGAAAAATCTGCACTTATACACAAGGTGTGTTTTATTGTCATTTTTATATATGACCAGACGGGTATGCACTGTGTAACCCTGTAATGCTTTAAATTTGTGTATACTCTCGGGAGATTTTAAATATCAGCAGACTGCTGTGCTGTGTATAATCCTTATTACGTATAGAACCAGACACATGTACATTTTTGAAATTCCGCAGTTCTCATGAACTTTGCATTTGCGTTTCGATATGTCGTATATGTGACCAGGCAGATGTGCAGTTGTGTAGGCCTGCAGCTTTCATAAGTTTTGTTTATGTTTACGTGATACAGAAATCTCTAGAATTATGTACAAGTCCTAATGAAGTAGTGTTACCATACACGCAGAGCCTGTTATGACGCGAGCTGTGACATTCATTGGAACCCTCTTCTGCTAGCGCCATCTTGCGACGCGGCCTGTAGTGTAAGAACCGAGCCGGAGTTGCTGTAGTTCCTAGCTTGCGCTTGTATGTGATGGAGACACTTTAACATTTAAAATGTCATCTCTCTTGGACGCCTATGTGCTACTTACCACAATTTTGTAAGGCCTGCGTGTTACAGGCAACTATTAACATCACCATAGGTTGCCTTGATGTTGTAGCCTGTATGTGTCCTAAGGTATGTAACTAAATTTATATGATGTATACATGTTATATAAGTGGAATCGAAGCCCACTTTTATAGTGTTTTCTGTCCTCCCTAGATGCGATGATGGCGGCTTTAGTTTTGCCGAAACCGGTAATCATAGAATAAAAAGAATTCCTGCGATCTTGGCTACCAGTTTATTGTTTTACAAGTTTCCTTTAATTTACGTCTATGGTCACAAACTTTTTTGTTCACAGATTACCGATTTCGGTCTATAATGACCATCTTCAGATGTATGTTTAGGACATTGTTCTTATATAACACAGATCTGAAGACGGTCATAATAGACCGAACCGGTAATCTGTGAACAAAAAGTTTGTGACCATACTGTCCCGACTTGGCTCACTCCGATTTTCATATGTTTCCAAAATTTATATCACTATACAGTGACTTCACTTTGATAGAAAAAAAGCGGTGCAAGCAGATGTGAGATCGTCAACGAGGTCTAGCACTCTATAGTGAAGGTATCAAGATACTGGCCATCTCTAGGAGAAATATGTTAATAACTTTGTTTTGCTTAAAAAGCCTAAAGAGCTTTCGCATAAGCGATTAGGAGGAATTACTTTTCAGAACGCCGTTGTACTGTATATGGTGATGTCGGTTTATGCCATCTGGAGTATTATGTACGGCCTACATAACCAAGCGCGAGATCTTCGTGTTCTCTAGAACGCTACGCGAAGTATTAGTCCTACTGAAAAAAATAAAGACGATCTTTCAGTAGCTAGTTTAATGTGGTTCAATTTTGTAATAGGATACGTTTTCGCTTGAGGCCGTAGTTTTCGAGTTATTCAAAAAATCTGATTTACAAACACACACCCAATGCTACAGTGAACCCCTGAAGGTCAGGATTTGTGGCGTATTGTTAATGGCACTCACTCCTGCATCTGTAAAAATATTTGCGACTGCACGAATTACTTCCCACATTTGATCTTTCTCGGCCTTGATTGACTTGCGTCATTGCACCATCGGCTTAGTTGAGCGGTTACAAATTGTAAAACTGACATCTGTGTGAATTTTACCTAACAGTTCTGTGAATTTTAGCGTCATAAAATAAACAATTACATCATTGTATTCGTCAGGCCTTCTGACTACCTGCTTCTAAGGGTTTAATTCGGATTGAAATGTCAACGTAATTATTTTTAGCATGTTGCTGTTGTGGTCTTCAGTCCTGCGACTCGTTTGATGCAGCTCTCCATGCTACTCTATCCTGTGCAAGCTTCTTCATTTCCCAGTACCTACTGCAACCTACATCCTTCTGAATCTGCTTAGTGTCTTCATCTCTTGGTCTCCCTCTACAATTTTTACCCTCCACGCTGCCCTCCAATGATAAATTTGTGAGCCCTCGATGTCTCAGAACATGTCCTACCAACCGATCCCTTCTTCTAGTCAAGTTGTGCCACAAGCCCCTCTTCTCCCAGTCATTAGTTATGTGATCTACCCATCTAATCTTCAGCATTCTTCTGTAACACCACATTTCGAAAGCTTCTGTTCTCTTCTTGTCTAAACTGTTTATCGTCCACGTTTCACTCCCATACATGGCTACACTCCATACAAATACTTTCAGACAAGACTTCCTGACACTTAAATCTATACTCGACGTTAACAAATTTCTCTTCTTCAGAAACGCTTTCCTTCCCATTGCCAGTCTACATTTTATATCCCCTCTACGTTGATCATCATCAGTTATTTTGCTCCCCAAATAGCGAAACTCCTTTACTACTTTAAGCGTCTCATTTCCTAATCTGGTTCCCGCAGCATCACCCGGTTTAATTCGACTACATTCCATTATCCTCGTTTTGCTTTTGTAGATGTTCATCTTATATCCTCCTTTCAAGACACTGTCCATTGCGTTCAGCTGCTCTTCCAAGTCCTTTACTGTCTCTGACAGACTTATAATGTCATCTGCGAACCTCAAAGTTTTAATCTCTTCTCCATGGATTTTAATTCATACTCCGAATCTTTCTTTTCTTTTCTTTACTGCTTGCTCAGTATACAGATTGAATAACATCCCTCAGTCCCTTCCCAACCACTGCTTCCCTTTCATGCCCCAGCATAGCATTTAGAAAAGCTCTTTTTCTTTCATTACGCTCAAGAGCAAGTTTACATTAGCATTGTTAACGAAATACGCGATTATGCTGGTGGCGTAATAGCCCAGTCAATAGAGACCAAGAAAGGTCGAATAACGCGAATAGTTCGGCACTCTGAAATTTTTTAGTGGTAAGAGAAAGTGCCACGAACAACATACTAGAACTGCTGATTAGCGAGGGATGAGTGTAGGGGTAGAGGTGCGTCTGAAGTCACTTTCCTACATTTCTCTTCAATAATTCGACAAATATGCCTTTCGCGGAAACGATTCCCAGTACAAAACTTAGCTACGTTAAATTTCCTACAAAATTTTCCTGTTACTTTTTCTTGTGGGACTAATTAGTTCGTACACAGCGAGCGACAGAATGTGAAAATATCACGTGCATTTCATGAAGGCAAAAATGTTGCGGGTTGCCTGAAAAGACATCGGCAGGAACAGCTGAATGACGCTGTAAAACTATTACACACTGAGGTGACAAAAGTCCTGGCACACCTCCTAATATCGCGTCGGACTTTTTTTTCCGGCGCATTGCAGCAACTGGACATGGTTTGGTCTCCGCTGCAGAAATATAGAACCAAGCAGCATCTGTAACCGTCCATAACTGCGAAGGTATTGCCCATGCAGGCTTTTGTGCGCGAACAGAACTCGCGATTGTGTCCCACAAATGCTCGACGCGTTTTATGTCGGGCGATCCGAGTGGCCAAACTATTCGCTTCAGTTATCCAGAACGTTCTTCAAAACAATCGCCAATAACTGCGGCCCAGCGGCATTGCGTATAGTCATCCACAAAAATTCCATCGTTATTTGGCACCATGAAGTCCATGAATGGCTGCAAAGGCTCTCGAAGTAGCCGAAAATAACAATTTCCAGTCAATGAACGGTTCAGTCCCATGCAAATCCAGCCCACACCATTATGGAGCCAGCACCAGCTTTCACAGTGCTTTTTTGACCACATAGATCCATGGCTTCATGAGTCTGCGCTAGATTCGAACCCTAACATCAGCTACTATAAACTCGAATCGAGACTGATCGGGCCAGGCTACAGGTTTACAGTCGTCTAGGGTCCAACGGATATGGTCACGAGACGAGGAGAGCCACTGCAGGCGATATCGTGTTGTTAACAGAAGCACTCGCGTCGGTCGTTTCCTGTCATAGCCCACTGAGAGCAAATTTCGCACCAACTCACTGATAAACACTGAGAAATCGATACGTTCGTCATACTTCAGCAGGTCAGCAACTGTAAGCAGTTAATTCCATAAATTATCTGGGAGCAGGCCTTAGGAGTGATTTAAAATGGAATGATCATATAAAGTTGATCGTCGGTAAAGCAGATGCCAGACTGAGATTCATCGGCAGAATCCTAAGCAAATGCAGTCCGAAAACAAAGGAAGTAGGTTACAGTACACTTGTTCGCCCACTGCTTGAATACTGCCCACCGATGTGGGATCCGTAGCAGATAGCGTTGATAGAAGAGACAGAGAAGATCCAACGGAGAGCAGCGCGCTTCGTTACAGGATCATTTAGTAATCGCGAAAGCGTTACGGGGATGATAGATAAACTCCAGTGGAAGGCTGTGCAGGAGAGACGCTCAGTAGCTCGGTGCTGGCTTTTGTTGAAGTTTCGAGAACATACGTTTACCGAGGAGTCAAGCAGTATACTGCTTCCTCCTGCGTATACCTCGCGAAGGGACCATGAGGTTAAAATCAGAGAGATCAGAGCCCACACAGAGGCATACCGACAATCTGTACTTCCACGAACGATACTAGACTGGAATAGAAGGCAGAACCGATAGAGGTACTCAACGTAGCCTCCGCCACACACCGTCAGGTGGCTTTCGGAGTATGGATGTAGATGTAGATACGTCCCTCATTGATATCTGCGGTTATTTCACGGAGTGTTGCTTGTATGTTAGCACTGGCAACTCTACGCAAACACACACACACACTGCTGCTCTCGGGTTGTTACGTGAAGGCAGTCGGCCTCTGCGTAGTCCATTGTGAGAGATGACGGCTGAAATTAGGTATTCTCGGTACACTCTTGACACTGTGGATCTCGTAATACCGAATTCCATAACGATTTCCAAAGTTGAATGTCCCATGACTCTTCCTTCAGCTACCAAAGTCGGTTAGTTCCCTTCGTGCGACCATAATCACTTTCATACCTTTGCACATCAATACAAACTACAGCTAGGCAATGCCGTATGTATACCTGTGTATCTGTCACCTCAATGTATGAGACTTTACATTATTTTCTGATGATTTTGTTTACAATTACTTTGGCTGGAAGCCATACAATATTTTAAGGGATTCAGGAAATATATGCGATGAACAGTTAGGTTTAAGAACCCTGTATGTCATCTTAAGAATTTTTACTTAAAAAACTTCCTGGCAGATTAAAACTGTGTGCCAGACAGAGACTCGAACTCGGGACCTCTGTCTTTCGCGAGCAAGTGCTCTAGCAACTATTTTTATTTTTATCTCATTTTGTTCGCTTTTGCTCGTCGCATCTGTTCGGGGCGGACGTCGAAAGACACCCTTTTAAGTTCGTTGTTGATCGATTGACTAAGTTTTTTTTTTAATTACAGAGGGCAGCTAACGCTCTGACCGAACATGCTGAGCTACCGTGCCGGCACCAACTGAGCCACCCAAGCACGACTCACGCTTTACTTCCGCCAGTACCTCGTCTCCTACCTTCCAAACCTTACAGAAGCTCTACTAACAGCCTTGCAAGACTAGGACTCCTGAAAGAAAGGATACTGCGGAGACATGGCTTAGCCACAGCCTGGGGGATGTTTCCAGAATGAGATTTTCACTCTGCAGCGGAGTGTGCGCTGATATGAAACTTCCTGGCAGATTAAAACTGTGTGCCGGAGCGAGACTTGAACATGGGACCTTTGCATTCCACGGGCCAGTGCTCTACCAACTGAGCTTCCCAAGCAGGTTCGCAGGACTGTTTCTGTGGAGTTTGGAAGGTAGGAGACGAGGTACTGGCGGAAGTAAAACTGTGAGGACAGGGCGTGAGTCGTGCTTGGGTAGCTCAGTTGGTAGAGCACTTGCCCGTAAAAGGCAAAGGTCCCGAGTTCGAGTCTCGGTCGGGCACACAGTTTTAATCTGCCGGTAAGTTTCATGTCAGCGCACACTCCGCTGCAGAGTGAAAATCTCATTCTGGAAACATCCTCCAGCTGTGGCTAAGCCATGTCTCCGCAATATCCTTTGTTTCGGGACTGCTAGTCCTGCAAGGATCGCAGGAGAGCTTCTGTAAAGTTTGGAAGGTAGGAGACGAGGTACTGGCGGAAGTAAAACTGTGAGGACAGGGCGTGAGTCGTGCTTGGGTAACTCAGTTGGTGGAGCACTTGCCCGCGAAAGGCAAAGGTCCCCAGTTCGAGTCTCGGTCCGGCACACAGTTTCAATCTGCCAGGAAGTTTCATGTCAGTGCACACTCCGCTGCAGAGTGAAAATCTCATTCTGGAATTTCTACTTGATTTGTACTTAAAACTAAGGTGAAAACGTAGAGCTGCTGTTCCAGAACTCGTTTACGCCACTTTCACTCTTGTACGCGAATCAGTTATCGAGTTTCAGCGATATCGATGAAACGTAGGGTTGCGCGCTTGATCCGTAACTGACGTAGTAGCTCTGTTCCGCGCCTTCACGTGCTCCTTCCGAAACGTAAACCGCAAAGTAATACTGAACGCAGCGTATGGTCGCTGTTACGAAGTCTGCGCCGCACCGAACTACAGCGGTAGGCCACACGCAAAACTGTACTGCGCGGCAGGTAGGCGGCGGGGCTGTTATGGCGGCGATTAATTTTGCAGCGGCGAGGACTGGACGGTGGAGGGGCTGCGCCAGCAGGCCGCTGGTACAAAATGCATCGGCTGGGCGGGTCGCGGCGCTGCGCTGCGGCCGTGGCTCGGCTCGGCTCGGCTCGGGGGTTCCCCTCCCCCTGCCAGCCGACCGTAAAACGCGCCGCCTTGGGGCCGCTATCTCCCTGAATTATTGCTGCTCGCCCGCGAGGCCGGGCTGCTCCTGCCTGCGGTACACGCTGCCGAATAGACCAGAACAGCCACCGGCCGCTGCTTCAAAGCCGCGCGCGCATACACACACACACACACACACACACACACACACGCACGCACACGTGCAACATACAGCACACGTACCGCCAGCACGCAACAGAATGCCCACACAGCTCGGGGGCAGCGAACACGTTTCACTCGTCTATAATTGATAAGAGCTATAGAGCGTAAGTACACTTGGACGGGTTTGGCGTTAATGATCTAACCACCGAAAGCCAAACATCGACGTCGAGGAGCGCTATGCTTTCAGACAGTTCTGTTCTATGCTGTTAGAAGAACCGTCTGCAGTACAAACCAGACAGAGCTAACCCAATTTATATTTAATTAAGTCGGACAGGAATCAGTAGGGATATGTAAAGTTTTCCAGTGAAGAATTAGGTAGGGTGACAATTTGACCACACGAAGACGTTAAGAGGCAGTAGAGATACAAAATGAGCTTACCAGCCATAGAATTTCCCTATAGGGCCTGTAGGACTGCGTCTCCAGTGTCATCTGCTTCCTGTAGCGTCTTGCGACGAATGTCAACACACAGTAATCCAAGCTCCATACATCGCTACCTGTTTCAAACACGTACACATGTCAGGTAAGTAGGCTGTTTAGGTTCTTACATTGGTGACGCCACCACCACCTAGCGCTCAGTATGAAAATCACTGACTGTACTGTGTGCAGTCTGTGGCTGGTTTCCATTGTTGGAATATTAGCGTTGCGCAGTTGGAAGTGAGCCGCCAGCAGTGGTGGATGTAGGGAGAGAGATGGCGGAGTTTTGAGAGTGGATGATCTGGACGTGTGTCCACCAGAAACAGTACATTTGTAAGAATGGATGTCATGAACTGCTATATATATTATGACTTTTGCACACTATTAAGGTAAATAAATTGTTTGTTCTCCATGAAAATCTTTCATTTGCTAACTATGCCTATCAGCAGTTAGTGCCTTCAGTTGTTTGAATCTTTTATTTAGCTGGCAGTAGTGGCGCTCGCTGTATTGCAGTAGTTCGAGTAACGAAGATTTTTGTGAGGTAAGTGATTTGTGAAAGGTATAGGTTAGTGTTAGTCAGGGCCACTCTTTTGTAGGGATTATTGAAAGTCAGATTGCGTTGCGCTAAAAAAATATTGTGTGTCAGTTTAGTGTTGATCAGAATAGGTAAAGAGCGAAATGTCTGAGTACGTTCAGTTTTGCTCAGCCGTTTGAAAATCAAATAATGTAAGAGGTTTATCAGCACAGTAATTCAATAATTTTTCTAAGGGGACGTTTCAGTCGAGTTCTGTGCCTGCGAACTACCATTTGCGGACAACATTGGTTTTCTGTTATCATTTGAACAAAACTATCTCCCAAAAGTCCAACCCCTCGTCCAAGTCGTGGGAGATGGGCAACGGCACAAAGTAGGGGACTGCCTATAGGGGCGATGTACAGCAGGGACTTCGTGTGCCCCAGGACCGCTACGGTAGCTGAGAAGGCCCTATGGGAACCCTGAAACGTGATGGCTAACGGGGCTCTGGTGAAGCTGCGATAGGCCTAGCAAGCCAGTAGTGGATAAATCAACTGCTTCTAAAAAGGGAACATGCCTCGGATCACGGAACGGATTTAAAGGAAACCGACCAAGCAATGGAAAAGGATTACGAGATGGTTTACGACTGGGCACCTTAAACGTAAGAACTCTAACTGGGAAGTTAGAAGAAATTGTAGAAATGATGGAAAGGAGGAAATTGGACATCTTGGGACTTGCTGAGACTAGGTGGAGAGGAGTTGGTGAAAAACCACTAAGTAAAGGATGTAAACTGTACTGGATAGGGAATGAGAGGGGAAGAAATAGAGTGGCAATAGTGGTCAGAGATGGTCTGCAGGAGGAGGTGGAAGGTATCAATGATCGAATGATCAAAGCCAGAGTACGAGTGAAAGGAAAAAGCATTGAAATCATCCAAGCATATGCCCCACAGGTGGGGTGTACAAAAAAGGAGAAGGAGGAATTTGAAGATGACATGCAAAAGCAGCTAAATGGAGGAAATCAGATTATAATAGGGGACCTCAATGCACATGTTGGCACAGACAGGAAAGGATTCGAGGAGATAATGGGACCAGAGGGCTGGGGGAACCGAAATAGAGAAGGTAAATTGTTGCTGGAATTCTGCAAGAGGAATGGGCTGGCGATCGCAAATTCCTGGTACAAGAAGAGAAGTAGTCACAAAATAACTTGGTACAGTGGGGACTGGTCCCAAACTTCAGTAGTAGACTATGTACTAGTGGATAGGCAGATGATGAGCAGCCTCACAGATGTTAAGGTCATTCCATCTGAGGCCTTAGACAGTGACCATCGGCTGTTGGTAGCCACCCTGAGAGAGAAAAAAGATAGGAGGGCAACAGATATACAGGAGAAAAGATTCAAGACATGGATGCTGAAAGAGGATGAACGGAGGACCCAGTACCAGACACTGATCAGGAAGAAGCTGCCAAAGGAAGATCAGAGAACAGTGGAAGAAGAATGGGGAGATTTTAAGAGGGCTCTAGTTGAGGCAGCTGAGACTGTGTGCGGAATAACTAGCACAAAGAGGAGAAGTAGGGAAACCCCATGGTGGAACAACATATGTAAAGAGGCAGTACTTCGAAAGAACAAAGCCTTCAGAGAATGGTTCCAGACCCGAACAGATTAAGCTAGGGTAAAATATAAGGAAAGCAAGAAAGCGGCACAGACCATAGTAAGGGCGGAGAAGAAGAAGTGGATGGAAAAATGGACAAGAATGTTAGAAGAGGACAGTGAAGAGAACAAAAAAGTACTTTACACCATGGTAAGAAATAAGAGGAACGACAGAAGCGAGTGCCTGAGGATCATGGATAATAATGGAAGAGTTGTGGAGGAAATGCATGAGCTCAAAAAGATTTGGAAGGAGTACTTTGAAGATCTGTTGAATACCGCCAAGCGGGTAACTAACAGCGATGGAGAGCCTAAGGCAGCAGACGATTATAATAGTGGGGAAATTGATGATCTAACTTGGAATGAAGTGGAAGAAGCCATAAAGAGGATGAAAGGGGGCAAGGCACCAGGTTGGGACGAAGTAACAGTGGATATGATACGAGCAGCAGGAGAAGTAGGAACCCAGTGGCTATACAGAGTGCTGAGGGTGGTGTGGAAGGAGAACAGAATTCCTGAGGATTGGAAGAAAGGAATTATAGTCCCGATCTTCAAGAAAGGGGATAAAAGGAGATGTGAGAACTACAGAGGAATCACCCTGCTATGCCACTGTGGAAAAATCTATGAAAAGATCCTGGAGAAGAGAATAAGAAGCAGTATTGAAAGTAGACTGCAAGAGGAGCAGTACGGTTTCAGACCGGGAAGATCAACAACGGACCTCATATTTGCGGTAATGCAACTGCAGGAAAGGCACTATGAGTACGGGAAGGACTTAATCATGGCCTTTTTGGATATTGAGAAGGCGTATGACAGTATCTGTAGGGACAAGCTCTGGGATGTGCTGAACGCAAAAGGGATAGATGAAGAGATAACATGAAAAGTCAGAAAAATGTATGAGGGAAGTGAGAGTTGTGTGAAAGTGGGGAGGGAACGTACTGCATGGTTCAAGCTGGAAAATGGGCTGCGACAGGGAAGTGCACTTTCGCCTTTATTGTTTGTTATTGTTATGGATGAAATCCTACAGCAAGTATCAGATGCAACTGGAGATCATAAAATGAAAGCAGTGCTTTTTGCCGATGACCTGATGTTATGGGGAAATTGCGAGAAGGAGGTGCAAGAGCAGTTAGATGCATGGGAGGCAATGGCAGCACAATATGGAATGCATTTCTCTGCAAAGAAAAGTGAAATAATCGTCACAACAAGGAAGAAGAATAGGCCAAATGTGGATATAACTTGTGGAGGGGAAAAACTACAAGTGGTAGAGAACTCCAAGTACCTGGGAAGCGTGATTGAAAGTAAGGGGGGAAACGCAATGGAAATAAATGAAAGGTGCAGAAAAGCAGGGCAGTTCTACAAATGCATTAGGGGGCTTATTTGGAGCAAGGAGATGCCACAGAAATCCAAGGGAATTATATACCGAACCTACTTTGTCCCCATACTGGCATACGGAAGTGAGACATGGGTAATGCACAAAAGCGACAAAAGTAGAATACAGGCTAGTGAAATGAAGTTCCAGAGGAGCAGGTTGGGTGTAACAAGACGAGACAGATTGCGAAATGTGTATGTGAGGGAAAGACTAAAGGAGGAACCAGTACAGGACAGGATAGAAAAATCAAGACTGCAGTGGTATGGACACATGAAGAGAATGGATGAGGGAAGAATTCCAAAGAGGATGTTTGATCTGCAACTGGAGGGGAAGAGGCCCAGAGGAAGACCAAGAGATAGATGGGTGAAGGGAGTGAAGGAATGTGTGATGAGAAGAGGAGAGAACTAGACGAAGGTGGAAGAGGGGGAATGGTGGAAAGACAGAACACGATGGAGAGGCTTGTGTTCCCGACAGACCCAGCCAGTGGCTGGAAACTGTCCAAGATGATGATGATGATTTGAACAAAACTGCTGTAGAATCGCATCGAATGCCTGTCGAAGCTTTCAGCGAACATGTTCTTCGGAAAATGTAGTGTTTCGAGTGGTTCAAAAGATTCAAAAGTGGCGATTTTGACTTGAGAAAGGGCGAGCTCGGGAAACCACCGAGCAAGTTTGAAGACAAAGAATTGTGGGCCTTATTTCATGAACATGATACTCAAACTCAACAGGGACTCGCGGAAAAATTGAATGTGACGCAGAAAGCCGTTTCTCTTCGGTTTCCGAGCGGTTTGAGGCGCCATGCCATAGACTGCGTGGCCATTCCAGCCGGAGGTTCGACTCCTCCCTCGCCCATGGGTGTGTGTGCTGCACTTAGCATTAGGTAGTTTAAGTTAATTTAAGTAGTGTGTAAGTCTAGTGACCTATGTCCTCAGCAGTTTGGCTCCTTAGGAGTTTTCACACATTTGAACATTTTTCCTTCGGTTGAAAGCTATGGGAAAGGTGCAGAAAGTGGGAAAATGGGTTCCGCATGAACTGAATGGAAGACAGCAAGCAAAGAGAAAGACCACTTGTGAAATGCTGCTCACCAGATACAAAAGAAAGTCGTTTCTCCATCGAATAGTGACCGGTGATGAAAAATGAATATGTTATGAGAATCCTAAGCGTCGTAAATCATGGGCGAATTCATTCAAACCGTCGAGATACACTGCAAGACCAAATCGCTTAGGAAAGAACACAATGCTCTGTGTTTGGTGGGATCATAAGGGTGTTATACATTATGAGCTGCTAAAACCTGGTGAAACAGTTATCACTGATCGCTACCAACATCAAATGGTCGATTTAAATCGAGAATTTCGTGAAAAACGACGAGAATATGGGAAAAGGCAACAAAAAGTCATATTGCTTCGTGATAACACCCCAAGACACACAGCAAATAGGATCAGGTAAACGGTCGAGGCGTTCATTTGGGAAATACTAGAGCATGCGGCTTATTCTTCAGAGATGGCTCCGTCCGATTATCATCTACTTGCATTACTGGGACACGCTCTCGCTGAACAACCCTTCATTTCGTGTGAAAATGTACGAAAATGGCTCGCTGACTGCTTCGCTTCAAAAGTAGAACTATTTTCTGGCGTGGCATTCGTAGCCTGCCGGAGAGGTGGGAGAAATGTATAAATATCAATGGAGATTTTTTTAAATAAAATATTGTTTGTCAGTTTCTATCAACGAACGTGTAATTATTTCAAAGAAATTCCGGTTTCATACTTCTATCCCTGGTAACTTTCGACTCATTGCCTACCTAGTTCACTAATATTCTTCGTGAGGTTTTTCAGAAAGTACATTCCATCCCAGAAGCGCAGTTGACGAAGGGTTTCAAGCAAGCTATCTGCTTGAATCTCTCTTACTTTTACTCTGGTGGCCACACAAACTGTTGACGGTTTTCGGTTTTTATCTTCGTCAAGACGCCTCTTCCACAACTTTCTCTCTTTGCCATCATCTTTCCTTGCTCGCAGTAATCCGAAGTTCCTTGGCCATCAGGTGTCTCCATCTTATTTCTGGATTGTGTAAAGGTCTTCATAGTTCCGGTTCCTTCTCTGACACTTCTCTCAATATTGATGCCTCCTCACTTTTACAGAAGTAGGCGGCCCATATGAGTCCCCTTATCTTTGTTTCTGCAAGAACATCTTGTTCATTATATATCTCCTTGAACTTCCTATTCGTTGTCACTATACGTCTTCCTCTAAAATTTATCCGAATATTTTTTACAGAATTTTATTTCCAAATTTCTTCATTTATCTACTTCTCTGTTCATAGTATTTCAGCCCAGTACAGCGCTGGCCTGTGTGGCCGTGCGGTTCTAGGCGCTTCAGTCTGGAATCGCGTGACCGCTACGGTCGCAGGTTCGAATCCTGCCTCGGACATGGATGTGTGTGATGTCCTTAGGTAGGTTTAAGTAGTTCTAAGTTCTAGGGGACTGATGACCACAGATGTTAAGTCCCATAGTGCTGAGAGCCATTTGAACCATTTGAACCCGGTTTAGCATTGCTGGTCTGATTATAGTATTATGTATCCATGCTTTCGTACCTCTTGAAATTGTTGGATGACAGTAATTTGTTGAGTGAACTGGGCTAATAAGACGCTCTTGGTGCCACTAGCTTCTACCTCTTGTTTCTACTCCTTTCTATTCTTTACTACCACCTGTAGATATTTAAACCGACTCAGTACTTGAAAATAAACGACTGTCAATCTTCAGGGTTACCTCCATCTTTGTCTTATAATTCCTTTCTATCCAGATGTAAATTATAATAAAAAAGTCTTATTCTTTCAAAATCTGAAACTTCCGTCTTTCCGGATGTGCAGTCGTCTGTTTTCTGCTTTCACCTTCTGTTATTCCCCTAGGACATATAATACTCTCTCAAACATAAAAAGAAAAAAAAAGGAAAAAGAGAACATGACACACTGCGAAGGAGTTACGCAAACTGGTCACGAATTTATATTCAAATATTTGCACAGGTATCGACGAAAAATGCAAAATTTTAAACTTTGGCGGATGATGGATGAGTGAGTGATCCTGCTGTACAATTTCACTGCGCAGCGGACGAGAATAATAAACAGGGCCAATGTCGACGCCAGAGCATAAAGTCTTTGCGAATTTTATTCGTGTACTCAGTTGGACAGAAACACTGCCCCACGGGCAGGCGCATGAACGATACACAAAGATGTCATCATCTGAGGCACGATGTGTAGTGGACTCAGAGAATCTGGGTGCAATAATCGGCTAATCGTTCGACATTTGAATAGGAGTGATGCCACACTTCAAGGATGTTGAAAGGAATGGCTGAATTCTGGCCAAACACAGCAGTCGACCCAGAGCGGTCGCCAGAGAGACAGAGCTCCAAATTAATCGTTACCGCTCCGACGTGATGCTGGTGCTTCAGTACCACAAGGAGCATTAGCAGGCGGCTCACAGAAAGGTGTCTGAGTTCACGATGCCCCTTGCACAAATGGCTCTGAGCACTATGGGACTTAACATCTATGGTCATCAGTCCCCTAGAACTTAGAACTACATAAACCTAACTAATCTAAGGACATCACACAACACCCGGTCATCACGAGGCAGAGAGAATCCCTGACCCCGCCGGGAATAGAACCCGGGAACCCGGGCGCGGGAAGCGAGAACGTTACCGCACGACCATGAGCTGCGGACACCCCTTGCACTGACTACGAATTACGTCTGTACTACATCAAGTCTTTGCAGTGGTATTGGGCACATTCGGCCTGGAATCTCATTAACTGAAGAAGAATTGTCTTCAGTGATGAGTCCCACTTTGAACTGAGCCCCAACGACCAGCGAAGACGTGTCTGGAGATGCTCCAGACAGTGGAGGGATACCAGTCTGGCTGTCGCCTGCCATATGGCCCGACAAAGAGGAGTGATGGTGTGGGCTGACATTTCATTTCATAGCAGGACGCCTATGGTTGCTACCTGCATTGCCCTTATTGCCAAGCAGTACATCGACGTTATTCTACAACTCGTTTTGTTGCCCTCCTTGGCAAACCACCATGGGCTTATATTGCAGCCCTACGGGGACCATCAGACCGCCGTGACATCCTCAGTGGAGGATGCGGTTAGGAGGGGCATGTGGTCAGCACACCGCTCTCCCGGTCGTTATGATGGCTTTCTTTGACCGGAGCCGCTACTATTCGGTGGAGTAGCTCCTCAATTGGCATCACGAGGCTGAGTGCACCCCGAAAAATGGCAACAACACATGGCGGCCTGGATGGTCACCCATCCAAGTTCCGACTACGCCCGACAGCGCTTAACTTCGGTGATCTCACGCGAACCGGTGTACCCACTGCGGCAAGGCCGTTGCCACTGCTAGTCTTGGTGCTTGCCAGAATCTAACTTGGCCAGCACGGTTGCCGTATGTCTTCCAGTGGATATCGTTTGGGTATTATGGGCAGCGCCATCCAACCAGCTCGAGATTTTGTTGATCTAACTCGCCAGTCGATATCCTTCAGGAGGACGTCCATCAACTATATTAATCAATGCCAACCGGCGTAACTGCTTGCATAAAGGCCAGAGGTAGGCCAGCCCGTCAATGACCTGTTCAGTTTGTAAAGGTCTGTCTCTTGAATAAACTAATATTTTATGGGATAGCCAACAATTGTACATTACATCTACTAATTTCAATTCCACCTGGATATTTCCTTTCTGGTGCGTCATATGTTTCCATGGAGTGTAAATTGCGTACGAAGAAAGATGTATATGAAAATCCCCGTAAGAGGCTACTGTCACACAGGCACAACCATTCGTCTGGAGGCTCTCAGCTCTCCCGAACACAGCTCGCTTCCTGCTTCTGCACCACTTCCTCCAGAGTGTCGTGTACATTCACCAGTAGCGTGGACAGCCAATAGCGAATACTGTCAACAGCAGAATACGTTTTCTCATCTTTGTACTTGTGGACATGCAAGCTATTCTGGCGACAGGTACCAAAACACAAACAGTACTGCGCTATCAATTAGACAGTCACAAACCATAACTTAGATCAGTACACTAGTACAGCACATGCACGCAGCTCTGTACCTTCCATCTTATCTACTCATTGCAGTTCAACAGCTGACACGGCAGAGTACAACAGCTCGCTCAGAGCCGGAAATCACAGCGAGCACACGCTGTTCGATGGAAACAAGAATTCTAAATTACAATTTGTTCACGCTACGGAGCAAACTACGTAGGAGATGACTGTTTCTGTCGCATCACACGTCTAATTACTGTGACAAAAACAGCAGACACTCAAGCATAACGCAGATGTTAAAGGTAAAATGCAAAGCACTCTTCAAAACAAACAAGTGCAAATTCAGAAACATTCACGGACGAAACGTCACGTGAATGCCTTATTTGCTGCCAACAAAAAGTCGTTAATTGTATTCCTCCGAGTTCACAATGCGCCGATCAGTTTTCAAACTGACAAAAGGTCGTCACCTACGCCAAAGTTAACAGACTTTCAAAGTTTGCTGTTCAGGTAGAGTAATCAGGAGATTCCAGAGAAAGGACAATTTTCAATAACTGTTACGTATAAACAGTGTATGAAACAGGCTACATTCGTGGTCGTACATTGATCCTCCTCAGTGATCGCAATTCTTTAGCGGCTATATACTGTTCCTACACTGACAGCTCAAAGTTTGTGGAGCTGAGCGCTACATTTTTCGAATTACGACCATGAAGCTATATTCATGTTTGCATCACGACACGTGAAAGCAGATCTGCTTTCTGGTCATCCTGTCGGACAAGACCAAAAGTTTTTTACTCATCGGCTCATGTTTGTTGACATCGAAAGGCAAAGGTCCGAGTTCGAGTATCGGTCCGGCACACAGTTTTAATCTTCCAGGAAGTTTCATTAATAGGGCACACTTTTCTTGCTTTTCGACATGGAACATGGAGAATATATCTACATCTACATATCTACATACATACTCCGCAATCCACCATACGGTGCGTGACGGAGGGTACCTCGTACCACAACTAGCACCTTCACTCCCTGTTCCACTCCCAAACAGAACGAGGGAAAAATGACTGCCTATATGCCTCTGTAGGAGCCCTAATCTCTCTTATCTTTGTGGTCTTTCCGCGAAATATAACTTGGTGGCACTAAAATTGTACTGCAGTCAGCCTCAAATGCTGGTTCTCTAAATTTCCTCAGTAGCAATTCACGAAAAGAGCGCCTCCTTACCTCTAAAGACTCACACCCGAGTTGCTGAAGCATTTCCGTAACATTCGAGTGATGATCAAACCTACCAGTAACAAATCTAGCAGCCCGCCTCTGAATTGTTTCTATGTCCTCCCTCAATCCGACTTGATACGGATTCAAAACGCTCGAGCAGTACTCAAGAATAGGTCGTATTAGTGGTTTATAAGCGGTCTCCTTTACAGATGAACCACATCTTCCCAAAATTCTACCAATGAACCGAAGACGAATATCCGCCTTCCCCACAACTGACGTTCATATCGCTCTGCACTGTTACGCCCAAATATTTAATTGACGTGACTGTGTCAAGCGCTACACTACTAATGGAGTATTCAAACATTACGGGATTCTTTTTCCTATTCATCTGCATTAATTTACATTTATCTATATTTAGAATTAGCTACCATTCCTTACACCAATCACAAATCCTGTCCAAGTCATCTTGTATCCTCCTACACTCACTCAACAACGACACCTTCCCGTACACCACAGAATACTCAGCAAACAGCCGCACATTGATATCCACCCTATCCAAAAGATCATTTATGTAGATATAAAACAACAGCGGACTTACCACACTTCCCAGGGGCACTCCAGATGATTCCCTCACCTCCGATGAACACTCACCATCGAGGACAACTTACTGGGTTCTATTACTTAAGAAGTCTTCGAGACACTCACATACTTGGGAACCAATCCCATACGCTCGTACCTTAGTTAGGAGTCTGCAGTGGGGCACCGAGTCAAACGCTTTCCGTAAGTCAAGGAATATGGCATCCGTCTGATACCCTTCATTCATGGTTCGCAAGATATCATGTGAAAAAAGGGCAAGTTGCGTTTCGCAGGCGCGATGCTTTCTAAAGCGTGGCTGATGCATGGACTGCAACTTCTCTGTCTCAAGGAAATTGATTATATTCGAACTGAGAATATGTTCGAGAATCCTGCAATAAACCGATGTTACGGATATTGGTCTGTAATTTTGAGGATACGTCCTTCTACCCTTCTTATATACAGGCGTCACCTGTGCTTTTTTCCAGTCGCTCGAGACTTTACGTTGGGCAAGAGATTCGCGATAAATGCAGGCTAAGTAAGGAGCCACTGCAGTAGAGTACTCTCTGTAAAACAGAATTGGAATCCCATCAGGACCTGGCGATTTATTTATTTTCAACCCATTCAGCTGCTTCACAACGAAGGATGTCTATCACTATGTCCTCCATACGGGAATCTGTACTAGACTGAAACGGTGGTATGTTTGTACGATCCTCCCGCTTGAAAGATTTCTCAAATGCTAAATTTAAAATTTCAGCTTTCGTTTTGCTGTCTTCCGTTGCCAGGCCAGACTGTTCAGTGACTGACTGGATGGAAGCCTTCGACCCGCTTACCGATTTTACGTAAGACGAGAATTTCCTTGGGTTTTCAGCAAGATCTTTTGCTATGGTATGACGGTGGTAGTGGTTGAACGCTTCGCGCATCGCTCTTTTTACAGCAGCACGAATCTCTGCTTACTTTTTCCTGTCCTCATTCTCCCGATCTTTCTTGTACCGCGAGTGCAACTGCCTGAGCCGTGTGTACTTCCATTTTCCCACAGCTCATTTCCTGAGCGTCGTGTGGAGCCAATATTTTTGGTAATCGATAGTGTTTGGGCGCGATCGGGCTCTAGCATCTGGTTGCTGTCTTTTATTGCTTCGCTTCTTTTTCGTTTTTCCGCGGTTGTTCAGGGTTGGTCTTTTATGAAGCTCCTTCGTTTGAACTCCCGCCCGTAGTGTACCCAATATCGATTGCGAGTTCTGTCTTCGGTGTACTTAGAAACCGTAGGTTGGTAACACGACCGACTCACGTGTTTACTGCAGCAGACTCTTTGGCCTGTACTACTTATAGGCTAGCGCGGTCACGCTGGAGGAGGTTGTCGCGCAGTAGCCTTCGTGTCTGCTCTGGTGACGCCGACATCCTGCCTTCCGAACCCGCACTTCTACCCGTGGAGGAACGCCGGCCTGGTTGGGCCCCTCTGTCCGCTCTTCACTGGTTGTCCGCGGGAGGCGGATGGCAGTCTAATCATCGCGTGCGTCGACAAACAGTAACCATCATGGGGCGGTGGAGCCACCGTTCGGCGAGGGTCTGAGTCCGGGAGTAGTTCGGCTGGGTCGGTGTCTGCCGGGCCGACTGGGAACGGCTCAGAATTGTGCACAGCGGTCCCGGACAAACGACGAAGTGCCCTGAGGGAAAGGAGAAAAGAAGTTAAGTATGAATGTTTCAAGTTGATCGTCCTTTGGGATTGAGTTTATCCAGTCGTCTTTCCCGCCTTGTGGCCACCGCTGTGGCAATCCTCTGTTCTGTTCACTGGTGCAATTCTGACAGTGCAGATTCCTCCACGCATCGTTGCTAACCGGTGTAGTGGTGTATTTTGGTAGTTATTTGTGTACGTTTGCACTTCGATGTTTTGGTAGTGCATCCTCCCGCCCTGTGGTTGCAGAATGTCGGGTGGGGAGTTAGTTCCTTGTCTCCCAAGATCTAGTGCTGTATTATTAAGGTTACTTTAGTTCAGTCTAGTGTTCTGTTGATCCCTGGGTATATGTGTCCGCCATACTATTTGCGCTGTATTTATTCTAAGTGAGTTGCACTGACAGTAGTTGGGGGTTCGAGTCCTGTCACGGAGCTGTTAAGGGGTCACATTGGTTTCGGCTTATCAGTTGGAGGGTGTTGCCGTAGAGGTTTGTTAACATTGGCATGTCAGCGTTGTCTAACGCTACCGGCACCGAAAGAAGAACAATGTGCTGATTAGGGAATGTTGTTACACGTTCTTGTTTTCATTTCGATACCTGTATTTGTGAAGGCAACCGCATGAAGTAAGATCTGTTCTGAAGCTATGCTGGATCTTGCGCTCTTGGGATTTTTGGTTTTGTTTTGATCCCGACTATTTGGGTGTCACGAATATGGAACTGTGTTGTTAATGTTTGGCTTGAACAGCGGTTACGCGGCTAGTTTAGTACGTGTGTAGTGGCATGGTGTCCTCGTGAAGGCGTGCCCGCTAGATTGCTGTCGCGTCTCCTCAAAGTGTAATTTCCACCTTACTAAAACCCCCTTGTTAAAAGGGAGGAAGGAAAAAAAACTTTAGAAATACCTTCTATTTGCATTAACTATCTTACCTGTCGCTTAAGTAAATATCTGCTCAGTGATTAAGCTAATGGGAGCACCTGTCCTAAAAGCAACTAGCGCACTTCTGTTATGGTGGTCCTCGTGCCTATTTTGGTCCGAAAGATTGTATAAACAGGCTTACATGCTCCGTATCGAACTTATGATGTTGTTTTTTGAGTGACTGTGGATTATTAAAATTGATTATAGTGAAAACGTTTGTATTTTACCAACCGTGCTTATAAGTTATTAATGTGATTGGCTGGAGTGTAATACAAAAGTTTTAGGACCATAGGTTGTCCAGGTAGAAATTTTGAAGCCATGCTGTGTTGTGAATTCATGTACTTATGTTTTATATTGCAATGAGAATTTAAATGTGGTAAACCCACGCTGTGTGATTAATAATTAAAGATTTAAGAGTGCATTCACTTAGCGCTTACTTATGTGTTGTGTTATTATTATTTTTAAAAATTATAATAGGCGTTTTAGTTTCTTAAATTAAAGCCTTTCCAATTCGAAAGTGGTCGCCCTCCCATTTTGGGCAATTGTAAGCATCGAATCAGGATTTACGTAGTTGGTGTTATGTATTGTATGTTATGAATAAATTATTTATGTGTTAAATCACGTAAATTCCTTGGCCCCGTCCACACCTTGGTCATAGTCTTTCAATATTAAATGACCAGACCACCGTTCCACTGCCTTTGCTTCGTGAGGATTCTCCGAATTGCGCTGTTAAACCACGGTGGGTCTTTTCCGTCAGTAACCCACTTTTTCAGCACATACTTGTCCAATGCGTGATTTACAATGTGTTTAAAATTTTCCCATAATTCTTCCACGTCTATCGTAAGTATGTCGATTCATTTACTAAGTGGAATGCTAACAACTGCTTACCTGCTCTTTCTAGTAAGAATACTCTCCTAGACTTCTTGACCGACTTTTTAACTTTCGTAACCATAGTCGTAATGACAACATCATGATCACTAATCCCTGTCTCAACACTGACGCCGTCGATGAGGTCTGGTCTGTTCGTGGCTACCACATCTAAAATATTACCATTACGCGTTGGCTGTCGATTTAGCTGCTCGCCGGCCGCGGTGGTCTCGCGGTTCTAGGCTCGCAGTCCGGAACCGCGGGACTGCTACGGTCGCAGGTTCGAATCCTGCCCCGGGCATGGATGTGTGTGATGTCCTTAGGTTAGTTAGGTTTAAGTAGTTCTAAGTTCTAGGGGACTGATGACCACAGCTGTTAAGTCCCATAGTGCTCAGAGCCATTTAGCTGCTCAAGACAGTTTTCGGATAATGTGTTGAAAAGTAATTCACACGACGGCTTGTCTGTACCACCTGTAATGAATCCATACACATCCAAGTGTACACTAGGTAGGATGAAGTCGCCTGCGACTAATATAGCATGATCCAGGTACTTCTGCGATACACGTTGTAGACTCGCTTTGAATGATTCTAGAACTGACACGGTGGAACCTGGTGGCCGGTAATAACACCCCACAATTAACTTTATTTCCCCTCGCCCTGTTAAACGTGTCCAGATAACTTCACAATCACACTCTACTTCGACCTCAGTAGACACAATATTTTTGTCAACTGCAATGAAGACACCACCTCCTACGGTTTCTAATCTGTCTTTCCGATACACGTTCCAAACCTCACTAAATATTTCAGTACTTCCTATCTCAGGGTTCAGCCAGGTTACGAGAATAATTTGGGCGCCCCATGCTTCCTGGAAGGCAGTAAATTCAGGAACTTTATTCCGAACACTCTGAAAATTTACTGTTAATATCTTGATAGCTGAAGTGTCTTTACACAGAGCGCGTCCTGATCTCCCTGCCTGCACGTCGACTGGTGAGTGTTCATCAGGACACCTCGCACTACTGCCTAGCCTAAAAAACCCCCATGTGCACGCCACAAGTGCTCTGCTAACCGAGTAGCCGCTTCCTTTGTGTAGTGCACCCCTGACCTATCCAGGGGCGTCATACAATTTCCCACCCAATACCCCAAGTCTAGAAATCGGCAGCCAAGACCGTCACAGAGTCGACGAAGCCTCTGGTTGAGACCCTCCACTCGGCTCCAAACCAAAGGACCCCGATCCACTCTGGGAACGATGCTGCAAATAGTGAGCTCTGCTTGCACCCCACGTGCGAGGCCAGCGGTCTTCACCAAATCCGCCAGCCGCCCGTACGAACTGAGGATCGCCTCAGAACCCAAGCGACAGGCATCATTGGTGCCGACGTGAGCAACTACTTGCAGACGACTGCACCCCGTACGCTCGACAGCTGCAGGTAAGGTCGCCTCCACATCTTGGATGAGGCCCCCCGGCAGACAAACCGAGTGCACGTTGGAATTCCTTCCAGCCCTGTACGCTATTTCCCTAAGGGGCTCCATTTCCCTAAGGTGCTCCTTCACCCGCCTAACGTTGGAGCTCCCAATAACCAGCAATCCTTTGTCCCCGTGTGCCTGCTCGAGTCCTGCTGAAGGAGCGGCCACCTGCCCACTGACAGGATGAACGGGCGAGGCCAGCCGGCCAGCCTCCACATTGGCCCTCCGCCTCGAGCGACGCGAACGCGCTGCAGTCCGCCACTCACCCTGAGGTGAGGGCGGCCCCAACGCGCCGGGTACACTAGAAGGTGCCTCGGCGGCTGAGTCAGCGGACGCAGCAAGTGACACCTGGGGTGTCTCCAGCGACGGGCCAGGCCCTCCGCCGTCGCTGCACCTCGAGGTAGCAGCCTGAAGGCGGCTGAACGTGGCCAACAGCACGCTCAGATGCTCGCGAACCGCGGCCAGTTCCTCCTGCGCCCGCACACGGCACGCACACACCCTATCCATGCTACTGCTAATATCTAACGACTCCGCGAATTTATACTCTACGGCTATCAATAAGCAATATTACTCCTCTCAAATACGAGTATACGCAAGGATTTTATGTAATTAAATACACAAGCGCACAAACACTCTGAAAGAAATTGAGAATCGAACTACAAAACAAATATGAAAGCTAAATATGTGACTCGCTACTGCACTGATACTTCACCAGCGGCTGATCAAGGCTCACTAGTGAAGAAGACCTGCAGGATGGTTTTGCTTACGTGCACTGGTGAATTCCTTAAAATGGGATCCGGTTCATCAAGTACAATGTGTCTCACTTGATATCCGTAAGAGTGAGATCTGTATGCACAGCAAATATCGCTCCTGCAACATTCCAAGAGAACATGTGCTGCGCAGCTATTAGCGGTCCTTGGGCGGTACAGCGTATCTCTCATATCTGGCAAGACAAAATTTTGCACTGAGAGTCAGCTCTCTCGGGTTCGAAATCTTTTTTGTTTATTTATTAATTTATTTTTTATTTTTTTTTGTCAACACGGCATCATTTATTGACGTAGAATAAGAACAATTCATCCTAGAAACGAATCAAAGTCGGTGGAGGACCTGGTTCGGCTATGTGCCGTTTTGGTTGTAAATGTGCTATTAAATTACAATAAATTTCAATTAGAAGGTGAAACCGACCTCAACGTTATTTGGCCCTTTCCACAGTCCTAATTACCTGTTCTGCCCAGCGGGTTCAGCGGGCGTATCACAGGCCTAATTGTAAAGTACAGGTTGTGTTCGGTGAGCCTGCTTATATCGATCTCTCATGCACCCCGGCGAGGTAACTGCTGAACCCAGCGGTTTAGCTTGTCCAAACCCTTCATGTGGAATAACATGTCCAACCGGCTCATATACCGTCGCACTGGACTCGATTGCGGGCTTACAAGTGTGGGGAAGGTTACCTGGATCCGTTGTTTTTCCAGCTCTGGCGTCCAGCTAGGGGATGAAAAGATAGTTGGTTGACTAGAGAGTATTCTCTTTGACTTCCCACTTCCCATAATAATCCAGTATGATATTGAGACAACGTTTCATCATATTGCGATTTGTGAAACTTTTATATTTTGTCCACGATCAGGAAAATAAATTACTGGCCCTTGGTAGTGGGCCACACAAATTCAGGCACACCATGCCTCTTCCAGTATCATGCGTTTTACCCCGAGTTATCCCGTTTGAGTGTTTCTCACACTGACACAAATCATACTTTTAGTCGACTTTGGCACTCTTTCTTCTGAGTGTGGCATGTTACCTTCGTCACACATAAAAAAACACTTTTGTTGTGCCGCGATGACTTACGTGTTACGTCATTTAAGATTGCATCAGGAAGCCAAACATGTATCGTTCACTTGTCTCTGGAAATAAACTATCCGCTTGATTTTGCACTGTAGTACCTTATTTCTCATTCACGGATCGCCTCCATCAACACCATACTAGAGGAATCCTCGATTCCGAATTTCTGCTGCACGTTCTGCATCTCTACTAATTTCTTTTGATATCTTCAGCCACTGACATCATCCAAACGTTATAACACAGACACCACTATCACGTTGTTCCCCTAGTGCAACTGGTCGTCATCATCCATCTATGCACGATTTTAGTTCAACCGATACATAAATTTATTGTCTTTAGCCCAGCAACAGGCGCTCACACAATCGTAAGTCTGTATTGCCAGTGCTTACTGCGTAACTCCACTGCTCGGGTACGTGGCAGTGTTCCTTAGTTTACATGCTGGTTTTCTGCTGAATGGGGACTAACTGCAGGAAATGGTTTCCGAGAGGAGAAGGACCGAAAATGGTCGCATGGACATATGGCTGGAAATGCGTTTCAAGGGAGGTACATCCTCATGAAGGTGATAAAAGATGACTGAAATCCACTGATGGAACAGCTAACAAGGGAACCTCCCCATCGCACCCTCCTCAGATTTAGTTGTAAGTTGGCACAGTGGATAGGCCTTGAAAAACTGAACACAGATCAATCGAGAAAACAGGAAGAAGTTGTGTGGAACTATGAAAAAAATAATCAAAATATACAAACTGAGTAGTCCATGCGCAAGATAGTCAAGATCAAGGATAGTGTCAGTACCCGAGCGCCGTGGTCTCGTGGTTAGCGTAAGCAGCTGCGGAACGTGGGGTCCTTGGTTCAAGTCTTCCGTTGAGTAAAATTTTATTTTCGCAAAGTTATGATCTGTCCGTCCGTTCATTGACGTCTCTGTTCACTGTAATAAGTTTAGTGTCTGTGGTTTGCGACCGCACCGCAAAACCGTGCGATTAGTAGACGAAAGGACGTGCCTCTCCAATGGGAACCGAAAACATTTGATCGCAAGGTCATAGGTCAACCGATTCCTCCACAGGAAAACACGTCTGATATACTCTATACGACACTGGTGACGGCATGTGCGTCACATGACAGGAATATGTTGTTGACCCACCTAACTTGTACACTTGGTGAATGGGTAAAAAGATTCTTCTTCCTTGGCAGATTTAGGTTTTCTTGTGGATGCGATAATCACTCCCAAAAAAGTGATGAAAACATAAGACTTTGTCACATAAACTAAAAATAAAAAATTAAAATTTTCACTCCAGGGAAGACTTGAACCAAGGACCTTTCACTTCGCAGCTGCGCACGCTAATCCTGGGACCACAGCTCTCCTTCGTTGCATTTGCTTTATGTTGCATATGTTATGCATGGACTATTCAGTTTGTATATTTTGCTTATTTTTTTCGTAGTTCCGCACAACTTCTTCCTGTTTTCTAGATTGATCTGTGTTCAGTTTTTCAAGGCCTATTCACTGTGCCAAGTTATAACTAAATCTGAGGGGGGTGCGATGGGGAGGTTCCCTTGTAAGTAACGACAGAAAGCGTGAAAAAATCATGATTTAAACCATACATGAAAACACATGAGGTAAGTGCGGTCATCTTTTGCTCAATGGTTTTAGCTCCACACTTAACTGCGCAGTAAGCACCATCACGTAGCTACTACATTGCCCTTCGTGTCACCAAATGTATGTCTCCTCGCCGGGGAGGTGCAGTCGCCCGCGGGAAGTGCAGATTTGTCTCGCCTGTGAAGCATTTTGGAAGGATAACAGGATCTGGTCTGAAGAGGTGGTCGCCAATAATCCCCGCACACATACTGAGGCTAATGGATCGCTACTGGTACTTGTTCGTAGCGCACCAGTAGATGCTGTGAAGACTGGTGATAGTCCCATCGTAATGGTGGCGTAACCTGTAAATAAAATCCGGCGGGCGCGACGAAACACAGACAAAAGCCTCAACTCGGAGACCATTACAAAGGCAATGTGACCTGAACATGTTACAGGTAATACGGTTAGTGGCATATTGTGGCGGGGCGGAGTCGGTCGTCTGCGCTTTTCTTAACGCTACCGTCAGTCAACCTGCCACGGAAGCCGCGCGGGGTAGCCACGCAGTCTGGGGCGCCTTGTTACGGTCCGCGCGGCTCCCCCCGTCGGAGGTTCGAGTCCTCCCTCGGGCATGCGTGTGTGTGTCGTCGTGAGCGTGAAGTAGTTTAAGTTACGTTAACTAATGTGTAAGCTTAAGGAGCGATGACCTCAGCAGTTTGGTCCAATAAGACCTTACCACAACTTACCTCGATGATGATGATGATGACGATGATGGTGATGTTTGGTTTGTGGGGCGCTCAACTGCGCGGTTATCAGAGCCCGTACAAATTCCCAAACTTTGCTCAGTCCAAAGTCGCCACTTTCATGAATGATGATGAAATGATGAGGACAACACAAACACACAGTCTTCTCGAGGCCGGTGAAAATCCAAGCCGGTAATCGAACACGACACCCCGTGCTCGGGAAGCGAGAACGCGACCGCGAGACCACGAGCTGCGGACAACTTACTTCGATTCAGTTCTTTCAGGTGTCCCTTCACTATGTGGTAGCAGATACACGCTAGACAGTGTAAAGCAGTGTTGCTGAAACCACCACCTAGTACCTACCACACAGTGGCCGCGTAACTCTAGCTGAAAGTCAGTTGCTTGAAGTTCATGATTAAAAAATCGGACGTTCAGGATTTTCAGTCTACTTGCAGAAAAGCATTTAAAATTAGATTAACTCTGCTTTTTATTCATATTGAAACACATCAAATGAGTATCAATTCCGTATTTAATAAGGTGGAACATTATCATTTAAGGTTCACTGTCTGTATAACAAATATTCTCTCGAAAAGCAGCCAGAATTTTAGTAATTCCGACCCGACTACTTTTCACGTTCTGCCAGTCACAGACCCACAACTATTCGCGAGTTATTCGGTCTTTCAGTGGTCTTCTTCGTAATAGGTGCTCGCACAAAATATTCCGTACAGAGCACGAAATACGCCACGCGTAGTTGTTACTACGACCAGAAAGTTCACGCGCTCGTATCTCTCAAACTATTTAACTTACAAACACCAAGCTTTGATTAAAATGTTCGTAGCTGCAGTCGCTTCACTCACGACCCTTTCGAACTGAAATTATCTGACCATTTCCTCAACTTACAGAGTATTTTTAAGGAGCGACCTCACATCGTGTTATCCGTAGACCGGGTAGCAAGCGGCCCTTCTCGCGGCACTCGCCTATACGCCCACTCCTCTTTCCGCGCAGGAACAGCATATTTCTGATTTGATGGTAATCAATGTCAGAAAAACTTCAAATCCTTGTATTTTGTTTAATCAAAATAAACTGAGTGCGAAATATTCTTCAAATTGATAAATAAACTTATTCCGCCTCTAACTTCCATTCTGGCTACTTTCATACGAAAGCAAGCACACACCGACATACGTCAACTGAATCGTGGTCTCAACATAACTTTCCCACAGTTCGTTTGTACGAGATTTTAAGTAAAATGAAATATTCAATTTTAATGTATGTCCCACATACATTCTCTCAATCATTCTCACGCACGCACACGGCAAAATAAAATAAAATAATAATTTTTACCGATTTTTGTATTACGTAATGCACAGTGACTAAAGTTTTAAAAAGAAAATTGTAATTAATTGATTTTCATGCGCCAATAACTTTGGAATGGCTTCAAATGCTAGTGAAAGTCAATCTGTTATTGTTCCTAATTTGGTTTTAAAAACCATGCGTAGATTTTAGGAGTTTTAGGTAATTCTCCTTATCTCTAGAACTGTAATAAATAAAATTCTGAAAATTTGACAGCATCATTTCATTAATAACAAAAGGCTGGGTATCATATCTGAAAAAATCGGATAATAACTAATATGGATTATTTAGATTCGCAGAGGGTATGAATCTCTGTATCGACTGAATGTTATGCTATGCAGTTTTCACGCAGGCAGCGTCAGCTGTGCTGTGAGCAAAGCGAAAAAAAGAAAGGAACATACCCATCCTGCAGTCACCGTACTCGCCGGCTGCGTGCCCTACTGTAACGAATGTCGTCTCGTGATTACTTGCTGCATTACAAGTTGTCATGGAGAATGCACCACACGGTCGGCTGGCTTACCCCGTGCTGGTGGCCCGTCTCGTGCTAGCGCTGATACTGGGTACTGTCAAGTGTGAGTACCTCCCTGTGTGTGTACCTCCTTATCTCCATTTGCAGTTTGTCCTCTTTTAGCAAAATCATCCTGTGTAGCCAACTCTTTAGACCGAACAGTTAATAACGAAGCTGTTTCGTCACTTAAACAATACCATCAACTGCTGGATAGTAAATCAGAGGAGTCTGTTTCCATCTACATCTGTTTCCATCTACGTGAGACTACAATACGCACTGTCCAAACACTGTTCTCCTACCACAGGTGCGCTTTCATCGCCGTTAAGACGAAATTGGCCCCAGAAATCAGGATTACCCTAACAAATGCTGTCTTGAAATGCAAACTTCTTCATTCCGAACGCTCTGTCCCTCCAGGTCTCCCAACTCCATTTCGTGCATTTTTTCAGTAGCGCGAATAGTACTGTAAGATAATCATACAACCGCTGTACTCTGTAAAATGAGCACAGAGCCAAGAATTGCCTGAATTATCGCACGTGGGATGGTGTTAAAAGTTTCCGGAGACGAAATGCTTTTTTTTTTACGGCGTCAGAATGATATTCAATGGTTTCACAAATATCGAATGAGTTTCTATTATAAACGTAATGCTCCCCGTCTAATAAAATGGCAGTGTACTTCCAGCAGTACGCATACATCTCGATTTGGTATAAATTTACAGTAATGTCAGAGTTTGTAACATCTCCCTCACTTATCGACCTTAATGACAGTGAAAAATTAAACCGCGTGTACCTAATGGAAATTTGGGAAAAGCAATCGTCACCGAAGTTAATCTGTCGGTAAAGAGGGAGGAAACTGTTACATCTAAATGAAAGGAAAACTGCCAATGAAACTGGTGAAAATTAATTTTGAAAAGGGGTAAAGTTAATAAAGAAAGTAAATGTGCGGCCGTTACGTTAACAATTAACTAGCGGTAATTAGACATTTGAGATTTGGGGGAAATTACGGTCGCCATTCCTAAGGACAATTACTATAGTAACTGAAAAAGAAAGGTTATTACACATATAATTAGCACTAGAAGCGTGGCAACTGAAGGTTGACAAGTGTAGTGTGAAAACTGAAAGTTTGTCAGAAGTAATAAATTTCGCTACACTCTGACTTAATTTAGCAAAAGAATTAATAAAACCGGAAAATCGAAAGTTAATTTAGTGACTGAAGTTAATAGTGAGCTTTCTTTCTGAAGCACATCGGAATTCAGTAAAATACGGTTTGTCTTGGACTACCTCAACAATAATTTCAAAAGCTACTTGAATCTACGCAATTTAGAAATAAGAGATTTAACTTCGAACTTGAATTAAATGATTCTGAACAATTAACAATAGTAAAATTTAGTATGTACCAAGCTGAGCTGCAGTCAGAGGTAAGCTAAAATACGGTAACAAAACTCGCACTCTTAATTTGTGCTTGCGTAATCTAAATATTGTAGCCAGCTGTGAATACCTTAACTGAACTTTGAAATTAAAGCAGTGAAATCGAATGATGCTGGCGTTTGAATTTCAACGACACTCGAGTTCATTCCGGAAAAGGAAGGGACGCTGCTTGGTAATGCAATTGGGACAATGAGCAACAAACGTTCATGCTAAGTTGCTGTAATTTTGTCACGCAACAATTTTAAAAGTTAGAAAAGCTGAGGTCTGCCATACAGTTCTAAAACCTTACGTGCTTCCAGTCTTCCTTGTTGGTTGATTGAAAGTTTGAAGTCGTCGATCGAGGAGGTGGCGGCACTCATTGTCGGCCGTCGCTGTTGCAGAAGCTGGATGTTGGCGCGCCTTCTTCTCGACACGGTCACCAGACGAAACGGGCTCTTGATGTGCGCCAGCTAATGCTTCCCGTCCGCGACACCATGTCAGAAACTATCATCGCAAGTCGAGCGCAATTACATGCTGCCCAACCCCGAAAGCGCGGCAACTCGCGGGAGCGCCACACAACGCACCTGCTCCACTGCACCACCCCAGCCAAACTCCCTCTGCCCGCGCTCCACGCGACAGAGTTAACACTACCAAAGATCCTAAACACTTTGGTTCTCCACACGACCTGTCGATGTATTCGTTCGATAGCATAGTTTTCCCTAGGCCAGACCCAGCGTAAAAATACAAATAATATTTACAAAACAAACTAAATAGTAAAACAATTACAATATACAAAGACACAGAAATGTTATATCTTCAGGTAACAAAATAAGGAAAAAAATTTGCAGTGCAATAGATGGAAACAGGAGGATATGCATTTCCGGCGTTACAAGTTGACGTCCAAACGTGGCCAGTGAAAGATGTCTTGAACTGAATCAGGGCGCACTGCAACAAACCCTACATTCCATCTTACTGATAGCCGTTCTCGGTCCTAGATATCTCCATGCCGTCCGAGACATTATCCGGCGGGCTCCACCACATAAATCGCCTCCCTTGTTGTCTTACGTTGTTTCTAGCCACTGGGTACGTCGTCGGTCACGGGGTAACTCGAAATTCGTGTATCGTTAACCTGATCTTACCCGTAGGTACGATAACACCTCTGTGAACTCGTTAACGACATCCTGCTGCAGATTTTGCTCATGGCTGCAAAAACCGTTCTCAGTACTGCAGTTGTATCTGATCCGGTTGTAAAGCTGAGAAGGGGGAATTGACGCCATCACATCAATGAACTGTGAGCAAAAGCAGGAGCTGGAAGACGCGGTCAGTGAGTTCACAGAGGGGTCGCTGGTCGTTCATCCTCCCACAGTTTGTAAACGGTGTGTCCTCTGCATCTAAATTCGTCATCGGCGCTCTCTCCCACAGTATGGACGTTTACAACAACTTTCGATCCTTCGATAAGCTTCTCAGTTACCGACAGTCGCCTTCGTGGTCCAGACGACCCTGATTTGCTTTTCTGGCGTGTGGGCGTACGTTGTCAGTTGGCAGTGAGAGTCAGAAGTCCCGCTGCGTTATCTTGGTCCTCAGTACTCTGTCCGCTCGTGTGAGTGGCGCACATACCGTGGTGGCTTTGTCACCGGAGTCGCCTGTGAGATTTTATCACTGGATTCTTCTACTAGCGGTTTAAACGCGGCCTCAAGCTGCCTACTGGCGTGTTTCTCGATCCTCCTGACTTCTGTATCCGCACGGGCAACGTGGCGTGTCGCGAGAGCTTATTCGCTATCCACTTCCGGCCCTTCAAATTCTGTTAGCATCTGTTTGAGGCCCTCCGAAGTAGCAAAAGACCAGTCATATTCCTCCGTAGCCGTTAATAAAAGTGTTTATTCACTACGACCGTGATTACTACTAATTATGCCATTCTATTTATGATACAGTAAGACTTCAAAAAATAAGTTAAACATTTCTTCCTAAGCTAAATCCGCTATGCAAAATGAGTGGTGGACTGTAAGAGGTAGTACTTGTTCTGGGTTTCCGGCAGACACATATCCGCTCCGGTACAGTAAGCAGGTGTATAGTATCTACAGTATTTATTACTTATTACTATTTATTATTTATTTTTATTTATTATTATTTCTTTTCATTTACTACTATTCATTATTTTTATTATTGTTAGTATTTATTATTAGTATCAACAGTATTAACCAGCTAATGGTCAAAATATATCTTTTTTCATTGATGGCTTATATTTTTAATTTTACATGGCAGTAGTGGTTTAATGTACCATGGCTCCAGAGCATTTAATAATCAAAATGTGAGACTAACATACCGTAATTGTTAGTGACCTAAATGTTTTTAAGATATTCTCATTTTTTTAATATCTTTTAATTGTCTCTTATTTTAGTGGTTTCAGAATGTCAGTATCAACCTATTAATAAGATCGGTTGACAATTTAATTTTGGAACACCTTTTCAGCTAAAATTTTAATATCATGAATTTTAATTCGAAATTTATAAGGGCACTTTTAAGAAAATATGACTAGAATTGTATAGAATACAGCTTGTTCCTAGTACTATTGTTTGTTAAACTCCAAAAATGGTTCAAATGGCTTTGAGCACTATAGGACTTAACATCTGAGGTCATCAGTCCCGTAGACTTAGAACTATTGAAACCTAACTAACCTAAGGACAGCACACATATTCATGCGCGAGGCAGGATTCGAACCTGTGACCGTAGCAGCAGCGAGGTTCCGGACTGAAGCGCCTAGAACCGCTCGGCCACAGCAGTCGGCTGTTAAGCTCCATACTATTGTAAAGCTAAGGAGCAGATACTGGTTAAAAAGCATTGTGAAAGGCATATCAGGTGGCGACCTGAGTTAACTTTTATTAACAAGTTATAATAACAGGTAAAAATTACATTTTTTAAACACAGTTATCCTTAGGTTAGTGGTCGACTTTAAAGCACATTTATTATTCACATATCTCTAGCAATTGTATTTATAATTGTAGTTCTCTTTGTAGTTATGTAAATTAATTTTAAATAAGTTTCAAATGTTGCAAAAAATGTCTAAGAATGGACGGCATAGTGGTCCACCTCCACGTTGGTTGGAGACGGGCAGCGAGGTTCAGAGTCTGATTGTACCTCTCTGAGTGTCGGCTAAGAGACGAGACCCTAGTTGAAAAGGACTAGTTTTATGTATATAGATGGCGGGTAAGTTAAACAGGTACCAGCAGTGGAGAAAAAAAATGTATTTATTGCAATAACCAAGTACAGAGGAAAATAAAACTGCATTGAGTTAGCAAGAGAATTACGTATGCACTTGGACATCAAATAGAAGACGAACACTCCAGGCAGTGACCAGTAAGTGATCAAGTTCGTTATAGCAAATCCACGGAACAGTCGTAATTTGGAAGTTGGACTTTCACTGAGCGCGAACAGTGTAGTGGAGTGGTGGAGTAATCAGAGGCGGGGCAACAGTACGCGTCACAGGGCCGGAGTGGAATGGCACGGCAACTGGGAGAGTACTCCACACTCGAATGACACGGCACCGTACGATTGTTGTTGGTTCAAAAATGGTTCAAGTGGCTCTGAGGACTATGGGAGTTAACATCTGAGGTTATCAGTCCCCTAGAACTTAGAACTACTTAAACCTAACTAACCTAAGGACATCACACACATCCGTGCCCGAGGCAGGATTCGAACCTGCGACCGCAGCGGCCGTGCGGTTCCAGACTATAGCGCCTAGAACTGCTCGGCCACAGCGGCCGGCTGTTGTTGGTGAAAAGTCTAGATTTCACATATAATGGCCGTAAAATTTGGGCTGTTTATGGACGAGAGGCAGTGTTGCACCGAACCGCAGTGAGATGCTGTCGACAATTTGACAAACGCCGCAGTGACGTGGGTGAGAGAAATCGGAAATGAACACAATCGATGCCGACATCAGCCACAGACGATAATGCCCAGGCAACCAGGAAACTGATTCGCAACATTTTCAGATATCGTAATGGTGAGGCATTCGCGTGCCTCCGTGGCCAAGCAGCAGTCCGACCGTTGTTTACACAGACTTAGCGACTTTGCAGAAAAATAGTATTGTCAATCTACATAACGAAGTTGTCAAAGTCTCGTGATAGCACTTAATAGTGCACAACGGCCTTGTCAAAGATGGTGGAGGAGCGGACAGAGGAGAAGTTCAGGGCACCTCTTGCCCTTGGGGTGGGAAGCTGCCCCTAAAGGCGGAAGAATCTGTCATGATCAACGGCATGAGGATGCAGAAGGCAATGTAAACCACTGCTTTAAAGACATGTAACGTGTATCCGCAGCACATGTGGCCTGTAATTGAAATGGTGCAAATGTTCCAGTTCTAAGAAAAATAAGGGCAAGCTATAGGGAGAGACGGATTATATTACAATATTTTACAAGAGCCAAGAGGGAATAATGAGAGTGGACTACCAAGGACGAAGTGCTCCGATTAAAAAGGGCGAAAGACAAGGATGTAGTCTTTTCCCCCTACTGTTCAATTGGTACATTGAAGAAGCAATGATGGAAATAAAAGAAAGCTTCAGGAGTAAAAAGTATCAACGATAGGCCTCGCTGATGAAGAGAAGAAGAATTACGTGATCTGCTGAATGGAATGGACAGTGTAATGAGTACAGAAGAATATGGACTGAGAATAAAACGAAAAAGGACGTAAGTAAGGAGAAGTAACGAATGAGAACAGCGAGATACTTAACATCAGAATCGATGGTCACGAAGCAGACGAAGTTAAGGAATTCTGCCACCTAGGCAGCAAAATAACAAATGAGCAAGGAGGATATTAAAAGCAGACTAGCACTCACAAAAAGAGCTTTCGTGACCAAGAGAAGTCTACCAGTATCAAACGTTGGCCTTGTAACAACACCAACGCTATTCTATTGTACATATAATAATTTTTTCTTCTGATTTTCGATAAATTAGTGTAAGCGATGTTCTGATTTCATTTCTTTTTTCTTTTCATGTCATTATGTTAAAGAAACTGTAAACAATTTTCGATGCGAATATTAATATTTATGTCAAATTTCAAGCAATATTATAACAAAATGGAAGTCTAACCCATGTTGAAACTGTTGTAAGATGTTAAAGTTGTAATTGTGCGCCTGGTCCATACGTAGGCAATGTATTAGGATATGTAGAATGCAAAACCTTTGGTGAATACCCTGTCTGTAAGGGGAGCGGTAAAAGGTGGATGGCAGGCGAGCGCGGGAAAATGCACACGGGCGCGGCACGGCATAACGGGCTCAACAGTAGTAGTCGGAGTTGGGCATTGGTCTCAGCAACACGTTCTGGATCGAGGAGGCTCTCCTGGGAAACGTGATTTCGTTGAGCCTCGGATGTGCCGTTTCCGACGCCTATACAGCATGGCAATATTCCATAGGCACTAAATGGAAAAATATTGCGACGCTATGAAGAAGTAAAGTGCCGATACATCAAGAGCCATAGCTGTGTTTGTATGTGTGCTCTGCGCCTCGCCATCTCGCCGGCCGCCAACCGCCGCATCAATACGAACAGGTTGAAACTTTTAGTACTGTATTCGTGTGGACCAGTGTTACTTTTGTTCCTGACTGTTCAATAACAACTTAACTTTTACCAGAATTGTTCTATCATTTAATTATCGTCATCACTAACCAAGACAGGGTCCTTTCCATATGTTGTGCAATCCGAGTGTCCCGAAACGAAGATTTAAAGTTTATGTTAATAAGAATTACCTGCAGACCTATCTATGCTAGAATGATGTTTAAAGAACTTTATTGTTAATGAATATACAAGTAAAGAGCATAGGTCTGGCAAAGTTGGAAGACAATGTTGAAATTGGTTTAGTAATGAAGTTTCATTAATTTGAGACAAAAATAATGGTAGTTAAATGAGCAGGAAATATGATAAAAAGAGTAGTAATTCATATATTGGAAATCTTGAGTGCTTCATGCTCTCGATAGTCAAAATTTCAGTACAGTGATCATAACAGTTTCAGGGCCCCCCCCCCCTTTTTCATTTCTATTCATTTAAATTCTGAAGTGTACTGAACTAATTTGACTAGCAAAGTTAAAGTCAATATAAAACCAAAATTTATTAGTGTTTTACCATTTTCAAAATTGACATTGTATGTATGTTTCGAAAGTACTATTTCTAGGGTAACCAATGTCCGATTTTAATCAGATCGGTAGACAGTACGAAGTTTGTAGAAAACATTATAGTGTATTGTTGTGTATTTATGGCTTGTTCATATTAGTACAGAAAGTGAAATTATTAGTTCAGTAGATTTTCTGGTTCTAAAATTTACCATATTATGCAGTGTCATTACGTGCTGTTTTGTATGAACGTACATCAACTTGTACTCGGAAGAATGTTAATGCCTGATTAGGCTGCCGACCGTATTATTAACAATTTGGTAGCATCTGCTGTGTTGTTTCTTGTCCGTCCTAAAGTGTAGTTGCACTTCAGACTTGCTTGACACATCATTGTTGTTACTGAGTGGGTGAAAGTCTGATTTTGCCTCCATTCAGGTACACGCGGTCAATAATTACACCAAAATCCTTTCTCATAAGGTGAAGCCCGTCAACTTACCATAGTACAGGCTTTAATAAGTATCGTGCGCGGTAGCGCAGAGTTACAGCCTTACTTTGAAGAAGAAATTTCTGAGAATATACGTTTGGAGCACAGCATTGTATGGTAGTGAAACATGGACTATGGGAAAACCGCAATACAAGAGAATCGAAGCATTTGAGATGTGGTGCTACAGACGAATGTTGAAAATTGGGTAGACTGATTCGGCAAGCAATGAGGAGGTTCTGCGCAGAATCAGAGAGGATAGGAATATGTGGAAAATACTGACAAGTAGAAGGGACAGGATGATAGGACATCTGTTTAGACATCAGGGGATGAATTCCATGGTACTAGAGGGGGCTGTAGAGGGCAAAGACTGTAGAGGAAGGCAGAGACAGGAATACATCCAGCAAATAATTGAGGACGTAAGGTTGCGAGAGCTAGTCTGAGATGAAAAGACTGTCACAGGAGAGAAATTCGTGGCGGTCCGCATGAAACCAGTCAGAAGACTGATGAATCAAAAAAAAAAATTTTTTAAATGTAAGTATGGGACGCAAGTAAACAGAAAATAACCCCCCTTATCTGTCAGGCGAATGCCACGGTGCGGACGGAATACTGGCATCGTCTGGAAACCCCGTTCCTAGCACTAAATTAGCAGGTAGCTCCCATGGTGCAGTCATAAAAGTCTCCTTCCTCCCTTCACACTTGACTATATTCATGCACTCCTAACATCATTTGCACTCCGAACTATTCATACTTTGTTTACATTATTACCGTTCTCGGTGCCAGTCCAAGAACGCAGCTCTTTCGGATAACATGCCGCTGCCGACGATAAAATCAAGTGACACCTCACCGATAACTATCGATTTAACTTAAAATCTGTTTCACCCGTCCCTGAGAGTTACCTCTTCACTCGTTTCCTTCTTAACTCGAACCCGGGGATATATGTAAGCGAGGTCACTTTATTGACCATCTCCGCTGCTTTCCTGCCACTTTCCACCAGTTTTTTGTTTAAGGTCCCAGATATCTATGTCGTTTCCGTATATGCACTGGTCTGTATCGGTTCCATAGAGATTTGGCTCACTGGGCCCGATATTATTCTGTCTTTATGATCGCGAGCATCGCACATAGCGTATGTGATTCATCCTCCCTTATTATTAAGTGTCCCCTGTGAAACCGCATTGTTCCTGGAAGCAACTTTCATTCACTTTGTTACATTGTTAGTTCAAGATCATACTTTTATTTCTTTTAATAATTAGCCTTAGCTATTGCCGTCGTCATGTTCTGTTGAAACATAAGAGGATGACATAAAAATAGAAAGACTACGGAGTTTTTACAGTACAAAATAACACCTGCATGTGTCTTTCTTTCTATCTACATCTGCGTGTATGACTAGTCTTCATTTCTTACTTAATTGCCTGGCGGAAGGTTCATCGAACTACCTTATGTCTCTACCGTTCCACTCTCTAACAGCACTTGGGAAAAACGAATACTGAAATCTTCCTGTGCCAGCGCTGACTTATTTTATTACAATGTTTATTTCTCCGTACCTAGGTGGGTGACTGAAAATATTTCCTCATTCGGAGAAGAAATGTGGTGATTGAAATTTCGTGAGAAGATTCCGCTGCAACGAAAAACGCCCTTATTTTAATGGTGTCTATGTCCGTGACACTGTCTCCCTTTTTCGCGATTGCACAAAACGATCTGTACTTCTTTGAACTTTTTCGACGTCCTCCGTCACTCGTATCTGGTAAGCATCCCATACCTTGCAGCAATACTCCATAAGAGGACGGACAAATGTAGTCAATGTAGTCTCTTTAGTAAACCTGTAGCATTTTTTAAGTGATTCGCCTTCCTCACAACCTTATTTATTGGATCATTTCAATACAAATTGTTCTTAATTGTAATCTCTTGGTAGCTTGTTTAGTTTGTTGAACTGACATCCTTTAGATTGTTGTGATTTACTGTATAACCGAAATTTAAAGGGTTTCTGTTCGTAGTCATGTGGAAGACCTCACACTTTTCATTATATAGAGCTAGTTGCCACTTTCGCACCATACAGACACCTTGTCTAAATTATACGTTGTATTCACTCACATGTACAGGTCATACAGAATGGCTGTGTGACAGACAGCAGACGCGTATTTTCAAAAGTGAGTGGATGTCATTCCTAGGAGACGTCGCTAGTCCTTGGCAAGTGGTTAAAAACTGTACTTATTGCTATGCCATTACAGTAAATATTAAAATAGCTATGTCTTGAGTTAAAATAACGTATTGTACTTAGATCGTACACACGGTCTAAGTTTCTGATGACAAAACGTTCAACAACATGTACAGAAAGTTGACGAATTCTTCTCTTAAAAATAATAATAGGGAATGCAGATAATTCACTTCGCGAGGAGACACGAAGAAGCTAAAGCGAAATGTTTGTAGAAGAAATGTGAAAATATCGAACACTAAACCGACATCGCAAGGAAATATTTGGCATTCTGATAATTCAAAAGATGTTTCTGTGAAATTGTATCACTACCTTTACACTACCATTCCTCTTCTGAAAAAAAAAGAATGGTTCAAATGGCTCTGAGCACAATGGGACTTAACTTTAAGGTCATCAGTCCCTAGAACTTAGAACTGCTTAATCCTAACTAACCTAAGGACATTACACTCATTCATGCCCGAGGCAGGATTCGAACCTGCGACCGTAGTGGTCGCGCGGTTCCAGAATGTAGCGCCTAGAACCCCTCTTCTGAAACTGAGTTCCCCTTTCTTCATATTTTCTTCAATGTAGAAGTTGAGCAACAGTTTTGATAAGAGGGTGTCTGTGTTACGACCTTTTTAACACGATCGTTTCTTCTTTGTTTTCTCACGTTTATGAGCTCATCTTTGATGATCTAAATAGAATGTTCGTCGGTGTCTATAGGTTACCTGCAGTTTACGAAGGATTGGGAACACCTTACTCCAGTACGTATTAACTACAGATTTCTTAAGGTCCACAAATGCTACAATTGTATCATCTCTCTTTCGATTTGACATACACAATCTTGCACAATGTCAGACATGTTTCTTTGGTAGCTTTTCCCTTCCTGAAACGAAACTGATCTTCCTTCAGCGAAGTTATATGCTGCTGCATATTACTTGTATGACTTACCAAATAATTTTGACGTTTATCCACGCATGCCTTCTTCGCTAACGTGACGACGCCGCCTTTCTAGAAATCCATTAGTAAGATGCCCATTTTACAGATTTTTTACGACACCTCAACAAATTCCCACACATCTCACAGATTTTAGTAATATGTTTATGTGAAGAAATTATTGGAAAAATTGACTAGTAAGACAAGAGATTAGCTTGAGAATCACACGCCTATAAAAAGACCTCAGATTGTAGAACGTTTGCCGGCCGAAGTGGCCGTGCGGTTAAAGGCGCTGCAGTCTGGAACCGCAAGACCGCTACGGTCGCAGGTTCGAATCCTGCCTCGGGCATGGATGTTTGTGATGTCCTTAGGTTAGTTAGGTTTAACTAGTTCTAAGTTCTAGGGGACTAATGACCTCAGCAGTTGAGTCCCATAGTGCTCAGAGCCATTTGAACCATTTGTAGAACGTTTTCGTCCAGATGTTACTCGCTACTGGCCTGACAACTTGAGGCATAGTCGCTGTTTCTATGATGGTGTGGTATAATGTACTCACCTGCAGTGAAGCGATGTTCCTTGCTTTACAAGAGGAAATGAAACTTAGTAATTTCAGTATCTCTGCATAGGTCACATTTTCTTACAACCTTAAGTGAAACGTCGCAAATTATTTTGTATAAATACCTTTGAGCTAGAGCCCAACTTCTGTAAACTGCAGCGTCGAACGCTATCTAACAGACAGTAATTGTTCAGTCACTCCCAAAAGCACGTGTAATAAACCTTTTCACTCCCATGGAGCTTTCCTAAAGATATAATCTACATGGTCAGCTTCAGTTGCTTAAATCACAGCGTAGACGGATACACTCAAATTTATTCTATTATTCACAAAGACACATTAGGTACTACAGTTATATAGGGTGAAAATCCAACGGACACCAAAACAAATATTTTTCACCAATTTCATAGTTACTTGTGAGTATTTTTCAATCCGGTAGGGCGCGTAATCGCGCTCAGTATTCGTCCAACTGCGCATAACAAGGGGCCAAACGAATGTAAGAAACGCCCGTCATGAGCAATAGTTAGCCATTTCACTTGCAGCGTGGGCACAACTTGGAACCAGATGGTTACCCCACTAAGAGCACAGTTTTCGCAGTGGTACCTGGAACATCGTACATTTCGCTGGTTACGGATGAAACCATTCGGGAGTGATGGGGTCTTCAGCACATACAATTCGTATGTTTTGAGTGAAGTTAATCCACATGCCACATTTGATAGCGCTCAACAACTGCGATACTATATGACTGTGTGGACAGAGGTTATTCGTGGCTGTATAACCGGTCCCTATCTGCTATCTAACCCGTAAATTGACAGGAGTTCTTACAATTTCCTCAGTCAGAGCGTTGCCAGAGATACTAGATGACGTGCCACTCGCAACGAGACAGCGCATGTGGTTCCAGCATGAAGGAGCGTGTGCACATTTCAGTTGTTTGTGGTCGATTCGTGAATCGGCAGTTTCCAGAAAAGTGCATTAGATGTGGTGGTCGTCTTCCATAGCCAACTCGATCCCTCGATTTGACCCATCTAGACATTTTTGTGTAATAAGAAATGTGCAACCTCGTTTACCAGGATACTAGCAGCAGCAGCAGCAGTAGGAATTACGACACTCCTGTAGCCTTTGACCATTTTAGTCAGAACATGACCGTGCGATGTAACCTCTGTTTACATGTCAATGGAGTTATTTTTGTACCTCTATTGTAAGTGAAATAACTGTTGTATTAATGTTGTTTTCCCTTATTAACAAAGAATTAAAATTTGTTTGTGTTACTTTTTGTCCTCACAGATATAGAAATTAGCGGCAGTGTTTTCGTTGTCCCTTGCAGCCTCCCAGAATTTGTTAGCTGAATTGATTTTCATCCAGGGGAACACTCCCTCTACCAGTTTAAAACACACTCACAGGAAAATATGACATTAGAGAAAAATATTTGTTTCGGTGTCCCGTGCAACCTCCCAGAGTTTGTCGGTTTAAATAATTTTCGTCCTGTATGCGGTAGCACTGCATTATGTGTATTTTTAGCTCCTGCCTAGTTTACATTTACATTTCTGCAAAGGGAAACCTGGAACCAGACCACCAATAAATCTCACATTACATAATAACTACAATAATAGCACTAAATATTAGTAAAAATCATGTAATGGGAATCCTGCTGGTATACTGTTGCACATACGGACCAAGAGATTATTTGGCTCAGCTATATGAGCACCAATAGTTACTACCGTGCCTCTGTTCATAACTAAACAGAGAGCCCGCCGCTCAATGTCTCTCCACCTTTAGTCTTTCTCTCTGAAGACGGTGTCTGTTTCGTTCTAACGGCCAGGTTATTTTCAGCAGAGAGGCGAGTGTGCTACGGACGTGGCCTGCTAGCACAAAGAAGGGACCCCAGATTTTATCTCCGCGTTCCTTTGTGACAAGGGACTTCATTCACCTGATTTCCTTGAGGAAGTTATCCCGAAAGGAATGGAAACGTTATCAGATTTATGGAAATCCTTTACTGCATAAAGGGAACTCTGACGATGAAAATATGCTCAGCATTAAGAGTTCTACGTAACTTTATTTCCTCAAATAAGAAACAGCGAACAGGTCTCAGAATTACAATGAACGCATCGGCGTTCGTCCACCGTGGTCGAAACGAAACTTAAGGCCACGGAGCAATGTGTAGGACAGTCTCTTCAGTCCAACGTTGCGTGTACTGATTATTGTTCAAGAATCAGAAGTATCAAAGCATCTGATTACATTAAATTCCCCTACATCGCATAGTAGGCTTTTATTAATGATCTCGGCTTTAAAAATTACCTGAATTAAAATTACAGAATTTTGTCTGTGATAAACATTTTGTTAGTAATTGTTATTCTTCGGCTCCTACGTTTACATATTAATTCACCGTTAACTTTTAGATGAACTCTACTCGCTGTGCATCTGGCTCCGATACTTTCGTAGCTGCGCGGGTCCAGACGATTTTAGAAACAAACTATCAAGCATGCAACGAACATCCACATCTAAAGGGCGCGGCAAATAAAGGTAGCCCGTTTAGTGTAACGACGTAAGTTTTGTATAAATGATTTTCTTTTGACATAAGACCATGTGCAGACTTCGTCACCTACGTCAGTTACAAAACACTTCAAACTTATTGAAATTCTTTTTAAAGTTGTCTCTGAATGGTTTTTGAACGAAACTGTAATTAAAACATCATCATTTGAGTCGTATGCGCAGAATTACGTCACTCAGTCCAATTGGTTTGCGCAAACTTTTTTAACTTTAGATGTCGTTTGTTTCTTCTCAGAAATTCTATTAATGCAAGTTATCTGCTTTAATAAATATTAAAACCACATTGAATGAACTTTTAAGACTCAAACTCGCGATGAACGTTGTCAAAAATTAACAATCTTGTCAAATAAATCAGTAATACTTCTTCCTTAATATAATTCTTCGTGCATTGTTGGATCTCATTTCCTGGTGGCCAAGGTAGAGCAGCTAGTAAAGGCTCACCTATAATTCGTTTGCCTAAAATTTCTATAGACGATAATCCTGTCGTTAGATGAGGCAATTCATTTAATATCTTTTCGAATTTAGGCATTAGTTTGGCCCACCGAGTATGTTTATATGCACAATAAGTTCTGCATAATCGTCCTAATTCTTTCATGACACTTTCTACTAAATTACTTTGAAGATGATATTTCGAAATTAAGATATGTTTGATTCCATATTGTTTTGTCACATCTTGAAACTTTTGACTAATAAAAGCACTACCGTTGCCAGAAATAAGTCGTTTAGGAATGCCCCAGTTAACAAAGTAATTTCGAGTAAGACAGTGTATAACGCTTGCTGTATTCGCTCGTTTCAAACTATATAGTTTCACATGTTTGGACCAACATTCCATTACAACAAACACATAAGTAAATCCTCCTGAACTACGAGGCAGAGGGCCGAAAAAATCTAATGATAGTAGATCCCATAGACCTCGAGGAATTACAGCATATAATTTATAACGCTTAGATTTGTTATTAACTTTAACTCTTTGACAGGTTTCGCAAGTTCTAATAATACTTCTCACAATCCAGGACATATTTTTGAAATAATAATACCTCATTAGATGTTTAATACATTTATGAATTCCAAAATGCCCCTTAACTTCATAAATATAAGTAATTAATTCGTACACAACAGTTTTCGGAATGCAGATTTTCCATCTCTGGTGTTCGCTCTGTGCTTTCCAATACAACAAGTCGTTGAAATATAATCACACACCCCGGGTGTTAACTGTTTCTTCCCCATTATTAAGGTTTTGTATAAGTTCCCTATATTGATCGTCATTTCTTTGATTACATTTAATAGCAGTTACTATCTGTTTAACCTTACGTTCGTTCTCCTGAGTTAAAAGGAAATAAACATGGTAATTTGTTCCTGATTCTTCCGCAATGTTAATATTCTCCATTCCTACTGGAAGTCTCGACAATGCATCCGAAACTACATTTTGAGATCCTTTTATATACCTAATTTCGTACTGAAATTCTTGTAAGCATAATACCCAACGCAATAATCCACTGTGAAGTAACTGGCAATTGTTTAAAAAGGTTAAAGCCTGATGATCAGTATATACAATTGTTTTTCTTCCAATTAATAATCCTCTAAATCTTTGAAAACCCCATTCCACTGCAAGAGTTTCCTTCTCGGTTACAAAATAATTTCTTTCATGTTTATTTAAAGTTCTACAAGCGAATCCAATAGGCTGATATAATCCCTTTTCATTGGTCAGACCACCTTGGAATATTACGCAACACACCATAATCAGAGGCATCCGTACACAGACAAAAGTCGTGATTGAAACCTGTATGGTATAACATTTTAGCTTCTGTTAATGCTCCTTTTATCTTATTAAAAACTATCTCTTCCTCTTTTCCCCAGAGCCATACTGATTTCTCTTTTAATAAATCGAGTAACGTAGGATTAACAATATTCTGCCCCGGAAGAAATCTTCTCAGAAATCCTACCATTCCTAAGAATGATTTCTAGGACTCGGGAATCGAGCAATAGCTTCAATACGTGCTGGGTCTGGCTTAATACCTTTACTGTCCCACTATATGCCCCAAAAATCTCACTCTTTTCCGAAGTAAGACTTAGATAATTTTAGAGTAATTCCTCTGTCAATTGAACGATCAAACAGTTCCCGTAATATCGTTACGTGTTCTTCCCACGTTTTAGTGGCTACCAAAATATCATCTACATATAAAATAATCTTTTGTAATAATTTCTGACCCAAAGCAGAATCTAATGCCCTAATGAAAGTTGACACTGATATATTAAGTCCAAAAGGTAAAACTTGGAACTGATATGATCTGCCTTCTAAAAGAAAAGCCGTATATTGCCATGAATCCAGGTGTAATATTACTTGATGGTAGCCAGTAGTTAAATCCATTGTACTCATATAACGAGAACCAGCAATCTTAAGAAGTACCTCCTCCATAAGAATAGGTCTGTCTCTTTCCATTTCTATAATTTTGTTTAATTCACGAGCATCCAGAACCAGTCTTACCCCACCAGTAGCTTTCTTAATTACCCACAAAGGACTGTTAAAAGCACTATATGATGGTTCGATAATATTTTGTTCTAGCATCTTACTTATTTCTCTACTAGCTGGTTCTTTGAATTGTACTGGAATAGAATAAGGTTTCTTAAAGAATGGTTTTTGATCTTTAATCTTAAGTTTACAAACGTAATCTTTGATTCTCCCCGGTTCATTTGACAAGACGGCTCTAAATTCTAACAATAAAGATTCCAACTCTTCTTGATAGAGAATTCGTAGAATAACACTTTTCTTTCGCTTCGGTTTCGATACTATTACTAGCCCCACATTGGTATACTTCACATTCAAGATCACTAGAATCTATTAATAGGTTCATGGTCTGTGTGTACTTAATCTGTAAGGATACGTAGCAATTTTCAGGTACTTGATTATTAGAAAACCTCACTTTAAAAGCACATGCGTCCTTATGGATGGTTAAGGAAGAGTCTTTAAAATCTAATATAGCATTATATTTGCACAACCAATCTATACCTAAAATTATGGCCACAGTTGGCTACGACAAGTACAGAGTGATAAATTAATTGTTTAGAAATTTCAAAAGTTAAATAAACTTCCTCAGTAATATTTTGACTTCTTTTACCAGTAACTCCTATAATTTATCACCCCAGTTACAGGTAAGGTTGGGAAATTCCAATATTTCCTTTTAAGTTGAAATAATTCTGTAGATAAAATACTTACTTCGCTACCAGAATCGATTATAATATTTACTTCAGTACCTTTAATATAACCTTTACTAATGGGTTTATAAGTTATATTCTCCCTTACCTGATTGTCTTCATGAAGTAAATCTTGTTGCCAATCACCTTCCTTTTGGCAGCTTAATGATAAATTCCAATTGGGTATTGTAAAATTTTGACTAACAGTTCCCTATAGTCGACCCGTAATAAAGGACTTTACTAGTTTTCCGAACTTTCTTGACCTTCATTAATTACTTGAGGATGATTTTTCCCATTATCATTGTTGTGTAATTTCCGCATTTTAGAGTTATTACCCCGATTTTGTTGGCTCTCTTTATCTTTAGATTGACGTTTTATATACCAAAACCGGCTATGATTGTTGTTGATAAATTTTCGTGGTTCCGAATTATTATTATTATTTCGAGAATTTTCATTTCTACCACATCTAAATTTCTCGTCTTCCCGTTCTCTATTAAGTATATCTAACTGTTCTGAATACCCTAAAAATTCGCAAGCTTGTGACCATTCTCTATCATCCTTTCCTTTACATAATATGGTAACCTACTAATTAGGACTCGTATTAGACGACTTTCAATAATTGGTTCTTCAATTAATTTAGCACGGTTTAAATGCCATTCGAAATAATTCCTATAACCTCCCCACCGTTTAGAATAAGGAGGAGGGTCTAACGACTCTAAAGTTAAGTGTTGTTATTTTCCTCTTGACCAATAATTTTGTTTAAACTGCTTAACAAAATCATCCCAGTCCCTAAACTCAGTTCTATGCAGTACTGCCCATTCCGCAGCTTCTGCTTCTAAATGTCCTATTACAAATTGAATCCGTTTTTCATTACTCCATTTAGGAGATAATGACATTTCAAAAGCTTTTACAAAGATTGTAGGGTGAAGTTTGCCTCCTGGTTTGAATACAGGAAATCGACTTGCTACATTTGAATTTGTCATTATATCGTCCCAACATTCTGCGAGAGACATAGTTGGATTTTGTTTAGATTGCAGAGACGGAGTTGCGTCGGATTTGTATGCCGTGATTTCTTTATTTGTATTGTTGTCGTCCGAGCTAGCAAACACGATGCGACTGTTGTCTCTGATTACGTTATTACTTCTACTACTTGAAATGTTTTCACTATTATCTAATTCCGATAACCGTTCAGTAATTTCCTGTATTCGCATATCTTTACTGGATACACGGTTAGGTAATATCGATTCTTCACTGTGTTCAGAATGTGAACGCTCTGTACCTTCGTCAATATTATTATCTTTTGAGTGCATATTTCAGTAATTTAAAATTTCATGTTTTCTGTTTCAAAATGATCTTTTCTACTCGATGAGTTAATGTCTAATTCTACGTTATCTATTGAATAAATCTGTACGGGTTTGGTAGAAACCTCTTTAATAGATTCTAATAATTCTCTACGAACAGTTTGTGTAGAGCCTTCGGCTCCGAAAGCCCACATCGATGATATTTCGTTGAATAGTTCGCACGCTGACACTTGATGGCCCAGCAGTGAAATATGCAGGAATTTGCGGAAGGGTTGGCCTTCCGTCACGTTGAACGATTCTCTTCATTTGTTGGTCCCGTTTTCGTTGGATCTTTTTCCGGCCGCAGCGTTGTCGGAGATCTGATGGTTTACCGGATTCCTGATATTCAAGGTACACTCGTGAAATGGTCATACGGGAACATCCGCACTTCATAGCTACCTCGAACATGCTGTGTCCCATCGCTCGTGTGTCGGCTGCAACACCACTTTCAAACTCACTTAATTCTTGATAACCTGACACGGTAGCCTCAATAACTGATGTGTCAAATACGCCAGACACTTGTCTTATGTAGGTTTTGCCGACCGTGACACTGTAGTCTGCCTTTCTACATATTTGAATTCGCGTATCTATACCAGGTTCTTTGGCGGTTCAGTGTACAACTGCTGATTTAGAACGACGCAAAACAATGGTTACGTTCATTGCAGCCGGGCCGTCTAGCAGCCTCTGAAAGAAATGTTCAGAGCTCTGCACTGCCCTGACCCACATGTTAAGCTTCGTCTGGCCATTAATTTTAAAAAGTCAAAAACCGGTAAATGTTAAATATGAATGAACGTTTTATACCCTACTTGTGAACTTGTGACTGGTTTCTATGCTTAAGTTATAATCCTTGTTATTCAACTGCAGCCGTGTTTCTCAGGATGTCTGTTTTCGACAAGACAGCGAAAGTGGCGTGTGGTCAAATATTTATTTATGCAAACTTAAATCAACCTACTGTAATCTGAGTAGTGGCGACATAGCCTCAAGGAACCTCACTAGGCCGAGAGATCTCTATACCTTTACAAAGTGTTTACCACTTTTTGATTTAAGAGTAGGTTTTCTAGCAGGATGTCAGAAAGAGAAATTAACCTCTAGGTCTCTCAGTAACTTCGGCGGTATCAAGCTGACAGGATGTCACCAGTTACGGTTAACAACTTAAGTGACGCAGTATTTCGTATGTACCTCTCTAGGGAACTTATTGAGATACACTTTACGCTACTGAGATGTTTCACTGCAGGCCGCAAACATAAGAATATGCGTAAGTGCTTGAACAATCGCGTCCTTTTCCATACTCCGTCAGTGGCGAATGGTAGCACGAAATGTTCCGCCATTATTTTCCATCGATAGTGATATCCGGACTCCGAATTCAGTCTATGGCAGTTTAAGTGTCCTCATCTTTAAAAGAAGAACACTTTAATGCAATTTGAAGAGTTGTCAGGTACATGTACAGGGTGGAGGGAATAAAAACAGTCCGGGCGAGTGGATACGATTGAATGTAACATTGGTCCCCTGTGAGTTGCCCTAGGACACACAATTATTCACAATTGTAAGCGTGTAATCAAATGTGTGCCCTACATATCAATGTTCTAACGCAACTTATATGAAGTGACCAACTGGTGGGTTTGTTTTTGCAGTTTTCTTGTAATTAAAGGAATTCTCAAGGATGTTGGCACTTATCCTAGGCTTACCAACAGGAAACCAATGAGTCATGCGTGGCTCGTGGTCATCCCGTTTCTTGCTCTACATCTTGTTTTTGTGGTTCTGTCGCCTCGTTTTACTTTTAATTCGATTTACAGGCATCACTTGGTTGCACGTTGCTTGCCCGTGAGTGGCAGCAGCACCGCTTATTGGTAAGTGCACTGTTGTACCATCTATGGCGCGACCGATAGTGTTGCCGCCTCACTATCAGTCTCGACGCAGCAGCAGTAAAGCCGGCGTCTGAGTGCCAGTGAGGTCCGGACATCCAGTGCTAGCTGACCACTAGCGACACACATGAACTGTCTGACGGAAGTAGATTGCAGTGCACGACCGTTGGGTAGACGTTTGGCCGGTCGTCTCATCGGCGACTTCTATTTGGTCTTTTGACCGTTACTGGGCCTCGTCAATTGGACACCATGTTGGACATGGTCGGTTGCTCCCTTGTGCAGCGATTTCGGAAGGCCAATGGGCCAGTGTTCCCTCTGCATGGTTGTGTCTGAGCCAAGGTCTCTGGGATGTCGTATATCAGAAGGCAGTCTGGAAGCATTTGCAGTGAAGTTGGGACGGAACAGCAGTGAGGTGCGGACAACCAGTACTCGCCGACCACTTCCGACACACTAGAACTGTCTGACGGAAGTAGATTGCAGTGGCATGACCCTTGGGTAGTCGTTTGGTCGGTCGTCCCATCGTCGACTTCTATTTGGTCTTTTGACCAGTACTGGGCCTCGTCAATTGGACACCTTGCTGGGCATGGGTCGGTTCTTCCCTGGTGCTGAGATGTCGGAAGGACAATGGACCAGTGTTCCCTCTGCATGGTTGTGTCCGAGTCAGTGACTCTGGGATGTCGTCCAACAGAAGGCATTCTGGACGCATTTGCTGGGAAGTCGGGACGTAACGACAGTCAGGTGCCGACAGCCAGTACACGCTGACCACATGCAACACACAAGAACTGTCTGACGGAAGTAGATTGCAGTGGCACGACCGTTGGGTAGTCGTTCGGTCGGTCGTCTCAACGTCGACTTCTGTTTGGTCTTTTTGACCGTCACTGGGCCTCGTCAATCGGACACCTTGCTGGACAAGGGTCAGTTCATCCTTGTGCAGAGATGTCGGAGGGCCAATGGACCAGTGTTCCCTCTGCTTGTAGTGTCCAAGCCAGTGACTTTGGGATGTCGGCCATCAGAAGGCAGTCTGGACACATTTGCAGTGAAGTCGGGAAGGAACGACAGTGAGGTGCGATCAGCCAGTACTCGCCGACCACTTGCGACACACAAGAGCTGTCTGACGGAAGTAGATTGCAGTGGCACGACCGATGGGTAGTCGTTCTTTCGGTCGTCTCATCGGCGACTTCTATTTGGTCTTTTGACGGTTACTGGTCTCGCCAATTGGACACCTTGCTGGGCATGGGTCGGTTCTTCCGTTGCGCAGAGATGTCGTATGGCCAATGGGCGAGTGTTCCTTCTGGATGGTTTTGTCCGAGCCAGTGTCTCTGGGATGTCGTCCATCAGAAGGCAGTCTGGACGCATTTGTAGTGATGTCGGGACAGAACGACAGTGAAGTGCGAACAGCCAGTACTCGCCGGCCATTTGCGACACACAAGAACTGTCTGACGGAAGTAGATATCAGTGGCACGACCGTTGGGTAGTCGTTAGGACGGTCGTCTCATCGGCGACTTCTATTTGGTCTTTTCGCCGTTACTAGGCCTCGTCAATTGGACACCTTGCTGGACATGGGTCGGTTCTTCCCTTGTGCAGAGATGTCGGATGGCCAATGGGCTAGTGTTCTCTCTGCATGGTTGTGTCCGAGCCAGTGTCTGTGATGTCGTCCAACTGAACGCAGTCTGGACGAATTTGCAGTGAAGTCAGGATGGAATGACAGAGGTGCGGATAGCCAGTACTCCCGACCACTTGCGTCACACAAGAACTGTCTGATGGAAGTAGATTGCAGTGGCACGACCGTTGGGTAGTCGTTCGGTCGGTTGTCTCAACGTCGTTTTCTATTCGGTCTTTTGACTGTTACTGGGCGTCGTCAATTGAACACTTTGCTGGACGTGAGTCGGTTCTTCCCTTGTGCAAAAATGTCGGAAGGCCAGTGGGCCAGTGGTCCCTCTGCATGGTTGTGTCCGAGCCAGTGACTCTGGGATGTCGTCCATCAGAATGCAGTCTGGACGCATTTGCAGTGATGTCAGTACGGAATGACAGTGATCTGCGGACAGCCAGTACTCGCCGACCACTTGCGACACACAAGAACTGCCTGACGGAAGTAGATTGCAGTGGCACGACCGACGGGTAGTTGTTCGTTCGGTCGTCTCATCGGCGACTTCTATTTGGTCTTTTGACGGTTACTGGGCTCGCCAATTGGACACCTTGCTGGGCATGCGTCGGTTCATCCGTTGCGCAGAGATGTCGTATGGCCAATGGGCGAGTGTTCCCTCTGGATGGTTTTGTCCGAGCCAGTGTCTCTGGGCTGTCGTCCATCAGAAGGCAGTCTGGACGCATTTGTAGTGATGTCAGGACAGAACGACAGTGACGTGCGAACAGCCAGTACTCGCCGGCCACTTGCGACACACAAGAACTGTATGACGGAATTAGATTGCAGTGGCACAACTGATGGGTAGACGTTCGGTCGGTCGTCTCATCGGCGACTTCTATTTGGTCTTTTGACCGTTACTGGGCCTCGTCAATTGGACACATTGCTGGACATGATTCAGTTCTTCCCTTGTGCAGAGATGTCGGAAGCCCAATGGGCCAGTGTTACCTCTGGATGTTTGTGCCCGAGGCAGTGTCTCTGGGATGTCGTCCATCAGAAGGCAGTCTGGACGCATTTGCAGTGAAGTCGGGACGGAACGATAGTGAGGTGCGGACAGCCAGTACTCGCTGACCACTTGCAACACGCAAGAACTGTATGACGGAAGTAGAATGCAGTGCTACGACCATTGGGTAGTCGTTCAGACGGACGTCTCATCGGCGACATCTATCTGGTCTTATGACCAGTACTGGTTCTCGCCAATTGGACACCTTGCTGGACATGGGTCGGTTCTTCCCTTGTGCAGAGATATCGGAAGGCCAATGGGCCACTGTTCGATCTGGATGGTTGTGTCCGAGCCAGTGTCTCCTGGATGTTGTCCATCAGAAGGCAGTTTGGACGCATTTGCAGTGAAGTCGGGACGGAACGACAGTGAGGTGCAGACAGCCAGTACTCGCTGACCACATGCAACACACAAGAACTGTCTGACGGAAGTAGATTGCAGTGGCACGACCGTTGGGTAGTCGTTCTGTCGGTCGTCTCAACGTCGACTTCTATTTGGTCTTTTTGACCGTTACTGCGCCTCGTCAATCGGACACCTTGCTGGACAAGGGTCAGTTCATCCATGTGGAGAGATGTCGGAAGGCCAATGGGCCAGTGTTCCCTCTGCTGGATGTCTCCAAGCCAGTGACTCTGGGATTTCGTACATCAGAAGGCAGTCTGGACGAATTTGCAGCGATGTCGGTACGGAACGACAGTGAGGTGCGGACAGCCAGTACTCGCCAACCACTTGTGACACACAAGAGCTGTCTGACGGAAGTAGATTGCAGTGGCACGACCGATGGGTAGTCGTTCGTTCGGTCGTCTCATCGATGACTTCTATTTGATCTTTTGACAGTTACTGGTCTCGCCAATTGGACACCTTGCTGGACATGGGTGGGTTCATCCCTTGTGCAGAGATGTCGGAAGGCCAATGGGGCAGTGTTCCCTCTGCATGGTTGTGTCCGAGCCAGTGTCTCTGGGATGTCGTCCATCACATAGCAGTCTGGACGCATTTGCAGTGAAGTCGGGATGGAACGACAGTGAGGTGCGATCAGCCAGTACTCACCAACCACTTGCGACACACAAGAACTGTCTGACAGAAGAAGATTGCAGTGGCACTACCGTTGGGTAGTCGTTCGGTCGGTCGTCCCATCGGCGACTTCTATTTGGTCTTTTGACCATTACTGGGCCTCGTCAATTGGACACCTTGCTGGACATGGGTCAGTTCTTCCCTTGTGCAGAGATGTCGGACGCCCAATGGGCCCGTGTTACCTCTGGATGGTTGTGCCCGAGCCAGTGTCTCTGGGATGTCGTCCATCAGAACTCAGTCTGGACGCATTTGCAGTGAAGTCGGGATGGAGCGACAGTGAGGTGCGAACAGCCAGTACTCGCCGACCAATTGCGACACACCAGAACTGTCTGACGGAAGTAGATCGCAGTGGCACGACCGTTGGGTAGTCGTTCGGTCGGTCGTCTCAACGTCGAATTCTATTTGGTCTTTTTGACCGTTACTGGGCCTCGTCAATCGGACACCTTGCTGGACAAGTGTCAGTTCATCCTTGTGCAGAGATGTAGGAAGGCCAATGGGCCAGTGTTCCCTCTGCTAGTTGTGTCCAAGCCAGTGACTCTGGTATGTCGTCCATCAGAAGGCAGTCTGGACGCATTTGCAGTGATGTCGGTATGGAAGGACAATGAGGTGCGGACAGCCAGTACTCACCGACCACGTGCGACACACAAGAACTGTCTGATGGAAGTAGATTGCAGTGGCACAACCGATGGGTAGTCGTTCGTTCAGTCGTCTCATCGGTGACTTCTATTTGGTGTTTTGATGGTTACTGGTCTCGCCAATTGGACACCTAGCTGGGCATGGGTCGGTTCTTCCGTTGCGCAGAGTTGTAGTATGGCCAATGGGCGAGTGTTCCCTCTGGATGGTTTTGTCCGAGCCAGTGTCTCTGGGATGTCGTCCATCAGAAGGCAGTCTGGACGCATTTGTAGTGATGTCGGGACAGAACGACAGTGACGTGCGAACAGCCAGTACTCGCCGGCCACTTGCGACACACAAGAGCTGTCTGACAGAAGTAGATTGCAGTGGCACGACGGTTGGGTAGACGTTCGGTCGGTCAGCTCATCAGCGACTTCTATCTGGTCTTTTGACCGCTACTGGGCGTCGTCATATGGACACCTTGCTGGACATGGGTCGGTTCTTCTCTTGTGCAGAGATGTCGGAAGGCCAATGCGCCCGTGTTACCTCTGGATGGTTGTGTCCTAGCCAGTGTCTCTGGGATGTCGTCCATCAGAAGGCAGTCTGGACGCATTTTCAGTGAAGTCAGGACGGAACGACAGTGAGGTGCGATCAGCCAGTACTCGCCGACCACTTGCGACACACTAGAACTGTCTGACGGAAGAAGATTGCAGTGGCACTACCGTTGGGTAGTCGTTCGGTCGGTCGTCTCATCGGCGACTTCTACTTGGTCTTTCGACCATTACTGGGCCTCGTCAATTGGACACTTTGCTGGACATGGGTCAGTTCTTCCCTTGTGCAGAGATGTCGGAAGCCCAATGGGCCCGTGTTACCTCTGGATGGTTGTGCCCGAGGCAGTGTCTCTGGGATGTCGTCCATCAGAAGGCAGTCTGGACGCATTTGCAGTTAAGTCGGGATGGAACGACAGTGAGGTGCGAACAGCCAGTACTCGCCGACCACTTGCGACACGCAAGAACTGTCTGACGGAAGTAGATATCAGTGGCACGACCGTTGGGTGGTCGTAAGGACGGTCGTCTCATCGGCGACTTCTGTTTGGTCTTTTGGCCGTTACTAGGCCTCGTCAATTGGACACCTTGCTGGACATGGGTCGGTTCTTCCCTTGTGCAGAGATATCGGAAAGCCAATGGGCCAGTGTTCCCTCTGGATGGTTGTGTTCGAGCCAGTGTCTCTGGGATGTCGTCCGTCAGAAGGCAGTCTGGATGCATGTGCAGTGAAGTCGGGACTGAACGACAGTGAGGTGCGAGCAGCCAGTACTCGCCGACCACTTGGGACACACAAGAAGTGTCTGATGGAAGTAGATTGCAGTGGCACGACCGTTGGGTTGTTGTTAGGTCGGTCGTCTCATCGGCGACTTCTATTTGGTCTTTTGACCGTTACTGGGCCTTGTCAATTGGACACCTTGCTGGACATGGGTCGGTTCTTCCCTTGTGCAGAGATGTCGGAAGGCCAATGGGCCAGTGTTCCCTCTTCATGTTTGTGTCCGAGCCAGTGTCTCTGGTAGTTCGTCCATCAGAAGGCAGTCTGGACGCATTTGCAGTGAAGTCGGTGACAGAACGCTAGTGGGGTCCGGACAGCCAGTACTCGCCGACCGCTTGTGACACGCCTGAACTGTCTGGCAGATGGAGAATGCAGTGGGACGACCGGTGGTGGTTGGTCGTTCCGTCCGTCGTCTCATCGGCGACATGTATTTGGTGTTTTGAACATTACTGTGCCTCGTCAGTACGGAACGAAAAAGAGGTCTGAGCAGCCAGTACTCATCGAACGCTTGCGAAACACATGAACTGTCCAGTCGAAGGAGATTGCAGCAGGACAACCGTTCGTTGCTCGTTCAGTTGGTGTCTTATCGGCGACGTGTATTTGGTCTATTGACTGTTTCTGGGCCTTGCCAGTTCATCACCTTTCCGGACATGGCTCGGTTCCTCTCTTGTGCAGAGATGTTGGGTGGCCAATGGGCCAGTGTACCCTCTGCATGGTTGGGTCCGAGCCAGTGTCTCCGGGTCGCCATGTCTTTTGGTCTGAATGGACATGGTGTTGAGTCGGGTTGGAGTTGCAGCCAGCTTCGACAGCCAAGACTTGCCCGACCACTGCCGACTCACGTAACTTGAGTGGGAACGACTGTTGGTTGGTCGTTTGGTCGGTCGTCTCATCGGTCGTCGTGTATTTGGTCGCCGACCACTTGGGGAAACTCCCTGTGCGTCGAATTGATTCTTCTTTTTGTTCCACAGTGATTGCTTTTGCGATTGTTAGTCTTCTTGTGCAAGTGTGTTTACGTGGAACCATGTGTAGCATTGGTGATTGCCTCTGAGCAGGTAAATGCTGTCTGCGTACTGGAGTAGGCAGTTAATCGTTTTCGAGAGAGGGGATTGATTACGTTGTTGGCTGGATCTTCAGCCGTCTCTAGGTCATGTTGCCACCCGATTATTTAGTGTTCCGCTTGGCTGCGTGTCTCCTAAACTCTGGTTTGAGTTTCCTCCCCACGCCGACCCTTGGGACACTTCTGAGCACTACTGTTTGTTGTTTGTGATTGTCATTTGGTGGCTGGTACTGTGCCATGCCTTCAGCTGTGTATTAATGTTGTCTGTTTTATGATTAGTATATGGCCTCAGCCGATCTTCATAACAACTTCAGCCGTGTTCATTTAAAATTCTTGTTGCTCTATATTTAGGTCTTCAGCAGCGTTTGTTTCAGAATCTGTGTCTTTAATGTGTAAATCGTTGTCTCTAAGGTTTCTTTTTAATTATCTTCAATTCTTGAAACGGCCTTCAGCCGTGTTTTGTAAACATTTTTCTTAAGATTGTCTTTAATTATTCTTGAGTAATTGTTTGGGCTTTCTGCCGACAAGATACTTCAAGTTTTCTTAGAGTGTTTTTCTGCTGTACTGTGTAAAAGCTTATCTTTCAAGTCTCTCTTTTATTATGCAAAGAAAATTTTTATTGGGCTTTCAGCCGAAGAATTAACTTGAATTTTGATTATATGGCCTTTAGCCGGAATTGGTAAATGCTTGGCTTTTAAAGGATTTCCTTAACCGATCTGAAATATTATTTCGACTTTCGTAATTTTACTTAAGTAAGGCCTTCAGCCGTTACTCTAAATCCTGGTGTTTTAAAAGCATCGCTTAAACTTATTTTAATTATCTTCTGTAGTGTACTGCGGCAGTTGTTTCTATGTATGGTCCAAGTTCCATCAAGCTATGTTACTTGCCAGTGACACATCACGAGAAAAATTCTTTCGTCCTTAGGTCAACTTTTCAGTTGACATTAGTTTCACTATATTTAATTCAGATCATGAATTTATCTTTGTGCTGTGTTACATTTACCTGTGGTACTGAATGAACAATGTAACACACATGCAAAAAATGAAATCTTCCTCTTAGGTCAGCTTTCGTCTCGTTTTGATTTGACACTTGGCGTCGCTCCCAACAAGTGATTCTACAGTCTCAGGTGAAAACAATACTCGTGTTTTGCAGAGATCAGTTGTAGTGATCGTTTGAGGTGCTGGTTGTATTTACACTTATAATACTGAGTTGGGTTGGGTTGCGTTGTTTTGGGGGAGGAGACCAGACAGCGAGGTCATCGGTCTCATCGGATTAGGGAAGGAAGTCGGCCGTACCCTTTCAAAGGAACCATCCCGGCATTTGCCTGGAGTGATTTGGGGAAATCACGGAAAACCTAAATCAGGATGGTCGGACGTGGGATTGAACCGTCGTCCTCCCGAATGCGAGTCCAGTGTGCTAACCACTGCGCCACCACGCTCGGTTATAATATTGAGGCCACTGATTTTGTGAATGGAAATTAGTATCTTCACTAATCTACAACGTTAAGATTCCTAAGATTCGACGTGAGTGACTGATTTGGAGAGACCGCGCGGCTACCCCGACCGGCGCTTAGTCTGTATTGTTGCTCAAATGGTTCAAATGGTTCAAATGGTTCTGAGTACTATGGGACTTAACATCTGAGGTCATCAGTCACCTACAACTTAGAACTAATTAAACCTTACTAACCTAAGGACATCACACACATTCATGCCCGAGGCAGGATTCGAACCTGCGACCGTAGCGGTCGCGTGGTTCCAGACTGAAGCGCCTAGAACCGCTCGGCTAGAACGGCTGGCTGTTCTTGCTTCAGTAAACACTGGAGAATGGGAGTAAAATCCCAGTGCTTACCGTTCCAAAGTTCTGAAACTGAAGTCATTTCTCAATCTGAATGGTACTGCATGAACGAAAGTGCAGCACTCGAGTGGCTCGTGAATTTGGGCTGCCATTTTGATCCTCACATTCTGAAGCTGATAAGGGGACCATCGGGTCTGTTGATAATGTATTTTAAAGAGTATTAGCAATTTTAGAGGGAACCTATGTTGAGTAGCTCGATAGCGCATTTTCATGCGGTGGCCACTAACCCCCGAGAAAATCGGTGCTAAGGTTTTGTACAGAAATCTGTACGAGCGAAGATTCCATAAAAATACATTCTGTAATTCCGCCTCGATTGAATGCACCTGTTTTGACAGGAATGATCAAATACGCATGGATCACATCGAAAGTGACAGAAGATGTCTTCTTTGAATTTAAGGAAACTGTGTTCCCCAGTGTTGCTTCTGAAAAATCCATGTCCCTACAAGGCAGTATAATTAATTAAATGCGCGTGCTGTTCTATGATTTGTGTTTCGGTTACTTCTACAGAAAATAGCGTACTGAATTCTGCTGAAGCGCATCAAGTGTTGCAAGTGAACGACAGTAATACGATTCTGTAATCCATTAGGTAACAAACAGGAAACACATTTGAAGAAAGTCTGCTGTAATGATCGATTTATCAATGAATTTACTACGGCAAAAAGAACTGTTTTCAATTATTTTTGTCGTCTATACTATTTGGTAGTATTCTGTACCACGAAAGTGAAAAAAAAAAGTACAAGGGTTCTATTTCAACCTGTACCGCCAGCGTGCCAACCATGAACCTTAGCCATTGCGGTATCTTCGCGCTTTCGGAGCAGACGTAACGTTAAACTTGGTACACGTAAAACTTTAACATTTCTCGGGAACTAGGGGCTGCCGCATGAAGAGGCGCTACCCAGATACTGACTTATCAAAGTCCATGATTAACGGGTCGGATGGCCGCCTTCTCAGAAATGTCACAGAAGCCCCGAAGCGGTCAAGTTGAATCTTTAGAGACACACTCAGCCTCTCCATTATGCTTTGCGGACATATAACTTCTTCTAACATGAACTTTCAAAATTTAAATGAGTAGGTGGCATTTCGGAGGTATTATATGGAGCAGGAGAGGACAAAATAGCCCGCAAATTCCGTATCAGAAGGAGGGGCAAATTCATGCAGGATCTCTTCACTGTTACAGTTAACCAGCATACATCCATATCTACTTAGATGATCTTCAGTACAACGTACGGTGCGTGGCGGAGCGTACCCTGTGCTACTACCAGTGAATTTCTTTCCTGTGCCGCTCGCAAATAGTGCGAGGGAAAAACAACTATCGATATGCCTCCGTATGAGCACAAATTTCTTGTGTCTTATCTTCGTGGTCCTTACTCCCAACGTATGTTGGCGGCAGTAGAAACGTTTGGCAGTCCTTCAAATGCTTTCATAGGGATAGTCAGCTGTTGGATGTACAAAACAGATTGTCAAAAACTCGTATTTAGTGAATATGTACATTTTTAGTCCAGCACTGCAAGACGCGAAGGCCGGCATTAAACCAGTGGATGAAAATATAAAAATTAAAAAAAAAAGAAGATATGCAGTGGTGGAAATATTTATTGCATCACGATGAATTGCTTCGTCTTTTTGTGTTTTGCAGCAGTTTGCTTCAGGTTATACCAGTCCCATTGTTGGTAAGCTTTTTTACCATTCATGCCTGAATAATCTGACTTCTTCACGCATGTTTTCCAACAATACACAACTCTTTGTTGTTGTCGTTTGGTTTTACAATGAAACCAGTGTTTGTACTGCCATTTCGAGTTGAGACTTTGCAGTGAGAAGATGGGCAGGTCAGTTGAATAAAAGCCAGAAAAGAAAGCAGCTATACTAGCTTATTGGTCTGTTGGTCTCAGCACCAGAGAGATAGCCTCTAAGACAGGATTTAATCACTGTACGATTTCGAGATTACTGAATAAATGCAGGGAGAAAGGATATGTTGATCGTGAGAAAGGAAGAGGTCGGAAAAGTGTGTCTACTGCCAAACAGGACAGGCTATTGAAAAGGCTTTCGTTCAACGATCGTCGCCTGTCATCAACTGAACTAAAGCGAGACTGGGAAGAAATGTGTGATATCTCGGTAACCAGTAGAACTGTAAGAAACAGACTACTGGAGGCTGGGCTCTCAGCTCGTCGCCCTAGAAGGAAGCCTTCATTGGTCAAGATAATGCGACAACAGCGACTACAATGGGCAAAAGCACATGCGACATGGACACCAGAGATGCGGAACAAAGTAATCTTTTCAGACGAGTTCAAATTTAATCTGCATGGCTCAGATGGAAAAGTGTTCGTACGTTGAAGAAATGGTGAAGAATTTTTGCCATCATGCATAACACCCACAAGGACAGATGGTCTGGGGGTGCATTTCCAGTCACGGAGTAGGTCGTCTGGGCTTCATCAATGGCACTGTCAACGCATTCTTGAAAGGAAGCTTATGCCAACCATTAGAGGCCAGTTTGGAGATGTTTCCAATTGCATTTTTCAGAATGACTCCACTCCTTGCCATAGAGCTTTGAAGGTGACTCCTATGACTAATATTTGTACCAAACACGAAGCAGGTTACTTTCTTGCTTAGTTATCACGTACTTCTACATTTCAGGTAAAATCTTTCCTTCGACAAAATGGGGTTGGAGTATTAGAGTGGCCTGGAAACAGCCCTGATCTCAATCCTATTGAGAACAGTTGGAACGTTATGGGAAATGCTATCACCAGAAAGAAGCCACGAAATGAACAGGAGCTGTTGGAGACCCTTGTATGTGAGTGGTTTCACGAACTGAGTGAGGAGTACATCAAAAAGTTAATTCTTTCAATGCCTTCACAATGTCAAGCAGTGATTAAGGCGCGTGGTGGAGCAACAAAGTGTTAAATGCAACAGTGTGTTCATATGAGGCAATAAAAACATTAAAATCCGTCAGTGTTATGTTACAACATTTATATGCAGTGTTTCTTTCAACATTAGTATTCATATTTCAGAATAGCAAACAGAATATCTGACATATCCACTTACACTAATTTCTAAGAAAGTGTTAAATTATGAAAAACAGTCTGCAGCTCGTGATCGTGCGGTTGCGTTCTCGCTTCCCACGGCCGGGTCCCCGGGTTCGATTCCCGGCCGGTTCAGGGATTTTCTCTGCCTCGTGATGACTGGGTGTTGTGTGATGCCCTTAGGTTAGTTAGGTTTAAGTAGTTCTAGGGGACTGATGACCATAGATGTTAAGTCCTATAGTGCTAGGAGCCATTTGAACCATTTTTTATGAAAAACAAACATCTTTATAGAAACAAAAATTAAGAATAAAAACAAATTGACAAAAATTATAGCGTATATTTATTTCTGATAGAAATCAGAGAAATTTAGCTCAGTTAGTCAACGATTGTAACAAAAATTATTAATAGTAAGAGGTGATGCAATAAATATTTCCACCACTGTATGTGAGCAGACCAGGAGTATGCACACTGATAGGTAAAAGAAGCAGTATGGACCTCAATACGAAGTCAGTATTCATCCCTTATTTACATCTGAATTAATAATAATAATAATAATAGGACGGTGATTACTCCCCATCTAGCTAATATTGCGGACGGTTTATTCATATGTAATCCGTGCTCATGACTGAAGTATTCGTACCAGACCTCTGAATCAGCGGCCGACAGCAGCGCCGGTGGCAACGTTCCTGATCAATATTCAGTAAGAAGAGCGGACGGGCTTCGCCATCGCGACGGCTCCGCTGGCCGCGCGAATCGAAATGAGCTCTGACGTCAGAGCTGGAGAGGTATCATCCAATCGCGGGGCTCGGCTCACTCGAAAGCTCAGCAAACACTGCTGGCTCTCCCGCTCGCTCGCGCGCTCGCTCGGTGGAACCCGAAGAGCCACCGGCGAGGCTCCGCGCCCACCTCTGCGGCGGGACCCCCAGCCTGGCACGGCGCCGCGGCGCTCCGTCACGCCTCTTGTGTTACGACTGACGACGTACAGCGGGATACGACGCGCGTACCGTTGACACAGGCAAAATCTTACCTGTACAGTGCGCTGCTGGTCGATGTCTGTCACTGAGGTTACACCAGGCCATGATGGCGTCATTATAAAATTTTATTTGGGCTGTTATATTACTGCAAGTTACGATAAATACACCATCTCCAAAGAGGACATGAGATGAAATGAGACGTGTCTAGATTTAATTGAAAGAAAAGTAGCACACTACTTCAGCGAATACCTCGGCAGTTATGGTGTACGCTCTTCTACACTTTCATAGAGCTTCGCTCGTATACTGACGTACCTCCACAGAAGAAAATAAATTGGATCAAAAGTGAATGGTTCAAATGGCTCTGAGCACTATGGGACTTAACTTCTGAGGTCATCAGTCCCCTAGAAATTAGAACTACTTAAACCTAACTAACGTAAGGACATCACACACATCCATGTCCGAGGTAAGATTCGAACCGGCGACCGCAGCGGTCGCGCGGTTCCAGACTGTAGCGCCTATAACCACTCGGCCACACCGGCCGGCAATAAATCGGTACTTTAAATGTAAGAAATGAGTTGTAAAAAGTGGGAAATGATTTTCTTGTTGAGTAAAGTCATAGTCTCCCTGACTAAAGCGTACACCAGTGTCTCTCATGCAGAATATTTTTTATTTTATTTTATTTCATTAACAGTAGAGAGTAGCCCACCGCCTAGAAATGTAGGGTTGGTCGGATGCTTCCGAACCTAATAGCAAAGACTTCTCATTGTTACAATCTTATTGCTATACAGTTGTTAATGCTTTTTTTAATAGCATAAAGAACACAATACATAAAGATTTCTCTGAGGTTACAGCGAATTGAAGGCTTAGGAATTGTTAAAATGGTTCCATATAATTTGTTACTACGTAGTTGATGAGACTATAATTTATATAACGCAAATGTCAAAGAGAAAGAAAGCAAAAGAAAAAGTAACACAATGAGCGTAGTGAAAATAATTTGTAGTATGTAGAGGGAAGTGATATGCTGTACTTTGATGTGTAACATTTTGGTTAGTAATGGCCTATTTCTACCTGTTTCAGATGAGAAGGTCTCGATACAACCTAGAGGTATTCTCATCTGAAATGGTTTCTGCTAATGCATGTCTACACAGATCATACAGATTAAAAGTTGATTGAGCACTTCATACACGGAATAAATGAATTTTAGCATTACTAGGTAGCGCGGTGTAGGTGTAGCGTGTCTGATTCATAATCAGAATATCAGGCACCGTTTAAGTTATAAAAAAAATCATCAGCAATGCACGCTGAAGACTTAAGGTATCATAAGTCAGCCCCAAAAAACTTGTGAAGGAGGGTGGAGGAGCGAACAGAGGCTCAGGACGTACTCTTGCCCTTTGGGTTGGAAACTGTGTACTAAAGGCGGAATAACCTGCAATGAGGATTCAGAAGGAAACAGAAACCACTGCACTAAAGACACATAACTTGTATCCACAGGACTTGTGGCATGCAACTGATAAAGGTTCACCACGATCTCTTAATTGGCAAATGAGTCCGGGTTTTGTCAAAGAACGAGATAACCACGAGAATGAGACTTAATAACTAACGAACGGATAACGATCTACGAGTCTGAGTGTGGAGCGTCAGAAAAGGGAAACGCAAAGGCTCTAGATATAGAGGTCAGTGAAGTGAAATGCAAAGAAAACAAGAATCTCTTGTCAGAAGAATACAGGATAATACCAACACCAGCGGAAAATTTTGAGTGTCAATAAAATTCACCACCTACTTTAAGATGATTTATTCTGAAAACAACAAGTTTCGGCATTTCGTTTTGCCATCTTCAGGCTCCATACGCTACTATCCAAATAAACGAACTTTTTATTTATTGGAATTCGCCATATCCTGTAATTTATTCCGCAATACAAGTTCGTCTGTTTGGACAGAAGCGTATGGAGCCTGAAGATGACAAAATGAAATGCCGAAACTGGTTGCTTTCAGAATTAAATAAAATATCTGAAAGTGTATGTCTGTTGGTGAATTTTATTGGCATTGAAAATTACTTACCATCCTATTTCCCTGGCCGTGATGGACCAACAGAGGCAGTAGAAAATGGTTCAATGGGAGTGGGATTCGTTATGAATATAAAACTAGGGCAGCGAGTGAGTGAGCTACTGTGAACGGATCAGTGATGTGATTGTTCTGATCAGATTTCACGGCAAATGCCGTCAACGGTAGTTGAGGCATGCATGCCGACGTCGCAAGCAGAAGGTGACGATGTAGAGAACGTATATGAGGCTGATGAACGAATAAATCACTATGTAAAGGGGGAAGAAAATCTAATAACCATGGGTGGTTAAAGTGTGGTTGTAGGAGAAGGAGCAGAAGAAAGGGATACGCGAGTATATTAGCTTGGTAGTAGAAATGAGAGAGGAGAAAGACTAACTGAGTTTGCAATAAAGACTCTGGTCAAGGACCACAAGCGGAGTGAATATACTTGCAAAAGGCCCGGGGAAACGGAAAGATACCAGCTGGATTACATCATGGACAGACAGAGACACTCAAATTATATATTTGATTGTAGGGCCTACCCAGGAGCAAATACAGACCCACATCACGATTCAATAATGATGAAGAGCAGGATGAAGGATAAGATAATCGTCTGAGAGAATCAGTGTCAGGAAGTCGGGTACGGAAGTATTAAAGAATGATAAGATGCAATTGAACTTCGCTATTTTTGTGGATATTGCAATATGGAACACCAGAGTAAACAATTCAGTTGAAAATGTTAGGATACGTCTATAAAGTGCAATCACAGATGTTGGAAAGACATACATCAGTGCTAGCAAGGTGGCTCCGAAGAAACAGTTACTTACAGAAGAAATACTTCAACTGATGGACAAAAGAACGAAGAATAGAAATATTCAGGGAATGACAGGAATTCAGCAATGCAGATCACTTAGGACTGAAACAGATGGGAAGTGCAGTGCAGCCAAGGCTAAATCTACATCTACATCTACATCCATACTCCGCAAGCCACCTGACGGTATGTGGCGGAGGGTACCTTGAGTACCTCTACCGGTTCTCCCTTCTATTCCAGTCTCGTATTGTTCGTGGAAAGAGGGATTGTCGGTATGCCTCTATGTGGGCTCTAATCTCTCTCATTTTATCCTCATGGTCTCTTCGCGAGATGTAAGTAGGAGGGGGCAATATACTGCTCGAGTCCTCGGTGAAGGTATGTTCTCGAAACTTCAACAAAAGCCCGTACCGAGCTACTGAACGTCTCTCCTGCAGAGTCTTCCACTGGAACTTAACAATCATCTCCCTAACGCTTTCGCGATTACTAAATGATCCTGTAACGAAGCGCGCTGCTCTCCGTTGGATCTTCTCTATCTCTTCTATCAACCGACCTGGTACGGATCCCACACTGCTGAGCAGTATTCAAGCAGTGGGCGAACAAGCGTACTGTAACCTACTTCCTTTGTTTTCGGATTGCATTTCCTTAGGATTCTTCCAATGAATCTCAGTCTGGGATCTGCTTTACCGACGATCAACTTTATATGATCATTCCATTTTAAATCACTCCTAATGCGTACTCCCAGATAATTTATGGAATTAACTGCTTCCAGTTGCTAACCTGCTATATTGTAGCTAAATGATATGGGATCTTTCTTTTTATGTATTCGCAGCACATTACACTTGTCTACATTGAGATTCAATTGCCATTCCTTGCACCATGCGTCAATTCGCTGCAGATCCTCCTGCATTTCAGTACAATTTTCCATTGTTAGAACCTCTCGATATACCACAGCATCATCTGCAACCAGCCTCAGTGAACTTCCGATGTAATCCACAAGGTCATTTAAGTACACTCCTGGAAATTGAAATAAGAACACCGTGAATTCATTGTCCCAGGAAGGGGAAACTTTATTGACACATTCCTGGGGTCAGATACATCACATGATCACACTGACAGAACCACAGGCACATAGACACAGGCAACAGAGCATGCACAATGTCGGCACTAGTACAGTGTATAGCCACCTTTCGCAGCAATGCAGGCTGCTATTCTCCCATGGAGACGATCGTAGAGATGCTGGATGTAGTCCTGTGGAACGGCTTGCCATGCCATTTCCACCTGGCGCCTCAGTTGGACCAGCGTTCGTGCTGGACGTGCAGACCGCGTGAGACGACGCTTCATCCAGTCCCAAACATGCTCAATGGGGGACAGATCCGGAGATCTTGCTGGCCAGGGTAGTTGACTTACACCTTCTAGAGCACGTTGGGTGGCACGGGATACATGCGGACGTGCATTGTCCTGTTGGAACAGCAAGTTCCCTTGCCGGTCTAGGAATGGTAGAACGATGGGTTCGATGACGGTTCGGATGTACCGTGCACTATTCAGTGTCCCCTCGACGATCACCAGTGGTGTACGGCCAGTGTAGGAGATCGCTCCCCACACCATGATGCCGGGTGTTGGCCCTGTGTGCCTCGGTCGTATGCCGTCCTGATTGTGGCGCTCACCTGCACGGTGCCAAACACGCATACGACCATCATTGGCACCAAGGCAGAAGCGACTCTCATCGCTGAAGACGACACGTCTCCATTCGTCCCTCCATTCACGCCTGTCGCGACACCACTGGAGGCGGGCTGCACGATGTTGGGGCGTGAGCGGAAGACGGCGTAACGGTGTGCGGGACCGTAGCCCAGCTTCATGGAGATGGTTGCGAATGGTCCTCGCCGATACCCCAGGAGCAACAGTGTCCCTAATTTGCTGGGAAGTGGCGGTGCGGTCCCCTACGGCACTGCGTAGGATCCTACGGTCTTGGCGTGCATCCGTGCATCGCTGCGGCCCGGTCCCAGGTCGACGGGCACGTGCACCTTCCGCCGACCACTGGCGACAACATCGATGTACTGTGGAGACCTCACGCCCCACGTGTTGAGCAATTCGGCGGTACGTCCACCCGGCCTCCCGTATGCCCACTATACGCCCTCGCTCAAAGTCCGTCAACTGCACATACGGTTCACATCCACGCTGTCGCGGCATGCTACCAGTGTTAAAGACTGCGATGGAGCTCCGTATGCCACGGCAAACTGGCTGACACTGACGGCGGCGGTGCACAAATGCTGCGCAGCTAGCGCCATTCGACGGCCTACACCGCGGTTCCTGGTGTGTCCGCTGTGCCGTGCGTGTGATCATTGCTTGTACAGCCCTCTCGCAGTGTCCGGAGCAAGTATGGTGGGTCTGACACACCGGTGTCAATGTGTTCTTTTTTCCATTTCCAGGAGTGTATATTGTGAATAGCAACGGTCCTACGACACTCCCTTGCGGCACACCTGAAATCACTCTTACTTTGGAAGACTTCTCTCCATTAAGAATGACTTGCTGCGTTCTGTTATCTAGGAACTCTTCAATCCAATCACACAATTGGTCAGATAGTCCATATGCTCTTACTTGGTTAATTTAACGACTGTGGGGACCTGTATAGAACACCTTTCTGAAGTCAAGAAACACGGCATCTACCTGGGAACCCGTGTCTATGGCCGTCTGAGTCTCGTGGACGAATAGCGCGAGCTGGGTTTCACACGATCGTCTTTTTCGAAAGCCATGCTGATTCCTACAGAGTCGATTTCTAGTTTTCAGAAAAGTCATTATACTCGAAGATAATACGTGTTCCAAAATTCTACAACTGATCGACGTTAGAGATATAGGTCTATAGTTCTGCACATCTGTTCGACGTCCCTTCTTGAAAACGGGGATGACCTGTGCACTTTTGCAATCCTTTGGAACTCTACGCTCTTCTAGAGACCTACGGTACACCGCCGCAAGAAGGGGGGCAAGTTCCTTTGCGTACTCTGTGTAAAATCGAACTGGTATCCCATCAGGTCCAGCGGCCTTTCCTCTTTTGAGCGATTGTAATTGTTTCTCTATCCCTCTGTCGTCTATTTCGATATCTACCATTTTGTCATCTGTGCGACAATCTAGAGAAGGAACTACAGTTGCAGTCTTGCTCTGGGAAACAGCTTTGGAAAAAGACATTTAGTATTTCGGCCTTTAGTCTGTCATCCTCCGCTTCAGTACCATTTTGGTTACAGAGTGTCTGGCCATTTTGTTTTGAACCACCTACCGTATTGACATTAGACCGAAATTTCTTAGGATTTTCTGCCAAGTCAGTACATAGAACTTTACTTTAGAATTCATTGAACGCCTCTCGCATGGCCTTCCTCACATAACATTTCGCTTCGCGTAACTTTTGTTTGTCTCCGAGACGTTGGCTATGTTTATGTTTGCTGTGAAGTTCCCTTTGCTTCCGCAGCAGTTTTCTAACCCGGTTGTTGTACCACGGTGGCTCTTTTCCATCTCTTACGATCTTGCTTGGTAAATACTCATCTAACGCATATTGTACGATGGTTTTGAACTTTGTCCACTGATCCTCAACACTATCTGTACTTAAAACAATACTTTTGTGTTGAGCCGTCAGGTACTCTGAAATCTGATTTTTGTCACTTTTGCTGAACAGAAAAATCTACCTACCTTTTTTTAATATTTCAATTTACGGCTGAAATCATCGATGCAGTAACCGCTTTATGAGTGCGTGAAAGTTGTAAAGAAATCAAAAAAGGAATGATCGTCGGAAAGACTCACTCAGGTGTACAGAAAACTCAAAACAGCACTCGGTGAAATTAAAAGCAAGGATGGTAATATTAGAATTGAAATAGAAACTTCACTGTTAAGGGAAACGAAAAGGTGGACAGAGTTCTCTGAGAGGGAGGTGTTTCATGAGAACGTGATGCTACAGAGGACCGAGCGGAGACATCTCTGCTTTAAGTCAATCAGTTAAGTTAATCAAGATCAATCTTCTCCTGGGCCTCCCGATATCGATGGAAGGTGGGATCCTGGCTGGAATCAGCCATAATGAATTTGTATGATTCAGCCAATGTCTGAGCTATATCCACTGTCAATGTTACAAGAGACCCCTGTGTTCGTACAGCTGCTACTGGGGTCGAGTGTTGTGCCGTGAGATACTCCTGATGGCTTCTCTTACTTTGCTTTCTGGTGTGGACCTGTTGATGGATTTCTGTAACTCTTGCCAAGACTTCTGCTAACTGTTCCGAATGATTCTCCTCGCCTTTGCACGCGCCATTCGAAAGTTTGTACGATTCGCATCTGTAGGGCATCGATTGAACCTGCTCATAGTTACCCACCTGTGCCTCATTGCAAAGCGACACTCTTCGTTGCTCCAAGGGGCAGGTCGCCTCCTGGGCACTTCCACAGACTTTGGGATGGATGCATCGGCGGCATGGTGTATCACAGCTGTAATGTGTTCCACCCGGTCCTTTACGCCACCACATTGCTCGAAAACGGTTAACTGCCTGTAAAGCATCCACTTATCCTTGTTTAATAAGGATTTCGGTGGTTTTCTTTCAGGATCTGCCCCATCGGACAGTTGGATCCAGATAGGGAAATGGTCACTACTATTGCAGTCATTGTCTACTGCCCACTGAGCCGCGTCCCCGAGAGCTGTCGGTCCTCCAAGTAATTGCTGTTGTCCTGTAGGCTTTGGTGTAATATAGAACGTGTCCACATTCTTATAAACAGGAAGCCTACTCCTTCTTCTGTATCTTCTGCAGCTGCTACGGTAAGGCGTGGCTGTGTGTACTGTGCGGCTGCCTCGAGTCGAATGAGCATGCTGTTGGCTAACGAGCGAGACTGGGCCCCCAGCGGAACTGCTTTTTAGCAGCGGATCGCGCTTAGTTAAAACTGAAGCGCGATCCTCCGAGCTCTAGCTAAAAAGCAGTAGACCAACCTGTAGCGGTGCTAAAATGTGTGGCTTGAGCCATTTTCAGCAGTGTAAGGTCTATTGTGTGTAGCATATTGCGAGCTAACATCCCAAAGATGTTCGGGCTCACATGCGGTTCCTCTTCGTCAAAATGTCTTGGCTCAAACTAGTCTAGGGGTTGAACCGCACGTGCCGCATTACACGCCGTAAATTAGACAATTGTGACCCTTTGGATAGATTGTCTGGCTGATGGCAAGTTTGCGAAATTGTATGAAACAAAGTTAATGTAACACATAACAACAGTCATAAAATATCGGGAACTAAATTAACGACCCATAAGTAATGTACGCCGCGTAGTTGCGATTTTGTTAGAATAATGTGTATTCAGAAAGCACACTAATAGCAAAAGTGGTCGTATTTAGAGTTACTGTTACACTCGAGCGCATATCCATTTGACACAATTCGATCATTGACAATCTCATCGCGAAACACAATACTCCACGTCGATATTTACACGAAAAGTTAGAGTTCACTCAAGGTGCGCGTCTGCTCACCGCTCAGAGACTAAGTCCCGCGATACCACACAACGCGACATTTTCTGAGTCGTTTCACTTCCTAGCTGCCTAAAGAGCGACTGTCCGCTTTCGTGTCTCAGTCCGAACTGTCCACTTTGGTGTCTTCAGACACACTGTCCCTCTGCCCGTCCCAGGCCGCGTTTCCCGTGTGCCGAATATCCTCCCTCACATGACTAGGGCAGTTCCCTTTCCCAAAGCAGTCCTTTGGCTACAGCTTATTCTACTTTATTTTACATTTTAACATGTTTCAATAACCAAAGTTTGACCACTTTCAAGTTCTAAATAAACTAACAAAAATATCCATTACATAATAAACGTTACATTCTTTTACATAAAACCAATAAAATTTCCTTCTTAACTTTGAATATCACGGCCAATAGCCTTGCACCAATGTGCTTTCTGATAAACAAATGAAGAAGAAAAGTAACTATTATGCACTAAACTTCACAACAAATATTCTATTACCTAATGATTCAACAAAGTATCATGCTGTCATCGTTCAATGTGTTTTGTGTGGAGGACATGATGATCTGATGCTTAACATAAAATACTTATAATTTAAATTTACTATATCTTTTAAACAAATGAAGTTACAGAGTTGATATTCAGAACGTTTGTCATTTTTATGATGCGCTTCTATACGAAATGTCGATCGTTAAGGTCGACCAAACCGTTCATATTTTAGCATTCAGGTCTTCGTTACAAAACTTGTTAATTTCACTTTAACAGTAAATCCTAAAATATTATAGATATGATCGATATTCAAGTTTTATTGGGATTACCATGAAAATTTATGGAGGATGGTAGATCGAAATTACTGTGGCTTGATTCCCTGCATTACTACAGTATTAAATACTTTCCATAAATGTTTCCCTTTATGGCCGATCTTAGGTCCGCCGTATTAACACTGTTACTTGATTCCCTGCATTACTACAGATTTAAATACTTTTCGGAAATGTTTCCCTTTATGGCCGATCTTAGGTCCGCCGTATTAATACTGTTACTTCTCATTGACCACAAAAGCCTTATACTGGGTTTTCCTATGACGTAGTCCCACTCACACAGTATAGCACTTAGGCCTCAATAGACAGTAGATGCCTGTGAGTTTCCCCACCTCGTGGAGAATCCGTGCCCTCTGTGGTACGCGGTCCTGGACAACAGGGTTCGTTTCACAATTCCTGAAGTCTGACTCTTTCTGATATATATTTAAATGAGAGTGCAGTGCTCGTTAACTCACTACATCCTCAGGTACCCGAGCCTTGGGGCATTTGGTGTTACAAACCCATAGTGCACTATCAAGAGGCTCATGGCATGGTAAGTTAACAGAGAACAATGTGATGTCAACATGGGCCACTCTCCGAACAGCCACTGCTTGAAGTGTTGTTGTTATCGGAATAGGTGAGGAGTGAAAAGTATCCTTTATGAACACTGTCACCAGTAAGGTCGTCGTTTCTATAAAGGTGACAGCTTCGAAGTACAGGTGTGTTAGTCTCTGTAAAATGAGTCTCTTGAAAGCAGAGGCAAAGGAGTCCATCCCGTACAAGGAGGCTCGGTTCCTACAGATGAGTCCTGTAATCATTTATATTCCACTGGAGTATGGGAGCCATTTTATCAATGTGGTCTTGGTTTATCCATGTCTTTGCGCCGGGGTGGTAGGGTGCTTGTAGAGCGAGGAGGGGTTTTAGGGCTGACTGGGTCTCGTGATGGGGCATCAAAATCCATGTTTTCCTCATCATCAGTCAGACATGGCAGAATGACGTTTGATGGCGCTTTCGACCCGAATATTGGGATCCTTTCTCTGCTGCCTTTCCCAGAAAGGATGAGGGGGAGACTCACTTTTCTTCGAAGAAACTTGCCGTTGAGGGGCACTGTGCTTTTGGGGTGCCTTTGGGCTGTGCACTGTAGAAGCATTGCTGGTCTCTTCCGTCGAAGCTGTCTGGATTGCTATGTCTTTCACTTTACATTGGCACATACAGGTGCAAGTACAGGTGCTAGAGGTGGATAATGAAGCACTGGACATCGTCTGAATCGAAGCGTCGACCTTAGGAACAGGTTTCTGCACCAACGAAGCACAGGAAGTGGCAAAGACAGAGGGTTTCATCGCCTAATAGTCATTTTTGGCTTCTGCGTAGGGGATCCGCTTGGTCATTTCGTTTTCCTGAATTTTGCGTTCCTCTGCAAAAACAGGGCATGCTCGGCTCCAGACTGGGCGACTCCCTGAACAGTTAATGCAGACTGCCGGAGATGGACAGTCAGTCCCAGCTGTATGAGCTGCCTTTCCACACTTCCCACAAGTCGCTTCGCCTCTGCAACTCAGCCTTGTATGGCCATTTGAAGCATAGCATAGTGTTAGGTACGTAGTGCCGAACCTTAAGTCGGAGGAAACCTGCCATGATGTGTTCAGATAGCATTGGAGAATTGAAGGTCCCAATAAAAATGGCAGTCTTCTCAGTCTCTGAGTTGTTCTTGTGCGTTTTCTGTTCAATATCTGTGGTGCCCATTCTTGTTTTTCAGCAACGTCTACATCCATAATATCACGGCAGATTACCACACTTTTGTTGGAGTTGAAGGAGTTCTGAAACTCAACAATGATGTCGTACTCAATCAATTTCTGTGACTTCTTAAGGAGTTCCACCTGCGTTGCCCAGCTGGTCTCAACAAGCAAGGAATCATTTTGCAACCGCTTAACAGTCTTTAAGGTACCAGCCAGTCCTTCTGCGCCTTTATGGATATAGAAGGGAGACACTTTTTCAGACGTCCCTTCCTTCCTCTTCATCACTACAAAGACTGTGATTCATGACTCCTTGAGCCCAGTTACTTACAACAAGTTGATCATTAGGAGGACCAGCATCCCTCATTCTTTTCGATGAATGGATCTGAGAACTCCCCTGGGAGGAGAGAAAAAAACTTCGAGGGTTCCATCTCGGTCCCACGAGCAGCTAGGGAAATAGGGGTCCAACCAGACAGAGCCCTGCGTGCCTGAGTAAGCCTTATATTATACAACTGAGGTGCGGCAGGTTCCCCAGAGGTTGCCCGCTAATGACTGTTCCACCTCAACAGTCATGCATCTCATCAGCGCACAGCACACAGCACACCTTGAGATTGAGTTTTTTTTTTTTTTTAGGTAGAGGTCTATTCCATCATCGCGGTCTGGGTGGTCAAGCCAAGATCCCCATTCCCTGTGACACACCGCCATGCTGCACGGTGGTCGCTGAAGCATGCTCAGAGCTTACGGTGACAGGGGACTGGCGGCGCTTACCAGTCCCCAGCTCAGGAAGTCCAGGGTCACCAAGCCCATAGTCAGCAAACAAATGCAGAGCCCCTGATGGCCGCGTAGTGGTTCTCGCGCTGGCTGTGGAGAGTATGTACTCGGTCCCACTGCGAACTCTACGGTTCAAATGGCTTTGAGCACATACCATGGTCATCAGTCCCCTACAACTTAGAACTACTTAAACCTAACTAACCTAAGGACATCACACAACACCAACACGAGGCACGAACTCTATGATAACCCTCGATGTCCTACTGGCGATGTACATTGCATCGGTATTCGTGTGGTCGGTTGGCCCCCTCCCGACCCTTGGTAGATTTCAGCAACCAAAGGCATCTTGAGTGATGAACAGGAACGTGGACCCCATGAGATCATGTTGCTCGCTTCTGCGTTGAAGTCTGGTATTGGCAGTACTTTACGATGTGGTGTTGTCGAGAATCAGTCAGTTCCTCCACCAGTAGCTGTGAGCAGCACGAAATTCATCAAGTCCAGAGGATCTGGCTATCCGCACTACATGTTACCATCCGGTTGCAGTAAATACATATTGCTGCACGAATACGCAGTGATAAGCGAATTTTTGCTTCTAAAAAGCATTGTTATCATTGTGGGGCGAAAAGGCATTCATCATCTTGAGTACGGCTAGTTCGTATACTGTGCTGGAGCATCTAGGACAGACTCCTACAATATCGTAATCGTGAAATCGAGTGTTATTACCGTGAATGCCGTCGATCCCAATCTTCAACTTATGACAAGAGCTGCAGAACTGGAGTATGTAGAAAGAACTAGCGTGAGGTTATTACGCAAAGGTCCGTTCTTAATGACCGATTGTGTCTGCCTTATTCTGCTACTTCTACCTGACAGGCTGTAAAATCTGTATCGGTCCCTCGCTATGTGCCTTTGTGAAATAGATACAGTTTCTTGCAACATGCGTTACGACCTAACGAATGTGCTTGTCTCAATTCCCTTGGTTTTCCGTCTTCTTTACTGCTGAATGCTTATTCCTCATTAGGCCAACTTCACCCACTTGCGACGTAATGTCTCGTTTCCTACTTCTGCCTCTGTCTCTGGCATCACTTGAATTTTCCTGAGGCAATATAAGTGGCTTTTAATAAAAAAAAAATTAAATCCTTACTATCATGTGCCGTAACAAAATAAGATGTTGGAGTCGATATAGAAGAAAAGTAGAATCGAGTATTTGAGTCAAAATTTAAAAGAGCTCTGGATGACCTGAGATAAAATAAGGCTGAAGGGTTAGCTAACACTCCACCAGAATTTCTAAAATCGTTGGGAGAAGAAGGAAAAAATCGAATGTTCATGGTCGTGACTAAGATCTATGAGACTGTTGACATACCATCCTACTTTCGGGAAATTTTATCCGCACAGTTTGGGACGACAGTAATGGCAAAAAAGTACCACAGGTATCGCATAATCAGCTTAATAGCTCAAACATCCAAGTTGCTGACAAGAATGATACACAGAATAATATAAAACGAACCTAAAGCAGTTTTTTTTAAATTCTTTATTTTCAAAAACTTATTAATTATACAATTTAACCCACTACCTTATGTGATTAGTGGGCCGAAAAGTGATACAATAGTTTTAGTTGCAGCTTTTCTATTTTAGTGACTAGTTAGTATGTGAGCTATGGGATAAACGCAATGGGCAAATTAGTTTGTTAATTAACTACTAAGCAGGTAACCTAACTATAGGCTAGTTACTAAGGCCTACAGCGTTACATACGTGTCAGTTGAAATATAAACCTACTATAGAGCCTTGCTCATTGAGCTAACCCCAATGAGCGTGCCCCTGACACTGCCCCGAGGCGCGGCGGATTCCAGACTGAGGAAGTCGGCCAGGCGGTTTGGGAATAGGGTACCAGACTCTATCGGTGTTTAGGTAAGTCTCTCATTAATGCTAGTTTAATTCTCTCAGGTAATCCTTTAAGACTTTCTGTGATATCACGTTAGCCAGTTTATTAATGGTCTCAAAGGTGTCGTGTTGTCTGAGCAGTCTGTATGTGTCGTAGTGTGGTAGTTGGTCGCGTAACACTGAAGCCACATCATTGAAAAGGGGGCACTCGTAGACTGCATGCTCAGGAGTACCCTCCGGCGCACCACAGTCACACGCTGGTGTCGCCTTTTTCCCGAATCGACATAAGTATGTCGAGTAGGGTCCATGTCCAGTGAGAAAGTGAATTAGTCCCCCGGGTTGGTTCGGAATATGTCATTCCCATCCGTTCCCTAACATCTGCGCCATGTTTCTTCGCCTTCCCACGATTGTTGCCATAGCTGGTCCCCTCTTAACCTAACGTCAACCTTGTTCCCAGTCCTGCTGCCTAAAATCTCCTCTGTTTTCTCCATATTCCGCTCCTTTGCCCAATACCAAGCGGCCTGTTCTCGAATTTTGATTTCCAAGGGTCAGAGCCCCATTATGACTAACAGGGCTCCTCCCAGCGTAGTCCTAATCATATTCCTCTGGACTCTTCTCACTGTCATTGCAGGCACCACCCTCGTGAGCCTGTGCGGCCAGACTCCCGAGCCCTAACCCACTATTGTAAGTATGCTATTGTGGTAAAGTTTGATGAGATGTGGTGGGAGATGAAATCGTTTGTGTCCAATGAAAATGAGGTTTTTGAGTACTTGTAAGGCTCTTTGAGTTACGGTTTCAATGTGACTTCCGAAGGACCACCTTTCATCAGTGATGATTCTCTCGTCGCCTGAGAACTGGTGAGCACTCAGTCCTGACAGTTGGATTACGAACTAGCTGTCCCTTTAGATTAAGGTTTTAGGGAAGTTATGTTCTCATGATGTGCTTCAAGACGGAAACAACACTGAAGAAATATGAAAACAAGGTTACAGGATCTGGCAACAGAGTATAAGTGTTGTACAATGTAAAACGCTGCGAGACAGTCGAAATTCTGGGGAAAATAGACGTTTACTGTGGATACTGTGTCACATACACAGTACTTTCCACTGTTCAGACATGTCACTAAACCCACCCAAAGATGTAAACAAGCATGCATGAGCAGCGCCTATTAGACGGAGGTGGTCCGACAGCCGATCAGTTCCAGTCATTCCACCAGTACAGGGGTACACGGCTAGTGTTGTCTGTAGTTCAACCATGCCATGCGGTCAATACCGCGGTTAGATCGCGTCCGCATTGTTAGCTTGTGCCAGGAAGGGCTCTGAACAAGGGAAGTACCCAGCCGTCTCGAAGTGAACCAAAGCGATGTTGTTCGGACCTTTAGGAGACACAGAGACAAAGCAACCGTTGATGACATGCCTCGCTCAGGCCGCCCAGGGGCTACTATTGCAGTGGATGACCGCTGCCTGCGGATTATGGCTCGTGGAATCCTGACAGCAACGCCACCATGTTGAATAATGCTTTTGTGCAGCCACAGGGTGGTGTGTTACGAGGCAAACTGTGTGCAATAGGCTGCATAATGCGCAACTTCACTCCCAATGTCCATGGCAAGGTCCACCTTTGCAACCACGACACCATGCAGTGTGGTACAGATAGACCCAAAAACATGCCGAATGGACCGCTCAGGATTGGCACCACGTTATCTTCACCGATGAGTGTCGCATATGCCTTCAACCAGACAATCGTTGGAGGCAACCTGGTGAGTTTGAACGCCTTAGGCACACTGTCCAGCGAGTGCAGCAAGGTGGAGGTTTCCTGCTGTTTAGGGGTGGCATTATGTGGGGCCGACGTACTGCGCTGGTGGTAATGGAAAGCCCCGTAACGGCTGTACGATACGTGAATGCCATCCTCTGAGCGATGGTGCAACCATATCGGCAGCACATATATGCGAGGCATTCGTCTTCATGGACGACAATTCGCGCCCCTATCGTGCACATCTTGTGAATGACTTCCTTCAGGATAACGTCATCGCTCGACTAGAGTGGCCGGTATGTTCTCCAGACATGAACCGTATCGAACGTGCCTGGGATAGATTGAAAAGGGCTGTTTATGGATGACCCACCAATCTCTCTGAGGGATGTCCGCCGAATCGCAGTTGAGGAGTGGGGCAATCAGGGCCAACAGTGCCTTGATGAACTTGTGGATAGTATGCCACGACGAATACAGGCATGCATCAATGCAAAAGGGCGTGCTACCGGTGTGTACAGCAATCTGGACCACCACCTCTGAAGATCTCGCTGTATGGTGGTACAACATGCAATGTGTCTTTTTCATGAGCAATAAAAAAGTGAAGAAATGATGTTTATGATGATCTCTATTTCGTTTATCTTTACAGGTTGCGGAATTCTCGGAACCGAGATGATGTAAAACTTTTTTTCAAGTGTGTATATACCGTTAGTTTGCAGCTAGATTATTTAAAATACATCAAAATGAAGGATAGTTTACTCTATATGCACTGAGAAATGACATCAGTTAACTGTCATTTTGCATGAGACGTATAGGAAACTTTAAGTAGCTGAGAAAAGAGCGCAGTGTCAAACAAAGAAGTGTTTATTTCATACATTGAGCGTCTGTACCGTGATATAAAAGCATAAGTAGTACACTATACATGGCTGAATCTGATTCGTGACACAGATCTAACACAAAATAACTTTACACCGTTGGACAAGTGTCAGGATTAGTAACTTTTATGCCAGCAATCCAGAAATCTTCCGCCGGCCGCGGTGGTCTAGCGGTTCTAGGCGCTCAGTTCGGAACCGCGCGGCTGCTACGGTCGCAGGTTCGAATCCTGCCTCGGGCATGGATGTGTGTGATGTCCTTAGGTTAGTTAGGTTTAACTAGTTCTAAGTTCTAGGGGACTAATGACCTGAGAAGTTGAGTCCCACAGTGCTCAAAGCCATTTGAACCAGAAATCTTCCACGGAACTCTTATGTGTGAAGTTCGACTCTCAAAAATGGTTCAAATGGCTCTGAGCACTATGGGACTCAACTGCTGAGGTCATTAGTCCCCTAGAACTTAGAACTAGTTGAACCTAACTAACCTAAGGACATCACAAACATCCATGCCCTAGGCAGGATTCGAACCTGCGACCGTAGCGGTCTCGCGGTTCCAGACTGCAGCGCCTTTAACCGCACGGCCACTTCGGCCGGCTAAGTTCGACTCTCGCTCACAGTACTGTGAGGAGAGCTGAACCAGAGACACAAAGACAAAGACAGCGCTTCATTGCGATTGATGAAACGGAGAGCTAAGGCATCAGTCGCCGAACAACAACAGAGCCATGCGCGTCTGGATACTTAGCAAGCGACGAGTGCGGTATTGCCAGAATTTCATGTTATGTACCGAGATGAGTAAGTTAGTTAGTTACATGTTCCAATGATGATTAGGACGCTTCTTTTATGGAAACAATACAGTGTTAAAAGTTAGTGTTAAGATTAATAAATACTTCGTTTTTGGACCTAGTCAGGAAACTACATTTAAAAATTGGCCTTTTTTTAAAAAAACTACAAGGTGCCCATAGTCAAATTTCCAGTTCCAAGACGACGTAGAAAGAGAATCACTGCTAACAATGGCGTCACGTTTGAATGGTTTGTTGTTGACGCAGGAGGAAAACGTCATGGAGAAGCAGGAGGAAAAGTCACGGAACAGAAAGTCTAACGAAAATGGGGTCGACTACAAATGACAGATAATCGCAATGTGAAGGTTATTCATTGAGTTGCCCATTATACCATCCTCGCTGTTCATTGTGAATGACTGCACAAGTTGGGCAGTGGACAGTCGTGGCACTGTTACTTAGGTAAGCTCATTCACCAAAGCAAGGTCGTACCACATCGCATGGGAAAAATCGGTTTGTAACTGTCCTGGGGCCAAGACTAACATAAAAAGAAAATTAAGGTCGGTTTCTAATTGCGCTGATACTGTGAGCAAGACACGACCAATGTGCTCTCCCTCGTTTTCTGCTGCAAGTTGGAACCGAGGAACAGCAGGTTCCCCCAAGACATCGAAGTGTCTCGGTGGTTGCGTTCAGAATACATTGCGCAGTGCGTGCCTTCAGTTCAGCTACGTTCGTAACTGAAGCCCTGAACACAACATCTTTCAGATGACCCCAGAGCCACAAATCACACAGAATAAGATCGGACGATCTGGACGGCCAGACTGTAGGGAAATGATGGATGTACATTCTAGCATTTCCGAAAACATTCTGCGGCAGCCGTTTCACTGGCTATTAAATGTGCGATGTAGCACCATTTTCCATAAAAAGGATCCTACCCACATATTCGTGCTGTTGAAGGGTTGAAATGACGTTGGTACACAAAATACTCTTGTAGCATTTACCATTGACTGTACTGGTATCTGGAAGCGCAGGACTCATGTTCTCGAAAAAATAGGGCGCTACGACTGACGCTGCCGGCAACCCACACCACACAGCCGCCTTTGTAGAATGAAATGGCGCCGGTTGAAGTGGGTGATGATATTCTGTAGCCCATATTACACAGTTCTCCGTATCGACACGTCTTTGGTGATGGATGTAGGCTTCGTCTATCCACAGACTATCTATCTACCGCTTGGGCCTTGTCCCGCGGTTACGCAGAGTCAGCCATCGTGAATCGGATTTGGCATGTTAATGTTTAAGGGGTGGCCGGATGCCCTTCCTGCCGCCACCCTGTACAACTGGGACGGAATCAGTGTACCCCCAACTGTCAGCGCCGAGTGTAATCCATGGAATAGTGCGAATGTGTTCAGACGTCTGCGAGCCGTGTAACTGACGCGGAACAAGGGGACCAGCCCGATATTCACCTAGCGGGATGTGGAAAACCGCCTAAAAACCACACCCAGGCCCTCGTCGTTAATCGGCCGGGCGGATTCGATCCGGGGCCGGCGCGCCTACCCGAGTCCACGAAGCAGCGCGTTAGCGTTCTCGGCTACCGTGGCGGGTGTCTATCCACAGACTGTTACTTGGTAAATCTTTGTCCACTTCCACGAGAGCAAGAAATTCCAGAGCGGACTTTTGTCTTGCTGATAAGTCGGCAGGAAGCAACTCCTGAACATAGGCGATTTGGTATGGATAGCAATGTAGGATGTTTCGTAGGATTTTATGGGCCGAGTTCGCTCGCGTGTCCAACGTTCTGGCAGTTCGCCGCACATTACACGTCTGCACACCATCGCTTGACCCCTCCTGCAGTGTCGTGACCATATCTTCGATAGACGTCAGAACAACTGCTTTATTCCGTCTGCCACATTGCATTTCAAAACAACACGTCTTTTCGTGTTTTCTAATCGCGGGCGCCCTCCACAGGACGGATACAATGGCAACAACGGGAACTAAGACGTGAAAGACATGATTCTGCAAAGTCAGGAAGTATACGACAAACGCACTAGTACAGTTCCTACTTCACAGCCTGAAGAACAAGGAGACGACCTGGAACAATTTTCTCCACCAGAATACGGCGCCGAAATGGAGGGACTCTCCTCTGACTAAGTTTGGACCATGCAGCTTAACGGCAAAGACGGCGATCTTACATTGGTTCTCCGAAGAAAACGACTCACGCCTCTCCTGAGCAGAACAACTCTCGTAAGCGACAAATACCATAAAACCGGAAAACTTCCCATCTGTTGCGACAGAAGATACTACGGATGCTCCAGAACGTATGGACTAGACGAGTGACGTCAGTCTAGAAGCAGATAAAGAGGGGGCAAATGGTTCTGGCAGTAACTCACTACGCCAAGTCCGGCCCATTACTGTTTACTATACCAAGAACTACATGGAACTCAACAAGGCGCTGAAGGCGAGTATTGACGGCAGACTTAAGGCCATCTACCAACGAGACAGGATCGAATATCACTTTGACTCCTATGAAGATCGACGACGGGCCATCAATTTCTTTGTGTCGAAGGACATCCGCTTCTTTAAACATCAGGCCGCAGAGGACAAGCACCTCAAAGTGATTGTAAAACGTCTACCTGCCGATGTTTCGGGAAAGAACTGAAAGATGCACTGATAGAAAAGGGTTTCCCTGTCGTCAACGTCTACCAATTTAAAAACCGAGACGACAACACCAAGGAATTACGACCTCAAGCTGCTTACTGTGTCACGTTGCCAGCCCAAGAATCAAAGTGCAAGATTTACGACGTCTAATACCTTTTATATACTAAACTCGTTATTGAAACCTACAACAGACAAGAAGGACCTGTTCAACGTCGTCACTGCCATCCATTCGAACGTACAGGTAATTACTGCAGCTTGCCTGCTCGCTGCATTCGATGTGGAGGGCAACACAGATCTTCAGCATGTACTCAATCCAGAGGGCCTCCAACGAAATGTGCGAACTGTGAAAAGGACCATCCTGCCACACGGCGTGGCTGCCAGAAGTACCAGGAACTTCTCAGGAAATATAGACAATGGTCTTCGCCGCAGCCCTCTCAACGGAGGACTCTTGTAATACCTGACGACACACCGGCCGCCACACCGTCAGCAAACGTCACAAGAACTGCCGGCGACGACGCGGCAGTCAGTACCACAGCCTCCTCCTGAAGCGCACGCCCACGCAGCATCACAACGACGACCGGAACCGGAAACCTACATGTCACCAGCCCATTTGATGGAATCCATAGCTCCAGCGCACGCTGATGTCGCCAAACTTCTTACCGCCGTGCAGCAACAAATAGTGGGGATACTTTCTTTAATCGAGAGTGTACTGAAGGCCTTTGGGACACGTTAAGACGGATCGCCCTGGGACCACGACAGGCCTGAAAATCTGTATATGGAACGCCAACGGACTGAAACACAAGAAAACAGAATTCACTGAATTTTTACAACGTCACAAAACCGACATCGCACTTGTATCGGAGACGCACCTCCGTCCAACAGCTGAGCTCAGATTTCTTAACATGTACGTCTATAGAACGAACAGATAAGGCCTACGAGGTGGAGAGACAGCGGTTCTGCTTGAAAGGGAACTGCGGCACCATCATGAAACACTACCACACCTCCAACATCTCGAGGCAACAACAGTAACGGTTCGATCGGCGGCAGGCAACATCACTTTCATCGCGGCCTACAACAACCCTGGTCATCAACTGGTGCCAGATGACCTACGAAGTATCCTCACCGATTTTGACAAAATATTCCTAGGAGGTGACCCTAATAGCAAGCACGTCCTGTGGAATTCCCGGCGTACGAACCCTCGTGGACGAACTTTGATTGCAATGGAAGAAGAACTGGGCATCACAGTCCATGGTCCACGAGAGCCCACACGGATTCCTTACTTCGATCGGCAAGAAGCGGACGTCCTAGATTTTGCTCTCATCAAAAACACTGAGAAGAACCTCCAGCTCCGCACCGTCGACGATCTCTCGTCGGACCACCGACCTGTTCTCAGGGTAGTGGGAAATGCAACGGCCAACCTTCCGCCCCCCTCCCCCCCCCCCCCCAGTTCACAAACTCTGAACTGGGGTCAATTTCGGACATATCATGACAACACTATCCAACCGGCGCAGGATGTCTCAACACTGGAAGCCATCGACATCGCCGTACAAACTTTGACGGGGAAGATAAAGGTAGCCAAACGGAGGGCAACTACTCACACGGTCTACCCTGTAGTAGCTTTCGACGAGTTCCCGTCTCTACTCCAAGAACTTAAGACGCGGAAGAACAGGAGCAGGCGACGTTGGCTTCGCTATAATAACCAGATCGATCGACGAGACACACACGTCTTAACACATGAGCTGCACAGGAGAGTGGCCGAGTGGCGACAGCAGGTCTGGGAAGATAAGGCGGATGAATTCTTACTTCGAACCAAGAACGAATGGCAGGTAGTGAAGAACATACGACACCAGCGGCCACCTAAACGAGCCATCAGAGGACCAGATGGCCTCCTCTATGACGAACTCGCCCAGGCGGAGCTGTACGCTACGACTCACCAAGAACAGATGTCTACACCAGCGAAACCCGTGAACGACGTCCACCTGCAAGAAGCCGTCGTTACAGCAGAATGGACTGCTTTTCGTGCTGCGCCTGTGCAGAGCCGCCCACAACTCCCCACACCAGCTGATATCCGTAACATTATCCGGAAGACTCGGAATAACGCGTCAGGCAACGACTTTACAAGCAACACCGATTTGAAACAGTTGCCCAGGAAGCCAACTGTGCTCCTTACCCTAATTTTCAACAGCTGTGTCCTGCAGGGATATTTTCCTACGGCATGGAATACGGCTCGATTAGTTCCAATCCCAAAGCCAGCTAAAGACCTAGCAGAACCCAGCAGTTACCAGCCAATTAGCCTCCTGCCGACCCTTGGCAAGGTGCTCGAGAGGATGCAGTTGAAAAGGCTTCATGACACGCTCACAGCGCATGGTATTATACGACCCGAACAATTCGGATCAAGGACAAGTTATCTGCCGAACTTCAGCTTCTACGGATCACCGAAGAGACACAAGAAGGATACAACAAGCAGCACTTCACGATTGGTGTATTCCTTGACATCGAAAAAGCATACGATAAGGTGTGGCGGCCCAACCTTACCGTCAAACTACATCGCACTACCCCTATTGCGGATTGTTACATTGGACTCATAGACTACTTTCTGCAGGACAGGAAACTGTATGTCCGAGTCGACGATAAAAATTCCGAAATGAAACTGATCTCCGCGGGAATTCCGCAGGGCTCTGTCATTTCGCCTCTGCTTTTCAACTTACGTATAAATTACACCTCAACAGTGCCCCTTGTTACGGCGAGTTTTTATGCGGACAGTACGGCCTTTCTGACGACTGGACAACACTAGGACCAGGTAATCGATAGGATGCAACGGCAACTTGCTGTTATGGAACGCTGGGCGCTGCAGAATAAGATAACGACCAGCCCGACGAAGACGGCAGCCGTTCTGTTCACACGGAGGAAACCAGTTCTGAACGACTGGCTCCAAATAGCTGATCAATTTATCCCATGGTCGCCGGGAGTGAAGCACCTAGGTGTCTACTATGACCAAAAAATTGCTCTACGCAGCATATTTACGACAAGACGACGGCAGCCCAGAAGATGGCCAGGTCATTGATTCCGTTCCTGGAGAGTGAGGATCTTAACCCTATGACTAAACTCCAGTTGTATAAGGCAACTGCGGAATCCACAATGTTATATGGCTCCACCCCGTGGGGAACTATGCGTGTCTCCAACTCCAACAAACTCCAAGCGCTGCAAAGCATTTGCTATCGATGGATCACAGGAGCTCCATGGTGGACAGGAAACGTCGACATCCATACCGCACTCCATGAGACCACTATACAAGAGAAGGTCCATGTCAAGGTTCTACGAGTTTTTGACAAAATCGATGCCCTTAGGGACGAAGTTCGACAGTTAGAATCGGCAGGAACGGTAAACCCAGCAAGATGGCACAAGTATCGAGTACCGAAGTCAATAGCTTTTCACCCCTCAAAGGCGATCTGTCATAACAAGAGGAAGCAGTCACACATAGCAGCCTAGGCACATCTCACCCTCGTCAGGAGATAGACTTCACCAAAGACAGCAGGCTAAAGGACCCATTGAGTACCGAAGCCTAACTGAATGTGTAGTAAATAAAGTGTTTTCCTTTTATCATTATGACCCATCCTAGAAGAATAAGTCATCAAGGATGATCTCTTCAGCGAACAGTACACACAAAGAAAGAAAAATCCCGCGTCGTAGATACGCTCTTCAGATTTTGCGTCATTCTGAGCAGTGGTCCTCTTCCTACAGCGTTTTGAAACTAAAAATTTAATTATGTACAACCTGTATAGGCTATCAGCTTTTAAACGGAACACTTGCCCAAGAGGAAATATTTAGTTTCAATTATAACTTGCTTTGCTACCTGCAGGTCATTTTATGCTGTCTGCCAAAAGATGAAAAATTTTGTTCTAGCATATTGAACTCCTTTCTGAGTCAAGGACAGCTTTAAAAATGGATAACAGAGGCATTTTATCCTTTGTTGTTTCAGATGTGGACATCGCTGTTCTTTTCAAATTGTGACAGATTTTTTATGACGATTTCACTGGCAAATACATGTAATACAACGGCACAAGTAAAATGCCTAACTCTTTGAATGGATACCTACATGACGACCACGAGAGAACACCATATTTTTTACTCATCGTTTCTGTGCAAGAATTAATTTTTTTGCTAAGTTATGATTTACACCAGAAAATTATTCCATTGTGCGGAAGTATGCAAAATAAGTTGGGAGGTTGATTCGTTTGTTTACAAGACTAGTAACTGCACGAAGAACAAAAGTAGCGGAAGTGTTTGGGATATTTAGTAATATGCTTCATTCAGTTCACGTCTTCATCAATATGTAACCCCAAAAATTAGGAGCGCTCTAGCCTTTTTACTAACTTTTTATAATGTGCTACATCAAATGGTGGTATACCTGTGTTTGGATTACAGAACTGAATATAGTCGTATTTTCTCAAAATTAAGGGAAAGCCCATTTTGAGAAAACCACTTAATAATTCTTTCAGATACTTGATCTCATCTGTCGGTTTCTGTGTATTGTGATTTATAGTAACAGCTAGCTGATACACTTAGAAAGGTTGTTTAAAATGTTCGCAGCTTCTGAATAACAAGTACATTGTCGTTTGGTTTAATTGTTGTGTTGTGTTGTACACTGACTGGCTGTCCTATCTCCTGTTTGGCAATGTCACATGTAATTTTAATTTTATTAGCTGCATTACTAAGTTATGTCAGATCATGCATACTTCTGGACATTTTAATGATTTTCCTGAAGTCAGTAGGTCCCCAGTTCAATTTTCGAAAGTCTTGAAAGACTGTCCCAAATCCAATTCATAACGCTTCTTCAATATATTTTGTACGAACACCGTGCTTTTAATGTCTCTTGATTAAGCACAGATCTGGTACGCCAAATCTGAAAGTTTGTGACTCAGCTAAAGAGTGGTAAAATACACACACTTATAAAACATCAAAACAGCGTTGAAAAATAATGGCTGAAATAAATTTGGGAATATCTGCTTGTTAGGCCACATATAAGAAAACAGAAGAAAGTTGTCACATCAGACCCGGCAAGAAAATCTGTTGGATATATTCGAACAGTCACCGGAAAATGTGACATTTATTAACAATTTGCTGCAACATAATTTCCAAAATTTTCTGATCAGAAATGGCACAAATCAGACAACAATAAGAGCAGCAAAACACTGTTGGGTGAAACTGGAAGGAATGTTCTTGCTGCCTGGCAACTGTTCGTACATGAGTTTTCATATATCGTCTCTCTCGTGAATATAAAGCGTTGAACGATGGAGTACATGCAATTCTTAACATTCTGGAACAGATAGATATTCAAGAAGTGATATCTACTGAGAGAATCTTATTTAACTGCAGAGGAGGTCCATACTAGTCTTTTCAGTTAGCGCAGTAGACAAAGAAAGCTGCAGCATTGGGACCGCAGTTGGCGCAGCATTGGGACCGCAGTTGGTGTCTGACACGTTTCTGGCACGTGATCAGCGAAAGCCGAAGGAGTTGCAAGTGTTTCACCAGTCCAACCAGCAGCATGTGCTGTTGGAGGGCAACAGAAAGCGGCCCAAACTAGGAGCAGTGGTCCAGCGTCGAGCTAGCAGTGCTGACCAAGCTGTGTAATACGCGATTCCACTGAGTGGCCCCGTATTAGCTCCTATGACCTTCATGAAAACATACGTGTCTACCGTAGCTACATGCCTCACGCGAGAAACGTGGTAATTCGCAACCATATTTCTGACCAATCATTCTGTGTCCTTTTCACTCATTCAGCAGCTGATACATCTACATCTACATACATCTACATGGATACTCTGCAAATCACATTTAAGTGCCTGGCGGAGGGTTCATCGAACAACCTTCACAATCCTCTATTATTCCAATCTTGTATAGCGCGCGGAAATAATGAACACCTATATCTTTCCGTACGAGGTCTGATTTTCCTTATTTTATCGTGGTGATCGTTCCTCCCTATGTAGGACGGTGGCAACAAAATATTTTCGCATTCGGAGCATAAAGTTGGTGATTGGATTTGGGTGAGAACGAAAAACGCCTTTCTATGAATGATGTCCAGACCAAACCCTGTTTCTTTTCTGTGACACTCTCTCCCATATCTCACGATAACACAAAACGTGCTGGATTTCTTTGAACTTTTTCGATGTACTCCGTCAGTCCTATCTGGTAAGGATCCCACACCGCGCAGCACTATTCTCAAAGAGGACGTACAAGCGTAGTGTAGGCAGTCTCCTTAGTAGGTCAGTTACTTTTTCTAAGTGTCCTGCCAATAAAATGAATTCTTTGGTTAGCCTTCCCAACATCATTTTCTACGTGTTCCTTCCAATTTAAGTTGTTCGTAATTGTAATACCTAGGTATTTAGTTGAATTTACGGCTTTTAGATTGGACTGACTTATGGTGTTACCGAAGTTTAATGAATTCCTTTTAGCACCCATGTGGATGTTGTTGTTGTGGTCTTCAGTCCTGAGACTGGTTTGATGAAGCTCCCCATGCTACTCTATCCTGTGCAAGCCTCTTCATCTCCCAGTACCTACTGAAACCTACATCCTTCTGAATCTGTTTAGTGTATTCATCTATTGGTCTCCCTCTACGATTTTTACCCTCCACGCTGCCCTCCAATACTAAATTTGTGATCCCTTGATGCCTCAGAACATGTCCTACCAACTGATCCCTTCTTCTAGTCAAGCTGTGCCACAAACTTCTCTTCTCCCCAATCCTACTCAATAGTTCCTCATTAGTTATGTGATCTACCCATCTAATCTTCAGCATTCTTCTGTAGCACCACATTTCGAAAGCTTCTATTCTCTTCTTATCTAAACTATTTATCGTCCATGTTTCACTTCCATACATGGCTACACTCCATACAAATACTTTCAGAAATGACTTCCTGACATTTAAATCTATACTCGATGTTAACAAATTTCTCTTCTTCAGAAACGGTTTCCTTGCCATTGCGAATCTACATTTTATATCCTCTCTACTTCGACCATCATCAGTTATTTTGCTCCCCAGATAGCAAAACTCCTTTACTACTTTAAGTGTCTCATTTCCTAATCTAATTCCCTCAGCATTACCCGACTTAATTCGACTACATTCCATTATCCTCGTTTTGCTTTTGTTGATTTTCATCTTATATCCTCCCTTCAAGACACTATCCATTCCGTTCAACTCTCTTCCAAGTCCTTTGCTGTCTCAGACAGAATTACAATGTCATCTTCGAACCTCAAAGTTTTTATTTCTTCTCCATGGATTTATTACCTACTCAGAATTTTTCTTTTATTTCCTTCACTGCATGCCCAATATACAGATTGAATAACATCGGGGAGAAGCTACAACCCTGTCTCACTCCCTTCCCAACCACTGCTTCCCTTTCATGCCCATCAACTCTTATAACTGCCATTTGGTTTCTATACAAATTGTAAATAGCCTTTCGCTCCCTATATTGTACCGCTGCCACTTTCAAAATTTGAAAGAGAGAATTCCTGTCAACATTGCCAAAAGCTTTCTCTAAGTCTACAAATGCTAGAAACTTAGGTTTGCCTTTCCTTAATCTAGCTTCTAAGATAAGCCGTAGGGTCAGTATTGCCTCACGTGATCCAATATTTCTACGGAATCCAAACTGATCTTCCCCAAGGTCGGCTTCTATTAGTTTTTCCATTCGTCTGTAAAGAATTCGCGTAAGTATTTTGCAGCCATGACTTATTAAACTGATAGTTCGGTAATTTTCACATCTGTCAACACCTGCTTTCTTTGGGATTGGAATTATTACATTGTTCTTTAAGTCTGAGAGTATTTCACCTGTCTCATACATCTTGCTCACCAGGTGGTAGAGTTTTGTCAGGACTGGCTCTCCCAAGGCCGTCAGTAGTTCTAATGGAATGTTGTCTACTCCCGGGGCCTTGTTTCCACTCAGATCCTTCAGTGCTCTGCCAAACTCTTCACACAGTATCATATCTCCCATTTCATCTTCATCTACATCCTCTTCCACTTCCATTATATTGTCCTCAAGTACATCGCCCTTGTATAGACCCTCTATATACTCCTTCCACCTTTCTGCTTTCCCTTCTTTGCTTAGAACTGGGTTTCCATCTGAGCCCTTGATACTCATACAAGTGGTTCTCTTTCCTCCAAAGGTCTCTTTAATTTTCCTGTAGGCAGTATCTATCTTACCCCTAGTGAGATAAGCCTCTACATCCTTACATTTATCCTCTAGCCATCCCTGCTTAGCCACTTTGCACTTCCTGTTGATCTCGTTTTTGAGACGTCTGTATTCCTTTTCGCCTGCTTCATTTACTGCATTTTTATATTTTCTCCTTTCACCAATTAAATTCAATATATCCTCTGTTCTCCAAGGATTTCTACTAGCCCTCGTCTTTTTACCTACTTGATCCTCTGCTGCCTTCACTACTTCATCCCTCAAAGGAACCCATTCATCTTATACCGTATTTCTTTCCCCCATTCCTGTCAATTGTTCCCTTATGCTCTCCCTGAAACTCTGTACAACTTCTGGTTTAGTCGGTTTATCCAGGTCCCATCTCCTTAAATTCCCACCTTTTTGCAGTTTCTTCAGTTTTAATCTACAGTTCGTAACCAATAGATTGTGGTCAGGGTGCATATCTGCCCCTGGAAATGTCTTACAATTTAAAACCTGGTTCCTAAATCTCTGTCTTACCATTATATAATCTATCTGATACCTTCTAGTATCTCCAGGATTCTTCCATGTATACAACCTTCTTTTATGATTCTTGAACCAAGTTTTAGCTATGATTAAGTTACGCTCTGTGCAAAATTCTACTAGGCGGCTTCCTCTTTCATTTCTCTCCCCCCAATCCATATTCACCCACTATGTTTCCCTCTCTCCCTTTTCCTACTCTCGAATTCCAGTCACCCATGACTATTAAATTTTCGTCTCCCTTCACTACCTCAATAATTTCTTTTATCTCATCATACATTTCTTCAATTGCTCCATCATCTGCAGAGCTAGTTGGCATATAAACTTGTACTACTGTAGTAGGCATAGGCTTTGTGTCTATCTTTGCCACAATAATGCGTTCACTATGTTGTTTGTAGTAGCTTACTCGCACTCATATTTTTTTATTCATTATTAAACCTACTCCTGCATTACCCCTATTTGATTTTATATTTATAACCCTGTATTCACCTGACCAGAAGTCTTGTTCCTCCTACCACCGAACTTCACTAATTCCCACTATATCTAACTTTGACCTATACATTTCCCTTTTTAAATTTTCTAACCTACCTGCCCGATTAAGGGATCTGACATTCCACACTCCGATCCGTAGAACGCCAGTTTTCTTTCTCCTGATATCGACATCCTCTTGAGTAATCCCCGCCCAGAGATCCGAAAGGGGAACTATTTTACCTCCGGAATATTTTACCCACGAGGACGCCATCATCATTTAATCATACAGTAAAGCTGCATGCCCTCGGTAAAAATAACGGCTGTAGTTTCCCCTTGCTTTCAAACGTTCGCAGTACCAGCACAGCAAGGCCGTATTGGTTAATGTTACAAGGCCAAATCAGTCAATCATCCAGACTGTTGCCCTTGCAACTACTGGAAAGGCTGCTGCCCCTCTTCAGGAACCATGCTTTTGTCTGGCCTCTCAACAGATACCCCTCCATTGTGGTTGCACCTACGGTACGGCTATCTGTATCGCTGAGGCACGCAAGTCTCCCCACCAACGGCAAGGTCCATGGTTCATGGGGGGGGGGGGTTCATGTGGATAACTTTTCGTTATTTAGGGTGAACTGACACTTTTCGCACCATTCCGATATTTCTTCTAAATCGTTTTGCAGTTTGTTTTGATCTTCTGATGTCTTTAACAGTCGATAAACGTCAGTATCATCTGCAAACAACCGAAGACGGCTGCTCCCAAATCGTTTATATGGATAAGAAACAGCAAAATCCCTATAACATTACCTTGAGGGACGCCAGAAATCACTTCTGTTTCACTCGATGACTTTCCGTCAGTTACTACGAACTGTGACCTCTCTGACAGGAAATCACAAATCTAGTCACATAACTGAGACGATATTCCAAAAGCACGCAATTTCACTACGAGCCACTTGTGTGGTACAGTGTCAAAAGCCTTCCGGAAATCCAGAAATATGGAATCGATCTGAAATCCTTTGTCAATAGCACTCAACACTTAATGCGAATAAAGAGCTAGTCGTGTTTCACAAGAACGACGTTTTCTAAACCCATGTTGACTGTGTGTCAATAGACCGTTTTCGTCGAGGTAATTCATAATGTTGGAACACAGTGTATGTTCTAAAATGCTGCTGCATATCGACGTTAACGATATGGGCCTGTAATTTAATGGATTACTCCTGCTACCTTTCTTGAAAATTGGTGTGACCTGTGCAACTTTCCAGTCTTTGGGTACGGATCTTTCGTCGAGTGAACGGTTGTATATGACTGTTAAATATGGAGCTAATGCATCAGCAAACTCCGAAAGGAATTTGGTTGGTATACAGTCTGGACCAGAACGGTTGCTTTTATTAACTGATTTAAGTTGCTTCACTACTCCGTGGATACTTATTTCTACGTTCCTCATGTTGGCAGCTGTTCTCGATTCGAATTCTGGAATATTTACTTCGTCTTCTTTTGCGGAGGCATTTCGGAAGGTTGTGTTTACTACTCTGCTTTGGCAGCACTGTCTTCGATAGTACCTCCATTGCTATCGAGCAGAGAGGGCATTGATTGTTTCTTGCCGCTAACGTACTTCACATCGGACCAGAATGTCTTTGGATTTTCTGCCAGGTTTCGAGACAAAGTTCGGTTGTGGAAACTGTTACAGGCATCTCGCATTGAAGTCCGCGTTAAATTTCGGGCTTCTGTAAAAGATCGCCAATCTTGGGGATTTTGCGCCTGTTTAAATTTGGCATGTTTGTTTCGTTGTTTCTACAACAGTGTTCTAACTCGTTTTGTGTACCAAGGAGGATCAGCTTCATCGTTTGTTAATTTATTTGGTATAAATCTCTCAATTGCTGCCGATGCTGTTTCTTTGAATTTAATCCACATGTGGTCTACACTTATATTATTAATTTGGAATGATTGGAGATTGTCCCTCAGGAAGGCGTCAAGTGAATTTTTATCTGCTTTTTTGTATAGGTATATTGGGCCTTTCAAAGTTGTCGAAAAAGTTTGCTGATCAATTATTTAACTTTTTCAATTGGTTCTTTATGATCTGAAATTCTAATAACTCTAATGTCATTAGCAGCATTAAAGAAAATTGTACTGAGCATGTTTGTTACTCCACGGCTCTGCAGTCTTGATCACATGTTACTGGTGCACAGCTGTATACCTTGTAAGTAGGCTGTTTATGTTTTCTCTATGTAAGTAGGCTGTTTATGTTTTCTTATTGGCAACGTTACGTAGCGCTCAATATGAAAATCACTGGCTGTGCTGTGTGCAGTCTGTGGCTAGTTTGCATTGTTGTCTGCCATTGTAGTGTTGGGCAGCGGCAGCTGGATGTGAACAGCGCGTAGCGTTGCGCAGTTGGAGGTGAGCCGCCGGCAGTTGTGGATGTGGGGAGAGAGATGGCGGAGATTTGTAATTTGTCATGAACTGCTATATTTATATATGATGATATCAAGGTAAATACATTGTTTGTTCTCTATTAATATCTTTCATTTGCTAACTATCCCTATCAGTAGTTAGTGCCTTCCATAGTTTGAATCTTTTATTTAGCTGGCAGTAGTGGCGCTCGCTGTATTGCAGTAGCTTGAGCAGCGAAGATTTTTGTGAGGTAAGTGATTTGTGAAAGGTATAGTTTAATGTCAGTCAGGGCCATTCTTTAGTAGGGAATTTTGAAAGTCAGATTGCGTTGCGCTAAAACATTGTGTGTCAGTTTAAGCACAGTCATGTATAATTGTTGAAAGGGGACGTTTCAACCTATTCCGAGTTTGGATTTCTATCGATCATTCCGTTTCAATGTTCACAAGCAGAAAGGTACACTGTTTACTCAACGAAATTTAAAAAAAAAAATGTGGAGGAATTTCTTCGTTATAAACATCAATATTCTGAAATATTACTACTATTTAGATTTGAATTTTTACACCATTTATTCCTATAAAAATAAGTAACATCATTTAAAAGCATGTTTTCTTATTTATAGGTCCTGTTACTAAAATTCTGGATTGTGTTATTAAACTCGTAGCGCGAGAGGAAGAGTGAACTGGCTGCAGATAGGTTATCATTGTTTGTGGTGTCAGCTCTTCCGGAGTTCATTTGTAGGTTGTTTCATGAAGAGCGCACACGCGCATATGTCTGTAGTACGTATAAATTTTATTACACGGTTCCCGTATGTCCTGCTGAATCAGATCGTGAAACCCCAGCGAGATACTCTTCTGTCTGTGACTGCCTGCGGCCATTGCACCTATGAAGCTCTGAGACGAGATGGGGCCAGTGTCCCACATCTCCCCATGGTGAATGTGTAACCGCGACGGACTCGTTCTTGCTTGAAACTCGGAAAAACGGCGGTCCATGAACTGCTGCTGTCAGCTGTAATTTGCTTTTCATTCCCCTCCACTGGAACTTTTACGAGAAAACTTCAGTTGTATGACCGCTGCTACCATGCGTAGTACTCTTACATTTGAAACCATGTTCCTTCTACCGTAGTGAAAAGTACTTCGAAGTAGTGGTACACTTTTCTTGCAGTAAATGACAAGCTACGTTCATAAAGTTAATGATATTCGAAAACTTGAAATAAAAAATAAAATAGGTAGCATTTTAACACTCGCTAGTGATTTAATATGGGCTGTAACGTACCGCTACACTTTTTTTCCTGAAACCCTTATTAACTTTTACAGCTTCCAAACACAAGGATCCATAGGGTATGATGCAGCCGTGCACAGTTTTTCCTGTTCTACTCCTTCCTGTTGTTCAGATCTCCGAAAACTGCCAAAACAGATTTCCCAAATGGTTCAATTCATCAAATTTTATTGACTAAATTAGTGTGCAACACAGTTTCGTGGACCACAATCACACATTCCGCGCCTGCCAGTTCTTAGCAAATGTCGTCTTTGTTTGATTTGCGAGCCCAAAACGTATACTGAGAAATATCATCTAGCGCCTCCTAAAGCGTATGAGCATGTAACTAATGCCACCCTCAGATTTCCTAGCACGTACTTCCTATTATTCAGACTAGTCACTCAAAAACATCGTTTGTTCGTGTGCGGTGTACTATGATAAAAAAGGTATCAGTCCCAGTATTGAAACGAACTGTCGGTAATAAATTGGTGAGATGTGGCGTCAAATAAACACTCCTATTTGTTGAAAGAAACCCTAAAATACGCGCACATTCATTCTTCGCAATGGGAATAAGCAAAAAGCATATTTCATTGAGGACGTTCAAAACCGCATGTGATCCCAAAGCCCCTAACACCGATCTGCTAACAGAGTCATCCACCACTTTGTCGAAAAAATACTAAAAATATACATATCACTAATTCAACGTTGCGCAGAATTTTCCAAGACGAGGTAGACATGGTGGTGTAACAAGTGTACAGTAGTGCGGTCTAGCAGTACACTACTCGTCTCAATTATCGTAACGGCTTTGGGTTTAATTGCTATTATTGTTTTTCTATCTTTTGGTTTTGATTTCTTGTGAGTCGCCTTTAATCTTGATTCAGAGTTTATAATCTGGCGTACTGAAATCTAACAGTTAGGTTTCATTTGTTTTCTGAAATTAATTATAGCACAACTGAACGGGTACTTTGTAGCTAACCTGTTTCTACAGGTTATTACGTTATTATTGGGAATGGAAATGCTTATTGATTGTGAAATTAACGTGAGAAGATTAGGGTCGCCGCCGACTATAACCATACAACCAATCAAAGGTTTGGTCGAGTCGGAAAATAAATTAATTTGATCACAGACCAAAAACTCATAAAAACCCATGCATAGTGATGTCGCTCATAGGGGATACGATGTAATTAGTAGTATTGCCCGTGCACTGTTCACGACAATCAAACATTTAAAATAAAATAGAAAATGCATGAACACTGCATAAGATCAGCTCCCAGCAATACACCTGAAAATAAGACTTAATCTAAAGCATTTGTTATAAAATACAAGGGGAAACTAATCACTGGACCTGTGCGTAAGGAAACGCGTTGGATGTGCTAACGGCTAACGGGAAAGCTACGAGGTGAGTGGCTTAGGCGCAAAAACGTAACCTCGGAACACAAGAGAAAATTGTAGATAAAATCATTTATTCCTAAGATAAGGATGTGAGGCATGTACACAATTCCTGATAACATTAATTCCTAAAACATTGAAGAAAAGCGTCGATACATTCACCGTTATAACCTACACCTAAAATCATTGGTGTGAATCATTCATACAACTGCTGTTGCCTGATAACTGATCGAAATAAATGGTGAAACGGTACACGTTTCGCAGTACACCCGCGTTCCCACGTGGTTTGTGGAGACGCAGTTTCTAGGTATCGTGGCCAAGTTGCAACAATATCACATCACACAATCAGTAACTGTTAACGTCCTTAAAAACGAACATGAGACCGGACAGTTAGTGATGACGGTAGCCCAACAAACTCTAATGTTCAACCACGTGGTCGGACGAAAGATACATAAAGTAAGGCAAATTTACGAGAAGGCCAAGCTATTAATATTTAGAAAAATGAAAGCTTATACAGGCACAGATGAAGGCAAACAGACATTCATACAGAAGCGACTGCTCACTTCTTATCGATACCTTTGTGTGGCGCTCTTCCGGCGGATCCAATTCTGCTATAGAAATTTACTAAAAGAAAAATCTGCCATAGTTTTGCGTTCCTTGGTGCGGCAAGGCAAAGCAGTCTTTAGGAGTTGAAAAACGAGACCAAAAGCTAACAGCTCTTCCCTCGCCAAGTAACAACGCGCCACGCGGTCGGTCTAACTCACCCTTCTTCGACTGGAGCACAGCTGTGGACGCTTCCCGTACCGGCGACAGACTGCCTCCCTTTTTCTTCTCCAGCCTCTTCCACGCTCGTCGTGGCCCGGAAAACCCAAAGATGCCATTTCCGCCACCAACCTAACGCAGGTGGATTTATCACAAGTAGCGCAAACCTCTTTGCCTACTTGACCACTAGGAGAGTTGGATATTCTGTACAACTGCTGCTGGATCTGTACGACTATCGCAGACTTTCTGCAGCAGACTACGCCACCGTCTAGCGGCGTGACACACAACCACATTCATTCAATCACACCACTATGAGTATTATGAGAAAAGATAAAAAAGGAAAAGAAAGAGAAATGCTGAAAATGTGCTATGGGACTAATGAAAAGTGGGTACAGGACCCTTTCAACTTGCACAGTTAAGTTGACTGTGATGTGTCTTACAACACTTTGAAAACACTCTCTCCTCAATAAATTCCTTCCTCTTGAATTATTAGGGGAAGGGTTTCAAATTTTACTCAACTGTGCCATGCGGATTAGTCCGCGGTACTTCAACTTTATCTCTAACTGTTACTTTGTTTACAGTTACTTTCGGTGTTACTTCATGATACCAAGTGATCATGTGGATACCGGATAATCATTGTTGTACACGTCGTACAAACAAACAAACACCGTCCGAACAGGCCTTGACTGCCTAAGGGTGCCGACCGTCCGCCATGTCAACCTGAGCCCTGAAGTGCCACTGGATGAGGACACAGAGGGGCTCGTGGTCAGAACATCGCTCTCCCTACCGTTGTCAGTTTTCTTGACCGGGCAGAATCAGACGGTGGCCCATCCAAGTGCTGGCTGAGCCCGACGGCGGTTAACTTCGGTGGACTGACGGGAAACGGTGCTAGCACTGCGGCAAGGCTGTTGGTGTTATACACCTCATTACTTTACTTTACATGTGGCAAGGGCCTTATCGACCATTCACCTGCTCTATGAGCCTCTTCCACTTCTGCGCTGTTTGTCCAGTTGATGCTGCAGTTCATCCTCGTTGTGTCCTCCCTAATGTTATCCCGCCATCTGAGTCTGGGTCTCCCTCTTCTTCTCGTTCCTTCTATTGTTCTGCTGAATGCCATTCTAGGTAGTCTATTCTCTGTCATTCTTGCTATATGGCCTGCCCAGTTCAACCTTCTCCTCTTGAGCACTTCGACGATGTTACGGTTTTTGTACAGCCCTCTTAATTCTTCATTTCTTCTTATTCTCCATTCCATGTTATTTTCGTCGTATACAGGAACAAAAATTTTCCTTAGTACTTTTCTTTCGAATATGAACAGTTTTTCTTCATCTTTGTTTCTAAATATTAATGTTTCACATCCATATAACATCACAGGTATAATGCTCGATATAAGCGGATTTTGAAGTTACTCATAAGTGATCTTTTTTTTAGAATTTTGATGAAACTAAAAAGTGTCTTGTTTGCTGTTGATAAACGGGCATCTGTTTCTATATATGTTCTGTTGTTATTACTAAAAATACTTCCTAGGTACTTGAAGTGGTCAACAGTCTTGAAATTGAATCCATCTACAGTCCGAGGTGCATCTTTTCTGGTTTTCTTACTTATGGGCAGGTATTCTGTCTTTTCTTCATTAACATGTAACCCTGTTTTCTCAGAAGTTTTGTAGTAATTTTGCATCATTCTGATTAATTCTCTTTTTGAACTACTTATTAGTGCTACATCATCTGCATAGGCAACTCTTGTAATGTTCACATCCTGTAGCTGGATCCCTTGTGGACTGGTTTTAGAAAATTCTCTATCAATCTTCTCTAGGACAAGGGTAAATAAAATAGGTGAAACGGCATCCCCTTGTCTCAGTCCAGTGTACACCTTAAAATCTTCAATTTCTCCTACCGGTGTCTTTATGCGATATAAAGTTTCATCGATACACATTTTAACTAATCTGATTAATTTTGATGGTATTTTAAATTCCTTCATTGTATTTAGGAGTGTCTGTGGGTGTATGCTATCATAGGCCTTTTTTAAAATCTAGGAATTATGTGTGAACATCTACATTGAATTCCCACGCCTTCCCAGTTACTTGTCTTAGGGTGAATAAATGATCTGATGTGGATCTGTTTCTGCAGAAACCGCATTGGTAGTACCCAATCAGTTCTTCTGTTATTGGCATCAGCCTGTTTAATAGGCAACTTGATAAGATTTTGTAGGTGACATCGAGTAAGGCAGTTCCTCTGTAGTTATACACCTCAGGCCGGCCGGAGTAGCCGTGCGGTTCTGGGCGCTACAGTCTGGAGCCGAGCGACCGCAACGGTCGCAGGTTCGAATCCTGCCTCGGGCATGGATGTGTGTGATGTCCTTAGGTTAGTTAGGTTTAATTAGTTCTAAGCTCTAGGCGACTGATGACCTTAGAAGTTAAGTCGGATAGTGCTGAGAGCCATTTTTTATACACCTCATAGGGGGTATAAAACAAATGACGTCCGTCCAATTGTACGATGCCAGTACGTCCACGAGACTGTTATAAGGAAATAGACCAAGTTCCTACCTACAGTTGTGCTGGTGTGCTCCCGCCGATCGTGAGTTAATCCCCGAAACATACGTGCGACTGACGCGAATACCACCTTTTCCGCCGTCGTTGCATACTCCAGTCTCATAGTTTAGTTTCATCTGAAACATTTCCAGATCATTATAATTCATTTAATAAACTTCTGCCTACAATTCGTAAATATCACAAGGAGAGTGAGATATACAGCAATAAGGTAAATCGACCCCCCCCCCCCCCATGAACCATTGACCTTGCCGTTGGTGGGGAGGCTTGCGTGCCTCAGCGATACAGATGGCCGTACCGTAGGTGCAACCACAACGGAGGGGTATCTGTTGAGAGGCCAGACAAACATGTGGTTCCTGAAGAGGGGCAGCAGCCTTTTCAGTAGTTGCAGCGGCAAGAGTCTGGATGAGTGACTGATCTGCCCTTCTAACATTAACCAAAACGGCCTTGCTGTGCTGGTACTGCGAACGGATGAAAGCAAGGGGAAACTACAGCCGTAATATTTCCCGAGGACATGCAGCTTTACTGTATGATTAAATGATGATGGCGTCCTCTTGGGTAAAATATTCCGGAGGTAAAATAGTCCCCCATTCGGATCTCCGGGCGGGGGCTACTCAAGAGAACGTCATTATCAGGAGAAAGAAAACTGGCATTCTACGGATCGGAGCGTGGAATGTCAGATCCCTTAATTGGGCAGGTAGGTTAGAAAATTTAAAAAGGGTAATGGATAGGTTTAAGTTAGATATAGTGGGAATTAGTGAAGTTCGGTGGCAGGAGGAACAAGACTTTTGGTCAGGTGATTACAGGGTTATAAATACAAAATCAAATAGGGGTAATGCAGGAGTAGGTTTAATAATGAATAAAAAAATAGGAGTGCGGGTTAGCTACTACAAACAGCATACTGAACGCATTATTGTGGCCAAGATAGACACAAAGCCCATGCCTACTACAGTAGTACAAGTTTATATCCCAACCAGCTCTGCAGATGATGAAGAAATAGATGAAATGTATGACGAGATAAAAGAAATTATTCAGGTAGTGAAGGGAGACGAAAATTTAATAGTCATGGGTGACCGGAATTCGTCAGTAAGAAAAGGGAGAGAAGGAAACATAGTAGGTGAATATGGATTGGGGGGAAGTAATGAGAGAGGAGGCCGCCTTGTAGAATTTTGCACAGAGCATAACTTAGCTAACACTTGGTTCAAGAGTCATAAAAGAAGGTTGTATACCTGGAAGAATCCTGGAGATACTAAAAGGTATCAGACAGTTTATATAATGGTAAGACAGAGATTTAGGAACCACGTTTTAAATTGTAAGACATTTCCTGGGGCAGATGTGGATTCTGACCACAATCTATTGGTTATGAACTGCAGATTGAAACTGAAGAAACTGCAAAAAGGTGGGAATTTAAGGAGATGGGACCTGGATAAACTGAAAGAACCAGAGGTTGTAGAGAGTTTCAGGGAGAGCATAAGGGAACAATTGACAGGATTGGGGGAAAGAAATACAGTAGAAGAAGAATGGGTAGCTCTGAGGGATGAAGTAGTGAAGGCAGCAGACGATCAAGTAGGTAAAAAGACGAGGGCTAATAGAAATCCTTGAGTAACAGAAGAAATATTGAATTTAATTGATGAAAGGAGAAAATATAAAAATGCAGTAAATGAAGCAGGCAAAAAGGAATACAAACATCTCAAAAATGAGATTGACAAGAAGTGGAAAATGGCTAAGCAGGGATGGCTAGAGGACAAATGTAAGGCAGTAGAGGCTTGTCTCACTAGGGATAAGATAGATACTGCCTACAGGAAAATTAAAGAGTCCTTTGGAGAGAAGAGAACCACTTGTATGAATATCAAGAGCTCAGATGGCATCCCAGTTCTAAGCAAAGAAGGGAAGGCAGAAAGGTGGAAGGAGTATATTGAGGGTTTATACAAGGGCGATGTACTTCAGGACAATATTACGGAAATGGAAGAAGATGTAGATGAAGACGAAATGGGAGACAAGATACTGCGTGAAGAGTTTGACAGAGCACTGAAAGACCTGAGTCGAAACAAGGCCCCGGGAGTAGACAACATTCCATTAGAACTACTGATGGCCTCGGGAGAGCCAGTCATGACAAAACTACCATCTGGTGAGCACGATGTATGAGACAGGCGAAATACCCTCAGACTTCAAGAAGAATATAATAATTCCAATTCCAAAGAAAGCAGGTGTTGACAGATGTGAAAATTGCCGAACTATCAGTTTAATAAGTCACACCTGCAAAATAATAACGCGAATTCTTTACAGACGAATTGAAAAACTGGTAGAAGCCGACCTCGGGGAAGATCAGTTTGGATTCCGTAGAAATGTTGGAACACGTGAGGCAATACTGACCTTACGACTTATCTTAGAAGAAAGATTAAGAAAAGGCAAACCTACGTTTCTAGCATTTGTAGACTTAGAGAAAGCTTTAGACAATGTTAACTGGAATACTCGCTTTCAAATTCTGAAGGTGGCAGGGTAAAATACAGGGAGCGAAAGGCTATTTACAATTTGTACAGAAACCAGATGGCAGTTATAAGAGTCGAGGGGCATGAAACGGAAGCAGTGGTTGGGAAAGGAGTGAGACAGGGTTGTAACATCTCCCCGATGTTATTCAATCTGTATATTGAGCAAGCAGTAAAGGAAACAAAAGAAAAATTCGGAGTAGGTATTATAATTCATGGAGAAGAAGAAAAAACTTTGAGGTTCGCCGATGACATTGTAATTCTGTCAGAGACAGCAAAGGACTTGGAAGAGCAGTTGAACGGAATGGACAGTGTCTTGAAAGGAGGATATAAGATGAACATCAACAAAAGCAAAACGAGGATAATGGAATGTAGTCAAATTAAGTCGGGTGATGCTGAGGGAATTAGATTAGGAAATGAGACACTTAAAGTAGTAAAGGAGTTTTGCTATTTAGGGAGTAAAATAACCGATGATGGTCGAAGCAGAGAGGATATAAAATGTAGACTGGCAATGGCAAGGAAAGCGTTTCTCAAGAAGAGAAACTTGTTAACATCGAGTATAGATTTAAGTGTCTGGAAGTTGTTTCTGAAAGTATTTGTATGGAGTGTAGCCATGCATGGAAGTGAAACATGGACGATAACTAGTTTGGACAAGAAGAGAATAGAAGCTTTCGAAATGTGGTGCTACAGAAGAATGCTGAAGATAAGGTGGGTAGATCACGTAACTAATGAGGAGGTATTGAGTAGGATTGGGGAGAAGAGGAGTTTGTGGCACAACTTGACTAGAAGAAGGGATCGGTTGGTAGGACATGTTGTGAGGCATCGAGGGATCACAAATTTAGCATTGCAGGGCACCGTGGAGGGTAAAAATCGTAGAGGGAGACCAAGAGATGAATACACTAAGCAGATTCAGAAGGATGTAGGTTGCAGTAGGTACTGGGAGATGAAGAAGCTTGCACAGGATAGAGTAGCATGGAGAGCTGCATCAAACCAGTCTCAGGACTGAAGACCACAACAACACAACAAGGTAAATCGCCTACATGAGAACCTCCACTTAATCCAAATGAATGGCTGACTATAATAATTGCGAAAGAAAAATCATTGGAACGCATTACCTCGTGTTATTGCAAATTATCTGCCTAGCACATGCCTATACGCTGGGCTTGTAGAAGTTATATCAATAAAGTATAATGATTAATATCTACAATGCATAGCTCTTGATTATTTCATTTATCGGACTGCTGTTTTCCAATGTACTCTTTCTAATACAAATAAGAATTATTTTCTTCAAAAACTGCTTTCAGCTACGTTTGGTGACAAGGTTCAATCTAATGATAACTCTAAAATCGTATTTTAATTTAACTTCACTGAGTTTTTTGTTAAATTAACACATAAGGATACACGTGTATTATTCATCGTCAGTATTCGAGCAATGCCAAGGCGAGAGAGAGTATGATACTTTATATTTTTCGATAAGCAGCAAGAAAGATGAGGGTAAAAAGCAGTTTGCAATTCAAGCTCATATATCTTTGGATTTTATCATTTCTACGATTCTCACTACACAGATTTACGATTAAATATTGGCGAGATGCTACACAGTATAGTACCACTTTGCGAGCCCATAAATGCACTTATACTGTTGGTTTGTGCTGGTGTATCAGTAGACAGAAAACTTTTTTAGATACCTATATTCATTTCAAAGACTGGTGATGAGTGACATGTAAGGTACACCTCAATCCTACAAACATATCAGAAGATACGTTCAGTCGTACTGAGGAAACAAAAAAGTAATGAATCCTCGCTTCGCGTTATTTGCCTAGTCCTGTTTAAAAAATCGGGCGCCAGACGTCTATTGGTTCTCTTGTGTTCTCTCATCGAATATTAATGGTTCCCGTCAGCTACATGTTCTCGAAATCAAAGAAGTTAATTGAAATGACCGACGTCCGGATTCAGTTATTAATGTACTGTGATCTATAATTACTGCGTCGATTTTCATCCATATTTTAGGGAGTTAATTAACGACAGTTGCAGCAACGTGGATATCTTGTTTCAATATATAGTAAATTTTCCGATACACAGGGTTGTATCTTCAATTATTTGCATTCAGGAGTTGCAAATACCAAAAATAATCCTGTTTTTTCGTAGGCAGTATCTGATCTGTATTGAAACAACAATGTACTAGTAATTCATCGAATAAAATAGTACCAATACGTTCATTAAAAAATATTCCATTTATTTAAAATTCTTCAAAACCCTGTTTATTGTTGTATAAAATAACCTTCCTAACCGAACCATGTTTCAGTTATATCAAGTAAATTTCATTTTTTCTGTTATAACAACGAATTGTGTCAAATTACAATTCAGTGTTTTTAACGCCTTTTCGCTTGGGTAGTTGTTCAAATAAAGGACTTCTGCTATACCGTTTCACGACCTTCCCTCAGGTGAGATTTATCACTTCACGGTAGATATAGATGACTGTGTCATTAAACAGTGCTTACTTCGTGCCGTGATTGTGCTGCCGCACTACTGTCGTAAGCCTCAGGTGAGTCGCTTGTTTGTCACGCCAGTCGTGGCTTAACACTATGACGTGAACTCACAGGGCGTGTGATATACATGTAAACGGGACTAAATAATGCAGACAACTTTGTTTATTTTGGGTGCGCGAGGTTATAAGTTTCCTGACTGCTTTGAACAGATCACCCACAAATTCCTCTCCTGTGCTAATATCTTCATCTCTAACTAGACCTTCCACCACACTTTCTCAGTTACTTGTTTTCGTCTTTCTTTGGTATACTCTAAAGTACATAATTTGTGCTCATTGGACTGTTCATTGCTTCAACAGATATTGTAATTCTTCTTGATAGTCACTGAGGATAGCAATGTCATCAGCGAAGGTTATCATTTATGTCCGTCCACCCCGAATTTTTTTGTTTCCATCATTACTTCTTCCGTGTATAGATTGAATAGTAGGGGTGAAAGATTGCATCATGTCTTATCTCTATTTCAGTCAGAGTACGTCATTCTTGGTCATCCCATCTTAATGTTCCCTCTTGATTTTTGTGCATAGCGCTTGTTACTCGAGTTTCCTTACAGCTTACTCCTGTTTTTCATAGATTTCCGAACATCTCGTGTCATTTTACACTGTCATACGCCCCTTCCAGGTCGACAAATCCTATGAACGTGTTTTGATTTATCTTCAGTCTTGCTTACGTTATCAAACACGCTATCTGGACTCCTCAGCTTTCTGTTCAGCTTGATTACTTTGCGTCAATTACAACGAACTGTCACTTTTCTGGAAGGAGATCACCAATCCAGTCACACAACTGAGACGTTACTCAGTAGGCTCGCAATATGGTTACAAGTCGCTTGTGAGGAACGGTTTCAAAAGCCTTTCGGACATCTAAATATGTGGAAGCTATTTGACATCCCTTGTCGATAGCACTGAGTACTGAGTGAGAATGAAGAGTTAGTTGGTTTTTACGTGAACGATAGTTTCTGAATCCGTGTTGGCGTCTTGTCAATAAGCCATTATCTTCGAGCTAATTCATAATGTTTGAAAACAGTATACGTTCCAGTATCCTCCTGCAAATCGATGTCAGTGAAAACGGTCTGTAATTCAATGGATTACTAGACTTATCTTCCATGAATATTGGTGTGTCTCACACCTCTTTCCGACCTTAAGGTACGGATATTTCGTCAATGGAGTGGTTGTATATGACTGCTAGGGGTGATGCTGTTATACAGGGTAAGTCAGGAGGAAAGGTTTGAGTCGTGATATTATTGGTGATTCATAAAAGAAAGCTTCAGATGAAAATAAGTGCTTTTCCTAATCATATCCGAGAAACAGCTGCTTGTGCTTGAAAATTGAAAACGTCGGTCGCATGCCCTCTTCTACCACCACTCCCATGCTAATACAACCAAAGCGACCTTAGGATACGTAACGTTGTTTATACTATTTAAATACGCACTTCACTTCGGAGTTCCTGCACAATCCGCAGGATTAGTAAGTGATTTCCGTTGCTCCGCAATGTCATGGATATCTGCTTCTAAGTTACTCATGTTAGCAGCAGTTCTTGATTCGAATCCTGTAATATTTAGTTCATTTTATTTGGTGAAGGTGTTTCATAAAATCATATTTAGTAACTCCACTTTAATGGCACTGTCATTGTAACATTACAGTTGTTATTACGCAGCGAGGGTATTGATGGTGTCTTTCCACTTGTATATTTCATATACAACCAGTCTCTAAATTTCCTGCCTGATTTCGAGAAAGACTTTCGTTGTGGGAAGTATTAAAAGCGTGCTAAATTACAATAATCCGTAAAACATGGCCAACCTTGAGGATTTTGCGTTCCCTTAGATTTGACACGCTTTTCTCAGATGTTCTGCAATAGTGTTCTGAACTGTTTTGTGTGCCTTGGGAGATAAGTTCCACCTCTAATTAATTTATTTGCTAGAAATCTCTCAATTGCTATCTATACTATTTCTCTGAACGTAAGCTGCTTCTACTTTACGCTTCCATAATTAATTCGGAAGCAGTAGAGACTGTCTCTTAGGAAGACGTGAAGCCAATTTTTATCTGATTTTTAAATGTTTGACGATTATTTTTTGATGTTTGAATGACTAGAGGTTATCCAGCAGTTCTTTTAACAGTGCCAGTTATTCAAGAGATAAGGAGATTTATTTTACTTTTCCGTATTAGTACAATAAGGGGTTACGATATTCAAATGTGTCAAACGTGATGACCGCACGTACATTTTAGGCTGGCTTGGAATTCCACCATATCGTTCAAGATGTCACCGCTGCGAGCGAACATTCCCAAACATGTTCGGGCTCACATGTGGTTCCTCTTCGTCGAAATGTTTTGGCTCAAACTCGTCTAAGGTTGAACCGTACGAGTCGCGTTACACGCCCTAAATCAGACACTTGTGACCCTTTGGTTAAATTGCCTGGCTGATCGCAAGTTTACGAAATACAAAGTTAACTTAAGGTATAATAACAGTAATAATAATATCGGGAACTAAATTAACGACCCATAAATGATGCAGGCCACACAGTTGCGAATTTGTTAGAAAAATGTTTATTCAGAAATCAAACTAAAATCGAAAGTGGTCGTACTTAGAGTTACTGTTACACTCGAGCGCATATTCATTTAAAACAGTTCGATCATTCACTATCTCATGCGATACTCCACCTCGTCATTTACACGAAAAGTAAGAGTTCACTCCAGGCGCGTGGCTGGTCATCGCTCAGAGACACCACACAGCGCGAAATTTTCTAAGTCGTTTCACTTCCTAGCTGCCTAAAGACCGACTGTCCGCTTTCGCGCCTCAATCCGAACTGTACTCTTTGGTGTCTAGACCAGCACAGTCTCTCGGCGCTCAACTGACTAGGGCAGTTCCCTTTCCTGAGGCCGTCCATCTGATTGGCTACAGCTTATTCGACATTATTTTAACATGTTTAAATAATCAAAGCTTGACCGTTTTCACGTTCTAAATAAACTAACAATAATATCCATTGCATAATAAACGTTAAATTCTTTTAGATAAAACCAATACCATTTCCTTCTTAACTTTGAATGTCACGGCCAGTAGCCTTGCACCACTGTGTTTTCTGATAAATAACTAAAGAAGAACAGTAACTGTTGTACTCTAAACTTTACAACAAATATTCTTTGACCTAATGATTCAATAAGGTGTCATGAATGTGTTTTGTTTGAAGGAAATGATGATCTGATGCTTAACTGAAATACTGATAATTTAAATTTACTATATCTTTTAAACAAATAAAGTTACAGAGTTGATATTTACAATGTTTGTCTTTTTAATGATGCGCTTCTATATGAAATATCAATCGTTAAGCGTTCGGTTTTAGCATTCAGGTCTTTGTTAGAAAACTTGTTAATTTCACTTTAACAGTAAATCCTAAAATATTATAGATATGATCAATATTCAACAATTATTGGGATCACCATGAAAATTTATGGAGGATGGCATGTTAAAATTACTGTGGCTTGATTCCCTGCAATTATACAGAGCTAAATAGTTTTCATAAATGTTTCCCTTTGTGGCCGATCTTAAGTCAGCCATATTTAACACTGCTACGTCTCCTTGGCCACAAAAGCCTTCTACTGGGTTACCCTATGACGTAGTTTCTTGTGTGTCTCACTCGCACACTACACTGCTTAGGCCTCAATAGACAATAGACGCCTGTGGGTTTCCCCTTCTCGTGGTGAAAGTGCGGCCTTTGTGGCATGCGGTCATGGACGACAGGGTTCGTTTCACAATTCCTGTAGGCTGACTCTTTCGGCCATTTTTTTAAATGAGATCACACCGCTCGTTAACTCTCACTGTGACGCGCCGAGAGAGTGCTTTTGGAAAACTTGGGCAGCAGCTTGGACTTGTATGCCACTTCCTCGGACGACAAATAAAAATCAAAAATTAGCTCCAAATACCCCAAAGATTTCCACCCAAGTCCCAAATTCCCAGAAAAGTGAATAAGCGAACGAAGTTCCATTTATCACTATCATTAGGACAATAACAAGTAATTAAATCGGGAATCTAAGACTTGACAATTTAGCAATCTACGAAAGAAAGATTAAATTTCAGTAAAAGTAAAATCAAAATCACAATAAATCGCAAAATTAGCATAAATTAACATTCGCAAAGTAGCACCAACGATCCCAAAGAATACTCCGTGTGAGTACTCTTTGGGAATCATGAGTTATAACAAAGTATAATTCAATGCATTGTCACTACATTACGAGAGTTAGCCGAAGCAGGTCATATATTTGAATGCTCGTACATGTAGGCGCGTTTAGATTGTTTTTGAGATTGAATAATTGCGATCTATTATGACGCAGTAATGCGGTCTTCTGACTTCATATATCACGGCATTAGAATTCGAACGGAGGACTTTTACCTACTAGAATAAAGTGAACTTTTAACTAGATAATTAAACTAAACATTACTTAGACAGTGATTTAGGAAACGAACACTGATAGACAATTTTCATTCATAATAGCCAGTGGTTTATGGAACTTCAGTGATAGGTCCGAAGCATATAATTTAAATCCCCCCAACACGTGGGAAAGTTTTCTTCTCAAGGTTCGGTTAGGAAGTGACTGATATTGTGCAATAAAACACCCTCTCGTGCCAAGTCGTGCATTCGTGATTTAAAATTCTATCAAATTATTGACATGAAACTCCCGAGTAATAATTACGCGCAGCGATAATATTTGACTGTAGCGCTCGGCGCTTGTGTAGAATCTTTGACTCAAATAACAAGCCCACTGTTACCATTTCTTAGGTACTTGAAATTACGACCAGCTTGAAGGGAATTTGTTGTGGATATGACTGTTTTGGTTTTATCATTAATATTTCATCATTAATCAGTTAAACATCGATTATGAACGATTAATTACGATTCCTGGTGAAGTAAATATCTCACACACATCGACATTTCGGTTCAGCACTGTTATTTTGTGTAACGTCGTCTTCGTGAATTGATAACGATCTCAACACTCTACCGACTGTCACCGAGTTTTATCCGAGGACAAGAACAAATCAAACCATATCACCAAGAAGAAGAGGCATTATTCAGAATGTCGCCCCAAACGTGGGGCCCGAACAAGACAACGGACAAGAAAAGGAGTTACAAAACGCCGCCCTGAACCAGGGTTCGAACAAGAAGACATATTCAAGCGTCCCGTCATAAAAAATCCTGACGTCCTAAACGAATTATACTACAACGCAAGATCGGCGTGGGCGCTTATTTTGCGTCATGTTCTTCACCGACGCAAAACTTCGAGCCGACGTCGCAGGACGCAGCCCGCACCAGCCTACAGCGACGCGCCGACTATGAAAGCGACGACGTGCGACGCTGTGAAGATCGGGGGGCCCTGAGGCGGCCTAAGGCTGACTGCGCGTCCGTCGTCTCGACTCAACCAGCAGCAAACAGTAAAGTACGGTACAACTCAGGTTAGTTTGTAGTAGTTGAACTCTTGTTTTGTGTGTGGTGTCGCATTGGAATCTTTGTACCATTGAGTATTTGTAAGATCTGGTGGGCATCTACATAGACAACTGAAAATGGTTCAAATGGCTCTGAGCACTATGGGACTTAACATCTATGGTCATCAGTCCCCTAGAACTTAGAACTACTTAAACCTAACTAACCTAAGGAATCACACAACACCCAGCCATCACGAAGCATAGAAAATCCCTGACCCCGCCGGGAATCGAACCCGGGAACCCGGGTGTGGGAAGCGAGAACGCTACCGGACGACCACGAGATGCGGGCATAGACAACTGAATAAGTATTATTAGATAAATAGGTTTTGTAAACTGGGAATTGTCGAGTATTAATCAAGATGTGTAGAAGAACTAAGAAAAGTAGATTAGAACCTGACAAGGAGGATTTCGATATTAGAGAACACCCACATGTGCACTCCACACATAATCCGCTACCCTTGTAGCCACTTCCTGCGTGTAGTGCACGCCTGATCTATTCAGGGGGACCCTACACTTCTCCACCCGATAGCGGAGGTCGAGAAATTTACACCCCAGATCTCCGCAGAATCGTCTGAGCTTCTGGTTTAAGCCTTCTACTTGGCTCCATACCAGAGGACCGCGATCGGTTCTGGGAACGATACTACAAATAGTTAGCTCAGATTCCACCCCGCGATCGAGGCTTTCCGCCTTCACCAATTCCGCCAACAGCCTGTACGAACTGAGGATGACCTCTGAACCCAGACGGCAGGAGTCATTGGTGCCGACATGAGCAACAATTTGCAGTCGGGTGCACCCAGTGCTCTCTATCGCCGCCTGCAGGGCCTCCTCCACATCTCGGATGAGACCCCCCGGCAAGCAGACAGAGTGAACACTGGCCTTCTTCCCCGACCTTCCCGCTATTTCCCTAAGGGGTTCCATCACCCGCCTAACGTTGGAGCTCCCAATAACTAATAAACTCCTCCCCCCGTGTGCCTGCTCGGACCTTGCTGAAGGAGCGGCCACATGTCCACTCACAGGCAGAGCGGGCGATGACACACGGCCAGCCTCCACATTGACCCTCCGCCTCGTGCGCCGTGAATGCCGCTGAACCCGCCACTCCCCTTGGGGAGAGGGTGGCCCAACCGCGCCCGGTACCCGCGAAGATGTCTCGACAGCAGGGACAGTGGGTGAAGCATGTAACACCTGGGGTGTACCATGCGACGCACCAGACTCCCCACTGCCGCTACACTCCCAGGCAACAGCCTGAAGACGGCTGACCGCGGCCATCAACACGTTCAGCTGTTCGCGAACAGTGGCCGGCTCCTCCTGCGTCCGTACACAGCAGTCACACATCCTATCCACCCTAAGAAATCAATTTACTGTAGAGTGTTAATCAACTTTTAACTAGACTGCTAATTCACTAAATGCGGATGACTAAACTGACTAAACTGTGGTTGCTAGCCACTTCTTGTAGAAAACAATGAAAATAGTACTACTTGGCTCTGGACTGTATTGAAAACAAACACTAGCACTACTGGCGCTATGGTTGACTAAAGGGACTCTCTCTGACTGAATTCAAAACAAACACGAAATCTATGGAACACTATTACTAGCACTCGACAATTAAAGCTTCCTAAAAGCAAAAACACGTGGAAGAAGAAGTTACCAGTAAGAAAAATACAGTTAATACTTAAATCAAGGTAGCTCGCTGCACAGCAGACGTGGAGCAGACGGCAGTTACGACATTCAGCTTGTCTGAAAGGCGATTAGTTACTTAATACATATTATAAAATATATTACAATGAAAGTATTAAAACATAAAATATTAATTAATTAGTTGAATATTAGCAACATTTTGAGAGCATTAAATCAATGAAGTAGTGATATGTATGACATTTGTCCTTAATTGTTGAAATCAGTTCAGTAATACATACCAGTCATACAATTTGTCGAGTACCCCATTTTTCGTTCCAATCTTGTGCAAGCCCTGTTCATCTTTTTGAAGAACAACTCCAGTAATATTGGGGAGATCTGGTTTTGCTCTGTCGGTAACAGGAATCGGTACATTTATGTTGTCACTGATTTCTACAGTGATGTGTATTGAATCTGAAGTCATCTTCATTCTCTTGGCCTGTTTCGTCAGGTTTTCATAAGCGTTTTCTCTAGTTGTTCATAATAGCTTCTGCTTCTGGATCTTCGTGACAAGCTGTAGTTATTTGACACTCTGCACTCGTACTACCTACAGCTTCTGGATCCTCTTGGTCGGCTGCTGCTGTTGCTGGAGACTGTATACTTGTACTGGGGAAAGCTTCTGCATCTTTTTATCTGGCTGCAGCTGTAATCTGTCAACTGTTACTAGCCATAATCGCTATCCCCTCTGAGTCGTGTGATAGTTCCAGTTCATCAGTTGTCTCATTTACTGCGTCTACCACATTAATTTTATTTAAAACCTCTTTAATATCATCTTCATCCCGTATCTCCTTAATAACATCTAGGGGAAAACTCGAAGTCACAAGCCCTACTCGTGGTTCTGTGCCGAACATAGCTTTGTAAGGTGTTTGCTTGATACCAGAATGATATGCCCGATTTTTCATAAACTGTGCAAAGCGAAGACCGTTTGACGAGTTGGTGGTACTGTTGTCTTGCATCCATGAAGCCAATATTTTTTCAGCGTCTTGGTTGGAGCTTTCAACAGAACCTTGGCATTGGCTGTGCCTCGCTTTTTCGTGAACCAGTTTACACTCAGGCCAAAATACAGCCAGCTCGTTTATGACAGAACTAACAAATTCTCTGCCGTTGTCAGAGTGTGAAATACAAGGAGCACCAAATCTCAAAAATACATCTGCTAGATGATGTGCCACTTCCTCTGCCCTTTGCAGTGCGCCTAACAAAACAAATTTTATCAAGTGGTCCTGACACACTATAACACAGGGTGAAAAGTATTTGAACCGACAAACTCTGGGAGGTTGTAGAGGACATCAAAACAAATATTTTTCCCTAATGTCATTTTTTCCTAGGAGGATTATTTAAACCGTTAGAGGCCGTATTACGCTCTGAAGTCGTTAGAGGCCGTATTACGATCTTCAGTTGTTAAGAGAGCGTATTGCGCTCTTCAGTTGTAGGCAACTGCTGTCCACCAGTGTAGTGGTGCATTGTCTCTGTTTACTAATGGAGCGATACACCTGGAGTGAGTACACTGATATGGTTGGTGCGTACTACGTAGCGCACCACAACGGACGAGCTGCACAGCGGGTTTATCAACAACAATATCCTAATCCCCGTATCCCGCATCATGCGACCTTTGCTGCTGTGTACCAACGTCATTTAGTAGATTACCTGGACAGGGACACCGTCGCACGGTAAGAACGCGGCAATTTGAGGAAGCTGTCTTGCAGGAGGTGGAGCGGGATCCTTCAATCAGCACTCTTGCAACTGCATGTAACATTGGGACAAATCATACGAATGGAAGAACAGTCCTTTGAGAGCAGTTGTTACTTCCATTTCACTTACAGCGTGTCCACAACCTGAAACTAGTGGTTATCCACCCAGAGCACAATTTTCGCAGTGGTACGTGGAACAGTGTGAAAGGCATCCTACATTTCCATTGTCCGATGAAACAACGTACGGGCGAGATGGAGTCTTTAACATGCACAATTCGCATGTTTGGAGTGAGGATAACCCACATGTTACTAGCGCTCATCAAGTGCGGTTCTTTGTTAATGTGTGGGCTGGTGTTGTTGGGGACTGTTTAATTGGGCCGTTTCCGCTGCCTCGGCAATTAAATGGCATGCGCTATTACAATTTTCTCGCCAGAGCATTGCCAGAATTGCTGGAAGACGGCCCGCTCCCTACAAGACAACGTATGTGGTTCCAACATGACGGGGCGCCGGCACATTTCAGTCATCGTGTGCGTCGATTTCTGGACCGACAGTTCCCAGAAACGTGGATTGCCAGAGGTGCTCCTGTACCATGGACTGCTCGATAGCCAGATATGTCCCCTCTGGACTTTTTTGTGTGGGGAGCGATGCGCAACATTGTTTCTGCAACTCTTGTTGCATCAGAAGAGTATCTGGTTGCCCGGATAGTAGCAGCAGCAGCAACAATTCAGGATACTCCTGGGGTGTTTGCCCGTGTGAGACAGAACATGATCCAAAGGTGTAATCTTTGCTTACGTGTCAATTTTTGAAAATCTTCTGTAATTGAAATTGGGTTGTGTTAATGTGTTGTCTCTTGGCCATAAAAAAATTGAAGAGTGTTTATTGGTTTAATTAATTTGCTGCTAGAGAAATCTTCTTCTACCGGTCTAAATACTCCTCACAGGAAAAAATAACATTAGGGAAAAATATTTTTTATGTCCCCTACAACCTCCCAGAGTTTGTCGGTTTAAATACTTTTCACCCTGTTTACCTAAATCCAAGACCTTCTTGAGTTTGCATGTCGATCAGATCAACTTGGCAACGACTGATCATTTCTGAATGAAGTATAGGTTTCGAAACATGCTCCCTTTCCTTAATGCTCCTTTTTTGCTGACAAGTTTCACACATAGACAGATAAATGTTTATCATCTTCAGTGTTAAGTTTGCATATTTTCTTTAATCTGTCTCGACCTCCATGACCAATGGCCTGATGAGCTGGTTCAATAATGTCGAAAATTTCTCCGACACGTGTGCAGCACTTCACAGGCACCTTCCTTGTCACTAACTTCCTGGTCCCACAAATATTAATAGCCTTGAATCGATTTAATCTTCTGCACTGCTTCTGAGTCTCATTCCAGGCTGATTGTGCTTCTTCAATTTCGCCCACTGATTTATCGTAAGATTTTTTTGTCATAACATTGTAGTGGTTTTCTCTCTTGTCGTGTTCTTCTATCTGTAACTTCCTTCCCACACATTCTTTCCATTACCTTTCTTGATTTATATCTGCCATGATAAATACGTACAAGCTGATCTGCACGTGCTTAACCCCGCGACCGTGTTGTTTGTTGTGGCGAAAAGCGCCCAGTGTCGGGCTATTGTTGGCCGCTTAAGCGCTGCTCAGGCCGGCAATTTTGGCGCCAGCCGGCCGGAGTGGCCGTGCGGTTCTAGGCGCTGCAGTCTGGAGCCGAGCGACCGCTACGGCCGCAGGTTCGAATCCTGCCTCGGGCATGGATGTGTGTGATGTGCTTAGGTTAGTTAGGTTTAATTAGTTCTAAATTCTAGGCGACTGATGACCTCAGAAGTTAAGTCGCATAGTGCTCAAAGCCATTTCTTTGGGCGCCTAGAACTGTTCCCGCGCGTGTAATTCTTTCCGCTCCTCTAGCGCTTATTGTCGCGTCGCGTATTTGACACGCTTATGTGCGATTGTTGTGGGGGCAAGTGATTATCTAACAACTGAATACCTAACAATTCGAAGGTTTTCAAAATAGTAACGCTTTTGCAAAATTAAAAATTATGTATTATAATTTTTATATAATGAGGAAGGGTTTTAGTGGTAGATCTAAAGGAAACACAGTTTCTTGAAGAATATTTGTTAGAAATGACTCTTTGTATGGTATAGCTCAAAGCATGGTATTTCCCACAATCTAACATCGCACTCTTCACAATACACACGCTTTTCTCTTCTTATGTTTTTCCCGTTGTCATCCAGTTTACAGCAACACTAGCCATTTTCGTGTCTGCGGCTTCTTGTTTTCACTATCTGAAAGGTGTCTGGATGTATGATCAATATTCCAGTAAATATTGCATCGCACAATGCAAAAATGTTTTTTTTTTATTTCAATCAACACGTAATTGCTCTTGATTTTTATATTTGCCCGTAAATAAATTTAGTGAAAACTAGTTCTGTCTAGTTTAGTTAGAACGCGTTCTTACTATATGAAACTAGTTGACACTGATAGCCTTAGTTACAAATAGAATTTACTGCTGGTCAAAAGTGAAAGTCAATTAAAACTAGTTTTAACTAGGCAAAACGTGTTTTGACGAAGTGGCTCAGTAAAAACTAGCTTTAGCTAGTAAGAACGCATTCTAACTAAAAACGGGTTTAGACAATAACGTATATACTTTAACCCTCCGGTGAGTAAAGAGAGGGTAGGGGGTTACTGCTTTTTTTTGCGTTTTGGATTATTTCGATGTCTATTTTTTTGTGAACTGGTTTCCGTACTGGAAACGGTCAAAAGAGCAAGAGGTCTACATCGTGTGAACCGAAATAGAAAGGAGATTAGCTACTGTGTCATTCAGCCAGTCAAAGATGGGATCAGTCGCGCGCTTTGGTGCCGGGGAATGATTTTCATACGTCCTGCCAGCTATACTTATGTTAGATCATGCAGCCTAGAGCTCTAGTCATAGTAGTTAGAGATCGTGCAATAGTTGTGTTATTGAGATTTCGGTTAGTCGTCGAAGTCTATGGTCATTCGTGTTTGATGTCTAAAGAAATTTCGGATTTTTTAGTGGGGACTAAGACCTTGTTTCAACGGGTACAAATTCCACATGGTGTGCTATGCAGTCATAACCATGAACTTTCAGTCCTAGGTGCGATACGGCTAAGTATTGTATGAGTGAGCATCCGAATCCATAGTTCACCGTGTGTGTCTTATGAATAGATTATTAATTGATAAAAGTAGTGGTTCTTTTAATAACAGTGAATTTGATCAAAGCTTAAGATGACTTCTAGACAAGAACAGCGAGGGCACTGTGAGTGTGAACAGACTGATGCAAACTGTCCTTGTTTTGTTTTGTTTTGTTTCGTTTTAGGGCGCAAAAACAAGAAAGGTCATACATATCCATATAAGAACCCTAGAACACTAAGAGAAAAAAAGGAGTTAAAATGGACTAGCGACGAAATGAAAAACAGGTAAAAGCATACACTTTAAGAAAGGTCCATAAAATGTCCATAGAGAAACATAGGATCAGAACCAAAGATTAAAAGTCCTTCGCCATATTGCTACGACGGATAAATAGTAAAACATGGTCGACAGCCCGCGCGTTGGTCGTTAAAACGGCCAATAACTCATACGGCAAACATAAGCAAACTGTCGTTGTTGTCGCACTTTCATTTCTGTAAGTGTATGCTAGAACGGAACTGGTAACAAAGTCTGTGCACCCGATAGTAATGAACAGTTTGTTTATGCAAGGGTTTTCTTCATTTAGTTGTTAGAACCAGACCTAATGAAATTAAGTAACTTTAAATGTATAAGCAACCGTAAGAACCCGCTCAAGCAAGTACGGGAAAATTATAATACTATTTTACATGTTTTCTCAGCTGAGGAACATTAGACGCCTCTACAGGGCAAACAATTTAAATTGAAAAGAACACGTAGAAAATGTTGTGTGGAAGGCGAACCAAAGACTCAATTTTATTGGCAGAACGCTTAAGAAATGTAACAGATGTACTAAATGGACTGCGTACACTACGCTTATTCTCCCACTTTTGGAATACTGCTGCGCGGTCTGAGATCCTTAACACAGTATATCGAGAAAGATCAAAGAAGAGCAGCACGTTTTGTACTATCGAGAAATAGGGGAGGGAGTGTCACTGCCATGATACAGGATTTGGGGAGCACATCATTAAAACAAAGACGCTTTTCGTGGCGCCGCACTGCCATGATACAGGATTTGGGGAGCACATCATTAAAACAAAGACGCTTTTCGTGGCGCCGGATCTTCTCACGTAATTTTAATCACCAATTTTCTACCACGAATACGAATACATTTCGTGGACATCGACATACATAGGGAGAAACGACCATCGTAATAAAATAAGGGAAATCAGAACTCGCACGGAAAGATATATGTGTTCGTTTTCTCCACTCGCTGTCCGAGACTGGAATAACAGAGAATTATTGTGAAGGTGGTTAGATAAACACTTAAGTGTGATTTCCAGAGTATCCATGTAGATGTAGCTGTAGGACAGCATCTACTTTTGAAGACATTACCAAGTGTGACATACAGCCTTTATCACTGCGATTTTTAACATGTAAAAGTTTTTTTTTCTGTATTCGCGTCAGTATGTGCGAACTTTTAACATATACCAATGAATGTTGTAACCAGATATCTTTGCCGCGCTCCTGAAAAGCGCAGAATATCACGATAGCTATAAACTGTTATACGCTGCTATCGATCAGTAAAAAAAAAAAACGATGCACCTATGTTTAAAAATAACAATTGCCAATTTTTACTTCTGCAGGGAGCCGCGCCGCTCTCTAGCTGTTCTTCTGTGAACGTGTTGCGAGTCGGATGCAAAAGTATTGTGCTCCATACTGATATAATCATTTTATTGTAAATTTAAGAGTTTAAGTGATTAAAAATATATGTAGCCACAAACAAGCGAGAATGTGTATCACGAAAATTCGCTCCACCGCCACAATGGGTGGCCATGTTAATGTAAGTTTCTGTTTCATAATATAATACTTGAAGCCTTGAAGTTTATTTAATTTCAAAGAAAATCTCTCAACCTTATTTTCATTAATTATACTTGTGATAATCTTTTCTGTTCAAAAGATTTATGCAGCTTATGATCCAGCGTGTGTTCTGTCGGAACAGGAGGCTGTCGTGACGACATCGTTATAGTATTTATTCCAAGTTCTTTCAGTTCCATTTATATGTTCGCACTAATCCAATTAGTTGGTCCCTTAGGTTTCTTTCATGTAACTTCCGTCTGTTTTCTCCGCGCGATCTTCCTCCGAAAAAATATTTCTGTTCATTTTTTTTAGTAATTTTCGATATCGCTAATGAGAAAAGACAGCCGCCTCCTGCTCCGAACGGAACACCACGACTTTTCTAACGTCGGAGAGTACCGCACGAATTTTCCGCTAAAAGGTAATAGAATTTCTTAAAGCTGGATCAATTACACATGTTGCTGCTGTTCTCCGACAAATCTGGTGTGATTAATAGTAATTTATTCTGTCACGGCAAAAAGAACCAATTTTATTTTTACCAAAGCAACAAAGCTTTCAATTAAATTACAAAAAATCATACCAGATCTGGCGCCCGAACAGGGACAACATGTGTAATTGATCCAGCTTTAAGAAATTCTATTACCTTTTAGCGGAAAATTCGTGCGGTACTCTCCAACGTTAGAAAAGTCGTGGTGTTCCATTCGGAGCAGGAGGCGGCTGTCTTTTCTCATTAGCGATATCGAAAATTACTAAAAAAAATGAACAGAAAGTACTTGAGAAAGATACAGTATTGGGACCTCCCATAACAACAAAAGATGTTATTATGATTCTTAAGTCAAAACTACCCATTTCCATACGCGAAAAATTAGTGAACGTGTCAGAGGAAGATCAGGACGCATTTTTATCCGTCCTTGATTCGCTCGATCTTATACACGAAGACGCGCGTGCGAATGCTAACCGTAAGAACAACAACGCAGGCACGTATTCGAATGGAAACGGTAGTAATGGAAATGGTTCACACGAAACACAATACGGAAACAAACAGTACAATAACCGCAATAGACCTTGAAACAATGGTTACCGTAATGGTAAACACAATAACAAGCATTACGGCAACCAACGGTACAATCCAATATACAACACGCAACAACAGTATTACGGGAATGCCCCATACCAATCAAACAATAACGGTAGTAACTTCTACCTGAATGGGATCAAATACAAGGGTAAACGTTGCAACAATCAAAATTGCGGAGGTCAGCTACCTCCACCACAACCCTATGGGCAGCCACAACACCAGCAACAACAGCAATACACGCCTCAGCAACAACCATTCATGCAACAACAACAGTACACGCCACCACAACAGGACTTTAGATACAATAACAATAAACCAAGAAAACAATACAATCCACCGGTATATTTTACGCAGGCAAGTAATGTACCGATTTTTCAGCCTGGTAACCAAGTGCAGTACCAACAAGGGTTTGATACAAATCAACACACACAATGGGTAAAAAACCAGCGAGAATGGTCAAGTGATGTGACAGACAAATCAAATCAGTTGCATCACAAGAAAGCGAAAAACTAAAGGCAGCACCTTTTCGCTTCCTTGGGGATGCTGCGGGACATAATGGGGCAAACTCGACCTTGAACGAATTAACGTAATACGTTCGTTGGATTGACTTTGTATCTTCATTCGAGCAGATTGTCAACAATCTTCCACACTTCTCAACTGGATTTACACCTGCGGAATTAATGACGAGTCATCGAGAAAGAAATGAAAGTTAGATCCCATACCTAAAATTGTAGAACCAGAATTAGATTTAGATGCAAAACTTAGGCAAGCATTGATATCCTTAGCTGTACAGGCGAATCTACGCAAGAAGTCTTATGACAAGAAAGTATCTAAGGCTCTTACATATGATATTAATGAAAAGGTGCTTTTACGGACACATTTTAAGCCATCGAAGTTGTTGAAAAGAAATCGGAAATGGAGGCTATTGTACGACGGGCCATTTGTAGTAATTAGAAAACCACATACAGGATGTTATCTAATAGCGGATCCAGCATCTGGCAGAATTAAAGGATTGTATCACCACCAGGCTCTCAAGAAGTATAACGAGACAAAGTAACAAGCAAAGGAACATTAGCCTAAGGTTTAACCTGTGAAACACTTCCGTATTCAAACACACCAGTACGAGTACTCACACTTTGGCGAAAAACTATGGAGGTAATTGAAGATTTGATTTATTATGGCGTAGGAAAAGGAAAGCACATTCCATTTGAGAGGACAGATTCTCAGTTAGTTTTAAGTTAGTCATAGGTGTAAGCAGTCCAAGTTGGCTGTTGGCATTGAGAAATGCCGTTATTGGTGAAAGGAGATACGGAAGGAAGTAGCAGATTGCCACCTTCCAACTCCAATGAATATATATGTATGTGAAATATTAGGTTAAGCAATTTCTTTTTCAGCCCTCAAGGTGGAATGTTAGTCTTTAATCGTACAGAGTACAGCCTATTGCGTGTAAACTGTGCGTTATTGTAACACTGCCATGAGCTATACCTTTTGTTAGCGCGATCTTCAGAATTAAACAGATTTGTGTAGCCAAGTGTTTAAACTGTCAAAAGCAGTAAATAACAGAGAGAGAGAGTATCACGTAGTATTTGATAGTTTTCAGGAGATTCAATCTCAGATTCAAAGTATCATCTACGAACAGTAAGCCTCATAAAGATTTAATAGCTAAGCAACAAAGCATTTCCTTTATTCTGTTTTACAACAGCTGTTAGGTCATGTAGTCGAGAGTGCCACTACATGGAAACATATACGTCGTACTGACAAGTCTGAAGTATTCTTGATGGTAAACGTTTCTTCTTTAAACATGTAAGATGCACTAAAGTAATTAGCTATTTCACAGCCCAGCCCGACAATCGCCCAGAAGGAAGCGTGAGAAACTAGAAAGCTGTCACCAGATATGACTCACATTATAATAATAAAACTAAGATCTGATATTACATTAAAGAATAGCCACTTGAAGGCACACGTGACGCATGTCATGCATCTAAGGTCACAAAAATATCCTAGTGTAGTTGTGCTAGAATTTGTATATGTATATAGTGTATTTATGTTCATATTTGATCCTCTCCTCTTCCACTTCCCCATCCTATCCCATTAAAAAAAAGTGAGGATTAGAATTTGACAGGCTCATCTGAGTGCTCTTTAGACGGTTGAAGTGGAAACGAAATTTGTGGGAGAGATCCGTTAGCGAAAGTTTTGTTCTAATCGCGTATCGCGAGTAGCAATGTTGAGAGATTATAATACATTCCGTGAGTAGTACTTGCAGCCAGTAACATTATGAAGCATGAATCTTCCGGAGAGAAATGCATGAGTATGCTCGACCAGTAGAGACAGAATTTGTTCAATCTGTGCTCTACATAAACAGTGACACTAAATTTTGAAGAGAAACGAAATAACAAGCTGCTTAAAAGATTTGTTTTAAAAAAATAATTTACCTTTGTAAAAGGGAGAGAGAATAACCGAAATAATCGTGCCTTGATGCACAAGTAGTGGTATTCAATACGCTAATCCGGCGTGGCGTGACTGAAAAGGTTAACAGAATTTTGTGACTGTAAGCAAACTTAAGAAATGTATGATGTATGTATGTAATTTATGGACATTGTTTGATCTTGTAATGTATTTACCTTGAGTAACTTGAACTGTGAACTTTGAAATCACAATGTGAGATGGGAGATGTGAATTTGCAGACACTCTAAGACGTTCTAAACAAAATGCGAGTGATAAAGTGTACAAACTACGTGTGCAGTGACATGTGTACACGCAAGTGCAGGTAGTGACAGCGTCACAGCAAAGTATTTTGCAAACTATATGTAAAACGTTGGCTTCACTTACCTGTGTGTAAGCAGCATGGCAGGTCGCAGGGACTGTCGTGTGAAATCCTCGAAACAGACGGTGGTATTTTCTACCCAAGTTTCGATACGCCGATCGACGATGGAGAAAGGACACTAGACGTGTGTTTTCCGTGTGTTCTCATTTTAGCAGAGCGCGAGTGACACACGTTAAACTTCATACGAGCATACACGAGCGCGTGTTGGACTGGACTAGTAACCGGCAACAGTGCGGAGCTGCTTGCAGTTGGACTCAACAATTAACATTTGAAACACAACCGACACGCGCGCTGTGGAGGCGTGTCATTGACCTTAGAATGTTTTCCGTCTCACAACTACGCAAGTGCCATTGCTAAAGCTATCACAGTGAAACTTAATTATGAAGTTTATTTATTCTGTAAAATTAATTTCCATTTAATCAGTCACGTCGGATATTTTGCGATAGATAGTTAAATAAAGACAAGGCATTACTGAGCACTGAAACGTTAACTGGAGGGGAAGGTTATCAATCCTGTCCAGAATCCTATAAAACCTTTACCTGTAAGTCTACATTATAGCACGAACCTAACACAGGTTTCTTTCTGTTTATTTGCATGCAAACGACATGACGCTTGATGCGCGACACTAGAGAGGCAACACGAGCGAACACAAAAAAGACGCTACCCAGGGTCGTGACCTCTCGGACGACGACGCTCACCGAACGAGAATAGACGTTGCAGACTCCGGTTAAGTGAGCGTGTGACAAATAAAAGTGTACAGTGTAGTGTCAAGTGAAACGTCCTGATTAACAACGACATTCTAAAAGAATCTAATGAAATGGATAAAAAAAACATTATGAGACCAAACAGGTCACAGACAATTTTATAGGACTGTTTAAGTAATTATTTCAATGTATCTGTGTATGTTTGTCTACTGACATGTTTTGTTTTCTATATAGAGAATTATTCATTTATCTTTGTGTGTGTTAGACTTAAGATTGTTTTTTTGTCATATTGTGTTTCACAGTAACAGCAATTAAGATAACAGTGCAAGGACACCTTACAATGAACTGAGAGAAGTGCCAAAGTGCACAAAAGACACTGAAAGACTATTTGTTTTCATAACTGTACTGGAAGCATAAAATAACTAGATGACAAACTCATTCCAATTTTATGTTAGAACGAAAGTAAACAGATGATAAAACACAGTAATATCTTGAAACTACATGTGAGTCCTGATGATCCTTCCGGAATCATCATGCCTCACATGGGAGGCATTGTGACATTACAGCCTTTATCACTGCGATTTTTAACATGTAAAAGTTTTTTTTTTTCTGTATTCGCGTCAGTATGTGCGAACTTTTAACATATACCAATGAATGTTGTAACCAGATATCTTTGCCGCGCTCCTGAAAAGTGCAGAATATCACGATAGCTATAAACTGTTATACGCTGCTATCGATCAGTAAAAAAAAAAACGATACACCTATGTTTAAAAATAACAATTGCCAACTTTTACTTCTGCAGGGAGCCGCGCCACTCTCTAGTTGTTCTTCTGTGAACGTGTTGCGAGTTGGACGCAAAAGTATTGTCCTCCATACTGATATAATCATTTTATTATAAATTTAAGAGTTTAAGTGATTAAAAATATATGTAGCCACAAACAAGCGAGAATGTGTATCATGAAAATTCGCTCCACCGCCACAATGGGTGGCCATGTTAATGTAAGTTTCCATTTCATAATATAATACTTGAAGCCTTGAAGTTTATTTAATTTCAAAGAAAATCTCTCAACCTTATTTTCATTAATTATACTTGTGATAATCTTTTCTGTTCAAAAGATTTATGCAGCTTATGATCCAGCGTGTGTTCTGTCGGAACAGGAGGCTGTCGTGACGACATCGTTATAGTATTTATTCCAAGTTCTTTCAGTTCCATTTATATGTTCGCACTAATCCAATTAGTTGGTCCCTTAGGTTTCTTTCATGTAACTTCCGTCTGTTTTCTCCGCGCGATCTTCCTCCGAAAAAATATTTCTGGTCATTTTTTTAAGTAATTTTCGATATCGCTAATGAGAAAAGACAGCCGCCTCCTGCTCCGAACGGAACACCACGACTTTTCTAACGTCGGAGAGTACCGCACGAATTTTCCGCTAAAAGGTAATAGAATTTCTTAAAGCTGGATCAATTACACATGTTGCTGCTGTTCTCCGACAAATCTGGTGTGATTAATAGTAATTTATTCTGTCACGACAAAAAGAACCAATTTTATTTTTACCAAAGCAACAAAGCTTTCAATTAAATTACTAAAAATGATACCAGACAAGGTAGCTAACTGCCAGTTTAGTAGAAAGACAACAGAGGACGAACCGCTGCAATATCTTCTACCACATTCGCAATCCAGACTTCTCACTTCTGTATTACTTACAGTACGAACATTTAATTTTTTTTCATTGTCCACCATCTTAAAGTCATGTGTTCCAGTTGTTTGCCGAACCACAGTCTACCTATTCCGTGTAGTGGCCATTCTATTGGAAGAGCAAACCATTTCAGTCAGAGCAAACCATTTCAGTCACACTGCTACGTATACCTCATTAAAGAGTCCATCCACTTGCACAAGGACTGCATCTTGTCGCTTATACTCTCCTCGTTTCGTAAGTCATAGTTTTTAAAAATTAACTGCTGATATTTCTCTTGGTTTCCGTGTACACCACTATAGTTCAATTCTTATATCTTGACGGTTCGCGCATGCCCGCCCAGACGCGGGAGATTGCTGCGTTGCCAGTTGTACGCACCAAGCAAACTTAACGTTTATGGGGGAGTGCGCAGTTTATGAAGTACAGCGACCACGGCCAGATTAGCCCTTTCGCTGCTACAGAGACGTGCTCCCCGCATTCCGCGATGTGCGCGATTTTGTCATCATTGCACTGCTCGCCTGTGCAGGCACATGGTGTTCCGACTGCTTTGACACACTTATCATTCGATTTCACAAAAACTATTCGGTCCAAAAATTAGATTTTTACACATCTTCTTGACTGATACCTTCTCCCCATAACTTAATTTTGTTTCGATGTTCAACGCAGTTATTGTGTAGATTAAATGTAGTAAACCATTGCACGAAATTTTGTAGAGATTGCAGAGGTAAAAGTCCATAGCGTATACTTCTTGTATGGTCGATTTTAGTTGCCACTAGAAATTTCAAAAAATTACATTCAAACGAATAAAATTCATTAAGTAAGACATTTCGATATTGTTTTTAAATAAAGAAAATATTACGCACGAGACAGGGTTTGAACTCAGAATTTTTCATTCATCAGCCGAACACTTTAATCATTACGCTAACGCACCTTGGCATCGAATAGACTTCCTGGAGGATTTTAAAATGTGACGCAAAATACCGACAAACACTGTTGGTATGACTATGAATTACTCACATTAGTGAGAATGATACAAACACTTTTCCTTGATATCGCCTGAATTAGGAGGCTTATTGCTTGTTTGGTTTAATTAATTAATAGAATATGAAGCAAATCGTATAAAGAATGCTTTTTTTCAAACTTTCTATAAAAGAAAGTCTGCTATCAAGGCATAGCTTTTGTTCAATGGCTTTATTTATGACTGAACGTTTCTAAAACTGAAGACACTCGTTCGTGCTCTGCACTGCAGTCGAGCTCTGGCGATGTCGTTCTCTGTTCATTGGCTGACTGTGTTTTGTGACATCAGATGCGCAGGACGAACCTAAACTAGGCCGCTGCCATCGTAAATGTCGCGCACTTTAGTGTATTGTAACTGGTCTGAAGAACAACGTTTAGAGCTTCTTAGTACCACTTTAATATAAACTACACAAAACAAATACAGGAAGTGGCAATGGTTTGTTGCAACTGGTGCTAACGACTGCCATTTCTGTTTATCTGTTCAGTTACAACAAACAAATAAATCTCTTTAAGTAAGCAGCATTTTCTCCGGAAAGAAAAAAATAATATGAATAGTTCAGCGCTCTTCTGAGACACATATCTAACTGTTCAATCGTTGTCTCCTCCGCTGCGGAATGAGGAATACTATTGTTACTCATCTTGAAATTAAATCGTTTCCACTAAAGTGATAAAGTAAAACACTGCAATTTCAAAACAACAAATCTTTCATACTTCTTTGACGCAAACTAACTGCGTAATTTTTTTTATTTGTCTGGTAATTGCTTGACACGTACCCTTAGTAACCACCAGCAACATTACATTTTGTCAGACTCTTTAGGAACCTCTTCATTTTATTGTTAGTTTCGCCTATTGTTTCAACTGCGTTTCCAGTATCAAACTTTTGCACACTCACAAACACTTTCGTTAACTTCAGACACACATGAGGTCCGATTTGCATCTCTCTCTGAAGGTCTGCAGCAGAAGACAGAAGTCTTAGGAGAGGGATATGCACATATACAGACGGCGGTAGGATCTCGTACACAAGGTATAAAAGTGCGTTGGCAGAGATGCTATTTGCACTGTGGTGATTCATCCCAGGCGTTACCTCTCACCATGGACAACGCAGTGGTAGACAACCTTCACTTATCAACTCGGAGCAGCGGTGTTCGCGTAGAGTTGTCAGTGCCAACAGACAAGCAACACTATGTGAAATAACCGGAGAAATCAATGTGGAACGCACGACGAACGCATCCGCCAGGACACTGCGGCGAAATGGGTGTTTATGAACAATGGCAGCAGACGACCCAACGAGTGTCTTTGCTAACAGCACGAGATCTCCTCATCGACTGGACCGCAGACAGCTAGAAAAGTGTGGCCTGATCGGATGAGTCCCGATTCCAGTTGACAAGAGCTGATGGTAGGTTTCGAGTATGGCGTAGAGCCGACTAGGACATCGGCCCAAGTTGTCAACAAGGTACTGTGCGTGTCGCTGGTGGCTCCATAATGGTGTGGGCTGTGTTTATGTAGAATGGACTCGGTCCACTGGTTCAACTACACCGATCAGTGACTGGAAATGGCTATGTTCGGCTACTTGAGGACCATTTACATCCATACCATGATTGAATTCTTATGGGAGACAATGGGTCATGTCACTGGGTTACAATTATTCGCTGTTGATTTGAATAACATTGCGGCCACTCAGAATGCCCGACATGAATCTCATCTAATATTTACGAGACGTAATCTAGAGGTCAGTTCATGCACAAAATCGTGCACCAACAACACTTTCGCCATTACGCACGGCTACAGAGGCAGCATAGCTGCCCGGCGACTTCCAGCGACTTTTTGAGTGCATGCCACGTCGAGGTGCTCCACTATACCGGGAAATAAGATACGAAACGATGTAGGAGGTATCACGTGACTTTTTCCACAGCAGTGTACAATCCGCTGACAGTGCGCAGTATTTTCACTCTGACAGAATTCATTGCTATTTGTTTTAGACAGCGCGACAGAGGTTTTGTCACGTCTCGTGCTAGACTCCGGCTTTGCTACAGCCAAACGTTATATTCGCTGAACAAAGTTGTACCGCAATAAATGCTGCAGCTATCGATATATTCAGCCAGCGAAATCAGAATACAGTATCAGGGCACTTAACTACACATTCCAATCACATTAATGTGACCGCTGCCTATGTTTGACGTCAACGTTCAGTAACCACTCACTGACCTCAATTTTCAATAGGATTTTGCGGCGTATACTGTACTCCAACATTATCAATCACCTTGAAGAAAATGACTTATTGATACATAACCAACACGGATTCAGAAAATATCGTTCTTGTGGAACACAGCTAGCTCTTTATTCCCATGAAGTAATGAGTGCTGTTGACAAGGGATCTCAGATCGGTTCCATATTCCTAGATTTCCAGAATGTTTTTGATACCGTTCGTCACAAGCGACTATTAATCAGATTGCGTGCATATGGAGTATCGTCTCAGTTGTGTGACTGGATTCGTGATTTCCTCTCAGAGAGGTCACAGTTCGTAGTGATAGACAGTAAATCATCGAGTAGAACAGAAGTGATATCTGGCGTTCCACAAGGTAGTGTCATAGGACCTCTGCTGTTCCTGAATTACATAAATGATCTAGGTGATAATCTGAGCAGCCCCCTTAGATTTTTTGCAGATGATGCTGTAATTTACCGTCTAGTAAAATCATCAGACGATCAATTCCAGTTACGAAATTATCTAGAGAGAATTTCTGTATGGTGCGAAAAGTGGCAATTGGCACTAAAAAAAGAAAAGTGCGAGGTCATCCACATGGGTACTAAAAGAAATCCGATAAATTTTGGGTATATGATAAATCACACAAATGTAAGGGCTGTCAATTAGACTAAATACCTAGGAACTACAATTACGAGCAATTTAAATTGGAAACACCACATAGATCTATAGTGGGGAAAGCGAAATAAAGACTGCGCTTTGTTGGCAAAACACTTAGAAGATGCAACAAACCCACTAAAAAGACAGCCGACGTTACACTTGTCCCTGCTCTGCTGGAATATTACAACGCGGTGTGGGATCCTTACCAGATAGGATTGACGGAGGACTTCGAAAAAGTGCCAAGAAAGGCAGCTCGTTTCGTGTTATCGCGCATAGGGGTGAGAGTCTCACTGATATGATATGAGAGTTGGGGTGGCACTCACTGAAACAAAGGCGGTTTTCTTTGCGGCGAGATGTATTTACGAAATTTCTATCACCAACTTTCTCTTCCGAATGCGAAAATATTTTGTTGACACCCACCTACGTAGGGATAAATGATCACCATAATAAAATGAGAGAAATCAGAGTTCGTACGGAAAGATTTAGGTGTTCCTTTATCCCACGCGCCATTTGAGAGTGGAATGGTAGAGAAGTAGTGTGAAAATGGTTCGATGAACTCTCTGCCAGGCACTTAAGTGTGAATTGTAGAGTAACCATGTAGATGTAGATGCTATGTAGCAACATTAGCGGTGGAGTATGTATGAAGGTTGTCGGTCTGGTACCACGCGCCGCGGAATTTGAATCCGCGCCACACGTCATGGACGACGAAGACCCATAGAGGTCGCTGCACCATAAGCTGTGGCGGCGCTCGCCTCCTGGCCCGCTTTTAGTGTGGGGGCGCCACAGTGGAACACGTGGCCTCACTGGCCAATAGCGGCGCCCCCGATAGCGTACTTAAGCGCCTGCCTCTCGCTTTGCCAACCTCCCCCTCCCAGATGACGAACTTCGTCGTGACATCTACCCTTCCTTCCAACTATAACCTGGCCTTGTTCCCCCCCCCCCCCCAGGGGCCCCCTTTTTCCTCTTCCCTCCTTCTCCCAGAGTGGATTTTCCTCCTTTCCTTCCCCCCCCCCCCCCCCCTGAGACCCTGCACCCCATACTTGCCTCTTTCCTGTCCACATCCCTCCATATCTGGCCCTCTTCCGCGCGCCCCCCGCTCCCCTCCCCCATCTCTACCTTTCCCTCCCTTCTTTAGGTCTCCCTCATCTCCTTGCGCCTGGCAGATGCTCTGTATTGATCATCATCAGTGTGCCACATCAGTGTTGTGTTTAGTGCTGTTTCTCCTGTGCATCAAGAGGTGTGATTTTAATTGTGTACAGCCTTGAGGTTCACCGTCAGAGTTACGTTATGTGCTATGCCATCCGTCGCTACCTTTATGCTCCTGTCGTACTGTGCCTTGTGTTCTTTTAACTGTCGCAGTGTGTGGCTTTTTGTGTGTGCTCCTTTTAAACAGTTTTTTATCTCCATTTTACAGTCACCCCGTTTTTTGTCTATTGCCTTCCATGATGTTCCCCCTTTTTTATATCTATGTTCACCTTATTCTCTCCTTTGCTGTTTTTAAATGTCTTCTATTGTTTGTTCTATGTCTTTCGGCTGAAGAGCAGCGCATACGAGGTGTGGCTAGAAAAAAACCGGGCTAGTACTGGTGAAACAATAAAACGAATGCAATAAGGCTGAAAGTCGCGTGGCCTGTCACGTGACTCTCGCTGCGCCTACTGCTCGAGTTTCATCTGCCTCCTGCACTCAGTCTGCCCGTGGCGTCTGTTTTAAGTAGTTGACGTTTTGTCTGTGCGTCGGAAAATGTTGAGTGTACAGAAAGAACAGTGTGTTAACATCAAATTTTGTTTCAAACTAGGAAAATCTGCAAGTGAAACGTTTGTAATGTTACAACAAGTGAACGGCGATGATTGTTTATCGCGAACATAAGTGTTTGAGTGGTTTAAACGATTTAAAGATGGCCGCGAAGACACCAGTGATGACACTCGCACTGGCAGACCATTGTCAGCAAAAACTGATGCAAACATTGAAAAAATCGGTAAACTTGTTCGACAAGTTTCCTTGTCAACTCCTGTTAACTCAGACACTGCTCTGATTGTTAAACGGCGATCTTGTCGAACAAGTTTACCGATTTTTTCAATGTTTGCATCAGTTTTTGCTGACAATGGTCTGCCAGTGCGAGTGTCATCACTGGTGTCTTCGCGGCCATCTTTAAATCGTTTAAACCACTCAAACACTTGTGTTCGCGATAAACAATCATCGCCGTACACTTGTTGTAACATTACAAACGTTTCACTTGCAGATTTTCCTAGTTTGAAACAAAATTTAATGTTAACACACTGTTCTTTCTGTACACTCAACATTTTCCGACGCACAGACAAAACGTCAACTACTTAAAACAGACGCCACGGGGAGACTGAGTGCAGGAGGCAGATGAAACTCGAGCAGTAGGCGGAGCGAGAGTCACGTGACAGGCCACGCGACTTTCAGCCTTATTGCATTCGTTTTATTGTGTCACCAGTACCAGTCCGGTTTTTTTCTAGCCACACCTCGTATGCTGCTGCCAGCCCGCCCCGATGGGGAATTGAAATACAATAAAGGAAGAAAAAAAAAAAGCTTTGCCAACCAGTCTAATATCGCGTACGTCTGTTGACACATCGCCTCGCGCCAGACAGCTTACTTACTTGTTCTGTGTACGAGTGAACGTGTTTGTTAGGTCTCCTCGTGACTGTGTTGTTCGGGCTCGTCGGATTCGTCCTTCGTCGGTCGCGTCCCTCCCCTCCCACTGTGTTTTTGTCCGCGGTCCTCTCCGCAGGTGCCGCCGCGCTTTCCGTCATTTCTACCCCGCGACCGTCCTGGTCGCAGTTACAAAAGTCGGGTGATGGGAAACAGTGCAGCTGTTGTCGTAATGACGAATTTACTTGATGTCCAAAAGGACATGATAATGGACTTTCGATGACGGGGGTCAAAGACTGCTGCGTGGATGAGTAGGGCAAATGGGCGTGCAGCTGTTGAGAAACTGACCTCCCGGATGAACGATGGCGTCGCCAGCAGTGTTTCATCAACGATCATCAGCGAACGTTGCCCTGTATGGACCTACGTAGCAAGCGCCTGGGTCATGAACCCATACTGACTGCTGTTCACGGGCGACGAAGGCCGGACTTTGCACTGAGTGGTGACAGGTGGCCTTTTGAAATTAATCATGTTTTGTGGCCTTAGGGGGTACAACGTGACATGTCTGGAAGCAAACAGATTGCAACAGCCGTTGGAAAGATCCAAGCAGGAAGTGGGAGCGTCATAACGCTCTCGTGGTATTTCCTGGGCGATGTCGTCTTCCTGGAGAGGACAATGGGTCAACACAAGTTTCCATCTGTCCTTGGGGACCATGTCGGCCCTACATTCAGTCTGTTTTTCTTAGGCACGACGGCATCTGCTAGCTGAACAGTGCAACGTGTCACACGGCTCACAGTGTACGTGCATGGTCTGAAGAGCACCACGGTGTGGTTACCGTACTCCGCCGTCTACCCGACTCCCCGAATTTAAAGCCAGTCGAGAATCTGATCGAGTTGTATGCGAATCGAGAAAACTAACATAGCGCAGCTGGCCACGGCAATGAAGTCGCCATGGTTCCACATCCCTGTCACTGTCTTCCAGCTCATAAATGACCCTCCTCCTCCACGACCCGCAGTTCTCCAAGGTGCAAAGGATGGTTATTCTGGCTTTTGATGGGTGGTCACTTTAATGCAACTGACAGTCTGTACGGAAGTGTGCTTATCGATATCACGGTATGAAAACAATTGATATGCCTGAATATATGTGCTGTCCGTTCTTTCAAATGAACAGGCAACACACACATACACGTTGGAACTTAAATAGTAGCAACGTTGCTATACACGCGGCATGGGGGCTTAATTATTAAATTTGAAAATCATTTTTATTTTTGGTAGCTGTATGTCCGATTACGCTGTTTCGTAAACGGTTGGCCCTGACTAGTTTTTGTACGCAATCTGACTGCATGGAACAACAACAAAGAATGAAATGAAAATTTTCGTTAACACAATTAATTAATTAAGTCCCCAGCAGCTATAAAACCAACGCAACAACAAAGCAGAAGTGTAACTGTTCTGTGTGTGGAAGTGTGATTCAACGTACACATCTGGCACGGTTCTTCTTCAATAAGACAAGAAATTTTAAATATCATTTATACTGAAGTAATTAAAAAAAATAGAAATAGTATAATTGCACAAGAAAACCAGAATTACACTCTAATACAAGAACACAAGCCTGATGCTTTGTTGACTGAACCTGTAATGACGCATTATTCAGGACATTGAAATAATGAGAAAAAAAGAAAAGGAGTTTGTTACCTTCATTTATATTGATGAAAAGCACTCTAATCATTACAATATCTCCACACCGACTCGCTACTACCACATCTCAACAAGAACTGACTACTGCCACATCTCGACAATCACTGCCCTCCGCTACTTCTCCATAATCACTGCCAGTGGAGGCGGCGAAACAAAACCCTCTGGCGCTGTGGCTCAGTGTAGTCACCTTTCATATGCCCTTCCTCCACGGGCTAGAATTTGATGGTATTTTTGCCAGCATTGGTGGTGAAAATACCACCAAATTCGTCAAAAAAAATACAGACAAAAATAAAAGATAATATTAATACGTAAACATCACATAATTAGATAAAATTTTGGCTTTGCACTGACCTTTCAATAACCTAATATATAAAATACAGTAGGCAATACAAATTCTTTCATACATGTGGCTTTACATAATAGTTTACACAATACACAAAAAATCAGTTTATACAAATGTTCACATAAAATACTTTTAATTACTAAAAGAAAACCAAATAGTTAATAGTTCCAGCAGCAGCACCCAGCAACGGTCAACAGGTGCAAACACCAACAAGTGACATCATTTTAATAAAAGCAGTTCCATCTGTGGCACCCAGTAATGTTGAACAGGTGCAGACAGCAAGAAGCAACATCATTTCAGTAGAAGCAGTCCATCAATGGCACCCAGCAGTGTTGAGCAGGTGCAGACACCAACAAGTGACATTATTTTTGTAGAAGCAGTTCCATCTGTGGCACCCAGCAATGTTGAACAGGTACACACAGCAACAAGTCACATTTCTCAGCAGAAGCAGTTCCATTAGTGGCACCCAGCAATGTTGAAGAGGTGCAGACACCAACAAGTGACATCATTTCTGTAGAAGCAGTTCCATCTGCGGCACCCAGCAATGTTGAGCAGGTGCAGACAGCAAGAAGCAACATCATTTCAGTAGAAGCAGTCCATCAGTGGCACCCAGTAATGTTGAGCAGGTGCAGACAGCAACAGTGACATTATTTCAGTAGAAGCAGTTCATCAGTGGCACCCAGCAATGTTGAGCAGGTCCAGAGTGCAGTCCATAATATTCACTATCACTGGTCACACTGTTCATCAGAGTTTATAAGCAGAAATTAAACATATCCTAGTGGCACCAATCATGTAGAAAAAGTACAAGTAACAGTCCATAATATTCACTATCCGAATCACACAGTTCATCAGCAGAAATTAAACATTTCTAAGTGTCACACATCAATGTTGAACAAGTGCAGGTAACAGTTCATAATATTCACCATCACTAATCAGACAGTTCAGGCATGAACAATAGTTTGAATGCACATACAAGTGCTTTTACAAATTTATTCTCAATGCTCTTACACTAAACATAGAAATTCTAATAAACACACAAATGATATCAGATAATTGTCATATTAACTATTACAAATACTCAAATATCAGTAAACCTATAATATTTATGGGTGTCAGTGCAAGCAACTACAAACAAATAAAATAATATTTGGGAGATAGGTGGGTAGGATTAGGAAAGGAAAACACACAAAACACACTCACTCATCTTTCATCCACATTAAGTACTACTGTGTAATTGAATAGTGTTAACTGTGTAAATGCAATTCTGTCAAAATTTGATGTTCATCATGTGTATCAAGTAGTAGTGGCAGCAATGTATAACAGTCAATAATAGTTAAGTGAACGTCATAGTCATCATGTCAAGACCAATGTTTGCCAAGCCAGATCAAAATGTACAGTTGCTGAACAACTGTCAGTGAGCCAAGATATGCAATTACTTCCTCTCTCCAAAAAAAATTAAAATGTACTGCTTATTGATTTAACAAAGTGTGTGTAGACAATCTTCCTTCTACTTGAGTGTTCTAGTCTGCTATCTTCATCCTCCTTGTTCCATATAGACTAACAAAAAAAAATATGCACCTCGCTTACTTTACCTCTTATCCACCAAAACTCCAATAATCATCAGCATCACATAATCTCAATACTTCAATAATACCTCTTACGTCGATACATATAAATCTTATCATCAATATCATTTACCTTACCTCTTGTCCACAAAAGCTCCAATAATCATCAACTTCATATAATCTCAATACCTCAATAATAACTCTTCAATACGTCGACATATATAAACCTTATCGCCAATATCATTTCACTTCCATAACAACTCTTTCCTCTAGTCAGTCTCCTCGAACAAGTACAGATAAAATCCTAATGCAAACCTCATCATCCCATACAATCCGAAGACACACTGTCAACACACAACCTCTGTGTAATCCATCTGACCCAAATCTTCTACTCATTATGAATTATAAGATGGATTTTGGTTACCTTGTCCATCATTAAATAAAAGAAATGCATACATGACCTCTAACAGACTTAGTTCGAATAACTCTCAGTAATTAAGTACGATTACGGAGTGTGAATGATTATAATATTTCACAGTGTGTACACCACTTCAAGAATTATGGCAAACAGAAGCAAACATGTGGAGTATTTCTTGCGTCAAGTGTCACTTCCCATTTCAATTGCTCACGAAAAATGCAGTGTAATAACTGTCAATGGTCTAAAACTAGTTTTGGTATGTCATGTCGTTAGCTTCCTTCCTGTTAGCATAAATTTATACAGCTTCCATAAAACCTACAGCTCATGTGACTTCTATGAAGTTTCTTGTACTAATGTCGTTTATGTCGAATTATAGCAGTTCATTTTCCTATCTTAAAAATATAAGGCACTGAGCGTAAGCAAAACATGCAATAGCGAGTAAATATACCAGTAGAGAACAGAATGTCAACAAGTGGATGCAGCACAATTCTTACAACGAGGCTCTGCCAAGCGAACAATCTATAATTAATACAATAGTGTGACCTAAACTCTATGTTTGTACGCAGTATATCAGCATTTCTATATACCAAATTAAAGAGTAGTTATGACAACAAACAGAAATGTATAAATATGCAATCCATATGCATAGCAGCAAACATATATCTTACGTAATAAACAGGTCATTAGCATCATATCAGCATAAGCAAATAAATGTTCATATGTCATCTTAATAAGTAAACATGAAGGCGCAAGCAGATAAATCACAAAGTATAACTTACATACATATCAGCACAACTAATCAGGTGACAATTATAATTTAAATAAATAAGCACAGCAGACACATAATAAAAATATATGACATCAGTGAAAAAGCATTGCAGCCAAGCGATGCATAATATGTACAAATAACAACCCTGCTCATTAATAAAACATTGACAAAAATCAGCAAATGTATGCAAGCACGTCGCTTCACAAGTAAATTCATAGAACATGAAATTAGCACAAAGTATGAATCACGTAATTGCGAGCAGCAAATTACATCTAAAGTACGTACCTAAGTGGAGATATGTTACCTGAAAAAATAAACTCAATTAATAGTTACCTTTTTAGTTTATTAGTTTCTTCTTGGAAATTACATTCCTTCTGAAATTTTCTCGATAGCAAGTCCTCTTAGCGTCGGAGACACACAGAATTTACCTGAAGTTCTTAAATATTTTATACAACCGTATCCTGAAAAATACTGAACGTTAATAGCATAATTCATCAAGTCACTATAGCTTTATACTGAATTTAGTCGGAGAAATTAGACTGTGTATTTGTTTACGGCTGTCAGTGCATTCGCACTGAGCGCTCGATCAGCTGTAGGCGCGTGACGTAGGAAGCAATTGTTTGCGGTCAACGACTGCCTTGTGCGGCGCGCAGACTTGACTGTTGCTTTGAGTATGTGCCGCCGCCAAAACACAGCGCGGTATCCTTGTATTCTCTGCATGTTTACGTAAACTGTTGGTTTCTCGAAAGTATGTCATTCCACAAAAATTTTAACGTTTGATATATGATGTATTCCCTTAGAGCGTCGTGATTTAAGAGTTTCTACTTCAACAGTGTTATCATGTATAATTTAGCGAACTCTATACGGACCGTTATAAAGCAGCAAAAAATTTGCGACACAAGCCTTTTCCTTTGTGAGACAAACGATGAGACTTAATTAACACCTTTTGACCAACTGACAAGATTTTTAAACGACCAGGACGCTTAGCTGATTTCTCTCTTCTAGCAGCCGCAGATGCAATATTTTGTAGAGCCAGGTTGACAACTTCAGAATGCCGCAGTTTCCGTGAAGGCGGAAAAGGAACGATTTCAGATATGCGATTTGTCGGTGCTTTGTTTTTTAATATCAGTATTGGCGGTAAAGAAGTTGAGTCATTAGGAAATTCATTCAGAATGTTTTGAAAAATATGAAGATACTGATCCCACGTTCTGTGATTCTGATGACAATAAAGACGACACAATTTATTGATTTCCTTCATCCATCTCTCAGAAGCGTTAGATTGAGGGTGAAAAAGTGAAATGAAAATTGGTTTAATTTTACGACGCCGTAGAGTACGAAGCCAAATTTTAGAACGAAACTGTGATCCATTATCTGATATAACCTTATCAACATGACCAACTTCCTTAAGAAAATGTTTGATGAAAGCGTTAGATACTAAACGAGCTGTTGCTTTGCGTAAAGGTGTAAAACACACATATTTTGATGTCAACTCCACTGCTACGAAAATGCACGCAAAACCATTAGTAGAACGAACCACTGGACCGAACAAATCGACTGCAGCCATCTCCTTTAATTTCGCTGGAATGATAGGAAACAACGGTGCTCTGTGAGAAATTGTTGGCGGCTTAGCCTTTTGACATAATTTGCATTTGGCCAGAACAGATCGAATACGTTTTTCCATATTACTGAAGTAGCAATTTTTCCGTAATTTATGAAAGCATTTTCTGGGACCAAAGTGTGCATAACTGAAATGCGTATACCAAATCAGCTTATTAACCCACTCATCAGGGATACAAACTAACCAAACAGAGTTGTCGACCGATTTTCGTTTAAAAAGAATGTCATTGCGAACTAAATAATGCTATCTAATCGCTACGCTTTCCTTTCTCCTCCACTTCTCCTTAATGTCCTTCCAGATTGGGTCCTTATTTTGCTCCTTAGCGATGTCCTGGAGCGAAGCCGAAATAAAGTTCTCAAACGCAACACCTTGAATATGCATCAAACAATAATTGTTTTCCTTGCAGTCCTCTTCAGCACTTTGTTTCAAACCCATAGGTGCACGTGATAAAGCATCAGCAACAATATTTGAAGAACCCTGTATGTAAACAATACTAAAATCAAATTCCTGTAGGTACAACGCCCATCGTGACAATCTGCCGTGAGTTAATTTTGTCGACATAAGAAATTCCAGAGCTCGATGATCGGTGTAAACCTTAGTATGTCTGCCAAACAAAAATGTGCGAAATTTTGTGAAAGCCCAAGCAACAGCCAAAGCTTCAAGTTCCGTAATCGAATAATTCTTTTCTGATTTAGAGAGAACACGACTTCTAAATGCAATAGTTTTCTGTACTACAACGCCGTTTTCTTCTATCTCTTGAAATAAATGTGCACCTAGGCGTTTGTATGATGAGTCCATCGCCAAACAAAAATCTTTAGATAAATCCGGATGTGAAAGAAGTGGAGCAGCAACTAAGGCATCACGAAGTTGTTCAAATTCTGATTGCGCTTCCTCATCCCAACACCAATTAGAATTCTTTCCGGATAGTTCACATAAACGAGGTGTGGCCAAATCGTCCAATCTAACAAAGCGTCTAAGAAAATTACAGACACCAAGGAAACTACGAACATCACGTTTTGTGGTAGGAACAGCATAATTACGAATAGCATCTAGTTTCTCTGGATCAGGAAGAATACCTCCTGTAGAAATAATGTGACCGAGAAATTTCACCTGAGAACGACCAAATTCAGATTTTTCTAAGTTCACTGTAATGCCAACTCTTGCAAAAATACATAATAATGAATGCAAAATTTTGTTGTGCTCACTCCAAGAACGTTTAGCAATAAGAATATCGTCAACGTATGAAGTAATATTGTCACGAAGATAAACAGGTAAAATTTCATTTAAACTACGAATGAATGCTGCTGAAGATACAGTAAGTCCAAACGGTGATTTCCGAAACTGGTAACAGTTACCAAAGGCTAAAAAGGCAGTGTATTTTCTACAATCAGGGTGGAGTTCTATTTGCCAAAAACTTGCGCGCATATCAATCGTGGATAAAACTTTAATTCCATGAAAATGTTGAAGAAGTTCATCTAAATTTTGTGGACGGTCAGTTTCAGGAATGATGATATTATTTGTCTGTCTGGAATCCAGAACCAAACAAATTGACCCATCCTTTTTAAGAACAACGTGTAATGGGCTGGTATAAGGACTGACTGCTGGCTCAATAATGCCTTGATCTATCATGTATTGAAGTTCACTCTTAACCTTGTCTCTGTAAGCCAAAGGAATAGCGTACGTTTTCCCCCGAAATGGTGTGTGTTCTTTTACTTTAAATAAATATTGTAGGCCTTGTACAGTTCCTGTGTGATGGCTAAATACTGTAGCATGTGAAGTCAAAATGTGGTACAGCTCTTCTCTTGCAACGTCATCTGGCACTTCAGCTTTCTTAACCTTTTCATTAATTAATTCTTCGCTATTAATTATATCATCCATCGCGTCTCTGTATCTATTGTCATTGTCATGAATAAGCACACTGTCGTCATAATGCTCAACGAAAACATCAGAAGTAAGAAACCTTAAACATTTTGCATCTGATTCACATCTAGTTAAACACTCGAAAAATTTCAAACATTTCGGCATTCCGGCAACAGTCAAATTCACACTTCCTTCTTTAAGGTTCAAAATTGCCTTATGTGCGTTAAGAAACTCCATACCTAATGTAATTTGTGTACTGAGTAATGGAACAATAATAAAATTAGCAGAAAATTAGTATCCTTGACAAATGAAATTTAAGTTGGTCTGTTGTTGAACTTCCACACTTTTTCCAGAAATAGTGCCTCGAAATGTAGTTTTAGAAACAGGTAACACAGGACAAGCAATAGTTCTTACACATATACAAAAAACTGATTCACTAATGACATTCATTGGGCTCCCAGAATCTAAAACTGCAGTGAACTTATTCTTATCCACACATACTTCAATAACAGGATGTAAAAACGCGTCTACATTATTTTCCTTTTCGTCTAGCGAAATGTCTCTCATGTCTTCCAGGCGTATGTAGTGTAAAGTCGTAGTATCATTACTTTCTGAACCGTCTATATTGCTGCCAGAAGCCGAAGCTGCAAGTCATTGTCGATTGTTTGCGTCACGTCTTTGATTATTCGCGTCATTTCGCGGATCAATTTCTACTATTTGCTATGTCTCTTTGAAGTTGTGTCACGTGGAGGATGCCAATTAGGTCCCTCCTGTCTGTTAGATGCAAATTCTTGGTTGTGTCTGTTATTAAAATTTCTGTTTTCCTGTCTGTCTGCATAACTACTTCTTGTGTAATTTCGACTGTCACTTCTGAAATTATTGTTGTATCTACTACCCTGGTTATTTCTGTGGTAAGAATTTCTATTATTGTATGAATAATTTCTGTCTTGATGATACCGATTACTGTTTCCGTATGATTGATCATTCCGGTACGAATTACCGTTATTATACTTGTCTGTGTAATTTCTGTTAGAACGTCTGTTATTGTCATAAGGCTGGTATCTATTGGCCTGTCTGTTACGTCTGTCATTCTCAAAATTACCCATATAACGCACGTTCTGATCACTATCCCTTTTCTCTGAAAATCTATTGTAATTACTGTTACTGTAAAAATTACAGGAAGTCCCGTCGTCATTGTCATACTCGAGTTCTTGTAGCAAAGTCTCAAAAGTCTCAATGTCGTCTTTACATCTTCCAGCTAAAGCAATTTGTCTTATGGATTGTGGCAGCTTAGTTAAACAAATGCGAATTAGTTCAGTCGGGCTATAAGGGTTGGACAGGAACTGATTCTTTCGAATCATGTCTTCAAAGTATTCTGCCGGCGTGCGGAACTCAGTCGGTTTAAAATTACGCTGCATAATCAGACTATGTTTGACTCTGTCTTGCGTGTTTTCGGACCAATATGCCGATAGAAATGCATGATAAAAATCATTTAGATTATTACAGTCTCTAATAAGTGCGCGCATGCGCGTCGCCGGTTCGTTTTCTAAATTTCCACACATAAATTCCAGTTTGTGACTTAGTGGCCAATTTGGTGGAAGTGCGTACATAAATTGATCTAACCATGAACATAGATGTATGTTATTCTTAGAATTGCGAAAGATCTTAAATTTCCGAACAGTCAAAAAATGTTTATAGTCGAAGTTTTCGCCTCTTGGCGACAAAGACCTACCGCGTCTGTCCCAGTCCCAATGTCGATTACTGTCAAGTTCGCGCGCCTGGCGCTCTCTTGTTGCATCCCGTAAATGAAACAAATTATTTTCTTCAAACCCCTCTGCTATCCGTGATTCCAAATTTCTTTTGCTGTCTTTTCCTACAATTTCGCCTTCGATTTGTTTGACTTGCTTTCGTAATGCCTCAACTTCCCTTTTAACGCGTTCATTAAATTTTCCCTGATTTTCAACATGCTTATTTATGTTCTGGTACTCTTCGGTTTCTGCAAATGGTAATGGTGCTGTATCATCTGAATCTCTATCCCCATTTAAACTAAGACTTGTCAATTTATCTGAAATCTCCTCAACTCTTTCCGATAAGTCACCTATTTTTTCTTTCTGTTTATTTACGTTTTCCGTAAGTGTCGCGACTCGGGTTTCAGTATTGACATATTTGGTAGTTAACTGTTCATATTGTTGTGTTAGGTTATTTAATCTGTCACTTGGTACGGATTCCTCGATTCTCTCAAATATTTCCTCCTTATCGTGTGCACGTTGTAAATTTAACTCTGAAAATTTTTGTACTATCACGCGATCTCTTTCTTCCTGTTCTCTATCCTGTTCCTTTTGTCTAATCTCTACTGCAATTAATCTATTATCGTGAGCATTCAAACTCGGTTGTACTTCTTCTCTGATTTCTTTCTTTAATTCATCTTTCATATTTTTGAAACATGTCCCTATTCGTGAGTCTAACCGTGTTTCCATTGTTTCCATCTCTGTTTCTAAACGTGTTGCCACTGTTTTTAATTCAGATCCTGACCGTGTTTCCATTGTCCCCATCTGTGTTTTTAATTCAGATCTAAACTGTGTTTCCATTGTTCCCATATCAGTTTTTAATTCAGATCCCAAAGTTCCCATCTCGGTTTTAATTGTTCCTATTTGTGATCCCAGTGAGTCTAACCGTGTTTCCATTGTTCCCCTATCTGTTTCTAATTCAGATCGTAACAGTGATCCCAAATTTAATATTGCACTCATCAGCTGCTTCATATTAACTTGTTCGAAATTCTTTTCGCCCCTAACATTTCCGCAAAACCAGTTTCCTTCGTCATAGCTGTAAAGCTATCTGTGTTCGCTACTATTCCAGAATCTTCTACCGTTAATCTCGTACTCTGTGAATTTTCTGATTGAGAAAAATTTTGAAATGGTTCCGGACTATCTTCCCGATTTATTAAATTGTTTCCCGCTTCATAATTCATCATACTGTCCTCCTGTGTTGGCGAGTTCGCCATGTCAACAATTTCGTCATTCTGACTATCCATCATTTTTGCCTTTTTCATAGATCGCGTAATCATTTACAAAACATACAAAACTCGTCACTGTACGAAAATTACACACAATGACTCCTTATCTCCAACAATACCATTCACACGAAATGTTTCCCTCAAACACGATTAACGAACAATTGAAATAATTGCACTAAATTGTCAAACCCCTAGACAAGACAACAAATTTAAATTTTGAAAAATACCATTAGAAGAATGCCAATTACCAAATCTACATATGCAATATAAACTACAAATTACTACAACAATACTACTGTCTACTATTTTTACAATCAGAAGATTCCAAGGGATGATCCGAAGCAGCGGTCGCCACATGCATGGGGGCTTAATTATTAAATTTGAAAATCATTTTTATTTTTGGTAGCTGTATGTCCGATTACGCTGTTTCGTAAACGGTTGGCCCTGACTAGTTTTTGTACGCAATCTGGCTGCATGGAACAACAACAAAGAATGAAATGAAAATTTTCGTTAACACAATTAATTAATTAAGTCCCCAGCAGCTATAAAACCAACGCAACAACAAAGCAGAAGTGTAACTGTTCTGTGTGTGGAAGTGTGATTCAACGTACACATCTGGCACGGTTCTTCTTCAATAAGACAAGAAATTTTAAATATCATTTATACTGAAGTAATTAAAAAAATAGAAATAGTATAATTGCACAAGAAAACCAGAATTACACTCTAATACAAGAACACAAGCCTGATGCTTTGTTGACTGAACCTGTAATGACGCATTATTCAGGACATTGAAATAATGAGAAAAAAAGAAAAGGAGTTTGTTACCTTCATTTATATTGATGAAAAGCACTCTAATCATTACAATATCTCCACACCGACTCGCTACTACCACATCTCAACAAGAACTGACTACTGCCACATCTCGACAATCACTGCCCTCCGCTACTTCTCCATAATCACTGCCAGTGGAGGCGGCGAAACAAAACTCTCTGGCGCTGTGGCTCAGTGTAGCCACCTTTCAACGCCAACTTGAATTATTATCAAGATATCTGCGATTCTATCACTGACAAACGTCGATAGCATTACTACGAGTGGCATAACGATTAGAACTGAAATTGGGACAAAATCCTCTGAAATACAGTCATAAGAACCTCAAATACATGGAAAAATTAACCTATGCGTCTTTACTGAGCGTAATAGCCGCCTAAATATATCTGAAAAACAATGTGTAACAGACTATAAGTTACTGATATACACAGTTTTTAGATAGAGTTTTTTATGGACAAGTCATACTTCACATGATCAGCCTTTAGAAGATCAGTTTTTCTTCTTGTATAGTTATAAATCTCTACACAGCTGATTTGAAAATTGTAAGTATACTTTAAGATGTTCTCAACTGTTGATACACCCAAGCAATTCAGTTCCTCCGTCTACTGAGCTCACCTTAATGAAAAATCTCTCTCAACATTAGAAATATCTACTATAACTGTAAACATATATTGGCATATCCTTACAAATCTTGACTTCTGAATGCTAAACTCTGTATTTCTTAAAATTTCCAACCATTTGTTCTGGACAGATAATACTGACTTCCAATTGTCCATTGAAACGTTTTATGCGAAAAAGTTTCACCCTCATCTATTTACTTAGATTCCTTCCAAATAAACCAGTGTCCTTTCTATACTTTTCCATTCGTGTAATATAAAGACATTCACTCAAAAAGGACCAAACATGTAACTGATGAGATCATTTTGTAAGATAAATAATTTGGTAAGATAAGTAATGAAACATTTTTACATCACAGTGAAATTTTTCGATGGTTCGTTCCGAGTAATGATATGGATTTTTTTATTTCTCTACTTTCCATTTCCAAATAACAACAATTTTCTTTCTCTTGTAGTGAAGTTATTGTCTTCTTAATACTGACCTTCACTCCAGCCACAGATATGATGCTGCTCTCAGTTTTCTCTATTTGATTACTAAAAAAACTCAGCTGAAAATGAATAAACGAAATATAAGCTTCGTTTGATGGAGCAGAGAGAAATTCTACCCAGATATTTGGTGATTTTCTTTATGAAAACAAAAAGTTTATGAGCTTCCCACTGTTGTCTGAGTCTCTCGACTGGAAGCAATAAAGACAACCATCTAGTGTTAGAATGTGAAAAAAGTTCTCATGGCAGGTATCACCATATTCACAAAAGTCAGCAAGTTTTGAGGATGGAAAAGTTTCAACACAATTAACTCGGTACAAACGAACAAACTATCTGCAGCAATTGGGACAGTGCTACGTAAAATGTGTGGTGTACCGCCCACTCCTTCCAAGTTCTTCCAAAATTTCGCTTTTAAGCGACTAAAAATGTTGTTTTCACCTCTATTGTTCAATCACCCAAATTAATGTTACAGTTATCGCCGCAAATGTTACAGTATTTTTTTTTAATTTTAAGATCCGTGAGCGCTGAAATGCATAAGTTGGATATAGTCTCCGATATTTCATTTTGTACAGTATCCAGCATAATTTGTTTGATTTAAAAAGGGACTGTTCTATTTACCATAACGATTTTCAGGTAGTTTTGGCCATAAATCTGAGAGAAATTGCGAATTTTATAAAAGTACTCAACCTCTGTAATATCATATTCCTTGCAAGAGAGCACAGATGTTGTTCAGAGAGGTTACTCCATTTTGAAGAGAGTAGCAGTGTGTGTTGGACAGTCTGGGAATGTATTTTGATTGAAAAAAATGGAAGCGGAGTTGTCGTGTAGTAGAAGCAACATTATTTAGAGAAGATTTTGTAATAATATACTGAGGAAAAACATTGAAGAAATGAGATGTTATGAGTGGAAGAATGACAAAAGTCAATTTTTAAGGTAACCCAGTCTTTCTGTATTTGTGACTGTGTAGCTTCTTATTGTTATAACACTGTGTATGGTTAAAGCTCGTTGTAGGAAGATTATAATGAAACATTCAGTTTTGTCTTATAGTTGAAACAAGTGTGAAGGGAGGCAGTTGTACACAGGAGAGTTATTAAGAAATATTTTGGTAACTTGGCTAGGTGTGAGAACTTCATGAAAAAGTGTATTGTTGTTAAGCCTTAATGAAGCATAGTCAAATTTTAAGTCTTTGTCCTCTTTTTATCAGTCGTTAAGATTAGTTTCCCATTTTCATTTTCTTTCATGACTTTGTTTGCATACTCGTAATACGCATCACGAGTTGTGTACCGAGAAGCAGTTCTACGAAAATTTGTAAGATACCGTCTTGGATTGCACATCGCAAGTACGGTAAATGAATTTTGATTTTTAACTGTCTCATCTTTATCCTAATAATGACAGGTTGCAGAGCAGACTAGCGTTCCGTGCCCACAGGTAGGCTAACAAATTTAAAATGATCTAAATTCATGTCCACTGTAAGGCACAGTGACAGAGTTTATTTGTGAAAATAATATCAGTATCAGTTTAGAGGCTTAATACCATTAAAGGGTTTCAGTAAAATGCTATGTTGTAAATTTTCAAGTAGTTTTATCGGAAAATGAGATACCTTAATTTTTATGTCCATTTTCTGTGTAATTACAATAACAGTTGTGATACAGTGATTGTTTGAAAGGCTAAAGATAATAATTAGCAGTATTCAGAGTCAACATTTTAATCGGAACTATTTTCTACAGTGGTCAGATGGCATATGAAAATTTAACTGAAAACGAATTGCTTTCTCGCAGACGAAATGTGTGTTGTACCGGCTGGTCTGGATTCGTCATCGCGTAGCATGTGCTACAAACATTTCTGTTGGAAAGTAAATTTTCACATAGTTTTGTTGCCCTGGTATGAGATTTACAAATTTCGATGTCAAAATAAGTTTTACACATTTCTAAGATACCAATCCGACACTTACAAACACGAATTTAAGTATAACCAGAAACTTTCAAGTTTTTATCCCTTCACGTGCATGAAAATACTGAACAACTCTTGGAAACTCAGTGCTTTGTCATTACCGCCATCAGTTGGTAGTCCGTAAAACAGAGTTCTTTTACTTTTATATATATTTTTTTCAATCCCAAGGTGCAAATGGATGCAGAATGAGAAACAAAAATATGTTCAATTATTACTGTGACTTTTGTTCTTGTGACACTTTGTCCTTTAGCAACCAAGGAATCGTGATACATAACTGAACACAATTTCGTCGTGCAATTTAGTGGTTTAAACGTTTGGTGATGTTTTACAGTTGTATATGCCGTTGTTAATTCGGCGGTAGGAATGAGTATATCCTCCCTTGCATACGGTTTTACAAAAAAAAGTGAGTTCTACACATGATGTGTCTCCTTGAGATCTTCGCTTGCGCTTTGGTATAATGACTTAGTCGGATTTCCCACTATGGCCAACTGAAAAACAACAGGAATAAAGTTTGCAGAATGCTTCCCCATTTTTATTGCCTCTTTTTATAAAAGCCCATATTTCCGCGTATCCGTCACTAAAGGAACACTTACGCTTCGCTTTTGTCATCACAAAACAATGAGGACTCACACACTATAGTGACACACACATGCACTGCAGCTGTGAGCGAACTGATGGATCTTACGTCAGTCGACAATATTAACAAGTGAATAATGGTTGTTGTGGAGACGTACGTCCCTGCAGTCTCCGTAACAATATCGCTGCCCAGAGGCAGCTCAGATATTCTCTCTGGACCTGCAATTAGTTCGGTTTGAGCGATGTTTGTGACAACATCCTTTGTACCTTGGGCAATAAAACATATTGGTATGGAATCGTAAGATCCGTTAGATAATATTATATGTAACTAATGTCCCGGTACCGTATTTCCTACATTGTCATACGGCGTTGCAAATTGCAATCGAATAAACTACAAATGTTTTTGTTGTGGCCTTCAGTGCAAAGACTGGTTTCATGCAGCTCTCCATGCTACTCTATCGTTTGCAGGCCTCTTCATCTCCGAGTAGCTATTGCAACATACATTCTAAAAGTGCTTAGTGTATTAAGCTCTTGACCTCCCTCAACGAATTTTACCCTCCAAGCCTGCCTTCCAGAACTAAATTGGCGATCCCTTGATGCCTCAGAACGTGTCCTACCAAGCGATGCCTTCTTCTCGTCAAGTTGTGCCACAAATTTCTCTTCTCCCCAATTCTATTCAGTACCTCCTCATTAATTACGTGATCTAACCATCTAATCTTCAGCGTTCTTCTGTAGCACTACATTTTAAAAGCTTCTATTCCCTTCTTATCTAAACTAGTGACGGTCCATGTTTCACAATCAAACGTGGCTACGTCCCATACAAATACTTTCAAAAAGACTTCCTGACACTTAAATTTATACTCGATGTTAACAAATTTCTCTTCTTCAGAAACGCTGCCCTTGTCATCGCCAGTCTACATTTTATATCCTTCCTACTTCGACCGCCCTCAGTTATTTTGCTGCCTCAATAGCAAAACTCATCTACTAATTCAAGTGTCTCATTTCCTAATCTAATTCCCTCAGCATCACCTCGACTACAAAAAACTAGCCAAAAACTTCGACTACAAGAAACTAGACACAGTGCAGCAGTACGCCGCTGGAGGTTGCTTGTATGTTATATATTAATACATATTAATATATAGAACCTGTATAATATATATATTCGAGCCTCTCACTTGAAAATGGGAACCTTAAGTGATGATCGAGTCTTTTTGGGACACCGGGTCAAAGAGTGGAAAACTGGGACTTTCCCGATTAATCGGGGCGTATGGCAACCCTAAATAATACTAAACTGAATTGTGAATCTTGAGCAAAATAGTGTCTGGGACAGTACGACCCTAGAATATACACACACCAAAAAAAGTTTCGCAACACCTCGATCCGGAGAGTTCCGGAACCCGTACAGAAAATTGGAATAGAGATCAACATAAATATCATTTCTGCTCTTTTTATTGCTCATGAAAATCACACATTGCATGTTGAACCACCACACAGCAACACCTTCAGAGGTGGTGGTCCAGATTGCTGTACACACCGGTACCTCTAATACCCAGTAGAACGTCCTCCTTCACTGATGCATCCCTGTATTCGTCATGGCATACTATCCACTGGTTCATCTAGGCACTGTTGGTCCAGATTGTCCCACTCCTCCCCGGCGATTCGGCGTAAATACCTCAGAGTGGCTGGCGGGTCACGTCGTCCATAAACAGCCCTTTTCAGTCTATCCCAGGCATGTTCGATAGGGTGCATGTCTGGAGAATATGCTGGCCACTCTAGTCGAGCGATGTCGTTATCCTGAAGGAAGTCATTCACAAGATGTGCGCGATGGGGGCACGAGTTTTCGTCAATGAAGACGAATACCTCGCCAATATGAGGCCGATATGGTTGCACTATCGGTCGGAGGATAGCATTCATGTATCGTACAGCCGTTACGGCACCTTCCATGACCACCAGCGACGTACGTCTGCCCAACATAATGCCACCCCAAATCAGCAGGGAACCTCCAGCTTCCTGCACTCGCTGGACAGTGTGCCTAAGGCGTTCAGCCTGACCGGTTTGGCTCCTAACAAGTCTGCGACGATTGTCTCGTTGAAGGCATATGCGACACTCACTGGTGAAGAGAAGGTGGTGCCAATCCTAAGCGGTCCATTCGGCATGTTATTGGATGACCTCGCCATGGACATCGGAAGTGAAGTTGCACGTCAAGCAGCCTTTTGTGCACAGTTTGCCTCGTAACACGACATCCTGTGGCGGCACGGAAAGCATTATTCAACATGCTAGCGTTGCTGTCAGGGTTCCTACGAGCCGTAATCCGTAGGAATCGGTCGTCCACTGCAGTAGTAGCCCTTGGGCGGCCGAGCGACGCATGTCATCAACGGTTTCTGTATCTCCTCCATGTCCGAACAACATTGCTTTGGTTCACTCCGAGACGGCTGGACACTTCCCTTGTTGAGAGCCCTTCCTGGCACACAGTAACAATGTGGACGCGATCGAAACGCGGTATTGACCGTCTCGGCATGGTTGAACTACAGACAACACAAGCCACGTACCTCCTTCCTGGTTGAATGACTGGAACTGATCGGCTGTCGGACTCTCTCCGTCTAATAGGGGCTGCTCATGCATCGTTGTTTACATCTTTGGGAGGGTTTAGTGACATCTCTGAACAGTCAAAGGGACTGTGTCTGTGATGCAATATCCACAGTCAACGTCTATGCAGGAGTTCTGGGAACCAGAGTGATGCAAAACTTTTTTGATGTGTGTATACACTTTGTTGCAATAGTAGGTTATGAAAATATTCTGAGCAATACTGAGCAGTCAATAATGAGTTCTGACTACCAAGTCCGATTAACAGTTACTTAATGAAAAGTGGAGTTTTTTACTTTCTTTGAAGGATTTTCAGAATATACGCGACAGTATTTTCGAGTTTGTGGTACGTTTCTTGGAACTCGCCTTGCGAACAACGTAGGTACGATTTGGGTACTGAACGGCTGCAGCGTACGTTCTGATCACGGGAGAAAGGAGGGTTGGCTTCATTGTCCCGTCGACAGAGCGGTCATTAGGGACGGAGCACAAACTCGGATTGCGCAGAGGTAACGAAGGGAATCGGCCGCGCCCTTTTCAAGGAACACTCCATGAATTTGTGTGGAGTGATTTAGAGAAATCAAGAGAAATCACAGGGTATCTAAATCTGTATGGCGATGTGAACCCTTGTCCTACAGAATGCGAATCTACTGTGATAACCGCAGTGCCACGTTGCTTGCTCAGTATGTAGTGTCGCAAGGGGAGTAAGATGACCTGTGTCGTGCTCTTGTTGGACATTCGTATACACAAAAATATATCACGCTCGTTTTATTTCGTAGTGCGTCGTGCACAGATATAGACAACAGGGTCAAATTAACATAAAAAAACTGTCCCGATAATTTATGTTAATAGGAGAGGCGGTTCAGTACGAGAGATGCTAACGAGGTCGAACAGAGAAAGCTTGGTCATATAAACAGTAGTCAAAATAATGAGCAAACTTATGTTCTGAAAACAACAAGGAGAAGTATGTAAATCTGTGTTATACGTTACTTGACTAAATAATTCAGTGAACGGTCACGTTATCGTAGCTTTTGTAGTACAGATATAAATATTTTCGATAACAGATGGATCAGCGTGAAATCCTGGTTGTGAAATTTGTAAAAGTAAACTGAACTTGCTTTTAGTAGGTAATGTGTAATGTAATTTTAATCTCCCCATAAGTAGTGTGAATCTAAAACTGAAATTAATACCGTTTATGTTTTCTTAGATAGATCCCATGACAAATGGTACGAAATCACGTTATACTTCCTTTTTTTCTGTACTAGAAAAAAAAAATGTAACACGAACGTGATAACATTTAAAAGAAATACTTCGTTATGATGTGATGCCCAACAATATACAAGCAAATGAAGAGAACAGGTCATACTAGACAGATTCGTAAACGTTGAATAAAAATTTCTAAATGCCACCTCTCAAATAATTTGAGTTTACATATTTTCAAACAATACTTCAACCCGTCTTGAAGTTTCAAATTTCATGCCGTATTTAAATTATTCGTAAACTCAAAATTTCATATCTTTTACATGAGTATGTAATCCTTAGGAACGAACTGCGCAACGGGATTGGAGGCTGTAGTGTGTGGAGGGCAATCCTGGCAGCATTTCCCTGTAACCGCGCACTGTATGTCACAGGCCGTTTGAGCACTGTGCCCGCGCGGCTTATTGCGCCAGATATATTGCGCATAGTTTGATTGGAATGCTCGTCCGAATGCCACTGCCGAACTGCGCTCGCATTAAATGCATTCCATATTGGCAATAATTCGCGAATTCTCATTACGCCCACCGTAATTCTAATGAAAGCTCGTACTTGTGTTCATTTACTCCCAAGAATAGCGATATAAATCAAGTTCCCTCTCTTTCGAACACCCTGAAGTGTCACCAAACGCGATCGATTTATTGGCGGTTTCGCTCTGGCATAATAATGATATGCAAATGGCAGATAAAAACCTAGACTTTATGTCGGAGATGTGACGGAGAACTTTCAAAGGAAAATAGCTGAATCAGTAATAACTTTAAAAATTGTTGATTAGTAAAAGTACTGTTAGGTATAAAGACTTTAAGAGACGCCATTTATCACCTTAATTTGAACTTAGGGACACTAAAACCACAATAACTGCCCATGTATCTTTCTTTAGGTCGTCACTATGTGGCCTGTTCTGCGTTTCAGCATAAAATTTCATTCAGTACCCATCGGAATTTTCTTGGTATAGTATGGTTATGAGAACCTTTGATGAGATATGTATAGTTCTATTTCATTTTATTATAGTTTTACTCTACTGAATATTAATTTAATGAATAATTGAGTCATTCTTTTAGACGTTCTTAACTCTTGCTGTTCTTAGTAAAAATATTTTGAACGCCGTCTCCAAGATGTAATTATTATTATTACAATTTTTTTAATTATTTTGGCTTTCAGAATGTGCCCATGCAGCCATCTTAAGACTGGATGTGTTATACTATAGTTTGTTTCGACAAAGCCTGGTTGGAACTAGGTTTTATAGAAAGATTAGTTTAATCTTCTGCCGACGAAGAAGTCATTAGAGACGGAGCGCAACCTAGAATTGTAGGTAAATGGGTGGAGTAAGGAAATGGATCATTTTCCTTGCGGAGGAACCACATCAGTATTTGCCATATATAATTCAGGGATAACATGGAAAACCTAGTGTATATGGACGGAGGCTACATTGTTCCATTTTAAAGACAAGAAAAAAATCTTTTTCAGATTTTCCTTATGCCCCAAGTCTCAATTTTGTGAAAGATATGTATTTCAAATTTAAAGAAGACTGTATGATATTTAGAGGTTGCGCACTTTCATCAGTTTTGCAAAAATAGGTAAAAAATTCGAGTTATCAGTGTTAATTATTTGTATTGGGAAAACTAGCGATCACAACGTCAGAATAACATCAAAACTAGATCGTAAGATTAATATGTAGTATGACAGGAAAAACATCTGTTACATTATTAATAAGCATCGAACTATGCAATCCTTCCTTCTGTTTACCTGGTGACGTTAATGAAACGCTCGATACCGTGAAACAGAAGTGTTTATCAGAGCATTTCCTCTTTCTACGGTATATTTGACCACATTGAGTGTGTCCACGCGGGTTCTTACAGAATCACTGCATTATTCTACGACGTCATGGATCCCAAACAATTCAAAGAATGTCTTTGTTCTATTAGTAACGAAACAGCCTTCAAAGCCTATGTTTTTGCCCTCTAATCTTGTCATTTCCCTTTCCTGCGCATGTTTGGTTTCTAAGTTTTTGGTCACACAATGGCATGCTGCAAAGTAGGGCCTCAGTTTTTTTTTTTTTTTTTTTTTTTTACGTGAAAACTTACAAAGGGATTAAACGAAGCAAACTGTACTGACATTCTATAGCCTTATTGTTAATGTCTGTGGTGTCACCACCAGACACCACACTTGCTAGGTGGTAGCTTTTAAATCGGCCGCGGTCCGGTAGTATACGCCGGACCCGCGTGTCGCCACTGTCAGTGATCGCAGACCGAGCAACTCCACACGGCAGGTCTAGAGAGACGTACTAGCACTCGTCCCAGTTGTACAGCCGACGTTCATAGCAATGGTTCACTGACAAATACGCTCTCATTTGCCGAGACGATAGTTAGCATAGCCTTCAGCTACATTTGCTACGACCTAGCAAGGCGCCTTATTCAATTGATAATTAATATTATGAAGCATGTAACGTAACGAGAGATGTTCTACAATTGTGGATTAAAGTTAAGTATTCCAGAAGCTACGTACTTTTCTTTATAGCATTCATTACGTATCCTGTTTCAGACCTCACGCCAGCCTGCGTGAGTTTAAGCGCGTGCCTTTCGGCTTCCTCTCATTGTGTCTAGGCTGTCTTGTCTAGACACAACAATGTCTACATATTTGCGAGTATTTCTCAACATAATCACCCTGGCGACTAACACATTTCCCCCAACGAGAGACAAATTTGTTAATTGCCTCACTTGTGAGAATTTGACTTTGTTGACGAAACCACAACTTTCATTTCCTTGCACCACTTCATGTATATCAATGAGAAATTTCCAAAGTGTTCTTTCAGTTTTGGAACCAGCTGAATATTGGATGGGGCCAAGTTTGGATTGTATGAAGGATGTTCAGTGACAGTGAACCCAAGGGGTCGGATTGGGTGAATGTCGCAGCGCTCGTATGTGCTCTCTGGCATTGTCATGCTGAAGGAGAGAGGCTGCTCCATGTGTGGACGAACTCTGAATTCGATACTCGAGTACGGCACGCTGTTTCTCGCGCACCGGCATAGTCACGTGACACACTGCCATGTTTACCGCTACAATTAAGAGACCTCTTGCGGCAGAATGCTGCTAATACGTAAGCATGAACAATAGAGATGTAGAACGTTAATAACGTGTGTTTCATTTAAAAAGCCGTAAAAGCTTTCAAATAAAAAACTAGGTGGCAACACTTCTCAGAAAACCTCCGTACTTCTGACAGAAACCAAAGATGTCCCTTGCTACTGTGACAGTATTTTTTAAAGTCTGCGTCTGGGTAAGTGCTCAAAGGCTGCAGCAAATCCAAAGCATTCTTTGGAGCCCATCGACTTACAGCTCCCTCGTGCCAAAGGCGAACATACTCGTACTTGATGCTGTAATTCTTCAGGCTTTCGTTCTCTGCCATGAGGGGGCAGAGACGTCTGTTTTAGGGCTTGCTACTTGCCCTTTCCAGCCATAGGGTTTAAAAATTTTATTTTTATGCATATATTACATTTGTCTTGCTATACAGTGCAAGTTTTCTTTGGTTCTTTAACATTTTAAAATGATATTTTTAACTAAATTTGCAATGCAATTTGTTCTTTTAACTAATTTTACAATGCAGTTTCTTCTTTAACATTTATAATTCATGTTTTTAACTAGTTTACAACAAAGGTAATTTCTTAATTTTACAGTACATTAATTTTTACAGTTTTTAATTTTTAGAAAGGAAACTAGGTAGAAACAGATCACAGGAAAGTGAAATAAAAAGAGCATTAATAGAAACAATAATAACAGTAAGAGGATGTTATACTCGAAACAGGACGTTGGAAGGATCGTATCCGGATATAGCGGTATTTTTCCTAGTGGTTTGTTACATGTAGCTGTACATTACATTTTGTGTTTAAAATCAGTTTTCTTCTTTTTTTCGTTTTTGTTGATTAGAGAGCGGCGCGTTTCGTCACAGGGTTATTTGGTAACCGTGATAGCGTTACGGAGATGTTTAATAAACTCAAGTGGCAAACCCTGCAAGAGAGGCGCTCTGCATCGCGGTGTAGCTTGCTCGCCAGGTTTCGAGAGGGTGCGTTTCTGGATGAGGTATCGAATATATTGCTTCCCCCTACTTATACCTCCCGAGGAGATCACGAATGTAAAATTAGAGAGATTAGAGCGCGCACGGAGGCTTTCAGACAGTCGTTCTTAGCGCGAACCATACGCGACTGGAACAGGAAAGGGAGGTAATGACAGTGGCACATAAAGTGCCCTCCGCCACACACCGTTGGGTGGCTTGTGGAGTATAAATGTTGATGTAGATGTAGATGTAGATGTAGATGTAGAGTGCAGATCGACGGAGGGGGCGGTGGAAAGGAGTCGGCATTTTATTACGTATGTTTGGTGTATGGTTGGCGGTTCTTTTAATGGGCCACGTTCTTGTGTATATGGTAGTGTATGGTAGTGTTTTGTGTTTTACTTGTGTTCCTTCGTCTAGGTGCGGGAGGATGTTGGTATTTGTTGTGAGTAGTGAGAAGATGGGTGCGAGATCGGGGTGCATCTTTGCTGTCTTGTGTGCTACTGTATGGGAGGTTGTTGTGTATCTGAATTTAGGTTTTCTGTTCATTCTGTGGTTTACTGTGATAATGTCTTCCATGGTGGTCTTTTGTTTTGGATAGGACTGCCGTGTCTGGCTCTCAGCCTCGCTAGTCTGGTTTGTAATGGCTGCACTCTGGTTGCGCCATAGACTTCGTTGCCGGGTGATATGTAAGGTAGCCTGTCAATACTGCGTAGGAGTCTACCTTCCGTGCTGGACAGTCTTTTCGCAATTGGTGCGTTTATGCCTCCCAGGAGGGCTGCTGCGTACTGTAAGACAGGCCGAATGAAGGTTTTGTATGTGTGCAGTGCGGTTTGTGTGGTTCAGCCGTAGAAGCGTCCCTGTACCTGTCCCATTAGGTTTCGTCTGAGTCTGGTTTTGTTAAGGAGGTGCTTCAGGTTGGTCTTCCAGTTGAGATGTCTGTCTAAGTATACTCCTAGGTACCAGGCTGTGTGGTTTAGTTGTAGGGGGCTGTTCCAGAGCGCTAGTCGAACGTCGTGTTTCTTGTTTGTTACGTGTCTGTGTCTGAAGAGGACTGTCTGTGTCTTGCTTGGGTTAGGTCGTATCTTTCATTTTGCTATCCAAGTTTCTAATTGGTGGAGGTATTTTGTTGTTTGCCGTTGCAGTGTCGTTGTGCGTAGTTCTGTACTCCAGTAGGCCGTGTCGTCTGCATACCGTCCTATTGCTTCGTGTGGAGTTGTTACGGTAGGTATGTTGGTAGTGTAAAGAGTATACAGAAGTGGGGACAAGATGACACCTTGAGGGACACCAGCTTGTGGGATAAAGGCTTCTGACAGCTGATCGGCGACATGCACTCTGCAAGTCCGGTTGTGGATGTATGTTCTGATTAGCCTTACTGCTTTTGTTGGGCTGCTCATGCTGATCAGTTTGAACAGCAGGTCCTGATGCCATTGTTTGTCGAAAGCTCTTTCTATGCCCAGGAACATTGCGAGTGTGCAGTGTCTCCTGTTGAACCCTTTGGTAACACTGTCTGTCAGTTTGAGGAGTGGGTCGTTAGTCGAGTAGTTGTGTCTGAATCCTCCTTGTGTGAGGGAAGTAGGTCTTTTGTCTCAATGTAAGTTCTTAGGCGGTCGGTTATTATTAGTTCGTAGGTCTTTCCAATCACGTCCAGTAGGGATATGAGTATGAATGATTTTGGGTCTGTCCTAGGTTTGTCAGGTTTGGGAATCATGATAGTCTTGCTCGTCTTCCAGTTTGTTGGTATCGTCTCACTGTGTTGCAGGCAGTAGTTAAAGATGTGGGTTGGGATGGGGATTAGGGTGTGGAAGGGCGCTTTCTTTAGGTGAATGCGTCTGATGTCATTCTGTCCTGGGGCGGAGTTGCGTCCTGAGAAGATCGCGTCTTCGATTTCTGTCTCTGTGATGTTTTGGGTGAGGACCTGCTGTTCTTCATTTTCAATTGTTGGGGAGCTCAGCAGGGTTTCTAGTTGCATGTCTACGTGTAGTCTGATTGTGTCGTCGAATCTGTTGTCATTTGGAAATGAATATACTACTTGAAATGTTTCTTTGAAGGCCGTTGCTTGCTCAAGGGGGTCTGTTGTAGGTTCATTATTTACTATGAAGGTGTTGGTGTGTGACTGGCGTTGCCCTGTGAGTGTTTGAATCTGTTCCAGAACTTGCCCCCATTCCTGTAGTCCAATTTGCTGCATGTGTCGTCCCATTGTCTTTGTCTGTGTTGAGATATCAGTCTTTTGATTCTAACATTTAATCTATTCCATTGTCGCTTTAGGTCTGGGTTGTCAGCTCGTCTCATTGGTCGCTGTAGTCGCTTCTTCTGTCGTGCTAGGTCAAATGGTCATTCTGGGATGTTTTGGTGGGAACTGATTCCTGTACTGCTTTCGTTACGGTTGTTTCGAGTTTATTAGTGATCTGATGGAGGTCGTCTTCGTCAGTAGTGATTATTGGATTGGATAGTTCGTCGCTGAGTATTTCCTGGTATTTTCCACAGCCTGCTCTGTTGTATTGGCATATTATTCTTCAATGGGGGTGGGGTGGAGGAGGGACGTTAGCGGATGTGGAAAAGAGGATGAGTAGGTGGTCGCTGATGATGGAGTCTCCGATGCAGGGTAGATGAATTGAATTCTCTAATTCGGGGCTGTGTAGGATGTGGTCTGGGGCTGAAGTTCATTCATGTCCTATGAAGGTCGGTTCATATAGTGGGAGTCGGAGGATTGGGTCTGTGGCCAGGAGGTCAAACAGTCTGCGTCCGTCTCCGCTGTCTATTCTGTCGCTAAGCCTATGGTGTCTCACATTAAAATCTCCTACTAGGATAGAGACGTCAAATGAGGTGATCTTATGAACTGGTCTTACATCGCCGTCCCTGAGGGATTATACAGGTATGCCATTTTGTGGGTTCGTCTGTTGCTGGCTTTTATTTCGATCGCAATGTCGTCTGTGTTGTCAAAGGCAATTGAATTGTCAAAGGCAGTTGATTTCTTTTGCAGCGATTTTGTTGCTGACATAAATGGCCAATCCTCCTCTGCCATCCTACCTGTCTTTCCTATACGTATTGTATTTGGGAGGGTCGCATTTGGCTCGATCTCTGAGCCATGTTTCTGCGAAACCAGCGACGTGCACTTTTTCTTTGTGGAGCGTATGCATCAGTATGGGGCGCTTGGTTTTGATTCCATCCCCGTTTGCGGCAAGGAGGTTGAAGTAGTCCTTTTCTCTGACTTCGTCCATGGTGGTGAGGGGATTGGGTGCTTTCTTACTTTTATGTCCGCATATGTGTTTCGGGTTGTGTGTGGTGTGGGGTGTCTTGCAGTGAGGTGGGGATCAGGGAGCGGTGTCGTGGTGTGTGATCATCGTGTTGCGAGTGCCAGTGTAAGTGTTTTTCCGGGTTCCATCGGCCTGTTACAGTGACATGGAGTGCGTTACTCACTTGTGTTGCACTTTTCTGTGATACTCTCTATTCTTTAGGATGACTGTGGCCTCACGTACAAAGTGGACAAAAACACCAGGACCCTGCTGGAGCAGACGGGCCTGCCTGAACAAGTCATCAAACAGCTGCCTTCCAAAGCTCCAGTACCATCTAGACTGTATGGACTGCCCCAAGTTCACAAGAATGGGACCCTCTGCGACCTATTGTTAGCAATATCGGCGCAGCCACCTGTCCTGCTGCAAAATACCTAAAGAAGATGCCGGCACCACATGTGGGTAAACATGTGCACCACAGTCGGGACTCAGAGGACTTTCTATAACGGCTAAGACAACTACTCATTGTCGTCTCTGACATACCAGTCAGTCTTGAGTGCTCAAAACTCTAGCCCACAGAGCACATACTCTGTCAGACCCTGACAGTCTGGCGATGGAAGTAGAACACTTACAGTCGGTGTTCAGAAAGAACGGATTCTCATCTAGAGACATCCAGAAGACGTCCAGAAGAACCTGCCAGTCATCCACAGGATCCAGAAGAAGAACCAGAAGAGGCGAACAGGGTGACATCCTTGGCCATATGCAGGATCGATCCCTGTTAAGATCAGCAGAATTCTCATGAAACATGACATCAACAGCGTATTTTTCCCTCCCACTGAGATTGGTACACCAACTATCAGAGTGAACCATTGGAGCGAACGAAACACTCGTCGCGGCGCGGCGCCCAGCAAGAAACGGAAGTGGAGGCCAAGGAGACAGAAGGATACAGAGCGCCAGACACTACAGATTACAACCGCGACCGCAGAGAGCGGCCGAGCTTAGCGCGGACGGCAGTGGGAACACCAGCAACCAGGCAGGACCCTGGAAGCAGCGTCTGGCGGGCGCGGACCGCCGAGGGAACACTCGATACGGCACGGACCGACTAGGGAGCGCCCAGCACCTTGCAGGCACAAATACTGGGCACGATCCGCACAAGGACCCTTCTCGGGTAGCACCAGAAGAAGACAGCGAGTTACGCCGTCGAAATATCGTGGGAGAACGACGCAACATCCGGCACAAGTCCAGTTTTTTCCAAAATGTCATACTTGAGGCTCTCAAAATGTGCGATATGTTTCTTTCATTTAAATTGTCGTTGACGATTATTCAGCTGTTTAGTGAAGAGGACAAATTGAAGTACATTTATTGTTTTTGCTATCCATCTTGCACGATGCAGAGTCCCTGGGATCCTGAAACTGATGTCGTTTTTAGACTAGCCTCCTAGATGAAGGAATTAGAGCTGTAATAACTCTTTGTGGTCTTTTGTTGGATGATTTCCTTCTATTAGGACACTTTGTATATAGTAAACCATTTTCATTTGTTGCTCTTATAGAACGTCTATAATGGTGCTTTTTTCATCCAACACAGCTGTAATCCACAGATTTGGAACGTCCGAAAAATTTGGATGTCAGGACCACTTGATGGATAAGGTCGCAGGTTCAAATCCTGCCTCGGGCATGGATGTGTGTGATGTCCTTAGGTTACTAAGGTTTAAGTTGTTCTAAGTGACTGATGACCTCAGAAGTTAAATCCCATAGTGCTCAGAGCCATTTGAACCACTACTTGATGGTATGGCACAATATTCTCAAAAACTCCCTTCAGTCTTAGTTCATGAGTGCCATGACGACAAGTCAACCACAAGAATGTTACTCGCAAATCCCTTCCAATTCTGGTGCACGACCTATGATCAGTTCTGTATTGGATGCTGTATCATCAAAAGATGTACAGATGACACTGGCATGCAGCCCAAATCGGTCCATTTCCCGATAAACTACTCGAGTTAGATGATCTCAAGTGCCTTTTTGGTAACAGGTTCCCCAAGTAAATGCTTAAAATCTTTGCCAGTCTCTAGATTCGCAACTCCATTTTGCGAAGTTTTGATACTCCAGTCGGCAAATAAAGGCAACAGTTTACCATATCAGCGCAAGGACAAATGAGGAGGATTTTCATAAACTCACTCATCGACTTTCTTTGCTATTTTACTTTTATTGAGCACACGAGTTCGGTAAACGGTACCTGGAAATACGGACATTTTTGAAACATCCTGGCCAAAGATCCTTGCAGTCGCTGTAAAATGAAACATTGACGTGTTGGATACTGAGCTGTTCTCGATCCCAAGTATATGTGAGTATCTGATCAAGAAGTTTTAATCTACGGCTTTTTTCGTTGCTGGAAGCGAAAACTCGACCTCATCGTCACTAGGTGCTGATGATGATGATGGAGACGAGTCCTTCAATATGACTGTAATACTGATTTAAGTGATAGATTTGTAATGTTTATTCTGACATGGATCGTTCTTCTTTTATACTCACAGCTCTTATTTTTGATGCGAGAACCTTGTCTACTGTACTCTTTGACGAACATATACGACCACATTTTTCTGTCCTAAGAAATTCTTTACCTTCTTGTGATATACTAAACGTGTCCATCACATTTTTCCATAAAATGTAAAATAACTCCGGGAGATCACCTTCTAACTCTGTCGTTTCACGTTCGCTTTATCCGCCTTTCTCGATTTCTCTTTACCCAGCTTTTCGTATTCTTTGTGCAACTTCTTTATACTAGCACGGTTATTCTTCTTCGTCTTAACAGGGATATTTGCTTTCCTCCACACTTCCTGTAGCTTATCACTGGTAGATTTAGTAGCATCCGAAAGTGTTTCTTTCATTTCCTTGCAACGGTAAAGAAAAACTAAAAGTACTTTCTCGTTTAAAGGTAGCCGAGCTTCTGACAAACCATCACTGAACCTTTTCTGGCAGCTAACCTCCACTTAAGGTTCTCATGTTAACTTTAAATTGTTGTTGTTGTTGTTGTGGTCTTCAGTCCTGAGACTGGTTTGATGCAGCTCTCCATGCCAATCTATCCTGTGCAAGCTACTTCTTTAACTTTAAATTACCTGAAAGAAATATATGAGAAGCCCATTAGTGCAAAGCACTTCAGTGTTAGAAAATTCACTTGCTTGAGATTAAAAGCAATCAGTGTGCCCGACCCCGAAATATAAACCAGTCTTCTTCTTCTTCATATTCAACACATATACCTTTTACATAAGTGAGACTCTGGGTGTGAAAAATGTCATATGAAAACCACATCATTGGAAAAACGAAATCCCAAATTACAAGTGCAGCGTGTCAGATTTATAGATCCTCCGCTCCTTAGAAGCAATGTCACACTTTAAGAAGCGTTCTTGAGAGTTACAAACAGTTTTTGCTGTGGTGACGATATCTAATTTCCAGAAATCTGCTTTAGTTTTCTCGACCATTTTCTTCCGGAATTTCTGAACGTCGCAACTCTGAATTATATTTATTACACCGCGCAGTTTGGATTTTAAATTACATTTCAGAGAAAGCCGGTTATTGTCTCAAAACGGAAACGACATACTGATACATATGTATTTCCTCTATCAAAAATGTGATGAGTTCAATATCATAATGATGTTTTTCATAGCCTTACGAGCTTCAACAAAATATGCTGATATAAGTATAGTTTGCTAATACTGAAAAATTCAACGGCTCTAACTCTTTACGTAAAATTGTACAATAGTACAAGTTTATATGCCAACTAGCTCTGCAGATGATGAAGAAATTGATGAAATGTATGATGAGATAAAAGAAATTATTCAGGTAGTAAAGGGAGACGAACATTTAATAGTCATGGGAGACTGGAATTCGAGAGTAGGAAAAGGAGAGAAGGAAACATAGTAGGTGAATATGGATTGGGGGAAAGAAATGAAAGAGGAAGCCGTCTGGTAGAATTTTGCACAGAGCATAACTTAATCATAGCTAACACTTGGTTCAAGAATCATAAACGAAGGTTGTACACATGGAAGAATCCTGGAAATACTAAAAGGTATCAGATAGGTTATATAATGGTAAGACAGAGATTTAGGAAGCAGGTTTTAAATTGTAAGACATTTGCGGGGGCAGATGTGGACTCTAACCACAATCTGTTGGTTACAAGCTGTAGATTAAAACTGAAGAAACTGCAAAAAGGTGGGAATTTAAGGAGGTGGGATTTGGACAAACTGATTAAACCAGAGGTTGTACAGAGTTTCAGGGAGAGCATAAGGGAACAATTGACAGCAATGGGGGAAAGAAATACAGTAGAAGAAGAATGGGTAGCTCTGAGGGATAAAGTAGTGAAGCCAGCAGAGGATGAAGTAGGTGAAAAGACCAAGGCTAGTGGAAACCCTTGGGTAACAGAAGAAATATTGAATTTAATTGATGAAAGGGGAAAATATAAAAATGCAGTAAATGAAGCAGGTAAAAAGGAATACAAACGTCTCAAAAATGAGATCGACAGGAAGTGCAAAATGGCTAAGCAGGGATGGCTAGAGGACAAATATAAGGATGTAGAGGCTTATCTCACTAGTGGTAAGATAGATACTCCCTACAGGAAAATTAAAGAGACCTTTGGAGAAAAGAGAACCACTTGTATGGATATCAAGAGCTCAGATGGAAACCCAGTTCTCAACAAAGAAGGGAAAGCAGAATGGTGGAAGGAGTATATAGAGGGTCTATACAAGGGCGATGTACTTGAGCACAGTATTATGGAAATGGAAGACGAAATTAGAGATAAAATACTGTGTGAAGAGTTTGACAGAGCATTGAAAGACCTGAGTCGAAACAAGGCCCCGGGAGTAGACTACATTCCATTAGAACTACTGACGGCCTTGGGAGAGCCAGTCCTGACAAAACTCTACCATCTGGTGAGCAAGATGTATGAGACAGGCGGAATACCCTTAGACTTCAAGAAGAATATAATAATTCCAATCCCAAAGAAAGCAAGTGTTGACAGATGCGAAAATTACCGATCAATCAGTTTAATAAGCCACAGCTGAAAAATACTAACGCGAATTCTTTACAGACGAATGGAAAAACTAGTAGAAGCCAACCATGGGGAAGATCAGTTTGGATTCCGTAGAAATGTTGGAACACGTGAGGCAATACTGACCTTACGACTTATCTTAGAAGAAAGATTAAGGAAAGGCAAACCTACGTTTCTAGCATTTCTAGACTTAGAGAAAGCTTTCGACAATGTTGACTGGAAGACTCTCTTTCAAATTCTAAAGGTGGTAGGGGTAAAATACAGGGAGCGAAAGGCTATCTACAATTTGTACAGAAACCAGATGGCAGTTATAAGAGTCGAGGGACATGAAAGGGAAGCAGCGGTTGCGAAGGGAGTGAGACAGGGTTGTAGCCTCTTTCCGATGTTATTCAATCTGTATATTCAGCAAGCAGTAAAGGAAACAAAAGAAAAGTTGGGAGTAGGTATTAAAATCCATGGAGAAGAAATAAAAACTCTGAGGTTCGCCGATGACATTGTAATTCTGTCAGAGATAGCAAAGGACTTGGAAGAGCAGTTGAATTGAATGGACAGTGTCTTGAAAGAAGGACATAAGATGAACATCAAGAAAAGCAAATCGAGGATAATGGAATGTAGTCGAATTAAGTCGGGTGATGCTGAGGGAATTAGATTAGGAAATGTGACACTTAAAGTAGTAATGGAGTTTTGCTATTTGGGGAGCAAAATAACTGATGGTGGTCGAAGTAGAGAGGATATAAAATGTAGACTGGCAATTGCAAGAAAAGCGTTTCTGAAGAAAAGAAATTTGTTAACATCGAGTATAGATTTAAGTGTCAGGAAGTCGCTTCTGAAAGTATTTGTATGGAGTGTAGCCATGTATGGAAGTGAAATATGGACGATAAATAGTTTGGACAAGAAGAGAATAGAAGCTTTCGAAATGTGGTGCTACAGAAGAATGCTGAAGATTAGATGGGTAGATCACATAACTAATGAGGAGGGATTGAATAGAATTGGGGAGAAGAGGAGTTTGTGGCACAACTTGACAAGAAGAAAGGACCGGTTGGTAGGACATGTTCCGAGGTATCAAGGGATCACAAATTTAGCATTGGAGGGCAGCGTGGAGGGTAAAAATCATAGAGGGAGACGAAGAGATGAATACACTAAGCAGATTCAAAAGGATGTAGGTTGCAGTAAGTACTGGGAGATGAAGAAGCTTGCACAGGATAGAGTAGCATGGAGAGCTGCATCAAACCAGTCTCAGGACTGAAGACCACAGTAACAAACAAGTATAGTTTGCTAATACTGATAAAATCAATGGCTCTAACTCTTTTCGTGGAGAAATTTAACGAGCTCTAATACTTTGCTTTAATAAAGTACACGCCTAAATCCGAGTTTAGAAAATAAAATTCGTATGTTTACACTTCGTCAGTTTTACTAATACACAATGTAAAATTTTTCTATCCACGTGTAAATGAAATAAAGATTTAGGAACGTTCAAAATGCGTGTGGAACGTGATATAAGATTTAGTGTTACTGTTTCACTCATAGATTCGCCACATAAGCCAGTAGGGACCCTAACAGTATATATATATATATATATATGTAGCAGATAAGCTCGGTAACTATTATCATTGATTTTAAGGAGCACGTTTTCATATATGTGCGTTGTAGTGATGTAGGCAGCTAAATAAATCAGGCGAATTGATTATCTTCGACACCACCATCATCTATTCTTCTTCTTCTTCCTCTCCTTCTTCTTCATACAGTCTTACTCTACTGTTCTTGGCGTGGGCGTGATCGTTGCCGACGTCTTCCAAAGTAATTGCTGCAAGTTCTTCTAGGAGCCGTTTCTTCCTGAACCAGATTCTTCACGTTAACGCTACCATTTCGCATGATATTCAAAATAACTTTTCTTGTGGTCTTGTGTAATCTACAGTCAACAGTTAAACACAATTCAACTGTTATATGATATGTATTCAAAAATTTTAACATTCAACTTTTGCTCTAGAACTCAAAGCCATTAAAGGGCAAGCACCGGCACCATAACGTAGAACAGAAATGCAGGAGTTAATGGCTGCCCATGTGTATTTATCCTGTCTAGTGTTCTCTTGATGCGGTTAACGGTTCAAATGGCTCTGAGCACTATGGGACTCAACACCTAGAACTTAGGACTACTTAAACCTACCCAACCTAAGGATATCACACACATCCATGCCCGAGGCAGGATTCGAGCCTGCGACCGTAACAGTCTCGCGGTTACGGACTGAACGCGTAGAACCGCACGGCCACCGCGGCCGGCTGCGGTTACCGGCAGACAATTTTTGACTGTTCGTGTATGATCTACTTTTAATGATCTGATCCAGTAGTCGTTACGAAATTATTGTTTACAATTTTTGTAATGATACACTACTATCACAGATGTTGAGTAGATGAAAACTGAGGGACAGGAATGCAGCACTATCCGGTAAAATCAGCTTATGTCTGGTATCATCGCTTCTGTCGTATATACCTATTGAGCCTCTTTATACTCTACTACCGATACGTTGAGGAAATTAGGATCAACAACAGTCCACAGCCTGGTCGGAGTCCAGTCTGTGAGTACATGGAAGACCGCAAGTCGCAGCATCTGAAGAAGACGGCTGTGTCGTTGTCGAAGCTGTATGTAAAACTGGAAATACGAGCAGAGCTGGGCACTCAAAAGTAGACCGTCAACCAATAACGCCGAGGAAACCTGAGAGACCACATCACTTCATTCTAAGGGGAGAAGATGTTTCACAACGTACACAAGATAACCTCCGCCAGAAGAAAGATCGCCGGCTGGTAGTCACTTCCGAAGGACTTCATCATCTCTAGCTTCACTTGTCGGCTTCACTCTCTACAGAGCCTTGGAAATGAGCTGACAGTACGACATGATCACAAGCAGAATCCATTCAGCTGAAAACTTTGGCACGCCAGAAAGCAAAATGTCATCACTTGCACCAAAAGCCAAGAAGAGATGTGCGGATATGTACTGTAACATGTTTCACTGAAAAAATTCTGGATAATTACATAGAATCGATCCTTGCTAAAGAGCAAAATTTTGAGATCAGTAGAAAAATGCTACCAATAACAGACTACGTCAGTTTTGTGGAACCTGTTGTAGCTTCGCTCGCACCCGAAGCAGCGGAAGGGGTTCATCGTGAAACTCGTAGAGCACTTACTAAGGTCTCAATGCTGAAACCCAACATTTCCAAGAAAGAACAAGCGATAGTGACAAATCTACAGGACGGTAAGGAAACGGTAAATCTAGCAGCTGGAAACGGCAACGTTAAGGTGCTAATGTCACGTTTGGACTACAATAATAAGATTTTAGATACTTTTAATGACTTTGTCTGCCGACAGATAGATGTCTTTGTCTGCCGACAGATAGATGTCGATTTTACGAATAAAATCGAGAGGAATGTGATGCCTCTTCTGAAAGAGGCTTTTTAAGTAACATCATTAAAATAGAATCAGCAGTGGCAAAACGTCTATATTGCATTGCTAAGGTAAGCAAGGAAAGAATTCCTCTGAGACCAATACTTAGTTTTCTTGGTGCACTTACGTACCAGCTGGCAAAATGCTTGAAGTGCATTCTCACTAAGTATGTGGGCAAGTGCGAACAACACAATTGGAATTACGCTCGTTTTGGGCACAACCTCGTTCAACGGCGGCTCCGGGACGTGGATATTACGGCCAGTTACGATTTATTCTCCGTCTTTATACAGGCCCCCATTCTTTACGACTCATAGGGGAAAAGTTCGATGATTGTTTCACTGAATATCATAGGAACGTTCTGGCTTCAATGGGTTTTATTGTCAGCGGCACTGTTGAGAAGACACTGATGACACAGCGATGGAAAATGCGTTAACACCTGTCGTGAGTAACATATATATGTAACGTTTTAAAGTTGAAACTAATTTGATTCTGTCGGAACATGGACGACACGTTCGTGTTGTGGACGCATGGGGAGGTGAAACTTCAAGAGTTAAACTCCATCCATCGTAACACGAAATTCACGATGTAACTTTTCTCGATGTAATAGAGAAGACCGGGCAGATCGCGGGACCACAGTGCATATAGAAAACTTGCGCAATTGACCATCTCCACGCCTCGGTGATATGGACTCTGGTCTATAGAGCTCCAACATTTTCTGAGTAGGGAGCGTCGCTGAAGAATTTCAACACCTGAGGATAGTGTTCCGAAGGAAGGGTACTCAGATCGTCAAATTAAGCGGGCTTTCAGACGAAATCAAGAACGACTGAGAAAGAGGTCGAGATTGAGACCGAGAAAGCTCTAACGGAACACCAGCGCCACACCCGACTGAAACAACATGTCGTCACCGGGCAACACATGGAATACAGGGTGTTACAAAAAGGTACGGCCAAACTTTCAGGAAAAATTCCTCACACACAAATAAAGAAAAGATGTTACGTGGACATGTGTCTGGAAACGATTAATTTCCATGTTAGAGCTCATTTTAGTTTCGTCAGTATGTACTGTACGTCCTCGATTCACCGCCAGTTGGCCCAATTGAAGAAAGGTAATGTTGACTTCGGTGCTTGTGTTAACATGCCACACATTGCTCTACAGTACTAGCATCAAGCACATCGGTACGTAGCATCAACAGGTTAGTGTTCATCACGAACGTGGTTTTGCAGTCAGTGCAATGTTTACAAATGCGGAGTTGGTAGATGCCCATTTGATGTATGGATTAGCACGGGTAAATAGCCGCGGCGCGGTACGTTTGTATCGAGACGGATTTCCAGAACGAAGGTGTCCCGACAGGAAGACGTTCGAAGCAATTGATCGGCGTCTTAGGGAGCACGGAACATTCCAGCTTATGACTCGCGACTGGGGAAGGCCTAGAACGACGAGTATACCTGCAATGGACGTGCAGCTGACGATAACTCTAATGTCAGCGTCAGAGAAGTTGCTGCTGTACAAGGTAACGTTGACCACGTCACTGTATGGAGAGTGCTATGGGAGAACCAGTTGTTCCCGTACCATGTACAGCGTGTGCAGGCACTATCAGCAGCTGATTGGCCTCCACGGGTACACTTCTGCGAATGGTTCATCCAACAGTGTGTCAATCCTCATTTCAGTGCAAATGTTCTCTTTACGGATGAGACTTCCTTCCAATGTGATCAAATTGTAAATTTTCACAATCAACATGTGTGGTCTGACGAGAATGCGCACGCAATTGTGCAATCACGTCATCAACACAGATTTTCTGTGAACGTTTGGGCAGGCATTGTTGGTGATGTCTTGATTGGGCCCCATGTTCTTCCACCTACGCTCAGTGGAGCACGTTATCATGATTTCATACGGGATACTCTACCTGTGCTGCTAGAACATGTGCCTTTACAAGAACGACACAACATGTGGTTCATACACGATGGAGCTCCTGCACATTTCAGTCGAAGTGTTCGTACGCTTCTCAACAACAGATTCGGTGACCGATGGATTGGTAGAGGAGGACCAATTCCATGGCCTCCACGCTCTCCTGACCTCAACCCTCTTGACTTTCATTTATGGGGGTCTTTGAAAGCTCTTGTCTACGCAACCCCGGTACCAAATGTGACACTCTTCGTGCTCGTATTGTGGACGGCTGTGATACAATACGCCATTCTCCAGGGCTGCATCAGCGCATCCGGGAATCCATGCGACGGACTGTGGATGCATGTATCCTCGCTAACGGAGGACATTTTAAACATTTCCTGTAACAAAGTGTTTGAAGTCACGCTGGTACGTTCTGTTGCTGTGTGTTTCCATTCCATGATCAATGCGATTTGAAGAGAAGTAATAAAATGAGCTCTAACATCGAAAGTAAGCGTTTCAGGACACATGTCCACATAACATATTTTCTTTCTTTGTGTGTGAGGAATGTTTCCTGAAAGTTTGGCCGTACCTTTTTGTAACACCCTGTTTAACCACGAGATGAAGTGTGATGATGAAAACGCCAAGTTTCAGGGAAAGCATAATTGAGGAAGCCATCGAAGTAAAGATGTCGAATAAATTAATAAACAGTGACGGAGGTTTAAATTTTAAAAAAGCTTGGAACCTAGCTCTCAGTTTACTACGGTCTTGGCGTCCACCACATCCAGAATAGCAAGAAAATGCTAACATGTGTTTCATGGAACATCATTGCGGTTCCGGAAAAGAACGAAAAGGCATGGTGGATGTCGGGAATCGAACTCACAATCAGCTGAAGACAGCGGCCCGAGACCAAAAATAGTTCACGATCCTGTAGGAGTCCAGACAGCGAGTACATACAGCGGAGAAAGCTCGCAGTGTGTGAAGAACACGACTGGGTTCGGTCGTCGTAATGCTGTACGAAGGTGGAAACATTAATCGATAGAGCACCTGGAAGAACCCGCTATTAAGACTGGGCGGGTTGAAAAGCTGACAAGAACGATGAATAGCAACACAGGACCTTTCTCTGAAGAAAACTTAAGCCTTGTGCTCTCTGCCCCTTCGTCGAACTAATCGCTGGAAGCACCTTGGTGTCGTCGCTCCTAGCTCGGTTGAGTAACAGAATATGGCATGGTCGTCCGCAAATGAGGAAGGTGGAACGGGAGACTTAAATATGCACGCAGTACCGCTTATTGTTACAGCAAGCACAGTTACGTTTCAAACAAATACTCGGCTGACACCACACTCTTGCTCGAATCTCTCTGAAAGAGCCTCCATTTTCGTGCATCTAAAAATCATCTGGAAAAGAAGGACCATCCGCGGATTTTCCTGAGAAGATTACCCCACCAATTAGTGTCATACGCCTTCTCAAGTACAAAGAACATACATATCGTTGCCTGCAGAGAAAAGATTGCTGCATTCCCGCTTCCAGTAGGGTGACATTTTCAGGGTTGAACGATTCCTCCTAAAGGCACATTGGTAGGCACTAAGAAAGTAGTTACCTAGAGCCAGTTCAAGACGACCTTGACACTGACCATCAGGTTACATACGACCAATTGGACAAGTTATAGTGAAGGTTCCTCCTGGGAACCATCGTCCAGCCGACGAGCCTCAGGCAGTTGTGCAAAGTATATTAAAGGTCACTCAACATTTCCCTACCCCCAGGAATCAGTATTCCACCTTCCTCCTCATCCTTTATAATGGCTCTGATCACTATGGGACTTAACATCTATGGTCATCAGTCCCCTAGAACTACTTAAACCTAACTAACCTAAGGACATCACACAACACCCAGCCATCACGAGGCAGAGAAAATCCCTGACCCCGCCGGGAATCGAACCCGGGAACCCGGGCGTGGGAAGCGAGAACGCAACCGCACGACCACGAGCTGCGGGCATCCTTTATAGCTAGAGCAATTGAGTGAGTGTTGGTAGTCTCGTACTGTTTGACATAGGGATAGTATCAGGCTTGTTTGGAACCAGACTGTAGGTATTTGCTATCAATAATAATAATAATAATAATAATAATAATAATAACAAATTATTGTTATTCTGATTACATGAGCTCCGTCATTTTAGGTGTGGGAGTAAGTGAACCAGTTGAGGGTATTTGCTATAAATAATAAATTAAATTTTTTATTGTTCCAATTGCAAGAGTTTTGTCCCACTGCTCTGGACACCACATCAACATCACATGTCAGTGTCGAGTTGTATTGTGCCGACATCGCGTTATGTCAGTGTCATCACTATGGAGCATTTGCTCAAAATTATCTGAATTATTTATCTATCAAGTCATGTTGTACATCATTCGAAGTTTTGGCTCTCCAGTGAGAGGTTCTGGATATGGGTATTTGTTATAACTAACAAATTAATTTTATTATACTCCAAAAGTGCCAAATTACCTCCACCAGAGTCAAGTCACCACATCCACGCACAATAAGACGACAAGTGAGTAATCTCATAGTTACTTGCTGTTTTGAATTAATTAGATGAAAATTTTTACGTTTTCTTTCCCAAATACCGCCATTTATGTCCGAAATATGACGTTAACAAATTAAGACAGCGCATAAATTAATAGCAATTACCCTCTTCAAATTATTTAAACGTTAAATATCCACTACAGTGTGATATACCTGTAAACAAACTCTTGTTAAGTCATCCTAACATAACTAACGCGTGTTTCATGTCAAAGTGTGTGTGTCAAAATAAACACGTTCTCCTACTCATTGAAACTATAAAGTAACGCCACATTTCGGCAAAATCTCAGTAAATATTAAAATGGCATAAGACACTAGGTGCGAGGGTCAAACCAGAATTCTCTAAGCGCAGCTCTTTTAACGATATATAATATTGTCAATCAAAGATACATGTAAATATAGCATGGACCAAATATACACAACGGGCCCTTAAAATTGCTACACCACGAAGATGACATGCTACAGACGCGAAATTTAACCGACAGGAAGAAGATGCTGTGATATGCATATGGTTAGCTTTTCAGAGCATTCATACAAGTTTGGTGCCGGTGGCGACACCTACAACGTGCTGACATGAGGAAAGTTTCCAATCGATTTCTCATACACAAACAGCAGTTGACCGGCGTTGCCTGGTGAAACGTTGTTGTGATACCTCGTGTAAGGAGGAGAAATGCGTACCATCACGTTTCCGACTTTGATAAAGGTCACATTGTAGCCTATCGCGATTGCGGTTAATCGTATCGTGACATTGCTGCTCGCGTTGGTCGAGATCCAATGCCTGTTAGCAGAATATGCAATCGGTGGGTTTAGGAGGGTAATACGGAACGCCTTGCTGTATCCAAACGGCCTCGTATCACTAGCAGTTGAGATGACAGGCATCTTATCCGCATGGCTGCAACGGATCGTGCAGCCACTTCCCGATCCATGAGTCAACAGACGGGGACGTTTGCAAGACCATCTGCACGAACAGTTTGACGAAGTTGCAGCAGCATGGACTATCAGCTCGGAGACCATGGCTGCGGTTACCCTTGATGCTGCTTCACAGATAGGAGCGCCTGCGATGGTGTACTCAACGACGAACCTGGGTGCACGAATGGCAAAACCTCATTTTTCGGATGAAGCCAGGTTTTGTTTACAGCATCATGATGGTCGCATCCGTGTTTGGCGACATGGCGGTGAAAAGACATTGGAAGCGTGTATTCGTCATCACCATACTGGCGTATCACCCGGCGTGGTGGTATGGGGTGCCATTGGTTACACGTCTCCGTCACCTCATGTTCGCATTGATGGCACTTTGAACAGTGGACGTTACATTTCAGATGTGTTACGACCCGTGGCTCTACCCTTCATTCGATCCCTGCGAAACCCTACATATCAGCAGGATAATGCACGACCGCATGTCACAGATCCTGTACGGGCCTTTCTGGATACAGAAAATGTTCGACTGCTGCCCTGGCCAACACATTCTCGAGATCTCTCACCAACTGAAAACGTCTGGTCAATGGTGGCCGAGCAACTGGCTCGTCACAATACACCAGTCACTACTCTTGATGAACTGTAGTATCGTGTTGAAGCTGCATGGGCAGCTAGCTGCACTTGTACACGCCATCCAAGCTCTGTTTGACTCAATGCCCAGGCGTATCAAGGCCGTCATTACGGCCAGAGGTGGTTGTTCTGGGTACTGATTTCTCAGGATCTATGCACCCAAATTGCGTGGAAATGTAACATATCAGTTCTAGTATAATATATTTGTCCAATGTATACCTGTTTACAGTCTGCATTTCTTCTTGGTGTAGCAAATTTTAATGGCCAGTTGTATTGTAAGCACAAGGGGGTGCAACGAAAAAGCCTCCCCGAAGACTGTATCGATTACAGAATGAAAAATCAGTACAGTCGGGCGCACCCTGGGTAACTTTGCACATTAGTAGCGGCTGATTCTCCCACCACCGGTCAACACAGAAGTAATAATCTTCCCAAAGGTTTTTTCTTAAGAACACTTGTTATGATCCCGATAGATATTGAGGGATTTTCGTGTGCCAAAGGGACCTTACTGGCTGATTTATGTGTGGAATATAAACGTGGCATCCTTTTAGTACAAGAGACTCACCGAGGCTACAATAGCCATCGGCCCAAAATTGGAACGGCTGAATGATAAATACGGTAGTTCCATTTTCAGCAGACCAAACCTAAATATCACATCAATTTCGCTGACCGAGAGGGATGACATAGAGAATGTTTCAGTATGTACGCCACACTTCTGCGCTACTTCTATATACGAGCCTCCCAGTGGCGACTTCCCCTTTGAAGCACCTAGCAACTTTAACTACCAGGTCGTAAACTTCATCCTTGGCGATTAAAACTGCCGAAGTACATCATGGGGATACCCAAATTCAGATACCAATTGTCAAAAACTGGAGACCTGGGCAGAGAATCATGATCTTTAGCTAGTTCATGATCCAAAGCTGCCAGCATTCTTCAACAGTCTAGGAGAGGCTACAACCCAGATAACATATTCGTGTCGTCAAAAGTTGCTGGGAGCTGTGTCAGAATGATGGGTAAGCCCATCCCATCCACGCAACATAGACCTGTAATCTGCAAAGTGAATGCCGTGGTAATGGCAGAGGAGGTTTGAAAGATGCCGGAAGCAGACCGACAAGGCGATTCCCGACATGTCACACACAGTCGTCAACCTCACTGATCGACAATTGATTGAAGAGGAGGTGTCTGTTCTTCAAAACGGAGGGAATTTCGCTATCATCACGAGAACTATGCCTATGGAGGACATCATTGCCAACACCGAAGCAGCCATTGGTACCCTTCCTTGTGAAAGGGCAGAGGAAATACGCACTGAAACAGCCAGGATACTGCGCCGAGCAAAACCATCAGCGTGCAACCTGAAGAAAGAAGAGGTACAAGCCATTAAGAATCTCAACGCCGACGAGAGTATATTGGTACTGCTTGCCGATATGGGGAATGCGGCCGTCGTAATGAAGACCGAAAATTCTGAGCAAAAGATACGAGACCTATTAGATCCGACCACGTACCGAAAACTAAGCGCAGATCCGACGCAGCGTATCACACGGAATACGAATCGGTTAATCAAGGCCTCTTCTCTACCGGCGGACATACAGAAAAACCTGCTCAACACAGAAGCCCTACCACCTCGGCTGTATGGATTACCCAAGATCCATAAGAACAACGTTCCACTGAGACCGATTGTTAGCGCTCCTGGCTCACCGACGTGTAAACTGACAAAACACTTGGCCTCTCTGTTCCAGCCACACGTGGGGAAGACCGACACATACATAAAGGACTCAGGACATTTCATTGAGAAGCTGACGAAACTGAAACTTGCACCAAATGACATCCTGGTCAGCTTTGATGTTGTTTCGTTGTTTACGAAAGTGCCACTCTGTGACGCTCTGGAGCACATCGGTTCCATTTTCCCGCAAGACATCAAAAATTTCTTCCATGTATGTCTCACCACGAGCTGTTTCACGTGGAATGGCGATTTCTACGAGCAGCTGGAAGTTGTCGCCATGGGTAGTCCTCTTAGTCCAGTGGTTTCCAACTTCTTCATGGAACAATTCGAAGCACAGGCTGCGAACTTGCCGACTTGCAAACCTAAGGTGTGGTACAGATATCGTCGATGATACTTTCGTGGTGTGGAGCCATGGTGAAGAACAGCTCGCTGACTTTTTAAGACACTTGAACAGCCTCCATGCCAACATATAATTTACCATAGAAGTAGAAAAGGACAAGAAATTGCCATTTATAGAAGTGCTGGTCAGAAAGGACAGTGAAAACATGGGGGACAGCGTATATCGAAAACCGACACACACGGACCGATACCAGCACAAACTATCAAACCAACACCCGAGCCAGAAAAGAAGCATGATTAATACGCTCGCGGCAGCACCTCAGACGAGAAATACAACTCCTGGAAAGTTTTGTGAGGAGCAATGGGTACTCCAAAAATTATATTAGAAGTGTAACAGAGCCAAACACTCGGTGAAGTAAGGAATCAGAGAAAGAAATGTCGGGTACGACCTTTCTGCCATACATTCCCAGAGTGACGGACAGAATCGACCTTATATTGCGCAAATATGGCGTAAAGACAATTTTCAAACCGACAAGGAAGGTCAAAGAGTGTCTTAGATCGGCTAAGGAAAACGGGACCCACTTGCAATGTCGGGAATATACCGTATATCATGCACATGCGGAAAAGTTTATGTCGGAATGACTGGACGATCAATTAACGCCAGACTCAAAGAGCATAAGCCACATTGCAGGTTGGGACAGGTGGAGAAATCGGCCGTGGCAGAGCACGCACCGAGTGAGACCGACCACGTAATAAAATTCGCCGACACAGAAGTTCTGGCTGTAGAGAAGCACTATCACACGCGTTTGTTCAGAGGAGCTGTAGAAATACAAAAACACGCGAAAGTTTCAACAAGAAAGAGGAAAGCCTTACGGTAAACGGATCCTGGCTTCCTGTACTGCAGTGAACGACCGTCGCAGGTAGCAAGAGGAGAACCACACCGGAAATGACCGCGGAGAAGCCCTCGGACGTTGGCGCGCCAGGTACATATAGTCTGCGCCCGCGAGCTCGGCTCCAGTTCATCATTGGCAATGGAGGGTGAAGTTTTGACAATGCCAGCCACTTGTGCTGGCGAAACGTCAGAAAAATCATTAGATGAACGTCGGCCGAAGAATCCGAGACAGAAGCCAATAGGCAGTTTGTCAACAAGTGGCCACGAAAGCCTTAACAATTTTGTGGGAACGGTAGAGATATAGCTTGGAGATGGTTCGATGAACCCTCTCCTAGGTACCTCATTGTGAGTTGTAGTGCAGTCACGTCAATGTAGACGTAATCTTCTAGTGGATACTGTTACTGTCGCGGACGCTGCTGGTTTCCATTACAGTAGACCTACAAGAAAGCCACTACATCTCACCATCTAGAAATACATACAGGGTCCTGGATCCGGTACGACCTATATCACAACTGATACATATTTCTGTGATTTGGTAGTACGGTCCAACGAAAAACCTTTTCATTCCGACAACTGTGGCCGATAACGCTACGTTTCCAATCACATTGTCGTTTCAAAGTGGAAATATAAATTTTGTTGTTCGAAGATGTATTACTGCAGTTAGAGTGGGATGAATGGTTGATTTTTCATCGAAGACGAACTCGTATACGATCAGCTCCCAGAGGATGGAATACTGCCGTCACTTTGTGCACGATAGGGACAGTATGCAGACATCGTAGACAACCGGCAATTGGCTCTACAGGAACCAAGAAGTATCGTCGCTGGAATAACCTGCGAAGACTCAAGGCTTGAATATTGTCGAGTATGTTTTAGTAACGACAGTACGAGAATGTAAGCTACATGAGGAACGTAAGTGAGTCAATTACGCTTTTGTAACGTGGAAGAATATAACAGACGTCAGTCTTGATTTTACCTCGCCTGTCTCTATTCTCCCTCAAAGACTTAGTCTTCTGACTGGTTTGATGCGGCCCACCACGAATTTCTCTCCTGTGCCAACCTCTTTAGCTTAGAGTAGCACTTGCAAACTAGATCCTCTATTATTTTCTGGAAGAATTCCAATATCTGTCTTCCTCTACAGTTTTTGCCCTCTACAGCACCCTCTAGTACCATGGAAGCCATTCCCTCACATCTTAACAGATGTCCTGTCATCCTGTCACTTCTCCTTATCAGTGTTTTAAACAGATTCCTATCTTCTCCGATTCTGTGCAGAACCTCCTTATTCCATACTTTATCAGCCCACCTAATTTTCAACATTCGTCTGTAGCACAACATCTCAGATGCTTCGATTACCTTCTGTACCGGTTTTCCCACAGTCCATGTTTCACTACCATGCAACGCTGTGCTCCAAACGTACATTCTAAATAATTTCTTCCTCAAATTAGAGTTATGTTTGATACTAGTAGACATCCACTGCCCAGGAATGCTAGTCTGCTTTTGATGTCCTTCTTCCTCCGTCTGTCATTGATTATTTTGCTGCCTAGGTAGCAGAATTCCTTAACTTCACCTGCTTCGCGACAATCAACTTCTCGCTGTTCTCATTTCTGCTACTTCTCATTACTTTCGTCTTACTCCGATTTACTTTCAGTCCATATTCTTTACTCATTAGACTGTTCATTTCATTCAGCAGATCATGTAATTCTTCTTTAGTTTCACTCAGGATAGCAATGTCATCAGCGAATCGTATCATGGATATCCTTTCACCTTGAATTTTAATTCCACTCTTGAATCTTTCTTTTATTTCCATCAGTGCTTCTTCGATGAACAGATTGAACAGAACGGGCGAAAGACTACACCCCTGTCTTACACCTTCTTTAATCCAAGTATTTCGTTCTTGGTCGTCCATTCATTATTCCCTCTTGGTTCTTGTACATATTGTATATTACCTGCCTCCCCTATAGCTTACTCCTATTTTTCTCAGAATTTCGAACATCTTGCACCAGTTTACATTGACGAACGCTTATTCCAGGTCGAAAAATCCTATGAAATGGTCTTGTTTTTTATTTTGTCTTGCTTCCATTATCAACCGCAATGTCAGAATTGCCTCTCTAGTGCCTTTACCTTTCCTAAAGCCAAACTGATCGTCATCTAACACATCTTCAGTTTTCTTTTCCACTCTTCTGTGTATTGGCCTTGTAAGCAAACTGGATCCATGAGCTGTGATGCTAATTGTGAGATAATTCTAGCACTTGTCAGCTCTTGCAGTCTTCGGAATTGTGTGGATGATATTTCCCGAAAGTCAGACGGTATATTGCCCGACTCATACATTAAACACACCAACGTATATAGTCGTTTTGTTGCCACTTCCCCTAATGATTTGAGAAATTCTGATGGAGTGTTAGCGATTCCTTCTGCCTTATTTGATCTTACGAGAATCCTCCAAGGACTTAGTTATGTCTTAGTAAACGAGGGATTGTTTCACAGGAACGCGTGTTTAAATTCTATAGACAGACTATTTTCTTATAGTGTTTACTATTTAATTTCCAAATATTATTCAACAACTAAGAATACATTGCTTATTGGACACATGTTTTTAGTTGATAGATACACATTTTATCTCAGTGTAACCGACTAAAAAAATACTAAACCTTCTTGTTGTAGCACTGAGAGAACGGGCTAATGATATATGTGAAGAAAAAGGCATCTGACGTCTTGACAAAAATCCAGCTATGAAATACTTATTGTAAAACCATCAATGGTGTTGAAGGCTTACGAGTATAAGACAACTTTTTTAACGAAACAATCTTCTCGTTAAGTGTTGCTTTGCTTTTCCCGTGTAAAAGAAGGGAACCGTGTAAGTTGTAAAAGGTATGCATTAACTGTGTGTTTCTTTTTAAGAAACTGCTAATCATTGTTGACGGTAGATGCACTGGGAGAAGTATTGTAATTCTGCACGTAAGATTGTCTTTCACTGCTACATGTTAGAGACAGAGGGAAGCAGTGGAATTAAGGTAGAGTCACTATTGCGCTGAAACATTAAGATACTTCGCGTTACATAGCAGAAAACGCTACCGAAGGAATGTTGCTGTACAAAAATTGTTTTGATACAGCAAAGCGATATCTGATTTAACATAAATTACACCACCTGACACAAAGGCAGGCGAATAAGCATCAAAGCCGGCAGCGGTGGCCGAGCGGTTCTAGGCCCTCCAGTCTGGAAATGCGGGACTGCTACGTTCGCAGGTTCGAATCCTGCCTCTGGCATGGATGTGTGTGATATCCCTCGGTTAGTTAGGTTTAAGTTGTTCTAAGTTCTAGGGGACTGATGACCTAATATGTTAAGTCCCATAGTGCTCAGAGCCATTTGAACCATAAGCATCAAAATCTTAACATTTATCCTTGTATTTTTGGCACTTTGGGATACCGAGAAAGTCACATTGCTCTATACCTGACGAGTTCTAGGAGGAGAGCTAAATTGCACACTTAGTTGTTGCTATTAAATCCCAGATTGCAAATGATTTTGGCAGCGCTACTAACAGTACTTACAGGATTAATGTCACTTCAGCCTACCAGTATTTCTGTTAGTCTCTCTGTAATATATTTAAGGAAATTCACCGGCAGATCTGTCGCTGACGACATGACACTTAATTAATTATTTTAATTTTTTATTCTTGTTACTTTTTACATGTGGTGAACGCCCCATATAGAATTTGCCAGCACCTTATAACATAAAAGGTTTAATGGCTTTCAGATTAATCTGTGCACGTTAGGTGTGGGAGGAGAGGAGAGAACAACTAATTTGTCGGCTTGACGCCAACAACCACACTAATTGAGCGCATCTGTATGTGTTTGTACCTACCAAAATATTTAATGTAGTTTCGTCTGATGCTAAGGATTTCCGCTTATATCATACATATGAGTGAGAATTGTTATTGCAAAACATTTTCCTGAAAGCTTGAGGGAAGCCACCTGAAATTTTCTATAGGCTTGTGATCTAACCAATAACAATTTGATGGTTTTCAATCATGTGAAAACAGTGGTAGTGACGTCATACATTCACTGGGTGCCTCCTAGACCAGTACATGACAGGAACGTCCATTATAACTACCCTGTGAAAGCTTCTGGTATAGTTCTGGTGAATTCTCTCATTGTAACGCAGAAATGTAGTAATGTATAAATGTATTCTCCTCCATTTCTCTTTTTACTTGCGACCGATAATGATAGTAACAACTAAAGTCTTCACCTAAATTTAAAAAGAAGAATTTCTAGCCACCCGTAAGCGTACTTGAAACAAACTACGTATTTACTTTGTACTCCACTAGTAAGTTAGATAGAGCGATTGAAAGAACACTAGGGAGGCGGACGACTTCACGTTACGCAAGGAAGGCTGTGAATTGCTTAAGGCGGGAAGACGAGACTGAAATAGCCGGAAGTTGTATGGGCGTGGCCTTTGCACAGGAACGTAGAGAACATCTCGACTGTTTTAAAGAATTTTTGCGTAGGTAGATCTTTCCTTCGGTATAAAAACGAGCAGAACAGGTGCATCTGTACTAGTCTGCTATGCAACAGATCGAGATGCCGCGCAAAGACATAAAATAGTCCACAGGTACTTAACCTTTCAGGTTAAGAAGTATTTATTTTAATTGTGATCTAAAGAAGGTAATAGAGGACAACACTTAACGGGTGAGATCCCTCTGTTCGAGTTCATATGTTTTCATTAATTTCCAAAGGATCTACTGTGATTCACGAGCGCGGAAGCAGATGTTCTGGTTATGTGAGGGAGGGGGAGGGGGAGGGGGAGGGGGAGGGGGGGACAGCCAATGTGTTGGCACGCTCGGAAGATTAAGTCGCCCTTCGGCTGCCTGAGAGGCAGGTCACGTAGTACACGAACTCTCAACGAGAAGTTAATTTTCTGATATAATATAGTACTTTTAGGGTACTATGGCTTTTCAAACACTGATCCGAATGTGCGGAACAACACGTGACTAGCGACAGGTTATTCCGCAAATATTACACGCAGTAACGTGGACGAGTAGGAAGTTACTTTGAAACTGTGTAAAAGTATCATTTACAACTGTGACAAGTATCAGAACTATTGTGTGATTTCGGCATATGGCTTCGCGCTTCTGAGGTTTCTGATGTTTGTGTCTTCAAGGTTTAACCGCGCAGGCAGCTGACTGGTCGCGTGAAGAAACCAGTGAATCCCAGTCCGTTTATGTGCAGACGCGCAGGAATATAGTTTATGATCATTGTTGAGAGACCCGCGTAGCCATGCAGAATTGATTAATTTAAATGAAAGGTTCTTTACATATTATTTTTCCGTGTTGTGATTGTGTTAAATACATACTGCTTGATATGGATTTCTGGAGTCCTATAAATGGCTAACCCGAGTAAAATTCTGTCTGCAGTGAGTTCTTGTTGGGGAGAAGAATTATATTTAATTTAACTGATGAAAGTTTCGTATCAGGCGCGTAAGGGAAGACGTTCGCCTGATGCCGCTGTCTATCGTGTTCTGTCGTCTTAAACTGGGTGCCGACAACAACTGTAACCATCAGACCGTTGCTGTTATAACTGCTGTTTATTAGAGCCCAAAGCTCCTCTCAATTTCAATCGAAGGTTACTGTATTTCTGCTATTTTTATTCGTGGCTAACCAACCCAACTTCCCAGATCAATATAATTATTGTTTTGATAACTACGATGTGTGCCTATGAGAGCGGTTAAACAGGGCTATCTTACCTCATCAACGATATAATGAAATTCCTGGGTTAGTAGCGCTCGCGGTATTTCCCAAACGTCAGATGGATTTTGACCTGCCCTTGTAAAAGGGCAATCAAGTAACTGATCACTGGCATCCAACGTTTAGATCTTGGTACCAGAATTTGCACGCTATCGGCCACAGAGACAGTCAGGTGGGACTGATTAACGTATTTTAAAATCCTCCACCGAACCCGCTAAGCTCCACCGACTCCCCCCTGTTTTCAGTCTCAGGTTGACACGAGCAATCGACCTCTATCTGACTGATTGCTTCAGGCGGATGTGTCTTTCTGCATTGTAACAAAAAACATTAACTAACGAGGTATATACAAATTGCAACAGATGTTCATAGAAGAAAAGAATTGAGCCGTAAACTTGTTCCAAAGGTGTGGCTGAAGAAAATAATCTTGTCTTTAGGTCGTAAATTACAAACAGTTAAGATGCACTAGTGATACAATGCAGGTAAGTGAAGCAGCTGTGATTATACGAAGTAAAATTTTTTTACACAATAGGATAAATTATTGCAACTAAAATAAAACAAACTATTGCATTTGACTAATAGGAGTAATTTACAACATTGCCTGGATGGGATTACGCGTACTGTCTGCAGTTAGAAACGACGAGTAAGGGAACTGTATGTGGTCATTCAGTACAATGTTTAAGCTGGTGGACATATGTTTATTAATTTCCATTATTTCAAGATAGTGATGTAATGCTTAATTTTTCACCTGGTAACTATGGCCTTATTTAAATAGGTAGTCCGCGAAAGTAGCATCCCCTCTTATAAGCTTGTGTGGTATTCTTTCGAGCGGTGGCATATTGTCCTGCCAGACTGATTTATATAGAATTTACCACAGTCACAAGTAACTTTGTATACTTTACGCTTTTCCAAAGCTAGACTGTTGTCATCACCGATGGGAAAAAAATTGTCCACTGGTGTCATGCACATATACTTACGTTCCTGGATGTAAGCCTTCTGGTTACACCTTCGAGAAATTTTCTGTGTAAGGAATTGTGCACCATTTATTGTATTCTTGAAGTGGTGGGTCGAGAACAGGGCAAAGAAGAGCGTACACCTGTTGGTGGTTCAAATGGCTCTGAGCACTATGGGACTTAACATCTATGGTCATCAGTCCCCTAGAACTTAGAACTACTTAAACCTAACTAACCTAAGGACAGCACACAACACCCAGCCATCACGAGGCAGAGAAAATCCCTGACCCCGCCGGGAATCGAACCCGGGAACCCGAGCGTGGGAAGCGAGAGCGCTACCGCACGACCACGAGATGCGGGCACACCTGTTGTTCCCGATTTTTGTTCCTATGGAGTCCAACAGGGTAGGAGGGTAGCCATTCTCTGATGCTATTTGTTTGACTGTACTTAACTCCATTTGGAAGACTACTTTGTCCGCAAAATAAGTTGTTTGCATTTCTTGTCATTTTCGTACCAGTCTCTTTACTTACATTTATAAATTCTCATCGTTTGATTCAACGTCTCATTTTTAGAAATTATGTCCAGTATTACAAAAACACTTATCGAAAGTCAGAACCACCGCTTTATTCGCAGTGGCATAACAGGTTTTGTGAGGAGTAGCTTCCACGAACTAATTCCTCTAATATGAAGAGACTTGCTCACGGATTCCTGGAGATAGCTCTATTAGATACAGAAATACTATTAGTGACACACGAAAATTTGTACCGGACCGGGACTAGAACCCGGATTTCCCGCTTATCGCCTTAACCCATTCGGCTATCCGTGAACATTTCTGGGACCGATCAAGATCCCAATATGCCGCACCCTCCGCATCCCCTATTTTTCGCAACATTACTTGGATTCCCGCAATAGGGAGAAAGGTACTATACGTTCAACGTTACGATTGTCGTTGTTTTACCTGTCGAGGTTCGTAAATCTAATTTTTACAATGTCTGTATCTTCAGACAAACACTATGTATCCGGACACCTAAAGAATGGCTTACAAGTTCGTGGCACCCTCCATTAGTAAAGCTGGAATTCAACATGGTGTTGGCCCATCCTTAACCTTGATGACCTCTTCCACTCTCGCAGGCATACGTTAAAGAAGGTGCTGGAATGTTTCTTGGCGAATGGCACCCCATTCCTCACGGAGTGTTGCACTGAGGAGAGGTATCGATAGCGGTCGGTGAGGCCTGGCACGAGGCGGACGTTCAAAAACATCCCCGAGGTGTTTTATAGGATTCAGGAGTCCGTGCAGGCCAGCCCACTAAAGGGATGTTATTGGCGTGTAACCACTCCGCCACGGACCGTGCATTATGAACAGGTGCTTGATCGTGTTGAAGGATGCAATTACCATCCCCAAATTCCTCTTCAACAGTGGGATGCAAGAAGGTGATTAAAACATCAATGTACGCCTATGCTGTGACAGTGCCACGCAAAACAACAAGGGGTGCAAGCCGCCTCCATGAAAAACACGACCACATCGTAACACCACCACCTCCGAATTTTACTGTTGGCGCTACACACGCTGGCAGATGATGTGCACCGGGCATTCGCCATAACCACACCCTGCAATCGGATCGCCGCATTGTGTACCTTGATTCGTCACCCCAAAGTTTTTCCGCTATCCAGTCGTCCAGTGTTTACGCTCCTTACACCAAGCGGGGCGTCGTTTGGCGTTTACCGGTGTGATGTTTGGCTTATGAGCAGTCGCTCGACCATGAAATTCAAGTTTTCTCGCCTCCCGCCTGTCATAGTACTTGCAGTGGATCCAGAGGCAGTTTGGAATTTCTGTGTGACGGTCTGGATAGATGTTTGTCTATTACACATTACAACCCTCTTCGACTGTCGGCGGTCTTTGTCAGTCAGCAGACGAGTATCGGAAACAGTGGAACTAGAGCTGTTTAGGAGTGTTGAAATCTCACGTACAGACGTATGACACAAGTGACACGCAAATCACATGACCACGTTCGAAGTCCGTGAGTTCCGTGGAGCGCCCCATTCTGCTCTCTCGTGATGTATTGTCGCTTATATGGACTACCTGGCAGCGGGTGGCAGCGCAACGCACCTTACAAGAAAAACGTATGTTTTTGGGGCTGTCCAGATACTTCTGATCACATAGTGTACAAGCATGGCTGAAGGAACAGACACTGTAAACATAACCAGCTCCTCTAAGTCTGACGCAAGAGCACTGCTCAACTCATTTCTTGACAGTATCATTAGAAAGCTTTTTTTTAAGCAATTGAGGTATGTCAGTCTAAGCACAAAGTCAAAAGCCACTACTCAGCTCTGCGCTGGGAGGTAAACAGTGGTTACAGCCAGTTGTTAGCATGGTGCCTTATTTCACGTACCTCTGTATTTTCTGTCTTTATTATCGGTATTGTGGCAACACAGCTGGTGGCCACATTCGAGTGCAGCATATACACGTTTTAACTTCTGATGGAGGCTATACATAAATAAACATTATAAAAAGGTTTTTGTGTTACTCAAAACTGTAAGTAGATCAACATACGAATTCATGGACCTGGGACCTTAGACGACACAATAAAAATTCAATAAGTGTGTCCACAGAAGTCGTGCATCTGAGATTCTATTGATCGAAAGTCGATTATAAGCCAGAAAGTAGCCACAGGTAGATCTTAAGCTCACAGCATATTCATCAATTCAAAATTACAATGTGCTTTATCATCAGGATAAGAGTCAAAATCTTATTTAAAATCTATCTCTCAACTAAATACATTTAAAAGAGAGAATAGCTTCCAGAAATGTGTCTTATGCATCGGAAACTAAATGTCGTTTGTTAAATTTGTCAACTTCCAGTTTCCCATACTTCGCGCGTGCATGAATCGTGTGCAGTCTTCGCTGTGTTAATCCTTGCTCGCTGTGGTGGATTCTTTTCGAGCTAATCTGCAGTTGTTTCTCTGAACGAAGGACTCTGGGGCCAGTGGTGGACCACCCAACACCGATTTTACGCGGACACATTTTGCACCACGTCCGTACTTTGAGATCGAACAAAAGGTTCTAGCTGGTTCTATTCAGCTCTTGTATGAGCTATGGTGTCGTTGTAAGGAGGAACTTCAGCTGCTCTGATGTATACTGAGAGAGAAGAAGAGTGTTTGATGGTCACAAACTGGGCTTGTATGAGAAAGCTTATAATGCCAATTGGGTCCTGCATTTGTCTCTGCACGAGCGACTTCTGCCAGTACCTCGTCTCCTACCTTCCAAACTTAACGGAAGCTCTGCTGCAAACCTTGCACAACTAGCAATCCTGAAAGAAAGGATACTGCGGAGACTGGCAGAAGTAAAGCTGTGAGGACGGGGCGTGAGCCGTGCTTGGGTAGCTCAGTTGGTAGAGCACTTTCCCGCGAAAGGCAAAGGTCCCGAGTTAGAGGCTCGATCCGGCACACAGTTTTAATCTCCCAGGTAGTTTCAATATCCGTTCTTATTTGATCAAAGGTTTCGTCGCGTTTTTGGGGGTTTTAATTATTATTTTGTGATGGAACCTTTTGTCTTGTCATGTTATTGGCACCTTGAGGTTCTTGTAATAATGATTGCGTATAATCAAGTTAAGTGATTGCTCTTTTTGATTTCAAATAATCATCAAGTAATGTGAGTTCGTCCAGTATTTAATCATGCACCTTCCCATCATTAAATGAGAACTATATATGTACAACCGTTCTCTTAAAGGAACCGTGTGGCCATGCTCTGATAAATTATTTACTAAGGGGGGTCCAGCTGGGATGATTTGTCCTCATCACCTCTACTTGCTCACTAAAAAATATTTTTCACGTGGAGCATTCATTCAGTCAGCGAAATTCTTTTGTTAGGAAACATAGTCAGTGCCTGTGACCGATGTAAATGCCGCCTATGCTACAGTAACGAAGTTAGGTTGGACTGCGTTATAATAGTATTTTCATGGGTCAACATTCAGAGAGACAAGAAGGAAAGCCGGCCGGTGTGGCCGTGCGGTTCTAGGCGCTTCAGTCTGGAACCGCGTGACCGCTACGGTCGCAGGTTCTAATCCTGCCTCGGGCATGGATGTGTGTGATGTACTTAGGTTAGTTAGGTTTAAGTAGTTCTAAGTTCTAGGGGACTGATGACCACAGATGTTAAGTCCCATAGTGCTCAGAGCCATTTGAACGATTTTGAGCCAAGAAGGAGATTTTAATCAGGGTAAATTCCAGTACACATATTTTTTGTCTTTCCGGTTAACCGCAAGCACTAGCCATATACAATATGAATCTCAGTTTCTCCTTCTCAAGCAGTGCCAGACAGTGCAAGAAAAATTTAACGCAGTCGTGCTCCTCCTAGTTTGTTCCGAGACGATCCGCTGAGACAGCACAGACCGCTTGTCGTGTGGAAGTAATACCTGCTCATTAGTCGTCTTGTGTCAACTTGTGTGAATTCTCCTCCAGTCGGTTACACAGAGTTCTGCAAAATCTAGATTTCCCCGGGGCACTTTGTCTCCACGGGACTGTCTGGCGTAGCGTTTCTCAATTAACGCAGTTTCGATGTCGAGAAAAGGCCCGTGAATCCGAGACGTCGCTTCACTTGATCAAACTGCTTCGTATCTCTGTCTCTAAATTAATCATTAAGTTCCCACAACGGATTCCAGAAGGAATTGTGGGGAAAAAGTCATAAAAAGTTTGTCATTAAACACATCTACACCCAGCTACCACTTCTTTAACAATCAGACGAGAATAAGCCAGATATGAACTGTACAAGTGCTGAAGCCCACAGCAGTAAATAGATGAGTGCGGCAAAGTTCTTATTCTTGATGAAGATCGTAATTAGGTACTAACGAACTCTAAAAGTAACATGTACCATTTGTTTTTGTTGTGGTCTTCAGTCCTGAGACTGGTTTGATGCAGCTCTCCATGCTACTCTATCCTGTGCAAGCTGCTTCATCTCCCAGTACTTACTGCAACCTACATCCTTCTGAATCTGCTTAGTGTATTCATCTCTTCGTCTCCCTATACGATCTTTACCCTCCACGCTGCCCTCCAATAATAAATTTGTGATCCCTTGATGCCTTAGAACGTGTCCTACCAACCGATCCCTTCTTCTAGTCAAGTTGTGCCACAAGTTCCTGTTCTCCCCAATTCTATTCAACACCTCCTCATTAGTTATGTGATCAACCCACCTAATCTTCACCATTCTTCTGTAGCACCACATTTCGAAAGCTTCTATTCTCTTCTTGTCTAAACTATTTATCGTCCATGTTTCACTTCCATACATGGCTACACTCCATACAAATACTTTCAGAAACGACTTCCTGACACTTAAATCTATACTCGATGTTAACAAATTCCTCTTCTTCAGAAACGCTTTCCTTGCCATTGCCAGTCTACATTTTATATCCTCTCTACTTCGACCATCATGTTATTTTGCCAAATAGCAAACCTCATTCACTACTTTAAGTGTCTCATTTCCCTCAGCATCACCCGACTTAAGTCGAGTACATTCCATTATCCTCATTTTGCTTTTGTTGATGTTCATCTTATATCCTCCTTTCAAGACACTGTCCATTCCGATCAACTGCTCTTCCAAGCCCTTTGCTGTCTCTGACAGAATTACAATGTCATCGGCGAACCTGAAAGTTTTTACTTCTTCTCCATGGATTCAAATGCCTACTCCGAATTATCATTACCTAGTGTGACTTAAATCTTCAACGCAAGTAGACTGTCCTACTCGTGGATGTCAATGATACTACCTTCGGACCATACCAACATACATCACAGTACACATAATCGATGCACACGTTGACAGTGGATTGGTATATGTGATGGTCGAAAGGGGAAACCGACTGCGAGTTTGCATACGGAACCACAGTGAAACTCAGGTGATTCCTGAGAACCGTAGAAAAGTCAGTGGTGCTAGACAAGGCTCAGATTGAGCCTCCCTTGTAACCATTCATCCTGACAGTGAGAATTTATGAAGCTGCAAGACAAAGGAATACAACAAAAACAGAACACTTGTGGGGAGACATGAAATGGAAAGTCTGAGATAGGAATGGAGATAGACATGATTGGTTCTTAACAATCCTTAGTAATATTCGAAAGTAAATCTCTACAACTAAAGTTCAGTTCGGAATCCAATCTGTATAAATAAGCTTCATCCAGCGGAATAAATGTAGGAAGGCAATAATGAAGAGTGTCATGTTCATCAGTGTGGATCAGTGGCAGCCAGTGATCATACGCTGACGTGCAACAGCACTCTGTAAACATCGCACTAAAATTATGCCAGTTTCCTTCGAGTGAGAGCCATAAATCTCACTATAATTGCGTCATTTCTTTTCAGATGCGCGCTGACTTGCATATAAAACGAACAGAAACATATTTAGTAGCGACCTCTCCGTAATAACTAGAAACCAGTGTGGTGTGCTGAAACGACAACCATCAGCACTACGGTCAACTCAGAAAACAGACACAGCTGTCAGTTTTTGACTGCGCATGCTCTGGTGTGACGTCATCCCTACCGTCACTAAGGGTGCTGCGTTGCTCACAACGTTTGAATGTTCGTGTGTAGTGCTGTGGAAGCAACATGACGGATTCCGTTGCGGAGGGCGTTAGATGAGCCTCACTGATTTGACTAAAAGTATGTGAGCAGGAGCAGGTCAGTGTCCCTTTCAAATCATCAAAATACTTCGCCTGTGTGCTCCACAGGGAAAGGTAAACGCTCACTAAAGATTTACAAGAAGAATACGAGGAATGTTTGAACAGCACTTCACGTTTCAGTGCTGTGACGCCGTGCCCAAGCGCATCTTCTGTCAACTCATCGGCTCTGGTTCGATGCTCACCTCTACAATCTTTTTTTTTCATTTTACTTTATCCCTGAAATGTTAAACTGTTAATTACAAAATGTAAATATATTTAAACACTTCACACAATATACATAAATTAACAAATTAAATTACTTACGATTACCACCCTTGCTAGGTTACGAGGAAATGTAGTATGAAAGTGTGTGAAACGAGTTGAATCTATGGGTGTCATGTTCGCAATGCACGTTTTTATTTTCTATTTCCGGAACAATGACGTCTGGCTACAGGGAGAGTGAAAGATCTCGGACATGCAGTTTTGTCATATGATGACATGGTTGGAGACCATGGCTGTTATTTGAAGACAAATGTTGATGGTGTTGAGAAAACAGCCAGCCACAAATTTATTTTCAGTTTTTTATTCAAAGGGTATCGTTACCGGTTTCGAATAATTATGATTCATCTTCGGACGGTTTTCATGCTTTCATTACAACGTTGTTTTACAGATTAGTTGAAGGGCTTATTTCAATAGTGGTACAAATCCATTTTTGTTCATACTGAGATAGAGAGTCCGAAAGTTAAATGAGCGCTGAAAAATCTGCAATTGAGATACCAGAAACATTCAAGTATACATACTTGGAGTCTGTATCTCAGAATGAGCAAAATTGGACTTGTGCCACTATTGAAATAAAGCCTTCAGTTATCCTAAAACATAAATAATACACAATTATAAGCACAACACACAGACGGTTGCGTTACAGATTTTCATTGGATGTGACTTACGGAAAATGTCGGTTTGGAGTGTTTGTTTTCATTATGTCCATCCAACAAATGTGAATACATTCCCACTGTATTCTTATCGTTGCACACGTAATTTTTTTTTCCCGCTGAACACTTTAGATTTGTCACAGAAAAGATTTCTAGCACACACCACATGTTTTGATACAGTACAAAGTACTTACAAACTTATGAGTGACAAAGACTCTATGATATATCGTAACATCACGAAGATGTCCCATTTTTGGAAAATTCACTTATACAACTGAAACGCCTTTTACACTAGTACAGAGACATTGGTTTAGTGAGCTTTACAGCGAATGCTGTTACATTAATTACAAAGTTGATCCATTTTTTTAGCACTGTGTAGGTTAAGACAGTAGATTATTTATTTACATTTAGCATCATGAGAATTGTAGTGACATATAAATTTGCTACTTAATCTGCAGATAGTCGTAGGAATATTATTTGCTTTGGAGGGCGGAAAATAATTTTTGGAAATTTTTCAGCTAACTCGATTTGTTCATTAAGGATATAGTCTGGGATGCTGTTTTGGTGTGTGTGTATTTCCATTTCTTCTAATATATTCATAGTGGCTCCTTTTTCTGCTTGATGTAAAATTTTTAAATTGCTCTCAATATTTCTCACTGAATGGTTTTCTTCAGCAATGTGAGATGCAAATGCAGATTCGTTCACGTTGCCAAGCCTTAAAGCATCAACGTGTTCTTTGTATCTAACTTAAAAACTTCTGCCTGTCTGTCCAACGTAGAATTTTGGGTATGTATCACATTTGAGTTTGTATATTCCTGATTTACCGTAGGGACTCTTGGAGATATTAACATCATGGATTACTTTTTGTTGTAATTTATTATTTGTGGAAAAGATGCTTGTGATATTTTTCTTTTTAAATAAGTTTGCTATTTGGTATCATAGTGGGCCTTTGTATGGAAGAGTAGCATATTTAGGTTTGGCTTCTGTGCCACACTGATCCGGCATTTCGTGTGGACTGCTATGAAGTGGATCTGTGGTTATTGTCTGCATTTTGTTGTGGACATTTTCTATTATTATGGGCTTATATCCATTATTATGAGCAACTGTTTGAATTGTATTGTTTTCATTTTGTTGGTCTATGTCACTCATTGGATCTTTTTTAATTCGCTGTACCATCGCTCTGAAATACGCCATTTTTTATTGGCGAAGGTGGCAAGATGAATTGTCAATACTGATGTCTGTGGTGGTAGGTTTTCTGTAAAAACTAAATTGATGCAAAGAACACATTGATGTTTTAAGGCTTGGTAACTTGAACAAATCTGCATTTGCAGCTCATACTGCTGGAGAAAACCATTCAGTGAGAAACATTGAGAACAACTTAAAAATTTTACATCTAACAGAGAAAGGAGCCACTATGAATATATTAGAACAAATTGAAATACAGATACACAAAAACAGCACCCCAGACTATATCCTTAATGAACAAACCGAGTTAGCTAACACCCCTATCCTGAAAAATTTCAAAAAATTATTTTCCACACTCCAAAGCAAATAATATTCCTACAACTATCTGCAGATCAAGTAGCAAATTTATACGTTACTACAATTCTCATGATGCTAAATGTGAATAAATAATGTACTGTCTTAACCTATACAGTACTCAAAAAATGCATCAACTTTGTAATTAATGTAACAGCATTCGCTGTAAAGCTCACTAAACCCATGTCTCTCTGTGCTAGTGTAAAAGGCGTTTCAGTTGTATAAGTGAATATTCCAAAGATGAGACATCTTGGTGATTTTACGATATATCATAGAATCTTTGTCACTCATATGTTTGTAAGCACTTTGTACTGTACCAAAACATGTGGTGTGTGCTAGAAATCTTTCCTGTGACAAATCTAAAGTGTTCAGCGAGAAAAAAAAATTACGAGTGCAACGATAAGAATACAGTGGGAATGTATTCACATTTGTTGGATGCACGTAATGAAAACAAACACTCCAAACCGACATTTTACGTAAGTCACATCCAATGAAAATCTGTAACGCAACCATCTGTGTGTTGTGCTTATAATTGTGTATTATTTATGTTTTAGGACAACTGAATTGTAATAAAACGTTGTAATGAAAGCATGAAAACCGTCTGAAGATGAATCATAACGATTGGAAAGCGGTAACGGTACGCTTTGAATAAAGGAACCGAAAATGAATTTGTGGCTGGTTGCTGTCTCAACACCATCAAGATCTAGGACATACGATATATTAATACATTAGTAAAAACCACAGCGAAAATCATAAACATGTATAAAAAATATTTACGTTAGTGCATTAGGTAAAGCTAAGATAGCAAAAATATTAAGTATCTCCTATCTTGAAAACGTAGTGACACACAGTCTCTTTATTTCTGGTCTTTTGTAACATAGTGGTAACTACCCTCCCGAGTTGATAACACCGATTTCCGTCAGACCACCGAAGTTAAGCGCTCGTGTTGCCTTTCGGGGTCTGCCCTGCGCTCTAGGCAAGTGCAGTGCACTCAGAAATTGTGAGGCAAAACTGAGGAGCTACTTGACTGGGAAGTAGTAGGTCTGGTCTCGTAAATGACAAGTGCTGGAAGAGCGGGGTGCGGACCACACGACCCTCCGTATCCGCAGTCACTAAAGCTTGTGTGCTGAGGATGACACCGCGGTTGGATGGTACCGTTGTGCCTTCAAGGCCTGTTCGGACGGAGTATATTGGTAAAATCTTGCACGAGTCGCCGCTGGTGCGGATAAATGTAATATAATGACTATAACAAACAGAAACAACCGAATTGATTTAACGAAGGCTTTTGACTTCGTTGACCACAAAATATTACTGCAGAAGTTGGAACATTATGGAGTAAGGGGAGTAGCTTACAATTGGTTCGCCTCTTACTTTAAGAACAGAAAGCAGAAGGAATTTCTCCGCAATATTGAGAGTGGTGGTGATGTTCTGTCCCAATGGGGCACTGTTAAGTGGGGCGTTCCCCAAGGGTCGGTGCTGGGGGCACTGCTGTTTCTTATTAATATAAATGATATGCCTTCTAGTATTACAGGTGATTCAAAAATATTTCTGTTTGCTGATGACACCAGCTTGGTAGTGAAGGATCTTGTGTGTAATATTGAAACAGTATCAAATAATGTAGTTCATGAAATACGTTCGTGGCTTGTGGAAAATAATTTGATGCTAAATCGCAGTAAGACTCAGTTTTTACAGTTTCTAACTCGCAATTCAACAAGAACCGATATTTTGATCAGACAGAATGGGCATATTACAAGCGAGACAGAATAGTTCAAGTTCCTAGGCGTTCGGATAGATAGTAAGCTGTTGTGGAAAGCCCATGTTCAGGATCTTGTTCAGAAACTAAATGCTGCTTTATTTACCTTTAGAACAGTATCTGACATAAGTGACAGTTCAACACGAAAAGTAGTCTACTTCGCACATTTTCATACGCTTATGTCGTATGGTATTATTTTTTTGGGCAATTCTTCTCGTTCAAAAAGGATATTTTTCACTCAAAAACGGGCTGCTCGAGCTATGTGTGGTGAAAGTTCGAGAACTTCTTGTCGACCCCTATTCAATAGTCTGAGAATTCTGACATTGCCCTCACAGTATACATTTTCTTTAATGTCGTTTGTTGTGAGCAATATTAGCCTATTCCCAAGAGTTAGCAGCTTTCACTCAGTTAATGCTAGGCAGAAATCAAATCTGCATGTGGAATGCACTTCCTTGACTCTTGTGCAGAAAGGAGTGCGCCATTCTTCTGCATCCATTTTCAATAAGCTACCACAAGAACTCAAAAATCTTAGCAGTAGCACAAACGCTTTTAAGTCTAAACTGAAGAGTTTCCTCATGGCTCACTCCTTCTATTCTGTCGAGGAGCTCCTGGAAGAGCTGAAAAATTAAGCAAATTCCAGAGTTACATTGTTGATTTTCTTTATTTAAACTTACGAATTGTTGCCTGAATATGTTTCTTATATTTCATTTTATCTGTTTCTACTATCGTGTTATAATTTCATGTATTGACTCGTTCCATGACCTTGGAGACTTCTCCTTAATTTGGTCCCACGGAACAATAAATAAATAAATAAAAGTAAAAAGTGGACGCTTGCAAGATTAGTAGTGAACATCTCCTGCACATCGCGTGGGGAAGTGCTTATGGGTAATAGTAACCTTAAGAAGCGGTAAGAAAACGGGTTCTCATGTAAAACCTGTATTAGGGTAGGCAAATATATGATCTGGATTTCTTGGAAGAAGCCGGTGAAAGTGCAGTACATCTGTAAAAGACACTGCATACGTGACACCAGTTCTAGAATCCTGTTCCAGTGTTTGAATTTCTCATCAGACAGGCGCAACATGCGTCGAACGGATGGAGAGACGCTGCTCTAGGATCGTAAGAGGTGGTTATAGCTCATTACGAGAAGGTAACAGAAATACTCGGGGGATTAAATGCGAGACCTTTGACGAAAATGTAGGTCTTACGAAATCGTGTTGAGTGAATCTAGAGAACCGGTATTCGGAGATGACTGTGCGAACATTATGCTGCGAACTACCTGTATCTCTTGTAATGATGAAGAGGAAAAGGTGGGAGGGATTAGGGCGCGAACAGAAGAATACACGAATAGGACAAGGTAGAAAATTGGTATTAATATTGTTGCGATGTACCCTCCGTCATGAGCTGTGCAATATTTGTTGGAGTTTCGATACAGCTGCAGGTAGAAGGATTACGAGCTCACCTAGTTCAAATTCTTTCGTGCAGGCGATGATTTAAGCATACTGCCAATATTTACAGTGTTCAAATGTGAATGTAATTTCGAGGAAAACATTTTCTTCGCACGTATAAAATAAGCATTCCTGAAACTGTGTCGAAAGTGAGGTTACTGTACGATAACTGCGAATTTCGACTGAACTGAGGCCGTTGTATGGTGTAATCTACCACAATTAAGACCAGCAAGTGACATTGTTGCGAGTAACGTTTGCCATCAAGTACTGAACATATACTGTGGAATTAGAGAGAGCCGCGCGGGATTACCCGAGCGGTCAAAGGCGCTGCAGTCATGGACTGTGCGGCTGGTCCCGGCGGAGGTTCGAGTCCTCCCTCACGCATGGGTGTGTGTGTTTGTCCTTAGGTTAAATTAGGTGAAGTAGTGTGTAAGCTTAGGGACTGATGACCTTAGCAGTTAAGTCCCATAAGATTTCACACACATTTCAACAGTTTTGAATTAGAGAGGGGGAAAATCGGTTTCTAACATTTCGTTGTCAATGAGAACATTAGACAGAGAGAGAAAGAGGGAGAGAGAGAGAGAGAGAGAGAGAGGGAGAACGAGAGAGAGACTACATAAGCTCGGCCTAGAGAAAGAAATGGAAGGAATTTGAGCGTGTCCCTTTCACAGGAATGCACCCGGTGTTTGCCATAAGCTGTTCAGGAAAGCCACGGAAAATATAAATCTGGTTGGGCTGCCAAATACGAAATTGTTAATGATTACATTTGATGCACTTTTTGTTCCATAAAAAGAAAGATGGAAGATTAGGCTCTAACGCCCAATCGACGAGGATGTCATTGGTGACAGAGAGCTTGCACGGGAAGGGTGAAGGTTGGTCAACGCGACCACTTTGGCACTTGGCTTAAACATTCTAGGAAATTCCTGCGAATCCTCCTCTGCTTCACATAAGAGATGAATCATCCGTAAGAGAGTAGGAAACGAAAAGAAACCTTACTGGTTCAGATTCTGTTGTATGTTATTTCAGTGTCTGCAAAAATCGAGTGAAATTTACAAAAAAACTTGGCAGAATGAGCCCACTTACCATTAACCTGATGCATGCACTAATAGCGCTGCGAAGGGTGACATAACGACGTTGTATCCTTTCCTTTCGTAAGCTGATCCATCACTGTTGTAACTGGCCCTTGTTATCCCAGATACTGTCACACCTAGTTGACTCCCAACCTGGTCCAACACGTGTGTTCTATCGGAGACATATGTGCGGGCCTTGTAGGCCACGTGAGGATCTCCACATCGTGCTGTCAGTTCATAGTGACACGAGCCATGTGTGGCCAAGCGTTGTCCTCTTGAAAAATGGCACAACGACACTGCCGCACGAGACGTGACACGTGATATCACAGGATGTCCATGACGTACGGTTGTGCTGTCAGAGTTACCCAAATACTACAAGCCGATGTTTCCCCACACTATGACGCCAACAGTAACATGACTGTGCCTCTAAAAAAAACATTGGTAGAATGTGACTTCTCTCCAGCTTGACCCCATACTCACCGACAGTGGCACCAATCCACACAGCCTTTTGTGTTGCGGTGTTACCTGAATCTATCGGACTGGACGGTAATTAAATACCGCAGCTGCTGTCAGTCTCGGACCTCTACTGTGGGGTAACACACACAGTTCCAGAGACTCCATTACTTATTCTCGGATGGCATGTGTACATGTGAAGTGGTTACGATGTGTTTTATGCACATAATGGTAACTCTACCTTGTAGTGGTCATACGGGGTGGACTGGAAACTTGACGACGTGTATCCAATCCTCCACGTTGCCATGTAGTCCAACATCGGGCCACTGTCACATCCAAATGCTCCACAACCTGGGCTTGACACGATCTGGCTTCGACTGACCGGTCAGACAGAGACAAAAAATGAGGCCCCTTTGAAACTACGTCAGGTGCTGATAACACAGCCTCATACGAGTACGAGGCGTCTCCATGTCCTTTGCAGTGACTGCTCAACTTCTGAGACTGTTCACGCCTCTTATAAGCAGACCACTAGGCATGGAAACAACGTTAATGCACTCTGGTGGCTGTTGTACCTGTGACACAGATTTGCAACTGAAATCATTGACATACCCGCCGATGGTTTGTAAGTGTATACGCTGCGCTGATGTTCGACTATGTTTTATGGGTGGTTCACTTTTTCCGTCGGGCAGTGTATATGCGGAAGCGTCGACGGGGATATGAACCGCCGTTATTCCGAATGCGAGACACTGTGTAAGTAGGCTGTTGATGTGTTTGTATGTTGGTAGCGCTATACAGGGTGAGTCACCTAACGTTACCGCTGGATATATTTCGTAAACCACATCAAATACTGACGAATCGATTCCACAGACCGAACGTCAGGAGAGGGGCTAGTGTAATTGTTTAATACAAACTATACAAAAATGCACGGAAGTATGTTTTTTAACACAAACCTAAGTTTTTTTAAAATGGAACCACGTTAGTTTTGTTAGCACATCTGAACATATAAACAAATACGTAATTAGTGCCGTTTGTTGCATTGTCAAATGTTAATTACGTCCGGAGATATTGTAACCTAAAGTTGACGCTTGAATACCACTCCTCCGCTGTTCGATCGTGTGTATCGGAGAGCACTGCAACATATATCGCGTTTCTACAGAATGATCTGCCAACGTTGCTCAAAAATGTCCCAGTGGAAACGCGTCGACGTATGTGGTATCAGCATGATGGTGCACCTGCACATTCCGCAATTAACAGTAGTCTGACCCTTGACAGTATGTTTGACGGGCATTTCATAGGACGTGGAGGACGCATAAATTGGCCAGCCCGTTCTCCTGATCTTACACTTCTGGACTTCTTTCTGTGGGGTACGTTAAAGGAGAATGTGTACCGTGATGTGCCTACAACCCCAGAGGATATGAAACAACGTATTGTGGCAGCCTGCGGCGACATTACATCAGATGTACTGCGGCGTGTACGAGATTCATTACGCCAGAGATTGCAATTGTGTGCAGCAAACGATGGCCACCACATTGAACATCTATTGGCCTGACATGTCGGGACACACTCTATTCCACTCCGTAATTGAAAACGGAAACCACGTGTGTACGTGTACCTCACCCCTCATGGTAATGTACATGTGCGTCAGTGAAAAAGACCAATAAAATAATGTTAGCATGTGGACGTAATGTGTTGTTCTAGTCTCTTCTGTACCTAAGGTCCATCACCGTTCCTCGCATTCGGGAGGACGACGGTTCAATCCCGCGTCCGGCCATCCTGATTTAGGTTTTCCGTGATTTCCCTAAATCACTCCAGGCAAATACCGGGATGGTTTCTCTGAAAGGGCACGGCCGACTTCCTTCCCCATCCTTGCCTAATCCGATGAGACCGATGACCACGCTGTCTGGTCTCCTTCCCCAAAAAACAACCAACAAGAACAATCACCGTTCCCTTTGGATCCCTACGTAATTCGGCGCTCTCCGATACACACGATCGAACAGCGGAGGAGTGGTACTCAAGCGTCAAATTTAGGTTACAATATCTCCGTACGTAATTAACATTTTACAAAGCAACAAACGGCACTGATTACGTATTTGTTTATATGTTCAGATGTGCTAACAAAACTAACGGGGTTCCATTTAAGAAAAACGTAGGTTTGTGTTAAAAAACATACTTCCGTGCATTTTTGTATAGTTTGTATTAACCAATTACACTAGCCCCTCTCCTCACGTTCGGTCTGTGGAATCGATTCGTCAGTATTTGATGTGGTTTACGAAATATATCCAGCGGTAATGGTAGGTGACTCACCCTGTATAGCGCTCTGTATTAAATCTCTGAGTGCACTTTGCGCACTCTGTAAGAGACACTCTGTGGCTGGTCGGACTGGCAATTGGAGGTGAACAGCCAGCGGTGATGGACGTTGGGTGTGAGTAGTCAGCAGTGATGGAGGTTAGAGGTTAATAATTAGCAGTGTTGGAGGTTTGCAGTATTAGCGGGAGCGGACGATCTGGACGTGTGTCCTTCATGGGAATGTAATTTGTCGATGATTATACAATTTTTGGAACTGAATGTCATGGACGATTAAATTTTTGAACTGGTTGTCACATTATTAAGGTAAAAATACGTTGTTTGCTTTGCAACAAAATCTTTCCTTTGCTAACTGCATGCCTATCCGTAGTTAGAGCCTTCAGTAGTTAGAATGTTTTATTTAGCTGCCAGTATTGGTGCTTGCGGCATTGCTGTAGTTCGGGTAATGAAGATTTTTGTCAGGTAAGTAACTTATGAAATGTATACGTTATTGTTAGGATTTCATCTAATTCAAATGGTTCAAATGGCTCTGAGCACTATGGGACTTAACATCTTAGGTCATCAATCCCCTAGAACTTAGAACTACTTAAACCTAACTAACCTAAGGACATCACACACATCCATGCTCGAGGCAGGATTCGAACCCGCAACCGTAGCAGTCCCGCGGTTCCTGACTGCAGCGCTAGAACCGCACGACCACCGCGGCCGGCTTCATCTAATTCAGGGCCATTCTTTTGTAATAATTATTTAAAGTCAGGTTATCATTTTTTGAGCAGTCAGATTGCGTTGCGCAAGAATATTGTGGATCAGTGTTGAAATGATTAGAATAACCAAAGAGAAAGTAGGCTCGGCACGTTCAGTTTCACTCAGCAGTTTCAGAATCAAATAATGTAGAAGTTCCACCTTCTCAGTGATTTCTATTTAAGCAGAAATTTATTATAAAGAAGTTTCAACTGTACTGGCCATTACACGCAGTTCTTGATCACGAGTTTAGTGTCTTACCGCCACGATTCCTCGTTCTGTTACATCGTATCTGGGCTTTGTATGACGTGGATGTTGTTGGTGGGATACAGTAAAATGAAATGAAACAAATCGAGGCGACAAGGCAACAAAATTCTGTTACAAAACAGCACGAGTGGAAACTAATATATCTGGAATTATTAAATGAGAAAATCAATTAATGATAACAATCATACAGAGCTAAAATTGGGCGTTCTGCCATATAACTGAAATAATAGTAATAGATACATGAACGCTAAGTAACATTGTGGTGCATATTCGCGAATTTATCCATTATTTTTGTTTTTGGTTTACCTGAAATGTCTATGTATCTGAGTGTAAATGCACTGTCTTTATTTGCAGTTTCTAATCAGTAAGTCATTACTTGGCTGGGACGCTGAGTGCCGGTCTGAGTGAACCGAAAAAATATAAACACTTATATCTAGAAATGTTCTTTAGTACTGACATAGTGGCAGAATTTATGACTTTTCGGTATGAACTTACAACCCAGTTACTTTTGAAACATGATACTTCAGTTAGGTAATGAACCTACAGCTGATGAGTAGAACAAATTTACAGGAGACCAACAGTCCACGTTAAGAAATCTAGCGACTCGAAAATTTCAGTCATTCTTCCCTCTGGTCTTCCTGAGTGATTTGTTCGTCACTCTATACCATGGCGAGGTTCCGCAGAAATAGTAGGATTTTCCGAAACAAATTAGTGACCAATTTAATTAATTTTTGTACAAAAGAAGTATTTTAATATATTCAGTTTACATTCATGCGTCTCACGTTCACACAATTAGCCGCATAATGATGTTGACATTTTTATATCGTAAACTGGAGGAATAATAAGTAGAGTTTGTAAAAGTGGAATACTGCACGAATATGTAGTCCTTTCCCAGATGATCGCACAAGTAGACTATCTTTGACGCAGTTGATTGCGTATGTTCTGATATTGAAATTACAGTGCAAGGTAGATGTAAATCAGTCACTGCAGGGGTCAACATAATCTATTACCTTCTTCTTATCTGTAAGATATGTCATGTGACCTGATCCAAAATCGATGTGAGTGTACCCGGCTGGCAGTGAGAAATTATACAGCAAGTTTGTCATTCGGAAACCGCTCTTGAATGATGTTTGATTGTGAGGATAACTGCCTACAAGTACGCGCAGGAATTCGACAGTGACTTGCCTGAGCCTCGGAGTCTACCGTTCATCGTCTTGCGATATTGCTGTTTGCTTTGGTCAGGAGCCCACGACTGTCGTGCGAATATGGAATCGAAGCGTTCAGGAGGACTATTACCTACACCCTGCAGGATCCCAGTGGCCGCACACGCCTAGCGCCCGAGAAGACAGATGTATTAGTTGCTCACGCTCATGCAGTCACGTCCAGTGGTCACTGATTATCATGTGCTAATGAGCTGCAGCACATTGTAAATATCGCACTAGGATGTCATTTCCGTGCGAATGAAAGCTGGAAATCACATTACAATTACGCAGCTTCTTCTCAAATACGAGACGGGAATGGCGCTATAATTACAGAATTTCTCTTCTGACGTGAGCTGGAATGCAAATGAAATTGACGGAAACATGTTCTGCAGCGCTGTCTGCAACATAACTAGAAAACAGCGTCAAGTACTGAAATGACGGTCAGCTGCGCTACGGTCCACCCACAGAGGGACGCTGCAGGCAGTTTTCGACTGCGCATACTCTGATGTGATGGCATCCCTTCTGTCACTACGAGTGCTACGTTTCTTACAGGATCAGATCAGCACTTTTCTTTGAAAGTACGTGTAACATATTCTGCAAGTGTAGTGTGAGAGAGATTTTTGGGAAGCAGTTGTAACGACGCAACGGCCGACTGGTAAAGCGAACTGTGTTAGTTACTTAGTGTGTTTTTTACATATTCTCCAAACCATTGTTTCTCCCCTCTTAGCTAGCAGCGATTGGCATCGAAAGACTTCGATTCACATATGCACTTGGCAGTTTTTGCAATTCTTCAGTGTTTCTTGCGCTGCATTGCTTTTTCTTGTGTACATTAATGATCTCTCATCAGTTACACTGCCAGAAGCAGAGTTCGTTTTATTTGCAGATGACACAAGTATTTCAATAAATAGTATGTCGAGTGTAGTTCTAGAAAGATCTGCTAATGATATTTTCATGGATATCAATAAATGGTTTAAAGCCAACTCACTGACATGAAACTGCAAAGAGACTCACTGCACGCAATTCGGAACCTGTAAGCGGTTTCCACCCAGCATATGCATAAAGTATAAAGAAGTGCAGATATAAGAGGTTGACAGTCTTAAATTCCTGGTATTACAACTTGATAATAAATTCAGTTGGGAGGAGCACACCACAGAACAGCAGAAACGCCTTAACAAATCTGTATTTGCAATTCGAGTGTTAGCAGACATAGGCGACATAAAAATGAAAAAGCTTGCATACTTTGCCTACTTTCATTCCATAATGTCATGTGGTATAATATTTTGAGGTTGCTCTTCAAGTCAAACAAAAGTTTGTAATACGTATTCTTTGTGGAGCAAATTCACGGGCGTCCTGCAGAAACCTCTCAAAGAACTGGGTATACTAACTACTGCCTCTCAGTATATTTACTCATTAATGAAATTTGTCCTAAATAATATATCTCTTTTTCCAACAAACAGCTCAGTTCATACATACAATACCAGGAACAAAAATGATCTGCACAAGGACTTAAAAGCACTTACTTTAGTTCAAAAAGGGGTCCACTACTCAGGAACACTCATCTTCAATAATTTGCCAACAAACATAAAAAATTTAGTTACAAATAAAGATCAGTTTAAAAGGAGCCTGAAAGACTTACTAGTGGCCAACTCCTTCTACTCCACTGACGAATTTTTTAATAGAAACAAATGATGTATTGTATATATTCATACTGTTAGTACTGTTATTTCAGCTTAAAAAAATTGACATGTTCTACAGCCACGAGGATCGCCTCAGCATGGATCTACGGAACGAAAAACTGATCTAATCTAATCTAATACACACACACACTCACACACACACACACTCATGAATTTAAAAATAAAATGTAGTTTCACAGATTGGCAACACTCACAACGTGAACAAAAACAAACGAATAGGCATAAACATTGTTATGTGCAGATTCAGAAACGCACATAACTTCAGTTCGCTTTAACAATGAAGTTTAAATATTGCAGCGCAATAAATTCTGCAGATTGGCAAAAACTGCAAAGTGCATATGTCGGTTGGAGTCTTTCGACGTTAACCGCTGCTAGCAAAAACGGAAGAAGCAGTGGTTTGGAGAATATCTGAAGAAACACCGTAAGTAACTTACACACCAACTTTGTAAGCAAAATGCTGTTTTTAACCTTAAAGAACCAAAAATATATTCAATTTGCTGAATAACAAAGCAAGATGCTTTATAAATAAGGGCGAAAAGCGTCTGATATACTTCTCTTTAATTAAACTGCCTTCAACTGAAGACGGGAAACCAATAATGACTTATTAACATATAGAATTTAATCCCAATTACTATCTTTCTAAGTCAAAAGGCTATAGATGGTGCTGTTATAAAAGGCGAGTATATGAGATAACTTAGTATGAAAGCGTTTTCTGTATAAAGAGGATCTCTCGTTGTAGATCTTTGGAGGAGAAAGTGATATTTAAAGAGTTAAGTAGATCTATTGCAAATGCAAATTTAACAGCAGGAAGGCTCGCCGATTTGGCTGCTGAAACGTATGAACAGAAGCAGGTAGGTGCCCCTTCCAAGCTCCTAGAATATTTCGCTTGAGTGGGAGGTAGGGAAAGGTAAAATACTCTCTAAGGATATGTGCTTACAGTGCGAGGGATTTATGAGGAACAGTTCACAAATCAGAGCGGGTAGCCAAGTGGTCAAGCGTGCTGACTGGCAATTCGCTGACTCACGTTCGATTCTTGGCGCTGCCATCGATCCATCGATTCCACATTTTTTTTATTCCTCACAGTGTTAAACGATTAATTATAAAATCTAACAATATTATGAAAAGGAAAGTTGCTACTCACCATATAGCGGAGATGCTGAGTCGCAGATAGGCACAACAAAAAGACTGTCACAATATAAGCTGTTGGACAACAAGGCCTTTGTCAAAAATAGACGACAGATACACACATTCAAACATACATACATATACATACACACACACACACACACACACACACACACACACACACACACACACACACACACACACGACTGCAGCCTCTGGCAGCTGAAGCCACAGTGCTTCATCGCTGTTGTAGTGACACACACACTGTACGCGTCAGTAAGACGCACTGCCTCGGATGACATATTACTATGTTTGTGTGTGTGAACTTTTACTAAATACATTAGTCAGTTAGAACTCAAAACTTTCATTTATAATCATAGTTCCTGATCCTGCTGAGTAAATAGAGAGTAGAAACATTTCTTTCAGTGACCAAACAAGTATGTGGAATTGTAGACTGGAAACTATGGTCAGTATGTTCTCCATCGCATTCTGGCTGACCACAAAAATAGTCTTCAGGCTCTAGTAAAAGACGGTGAAACATTAAATCAATTTTACAGCTGAAACTTCCTGGCAGATTAAAACTGTGTGCCGGACTGAGACTCGACCTCAGAACTTTGGCCTTTCGCGTGCTCTACAGCACTTGCCCGCGAAAGGCAAAGGTCCCGACTTCGAGTCTCGGTCCGGCACATAGTTTTAATCTGCCAGGAAGTTTCATATCAGCGCACACTCCGCTGCAGAGTGAAAATCTCATTCAGGAATTTTACTGTTATCCATCCGCCGCCCCAAAACTTCATTTTCGTGCTGCCTGTGAAGATGGTTTTGTGAGAAGGATGTTGTTGTAAGAGGTAAAAATTATGTTCGCTAAAGGAAATCTCGAGGACGGGTCACAAACATGGACAAATATATCGAACGGTTCACTTACCACTATGACTTATTTCAGAAATGCTTCCTGAACAAATGCTTAAGTGAACAGAAACAAAACCCGACTTCAGAATAAGTTCCTGAACGGACGAAGTTTCAGACACCGAAGTGGGTCGATGAGGGATTTTGTGTGTATGAGCTCCCAATGTTCTCGCATATAAATCGCCCGCTGGGAGTGGTGACTGAAATAACGACGCTCAAGAGACGTTTACGCGAATATTTACAATGGCATAATGTCTACAGCCCAACAAATTCCATTGCCGAGGTTTTAGATTTTATTGACGCACTTGAACAGGCGTTGAAATTCAAGCGATAAAATGGGAACAGTAAACAGAGAAATGGGTACCAGAACACTAATTACACTCCTGGAAATGGAAAAAAGAACACATTGACACCGGTGTGTCAGACCCACCATACTTGCTCCGGACACTGCGAGAGGGCTGTACAAGCAATGATCACACGCACGGCACAGCGGACACACCAGGAACCGCGGTGTTGGCCGTCGAATGGCGCTAGCTGCGCAGCATTTGTGCACCGCCGCCGTCAGTGTCAGCCAGTTTGCCGTGGCATACGGAGCTCCATCGCAGTCTTTAACACTGGTAGCATGCCGCGACAGCGTGGACGTGAACCGTATGTGCAGTTGACGGACTTTGAGCGAGGGCGTATAGTGGGCATGCGGGAGGCCGGGTGGACGTACCGCCGAATTGCTCAACACGTGGGGCGTGAGGTCTCCACAGTACATCGATGTTGTCGCCAGTGGTCGGCGGAAGGTGCACGTGCCCGTCGACCTGGGACCGGACCGCAGCGACGCACGGATGTACGCCAAGACCGTAGGATCCTACGCAGTGCCGTAGGGGACCGCACCGCCACTTCCCAGCAAATTAGGGACACTGTTGCTCCTGGGGTATCGGCGAGGACCATTCGCAACCGCCTCCATGAAGCTGGGCTACGGTCCCGCACACCGTTAGGCCGTCTTCCGCTCACGCCCCAACATCGTGCAGCCCGCCTCCAGTGGTGTCGCGACAGGCGTGAATGGAGGGACGAATGGAGACGTGTCGTCTTCAGCGATGAGAGTCGCTTCTGCCTTGGTGCCAATGATGGTCGTATGCGTGTTTGGCGCCGTGCAGGTGAGCGCCACAATCAGGACTGCAAACGACCGAGGCACACAGGGCCAACACCCGGCATCATTGTGTGGGGAGCGATCTCCTACACTGGCCGTACACCACTGGTGATCGTCGAGGGGACACTGAATAGTGCACGGTACATCCAAACCGTCATCGAACCCATCGTTCTACCATTCCTAGACCGGCAAGGGAACTTGCTGTTCCAACAGGACAATGCACGTCCGCATGTATCCCGTGCCACCCAACGTGCTCTAGAAGGTGTAAGTCAACTACCCTGGCCAGCAAGATTTCCGGATCTGTCCCCCATTGAGCATGTTTGGGACTGGATGAAGCGTCGTCTCACGCGGTCTGCACGTCCAGCACGAACGCTGGTCCAACTGAGGCGCCAGGTGGAAATGGCATGGCAAGCCGTTCCACAGGACTACATCCAGCATCTCTACGATCGTCTCCATGGGAGAATAGCAGCCTGCATTGCTGCGAAAGGTGGATATACACTGTACTAGTGCCGACATTGTGCATGCTCTGTTGCCTGTGTCTATGTGCCTGTGGTTCTGTCAGTGTGATCATGTGATGTATCTGACCCCAGGAATGTGTCAATAAAGTTTCCCCTTCCTGGGACAATGAATACACGGTGTTCTTATTTCAATTTCCAGGAGTGTATAATAATCACCAAAATAAGCATCAACGCAATAATAATTTTCACAGGAGACATGCAAACAGGGAATTTCATAACGCAAATCAAAATTTGGAACTAAAGCTTGAGGGGCAGGAGGAGCCTTACGAAACTCAATGCGAGAATACGAGGTCAGGAAGTTAGAGATGGCCGCATCTCAGGTCCATAGATGGTGAATTGGAAGCGCTATTTTAAAACTTCTGTATGGCTAATTTTGTACGAACCTGACTTAGAGAATAAATTCCTAATAGGTTGCTCTTTTTGGGGGAGCAAGCGTTGTAGTTGGTTTTTCGAAGGGCCCTCCCGTGCAGTCCATGCTCCCCAGGATATATACACGGAAAAGGAAAAAAAAATCCCGAATTTTTACCGGAATTCCCAGTTAAGAATACACTTCCTCATGGATGAAAACGCACTTTTCCGTGTTATTAAGTGACAGTATATTTTCCCTCGGAACTGTAAAACTTATCAATCCTTCGAACGGTTATGTTTTTATACAGGGGCGTAGAATTCCTGGGCACTTTAGAAAACGAAACTCAGGGAAGAAAACTCCTTTTGGAAAAATTTTTGATGTGCAGCAACATGTACGCTGCATATTTTCGTATTACGAAAGTATAAATTCGAATTCCACCAAACACCGCATGTTACTTTCCGAACCATTGTAATCGAGATTGCGATGCGCATTTGTAAGCCAATCATAGCTCATGTCACGTGATCCCGCCAGCCGATGACAGCGGATATTCAGACCACATGACATGTGACGTAGTTAGCTAATAGCAATTCACTGTTAGGTAGTGCGGATACACAAACAGGAAAAGTTAATGTTTTAAATTAATACACGTAGTGTTGCTACAAGAAAAGAAAAGCTGTCACATACAACATTGGTCTCCAAGGTAAATAAGCTGCAAGAGAAACTAAGCTTTCACATATAATGCTGATATTTTTCATTCGCGTTACAGTTTAAGGCGTATCACACAAATGTGCCAGTAAAATTTTTATCCGAGTGCAGTGATTTGTCCTCAGAGTTTTCCACAAATAAATTAGCTACCGAAGAGGAGAGAGAGCTACCCATAGCGCAACATCAATTTGTTCATAATGACAACATGAATGTCTGATCTTCAGGGCTCGAAAAACTTCTAAATGGCTCGTCATCAAATGCTATGTGATTTATGAAATTCATCGTATATTCTCGCACATAGTTCAACTTGCGTAAAAGGAAATTTACTTTGAAAATAACGCTTTTCAAACTACCATTCGCAATATTTTCCCGCGACCTGTTAGAAATAGGTTCGTTTCAGTAGTCGTCAAAGAGCGCCAGATAACTGGCGCCACTGCGCTTTTGCAGCAGCTCAGGAAGCCCGAATGTTCGTACGTGTAAAACATTAAAAGATCTTGCATTATGTCATAAAAGAAAAAAGATATCAGAGGATACTCCAAGAGCATCGAAATTTCGTGAACCATACTAAAATGGAACATTCGTATGACCAGATTCCCAATGACGTAGGCCTCGACCTGATATTAAGCGTTTCAGTGTGGGTTGCGGCATGTGAAATTTCTTGGAGTACCAGTACTGTATTGACTCATTTTTGATTCTTTATTATGGCATAATATCATATGTACTATAAAAGGAAAACGTGCACTTGAAATGCAGCGAGCAGTTGAAACTAGCCAATAGTGCGGAACTAAACACTTTGTTTCAAACACATTAACTGCCTCAGCGTAAAAGATTAACAAAAACCAAATTTCTTTAGCAAACCGACAAAAATAACTTCGTTGTTCTACAAGGCGATTAATGCAAGGCTGTCAGAAAAGTGGAAATAAAATCAAATCTGAAGCTAATAACGAATATTAGCCTTCCGTAATTATGTAAATGTAGTGTAATTCACTTGATAGCTTCCGGCCACAAAAATCCATTTTGTTTTCATTTGACGTGAGAGCAGTAAACGAAGAGGAAACAGCAAAATCACTAAATGTGAACACGGGTCGCGTGCAGACTACATATTTCCCCACTATAATTCAGACTGGTCTGCGCATCAGCCTCGGATCTACGATGTTTCCGAACCGGGGCAATACTAAGATAGTGGCGTTCCCCCCCCCCCCCCCCCCCCCTCATCGCTCTTCCAGCCCCCCCCACCTTCGAGCGTTTGATATAGATAAAAAGTTTTTAAAAATCGATTTTTCAGAAATACGTCCATTTTGTAGCGCACATCTTTCTGAAGAGGCTGATACCTAAAACATACATGTTCGAGGAAATGTAAGACCTGTTATTTGGTCTTAAGTGTGCCAGAGTGCAGTGCCACTCCTCTTCACACAGCATTCTTCTATCGCACGTTGCTGCATTTCGCTCCATGGAATTGAAACGTGTATATTTTGTACTGGATGCCACCAAACTATATTCTGGACAGTGGAAATTGAAATGTCCTGTGGTGCCCCTCCTGCACCCAGTCGCCCAGTTGACATCCTGCCCCTCTTAAAAAAAACTCGCAATTAATGCTGGATGGGATTATTTGTAATCGGGTGAACAAAAGCTCTTCAGAAAATTTGCACTCTTTGTTGCCTGTTGTTGTTGTTGTTGTGGTCTTCAGTCCTGAGACTGGTTCGATCCAGCTCTCCATCTTACTCTATCCTGTGCAAGCTTCTTCATCTCCCAGGACCTACTGCAACCTACATCCTTCTGAATGTGTTTAGTGTATTCATCTCTTGGCCTCCCTCAACGGTTTTTACCCTCCATGCTACGCTCCAACACTAAATTGGAGATCCCTTGATGCCTCAGAACATGTCCTACCACCCGATCCCTTCTTCTAGTCAAGTTGTGCCACAAACTTCTCTTCTCCCCAATCCTATTCAGTACTTCCTCATTAGTTATGTCATCTACCCATGTAACCTTCAGCATTCTTCTGTAGCACCACATTTCGAAAGCTTCTATTCTCTTCTTGTCCAAACTTCCATACATGGGTACACTCCATACAAATACTTTCAGAAACGACTTCCTGAAACTTAAATCTATACTCGACGTTAACAAATTCTCTTCTTCAGAAACGCTTTCCTTGCCATTGCCAGACTACATTTTACATCCTCTCTACTTCGACCATCATCAGTTATTTAGCTCCCCAAATAGCAAAATTCCTTTACTACTTTCAGTGTCTCATTTCCTAATCTAATTCCCTCAGCATCACCCGACTTAATTCGACTACATTCCATTATCCCCGTTTTGCTATTGTTGATGTTCAGCTTATATCCTCCTTTCAAGACACTATCCATTCTGTTCAACTGCTCTTCCAAGTCTTTTGCTGTCTCTGACAGAATTACAATGTCATCGGCGAACCTCAAAGTTTTTATTTCTTCTCCATGGATTTTAATATCTACTCCGAATTTTTCTTTTGATTCCTTTACTGCTTGCTCAATATACAGATTGAATAACATTGGGAAGAGGCTACAACCCTGCCTCACTCCCTTCCCAACCAGTGCTTCCCTTTCATGCCCCTCAACTCTTATAACTGCCATCTGGTTTCTGTACAAATTGTAAATAGCCTTTCGCTCCCTGTATTTTACCCCTGACACCTTCAGAATTTGAAAGAGAGTATTCCAATCAACATTGTCAAAAGCTTTCTCTAAGTCTGCAAATGCTAGAAACGTACGTTTGCCTTTCCTTAATCTTTCTTCTAAGATAAGTCGTAAGGTCAGTATTGCCTCACGTGTTCCAACATTTCTACGGAATCCAAACTGATCTTCCCCGAGGTCATCTTCTACCAGTTTTTCCATTCGTCTGTAAAGAATTCGATTGCCTATTAGCTAATAACTTGCTGTTTTGTGACATAAAATTAAATATAGGATACATAAAACCAGTAAAGACAAGAGACAAGCAAGACAGTACACATTTCTTCAATCCTTAGCTCCTAGAATTTTTTTTCTCTCTAATCTTTCTACAGCTTTACATGGCGTTCTCTCGTTTCTTCCAAAGGATCTCTTAGCTCATCAAACGTTCTGCTACATGAAAAATCGAAATGTCGTTGTATAACACTGAAAATCTGTTAATATAAGTAGTACCGAAGACTTGTGTGGTTTCTCGAGCTAATTACGCCTATTTTGTCGCTGTCTGCTAGATTAAAGAAAATAGGCCTTTCTAACATTGCAGAAATTGTATCACACACCAAATAAACGAGACTGTTTTGGCACAAATGATCATTTTTATAACACGACAGAATGTAATTCACGAAGTACCACTATCAAATGCCTATTAGGCCTACTATAAGCAAAAAGCGTTGTGTTACGAAATAGTTTCACATTTCATTTCTACGTTCCAGTTTCTCAATCATGAGATCGAAAAGCAGTAGTACGAGATTTTTATACAAATTTGGAATCGTCATATTCTTCCCTAATTTATGTGATGTCCCCGTTTCTTCTCCTTCCTCGTTCTAACAAACCATCTCGTTATGACTAATTCTGGAACTATTCCGTCCTTTGTCAAAACTTATTCGCCGACTCACTTCACTAACCCTGCCAACCGGTTTAGTTATCCCTGATTATTCTCCGGTTAGGCGTTGTTATGTTCGTACGAACCATTTTCAGCGCTCTTCCAGAATGGAACTTAAGCGGCTGCTAGACGGGGACTGTACAACTGGCCCTTGCTAGTGCAGCGGTCGGGCCAAAACTTTTCTGACAAAATTCCATTTTCCTGGATACACAGAGAAGATAATACGTAATCTTTCTTACCTGTTATTCCTGTTAGTCGTTTATTTTCACTCTGGTAGTCTGAATCTATGGATTTCCCTAGTAATTATAACAACGCTGATCATTCGCAAACCCAAACAACATAATCAGACAGCGATTGGTGTTCACTCGTTCGGTTTTACTCCGATGAGCTTGTATATCCCGGTCCCCTTTTGCCTGCAGGAAAGTTTATTTCTAGATGCCACGAGGATTCCCCTGACAGACATCACGTACACTATGCACGCATTCAAAAATCAAGTTACGATCTATTTTTTATTTTTTTTTACCGTCGGACCAAACTGCTGATGTCATCGGTCCCTAGGCTCACTCACTATTAAATCTAACTTAAACTAACTTACGCTAAGGACAACACGTAGACCCACGCCCGAGGGAGGACTCGAACCTCCGACGGGGGGAGCTGCGCGAACCGTGACAAGTCGCCTGAGACCAATCGGCTACCACGCGCGGCTTATGATTGATTCAGAAAGCAACCAACAGGGATGCGCATCAAAATCATAAGAGTAATCGATGGACCAGCGTGCGCTGGCTTCTAGGCGCTTTGTGAAACAAGGTTTTTTCTCCTCAAGAATATGAATTTGGCTCCCCCCCCTCCCCCCCCCCTCCGGGCTTCCCTCATAGATCCGGGCCCACTGCGCATGCGTGAATGTGGCAGCTTGGGAGCGGCAGTAAAACTTTTCCGGGTTGGATCTTGCTGTGACTGCTTACATAGGAAACAGCCACATTTCTGTAGACAGAAACGGGAGAGCCGGCCGGAGTGGCCGAGCGGTTCTAGGCGCTACAGATTGGAACCACGCAACCGCTACGGTCGCAGGTTCGAATCCTGCGTTGGGCATGGGTGTGTGTGATGTCCTTGGGTTAATTAGGTTTAAGTAGTTCTAAGTTCTAGGGGACGGATGATCTCGGCAGTGTCCCATAGTGCTCAGAGCCAGAAACGGGAGAAGGTACTACTCATACGCCACTCAATTGCGCATGCGCATGAGCCCACTCGTAATTGCTAAAACGAATCTAATGTAAACAGTTGTGACGTCACGCTCATCGGAGGCAATTTGTTGTTATGAAGCATTGCATAGTCTCCCTAAAGCCTTTGACACATTTTGCTGTTGGCAAACGCTTGTATGAGCACTGTGTTTTTTTGTTGTATATGGCACATTTTCTTTGCAGTGTATGTTTTATTTTCGTTTTTTTTTTCTCGTTCACGTTTTATTGTTGCAGCATTATTCTGCAGTAGCGGGATACAGTAATATCCCTTGTTAGAGTAGCGATTCTTACCAGTCAAAATTACAAAAATTTAAATGAAAACTAAAACAACGAAAAATTCCCGGAATTCTAAAAAATTCCCTGGTTTTTCCCGGTTTTCCCCCGGATGAAAAAATTGCCGGGTTTATTCCGGATCTCCCGGTTGTCCCGGGTCGTATACACCCTGCTCCCCCATAACAAGCAACCTATCGGGTTGATCTACAGAGTACATCTATCAAACAGGGAGACCTTTCACTGTTGGGCTTAGCGAGCTTCCACAGACAAAAAAATGTCAGGTGTAAAACTTTTCTCCCTTTGGCCAGCACCTTAAATCTTCTGGCCATAGGCCCACAGATTCAGAAAACCTTAAAATCCTTCATGTGGCCTTGTGGAGTGGCGGGTGTAATAATAATTTAGTAACTTTATGGTTCGTTGTTATACAGTTCGCTTTCTCACGTGAGCCTGGCAACTAAATTTGTGGTGTGAGGTACCTTGGAATTTCTGTAACAGCCCGTCCATATTCTGTGGGCGAGGTGAACACAGACTACTCTGACGTGACGTGTTCCCATGAAGCTGTGTCCACATTGGCCTGACGTATAGCAGGATGAAACAACTACTTCCATCTGCATTGTATTTTCCGACAGTTTGTTTTGAACCTGCAACCATGAATGTACTGCGTATTTTTGACATGCTGGAAGAAGAAGAAGAAATGGCTGCTCTGCGTATTGCATCCATTTGCTCGTCTAGAGAATGGGTGCATCAGATCAATATGTGGGCGAGACGAATTTGGGGAGTTCCAAAATTTAATGCCTCAACTAATAGAAGGTGAAGAGCGGTTTAAGTGGTATTACAGAATGACAAAAACTGATTTCTACCGTCTCCTGAGCTTGGTTGGTCCGATAATAGAAAAACACTCCACTCAACTCAGGGAAAGCATTCCGGCGGAGATACGACTTGCAGTTTGCTTGAGGTAAGTGCTAATACTTTATTGTCACAGAGACATTTTGGAATTTTTATTGATTTTCTTTTCACAAAGTGAGTTTTATTATACATCAGAAAGGTAATTGCAAATTAGAAAAATTTTCTTGCTGTTTCTCTTGCCAAGTGTAGGACAACGTTGAGGCCGTTGAGTAGTCCAAGCTGTGTTCAGATCGTTGAGGAGATGGTGTTGAGGAGGATTGGTAGAATGATGATGGATTTGTATTCAGAGTATTGTGGTAACCAGAGTTCACCTGAAATGAGATCCCACGTGCTGCTTGCAAAGCTGCCCCCATAACAATGTGTCTCACTTCCATCTTCACTCTAATTTGCTCATCAGGACGCAGTTTTTTCACGTTTTTCGCCACACTGAGGGAAAAAAGTTCGCATTCATCGTCCACGTTGTCACGTGATGTAGCGTGTGCACTTTGAAGCTGTACTTGGGAGCGCAAGCGTTGGTTGTCTTTCACTATTTTAACCATTTCTTGTACGGATGAGGACAAACGTTTCTTTCCCACATAAGGCCTTACGAGCTTCGCTGAAGGTTGAGTAAAAGGTGTTGGAGCTTCTGATACATTAGCAGTGGGATTGTCGATGGCCTCCGCCATTGCAGGGACCACACTTTTCGTTGATCGTTGCTTGGTGGATTGGACTGGGAACTTTCTGACGAGGCCACATGTCAGTCTGTTTCATCAATCGGATATAAGCCAGTTTCTTCTCGTGTTCCATCATAATCTTCATTATTGGGGCTGTCTTCGGCATTTCCTCGAGTTTTTCTTGTTACGAGAGTTGGATTCAAAAAAGGCATTTCGTCTTCAAATTTCTATTTGCTGCCCGACCTGATTTTGTGGCTCTAGGGTGTTTAGCCTGGATGTACGCATTCCGCAGTTTATTCCAGTTGTCTTTACACTCATTACCTAGAACAGAGAAATTAGAATTCCAGGCTAGTCTTTATAGTACATTTAAAATTAGTTGCGAATTTTGACGCTTGGCTTGCCGGAGGTGACGTGACTCCGTTACCCAGGTAACACCAGTGGCGAGCCAGGCTTTCCCCCCGAGCCGCCACCGGTGTCTGCCTGTAAGGCATTCCTGTCGCCAGGCCGTAGGTAAACACTACCACAATTGTTTCTTTGCCGCCAAATAACGTTCTCTGTTCATTATTGTCGTTTCTCTACCGATAAACCTGGCGGCTGGCTCCTTTTACGTGTGGTGATATCGCCACCTGCTGGCAACAGCACTCCCCTCCACTCGCTCCATACTGAACTGTCATGAGTCGCAAGTAATTTTAAACGCACCATAGTTATCTAATAGTTATTCATTTATTCTCCTCTGGCGCTCAAAGACAAAGGTCGCTTAGTTGCCAAAGGACAACGTGAAGATCAATAATTCAATAAGTGGGCTTTTTTTCACTGTTCACAGGTACTTGGCAACTGGCAATTCTTGCAGAACATTGGGTTTTTCTTTCCAGATTGGATTTTCAACTATTGGAGAATTAGTTACAGAGTGTTGTGAGGTAAGCTGGAAAACTCTACGACCAATTTACATGCCAGAACCAAACAAAGATGAATGGGATCAGATAGCCAAGGATTATGATGAGAAGTGGAATTATCTACACTACATAGGAGCTTTGGACGGCAAGCACATTCAGATCCGATGTCCAGATGGTGCTGGTTCATTGTACTATAACTACAAAGGAATATATTCCATTGTTATATTGGCTTCGGTAGATGCAAATTACAAATTCACGCTTGTTCACGCTGGAGCTTACGGCAAAAGTAGCGATGGAGGAACTTTTGAGCTATCTGAGATGGGGAAAAGATTTGAAAGCAACAAATACGCCGTTCCAAAAGACAAAGAGCTACTACCAGCAATGGATATTCCTTATGTAATTATTGCAGATGAAACCTTCCCCCATAAAACCTATTTGATGCGTCCATACAGCATAGCAGCTATTACAAGTGACGAAGAGAAGGTATACAACTACCGTCATTCAAGAGCCCGACGGACTGTATAAAATGCGTTTGGAATTCTAACCGGGCGCTGGAGAATATTTCTAAAGACTATTGAAACTAAACCAAAAACTGCCGATCTAAAAGTTTTAGCTTCCACCTGTCTACACAACATGATTCGGAATACATCAACAAATATTTCCCCTTTCGAGGAAAAAATCAGATCGGAAAGTGAACACATTCATGGTGTAGCCAACCTCGAACCCATTCGTAGAAATTTCGTGAGAGAAGCGGCCATCATCCGAGATAAGTTCAAAAAGTACTTCGTTTCTGATTATGGTTCAGCAAGTTGTCCTTGGCAATGGCACTCCATTCGAAAGGGTAGAGTTGCTCCGTGACACGTCCAGTATTATTTACTTAATACGCGCATTCGTTATAACCGACCGTTTTAAGTGCAATTGGGTGTTATTTTTAATTACATTTCATATAATCCAATTGATATAATAGATATCTGTTATATTCATATCTCGTTTTACTTGTTATGGATTGATACTTTGCCGGCCGGAGTGGCCGTGCGGTTCTAGGCGCTACAGTCTGGAGCCGAGCGACCGCTGTGGTCGCAGGTTCGAATCCTACCTCGGGCATGGATGTGTGTGATGTCCTTAGGTTGGTTCGGTTTAATTAGTTCTAAGTTCTAGGCGACTGATGACCTCAGAAGTTAAGTCGCATAGTGCTGAGAGCCATTTTATTCATACTTTTTTCCTATCAATATAAAATATAACGCCTATTGAACTACTATAAATTGTAAAAAAGAAAAACTAATAAAAATATGCAAAAAGTAACTGTTTTCACTAACCTGTAATGCTGAGTTTTTCTCCTATTTCGTCCCAAGCCTCTTTCCTTGAATGCTGGTTACGATATTCCCGGTTTGTACGGTCATACAGCACCGGATTTGACGGAACGTATTCAATCAATATCTCCTCCATCTTCAAATAATAACTGCAAACGGTAGAGGAGAAACCACTTCACACTTCTGACGCCTTTCCACAACTGACGAAAATCTAGAACTTTAGATATTCTTCCCACGCGTCATAAGGCGTGAAGCGTCAGATTGCATCATCCAACGCATTCCCACGTCACGTCAGCTCGATATAAACATAAGCGCAGAAAACCCTGTGTTGGATTTTTAACTCACGCGCGTTATGACGTGAGCCCAAGTATTTCCACGTCACGTCAGAGTAGTCTGTATTCGCCCTTACACTTCCATCACGCTTCGGCGCAGCAGTAAAAGGATTATTATATTCACCGACTGCTTGCTCAATGACACACCAGGCCAATATACGTTGAATTTCATTTCTAACTGCTTGTTTTCTTGAAACATGTATCTGATATGGTTTCTTGAAAAATACCCGCCCAAAGCAAATTTCTAATGAACAAAGATCAGAATTAAAGAGTGTATTAACTAAGCATAGTAATGTATTCTCGAACGCACCTGGTGAAGTAAAAGGGTATGAATGGCATTTGAATATAATATTCAGATGGCATTCATACCCTTTTACTTCACCAGGTGCGTTCGAGAATACATTACTATGCTTAGTTAATACACTCTTTAATACTGATCTTTGTTCATTAGAAATTTGCTTTGGTGATTGTACCTTTTCCTCTATTGCTTTTAGGATATATTTCTCCTCAGCATTAGCATCTTGCCCACTGTTACTGAATTCAGTATTTTCCGTAAGTACCCTATTTTCTTTATGACTCTAATAGACAGTTCCCATGCTTCACCATTGCTGCCTATATGATGTCCTATAAAAGGCTCCCTTCTCACTTGAGAGCCAGGTAAAGTTAAAACTAGGTTGTTCTGGTAAAAATCAATTTTTCCATGATACTTTGACAGGAAATCGGTACCAATCGGCATATAACACTTAAGTCTAGCGCTATTAAGGAAGGGTAATCTATTACTATGTCACTTATACCAATGTGTATCAAAGCTTCACGCTGAACAGGTCTACTAACTTTTGCAGCAGCACCTATTATTGTTAAACCACTTACTTTCATGACCGTTAATTCACTTTTATTGGGTATAGAATCGAAAAATTCTTGGGGCAAAGCACTTGCTTCACTGCCACTGTTACTCCTGATATGTTCGTTTTGATAAGAGGGAGAGTTATTTTACACTGAACAGGTTTCTCATACACGTCTTCAAATAAATCATTTTAATTTGCTTCCAGCTAAAGTAGTTTTGATCAGTTGCAACTAATTATAATATTGTCATCAGCTTCTACCATTTGTTGCAAGTTAATACTGCTATTAGGTTCCTGGACCTCTTTACTATTGCTACTCCATTCATTCATCCACTCCTCCTCTTTAAAACTTTGCAAAACTGATTCTAGTTCTGTTACTGCAACCTCAGCTTTTAGATAGCCATCATTATCGAAGATGTAAACCTTTACCTCATCTCCATCCCCATCAGAATCAAACCCATTAATTACTTCTTCCCTGTCATCTTCAGTGTACTTTTGTTCTTCTTCGACCCATTTCTCCAAAGTATCCAAAATACTGTCCACTACATTATAAGAGTAGTTTAACACCTCACTGGTACTGTCTGTTCCTATTTCAGCATCCCTGTGTTTGTGTGTATTGGCTAACTGTTGTTTGTATTGTCGTTACTGGGTGTGTTACGGTTACCGCCTGGTGAACGCCAGTTTCCGCTAGTACCAAGGCAATGTACCTTCTACACCCACAACAATCATATCCGTTTCATCTTTTCTGTCAGATGTGACAGTCGTGAAACCCACATCCTAGAGAAATCCTTTGCTGATTCACGCCTTGGGGAAAGCTTTTTACCACTCCTAAATTCCCTTAACATCATTTTGTTTATTGTGTGACCAGTATTCGTTAAGAACTGCAGACTTAAATTCAGACAAAGTTTTACATTTTATCATTACATCAGCTGACCATCGCAAAGCATCTCCTGACAAATGACTTCTTATGAAGGAAATGTTTTCCCTTTGTGCCCAAGCAGTAGACAAAACATCTGCAAAATCATTCCAAAATTCTAGAGGATGAATTTGTTTGTCTGAATCAAAACGTAAGAATTGTGTACAGCCAATAAAAACGGCGTCAACTGAAGCCACACGCTATACTGTAGTCTTACTCTATTTTCTATGTTAGCAAAGATAGTATTCAGTTCCTCTACCTGTAATTCTGCTGCTTCCACCCTGTCAGAATATGTTTTGTTTACCTCTTAACAAGATTTTTCACAAGTCTCTTTTCCTTCTTTAATATTTTTCTGACGGGTATCTACTTTAACCTCTACCTGGTTTACCTATTGGAGCAAAGTTTGGATTCGTTGCCTATTCTTTTCACAACCTCCCTTCCAAAAGTTCATCTGCATCTTGGAAATCTGTGCGAACTTTGTGAATTTCGCATTTAACAGTACTATGCATTTTACTTACCTGTTGCCCTAATTTGACTTGAAGATCATGGTGGAGAGCATCAATTTTATAATTTAAACAATTCATTTTTGAAGTCATTTCTACTTTTAATTCTTTATTACTAGACTCAATTTTATTATTTAACTATTTATTACTATAATCAATTTTTCATTAATCTTACATTCGAACTCTCTATTACTATCCTTTAATTCTTTAGTACTATCGTTGAGCTCTTTACTACTGGATTCAATTTTATTATTTAATTCTTTATTATTTCATTCAAGTTTGACAAACAGTAATTGCATCCAGTTAAGAGCCTCTACAGTGTCACTTTGCGTTTCCTGACCTGGCTGAACCTGAGGCATATTGAGCTCAGTTTCATTGTCTGAAAAAATGATTAAGTCTATTTTCTCGATTTTGACCTCTACCTCAATGACTTCCTCATCAGAGACTGGTTCTAACGTGGCAGTCTCATTGAAATCCAAATAGGATTATACTTTCGACAAATCACCGTCTGATTTTATATTTATTGGATCAACGGAACCATCCTCATTAAATTCAGTTTCTGATTCTGAGAACTCAAGATCAGAGACCGGTTCCTGGCAACTAAATTTGTGGTCAGTCAGAAAGCGAAGGGAAACATACTGACCTTAGTTTCCAGTTAACACGGCCACGTTCAGGTCCAGCCCACTGTAAGAAGACCCTCTATTCTCCTTCTAATTAGCGGGATCAGGACTATGACTTTAAATGAAGGTATAAAGTTCTATTTAATACTTATACTGAATAAAGTTTCTCGCATACAACACGTGGAATTCACAATGTTCAACTGAAAATAAATCTTTCTGTTCAAACAGCACATTTAGCAGTTCAGAGGCGACCTCTACGGTATGTTCCTACCAGATTGCCTAGCGATCCAGGAAGGTGTACAGTCGTCGCGATTCCACTATCCGTTTTTTCCGCAAATACGCCATCCGTCACAGTCCGGCTCTGACGTCGTCCGAGGCAGAGGGCGATCCGACGTTTAACGGACGTGAGTGCGATGTGAACCTCCCTATTGCCTCTCGGACTGTATTTATATAGGTGCCGGAGCGGACGGCCGAGGGAATATCTGTTGTTATCTGCCTTCTGCATACTGCAGCAGCCTCAGAACGACCGCTTTCTCGGACACATAATCTGTAATAACATAGTTATAAGTTAAGTCAGAGATTTCTTAATTTTTACATGTATTCATATAAGTTGTTTGAAAGCACAGAAAAAGTTTCAACTCACTTGAATGAAAACTTTGCCTTCTAGAATTTTTATACTGGAACTAACGGTAGATCGTTACCTCTGAACCACTTCTTTACTAGAACTTATATCGGATGTTATTAATACTACAACTCTACAATTTAGTATAGCTCTATTAATTGGTAGATTTTATCACTTACTTTAACCAAAATTCTCTACTCTTAAAGTTACAGGTATTTTATCTACTACAATTGGGTATATTTTAGTTACAAAATTTTGTTTTTACTTAATCACTCAAAAACTATAAAAGATACCTTAACGTGGTCTCTGTCATTATTTTTAGCGTGAGCCGAAGCATAAACCAAATTTTTACGTTACTATGTCCAATGTTTAGTGCTCTTCATTTTTCCTAAATCCATGGATTCCGGTCGTAATTATAGCTATTTGGTTTTGAAACTTGCACCACTTATTTATGATCTCTGTAGGCACTTTCTGACCAAATTCTGGCTTTCTAGCTTTATTATTTAGCGCCACTCCTTTTTCTCTTGAAACGGCATTTTTACATAAACTATTAAGCGTAGGTACATAAAACATGATATTTGGAACATTATTATAGTAAACTGCATTTTAACCAAGTTTTAAACGTAAATTTTAATTTTTAATTGCAGACTTAATCATGGTGCAATACTTGCCCGCTACGCGCAGACGCATTGTGGTGACGTGGCGCTACTAACAGTGAACTGGGGTGAGTACCAGCACACTCACTCGCGTCTGTATCCCAAAACGATACAGCGCTACAGCCTGATAGACAAGAAACAGAATTTCAAGCATACTGTATATTTTTCAAATTTCAGAGCCTAATAAATGAGCAAGTCTTTCGGAACCATCAGACGTTTCCTGATATTATGGTGCGTATCTTTAAATGAAGTTTGGCACCTATATTCTTTATTGATTATTTAACCACCAGTTAGATAAGTTCTAGCGCGCCATCTTGTGAGCCTTTTCTCGCAACAGCTCCACGGGGCCTTAACACTCGCTTGGCAGTCTACTTGCCGGCATGACAGCGAGCGCTCACAGTATTGTAAGCACACCATATTTGTGATCAAGGAATGGTTTCTTCATGGGTAAATTGTCATCGTCACAGTCAGTTTTCCGGTTTCGCATTGCTTCTGACTTCGTTGTTTCGTATGCTTACTAAAAATTTTAGCTGTTTTCCTATTATTATTAGTGCTCATTCATTTGCGAAAGGTGTATTAGCTAGCCATCATATGGATGTATTTTGCCTATGTTAGGTACCCATTGCACGCTTTAGTAGCTTTTTTATCTATTGTCGTAACCTTTTTTCGTGTTGCTTCTAGGTAATGTAATGAATTATTGATAGTGTACATCTGGCTGTTCAAATATGGTTCAAATGGCTCTGAGCACTATGGGACTTAACGTCTGAGGTCAACAGTCCCCTAGAACTTAGAACTACTTACACCTGACTAACCTAAGGACATCACACACACCCATGCCCGAGGCACGATTCCAACCTGCCACTGTAGCTCCTAGAACCGCTCGGCCACTCCAGCCGGCTATCTGGCTGTTACGTCCCAGTTCTTTAGGACTCTTAATCACGTTTAACGCCTCGGTTACGAGAAGGAAGTATTTTATGGCTGATGCAATGAAGGGTTGACAGCAGCTATCTGGCAGTTAGCTCCCTGTTCTACACGACTTTTTATTACGTTCTGCGCCTCGGTTATGGTTAGCAAGAATTTTTATTGGTAAGCGCAGTTACGGTGCAATATTTTATGAGTTGAAATTTATACTCCTCACCATCTCCCGAAAAGCAAATGTGACCCTTTGCTCCAAAGTCCAGTCGGCGTATGTCTTCGTCTTGTTACTTTTAATATATTCGTTCATTATTTCCTTTAATAGCAATTTACTCTTATATCAGTTTGTAATTTCCCCAGATTACCTGCTGATGCATGAAACAGGTGAAACGCGTCACATGTGAAGATTAAGTAAAACCTATCATGTGCAACCAAAATTGTTTTTCTGTTCTAAAAACACTGTGCGTTGTCGACAGATATACTATACTTCGTATCCACTCCTGTTTTACAGAGGGGGTAAATGTCCGACCTCAGCCGGCCGCTGTGACCGAGCGGTTCTAGTCGCTGCAGTCCGGAACCGCGCGACTGCTACGGTCGCAGGTTCTAATCCTGCCTCGGGCATGGATGTGTGTGATGTCCTACGGTTAGTTAGGTTTAAGTAGTTCTAAGTTCTAGGGGACTGATGACCTCTGATGTCAAGTCCCATAGTGCTCTGAGCCATTTCTTTTGTCCGACCTCACTACCGTATGATGTGGTGCGGACTTCCACCAGCTTGTCACCTACTCTTAGTTTCTTCATTCTTCAAACACCTTCCGTAAATCCTCATGGCAGTAACACACGAACGGTTGACGAGTTTCACCTATGCTAAACATCCCTTCCCAGGCGCGGGCCCGTACAAGCATACCCTTCGCCAGAGTCGCCTATCTCGTCGCTACAATGATTCACCATTCGTTTCCTGCTCAGCTTACACAATTTATTTACCACGCCAAGTGCCCAGGCACAGTTCAGTGATGTGGTGCGCAGAGGTCCTGATGTTTTACTTTACCAATGCATGCGCTACGGTACATGGAAAAAGTGTTTACACCAAGTATCAAAATGTGAGCTAGGCTTGTCTCACATGTTTAATATCCGCAACGCTGGAGTGATGTGTAGTGATGTTCTACCAAACCTCAAATACCACGCCGCCCTATGTGGCCGAGCGGTTCTAGGCGCTTCAGTCTGGAACCGCGCGACCGCTACGGTCGCAGGTTCGAATCCTGCCGTGGGCATGGGTGTGTGTGATGTCCTTAGGTTAGTTAGGTTTAAGTAGTTCCAAGTTGTAGGGGACTAGTGACCTCAGATGTTAAGTCCCATAGCGCTCAGAGGCATTTGAACCATTTTTTTCAAATACCACGATTATCACTTACGACTTATAACACGAATTGTGGTAAGGACGCCAAATCCTCTACTCCTCAGACTGCTAAACACGGCAACCCATTGATGCTCAGAGGTAACTAAGCACAATAGCCCAGCCGAGTACAGTATACGAACTACCATTAAGGCGAGCTTTCCAAACAGAGAACGAAATATCGGCGGGTGTTTGTGTGGCCGGGGATACGGAGGCCCGGACGATGCAGGGTCTGTTTGGCGAGATGACGAGCACAGTGTTCCACGCTCGGCCCATGTTTACGGAACGTGCAGCGATCAGCAACTGGGGGATGTTGCGTCGCCTTGCTGAGAGTTCTCTGCCTGCAACAGGCAGACTCCACCGAGTTAACCTACTTGTCACGTGGTCCGATCGGTTGACGGAGAAATAGAACTCGTGGTAAAGTCATCATAACACTTTTTAATGATCGATAAAAACAGGCAAACGGCTGCACATATTTTACTCCATTGATCTGGTTTCGATGCCATCTGGGGATATCTTCATCAGAATAAGTTATACTTAGCTACAAAATTTTGTTATCAACATTGGGAGCGCAAAGAACCATGTCAAAAATCTTAAGCAGCAGTATAAGTACTAAAAACTGAATAACTTTCATAGGTTCACATTATATGGAGAGATACTGAAATATGTAATCATTGCTAAACCACGAGTGACATCACGCTGCAAGGTCTGTCAACCGATTTCGCCGTTGCACAGAAATCAGCTCAGTGCGTGTCACCCAAGGGGCGCGAATAGCATAGAGCGGCAGAAAAAGCCTAAGAAACAGGTTTTACTATTATCATTATAACGATTGTTCCCCTTTAGGAGAGCGATTGAACTTGAATTCATAACTTCATCTTCGGGTGTTTTTCTTCTTTGCTTCCCAAAACCTCCTCATCCTCTCAGAATGCTCCTTCTTCCGTTCCTCTGTCCATTTTTTACCAGGCTGACGCGATGTTCTTTCCCCAAACTTCACACTTGTGATTTTATGCCGGCACTCGGTGCGATCTTCGAGATTTTTTATGTTGATCTGCTGTAGATCCTTCTGGACTTCTTTCAGCCATTCTGTGCCACATTTACTCCTTGTTATAATATTGAATAATTTCTTTGCTGTTCTGGAGTCTTCCATCCTGTAGATGTGTGTATAAAATTTGGCTCGGCGCTTTCTGATTTCATCTGTTACTATGTTGATCTTTCTATAGAGTTCGTTTTGTGGTCTCTTCATCCAAATGCCATTTTTGTTGATTGGACCGTAAATCTTCTTGAGAATTTTTCTTTCCTGCTTTTCTATTCTATTCTATTCTATTTCTAAGAAACAGGTTCATTATAAAAGAAAATATTTATAACGGGAGACAAAGCTTAATAACAGATGTATAAAAACAGGTAACACACTGTCAAAATGTCGTGAACAGCGAGTTGAAGCCGTAACACAGGTTTTTGTTTCACAGTTGTAGCTGTTTATTAAGACTAAGATCATTGTTAACAGACATAAGCTTCAAAATTTCTAGTTATTTAGGAATTTCAAGCCTACTATACTTTACGGAGGATAGTACTTCATCGACTCCCTTCGGTTTCGGCAGGTACTTAGCAGACTAGCAGATGGACCACTAACGACGAATTACGTACATAAGCATCCTTTCTTTCTTGTAAACGCTCTTTGTATTTGATACTGATGGCTCTTCCGGTCTGTCCTGTGGAGCAAACCGGACAAGCGTCACAGGTGATTTTATAGAATTATTACGTAAACGAGTAATCTAAGTTTTCAAATTGTGAATTCCATTTCTCTGCGAACTGTCACTAGTGGAAAAAGCAACTCTGCACCCATATCTTCTTTTTCCTATCAGACAACAAATTCTGTAGGCAATGGTCTCTAAATACAGTATGAGAAAACTTTTTTGCTTTCCTCACTCTGACTATTAGCAATATTACCTGCTTTCCTCACTGTCATTAGTAGCAATATTACCTGAAGCAGTGACTCTGCTGTTAGTTTTGGCTTTGCAAATATTATCGACTAAGAAAGGTTCATAACCATAATTAACTGAATTATATTTATTAAATTCATACCAACTTTAAGTTATTTCGGGAAACAAAGGTATTGAACGGACAGATGAAAAACTGAATGGAAAAAGGCTTTTGTTATGAGATTGCTGATAGATAGAGTGGAGGGTAAAATTTGATCTACACTAGTTTCTTTCCGAAAAATGCAAGAGAGATGACATTCTGCTTTCCTGGTGGACAAGTAAAGTTAATTCTTTCATAAAGCTCATTAAAAATCTTAAATAAACGATCAGTTCTATTAGTAGGTCCGTTGCAGGCGAGCAGAATGTCATGTACGTGCCTACAAAACGGTTGAATACGCCGCACGCCAGCCGTATTCAAGATTCATAGCATAACACGTTGAATTTAGGCCACTGGAGAAAACGTGACTCTAGTGGAGACATGCTGGTACAAGGAGCTGTTCAGAAAGCGCTGTTCTATGATGCAGGGTAGATGGGCAACCAACTTCTGTGTGGTTCGATGGAACGCCGCACACACCAGTTTACAGCCCGTAAGTTCAAATGGTTCAAATGGCTCTGAGCACTATGCGACTTAACTTCTGAGGTCATCAGCTGCCTAGAACTTAGAACTAATTAAACCTAACTAACCTAAGGACATCACACACATCCATGCCCGAGGCAGGATTCGAACCTGCGACCGTAGCGGTCGCTCGGTTCCAGACTGTTGCGCCTAGAACCGCACGGCCACTCCGGCCGGCAGCCCGTAAGTCACGAGTTTCTAAACAATAGTGGTTCACAGCCTCGATGTAATTTCCAGAAGCCGAATCTATTTGAAATGTCCAACGTAGGCTGTTAAAATTTTTCACGCAGATGAACCTTCTTCCACCTTCAATTGTGCGTCACATTTTCTAATAGGAGGGCACCAAACGAATAAATTCTAGTCAGTGCTGTTCCATTCATACATAATTCTGCTGTTGAATGAAACAACAAGTTGACTGATACCAGTCACTTTCTGTTTACGCTGAGGTAGCAAATGACATGAGGTACCTTCCAGTACCGTGTCGTAGCTCCTTTTGCCCGGCTTAGTGTAGCAACTCGACGTAGCATGGACTCAACAAGTCCCCTGCAGGATGTCGAGCCACGCTGCCTCTATAGCAGTCCGTAATTGCGAAAGTGTTTCCGGTGCAGGACTTTGTGTACGATCCGACCTCTTAATTGTGGTTCATAAACTTTCCATGGGATTCATGTCGGGTGATCTGGGTACCCAAATCATTCGCTCAAATTGTCCACAACGTTCTTTAAACCAATCGCGAACAATTATGTCCCAATGACATGGCGCATTGTCATCCATAAAAATTGCATAGTTATTTGGGAATATGAAGCCCACGAATGGCTAAAAATGGTCTGGAAGCAACCGAACATAACCACTTCCAGTCAATGTTCGTTTCAGTTGGACCAGAGGACCCAGTCCATTCCACATAGACAAAGCCTACACCATTATGGAGCCACCATTGACTTACACAGTGCCTCGTTAACAACTTGGGTCTGTGGCTTTGTAGCGTCTGCACCACTCTCGAACTCTTCCATCAACTCTTACCGACTGAAACCGGTACTGATCTAACCACGCCACGGTTTTCGAGTCGTCTACGATTCAACCGTTATGGTGACGAGCCCAGGAGAGGCACAGCAGGCAATGTCTTGCTGTTAGTAAAGACAGTCGCGTCGCTTGCCTGCTGCCGTAGCCGATTGACGCCAAATTTCACCGCGCCGTCGTAAAGGGAACGTTCGTCGCGCGTTCCACATCGATCTCTGCGTTTATTTCAAGCAGTGTGGCTTGTCTCTTAGCACTGACAACTCTAGGCATACGCCGCTGCTCTCGTTCGTTAACCGAAGGCTTCGGGAGCTGCGCTGTCTGTGGCGGGAGGTAATGCCTCAACTTTTGTGTTCTCGGCATACTCTTTGACACTATGGATTTCGGAATATTGAATACCCTAACGATATACGAAATGGAAAGTGCCATGCGTTTAGCTCCAATATCCATTGCGCGTTCAGAGTCTGTTAACGCTCATTGTACTGGCTGTACGGACATAATCACGTCGGAAATCCTTTCACATGAACCAGCTGAGTACAAATGTCGAGAAACAAAAGATTATTTCAGAAACACAGCTCTGTGTAGGTCTTTGACTAAAAACTAAACGTAAATGCATGAAATGAGGAGCCAAACGCATAAAATTACACCCGGGAAAGAATGGCCCAAGTGCATGTACAGGGTTATTACACATGATTGAAGCAATTTCACAGCTCTACAATAACTTTATTATTTGAGATATTTTCACAATGCTTTGCACATACATACAAAAACTCAAAAAGTTTTTTTAGGTATTCACAAATGTTCGACATGTGCCCCTTTAGTGATTCGGCAGACATCAAGCCGATAATCATGTTCCTCCCACGCTCAGCGCAGCATGTCCCCATCAATGAGTTCGAAAGCATCGTTGATGCGAGCTCGCAGTTCTGGCACGTTTCTTGGTAGAGGAGGTTTACACACTGAATCTTTCACATAACCCCACAGAAAGAAATCGCATGGGGTTAAGTCGGGAGAGCGTGGAGGCCACGACACGAATTGCTGATCACGATCTCCACCACGACCGATCCATCGGTTTTCCAATCTCCTGTTTAAGAACTGCCGAACATCATGATGGAAGTGCGGTGGAGCACCATCCTGTTGAAAGATGAAGTCGGCGCTGTCGGTCTCCAGTTGTGGTATGACCCAATTTTCCAGCATGCCCTGATACACGTGTCCTGTTACGTTTTTTTCGCAGAAGAAAAAGGGGCCGTAAACTTTAAACCGTGAGATTGCACAAAACACGTTAACTTTTGGTGAATTGCGAATTTGCTGCACGAATGGGTGATGATTCTCTACCGCCCAGATTCGCACATCGTGTCTGTTCACTTCACCATTAAGAAAAAATGTGGCTTCATCACTGAAAACAAGTTTCGCACTGAACGCATGCTCTTCCATGAGCTGTTGCTACCGCGCCGAAAATTCAAAGCGTTTGACTTTGTCATCGTGTGTCTGGGCTTGCAGCAATTGTAAACGGTAAGGCTTCTGCTTTAGCCTTTTCCGTATGATTTTCCAAACCGTCGGCTGTGGTACGCTTAGCTCCCTGCTTGTTTTATTCGTCGACTTCCGCGGGCTACGCGTGAAACTTGCCCGCACGCGTTCAACCGTTTCTTCGCTCACTGCAGGCCGACCCGTTGATTTCCCCTTACAGAGGCATCCAGAAGCTTTGAACTGCGCATACCATCGCCGAATGGAGTTAGCAGTTGGTGGATCTTTGTTGAACTTCGCCCTGAATTGTCGTTGCACTGTTATGACTGACTGATGTGAGTGCATTTCAAGCACGACTTACGCTTTCTCGGCTCCTTTCGCTATTTTGTCTCACTGCGCTCTCGAGCGCTCTGGCGGCAGAAACCTGAAGTGCGACTTCAGCCGAACAAAACTTTATGAGTTTTTCTACGTATCTGTAGTGTGTTGACCATATGTCAATGAATGGAGCTACAGTGAGTTTATGAAATCGCTTCAATCATTTGTAATAGCCCTGTATAACGCTAAAATACGATAGTCGCAATTTGTACCTAAGAAAATAATACAAGAATAGAAAGTCTACTATCCGTAAAAAGAAACAGGCAGAATCCTACCTTGTGAAGGTTTACAGTAATGTGGTAGCACACCACAACCCCTTAACGCTCGTAAAAGAGAACTATCATCTGAGAATACGTCCAGTGATCTCAAGCTCCTTTTTCTGTCGTAATACATCACTTATAAATTGTCGCACTTTGTAGAAAAAGATTGTGTGTACGTGCAAAGATTAGACAGCAAAAACAGAAACATTATTTGAAAGTGCAAAGAACATATAGCAAAACATAAACATTATTTCATTTCATGTCTTAGCATTGTAGTGCTGAAGAACACATATGTTGCAGTAAATATTTCAGGTGGTACAGCAATTTTTTTGTGTCACGTTTATATAGCTTAAAGTTTGCAGTCATTTACGGAATCATGTGACAAGTTGAAAACATTAACTGCAATAATTATGTTACCAGTAGAGGCATTATTGCGCTTAAATAACGACTTGGACTGTGGTTCGGTGATAAATGCTGAACATTTAGTCAGCTATTTCGTTAGATATCTATAGTTTTCAATTTTAAGTAACATCCAAAGACAGTCAAATTGATAGAATACGAGTAAATGACGTTAACTGCTACAGACATTGAAGTCTAAGAATGATATCGGCATTTATTATGCACATCTCTTAATTGAATCTAAACGAGCTATGACATGTTTCGACATAAATATTAAAAGTTTGAATAGTGAAATCCTGTTCAAATTAAAAACACAGCTGACGAGTGCGACAGTTAAGGACGAGCGCCAGTAGACAATCCAACAGATCAGGAGAGGGGTGGAAGGGGGGGGGGGGGGTGCAATTTATGGGTCAGCTGCAGCCCACGCCAACACCTGCCGCTTTCCAACCCGAAGCCTGGCGTCTTGTTCTGTGGCTCCCGCCACCTGGAAATTACATTTCATTGTAATCTAATAATGCAGCTATGATCTACTGTTTTTGAACCCCAGTTATCCTTGCATCTGTGAAAATAGCTTCAAAAGTAAACAAATAAGTCATACACAGGGGGTAATGGGTATACGTGCAGACTGGTGTGGTGAGTATGGTGTACCGAACAACAATACGTAAGTATTTAAGCCATTTGCAGGCTAATAATTATAGCTAAGTCGTATGTTCTTAGGATGGGTAATACCTCCAAGTATGTGTGGCACCATCAACCCATTAATGTTAATTTCTCCTGGGCACCAGGTCAGGTGTTGAATTGTGGGCACCTAGATGCAAAATGGGGAGTCTATACTGACAGGGGTGGTCCACTTATTGGTGCAGCTACAACTGTGGAGAAAACATCGAGTAGTACATTACGTGGCGTGTTAGCAGCGAGACTGTTCGACGCTTGAAAAAACAATCAACAGTCTGGTGCTTGCACATGCTCGTATTCAGGTACCACGTCTAAAAATATCAGAAATTATATCAGTTACAAATGGTTCAAATGGCTCTGAGCACTATGGGACTCAACTTCTGAGGTCATTAGTCCCCTAGAACGTAGAACTAGTTAAACCTAACTAACCTAAGGACATCACACACATCCATGCCCGAGGCAGGATTCGAACCTGCGACCGTAGCGGTCTCGCGGTTCCACACTGCAGCGCCTAGAACCGCACGGCCACTTCGGCCGGCTATATCAATTACACCCTGTACAGTTATCAAAAGTGTTGTTCGTGTAATATTCTCAAAACAGTTGTTGCACCGATGCAAAAAATCGGCGATGATGTCTCCGTCGCTGTCGGATCAGCTCAACATAAAGTTTTTGTGCCGCTCTTTCAAGTCATTCAGTGAGCCTATACACGAAGTGCACATAGCACACATCTATACTAGTAATCCTATTCTGACTGCTGTGTGTCACTATCAATGTACAACTGTGCCAGGAAAACAAACTCGAAACAGAACCGAACAGTACTGGATGCAAGCTGTATGCTGAAGTGTAGAGTGGGAATTACTGTTCTCTGGCACAAGTCCGCGAATGGAAAAAGTTTCTTTACAAACAAGACACAGAGAGAATACCGTTGATATTTACACTGTTGTCGAGCTGTTTTCGGTGTAATATAGTTACAGATATAATTGAGAGTAATACATCTAACGAAACAAAATTGTTCTGTAACTAGCAATGGGTGGTCACACGTTAAAACTGTGGTAACTACTGAATTACCTATCTGTCTGGCTATCACCACTGTTATTGGCTCAGTTGAGACACTTTTACAAAATTCTGCCGACGTTGCAAATTATTGACGTGCTGTATATAGCTCCGAATGTAATGAACAAGCTTGAGCGAAATCAATATTCTCCCCACACTCTGTATAATCCTCTGGTAAACGACACACCTTCCACAACACCTTACTTACGAAAACCAACTTAAAGCACAGCTCGTCTTTGGAAAATTCGTCATTATACAAGACGCTTCAAATACAACTAGTTAAGTTTCGGAAATCCTTTTATAGTTACCTGTCCCTCTATGCCTGACTGGGGAACACATTTACGGATTTGTATTCTCTCACAAAAAAACAATGAGCATAAAAAACTTCATACATAAATACAAATACACAGATGCTGCACATCCACTTCTGAGTCGATCTTACAAATAAATCTTCTCCTTGAATAAGAGCAACAGTCCAGTCCCCTCCATGAACCATGGACCTTGCCGTTGGTGGGGAGGATTGCGATACAGATGGCCGTACCGTAGGTGCAACCACAACGGAGGGGTATCTGTTCAGAGGCCAGAGAAACGTGTGGTTCCTGAAGAGGGGCAGCAGCCTTTTCAGTAGTTGCAGGGGCAACAGCCTTGATGATTGACTGATCTGGCCTTGTAACACTAACAAAAACGGCGTTACTGTGCTGGTACTGCGAACGGTTGAAAGCAAGGGGAAACTACAGCCGTAATTTATCCCGAGGGCATGCATCTTTACTGTATGGTTAATGATGATGGCGTCCTCTTGGGTAAAATGTTCCGGAGGTAAAATAGTCTGCCATTCGGATCTCCGGGCGGGGACTACTCGAGAGGACGTTGTTATCAGGAGAAAGAAAACTGGCGTTCTACGGGTCGGAGCGTGGAATGTCAGATCCCTTAATTGGGCAGGTAGGTTAGAAAATTTAAAAAGGGAAATGGATAGGTTAAAGTTAGATATAGTAGGAATTAGTGACGTTCGGTGGCAGGAGGAACAAGACTTTTGGTCAAGCGAATACAGGGTTATAAATACAAAGTCAAATAGGGGTAATGCAGGAGTAGGTTTAATAATGAATAAAAAATAGGAGTGCGGGTTAGCTACTACAAACAGCATAGTGAACGTATTATAGTGGCCATGATAGACACGAAGCCCATGCCTACTACAGTAGTACAAGTTTATATGCCAACTACCTCTGCAGGTGTCGAAGAAATTGAAGAAATGTATGATGACATAAAAGAAATTATTCAGATAGTGAAGGGAGACGAAAATTTAATGGTCATTGGTGACGAATTCGACAGTACGAAAAGGGACAGAAGGAAACATAGTAGGTGAATATGGACTGGGGCTAAGAAATGAAAGAGGAAGTCGCCTGGTAGAATTTTGCTCAGAGCATAATCATAGCTAACACTTGGTTCAAGAATCATAAAAGAAGGTTGTATACATGGAAGAATCCTGGAGATACTAAAAGGTATCAGATAGATTATATAATGGTAAGACAGAGATTTAGGAACCAGGTTTTAAATTGTAAGACATTTCCAGGGGCAGATGTGGAATCTGACCACAATGTATTGGTTATAAACTATAGATTAAAACTGAAGAAACTGCAAAAAGGTGGGAATTTAAGGAGATGGGACATGGATAAACTGTCTAAACCAGAGTTTGTACAGAGTTTCAGGGAGAGGGTAAGGGAACAAATGGCAGGAATAGGGGAAAGAAATACAGTAGAAGAAGAATTGGTAGCTTTGAGGGATGAAGTAGTGAAGGCAGCAGAGGATCAAGTACGTAAAAATAAGAGGGCTAGTAGAAATCCTTGGGTAACAGAAGAAATATTGAATTTAATTGATGAAAGGAGAAAATATAAAAATGCAGTAAATGAAGCAGGCAAAAAGGAATACAAACGTCTCAAAAATGATATCGACAGGAAGTGCAAAATGGCTAAGCAGGGATGGCTGGAGGACAAATGTAAGGATGTAGAGGCTTGTCTCACTAGGGGTGAGATAGATACTGCCTACAGGAAAATTAAAGAGACCTTTGGAGAAAAGAGAACCACTTGTATGAATATCAAGAGCTCAGATGGAAACGCAGTTCTAAGCAAAGAAGGGAAAGCAGAAAGGTGGAAGCAGTACATAGAGGGTCTATACAAGGGCGAAGTACTTGAGGACAATATTATGGAAATGGAAGAGGATGTAGATGAAGATGAAATGGGAGTTACGATACTGCGTGAAGAGTTTGACAGAGGACTGAAAGACCTGAGTCGTAACAAGGCCCTGGGAGTAGACAACATTCCATTAGAACTACTGATGGCCTTGGGAGAGCCAGTCCTGACAAAAGTCTACCATCTGGTGAGCAAGATGTATGAGACAGGCGAAATACCCTCAGATATCAAGAAGGATACAATAATTCCAATCCCAAAAAAGCAGGCGTTGACAGATGTGAAAATTACCGAACTACCAGTTTAATAAGTCACGGCTGCAAAATACTAACGCAGATTCTTTACAGACGAATGGAAGAACTAGTAGAAGCCGACCTTGGGGAAGATCGGTTTGTATTCCGTAGAAATATGGAAACACGTGAGGCAATACTGACCTTACGACTTATCTTAGAAGAAAGATTAAGGAAAGGCAAACGTACGTTTCTAGCATTTGCAGACTTAGAGAAAGCTTTTGACAATGTTGATTGGAATACTCTCTTTCAAATTCTGAAGGTGGCAGGGGTAAAATATAGGGAGCGAAAGGCTATTTACAATTTGTATAGAAACCAAATGGCAGTTATATGAGTTGAGGGACATGAAAGGGAAGCAGTGGTTGGGAAGGGAGTGAGACAGGGTTGTAGCCTCTCCCCGATGTTATTTAATCTGTATATTGAGGAAGCAGTAAAGGAAACAAAAGAAAAATTCGGAGTAGGTATTAAAATCCATGGAGAAGAAATAATAACTTTGAGGTTCGCCGATGACATTGTAATTCTGTCAGAGACAGCAAAGGACTTGGAAGAGCAGTTGAACGGAATGGATAGTGTCTTGAAAGGAGGATATAAGATGAACATCAACAGAAGCAAAACGAGGATAATGGAATGTAGTCGAACTATGTCTGGATATGCTCAGGGTATTAGATTAGGAAGTGAGACACTTAAACTAGTAAAGGAGTTATTCGATTTGGGAAGCAAAATAACTGATGATGGTCGAAGTAGAGAGGATATAAAATGTAGACTAGCAATGGTAAGGAAAGCGTTTCTCAAGAAGAGAAATTTGTTAACATCGAGTATTGATTTAAGTGTCAGGAGATAGTTTCTGAAAGTATTTGTATGGAGTTTAATCATGTATGGAAGTGAAACATGGGCGATAAATAGTGTAGACAAGAAGAGAATAGAAGCTTTCGAAATGTGGTGCTACAGAATAATGCTGCAGATTAGGTGGGTTGATCACATAACTGATGACGAGGTGGTGAATAGGATTGGGGAGGAGTTTGTGGCACAACTTGACTAGAAGAAGGGATCGGTTGGTAGGACATGTTCTGAGGCATCAAGGGATCACCAGTTTAGTATTGGAGGGTAGCGTGGAGGGTTAAAATCGTAGAGGGAGACCAAGAGATGAATACACCAAGCAGATTCAGAAGGGTGTAGGTTGCAGTAGTTACTGGGAGATGAAGAAGCTTGCACAGGATAGAGTAGCATGGAGAACTGTATCAAACCAGTCTCAGAACTGAAGACCACAACAACAACAGAGCAATAATTGTCCAGAAATCTTTTCCAGAATGTTCTAAGTTCTAACACGTTTCTTGTGGTGGCCATTTTCGCAGCAGCTGTATGTAAGTTGCAGTTGTTTCAAAGAAAATGCCTTTTTTGCATGTTGAACGTCGAAATTTTTATTTTTATCTATGCACCCAGACGCGTTTCGCCTTTTTACAAGGCATCTTCAGTGGGTGTCCTGAAATATTACATGATTTGTTCATTTTTACACATAGATTATGGTTTCACATCTAGGTTATAGATTTGAAAATAGTTCCTTTACCTGTTTTTATGAAACGGAAAGGTACTTATAGGTAACATTTAATTCGTTGGATCTAAGCAAACTGCTGCTTCTCATCCATATTTACTTGGTCTTTTAGTAGTTGTTTCTTTTCAGCCTTTGTTTTGTATATATGATAATTTTCCTGTAATGTTAGGATATGTCTTTCATTATTTATTCTAATTATTTTCATATCATTTTCTCTCAATGAATTAGAAGTTACCTATAAGTATCTTCCCATTTCATAAAAAAAACGTTAAGGAACTGTTTTTAAATATATAACCTAGATGTGAAACCATAACTGTAAAAATGGACAAATCATGTAATATTTCAGGGCACCCACTGGAGATGCGTTGTAAAAACGGCGAAACGTGTGTGATGGCATACATAAGAATAACTATTTCGATGTGCAGCATGCAAAAAAGGCATTTTTTTAAAAACCACTGCAATTGCTAAGTTTTGTTTTATGTCCCTCCAGTGGTTGATCTGTATTAACACTACAGAACTCAACAATCGTTGTAGGAAGGTTTTCATGAAACTGCAGTTCACAGCAGTAAATCAGGCCGTGCTGCCAGGTTAATAATTCTAGCTTACAGTCGTCCCACACGAATCAGCGGTGCACCCTCTCCTTTCACTCAGCGTCACAAAATGTGATAAGATTTAGAATGTATGAAACTCTGCCAACTGATTCAGTACGAGAACTTCCCGTCAGCCTGTATTTCGTAAATTTAATGTGCTAGATAATGAGTAAAGAAACTTGGGCACTGATTAACTGAAGCAGGGGTGCAGTATCGGAGGACATTGACTTATTAAATTAAATAGCAGTGTGCCACCTTTATAATTAATTTTATTGTTTCAATCTAAATGTATAACAGTTCACTTATTAAATTTGTTGATAACTTTTGTAACATTTGTACTTATAGTGATCATACCTTAACATAGCCACAACCATGACTGTGCGACGTAAACCAAAGTTCTAGCTGTGTTTCTACGTTTTAATGCCGGCCGAAGTGGCCGTGCGGTTAAAGGCGCTGCAGTCTGGAACCGCAAGACCGCTACGGTCGCAGGTTCGAATCCTGCCTCGGGCATGGATGTTTGTGATGTCCTTAGGTTAGTTAGGTTTAACTAGTTCTAAGTTCTAGGGGACTAACGACCTCAGCAGTTGAGTCCCATAGTGCTCAGAGCCATTTTGAAGCATCTACGTCTTAAAGATGGTGTCTATTCAAATTTTTCAACAGTCACATAAGACTGCTGGTAGTAGCTCCATTATGAGCATGCAAATCAGGTTTGTTTCAGACACACTCTGTAGCGGACATAAGTGTTACCTTTGAGAGCAGACGGGGTGAGTTGATGTTATTCAAGAATCATTTTAAGGCCACAACGTCGCCATTATGAATATCTAACTGAGTTTGAAGTGGTGTAATAGAGCTATAAGAAGAAGGAAGTTCCTTCTGCGATACTGCAGAAATACTTGTCAGACTGCTGGCAACGACTGTCAAGAGACTGTAGGGTTGCAAGAAGACTGGCATCCAGACAAGTGGGACTGCAGAGACGGAAGACCATCGTGTTCGGCGTACGTCTCTGGCTCATCGTATAGCAATTTGAGTAGCAGTTTGCACCTCAACGACACAATGAACTGTTACAAATCGGTCACTTCAAGAACACCTCCGAGCCAGAAGCCCTATGGCACCCCAAAGCAGCCTCATCTGGCATTTCCCAGTGTCAAGCGACAGGTCATTGGAAGGCAGGGTGGAGGCCAGTTCTATTTTCTGATGAAAACTGCTCCTGTCCCGGTGCCAGTGGCGCCCGAGTATTGGCTAAGGGGAGGCCAGCAACCAACCTGTCAGCGTGCTAGACGCACTGGACACACATGTCGAGTTATGGTCTGGAGTGCGGTCTTGTATGAATGCCGGAGCACTTTCGTGGTTATCCCACTCACCCTGACTGGAAATTTGTTCGGCAGTCTGGTGATTGGATCTGTTGTGCTGCCAATGGCGAATAGCATTCCAGGCGGAGTTTTCTAAGGGATACCGATGTTGTAACGCAACATGCTCTTCGAAGTGTCAACCCGTTACCTTGGCCTTCTCGATCAGCGAATCTGTCTCCAAACGAGCACATTTGGGACATGATCTAATGACAACTCAAGCGTCACCCACAAACAGCAATAACCGTAACAGCGATAACCATCCCTGTATTGACCGGCCATTTGCAACAGGCATGGAACTCTAGCCCGTAATCTGAGATCCAGCACCTGTACTACACAATACATGCACGTTTGCGTGTTTACGTTAACATTCTGGCGGCCACACCGACTATTAATGTACCGGCATTTCACATTTGCAACGGCTTATCTCGCTTTTACATCAACCTGTGATCTTGCAATGTTAATCATTTACATCCTTTACCTAGGTAAATGTATTCCAAATGTTTCCAACAAACATCGCAGTGTCATTCCAGAATGAAGGGCAAATGGGACATAGACTAAGACATAAACCAGTAACTACAAAACAAATGAAGTACAATTCCGGAGTATATAAGATCAAATGTGCTGAATGTGACAGTTGTTATATATGACAAACAGGGAGGAATTTTGAAATTCGATACAGGGAACATTGCAGTCATAGCAATCTGACAGCATTTGGAGCACATGTAATAGTAAACATGGAGTCAGTAATATAAATAAACAAATGGAGGTGCTACATAAAGCTCCAAAAAGTCTCTATCTGAACGTGCTCGAAGAGATTTAAATATACGCTCGTCAAAGAAAAACCCCACCTACTACTTAATGAGCAACGCGATTTTATGCACAGGAGTTATTATGAGATTTTTAAACACCTGTTTTAGGCTTACACTTGAATGCAACAGCACGCTCCAGTAAGAACCAGCTGCAGCGGAACGGCCCTCAGCGTACTGGCGGCGAGGTGAATTGGGCGCGGCGGAAGAGGACTTGGCGAGGCGTTGTATACGTTCTGACGTTGGGAAATAAACTCCACCACCAATCAAAACAAAGTAGAGGAAACGCACATTTTCGAAAGAATATCTACATTTTAATTACATTTTATGTTTCTTTGTAAAGAAATTTGAAATTAGTGTAAATTTTTTCTTTTCATGGTCCACTCAAAAAAAGATTATTCATATGTTATTACTTTAAAAATTGTTTTACCAAAAGAATATTCGCCATTAATATGCACAGTGAAATAATAACAGATGTACAATTCTTACAGGTAGAGGGCACGTTTTACTGTTACCAATCAGCTTTCTCTAAAACTGCTATATAAGGTTTTAACAGATTAGAATTTACTTTAGTTATGACAGCGAACCGATTGTTCTGTACTGACAAGTTACTCTGTAACTGCAATATATGGTAAGTTGGCATTTAATACGTTCCAAAATTTCTTTTTGTAAACTAAGATATTTCGATCACTAACTGTATCTCTCTCGTTAATTATATTTTTAACTTTGTCTAGCAGATCTGAAGATGGGCAGCTTGCCGGAAACCGGTCACTGAAAATAAAGAATAGCGATCACAGACTGAAATGCCATATTTTTATTTAATGAACGATCGCGGAATTCCCATTAAGGCAATCATGTCTAGTTTTGATAAAATGTATTCCTGAATTTTGATTTCTCTACATTAATTAATTTTTGCTGTTGCGGTTTCTTTCCGTTACTGAATATATCCTCATAAAACAGCTCTACCACATCGTCGCGTTAGTAGAACAGCTACTTCCTTCGTTAACAGTACCACTGCAAGATGATAAGATCAGGTCTGGTGATCCCACCTGGCAGACAGAAGGCGTCGTGTATCGTGTGGCCGAAAAATTGGAGAAACAGGGGATGTAAGAGGGAGCCACCTGTAACGTCAGAGTGGAGGTAGGCTTACACTGAGCAGTTAGTTCGGAGATATGACTGCTAGGTTTTCTTAGCGTTGCAAATGGTTATCGGGTTAGCTTCAACAGTTGTGTGAACAAAGTGCATACTTATAGTACATGGAGAGATAATAAGCTTCGCTATTTTGATGACATCGCTTCTGTTTATGGATAATTATCATGATTATGTGCCGTGCGGGTTTAGCCGAGCGGTCTCAGGCACTGCAGTCATGGACTGTGCGGCTGATAGCGGCGGAGGTTCGAGTCCTCCCTCGGGCATGGGTGTGTGTGTTTGTCCTTAGGATAATTTAGGTTAAGTAGTGTGTAAGCTTAGGGACTGATAACCTTAGCAGTTAAGTCCCATAAGATTTCAAACAACTTTTTATGATTACGTACCCGATAAGTGAGGAAACTACCACACCCTGTCTTCCCTGTCAATGCAACATAACACAAATACTCATTCGCAAAGAAGTGAAATTTTTCTGTGTGTATGACGCAGCCATCTTCTTGCTTGGTTGTACCAGTGTTGCGCGTTAAGGAGTTAGTGTGTTCTATGATGGGAAGTAAAACAATGACATATATACATAGTGTTTGATAAATTTTTTCACTTACTCTTAATAATCTCTGAAGAAACAGACATTGGTGACGATATTGCAGCTCTACTAATTTCACGAAATTTATTTGCAGTTGCGGAATCTTCCTGAGAATAGCTAAATTAGTTATGAAGATATTACCTGTTGGTGACAAATTAAAATTTGCGCCCGGCTGGGAATCGAAACCGGATTTACTGGTTGACGCGAGCAGTCTGCTAGCCACATTAACTACCCCTGAGCATACTTCCAGTAGCCAAACATCAGTATGTCATACTTTCTGCGACCGCGTGCTTAGAATAGTGTGCTCGGATAACTGAAGTGGTTAAGACAACAGCTCACGACAAGCAGATTTCTTGGTTCGAGTCCCGATCTGGCACCAGTTTGGTGTGACACCAACATCCCAAATCTCCACATCTAATGCCGCTAATTCTGAAATCGAGAATTTTTTTTCTTTTTTAGCTAGCTTAAATAAAGGCTAGTTAAAGCACAATCCAGAGGGACTACCAGAGATAGTCCGTTTCAGTGCCGACAATAACAGCAGAGGCTGGATGACAACACCTCCACCATACGTACAGAACAGAACTAACAGACTCCGGTTCTGCGTGCATTACGTCCGCTGGCCGTGCAGGCTGGACCGGCCGTTTCTAACAGCCGGCAGAAGGCTGGAGGTGCGATCAAGTGGGTTTCTACCGACGTCTAGACGTGGACTGGTACGGCGTATTATCGATAGCGCACCACACCATACTCCTCAGAATCTGTTACGGTACGAGAAACCTCACTTTGGAGCGATCTTCCTCAAAAATCTGAGTAATTAAATTTCTTTCAAATTTAAAAGTGCAGCTCATCGTTCAGCTTTTGTAACAACAGATGCCTCTTCCACACACTTATCTGCAGCTACCCCTTGCTTGTCCCCGTCAGTCCCACACTACATCTCGCTTTCATCCACGGAACGACTGTTCTCCCTTAACACCTGTTGTCACTGTCGTTTCAATCTGTTCCTCTTTCATTATGCCCTTCCGTTCTGATGATGCTAAACATGTCTAAAAATAATCAATATTATCTTTGAAACTTACTGGCAGATTAAAACTGTGTGCCGGACCGAGACTCGAACTCGGAAACTTTGCCTTTCGCGGGCAAGTGCTCTACCAACTGAGTTCGCAGAAGAGCTTCTGTAAAGTTTGGAAGGTAGGAGACGAGGTACTAGCAGAAGTAAAGCTGTGAGGACGGGGCGTGAGTCGTGCTTCGGTAGCTCAGTTGGTAGAGCACTAGCCCAGGAAAGGCAAAGGTCCCGAGTTCGAATCTCGATCCGGCACACACTTTTAATCTGCCAGGAAGTTTCGTATCACCGCACACTCCGCTGTAGAGTGAAAATCTCATTCTAATATTATCTTTATTTTTAATTAACTTCATTATTATTATTATTATTACTGTTAGTGTCAGTTATTGTTACTGTCATTATTCACACTGATAATTACATGTTTTCTCGTAACGCTTTACCATATGAACGTAACTAAACCACAAGTAGCATGTTTATGAAGAATGGTTTGTAATATTTTTGGTACGTGTTGTGCCTCGTACGATGTAAAAGAGGTCATTACGGCTATTTTTAACTATTTAACTGGTGGATAGACAAAAATCCAAATCACAATAACATCACCGTCTCGCAGAGTCGATTTAAATAAGCTGACATTTAGTGTTTATGGTAGATTTTTGTACTACATGAGGTATTATTATTATTATTATTCTCATTATCCTGAAACCATGATGGAACAGCGCCGTGCTAAACAGCAGTCCAGAGAATGAACATCACTCAATAACGATGTGTAAGGAGCGGGTTACACGTTTTTATGCAAAATCGTAAAACGTTTTTGTTATTAAAGTAGCTTCCTATGCTTCTTCTACATTCATATAAACACACATGCAGGGGTATGGCTGTTCTAGAGGCTTTCCTCTTCCTATAAGACGATACTACGACGCTCCCAGTGCTGCAAAATTTATGCATTGGCTAAAGATTCTGTCCCTGCTTCAATGTCACTTGCATCCCAGCTTCACAAAGATCTGAAAGGCAACAGCAAAACTTCCGTCACTGAAATTAGCTAATGAGGCTTCTAAGTGTACAACCTTAAGTCCATTTTAAATTCTGATCGTAGTCCTTGTTCATAATAGATGTAAACGAAAAATTTGTCTTTAGCAGCTGTGTCACTTCTATACAATTCCCCGTTGTGAGTAATGTGAGAATTGGGCAACTGATTAACATGTAGACCGAGAGCTCTTAATCGCTCACTATTATAGAAGATAATACAGTGACAGTATTTATGAGAGTGAACTACACGTTCACCATGCGGAAGTAATTCAGACTAGATCACGAAATCATAAATATCTGTGACACCATTAAAGCAAAAATCTGTCTAAATAGTAAAAGGGCAGCGAAATAGTGCAGCAGTCAGCTGCTAACACGAGCGATACAAAAAAGATGTTCTTAACTAATTATACTGTTGAGCAATCGGCGAATCCATTGTTAAAAGAATTTCTTTGTGCTCATCTGGAGTGATTCTTGCCAGCTTCCTCCAAGGTTTTCTTCTTGGGGGCCTCTGCATCATCAGATCGGTGTCATTTAATGTCGCTCTTAGTCTGCAGAAACAAAACGAATTCGTGCGGAGGTGATTCAATTGCGAGGGAAAACGCAGCCATGCTTTCCTTCGCCAGAAACTGGCACACTGCCATGGCTCTCAGGAAAGCAGCATTATCACGGCGGAAAATACAGTCCTCCACCTATCACAGATCGTGTCCTTTCGCCAGCACTGTTACGCAACATGCGCACAACCTACAAATAGAAAATATGGGTAACGACTGCCTTGGTTCAAACCGCACTGATCTGACAATCCCCTTTGCATAAAAAAGGAAATGAAACGAGTGCGATTTTGAAATCTGAATTCACCTGACGCACTTAATTTGGTGAACGTAGTAATGACAAAACGATGATAATGGAGTGCAATCGAATTAAATGAGATGATGCTGAGGGAATTAGAATAGGAAATGAGACACTTAAAGTGGTAGTTGAGTATTGCTATTTGGGGAGCAAAGTAACTGATGATGGTCTAAGTAGAGGGAATATAAAGTGCAGACTGGCTGTGGTAAGGGAAGCGTTTCTGAAGAATATAAATTTGTTAACAACGAGTACAGATTTAAGTGCCAGGAAGTCTTTTCTGAAAGTATTTGTATGGCGTGTAGCCATGTATGGAAGTGAAATATCGACGATAAATAGTTTAGACAGGAAGAGAGTAGAAGTTTTCTTAATGTGGTGCTACAGAAGAATGCTGAAAACCATGTTACTAATGAGAAGGTAATGAATAGAATTGGGGAGAAGAGGAATTTGTGGCACAACTTGACTAGGAGGAATCTGTTGGTAGACATGTTATGAGGCATCAGGGGATCACAAATTTAGTATTGGGGGGAAGCTTGGAGGATACAAATAATAGAGGGAGACCAAGAGATGAATACACTAAGCAGACTCGGACGGATATAGGTTGCAGTAGTTATTCGAAGATGGAGAGGCTTGCGCAGCGTAGAGTAGCATGGAGAGCTGCATCAAACCAGTCTCTGGCCTGAAGACCACAACAACAACAGCAACAATAATGTCATATTCTCTTCGCTTCATTGTTTTGTAGTTTCGGTATTTTAATCACAAGAACATCTGTCGTTTCCACTAATGTCGCGGACGAAAATACTGTGGATAAGTTTTTTGCCCGTTCCCTTAGCATATTTGCTCTCGACTCTTCTATTTCTGATCAGTATAAATCGAAGGAACATATTTCGCATCGGTCTTTCTCATCCAAATTCACATTCTGTTGAATTTCGCTGAACTGACCTCAAAGGCAATCAAGCTACTTCCGTCATTGTTCTGTTGTCCGTCGTTGGTGTTCGAGAGCTTGTTCGTGAATATTTTCGTCTGTTTTAGCCTATCACAGACGTCCAGAACTAGCCTTGCTGTCAACTGACAAGTCGCCATTTTTCAGACGAAACTGCAGCTCGTGTAATTGAGATTTGCTCACAGTGTTGTCTTAGTGAGGAGTTTTCGACTGCACAGCGAAAACTACGGCGTTTCTCCTGACCAGAAGGAGAAAGTTTGCTTCCATTTTTGTAAAATGTCGAGCAGAGAGCGAATCAGCTGCTGCAAGAAGTTCACTATAGGTAACGAAGCCTGCCGGACGACGTACCGTGTACTGAACTCGCGAGGAGCTGCCCGACGCGCTTCTAGCGGCAGAACTGCGTACTGCAACACCTCCGTCACCTGCAGTGCCTCTACGGCAAATTCTGGGTTGCCTCTGGAAGTACTAATTGATCGTTCTTCTCGCATCGCGGATATCTCCATAAATACTAATTACACCGAATGAGAAATAGTACAGTTACGTTGTTCATTACTTACTTGTTCGAATGATGACTTGAACAATATTTTATCGAAATGATGCGAAACGAGATAGTTTTTTTTTTTTTAAAAAAAAAAGCTTTATTTTTCTTTATCATAGTATTTATACAGTGTAGCCCACTACCTTAATTGATTAGTGGGCCAAAGATCTCATACATTTATACAATACAATTGCAGCTATTCTAAATATAAGTTAGTAACTAGTTAGTAGCAAATAGCAAAGTACTTTGGAAACTATAATGGGCAGTTAGTATGTTAACTAAGGACTATAAATGACCTAACTAAACTAATTATGTACTAGTCACTAATCCTGCAGCGTTACAAAGGTGTCAGCTAGTTGTACAAACCTACTATTAGGCCTTGCCCATTGAGCTAACCCCAATGGGCGTGCCCCTGACACTGGGCAGGCCATGGAGTTGGTCGCTGCAGGTTACTAAAAAGTATCTATAACTAGGTTCTACAACTACACTTAACCTAATGTCATAGTTGGGTGCGTTGTCTGGATCGGTAGGGTTGCTCCCCATTCCCCCTAATCCCGGGGCTCGGCGGATTCTAGACTGAAGAGTCGACCTTTCCGTGCCCGGGCGGATTGGGAATAAGGTGCTGTCTTGATCAGTAATTTAATAAGTCCCTAATCATGTGCTAGTGTGGTTCATTCAGGTAGTCCCTTAAGACTTTTTGTGAAACCGCGTTAGCCAGTTTGTTGATGGTCCGAAAGGTGTCTTGATGTCTTAACAGTCTGTATGTGTTATTATGAGGTAGCTGTTCGCGTAGCTCTGAGGCCACATCATTGAAGAGCGGGCACTCGTAGACCACATGGTCAGGAGTGCCTTCCGGAGCACCACAGTCACACGTAGGTGTCGCCTTTTTCCCAAATCGACATAGATATGTCGAATAGGGTCCATGCCCAGTGAGAAAATGGATGAGTCCCCTGGTTGGTTCAAAATAGGTCATTTCTATTCTTTCCCTGACGTCTGGCAGTAATTCGAAGGTCCTGCGTCCTGTTTCTTCACTTGCCCATGAAAGTTGCCATAGCTGTTCCCCTTTCAATCTGATCTCAACTTTGTTGTCAGTCCTACTCCCCAGAATTTCCTCTATCTTGTCCAATTTCCCCTTTTTGCCCAGTACCAGGCGGCCTGCTCCCGAATTTTAATATCTAGTGGGCAGAGTCCCATTATGACTAACAGGGCTCCTCCCGGTGTAGTCCTGTAAGCCCCCATTGATCTCATAACCATATTCCTCTGCACTCTTCTCACTGTCATGGCAGGCACCACCCTCGTGAGCCTGTGCGCCCAGACTCCTGAACCGTAACCCACTATGGAGGTGAGTATGCTGTTGTGATATAGTTTGATAAGATGTGGTGGAAGGTGGAAGCGTTTGTGTCCAATGGAGGAGGAGGAGGATATTAGTGTTTAACGTCCCGTCGACAACGAGGTCATTAGAGACGGAGCGCAAGCTCGGGTTAGGGAAGGATGGAGAAGGAAATCGGCCGTGCCCTTTCAGAGGAACCATCCCGGCATTTGCCTGAAGCGATTTAGGGAAATCACGGAAAACCTAAATCAGGATGGCCGGAGACGGGATTGAACCGTCGTCCTCCCGAATGCGAGTCCAGTGTGCTAACCACTGCGCCACCTCGCTCGGTGTCCAATGGAGATGAGGTTGTTGAGTACTTGTAAAGCTCTTTGTGTTACGGTTTCAATGTGTCTACCAAATGACCACTTCTCATCAATGATGATACCCAGATATCGAGTCTCTCGTCGCCTTAGAACAGGTAAGCCCTCTATCCTAACAGTTGGATTTCTTACTAGCTGTCCCTTTAGAAGAAGGTATGTTGATTTAGTCGGTGAAATTGTCATCTTTGTATCTCGGCACCAATGTTGTAGTGTTTGTATTGCTTGTTCTATTTTTGGCTCAATGTCTTCTCGGCTTCGGCCGCCAACCAGTAGAAGGAGGTCATCTGCGTAGGCTATCACCTCCAGCACTTCATTAGTTTGCTGTAATTTATCCAATAAAGGTTCCATGTGGATGTCCCAGAACAGGGGACCTAGCACGGAGCCCTGGGGACATCCATTCGTGATTGTTTTCCTTACCCTTGTGCTAGGGGATGATAACCAGACCTCCCGGTCCTCACAATAGCTCCTCAGACACCCATATAGCGGCTCTGGACACACCTTCTCCCGTAAACAGGAGAAGAGCGAAGGCCACCATGATGCCGACAACGTACTTGTATGGGGTGGAGCCACAGACCTCAGCCGCCAGGGCGATTGCATCAGATGCCGATCGCCCAGGCCTGAAGCCGAACTGCCTGCTGCTCATCCCGCACAGCACTCGGTGCGCAGCCAGTCTGTCAGCTAGCAGTCTCTCCAGAATCTTCCCAAGCAGATCAAGCAGGCAGATTGGCCGGTACGATTTTGTTTCTGCTGGGTCTTTATCGACTCCTTTTTTGATGATAACTACATTTGCCCTTTTCCAAATTTGAGGGAACTTTTGCTGCCTCAGACATTCGTTGTATAGGTAAGTCAGAGGGGCAACTATCTGGGGAGCCAGGAATTGCACCACCTCCGCCACAATGCCATCTGGCCCGGGAGCTTTCCCTATCTTCAGGGTTTTTTTGTGGGCAGCTACCTCCTCTTCAGAGAATGGGTAGACTGCCGTATCATTTCCATATATGTTGCTTCTGTAGTGCTCTCTTAGCTGCCGTTGTTCATTTGTCTCTCCCTCCGCTGTATCATCAGGCAGCAGGGACTGGAGAAGAACCTCGGCAGTTTGCTGCCAGGATTCTGTCATCCCGTCCCCACGCCTGACGGTTGAAAGCTCCATCGGAGAGCGGATTTTTTCTCGGACAAGCTTGTAGGGAATTCCCCAAGGATCGAGAGCAAGTTGGTTTAGAACAAAGTGTTCCCAACTTTTGGATCGTACTTCTCGTAGGTGTTTGTGGAAATTTTCTTTTGCTTCCCGGTACAGTTGCAGCCATCTTTGTCTCTCAAGCCAGACGACACTGCGCTGGTAGTACCTCCTGAGCCTTCTGACAGACCGACGCATCTCCTCCAATTCGGCTGACCATGGTGACGGAGAGGCCGCTATGGCCTTCCTTCTAGTAGGTACGGCGGCCTTCACTGCTCGAGTTATTGCTGTAGTCAGTTCTTCAGCTCTTTTGTCAATGTCGATGTCCAAAAGTCCGTCACCTTCTGGTAGTGCAGGAATGTCGCACTCCCTGGCAAGTTTCTTCCAGTCGGCTCTTTTATAGTTATATTGCAACTCCCATCCCATGGCCCAGCGACTCTCCCTGTTTCCCACACTGAAAGTGATAAGATTATGGTCACTGGTGGTAGCATTCTCTATCACTTCCCACTGCTGAATTAGGTGCACCGTGTTGGGCGTAGCCAGAGTGACGTCAATGTTTGTGCCCTGGCCACCTCCCGCCACATAAGTCGGAGGATACCCAGGTTTATTGACTACCACCAGCTGCAAGGCCATAATGACCTCTTCTGCCTTCTCTCCATTTGAGTCCCTGGTGCCGCTGTACCATAGGGGGGATTTAGCATTTATATCGGCAGTTATAATTACTTTACGCCCCCGCAACGCCGTGATGACTGTGGTAAGATGTGCCAAATGTCTTTCGATGTCATCAGCATACTGAAAATACATATTGATGAGGACGATGGTGCCAGATGGAGATTGCAGCTCCACGACGTTGCAGTGGCTGGATGAGAATTGTGTGAGAACTATGGCTCTCATAATTCTATTGGTTATAATTATTGCCGATTTTGGGTTTTCTCCATTACTTATGACTTGCCATGTCGCGGCTGTGAATGCTAGTTTCCCATTTAGGGAGTACGGCTCTTGCAGACAGATCAGATCCAGTCTCCTCTCCTCCACTTCCTTACGTAGCTCCTGCATCACTAGTCTACTGTTGTGGGCGTTTAGTTGTCCAATGGTGATTTTTGTCATTTAGTTATTATGGAGAATATGTATGTATTCTGTCATTTGGCCAGGTCTTATTCCAGTCAAACATGATACGTCCATTTGCTAGAACTGCTTGTGCGTAAATGTCGTCCAAGTCAAATTTTTCCCCGCGTCTTTCAAAAAGTTTCTTGAGTAAGTCCCGCAAGGCTCCGAAGTCGGTGGGGAGATTCACTGACTTTAGCTGGATTCTGTCTACGGCCTCCATTACCGAGAAGGTGACTCTCCTGCCATTTTCGTGTCCCACCCGGACCACGTGTCTTAAGGCAGTGGTCAGGGTAGTCGGCTGCTCTAGTCTCGCTAATTGCATGGTAAATTCAAGGTTAGGATAGACCCTGACTGGGTCGATGGGTGGCAATCTCACGACAGGATCTTTCGTGTCTAGTTCATTGGAGCTCGTTATTGTGTTCTCCTGTAGTGGTTGTTTTGTATTACTGTTCTCTTTCGTTGAGATTGCCACCGTCTCTGTTGCAGGATGCCATTGCCGTTGATCTTTAGTCGGCGTAGTCCTCCGGCTTTGGGAGGAGGGAGACTTGACTATAAGAGGCTCAGTTTGAGTTCCTCTGTCAGTTGTGGTGGATTCCGTCTGAGTGCTCTCATCCTTTGTAGTGACTGAGGCGTCAGTGAGCGACCTCAAAAACATCTTAAAGGCACTTGCCCTCATGGCATCCCTCCTCCTTTTGCTCGGGGATTTTCTTTTGGTCATCCTGTGTGCTTTGGCTTGTTCAGCCATAGTCTATCCTTGAGATTAATCTTTGCTCTAAGAGTCTGTAGGTGGGGCAATTCCGCCCAGTGGCGCCACAAGGTTTTTTGCCCCTTCTTTTACAGGGGATGCAGACTGTTGTTGCCCTACAGTCTTTACGAACATGTCCGTCTTCGCCACATTTTGAGCAGGCCAACCCCCTGGTACAGTGCCTCAGAACGTGGTCGAGATCTCCACAGTTGTGGCAACGCGGTACCACAATATAGTCACGTGTATTTATGGCGTGAAAGCCGATATAGAGTCTGCCCATTGTAGTGATCTTTTTCCACATTTGAGCTGAGACCTCAGCGACGTGGTGAACCACGTCACGGTCCCGAGGTCCTGTTTTAAATCTCAATTTGAAACTTTCTTTAAATTCATCCTCTGTCATATCTTCAAAATTTTATGCCCTCACAGTTTCATGAATCTCCTCATTTGACATAATTGTCGGTACATCATATAAGATGACCAAAGGGTTTCTCTTCCTCGGTGGCTCGCATTTGACCACCGAGTTTAGTTTAGCATTATTTAGTAGTTTCATCTTGTCCTCTTCAGAGGCCACTTCTACTATTACAGAGTTCTTGCTTGGTTTGACCTTATTTATTTTTATTTTATCTTTTATCGGATTTACTGTAGTGGTGAGTAGCTCCTGAATTTTTCTTACGCTAGTGTCCTTGCCGGATAAGGTCCTTAGAAAGACCGTTGTGTCAGCCCTTTTAGTTATCTTTGCAATTGTATCCCTGGTTGTTTGTGGTTTCGGTGGCGCTTGTGCGACCACCCCTGCCCAGGTCTTGGCCGGTTGTTTCCTCAATCTTTCATTTTCCTTTTGCAACTCTTCAACACGGCCCTCGAGCCTGGCGTTTGCTATGGCCCACGCCGCCAATTCATTTTTAATGGTTGCTAGTGCCGCCTGGCTAATCTTCCCGTTTTTAATATTTTGCTCAAGGAGCAAGGTAATTCTGCTGTGTCTCTGCAAGACGTTTTCCTCCATTACCTGTCCTGACTTGTCCTGGGGAGCAGGTACAGGCATCAATGAAGCTCGCGATAGCGCACTCGACTCACTCGTTTCTGGCGTCTCCATGTTTGAACGAGTGAATAAAAGAGGTGGGAGCCCGTCTCTTGCCCCGGACCGGCTCCTCTGGCATGGGGGGGGGGGGGGGGGGGGGACTTCTGCAGCTCGCCCACCGACCTCGCCCCTAGGTCCAGGGCATTCCAGAACTGCCGGGTTCAGCGCGCCGTCGCCAGCGCACTGGTCCCCATCGATGGCCTCGTCATCGACGATTTCACTCGACGCTCCTCGGCAACTGCACCCCGCACTCCGGAGAGGCGGATGCACCTCTCGCCCTTCGCCGCCTACTTGCCCGAGTTTCCACCTGAAGGCCAAGGACCCACTCCTACTCAGGTGGTGGGTCGGTCCCCCAGTCGTTCGGCGGTCTGGGCCATCTAACCTAGCCCAGGCGATGTCACCACCTCCTGGGTTTGGCAGAACACGCCCCGGTTACCGATGCGCGCGGCGAAGCACCCTTGCCGACTCGCGCCGCGATCCCACGCCGACAAACGAGGTCGCCGGCATGCAGAGCACCTGCTGGTCTGTGCCCTGCGAACAGAAAGGGACTGGTGTTCGGTCCCTCGACACAGCTCCCCCTGTGCCACGCACCCTTCGCTTTCGCATCGGGTTGGGTCGCAGCTCTCCCTTTTGTCGCAAGGCAGAATGCCGAGCTTAACATCTGGCACCACGGGAAGGCGGAAAGAGCCACTTGGGAAGGAGAGGCTATAAGAGTCGCTTCACTTCCCCTGTGAGGACTGCCGCGGCACACCCGACTGAGAAGCGATACGCCCCAGTGCGAGCCTCCGTGCCTTACGGCGCGCCGGCGACGGGCGGGCCCGTGCCGAAACGCGCCGTCAAGCGACTGACCTCACGCCAGACAAACGAGGTAGTTTACAAGATACACTGGTGTGCCAAAACCTTACGACCACTGTCCACCGCGAGGCTGGATGTCACCTGCTGGCGCTGCGGGCACGTGACGCGGTAGCAGAGTAGACACGGACGGGGGATCACCGTAGCGAAGATGTGGGCTGCAAGTGGGGAAATCCATGGAGAAAAGCGACTTTGGCAATGGGCAGATTATTATTACGCACAGCCTGTGAACGAGTATCTCTAAAACGGCGATGCCGGTCGAATGTTCACGTGCTACTGTCGTGGGCATCTACGGAAAGAGGTAGAGGGACAGTGAAACTGCCACCAAGCGCTAAATTGTTAGAAGTCCACGATTCTTCACAGAAACGGTTTTAGCAGGCTTGTTTGATGTGTAACGTAAAATAGTTGGTGATCTGTGGTATCTCTGCCGAATGAGTACAATGCTGGTGCACGCACATGTGTCTCTGACCACACCGTTCACCGTACACTGTTGAACATGGAGCTTCACAGCAGACCACCCCTACGTGTTCACATGTTGGCCCAACGACTTCGTCAATTGCGACTGCAGTGGGTGCGAGACCATCGGGATTCGACCGTCGATCAATGGAAATGTGTCTGCTCTCCAGTGAATATAATTTTTGATACTCAAGGTCGCTGATCGTCTCCACAAACGCCGCCATAGAGGCGAACGGCGGCTCGGAATGTGCAGCGCGCCACGGACGCACTCTAGTGGGAACAGTGTCAGACATTCTCCTGCGCTTGCGTGGGACCTGTGGTAGTAGCACTGGAAGACACGCCGACAGTTGCGAATTACCTGCAGCCCTTCATGCTTGACGTCTTCCCCGAAGGCAATGTCATGTTTCAGCTGGATAATTTTCTGCGCCTCGGAGCCAGTGGTTTGTGGAGCACTATAGTGAACTGACGTTGATGTCTCGGCGACCAAATTCGCCTGATGTAAATCCTATGGCACCCATCTGGGTCGCTATCGTGAGGCATCACCGCGTACGCAAATCGTTGGCTCGTTAGTTACGTGAATTACATAACCGGTGCCTACACAACTAACGCCACATACATCCATAAACCTGACCACGAACTGATACGCAGAATCAGTGATATATTTCGTTCCAAAGACGGAGAAGCAAGGTAAGAAAGAGATACTGTTTTGGATCATCACTATATGTATACATGATTACTAATTTTAACATAATGAAGTAATCAACGTATTATTTTTGAGCCAGGCTACTTTTTTTAAAGAATGCCAGTGTCTGAAGAAAAATTTGGCTGGAGCAGAAAGTTACCCAGACTATATTTAAAACTTGCTTTGCTATGTGTCAGACGTTTTATGTCTTTGGGCAAATGATCCGAATTTTTGGTTAACACGTACTGAACTCCTTACTGTGTCAGCAACAGCATTGATAATGGGTAATAAAAGTAATTGTTTCTGGAGTGTAGGTATGTACATAACAGTTCTTCTCAAATGAGAATTTGAGAATTACACTAGTGAAGAAGCAGTTAAAATGTCGAACTCTTGATCAGGTACCTACAAGATAACTATGGCTTAGCGCTACCACGTAGCCGGCCGCAGTGGCCGAGCTGTTCTAGGCGCTTCAGTCCAGAACCGCGCGACTGCTACGTTCGCAGGTTCCAATCCTGCCTCAGGCATGGATGTAAGTGATGTTAGTTAGGTGTACGTAGTTCTAAGTTCTAGGGGACTAATGACCTCAGATGTTAAGTCCCATAGTGCTCAGAGCCATCTGAATCATTTTTAGCTACCACATATTATTATTAATTCTTTTATACTTTCAGTACATTCCTTCCACGTGGCGAGTTATCCCAGATAATTATTCCGTAAGACATTAATATAAATATGCATAATATATTAGGAGGCCTATTTGTTTGTTTCCTCGACTGGCAATTATACGACGAGCAAGACTAGCCGAAGGTTGTTGTCGGATCAGATCGGTGGTATGCTTCTCCTAGCATAAGATTCCATTGTTAATTACACGTAAAGATCTAGGGCATTCTACCCTATTTACTGTTTCCTGTTCGTGTTCGTGTTCTACATCTCTTGCAGATATGAACAGAGAGAGAGCCCACTTTCAGAAAATCACTTAATAATTTTTTGAAGAACATCATTAACAATTTCCAGCTTTATTTCTAACGGGATTTGTTTCAAAAGTAGTATCGTCTGTCAGTACGAATTATGATACTTCCTTGCAGATTAAAATTTTGCGCCGGGTCGAGACTCGAACTCGGGACCTTTGCCTATCGCGGGCAAGTGCTATACCGAGGAGAGCGTCTGTGAAGTGTGGAAGGCAGGAGACGAGGTACTGGCGCAGGCTAATCTGTAACGGTGGGTCGTGTGTCGTTTCAAAGTTCCCGAGATGGAAGCTCGGTCCGGCACGCAATTTTAATCTGCCAGGAAGTTTCATAACAGCGCACACTCCACTGTAGCGTAAAAATTTTGTTCCGGAATACTTGAAGGCCAGTCATATACATGGAGAATAATATGGAGCGCAAATTATACTCTGTGAAACTGCTTCGTGGTTCCTGCAAAGTCACTAGTATTTATGTCCTTCGTTAGCGCCGCTATCTACTCTTTGGATACAAAATTGAATGTCCTTAGCAAAAGTAATGAAAAGCAGGGTGATAGGGCCGTGGATCGTTGCGTTAGTAGCGCGTGCCGGCAGCCGCCAGTGTGGCGAAGTGTGGGTTTGAGATAAGAGACACGCCAGTGAACTGCGAAGCTCAAATGGTTCAAATGGCTCTGAGCACTATGGGACTTAACATCTGAGGTCATCAGTCCCTTAGAACTACTTAAACCTAACTAACCTAAGGACATCGCACACATCCAAGCCCGAGGCCGTAGCGGCCTCGTGGTTCCAGAGTGGAGCACCTAAAACCGCTCGGTCACAGCAGCCGGCTAACTGCGAAGCCAGGGCAGCCGACGGCAGCAGTGAACCGTACCGCACAGCGGTAACCATGTAGCCAGCGACGTGATGTCACCACACCAGGGAAGGACTCTCGTCATGGGCGACGTGAATAGAGCCACGGCTTAGAGGAAGAAATGCGCGCCAGAGGCTTATAAGTAAGTCTACATTTCGAGGGAATCATTTATTGTTGCTGGAAACCATAAACACCACCACGTTCGGCAGAGCTACGCCAGACTGCGAGGCGACTGGGCACCGTCTGTAGCAGTCATGGGTTCGAGTCCCGTCTGCTCCTGCCGCCAGCATTGAGTCCATCACGGTCCGTCACAACGACCTGCCGTCCTCCACGCACCCTTCACTTCCAACATCCTTAGAATTTTTGGGAAAAACGTTTCGCACTCTGTTTAAGTATGAGTGAAACTTATGGGTTGTAATGCTATCATGTCCATGAGGCACAAGTGTTTCTAAGTCAGGAATGATGTATGATATGAAATGCGTGTTAGAGATCACGAAAAACACCAACAGGAGACATTTTATTATGTGAAGCCTGTATTGACCTCAACTCACAGTATTTTTTCCCAGCATCATTATGGACAAAAACTTCACTCTCCTTGCGATAAGACCTTGTGGTGTGTTTGCTCTGGAATAAATCGCCGGCCTCGTGTTAGGTTAGAGGGCTTGCTGGTTAAGAGAGTAAAGCTCTTTTGGTATGACGAGGATTTAAATACGTGTGCAACCATCGTGGTTTATGTTTTCTTCGAGTTGCTTAAATCGCTTGAGGCAACGCTGGGATAGTCCCCTTCAAGAGGAGACAGTCGCAGACTTCTTGAATTCAAGCTGGTTTCCGTCTCTAATGCCCTCAACATCGATGTGGCGTTAAGCTGTGATCTTACCGACGTACCTTCTCAGCGTCGCTTAGGATTTGTCGGCAAGCACACGCCAGCAGAGAAATGGCTTGCAGACTCTCTAAGAGGGCACCTGCGGAGGACGGACTGACAAATGACGTCATCAGAGGGCCCGCTCGGCCCGAAAGCCACGTTAAGCCGCACACTCACTCAGCAGCCGCCCGCCCTGGAGATCTGGACGAGGCGCCGTCCCTGGGTTATCGCTCGAGTTCGCCAGTAACCGTACCTACTGCGTTTCTAATGTCTCATCAATGCAAGCGATTTATTGCTGTTGCACCTCATTCACCGGGCGAGATATGACAGTAGATGTAGAGAGGATAGCAGTTCACGTCAGCGTGTCATATAAACCGTTTTGGAGACAATCAGGGCAGTTCTCGTAGATTACTTGCAGATGATACTATCGTTTACCGTTTAGCAAAGTTATCAGAAGACCAAACCAAATTGGAAAATGATTTTAGGAATGTGAGGAAAAGTGGCAATTGACGTAAACTGTAAAAAGAGTCATCTCTTCCACCTGAGTACTAAAACAATCCTGTAGATTTTGATGACAAGATAAATCTCACAAATTTAGATGCTATTGATTGAAGTAAGACGGCCGCTGTGGCCGGGTGGTTTTAGGTGCTTCAGTCCGGAAACGCGCTGCTGCTACGGTTGCAAGTTCGAATCCTGCCTCGGGCATGGATGAGTGTGATGTCCTTAGGTTAGTTAGGTTAAAGTAGTTCTAAGTCTATGGGACTGATGACCTCAGATGTTAAGTCCCATAGTGCTTGGAGCCATTTTGAATTTGATTGAAGTAAATATCTACAGATTACCATTACGAAAAACTTCGACTGGAGCCAGCGTAACGTGGAAATGACTGTGGGAAAGGCGAACCAAAGATTGCGTTTTACTGTAGGAACACTTAGAACATGCAACTAACTTACAAAAGAAGCTGCCTGTATTACACTTGCCGTCCGCTTCTGAAGTCTTGCTCCACAGTATGCGATCCTTTCCAGAGAAGATTGGTAGAGGACATTGAAAACGTTCGAAGATGGGCAGCCTATTTCGTGTTATCCTGAAACCAGGAGGAATGTGTCACAGATATGACAGGCGAGCAGTGGTCACAGCCATCGTCCGTTGCCGGGAGATCTGATTACGACATTTCAGTCGCCAACGTTCTCCAAACGCGAAAATATTTTGGTCTCTCCCACGGGGAGACCAGACCATTGCTATAAAATGAGAGAACTTAGAGCCCGCAGCTGTTCACTTTTCCCACTTCCTATCTGAGAGTAGAATATTCTGAAAGTGGTTCTATGAACCCTCTGCCAAACACTTAAGAGCGAACTGCAGAGTAGTCATATAGATGAAGGTATGTGTGGGAACGCAGTTACCATGTAATTCCTTGACCGTACAATTTTAACCCTTTGATGGTCGTATTAACTACAATATCGTTTCTTACTGTGAAAATTGGTTTCCTGCTTTTCAATGGATAGTGAGTGAAGCCATGTACCTGAAGTTCGATTGTTGCTTATAGTTTTATAATTATTTTAAGTGGGACATGTATGATCCGTTGGAATCAAGGAGGAGTAAATCGTCCCATAATTATCGGTTCCTCGTCGAGTCCAGCGAGACATATATATCGCGTTTAAAACAATTTTTTAACTATGATTAGAATATGTAAAAAGAAGAAAGTTAAGTAAGGACCATTATTACGTCAAACAAATTCTAAGATAATAAGCTAGATACAGTTTTGTCAACTTCTCGCCGCCCGAAAGACGTTACGTTCGTCACAAGAAAAAACACAAATAGTACAACGTCAGATATATCTTGCCCTGCATCCATAGCAGAGTACATACAGCTGTAATGGGAACTGTACACTTAAGCGGAAAAGGGGATACACTACTGGCAGTATGCCATTCTAATGGAGGAAGTGTCTCTCTTAATTTCTTTAGGGCATTTCAACAGCAAACAGTTTCATGATATGGAACAGTAATAATAGAGGAAAATGTGACCACCTTGCTTTTGTAACGCAGATTTCAGCTGGGAGAATATAAAGAGAGGAGAAGGCAAGCATTCATCAGCATTTTTCGTTTCCCTTCAAATCATGGAAAATTAAATATGATTAGACCATCGAATAAAATTCAGTGTGTACATAACTAAAGTTCCAGCCCAAAAACGCTGTATAAACAGAAGCACTGCTCAGAATGACGTCAAATTTCAACAGCACATTATTGACGCAGAGGGAAACGTCATGGAACAAAAACAGAAAGAAAGAATTGACCAATAGATGAAACTGCAGTTTTCGGTCTCATGAAAATTGAAAACCGTTGTTATTTTGCTTTTTATGCAATTTCTGGACCCAGGACAATTGAAAACCTATGTAATTTTGCTTTTTATGCGGTTTTTTAACCTGAGGACAGTTAAAAACCCATTTTTCCCATTCGACGTGGTACGACGTTGCCGTGGTGGATGGGCCTACCTAACTAACAGCGCCACAACTGTTGACTGACAAACTTATGCAGTCACATACATTGAACAGTATAGATGATGTAATGAGCAACTCAAACCATAACAGTCATACTGCGATGCATCTGTGTTTTGTAGCCGACACTATTTACGTTAAGGTGCGTAGAGCGTCATCTATTGGTCAAATTTTTTTAATTATTTTTATTCCATGATTTTTCCTCCCTGTGTCAGTGGTATGCTGTTCATATTTTACGTTACTCTGAGCAACTATTCTCTTTCTACAGCGATTTGAAAGTGGAACTTTAACTATGGACTACCCGTACATAAACGTAAACAATTTAGACACAAATGTGATCAAGAGACACAAATGCAAGTTCTCTACATACACTCGTCATAAGACAAGACCATTAAATAAATTTAAAAGTGTTTTATCAATAAATATGGCACAAATCTGTATCTTTCTAGCAAATAATGTAGGTAAGACAATATAAATCTGTTGCAGATAGGAAGAAATACCACAGAAAACCACCAAAACGCAAGCCAGACGACGCACAACCGAAACTATTAAGAGCTTTGTCGCCCATTAGGTGCCACAAAATGAGCCTGTTGGCTCCAAAAAGTTGATACATTCAACGCTACATCGCAACACTGCTCAGATGTGGGACTATCACATCTCTGGGGAATCACAGAAATAAATTTATACCTGGGACGCCTATTTCTCACTGGTCACGAAAGAGATAGGGAAACGTCTAATGTGCATATTTTGTAGAAAAATGAAGAGTGGAAATAAAAAATATTCTAAGTGCTACTTTTTTCAGTCATGTTTTCAGTGCTTTTGTGTTCTCTGCATTCTATCGCCTGTTTCTAGACTTGTTCCTTCAAATAATGGAGAAAATGTTTCAAACATTCGCTTCCCAGTGGCTTACGGTCTATGTGATAAGCAGTGCTTCTCTAGTGAGTTCTGTAAGCTTAAGATATGGAGCGATTCTGCTTACATCCAATATACATTAGACGTCTTTGATTTTAAAGCTGTGTGTGAAATATTGTTGTCAATGCAGGCGTGTAAGATTTGGAAATGCAATACGGTATGATCAAAGTGTCTCATATTCATCCGTCTTAAATAGCTATTAAAAATTTTTACTCGGAAACAAATAGAAAGAAAAATGTCAGTGTAGTCAAAAGAGGAAAGACCATGGGAAATATATGTCATGCTGTACTGTGTCAATTGAAAAACACAAAGATCTCTTGTCGATGCTGGCACTAGTTCAACTGCACAGAGAGTTGTTCAGTAAACTTTGCAACATCTTATCCCAAGAACTGATTAGTATGACTCCGTGAGAAACAAAAATGAATACTGAGGGATAGTTTTAGATGAATTTAATGTTATTCTCTAGTAAAAATGATGGAAAAGGAATGCGAAATGTTTTTGTTAAGTACAATCCTACTGGTTAAAATATTACTGTTGCATTTCTGTTTTATCATAAATAAATTAATGACATTTGGAAGGAAAACCTTCTCATGGTATTGGCACTCAGAACCAGTTTTCTGTTATGGATGTAGAAAGTTTTTAGTAAATTATTTATTTCCAGAATGATATTTTCACTCTGCAGCGGAGTGTGAGCTGATACGAAACTTCCTGTCATATTAAAACCTTGTGCCGGACCGACACTCGAACTCGAGACCTTTGCCTTTCGCGGGCAAGTGCTCTACCAACTGAGCTACCCAAACACGACTCACGCCCCGTCCTCACAGCTTTACTTCCGCCTGTACCTCGCCTTCTACCTTACAAACTTTACAGAAGCTCTCCTGCGAACCTTGCAGAACTAGCACTCCTGAAAGAAAGAGCACTTGCCCGCGAAAGGGAAAGGTCCCGAGTTCGAGTCTCGGTTTGGCACACAGTTTTAATCTGCCAGGAAGTTTCAATATTTTCTAATTCGGCCTTTTATTTTTCCAATGTTGATGTGGACAGCAGAATATTTTGGTATCAGAATACCTATTCAGTTTTTTGGATACAAATAAGTTGTGGGATTACCACTTTCACTCCTCAAATTTCTTGCGGAATTCGAATCTAATCATTGTCACACTCTCGTATCGACGCTAACGCTAGATTACAGGTCAAACTTAATGGAAAATTTTTGTTTCTATTGAAAATATCCCCCCCCATGAACCATGGACCTTGCCGTTGGTGGGGAGGCTTGCGTGCCTCAGCGATACAGATAGCCGTACCGTAGGTGCAACCACAACGGAGGGGTATCTGCTGAGAGGCCAGACAAATGAGTGGTTCCTGAAGAGGGGCAGCAGCCTTTTCAGTAGTTGCAAGGGCAACAGTCTGGATGATTGACTGATCTGACCTTGTAACAATAACCAAAACGGCCTTGCTGTGCTGGTACTGCGAACGCTTGAAAGCAAGGGGAAACTACAGCCGTAATTTTTCCCAAGGACATGCAGCTTTACTGTATGATTAAATGATGATAGCGTCCTCTTGGGTAAAATATTTCGGAGGTAAAATAGTCCCCCATTCGGTTCTCCGGGCGGGGACTACTCAAGAGGATGTAGTTATCAGGAGAAAGAAAACTGGCGTTCTACGGATCGGAGCGTGGAATGTCAGATCCCTTAATCGGGCAGGTAGGTTAGAAAATTTAAAAAGGGAAATGGATAGGTTGAAGTTAGATATAGTGGGAATTAGTGAAGTTCGGTGGCAGGAGGAACAAGATTTCTGGTCAGGTGACTACAAGGTTATAAACACAAAATCAAATAGGGGTAATGCAGGAGTAGGTTTAATAATGAATAGGAAAATAGGAATGCGGGTAAGCTACTACAAACAGCATAGTGAACGCATTATTGTGGCCAAGATAGATACGAAACCCACACCTACTACAGTAGTACAAGTTTATATGCCAACTAGCTCTGCAGATGACGAAGAAATTGAATAAATGTATGATGAAATAAAAGAAATTATTCAGATTGTGAAGTGACTGGAATTCGAGTGTAGGAAAAGGGAGAGAAGGAAACATAGTAGGTGAATATGGATTGGGACTAAGAAATGAAAGAGGAAGCCGCCTGGTAGAATTTTGCACAGAGCACAACATAATCATAGCTAACACTTGGTTTAAGAATCATGAAAGAAGGTTGTATACCTGGAACAACCCTGGAGATACTAAAAGGTATCAGATAGATTATATAATGGTAAGACAGAGATTTGGGAACCAGTTTTTAAATTGTAAGACATTTCCAGGGGCAGATGTAGACTCTGACCACAATCTATTGGTTATGACCTGTAGATTAAAACTGAAGAAACTGCAAAAAGGTGGGAATTTAAGGAGATGGGACATGGATAAACTGAAACAACGACAGGTTGTACAGAGTTTCAGGGAGAGTATAAGGGGACACCTGACAGGAATGGGGGAAAGAATTACAGTAGAAGAAAGGGTAGCTTTGAGGGATGAAGTAGCGAAGGCAGCAGAGGATCAAGTAGGTAAAAAGACGAGGGCTAGTAGAAATCCTTGGGTAACAGAAGAAATATTGAATTTAATCGATGAAAGGAGAAAATATAAAAATGCCGTAAATGAAGCAGGCAAAAAGGAATACAAACGTCTCAAAAATGAGATCGACAGGAAGTTCCATGCGGCTTTTCGCGGATGATGCTGTAGTATACAGAGAAGTTGCTGCATTAGAAAATTGTAGCGAAATACAGGAAGATCTGCAGCGGATAGGCACTTGGTGCAGGGAGTGGCAACTGACCCTTAACATAGACAAATGTAATGTATTGCGAATACATAGAAAGAAGGATCCTTTATTGTATGATTATATGATAGCGGAACAAACACTGGTAGCAGTTACTTCTGTAAAATATCTGGGAGTATGCGTACGGAACGATTTGAAGTGGAATGATCATATAAAACTAATTGTTGGTAAGGCGGGTACCAGGTTGAGATTCATTGGGAGAGTGCTTAGAAAATGTAGTCCATCAACAAAGGAGGTGGCTTACAAAACACTCGTTCGACCTATACTTGAGTATTGCTCATCAGTGTGGGATCCGTACCAGGTCGGGTTGACGGAGGAGATAGAGAAGATCCAAAGAAGAGCGGCGCGTTTCGTCACTGGGTTATTTGGTAACCGTGATAGCGTTACGGAGATGTTTAATAAACTCAAGTGGCAGACTCTGCAAGAGAGGCGCTCTGCATCGCGGTGTAGCTTGCTCGCCAGGTTTCGAGAGGGTGCATTTCTGGATGAGGTATCGAATATATTGCTTCCCCCTACTTATACTTCCCGAGGAGATCACGAATGTAAAATTAGAGAGATTAGAGCGCGCACGGAGGCTTTCAGACAGTCGTTCTTCCCGCGAACCATACGCGACTGGAACAGGAAAGGGAGGTAATGACAGTGGCACGTAAAGTGCCCTCCGCCACACACCGTTGGGTGGCTTGCGGAGTATCAATGTAGATGTAGATGTAGAAGTGCAAAATGGCTAAGCAGGGATGGCTAGAGGACAAATGTAAGGATGTAGAGGCCTATCTCACTAGGGGTAAGATAGATACTGCCTACAGCAAAATTAGAGAGACCTTTGGAGATAAGAGAACGACTTGTATGAATATCAAGAGCTCAGATGGAAACCCAGTTCTAAGCAAAGAAGGGAAAGCAGAAAGGTGGAAGGAGTATATAGAGGGTCTATACAAAGGCGATATACTTGAGGACATTATTATGGAAATGGAAGAGGATGTAGATGAAGATGAAACGGGAGATACGATACTGTGGGAAGAGTTTGACAGAGCACTGAAAGACCTGAGTCGAAACAAGGCCCCCGGAGTAAACAACATTCCATTGGAACTACTGACGGTTTTGGGAGAGCCAGTCCTCACAAAACTCTACCATCTGGTGAGCAAGATGTATGAAACAGGCGAAATACCCTCAGACTTCAAGAAAAAGATAATAATTCCAATTCCAAAGAAAGCAGGTGTTGACAGATGTGAAAATTACCGAACAATCAGTTTAATAAGTCACAGCTGCAAAATACTAACACGAATTCTTTACAGACGAATGGAAAAACTAGTAGAAGCCGACCTCGGGGAAGATCAGTTTGGATTCCGTAGAAACACTGGAACACGTGAGGCAATACTCACCTTACGACTAATCTTAGAAGAAAGATTAAGGAAAGGCAAACCTACGTTTCTAGCAATTGTAGACTTAGAGAAAGCTTTTGACAATGTTGACTGGAATACTCTCTTTCAAATTCTAAAGGTGGCAGGGGTAAAATACAGGGAGCGAAAGGCTATTTACAATTCGTACAGAAACCAGATGGCAGCTATAGCAGTCGGAGGGACATGAAAGTGAAGCAGTGGTTGGCAAGGGAGTAAGACAGGGTTGTAGCCTCTCCCCGATGTTGTTCAATCTGTATATTGAGCAAGCAGTAAAGGAAATAAAAAAAAAAATTTTGGAGTAGGTATTAAAATTCATGGAGAAGAAATAAAAACTTTGAGGTTCGCCGATGACATTGTAATTCTGTCAGAGACAGCAAAGGACTTGGAAGAGCAGTTGAATGGAATTGACAGTGTCTTGAAAGGAGGATATAAGATGAACATCAACAAACGCAAAACAAAGATAATGGAATGTAATCTAATTAAGTCGGGTGATGCTGAGGAAATTAGATTAGAAAATGAGACACTTAAAGTAGTAAAGGAGTTTTGCTATTTGGGGAGCAAAATAACTGATGATGGTCGAAGTAGAGAGGATATAAAATGTAGACTGGCAATGGCAAGGAAAGCGTTTCTGAAGAAGAGAAATTTGTTAACATCGAATATAGATTTAAGTGTCAGGAAGTCATTTCTGAAAGTATTTGTATGGAGTGTAGCCATGTATGGAAGTGAAACATGGACGATAAATAGTTTGGACAAGAGGAGAATAGAAGCATTCGAAATGTGGTGCTACAGAAGAATGCTGAAGATTAGATGGGTAGATCACATAACTAATGAGAAAGTATTGAATAGGATTGGGGAGGAGAGACGTTTGTGGCACAACTTGACCAGAAAAAGGGATCGGTTGGTAGGACATGTTCTGAGGCATCAAGGGATCACCAACTTAGTATTGGAGGGCAGCGTGGAGGGTAAAAATCGTAGAGGGAGACCGAGAGATGAATACACTAAGCAGATTCAGAAGGATGTAGGTTGCAGTAGGTACTGGGAGATGAAAAAGCTTGCACAGGATAGAGTAGCATGGAGAGCTGCATCAAACCAATGTCAGGACTGAAGACCACAACAACAACAACATTGAAAATATCTCAGTGGATCCTTATCTCTGTTGTCATTAGGCACGTATGCAACTCTATTAATGGTGTGTATGCGCAATTATAAAGAATTTTCATGTGAAGTAAATTAATAGGGAGCGCAGACTTTAAGAATGTATTTCTTGAGGTTATTTTTGTTCTGTCGTGCAACTGCAAAAGTGCGTGATTCTTTCACCAGACACGTTTCGCTTTATTGAAGCAAAGCATCAGCAGTGGTATGTAATTAAGTTACTTACATTTTCATTTGTTTTTAGATCGAAAAACAGTTCTTTAAGGATAGGTTGATTTGCACTTACGGTGATGTTTCGGCTGATTTCTCGCTTACAGCGGGAAGTGCCGTCTGCTGGCACATCGTTGTTTCTCTGCGTTAGACACTGATAATTTTGGTCTAATTTTTGGATGTTCTGCAACACTATGCATTTGTTACGTTTTTCACAACACATTTTTATGCGCACCACTGTATTCTGTTTATTTTTGTACTTCAAGTATGTGTTTTGTAGGGTTACCAACATAACCTTTCCACTACTTTGTCTTAGACCTAAAACACACACACACACACACACACACACACACATATATATATATATATATATATATATATATATATATATATATATATATAAATTTATGTTATTGTTTGTGTGTAGTTCTATTTAATTACCCTTCTGTGTATTTATGTACTGTGTAAGAGTAGAGAAGGAATAGCGAAGGAGAGATTTTTTTATTTTTTTTATGGGATGGGGAAACCATGATGAGTGTGCATAAGGATATAGCAGTGCAGCAGTGTGATGGAGTCTTGAGTTAGAGGAGAAGGTGAGGAGCGAGACGTAAAATGAAAGTTTGAGTGCGGGGGTGGGGTGGGGGGGGGGGGTCGTTGTGAGATAGCGGAAGAGCGTGAAGAATGGAAAACGCTCTTTTGTTTTTCATGTAATTTCATCAATTATTCCATATAGAGTCTCGTTTCCAATGTTTGTCTGGTCATTGAGCAACTGTTTATTTTGTGTTAATGCTTTTTGTATGTGGAAATTTCCTTTGAAAGGGAGGGGTCTGTCGTTACTGATTTTTATAATATCAATTTCTTCAGTATTGATTGCTCAAGACCATAGACCATAGACGAAGTAATATTGAATATAAAAATCAGTGCTAGCAGACGGCATTTCCCGATGCAAGCGAGAAATCAGCCGAAAAATCACCGTAAGTACAAATCAACCTATTCTTAACGACCTGTTTTCGATCTAAAAACATATCAAAATGTAAATAACTTAATTACAAACACTGATGATGCTTTACCTCAATAAAGCAAACGCGTCTGCTGAAAAAATCGCACATTATTGTAGTTGCAACGCCAGAAAAAGAAAACACTTAATAATTATAAAGCAACTACGGACACTATGGCCACAAAAATGAAGAATTTTAAAACTAATGCTACACTGAGAACTTGTGTTTGCTTTTGAAATGGTGTGGGCTATTTTCGCCGTTAAAAGCTTATGTAGCTGTCTAAAGATGGTTTTAAATGCCAGAAACCTGAAACACAGAAAGAAATTTAATAAAGTAGTGACGGTTACCATCTCATTTTATTCTCATACTTTGCTTGTGATATCCTAGCCAGTCCTTCTTATACCATTCGCTTATGTTCCCCAAAAACCTCGCTACCCTTTTCCTTGACCTTGAATAGTTATTACTAAATTAGCTCCGAAAACCTGGATATGATGAGGAACATATTAATATGGGAAACACGGAGAGCGTGTCACTCGATAAAACTAACCATACAATTTCTCCATATTTCCGTGACTGAGTTTTCATGAGGAGGGGGGGGGGGGGGGGAGGTTGCACTCCGGGCTGCGAATAGCCATCTGTTTCGTAGATATTGAAAGGTAAAGTCACGTGGCTGTTTTTCGAAGTACAGCCCCCTAGAAACCTTGAATACCAAGCTCAGACTGCAGCCTCATACACAGTGAAGCTTCGACAAAGTGCTTTTCTCAATCACTTAGGGACGAGTCAGTGACATGAGAAATACTGAACTCGCCAGCAGCAGATCAATCAAATACCTGAATCTGCACTCTAGAAGTTCGACATGCACGACCAAATCTAAATTATAAGCTGTAAAATTATGTTCAGAAATTACAGTTGTCAGAGCAGCTGCAGGTTTGCGATTAATAGCTGATCAGTTAATGAGAAACACTCTGGTTTACAGCCTGATACCAGTGTTCCGGATGTCAGGAAGCGAAGTGGAGAGGAGAGAGGGGAGAGGGGGGTGGGCAGGACGTCAGCAGGGTGTGGTGGGCAGGAGAGCGCAGTAGAATCTCAGCACGGGTATTCTTGATTTGTCTCATGTGCTAATCATTGTTAGCGCGCTCCCGTCATACGAGGTGCATTCAAGTTCTAAGGCCTTCGATTTTTTTCACCAGACTGGAAAGAGATAGAAACATGAGCATTGTTTTAAAATGAGGCCGCATTCACTATCAATACAGCCCAGAGATGGCAGCACCGTACAGCAGATGGAATTTTACCGCCAGCGGCGAGAATGAGAACTGTTTTTAATACTTAAAACGGCGACGTTTTCCTTACTTGAACAGCATGCAATCATTCGTTTTCTGAATTTGCGTGGTGTGAAACCAATTGAAATCGACAGTTGAAGGAGACATGTGGTGATGTTAGTTATGGATGTGTCGAAAGTGCGTTCGTGGGTGCGACAGTTTAATGAAGGCAGAACATAGCGTGACAACAAACCGAAACAACCTCGGACTCGCACAAGCCGGTCTGACGACATGATCGAGAAAGTGGAGAGAGTTGTTTTGGGGGATCGCCGAATGACTGTTGAACAGATCGCTTCCAGAGTTGGCATTTGTGTGGGTTCTGTGCACACAATCCTGCGTGACGACCTGAAAATGCGAAAAGTGTCATCCAGGTGGGTGCCACGAATGCTGACGTTCGACCACATGGCTGCCCATGTCGCATGTTGCCAAGCAATGTTGACGCGCAATGACAGCATGAATGGGACTTTCTTTTCGTCGGTTGTGACAATGGATGAGATGTGGATGCCATTTTTCAATCCAGAAACTAAGCGCCAGTCAGCTCAATGGAAGCACACAGATTCACCGCCACCAAAAAAATTTCAGGTAACCACCAGTGCTGAAAAAATGATGGTGTCCATGTTCCGGGACAGCTAGGGCGTAATCCTTACCCATTGCGTTCCAAAGGGCACTACGGTAACAGGTGCATCCTACGAAAATGTTTTGAAGAACAAATTCCTTCCTGCACTACAACAAAAACGTCCGGGAAGTGCTGCCCGTGTGCCGTTTCACCAAGACAACGCACCCGCACATCGAGCTAACGTTACGCAACAGTTTCTTCGTGATAACAACTTTGAAGTGATTCCTCATGCTCCCTACTCACCTGACCTGGCTCCTAGTGACTTTTGGCTTTTTCCAACAATGAAATACACTCTCCATGGCCGCACATTCACCAGCTGTGCTGATGTTGCCTCAGCGATTTTCCAGTGGTCAAATCAGACCCCTAAAGAAGCCTTCGCCGCTGCCATGGAATCATGGCGTCAGCGTTGTGAAAAATGTGTATGTCTGCAGGGCGATTACGTCGAGAAGTAACGCCTGTTTCATCGATTTCGTGTGAGTAGTTAATTAGAAAAAAAATCGGAGGCCTTAGAACTTGAATGCACCTCGTTCCTAATGTTGGATTCTTAGCTCTGTGTATTCGTTTTCAATATTTTCCTCGTAGCCAGTTGCTCATATAGCAGTATGCTGTCTTCAATGTAAATTTCGTGCGACTAGGGCCTCCCGCCGAGTAAACCGTTCGCCGGGTGCAAGTCTTTCGATTTGACGCCACCTCGGCGACTTGCGCGTCGATGGAGATGAAATGATAATTATGAGGGGTTTCCTCAATATCAAACACACGTTCTCCGTTCACGTAGGGCTCTGCCGCTGCTGGTAACTCTGTTTCCTGGACATACACATCTCATGACTTCTTGGCAGCGTTTCAGTACACTGCGCCGCTTTTGAGTAACATACACGGTTCAGACACGTTAATGTAACCACCGCCTTTGTTCGACGTCAATGTGCAATAGGCACCCACAGGTGGCAGCAATAACAGTGGAGGATACACTGTATAAAGCAAGTCGGTGGTATGCAGATAACAGTGCAATCGCCATCTATGTTCGACCTCAACGTTCAGTAACCACTTGCAAACGGCGGTTGGCAGCACTAGCAGTGAAGGGCATACAAACCGAGTCGGTGGTATGCAAATAACATTGCAGTCGTTGTCCAGAAGGACATGGTCATTGGGTTTCGGGTCAAGGATGGAAGCATTTCCGAAACGGCTAAGTTTGTAAACTGTTCGTGCGCTGCCGTCGGTAAAGTATACCGTGCATGGCAAAATGGCGCCACTCAAAACCAGCGCTCAGGCGACTATGGTTCTCCACGGGCCGTACGTGACACGACTGAACAACGGCTGCTCACATGTGTGTGGGTGAATGGACAAGCAACTGTTGAATTCGGTGATCTTTATACCAATGAAACATATTACGAAGAGAATCTGGCGCCGATAATAGCTACCATTCTATCCATGTTTTAGACATGAAGACCGCCTAATTCACCGCGTAATTACAATGAAAACACGTCAAATAGAAGCCGCTGCGTTGAGAACACTATAAAATACACCACTGTTTTCGCCTAACTACTCAATATCTGCTCTCTGTTGGAAGATTGTACGCTACATTCACCCGTAAGTCTCACCATTTTGTATGAATGTATCTCAGCGATGTATGATGATATATTGTTTTGTTCGCACTACTCGTGCAACACGGACAGATATTTCGAAGGGTAAACTTCGTTTTTTTCACGCTGTACACAGTGTATGGAAATGTTTTAATCAGGTTTCTACTACCTTCCTGCAAAAACAAGATGGGATATTCTTTACTGAAAACAATTATTAACAGTTAATCCAAATTTCCAGTCCATTGTTTATGTACAGCGAAGGCTTCACAAAGTGTTAAGTCTTACGTACTGCCTACCACGTTGCTCAAGAAAATATTGTTTTTTAGAATCTAGCATTGTTTCCTGGTAGGAACCAATGTCTGTTAAAATTGCAAAAGAAATGTTAAGCACTAACAACGCACTATCACTTGTTTCTAGTTTCTGATGCACACAAAAATCGTTTCTTTCAATATATTTGATTTTATATTCAGCTTTTACGTATGTTGCCACTCCTTCAGTGTTCATTAGGTACCGAGACGTCACCCTCCGAAGACCACATGTTTGAAGACGCCAGCGTGGGGGCTCCAATCTGTTCACAGAGGCACGGGACATGTGTCTCTTCAGAATAACCCCTACCTGATAAATGGGCGACCCATTTATCCTGGTGCCTCAAATAATTAAGTTTTTACGTAGCACCAAAATAAGAAATGTATTTAGGAAAGGTGCTTTACTACTGTGTTGGCAGATTAAGGGAAGTACTACGTCGGTTGCCCATGGATGACATTTAATGAAGTGATTATAGTCCATCAGTAACCGCCTAACTTCCGACTATGTAACAAATCGAACTCCCATGTATGAAACAGTTTGAAGCGGTAAATTATAAATGAATTATTGCCTTAAGCATATGACGTTAAGCATTTCACAGGTTAATGGCTAAAGACGGAAAACTCCAGTTGTGTTTGAAGTTCGTTGCAAAGCGCTATGTGATCTTATTAACATACAATGGACAAGCGTAGTGCTGCACCACGGATAAGTACACGCGTGGATATGGGGAATTCTTGTAAATCTCGCGCACCAACTATTGCTGGAAGGCAGTAGTTAAGGTTCAAATGGCTCTGAGCACTATGGGACTTAACATCTGTGGTCATCAGTCCCCTAGAACTTAGAACTACTTAAACCCAACCAACCTAAGGACATCACACACATCCATGCCCGAGGCAGGATTCGAACCTGCGACCGTAGCAGTCGCGCTGTTCCGGACTGAGCGCCTAGAACCGCTAGACCACCGCGGCCGGCCAGCGCCTAGTGCTCAGTGTGTATGGACCGAATCAGACTGAGGAAAGCTGACGTTGTAATTATCAGACAGCACTCTACTTGTCCCCCTCCAGAAGAACCACGTCACAGGCGTAGGGAAATGAAGTACAGATAAGCGAGCTCGCAGGCTAAAATCAGACAGTCCGCGTCTAGAACCGGACAGAACGACGATTGTTTAAGTGGAAGGCGAACCACGACGACCTTCTGGTGATCTACAACGGCGAACAACCAGCACACCGTAGCACAGATACGCTCCTCTCTCTGGGTGAAATCGTCTGGCAGACTGCAACCTGAAGTACGCAGGGGCGATTCCAGTGCGCGAACTCGCGGCCTCCCTGGTGCAGAGCTGTCATTCCGGTACTGAAAGAGCTGCCCTGGGCGGACGGCTGATAAGTTTCATTACGACGACGGCGGACGGCTGTTTCCCTTCGCCGCTCCACATGGAGTCCACGAGTTGCGCGGTCAACACACGCGGCGGCCACTTGGCCGTAGTGAGAGTAGGAGCGCTACGTCTGCAAAGCTGGATGGACGACGCCGACGCAGCAGATTCTGGCGTTTGGCACTGGCGCTGGCCCAAGTACGCACTGTGCGCAGCGCCATCATCGGAATCAACAGAAGGCTGGCTGCGTACCTTCGAGGCAATGAAGTCAGCGACACACTTGGCGGTGTCGTCACGCTTCGGGGTGGGGCACCCCTCTCTACCAAACCGTACCCCTAAATCGTTCTGATATATAACAACCGCTCAGCGGTTGAAGGGTAGGTGGTGGGGGGTCTAACAATGGCTAATTCGCGCTCCTTTCGAACGACACATACTTTTTCACAGGTCTCAAAATTCATGACGCCTTGTCACGTAAACTGTCTGTCGTACAACGGTTTAATTTTATCCCGGTAGATTCAGTGGTGTATATGGATACTGTGCGCTGAATGTGTTGGTAATAGAGTTAGTAGTAGAGACGACGGTGACGACGTCTACGGCGAGGACGTCGACAACGATGAAAGAGATTTACATTAATACGTCATGCCAGATGCTGAAGTCCTGCTGTAGTAACTGATAAAAATGTTTCCTTTCACTAATTTTTGAAATTATATTTAAAATTTATTGAAAGTTTGAACGTGCTCCAATTCTCAAGTTCTGGATGAAGATACACTGTCCAACTAAATTAAAGTATAATGTACGAGAACCCCATAATTATTTCCCATTGTAGAGTATAAGTTTCAAATGTGGCTCAAAGAGGCCTGCAACTAATCTCTGTAATAATGAAAACGGATGAGCCCCTGTGACGTCACCTTCAGGCTCGGAGACGCTTCAAACTGCAAGGTGTCGATACAGTCAGCAGATCATGTCACTTCTAAGGTGAGTTAATGACATCACATTGGAGAAAATTTCACCACTAATCTGCCCATCGCCACCGTGGACGTGTCACACGATTGGAGGGGGGGGGGGGGGGGGGGAGTTTGCCACACCCCCTTTAACCCACCTTTCATCATTCTTTAGAACAGAGACGCCCTGTCTTGAAATCACGAAATGTTATTATGTGTGGCCAAGGAAAACATTCACACGCACTGCCGCTCAGAATGAAACCCATAAAGCCTCAGGGGATGGCATAAATGGTGTCAACGAAACCACTCCTTCCCTTGAGGCGTTGAATTCCACAGATCTTGCAGTTGTAAACAACAGTTCAGAGAGCGATAAGTAACAACACGCCGTTCTTGAGATTCTTCGACACTACTGAGACCCTAACGACTTTTCACCCCTTACCTAAGGACATTGTGACCCTGTAACGACGCTGGAAACGATCGCACTGTCCGAGTGTAGTTTTGGCGCTGGCGTACACTCTGGAACCAGAAGCGACTGTTCAAATTTATTTGAAGAAATTAGGAAGCAGAAAATGGTGCTTATGCTTTTCCAGCCCTCCTGTTTTGTGCGCTCATGTGGTGTGATGAAGGAAAAGTGCATCTTTGACACGCACATGAACAAAAAGGCAAAAGGTCCCTCTAAGACCCCATGGTTCAGGAATACTGTCAGTGCCACCCACACACATTTGTTGAGTACTTTAAAACTGTACACGTACAGAGAAGACCCATGATATTAATCCTAGTCACCTGTAGGTAGGCAACCACTTGACACCTCTCCACTCCAGCACGCCTAATAGCAGCTGGCCAGGACTCTCTCACAGGTTTTCTCTGTGCAGGTACATTTTTAAAGTGTCCAAGAAATGAGTGTGGGTGGAACGGATTGTATTGCCGAACTGTGTGGTACCGTATGGCCCTTTTGCTTCTTATTCCCACATGTGAATCGCCTGTGGCGTGTCAGCAGGGTCAGAGGTTAACAAGAGTGTCACCTGTCGTTTTTGACTGCATAATGTGTGGGAATCAACGCCTCAGGTGAAGGGGCGGTTTCACTGACGCCTTTTATACCACCGCAGGAGGCTTTATGGCTTCGAGTTTGAGCGGCAGTCTCTCACAAATGTCTTCCTCGGCCACGCATAAGAGCAATGCGTGATTTCAATGCTAGGCGTGGGGTCATCTAAAGAATGGTAAAATGCGGGTAAGAGGGGATGTGACGACTCCCCCATTGTATGACACTCCCAAAGTGGGGTTGGGCAGAACTGTGAAATATGGTGCACTGTGACATCACTGACTCACCTGAGACGTGACGTGAACTGCTGAACTCTGGCCTTTTGTCGGATGTGTCGACAGCTTGCTGTTTGCAGCGTCGCCGACCCAGGGGGTGAAATCGCAGAATGCCGCGCTTTCCAACGATTACAGACGAAGATTGTAGGCGTATTTCAGCTACATTTCAAACTTACACGATGCAGTGATAAAAAATTACGGGGTTTCGCAAAAGTGATGCACCATCTGTGTTGCACGGTGTGACATGGACAATTTTCACGCTATGAGCTTTGCTGCCCCGTCGTTTCCGTAAGAGCATGAAATAATTTTATAGGGTGTTGAGAATACTCCACTGAACAATTTGAGGTAGGGAACCTGGGATCGGAGAAGCCAGCTGAAGGAGATAATAAGAATAAAATCGCATTACTGAGTACTTTTTATTTACATAAGTTAGAGTTAACTGCAAATATCATCGTTGACTGAATGAACGTACCATTTGTAATGATCTCACAGAATGTGCTAAAACTGACGGCGATAAAGCTTCTGACGTATCGTGACAAGTATACCTGGTGTGTTTCGAATCACATCAGAGGCAGCTACAGGTCTGGCAACTAATTACATCTCCATATCCACAGGGGTCTGATAGACAATTGTCCGCAGCTCGTGGTCTCGCGGTCATTTTCTCGCTTCCCGGGTTCGATTCCCGGCGGCGACAGGGATTTTCACCTGCCTAGAGTTGACTGGGTGTTTGTGTTGTCCTCATCATTTCATCATCAGTGACGAGATTGGACTGAGCAAAGGTTGAGCATTTGTACAGGCACTGAACCACGCAGTTGAGCGCCCCACAAACCAAACCACATCATCATCATCATCATCATCATCATCATCATCATCATCGACAACTGTCTTTAAATATCGCAATAGGAAATAATCGAGGGGATTCAGGCCAGGTGACCTCGCAGGCCATGGAACGGGACCTCCCCTTCTAATCCAGCGGCCAGGAAATTCGGCACTAACATGGCTGCGGACATCCTCACTGAAGTGAGGCGGTGCACCGCCATGTTGTATCCACATCCTCTAATGAACAGCCGTGGTACGTTCTCCAAAAACTCAGGTAGAACTCTTCGCACGAACCTCATGTACAGGTGGCCATTCAGACGGCCGGATGGAGTTCCTAGTAATCGGGTTCTTCCTCCTTGTTTCCTTTGCAGGAAATGAAGAATGTACATGTAAATAAACATCACAGTGCGTGTAAACATGCACTCATGTTAACTGCAAAGAAACTGGAAAATAGTAATGCTAGACAAAGCGGTAGACAAGTTTACTTCCATATCTCCTTAAGCTGGCTCCTCAGACTAGTTTCTCTGCCTCAAATTGTTCAGTTAAGCATTGTATATGTTCTGTATTGGGTCGGGGTTCAGTGACAGAAGATATTGAGCGTCAGTGACACAGGAGGGAAAAGGTCATTATTTTGTTTTGGGTGGTGGGAAGGAAACGACACTTCGTAGGCGGTGGAGTGGGCTCTCTCCTTGGTTCAGTGGGTGAGGTGTAACATTGTTGGTTCCACTCACAGTCAGTCATCGAGACATTAGACCCTTTAAACAAAGAGAGTAATACATTGTGTTCTAACTCGCTCAATTCCTCGTGGCGGCGGAGTCGCATCGTGCAGGCTCCGGTGACAGCTTATATTTGCTTAATTATGTTTCATCATGTCTCTGTTCTTCTCCTCAATTCACCATCACCCTCCTTCATACTCCCTGCTGCTAGCACTCCTATCTAAAATCTGTTTCTTCAACAATGTCTAATTATAACAGTACTTATGATGTACGAATATAAACTCTATATGTATGTATTTTTCCAGGTGTGCCTTTGTAATCGTTTATTTCACTTTTTGTACTAGATGTAGTTTAACATGCCTACTAAAACATATGAATGTAAAATAAGTAGAATGCCTGGTTAGATGTAATAGAGGGCCTGATGCCCCTAATCTTGCCAGGTTAAATAAATAAATATCCGGCGACGGCTCGTGTTGCATCGGCGCGCCGGCGGCTTATTCTTCCATTCAGTGCAGTGGCCGTGACTCGCTGCGACGGCGGCGCGCTCTTCTCCTTGTCTGTTCGCTCGTTGCGTTATTAACAAGCGGGTACGGCGTGGTGCGGAGTGCTCCTTCCCGGAATCGAACCAGCGATCCTCAGGTTCGGATTCTTCTGGCGGAGTTCATCAGCCACTAAGTTCACAAGTTACCGATTCGGTCAAACCGCAGTCCCTTCGTCCTCACCAGACACCTGGGTAAGTACCACAAGAACTGCTGTCTGGTAACGTCTGGAATGCCATCTTCTGTGTTGACCTATTGGCGCGGTACTGGCATCTTCTACTGTCGAGCAGCATGGCAGCTAAGTCGTTGCAGCGAAGTATGACGTCCGCTGACTAACCGTCGTTCCGTCCGTACAGGCTACGTTTCTTCGTGTCTTCTTACTCCCCTCGAAAGATCTCCTCAAATGACCACCTCACGCCCGTTTGTCGGAGGTATTCATTCGGTGTTTTTGCCAGTGTCGCGAAAGTTTCTAGGGCGCCGACTGGCCTTTCGGTCGTTGATCTATGCTTCTCACGTTGGGTCGAAACGTGCCGGCTTTCCATTGTTTTGCCTCTATGCCGGTGTGGTTGGACATTGCCTTGTCGTCCCCGTCCCCATTGCCAGATACATCATGCACGTAAGTTTAATATGCTGACTGGTCCTGGAGCATTGACCACTGATGTGCGAACACCGCTCGTCATTGATCTTGAAAGCGTCACCCGTCTGCTCGGTCGTTGATCTGTCGAAGTGCTGACTGATGCTGCCCAAACTCCGCTGGTCACTGGCCTTCTTACGTTGGCCAGAAACGTGACCAATGTCACACAGATGCCGGCTTCTCTTGTTCGACTGCTGCCGCTTCCAGAATTGTATGGCTTAACGCGTCAAAGTCTCTAAAACGCCCACTTAACGTATAGCATATGAAGATGGTATCTCTTCTTTCGGACATCTCTGAAAGAGTAGATACCATCTTCATACTGTTAAGGCAAACCGGCCATTGACCATCTTCTTCTGTGGTGGATGCACACGCATTTCCTGAACTCTGACGGGCCTCGGTAAGATTGCCGCGAGTAATGAGTGTAATGGGCAGGGGCAATAGGAATGTAGAGTGTGGACATTAAGTTGGGAACGTGGGTCTCACGGGGAGCTTGCCAGGGATAAATCCCTGCAGTCGCACTATCCTCTGTGCCCTCGGTGGCTCAGATGGATAGAGCGTCTGCCATGTAAGCAGGAGATACAGGGTTCGAGTCCCAGTCGGAGCACACATTTTCAACTGTCCCCGATGATGTATATCACCACCTGTCGACAGCTTAGGGTCTTGTTTTAATTATCATTTAATTAACCTATAATAAGTCTTTCTGCTTTGAACAGCCATAAATAATACATAATTATTATACATAGTTATTGTACACGCTGCAGTTCTGTTACATCTTTGCAACATCTTACCGAAACACCCTGTACACAGTTTCCATCTCTTAATACTTGACTTATGGTGTTGAACCTCTAACATTATAATCAGTAGACTATGACCGCATATTAAATATTTAAATTTAGTCAATAGTTATACGAAATACTAAAACTTTAGAATTTGTAGGCCCTGGAAGTCGCTAGATAGGCAAACTGCGACTGGGACACAGTAATCGTTTTAGGCCTTTACTAGCGTATATTATAAAATTCTGACATGTGGGTAGCATAGAGAGAAGCATCAGGGCGTATAAAGAAACAGATTGAGATGTGGGATGCAATACGTACAGTAGTCACTGACCTCGCTCACTGCCGACGCCTTTGTTGCTCTAAGTATAAGAACTGAGTAACAGGAGAATCAGGTTGGAGCACAAAGCATATGGGTGCTGTCGTTCAGTTAGGCGTGTTTGGTGAAAACCGCATGTGATGTGAGACGTAGATCAGGAGGTGTTTCCATTGTAATCGTGTACGAGCACGTGGAGGCAGCAGGCAACCATCGTCTTGTAGGTTTGGTGCCGAACGCCCAAGGACACCATGTCATCATGGCGGGCTTCAAGGCGGGTCGACAGGGAGTTTTCGGAAAGCTGTCGTAACAACTGACACAAACTGAAAGTTGATGTAGGCACCTGTAGGAATCAAGCAGGTAGACGAGTCCAAGCAATGGATGACCCGGGAAAGAAAAATAGGACATCAGAAAAACACATTTTAGAGTGTATTGCGGAAGAGCTCCCACTACAGATATAAACTATTTTTCATCTACTTTCTAAAACTCTTTTTTTGCCTTTAAATTTTATCACAACATAACGGTGATTTTCAAAGACTGTTTGTAAAATGTGATACATGGATGTTAGAGTGCTTTGTTGATGTATATTTGTAACTTTTGTAAAGAAATATGTCAAATGTATGATTTACTAAATAATATTTTTTATAGATTAATGAAATGAAAAAATTTGTGTATGTAATTTTATATATTTGTGAAAGTTGTCATTTGCATAAAACGGTACACGCATATAGACAATGTGTATGGTATGGGTTATGTAAAGCATGGAGTGCTTTTGTACTGTACGGCAGTTACTGTGGGAAGTCTAAAAGGTGGCTTGGGTTTCTGGCACGCTACCTGTAGAGCGAGCGGAAATGATAAGACACAGTCTGAAGGCGGCAGTGAAAGGGGCAACACTCGGACGGAACAGACGATGCCTTGCCTGGAGATTCTAGCACAGTAGCATCAGATGACGATTTCTGATCATTTAGGCTTTGGTACAAATTGTTGGGCTATGTTATGGACGTTACAACGACGCCAAGATGAATTAATTAGTCCAAACTTCAAGAAACTTGTACATCGTACCACATTAATTCGAGTAAACATGTTTTAAAAGCACTTGAAGTGCTTTATTCAGTATCTCAGTATCTACATGCGCTAATTTTCATCTTTGAACAAATGTCTAAAATAACTGTTACCTAATTTTTTAAAGTGAAAGTGAGTAAATAAGTTTTGAGTAAAGTGTAGATAAAATTCTTTCTGGTAGAAATGAAATTCAGTACTGTGAGTCAGTAACACTAAAGTACAGTTTCATATAGATAATGAATGACAAAGTACAAAAAATGATGAATAGAAAATTGTTTATGCTATTAGAATATTTAAGTATTTAATTGTTTGGTTATACAGATTGCAGACATACAAGTCCACCTGGCCAAATTTATTTGCACATAATAATGATTTAAAGATTCGAGGTCTTTCTAAATCAAAACTATATACGTATGTGGGTGTAGCAGCTAAAAGACTCCTGTGTCTTTCTCAGAGAGATTTATCTGTGAAGTTACATCAAGGGACACCAGGAAATTATGCCAAATTTACTTCTTCTGCTTTTCTGAAACTTAACCATTTCTTTGTCTAGATAGGCTGGCGACCGTAACTTGGAACAGAGAAGTCTTAGCATCAGTATTATTTCATTTTACTGCGTTTCTTGCTAACAGCTAGGAAACTCTTACAGAAAGGAGCTAATAGTCTGATTTTCATATCCATTAGTTATACATCACGGTCAAATCCTGTAAAAGGGGTAAAATTATACCACATGCACAATTACCCATATAATAGTGTTACACGTGGCTTTTCCATTAGCAGGAATATTTGTTCCTTTGAAGTACAGTGTTATAGAGGGAGCTATGTAGGACGTTACAATTTTACTAGGAAAATAATTCGTAAAGCGCCTTGTCTCGCATCACAGATGTCCCGAAGTTTTAACTATGAGTGACAGACCATTGTGTGGAGGAGTGCGTGTCACGTCAGATGGCAGTCCATCTTAGTGACATCATAAGCTATGTATTTGCTCGTTTGATGTTTGTTAAGTCTGAAAACGCGAAGTCGCGTAAGCAGTGCTTTTAATTGTTGTTTCAAAGTATGTCTTCCGCTGGTGGCAATATCTAAAGACATAGATGGAGAGAGGTTAATTGAACAAAGGTTATAACGCGTCATGAGTCATCATTTTATTTCGATTATTGCATATTTTAAGACGTGCTGCCTCATAATGTAAAAAGCGTGTCATATAAAATAAAATTTTACGACCCGCACATAATTACCGGGCAGTTTCACTGACATCGATTTGTTGTAGAATAATGGAACATATTTTGTGTTCAGACATAAATGACCTTTCTAGACTCTGAGAAAGTCATCTGGAGAAACCAGCACGGTTTTAGGAAACAGCGGCCATGCGAGACACTGCTGGCCCTCTTTGTGCATGATATACAATAGGCTCTAGATACCGGCTCACAGGTTGATGCCATATTTCTCGACTTTCGAAAGGCGTTCTACTCAGTTCCGCACTGTTGCTTGCTACAAAAAGTGCTCGCTTACGGTCTATCCAGTGACATATGCGGTTTGATAGAAAGTTTTATAACAGACAGGGAGCAGTATGTCGTCCTGAACGGGGTACCTTCAACAGAAACAAGAGTAACTTCAGGTGTGCCCCAGGGCAGCGTAATAGGTCCTCTGCTTTTTACGATTTACATAAACGACTAGTTGATAGTATTGACAGCGGCCTTAGACTGTTTGCCGATGATGCTCTAGTCTAAAGAATGTAGTATCACACAAAAGTTGTGAAGAAATCAATGAGGATTTGCAGAAAATGAATGTGTGGTATAATGACTGGCAGTTATCTCTCAATATCAGTAAGTGTAACCTACTGCGTATAACAAGGCGAAAATCCCCATTAATGTATAAGTACAAAATAAATGATCAGTCTTTGGAAGCGGTAACATCCGTCAGGTATCTGGGTGTGACTATTCGAAATGATCTCAAATGGAATGATCAGCAAGGGTTAAGGCAAACTCTAGATTGCGTTTCATTGGTAGAATCCTGAAGCGACGCAGTCTTTCAACAAAGGAAATAGCTTACAATACGTTAGTTCCTCCAGTCTTAGAGTATTGTTCGTCTGTATGGGACCCTTACCAGTTGGGTCTGATTCAAGAAATAGAGAAGGTCCAAAGAAGAGCGGCTAGATTCGTGACTGGTACATTTAGCCATCGCGAGAGCGTTACAAATCTCATAGATGTTTGAAGTGGGACACACTTGTGCCCTCCGCCACACACCGCTTGGTGGCTAGCGGAGTGTATATATAGATGTAGATGTTAGCCGAGAGCACTAATACACTGCTTCCTGGACTCGGGTAGGCGCACTGGCCCTGGACCGAATCCGCCTGGCGGATTATCGACGAAGCCCGGTGTGCCGGCCAGCCTGCATGTGGTTTTCGGGTGGTTTTCCACATCCCACTAGGTAAATACCGGGCTCGTCCCCCCCCCCCCCCCCCCCCCCGTCCTGCCTCAGTTCCATGACTCGAAGACGTCTGAAACACGTTTTCACTGATTTACACTGGACACAGACAACTGGAGTACACTGATTCCGTCCCAGCGGCTACAGGGTGGCGGTAGGAAAGGCATCCAGCCACCCATTCAAATTAACCTTGTCAAATCCGACTGTAACCACGTCGACCCTGAAAAAACTGCGGGACAAGGCGTAAGCGAAAGAAGAAAATAAAATAACATTTTACATGTTATAGTACATTGTTACACATTATTAGCAAAATTTGTTTTGAGCAATAAAATAAGGGTCATAACAATGAATTAAAAAGACAAATAAATTAGTTGTTGGAAGCGGTGTTTTCAAAAAATTTAATATTGGTAACTTGGAGAATATAACAGAAAGATACGAGAGGAAAGTTAAGCACCTTTTGACTATTAAAATATAGTATATAAATCATGTTTTGTGTTGCTATTCCAGATGGGATGGCCTCAGCAGAAACATCGAGCCCATCCTACCTGAAGTAGCGTATAAAATTATGTCTTCTTGCATTACTAAACGAAACATTTTAAGTGAATCTGTATGTATTTGTTTCTACTGTCTAAGAAACTAGCACTACTTATTATATCTTTTATGTGCTTATGTCGGACATACCCATTACACTATTTGTGTTACTACAGCTAGATATGGTTCTGCATGTTATATGTGTGCTGTTGTGTTGTATTTTTGTGTACATGACCAGTGCCACAGGCGGTAGGGAGACCTCGGTACTTAAGCTTCGAGCCTAGCCTCCCCGCAAGGCGTATTCCTTAGCTGTAATGATTGTCTCGTTGCTTATATTAGTCATTTTCATTTATATGATTTATTTACCACTTTTAAAGTGCAGCTTAGATACATGAACCAATCACGTGCTATGTCTGCTTATCTTATAATTATCTTATCTATTTTAGGCGTTATACTCGTTGCGTTAGGAGTCTGTGTCTAATGTTGTTATTGTGTTTCTGTCATTTTCCGCATCTGCAGCTGAGGCATTGTCTGCGGCAGTGTCTGAGTTTGTGTCCTCTCACGGATCCTGTTACCGTGTTTGTTGTGTGTCTGTTCGAGATCTGCCGTACGGATTTTCTTCTCTACAGGCGTCATGCAGTGTTCTCGAAACCTTAACTGTGATGCGACCTAGAGTGTTGTCTGGATCACGTAACATTTCTTTGATGTGATTATATTCTGTTATAGGTGTTACTTGTGTGAATGTGTTACAATGTAGTGCCACGTTTTCAGGAGACCATATGCCCCGCATGTACACATAGCGCTCTGGATAAGGTCCACGCGGATCAGATGTGCTATGTACAGACCGTGGCCGGGCAGTATGTGAACCACGTCGCGGACTGGATCCACACGTTCCAGCTTCAGCCGTTCCCATGTATTGGGGGAGAAGCAGAGAACGGGACGACCTTTTTCGGTCGTCTCCCACTCCCTTTGCCAAGTGTCAAGAAGTCAGTCGCGTAACTGACGCATATCTACGATCTTTTTCCTTGTTATTTCTAGAACCTTGTCGTGCCTGCCCCTGTTTAGCCAGTATGCCACTGCCTTCTGGCGGATAGTGATGTCAATGGGGCAGGCCCCCAGAACCACACATGTGGCGCCAAAAGTATCCGACATTCCGAGTAGTGCGCTCCTCTGTCCTCGCCTCACTGTATTTCTATAGTTCATTAGGCACACACAGTGCGCCCACGCGCTTGCTGTAAAGCGTGCTATGGCTTCCAAGGCAGCTGTGTGATACGTTCGCAGTGTCCTCAGAGATAGTCGGTATTGTGCGGTTTTCAGCCTTACAAGTTTGTGTATCAGTTTCGTCGCTTTGTCAATTGTTTCTTCTGTTCACAGTGGAAGTCAGTCTTCGTCTAGATGTATTCCTAAATATCGCGTTACTTCTTTCCTCTTTATGTTAACTTTGCCTGGTTTAATAATTGGGTTTCCTTACTGTCTCCGTTTGAGTAACAGCTATACTGTTTTGTATTGCTAGAATTTTGAGTTTATTTGGGCTATATCGACTACTTATATTTACGAGAAATTGTATAGTTTTCTTTTCTATGTGTTTTTTGATACAACAACTAATAAGTTGTCTTCATAAGCGACTACCCCGTTTACCTGTCATCCACATCCATGTTGTTTAGAATTGGCTTCACAGCACTGTCCAAAAAGACTGGTCCACAGATTGAGCCTTGTGGGCATCCTTCTGTTATTTCGTTGACTACTTTCTGGTGTCCTGCTACCCACCCTGCTGACCTGTTTCTGCAATAATCTAGTAAGCTCTTATACAGGGCAGTTGATAGTCGCATCTGTATCAACACAGTCGACTACGGCCGGCCGAAGTGGCCGTGCGGTTCTTGGCGCTACAGTCTGGAGCCGAGCGACCGCTACGGTCGCAGGTTCGAATCCTGCCTCGGGCATGGATGTGTGTGATGTCCTTAGGTTAGTTAGGTTTAATTAGTTCTAAGTTCTAGGCGACTGATGACCTCAGAAGTTAAGTCGCATAGTGCTCAGAGCCACTTGAACCATTTGAACAGTGGACTACGCAGGCCACCAAAGGCTGTCAGATGCACCTACGACGTCGATTAAAACTCCAACGGAATTTTTATTATTGGTTGAGTGTATTATTACTAATGCAAGATTGACTACATTACGTGTTGATCTTTTTGCACTAAAGCGGTACTGGTGAGGACTTAGGCCAAGAAGCTGCCTTTGTGAATGTAGTCGATCCTACACCTTAGCTAACGTGTTTAGGAGGCAGATTGGCCTGTATGCTTTTGAGCCTGTGGGTTCCTCTCCTCTCATTTCCTATTAATGACCACACTGGCTGTTTTCCAAAGAGTAGGGACTCTTCCTTATTATAAGGCATCGTTCAGCAAGTCCGTTAGAAAAGGGGTGATCTTTGTGGCAGTATTTTTAAGTTTACGAAAGTATTCCATTTGGGCCGGGCGCATTTCTGTTTTTAAGTCTAGCTGTCGCTAGCCCTAGCTCTTCAAGGGTGAAAGGGACGGTTACTCCGGCAATTTCATAAATATTGCTCATTCGGTCGCATAAGTCCGTATGGTATTGTTGGTCGTGTGTTGATTCGACACCAGGGAGTAGCTCGCTCAGCAGAACCTATGCGGAGCAGTACGCGCCCTGTGTCGTCGTACCAGCTGCCCGTTTTGAAGTTGACAGAACTGTTGGGGTGTTAATTCATTATGTCTGTAGCTTAAACGGCGTCATCAGCCAACCACATGTGAGTACACTGAACGATGCTAAGTATTGTCTGGTTCTGTACTGGCTTAGTGTTGTTATCGGCCGTCCTTGAAGGCCGTCTAGTTGCGACCATGGTAGAGCATTCTATGTCTTCGAGAAATCGAGTGACTTATTGTTAGCAGATTACAAACCCTGTTTTGGCGATTCGTGCCTAACTCCCATGTAAAACAGCAGCTAACAATGTTTTGGGCCAGTAGGTAATTAGGTAGGGCGGAATTGTCAGCGGGAATTGGCTGCAGTCCAGCAAGCTCCGTGAATTGCGATGAATGCTATTACCAGCTTTGTACGCATGCTAAAATGAATATACTCCTAGTTAATTGGAGGACAGAGGTCCTGAATAACATACATGATTTTACCAGATTAGTGAGTGCATTCTTTAATGGTTTACCAACCTCTCTAAGCGTGCTGCCGGCCGATGGGGCCGAGCGGTTATAGGCGCTTCAGTCTGGAATTGCGCGACCGCTACGGTCGCAGGTTCGAATCCTGCTTCGGGCATGGATGTGTGTGATGTCCTTAGGTTAGTTAGGTTTAAGTAGTTCTAAGTTATAGGGGTCTGATGACCTCAGACGTTAAGTCCCATAGTTCTCAGAGCCATTTGAACCATTCTCAGCGTGTTGCTGCAATCATGCGTGGTTCTGTTGGTTGGTCCGTTGGTTTTTTTTTTTTGTGTGTGTGGGGGGGGGGGGGGGGGGACCAAACAGCGAGGTCATCTGTCTTACCGCATTAGGGAAGGATGGGGAAGGAAATCAGCCGTGTCCTTTCAAAGAAAGCATTCCGACTTTTGCCTAAAGAGATTTACGGAAATTACGAGTAACCTAAATCTAAATCAAGATGGCCGGACACGGGTTGAACCGTCGTCCTCCCGAATGCGAGTCCAGTGTGCTAGCCACTGCAAGGTTCTGTTAGGTGCACATATGCGAGCGCACCACTGGTAACATGCAGCTGGAGTTCAAGTATGTAGAATCTAGACGTAGGCACGTGTGGTAACTCAGTTACCTATCGCCTTTCGACAACCGCTTATCGTTCTGGGTAGCTTTTTAGATATTACACTGCAGAAGTGAGTTTTTGGGATGCTTCTTTCTCTTGGTGGAAACCGTATATGTATACTGGTGGAATAATTGTTTTGTCTAAGAAGGTATTCATTAAATAACACAGAGGAGATTTAACGGCTCTTCTTCTTGATGATTTGATTTGATTTGTACTTGGCCTCAGCTAAAACTCGGCGACAGTCGTTAGAGTGTTGAGATCGTTATCAAGTTACGAAGACGACGTTACACAAAATAACAGTGCTGAACCGAAATGTCGACGTGCGTGACATATTTGCTTCACCAAGAATCGTAATTAATCGTTCGTAATCGATGTTTAACTGATTAATGATGAAATATTAATGATAAAACCAATACAGTCACATCCACAACAAATTCCTTACAAGCTGGTCGTAATTTCAAGTATCTAAGAAATCGTAACAGTAGGCTTGTTATTTGAGTCAAAGATTCTACACAAGCGCCGAGCGCTACAGTCGAATATTATCGCTGACCGTAATTGTTACTTGGAGTTTCATGTCAATAATTTGATAGAATTTTAGATCACAAATGCACGACTTTGCACGAGAGGGTGTTATATTGCACAATATGAGTCACTTCCTAACCGTGCCTTGAGAAGAAAACTTTCCCCAGGTGTTTGGGGGAGTTACATTATATGCTTCGGACCTATCACTGAAGTTACATAAACCACTGGCTATTGTGAATGGTCGGGAGGTGTGGCCGTGCAGTTTCTAGGCGCTTCAGTCTGGAACAGCGTGACCGCTACGGTCGCATGTTCGAATCCTGCCTCGGGCATGGATGTGTGTGATGCCGTTAGGTTAGTTATTTTCAAGTAGTTCTAAGTTCTAGGGGACAGATGACCATAGATGTTAAGTCGCATAGTGCTCAGAGCCATTTTTTTTATTATGAATGAATATCGTCTATCAGTGTTCGTTGCCTAAATCACTGTCTAAGTAATGTTTAGTTCAGTTATCTAGTTAAAAGTTCAATTTATTCTAGTAGGCAAAAGTCCTCCGTTCGAATTCTAATGCCGTAATATTTGAGGTCAGAATATCGTATTACTGCGTCATAATAGATCACAATTATTCAATCTCAAAAACAATCTAGGCGCGCCTACATGTACGAGCATTCAAATATATGACCTGCTTCGGCTAACTCCCGTAGCGTAGTGACAATGCATTGAATTATACTTAGTCATCACTCACGATTCCCAAAAGAGTACTCACACTGAGTATTCTTTGGGATCGTTGGTTCTACTTTGCGAATGTTAATTTTGCAATTTATTATGATTTTGATTTTAATTCTCCTGAAATTTAATCTTTCTTTCGTAGATTGCTAAATTGTCATGTCTTAGATTCCTGATTTAATTACTTGTTATTGTCCTAATAATAGTGATAAATTGGGACTTCGTTTGCTTATTCACTTCTCTGGGAATTCAGGACTTGGGGGGGGGGGGGGGGGGGGAACCTTTGGGGTATTGGGAGCTAATTTTTGATTTTTATGTATCGTCCGAGGAAGTGGCATTACAGATATTAAGTGTTTTCGAATGTGTGGAGGAAAATAGAAACGATGGATTTTAGGGGAGTTCCTTGATAAATGTGAAACTCTGAATTATTCGGTATCAGTTGCTCGTGCGTACGTGCCTCAAAATATTACATAGGACATAAATCTTGCGAGAGCCTGTTGGCGGTGTAGGGAGCATCGCAAGCTGCAGAGCGTAATCCGCTGAAGCCCGCCACCGTGCGAACCCTCGGAGGCGCAGAAATTAATGAAGACGGACGGCAGGCAGCAAGCGGGCTGCCGGCTGCAGCAGCAGCAGCAGCAGAAGGCGGCGTGCGGCGGCGGCGGTGGCGGCGCGGCATTAGTACGGCCTCAGCCCGCAACGCGCCGGATGGAAAGACAATATTAGCCCAGCTGTGCGGCGGGTAGCTCTCTCGTCTCGCGAAAGGCGCCGCGATGAATGCCGAGGCGGCGGGTGGCTGCCCGCCTGCTCCTTCAGCCTCTGGAGTGCGCAGGCAGCGTTTGTTCCAGAAGCGGGACCGTACGGGTGCACGGTAAGGGCGGCGCACGAGGAAGGGCGTCTGGGTATTAGTGGCATCTGGAGGGAGAGCTCCGAGTGAATACAGTGCAGTCCATTGAAGTAACAACGCCAGGAGTTCTAGCAGATAGTGAAATAGAGCTTATAACGAGCCTGGAAAAACTCCAGACAGCTGAGAACGCTAATAAGGTTGTAAAGGATTGTTTGATACAGAAAATTGTAATTTTGGTAACATTTCGGGTGTCACGGGGAAAAGTAAAGCTTCAATAGCATCCGAGTAATAGCACGCAGTATGTCTGCCAAAGAGGATGCGCTGCGAGTCTCTCCTAGTAGAACTTTTGGTTTCTGAGTGGAGTGCTGTGTTGGGGAGGGAGAGAGAGAGAGAGAGGAGGGCTCGACGTGTATCTTGTGATGGAGTAAAATGCGTTTATGGGGAAAGCAGTGGTTGGGAAGGGAGTGTAGACAGGGCTGTAGCCTATTTCCGATGTTATTCAATCTGTTATCAATCAGTAAAAGGGAAACAAAAGAAAATTCGGGGTAGGTATTAAAATCCATGGAGAAGAAATAAAAACTTTGAGATTCGCAGATGACATTGTAATTCTGTCAGAGACAGCAAAGGACTTGGAAGAGCAGTTGAACGGAAAGGGACATTGTCTTGAAAGGAGGATATAAGATGAACATCAACACAAAAGCAAAACGAGAATAATGGAATGTAGTCGAATTAAATCGGGCGATGCTGAGGGACTTAAAACAGGAAATGAATCGCTTAAAGTAGTAAATGAGTTTTGCTACTTGGGGAGCAAAATAACTGATGATGGTCGAAGTAGAGACGATATAAAATGTAGGATGGCAATGGCAAGGAAAGCGATTCTGAAGAATAGAAATTTTTTAACATCCAATTAAGTTCAGGAAGTCGTTTCTGAAAGTATTGTGTATGGAGTGTAGCCATGTATTGAAGTGAAACGAGGACGATAAATAGTTTAGACAAAAAGAGAATAGAAGCTTCCGAAATGTGATGCTACAGAAGAATGCTGAAGATTAGATCGGTAGATCACATAACTAATGAGGAGGTATTGAACAAAATTGAAGAGAAATTTGTGCTACAATTTGACTAGAAGAAGGGATCGGTTGGTAGGGCATATTCTGAGGCATCAAGGGATCACCAATTTAGTATTGGAGGGCAGTGTGGAGGGTAAAAATCGTAGAGGGAGACCAAGAGATGAATACACTAAACAGCTTTAGAAGGATGTAGGTTGCAGTAGGTACTGGGAGATGAAGAAGCTTGCACAGGATAGAGTAGCATGGAGAGCTGCATCAAACCTGTCTCTGGACTGAAGATCACAACAACAACTCATCCACAAAAGAAGTGGCTTGTGGGGCACTTTGTAGGGAAGCAGCCTACTCACGCCGTAGTAAATTCACAGCATTCTTTCCATTGTGTGCCAGCCTAGTCCGCTGTAACTAGCTGTGACGTCATAAATGTTGCGCAATACTTTAAAAGTTAAGCAAATAACCTGAAACGGTTCTAGCATGTCAGGAGTAATACTAAATTAATATGTGCTGAATATCAGTTCGATAACTTTAACCATTTTCAAAATTTGGACGTTATTCTGTAAAAATCATTGGCGCAACAGAAAAGAGCTAGAGACTTAAAAATATATATTTAGATTCCTTTTTCATAATAATTTATTAGAAACAGTACTTTGGAACACACAAATTAAAATTTTAGCTGAAATTCATGATGTTCTGGTTTTTGTCTTAAAAATTAAGGAAGCAAGGTAGATTAAGTAGGCTAATAAATAAGGCTAGGATGTTTATATTTAAGTAGAATGGAGATCCGCTATAACCATAAAGATGTGAGAAGTTTCATTTGCATAACTATAAAACTATAGCGACAGCGTATCTCCAAAGGGCAAGTTCAGAGCTCGTCTACTGCGTGTAGTGTAATTAAATTAGTTCTCTCGCCCAAAATATTTGACTTAGCCACGTCAAACTTTTATTATGATTACTTAACTGTGTGCTGAATGCACATTTAAATGGAGAGCTTAATCGGCCATCAGCAAGAGGAGCTATGATTTATTCGGTAACTTAAAGTGGTGCGTTACTAGCCCAGCGGCTAGTTGGGAGAGCCGATTTGATCAGGCGTTCCCTTAGCCCTTCCGCACGAGGAAGCAAGGCCCCAGATCTCTCCAGACGCTGAATAGCACACCATCTGTGTCGGGAGTCGCGTCGCGTCGGTATCATTGCTATAAACAGCCTCGGATGACGTATTAAGTTACTCGGGATACGCATAACCATGAAATCATTTTCGAGTGAAGTGTTAATTCTGGGATGACTTTAATTATCTATCTTCAGTTTGTGTATGTCGTATTTTCACGTGCCGCCGCGGGACAGACATTCTACCATTATTTAGCATGGCGTTTGATGAACCCTATCATCAAATTATGGCGAGCATTCATTTAAACATTTAATTTGAACAGTTATAGTGGCATCAGCGCATTAGACTCTGAACTGCTCTGTTAGTCAGATTGTGTGGATTCTTTTTTTTTTTTTTCATCTGTGACTTTCAGAATATAGGAATTTGTTTTTTTTTTTCACGATCGTTTTTGATTAAGAATCCCAGACAATCTCCTAATTCCTCAGAGCTATAAGCTGTAGCTGTAAGTGTACTTCTCAGATGAAGTGGGCACTAGGAATTCTAATTACAGGCTTCACGTTTTGCTAATCACTTTCTGGTTGCCAATATTGTAGTTAGAGAGCCAATGTTGAGAACGGCAAACAACAGCATAGATAACAGGAACATTTTATACAACAGTAAATTCCATCCGCCGCCCCACATATGGTGCATCGGACGGGAAGTGTTTCAACATTCAAACACTTATACAACAGTAAATTTTCCAACCCGCAGCCCCACAACTTGTTCGCCAGATTCTTGAGTAATGTTTATCTATCAGGGATCCCTGTCAGATAAGACTGATAGAGGAGACAGAGAAGATGCAACTGAGAGTGGCGCATTTCGTCACGGGATCGTTCAGCTGGTGAGAGAGCGTTACGGAGATGCTAAACGAGCTCCACTGGCAGACGTTACAAGAGAGGCGTTGTGCATCACGGAGAGATTCACTATTGAAATTTCGGGACATCACTTTTCAGAAGGAGTCGGACAACGTATTACTTCCCGCCACATACATTTCGCGTATTGACCACGAGGAGAAAATTCGCGAAATTAGAGGCAATGCAGAGACTTACCGACAATCATTCTTCCCACGCATTATTGGCGAGTAGAACAGGGTTGGAGGGATCAGATGTACCAAAAGTACCCTCCGCGACACACCGTTCCCTTGCATCATCCTCACACGTTATTTTGCGTCCAGGATACCAGAATACCTTGACATCATCTACTTCGTGGTCACCATTTTCAGTGCTAAGTTTATCCCTGATCTAATTACGGGTACTCCTCAATACATCTGCACGACTACTCTGCAATTCACCCTTAAGTTCCTGGCGGACGCTTCTTCGAAACACTTTCACACTATTTCTCTGGCGCTCCATTTTCGAACAGCGTCGGGGAAAAACGAACACTTAAAAATTTTCTGTGTGAGCTCTGATTTCTCTTATTTTACTACGATGACCAGTTCTCCCTGAATAGGTGAGAGTCATCAGAACATTTTCGCTAAGAGAAAGGCTCAGGGGTAGGATCAAAATTTAAGGAGAAAGGATATCAATGATATGATTCGCTCATGACATTACTATCCTGAGTGAAAGTTAAGAAGGATTAGGTGACGTCCTGAATGGAATGAACAATCTAATGATTACGGAATATGAGTAAATCGAAGAAAGAAGAAGGTAATGAGAAGTAGCAGAAATGAGAACAGCGAGAAACTTAACGTGAGGATTGATGGTCACGAAATAGATGAATTTAAGGAATTCTACTACCTAGGCAGCGAAATAGCCAATGACGGGCGGAGCAAGGAGGACATCAAAAGCAGACTAGCCCTAGCAAATAGGGCATTCCTGGCCAGAGAAGTCTACTAGTATCAAACATGGTCCTCAATTTGAGGGAGAAATTTCTGAGAATGTACAGTTTTAGCACAGCATTGTATGGTAGTGGAACATGGATTGTGGAAAAACCGGAACAGAAGAAAATCGAAGCAGTTGAGATGTGGTGCTACAGACGAATGTTGAAAATTAGGTGGACTGATAAGCCAAGGAATAAGGAGTATCTGCGCAGTTTCGGGGAGGAAAGGAATATGTGGAAACGCTGACAAGGAGTGGGGACAGGGTGATCGGACATTTTTTAAGACACTAGGGAACGACTACTGGAAGTAACACACTCGTGGAAAGTTGTATTTAGCCGATATTCACAGGCAAAGTGACACGAGCGTGTTGCTCCATCTTGCCTGAAAACATTGGTTTCCAGACAGTTCTCCTCCAAAGCAGGAATCGTATGCTGTACAAGGAGGTCTCGATAAGGTGCAGACGTTACGGTACTCTTGACAGTCCGTCTGGGTGTATTCTCTTCAAAGAAGGACCGAGAACAGAGATGCTTATCAATCCATACGTCACATACGGCGAGTGCAACTGGTGTATTCTCTTCAAAGAAGGACCGAGAATAAAGATGCTTATCAATCCATACGTCACATACGGCGAGTGCAACTGGTGGATTCTCTTCAAAGAAGGACCGAGAATAAAGATGCTTATCAATCCATACGTCACATACGGCGAGTGCAACGGCTGTTCCCGCACAAAACGCGGCAGTTCTATGTACTCATTGTCCCTGTCGCATAAAATGAATACTCCATGTCATCAGCATCGATCTGTGCTAGAAAGCGAAGAGCAAATTCAGGAAGTGCAAGAGGTTTCAGTTCCTGTACCATCTGGATGTTGTCGGGCACAAGCGTAAAATTGACAGCAAAAGTTTGCGTGCGTACTCATGTCCTTGGGATGGACGATTCCTGCGACACTGCACTAGCACTACCCGGGACACGCGCTGTACGGTCAGTTACAGCAGCAGCAACTTCGTCAGTGACATCCTGGTACCTTACCTAGATCACCCATGTTTAGAATTTCATCGTCACCTTCATGAAACCACTAAATGACATCGGGCCTCTCCTCACACGTTTCAGTCGGCGATACTCTCCCGATGTAGCACTGTAATTGCCTCCGTTCACATGAAATTGTTCCACTTACAGTGCACGTTCTCTCTTCTCGCTAGCCACACTGTTCACTCGTGTAATGGCTTGTCAGATGACACCGTGGGTGTCGTACTGTCACACAAACAGTGTACTGTGCCAGATTTGCACCTTTTGACCAAAATTGGAACTAGTTTCTTTCGAGCGTAAATCGGTTTCACATTAGCGAATGAGCATATCTATCAAGTTTCGGTACCATACGATAACTACAGCCCACACTGGACCTCTCAGGGTAGGTACACTTCAAATACAACCATTCGGGCTTTATATGTATTGTATCTCGCGAAGCATTCGGAATGGGCGTATGTCCAAACGAAGTGTTTTACTTCAAATGATCGTTCCTGTCACATCCCTGGATACTGACTATTCTTCCTGGAACAGTCTGTGTGTGTAACATACCGTGTGTAAATGACCGAAGAGACCCATTACTTTTCGATGACAATGAAGCTCCACAATCAGTACCGACCGAAAAATTCCGAGGAATAACAACCTTCAGCGACCAAAACTCGAATAACAGTATGATATAAATTGTCGGAAAAGCGGACGTCTGGCCGATATCCGTGAAAAGCATTTTAAGGAAGTGTAGTTCACATACGAGAAAAGTGCCCTGCACTTCACTTGTAAGACAAATTCTTGTCGACTACTGTTCGTCAGTCAGAGACTCTTATGACGTCGAATTCTCAGAAGAAATAGAGTGGAACTAACGTAGCGCGGCGATTTCGTCACGTTTTGTTCGATCGTGTAGTAGCACAAAAGCGTCCCGGGAATTCTTTACAAATTTCAGTGGCACCTCTTACAAGAAAGGCTTTGTGCAGTATGCATAAGTTAGCTATTGAAATTTCGAAGATGTACCAGCCAAGAAGAGTCGGACATCAACTTACTCCCTCGCACATATGTCTCGTGAAAATGGCCACGACGTAAAAATCGGAGATATTAGCGCTCTTATGGACGTTTGTCGACAGTCTTCGCAACATCATTCGCCAATTGTACACCAAAGAGGAAAATGCTAGCGTTAACAAAGGCAGCCTCCACTCCACTCCTTAAGATTACTTGAGAAATATGGACGAAAATGTACTCATGAGATACCGATATGAACTGAGGGACAAGTTACTTGGATCTGGGACACAGTCAGTGGGAATCTGGAGAAAAAGAACCTGGAAATATTTGAGATGATGTTAATACCGTGATTGAATTAATTGAAGAGTCAAAATATGAAATAATGATCTCCTAAAAGCGTTAGAGGTGGAAAAAGTATAAGGTAGATCCTTACCATAAGGACGGATAGTTAACAAGCAGTTGGTAGGAGCAGTGGGGTTCTAGTCGGGTGGCGTGTCGGGGGGGGGGGGGGGGGGGGGGGGGGGGGAGAGGGGAGGAGTGGTTGTTGACTTAGACAAAGGTTAGAATATATAAAACTGGTTATGGAGGACGTCTACATCTACATTTATACTCCGCAAGCCACCCAACGGTGTGTGGCGGAGGGCACTTTACGTGCCACTGTCATTACCTCCCTTTCCTGTTCCAGTCGCGTATGGTTCGCGGGAAGAACGACTGTCTGAAAGCCTCCGTGCGCGCTCTAATCTCTCTAATTTTACATTCGTGATCTCCTCGGGAGGTATAAGTAGGGGGAAGCAATATATTCGATACCTCATCCAGAAACGCACCCTCTGGAAACCTGGGGAGCAGGCTTAACCACGATGCAGAGCGCCTCTCTTGCAGAGTCTGCCACTTGAGTTTGTTAAACATCTCCGTAACGCTATCACGGTTACCAAATAACCCTGTGACGAAACGCGCCGCTGTTCTTTGGATCTTCTCTATCTCCTCCGTCAACCCGATCTGGTACGGATCCCACACTGATGAGCAATACTCAAGTATAGGTCGAACGAGTGTTTTGTAAGCCACCTCCTTTGTTGATGGACTACATTTTCTAAGGACTCTCCCAATGAATCTCAACCTGGTACCCGCCTTACCAACAATTAATTTTATATGATCATTCCACTTCAAATCGTTCCGCACGCATACTCCCAGATATTTAACAGAAGTAACTGCTACCAGTGTTTGTTCCGCTATCATATAATCATACAATAAAGCATCCTTCTTTCTATGTATTCGCAATACATACGTCGAGTGTCACTGTTCTGTAGATATGATCAAATCAGCAGCAAAATAGAACTAATGCAGATTATCTAACCAGTCGAATTGTAACGACTTTCAGAAACATTGTGCTAACACAGTAGCAGTAGGCATGCACGGTTTCCAGGAATTCCCGTTATGTACTTCTAGGATATGTAAAGGGCAGTGAGTACCTAATATTCTGAATAGGGACCAATGTCCGGAAACGTCATCCAACCACGTTACAAAGCATCAAAGTTAAAGCGCCTGCTTTGTGAATGTATGTATATACAGGGGGGTTCCGTGATGATGTTTTAAATTTTCGGGGATGTTGGAGACGAAAAATTTATTAATTTGAGGTACGGGTCCCTGAAACGGAAACGAACGAGTCGAAAGTTGCAAGCGAAAACCGTTCTGATACCTCTGACAATGGAATACATGTACTGGTACTGTTTTCAGTAAGATTGTAGCTTAAGCAACTTTCAGAGGTGGTAGTACGGACCAAAACAACAAAAGATGTCTAATAAAAATGTGCTCTAAAATGCATGCCATAGGAGCTATGAGCACATGCTCAATAGAGGAATGCATTTTACTCTAGCGAAGATGAAAAAGTGCTCACATCTCCTCAAGTATGCACCGTTACATGTATTCCACTGGCAGACCCGTCAGAATTATTTCCACTTGTAACTTTCGACTCGTTTGTTCCTGAACCACGGACCCTTACCGCAAATAGATACATTTGTCCTTCTCTATCAACCTGGAAAGACCGTAGCGTCATCACGGAACCCCCCTGTATATACGTACATTTACAGACGCCGGTGCCTAAAACTTTGACTCTCTGTAGCGTCGTTGGATGACGTTTCTGAACATGGGTTCCCATTCTATACATTATGTACTCAGTCCCCTCTACAAATCCTAGGAGTATGTAATGAGAATCTCTGAACACCCTGTGAGGATAAAGATTTCTTTTTAGAACAATTCATAGAAATCTGTGCAGAATGTGGTCGCTCATTTAGGCTGAAATAGATCGGCAGCGCAAGACATCCCAGACGCTAGAAACGCAGCGCCGGGTCAATACTCGTGGTACTGGCAGTTGGCAAACACAAGTAGGTGAAAGCCGGTAGCTTTTCACATGTGCAGCGAAGGGGGAAGAAGGTTGCTACGTCAGGCTTACAGTGACAGTGTTCAGGAGGGTATAGAAGGCGCGCACCTAGGGAGGAACTTGGTTTAGGCCAGTCTGGGAGGACGGATAATTAAATAAGTGGGCAACACAAGAGGGAGGAGTTCATGTTAATTCATGTAGGCGGCCGGTCACGGGGCGCAAAGCCAGAGTCTGCTCTGCCTCCAAAGAAAGGTGTCTGTTCTGCTAGGGTTCTGGGTCACAAGAGAGAGAAGCAACTGTGTTCTGCACTGCAGAATCCTCCAGCGTCCACACACGTGACCTGTATTCCGCGTACGCTATTGGCTAAAAGCGATGGTGTGAATTCGCTAGCAGTTCCAGCAAAGGGCTCAAGACGTCTCTTGTCAGCAGCTTTAACTGGACAGAACTGGCCCGGTTCTGAAAGGCAAGCGACTTGTGTCTCGTAGGCATGGCCTAAGTTACTCGGGGAGAAAATTTGAAAGGATTGTCTAGGTTTTTGACATAAATTTTCTATACCAATTACCAAAAATATTGCGTCAGGCTGCCACCCTGTGCATTCCGTCCACCTTCGAGAGGATTGTTGACTCAGATTGTTTACGAAAGGGTGTCAGTTACTCCTCGGAAATATGGTTTGCCCTAGCAGGGGCCTTAATGCTATGGGTGGCATTTGTTACAAATGTTTTCATTTAGTGTAAATGGGAGGGGACGTGTATGTAATCAAGTTTATCAAATTTCAATGTTAACTGTTCGAATTTTGTGCAGAAATACAATAGCTTCTGTAAGAACTGAAATCGTCACTTTCCGGATAATCAGATCTTAAAAAAGAACGAAGTTAAAATCATGCCTGAAAGCTTCACAAAAGAAGAACGAACTGTTATGGTTTCTGTAAGGTTGAGGGAAAAAATCTATTATTTATTTACTGTTGCAGTACTAAACTCAGTGTCCTAGAAAGTAGATACTGCCCGAACTACATCAGCACTGACCTTTCAATGATTTACAGGTGTCCTAGAAATGAGTAGTTGTTTGGTCGTATGTTAATCCCATTGCTACATGGTGGGGTTAGTACCAAAATATAAAATATATCAACAACATGACAGAAAACTTAATTCTGTGATAAAGTATTCGGATAAAAACCACAATAAATCAGTTTACTGCAGAACATTAACACGTAGCGTGGGTTAGAACTGGATTAAGTACTTTTAAAAGGAGTGTTAACTTAAATAAAATCCTGCTACGCCATCTGAGTATTTCTGCGGGTAGTAGTTGCACAAAGTTCCACCAACTACAAAATATTACTATAATTTCAATAAAATGTAGACTGCAATTAGCAAGTTGGAGAGATGATGTACCACAAATCACATGAAAGCTTTTATCAACATTAACTCATGTTAAAATACAAAGTATAAAGGCTTTTATTATATCAACAAAATACTGGAATTATGGATGAAATCAGGGGATACCGAATGCTACAGATCAAAACCCATGAGTTTCAAATATTAACATTCTACCTCAATTTAAAATACCTTAGGTCGCATGGTATAGTAACAGTCCTCCAAAACTTAACACTCTATGGAGTACACATTAAGACAGACAGACAGAGAGAAAGAGAGAGAGTGAAATATTACGCGTAGGTCAAAGTTTTCAGTATTTTCAACTGGAAAAACTGTAGCATACACTAGCCAGAGCACCTGATGAAGTACCACTGCCTCAGCTTCAATAGGTAATTGGAGATGGCAAAAGCAGCTAAATAATATTGAAGATCTCAGAAAGTCAAAAGAAACGATATACCTATTCATTTAAAAACCATTTTAAATTACCTCATGAGGTAATAGTAAGTATGTACATCACTTAATGTTTCATTTGAAATAATTTTTTATAACTGAAGCAAATGAAAATTCACAAGATTGAAATGTGGCCAAGTCGTGGTCTGAATGGTTACTGGTTTGTTGACAAATAATATAGGGTCTCATAGCTATAATGAATATTTCTGATACGTTAGGGCCCAAGATCGAATTCTATATTGTTCAATTGCAAAATGAGGATTTGGTATGCCGTTAAATATTTGTAGCGTGAACGCATCTACTGTAAGGGTTTCCTAGACATAACATACAGGGCTATTCCAAATGATTGAAGCGATTTCATAAATTCACTGTAGCTCCATTCATTGACATATGGTCACGACACACTACAGATACGTAGAAAAACTCATAAAGTTTTGTTCGGCTGAAGCCGCACTTCAGGCTTCTGCCGCCAGAGCGCTCGAGAGCGTAGTTAGACAAAATGGCGACAGGAGCCGAGAAAGCTTATGTCGTGCTTGAAATGCACTCACATCAGTCAGTCATAACAGTGCAACGACACTTCAGGAGGGAAGTTCTACAAAGATCCACCAACTGCTAACTCCATTCGGCGATGGTATGCGCAGTTTAAAGCTTCTGGATGCCTCTGTAAGTGGAAATCAACGGGTCGGCGTGCAGTGAGCGAAGAAACGGTTGAACGCGTGCGGGCAAGTTTCGCGCATAGTGATGTGAAAGATTCAGTGTTTAAACCTCCTCTACCAAGAAACGTACCAGAACTGCGAGCTCGCATCAACAATGCTTTCGAACTCATTGATGGCGAAATGCTGCGCCGAGTGTGGGAGGATCTTGATTATCGGCTTGATGTCTGCCGAATCACTAAAGGGGCACATATCGAACATTTGTGAATGCCTAAAAAAACTTGTTGAGTTTTTGTATGTGTGTGCAAAGCATTGTGAAAATATCTCAAATAATAAAGTTATTGTAGAGCTGTGAAATCGCTTCAATCATTTGTAATAACCCTGTATTTCGAGCTATATTCATTAACTGTAGAACACACGTACTCCTTTAAATTGTTATTTAACTTCTACAACCACAAAATAAAATCTTCAATATGTGTCACCTCATTACATCTCAATTATAAAAAGAACGTGAGGCAGATGTACTTGAGGGAACAGATCTGTGGTAAATCATTAAAATGCATTACCTTAACGTAAAAATATTGTTCATCATCTCATCGTAACCATGGTATCACTCACACAGTTAAGGCTTTCTCGACCGGATGTTTTAGCTATAGACAATTCTTTCGGGTTGTATTCCCGTGGTCCATGGAACTCTTCTGTCCCTGACGTTTCGTCCAAAGCTACGTTGGACATCTTAGGAGGTGCTCCTGGTTGTGCTGAGTCTTTCTGACTGACGAGTCGGACGTCGAAGAGCGGTCTAAATACCGTGGAAAGTGGGCGTGGTCTCGATTTCACGTGTCAGCAGAGATAAACCTTGTCAAAGATAAAATATAATATCGACCATAGTACACCAAAGATAAAAACTTTTCATCGATTCTGTAGCGTCACTGTCCATATATCGCTGTGTTTCATAGCTTCTTCTTTTCTGTTAAAAGTATCCCCATGTTTATATATTTTGATGGTTTCTCTGTATAGCCGTGGATAATAGTTCGTCAAAGTACATAAGACTTCAGTTTCCGAACATTTTACTGCTTGATCATCCGACTCAACAACAAGTACCGCCACGTCTGACTTGTCTGTTTTCCCTGGTCGGCAAAGACTTTTATGTTCCTTCAACCGTGTATCCACACTTCTCTCTGTAGTTCCAACGTAGACATTACCACAGGTACATGGAATCTTGTACACACCACTTGCAGTCAGAGTGGGACGTTTATCCTTAACGGAACGAAGTGCTTCGTCTACTTCCTTCGTTGGACTGAAAATCGGTCGAAAGTTATGTTTCCTTAAAATCTTGTCGATTGGATCCGTTACTTTTTTGAAGAAGGATAGAGAAACCGTTTTCTTCCATCGCTGTGTCCTATCGTTGTCCTTAGGCCTCCTGTTATTTGGTCGCAATACTCTATTTCCCTACTGGAGTACCCATTCTTCTCAAAAGCCTAGGCGTCCAAGTATTCCGCGTGATAATCCGTTTAGCTCTGTCCACTAGACTTTTAGTTACACCTCTTTTCTGTCGTGGATGATGACTGGAATCTTTATTCAAGTATCTGTCGGTATGTGTAACCTTCCGAAAGACTTTACGTTCCATGCTGCCATGAGTCTGTCTCATAACGAAGACGTCCAAGAAGGATATTGCATTGTCTTTCTCCATTTGCATTTGCTGCCAGAACTCAAGCAGCACGCGCGGGCGCTGTGGAGCGCGGCTCCTTGTATTCAGCGCGGCCGTGTTGTTGGTGCGCCGCGCTGCGACAGGTAGCAGAGGACCTTGTCCCGAGCCCCGGAATGTCAGAAGACAGCGTCTGGAGCGGGGTCGCAGGTGGCGCGGTGCAGCAACCAGGCTCGGCTTGCAGCGAAATAACAGCGGTGAATGCTGACCGACCAAACAACGGCAAACTCGAACCAAAAGTAAACGGTCACCCTATGGACCGAACGGTGCAAACGAATCGCTTTACTGACACCAGTGTGCATGGTCCAGAGAGGGAGGAAGGTTTTTGCATCCGACTTACGCCGAGGTTGTGCAGGAGGTCAAGTGGTCAGGACTTGCGAGTGGGCATCCAGGGCTATCGTTAAATGACAGGCCAGGAAATTAAACCAAAGATAGAGAATATATTTCAATGTACGATATACAAGGGACGCAGCTAGGGAGGAAAGGGCACGTGGTTCATGTAAAGATGTGTTCGCAGCCGTCTTTCCAAGAAAGGCGTCTGTCCTGCTTGAGGTCTGGATAACAAGAGAGCGAAGCAGCTGTGTTCTGCACTGTAGACTGCTCCAAGACCACACACGTGACCTCTATCCCTCGCAGACTATTGGTTGAAACCGATGGCGTGAAATTGCTAGCAGTTTCAGCAGGGGGCTCAAGGCTTTTCTTGTAAGCAGCTTTAACTGGACAGAACTGCCTCGGTTCAGAAAGGCAGGCAACTTGTGCCACGAAGGCACAGCCGAAGTTGCTCTGGGAGAAGACTTGTAAAGTTTTGACTGGGGCCGCTGAAATAAATTTTGGTAACCAATTCCCTAAACTATTCCTCGACTGGATGCCACCCTGCACAGGGTGTAGCACCCTGCAATGGATTCCAGTAGACTCCGAAAAAGTACAGCTACTCCTTCGTTACTTAACTGTCACCAAAACCTCGCCGGCTTTCTTGACGCTCGGGCCCAAGACGCACACTTTCCGCTCCACGCCGTTTTCCATAAGCGTCCAAGAGGATTTAGGTGAGGCGACTTCGGGGGCAACACAGTTGCGTTCGTGTTTGTCTTGCGATGTTCACAGCATGGAGTTACAAGTCGCTTTCTCCTGCAGGGTGCTCCTGAATTCATAAAAGTCTCGTGTTTCAAAAATGACAAAGCGGAAACACGTTTAAACTTGACATAAGGTTAGGTTTTCTGTTCGACAAAGATTCATACATAGCACCTTCAGTTGTTATGAATAGAATTTTTTCTTCAGTAGCTAACCGTTTAAATCTGTAATGACGAGACGAACAATTTTGCCTTAACGTTAGTAGAACTCGGCACCTATCACAGTCGACTTCCAGCCACGAAAAGACGTTAAGTATTGGTGTCTTTTACCAATGGCGAGATGTGCGATTGTTAAACTAGAAGTAATGTAACGAAAAGTTATGTCCCATGTGGGAGTCAAACCCCATACATGCACTACATACAAAGAGACGACAACTATCGAATTCATTTCCACAAATAGCTGAAAGTGGTACCTTTGAGCTGGAAACGATTTGATGGACTGGAAGTCTAAACCGACACCTATCGTTCTTTTTGACAACACGGAAAGACACGTTTAAATCAGAATTATTTGTAATGTTATTTATTCATGAAGGATCCTATGAACTACACGGCACTTAATGATTCTTGGCGAATAACGCAAGCAACCACATATATCTTTAAAACGCTTTATTTGAATCGCATAACTGGTTTCGGGCAATCATACCCATCTTCAGATGGCTAGCATTCTCAATTACACTGACTTTTGCGCAGCAGCATATCGTCTGTATTAGCATGGGGCAAAAATATTTGAATATTTTGTTTTACAAATAAAACATGCTAATACTCATGCATTTTTAATATACTATCTGAGTACACGGATTTACCAGGTACGTACGTATATTTATTCCAATCTTCTGTTAGTCCATATTGTCCTACCTCCTCTCTGTCCATCTGGTACTCCCTCCTCTCTCTGGCCATCTCCTGTTCTTCCCGTTCTCTGTTCATTCCCACCCCCTCCCTTTGTCTCTTCTTCCCCCCCCCCCCCCCCCTCTTCTTTCCACGCACGTTATCACCCCCACCAACAGCATTTCTTTCCAGATCGTTAATTAATGTGTGTATAAAATTCAGTTCAAATCGTTCCAGGGATTGGAGATGAGCTTTTTACCAGTGCCTTCGCACGCGTACACGAATTTCAGATACATTTAACACATTTCACACTTATTTGTACACATATTTCACCAGTATCTCTGACAAATTTCGGCCTGCAGTTTCATTTTTACGCATATCAATGTTTATGACGTATCTCCTGAATAATATTTCGTAAAGTGATATAATTTTGCAGTATACATTCAGTATTGTATGTGAATACTTCCTGCAAAATGTGTTGCGAATACAGGTAGTAGTAATGAAGTGATAAATTAAAACGTCATACTTGATGTGACAGTTTTACCCCACGATCAGCGAAAATGTAGTTAGCGATAAACTTTTTTTTCCTTTCATCAGTTTGTGGGGGTTGTCAGCGAGAAAAAGATCGTAAGGAATTGAAGTTATGTGTAAAGTTCCTTGCAAATACTAAGTGACTCAAATACTGGATGCATAAAGTATGCTTATTAGTGCGTCATGGACTACAGGTTCTATCCCCCACAGCAATTCTTTACGGACAGTAAATTACATGCGTACGTAGTTCTGTTGAAATCGGTCCAGTGATTTAGGAACAGATGCGGACCATACATTCATCTATACATACATCCACTTTTATAATAATTATTGATATGGTGGAATACACTGTATGTAGGTGTACACAACTGTTGCACCTCCGCACGCACTTTTCGCGGAGTCCTTAGCAGTTTGGAATCTTGGAGAAATAACGAAATTATGACACTCTATCGCCCTGAAAGGATCAAGCGGGGGAATGGTAACAGTCGACATTCCAATAAATCGGCAGCCCCACAGCATCTAACTGTCAAGGCGTGCCTTCAGTTGGACGTGGCTTACCTGAAGAAATTTGTCAAGTCTCGTCAACACTGAATCAAGGTTATTGGCGGTCTCACACCGATTCGTGATGTCTCCTTGAGCTGACTAATTTTTGATCTGTGTATTTACATCCCCCCACATTTCGGAATCTCTTGAAAAGCAAAACGCGAAAGCGTCCCCACCATTCCATCAATTTTCCAGCTTATGTAAACACGTATTCAGCGTGCGAAGTTTGAAGCATGTTACATTGACGCCCACTTACTCACCACTCAGTGGTTTGTCGTTGTTTCTGTGTGGTAATCTCACATGTAGACTACTCACAATGTTGAGAATAGTAGATATGGACAGAGAACAAAGTGCTACTGCTTTTGTCCGTTTCCCTCTGGACGTATTTGTTTCTTAAATGTTCATATGGCTAACTTTCCAACTGCAAACTTCTGCAGTACTGGCGGAAACTTGATAGTATTGCACAGGTCGCCGTATCCGTGGCAATGAACACATATTTAACTTATGAAGCCTGTTAAATAGTGGCAAGTTACCATCACATCCAAACAAGGTGTGAGATTTCGCACACAAAAAAGTTGTGAAACTTTACAATACATTGACAGGTATTTATCTATATTCGAACGTAAATGATGATGGTAAAAGATCTGGGAGGCGACTGATACATACGAGCAGATTTCGCGCGTATGCGTGATCGCTTTTCAGTACAAACGTTACAGTGGTGTATGAACTGAGAATTACACACGCAAGCTCTCTCGTACAGCAGAGGCAGATGCAAACATGCACGTGGAAAATCTGTCACACGGAGACTCGTGAATTAAGCAGAAACAAAGGACTCTCTTGAGTTTGCAAAGCTGTGTGTGTAGATCACACAGAACAAAAGCAGAAAACGCAGTGTGCCGCGAAAACAGGTTAACAAAGAAAGAAAGGCACCGCACAACAGCTGTTCACGCATAAACAGGTAGAGCCAAGTGAATAATAAACAATGGAAACACGAGAATAGCGAGCGTAATTGAAAAATTGCGTTACGTGGTGCCACAAACGGTTTTCAGAGTAGTATTATGAATAGAATAATAACATAACGTGCCATGCTGTAACACCATTTACGATGCTTTGATGGAAATGTAGCGAAGTCTGTATTTCGTACATAAACAGCAGCACAAATTTTGCTTATGTCATATTGAATTGTGCAAGTTCCCATATAATGTAACAGTCCATTGTTGTGTACGAAAAACTAACACTGTCCAGTTTCGGCAATAGGCCATTATCTAGTAGGCAATTTTAGACCATATCACACGTAATTTACACATAATTTACAGACATTAGTAAATCCGAAACAAAAGACCGTCAACATAAGACTGTAATGTGAAGTGCCTACTGTATGACGTGGAATTGTCGCCGTAAATATCGTTAACCGGTTCATGCTTGATTCGAGGAACCATAGACATATTCATATTTCACAGAAATCCTGTAATTTAGTTAATGAACAAAAGCATCTGAGGACAGGGTTAGTTTCACTGTCTGTTTGTCATAGTGATTTTCCGTAAAACACAAAAAACAATTTACACAGTGCAGTGTTTCCGAAATAGTGTGTTTTTTAGGCATAACAAGTTTATTGTTTCATGAAGGCTAATAATTAAATCTTTTACCCTTTATCTGTGCGTAAGAAATAACGTAACGCCTAGTAAGATGCACATTTTATCTTTTGCGGTAAGCAGCACATTCTACAGTGATCTAGTTTTTGAATCAACTGATACCACCTGAGCTCTTTTCTTGCGTAAAGCTTTTTCTTCTTGTGCCGGTCTTTTTTTGACACATTCTTTGCTTCAGGTATTCTGAATAAGCCTGAAGATGACGTTCTGTTTGAACGCACAACAGTCAGGACTTCCGAGATTCTAACAAAATTTCTTGTGGGACGAATTTTGTTAAGAGGGGTAAAACTCTAAGAATTCAACACGAATACCATGCAGAAAAAGAGCATATGGAGTTTAATTCATAGACGGAATTTCTGTTCCATTCTTCCACTACTGTCGACTGCACGCTTTTGTCGTCTATTGTTGAGTTGCTTACGTTACATCCAGCCAGAAGGTTAACGTTGTCTACAACATTTAGCACCGACATCTGCTCAGCTTGCGTTTTCACTCGCCTTCATACATTTATCTTCAACGTCGCCATTGCTTCGTCGGTGTGTATGTGCCAAATAAAACTTCACTCAAACAGAATTTATAGACTGATCCGTTCGTTCTTCGTAGTATATCTCATACCTTATGATTGAAAAAGCGCACAACGCTGTCCTAATATTCTTTAACCTGCTTTATTCCATAAACTGGTTCTCGGCTTTTGCGCCATTATAAGGTACAAAGAAAATATTTGTGTCTGTTAAATTTTTGTAAGGTCAAATATTTTAAACTTTTTGCATCTTTAGAGTATCTCAGTTTGTTTTACTAGATGACAACTGTTAACGCAAGAGGAATTATTTCAGTAGGATGCAATGTGAAACTATTTAGCTCAGATGTAATATGTAATATATTAAATAATAACACACATGACAACTCACAACGATTTCTCTGGGTAGAAAAATAAGTTCAACAGCATTGGGCAAAACATTGGTGACATGTTCCAAGGGGATGTCTGAACAATGCGAGACTGCATTGTTCAGTCATCCCCTTCTCTAATGATCCATATATATATAAGACTGAACAGGTAAATGAAACACTTATTATTACAGGAAGTAAAATTCTGACAGGGCAAGTTGTGACGTCCCCTCTCCCCTTTTGTTGTCGCTGTTGGTGTTGAGCCGCTACTGCTACAGCTCGGTCGGTGGAATGGAGACGCGACGCGCAGTGATGGTTGTCTGTCGCAGTCGGATAACGTGTAACAGCACCTGAAAATCTCTAAAGAAAATTGTTCCTCGCGTAACGTATGAGTCCGCACAGTCTTCTCAGCGATGCGAACTGCTGATTTTAATTGTATGTTATGGTTTTATGATTATTTGCTATGCCCGATTAGTTAGTTATTGCAGTATTGAGTGAATCATTCATCACCGGCGTCGTTTCACACCACTGAAGCGAGGAAAAATTCATTTGCGGTTCAGTATCAGAAGTTGTTGTTACGTTGCTATGCAGAATTGTTCACTACGGCACGACGCAAATCCAGAGATAATCTAAAATACTATGTTGCTTTCGTGCGTCGTGATATTATTTTGACATAACACTCCTTTCAATGCTCAATGCTCATCAAGTCACTTTTTCAATTATAATGTTCACAGTTAATGAACTTTGATTATCAGTTGTCACACAGTTCAAATAATGATGGAACCAACACATGCGATTTCCATTACTGACGAACAATTTTGTTGTTCCTTCTTAGCAATTAGTTTATAATCATCACACAACACGCACACCGATGGATCAGATGAGTTACGATTCTTTTCAATTCGGTGATCGTGACAATTACGACAACTTTTACAATCGGCGTATTTGTATTATCGTCGTGTGGTCGTATTAATCTTTCCTACTCCAGGCTAATCAGGTATTGTAGTCTTCGATACTATGTCCATTCTCCGTTGTAACTGTTCACTTTGATGAAGGTTAAGTCCAACAATAATATCTCCAATAATTAAAGTTCATTAACTCGTCGTACACTACCAGAATATCACTTCAGTTCAGATTCTCAAGTCAGAATAACTGAGAACAAAGTCCGCGCATCTCTATCACACAATATTACTTTTTTGTAAGACGAAACAATCTCGTAGCGTTCCGTTTGTAGTAATATAACACACGGTGCTCTCTGTCTCTCTCTCTCTCTCGACATGATAGCAAGCAAGCCAGCAAACGACTAACATTTCCATGATCGACCATTGTAGACACACTGAAGTTCCTTTTCGCCGCGTTTGGAACTCTCTTTCACAATAAATGTTATCTATGAGCGACGTACTACTTTGGACTTAACTTTCGTCGTACTGATTTGCAGTTATTACCAAGATGTTTGATACCTAATTAAAAATAACCTTACGTTCTTTCCAGCTTTATAACATGACAGACTCAGTAATTATTGAAATTGGTGTTCATCAAAACTTTAAGCTGTTGTATTATTGTAAAAGTTGTCGTACCTGTCAGGGTAACACTTTTCCCTACTTTAAATTATCATGACATTCTTATTTGGGTTTTAGTGTTTCTTGGGGTGTTACAAAGTGAAACTATTGTAACTGAAATAAAGTGAATTGGGAGATATGAGTGGTCGGGGTAACTTACAGGGTGGTCTCGTTTGGATTATTACCAGTATCTGCACTTAAACGCTGCTAGTAAAGGCGATGTGTCTGGTCATTCAGAACTAAGCTGAGGAAACTAGTCATACGTTTATTTATTTCCATTATTTGACCGGCCGTTGTGGCCGAGCGGTTCTAGGCGCATCAGTCTGGAACCGCGCGACCGCTACGGTCGCAGGTTCGAATCCAGCTTCGGGCATGGATGTGAGTGATGTCGTTAGGTTAGTTAAGTTTAAGTAGTTCTAAGTTCTAGGGAACTGATGACCTCAGCTGTTAAGTCCCATAGTGCTCAGAGCCATTTGAACCATTTTTCAATTATTTCGATGCTTTCGTCTCCTAGTCTTTGACGGTGTGGTGTAAGACTTCATGTGCTACCCTGTAACAGTAGCATTCCGTAAGCAGGTGGTCTGCAAAAGTGCAGTACTTTTTTCTGTCTCCAACTTCTATGGTGTTGCGTCTAGCGCGTAGATAGTGGTGTTTTCGCATTCATAATTTTCATTACAGTTTCGAGTTTTCTCATATAATATTTACATTCTTCTAGTGCGCCGAAGGAAGAAATCTGTCCGAGTAAGTGGTCCACTTAGTCAACAAGATAAGGAATAGTGGCCTAACTTCTCGCCTCCGTTCCAGAGAAATCAACCGCCAGGTAAAATTTACATTGCATTACAGAAAGGAGCTTCCGCAGTAAAGAAACTCCTTACTGCTTCTGTTTAAGAAGCGCAGTTACTGCTTACTACACGTAAAAAACCAGAAAATGAGTTGCATGGCAAGATTCTTCTCGCAGAACAAAAAATACAATTATAGCGTTGGAAAATTTTTCTAACTTAATGCTAAGTAGGTAAATTAACGGTGCAATGCTAACGGATAAGTGTTAATCGTTAAGGAAGGAAATAAACGCTACAACGCGACCGGAGACATGTTAAACTGCACCCACAGGGAACTAATTTGGAAAGTACTTCAGCTGAGATGAGTTAATTACGTTTTCAGCCTACCTTTGCTCTTATTAAGCAGCGATGATGATTAAATTGCATTTATTATTATTTAATTATTTAATTAAAAATAAATGCTGAACATTAACATACTTTAGTGGACCCGCCACACCTATTTGATGGAAGTCAGTCTACAGTTTTTGACAGGAATAAAGTCATGCAATGAATATTAAGTTTATCAGATGTTAATACTATATGGTGACATTATACGCTTTAGGAACACACAATTTCTCGATCAGTAGACACACTGTCATCAAACAACGATAAATCAGTATAATTGTTCAATATGCAACTTGGATTGAAATGAATACTACAGTTCCACCAATTAAAGTTTTTTTACTTTTTAATAAAATGGAACTGTTTTTGAATGCCACATTTTCCTGCATCGTATACTAGTTGTAAAAAAAACCCTTTCCATTTTATTGTTGTCCACAATCAACAGTTTACCTGTACACACAGACTGAGAAAATTTGGAAGCTATAGCTAAAACCATCATTGAGTTATATGTTAATGAAACTACAAAATAACGTTAGTAGAAGAACTGGTTTAATGTTTAATTTGTTAAATTTTACAACTTTTCATTGAAATATATGGATTTTACAAATGTTTAAAACCGTCCTGCACCTTAATCAGGATCTTCCTCATCTTCTCTTCCTTTTTTCTCTGATCTTATCGACTACACGTGAATTTTGGACCCCTTTATCAATGCGACATCAGCCCGTTCTAACCGCTTCTTGCCCAGGAATCTCGATGTTTGTAACGGGTGCATCCCTACGTTCAAATCTAAAAGTTCGTATACCTTCAAGTTCCCTTCAATGCCGTCATTATAATATATAACAGCATTAATTGTTGCTATCTGCGCAGTTTTAATATTAAAGTATGTAGTTTTGGGGCATCTCAGCCAAATTTGGGTATTCGAACTTCCCTTACAGTTCTGTGTACCTCCACATAAACATTTTTTAATAGCCTTCGATGTGAGAGATCAGCCTACACAAGACTTATTTCGTTTAAAACGGCAGAAGATAATATATTTTAATGGTTGTATGTTTCACCATCCTCCTTACATTTCTAATATCTGCACCAGTTCTCACTGTCTTTGGGGTACAACGTATCATGTGGATGGTCGTTCGTAGAGAGCTTATGGAAGAGTGTGACCGAAAGTTCTCTTTTCGTAAAGTGTACCCTTTTTGTGTTTTCTAGGACTGCTTTTCCAAAATAAACTTGCAGAGTGTCTATTTCCTTGTCTGAAAGCCTTCAAACACCTTACTAGTATTTTCTGCAATTTTTTTCTGTTCATCAGTTCCCTCAGTCTATTTCCTGAACGTTTCTCTTTGTGCCCCAAACACTCCAGTTTTCTTGTCTTACAGTATGTACCAATATGGATTTTCCACGCACACTGCTTTTAAATCTTTACTATTGCCATCTCCTAACTAGTTGGTGTACCTTACGTTATGTTTCGTAAAAGACCTACCAGACATTTTTAATGTACCTTGAATTTCCTTGCCTCCAGTTGCCCCTCTGTAGATCTTGTGTCACCATTATTTGTGATATTACCAACATTCCTCTTCTAATGTTTTATCTTCTAAAGGGGTCCTTGTCGACAGGAGAGGCAATATTTTGACGTACTTCGCACATGTAGTACTTCGCCATTGTCAACATTGCTTATAGACGCAATCCTACGAAGAGAAGAGTGACCTCTCTTCGTTCATCAACCATCTGCTGACAGAGTAAGAACTGTATTTCCTTCATTATTCTGAAAAACTATCAAAGCTGTTTTGAGTGCATGCAACTTCCAGTGTACACAGTTCTGAACTTACATCATTAAATCGCATCACGGTAGCAAGCAAGTTCAGTACACCTCTCAGCAAAGCACAAACTGGTCGCTCCCTTACAAAACGCTCTCAAAGCATAACCAAACCTCAAAATTTCTTCGTAGTTTCCTCTGCATCCTTTGGACGCATAAAATGAATCCTCCGCAACACAATTATTGCGATATAAATACAAATTACTTACAGTTTCACATCTCTTATTTACTTTTTCTATAATAACCACTTTGCCACTACACTATACTCATTACACTGTTTTTATTTATTTATTTACTCATTTATGATTCTGCCTGCCGTGAAACTCTCTACTTTGTCTACCGTTTCATCTCAGAGTAGTAACTGCGACTGACATCCTCAATTATTTGCTGGATGTATTCCAATCTCTGTCTTTCTCTACAGTTTTTGTCCTCTACAGCTCCCTCTAGTAGAATGGAAGTAAGTCCTTGATATCTTGACATAGGTCCTATCGTCCTGTCCCTTCTTGTCGGTGTTTTCCTCGCCGTTTCTGCGGAGAACCTCCTCATCCCTTACTTTATCAGCCCATCCAATCTTCAACAGTAGTCTGTAGTGCGACATCTCCAATGCTTCGATTCTCTTGTTCCGGTTTTCCCACAGTCTTTGTTTCACTACCATAAAATTCTGTGCTCCAAACGTGCATCGTCAGAAATTTCTTTCTCAGATTATGGTCAAAGTTTGAGATTAGTATACTTCTATTGGCCAGGAATGCTCTTTTCGTTAGTGCTAGTCTGCTTTTTATGTCGTCCTTGCTCCGTCCATCATGGGTTATTTTGCTACCTAGGTAACAGAACACTTTAACTGTGGCTACTCGTGATCCTCAATTCTGACATCAAGTTCCTTGTTATTCTCATTTCTGCTACTTCTCATTACTTTCCACTTCTTTACATTTACTGGTTAGACTGTTCATCCCATTAAACAGGTCCAGCAATTCTTCTTCACTTTCATCGAGGATAGTAACATCCTCAAGGAATCTTATCATTGATACTCCTTCACCTTGAATTTTAATCCCAGTTTTGAACACTTCTTTTATTTTCATCATTGCTTCTTCCCTCTTGGTTCTTGTGCATATTATACATTACACATATTTTCCTGTTGCTTACTCCTATTTTCATTAGAATTTCGAAGGATTTGCACCATTTGACAATGTGGGCCGCTTTTTCCAGGCCGACAAATCCTGTAAAATTGTTTTTATTCTTCTTTAGTCTTGCTTCCATTAACAGCAGCAATATCGGAACGGACTCTCTGGTGCCCTCATCTTCCCTAAAGCCAAACTGATCGTCAGCTGAGATACCCTCAATTTTCTTTTCCGTTCTTCTGTATGTTATTCTAGTCAGCATCTTGGACGCATGAGCTGTTACGCTAATTGTGCGACGAATCTCGCACTTGTCAGCTGTTGCAATTTTCGGAACTGTGTGAATCATGTTTTTCCGAAACACTGGTGGTATATCGCCAATCCCATACATTCTACATACCAGCTTGAATAGTAGTTTTGTTGCCACTTGCCCCAATGATTTTAGAAATACCTATGGAATTTTACCCAACCCTTCTGACTTACTTCATCATAAGTAATCTAAAACTCTGTTAGATTTTGAGTCTAATACTGGATCTTCTCTCACTTCCCCATCCACTCCCACGTCCTCTTCCATCACGTCCTCAGACAAGTCTTCCCCTTCACACAGGCCTCTAATGTACTCTTTCCAAGCATCCATTCTCTGCTCCACATTTAACAGTGTAATTACCATTGCGCTCTTAATGTTACATCCATTCCTTTCAGTTTCACCAACGGTTGTTTTGGCTTTCCAGTATGCTGACTCAGTCGATCCGACAATATTTTCTTTTGGATTTCTTTCCATTTTTCATGCAGCCATTTCGCCTTAGCTTACTGTATTTCATATTTGTTAAGTGACTCATACTAGAAATCCCTGAATATCGTGAATATTTTTGTACTTCCTTTTTTCATCGATGCCGGCCGAAGTGGCCGTGCGGTTAAAGGCGCTGCAGTCTGGAACCGCAAGACCGCTACGGTCGCAGGTTCGAATCCTGCCTCGGGCATGGATGTTTGTGATGTCCTTAGGTTAGTTAGGTTTAACTAGTTCTAAGTTCTAGGGCACTAATGACCTCAGAAGTTGAGTCCCATAGTGCTCAGAGCCATTTGAACCATTTTTTCATCGATCAAGTGGTGAATTTAATGTGTTACATACGACTTGTTCCCAGTTATCTTACCACTTCTGTGATTGCTCCGTTTAGAGATGTCCATTTCTCTTCAACCGAATTGCCTTCTGATCTATTCCTTGCCGCAGTATCCACAGAATTACAGAACCTCAAACGTACGTCTCCATTCCGTAGCTGAACCGTTGCTTCTTCACCCACTGAATCTTCCTGCTAGTCTCTTAAAATTCAGCCTACGTTTCATAATTACTAGATTGTTATCTGTATCTGTATCTGCTCCTGGGAACGCCCTACAATTCAGTCCGCCTCACTATGACGTAACCTAGATGGCCTTTCCCAAGTATATCTCTTCGTGTTGTGATTCTTGAATAGATATTGGCTTTTAATAGTTGAAATTCATTGCAGAACTCAGTCTTTCTCCTCTCTGATTTCTTCCACCAATCCATATTATCCTATAACCCTTTCTTCTATTTCATTTGCTTTCGCATTCCGTACCCCATGAGTATTGGATTTTCATCTCCCTTTATGTACTGAATGACCCGTTCAGTATCCTCATACACTATGTCAATCCCTTCCCCTTCTGCCAGCGACGTCGGCATGTTTACCTGAATTATGGTAGTCAGTGTTGGTTCGCTGTCGATTTTGATGAGTACAAACCTATCACTGAACTGCTGACAGTAACTCACTCTATGCACCGCCTTCCTATTCATAATGAATTCTACTCCCGTCATACTATTTTGTGCTGCAGCTGATATAGCTCTATACTCATGTGACCAGAAATCCTTGCCTTCTTTCCATTTCGCTTCTCTAAAGCCCACTACACCTAGATTGAACCTTCGTATTTCCCTTTTCAGTTCTTATAAGTTTCCTACCATGTTCAAACGTCTGACATTCCACGTATCGATTCGTAGAACATTACCCTTTCGTTGGTTATTCAGTCTTCTTCCCATACAGACATTGTACTTGGCAGTCCCATCCCGTAGATACGAAGTGCGGGACTAATCCAGAATATTTTGCTAATGGAGAGATCATTATGGCAGTTTTTCAAATACAGGATACAAGTCCCGCGGCTGTGGCTTTAAAGCAGTGGTTTCCATTGCCTTTGATCATTGTTGATTCTTCCGACTTTACGGGCAGTTTCCCACCCCTAGGACAAGAGAGTGGCCTGAATCTCTGTCCGCCAGACAAGGCCGTCAGCAGAACGAGGGTGACGTCACACACTGCAAGTGTTCGGCTGGTATTGCTCACGATTTTTAGTCGAAATTTAATCAGTGGCGATGTTTGAATCCTGGACCGAGGATGTATGTTTACATGTCAAAAACGGTACACCTATATACCACGGGTAAACCACCATATTGCTAACCACTGCATTGTAAAAACGAGATAATGTTTGAGCATAAAATTGTAACACCAATTAGTGCAAGCCCAGAAGAATCTTATTCACATGAATTATTAAACTGCGACAACGAATTAGAACATATCTTCTTCCTGGAAGCACTCTCTTTGAGAGAACCTCCAGATGTGTCTTGGGCTGTGTTTCCTCTAGTAAAACGATTCCCAGCAAACTTAATTTTTTCCGTAATAACACGAGCATAGTTGTCGATAATAAATGCACGGTTCACTCATAACTGTCACATTCACCCTGTATAAACACCTATAATTACACTGAAGTGATGAAAGTAGTAGGATACAGGGTTGTCCATTGATAGTGGCCGGGCCAAATATCTCACGAAATAAGCATCAAACGAATAAACTACAAAGAACGAAACTCGTCTAGCTTGAAGGGGGAAACCAGATGGCGCTATGGTTGGCCCGCTAGATGGTGCTGCCATAGGTCAAACGCATACCTACTGCGTTTTTTTAAATAGGAACCCCCATCTTTTATTATATATTCGTGTGGTACGTAAAGAAATATGAATGTCTCAGTTGGACCACTTTTTTCGCTTTGTGATAGATGGCGCTGTAATAGTCACAAACGTATAAGTACGTGGTATCACGTAACATTCCGCCAGTGTGGACGGTATGTGCTTCGTGATAGATTGCCCGTGTCAAAATAGACCGTTTACTTATTGCGAAAAAGATCGATATCGTGTTTATGTATGGCTATTGTGATCAAAATGCCCAACGGGCGTGTGCTATGTATGGTGCTCGGTATCCTGGACGACATCATCCAAGTGGCCGGACCGTTCGCCGGATACTTGCGTTATTTAAAGAAACAGGAAGTGTTCAGTCACGTGTGAAACGTCAACCACGAGCTCCAACAAATGATGATGCCCAAGTAGGTCTTTTAGCTACTGTCACGGCTAATCCGCACATCAGTAGCAGACAAATTGCGCGAGAATCGGGAATCTCAAAAACGTCGGTGTTGAGAATGCTACATCAACATCGATTGCACCCGTACCGTATTTCTATACAGCGGGAACTGTATGGCGACGACTTTGAACGTCGTGTACACTTCTGCCACTGGGTACATGAGAAATTACGGGACGATGACAGATTTTTTGCACGCGTTCTATTTAGCGACGAAGCGTCATTCGTCAACAGACGTAACGTAAACCGGCATAATATGCACTAGTGGGCAACGGAAAATCCACGATGGCTGCGACAAGTGTAACATCAGCGACCTTGGCGGGTTAATGTATGGTGCAGCATTATGGGAGGAAGGATAATTGGCCCTCATTTTATCGATGGGAATCTAAATGGTGCAATGTGTGCTTATTTGCAACGTAATGTTCTACCGATGTTACTACAAGATGTTCCAGTGCATGACAAAATGGTGATGTACTTCCAACATAGCTCGCGTGCGGTTGAAGCGGTATTGAATAGTATATTTCATGACAGGTGGATTGGTCGTCGAAGCATCATACCATGGCCCGCACGTTCACCGGATATGACGTCCCCGGATTTCTTTCTGTGGGGAAAGTTTAAGGATGTTTGCTACCGCGATCCATCGCATGTGTGAACATTACGGAAGGCGAACTACTCGCTGTTGAGAGGAATGTCGTTACACGTATTGCCAAATGTATTGAGGGTGACGGAGATCATTTTGAGCATTTATTGTATTAATGTGGTATTTAGAAGTAATCACGCAGTAACAGCATGCGTTCTCAGGAATGATAGGTTCACAAAGGTACGTGTATCACATTGGAACAACCAAAATAAAATGTCCAAACGTACCTACCTGTATTTTAATTTAAGATACCTACCTGTTACCAAATGTTCTTCTAAAATTGTGAGCCATATGTGTGTGACTATTACAGCGCCATCTATCACAAAGCGAAAAAAGTGGTGCAACTAAAACATTCATATTTCTTCACGTTCTACACGAATATGTAATAAAAATTGGGGTTCCTATTAAAAAAAGCGCAGTGATATCCGTTTGACCTATGGCAGCGCCATCTAGCGGGTCAACCATAGCGCCATCTGGTTTCCCTCTTCAAGCTAGACAAGTTTCGTTCTTAGTAGCTTTTTCGTTTGACGCTTATTTCGTGAGATATTTGGCCCGGTCACTGTCAATGGACGACCCTGTATAGTGTCGGACCTCCTTTTTCCCGGCGCAGTGCAGCAGCTCCACGTGGCGTCGACTCAACAAGTCGTTGGAAAGTCCCCTGCAGAAATACTGAGGCGTCGTGACTCAATAGCCGCTCATAACTGCGAAAATATTGCCAGTCCATGATTGTTTGCACGGACTGACCTTTCGATCATGTCCCTTAAATCTTCCATGGTATTCATATCGGACAATTTGGGTGGCCAAATCATTCGCTCGAACTGCACAAAATGGTCTTCAAACAAATCGCGAGCTGTTATGGCAGGTTCAAATGGCTCTGAGCACTATGGGACTCAACATCTGTGGTCATCAGTCCCCTAGAACTTAGAACTACTTAAACCTAACTAATCTAAGGACATCACACACATCCATGCCCGAGCAGGATTCGAACCTGCGACCGTAGCGGTCACGCGGTTCCAGACTGAAGCGCCTAGAACCGCACGGCCACACCGGCTGGCCTGTTATGGCAGGGTGACATTGCGCATTGTCATCCATAACAGTTCCATCGTTGTTTTGGAACATGAAGTCCGTGAATGGGTACAAATGGTCTCCAAGTATCCGACAATAGCCATTTCCAGTCAATAATCCAATGATTACGTGTAAATGCAGCCAACACCATTATGGAGGCACCACCAGCTTGCACAGCGCCTTGTTGACCGTGTGAGTCCGTAGCTTAGTGGGGCCCGTGTCCTACTCTACGTTCAGCTCTTACCAAGTGAAACTGGGACTCATCTACGAAGACTCGTTTTTCCAGTCGTGTAGCTTCCTACTGATATGGTCACGAGCCTAGGGAGTGGCGCTGCATGCGACGTCGCGCTGTTAGCAAAGGCACTCGTCTGGTTTGGCTGCAGCCATAGCACATTAACACCGTTTCGCCGCCGATAGGTTCATCGTATGTCCCACATCGATTTCCGTAGTTATTTCACGGAGTGTTGCTTGCCTGCTGGCGCTTACAATGCCACCCAAACACCGTTGCTCTCAGTTATTAAGCGAAGGCTGCCGGCCTCTGCGTTGTCTGTGGTGAAAAGTAACGCCTGAAATATGGTATTCTCGGCACGCTCTTGACACTGTGGAACTCGGAATGATCATATAAAATTAATTGTTGGTAAGGCGGGTACCAGATTGAGATTCATTGGGAGAGTCCTTAGAAAATGTAGTCCATCAACAAAGGAGGTGGCTTACAAAACACTCGTTCGACCTATACTTGAGTATTGCTCATCAGTGTGGGATCCGTACCAGATCGGGTTGACGGAGGAGATAGAAAAGATCCAAAGAAGAGCGGCGCGTTTCGTCACAGAGTTATTTGGTAACCGTGATAGCGTTACGGAGATGTTTAACAAACTCAAGTGGCAGACTCTGCAAGAGAGGCGCTCTGCATCGCGGTGTAGCTTGCTCGCCAGGTTTCGAGAGGGTGCGTTTCTGGATGAGGTATCGAATATATTGCTTCCCCCCACTTATACCTCCCGAGGAGATCACGAATGTAAAATTAGAGAGATTAGAGCGCGCACGGAGGCTTTCAGACAGTCGTTCTTCCCGCGAACCATAAGCGACTGGAACAGGAAAGGGAGGTAATGACAGTGGCACGTAAAGTGCCCTCCGCCACACACCGTTGGGTGGCTTGCGGAGTATCAATGTAGATGTAGATACTGAATTCCCCAACTAATTCCAAAATGGAATCTCCCATGCATCAAGCTCCAACTACCGTTCCACGTTCAGAGTCTGTTAATTTCAGTCGCGGCGCTGCAATCACATCGGAAGTTGTAACCTCCCCCTCACTTATCGACCTTAATGACAGTGAAAAATTAAACCGCGTGTACCTAATGGAAATTTGGGAAAAGCAATCGTCACCGAAGTCAATCTGTCGGTAAAGAGGGAGGTAAGGGTTACATCTAAATGAAAGAAAAAATGCAAATGAAACTGGTGGAAATTAATTTTGAAAAGGGGTAAAGTTAATAAAGAAAGTAAATGTGCGGCCGTTACGTTAACAATTAACTAGAGGTAATTAGATATTTGAGATTTGGGGGAAATTACGGTCGCCAGTCCTAAGGACACTATAGTAACTGAAAAAGAAAGGTCATTACACATATAATTAGCACTAGAAGTGTGGCAACTGAAGGTGGACACGTGTAGTGTGAAAACTGAAAGTTTGTCAGAAGTAATAAATTTCGCTACACTCTGACTTAATTTAGCAAAAGAATTAATAAAACCGGAAAATCGAAAGTTAATTTAGTGACTGAAGTCAATAGTGAGCTTTCTCTCTGAAGCACATCGAAATTCAGTAAAATACGATTAGTCTTGGACTACCTCAACAATCATTTCAAAAGCTACTTGAATCTACGCAATTTAGAAATAAGAGATTTAACTTTGAACTTGATTTAAATGATTCTGAACAATTAACAATAGTAAAATTTAGTACGTACCAAGCTGAGCTTCACACAGAGGTAAGATAAAATATGGTAACAAAACTCGCACTCTTAATTTGTGCTTGCGTAATCTAAATATTGTAGCCAGCTATGAATACTTTAACTGAACTTTGAAATTAAAGTAGTGAAATGGAATGATTGTACTTTAATGCTGGCGTCCGTATTTTCATTTCGGAAAAGGAAGGGACCCTGCTTGGTAATGCAATTGGGACAATCAGCAACAAAGGTTCATGCTAACTTGCTGTAATTTTGTGATTTGAACAGTTTTAAAAGCTGGGGTCTGCCATACAGTTCTAAAAATTTACGTGCTTTCAGTCTTCCTTGTTGGTTGATTGAAGGCTTGAAGCCGTCGATCGAGGAGGTGGCGACAGTCACTCATTGTCGGCCGTCGCTGTTGCAGAAGCTGGATGTTGGCGCGCCTTCTTCTCGACACGGTCACCGGGCGAAACGGGCTCTTGATGTGCGCCAGCTAATGCTACCCGTCCGCGATACCGTGTCAGAAACTATCATAGCAAGTCGAGCGCAATTACATGCTGCCCAACCCCGAAAGCGCGGCAACTCGCGGGAGCGTCACACAACACACCTGCTCCACTGCACCACCCCACCCAAAAACTCGCTGCTCTGCCCGCGCTCCACGCGGCAGAGTTCCACTACCAAAGATCCTAAACACTTGGGTTCTCCACACGACCTATCGATGTATTCGTTCGATAGCATAGTTTTCCCTAGGCCAGACCCAGCGTATAAATACAAATAATATTCACAAAACAAACCAATTATAAATCGACATAAATGCATAAATATATACAAATAGTAAAACAATTACAATATACAAAGACACAGAAATGTTATATCTTCAGGTAACAAAACAAGGAAAAAATTTTGCAGTGCAATAGATGGAAATAGGAGGATATGCATTTCCGGCGTAACAAAGTCTTTCCACATGAATCACCGGAGTACAAATGGCAGTTCCGCCAGTGCACTGCCCTTTTATACCTTGTGGACGCGATGGTAAAGCCGTCTTTGTGTGTGCTGTTACGACTTCTGCACCACTTGTTAGCAGCAGACACTGTGGCTGCGCCAAAGACTGAGACGGCGTCGAGTTTTACAATTATTTATTGAACTTTTGCAATTTCTCCCTCTTCGTCGGTGCCCAGCCCTGCGGACCCCTCCGCCTGGCTGCTGCTGTGTAGATTCTCCGACAATGCGCGCAACGGGCGCCGCTGATCGCACTCTGGAGCCTCAGGCCACCAGTGCTCCGCTGAAGCCAGGACCCCCTGTGGTGGAGATGAACTCGTCGCCGCTCGGCGCCCCAGTACGGGCACGCAAACGGAGCCTCGTCGCCGTGGGGTCAGCTGTCGCCGCCTACTGCACCGGCGGCTGGGAAGCCGTCAGTCGTAATGTTCGCGAGCTCCCGTCATGGACGGACCACGCGCCGTGGGGCCGCGTTGCCGTGAAGTCCGGGCGTCAGTCCCCGGCGGCGCCTGTGACCGAAACCGCGCTGCGGCAAGTCCTGCTGGAAGATCTCGCTGTAGTTAGTCAGCCATGGAACCGACCGAACTCGAGCCGACCTCCAGACCTGAAGTTGACGTCTGGTGGCGAACGGATGACTCCTGCGAGTTGGTACAGACTTCCGGAATCGTCACCTACGAAGATTGAACATTCGGACACGGACCACGTTCGTCCTCAGATCCGTACTGCTTCCCAATGGCTTCTGTCTGTTGCTGCCTGTGCTCACACTATTTATATCCGGCAGGAGGACGTTTTCTACCCTCGGTGGAAGCTTTTTGTTATTACTCCCGCAGTATATTGCAGCGTAACTTAGCGTGCTGGCCTCACTTCCCCCCTTACTCAGCACTCTCCAGGCTTCGTTCAGCACTCGGTCTGTGTGCGTCCTTGCGTCAGTCTGTTTGTAGACTGCTGCTGTCAGCAAGGCTATCTGTGCCTGCCTACTTCGCAACGCCTGGGTTGCCGGCGTGCCTCTGTTTTGCCATTCTCCACTGCTTGAAGCAACACTTACTAAATGTGGCCGCAACAGTGCATATCGCTATCGCTATCCCATTAGTTCGTCAAGTGAATCTATTTACAGAAAGAACAAATGGTTATCTACTATTTGTTTAAATCGTTTATTCATAGGAGAAGTGACATCTGTGGATGATTCCCATAACTACAACAAGGATATTTTGATACTGGAGTGTACAGGTGTCAAAGATAAAACGATTTGAAATATGCAAGCCTTCCATTGAAAGAATGTTGAACGATATGCAAGTTGACGCTCTAATACATTAATTTATTGAGGCGAAAATTATGGTCATAGAGTCATAAAAGTTTCGTAACATTAAACATATTAATTAAAAAAAATGTTTTTATAAAATCACTATCATTCCCCCTCATCGAGGGCGTACTCGTAATGCATGTTACGTATTAATACATAATACCTACATAAGCAAAAATTGCCGGCCGCGGTGGTCTAGCGGTTCTAGGCGCGTAGTCCGGAACCGCGCGACTGCTACGGTCGCAGGTTCGAATCCTGCCTCGGGCATGGATGTGTGTGATGTCCTTAGGTTGGTTAGGTCTAAGTAGTTCTCAGTTCTAGGGGACTGATGACCACAGATGTTAAGTCCCATAGTACTCAGAGCGAGCCTAAACAAAAATTAATTTCGATCAAACAAAAATGAAATAGGTATCGAAAAGAATAAAGTTTGAGATGGAATGCATGTATTTGCGCATGGTTAAATATGGAGCTACCGAAATTGGCGAGCTATTTGGTAACGAATACTCGCGCTTTCAATTGTCTGGATTAGCGATCCAAACACTATTTGGAGCATTTGGAAGTAAAGCATACGTCCAAAAAGTCTTGTGTATTTTCTTAGAGTAGGCCGCCGAATTTTTCACTTTATGGACTAAGGTTGGCAGAAAAGTAATGCCTCTACCTTCGTAAGTCTTCAACAGTTGGCAGCATTGGTATGCGGCAAGTACTGGCTTGTTCCGTAGCGTCTTCTCTACAGCTCCAGTTGGCGGGAGGCCTCAGCATTGAACGGTTGTGTTGTTACAGTGTAAAGTATGCAACCCTGCGCAGACGGTCGCTCAATGCGATTTAAGCAACGTGCAGTCATTGAATTCTTGGCAGTAGAAGGTGTCACCTCAAAGGAGATTCATCAGAGAATAAAAGCAGTTTATGAGGATTGTGCTGATGTGAGTACTGTGCGTCGTTGGACGAGTAAGTTTAAAGATGTTGAGATGGGAACATCTGACCTGCGTGACAGACAAAGAGTTGGACGTCCTGTGACAGAAACCACCGAGTTTCACAAGCAAAATGTTGACACATTGATTCAGGACAATCGTCGTATCACTCAGAGAGAAACTGCAAGCGCAATCGGCATTTCACTAGAACGTGTGGGTCACATTATTGCTTTGCTTCGCTATCGGAAGACCTGCGCACGATGGGTATCCCGGATGCTGACTCCTGAAATGAAAGTGCACAGACTTGAAATTTGCCAGGAATTCCTCGCCGGTCGGAGTGGCCGTGCGGTTCTAGGCGCTGCAGTCTGGAGCCGAGCGACCGCTATGGTCGTAGGTTCGAATCCTGCCTCGGGCATGGATGTGTGTGATGTCCTTAGGTTAGTTAGGTTTAAGCAGTTCTCAGTTCTAGGGGACTGATGACCTCAGAAGTTACGTCATATAGTGCTCAGAGCCATTTGAACCATTTGGAACTCCTCTCGCGTTATGGGAATGAAGGCGACGATTTTCTCCATTCCAATTGTGGCAGGAAACGAAACATTGGTACACCATTACGACCGGGAGACGAAACGTCAGTCCATGGAATACCGACACAAAGGCTCGCCCAAGAAAAGAAATTCAAGGCGCAGCCCTCAGCTGGAAAAATCATGGCCAAAGTGTTCTGGGACGCAGACAGTGTTATCCATGTCGATTTCCTTGCTCGTGGAACAACAATAAATTCAGAGCATTACATCACAACGCTGCGAAATCTGAAACGACGGATAACAAGGGCCCGAAAGGAAAAGGGAAATGTTTTCCTGCAGCATGACAATGCCAAACCACACACTTCACGTGCCACCACGGCAGAACTTCAGACTGAATCTCACCACCGTACGGCATCCTCCATACAGTACAGACTTAGCACCGTCTGACTTCCATCTGTTCCTGATAATGAAAGACGATCTGCGGGGATATCATTATGCACCTTATCAAGACGTTGAGAGAACTGTGAGGCTGTGGTTGCGGAAACAGAGTGTCGACTTCCTCCGTGACGGCTTCAGAAAACTTGTTCATTGTTGGTAGAAATGTATCAAATTGCCTGGTGATTATGTGGAAAAGTGAATACTGGTAATTAATGATCACGTTCTAAGCATTATTTATGCGTTTGATTTATTAAAATATTCCCATCCAAACCCAGTTAATGAAGGTAGAGGCATTAATTTTCATTCACCCTTCGTATTAAGAACGGATGTATGAATCGTTACGTACCTCCCAGCAGTTCACACCAACTTTTATTTTAGTTTTATGTAACTTACGTCAAATAAGTAACGAACTGTTCAAATGGCTCTGAGCACTATGGGACTTAACTTCTGAGGACATCAGTCCCCTAGAACTTAGAACTACTTAAACCCAACTAACCTAAGGACATCACACACATCCATGCCCGAGGCAGGATTCGAACCTGCGACCGTAGCGGTCGCGCGGTTCCAGACTGTAGCGCCTAGAACCGCTCGGCCACTTCGGCCGGCTAACGAACTGTGTAAATACACACATGAGCATAGCTTTATATTATTTGTTTAGTAAATGTTTGTAGGTGGTCTAAATGCCGCTTCAGTCTGACATATGAATCAATATCTGTGAAGTGGTACGCCATGGAAGGTCAGAGGTCAGACAACGCGCACTACGCTGGGGAAGCGCAGAATGCTGGAAGCAGCCCGTAACCAGCGGCTACACAATTAACAGCTGCCTGTGGTTATCTAACAAAAAGTGACGGGAGTTTTCCCGTAACGGCATGTGGTAACGACTCTGATCTGTGATACAGCTTATACAGTTATTATTAAGCACGTGCAATATCCACGACACTACGTTCTAGCCACAATATATTAAAATGAACTAAGTGTAAAAACTTCAACAAATATTATCGGTTGTTGTTGTTGTTGTGGTCTTCAGTCCTGAGACTGGTTTGATGCAGCTCTCCATGCTACTCTATCCTGTGCAAGCTTCTTCATCTCCCAGTACCTTATGCAACCTACATCCTTCTGAATCTGCTTAGTGTATTCATCTCTTGGTCTCCCTCTACGATTTTTACCCTCCACGCTGCCCTCCAATGCTAAATTTGTGATCCCTTGATGCCTCAAAACATGTCCTACCAACCTATCCCTTCTTCTAGTCAAGTTGTGCCACAAACTTCTCTTCTTCCCAATCCTATTCAATACCTCCTCATTAGTTACGTGGTTTACCCACCTTATCTTCAGCATTCTTCTGTAGCACCACATTTCGAAAGCTTCTATTCTCTTCTTGTCCAAACTATTTATCGTCCATGTTTCACTTCCATACATGACTACACTCCATACAAATACTTTAAGAAACGACTTCCTGACACTTAAATCTATACTCGACGTTAAAAAATGTCTCTTCTTCAGAAACGATTTCCTTGCCATTGCCAGTCTACATTTTATATCCTCTCTACTTCGACCATCATCAGTTATTTTACTCCCTAAATAGCAAAACTCCTTTACTACTTTAAGTGTCTCATTTCCTAATCTAATCCCCTCAGCATCACCCGACTTAATTTGACTACATTCCATTGTCCTCGTTTTGCTTTTGTTGATGTTCATCCTATATCCTCCTTTCAAGACACTGTCCATTCCGTTCAACTGATCTTCCAAGTCCTTTGCTACCTCTGACAGAATTACAATGTCATCGGTGAACCTCAAAGTTTTTACTTCTTCTCCATGAATTTTAATACCTACTCCGAATTTTTCTTTTGTTTCCTTTACTGCTTGCTCAATATACAGATTGAATAACATCGGGGAGAGGCTACAACCCTGTCTCGCTCCTTTCCCAACCACTGCTTCCCTTTCATGCCCCTCGACTCTTATAACTGCCATCTGGTTTCTGTACAAATTGTAAATAGCCTTTCGCTCCCTGTATTTTACCCCTGCCACCTTCAGAATTTGAAAGAGAGTATTCCAGTTAACGTTGTCAAAAGCTTTCTCTAAGTCTACAAATGCTAGAAACGTAGGTTTGCCTTTCCTTAATCTTTCTTCTAAGATAAGTCATAAGGTCAGTATTGCCTCACGTGTTCCAACATTTCTACCCGCTTCTACCAGTTTTTCCATTCGTCTGTAAAGAATTCGCGTTAGTATTTTGCTGCTGTGACTTATTAAACTGATAGTTCGGTAATTTTCACATTTGTCAACACCTGCTTTCTTTGGGATTGGAATTATTATATTCTTCTTGAAGTCTGTGGGTATTTCGCCTGTCTCATACATCTTGCTCACCAGATGGTAGAGTTTTGCCATGACTGGCTCTCCCAAGACCATCAGTAGTTCTAATGGAATGTTGTCTACTCCCGGCGCCTTGTTTCGACTCAGGTCATTCAGTGCTCTGTCAAACTCTTCACGCAGTATCTTATCTCCCATTTCATCTTCATCTACATCCTCTTCCATTTCCATAATATTGTCCTCAAGTACATCGCCCTTGTATAAACCCTCTATATACTCCTTCCGCCTTTCTGCCTTCCCTTCTTTGCTTAGAACTGGGTTGCCATCTGAGCTCTTGATATTCATACAAGAGATTCTCTTCTCTCCAAAGGTCTCTTTAATTTTCCTGTAGGCAGTATCTATCTTACCCTTAGTGAGACAAGCCTCTACATCCTTACATTTGTCCTCTAGCCATCCCTGCTTAGCCATTTCGCACTTCCTGTCGATCTCATTTTTGAGACGTTTGTATTCCTTTTTGCCTGCTTTATTTACTGCATTTTTATATTTTCTCCTTCCATCAATTAAATTCAATATTTCTTCTGTTACCCAAGGATTTCTATTAGCCCTCGTCTTTTTACCTACTTGATCCTCTGCTGCCTTCACTACTTCATCCCTCAGAGCTACCCATTCTTCTTCTACTGTATTTCTTTCCCCCATTCCTGTCAATTGTTCCCTTACGCTCTCCCTGAAACTCTCTACAACCTCTGGTTCTTTCAGTTTATCCAATTCCCATCTCCTTAAATTCCCACCTTTTTGCAGTTTCTTCAGTTTCAATCTGCAGTTCATAACCAATAGATTGTGGTCAGAATCCACATCTGCCCCTGGAAATGTCTTACAATTTAAAACCTGGTTCCTAAATCTCTGTCTTACCATTATATAATCTATATAATACCTTTTAGTATCTCCAGGATTCTTCCAGGTATACAACCTTCTTTTATGATTCTTGAACCAAGTGTTAGCTATGATTAAGTTATGCTCTGTGCAAAATTCTACAAGGCGGCTTCCTCTGTCTTTTCTTCCCCCCAATCCATATTCACCTACTATGTTTCCTTTTCTCCCTTTTCCTTCTGACGAATTCCAGTCACCCATGACTATTAAATTTTCCTCACGCATCACTATCTCAATAATTTCTTTTATGTCATCATACATTTCTTCAATTTCTTCATCATCTGCAGAGCTAGTTGGCATATAAACTTCTAATATAATCGGTGCTACGTAGTCTTTTTTATATTATTGGTACTACGTATAAAAAAGACTGCAACGTGTAAAAATGACGATAATTATTTCATTATTTCCGCAAAGTTTAATTTCTCTGTGAATTAAAACTATTATCAGAGAATCACACTCATGGACAACGACAATTATAATCTTCTTTTTTTTGTTATCTGTGATAATTGCGGTTCAGTTGCTCTTCCTGTGCTAATGGATGAACTGTTCCGACGTGAGACGTGTGATGTCTGTAAAGAGAAAACCTGTAACTACATATATCGTTAACTATTATTTGGAAAATAAAGTCGCTAATATCTAGACGTGGATTTGTATTTATTTCAATTGTAATTCAATCTAATTAATATTTTTAAGTGTTAATTTTCAGCTCCGCAATTAGGAGCGCAGCCATTAGCGCTAGTAACTTACAGCGGAGTTTACTAGTAGCTGGTATAAAAAATATGTCGGTATTTATCATTGAAAATGATTTTGAATGCTAAAGAATAGAGATAAAAGGCTTAAAAAGTTTTATCTATATATATTACCTTGATAAGATAAATCGAGTATAACAATAGACAAATTAACTATCGTCTGTCTGTCGTCGTCTTAGCAAAAATATCTCCGCGGCAGTTTTGAATCAAGAATTTTAACAAACATAAATGTTGTTAGAAATTAATGAATGGAAATAAATGTGCGCCGGTGGTCCGGAATTTACTTTAAAAAACAGAATTCAACTCAGATTGAGTCCTTAAATATAGTGTTCACAGCACGTTACGTAATATCAGTTTCTTATTTGCTGATGTATGAAGCCCAATTATTTCGGACGATTTACATGAAATATTTTAATAGGAGACATACGTCAGTGTTGTGCGCGGGTAGTACACTCCTGGAAATGGAAAAAGGAACACATTGACACCGGTGTGTCAGACCCACCATACTTGCTCCGGACACTGCGAGAGGGCTGTACAAGCAAAGATCACACGCACGGCACAGCGGACACACCAGGAACCGCGGTGTTGGCCGTCGAATGGCGCTAGCTGCGCAGCATTTGTGCACCGCCGCCGTCAGTGTCAGCCAGTTTGCCGTGGCATACGGAGCTCCATCGCAGTCTTTAACACTGGTAGCATGCCGCGACAGCGTGGACGTGAACCGTATGTGCAGTTGACGGACTTTGAGCGAGGGCGTATAGTGGGCATGCGGGAGCCCGGGTGGACGTACCACCGAATTGCTCAACACGTGGGGCGTGAGGTCTCCACAGTACATCGATGTTGTCGCCAGTGGTCGGCGGAAGGTGCACGTGCCCGTCGATCTGGGACCGGACCGCAGCGACGCACGGATGCACGCCAAGACCGTAGGATCCTACGCAGTGCCGTAGGGGACCGCACCGCCACTTCCCAGCAAATTAGGGACACTGTTGCTCCTGGGGTATCGGCGAGGACCATTCGCAACCGTCTCCATGAAGCTGGGCTACGGTCCCGCACACCGTTAGGCCGTCTTCCGCTCACGCCCCAACATCGTGCAGCCCGCCTCCAGTGGTGTCGCGACAGGCGTGAATGGAGGGACGAATGGAGACGTGTCGTCTTCAGCGATGAGAGTCGCTTCTGCCTTGGTGCCAATGATGGTCGTATGCGTGTTTGGCGCCGTGCAGGTGAGCGCCACAATCAGGACTGCATACGACCGAGGCACACAGGGCCAACACCCGGCATCATGGTGTGGGGAGCGATCTCCTGCACTGGCCGTACACCACTGGTGATCGTCGAGGGGACACTGAATAGTGCACGGTACATCCAAACCGTCATCGGACCCATAGTTCTACCATTCCTAGACCGGCAAGGGAACTTGCTGTTCCAACAGGACAATGCACGTCCGCATGCATCCCGTGCCACCCAACGTGCTCTAGAAGGTGTAAGTCAACTACCCTGGCCAGCAAGATCTCCGGATCTGTCCCCCATTGAGCATGTTTGGGACTGGATGAAGCGTCGTCTCACGCGGTCTGCACGTCCAGCACGAACGCTGGTCCAACTGAGGCGCCAGGTGGAAATGGCATGGCAAGTCGTTCCACAGGACTACATCCAGCATCTCTACGATCGTCTCCATGGGAGAATAGCAGCCTGCATTGCTGCGAAAGGTGGATATACACTGTACTAGTGCCGACATTGTGCATGCTCTGTTGCCTGTGTCTATGTGCCTGTGGTTCTGTCAGTGTGATCATGTGATGTATCTGACCCCAGGAATGTGTCAATAAAGTTTCCCCTTCCTGGGACAATGAATTCACGGTGTTCTTATTTCAATTTGCAGGAGTGTATTTTGTGACTAAATGTTTCCTTTGATAGAGAAAAGCGCTTCCATCTTAAGTAACAGTTGTGTAAAATCTGATAAATTATATGCAATTTAGTGCCACTCACACGACTTTACAGACAACATTTCTACACAACGTCAAGTGGAGATTTCTTTAACAGAGTGACAAACATTAGCCGGAATAATCATTTTTGAGATCAAACGAATTGTTACGCTGACAGTAGGTAACTGGTTTTATATTTTTTTGATCTAACTGAAATATCATTTATAAGTAATTAAAGTCACGAAATACTATAAACCGGTTCCGCCACACACGCCGCATTCTGTTCCTGTTCTTAGGATTCGCTGTTCTGGAAACAATTCACTCCTCCCTCCACCCTAAGTATGTCCCAACTTACAGTGGTCGCCGAGCAAGCGCAAGAAAAAGGAGGAATGGTGTGGCAGATAAAAATGTATGTAGAGGAGTGGATGGCCGGAGATCTCATTTGATGAAAGCATTCCTGTTGTAGGGAAGTCTCTTACTTTGGTTCGTAGGTCAGCAAACTGTTTTGTTTCCGTCAGAAAGCCTGATTAAGTGCAAACCTGCACGCAAAGAGTAAGATTCCTCGAGGGAAAATACATTTCATGTTCTTGAATTTCTCTGGTCCCAAAGCGAGAAAATTAACTCCCAACTACTGTTGTTTTGTCTTCAACGTTTCGAATCCTCCTGGCGTACTGATGAAGAGGGCGGATGTGTCGACAAGACCAGGTGTAGTTTTTAGGTGGCTTCCCACATCCCAAGAGGTGAATACTGGGCGTGGAACCCACGTACCGCCTCAGGCGCATGCTACGCATTTACAAAACTGTCTCACACTTGCAGAATGAAATTTTCGCTCTGCAGCGGAGTGTGCGCACTTGCCCGCGAAAGGCAAAGGTCCCGAGTTCGAGTCTCGGTCCGGCACACACTTTTAATTTGTCAGGAAGTTTCATATCAGCGCACACTCCGCTGCAGAGTGAAAATCTCATTCTGGAAACATCCCCCAGGCTGTGGCTAAGCCATGTCTCCGCAATATCCTTTCTTTCAAGAGTGCTAGTTCTGCAAGGTTCGCAGGAGAGCTTCTGTAAAGTTTGGAAGGTAGGAGACGAGGTACTGGTGGAAGTAAAGCTGTGAGGACGGGGCGTGAGTCGTGCTTATGTAGCTCAGTTAGTAGAGCACTTGCCCGCGAAAGGCAAAGGTCTCGAGTTCGAGTCTCGGTTCGGCACACAGTTTTAATCTGCCAGGAAATTTCTGTCTCACGCGTGCTCGTAGGATTTACTCAAGAGGCAGACAGATGGGTTACACTGATTCTGTACGTGGCAGCAGACTCATTACCTTAGATGTTTAATGTCTTATAATCAACAGCAGCAGCAGTTATTGTCAAATTACTTTTTAAAAGGTTAATTTAAAAAGTCTCAAGAAAAACTTCGTTACATTATTCGGCTAGATCCCCATCCTGTACAGATTGTTCCGTGAACTACCAACGTCGTGCTAGAAGAGAAGCGATGAGTACCAGTGTGTGTGTGTGTGTAGCGCGCGCCTATCTCATACCTGAAAAATAGAAGTCTTATGAGCTATTTCAACGTATCCACGAAACGGAGTTATGGTGTTACTTCTTTTGACTCTTGCGCTGTTTTGGTACGTTACATAAAGCGCGATACAACCTGCCTGCCTGTAGCTAAGAAGCCTCCTAATTCGCCTCTCGCCAGTATCGTCTGCACTCTGCCGCACCAACTTACCGGCTATACCTCATAGTTCGCTCTCAGTCGTTGACCACCAGTAACTGAAGGGTGGCCATTAGGGGAAAAGTGCTATCAGTTATGTGAGACACTGGTGCTACGAGAAACTGCCGTAATTAAAGAACAATTTGAGCGAATGAGTGCCTTGCTGTATTGTCAACTCACCATTCCCAAGAAGCGTGTCGCTGGGAATTAGTACAAGACGGCCTTGCTACTTTGTCTGCTACTTGGTATCTACGCCCATAGTGCGATTCCTGAGCATTTGATGAACTTTTTTGGTGAACATCTTGATGTGCAAACTGTATGACTCGTTCAGCATTATCCCTTGTGTCATATGGCTTTTATACAAAGAGCTATAGACTTCAGTTAACGCCGACAATATATCAATATTTTTCCAGATTTTTCCGTGGTTTATTTACGAGGGTAGCCTCATACCCTGAGTAGCGTAATACTTTCGTACTCGGAATTCACAGGCTGGGGTCCAGCGTGGTGTTAGCTGTCCTGTGAGTAAGTTTGACAGGTGAGGATGATGTGTTTGAACTTCAGATGTGGAGAACAACGAAGGTAGGTCTGCTACGCACTTGCCCAAGCAGCTCTGTTAGACTACCTTGTTGAGATGCAGGCAGTTTACCGGTTGGCTTTGTAAGTCGGGTTTGAACGGTCGTTACTTCCTCTCGTAGCCCACTGACATGTTTTCTTTTCTTTAATACGAATAATGTTACAAGTCACAGTCACATAAAATACGAGAGGGAGGAATAAGAAGGTGCCAAAGAATGGAGAGAGAAGATCGAAAACATTACAGACAGTAATTTAATTTTATACATAATGGATGCTGTTCAACTCCTTGATTGTTCGTCTATAGGATGTAGAAAATTTTCCGCTACCAGTCACAATAATTGTTACAGACAGTGGTTGTGATGTAAGCATGATGAATAACTTTGGGAACACTACGTCTATTTATGGCACTCCTGGATTCCGACAGGCACTCTCAAATCCAGTAACGCTAAGATAACTCTGCCGGGTTCATAGCGGTTAGCATCTGGCCACTCAATGAAGACATATTTGGTGTTGAAGACTTTCTGTCATCGATCATGACTGATCGTCTAAAATTTACTGAAAATGAAAAGGGAGCCCTACTTCAGCTTCTTCTCTAAGGGCAGATCCTTCCTTACCAAATCCAGAAATTCAGTCTAGCTGACAAGGCATTACATGGTTTCCCAAAGCTGGCGAGCTGAGCAGAAGTAAATTATGTGCGATGTTTAACACATTGATTAAGAAGACAATTTTTTATGACGCACGATGGTTACTTGCTTAACATCACATTGCCAAAAGGCAGTAGTCAGAATTTGGAGCAGCCAAAAGTAAAATAAAACGTTCCAGCCTTTACCAGGTGTGCCCAGCTGGAAACATCATCAGACTGATCGGTCCCAGTGGCTTACATTGCTACATGGCTCCAAATTCTGACTATTGCGTTTTTGCAACCTAATTTCACGTAAATAACCTTCGTGCGTCATAAGAATTGTCGTCTTGGTTAGTATGTTTCTTGTTATACCTGATTGTCTATGTATTATTTTATAGAATTTAGCAACATCTCATTCTGATGAAGACACCCCTAGTAGGTGTCGAAACCTAGGTCAATGCACTTACCGTATACATGTAACCTATTGACTGTTTAATCTTATGTTGAAACTAGTACACGGTTGCTGAACAACAGCTACGTTTCAAACTGTACTTCATACTTGATTCAGTGGGTAACTTGTTTTATTTGCTGTCTTTTGATAATAAGCCAAATTGTTGTAGTGGCCACTGTTTTCTTCCGGTAATTTGATGAGACCCTTCAATAACATATATCAGTGTGTGCTGCTGTCCCCGTATTTTCATGCTCAGTTCGGCTACCCCTGGTAATGTTCAATCAATAAGATGTTATCTCTTGCTTCACACTGGCATTACCTAGAAATTTGCATGATCTTACTGGGAGTTCCCCTTCCCTATAGGTCACCTGCAATCGGACGTATAGCAATACACGGGGTATGCTACGCAAATCAACCAACATCTCACACAAAATAGTGCACAATGGACAAAGAACACACGATAAGTGGTTCACAGCAGGTGTAAAGGGCATACCTCGTGAAGACAAGACTCTCGACACAGAAATTTTTCGTATGGACACTAAAGACGGGCTGTCATGTCCCCGCACCAGCACATCATCATTTCATTAACATCATCATCATCATCATCCTTAATACAGGAAAACTAGTGTAAGATAATTTTAAAGAATTTCATTTTACGAAAGGATTTTGAGTATGTACCTCTACAGCACAGCTTTGTATGTACATGAATCACAAACATTTGGGAAACCAGAAAAGTGGAAACCCTAAGCGATTTAGGTGTGGTGTTACATAAGTTCGCTGAAAATGAAGTGGACTGATAAGACGTGAGGAAGTTCAGCCGGCCGTGGTGGCCGAGCGGTTCTAGGCGCTTCAGTGTGGAACCGCGCGTCAGCTACGGTCGCAGGTTTGAATCCTGCCTCGGATATGGATGTGTGTGATGGTCTTAGGTTAGTTAGGTTGAAGTAGTTCTGGTTCTAGGTGACTGATGACCTCAGATGTTAAGTCCCATAGTGCTTAGAGCGATTTGAACCATTTTTTGAGGAAGTTCTCCACAGAAACTGCGGGGAAAGAGGGATATGTTGAAACCACTTGTAATACCAGAGCTCTGAGGCTCTATTAATTTACTTTGCCTTTTTGTATTTTATGTAACATTCTGTAGCTAAACTGTTATAAATACTGTTTGATTATATCGATAACACAAGAGGGTTCGCTTTTTCCTTTGTAAAAACTTCGATGTCATTGTTCATTTCTATACGATGTAGTGTCTCTGTTACACTACTGGCCATTAAAATTGCTACACAACGAAGATGACGTGCTACAGATGCGAAATTTAACCGACAGGAAGGAGATGCTGTGATATGCACATGATTAGCTTTTCAGAGCATTCACACAAGGTTGGCGCCGGTGGCGACACCTACAGCGTGCTGACGAGAAAAGTTTCCAACCGATTTCTCATACACAAACAGCAGTTGACCGGCGTTGCCTGGTTTCCGACTTTGATAAAGGACCGATTGTAGCCTCTCGCGATTGCGATTTATCGTATCGCGACAATGCTGCTGGCGTTGGTCGAGATACAATGACTGTTAGCAGAATACGGAATCGGTGGTTTGAGGAGGGTAATACGGAACACCGTGCTGGATCCCAACGGCGTCGTATCACTAGCAGTCGAGATGACAGGCATCTTACCCGCATGGCTGTAACGGATAGTGCAGCCACGTCTCGATCCCTGAGTCAACAGATGGGGACATTTGCAAGACAACAACCATCTGCACGAACAGTACGACGACGTTTGCAGCAGCATGGACTATCAGCTCGGAGACCGTGGCTGCGGTTACCCTGCGGTGGTGTACTCAACGACGAACCTGGATGCACGAATGGCAAAACGTCATTTTTTCGGATGAATCCACGTTCTGCTTACAGCATCATGATGGTCGCATCCGTGTTTTGCGACATCGCGGTGAACGCACATGGGAAGCGTGCATTCGTCATCGCCATACTGGCCTATCACCCGTCTCGGTCACCTCTTGTTCGCATTGACGGCACTTTGAACAGTGGACGTTACATTTCAGATGTGTTACGACCCCTGGCTCTACCCTTCGTTCGATCCCTGTGAAACCCTACATTCAGCAAGATAATGCACGACCACATGTTGGAGGTTCTGTACGGGCTTTTCTGTATACAGAAAATTTTCGACTGCTGCCCTGGCCAGCACGTTCTCCAGATCTCTCACCAATTGAAAACATCTGCTCAATGGTAGCCTTGCAACTGGCTCGCCACAATACGCCAGTCACTACTCTTGATGAACTGTGGTATCGTGTTGAAGCTGCTTGGGCAGCTGTACCCGTACACGCCATCCAAGCTCTGTTTGACTCAATACCCAGGCGTATCAAGGCCGTTATTACGGCCAGAGGTGGTGGTTCTGGGTACTGATTTCTCAGGATCTATGCACCCAAATTGCGTGAAAATGTAATCACATGTCAGTTCTAGTATAATATACTTGTCCAATGAATACCCGTGTATCATCTGTGTTTCTTCTTGGTGTAGCAATTTCAAAGGCCAGTAGTGTATTTAAATTCTTTGTCTCATTTGGAGGGCGATAAAACTTACTGTATGTAATTGTAATTATTGTTCAAATAATTTTATGTTGAACGAGGCAGGATAACCGACGCGAGATTCCAGGACCGCAGGTGCTACTGACGGGTCGTTCATAATTCTACCGCCACCATTCCAGTTCAGAGTATTTGCTGGTGAGATACTACAGCTTCATACTGGGGAGAGTGTCTAGCTAGCTGGCAGATCATGATCAGCGTGCATGACCACCTCAGACCTCACAGCATCTGACTCTGCCATCCATCTGATGGGACAACATTGGCAAAGACCAGAGCTGCACTGAGCTCTCTCTGGGCGGCGTGCGAATCAGTTACACATGCATCACAGCCACATCTTCCTTGTAGCGGTCTGTTGCTTGAGAAGCTCCTGCAGACCGGCGCACGGGGAACCCACCAGACCAAGAGTCACCGGCCGATGCTTTGGCTGGACCTCTGATAGTCTTGAGTCTGCCACTGATGACAGCAGATTCCACTAAAGCCTCCGTAGCAAATTGCCACCACTGAGGCCATGCCTATGAGATGTATACTGAACAATAAATTGAATAATAATTACTTTTGTTTAACTGACGCCTGGCGACGCCACGCAGGTCTTCAAGCCACATATCCTGAGGAAACAGCTCCAGATCGCTTGTGGACAACCCCTATGGAAGGAAAAAGGAATGAGGAGTCAGGGGAGTGGAAAAGAGGGTGGGATAAAGCATAGTAAGAAGGCGTGTAACACGTTTTCCATTATATCGTGGTTTTGAGATACGCGTGCGGGCTTTGAAAACAACTACGCACCCTCAGACTCAACGTTGAAATATTAAAAGTTTTGGCTGGTTTCGTTGTCTAGGGGTTGGGATACGTAGTTGACGCATTGCAGGCTAAATACTGCTGAGTCTACAGTATACGATAAGAATGCACACATGAATCGAATGGTCGAAGGTTTCTATCACTCGGCAGTTGCGAATTAAAATGTAAATTTATAAATGAAAGATTGCAATTAAATAAAATCTGCAGGTATTATCATAACGACTTTAAATGATGAGTACGATAGTAGAAGTACTTCTGAGAATGCGGTATATTTCTGCAAAACACTTATTGGTGTCGATGGTCCAGCAATTAAATAAAACCTAAGTTGAATAACAGGGAAACAATAGATACCTACTACACTTAATTAGTTATGAACCACAACATCGCTCGAGAGACTAAACGCAGACTACGTCTTCACTGTAGAAGCCACGGAAATCTCAACAGAGCACAGGTCGGCACTCCGAAGTATTTCTATCCTCCGCGACCACACTCAAACAGCTCCACTGTCCAAGTCTTTCCGCTGACTATGCTTCCGCCGCTCCGTCGCGTCCACAGAGCTTCCTTCTATGCTCTGTGGTCGCGTCCAGCCCTTCCTGTACTCCCCCTCGCGCCGCACTGCTCACAATTACCTCGTGCCCTCCCGGGAGACGATCGCTGTGATTGGCTAGAGCGCTCGCGCCATGTCTTCATGCCAACTCACCCACACAAACATAATGAAACACATTCAATATTCCTAATGCTGGACCATAAGCACGCTGTAACCCACATTATTGGATACATAAACAAATTAAGTAAACATGTTGTTGTTGTTGTGGTCTTCAGTCCTGAGACTGGTTTGATGCAGCTCTCCATGCTACTCTATCCTGTGCAAGCTTTTTCATCTCCCAGTACCTACTGCAACCTACATCCTTGTGAATCTGCTTAGTGTATTCATCTCTTGGTCTCCCTCTACGATTTTTACCCTCCACACTGCCCTCCAATACTAAATTGGTGATCCCTTGATGCCTCAGAACATGTCCTACCAACCGATCCCTTCTTCTGGTCAAGTTGTGCCACAAACTTCTCTTCTCCCCAATCCTATTCAATACTTCCTCATTAGTTATGTGATCTACCCATCTAATCTTCAGCATTCTTCTGTAGCACCACATTTCGAAAGCTTCTATTCTCTTCTTGTCCAAACTATTTATCGTCCATGTTTCACTTCCATACATGGCTACACTCCATACGAATACTTTCAGAAATGACTTCCTGACACTTAAATCTATACTCGATGTCAACAAATTTCTCTTCTTCAGAAACGCTTTCCTTGCCATTGCCAGCCTACATTTTATATCCTCTCTACTTCGACCATCATCAGTTATTTTGCTCCCCAAATAGCAAAACTCCTTTACTACTTTAAGTGCCTCATTTCCTAATCTAATTCCCTCAGCATCACCCGACTTGATTAGACTACATTCCATTATCCTTGTTTTGCTTTTGTTGATGTTCATCTTATATCCTCCTTTGAAGACACTGTCCATTCCATTCAACTGCTCTTCCAAGTCCTTTGCTGTCTCTGACAGAATTACAATGTCATCGGCGAACCTCAAAGTTTTTATTTCTTCTCCATGAATTTTAATACCTACTCCGAATTTTTCTTTTGTTTCCTTTACTGCTTGCTCAATATACAGATTGAACAACATCGGGGAGAGGCTACAACCCTGTCTTACTCCCTTCCCAACCACTGCTTCCCTTTCATGTCCCTCGACTCTTATAACTGCCATCTGGTTTCTGTACAAATTGTAAATAGCCTTTCGCTCCCTGTATTTTACCCCTGCCACCTTTAGAATTTGAAAGAGAGTATTCCAGTCAACATTGTCAAAAGCTTTCTCTAAGTCTACAAATGCTAGAAACGTAGGTTTGCCTTTCCTTAATCTTTCTTCTAAGATAAGTCGTAAGGTCAGTATTGCCTCACGTGTTCCAGTGTTTCTACGGAATCCAAACTGATCTTCCCCGAGGTTGGCTTCTACTAGTTTTTCCATTCGTCTGTAAAGAATTCGTGTTAGTATTTTGCAGCTGTGACTTATTAAGCTGATAGTTCGGTAATTTTCACATCTGTCAACACCTGCTTTCTTTGGGATTGGAATTATTATATTCTTCTTGAAGTCTGAGGGTATTTCGCCTGTTTCATACATCTTGCTCACCAGATGGTAGAGTTTTGTCAGGACTGGCTCTCCCACGGCCGTCAGTAGTTCCAATGGAATATTGTCTACTCCGGGGGCCTTGTTTCGACTCATGTCTTTCAGTGCTCTGTCAAACTCTTCACGCAGTATCATATCTCCCATTTCATCTTCATCTACATCCTCTTCCATTTCCATAATATTGTCCTCAAGTACATCGCCCTTGTATAGACCCTCTATATACTCCTTCCACCTTTCTGCTTTTCCTTCTTTGCTTAGAACTGGGTTTCCATCTGAGCTCTTGATATTCATACAAGTCGTTCTCTTATCTCCAAAGGTCTCTTTAATTTTCCTGTAGGCGGTATCTATCTTACCCCTAGTGAGATAGGCCTCTACATCCTTACATTTGTCCTCTAGCCATCCCTGCTTAGCCATTTTGCACTTCCTGTCGATCTCATTTTTGAGACGTTTGTATTCCTTTTTGCCTGTTTCATTTACTGCATTTTTATATTTTCTCCTTTCATCAATTAAATTCAATATTTCTTCTGTTACCCAAGGATTTCTACTAGCCCTAGTCTTTTTACCTACTTGATCCTCTGCTGCCTTCACTACTTCATCCCTCAAAGCTACCCATTCTTCTTCTACTGTATTTATTTCCCCCATTCCTGTCAATTGCTCTCTTATGCTCTCCCTGAATCTCTGTACAACCTCTGGTTCTTTTAGTTTATCCAGGTCCCATCTCCTTAAATTCCCACCTTTTTGCAGTTTCTTCAGTTTTAATCTACAGGTCATAACCAATAGATTGTGGTCAGAGTCCACATCTGCCCCTGGAAATGTCTTACAATTTAAAACCTGGTTCCTAAATCTCTGTCTTACCATTATATAATCTATCTGATACCTTTTAGTATCTCCAGGGTTCTTCCATGTATACAACCTTCTTTCATGATTCTTAAACCAAGTGTTAGTTATGATTATGTTATGCTCTGTGCAAAATTCGACCAGGCGGCTTCCTCTTTCATTTCTGTCCCCCAATCCATATTCACCTACTACGTTTCCTTCTCTCCCTTTTCCTACACTCGAATTCCAGTCACCCATGACTATTAAATTTTCGTCTCCCTTCACTATCTGAATAATTTCTTTTATTTCATCATACATTTCTTCAATTTCTTCGTCATCTGCAGAGCTAGTTGGCATATAAACTTGTACTACTGTAGTAGGCGTGGGCTTCGTATCTATCTTGGCCACAATAATGCGTTCACTATGCTGTTTGTAGTAGCTTACCCGCATTCCTATTTTCCTATTCATTATTAAACCTACTCCTGCATTACCCCTATTTGATTTTGTGTTTATAACCCTGTAGTCACCTGACCAGAAGTCTTGTTCCTCCTGCCACCGAACTTCACTAATTCCCACTATATCTAACTTCAACCTATCCATTTCCCTTTTTAAATTTTCTAACCTACCTGCCCGATTAAGGGATCTGACATTCCACGCTCCGATCCGTAGAACGCCAGTTTTCTTTCTCCTGATAACGACATCCTCTTGAGTAGTCCCCGCCCGGAGATCCGAATGGGGGACTATTTTACCTCCGGAATATTTTACCCAAGAGGACGCCATCATCATGTAATCATACAGTAAAGCTGCATGCCCTCGGGAAAAATTACGGCTGTAGTTTCCCCTTGCTTTCAGCCGTTCGCAGTACCAGCACAGCAAGGCCGTTTTGGTTATTGTTACAAGGCCAGATCAGTCAATCATCCAGACTGTTGCCCTTGCAACTACTGAAAAGGCTGCTGCCCCTCTTCAGGAACCACACGTTTGTCTGGCCTCTCAACAGATACCCCTCCGTTGTGGTTGCACCTACGGTTCGGCTATCTGTATCGCTGAGGCACGCAAGCCTCCCCACCAACGGCAAGGTCCATGGTTCATGGGGGGGGGAAGTAAACATACACCAAACAAATAGAACAAAAGGTAGGCCAGTAGCCTAATGTCTCCGTGCTTTCTAAAACACAGTAAATATTTAACCAATTTCTTCATGAGTAGTATATATCGGATATAAACATAGACATAGATGAATAAGTATATTTATAAGCATTCTGCTACCGTTTTCTCGCGTAACTGTGGAGTACTTATGGCCTCACGCGATCGATAGTAATAGGCCACTTTGACCTCCAATAACTGATGTACTATTCAAGTTACGTGCCTGCAATTCATACCAATTTAGGTTTACACCAAAGACACGTCGATCGACGAAATCGGATGAAGTGTTTACATTTTGGAAATTAGTTGCTAGGTGTTACTTGTATAATTTACCGTCAGATATTACACTTTAAACTAATAAAGATATTGAAAATCTGATTACACCATCAGAATCGTCGTGCAAATAATAATAATAATGTACATGTTTCTTTTTGAGGTATCATGATTCATCTGGCTGCTATCTATTTCTATACGAACTGTGAAATGTCTGCCATGTTGGTTTCACAAAGTCCGCCACCTTTGGCACTCCCGGCGTGTCTCCTTCATCGACACAGAGCACCGTCCTCGTCACAGCGGAATTCCCAGCCACGCGGCTGGACCACGCTCTGGGGCTGCCCCTCTTGCTCAGCTAGCGTTCGGTACCACGTGTTTGCTGCCGGGCCCCGGCTGCCCGAGCCGCCCGTGCGGATGCGGCAACTTAGAATATTTTCAGGGCGCCACAATTCGCCCGTTACCTCACACACGGTCTTGAGTCAAGATGGTATGCTCAGTGTTGAAACAAAGCAGTAGGCTTTACCAGAAATATCGACCCTTAGACAATGTGTCTAATAGTGTATTTTCAATACGAGAGTATGCCATCGCCGGCCGCTGTGGCCGAGCGGTTCTAAGCGCTTCAGTCCGGAACCGCGCTGCTGCTACGGTCGCAAGTTCGAATCCTGCCTCGGACATGGAAGTGTGTGATGTCCTTAGGTTAGTTAGGTTTAAGTAGTTCTAAGTTCTAGGGGACTGATGACCTCAGATGTTAAGTCCCATAGTGATCAGAGCCAGTATGCCATCTTAGGCACTGTATAACACTTAAAACACTCGATAATGGCACTTTCATCTGCATCTACATCCATACTCGGCAAGCCACCTGACGGTGTGTGGCGGAGGGTACCCTGAGTACCTCTATAGGTTCTCCCTTCTATTCCAGTCTCGTATCGTTCGTGGAAAGAAGGATTGTCGGTATGCTTCTGTGTGGGCACTAATCTCTCTGATTTTATCCTCATGCTCTCTTCGCGAGATATACGTAGGAGGGAGCAATATACTGCTTGACTCATCCGTGAAGGTATGTTCTCGAAACTTTAACAAAAGCCCGCACCGAGCTACTGAGCGTCTCTCCCGCAGAGTCTTCCACTGGAGTTTATCTATCATCTCCGTAACGCTTTCGCGATTACTAAATGATCCTGTAACGAAGCGCGCTGCTCTCCGTTGGATCTTCTCTATCTCTTCTATCAACCCTATCTGGTACGGATCCCACACTGCTGAGCAGTATACAAGCAGTGAGCGAACAAGCGTACTGTAACCTACTTCCTTTGTTTTCGGATTGCACTTCCTTAGGATTCTTCCAATGAATCTCAGTCTGGCATCTGCTTTACCGACGATCAACTTTATATGATGATTCCATTTTAAATCACTAATGCGTACTCCCAGATAATTTATGGAATTAACTGCTTCCAGTTGCTGACCTGCTATTTTGTAGCTAAATGATAAGGGATCTATCTTTCTATGTATTCACAGCACATTACACTTGTCTACATTGAGATTCAATTGCCATTCCCTGCACCATGCGTCAATTCGCTGCAGATCCTCCTGCATTTCAGTACGATTTTCCATTGTTACAACCTCTCGATACACCACAGCATCATCTGCAAAAAGCCTCAGTGAACTTCCGATGTCCTCCACAAGGTCATTTATGTATATTGTGAATAGCAACGGTCCTATGACACTACCCTGCGGCACACCTGAAATCACTCTTACTTTGGAAGACTTCTCTCGATTGAGAATGACATGCTGCGTTCTGTTATCTAGGAACTCTTCAATCCAATCACACAATTGGTCTGATAGTCCATATGCTCTTACTTTGTTCTTTAAACGACTGTGGGGAACTGTATCGAACGCCTTGCGGAAGTCAAGAAACACGGCATCTACCTGTGAACCCGTGTCAATGGCCCTCTGAGTCTCGTGGACGAATAGCGCGAGCTGGGTTTCGCACGACCGTCTTTATCGAAACCCATGTTGATTCCTACAGAAAAGTCATTACACTCGAACATAATACGTGCTCCAAAATTCTACAGCTGATCGACGTTAGAGATATAGGTCTATAGTTCTGCACATCTGTTCGACGTCCCTTCTTGAAAACGGGGATGACCTGTGCCCTTTTCCAATCCTTTGGAACGCTACGCTCTTCTAGAGACCTACGGTACACCTCTGCAAGAAGGGGGGCAAGTTCCTTCGCGTACTCTGTGTAAAATCGAACTGGTATCCCATCAGGTCCAGCGGCCTTTCCTCTTTTGAGCGATTTTAATTGTTTCTCTGTCCCTCTGTCGTCTATTTCGATATCTACCATTTTGTCATCTGTGCGACAATCTAGAGATGGAACTACAGTGCACTCTTCCTCTGTGAAACAGCTTTGGAAAAAGACATTTAGTATTTCGGCCTTTAGTCTGTCATCCTCTGTTTCAGTACCATTTTGGTCACAGAGTGTCTGGACATTTTGTTTTGATCCACCTACCGCTTTGACATAAGACCAAAATTTCTTAGGATTTTCTGCCAAGTCAGTACATAGAACTTTACTTTTGAAGTCATTGAACGCCTCTCGCATAGCCCTCCTCACACTACATTTCGCTTCGCGTAATTTTTGTTTGTCTGCAAGGCTTTGGCTATGTTTATGTTTGCTGTGAAGTTCCCTTTGCTTCCGCAGCAGTTTTCTAACTCGGTTGTTGTACCACGGTGGCTCTTTTCCATCTTTTATGATCTTGCTTGGCACATACTCATCTAACGCATATTGTACGATGGTTTTGAACTTTGTCCACTGATCCTCAACACTATCTATACTTGAGACAAAACTTTTGTGTTGAGCCGTCAGGTACTCTGTAATCTGCCTTTTGTCACTTTTGCTAAACAGAAAAATCTTCCTACCTTTTTTAATATTTCTATTTACGGCTGAAATCATCGATGCCGTAACCGCTTTATGATCGCTGATTCCCTGTTCTGCATTAACTATTTCAAATAGTTCGGGTCTGTTTGTCACCAGAAGGTCTAATATGTTATCGCCACGAGTTGGTTCCCTGTTTAACTGCTCAAGGTAGTTTTCAGATAAAGCACTTAAAAAAATTTCACTGGATTCTTTGTCCTGGCCACCCGTTATGAACGTTTGAGCCTCCCAGTCTATATCCGGCAAATTAAAATCTCCACCCAGAACTATAACATGGTGGGGAAATCTACTCGAAATACACTCCTGGAAATGGAAAAAAGAACACATTGACACCGGTGTGTCAGACCCACCATACTTGCTCCGGACACTGCGAGAGGGCTGTACAAGCAATGATCACACGCACGGCACAGCGGACACACCAGGAACCGCGGTGTTGGCCGTCGAATGGCGCTAGCTGCGCAGCATTTGTGCACCGCCGCCGTCAGTGTCAGCCAGTTTGCCGTGGCATACGGAGCTCCATCGCAGTCTTTAACACTGGTAGCATGCCGCGACAGAGTGGACGTGAACCGTATGTGCAGTTGACGGACTTTGAGCGAGGGCGTATAGTGGGCATGCGGGAGGCCGGGTGGACGTACCGCCGAATTGCTCAACACGTGGGGCGTGAGGTCTCCACAGTACATCGATGTTGTCGCCAGTGGTCGGCGGAAGGTGCACGTGCCCGTCGACCTGGGACCGGACTGCAGCGACGCACGGATGCACGCCAAGACCGTAGGATCCTACGCAGTGCCGTAGGGGACCGCACCGCCACTTCCCAGCAAATTAGGGACACTGTTGCTCCTGGGGTATCGGCGAGGACCATTCGCAACCGTCTCCATGAAGCTGGGCTACGGTCCCGCACACTGTTAGGCCGTCTTCCGCTCACACCCCAACATCGTGCAGCCCGCCTCCAGTGGTGTCGCGACAGGCGTGAATGGAGGGACGAATGGAGACGTGTCGTCTTCAGCGATGAGAGTCGCTTCTGCCTTGGTGCCAATGATGGTCGTATGCGTGTTTGGCGCCGTGCAGGTGAGCGCCACAATCAGGACTGCATATGACCGAGGCACACAGGGCCAACACCCGGCATCATGGTGTGGGGAGCGATCTCCTACACTGGCCGTACACCACTGGTGATCGTCGAGGGGACACTGAATAGTGCACGGTACATCCAAACCGTCATCGAACCCATCGTTCTACCATTCCTAGACCGGCAAGGGAACTTGCTGTTCCAAAAGGGCAATGCACGTCCGCATGTATTCCGTGCCACCCAACGTGCTCTAGAAGGTGTAAGTCAACTACCCTGGCCAGCAAGATCTCCGGATCTGTCCCCCATTGAGCATGTTTGGGACTGGATGAAGCGTCGTCTCACGCGGTCTGCACGTCCAGCACGAACGCTGGTCCAACTGAGGCGCCAGGTGGAAATGGCATGGCAAGCCGTTCCACAGGACTACATCCAGCATCTCTACGATCGTCTCCATGGGAGAATAGCAGCCTGCATTGCTGTGAAAGGTGGCTATACACTGTACTAGTGCCGACATTGTGCATGCTCTGTTGCCTGTGTCTATGTGCCTGTGGTTCTGTCAGTGTGATCATGTGATGTATCTGACCCCAGGAATGTGTCAATAAAGTTTCCCCTTCCTGGGACAATGAATTCACGGTGTTCTTATTTCAATTTCCGGGAGTGTATTTTCCAAATTATCCTTCAGGTGCTCAGACACAACAGCTGCTGAGCCAGGGGGCCTATAGAGACATCCAATTACCATGTCTGAGCCTGCTTTAACCGTGACCTTCACCCAAATCATTTCACATTTCGGATCTCCGTCAATTTACTTCGATACTATTGCACTTCTTATCGCTATAAACACGCCTCCCCCTTCTCTGTCCAGCCTGTCTCTGCGGTATACATTCCAATCTGAGTTCAGGATTTCATTACTGTTTACATCTGGTTTCAGCCAACTTTCTGTCCCTAGTACTATATGGGCGTTGTGACCGTTTAGTAATGAGAGCAGTTCTGGGACCTTTCTATAGACGCTCCTGCAGTTTACTGTTAGCACATTAATATTGTTATTCCCTGTTGCATTTTGCCTACTCCTACCTTGCCGCGTCTCAGGAGGCGTCTTGTCGGGCCTAGGGAGGGAATTCTCTAACCTAAAAAACCCACATGTGCACTCCACACGTACTCCGCTACCCTTGTAGCCGCTTCCGGCGTGTAGTGCACGCCTGACCTATTCAGGGGGACCCTACATTTCTCCACCTGATAGCGAGGTCGAAATGATTGTGTAAGTGTAAATGTAACACTGCAAATAAACAATAGTCTAATGGCGGTACTGAGTCGTCACAATTCTTTTCCAAGTCAATGCTTTCAAACAATGACGATGTACAACAGCCACCAGTGCCTGATGCATCAAGAGGAAGCAAATCGAGTGATGATATGCGTATATAATTAAAGATGATGAATAATAAAGTATCTGGAGATTATTTGTGTTAAAGTAGTAACAGTATCGGTCCATCCCATGTGTGAAGTCTCTTTCCTGAGGAAAACCTATCTTAATGCATTGCATATTTCTTACGTGATTCAAATCTTTCTTTTCTCCTTCTGCCAGGAAGGAAGGGTACGTTACAGTGGCAGTAAGTAGAATTTGATAATTCCTGCTTGTCAGAATATAAAGAGGAACAAGCGGTGTCTCACCCTCGTCTCCTATTTTTGTTACGGCATTTGATTCTGTAGTGTTGGAACGAGTTGCGAGCACAATGCTTATTTCTCAAAGCGCAAGTTAGAACTCAAGAAGTGGACGTTGCAGAAAGGGATCAACGTGTAGAGTGGTAGGATGTACTCACTGATTTGCAGAGATATACACCCCCTGTAAGACACATCTCTGAATAAGGTAGAACTATTGGAAAATGAATTGTTCTTAAATTGCATCATTAAGTAAACTACTGGCCTTTAAAATTGCTATACCGCGAAGATGACGTTTTACAGACGCGAAATTTAACCGACAGGAAGAAGATGCTGTGATATGCAAATGACTAGCTTTTCAGGCCATTCACGCAAGGTTAGCGCCGGGTTCGCCACCTACAACGTTCTGACATGAGGAAAGTTTCCAACCGACTTCTCATACACAAACAGCAGTTGACCGGCGTTGCCTGGTGAAACGTTGTTGTGATGCCTCGTGTAAGGGGGAGAAATGCGTACCATCACGTTTCCGACTTTGATAAAGGTCGGATTGTAGCCTATCGCGACTGCGGTTTATCGCATCGCGACATTACTGCTCGCGTTGATCGAGATCCAATGACGGTTAGAAGAATATGGAATCGGTGGGTTCAGGAGGGTAATACGAAACGCCGTGCTGGATCGCAACGGCCTCGTATCACTAGCAGTAGAGATGACAGGCATCTTATCCGCATGGCTGTAACGGATCGTGCAGCCACTTCTCGATCCCTGAGTCAACAGATGGGGACGTTTGCAAGACAACAACTATCTGCACGAACAGTTCGACGACGTTTGCAGCAGCATAAACTATCAGTTCGGAGACCATGGCTGCGGTTACGATTGACGCTGCATCACAGACAGGACCGCCTGCGATGGTGTACTCAGCGACGAACCTGGATGCACGAATGGCAAAACGTCATTTTCTCGGATGAGTCCAGGTTCTGTTACAGCATCGTGATGGTCGCATCCGTGTTTGGCGACATCGTGGTGACAGCAAATTGGAAGCGTATATTGGTCATCGCCATACTGGCGTATCACCCGGCGTGATAGTATGGGGTGCCAATGGTTACACGTCTCGGTCACCTCTTGTTCACATTCACGGCACTTTGAACAGTGGACGTTACATTTCAGATGTGTTACGACCCGTGGCTCTACCCTTCAGTCGATCCCTGTGAAACCCTACATTTCAGCAGTATAATGCACGACCGCATGTTGCAGGTCCTGTACGGGCCTTTCTGGATACAGAGAATGTTCGACTGCTGCCCTGGCCAGCACATTCTGCAGATCTCTCACCAATTGAAAACGTCTGGGCAATGGTGGCCGAGCAACTGGCTCGTCACAATACGCCAGTCACTACTCTTGATGAACTGTGGTATCGTGTTGAAGCTGCATGGGCAGCTGTACCTGTACACGCCGTCCAAGCTCTGTTTGACTCAATGCCCAGGCGATTCAAGGCCGTTATTACGGGCCAGAGGTGGTTGTTCGGGATACTGATTTCTCAGGATCTATGCGCCCAAAATGCGTGAAAATATAATCACATGTCAGCTCTAGTATAATATATTTGTCCAATGAATACCCGTTTAGCATCTGCATTTCTTCTTGGTGTAGCTATTTTAATGGCTAGTAGTTTATTTGTACCCTAATTCACTTCCAACGAATCACAACTTCTTCTCTCAGTTCTAGAATCACCTGCTCTGAGCACCCTTGGAGACTTTTTCTCTAATTCTCCCTAACGGTAACATAGTAGTCCACAGCCCACTTTGTCATCAATATCCTGATTGCTCTACGACTTCGCAGGCCACACTTTCACCCAAGCAGGTGTTGGGACGCGACATAGTGTCACTATGCCACATGACATACTAATGAACCCGTGACATCTTCCAGTGCCGGTGAACTACTTAGGGACAGCTGTAGCAGCAATAGCTGTTGAGGGCTGGATTCCAGAAGAAGCGGCCTTGCGGACTGCTCGCCTTCTGTGCAATCAGCAGCGGCAGGAGGGTGCCGGCGCTGTTAGTGGCGCAGAGCATGGCGAGGGGGTGAGGGAAGGAGGGAGGACTTGTTAGGGCCTCTCGCTCCAGTGGCCACCGCGGCGCGCCTTCCCGGAAGCGACGGGTCCCGGCCGCCACTCTCTGCTCCACAGGGACTCCAGCGAAAAAGGGGAGCGCTTCCTTTACGGCAATCACCGTAATAACGCTCCACCTTTTGTGTTCCTATCCCCCCCCCCCCCCCCCCCCCCCCGCGCCCCCTCCAGGCAACTCTGTTCTCTTCCCCACCAGAAGAGCAGTGATATGACATCGAATAACAACAACAGAGGTCGGCAAATGTTCATTATTAGCTTAGTTCTGAGAAATATTTTACGCTTTCCGAACTTGGACGCCAGACACCTCACAATAGACGGAAAGAAAATATTCGGCGTTAGATCGGTAAGGAAATCAACAGAGGATGACCTGCCTCTGTATAATGAGCCCAGTACCGTGTCATAAGACCCAGTGTTTGGCAGGAGTCGCTCGACCACACAAAACAATAGACGCTGCGTCCATGAGGCAGAGATCCAAGGCATTTCCCTCACACCTGCCATTCAATGACTAAGGTGTAGGAAGGGAAGTCCTCCATTTAACCGAAAATCTAAACTAATCACCTCAGGCTGAGGCTAAGATCACCTAGAACGACAAACACTCAGACAGCTGGTTGGATGCTACCAATCGAACATTGCCCCTCCCTGCAGAGGAACACCGGTCTGTCTGTATATCAAACAGACTTGCTACTGGTGTTGTTGAATTCAGAAGGAATGTGTTAAGGTGGGGTTTCCCTAGCTCATATACGCTCTGGTGAATATCAAACCACAACTCATTCCATGAACTGCAGCAAGTACACTTTGAAACGCACAATGGATAACTTGATGGCAGCGACACCTAACGCTCGTGATTTGCTAATGTTCTGCATAGACGATACCTAATTTGTGTTACGGATTTTGTCATTAAGAACTTTTATGTCTTGCAATTTGTGTTTTTACCAACGTTTCCTTCTAATAGGAATAAGTAATTAAAACTGTATCTCGTCTAAACTTCCCAGTTACTTCCATAAAATAAGAGACTTGAGTCGTTTCACATGAAAATATTAATATTTCGACAGATTAAGCTCTCTCAATACAACGCAAGCGCAGGTTTCCCTGCGTTTCGTGACACACTTCCCGCACATAACGATGAGCATTCTGGAAAGGTACTTTCCTCTCCTCACTCGTAATGGCTCAACCTTTAATGATCTCAGTGTCTACGCGTGGTTATATATTAAACATATTTTCTTCCTTATTGCTAGTAATCATGAATTTGTAAATATATCTCCGACTTGAGGTTGTGGAACCACTCTTGGCTTCGTATACCTAATGAAACTGTCTCCGTCATAACAATCTACCACCACATCCGCTGTAACAATTTAATAGTAACTGCTGTTTGCTACGTTCGGTCTTCCATTTCATTTATCTCAGTGACGAGAATATTTGGACTGTTCATAAGTAATATTTTAACGATATTCGTCTCATAACCAAAGCGTCCGTATTCATACCCTGAAATTCTGACTCGTCCTATAAAAATGCCCCAACGTCCTTCTCACCTTCTTGGACAGCAAGGAATTCGTGACCTGTATGATTCTGATGTTGTTCAGACCAACGATATAGTTCTCTAACCTCCACTGAAGCTTTTGTACGTCAATGTTCCTACGAGGATAATACAGCACTCAAGAATAAAGAAAGGATTTCTGGAATCCATAAAAATCTGATAAAGAATTGCGAAAGGGGTGGGTTAAACACTCGAGACATTTCCACTAAACTGACGTTCCATGTTAAAGCGAACTGCGATGTACCACAACCCCTACAGTAAATTGTTTAGTACTTCCTGACAGTAGAATTAATATGATTCCTTAAATACCCAATGTTTTGCAAACTTTAAACTGAAATTTACTACTAACCTTCCATGAAACAGCATTTTACTGTAGTGGAATAAAAATCGCCTATTCAGAGACCATAATTGTCGTTTTAGCGTCCTAAGAGTCGAAATTATGAATCATCTTTAACAAAAACAGAGTCATATAATTAGAGTGGAAATGTTTTTCCTTAAGTTATCAGAGGACATAAAGCCGAATCGTCTGCCTCCCGATGGGCTTTTCCTATTCTGTTGTGTGAAGCCTCTAACACCGTTAACAACTGCACAAGAACCTCTGAATTTGGTATCTCAGAAGAAACCGATATCGCTTCTCTTTATTTTCTAGCCACATGTCATAAAGTCAAAACCCACAATCGACGGCAAAATTAATGAACTTGGTGATAAACTCACTGCCCTCTATGACAAACATGCACCTGTGCGCACAATCCGTGTAAGAAAATCTCCTGCTCCATGGCTGACAGCTGAATTACGTCAAATGATGACTAATAGGGATGCTGCCCACAGGCGTTTCAAGGCAGATCCGAAACCCGAGCGTTTCGAAGAATATAGAAAGCTACGGAACAGAGTGAAACAATGCATTCGCAATGCTAAAATCAGGCACGCTCGCTCCCTTGTATGCAGCGATCTGACGCCCACGACTCTATGGAAGAATCTCCGTAGCTTGGGGGTCGGAAAGGCAAAATCGGAAACTACTTTTCATGTGTCAGCTAACGAATTAAATGAATTCTTCTCTGCACCTCTGAATACCAGCACAGCTGATAATTACCGTCCACAAGAATCCCCAAACAGGATAACTAACAACGATACCTTCCATCTAAAACATGTAACAACAAATACGGCAAGAAAAGCAATAATGAGAATCTCTTCTGATGCAATAGGCAACGACAGTATCGGTATAACCATGATTAAGAATGTTGCCGATATCTTAGTACCTGTCATAACTGACATATCTAATTTTTCCCTCGTGAACGGAATGTATCCCACTGCATGGAAAAGAAGCCTAATTCGACCCATCCATAAGATCGAAAACCCGCAACTGCCTAGTGATTACCGACCAATTAGCATACTGCCTGCTGTTTCCAAAGCACTTGAATATATTGTTCATGACCAAATCACTGAACACTTGCATGAATTCAGCCTATATGACAAATTTCAATCCGGTTTCCGCAAACATCACAGCACAAACACTGCTCTAATTAAAGTAACTGATGACCTGAAATATGCCATCGACAATCGAAAGGCAACAATATTGACGCTACTGGACTTCAGCAAAGCTTTTGACACTGTTAACTTTGACATATTGCTCAGAAAAATGCAACAGCTTAATTTCTCTGATAGTGCAATGAGATGGTTTGAAAGCTACTTAAAAGACAGACAGCAATGTGTTGTCTGCGTAAATGAAAAATCTTCCTGGAAACATGTTTCCTCGGGAGTGCCACAACGATCAGTCTTAGGACCACTTTTGTTTTCTTTATATGTCAACGATATTTCGTCGGTTCTGTCCTCCTGTAAATATCATTTCTATGCCGACGACCTCCAGCTCTACCTAAGCGTCAGACCTGAAGATGTAAACACTGCAATCGCTCAGATGAATGATGATCTGTCTTCAGTAGTGAGATGGGCGAAAAACCTGGGGCTTAAACTAAATGCAAAAAAGACGCAAGTAATCTTAATAGCCCATCAGAAATTAATAAGTTCAGATTTCCGCGAACGGCTACCTCCTATTCTGCTCGACGGTACTCCAATACCATATCAGAAAACAGTGAAGAACTTGGGTGTAACTTTGGATGAGCATCTCAACTGGGCGGAGAATACAGTCGCAGTGTGCCGAAAGACGTCTGCTTGTCTCTATGCTCTCAAAAAGTTTCAGAACATATTTCCACAGGACTTGAAACGCCAGCTCGTGCAAGCACTCGTTCTACCGAACCTCCACTATTGTGATGTGATTCAACAAGGCATGAGTAGTGAAAACAAAAGACGGCTAGAGCTAACCATGAATGCCTGTGTGCGTTACACCTGCAACATTCGCCGATATGATCATGTTAGTGCTTCATACTCCGAGCTAGGGTGGCTGCGGCCGGACAAATTGCGTGACTACCACACTCTATGTCTACTCCACCGACTCCTCGTCGCGCAAGCACCCCAGTACCTTGCTTCAGAGATTAAAAACCTGTCATGTCATCATAATCGAAACACGAGGTCACTCTTATTTGGTATCCTAACTGTGCCCACTCACAAAACAAAAACTTTTGCAAGCTCCTTCTCAGTTGCCGCTGTCCGCCTCTGGAACAAACTGCCCCTTACCTTGCGCAAAATTCGATCTCCTGCTGCTTTTAAGAAGAAGTTGAAGCATTTCCTACTATCATCCTCACAAAGTTCTTCACAAAATTAATGTACAAGGACAATTCCCTCATCTGTCAAATAGCAAAGCTAGCGTCTCCTATCTTGCTCCTGAGATGCCTTCCTCTTCATCTTTCTCTATTAGCCACGCAATCTTCTTTTCCTTTATATTTTCTTAATTATGTTTCATCATGTCTCTATTCTTCTCCTCCCTTCACCATGAGTCTCCCTCATACTCCCTGCTGCCGGCACTCCTATCTAAACTCTGTCTCTTCAATAATGTCTAATTATAACAGTACTTGTGACCTAAGAATATAAACTCTACATGTATGTATTCTTCCAGGTGTACCTTTTTGTACTAGATGTAGTTTAACATGCCTACTAAAACATATGAATGTAAAATAAGTAGAATGCCTGGTTAGATGTAAGAGAGGGCCTGATGGCCCTAATCTTGCCAGGTTAAATAAATCAATAAATAAATAAATAAATAAAAATAAAGTCCTACGAATTTGTTTTATTTGACTTATTTACAACTTTTATGTGTGAACTTGAAAAATTCTTCAGAATAAAAACACAAAGAGTGAATGTTCTGCAGCACTTACTAAAATCCGAAAAAGCGATTACCGGAAAATGTAGAGAAGAAAAACGCTTTGAAGACAAGCATCACATATTCAAATTCACGTCTACTCCAGTAATCTTTACCACGAATGACAGAAGCTGCGGGAACTACATTAATCTCATCTTTGCTGTTATCAGTATAAACAGATTAGTTTCGACAACGTAGGTGGGACCGACATATTTTGCTACATTCACGTCTGTCAATAACAAACAAAGCCTAGAACGACAATATCAGCCATGGCAGTATAAATTCCGAGAGAAACCGCAGGACGATTTTCGCTGTAAACAGAACGGACGGGAGTTTGCATATTTTGTAGCTACGCCACATGACGTCAACAGCTGTATTTCTATTCTCTCGCAAAGTGCTGGTGGGGGTTGAATTGCACTTCCACTCTGTTAGTCTGCATAATTACTGTTCGCCTTATCCTCTAGTGCCCTGCGTGACGGTATGTCGCAGTGGGTTTGAGATACTGCCGAGAGTACAGTGTGCTTATTTTCTGCTTACTGCCTGGTGTGATACATCTGTTAACGGCCTCCTAGTGTTCCCTGATGTCGTTCATAAGAATCACAGGTGCGGACAAGGGACACCGAGTTAGTTTCGTCACCCGACCACTGCTGTGAATATTCATGTCAGGCTAAGTAACTCTGTTCTATTCACTGTCTTCGTATTAGTGCAGTTTATGGGAGTATTTTGACGTACTATGTTGCCATACCGCAAACAGTAAATATTGATTTGGAATGGAATAAATATTCGGTACTGTGTTGCAATAGGAGTGCAAATGCATGTTACAAACATGTTACATTTGACAATGAGCAATAAAGCTGTGGACGAATCCCATATTATTTCGTTTCATGAAACAATGGAACTCGTGATAAAATTAAAGTAACGACTGTTGGTCACTTTTGAAGCTATCCACTAAAGATATATTTTCTATTCTGAATGAAACTGATGTCAGTGACGTAGAAGATTTGTGAACCATGGACCTTGCCGTTGGTGGGGAGCTTGTGGGCCTCAGTGACACAGATGGCCGTACCGTAGGTGCAACCACAACGGAAGGGTATCTGTTGAGAGGCCAGACAAACATGTGGTTCCTGAAGAGGGGCAGCAGCCTTTTCAGTAGTTGCAGGGGCAACAGTCTGGACGATTGACTGAACTGACCTTGTAACATTAACCAAAACGGCCTTGCTATGCTGGTACTGCGAACGGCTGAAAGCAAGGGGAAACTACGACCGTAATTTTTTCCCAAGGGCATGCAGCTTTACTGTATGGATAAATGATGATGGCGTCCTCTTGGGTAAAATATTCCGGAGGTAAAACCGTCCTCCATTCTGATCTGCGGGCGGGGACTACTCAAGAGGACGTCGTTATCAGGAGAACTGGCGTTCTACGGATCGGAGCGTGGAATGTCAGATCCCTTAATCGGGCAGGTAGGTTAGAAAATTTAAAAAGGGAAATGGATACGTTAAAGTCGGATACAGTGGGAGTTAGTGAAGTTCGGCGGCAGGAGGAACAAGACTTTTGGTCAGGTGAATACAGGGTTATAAATACAAAATCAAATAGGGGTAATGCAGGAGTAGGTTTAATAATGAATAAAGCAATAGGAATGCGCGTAAACTACTAAAAACAGCACAGTGAACGCATTGTTGTGGCCAAGATAGACACGAAGCCCACGCTTACGACAGTAGTACAAATCTATATGCCAATTAGCTCTGCAGATCACGAAGAAATTGAAGAAATGTATGATGACATAAAAAAAATTATTGAGATAGTGAAGCGTGACGAAAATTTAATAGTCATGGGTGACTGGAATTCGACAGTAGGAAAAGGATGAGAAGGAAATGTAGTAGGTGAATATGGATTGGGAAGTCGCCTGATAAAATTTTGCACAGAGCACAAATAAATCATAGCTAACACTTGGTTCAAGAATCATGAAAGAAGGTTGTATACATGGAAGATCCCTGGAGATACTAAAAGGTTTCAGATAGATTATATAATGTAAGATAGAGATTTAGGAACCAGGTTTTAAAATGTAAGACATTTCCAGAGGCAGATGTGGACTCTGACCTCAATCTATTGGTTATGAACTCCAGATTGAAACTGAAGAAACTGCAAAAAGGTGAGAATTTAAGGAGATGGGACCTGGATAAACAGAAAGAACCAGAGGTTGTACAGAGATTCACGGAGAGCATAAGAGAACAATTGACAAGAATGGCGGAAAGAAATACAGTAGAAGAAGAATGGTTAGCTTTGAGGGATGAAGTAGTGAAGGCAGCAGACAATCAAGTACGTAAAAATAAGAGGGCTAGTAGAAACCATTGCGTGACAGAAGAAATATTGAATTTAATTGACGAAAGGAGAAAATATAAAAATGCAGTAAATGAAGCAGGCAAAAAGGAATGCAAACGTCGCAAAAATGAGATCGACAGGAAGTGAAAAATGGCTAAACGGGCATGGCTAGAGGACAAATAGAAGGATGTAGAGGCTTATCTCACGAGGGGTAATATAGATACTACCTACTGGAAAATTAAAGAGACCTTTGGAGAAATGTATGAATATCAAGAGCTCAGATGGAAACCCAGTTCTAAGCAAAGAAGGGAAAGCAGAAAGGTGGAAAGAGTATAGAGGGTCTATACAAGGGCGATGTACTTGAGGGCAATGTTATAGAAATGGAAGAGGATGTAGGTGAAGATGAAATGGGAGATATCATACTGCGTGAAGAGTTCGATAGAGCACTGAAAGACCTGAGTCGAAACAAGGCCCCGGGAGTAGACAACATTCCATTGGAACTACTGACGGCCTTGGGAGAGCCAGTCCTGACAAAACTCTACCATCTGGTGAGCAAGATGTATGAAACAGGCGAAATACCCTCAGACGTCAAGAAGAATATAATAATTCCAATTCCAAAGAAAGCAGGTGTTGACAGATGTGAAAATTACCGCTCTATCAGTTTAATAAGTCACAGCTGCAAAATACTAACGCGAATTCTTTACAGACGAATGGAAAATCTGGTAGAAGCCGACCTCGGGGAAGATCAGTTTGGATTCCGTAGAAATATGAGAACACGTGAGGCAATACTGATGAGGCAATACTGACCCTACGACTTATTTTAGAAGCTACATTAAGAAAAGGCAAACCTACGTTTCTACCATTTGTAGACTTGGAGAAAGCTTTTGACAATGTTGACCGGAATACTCTCTTTCAAATTCTGAAGGTGGCAGGGGTAAAATACAGGGAGCGAAAGGCTACTTACAATTTGTACAGAAACCAGATGGCAGTTATAAGAGTCGAGGGACATCAAAGGGAATCAGTGGTTGGGAAGGGAGTGAGACAGCCTTGTAGCCTCTCCCCGATGTTGTTCAATCTGTATATTCAGCAAGCAGTAAAAGAAACAAAAGAAAAATTCAGAGTGGGTATTAAAATCCATGGACAAAAAATAAAAACTTTTGAGGTTCGTCGATGACATTGTAATTCTGTCAGCGACAGCAAAGGACTTAGAAGAGCAGTTGAACGGAATGGACAGTGTCTTGAAATGAGGATATAAGATGAACATCAACAAAAGCAAAACGACGGTCATGGAATGTAGTCGAATTAAGTCGAGTGATGCTGAGGAAATTAGATTAGGAAATGAGACACTTAAAGTAGTAAAGGAGTTTTGCTATTTGGGGAGCAAAATAACTGATGATGGTCGAAGTAGAGAGGATATAAAATGTAGACTGGCAATGGCAAGGAAAGTGTTTCTGAAGAAGAGAAATTTGTTAACATTGAGTATAGATTTAAGTGTCAGGAAGTCATTTCTGAAAGTATTTATATGGAGCGTAGCCATGTACGGAAGTGAAACATGGACGATAAATAGTTTGGACAAGAAGAGAATAGAAGTTTTCGAAATGTGGTGCTACAGAAGAATGCTGAAGATTAGATGGATAGATCACATAACTAATGAGGAGGTATTGAATAGAATTTGCGAGGAGTTTGTGGCACAACAAGGGATCGGTTGGTAGGACATGTTCTGAGGCATCAAGGGATCACCAAATTAGTATTGGAGGGCAGCGTGGAGGGTAAAAATCGTAGAGGGAGACCAAGAGATGAATACACTAAGCAGATTGAGAAGGATGTAGGCTGCAGTAGGTACTGGGAGATGAAGAAGCTTGCACAGGATAGAGTAGCATGGAGAGCTGCATCAAACCAGTCTCAGGACTGAAGACGACAACACAACATTTCTTTTGTTATTAGTGACGAGCGATTGTTCATGATAACAAGCAGACACAATCGTCTCTGTAGCTGACTGAAATTATATGTTACGCCCAGTATTAGTTATGGAACAGACCACAAATTGTAAATGCAATTCCAACTGTGTAAATGCATAGCTGCGAAGGTTTTGAAGCCTGATGATGGTCTGATGTTAGGCCGAAATCGATAGTCATAAAAAATACTGATATGAAAAGCACGCTGTCTTCAGGCAACGAGTGGCCTACCGGGGCCATCCGACCGCCGTGTCATCCTCCGAGGAGGATGCGGGTAGGAGGGGCATGGGGTCAGCACGCCGCTCTCCCGGTCGTTATGATGGTATTCTTGACCGAAGCCGCCACTATTCGGTCGAGTAGCTCCTCAATTGGCATCACGAGACCCACGCATCCAAGTGCCGGCCACGCCCAACAGCGATTAATTTCGGTGATCTCACGGGAACCGATGTATCCACGGCGGCAAGGCCGTTGCAAAAACAAAAAAAAAAAAAAAAAAAACAAAAAACTGTGTATTTCATAATTGAATTTTTTCGGTCCAGTGCTACTTGTCCGAACGGTTTCATTCTCTTATTCTATATGATACGTACTATGCGATGATTTTAGAAAGCTGTCTTGCGAGGGATTATTGCGGAATCTTTTAAACAGCTGGAAAATTCTTTTTAGCCAGGCAAAGCTGTTGTCTGAATATTTCCTCGAAAAAGGCCTATTTCTGCGACTCATTACAACAGGTATTTGACCATACGTGGCCCGAAAAACACCATTAGATTAGATTAGAGATTAGATTAGATAAGTTTTTCGTTCCATAGATCCGTGCTGAGGAAATCTTCGTGGATGTAGAACATGTCAAATTTTTTTTTAAAGCTGAAATAACAATACTAATAATATGAATATATACAATACATCATTCGTTACTATTAAAAAATTCGTCAATGGAGTAGAAGGAATTGGCCACTAGTAAGTCTTTCAGGCTCCTTTTAAACTGATCTTTATTTGTAACTAAATTTTTTATGTTTGCTGGCAAATTATTGAAGATGACTGTTCCTGAGTAGTGGACCCCTTTTTGAACTAAAGTAAGTGCTTTGAAGTCCTTGTGCAGATCATTTTTGTTCCTGGTATTGTATGTATGAACTGAGCTGTTTGTTGGAAAAAGAGATATATTATTTAGGACAAAATTCATTAAAGAGTAAATATACTGAGAGGCAGTAGTTAGTATACCCAGTTCTTTGAAGAGGTTTTTACAGGACGTCCGTTAATTTACTCCACAAATAATACGTATTACACGCTTTTGGACTCTGAAAACGTTTGTTTGACTTGAAGAGTTACCCCAAAATATTATACCATATGACATAATGGAATGAAAGTAGTCACAGTATGCAAGCTTTTTCATTTTTATGTCGCCTATGTCTGCTAACACTCGATTTGTTAAGGCTTTTCTGCAGTTGTGTGGTGTGCTCCTCCCAGCTGAATTTTTTATCAAGTTGTAATCCCAGGAATTTAAGACTGTCAACCTCTTATATCTGCTCTTCTTCATACTTTATGCATATGCTGGGTGGAAACCTCTTACAGGTTCTGAATTGCATATAGTGAGTCTTTCCGAAGTTTAATGTCAGTGAGTTGGCTTTAAACCATTTATTAATATCTATGAAAATATCATTAGCAGATCTTTCTAGAACTACACTCGACATACTATTTATTGCAATACTTGTGCCATCTGCAAACAAAACGAACTCTGCTTCTGGCAGTGTAACTGATGAGAGATCATTAATTTACACAAAGCAATGGCCCTAAGATGGATCCTTGTGGGACAACACATGTAATTTCTTCCCGTTCTGATGATGACTGATGACTTAATCCACTAGTCCCTTGCACTGACACCCTTTGTTTCCTGTTAGCGAGGTATGACTTGAACCATTTTGCAGCACTGCCTGTGACACCATAGAATTCTAATTTATTTAAGAGGATGTTGTGGTTCACGCAATCGAATGCCTTTGACAAATCACAGAAAATACCGGCTACTTGTAACTTGTTATTTAATGAATTAAGTACATTTTCACTGTAGGTGTAAATAGCCTTCTCGATACCAGAACCCTTCAGAAATCCAAACTTGATAACATGTTATTTGTGGTCAGATGGTTGTGTAGCTGCCTGTACATTACTTCTTCTAAAATTTTTGAGAATGCTCGCAAAAGTGAAATCGGTCTGTTGTTTGATGGTATCTCTTTATCTCCTTTCTTTAACAGAGGCTTAACATCTGCATATTTTAGCCAGTCAGAAAATGCCCCAGTTATAATTGACATGTATTCCTTTATGAAGCAAATGTAAATAGGGAGAGAGAGAGAGAGAGAGAGAGAGAGAGAGAGACTGTGTTCGTGTGTATGATGTATGGTGGGGTGGGTGGATGGCTAGGTATGTAAGCTGGATCTCTGGTTTCTGTCTGACGCTGTGTATTGTTTCTCATATACACATTTATGAGAAACGTGGGCAGCAGAAAAACAATCCCACCTGCTTTCAGGGCAAAAAAATGCATTAACAGAATCAATGCATTGCGCAGTTATGGAAGTATCGCTTCCTGGTACTTTAATACCCGAGTTACTTTTCAAGTAAGCTCAGAAGCGTTCTATACAGTGTGATATCCCTGGACAGTGACTGCTTTGTCCGTGAAAATGCATAATGCACCTCGTATCACCGGCGACCCCGAATTCTGTCTGTTTTTCAATCCGAACTGCACTCATACTTTCGCATCTATGTGTGTACTGAAGTGACAAGATATATTTGTATACAGTGTCACAGCAGCCTAAGGTTAAAAAACCGCACCAATTTGCAATCGAAGCTTAGAAGAAAAGGATATTTGTATGGATCTTATTAATGGGGACGACAGTAAAGCATCTAGGAATTCTTTAACCCTATAATGCCCAAAACCATTCCGCACGGTCCCGAAAATTTTTATTTCACCAAAACCTCTTATTATTACCTCTTCTAAATATTTCGTGTGTGATTCTAACTCTCTTAACACGTTATGTTTGGCATTAAATTTTGAAAAAAGGCAATCGTGTAATGATTTGAAAACATGCAATTTAACTGTATGTTAGTACTGAACTTCGTTACATCAACAATGACTTTCAGTGACCTCAGCATAACGTCATCAAAGAAATTTAGAAAAAAGAAAGCACTTTTTACTTTCCCGTTACTTACTTTGCAAATTGGATTTCATATTATTGTCTGAACAACTGAGCCTTTTTTTTTACTGACTTGAACAGAATTAAATACTAGAATATGCACCAAACCAAACAGCCATGTGCTCCAAGCTACATGTCAAATAAATCAAACTTCTGCACTTTCAATTTGTGCATTTCTTTAGATTTGGATTTCTTCCAGTGATTCATTCTCAAACTTGAAAAATGAAATTGCTATACTTTGGTCATACACTGATACCTCTATTCTACAAGAGTTAATTGAAAGTAGACTGAAGCTTTCTTTGGGATTGGAATTATTGTATTCTTCTTGAAGTCTGAGGGTATTTCGCCTGTTTCATACATCTTGCTCACCAGGTGGTAGAGTATTGTCAGGACTGGCTCTCCCAAGGCAGTCAGTAGTTCCAATGGAATGTTGTCTACTCTGGGGGCCTTGTTTCGACTCAGGTCTTTCAGTGCTCTGTCAAACTCTTCACGCAGTATCTTATCTCCCATTTCATCTTCATCTACATCCTCTTCCATTTCCATAATATTGTCCTCAAGTACATCGCCCTTGTATAGACCCTCTATATACTCCTTCCGCCTTTCTGCCTTCCCTTCTTTGCTTAGAACTGGGTTGCCATCTGAGCTCTTGATATTCATACAAGCGGCTCACTTATCTCCAAAAGTCTCTTTAATTTTCCTGTTGGCTGTATCTATCTTACCCCCAGTGAGATAAGCCTCCACATCCTTACATTTGTCCTCTAGTCATGCCTGCTTAGCCATTTTGCACTTCCTGTCGATCTCATTTTTGAGACGTTTGTATTCCTTTTTGCCTGCTTCATTTACTGCATTTTTATATTTTCTCCTTTCATCAACTAAATTCAATATTTCTTCTGTTACCCAAGGGTTTCTACTAGCCCTCGTCTTTTTATCTACTTGATCCTCTGCTGCCTTCACCACTTCATCCCTCAAACCTACCCATTCTTCTTCTACCGTATTTCTTTCCCCCATTCCTTTCAATTGTTCCCTTATGCTCTCCGTGAAACTCTGTACAAAGGTCCCATCTCCTTAAATTCTCACCTTTTTGCAGTTTCTTCAGTTTTAATCTACAGTTCGTAACCAATAGATTGTGGTCAGACTCCACATCTGCCCCTGGAAATGTCTTACAATTTAAAACCTGGTTCCTCAATCTCTGTCTTACCATTATATAATCTATCTGAAACCTGTCAGTATCTCCAGGCTAGATATAGATAAAGCAATTTTTAATCTACCTTAAATCTGTAGAACGCCACCTATACCTATTGTAACATGGAACATTTCACAGACTTAACAGTTCATCAGAAGGGGTAATCAATAAAAATAAAATACAACAATTTCAACCTGAGCTCCAATCTGCGAGCTGCATAGTAGTTTGTGTTACTGGAACTTGTGTAGAGGCACAGAAATCCGCCACGCTATATTTCTGTTGTATGAAAGGACAGACCCTTACTGCAGAGGTACTTCAAGGGATGGAGCGTCTAACATTCACACGAGAAAAGGAATACCGTTCAAATACGACCTTAGTACAGTAAGAGAAGGAAGTACTTTGAAGCATCATTTATTGAATTAACAGGCCTTGACATCACCTAGATATTATCGATTTTATATGTGTATCGATCACCCAGTGGTTGTTTGGACCCTTTTTCAATACATTAAGAGAAGTTCTTGATACTGTCTGAACTATTAAGGTCAGACGTAAACATAAACATAGATACGATAAATAAAACTAATAACACTCTCAGAGATACCCTTCAGTGTTTTGGCATGTCACTGTTGGTCAATATTGCAACAAGGGGTATTACAACGCACTGCATCAGAATCGACCATGTGGCCACAAAAATGGACAGGGATAAATGTGGTGTTGACATAGGACATCGAAAAAGTTCACAGAAAGGTAGCTTGTTTTAGCTATCGCGAAACAGAGGAGAGAATGTGACGGATGTTACACACGAATTGAAGTACCAGTCATTAAAACAAAGGTGTTTTTCGTTGCAGCGAGTTCTTTTCACGATATTTGAATCGTCAACTGACTACTCCAAATACGAAAACATTTTCATTGGCAGGCACCTATACAGGGAGAAATTATCATCGTAATAAAATAAGAGAAATCACAGTTGACACGGATTCTGTGAACTCTCTGTGTGCAACATTTATGACGTCAGAGCTAGTTACAGCGGACTGGCTGGCACACAATGGAAAGACTGATGTGAATTTATTACGGCGTGAGTAGGCTGCTTCCCTACATCACCCTCTACTTAAATTTTTTGTTTTTGAATGTTAATGAACGAAAAAAAATTTAATCACAAAAAGGGAAGCAAGAGTACAGCTTAACTCCTTATGAAAATTAAAATTGAAATGTAAACATATAGAAATATTAAAAGAAAACTGATTACCTACTCTATTATTTAAATTACTGGCATGTTCACTGCCTCTTAAGCAATATTATCCCTCAAAATTTAAGCAAAATTAATGAAACACTTTGGCATACATATTGCCTTAGACAAACATACACATAAAAATATGTAAAATTATGAAAATCTTAAATCCATTAAATACATTTTTACATACTCAAATTCAAAGAAAATAACACAGTTATTCATGATACATAAATAGATGATTACACCTTAACAGTCTTTTCTAAATCTGAAAGAAAATTTCACAAATCATTTTTACACACATGGTTGTAGCCGCTTTGGCTGGCGTTCTACACTTCTATTCACAAGGGTAGAGGAGGGGAAGTTGCTATGGTGTGCGTCCTTCACGTTCGCTCTAAATTACATGGGGAAAGGGGAGGGGTCACTGTGAGTTGTGTCCAAGTCACTCCACGCTTTCACGCAGCTACCAGGCTGCCATTATCTGGTTTGTCCTGTAGAACAAACAAAAAGAGTGCCTCAGACTCTGTTCACTTAATATCTAAGGGGGGGTTACAATGAAATGGGAATATATACATTTTATCCTTCAATATGTTACTGGAACAAAGTTAACAGAACTTTTTCAATTTTACTCTCGCGGTTACTTAACTGTCATAAAATCGGTAAACAAATGCCTCAAAACGTCGTTAGTCACATTCCAGAGAAAATTTATGCTCAAGGCATACAATCTTAAATTCTATTCAATTTCAATTTATTATTTCTGGGCCGGAACACTGAACCAATGCTTGGTACATTCCTGATAAATCTGTATTTTATTTACTTAGCTGACTCATCTTTGATTACCTTATTCTTAGAGATAGTATGAGTATATTAGATTAGTAGTTGTATTCTCAGCTTCTTTGTACATGTGAGTAACTTGTGGTAATAGTACAGTTCTGAGTGTTCAAAACACACTACGTTTAGTTGACTACTATATCCACTTATTGGTCCTCTGCTGCTGTGTAAGTTCCACATCCGCAGTTATGTACTTACTTCATCGAAGTGTATTTATGCTGTGCTATAAATAATGTTTCACATCTGCCATTATGTTACTCAATTATGTTGCTAGTGTATGTACTTATTTAACACTCACTCTATTAATATTTAAAGCATAGGATAGCACATTTATTTCATATCTATAGTGTATTGCAGCTGATCAATTTGCTCACGTGGCAATCCATTTCCACTCGATCGAACGCTGAAACCACAGGTAGTCTCTCTCGACCTACCACTAAAGTGCATCAAGTAATTATGGACGAGCGTAATGCTAAATTCCTTAAACCTATAGGACACCATGAGCTACTCTGTCTCATCTAACATAAGGATACCTATGGTCGCATTCACGCCTCCAACTCATAACCTCAATACATGTAGGTGTGTCCTGTCACACACTACACCAAATAACGGCCAGCTCCAACCTTATAGATACTTCAAAGACGTGACCCTCACGTCTGAACCACAAACACTGTCCAATTTTATTACATTGCCATTCTTTGATACACAAGGTGAGTTTATTCTTACAACTTATCTGCATATTTTTCATAACACTAAGCAATCTCTTTTACTATTTATTAGTTAGCTCTACAGCATATAATAGGTTTCACTATCACTTCAGATCCTGCTTGTACACGAATTTGTACATCTTTTTAAATATTATTGCGGGACCATTTCCAATAAAACAACACTTTTTACTTATGATATTACCAGGGTTCTATACATATTTGTTACTCAATTACATTTTTATCTTAATTACGTCATACTTCTCTATTGTTTGTCACTATTAGGTTTGTTACATTAGGTATTTTTCTTCACTAATCGGTAGATAGAATGGTTACAGAACTCATGGCTTGATAGCATGACGGAAAATTTTTGTATTGCAAAGAAGGAGTCGAAACTTTGGTAGATAGGAAAGATGAAGATTGAGTGAGACCTAAAATGGAAAGAAGATCTCACACAGCTGGGACTGCACAGCTGCCACACTGTGTAGAGGTTACAGAACAACCTCCTCCCTACAGAATTCATTAGTTTACTATGGGCTTGATAACCATACCGGAAAATTTTGTGTTGGAAAGAAGAGGTCGAAATTTTAGGTGGATAGGAAAGATGAAGAATGAGTGAGACCTGAAAAGGAACACAGCTGGGACTGCACAGCTGCCACACTGTGTAGAGGTTACAGAACAACCTCCTCCCTACAGCATTCATTCATAACCTTTGACCACGCCACGTCGATCTGAAAATACCTTATGATGCCTTTTTAAAACTTGTCTTAGTTCTTCCTTCTGATTAGCTGAAATTTTATCCATTTCCTGCAATTTAGCTTCTATTTTGTTCAAAATAATTGCTTCTTCTTCTTCTGTGTTTAGCTTACTTGTACTAAGATTAACATTTTCGTCCCAATATCTCCTATTCTTCAGAACTTGTATAGGCAGCTCCCAAGTTTCATCATTAGTTACTACATGTTTATCACTGAAAGGTATTGTAATTACTCCTGTTATTGGCAAGACCATTTTTAACTGGCTTCTTTCAAAGTCAACAACACTCTGATATTTTGACAAGAAATCTATGCCAATTAAAACCTCAATACTGAGATTGTTTACAATTAGACATGGATGATCAATTAAATTACCATTAATGTTAAAGGGCAGCAAAGCTTCTTGCTTTACCGTTTTTGACACCTTGCCAGTAGCACCAATTATTCTTAGTCCTGATACCCTCATTACTGTAAGCTTGTCTTAACCAGGTAATGCATCAAAGAAGGACTAAGATATCGCACTCACCTCACTTCCACTGTCTAAGAGACAACGTACATTGATACCCAACATATTCACTATTTTTATAGGGTGGCTTATTCTAGTTTGTACAGGTGGTTCCTCAAACTCATCCAATAGTTCCTTTTGGATTTGTCTCCAACTAAAGTGATCGACATCTGTCTTCATTACATTTAGGTCAAAGTGTGTAGGGGTTTCCTGAATTACATTTTCAGCTGCCTTTTCCAGTCGGTCTATTAATTTCAAATCGAAACACCGCACGACTTCATTACATTTAGTTTGCTGAACATGACCCAAATTACTGTAGTCTGAGCGATTCTGCGCCTCCAGACCGGACATAACACTAGTTACAGCTAAACCACTTTCACTATTATCGTCGGGTTCCTTCTCAAGTGACAGCTGGTCACAGCTACTGGGTTCATCGACCCCCAACAGGCTACCCTCTACATTCTCACTTACCTCCTGTCCTAAATCTATTAGTACAGTATCAACATCCCGCACAAGCACTTTAGATAAGAGCACATCATCCTCATCGTAAATATAAGCATGAATTTCTTCTGCTTCTTCACCTGCCAATTCAGTATTTTGTAGCTCTTCCCTACCGTTACACTGCTGCGCCTTCTCTTTCTCTTCCCACTTAGAAAGCGTCTCTAACAAGGTATCTAGCAAATACTGTGAGTGATCTAATATTTCTGCTGTATTCTTAGATGCTACCGACCCTTCATCCACATGTTCAGTTTGAGTATTCTGATCTGTCTTACCAATTATTGTAATTACTGGCTTAAGAAAAGTAACCGCCTGGTGAGCGTCAGTGTCCTCATAGACGGGAACCAGTTTTCCTGCCTCGGCCTACTACTGTTTCCTTTATTTTCATTATAGTTAACTGGCACAGCATTGCTTTCCGCACTGTTTCTACCTGCATAATTTTGTTCGGAACAAAATTACTTTCATTTGAATGCCATTGTTGGTTCTGATAATTATTTCTCCAATTCCTACCTCTCTTAGGATGGCGAACACCTACTGTTCTGATGTTTACATTGCCATTCTGCTCGTTCTTAAAATTACTACTAGTGTTATTAGCATACCTGTTATTACGTGCTTGCTCCTCATTGGCAGCCACACGCTCTACACGTTCCAAATATTCAATGAAACGATCCAGATTGTCTCTAGGGGCAGATATAATTCTAGTTTGCCAATACCATGGCAGTTTGGCTTCAAGACCTAGTATTATCATTTCAGGTTTTAGCTTTTCGGCCAAATTTGACAAACGTGAGATCCATGACCTGGCAAACTCTTTAACTGATTCCTTGTCTGCATTGAAGCGTTTTCCACTCCAAAATTCTCTCAACACTTCATTTTGCTTATTACTAGACCAATACTCATTAAAGAAAGCTGTTTTAAATTCCGCTAATGTTTTACACTTCAACATAACATCAGTTGACCAACGCATGGCGTCACCTGCTAAATGGCTTCTAATAAATGAGATTTTCTCTCGTTCAGACCAAGTTGGTGGAATCACATCTTCAAAATCGTTCCAGAAATCTAGCGGGTGGATATTTTTATCTGGATCGAACCGCAAGAACTGCCGACACCCAATAAAAGCGGCGTTTGCAGCTACAACTTGTTGTATACTACCATTACTAGAAGTTACTGAAGCTACTTTACTCTCAATGTTAGCAATGTTAGTACTGATATTTTCTACTCTCATTTCAACATTATCTACTCTTTGCACAATATGAGTAGTATCAGTTTTGATTGCTTCTACTTCTGCTTGACATACGTTTACTTTTATATTAACATCTTTAAACCTATCTGAGCACAGTTCAGATTCCGCCTCGATCTTTTCTGTTAACTTGTGCTCCAGCTTCACATCTTCCATTTGAAAGTCTTTGCGAACCTCAGCAACTTCGGATTTTACTGTTTTATACATTTCAGAAAATTGTTGAGCAACCTTTTCCTTAATATCCTCATGGTTGTAATCAATTTTATAATTCAAACTGTCCAGATCCTCTTTCAACTTACTGCAACCAGCCTTGAAGGTATCGTCCATTACCTCCAATCGCTTATTAAAATTAGTTTGTCTGGCCACAATCTCATACTTTAATTCAGCATTATTGGATTCTAATTTATTGTCCATCGCCTCGAACCGTTTATTAAAATTTGTTTGGCTGGCCACAATCTCAGACTTTAATTCAGTATTACTGCTTTTGACCTGTTCACTTATTTCAGACTTTAATTCAGCTGTCATTCTAGCATTACTGGCAGCTATTGCTTGTAATATTACGTTTAAATCCATAGCCTTAGTAATTCTGGGTTGCTCACTAGCTGGCTTTTTATCACACTCAGGTGATGAAAAACTAGCCCCAATACCAGAATCATCAAAACTAAATGAAACTTCTGATTGATCAGTCATATCTAACTTATCCTTTTTAAACTCTACCACCTCTGTTGACTGTTTCGTTTTGAACTCAACAGGTAAACTATCATCCGATAAATTAAGAATTTCTGATTTCTGTTTTACTACAGGGGTCTCTACTACTGAATAATTGCCCCTTTTCACACTACTGCCAGGTGACAATACTTCATATTTCACTTTAACATTACTACTTTCATGCATATTTACACTTGAACCTTTGTCTGGATTTACAGTTCCTTCAACAGACATAGATTCTGATATAAGTTTAACCCCGGTTTCTTCTGGCAGTTCCATTTCCGACAAGCTTTTAGTGCAGGTTAGTAAAATTTTTAACAACTTTTCACTTAACTTATTTCCTTCTGCACGACGTATGGCGTTGCCGGCGCGGCGTACCAGGATTACTGATGCGACGCAGCGCGCTGAACTGCAGACAGCACTCCGACGGCTGTGGTGTGTTTGCGTGGCCTGCAACTGCAGGCGCAGCTCCGGCTGCTCCGGCGGACGACTGCAGTGAGGCGAAATTGGCTTCTCGCGATGCCGGCAGCGCCGCTAGACTCAGTGCCAGCTCCGTCAATCCTGATGCATTGTTAATCCACTTGCGTCGTCCACATGCACACATAACACTTTCACTGTTCTATTACTCAGTTGCGTGTCGCATTTCACTCGCGAATCCCAATATTTAAAAATCACTTTCACTTTCAAAAAATGGTTCAAATGGCTCTGAGCACTATGGGACTTAACAGCTGTGGTCATCAGTCCCCTAGAACTTAGAACTACTTAAACCTAACTAACCTAAAGACAGCACACACATCCATACCCGAGGCAGGATTCGAACCTGCGACCATAGCAGTCGCGCGGTTCTGGACTGCGCGCCTAGAACTGCGTGACCACTGTGGCCGGCCCACTTTCACTTTACTCAGTTTCTTTTTTTCCTTTCCCCGCCAATGCACCATATGTGGGGCGGCTGGTGGAATTATTTGTTGTGTTTTATATAAATGTTTGAATGTAGAAACATTTCCCGGCCGATGCACCATATGTGGGGCGGCTGGAATTTCTCGTTGTTGTATAAAATTTTGTAGAATGTAGAAACACTTCCCGGCCGATTAACCATATGTGGGATGGTGGGTAGAATTATTGTTTTATAAAATGTTCCTATTATTTATGCTGTTCTTTTGCCGTTCTCAACACTGGCTCTCTAACTACAATTTTGGCAACCAGAAAGTGATTGGCAAAATGTGAAGCCTGTAACTAGAATTCCTAGTGCCCACTTCATCTGAGAAATACACTTATAGCTACAGCTTATAGCTCTGAGGAATTAGGAGATTGTCTGGGATACATAATCAAAAACGATCGTGAAAAAAAACGTTCTCTATATTCTGAAATTCACAGATGAAAAAAAAAGAATCCACACAATCTCACTAACAGAGCAGTTCAGAGTCTAATGCACTGATGCAACTATAACTGTCCAAATTAAATGTTTAAGTGAATGCTCGCCATAATTTGATGATAGTGTACATCAAACGCCACGCTAAATTACGGTAGAATGTCTGTCGCGCGGCGGCACGTGAAAATACGACATACGCAAACTGAAGAAAGATAGTTAAGGCCATCCCAGAATTAACACTTCACTCGAAATGATTTCGTCGTTATGCGTATCCCGAGTAACTCAATACGGCATCCGAGGCTGTTTGTAGCAATGATACCGACGCGACGCGACTCCTGACACAGATGGCGTGTTATTCAGCGTCTGGAGAGAACTGGGGCCTTGCTTCCTCGCGCAGCGTTCTTAAAAGCCGCGGTGCGGACGGCTAAGGGAACGCCTGATCAAATCGGCTCTCCCGACTAGCCGCTGGGCTAGTAATGCGCCACTTTAAGTTATTGAATAAATCATAGCTTCTTTTGTTGATGGCCGATGAAGCTCTCAATTTAAATGTGCATTCAGCAAACACGTAAGTAATCCTAACAAAAGTTTAACGTGGCTAAGTTAAATATTTTGGGCGAGAGAATTTATTTAATTACACTACACGCAGTAGACGAGCTCTGAACCTGCCCTTTGGAGATACGCTATCGCTATAGTTTTATAGTCATTGAGTTGAAACTTCTCACATCTTTATGGTTATAGCGGATCTCCATTCTACTTAAATATAAACATCCTAGCCTTATTTATTAACCTACTTAATCTATCTTGCTTCCTTAATTTTTAAGACAAAACCCAGAAAATCGTGAATTTCCACTAAAATTTTAATTTGTGAAATCCAAGGTACTGTTTCTATTGAATAATTATGAAAAAGGAATCTAAATATAAATATTTAAGTTTCTAGCTCTTTTCTGTTGCGCCAATGATTTTTACAGAAAAACGTCCAAATTTCGAAAATGGTTAAAGTTATCGAACTGATATTCAACACATATTAATTTAGTATTACTCCTGACATGCTAGAAACATTTTAGGTTATTTACTTGACTTTCAAAGTATTGTGCAACATTTATGACGTCAGAGCTAGTTACAGCGGACTGGCTGGCACACAATGGAAAGACTGATGTGAATTTATTATGGCGTGAGTAGGCTGCTTCCCTACACTCTCTCTAATCTCAACATCACACTCATTATAGAAGACTGCTGACATGGGCTTTCAGGCTAACATACGGAAAGTTGCAGTACACAAAATGGAAACCAAACATTGTCTCCATGGTCCTGACGACCGCTGGCAGTGTGTGTATTTTTTCTTCATAAAAAAATGTATGCATAGTTTGTGTATTGAGTGCTGTGGCAGCGATTGAGGTAGCACTAGCATTTTACAATATTAAATAACTGCATTGGCAAACAGTATTTGACACCAGGGTAGACCGCATGAGGTAGCACTGTCTTAAACAGAGTGGCCTTGTAGTCTGGAGGGTGAAGATTCCAGTATCCATGTGGCCAACCAGAGAAAGGTTTTCTATGGCTTCTCTAAATTACGGTATGCAAATTCTGGGATTGTTACTGCTAGAGGATCAATTAACTGTCGCATCCTTGCCAGCCTACACCTGTAAGTCGGCCAATGACTGTATAATATGATCGAGGAACCTTTGTTGTTGTCAAATGGTATACCAAAATATGTATAATATTCTTGTAAAATGATCTACGGATGAATATAACTACTGCTACTGCACACATTCAGGGACGGAATTTTGATTTTTCTCGGTGTTAGGAATGTGGCCATAGTGATGTAGTACAGTAACACGATATTCAACAGTCTGCTGACAACAAAAGCAGTCCATATTCGTCGGTACACAGTCGACACTTGTATACTTCAGATGGACACCACGTTCGCCGATAGCTCGTGACGTGCTGGGCCATTACCTCCTACCCACGCCTACCCCTGTCAGAGAGGTAGCTGGCACAGCAGTATGAGTGATAACACGGAAATTGTGAGACGATTTTGACGAAGTTAAAGTTACTGCATTATGTTTACCCACAGACATAAAACAGCCCAAAAGTATAAACTATTCTACAACAGTGAATGTGAAATTATAAAGGAAAATGTCATTCAAAGCTGAATAGTGGAAATGAAATTATGAAAAAATGTACACTCACGAAAAAATAAGGAAATGGTTGTCAAAATTTGAAATCTCAATACATGTGTGTATAATCTTTGTATAAACTCACCGGCAAAAAGAAAGAGGAATGTAACAAATAGTCTTCACGCGTTTGCCGTCGGATGGCGTCGAGCAAATTCCACAATATTTCCTCGGAGCAACTTTTAGACATATTCAGGTGGTCGAACCTTGCCGGTGGCTAGGCCAGTCAGTCATACCTAGCCACCAGCAAGGTTCAACCACCTGAATAGTATCTGTGGGACAGTTGCTCCGAGGAAATACCGAAGAATCTGCACAACCTCATCCTGCGGCAAACTCGTAAAGACTATTTACGACATATCCGCCGGGAAAGCTTGAAGAGACACAAGAGAAACGTAATTGTTCGATTTCTATTTGCTGTACAGTAAATTTAAGAACAGCTATGTGAAGTTGACAGCATAAAAGTGGAGCGTGGAGTGAATATGTTACTACGGGGGCACGACAGCAAGGTCTTCAGCGCCCACGCGAAAACAATTTGCGACAAGTGTCGGAAAAAATATACTAAACGGGAGTTTAAAACAGCACGGAAACTAAAAGTAACAGAATGTGGGAAACTACGTGTGTAGACACACGGATGCACGGAACGAAGTATCGCGACAATGTTAGAATATTAACTAAACAAGAAGAATGTGATATGGGGACAATGGAGCAGATGGTCGTGGTTGGATAACCACAAGAATAAAAAAGGAGGTGCTAGCCACTCTGTAAGACACTAAAACCTCCAGCCTAAAAGCTTAGGTCAGAGTACAGACACATTACAAAACTTCAAAACTTCATTCACACTCGTCTCATCAGCAGCTAAAATAGAGGGCAAACCTCACTGATAGTAGCTCCTGCTCTTGCATCACGGTATAAAATGCTTTCTATTAAAATATGGTGCACAGATATTTGCATGCCGCAAGCATCACAAAACGGTGGATCCTCTCTCCACAGTAAAAAGCCGTGTGTAAGAGGGCAGTACCCAGTTCTAAATCCTGTGAGGGTAACTTCATCTCGCCTGAGAAACCAGCTGGTAAGAGGAACGTCACAGCCGAATAGTTGACTTCGCCAACTGCTGCTTATTGTCCATTACTGCCAGCTATTTCTCATCCCACAACAGCTTCAACTACCTATGTAGTGCAGGAACGACAGCCGGCAGGCGCACAGGACTCTGTGCCACATCCTGTTCTTTGCAAACCTTCTGGGCAGCCCTATCGGACTTTCCATTTCCCAGTTTCCCAACACGCCCTGCAACCCTGCAGAATGACACCTTCTCCCCCTGTCGCTGGAGCAAGTACAGCTGGTCAACTTCGCATCTGGGAACAGGTTCTGTAACGATTGTAAGGAACTAAGGGAATCGGAGCGGATGATAAGTCGTTTGTCCTGATTACGTCGCATCTGCTCCAGTACCTTCAGGGTTGCGTGGATCTCCGCTAAGAAAACGGTGTACTCATCACGAAGGCGAATCCTGGTGACATGGTCAGGCAACACTTCAGACTAGTCAAGGGAATTTCCTTGTTTGGAGCCATCAGTACACAATACTGTGAAACCGTGATGCATATGTAAAATGTTGAAATACAGAGACCCAAATATAATGTCTGATGTACTATCTTTCTTAAAACTGGCCACGTCTAAAAGAAGTCCAGGTCTCTGGAGAAGCCAACGTAGAAATCATCTCAAATCTCGGTGTAAGATATTGAGACCAGCCATACCCTCTCTAAAAGTCAATATTTTGTGCGAATCCTATAGGGGCTCGTTGCCGATTGCTGGTTACGAAAATGCCGCTACGAAAATGCGTTTCCATCGGAGGCCGAACAACGGTATGGTATGCAGGCGACTATGGCGTGGACGGTGTTTGACATGCCTGGCGCACGGTAGGTAGCCGACGCCTGATGTGGAGGTTTAACAGCCTGTGCTCAGCGGCTTCGTTTGGGGCTTGTTCTGAAAGCCCCAGTGGCCAACCGAATACCTTCATAGTGCACCAAGTGCAACATCTTTAAATAAGAGGTGTGACACCCCAAGAAAACCGAAAACCCGAATAAGAATGCCACGATAATTTAAAGTAGGGAACAGTGTTATCCTCACAGGTACGACTACTTTGCCAATAATATAACACCTTAAAGTTTTGATGAACACCGATTTCAATAATTACTGAGTATGTCATGATATAAAGCTAGAAAAATGAAAGGTTATTATTAATTAGCTATCAAATATCTCAGTAATAACTGCAAATCAGTGCGACGGAAGTTAAGTCCAAAGTAATATGTCGGCCAGAGATAACATTTATTGTGAAAGAGAGTTGAAAACGAGGCTAAAAGGAAATTAAAGGAGTCTACAATGCTAGATCATGGAAATGTAGTCGCTTGCTAGCTTGCTATCAAGTCGTGAGAGAGCACCGTTTGTTATAGTACTACAAACGGAACGCTACGAGATTGTTTCTATTCAAAAAAGTACTATTGCGCGATAGAGATGCGCGGACTGTGTTCTCAGTTATTCTGACTTGAGAACTTGAACTGAAGTCATTTTCTGACAGTGTACGACGAGTTAATGAACTCTAATTATTGGAGATATTATTGTTGGACTCAGCCTTCATCAAAGTGAACAGTTACAACGAAGAATGGACATAGTATCGAAGACTGCAGTACCTGATTAGCGTTGAGTAGGAAACATTAATACGACCACACGAAGATAATACAAATGCGCCGATTGTAAAAGTTGTCGTAATTGTCACGATCACCGAACTGAAAAGAATCGTAATTGATCAGATCCATCGGTGTGCGTGTGGTGTGATGATTATAAACTAACTGCTAAGAAGGAACAATAAAAATTGTTCGTCAGTAATGGAAATCTCAGGTGTCGGCTCCATCATTAATTGAACTGTGTGATATTTGATGATCAAAATTAATTAACTGTGAACATTTTAATTGAAAGGGTGACTTGATGAATATGAGCATTGAAAGGAGTGTTTTGCTGAAATAATATTACGATGCACGAAAGCAAGATAGCATTATAGATTATCTCTGGATTTGCGTCGTGCCGTAGTGAACAATTCTGCCTAGCAACGTAACAACTACTGATACTGAACCGAAAATGAATTTTTCCCCCCTTCAGCGGTGTGAAACGACGCCGGTGATGAATGATTCACTCAATATTGCAATAACTAACTAACCGGGCATACCAAATCATCATAAAACCATAACAAACAATTAAAATCAGCAGTTCGCATGGCTGAGAAGACTGCGCGGACTCACAAACGGACTTTCATACATTACGCGAGGAACAATTTTCTTTAGAGATTTTCAGGTGCTGTTCCACGTTATCCGACGGGGACAACCATCACTGCTCGTCGCGTCTCCATTCCACCGACCGAGCTGTAGCAGTAGCAGCGACCACAAAAGGGGAGAGGGGACGGCTGGGTATGGGGCTTGTTCTGAAAGCCCCAGTGGCCAACCGAATACCTTCATGGTACACCACGTCCAACATCTTTAAATAAGAGGGTGCCCGAGACCCATACACCGTGCACCCATAATTTAGTTGAGATCGCACAAAGGCCCTGTAAAACCGGAACAGACAAGTCCTTTGTGCTCTTCATGTCACGTGGCTAAGATGTGTTAGAAAAATATTTAGAGCCTTAAGGGATCGTTTCTTCCTGTCCTTAATATGTGACAACCATGTGGGTTTACAGTCAATTTAAAATTAAGAACAGTGTTCGTCATCCTCAGAAACGTTTAAAATGGAACGGGAACGGTTAAAAGGAACACACACAGACTTCTCCGGTGAAAAGTTAATACCACAATTCCGCAAGCATTCATACAGACGCTGAAAGTTAGCTGCAGTTGAAGTGTTGTCGTTGCATGGCTTGAGCAGAACACAGAGAAGTCATCCACATACGAAGACAGAACTTTTCACTACTGATGCTGCTAACAGCTGTGGCAAGAACAGTTAAACATAAAACACTACCTTAAGGGACACCATGCCCTGCTCAAAAGCGATCAGACAGAATTTCACCGACTCGGTAACGAAAATATCGTAGCTAGAGAAGGGACCAAAGAAAAATGGGAAGACATCCACGAAAACCCCATTCATGAAGCTGGTTGAGGATAAGATGCCTCCTAGTAGTATCTTAGGCCTTCTCCATTTAAAAAATATACCTAGAAGATTAAACCGGTGCATGAAAGTCTGTTGCGTAGCCGCCTTCAGGATGACCAGGTTATCAGAGGTAAAACGATGCCTCCTGAAGCCACATTGAAAATGACTTAAGGAGTTTCCTGGATTCTAAGATGAAGGCAGCGGTTGACAATCCGCTCCAACGCCTTTCCCACGCAACTAGTGAGTACAACACTACGACAACTACTCGGGTAGGTTCGGACTTTCCAAGGTTTTAAAAGAGGAATTAAAATTGCCTCACGTCAAGAACGTCAAGAGCCGGGAAAGTGATCTGACGTCCAAATGGCATTAAAAAGTGCGAGGAGGATAACCTTGTTTCGCCTTGTGAGGTGCCGTAGCATTCTGTAATGGATTCTACAGTGACCAGGGGATGTGTCACAAACCGCAGACAATGCAGAATCCGGGTCTCACTTGTAAAGCAGGCAGTTGTAATCTGGACGTGCAAACTCCTCGTCTCAGCAACCGCTCTGTGGTGCCGGAAACGTGGATGCTGACTGGCGGTTGCAGTAACTGCGGCAAAACAGGCGCCATCGTCTGGGCAATGTCTCGCGGATTGGTTTGCAGAGCGCCGTTCCACATAACAGCAACCATGGGGCACCTGCCTCCCCTCCCAGAAATTCTCCTGGTGGTCTGCCACACAACGGAACTTTTGGTGGAACTATTAACGTTTAGGAACTGTTGCCACGACCTCTTCTTGCTCTCTCGAATAATTCGGCGAACTTCGCCCTCACCACCCGAAAAGCTGCAAGGTTCTCTCCAGTTGGCCGGCACTTGAGCTTTCGCAGAGCCGCACGCCTAGTCCTGGTTGCAGAGCGGCATTCGTCGATCGACCAAGGGACAGGTTGCCTCTTCTGTTGTTCCATGGACAATGGTATGGATGCTTCAGCGGTGCGGTGGATCATTTTGGTAATAACGAAATAAATCTCGGGTAAACAGCCTGGTATGAGTGTGCATAGGACACAATATTTCGGCAATCGACTACTTTGCCATCATCAGCAAATCTAAAACCCACCCGTTTCTTTAAATATGTGGATGATACCTTCGTTATCTGGCCACATGGAAGAGATAAACTGGCAGACTTCCTTACACATCTCAACTCCAGACACGAGAATATTAAGTTCACCATGGAGATCGAAACGGATGGGCTGCTCCCTTTCCTGGATGTTTTGATTAGAAGACGAGCTGACGGCACTTTAGGCCACAGAGTGTATAGGAAGAAGACGCACACCGATTTGTACCTACATGCGGATAGCTGCCACCACCCGGCACAAACGAATGGCGTGCTCAAAGCTCTTGTACCCAGAGCTCACACCATTTCCGACAGGGACAGTCTCCAACAAGAATTGGACCATCTGAAGACCTTGTTTCGGAGGAACGGTTACAAGGAAGGTCAAATTCGGAAGGCTGTACATCCCACACCTGCATCACCGGCGGAAACTGAGGATGAACTTCAGGAGGAGGCGGCCTTGGCTATTATTCCGTTTTGTGGGGCCTTATCCGGAAAAATTGGACGCATTTTACGTAAACACCAAGTGAAAACCATCTTCCGTTCTCCAAGCAAAACCAGGAGCCTCATTGGTAGTGTCAAGGACAACCTTGGTCTACATAAATCAGGGGTTTATCCGATACCTTGCCACTGCGGTTGTGTATACATAGGGCAGACCATTCGTACCATTGAGGACCGATGCCGAGAACATCAACGGCGCACTAGACTGCTACAGCCCAGTAAGTCGGCAATCGCTGAGCATTGCCTGTCGGAACAAATCAAAGTCGTGACACAGACTTCCAAATACTGGGACTGTGTCATCAAAGAAGCCATAGAGATCAGAGTAAGGGAGCCACAACTAAATCGTGACAGCGGTTACATCCTTAGCAAGGTGTGGGAACACGCCATCACCCGGATTAAGAAGAAAAAGGATACTTCGCAGAGTTTACCGACTTCGGGGGAGGAGGGAAGAATAACGAGAGCGGTGCCGGCAGACCCTCCTGAACGAGAAGACCTAGGACGCAGCGCCCAGACGGCGGGAGAACGGACGCTGGTGCACCTGGACCGCACCGGCTCATAGGAACCGCCTGAGGGAGGAGCGGGAGGGGGATCGTCCTATATATACCTGGCGCCGGCCTACCGCCGGGCAGTACATCAGCGCACCTGATGATGGCAACGTGGTCGATTGCCCAAATATTGTGTCCTATGCACACTGATACCAGGCTGTTCACCCGAGATTTATTTCGTCATAAAATACGCCTGGAGAAATTGAAGAATCACATCATTTTGGTAATATGTTCCACCCATTCCTCGACATTGATATGATGTTCAATCTGGGTTAGCTGACCATAATATGTCCAGTCTGCTCTACTGATCACCCATGGCGGCGGTTTCGTTTTGGGTGCCACTCCATCTGGCCGGTGAATCTAGTTCGCGAAGTGATCAGTTCCTTGCAAGTCATCGACCACTTCCTGTTGAGCAGCATGGACAAGAGCTGGAGAACAGAGTGAGAGACTGATGCCAGACAACGACCCAGCTGCATTGAAGAAGCGCATACTCTGTCCTGTAGTTACCAAATATGCACACGATGACATGAGAAGCCGCTCAATTGGGCTACCCCTGGGGTGGGTAGTTGCAGAGCCCTCAAGCTCATTGTGTGCATTTGAAGCACCACAGAGGATGAAGGGGTGAGGAAGCTGTGCAAGAAGGTCGTGTAGAGCCTCTTCATCAAGTGCATCATGTGGGTGCAGGTAAAGGGAACAGATCGTCTAGGAGCGACGCACGTCCACTGATATTGCAACTACTTGTAAATTCGTTGTAAGGGAGAGAGGCGAAGAGTGGTAGTCGGTACTGACGAAAGTACCTACTCCTTCTCTATCTCTCTCTCCAATCGGATCGTCCTTTTTGTGGAGTACGTAGCCCCGTAGCTCAGGGGTGTACGACTGGTTGAAATTAGTCACCTGGAGACACAGACACAGCGGTCTACCGTGGCATAGTAGACGGAGTTTCTCCACGTGCGTCCTGAACGCCTGCAAGTTCCTCTGTACTATGGGAGTGGTTTTAATTCACCCCTGCCGTTACACCAGAGAGGTGAAGCACTTGTAGAGCGAGGTGGAGTGGAGAGGCTGCCTGGACCCGAGGCATCTAGCTCCATGATGTCAGGCGTGAAAGAATGACATCTGACGGCACCCATGGCCACCTTTGACTCAAACGCTATCCGCCCCCGGCAGCTGACTGGTCAGCGCGACGGACTGTCAATCCTAAGGGCCCGGGTTCGATTCCCGGCTGGGTCGGAGATTTTCTCCGCTCAGGGGCTGGGTGTTGTGTTGTCATAATCATCCTCATTTCATCGCCATCGACGCGCAAGTCGCCACAGTGGCGTCAAATCGAAAGACTTGGACGAGGCGAGCGGTCTACCCCACGGGAGGCCCTCGTCACACGCCATTAATTAACTCAAACGCTGTGAACCTTTCCCTGCACCTTTTCCCTTCTAAGATGAGGGGGAAAGGGGCTGCTGAAAGGCACTCTGCTTTTCGTGTGCTTCTTGATGCTCACTGCGGAACTACTGGTGGGGCAGCTGCTTGCATTGCTTTATAAAAAAAAAAAAAAAAAAAAAAGGGTTCAAATGGCTCTGAGCACAATGGTACTTCTGAGATGATCAGTCCCCTAAAACTACTTAAACCTAACTAACCTAAGGACATCACACACATCCATGCCTGAGGCAGGATTCGAACCTACGACCGTAGCGGTCGCGCGGTTCCAGACTGTAGCGCCTAGAACTGCTCGGCCACCCCAGCCGGCCAATTGGTTTATCCTTACTGGTTTTCCTTTGGCATGAACACATGCAAGTACTGGTGCTAGTGGTGAATAGTTGAACGCTGGGAGTCGTCTACGTCGAAGTGTCGATCTTAGGAACAGGTTTCTGCGGCACAGAAGCATAAGAAATGGTAAAGGGAGGGTGTTTGCTCCTTTTTGGCTTGGGATCCGCTTGGTGAGTTCCAATTCGTGAATTTTTCGTTCCTCTGCAAAAACAGGGCAGCCTCGGCTCCAGAGTGGGTTCCTCCCAGAGCGGCTAACGCATACTGCTGGAGATGGATAGTCGGTCCCAGCTTCATGGCCTGCCTTCCACATTTCCCACAGGTCTCCTCAGTTTCTCCTTTATACCTAAGCATCCTTTATTCTGCATCCACTATCCTCTGTGATGTCTGTCCCTGTTTACGTTCAGCAATGTCCATGTCCATAATGCCACAGCACGTGACTGCAAGCTAGCTGGAGTTAAAATAGTTAGGAAATTCAACATTTATGTCATATTGGCCCAGTTTTTCTGACTTCCACAGTAGATTCATTTGCTTTGCCCTGATAATCTCGACCGTTAGGGAACCTTTCGCTGCCGCTTTATTGACTTCAGGCTATCAGTAATTCCATCCCATCCTTTATGGATATAGAAGGGGGACACTTTTTCAAACGTTCCCTCCTTCCTCTTATTCACCAAAACCACATTTTGATATACAACTCCTTGAGTTTTATTACTATAAGTGAAATCATTCTGATTATCAGGAGGGCTAGCGTCCCTAATTCGTTTAGAGGGTTGGGTGTGAGCACTCCCAGGCGGTTCACCCTTCCCGCTGGGAGGAGAAGAAGAAGATTTCTTGGGTTCCATCTTGGTCACGTTAGCAGCTAGGGACATAAGCCTCCACTTACATAGAGTCCCGCGTGTCTGAGAACGCCTTGTACAACTGCAGGTTCCCCAGAGCTTGCCCGCTGACTACTGTCCTACTTCAACAGTCATGCATCTCACTGGTGCGCAGCACACCTTGAGATCGAGGGGTTTTAGTTATAGAGGTTTTTAAAATCCTAGCGATTCGGGAAGATAATCCAACATTCCCGTTCCCTGAGACACACAACGGTCAAATGCCGCGCCGCACCGTAGTCGCTTACCAGTCCCCAGTTCGGGAACCCCGGGGTCGCCGAGCCCGTACCCAGCAAACGAGTGCTGAGGCCCTGAGAGCGACGTAGAAATGTTGAGCCAGGACTGTGGTACTTCTACTTTACAGATTATGGTTCTGTATTTAAATGATGTCAAATGTATGTGCACACAGCCGTGAAATACAGCAAGTAGCCTGCGAAGTATTTAAAGTCAGTTCTGGTTAACTACTCTCAGCGGATAGAGGGAGATTTGTGTTTAATATGCAAAAATAGCTGCCAGAAAATTTCACCAACTTCTAAGAAATAATATCTGTAATTAAAGACATGCGAGCGTTTAAACTCCACATCATTCATACGGAGCTAATTAGTGAGCATCGTTTTTGTTTCTGGTTAAATGCAATTTCAGGTTAGGCTTGCAAAATTATTACGAGGGCATGTTGGAAAGTAATCCCTCCGAATTTGGGAACTTCTAAGGCTTTGTGAATAAAACAAGTATTATTAACACTGTACATCTGTATTATTTATCTCTACATACTTGCAGCCCTCTGGCTCTCCAGGGCTCCGAATTGTAGCGTATAACATGGCGGTGTGAAGCGTAACTATGTCGGTGCTTGAGAAACAGTGCGCTGTAATCGATTATCGAGTTCGAAGAGTCCGTCCACACACGGGGAATCCTCACCTTCAGTATGACAATGGCAGACTTCACACGAGCGCTGCGACACCTGCAACAATGCGACGCGCTGATGACCTGGACGTTCAGCGCCCATAAGCCCACCTCCCGCCCCCCCTCCCCCAACAATGCGACGGCTTGACGACTTGAGCTCACCGTCATCGATCATCCTCCATGCAGTTTCGACTTGTTCCTTCCGATTTTCATCTGTTCCCACAATTTATAGGACACCTCGAGCACATTCACTCTCATAGTCCTGAAGTGGTCCAAGCGAGGTAATGTTGTGGCTCCGTCAAGAATGTGAAATACCCTTCAGTGACGTTATCAGCAAATTGGTCAGTCGTTGGGAGAAACGTATTCGTCGCCTGGATGACTATGTTGACAAATAAATATGCAGACATGAAGAGTAAATATGACGGCCGATAATACAGTTTGTTTTATTCAAAAAGGCCTTAAAAGTTTTCAGATAAAAAATAATACAGAAACAGTATTAAAATATTTGTTGTGTAGTAAAAAAACTTGCGAAGAACTGCAAAGTTTAAATTTAAATAGATGTGAATTGGAATTTATATAGCTACCGTTCATCGACTGATATTTTGTTGAATTAAAACGACCTGTAACCTCGAGATTTTTTGTCTTTGAAAAAATTTGGTGATTCGCTTCACTGTCGAATGCGTCAATGGGACGGGAGCAACGACAGCAGCAGTTAATAAGGGGCGAGATAGCGGGGAAAGGAGAGAGCAAGGTTTTGCCCTGGACTCATCTGGTGGACACCAAAGGAATCGCACGCTTTTCAGTGGTTTGCTCAGGGTTGAGGCCGCGGTTTAACGCAGTATCCAGAATCTGCTTGTATATAAGTCTGCAGCGAGTCATGGCCCTTGTCATCCACGGTTAAGTGTTCTGAGTCACCAGGCCACGTCATGCTACACTTCAGACTTCGTCACTTGCCGACGTTTCGGTCCCTCTTCCGAGGACACCGCTTTTGCCCTGGACGGAACTTCGCTGCCGAAACACAACGTCGCGTTCATGTGGAAAAGGGTATTCTCAACGTTTATTCAAGGGAAGTGGGGTTACAGGTCACTGGTGAATGCAACAATACAAGAAGACTGAAGTGGAATGTGGCGTTGCCTCACGATTCATAAATGATTACTATAAAAACACAGCCGCTGGTCTGCAACTTGTCGCATTTGAGAATATTTCGCCTGTGATATTAACGAACACTCCGTCTTCAGGTCACGAGTGGCCCATCGGGACCATCCGATTGCCGTGTCATCCTCAGCTGAGGATGCGGATAAGAGGGGCGTGTGGTCAGCACACCGCTCTCCCGGTCGTTATTATGGTTTTCTTTTACCGGAGCCGCTACTATTCGGTGGAGTAGCTCACCAATTGACATTACGGGGCTGAGTGACCCCGAAAAATGGCCACTGTGCATGTGGCCCTGATGGTCACCCATCCAAGAGCCGGCCTTGCCTCACATCGCTTAATTTCGGTGATCTGTCGGGGACCGGTGTATCCAATGCGGCAAGTCCGTTGCCAGGATATTAATGAGGGACTCAGAATTTGTCAGTTCGTCTGGTGACAACCGTTGGACATTTACTTGGTACATAATGCGTTACTAGTAGAGCACTCATACATCGTAAAATGGGATAAATAGGAATAAAGGGGTGAACAGAAACGTAACATCCAAGAAGTTCTATGCTATCGTGTCGAAAGATACATGAGAATACAATTACAATATTTATTTCCATAGTTTTGTAGTAAACCACTCTAACAGGGAAATTATCTATTTTAAGGTAGTTAACAGGGACAGTACAAGATTCGCTCATTTTATGGCAAATATCGGATGCGACGCTGAATTTGCTTATTTAGAACATTTTTTTAAAGTATCTACCTATAAATTGTGGTGTTTTAATTTCAGTACATGGTACGCAAACTTGCAATGAAGTTTTATTAATCAGAAGTTCAGTTTGAAAAGCATACTTTACACCTGGCCTGTGTTGCGGAATTTTTGGGGCGAATAAAAACTTTAACCGTCAATGTTTCTGCAGAACAAGACCAAGAATTTGATGGACGTGAAGAACCACCAGGCACAGTTCTCAATCCAGGTGATTAAGCTGCAATTAAAGTACGTGGAATAAAAGTAAGCAGTCATTTACACTGTATGCGTGTGAAATTTGTTATTTGGAAGGCAAACGTTATGTCGATGTTGTTTTGAAACAAACGGCCGATTAAACACGTTCATTTTGATACAGGAGGAGCCATTTTTGCGGTCAAGGAGATGACGTACGAAATCCTCGTAACTAGTGAGGGTACGACTTATGAATTCAAAGGCACATTTTTTCAAACTTGGTTTCAGTGACTTGATATATCAACAAACAAACCATGTTCATCAGTTTAATGTTACGTTAAAGTAATTAGAAATATAACAATTCTCTTTTGGGAAACAGAATAAAAAACCACAATTTATGCTGTATTGAATAAAACTTTCTTGAATCTCAAAACCTTTCTTTTAATCTCCTTGGTGCAAAACATATTTTGTATCTATTCCCCCCAAAAACCAATAAATAGGTAAAATTGAACAGAATAGGAACACTGAGTTTCTATTTTTTATGTTAAAAAGCATGATCTAGGGTCCAAATATAATTATAAGTTAATGGTTAATTACATGAGCTACAGTCCCACATAAATTTGATTTTCATATTTCATGTTAATATTATCTTTTTTTGAAGGTGAAAACAGTTTCTATTCACCCAATGTTATGGTACAAGTTGCAGCTACAACTGCCGACTGTAACGTGCTGTTTGTCACGTATATATGTGTCAGAATTTAAAATAAACATTTCAGTTGAAAACATATACGTGTTGTTTAGTGATTGATTTAGTTGTCTGTAGCTTTTCTAATTTTTGTAATTAATCTTTCTGCTAATGGGCTTATGATATTCATAGACTAAAAGAGGAATTTCGCACCGATCTGCGAGATGCTTCTGTACATAAAATGAGCCAAAGACATTAAATCAAGTAGGATTCAATGAGGAATCGTTCTTTCCAACGACTGTGAAATGATTATAATCATGTCCGAACACAGCAAGCAGTAGTATATCAATCTGTGTTCAGTATAGTCATGATCAGTCCGTTTAGTAGCCAGACGGCACTCTGAGCTCAGTGGTTCTTGTGCACAGAGCCCGTCTGGACTTACACTTATTTTGGTGTGAGTTGGAACTGACAGAACGGTAAGGACCCTTGATTTTATTTTGCAGTTCATCAAATTTATTTAAAATTTTAGTGACGTAACTACAGCTATTAAATCGTCATCAGTCCAGTGTTGTATGTGTGGGTGCGATTAATGAATATTGACCATTTTCTGTTATAAACATCATTGTGGGTTGACATCATTCACATACAATACCTATTTATTCAACCTAACAGACATACCTCCTGATTATGTATATGAGAAACAGGTAATTTAAAGTTATAGGGATGTACGTATTGCGCCAGTGCAACCCTGATCCCTATGACGCAGAGACGAGCTACAGATATTATTCATTGGTTGCACCGTGATACAAATTTACTATCGTACCGTTACAGATTTAACTAGACAAGCATGGTATATTGGATTTGTTAAGACTTATCACACAACAGCTAAACTACCCGTTGTTATTTGACCACTGATTGACTGTTTTAAGTACTCAATAGCGCGTTTTCATAGCCGGCCGGTGTGGCCGAGCGGTTCTAGGCGCTACAGTCTGGAACCGCGCGACCGCTACGGTCAATGACTCGAATCCTGCCTCGGGCATGGATGTGTGTGAAGTCCTTAGGTTAGTAAGGTTTAAGTAGTTCTATGTTCTAGGGGACTGATGACCTCAGAAGTTAAGTCCCATAGTATTCAGAGCCATTTGAACCATTTTTTGCGTTTTCATATATATATTCTCTTTCAGTTTACCTGTAAAAGGTAGGTGCGCTATCTGTTAAAAGAGTTAGCATGTGTAATACGCAGTGTATGGATGCAGCGTCGGTAACAGCGTACGTCACACACGGAACTGTGTTTTTCAGCTGTTGCAGGGCAAGTGAGACCGATCAATGTCTCAGACTTAAAAACATTCGGACGCTGTTATGAAAGAAGGTCACGAGGTTTCCTTAGTGTAACGTCAGTGTCATCTCATAGACTTGGAAAATATTGTGCCTCCTGGATATTTTATTTGTGGGACAATTTTGTTTCGTCGTCCTCCTTAGACCATATTGGACTAATTTTACTTAAGTTTAACTTTACTCTACCAAAGATTAATTTTGTGAGACTAAATTAAATTCGCCACGGACAGCGCGGGTTATGCGAAAGAGACAAGCGTAATTATGGGCATTCAGGTATGCAAAATTTTTCTTATTCGAAACCACATTGCTTGGAGTTGAGTAAACAAGTAGTTGAGACTTACTTTCTTACTTACTTACTTATACTGGCCACGCAGACCGCAGCCAGTCCTTGGCCTCGCTCAGTCCAGCCTTCTACATTTTCCTGTCATTTGCATCCTCATCTACTAGACACATGGTATTATCTTTCCGTCTCATTCTCGGCCGTCCCAGTGGTCTCTTTCCTTCAGCCTCTCCATCCACTACAGCCTTTATTACCGTGTTCTCCCCTCTCCTCCCTACATGTCCATACCACCTTAGTCTCTTAATTTTCACACTCGCTACGACGTCAGGCAGTGTGTATAATTGTCAGAGGTCACCGTTTTTGTACTTGTCACTGTTTTCTTTGTGAGGGTCCATGTCTCACTTGCATAGCACACTTTTGGCTTGATGACGGTCTCATATATTCCTATTTTTGCCTGCCTAGGTATTAACTTCGATCTTATGATGTTGTGCGAAGCACCTAGACATCTTCCCCCAGTTTGAATTCTTGTTACTACCTCATGTTCTATAAGGTTTTGCTGGTTGATGTTGACACCGAGGTACTTGAATGTGTCCGTCTTCTGTATTTTTAGATTTCCGATTTTTAGATGGTTTGGTTCTAAGTGAGCGCTTCTTCCTACTACAATGAACTTTGTTTTACTCCCATTTATTTATACTTAGACGTACTTTCTTAGGTTCTTCAATTAGCTCAGTCCCCATTTTCTCCAGGTCTTCCATGTTCTTTCCTATAAGCACAATGTCATCCGCAAAAGCCAGGACATTTATGCTTTTTTCCTATGGTGACTCCTGCACTTTCACATGTTACTCTCCTCAGGGTGTTGTTGAGGGCCAAATTGAACAGGGTTGGTGATATAATATCTCCCTGTCTCACTCCTATTTTTACTTCAAATGCTTCTGCGCACTCCCCCTGTACTTTCACTCTACACTTTGGTTCCATCACGCACATTTTAGTTAGCTTTATCAGTTTTTCAGGTATCCCACATTCTGCCATTATGCTCCACATTTCCTCTCTTGCTGTGCTGTCACATGCTTTGTTGAAATCTATAAGCAGGGACAAGGTATCATGTAGTTGAGACTACTTCACAATATTAGGGTAAGGTCATAATAATTCTAAGCCTAATAAAATACGATCTGTTACTGTATTGTGTCATGCACGCAGAATAACATACCTGTCAATTAATTACAATGTTTTAAATCTCTGTAATAATGAATCTGAGTATATGGGAATATGTGGCAAGAACATGAATGCGCAGGGGTGGGATACAACAGCAGAAATAAAAAGATTTCGTCCCTTTTTCTGAGTATTTAGTCACCTCTCAGCAGGCAATACCGCGAGCGTTGAGAGTGTGTGGCAGCTTTGAGAATGTTTCCTAGCTGGCTAGCGTATCGGCCAAAACCAATGGGCACACTTAGGTGAGTACTCTGCATGTTTGTTCATTCATCTCATGACAAACGATTTTGTGATATGTCTCTTTTTCAATTAAAAGGAAAGTCGGCGTTGGCCGTAATATTGATGTTTTATTGATAGCAGAATCGACTGTCGATCACATAGTGATGATCTTCAGTGCTGGAAGCTGTGGTGTACAAATTAAACTCAGACATGGGTATCAAGTTATCAATAACCGAAACTGAGAAGCGATCACAAGAACTCTCTTTTTCGCTTTTATATGCAAGATCAGATGGCATCTTATGGAACGTAGAAACCAAATACCCAACAGGTCAAGCATTAAACTACCATAAAGGAATATGTAGCATGAGTAATCGATTAATTCATGTAAATGTAGGTAATATGCTCGAACGCAATGTAGGCCGTAACACTGTTGGTGGAAAACAACAATTCCGTCGCGCACGCGCTAGGATTGATCGAAAATTGAGAAACATGCGACTTTGGTGATGGAATGCCTCCTGTGTCTGATGCAATCATAGTTTCAACCAAGCAATTCTCTTACCATAAGTCGTACAGCCTACGTATTCCGTGTTCAAGCATTCTAAAAATCTATGCATTAAAAGATTACTATATGAAACTCCATTACTGCATGAAGAAAACATAAGTACTAGCGATTCTCTCTGGCCGTGTAACTTTATTGCCTGGGATAGTCATGCTGAAACCTGACAATTCACAAAAGAAACTGTCATGCCTCAATTGGGCGCCAATGTAAAATGACTTTTATCTTAATAATATGAATACTTATACATGTGTTTGGACAGAGAGAGATTGATTTTTGATTGAGATTTTTACTTTACGTCGTATCTGGTACCTGAAGTTTGGTTGCAGCCTCCTTGAATGATAAGCTTCTGCACCAGTTGGTGATGTATTACAATTTTGAGGAAGTTATTGTTCTTTAAGGTTTAAAATACGACTCTGTTGGTTACTTGGCCGTATTGCGGATAGCTTAGATCCCAAGTTTTCGTAGCTTTTCATACCTAAGGGACCACTGTTGTAAGTAAGTTAGACCAAACAACAATCTGCTTTTCGTGAGAAAAGGACATTGCTTGGCACACAAACTTCCTTCAAACTACACGTCCTGCTACATCAAAATCGGTCAGTGGACTTCAGCACCATACTATTGTACAAAAAGATAATCCAATTACTGTAATTAAGAAATTATGAGAGGTTGTTAGTTATTGAATGAAAACTATAGAGAATGCATTTCTTTTCCTGTATTTTAGTGAAATTGGTACACTGACAATTCTGTCGATTGATAGACGGCGACGACAATGAATTTCACCTCCTTTTCCAAAAACAAGATATTTCTATTCTTCACTTCTAGAAAATTTGTATACGTAAATGTTTGGCAACTCTTACACATACTTTACTCGGTTTTATCACTAAATTATCAATTTTCATTAAATGTAACAATACGTTCTGAGCGACGGCCTAGCAACACGTCCTCTTTCCACAAGATATATATTAACAGACCTCTTTTTTTTAGAGTGCATACTCAAAGATTCACTATTACTATCGTAGCGGGGATTGCGTGCTAAAGAGTTTGTTGCTGTCCAGCTGCGCTTCACTTCACTTCAAGTATTTTTTGAATCACATTTACATTTACGGTATTCACATACATTAGTGAGCTTCTCAGAATAAAATCAGGCACGAATTAGTTAAAAAAAGGGCAGTGAGGCTCACATAACATTACAGTACGTCCGTGTTTAGAAATGACAACGAAAGCGTCAGTTAGCTATTTCACATCTTGACATTCATCATATGCCGAAGGTAAACTTCACGGTAGTTCTCTTAATCGTCCAGGCCCCCTGTATTTATTTTTTATTTGTATTTTTTTCTAGTTTGCTGCAGAAAGATTTTAGGAGTGTTGCTTTCCTTTTGATTCTGATATCCTACAAACACATCCTGGCTATCGTTTACTGCGAGAAAGAGGGGCCACTAAAGACATTAGTTGTATTCAGTACAATGCGCTAAGCCTAGAAAGCGTATCAGAACTGACACTGAGAGTGCTATTCTCGTAAATTAAACAGCATAGAGCCAGATTTCCGCCAAGTGCTGGAAATGTGAAGTACGATTTGGCATAAAGCCTTATCCGCCAGCATTAACAGCTCCGCCGCAGAAGTACAGTTTCGCTTTGCAGTGTTGCTCCGGAAGAGCAGACGGCTTTCTCTCCTCGAGGGAGCATCTGTCGTATTCCTGCTGGCCACTACTTCCGAGTTTCAAATCGCTCTTGGTCCCGACAGGCGCTCTGTTGACTGTTGTTTGAGTTTAATCGGCTTTAAGTTCTCAACAACTCAGCGTTCGCGCCCCACTGCAGATAAATTTGCATCTCCCGGAAAATGTTTCCCTGCAGTAGCTTGTACGTCATAGGACAAGCGCATTTTGTACTCGACGAATATTGTGCATGCGTGCTAAAGGGTAATTCTCGTGAATATCCCACGTTAAGTAAATTCTTCTAGCACGAGAGTTGGTTCTAATCATCCATATTCGCCGAGTGCACATCTGCATCTTTCTCAAAAACTACTTCTCACAGTGAATTAATTCACGTGCCTAAAGTAGTCAGTACTAAGCTCAGATTAGCCAGAACATTATGTGTTAGTTCAGTTTCGACACGAAATAGCAACACTTGTATATGTGGAAATTTTACAGTCTTTTGGTATGTTGTTCGGAAACTGTTGCCAGTTCAAGCGTTTACTAGAAGCTACGATGCAATGGTATTAGAGTTATGACGCTACTCTACTCTCGATAATATCGGAGTTTTATTGTATCTCTATTCCTGCACATTAACTATAAAATGGTTCAAATGGCTCTGAGCACTATGGGACTCAACATCTGTGGTCGGAATTCCCCTAGAACTTAGAACTACTTAAACCTAACTAACCCAAGGACATCACACCCATCCATGCCCGAGGCAGGATTCGAACCTGCGACCGTAGCAGTCGCGCGGTTCCTGACTGAGCGCCTAGAACCGCTAGACCACCGCGGCCGGCTCATTAACTATAACTCATAATTTGTGTATGCTGTAAGAACTCACCATATCACAGCGAAATTGTCTGAAAGTGGCAAGTTCTCAGCAAGAATATTGACCTAGTAACAGAATTCATTATGCCTTATCTAACAACTGCTACACATACGGAATCCCATGGAGAATACCCACCGCCTGCGTGTGTTCTGCGATGTATGTGTCGATCTAGAGTTCTCCTGGGAGACGCAGTTTCCTGTAAGATCTTCGGTGCAAGTACCAGAAAGTTTCAAAAAATGGCTCTGAGCACTATGGGACTTAACATCTATGGTCATCAGTCCCCTAGAACTTAGAACTACTTAAACCTAACTAACCTAAGGACATCACACAACAGCCAGCCATCACGAGGCAGAGAAAATCCCTGACCCCGCCGGGAATCGAACCCGAGAACCCGGGCGTGGGAAGCGAGAACGCTACCGCACGACCACGAGCTGCGGGCACCAGAAAGTTTGGTCCATTTGATTTGACGGTCCACATCTCTTCACCATTAGAGTGTTGCCCTGAGCACTCAGCTATATAGTAACCTGGTGGTGTCAGTGGTCCAGTGACGCCTTCCTGGAGAATGTCATTTCCAAAAAGGAGCCATCAACCGGTTGACTTCTGGCACTTCATTCTTTAGTGTCGTTGTATCTTAGTGTAACAAGTACTCAACGTATTCTTTCAATGAAAATGTACGTGCCTCACGCGATTGTATTTACGGTTTTTCTTCAAAGTACATTCCTTTAATGTTACCCACATTACAGAGTGACATTTACTATATGCTTATGCCAAATATCTCACATAATGCTGCTGTATACCTACATAACAGAGTAAGTTTCACTTCATGCTCGTGTAATGTATGTCACATAATCCTGCTTATCTGGAAATACTTCAACGCACGTATTGCATCCGTATTCATTTATGGTGAAGTGTAACATACACTTGTGAGTCAAAATCATTGTGACCAACTGCTTAAAAGTTTGTCTGTCCGTCCTTGGAACGAAATCCATCAATGATTCTGCGTATCAGGGATACGACAGTTTTTGGTAGGGATGTGGAGGCGCATGGCATCAGATGTCCAAGCACAGGTCTTGTACTTTGCATAAAAAATGGGCCGCTAATTTACATACGCGGTGTTGGCGCTCAATAGTGATACAGATGGGTTCCATAAGATTTACGTAAGGCGAATTTGGTCCTTTAGACATCAACTCGAGTTCACTAATGCTCTTCAGACCATTATGGTACGCTTCTGACGCGGAGGCACGGACAATTATGCTGTTGGAAGATGACATCGCCATAAGGGAAGACATCAAGCACGAAGGGATGCAGATGTCTCGGAGCTGTCAGCGTGTCTTCGATCACTATCACGGGTCCCACGCAACCGCAGGAGAGTGTCTCCCATAGCATAGTACTGCACCCAACAGCCTGCGTCCGTAGCGCGCGGCACATTTCGAGCCGCCATTCACCTCGATGACGGCGTTTGTGGAGGCGACCAGCGTCCTAGTGTAGCAAAAATGTGATTCACCCGAAGAGCTGAAACGTTTCCATTGATCGACGGTCGAATCCCGATGGTCCCACTGCAAATAGCTGATGACGATATCGTTGGGTCAACATGTAAATATGTAGAGGTGGTTGCTGCGGACCTCCATGTTCAACAATATACGATGAACGGCATTGTGCTGTTTCGGCGGATATGCTACACCTGTCCTATTTCACAGAGCAGGAAAGCCTCTAAACCTACGTTCTGTGAAGAGTCGTGGATGTCCAACCATTTAGCGCCTAGTGGTGCTTTCACTGTCCTTCAACTTCTCTCCGTAGATGCTCACGACAGTAGCATGTGACCGTCGACCATTTTCGCCGTTTCTTTCACAGGCTCTGCGTGATAATAATCTACCCATTGTCACAACCCTTTATCTCAACGGATTTCCCCATTTGCAACCCATACATTCGCTAGGGTGATCCCCGTCCGTGCGTACTCCGCGTACATACTTTTGTCACTGCGTCACGTTGCCGCAACGTCACCTGGCGGCATCCAACGTCGCCGTGGGCAGCAGTCAAAACGTTTTGGCTTATCAGTCTATTTATATTTACGTTGCTTAGTTCTCTAAAGCATATTATAATGTTATCTTATCTGTATTGGTTTTTTTTATAATAACTGTTATCCAACATATTTTTCTTTGAAATGTATGTTCACATTTTCTGGATTACATGACTTTAATTGTATATTTTTACTCTAAAATGCGCTCTCCTTGTCATCTATAGCACAAATAATACGTACTTTGTTTTTCTATATTGTGTGTCACATACTCCTATTTATGTACTCCTACTCATTTACTCTGATGCCAACGGTTTTGCCGCAGCGTTAACACCGGTTCCTGTCAGATCACCGAATTTAAGCGCTGTCGGACTGGGCTAGCACTTGGATTGGCCTGCGCTGAGGATGACACGGCGGCTGGTCGGTAACGTTGGACCTTTATGGCCTATTCGAGAAGAGTTTAGTTTTTTTATTTACTTTGATGAATATATCTACATATATATTCATCTGTGATGATACGTAACATAGTCATAAGTTGCACAGACCTCTACAGCAGAGTGTTACATCCACCTACCTATAGTAACTTCAATGAGTTCATGTCTTTCCAGCGAAAAGGTTTAATCATACTTCTCATTTTGAACGGCACTTTTTTGTTTTTTCATCAGTATCACTACCCAGAATACTGTTTGAATGAAAATATTCGTTATCTTCTTGCATAAGTACACTTCATTATTTTATTATTTCTGAAATGTATTGCTTATATATCAACTGTTATTAACGTTGTCTGCTGAATCTACGTACAGTAATTACCTGTTTTCTGCGTCTACGTTTTATATAAATGCATCCAGCCATGCAACCCTTCCTTCATACCCTGCTAAATCTATACACTGCAATATCACTCACGGAAAAATTCCTGTAGTAGTAGTTGATGTTAGAGCTGCACCTGGTTAGATTGAAGTCAGCTGATAGGTATACCTGCTTAAAGGAAGTCCCTCTAACTAAAGGCTCACATTCCGATGATGTAATGTTTCCAAGTAGAGAAGGAATTAGCTTATTTCATCAAAATATAAGCGATATTAGAGATATAGTTAGTGAACTGATTATAGATGTTGACTCTGAAATTATTGTTATAACAGAGCATCATTTAAATAATTTGACAATTCAGAGGCTTCCTTTAACAGGATACAGATGAGCTGGCTGTTTCTCAAGGAGTTCCTTGTGGAGTGGGGGACTGGCTATGTACGTAAAAAAACTATTACATTAGAGTCTACAGACATATCACGACACTGCACTGAACAGATATTTGAATGTTGTGCAGCATTAGTTGAATTTAGTGAAACTAAACTTCTAATTGTTGTTGTTTATAGGTCCCCTAAGTCCGACTTCAGAGCATTTCTGCTCAAGCTAGAGAGGGTTCTTGAGTCTCCTTGTAAGGAAGTACCAGGAATTAGTTATATGTGGTGACTTCAATATTAATTTTGTATATGATGGTGCAAGAAAAAGGATGTTGGTAGATCTCCTAAATTCATATGAACTGATACAGATTGGGTTTTTTCCAACTAGGGTGCAGGGGAACAGTAGCACAGCCATAGGCAATATTTTTATTGTGATTCTTGAGTTTCTCCCGGCGTATTTCATAATCAAAATATCCACGGGTGTGCTGCCCGTCTATAGTGTCCAACGGGCACAATATTTCGGCGATCAAACATGTCGCCATCATCAGGTGAACCGACGGACTGAGCTCCTGTGAACGTGCCGGCACGGAGATCCGTACGCTATTCTTCATTACTAGATGGGCATTCTGTTAGTAAAAGCGTGAATGGCCTTTCAGACCACGATGCACAAGTTTTAACGCTAAAAGGCTTTAGTACTCAAACAAATGCCACAAATAATTACAAACTATTTAGGAAAGTTAATCCAACAGCAATAGACAGTTTTTTTAAACCCTGTCAAGGAACAAGAGTGGCGGGATGTTTATAGTGCCGATAACACAGATGATAAATACAATGCTTTTCTTAACGCATTTCTCGTGCTTTTTGAGAGTTGCTTTTCATTATAACGTTCTAAACGGGTTACTAGCAGTAATAGGCAGCCCAGGTGGTTGACTAATGGGATAAGGATACCTTGTAGAACGAAGCGGCAATTATATCAACATGTCAGAAGTAGTCACGATCAAGCTACAGTAGCCCATTACAAACAGAACTGGAAGGTGCTTAAAAATATTAGGAAGGCAAAGAGTATGTGGTATGTAAATAGAATAGCTAATTCACAGGATAAAATTAAAACCATATGGTCAGTTGTGAAGGAAGTGTTGGGTCAGCAGCACAAGGTCGACGATATAAAGTCAGTTCGCTGTAAAAATATTTCTGTTACTGATAAATCAGATATATGTACAGTGTTTAACAATCATTTTCTGAGCATTGCTGGTGAATTAAATAAAAATTTAATTTCTACAGGAAATCATATCACTTTATTGGCAAATGCCTTTCCGAAATTGGTGTCTGAAATACTTCTCTATGATACAGACAAGAGGGAGACTGAATGAATAATTAAGTCACTGAAGACTAAGGACTCTCATGGTTATGATGGAGTGTGTAGCAGATCATTAAAGTACTGTGTTGCACATGTTAGCTCTGTATTGAGCCATATTTTTAATTTATCCTTTAGAAATGGTCAGTTTCCTGAGAGATCAATGCACTAAGTAATAAAGCCGCTTTATAAAAACGGAAAAAGCGATAATGTATATAATTTTAGACCCATTTCTATGCCATCAGTGTTTGCAAAAGTTATTGAAAAGGCTGTGTGTGTAAGGATAATTGATCACATTGTATCACATGATTTGCTATCAAATGGACAGTTCGGTTTTAGAAGTCGTTTAAGAGCTGAAAATGCTATATTCTCTTCTCTCTGTGAGATAGTGGATGGGCTAAACAAAAGGTTTCAAACAGTTGGCATAGTTTTTGATTTAACTAAGGCATTTGATTGTGTTGCTCACAAAATATTGCTCCAGAAGATGGACCATTACGGAATATCGGGGGTAGCTCATAATTGGTTCACCTCTTACTTTAGCAACAGGCAGCAAAATGTCATTATTCACAAAGTTGATAACGGCTGTGATATGGGGTCTGAAGGGGATACTGTCAAGTGGGGGATGCCCTATGGATCATTGTTGGGGCCACTCTTGTTCCTTACTTATATAAATGATATGCCCTCTGGTATTACAGCAACTCTAAAAAAATTCTGTTTGCTGATGACAGTAGCTTGGTTGTAAAGGATGTCGAGTGCAACATTGGCTCAGTTCCAAATAGTGAATTACATGACCTAAGTTCATGGCTTGAAGAAAATAAACTAACGCTAAATCACAGTAAGACTCAGTTTTTACAGTTTCTAACGCACAATTCAACAAAACCTGACGTTTTAATTTCTCAGAACCGGCATATGATTAGTGAAACTTAGCAGTTCAAATTTCTAGGTGTTCAGATAGATAGTAAGCTGCTGTGGAAAGCCCACGTTCAACATCTCGTTCAAAGACTTAATACTGCCATTTTTACAATTCGAACGGTATCATAAGTGAGTGATCGTTCGACACGAAAATTATTCTACTTCGCTTATTTTCATTCGCTTAAGACGTAACGTATTATATTTTGGGGTAACTCTTCCCATTCTAAAAGGATATTTTTGGCTCAGAAACGGACGGTTCGGGCAATAGGTGGTGTAAGTTCACGAACCTCTTGTCGACCTCTCTTCACGAGTCTGGGTATTTTGACATTGGCCTCTCAATACATGTATTCCTTACTATAACTTCTTGCTACCAATATTAGCTTAGTTACAAGAATAAGCAGCTTTCACTCGATTAATACTTAGCAGTAATGAAACTTGCATTTGGTCGGACTTTCTTAACTCTTGTGCAAAAAGGTGTGCAGTATACTGCTGCATCCATTTTCAATAAGATACCTCTCGAATGCAAGGATCTTAGCAGTAATCCACGCGCTTTCAAATCGAAACTGAAGAGTTTCCTCATGGATCACTCCTTCGCCGGCCGCTGTGACCGAGTGATTCTAAACGCTTCAGTCTGGAATCGCGCAACCGCTACGGTTGCAGGTTCCAATTCTACCTCGGGCATGGTTGTGTGTGGTGTCCTTAGGTTAGTTAGGTTTAAGTACTTCTAAGTTCTGGGGGACTGATGACCTCAGATGTTAAGTCCCATAGTGCTCAGAGCCATTTTGGTGTCTCCTTCTATTCCGTCGAGGAGTTCCTTGAAAAATTAAGCTGATTGTCATTGAATTGATGATTACGTTTACTTCAACTCATGGACGGACATTTTTCGGGTTCATTAACATTTACTATTATCTGTTATTGCGATTATGTTGTACGTCCATATGATTACACGTTCCATGACCTTGGAGATTTGCTCCTATATTTGGTCCTACGGAACTTTATATATATATATATATATATATATATATATATATATATATATATATACTCCTGGAAATTGAAATAAGAACACCGTGAATTCATTGTCCCAGGAAGGGGAAATTTTATTGACACATTCCTGGGGTCAGATACATCACATGATCACACTGACAGAACAACAGGCACATAGACACAGGCAACAGAGCATGCACAATGTCGGCACTAATACAGTGTATATCCACCTTTCGCAGCAATGCAGGCTGCTATTCTCCCATGGAGACGATCGTAGAGATGCTGCATGTAGTCCTGTGGAACGGCTTGCCATGCCATTTCCACCTGGCGCCTCAGTTGGACCAGCGTTCGTGCTGGACGTGCAGACCGCGTGAGACGACGCTTCATCCAGTCCCAAACATGCTCAATGGGGGACAGATCCGGAGATCTTGCTGGCCAGGGTAGTTGACTTACACCTTCTAGAGCACGTTGGGTGGCACGGGATACATGCGGACGTGCATTGTCCTGTTGGAACAGCAAGTTCCCTTGCCGGTCTAGGAATGGTAGAACGATGGGTTCGGTGACGGTTTGGATGTACCGTGCACTATTCAGTGTCCCCTCGACGATCACCAGTGGTGTACGGCCAGTATAGGAGATCGCTCCCCACACCATGATGCCGGGTGTTGGCCCTGTGTGCCTCGGTCGTATGCAGTCCTGATTGTGGCGCTCACCTGCACGGCGCCAAACACGCATACGACCATCATTGGCACCAAGGCAGAAGCGACTCTCATCGCTGAAGATGACACGTCTCCATTCGTCCCTCCATTCACGCCTGTCGCGACACCACTGGAGGCGGGCTGCACGATGTTGGGGCGAGAGCGGAAGACGGCCTAACGGTGTGCGGGACCGTAGCCCAGCTTCATGGAGACGGTTGCGAATGGTCCTCGCCGATACCTCAGGAGCAACAGTGTCCCTAATTTGCTGGGAAGTGGCGGTACGGTCCCCTACGGCACTGCGTAGGATCCTACGGTCTTGGCGTGCATCCGTGCGTCGCTGCGGTCCGATCCCAGGTCGACGGGCACGTGCACCTTCCGCCAACCACTGGCGACAACATCGATGTACTGTGGAGACCTCACGCCCCACGTGTTGAGCAATTCGGCGGTACGTCCACCCGGCCTCCCGCATGCCCACTATACGCCCTCGCTCAAAGTCCGTCAACTACACATACGGTTCACGTCCACGCTGTCGCGGCATGCTACCAGTGTTAAAGACTGCGATGAGCTCCGTATGCCACGGCAAACTGGCTGACACTGACAGCGGCGGTGCACAAATGCTGGGCAGCTAGCGCCATTCGACGGCCAACACCGCGGTTCCTGGTGTGTCCGCTGTGCCGTGCGTGTGATCATTGCTTGTACAGCCCTCTCGCAGTGTCCGGAGCAAGTATGGTGGGTCTGACACACCGGTGTCAATGTGTTCTTTTTTCCATTTCCAGGAGTGTATATATATATATATATATATATATATATATATATATATATATATATATATATGTGTGTGTGTGTGTGTGTGTGTGTGTGTGTGCAGCGGATAGTGTTTTGGGTTCGCATGCAGAAGGTCGAGGTTTCGATTCTCCGTCAAAACTTATGTGTTTTTATATGTTAAAATTAGTCAGCGAGATACGACATCTGACCTCTTCATAGTCATACAGCGATTACAGTGGGTCTTCAACAAAACATTTGCACTTACGTTCTGCTAACACAGAAGTGGAAGTACAATCGTTTTCATTGGCTAGCTTTTTGCACGGCGAGGACGCGAATTGTTTCTTGCCACTGCGTCTTCTAGATTCCAAACCTGTTTCCTGTGTTCAATAGCCCAATGGTTCCTTCGCTTAGTGCCAACTATTATTCCTGCCACGCCGGCCGGTGTGGCCGAGCGGTTCTAGGCGCTTCAGCTTGCAACCTCGCCACCGTTACGGTCGCAGGTTCGAATCCTGCCTCGGGCACGGATGTGTGTGGTGTCCCTAGGTTAGTTAGGTTTAAGTAGTTCTAAGTTCTAGGCGACTGATGACATCAGCAGTTAAGTCCTATAGTGCTCAGAGCCATTTTTATTCCTGCCACGTTCAGGTCCATTACATTTCGTTAGGGAGTTTCGCCACTAGTGGGGTTAGAAACGTGCTTTGCAAATAATTTCGATGGGATCATTGGGGAATGGTGCCAATGCCGATGAACGACTAGTTTATTTCCTCCAGTGCTAGAAATGCTGACGCTAGCTAGTGGCACACAGAGCACGAGGAGCCGGCCGTCAGCAGAGCAGCACTGGTCTTGAGTCTCTTGAAAGCCCCCTGCCCCTCCAGGTTTAGGTTTTCCATGTTCCCATTGTCTCCCTAGAACGCTTGAGATAAATGCCAGGATGGTTCCACGCGAAGGTCATGACTTATGTTCGTCCCTCATCTTTCCCTAATCTGAACATAAGCTCTGTCTCTAACTAACTCGTCGTCCACGTATCATTAAATACTACAGTTACTTCTTCTATTAAAGCGAAATTACACGAGGTGTGTGTAAACAGTAAGGTGACTATATTTTTATGAAAAAATATTTATTTATTCATGAATATTCATGTTGTCCCATTCAAAGTAATCCCCTTCAGATACAATACCTTGTGCCAACGCTTCTTCCAATCTTCGAAGCACTTCTGATAAGCACTTTTTGGTACGGGCTTGAGTACTTCCAGCGATGCAGTTTTTATTTCCTCAGTCATTGAAAATCTTCGCCTTTTCATAGGGCTCTTCAGTTTTTCGAACAGAAGAAGTCGGAGGGGGGCAAAAGCCAGTGAACATGGTGGCTGACGCTTGATTGTCGTGCTGTTTTTGACCGAAAAATCTCTCACAAGCAGCGAATAATGAGTAGCTGCATCGTCGCGATGCAAAGCCATGAATATGTTTTCCCACAATTCCGGAAGTTTTTTGAGTTTTGCTTCTTGCAAACGGCGCATAACGTCAAGGTAATACTCCATACTGACACTACGACCTTGGGGCAAAACTTCATGATGCACTAGGCCGTGGTACTTGAAAAAAAGAAAAAAACAGTGAGCAAAACTTCGACATTTAATCGAACTTGGCGTTCTTTTCCGGTCTCGGCTCTCCGAGATGCTTCCACTGGAACGATTGGGCTTTGGTTTCGACGTCATAACCGTAAACCCATGTTTCATTACCAGTTATGACCCTTTTCAGCAAATTAGCATCATCACTGACGTCATTCGAGAGCTCCTGAGCGATGCTCATGCGACGGTTCTTCTGTTCAAAATTGAGAAATTTTGGAACAAATTTCGCTGACACACGTCTATTGCCCAAAACATACAAAAAAATTGTATGACACGAGCCGACCAATATGGCAGCATCCTCAGCAACTTCCCTTACGGTAATTCGACGATTTTCCAAATCCATTTTCTTCACAACTCCGACGGTATCATCTGTTGTTGATGTGCTGGGACGTCCTGAGCGAGGTTCGTCGTTGGCATTTTGTCGGCCATCTTGGAAGAGCTTTTACCACTTGTAAACATGTTTCTTCCTTAGTGCAGACTCACCGTATGCCACTGTCAACATTTCAAGTGTTTTAGAGCACTTGATTCCATTTTTAAACAAAATTTGACGCAAATTCTTTGCTCCATTTTTATAATAACCGAGCACACTAAAACACGTCTAAACTTATCTGTCAAAAACAAACGAAGTATGCTGTCCACTTGAAATTGTCGACATATGTTAGAGACATTTGTGTCAATATAACAAACAAAAAGATCGACAGTCGAATGTACGTTGCCCACGCAGTTTGAAAAGTTACTTACTTTCTGAACAGCCCTCGTATGTGTGCATTTCACTGGAGAAAGAGTGTGTACTTTTCTTTGAAAACGAGTTTTTCGGCTAACACAAGAGAGTCTTTGATTCAGGAACAGGGTTCATCGATTCTGACCAGGTTAAAATTTCTGCAAACGTGTATTTCGCCGCCTCATAGTTTCTCTACTGTAGCGCTGTACATGCAGTTTCACCGTCATGTAATTTGCTCGGTGATATACACGGTGAGTTCAGGACATAGGAGCCTAAGTTCCAGTGAGTCATTAGGTGTATTTCCACCTAAAGATATCTCAACAAAAATAGCAAAACAATGAAACTGCCAAAACTACACCTCCCATCGGGCAGTAACGAGAGGAGGAGGAAAGATCACTGCCTTCAATTACACCGGTGCCAGGGACAAGAAACCCCGTCGCCGGAGGCCACAAGGCAGAAGAGACGCCGGTTACACAAAGTTATTACTTAATGATTAAACCTTCCACGAACTTAACTTGCAATTACTCTCGAACAGACAGTACACGACCTCCGATGGCCAGGATCCACACATCCGACCGCGTACGCGTCACCAGCGTACCCAACACGCCACGGTCACGCGACAACACGCTCTGTCACCGTAGTTCACGTCTTCTCTTCAACTTTGAAGCGTAGCGACCGCTCCTTCACGTTGGGTGTCTCCTTTTAAGCTCCAGTGTTGAAACGGAGGGTTTAAGGAAGCTTGTTAACGCCCCACCAAGGCGTAATGAACAGCAACTACTCGTGGGGCGATTCTGTATACAACCAACACCCGGGGAGCTCTTCCGTCAACTCGACCCGCCCGTAACACACAACCGACATACATCGCGTGCCGACTCGGTACAACCGACCACGCCTGCTTCGCGCTGAAGAGCCACACTGCCCTCCCGTGTCCAACCCCTCTACTTCTGCGCCACCACACGAGGTTACAACCGGTCAAAGATCTCAGTTCCTCCATAGCAGTTTCCCGGAAGCAAAAACGCAGATATCGATAGCAGAGAGGAAAGACAACCAAGCAGCCACTTAATGACAGACAACATATCAAACAAACATGTCAGGGGAAGAAAACGAAAACCAATGCAATCTGAACACAAGATGCAGCACGAGTCGATAGACGGCTCAATTGTATGTATCAACAAGAAATAGCAGAGAACGGATTTACCTGTCATAAAATACCGTCGTGATGGATGCTCTGGTATTATGCCTCACTGCTTTAATTAAATTCATTATTTCAGGGTTTGACAGGTTTAGAGAGTGCTGCTATGATATGTGCTACAGGTTTCGAAGACATACATCCACACCAAGTTTGAAACGAAGTACTATAATGTAAACACTTAATTTACTTCGCAACATACTACAGTATAAGACGTTGGTTGGTTTTTTTTGGGGAAGGAGACCAGACAGCATGGTCATCGGTCTCATCGGATTAGGGAAGAATGGGGAAGGAAGTCGGCCGTGCCCTTCAGGAGGGACCATCCCGGCATTTGCCTGGAGTGATTTAGGGAAATCACGGAAAACCTAAATCAGGATGGCCGGACGCGGGATTGAACCGTCGTCCTCCCGAATGCGAGTCCAGTGTGTAACCACTGCGCCACCTCGCTCGGAATAAGACGTAGACACAAACTGTAATATAAGTGGGAGACGAAGTCTCACAGATATGATTTAATAAATATACGACACTAGATTTCATCTGTAAGGGAATGTTTTGGAGGAGGAAGTAATAGTATGTTTCAGCAACATGCATCTGCACCATGTTTCTAATCAAACAGGGGCTGCTATTTATTGTAAAACTTTCGTACATACTCAGTAATGGCTAGCTAAATATGTATCATTTATACAGTACAATTTACTTACTCATTTAAACACATATTTAAAGAATTGGGCTAATACCGATTTCACATACAATACGACAACTCTTAAATTTAAACATTGCGGTTAACAGTTTAGCGCATCGACACACCATACACACCCTAATTTGAATGAGTTATTTATTACTACATTATTCTGAGTACTGATCACATATCGCTATAAAATTTATGTGCTTCGCAATACGAGAAAACACTTTGTCTGACAAGGCAGGGAAATGGTAGGGAGCTGAGACCTGGGAGTGGTAAGTTGCTGAGCATCAACAGAACAATCCTTTTAACATATGTATTTACGACAGGAGCGAAGTTTGACATTAACAAAGATGAGCAATGCCAGTTCGATACGGAAACCGGGTTTAATATAAGCAATTACGAACCTTTAAGTTCATAGGAACAACCCTAATAATTAAAAAATTAAATTGCAGTTTCTATTATAGTACAGAGAATTTCTTTTTTCTGTTTCAATCCTCTAAAACTCTTTGACTCTAATAGTATTAACAAATCGCTCCAGGGAAACGTGCTGGGACTAACAACAGTTTAGGTTGTTTAGAAATGACTTTTACAGAAACCACAATGAGGATACACATGAAACAGAAAAAAAATCTTTAAGCTAGAGGAATATCCAACTTCTACACTGGCTTTAAAATAAGAAAGTGAGCATTAGCTAATGGAAAAGCGGAAGTAGTTTTTCACAAGAGCAACCAAGGGCAAATCAAAAACAAATAAAGGGGTTGAAACACACGGGTTAAGCAATGTATGGTAACTGGCTTGAGCTCAGCCACGACACGAATGGTTGCTGGATTCAGTACGGATTCTAAGACATTTACACAAAAAATACATTAAAATTAAATAACATGCAAATGGAAAATATCACACGTACCATTTAATCTTAATTGGCAGTCAGGAGTATTAGAGGTACCCAAACATGTAGGGTACGCACACCAGTAGCTTAGGAGAAGGTATATCGTTCTAGTTTAATGTTAAGTGACAGTGAAAAAAAATTGAAGACACCTAAACCTAGAAAACACATGCACTAGTAATGCAGGTAAAGACAAATCTGTCTACAACAAGGTTAACGGAGAGTAAAAATGTTTTAAAGATACCTAAATCTATAATACACACGCACCGGTAGCGCAGGTAAAAGCAAGTCTTTATAGACTAGGTACTCACAAACAGGGCAAGATGAGATGGAAGCTCTCTTACAATCAAATTAATACTTAACTCGGGCGTCACTAATGCAGGTATGCTGATGCACGTTATGAGTTTCGGCCAAAACAGCGGCCAGCAGTATAAACCATATCACCCTAGGGCAAGAACGTGAACGAAAATTTAGTAGCAAAAGTAGAGGGTTTGTCGTTAACCTTGGGACACTGTACCGTACACAAGAAATGGAACTCATTGCTATTCCTGCGTCAGGCCTAGGAGGAATACGTACGCAGTAAGCGGGCACGCCCTGCAACCAAGGCAGCAGGAGAAGGCCCAGGGAAGCCGTGACCCTCCAGTTGACGTAGGGTCGCTCCTCAAAGTAAACATTCCCAATGCAAGTGCAGTACTGTGTCGGTCCACCTCACGTACTGTAGTATGCTAGAATCCTGTTTGCCGTACTGTCCACTTGGTGGTAGAGACTGTGTTGTACTTAGCTATACCTCCTGCGATTATCTTGTTGGCGACGAGTGTTCTGTGGCGACACTCTGCCAGTTTCAACTGATCGCAAGCATGTTCTGTTGGGTTAATGTCAGAAGGTGCCACAGGACCTTCCGTTACGTTCACTCGTTGCTCCTGGAGGAAGCTGCGCTCATGCGTCATCGTTAACACTGAGACAGACATATAGTCGAATATTTAATTGTAGGGCTGCACAACGTACTGTACGGTCCCGTCCCGAAGTAGAAGTAATCGGGTGAAAGACACACATAAATCACTGATTCCGATCTGCAGTGACATTTTGGAACATATACTGTGTTCGTTCGCACAATACTGCCGAACTTTTGCCAAAGCAAGAAATGTAGGCATTACTTTGTTGCGAGATTCTTTTAGTACATTCCAAAACGGAACGCTGACTCGAAATACCGTAGACAATTCAGATAGACTCAGCTCGTATGTAAAGTGCACCAGCGACCTTACACAATCAACACAGTGACTGCGCAACAGTGGTTACAATGTTACCGATGACAGAGACCCTAAGCGGAGTTGCTAAACACGATTTGCCCAACATCCTTCTTCAAAGAAGACAAAATAAATATTCAAGATACTGAATCAAGAACTGCTACCAAAATCAGTAACTTACAAGCAGACGTCTCTGGATTAGCGAAGTTATTCAAATCACTTAATAAAGGCAACTCCTTTGATCCTAGCTGTATACCAATTATGTTTCTTTCAGAGTATGCGAATAGAGTAGCTGCATACATGTGGTATTTTACGGACTATAAGATGCTACAGACTATAAGACGCACTTTGATTTTCAACCGATTTTTTAAAATAATAAGATTTTTACCATTTTTATTTTTATACTGCAAATTTAGACTAAAAAAATTCACAGGTTATAAAACCGTAAAATACGGGCAATCATGTAGAACCACTCGCTCGGCGAATGTACCCTAGTTAGAGATTGCGTAGATCACACATATAACTGAAGAAAGGCAGTAAGAGTAATCCGATGAATAACACACTCATGACGTCATTCACGAAGATCTGCAGTAGAATTTTGGAACATATACTATGTTCGAACATTACGAATGTACCTCAAAGAAAACGATCTACTGATGCATAGTCATCATGGATACAAAAACTGTCTTTCTTATGAAACACAACTAGCAGTTTCTTCTCACTAAGTGCAGAGTGCTATCTGCAGAAGGTGTCAAATCAATTCTGTTTTTCTAGATCTCCAGAAGGCTTTTGATACCGTTCCTCGCAAGTCGCTTCTAATCACATTTCGTGCTACTGGAGCATCGTCTCAGTTGTGGGCCTGTATTCCTCATTTCCTGTAAGCAACACCAGTGGCTGTGGTATTCTACGAAAAGTCATCAAATAAAACAGTAGTGATATCAAGCGTTCCGCAAACAAGTATTATAGACCATCTGCCGTTGATAATCTACAAGGGGCGGTCATTAAGTAATGCAATACACTTTTTTTCTGGCAGCAGAATGGCTTTATTCAAGATTTCAATACTCCGTATTATTCCACTCTTTTTCCAAAAAGCGCCCTGTTTTTCAACATAATCTCCACTCAATAAGATGGCCCTATGCCACCTAACTGGGAGGGTCTACATGTCTGCACATGACAACACTACCGGTTGATTTCGGAGCCAACGTCTTGCTGCATCAGTGACCTCCCCCCCCCCCCCCCCCCCCTCTCCCGCCTCCCGTCCCCCATCATCCATGTACTGCATCCCATGTAGTGCATCTCTCATTGGGGTATAACAGATGGAAGTCAGCAGGCCGGCCGGAGTGGCCGAGCGGTTCTAGGCGCTACAGTCTGGAACCGCGCGACTGCTACGGTCGCAGGTTCGAATCCTGCCTCGGGCATGGATGTATGTGATGTCCTTAGGTTGGTTAGGTTTAAGTAGTTCTAAGTTCTAGGGGACTGATGACCTCAGAAATTAATCCCCATAGTGCTCAGAGCCATTTTAAAGTCAGCGGGCGAGGAACCATGCGGGCAAACAACTCCGTGTACCCCAACTGAGGGGACGGGTGCTTCAGAACTACAAACAGATGCGTCCAGTCGTGCAGCGAGATGTTTGATAGTGATCCGTGATCACATAAAATAAGAGTGTCTGCACGCTCGTACACTGCGGAGTCACCGCTGTGTCCGACTGGCCGGCACGCTGGAGATCGGACAGGTCTGCTCGACTTTGTTGCGATGATGACACACGCCTCGCCCTACGACTCACCGTGCTTTTGTTCACTGCCAGGACTCCGCATCCATTCTGCAAGCACCTATGAAGATCTGCAATGCACTGAATGACAGCTCTCTGCTTGGAGAGCACCTGTGCTACATACGCCATTTTTGACCCCTACCTATAGCGCCGCTACCTGACGGAACTTCATGAAATTATAGGAGCTGAAGCGGGAATATTTCGCGATGCCCCACAACAAATTCTACTGCCCGAGAAAAGGTGTTGCATTACATACTGAAGGTCACCCCTATATACACTACTTAGGAGACAATCCGAGCAGCTTTCCTAGATTGTTTGCTGATGATACTGCTATTTGCCGTCCAGTAAAGTCATGAGAAAATTAAACAGAATTGAAAAATGATTTATAGAAGGTATCTGCATTGTATGAAGTGTCAGTTGGCCCTATATAATGAAAAGTGTGAGGTAATCCAAATGAGTACTACACTGAAGAGCGAAAGAAAACGGTACACCTGACTAAAATCGTGTAGGGCTCCCGCCAGCACGCAAAAGTGCCACAACACGACGTTGTATGGACTCTACAAATGTCTGAAGTAATGCTGGAGGGAAATGACACCATATACCCTGTAGGGCCGTCCATAAATCCGTAAGAATACGAGGGGTTGGAGATCTCGACTGAACAGCACGTTGCAAGGCATCCAAGATATGCTCAATAATGTTCATGTCTATGAAGTTTGGTGGCCAGCGGAAGTGTTTAAACCCAGAAGAGTCTTTGTGAAGCAATTCTGCAGCAATTCTGGACCTGCAGGGTGTCGCATTCTCCTGTTGGAGCTGCCCAAGTCCGTCGGAATGCAAAATGGCTCCGAAAGGATGCAGGCGATCAGACAGGATGCTTACGTACATGTTACCTGTCAGAGCCGTATCTAGACATATCAGGGGTCACATATCACTCCAGCTGCACACGCCCCACACCATTGCAGAGCCTCCACCAGCTTGAACAGACCCCTGGTGACATGCTGGTTCCACGGATTCATGAGGTTGCCTGTATACCCATACACGTCCATCCGCTCGATACAATTTGAAACGAGACTCGTCCGACCAGGCAACATGTTTCCAGTCATCAACAGTCCAATGTCAGTGTTGACGGGCCAAGCCAAGGCGTATAGCTTCTGTCGTGCAGTTACCAGGGTACACGAGTGGGTCTTCGGCTCCAAAAGCCCGTATCGCTGATGTTTCGTTGAACGGTTCGCAAGCTGACACTTGTTCATGAACCAGCATTGAAATCTGCAGCAATCTTCGAGGGAGTTGCACTTCTGTGTCTTCAGTCGTCGTTGGTCCCGTTCTTGCAGGATCTTTTTCTGGCCGCAGTGATGTCGGATGTTTGATGTTTTACCGGATTCCTGATATTCACGGAACACCTGTGAATCACTTAAATCTTGATAACCTGCCAGTGTAGCACCAGTAACCGATCTAACAACTACGCCAGACACTTGTTGTCTTATATCGGCGCTGCCGACCGCAGCGCCGTATTCTGCCTGTTTACATATCTCTGCATTTGAATACGCGAGCCTATACCAGTTTCTCTGGCGCTTCAATGTAAAAGGGAACTGCTGCATTTCGCTTCAACAAATCACACAAATCTAAAGGCTGTCAGTTCAACTAAATACCTAGAGATGACAATTGCGAAGAAGTTAAATTGGGGAGGCGAACCAAAGACTGCGCTTTATTGGCAAAACACTTAGAAGATGCAGCATAGCCACTAAAGTGATTGCCTACAGTACGTTTGTCCGCTGGTAGAGTAGTGCATTATGGTCTGGAATCCTTAACAGATATGATTGACGTAGAACATCGAAAAAGAGAGAAATGATGGCAACAATAATATAAGAGAAATCATAGTTGGCACGGAGACATTTAGGTGTTCGTGTTCCTTGTGCGCTGTTCGAGAGTGGCAGAGCAGAGCAATATTGTTGCAGTGGTTCGGCGAACATTCTGCCAGCATGTAACTGTGAACTGAACATTACTCATGTAGGTGTAGGTCACCTCCATATCCTTCTACATCGATGTTAAGATATCAGACAGCGCTGGTGTATGTAAACAGCATGTAGGGAAGCAGCCTACTCACGCTGTAGTAAATTCACATCAGTTTCCATTGTGTGCCAGCCAGTCTGCTGTAACTAGCTCTGACGTCATAAATGTTGCGCAATACCTTAAAAATCAAGCAAATGAACTAAAACTTTTCTAGCATGTCAAAAATAATACTAAATTAATGTGTGTTAAATATCAGCTCGATAACTTCAGCCATTTTCGAAATTTGGACGTTTTTCTGGAAAAATCATTGGCGCAACAGAAAAGAGCTAGAGACTTCAAAATTTATATTTAGATTCATCTTTCATAATGATTTAATAAAAACAGTACTTTGGATTTCACAAATTAAGACTTTAGTGGAAATTCATGATTTTGTGGTTTTCATCTCAAAACTGAAGGAAGCAAGATAGATTAAGTAGGCTAGTAAATAAGGCTAGGATGTTTAGATTTAAATAGGTTGGAAGTCCGCTATGATTATGAAGATGTGTAAAGTTTCTTTTTAATACCTATAAAATTATAGCGATAGCGGATCTCAACAGGGCCAGTTCAGAGCTCATCTACTGCGTGCAGGGCAATTACATTAATTCTCTCGTCTAAAGTATTTAACTTAGCCACGTCAAAATTTTATTATCAATACTTACCTGCGTGCTGAATGCACGTTTAAATTAAGAGCTTCTTCGGCCATCAGCCAAAGAAGCTATAAATTATTATGTATCTTAAAGTGGTGCGTTACTAGCCCAGCGGCTAGTCGGGAGAGCGGATTTGATCAGGCGATCCCTCAGCCGTCCGCACCGCGGCTTTATATATAAGAACACTGCGCGAGGAAGCAAGGCCCCAGTTCTCTCCAGACGCTGAATGACACGCCATCTGTGTCGGTAGTCGCGTCGCATCAGTGTATCTGCTACAAACAGCCTCGGGTGCCGTATTAAGTCACTAGAGATACGCGGAACTATGAAAACATTATATGTGAAGTGTTAATTCTGGAATGATTTTCATTATCTAGCTTCAGTTTGCGTAGTGTCGTAATTTTCACGTGCCGTCGCGGGACAGACATTCTACCAAATATTTAGCGTGGCGTTTGATGAAATATTTTCATCAAATTATGGCGAGCATTCTTTTTAACATTTAATTCGGACATTTATAGTTGCATCAGCGCATTAGACTCTGAACTGCTCTGTTAGTTAGGTTGTAGGGATACTTGCGGTTTTTATCAGTGAATTTCAGAATATACTCAACTATTTTGGAAAACCGTTTTTGATTAGAAATCCCGGACAATCTCCTAATTCCTCAGAGCTATAAGCTGCAGCTATAAGAACATTCTCAGGTAAAGTGGGCACTAGGATATCTATTTACTGGCTCCAAGTTTTATTAAATCACTTTCTGGGGGTCACGGAGTAAATAGAGAGCCAGTGTTGAGAACGGCAAAAGACAGCAATAACAACATTCTAAAAGCTAGAAACTGATTCAACACGCAAGCGTTTATACAGCAATAGATTTAATTATTATTACAAACTCATCCGCCGCCCCACATATGGTGCATCGGCCGGGAAATGTTACAACATTCAAACAAGGATACAACAGTAGATTTATTACAAACTTGCACACGCCGCCCCACATATGGTGCATCGGCCGGGAAATCAACTAAGTGAAAGTGATTTTTAACTATTCGAATTCGCGAGTGAAATGCGACACGCAACTGAGTATAGAACAGTGAATGTGTTACGTGTGCATGTGGACGACGCAATTGGATTAACAACGCCTCTGGATTGATGGAGCTGGCACTGAGTCTAGCGGTCCTGCCGGCATCGCGAGAAGCCAGTTTCGCCGTACCGCAGTCGTCCGCTGGAGCAGCCGACGCAGAGCCTGCAATTGCGGGCCACGCAAACACACAACAGCCGTCGGAGAGCCGTCTGCAGTTCAACGTGCCACGTCGCATCAGGAATCCTGGTACGCCGCGCCGGCAACGCCCTACGTCGTGCAGAAGGAACTAAGTTAAGTGAAAAGCTGTTAAAAATTTTACTAACCTGCTCTAAAAGACTGTCGGCGATGGAACCGCCAAAAGAAACTGAGGTTAAACTTAAATCAGAACCTATGTCTGTTGAGGGAACTGTAAATACAGACAACGGTTCAAGTGTAAATATGCTTGAAAGTAGTAATGTTAAGGTGAAATATGAAGTATTGTCTCCTGACAGTAGTGTGGGAAGGGGCAATGATTCAATAATAGAGACCCCTGTAGTAAAGCGGAAAGTAGAAATTGTAAATTTATTGGATGATAGTTTCTCTGATGAATTAAAAATGAAACAGTCATCAGAGATGGTAGAATTTAAGAAGGAGCAGTTAGATATGACTAATCAATCAGAAGTTTCATTTGGTTTTGATGATTCTGGTATTGGAGCTAGTTTTTCGTCACCTGAGTGTGATAAAAAGCCAGCTCGTGAGCAACCCAAATATGCTGGGGCTGTTGATCTAAATGTTATATTACAAGCAATAGCTGCCAGTCAAACAAATTTTAATATGCGGTTTGAGGCAATGGACAATAAATTAGAATCCAATAATGCTGAATTAAAGTCTGAAATAAGTGAACAGGTCAAAAGCAGTAATGCTGAATTAAAGTCTGAAATTGTGGCCAGCCAAACCAATTTTAATAAACGGTTTGAGGCGATGGACAATAAATTAGAATCCAATAAAGCTGAATTAGAAAATTCTTTCCAGGCTAGTTGCAATAAGTTGAAAGAGGATCTGGACAGTTTGAATTATAAAATTGATTGCAATCATGAGGATATTAAGAAAAAGGTTGCTCAACAGTTTTCTGAAATGTATAAAACAGTTAAATCCGAAGTTGCTGAGGTTCGCAAAGACTTCCAAATGGAAGATGCGAAGCTGGAGCACAAGTTAACAGAAAAGATCGAGGCGGAATCTGAACTGTGCTCAGATAGATTTAAAAATGTTAATATAAAAGTAAACATATGTCAAGCAGAAGTAGAAGCAATCAAAACTGATACTACTCATATTGTGCAAAGAGTAGATAATGTTGAAATGAAAGTAGAAAATATCAGTACTAACATTGCTAACATTGAGAGTAAAGTAGCTTCAGTAACTTCTGGTAATGGTAACATACAACAAGTTGTAGCTGCAAACGCCGCTTTTATCGGGTGTCGGCAGTTCTTGCGGTTCGATCCAGATAAAAATATCCATCCGCTAGATTTCTGGAACGATTTTGAAGATGTGATTCCATCAACTTGGTCTGAGCGAGAGAAAATCTCATTTATTAGAAGCCATTTAGCAGGTGACGCCATGCGTTGGTCAGCTGATGTTATGTTGAAATGTAAAACATTAGCGGAATTTAAAACAGCTTTTATTAATGAGTATTGGTCTAGCAATAAGCAAAATGAAGTGTTGAGAGAATTTTGGAGTGGAAAACGCTTCAATGCACGCAAGGAATCAATTAAAGAGTTTGCTAGGTCATGGATCTCACGTTTGTCACATTTGGCGGAAAAGCTGAAACCTGAAATGATAATACTGGGTCTTGAAGCCAAACTTCCATGGTATTGGCAAACTAGAATTATATCAGCCCCTAGAGACAATCTGGATCGTTTCATTGAGTATTTGGAACGTGTAGAACGTGTTGCTGCCAATGAGGAGCAAGCACGTAATAACAGGAATGCCAATAACAATAGTAGTAATTTTAGGAACGAGCAAAATGGCAATGTAAACATCAGAACAGTAGGTGTTCGCCATTCTAAGAGAGGTAGGAATTGGGGAAATAATTATCAGAACCAACAATGGCGTCCAAGGGATAATAATTTTGTTCCAAACAGAAATATGCATGTAAACAACAGTACGGAAAGTAAGGCTATGCCAGCTAACTATAATGAAAATAAAGGAAACAGTAGTAGACCTAGGCAGGAAAACTAGTTCCCGTCTATGAGGACACTGGCGCTCACCAGGCGGTTACTTTTCCTAAGCCAGTAGTTAAGGGAATTGGTAAGACAGATCAGAATACTCAAACTGAACAGATGGATGAAATGTCGGTAGCACCTAAGGATACAACAGAAATATTAGATCACTCACAGTATTTGATAGATACCGTGTTAGAGACGCTTTCTAAGTGGGAAGAGAAAGAGAAGGCGCAGCAGTGTAATAGTAGGGATGAGCTACAAAATACTGAATTGTCAGGTGAAGAAGCAGAAGAAATTCATGCTTATATTTACGATGAGGATGATGTGCTCTTATCTAAAGTGCCTGTGCAGGATGTTGATAATGTACTAATAGATTTAGGACAGGAGATAAGTGAGAATGTAGAGGGTAGGCTGTTTGGGGTCGATGAACCCAGTAGCTGTGACCAGTTGTCACTTGAGAAGGAAACCGACGATAATGGTGAAGGTGGTTTAGCTGTAACTAATGTTATGCCCGGTCTGGAGGCGCAGAATCGCTCAGACTACAGTAATTTGGGTTATGTTCAGCAAACTAAATGTAATGAAGTCGTGCGGTGTTTCGATTTAAAATTAATAGACCGACTGGAAAAAGCAGCTGAGAATGTAATTCAGGAAACCCCTACACACTGTGACCTAAATGTAATGAAGACAGATGTCGATCACTTTAGTTGGAGACAAATCCAAAAGGAACTACTAGATGAATTTGAGGAACCACCTGTACAACCTAGAATAAGCCACCCTATAATAATAGTGAATATGTTGGGTATCAATGTACGATGTCTCTTAGATAGTGGAAGTGAGGTGAGTGCAATATCTCAGTCCTTCTTTGATGCATTACCTGGTAAAGACAAGCTTACAGTAATGAGGGTATCAGGACTAAGAATAATTGGTGCTACTGGCAAGGTGTCAAAAACGGTAAAGCAAGAAGCTTTACTACCCTTTAACATTAATGGTAATTTAATTGATCATCCATGTTTAATTGTAAACAATCTCAGTATTGAGGTTTTAATTGGCATAGATTTCTTGTCAAAATATCAGAGTGTTGTTGACTTTGAAAGAAGCCAGTTAAAAATGGTCTTGCCAATAACCGGAGTAATTATAGTACCTTTTAGTGATAAACATGTAGTAACTGATGATGGAACTTGGGAGCTGCCTATACGAGTTCTGAAAAACAGGAGATATTGGGACGAAGGTGTTAATCTTAATAACAATAAGCTGAACACGGAAGAAGAAGAAGAAGAAATTATTTTAGACAAAATAGAAGCTAAATTGCAGGAAATCGATAGGAATTCAGCCAATCAAGAGGAAGAACTGAGACAGGTTCTAAAAAGGCATCATAAAGTATTTTCAGATCGACGTGGCGTGGTCAAAGGTTATGAATGAATGCTGTAGGGAGGAGGTTGTTCTTTAACCTCTACACAGTGTGGCAGCTGTGCAGTCCCAGCTGTGTGAGATCTTCTTTCCTTTTCAGGTCTCACTCACTCTTCATCTTTCCTATCTACAAAATTTCGACATCTTCTTACAACACATAAAAATTTCTAACTGTTCTTTACAGCATTAAACCAATGAATGCTGTAGGGAGGAGGTTGTTCTTTAACCTCTACACAGTGTGGCAGCTGTGCAGTCCCAGCTGTGTGAGATCTTCTTTCCCTTTCAGGTCTCACTCATTCTTCATCTTTCCTATCCCCAAAAATTTCGACCTCTACTTTCCAACACAAAATTTTCCGTTATGATAATCAAGCCAGCATTAAACTAATGAATGCTGTAGGGAGGAGGTTGTTCTTTAACCTCTACACAGTGTGGCAGCTGTGCAGTCCCAGCTGTGTGAGATCTTCTTTCCCTTTCAGGTCTCACTCATTCTTCATCTTCCCTATCCTCAAAAATTTTGATCTCTTCTTTCCAGACATGAAAATTTTCTGTCATGGCTATCAAGCCATGAGTTCTGGAACCGATTAGTGAAAAAAAAATACGTAATGTGACAAACCTAATAGTGACAAACAATAGAGAAGTATGACGTAATTAAGATATAAAATGTACTTGAGTAACAATTATGTATAGTACATTGGTAATATAATAAGTACAAAGTGTTGTTTTATTGGAAATGGCCCACCAACAGTAATTTAAAAAGATATATGAATTCATGTACAAGCAGGATCTGAAGTGGTAGTGAAGCCTAGTGTATGCATTAGAGCTAACTAATTAATAATAAAAGAGATTGCTTAGTGTTATGAAAAATATGCAGATAAGTTGTAAGGATAAACTCACCTGGTATAGCAAGGAAAGGCAGTGTAATGGAATTGAGCAGTGTTCGTGGTTGAGACGTGAAGGACACGTCCCTGAAGTATTTATAAGGTTGGAGCTGGCCATTATTTTAGTGTAGTGTGTGACAGGATACACCCACACGTATTGAGGTTATGAGTTGGAGGCGTGAATGCGACCATAGGTACCCTTATGTTAGATGAGATAGAGCAGCTCATGGTGTCCTATAGGTTTAAGGAATTTAGCATTACGCTCGTCCATAATTACTTGATGCAGTTTAGTGGTAGGTCCGAGAGAGACTACCTGAGGTTTCAGCGTCCGATCGAGTGGAAATGGATTGTCGCGTGAGCAAACTAATCAGCTGCAGTACACTATGAATAGGAAATAAATGTGCTTTCCTATGCTTTAAAATGGAGTGAGTATTACTTAAGTTCATACACTAGCAAAGTAAGTAAGTACATAATGACAGACGTGAAACATTATTTTAGCTCAGCATAAATACACTTCAAAGTAAGTAAGTACGTAATTGCAGATGTGGAACTGACAAAAGCAGAGGACCAATAAGCGGATTTAATAGTCAACTAAACGTAGTGTGTTTTGAACACTCACAACTGTACTATTACCAAAAGTTACTCACATGTACATGGAAGCTGAGAAAACAACCACTAATCATACTCATACTATCTCTAAGAATAAGGTAATCAAAGATGAGTCAGTTAAGTAAATAAGATGCAGATTTGTCAGGAATGTACCGAGCATTGGTTCAGTATTCTGGCCCAGAAATAATAACTTCAGATTAAATATGATTCATGATTGTATGCCTTGAGCATAGATTTTCTCTTGTAAGTGACTAACGGCGTTTTGAGCCAATTGTTGACCGATTTTATGACAGTTAAGTAACCGTAAGAATAAAATTAAAAAGGTTCTGTTAACTTTGTTCCAGCAAAATATTGGAAGATAAAATGTATATATCCCCATTTCATTGTGATCCACCCATAGATATTAAGTGAACAGAGTCTGAGGCACTCTTTTTGTTTGTTCTACAGGACAAACCAGATTATGGCAGCCTGGTAGCTGCGTGAAAGCGTGGAGTGACTTGGACACAACTCACAGTGACCCCTCCCCTTTCCCCCATGTAATTTAGAGAGAATGTGAAGGACGCACACCATAGCAACTTCCCCTCCTCTACCCTTGTGAATGGAAGTGTAGGACGCCAGCCAAAGCGGCTACAACCACGTGTGTAAAAAAAATTATTTGTGAACTTTTTCTTTCAGGTTTAGAAAGGACTGCTAAGAGATAATCATCTGTTTATGTATCATGTTATTTTCTTTGAATTTGGGTATGTAAAAATGTATTTAATGTATTTAATGGATCTAAGATTTTCATAATTTTTCAATTTCTATGTGTTTGTTTGTCTAAGGCAATATGTATGTCAAAATATTTCGTTAACTTTGCTTAAAATTTTGAGTAATGACATTGTTTAAAAAGGCAGTGAACATGCCTACAATTTAAATAATTAATGTAGGTAATAAGTTTTCTTTAATGTTTCTACAGGTTTATATTTCGATTTTGAATTTTCATAGGGAGTTAAACTGTACTCTTGCTTCCCTCTTTGTAATTAAATATTTTTTTTCATTCATTAACATTCATAAACAAAAAATTTAAGTAGAGGGTAATGTAGGGAAGCAGCCTACTCACGCTGTAGTAAATTCACATCAGTTTCCATTGTGTGCCAGCCAGTCTGCTGTAACTAGCTCTGACGTCATAAATGTTGCGCAATACCTTAAAAATCAAGGAAATGAACTAAAACTTTTCTAGCATGTCAAAAATAATACTAAATTAATGTGTGTTAAATATCAGCTCGATAACTTCAGCCATTTTCGAAATTTGGACGTTTTTCTGGAAAAATCATTGGCGCAACAGAAAAGAGCTAGAGACTTCAAAATTTATATTTAGATTCATCTTTCATAATGATTTAATAAAAACAGTACTTTGGATTTCACAAATTAAGACTTTAGTGGAAATTCATGATTTTGTGGTTTTCATCTCAAAACTGAAGGAAGCAAGATAGATTAAGTAGGCTAGTAAATAAGGCTAGGATGTTTAGATTTAAATAGGTTGGAGGTCCGCTATGATTATGAAGATGTGTAAAGTTTCTTTTTAATACCTATAAAATTATAGCGATAGCGGATCTCAACAGGGCCAGTTCAGAGCTCATCTACTGCGTGCAGGGCAATTAAATTAATTCTCTCGCCTAAAGTATTTAACTTAGCCACGTCAAAATTTTATTATCAATACTTACCTGTGTGCTGAATGCACATTTAAATTAAGAGCTTCTTCGGCTATCAGCCAAAGAAGCTATAAATTATTATGTATCTTAAAGTGGTGCGTTACTAGCCCAGCGGCTAGTCGGGAGAGCGGATTTGATCAGGCGATCCCTCAGCCGTCCGCACCGCGGCTTTATATATAAGAACACTGCGCGAGGAAGCAAGGCCCCAGTTCTCTCCAGACGCTGAATGACACGCCATCTGTGTCGGTAGTCGCGTCGCATCAGTGTATCTGCTACAAACAGCCTCGGGTGCCGTATTAAGTCACTAGAGATACGCGGAACTATGAAAACATTATATGTGAAGTGTTAATTCTGGAAAGATTTTCATTATCTAGCTTCAGTTTGCGTAGTGTCGTAATTTTCACGTGCCGTCGCGGGACAGACATTCTACCAAATATTTAGCGTGGCCTTTGATGAAATATTTTCATCAAATTATGGCGAGCATTCTTTTTAACATTTAATTCGGACATTTATAGTTGCATCAGCGCATTAGACTCTGAACTGCTCTGTTAGTTAGGTTGTAGGGATACTTGTGGTTTTTATCAGTGAATTTCAGAATATACTCAACTATTTTGGAAAACCGTTTTTGATTAGAAATCCCGGACAATCTCCTAATTCCTCAGAGCTATAAGCTGCAGCTATAAGAACATTCTCAGGTAAAGTGGGCACTAGGATATCTATTTACTGGCTCCAAGTTTTATTAAATCACTTTCTGGGGGTCACGGAGTAAATAGAGAGCCAGTGTTGAGAACGGCAAAAGACAGCAATAACAACATTCTAAAAGCTAGAAACTGATTCAATATGCAAGCTTTTATATGCAGAAAATTATTATATCTACAAACTTGTACACGCCGCCCCACAAGCATTACATCGTTTATCCATGTTCCGGCCTAAGTGTCTACTTGGCCAACTTCGTCGCTTACCAGAATGCTGCAGGTTCACACCGCTGCTCGTCGTGGACACCTACACGCCAAATCGATTGTGCGAAGGCAGCTGCGTTCTCCCTGTGTCGTCACAGCCGTCCCAACGCATAGTTATGTAGCATTCTTTTCGTGGCAGCAGTAAGCCAGGAACTGAAGGTAGTGGTCAGCTGTTGGTATTTTCGGACACGAGAGACCGCTACAATGCAGGCCTTCAAAGATCTGTGTCTCACAACAGCGCTTGAGTGATAGATTCACGTCTCTGTGGTGCGCAGAGCTCGGCGGCCAATGTCCAGTGCTGACAACCGTTTTTGAGGTTAAAGTAACGACACATGCTGGGTCTAAGCTTACAATGATCCTTCCAGGCAAGTTAGTAAAGTGTTCACAGAACGAGCGCAAATAAACACAGATTTCTCCTCGTCACACAGTGATTTCCTATAGCCAAAATAATAGTGAGAAAAACGTTTCCGATCGAAAAACACAAACCAAACAATTGATGAGGGTAGTGCAGGACGTGGTTTGAACAGTTTGTTTGTATAACCCTAACCAGGTTATAAATTCACTGCCAGAAAATAATATGCAATATCCTCAAGGAATATAATCAGTGGCACCAGGCTATAACAAATGTGTAACGAGGGGTTGTGGTATTTTTCATGGCCATCACTGATCATATGACACCCCGGAGGTTTCTCTGTACACCTCTGTTTTGATTCTGTAGACAGTAACCGTGATTAGGTTAGTGGTGAAAAGTGTTCGCAGCATCCATTCGTGCCCCACCAACGAATACGTACTCCTGTTGTACAGCTACAGACATTTCAAGGGGGTCCCGCAGTGGAACTTTTGGGAAGCTGGGTGGACGTATGAACTACTGCACTTGTTGGACATTATGTATTAGTGGTGTGACGCTGCTTCATCAGTAGTGTGTGGAACATACCAACTCCCATAGACCAGTGTTTGGTCGTCCTAGAGGTACACTGTGTACTTCAAGACCGATCGAATTATGCGAGTAGCGGTGGTCGACCGAACTTTATCCAGGTTCAAAATTCGGGCACGTATTGTATCTGCTGTATCATCAGGGCCATTGACAACCATCTTCTTGCGGCAGGGATAAGTTCACGTGTGCTTCTGGTCAGGCTACCACTGGCAGCACGACACCACCAACCATGGCAACACTGGTGACGGGGAGAGTTCACTGTCGACCTCAGTGTTTAGAGTTGGTTCTGTCAGTGTGCAAATGATGCATGTTCGAGCGTGTGATGTAGACCTGGTGAGGTGCCTGTTCCAGAGTGCATTCTCCTACGACACACAGCTTCTGTCCCAGGTTTCATGGTATGAACGGCCATCAGTTACAGCTCGGGTTACATTTGGTGTTTTTACAGGATAAAATAACCAGTACCCACTGCATTCTACAGGCCGTTATCTACGTGCTCCTGCGATTGCGTCGACAGGAAGGTGAAATGCTTTTTCAACAGGACACTGCGCACCCACGTACAGCTGCGGCTACGCAAGGTACTCTTCGGGCTACACAGCTGTCCTGGACAGCAAGATCATGAGGTCTCTCGCCACGTGATGAAGCGCGAACTTACTTGTTCTCCAGACCTGCCAGAGCAAAGGGCTGTGTTGGAACACGACTCGAACTGTTCCAACAGTTTCTGTCACAATTCGGGAAATCCTTGGTTCGATCTTTTGATCGATCTGCCATCTAGTGACTTGTTGGTACTATCCCAACGACCTATTATAACACTGTTTGTTCATGGTTCATCAATTTTTTTTATAGTTTTTCGGTTTAAAATTTTCGCATATTGGTACTACATTTTATGTAGATGTAAAGTAAACTGTGCTATACTGGAGGTTGAAGTTCTTTGCATTGTATGTGAGTAATGTATGTAAAATACTATGTAAATTGTTTGTTACGTTAAATAATTTTCTGATGAGATTTTATTTTTTAAAATATTTGCGTATAAAGTGCTCATGTTGATCAAATTTGACAGTTGTAAGAAATGGTCACGCTCAGGAATAATGTAAAAGGCAATGTGCTTTTGTTTGAAACGAAGTGGCTCTGGGGCGAATTGGCGCGCTACCTAGAGCAAGTGCGGAAACTAAGTCAAAAAGGCTGTAGGCAGCAGTGACTGAGGCAACAGCCTTGTGGAGCAGGAGAAGCTTTGCCTGCAATTTTTCACAAGAATGCCTCGTGTGAAAACTGGAAACGGCTTACGGCATACCTGAGATTTCTTGGGTTACTGTATGTAAAACTGAACGACGCGAAGAAGAGAAATTGAGCCCGTACAGCAAGATACATCCAGGCCTTAGTGTGCGTAGTGTAGGCGCTGTAACTGTTCGCCACACCCAAGCCTACAGCCACCAGAAAGATTTTGGTTTTTTTTGGTATTTCAATTTTGTACAGCGTGAACCATTAATTTATATTGTGTTTTATTAGTGAATAATTATTCTTGAACTTTAAAGAAGCTGGTTGACAATGTTATTTCATCCTAATCATACACTTATATAGGGTTCCTTCCCTGTGTTTGGTTAACCGAGTATCGTGTTTGACAGATTTATGAAGTACCAAGTCAATATAAAGAGGCACCATTTAAATTAATTTTTTGTAAATAAGGAGATGTGTGATTGTGAGGAACTATAGTAAAAGTTTGCTTACACAAAATTCAGAGTGAAGCAAAGTTACTAGAATCTGTTAAATGACTATAGAGAGTCAGTTTGTAAGGTGTCAGGCAAATCCAACACCTTCCATGAAAACCCTGACAAGATAAGCAAATCCGGCAGTATGTCACATAGCTCCGAATAAATCCTGACATTAAATTAACCAAAGTAATACGATCAACGAGTGAGCAAATGGAATACCACAGATTAACACAAGAACGCCTAAATGCATGTCATACCTTCCCACCGTGAAACAGACGCAGTTCCGAGGGGAGAAACGAGAACAAAAGCCGAGAGTAGAACCGTGTTAAGCTAGATGGCCCTACGATAAGGGATGGACACCCACGTCGCCAGCCAACCACGAGGACCACCCCCCAGCCCATGTTAAAAGCTAGAGCCCTCCAGAAGAACAGTATAGATCTTAGGATATCACTAAAAGGCCACACCAGCTGCAAGTTTTAGCGTGAGACTTTTTTGCGTCTCTGTTATGTTGCAAACGTTAAAAACATTGCCCCACCACGAAAAGTATAACGTTTCTCATTGGATAGACAGAATTTTTGTAGGCGGAGCTTAAGGTTAACATGAGACCCTGATTGGTCAGATGAAAACACAGCCAGATAGTTTTTTTAAAACCAACTTCAGTAAATTGTAGTAAGGAGAAGTCAGGAGAGAGTTGCTTCCGAGACGGCGAGGTGAGCGGAGCTGTGCCGCCCGGCGCCCCCTGACGAACACCAGCAAGGTAATGAACGCACGCGATGCCGCATTTTTGAGCGCATAAGGCTTCACTCAGAACTGCAGAAGTCTCATCTGTTACATCTCCTTTTTCCGTAATACTAGTTTCGATCGTCAATTGAAGCTCATGGTATTCACATTTGCTACGTAAGTTAAAATCTGAAACGCGATGATTTTTCTGTTATATAATTATTGAGAAGCCACATCAGCCACTGTAATTTACGACAAGTTAGATAAGTAATTAAAGATAATTGAGGGTCACTGTAGACCATTTTGATAGTTTTCTCTTTCGTGAAACTTAATTTAAACCTAGATTATAGATGCGATATGGCATAGGTCATCCTTCGATCCATTGTAGAACTTGAAAACACATTCAGGGAATATTCGTTCACATTTTTGTTGAACGCAGTTGGTTTTTATCATCCTGTATTAAAATATTTCCTTTTATCAATATTGCAATTTATAAACAATGTTTTGTGAGTAGAATAAATTTCCAATACTTCGACGTTATTTTACCAGCTAACTAAAAATAGGAAAGCCTTGAACCCCTTCCACTAAATTGAGTTAGTATTAAGATTCTTTTACAGGGAGTGCAGTGGATCTGACGCTGAAATCATTAAGTATTTGGTTATATCATCGCTAGTCTCACTGAACTCTTCTGAACTCTACATGTCATGTGTGGTCTGGCGTCTCCTTACCAGCAACAGGTCCCAGGTTGAAACTAGTCAATTCCCTAAAAATCACGCTCAGAGCGTCGTTGCGCGAAAGTGGTAGGGAGACACGACATAGAACAGACAGACACCACGCAGAATGTTAGAAGTTCAAAGACTAATAGCTTTTGAAAGTAAATTCCAGTAAGAAAGAGGTTTTCTTGAAGTGAAATGTTCAGTATAAAAAGTGTGTGCTTTAATACCTACGTATTTTAGTGTTTAAATTTGTTGGTTATGGGAAGTGCTTTTCTAAAGGGCCCCCTGGCCAAATATTGTTAGGTTCCTTAGGAACCATAGGAAGTTATCTACTGAGCTTTCTCTCTTTTATAAACGTAATGTATAATGGTGTAGTAGTCAAATAATTCCAGTGTCAGCACCAACATTGTTTACGGGGAGTAATATTTATTTGAAGAAGCAACTTAAACAGTAGGAAGGAAGTAGGCAAAATTCATACTTCTGCTTTTCCAATACTTCAGTGTTTCATTTCCTGAATAGGCTGGCGACCTTTAGTACATATTTTGAACCATTAAATGAACTTGGAACTGAGTTATCCTATCTTCAATATAATACAATTCATATTGCGTTTCTTTCTAACCGTTTGGTAAGATCTTAGGAAAAGAATTTGCTTATCCATTGGACACAACACGCGGTCATATCCTGTAAAAAGGGTGGGTCTATTGATTAGCTTCTCCCATTAACAGGATTATCCTCCCATAGTGCACTTTATTTGGCAGCTAAACTAAATTTAGTAGAATGTTTATACGTGGCAACATAGAAGCAGAGTTTTCTGTGATTTAGGTAAATGCATACTAAATTACAGTAGTAGTGGTAGGTTATACTATGTTAGTATTTTTAATGCACTATAGATTTTAATAATAAATATAATTGTGGAACACTGTCTAAAATATCTTCTAGGGCGCATGTCATGCGTAATAACGGCAACTAACAAATAAATATAAGATCTTAATCACAATTCTGTCAACTTCTCAAGTTTTAATTCGCCTAGTGACGTCTGATGGTGACACCTCGAAGATGAATCTTACCACTGTAATTCATTCTTGCGATAAAAATTCGTCTCTTTATTGCCATTTATTGCGTTTGTTCAGCATTTAATTTTCAATTACTTGTCTTGATTTCTCCATCTGAATGTTGCCGTTTTACCTACAAACTGATTAAAATCTGTTAACGTTTCTATCTGTTATTTTACTACGTTAACAGGGCTTGAACTGCTCGTTTGCGAACATACTTCGTAAATCATTACCGTTTCTAATAAACAAATAAAGTATTATACTGGGTTGAGTGAACTATTATTTTTTGCAGGACAACGTATTCGTCTTTGCCTGTTACCTTAACTTAAAAATCAGCATAAATGTTTATATGTCCATACATATTGGTACTATATGACACCTAATTTTAAATTTGTTCAAACACAAAAAGAGTTTGTGCAGTGCTAGTATTTAGCAATACTTCCTTCTGCGTTTCATGAAGTAGTCACATTTTAAGCGTAGCCATTGCCTATTATTGTGGTTTGTTGGTAATTTCTTACGTATCCCTTGCAGTCGCCCCACGTGAGTCAACGAGTGGTTGTTCGAACAAGCTGGATTCTGTATTAAACGCTGCGGCGTATCGGAAAATCTCGAGCCCGTTCGAACGCGAATATCGTTTCCCCAGCACTACTAAAACCATTGCCGATTTGCAACAAAAGTGGTAAGATAGTTCGTAAAATCTATCGAAGGATGCCATTCGAAATCTTTATGATCGTTTGTGTGCAGGAATACAAACCGTCGTTACCACCAAAAGGAGCGGGGGGAGTACAATACGTATTGACACGACTCTTCGTGAATCTTTACTTTGCCATTTGTGATGTGTTTGGTCCGAATTTGTTAATCTATACTGCTACAAATGAGCTACATGTCACCTCACTTGTCAGTAAGACGACCAATTCCTTGAGGAAGTTGCATTTTTTTTCTCTGTAGTGTATATACAACTTGTTTCTAATAGGTTTGGGAACACGGACAAGATTCGAAGATTTTTAAAAATACTGCCTTTCAAAGGACTGGTTCGTAATTGGCAAGTTCTGCCGATTTTGTTCACTGTTACATAAGTTGCATCGCGTGTACCTTTCTTGTAAACAATTCATTTTGACGAGATGATATACATTAGTGGAAGTAGTAGAGGTCTTTGCACTGGCTTAACAGAGTAGTCCATATCTTTGATTAAAAGCTAATCTCTTCATCTCTGAATGGATCTCACGCACCGTATTTGGCATAATGTGCACCAAATATTTGAGTTTCTCTGCTGTATTTGTGTCCCTTGTACCATCACCAAATTAGTCTCCGATGCTTTAGAATGTGTTCCATGTCTGCCCATTCTCCAATGTTTGTAATTCATTCTTTCCTTTCACATTTACATTTATTTTCCTCTTTCACTAAGCACAGTTCCTGCTTCTCTTACTTTACGGATATACACTATCAGGTCAATAAAGCAGATCAGTACGTGTTGACTGTCCGCAGCTCGTGGTCGTGCGGTAGCGTTCTCGCTTCCCACGCCCGGGTTCACGGGTTCGATTCCCGGCGGGGTCAGGGATTTTCTCTGCCTCGTGATGACTGGGTGTTGTGTGATGTCCTTAGATTAGTTAGGTTTAAGTAGTTCTAAGTTCTATGGGACTGATGACCATAGATGTTAAGTCCCATAGTGCTCAGAGCCATTTCTTTGTTCACTGTCCATAAAAGTACTATTTCCATCAAACAGCGTTTCCTTTCAATTTCTCCTTGTTTGTCTGGCTATATTATCAAGTATGGTTTCCTAAGTACGAGAATGTCATTCTCTGAGCAATGGTTTGTGCTCGAATGTCGGTGTGATACATAATTTGTCGGGATTCGTTTCAGTTACTTCCCGTGCGTTTCACAATGTTCGTATTCTAAGTGGCCTATTTTTCTTCCAATTCTGCCGTTCTTTACTACTTCATGCAATTTTTTTCTAAACATTTTAATTAATAGTAAGTCATCACATTCTTAAACTCAGGCAGATTTAAAAGTTGTTCCTATTGCTTAAAGTCCTTCTCACTTGTATTTCAAACAGCGAATAGCTACTTTCGCTCCCGTCATCGTATTTCTAAAATGTAAGTCCAGCGTCTTGGACGAGAATATTTCAGTATCCCCTCGGAGCCTTCCTCATAAATACGTCTCTTCATACATTTTCGGCATTTATAACTTCTTTCTGGTCTTTGAACGCAATTCGGAATTGTTGAGCGTTGCTGTACTTCATGTCATGTATGATTAGAGTTCGGTGTATCCGATTACTGCCAAGTCTCAATCAAGTAAGGAAAATGCAAGACATATTCATTCGACAAGGCTAAGATGGATTCCATGCACCATCGTACCCCCAGGGAAGTACAATCCCACACAGTGACCTTATTGTCAGCAAGAAGACCAGAAAAGATTGTCGATAGGTTGTTCGCGGAGATAGACCGCATAATGCAACGCTCAGAGATGGTGGTACAGTGATGGGAAGGGATTACGTATTTGCGACTGAAAATACAAGAATTAAACATTGTGGATCACTGAAAGTCGCCGGTGTTGTTGAACATTTACTTGGGAATTTCTGAAACTGAAAAAAAAATTACAAATGTGCGTTGTTAGAAACCGCGTTCCATAAGAATGGACCAAGGCAGGTGAGATTAATTTCTGAAGATTTTTAAGTACGAAACATTAATGTCTGATAATCCTAGATATTTTGTCCTCTGGCGGAACACAGTTGAAAAAAATACTTATAAATAATTAGTATCAAATAGCACTGGAATGTAAAAAAAAAAAAAAAAAAAAAAAGAAATCCACACTGAAAATTTACAGATAGCCAAATTCGAATAATACTGTGTCAAATGACTGCTAATACACTGTTGAAGTATAATACAAACATTGTTTATTTTCATTTCTTTTGCATATAAATTTTTACATATCAAGCTTTAAATATTTATGTAGGACAAGAACGTTATTATTAACAATTGAACTATACCCTTTCGCAGTTATCTGGAGATATTTTTATTTGCTTACTTGAGGCTTTTACATGGGAAAGGTAATATGTACCACGAATTAAATTTTTCAGGAGAAACAAAAAAAATTGTGATGACTGTGACACTTTGTTACCATAAGCACTACAAAACTGAAGAAATTCGCTAACCTGACCTGTAAACTGAGTTTTAAGGACTAGTCATAATGTGATCGGTAAATTAGTAGTTTATACATTATCGGAACCGAAAGTTCAACACAATCAGTTCTCCTACAGGAACTAGACGCGGCCGTTTCTATCCAGAAAGTCCGTCGTTGATAATAAGTCTTCCTTTTCGTCTCAATGAGAACCTCTCCTCTCGCTGGGGCTGCAATCTCTGAATACTGACGATGGTCTTGAATTCCTGATGCCTTTTGAATATTGTTGTGTACGTAGTTCCGCGTAGTGAGCGCGTACACAACTTTCCCACTAGAGCGCGCCCCACTAAGCACAACAGCGCAGGCGCAGCGCTCATCCGTCTTCGCACTACGAGATGGCGCTGTCATAGAGACGGACCAAATTCTGCTTCCGCCGATCCGCGTATTAATATGTAACGCAGCCAATGGGATTGCTGCTAACGTAGAACCTCTTCTCCTCGCGGATCGCTCTCGCGTATTGATACCTGAACGCTCGAGGTATTATAACGAGCGTACAAACCTCCGATTAGTCAGTCTGCATTAGTCTGGATTAGTCTGTAGTCAAGTTTCAGTATGCGCCTAATAAGATTATCATATTCCTGTACATAGCCATGAAGAGAAATGTATAGACACTTTGTCAAGTATCAGAGATATGTGAGAATAAAATTAACGTACCAAGACCAAAGGAACTTCAGATTTTCAATTGTAAATAGCATCCAGAATCAAGTTAAGTAAGGTTTATGATTGTTATTATTATAATAAATGTGTGTGAAAATTAATCAAGTTCTGTTTAAAGATGGTCACCGTCAATCTGCTACTCTAAGCGTGCAAGTGGCATTTCTATCGTCTGACCTAACAGCAGAAGATAAACGCGCCACGATAAGACCACGAGACATATTGCTGACACTCGCCTACTTCGTTAGAGCGACAAGTAAAATAATCTGATGGTGTGTGTACCGAAGGTCTTACAGTACGCACTCCACAAATATGTTATGTACTTTCTTCGTTTCAATCAACAGCATATCTTCTCTGTAAGTTCGAATTCAGCCTAGGGTGCGTATCTCAAGAGAAGTCAGACTCAAACATTTATCAGCTTCAGTAGAAAAGCCAGAAATATCTTCAGGTTATATTGTAATCACTTCTTATTTGCTCTGAAAAATTTAGCGCTGGGTGTCATATCAGGTAGTTCTTCTGGAAACAGTCTTACTCTGCTGATTTCTCTATTCAATTACATCAAATTCCCTGTCACTGGGCATGTAGAAACGTCCAGAAACTAGGAATTTTAATTCAACATAATCGAAGTCGTTTTTGCAAGGGCGTAAATCACAAGCATTATCACTCGATTGTTTTTCCACCCTGACCAGCTATCACACAAGATTTGCAACTTCCGTTTTGCAGTGAGACAGAAAGAAAGAGATTCCAGCACGAAAGTAACATACTTGTTCCCACCACACCTTCCAGTACCTTCGTACCACAAGGACATCAAACTTCCCCCTGTGTCGCCAGGTGAAAGCATAAGTTATATTTTAAATGATTCCGATGTAAAAAACTTTGGAATGTGTTGGTGCCGGAATGAAAATAACTTGTCAATGTTGCCACCCAAAGTGGACGATGTACTCGACGGCATTCGTGACCCGATGCCGTCACAGTTGAAAGCTGTTGTAGCCTTTTCAGCTTTGTGTAGGTGCAGTTCACTGTCACCTCCACACTTGGGAAAACGTTTGGTGCAAAGTGGACTTACTACCTTCACCACCCCATGACGCCATTACTTGCTAAAGGAGCCATCTGGCGGGAACGTTTTGAAGGTTGTTTTTGGCACTTGCTAGAGTGCATGCAGAATAGCTTGGTCGGTAGAGGGGCAACCGGCAGGCCATGCATGGGGAGAGTGGCAGTGGTGGGGGTTGTGGGCATATGGTTTAGGGGAAATGCTAAAGGCTGGAGGGGATGTGCCATTCCCAGCTGAAGCCTGCACTCACGTTTTCTTTGTAAATATTAAGTGGCCCTCCTCCATGTTCACATTTACATGGTGACCTTTCAAAAAGATACACTGTCACCTCTACTTTGATTAGTGTTAAGAATTAATTCCGCTGAAAATGCAACCAAAACATCGATTTACTTTATTTTGGCTTTTTAACCACTTATAATTTTCACAGTAGCGTCAAAATTTGCGAATTTTGAGTAGAACCTACACTTCTGTTGTTGCCATGTTAAATTTGCTTCTTTTGCCAACACAAAGCGGAACTTACGCAATCTCGCTCCATTAACACGGTGTGCAAACGCAGTAGCTAGAGAATTCTGAAACTGGAGTTTATTAAGTTTATTCCGTGGTGAACTGAGGAACTGTGAGCTTATTAAAAAATGTTTCCTCAGTATAAAAATAAACGTGTATTATCCTTACTTATAATGCTCAACAGCCCACAGCATTTCTCGTTCAACAAGCTGCCGATGGCCGTTAATAACTCTTCCATCGAACAAATCTGTACTTCGTAGAACAATGTGGAAGATAATGAAGTTTTGCACAGTAACCATATGGCAAAATACTCTCCTCTTGTGTGCTATCTTTTGTCAAAATCTCATTTAGGTATTTCAAACTGTTTATGCAATGTGAGGAAGGTTGTAGATATTTCATTCTGGCTTTATCGCTGGCGCTCACGATAGCAAATGTGTGTTACATCAGATCAATTTTGACGAAACTGGTGACAGATAGAACCACTGCCCAAGTCTAAAGGAAAATTCAGTGCGTTAGCTCAGTTCCATACATAACAACATGTTATGTAATATGCACCAAAAGCAAAATCATCACGACACCAATTTTTACCGCAACGTTTTTCGAATTTCACACAGTCTCTTACGTAAGTGCAAATATAACAATAATTGTGATCATTAATGAAATGATTGGCACGTCATCATGAAACTGACATCTAATCCTATGTGAAACGAAAAGTGGAATTTCTTACCAAATGTTTCTATACAACAGTTTGAGAAAGATTGCAGGGTGTGCTCCTAGATTCTGTCATCGTAATGTGTAGGCTACCTGCCAAAAGAGGGCAAATAATGTCCGCCTCCCCTTCCAAACAAAGGAATGAATTCGCCCAGTGTTTCTGACGAAAACTGGTCGCTGCGCTTCGGCCACAGCCTGCCTTGGTGGCCGAGCGGCTCTAGACGCTTCAGTCCGGAACCGCGCGACTGCTACGGTCGCAGGTTCGAATCCTGCCTCGGGCATGAATGTGTGTGATGTCCTTAAGTTAGTGAGGTTTAAGTAGTTCTTAGTTCTAGGGAACTGATGACCTCAGCTCAGCTGTTAAGTCTAATAGTGCTCAAAGCCATTTGAACTTTTTTTTTTTTAAGCATCGGCCACCGAATCCTGCGTGGGCTGTATCTTTCCCACGTTAATGCCTTCAATGCCTCATTTGTAGGGAACATTTGTCCATAGTGGGTAGTGGGTGACTGCAGTGAAGCGCAGAGTTACGAGTAATAGTTTAATCCTCAAGTATACTAAGAATAAAAGTGCAAATATGAGCTGTCAACTCTATTAGCCATTAAATACTGAAGAAAGAGATTTGTGAAGTAAAAGTGACATTGTGGTAAGTAACCAACATCTGTGGCGATGTTCGATTTCGATTATGAGAATCTAATGAGGAATTCTAAACTGTCTGCGACTGAAGTACTAAAACTCTATTTGATTCAAAGATTGTTATCATTTAAAGAAAATCATTGAACATAACTGCATAAGTATAGTGGAAGGTGTATGCAGGTTGGTCGAGGTACACGGTTCAAACAAAAGTAGCCTTCAAAACTGATGTGACGATTGCCCTTCACTTCCGTCCGATAACCATGAAACAGAATGAATCCATTAGTAGACAGAAAAAATGTGTTGGTTACACTAAACAAAACACGGTTGCCCGGAAAATTCATTATAGCTTTCCTAGCTGGAAAAGATATTTCAGTTACGAGTTGTTGGAGCATCTACTGTACACACTAGATTTTGCATTCTCTGATTTCCGGCAATCCCCACATTTAATTAAATCAGTGGAGGCAAAGTGGTGTGCATGAGTTCCAGCAGAAGAGTGTTTTGCTGACATTCCAGCAACGAACATAAGAGATGGAACTGAGAAACTTTACCATAAGTGCAATAACCTGATAGAATGAAAGAATGTCCCGTGCGCAGTCTCAGTATTCGTAATGTTAAACGCAGCGAGTTCGAAAAGTCGTAAGAAGTGGACTAGATTAGCACTAGACATTTCCTCTTCAGAACTGTTCTTAGTATACTGTATTTTGGTCTCGTATTTGTGTTCCCTCCTGAACCACCGACGAGAAATGGCCGTCCTCATATTACGAGGTCCCGTTGAAAAGTAATGCTACCGATTTTTTTTTATGCGAAGACTCTTAAAGCTTGTGACACAGACCACACGCGAGTGCTAGGACACCTGCAAAAATCAGACACCTTGGATTCACTGTCATCGATCATCGTCGTTACAGTCCCGACTTGGCCCAATCGATTTTCTTCTGGTTCCAAAACTTAAAGAACACTTGAAATGACTTCACGTTGGTACTGACGTAGCAGTGCAAGCAGAGGTGAGGTTTGATTCCGTCAGCAGTCAATAGCTCTACAGTGGCGGTATCAAGAAACTGGTCTCTAGTTGGAAGAAATGTGTTCGTCGCCAGGATGACTATGTTGAGAAATGAATATGTAGACATGAAGAACAAAGAAGTACAATGGTGATAATGTCTGTCTTGATCAAAAAGCTTTTCACATAAAAATTTCGGAGGCATTACTTTTCAGCACTCCCTTGTAAATTTAGCCTAAGACGGAAGATTGTACATGACTTCCGTGTTATGCTTCTTGTGGGAAATCAGGTGTCAGGCAGGACTTGTATAGATAGACGCGAACTGGAAATATCCTTAACCTTTTCAGTTATGGCTTCTTCAGATAAGGACATACTAAATAAATGCTTAGTATAGCAAAATTAGTTAAATCTTACCTTTTGTGACTGTTGCCCTCATATTGTCACAAGCAGAGACTTTATTTCACAACAGTGTCGACATCTCCTGACCATCTGTGGTACAGCGACACAAATCTGCGTGTACACAGTCACATGGACGCTTCCCATTAATCTTTGTGTCTCCCATCATCCGGTTAATATCTTAAAGAGTTAAAGTAAAAAAAAAAAAGAATTATGCATATGAAGGTGTATCCTTGAAGGTGGAAACTGAAGGTGTCTTTCACAAAGAAAGGTAAGTGGCATACTTGTAACTTTATACATGTCTCCAGATGAGAAAATTGTAATTGAAAGGTTATAATAGCATAGAAATTTTGTCATCTTATGTTAATGTCACAATGCCTCGAGTCCAAGGCCACTCACAGAAGAAGAAGTTATAGAGATCCTTAATTCATCTGAAATTGGCGATCTATAATCCGATGATCCTGGCGATAATTTTGAACAAGTTGACAATGATGGAGGTAAAGTTAGACGTTTCATACGGTATATTTTAAGCTGAGTAGCCTAGACGCAAAGCCCGTTAACTGCATTTGTTCAAATGGCTCTGAGCACTATGGGACTTAACTTCAGAGGTCATCAGTCCCCTAGAACTTAGAACTACTTAAACCTAACTAACCTAAAGACTTCACACACACCCACGCCGGAGGCGGGATTCGAACCTGCGACCGTAGCGGTCGCGCGGTTCCAGACTGTAGCGCCTAGAACCGCTCGGCCACCCGGGCCGGTGCTAACTGCATTGATAAGTGACACTCAGATCATCACGAAACACTCGTCCCATCCAAACGACTATGCATTGGCAGCGAGAATGTTATTGTTGCGTAAGAATTTGTTACAGCGCAACCAACCTAAAGCTGAATAAGAAAAATCTCCATTCTAACCGTAGCAGACTGAAAGGAAGCTTTGAATGTCCAGATTGGTAAGTCTGATGTCTGTTCATGTGCTCTGCATCCGGACATGGAAGGGCGACAGCCACACCTATTGGACATTTAACGGGCATTGCGCCCGAAGACAAGACGCAGATAGCTACTTTTGAAACCGAACACGATTTTCGACAGCCATTTTCGACAGTTTATACCCGGTTTTGCAATCTGAAACATATTCCATCATATAGGCTAAGAAAAAATCTATACGGCCGTGTGTCCACCTCAAATTCGACATACAAGAATTTAGCAGCTTTTTCATATTGGCTACTCAGATGTAAGTTTTTATGGGTCTTTCTTTTTGTAATATTATTTTTAATATAGAATCTGGAGATCTACCAATATAAGAACATCTCACTCTCGATGAGCAAATGGTGCCTTTCAAGGGATCATTGAATGTAAAGCAGTATGTGAAGGGCAAACAGAAACCACGGAGAATAAAAATATTTTCACTCTGAGGAACAAGCGGTCAAATGTTTAGTTTTACAATATATCAAGGCTCGTCGACAGAACTTGATCCAGCAATGATAATCATTTCTGGTCTTCGTGTATCAGTAGTGGCGAAATTAGCAAAAAGAATCAATGAAACAACTGTGTTTCTCATTATCGATAATTATTTCTCAAATTATAGTCTCCTGCAGTACTTGAGAAATAAGTATATGTACGCAATATATACGGCACGCGAAAATCGTTTCAAGAACCCATCATTTTCCGGTAACAAAGACATGAAGAAACGTGGTAGAGGCTCTGTTGAGGAACTGGTAAGTGAAGACGGAGAAGTTATAGTAACAAAATGGTATGACAATAAGCCAGTGATAATGACGTCGAATTTTGTGGGATTTGGAAACAAAGATGAGTGTAAAAGATGGGCTAAAACTGCTAAGAAATATATTGTAATTGACCGGCCAGAAGTTATTCAAGTTTACAATCGACATATAGGAAGAGTCGACAAGATGGATTTTCTGATCAGAGTTTATCGCACATTCATCAAATCGTGAAAGTAGACGATTGGCATGTTTGCTCATGCAATTCATATTGCATGCATAAATGCATGGATTGAGTACCAGAAAGACGCATCAGAATTAGGCTGCCTCGTGATGACTGGGTGTTGTGTGATGTCCTTAGGTTAGTTAGGTTTAAGTAGTTCTAAGTTCTAGGGGACTGATGACCATAGCTGTTAAGTCTCATAGTGCTCAGAGCCATTTGAACCATTTAGAATTAGGCCTTCCTAAAAATGAAACCCTAGATTTGCTTCACTTTAGGGCAAATGTGACCAAAGTACTGACAAAAATAGATGATCCAGCTGCCAGGAAAAGGTAAAGTAGAGAGAATCCAGTGCCATCTCCAAGTACTTCAAAACGAGCCAATGCGGAAGTTCGTCCAGAAGCCGATGTTCGTTTGAACAACGTTGGGCATCTTCCGTGGTCAGTGACAACAAATCGTTTGACAGGTACAAGAAACCAGGTTACAAATGGAAAACCAAATTTTATTGTGTAATATATAACTTATTTGTGGATTAAAAAAAATTGTTTCTTTGATTATCATTCATCACCAGTCTAAAACCAGAGTTTATGTATAAAATCATTAAGCAAGCTTTGTGTAATTTGGTGAAATTAAATTAAATAGAATACATTGACTTTTCGACTTACACTGCACCTACTTGAACATAATGTCATCATTTGGGGACGCCTTGAATCCCCCCCCCCATGGGAAGCACATCGGAATATTTTATACATCTGAAAAATCAAAATTTAATTCGAAGAACTGGATAGCAAAGCCATGATTTCTTTTTTCTGGAAAAAAATAATTCGTGGACGAAAGAGTTAAATTACATTGATGTTCGTTTCTCTGCCAGTTTACGAAAACAACGTTACTTAATCCTCCACGCGATTCTCACCCAGATCTGCTCACACCGGGCAAGTTACAGCTGTGCCTGTTTGGCTGTACGAGTGGGACTCTGAAAGGATTATTCAGAAAACGTGGAACCTCAGACGAAGGCATCACAGCGCTATCACTCCAGTAGTACGTCTTGGCAGCTTCGAAAACAACTTGCTTGTAATTCCAACCTATTGCATACGAAGTAACTGTATTTGTTTTCCATTTAGCTCCACAGGGAAAGCAGTCTGTAGTCCCTTCCGCTAACGTCTGTAGCGCAAGCTTTGAATTCCGTCTCGCATTAAGCTGCGGGCTGTTGCGGGATGCTTTCTTGCGTTGTGTTTTCTGCGCGCGGCTGTTTCAAACGCTGGTTCAGAAACAACAAACACAAGAGTACAGAAACGCCTTCACATCTGTTAAAATATTTATGATGCCGTGTTTGTGCGTCATGGTCGTCTTAAGTACTTTAATTCTGTTAACCTGAAAGAGAAGCCCACTTACGTCATTATATGGTAAAATGAACTGTAGACGCAAAGTCACGAATATTTCACCACGATCATGAATTTCAATTTGAAACGACGTCACAATCGGCGAAACAGGTAAGAACAGCATAACTGACGGTTTTGATTGGCGGCTACAAGATACAACCAGACAGTCCAAAAATATTCGGACTGTGTTAATACAAAGAAGAGAAAAGTTGATATAGTGGTATAGGAATTAAAAAATGGCTTGTGGCACCACGACCTGGTGCAAGTCTTTTAATTTAAACCCACTTCGGCGACTTCCGGGTCCTTAAGACCAGCAGCACCCATCCAAGCATTTAATCTCTGCGAACAGGTGAATCCATGGTACCCACGTGGCGAGGCTGTTTAAGTACACTCATGCTCATAAATTAAGGAAAATGCTAATACATAATGAAACAACGCTCTGGTGGGCGGTGTGCGGGTTTAAATCACCTCGGGGTATGACCATTCGGTGTATTTGATCTGCGGTCGTCGCACGGTGGCACTGGCAGCAATCCACATACGCAGAGGTGTGTTGGTGCATGTCAGAGTACGGTGCAGCAAGTAAGTGTGCAGACGGTTTCAGACGTGGTAATGGTGACTGTGTGTTGAAAATGGCTCAAAGAACACATACTGGTGACGTTATGACGGGTTGAATACTAGGGCGACTTGAGGCGGGTCAAACACAGCAAGTCGTAACAATGGCCTTCCATGAGCCACAAAGTTTGATCTTAAGATTATAGCAACGATTCCAGCAGACACGGAACGTGTCCAAGCGCTACGGTACGGGGAGTCCACAGTGTACAACACCAGAAGACCGATATCTCACCATCAGTGCCCGCAGATGGCCACGGAATACTGCAGGTAGCCTTGCTCGGGACCTTACCGCAGCCACTAATACAGTTGTCTCCAGACACACAGTCTACAGACGACTTAACAGACATGGTTTATTCGCCCGGAGACCTGCAAGGTGCAATCCACTGACCCCTGGTCGCAGGAGAGTCCATAAATCCTGGTGTCAAGAACACAGTACACAGTCATTGGAACAGAGATCCCAGTTTATGTTCACGGACGAGTCCTGGTATAGTCTGAACAGTGATTCTCGCCGGGTTTTCATCTGGTGTGAACCAGGAACCATATATCTACCAATTAATGTCCTTGAAAGGGACTTGTATGGAGGTCGTGGTTTGATGGTGTGGAGTGGGATTATGATTGGTGCACGTACACCCCTGCATGTCTTTGACAGAGGAACTGTAACAGGTCAGGTGTATCGGGACGTCATATTCCGCCAGTATGTCCACCTATTCAGGTGTGCAGTGGGTCCCACTTCCCTCCTGATGGATGATAACGCACGGCCCCACGAGGTGCCATCATGGAGGAGTAGCTTGAAACAGAAGATATCAGGCGAATGGAGTGGCCTTCCCGTTCTGCAGACCTAAACCCCGTCGAGCACGTCTGGGATGCTCTCGGTCGACGTATCGCTGCACGTCTTTAAACCTCTAGAACACTTCAGGAGCTCCGACAGGCACTGCTGCAAGAATGGGAGGCTATACCCCAGCAGCTGCTCGACCACCTGATGCAGAGTATAGCCAACCCGTTGTGCGGCCTGTGTACGTACGCATGGTGATCATATCCCATATTGATGTCGGGGTACATACATAGGAAACAGTGGCGATTTGCAGCACATGTGTTTCGGGACAGGTGGCTTACAAAACACTCGTTCGACCTATACTTGAGTATTGCTCATCAGTGTGGGATCCGTACCAGATCGGTTTGACGGAGGAGATAGAGAAGATCCTAAGAAGAGCGGTGCGTTTCGTCACAGGGTTATTTGGTAACCGTGATAGCGTTACGGAGATGTTTAATAAACTCAAGTGGCAGACTCTGCAAGAGAGGCGCTCTGCATCGCGGTGTAGCTTGCTCACCAGGTTTCGAGAGGGTGTGTTTCTGGACGAGGTATCGAATATATTGCTTCCCCCTACTTATACCGCCCGAGGAGATCACGAATGTAAAATTAGAGAGATTAGAGCGCGCACGGAGGCTTTCAGACAGTCGTTCTTCCTGCGAACCATACGCGACTGGAACAGGAAAGGGAGGTAATGACAGTGGCACGTAAAGTGCCCTCCGCCTCCCCGTTGGGTGGCTTGCGGAGTGTAAATGTAGATGTAGATGTAGACAGTTTTCTCAACTTATCACCAATACCGTGGATATAGAGAACAGTGTCGTGTGTGTTCCCTACATGCCTATGCTATTAGCGCCAGTTTTGTGTAGTGGCAAGTTGTGTGGCACCTCATTCTGCAATTATCCTTTATTTATGTGCATGAGTGTAGTATACTGACTCAGGTGTTGTACATAGTACCCTCACATTGGTGCACCTCGCACAGGACGTTCATACAACCGGGTGAAACTATCAGAAAACTCCTTCTTTGCGATGTTGGCTTAAATTTTAGTATTTTATCCCTCTTCAGCAACTGTAGTTGTATATACCGAAGTGATCAGCAACCAGTTGCGTAACGGGTTTCATGAACTTAGTGTCTGTCTTTAGAGGCGTATAACTATCGCTTTGTAACGTTCTGAAGAAGGGTACTAAATGCCTGAAACAGGTTAGGAAATTAAATTTCCTTTATGCTACTGCTTGCTGTTTATTTAGATACTCTTAAATTTGAGTTACGTCGTCAAAGCGTTAACCCTTCTTTGATTTCCAGCACTTTCTATTTTTTTTTGCAGGATTCTTATAGATAACACCAAGGCCCATCATCTGTGCTGATTTTTTTCAGAAAAGAATTTTGCACGTTTCACATTTCAGTCAAGTTGCGGCAGGTGACCTCGTGTGGTTGTTTCTGTTCTGTAAGTGTGGGGCAAACGTCTCACATACTTCTCTCCTCTTCATTCTGGAAAAAGTCTTGCACACTTGATTCAGACAGGTTGTGTCACTCCGATTTGCGACACAACACTGACTCCCTGTGGTCGCACGTCCGCTACATAAAACATAGCCTCCTCACAGCGGCCTTGTCGAATGCACATTTGTTGTTTACAGTCGTTAGTTCAAGCTGCCACCACATGCACAGCGATGACGTCACTTATAGGCTAAGAATAAAATTGAATTCGGAATTGTTTGGACCGGCGGCATATTTCCAACACCAAATAAAATCAGGACGCACAATTAACTATAAACAGAGAAGAGAGGAATTTCGGGGGTAGGCCTTGATTTCCTGAACAAACTTAAAATTATTGTTTCATAGGTTGAAGAAAACTTTGACAGAATCGTGCTACTTGTTTCGAAAATAAGTTGTTGCATACAAAATATCAATATCCTTGTACCAAGGCAGTCACGTTGTGGTGAAACTCGTAAAGGGCAACAAATCTCACTGCAAGCCGATAATGTCTGACATTAATTTAAAAAAAAAAGACGAAGAAGCAGGAATGATTCTTCAGTGGATACCTTCGAATGTGACAATGGAAACTACAGATGCTGGTTTTTTAACCACAGGGATATGCTGTATTTCAAGGCCTATATCTACATCCACGTGCAATTTTGTATTTCATATCAATAACAGCGGTCTTCTGTCCTAATTCGTTCACATATCCGAAGACAGCATCCCATTTACATTTACAGCCATTGTAATACTCTATTGTACTAATCGTACTAAATGCATTCCCCTAAAATTATTGTCAGCAATTAGTTCACGAGCCCATTCGAAGTGTAAGCAGTTGTGGCAACACTCTCGACCTCTTGGAAACAAATAATTCTGAGCAAATACGGAGCATCATGACAGACACAGGAATTAGTTACCACAATGTCGTTGTAGTGCGACTGAGTACCGCAGCATGCAAACGCCCCAAAAATAAACGTAAAACATATGTATCTAAATAAGCAGATAAAGATTCACTTGATGCCTTCCTAAGACACACACTCAGTTCCTTCCAAAGTAACTATGTGACAGTAGACCACATGCGGCTTGAAATTGTACCGACAGCAATCGGGAAATTTAAACCAAATAAACCGAACCGACCCCCATGATAGGACAAAACAGATGAGAACACTGTTGCAGAAGCAACGAATAAAGCATACCAAATTTAAAAGAACGCAAAATCTCTAAGATTAGCGAAGTTTTAGAATACCTCGAAATTTAGCGAGTACTTAAATACTAGATGCTTCTAACAGCTTTTAGAACGATACTCTGTACACCTACAGCAAACCAGAAGAGATTTTCGTCCTATAAAAATACATCATCGGCAAGACACAATCAGTACTTTTACTGCGCGACAACTGTGGCAAGAAAGCGGAGCTTCTAAATATGGTTTTCCGAAACTGCTTCACCAAAAAAGACGAAGTAAATAGTGCAGAATTCGAATCAAGAACAGCTACCAATAGGAGTAAGGTGGAAGTAGATATCGTTCGTGTAGTGGAGCAACATAAATCACTCAATAACGACAAGTCTTCCGGTATCGAAGAGTGTGGTGATATAATAACTGCATACTAAGCAACCATGTACAACCGTTCATTCGACAAAAGATCGGCATCTAAAGATTTGAAAGTTGCATAGGTCAGACCAATACACAATAAAGAAAATCATCGTAATCCGCTAATTTACAGACTCACATCACTAATGACGTTTTAAAGTTGGATTTTAGAACATACACTATGGTGACCAAAGTCACGGGATTTCTCCTAATGGCATGTCTCTGGAGTATCGACAGTTGCGCAATGGGATTCGTGATTTCCTCTTAGGAAGGTCACATCGTAGTAAATGATGGAAAGTTACCGAGCAAACCAGAAGTGACATCGACATCTGACATTCTTCAAGGAATATTTCTCGGACTTATAAGACTTCTAATCTACGTAAAGATTTAGGAGGCAATATGAGCAGCCCTCAGATTGTTTGCAGATGATACTTTAGCTTACTGTGTAGAAAGTCATCAGAAAGTCAAAACCAATAGTAAAATGATTTAGACAAGTTATGAGTCTGGTGATAAAAGTGGCAGTTACGCAAAATAGTGAAAAGTGAGATGTCATCTACGTGAGTACTAAAAGTAATCCGTTATATTTCGATTACACAACAAATCTACAAAAGTTGTCAGTTCAACTAAATATCTAGGGATTACCATTACGAAGAAATTAAGCTGGGAAGATCACATACATTCTTTGATGGGTAATGTGAACGAAAGCGCTTTACTAGCAGAATAGTTACAAGATGCGACAGATCTACCAAAGAGGCTGCCTACACTTCGGTTGTCCGTAATCTTCTAGAGTGTCACTGTGCACTATGGGGTCCTCACCAGATAGGGTTGACGGGGGACGTCGAACAAGTTCAAAGAAGATCGTTCTGTACTACTGCGATATAGGGGGGAGCAAGTCACGGATACGATACACGAATTGGAGTGGCAATCATTAAAACAAAGGCGTTTTTCATTCCTACTGGATCTTTAAGTGAAATGTGAATCAACAACTTTCTCCTCCGGATGCGAAAACATTCCCGCATACATCGGGAGAAATGAACGTAGTAACAGAATAAGAAAAATCGGAGCTCACACGGAAAGTTTTAAATGTTCGTTTCTCCCGCATGCTATTCGATAGAGAAACGGTAGCGTAATAGTGGGAAAGTGATTCGATGAACCCCTCCGCCAGGGACTTAAGTGTGAATTGCGGAGTGGTGATGTAGATGTAAAAGGATTTTGGTATTCAATGTACGTCACCTGTAGCTGCTGCACTGAGGACGGGATGTCCCCAAACAACAGTCAGAGACATCGCCCAGAAAATGCTGCAGCATCTCACCAAGACTAGTGGAACCCCAGACTGGATCCATTCGGTCGCCGCCAAAGTGAACGAGGAAACGAGCGAGTTCATCTTAAACCCCGATAAAGATCGCCCTACAGCTGTCCTCTCTCTGTGCGGTAGCTCGATGTTCCTGATACTGGTATGGCAGAAAATGTAGCAGCATTTCGAGGAAAATCACAGTAACTCTTCCTACATCGCTCTTGATATACTTTCCGGGATGTGAGGTCGTGGTCCACGAAGTTTTCTGCTCCTTACGTTTCGTCCAGAACTGCGCTGGACTTCCTCAGAGGCGCTGCTCCGCTGAGTCTTGCCGACTGACTGGTCGGGGGTCTGAGAGCGACTTATATATTGTGAGAAAGGGGGGCGTGGTTCAGGTGACACGTGATGAGCAGTGATAATCCATAGCAAAGATAAGGTTGACTATCGATTACCACTTTGTCAAAGATAAAAATTGTTAGCAATTTTGTAGAGCCACTGACAATCCATAGCAAAGATAAGGTTGACTATCGATTACCACCTTGTCCAAGATAAAAATTGTTAGCAATTTTGTAGAGTCACTGTCCATATATCGCTAAGTTTCATAGCCTCGTCTTTCCTATTGAAATTATCGTGATGTTTATAAATTTCGATAGCTTCTCTATAAAGCCGTGGATAGTAATTTAACGTTGTAGGTAAAACTTCGGTATCCGAAAACTTCACTTGGTGGTTGCCTGGTTGAGGAGCATGTTCCGCTACAGCTGACTTTTCTATTTTTCCAAGTCGACAAAGACTTTTATGCTCTTTCAGTCGCGTGTTTACGTTTCTTTTGGTAGTACCAATGTAAACTTTACCACAGGTACATGGAATTTTATACACACCACATGTCGACAGGGGAGGGCGTTTATCCTTCACAGATCGTAGTACTTGACTTATTTTCTTTGTTGGTTTAAGGATCGGTTTTATGTCATGTTTTCGTAAAATCTTACCGATCTGATCCGTTACTTTTTTAATAAAAGGGAGAACTACTCTATTTTTCTGTCGTTGTGGTTCATTCTTATCTTTTGGGTTTCTGTTCCTTGGACGCAAAATTCTATTCATCTCTTTCCTTGAGTAGCCGTTTATTTCAAAAGCCTGCTTCAGATGTTTCACTTCAGCATCCAAATGTTCAGGTGTACATATCCGTTCCGTTCGATCGACAAGACTTTTTACGACACCTCTTTTTTGTTGAGGATGATGATTAGAATTTTTATGTAAATATCTGTCCGTGTGTGTTGCCTTCCGAAAAACTTTATATTCCAAGCTTCTATCGGACCGTCTCATAACTAAGACATCCAAGAAAGATATTCTGTTATCCTTTTCTATTTCCATGGTAAACTGTATTTTTGGGTGAATTTTATTTAGATAATCAAAGAAATCGTCCAAGGCCTTTCTGCCATGGGACCAAACCACAAATGTGTCATCTACGTATCGATACCAACGAGATGGTTTGTTATTAGCTTTGTCTAGGGCTGATTGTTCAAACTTCTCCATATAAAGATTGGCAATCGCAGGGCCTAATGGATTACCCATTGCTACTCCATCAAGTTGTTCATAAAATTCATTGTCCCACTGCAACTGACTTGATGTAAGACAACGTCTGAAAAGAACAGTCAAATCTTTTGGAAAAATATTCGCTATGAAAATCATAACTTCGTTAACAGGAATCATTGTGAGGGGCCAGAGTTAGTCCCTCTAGTTTTTCAATAAAATGACGCGAGTCTTTTATATATGAGTCAGTTTTTCCAATGACTGGTTGTAAACAAGTTGTTAAATATCTTGCTATTTCATAAGTGGGAGAATTGATGGCACTGACTATGGGTCTTAAAGGAAAATCTGTTTTATGAATTTTAGGTACACCATACAATCGAGGACACTTAGCCTCACTTTTCAATAAAGTTCTTTTATCTTCTTTTCGGATAGAGGTAGATGACTTAATCAAATTATTTGTTTTCCTAAGTACACTGGCTGTAGGATCCCTCGCAAGTTTTTTGTACTGTCCTGACGTTAAAAGGTTCAAAATTTTTCTGCGGTAATCTTCTGTATTCATAACAACAGTAGCGTTCCCTTTATCTGCGGGAAGAACCACTATTTCTTCATCTGCATTCAAATCCTTAAGAGCCTTCCTCTCACCTTTTGTAAATTACTTTCTAGAGGTCTGCTGTGGCTTAAAACTCTAGTGGTTTCAATTCGAATTACATTCGCGGTTGCCTTAGGGATATTTGGTATACCTGCTTCTATATTCGCGATAATATCTTCAAGTGGTACTTTTACAGGTGTTATAGCGTAATTTTCTCCTTTTGCAAGGACGGAAATCTCGTCTTGAGATAACACTTTCTTTGACTTGTTTATAACAGTATCAGTCATCATCGTATTACTTGTAGTTGTTACAGTAGCTCGTAACTTTCCGATCTTTTTCTTATGTCTACTAGTAGTCATTTCTATCGTAGCTTCCATAGTTGTAAACGTAAGATAATCAATTTTATTCCACAGGTCTATCTGTATCTTACAAGCTAAGAATAAATGAAGCTTCAGTAACTCACAGTCAACAGAATCCATTTCTCGTCTTGTGTAATGTATTCTTTCTCGAAGTAATGCTCTTTCTGTATAATCACAAATCCGGTGTACACGAGCTGTCCGGAACATCCTCTTCAACTTTGAAAAGTTCGGTATAGAAGACGAGTCTCTACAACGTAACAAAAAAGTTAAAGTACAAATTAAATGTGCTCTCTTCTTACGTAAAAATTCCAGGCGCCTAACTGATTTTGAGAAATCCTCCCCGTAGAGTCTTCTGATCGGATCGGTAGGATTTTACGAAAACATGACATAAAACCGATCTTTAAACCAACAATGAAAATAAGTCAAGTACTACAATCTGTGAAGGATAAACGCCCTCCCCTGTCGACATGTGGTGTGTATAAAATTCCATGTACCTGTGGTAAAGTTTACATTGGTACTACCAAAAGAAGCGTAAACACGCGACTGAAAGAGCATAAAAGTCTTTGTCGACTTGGAAAAATAGAAAAGTCAGCTGTAGCGGAACATGCTCTTCAACCAGGCAACCACCAAGTGAAGTTTTCGGATGCCGAAGTTTTATCTACAACGTTAAATTACTATCCACGGCTATATAGAGAAGCTATCGAAATTTATAAACATCACGATAGTTTCAATAGGAAAGAGGAGGCTATGAAACTTAGCGATATATGGGCAGTGGCTCTACAAAATTGCTAACAATTTTTATCTTGGACAAGGTGGTAATCGATAGTCAACCTTATCTTTGCTATGGATTGTCAGTGGCTCTACAAAATTGCTAACAATTTTTATCTTTGACAAAGTGGTAATCGATAGTCAACCTTATCTTTGCTATGGATTATCACTGCTCATCACGTGTCACCTGAACCACGCCCCCCTTTCTCACAATATATAAGTCGCTCTCAGACACCCGACCAGTCAGTCGGCGAGACTCAGCGGAGCAGCGCCTCTGAGGAAGTCCAGCGCAGTTCTGGACGAAACGTAAGGAGCAGAAAAGTTCTTGGACCACGACCTCACATCCCGGAAAGTATATCAACAGCCATGTCACCCGGTCGTGAAAGCCTTCATTCTACAATCTTCCTACATCCTTTGAATTAAATATGGTAGGCAAGAAATATTCCAGCTGTTGGTAAGGAACAATTTCTGCTCCCATCCTCAGAGAAAGGACGTCCTAACGAAGTCTACGGGAAAGATACTGATGTTTATGGTTAAGCGTGACGTAGTCTTCTGCATAGACATTAGGAATTATTTTTAGGTACCAATTTCGCGTATTTCGGTCTGGCGTTTTTAAGCCGATTTGTCCCTTAAGGCACCATTTTAAATGTAAACCTATTTCTAGTTGCTACAAATAGCAGAAAGCACTGTTAAGTGCCAAATGAAATGTTACTTGCTTAAGGGCAGTTTTTCAGTTTTACTTTAACCTGTCATCCCTGCGGCAGCCACTCGCTAGCAGCAGCTGATCATTTGTAGATTAATAGTAGACATTCAACAGCTAACTGTGGATGTATTATTTATTTTTTGTTTACTTCATCTCTACATGAAGAAAGTGTCCTCTCGCAACTTTGAAAGTTTATTGTTAGTACCACATGGAGAGCAATGTTTGGTACAGTTTTATTAATGACGATGTAGTAATGCGCCCCGCAACAAGTCCTCCTATGCGCCGCCAACATTTTCATCTCACAGCATCATTTGAAACCTGCGTTCTCAGTTACTTGCTGGATGAATTTCAGTCTCTACCTTCGTCTACGGTTTTCACACTCTACAGCCCCTCTAGTATCATGGATGCTGTTCCCTGGTGTATTGGAAGATGTCCTATTATCCTGTTCCTAGTTCTTGTCAGTATTTTCCCTATACTGCTTTACTAGCCTAATCTGCGTAAAATCTCCTCATACCTTACCTCGTCTGTCCACCTAATTTTCGACATCCTGCTATACCACACAGTTCAAATGCTTCGATTCATTTCCTCTTCGGTTTTCCCACAGTCAATGTTTCACTTCCATACTGTCCTCCAGACGTACATTTCCAGAAACTGCTTTGTCAAATGAAGACCAAAGTCTGAGATTAGTACAAGGTGATTAGAAATCAATATTGGGGTTTCAACGTTTTACAATATTTATTACAAACGTTGATAAGTGTGTCTTCAGTGATTGTAGCAACAGCTGCTTATATCCAGTTACTTAATTCACGGGAGGTGCGCTGGTAGCGGAGGCGCGTACACACGATCCTTGACGAAGCCCCAAAGGAAAAAATCGCATGGCGTTAGTTTGGGTGAACGTGGAGGCCATGCAAAGCAAGCCCTGTCTTTGGGCACCTTGCGGCTTATCAACGTTTGGAAAGAACTCGGCTGTGGACTTGATGTGTGCCGTGAGACAAATGGTGCTCACAGTGAACATTTATAAGGTTTGTAAGGTATCAGAAAAAAATCCAACACCTTCCATGAAATCCCTGACATTATACGCAAACCCAGTAGTATGTCACATAGCTCCGAATAACTCGTGACATTGAATTAATCAAAGTAATACCAGTGACGAGTGAGCAAATGGAATACCACAGACTAACACAAGAATGCCTAAATACATCTCATACCTTCCCACCGTGAGACAGACGCAATTCCGAGGGGAGAAACGAGAACAGAAGCTGAGAGCAGAATCGTGTTAAGCTAGAAGGCCCTACGATAAGGGACGGACACCCACATTTCCAGCTAACCACCAGGACAACCCCCCAGCCCATGTTAAAAGCGAGAGCCCTCCAGAAGAACAGTATAGAACTTACGATAACACTAAAAGGGTCACACTAGCTACAAGTTTTAGCGTGAGATTTTTTCGCGTCTCTGTTACGTTGCAAACTTTAAAAACATTGCCCCGCCACGAAAAGTATAACGTTTCTCATTGGATAGACAGAATTTTTGTAGTCGCAGCTTAAGGTTAACATCGAGACCCTGATTGGTCAGATGAAAACACAGCCAGATAGTTTTTTTAAAACCAACTTCGGTAAACTGTAGTAAGGAGAAGTTAGGAGAGAGTTGCTTCCGAGGCGGCGAGGTGTGTGGAGCTGTGCCGCCCGCCGCCCCCAGACGAACACCAGCAAGGTAATGAACGCACGCGATGCCGCATTTTTGAGCGCATAAGGCTTCACTCAGAACTGCAGAAGTCTCATCTGTTACATCCCCTTTTTACGTAATACTAGTGTCGATCGTCAATTGAAGCTCATGGTATTCACATTTGCTACGTAAGTTAAAATCTGAAACGCGATGATTTATCTGTTATATAATTATTGAGAAGCCACATCAGCCACTGTAATTTACGACAAGTTAGATAAGTAATTAAAGATAATTGAGGGTCACTGTAGATCATTTTGATAGTTTTGTCTTTTGTGAAACTTAATTTAAACCTAGATTATAGATGTGATATGGCATAGGTCTACCATCGATCCATTGTATAACTTGGAAACCCACTCAGGGAATATTCCTTCACATTTTTGTTGAACGCAGTTGGTCTTTTTCCTTTTATCAATAGTGCAATTTATAAACGATGTTTTGTGAGTGGAGTAAAATTGCCAATGGTAAACTTAACTGCTTTTTCGACGTTATTTTACCAGCTAACTAAAAGCAGGAAAGCCTTGAACCCCTTCCACTAAATTTAGTTAGTATTAAGTTTCTTTTACAGGGAGTGCAGTGGAGCTGACGCTGAAATCATTAAGTATTTGGTTATATCATCGCTAGTCTCACTGAACTCTTCTGAACTCTACATGTCATGTGTGGTCTGGCGTCTCCTTACTAGCAACTGGTCCCAGGTTCAAACTAGCCAATTCCCCCTCCCCACCCCCCCCCCCCCCACCCCCCAGCCCCCACAATAAAACACGCTCAGAGCTTCGTTGCGCGAAAGTGGTAGAGAGACACGAGATAGAAGAACAGACACCACGCAGAATGTTAGAGAAAGGCGACCCTGCCTGGATGGTAAAATACCATGATTGAAGGGCGACCACATGGCGTACTATGTGAGAAAAATATCCTGTTGAAAAATTTTCGTTGCAAAATTTTTTTTCCTAAAGTTATAAATAGTCAAAAACAGTAGCTGTAGCGATAGATAGTAAGAAAGTATTTAATAGAACGTGAGACATTCTAGCAGAGACAATAGCATAATTAAGTTATGAATTTTAATATTGTTAGAATTAAGTTTTCTCTCCAATGCAAGCGCACAGGTCGCGGATACATCGTTGACAAGTTGGTTGTGACCCAACAAGTAAGTGAATGGATTGTCAAGTCATGTGTGCAAGAAGTTAATGAAACGCGTGAGATCGTATGAGCGCATGTTGACTCGAAGTAGGGCGCGTGAATTGCTTTTAAAAGAGAAAATAAGGGATTCGGAAAGATTAGCAATGGCACCATAACGAGGATAGTGTAAGCCAAGGCACAGAATACCTAGGTCAGCCTCCGACAAGGGAGCAGGAAAGTAGAGTGACAGTCGATGAGGATGTTTTCTCCAACACAAAACATTGTTTATAGATTGCACTATTGATAAAAGAAAATATTTAATAGAGGATGATAAAAACCAACTGCGATCAACAAAAATGTGAACGAATATTCCCTGAGTGGGTTTCTAAGTTCTACAATGGATTGAAGGTTGACCTATGTCATATCACATCCATAATCTAGGTTGAAATTAAGTTTCACAAAAGAGGAAACTGTCAAAAGGGTCTACAGTGACCCTCAATTATCTTTAATTACTTATCTAACTTGTCGTAAATTACAGTGGCTGATGTGGCTTCTCAATAAATATATAACAGAAAAATCATCGCGTTTCAGATTCTAACTCACTTAGCAAATGTGAATACCCTGAGCTTCAATTGACGATCGACACTAGTATTAAATAAAAAGGGAATGTAACAGATGAGACTTCTGCAGTTCTGAGTGAAGCCTTATGCACTCAAAAATGCGGCATCGCGTGCGTTCATTACCTTGTCGGTGTTCGTCAGGGGGTGGCGGCTGGCCTAGCTCCATACAGCTAGCTGTCTCGGAAGCAGCTCTCTCCTATCTTCTCCTTACTCCAATTTACCGAAGCTGGTTTAAAAAAACTATCTGGCTGTGTTTTCATCTGACCAATAAAGGTCTCAATGTTAACCTTAAGCAACGACTACAAAAATGCTGTCTATCCAATGAGAAAAGTTATACTTTTCGTGGTGGGGCAATGTTTTTAAAGTTTACAACGTAACAGAGACGCGAAAAAGTCTCACGCTAAAACTTGCAGCTGGTGTGGCCCTTTTAGTGTTATCGTAAGATCTATACTGTTCTTCTGGAGGGCTCTCGCTTTTAACATGGGCTGGGGGGTGGTCCTGGTGGTTAGCTGGCGACATGGGTGTCCATCCCTTATCGTAGGGCCTTCCAGCTTAACACGGTTCTGCTCTCGGCTTCTGTTCTCGTTTCTCCCCTCGGAACTGCGTCTGTCTCACGGTGGGAAGGTATGACATGCATTTAGGCATTCTTGTGTTAGTCTGTGGTATTCCATTTGCTCAATCGTTACTCGTATTACTTTGATTAATTTAATGTCACGATTTATTTGGAGCTATGTGACATACTACTGGATTTGCTTATCATGTCAGGGTTTTCATGGAAGGTGTTGGATTTGCCTGCCACCTAACATATCACCACCCTCTAAACTTAATTTTTGCACTGATGTTAGGCAATGATTGAATCGTTGTCTAAGTCAGTCAAAAATTATTCCTTTATCTAAATTTTGTTGCCTACTGTTCAGCCACATTATTCTGGTTTTATGCTAGTTTGTATTACTAATTTATTTTTTTATATTCTTCCACATTGTTCTCAAAAATATGTGTATGTTGACAAGAGAAGAATAATTATATGCTATTATTATTATTGTTAATTTTAATTTTTTTCTTTCTTTATTTAAGTGTGAAGTTCGATTTTTAAGAAGTTTGTTATCGAAAGTGAGGAGTCTTTCACATCGATTTTCTTAGAAATATTTTTTTATAAATGTAGTAATTAAGTAAAATCTATTCCTAACATGTTTTCTAACTATAATGTACAAGAAAATGTTTTTGTTTCTAGACACCCATTTCAACATTGTTACACTAACAAATAAGAATTATTTCCAAGAATTGCTTTGACAAAGAAATATACATACACAAGTATTGAGATATTATCCTAACAAATGGTACAAATGTTAAAAAAAGGGAAAACATCCAACAAGATAATTTTTTATTCTTTGTTTTTACAAGAAGAAAATAAGTAAAATATAGTTATTCTTTTATTTTTATGCTGAGAAAATAAGTGGCATATAGTTTTAATGTTTATTATGCCTTACTTTTGTTCTTTATATACTGTCCATTTCAGAACTAATGACTTATTTTTATCGATAGTCTATTTTTTTACTTAAGTCCATAGTCAATGACTGTTATTTTGTAGTTTATTAGCTGTCTGGTGTGCTTAACTTATTTAGTTTTCCACACTTTTCTTTTGCACAATTCCTACATCACATAATTTGATTTCACACATTCACACAATCCTATGAATGTTTAAGCATGAGGTTGGCGAATGTTTTTGCATGAAGGTGATGGACTTGAGTGAGATGGACGTGGGCAAGTATTTGATGTACAGCTTCAATCGTCATTTCTTGTTGGCTTTGCAAGTGTGTGTTGCTGTTGTGGAGGTCCCATAATGGAATGGAGCTGTGAATGCAGAATCTCGTGGTTTACTGGCTTTGTATGTGTGAAAGTCATCGTTATGTGTCGCCAAAAGCGGTCGTTTTTCGTTGTAATACTTCGCAGATGACTAGTTGACAATAGGATAGGGATTTGGGAAGGTATGTCATCTATTCCTCACCCATCTTCTTTCTTGGTCTCAATCTTGCGAATTTTCAACATCTGTTCTTCCTGCTTTTTCTCTGCTTCTTACTTGCTTCTTGGTTCTTCTCTGGGCAGAATATGGAAATATTTATTGATAACTAGTCGCTTTGAAGTTCTCCTCTTAGTAACAGTTTGATAAATTGTTTGGGCGTGTAATTTTTACTTTGTGGAAGTTTTCTTCAGTGTCGTGCATCAGCGTGCTGTTTAATAGCTGTAGTGTGACTTTTACACATTTTTTTTTTTTTTTTTTTTTTTTTTTTTTTTTGCCAGTGGTGGTTTGCCCAAGTGGTCTTCTCGTCGGGCCGTTTTTGCTCGCTCCACTGAGTGAGGGCGTTCCAAGACCCTCTTGGCCTTCCGTGTTCCACCACTCTGTGGTTCCGTGTTCTGTCCCAGCAGGGTTCCGCCACCCTGTGGTTCAGCAGATTTACTGCCCACTTCATACAAGGGCCCTCTGTTGGTCTCGCTGTCCTTTCCTTTCTCTCGACACTTCTGCCTTGTAGGAATCGTGTCTTGCTAATTAGGTCATTTTCTTTCTTGATACTTCTCTCGTTGCAACTTGTGGGTCGTTGCATCTGGTCTTTGCTGGAGTTTTTACAATGATTCTTACAAAAAGTTTTACTCATAATCATCAAACATATGTCTAGTACCTACATTTTTTTACGCCTTCTTAAAAAGCTTTGCAAATTTCGGCGCCCTTTCCATGTTACAGTTCTAAGATATTTTGAGTCTTAACTTCTACAAGAATCCTCAAATTCGTTTTTCTCTTTTTTGAGTAGTGTCGTGGTGTATAGCATTTTAGTATTTCATGCTGTTAGACTATCTACATTTTATCCCTTCACCTTAATCTATGGTACTATTGGTGTTATTTTCGTTTTTGTTTTCATTGAAACTACTTTCTTTTTCCCACCTTCCTCTCTCTTCATTCTTCTTTCTCCTGACGATCTTATCTGCAACATAATCTTGAAATATTGTGCTGATTATTTACCAGTAAAAAAATTAATCTTCAAACTTTTTGATATGGCTTACATGGTGAAGTCCTAAGGTTTTGCCTGTTTTTGGGTTCATTAGTTCCACAGCGTTATCATGAGCAATTCGGCTAATTATGACAGGTCCTTAGTATGCAGCGTAAAACTTATGTATTTTGTGTTTCTGTTTGCTGGAGAGATGTTGTGTTTTTACAAATTATCACCAACAAACATTTTAGATATCTCCGGGAATACTTTATTCCTGTAGCATAATAGGATTGTATAGGGTGGCACTTTAAATGGTTTGTGCTGTTTTACTTCAAATTTCTGCTGAAAGTGTTTAATACTGCCAGTGTTAGGTAAAAATACTTCTGCTTCATCTCGTAAAATACCCTCTAATTCTCTTTTACTGTGTTCCGAAATACCTTGAACTTCTTGCAATTTTTCGTCGATTTATTTATGGACTTCTAACATGAGTTGAGGTGATTCCCCCTTTTGTGAATACCACTTTGATTCTTCATCCTCTTTATCTCACATCATTCTTAATTGTTTTTTATAACTGGTATTTTTTCTAATTTTAGCTTTTGCTCAAAGAGAAGTGTGACATTCCCGAATGTTACGCTACCTTTCCCCATATCTATTATCGCTCGTCTCTCATTTAAAAAATCTGCACCTATAATCAAATCTACAGTTAGTTGAGGTATAATCACGAAGTTGGCTTCGATCTTTTGACCTTGGCACGAAAGAGTTAACCTTGTTTGTCTCGTAACTTCCGCAGCATTGTTTCTAAAAGGACCTCTTACTTTAATCTTACGTGTTTTCAGAACTGGCAATTCCTCATTGGCATTACACTGCATAAATAAATTTTCAGAGATCGCAGTCAGTTCACTTCCGGTATCAATTATAATATTGACTGGAATATGTTTTACCATGGCCTTCACAATTGGTTGAATTTGAAAGGGTTGGTTCTGATCTTCTTCTTCTTGCATCAACGAATCCTCCACTGAATCATACATCAGTCTTTTCAGGAATTTCCCTTGTGAATTCGAACTTTCTGTAGGATAAGCTTCGACTGTTACTTCTCTCTCTTTTATTTCCTCTTCTCTATTTCTTCCTTCATTTACGCTTTCTTCAACAGCCTATACTTTTTCCACATCCTCGTCTATCTTCTCCTTCTTCGTCGCTACTTCCACATAATCGCATCTAAATGCTCTAATTATCGCTTCATAACTTCCTTCATTATATGCGTTGGGTTGTGTGCCCCCTAGTAACTTATTTTCAACATCTGTCGACTGCGCATTATCCTCATTGAATTCGCTTTTTCCTGGTTTCCATCTCAAATAGCTCTGCAATACTCATTACTTCGTCTTTTCCTCCTACATCCGTTGTGCATGCCTCTGGTAATTCATCTTCCTGATCAGTATTCTCCCAATTAATTTCGTCCCAACATGATATTGTTATTTTCCTGTCTTCGTTTTCATCTGGTCCTTGCGGATTTGTTTCTTCCTTCTTCTCTTCTCGTGATAAGGTATTTACTTCTCTATTCAAGGTGCTACAATTGTCCTGGGTCGGTGTGTCATTCTCTTTGGCATGGGCGCTTAGCTGTCAATTCGAACTTTTATCGGGGTTTGGTGGTCTTACCTCCACCTCTTCTATCTGTATTCTCTTTTCTTGTTCAGCTTGTTGATAGTGGTTTCTTTGTTGGTAATTTGTCGGTCTATTGGTTCTCCAGTACCCGTTCCGGTTGTCGTTATTCCCTCTGTAATAGTTGTTGCCGTTCCTGGGTGAATTATAGTTATTGCCATATTCTCTTCTAAATCCATAACAGGTTCTTTGTTGAAATCTATTGTCGTTTCTTGCTGCGAAGTTATCACGTGGTTCGCAATTATTGTCTCTTCGTTCTGTGTCTTGTGGATTCTACTGCTTTTTGCTTTCCTTTTCACGTGCGCTTCGTCTTTTTCTTGCGTCATATTCCGAAAATATGAACTCTAGTTCCCTTATAATACATTTACATGCTTCGACGTCATTGCTTCCGCGACCTACTAATGATTGCTGGTATTTCAATGGTAACTTCATCGCGCATAATTCAATCAACTCTCCGTCACTGTATGTTACTTCTAAGCATTGATTTTTGTTTGCCATTACTTCGAAAAATTTCACGTGACTCTTCTCTCCTGAATTATCAAAATATGGGTTCTGTAATAATTCGTACTTCACTCTGTTCTGTGCTTCGCTGGACCAATATCGTGAGAGAAACTTCTCTCTGAAATCTTCGTACGATCGGCATGTCGCTGCAACATTTTGCATGGTTTCTGCGACTGTTCCTGACATGTGTGCACATATAAAGTCTAATTTGTGTGCTAGCGTCCAGTGTTCTGATAATCCTACTCGGAATTGATCAATAAAAGTTCGTGGATGTAATGAGTTTCCTTCTCGAAAGTGTTGAAATTTTTTGACTGTGGGGAAATGATCGTTGTCGTACTTCGTCATAGTTCCATACGAAAATCGCGATTCTTCGCCACTTTTCTTTCTGATCATTTCTCCCGTCGTTATTTCCGGTTGTTGTAGATCCATTGGATATTGTCCACTGTAACTTTCGCCTACCCTTGCGTAGTATCGTTGGAGTGGTACGCAATAATTTTCTTCCATCGGTTGTGAACGTGTAGCTGAATGCATTGCACTGTACTCTTCGCGACCTTGCTTTCCATTGTCACGTGTTGGTTGGGTACCTTGTCTGGCTAAGCTTGCCGCTTCATTGCACGATCCAAACTGTCTTGAAACATGCATTTGTGGTTCCGCATGTGTTTGTGGTGCCGTTTGTTCATCAAGAATTTCGAAACGTGTTTGTTGCTGTGCAGGCTGTCTGATTTCACATATGTTATTTTCCGCCTGTGATTGGAATCGCAAATTCGTAATATCTTCGTTAATTGCAGGTTTTTCCGGTGCTGTTGTTGATACGGATGTGGTTGCAGACTCAGTGCTTGTTCGATCTTGTTCACTACTCTCTTCAATGGTTTGCAACAACTCTGTTCGGAATTTCTAAAATTGTTGCTTCGTTTGCGCTTCTATTTTGACTATGCGGTTATCATATCTTTTCAGCGCTGCTTTCGTGATACGTTTGCGTAACACACTGTTTTCAACAATTTCACGTGCTGTACCTGCTGCTTGTCTAGTAATTACGTTTATCTGTTTATTGACTACTCCCTGGGTGTTGTTACGTAATGTTCTGATCTCGTCCTGAATGCCATTACGAAATGTTTGTACGTCCACTTGTACCTTGTCAACGTCTGTTCTCCATTGATTGTGACCTGTTACTAAGTTTCCTATCACTTCTCGAGATTCTTTTACCTCGTCTTCAATATGACTTAGGTGTAACTGAATTTTTTTGTTTTGTTCTTTAATCTCACGCATTTGTCTCGTGGTTTCTGCAATTTGTTTCGCCGTTTCTGCATTCTGAATTTTAATTTGGTTCGCAATTTCTCTATTTTGTCTTGTCATGGTTTCCGTCATTAATTGTAATAGTTCTGCCAGATTGGTGGGTCCTATTGCGTTTTCTTCCGACGTCCTACGCTCTGTGTTTTCGCTCAAGTCTTGGTTTCCAACCGATTGCATTGAACTGTGCGGTGACACGTTTCTGCTCGAATTCCTTGTACTCTGTGGTGTGGGAGCTCTGATTACTTGTACTGTGGGTTCTACGTATTCAAGACGCAAGTTAGAATCCTCATCGACAGTCTCTCTACTTTCCTGCTCCTCTGTCGGAGGCTGACCTAGGTATTCTGTGCCTTGGCTTACACTATCCTCGTTATGGTGCGTTATCTGTCCTATTTCTCGCGATACTGCATTGTCTGTTGTACTGTCCTCTATTCTCTGTCCATCTTCATCTTGGGTCTCTACCTCAATTCGGTCAAGGTCTCGATCTGCCATTGCTAATCTTTCCGAATCCCTTATTTTCTCTTTTAAAAGCAATTCAAGCGCCCTACTTCGCGTCAACATGCGCTCATACGATCTCACGCGTTTCATTAACTTTTTGCACACACGACTTGACAATCCATTCACTTACTTGTTGGGTCACAACCAACTTGTCAACGATGTATCCGCGACCTGTGCGCTTGCATTGGAGAGAAAACTTAATTCTAACAATATTAAAATTCATAACTTAATTATGCTATTGTCTCTGCTAGAATGTCTCACGTTCTATTAAATACTTTCTTACTATCTATCGCTACAGTTACTGTTTTTGACTATTTATAACTTTAGGAAAAAAAATTTTGCAATGAAAATTTTTCAACAGGATATTTTTCTGACATAGTACGGCATGTGGTCGCCCTTCAATCATGGTATTTTACCATCCAGGCAGGGTCGCCTTTCTCTAACATTCTGCGTGGTGTCTGTTCTTCTATCTCGTGTCTCTCTACCACTTTCGCGCAACGAAGCTCAGAGCGTGTTTTTTGTGGGGGTGGGGGGGGGGGAATTGGCCAAGTTGAACTTGGGACCTGTTGCTAGTAAGGAGACGCCAGACCACACATGACATGTAGAGTTCAGAAGAGTTCAGTGAGACTAGCGATGATATAACCAAATACTTAATGATTTCAGCGTCAGCTCCACTGCACTCCCTGTAAAAGAAACTTAATACTAACTAAATTTAGTGGAAGGGGTTCAGGGCTTTCCTATTTTTAGTTAGCTGGTAAAATAACGTCGAAAAAGCAGTTAAGTTTACCTTTGGAAATTTTATTCTACTCACAAAACATTGTTTATAAATTGCACTATTGATTAAAGGAAATATTTTAATACAGGATGATGAAAACCAACTGCGTTCTGCAAAAATGTGAACTAATATTCCCTGAGTGGGTTTCCAAGTTATACAATGGATCGAAGGTAGACCTATGCCATATCACATCTATAATCTAGGTTTAAATTAAGTTTCACAAAAGAGAAAACTATCAAAATGGTCTACAGTGACCCTCAATTATCTTTAATTACTTATCTAACTTGTCGTAAATTACAGTGGCTGATGTGGCTTCTCAATAATTATATAACAGAAAAATCAACGCGTTTCAGATGTTAACTTACGTAGCAAATATGAATACCATGAGCTTCAATTGATGATCGACACTAGTATTACGTAAAAAGGGGATGTAACAGATGCGACTTCTGCAGTTCTGAGTGAAACCTTATGTGCCCAAAAATGCGTCATCGCGTGTGTTCATCACCTTGTCAGTGTTCGTCAGGGGGCGGTGGCCGGCGCAGCTCCATACAGCTCGCCGTCTCGGAAGCAACTCTCTCCTAACTTCTCCTTACTACAATTTACCGAAGTTGGTTTAAAAAAAACTATCTGGCTGTGTTTTCATCTGACCAATCAGGGTCTCAATGTTAACCTTAAGCTCCAACTACAAAAATTCTGTCTATCCAATGAGAAACGTTATACTTTTCGTGGTGGGGCAATGTTTTTAAAGTTTGCAACGTAACAGAGACGCGAAAAAGTCTCACGCTAAAACTTGTAGCTAGTGTGACCCTTTTAGTGTTATCGTAAGATCTATACTGTTCTTCTGGAGGGGTCTCGCTTTTAACATGGGCTGGGGGGTTGTCCTGGTGGTTAGCAGGAAATGTGGGTGTCCGTCCCTTATCGTAGGGCCTTCTAGCTTAACACGAGTCTGCTCTCAGCTTCTGTTCTCGTTTCTTCTTCCCTCGGAACTGCGTCTGTCTCACGGTGGGAATGTATGAGATGTATTTAGGCATTCTTGTGCTAGTCTGTGGTATTCCATTTGCTCACTCGTCACTGGTATTACTTTCATTAATTTAATGTCACGAGGTATTCGGAGCTGTGTGACATACTACTGGGTTTGCTTACCATGTGAGGGTTTTCATGGAAGGTGTTGGATTTGCCTGACACCGTACAGGTTCTTGGTAAAACTGTATGACTTGCTCTTTCATTTGACAAATCATTTATAACTGTAAGTTTAATGTAATAAATACTAAAGAGCGGTGAAACCCTGATATTCATTTATAAACATCCTGTATATTTCTGTTGCCAGGAATGCGGTTTTTGCAGGTCCTAGTCTGCTTTTTCTATTCTCCTCGCTCCGACCAACGTGGTTTATTTTGGTGCCTAGGAAGCAGAATTGCTTAACTTCGTCTACTTCGTCACTCCCAATTTTGATATTAAGTTTCTCTTTGTTCTCAATTCTGCTGCTTATCATTATTTTCGTAGTTTTTCGATTTAATCACAATCCAGTTTCTTATACTCATTAGACTGGCCATTTCATTCAGCCTATTCTGTAATTCCTCTTCACTTCCGCTGCGGATAGCAATGTCAATAGAGTTATTTATCATTGATACCCTTTCACCCTGGATTTAATCCAACTCTTGAACCTTTCTTTTATTTTCGTCATTGCCTCTTCAGGATAATGATGAGACGATTGGGCGAAAGACTACATCCCTGTCTTACACCAATTTTTCATCTGAACACTTCGTTTAGGTCTTCCAATATTATTCTTCCCTCGTGGTTCTTGTACAATTTGTATATTATACGTCATTCCCTACACGTTACCCCCATTTTTCTCAAGATTTCGAACACCTTGCACTATTTTAAACTGTCGATCGCTTTTTTCTAGGTCGACAAATCTTATGATTTTTCTTCCATGTTGCTTCTATTATCAGCCGTAGTTGTCTCTAAGGTGTCTTCACCTTTCCTAAAGCCAACCTGATCGTCATCTAACACATCTTCAATTTTCTATGTATTATTCTTGTTTACAGTTTGGATGCATGAGCTGTTGTTGGTTTTCCGGTAGTTCTCGCTCCTGCTGATCTTCACAACTGTGTGGCCACACAGATAACTAGATTCGATCCCATGAAATTTCCGGCTGTGGGGTTACCTGAAATACAGGATATATCAACGGGTCAGCATCATGCTTTTTCGGTTGTAGCTGAGCTTTGCGGGAAAACGTAGAGCTATATTTAGTTCGGTTTTACGCTGTCGTGGATGCAGATGTCCGCCACATTGAGGAACGTTTGTAATCTGGAACGTAAACATAGTACGCAGTTAACAAACGTTACCCTCTGATGTGCAAATTGAAATGTGTTTATTTCTGTCGTTTATGTGTAATTTTTATTCCGCATGTCCTTACAAATGTTTCGACAAAGTTTCGTGGTCCTACGATCAATGGTTTTTGATGGGGGCCCTCTCAAGTACCGAAAATTTAATTATAATCACTGTGTACTTGAGCCATTGTGCCACGATAAGGCCCCCGAAAATATTTGCAAGTTTATGTATGAACACATCTATTACCGTGTTTTACACTGGCACTACTTTGAGAACCCCGGCTGGAAACGTCTTCCGCAAAGCTTAGTAGACCTTTGACATTATGGACGTGAAGAGCTTGGACAGTTATTGGAACGCATCATCAACAACATCGACGACCACATAAAACGACCACACCAAGTTCACGATGGAGATAGAGACGGGCGGTGTCTTGCCATTCTTTGATTTCCTTGCCCCTCGAAAAGCAAATGAGTGCGTCAGCCACAGCGTTTGCCGTAACCGAACCACAGTGACCGATAAACGAAAGTCACGAACTACCATCGCCCAGATCTGTTCTGAAGATCTTGACGTGTCGAGCAGAGGCAGTTTCAGGATCTGAAAACCCGCCGAAACAAATGAGGCAGTCACTGAAATTTTTAAAAGAAATCGCCTACAAAAACAGACTAATTTTGCAAGTCGTTACATCGGAGTTTCGTAACCAGGAGTCCCCGCTGAGGACACAAAGCAGCTCGTATTTCTGCCGTTCTGTGGCGCAGCAGTGAACGGCGAGTAGAACACGAGATGTCCTTCCGCATTCGGTATCCTCAGAAATCAGTGGTAACAGGACGTTGTGAAACGGACGTAAACTTGCCTTCGACTATTGTTAAACTGACAAATTTTTTTTTCGTTATTATTATTTCATTACCCCATGCACCACATGGGCGTTGTGGAGCAGGGCTGTCAGCAGTACAGCTTGTAAGGTGGCCGTAATTTAGCACCTTACAAGCACATCTACATACTTTGCCGTGATTTACAACCGGAATTACGTATCATTTGGTAGGTTGTACATCATACATATGAGTATTTAAAGAAGACTGACATTGTCACGTACACCTTGTAAATAGTTTTTAACACCTGTTTCAGGAATGGTAATGGAGCTCTAAACAGCGTAATGAGTGATTGCCTATACTAGTAGAGGTAGGAACGCCAGTGGAAATGAAACGGCAGGTGTAACTCAGGCCCTGGGTGGAAAAGCCCGCATAGGTGTGTTGGTCCTGCTGAACCCAGGAAGTAGATAAGATGGAGGACGGTCTGGGCACCTCAGCGTGAAGCACAATACAGCGGCGAGCGGCCGGCCTTGTAGCAGGGTCGAAAGGACAACCGGATAACACTTCTGAAACTCTGAAAATATTGGACGCAGCAGAGGGGAACGAGGAAGCGTTACCTCGGAAATTGCGGGCTGGGTTACTTCCGAGGATTTTTACTCTGAGAAGCGTACCACTGTATGAGTATAGGTATTTCCTCGCAAACTTTCAGCACTCGACGACAAAAGACTAAAATATGGTTGGTCGGCATTCGGAAGAAGCTTTAGAGAGGGAGAATATTCTGTGGTTTCGGGAATATGATTCGCCTTCTGAGTTACGAGGCAGGGGAGCCTAGCTTTGCTGGGAAGCCCGCGGGAGAGCAAAGAGGTCTTACGTTTTGAGAGCCCATATTGGACGGTGGCTCAGTATCAGCTTTTCTTGGTACAGACGAGTCCGTCTGTCTTTACTCTGAGGAGATTTTATAGTTAGAACGGTTAGGCACTGTACTGTTGCGAACTTATACGATTCTGGACTTCGCCTCCGGGTAGGGAGTCATCATTGAGTGTGCAGCATTCAGTGATTAAGAGCACTTCCTCTGCCTATACTCACGTAGAGACGTTATCTGAATTCCATCCTTGTGGCTGGGAACTAGCGTTTCTAGTCTGCAGAACACAGAGAGGATAAGACAGTATTAGATCATACTAGTCAGAGGACTGCCTTCTGCCGTCCTAGTGTTTGGAAGAATTTTTATTTTGTGGCTGGAGTTCTTCTATCCAACACACCAGACGCAATATATACGGTGATATTGTTAATTGCTTGAGCTTATTAGGGCTACAAGGCTAAATAGCTGTGATAATGTGAATTTTATTTCCATTGAGGTTGCACACCACTGTAGATCATCTTTGAAAAGTATTGTCTTCTAGTGTTTGGTACGTGGATGATGTCAGTCATCTCGCGTTATTTATATTAGATCGCTTAGCCATAAAAAGGGACAGATTTCGGCAATTGATCAATCGTAATAGTTAGAAAATTCGTTTGTATCTCTTTATGTCCATTGGACATTGATATATAAACAGTCGTAATATAGAGGGGTTTAAATCTACAATAAATGTGTTTTATAGTTACTAGTTCCCTTAATCATCCATGTATGTTTATGTTGTATTTTATATGTCAAAGAGCAAGAAGGAGGAGGTATCATCATTAAGAGATCCTAAAATCTGCTTCAGGGGTAGTCAGACAGGGCCAAATCTTCATTTTAGCGTTCAGTATTTTCTGTTGCACACATTCATTTTACACCCACCTGGAGTAGCTTCTTGGAAGCTAACCCGCTATTCAACCAATTGCCAATAAAAATTAAACGAGACGGAAAAGCATGAAACGATAAGACGAGATATTAGAATGAATTTAAAACTTTGTAAGATGATAATAAAATGGAAGCATTTATATATGCGAGACATAGGCTTCCTTACACTTGTTGTTAAATACAACAATAATAAAAGGGAAAACGAAACACAATAAGACCACATTTAAAATATTTATGACATGACGTCAGGTCACTGATGTTTAAGAGAAGCCCTTTCCTGGCACTAAAAACAGAAAGGGCCTGACCTGTGATGGATAGTCTGTTTTTGATGGGACAAAAGTTTGACTGGCTAGAAAGATAGAAAAGTGATGATAAAATGATCCAGGACTGTTACATATTATCGATGGGCTGGTAGTGGCTGTTGGGACAGAGGAGGGGGTGGATTGGGGGGTTGGTTATTAGTGAGACTAATAGTCGCTGAGAAAATGGGAGGTGGAGAAAGAAAGGCAGCTGGGGAAAAATGTGGTAAAAAAGGTATGGAGAAGCAGCCCTGATGAGGGGGAAGGGGGGTGGGCTTATAGCTGGTAGGATGGCTAAATGTCTGGACAGAGCTCATGATCTGGGAGGGAGGGATCGTTGAAGTTTGTTCGGAAAAGTCAGTGGAGGGTTTGTATGTGAAGGTCTCGTGAGCTGGTAAAGGTGCAGTAGCATATGAGGATTTGAAAGTAGAGGCGAATCTATAGGATTACTGGAGTCAAGTTTGCTGATGGCGTAGATTGTTCAAAGGTGTTCAACTAGAGTAAGGAGGAGTGGAAATTTATTAAGTTGGTAAAGGATCTTTGTGGTGGAAGGTAAATGGATGCATAATGTTCTATAATCTAGAGGAACTTGTAGAACTTGTGTGAGGCGGAGATCATGCATCATTTGCATAACAAAGGATGGATCAGATCAAGCTTATACAGATGTGGAGGCCAGTGGATAAGTGCAATCCCCAAGTTCGGCCAGTTAATAGTTTTAGTCTATGATGGTCTTTCGGTTGAATGGTTAGTAGGTGAGGTTTCCATGTTAGTTGCCAGTCGATTGTTACTCCCAGATATTTTAGTGTATTAGTTAGCAGGACAGGACAGTCGTAACTGGTAAGGTAGAAGCCATGGAGATGGAAGGTGTGGTGGTGTATCCTAGAAGTATTGCCTGCATTTTGGAAGGTTAGGTCTTGAGGAGCCATTGGCTACACCATAAAAAGGATGAGCCTGACAGTAGGAGATTTTACTTTATTATATGAGCTTTCAAAAGGTAACTTCATTTCTCCATTACGGCCAAGTGTTAGCTGCCTGTAAATTCTTTCGTCCCACGGTTTAGTAACAGGAAGTCAGCACCGAGGAAGGGCACCTTGTTCACGCGCCTCCCTCACTTGCTTACGAGGTAACGCCGCCCCAGGCGTCGCTTAGTAGGTAACGCTCTGGAAAGTTCCATGCCGCTCGCACGGTTTGCTCGGTCCTGACCAATCAGGGCGGAGGAAGCCGCGTGGAGCGTCGAATATACCCGGCCGCCCGTCGCCGGGCCCGCTCTGTGGTATTCTTGCTCACCCGCGAGTCGGATGCGCGCCCTGTAGCTTTGAACATCCCCCCGCTTCTCCCGGTGCTGCGGCACTGTGGACTTAGTTTTGGCAGACAACAACTTTCGGTAGCTATGCGAACACCGTTTTGCCGAATTCTAAGCTCACCCTCACCTCCCTAGGCCTGTGTAACCCCTATCATCATGCTTTCGCCAATAAATGGCCTTTATCTAAAAATTACCCTATTCCTTCTATAACGCCCACCACCTGCCCATAGCCCATCCTGTACAACCAGGAAGTAAACTGATTATGGTGAATCTTGAGTATAGGACAGTTAGTTAGGAAAGTGGTGTTGTCAGTGCACTGAAGGAGGTGGACTGGTGGGGGTGGCTGGGGCATAGTAGCTGTGTAGAGGAGATAGAGTAGAGAGCATGGAGCCTTGGGGCACATCTGAAATGGGATCAAACGTACGACAATTGATGGTGTAAATGGTAACAAAGGATTGGCTGTTAGAGAGGAAGGTTGCAAAAAGGTGGACATAATTAATTGTAAGTGCATAACTCTAGAGTTTGAAAAAGAAACCGGAATTCCATATACAATCATAGGCTTCCTCAAGATCGAGGGAGATAAAAATAGCGTTTTTCAAGTGTTGAGCTGGTAGGATAGGAAATAGTTGCAGAAGATGTCATCAGAAGAGAATGTGGGATGGAAGACGTACTCTTTAAAGGACATGAGGTGGTTTTGGTTCAGTTGTTGATGGATACGTCAGGAAGAGATGGATTCGAAGACCTTGCTGAACATTGAAGTGAGGCAGATGGGGCGGTATTAGTAGATGGTTTCTGTCGTTTAAGGAACTGTTGGATTTTGGAGGTTTCCCACACTTCAGGATAGTAACCCATGAAGAGGATACGTAGTCGTGTAAAGGATGGCAAGGATGATGAGAAAGGAGAGGCGGCATTCTTTAAGGTGTCAGTAAGTGATGAGGACATGGGCACAGGAAGTGTTAGGTTTTCTGTGAAGTGCTGTGATTGGACTATGCTGAGTTGTCCAAGTGTTGGAACCTGTGAACCAGGAGTGTGGTAGCGGTGTTAGAATGTTCGTGGATGGTAGGTAAGAGGGAATAGTCAAAATGAGAGTCATCAGGGATGGAGAAGACGTGAGAGACTTAGGATGCAAAGTGGTCACCTTTGCTCCAGTTTGCAGCTAATGGACGGTTGTTCTGGAGGAGTGGGTAGTGAGGTACGGAATCATTGCAAGTGAGTCGATGGAATGCTTCGCAGTACTTGGAAGAGCTACTGGGGAGTATAGCGTTGAGTCTGTTGCTAGGATGGCGCGGCGTTTTTTCGCATTTAGTAAATTACTGATGTGTCTCTGTATTTTCCAGTGGCGAATTAGTTTATCTCACTATTACAATAACCAGTTCATGCCTCGCTTATTTATATGTAGCCTTGTTGCTGATTTATGTCGAGAACAGTATGCATTTGCCTTACTTCCATACATTCGTCGCTCTAATCCTGTAAGTGATTATAGCCAGACTGTACAATGTTATTTACTGACTGTTAATATGTTGTATGAACCTTTTCTGTGGGAAACGTATCATGGCGTACGAAAAGCCCTCTAGGGGTTAAGTTCTTATGATCGGTGCGCGCTTACGTAACATCATGGCGGTCGAGCCAACATAAGGCGCTGATCATTGATCTGCCTTTTATTCCACACAGTTATTTTGTCATATAGACATTTTATCTTTCATAGGTAATTTGTAGGCTGTTGTAAGCAGTGTATTACGTATATTTTATTTTTGGCCGTAAATTCAGCATAAAAGTGTCAAAACCTATTACCTTTATATATTTCCCTTAAATAATATTATACATTACTGTATTCATCTTTTACACTCCTGGAAATTGAAATAAGAACACCGTGAATTCATTGTCCCAGGAAGGGGAAATTTTATTGACACATTCCTGGGGTCAGATACATCACATGATCACACTGACAGAACCACAGGCACATAGACACAGGCAACAGAGCATGCACAATGTCGGCACTAGTACAGTGTATATCCACCTTCCGCAGCAATGCAGGCTGCTATTCTCACATGGAGACAATCGTAGAGATGCTGCATGTAGTCCTTTGGAACGGCTTGCCATGCCACTTCCACCTGGCGCCTCAGTTGGACCAGCGTTCGTGCTGGACGTGCAGACCGCGTGAGACGACGCTTCATCCAGTCCAAAACATGCTCAATGGGGGACAGATCCGGAGATCTTGCTGGCCAGGGTAGTTGACTTACACCTTCTAGAGCACGTTGGGTGGCACGGGATACATGCGGACGTGCATTGTCCTGTTGGAACAGCAAGTTCCCTTGCCGGTCTAGGAATGGTAGAACGATGGGTTCGATGACGGTTTGGATGTACCGTGCACTATTCAGTGTCCCCTCGACGATCACCAGTGGTGTACGGCCAGTGTAGGAGATCGCTCCCCACACCATGATGCCGGGTGTTGGCCCTGTGTGCCTCGGTCGTATGCAGTCCTGATTGTGGCGCTCACCTGCACGGTGCCAAACACGCATACGACCATCATTGGCACCAAGGCAGAAGCGACTCTCATCGCTGAAGACGACACGTCTCCATTCGTCCCTCCATTCACGCCTGTCGCGACACCACTGGAGGCGGGCTGCACGATGTTGGGGCGTGAGCGGAAGACGGCCTAACGGTGTTCGGGACCGTAGCCCAGCTTCATGGAGACGGTTGCGAATGGTCCTCGCCGATACCCCAGGAGCAACAGTGTCCCTAATTTGGTGGGAAGTGGCGGTGCGGTCCCCTACGGCACTGCGTAGGATCCTACGGTCTTGGCGTGCATCCGTGCGTCGCTGCGGTCCGGTCCCAGGTCGACGGGCACGTGCACCTTCCGCCGACCACTGGCGACAACATCGATGTACTGTGGAGACCTCACGCCCCACGTGTTGAGCAATTCGGCGGTACGTCCACCCGGCCTCCCGCAAGCCCACTATCCGCCCTCGCTCAAATTCCGTCAACTGCACATACGGTTCACGTCCACGCTGTCGCGGCATGCTACCAGTGTTAAAGACTGCGATGGAGCTCCGTATGCCACGGCAAACTGGCTGACACTGACGGCGGCGGTGCACAAATGCTGCGCAGCTAGCGCCATTCGACGGCCAACACCGCGGTTCCTGGTGTGTCCGCTGTGCCGTGCGTGTGATCATTGCTTGTACAGCCCTCTCGCAGTGTCCGGAGCAAGTATGGTGGGTCTGACACACCGGTGTCAATGTGTTCTTTTTTCCATTTCCAGGAGTGTATTTTGTCACAATTGGTTTCTGTCATAGTTATCAAAACTTAAAAGTCTGCTACATGTATTTTATCTTCTACATTTTCATCATATTATGGTTCTTACGTAAATGAAGAATACGTCTAAGCCCACAGTAGCGACATCTACGAAGCATATAGGAGTATGTTTTGTACAGCAACGCCAGTTGCAAAATGACTGTGTGGACGATGTGGCCTATTTTACACCCTAATTTAGTTCTACGTGTCGGTGCTTTGCTGTGTGCATTTATATGTTTCGACGATGCCATTACGCCTTTATCACATTAGGACATGGTATAGAACAGGTACGCTTTACCTTATTTTATCTGTACATTCCCAGTTTGTATCAAGAGTATATGGTGAGAGTAAATACAGTATTGTGTGATCTGAGGTTTTCCCAGCGTGCAGAAATCTTGAAAATTTCTCGAGTATTCAGCCGGGTAACGTCGCTCAAAAGGCGCGATATTTCGGCAAGCCGACTTCTTGTTATCTCCAGGAGTTGTTGGCCTCCAAAACGTCGACTTGCCGAAATATCACGCCTTTTGAACGACGCTTCCCGGCTGAATACCCGAGAAATTTTCAAAAAAATACTGTATTGTTTTGAAAGACAGACTGCCCACTAGTTGCATATTTTTTATACTGTAGATCTGAAGATGGTCATTACTGGCTGAATGTGGTGTGGCTGCAGGCACTGCAATGGGGGCCGACGAGTTGTTACGTTTGCTGGAGTTGCAGGAGAGGTAATTCTTGTGGGAAAAATTGGAAGGGGGGCAGGCGTAGTGTAGGGAAGCAGCCTACTCACGCCGTAGGAAATTCACATCAGTCTTCCCATTGTGTGCCAGCCAGTCCGCTGTAACTAGCTCTGACATCATAAATGTTGCACAATACTTTAAAAATCAAGCAAATAACCTGAAACGGTTCTAGCATGTCAGGAGTAATACTTAATTAATATGTGTTGAATATCAGTTCGATAACTTTAACCATTTTCGAAATTTGGACGTTTTTCTGTAAAAATCATTGGCGCAACAAGAAAAAGCTAGAAACTTAAAGATTTGTATTTAGATTCCTCTTTCATAATAATTTAATAAAAACAGTACTTTGGATTTCACAAATTAAAATTTTAGTGGAAATTCATGATTTTCTGGTTTTGGTCTTAAAAATTAAGGAAGCAAGATAGATTAATTAGGCTAATAAATAACGCTAGGATGTTTATATTTAAGTAGAATGGAGATACGCTATAACCATAAAGATGTGAGAAGTTTCATTTGAATAACTATAAAACTATAGCGATAGCGTATCTCCAAAGGGCGAGTTCAGAGCTCGTCTACTGCGTGTAGTGTAATTAAATTAAGTCTCTCGCCCAAAATAATTGACTTAGCCACATCAGCCTTTTATTATGATTACTTACGTGTGTGCTGATTGCGCGTTTAAATTGAGAGCTTCATCTGCCATCAGCAAAAGAAGCAATGATTTATTCAATAACTTAAAGTGGTGCATTACTAGCTCAGCGGCTAGTCGGGAGAGCCGATTTGATCAGGCGTTCCCTTAGCCGTCCGCACCGCGGCCTTATATATAAGAACGCTGCGCGAGGAAGCAAGGCCCCAGTTCTGAGCAGACGCTGAATAACACACTGTGTCGGTAGTCGCGTCGCATCTCTATCATTGCTATAAATAGCCTCGGATGCCGTAGTAAGTTACTCGGGATACGCGTAACCATGAAATCATTTTCGAGTGAAGTGTTAATTCTGGGATGGCTTTAATTATAGATCTTCAGTTTGCGTATGTCGTATTTTCACGTGCTGCCGCAGAACAGATATTCTACCATTATTCAGCGTGGCGTTTGATGAGCATTATCATCAAATTATGGCGAGCATTCATTTAAACATTTAATTTGGACAGTTATAGTTGCATCAGCGCATTAGACTCTGAACGGCTCTGTTAGATTGTTTGGATTTTTTCTTTTTCATTTCATCTGTGACTTTCAGAATACAGCGAATTTTTACGAAATCGTTTTTGATTATGAATCCCAGACAATCTCCTAATTTCTCAGAGCTATAAGCTGCAGCTATAAGTGTGTTTCTCAGATGAAGAGGGCACTAGGAATTCTAATTACAGGCTTCACGTTTTGCTAATCACTTTCTGGTTGCCAATATTGTAGTTAGAGAGCCAGTGTTGAGAACGGCAAAAGACAGCATAAATAACATTCAAACATTAATATCACAATTAATTCCACCTGCCGCCCCACATATGGTTAAACGGCAGGGAATTGCATCTTTTCTCTTTTCTACATAACATTCTACGTTTAAATAACAGCATTTAAAATAATTCCAACCGCCGCCCCACATATGGTGCATCGGCCGGGAAACGCTTCTTTTCTACATCACAAAACATTTTATAAAACAATAATTCCACCCGCCGCCCCACAGTGGTATTTGCTAGAAGACATGGAAGAGGTCGTGGGAAGGGTGTGGTAGGCAAAGGAAGTGACTGAGGGTGGGGATGAGACAGCTGGAAGGGGAAGGTGGACGTAGGGTGGTCGGCCAGAGGAAGTGCTCCACATAGTAGAGTGGGAGCGGATGAGAGGGTGGTCTATACGACAGAGGTGTCTGGAGGGTCCATTATGGGTCAAACAAAACAGGAGGCAGAAGGTTCGGTGCTAATTACCAGTGGCAGAGTGTTGCCAGGATGGTGGGAAGTAAAGGCAGCGACGTACGGTGTGACGTCAGACAGCAGATGTGGATGTAGGCGGCGGCGACGAAAACTTATGCGGCGGGGCGAGTGGACTGCGGCGGTGGCAGCTGCGATGACAGCGACCGAAGCGGCCACACTGAAACGATGACAAGCAAGGAGATTATGATGAACACACATAGAAGAAAGCCTTGACGACACAGGCAATTTGTGCAGACGGAGAGACACCGAAGCAAACCATATGGGAGTAGCACCAACCAGTCTACGCAAAGCAAGAGCAGCATCAAACTAGAACTAAAGACTGGTTGTCGGTTCGTAACAAATGGTTTCTGGGACAGCGTTATAAAAGAAGCGTTACTGTAACACCCCCAGTAAGTACGGTGCTGTGGAGCTTAGCACCGCTTGGGATACGGCCAACTGAAGGTTGACGCGGGCGCGGCTGTCTTACAACCAAAACATTACCGCTGCACTGGGCACCAGTGACGTCAGAGGTTGTAGCGCGGCTTCATGAGGCGGGTATTACAGGACGATGTGCCACGATCGGAACAGATCTAGCGTCAGAACGGGTGCACGTAACAGCAAGAAAATTAGCAGAAGTAATATCAGCGCGCGGAAATAAAACTGCTTTGAAACCGTGCAAACAAAGAGCACTAGGTGGCAATCCTGAGCTTGCTTATAAGTGGGAAATACGAGGGTGATTTCTGCTTGTTATTATTCATGGTTTACTGTTATTGCTGTCGACATCTGTTGCCAGCAGCTGGCATCAGTTTTTCATATTGGAGCTTTTTTGCATTTTGCAGTGAGTAAATTTTCACACATGCAGTAATAAAAGAAAAGTAGTAAGTTTTTGACAGCAGACTTTCTTTGTACAAACTGTTTGCAAAAACCATTAATTCCACCGACGGCATCGCATTCTAGAAATGGAATGGACCAAAGAAACACTGAACGTTCTTACCCATGATCGTCATGAACCGTTGTATCGCAATAAGTTAAGTCCGTAATAGTTTATTTCTGAGGAAACCTGAGTATAACTATACATGTTTAACTTTCTGTTTGTGTACATAGCAACTTAATTGGCGGAAGTTGATTTGGCTGCATATTTTGCTTTGCTTTATTTCAGCTTGGTCCAAAGTAGCTTTCGAAATGGCGATATGTGATATTCTGTGGCTAAAAGCCAGACTCTTAGAGGATTCTCCAGTTGGCAGGAAACGCAATGTGACAACTACCGTTTGACATCACAGAACTTGTATTTTATGAATTATATGGGGTAGAAAAATTCGGAGTAGGTATTAAAATTCGTGGAGAAGAAATAAAAACGTTGAGGTTCGCCGATGACATGGTCATTCTGTCAGAGACAGCAAAGGACTTGGAAGAGCAGTTGAACGGAATGGACAGTGTCTTGAAAGGAGTATATAAGATGAACATCAACAAAAGCAAAACGAGGATAATGGAATGTAGTCAGATTAGATCGGGTCATGCTGAGGCAATTAGATTAGGAAATGAGACACTTAAAGTAGTAAAGGAATTTTGCTATTTAGGGAGTAAAATAATTGATGATGGTCGAAGTAGGGAGGATATAAAATGTAGACTGGCAATGGCAAGGAAATCGTTTCTGAAGAAGAGAAATTTGTTAACATCGAGTATAGATTTAAATGTCAGGAAGTCGTTTCTGAAAGTATTTGTATGGAGTGTAGCCACGTATGGAAGTGAAACATGGACGATAACTGGTATGGACAAGAAGAGAATAGAAGCTTTTGAAATGTGGTGCTACAGAAGAATGCTGAAGATAAGGTGTGTAGATCACGTAACTAATGAGGAAGTATTGAATAGGATTGGGGAGAAGAGAAGTTTGTGGCACAACTTGACTAGAAGAAGGGATCGGTTGGTAGGACATGTTCTGAGGCATCAAGGGATCACCAGTTTAGTATTGGGGGGCAGCGTGGAGGGTAAAAATCGTAGAGGGAGACCAAGAGATGAACACACTAAGCAGATTCAGAAGGATGTAGTTTGCAGTAGGTACTGGGAGATGAAGAAGCTTGCACAGGATAGAGTAGCGTGGAGAGCTGCATCAAACCAGTCTCAGGACTGAAGATCATAACAACAACAATGGGGTAGTACGAGTACAGTATGTATAAATATATGGTTTGGTTCTTAGATAAAACTGCTCCCTCACTGCTTGTCACTTGCGTGAATTCTTTCTTCTACCACATACAACAACCATGTCCAGTCTCAAAAAGTTCCGAAATTCCTGATTATCTTCGGGGTTCAACTCACTCATTAGTAGGAATGTGTCACCCTGCTTTCGTCACCTCCTCACAGCCATTGTCGAACCAAAGACTGGAGTTAGTTCATAAGCCCACACGTATAGTAAACGGTTGTGAAAATACACTTGACCTCCTAGCAACAATTAATCCTGAGTTAATAATGAGCATCAAAACGGATACAGGGATTAGTGAACACAGGGTTGTCGTAGCGACACTGAATATTGTAAGCCCCAAACCTTCCAAAAATAAACGAAAAATATACCTATTAATAAAAGCAGACAAAAACTAACTTGACGCCGTCCTGAGAGACAATCTCCACTCCAACAAATTAATAATATAAGTGCAGACCAGATGTGGCTTGATTTCAAAGAAGTAGTATCGGCAGCCACTGAGAGATTTATACCAAATAAATTAACAAACGATGGAGCTGATCCTCCTTGGCACACAAAAAGGGTTACAACACTGCTGCAGAAACATCGAAACAAACATGCCAAACTTAAACAGACGCAAAATTCCCAAGATTGGCGATCTTTTACCGAAGCTCGAAATTTACCGCAGACTTCAATGCGAGATCCTTATAACGGTTTCCACAACTAAACTTTGGCTCGAAACCTGGCAGCAAATCCAAAGAGATTCTGTCATATGTGAAGTATGTTAACGGCAAGAAACAATCAATGCCTTCTCTGCGCGATAACAATGGAGATACTATCAAAGACAGTGCTCCCAAAGCAGATTTACTAAACACAGCAGAGTAAATATTCCAGAATTCGAATCGATAACAGCTGTGAACATGAGTAACGTAGAAGTAAATATCCTCGGAGTTGTGAAGCAGTTTAAATCACTTAATAAAAGCAAGTCTTCTGCTCCAGATTGTATATCAATTAGGTTTGTTTTAGAGTATGCTGATGCATTAGCTGCATACTTGACGATCATATACAATCGTTCGCTCGAAGAAAGATGCGAACCCAAAGACTGGAGCGCTGATGACCAAGCTGTTTAGCGTCCGAAAACCTCACACTCAAACCAAAGACTGGAAAGTTCCGCAGGTCACACGAACAATCGAGAAAGGTAGTAGGAGTAATCCACTAAATTAGAGGCCCATATCATTAACGTCGATATGCAACTAGATTCTGCAACATATACTGTGTTCGAACATTTTGAATTACCTCGAAGAAAACGGTCTATTGACACACAGTCAACACGGGTTTAGAAAACATCGTTCTTGTGAAACACAACTAGCTCTTTATTCGAATGAAGTGTTGAGTGCTATTGACAAGGGATTTCAGATCGATTCCATATTTTTGGATTTCCGGAAGGCTTTTGACACTGTACCACACAAGCGGCTTGTAGTGAAATTGCGTGCTTATGGAATATCGTCTCAGTTATGTGACTGGATTTGTGACTTCCTGTCAGGGAGGTCACAGTTTGTAGTAAGTGACGGAAAGTCATCGAGTAAAACAGAAGTGATTTCTGGCGTTCCCCAAGGTAGTGTTATAGGGCCTTTGCTGTTTCTTATATAAACGATTTGGGAGACAATCTGAGCAGCCGTCCTAGGTTGCTTGCAAATGACGCTGTCGTTTATCGACTAATAAAGTAATCAGAAGATCAAAACAAATTGCAAAAGATTTCAAAAAGATATCTGGATAGTGCGAAAATTGGCAGTTGACCCTAATTAACGAAAAGTGTGAGGTCATCCACATTAGTGTTAAAAGGGTTTCGTTAAACTTCGGTTACACGATAAATCAGTCTAACCTAAAGGCCGTAAATTCAACTAAATACCTAGGTATTACAGTTACGAACAACTTACATTGGAAGGAAAACAGAGAAAAAGTTATGGGCAAAGCTAACCAAAGACAGCGTTTTATTGCCAGCACATTTAGAAAATGTAACAGATCTATTAATTAAGGATACTGCCTACACTACGCTTGTCCGTCCTCTTTTAGAGTACTGCTGCGTGCCATGGGATCCTTACCAGATAGAAGTGACGTAGTACACAGAAAAAGTTCAAAGAAGGGCAGCGCGTTTTGTATTATCGCGAAATATGTGAGAGAGTGTCACTGAAATGATACAGGTGTGGGTTGGACATCATTAAAAGAAAGTCGTTTTTCGTTGCGATTGAATCTTCTCACGAAATTCCGATTACCAGGTTTCTCCTCCGAATGCGAAAATATTTTGTTGACACAGTCCTACGTAGGGAGATACGATCACGACAATAAGAAAAGGGAAATCAGAGCTCGTGCAGAAAGACATAGGTGTTCGTTCTTTCCGCGCGCTTTACAAGATTGGATTAATAGAGAATTGTGAAGGTGGTTCGATGAACCCTCTGCCAGGCACTTAAACATGATTTTCAGAGTATCCATGTACATGTACAATGCCAGGCATTTCGTCGTCGTTCTGCCTGGCACTGAAGGAGCAATAGCTGCAGAGCTATAGGAACAATGGCGTCTTCAATGTGGCAAATGTTGTTATAAACATATTCTTAAGCGAACACTATTATCACAATTCCATGATAGGTACACAAGACAACAATAATTAATACTAATATACAGAAACTTTGAGCTCTCAGAAGTTTTTACTTTGCATAAATGACCGTGTAAGAAATCAAATACCCCTTCGAGTTTCGCAGGTTATCGCCATGAAGTGTGCTTCCGCGAATGCGCTCTAGAAATATCCTGTGTGCATCGTGGAAATGGGCTGTAAGAAACAGTCTCCAGTTCCATAAACGTACTGTCGTAGCGCTGCTGCATAGATGCATCGCGTAATACGGAGATTTCAGGACGGCAGCAGCGACCGTGCAGTAGCCACACCTTGACAACGGTCGAGGAGCACTCGGCCGAAAGCTTGTGGTTTCTTAACTACGCTATTGGCCATTAAAATTGCTACACGACGAAGATGACGTGCTACAGATGCGAAATTTAATCGACAGGAAGAAGATTCTGTGATATGCAAATAATTAGCTTTTCAGAGCTTTCACACAAGGTTGGCGCCGGGGCGACACCTACAACGTGCTGACATGAGGAAAGTTTACAACCGATTTGTCATACACAAACAGCAGTTGACCGGCGATCTTGGTGAAACTTTGTTGTGATGCCTCGTGTAAGGAGAAATGCGTACCATCACGTTTCCGACTTTGATAAAGGTCGGATTGTAGCCCATCGCGATTGCGGTTTATCGTATCGCGGCATTGCTGCTCGCGTTGGTCGAGATCCGATGACTGTTAACAGAATATGGAATTGGTGGGTTCTGGAGGATAATACGGAACGCCGTGCTGGATCCCAACGGCCTCGTATCACTAGCAGTGGAGAGGACAGGCATCTTATCTGCATGGCTGTAACGGATCGTGCGGCCACGTCCCGATCACTGAGTCAGCAGATGGGGACGTTTGCAAGACAACAACCATCTGCACTAACAGTTCGAGGACGTTTGCAGCAGCATGGACTATCAGCTCGGAGGCCATGGCTGCGGTTATCCTTGACGCTGCATCACAGACAGGAGCGCCTGCGATGATGTACTCAACGACAAAGCTGGGTGCACGAATTGCAAAGTGTCATTTTTTCGGATGAATCCAGATTCTGTTTACAGCATCATGATGGTCGCATCCGTGTTTGGCGACATCGCGGTGAATGCACATTGGAAGCGTGTATTCGTCATCGCCATATTGGTGTATCACCCGGCGTGATGGTATGGGTTGCATTAGTTACTCGTATCGGTCACCTGTTGTTCGCATTGACGGCACTTTGAACAGTGGACGTTACATTTCAGATATGTTACGACCCGTGGCTCTACCCTTCATTCGATCCCCGCGAAACACTACATTTCAGCAGGATAATGCACGACCACATCTTGCAGGTCCTGTACGAGCCTTTCTGGATATAGAAAATGTTCGACTGCTGCCCTGGACAGCACATTCTCCAGATCTCTCACCAATTGAAAACGTCTGGTCAATGGTGGCTCGTCACAATACGCCAGTCACTACTCTTGATGAACTGTGGTACCGTGTTGAAGCTGCACGGGCGGCTGTACCTGTACACGCGATCCAAGCTCTGTTTGACTCAATGCCCAGGCGTATCAAGGCTGTTATTACGGCCAGAAGTGGTTGTTCTGGGTACTGATTTCAAATTGCGTGAAAATGTAATCACATGTCAGTTCTAGTATAATATGTTTGTCCAATGGATACCCGTTTATCATCTGCATTTCTCCTTGGTGTAGCAATTTTAATGGCCAGTACTGTAATTTATGATGCCTCAGTCTCGAGGAAACTTGCAAGGACAATTACTGTTCACAGCCAGAAGAAGGACTACTGGCACAAGCGAGGCACTGCTCTCGATGTCAGTTCGGGGTCCTCGCCACGTGTCACTGGCTTGTGGTGGTGCTGGCTACCACGTGACGTCTGGCGGCTGGCGGATGGCGCCGCAGCCGCGGAGAGGCGTCGGGGAGATGAGGCGGCTGGCCAGCCACGGGCACGTGCTGCCGCCCCACATCAAAGGCCGCGTGCAATTGTGTTAGCGCCTGCTGCGCGCCGCGCCGCCACGCGGTAGCTGACCTTCACTGGAGGGGGGAGGGGGGCGAGGGGGAGGACTCCAGACACCGCCCCACCGACGCAACTCCTCCCGTGACTCGGTGGTCGCTCCTACTCTCACCGTGAGGATATAAGCACCGCACACACAAAATCACCCTCATACCGTGTAACACTGGTCTCACTACGGGGACGTAGAATGTCTGCAAGTTTCTTCCCGTGTTCCTTAGACAGCTGTGCTCACTTCATTTCTGTTACTTGTCATTACTTTCGTCTTTCTTCGGTTCATTCTCAATCTATGTCTGACAGCTCTAGACTTCTTTTGCTCTGGAGTGCCATCTTTGCCTGCTTTTTATGACCTTTTTGCTTCGTCCGTAATTCACTTTCTTTTCCAAGATGGTACAGTTTGTTTAATATGGCTTCTCATTTCCCCTACTTCTCATTACTTTTATCTTTCTTCTGTTTATCCACATGCTGTGTCCAGCAGACTGATCATTCCATTCAACAAGTCCTGTAATTCTTCATCCCTTTCACTGAGAACAGGAATGTCATCAGGAAAACTGAACAGCCATAAATATTATAAAAATATATGTTGTACGTGTGGTGTCACCGCCAGACACCACACTTGCTAGGTGGTAGCTTTAAATCGGCCGCGGTCCATTAGTACATGTCGGACCCGCGTGTCGCCACTGTCAGTGATCGCAGACCGAGCGCCACCACACGGCCGGTCGCGAGAGACGGACTAGCACTCGCCCCAGTTGTACGGACGACGTAGCTAGCGATGCACACTGACGAAGCCTCGCTCATTTGCAGAGCAGATAGTTAGAATAGCCTTCAGCTAAGTCAATGGCTACGACCTAGCAAGGCGCCATTAGTAGTTTATTGCCTGAATCTACAGAGTCTCACTTGTATCGTCAATAGCGATGTACAACAAGTATGGATTTAAGTTAAGTATTCCAGCAGCTACGTACTTTTCTTTATAGCATTCATTACGTATCCTGTTGCAGACCTATCTCTAGCCTGCATGAGTTAACGCGTGCCTTTCGGCTACTTCCGAGTGGCGTGGCTGTTAACCTACGCCACAACAGTTAGCGACGAGGGTTAAAAGAAGAATTAGCGTTTGTATGGCTCTACTTTGCTTGTGTCATGGCTTCGCCACAATCTCCAGATGTACTGTCCGAATTTTATCGCTTGCAGAATCAGCAGACGCAGGCGTTATTGGATGCCCTTGAACAGCTCGTCCAGGGTCAACGTGCAATGCAAAACGATGCGGCAGCCGCCGCTCCACCGCTACCGCAGCCACAACATGCTGTTGCACCCCCGTTCCGGCCATTTGACCCAGCTATGGAAACCTGGACGGAGTGGTCACGCCAATTTGGATTTCATCTCGCCACCTACAGAATTCAAGGTAACGAGCGGCGGCCTCACTTATTGTCTTGTGTCGGCGTGCACACGTACCGTGTGATAGTGCAATTATTTCCCCGACGCGACGTAGCAACTCTGTCCTATGAAGAAATTTTGTCGGCGTTAGATGCCTATTTCAAGGACACCGTTAATGTAGTTGCAAAAAGGTATACGTTCTTTCGTACAAAACGTACGGCCGGTCAAACTAATCGAGAGTGGGTTGCAACTTTGCAAGGCCTTACAAGGGATTGTGCTTTTGAGTGTGAATGTGGACTCCATTATTCAGATACTATGGTCCGTGATGCAATTGCACAGAACGTTTCGGATGTTCGTATATGGGAGCAAATTTTGAAACTCGTCAATCCCTCCCTTCAACAAGTGATAGACGTTTTGGATAGATAAGACACACTTGACTTTGCTCAGGAATCATTTGAAACTTCGCCAGCTGTGTGTCACATTAACCGGCCCGCCGGGCGAGCTGCACGGAACTGTAAACAGCCCTCGCGCACTTCCGCGCAGCTACGTGTCCCGCGCAAGCACGCAAATGCAGTGAAATCATGCCCGCGGTGTGCTACTAGACATTCGCGTGAGAATTGCCCGTCACGACGAGCTATTTGCTTTTTCTGTAATGAAAGAGGACATGTTCAGAGTGTTTGCCAGAAAAAGCTCAGATCGGACACTCACACGATTCCAGGCCCTTTTCTTCGCGCCGGAATCGAACCAAGAATACTCAGGCTCGTGAACCTTCACCCATGGACATTCATGCAGTTAATTCCACTCCGTCCAGTACCACGTTCTCTAACAGTGACTGTGTTCGTCCCACAAAAAGTGTGCATCAGCGTCGCCGGAAATCACGTCAATTAGCAAGTGATGCTGTACCTGTATCAGTTGAACTTGCACGAGACAGTCGCTCTTGTCGTCGGCAGGACAATAAACTTTTTGTAGACTTGGACTTTGAAGGCAAAGTGATACCATACCAGCTCGATACCGGAGCTGCAGTTTCATTGATCAATCACGACACGTACAAACAACTGGGCAAACCTCCGTTGCGTGCCGCAACTGTTAAGTTACATAGTTATTCAAGACAGCAGATCCCTGTGTTAGGACAGTGCACTCTTCTTGCAACATACAAGGGACAAACAAAACTTGTGTCATTTTACGTTCTTCGTTCTTCTACTGCAGTGAACTTATTTGGTTTAGATTTATTTCAGTTGTTTAACTTGCCAATAGTCCATCAGGTCCTCTCAGTGAACCAGACTGTGCCTTCCGCCAGTGTTTCTCTTCTATGTGAAGAATTTGCAGACATTTTTGCACCGGGCCTTGGTTGCGCTAAGAACTATGAAGCACATTTGGAACTGAAAGTAAACGCGCAACCGAAATTTTTCAGAGCGCGCAATGTTTCCCACGCATTGCGTGTGAGGTCGCAAGAACATTACACGATTTAGAATCACAAGGTGTAATTGAAAGTGTGCAGGCTTCTCTCTGGGCCTCACCCTTAGTAATTTTGCCAAAACCTTCCGGAAAATTGAGACTTTGTGTGGACTTCAAGGCAACTGTGAATCCACAACTAGTGATTGCAACTTTTCCTTTACCCCGCCCGGAAGATCTTTTTGATAAACTGTGCCCAGGTAAATACTTTTCGAAGTTGGACCTAGCAGATGCGTACTTGCAAATATCAGTGGACGAAGAATCCCAGCGCGTCTTGGTGGTTAACACGCATCTTGGTTTGTACCGATTCAAAAGACTGCCATTCGGGTGTGCATCCGCCCCTGCATTGTTTCAGCAATATTTACAAACTGTTTGTGCGTCGGTCCCTACTGCTGCGAACTATCTGGACAATATTGTGATCTCCGGAAAGACAGCAGAAGAACATTTAGCACATCTAAGAACGTTATTTCAGGTATTGCGACAAAATGGTCTTCGCTTGCGGAAGGACAAATGTGTGTTTTTTGCTCGTGACTTGCCATATCTGGGACATGTAATCAATGCCCAAGGCATACATCCCAGTCCAGAGCACCTCCGTGCCATACAAGACTTGCCTTCGCCGCAGAATTTGAAGCAGCTACAGAGTGTGTTGGGAAAAATTAACTATTATCATCACTTTCTCCCGCATGCCTCTTCCATTTCAGCTCCGCTTCATCGCTTACGCCGTAAAGGTGTTCCGTTCGTCTGGACGACGGAATGCGAACGCGCCTTTCGCCAGTTGAAATCGGCGTTGCTTTCTAATACTTGCCTTACGCCATTCGATCCCCAGAAACCCCTTTTGTTGATGGTAGATGCATCGGATTTCGGGATCGGTGCTGTGCTTGCGCACAAAGATGGATCGCATGATCGACCTATTGCCTTTGCGTCCAAATTGCTCTCGTCTGCGCAAAGAAATTATTCACAGATAGAGAAAGAAACTTTGGCTCTCGTATTTGGTGTTACTAAGCTCCATGATTTCTTGTATGGTCGTCACTTTACCATCATCACGGACCACAAACCTTTGACATCGCTTTTTCATCCAAACAAGCCTGTACCTCCACGTACAGCGCAGAAATTCATTCGCTGGTCTATTTTCCTCTCGCAGTACCGCTACGATATCTTGTATCTGTCCACTGCTAAGCACGGAAACGCCGATGCGTTGTCCCTTTTGCCTGTTGCTGAGGATAGAGCATTCGATTCTTCCGAACTTGCTTGCATGTTCATTGATTCGGAAACCAATGACGTGGTCGAATCGTTTCCGATTGATTTTCGTCGTGTAGCTACAGCCACAGCTGCTGACCCTGTCCTTGCTACGGTTTTGCGTTTTGTTGCTACGCAATGGCCCTTGTCAAAGTCACGGATAGAGGATCCGTTGGTTCGCCGATTTTTTGCTCACAAGGAGAGACTTATTGTTCGACGTGGTGTTTTGTTGTTGCGTTCTGATAATGATCAGTCCAGAGTCGTGGTCCCACGTTCGTTACAGTCCTCTGTCTTACGGCTTCTCCACCGAGGACATTGGGGTATAGTGTGAACGAAACAACTTGCTCGTCAGCACTGTACTTGGTTCGGAATCGATGCTGCGATTACGAATATGTGCTCTTCTTGCATGGCGTGTGCCGAACAACAATCCGCACCGCCGCGGAAATTCTTTGCATGGCCCAAAGCCACTTCCCCTTGGCAACGCTTGCACATCGATTTTGCTGGTCCATTCTGGAATGCAAGATGGTTGGTTGTGGTAGATGCCTTCAGAAATTTTCCTTTTGTTGTCCGGATGTCATCCACTACGTCAACTGCCACCATCCAAGCGTTGTCTGCTATTTTTTGCATTGAAGGTCTTCCGCAGACTATTGTTTCCGACAATGGCCCACAATTCATGTCTGCAGAATTTCAGTCTTTCTGCAAGGTCAATGGTATTCAACATCTGACATCCGCGCCGTTTTCGCCTCAGTCAACCGGTGCCGCTGAACGATTGGTCCAGACTTTCAAGTCACAGATGTTGACGTTGAAAGAGTCGCATTCTCGGGAGGACGCGTTGTTGCTCTTTTTGTCTTCGTATCGCTCTCAGCCCCGAGATGGTCGCTCGCCGGCTGAGTTGCTCCACGGTCGTCCTCATCGAACCTTGATGTCTTTGCTGCATCCGCCGCATCAGGTTCCTGTGCAGCGGCAGACTCCTGCTTTTGCTCCAGGCGACGTTGTATTCTATCGCAACTATCACGGTTCACGGCGTTGGCTCGCAGGGCGCATTCTTCGCTGCCTCGGCCGCGCGATGTATTTGGTTTTGGGGGCCTCTGGTGAGGTGCGTCGGCATCTCAATCAGCTGCGCCTCTGTCGTCGCACTGGTTCTGCCGCTCCCCGTCTGCTTTCAGCGACGGTGCCGTCCGGTCAGCGCCCTGGGGACCCATCTACTGGCTCGCCTCATCCCCAGGTGTTACCGACGCTGCCTTCCATTTTGCCCCATGGCGACGCGCCGCCGTCGCCGCCGCCGCCGCCGCCTGTTCTCCCGCCGGCGACGCCCGCAGTAGACGCGTCGCTGCAACCGCCTAGCGTCTCCCTGGGTCCCGCGCCGCCGATCGCTTCCCGTGACCAGATGTCCTCCGCCATGGAACTTTTGCCCGCTCCGGACCACATGACGTCTTCGCGCGTCGGGTACCCCGACGCAATGGAGGTCGACCCTTCGGCCCCTCCTGTCTCTTATCGGGCGCATACGCCGCATGTTGATGTGCACCCTGGACTAGGTTTTCGGGCGTTTCCTAGCTCCCCTCGGACCGAATGGCCGGGTGCGGGTGGCACTGCCTCGCCTGTTGTTAGGCTCCCCACCTCATCACATACGTCAACTTGGGGTCCTCCCCACGGCGGGCGGAAGCCTTATAACACGACCGTTCGCCGATTTGCGGGGGAGGAATGTGGTGTCACCGCCAGACACCACACTTGCTAGGTGGTAGCTTTAAATCGGCCGCGGTCCATTAGTACATGTCGGACCCGCGTGTCGCCACTGTCAGTGATCGCAGACCGAGCGCCACCACACGGCAGGTCTCGAGAGACGGATTAGCACTCGCCCCAGTTGTACGGACGACGTAGCTAGCGATGCACACTGACGAAGCCTCGCTCATTTGCAGAGCAGAAAGGTAGAACAGCCTTCAGCTAAGTCAATGACTACGACCTAGCAAGGCGCCATTAGTAGTTTATTGCCTGAATCTACAGAGTCTCACTTGTATCGTCAATAGCGATGTACAACAAGGATGGATTAAAGTTAAGTATTCCAGCAGCTACGTACTTTTCTTTATAGCATTCATTACGTATCCTGTTGCAGACCTATCTCTAGCCTGCGTGAGTTAACGCGTGCCTTTCGGCTACTTCCGAGTGGCGTGGCTGATAACCTACGCCACAACAGTACGTACGTGTGTGTGGGTGGGAGGGTGGGAGGTTGTGTGTTAGTTTGTTCCACACCGCTACACTGGGTCCATGTCACCTAAAAGTGCCATACATATCGCTTACAATCTGGAAAGAACCACTCTGAGAACCACTACCCTCTGAAAGGGGTTGGGGTGGAGCTCAAAAGTAGCTCGCGACACACAAATAGCCAGCCTACATTCAGCGAGCAGTTGAGAATGAGAGCGCTTAGTTATTTGCAACAAACTTCACACGAAATTTCGACATTTACTCACTGTCACGTCTACCAAAATGATTAAAGAGGAAAAGACCATCGCTTGCAGCATTTTAACGGTTAATATAGGCATGACGTTATTTATTACTTATTTACAGTTAAGTACGTTCGCAACACATTTTGCAAATAATATTTACATATACCACTGAATAGAACTGTAAAAATTCTACAGCACATAGTTCAAGAGAAGTGACGTCATAAATACTGAGATGCGAAAATAAGCAGCTTTATGCATGACGTTTGAATTTATAACTTTTTTGTTACTAACTCTACTCGTATAATTATTCCCAGGCAATAGCTATATATGTGGTTGAATGTACCTACAAAATATTGTCACTGTACGACTCATAGTTAACGAGATACGACGTTATAAACATTGAGCTACTGAAAACGAACCTGCATGGCAAATTCGCTAGAAATGGTTGAAATATGTTACAAATATGCATGGAAGATGTTAAAGATACGTGAAATATGTAGTTAACGGCGTGAGTAAAAAGCTCCTCCTCCTCAATACCAACCAAATTTTGTTCACATAATACTTACTATCTCGAAGGAAGCTACCCAATGGAGCAGTTCTGATCCCTCGGGTGTTAGCCTGGCTCGGAACTCTATTGCAACTACTTCTACCCTTAATACATAAAAATAGTACCTGGCACTAAATCAGCTATACTTAACTACAACGGAAATTACTGGATTCATCCCTAACTCTGGAAATTTATCCTTCATCTCTTGCTCCTTCTATCCAGTCTATAGGAACTTGGATCAGTCCTGGGTTGGCTTTCCGTAAGATTCGTCGTTTCTAATACATGAGAAGTAGGCATAGCAAAATTGGAGTCGCCACGGAGCTAGGAATTACGAAGCTCAAACTCACGGTTACGTGGTGTTAACTGTTCCACGTGCTGCAACAACTGATATGCCGCGATCTGTCCCTCCTGGGCTGCTCTCAGTCAGCTTAGTGAATGACCAAGACTAGATTCCCAGATGTTGTTGTTGTTAAGTAAGGGAATGTTTTGCTTGGACAACATGTCTAAGGTGTAAGTAGGCTGTTTAGGTTCTTATATTAGTAACGCCACCGCCACGTAGCGCTCTCTGTATGAAAATCACTGGCTGTGCCGTGTGCAGTCTGTGGCTAGTTTGCATTGTTGTCTGCCATTGTAGTGTTGGGCAGTGGCAGCTGGATGTGAACAGCACGTAGCGTTGCGCAGTTGGAGGTGAGCCGCCAGCAGTGGTGGATGTGACAAGGACTACAGTGGGTCTACACCTTTGGTGATCCACCAATACCGTTATTTCTACAAGGACTACAGTGGGTCTACACCTTTGATGACTTACCAATACCATTATTTCTACAAGGACTACAGTGGGTCTGCACCTCTGGTGGCCCACCATTACCACTCTCTCTACCAAGACTATAGTGGGTCTGCTCTGTGATGACCTACCTACCAATATTCTTCAAAACTTCGAATGACTCTGCTGTTGGTTTGCTCTGTTGTGACCCATTACTTGTCTGCATGTCGAGAGTCAGCACTGTCTTTCCGTTGGAAGGACAACACTACTTCTTCAAGACTGCATGGAAATCCACTACTTCCGTGTGCATTTTCTTTTACTGCTCAGACTTTGAGAAAAGAAACGGCAGTTTTACTGTGATGAATGATCAGGACAGTCTTTATGGACTGTGAGAAAATTTTAGCTTTTGACCAACATTGTATCAATAAGTGTGTGCATTTGATATCTTTGTTATTGTAATTATGAAAAATTTCTTCAAATCATTATTGGCCACTGCCCAAAACAATTTGTAAAATTTTTTGTGGGGAGCATGGGGGCTATGTAAGTAGTCTGTTTATGTTTTCTTATTGGGAATGTTACGTAGCGCTCTGGCAATGTTACGTAGCGCTCTGTATGAAAATCACTGGCTCGTTTGCATTGTTGTCTGCCATTGTAGTGTTGGGCGGCTGGATGTGAACAGCGCGTAGCGTTGCGCAGTTGGAGGTGGGCCGCCAGCAGTGGTGGATGTGGGGAGATAGATGGCGGAGTTTTGTAATTTGTCATGAACTGCTATATATATTATGACTATTAAGGTAAATACAGTGTTTGTTCTCTATTAAAATCTTTCATTTGCTAACTATGCCTATCAGTAGTTAGTGCCTTCCGTAGTTTGAATCTTTTATTTAGCTGGCAGTAGTGGCGCCAGCTGTATTGCAGTAGTTCGAGTAACCAAGATTTTTGTGAGGTAAGCGATTTGTGAAATGCATAGGTTAATGTTAGTCAGGGCCATTCTTTTGTAGGGATTTCTGAAAGTCAGATTGCGTTGCGCTAAAAATATTGTGTGTCAGGTTAAGCACAGTCCTGTATAATTTTAAAAAAGGGGAAGTTCAAAGGGTTTGTATGGACAGTACAGCTGTGGCCATGTCACATTTAGTAGACTAACATCATAGCAGCTGGCAAAAGAAACTTGGGTCTCAAAATATCACCCACAGCCCCATCATTTAACAATTGTCTGTCTGGTAATTGTCTCGCCCTCTTTAGTTGCTTCTGATCGTAGCAACTAGCAACTATTACTACGTTGGCGTACACAAATATATCCAGTACAATCCTTCATTCCGAAAATACGGTTCCTTTTCGATAATAGCTACTTGGCAAGTACGTCTCTCAGTTTTACCCCCCGTGCGGCTGCTACGGTCGCAGGTTCGAATCCTACCTCGGGCATGGATGTGTGTGATGTCCTTAGGTTAGTTAGGTTTAAGTAGTTCTAAGTTGTAGGGGCTGATGACCACAGCAGTTGAGTCCCGTAGTGCTCAGAGCCATTTTTTTTTTGTTTTACCCCTGGAGAATTGCATGATCCACGTACTCACACTTTCTGCAATTTCGCGAGCCAGGCAAAAAGTGACTACCACACTCTGACATTGCTAGAGCTCAACGTCGATCGTCACCACACGTTGATCCCTGTCTTCCGCTGATGGCAGCCCCCCCTCATCTCTTACTTGCACACGTCTCCCAGCTTCCGCTAACATGACCACATAAGTGTGTGCTGCGAAACATCTACACACAGCGAGCTCGGCCGCTACCAGCACCTTCAACGATATGTACAACCATGCGCGTTCTTGTTACACCCACCGTTGCACCACGGTAGCAGAATGGCAAGTTTTGGTCGCTCGGTTGCACCAGTAGCTGTAATTCTGGCTGTCATTCTCCTTGCACTTTCCTCGATCCCCCAAATACTGCATAGGTGACAGCAAGACAGGACTTAACTACCCATGTACAGTTCAATGCGTGGCTTCATGAAAATTCGTTAACTCCAACTTGACGTCGCTGATGCTATCCGACTGCAGTAGCCTCGTTAACGTTAATATTCCATCCATACCAGCATTCGAACTTGTCCTGCTTCCATATTCATTTTCCGAGCGCTAACCGAGGCCCTGGCACAATCCACAACTTCCTTAGTCAGTTTCTAGAGCATGCATGTGATGTTTAGCAGTTCACTCTCAAAATTCATTATCTGTGTAGACTGACGTTCCACAGTTACTTTATTTGCGTGCGCTAACCCCCTCGTGCTCTCTGCAGCTTCGTTCAATTTGCTGGCATCTTCCGAGTCTGCCATCCAGAAGATGGATTTAATATTCTCCTCCCTGTGACCATCCATCCCCTTTCGACTAGTTACGTGCAGAACCACCCCAGTTGCCTCCTCCACCTGCTCCTTTAATCGTCACATTCGTTTGCTCGTTTGAGACTTCTCACTGCCTCCCGCTACTAACTGCTAATTTTTGTATCCCAGTAAACATTCCCTAAATTTCTGAGGATGTACGTCTGGAGTACAGCATTTTATGGTAGTGAAACATGTACTGTGGGAAAACCGGAACAGAAGAGAATCGAAGCATTTGAGATGTGGTGCTGTAGACGAATGTTGAAAATTAGGTGGACTGATAAGGTAAGGAATGAGGAGGTTCTACGTAGAATCGGAGAGGAAAGGAAGATGTGGAAAACACTGATAAGGAGAAGGGACAGGATGATAGGACATCTGCTAAGACATGAGGGAATGACTTCCATGGTACTAGAGGGAGCTGTAGAGGGCAAAAACTGTAGAGGAAGACAGAGATTGGAATACATCAAGCAAATAATTGAGGACGTAGGTTGCAAGTGCTACTCTGAGATGAAGAGGTTAGCACAGGAAAGGAATTCGTGGCGGTCCGCATCAAACCAGTCAGTAGACTGATGACAAAAAAAAAAAAAAAAAATTGCCTCCAGCCTCTCAGACATGAAAAACTAAATCTACTGACCACCTGTGGCTGTACAATGTCTGGTGGTCTGTAAAACACAACTCCTCCGTCAAGGTGATAATCCTGTATTGCCTTCACTCCGCCTCCACCTAGAAGTGCAGCACCACCAAAACTAGTGTCCTTCTTCTCAGAGTAGCACTTGCAACCTACGTCCCAAATTATTTGATACATGTATTCCAGTCCCTGTCTTCCTCTACAGTTTCTGCCCTCTACAGCTCCTTCTAGTAAAATGAATGTAATTCCCTGGCGTCTTAACAAGCGTCCTTGCTGTCCCTTGGCGGCGCGGGGTAGCCGAGTGGTCTCGGATGCCTTGCCACGGTTCGTGTGGATCCTCTCGTCGGAGGTTCGAGTCCTCCCGCGGGTATGGGAGTGTGTGTTGTCCTTAGCGTATGTTAGTTTAAGTGGGATAGGGTGTAAGCGTAAGGACCGATTACCTCAGCAGCTTGGTTCCGTAGGAACATATTACAAATTTTTCTTCCTGTATCTTCTCCTTGTCAGTGTTTTCCACGTATTCCGATTCTGCATAGAACCTCCTCATTCCTTACCTTATCAGTCTACATAATTTTCAGCATTCGTCTTTACCACTATACCTCAAATGCGTCGAAGTTATTCTGTTCCGGTTTTCACACAGTTCATGATTCACTACCATACAATGCTGTGCTCCAAATGCACATCCTCAGAAATTTCTTCGTCAAATTAAGGCCCATGATTGATACTAGCAGACTTCTCTTCGTCAGGAGCGCCCTTTTCGCCATTGCTAGTCTGCTTTTGATGTGCTCCTTGCTCCTTCCGTCGCTGGTTATTTTGCTGCCTAGGTAGCACAATTCCCTAACTTCTATCTACTTCGTGACCATCAATAAAGTTTATCGCTGTTCCGATTTCTGGTACCCTTCATTATTTTCGTCTTTCTTCGATTTTCTCTCAAACCATCTTCTGTACTCATCACACTGTTTTCTCCATTCACCAGATCTTGTAAATTTTCTTCACTTTCACTAACGATAGCAATGCCATCAACGAATCGTGTCACTGATATCCTTTCACATTGAATTTCAATTCTGAACCTTTCTTTTATTTTCATCACTACTTCTTCGATGAAGAGATTGAGCAGAAGGTGCGAAAGACTACAGCCCTGTCTTACAGCCTTTCTAATTTGAGCATTTCGTTCTTGGTCGTCCATTCTTATTACTCTCTCTTGGCTTTGTACGTATTGTACATACTGTATATTACCCGACTCTTCCTGTAGTTTACCCCTATTTTTTCATAATTTCGAACATCTTGCACCATTTTATATTGTCGAACGCTTTCTTCAGGTTGACAGACCCTACAAACGTGTCGTGATTTTTCTTTAGTCGTCCTTCCATTATTAGCCGCAATATCAGAATTGCCTTTGCGTTTCCGTAAGCCAAACTGATAGTCATCTAAGACATCCTCAAATTTCTGTTCTATTCTTACGTATGTTATATTTGTCAGGAAATTGCGTGCAGGAGCTGTTAAGCTGACTGCGCTATAATTCTCGCGCATATCAGCTCTTAAAGTCTTCGAAATTCTGTGGATGATATTTTTCCGAAAGTCAGATGGTACATAGTCAGAATCATACATTCTACATACCTAAGTGAATAGTCGTTTTGCTGCCGCTTCCCCGAATGATTTTAGAAATTCTGATGGAATGTTTCCATTCCTTCTGCCTTATTTGATCTTAATTTCTCCAAAGCTCTCTTAAATTCTGATTCTAATACCGGATCACCTATCACTTCTAAATCGACTCACGTTTCTTCTTCTATCACATTAGACAAATCTTCCCCTCATAAAGGAATTCAGTGTACTCCTTCCAATTATCCACTCCCTCCTCTACATTTGAAGTAGAATTGCTGTTGGACTTTGCTTTTAATTTCACTGAAGTTTGTTTCCTAAAGGCTGAGTCAGTCATTCTGACAATCATTCCTTTTTCGAATTCTCCATATTTTTCATGCACCCATTTCGTCCTAGCTTCCCTGCACTTCCTATTTATTCCATTCCACAGCGAACTGTATTTCTGTATTCCTGCTGTTCCCTGAACATTTTCGTGCGTCTTTCTTTCATCGGTCAACTGAAGTACTTCTTCTGTTATCCACGATTTATTCGCAGTTACCTTCTTTGTACCCCTGTTTTTCTTTCTAACTTCTGTGGGTTCCCTTTTTAGAGATGTCCATTCCTCTTCAACTATACTGGCTACTGAGCTATTGCTTATTGCTGTAACCATTGCCTTAGAGAATTTCAAGCGTGTCTACGATATTGCAGTGTCTGTGTTATTCTGATAACGATGCGAAGTTCCTTTGGACATTCATGCATATTCCCGTACAGGTCAGAATTTCAAATACAACGTCTCACATGCACGGGAACATACATAATTGATGTGTGAGTACAGGTCGTAGACACATGGTTGACGACATGTGGAATTTTGGGTCTGGCTGTAAGTTGTGCACAGACAGCCAAGTGATAAAGCGTCCGCTCGCGATAAGCGGGAAATCCAGGTTGGAATACCAGTCCGTCACGTATTTTCATTGCCGTCATTCCATTCTACAGTTGATGGTTGTCCTCATTCGCAATTGCATATTCACATAATGTATCAAGCGTATCTCCTCATTCCTTAGTACTTCAGTATCCCATTTCTTTGCCTATTGATTCTTCCTGACTATTCTCTTAAACTTCAGCGTACTCTACATCACTACTACAATACATTCTGATGTGAGTCTATATCTGCTTCGGGAACGCCTTACAATCCAGTATCTGATTCCGGAATCTCATCTGACGATGCTGTAATCCAACTGAAATCTTTCCGTATCACCCGGCCTTTTCCAAGTATACCAATATTATGGAAATCACATTTAAGTGCCTGGCAGAGGGCTCATCGAACCACTTCCCAAATTCCCTACTATTCCAGTCTCGTATGGCGCCCGAGAAGAACAACACCTATATCTGTCCGTACGAGCTCTGATTTCCCTTATTTTATCGTGGTGATCGTTTCTCCCTACGTAGGTCAACCAAATATTCGCATTCGGAGGAGACTGGAATTTCGTGAGAAGATTCCGTCGCAATGAAGAACGCCTTTTTTAAATTATGTCCAGCCCACACGCGAATCATTTCAGTGGCACTGTCTCCCATATTTCGTGATAATACAAAACGTGATGCCTTTCTTTGAACTTTTTCGATATACTCCGTCAGTCCTATCTGGTAAGGATCTCACACCGCGCTGCAGTATTCTAAAAGAGGACGGACAAGCGTAGTGTAGGCAGTCTCCTTAGTAGGTCTGTAACATTTTCTAAGTTCGCAATTGTAATTCCGAGTTGAATTTACGGTCTTTAGATTTGACTGATTTATAGTGTAACCGAAGTTTAACGAATTCCTTTTAGCATTCATGTGGATGACCTCACACTTTTCGTTAATTGGGGTCAACTGCCAATTTTCGCACCATCCACATATCTTTTCTAAATCGTTTTACAATTTGTTTTGATCTTCTGATTACTTTATTAGCGTCATCTGCAAACAACCTAAGATGGCTACTCAGATTCTCTCCTAAATCGTTTATATAAATAAGGAACAGTAAAGGGCCTATAACACTACCTTGGGGAACGCCAGAAATCACTTCTGTTTTACTCGATGACTTTCCGTCAAAAAAAAAAAAAACTTCTCCTCTTATGATTCTTGAACAAAGTATTCGCTATTACTAATTAAAATTTATTGCAGATCCCAATTAATCTTTTCCCTCTCTCATTCCTTATCCCAAGCCCATATTCTCCAGTAAACTTTTCTTCTACTTCTTCCCTTACAACTGCATTCCAGTTCCCCTTGGCTATTAGATTTTCATCTCCCTTTACGTACTGTATCACGCTTTCTACATCCTCATATACTTTCTGTTTCTCTTCATCTTCAGCTTACGACGTCGGCATGTATACCTGAACTATCGTTGTCGGTGTTAGTAGATAGGAAATGTATGTTCTACCCCAATTAACGAAATCAGCTATTGAAAGCCATTTTTATGCTATTTTTAGACCATTTTACATCGAAATCAGCTATTGTTCATATTTTTACAATGATACAACCACAAAATTAGGGAAATGCATAAAGTGTCTCTTTTAGATAGTACTATATACATATATACAACATTTATAATGGTGTTGAATAATAAAAATATATACAATTATAGATGGTGTTGGTTATTCTAAATATATACATATATACAATTACAAATAAATATGTTTACATAATATATACATAATATATACAATATTTACAATAAACTATAACGTCCAAGTGGTAATGTATTTATTCCATCATTCAGAATGTGTCTTTTATCATCATTTGCATTTAGTGCTATTTTATTTAATTTTACTGTATATATTTCATGTTTATAGCTTCTAATTAAATTCATTGATCTATATAATTCACTATTATTGAATAAGCAGTCTTTATAGTCATCCATTGATATTTTATTCATTACTACTGATTTCTTAACACCTTTAGATTTTTTATTTTCTTTTTCACCAACACAATATTCATACATTTTAGCTCTCAAACCAACAAATTCAGTCATTATTTTACCATTACATTCATCTTTCATTTTACCTAATACCTTTTTGTTCATTTGTGGTATATTGTACACATTATTTGTTGCATAATCACTTGTATCAAAATGTTCTATCATATTTTTCATATCTTCATAAAAGTCATCTGTTTTTATATTATATATATAACTATCAGTATCTTGATAACATAACTCAATATTTGTACCATATTTAGGTTTCATTACATCATAATGGAAACCATACATTAATTCTTTTGATAAATCTAATATACTCATTCCAACATAAATTGGTTTATTAAATTTAATTTCAGTTTTATTCATATGAATAGCTACCAGATTTTCATTAAATATTGTTCTATGTTTGAAATTTGGTTTAGCTATTAATTTATCACATTTTTTACCATCTGATACTAATTTTATATTAACTCTGTTTCTTATATTTTCCATTGTTTTTCCAAACACACTATTATTCATTAGTTTAAAGAACTCTTTTTCAAAATCATTTTTAGCTTTTGTTCTCATTTCTGTATTTAAGTCAATGTACTTTTTCAACCAATCACTTTGTCTAAATTTTAATGCACGATGTATTTTTGTTAATTTCAATCCTAATTTTATACATTGTTTTAGGTTTCTATAATGTACAACATATTTATATTTATTGTTTAATGTTGTTAATAATTTATGTCCATTTTCTGGTGCTAATGGTAAATCTTTATGTTTGTCATGTAATTCAATTGGATATTGTAAATCAACTTCTAATATATATCCATATTCAGATTTATCTGGAATGTTCATTACATCAATATTTAAATTATTTTCCCATTCAAATCCACCATATGGTAAATATTGTGACATTGCATATCCATATAAATTATTAGCATCTAAATACATTAAATAATTTGATTCTTTATTTTTATTGTAATCTTTCATGTATTTATTATTTGCTTTAACATATCTTTTACAACATTGTGCTATACCACCTCTAATGCCTTTTTCAACCATTAATATCATATCATAATCATGTAATAATTCAAGTGGTTGTTTAGTCATTTTTAACATTGCATCCCATGATAAACCAGGTGCTGTATAATACCATGCTGGATCTAAATCATATGATTTCATACATGTATCTCTAAAGTTCTCAAATACATCAGCTAACAATAACACATCTGTTTTCAAATATAAATCATGGTATTCACCCATATTTTTTATATTAAATTCATTCCATACTAATTGTGCATGCTCATAATCATCATCACTTATATTACATTCATTGATCTTACTATAGAATTCATTTTTAGGTGGTAATTGTGTTTCATTAAATCTATTCCAATTATCCATATAATCATATGGGTAAACACCTTTTCTAATAACTAGATCTACTTTATCTTTTTGAAAGAATAATTCAATATTTTTCATTTTATCTTTTGATAAATTAGATGATAGTTTATCTAATGATGATGCCATGAATCTAAATGTATCAATAAATCTCATTTTTAAGTTATTTGTTTGTTTACCAAAACTTATATATTTTTCTTCATTATTTGGTATCAATTCTATTTCCTTATCATCATAACCAAGTTCTTTAATAAACAAATGTGAATCATAACCAGTTAGATTGTGTAAGAATATAGGCACAAATGTTGCTTGTTGAAGTTTAAGATTACATTCATTACATAATGGTGCTATATAATTACCAGTTAAATGATCATGATGATGTACTTTTTTATTATTTGGTGTATATGGTGATTCACATAATGTACATCTTTTAGATAGGTTATGTATTTTTATTTGATCATGTGTTAACTGTTTCATTGGTTCTATTTGTGAATATATGCGTCCTATTTCTTCAACTTCATTTTTAATCATCTCAATAAATTTAGTTTTAGCATTTGGTCCTCTATAAACAACAGGATCTTTATAATGATTATGAATGTATTTCACATAGTAACAAAATCCAGATGGTTCATGTTTTTGACATTTCATTGTGTGCGATTCATTTGGATTTGGTTCACATGTGTCCATTTTGAATAATAAGCTTTCAAAATCAGCATATATAACAAATGGAACAGGCATTGTATGTTTATAATTCTTAAATGTTATGTATTCACCTTCATTTGGTACTCTAATTTTAACTGATTCATTTTTAGAACAATCTTCTTTATGTACATTTAGTTTACTTTCTGAATTAAAGTGTTGTAGACACATTTTACATAGATGAATATTTTCAGTATGTTTTGTACACTGAGATCTAATTAATCGAGATAGATTTTTAATCCAACAATAATGTGAATTATTATTATTTTTCATGTATAATAAATCAATATGTGTTGATTTTTCATCTTCAGTTATCTTTAATGGATATATTTCATATTTCTCATCATATGCATACACATTAATCGATATATTAAGTTTACATTCATATTTAGGTATATTATCAATTTTAACTGGATATTCAATTTGACCAATTTTAGTTTCTAATTGTTTGACACATTCTATATAGTTACTAGTTCTGTCTGGATTTTTACATTTTGTAGGGTCAACTAGATTTAATGCTGATGCTATTGACCACAAGAAACATTTTTCATCATTATTCTTAACATTTATACATGCTTTTTTATCTTTTATTGTTTTTGGTAGTTCAATATATGATGAACCATTAAGTGGTGTATATTTGTTAATTCCTAATTGTAAACCAATTACACTATTTAACATCCAGCCTGATCCTCTATCTTGAAAATTTTGCATGTGTGTTAATATTTGTTGTTTACCTTTTGTATAAAATTTATTTAGATCTTTTTCATTTGTGATTGTATAGTTGTATGTTGAGAATCTAAATTCTTTTATTTCATTAGTAGTATTCAATTTGAATTCACAGTACAATATTAGATTAACTTTTAAACCATTGTATATTTTAAGATTATCTTTTATTAACTGACATACAATAGGTTTTGCTGATGTCATAATGTGTTGTGGATCTTTAATTTTTAAGTTGTTTTCAATATTGTATGTTTGTAATCTATTTTGAAATGCTTTTTCAATTGAATGATAAACATGAATTTTTCGTTCATTAGGATGTTCAAATATATCTGTAGCAAATGGAAATAGTGTTTGAGTATTTTGAATCAACTGTAACAAATCACTTTTACATAATTTAGAATATCCACTAAGATTTAAATGTTTAGCTAATGTTTTAAGTTTATTAACATTCATTTTTGATGGATCTTTATCTTCTATATTAGCAATAGATTCATTTTTAGGTGTTCTTTTTCTTTTATTAGATTCCTTAGCCATATCAATTGTATGTGGAAATAATAAATCAATTAATACACTTTTACGCATTTTAGAGTAACCTTTAATCTTTATGCTTTTAGCTATTGCTCTAAGTTCATTCATCTTCATCTCCATTATGATAGCTCTATTTATTAAGGAAGAAAACTATTATTTTTGTTGTCTGTATTTGTTGTCTATTTACTTATGTAATTATTATTCAGAATATTTGGTAACTGTATTTTTACAAATAGATACAGATATATCTATTTATTAGGGATAAAAAGTAAACTAATTGTTGTCTGTATGTGTTGTCTCTTTTGTGTTTTTTTATATTACATAACTGATATTTATTAGCCTTATTTTGATAACTAGATACAGTTAGATGTATCTATTTACTTATATAATTATTATTCAGAATATTATACTCTATACAACATATGGTTATATAATTTGATAAAAAATATATTATAAGAATTAGTAGATATTTATAGATTCTTTTTCTTTTATAAGATCAGAATGAATTAATGATTTTTCATGCTGTTTAAGTTTACATCTAGCTACAATTCTACCACATTCACATGCTACCTTTCCAAATAATTTATCTTTGTTTGCTTCATAATATCTTTTAGTATAATAACATGCACACTGGTTACATTCTCTACGGTGTCCATCTTTTACCAATTTATCCAAATGAAATTCATTAATATTTTTATCTTCTTTACATCTACAACATTTCTTAGTTTATCCATTTATTACACTTAAAAACTCTAATTTATTGTTGTCTAAATTCTAATACATGTACCTTTTTATCTGATCTATCCATCATTCCTTTATATACAATATTACAACCAATTATAGCTGTACAATCATCCCAACCAATCATTTTTGCATATCTATCTGGTAGTATTATATTAAATTCATTATTAAGTTCAATAAATGTTTTAAAACCTAATTTAGTGTTTTTGATTTCTACATTTGTAATATGATACAATTTATCCACTTCAATGTCACATAATTTCACCAATGGTGTATTTTTATTAACACTATTAAGTCTAGTTAATAGTTCCATTTATATAGAAGAAAAATGTTTTAATTGTTGGATTGTATTGTTTAGTACAATTATTAGTTCTGATATTAACGAAGATGATTTAATACAATCTATACCAAATAGTGATAAATCAAATATACCATACTTTACTACTTTTTTGGTAAATTCATTATATTCATAAAAGGCATCATCTCTAAAAAAGTACAACATACCATTAATGTACCTAAATACTGAATTTATACCAGTTGGTAATCCAGAATATTCTCTACTTATAATACCACGTACTTTATATTTAAAATTACATTCATCTATTTCAGCATAGAAAAAGTCATTAAAGAAAATAAATGTTCTACCAGAATAAGTGTTCACTATACCATTTAATTTGAAATTATTGCGTAAACCTGTACTAGATATTGGTTTTGGATATCCTGATATCAATTGTAATGTATGTAAATGTATCATATATATCATATTATTGGAAAATATAACAAGTTCACCACTAGGTCTCTGATATATACCATTTATACGGTTTACATCATTTGGTAAAAATGTTAACCAATCAGTTATTAATTGTGAATTTGTTATTGTATTTTTAATTATCCACACCCATTTCTGATAAAAAACATATAAAATCCCATTCATTATTAATATGTGATCAATATGTTTAGTTTGACATAATGATATAGGTTCTGATTGTATAGGTGGTGAAATTGGTTTAATTGGTAATTGTGTTGGTTGTGTTGATTGTTTACCATATAAACTTTGAATAGCATCAATATCATCTTGAGATAATTCTAAATGCGATCCATTATAGTATGCATACATTATTGAACCATAATCATCTGAATGACGTAGACCTAATGAATGACCAATCTCATGTATTAATACTTCAAATAGATTTGTTTGTCCTTTTGGTGTATTAGTATTCATCTCTAAATACCATATTTCATCATCATCCATATGTATTTCTACAGGATTATTATTCATATCTGGAAAAAATGCATGACCTAAAACATTACCTTTACCATCTAAATCCTTTGAACAATGTATACTTTTATCAATTTCAAATTTATGTTTACGTCTTTTATTTGTAATTAAGATATCAGGATTATTGCTATCATGTTTAAACTGAATATCTATTTTATCTTGCCATATTTTAAATGCTGCATCAGTTAATTGTAATACTTTTTTAGTAGCACCTTTATAATGCCATTTGATATGTTGCTTATTCCATTTATACAAACTAGTTCTATAGCTACCAAATTCATCTTTTACACCACATCTAGGCATGTTCATAAAATTTAAAGTATCATCACTTAATTCACCACTTATTTCAAGATTATATGTTAACTGAAATAACATTAATGCTTCTCTAAATGTATCATCACTAACATGAGTATTATCATTAACATTTGTAATATCTAAATATCCATAATCACTTAAATACTTTATTGCTTTACTCTTATCATTGGCATATATAATTTTAAACAACAATAAGAATATTATTGTTTTCATTTATATAGACTTAAAAAATTCAATCTTAATATTCTCATTCTTATCACTAAAATATAAATCAATAATATGGTTATCTATAGTTGAAGAAAATTCCCAATCAGATGATGTAATTGATTCTTTAAAATTTAGAAATACCTTTTCATCATAATTATAAATAATGATTCTATAAGTCATATACAACATTTTTTCATATTTAATATAACCAATCCTAAGATTATTATGTAAATAAAAATCAATGTTGAATTCTTCAAGTTTAGATATAACATTTATTAACTTCATTTATTACATAAAAAATAAATAGATTGTTTCTTAAAATATTCATAAACAACACATATTTCCTCACCATTCAGATCATATACATAATTCAAAGATTCATCATTTAACTGATTAATGAATATAGATACATCATCATCAGGATAACAGACAGATAGAAAAAACAGAAGTGCAAACTTCTTCATTTATATATATAAAAATTATTCACGTAATTATGTTGTCCTTACTAACCCAACTATTATGTGAATTATCAAATCCTAACCATTTAACATATAGTTTATCACCTTTTGTTCTTAACACCTTTTCAATAAGATATACATCTGGATATTTTGTTTTCTGTATCTCATGTTCATAGAAATTACCTTTAATATCTTTTAATTTATATGTAATTGGATCTGAATAAATAACATCTTCAATTTCAAATAATTCTGTTGACCAATTAGCAGTATATCCTTTTTCAAATATTCCTTTTAATTTACTTATTCTAACTTGATCACCAATAGAATATTTAGCTTTATATGGATATATTACAGTAGCATTTGGTTTATAATTTTTATCATTAACATCTATTGGTTTCATTTTTATTGTACTATGTTTAGTATTATTATAGTCATTTACTAGTTTTTGTAATATATCAACCCATTTGTAGTTACCTTGAATATCAAATTGTTTCCACATTTTCTCTTTTAGTGTTCTATTAAATCGTTCTACAACTGATGCTTTAATTTCAGTAAATGTAGAATAGTGATTAACATTATATATTTTCATTAGTTTATTAAAATATTTATTATAAAATTCTTTTCCATTATCTGTTTGTAAATGTTTTGGTGATCTAATTTTAAATATATTATCAAATGCATTTGCTGCATTTTCACCTGATTTATCCTTAATTGGAATAGCCCATGCATATTTAGAATATACATCAATAACAGTTACCATATATTTATATCCTTTATTTATTTTTGATATACCTTTTACATTACCTGAATCCATTTCAACTAAATCAGCCTGCCATAAATCATCTATTCCAAATGATTCTACTTTTCTTCTATTATAATTTTTCCTCATTGGTTTATGTAGTTCATTTATTATATTTTCTCTACTTACAATTAAATTTTTTTTAAAAATTTACTCTTTTTTGTTTTACATACTGAACATATACTTTCAATTCTTTGTCTTCCATTTTTAGTTATTGATCTATGTAGATCATGTGTATCTGTAAATGTTTTACACTTCAAACAATATATTTGATCATTCATTTATAAGGCTTAAAATTCTTCTTCATCTATTAATTCACCAAATATAATTAACTTAACATCAACTGGAACAGTTTTAACTGCATCATTTAATGTAACAGTTAGAAAATTTGATTTGTGTACAATTATTGATTGATTACCATTATTTACTTCATATAATTTATCAGCTACACTTACTGCAATATCAAAGTCATCAAATTTCAAATCTTTGTTTATATTCTTACCAACAACAACAATTCTTTTAAGTCTGAAATCATATTCAAAGTTATGTATTTTTAGTTCATTTCCAGTCAGAAAGGTAAATTCAATTGTTTGTTTGTCATAGATTTTATTTTCAAGATTATTTATTTTATTTATGTATGGTGATAAATCTGACTTTGAGAAATAATCTGAAAAAGCCTTTTCAATCTCCTTTTTTGTGAAGAAATTCTTAAAAGTGTTGTAGTTATCTTGATGAATCTGATTAATTTTTTCATTAAATTTTGTATTGGTAACATAGTTATTAAATTGTGTTAAAACAGCCATGTATTCAGGTTTGGTAACATATTCTTTTTCTAAGTATCCTTTTGTAACAGCATCATAGTCATTAACTGGGTCATTTATATTTACTAACCGTTTACCTTTAAAACTAATATATTTTTTGGTAAGCTCAAAAACCTCAATCAGTTCTTTTTCAAATACATTAATTACATTTTGAATTTTTGAATCCAATATTGAGTTTAGTTTATTAATTTGTTTGTTTTTTATATTTTCTGATTTTATTTTATTTCCAAAAATGTCCATTTATTAGATTCAAAATATCACTGAATTTATAACCATCTGATAATAGCTTTAACACAAATATACATAAATGCCCACATACTACTTCATCATAATTTTGTATTCTCATTGCATTATAGTATAATTCATTTTCACCTAAATACTTAACTAGTTGATATGGTATATTACCACCAAATGAATCAAACACAAATTTACCATCATTATTCTTATAATAACGTATCCAATGTGTACCAACATGATCAGATGTGTCTAAATTTACTATTCCACATTCATTACTTTTAGGTTTTTTATTAGATAACTCATCTATCATAAAAACACCTTTAAAATGTTTAATTTTTAGTTTTTTAGCTATATTTTCTAAATCGAAATTACTTAATGCTTTTGGATACATTTGTATTATTTTTTGCATCGTTTTTTTAACCCTGTACCTTTTTTTTCCATTTCTAAATTATGTCTTTTTAGTTCTTCTAATTCTTTATCACCTTTATTTTTATTTATTATTGCATTTGCTACAGTAGCTGTTCCACCAGCTAGTGTACCAAGAGCAGTTAAATATGGTAATGCAGCCAATAATAGTGGTAAAAATCCACCTTCATGTTGATTTAAACCAGAACCATGTTTCTTTTTTGTTAGATATTCAATAATCTTTTTCACAACTGGAATACCTGGTGTAATAAGTAAACTACCACCAGTTTTTTTCTGTTTCTTTCTTTTTTGAACATCAGTTAAGAATGGTTCAATACTATTTAACTGTTCATTATTCACTTTAATTTTAATACCTTTAGCTTTAATTTTACCATTAGGTAGTGTTTTATAATCAACTGTAAAGTTATTCATTTATATAGAATAAAAATACACTTATTTTAAAAACTAAATCCATTATCATCTATTTCAATACCCATTCCTAATTTTCTTTTAGTATACATTATACCTCTAACAGCAGTAGAAGCTAATTTTTCACCTAATGATGCATCTGAACTATACATTCTCTCTTTTGCTACATTTTGTAATGTTTTATCAGCTATATGTCTTTTTTCTGTATCTTTATTATCCCTATATGCAATATCATGCTGTTTACATGCTTCATCTAATGGATTTATACCTTTATCACCTCTAGATAACCTTTCATCTAATTTTGTACCTGGTCCACAATAATTATAACCAGGTAGATGCATTTCAAATGGTAATTTATTAATTAATGTATTTATCAATCCTTTACCATATTTTTCATTCTTCCAAAATGTGTGTGGTATATTATTCAAGATCCTAATTAAATATGGAATACCTTTTGGATCATTAATTATAAAGTCATTAAATTTATTTGTTAACATTTTAGATATTCCTACTTTTTCATTGTAATAATTATTATTACCAGCCTTTTCTTCACCATGAATTACTACTAACCTATCAATTAATTCACGTACATCATTCATCCAAACATATTCAACTGGTTTTTCAGTATATTTTTTAATAAATCCTGTACCTGATTTGGTTGGGGACACATCTGAATAATCTGATGAATCTATAGTTTGTTTTCTTTTTTGTGGGAAATAAACATCAACAATTTCTTTTATCAAATTATTGTATTTAACACCTTTACTTGATTTTATTTTATTTGGATTTTTATCAGAATATAATGCATCTGATTTGTATAATATATCTGCATAATTTGATAAATCAACAGAATAAAATTTATCATTCAAATCATCCATAGTAACATGTTTTTTAGTTAAAAGGTTCATTAATCCATCTGTACCATCATATTCATGTCCACCAATGATTAGTTTATCCCCTTTGAATTCTACAGGTAATTTACCAATGTACTTAAACATTCCAACAGGTCTTAATCCAAAAACGGGATCCTCACTATGATTGATATATTTTAACATTCTTTCACTTATATTAATTTTTTTTAATTTTTTCTCTTCTTCATATTTATTCAATACATCATCAATTTCTGATTCATTTAAATCACTGTAGTTATCATATGGTTTGATTTGAGGTATATGATATGGAATCATTTGTTTTTCTACCTCTCTATTTTCTTCAATAGCTTTCAGAACATTATCACCTATTCCTTCAAGCCCTTGTTTTACTTGTTCTATGACATCAATAACAGGTTGATCCTCTTTTTTATATTTTTCATATTCTGTTCTTGGTTGTTTTTTCCATGTTTTAAATTGTTCTTTTAATTTTTCTACTTTCTTTCTATTACGTTTAGCTTGTTTAACTATAGCTGGATCATATTTTGTAAACATTTATTTAGAATGAAAATGTGTTTATGTTGATGTTTGTGTTGACGTTTAACATTTACGTTAACGTTTATGTTTATGTTTAACGTTTATGTTAACATTTATGTTTATGTTTAACGTTTATGTTAACGTTTATGTTTATGTTTAATGTTTATGTTAACGTTTATGTTTATGTTTAACATTTAACGTTTATGTTTATGTTAACATTTATGTTCTTATGAAATGTTGTATTTTATTTCTATATTTTCCATCATTACATTTCCTTGTAATATCTATTGTTATAAAACCAAATTCATCATTCCAACATTTACTACATATTTCTTTAAATTCATTAAATTTTAAATCACCACCAACAAATTCATTATAAACATGATGTAGATTTGTATCATCCTGTCTAAATATATTTAAGAAATTCAGATTATCTCTCACTAACTGTTTAGGTATTTTTGAGTATGTTTGAGCTAAATAAAAACAATCAATTCCTTTATGTCTGCCTCTAGTAAAATATTCTCTTACTATATCTTGATTTTCTAGTATAAAATCATCAAATATTACAATTGAATTATCATCACAATCATCTAATGGTACAATGTCATCATTGCTACTAATAAATGATGCTAATGAATCACCTGTTATATCTTCAATTTTATTACATTTTTTAATTAATTGTTGATATTTTGATTGATCTAAGCTTTTAGAATAAATATATACATGGTTTATTTTATCCCAATTTAACCAGCCTGGTGCTAATAAATAGTTATCAATCATTAATGTTGTTTTACCACAACCACTTGGTCCTATAATTGCACATCTAATTGAATTAGGTAACAGTTTACCATGCTTATTTTTTACCTTTTTGTCTGCTATTCTAATTTTTGGTTCCCAATCAATTTTGTTCATTTAATTAATAATAAATGAGTAGATTATTTCAATTGAGTGGTAATTCATCAGTACTTAAAAAAAGATTAAATGTACCTATTAGAGATAACTTTAATAGTGTAGCATTAGTTGGATTTTATACAACATTTTTAACACCTAATATAACATCTAAAAATAATAAATTATATTGTGATGGTGAAACAATTGTATTTCCTACTGGTCAATTTAATTTAAAAAATATAGAAAAATTTATTCATACAAAAAACCCTAATATAAATATTAAAGCAGATGAAATTTTAAATAGGGTTGTTATTGAGAGTGATAAAAAAATATATATGGATATGCAAAAAGAAGATAATATAGCACCTCTGTTAGGTTTTAGTAATCAAACAATTAATCCAAAACAAAGAACTGTTGCTAATGATGTACCTAAAATTATACCATTTGAATTAATTAATATTAATTTTAATTTAGCTGATGGTATGTATATAAAGCATAATGATCATTTTCATAGAGAAACTAATATTATTGCTTCTTTTAAACCAAATGTTGAATTTGGTGCACCAATAATATATGAACCATCTCATCCATTATTTGTTCCAATTCATGACAAAATTCAGGATTTAGTAGTAACTATAACTGATGACAATGATAATTTAATTGATTTCAATGGGGCACAAATAACAGTTATATTGGAGATGAAATGACACATTTTTCTTCTTAATAAATGGATAAGATTGAAAGCTATCAATTTCAGTCATTTCCAGTCAATGAAAAAACAAAAAATAATCTTTGTGTTCCTAATAAGGTTACTGAAATTAGTATTCATGTTGGTGATGGTTGGGTACATCCTAATCAAGCTCAGTTGTACATGAATTTTGAAGTTATTCATGATGATGGATCTGATTTTTCTGCATATGATGGAAAAACAAATGTTAGATTAATTGATAATTATGTTGCTAAATTATTTGATATTGTAACTATAAAAAAGGGAATAATATTTTATCTATAATAGAACATCCATTTATTTCATCATCTGTGTTAATACGATTAACTGCATCTATTTCTGATAAAATATGTCTAGAAAATTGTGTTATGAATAATGGAATTGTAATGACAAAGGAAAATGAAGTACTATATCCATTGGAATTATTTGGTGGATTTTTTAAGAATTATAAAGAAATCATGTGGGAAGGTGATTTAACTGTATGTTTTACATGGAGTTCAAGTGCTAGTGATTGTATTTTTAGATGGGAAACAGATAATGACAAATCTACATTACCAAAAGAAGGAAAAATCGTTGTTAAACATATGGATATAAGGGTGCCAACTGTAAAATATGAACCTAATTTTGAACTGGAACTAAGAGAAATGATGTTAAATAATCCTAAAATACCAATACCATTCTATGAAATACAGACTATAGAAATTGCTGGATTAAGTGGTAAGAAAAATATTGAATTAGATATTACAAACTATTACAATTCAGTTGAATTTGATATGCCATATTGGATATTTGTTGTATTTCAAACTAATCGTAAAAATAATCAGTTGATTGATTCATCATCATTTGACCATGTTAAACTAAGTAATATTTATGTGAAAAATGGATGTAATGAAATGTTTCCTGAAGAAAGGTGGAATATAGAACCATCACATACTTATCTTAAGGCATATGATGCATTTCGTGAATTTAAAATAGTAGCACAACGTCAAAGAGATGTTGATGTTAATCCATATAATTTTATTAATAATTATCCAATATATGTCATCAATATGACTCATAGGAAAAATGTGATAACAGCACAAAAAACAACAATGAAACTATGTGCTACATTTAATGATAACATACCAGATAATATACTAGCCTATGTAATAATGTATGCTAAGAAACATCTAACATATGATACACAACATAGATTACTCACTGAAAACTTTTAATCCCATATATCAATATCTTCATCTTCATCTTCTTGTTTTTTATTCTGATTTTCTTCATGTTTCTTTTTCTCATTTAAAAATTGTTCCCATATACTAATATTACGTTTTGTGTTTTGTATTTTTATTTGATGTTCAATATTTAATAGTTCAGCTATTTTTGCAATTATATATTTGTATGGTAATGCCTTACCTTTGTAATAGTAATTAAACATCTCAAATAACTCTATAATACGATCCTTTTCATAACCAGTAAACATATCCACTATTGCACCATTTTCTATAGTTACACGTAAGTTCATTAAATGTTTATTAAAATATTTAAATCTATATATTTTGTTGTTATGAACACTTACTTTATCAGGATTACAAATATAACATCTTGTACCATCAATACTCCATTGTGAACAATTTTGACAATATTCAGGTGCATAATATTCAGATGGATAATGTATATTATCAGGTATATCAATCTGAACTGCTTTTTCGAATTGTTGAACTAGTCTACTGTCATCATTTTTTACATTATTCTGAATGTTACTGGTTTCCTTTGTATGATATCTATTTTTTCTATCTTGATTAATACATTTCTTACATATAGATCTTGGTTTACCTAATTTAAGTCCATATTCAGATATATCTTTTACCATATCACATTTAGTACATTTTTGTACTGTTTCATTTTGAATGTTACTGGTTTTCTTTGGATGATATCTGTTTTTTCTATCTTGATTTACACATTTCTTACATATTGACCTTGGTTTACCTAATTTAAGTCCATATTCAGATATATCTTTTACCATATCGCATTTAGTACACTTCTTTGATATGTTGTCCATTTATTATAGAAAAAAATTTAAGTATTTGTTGTCCACTATTTGTTGTCTATGTTTTATATATGTAAATATATTGTGTATTATTGTTTCATCATCATTCATTGTATATATGTATATATTATGTAAACATATTTATTTGTAATTGTATATATGTATATATTTAGAATAACCAACACCATCTATAATTGTATATATTTTTATTATTAAACACCATCATAAATGTTGTATATATGTATATAGTACTATCTAAAAGAGACACTTTATGCATTTCCCTAATTTTGTGGTTGTATCATTGTAAAAATATGAACAATAGCTGATTTCGATGTAAAATGGTCTAAAAATAGCATAAAATAGGGTTTAAATAGCCGATATTGGTAATTGGGGTAGAACATACATTTCCTATCTACTGGTGTTGATCTGCTGCCGATTCTGGTAAGAACAACCTGGCGGCCCAATAACAAAAGAAAACCCAGGTGTCGTCCTGATGAAAATTCCGTATGGAATAATCAACGGCGGGAGAGTGTGCCAGTGATAAGAGAAAGGAGTGCACCCACAAGTAGCAGATCAGCTGTAGACACGGCAGTAGAAAATACATTCACTGTCAGTGAGAACAATTTAAGTAGTGTTCCGGAAATCGATTATAAAGTGGCAGTCGTAACACCCACAGCGGAACTGGAGATTGAGTTTAAGAATGATTCGCAATTGTTGAGAGAAGATCAGATGTCGGATAACACGTCCGTCATCGAGCGAGGGAATGTAGAGAGGGATGAGGCCTGGTTAACGCAGTTCGGTCGCTTATACGACGAACTAAGAGTTTATAGAGGCCTGTACGGGAGAAGTGTTTATGGGGAGCGCGGGCAGGATTTGCCGCGTCTCGTCCCGCAGGGAGATAGTGTTTGTGAAGTGATAGAAAGTTCTGGCCCTAACCGGCAAACTTTAACAGAAATAGTTGATGTTAATGGGGAGCACGAGCAAGATTCGCCGTTTTTCGTCCCGCAGGAGTTGGATGTTGAAGTAGTAACGGAAAGTTCTGGCCCTAACCGGCAGACCTTACCGAAAGTTATAGTGGTAGAAGTAGCCGACCCATTCGACGCAAAACTTCAGTTTAAACATTGCAACAGTATTAAGGAGAAAGACTACGAAAATTTCAGTGATAGCCGGACACGATTGGTAGAAAAGCATGTAGATTACAGCGTGTATGAGGTTAGAGCTGCCGTTATACGGTCGGACGGTAGCAGTGTGGGTTCTGCAGATCCAGAGGAAGTAATTGCAGATACTACTGGGCACATTCCTCCAGGTAGATTGGCAGATGAGATCAATCTGACCACAGAGGAATCAACGAAGGTGATAATTAGTGAATTGATAGCAAAGCAAGACTCACTAGTTGACGAGTTACAGGAAAAGGTTTCGGTATTGGAGGCGAAGCTACAGACTAAGCCTCAGGACAAACGTGTTGAAATTAAAACTGTATGTGAACAGAGGCTGAAAAGGCCGCCAGAAAAGCCGGATTTAGGATCAAAGCCGGATAGTTTTTTCTGGAATGATCCGGATATAGACGAGGATTTATAGTGCGAAAATAAAGAAACAATCGAGAACAAGTGTAGACAGACAGTAGTCTCTGTTAATATGCACGACCTACAACTGAACGTGTTGATTGACACCGGTGCAGAATTGAGTGCTCTATCTGAGAAAATATTTGACTTACTGGAGGACAGAGTGAAAATTGTCGGTGCTACTGGGAAGGCCAGTAAACCAGACACAAAATAGTTTTTTGTCTACTTCGAGGTATGTGGGGCACGATTTGAACAAGAGTTTGTCGTCGTGCCAGACTTAACTACGGAAGTAATTATCGGGTTAGATTGGCTATTAAAGTACCGTGCAGTGATTAATTGCGAAAGCAAAACTTTGACATGTACTTCCCAAGATAAAACAATAGTAGTTAGTTTTGACGAGGCAGGAGACGGTGTGCATAGGCAATACCGGCCTATACGTATTGTTCACTGGCCGGATGGTATTGACGTAGGTATGAATTTGAACTACTGTAACGTGAGGAATCTCGGCATTGACAATAGTGTAGAAAGTGAATTGGAAAGTATTGTAGACGGTGTGTCAAACGTAACACGCGAACAAAGACGAGGCCGACTTTCCCGTACCTATTGCCATAGGGCATGGGGCAAATATGTAGCAGAATTTGAGAGAATTATGAACACCTTGAGACATGGTTCAAATGGCTCTGAGTACTATGGGACTCAACTGCTGAGATCATTAGTCCCCTAGAACTTAGAACTAGTTAAACCTAACTAACCTAAGGACACCACAAACGTCCATGCCCGAGGCAGGATTCGAACCTGCGACCGTAGCGGTCTTGCGGTTCCAGACTGCAGCGCCTTTAACCTTGAGACATGAGTCTATGGGATTTTCTCCAGAGGAAATCCTGTTAGATAACAGAAGTAAAAGTTTAGTGGAAGAGATAATCAAATTCCCTCCACGGATTGACATTCGTATTGGTGTGAAAAAAAAGATCGTTTGCGGGAAATAATGAAGCTAAAAGCCGATGCTCGCATACGTCGTCATGATGCTAAAGCGCGTTTTGCTAAGTTTGCAATCGGAGACTTAGTACTTGTAAAAGCTCATGAGAAATCGAGCGAGATAAATGAAATCTCTAAATTTAAGTTTGTTTATAATGGACCATATAAAGTCATTGGTATAGCTCACACAAATGCTTATTTCTTACAATATCCAAGCTCTGGAAAACTATTAGGTATACGGAACATTGTAGACTTGAAATTGTACCAACCCAGCATTGATTAATACCACAGAATGGGTAATTTGTACAGTATGTAAATATAGAGTGTAAGATTTAAACGATTTGCTAGATTGCCATGCTTCTGCCTGACCAAGAGATCATTAGAGAAGTTGTAATTAATAAGTAATTAATTTTGACTAAATTATTTAAGAGTAACTGGTTATTAATTTATTGAAAAATCCAAGCTGTTCGTTTGAGTTTTCAGCTGCGTCACAGAAGATTAAGGAATGTAAATATGATTTTGTAACTAGCTGTAAGATTTCATGAATATGTGATTTACTAGTCATTGCCGATGTACTCAGGCTAGTACATGCTTGTGATGATGGACAGTGTTGAGTTATCCACTGTGATAGTGTTAACGGACTCCTTGAGATTACTCAGGAGTGAGTTTTTCCAAAAGAATTCAGTGAGACGGACGTTCTGGAAATGCCGTTACACAGGCGAGTGAGATCAAGTTTGCCGCACAGGCGGGCGCAACAATACTGGCGAGGCAGAGCCGCTGTCGGCTCTTGTGCCGCTCTCGGCATTCTTTGTTCTTGCTGGTACGGAAGTCGGAGTTGTTTTTCTTCCCGGACAGCTGATGTGAAAGAATTCTGCTGTCAATATTTTTTTTTCGATCTGCTGTATATTATTTTCTTGTTTAGCGTTAAGTGGACACTCACGACAAGAACATTAATTATGAAAAGGTTATATACAATGTGTATTCCTTGTAATTAATTATTAATTTGCGTTATTTTGATATACCTGTTTTTTTACCATGTACTCTGGTTAATTTTGTAAATAGTATCCATTTCTCGATACTGTTAGGAATTTTGCTGATTTGGAATAGCTGAATTTTAATATGTTGTCAACCTGTTTTCTTTTGTGTAAGATGACAGACTGGAATGAGGTTAGGAGTGTCTCCACTCAATTATTATGGTCTAAAAATTGGTTTATGGTTAATTAGCCTAATGCTAAATTTTCTTGATATTTTGAGCATATGCATTTCCGCTGTTCTTTTTCCATTTTGGGGCATTTTCTGAGTCTGTGTAGGTTACACGAACATCCTTAGACAATGTGGAGCACATTTAACGCCGGAAATGCATATCCTCCTATTTCCGTCTAGTGTGCTATAAATTTTTTTCCTTATTTTGTTACCTGAAGATATGACATTTCTGTGTCTTTATATATTGTAATTGTTTTACTATATATATATATATATATATATATATATATATATATATATATATATATTTGTTTTGTAAATACTATTTGTATTTTTACGCTGAGTCTGGCCTAGGGAAAACTATGCTGTCGAACGAATACATCGATAGATCGTGTGGAGAACAAAAGTGTTTAGGATCTTTGGTAGCGTTAATTCTGCCACATGGAAAGCGGGCAGAGGGAGTCTGGCTGGAGTAGGGCGGTGGAGCAGGTGTGTTGTGTGACGCTTCCGCGAGTTGCCGGGCTTTCAGGGTTTGGCAGCATGTAATTGCGCTCGACTTGCTATGATAGTTTCTGACACGGTGTCGCGGACGGGAAGCATTAGCTGGCGCACACCAAGAGCCCGTTTCGCCTGGTGACCGTGTCGAGAAGGAGGCGCGCCAACTTCAAGCTTCTGCAACAGCGACGGCCGACAATGAGTGACTGTCGCCACCTCCTCGACCGACGACTTCAAACCTTCAATCAACCAACAAGGAAGACTAAAAGCACGTAAAGTTTTAGAACTGTATGGCAGATCTCAGCTTTTCAAACCGTCAAATTTTTCTGACTAAATTACAGCAACGTAGCATGAACCTTTGTTGCTCATTGTCCCAATTGCATTACCAAGCAGGGCCCCTTCCTTTTCCGCAATGAACCCGAGTGTCGTTGAAATTGAAACGCCAGCATTAAAGTAATATCATTCCATTTCAATGCTTTAATTTCAAAGTTCAGTTAAAGTATTCAATGCTGGCTACAATATTTAGATTACACAGGCACAAATTAAGAGTGCGAGTTTTGTTACCATATTTTAGCTTACCTGAGACTACAGCTCAGCTTAGTACGTACTAAATTTTACTATTGTTAATTGTTCAGAAACATTTAATTCAAGTTCAGAGTTAAATCTCTTATTTCTAAATTGCGTAGATTCAAGTAGCTTTTGAAATGATTGTTGAGGTAGACTAACCTTATTTTATTGAATTTCGTAGTGCTTCAGAAACAAAGTTCACTATTAATTTCAGTCACTAAATTAACTTTCAATTTTCCAGTTTTATTAATTCTTTTGCTAAATTAAGTCAGAGTGTAGCGAAATTTATTACTTCTGACAAACATTCAGTTTTCACACTACATGTGTCAACCTTCAGTTGTCACGATTTTAGTGATAATTATATGTGCAATAACCTTACTTTTTCAGTTATTATAGTTGTTGTCGATAGTACTGGCGACTGTAATTTTCCCCAGATCTCAAATATCTAATTAACGCCAATTAATTGTTAACGTAATGAACGCACATTTACTTACTTTATTAATTTTACCCTTTTCTCAAAATTAATTTCCACCAATTTCATTTGCATTTTTCCTTTCATTTAGATGTAACCCTTTCCTCCCTCTTTATCGACAAATTATCTTTGGTGACGATTGCTCTTCCCAAATTTCCATTAGGTCCCTGCGGTTTAATTTTTCACTGTCAGTAAGGTCGATAAGTGAGGCGGAGGTTACAAACCCTACCACTGAACACTTCAGAGCAACTCACTCTCTGACCTACCTTCCTGTTCATAACGAGTCCTACTCACATTATACAATTTTCTGCTGCTGTTGTCATTACGCTACACTGATGTGACCAGAAGTCCTTGTCTTCTTTTTATTTAAGTTTACTGACCGCTTCTATATCTAGATTGAGCATTTGCATTTCGCTTTTTAGATTTTCTATCTTCGCTATCAAGTTTAAGCTTCTGACAGTCCCGTCCCGACTCGCAAAATGTTAGCCTTTCAGTGGTTTTTTAATTTTTTTCACGTGGCCACCTCCTCCATGGCAGCCCTCTCTTGGAGGTCCAAATGGGGGACTATTCCGGAATCTTTTGCCAATAGAGAGATCATCGTGACATCTTTTCAATTACAGACCACATGTGCTGCGGATACACGTTTTTTTTTTTTTAATCCAGTGGTTTCCATAGCCTTCCGGCAATGCCATAAGTCTTCGGCCGCCAATGCAGATTATCATTCAAAATGTAAACGGTGTAGTGTTTCGAAGCCGGGATCAAAGACGTTTTGATTACTAATCAAAGACGCTCAGACCTTCAGATCTACCAGTGTAATAATTTCAGTAATTTGGTACTGTCCTGGTACCATGTCAAAAATTTCTTCGTCTTCCTTCTCGATGTGTGGGCTTGACAACACCACCCATTGACCCACTTCATACTGCTGTAATCTCCACAGTCTCTTCACCTCCTCTTCCTGCTTATCCAACCCCTCATATTCACTCTGTTACGCTCAGGTTGGCATCCCCAGCAGACAGCTCCCAGAAGCCAAACCATCTGTGTCAATGACCAGTAGTCTGCCAGCTACCAGGAAATGTTGAGCCATTTACAACAAACACGAAAGGTATGACCGCATGGGAAAATGTCCCTGCGCCTAAGTCTGCAAGCAAAGTATAACAATTTCAGAAAAGCGGGGAGTCACCGATACAGTACTGCCAAAGCAGAGTGTCGTAAGGAAGGCTAATGCAACGCAACAATAAGAATTCGATTGTCGAGGAAGGCCTCTGAAAGCTGAATTTGCGAACGTCACTAGGAGAGCTAGCAACGAGGAAAACCAGTATACGTGATGTGATAGCCATCCGCACCGCCAGGAAGCGCCAACATAAATACCACACCCTTCTTAACAAATGTCAGTTCCTATAGGAAGCGCCAAAAGAATACCACACCCTTCATAACGAATGTCTGATTGCTGAATGCCGGCTGCCCAGCACTGATGTCAGTTGCAGGTATCCAGTGAGTGGTGAGTCTATGAAGATCGACCCCAGCATGTGTAGCTGTCTCCGACCGTCTATAGAACCATGACTCCGAATGGAAGTACGCTGCTGCTGCCGTCAGCGCTGCCAACTTCTGAGGCAGCACTGATAATCCTTGGAGGCCACCATCAGCCGGCAGGCCTGCTGGGCGAAGCTTCACCTTTGTAACCTGGACGCTGTCTGTCATCCACATTCTAGAGGGAGGACCACTGCAGCTGCTCATCCCATTCCTGTGCCAGACACAGATGCTGTCTGCTTCTGTCTCTCATGTGGGGCAGAGAGCTAGCCCTGCGAGCCAGCGAGTACTTCAAGTGGACATAGGGACCTATCTCTAGAGCGCGAATTTTCAACAAGTGCACTTTGGAGATTGATACGTAGAGATGTGAGCCGCCAGATGCCCCGTGACATAACAGCTGCCAACAGAGGCTTCGCTTGTCTGGCGGTACTGTAAGACGATCTCATGCCAGCCTCTCACTGCTGACGAGGCGCTGCTCCACCTGTACAGCAGAGGGGCTGCACTTTGGAAGACAATGCTGTATAACTGCCTAATAAATGTTTTATTGTCAATGATGTCTTCTTGGCGCTCTCGCGCGTTACTACACTCATGCTCATAAATCAAGGATAATTGCAGATGGTGCTGCCACACAACGTGGCACTACACAAAACTGGCGCTAATAGCATAGGCACATAGGGAACACACACTACAAAAATCTGCAAGTCCACGCCATTGGTGATAACTTGAAAAAACCGCCCCGAAACACATGTGCTACAAAACGCCACTGTTTCCTGCGCATGTACCCCGACATCAATATGGGATATGATCACCATGTACACGTACACAGGCCGCACAACGGGTTGGCATACTCTGGATCAGGTGGTCGAGCAGCTGCTGGGATGTGGCCTCCCATTCGTGCACCAGTGCATGTCGGAGCTCCTGAAGTGTGTAAGTAGGCTGTTTATGTTTTCTTTATGTAAGTAGGCTGTTTAGGTTCTTATGTAAGTAGGCTGTCTAGGTTCTTATATTGGTAACGCCGCCGCCACGTAGCGCTCTCTGTATGAAAATCACTGGCTGTGCTGTGTGCAGTCTGTGTCTGCTTTGCATTGTTGTAATACTCGCCATTGTAGTGTTAGGCAGCTGGCTGTGAACAGCGCGTAGCGTTGCGCAGTTGGAGGTGAGCCGCCAGCAGTGGTGGATGTGGGGAGAGAGATGGCGGAGTTTTGAAATTTGTCATGAACTGCTATATTTATATATGATGATATCAAGGTAAATACATTGTTTGTTCTCTATTAATATCTTTCATTTGCTAACTATCCCTATCAGTAGTTAGTGCCTTCAGTAGTTTGAATCTTTTATTTAGCTGGCAGTAGTGGCGCTCGCTGTATTGCAGTAGCTTGAGTAGCGAAGATTTTTGTGAGGTAAGTGATTTGTGAAAGGTATAGGTTAATGTTACTCAGGGCCATTCTTTTGCAGGGATTTTTGAAAGTCAGATTGCGTTGCGCTAAAAATATTGTATGTCAGTTTAAGCACAGTCATGTAAAAATTGTTCAAAGGGGACGTTTCAAGTGTCGTAGGGGTCTGAAGACGCAGCGATACGTTGACTGAGAGCATCTGAGACGTGCTCGATGGGGTTTAGGTCTGGAGAATAGGCAGGCTACTCCATTCGCCTAATATCTTCTGTTTGAAGGTACTCCACCGTGATGGCAGCTCGGTGGGACCGTGTGTTATCATCCATCAGGTGGAAGGTGGGAACCACTGCATCCCTGAAAAGGCGGACATACTGGTGCAAAATGACGTCCTGATGCACCTGACCTGTTACAGTTCCTCTGTTAAAGACACGCAGGGGTGTACGTGCACCAATCATAATCCCACCCTACACCACCAAACCACGACTTCCATACAGCTCCCTTTAAATGACATTAAAGAGTTGGTATCTGGTTCCTGGTTCACGCTAGATGAAAACCCGGCGAGAATCACTTTTCAGACTATACCTGCACTCGTCCGTGAACATAATCTGGGACCACTGTTCGAATGACCATGTACTTTGTTCTTTACACCAGGCTCTATGGACTGTCCTCTGACCAGGGGTCAGTGGAACTCACCTTGCAGGTCTCTGGGCGAATAAACCAGTCTGTTCAGTCGTCTGTAGACTGTGTGTCTGGAGACAACTGTTCCAGTGGCTGCAGTAAGATCCCGAGCAAGGCTTCCTGCAGTACTCCGTGGCCATCTGCAGGCACTGATGGTGAGATATCAGCCTTCTTTTGGTGTTGTACACTGTAGACGTCCCGTACTATAGCGCCTGGACACGTTCCCTGTCTGCTGGATTCGTTGCCATAATCTTGAGATCACACTTTGTGGCACACGGAGTGCCCATGCTAAGACCTGCTGCGTTTGACCAGCCTCCTGTGGCGCCCCTAGTATTCTACTCCTCATAACGTCATCAATATATGTTCTTTGAGCCATTTTCAACACACAGTCACTATTAGCAAGTCTGAACGCGTCTGCACACTTACTCGCTGCACCGTCCTCTGACATGCACCAACACATCTCTGCAAATGTGGACTGCTGCCAGCGCCACCGTGCGACGACCGCATGTCAAATGCACCGCATGGTCATACCCCGTGGTGATTTAAACCCGCAAACCGCCCACGAGAGCGTTGTTTCACCATGTGTCAGCATTATCCTTAATTTTCGAGCATGATTGTAGGTGCTCAACCCCATATCTCACCTGGTTCATTTGTGATGACTGTAGGAGTCTAGGAACGGACACCTACAGCTCGCTGGACGCTTCTCCGTAATTTGCTTACAGTTTAGTGAACTCCCTGAATGCCTTTGTTGATTTCTTTCTGGTTACCCATTTAGAAATGGTGATGGCGTCTTATTCCCTTAAACCACCTCAAATTGCGACAGTCCTATACAAGTCTGTGCTTCAGAGCTGTATGACCTCACCATGAAGGGTAGATACGCAGCTCAATCTGAATGGTGTGAATACACATAATAACTAAGTATCTTCCTAACTTTTCGATGCGCTTATTCCATTCTTCCTTTAGCTTGCAGGTGAAGTGGAGTGGTTCTCAATTTTTTCCCAACCATGAATAACTTACACAACTCTTTCATCTGCTCTGACGTGAATTTGGTCCCCTAGTCAGTAATTATCGTCTCTGGCACCCCCGATTTCAATATCCACTTATTCACCAACATTTGAGCGACAATGTCCATGTGTCGGTCCAACATTGGCACCAGTTCTCTGTAACTAGAGAAATGGTCTAGTAAGGTCGACACAAAACGATTACCTGATGGTGTTCTGCTGAATAGCCATCTACCCCAATGAAACTGAACAGCTCTGTGGCCTCTGGTATCCTCTGTAACTGTACCTGCTTCTGACTCAAATCTGCTCTCTGTGCACAATCCACGCAATTCTTGACATATCGTTCGACATCCCAACCCTACCACTGTCTGATTCTTTGCCTGACAACATGCACAGAAATATATTACAAGTATGTACGGACAAACAAACAAGAATCAAAAATAACTGTTAGCAGGAAGGCTAATTCGTTGAACATACCACGTTATCTATTGTAGTGTCACAGAATAGTAAAGAGTTGGAAACGTGGAATATTGTCAAAGTTTCGTTGCCTATGCCGAGAGCCAGAGGCAGTGGATTAGCCAAGAGGTAGGAGGATTGCACATGTATCGGAATGTGTCGTCACGCAGGGGCAGTGGCCTGGTTACACACAACAGAGGAGAGAGAATTGCTTAGCACGCGGGTTTGTGTTAGACGGAGACTTTCGTAGAGTGCAAGACAGAGGTATAGCGTCAGCTGTACTGCATTTCACAACTTCGCGTAAGTCTACCGTAACAACACGTAACTCTGTCGCAAGAACACCTAAGGGGCGAGTACGACAGATGAATCAGCAGTATAAGTGGAACGAATGCGGTCATTACAAACGAGCATGACGTCAGGACGTCGCTCGTGCTTCCTTTAAATACACCAGCTTTGATAACAACAACGCACTCGCAGTTAGACTTGCAGTTAGATGTGTACTGGGTCGCTGCTTAGCGCTCAGCTCGGTGATCGACACGTTAATCTTTATTAAGGAGATGTTGCAGTAAGGGTGGCCCATCCAGCAGCAGACGTGAGGGGACAGTACCAGCTCTGGTCCTCTCTGCTGCCGCTGTCAATCATCAGCCCAGGATTAGCAGACATCGCGGCAGACTCGTCCGCCGCCAATGCTGACCACACCAGTGAGCCGTCGTCGAGATCGTGTGGGGCCTAGGTCCTGTGCATCCGCCGTCACAACCGGGTGAGCCGACGACGCTGGGGGACTGCAGCCCGTCCGCCCGTCCACCGCGGACGAGCCACCAGGAGGAGCAGGCAAGAAGGCGGGGTGGGACAGAGTACACTCCGCACCACGAGAACGCCTCTCGTGCCGACAGCGCCAGGACTCCAACCCGGAGCCTCTTGCTGTCCGTCGCCGAGCCAGCCGGCCAGCCGGCGCCGCCAGCCACGCGCGGCCGAAGTAAGGGCATTTCTCTGCTACGTCACAGCACCCGGCGCTGCGCTAGCAAGACATGTGGCCCGGAGCTGGTGTCATCGCTACGAGTCAGCGAGGTCGTTGATATCACCAAGCTCAGCCAGCCTGTGTTACGCGGACCACATTGTACTCGGCAGGAATAAAGGTGTTACGAATTAATCATGTTTCTTTGGCGTTTCTGACGCGTTCACAGTCTTTTCCTAGCATCCTGACAACTGGAGAGGTCACCGCTCGGCCACCGTAGGCGACCGGGACCACCAGGGCGCCTACACTATGACAGCAATTGGAATAAAAAGCCCATTGTAAACATTTTCCGCACTCACATTGAAGAATTCCTGTCATTATTTCTGTTACAGCCAGTAACTTCAAGCTGCCCGCATTGACTACTGTGTCTGTAAATTGGAAAACGAAGACACAATCAGAATGAAACTACGGTCAGGCAGAACTCATGGACTGATGGAAAGGGACTGTCGATCATTGGGCAGTATAGCAAATTCATTGTGTGTAGGTTGTTAGAAAGAATGGGGTACAATGATCAAGCAACTACTCAGATGCCACCCATTTATGTAGCCGACACCACTAGACAGTGGATGACTGGAAATGAGTGGCTTGGTGTGATGTATCACGCTACACCCTGTGGTAATCCGATGGAAGGATTTGGGTTTGGCGAATGGGTGCACAACGTTACCTGTCATCAGTTGTAGTGCCAGTAGTGAAGAACGGAGCAGGTGGTTCGACGGTATAAGGGTATTTTTGGGAGTTATGGTGCAGTCCTCTCACTGCTCTTGTGGAAACGCTTAATGCGAAAGAGCAAGAGCAGCTTTTATATCAGTGTTTACTATGGACGGTAGAGGAAGAGTTCACAGACAATGATTGTATCATCACGATAATAGACGATGTAATGACCATCTGTGACAATGGTTTACTGACAATAACAATCCTGGAGCGGAGTGGCGTGCCCGCAACCCTTAATCTTTGGGATCCAGACCCCAGCATCCAGCATGTCATCTGCATCTACATCTACACTCCACAAGACACACTGCAGTGTGTGGTGAAGGTTACGTTGTGTACTGGTCTCCCTTGCCTTCTTTCCCATTCCCTTTGCGAATAGTTCGTGGGAAGAACGACTACCGAGAAGCCTCTACGTGGCCTCCAATCTCTCTATCTTCACGGTCTTATCGCGAGATGTACCGGGTGATCAAAAAGTCAGTATAAATTTGAAAACTGAATAAATCGCAGAATAATGTAGATAGAGAGGTACAAATTGACACACATGCTTGGAATGTCATGGGGTTTTATTAGAAAAAAAAATACAGAAGTTCAAAAAATTTCCGACAGATGGCGCTTCATCTGATCGGAATAGTGATAATTAGCTTAACAAAGTAAGACAAACCAAAGATGATGTTCTTTACATTAAATGCTTAATATGTCCACCATCATTCCTCAAGAATAGCTGTAGTCGAGGAATAATGTTGTGAACAGCACTGTAAAGCATGTCCGGACTTATGGTGGGGCATTGACATCGGATGTCGTCTTTCAGCATCCCTAGAGATGTCGGTCGATCACGACACACTTGCGACTTCAGGTAACCCCAAAGCCAATAATCGCACGGACTGAGGTCTGGGGACCTGGGAAGCCAAGCATGACGAAAGTGGCGGCTGAGCACACGATCGTCACCAAACGACGCGCGCAAGAGATTTTTCACGCGTCTAGCAATACTTTTTTTTTTTTGTTCTAATAAAACTCCATGTCATTCCAAGCATGTGAGTCAATTTTTACCTATCTACATTATTCCGTGCTTTATTAAGTTTTCAAATTTATACTGAATTTTTTATCACCTGGTACCTAAGAGGAAACAATATTTTTAGTGTCTGTTCTAGGAACATAGGCTCTCATAACTTGAACAGTAAACGAAACCATGCTGCAGTATGCGTCTCTTCCAGAATCAGCCGCTGGACTCTATGATCATCTTTGTGATGCTTTCGTGCTTACTAAATGAACCTGTAAGAGCTTTATTTTATACGGAACATTATAATTTTGGTAATATTTTGGATGTCACGTGGGAAAGTAAAGCTTGAATACCATCAGAGTAATAGCGGGCAACATCTCTGCCAAAGAGGGACTGTTAGTAGGACCTTTACTTGTGAGTGAAGTGCACTGTTGGATAAATGAAGTGTCGAGTCGCATCTTGTGAAGGAGTAAGATGCGTTTAGATCGTGCTGTGTGTCGGCAATAATTTTCTTATATTATTTCTCATTTATGGAATGATACTTTGTAAATTCATTCAGAAGACTTCAAAGGAAGTGTAATAGCGCTCATTTGCCGAGTCAGCCGAGCATAGTAATTAATTTGGTCAGGAATTTAGAAGTGTTTTTTTTTATTATAATGTAATAATGTTTGATTTACTAATTTTTCCTCGAAGTTGTATAACACACTTTGAAGCGTTGAAGTGTTGAAATTTTTTGTCTTAGTGATGTAAAGTGTTGTTAATACAGTTACTTCTTTGTTTTTCGATCAATGAGCATTCGTTTCTGTATTTCAAATTTCACATAGATAATTTTGCTTTCCTGAGTATCTCAATAACAGAACTTTAATTGACAATGATAATTACAGTAATAAGATTTATTAACACAGAAGTTTTGTGGCTGTCTCTATAGCTTAAAAGCACACATTGCACATCGCATTGCTGGTAGTTTGAACTTCTATTTTTTAACTAGCATAGAAGCGGCTGCCGCAGTAGTTTGGAGATAGCAGAAGCACAGCGTTTATTCATTACGCGAACATTTATAGTTTATGTGTGACACAATTAACACTTTATAAGTGACATACTTTTCAGTCTGGGCATTTTTGGTAGTTATTTATATTTCATAATTTTCTCGAAATCAGATTGCTTGTATTATTGCTAACGGAGTTTCGTCCATCAGGTTACCTTCCATTCGGAAAGTGGATGCACTCAGCGACTGTATATGACTTACAAATTACAGAGTGCAGGAATCAGTCGTCCTTAATAGATGAGAGTGACACGCCCGAACAACAGGGACTTACATACATTGAAAATAGCGCATTGACAATGGCTAGCTGCTAGCCGAAATCTGGATTTGCATAATAAAATTTATAAAGGACGACTGATTGCTTCACTCTATAATTTATAAGGACAGTTTTCTTACGTTTAACAGAAAAGACTGCTATCTCACCATGAGCGATACAGTACACAGTATAATATGTCATTCCTGATTGACTTTCAAGAATTACGAGATTACTTACGAACTTAAATAGGAGGTTAACTCCTTCTGTAATCACAAGTGCAACTACAGACTACCTAACAGATCAAAACGGAAATTTCTGTTCCGACACTGACAATGTTGAGTGTTTATGGAAAAAGTTCAAGGCAATCGTAAAATGCGTTTTAGACAGGTACGTGCCAAGTAAAACTGTGAGGGACGGGAAAAACCCACAGTGGTTCAACAACAAAGTTAGGAAATTACTGCGAAAGCAAAGAGAGCTTCACTCCAAGTGTGAACGCAGCCAAAACCTCTTAGACAAACAGAAGCTAAACGATGTCAGAGATAGTGTAAGGAGGGCTATGCGTGAAGCGTTCAGTGAATTCGAAAGTAAAATTCTATGTACCGACTTGACAGAAAATCCTAGGAAGTTCTGGTCTTACGTTAAATTAGTAAGTGGCTCGAAACAGCATATCCAGACACTCTGGGATGATGATGGCATTGAAACAGAGGATGACACGCGTAAAGCTGAAATACTAAACACCTTTTTCCAAAGCTGTTTCACAGAGGAAGACCACACTGCAGTTCCTTCTCTAAATCCTCGCACAAACGAAAAAATGGCTGACATCGAAATAAGTGTCCAAGGAATAGAAAAGCAACTGGAATCACTCAACAGAGGAAGTCCACTGGACCTGACGGGATACCAATTCGAATCTACACAGAGTACGCGAAAGAACTTGCCCCCCTTCTAACAGCCGTGTACCGCAAGTCTCTAGAGGAACGGAAGGTTCCAAATGATTGGAAAAGAGCACAGGTAGCCCCAGTCTTCAAGAAGGGTCCTCGAGCAGATGCGCAAAACTGACGTCGATCTGTTGTAGAATTTTAGAACATGTTTTTTGCTCACGTATCATGTCGTTTTTGGAAACCCAGAATCTACTCTATAGGAACCAACATGGATTCCGGAAACAGCGATCGTGTGAGACCCAACTCGCTTTATTTGTTCATGAGACCCAGAAAATATTGGATACAGGTTCCCAGGTGGATGCTATTTTCCTTGTCTTCCGGAAGGCGTTCGATACCGTTCCGCACTGTCGCCTGATAAACAAAGTAAGAGCCTACGGAATATCAGACCAGCTGTGTGGCTGGATTGAAGAGTTTCTAGCAAACAGAACACAGCATGTTGTTATCAATGGGGAGACGTCTACAGACGTTAAAGTAACCTCTGGCGTGCCACAGGAGAGTGTTACGGGACCATTGCTTTTCACAATATGTATAAATGACCTAGTACATAGTGTCGGAAGTTCCATGCGGCTTTTCGCGGATGATGCTGTAGTATACAGAGAAGTTGCAGCATTAGAAAATTGTAGCGAAATGCAGGAAGATCTGCAGCGGATAGGCACTTGGTGCAGGGAGTGGCCACTGAGCCTTAACATAGACAAATGTAATGTATTGCGAATACATAGAAAGAAGGAGCCTTTATTGTATGATTATATGATAGCGGAACAAACACTGGTAGCAGTTACTTCTGTAAAATATCTGGGAGTATGCGTGCGGAACGATTTGAAGTGGAATGATCATATAAAATTAATTGTTGGTAAGGCGGGTGCCAGGTTGAGATTCACTGGGAGAGTCCTTAGAAAATGTAGTCCATCAACAAAGGAGGTGGCTTAAGAAACACTCGTTCGACCTATACTTGAGTATTGCTCATCAGTGCGGGATCCATACCAGATCGTGTTGACAGAGGAGATAGAGAAGATCCAAAGAAGAGCGGCGCGTTTCGTCACAGGGTTATTTGGTAACCGTGATAGCGTTACGGAGATGTTTAGCAAACTCAAGTGGCAGACTCTGCAAGAGAGGCGCTCTGCGTCGCGGCGTAGCTTGCTTGCCAGGTTTCGAGAGGGTGCGTTTCTGGATGAGGTATCGAATATATTGCTTCCCCCTACTTATACCTCCCGAGGAGATCACGAATGTAAATTCAGAGAGATTCGAGCGCGTACGGAGGCTTTCAGACTGTCATTCTTCCCGCGAACCATACGCGACTGGAACAGAAAAGGGAGGTAATGACCGTGGCACGTAAAGTGCCCTCCGCCACACACCGTTGGGTGGCTTGCGGAGTATAAATTTAGATGTAGATGTAGATGTACCACACAGTCAAAATACCGGTAAATACACCGTGTTTCAAAATGAATATATAGGTTTTAAGGGTTCGTAGCACGTGTTACATTCACCTTACAATTATAAATTATACATCAAATGAAGGAGCCACACAGTTTTTTGTACAGTTAATCATTGTGAACACCGACCGCACATCTAGTCGAAACGAAAGTTTTTCCGTAACCTTGATAAATGTGCCTGGTGTAGCTGTTGCAATAACGGTGCTTCTAAAGATAGACAGATCATCTGGCAGCGGAGGCACATACACATGATCCTTTATGAACGCCCCAAAGATGAAAATCACATGGCGTCAGATTGTGTACGTAAGTAGAGGTCCCGCACAATGTGCTCGGCCATCCGTCCAGTTGCGGCCAATCCAGCGATCGGGTACGACGCCGTTTAACCGGTCGCCCGGCGAGTTATGGCCGTGAGCCGACTCATCATCTTGCTGCTTAATAAAGTTGTGTTGTTCAGCTTCTTCCAGTTGAGGCACGGGCCATAGTTGTAGCACATCAAGATAAGACACACCAGTTACAGTTGCTTCACCGAGAAAGAAAGACCCATGAACTTTCTGCGGGGATATGGCACATTCAATTTATTGGAGTCTCGTTGCAGGTGTATCATCTCCTGGGGATCTGCTAATCCGCAGATGCACGCACTGTGTGTGCTGACATTTCCACTGACTTGAAATGTCGATTCATTCCTGAAGACGACACGATCCACAAAAGCTTCGTTGTCATGCAGCAACGTTTCGCTCGCTAAGTTGTCACGTAAACCGTGAAACGTCCCCTTTCAAAAATTTATACATGACTGTGCTTAACCTGACACACAATATTTTTAGCGCAACGCAATCTGACTTTCAGAAATCCCTACAAAAGAATGGCCCTGACTAACATTAACCTATGCATTTCACAAATCGCTTACCTCACAAAAATCTTGGTTACTCGAACTACTGCAATACAGCGAGCGCCACTACTGCCAGCTAAATAAAAGATTCAAACTATGAAAGGCACTAACTACTGATAGGGATAGTTAGAAATGAAAGATATTAATAGAGGACAAACAATGTATTTACCTTAATATCATCAAAAGTCATAATATATATAGCAGTTCATGACAAATTACAAAACTCCGCCATCTCTCTCCCCACATCCACCACTGCTGGCGGCTCACCTCCAACTGCGCAACGCTATGCGCTGTTCACATCCTCCTGCCGCTGCCCAACACTACAATGGCAGACAACAATGCAAACTAGACACAGACTGCACACAGCACAGCCAGTGATTTTTATACAGAGGTGGCGTTACCAATAAAAAAACCTAAACAGCCTACTTACAAACCTAAAGAGCCTACTTACAACCGTAGTCTGTAGATATAAGAACTTGTAAGAAATGGAAACGATAAGGCATAGTTGTAAGCATCTCCCTAAAAGTCTCCACGCAAACCCCACTGGAGCTGCTAATTCCTGATTAGATTTCCGAAATGATTTCTTGGGGCTATGTGTCAGCGACTCTCATTCGCCTGCTGTTCCGTTTGGTGTATTGATTACAATTGTAAGTTGAACGTAAATAAATGCTACAACGCCTTAAAACCGGTATGTTCATTTTCATACAACAAAAACAAATTAGCCACGTTCATCTGCAGAGTAACGTACTTCTCTGTTTCCTCTATCAGTCCTACCTGGTAGAGATTCTGTACTGACGAGCAACGTTCAGCTATTGGTTAACACAAACATTCAGACGCCTCATTCAAAGTTTACCGAGCGGAGTTGAAACAGTCATATAGGCAAAGAGTGGACTCTGTAAGGGGTCCGTAGGCCCTTACTATAAGTTTGCACTCGGCACAGGTCGATAGGGCAAACAATCGATAGTGTCCGGTTGCGAGAGCGAGTGTAGAGTTGAGAGAGTTCCCAGGTAGCGGGCCGAGCCGTGTGGAGCCCTTTTGATGTAATGCAAGGCTTTACCGACAAAGGGAGTGGCCATCGCCGCGGTTTAACCCCTTTGTGTTAGAATAATACGGGAAAGTGAAGAAGTACAATTACGAGAGTGATCAGTGATATTTCTGTGCCGATATTTTTGGTTTCGCGTCTACCGCGCCAGCATCATTTGGATTGCAGTGTTGGATTGCAGTGTTGGATTGCAGTGATTGAATTTGCGTGTGACTATAATGAATAGCGAGGAAGCCTGTGCTGAATTAGCCGTAATTAAATATGTATGACGAAGGCAGTGGCTGTCTCCTTCCTTTTGTATTTTTGAGACGAATATAGGTCCTTGATTAGTGAAGCTGTGTTGGCGTTTCTTCTTGTCACCAGACATTTCATTATTAGAGCATTTGAGAGGGACAAAATGGAATGTAACAACTCCGTAGCAGTCAAATCCGATTACCAGCCCCATTAGGTACACGGTCACATTAATTAATAATTATTTGGGCTGCTATACAGATCCCGATCGAGCGGCATACATACATCGGACTTGTTACAACTCCTCCCATACTGATGTCGGCTGCGACACATCTCGCCTGTGTTCACGTTGAGGAAATACGTCATCGAAAACGCTCGGGTGCGTTCTGGGTAGCTGTAAGCCCTGTTTTATACCTGCAAGGTATTCCGATTGAAACATTAGATTTGTGCTACGATAACTGTCTACGCTGAAAGTAACGGAAATTGTTATATTGATTCCTTGATTAAGAATTATTTCATGGAAAGAAGTCGATGCCACATACACTCCACGTAGAAGCTTTTTTGACAAAGCTCCCTATTTTGCACTGAAGCCATAGTTACTGCTTATCTACGAGTGTACGGGATTTTAAGTTGGAAAATACATACATACCTAACATGAGCTGTTACCGAATCGTTCAGTAGAGGGGTAACTATTTATAGCGTACAGATTTGTCCCGTATATAAAGTTTTAATTTTTGATTTGCGTAATAAATCTCCTTACTGACTGCTAGTTGGTAACTCAGTGAGTCAACTGTTGCCCTGTCAATTGGATGCTGCTTGTACAGTAAAGCTGAATGGTGGGAAAAAACCACAAGACCACAATCGGTACTGTGATTTACCTCTTTTCCCATAGTCAAGTGGCGGTATTTCTCTTGTGACTTGCTAAGAGGGTGCAGTTTGTTATTAACAATTTTTGTTCGCAAACTAATAGAAAAAGGTTGAGACAGATACGACAGGCCACCCAAAATATATCCAAAATGAATCAATATATAGAGCTGCGGTTTTCGCCATGTCATAGATGATAACATTGCAAATACGCCGATGGTCTCAAGTAATTTTTGTAGTCCATCGTTGCCGAAAGACGACAGTGACTTTTTTAGGAACTATATACCTCCTTCTTTGGCATTCGATAGATGCGTCTAAGATATCTGCAGCTACGTAACATGTGAGGGAGCTGTTCAAATAGTATCAAGATAACACTGCCACAAACCATTGCCCAACAATCAGGAGAAGAGGTTCCATAAATGCCTTCACTGATACACCAAATGTATGCAAACACGCAACTCAAGTACGGATCGTGTGTGTATTGTCAAGTCTGTCATGCCAAGTGCTCAAAATGATGACCTAGAGCATTGCTACACGCTATAAAGTGTTTCTGGAAAATCAATACTGCACTTTGAATTTCATCTGAAAGTAACGGCTGCCTATGTACGTGCTAAAGGACCTTCAGTGCCTTCGCGGGTTGTCGGTTTTTCCTGATACACCATTTGTTTTAATTTTCACCGCAGGTAAAGGTATAGAAGTGTGCGGACCATTTCGCGTTTCCTGAACAACCGTTCCAGTGCTCTCCCAAAGTTCTCTTCACAGCGTCTGCCATTACAAGTGTGTAATGGGAGGAACATCGGTCATATGGTACCACATTGATTGCCTTCTGCCCAATGACATGTCTTCCAATAACGGGGGCGTATCTTGGGAACTGAGATACTTGAATGTATTTAGTTTCCCTTCAGTAAAATAGAGACTGATATTGCTGGACTTGAAACATACGCACCGAACGTTAACAGATCAAGTGCGTTGTTTTTTTAGTATCAACGTTCGATACCACACTTGTTAGGGGTTGCAGTTATCGACCGCGGTCCGTATTAGTATCGCTGAACCCGCGAGTCGAGACTAGCGCCGCTCCGCGGCTTGCAAAAAGTCTCTAGCGTGCGTTCGGCCACTCTTGCTCGGGACGTCAAGTAGGAAAGTAGTACAGCCTCCAGCTGATAGGAAGCAACATCTAACAAGGCGCTGAGATAAAGTATGGCCTATGAGATGCCTCTATGGCTCTCTGTTTGTAATTATATCCCTTGTGTCTATGAAGGCTCCTGTGCCACCAGTTAAGTACAATATATTATTTTTTACCAGCGACTTGTAATTATTTTAGTCGTTGTAGACCCAGCTCCTTATTGATTTCACTGAGAAACCTACTGTATCTGCTGCATCTGCAAAGAAAAGATTTGTATGTTGCTATTTAGCATTGGCCACCAGTCATTCACTTTGGCGACGATTCGTTCGTCGTCATCATAACAGTTATTATCCAATTATCTGATTCAGCAAGGATTTTCAAATGACCATTAGTCCATATTGCAAAGACAAACATGCTCACGGTTTGTAAACGATGCTTCTTTCTTAAACCAAATTTTCCGTACGTATCCTGCGTCACTTTGATCTTTTCGTAGTTAACATTCGGAGAACTTTAACTAATATTCGGAGTTGCAGGAGCTGTAGATAAAGCGACGTGTGAAGAGGACGAAATGATCAAATGCGATCGAATGTAGTGTTCGCAGAACCCCCGTTTGTTTGAGGCCCCTCGTACTTCCGTGATGCCTCTTTACTGACGTTTTCACTGTATGTTACTGCTGCTAAAATAATAGGTACTCTTCATTTTTCCTTGGCGTATTTTTTAAAATGATATTTGAGAAGGTAGATCGTGGGTTCTTGGCACCACCTGGGTACTCCTCAACGCACAATCGCACCGCTTCTCTTTTGTTTTGGCGACCTAACTGATACTCACTTTTCGATCGTCGTATGAATTCTGAATGTCTCGGTAGCTCTCAGAGTGAGTTACCTGACTGCTACAGGAGCAGAATACAGGCTGATGGGCTTCAGGTCCACTGGTGAGCACTGGACCCATACCTGAGTTTTGTGTTTTCTTACATTTCGTACAATGGGGCAGACGTTTGTGGAATGTCTCCTCCCGACCGCGGGACAGCTCAAATGGCTCTGAGCACTATGCGACTCAACTGCTGAGGTCATCAGTCGCCTAGAACTTAGAACTAATTAAACCTAACTAACCTAAGGACAGCACACAACACCCAACCATCACGAGGCAGAGAAAATCCCTGACCCCGCCGGGAATCGAACCCGGGAACCCGGGCGTGGGAAGCGAGAACGCTACCGCACGACCACGAGATGCGGGCCCGCGGGACAGCGCTGTAGTTTTCATACTGTTTGATCAAGTCCCGTACATGTTATTTATCTGAAGATCTCTCAGAAGCTTTTTCTCAGTGGAAGAGAAAAAAGAAGACAGTTCCGCGAACTATTATTTTCCTCTTATCAGCTGCACAGTGACTTAATTAGCTCGCTATTTACACACAAAGAGTCTCACCTCGGCGGTTTGCAATTTTTAAGTAATCCTGCAATATTCAGCATCAGTTTTCTAGTGCAAAATTATAAAATATCTGTTAGTTTACGCCTATTTTTGTAGAGATTTATGTTTTTATGTGCCACAGTACAGTGTCTTGGTGTGTCTGTTCATATTGTTTCCCAGTTTCCGTCTTTTTGAGGCTTGTCAGAACTTTATGTGCTGTGTGCACTTCCGTTAGTTTGACAGCACAATGCACTCCACTAAGACATACGTGTTTACAATTGATTTACAATACATATTCGCGGAATTTCGATGATAACACCGACTTAAAGAGATCGTAGTATTCTACGCTTTTATGTGCTTAACAAGAACATAATTTGCCTTGAGACTGGACCAAACAACCACACAACCAGGCTTCGACGGGACTCGAAAAATTTACGATACAATACACATAATACGATCACATTGTGGCAGATTTGCTTACTCGCTGTATAGATGAGGAAAAATTGCTTCTCTCAAGTATAATTGTGGGGTGCTGCTAGGCAAACTGTAAGAGATACAGTTGAAGATTGGCCATTGGGGACCACTCTGAGTTCTTGCACTCACCTGAAAAGGCGTTAGAATACATCAGCAATGTGATATCAGGCTGCAGTTGTATTCCCATATATTTTGTAGTCGTACATATTTTATGTGTTCGTATACCTATTCTTTTTTCTTTCTATAGCGCTTCATGTCTAATATCCATGTAACTACGTATATGTAATTAATTCATGTTATGTATTATGCAACACACAAAATAAATAAATAAGTATTTTTTAATATTTATTTCGTGTCATTGTGAAATGCTTAAAATTATCTTTTTTTCTTTTGGAAAGTCAATAAGGTCTTCTAAATATTGCACGTGTTTATTTCCGTTCCTTCATTTACAATTTTGTCTGATTGGTTTGTAGGTTAATTTGGGGGAGGGAACCAAACAATTTTATCTGGAAACGCATCCATGTGGAAATATATTTAGAGTTATTCCAAAATATTCATTACGGTTCCTCTGGGTACAAGATGTAGAATTTCCCTTACATTTCCTATTCGTTCTGCTTTGTGTTTGTGATCGCAATCGTGGTCAAGGGATAGCGTCTTTGATTCATAATCAAAACGTCTTCGGTACCGGGTTCGAATCCCTCCCCGCTGCTTAATTTTTGATTAATAATCAACATTTGCGGCCGAAGATTTTCGGCATAAGAAGTCACCCTCATTCTGCCAACGGATTTGTCAAAGAGGGCGGAGGAGCAGACAGATGTTCAGGGCACTCCAGAGTCCCAGAGGTGGGAAAGTGCTCCTAAAGGCGTAAAAATCAGCAATGACTAACGGCATGAGGACGCAGAAGGCAATGGAAATCACTCCATTAAAGACGCGTAACGTGTATCCACAGGACATGTGGCCTGTAATTGAAAAAGTGTCATGATGATCTCTCCGTCGGTAGAAGATTCCGGAATAGTCCCCATTCAGATCTTCGGGAGGGGACTGCCAATGGCTAGGTTACCATGAGAAAAAGATCGAATAATCAACGGAAGGATGAACTTCTAGTAGTTGGGGCGTAGGACGTAGGAAGCTTCAACGTGGTAGCGAAGCTAGAAAATCAGAAAAGGGAAACGCAAAGGCTCAATATTTATATAGCAGGGTTCACTGAAGCCAAGTGGAAAGAAGACAAGGATTTCTCGTCAGATGATTCAAATGGGACTGAGCACTATGGGACTTAACATCTGAGGTCATCAGTCCCCTAGACTCAGAATTACTTAAACCTAACTGACCTAAGGACATCACACACATCCATGCCTTGGCAGGATTCAAACCTGCGACCATAGCAGCAGCGCGTTTCGGGATTGAAGCGCCTAGAACAGCTCGGCTACACCAGCCGGCTGGCAGATGAGTATAGGGTAATATCAACAGTAGCATAAAATGGTACAACAGGTGTAGGATTCGTTATGAATAGAAGGTAGGGCAGGGAGTGTATTACAGTGAACAGTTTAGTGACAGTGTTGTTCTTATTAGAATCTACAGCAAGCCAACACCGACATCGATATTTCAGGTATACATGCCGACCTCACAAGCTGACGGTGAAGAAACAGAGAAAGTGTATGAGGATATTTAAAGGGTAATACTGTATGTAAAGGGGGATGAAAATCTAATAGTCGGACTGGAATGCAGTGTAGGGAACGAGCAGAAGGAAAGGTTACAGGAGAATTGGGCTTGGGACAAGGAATTAGAGAAGAGAAAGAGTAATTGAATTCTGTAACAAGTTTCAGCTAGTAATAGTGAATAACCTATTCAAGAATCACAAGAGGAGGAGGTATACTTGGAAAAGGCCGGGTGATACGGGACAGTTTCAGTTTGTTTACATCATGGTGAGACAGAGATTTCGAAATCAGATACCCAGAAGCAGATATAGACTCAGATCACAATATAGTAGTGATGAAGAGTAGGTTGAAGTTTAAGACATTAGTCAGAAGAATCGACATGCAAAGAAGTGGGATGCGGAAGTAGTAAGGAATGACGAGATACGCTTGAAGTTCTCTAAGGCTATAGATACAGCAATAAGAAATAGCTCACTAGGTAGTACAGTTGAAGAGGAATGGACATCTCTAAAAAGGACCATCACAGAAGATGGGAAGGAAAACGTAGGTACAAGGATGGTAACTGCGAAGAAACCATGGGTAACAGAAGAAATACTTCAGTTGATTGATGAAAGGAGGAAGTACAACAGTGTTCCCAGAAACTCAGAAATACAAGTCACTGAGGAATGAAATAAATAGGAAGTGCAGGCAAGCTAAGACGAAATGTTTGCAGGAAAAATGTGAAGACATCGAAAAAGAAATGACTGTTGGAAGGACAGACTCAGCGCACAGGAAAGTCAAAGCAGCCTTCGGCGACATTAAAAGCAAGGGTGGTAACATTAAGAGTGCAACGGGAATTCCACTGTTAAATTCAGAGGAGAGAGTGGATAGGTTGAAAGAATACATTGAAAGCATCTACGAGGGGAAGATTTTCTGATGTGATAGTAGAAGAAACAGGAGTCCATTTAGAAGAGATAGGGGATCCAGTATTAGAATCGGAATTTAAAAGAGGTTTGGAGGACTTAAGGTCAAATAAGGCAGTAGGGATAGATAACATTCCAGCATAATTTCTAAAATCATTGAGGGAAGTGGCAACAAAATGACTACTCACGTTGGTGTGTAGAGTATATGAGTCTGGTGACATACCAAATGACTTTCGGAAAAGCATCATCCACACAATTCCGAAGACGGCAAGAGCTGACAAGTGCGAGAATTATCGCACAATCAGGTTAACAGCTCATGCATCCAAACTGATTACAAGAATAATACACAGAAGAAGTGAAATGAAAATTGAGGATGTGCTAGATAACGATCAGTTTTGCTTTAGGAAAAGTAAAGGCACGAGAGAAGCATTTCAGACGTTGCGGTTGATAATGGAAGCAAGGCTACAGAAAAATCAAGAGACGTTCATAGGATTTGTCGACCCGGAAAATGCGTTCGACAATGTAGAATGGAGCAAGATCTTCAAAATTCTGAAAAAGTAGGGGTAAGCTATAGGGAGAGTCGGGTCGTATACAATATGTACAAAAGCCAAGATGGAATACTAAGAGTGGTGACCGAGTACTAAGTACTCGTATTAAAAAGGGTGTAAGACAAGGATGTAGGCTTTCGCCCTTGCTGTTCAATCTGTACATCGAGGAAGCAATGACGGAAATAAAAGAAATGTTCAGGAGTGGAATTAAAAATTTAAGGTGAATGGATATCAATTATATGATTCACTAATGACATTGCTATCCATAGCGAAAGTGAAGAAGAATTAAATGATCTGCTGATGGAATGAACAGTATAATGAGTACACAGTATGGGCTGAGAGTAAATCGGAGAAAGACGAAGATAATGAGAAGTAGTAGAAATGAGAACAGCGAGAAACTTAACACCAGGATTGATGGTCACGAAGTAGATGAAGTTAAGCAATTCTGCTACCTAGGCAGTAAAATTACCAATGACGGACGGAGCAAGGAGGACATCAAAAGCAGACTAGCTGTGGCAAAAAGGCAGTCCAGGCCAGGAGAAATCTACTTGTAATGTATCAAGTTATTACGGGATAACATTCAGTACAGTACAGCACGCAGCCATGTATCACGGTGGCTGCGGGATTGCTTCTCTTCTATGACCCCCAGTGCAGGTGATGCTATCGTCCGTGAGAACGTTCTCCAGTAACATCTAGTAGGAACGTAAACTCATACCCCCTACGAATCTACACAAACTGTAGTAAGTATTTCCGATTTTGTTTTAACTTGATACGCAATGTTTTGTTATTAAGTAAAGGATCTTGTCAAAATTTCAGATTCTTGTCTCTTATAGTTCCGGAGTTTGAGAAAATTACTTAAACGTCCAAAAACCAACACTTATGTTTCTAAACTCAGTTAGGAACAATAGCAGTTTGTCTTTTATTATCATCTAAAGTCATACCAGAAGGCGAAATATATAAAATCACTTAACTGGAATTTTTCTTTTCAAAACTTTAATTACGCTGCAATTTCGTAGTGTAAAAATCGTTCAATATAATTATCTGCTTATTATTTTGTTGTGTATATACATGGGGATGAATGAGAGAGTGTCTGTGGGACATACGTTAAAATTTAATATAATTTTATGTAAAAACTTATAAAATTTAACCGTGGGAAAATTGTGTTGGACCGCTATGCTGATGATGTATGTTGGCATGTGCTTCCTTTTGTAAGAAGGCGGGCTGAATGAGAGTCGGAAGTGGAACAAGTTTCTACATTAATTTCAAGATTATTTTGCATTTTGGTCTATTTTATTAAGCATTATATTAGATATAATAAATATGATTAGTGATTGGCTCAGGCAAATTTTGCCGCGAGAATGAAGGATCATTCTGATTGGTCATTCAGACCATTAGCCAATCAGAATTAAGCTGTTCCCGCGCACAGGATGTTAGAAGACAAGAGTGGGGTGGCATCGAAAGAGTCGCTCGCCATCCTTTGTACGTGTAACATCATGCTAAATGTCGCCGAGAAAAAACTTGTAAAATGAAAAAGTGTTAAGTTCATTGCTATTAGAAAGTGTCGTGACTGAGGAAGTTTAAGTTACGAACATTTTGAGAACTGTTTGATTAATTAATTGATGTGTTGTGAGCGTGTGATATTTCTGCCTTAGTGACATTCTGCATGGCATATTCCGTATACTTCATGGAATACTTGGGCGAGCACTTCTAACTGTGAAGACCACTGATTGCGACCGAAGTTTCAACTCATTACAGTAGTTGGTCAGTGAATGTCAGATCGAACATTAACCAGCTCGTACTGGTAGATATTCCGGCTGCTTTTTTTCGTGTGAGAGCTTTTGTACAGACTGTGTGATGGGAATAGTAGAGCAGTTAAAATAACAAATTCGGACTTGATAGCAAATTTATGTGCTTCCTCAAGAATAAAAACCAATTTACTAAAATTTCCGAAAGCTTACTGCAGGTAAACTGCATTTTCCCACCACCCTGTAACGCCGGAAATGCATATCCTCCTATTTCCATCTATTGTACTATAATTTGTTTTCCTTATTTTTGTTACCTGAATATATGACATTTCTGTGTCTTTACATATTGTAATTGTTTTACTATTTGTATATATATATTTATGCATTTATGTCGATGTATAATTGGTTTGTTTCGTAAATATTATTTGTATTTTTACGCTGGGTCTTGCCTAGGGAAAACTGCTATCGAACGATTACATCGATAGGTCGTGTGAAGACTCAAAGTGTGTAGGATCTTTGGTAGTGTTAACTCTGCCGCGTGGAGCGCGGGCAGAGCAGAGGGAGTCTGGCTGGAGTAGCGAGTGGAGCAGGTGTGTTGTGTGACGCTCCCGCGAGTTGCCGCGCTTTCGGGGTTTGGCAGCATGTAATTGCGCTCGACTCGCGATGATAATTTCTGACATGGTGTCGCGGACGGGAAGCATTAGCTGGCGCACATCAAGAGCCCGTTTCGCCTGGTGACCGTGTCGAGAAGAAGGCGCGCCAACATCCAGCTTCTGCAACAGCGACGGCCGACAATGAGTGACTGTCGCCACCTCCTCGATCGACGGCTTCAAACCTTCAATCAACCAACAAGGAAGACTAAAAGCACGTAAAGTTCCATTTGCCTCGCAAAATTACAGCAACTTAGCATAAACCTTTGTTGCTCATTGTCCCAATTGCATTGCCAAGCAGGGTCCCTTCCTTTTCCGAAATGAACCCGAGTGTCGTTGAAATTCAAACGCCAGCATAATTCCATTTCGCTGCTTTAATTTCAAAGTTCAATTTTAGTATTCATAGCTGGCAACAATAGTTAGATTACACAAGCACAAATTAAGAGTGCGAGTTTTGTTACCGTATTTTAGCTTACCTGTGACTGCAGCTCAGCTTGGTACGTACTAAGTTTTACTATTGTTAATTGTTCACAATCGTTTAATTCAAGTTCAAAGTTAAATCTCTTCTTTCTAAATTGCGCAGATTCAAGTAACTTTAGAAATGATTGTTGAGGTAGTCCAAGACTAACTGTATTTCGATGTGCTTCAGAAAGAAAGCTCACTATTAACTTCAGTCACTAAATTAACTTTCGATTTTCCAGTTTCATTAATTCTTTTGCTAAATTAAGTGTAACGAAATTTATTACTTCTGAAAGACTTTCAGTTTTCACTCTACACGTGTAAACCTTCAGTTGCCACGCTTCTAGTGCTAATTATATGTGTAATAACCTTTCTTTTTCAGTTATCATAGTAATTGTCCATAGGACTGGCGACCGTAATTTCCCCCAAATCTCAAATATCTAATTACCGCTAGTTGATTGTTAACGTAACGGCCGCACATTTACTTTCTTTATTAACTTTATCCCTATTTCAAAATTAATTTCCACCAGTTTCACTTGCATTTTTCCTTTCATTTAGATGTAACCCTTTCCTCCCTCTTTACCGACAGGTTAACTTCGGTGACGATTGCTTTTCCAAAATTCCCATTAGGTACACGCGGTTTCATATTTCACTGTCATTAAGATCGATAAGTGAGGGGGAGGTTACAACCCGAAATTTGGTAAAATTAACTTACAGGAATTAATTCACAACTTGAGTTACGCGGCCTCTGTGTGGTAGGTATTAGGTCGTGGTTTCATTAACGCTGCTTTACACGGCCTAGTGAGTATCTACTACTGCTGCATGAAGCGACGTCATAAGTAAGCTGTACTGAGGTAGGTGGACAATTAATGAGAGACTGTACGAACGAGCGACGACGACAAACCCCACCCCGCCGCATATTAATAGGAAATATCGGCCTTAATTTGAGGAAAAAATTTATGAGAATGTACGTCTGGAGTACACCATTGTATGGTAGTGAAACATGCACTGTGGGAAAACCGAAATAAAAGAGAATCGAAGCATTTGAGATGTGGTGCTACAGACGAATGTTGAAAATTTTATGAACTAATAACGTATGGGATGAAGATGTTCTACACAGAATTGGAGAGGAAAGGAATATGTGGAAAACACTGATAAGGAGAAGGGACAGAATGACAGGACATCTGTTAAGACATGATGGAATGACTTCCATGGTACTAGAGGGAGCTGTAGAGGGCAAAAACTGTAGAGGAAGACAGAGATTGCAATACATCTACCAAATAATTGAGTACGTAGGTTGCAAGTGCTACTCTGAGATGAAGAGGTTAGCACAGGAAAGGAATTCGTGGCTGGCCGCATCAGACTAGTCAAGAGACTGATGACCCAAAAAAATAGAAAGTGTCTGTAAAAAGTAGACAATTTTGCCTGTCTTCTTTAAAACTGGTTGAGAATTTCCACCCTATTTGCCTTATGAAAAATGGGTTACAATGATCGCACGAAATTTTATAAATTCGTGAGTTCGAGGAAATTTGGAGTTTCGTTTTTCCAGATTGACCTTTCGCTTGTGAAGTGTTCTTCACAAAGAAAGCCATTTTCAGCTTCATCTTTTTAAATATTTTATTCAGTCTTTCTGAAATTTGGTCAGCTTATAGTGTTGCTACGTACGTATCTTTTTTGTGGGTTCTTCTTCCGTCACCAGCATTCTGTTTTGTGCTTTGGGTTGTATGTGCGCATTGTATAGTCTTAGTGCTACTATTGGTTTAAAATCATCATGTTGTGAAGTGTTTCGTACCGTTTCTATTTCATTTTGCTTTGCGTTAGTGCCAATTGGTAAACTCGTGGTTCGGTTGCCCACTAGTGTAAAGAATTTAAGTTTATGCGAGTCTAGGTGACAGGAGTGATACACTTCACATCTATAGCGGTTGTTATTATAATTTCTTGGCAGGCCTAGAAAGTTGACTGACTTGTTTTGTTTGATTTATGTTGTGAAAATAATTTTAGGGTGTTAGCTGTTTCGTTTTTGGTGGCTCATTCGTAGGTCATTTGCGTTACCATTTGCAAGTAGTAGGTACAAGTAATAGTGTAGAAATAAAAAGAGAGTGTACACAATACATGAAGTTCTGCTAAGCCTCAAGAACACGGAAACTGGGAAAGAATCTAAACAGGAGCTCCAAGACACATAAAACCATAAACATCTACAAAAGTAGATGTAAGCCGTATAAGATATATTTTAAAAATTTATTCGAAAAAACTGTATATCTTCTTCAGTCCCAAGGTATCATACAAGAGCCCGTCATGTTTTATTTTTTTCTCCGGTGCTCACACAGCTAAAGCTTTTCCGGCCTGTGGTGTATTGTACGACATACATCAAACTTGCACACCTCACTTGTTCATAATTCTGCCGAACACCAAGAGGTGTCAGCACTGATTGTAAACTTCGGATTCCGCAACAGTACAGCATGTCTTACAAGCTTTAATAATTTATTAAATTATTAATAGGTAACTACAAAATTAATGTTGCAATTCATTTACAAGCTTAAATTTTCTGTATCATATAGATGCCTCCGGACTCAACGCCAGCTTTGTTCACGTCAGTGGAAGAGGGGTTATACTTTTTTAAGCTCGCTTGACGGGCTTGCCTAGCATTTCCAGAAGAATATGTCAAAGAGCTGGGCAGAAGACTGCGGAGGACTTCTCTTTGCAGTGCAAAGTGTTCCTTTGCTTCACTACTGACAGGAATTGCGATACATATTCCACAAAAGAATTAAATTACATTAGGTCGTTACTATTAACCTAATGTGACAGTATTGGGGAAAACAAAAATACTTCGAAATATTTTGCTGCTGTAAGTTTGTTTGATTAATTCGAATTTTCTACTTACAATTGTTCAACGTTTTGATACCAAGTGCGTATTTTGACCGACCTTGATACTTAACAGAAACTATGAGGAATTTCTCTAACTTATATGACTGACTATCCCGTCCTTTTTTTTTTTTTTGTGACAAGGCAACAAGATGCTGCAAAATTGTGTGTGTAATTGTTCTGCGTAAGTCCTGGGGTATCATGTCTGATACTATTTGCAACAGCTTCACTACGGTTTCACAAATTTTATGAGGATCGTTCACTGTTAACTAGCATTAACCCTACAACCAACAAGCATGGGCAAAAATGGTCCATGACTCTTTCTTTCATTAGAAAGTAAAAACAAGTATCCTTTTTTCTTTATGAGCCTCTTCCTAATTGTCTTTCACCTTATAAAATACTATACTGTGCATTTCTATGGTTAAAATTTTAAAACTTGCAAACAGAAAATATAAATTTTATGCCCAAGAGCACTTTTCCTCTGGATAGTTACTATACGCGACCATAACTTTATTGTCTTCCCGACAACCACCAGGCACGTACACAAATTGTCTATAAATTTTTCCTTTATTAAATTTCATTTCGCAACCTCGAATATGGATTTTGCAGTGCCTTTTTCAGAGTCTAATTGTTGAATTTTATTTTAATTGTTAATTAGCAACCATTATTATTACTAGTTTGTCACAGAAGATTGTCTTGTAAAGTTGATTTTCTAAAATGAGTTATAGAGGCTTGAACGACACAGAAATTCTTGTTGAACAACAGACGACGAATTATCAGATTTCAGTACTTTTGAGTCGTATCACGCAGAAGTAGAAGAAAATGCAACTGAAGAAGCGGAGGGCAATGAAGAAATAAACATGCAGGTAGCGCTCCGAACAAATATGTTATAAATTCTGGTAGAGTGTATATTGCAGAAGCACCAAGGTATTGTGAAAGGGATTTTGCCCACATAGTACGTGAACATCAGGGAATAACTGCTGTTGGGAAAGTAGCAAGTATATGTGAATAATTCAAGAACTTTTTGGCTCCTGAAATAGTACAGAAAACTTTTCACTATACAAATGAAGAAGCTAACAGAAAAAACGCATCTACTGCTAGTTTTTCTAAAATATATGCTTTGTTGGAAATTTTAATTGTATTAGGATTTTACCTGGACATCATTATTTTGTAATGATTTATGGTCAAATATATTGGGAAGAGCCGTATATAGAGGAACTATGAGTAAGACAAGTACATACCAGCTACTGAAAATTCTTCGTTTTGGTGATGAAGGCACCAGGGCAGAAAGACGCGTAAGTGACAAATCTGCGCCGCTGTGTGAAATGTTTGAAGAATTGAATAGAATATTCCCAAGGTGCTCCAGAAGTGTACCTCACAATGCAATTGATGAAATGTTTTGTCTTTGCATAGGTAGATGTCCTTTTAAAGTTTTCTTCAAAGACAGACCTGTAGATATGGTATACTTGTTAGAATTATTAGTTTGCATGTGAACGAGGTTCTCTTGAGACTCTGAAGACACTGGTGGAGTCAATAAATAATACAGGTTCCAATATTACAACGGACCGTTTCTACACTTCTGCGGAGTTGACGGATAGTACAAAAGTATATTGGTTGGGACATTCAACAGAAACACGTATGGCAAGAAGTTAAGACGACAGCAGGGAGAGAGCTGTACTCCTTCAAATTTGCACAGATCCATCTACTACGAAGCCTGCAGTAACAATTGTCTCTTACATCACAAAGGAAAAATGAATAAAATATCTGTTGATGTTTTCAACACAACATCGTGATGTAAGAGTAGAAGTTGATACACCAAAAAAGGAAGCCCTTACAGACGTATAATATAATTCCACTAAGGGAGGAGTGGATGGTTGGTTGGTTTGCTTAAAAGAGGGGGAAGGGACCAAACTGCGAGGTCATCGGACCCTTGAGGAATGGTATCCATAGATCCAATGGCTAGGACATACTCTAAAAAAAGGGTACAAGAAGATGAGCGGTGTGAATGCTGTACAACCTCCTTCGTGTACTTGCAGTGAACTCATACATACTGTTCAAGATGAAATGTGCCTAAGTGGAACGAAAGGAAATCAAACACTCAAACACCAGGAAACTGTATCTCCATAATTTAGGCCTTGAACTTTGAAACATTGTGTGACGTGGCGATCCAAGGACTTGAAAGAACTCCAGTTGCCTGTTATTTGCGCGTTGAGAGAGATTCTTGGAAAGAAACTAGAGCTAATCAAAATTTCTGGAAATGAGGAACCAACAAGTAAGATGATACATATGCTTGAAGAATGCAAGCAGCCGTAGAGCCAGAGACAACATCAAGAAAACCAAGTTACAATGTTGAAACTGTGCTCTTCATCTGCGTAAGAGTCATTCAGAACAACCATTTTGTGTGCAGGTGGTAAATGTCATCTGTAAATGACAGTATTCTCTCATATTGAAGACTGTTTTTCGAAAGTTTTCGATGAACCATATCCTATTTTTGTGCAAGAGTTTTTATTTGTTTTTCAAACTCTCCATCAAGGAGCAAACTGTATTACTGAGTTATTAGATCAATGAGTGCATAGAAACTTTGGACAGCATTTGTATTCAAGCACAGACATTATGTTTCCAGTTTATACAAACTTTCATTGTCCAATATTTGAACCTTGTTGTATTCGGCCTATGTTTTTCAGAAAATTTACGTTTTTGTTATGTTGTCACTATTTCTTGTTCAACTGATCTCACATTGGAAAAACAATTACTTAAAACAAATACATATTACAGGCTTTACAGCTTATTGTAACATGGGTAAAATTTGCCCTTGGTTGGTGCTCCTAGGGTTAATGTGAAACAGTTTACACAATAGTAGCCCACTTTTATATTTAATATGTGCTCGGGACTGAACAGGGTACAGTATGTTGCAGGATTAATGGAAAGTGACAAACGGCCCAAGCGGAAGTCGTCGTATGTAAACAACGAAGTAATAAAATGATAGTGCAGCAGAAAACGGGAAAATACATGTCATTCACTGACCTCATACAAGTTGTGTCGTAGTTCGGCGACTATAAACGATAAAAATTACTTGCTAACGTCAGGACATTCGCCATATTGCCCACTGTAATTTGGCGAAAGACGAACCTCGATGTATTCATTTAATGAGGATATACATGGTGGAGCAAATCAAATTGGATCGGACGAGTGGATACGACTGGACGTGAATTCGTGGCAGCATTAACGCAGGAGGAAAATACCTGTATTTACTGCCGACAGGAACCATACCGCCGGCCGAACCTTGGAGCACATTTACGTAATCTTCACGCCTGAGAGATCTGTTAGCAGAGGTCAGATCTGGTCGCGCCCCTAGCTGGCCACCCAGGTCACCTGATCTGTCTGTGTGCGACTACTTTGCGTGGGGAGTCCTCAAGTCTAAGGTGTATTGCAACAACCCTCAGACTTAAAGAACTGAAGCGGAACATCTATGATGAGACTGCAACAGTTACTGCAGTCCAGCATCGATCTTCTTTCAGCAACTTTGCTGACTAGGGCCCAACAGTGCCAAGAGATGAATGGTGGCCAATTTCAACGTCTGCTATAGCCACATTAGTACTGTATATCCTTCCCTCTGCTGTGTTTTCTTGCACACTGGAGCTCTGTTCTTCGGGCCACTTTTATTTGCCGCACCTCGTATTTCTGTATTTGAGGCGGCCTTTCTTAGCTGTAACACACTGTATAGTGTGCTGCGGCGCGGGAAATTCAGTGAGTGCAGGATTTCAGACGTGTATCTGCGAACGGGCAAAAAATAAATCACGCAACTTCGCTTTTTCGAGATGATTATTAAAATCATATGTCGGGCACTCGTATCATTGATGTAACGGATGACGATGAAGACTCCGTGACTGCACTGTTTTCTGTAGGAAGGGCGCAGCGTCAGCATGCTGTAGCGAAATGCTGGAGGGCCTGCAGGGAGTCAACGGCTGACGCAGCAAGTGGCGGCTGAACATGAAAGTAAATCAATACAACGTGACACTGCGCTACTGTTACACTATAGGCAAAAATCACTGGAAACAGTAACTACCGTGAGGAAAACTCCTGGAGTAAACATCCGGAGCGACGTAAAGCACAATGATTGCGTAAAACAAACTGCGTGAAGAGTAAATGCCGGGTTGATTCGTTGTGAGAATAACAATGAAACATAATTCATCCACGAAAGATGTGACTTACAAAGTACTTGTTCGAATGATTTTTGAGTGTTGCGCATCAGTCGAGGACCCGTACAAGATAAGATTAGTGCGTGGAGAAAGTACAATGAAGAGCGGTGCGTTTCGTCACGGGACTTCATTCGGTGCCATAGCGTTAGAAGTATCATAGCGTGTAGGCTTTCACGGCCGGCGTCTTCAGTAATTAAAACTTCCGGGCTAAGAGGCCGTGGTCCAATAGTAGAAATACTTCTCCCTGACGTTTCGTTGCCAGCTGCGGGCAACATCATCTGAGGTGAGTCTACGACTGGCTGCTAGGCCGTGGAGGTCCTGTTTATATAGAGCGCGTAGAGGGCGCCACCACTCGTCACGTGTTGTCAACAGTAAAACTATCTCTGGCTGGCGTCATTACTCTCAATCGAAGGTAATCGATTGTCACAAACCAAAGATGTGACAATCGATTACCTTCGATCGAGAGTAATGACGCCAGCCAGAGATAGTTTTACTGTTGACAACACGTGACGAGTGGTGGCGCCCTCTACGCGCTCTATATAAACAGGACCTCCACGGCCTAGCAGCCAGTCGTAGACGCACCTCAGATGATGTTGCCCGCAGCTGGCAACGAAACGTCAGGGAGAAGTATTTCTACTATTGGACCACGGCCTCTTAGCCCGGAAGTTTTAATTACTGTTAGAAGTATCGTGCGCAGATAAACTCGCATGTGGCAGTCACGCCTGCCAGCGGTGGTCACTAGAATGTATGGTCGCTAGATGACCAAGACGCAGTATGAGCTTCACTTCACACCACAATGACACAACGAACTGTTACAAATCGGTTACGTCAGCGACAGTTCCGGGACAGACGCCCTGGAGCGTGCATCCCACTGACGCCAAACATCCGCCATTTGCGACTTCACTCGTGCCAAGCGATAGGTCTTTGGAGGGCAGCTTGAGGTCTGCTGTGTTTTCTGATGAAAGCCAGCGATGAGTGTGTGTTGGTTAGAAGGAGGCCAGATGGGGGCGTGCAACAAGCCTGCCGGCGAGCTGGACCTACAGCGAGCTGGAGAGGTGGAACCGGGTGCTGCCGACTGGGTGAGGTCAGCTGAGAATCTACCTGGACTGGAAGTGATCACTGTAAGCTCTGGGAAACTGCGTACTCTGATCGCACCTGGGGAGACCTCGTGTGCCACCACACTCCTGGAGTCAAGACTGGGGTGAGATTTAGTGTGGCGGAAGGAGCACTCCCGTGATTATCTCACGCACCCTGACTGCAAATTTGTACGTTGATTCGACCTGTAGTGCTACCATTCGTCAACAGCACTCCAGGGTGTGTTTTCCAACAGGACCACGCTCGCCCATATACCTCTGTTGTAACCCAACCTCGTCTACAGAGTGTCGACGTATTGCCTCGGCCTGTCCAGTCACTAGACATGTCTCCAGAGGAGCACACGTGGGGAATCATCGGACGACAACTCCAGTGCCGCCTACACCACTGGCCATTAAAATTGCTACACCACGAAGATGACGTTCTACAGACGCGAAATTTAACCGACAGGAAGAAGATGCTGTGATATGCAAATGATTAGCTTTCCAGAGCATTAACACAAGGTTGGCGCCGGTGGCGACACCTACAACGTGCTGACATGAGGGAAGTTTCCAACCGCTTTCTCATACACAAATAGCAGTTGACCGGCGTTGCCTGGTGAAACGTTGTTGTGATGCCTCGTGTAAGGAGGAGAAATGCGTACCATCACGTTTCCGACATTCATAAAGGTCGGATTGCAGCCTATCGCGACTGCGGTTTATCGTATCGCGACATTGCTGCTCGCGTTGGTCGAGATCCAATGACTGTTAGCACAATATGGAATCGGTGGGTTTAGGTGGGTAATACGGAACGCCGTGCTGGATACCAACGGCCTCGTATCACTAGCAGTCGAGATGATAGGCATCATAACCGCATGGCTGTAGCGGATCGTGCAGCCACGTCTCGATCCCTTAGTCAACAGATGGGGAAGTTTGTAAGACAACAACCATCTACACGAACAGTTCGACGACTTTTGCAGCAGTATGAACTATCAGCTCGGAGACCATGGCTACGGTTACTCTTGACGCTGCATCACAGACAGGAGCACCTGCGATGGTGTACTCAACGACGAACCTGGGTGCACGAATGGCAAAACGTCTATTTTTTCGGACGAATCCAGGTTCTGTTTACAGCATCATGATGGAAGCGTGTATTCGTCATCGCCATACTGGCGTATCACCTGGCGTGATGGTATGGGGTGCCATTGGTTACACGTCTCGTTCACCTATTGTTCGCATTGACGGCACTTTGAACACTGGACGTTACATTTCAGATGTGTTACGACTCGTGGCTCTAACTTTCATTCGATCCCTGCGAAACCCTACATTTCAGCAGGTTAATGCACGACCGGATGTTGCAGGTCCTGTACGGGCCTTTCTCAATACAGAAAATGTTCTACTGCTACCCTGGCCAGCACATTCTCCAGGTCTCTCACCAATTGAAAACGTCTGGTCAATGGTGGCCGAGCAACTGGCTCGTTACAATACGCCAGTCACTACTCTTGATGAACTGTGGTATCATGTTGAAGCTGCGTGCGCAGCTGTACCTGTACACGCCATCGAAGCTCTGTTTGACTCAATGTCCAGGCTTATGAAGGCCATTATTAGGGCCAGAGGTGGTTGTTCCGTTACTGATTTCTCAGGATCTATGCTCCCAAATTGCATGAAAATGTAATCACATGTCAGTTCTAGTATAATATACTTGTCCAATGAATACCCATTTATCATCTGCATTTCTTCTTGGTGAAGCAATTTTAATAGCCAGTAGTGTACAAAGAGCATCAACTGTCGTTGTATCTACCGACCAAGTACAGCAGTCATGGAACTTCATCCTACACAGTGGCATGCGACACCTGTACAACACAACGCACTCACATTTGCATACTTGCAATCAGCATTCTCGTGGTTACATCGTTTATTAATGAAGATATAGTGTAGATATATAAAGTACGAAATAACTGAGATAAGACTGATTTTATTGAAAGAGTCGTGTATATCACTATAAATATAATGTAGCCAGAAAAGAAGCGTTTCTAGAAGTGGTTACAAGTAGAAAATGCTTTTGTGCGGACAAGACTTGCATGACCACTCTTGGTAGGTGGTCTGCTCAGACCACCTTAACCTAGGTGGCGTTGCCCCGTCCCACCAGCCTCTGCGGAGAGGTCGAATCGGGTCCTGCCGACTTGGTGAGGCCAGCTGAGAAACTACCTGGACTGGAAGTGGTCACTGAAAGCTTTGGGAAATTGCGTGTTCTTACGGCAACTGGGAGACCGCGCGTGCCATCTCGCAACATCCGGGTGATGCCACGTGTTAAATCCTGCCTAGTCGTCACGTATAGGGTGGGTAGGAAGCGTGCTTTCTCGGATCGCTAGACAACAGTTCAAGCAAAACTTATTAATTACTTTTATTACAAAATGAGCAATTACAATACTTAACTTTGTGTTAAACAGATCTGTCGCAAGCAAAGGGCGAAATGCCAAATAAGCAATGTTCTTCACTACAGCAGTTACAGATTTGAGCTTCATAGAATGCACACGCAAAGTAACAAGGGTTGACGCTTCTGTTCAAGTCGCGAGATTTGAAGTTTCTACCTAACTGGGCCGCGTCCAGTCGGTTGTGGCGCATATGTCTTCTTCGCACAGAGGTCTTTGCTGTCGCGTTGTCATCCACGGTTGGCGTGCAATTGGCTGATGTCTTCTCACAGCTGTCTCTTCTCCATCGTTCCCCACCGGCGTGCCGGCCCTTAGCCGGCAGCAGCAAGGGATGGCGTGGTACTGAGCCAGCAATCCATGGTCCTCTGGCTCTCATTGCGGAGCTACTATTTTTTACTATACTTCAAATCTATTCTACTCATGTATGCGATACACATCACAGGCAACAACTTAAAAAAGCCAACTGTGTCTTTATGGTCAGTGTCACTTTTATTCGATGTAGTTAAATCTGTATCTTTCAGAGGATATATCCTGCCATGTTCCAACAGTCGTCAGTTGGAGAAGATTCCTGTGCCCAATCAGTCTTTGAATCTTATAAACATATTTTATGTGTAATCGTTTGTTAGTTCTTTGTGGCCGGCCGCTGTGACCGAGCGGTTCCAGGCGCTTCCGTCCGGAACCACGCTGCTGCTACGACCGCAGGTTCAAATCCTGCGTTGGGAAGGATGTGTGTGATGTCCTTAGGTTAGTTAGGTTCAAGTAGTTCTAAGTGTAGGGGACTGATGGCCTCAGATGTTAAGTCCCATAGTGCTCAGAGCGATTCGAACCAACCAGTTCCTTGTGCATGGTACTTCCTAGGGTGGAGATGGTAGATGACATGAGCCTATTATTTGACTAAACAAATCTCTAAAACCATCTAAAAGCTACACTCAGAGTAGCTGGCACTCCAGAACACTGGTCGTTAATGCGTTCGCATTCTATCCACGTCTGGCTTACATCCCCGTCTCGATGCGTGTTAAAGCTATATGAACAGGTTAAAGTTAATCAAAATGTATTTGTAAATTGTGAGGGAATCTCTGAAGGATACAATGCATATTCAGTGACTCGCAGAAATGCGGATGTGGTTCTCAGTTTCTGCCGAACACACGTCGATATTGCGAAGGTCGATACGCCCTGAGGCACAGGTTATCGCCGCCCATTTATATCAATAGGCGCGGTGTTTATGATCCGCCGCGCCGGTCGTTGGGCGGCAGCGCCACGCAGAAGCGCGTGACCGGGGGCGCGGCGCTAAATTCATTGTGATTTACGGTCGCCGCGCTTTTCTGCGCGCGCGCACTGCGCGGGAGACAGTAAACCTTTATCACGGGCGGCGCGCCGCGCTGCGTTATTAGCAGCCAGCCGACACAGCGGTCTGCCGCGTTGGCGGCACTGTGAGGGAGGACAGTGGACTCTGCACGGCCAGCCCTCGCGAAACGAGATGAAAACTAACGGCGCGCCGTCTCGCCCGGTCACGCATTCCGCTTATTTTAGCAGATATGTTCGATGCAGAATTTCCCGTACTGATATACGGACGATAATGTTGAGAACAAAAATTTTTTTGTTTCCTTTTTGTTTACTACTACCTGAGTACACGGCATTGCCTAGGCATGTATTTATCTGAATCGTCTATTAGCCCATCTCTTTCACCCCCGCACTCTGTCCCTCCTCACGCCACTCTCCATCTCCTGCTGCTGCCCTCTCTGTCCTCTCCTCCTGCTCCTCCACCTGCTACTCCCATCTCTCTATCTGCTCTTCCCCCTCTATCCATACGCCTCTTCCCCCTCTGACCCTTTCCCTCTTTATCCCACGCTCAATTTCATCTCCTTGTCCCTCTCTCTTTGCCCATCTCCCGTGCCCTCCTTCATCTCTTTTCCCCTCTCTTCCAGCCCATCTCTTCTCCACATTCTCCTCCCTCGTCTCTGTCTCCATCTCCTATACTTCTTTTTTCTCAAACAAAATCTTTTTCCCCTCTCTCTCTGCCTATCTCCTCCTCCCCACTGTCTCTGTTCATCTCCTCTGCTTTCCTTTCTCTGTCCACTTCCTGGTTCTCCCCCCCACCTCTGTATTCTACCCCCTCTTTCTCCACCTCTTCCTCTTCCCATCCATTGCCAGCTTCCCCTCTACGTCTGGCCATCTCTCCCTCGTTTCCTCTCTCCACAGTAGGAAGCTGGTCATTCTCATCTCAGGGTATTCCCTTCCAGATCATAACCAATGTGAGTAACAAATGAAACTGAAATCGTTCGCCGGCCGGTGTGGCCGAGCGGTTCTAGGCGCTACAGTTTGGAACCGCGCGACCGCTACGGTCGCAGGTTCGAATCCTGCCTCGGGCATGGATGTGTGTGGTGTCCTTAGGTTAGTTAGGTTTAAGTAGTTCTAAGTTCTAGGGGACTGATGACCTCAGCAGTTAAGTCCCATAGTGCTCAGAGCCATTTGAACCATTTTGAAATCGTACCAGGCGTTTGAAAAAATGGTTCAAATGGGACTTAACATCTAAGGTCATCAGTCCCCTAGAGCCTAGAACTACGTAAACCTAACTAACCTAAGGACATCACACACATCCATGCCCGAGGCAGGATTCGAACCTGCGACCGTAGTAGTCACGCGGTTCCAGACTGAAGCGCCTAGAACCAAACGGCCACTGCGGCCGGCTCCAGGCGTTTAAATTGAGAATGTTACGAGTGGCTTTGCCGATGTAAACATATGTAAAATATATTTCACACTTATTTAACACGTTTCACACATATTTTTACACATATTTCTCCTGCAGCTCTAGCGAATTTCACCTTGCACTTACACATTCACGCAGCTCAATGTTTTTGATGTATCTCGTGAACTATTTGTCGTCCAGTAATATATTTTTATATGCACTATCAGTGACATATATGGAAGTTGTTTGCGCATTCGTGCTACAAACAGAATTAGCAGAAAAACGTTCATATGTGTGTGAAATCGTATGAGACTGAACTCCTAAGGTCATCAGTCCCTAAGCTTACACACTATTTAACATAAATTATCCTAAGGACAAACACACACACGCATGCCCGAGGGAGGATTCGAACCTTCGCCGGGACCAGCCGCACAGTCCATAACTGCAACGTCTTAGACCGCTTTTTTTTTCACTTTGTGCAATGTAGTTCGTTGCGTTTGGTCTGGGCGGACGTCACAAGACATCCATTCAAGTTGATCGCTGATTCTTTCACTCAGTTTTTTTTTTATTACAGAGAACATGCAGCCCTCTGGCCGAACACGCTGAGCTACCGTGCCGGCATCCGCTCGGCTAATCTCGCGCCGCCAGAGTTAGCAATAAAGAGGTAATGAATTAAAACGTGATGGATGCTGCGTTTTTTCGAATCTCGGCAATTGACGTTATACTTCCTGATCTATGTGTTGTAAAACGATATATTTTTGTAGGTACTCTCAATGACATATGTGGATACTGTATGGGAAATGTGTTACCGACACAGTACTAATGAAGTAATAAATTAAATATCAAGCTTATGCAGCAGTTTTTCTGCATAGAAAGCGAAAATGTAGTAACCGATAAACTTTTTCCTTTCAGCAGTTTGTGGGGTTGTCAGTGAGAAAATGTTTCGTACAGGTTTCTAATGTTGTAATGCTGGTTTGCAAGTCACTACTGTGCTCTCACTCTCACCGAATGAATAAGGTCTGGGTATTCTCATGTTGTGAGCTACACCCACTACCTCCCCCCCCCCCCTCCCTTCTCTGATAGGTGGGTGGTTCTTAGTGGCACAGCGAATTTTTCCAGACAGTAAGTGGTACGCGTAGGAAGTTTGGTTGAAATCGGTGCAATGGTTTAGAAAGAGTCGTCGGACATAAATACAAGCATGCTTACATACAAATGTGAATCAAATTTTAGTGCGCCTCAGTAACTGTGCGGAAAGTGCGGTGGAGTGCTAATCAGAGTGGCTGGGAATCGATTCTCATCCAGGTCGGAGATTACTCCGATGAAGGACAGGCTGTTATGTTGTCCTCATGTTCCCATCACCGTGACTGATGTTCCACTGTTCCAATGGCTATATTTCCAAGTCCGGAAAGACAATAAATAAAAAAAGAATACACCCACTTTTATGATGCCTATGGATGTTGGTACTTCCGGCGCTGTAACCAAGACAAGTGTCCATTAGATCTGTTTGGATGAAACACCACCAACTGCAATTCATCCATGCCTACCGATCGTTTGTAAGAAGTACAGTTAAGAGAAAGTGCAGCTGGATTCACACATTTTCATAAGATGATCTACGCGAAGCACGTCCCAACCACGGTTAAAGATTACCCAAAAGCGTACGGCTTGCTACTGTACTATTGTCGAACAAAATTTTGTGGTGTGAATGAGGCCATAGGTACATCATTATAAGGAATACGATATATTTTACGTGAAAAACTATGAGAAAACTTCGAGGCAGATGAGTTTAGTGTATATCGACTGTTGCTCAAGCGTGAAGTTCGAAGTATATTTTATGGACAGTTCTGGAAATAGTCGCTAGTGGTGATGCGCGCTGATTCATTACTGTGAGCGTCTACACACAACTTCACGCTATTCGCGAAGCAACAGTTGAAGCAACGGGTAAGTTCTTGCAGGAAAAACAAAGTCCTTGCAAACAAAAAGTCTGCAGAGGTTTAAAAATTAAGGATCTATAGGTGAATGTACAAGCTCAAAATGAGGTGTAGGTATAGGGAAACTAATTTACGGATCGCTTGAATACCGATTTCTTTACCCACAGATTATTGCAAAACGAGGAATTAGTTTCGGCGGTAGATAGGCAGTTTGCTGGAACTTCCGTTTAGTAACTACACAATGGATGTTGTCCTAAAAGCAGGTTACGTTGAGAAGTAGCATTACTTTTCATGCAGAAAACACAACCTTTCATTGACAAGGCGGAAATTTTCTGCTTCTAAACTGGCCGTTCTCTGATCTTAAACGATATACACGTGTACAGCATTCAGGTCACTGTAAATTCGTCCATTATTCGTCTGCACAACTGGATTTAAATCTGTGCAAAAGATTTACTGTAAAATACAAAGCAACTGTAACGAAATTACATTTCTGATAGAAATAGTGGATTAACTATACAGGTGAAATATTTTTCGGAGGGAAAGACAAAGACCCATTTGCTGTAATGCACAGACAAGACAGTTATTGATGCTACTCTCTGTAATAAAAAGACTGCGTGAAGGAATCAAAGATGAGCTTGAAGGTGTGTCATGTGACATCAGATCAGACCCGATGCCACCAAATATGTCGAACGAAATGGAGAAAAAACGGTGTAGAGTCTCTCACGAGTAATAAAATCAACCTGGACGCAGGATCGAACGCCATCTTTGCCTATATTTTCATTAGCAATGGCGGCCGAGGACTTCCGGCACAAGAAGTCACCCTCGTCCTGCCAAAGGTTTTGTGAAGAGGACGAAGAACCGGACTGAGGTTCAGAGCACTCTCTTCCCCTTGATATAGGAAAGTAGCCCTAGGAGGCGGAAGAATCAGCAATGGTTAAAGGCCTGAGAGTGCATAAGGCAATTGCAACCACTGCATAAGGACGCATTATGCGTATATACAGGACATGAGGTGTGAAATTAATAAAGCGTCATGCAGAGCTCTAGACTGGTAAAAGATTCCGGGTACTCCCCCATTCGGATCTCGGAGAGGGAACTGCCAAGGGGGATGCTACCACGAGAAAAATATTGAATAACCTACGAAATAATAAAGTTCAACAAGTCGGGGCGTGGTATGTTAGAAGTTTGAACGTGGTAACAAGCTACAAGATTTGAAAAGGGAAATGTTAGGACTCAATCTAAATACAGTGGGGGTCACTGAAGTGAAATGAAAGGAACAAAAGTATTTGTGTTCAGACGAAGACGGGATAATATCGACAGCAGCAGAAAATGGTACAACTGAAGTACGATCCGTTACGAATAGGAAGTTAGGATACAGAGTGAGTTGCCGCGAACAGTTCAGTGCAGTGACACAGCTGACCTCATCAGATTCCACAGCAAACCAACGCCGGCAACGACAGATCAGTTGTACATGCCGACTTCACAGGCAGATCACTGGAACCCTCTCTTAAGGTTTCGAAAGGGTAAGGTAACCTATGGAGCTAGTCAAGATATACTGAAGAGCCGAAGAAACTGGTACACCTGCCTAGCATCGTGTAAGGCCCCCGCGAACACGCAGGACTGTCGCATCACGACGTGGTATGGACTCGACTATTGTCTGAAGAAATGCTGAAGGGAACTGACTGACAAAGCGAACCCTGAAGGGATTTCCACAAATCCGGAAGAGTAAAAGGGGGTGTAGACCTCTTATGAACAGCACATTTAAAGGTATCACAGATATGCTCAATAATGTCCTTGTCTGGGGAGTCTGGTGGCCAGCGGAAGTGTTTAAACTCAGAAGAGTGTTCCTGGAGCCACTCTGTAGCAATTCTGGACGTGTGGGGTGTCGCATTATGCTGCTGGAATTGCCCAAGTCCGTCTGAATTCATAATGGACATGAATGGATGCAGGTGATCAGACAGGATGCTTACGCACGTCTCACTTGTCAGAGCCGTATCTAGATGTATGAGGGGTCCCATATCAGTCCAACTGCACACGCCCCACACCACTACAGAGCCTCCACCAGCTTGAAGAGTCCCCTACTGACATGCAGGGTCCATTTATTCATGAGATGGCTCCATACTCGTACACGTCCATCCGCTCGATATAATTTGAAACGAGACTCATCCGATGACACGAAATGTTTCCAGTCATCACAGTCCAATGTCGGAGTTGAGTGGCCCAGGCGAGGCGTAAAGCTTTGTGTCGTGCAGTCACACGAGTGGCCCTTCATCTCCGAAAGCCCATATCTATGATGTTTCGTTGAATTGTTCGCACGCTGACAGTTTGTTGATGGCCCAGCATTGAAATCTGCAGCAATTTGCGAAAGGGTTGCACTTCTGTCGAGTTGAACGATTCTATTAACCACTGTCAGGCTTTTTTCAAGATTCCGAAATTATGGCGCAAGGCACGCCTGATTGCGATACTAAAACCTGGAAAGTCACCAACGGATCCGAAGAACTACAGGTCAGTATCTCATCTTTGCCATCTCTATAAGATCCTTGAGAGAATGATTCTTCACCGCTTAACTGCGGTAGTTGATCCACTTCTTATCTCGCAGCTAGCTGCCTTTAGACCAGGCAAGAACTGCACCTCACAAATCCTTTCTCAGTTCATAGAAGATGGCTTTGAGCAGAGAAAGATAACAGGTGTAGCTTTTGTTGACCTTCCGACGACCTTTGACACCGTAAACCACAGAGTGTTACTGCACAAAGTCTACAACCCGATTAACGACTACGCGCTGACGAGGATAATTGCAACCTTCCTACAGAATCGACGTTTTTTCGTGGACTTCCAAGGAAAATACAGCCGATGGAGAACTCAAAGAACAGTCTCCCCCAAGGGAGACACTAAGGATCAACCACAGCCTCAAGGATGCAAACGATTCACATATGCTGATGACCTTGCTGTTGCTGCCCAGGGCAATCGATCTGAAGATGTAGAGATAATTCTTACACACGGTCTACAACAGCTTCGTACTTACTATGAAAAGAATCAACTCGCGCCCAATCCTAAGAAAACGTAAGGGTGTTCATTCCATCTGAAACATAAACAAGCTGACAGGAAACTTGAAATATTCTGGAATGGAGTTGCACCAGAATAATGTTCCCACCCCAGATATTTGGGTGTCACTGTCGACTGTACACTAACCAACAAGGAACATTGTCTTAAGCTGAAGCAGGAAGTATCCTCCAGAAACTGCCTTCTTCGGAAACTGGTGGGATCGAACTGGGGCACACATCCACAAACATTAAGAACAACAGCTCTTGCCTTATGCTGTTCTGCAGAAGAGTATGCTAGCCCAGTGTGGTACAATTCAGTACATGCTAACCAGGTTGATGTAGCCTTAAATGACAGCTGTAGGAAAGTTACAGGCTGCCTGAGGCCAACCCCCATGGACAAAGTTCAATGCCTCGCTGTGACTGCTCCCTGTGACTTCAGTAGAGAGGCCGCCGCTAACATCGAGAGGCATAAATCAAACACAGTGACCCCACATCCACTCTTTGGACATCAACCTGCCAAGCCAAGACTGAAGTCCAGGAAGAGTTTCCTCAAAACTTCACAGCCCTTAGAAGGATCAGCTGCGGCTACCTGACTCACCAATTGGAAAGAAAGATGCCAACACCTGTCAAACTGGATGACACTACAAGAATCCCTGCTGCCTGGACACATGGAGAAGTGGGTCATCTGGAAGTCCTTGAACAGACTACGGACCGAAGTCGCAAGATCGAGCGACAATCTCCTTAAATGGAAGTTCCAACTGCCAAATGTCAACACAACACTGTGCGAATGTGGTAAATTGCAGACAACCCGGCATCTCTCCAAATGCAACTTATGCCCAACCAGCTGTAGCATGAAGGACTTAACGTTTGCAACACCATATGCTATCAAAGTTACCCAATTCTCGGTGAATACTGTATAGTTTTCTTTGTATGTGTTGTATATGTGTTCATTTTAGTGTACCTCTGATACGAATAAAGAAAGAAGAAGAGTCATCGTTGGTCTCGTTCTTGAAGGATCTTTTTCCGGCCGCAGCGATGTCGGAGATTTGATGTTTTAGCGGATACCTGGTATTCACGGTACACTCGTGAAATGATGGTACGAGAAAATCCTCACTTCATCGTTACTTCGGAGATGTGTCCCATCGTTCGTGAGCCGACTATAACACCACGTTGAAACTCACTTAAATCTTGATAACCTGCCATTGTAGCAGCATTAACCGATCTAACAACTGCGCCAGTTACACAGGCATACACAGTTTGCAGGAAATTCATACTTTCTTTTTCTTAAACATCTAAACAAATAACCCTTGAAACATAAAAATCATGCAGTTTTTTAGAATGTCGACTAAAGTTCTAAACTAGGTAAATTTACCTTTTTTTAAACATCAGAACCAATAACCCTAAAAAAACTTAAGATCTTTCAAAATATTTAAAAGTAATTACCGAAATTCTAAATTACTCAAGATTTTCCCTTCATTAAACGTTAGAACCAATAATCCTAAAAAAATTAATGTCATTGAAGGTTTTTAGAATCATCACTGAAGCTCTAGACTGGCCAAGTTTCCCTTTCTTGAAAAAAAATGGAAGAGATCCCTGGTATTCTTTTTAAAACAACTAAGCTTATGTTCAGAATCAATTTGGTATTAGTACAGCGAAATTGACTATAGGGATACTTACATCTGAATAACTTAATGCCAGTGCTACCAGTCTGGTTGTCAAAACACTATCGATAGGATAATTGCTTTAAAAACCTGTAACAACATTTTATTACAGTTTACAGAAGGTTAAAATGCGTTGAAGCAGCCGCACACAAACAAAGCTCCCATCAGTAACAGATACATCGGTACATGGCTAACTTTACTACAATCCCAAGCTAAGAACAAACACTGAAAACGACAAATTATCACTATCAGTCTTAATCAACTCTAAGTTCACCCTGCCTCTTGAAAATGACGCGATTTGGAACAAGACAGTTGAACGTACAGGGGACAGGCATTGGTAGTAATGGGATGGTTGTGTCTGAGGATCAACAACACGGGCAAGGCACGTTTCGCACTGCACTGTGCGTATTCAGTAAGGACTGGGCATCAGTGCTGGTTGTTTACGAGTAGCACAGACTTCATATTTGCATTCAGAGGTCCAGGTCAACGGACACTGAAAGACCGAACAGAGTTCCAAAGAGGGTAGATTTTTGGGGCCCGATTTTCTGAGCATCAGTAAGCAAGACAGCCAACTTATTGGATGTTTCAGGAGTAACTGCTTCGACAGTCATGACAGCCTACACAAAACATGCAAAGACATCATCGTGTACACGTAATAGTGGACACAAAAACTAAATGACATCGTGGTACGATTTCTGTCCAAACAACACGAAACTACGGCGGCTAAAGTGCAGAACTCAATAGAAATATGAGAGACCCCGTATCTATCGATACATCCGCCGAGAACTCCATAAAGCGAATATTCATGGATGATCTGCTATACCGAAACCATTAGTGACGACAACCAGCGCAAAGAAGCGTAAAACATAGTGTCAGGAGCATAACTCCTGGACGGCTGATCAGTGGAAACATGTCACGTGGTCCGACGAGTCAACATTTTAGTTATTTCCAACATCGGTCCGGGTTTACGTCTGGAGAGCGCCAAAATAAACCCACAATCCTGATTGTTTGATTCCATTGGTAAAGCATGGTGGTGAAAGTGTGATGGTGTGGGCAGCCATATCACAGTATTCTGCTGGGTCCCATCATTACTCTCAAAGGACATGTTACAGCCAACAGTTATGCGAACATTTTAGGTGATCATGTGTGCCCCATGATTCAAATGTTGTTCCCCAACAATGATGCCTTATTTCAGGACGATAATGCACCCATTCACACAGCCAGGACGGTACATTCGTAGTATGAGAAGCACCAAAGTGAACTGTAGCGTCTACCGGGGCCAGCACAGTCCCCGGACTTTAACATCACCATTGTGGGTGGTATCGGAGCGCAGGATTTCCACCTCCCTCTTCACTACAGGAGTTAGAAGAGTTTCTGATCGAAGAGTGGTATAACATACTACACAATCATTACATGCCAATATTGCAAGAAAATCATTAGCTAAGGGCAAACTGGGGTCCATCCTCTTATTAATAAAGCATTCCCAACAAAGTTCAGGTGTTCACATTATTTTGCCTATTCCCTGTAGCATTGCAATCGCAGAAACTAATTAACCACCTTACACGCAAATTTCTGTCAGTGTAACATGAGAACATGCATCCAGAATCACAAAGTGCCCTTGAGCTGACATCACTTCTCCAGAATACCACGGACGTAGTTCAATGGGATTTGCACAGCCTGGAAAGTCTACCTCAGAAAGGCATCCGATTAGCCACACATGACACGGAAATTTGCAGAACAGTGCTAGGGAACCATTTCGTGACACTGCAGTCAATGGTGAAATAGGAAAAATGCTCCCGAGATTTGATAACCGAAAACAGTTAAATTTACAAGAGTAACCTGCACGCGACCGGAGTCGATAACAACGGATGAACTACCGTTCCAGTCAAGGCGAGTGACTCAGTTCAAATTTCAGACTGAATACTGGCGATCAGTAAAATCAGTAGGCGTGCGAGGCACTGGTTCCGATCTGGTGCGCTCCCCACAATCCGCTGACTACACACCAACCTCCGGGCCTCTGACCCGTCACTCGACCGACGCCGCAGCACTCGCCGCGCCCGCACTGCACAATTTGGATGCGCCCGCCTCTCGCTACACGGCTTCTTGTGCCCTCCATCCACCAGTCCACCAATCACCACAGGCTCCCCGGCGCGTGCTTAGAACTGCTATCCACGCCTGGCATCTCTGACCACAGAACAATTTTTATTTACATAAAGACGCGCTGATGCCAGAAATAGATACGGTCGGATGTACGCATAGTAGAAGAATGAACCGAAAATCATACGACCGTACCAAAGACGAAGAGACAGAGGAAGTATAGACTGAAGCGCCAATGAAATTGATATAGGCATGCGTATTCAAACAGAGAAATATGTAAACAGGCAGAATATGGCGCTGTGGTCTGCAACGCCTTTACATGGTAACAAGTGTCTATATCAGTTGTTAGATCGGTTACTGCTCCTACAATGGCACGTTATCAAGATTTAAGTGACTGATGTTATAGTCGGCGCACGAGCGATGGGACACTGCATCTCCGAGGCGGCGATGCTGTGGGGATTTTGCCGTGCGATCGTTTCACGAGTGTACCGTGCATATCAGGAATCCCCTAAAACATCAAACCTCCGACATCGCTGCGGCCGGAAAAAGATCCTGCAAGAACGGGACCAACGACGACCTAATACACAACAGGTCATTAAAATTACTACGCCACGAAGGTGACGAGCTACAGACGCAAAATTTAACCGACAGGAAGAAGATGCTGTGATATGCAAATGATTAGCTTTCCAGAGCATTCACACAAGGTTGGCGCCGGTGGCGACACCTACAACGTGCTGACACGAGGAAAGTTTCCAACCGATTTCTCATACACAAACAGCAGTTGACCGGCGTTGCCTGGTTGTTGTGATGCCTCGTGTAAGGAGGAGAAATGCGTACCATCACGTTTCCGACTTTGATAAAGGGCGGATTGTAGCCTATCGCGATTGCGGTTTATCGCATCCTGACATTGCTGCTCGCGTTGGTCGAGATCCAATGACTGTTAGCAGGATATGGAATCGGTGGGTTCAGGACGGTAATACGCAACGCTGTGCTGGATCCCAACGGCCTCGTATCACTAGCAGTCGAGATGACAGGCATCTTATCCGCATGACTGTAACGGATCGTGCAGCCACGTCTTCATCCCTGAGTCAACAGATGGGGACGTTTGCAAGACAACAACCATGTGCGCGAACAGTTCGACGACGTTTGCAGCAGCATGGACTATCAGCTCGGAGACCATGGCTGCGGTTACCCTAGACGCTGCATGACAGACAGGAGCGCCTGCGATGGTGTACTCAACGACGAACCTGGGTGCACGAATGGCAAAACGTCATTTTTTCGGATGAATCCAGGTTCGGTTTATTGCATAATGATCGTCGCATCCGTGTTGGTGACATCGCGGTGAACGCAAATTCGAAGCGTGTATTCGTCATTGCCATACTGGCGTATCACCCGGCGTGATGGTATGGGGTGCCATTGGTTATACGTCTCGGTCACCTCTTGTTCGCACTGACGGCACTTTGAACAGTGGACGTTACACTTCAGATGTGTTACGACCCGTGGCTCTACCCTCCATTCGATCCCTGCGGAACCCTACATTTCAGCAGGATAATGCACGACCGCATGTTGCAGGTCGTGTACGGGCCTTTATGGATACAGAAAATTTTCGACTGCTGCTCTGGCCAGGACATTCTGCAGATCTCTCACCAATAGAAAACGTCCGGCCAATGGTGGCCGAGCACCTAGCTTGTCACAATACGCCAGTCACTACTCTTGATGAACTGTAGTATCGTGTTGACGGTGCATGGGCAGGTGTACACGTACAGGCTATCCAAGCTCTGTTTGACAATGCCCACGCGTATCAAGGCCGTTATTACGGCCAGAGGTGGTTGTTCTCGGTACTGATTTCTCAGGATCACCACTCCCAAATTGCGTGAAAATGTAATCACATGTCAGTTCTAGTACAATATATTTGTCCAATGAATACCCGTTTATCATCTGCATTTCTTCTTATGGTGTAGCAATTTTAATGACCAATAGTGTAGAATCGTTCAACGTGACAGAAGTGCTACCGTTCCGCAAATTTCTACAGATTTCAGTGTTGGCCCATCAACAAGTGTCAGCGTTCGAACCATACAGCGAAAGATCATCGATATGGGCTTTCGGAGCCGAAGGCCCACTCGTGTAAACTTGATGACTGCAGTACACAATGCTTTACGCCTCGTCTGGGCCCGTCAACACCGACATTGGACTGTTGATTTCTTGGAAGTATGTCGCCTGGTCGGACGATCCTTGTAGTAAATTGTACCGAGCGGATGAACTTGTACGCGTATGGAGACAGAATCATGAGTCCATGGACCCTGCATGTGAGCATGGGACTGTTCAAACGAGATGGTGGAGGCTCTTTAATGGTGTGGGTGGTATGTACTTGGCGTGATATGGGACCCCTGATACGTCTAGGTACGACTCTGAGAGGTGACACGTACATAAGCGTCCTGTCTGGTCACATACATCCATTCATGTCCATTGTGCATTCCGGCGGATTTGAGCAGTTCCAGCAGGATAATGCGACACCTCACACGTCCAGAATGGGCACAGAGTGGTTCGAGAAACACTCTTCTGAGGTTAAACCCTTCCACTGGCCTCCAAACTCCCCAGCCCTGAACATTATGGAACCTATCTGAATGCCTTGAGAAGAGATCTCCACATCCTCGTACTCTTAAGGATTTATGAATAGCCTTGCAGGTTTCTTGGTGTAAACTGCCTCCAGCAGTACTTCAGACATTAGGCGAGTCCATGCCATGTCGTGTTGCGGCACTTCTGCGTGGTCGCGGGAGTCATGCACCATAGTAGGCAGGTGAAGCAGTTTCTTTGGCTCTTCCGTCTATAAGTATATTGAACGGATAATTCGGCACGTGGATGATGAAATACTAATAATCATGGGTGTTGGGACTCGACTGTAGGGTAAGGAATAGAAGAATGGATTACAGGAAGATGTGGACATGGAAGTGGAAATTAGAGAGGATAGAGGCAAATTTCGACGGTAATAGCGAACATATACTGTATATAGAATCACAAGAGGTTGAAGTATACTTGAAACAGACGCGGGGGCACGAGAAGATTCCAGTTGAATTACAGCGTGGTCAGACATAGATTTCGAAATTAGCTACTGGATTGCAAGGCGTGAGCAGGAGCAGATATAGGTACAGATCACGATTTGCTAATCATTAGGGTAGGCTGAAGCTTAAGCTGTTGGTGCACGCAAGTGGTATCCAGATGTCAGTACACTCAGCTGGTCTCACAGACCCGTCTAATTTGCATTGCGATATTTCATGTGGAGGGAATCGTTAGTAAATTAGGTAGTATAATTAACAATCACTGTAATACACATTGAGGTGACAGAAGTCATGGAACACCGATATGCACATGTACAGATGATTGTACAATCGCGTACAGAAGGTACATAAAAGCAGTGAACTGGCCAGCAGTCATTTGTACTGAGGTGAAGAGGTATGAGACGTGGTTATGGGCGCACGACGCGAATTAACAGGCCTTGAACGGGGAACAGTAGCTGGAGCCGTAAGTATTGGACATAACATTTCGGAAATCGCTATGGAATTCAATTTTCTGAGATCCTCAGTCTCAAGAGTGTGCCGAGAATACCAAATTTCAAACATTACCTCTCACCACGGACAACACAGTGGGCGACAGCCTTCACTTAGCTACAGGTAGCAGCGGCGTTTGCGTAGAGCTGTCACTGCTAACAGACAAGCAACACCACGCGAAATTACCGCCTAAATACAGGGCTATTACAAATGATCGAAGCGATTTCATGAATTCACTGTACCTCCATTCATTGACATATGGTCACGACACACTACAGATACGTAGAAAAACTCATAAAGTTTTGTTCGGCTGAAACCGCACTTCAGGTTTCTGCCGCCAGAGCGCTCGAGAGCGCAGTGAGACAAAATGGCGACAGGAGCCGAGAAATCGTATGTCGTGCTTGAAATGCACTCACATCAGTCAGTCATAACAGTGCAACGACACTTCAGGACGAAGTTCAACAACTGCTAACTCCATTCGGCGATGGTATGCGCAGTTTAAAGCTTCTGGATGCCTCTGTAAGGGGATATCAACGGGTCGGCCTGCAGTGAGCGAAGAAACGGTTGAACGCGTGCGGGCAAGTTTCACGCGTAGCCCGCGGAAGTCGATGAATAAAGCAAGCATGGAGCTAAACGTACCACAGCCGACGGTTTGGAAAATCTTACGGAAAAGGCTAAAGCAGAAGCCTTGCCGTTTACAATTGCTACAAGCCCTGACACCCGATGACAAAGTCAAACGCTTTGAATTTTCGGCGCGGTTGCAACAGCTCATGGAAGAGGATGCGTTCAGTGCGAAACTTGTTTTCAGTGATGAAGCAACATTTTTTCTTAATGGTAAAGTGAAAAGACACAATGTGCGAATCTGGGCGGTAGAGAATCCTCACGCATTCGTGCAGCAAATTCGCAATTCACCAAAAGTTGACGTGTTTTGTGCAATCTCACGGTTTAAAGTTTACGGCACCTTTTTCTTCTGCGAAAAAAAACGTTACAGGACACGTGTATCTGGACATGCTGGAAAATTGGCTCATGCCACAACTGGAGACCGACAGCGCCGACTTCATCTTTCAACAGGATGGTGCTCCACCGCACTTCCTTCATGATGTTCGGGATTTCTTAAACAGGAGATTGGAAAACCGATGGATCGGTCGTGGTGGAGATCATGATCAGCAATTCGTGTCATGGCCTCCACGCTCTCCCGACTTAACCCCATGCGATTTCTTTCTGTGGGGTTATGTGAAAGATTCAGTGTTTAAACCTTCTCTACCAAGAAACGTGCCAGAACTGCGAGCTCGCATCAACGATGCTTTCGAACTCATTGATGGGGACATGCTGCGCCGAGTGTGGGAGGAACTTGATTATCGGCTTGATGTCTGCCGAACCACTAAAGAGGCACATATCGAACATTTGTGAATGCCTAAAAAAACTTTTTGAGTTTTTGTTTGTGTGTGCAAAGCATTGTGAAAATATCTCAAATAATAAAGTTATTGTAGAGCTGTGAAATCGCTTCAATCATTTGTAATAACCCTGTACATACGATGAAGGTATCCGTTAGGACAGTGCTGGGAAATTTGGCGTTAGTGGGCTGTGGCAGCAGACGACCGACGCGACTCCTTTGCTAACCGCACGACATCTCCTGCATCGCCCCTCCTTTGCTCCTGGCAACACCTGTTGCACCCTGGACGACTGGAAAACCGTTGCCCGGTCAAATGAGTCCCGGTTTCAGATGGTAAGAGCTGATGGTAGGGTTCGAGTATGGTGCGGATCCCACGAGGCCATGGACCCAAGTTGTCAGCAAGGCACTGTGCTAGGTGGTGGTGGCTCCATAATGGTGTGGATGGTGTTTACATTGAATTAACTGGGTCCTCTGGCCCAACTGAACAGATCATTGACTAGAGATGGGTATACGCGGCTACTTGGACACCATCTGCAGCCATTCATAGACTTCATGATCCCAACGATAGAATTTTTATGGATGGCAATGCACTATGTCACCAGGCCGCGATTGTTCGCCATTGGCATGAAGAACATTCTAGGCAATTGGACCGATTGATTTGGCCACCCAGATCGCCTGACATGAATCCCATCGGAAATTGGTGGGACATAATCCAGAGGCCATTTCGTGTACAATACTTTGTAGCAGCAACATTTTCGCAATTACGGATGGCTGAAGAGGCTGCTCAGTATTTCTGGATGGGGCTTCCAACCACTTGTTGACTCTATGCCACGTCGAGTTGCTGCACTGCGTCGGGCAGAAGGAGGTGCGACACGATATCTTTACGTGTCTCACGACTTCACCACCTCACTGTACCTACTTCTAACAAAACTTTTATATTTTGATCAAAAGCAACTACACAAAATGGAGAAACATGAAATGAGCAGCTACAGAAATAATGCATATATTCAGTGGGATATTTTGTCGACACTTTCTTGGCACACAATAGCAGAATGTTCAATGCTAAGGTATTTGCAGAATTTTTAACAATGACAGAATGTTCAACACAAATGTATTTATTGGAATTTTTACCAAGAGAACTTTTTTATTTTTTTTATTTTATTTTTTTTTTTTTTGCACACCACACACCGCCCCTGTGAGTTTACAGTTGATTCATTTCTCTCAATAGTTACCTTTTTTGACATTGTCCTTTTTATCTGCTTTTGAGCTGTTTTTCCTTCTTTGCATTGAAAGCGATAGCGACAATTATCGCAGCTGTGTTTATGAGCCGGCCGAGGTGGCCGAGCAGTTGTAGGCGCTTCAATCTGGAACCGCGCGACTGCTACGGTCGCAGGTTCGAATCCTGCCTCGGGCATGCATGTGTCAGATGTCCTTAGGTTAGTTAGTTTTAAGTAGTTCTAAGTTATAGGGGACTGATGACCTCAGATGTTAAGCCCCATAGTACTCAGTGCCTTTTCTTTGTGTTTATGATGCTTGAGCCATGTGCGGCTCGGTTTCATGACGTTTGTTCTTTGGCATTTTGTCACATCGAGTGGCTTCTTGTTTCTTTCTTACTTACTGCTGTAAGTAGGCTGTTTATGTTTTCTCTATGTAAGTAGGCTGTTTATGTTTTCTTATTGGCAACGTTACGTAGCGCTCAATATGAAAATCACTGGCTGTGCTGTGTGCAGTCTGTGGCTGCTTTGCATTGTTGTAATACTCGCCATTGTAGTGTTAGGCAGCTGGATGTGAACAGCGCGTAGCGTTGCGCAGTTGGAGGTGAGCCGCCAGCAGTGGTGGATGTGGGGAGAGAGATGGCGGAGATTTGTAATTTGTCATGAACTGCTATATTTATATATGATGATATCAAGGTAAATACATTGTTTGTTCTCTATTAATATCTTTCATTTGCTAACTATCCCTATCAGTAGTTAGTGCCTTCAGTAGTTTGAATCTTTTATTTAGCTGGCAGTAGTGGCGCTCGCTGTATTGCAGTAGCTTGAGCAGCGAAGATTTTTGTGAGGTAAGTGATTTGTGAAAGGTATAGTTTAATGTTAGTCAGGGCCATTCTTTTGTAGGGAATGTTGAAAGTCAGATTGCGTTGCGCTAACAAAATATTGTGTGTCAGTTTAAGCACAGTCATGTATAAATTGTTCAAAGGGGACGTTTCATATGTCGACCCTTAGCCGAGGATACCTCACTGGAATCTTCTGATTTTTCTTGTAGTTTGTGTAATTAGTGTAGATTTTGTTTATTGCTTCCGCGTAATTATAGAGAGAATTTCCTTTGTAGTTGCAGTCTTTCATTGTTGTATAGTAAAACAGTTGTGGCATGCATGTAGATTTGCACTAAGTATTTCGCAGCTGCGCTTGCAATTGACTAGATATTATTTTCAGTGCTATGTCAATGTGTTCTCTTATTTTTGATCTTCAAATTGTGTTTTTCTGTGTTGTCGTGTGAAATACTGTGACAATAATGGCGTGTGAAAAACGTAACACTAGGCTCCAAAGTAAACTGAGAAATGACAGTGAAAATGAAAGCAGTGTGTTAGCGCCACCGAGTAATGAATTAACTGATGTTCAAAGTAGTAATTTGGTAATCGTGCATAGGGAAATGGAGCGGGCGGCAAACAATGGCACGGACAGTGAAACAATTAGCGAAGAGGGAAGCATTATCGATCGATCGGTCGGCAACAGCTCGCCTCAGGAATCCGAAATGACAGGACACAATTTTGCAAATACTGTAGATTCAGGTTTTGCGTCCTCACCGTTTTCTCAAATGAGTCAAGACACATTTTCCGCTTGTCAAAATGTGAATGTTGCCGGTGCAAATTCACTGCCGAAAAGCACTGAGGAACATGTTTCAGACACCAGTGCATTGTTATTACAGTTAATGCAACAAATGGGACAAAAGCTTGAAAAGTTAGACACAATGGAACAAAATCTTCAAAAGTTAGACACAATGGAACAACACCAGAGACAAACACAGCAACAGTTAGACGCAATGGGACAAAATCTTCAAAAGTTAGACACTACACTTGAACAAACACGTGAAGATTTAACCACTGAGTTACATAACATCGAATCGAAATGTCAAAAGGTCTGTAATGACGTAAAAACTCAAATTTGTGAGCATTTTCAACCTATTTTATGCTTCGATATATAAAGTTTTGGGTTGGACTGCAGTACCAAATGTTACACTGAAAACGAACCCTGTCCTTTCCTATTGGTGTTATCCCACTATGTGTTTGTGTACCCTTGTGTAGTTGTTTTCTTCCTGTCTCTGTGTAGTTTCATAGAATTTTTTCTTCTTTTAATATTAAGCTACATTCACTATGATGAGGAATACTGTTATCCTCAAATATAATTGGCATTAATAATATGTTATTTACTTTGTAAAGATATTAGACATTATTCATTCTGTTTAAATGCTTATGTGTGAAGTTGATGTTTCGAAAGTTATTCTGATCTTTTATGTACGTACTCATGTCATAATTCCTGTAACACTGATGTCTATGTTAGTTCGATTCTTTTGTAAAGCCTGTATTACAAATGTTATCTGTATTGTTATGTTCTTTAATGATGTATTTTGTACCTTTGTTATTGTATTCTTCTGTTATAAAATTGTAATTGTCACCAGTTCATGATATTATTAACTTGTAAGTTACATTTCACTGCACACGTTTCTGTTGGTCATAGTATATGGACAATATGTGAGAAGTAGGGACTGTTAGTGTTTGCACGTGTGTTAATAATTCAGCAAGGGACTGGATAACAGCATTGCTGGTTCTAAGGACAATTCCAAAAACTTTGTGAGTGCACAAGTGGTGGTTTATGGACTTGCTATATTCTCCGCAAGACTCTTCGATGGTGAATGAGCACCTGCACAATCGCAACAGATGGCTGCTGGACATTCTACAAGGACTACAGTGGGTCTGCACCTCTGGTGGCCCACCAATACCATTATTTCTACAAGGCCTGCAGTGGGTCTGCACCTCTGGTGGCCCACCAATACCGTAATCTCTACCAGGACTACAGTGGGTCTGTTCTGTGGTGACCTACCTACCAATATTCTTCAAAACTTCGAATGACTCTGCTGTGGGTTTGCTCCATTGTGGCCCATTACCTGTCAGCATGTCAAGAGTCAGCACTGTCTTTCCGTTGGAAGGACAACACTACTTCTTCAAGACTGTATGGAAATCCACTACTTCCGTGTGCATTTTCTTCTACTGCTCAGACTTTGAGAAAAACACTATATTTCACCGTAATGAATGATCAGGACTGTCTTTATGGACTGTGACAAAATTTTAGCTTTTGACCAACGTTGTATCAATAAGTGTGTGCATTTGATATCTTTGTTATTGTAATTATGAAAAAATTTTTTCAAATCTGTATTGGGCACTGCCCAAACCAATTTGTAAAAATTTTTGTGGGGAGCATGGGGGCTATGTAAGTAGGCTGTTTACGTTTTCTCTATGTAAGTAGGCTGTTTATGTTTTCTTATTAGCAACGTTACGTAGCGCTCAATATGAAAATCACTGGCTGTGCTGTGTGCAGTCTGTGGCTGCTTTGCATTGTTGTAATACTCGCCATTGTAGTGTTAGGCAGCTGGATGTGAACAGCGCGTAGCGTTGCGCAGTTGGAGGTGAGCCGCCAGCAGTGGTGGATGTGGGGAGAGAGATGGCGGAGATTTGTAATTTGTCATGAACTGCTATATTTATATATGATGATATCAAGGTAAATACATTGTTTGTTCTCTATTAATATCTTTCATTTGCTAACTATCCCTATCAGTAGTTAGTGCCTTCAGTAGTTTGAATCTTTTATTTAGCTGGCAGTAGTGGCGCTCGCTGTATTGCAGTAGCTTGAGCAGCGAAGATTTTTGTGAGGTAAGTGATTTGTGAAAGGTATAGTTTAATGTTAGTCAGGGCCATTCTTTTGTAGGGAATTTTGAAAGTCAGATTGCGTTGCGCTAACAAAATATTGTGTGTCAGTTTAAGCACAGTCATGTATAAATTGTTCAAAGGGGACGTTTCACTGCCGTCAGGAAGTTGCTGGCTTGCCTCCTTGAGTGGCAGCAGCAGTGCTTATCTATACTAGTACTGTTGTACTGTCTTTCGTGAGACGGCTAGTATTTATCAGCAAGGTGGTGGTGTGTGTGGCAGTCGTTCGGTTGGGACGGAGCAGCGATCAAGTCTCCGTGGCGTGAGGGCAGGCCGGGACCGCTAGTGGCGAACACACGCTGTCGGATCGTGAGGCGCTAGCTGCGGGAGCGACGAAGTTCGTTGCCCACCGAACCTGGACACTGAAGTTGAGTGATCAGTTAACCTGTTATGAAACCTCAGCTATTGTGACATCTCTTCGTTCATTTGCGCGTTGTTGCTCCCTGGGCCGTTCGGGCTATCAGCAGTGAAGTGCAGCAGGGGTATTTTCTGCCCAGTGGCCGTTAACGCCCCAGTTACCTGCCCTGGTCGTTAGCGTAGTTTTCCGGCAGTGTGCCTATCTTCGTCGTGTTGATGCTGTCTGGCACAGCGTGTAGTTCGACAGCCTTTTAAGTTGTTTGGTTTATATTTTGCTTAGAGTGGTTATTGTTCCCTTGGCTGTTTTTAGACGCCAATTTCTGAAGATTTAGTGCTGTTCGTATCCTCGTCCTATGCCGATATTTTCTGTCGTTGTGCCGTTGGTCGGACGGAAGGGAATTGCTTAAATGGTTGGTTGGTCCTTGGGCCGTCCCTGGTTTGAGTTGCCATCCGATCATTCAACTTCAACTCTTGGCTGCCTGTCTCACCTCACCTTATGTTTGAGGTACGTTCTCAGGGCGACTCTTGGAACACTTTTGAGCGCCATTTGTTCTGTTTGTTTTAGATTGTGATTTTCATGTTAGTTTGAAGTATTGTGCGAGGCCTTTGGCCATCTACTAAATCAGTTCTTTTAAATTTTACATAAAGGCCTCCAGCAGTGTTAAATTAAAATTTTGAGGATTCATTTTATTTTATTAAAAAAATTTCATAAAACTGGTTCTGTCTGAAATTGTTTGTAATCCAGACCCTAAGCCATTAGTTGTTCGATGTGTAGTGTGTGGCCTTCAGCCGAGGATTTACGTGAACCCCTTTTAATAAGATCTTCAGCTGTGTATATTCTTTAAAGGGAAATTTTTTAATAAGAGGAAAGGGGTTTATTTTAAATTTTTTGTCTGACTTCTTCAGGCATTCAGCCATTGTTTCAAATTTGTTTGTGACCTTCAGCGTTGCAATGAGTTAATATTTCTTTAATTAGGCTTTCGGTCATTCTGTTGTAAGTTTAAAAGGACATTTCTTGGTTAGTAAAATTATTTATTAATGTGTTTTAATTATAGTTGTCGTTCAGACGTGTGGTGCAGGCCTCCAGCGGCTAATTGTTTTAGTTGCATGTTTTTTTTTAATTTTTACTTTCTATTTTTAATTGCTTTTGATTTCTAAGCCAGGCCTTCAGTCATTCTTGTTTTTGGTATGGTTTTGGGCTTTCAGCCCAGAAAGCATCTCAAGTTTTCCTTAACTAGGCCTTCAGCGGTACTGTTAATTGTGATCTTTAAAGCAACGTGTAAATGAGTGGCTCCTAGAAATATAAAGTTGTGTGTTTGATTGTGCAACTCACAGAACTGTTTACGGCCCATCCACGACCGTAAATTTATCCTACCAACCTGATTCCAGTGCTGTAAAATACAGATCTTGTGCCACCTTCTTGTAGTCATAGCTACATTATATGTCTCACTCATTCCGTCTATCACGTCAACTCCAAGATAATGTTATAGAGTGTGACAGTATCTTGCATTTTCATCAACAGTTCCATTGTGATGCCTAGAAGACAGAAGTAACAACATTCTATTTCGTTTCGTCACATAAGAGACTAAGGTGCAATTTTCCTGGAAGCCAAACTCGATGACTTTTCTTGTCAGTTTTGAGTTTCAGTAAATCACAAGGGGACATCTCTCTTATTCTTTCTCAGTGTACTAACGGTGGCCTTCTTCTGTATCATCAGTGAATTTGCAAGCTGATAAGTGCAAAATATTTTTCAAGTATGGATGATAGGTTGGCAAAGTCTCTGAACAAGTTCAGCTGGCCCGTTGTCATGTTCGCATAGGCCGTCAGGTTGTGGCCAGGAGTACACCTTCATGATCAATGTGTTAAACATTCTGGCATCCGCTGCTGCAACAATTTGCACTCCATACCTCTTTCGCTTACTTGGCATCCTCTGGAGGAATGTGCATCTTTCACGGAATGCTTCTAGTTTTCATTCAGCTGTCACACATTCTGAAACTGTATTAACCGCCTGAAAATTCTGAGTAATTAGGTTGAAAACTGTTTTTATCGCCGCCATGTGAACTGTTTCCTCTGTCACACATCTTGTTTCATGATCATCGAATTTGAGGCACCGAAGAAAACTTGTTTTTTCCCGTGATGAGATGAGCTGAAAGCTACTGTGCCATGTGTTCACCACAAATCATACAAAAGTTTGTCGATGGACGTGCATTACACCAGCGTATTACAATAAATCCGATAAAATCTCCATTTCAACTTCATTAGTTTGTTGGGCTTCTTTCCGCACAGGGAAATTCCCCTGTGTACAATGAATGTACCTGTTTGTACCGCATACGCTTATGTGCATACTTTGTTCATAAAAAACACTGTACTGTATTTATACCACTTTTTGCAGCACTTTTGACACCCGGTAGATGGGTTACGATGTTGTGGGAACGCGTGCGTGAGTCTTTTTGCAGAGCACGTGACTGCCACACTGTTCCATCTTAAACAACAAACACCACTATCCGCACAATAATCGCTGTCTCCTGTTTCATCACCCAATGATTTTTCTTCGGTGTCGGAATCATTTTTACATTCTGGGTAATGAATTTCTTCAAAATCAAACTCTCTTTCGTCAAAATCATCAGCTTCGCCTTCATTCATCACTTCCACCATCAGCTACCTAATTCTCTTTTGCCTCATACGCTGTGTGATCAAAAGTACCCGGACACCCTCTTACACATACTTTTTTTCATATTAGGTGCATTGTGCTGCCACCTAGTGCCCGGTACTCCATATCAGCGACCTCAGTAGTCATTAGACACTGTGAGAGAGCAGAATGGGGCGCTCCGCGGATCTCACTGACTTCGAATGTGTTCAGGTGATTGGGTGTCACTTGTGTCATAGTCTGTACGCGAGATTTCCACACTCCTAAACATCTCGAGATTCACTGTTTCCAATGTAATAGTGAAGTGGAAACGTGAAGGGGCGTGTACAGCACGAAATCGTACAGGCCGACATCGTTTGTTGACTGACAACGGCCGCTGACTGTTGAAGAGTGCCAATATCATTTATTTTTGAACGATGCATATGGGCGCTGAAGATGGCATATTAGAATACCGAAACTGGTAGTAAAAGAAAAAAAAAAAAAAAAAAATCTCAATTACTTGGCTACTGGCCAGTTTCTTTGATAATTAAATACTTATGTCACGGAAACATAACAATTCATTCAACCTCATAGCTTACGTTAGATCTTGCTTCCTGAGTGTAACAACTATGTTGCATACTGAAAAACGTCATCAAGTAATTTATGAGAGTGCGCTGGACAGTAATGCTTTCAAATTTGTATGTGAAAATACTCAAACCTTTTTAAATCATAGAAACTTTATTAGAGTTCCACGTCTTTATTTTTCATCTGCACATACTTCCAGCCGTGTTCCGCTAGAGGGTTCCGAGTTGTAGCCTCTTGGATGGCTGCGTGTAACTGAGCAACAGCGGGCTGTAATCGAGTTTCGAATCCCAACAGTGGAACGCCGAAACTGGTAGTCAAAATAAAATAAAGTAATGTCTCAATTACGCGACTGCTGGCCACTTTCATTGATAATAACGTGACCAGTTGGTGTCCACTTTCCATGATGGATCAACAGAGACTAAGTACAGGGTGTTTCAAAAAATGACTGGTATATTTGAAACGGCAATAAAAACTAAACGAGCAGCGATAGAATTACACCGTTTGTTGCAATATGCTTGGGACAACAGTACATTTTCAGGCGGACAAACTTTCGAAATTACATTAGTTACAATTTTCAACAACAGATGGCGCTGCAAGTGATGTGAAAGATATAGAAGACAACGCAGTCTGTGGGTGCGCCATTCTGTACGTCGTCTTTCTGCTGTAAGCGTGTGCTGTTCACAACGTGCAAGTGTGCTGTAGACAACATGGTTTATTCCTTAGAACAGAGGATTTTTCTGGTGTTGGAATTCCACTGCCTAGAACACAGTGTTGTTGCAACAAGACGAAGTTTTCAACGGAGGTTTAATGTAACCAAAGGACCGAAAAGCGATACAATAAAGGATCTGTTTGAAAAATTTCAACGGACTGGGAACGTGACGGATGAACGTGCTGGAAAGGTAGGGCGACCGCGTACGGCAACCACAGAGGGCAATGCGCAGCTAGTGCAGCAGGTGATCCAACAGCGGCCTCGGGTTTCCGTTCGCCGTGTTGCAGCTGCGGTCCAAATGAGGCCAACGTCCACGTATCGTCTCATGCGCCAGAGTTTACACCTCTATCCATACAAAATTCAAACGCGGCAACCCCTCAGCGCCGCTACCATTGCTGCACGAGAGACATTCGCTAACGATATAGTGCACAGGATTGATGACGGCGATATGCATGTGGGCAGCATTTGGTTTACTGACGAAGCTTATTTTTACCTGGACGGCTTCGTCAATAAACAGAACTGGAGCATATGGGGAACCGAAAAGCCCCATGTTGCAGTCCCATCGTCCCTGCATCCTCAAAAAGTACTGGTCTGGGCCGCCATTTCTTCCAAAGGAATCATTGGCCCATTTTTCAGATCCGAAACGATTACTGCATCTCGCTATCTGGACATTCTTCGTGAATTTGTGGCGGTACAAACTGCCTTAGACGACACTGTGAACACCTCGTGGTTTATGCAAGATGGTGCCCGGCCACATCGCACGGCCGACGTCTTTAATTTCCTGAATGAATATTTCGATGATCGTGTGATTGCTTTGGGCTATCCGAAACATACAGGAGGCGGCGTGGATTGGCCTCCCTATTCGCCAGACATGAACCCCTGTGACCTCTTTCTGTGGGGACACGTGAAAGACCAGGTGTACCGCCAGAATCCAGAAACAATTGAACAGCTGAAGCAGTACATCTCATCTGCATGTGAAGCCATTCCGCCAGACACGTTGTCAAAGGTTTCGGGTAATTTCATTCAGAGACTACGCCATATTATTTCTACGCATGGTGGATAAGTGGAAAATATCGTCCTATAGAGTTTCCCAGACCGCAGCGCCATCTGTTGTTGACATTTGTGACTACTGTAATTTCGAAAGTTTGTCTGCCTGAAAATGTACTTTTGTCCCAAGCATATTGCAACAAACGGTGTATTTCTATCGCTGCTCGTTTAGTTTGTATTTCCGTTTCAAATATACCGGTCATTTTTGAAACACCCTGTATTTAATCGTGGGAGAAAATCTTCCAGTGTTCAATTCATGCATTGCCGAGTTAGACGCTACACGTTACCGATATGCAGTGTAACGATTTGTCCAGGATTACACATAAGAAATGAGCATGCTCTTCTTCGCTCCCGTGGTGGCTCCGGCGGAAAGTAAGGGACGAGATACGACTGTCAGGCTGGGTGTTTGCGCCTTTTCTCGGGCGTGACTCGTGTTTTCCCGTGTCCGCCTAGCACGTGGCGCACTCTGCTTCCCTCCAACGGCGGTTCTCTGCCGTCGCATGAAAAACACGGCCAGTCGCGCAGAGCGAGTCGTCTTCTTTATTGGATTCCGGGCAGGGCAGACACACAGGAATGGCTTTAACATTCCACCGGCAGCCAGCGTGCTGCGCCGTGAGACGCGGGGAATTCATCTTTTAAACTCGGTCAGGCTCGAATAGCAATGCCTCTCGCATGTTTCTAGATACATCTGCCTGAGATCGCCTTTCATGGACGTGTTCCTTCAGCAGCTGTCAAAACTGTGCTTCATCTGCTGTAAACTCAAATTAACTGCATTTGGTGAGCGCGGTTGAACTGTTACGTGGTCTCCGAGATTTTCCTCTCTAAGAGAGGTACATACCGATTCGCAGATTTGCATCGGAGAATCTCCTTCCATGATGACTTTATGTTATGAGATAATGGTGAAAACCTTATCCGATGTGTTTGTAAATTATTTCTTATGTGAACTAATATTCTTGGACGGACGTATGACATGACATGTTCATATTGCCGTGAACCTATACATAAGGAAAGCCTATTTATAAAATATTTAGGAGAAGTAATGTTTGTCACAGAACAGGTTTCTTCTCAAAACAGATTTTTTATCGCATTCCTACAATTATCGACTTCTATACAATTTCTATTACATGAGAAGAGTAAAATAAATTTTGGAAAAAATCCCTATATTGCTGCTAAGCTGCTGGAAAAAACGAGTTATCCAATTGCAACAGTTTTAAGGAGACCTAACTAGCCAAAACGGGGCTGAAAACATACAGAAATTCGCATAAACCCAAAATTCTCTATTGTTAATATTTTCTTAGCTGAATTTTGAAAAGGAATGTGAAAAATAGCCAAATTAGTAGCAATGATACACAAATATAAATGATTGGCAGTAGGTATCTCAAAGTATCCCTAGATTAATAAACACTAGTTCCATGAAAACTAGTTGTAATTCTAAGTCATAACAGCACGTTCGGAAAGATTTACGAGAGTAGGATGATAACAATTAAAATAGCGCTTCGTTCCATTATTTCCGAAGAAGTCAAAGATATACTTACTATTGTGAACCGAACTGCGTACACACACACATACGCACACAAACACGCACACTCTATTTCTGTACCTCTCTCCCTCTCTCTCTCTCTCTCTCTCTCACACACACACACACACACACACACACACACACACACACACATTATTTGGTGACAGCTATGTTGCTTAGTTGACTGTATGCTATTGGCAGGGTAAATGACCACGATCATGGCAGCGTCTCTGACAGTGACAAAGCCACTACAGTGAATCTTTCTGCTCTTTTAAAGCGACACCGTATTGCCTGAGCAAGTACAAACGTGATAACTAAGCGTTAGTCAGCAAGTTCTCTATCTTGTTGTTTCGACATTTACCGCACTTGCTAAGAACATGATCCAAGCTCCATCAACCTTGGCTTCTCGTGCTGAGTCTCTGCAACAGGGAACAGACAGACCAACCTTCCATCTCTGTGGCAAAAAAAAAGCGATAGAAAAAACTGTCAATGCTTTTAACGCACATGTAATAACGCAGAAGAGCACATGCGGTCGAGAGATTAAATCTGTTTTGAATGGGATTTATTTATTTACTTATTTACACGTCAAGTTTCGAAGGACCAAATTGAGGAGGAAATCTCGAAGGTCCTGGAACTTGTCAGTACATTAAATTACAACATAAAAGTAATAACCGATAAAAATAAAATGTTTATGAACCCAAAAAAAGTCGAGCCATAAGCTTAAGTAAGCTCAGTCAACAATATAATACAAGAATCAGCTTAATTTTTCAAGTAACTCCTCAACAGAATAGGAGGAGTGACCCTTGAAAGCACGTGGATTACTGCTAAGATTTTTGAATTCTTGTGGTAGCTTACTGAAAAAGGATGCAGCAGTATAGTGCACACCTTTCTGCACTAGAGTTAAGGAAGTCCTATCCAAATGCAAGTTGGATTTCTGCCGATTATTAACTGAGTGAAAGCTGCTTATTCTTGGGTATAAGCTGATATTGTTAACAAGAAACGACAGAAAAGAATATATGTATTGAGTGGCCAATGTCAAAATAACCAGACTAGTGAACAGGGGTCGACAAGAGGTTCGTCGACTTACACCACTTATTGCCCGAACCGCTCGTTTATGAGCCAAAAATATCCTTTTAGAATGGGAAGAGTTACCCCAAAATACAATACCATATGACATAAGCGAATGAAGATAAGCAAAGTAATCTAATTTTCGTGTCGAACGATCACATACTTCAGACACCGTTAGAATAGTAAAAATGGCAGCATTGTTCTTAGCAAGTACGGTAAATGTCGAAACAACAAGATAGGGATATAGCGGCTAAGGAGGGGAAGAAATCCAGTGTTCAACCCGTGTGCATTCCGGGTGGAGTCATTCCTGATGTGGAAAGGGTCCTTCCGGATGCCATGAAGAGCACAGGGTGCAGCCAGCTGCAGGCGGTGGCACATGTGGGCACTAATGACGTGTGTCACTTTGGATCTGAGGAAATTCTCTCTGCATTCCAGCGGCTATCTGATTTGGTGATGGCTGCCGGTCTTGCTTACGAGATGAAGGCAGAGCTCACCATCTGCAGCATTGTTGACAGAACCGACTGCGGACCTTTGGCGCAGAGCCGGGTGGAGGGTCTGAATCAGAGGCTCAGACGGTTTTGCGACCGTGTTGGCTGCAGATTCCTCGACTTGCGCCATAGGGTGGTGGGCTTTCGGGTTCCGCTGAATAGGTCAGGAGTTCACTACCCTCAGCTGGCGGCTACACGGGTAGCGGAGGCTGTGTGGCGTGGACTGGGCGGTTTTTTAGGTTAGAAGGCCTCGGGAAAGTACGGGTGGGCTGCAATCTCAAAGGGTGCGTGGCAAATACAGCACGTGCTTGGATCAAGGAACAGTCGGAATTGTAGTTGTAAATTGTTGTAGTTGTGCTGGGAAAGTCCCTGAGCTTCAAGCGCTAATAGAAAGCACAGAAGCTGAAATCGTTATAGGTACAAAAAGCAGGCTAAAGCCTGAAACAAGTTCTGCAGAAATTTTTACGAAGTCTCGGACGCTGTTAAGGAAAGATAGATTAGGCAGAATTGGTGGTGGAGTGTTTGTGTCTGTCAGCAGTGGTTTATCTTGTAGTGAAGTCGAAGCAGATACTCCGTGCGAATTGGTATGGGTGGAGGTTATACTTAACAGCCAAACTAAGTTAATAATTGGCTCCTTCTACCGACCCCCAGACTCCGATGATATAGTTGCTTAACAGTTCAGAGAAAATTTGAGTCTCGTAACAAATAAATACCCGACTCATACGGTTATAGTTGGTGGGGACTTCAACCTTCCCTCGATATGTTGGCAAAAATACTTGTTCAAAACCGGTGGTAGGCAGAAAACATCTTCCGAGATTGTCCTAAATGCTTTCTCCGAAAATTATTTCGAGCAGTTAGTCCACGACTCCACGAGAATTGTAAATAGTTGCGAAAACACACTTGACCTCTTAGCCACAAACAATCCAGAGCTGATAGAGGGCATCATGACTGATACAGGGATTAGTGATCACAAGGTCGTTGTAGCTAGGCTCAACACCGTTTCTTCCAAATACACCAGAAACAAACGCAAAATAATTTTATTTAAAAAAGCGGAAAAAGTGTCACTAGAAGCCTTCCTAAGAGACAATCTCCATTCCTTCCGAACTGACTATGCAAATGTAGACGAGATGTGGCACAAATTCAAAGATATAGTAGCAACAGCAATTGAGAGATTCATTCCTCATAAATTGGTAAGAGATGGAACTGATCCCCCGTGGTACACAAAACAGGTCCGAACGCTGTTGCAGAGGCAACGGAAAAAGCATGCGAGGTTCAGAAGAACGCGAAATCCCGAAGATTGGTTAAAATTTACAGACGCGCGAAATTTGGCACCGACTTAAATGCGAGATGCCTTTAATAGGTTCCACAACGAAACATTGTCTCGAAATTTGGTAGAAAATCCGAAGAAATTCTGGTCGTATGTAAAGTACACAAGCGGCCAGACGCAGTCAATACCTTCGCTGCGCAGTGCCGATGGTACTGTTACCGACGACTGTGCCGCTAAAGCGGAGTTATTGAACGCAGTTTTCCGAAATTCCTTCACCGGGGAAGACGAATGGAATATTCCAGAATTTGAAACACGAACAGCTGCCACCATGAGTTTCTTAGAAGTAGATACCTAAGGGGTTGCGAAGCAACTCAAATCGCTTGATACGGGCAAGCCTTCAGGTCCAGATTGTATACCGATTAGGTTCCTTTCAGATTACGCTCCCTACTTAGCAATCATATACAACCGCTCGCTCACCGATAGATCTGTACCTACAGATTGGAAAATTGCGCAGGTCGCACCAGTGTTTAAGAAGGGTAGTAGGAGTAATCCATCGAACTATAGACCTATATCATTGACGTCGGTTTGCAGTAGGGTTTTGGAGCATATACTGTATTCAAACATTATGAATCACCTCGAAGGGAACGATCTATTGATACGTAATCAGCATGGTTTCAAAAAACATAGTTCTTGTGCCACGCAGCTAGCTCTTTATTCGCACGAAGTAATGGCCGCTATCGACAGGGGATCTCAAGTTGATTCCGTCTTTCTAGATTTCCGGAAAGCTTTTGACACCGTTCCTCACAAGCGACTTCTAATCAAGCTGCGGGCCTATGGGGTATCGTCTCAGTTGTGCGACTGGATTCGTGATTTCCTGTCAGGAAGGTCGCAGTTCGTAGTAATAGACGGCAAGTCATCGAGTAAAACTGAAGTGATATCAGGTGTTGCTCAGGGAAGCGTCCTGGGACCTCTGCTGTTCCTGATCTATATAAATGACCTGGGTGACAATCTGAGCAGTTCTCTTAGGTTGTTCGCAGATGATGCTGTAATTTACCGTCTAGAAAGGTCATCCGAAGACCAGTATCAGTTGCAAAGCAATATAGAAAAGATTGCCTTATCGTGTGGCAGGTGGCAGTTGATGCTAAATAACGAAAAGTGTGAGGTGATCCACATGAGTTCCAAAGGAAATCCTTTGAAATTCGATTACTCGATAAATTGTACAATTCTCAAGGCTGTCAATTCAACTAAGTACCTGGGTGTAAAAATTACGAACATCTTCAGTTGGAAAGACCACATAGATAATATTGTGGGGAAGGCGAGCCAAAGGTTGCGTTTCATTGGCAGGACACTTAGAAGATGCAGCAAGTCCACTAAAGAGACAGCTTACACTACACTCGTTCGTCCTCTGTTAGAATATTGCTGCGTGGTGTGGGATCCTTACCAGGTGGGATTGACGGAGGACATCGAAAGGGTGCAAAAAAGGCCAGCTCTATCACGTAATAGGGGAGAGAGTGTGGCAGATATGATACGCGAGTTGGGATGGAAGTCATTAAAGCAAAGACGTTTTTCGTCGCGGCTAGATCTATTTACGAAATTTCAGTCACCAACTTTCTCTTCCGAATGCGAAAATATTTTGTTGAGCCCAACCTACATAGGTAGGAATGATCATCAAAATAAAATAAGAGAAATCAGAGCTCGAACAGAAAGGTTTAGGTGTTCGTTTTTTCCCGCGTGCTGTTCGGGAGTGGAATGGTAGACATATAGTATGATTGTGGTTCAATGAACCCTCTGCCAAGCACTTAAATGTGAATTGCAGAGTAGTCATGTAAATGTAGATGTAGAAGTCTTTGACCAAGATCCTGAACGTCGGCTTTCCACGACAGTTTACTATCTATTTGATAACCTATAAATTTGAACTGTTCAGTTTTAACTATCATATGCCCATTCCATGATATTAAACGTCGGCTTTTGTTGAACTGTGTGTCATAAACTGTAAAAACTGAATCATACTGTGTTTCAGTGTTAGTTTATTTCCCACAAGCCTTGAACTTATGTCATGAACTGCACCATTTGAAACCGATTCAACGTTGCACACAACATCCTTTACTACCAAGCTAGTGTCATCAGCAAACAGAAATATTTTAGTTACCTGTAATAGTAGAGGGCGTATCATTTATGTAAATAAGGAACAGGAGTGGCCCTAGCACTGATCCCTGGGGCAACCCCCTATGGACTGCACACTACTGAGACCCCACATCACAGCCATTCTCAACACTATGAATAATGACCCTTTGCTGTCTATTGTTAAAATAAGAGATGAACCAATTGTGAGCTACTCCCTGTATTCGACAATGGTTCAACTCCTGGAGCAATATTTTATGATCAACACAACGAAACGCCTTAGTTAAATCAGAAAACATGCCAAGCCTTCGCAACCTTCGAAACCTTTTTACGCCATCCAGTACTTCACAGAGAAGATAGAATATAGATTTCAGTTGTTAAACGGCTTCTAAAACTGAACTGTACATTTGATAACGAACTGTGTGATATAAAATGATCAATTATCCTTGCATACACAGCCTTTTCAATAACTTTTGCAAACACTGATGGCATAGAAATAGGTCTAAAATTGTCTACATTATCCATTTCTCCCTTTTTATAGAGCAATTTTACTACTGGATACTTTGATCCTTCAGGAAACTAACAATTCCTAAAGCAAAGATTACAATTATGTCTAAGTACAGGGCTAACATGTGCAACACAGTACTTTAATAATCTGCTAGGCATTGCATTATATCCATGAGAGTCCTTAGTCTTCAATGATTTAATTACGGACTCCATCTCCCCCTTGTCTGTATCACAGGGGAGTATTTCAGACATCAATATCGTAAAGGTATTTGCCAAGAGAGTTATATGATACCCTGTAGAAACTAAATTTTTATTTAGTTCACCATCAATGATCAGAAAATGATTGCTAAATACGGTACATATATCTGATTTATCAGTTATATAAATATTTTTACTACGAACTGACTTTATACCGTCGACCTTCTGCTGCTGACCAGACACTTCCTTCACAACTGACCATATGGTTTTAATTTTATCCTGTGAATTAGCTATTCTATTTTGCTTACCACATACTCCTTGCCTTCCTAATAACATTTTCACGCACCTTACAGTAGTGTTTGCAATGGATGTGTGTAGCGTGATTGTGACTATTTCTAAGATTTTGATTTAATTTCCGCTTTATTCTGCGTGATATCCTTATCCCACTAGTCAGCCACCCACGCTGCCTTTTATTGATAGTACCCCATTTAGACAGACGGACAGTGGACTGAGAGTGAATTACTGTGAAGAGCTAAATGATAGGGTTTTTCTTGTCAGAACAGATGGGAAACAAACAACGACAACAGTTGTTCAGCTATACATGATTACATCACAAGCAGAAGGTGAAGAGATAGAAAAAATGCCCGCATCCCGTGGTCGTGCGGTAGCGTTCTCGCTTCCCACGCCCGGGTTCCCGGGTTCGATTCCCGGCGGGGTCAGGAATTTTCTCTGCCTCGTGATGGCTGGGTGTTGTGTGATGTCCTTAGGTTAGTTAGGTTTAAGTAGTTCTAAGTTCTAGGGGACTGATGACCATAGATGTTAAGTCCCATAGTGCTCAGAGCCATTTGAACCATTTAACAGAAAAAATATTTGAAGGGGTCAATCAGAACCTAAGGGAAGATGACAATTTAATAGTCATGGGGCACTAGAATGGGGCTGTAGGTGAAGGATTAGAAGAAATGGTTACGGGAGAATATGGGAATGAGTCATAAAAGTGAGAGAGAAGGACTGAGTACAGCGTTCAAGAATCGAAAGAGGAGGTATACTTGGAAAAGGGTGGGATATGCGAGACGACTTCAGTTAGACTACCTAGTCATCACCTATACATTCCAAAACCAGATACTGGATCGTGCAAGACGGTAGGCCCTCTGGCTCTTCGCACACTTATTAAGGGCCATCAAACCAACCTACCTTTCATTTCTAAAATCTGAAGTTCCATACATGATAATTATTGTCATTTCACTACTGTATTACACTTCACGCAAAGTAGGTAAACGAGTGCTATATAACGGCATGTACGTGATAGGAAGTAGGATGCACGTTTGTCCTAATTCTGTTCATGTCACTTAGGAGATGAGTGGTATTTGTGGGCTGTGACGAGGCCAATCGCTCACAATAGCGGGGGGTTGCGGGACAACCGGTCGCTGTGAATTGCAGACGGTGTTCCGTCCCATAGATGGAGGCTTTCTCTTTTGATGTCGGGCCTCAGGGTTCAAGCGACGGACGCCCGCTATTTTTAGAATGGCTGGGTGGAGTTATCTCGTGAGAACCTCGTGTTTTGGGCAGGAACGTGCAAACTCGGCACCGTGGCTGTGCTAATGTTTGGGACATTTCGGAGAAATGGTCGCCGAAATCCGTGGGACAGCCGACAGAGCGGTGGCACGTGTCGCACCGCAACTATCACAATCCGTTGACGCCCGTCGCTAGAAAGCTTCCCGAAAAAGATCCTGACGCAGGTTGAGAGGGGCTGCTCGACTGTTGTATCAGAACACGTCTGCAGTCACGATCCGCATCTGGCGGGAAGGAATGGCACCGGCATCTAGTTTAAGGGGCTCCGGAAAGGCTCAAAATTATGAAAAGTTCAATTTTTACTTTTTTGCGTTTTCTGAATCTGCAGACTATTACCTTTTAATAGATATATAATTTATTCGATTCCGAAGACTACAACTATTTTTAAATTTTTTTTTTAAATGTATTCTACATGGGCGTGACTCACTGTGGCGCTGTTAAACTGCTGTCAAATGGTGTTATTATTAACATCCGTGTTCATCAGGTACATTTTAGTGATGTGAGATAAAGTATGTGTTGTGGCTAACCTGTGATGCTTCAATATACACTCCTGGAAATTGAAATAAGAACACCGTGAATTCATTGTCCCAGGAAGGGGAAACTTTATTGACACATTCCTGGGGTCATATACATCACATGATCACACTGACAGAACCACAGGCACATAGACACAGGGAAAAGAGCATGCACAATGTCGCCACTAGTACAGTGTATATCCACCTTTCGCAGCAATGCAGGCTGCTATTCTCCCATGGAGACGATCGTAGAGATGCTGGATGTAGTCCTGTGGAACGGCTTGCCATGCCATTTTCACCTGGCGCCTCAGTTGGACCAGCGTTCGTGCTGGACGTGCAGACCGCGTGAGACGACGCTTCATCCAGTCCCAAACATGCTCAATGGGGGACAGATCCGGAGATCTTGCTGCCAAGATAGTTGACGTACACCTTCTAGAGCACGTTGGGTGGCACGGGATACATGCGGACGTGCATTGTCCTGTTGGAACAGCAAGTTCCCTTGCCGGTCTAGGAATGGTAGAACGATGGGTTCGATGACGGTTTGGATGTACCGTGCACTATTCAGTGTCCCCTCGACGATCACTAGTGGTGTACGGCCAGTGTAGGCGATCGCTCCCCACACCATGATGCCGGGTGTTGGCCCTGTGTGCCTCGGTCGTATGCAGTCCTGATTGTGGCGCTCACCTGCACGGCGCCAAACACGCATACGACCATCATTGGGACCAAGGCAGAAGCGACTCTCATCGCTGAAGACGACACGTCTCCATTCGTCCCTCCATTCACGCCTGTCGCGACACTACTGGAGGCGGGCTGCACGATGTTGGGGCGTGAGCGGAAGACGGCCTAACGGTGTGCGGGACCGTAGCCCAGCTTCATGGAGACGGTTGCGAATGGTCCTCGCCGATACCCCAGGAGCAACAGTGTCCCTAATTTGCTGGGAAGTGGCGTTGGGGTCCCCTACGGCACTGCGTAGGATCATACGGTCTTGGCGTGCATCCGTGCGTCGCTGCGGTCCGGTCCCAGGTCGACGGGCACGTGCACCTTCCGCCGACCACTGGCGACAACATCGATGTACTGTGGAGACCTCACGCCCCACGTGTTGAGCAATTCGGCGGTACGTCCACCCGGCCTCCCGCATGCCCACTATACACCCTCGCTCAAAGTCCGTCAACTGCACATACGGTTCACGTCCACGCTGTCGCGGCATGCTACCAGTGTTAAAGACTGCGATGGAGCTCCGTATGCCACGGCAAACTGGCTGACACTGACGGCGGCGGTGCACAAATGCTGCGCAGCTAGCGCCATTCGACGGCCAACACCGCGGTTCCTGGTGTGTCCGCTGTGCCGTGCGTGTGAGCATTGCTTGTACAGCCCTCTCGCAGTGTCCGGAGCAAGTGTGGTGGGTCTGACACACCGGTGTCAATGTGTTCTTTTTTCCATTTCCAGGAATGTATATCGCTGGTGTGATTGTCGATTGTTTCATGTTTATTTACTCTGTCGTTATCTCGAAAATATTCGTAATTAATTCTGTTTCTTGAATCTCTGTTTTGTTGAAGTATAATAATGAGTAAAAGTAAAGTTATTAGAAATCCTCTGAAGGCTTTTAAGAAGAGGAGAAATGTTGGAAAGCCAAAGGTATGTGTTATTACTGTAAACAATAAAGACGATAACCAAGTGAGTGAACCTAACCTCTCAAGTACACCTGCCCATAGCAGTCAAAGTGGGAAAGAAAATACTTCACTGAAGAAGCTTGGTTCAATGAGTGAAAACTATGAATGTTTTATGGCCTAATCGGATGTGAATGAAATATTTGATATGTCGGTTCTCAAAGGAATTTTTTCAAACTGTGTAAGATGTATTCATTGTAGTGAAGTTGGTCTGGAACTCTCCATAATAAAGCACGTAGGACTTGCTAGTGAAATACAACTGAAATGTGATAAGTGTTCATACATGACCACCTTTTGGAACAGTGTTGCAGTAACTGCAACTGAAGAAAATTGTAGCAAAATCTACGAACACAACAACGAGCGATGCTTGCTTTAGACAAGGAACGCCTTCGGGCTGCAGACAGGGCTGTAAAGAGTCTAGAAATACAAGCAAGAGTAAACAGGAGGAGGAACAAGAGGAAGCTGGAGGAGTAGTTTGCAGAGGATGAAGATAATCCATCCTATGGACCTGGAATGCACTAAAAAGTTAATCCAATCTTTGTCGCTCGATTCCCAAAACTTTTATTTTCTCATACTAATTACATGTTTTCTAAGGATCTTACAAACATACTTGTTTCAAACTTTCAGTAAATGTTACACAGTACCTTCTGCATAATTTAACACAGCCTTTTTCCAAAAAACTGTATATTTTTGAATATATAAATAAAAAATTGCAAAAAAGTGTTGTGAATTTTCATTACAATTGAAAAAAAAATCATCTTTAATAACTGAACTAAAATTTTGTAAAATCCCTGTGTTAAGTTGTAGCCCATATTCCAATAAATAATCTGTAAAAAGTTCAACTTCCTACCTCAAATACTTTGTGAGGAAAGATGTAATTTATAAGCATTATTTTAACATTGCAAGTATAGGGCGTTCCGGAGCCCCTTAACAGATTACGAAATTGGGAATCTAGACTAATTTGTTACAAGGCCATAATTGGTGAAAACTTTATTTATCGGTGACGAATGGCCGGATTCTGGCACAGCAGAGCGGCCCTTCTCTGGTCACGGGGCGGAAGAGACTTTTGAAGAGCTCTGTTTCCTTGGCCCCGCAAAAGTCGGTTCCGTACCTTGCCGCCCCTTGCTGCAGAGTAGTATCTTTCGTACTTTCACTTGTCCGGCCACCCGGACGACACACAGGTATTTTCGTGCTTGGTCTTCGATTGGTCTCCAAGGTGGAGCGCTTCTCCATGTCACAGAGCGAACCGTGAGTAGTGAGTAGCAGCCGTCATCGGCACACCGCTTTGTGCCGTACTGTCGGTAACATACACAGCTCTGACGTGCAGGATTTCAGCTGACGTGCCTGCTGCCCAGACTTCGATTTGAGATCTCTCAGTGAGGCATTTGCCTCCTCAGGTGATATTGTGGTACTGCATCCAATTACCCACTTGTCTATCATTACTATACGCTTCACCTGTTCCCTTTGATCCCCTGCTCGTAGTACAGAATCACACTAGATCCCACAGAGTTTATTTTGTGCTAGGTTCTTGCCAACACTTCTAACGAGTGAAGACTAACTACGTATTTGGTTTACTTTAGTACACATGCTTGTTCCTTGTACAGATTCATGATCAATTTTGCTTTGAATTTAAAGAAAATGGCTATAATTGTAAAATTTTATGTTGACATTTATCTTTTAAACAGCCACACTTACTGGAACCCTTTCCTGCCATCATTTCTGGAGGGGAACTTTGATCAATTAATTTTTGAATAGGTTGTATGATAGGCTAGCCATCCCTCGTAGAATCTATGTCAGGGCCAATATAAGATTTCGTTACACGCCTTGCGCAGATTCAATGTAAATCTACTTGGTGTAATTTGCGTAACATCGTTACTCTGTCTCCTAACTTGCATGTCAGCTGAAGGTCCCAAAATGGCAAAAACGTGGCTGGTTTCCCGTTGCATGGTGGTACACACGGTGACAGATATAGACTCAAACCACAACTCTGCACAAGAATAGGGGAGCACGAAATAGACGAAGTTAAGGAATTCTTCTACCTAGGCAACAGAATAAGCCACGAAGGACGGGGCACGCAGGACATAAAAAGCAGACGAATCCTGGTGAAGCGGGCATTCCTGGCCAAGAGAAGTCTCTTTGCATCGAACGTAGGGCGTAATTTGAGAAAGAAATTTCTGCGAATGTACGTTTGGAGCTTAGCTCCATATGGTAGTGACAGATGTACTGTGATAAAACCGGAACGCAAGAGAACCGAAGTATTTGAGATGTGCTACTACAGAAAAATGTTGAGAATTAGGTGGACCTGAGGAATTACTCTGCAGAAAAGGGCAGGATGATGGGACATCTGTTAAGACATTAGGGAATAAATTCCGTGGTACTAAAGGGAAATGTGGACGGTTGAAGCTGTAGAGGGAGACAGAGGTTGTAATATATCCAGAAAATAATTGAGGACGTACGTGGCAACTGAAATTCAGAGATGAAAATGTTGACACAGGAGAGGAATTCGTGGAGGGGCCACATAAAACGAGACAGTAGACAGATAACTCAAAAACATGCCAATCACACTGCGTCTTATGATGGTACAACACTAGTTCAGCAGTAGCCCGCAACCCGCTACGATGAGAAGGCGCCGACCACGAGGTTACCTCCAAAACACTACTATCTGTCAACCATGCAAGCACAGCAGTTACACGAAATGTTTGCACACATTTTGCGGGATGGCTAGCTCAACTGTTTGAATATACTGCAGTTAAGTATAATAAACATAAAGGAATATTCGAAGTCAACTGCTCTAAACATTCAGTCTGGTTTACACCGAAGTGAACAAGCAGGAAAATCACCTTGTCTCGCTTGTATAAGCGTTTGCACTAGAGGGAACAGGAGAGAACACGAACATGCCTTATGAATGCTGCGTTACTGTTCTCTAAAGCAAATAATCGACACACTATACCATACTATACCACGATGAAAAGCTATGATGAATTCTTTTGCACGCTGTTTTGACAAAGTAAGCCAAATGGCGTAGAACACAAGAATTTAGGTGTTTGAATTTGCACGTATTTCATCTCTTGGTCTCCCTCTACGATTCTTACCCTCCGCGCTGCCCTCCTATACTAAATTGGTGATCCCTTGATGCCTCAGAACATGTCCTACCAACCGACCCCTTCTTCTTGTCAAGTTGTGCCCCAAACTCCTCCCCAGTTCTATTCAATACCATTTTGCACTTCCTGTCGATCTCATTTTTGAGACATTTGTATTCCTTTTTGCTGCTTCATTTACTGAATTTTTATATTTTCTCCTTTCATCAATTAAGTTCAATATTTCTTCTGTTACCCAACGATTTCTAGTAACCCTCGTCTTTTTACCTACTTTATCCTCTGATGCCTTCACTATTTCATCCCTCGAAGCTACCCATTCTTTTTCTACTGTATGACTTTCCCCCATTCGTGTCAGTTCCCTCATGCTCTCCCTGAAACTCTGTACAACTTCTGGTTTAGTCAGTTTATCCACGTTCCATCTCCTTAAATTCCCACCTTTTTTCAGTTTCTTCAGTTTTAATCTACAGTTCATAACCAACAGATTGTAGTCAGAGTCCACATCTGCCCCAGGAAATGTCTTACAATTTAAAACCCGCTTCCTAAACCTCTGTCTTACCATTATATAATCTATCTGAAACCTGTCACTATCTCCAGGCTTCTTCCATGTGTACAACCTTCTTTTATGATTCTTGAACCAAGTGTTAGCTATGATTAAGCTGTGCTCTGTGCAAAATTCTACCAGGCGGCTTCCTCTTTCATTTCTTCCCCCCAATCCATATTCACCTACTACGTCTCCTTCTCTCCCTTTTCCTACTACCGAATTCCAGTCACCCATGACTATTAAATTTTCGTCTCCCTTCACTATCTGAATAATTTCTTTATTTCATCATACATTTCTTCAATTTCTTCGCCATCTGCAGAGCTAGTTGGCACATAAACTTGTACTACTGTAGTAGGTGGCGGCTTCGTGTCTATCTTGACCACAATAATGCGTTCACTATGCTGTTTGCAGTAGCTTACCCGCACTCCTATTTTTTTTTATTCATTATTAAACCTACTCCTGCATTACCCCTATTTGATTTTGTATTTATAACCCTGTATTCGCCTTACCTAAAGTCTTGTTCCTCCTGACATCGAACTTCACTAATTCCCACTATATCTAACTTTAACCTATCCATTTCCCTTTTAAAACTTTCTAACCTAGCTGCCCGATTAAGGGATCTGACATTTCACGCTCCTATCCGTAGAATGTCAGTTTCCTTTCTCCTGATAACGACGTCCTCTTGAGTAGTCCCCGCCCGGAGATCCGAATGGGGGACTATTTTACCTCCGGAATATTTTACCCAAGAGGACGCCATCATCATTTAACCATACAGTAAAGCTGCATGCCCTCGGGAAAAATTACGGCTGTAGTTTCCCCTTGCTTTCAGCCGTTCGCAGTACCAGCACAGCAAGGCCGTTTTGGTTAGTGTTACAAGGCTAGGTCAGTCAATCATCCAGACTGTTGCCCCTGCAACTACTGGAAAGGCTGCAGCCCCTCTTGAGGAACCACACGTTTGTCTGGTCTCTCAGGTCTATGGTTCATGGGGGGGGGGGGGGGGGGGGGGGGAGGGACGAAATCTGTATATAGTATAATATGTATATACAGGGTGAGTCACCTAACGTTGCCGCTGGATATATTTCGTAAACCACATCAAATACTGACGAATCGATTCCAGAGACCGAACGTGAGGAGAGGGGCTAGTGTAATTGTTTAGTACAAACCATACAAAAATGCACGGAAGTATGTTTTTTAACACAAACCTACGTTTTTTTAAATGGAACCACGTTAGTTTTGTTAGCACATCTGAACATGTAAACAAATACGTAATCAGTGCTGTTTGTTGCATTGTAAAATGTTAATTACATCCGGAGATATTGTTACCTAAAGTTGACGCTTGAAACCTCCGACGTTCAGTTGCGTGTTGTAACAAACACGGGCCACGGTCGGCGAACAGCATCTGCAGGGACATGTTTACGATGACGACCGTGTTTACGAGTGTGGCTGTAGTGCACTGTTGTGGTTTGGTCTAGCTGTCGCAGTGTCCGCATGTAGCGCTTGCTGCTATTGTTATTCTGCATTCGTCACCGCACGCAGACCAACTGTAGTACACCGTGTTACCAGACGTCTGTGATAGTGTAGTGTTGTAGGAACTGTGACCATGGTGTATTCCAACTCTGAAAAGGCGGAGATGATACTCATCTATGGCGAGTGTCGACGAAATGCAGCTGAAGCCTGCAGGGTGTATGCAGAACGGTATCCGGACAGAGAGCATCTAACGTGCCGCACATTGCAAAACATCTACCGCCAACTGTATGCAACAGGTATGGTCGTAGCACGCAAACGGGTCCGTAACAGGCCCATCACAGGAGAAGCGGGTGCTGTTGGTGTGTTAGCTGCTGTTGCCATGAACCCACACATGAGTACACAGGACATTGCGAGAGCCGGTAGACTGAGTCAAAGTAGCGTCATGCGCATACTGCATCGTCACCGCTTTCACCCGTTTCATGTGTCGCTACATCAGCAATTACATGGTGATGACTTTAATCATCGAGTGCAATTCTGTCAATGGGCATTAACAGAGAATGCGTTGCAGTCCTACCTGTTTTCCGATGAAGCGGGTTTCACAAGCCACGGGGCAGTGAATCTACGGAACATGCATTACTGGTCCGTGGACAATCCTATCTGGCTCAGACAGGTAGAGCGACAGCGACCGTGGACTGTAAATGTATGGTGCGGAATCATTGGTGACCACCTCATTGGTCCTCACTTCATTGCAGGGGCCCAAACAGCTGCAACATACATCGCGTTTCTACAGAATGATGTGCCAACGTTGCTCGAAAATGTCCCACTGGAAACGCGTCGACGTATGTGGTATCAGCATGATGGTGCACCTGCACATTCCACAATTACCACTAGGCTGACCCTTGACAGGATGTTCGACGGGCGTTTCATAGGACGTGGAGGACGCATAAATTGGCCAGCCCGTTCTCCTGACCTTACACCTCTGGACTTCTTTCTGTGGGGTACGGAGAATGTGTACCGTGATGTGCCTACAACCCAAGAGGATAGGAAACAACGTATTGTGGCAGCCTGCGGTGACATTACACCAGATTACTGCGGCGTGTACGACATTCATTACGACAGAGATTGCAATTGTGTGCAGCAAATGATGGCCACCACATTGAACATCTATTGGCCTGACATGTCGGGACACACTCTATTCCACTCCGTAATTGAAAACGGAAACCACGTATGTACGTGTACCTCACCCCTCATGGTAATGTACATGTGCGTCAGTGAAAAAGACCAATAAAAAAGTGTTAGCATGTGGACGTAATGTGCTGTTCCAGTCTCTTCTGTACCTAAGGTCCATCACCGTTCGCTTTGGATCCCTACGTAATTCGCTGCTCTCCGATACACACGATCGAACAGCGGAGGAGTGGTACTCAAGCGTCGAATTTAGGTTACAATATCTCCAGATGTAATTAACATTTTACAATGCAACAAACGGTACTGATTACGTGTTTGTTTATATGTTCAGATGTGCTAACAAAGCTAACGGGGTTCCATTTAAAAAAACGTAGGTTTGTGTTAAAAAACATACATCCGTGCATTTTTTTATGGTTTGTATTAACCTATTGCACTAGCCCCTCTCCTCACGTTCGGTCTGTGGAATCGATTCGTCAGTATTTGATGTGGTTTACGAAATATATCCAGCGGTAATGTTAGGTGACTCACCTTGTGTATATATATATATAGTATGTCTATAGTATATAGTATATATAGCTAAATCTGTATTTAGTTTATTAGACGGCAGATAGCGTGCCATTTTTTATCTATCCTCAAGAAATCTCTATCATAGCGCTGATACGGTACATCAGCCATATACAGAGTGTAAACTTTTAGATGGCAAACCTGTCCCCAGTCCTGAATCGGTAGAAGTCGGTAAACGTCGGGAGGCTTCGGTAGGCACGCAGTTTCGACTGCTGCCAACATTACGTAGCTGACTTTGTTGTACAAGGTAGCCATTGTCGTCTGCTTCGTTATTTTTTGCGCTGTACTGTTCTGCCTGTTTTTATTGTGCAGTTGTGCTAAACATTATCAAAATGAGTGAAGAGGCAGTTGCTGGCCCATCTCGGGAGTCGCCAACAACCCCTACCGGTAGGCCTACGGTTAGAAGGAAACCGGTATTACGTAGCGATGCTCGCAAAATTATATTGCGCGTGATTGAATGCTGCGAAAGGGAAAGGGAGCATTTACAAATTTTCAGTGAGAGCTGCTACATACACAGGACAAAGCATGCGTAGCATTGAAAGATTCAAACAGTTTTCCAAGAATCATCCTGGCGTATCACCACAAACGCCTGGCAAGAAAAGATGTGTTTCCATTTCAGATATTTTGTTCCAGGTCACTTTGAAGGAGCCCCCTACTTCGTCCGAATTACCTTATATTTCATTTTTCCTTGCTACCGTATTGCTTTGTATGGAAACACCACTTGTTACTGTATTACTTCCATACACGTTCATATTACAGTACTTTGCAATCGGATGAATGGTTAGTGAGCACGTAGTAGACAAACATACATATATTTTAATGTACATGACGATTTCAGTTTCGTTTACGAACAACATTTAAAGCGAGTTTTACTTCCAAGCCTTTCGTCTGCTTTCGTGTAAGCATGACGCGGAATTTGTAGTGCCAGCACTGCAACTGGTAGGCGTGCCTTGTCCCCCCCCCCCCCCCACTCCCCCCAACGGCTCCCCTCCCCTCGCCAGACAATGCTTGCTTCCTCCTCTCCCCGCACTCCCCTCACAACTCTGCCGTCTTACAGTTAACACACTGTAATTACAGCTGGCATGAATGTAAGAATGATCACGTATTTGCTGTACAGGATGGCTGTAATTATACTTTCGCTACTTGAAGGAGTGAGACTGAAAACTGTGTGCCATGTTGGCACCCAACTTTAAAGGAATTAAATTCATGCAATGCGCTGCAGCTTCTGCCTTGTTAGTAGTACTGGTGTCACGAGTTACCCTTAGACAGTGGTACTGGTACACAACACTGTGCATTACACTTGCAGGCAAGCAGCATGGGGCTGGGCAAGGTGAGAAGGGTTTTACTCGTACAGCTGTTACATCGAAACAACAGTGATGGTGCTATGCTCTTTGAGAGTATCGATGTACTAAAGGAATACAGAGAGCTCCTCTTTCCGCACCGGGGTGAAGAACATGATCTTGAAGGTCAAATTAACTGACGAGTTGTGATTTTCTCATGGGAGAGGGCAACGACCAGTTGCACCACAAGTTGTTGAAGAAGTTACTGTTGCGTCAGCTGCGAATACTGGGCGTATTGTGAGATCTGGGAGCTGTGCGCGGGCTGTGACACATTCCACGGCCTTCCGTTCTAAAAGTGGTGCAAACAACTGTGGATTGGCATCTTTAGTGCGGTTCCAAGCTGTCGTGAATGCAGATGCTTGTCACACTGAGCAACGTTTGTAACCTGGAACGTAAACATTTGGCGCGATTGACAAATGGTACCCTCTCATGTGGAAATTAGACTGTGTCTCTTTCAATGGTTCATTCGATAATTGTCTTCCGAATGTTCTTACAAATGTTTCTACAGCGTTTTGTTCTCCTACGCTTACTCGTTCTTCATGAAGACACTCTCAAGTAGGAAAAGTTTGATTATAACAACACAGCATAACATGTGCATATTCAGACTTGCCTGTTTCCAAGAAAAGTTAATGCACTTTCCATTTTTAATAAAAGGAAACACAGAGCTTATTCTTATCTGCACTTGATACAAGTACGTCATGTTTCTCACACTTCCAGTTGGAACCTCTGAGTGATCTGCCATTGTCAAATTCTCGTCGTAATCCTGTCTATGTTTCTATATCAGCATCATTACATTTCCTCTATCGCTCAAGCATCTCATGTCAGTAACGACATAAGTAGGAAAGATGGAAGATAATAGCATGCTGTACCGTTTCAAACACAGACAACCAGAGATGAACCGAATATGATCGAAAGCAGTTCGTTCTGGATCCCTCAAAGACAGAATTCTCGTTCGCTGATGCCAGAAGTCTTAGAATCTGGACTCTGAGTAAGCCTTGCCCACTGTAGTTCTGTTGTGCTCACACTCAACGGATTTAGTGTGGTTTGTACATAATACAAACAAATTTGGATGTTTTGAAACTGGCTTCAGTAGGTTATCAGTACCAGATCAAGGCCTGATCTGCTTTTAAACGGTTTCATATCACATCGGATGCAAAGTTACACTTCTAGTGTTAGGTCACTCCCTCTCCCCCGCCTCCACCACTCCAAGAAACCACTAGGAACTAATGAAGGTCACCCAGGAGCCGTAGTGTGTACCCTGACACCGAATGTGTGGCCTGACACCAGATGTGATAAGAAACCGATTGTAATCAGATCTGACCTTGGTCTTTTATTAATAACCCACTGGTCAGATCTGGTTGACCAAGGTTATTTTAAAAATGTTACACACAACGCCACCTCTACTCGAGACTGCAGGGTGCAATTAGCTTGCAAGCAGCAGCTGATGGAGGTAACACTACAAATAGTGGCACAGATCTGCGAGGTCCATTAATGTTTCCTGTTGTTTGAGAAAGATGATGCTAGAGGTGAACTTGTCTGTTGGAACATGACTGGAAAGTCATCAAAGCGCAGTGTTTCTTACGAGACAAGAATGTGTATGCACAAACTTTGGCACAGCAGAAATTCGCACATGAAAACAGAAATCTCTCCTGACTGAGATGAAAGGTTCAGAACTGCGAGAAAGTATTTTAAACTATTTGACTGTGATGCTGCGATACAGATGCAGAGACTCAGCGTGCACAAAGCATTATGTTAAATCGTCTTGGATGTTAAAATCATTTAGCTCCAGTATACCCAAAAAAATGTCGGTCTGATGAAGATATATTTTGCTATTAATAATTTTATATTTTTAACTTAAAATTACTCATGTATTTTTGTTTTCATTGTTGCAGCTTCTGCAAGTCGTTGGAGAGAGAGTAGACGTTTTCCCGAAAATACACTAAAATTCCAGACATGTGGCTACTGTTTGAAAGAAAATGGAGTTCTGGTGTCTTCCAGCTAACGATTCTTCTGTTTATACAGTCTGTCGTTCATTCTATGGCACATCTATGAATGTAGCTCAGATATGTTTTGCTCAATCAGTATTACAGAATCTCCAAGCAGTACTTGATTAAGCAGTGCTTAATCTGCACCGGCTGGAGGACTGGAGCAGTCGAAAACCTAAGCCGTCTGATAGGTTGAAATTTGTTGACATCATGGCTGCCGTTGTCATCATCAACTTGGGATAAGGAAGATATATTTGTAAATGATTGATCAGCCCACTATGAAGTGTCTTAAAATCCGTGACACGACCAAAATACATTTTTGTGGAATCAGCTTTTAAAAATTGGATATCTGTTTGTGTAAGACTCAGTCATGGCGGGCTTAAAGATCCCAAGCAATTTCTTGCCACATTTTTCATTGTTATCAGCAACAGAATGCTGGAAACTGTGAGGTAACAGGCGAATTGTGACGCCCGGGAAATACTGTGAGTTCGGAGCTGGTGTGGCCGCACAGGGGCATCTCGGCGGGCCGCAGTCTGGCAGCAACCACATGGTGCTGAAGGTCAGCTGAGCATGAGGGGAGCCCCAGCGAGTGGTCCATCGGCTGCGTGGCTGGGAATTCCATGGTGACGCTGTGTCGATGAAAGAGACTAGTACGCCGAGAGTCCAAAGATGGCGGACTTTGTGAAACCTTAATGGTAGACATTTTACAGTTCGTATGGAAATTAATAGTAGCCAGATGAATCATGATATCTCAAAAAGAAACTTGGATGTTACCATTATTTGCACGACGATTCTGATGGTGCAATCAGATTTTCGATATCTTTATTAGTTTAAAGTTTAGTATTTGTAAATTATACAAGTAACACCCAATAACGTATTTCCAAAATCTAGATGGTTCATCCGATTATGTCAATCGAAGTATCTTTAGAAAGCTATTAGTGTAAGCCTAAATTGGTATAAATTACAGGCATGTAACTTGAATAGTACATGAGTTATTGGAGGTCAAATTGGGCGATTAATATCGATCGCATCAGGCCAAAAGTACTCCACAGTTACGCGAAAAAAGGGTAGCAGCATGATTGTAAATATATTTATTTGTCTACATCTTTGATTATATCCGAGATATACTACTCACGAAGAAATTGGTAAATATTTACTGTGTTTTAGAAAGCACAGAGATTTTAAGCTGCTGGCCTACCTTCTGTTTCTATTCCTTTGATATATGTTTATTTGATTTGTTTATGTATTTAATAATGTGTGTTAGAGGGTGTTTACGGTCCAGCAGTAGGAATATGTATTTAATTTCAAGTTATTTAAATGTAACTCCAGTGTTCTGAATGTCTTTCAAAATGTTTGTGAGCGCTATCGCCAATCGCAGCGCTCATTACTAAGGGAGGCGGCCACCGAAGTGAACAGAAGGGCACTGCGGAACACTGCGGCACGAGGGACAGTCGCACAGGACAAGGTGGGGCGAGAACAGCACGGCGCGAAGGACGTACGGTCGCGGGAAAGACGTGGAGAGTGGAGCAGTTTGCGGGTGGTCGCGGGAGATAGAAATATTTCGTAGTGCCGACTTGTGCACTTGTGAGATTTCCTTGGCCTCTACAGTGAAGACGTAGTGTGCATTTAGAAGTGAATATCTCGCGAGCTACGTTGTTGTTCATAGCTAATTACGTGCAGTAGGAATCTATTGTTTGCCTGTTATTCAACTTACATTTTATTTAATTGCTGGACCTTTGACACCAATAAGCGTTTTGCAGAAATATACCGCATTCTCAAAAGTAATTCTACTATCGTACTCATCATTTAAAGTCGTTAAGACAGTACCTGACAAGGGAACATACCCATCGCTCCCCCCTCACATTTAGTTATAAGCTGGCTCAGTGGATAGGCCTTGAAAAACTGAACACAAATCGATAGAGTAAACAGGAAGAAGTTGTGTGGAACTATGAAATATTAAGCAAGATATACAAACTGAGTAGTCCATGGGCAAGATATGCAACATCAAGAATTATCTGAGCTCAAGAGCGCCGTGGTCCCGTGGTTAGCGTGAGCAACTACGTAACGTCAGGTCATTGGTTCCAGTCTTTCCTGGAGCGAAAAATTTACTTCCTTTATTTTCACACAGTTAAGATCTGTCCGTTCGATCATTAATGTCTCTGTTCACTGCAATAAGTTTAGTGTCCGTGTTTTGCGACAGCACAGCAAAACCGTGCGATTAGTACCGGCCCCGGTAGCTGAGTGGTCAGCGTGACGGAATGTCAATCCTAAGGTCCCGGGTTCGATTCCCGGCTGGGTCGGAGATTTTCTCCGCTCAGGGACTGGGTGTTGTGTTGTCCTAATCATCATCGTTTCATCCCCATCGACGCGCAGGTCGCCGAAGTGGCGTCAACTCGAAAGACTTGCACCAGGCGAACGGTCTACCCGACGGGAGACCCTAGCCAGACGACATTTCATTTCATTTCAGTAGACGAAAGGACGTGCCTCTCCAATGGGAACCGAAAACATTTGATCGCAAGGTCATAGGTCAACCGATTTCTTCACAGGAAAACACGTCTGATATATTCCATACGACACTGGTGACGGCATGTGCGTCACATGACATGAATATGTTGTCGGCCCGCCTAACTTGTACACTTGGCGAATGGGTAAAAACATTCTTCTACCTTGCCCGATTTAGGTTTTCTTGTGGATGTGATAATCACTCCCAAGAAAGTGATGAAAACGTAAGAGTTTGTCACATAAACCGAAAATAAAAAATTAAAATTTTCATTCGAGGGAAGACATGAACCTATGACCTCTCGTTCCGCAGTTGCTCGCGCTAACCACGGGACCACGGGACCACGGCGCTCCTGATCTCGCAGGGTCATTGATATTAAGTATGTTGCCCATCAACTACTCAGTTTGTATATTTTGCTTATTTTTTCATAGTTCCACACGACTTCTTCCTGTTTTCCCGATTGATCTGTGTTCAGTTTTTCAAGGCCTATCCACTGTGCCAACTTATAACTAAATCTGAGGGAGGTGCGATGGGGAGGTTCCCTTGTGAGAATTTTATTTAATTTCAATCTTTCATTTATAAAATTCACAATTGCCGAGTCATAGAAACCTTCGACCATTCGATTCATGTGTATATTCCTACTGTATACTGTAAATTCATCAGTATTGTTGTTGTAATGCGGCAACTACGTATCCCAGCCCCTAGACAACAAAACCAGCCAAAACATTTAATATTTCGTCACTGAGTCAGAGGGTAAGTACCTGAGGATCACACAACACCACACCACCTCATTTATTACAAAGCCCACAAAACAAATCGGCCAGTTACAGTAAATCTCTCAGTTGTCGGTAAACCCCCGGAGCCAAAGTCAAGTGAATACCAAGAATACAAGTTTAATTCCATCCAAAAATAGGGATAACCTGTATTCATCCACTATCACACACACTTTCCATGTTCGCGATTCCTGGTTAGCATTAAGAGACATCACAGCACTTTCCATTAATGTAGCTACTTTGATTTTATGTGGGAACACAAAGAAGGTTACCATAAGTGACTGCTGATAAAAAAGCAGCAGTAAACGTTGATTTAAAGAATGATGATTATTCCATCAAGTGGTCAGTTACCGCTGGTTTGAACCCAGCAATAACAGCTGAACGTTGTGTCTAGTTACCGTCAATATTTTCCTGCATTAAATTTTAGGAATAACTCATTTCCAGCTGAACAGAGTCACTTGGGAATATTTGAGAGAAACAATGAAAACATATGTGTTAATGGGAACATAACTAAGCACTCTCAGCACGAGTGGTAGTAGGAAGGAGAGAAGAGGAACGCTAGGGAAAAAAGGTTTCAAGTGGTCCATTTGTACGTCTCAAAATATTATAAACAAGAAGAGCACATTACTAACTCAATTCTGCCTGACAGACATTAAAATTTCTGATACATTAAAAACTTTTTGAGATTAACAAGCGGTACCATTACTACTCATCAACATTCAGTCAAAGCAGGTCAATGCTTTTTAAGCTATTTTCATCCTAAAGAGAGGTAAACAGCACGTTTAGTTGATTGTTTGCTATTCAAAACAGTCAGAAATATAAAGCAGAGAATCACATCATATAATTGGATTCACATAAGAAACAATTTTAGCTACAGTTTATCAAACAAGCAAACATAAAACGCTTTTTGCAACCAGGTGTTAGAGAAGAAATTCATGTTTACGGTCTGCATAGTATAGTATGTCCGCCGGCTCGTGTGGCCGAGCGGTTCTGGGCGCTTCAGTCTGGAACCGCGCGACCGCTAAGGTCGTAGGTTCGAATCCTGCCTCGGGCATGGATGTGTGTGATGTCCTTAGGTTAGTTAGGTTTCAGTAGTTCTAAGTTCTAGGAGACTGATGACCACTGACGTTAAGTCCAATAGTACTCAGAGCGATTTGAACCATTTTTTTCTATGTCCATTGCAGCTACAGTAACGAATATTCAGGGTATCAGCTGTACAGATCATGGAATCATATAGCAAAGGGTTACATCTGGTGAACGACAAAAAAATTACGTGTTGTCGGACACGCGCATTGTTATTAAAGCGAAGAGTAACAGCCGTTTGTAACAGCATAAATTTGCCACATCAGCAAAAAAATTTCAAGGAAACGGCTCTGAAACAGAGAGAGAACTGTTATTTTCCACACACATTTTGTGGTACCACGCATGATAGTTGTATTTTAAATTACAAATGTAGTTTTACAGTGCCTGTTATGTTTCACAATCTATCGTTTCTCCATGCGCATTTAATTATCCTGAACCTCTTCGAATGAGTGTAGGGAACGTCCAAATTAAACCGAGACCATGTTTCTGTGATTGCAGCAGACATGACAAAATCAAATGATACACTAAATCTATGACAGTGGGCTATCGTAGTAGCATAAAATTTCCTTTTATTGATTCCCTCAGGTTTCTGGTGCTCTCTAGAAAAATGCGTCTCATACACTGACGTATAAAAAATTGAAACACCAAAAAATAAATGCTGTAGAGCAATGAAATTTCGAGAATACATTTGTCTACGTAACCTATTTCAGTGATTAACATCGCAAGATCTTAGGTTAATGCAAGGACAAGATAAGCGGTTGAAAAATTGAAATGCTGGTACACTAATAACCGGTGTAAGCTCCAGAAAGTTTAATGCAAGGGTGCAAACGTGCTTGCATTGTGTTGTAGAGGTGCTGCATGCCAGTTTGTGGGATGGAGTTTCATGCCTGTGGCACTTGGTCGGTCAGTACAAGGATGGATAATGCTAGCTTTGGACGACACTGGAGTTGTCGTCCGATGATATCCTATGTGTCCTCCATGGTACACAGATGTGGTAACGTGGTGACTCTCTGTAACGCATGGTGGGTTACAAAAGCGGTATGTGGGCGAGCGTTATCCTGCTGGAAAACACTCTCTTGTAAGCTTTTTACGAATAAAATACACTACTGGCCATTAAAGTTTCTACACCACAAAGATGACGTGCTACAGACGCGAAATTTAACCGACAAGAAGAAGATGCTGTGATATGCAAATGATTAGCTTTTCAGAGCATTCACACAAGGGTGGCGCCGGTGGCGACACCTACAACGTGCTGACATGAGGAAACTTTCCAACCGATTTCTCATACACAAACAGCAGTTGACCGGCGTTGTCTGGTGAAACGTTGTTGTGATGTCTCGTGTAAGGAGGAGAAATGCGTACCATCACGTTTCCGACTTTGATAAACGTCGGATTGTAGCCTATCGCGATTGCGGTTTATCGTATCGCGACACTGCTGCTCGCGTTGGTTGAGATCCAATGACTGTCAGCAGAATATGGAATCGGTGGCTTCAGGAGGGTAAAACGGAACGCCGTACTGGATCGCAACGGCCTCGTATCACTAGCAGTCGAGATGACAGGCATCTTATTCGCATGGCTGTAACGGATCGTGCAGCCACGTCTCGATCCCTGAGTCAAGAGATGGGGACGTTTACATGACAACATCCATCTGCACGAACAGTTAGACGACGTTTGCAGCAGCATAGACTATCAGCTCTGGGTCCATGGCTGCGGATACCCTTGACGCTGCATCACAGACAGGAGCGCCTGCGATGGCGTACTCAACGGCGAACCTGGGTGCACGAAAGGCAAAACGTCATTTTTTCGGATGAATCCAGGTTCTGTTTACAGCATCATGATGGTCGCATCCGTGTTTGGCGATATCGCGGTGAATGCACATTGGAAGCGTGTATTCGTCATCGCCATACTGGCGTATCATCCAGCGTGATGGTATGAGGTGCCATTGGTTACACGTCTCGGTCACCTCTCGTTCGCATTGACGGCAGTTTGAACAGTGGACGTTACAGTTCAGATATGTCGCGACACGTGGCTATACCCTTCATTCGATCTCTGCAAAACCCTACATTTCAGCAGGATAATGCATGACCGCATGTTGCAGGTCCTGTACGGACCTTTCTAGATACAGAAAATGTTCGACAGCTGCCCTGGCCACCACGTTCTCCAGATCTCTCACCAACTGAAACGTCTGGTCAATGTTGGCCGAGCAACTGGCTCGTTACAATACGCCAGTCACTACTCTTCATGAACTGTGGTATGGTGTTGAAGCTGCATGGGCAGCTGTACCTATACACGTCATCCAAGCTCTGACTCAATGCCCAGGGGTATCAAGGCCGTTATTACGGCCAGAGGTGGTTGTTCTGGGTACTAATTTCCCAGGATCTATGCACCCAAATCGCGTGAAAATGTATTCACAGTTCTAGTATAATATATTGCTCCAATGAATACTCGTTGATCATCTGCATTTCTTCTTGGTGTAGCAATTTTAATGGCCAGTAGTGTATAAAAAATCTAATCACCAGACTGACGCACAAACTAGAAGTTAGGGTGCGTGGGATAACCACGAGAGTGCTTCAGCTGCCACAGGAAACGCGATCCAGACCATTAACCCATGTGTGGGTCCAATGTGTCAAGCGGGCAGACAAGTTGGGTGCAGGCCCTCAACAGGCCTCCTTCTAACCCACACACGGCACTCACTGGCACCGAGACACAGCCAGCTTTCCTCAGGAAACACAACACACCTCCACCCTGCTATCCAATGAACTCTCGCTTGACATCACTGAAGTCGCTGATGGCAGTGGTTCGGTGTAAGTGAAACACACGATACGCGACGTCTGGCTCAGAGCTGTCCTTGAAGTAACCTGTTTCTAACACCTTGTTATGCCAAATGCTGCAGATCCAGTACGATGCGTCAGAGCTACAAGCCGAACACTCTGGTCTTCCTTTTCGGCACTATCACGTTGCCGACCAGATCCCGGTCTTCTTGCGACTGCTCATTCTCACGACCACCACAGTCAGCGGCGAGGTCCAGTGGCTGCATTCCTGCCAAGTCTTTTGCAATATCTCAGAAGAAGCACCCAACTTCTCATATCGCTGTTACATGATTCGTTCAAATTCAGTGAGGTCCTGATAATGCCGTCTTTGTCGGCTTTGTCCAAAGTCAACTAACGCTTACGACCGTTAGACCATGTATTTAAAACAAACCTGATTTGCGTCCTCATATTGGCGCTACTATCACCATTCTTATGTGCCTGGCGCGAAATGTTAATAGAGATCATCTTTCAGATATGGAAACATGCCTACAAACTTTCATTATCTTGCACAACTTCTTGTTGGTGTTGGGATTTCTTTTCTGTCGCTGTATACAAAGACTAACGAGTTGAGAATAACAAGAGCGTATTGCGCCGGCCGCGGTGGTCGTGCGGTTCTAGGCGCTCCAGTGTGTGATGTCCTTAGGTTAGTTAGGTTTAAGTAGTTCTAAGTTTAGGGGACTGATGACCTCAGCTGTTAAGTCCCATAGTGCTTAGAGCCATTTGAACCATTTTGAAGAGCGTATTGCCACAACAGCAAGCAGTTTAATTTGACCAAAAGGAAAGGCTTCTTTCCGTAAGAGATTTTAAGAGACGATTCCGTTTATCCAGAGGAACAACACTGACCGAGGCTTTCAAAAGTTTGTTGGACAGTGAAACAAAAATCAAACACCAAAAATATGAAATAGCAAACAAAGTGTGGAATTTATTTGAGACTAGGAGGTGACTCCGATTTTTATTTGGTAACCGACGTCTTGCTTTATGTGGCTGTGTTTGAATATTTCCACACACTGTATCTTAAAACATACATACTACATACTGCCTACTACGTGAACTCGCCTGGCTTGGCATGAGATGCATTGCTGAAAACCGTTATATGAAATGGAACTTGTTACTGATTTTGGGCAGTTACAGTTTGTTGAGCCTGGGTTCAGTGGTAGTATTGTTCACTGCTCACACACAGGCAGTTAAAAATAATAGATTCATAGCTGACTGTGATGAAAATAAGGATGAATTTTATATTACGCACCTGTACAGCTGGGACTTGTTCCAGTGTTTACACCATGCTCTGATTTTGGATGACTGCCTTTAGTTTTAATGTAATGAGATTACCTGATGATTCAGACTGACGGTACATTTTATAAGTTGTTTATGAGTATCTGAAAATTTACATGAACTTTAATTAACGAATGAAGTACAAGCATTCCCTGAGCAATCACTGTTCGAACATTGTGAGTACAGACAGTTATGTGCTCTCTGCATTAACATTAACTTGCGAGAAAAAAGTGAACAGCCAAATGCTTTGGATTCTGAGTACGAAGAACAATTGGCCTTCAAAGATGGTGTCCAGGATACGGAACACAAGTTTCCAGTTTGTCATGTTAGGATGATGCATATGTTCTAGCATTTCATGAGAAATTTCAGTGCTGACTGTGCTCATATGTTGTTTCATTTAATGATAAGCTCGGTATGACATCGTAAATAGTGCCTTTGAGCTTCCCCAGATAAATGTATCTAAGGGGTCAAATTTAGTGCACTGGCCCGTCACGCTACAACATCCTTTTGTCCAGACCGACAATTTGGAACACCTTGATATATTCTCTCTCTCTCTCTCTCTCTCTCTCTCTCTCTCTCTCTCACACACACACACACACACACACACACACACACACACACACACACACAAACAGGCATATACATTTTAATGAAGTGAAATGATAGTATGACATTGATCACTGGGGATTCTCACTTGGAGAAGTTCGGCCTCCGAATTGCAAGGGTTTTCAGTTGAAGCCACATTGGGCGACTTGGGTGACTTTGGCTATAGTATGATGATGAGGGTAACGCAACACCCCCACACCTCGAGCTGAGCAAATCTCCGACCCGGCCGGGAATCGCACCCAAGCCCACTGCATGATAGTATGATCACTCAGCTAAGGGTGGCTGATATACATTTTAAATTTTTCCTCAGGCTGTGGGGACAACACCGGCCGGGGTAGCCGAGCGGTTCTAGGCGCTACAGTCTGGAACCGCGCGATCGCTACGGTCGCAGGTTCGAATCCTGCCTCGGGCATGGATGTGTGTGATGTCCTTACGTTAGTTAGTTTTACGTAGTTGTAAGTTCTAGGGGGCTCCTGTCCTCAGAAGTTAAGTCCCATAGTGCTCAGGGCCATTTGAACCATTTTGTGGGGGCAACATTGTCCCAAATATAAATTGAAATACAATGTACGTAATTACGCAGTTCTGATGTAGGTTTTGGGAAGGTTTTCCTCGGTTATTACGCGTTTGCTGGTATTGATTTTACCCGATTTCTGTCACACACCATCCTAATGGGATGTTAGGCGGAAAAGAACAGAGTTAGGCAAAACCGCTCTCTCGCACGAGGAGAGAAAGTTTTCAACAACCTTTAAGCGAGTGCGGAATGTAGAGAGAACATATTGTTCAAAAAGGTATTAAAGCAATCGTTCACTCCCTAACTTGCACCGTCGCGTGATGTATATCCAATAACTATAACATTTTTTGGAATCCTCAATAACAGAAAAGGTCGAGACATAGCGAGGGGAACGAAATCCTATAACCGATGTCATCGCCGAGTGCCTTATCGCTTTCGCAACTGTAGAATCGTCTATGTCTGTTCGAAAGAGCGAATAATTGTTCGTGCACCCAGTTTGTGACATTAAATGCGATTGTATCCGACGGTCTCAATAACAATTTCCGTTATTGCTCTGGGATCGAGCTGCTATTAGCCACCGGTTTGACAGACAGTCTGTGGTGAGCGGCGTGGCGGTGACGTTTCTGAATTGGTTCCCCGCAGATAAAGAAGTGCGGTCAGGACGGTGCGGTGGAGGGGGGGGGGGGATGGTGGTGGAGGGGGGGGGGAGGCTTGTCACAGCCAGACAGGAAGCCGTGTCTTCGCTCTGCAGACCGCTTACAGGGGGCCGGAAACAGCCTCAAAGCGAACCGCGTCTCGTTTAATACACCGCGACGTTTGCCCAACGATACCGCTTATCACAAAGAGTCGATTGTCTTCTGCTTCCATGAAGTGTGTAATGAGATGTCGAAATCTTCAACCAAAAATTAAAAGTTTGATATCTAATTCTCAGAATGTCCATGCCAGAAATCTATGCGACCGTCTGATATTACATATGACTATGGTCGTTTACTTAAAAAAAGAAACGCTTTCTATCAAGCGAGATGAAAAAGCAATGGGGAAGTCTCTGACACGGGTTGGTTGTCACAAATCTCATTTCTCAGTCACTACTGCCTCCTAGCGGTCTAAATTCAAACCAAAGTGCGATGACAATATTCTTAGAGCGGTGTACAAAGTTTCTCGTTCCTAGCGAATTTTTTGAACATTTTGTAGATGTTTTGTGTTTTTCAGCTGTATTTATTTATGGATATAATTTTCTCTCATTATTCATTCTTTGTTCAGTGAAGAATATACCACAGGTATTTCTTATATTATATAAAAGTAGCGCAATTTTACTCTGTATACGTACTCACGATAAGTTATAGGTCTGTTTTCCCAGCTTGGTTTTTGTGCCAAATGTCTGTTTGAGGTTAGTCGTCACAACAAACTTGGCACCATACTCAGGCAGGTTTCCTCCTTTGAGCTAAGGACTGTGTTAAATAAAGAAAAAGGTAAACAGAACTGGAGGTCTTCCAGTCGTCATGGTGAGTGAGGAAGTCAAACGAAGGAGGGATTAACAATTTGTAAATCTGCAGCTAGGTACGAAACCACTAATAGATCTTTACCAAGATTTTGTTAATGAAAATTTCTCGAGATGATATAAACGATGAAAAGATAGTTCGGCCTACCAGCGCTGTTGGTAATTTTTCAGAGAGAAAAGCTTTTTATAATGACAACGAGAGCAAATTAAAGCAATATTTACTTAAATCATCCGTTCTTATATTGAACAGTTGGTCTGAAAATGACTTAATCCAAACAAGTAACGAAGAATGCTTCAAAAGTGACCAGCACTCTTTCAGGAATATTTTTTAATGAAACAGTTAGTTTTCCCAATTACGTCGATCCACAGGGACCTCTCCTGAGAAATACATTCACTAGGGGCGCTGCAAATGCGGACTACCATATATGGTGGCCAATGATATGGGTCATGCACGTTACTCACCATGCTGCCCGGAAAACACATATTGCTCTAGCCTCGCCACATATGGCTCCCCTGTAGGACTTTGCGTGAGGAATATCTGCTGGCAATGACGCACGGCTACCTAAATACTACGTCATAGGGCAATTCGAGACAATACAGTCACAATATATCCCTTACTGCAACAAAATAATAAAAGTGAAAACTAAATTTCGGAAGGTAGATTGCAAAAGTAACTCATTCCACCCTTGAACTGTGAGCAGTATTAATGCTGTACAACTAACGTTGTTATTGTCAGTGGTCAATGCAAAATAAGTTATTGCTTTACAGCAATAGTTTTTCCGTAATCTTATCCATAGGTACTGTATAAACGTTATATCCATCTCAGACTTCGTCCAAACAAAGATATTTTCAACTTATCACTATGGACGAGGTGTCTCATGAGTACAGACACTAACATCAGTTTGCTGTAGGATTTTGGAAAATATGCTGTGTTGGAACACTAAGAGATACCTCAAAGAAAACCATCTATTGACACGTAGAGAGGATTCAGAGAATATTGTTCTTGTGAAACACAACTAGCTGTTTATTCACGCAAATTAATGAGTGCTATTGACATATGATCTTAAATTGATTCATTATTTATAAATATCCAGAAGACGCTGTTCCTCAAATGTGGTTTTTAATCACAATGCCTGTCTATCGAGTATTGTTGCAGTTGTACGACTGCATTCATAATAGCCTATCAGACTGGTCGCGGTTCTTGGTCATTGACGGCCGATGTAATATCTCGAGTTCAGCCAGGAAGTGTTATAGGCCCGCTGCTGTCCCCAAATAAACGATTTACGAGAAAGTCTATGCCGCGCTCTTAACTGTTTGCAGACGATGTTGTCATTTACCGTGTAGTAAAGTTGTCAAAAGAACAAAATCAATTGCAAAATGATTTAGAGAAGATAGCTGTATGGTTCTAAAAGTGCCAGATGACTCTAAGTAACAAAAAATCACTGAAGTCATCCACATGAATATCAAAAGCAATCCACTAAATGTCAGATACACTATAAATCAAACAAATTTAAATGTTGTGGATTTAGTTAATAAATTAGTTATTATAATCACGAACAACTTGTACTAGGTCACATAGAAACTGTTTTAGTGGAATATTGAAAGACTATTTTATTGGCACAATACTTAGAATACAGAACAAGTCTACTAAAGAGACTGCCTACATAACGCTTCTCCTTCCTCTAGTGTAGTATTTTTGTGCGTTGCGCATTCCTTATTAGACGAAACTGTCGGAAGACATCTAAAGAGTTCAGTGATGGGCAACTCATTTTGTATTATCGCCAAATAGGGGAAAGAGTTTTGCGGATATGATACATGAGTGTGGCAATCATTAAAACAAAGGCGTTTTTCGTTGCAGCAAGATATTCACACAAAATCTGAATCACTAACTTTGCCCACAAATGGTTAATTATTTTGTTGATTCAAAAAAATGGTACAAATGGCTCTAAGTCATCAGTCCCCTAGAACTTAGAACTGCTTAAACCTGACTAACCTAAGGACATCACACACATCCATGCCCGAGGCAGGATTCGAACCTGCGACCATAGCAGTTGCGCGGTTCCGGACTGAAGCGCCTAGAGCCACTCGGCGACCGCGGCCGGCCTTTGTTGATTCCCACGTACATAGGGACAAATACCCATCGTAATGAAATAAGCGAAATAAGAAATCGCAAGTAAAAATTTTGGTGTAGGATTTTGACACGTACCCTTTAAGTGTGATACAGTACAGAAGCACCCTGAAAGTGGTCCAATGAACCCTCTGAAAGGTACTTAACCGTGAATTTCCGAGTAGTCATGCAGACATAGGTTTAATAGACAGTTCCAAAAGATAGCAATAACTAAAATTGTGTATGCTATGCTTAACTTTCAAAATACCTTGGTTCACATTTTCAATCACTAATACATGAGAACCATTTGGAGGAATTGCAATACTAACACATTTTTCATTTAGTTTTATGGTAATAAAAAGGATTATGTAATTCTAATTTGAATACGCTCATAGTTCAGCAGTTACAGTACATCGAAAAAATCATTAATTCTAAACCATATTAATCAGTCCATAATTACATGATAATTAAAAGAGATAGTAAACATTGTACTTTAAAAATTAGCTAAAGGATGAATGTTCTATTAAGGAAATATTTTCCTGTCGTTTGCAGTTACATTTACCTACATTAACACATTACATAATTCTAGCTGTAAATTTTGTACATCTGCAACATGAACTACAGCATTCAAACTGCAAATAAGTCACCAAATTCTAAAGTATATTAGATTTTTTACTTTATTTTTTGCGACAAAGTTGACTAGAGAGGCTAACTTAAGCTTATTTTTGTGGCATTAATTATTGCGGGGGGGGGGGGGGGATGGGGAGGGGGGATGTTCTACATTCTTCATACAACTGTGTTCCTTGGAAAGATATGTATAAAAATTATTTCCAAACTTTAGTACCTGAAACTTACATTTCTTTTTAGAAATACATAAAACTGCAACCAGTCACTTTTTGAATAGTTATTTATTATTCCATGAACCACTTTTCGAACTCTAACCTTATCAGGTTGATCTTCTGAAGATGAAACTGAAATGGCACGAAAACCGAGTCATGGAATAATAAATAACTATTCGAAAAAGCGACTGTTTGCAGTTTTATGTTTTTACATTCAATTAACAGCTGTGAGTTCTGAAATATCCGTAATGGACAAGCAAAATTACATTTCTGTTACCTTTCCCTCACGTGCATGTAAGTAATATGTTGTGGCCTGAGCTATATCAGGCAAAGAATAAGTTGGCCATTCGCCAACGTAATTGTACAGCTGGATGCAGCGTTCGTGCTGGTGCAGTACCCTACAACTCGGTATTCTATCGTCATTGGTTGACTGTCTTGCTGTATAACGTAGCACAACATAGCGTTTCCACTGTGGACTGCGTGCTAGGAGCCTATCTCTGGCGTCATCAGCAGTGACACCAAATGGACGAAGCCACTGGTCTATATGCCGTCACCTAACCTGGGCCTTGAACCGGATCAGTTTAGAGGAGACAGCCGGACACTTGAGCCTTGAAATGGACCAGTTGAGGAGAGACAGCCAGACACTCGATCCAGTATCGTAGCGTCCTGGGTTCAATATAGAGACTGCACACTTTCCGCCAGCTCCACAGAGCCTGCTTGGTCTTATCGCACCGAGCTGACAGGCGAGCTGCGTGAGATATGCCACTTCAAAAATGGCTCTGAGCACTATGGGACTTAACTTCTGAGATCATCAGTCCCCTAGAACTTAGAACTACACTCCTGGAAATGGAAAAAAGAACACATTGACACCGGTGTGTCAGATCCACCATAATTGCTCCGGACACTGCGAGAGGGCTGTACAAGCAATGATCACACGCACGGCACAGCGGACACACCAGGAACCGCGGTGTTGGCCGTCGAATCGCGCTAGCTGCGCAGCATTTGTGCACCGCCGCCGTCAGTGTCAGCCAGTTTGCCGTGGCATACGGAGCTCCATCGCAGTCTTTAACACTGGTAGCATGCCGTGACAGCGTGGACGTGAACCGTATGTGCAGTTGACGGACTTTGAACGAGGGCGTATAGTGGGCACGAGGGAGGCCGGGTGGACGTACCGCCGAATTGCTCAACACGTGGGGCGTGAGGTCTCCACAGTACATCGATGTTGTCGCCAGTGGTCGGCGGAAGGTGCACGTGCCCGTCGACCTGGGACCGGACCGCAGCGACGCACGGATGCACGCCAAGACCGTAGGATCCTACGCAGTGCCGTAGGGGACCGCACCGCCACTTCCCAGCAAATTAGGGACACTGTTGCTCCTGGGGTATCGGCGAGGACCATTCGCAACCGTCTCCATGAAGCTGGGCTACGGTCCCGCACACCGTTAGGCCGTCTTCCGCTCACGCCCCAACATCGTGCAGCCCGCCTCCAGTGGTGTCGCGACAGGCGTGAATGGAGGGACGAATGGAGACGTGTCGTCTTCAGCGATGAGAGTCGCTTCTGCCTTGGTGCCAATGATGGTCGTATGCGTGTTTGGCGCCGTGCAGGTGAGCGCCACAATCAGGACTGCATACGACCGAGGCACACAAGGCCAACACCCGGCATCATGGTGTGGGGAGCGATCTCCTACACTGGCCGTACACCACTGATGATCGTCGAGGGGACACTGAATAGTGCACGGTACATCCAAACCGTCATCGAACCCATCGTTCTACCATTCCTAGACCGGCAAGGGAACTTGCTGTTCCAACAGGACAATGCACGTCCGCATGTATCCCGTGCCACCCAACGTGCTCTAGAAGGTGTACGTCAACTACCCTGGCCAGCAAGATCTCCGGATCTGTCCCCCATTGAGCATGTTTGGGACTGGATGAAGCGTCGTCTCACGCGGTCTGCACGTCCAGCACGAACGCTGGTCCAACTGAGGCGCCAGGTGGAAATGGCATGGCAAGCCGTTCCACAGGACTACATCCAGCATCTCTACGATCGTCTCCATGGGAGAATAGCAGCCTGCATTGCTGCGAAAGGTGGATATACACTGTACTAGTGCCGACATTGTGCATGCTCTGTTGCCTGTGTCTATGTGCCTGTGGTTCTGTCAGTGTGATCATGTGATGTATCTGACCCCAGGAATGTGTCAATAAAGTTTCCCCTTCCTGGGACAATGAATTCACAGTGTTCTTATTTCAATTTCCAGGAGTGTATTTAAACCTAACCAACCTAAGGACATCACACACATCCATGCCCGAGGTAGGATTCGAACCCGAGACCGTAGCGGTCGCGCGGTTCCAGACTGTAGCGCCTAGAACCGCTCGGCCACTCAGGCCGGCCTAGCCACTTCAGTCTCAGCATGTGTCACTCTTTACGTACCAGCCACGATCAGGGGTACTATTGTATAAGTGCTGTATGAAAGGCAACAACTAATGTTCCTGTTGTGTTGGGTAAGCATTCTTGAAACTAATTTTTGCCAGCAGTAGTGAAGTACCTATATCGTAGCTTCCTGCACACGCAAATCTGCAGTCACATTGAGTTCAGAAGCGGTTGTGCTATAAGAAACAGAACAGTGTCGAGTAAGCAGACGAACCAGGAAAACAATTTACTTCACCATTAAACGCTATACTAAATTTTGGTGATTTTTAAAAGCAATTATATGAGATATAATAACTTAGGACACAGGTTTTGTAATATATTAACAGTATTTCTTCACTAATAACAATTCCTCTACTCCAATGTGGGGATGACTCAGGCACTCGGGCTGGAAAGCAGAAGGTTTGCCGGCCGTCGTAGCCGAGCGGTTCTAGGCGCTTCAGTCTGGAACCGCGCGACGGCTACGGTCGCAGGTTCGAATCCTGCCTCGGACATGGATGTGTGTGATGTCCTTAGGTTAGTTAGGTTTAAGTAGTTCTAAGTTCTAGGGGAGTGATGGCCTAAGATGTTATGTCCCATAGTGCTCAGAGCCATTTGAAGCAGAAGGATTTGAGTTCATCCTCAACCTTATTTAAATGTATTTACGCTTTCTCTTCTAACAGTCTTTCACCATCTTCGTTCCTTCTTACATTTGTTCTCGGATTCAGCTGTGATACTTCATTATATTCTTACTGTGGAATGTACATTTACTTTATTTTCCACAAAGGCAGTCTTCGCATTAATTATTGCTTGCTTTCCACAGCTCTGCTTCTTCGATATTCTTTTTCGTTCTACTGATATCTAGAAAATCACTTATATATCTAAATTTTCTGATATAATGCAGTAGGAACGATAAAAAACAAAGGGTTCAAATATTGGTCGAGTAAGTTGCTGATGTCGTGAAAAAGGCTGTGGGGCATACTAACAATCATCAACTAATCGTCCGCCCTAACGTTATTATTTTTAATTCAATTTAATTCAGACGATGTAAAAGGGGATCAACACATTCGCTTACAAAAATCACACATCATTTGTTGAAAGAAAAGAAAAGAAATATACTAACGATACTTGGTCCGAAGACGGTATCTGTTTGCTTGGTATGAAAAAACACAACTTGGCATATGGCGATGTGAATGGCAGGATGAAACTTTTGTGATGGACACACGTGTCTAGCTGCTACAAGTCTCTATGATGTACACACAGGTTTTCTATCTAGCATTATTTTCGTGCATTATCGTAATCATAGTCTTTTCATCCTTCTCATCTTGCCCATCTTACCGCTATTTGTGGTTCTGCATGAGTTTTCCGTATGTAGAACGACTAGATAACTGACATCGCAGTCAGAATATCGGTGTGCCAGTGGTCATCGTTATCACTGCGGAGCGGTACTGGAGATTAAACTGCGAGTGCGCCGCCATGAGCTTGCAGAAGCAGCGCCGTGTGCTGTGGTGGGGAATCGGGCAGCCGCTTCCCCGGTTGCCGCCCTGCAGGGGCGCCTTATAAGCAGGCAGCCCTGCCTGCCGCGAGGGTCACGGGGGACGCGCCTGATGGATTCTCGTTCCCTCCGCAAAACAATTCTCCAGTTTTGACAGCCGGGTTTATCTCCTTGACGGATCCTTTCCCTAGAGGAAGTTAGCATTTTACGAGGCGAAAGGTAGAAATCGTTCTCCCCGCCTCTCTGGAAAGGTACGCTTTTCCTCCGACGTGCAGGTTTCACTCAATAGGTGTTCAATGTGCAGCACAAAATCTACTGAGGCCTCATCTATTATCACCAGCCATCTTTCAGTGACATAACTTATTTGTTATTACGTTTTCGTAAGTAGCTATTGTCATTGCGCCTTAACAAAGTTGTACTTTTATCAGTAATATTGTAAGGAGTACTGCTCTCTTTGATGTTGTCATGTAGCCATATTTGACGCCTTACTTATCCCTAGCTTCTGAAATTTTCGCAATTAGGAGCACCCTTTCTCTGAAGGGTGCATTGCGCAACAGGCTTCAGTTCAAATGTAAACCGAGTTTTAGCACATTGATTTGTAGTGTTTTATGTGAAGAATGATAGCCGGCTGCAATGGTCGAGCGGTTCTAGGTGCTACAGTCTGGAACAGCGCGACCGCTACGGTCGCAGGTTCGAATCCTGCCTCGGGCATGGATGTGTATGATGTCCTTAGGTTAGTTAGGTTTAAGTAGTTCTAAGTTCTAGGGGACTGATGACCTCAGAAGTTAGGTCCCGTAGTGCTCAGAGTCATTTTGAAGAATGATAACACTGGTAATATTTTACGTAATTTACATCATTTCTCGATGTACAGAACTTCCCACGCATTTGATGTTGCTGTATTTGTACAGTAAAAAGGCTTAGTTTTGGCTATAGATGTATACACGTCGGAGGATTTTGAAGTCTGATATGTGCTGAAGCAAATTCTTCTGCAGTACCACTTGAAAATTGCCCAAAGGCCGAAACTGCAACTGAGAAATAAATAATTTCTACAGTTAACGACGAATATGATGTCCTTTAAGAAATTATACATAACTGCGAACCCCGACCACGAGAAGTTAATATCAAATTCTCTTTCCGAACGAACACTGCGACGGGAACTTCACGCAACAGACATGTGGAGTGGCTACTTCACGAAAGACCACTGCACACAGCTGCACGTGATCAGTGGGCCAAAAAACAAAGAAACTGGACAATATCTTATGGTAGAGATGTAGCCCCATCCAATGAGTCGCGAGAAGCCTGTGAGACGTTTAACCTGTAGTGTGAAGAGCGTGTACTTCCGTCCGGAGATGGATTTCTGATGTTTTTGGTAGATGTTTCTTTCCATGCCTTGGACCCATACGTTCATGTTAACGTGAACATAAACCAGTATGTTACGTCATTTTTCTCAGTGTCTACGAGCTCCCTTCCTTCTGCACCTTCATAGTAAGTATTCTGCGGACCTGCCATCTTCCAAGATGACAACGACTGTATTCAAAGGACTGGACGCATTCGCTCCTGGTTCTTGCGTACTACTGCAGCTCGACTTGGCTGCTAAATCACCTGATCTTAAGCAAACAGGAAATCCCTGGAACTATTTGGAACAGCGGGGGGAATGTGGTAATCAACATATTACAGCTTTGTAGCAGTGCGGCATCTGATCATCAGTGAATGACTTTAGCTTGATACGGCGTACCTGAACAACATGTGGACAATCTTTCTCACTTAACCCAAATTATTAGCAAAGCTTTTGGTGTTACCTGATGTTATCATGATTTCTCCTGGTCCTGACTAAATTTGTACTTGGTGTGCCTTTGTTTAAGTGCTATGTTCCAATATCTTTGACGTGAGTCTATTAATATATCAGAACTGGGTAAATAAATTACAGTAAACCACCAACAAAAGCGTGTTTACGTTAGAATGTAAATTTTTACTGGCTCTGCTTGGATACAGGGTGGTTCCTTGATGATATTATCAACTTTCAGGGAAGGTAGAGAATAGTAAATGTATCAGTTTGAGGTAAGGGGCCCTTGTCGAGGAACGAATGTCTCGAAAGTTATAATCGAAAATCGTTCTGATACCTCTGGCAGTGGACCTCTTCTATTGCAAGCTCTTTGCTTTCTGTACCTCGAGAGGAGGTAGTATGGACCAAAACGAGTGGCTCTAAATTGGATTCCTTAAAAGCTACGGGCAATTCCTCGGTAGAAGAGATGTGTCTCTAAGTAGCAAAGGTGAACAAGTGCTCATACCTCTTAAGGTATGCACTTAACAGCCTATGTTTCGTGGACCATTTTCCCTTGTTTTGTTCCACACTACCTCCCTCAAAAATATGGAGCGTAAAGAGCTTGCAGTAGAGGAATCTAACCTCAGATTTATACATTTACCCTTCTCCTTCATTCCTGAAAGTTTGTAACATCACTGAATCAGACCGTATAATGACTGTGTGACGGATGGTAGTTTGGTCTGAATATCAAAAATAGTAATTAATGCAGATGAGCAGGAAAACAATCCTATGAGATTCGAATGCGGTATTTCTCCTATGCTACGTGAAACAGTCACGCTTGAACCCCTTGTATGGTGCCTGTGGTGTTTGTAGACCCCATCGTTCGTTTAACAACAAAGGAACGGTTGTAATGTAGATCTAGCCTTCTCACCTTCCAGATATGCTTCTTATGGAAGTTTTATTATAATTGGGTAAAATATTTCTTGTTATATCACGGTTCATGGTGTAATAATTCGAAATTTTTGAAATAGGATCAGAAAATAGCACAGGTATAAAATTCGTGGTTGTAAATGTTTTGTTTAAACGTTATTACAAAAACGAAAACTTGACAACAATTCACCTTCAAAATCGATATTTTAAACAATTCGTAGAATGTCACATTCACAGTTAGGAATTGCGTTTTGTTGAAGTAAGACGTGATGTAATACACTCCTGGAAATTGAAATAAGAACACCGTGAATTCATTGTCCCAGGAAGGGGAAACTTTATTGACACATTCCTGGGGTCAGATACATCACATGATCACACTGACAGAACCACAGGCACATAGACACAGGCAACAGAGCATGCACAATGTCGGCACTAGTACAGTGTATAGCCACCTTTCGCAGCAATGCAGGCTGCTATTCTCCCATGGAGACGATCGTAGAGATGCTGGATGTAGTCCTGTGGAACGGCTTGCCATGCCATTTCCACCTGGCGCCTCAGTTGGACCAGCGTTCGTGCTGGACGTGCAGACCGCGTGAGACGACGCTTCATCCAGTCCCAAACATGCTCAATGGGGGACAGATCCGGAGATCTTGCTGGCCAGGGTAGTTGACTTACACCTTCTAGAGCACGTTGGGTGGCACGGGATACATGAGGACGTGCATTGTCCTGTTGGAACAGCAAGTTCCCTTGCCGGTCTAGGAATGGTAGAACGATAGGTTCGATGACGGTTTGGATGTACCGTGCACTATTCAGTGTCCCCTCGACGATCACCAGTGGTGTACGGCCAGTGTAGGAGATCGCTCCCCACACCATGATGCCGGGTGTTGGCCCTGTGTGCCTCGGTCGTATGCAGTCCTGATTGTGGCGCTCACCTGCACGGCGCCAAACACGCATACGACCATCATTGGCACCAAGGCAGAAGCGACTCTCATCGCTGAAGACGACACGTCTCCATTCGTCCCTCCATTCACGCCTGTCGCGACACCACTGGAGGCGGGCTGCACGATGTTGGGGCGTGAGCGGAAGACGGCCTAACGGTGTGCGGGACCGTAGCCCAGCTTCATGGAGACGGTTGCGAATGGTCCTCGCCGATACCCCAGGAGCAACAGTGTCCCTAATTTGCTGGGAAGTGGCGGTGCGGTCCCCTACGGCACTGTGTAGGATCCTACGGTCTTGGCGTGCATCCGTGCGTCGCTGCGGTCCGGTCCCAGGTCGACGGGCACGTGCACCTTCCGCCGACCACTGGCGACAACATCGATGTACTGTGGAGACCTAACGCCCCACGTGTTGAGCAATTCGGCGGTACGTCCACCCGGCCTCCCGCATGCCCACTATACGACCTCGCTCAAAGTCCATCAACTGCACATACGGTTTACGTCCACGCTGTCGCGGCATGCTACCAGTGTTAAAGACTGCGATGGAGCTCCGTATGCCACGGCAAACTGGCTGACACTGACGGCGGCGGTGCACAAATGCTGCGCAGCTAGCGCGATTCGACGGCCAACACCGCGGTTCCTGGTGTGTCCGCTGTGCCGTGCGTGTGATCATTGCTTGTACAGCCCTCTCGCAGTGTCCGGAGCAAGTATGGTGGGTCTGACACACCGGTCTCAATGTGTTCTTTTTTCCATTTCCAGGAGTGTATCTTATTCGTCATGGATGATATACGTTTTGAAAGGGGCTACAGTCTCGAGCATGCTTTAGCAGATTTAGAGAAGAGGAATATTGATAATGATTTTTTTTTTTTTTTTTTTTTGAGAATGAGGATGAAAGTGCTGTTGGTGTGAATATGATGGAAGAAGCTCTACAGGTCGGAGATGAAGTGGAAAGTGGATATGAAGGATATTACAATGGTACTCGGGAAACCAGTGGGCCTTGTCTTCTATCTAGAAGTGGACAGATAACATATGACATAGTGTCACCTGATGGGTGCAAGCAGGTTCCAAGGAATGTAATAAATGAAACTGCAGATATTGCACGTCACTTTAGACTAGAAATTACAGGCAAGGGCATATTGTCTCGGACTTTTTATGATGTGCAGAATGTATTAGTAATGCCCAGGGTCAAAGAACAGGGAAGTGAATCAACAATGTGATGAGTGTCTCAAGTTTGTCTATAAAGAAAAATGGTTCAAATGGCTCTGAGCACTATGGGACTCAACTGCTGAGGTCATTAGTCCCCTAGAACTTAGAACTAGTTAAACCTAACTAACCTAAGAACATCACAAACATCCATGCCCGAGGCAGGATTCGAACCTGCGACCGTAACGGTCTTGCGGTTCCAGACTGCAGCGCCTTTAACCGCACGGCCACTTCGGCCGGCTTGTCTATAAAGAACATGCCAGAGTAAGAGAGTTGTGTAGTGATTGTTCATCATATGATGTGGACGGTGAGTAGAAGTTTATTTCTAATACAGTTTCTTGGAAGTGATGTTACACATCATATTATGTAATTACAGTATTGTGGTATATGAATACATTGTGTTAAAATATTTTTGGAAATAAACCAACTAAACGATATATATGTTTTGTTACTTTAAACACATTTCGAGCATTGTTACAGCTTTTGTGTGACTTAATTGCAGCATGCAACTATGCAGTTGTAATTTCAATACTGTGTGCGGGACTCTCGCAAAATCATTATTATTTTTGTGGAAATTTTTTACATTTTATCATCATAAAGTGGCTAGAATCGCTAGAAGGTGAAAAAAAGGTGATACCATGCGAGAGTTAAGCTTCTAGGCATAGCACTGCAAACTAATGTGAAATGGAACGGCCAAGGGACGTCGGTTTTAGGGAAGACTAAAAGGCCGACTTGAGTTTATTGGGAGAATTCAAGGTGTGTGTAGTTTATATATGAGGGAAACTGCGCGCATGACACTTGTGCGACCAAGTTTCTAGTTTTCGTCGAGTAGTTGATCCCCAACAGGTCATATTGTATGAAAATATCGAGGTGATTTAGAGGCGTGCTGCTAGATTCTTTTACCGATAGCTTCGATCAATATGTAAGTATTACGGGAATGCTCCAACTGAAGTGGGAATCCCTGGACGGAACAAGACCTTATTTTCCCGAAACGTTACTGAGTGAGTTTAGAGAACTGGCATTTGCGACAGACATAATGATCTTAATGCAGGCACCATACATTTCTCGTATGGATAGCGTGGGCGAGTAAAGAGGAATCAGTGGTCGCACAGTAGCGTATATAGACAGCCACTTTTGCCTCGCTCCATTTGCGAGGGCAACAGTGAAGGGAATGACTGCCAGCGGTATAACATACGCTCCGCCATGCACCGTACGGCCGCTTGCGAAGTGCGTATGTCTGTGGATGTAGATGCAGATGTAGATAGCACGAATGTAAACATGCCACGAGCAGGGATTTTGCCGGCACGGGTGTGACTGACTCGTGTTGCATGCTGCGGGCAAAAATAGCGAAGGGCGGGCGGCTGGCCAGATTAGAGGCGGCGCCACGCAGCTTACGCGGCGCAAACACGCGTGAGGGACGCAGGTGCGTGCGGTGCCGCCAGATAGCCGGGCTTATGGGGCCCGCCGAAAATACGCCCTCCGGCGCCCGCACGCCAGCCGGAGCTCTTACTTAAGTAGCGGCCCGCTTCCCCGCAACGTGGATCGTTTTTTAGCCGAGTTATGTAAGCCTCTTACTAGTCACTTCCAGCGCAGCGGCGTATCCGGTAGTGAGGATCTTCGCTTAATGGTGTGAAACGTTAATAATGTAAGAATGGAAACACGTCAGCCCCCCCCCCCCCACGCCCCCTCCCCAACCCCCTCCGTGCCGCCGCAGTATTTGTGGCTAAGAGATAGCAGACGTTTCGGGAGACTAATAGAACAAAGGTGATAACACTCTATGAGGGTGCACCATTCTTCATAACAAGTGTTTCCGATTGCAGTGACTTAAAACTGATTCTCTATGACTCTCTTCTACTAACCCGTTACTACGGATCGCCATAAGTACTGCGGTTTGATAGATGATGCACCGGAATTGTGCCGAACACCAAAGAGAAAAGAGAGTCGGCGAGGAAAAGACTTAATGAACCCTCTAAATACCAGGGGCGGGGGTGTGCTGGGTATTTTACGCCCACCTTTCGATACTAATGTAATTTAGTCACTTACCTTATATATTAAAATTTTGGAAAAGTATGTATTGTTTTTAATGAATTCTTCTACCAGATACCGTAAACCTTTTACATTTCTTAAACTCAAACCAAAATTTTAATTCGTAGTAGTAGATGTCACATTCCCCATTGAATACCGTGTTCAATATTTCCAGGATCAGGACCTTACTTACACATCAATATCTCTTTAAAAAGTATGTTGTGAGTAAAAGTTTACAGCAGGTACTGAAGTTTGCATTTTTTTATTTTTTCCACGGTGGATGTGAAGTAGCCTCACGTTGGTAGTACTCACTGAAAATGCAATGATGTTACTAAGATTGTGCTAAAAGAAGTTCTCAGGTAACGGGCGATACTTACACATCAGTATCTCTATAAAATACGTTGTTAACGTAAGCCAGGCACAATTAACGATTATTTTTAAAAGCGAAACAACATATTCGTAGATCATTTGTACATCTAGAGTAAGCTTTTAATAACTTTAAGTGGCATAAGAGAGTGACGTATGGCAAGTAATATCGAACCGTTGCGACGAAGGCGATTTTCGACTTATTTGCAAGAGTATGAGCCATTATTAAAATTTGGACCGACTAATTTATGGCTGTGTTAGAAAATATGTCCCTCAATTTTCACTTCAAGAGAAGAATTGCAAAATTTATTTCACGTGAAGAGAAATGAGGGAAGTATGTTAAGAAGCATGCGAAACTTGCAACAAATCAATTAAAAGACGAGCTAAAAATCTATGACTAGCACCAGTTTTATCAGTCAGTATGTAACTTACGCTCAATATCTTTTAATATTGACCAGATTAATAGGGACGTCAGCAAGATAGATCAACGCATTAAAGACGATTAAAGAGCAAAAGGTTTTCATATGCCTCATACAAGACAGGATGTAGGCTGAACATAAAAAACACTGTGAATTTCATGAAGACTGGTTACAGAAAATTTAGGAAAGTCCACAGATTTCGATATCTTGGCGACGGTGTCCATAGCAGCGACGGTGATAAAGGAGTCAATAAAGTCAGAAGAACAGGGACCGACATGGGTAGTCAGCTGGGTATGTACCTGTATAACATGACATCTATTCTTTCTGAAACAAAGTTGCATAAACAGGAAAAAGGAAAACGTACATATGCCGATCAATACATGTTTTAGAATAAGGAAGGAGAAACAGAAAATAGCGAAATGAGAAGGAAAATAGAGAGAAAAATGTTCGGAACACTCAAAATTTTTCGTGAATTTCTTCAAAGAGCGTTCTTACATTACATAACTCATTTTTCAGTTTAGCGCAAGGAGTTCTACTTTTGGTTTGTTAAGAGAAAAAAAAACGAAGAAATCAGAAGACTGCTTCACCTTACGCTACCACTAACACAGTTGACCCTGTATACAAGAGATCAGTCATTTCTTTACACACTAGACTTTGCACTCGCCGTATATGATTACACATTTAAACTGGTTGAAGACAAACTTATATGAGTCCTTACTGTTATGTTAACATATTACAGGAAAAATGCACTGAGATCAAACCCTTCAAAACCTAATGTAAATGCCCTCAGCCAGACCACACTTACACATCCAGATGTCTCTGAGCTATCTTAGTTGTTTGACCTATACGACACTCAGTGACGAAAGATGCTGCAAGAACTAATATGCTGAGAAAGTTGTTGTGAAGCAAACGCGACGCCGCCTCCCCGTTCTCAAAACAAAGACAGTCAGTAACTTGTGTATGCTGGCTCAGTCCTGAAGTAATCCACTCACGCAAAGAAATTCCATATCTAAATCTACATCTAAATCTACATCCTTACTCCGCAAGCCACCTGACGATGTGTGGCGGAGGGTACCTTGAGTACCTCTATCGGTCCTCCCTTCTATTACAGTTTCGTATTGTTCGTGGAAAGATTGTAGGTATGCCTCTGTGTGGCTCTAATCTCTCTGATTTTATCCTGGGTGAAGGTATGTTCTCGAAACTTCAACACAAGCCAGTACCGAGCTACTGAGCTTCTCTCTTGCAGAGTCTTCCACTGGAGTTTATCTATCATCTCCGTAACGCTTTCGCGGTTACTAAATGATCCTATAACGAAGCGCGCTGCTCCCCCTTGGATCTTCTCTATCTCTTCTATCAACCCTATCTGGTGCGGATGCCACACCGGTGAGCAGTATTCAAGCAGTGGGCGAACGAGTGTACTGCAACCTACTTCCTTTGTTTTCGGACTGCACTTCCTTATGATTCTTCCAATGAATCTCAGTCTGGCATCTGTTTTACCGACGATTAATTTTACATGGTCATTCCATTTTGAATCACTCCTAATGCCTACTCCCACATACGTTATGAAATTAACGCTTCCAGTTGCTGACCTGCTATACTGTAGCTAAATGATGAAGAATCTTTCATTCTATGTATTCGCAGCACATTACACTTCAGTTGCCATTCCCTGCACCATGGGTCAATTCGTTGCAGATCTGGATTGAAGAGTTCCTAGATAACAGAACGCAGCATTTCAGTACAATTTTCCGTTGTTACAACCTCTCGATATACCACAGCATCATCCGCAAAAAGCCTCAGTGAACTTCCGATGTCATCCACAAGGTCATTTTTGTATATTGTGAATAGCAACGGTCCGATGACACTCCACTGCGGTACACTTGAAATCACTCTTACCTCGGAAGACTTCTCTCCATTGAGAATGACATGCTGCGTTCTGTTATCTAGGAACTCTTCAATCCAATCACACAATTGGTCTGATAGTCCATATGGTCTTGCTTTGTTCATGAAACGACTGTGGGGAACTGTATCGAACTCCTTGCGGAAGTCAAGAAACACGGCATCTACCTGTGAACCCGTGTCTATAGCCCTCTGAGTCTCGTGGACGAATTGCGAGAGCTGGGTTTCACACGACCTTTTCAAAACCCATACTGATTCCTACAGAGTAGATTTCTAGTCTCCAGAAAAGTCATTATACTCGAACATAATACGTGTTCCAAAATTCTACAACTGATAGACGTTAGAGATATAGGTGTATAGTTCTGCACATCTGTTCGACGTCCCTTCTTGAAAATGGGGATGACCTGTGCCCTTTTCCAATCATTTGGAACGCTACGCAATTCTAGAGACGTACGGTACACCGCTACAAGAAGGGGGGCAAGCTACTTTGCGTACCCTGTGTAAAATCGAACTGGTATCCCAGCGGGTCCAGCGGCCTTTCCTCTTTGGAGCGATTTTAATTGGTTTTCTATCTCTCTGTCATCTATTTCGATATGTATCATTTTGTCATCTGTGCGATAATCTAGAGAACGAACTACAGTGCAGTCTTCCTCTGTGAAACAGCTTTGGAAAAAGCTCCATAAAGGCCAAAACTGTCGACGTACAGTATAAAAACTCTTTCACTCCTACAAACGCCAAGTAGAAGCCCACAAATAAAATGTGAAACTCGGCAGAGCTTTGACGAAAGGCATGTTAGGTGAGGAGATGACACTGCCGGAATATCACAAACAATAAACTCTCATCTCCCAGCTCAGCACAGAACCTCCAGACGCGTACCTATTTCAAGAGTATCAGCCACTGAACAGGCGGGACGTGTTCAGTCGGCTGCGAACATGTTTGGTGCCAGTCGAGACCAATCAAGCGATACGGGGCATAAATAATAGGGATGCCCTCTTCTGCGGTTACAGTCAGATCCAAAATAAACCACATGCTTTTGAGTGTTCTACTTTTTAGTTCCTGTATATTTTTGGATACCTACGTGAAAAAAATAATGGGCCTAATACTGCAAGAAGTTGATTTCCCGGCTCAAAAACTAAACAACAAAAACACTGTAGCCGGCCGCGGTAGTCTCGCGGTTAAGGCGCTCAGTCCGGAGCCGCGCGACTGCTACGGTCGCAGGTTCGAATCCTGCCTCGGGCACCGATGTGTGTGATGTCCTTAGGTTAGTTAGGTTTAAGTAGTTCTAAGTTCTAGGGGACTGATGACCACCGATGTTAAGTCCCATAGTGTTCAGAACCATTTGAACCATTTTTGAAAAACACTGTAGTTTATGGTAAACAATATTTTGAAATCTGGATGTGTAGCTACAATGTGAAACACGATAAATAAACTAAGTGGCCCCGTATTAAAAAAAAAAAATCTCCGAGGTTAAGTGGGTACTTGCGGATCGTGCTACACAGCTGTGCAGGCGCAGCAAGTTGTGAATTAATGGCTGTGGGGTCGCGTGCAGCTGCCAGTGACTAATGCCCACAGGTGGCGTGTATAATTGAAGTGGTCGTCGGCCACAGCAACAAGTGTCACGGCCCCCGGTGCCAGGGAGTGCCCGGCCGCCAGCGCGTGCATTGCGCTCCCCGTGCCAAATTGGCTCGAGCCAAGTGCCAATCACAAGTCACGCACAGTCTGTTCCTCCGTAAGCAGATGTAACAGGGTACGATTGGGGGTGCATCACGAAAGATTGCCTCGTAACTCACTGAATCTTCATCAGTATAGACAGCGAGTGGTGCATAGCTCACTTGGAAAAACACGTTGCTTCTCTGAAAGTACTTGAGCACGTTTTGAGGAAATTTCTAATGAACGACCTTTAATCTAAGTAACATTTAGTGGGATTAAGTATTAAAACACTTAATCAGCATACACTGCAGAAACACTCCACGATGACTCTAGAAGTACATCCACATCCAGGGTGAAAAACATTGAACTATATAAAATCGTGGTAATTTTTGAACGGTTTGCTTTTGGGTGTTCAAACTGCACGGTTGGACGCGGTGCATCATGGGAATTAGTATGGTTTGGTTTAGCGACGAGGCCCACTTTCATTTGGATGGGTTCGTCAATAAGCAAAATTGGCGCATTTGGGGGACCGAGAATCCGCATTTCGCGACCGAGAAGTCTCTTCACTCTTAACAGGTTACTTTGTGGTGTGCAATGTCCAGTCACGGAATAATCGCTGCGATAGTCCTTGATGGCACGGTGACTTGCAAACGGTACGTGAAGGTTTTGCAATATGATTTGATTCTCATCATCCAAAGTGACCTTGATTTCAACAAGATGTAGTTCGCGAAAGGCCAAGCTCAACCCCATCGAAGCAGGAGAGTGCTGGATGTCCTGGAGGAGCACTTTGGGGACAGCATTCTGACTCTGGGGTACCCACAGGCCATTGGCGTGAACCTCGATTGACCGCCATATTCCCCGGATCTGAACACATGCGACTCCTTTTTGTGCTACTACATTAGAGACAACGTGTACAGCAACAACCCCAAAACCACTGCTGAGCTGAAAACAGCCATTGAGGAGGTCATCGACGACATCGGTGTTCCGAAGTTCAGCGTTTCACGCAGAATTTCGTTACTCGCCTGCTGCACATCATCGTCAATGATGGCACGCATATCGAACATGTCATAACCTAAATCCAAGTATCTGTAGTGACGTTTACATGTTGAATAAAATGTGTGCACGCAGCAGTTTGGAGCTAATTTACGTTTTTCTTTCATATAGTTTAATAATTGTCACCCTGTACGTATTCCACAAGCCACCATACGGTGCCTACCGGGAGCTACCTCATGCCACTACTAATCACTCCTTTTCTTGTTCCACTAACAAACGGAGCGGGGGAAAAACGACAGTGTAGATGTACCCTTAAGAGTCCCAATTTCCCTTCACGATCCTTGCGCAAAATGCACGTATTGCTTTTCCTACTCACCTGCGTTAACTAACATTTCTCTACATTTACAGCCAGCTGTCATTAATCACAGCAAACAGGAATTCTGTGTTCTCACGTATCATTCTAGAGCCACGCAACGAAGACACTTCCCCGAACACTACAGCGTAAACAGCAGCAGATTTCTACACATTCAGTCCGTCGGATTATTTATTGATCTGTAAGGAGAACAAGAGCAGACCTGTCACATTTCCCCGTGACACTATTGATTACACACTTGTCTCCTATGAACTCTCGGTGTCTAGGACAACGTCCTAGCTTCTATTACTTAAGAAATTTTCCAGACAGACACCTAAGTATGCTCGATTCTTCGTTAACAGTATGCCGTAGGGTACTGAGCCAAACTCTTGAACGTTAGTAGCATACAGCAGACAAACCACCTTTCTACTTTTCTAGTTTCTGTGATACTAGTTTAATAGCAACGTCTGTGTTAAAAGCCCTAGAAAAATAGGATGATCTGTGCATGTTCATTTACGATATTAATCGGAGAAACCTTGAGGAAACTGTAATAAATACGTCATGATGCCGATCAAAAACTGGCGGAGAATATGTAGTCATCCCACAATGGAAGCAGGTTTCCAATCACAGAAAAATATTCATTATCGCGATATTATTGTGGCGACGCTGTGAGATGCTTCACAACTGATATTTTTTATTTAATAGCTAAATCCATCCTTCGATAAAGCAATTTGTGTTCGAGGAACACGTGGCCCTCCCAGAACAATGTAGGAAGATGGTGTCTTCGGAAGCTAAATTTGCGCATTGGAAGCAAAACAATCAGACACTAAGGCACATTCAGAGTAAAGTGTCAGGTTTGTGGTGTCTGGCTGGGTGTGTACTTCGATGGCCGGCCGCAGTGGTCGTGCGGTTCTAGGCGCTACAGTCTGGAACCGAGCGACCGCTACCGTCGCAGGTTCGAATCCTGCCTCAGGCATGGATGTGTGTGATGTCCTTAGGTTAGTTAGGTTTAATTAGTTTTAAGTTCTGGGCGACTGATGACCTCAGAAGTCGCATAGTGCTAAGAGCCATTTGAACCACTTTTTTTTTACCTCGATGTACCAAAATATTCCGAAGCCGCTGTTATGGCGTTTTCTGATAAAATTAGGAAACTCTTCTCTGTTTCATTTGTTGATTACTGTGAGTCACTGTTTTATGAAGTTTCAGCACTTAATGCTTACCTTTCATTAGTTTTGTTTCATCTTATTTTTCCTGCACTATGGCTAGGACCCGACTCAACTCATACCACTTGCAGTCCTCGTGTTGTAATGTTGCACAGTCGATCTCGTTACGCCATTTATTACTGATGAGGTGTGTCTGCCTTTCTGTTGCCACGCTGGCAGTTGAGAACTGGCCATGGGACCGAGGTTCTCATTATTTTTGAGACACACCTTTCTATTTTTATTCTACACGCAGAAGGGCAATTTAAAAGCAGAGGCATCAGCTTTAAGAATGTGAAAGCAATTCCAAAATTAAACGCAGATGACAGGTCGAGTAAGTAGACACACGACACTGATGTGGATCTGTGAGCTGGCCTGGTAGAAGTAGAGGCAGAAGTTGATACGGAAAAAGTAGGGAACCCATTATGAATGTCAGAGTTTAACATAGATTTGGAATAAAGAGGAAGACTTAGATACCATTCCTTCGGAATTTCTAAAATCATTGGGGGTAGGCGGCAACCAAATAACTACTGAAGTTGGTGTGTGGGACCTACGAGATTCGGGGGAAGTATCAAACACGCAGTCACGAAGAAACTGACAGCAGATTAGTGCGAGTGCTTTCGTCCAGTCGGCTTAACATCCATGCATTGAAATTGTTGACAAGAATAATACACAAAAGAACGGGAAAGAAAATAGAGAATCTGTTAGGTAACAATCGGTTTGACTTTAGGAATGTCAGAGGCAGCAGAGAGACAATTATAACGTTCGTTTCGTAATGGAGGTAAAATTTAAGTGCAGTCAAGGCTAGTCCATGGGATCTGAATATCTATAAAAATCGTTCGACAACGTAAAATAATGCAAAATATTTCAAACTCTCAGGAAAAAGGGATAAGCTCTATGGGAATACGAGTAGTATACTACCAGAAAAAAATGCTCCTATCCGAACAGAAAGAGAGAATATGCACATTTATTAAAAGACTGTGATTGAAAAGCGGGGTACCAAAGACCTCATTCTACCTTCCTCGGCACCTTTAAAGATTTTCTCAAAAATATTCGCTCTTTTCTCATCATTTACCTCACCTTCCACTTCCACAAGCTCCTCTATCTTTAACTCGCTCACAGCCATCAGTCCATCACTGTAAGTCGCTTTTAATTGTCCATTGTCACTTGCCTATTCTCACTCACCCATTCAGCCAAACTCACTGTTATTATCTCTTTGTCTCCCTGACTCTCAACCACAAACGTTGTACTACTAATATTGTCTCCTGCTAATATTGTCTCCAGCCTACCTTACCGTCACTGTCTCGGTCTTGCTCTCTGTACTTCTGTTTTCTCATTGGTGCTGTCTCTTGTGACTTTCTCTCACTTCCTCGTCGTCACTGTCATACACTTTGTCGCTCGTTATCGCTGGCTCTCACTCACTTCCATTTTCTCCTTCTTTTTATTCCTCTCCCACTGGCACTATCTCCTTCAGTCTTTTCCTAAACGTACTATGTCACTGTCAGCTATGTTGCTCTGCCTATGTATCCCTCTTTCTTTCTTACACTGCCATTGTATCTTTCACTCTTTCTATATTACATCTACTGTCTACCATCTTCCTATATTTATTACTTTTCCGTCCTATCCCATTGCCACTGCCTCCTTTTCTCTCAGTATAAAAAAGCAAAAATATGTTCGCATGTCAAAACTTTTCGGAAAATTTTTAATGATGCTGAGAAAGGTACAATGAGACAGCTGTTTCGCCATTTACTAGTCAGAATCCCTTAAACAGGAGCATATTGACCATTTTTGTGCTCCGATAGGAGCATTTTTCGCTGGTTCTCTTCTTTTCCCTACTACAGCAGGGAACGTCACTCATATGAAGAGATCTTTATGGGTCAGTAACATGTTGATCGTTTAGTTATGTCGAATTGAAATGATGCTAAATTGTATAATTTAACGCACCAAATCGTATATTCTGTACACAAATAATCTGCATGTGCTTCAGAACTACAACAACATGGGGTTCCAAAATCCCTTGGATGATAACGAAGACACTTTACAGCGTAATTCTCCATGCTACGCCACTTTATGAGTTATGTTTTCGGCTCACACAGAACTTTACGTGCTAGTTTTATATGTTCAAGTAGGGTAGCTTTGATCCTCTGTATCTCGGTACTGGATAAAGATAACAAGAAAATTGCTATAGTTGTTCAGGATCCTGACCTTATTAATCTATGTAAGTGAAAATGCAAATGTTCGTTTCCTCAAAAACGTGCAACCCGAAAGTTCTTGACCAACTGCTTTGAAATTTTCAGCCGGCCGCGTTGGCCGAACGGTTCTAGGCACTTCAGTCCAGAACCGCGCGACTGCTACGGTCGCAGGTTCGAATCCTGCCTCGGGCATGGATGTGTGTGATGTCTTTAAGTTAGGTTTAAGTAGTTCTAAGCTCTAGGGGACTGATGACCTCCGATGTTAAGTCCCATAGCGCTCAGAGCCATTTGAACATTTGAAATTTTCACAAAACGTTGAATTCTAATGCTGGAGTGTTTTTAGAAATCTACGTCTTTATTATATGTGTATTTTAATACTGTAATATGTCAATATGTACAAGTACTATGTAAAGGGAAAATATTGTTGCCAAAAATCTCAAAATGTGCCTTTCCTAATTACTTCAAACTTTTACACGTTACTGCAATAAACATTTACACATGTAAGGCTATATATAGTGAAACGTTGTTAGCAAACAGAAAAATTGTATTTGTGGATTATTGCTTTATGATGAGAAAACGACTCTAGACTCTGTATTTTCATTAACACTAAATAACGCTCAACGTCAGAGAGACAGGGGAGGACAAAATGGACAGTGTGTGGGGGAGGAAATGTTTTTCGGGTTTAGACCGCACCTAATCCAAACAGAACCAACCAATTTGCTCCATTTGACGAACCTGGGGAAAGTGTATAATATACAAATTTTAACCCTTTAGTGTAGAACAGTTACAGAAATACGACAATTCCGTCGAGTATACAAATGATCCCTAGCCCAAGGGCTATGCAAAACACTTCACTCTACCTTTCTGTCACAAGTAGAACTCGACGTATGAGCCGTGGAATAATACTGATTTTATGCGCGGCGTTTTGGAACATGTTAGGTACCGCATACTGTCGCATGCGCAGCGACATTTAAAAGAGGCCATAGGGAAACTTAGATCACAGTTTGGTCGGCTCACAGTTGGTGGTTTGTAAATAACTGGTGACCACACTTTGTGCATGTGTACTGTAACTCGTTTAATGAGTGGCTCACAATTCACCACATTACAGACCTCTGTGGACATTCTTGTTTCTCATGTTCTATCCTCATGTCTTATATTTTCTCTTCCTGTGTTCTCCCGGTGAATTTCGTAATTACAGTTTCAAAATGGCTCTGAGCACTATGGGACTCAACATCTGAGGTCATCAGTCCCCTATAACTTAGAGCTACTTAAACTTAACTAAACTAAGGACATCACACACATCCATGCCCGAGGCAGGATTCGAAACTGCGACCGTAGCGGTCACGCGGTTCCAGACTGTAGCGCCTAGAACCGCTCGGCCACGCCGGCCGGCGTAATTACAGGTTATCTATAATATTGTGTAGGTTGTATCGTAGTAACACTTGGTCATATATTGTCAGCTTTAGCTATTGGCTACTTATTCTTCTAACGGAACAGAATTACATTTACTTTTCTGTAATGTGTTGTATGTAATAACCATGTTATTATTGTTATGGTCATCACTCTTACAACCTACATCCTTCTGAATCTGCTTACTGTATTTATCTGTTCATTTTTACCCCCCGCCCACCCACATACACACACTACCCTCTACTAGCAAATTGGTGATCCTTCCTTCACGTCAAGTTGTGCTACAAATATCTTGTCTCCTCAATTCTATTCAGTACGCCCTCATTAGTTACTTGATCTACCCCTGTATGACGCTCTTCTGTAGCACCACATTTCGAAACATCCTATTCTCTTTTTGTCTAAACTGTCTTTCGTTCTACCATCCATGTTTCACTTCCATACAAGGCTATACTCCACATGAATACTTTCAGAGAAGACTTATTAACACTTAATTCTATATTCGATGTTCACAAACTTCTCTTCTTCAGAAATGCTTTTCTAACGATTGCCAGTCTACATTTTATATCCTCTCTGCTTCGACCAGAATCACCTATTTTTCTGAACAAATAGCAAAACTCATCTGCTACTTTATCTCGTTTCCTAATCTGATTCTCTTAGCATCACGTGATTTAATTCGAGTGCATTCCACTATACTTTTCTGCTTTTGTTGATGTTCTTCTCATAGCCTCCTTTCAAGACAATGTCAATACTGTTCAACTGCTCTTCGAAGTTCTTTGCTGTCCCTGACAGAAGTGCAATTCGTAGACAAATCTCAAAGTTTTTATTCGTTTTCCCTGAACTTTAGGCCGGCCGAAGTGGCCGTGCGGTTAAAGGCGCTGCAGTCTGGAACCGCAAGTCCGCTACGGTCGCAGGTTCGAATCCTGCCTCGGGCATGGATGTTTGTGATGTCCTTAGGTTAGTTAGGTGTAACTAGTTCTAAGTTCTAGGGGACTAATGACCTCAGCAGTTGAGTCCCATAGTGCTCAGAGCCATTTGAACCAACCAACCTGAACTTTAATTGCTATTCCACATTTGTCTTTGGTTTCCTTCAGTGATTCTTCAATATACAGATTGAATAACATCGTGGATACGTTACAACCTCGTCTCTCTCCATTCTCAGCAACTGCTTCCCTTTCACGCCTCTCGATTCTTATTACTGCCGTGTGGTTTCTATATAAGTTGTAAATAGCTTTTCGCTCCATTTGTTTTACTCCTGCTTCCCTCAGAATTTCAAAGGAAATATTTCACTCAACATTGTCAAAAGCTTTCTCTAAGTCTACAAATGGTATAAACGTAGGTTTACCTAACCGTAATCTATCTTCTGCGGGCTACATTTCTCCAGAATCCAAACCGATCTTCCACAATATCGGCTTCTACCAGTTTTTCCTTTGTTGTGTAAAGAATTGGTGTTAGTATTTTGCAGCCATGACTTATTAAATTGATTCTTCGGTAAATTTCACCCCGGTTAATAAATAGTTTCTTTGGAATTGCAATTCTTCTTGAAGTCCGAGAGTATTTCGCCTGTCTCATACATCTTGCACACCATATGGAAGAGTTTTGTCATGTCTGGCTCTGTCAAGGCTATTGGTAGCTGTGACGGAACATCGCCTATTCCCGGGTCATTGTTTGGACTTACATCTTTCAGAGCTCTGTCAAATTCTTCTCGCAGTCTCATAGCTCCCATCTCATCGTTATCTATGTCCACTTATCTTTCTACAATATTGTCTTCAAGTTTATCTCCCTTGTATAGACCCTCTATATACTCTTTCCACATTTCAGCTTCCCCTTCTTTGCTTAGGACTGGTTTCCCATCTGAGTTCTTGATGTTCGTACATTGCTTCTCTTTCCCCCAAAGATCTGTTTCATTTTCCTGTAGGCAGTATCTGTCTTTCCCCTAATGAAATATGCTTCTAAATCAGGCGTGGCAAAGCGTCGCCCGTGAGATATTCCCGCTCCAACTCTACCCTTTCCTTAAGATATACTATCCTTAATATTGCGCTATCGTTCAGTCACTCATATTGTTCATTACTGTGGCTTCCATTCTGGTCTTGATACTGGTTATTACTGTAGCTATTTTGCTGTTGCGGTTCTTAAGAATGTCGAAAAGAAAGAATATTGAAAACCGTTTTCTTCATGAGTAGTGGAAGAAAAAGTAATTTTTTATATACAATTACGGTGAAAACCGCAATTATTTAATGCGTAAAATGTGCTTACGTCGAAATGACGATAGTAACCTCGCTTGATATTTTCCTTCTTTCCGTGAAGCAACACACAGGCGTTACACTCATGATGAACGATGCCCTTTTGCCGATAACTTATAAAGAGTGGTACAAGAGGCGCCTGTACTATGAAATGTTAAGCCGGCCGGTGTGGCCGTGCGGTTTAGGCGCTTCAGTCTGGAACCTCGTGGCCGCTACGGTCGCAGGTTCGAATCCTGCCTCGGGCATGGATGTGTGTGATGTCCTTAGGTTATTTAGGTTTAAGAAGGTCTAAGTTCTAGGGGACTCATGACCACAGCAGTTAAGTCCCATAGTGCTCAGAGCCATTTGAACCATTTTTTTTATGAAATGTTAAAGATAGGAGCCTGAGTGCATCCTATGTCGTATGCTTAAATTATCAAACGCTCAAAATGCTTCAGCGGCCTCTCACTTTTGAAAGAATGTGCAGTAGAAATGGGGAAAAGCATTTCATTACGATGACGCCGCTGCACACTTTAAAACAGCTGGTATGACAAATAATGCTGTAAATTCTTGATATGAGACACAGCATAATAAGACAAATTAAACAATTTAATTGTAAGCTGTCGGTGCGACTTTTTGTGTGTGAACGGAAGTACTGATAGAACAGATCTTAATCAACTGCCTACTTTTTTGCGTAGTAATGGACGACTTTTCTGTACATGGAGAGTAACTCGCATTAATCCCTATTCTCAAATCCGCAGGTATGCATATTTTTGATGCAGTTATAAAGTGCTTTGCAAAGCTGGTGGTTTAAAAAAAAAATGTTCTGCAAACTAAATCGTCGATGCGTCAGCGGTGGTCGGTAACGAAAATGGCTTCGTTTATCAGATAAGGAACAATACACTCAACTATTTAATTTTCCGTTGCAGTATTCATCAGAAAGCAGTAGGTGTGAAAACTTTGAGATTGCTGTTCGCAATGAAAGATCAATGAAAATTAAGAATGTAATATGCCAACTAAATCGTTTACTATCTCATGGAAATCTTTTGAAGAAGTTGATGCAGAACATGGCGACATACTTCACTCCGAAAATCGTTGTTTGAGTGACGGAAAATGTTTAACTCGTGTTTTTACACTTAGCAGGTAATTGGTTTTTTTTTTGGATAGAGAAGTGATATCGGGTACTATAGCATTTTAAAATAACTTGAAGGATTAACATTATGAAAATTAGCATTTCTAACATAGTATACAAATCATTTAAATAATGTGAATTTATGTTTGCAAGCGAAGGAACTCACTATTTTCGATATATTTACATTGTTTACATTGAAATTAAACAATGGAAACGGTTGTTATTTTCTGTGTTGCTATGAAGTTAAATTAAAATACATGGTGAAGTCTCCAATAAGTTTCATAGACGTTCCATAGATTGTATATGAACAGAGCCGGATATTATCTTACGTAGTAATCCAGTAAATATTAGTCTTGGAAGTGTTAGAAGCGGTCCTCAACAATAAGTCTGCAGATTACAAAATGATCTATTCATGCTCTCCAGAACAAATACAGATGCTGAAATTTTTTAATTATGATCAGTACCCAGAAATCACAGAACTCCTGCATAAAATAATTTTTTTTCTGATCTATATATATTTGTGAAGGTATGTGTTCTTCAATGAAAGACGTTAAATTTTCTCTGCACAATGCAGCGTTTCTACAACGCATACTGAACTCTGATTGTGGAACTTGTCAAGCGGAAGTTAAAGAAATCTCACCTAAGTATTGAAACACCTCATTAATGTAAATATAAGAATTGGAGAAAATTAATTAAATAACAACCACTGTTTAAGTAGTGCACGTCTTTTGACGTTTACGTATAGGGAGGGCGTTGGCATTACAGAGCTCACGATGAACAACTACTGACGGTCGTCCAGTGTGGCAGCGCCACGGTCGTGGAGAGTAAAAAAGTGGTTCAAATGGCTCTGAGCACTATGGGACTTAACATCTATGGTCATCAGTCCCCTAGAACTTAGAACTACTTAAACCTAACTAACCTAAGGACAGCACACAACACCCAGCCATCACGAGGCAGAGAAAATCCCTGACCCCGCCGGGAATCGAACCCGGGAACCCGGGCGTGGGAAGCGAGAACGCTACCGCTCGACCACGAGATGCGGGCGTGGAGAGTAAAGATGGAAGGCGTAAGCACGTGACACGAGAGGCAAGCTTTGCCATGCCTGTTTTAAATCCTTACCTTTCTCCTCTAGCCACGTAATGACAATAAGTCATCATCGATTATGTCGATTCCATTTTTAGGGGACTGATGATAGGTACCAGTGACAGACTACAACTGCCCCGTAGCAGCGATTTACTGCAACTGCTACCAAGACTGCTGTGACCTGCGACCCTATTGCAGCAAAGATATTTTCTGTCGCAGGCAGCGCGTGAGCAATACATCGAAACTACATTTGCTCCAGCAGGGTGGTGAACCCCTTACAGCCGGAAAGATTCAGATTGATTATATTATGGTAAGACAGAGTTTCCGGAATCAGGCTTTACACTGTAAGACATTTTCAGGGGCAGCTGTGGACCCTGACCACAATTTATTGGTTATGAGCTGCAGGTTAAAACTGAAGAAACTGCAAAACGGCACGAATTTAAGGTCATGGGACTTGGATAAGAAAGACTGAAGGAACGAGAGGTTGTAGAGAGTTTCAGATGGGGCACTAGGGAACGGGCGACAAGAACAGGGGAAAGGAATACAGTGGGATAATAATGGGTAGCTGTGAGAGATGAAATAGTGAACGCAGCAGAGGATCGGGTAGGTATACAGACGAGGGCTAGTAGAAATCCATGGGAAACACAAGAGAAATTGAATTTAATCGATGAAAGGAGAAAATAAAAATGCAATAAATGAAGTAAGTGATAGGGAATACAAACGTCTAAAAAATGAAATGGACAGGAAGTGCAAAATGGCACAACAGGAATGCCTAGAGCACAAATGTAAGGATGTGGAAGCATACATTACTAGGGGTAAGATAGATACAGCCTATAGGAAAATTAAAGAGACATTTGGAGAAAAGAGGACTACCTGTATGAATATCAAGAGCTCAGATGGAAAACCAAAGAAGGGAAAGGAGAGAGGTGGAAGGGGTGTACAAAGAGTGTATACAAGGGAGACGTACTTGATGGCAATATTACAGAAATGGAAGATATAGACGAAGATGAGAAAGGCGATATGATACTGGGTGAAGAACTCGACAAAGCACTGAAAGACTTAAGTGAAAACAAGGTCCAGGGAGTAGACAACATTCCGCCGGAGTTACTGATAGCCTTGGGAGAGCCATCAATGACAAAACTCTTCATCTGATGAGCAACATGTATGAAACACGTGAAATAACCTCACACTTCAAGAAGAATATAATAATATTATAATAATATTCTAATTCCATAGAAAGCAGGTGCTGATAGGTGTGATAATTACCGAACTATCAGTTTAATAAGTCACGGCTGCAAAATGCTAACACGAATCCTTTACAGAAGAATGGAAAAACTGGTAGAAATCGACCTCGGGGAAGATTACTTTTGATTCCGGGGCATTGTAGGAACACGAGAGGCAGTACTGATCCTACAACTTCTCAGAGAAGATAGGTTATGGAAAGGCAAACCTACATTTATAGAGTTTGTAGACTTAGAGAAAGGTTTTGACACTGTTGACTGGAGTACTTTCTTTCCAATTTTAAAAGGGAGCTAGGGTAAAATACAGGGACCGAAAGGCTATTTACAATTTGTACGGAAACCAGATGTCAGTTACAAGAGTCGAAGGGCACGAAAGGGAAGCAGTGATTGAGAAGGGAGTGAGACAGGGTTTAGCTTATCCCCTATGTTATACAATCTGCATATTGAGTAAGCTGTAAAAGAAAGAAAACAAAAAAAACGGAGAAGGAATTAAATTCCAGGGAGAAGGAATAAAATCTCTGAGGTTTGCCGATGACCTTTTAATTCTGTCAGAGAAGCAAAGAATTTGGAAGAATAGTTGCACGGAATGGTCAGTGCCTTGAAAGGAGGACGTAAGATGAATACTAACAAAAGCAAAACAAGGAGCGTAGTCTAATTAAATCAGCTGATTCTGACGGAATTAGATTAGGAAATAAGACACTTATGTGAATTTGGTGCTACAGAAGAATGCTGAATATTAGATGGGCGGATCATGTAACTCATGAGGAGGTACTGAATAGAATTGAGGAGAAGAGAAAGTTACAACCTGACGAGAAGAAGGGATCGGTTGGTAGGACACATTCTGAGGCATCAAGGGATGACCAATTTAGTACTAGAGGAAAGTGTGGGGGGTCAAAACCGTAGAGGGAGAACAAGAGATGTATAAATTAAGCAGATTCAGAAGGACATAGGTTGCAGTAGTTACTCGTAGGTGAAGAGGCTTGCACAGGATAGAGCACAATGGAGAGCTGCCTAAAACCAGTCTTTTGACTGAAGACCACAACATCAAGCAACATTAAGAACCTATAAAGTGGACTGATTGACATTCTCGGATAAAAACTAAGGATAAACACGTCCTTCGTTCATTCGGAAACCGAATGCTTCCCTTCGGCAAGACAGATAAAGTGTAAACATTTTTCAAACTTATGTCAGCTATTATGTCGGATATGACAACCACAAAAATTCTAACAGCGAAATAGCATACCTCAAGGCACTAACTCTCTACATATTTACAGCACCCACGCAAGATGAGCACATTAGTGAGGATTCCACTGTTATACCAAGATCAAAGTGGGTTGTGAATCAACCTTATAACCCCTCTTTCTGATTAGGCAAGAGAGCCACTACTTGTCTTCAGATGAATGGAAAGAAAGACGAACTATTTCCTCAGCGGTCAAACAGAGTTTTTGTCTTTTGGTGGAGCAATACTCTAAATTCAATTTTTTTTACAGAAACGGCTACGTGTCAGACTGAATAAAATATCGGATGTGCAAGGTAGATCTTACCCTGCTAATACTGTCCCTAAAGCATTCAGAAAAGAGGACTAGAAGTACATTACGGAAAATCTTCTCGTAGAGATGTTAACATCGCTTGCAAACGTGGCCACGGACAATCGTCAATTGATTCCGTTAGACAATCTTGAGAACACTTTGACGACAGTATGCAAACCAGAGTTACATATGCAGTTTGAAAATTAGTCATTATTCGCCTGCCTGTTAAATGTCAGTTACAACAAGCTATCCTGAGAACCCTTTTGTGTACGCAGGTGTATAATGTGGTTGTCTTGTTCCAGTCACCAAAAATACTACAAGTTTAATACCGTCTGTCATAGACCTCCCTAGATCATCCTTTTAGCCTCTAGCGTATCTGTCATAGTGAAATCTGTTAGCGTAGTCGGAACTATCACTAACTAAATTATGTTTCGGTGTTTGGTACATTGTTTACCACATTGAGTTTTTCTTAATTATTTCGCCCAGTTTCCACCAAGTTCAGTTTCTCTTCATCGTTTGCACTTCATCGTTTATTATCTTTACGTGTCTTAAAGTATTCACAAAGTCTTAAATATTTCGCTATGTTTTCAAATTTCTGTGGTCGTTGTTTGTTCGTTTCACTATAAAAACAGGTATTGTAACCATGATGATCGATGACTACCTGCTATTGCCAGCACTACACAACTGGCCATTAAAATTGCTACACCAAGAAGAAATGCAGATGATAAACGCGTATTCATTGGACAAATATATTATAGTAGAACTGACATGTGATTACATTTTCACGCAATTTGGGTGCATAGATCCTCAGAAATCAGTACCCAGAACAACCACCGCTGGCTGTAATATTTCTCTGCCTCGTAATGACTGGGTGTTGTGTGATGTCCTTAGGTTAGTTAGGTTTAAGTACTTCTAAGTTCTAGGGGACTGATGACCATAGATGTTAAGTCCCATAGTGCTCAGAGCCATTTGAAGCATTTTCTGGCAGTAATAACGGCCTTGATACGCCCGGCCATTGAGTCAAACAGAGCTTGGATGGCGTGTACAGGTACAGCTGCCCATGCAGCTTCAACACGATACCACAGTTCATCAAGAGTAGTTACTGGTGTATTGTGACGAGCCAGTTGCTCGGCCACCATTGACCAGACGTTTTCAATTGGTGAGAGATCTGGACAATGTACTGGCCAGGGCAGCAGTGGAACATTTTCTGTATCCAAAAAGGCCCGAACAGGACCTGCAACGTGCTGTCGTGCATTATCCTGCTGAAATGTAGGGTTTCTCAAGGATCGAATGAAGGGTAGAGCCAAGGGTCGTAACACCTCTTAAATGTAACGTCCACTGTTCAAAGTGCCGTCAATGCGAACAATTGGTGACCGAGACGCGTAACCAATGGCACCCCATACCATCACGCCGGGAGATACGCCAGTATGGCGATGACGAATACACGCTTCCAATGTGCGTTCACCGCGGTGTCGCCAAACACGTCGATGCTGTAAACAGAACCTAGATTCATCCGAAAAAATGACGTTTTGACATTCGCACACCCAGGTTAGTCGTCGAGTACAACATCGCAGGCACTCCTGTCTGTGATGCAGCGTCAAGGGCAACCGCAGCAACGGTCTCCGAGCTGATAGTCCATCCTGCTACAAACGTCGTCGAACTGTTCGTGCAGATGTTTGTTGTCTTGCAAACGTCTCCATGTGTTGACTCGGGGATCGAGACGTGGCTGCACGATCCATTACAGCCATGCGATAAGATGCCTGTCATCTCGACTGCTAGTGATACGAGGCAATTGGGATCCAGCACGGCGTTCCGTATTACCCTCCTGAACCCACCGATTCCATATTCTGCTAACAGTCATTGGATCTCGACCAACGCGAGCAGCAATGTCACGATACGATAAACCGCAATCGCGATAGGCTACTCGTACAATCCGACCTTTATCAAAGTCGGAAACTTGATGGTACGCATTTTCCTTACATGAGGCATCAAAACTACGTTTCACCAGGCAACGCCGGTCAACGGCTGTTTGTGTATGAGAAATCGGTTGGAAACTTTTGACATGTCAGCACGTTGTAGGTGTCACAACCGGCGCCAACCTTGTGTGAATGCTCTGAAAAGCTAACCATTTACATATCACAGCATCTTCTTCCTGTCGGTTAAATGTCGCGCATGTAGCACGTCATCTTCGTGGTGTAGCAATGTTAATGGCCAGTAGTGTATTACTACCAAAGACACCATCTTGTTTGTCACCTCCATCACAAATTCACGCGTTATAATCCAACTCGTTAGAGAGTTAAGCTGATAGATCTTGACTAGCTGTTAGTTAACGTGCGGAGAAGTACGATTGTGCCGTCCGCACGAAATATCGTTGCCGGTATGGATTGTACTTGCGCTAGGTTTACCACTGGGCCGTTTCTGGGCGATTAGAGGACGCTGGTCCGCAACAATGAGCCGGCGTCAGCGGTCGCGGACGGGATGTGTGACCGTGCTCAGGATGACAGAGGGAAGGTTAGTGGCTGGCAGTAGTGGCAGTTGGATGTCCCCGTTTACCATGGTCGAGCGTGTGTACCATTTTGGCCTAACATTTCTGGGAAGTGCCGATCTCGCTTTCTGAGTGTATTAGACACCACCACACCTGTTGGGAATTTATCTGGCAGCTACTCAACCACTCAAGGGAGGAAGTTATGACCCGGTGAACCGTTACCTGCCCGTATTGTGAAACATTGTTAGGACCTACGGTAACAGACACTTTTTGTGCATCCAGGTTCCTTCAGCACCTTCTTGATAGTTGTGACGTTGCTCCACACTGATATTTTGGGTCAAAGGTCGTACTTGTTTTTCCATGAGGTGCACGATTTCGCAGATTGTTACGAACGTGCGTCTAATCCGTTGTGTGCTCGCCACGTTAGTGAGCGACGCGTGCAGCTTGTAATGTCTATAAGGCACTTTACGAAATTTCAAGCTGTAAATTTCTTGTCCTGACTTTTATGTCACGCTTGACAATTGCTTTAAGGTACCTTGCATTTTATTGCCTTTTATTTAGTGTCTTGGATTTTAACGAAATTAATGCTAAAAAGTCAAACATTTCATTTAAATTTAGCCCTTAATGCTGGTTTGTATTTCGGCCTTGTATTGGCATATATCTAAGCTGAGTGACTTTTAATCCTGTTTGTATGTATGTGTTACAGATTAGCCATTAGCCATTATTTAATGAATTTTTTTGTCACAAATTTCACAGTGACATTCATCAACAAATACGACTGATAGAAGGTATCTATTTATCTCGAGCCCATATTACTTGTTGTTTGTTAGTTTGTTAAACAAGACTCCTGATAAAGAACTGTTAATGCGTCAGGATTGGCCAGGAGGGGGAAGCGGTAGGCACCCGTTGAGGTGAAAAATAAACCATAGTTTAACCTGTGTGAAGTTTTAATGCCGCAAAGAAAGGCAGGCCTGGAGAAGCCGCCGAGACTGGGAATGGGCAGCCGCCCCAGAGAGCAGGTGAGGAGGGCGCCTGGTCGGTTTGGAAGCTGCCAGCAGAAGAGGGCGAACGGCGTGTCCGCCCCCGCAGCCGGTCGCGGTTCCACCCCCACTCGACCACCTCCAAGCCTCCCTATTGGTCGGTCAGATGGTTAAGACGCACAGTTCGGTAGTGTTACCTTGTAACGCCGGAAATGCATATCCTCCTATTTCCATCTATTGTACTATAAATTCTTTTCCTTTATTTGTTACCTGAAGATATGACATTTTGTGGGTCTTTATATATTGTAATTATTTTACTATTTGTATATATATATATATATATATATATATATATATATATATATATATATATATATATATTTATGCATTTATGTCGATGTATAATTGGTTTGTTTTGTAAATATTATTTGTATTTTTACACTGGGTCTGGCCTAGGGAAAACTATGCTATCGAACGATTACATCGATAGGTCGTGTGGAGAACGAAAGTATTTACGATCTTTGGTAGTGTTAACTCGGCCGCCTGGAGCGTGGGCAGAGCAGAGTCTCTCTGGAGTAGGGCGGTGGAGCAGGTGTGTTGTGTGACGCTCCCGCGAGTTGCCGCGCTTTCGGGGTTTGGCAGCATGTAATTGCCCTCGTCTTGCTATGACAGTTTCTGACACGGTGTCGCGGACGGGAAGCGTTAGCTGGCGCTCATCAAGAGCCCGTTTCGCCTGGTGACCGTGTCGAGAAGAAGGCGCGCCAACATCCAGCTTCTGCAACAGCGACGGCCGACAATGATTGACTGTCGCTACCTCCTTGATCGACGACTGCAAACCTTCAATCAACCAACAGGGAAGACTAAAAGCACGTAAAGTTTTAGAACTGTATGGCAGACCTCAGCTTTTAAAATTTGCCTCAAAATTACACCAACTTAGGATGAAACTTTGTTGCTCATTGTCCCAATTGCATTACCAAGCAGGGTCCCTTCCTCTTCCGGAATGAACCCGAGTGTCGTTGAAATTCAAACGCCAGCATTAAAATAATATCATTCGATTTCATTGCTTTAATTTCAAAGTTCAGTTAAAGTATTTAGATTACACAAGCACAAATTAAGAGTGCGAGTTTTGTTACCATATTTTAGCTTACCTGTGACTGCAGCTCAGATTGGTACCTACTAAATTTTACTATTGTTAATTGTTCAGAATCATTTAATTCAAGTTCAAAGTTAAATTTCTTATTTCTAAATTGCGTAGATTCAAGTACCTTTTGAAATGATTGTTGAGGTAGCCCAAGACTAACCTTATTTTACTGAATTTCGTAGTGCTTCAGAAACAAATCTCAATATCAGTCACTAAATTAACTTTCAATTTTCCGGTTTTATTAATTCTTTTGCTAAATTAAGTCAGAGTGTTGCGAAATTTATTACTTCTGACAACTTTCAGTTTTCACACAATACGTGTCAACCTTCAGTTGCCACGCTTTTAGTGCTAATTATATGTGCAATAACCTTTCTTTTTCAGTTATTATAGTAGTTGTCCATAGGACTGGCGACCGTAATTTTCCCCAAATCTCAAATATCTAATTAACGCCAATTTATTGTTAACGTGACGACCGCACATTTACTTTCTTCATTAATTTTACCCTTTTCTCAAAATTAATTTCCGCCAATTTCATTTGCATTTTTCCTTTCATTTAGATGTAACCCTTTCCTCCCTCTTTACCGACAGATTAACTTCGGTTACGATTGCTTTTCCCAAATTTCCATTTGGTGCACGTGGTTTAATTTTTCACTGTCATTAAGGTCGATAAGTGAGGGGGAGGTTACAACCTCGTCAGCAACACGTGAGTCCAGCTGCTGGTGGTTCAACACGTGAGCATCAGGGTGGTTATATCCGGTTCTGGAAAACGTGACTTAGACGCTTCAGCATGCCGCCAGGCAGAAGCCATTGACGAACATAAAGTGAAAAAATAAAAATCAAATTTTTATATTAATAAACCCATTCAGTAACGGCCCCCTACTGTACAGAACCACTTGAGTTTGCAAGTTCAGTCTTAAGGAAGGCTCGTATGAAAGTGATGTGTTAATAATTAGGATAGCAAAAATATTACTTACCAATGACTCACAATGTGCCTCAGGAAGGTGACAGAAAACGAGTGTCCGGGAGGTACATAAAACAACCTTTTATGAGATGTATGTATTACACTTCCCAAAATGGACATCGACCACATTCAAGAAATGTTCAAAACAGACATTAACTAACACCTTGAACACAAAATGAAAATTGGTGCATCACTGTGTTCACAAAGGATCGCACCGTCAAGATCAAAGGCGAACCCCTTTGGGAGCTACAAACCGAGCAAGACGTTAAGCTAAGTATTCACCCTTAAAGACAGCATATAGAATCATATTGGTTAAACGGTGTGATTAGAGCTGATGGAATATGGTGCCCTGCAACCAAATGCAAAACAGTCTGTCGTGGAGCTCAGCGTGAAACTGACTATTCTGTAATGCGTAGCTGCAGATAGAGCGATAATATGTTTCATAGACATGGAAAAACCAAACATCCAGAGGCTGTATTTGTCCAGTGGTTTCAGGTGGTGCACACCGCATTGTTACACTTTTCGGAAGAGGTAGTTTGCTCTAATGTAGTATGATTTTTATACGCAGACCAAGAATCGAGCAAAAGTAAGTCATTTTGACCAGCTACTGGCCAAAAACAGTGCACGAAACATAGCTGTAGTTTCCTTAAGCCCATTTTCATATTCTTGCTTGCTGTGGTGTAAATATTATCTACTGCCCTTGCGAGATCACGCACACGAGAAAGACCTGAAGTCGGTAGAGCACCTCCAAATTCTCGCAGCACAATAAGTAACTTTCCAGCCAATTTACTATCCACAGTAACAGCCGGCATAAATTCACACGAATGTGTTAAAGCGTTGATGTTAGTTGATTTTGATACAAATCTCTCGGTGTCTAATTTCCGGGGTTCCTTTAACATTCCTTTGTTTTTTGAGCATCGACAAGTTGCTTTGATTAAAGTTTCGTTATCTCACGTCTTCCAGCTCTACATCTACATCTACATTTATACTCGGCAAGCCACCCAACGGTGTGTGGCGAAGGGCACTTTACGTGCCACTGTCATTACCTTTCCTGTTCCAGTCGCGTATGGTTCGCGGGAAGAACGACTGCCGGAAAGCCTCCGTGCTCGCTCGAATCTCTCTAATTTTACTTTAGTGATCTCCTCGAGAGGTACAATTAGGGGGAAGCAATATATTCGATACCTCATCCAGAAACTCACCCTCTCGAAACCTGGCGAGCAAGCTAACCGCGATTCAGAGCACCTCTCTTGCAGAGTCTGCCACTTGAGTTTGCTAAACATATCCGTAACGCTATCACGCTTACCAAATAACCCTGTGACGAAACGAGCCGCTCTTCTTTGGATCTTCTCTATCTCCTCCGTCAAACCGATCTGGTACGGATCCCACACTGATGAGCAATACTCAAGTATAGGTCGAATGAGTGTTTTGTAAGCCACCTCCTTTGTTGATGGACTAAATTTGCTAAGGACTCTCCCAATGAATCTCAAACTGGCACCCGCCTTACCAACAATTAATTTTATATGAACATTCTGTTTCAAATCGTTCCGCACGCATACTCCCAGATATTTTACAGAAGTAACTGCTACCAGTGTTCTTTCCGCCATCGTATAATCATACAATAACGGATCCTTCTTTCTATGTATTCGCAATACATTACATCTGACTATATTAAGGGTCAGTTGCCACTCCCTGCACCAAGTGCCTATCCGCTACAGATCTTCCTGCATTTCGTTGCAATTTTCTAATGCTGCAACTTCTCTGTATACTACAGCATCATCCGCCAAAAGCCGCATGGAACTTCCGTTACTATCTACTAGGTCATTTATATATAGTGTCAAAAGCAATGGTCCCACAACACTCCCCTGTAGCACGCCAGATGTTAACATTTGTAGACGTCTCACCATTAAGAACAACATTCTGTGTTCTGTTTGCTAAAAACTCTTCAATGCAGCCACACAGCTGGTCTGATATTCCGTAGGCTCTTACTTTGTTTATCAGGCGACAGTGCGGAACTGTATCGAACGCCTTCCGGAAATCAAGGAAAATGGCATCTACCTGGGAAACTCTATCTAATATTTTCTGGGTCTCATGAACAAATAAAGCGAGTTGTGTCTCACACGATCGCTGTTTCCGGAATCCATGTTGATTCCTACAGAGTAGATTCTGGGTTTCCAGAAATGACATGATACGCGAGCAAAAAACATGTTCTAAGATTCTACAACAGATCGATGTCGGAGATATAGATCTATAGTTTTGCGCATCTGCTCGACGACCCTTCATGAAGACTGGGACTACCTGTGCTCATTTCCAATCATTTGGAACCTTCTGTTCCTCGAGAGACTTGCGGTACACGGCTGTTAGAAGGGGGGCAAGTTCTTTCGCGTATGTGTAGAATGAATTGGTATCCCGTCAGGTCCAGTGGGCTGTCCTCTGTTGAGTGATTTCACTGGCTTTTCTATTCCTAGGACACTTATTTCGATGTCAGTCATTTTTTCGTACGTGCGAGGGTTTAGAGAAGGAACTGCAGTGCGGTCTTCCCCAGTGAAACAGCTTTGGGAAAAGGTGTTTAGTATTTCAGCTTTACCCGTGTCATCCTCTGTTTCAATGCCATCATCATCACAGAGTGTCTGAATATGCTGTTTCGAGCCACTTACTGATTTAACGTAAGACAAGACTTCCTAGGATTTTCTGCCAAGTCGGTACATAGAATTTTACTTTCGGATTCACTGAACGCTTCACGCATAGCCCTCCTTACGCTAACTTTGACACCGTTTAGTTTCTGTTTGTCTGAGAGGTTTTGGCTACGTTTAAACATGCAGTGGAGCTCTCTTTGCTTTCGCAGTAGTTCCCTAACTTTGTTGTTGAACCACGGTGGGTTTCTCCCGTCCCTCACAGTTTTACTCTGCACGTACCTACCTAAAACGCATTTTACGATTGCCTTGAACTTTTTCCATAAACACTCAACATTGTCAGTGTCGGAACAGAAATTTTCGTTTTGATCTCTTAGGTAGTCTGAAATATGCCTCCTATTACTCTTGCCAAACAGATAAACCTTCCTCCCTTTCTTATATTCCTATTTACTTACATATTCAGGGATGCTGCAACGGCCTTATGATCACTGATTCCCTGTTTTGCACTTACAGAATCGAAAAGTTCGGGTCTGTTTGCTATCAGTAGGTCCAAGATGTTATCTCCACGAGTCGGTTCTCTGTTTAATTGCTCGAGGTAATTTTCGGATAGTGCACTCAGTATAATGTCACTCGATGCTCTGTCCCTACCACCCGTCCTGAACATCTGAGCGTCCCAGTCTATATCTGGTAAATTGAAATCTCCACCTAAGACTATAACATGCTGAGAAAATTTATGTAAATGTCTTCGAGATTTTCTCTCAGTTGTTCTGCCACTAATGCTGCTGAGTCGGGAGAGTCGGCAAAAGGGGCCAATTATTAACCTGGCTCGGTTGTTGAGTGTAACCTCCACCCGTAATAATTCACAGGAACTATCCACTTCTACTTCACTACAGGATAAACTACTACTAACAGTGACACACACGCCACCACCGGTTGCATGCAATCTATCCTTCCTAAACACCTTCTGCGCCGCTGTAAAAATTTCGGCAGAACTTATCTCTGGCTTCAGCCAGCTTTCTGTACCTATAACGATTTCAGCTTCGGTGCTTTCTATCAGCGCTTGAAGTTCCAGTACTTTACCAACGCAGCTTCGGCAGTTTACAATTACAAAAACGATTGCTGCTTGGTCCCCGCATGTCCTGACTTTGCCCCGCACCCTTTGAGGCTGTTGCCCTTTCTGTACTTGCCCGAGGCCATCTAACCTAAAATCCGCCCAGTCCACGCCACACAACACCTGCTACCCGTGTAGCCTCCTGTTCTGTGGCACTGTTTGAAGTTATGCAAATATTGACTGCTTCCCTTGAAATCACTGGAACGTATGTCGCGCGCGATTTGAAGTGCGTAACGTAGGGGGTCTCTATCATACCCATCCTGTAAAAAGTATCGAGCAGCGTTGGACAGCGCAGACGCCAGTTTCTGTGACAAGTGCTCTCTGTCCTCCTTTCAATGTATGTAGTTTACCTTCTGCAGTACTCTGTCACATTGCTTCGGACTGCCTCGAAATCTGTTCATAATTGTTTTTTTTTACTATGCTGCGGATGATCTTCCATGCATATAATTATCATTAGTACCCGCACCTTGGACAACGATTGTCTGTTGCTGCGTTTCACTGGAGACAGGATTTGTTGCTCCCTGAGGTACAAGGATGATGAACTGCAAGCTTCGACACTTTCACTTGTTAAGCACATAACGTGATCATTGTGCTCCTCATGAACATTGTCCGCACATTCGAGCGTATATGACGCAGCACTTTCCACTGACTCATCTTGCAAAGACGGTAATATTTCATCTGGCACGTCTTTCTCTCTCTGCGAATTTCCTTGGGTTCCTTTGTGACGAAATGTCAACTCCGGCAACTGTTCTTGTTTATGTAATACAACGTTTACATTGTTTATCATTGCCATTGTTCCACTTTGTATCAACTACACTAGCACTGTATCACCTTCGTGAGTTATTCGTCAGCTAAGCAGTCTAACTACGCTCCGTAGCCTCATTCGGCGCTCACCGTTGGCTACTTCCAGTTCCGGCTCTGTTGCCACTAGCAGCAAATATTGTGGTTGCATGGCAGACAATATGTGGGGTGTTGAGTGCCGTTAACATCATTGGCGTTTTGCGATCTCGGCCTCAAGGGGGTCCTTGTGAGTCGTATTATTTACCGTGCCAGTATTTACGTTGGTGTATTTTATCGGCTACTGCCATTATTTGCTTTCTTGTCACCGCGACGTTTGGGCTAACCTCATTTCAAATTTTTCAGTTACCTAAATTGTACGGGATTGTATGAAAATGTTTTTGCCTCTAAGTGTTTAAGAAAAGAAACGCCCCTTAGAGACGACCTGTACAATAAGGTCTGCGTATTGTCTATTTGGCCATTATGCCGTACATTTCATTATACAATCAGTAAGAGAATGCCTTCTCAAATTGCAAAACTTGTTTTCGTGAACACCGGCCATTAACTAACACGTTCTTACTTATTCGAATACTATTAAAGTTTAGTGTACACAAATTTTGCAGTTCGTTTAATTTTTGTATTTGCTTCATCGTGGTTAATACGTTTTATTGGACCATATGCCGTTTGGTGAAATCGCCAAGTACAGTCATTGGTTCCAGAATTTATGTTCTTAGTCCGTAATTGTTCTTTGTGTTTTCATATCTTATTATGGTTGGCTTTAATTATAGGGCTTTAAGCCGTTGGCAGAGTTGCTAAGAATAATTTTTGTTTTCCTTGCACTGTTACTTAATTAACAGTACTGTACAGTACCTATTTGTAACGTAAATAAATTTGGATTACCGATGAAACATACTATTAATTCTACCTTGAGTGAGTGCAGTTTCTTGGATGTTGTTTGACTTATTAAATTTTCAGCGTATAAACAAAACCACGAGGCGATTAACGACTAATTGTAATTTATATGTCCATCATTTTCAAGTCATTGCACAGCTACCATCCCAAACGTCCGTTGCCTTCCCCGTGCAAATCTCCTGTCAACTGGCCTTAAGCCGGTTTTCTTGTCTCTTCGTCATCTCCACTCCTTGTTAACTGCTTGTGCTGCAGGTTTTAGAATTTTATAACATTTTGGCTTATGTGAACCCCTGACTAGTGTTTTTTTCCCACTGTCAGATTTTACCCGTTCTTAATAAACCGTTGTCTAAAATTATTTTAATTGTGGTCCCTGTACTTTACCACTCCGAAACTAGCTCCTTTTTGGCTCAATAACAAAACCCACGTTGGCCAGTTTGATACAGTAGACCCTGTTGTCGCTGAACAGCTCTTCATCGCGCTACCTCGAATACGACAGATCTCTGTCTTCCGTTACGGGAGGAGGTCAGAAGACTTTCTTTCATCTGAAAGGCACAACCGGGTAATAATTTTTTTTTCTTCCGTCAACTTGGACTTCGGATCTCCTTAACTGTTTAGACACTGAAGAGCCAAAGAAACTGCCTAATATCGTGCAGGGACCCGCGAGCATACAGGAGTGTCGCAACACGACGTGGCATGGACTCGACTAACGTCTGAAGTAGTGCTGGAGGAAATTGCACCTTGAATCCTGCAGGTCCGTCCGCAAATCCGTAAGAGTACGAAGGGATGGAGATCTCTTCTGAACAGCACATTGAAAGGCATCCCAGATATGCTCAATAATGTTAATGTCTGGAGAGTTTGGTGGCCAACGGAAGTTTTAATATCAGAATAGTGTTCCTGGAGCTACTTTGTAGCAATTCTGGACGTGTGCGGAGTCGCATTGTCCTACTGGAAATGCCCACGTCCATCAGAATGCACAAGGGACATGAATGGATGCAGGCGATCAGACAGGATACTTACTTACGTGGCACCTGTCAGAGACGTATCTAGAGGTATCAGGGTTCCCATATCTCTCCAGCTGTACATGCCACACACCATTACACAGCCACCATCAGCTTGAAGAGTCCGCAGCTTACATGCAGGGTCCACGGATCCATTAGGTTGTCTCCATACCCGCACGCGTCCATCCGCTCGATTCAATTTGAAACGATACTCGTCCATCACGCAACATGTTTCCAGTCATCAACAGCTCAATGTCGGTGATGACGGGCGCAGACGAGGCGTAAAGCTTTGTGTCGTGCAGTCATCAAGGGTACACGAATGGGTCTTCGGCTCCGAAAGCCCATATCGATGATGTTTGGTTGAATGGTTCGCAAGCTGAGACTTGTTGACGGCCCAGCAATGAAATATGCAGTAATTTGCGGAAGGGTTGCACTTCTGTCACGTTGAACGATTCTCTTCAGTCATAGTTGGTCCCGTTCTTGGAGGACCTTTTTCTGGCCACAGCGATTTCGGAGATTTGATGTTTTACCGGTTTCCGGATATTTACGGTATTCTAGTGAAATGGTCGTAGGGGAAAGTCTCCACTTCATCGTTACCTCGGAGATCCTGTGTCCCACCGCTCTTGCGCCGACTATAAGACAACTTTCAAACTCACTTAAATCTTGATAACCTGCCGTTGTAGCAACAGTAACCAAATTAACAACTGTGCCAGACACTTGTTGTCTTATATAGGCGCTGCTGACCGCAGCACCGTATTCTGCCTGTTTCCTTGTTTCTGAATTCGAATACGCATGCCTACACCAGTTTCCTTGGAGCTTCAGTGTATGTTGTGAAACTTGAGCTTCAAATAACTTATGGGAATGAAGTCGGGTAGCTGCGTCGACAACCAGCAATATTTAAACTTGTGAACACGCCCGTCACCTCTGGAGCAAATGAAATGAAATAGTGAAGACGGGGCTGCACCAATCAGGAAAATTAAAAGACGGCGTATACAGAAGGACAGCACACACTCTAAATCACTAGCACCGATGACCGAAGTAGTTTGTCGGCAGCGTAATGTTAACGATAACAAGCGAGCAAGTAACGCTAACTTTGACCCTCTATAGTTGACCAAGCAGAGAGCAGGAAATAAACAATATTTACACTAAAATTTCCATCCGTATTTATACCGTTACTTGCTAGCTTAATCTCGACTGTTTCTTTGAAAATACTGTCTCAGTTACTGGTAGAGTACACGAGACAGTGTCGTTATATTCCGTGAAAATACCAGGCCGAAGTTCTGCAACCGGTGCGTGTGGGGCTTATGTCATGTGTACTAATCCTCCAGTGTCCTGACCTGACCGCCTGACCGATGTATGTGTGAGGCCGGTGGCACCGCATCTTCTGCAGCGGTCACACGTCGCAGACCGGTCAGACGATTAGGATTGGAGGACCGGCGTACAGAGCATGCATATAAACCAGGCAAATCTGTATTCCAGCAAGTTATTTTAACGATCGTACACTACATGATCAAAATAATTTGTACAATTATTAGTGGACAGTAACGTGAGGTGCGTTCACGCTTCTCCACGCTTGACCTTCACTACAGTTTGTTGGGAAGTCTTCCGACGAGGTGTACGAATTTTTGTGGACGAATGGAAGCCAAGTCTTCCTCAAATGCCAAAACTGGAAAAACGCTGGCTGGCCGGGGTGGCCGAGCGGTTCTAGGCGCTACAGTCTGGAGCCGCGCGACCGCTACGGTCGCAGGTTCGAATCCTGCCTCGGGCATGGATGTGTGTGATGTCCTTAGGTTAGTTAGGTTTAAGTAGTTCCAAGTTCTAGGGCACTGATGACCTAGAAGTTAAGTCCCGTAGTGCTCAGAGCCATTTCAACCATTTTTTGGAAAAACGCTGGAGTCCGGAGTGAAGTCGACGATCTAAGTCATCCAGAGGATTCACATCGAGGCTCTGGGCGGGCAGTTCCATTTCAGTAACGTGACTATCCACAAACCGTTCCTTCACAAAGCTGCTTCACAGGTTGCATTGTCATGCTAAGTCAGTCATGGTCTCCCAACTGTTCCTCTACTGTACGCAGTGCACATTGTTGCTAAGTGTGGTTATCCCTCCAGTATTTAGCGTTTTCTTAAGCACACTAGGAGACCACACTCTTATAGCAAGAAACAACCCCATACCGTAACACTGCCTCATCCGAACTTCATTAAAGGCACGTATCGCTCTGCAAGCATTCACCATTCTCGATCCCTTCCATCCGATTACCACAGGGTGTGATTCATCGCTCTATATCGCTCGTTTCCAGTCAACCATGTCCAGTGGCGTCGCCCTCCACGCCACCTTACGCGACGCTCAGCGTTGGTTACAGAAGTGTATAGTTTGTGAGCAGCTGCTCTGCCACTGTACCCTACTCTTTTTAACTCCCTAAACACGATGGCTGTACTAGCTGGACCACTGGATGCTTTTTGTAACTCACGAGTGGTCCCTTCCGTTGATTTCGTCTGACTGTTTGCAAACACCAGCCGCAAAGATCAGCGGTTTCTGTTTGTCAGTACAGGAGGTCCATCTGGTCCTGGTTTAGCTCAGGTTGTTATTTCGCGTTTCCACTTCTCAGTCACATCACCAACAATCGACATGGGGAACTCTAGTAGGGTTTAAATATCCCCGACGAATTAGTTACTCATGGCGCATCTGGTGATTAGCTCACGTTCAATGTGACCGAGCTATCCTGATCGACGTATTCTGCTGTTTTCGTCTCTCTATTGATAACACAATCCTCCCAGCCTGCTTTGATACTGGCGGATCCACCTCTCATCCAGTGGTCAGTTTCGCCTTACGTACAGGTGTCCAGAGACATGATGAGATTGGGTGTTTTGGCGGTACGCCACATAACCTGATGTATAATATATTGAATAAATTCGCAAATATACCAAAACTGACGTCAACACGAAATATATGTTATCGCAGAAAAATCACAAAGACTCTATAATCAATTAATATGATCTGTAAATGTAATGCCAAATGTAGCTTGTTCTGAACTTGGATTTCTAATATGTGGCAGTGTAACCTCCCCCTCACTTATCGACCTTAAAGACAATGAAAAAATAAACCGCGTGCACCTAATGGAAATTTGGCAAAAGCAATCGTCACCGAAGTTAATCTGTCGGTAAAGAGGGAGGAAAGGGTTACATCTAAATGAAAGGAAAAATGCAAATTAAACTGGTGGAAATTAATTTTGACAAAACGGTAAAATTAATAAAGAAAGTAAATGTGCGGTAGTCACGTTAACAATTAAGTGGCGTTAATTAGATATTTGAGATTTGGGGAAAATTACGGTCGCCAGACCTATGGACAACTACTATAATAACTGAAAAAGAAAGGTTATTGCACATATAATTAGCACTAAAAGCGTGGCAACTGAAGGTTGACACGTGTTGTGCGGAAACTGAAAGTTTGTCAGAAGTAATAAATTTCGCTACACTTTGACTTAATTTAGCAAAAGAATTAATAAAACTGGAAAATTGAAAGTTAACTTAGTGATTGAAATTAATAGTGAGATTTGGTTCTGAAGCACTACGAAACTCAGTAAAATATGATTAGTCTTGGGCTACCTCAACAATCATTTCAAAAGCTACTTGAATCTACGCAATTTAGAAATAAGAAATTTAACTTTGAACTTGAATTAAATGATTCTGAACAATTAACAATAGTAACATTTTGTGCATACCAAGCTGAGCTGCAGTCACAGCTAAGCTAAAATATGGTAACAAAACTCGCACTCTTAATTTGTACTTGTGTAATCTAAATATTGTAGCCAGCTATGAATACCTTAGCTGAACTTTGAAATTAAAGCAGTGACATCGAATGATATTACTTTAATGCTGGCGTTTGAGTTTCAACGACACTCGGGTTCATTCCGGAAAAGGAAGGGACCCTGCTTGGTAATGCAATTGGGACAATGAGCAAGAAAGGTTCATGCTACGTTGCTGTAATTTAGTGAGAAAAATTCAACAGTTTGAAAAGCTGAGGTCTGCCATACAGTTCTAAAACCTTACGTGCTACCAGTCTTCCTTGTTGGTTGATTTAAGGTTTGAAGTCGTCGATCAAGGAGGTGGCGACTGTCACTCATTGTCGGCCGTCGCTGTTGCAGAAGCTGGATGTTGGCGCACCTCCTTCTCGACATGGTCACCAGGCGAAACAAACTCTTGATATGCCCCAGCTAATGCTTCCCGTCTGCGACACCGTGTCAGAAACTATTATAGCAAGTCGAGCGCAATTACATGCTGCCAAACCCCGAAAGCGTGGCAACTCGCGGGAGCGTCACACAACACACCTGCTCAACCGCACTACTCCAGCCAGACTCTCTGCCCGCGCTCCACGCGGCAGAGTTAACCGTACCAAAGATCCTACACACTTTGGTTCTCCACACGACCTATCGATGTAATCGTTCGATAGCATAGTTTTCCCTAGCCAAGACCCAGCGTAAAAATACAAATAATATTTACAAATCAAACCAATTATACATCGACATAAATGCATATATATATATATATATATATATATATATATATATATATATATATATATACAAATAGTAAAACGATTACAATATATAAAGACACAGAAATGATATCTTCAGGTAACAAAATAAGGAAAAAAATTTGCAGTACAATAGATGGAAATAGCAGGATATGCATTTCCGGCGTTACACGTGCCCCACATTGTCTGAGGATGTTCGCGTAACCTAAACAGACTCAGAAAATGTCCCAAACAGGAAAAAAAAACAGCGGAAATGCATATGCTCAAAACATCAAGAAATTGTAGCAATAGGCTAATTAACCATAAACCAATTTTTAGACCATAATAATTGAGTGGAGACACTGCTAACCTTATTCCACTCTGTCATCTTACACAAAAGAAAACAGGTTGACAACATATTAAAATTCATAGAAAACATGGAAAATATGCTTTAGCAATTCAAAAATCAGCAAAATTCATATCAATATCAAGAAATGGGATACTATTTACAAAATTAATCAGAGTACATGGTCATAAAAACAGGTATATCAAAATACGCAAATTAATAATTAATTACATAGAATACACATTTTCATATAGCCATTTTATAATTAATATTCTGGTCTTGAGAGTCCACTTAACGCTAAACAAGAAAATATTATACAGCAGATCGAAAAAAAAATATTGACAGCAGTATTCTTTCACATCAGCTGTCCGGGAAGAAAAACAACTCCGACTTCCGTACCCGCAAGAACAAAGAATGCCGACAGCGGCACAAGAGCGGACAGCGGCTCCGCCTCGCCAGTATTGTTGCGCCCGCCTGTGCGGCACGCTTGATCTCACTCGCCTGTGTAACGGCATTTCCAGAACGTCCGTTTCACTGAATTCTTTCGGAAAAACTCACTCCCGAGTAATCTCAAGGAGTCCATTAGCACTATCACAGTGGATAACTCAACACTGTCCATCATCACACGCATGTGCTAGCCTGACACTTAAAACAGCGTCTAAGTACATCGGTAGTGAGTAGCAAATCACGTATTCATGAAATCTTACAGCTAGTTACAAAATCATATTTACATTCCTTAATCTACTGTGACTCAGCTGAAAACTTAAAATAGCAGCTTGGACTTTTCAATTGATTAATAATCATTTACTCTTACATCATTTAGTCAAAATTAATTACTTACTAATTACATCTTCTTTAATGTCCTCTTGGTCAGGCAAAAGCATGGCAATCTAGCAAACTTTAAATCTTACACCCTATATTTACATACTGTACAAATTACCCATTGTGTGGTATTAATCGATCCTAGGCTGGTACAAATTCAAGTCTACCATGTTCCATATACCTAGTAGTTTTCCAGAACTTGGATACTCTAAGCAATAAGCATTTGTGTGAGGTATACCAATGACTTTATATGGTCCATTATAAACAAACTTAAATTTAGAGATTTCATTGTCTATCTCGCTAGATCTCTCATGAGCTTTTACAAGTACTAAGTCTCCGATTGCAAACCTGGCAAAACGCGCTTTAGTGTCATGACGACGTATGCGAGCATCGGCTCTTAGCTTCATTATTTCTCGCAAACGATCTTTTTTGACTTCAATATTAATGTCAATGCGTGGAGGGAATTTGATTATCTCTTACACAAGTCCCGGTTTGTCTGAAAACACACTCTTATTCCTCATTATTACTTCATACAGGCCTCGTCTTTGTTCGTGTGTTACGTTTGACTCACCGTCTACAATACTTTCCAATTCACTTTCTACACTATTGTCAATGCCAAGATTCCTCACGTTGCAGTAGTTCAAATTCATGTCTACGTCCATAGCATCCAGCCAGTTACCAATGTGTATAGGCTGGTATTGCCTATGCACAACGCCTCCTGCCTCGTCAAAACTAACTACTATTGTTTTATCTTGTGACGTACATGTCAAAGTTTTGCTTTCGCAATTAATCACTGGACGGTACTTTAATAGCCAATCTAACCCGATAATTACTGCCGTAGTCAAGTCTGGCACAACGACAAACTCTTATTCAAATCGTGCCCCACATATCTCGAAGTTGACAAAAATCTGTTTTGTGACCGGTTTACTGGCCTTCCCAGTTGCACCGATAATTTTCACTCCTGTTACTGGCATAACTACGATGCCGGGTCTGTCTTTCAGTAACTCAAATATTTTCCCAGATACAGCACTCAATTCTGCACCGGTGTCAATCAACACGTTTAGTTGTAGTTCGTGCATATTAACAGACACTGCTATCTGTCTACACTTGTCCTCGACTGTTTCATTATTTTCCCACAATGAATCCTCGTCTATATCCAGGTCATTCCAGAAAAAAACCATCCGGCTTTGATCCTAAATCCGGCTTATCTGGCGGCCTTTTCAGCCTCTGTTCACATACAGTTTTAATTTAAACACGTTTGTCCTGAGGCTTAGTCTGTAGCTTCGCCTCAAATACCGAAACCTTTTCCTGTAATTCGTCAACTAGTGAGTGCTCCTTTGTTATCACTTCACTAATTGTCACCTTCGTTGATTCCTCTTTGGCCAGATTGATCTCATCTGCCAATCTACCTGGAGGAATGTGCCCAGTAGTATCTGCAGTTACTTCCTCTGGATCTGCAGAACCCACACTGGTACCGTCCGACCGTATAACGTCAGCTCTAAGCTCATACACGCTGTAATCTACGTGCTTTACTACCAATCGTGTCCGGCTATCACTAAAATTCTCGTAATCTTTCTCCTTAATACTCTCGCAATGTTTAAACCGAATTTTTGCGTCGGATGGGTACGCTACTTCTACCACTATGACTTTCGGTAAAGTCTGCCGGTCAGGGCCAAATATTTCCGTTACTACTTCAACATTAAACTCCTGAGGGACGAAACACGAAGAATCTTGCTCGTGCTCCCCATTAGCATCAACTATTTCTGGTAAAGTCTGCCGGTTAGGGCCATAACTTTCTTTCACTTCACAAACACTATCTTCCTGCGGGACGAGACGCGGCAAATCCCGCACGCGCACCCCATAAACACTTCTCCCATACATGGCCCTATAATCTCTTAGTTCGTCGTATAAGCGACCGAACTGCCTTAACCAGACCTCATCCCTCTCTGCATCCCCTCACTCGATGACGGACGTGTTATCCGACATGTGGTCTTCTCTCAACAATTGCGAATCATTCTTAAACTCAATCTCCAGTTCCGCTGTGTGTGTTACAGTTGCCACTTTATAATCGATTTCCGGAACACTACTTAAATTATTCTCACTGACAGTGAATGTATTTTCTACTGCCATGTCTACAGCTGATCTACCACTTGTGGGCGCACTCCTTTCTGTTAACACTGGCACACTCTCCCGCCGTTGAATATTCCATACGGAATTTTCATAACGACGACACCTGGGTTTTCTCTTGTTATTGGGCCTCCAAAATTTCTCCACGCCCGGTCGGCCCCTCACCGGCGCGGCTAATGGTTTCCCTGTCTCGTCCCAGCAGATACGGTCCCCAGATGCTGCTGAGGCGGCTGATCACACCCTCTGGTGTTATTACTATCTTGTGAAGCCCGTATCACGTTCGTATGATACTGGTTTCCGTCATTCCTGTTATTATTTGCATTGTACCGATTGTCATTACGGCCCGAAACACTATTGTTATTGCTGCCAAGATTGCGGTATGCATTATTCCCATAGCTATCGTTGTTGTGGTTGCTGTGGTACCCGTTGTTGTTACCATGGACTCTACCACTGTCGCGATTATTGCGCCAATTGTCCTCGACCTCAACTCTTTCCAGGAAATCATTAATTGTCCTGTAATTGCTTCCTACGTAGCGTTTTGTATCATCTGGAAGCTTCTTGTAGAGTTCCCAGACTATTTCGGATTCCGTGCGGCGATCACCCAAATATTCCAACTTGCGGATCCAGCCCTCACAAAACTCCTTCATCAAGCTGCGCAAATTCACATCGAAAGGCCTCGATACGACAAATTCGCGCCAGACACTTCGTTGTTTTTGCTCTGACCAGTATTCAGCCAGAAACAAATTTTTAAACTCGTCAAAAGTCTGGTTCGTGACGTTGAGGTTTAAGCCCCAACGCTTGGCATCACCAACCAACACGTCAATAAACGCATTAATTTTTCTCTCATTAGTCCATGATCCGTGTAAAACTCTTTCACAATTTTTAATGAAATCCGTCGCGTGTATACCGCCTTTTTTCAAGGGGTCGAACCGCTCCTCATTCGTCAACAATTCCGAACTGTGTGCACAGATTGGCACATAGCTCTGTTTTTCGCCAAGTTTCTTTTCTAATTCCGAAACCCTCGTAATTACTTGGCAAGTGGTTGTCGCAAGCGTTTTCACTTCCCTCTTCTTCTCTTCGCAGGTATTAGCCTGCTTCCTCACTTTGGTAACTACTTCGGATACTAAAGCCTTTAAAGTTTCCACTTTCTGTTGATCCTCTTTTTTCACTAATTGAATTTGTTCCGTCACCTTATTCTCGATGATCGGAGCAACTGCTTCTCCTACACTTTTCTCGATTCTACTAATTTCGGAATAAAAACGAGTATTTACGCTCGCAATTTCCCCCTGAACGCCTATCATTTAGTGTTTAAGATTACCGATTCCGATATTAATCACAACAATATCTTCTTTGGTTTTATCAACTTTTGTGTTAACAACTCCAACATTGTTGTTAACAACATTAATAGCTTTGTTCTGATTGTCTAGCTTCCTGTCAATTTTTTTCGGACTGAGCTTCTTGCTTGGCAGACTTAGCTTCTTGCTTGGCAGCCCGAGCTTTAATTTCTGCCGATTGGGTTTCTATCTTGCTATACTGAGCCTTAATTTCGTTAGTCAAAACACTCAATAGATCAGCTAAGTTCCCGGAAACCAATGGTTTTACTTCCGTGGCGGGTGCCTCTTTAATTGTCCCTCCGTATTCGTCATCAAGAGGTTCAGATTTGATTATAACTTCCGAGTTAGTAACATTTTCTAAGGTTTGAAATTCCGTTTCTGCTCTTTGTTGCGTTTCGGCGATCGCGTCTTTCATGCTAGCCGCCTGCCCCTGAACAATGGGTTCCGCGGTGCGCGTTTCCCACTGTTCGACCGACTGTTCCGTATCCAAGTCAACCAAATTTTGGTAATTGTTGCCTTCACTCATTTTAATAATTTTCAATATAAATGCCAAATCTCAAATATAATTAGGATTACTCACACTAATATTCTCGCTCACGTATCGACCATTTCGTAACCAGTACTTAGTTACGAGATTTGCAGAATGCAAAATTCGTGTCCAGAACAACTTCAAATTCGAAGATTGTCCTGTCACCCGGTCGCCATGTGTAACCTCCCCCTCCCTTATCGACCTTAATGACAGTGAAAAATCAAACCGCGTGCACCTAATGGAAATTTGGCAAAAGCAATCGTCACCGAAGTTAATCTGTCGGTAAAGAGGGAGGAAAGGGTTACATCTAAATGAAAGGAAAAATGCAAATTAAACTGGTGGAAATTAATTTTGACAAAACGGTAAAATTAATAAAGAAAGTAAATGTGCGGTAGTCACGTTAACAATTAAGTGGCGTTATTTAGATATTTGAGATTTGGGGAAAATTACGGTCGCCAGACCTATGGACAACTACTATAATAACTGAAAAAGAAAGGTTATAGCACATATAATTAGCACTAAAAGCGTGGCAACTGAAGGTTGACACGTGTTGTGCGGAAACTGAAAGTTTGTCAGAAGTAATAAATTTCGCTACACTTTGACTTAATTTAGCAAAAGAATTAATAAAACTGGAAAATTGAAAGTTAACTTAGTGATTGAAATTAATAGTGAGATTTGGTTCTGAAGCACTACGAAACTCAGTAAAATATGATTAGTCTTGGGCTACCTCAACAATCATTTCAAAAGCTACTTGAATCTACGCAATTTAGAAATAAGAAATTTAACTTTGAACTTGAATTAAATGATTCTGAACAATTAACAATAGTAACATTTTGTACGTACCAAGCTGAGCTGCAGACACAGCTAAGCTAAAATATGGTAACACAACTCGCACTCTTAATTTGTACTTGTGTAATCTAAATATTGTAGCCAGCTATGAATACCTTAGCTGAACTTCGAAATTAAAGCAGTGACATCGAGTGATATTACTTTAATGCTGGTGTTTGAATTTCAACGACACTCGGGTTCATTCCGGAAAAGGAAGGGACCCTGCTTGGTAATGCAATTGGGACAATGAGCAAGAAAGGTTCATGCTACGTTGCTGTAATTTAGTGAGAAAGATTCAACAGTTTGAAAAGCTGAGGTCTGCCATACAGTTCTAAAACTTTACGTGCTAACAGTCTTCCTTGTTGGTTGATTTAAGGTTTGAAGTCGTCGATCGAGGAGGTGGCGACAGTCACTCATTGTCGGCCGTCGCTGTTGCAGAAGCTGGATGTTGGCGCGCCTCCTTCTCGACACAGTCACCAGGCGAAACGGGCTCTTGATGTCCGCCAGCTAATGCTTCCCGTCCGCGACACCGTGTCAGAAACTATCATAGCAAGACGAGCTCAATTACATGCTGCCAAACCCCGAAAGCGCGGCAACTCGCGGGAGCGTCACACAACACACCTGCTCAACCCCACTACTCCAGCCAGACTCTCTGCCCGCGCTCCACGCGGCAGTGTTAACCGTACCAAAGATCCTACACACTTTGGTTCTCCACACGACCTATCGATGTAATCGTTCGATAGCATAGTTTTCCCTAGCCAAGACCCAGCGTAAAAATACAAATAATATTTACAAATCAAGCCAATTATTCATCGACATAAATGTATATATATATATATATATATATATATATATATATATATATATATATTAAAACAATTACAATATATAAAGACACAGAAATGTTATATCTTCAGGTAACAAACTAAGGAAAAAAATTTTGCAGCACAATAGATGGAAATAAGAGGATATGCTTTTCTGGCGTTACAGCAGGACAAAGAATATAACTGAGCGAGCACATGTATGGGCACAGTATATGACTGTAAGGTGATTTGGGAACTGAGGAAGATTACTGTGTGGCTCAGAATTATTCGAGCTGCTCTGTAACCAAGAAGAGCCTGTTGCCAGTTGTCGATATCATAACAAAACATTAAATCGCACCACAAGCAACTGATCGCAAGGTAAGGGCATGACAGTTATTTTGTAGTCGTGTTCGAGGCTTGCCAGAATACTAGTTAATTATTTTGAACATTGTAGTCTTGCTTAGACGGACCATAGACTTGGTGAGTGGACATAAGTCATTAACCATGGGCAGGGTCCTAATCTGTGAACAAATTTTCGAGATAGTCACAAATGAAAAAAATATTTAAAAGAAGATAAATACAATTCATTTTACAGTTAACTATCATTCAAGTAATTATTGGAAACAGAACCAATATCATTTATAGCTCGTCGTACAATGTGTAACCTTTCTATGTAATTTATCAATACGTGAAGTATTGAATATTTTTATTTCGAAAATTTTCTTCTCGTGTAAAGTGTGCCTTCAATGTCGTATTCGACCGCTGAGCAAAACTTACTGTACGTTGGTCCTGTGTTCCGCATGTGAACAGTGTCATGAATCATAACTTAAGTCTTAGTGAAATGCTGATGTTCAAATAATGGAATCAGCTCAATTAAACGTCAAAAGAAACTAATTATGTTCTCCGCGAAAACCAACTGTCTGAGATGCGATACCGAAGTGCATTATGAAAGTTGCTTAGATGAAGTTAAATGCCTGATTTGAAATATCCACGAAATAAAATGCTGTTCAACACTGTAAATTAATTTGCTTACTTAGTATAACATCTGGAAATTCTCGCGACGTACTGTTTACTCACAGGAATGCAAAGTGCGATCTGCCCTGAAAGAAAAGTAACCCATCTTCTGTTCAGCAAGCTGCTGTTTGTATGGTGTACTGACGTTCTCGGAAGCAAACTGAAATAGGATAATGCAGCACCTAAAGATAAAGAACCTGTTCAATAGTAATTTTTTTTTTGCTTCTCAAAGACAAAATGTGGCTGGGTGCAGTGTTGGGTGTAATGCGCACACAAAACAGCACTGAAATTTTTATTATGAAATACAGAGGAGGGCTTTACTTTAAAGAATAGCGCTCTTGAGAAATTATCCTTCGATTATTGTCAAATAGACAATACAGCATAAGAAGACTAACAATTAGGAATTCTACCATCACAAAACTGACAGTTGCGTAATTTGCGACATAATGAAGACAAAGAGATCAAATTGACACAAATCATCAGCATTATTAGTTGTCTAAGGAATAAAGATTTCCTTCAGTTGATAATTCCGACAAACAAATATTTTATTCTTGCATGTGCATGTGTTACCTTGAAATATTCTTCCAAAACTCTTCTCCATCAATTCAGTCAATAAAATAGCTTTGTAAACAAGTTTTAGTTTCCTTAATGAAATAGTCCAGATCATTTCTCCCAGATTCATAAATATTAGATCTCCCTCTCTAAGAATTCAACTGCTCTAATGAGAATGTCCCAGTGCTGCACAACTCACTGGTGACCTAGCACACCACCGATTAAATTGAACACAGAGTCAAGGTCTTATCCATCGCTCGTGGAACGCGCTCGTGCATCCTTGTCCCAGTACAGGAATGGATGATTATTTACAGTGACTGAAAACATATGAATACAAGTGTTACAGTGCTACTGCAGACAATCAATCAATCCAAGAGTTATTGAAATGCAATTTATATTGCAGTGACAGAAGCATGTTGACACTATTTCATCCGAAGTTATTTTATGGCATTGTGTTGTGTTTTACAAATAATTTCATGTGTTTATATCCATAAAACACTGGCATTGCTAAATCGTTGCTGCTGTAAATTAAACCATCAATCGTAGTTGGTTTCCCAAAAATAGGAAATGCATGTTTACCATTGCTATTAGGAATAGTTAAGTCTAATTAATGCCATCTTTATGTCCAATTCGTGTCATACCGCAAAACATAAGAAAGCTTTTTTCTCATCAGTGTTAAACAGGAGAGTTAAATTATCTTTATCTGCAGGATTGTGTAAAAAGAATTATTGATTCTAAAACAGATTGCGTTCAATAGTGACTATGATCCATGTATTGTTACCAATATCTTTCAAAAAATTCAGTTAAAGCAGCCAAAAGTTAAAAAAAAAATATACATGGGACTGATATCAGAGAATAAACGATCAATTTCGAAACTCCGCTATAACTCCCGCCTTTTCGACTACATATATGGTTTTGAATAAAATCATACTTGTGATTGGCAGTACTAATAACAGCCATTGTAGATCAGGAGTTTATTAATTAACGTGCCATCACAGTGACGAAATATGTATTGGTCAAACTGGACGTAGTTTTACAACACAGTTCAAAGAAAGTATCTCGCGTAGAGCACGTAATATATCAGTCTTTGAAAAACATCGGAATTGTAATAGTCAATCAGTTGAATAACCTCAAAATTCTGCATATTATTTCAAAAGGTTTACTTCTGAAGACTCCGAAAGAATTAGAAATCTTTGTGCATTTCAGAAATAATTCTTCAATCGTGTTGAATGAATAGGTGAATTTCCGAGAAAAAGCTTTCTTCGAATTATTTGAAGACGTCATTTAAATTGACCCCTGCTACTTCGCTTTATCTTTATTCCAGTAGTGTTTTCATTTTGTAAATTAAAATTCCTATATGATAGGTGCATATACTTATGTAATTATGTTGTCGTGGATTTATTAACAAAATGTTGACACGAGTGACAGCTCTAGGATTTTTCCTAGCTTTATTAAGTGACCATACGATCTTTTGTCATCAGTTTTTGTACGGTGAAGTAAATTCTCGACAAATACGGTCCATGAGATTCCAGGTAAATTGTTTTTTGTGAAAAAACCAGTGCTGTACTAAACAATATTATCAGCATTCCAATTTCATTATATGATTAGACGTTATTTTATAATCAGATTTTGTACGTTGATGTAATTTGACCACAAATAACATTTATTGGTTTCCAAGTATTAATGTTCTCTTCTAAAACAGGTCTCCGTTACGAGTATGACCAGCTTATTTCTGGCAAGTGTAGTAAAAATTGTAGTGGAGCCACTTCAAGCCACCATCCTGATTATCGTTAACAGCTGCGGTCGACCTCAATCGTTATGGTAACATATGGCGTCCATGGTACATGTTTGATACCTGCTGCCCATCTTACTACAACGTCTACATGGCAACGTTGTCTGTAGATAGCTTGTTCAGGCCAGAAGAGTACGCCAATGTTCCAATAAATTTCGTAATTTTCGGCATACAGTTTAATTACTGCATAATTATCATAGATGATAAATATTTTACATTAATACATTTATTTATTCCATAAACACAGACTATTTATTAAATAACTGATGCTATGGATATGTCATACTAGTTGAATAAATTATTTCCGTCACATGGTACAACAAGAAATAAAATACGTAATTTTGAAGTATACTTATTATATTAGTCACTGTTCTTAACAATCTGTTCTCTCCTATAGACACAACTTTTTATAATTATTCACTTTTACATAAATTGTTTCTTCAAATGGTATGTAATTTATGTAAATCGTTTCTCAATGGCTGACGTTGACGTCATATAGCACACACACGCCTTCACCAGATCTATATAATGCAAAGCTGCCCAGCCAAAAGCAACAGTTTCAGCGACTGAGGTCTACTGAATGTTCTGGACATCATCATTTTCAGCTAATGGGTAACGACTCATCGATCTTAACACGTGTAAATTGCTTTAAGTCATTGACTTCTTTACGTAACTAGCACGTTTTCTATCTTTCAAAGTGCTGTCTGAAGATGACCTAAGCCTAGGCCGAAACCGGTCATTTTAATGAAATACCATCGCCGTGGTTCAGAACGAAAAAAACCGATTTTCTGATTTCATCATCTTTCGATACATTAAGGTTTCATTTAAGTACTTCGAAAAGGAATTTGATGAAATAAAAAATTTCGATCACTTAAAGAGCATTTTCCTACCACGTTTGTTTATGTGCCACGCCCACTTTTCTGTCACCCACTTTCCTGCATATAGTTTAGGGATTTTTTTTTTACTCCCGAGTGTGTTGGTTATTCTTGGAATGCAACGGTCGGTATTCTTTTGTTTCTGCTGTTTGTAAACAACACTCTTTCAAACACGCAGTTAGTTTGTTCAAGTGTGATCACGAGTAGTTGTTATACTTATGTTTGCAGTGCTTGTTTACAAATGTACTCACCTCTTTCACAGCTATTTATATAGAAGCTCTTGCAAGTTAAGCCTATACCTAACGTCCTCTAATCATGATAAACCATGTCATGGATTGTGTCCATCAGGAGAAAATTCGTGGTGCAAATACAATTGGGCTCAGGCATCTGGAGATTCTTATTCTCACCACCATTCTCTTCCTGCTGCCGTTATTATAGCAACTAAATCTATTTTCAGAGACTTGGCTCAACCTGACCTTCTAAGGAAATGTCTGCATGGGCAGACACAGCACCCAAATGAATGTTTCAACAGCATAATTTGGAACCGCCTTCCTTAAACTGTATTTGTAGGCATGCATACAATGAAACTAGTAGTTCGTGATGGTGTTATTACATTCAGTTGTGGTAAGATTGGAAAATGTTGGGTACTGAAAAAGCTGGGAATTAATCCTGGTGAAAATATGATCACTGGGTTGCAACACTGCGATACAATGAGGATAGTCGATGCAGACAGGTCTGCATCTAATATGGCCAATAAAGCAAGACAAACATCCAGGAAGGTGAAAAAGAACCTGGAAGACCTGCTACAGGCCAAAGAAGAGCCATCATATGCAGCAGGACAGTTTTAATTAACTCTAAGTAACAAATTTCAAAAGTTTTTTCTTCAAAGTCAATTTCCCGCAAACTAAAATTTTCAGCACATATGCCCCATTATATCAGAAACTATCATAGATAAATGAATGAAATTTTGGAGAGACTCTGCATAACATAAAAAGCCACCTCTGATACTACAGTCATTAATATTCCCCCATTAGGAAATTCTCAAAAAAATATTTTCTGCAGAAAAACTTAATATTTTTTGTTAACAAATTCAAAAAAGTATTTCTTAAAAACTATGAAATGGATAAAGTAGATTTTAGTACAGTTGATTCTATAAGCATCATGTACCATACAGTCAAAATTTTAAGGTCCTAGATCAAGTAGTTTTTTTCAGAAATGGGTCATATACTTGCCTAAATTAACATGGGTTAGATAAGCAGGGTGTGGTCCCGTGGTGATTGGAAGTAGGGCTGCGTTGGAGTTACATGTATATTGTACAATTAGCTGTCGCTGTATACAAAAATTGTCGCTGGTAGTAGCAATTTGCGTAAGAATGAGACAGCCTGTGTTTAAATTTTAGGTAACAGTACGTAATGTAAAAAAATTAATAAATCCTCATATGTTATAAATGTTGGTTTTCTTTTTTGTCAGTTTTTCCTCTGATACCCTTTATTGTGACAAATCGTTATTATTGTAGCAGAGGCGGTCGAGCTGTGCTAAGTAGTAGAATTTTATCTTGCATGCGACCGTGTTTAGAGTTTATCGTTGTCGTTCCCACAGCATCCGTAATTCAGCAGTAGCGAATCGCAACTCGGAATGCCAATCACAAGTAAAGGGATTGCAGTCGGTGGAAGGGTGAATGCTTCTACGTTTCTACGTGGGCAGTGGCTAGTTAAAGTTTCAGGAAATTACACGGAATTGAAGTTGCAATGTGAAAACATTTACGGGGGGTTGTGGCGCAAGGGAAATGTACAGACATTACGTCATTCCATTGTTGGTATTGGTGCAAAACAAGCGAAAAAATTTTTTTAAAAAAATTACCCGTTATTGAATACTCTAAATGACAGTTTTCTTTGCCTCTGACCCTAGCTGAAAATATTTCACAGCGATATTAACGCATATGTGTATAGCTACTGTTCGGTGGACAGCATATGGCGAATACGAGAACAGGATTAATGCGACAGGACCATTTCGCCAGGAATGTTTTTATTTGACCTTACGTCCATTCATATTTTTCATTAATAATTCTCCTAATAGTATTGTTGTTACGTATTTCTACCAGTGATCTGCTTTACACAGTTGTAGCGAATTTACGTCTTTCACTGTAAGCTGCCTATAGAGAGGTTCCCGAAAAATGTAGGAACACGTGAGGCAATATTAACTCTAGAACGTATCTTAAGAAGCTAGGTTAAAGAGTGTCAGATCTGTGCTTATACCATTGTATGTGAATTTCAAGAAAAGTTTTGATTGTGAAGGCAGCAGGCATAAAACGCAGGGAGCGAATGATTCGATATACTTGTGCAGAAACCAGACTGCAGCTATACAGGAAGTTCAGAAATACCTGTTACAGACTTCTAAGATTTGTATAGGGGAGTGAGTACGTGATACTTTGAAGAGTAAACGATTTCCGGGAACGTACCGTGTCCGGTCTGCGACGTTTTCAATTTAGATGAATTGAAATAGGCGTGACGCAGTACAATTATTAGGTAACAGTTCGAAAGGAAACATAACGAAACATCCATTTATCACTTAAGCACATCTGTTTGTATTAAGTCTAAAACATTACGTTCTGTACATACAGTTTGCTAGGTTCTTTTATGTTTTGGAGTAATGTAAACACGTAATGTTTGAGTGATGATACAAACAAATGTGCTTAAGTGATAAATGGATGTTAAGTTATCTGTCCTTTCGAATTGTTACCTTATAATTGTACTGTGTCACACCTAATTCAATTCCTGAATCAGGCGACGGTTCCTAACCGTTACTGCTGGAAATTTACTCCGTCTATCATCAGCCCATACGAGCAAACTGGTTGCGATGTTGCCTGATATTGCTTTGTACCTTACGTACTTGGGCTATGCACGGCTCTGTTTTAAAACAACAGTTCGATGAAGTCATACGGTTTAGCCGCGGACGTCTATTTTCATGCCCCGCAGTTAATTCGCTGCAAATAGTAACCTGTAGCTGTAATCCTGCAGTCAAATTGTATATGCACTGTCTAGAATTGCGAGTTAGTAAAATACACAGAAATATGAAACAGAAGTTGAATGATACATTAAGGACAAGGGTTCTATTCTAACGTCTGCAATTGATGCAGACGACGTAGAATTATGTTGAATAATGTTTATTCGAGAAAGGACATTTCAACTAAATGGGAAGTAGTCTTACGTTATTCAGTCAAAATCTAGACAGGAAATATCCTTAACAAACGCTGTAAAGTTATTTTGAAACCGTTAAGAGAATGGTAGCAAAATCCCCACACAAAATTGTGATCGAAATTACGCGAGAACTAAGTCCATTTGGTGCACCCAGTACACGAAATATTCACCATCTGGAAGAGCTCAGAGTTCAACTTAATGATTCACACATTAACACACGCGATGCAAAGAATAGTAACTCGTAACTCTGCCTATTTTCAGTAACTTACATCAAGAGGGAAGAGTTAGACTCCTACTCTGGAGCACATTCAAAACTCTCGAAATACACTTCTGGCAGTTAAAATTGCCACACCAAGAAGAAATGCAGAGGATGAACGGGTATTCATTGGAACAATATATTATACTAGAACTGACACATGATTACATTTTCATGCAACTTGGGTGCATAGATCCTGAGAAATCAGTACCCTCAGAACACCCACCTCTGGCCGTAATAACGGCCTTGATACGCCTGGGCATTGAGTCAAACAGAGCTTGGATGGCGTGTACAGGTACAGCTGCCCATGCAGCTTCAACACGATACCACAGTTCATCAAGAGTAGTAACTGGCGTATTGTGACGAGGCAGTTGCTCGGCCACCATTGACCAGACGCTTTTAATTGCTGAGAGATCTGGAGAATATGCTGGCCAGGTAGCAGTCGAACATTTTAAGTATCCAGAAAGGCCCGTACAGGACCTGCAACATGCGGTCGTGCATTATCCTGCTGAAATGTAGGGTTTCGCAGGGATCGAATTAAGGGTAGATCCACGGGTCGTAACACATCTGAAATGTAACGTCCACTGTTCAAAGTGCCGTTAATGCGAACAAGAGGTGACCGAGACGTGTAACCAGTGGCACCCCATACCATCGCGCCGGGTAATAAACCAGTATGGCGATGACGAATGCACGCTTCCAATGTGCGTTCACAGCGATGTCGCCAAACACGGATGCGACCATCATGATGCTGTAAACAGAACCTGGATTCATCCGAAAAAATGACGTTTTGACATTCGTGTACCCAGGTTCGTCGTTGAGTACACCATCGCAGGCACTCCTGTCTGTGATGCAGCGTCAAGGGTAACCGCAGCCATGGTCCCCGAGCTGATAGTCCATGCTGCTGCAAACGTCGTCGAATTGTTCGTGCAGATGGTTCTTGTCTTGCAAACGTCCCCATCTGTTGACTCAGGGATCGAGACGTGGCTGCACAATCCGTTACAACCATGCGGATAAGATGCCTGTCATCTCGACTGCTAGTGATACGAAGCCATTGGGATCCAGCACGGCGTTCCGTATTACCCTCCTGAACCCACCCATCCCATATTCTGCTAACAGTAATTGAATCTCGACCAACGGGAGCCGCAATGTCGCGATACCATAAACCGCAATCGCGATAGGCTACAATCCGACCTTTATCAAAGTCGGAAACGTGATGGTACGGATTTCCCCACCTTATACGAGGCATCACAACAACGTTTCACCAGTCAACCCCGGTGAACTGCTGTTTGTGTATGAGAAATCGGTTGGAAACTTTCCTCATGTCAGCACGTTGTAGGTGTCGCCACCAGCGCCAACCTTGTGTGAATGTTCTGAAAAGCTTATCATTTGCATATTACAGCATCTTCTTGCTGTCGGTTACATTTCGCGTCTGTACCACGTCATCTTCGTGGTGTAGCTATTTCAATGGCCAGTAGTGTATAAATCCGTTCAGACGTCAACGTATCGCAGTGGATGTTCACCGCCCATAACCAAACATCCCCACGATTGAATACCGCTCATTACCACAGGCTCGTCTGCCTCCTTCTAGAACTCGCGTAAAAGTGTCCATAATCGCTCCCTTCAGAAGTTCACTCGAAAAGTCCCAGTATTCACTTGACACCAGTAACGTCCCTCCAGCGTCCAACTCCCATGGGGGGAAGGACATCCCCACCGAAAGTACAACGTTCTCAGGTTCGACATACATGACTGGACTCATCTCGACCATTTCCCTGACTAAACTAATATACAGGGTGATTCAAAAAGTATACCACAACGTTAGGAATTTAAAACTCTGCAATGACAAAAGGCAGAGCTAAGCACTATCTGTCGGCGAATTAAGGGAGCTATAAAGTTTCATTTAGTAGTACATTTGTTCGCCATTTCAGCCAATAAAGTTTTTGGTCCCTTTTTCTTCGAAGGTGCTACTGTAACTGGACTACAGTATCTGGAGATGTTAGAGAATTGGCTGTTCCCTCAGCTCGAACAAGAAGCACAACAATTCATATTTCAGCAGGATGGAGCGCCACCACATTGGCACTTATCTGTCCGTAACTACCTGAACGTCAAGTACCCGAGGCGATGGATCGGCCGCCAGGCAGCCCGTGACAGAGCACTTCATCACTGGCCTCCAAGAAGCCCTGATCTTACCCCCCGCGATTTTTTCTTATGCGGGTGTGTTGAGGGTCTGGTGTTTCGGCCACCTCTCCCAGCCACCATTGATGATTTGAAACGAGAAATAACAGCTGCTATCCAAACTGTTACGCCTGATATGCTACAGAGAGTGTGGAACGAGTTGGTGTATCGGGTTGATATTGCTCGTGTGTCTGGAGGGGGCCATATTGAACATCTCTGAACTTGTTTTTGAGTGAAAAAAAAACCTTTTTAAATACTCTTTGTAATAATGTATAACAGGAGGTTATATTATGTTTCTTTCATTAAATACACATTTTTAAAGTTGTTGTATTCTTTTTGAATCGCCCTGTATTACAACAATATAATTGTTATGAACATTCAGTTGCACTGAGACTGTTAAAATGATTACAGACAAAGGTTTGTTCATGAATAAGTAAGCTAGTCCTCTTCCGTAAGTGCACTCACGATAAATGACAACAGATGGTCCTTGTAGATTGTTTAAACAGTTATTTAGCCCTGCCTGAGAGAAGCGTCTTATGGTTCTCTGTACAGTTGTGGTGTCCGCTAACACATGCCATTGGCCACTTTTAAATTAGCAGTGTTTTAATAGCACCTCCAGTCAACAATTAAGTAAAGTTACTGGCAAAGTAACTAACAAGCAGAATCACTGTGATCTGTATTCCCATTTCTGTGTTACGGAGTTTCTCGAATCCAATTAGAGTCCCAGTGGGAGCGCAGTAGTGATACGTGGCCCGTCTGCGCGGAGCGAGGGACTCGACGCGCGCCTTTACGTTGCGAACGGCGGCGTATTCGCCGAGAAATATGTCGCCCCGACGGGCGCCGCCGGGCCGTAGTTAGCGCAACTCGCCTGCAGCACGTAAGAGCCCCGGGGAAGGCGTAATTTGGTGAGAAAGTGTGTCAGGGCGCAAGTGGCCATGAATATTCAGGCACGGCATGGCGGGGTGAGGTGAGGTGCGGGCCCCCTGCCTGCCTGATGAGACGGCGGCAGACGTCGGCCTCCGAGGACGCGCGTCCATCACGGCTTTTACGGCCGCCGCAACAGCGCCACCGCCTCGCGCCGGCTGTCTCCTGTGTCGTATCTTACCTTCCCTTACACGAATCACTTCTTCTTTTCCATTATCGGTCGTTTTACGCGACTTCTGAAATAAAATGCAAACAACATCAATGGCAGTTACTGCTTTCCTCACCTACTGTGGAATACGCACAAGTCGCCCACGGCCTCCTTTGTTCCAATTGTTTCCACTGCTCACCGTCGCAGTGAGAGGTTCCATACGTCAGCTCACGATACAGGTAGCTGTCCTTCAGTATCTCCGCCTCACTCTGCCCTTCTCTGTACACATTCAGTATTGCCTGTTAGTCCTTTCTGGTACAGTTCCAACACACTTGAGCAATATTCCGGAACCGGTCACACAAGTGATTTGAAAGCAATCTTCTTTGCAGCCTGATTGCAGCTCCCCAGTATTCTATCCATAAACCGAAGTCTACCATCTGTTTTACAGCAACTGAACCTATGTGATCATCGCACTTTACATACCTACTAAGTGTTACACCCACGAGTTTTTATGAGTTGGCCGATTCCATGAGTGACTGATTTATATTATACGCTACTGGCCATTAAAATTGCTACGCCACGAAGATGACGTGCTACAGGTGCGAAATTTAATCGACAGGAAGAAGATGCTGTGATATGCAAATGATTAGCTTTTCAGAGCATTCACACAAGGTTGGCGCCGGTGGCGACACCTACAACGTGCTGACATGAGGAGAGTTTCCAACCAATTTCACACACACAAACAGCAGTTGACCGGCGTTGTCCGGTGAAACGTTGTTGTGATGCCTCGTGTAAGGACGAGAAATGCGTACCATCACGTTTCCGACTTTGATAAAGGTCGGATTGTAGCCTACCGCGATTGCGGTTTATCGTATCGCGACATTGCAGCTCGCGTTGGTCGAGATCCAATGACTGTTAGCAGAATATGGGATGGGTGGTTTCAGGAGGGTAATACGAAACGCCGTGCTGGATCCCAACGGCCTCGTATCACTAGCAGTCGAGATGACAGGCATCTTATCCGCATGGCTGTAACGGATCGTACAGCCACGTCTCGATCCCTGAGTCAACAGATGGGGACGTTTGTAAGACAACAACCATCTACACGAAAAGTTCGACGACGTTTGCAGCAGCATGAACTATCAGCTCGGAGACCATGGCTGCGGTTACCCTTTACGCTGCATCACAGACAGAAGCGCCTCCGATGGCGTACTCAACGACGAATCTGTATGCACGAATGGCAAAACGTCATTTTTTCGGATGAATCCAGGTTCTGTTTACAGCATCATGATGGTCGCATCCGTGTTTGGCGACATGGCTCTGAACGCACATTGGATGCATGTATTCGTTATCGCCATACTGGTTTGTTACCCGGCGTGATGGTTTGGGGTGCCATTCGTTACACGTCTCGGTCACCCCTTGTTCGCACTGACGGCACTTTGAACAATGGATGTTACATTTTAGATGTGTTACGACCCGTGGATCTACCCTTCATTCGATCCCTGCGAAACCCTACATTTCAGCAGGACAATGCAAGACCGCATGTTGCAGGTCCTGTACGGGCCTTTCTGGGTACATAAAATGTTCGACTGCTGCCCTGGCCAGCACATTCTCCAAGTCTCTCAGCAATTGAAAACGTCTGGTCAGTGGTGGCCGAGCAACTGGCGCGTCACAATACGCCAGTGACTTCTCTTGATGAACTGTGGTATCATGCTGAAGCTGCATGGGCAGCTGTACCTGTACACGGCGTCCAAGCTCTGTTTGACTCAATGGCCAGGCGTATCAAAGCCGTTATTATGGCCAGAGGTGGTTGTTCTGGGTAGTGATTTCTCAGGATCTATGCACCCAAAATGCGTGAAAATGTAATCACATGTCAGTTGTAGTATAACGTATTTGTGCAATGAATACCCGTTTATCATCTTCATTTCTTCTTGGTGTAGCAATTGTAATGCCCAGTAGTGTAGTCGTTCAAGGCGTTTTTTTTCTGACATTGTCCTCCGTGTCGCCGATGTAGCATTCAGCGGACGCTGCGGCACCGAGAACCTACCACTTCATTACGGATAACCAGGGGATCCAGTGTCGGCGAGTAGCGGTGGTGCGCGGCTGGAGGGAGGCAGATGTAATCGAAGTCTCTGGAAGACCTCTCTTCGGCCTGCGCGCCGCTGGGAGTGGGACGCGGGACAGCCTGCTGGGGGACGCATAGCTCGGCGCGGACCGCGACGGCCGGCGGCCCAAAGCATTCCCAGCCCGCCTCTGAGCCTCTGCCGCTGCCGCTATGCGTGCCGACGCCTCTGATCAGCGCCGCGTCGGCACATCAGGCTGCCCGGCTATGGCGGCATGCGGCGGTCGCCCCCTCTGGTATTACTGGCCGTCCAGTTCGACACCCGGCATCGCCCGCCGTCACTCTTTCGTATCGTAAATGCAGGCTCCCAGGTAGATGCCATTTTTCTTGACTTCCGGAAGGTGATCGATACAGTTCCGCACTGTCGCCTCATAAACAAACGAAGCGCCTACGGAATATCAGACCAGCTGTGTGGCTCGATTGAAGAGTTTTTAGCAAACAGAAAATGGCATGTTGCTCTCAATGAAGAGACGTCTACAGACGTTAAAGTAACCTCTGGCGTACCACCGGAGAGTGTTATGGGACCATTGCTTTTCACAATATATATAAATGGCCTAGTAGATAGTGTCGGACGTTCCATGCAGCTTTTCGCAGATGATGCTGTATTATACAGAGAAGTTGCAGAATTACAAAATTGCAGTGAAATGCAGGTACATCTGCAGCGGATAGGCACTTGGTGCAGGGAGTGGCAACTGACCCTTAAATAGACAAATGTAATGTATTGCGGACACATAGAAAGAAAGATCCTTTATTGTATGATTATACGATAGCGCAACAAACGCTGGTAGCAGTTACTTCTGTAAAATATCTGGGAGTATGCGTGCGCAACGATTTGAAACAGAATGTTCATATAAAATTATTTGTTGGTAAGGCGGGTGCCAGTTTGAGATTCATTGGGAGAGTCCTTAGCAAATTTAGTCCATCAACAAAGGAGGTGGCTTACAAAACACTCGTTCGACCTATACTTGAGTATTGCTAATCAGTGTGGGATCCGTACCAGATCGGGTAGGCAGAGGAGGTAGAGAAGATCCAAAGAAGAGCGGAACGTTTCGTCACAGGGTTATTTGGTAAGCTTGATAGCGTTACGCAGATGTTTAGCAAACTCAAGTGCCAGACTCTGCAAGAGAGGCGCTCTTAATCGCGGTGTAGCTTGCTGTCCAGGTTTCGAGAGGGTGCGTTTCTGGATGAGGTATCGAATATATTGCTTCCCCTACTTATACCTCTCGTGGAGATCACGAATGTAAAATTAGAGAGATTCGAGCGCGCACAGAGACTTTCCGGCAGTCGTTGTTCCCGCGAACCATACGCGACTGGAACAGGAAAGGGAGGTAATGACAGTGGCACGTAAAGTGCCCTCCGCCACACACCGCTTCGTGGCTTGCGGAGTATAAATGTTGATGTAGATGTAGATCTGTAGCGAAGTTACACTGCTATACAAAAGGTATACCAACGCAGCAATTTAATACTCCGTGGTGATATATGATAAGTAAACGAGTATCAATTATGAAAGCAAAGTAGATCGTAACTCCTTTCAACAATTTCTTTCATCGTGCCCTAAGTTAAGGTTACCTAAATTCTATTTTTGTTCCATACGAGACAAGTTTTTAACCACAACACTAGATTGGTGATTGATTACTGATTTTGCTGCCATGACTTGTGTATGTATAAGAGGTGAAGATCAGGGTAGCGTTAAAGGCTTCATCAGGAATCTACTTTCAGCTAATTACAAAATTGTATCATAGAGATAGACATGAAGATAGACACGAAGTCCAACTCCTACCACAGTAGTACAAGATTATATGCCACCTAACACCGCTTTTTCCGAATCTGTTTCGCGGAGGAAGACTGCACTGTAGTTCCTTCTCTAGATTGTCGCACAGATGACAAAATGGTAATGTCGAAATAGACAACACAGCGACAGAAAAACAATTAAAATCGCTCAAAAGAAGAAAGGCCGCTGGACCTGATGGGATACCAATTCGATTTTGCACAGAGTACGCGAAGGAACTTGCCCCCCTTCTTGCAGCGGTGTACCGTAGGTCTCTAGAAGGGCGTAGCGTTCCAAAAGATGGGACATGGGCACAGGTCATTCCCGTTTCCAAGAAGGGACGTCAAACAGATGTGTAGAACTATAGACCTATATATCTAACGTCGATGGACACTAGAAGTCTACTCTGTAGGAATCAGCATGTGTTTCGGAAAAGACGATCGTGTGAAACCCAGCTCGCGCTATTAGTCCACGAGACTCAGAGGGCCATAGACACGGGTTCACAGGTAGATGCTGTGTTTCTTGACTTTCGCAAGGCGTTTGACACAGTTCCCCACAGTCGTTTAATGAACAAAGTAAGAGCATATGGACTATCAGACCAATTGTGTGATTGGATTGAAGAGATCCTAGGTAACAGAACGCAGCATGTCACTCTCAATGGAGAGAAGTTTTCCGAAGTAAGAATGATTTCAGGTGTGCCGCAGGGGAGTATCGTAGGACCGTTGATATTCACAATATATATTAATGACGTTGTGGATAACATCGGAAGTTCACTGACGCTCTTTTCGGATGATGCTGTGATGCATCGAGAGGTTTTAACAACGGAAAATTGTACTGAAATGCAGGAGGATCTGCAACGAATTGAGGCATGGTGCAGGGAATGGCAATTTAATCTCAATGTAGACAAGTGTAATGTGCTGCGAATACATAGAAAGAAAGATCCTTTATCGTTTAGGTACAATATAGCAGGTCAGCAGCTGGAAGCAGTTAATTCCATAAATTATCTGGGAGTAGGCATTAGGAGTGATTTAAAATGGAATGGTCATATAAAGTTGATCGTCGGTAAAGAAGATGCCAAACAAAAGAAGTAGGTTACAGTACACTTGTTCGCCCACTGTTTGAATATTGCTCACCAGTGTGCGATCCGTACCAGATAGGGTTGATAGAAGAGATAGACAAGATCCAACGGAGGGCAGCGCGCTTCGTTACAGGATCATTTAGTAATAGCGAAAGCGTTACAGAGATGATACATAAACTCCAGTGGAAGACTGCAGGAGAGACACTCAGTAGCTCGGTACGGGCTTTTGTTGAAGTTTCGAGAACATACCTTCACGGAGCAGTCAAGCAGTATATTCCTCCGTCCTACGTATATCTCGCGAAGAGACCATGGGGATAAAATCAGAGAGATTAGAGCCCACACAGAGGCATACCGACAATCTTTCTTTCCACGAAAAATACGAGACTGGAATAGAAGGGAGAACCGACACAGGTACTCAAAGTACCCTCCGCCACGCACCGTCAGCGGAGTATGGATGTACATGTACATGTAGATGTAGATGATAAAAAGATTGAAGAAATCTATGAAGCAATAAAAGAAATTATCCAGATAGTGAAGGGAGACGAAAATTTAATAGTCATGGGAGACTGGAATTCGATAGTAGGTAAAGGAAGAGAACGAAAAGGAGTAGGTGAATATGGATTGGGGGTAAGGAATGAAAGAGGAAGCCACCTGGCAGAATTTTGCACAGAACATAACTTAATCATAGCTAACACTTGCTTTATAATGAGAGAAGGTTGTGTACGTGGAAGAAGCATGGAGAGCCGGCCGGGGTGGCCGAGCGGTTCTAGGCGCTACGGTCTGGAACCGCGTGACCGCTACGGTCGCAGGTTTGAATACTGCCTCGGGGATGGATGTGTGTGATGTCCTTGGGTTAGTTAGGTTTAAGAGTCATTTTTTGAAGCCTGGAGACACTAAATGTTTTCACATAGATTATACAATGGTAAGACAGAGGTGTAGGAACCAAGTTTTAAATTTTAAGACATTTTCAGGGACAGATGTGGACTCTGATCACGATCTATAGGTTATGAACTCTAGAATAAAACTGAAGAAACTGAAAAAGGTGGTAATTTAAGGAGATGGGATCTGGATAAACTGAAACAATCAGAGGTTATAGAGAGTTTCAGAGAGAGTATTAGGAAGCAATCGACAAGAACGGGGGAAACAAATACAGTAGAAGAGGAATGGGTAGCTTTTAGAGATGAAATAGAGAAGGCAGCAGAGGATCAAGTACGTAAAATGACGAGGGCTGGTAGAAATCCATGGGTAACAGAAGAGATATTGAATTTAATAGATGAATGGAGAAAGTATAACAATGCAGTAAATGAAGTATTCAAAAAGGAATACAAACGTCTCCAAAGTAAGATCGACAGGAAGTACAAAATGGCTAAGCAGGTATGGCTAGAGGACAAATGCAAGGATGTAGAAGCATATATCACGAGGGGTAAGATAGATACTGCCTACAGGAAAATTAAAGAGATCTTCGGAGAAAAGAGAACCACTTGTATGAATATCAAGAGCTCAGATGAAAAACCAGTTCCAAGCAAAGAAGGGAAAGCAGAAAGGTGGAAGAAGGATATAGAGAGTCTATACAAGGACGATATACTTGAGGGAAATTTCCTGGAAATGGATGAGGACGTAGATGAAGATGAAATGGGAGATTATGCGTGAAGAATTTGACAGGGCACTGAAATATCTGAGTCGAAACCAGGCATCGGGACTAGACAACATTCTATTAGCACTACTGATAGCCTTGGGAGAGCCAGCCCTGGGAAAACTCTACCATCTGGTTTTATGAGACAGGCGAAAAAGCCTTAGACTTCAAGAAGAATATTACAATTCCAGTCTCAAGGAAGCAGGTGTTAACAGATGTGAAAATTACCGAACCCTCAGTTAAATAAGCATGGCTGCAAAATACTGACACGAAGTCTTTACAGACGAATGGAAAAACTGGTAGAAGGGAACCTTGGGTAAGTTCAGTTTGGATTCCGTAGAAATGTTGGAACACGGGAGGCAATACTGACCCTGCAACTTACCTTAGAAGATAGATTAAGGAAAGGCAAAACTACGTTTCTAGCATTTGTAGGCTTAGAGAAAGCTTTTGACAATGTTGACTGGAATACTCTCTTTCAAATTCTGAAGGTGGCAGCGCTCAAATACAGGGAGCGAAAGGCTATTTACAATTTGTACAGAAACCAGATGGCAGTTATAAGAGTCTAGTGGCACAAAAGGGAAGCAGTGGTTGAGAAGGGAATGAGAAAGGGTTGTAGCCTACCCTCGATGTTATTCAATATATGAGGTTCGCCGATGACACTGTAATTCTGTCAGAGGCAGCAAATGACCTGGAAGAGCAGTTGGACGGGAGGGACAGTGTCTTGGAAGTAGGACATAAGATGAACATCAACAAAAGCAAAGCGAGGAGCAGGTAATGTTGAGGGAATTAGATTAGGAAATGAGACACTTAAAGTAGTAGATGAGTTTTGTTACTTAGGGAGCAAACTAACTGATGATGGTCGAATTAGAGAGGATATAATATGTAGACTGGCAATGGAAAAAAAGAATTAAATATATTAACATCGAGTATAGATTTAAGTGTCAGGAAGTCTTTTCTAGAAGTATTTGTATGGAGTGTAGCCATGTATGGAAGTCAAACATGGACGATAAATAGTTTAGACAAGAAGAGAATGGAAGCCTTCGAAATGTGTTGCTACAGAAGAATGCTGAAGATTAGATGGATAGATCGCGTAGCTAATGAGGAGTTACTGAATAGAATTGGGGTAAAAGGAATTTGTGGCACAACTTTACTAGAAGAAGGAATCGGTTGGTAGGACATGTTCTGAAGTATCAAGGGATCACCAAGTTAGTATTGGAGGGCAGCGTGGAGGGTAAAATTCATAGAGGGAGACCAAGAGATGAATGTGCCAAGCAAATTCAGGAGGATGTAGGTCGCAGTAGTTATTCTGAGATGAAGAGGCTTGCACAGGATAGCGTAGCATGGGGAGTTGTCTCTGGTCTGGATTGAAAACCACGACAACAACAACATCATAAACTCATGTCAGAGGATGAAAGTTAGTATTTCACACATACTAGTGAATCCCAGACACGCCTGGTGAACTGACAATAATAAAATATTAATCAAAATATTAAATTATCTCTAACTTTAGAAATAGGTCTGTCCCGCAAAATCTAGAGCATTATTGGAATCCGCACAACAATTACGTTAATATGAGAAACATTTCATATCATATTACACTTATCCTAACTTTATAATAATTAAGTTTCTTTTATTTCGCTAAGATGCAGAACGAGTTTTGGAAAGAATAGCTGACTCAGATACTGTTCCTACCAAATCTATGTACATAGGTTAAAAGTATTACACATCAAGATAGTCCATGCCATCATCCAGCTTAATCCTTCTGTAAGGTACATATGAGTACCCGTACTTCAGCTTTGTGACCTCACGTCCCATAATATGCTCTGGGGTGGCCTGTATACAGATATTTTCAAGGGATGCCACAGACACCTCTCAGTGAGTCGATGATCAGGTAGGTCAATAAAACATCCAGTACTTTTCAACAGTAGGAATTACACAGCCAACCGGTAGCAAAAATCTGCTTAGTACACTGACCCAGGTTTCGGCACCTCTGAGGATGTCTTCATCAGAATGGTACCTTAGTTGCTTGCAACCGGTTGGCTGTGTGATTTCTGTGTTGAAACTAATGTACGGTTGCCGAGACACAGCCATGTTTAAAACTGTAAGATCCAGAACTTTATTTTTTGTGAAGGCATGTCAAAAGTAACATTGCAAGAATGAAAAAGCTTGTCTGACGATTTGAACTCTGTGATTGTGTTCACTCATAAACCAAGTACTTCCAGATACACAGAACACACAGTCGTTAGCATAAGTCAACTAGTCGCCAGCTTAATTCATTTTTGTTGTAGATAATATCCACATTATGGACTAGCTGAGAAACCAAATGTTGCCTGGTTATTTATTTACAGCTGAGTCTGAGATTTCGTACGTGGTGTTTATTTTTGACCCACAAAGCTTCACTGTTGACATCAAGGTCCACGCCTGCAACACGCAGCATCTGGCCTTGGACGTCTTTCGTGGCCATGACATAATACCAGCTCAGCTGGAATTGTATGCGTTTAAGGCGAAATGGAAAATCGTCAGGAACAAGCGGAATTTGGGGTAAAAGAAACTACCTAGCCTGCGTCACTTTCCATAAAGGTTTCCGTTTCTTTGATATTACGATGCAGAGAAGTAACTTTAACCCTCGGTCCATTCAAATACTTCGATGGACGTAAAATTCGCACCAAAATAATCGGGATGCCGTTTCCCAAATTAATTTTGTGTTATGAAAGAGTAGGTGCGCTAAAGGAGTTTAAAAATTCTCCTAGATGAATGCAGACTGATGCTGTTCAGTCACTATGTTAATAGAGATATATTCTACATTTCCTGCCTCAACATGATTGAGTATGTCTGAACTAATTCTCGCAGCGTGATCGTTTCAGGGTATCCACACAGCTCTTTCACAGAGCTACCAGTTTTCATGAGTTGTTGTCATTTAATCACAATAAAGAGAAGAAATGAGGCCTTGAAGTGAAAGTAATGTACTGCGTAAATTACCAGGCAAAAGATTTCACCACCTTCTTCCGAGTATATGCCCTCGCCATTTTTAGCAACAACTCAGAAAATTCCTACGTATTTGTGTTGGAAGTTGGCAGGCCTCACAATTTTTCTGGGGATTCCTCTGAATCTTCAGACGAAACTGACTTTCTACACTCCTGGAAATGGAAAAAAGAACACATTGACACCGGTGTGTCACACCCACCATACTTGCTCCGGACACTGCGAGAGGGCTGTACAAGCAATGATCACACGCACGGCACAGCGGACACACCAGGAACCGCGGTGTTGGCCGTCGAATGGCGCTAGCTGCGCAGCATTTGTGCACCGCCGCCGTCAGTGTCAGCCAGTTTGCCGTGGCATACGGAGCTCCATCGCAGTCTTTAACACTGGTAGCATGCCGCGACAGCGTGGACGTGAACCGTATGTGCAGTTGACGGACTTTGAGCGAGGGCGTATAGTGGGCATGCGGGAGGCCGGGTGGACGTACCGCCGAATTGCTCAACACGTGGGGCGTGAGGTCTCCACAGTACATCGATGTTGTCGCCAGTGGTCGGCGGAAGGTGCACGTGCCCGTCGACCTGGGACCGGACCGCAGCGACGCACGGATGCACGCCAAGACCGTAGGATCCTACGCAGTGCCGTAGGGGACCGCACCGCCACTTCCCAGCAAATTAGGGACACTGTTGCTCCTGGGGTATCGGCGAGGACCATTCGCAACCGTCTCCATGAAGCTGGGCTACGGTCCCGCACACCGTTAGGCCGTCTTCCGCTCACGCCCCAACATCGTGCAGCCCGCCTCCAGTGGTGTCGCGACAGGCGTGAATGGAGGGACGAATGGAGACGTGTCGTCTTCAGCGATGAGAGTCGCTTCTGCCTTGGTTCCAATGATGGTCGTATGCGTGTTTGGCGCCGTGCAGGTGAGCGCCACAATCAGGACTGCATACGACCGAGGCACACAGGGCCAACACCCGGCATCATGGTGTGGGGAGCGATCTCCTACACTGGCCGTACACCACTGGTGATCGCCGAGGGGACACTGAATAGTGCACTGTACATCCAAACCGTCATCGAACCCATCGTTCTACCATTCCTAGACCGACAAGGGAACTTGCTGTTCCAACAGGACAATGCACGTCCGCATGTATCCCGTGGCACCCAACGTGCTCTAGAAGGTGTAAGTCAACTACCCTGGCCAGCAAGATCTCCGGATCTGTCCCCCATTGAGCATGTTTGAGACTGGATGAAGCGTCGTCTCACGCGGTCTGCACGTCTAGCACGAACGCTGGTCCAACTGAGGCGCCAGGTGGAAATGGCATGGCAAGCCGTTCCACAGGACTACATCCAGCATCTCTACGATCGTCTCCATGGGAGAATAGCAGCCTGCATTGCTGCGAAAGGTGGATATACACTGTACTAGTGCCGACATTGTGCATGCTCTGTTGCCTGTGTCTATGTGCCTGTGGTTCTGTCAGTGTGATCATGTGATGTATCTGACCCCAGGAATGTGTCAATAAAGTTTCCCCTTCCTGGGACAATGAATTCACGGTGTTCTTATTTCAATTTCCAGGAGTGTATTTGGCTAGTTTCGAAGTCGAAGGGCGTCTAGGTGAGACTGACGCTGTTCTTCTGTCTCTGTCTTCCGTATGCCATCTTTTCTCTCCATTTCACTCAAGGTAAGGTTCTCACGGTTCTCAATCGTCCGTACTCAATTTTCCCTTGCTGTAAACGTCATCATGTTCCAAAGCTCTAGCAGTATTGCGCCGATCTCGATCATTAATTAAATGCTACCCAGGCCGTGTAAACGGTTCTGCGCTGCGAGATATTGAATTTCACTCAAGATCAGCGCTGAGTCGCGCTACCCGTTGGTCCCCATGAAGCGGCTGCGAGAACACGCTGAGAACTTCGGCGGTTTTCTGTTTGCGTAAAAGCTTCTGAGGAGTGAAATAATGCATAATGCTCTCGATAAGAGTCTCACTGCTCCTCGCTTTCGGAAGGTTTTCCCAGAGAATGTGATGTTCTTGAGCCACAGTAAGTCCCGCCTCGACCGTCTTAGGGGCATTTTCATTCACAAACAAAAAAAAGAAAAAACATAATGAAGTAAGTAGGCACCGAAGTCACACAGCGAGCTGAATAAATTTGTTGTTACTAACCAAGAAGTCAAATATCAGTAAAACCTTTTGAAAGAAGCAAAGAAATTTCGAAGTTTCTAACACACAAACTGTACTCAGTTAATCCTTATATCTTTGCCAAGTAAATTCAATATTAGTCTGTATTTGTAGAGATAAGACTATGGTACTTAATTGTGTCGTTGACGTAACGATCTGCAAATACCTCTGTCACTGAGGTGAAAAACTGAAAGCGTCATCAACTGGTTCCTTGGCGCTCTAGCAATGATTTTCGTGTCACTGAAGTTGACCTCGTGTTTAGGTAAATGCATGGCTCCGTCTGATGCCTGGCAGTCTTCCATTCCATAAACCTGAAATATAAAACTTAGCAACAACCACGTCGAACATCGTCTGGTAAGCAACAAGTAGTCTCGAAGTCTCCACAGCTCCGCTTAGCTTCCAAGCTGTAACGCATGCAAAGTGTAGAAAAATGTTCTTCCTGCCTGCAGTTTTTAAACACTTCAACACTTCCTGCTGATTGGAGTTTGATAAACGGTTATGTTGATTGTAGGTTTCTTCCGCAATGATCATCTTTCCTGCTGAAAGCAAAAAAAAAAAAAAAGGTGGTTCAAATGGCCATGAGCACTATGCGACTTAACTTCTGAGGTCATCAGTCGCCTAGAACTTGGAACTAATTGAACCTAACTAACCTAAGGACATCACACACATCCATGCCCGAGGCAGGATTTGAACCTGCGACCGTAGCGGTCGCTCGGCTCCAGACTGTAGCGCCTAGAACCGCACGGCCACGCCAGCCGGCGCTGAAAGCAAAATTCTGATTAAAATTCGTGTTATAAATTAAATGCAAATTGAAATATGAATACAAAGCAAGTAATTAGTCGCAGTTTTGGACATGAATTTCGTATGTGACTTGAGAAAGAAATTAAATTCTAGAAGAATTTATGGTTATTGAGACTCATTCTACATGAAAGATTACAATTTTCCAGATGGGGAACACGTCGCATGTAGGGCCACAACACGCGAAAGAACTGAACAAAGCAAATTGTTGACATATCTTAAAATTATGAACACATTTATGCAAATGAGAGTATGATGTAGTCAACAGCATGTTGTAGGGATGAAATAATGAAAACCCCACACTGCACCACGTGCGTCGATAGCTACCTACTTCTCTGAACAACGCAAATTACCTCCGAAAAAAAGTGAAAGTACATTCGAATTCCACTGAATACTCCAAGCACATATTATGCCAAGCTGAAAAATAGATTCCGCGGCCTCACCTTAGTTCTTGTAGTTGGTGGCATGAGAATGGGCATCAGAAAAATATCTCAAAGCAAGAGCGTGGAAGCAATAGCCAACAACACTATGGGAGAGAGAGAGAGAGAGAGAGAGAGAGAGAGAGAGAGAGAAAGATAGAGAGGGAGAAAGCAGGACACAGAATTTAGGTCACAGACGGAATGGCCAAACCTCTTTGTTACTCATTCAACGGCAGCCACAAACACACCAAGCATGCGTGGCTCACCCGTTCCTCCAAAATATTCCCTAGCATACGTGTCTTTACTCGACTAGTTAAAGACTCTGAACTCTTAAGTCCATCATCTGGTACACAATAACTTCGCAATATGTTTGCGATTAGGAACTCGCAAAAGAATGAATAATTTTGAAAGTTGACTTTTTACGGATAACTTACAAGCTAGAAGTGTACACAAAAACTTTGCTATATGCATGCGATTCTGAATTCGTGGAAGGATGGATAACTTTGAAAGTTTAGATTATAACAAACAACTTGGAAGGTAGAGAGGTGTATTCTAACTTGCTTAGCTGTGGAATACATAGTATTAAGGGTTCAATTAGCAGTTTGACAAATATATCTTTCAAACATTCATAATGTACAATTTGTTATCCCCTCCTGTAACTGCAAGAAGACTGATTCTTAGTGAAACATCTGCTTTGCTGCTATCCGAAATGTTTCCTGGGTGCACCTTTGCACTCGTGCGCGGGAAAATTACGGAACAAGTTCAGAATGATTCAAATGGCTCTGAGCACTATGGGACTTAACATCTGAAGTCATCAGTCCTCTAGAACTTAGAACTACTTAAACCTAACTAACCTAAGGACATCACACACATCCATGCCCGAGCCAGGATTCGAACCTGCGACCGTAGCGGTCGCGCGGTTCCAGAATGAAGCGCCTAGAACCACTCGGCCACATCGGTCGGCCAGAATAAGTATTCTACGGATCTTGAAATAATGTATGCACAAATTAAGACTTCATCCCTCACTTCGGTTTGTTTTTCTAAAATCGTAATTAATATTCGTCAGTGATGATGACACTCTTGGAAAGATTGTGGTATTTTAAAACTGCCACCCAGCTGAAAATCTAAGAACTTCTCGTCATAATTAATATTGCTTCCTTTATGAGCTTTAGGTCGTTTACGTTTTTCACAAATTCCTTAATGCGATGCTAGAATAACTTCCTCGCGATGACCCCGGCGCTTTTCTACTCCATTCTGATTCAATCTGTGTCTACATCTATACTTTGCAGACCGCTGTGATGCGCATACCAGAAGCTACTTCTCCCTGCAGCACTCATTAGCGTTCCTTGTTGTTTCTTTAGCGTATGAAAGAATAATTATCGATTAAGCGCCTCTGTTGTCTGGTTGGCTAATCTGGGAGAAGGGACCAAACAGCGAGGTCACCGGTCCTCCCGGATTAGGGAAGGATGGAGAAGGTAGTCGGCCGTGCCCTGTCATAGGAAACATTCCGGCATTTGGCTGAAGCGATTTTGAGAAAATCTAAATCAGGAAGACCGGACGTGGGTTTGAACCGTCACCCTTCCTAATGCGTGTCTAGTGTTCGAACCACTGCGCCACCTCGTTCGGTAGACACCTCTATGCGTGCTACGGTTAGTTCAAATGGTTCAAATGGTTCTGAGCACTATGTGACTTAACATCTCAGGTCGTCAGTCCCCTCGAACTGAGAACTGCTTAAACCTAACTAACCTAAGGACATCACATACATCCATGCCCGAAGCAGTATTGGAACATGCGACCGTAGTGGTCGCGCGGTTCCGGACTGAAGCGCCTAGAACCGCCGGGCCACCGCGGCCGGGGCTACGGTTAGTCCAATTTGTCTTATGGGTCCCTACTGGAGCCATAACTCGGGTTATAGTATCGTCCCAGAGTTCTTCTGAATAGAGGTTCTTGAAGCTTTGCAAGGGAGCTTTGGCGTCTGTATTTATCTCCCAGTTCAGGTGTTAAAGCAGGGTCGGCCACGGCATGACAAACTTCTAGCGTGCCGTGTGTACGCGTCGCCTGCGGACCAAGACTCGGCCTTTGTCAGCTTCGCTCGCACCTTCTCGCAAGTACCTGGCACAGTGTGACATTTCACGTAGTATTACGGTGCAGAACTCTGCGGAGAGCACAGCTCTCTTCAGTTCTGCAGAATCGTTGTGCCAACACTGTTTATCTTTTCGTATTTGTTCGTGGTATGGAAGACGGCCACAGTTCCAGTGGCTGTTTGAACCAAAAGAGGCAGTCTAACAATTCATCGTCAAAAGCCTTCAGACATGAACGTGGGTGGCAGATGAGAGACGTGAATTCTCACTACCTATTACTCAGTCGCGTAAGTGATTTGTGCGGCAAATTTGCGAAACGACATGACAATACCATTCACAAAGAATTTAAAGATTTAATTGACAATGAAAGAGCTAAAACTTGCACTTTCGACAGACGTAATTCATTGTTCTGTGCATCGGGAAGCACTTTGAGCTAAATTTGCAGGCAACCAGCACGTGAAGAAACGGGTAGCATGAATGATAATATTTCTTACGGTGCTCGTATTATTTCATTGTCAGCCGCAACAGTTTTCAGTACAACTGAACTAAGCGTATGGAGACTTAATTACGTATTACTGAAAAGTCCATTGGTTCAGTCAAGGGGCATGCTTGGAACAATGTTTCGATTACAATTCGTTATGGTTGAATACATGAAGGAAAAGGGGTTACAGGAACGAAAATCAGAACATCCGAAACGGATTGGAGACTCTGCATTTTAAAAGAACTTGATTGCACATTGCCCGCAGTAAGACAGCATAAGAGGAGAAATATCCTTCTTATGACTTGATGGGAATACATTTAAAAAGAAAATAAGCTTGCACGAGGCACATATTCTGACCAAGACAGTCCAGTTGCCTTACCTCTCTGGCGTTAAAGAAAGTAAAAGGTGTGAAGAATTCATTGTGCCCTCGATAACAAAGATAGTTTCCTAAACATTGTGAGCACACTACCAATCTTACATCTGTTTTCAACCTGTTTTCGAGACCATTTGCCGTTTCAGTTGTATGCGCCACCGTGCATCTGCTGTGGTAACCGATTGATCTGCATGGTAAATACTGTTTCAAAGACAAACCCCTTTATGTTAAGACAGTACAGGACGTCTACATTGTTTTCCTATGTACCCATTATAAGGCTGAGTTTGCAAAAATGCTAGAGTATTTTCATGAAGATATGTGTATGAGACCTTCTTTCTATTATCAAACCAAGTAAGTCAGGATTATGTGGCACCCTTGTAACGTCCTCCCTGTGTTTCTTTCTAAATGAAGTGTAGCCCAACTTTAGCTTCCGCTCTATAAAAGTCTACGCATTACCAAAACTATATATTTACAAACTGTGATCCAATTTAAATACGTATGCTAACCTTTGACTAAACAGAACCTAATTTGAACTCAACTGTAGCTGATCTGAATGCAACTTGTATTTGCATTAAATGCGCAATGGAAGTAACACAATTATCAGGCCCTAATCAAAATTTCCGCTTATATCGCGTCTTGACAACATTGTTGCAGATTTCTAGAAAGTATAAGAGCACACAGCTAGCAGGCCTCTAGCTGTTTGCTGTTATATTTTCGAGAAATCTGCAATAATGTTGTCAAGACGTGAGATAAGCGGAAATTTTGATTAGGGCCGGATAATTGTGTTACTTCCATTGTGCATTTAATACTAAGACAAGTTGCATCTAAACCAGATTTCTGTGTCTAAATACATATTCAAACTGTTACATGTGGTAATGCGTAATGATAAATAGAGAGTGTGGAGGGTAACTATTCCAATGAAATGATCCAAGACAACGATTTTAGAATATATATATATATATATATATATATATATATATATATATATATATATATATATATACACCTCTGGCCATTAAAATTCCTACACCACGAAGATGACGTGCTACAGACGCGAAATTTAACCGACAGGAAGAAGATGCTGTGATATGCAAATGATTAGCTTTTCATTGCATTCACACAAGTTTGACGCCGGTGGCGACACCTACAATGTGCTGACGTGAGGAAAGTTTCCAACCGATTTCTCATACACAAACATCGTGGTAAACGCACATTGGAAGCGTGTATTCGTCATCGCCATACTCTCGTATCACCCGGCGTGATGGTATGGGGTGCCATTGGTTACACGTCTCGGTCACCTCTTGTTCGCACTGACGGCACTTTGAACAGTGGACCTTACATTTCAGGTGTGTCACGACCCGTGGCTCTACCCTTCATTCGATCCCTGCGAGATCCTACATGAACGGCCGCATGTTGCAGGTCCTGTACGGGCCATTCTGGATACAGAAAATGTTCGACTGCTGCCCTGGCCAGCACGTTCTCCAGATCCTTCACCAATTTAAAACGTCTGGTAGATGGTGGCCAAGCAACTGGCTCATCACAATACGCCAGTCACTACTCTTGATGAACTGTGGTATCGTGTTGAAGCTGCATGGGCAGATGTACCTGTACACGCCATCCAAGCTCTGTTTGACTCAATGCCCAGGCGTGTCAAGACCGTTATTACGGCCAGAGGTGGTTGTTCTGGGTACTGATTTCTCAGGATCTATGCACCCAAATTGCGTGAAAATGTAATCGCATGTCAGTTGCAGTATAATATATTTGTCCAATGAATACCCGTTTATCATCTGCATTTCTTCTTGGTGTAGCAATTTTAATGGCCAGTGGTAGAATTTCCATCAAAAACCAAACAGCTTGATCAGTTAATATGTTAATGCATGACTCACGCAAGTGGGTTGGTCTGTCTCTCAACTCTGAGCAAGTTAGCTGACTGACAATAATCTTTCTGACAATTTAGGTGCACAGTGCTGCAGTCTTACCTCGAACTTCTTCTCTTCAAGAACGCCCAAATTATTCAAAATATACATTCCTTGCACCTTTCATCATCTGCATCATACTCATCCCTACTGTCCTTTCTTCATCTAACAGATACAATCGCAAGTCCACACAGCACTACTAAATACGTCCATCACCTGACACAATTCATCTAAGAATGTATCATAGCGCGCAGAGGCAAAGACTGTACGACGACACCACCAAACATTGTTTAACAGTAACATAACTTACGCTGTCTCTGACGGACATCGATGACACACAAAAACCAAAATGACATGACTACCTTACAACCTGAATGTGGAAATCTGTCAAATTATCTGTGTGTCACAGTATGGTTCAAATGGCTCTAACAAGGGAACCTCCCCATCGCACCCCCCTCAGATTTAGTTATAAGTTGGCACAGGGATAGGCCTTGAAAAACTGAACACAGATCAATCGAGAAAACAGGAAGAAGTTGTGTGGAACTATGAAAAAACTAAGCAAAATATACAAACTGAGTAGTCCATGCGCAAGGTAGGCAACATCTAGGTGAGGGTCGGCTTAACTAGCGCCGTGGTCCCGTGGTTAGCGGGAGCAGCTGCGGAATGAGAGGTCTTTGATTCAAATCTTCTGTCGAGTGAAAATTTTAATTTTTTATTTTCAGACAATTATTAAAGTTCAGGCACTCACACATAATCAACTTCGCTCTCCAAAATTCCAGGACATGTTTAGATTTGCTTGGACATATGCAGGATTTGACGGTCTACACACGGAAACATTTGAAAACGTAAAAAACATATGTTTTGACAGAGCACAGGGAAAACCGTGCGACTGTGAAACTGTTGCATTCATTTGTTGCAGTTTATGTGACACTCTTATGTTTTCATCACTTTTTTGGGAGTGATTATCACATCCACAAGAAAACCTAAATCGGGCAAGGTAGAAGAATCTTTTTACCCATTCGCCAAGTGTGCAAGTTAGGTGGGTCGACACCATATTCCTGTCATGTGGCGCACATGCCGTCACCAGTGTCGTATAGAATATATCAGACGTGTTTTCCTGTGGAGGAATCGGTTGACCTATGACATTGTGATCAAATGTTTTCGGTTCCTATTGGAGAGGCACGTCCTTTCGTCTACTAATCGCACGGTTTTGCGGTGCGGTCGCAAAACACAGACACTAAACTTATTACAGTGAACAGAGACGTCAATGAATGGACAGATCGTAACTTTGCGAAAATAAAGAAAGTAAAACTTTCACTCGAGGGAGGACTCGAACCAAGGACCTCACGTTCCGCATTTGCTCAGTCTAACCACATGACCACGGCGCTCCTCAACTCACATTGTCCTTGATGTTGCATATGTTGCACATGGACGACTCAGTTTGTATATTTTGTTCATTTTTTCATTGTTCCACACCACTTCTTCCTGTTTTCTCGATTGATCTGTGTTCAGTTTTTCAAGGCCTATCCACTGCGTCAATTTATAACTAAATCTGAGGGGGGTGCGATGGGGAGGTTCCCTTGTAAGCACTATGGGACTTAACATCTGAGGTCATCAGTCCCCTAGAACTTAGAACTACCTAAACCTAACTAACCCAAGGACATCACACGCATCCATGCCCGCGGCAGGATTCGAACCTGCGATCGTAGCGGCGGCGCGGTTCCGGATTGAAGCACCTAGAACCGCTCGGCCACCGCGGCTGGTGACAGTATGGTGATAGTCCGTACCAGATAAAAGTTATGTTATTTGTTTAGCCCTCCAAAAATAAATAATACTGAAAATTTGTTTTGTTTGTGGTTTATGTTGTTGGAGCCGTGAAATACATAGCCAGGTCGTATGCATAGCGACTTTATTGCGTTTAAACATGGCGCGTTGACAGTTCCTCCTCTTCCCCCTCCTCGTGCTCAGACAGCATTGTGTGGCGGTGGGGGAAATGCGCAGCGAGGTCGACCACCGTAGCACTCGTGCCATGGCGTGACTGGTCAGCTGGATACTTGACCTCCACTGTTTCGCAACACCTTTGTCACGCTCGTGTGGTTGAAACAAACCTGTGTCCACTCATGCTTTCCATCTCTGTATGCGTTCAATATGCCTCGTTAATTCAATTTGGTACAGTGCCGGCATACTCGAGCAATACTCTAGGAACGATCGTATGACTGTTTTATAAGAAATTTCCTTTTGCAGGTCGCTTTCTCCCAGTCTTCTACAACTGAACCATAGTCTACTACTTACTTCACCGACTACTGAACTCATGTCTTCACTCCATATCTTATCCTTACAAGTTGTTACAGCCTGGCAATTGTATGGACTGAATGATTCCAATTGTATCTCACTGATATCACACTCATAGGGTACAATATTCATTTGTCCTCTGAAATGCACGACTTCACACTTCAGAACATTAAAAGGAAGATGCCGATCTTTGCAGCACTATGAATTTTTATTAACATCTTTGTGAATGTCTCTGTAACTTGCTTTTTCCAGTCAGTACTTCATTATAGATCTGTATAGTCTTTGAAAAGTTTCAGTTTACCATTAAAATTGCCTACCAGGTCATTTATATTCAGCAAGAATAGCAATTGTCGCAACACCTTCCCCTGTTACAGATGACTCTCCATCCAATACAGCATGCTGCCACCCTCTCCCAAGAAATTCCCAATCAACTCAAAAACTTCATAATATGACTTCATTAATAAGTGAAGGTCTCTAATGGCGAACTCATGAACACAACTTTAAGCCTCAATCTCTCTCTCTCTCTCTCTCTCTCTCTCTCTCTGTCCCTCTCTCTCTCTGTCTTTTTATCGATGAAAATATTTCCAAGTAACTTCTCTCTTCAGATCCATTTTATTTCGACAATAATTTAGTCTTTGATATAATTACTACAAAAGCTGATTTCAATTCCATCACTTGAATCACGCTGCCTGAATTTATGAAGTGATTGTTTTCTTACTGAATTTTATTCAGTACGAACATAGTTGTGATACCATACGTGCAGAAATTACAAAATGAACACACAGGTAACCGCCTCGGCTGGCATTTTGTTGTGTTCTTTATTGTTACATTTCGTTGCGTACTGAGATGTTGTGCAGGTTAACACGCTACACAGGAAGTACACCTTTGCTAGTGCTGCCACTATCGATTGCCATGAATCAAATCGCTTGTCATCAATGAATCCATGACCGAAGACTGTGAACTGTCAGATGTACAGAGTAGGTCCATAATCATCATAATGTAACGAAGATATAAATTTTATTGCGGATAATGCTATACGAGAATGTTTCTAACGTGTTCCATCTGACATCCCGTTGTCTCTATTTTCATTTGTTGCTCACGAGCTATTGTAGGAAACGTGCCGGAGGCTGATTTAACTTTCTTCCTTCTTGCATGTGATTTTCGTTGTATTAAATGGGTTGTCGCTCCGTCACGGTTGTTGTTTCGCAGTTTTCTGTAATATATTTATCGACCGACGACTTGAGGATTTTCTATTTGCATGTTCTCATACTTATTTATGTTATGAGCAGAGTTGCGCCAATTACCTGTGAACAGATCGTGGTTAATGAAAAGTTATGCCATACTGAAACCCGATCTTGGGATCTTACTCCATAAGACCACTTGCGTTAGCCATTAGGCTGTCTGCACGTAGAGCACGCACAAAACACGTCGGTCCAAATATGCACAGACGGCCCTGTAGGGGAGGGAGCACGGCTCCACAGTGACGGTCACTGCTTGGCAGGGGAGTTGCACTTTGTCAGCTGAAAGCTACACACAAGCGTGTATCATGTGTAACCTGCAGGGTCGTTCTATGATTATGATTCTAACGTTCAGAGATGATGAAGGATAGATGTATGAATTAGAAGTAAGCGACGCTAGTCCGAGAACGACGAAGTCGAAAGGTATAAGTGAAAATCGACCCAAGTTGCGTCTTAGCCCCACGCAGCCCTCAAATTAAGGGCCCCAACTTCCGAACCCTGTTAATCTACAAATTTCCCTCTGAATACTCTTCAGTACCAGCAAAAGTCTTCCACTGTTGAAGGACTAGTGATGCCAGAGACACTGGAACTTCTAAGTCTATAGCACGGTAATAATGAATTCCTTTTACTTGCACAAGTTTAACAACCTGCTACAATTACAGTAGTTCTTCAAAATGGTGTTCTCCAGCGTCAATGCAGGCGAGGTAACATCGTGCAAAGTTCTGTCGTACATCGTCTAAAATCCCAGTTTCGTTTGAACAGTGTCGCAGGCAACGGGAATTGTTGGCAGGAGATCCTCTTCAGTCTCTACAGGCGTCTCTTACACAAGACTTTTGACGTGGCCCCACAAGAAGGAATCAAGAGGGGTGGTGACTTCATGTGAACATGGTGGCCAAGAAAGACAACCTCGTCTCGCTACCCATTTTTCACGGAATTTCTGATCCAGGTGTTCACGAACCTCAGTCTAAACTGAGGTGAGGCTCTATCGTGTTGGAATCAAATACACTGACGAACAACAAGTGGGATCTCTCCAGGTATCTAGCATGTCTTCGTTAAACGCTGTGGACGATGGTGCATTTAAGTAGCGAGGAAAACGAAAAGGACCTAGTGTGTAGCCATCGACTACGCCTGCCCACATGTTGACTCATAATCTGTGTTATTGGCTCTTCACAATTGTAGTGTGGTGATTCTCGTAAGCCCAAACTTGACTAATGGTGAAACAGGCTTCATCCGCATAAAATATATACGCAGGAAAGTGACGATTGACTGTAAGGCGCTGCAAGTACCACCAGCTGAACATGAGACGAGGTGCGAAATCTGTAGGAGTCTAAACATGCCCTCTCTGTGGGTGGTAGGAATGCACCTGCGTTTTCTACTGGCTACACAGTCCTCTGCAAAACACTGTCACAGTGTAAATGAATACAGATTGAGTAAAAGTGAATGCAGTGATGTACCTACTGGCAATCAAAATGGAAGCAGACAGATGAACGCTAGCGATAGAAGCCACTGATACTGTCGCATTGAGCTAGAAATAATGATGTAAATTCTAGAATACCATCTGAAGATGAACCTGAAAAGGTTACAAAACCGGTTAATGAAATAATAAACAGCAATTAAAAAAAGGGACTGGTTGCAGTTTTGTGTACTTACATTCAAATTTAAGGGTGATTTAGATGAATACGACGACCCGAAAATTAGTACCCAGTGCCGCCATCTCTGGCTGCAACAATGACTGTAACCCAGCTGGACATCGATCGTTGCAGATGGCAAATGTCGGCGTGCCAGTCGCTCTAAAACCTGTGACCTGTTGTTGTCGGTTGGTGAAGGATCTGAAGAACTTGCTGGTCGGGGTATCGAGGTATGTCAAGATAACATGGGCACCACCTGTCGGCGTTATCTAGTTGAGAGATAGCGCCACGGAAACATAAGAAATCGGGCAAAGGCGCCGGCCTTAACACGTCAGAAATGTAACGGCCGTGTTGTAATTATACCGTAGTCACTCGATAAACATTGCAGATATGGCTCTAAAAGTTGGGTGGATTGCTTATGGGATATTGGTTCCAGAGGGGTACAGAGAAACAGAACAGAGTAGAAATATCACGATAGAAGTTAAAGACGACTTTTGCAATGTAACAACCACCGGACACTGGACGCCGCTTCCTCCCGCAGCTCGGAGCCGGATTCCGCGCCTCATCAAGTTTTCACGTTTCATCAGCGCCCGCGGCCGCACGTATGACCACTGTAAACTCGCGCGTTATTTCCAGCGCAATTTCCATTACATTATGCGCGTCCGCTGCTACAATATTTAGCTGGAGGCGCCGCCCTCGCAGCCGCTGGCCGCTGGCTCATAATTAATGGGGTCGCTTTCATTATTCATGGTGTCCAGAAATGCCCAGACGACGACGCCCTCAGACTTGTAACCGCCGCGCTAGCTGGCGCCTGCGCGGCGGCCCCACAGTAATTACACCGCCTGCAGGTGGTACTCTCCGGCTACCAGGATACCTGCCGTCGCGAAATCTGGTCACATTACGTTGCCTTCTGTCTGGTTACTGCTCTACATCTGAGGTCCAGACTGAATTTCTGTCGCCAAATTATCATTGGTAAGATGAGGGCGGTCCTGTACCGAACCATATGATGATAGGATGTTATTCTTAGTCACAGCAATGTCAGTGCCGGAACACGCTTTACTGTTAAAAACCTTCTGTGTAACCGAAGAACACACGCACGCACACACACACACACACACACACACACACACACACACGAAGTAGCTTTAAAAACAGTAACTGAAAGTAAGCCTTATTTACACACTTTGAAACTTGTGCACTACTTTGGTGGTTATATAAATACAAAAAGTCCTGTTAGGATCAGTTAACTGAGACGTTCCTACTATGTGATTAATTTGCTGGTGGGAAAGGTTAGATAAATATTTGCTTCCAATCACGATTCGATGAAGGATCGCCAAATGCCTGAGTATTATGGCCCCAAATAAAGAAGGAATATATCATACGGCCTGTACGCTAAGTGAAAGATATCTAACATTTGGAAAACGTTTACACTAGAAACTGTCAAAAGAACATATCCCACATATATGGCTGTAGCTGATAGTATTGCTATGGCATTTATCTGCCAATGGTATCTACGAGGTTTTGTGCATGATGTTCTGTCGAAAATGCAAAAGTATGTCTTCAGTCACATAGATTCTAAACATTGATTTGACTCAGAATTTGGTTATCGCATCCCACAACAATTTTAGAAATTCTGAAGCAATGACATGTATGTCTTCTGTCTTCTTTGTTCATAGGTCTTCCAAACCTCATTCCGTCTGTAAGAGTGGTTCTTCTCTATCTTCAGAGTAGACAAATATTTCATCTTCTAATAACACGTCATAATACTGCTCCTCCCCGTCGTTGAAGTCTTCACTGTATTATTTTCATCGACCAAAATCCTCTGCATATTTGGTACTGATTTCGCAGTCTTAATGTAGACACGTTTGCTTTCAGATTGCCCAAAATGAATACAATTTTTTTTCGGTGGGGGATGGGGCTGGAAGTTAAGGGTCTTCCGAATGCGGTACGTTTTGCAGAGCAGAGTATAGACCACATTTTCTCCAGGGATATCGTAGAAGACACTTCTCCTCAGAGCTTTATAGAAGACATTTCACCATGGATCGTCAAAGAGAGCCATAGAGTGATTTCTCTGCAACTTAAAGAAGAACGTAGATGCCGGTGCTGAATTTAGAGTTTTCAGCCACTTCCTGCTGCAGTTTTCTGCTCTCGTACATCTTAGGGTGGTGCTATGAATTCTACTTGCTTTCACCGAGATGAGGCAAGTGTGAAGTCATTTATTCATCAGGGTTCAGTTCTGCTGATAGTTTTGGCAGCCAACTAGCTGCACCCACCATGCGCTTAGGTGAGATTACTGGTGTCTGACCATGACTTTTTGGGAGCTTTGTATAACTTGTAACACTACGCTACAGCGCACGATACTTATTAAAGCCTGTACTATAGTAAGTTGACGGGCTTCACCTTATAAAAAAGAATTTTGGTATATATGTTGACCGCGTGTACCTGAATGGAGGCAAAATCAGACTTTCACCCACTCAGTAACAACAATGATACGTCAAGCAAGTCTGAAGTGCAACTACACGTTAGGACGGACAAGAAACAACACAGCAGATGCTACCAAATTGTTAATAATACGGTCGCCAGCCTAATTAGGCATTAACTGACTTTCTTCCCAGTACAAGTTGATGTACGTTCATACCAAACAACACGTAACAACACTGCATACTACGGCAAATTTTAGAACCAGGAAACCTACTGAACTAATAATTTCACTTTCTGAACTGATATGGACAAGCCATAAATACACAACAATACACTATAATGTTTACTACAAACTTCGTACTATTGACCTGATTGAAATCGGGCATAGGTTACCCTAGAAATGGCACTTTCGAAACACACATACAATGTCAATTTTGAAAAGGGTAAAACACTGAAAAATTTTGGTTTTATATTGACTTTAACTTTTCTGGTCAAATCAATTCAGTACACTTCTGAATTTAAATAAATAGAAAGGAAAAAAAAAGGGAGGTGGACCCTGAAACTGTTATGATCACTGTACTGAAATTTTTGATTATCGAAATCGTTAAGCACTCAAGATTTCCAATATATGAGTTACTACTCTTTTTGTCTTATTTCTTGCTCATTTAACTACCATTATTTTTGTCTCAAATTAATTAGCCTTCATTACTAAACAAATTTCAACATTATCTTCCAACTTTATCAGACCTATATTATTTACCTATATATTCATTAACAACAAAGTTCTTTAAACATCATTCCAACATAAATAGGTCTGCAGGTAATTATTATTAACATAAATTTTAAATCTTCATCTCAGGACACTCGGATTGCACAACATGTGGAGAGGATCCTGTCTAGGTTAGTGATGAGGATAAGTAAATGATAGGACAGTTGTGGTAAAAGTTAAGTTGTTATTGAACAGTAAGGAACAAAAGTAACACTGGTCCACACGAATACAGTACTAAAAGTTTCAACCTGTTTGTATCGATGTGGCGGTTGGCGGGCGGCGAAATGGCGAGGCACGGAGCACACATACAATCATAGCAATGGCTCTTGATGTATCGGCACTTTGCTTCTTCATAGCGTCGCAATACTTTCCATTTAGTGCCTATGGAATACTGCCATGCTGTATAGGCGTCGGAAACGGCACATCCGAGGCTCAACGAAATCACGTTTTCCAGGAGAGCCTGCTCGATCCAGAGCGTGTTTCTCAGACCAATGCCCAACTCCGACTACTACTGCTGAGCCCGTTATGCCGTGCCGCGCCCGTGTGTATTTTTTCCGCGCTCGCCTACCATCCACCTTTTACCGCTCCCCTACAGACAGGGTATTCATCCGAGGTTTTGCATTCTACATATCCTAATACATTGCCTACGTATGGACCAGACGCACAAGTACAACTTTAACATCTTACAACAGTTTCAATGTTTCTTACATTTCAATTTTGTTATAGTATTGCTTGCAATTTGACATAAACATTAATATTCACATCGAAAGTTGTTTATAGTTTCCTCAACACAATGACATGAAAAGAAAAGAAATGAAATCAGAATATCGATTACACTAATTTATCGAAAATCAGAAGAAAAAATTATTATATGTACAATAGTATAGCGTTGGTGTTGTAACAACCTCATTACTCATTGGGCATATTCCAATGCAGTAGCATTTCTACCACCTGTGCCAAGGCTATAATACGTCTTTTCAGTCCCGTGTTGGCTTAGTAAATTCACTGTATTCTTGATTTACTAGATGTGACAGGTGCTGTATCCTCCACCAATAAATCGAATTGTTATAGTGTCTCTTAGTTTTCTCTCGTAGATTGATGGCTGCTGTTACCAATATATCCGTACGGTGCGCATACTTCCGTGCTTAACTCGGCTACGGGTAGCAACTTCATTACATAATTCTTTATCCATTGTGAGACCATGTTGTAATTCGCATGATCTTACGAGGAGTTTTCTATTAATGTAGGACGCCGGGCATAGAAACCGTAGCATCTCAGGGGTATGGTAAATTGCGCAACTGGCATCTCACAAGACATCGATATACGAGGCAGCCACTGAATGTCGTCAAATAAATACAGATACAAGGAGGGTTGCGTAACACGTAGAATATTACAGGTGATCAACGAGAGAATGAAGTGCCAAAATGTTCAAAAAAAGAAACGAATGTGTGTCACTTTAAATCTATAGGAAATGCAGGAAAGCTAAATTAATATCACTTCAGGGAAAATGTGAAGAGTTGAAAAAGGAATGTCGGTCAGAAGAAGAGATTCGTCGCAAAGACATGTCATAATAACTTTCGGTGAAATTAAAAGCGAGAGCGTCAACGTTATTATCGCAAAAGAAATTCCTCTGCTAAACTCAGACGATGTGGGGAGGGATGGGTCTAATGTCGTAATAGAAGAAGAAATGAATATTGGTTTGAAAGACAAAGAGGATCTAATTTTAAAGTATGAAAGTACTTTGGAAGACTTTCGACCATGCAAGGCAGAAGGCATACGGAATTCATAAAACTGGTACAAGTAGACATCAGAGGATTATTAGAGTAGTTGTGGGGAAACTTTGAACTGGAGATACGCATTCAGACACACTGGTGCCGTCAATGGTGCATGGTGGGAAAAGTGGCAGAGTTTACTGTAAATAATGAAAAATGTGAAGTCATCCACATGAGATTAAATGCAATTAGATAAATTTCGATTGCAGGATAAAATACACAAATCTAAATGCCGTAAATGCAACTAATTACTTAGGGATTACAATTACAAATAACTTAAGCTGGCACGATCACATTGATAATGCTGTGAGAAAAGCAAACCGAAGAGAGCCATTTACTGGCAAAAACGTTAGTAAATGCTACAGGCTCTACTAAAGAGACCACTTACACTACGCTTGCCCGCCTTCTTCTGGAGTACTGCTGAGCGGTGTAGGAGCCGCATCAGATAGGATTGACGGAGGACATCAAAAGAGTGTATTATCACTAAATGTGGGAGACAGTGTCAAGAATATGATACGCAAGTTGGGGTAGCAATCATTAAAACAAAGGCGTTTTTCGTAGTGGCAGAGTCTTCTCTTGCAGTTTTAGTCACAAAATTTCTACTCACAAGGGGAAGGCCTCAGACACGGCCAACCGATTCGGCTCAAATTTGGCAGGTCGCTTGTGTACTACCTAAAACGAAGGAATCTAAGATATTATGAGTCAACACACCCGAGATTTTGAGAAAATCACCCCTAAGGTTATGACGAGTAATAGACTCAAAATAGGAGGGATCGATAGGTAATTGTAAATAGAGCATTTTTCATCACCAGGTATGGGGTCCGCAAACGCAAACTTTTCCAGAAATCGAGGGAAGGAACTCTTACAACTGCCGCTTCTGTACCCACATGGTAAACGCTTTTCGCCGACAGCGCCGATAGCGCAACGGCCAAGGTAAAGCCGGCACGTTAGCTCAGTGTGTTCGGTCAGAGAGCTGATTGGCCTGTGTAGTAAAAAAAAAAAAACTGAGTGGAAGGATGAACAAACGATCTTGGACAGATGTCATGTGACTTCTGCGACGACCAAACCAACGATGAACAACGAACAAAATGAAAAAAATAAAAAGAAAAAAAAACGTGACTGTTTGGGAATCGGAAAACCTGGGTTCGAATCTCGAAGAAACCTAACAAATGTTATTCATTTCGTTTCTATTTTTTCCGTATCTCAACTGATAGGAATAGGAGGGTTATTTGCCCATCTTATTATTATCATTCATTATTGATTTACTTACCTTATTAACCCTCCTATCCCTATCAATTGAGATATGGAAAAATACAAGCGAAAAGAACAACATCCGCTAGGGTTCTCCGATTCCCAGCCTGTTACCTTGGCCATTGCGCTGTCGGTGCTGTCGGCTAAAAGCGTTTACCGTGTGGATACAGAAGCGTAGGTTGCAAAAGTTTCTGGTAAAGTATGCGTTTTCGAACCCCATACCTGATGATGAAAAATGCTTTATTTACAATTATCTATCGATCCCATCAATTTTGAGTCGATTGCTTGTCATAACATTTAGGGCTGATTTTCTCAAAAAAGCGGGGGTGTTGACCCAAAATATCTTAGATTGCTTCGTTTTAGGTTGTACACAAGCGACCTACCAAATTTGAGCCGAATCGGTTGGCTGTGTCTGAGACCTTCCCCTCGTCAAAGTGTGAAAATATTATGTTGACGCCCAGTTACATAGGGAGGGATGATCATCATAATAAAATAAGGGAAATCAGCGCTCGCATAGACAGACTTAATCGTTAATTTTTCCCCGCACTATTCGATAGTGGAACTGTAGAAAATACCTTGAAGGTGTTTCAGTAAGCCCTCTGCCAGGCACTTACCTGTGTATTGCAGGGTTATCATGTAGATGTAGATTGTGTTTTCATTCATAATGTATAAAATAGTCTACCAGGAAACGATGAAACAGTTAATCAGTGCAAAGTCAATTTTTCCCGAAGAAGCCACCATCCGTACACGCTAATTCATCAAAAATCGGATTACAAACCTAGGAGCCTCGAAGGTAAATTATCCACCTGTTAGCATCCACGTTAACAATGACTACACAGATGAATTGCATAATCCGACATCTTGTCCCTAAATTCACTATGGCTCAACCCGAAACACTCTAGAACTCACGTCTTGTCGTTAATCTTCATAAATAAATTAAATATACCCCTCGATACAACTGCTAAATACCTCTGGTTCCAACGTCAGGAGTCCATTTTTTGCGACACTTTCACCATATGTTAACTCGAGTGACCCGAAACCACTACCCCCCCCCCCCCTTTCCCCCTCGCCACACCCCACGCACGCTACAGCACGTATTTGTCGGATGAAGCACTTAGGACCCACTTACGACCCACCTAAGTGCTTCATCCACCATAAGAAAAGGCGCGTAACGACTGAAAATACTGGAGGGTAATATTCACCAGCTAGAGCATGCTGCCAGGTACATGGTTGATAACGATTTCTAAACAGTACCCTCCGCACGGTCGTCGGAGGAGTACAGGCGAAGATGTTAAGTAACGCTTTCATACACCGTACGTTATTGTGTATCTGTCAGTGGAATTTCTTTCGTTGTAAGAGCAGTTCAGCCAAGGAATTTCTCAAGAAGATGAACTTCCCCACAGTGAATTAAAGGAGGTTTCCTGAATTTTGTTCAAAACAGGGAAGCTGACGTCGGGAATTTATCACCCGTTTTCGGACCACAAGTAAGATCACGTCAACGGAAAATAATTTTTCCATATGGAATGCTTGTATAGTGACCAGAAGGGTATCGTGCCCCACGACACTGCTGCAGCCGAAGCACAGAAAACCCAATTTGATACGTAAAATAGTACCCCTTAACTGTACTGTAATTTGCCAACTGTGTGACATTTACGTTTATCGTAAAATAAAACAGTTCATTATCTCACAAAATCGGAACTTGTTGGAGAAAGAAATGATTGGGCTAAGTCGATTACAGTCCGTATGCTAATTCATAAACAATTTTTCCCTCGATTTGTGTTTTACGCCTGGCTTACGTCGGATAATTGTGAGTTTCCATTAAGGGAAATCTAATCTTTTCTCATCCGCCGTTCAGTACAAGAACCGCCAATGTAGGCCAGTGACATGCATTTGCTACACTTGGTCCAGCAAAGTCTCATGTTTCTTTTGTTGTTGTGGGAAGTTCCGCCAAAACATCTGAAGCGCTGAATGTGAACTGAAACTAAGTTAATGTTGAACAATCATGGGTTTTGGCTTTTCCAGGCCGTATACAAATAATTTCCAACCCTGATAACAATGGAAATGAAGATTAACTGTCTGAACTGGCACTAGTTACTGCGACACGAACCCAGTAAATCTCATAGTACATACAGCAGTGGACGGCCAACACTTTTTATCCACGTGTAAGGTGGACAAGTCATTTGTAAGTTATCGATGGGCACGTCAGAGAGCGATCAAATTATGTTACTATTAGAGAATATTTAGACTTGTTGTCTTGCAATCTTCGATTCTGCGCACTGTAACGGACAGCAAGGATGAATATGATCTATATATTGAAAGGCAAAAAGTATATATATATATATATATATATATATATATATATATATATATATATATATATAATTTTTTGAAGAGAAGAAGTTTGAGAGAAGTTTGAGGTAAGGCTACAGCACTGCACAGCTCTTTTGTCGAAATGATTATTGTATTGTTGTTAGCCAATTAACTCTGTTCACTTGCTCACAGCTTAGAGAAAGGCAACCCTACTTCTCTGAATCATGCATTAACCATTAACATATCAACTGACTAAGCTGTTTGGTTATTATAGAGATTCTCTGTTAACATCGTACCCTATTTATTTTGTTAAGCGTAGTGTTGTTCAAACCAATGAGACCAATGTTGTGTGTGAAGATCACACGAAATTTCATTCTGGTGGGATGTCTTCTTTCTCCTTTTAATCAGATTCAAAGCGGTTTCCCTGGCTTTACTAAGGATGTAACCGCTATCTCGATTGATCAGTGATTCCCGTACTCGAATACATTCTTTAATGACACAGTCCCAGAATTTGGACGTCTGGTCTGGTCGTAATTAATTCAGTGTAATTCTGAGAGGCAATGTTCAGCAACCGCCGACTTGTTAGGCTGCTGCAGTGTGGTGCGCTGCTGATGTTCTCGGCAACGACCTTCGACAGTAGGTACCGTTTGACCTATCTAAGTCTCCCCACACTCGCAGGCAATCTCGTAGACTCCGGAGATCCGTAGTCCTAGATCGTTCTTGACATTGCCAAGCAGTGCCTGTGTCTTAATTGGTGGACGAAAGACAGTATTCACTTGATCATACAATGAAGGCTTTCACGACGGGATGGTACTATTGTTGATAGGGTTATATGGTCGTGGTCCATGGAATTCTTCTATTCCTAACGTTTCGTCCAATACTACGTTGGATATCCTCAGAGGTATGGCTGGTCCAGTCGGCAGGACTCAGCGGGACCAGCCATACCTCTGACGATGTCCAACGTAGCATTGGACGAAACGTTAGGAATAGAAGAATTCCATGGACTACGACCATATACCCCGGAAGAATTATCAACAACAGTATTCACTTGATGTTTTTGAAGAATTCGATCTATCTTTCCCGATAAAGGGCCACAACACAGAATAATTGCTATGCCCCCATCCTGCTGCGATTCCTCTTCTGTATCAATCGAGATAGCGGTTATACCCCTAGTAAGGTCTGGGAACCCGCTTTGAATCTGATTAAAAGGAGAAAGAAGGCATCCCGCCACGAACTGACTTCGAGACCAGGCAGAGATGCTATGAAGACGCCGCCGGCAGGCGCTCCTGTGAACGGTCCGAGACGTCGATGGATGCTGGACGCTCCACGCCTGGGTGCGGACAGCGTTCGGAACACCTGGAAGGTGGGGGCGGGTAGGGGGGGAGGAGATAAAAGCCCGGCGCCGGCACCTCGCCTCGGCGTTCAGTTCGTCAGCGCACCTGATGATGGAAACGTGGTCGCTAGCCGAAACGTTGCGCCCGTCGGACACCAACACCCAGCTGTTCACCTGTCAACTCTTTCGTCATGAAATACGCCGGAAGAAATTGTAGAATCACAGTTTGAATAAGGTTTGGAAATTGTATTTAAAAGTAGGAATCTAGCTTAGCGACTGCCTGCTTTCAGTTTGTGCTGTGTTTTCTAGAAATCTGCAACGGTGGCGTTAACATCTGAGGTAAGTGGGAATTTTGGTTAGGGCCAAATAATTGTTTTACTTCAGGTGTGCATTTAATATAAAGATAAGCTATATTCAGACCATCTAAAGTTAAGTCCAAATGAGGTTCTACTTAGTCAAAGTGTAGCATACGAACTTAAGCTGAGCCGGCCGCTGTGGGCGAGCGGTTCTAGGGGCCTAGAGCCACTTGAACCATTTGAACTTAAGCTGGATAAAATTTTATGGGTACACAGCTTTGGTAATACGTAGACTTTTCATACAGTGGAAGGTAAATTTTGGTTGAATTTCATACACATATACACAGTGGGGAGCTTACATACGTATATTTCTTTTCAACTATGACTTATGTAAATAAATTACACTATTTTTCTTATCTTTTACATACAGTACTTTAAATGTTGTTGGTCGATGCACTGGAATCGATGAGCAGCAATTTTTGAACACATACCTAAAAGATGGAGGCACTCCTCCTGTGATACGTAGGCAGAATAGTGTAAAAGGAAGCAGTGGAGCTCGTGCGAGAGAAGACCAATCGAGTACACTCGAGGAATCGTACAGGAACCACCGAGCCGTAAGCTCCTTTTGGCATGGCAAGGCATCACTAGTGCTAAAAGCAGTGGAAAACGCTTCGGACGATGAGTGGCTTTATGTCTTTTCAGAAGAAAAACGACAATGCATGGTACAAAGTACAGTGAAAATATTGACAACAGTTATGTGTGAGGCGTTTAAGAACTTAAATGAAGCCTACGGTAAGGGCGACAAGAACGAGGAACCGTCACTTCATTTCCACCAGAAAAAATACTGATTTAGGACTGTAACACATGGTCCAGTCTTTAAAAGAGTATTTCTGGGATCAGTTAAGCGTACCCTGTTAACTTAAATTTTTTGTGGTCAGTTAATCATCTAGTGCGTACATCTTAGGCTACGTAATGCTTCTTTGAACTTTAGTATCATCTTCCAGAGTATTAATTACGTATTCTTTTCACTTCCTTCATTTCAAAAATTCACATGACTGTTACAGTAGTAAATAGGTGAAGAGGATCCGTTCATCCGCACAATAGGAAGACATAGCAAGCACTCGACCACAAACGAAAATGGATTAAAAACGATCAACTTTGCACTGTCGAAGAATATGAGAATTTGTTCGACGATATTCCCTCACAAAGATATACACAAAGGTACATGGTGCTCTCCAGATGGCAAAACAGTAAATCAGATTGACCATGTTATGACAGATCAATGTTTTACTTTATTTAGAAGAGACGTCAGAACGTACAGAGGAGCTGAAATTGGCTCAGATCATTTCCTACTGGTAGAAAAGATGAAAAACAAGATGATTTGGCATCAACAACCAAAAGCCACACCAAAACATAATTTAGAGATCGAACGATTGAAGAAACTGTCTTTTAAAGAATCCTATGCGATTGAAATAAATAACAGATTTACAGCATTGCAAGAAGCAGAGGAGGAAAACAATGTCAAAAGAATAAAGACTGTAGCAACAGATGCCGCAGAAAAAGCACTGGGCAACAACAGAAATCGAAGAAACAGAAATGGTTCAATCAAAAGTGTCAGAGAGCAGGAGAAAGGAGGAAAGAAGCCAGGATCCTGTGGCTGCATAATAAGGAGAGCGAGGACAGGAGAGAGACCTTCAAGGCGGTTAGAAGAGAAACAGCAAGAGTTCTACGAACAGAGAAAAGGAAATATCTAACTGGAGTACTGGAATCTATAGTAGTGGAAAGCAGGAATGGAAACTGAAAGAAGTTGTTTCAGTATTCAAAGGAGAGCAGGAGAGGTAATCAAAGTGAAAACCTATTCATAAACGATAAGAATCTAAATATGCTAACGCAGCTGGAAGATAACCTACAAAGATGGAGAGAGTATTTTTCAGAAATGTTAAATTGAAACTGATAGGCACATAACCTTCAATTACGCAATGTCTGAGAGTGACAGCATTAATGATGAGGAATGTAGAATCACAGAACATGAAGTTATCCACACCATTCAAAAGCTCAAAAACAAGCGTGAACCGGATATCAGCAGAGATATTAAAAGAGGGCGGAAGCAAACTACACAAAGAAATTTATAACCATATCACAATGATCTGGAAAACTGAAACACTGCCGGAAGATTGGAAAACTGCAATAATTTGTCAAACACACAACAAAGGAAACAGAATGGGATGTGGAAATTACAGAGGAATCAGTTTGCTGAACATAACATACAAAATCCTCTCAATGATCATTCTGGAAAAACTTAAACATTACGCAGAAAACATTATTCAAGATTACCAGGCTGGATTTCGAACAAACGGTTCCACAACTGATAATTTGTTTACTATATTAAAGATCTTTGAGAAATACTGGGAATTTAACAAAAACATCCACTGTCTCTTCATTGACTTCCATCGAGCGTACGACAGCATCCACAGAAGTAGCCTCTATAACACATTTACGAGAATTTATTATACCCAGTAAAATCATTAGGATGATACAATTGTGCATAAGTGGTTCCCAGGCAGCAATCATTTCAGAGGATCCATATCCCCCACGCTCCTTCATGTGTCCTCTTCAACCTTGCATTAGAGAAAGTGGTTCGTGAGAGTAATTTACATCTATACAATGGTCTCCGATTCGAACACAGTGAAGTAAAAATCCTGGCTTATGCAGATGATATAGTGTTGCTGAGTGAAACTGAAGAAGAACTGAAAGACATGTACAGATCTCTCAGGCACAATGCCAGCAAAATGGGGCTTTTGATTAACCAAGAGAAAACCGAATACATGGAAATAGGTCGAGTCATAAACCCAAATCCTTACTTTGAAATTGACCAGCAATCTAAATTCAGAAAAGTTCTCCAGTTTTAATACCTTATATCACGTTTCAACAGTAAAAGTATCATAACAATGGATATAAATAAAAGAATAGCCTCAGGGTCAAGACGTCTGTACTCACTAATTAACCCACTCAAAAGTAAAGCTTTGTCAATCACCACAAAGATGAAGATATACAGTACTATTATCTGCCCCATAGTACTGTACGGTTCAGAAAGCTGGACGCTTACAAAGAATGAAAGAAAAAAACTGAATGTTTTCGTAACAAAAGTAATGAAAAAAATTTGGGGACCTGTGTTGGAGAATGGTGTATGGATAATTCGAAAGAACAATGAAATTTATCAGTTAATGAAGCAACCCACTATTATTCAGAAATTGAAAAGCAGGAGACTGCATTGGGCAGGACACGTGGCTAGAATGGAAAACAACAGAATCACCAAGAAAGCATTTGAAGGAACTCTCCAGGCAACAAGACCATTGGGCTGACCCCGTAAAAGGTGGAAAGATGACGCAGAGAAGGACATCGAAGCATTAGGAATTTCCGCGGGTTGGATAGAGGCAGCGAGAGATAGAAGGCGGTGCAGGCAGATCGCTGATGCAGCCCGTGGTCCACAGGGCCTGTGATCGTAAAAATGAGAGAGAGAGAGATTACAGTAGTTACTCCATACTCGACCTTGAGATTCGGACAGCATAACTTATTAAGAAGTTGTAAGCTTACTACATCCTCCGGTATATGCTATAATCGACTATGATTACGTGCATTAGTCGGAAAGCCGTCGATTCCAAAGAAAACTGAGCGAAACAATGTGGGAAAGCATACAACTAATCATTATAGGGACAATTGAATACACTGTCCTGGTAATGACTGAGTGTCAAGATATGTAATTCCAAAGATTAGTTTTAAATGGTGAATCGAATTTATCATTAATAAGAAAACTGCCATTTAATGAATTTCTTTTTTTCTTTTAATTAATCAGTCGTCTGACTGGTTGGTTGTTATTCAGTTATGAAATTACACCAGGGCCAGTCTTATAGCGGACAGTTTATTCCTGAAACTAACTGCAGTCAGCAACATGTGTATGGGTGAAGTCGATCATTACGTGGGAACCAATTTAATGATTCAACTAATCACAAGCATAGTTAACCTAATCCAAGTATATATTCAAAGCTTTATAAACCTTTAAAGCAGGTATAGACATAATTATTCAGTGTGCGTTTCATAGACTCGATACCAGAAACGTTGTTCAGCAAGCAAGGACGGCAGCAAAATGGGGAGACGCCCACGGAATCACCACTCTTGCAGCTCACGGAAGATATTGTATCTCCAGGTGGTATCATACTCTTTCTCCAGATTGAAGAAGATGGCAATAAACTGCTATTAGCGTGAGAATGACTCTTGTAGCGCTCCCTCTAATTGGAGAAGATGGTCAAGCGAGGACCGATATTTTCCCCTCTCTCGCTCCATCTACACTCCTGGAAATGGAAAAAAGATCACATTGACACCGGTGTGTCAGAGCCACCATACTTGCTCCGGACACTGCGAGAGGGCTGTACAAGCAATGATCACACGCACGGCACAGCGGACACACCAGGAACCGCGGTGTTGGCCGTCGAATGGCGCTAGCTGCGCAGCATTTGTGCACCGCCGCCGTCAGTGTCAGCCAGTTTGCCGTGGCATACGGAGCTCCATCGCAGTCTTTAACACTGGTAGCATGCCGCGACAGCATGGACGTGAACCGTATGTGCAGTTGACGGACTTTGAGCGAAGGCATGTAGTGGGCATGCGGGAGGCCGGGTGGACGTACCGCCGAATTGCTCAACACGTGGGGCGTGAGGTCTCCACAGTACATCGATGTTGTCGCCAGTGGTCGGCGGAAGGTGCACGTGCCCGTCGACCTGGGACCGGACCGCAGCGACGCACGGATGCACGCCAAGACCGTAGGATCCTACGCAGTGCCGGAGGGGACCGCACGGCCACTTCCCAGCAAATTAGGGACACTGTTGCTCCTGGGGTATCGGCGAGGACCATTCGCAACCGTCTCCATGAAGCTGGGCTACGGTCCCGCACACCGTTAGGCCGTCTTCCGCTCACGCCCCAACATCGTGCAGCCCGCCTCCAGTGGTGTCGCGACAGGCGTGAATGGAGGGACGAATGGAGACGTGTCGTCTTCAGCGATGAGAGTCGCTTCTGCCTTGGTGCCAATGATGGTCGTATGCGTGTTTGGCGCCGTGCTGGTGAGCGCCACAATCAGGACTGCATACGACCGAGGCGCACAGGGCCAACACCCGGCATCATGGTGTGGGGAGCGATCTCCTACACTGGCCGTACACCACTGGTGATCGTCGAGGGGACACTGAATAGTGCACGGTACATCCAAACCGTCATCGAACCCATCGTTCTACCATTCCTAGACTGGCAAGGGAACTTGATGTTCCAACAGGACAATGCACGTCCGCATGTATCCCGTGCCACCCAACGTGCTCTAGAAGGTGTAAGTCAACTACCCTGGCCAGCAAGATCTCCGGATCTGTCCCCCATTGAGCATGTTTGGGACTGGATGAAGCGTCGTCTCACGCGGTCTGCACGTCCAGCACGAACGCTGGTCCAACTGAGGCGCCAGGTGGAAATGGCATGGCAAGCCGTTCCACAGGACTACACCCAGCATCTCTACGATCGTCTCCATGGGAGAACAGCAGCCTGCATTGCTGCGAAAGGTGGATATACACTGTACTAGTGCCGACATTGTGCATGCTCTGTTGCCTGTGTCTATGTGCCTGTGGTTCTGTCAGTGTGATCATGTGATGTATCTGACCCCAGGAATGTGTCAAAAAAGTTTCCTCTTCCTGGGACAATGAATTCACGGTGTTCTTATTTCAATTTCCAGGAGTGTAATTGGACGAGACTATCAAGCGTAGACCGATATTTTCAAGCCAAACCTTGGGAACGGCTGAGCAGTCCCTTGGTTTGAGAAGCCCACACTAGACGGGTCCTTCCTTAAGTGCAGCACTCCTGTAGCTACCTGGGGATAACCTGTCCTCCCCAGGCTTGAGAAATGTATCAGCATCGCATCCTACCTCGGTTACAGACAATAGTTTTCAGCCCATATTTTGCTGAAGAGCCATAGCAGGACTTGTTTTGCCTCCATGCTTAGCTGTCGGAGGATGCTATACTGAATCCAATTGGGCCCTGGGGGCAGTGTCGAGAGCAGCTGTTAGCACAGACTGTAGTTCTCACATGGGAAAAGGGCAGTTACATGTTACATGACTCCGAGCAGTTAGACGAAAAGTCTGTTTTGATCCGTGTTTGCTCTAAACAAAAACAAAACAGAATGAGTTATTGCATTATGAGAAACGTTAATAATTACATAGCGTAACATCACTATAATTTTTACAATTATTAATTTTGATTAAAGGGCCTTACTAATTAATTAAAATTCGCTCTAAGGAATATCACATATAAATGTGAAATATTTCAAAACAAAGCTAAATACAATGACAACATTGAAATACAGGTACATACATGCAAAATTGACTAAAAACATATAAAAGCAGTAAGTGAAGTAAAAGGAAGAGGTAAAATTCATTATGATTTGTCAGAGTGAGTGATTTAACAGTTTTCATGAAAAAATCACTTTAAAAAATTGATCATAGTTACTGTAGCCTACAAATTACCGAAAGACTTTCATTAACAAGAAATGAACTTGAAGTTAAAGAGGAGAATCGAGCTATACATTCTGGCAAAGTTATAATCTTTTACAGTAAGTTATTTCCTTTCATAATGTGATATTCGGAAATTATGAGGGAAAAAAACGAACCTGTTCTGGGCGACAATAGCGTGGCTTAACGATGACCACAAATTTTCAGTTAATGTTGATACTAACTTTATATTCTCCCTACATAATTCAGAATACTCCCAAGCCTTTACCGAGCGAGGTGGCGCAGTGGTTAGCACACTGGACTCGCATTCGGGAGGACGACGATTCAATCCCGCCTCCGGCCATCCTGATTTCGGTTTTCCGTGATTTCCCTAAATCGTTTCAGGCAAATGCCGGGATGGTTCCTGTGAAAGGGCACGGCCGATTTCCTTCCCAATCCTTCCATAACTCGAGCTTGCGCTCCGTCTCTAATGACCTCGTTGTCGACGGGACGTTAAACACTAACCACCACCACCCAAGCCTTTAAGAAAAACAAAAAATCCTGGTTCTATCTTACATTGTGGGAGACTGTAAGCCCAAAGGAACAGCTAGGCGGTAACATTACCATAGTCATTCCACGTCTCGACATGAACGTTTCCCTTCCGTCATGCTGTGGCAAAACAGTGCCCTCGAAGCCTCATTATAAATGTTTACTCTACTGTTACCCTTGGAACGTGCTCTACGTCTCACAATCACAGGAAACTGCTACGTCCCGAGTTACTGCTTCGGAACCACACGATATTGCCTCAGTTCTCACTAGAAGCTAAATCAGGTCTCTCATTTCCTGCTACTGTCTCGCTACTCTACGCATGCACCAAAGAGTTTCATTTACCCACTCTGGCACTATCACTGACCCTGTAGAAAAGTACATCCCAGGCATTGGCAGTGTGTCTGATATAAAGAAGTTACAAAAGTTGTTTTTAATCGTTGATAACATTCATTTCTCCTGTTTTCTTTAATAAAATTTACACATAATTGAAACTGCCTACAAATAAAGAAGAAATCAAATCGTGAAAAGGAATAGAATTCAATAATTCAAAAGTCATATTGTTTCATAGTGTGGCGTACTATTTTTTACTGTCACTAGGTGAAAATTAATTAAGTTTCCTTTCTTATTAAAAAGTAAAACACGCAATAGTCTGTAAAATAATATTTATTTGGTCAGAACCAGCTTTCGGTTTCTCAGGCCATCTTCAGGTGACAACTGAATATCGCTAACACAGATAAAAATTATGTGTGACTCAGATGTTATTTGTACAGAAGACAAAGACAGAGAAAAACATTTAATATTTGTGCCAGAATATTTTACATTTCCAAGTTTTCTTGGTGCGATTATCAAGAGTGGAAAACAAATACTTTGTTTAAAGTTTTCATTCGCACAGTAACCATACAGTTCAAAATAGTGTGTGTACTCTCTTGGACGGGCTGTAACGATACGAGCTGTGTATGCGCTGTGTAAAAAATGATCAAAGAACTGAAGGTTTCAATTAGCGATATGTTGCTAACAAGTTTCCACGAGGTGGGTACGCCAAGTAGCAAGTTGCTACTCCGCTGTATGTATAAAGAAACAGATGAATATTATGGGATCAGTTGTTAGCTAAAAACAATTTGTAGCTACCTAATTACACAACATTAAATCTGTTTGTAGCTTGTCTGCATTCCGGGTTCGGTTGTTTACTGTTACAAAGTGCCCTACGAAACCACATAATAGTCGGCCTAATGAACAATCAGTAAATAATATAGAAAAGTTTATAAATGAATAAACGATGTGCCTCACCCCAGGACTAGAAAAAAAAATGGTTGAAATGGCTCTGAGCGTCCGCAGCTCGTGGTCGTGCGGTAGCGTTCTCGCTTCCCACGCCCGGGTTCCCGGATTCGATTCCCGGCGGGGTCAGGGATTTTCTCTGCCTCGTGATGACTGGGTGTTGTGTGATGTCCTTAGGTTAGTTATGTTTAACTAGTTCTAAGTTCTAGGGGACTAATGACCTCAGCAGTTGAGTCCCATAGTGCTCAGAGCCATTTGAACCATTTTTCTGTTAAGTCCCATAGTGCTCAGAACCATTTGAACTATTTGGCTCTGAGCACTATGGGACTTAACTTCGAAGGTCATCAGTCCCCTAGAACTTAGAACTACTTAAACCTAACTAACCTAAGGACATCACACACATCCATGACCAGAGGCAGGATTCGAACCTGCGACCACAGCAGTCGCGCGGTTCCAGACTGTAGCGCCTAGAACCGCTCGGCCACACCGGCCGGCCCAGGACTAGAGTTAACTATTATTTTATTCGTATCAAATAGCTGCCTAGGCTTTCGTGGCCAGAGTCAGCTAACATAAATGTTTCCTGTCTGTGACACCGCGTCATAATGTAAAGAAACTGCACTGGAGAAAACCAAAGTTTCGGTCACCGTTACAAAGGCCTTGTTCCGGATCTAGTGGTGAAGACCCAGGAGACCCATAAGAAAGCCTCTGTAAAGGTGACCGAAACTTTGGTTTCCTGCACTACAGTTTATTTACATTGGGACGTGGTTCCATACTCAGAACAACAAATCAAGTTGCCTCGTGACGCTACACATATTAATACAATGAGGTGCGAAAAGTCAAAGGATATCTCCCGATATCATGTCGGGCATATTTCTTCCCGGCGCAGTGCAGCAGCTCGACGTGGCGCGCACTCAATGAATCTTTGGAAGAATATTGAGCAATGCCGTCTCTATAACCGTCAATAATCGCGCAAGTATTGCCGGTGCAAGATTTTGTGCACGAACTGACCTCTCAAGTATGTCGCAGTAATCTTCACTGGGGTCCATGTCGGGCGATCTGGGAGGCCAGATCATTCGCTCGAACCTTCTACAATTTTCTTCAAACAAATGGCGAATAATTGTGGGCCTGTGACACGACATGACTGTTTGGGAACATGAAGTACATGAATGGCGGGCGGTAAATGGTCTCCAAGTAGCCGAACATAACGATTTACAGTCAATGATCGCTTCACTTGGATTAGTGCACTCACAAGGGGAGGCCGCCAATTGTGAAATTCAGATTCGATTCATACTGCGCATAATAAAAGCTCATGGCCAGAGGTGTAATGTGGCAAAGCACCAAGATGCACTTCTCAGCCGTTGTCGAGAAAATAGACAGTTAAAAGAAACCGTTGCGGTGAAATACTCTCTACGATTAATAATTTCCTACAACGTCGTGGCGCAGCGGTAAGCGCTCGGGTTCGTAATCCGATGGTCGCCGGATCGAATCTCGCGCCATCCCACTTTTTTTTATTATTTGTTTTTTGTAATACAAATGTATACACACACACACACATACACACACACACACACACACACACACACACACACAAAGGCTGTCCTGGTAACCCGACACGACATGAACAAGGTGACGCATTCGTATACGGCACAATATTCAATCACGATGTCACGGAGCGAGGTGGCGCAGTGGTTAGCACACTGGACTCGCATTCGGGAGGACGACGGTTCAATCCCGTCTCCAGCCATCCTGATGTAGGTTTTCCGTGATTTCCCTAAATCGTTTCAGGCAAATGCCGGGATGGTTCCTTTGAAAGGGCACGGCCGATTTCCTTCCCAATCCTTCCCTAGCCCGAGCTTGCGCTCCGTCTCTAATGACCTCGCTGTCGACGGGATGTTAAACACTAACCACCACCACCAATCACGATGTCTGGACGAGTCTTGCCACTTGTTTTCGTATGCCTCCAAGAGTCCACAGGTACGTTTGGACCCAGAGTACAGAAGACAGTCCACGAGTACGCCAAGAAGTATACCAACGCTGTTTTTACATCCTCCACATCCGCTAAACTAACAACGGGTTTGTTCATGGACTTCTTGCGTAATGCTTTGCAACCATACGTACAAAAGAAAGAATTTCTCCTTCTGATCGACTCTTCGGGTGGGCAAGCGAACCCGGCATTATACGATGAGGTGTTCCAGGACGATAGGAAGTTACCAACGTGCACTATAAAAGTCATTCCTCCAAAGTGCACTCCTCTCGTTCAACCGTGTGACGTGTGTTTTTACCGGCAGATAAAATATTTGATCAAGCGCCTTCAAAATTGTGCTTTTTTACTCGAGCGAAACCGTGACATCAACTCCAGAGACGATTGTATAAAAATCCAATCCATCGTCCACCACCAATTGTCTTCTAAGATTTTTGCCGATATGATACGATACGCGTGGTATGCATCAAACCTGACGAACGATGGAACAATTTTTCAGAATGTCAATCAGGTGTGTTTCCCAACAGATAATTTAAAAAACAGTTGTTCTCGCAAAAACGCATCGTTTATCAGATGTGCTCGATGTCGTGCTGTTTTCTGCTTCCCATGTTCCTATGATAACTATCACTCTGGTTCGTGCGACACCCCAGCTACTTCTGGTCACTAATTGTTAATTATGTACGATTGTATACCGAACTTTTCAATAAATTGTATCCACTTGAATATTATTTGTGATATTGTGTTTTATTTCAAGTATTATTTTTCCATGACAAACAACTTTCAACAACTTATTATATGCATAATTGTTGCAACTGATTGCCGGGAATTATATACATATATATACACTCCTGGAAATTGAAATAAGAACACCGTGAATTCATTGTCCCAGGAAGGGGAAACTTTATTGACACATTCCTGGGGTCAGATACATCACATGATCACACTGACAGAACCACAGGCACATAGACACAGGCAACAGAGCATGCACAATGTCGGCACTAGTACAGTGTATATCCACCTTTCGCAGCAATGCAGGCTGCTATTCTCCCATGGAGACGATCGTAGAGATGCTGGATGTAGTCCTGTGGAACGGCTTGCCATTCCATTTCCACCTGGCGCCTCAGTTGGACCAGCGTTCGTGCTGGACGTGCAGACCGCGTGAGACGACGCTTCATCCAGTCCCAAACATGCTCAATGGGGGACAGATCCGGAGATCTTGCTGGCCAGGGTAGTTGACTTATACCTTCTAGAGCACGTTGGGTGGCACGGGATACATGCGGACGTGCATTGTCCTGTTAGAACAGCAAGTTCCCTTGCCGGTCTAGGAATGGTAGAACGATGGGTTCGATGACGGTTTGGATGTACCGTGCACTATTCAGTGTCCCCTCGACGATCACCAGTGGTGTACGGCCAGTGTAGGAGATCGCTCCCCACACCATGATGCCGGGTGTTGGCCCTGTGTGCCTCGGTCGTATGCAGTCCTGATTGTGGCGCTCACCTGCACGGCGCCAAACACGCATACGACCATCATTGGCACCAAGGCAGAAGCGACTCTCATCGCTGAAGACGACACGTCTCCATTCGTCCCTCCATTCACGCCTGTCGCGACACCACTGGAGGCGGGCTGCACGATGTTGGGGCGTGAGCGGAAGACGGCCTAACGGTGTGCGGGACCGTAGCCCAGCTTCATGGAGACGGTTGCAAATGGTCCTAGCCGATACCCCAGGAGCAACAGTGTCCCTAATTTGCTGGGAAGTGGCGGTGCGGTCCCCTACGGCACTGCGTAGGATCCTACGGTCTTGGCGTGCATCCGTGCGTCGCTGCGGTCCGGTCCCAGGTCGACGGGCACGTACACCTTCCGCCGACCACTGGCAACAACATCGATGTACTGTGGAGACCTCACGCCCCACGTGTTGAGCAATTCGGCGGTACGTCCACCCGGCCTCCCGCATGCCCACTATACGCCCTCGCTCAAAGTCCGTCAACTGCACATACGGTTCACGTCCACGCTGTCGCGGCATGCTACCAGTGTTAAAGACTGCGATGGAGCTCCGTATGCCACGGCAAACTGGCTGACACTGACGGCGGCGGTGCACAAATGCTGCGCAGCTAGGGCTATTCGACGGCCAACACCGCGGTTCCTGGTGTGTCCGCTGTGCCGTGCGTGTGATCATTGCTTGTACAGCCCTCTCGCAGTGTCCGGAGCAAGTATGGTGGGTCTGACACACCGGTGTCAATGTGTTCTTTTTTCCATTTCCAGGAGTGTATGTGTGTGTGTGTGTGTGTGTGTGTGTATACAATTGTATTACAAAAAACAAATAATAAAAAAAAAAGTGCTTGCCGCGAGATTCGATCCGGCGATCTGCGGATTACAAACCAAAGCGCTTACCGCTGCGCCACGGTGTTGTACGAAATTATTACTCGTAGAGAGTATTTCACCGCAACGGTTTCTTTTAACTGTCTATTTTCTCGACAACGGCTGAGAAGTGCGTCTTGGTGCTTTGCCACGTTACACCGCTGGCCATGAGCTGTTATTATGCGCAGTATGAATCGAATCTGAATTTCACAATTGGCGGCCTCCCCTTGTCTGTCCATTCCATGTAAACACATCCCACACCATTATGGAGCCGCCATCAGCCTCCACAGTTCCTCGTTGAAAACTTGGGTCAATGGCTTCGTACTGTTTGCGGCACACTCTAACCCTACCAGCAGCTTTTACCAAGTGAAATTTGGTCTCATCTAACCAGGCCGGTAGTATAGGGTCCAACAGATACGGTCACGAACGCAGGAGAGGTCCTGCAAGCGATGTCGTGTTGTTAGCAAAGGGGTTATCGTCTGTTGTCTGCTGCCACGTCCCATTAACGCCAGATTTCGTCGCACTGTCGTAGCGGACATGTTCGTCGTACATCCCACATTGATTTCTGTGGTTACCGGTACTTCACACAGTATTGGTTCTCTGCTAACGCTGACGACTCAACGCAAATGCCTCTGCTCTCGATCACTGAGTTAACGCCGCCGGCCACTGCGTTTGTCCTTGGTGAGAGGTAACGCCGGAAATTTGGTATTTTGAGCACACTCTTGAGTTCGGAGTATTAAATTTCCTAACGATTTCCGAAATGGAATGTCTCTACATCTACATCTACATCCATACTCCGCAAGCCACCTGACGGTGTGTGGCGGAGGGTACCCTGAGTACCTCTATCGGTTCTCCCTTCTATTCCAGTCTCGTATTGTTCGTGAAAAGAAGGATTGTCTGTATGCTTTTGTGTGGGCTCTAATCTCTCTGATTTTATCCTCATGGTCTCTTCGTGAGATACGTAGGAGGGAGCAATATACTGCTGGACTCTTCGGTGAAGGGATGTTCTCGAAACTTTAACAAAAGCCCGTACCGAGCTACTGAGCGTCTCTCCTGCAGAGTCTTCCACTGGAGTTTATCTATTATCTCCGTAACGCTTTCGCGATTACTGAATGATCCTGTAACGAAGCGCGCTGCTCTCCGTTGGATCTTCTCTATCTCTTCTATCAACCCTATCTGGTACGGATCCCACACCGCTGAGCAGTATTCAAGCAGTGGGCGAACAGCCGTACTGTAACCTACTTCCTTTGTTTTCGGATTGCATTTCCTTAGGATTCTTCCAATGAATCTCAGTCTGGCATCTGCTTTACCGACGATCAACTTTATATGATCATTCCATTTTAAATCACTCCTAATGCGTACTCCCAGATAATTTATGGAATTAACTGCTTCCAGTTGCTGACCTGATATTTTGTAGCTAAATGATAAGGGATCCATCTTTCTACGTATTCGCAGCACATTACACTTGTCTACATTGAGATTCAATTGCCATTCCCTGCACCATGCGTCAATTCGCTGCAGATCCTCCTGCATTTCAGTACAATTTTCCATTGTTACAACCTCTCGATACGCCACAGTATCATCTGCAAAAAGCCTCAGTGAACTTCCGATGTCATCCACCAAGTCATTTATGTATATTGTGAACAGCAACGGTCCCATGACACTCCCATGTGGCACACCTGAAATCACTCTTACTTCGGAAGACTTCTCTCCATTGAGAACTCGTTTAAGTCCAACTACCACCCCGCGTTCGAAGTCTGTTAGTTCGTCGTGCGGCCATAATTACATGGAAAATCTTATCACATTAATCACCAGGGTACAAATGACAGCTCCGCAAATTCACTGCCCTTCTACACTTTGTGCACGCTATACTATCGCCATTTGTATATGTGCATATCACTGTCCCATAACTTTGATCACCACACTGTATTATTCGCTGCGAAAGAAATGAAATATAAAATTGCTGACGTAGTAAAGAAATCAGAGCGTTCGTAGGCAAGGAGGAATGTGAAGCAGAGAAGTCCTGCTATGGTCTACAATCAACTAAATTGAATCAATCAGTTACACAAGCTCTCGCTTTTCAGACATTCTATAAGCACCAAGCTAATGTAAAACGAAATGACTAAGTCCTGAACAGCATCGAAATGTGTCAAACACCGAACACACTTGAACATATGCGGCTCTCTGGCCGTACAGCCTTACGACAAATGAATATCGAAAGACTCTGAGACATGCTCTGGTTGCCTCCTTATCACTTCCGCCATTTGACCCGCTACTCCAGTCAAGTGAGTATCGGGAAGTTAGACTACTGTTACACTAGATACAAAGTTTTTTCAACATTAAATACTTCAAACACAGAGATTTAAGAAATTTTCAGATAGACATTACTTCTTGAACGTTGCAGCATAATGAACTTGAAATTACATTTCACGTTCCGCACAAAATTAAATGACAAGCGCTAGTCAAATACGCAGATTTTTTCTGCTTCACACTTCTTGTCTCCGGTGGCTTGGAGCTCTCCCGAAGGCTTGCATACCTATCTGATCTAGGCACTTCGGGAAAACATGTGAGACACTTGATAGTGAACTACATCTGCATTTCAGTGATTAATATATAGATAGAGGATACACCGCTTCTAATATAAAAAGCTCCTTGTAGTGACGCGTCACCTTCTTGCCACCGCCTGTAGTTCATGTGGTGATACTGATAGTGTACTGCCTGCCGGCTACACCAGTGTAACTGGAAGAAGTATCCCGGTCGGGTACCCAAAGGTAACTGGCAGTCTCCGCTTGAAAACAATCAATGATCGACACAGCGTGATAATGGTATCAATATTTTGTGCAGTGAGAGTTTAGTGCATAATGAAGGAAATAACTGGCAGTCTCCGCTTGAAGCAATCAATGACCAACACAGTGTGATAATGGTATCAATATTTTGTGCAGTGAGAGTTTAGTGCATAATGGGGGAAATACGTGGGCCTAATTGGAAATCAAGATCACATAACCACAACTCAACCAACATCCTTGCTGAATTTACAATTGAAACGATATGGCACAATTTATTACATCTTGACTAGTTTCAATTTCCCTGTATCACCTTCAGAGATATGTAGTTTCTTCAGTAACCCGTCGTGACCGTATCGCAATTACATACCAGAAAAAAATGTATTTCCCAATGCCGACACGACCAGATGCCGACGCAACTACACTGAGGGTTATAATTAATCTTTGTTGCTTAGGCGACCCTCATCAAAAACGAGTGAACCTAGGACAAATAAACTTTACGGAAACATTTGTTAGGATACGCAGAGGAGAATTAATGAATAATTAATTCCCCAGACGGGTGTTGAGCTGCCGCCTCGAACATATTGTTAAATCGGCTGTAGCGGATCATGTGTTTGAGGAAGGTAATCATGAAAAAAATTTAGTGACACGACCGTCATAGCAAAGACGTCGCATTATTATGCGCGAATGTACAGAGAGGCCATTGAGATTGCGAAACACTGCAATAATTTTAATAGAAAAGATGAAGGTATTAAGCTGGATAAGATACGGATGCCAACAGTGCAGCAACAGCGTGACAAGCGATTAATTTCAATTGAGAAAGTTGGCAATATCAGAGATCATAGCTCAGCCAACGTCACGTGATCGACAGCGGCGCCCTCTGGATGGCTTATATATACGGCGCTCACTCGTGCTCTCGTTGCAGTTCGCCGATTGTCCTCGGAGAATGCCTTCCGTAGTCGAAGGCGAAAATCAGGGGAGAGTCTTATGTATAGACCACGGTATCTCTGCCCGGAAGTGTTAAGTGATGACATCTGCCGTGAAAGCCTTCATTCCATGATGAAAGAAACACATTTTACTTTTCACGTGAGATGGTAACATTCGTTAATTTCGCACCACGTTTGCGTTCCACATTACAAAGACTACTCAGTGTGACGACCGCCTGGAACCACATTAGAGATACCATTTTACAGTTGTTCGCGGCTGTGGACCATGCAGTGTTCAGCTGTTGTGACACAGCTTATGCACACTACGTCCAGTATTCTCAGCACCGGCAGCAGTAACTTCTTCCATAATTTGTGGCACAATTGGCCGTCGGCCTCTCCCCGAAGTAATTCCCAAATCGCCAATTAAATCCAGCTATTATGTTCTTCAAAGCAGATGCGGAAAGAGGACCTTTCCGTATTCGTTTCACACGTCGATACTAGCTAAGAGCAAAAGCAAAACTGCTGTTGTTTTGATAAAATAGCTTTCCCAATAAACCCCTACTAACCTTGTCCAGACACATATTGACTGTCTGCAACGGTAATGTACACTGATCCTTCTGTCTAAACCCAACGTCCGAACGGCAAGTCATGGCGCTAACAGAACTAATAACGCAAATCCTGCAGCACATACTCTGAACATCATTCTTATGAAGTTGGGAAGCCACACGGTAAATACCGAGACTCGAACTCAGGACCTTTGCCTTACGCGGGCAAGTGCTCTACCATCTGAGCTACCGAAGCACGACTCACGCCCGGTACTCACAGCTTTACTTCTGCCAGTACCTCGTCTCCTACCTTCCAAACTTTACAGAAGCTCTCCTGCACACAGTTTTAATCTGCCAGGAAGTTTCATATCAGCGCACACTCCGCTGCAGAGTGAAAATGTCATTCTGCACACGGTAAATAGTTTTCCGTCTAACGTGGCTGAAGTAGCGAAAGTATAATTATAACCACCGTGCACATAAATCCGAAGATCCACGGAGATCGACAGTAGTCATGATATAGTGTTCGAACATCATGAATTACCTCGCAGAAAACGGTCTATTGACATAAAGTCAACACAGATGAAGTGTTGAGTGCTATTGACAAGGGATTTCAGATTGGAAATTTGTGGTAAGGTCTTATGGGACCAAACTCCTGAGGTCGTCGGTCCCCAAGCTTACACACTACTTAAACTAACTCACGCCAAGGACAACACACACATCCATGCCCGAGGGAGGACTCGAACCTCCGAACCTCCGAGGGGGGGGGGAGCCGCGCGCGAACAGTGACAAGGCGCCGCGGACCGCTCCGCTCCACCGAGCGGCCAAGGCATTTCAAATTCATTCCGAATTTCTAGATTTCCAGAAGACTTTTGATACTATACCACACAAGTGACTTGTAGTGAAATTTCGTGCTTATGGAATATCGGCTCAGTTACGAGACTGGATTCGTGAGTCCCTGTCGGAGAGGTCGCAATTCGTACTAATTGACGGAAAGTCATCGAGTAAAACAGAAGTGATTTCTGGCGTCCCCAAAGCTATTGTTATAGGCCCTCTGCTGTTACTTACCTATATAAACGATTTAGGAGACAAACTGAGCAGCAGTCTTAGGTTGTTTGTAGACGCCGCTTTCTTTTATCGACTAGTAAAGTAATCAGAAGATTAAAACAAATTGTCAAACGATTTAGAAAATATATCTGTATAGTGTGAAAATTGACATTTGACCCTAAATAAAGAAAAGGGTGATGTCATCCACATGAGTGCTAAAACAAATCCGTTAAACTTCCGTTACACGAAAAATCGGTCAAATCTAAAGACCGTAAACTCAACTACATATCTACGAATTACACTTACGAACAACTTAAATTGAAAGGGACACACAGAAAATGTTCGGGGAAGGCTGACCAAAGACTGCGTTTTATTGGCAGAGGACTTAGAAAATTTAACAGGTCTGCTAAAGAGACTGCCTACGCTGCGCTTGTCCGTCATATTTTAGAATACTGCTGCGCGGTGTGGGATCATTATCTGATAAGACTGACTGAGTACACTGAGGAAGTTCAAAGAAAGGCAGCACGTTTTGTACTATCACGAAATAGGGGAGAGAGTGTCACTGAAATTATACAGGATTTGGGCTGGACATCATTAAAAGAGAAGGGTTTTTCTTTGCGGCGGAATCTCCTCACGAAATTTCAGTCACCAATTTTCTCCTCCGAATGCGAAATTATTTTCTTGATGCCGACTTACATTGGGAGAAATGATCACTAGAAGAAACTAAGGGAAATCAGATCTCGCACCGAAAGATATAGGTGTTCGTTTATTCCGCACGCTGTACAACATTGGAATAATGGAGAATTACTGTGAAGGTGGTTCGATGAAGCCTCTGCCAGACAGTTACATGTGATTTGTGGAGTATGCATGTAGGTGTAAATGGGTACCTTATGCTCCAGTGAACGGCTCCAATACGTCCGATCCAGCGTCCAGGGTATACTTCATCCAAGAACCTTCTCACTCTGTTTGTGATATGGGTAGGAGCCCCAACAGGCTGGAAGAACATTCTTCTTCTGCTTTATTCATAACTGTGGATAGAGGAGAGATACAGCAAAATGCTTTAGATAAAAGTTTTAGGTGATAAGGAGGATGACGCATTCCTACTAGTGGCCGTGACCTTGAACTTTATTTTCAAAGTGATTTCGAAGTTAAATCGATTTTTTAAAAATAGGAAACCTGTTATTTGATTTAAGATTTTAAAAGAGCAGGAAATTTCATATACAAAATAATACATTATTCAAGGTCATGTCACGATTCAGTGAAGGTCAAATAAGCATTTTTTTTTTAAATTCTAGTAAGGATTAATTCGGAACACAACAGAGACACAGCAATTAGAAATCAGAGGCAAGAGGATTCACTCAACGACTTATAAATCATTGATCCACATTTCAAATCTGTTTGTTCTGTATTACAAATCTCCAAATAATATTTATGCATTGTTGTGTGTTTATTTCGCCAGCAAACATGTTAATTAAAACTGAAAATTCAAATCTCTCTTCGCTCTTTCCCAATCCGACGTCACAAATACGAGTTTCCATGAAGCACAACTCAACATTCGATTGACCTTCGATAAGTACATTTAAGATTTTCGTTATTGGTAATGATGTGTAACCCCTTATGCCCATTCCAATTTGTATCCAACATTAGATTTTGCTGTATCCCTCCTCTATTATATCTTAATCCTTATTACAACCAAAAATCATCTTTCTAATCTTAAATCAAATATTAGGGTTCCCATTTAAAAAATCACTATAACCTACAAATCACTTTAAAATCACTTCAAGGTCGCGGCCATTAGTAGCAATACGTTACCCTCTTTCTATAACTTTTATGCGACATTGTTAGCAAAAATTTCGATAAGTTCTTCAACAATTTCTTTGAAATTCTTACACGATTCTCTAATAGATATCTAGTAGGAAAGAGGCTGTAAGTCTTTATTAAACATCATGTACAGTTTCGTTGTTAAAACCGATCGCAAGATAGAAAACGTTGTCATACGTGCTACGAAAATGTGCAGTTTCATTTTCTTTCCTGCTACAGTATTATCTAAAATAGCAGGGGATTTAAAAGTTAAAAAAATGGCTCTGAGCACTATGGGATTTAACATCTGAGGTCATCAGTCCCCTAGAACTTAGAACTACTTAAACCTAACTAACCTAAGGACATCACACACACCCATGCCCGAGGCAGGATTCGAACCTGCGACCGTAGCGGTGGCGCGGTTCCAGACTGAAGCCTAGAACCGCTCGGCCTAAAAGCGAAACAAATTTTTTCTTTCATAGATATCGTTTCTCTTTATATATAATTTTAAACAATAATTTTATACAGGGCGATGTGCTATTTTGTTTTTTCCTCGTAGTCGTTTTTAATAGAAAGCAATAAAATTATTACTGTTATTAATGTGAATGTTTCGTGGTATCTTTCTTCTGCATTTGTCCTAGTCAGATGTAACAGACGGGCTTAATTCTGTAGTCTTTTCAGAATAAATGAGCAGTAAATAAACAAATAAATAAATAAAAGTTGTGTTCATCGGTTAGCAGATTATGGTTAAAATATTACTATGGAAACTGAATCATGCGAACGTTTGTAATCCTACACATTCGGAGATTCAAGCTATCGGAAATAATGTCATTGATGTCACTATCCCCACAGACGCTGCAACAAGAGAGGTCTGTCATACTCTGTGTACGATCGACTCATTCATTTTAAGTGACTTAGTTCCCAATCAAGGATTCGTCAGCTGTAACAGTAAACAAAGCTGAAGTTCAGATGCAGGTGGGGAAATGGACAGAGGAGGGGGAGGAAATGGATATAGAAAGGGGGAAGGAGGAGATGGATACAGGAGGAAGAGGTGGAGAGAGATACGTGGAGGGAGATATGGACACAGAGAGGAGCAAGGACAGGATGGACTGAGGGGCAGGGAGAGTAGATGTACAAGAGAGGGAGGGGGGATAGTAGATGAGTAGATCGGAGGGGAGGGGGGAGGTGGGCGGAGAAGGTGATTAGGACGTATATCCAATTCCCATACATATTTAGTAATTCCGAAGCACTGCCGGGTTCGCTGCTTTTATATATGAAAATGCATATTTTTAGAGTCGAGTTATTCGGATTAACTATCACCGCTTATCCATATTCTAAAACCTGGCAGGACAATTAGCACTTTGTTTTATTATGTTTCCATACGCTACCAATTCCGCTGTACGCATGACAAAGTCAGCATTTTGGATAACTTAAGGCGCTGTGTTGATAACCCTTCGCACTTCATTCCAGACTCGGAAAAATAAAGTATTCTGTTCACCGCCTCCAGGAGACTCCACAGTGGTTGTGATGAGACGAAACTGGAGTTGTTTTTGATTTCTCTGGGGAAAACTTCATCAAACTAGAATACGTGAAACATCAGTTCACTTTATTACATAAATGAATAAAATTTGCTTTACATTGACGCACTTATTTGCCTCAGGATTACTGTGTAATTTACAACCGTCATTAACTACCAAAGCATGACTTGGTGCACGTATTAACAAATTGTTGTCCTGCAGTACAATAGCAATATTTACGAAAGCATATTTCATAAGGAAGTTTAACAACAGTCACTAACCCACACGGTAATGTTGACAGCTGGAGTTGAGGTCAGGAAATGGGCTGAGTCCTTGGATGTTCGACACTATATTCATCTCAGCGCGATGGCGTTGCTCCTCTGAGAGGGAGACGCTGTCTTCTGGAGTGCCTCCCATTGGTTGTGGTGGATTGCAGAGAGCCCTCAGTAATGTGTGGGACACCGATTTACGTTGACGACTTTGGTGTGGCACCGCGATCTCTGGGCGACAGCACACAGCTGTATATATTTTGGGTGTGAAACGTTCTTGGCGCTTTTTTCAGAAATAGAGTGTTGTTGATTGGTAGTTATATTGTCCTACAATCAACTACTAGTCCAACAGACTATCTCCCTAAGTAGTTACAGTAATTGGAATCTCAAAGAGGCGAGAAGCATACTGACCGAAATGGGCAACGGCAACATATTGAACTCGCATTCCCGACTGCGGCGGTTCCATTTTACGACAGACTATCAAGATTTAGGATCCCCAGCGTTTATCTAAAATTTTGAAGGCAAGAAACACTTGCATCCCATCCCAGGAACTATTTCCGGGAAATACTCCAGTCTATACCTTCCTCTGGAGTTTTCGGTCTCTATCGCTTCTTCTATTACCATGGAAGTTACTCCCTGATGCCTTAACACAAGTCCTGTCATTCAGCCTCTTCCTGTCAATGTTTCCCATGTGACCGTTTCTTCGTCGATTCATTGGAGAACCTCCTCCTTCTTATCGTTTGTAGCACGACTCCTCAGACTCTCTTCCGGTTTACCCACAGCCCATGATTCACTGCAATAGAATGCTGTACACAGCACACTCTCATAAATTTCTTACTGAGATTAAAGCCGATATTTTACACTAGAAGACTTCTGTTGGTTAGGAATGCGTTTTTTCCCTATTCTGAACAGTTTAATTCTGCTCGTAAGATTGCAGGATTGCTTAAATTGGTCTACTTCGTGGTCCCCTGTTTTGGTGTTAGGCTTATTGCTACTTTCATTTCTGCTATCTGAGGGATGAAGTAGTGAAGGCAGCAAAAGATCAAGTAGGTAAAAAGACGAGGGCTAATGGAAATCCTTGGGTAACAGAAGAAATATTGAATTTAATTGATGAAAGGAGAAAATATAAAAATGAAGTAAATGAAGCAGGCAAAAAGGAATACAAACGTCTCAAAAATGAGATCGACAGGAAGTGCAAAATGGCTAAGCAGGGATGGCTAGAGGACAAATGTAAGGATGTAGAGGCTTGTCTCACTAGGGGTAAGATAGATACTGCCTACAGGAAAATTAAAGAGACCTTTGGAGAGAAGAGAACTACTTGTATGAATATCAAGAGCTCAGATGGCAACCCAGTTCTAAGCAAAGAAGGGAAGGCAGAAAGGTGGAAAGAATATATAGAGGGTTTATACAAGGGCGATGTACTTGAGGACAATATTATGGAAATGGAAGAGGATGTAGATGAAGACGAAATGGGAGATATGATACTGCGTGAAGAGTTTGACAGAGCGCTGAAAGACCTGAGTCGAAACAAGGCCCCGGGAGTAGACAACATTCCATTAGAACTACTGACGGCCTTGGGAGAGCCAGTCCTGACAAATCTCTACAATCTGGTGAGCAAGATGTATGAGACGGGCGAAATACCCTCAGACTTCAAGAAGAATATAATAATTCCAATCCCAAAGAAAGCAGGTGTTGACAGATGCGAAAATTACCGAACTATCAGTTTAATAAGTCACAGCTGCAAAATACTAACGCGAATTCTTTACAGACGAATGGAAAAACTGGTAGAAGCGGACCTCGGGGAAGATCAGTTTGGATTCCGTAGAAATGTTGGAACACGTGAGGCAATACTAACCTTACGACTTATCTTAGAAGAAAGATTATGAAAAGGCAAACCTACGTTTCTAGCATTTGTAGACTTAGAGAAAGCTTTTGACAATGTTAACTGGACTACTCTCTTTCAAATTCTGAAGGTGGCAGGGGTAAAATACAGGGAGCGAAAGGCTATTTACAATTTCTACAGAAACCAGATGGCAGTTATAAGAGTCGAGGGGCATGAAAGGGAAGCAGTGGTTGGGAAAGGAGTGAGACAGGGTTGTAGCCTCTCCCCGATGTTATTCAATCTGTATATTGAGCAAGCAGTAAAGGAAACAAAAGAAAAATTCGGAGTAGGTATTAAAATCCATGGAGAAGAAATTAAAACTTTGAGGTTCGCCGATGACATTGTAATTCTGTCAGAGACAGCGAAGGACTTGGAAGAGCAGTTGAACGGAATGGACAGTGTCTTGAAAGGAGGATATAAGATGAACATCAACAAAAGCAAAACGAGGATTATTGAATATAGTCAAATTAAGTCGGGTGATGCTGAGGGAATTAGATTAGAAAATGAGACACTTAAAGTAGTAAGGGAGTTTTGCTATTTAGGGAGTAAAATAACTGATGATGGTCGAAGTAGAGAGGATTTAAAATGTAGATTGGCAATGGCAAGGAAAGCGTTTCTGAAGAAGAGAAATTTGTTAACATCGAGTATAGATTTAAGTGTCAGGAAGTCGTTTCTGAAAGTATTTGTATGGAGTGTAGCCACGTATGGAAGTGAAACATGGACGATAACTAGTTTGGACAAGAAGAGAATAGAAGGTTTCGAAATGTGGTGCTACAGAAGAATGCTGAAGCTAAGGTGGGTAGATCACGTAACTAATGAGGAGGTATTGAATAGGATTGGGGAGAAGTTTGTGGCACAACTTGACTAGAAGAAGGGATCGGTTGGTAGGACATGTTTTGAGGCATCAAGGGATCACAAATTTAGCAGTGGAAGGCAGCGTGGAGGGTAAAAATCGTAGAGGGAGACCAAGAGATGAAAACACTAAGCAGATTCAGAAGGATGTAGGTTGCAGTAGGTACTGGGAGATGAAGAAATTTGCACAGGATAGAGTAGCATGGAGAGCTGCATCAAACCAGTCTCAGGACTGAAGACCACAACAACAACAACAACAACTTTCATCTTGCTTCAGTTTACTCTCAATCCATGTTCTGTTCTCATTAGACTGTTCATTCCATTCAGCACGTCTTCGATGACTTTCTCCTTTCACTGAGGATACGAAATTCGATATCGAATATTTCCATTAATAATCCTTCATCGCCAATTTCCATCCCTTATTTGAACCTTTGTTTCCGTCACTGTATCTCCGGTAATTACAGTGTGTTTCCGTAAGAGTGTGCAAAAATGTAGCAAGCCATAGAGTATGCGCCACTGAACAGTTTGAGATAGAGAACCGGGGGTCGGCGAAGCCAGCTTGAGGAGACATGGAAGTAAACCTGTCTAGAGCTTTGTCTCGCATTACTGTTTTCCAACTTGTTTACACCTAATGTGCTTAAAAGTTTACACGTATTGTGCTCTTTGCTTACATGCAAAGAGGTCGATCCTGATTACAAGGAAGGCGTGATACCGGTTTTGTTTCCTTTACTTATCCATCACGTAGCTCTGATGTATCGTATCTACTTGCAGCCATAACACACCGTGCTATGAATCAACGACAGACCCATTCATTACACAGTGCTATTCAGAGACGTACAGTACATTAAGGTGGAGCAGTAATGGTTCAGTATTTCCTGGTCGCTGGATTGGAAGAGGAGGTACTACTCCATGATCTGCAAGGTCACCTGACCTGAATCTCCTTTATTATTTCCTATGGGCATATCTAAAGTCACTTGTGGATGAGGCCCTGGTGGACACAGAGATGGAATTAGTTGACAGACCTGTAGTTGCCTGTGATGTGATTCGAAGTACACCAGAGTCCGTCAGAATCTTCTTCGCCGAAGTCATGCTTGCAATGAGGTTGATGGCCGTCATTTTCGGCACATTTTGTAAGATACAGTACAAAAGGTAAGTTCATTCTGTCACTGATTGTATTTGCAGTTAACTAATGAAAATAAAGAAGTACACAGTAATGCGATTTTATTCCTATTATCTCCTTAAGCTCGCTTCTCCGACCCCAGGATCCCTACCTCAAATTGTTCAGTGGACCACCCGATATGTCCTGTTAAATTTTTGCGTGCTCTTACGGAAGCGCCCTGTAGATAAGACAGCAATGGCGAAAGATTACATCTCTGTCTTGTACAGTTTTTCATCCGAAAATTTCCTTCTTGGATCTAGTAGATGTTGTATGTTACCCATTTTTTGCCTAAACCTTACTGCTACTTTTCTCAGAACTGACGAAGAAAAGACGGCAAGTATCATATCTTGATTTCCCAGGGACTTCACTCATTGGAAAAGGAGTCAAAACAAGCGAACACGTGTCTCGACTTCTCCGTAGATACTCTACCGCTTCTGTAAAAAGACTGTCACAGTTTTCGAGGTACTTTCGACGTGCTTTCGACGTACTTTATGGGCCTTTTACCGCGCGCTATCCTCAGACTAATAAACAGTGGAACACTTGTTAGTCGCGCGGGTATGTAATCTTGAGCGCCGTGTTCGAAACTCACAGGTGGTTTTATTTATTTTATTTTTATTGCTTTCATTTACCTACCCATGTCCGTAGGAACTACTCGAATAGTTCTTATTAAATTAGCGGATTAAATAGCATTATATTAATCGTCAAATTACAATAAGAATAATGCATTTATTGTATAACGTATGTGTGTGTTGTATGTTGAGGGGTTACAGTCTTTTAAATACCCATTTACTGATATTTCACTCTCATACCAATTTTTACGTTAGTTCTTATATTTTAATCCTGTATTTATACTTCGGAAAGATTTGATGCATTTCCGTAGATGATACCGATCGTAGAAACATTCGAAACAAAGATATTCCGAATACCAAGAACATCGCGAATGCCACAGTGACATTTCTTTTTATGAATCTCACAGGGGAAAGGAACGTCGTCAACATGACTGAAGATTTCGCGCGTTGGCGATAATTTCGGGCAAACCATGCATGACGCATAACTTTTCCGAAAACTGTCGCTTGTAATTGATTATAGATACACTACAGGGATTTCACCGAAGACAATTTCAAACAATTTTCTATATTTTCTTTCTAATTCATTCACTTCATATACAAATAATGGGACGAATAAGGACAACGTTATCAGGTATGTGTATCAAATAAGGCCCACCTAACGTTTAGGAATTTCGTATTCAGAATCTGTAAATGGTAAGATTCCGAGAGCGTACGTGCAACATCCTACATCTCCTATAACTACATTCAGTTCACAAATAAATGAACACTGAATGTTTATTTAATTAATATCATCAATTTAAAGAAAATGTTTAACTCTTGCAAGTGGGCCTTGTTAGAAGACCTTGTTCCTAATATGGCCCGTAGCCACATCTTGTTCTTATTAACATTCTGGGGCATGTAAATGGCAGGAAAACTGTTTGAATACACGACAAGAACTGTAATGTAATTTTATTTTAGAAATAAGTGGAATGAGATGATACATAGACATTTATAATTACTTGTTTTTACAAACGCTTCAGACAGAACTGTTGATACTTAGTGCTTATTAACTCTTCAAATTGTTCAATTTAATCAGAAATCAAAATTTTTCTGACAGCAGTAAGTTTTCTTATCGTAATAGGAATAATACAGTAATTCCAATCATTACATTTTCAATGAAAACATGAATAATGATTCGTGAAACTCGTTTGGCTCATTTAAATCATTTTTTACAGGTGGGGCACAGGAAATTTCGCACTTCGTCTTTGGGTGCCAACCCTACACAATCTTCATGGACATATTTCATATTTCTTTTGCAAAGTCTCACGTGAAATACCCTGCTTTCACAGCACACGTGACAAAACCTGCCAACCTCTTGAAGCACTTTCTTAGAGGCAGAGCTGCTGCTTGCTTCACCAGAGTCTTTATTTTTGCATTTTTTATTCTGAATATTCTTTACTGACAGTGAAATTATTTTTGCGTGGTGTATCTTCCTTAGACCCAGTGCTTTCGTTGGTACCATTTTTCTTTTGATTCTGCGTGAACAGTACCTTACATACGATTAGCGGCTTGTAATTTAATGCCTTCTTCCGCGTCGTTTGGTTTTTTTCTTCACCTTCACGATATGCAAAATTTCCTTGAAAGAACAATCGAGACCTTCAGGTGCATCACTATCTTCAAGACTGAAGTCACTTGAACTATCCTTTACTATCCTCGCTTTCTGATGAACTGGAATCAATGGACTGGCGTCTCTTTTTTCGGGAAGCCTTTGGGACTGATTGAGTCTCTGGTAGTTTCCCTGTTTCAGCGATAATTGTCATGTCCGCTTCTGGATCAGGACGCTGTGATAGACGAGAGGGAGCGAATGCAGTGTCTAGAATAGCTTCTGGATCGAAAGGATAAATTCCTGTTGCACGGAACCCAGACGTGACACTTGCTGGGGATGCTGCTTTTGGCCACACCTTGCTGAAGATTTTTCCAAACAGACATCTGTTAATTGCTCGGTCTTCTTCCTTTTCATGTGTAGACCAGTATGGCTGAACTTCGTCATCCCAGTAAGACTCAAAAGGCTTGAATTCTGATTTATCCATGGGTTGCAGCTCATGTGTTGTGTTGCTGGGCAAACAGTAAAGTCTGATATTGTGCTGTTCAGTAACGTTGCAAATTTCAGGATCCAGATGTGACGATGCTCCATCAAATGTCAACGTAACATCTTTTTCAGGCTTGGCTTTGGTAAGTGATTTATCCATTTGATGAATGTCGCAGTATTCATTGAGATCTTATCTGTCATTTCTACTCCTGTCCCAGGTGATAAATAGTCTTCCCATTCTGGCTTGCGTCGCTATCCTTCGAAAAGCATCATAGAAGGAATAACCTGTCCAATTGCATTCCCACATGAGACAACGGTAACACTTTCCCAATCACCTGGGGCAACGAAGTGGAAGCATTTCTCACCTTTCTTCGCTAAAGCTGCAGGAGGCTTGTAGAGTGAGAGGTGACATCCCTTTTCGTCCATATTTTAGATACGGTGGGGTTTGTCAAATAACTCCTGTTCGGACAAGACCATTTTCAGTTTCTGAAAATGATCATTGGCAATAATATTGTTTAGCTTTGCAGCTCTTTCTGGATACAAGCGTTGTGCCTTCCTTCTTGCAATGTCTGTGTGTCTTTGTAGGCGCTTGAGCCATTTTATCCAGTCAGTCTCTTCGTCTCATGAAACTGATTCTTTTCACAATATACATATACACATTTTCTGAGCCCTTTTGCTGTAATTGGATACCCAACTTCAGCAAGTCGAAAAAATCTTTGGCAAAGTTCTCTTTCCTGAGATTCGTCTAAACAAGTTTTTCGTCTCAAGCTTTTGGTTGTTAGTCAGGAACTTACGTGGTTGCGTAACGTACGTCGAGGAATCTTGTATGTTTTCTAAGCGGCTCTGACAGGCATCCCTCGAGCAAAAGCTTCCATAGCTCGTTTTAAATTATCTGCATCCCATGTTACTCTTTTTTTCTTTGGCTCCATCTAAAAACAAACATTTCCAGTAAGCCTGACGTTCCCGAATTAGGGCTGTAAAACTTTAATTATATATTTTTAAAGTACCATAGTTCAATTATAGCTACTAAAAATTATTGATCTAAATGCAGAACACAAAGATTACCAAGAAGGAATTTACAATGTTTTCTTTTCACATTTCTTATAACGACCAAGTAATAGCTCAATAAAAATGTATAAAATAATTTCTAATTTAGAGATAGTAAATACTCGTACGTGTTGCATGAGGTTTCCCAGGATACGCTAAAATTAAATATGCATTGTCATTATGCACAGCTCTATACAACATGGTGCCTAATAAGGCCTGCCCGGGCATTGTTCGGAGAGCCACGGATGGGCATTATTGGGAACAACTAGTTTAAAACGCGTGTGCGTTTATTGTTTAAAAAGAAACTTATTATTAGGAAGATAATTCCACTGTCTTAATACAGCACAATTTTCTATTTATAAATACGTATTTACCAGTAAAAATGTCTCATAGCCGAAACGACTGCATTGGATGAAACGTACTGTGAAAATAAGAAGCAGACCTCCTTCGTTGAACGCCCTAGCACAAGTGAAAGTAAAATGGCCGGCACGGTAGGTGCGGAAGTAGTTCTTGCCTTGGCCACTAGATGTCTCAAGCTATCACTACCGACGACATTTATTATGCTAGCAAATGAGAGTGGGCCTTATTAGGAACAGGACCTTATTTGGCACGTGTACCTTATCAATATGCACTGGTAAACAACCGTGTAGTAATCTAGAGACATGGGGATGCAAATGAAAAAGAAAAATAATTATCGGGTTACCAACACTGGGCTCAAAATTATGAATTCGCGACGCTAACCACTATGCCACCATTCCATCTGAAGATATCGAACCGTAAAAGGCACATAAAGTACCTCGAAAATACCTCTGAAACTTTGACCGTTGTTTTTTCACGAATGGTCGAGCATCTACTGAGAAGCCGAGACATGTCTTCGCTTATTTTGATCCCTCTTCCTCTGAGCGAAGTTTCTGGGAAATTGGATTATGGCACCTACTGTGTTCTCCTCGTGAGTACGTCTTACACCAGTTTACATTGTCAGACGCTTTTCCATGTCGGCAAATTCTACGAACTCACCTTGATTTTTCTTATGTCTGTATTCTAATGTCAAACACAACGTCAGGACTACCTGCCAAGTGAATTTAACTTTCTGAAAGCCAAACTCATCCTCATCCAACATACTCACGGTTTTATTTTCCATTCTTCTGCATATTTTTATTGTCAGTAAAGCTGTACGCATGAACCGTTAAGCTGAATGTTTAATAGCTCCTCGTACTTACCTGCCCTTGCAATTTTTGACATTTTGTGGGTGACATTTTTCCGAAAGTCTGTTGGTGTGGTTTCTGACTCTCAGATTACATATACCAATTTAAATAGTCCTTCTGAATAGTCCTTGGTTGACTTCAGATATTCAACGGAAATTTTATATTTCTCATCTGCCTTATTTCATGGCATGTGTTATAAATCACGAATAAATTCTAATACTGGATCCCCTATGTTACATATCTATTCTAATTACTTCGGCGATCATCTACACTTCTCCAGTACGTGGACGTGATGGTAAGAGCCAGTCTTTCTTTTACCTTACAGGCAGTTTGCTCAACAGTTTTCTAAGAAACTGAGAAGTGTTCAGACCGAGGCACGAGTTGGTTTCTTTTGGACATTACAGCAGAGTCTGTGACCAGCGAGAGACAGCTCCCTCTGGCTGGCGTGGCGCACCCTGCCGGCATCTGCATGCAGCCGCCATTACGAGCAGCTGGTGAGGCCGCCGAGTCCGCCATATTGCCTGGCGGGGCTGCTTCGCGAAATTCTTGCAGTTTCTGCTGTGGCTAAACTTGTCCGATGGAAACGGCTTCCCGCAAGAGGACGAGGGCAGTTCGCTTAAAGTACGTTTCTTTCCCGCTGTTACTGCAGCGTGAAGACGCAGCAGCGGAAACTTCAGTTGCAGCGGTTGCGGCGTTCATCGATTTTCAGTTTACATTAATGAACAGGTTATCTGATATGCAAAGACTGCTCCTGCGACGGAGAAAATTAGTACAACGATGTTTGTGTTTCACAGTCAAAGACATGTTTATTTTCTCTCGTTCTTAGGCATCTGCTGGAATGAGATTGCGTTCTATCGAAACCATTCTTTCGATTTGAGCAGGCGCGGCTCGTAATTAAAGGCTCTGAGGCGGAGCCGCCCCAAAATATATGTTGAAGTAAATTTCGCAAGAACATATTACATAATTTAAATTATCAGGACGAATTTCCCATAATTCCCATTCCGATTAAAATAACGACGGTCAACGTTTTTGGAACTGTTTGTATCGATAGATGTTTTCCGAACGGTTAGTAGTGTTTAGGCTGCGCCTTGGAACGTCCGTAAGCTGCATGTAGTAGCGGTTTGGGGGCGTGGCTTCTACATAGTACTCCTCTTTATGGGCGACCCGAAGGCTCAGAGCTTGCAGCCTAAGGGTGTCATACCAACTACCACAAATTTTTCAGGTTCTACTATCTATGTAATAAAGGAATAAAGGAATGTAAAGTGGCCTAAACTTCGCTATCCAATCTCTGTCTCTGCACATCTCTACTACGCTTCGATGCGTCATTAATCGACGTTTAGTATTATTGTTTTGATAATGTTTTACATAGATGTTTCTGCTATTGGCTATTTTATCCACATTTAGAATAAGTTTGCAAATATCCCACCAGAGTGCATTAGACTACAGTAACATAACAGTACTGCCATCTAGCGAGAGTTTCATAAGTGATTAAGGGACAAAGCGCTTTTGTTGATATCGTGTGATATTGGCAAGTTTCTTTTTCGGAGTGTATTTTGAAAGATTTTAGTGAGTTTTACTTGCACAAGACCTGTAGCGTCACCAAAACATCACAGCATCGTCATGCAAACTCGTATACTTCGAGCTTTGGAGGTAAACCACAATAAACGCCTAAGTTTAGAACTGAAAACCCTTAAAATATTAAGCAGCCGAGAAGTAAACATTCATCGCATTAAAGATCTCTCCGAAACGTCGACCATAATTCTGTGGTGATTTAATGGTCAGCATATCTGCCTCATACCTGCCTGCCGGCATGGAAGCTCAGCGTGTTCCGTCAGGTGGCTGCTTGCCCTGTGTAATAAAAAAAAAATCAACGATGAATTTGAACGGATGTCATCTGACGTCCTCCAGACCAAACGTAACGAACAGCACCGAACAAAAAAAAAAAAAAAAGTAGTAAGCAAGAAGACCCGGGTTCGAGCCCCGGCCGCGGCACAAATTCTAGTTCACTTCTTCAGGTTCCAACGTTATCGTAAAAATGTGTTCAGTTGTGTCTGCTTCTCTCATCACAACAAACCGCAAGCACGCAGTTGCGTCTGCTTTTAAAGTCTTCGCACCCTCGTAATATCCCCATCTGCTACACCATACACGCAATTAGTGGTGTCGTAAGCAGCACCAACCACTATAATAACTGTCTCCCACAAAAAGCATACCCTCACTTCGAACGCAAAAATTAAGAAAGCTATTCAACTAACATATCTGGCAACATTTCTATTCTTAACTATTATACTAAACATATTTACATATCTGTTTTTCTGTGTATCTTAAAAAATGAGTTCACATTTGTAAATAAAAACACAAACAGTAAATTCACTCCTAATAAACCAATGCTTCTACCGTCCCGTATTTCTGGGTGTATGCTTGCATACAACTTGTTTCGCAAACACAATCAACATGAAAATCAAAATTATGTGGTCAGAGTACTACAATCAGTTTCTTAAGACAGCCGATCTGTTTTATGTGTACTCTTACTGTTGTAATAACTTATCAAATCAAACATATATGCAATACTACTTTTTTGTATATGATCTTCGTAAAACAAACAAAAACGCTGTTCATAGAACCTTTAACACCTTCATAAGTATTTCTATGGTCATTATAACGATGAAACTCAGATAGTTGGCATTGTTCCCAGCAAGTTGACTTGGCCCTAGCAGGAAATAACATCGCCCAAAGCACTATTTACACGCATCTGCGTACCAAGGACCCCTCCTACAATCCAGACTAGACGCAATCAGAGACTAAATCTTGGAGCTAAACCTGGTGCAAACAAACGTGTAGTAGTTTTTGGAAGCTGAGTAGAGACTTTTCATTTCGGAAGCAACAGCTTGTTCCATATAAGGACAGAATAGCCCTACCGTTTGTAACTGTATTACACAGAGACAAAGTTTCTCCAACCAAATGAAGTGCCGCAAATAATGGTCTGAAATCTGATTACATGATTACATGATTGGTGTCATGAACAAGCGTCAAAAAAAGTAGTTCTCGTTTCAAACAAAACGAAAACAATTGACTGCTACTGCTTATTAATTTACCACAAACGTAATGCCACGAACTGATAATAAAGAACGCGTACTTAAGTTAAGCTACACGAATAGAAACCCATGTAACAAAAAAATTATGAACAAACAAATTATCTTAACATTTTATGTTACTAATGTTAAACCACATAAACTACTTTTTTTTTTTTTTTTTTTTTTTTTTTTTTTACAATCAGCTGTCTTGTTTTCAGTAAGAATGGACCGCGCTGCCAGTAGTGGTCAAGCCATGAGGAGTTAATTTGCTGCCTGCACAGTCTCCAAATAATGCGTGATTTTCAAAATATCGTCCAAGAAAGTGTTATCCACTTTGAGGCCCGCAGTGCGTGCTTCACCTACATCTACATCCACAAGATTACTCTGCTATTCACAATAAAGTGCCTGGCAGAGGGTTCAATGAACAACCTTCAAGCTGTCTCTCTACCGGTCGAAACTCGAATGGCGAGCGGTAAAAAAGACCACTTAAATTTTTCTGTGCGAGCCCTGATTTCTCTTATTTTATCGTGGTGATCATATCTTCCTATGTAGTTGGGTGCCAACACAAGGTTTTCGCAATCGGTGGAGAGAACTGGTGATTGAAATTTCATGAGAAGATCCCGTCGCAACGAAAAACGCCTTTGTTTTAATTATTGTCAGCCCAATTCAAGTATCATGTATGTGACCCTATCTCGCCTATTTCGCGGTAGTACAAAACGAGCTGCCCTTCTTTGTACTTTTTCGATGTCATCCGTCAGTCCCACCTGATGCGGATCCCACACAGCTCAGCAATACTCCAGAATAGGGCGGATAACCGTGGTGTAAGCAGTCTCTTTAGTACACCTGTTGTACCTTTTAAGTGTTCTGCCAATGAATCTCAGTCGTTGGTTTGCTCTACCCACAACACTATCTATGTGATCGTTCCAATTTAGGTTATTCGCAGTTGTAATCCCTAAGTATTTAGTTGAATTTACAGCAATAAGGCTTGTATGACTTAACGCGTAATCGAAATTTTGTGGATTTTTTTGAAGTTCTCATGTGAATAATTTCACACTTTTCTTTATTCAGTGACAATTGTCACTTTTCGCATCATATACATATCGTACCTAAGTCATTTTTCATTTCGTTTTGGTCATCTGATGGCTTTACAAGACGGTAAATGAGAGCACCATCTGCAAAAAATCTAAGACGGCTACTCAGATTGTCTCCAATGTCGTTAATATACATCAGGAACAATAGAGGGCCTGTAACAATTCCTTGCGAACGCCGGATATTACTTCTCTTTTAATCGATGACTTTTTTACGAACTGTGACAGGACATCACGAATCCAGTGGCACAATTTAGGCGATATTACATTGGCACGCAGTTTGGTAAACTGTCGTGTGACTAGGGCCTCCCGTCGGGTAGACCGTTCGCCGGATGCAAGTCTTTGAATTTGACGCCACTTCTGTGACTTGCGCGTCGATGGGGATGAAATGATGATGGACAACATAGCACCAAGTCCCTGAGCGGAGATAATCTCCGGTCCAGCCGGGAATCGAATCCGGGCCCTTAGGATTGACATTCTGTCGCGCTGTCAGCTACTGGAGGCGGACACGCAGTTAGGTTAGAAGACTCTTGTGAGGAACAGTGTCGAAAGCCTTCTGGAAATCTAAAAATATGGATTCAATTGTGCACCCCTGTGGATAGCACTCATTACTTCATGAGAATAAAGAGCTAGATGTGTTTCATGAGAACGATATTTTCTGAATCCGTGCTGACTATGGGTCAATAAGTAGTTTTCCTCGAGGTAAATCGTAATGTTCGATCACTGGAAGCCGAATAAACCAAGGTGTCTCCAGTCAAACAATAAGTATAGGAGGTAATACAAGTCTGCTTTGCAAAAGTGAAATCACAACGGCGACTCACTTTGCATATCCATCACCCACGAGTGATACAAGTGACAAGGATGGTTATGGTATTGATAGTACTCGAGATGGGATGCGACCCCGTGAAATAATTACGAATAATAATTGCAAAGCAGCAAACATCGCGAATGAGAGCGCGACAGGATTCTAGAGTCAAGCCAACATCTTTGGTCAGAAAAAAGGCCAGGGGAATCCCAAGAAAGCAAGTGTGACTGTTGGGGACAGTCTTGAGAAACCCTAAGGGCGGCCAAGTTCTGTTTTAATATCCTGCTCCTCTCTGGAGCTGTTAGACGGTTGATGCGCAGGTTAACGGCTACCAGCCTGGCAAGCGGCCATGGGTACGGGGCTCTAAACGTATAGTTGATCCTTCAAAAGCTGAATTTCGTGATGGTGCAATTCAACCCGTTGTTGAAGCTGCTGTTGCAAATGCTGCTGCAGGAGCAAGTGTTGAAGTTGCTGTTCCACGAGCCGCACGAGCTTGACGTCCGAGGGACGCTGATAACCTGTTCCTCGTGACAGTTACGGTGATCGGAACCTGACAAGACTGGGAACGACTCCTCGACTCCTCGAGTCTTCCTACAGAGATTGGCTGAAAGTGCCAGCAGTGAGTTGCCTGAGAGTAAACACGTGGACAACAACAAGTGGAGGACAGGCAACGGAAACGGCGCAGCGCAATAAAGCGTCCAGCAAGTAAACCAAGATTTAAAACCTAAGGCGTAGTGAATCCAGAAGCAAACAGTGGCGTGTAGTGACAATGGTACAAGAACACAGTAAAATAACTACTAAAGACAGTGCTGCCACACCTTGGCCTTGGGTGCTGACACGCATAACGCGTGCAGCGGCAACGCCTGCAGCTGCGGAAGTAGCAGCGCTGTCCAGTGGCTCTCATCTGGGTCCATGACTTCCAGCGGCTCCTCAGCCTTGCCGGGGCTGGATACGAGAGACAATAACCACACGTTGTTGTCTCGGCCACAAGATTCGCCTGATCTGAACCAGATGAAACACATCTCGAACCCTATCGAGAGCCAGTTCCACGCACATAAACCATTGGCGTGTAATATGCGTCTACTGCATAACCTTTTCGTAAACATGTGGTACTATATAACTCTGGGAACCTATCAAGGACTAGCCAAATCCATGTCAGGCGGAAACGCTGCCGTATTGCTTTCCAAACGTGCACGAACACGCTATTACGCGTCGGTGTACATCATGTGATGATACGGAAATTCGTAGAAGATGTGTGGTATGATTCAAATGGCTCTGAGCACTATGGGACTCAACTGCTGCGGTCATCAGTCCCCTAGAACTTAGAACTACTTAAACCTAACTAACCTAAGGACATCAAACACATCCATGGCCGAGGCAGGATTCGAACCTGCGACCGTAGCGGTTGTGCGGTTCCAGACTGGAGCGCCGAGAACTGCTAGGCCACACCGGCCGGCAATGTGTGGTATGCTACAGAATTTTATTTCGAGTGAGTTTAAGAGTCTGCCGTATTTTTAATTATGTGACGAGTTAGATTCCAGAGACAATTCCACGCATAATTCAGACATTGTTGAAGTCATTTTCTTCCTACTCGCTGACTATTAGCCGCCATTTTATGAAACCCACTTCTGCGACAGATTTTTCTCAGGCCTTATTGAGTATCATAATTTATTGAATTGGTCAGATAATACATTTGAAGAAAAAGCTTAATTTATGATTGCGACGTAGCTATGCGAAACGCATTCTAAGCTGACAGAAGTTTTAGTGCGAATAAAACCTTGGATAATAGTTATTAAATATGTGTGCGGATTATCCTCATAATGAAATATGTAAGACAGCAAGGGGATCATATGGAAAATGTGGAATATATGAGGGGCGTTCAGAAAGTAAGCTCCGATCGGTCGCGAAATGGAAACGACTGTGAAAATCCCATAAAGCTTTGCACAGATGTGTTGGGTAGTGTCTCTAGTATAACCCCAGTTAGCATCACGTCGCTCTTCTCATTTCTGAGCTCGCAGTGAGTGCGTAAAGATGTCTAGAAAATAGTGTCTGCCGCCAAGTACGAGGGCCTGGTGAGAAATTTCGCCTGAAGCTATGCAGCTAACATTACGTAACTGTCGTGCTGTTTCTTCTTCAAGACAATTCTCAGCCGCATTCTGCAGGGGCAATGAAGATGCTCCTGCATCGTTTTCAAATGGAAATGTGAGATTACCCACAATACAGTCCGCAATTGTCTCCCCCCGAGTTTCATCTCTGGTCACATGAACCGCTGTCTTTGAAGACAACATTTTGACACAGACAACGAGGTGTAGGCCAGCGTGGAGAATTGGCGGAAAGCACTGGCGGTTGCCTTCTATGATGAGGCTATTGAAAAGTTGGTACAACGCTATGACAAAAGTCTAAGTCAGAACGGCGACTACGTAGAGAAGTAGCTGAAAGGTGTAGCTAATTGTTACAAGTAAAACATTTCTGATGTTCACTGTGGTTTCAATTTGGCAATCAATCGGAGCTAACTTTCTGAACAGGCCTCGTACATAGCCGGCCGCGGTGCCCGAGCGCTTCTAGGAGCTTCAGTCCGGAACTGCGCTGCTGCTACGGTCGCAGGTTCCAATCCAGCCTCGGGCATGCATGTATGTGATGTCGTTAGGTTTAAGTAATTCTAAGTTCTAGGAACTGATGACCTCAAATGTTGAGTCCCATAGTACTCAGAGCCATTTGAACCATTTTTTTTTAGAAAATACATAAATTTCACGTGCAGCTTCGTGGTCTTATCGGGCAAGCAGAATATGGCAATCGCTACTCACCCTATATCTTGTTTTGATGATACGGGACACTGCTACACGTGTTCAGTATTAAAGCGTACAATACCAGCTGCCGCCAGATAAGATGTGTGTTATGGGGAACAAGGCACCGATTTTCCTTCTCTCGTGGGAGACGAAACTTTATGACAGAGCCTGGCAAGCGCTCCATATTTTGGCAGGTACGAAATAAATGGGAACGATTACCAGAACTTTTTGGAGGAATTATTCCCGCACTATTGCAGCATGCAGTGGTCTTGATGGGGCTGACCTAATTAAAACCTCGACCGAACAATCTCGAATACTTTGGGACTGTATTATAAACTGCAATGTAAACCCAGTAACTACCGTTCATATTGCCTCGGAAAACTCAAACGCTCCAAACCAAAGCTCTACATTGTGTTCGGTTTCTTTGTGACAGACAAGAATGGAAGATGTCGCGCCCGACTGTGTTCCAATGCGCTCCATCACCGAACGAAAGGAGAAGTAACGAGACGGTCGCGAACGCAATTGCTCTTGACCCCGTCACAGCAGAATTATCAGACTACAGAGCTACAGATCGCTGAGTAGGCGGTTCAGAAAGTAAGTTAGACATGTCTTCCGGCGCTAAAGCCTTGCACTAACAAGGGTGCCACATTGTCAGAAGAGGGTATGTAACCTCCCCCTCACTTATCGACCTTAATGACAGTGAAAAATTAAACCGCGTGTACCTAATGGAAATTTGGAAAAAGCAATCGTCACCGAAGTTAATCTGTCGGTAAAGAGGGAGGAAAGGGTTACATCTAAATGAAAGGAAAAATGCAAATAAAACTGGTGGAAATTAATTTTGAAAAAGGGTAAAGTTAATAAAGAAAGTAAATGTGCGGTCGTTACGTTAACAATTAACTAGTGGTAATTAGATATTTGAGATTTTGGGAAAATTACGGTCGCCAATCCTATGGACAATTACTATAGTAACTGAAAAAGAAACGTTATTGCACATATAATTAGCACTAAAAGCGTGGAAACTGAAGGCTGACACGTGTAGTGTGAAAACTGAAAGTTTGTCAGAAGTAATAAATTTCGCTACACTCTGACTTAATTTAGCAAAAGAATTAATAAAACAGGAAAACTGAAAGTTAATTTAGCGACTGAAATTAATAGTGAGCTTTGTTTCTGAAGCACATCGAAATTCAGTAAAATACGGTTAGTCTTGGACTACCTTAACAATCATTTCAAAAGCGACTTGACTCTACGCAATTTTGAAATAAGAGATTTAACTTTGAACTTGAATTAAATGATTCTGAACAATTAACAATAGTAAAATTTAGTACGTACCAAGCTGAGCTGCAGTCACAGGTAAGCTAAAATATGGTAACAAATCTCGGACTCTTAATTTGTGCTTGTGTAATCTAAATATTGTAGCCAGCTATGAATACTTCAACTGAACTTTGAAATTAAAGCAGTGAAATGGAATAATATTACTTTAATGCTGGCGTTTGAATTTCAACGACACTCGGGTTCATTCCGGAAAAGGAAGGGACCCTGCTTGGTAATGCAAATGGGACGATGAGCAACAAATGTTCATGCTAAGTTGCTGTAATTATAGTTACGAAAATGGAACAGTTTGAAAAGCTGAGGTCTGCCATACAGTTCTAAAACTTTACGTGTTTCCAGTCTTCCTTGTTGGTTGATTGAAGGTTTGAAGTCGTCGATCTAGGAGGTGGCGACAGTCACTCATTGTCGGCCGTCGCAGTTACAGAGGCTGGATGTTGGCGCGCCTTCTTCTCGACACGGTCATCAGGCGAATCGGGCTCTTGATGTGCGCCAGCTAATGCTTCCCGTCCGCGACACCGTGTCAGAAACTATCATAGCAAGTCGAGCGCAATTACATGCTGCCCAACCCCGAAAGCGCGGCAACTCGCGGGAGCGTCACACAACACACCTGCTCCATCGCACTACTCCAGCCGGACCCCTCTCTCTGCTCTCCACGCGGCAGAGTTAACACTACCAAAGGTCCTAAACACTTTGGTTCTGCACACGACCTATCGATGTAATGGTTCGATAGCATAGTTATCCCTAGGCCAGACCCAGCGTATAAATACAAATAATATTCACAAAACAAACCAATTATACATCGACACAAATGCATATATATACAAATAGTAAAACAATTACAATATACAAAGACACAGAAATGTTATATCATCAGGTAACAAAATAAGGAAAAAATTCTGCAGTGCAATAGGAAATAGGAGGATATGCATTTCTGGCGTTACAGGTACATGTTTCGGATTTCCTGCAAAGTTGTGCCGCATTACGGATAACAGCTGCGTCACCGAGTGTGAATCAAATGTTCCGACAGCTGGAAACGTACTCCAAAGCTGAAGTACGCGAGACAATATGATTCTTCTGGGCGACACGTCCCACACCAATTCACCTTTGAATTGTGGAGGTATGTGAAAGAAACGAAATTTTGCGTCGAGTCGTAGTGAAATGGTGCCAGCAATTTGACAAACTCTGACACACGTGGTTCGTACTAATCGGAAAGAAGTCCATCGACATCGTACACTACAGACGACACTATGCAGAAAACTCACGAACACATTCACAGTAGTCGCAGAGGGACTATGACGGACATAGCAGATGCCCAGCCCACCTCAATGCACAGTGCTCACTCCATCGTCTGAGATCGTCTTCAGCATCCGCAACCGCTGCCACCTCTACGTCTACATCAGTACTCCGCATGCCACCTGAGAGTGTGTCGGGAACAGTACTTCCGGTACCACTGACTAATGCCCGCCTTCCCTGTTCCTCTCGCGAATGGCGCGTGGGAAGAATGATGTCGATAAGCCTCTCTATTAGGTCCTATTTCTCGATGTTCTTGTCGTGGTCATTTCGCTAGATATATGTGGGAAGAAGTAACGTGTTGTCCGGCTCTACCCGGGAAGAAATATCTGTAAATTTCAACAGTAAACTTCTCCGTGAACGACAACGCCTCTAATGTAGGGTCTGCTGTGGTGTTTGTCGAGCATCTCTGCAACGCACTCCGCCGAAAACACGATCGCGTGACGAAACAGGACGCTCTTCGTCGAATCTTCTCCGTATCTTCCATCAGTGATACCTTGTAAGGACCTCAGATTGATGAAAAATGCACAAGAATCGGTAGATTCTTCCTATGAATCTCAGTGTGGCATCTGCTTTTCCGACAGTTCGTTTTATGAGGTCATTCCACTTAAAGTCGCTCTGGATAGTTACCCCTAGACATTTTTATGGTAGACACTGTTTCCAGCAGTTTCTCATCAACAATGTATTTGTACAGTGGTGGATTTATTTTCCTGTGTATGCGCAATATGCTACATTTATTTACGTTTATCGTTAACAACAGGAGCCTGCACCACTCACCATTCACCATTCCACGAATCGGTAGCGTCTTCTGGCATTGCTACCTTCTTGTAAGCAACCGCATCATCTGCGAACAGTCTTAAAGTGATTCTAACGCTATCTGCTGGATCATTCACGTACACTGTAAACAGTAGCGGTACCCTCAGGCTCTCTTGTTAAGACTTAAATTCTCTGTAAGCTTAGAGAAATTTTTATATTGACTAAAATAGTATTAACAAATGCGTACCAATAGTCTTCGTAGTCTTCGCTGGTAGCTTTAGAAGCATGCGATACCCCTTACATTTCAAGGCAGTGAATTACACTGTACTGTTGACGAAATAAATAAACAAATACCTCCCCTAGTGTACGCCAGAAATTACCTAATATCTGTCCACTTTGTTCCGCTAAGAGTGCCGTCCTGACTTCTATCTGTCGCAGATATGGTCCGATACTCGGTAAGGTCCTACTTTTTCTTTTTTTTTTTCACTAAAAGGCAGTCCCTTGCGGATTCATATGCCTTCCTGATGTCAAGGAACACGGCATCAACCTTAGAGCCGTTGACTACAGTGCCATGGATCTCATGCAGCAACAGAGCGAGCTGACTTTCCGCAGAGTGCTGTTTCCGCAATCCATGTTAATTTTTACAAAGGAGATTTTCGTTCCCCAAAAACGTCATGATTCTTGAGCATAAAACATGTTCCACTATTCTGCAACAGACTGGCATCAACTATATTAGCCTATAATTATGTGCATCTGTCGTACGACCCTTCTTGAAAACGGGAATCTCTTGCCATTTTTGTAATCGCTAGATACTTTTTGTTGCTCCAGTGAACTACGATAACTGCTGCTAGAAAGGGAGCAAGTTCATATATGCATAAGATTTGTAAATTCTTAGTGATATTTCATCTGGTCTTGCTGCCTTTCCGTTACAAAACGATTGTAGATGCTTTTCTGTCCAATGACAGGTTTTTTCAATATACGTCGACGGTAGTACGAGGATTGAAAGAAACTGCTACGATATTCTGCAGTTGTACAATTTCGGATGACCGAATTCAGTAATTCCGCCTTCTTTCTACACTGCTGGCCACCGTAAATGCAACACCCTGAAGGAAGCATCTGAATCAAGTGAAATTTACACCATGAGTTTGCAGCGATGAGATATGCAACTGATTAGAATTTCAGCGCAGACGCACATCACGCGCGCCTGTGGCGACACCTCATAGCGCCATTTAAGGCTTGGCGATTTCGACGAGTGTACGTTCGGCACGTGTGTTTACTTTGTGGTTGTTTCACAAGACAGTCAGTTATGCCTCGTAGACAACAGCGAACATCTTTTGATCAAGTATCCGAGTTCGACAGAGGAAGGATAGTGGCTTACCGAGATTGTGGATTATCATACAGAGAAATCGCTAGTCGTGTTGGACGAAACCAAACAACTGTAATGCGGATATGTGACCGTTGGATGCAGGAGGGTACGACGGACCGACGTGGTCGATCGCATTCACCTCGGTGCACCACTGCACGTGCTGATAGACAAATTGTGCGCATGGCAGTGACGGATCGCTCAGTGACATCCCGAACCACAGCACAGCACATTGCGTCTGTAACGCATCATCCAGTGTCTGCGCGTACCATTCGACTCCGTTTACAGCATAGTGGTCTGTCCGCAAGACTTCCATTGCTTCGTCCACCATTGACGCAGAACCACAGACGTCTCCGTCGCCAATGGTGTGATGACAGACGGATGTGGACGGCAGAATGGAATGACGTTGTCTTTACTGACGAGGCACGCTTCTGTCTGCAGCACCACGATGGTCGGATTCGAGTGTGGAGACACCGTGGAGAGAGGATGCTGGACAGCTGCATTATGCACCGCCACACTGGTCTTGCACCGTGTATTATGGTATGGGGCGGTATTGGATATTACTCTCGCACGCCTCTAGTACGCATTGCCGGTACTTTAAATAGCCGGCGCTACATATCCGAGGTGCTGGAGCCAGTTGTCCTTCCTTACCTTCAGGGCTCGGCCACAGCCATATTTCAACAGGATAATGCGCGACCACACGTGGCACGCATTGTCCAAAGGTTCTTCGTCAATAACCAGATTGAACTGCTTCCCTGGCCGGCTCGCTCTCCGGATCTTTCGCCGATAGAAAACATGTGGTCCATGGTTGCTCAACGAGTGACCCAGATTACATCCCCAGCTGCCACACCAGATGATCTTTGGCAACGTGTGGAAGCTGCTTGGGCTGCTGTACCCCAGGAACACATCCAACGTCTCTTTGACTCAATGCCGAGACGTGTGGCAGCGGTGATCTCCAACAATGGCGGCTATTCTGGCTACTGATTCTGGCAAGAACCACATGTCACAGACGTCTGTAAACGTAATCATTTGATACTTGGTCAACATGTTATCTACAAAATAAATTTTGTTGTGCTACCTCTTGTCTTTCTTGGTGTTGCATTTACGGTGGCCAGCAGTGTATTATCTTGTCTCGGTGCCAGTATAGCTACGAAGTGACTCAACCGCTTACTGATTTTACGTAAGGACAAAATCACTTAGAGTTTCTGGTCAGATCGGTTGAAGAAATTTTACAGGCAGAGTTAAGGTTTATGGCATCCCTGGACACGTCGAGGGTTATTCTGTGGAGGACAATGATTTCATAAGCCACATCATTACGGGCGGTGAAACCTAAGTCCATCATTTGACGCTCGCAACCAAGAGAGCGTCTTCGCAATAGAGACGCCACCACGTCCACGCGGAAGGAATGAAAAGTTGCATCATCACCAGACAAAGTCATGGCCACCGTATTTTCGACTGTGATGGAGTTGTGTATACAAGTTTTATGGTAGAGGGCACAAACATTAATGCCGATTCGTACTGTTTAACAATGTCATCGCTGCGCAACGCCTTAAAGAACAAGAGGCGTCCAAAATTAAGCAGAGGCATCGATCTCTTGCTCGATAGGGCGTGCTCAACACGAGATTTCCTTCAGCGTTTTCGGTGACAGGTTTGGGAGCGTCCGCCATACACTCTACATCTTGCACCATGAGGTTTGTATCATTTCAACAAGCTCAAAGAACATGTGGTGGAAAAGAAATTTTCCAACGCTGACGAGATTCACATTACAGAGTACCTGACGGCTCAACACAAAAGTTTTGTTATAAGTACAGATAGTGTTAAGGATCAGTGGACAAAGTTCAAAACCATCGACAATATGCGTTAGATGAGTATGTGCCAAGCAATATCGTAAGAGATGGAAAAGAGCCACCGTGGTTCAACAACCGAGTTAGAAAACTGCTGCGGAAGCAAGGGGAACTTCACAGCAAACATAAACATAGCCAAAGCCTTGCAGACAAACAAAAATTACGCGAAGCGAAATGTAGTGTGGGGAGGGCAGAGGAAGACTGCACTGTAGTTCCTTCTCTAGATTGTCGCACAGATGACAAAATGGTAGATATCGAAATAGACGACAGAGGGATAGAGAAACAATTAAAATCGCTCAAAAGAGGAAAGGCCGCTGGATCTGATGGGATACCAGTTCGATTTTACACAGAGTACGCGAAGGAACTTGCCCCCCCTCTTGCAGCGGTGTACCGTAGGTCTCTAGAAGAACGTAGCGTTCCAAAGGATAGGAAAAGGGCACAGGACGTCTCCGATTTCAAGAAGGGACGTCGAACAGATGTGCAGAACTATAGACCTATATCTCTAACGTCTATCAGTTGTATAATTTTGGAACACGTATTATGTTCGAGTATAATGACTTTTCTGGAGACTAGAAATCTACTCTGTGGGAATCAGCATGGGTTTCGAAAAAGACGGTCGTGTGAAACCCAGCTCGCGCTATTCGTCCACGAGACTCAGAGGGTCATAGACACGGGTTCACAGGTAGATGCCGTGTTTCTTGACTTCCGCAAGGCGTTCGATACAGTTCCCCACAGTCGTTTAATGAACAAAGTAAGAACATATGGACTATCAGACCAACTGTGTGATTGGACTGAAGAGTTCCTAGATAACAGAACGCAGCATGTCAGTCCCAATGGAGAGAAGTCTTTCGAAGTAAGAGTGGTATCAGGTGTGCCGCAGGGGAGTGTCATAGGACCGTTGCTATTCACAATATACATAAATGCCCTTGTGGATGGCATCGGAAGTTCACTGAGACTTTTTGCAGATGATCCTGTGGTGTATCGAGAGGTTGTAACAATGGAAAATTGTTCTGAAATGCAGGAGGATCTGCAGCGAATTGACGCATGGAGCAGGGAATGGCAATTGAATCTCAATGTAGACAAGTGTAATGTGCTGCGAATACATAGAAAGATAGATCCCTTATCATTTAGCTACAAAATAGCAGGTCAGCAACTGGAAGCAGTTAATTCCATAAATTATCTGGGAGTACGCATTAGGAGTTATTTAAAGTGGAATGATCATATAAAGTTGATCGTTGGTAAAGCAGATGCCAGACTGAGATTCATTGGAAGAATCCCAAGGAAATGCAATCCGAAAACAAAGGAAGTAGGTTACAGTACGCCTGTTCACCCACTGCTTGAATACTGCTCAGCAGTGTGGGATCCGTGCCAGATAGGGTTGATAGAAGAGATAGAGAAGATCCAACGGAGAGCAGCGCGCTTCGTTACAGGATCATTCAGTAATCTCGAAAGCGTTACGGAGAGAATAAATAAACTCCAGTAGAAGACCCTGCAGGAGAGACGCTCAGTAGCTCGGTACGGGCTTTTGTTGAAGTTTCGAGAGCATACCTTCACCGAAGGGTCAAGCAGTATATTGCTCCCTCCTACGTATATCTCGCGAAGAGACCATGAGGATAAAATCAGAGAGATTAGAGCCCACACAGAAGCATACCGACAATCCTTTTTTCCACGAGTTATACGAGACTGGAATAGAAGGGAGAACCGATAGAGGTACTCAAGGTACCCTCCGCCACACACCGTCAGGTGGCTTTCGGAGTATGGATGTAGATCTAGATGTAGATAGTGGGTTTCAGGTGGCACCTTGATCAAGGAACCCACTTCCATCATAGAAGACTTGAACAATTGGTAGAATGTTCTGACAGTTACCTACAGGGACTTGTTGAGTAAGTTGGAAAATGCCAGTCTTTTCACAGATGGTTATGAGACTTCGTCTGTTTAGTATAGAATGTCAAATCAAATACATTTCAGCCGTCAAAATTTCCAAAGGGTAGCTTTGAGGAATGAAACAGTGAAGGCAGCAGAGGATCAAGTAGGTAAAAAGACGACGGCTAGTAGAAATGCTTGGGTAACAGAAGAGATACTGAATTTAATTGATCAAAGAAGAAAATACAAAAATGCAGCAAGTGAAGCAGGCAAAAAGGAATACAAACGTCTCAAAAATGAGATCGACAAGAAGTGCAAAATGGGTAAGCAGGGATGGCTAGAGGACAAATGTAAGGATGTAGAAGCTTATCTCATGAGGGGTAAGATAGAAACTGCCTACAGGAAAATTAAAGAGACCTTTGGAGAAAAGAGAACTACTTTCATGAATATCAACAGCTCAGATGGAAACCCAGTTCTAAGCAAAGAAGTGAAAGCAGAAAGGTGGAAGGAGTAAATAAAAGGTCTATACAGGGGCGATGTTCTTGAGGAGAATATTATGGAAATAGAAGAGGAGGTAGATGAAGATGAAATGGGAGATATGATACTGCGTGAAGAGTTTGACAGAGCACTGAAAGACCTAAGTCGAAACAAAGCCCCGGGAGTAGACAACATTCCATTAGAACTACTGACGGCCTTGGGAGAGCCAGTCCTGACAAAACTCTACTACCTGGTGAGCAAGATGTATGAGACAGGCGAAATTCCCTCAGACTTCAAGAATGATATAATAATTCCAATCCCAAAGAAAGCAGGTGTTGACAGATGTGAAAATTACCGAACTGTCAGTTTAATAAGGCACGGCTGCAAAATACTAACACGAATTCCTTACAGACGAATGGAAAAACTGGTAGAAGCCGACCTCGGGGAAGATCAGTTTGGATACCGTAGAAATGTTGGAACACGTGAGGCAATACTGACCCTACGACCTATCTTAGAAGAAAGATTAAGGAAAGGCAAACCTACGTTTCTAGCATTTCTAGACTTAGAGAAAGCTTTTGACAATGCGACTGGAATACTCTCTTTCAAATTATGAAGGTGGCAGGGGTAAAATACAGGGAGCGAATGGGTATTTACAATTTGTACAGAAAGCAGATGGCAGTTATAAGAGTCGAGGGGCATGAAAGGGAAGCAGTGGTTGGGAAGGGAATGAGACAGGGTTGTAGCCTATCACCGATGCTATTCAATCTGTATATTGAGCAAGCAGTAAAGGAAACGAAAGAAAAGTTCGGAGTAGGTATTAAAATCCATGGAGAAGAAATTAAAACTTTGAGGTTCGCCTATGACATTGTAATTCTGTCAGAAACAGCAAAGAACTTGGCAGAGCAGTTGAACGGATTGGACAGTGTCTTGAAAGGAGGATATAAGATGAAGATCAACAAAAGCAAAACGAGGATATAGGAATGTAGTCGAATTAAGTAGGGTGGTGCTGAGGGAATTAGATTAGGAAATGAGACACTTAAATTAGTTAAGGAGTTTTGCTATTTGGGGAGGAAAATAACTGATGATGGTCGAAGTAGAGAGGATATAAAATGTATACTGGCAATGGCAAGGAAATCGTTTCTGAAGATGAGAAATTTGTTAACATCGAGTATAGATTTAAGTGTCAGGAAGTCATTTCTGAAAGTATTTGTATGGAGCGTATGTATGGAAGTGAAATATGGACGGTAAATAGTTTAGACAAGAAGAGAATAGAAGCTTTCGTAATGTGGTGCTACAGAAGAATGCTGAAGATTAGATGGGTAGATCACATAACTAATGTTGAGGAATTGAATAGAATTGGCGAGAGGAGGAGTTTGTGGCAAAGCTTGACTAGAAGAAGGGATCGGTTGGTAGGACATGTTCTGAGGCATCAAGGGATCACCAATTTAGTACTGGAGGGCAGCTTGGAGGGTAAAATCCGTTGCGGGAGACCAAGAGATGAATACACTAAGCAGATTCAGAAGTATGTAGGTTGCAGTAGTTACTGGGAGATGAAGAAGCTTGCACAGGATAGAGTAGCATGGAGAGCTGCATCAGAGCAGTCTCAGGACTGAAGACCACAACAACAACAAATGTCCAAATTGTTACTTTATTGAATTACCAGTTTCAGCGAAATATTACGCCACCTTCAGGCCCTCTGACCGACGTGTAGGAAAATTCTCCCTTTGGTCCAGTCAAAATAGAGGCCAGAATTCAGTAACTGGTATCTGTAGGATTTTTGAAACAGCGATCACTTCAAGCACCAGCTGCAAACTCATGTCAAATCTGTTGAGACTTGTACCGTAGGAAGCAAGGGAGAGGATAGTACATGGATGACTGATATTCTCTTTCGACAACACAGATGCATACGTGGATTAGTACATTTCTTTATTTACGTGAACAGACAGCTGCTGCCTAACTTTAATAGCGTCCATGTGTTGTCGTATGAGCTTATCCATAATAGTCCTCGTGCAGTCAACGCCAAATTCGTGAATTAGTGACTGAGTGACTAAGGCCCTCCGGTCAGCAGCGGCGGCCTACATACTTGCGGTCGAGAGGGCGCTGGCGGCGTGAGTCTGCCTCTGGCCTCTCTCGTTATAGGTGCGCTTCATCCAGTGCCTAGTATCGATTTTCGCGCTACATCTTTGCCGATCGGCGTGCTGGCGAGAGCTTAAGCCACCATAAAATCAAACACTCTTCGGACGTCGAAACCGCCAAATTGTTATTTTATTGGGTGATGGATTACGGCAGGTGATGCTTCAAGCGATCGAAGTCTCAAAAATCTACAGACATCTGTAATTGAGTGCTGGCTCCTACTTTGACTGAACCAAAGATGGGATTCTTCCTAAAATTCGGTCAGGGGCCCTGAAGACTGCGTAATATATAGCTAAAACTAGTAATAAAAAAACAAAAATCTAGAAATTTAGACAGATGAAAGTTGTTTGATTTGACATTCTGCGTTGAAAACTAGTGTCATATATCTGTGTCACTATGACGTGTAGTCCAGCAGTAAATACAAGTCTCCTGCCCTGCCTGAAACTTACTTTATGTAGCGCCCCTCTCCCTCATATCAGGTGCGCTGGAGGGACGAGGGATGTTCGGCAGCAGCGAGTATTGACGGATGTGAACGCCCGAGCGCTGGCCTGCGCTTCCGCGTCCGCGTTATTAACGCCGTAATAGTTTTGCCCCCGACTGGAAAATGTTACGGTCTTTGTTGTATTGTTTCCCTATGCTGTACGGAAAGCATGAATTACACGCATGCGCGGTTCGCAGAATATTATTGTCTCTGCCCTTCGGCATGGAAGAGCAGTCCCGGCTGAATCAATCCGATAGAATAAAATAACGCTTAAATGGCTTCGCTGCATAATTGCGCTTATTTTTATTCCAGCGCGTTTCACAGGCACATACACACAAACACAAGTAATAAAATATAAGTGAACTCCATGTTGCATGTCACCACTTTGGACCCTATTCCTCTGCTGCAGTGTTCGCTACAATCTACAGATAAGGAATTCGCCTGTTATTACAATATCAGCACATCGTCTTATGCAGAAATACAACATATTCCTCTAATGCAGAGACTATGGGGACCGAATGTAGTGCAGAGAAATGTGAAATTGATCATTTGTCTGAAAGTATGTCATCTCTTACAATTGTATGGGAGGAATACAGCAAATCTGATTAAATGGGACTACATAAATTTTGCAGGTAAATCAGCTGTCAAGCCTCATTTCATTGCAAACATGATATGAAGCACGATTTCGTTTTCAAAACTGTTATCATGTTACACTACAGGTTAGATACAGCCAGAATCAAAATGAAATACCAAAGGCTACAGGGGAAATACAAAAGTTATTATTTGAACTACACATGTCACAGGAGAGCTAAAAGGTTTCAATGATGGATGGCGGACAAATTATAAATGGGAAACATAGATATAAAAGCATAATAAGAACTTCATATAATTTTAGAATAAATGAAGCACGTCCTCAAGATGTACGAGTAATGAATGCCTAGTGGGAAGACTACAGACGTAAAGTGATAAACAGCACAACACCCTTTCCACCACTGTACATTAATTTTCCAAACACATCCTTATGATTGTAGTATTTTACGTCCTTTTGACAAACTTCAATAAGCAGCTCTACATTTTAATAGATTCAAAAGTCACTTTCAGTAATGCTAAATGTAAATACTATTTTAACTAAATACTCTTTAATATTTGTGCTTCGTGGTTGTGAAAACAATTCTTCCAAACAATAGCACTTTTGTAATTATTTGTGTTAGGAGTATTCTCGGATAAACTTTACGGTAGAGTGGAGATGCGTGATTGCATAGATTTAAAGAAATGCAGTTGCTTAATTTTTCGCTTCTGCCTCAAGCAGCAGCGTGTACTTCCATCAATTTTGGTTCCTTATTTGTAACATAAACTATTGACAGCGACAGCTGGAAAACTTAACAGCTTACCTAAATGAAAAAACTTCTGATAATTTTTCTGTAGTGTCTTACGTATTACTCGTAGTTTATACCAGTTGGCTATAACTAAACGGACTGTGTGCTGCACTGCGTGTTGTATACATCGCAGGACGCTGCAACATTAAACATTCATTAATCGGCACACTCCTGGAATATGCTGAAAAAACAAGAAACAAAACAATACTTTCCCTTTCTGTCAGAGGTGAAAATATGGCGAAGTAGTTTTAACGTGAGATATTTTCTGCTTTGAGGCGTCAGTGTGCTGTTTGTCGCCTGACGACGCGAGTTTACCTCTTTTGTGAAGTGACTGTTGCTACAAAGGGTTAAGAAGGTTGAAGTTTTTCATACGAAAGCAATGCTATTGAGATGGAAGCCCGTGCATTGCTGCTAACGTTTTATCAGCTCGGCAGTAATAACAGCGCTGCATTAAAGGAATATAGCCGACAGAAACAGCTGAAAAGAGGCGCTGTGTTTATAAATGAGCAGTTTTTGATGAAGTTGCTGTAGCTACAGCCGACTTTTCAGCACATTCCTCACATTTTGTAGCCAACGCTCTAGCTGTTCACGGGAATTGTCTATCTCCTGGTGAACACTTAAAAAAGACGTTGTGGCGCATTTTATATTAGCACACCTACAAGATTCAGAATATGCACCACATGAAATTCCAAGACTGGCTACAATAGCTTGACTTTGCCCTTCGTTTTTTGGCACATGTCTAAATGGATGAAAAGTATCCGAGAAATATTCTTTGGATGGACGTGTCACATTTTGGTCTGCATGGTGTTGAGAGTGCACACAACTGTCGCTTATAATCCGTTGCTTTTTGTGTAGGAATATCCACTGCAGACAGATTATGTCCACTGCAGACAGATTATGTGACTATGTGATGTGGTTACAGAAGCTCCTTCACACTTGGACAGTTTTTCTTCGTGGAGATGACACCTCACGGGCCTGTTATGTGTACAGTGACATCTTCACGCTATAAGGTCCTTGTTGAGCAAGACGTGATTCCAGATTTGCAAGAACGTAACAGTGTTCACACCACTACTTTGATGCAAGATGGGGTGACACGAGATGTCGCTTGCCAAGCGAATGATTTTCTTCGTAAAACCTTGGGTAACGAGTGCAAGATCTGTAGGCAATTTCAAAATGTGTAGCCTACCGGACCCCTCGATCCAAATCTATGTGACTTGTGGTTTTGGAGCTATCTGAAAGACTCTGTTTCACGGATGTATCCGGACTCCTCGCGATCTGAAGGTTAGCACACGACGACATATCGCTAAGACTGCACGGGATGTATTGCCAGTAAATGTCAACCATGCCGTCTTGACGGATGCAGCATGTTGCTGAGTCGGGAGACCATACTCAACACATGTTATAACTTGTGACCATATCCTAATAAACGAGCCAGAAGCACAATTATCATGTACATTATCATTTCTCCCCTTTAGCTGCACCCACACCACATTCTGACTGCTTACAGCATCATATTTTTAGCTGGTGGCAAAAAGTAGAACTATTTTTTTTTCCAGCATACTCCGGGAGCTCTCCGATAAATGAACATATGAGGTTGTAGCGCCCTATGATGTGCACGACTCTCACTGCAGCACTCGGAAAACTGTCAGTTTTATAACTACCCAGTATTTCCATGTTTGTGAAGAAACAATAAATTACAAAGAAAATAGGTAATATGTTTTCATTATTGGAGTAATTGGTGCAATATAGAAATTTATAACGATTTTCGTGCTATACAAGACACCTACAGAAGAGCATTAACTCGTATCGTACTAAAAACGTTTCTTCTTCATACATTTGTACTTAAGAAATAATAGTTTATTTAATGCTAATTAGAACAGTATTGAGGTGCTAAACCTAGCATATAAATAACGTGAACGAAATATCAAGTAACATTAGCACAGTCTGTGGCTTTCGTAATTTCCCGGTAAATGTACTGTAGACATCTACAGGTATGGATTTAATTGAATGGAACTCGTAGCCACATTTTTACAATGAACCCATAGACGAAAGCTCAGGAAAACTGTGGCAAAAGAGAATTACGTTATGCTAAAAGGTCCCATTTCAAAATTCGAGCGAGTCGGATATGTAAACATTCTGCTTATTTTAAATCCGAAGTTAGTATTTGATAATACGTACTGGCTTCTGCATATGTGATTATAAATTAATTTTGCGTCATTCAGAACACCAACGGTTATAGCTTAGGTCTTAATTTATCTAATCCATGTTATTCAAACGCACGCATGATGAGTATCATCCTAAGATTCAGACAACTAGAAATTTATTTTACGTAGTTTGCGTGCAGTTGGGTGAACTTAACGTGTCTCCTGTTCACCGCCCATTGCGCTAGCATAATCACTTTGGAATACTGAAAAACGGTAAAACGGACGATAGCACATCCTGAAATCTACTGAATAACTAAAATACCAATCGTTTCAATACTAAATCAACTATGTTATGAATTACTTCAATTATCAGTGTTGTTCCGAAAAAATTTTCAGCACGAACAAGAGTAGATTAAAAGCTACTGGCAAATTATTTAAGGACGTTGTGTTGTTAAAAAGATAATAAACAGAGAGGCAAAAGCCGTTAGTTCCCTACATGTTTAGGATAATAACGCAGCAACATAGTAACTCAACTGCTAAAGATTTAACCTTTGTGCTGTGGATCTCAGTTCACAACAAGTCATTAATATGTCCTAAGTGGGTTACATTTATTTTCCTTGTTTTTGTAAAGCAAACCTATGTGAAACGCCAGGCGGATTTCGTTCAACGTATGGTTGGTTCTCCTATGATACGAAAACAATGTCAGTTGGTTTTGCCACTAGCATAAAGGACTTTAATCACCATAACAATTGTTATTCATAACGAAGACGGATACCGTTTGCAACTGACTGACTCTACTGAAGACACAAGAAATTCGAACTGTGCGTCTACGTTAGTTATTCACCTGTTTTTTCAGAACACGCTCTTAAGGTGTTTCAATTCCGATCACAAGTGGTCAAGATCTGAAATTTTCTGCGCTCTGTATACCACGATCACCCGGAATCTGAAGTGAGACAACTTAAGAATGTGTTCAGGTATACCGGATACAAACCTCATGATATCATATCTACATTTGCTGGCAATTGTAGTCACAAACCCTTCCAGCCAACGGAAGAATACAAACCCGTAGCATTCCTTCCATTCAGCATGGTGCCCTCAAGCAAAACTAGGCACAAATTACTTAAATGCGGTATTAAGGAATAATTCAGACTTCCTCGGACAATTAAAGATTTTCTGCATCCAATGAAAGACACCCTCAATTTGAGAGTACCTGGCGTCTACAGAGCACTGAGTGTAAGGGGCGAAAATTATTTAGAGCAGACAATCCACATCGTAGCGGAATACTGCACTTCACAGAGACGGCACATCAAATAAATGAAATAAAAAGAAATTGAGAAGTCAGCAATAGCGCAACAAGCCTTAAGGAAGGGCAGCAAATAAATTTTGAGAAAACGAAGGTCCTCTCCCTTCAATCGTCCTACAGGGAAGCTGTAATAAAAGAAGCTGCAGATTTTCACAAGTGCAGTAACAGTTTCAGCAGAGACGGAAGTTATAATACAAATTGTGCCTGAAGACGAATACTTGAGACGAACCATCGTCATAGAAATACACCAAAAAAGGGCAACACTTAAGGAGACAGGTGATGGAAACAATGTCTTCTAAAACCAAGAGCGTTAAATATTGAATATTTCACAATGTCTGGTTTCAACAGATGGTTGCTGTCATTATATGATCTGCAAACGTAACAAAGAATAAATGACATTAAACGAGAACTTTATAATTTTGCAGAAGAACAGTTTTCCGGAGGTTGGGTAACGTAATGGACAAATTACACAGCTTCGAAATTTACGTAGCGGGAACTCATTTTGCTCATAATAGAGCGTAAGCACACTGGTTTGTCAGTAACAGGCAGATGAAAATATAGTATACAGATAGCTCCAAATGTTTTCGCTGAAGTGAAGTGGCATAGGTGTAAAACATGTCGTCGTAAACCGTCAAAACCAAGGTAGGAACTAAATGGGATATTCAGCTCAGGGAACAGCGTACACTTGCAAAAGCCGTCGTTTAACTTATAAAAAAAAATCAAACTCTGCGGGTCATGAATTTACGGAGGAAATTTTATATAAGAAATTCTATGTTGACAGGAAATTCTATGTTGGTTCTAATTTGAACTAAATCAATGTTATTGACGAGTTACTGACAGCTTATCATAATACCGTAAGTACAGTTAATGAAAGGGAGAAGATAACATAAACATGTACAAGAGTACTCAGCGCAAAAAATTTACAATTTCTTCGGTAAACGATTTTTTTTTCTTTTTATTCAGAAAATCACTCGTGAAGCAGAAAAGCGAAGATTGACAGTTAACAGCTGATGCCAAGTTATTAAAAAGTTAATTAATGAAAGTTACAGGTTGAGAACAAACAAACTCCAGATGCCAACAGATACGGTAAACAGACAGTTGTGAAAACAAGAAACATGTAGAAAATGCTAAAAGTACATTGCCATATGACAACTTCATTACAATAACATATAAAACACAGGTATGCAAAAGTGTATACAATAGTACAAAGTCCAAAGCTACGCCCTGTATGAGCCACATTTCAGTCTTATCTCAGATACATTAACCATCCATATACATTTCCTTATACTTCAATTGAAGCTAGTTTACAAAAACGTGAACATGAACCATGTCAGTAACCATCTAGGATTGTATAAAATATTGTATAGTAAGTAAAAATACAATTTTCATAGAAGAATTTGAAGTCACTTTGACTGTTTTTCGACCAGGACTGTCTCAAGTAATATGTAAAGGTTTTTTTAAATTACCGCTACCACTCACAAACTTTGTCAACTATTGTATTATTTATTTGTGACATGTTTCGAGGGTTAAACCTTATCTTCAGGCTAAATGGCATTACAAAAACAACCTTACGATAAGGTCATACTGATGTTACATAGTCTTTTCGTAAATGCTGTGGTCATGCTGTGGAAAAAGAGAAAACTTAGTGAGAGGCGATATCACTTTGGAAGCTGAACTGCTGTTTACATGAAAATGTTTTGTAACGGTCACTCAATTTGTTCTTCTGGCGTGGCAGTCTCGTTGTGATACGCTCAGGTGTTTCCATTTCCGTGGCTCCCTTGGTCACTGTTCACAAATTGTCACTAACACAGCAGTAACTTGGAAACACGATCACAAACAGTTCTGTAGTGCAGTGGACAAGATGTCTGTCGAAATACAGCTGGTTTCGATTTGACTATCGATTTGTCGATCAATGTGGTGTCAGATGTTTACATGTCTTCTGTACGTCTTGTTATCATATTACAGATGTAGGTTAACGAAATACGTTACAAACTGAGCATATGTTACAATATTATTGATTACGTCATGATATGAACTATTTATTTTACAAATTTCTAAGCTATTGCTGAGGATAGCGTCAACCGACTGTCATGTTATGAATCTTTTATTCTAGGAGTACTGTAGTGGAATTGGAAAAGAAATGTGAATTTTTGAAGTCTTTCACTTCATTCAGGATCTCGTTATTCCTCATGTAGCCATTGATGAATATTTCCATTTCTTCCAAGATGTCCATTTTCCAGCTCTTTTCTAAATTATGTAGTACTTTGAGATCGTTGTCTATTGTAACCCTGTGTCCTGTTTCATTTATATGATAGCTGATTTATTCCGTTTGGCAAGTCTGAAACAGTGAATGTGTTCTTTAAGGCAGGTTTCAAAATTTCTTCCCGTTTGGCCAATGTAATATTTGTTGCAATGACAGCATGTAATTTTATAAATTCCTGATTTGTTAAGTTTCTCTATGCGATGCGAGATGACATGTATCAGTTTCTTTTTTAAGTAGTTGTTGGTGGCAAAGGTGATCCTTATGTCTGATTTTTTTTTTGAACAGCTTGGCTATTTTGTCTGATATAACACCTAAATATGGTAACGTTATGTACTTGGGTTTTTGGATGTTGTATGAGGAATCTGTGTCACATCTCGCTTGCCAAGAAAGGTTATTAACTTAGGTATTGCTATGACAGTTAGGTAAATACTACCAAATTATAAAATTCATATATCCAGGAGAACATATTGCTACTGTAGACAGGTTTATGACCGTAGACAAACCATCCACTATTACCATCAGAGAATACTTAAAAGTAATTAGCAACAATTTTGTAATAAGATGAACCAGAGGAAAAGTATATATCAGTTGCACTGATTTAATGTAGGTATCTTTCACGTCAGCATCAGACAAGGTAGAGAGAGGGAATGCGGCAAAGTCTTAGCTGAAGCCCGATCACTTGTGTTTCATTAACAACCCCTATCATCTTCCAAAAACAGGAGTACAAACCCTGTTATTTACACAGGTACCAACAAGACGATGTATGTGGAATATAGAAATATTTGTTAATAAGATAGAGTAAAGGCAAATATATAAAAGAAAGATAATAAAATTTGGGAATTTTCTTCCCATGAAAATATTCAGCCAACACGATATAACTCTACAATCCCCAAGAATGAATCTGAATTTATTGTTTCTGAAAATCTTGAAGTATTAGCAAAGGAAACAGCCCTAACGAAGAATCTCATCTCATTAACTTGTACGACCTTCTGCCCCTCAATCGCAGCCCCGTGGAGTTGGGAAACATACCGCAGAGTTACCGATTTCCTGCGTTTGCACTTACGAATCCAGCCCTCCATACGATGTCACAGCCAAACATAGCAGACCACTGCCCATCATGAGGACAAATGTCGCATGGCGGGGACGAGCATCTCGTAAACTGCGAAGCTGATCAGCTATTCGCGTATTATTGTTGTGAGTACCTAAAGATGGTAGGTGAAGAACGATGAAACCACAAGGTGTTGGATGTCCACGTACCATCACAGAACGCGAATGTCAGAGGTTTCCCTGTTCTGTACAGCTCCATAGGCAATGTTGGCCAAGGTACAAGTCTTTAGAAGAACACAGTTCAGTGTACATTGCTGTACATGCGGCTTCACAACAGACGACCGATACGTGTTCCGAGGTCGAGCAGACGAAACCATCAGTGATTACGGTGAGTCACCTGCTTGGTTGAATCACGTTACATGTTATACGAAGGTGATGGTCGCGTAAATATATGCCATTATTCAGGCGAAAAGATGCTCGAAACGGCCGGCTGGTGTGTCCGAGCGGTTCTAGGCGCTTCAGTCTGGAACCGCGCAACCGCTACGGTCGCAATTTCGAATCCTCCCTAGGCCTCCTTAGGTTAGTTAGGTTTAAGTAGTTCTAACTTCTAGGGGACTGATGACCTCAGACGTTAAGTCCCATAGTGCTCAGAGCCATTTGAACCATTTCTGATGCTCCAAACATGTAATGGGGAACAGATGCACGCCGATGGTGGCTGTGTTATGCTATGAAGGACATTCATCTGGGCTTCCATTTGACCTGTGGAAACAATCAGCGGTACATGAGGGCTGTGGAGTGTTGTGACCACATGGAACTCCAATTGACCGGTCGTAACTGTGGGTTCTTTGATTGCTTATTGAAAGTTAAACATATGAAATATTAGCTCAATTTATTACACGAATTTACTTAACTTGGTACAATCCTTTGCCACAGTAGTGCATGGCAATTCACAACTGTCATTGATTACTAAAACTTCGCTTGACGTGCTAATTAACAAATTATTCTCTTTATATACACTGTTCAACATTTACAAAAGTACATTTTCATCTGAGACTTGAATCAATCTTTAGTCCTGCTCGATGATCTTGAGTGCTTCAGCTGAAGTCACAAACTGGGCAGAGTGCTTCCACGCTCAGCTCCATATTGACTTCTGTGTGGGCACTACTGTAATGAGAGAGAGGGTGCGTCTTCTTTAGCCTCTCCCGTAAGTCATTGCGGACTGCAGTGAGACATTGATAATGTCTGTGATATCGATGTGCGTAGTCAATTGTGATGTGGCGCTACAAACTTTAGACGATATCAAATGAACAACGTGAACATTATTGCATACCACCTGCAAGACTTCGAACCTAATGTCTTTCCTAATGGCGATGTCACTTCCAAAGGGGTAGCTGTCCACGTCACAATGCCAGAATGCTAGAGTGGTTTGAGCAGCATGAAAGTTAACTCACGTCGACATCTTGCCTACTAGGTATACCTGATCTGATCACGATGGAACACATCTGGACAGTATCCTGCACCAAATCAGCACACACAGACCACTGGCCAGTAATATACGAGCGTCGATGCCTTGACTGGGCGTAGACCTCTGGTGCCACACGCTTTCGGAAACCTAGCAAGGACTCGTCGACTCTGTGCCACACAGAATCACAGCTCTATTGTGTTTGGAAATGTGGACCAATACGTTATGAATGAGGTGGTCGTCGTCTTTTGGCTAATGAGCGTAAATAGCCATTCACCTATTATGGAATCGAACTGTTGGCAATAATACTGGCAAACTTACACTCTGTACACTGACATAAGTGTGGGGGAGGGCGAGCAAGAGGACCGTAATGGAACACAACTAGAGAAGAGAAAAGAGGAAGAAAGTGACACGAATAGCTCAGAAATGAAAAGAGATAAGAGGTTAACTCAGACAAGATAGGGACATTTACTTTTACTGACTGATAGACACAAACTACAGTATATGTAAACTCTTGAGGCTACAGCATGAGATAATCAGATAGCAGTGTTTCAGCTTTTCCGAAAGTGCAACAGGGAACCGAATTGTGAACAGAGTGGTGGGAAGCTTGTTCCAGAGGAGGACAGCTGGAAAGGATAAGCAGCTTGCTAGTATTTTTGTTATTACTCCAGCTATGTGAAATATTGTGTTGCCATTTCGATGAGATAGCAGGTATGACCTCTCTGATGCGATATATTGGAATGTACATTAAGTACCTCACGAAGTAGACAAAGAAATTGGTATTCGTGCAACGTGTCTAGCGCCAGCCATGATAATTGGGTATATGAATTACTCATGCGGTCAAATAAAGGCATAGAGGCAAGCAGAAGTCTTTCAAGCGGGGCGTCAGCGCAGACAGTGCAGCTGAGGCACTTTAGCGTCCACTGACACTGCATTTGGATATCGTCAAGAAGACTGGGTAGTAATATTGTTTTCGGAATCCTGGCCTAACCGATTTGTGGTAGGCTACCACAATCACTTGGTACATGTTTTGTGCCCATCTGAACACTAAAGACAGACCAACATCCATACAGAAAATGACAGTATTATTCCTGTAGGCCAGCGTCTTAAGTGAATCTGGAGTTTCTCGATAGGGAAATGACCATTACAGCCAGAAAGAGCCGCAGAGCCGCCATTGACGTTCAGGGAGAGCATCAGTGGTTCAGTAACGTCCCATGAATCACCGCTGTGAGAATTTACTTCAAGGGAACATTCTAATAACACTAGACAAACCTGCAGTTTGTCCCACACGACTCTTTCAAAGCAGTTAACGTTCTATGTGCAAATTTTAGCAGTCGGATTTCGCTGAGCAGAATGTCGAAGTCGATGCTACATCTACATCTGTATCTGCACCCTTAGTCCACTTGCTGATTTGCGCCAGAGGGTACCTTGTGCACCGCCGAACATTCATGCGGCCACATACTACGGACGTTGTAGCCTGTTTACTTGTGCACGGAGAGCCGAGTTCTGGTTGGCACCAGCTGTATTAGCGGAGCTGCGTTGTGAAGGCGCCGGCCGAGGCGTGGGGCTGTGGCGCGAGCCTCCCGCTGTGGCGCCTGAACCGCCGGCCACCCGCAGCGCGCCACCTGGCTTCTCCCCCTGCCGTTGCCTCCCGCAACACACGACAGGCTACGCAAGCGGCACAAACCCCACTACGTCCTGCTACGCAAGCGGTACAAACCGCACTACGCCCTGCTACACAAGCGGTACAACCCTCACTACGTCCTGCTACACAAGTGGTACAAACCTCACTACGTCCTGCTAAACGAGCGGTACAAACCTCACTACGTCCTGCTACACAAACGGTACAACCCTCACTATGTCCTGCTACACAAGCGGTACAAACCTCACTACATCCTGCTACACAAGAGGTACAAACCTCATTACATCCTGTAACACAAGAGGTACAAACCTCACTACGTCCTACTACACAAGCAGTACAACACTCACTACGCCCTGCTACACAAGCGGTACAAACCTCACTATGTCCTGCTACACAAGTGGTACAAACCTTACTACGTCCTGCTACACAAGTGGTACAAACCTCACTACATCCTGCTACACAAGCGGTACAAACCTCACTATGTCCTGCTACACAAGCGGTACAACCCTCACTATGTCCTGCTACACAAGCGGTACAAACCACACTACCTCCTGCTACACAAGAGGTACAAACCTCATTACATCCTGTAACACAAGAGGTACAAACCTCACTACGTCCTACTACACAAGCAGTACAACCCTCACTAGGTCCTGCTACACAAGCAGTACAAACCTCACTATGTCCTGCTACGCAAGTGGTACAAACCTCACTATGTCCTGCTACACAAGCGGTACAAACCTCACTACATCCTGCTACACAAGCGATACAAACCTCACTACGTCCTGCTACACAAGCGGTACTATCCTCACTATGTCCTGCTACACAAGCGGTACAAACCTCACTACGTCCTGCTACACAAGAGGTACAAACCTCACTATGTCCTGCTACACAAGAGGTACAAACCTCACTACCTCCTGCTACACAAGAGGTACAAACCTCATTACATCCTGTAACACAAGAGGTACAAACCTCACTACATCCTACTACACAAGCAGTACAACCCTCACTACATCCAGCTACACAAGCAGTACAAACCTCACTGCGTCCTGCTATACAAGAGGTACAAAACTCACTATGTCCTGCTACACAAGAGGTACAAACCTCACTACCTCCTGCTGCACAAGAGGTACAAACCTCATTACATCCTTAACACAAGAGGTACAAACCTCACTACATCCTACTACAGAAGCAGTACAACCCTCACTACGTCCTGCTACACAAGCGGTACAAACCTCACTACGTCCTGCTACACAAGCGGTACAACACTCACTACGTCCTGCTACACAAGCGGTACAACCCTCACTATGTCCTGCTACACGAGCGGTACAAACCTCACTACGTCCTGCTACACAAGAGGTACAAACCTCACTATGTCCTGCTACACCAGAGGTACAAACCTCACTACCTCCTGCTACACAAGAGGTACAAACCTCATTACATCCTGTAACACAAGAGGTACAAACCTCACTACATCCTACTACACAAGCAGTACAACCCTCACTATGTCCTGCTACACAAGCGGTACAAACCTCACTACGTCCTGCTACACAAGAGGTACAAACCTCACTATGTCCTGCTACACAAGAGGTACAAACTTCACTACCTCCTGCTACACAAGAGGTACAAACCACATTACATCCTGTAACACAAGAGGCACAAACCTCACTACATCCTACTACACAAGCAGTACAACCATCACTACGTCCTGCTACACAAGCGGTACGAACCTCACTACGTCCTGCTACACAAGAGGTACAAACCTCACTATGTCCTGCTACACAAGATGTACAAACCTCACTACCTCCTGCTACACAAGAGGTACAAACCTCATTACATCCTGTAACACAAGAGGTACAAACCTCACTACATCCTACTACACAAGCAGTACAACCCTCACTACGTCCTGCTACACAAGTAGTATAACCCTCACTACATCCTGCTACACAAGCGGTACAAACCTCACTACGTCCTGCTACACAAGCGGTACAAATCTCACTACGTCCTGCTACACAAGCGGTACAAACCTCACTACGTCCTGCTACGCAAGCGGTACAACCCCCACTACGTCCTGCTACACAAGAGGTACAAACCTCACTACCTCCTGCTACACAAGAGGTACAAACCACATTACATCCTGTAACACAAGAGGTACAATCCTCACTACATCCTATAACACAAGCAGTACAACCCTCACTACGTCCTGCTACACAAGCGGTACAAACTTCACTACGTCCTGCTACACAAGCGGTACAAACCTCACTATGTCCTGCTACACAAGAGGTACAAACCTCACTATGTCCTGCTACACAAGAGGTACAAACCTCACTACCTCCTGCTACACAAGAGGTACAAACCACATTACATCCTGTAACACAAGAGGTACAAACCTCACTACATCCTACTACACAAGCAGTACAACCCTTCACTACGTCCTCCTACACAAGCGGTACGAACCTCACTACGTCCTGCTACACAAGAGGTACAAACCTCACTACGTCCTGCTACACAAGAGGTACAAACCATATTGCATCCTGTAACACAAGAGGTACAAACCTCATTACATCCTGTAACACAACAGGTACAAACCTCACTACATCCTACTACACAAGCAGTACAACCCTCACTACGTCCTGCTACACAAGCGGTACGAACCTCACTACGTCCTGCTACACAAGCGGTGCAAACCTCACTGCGTCCTGCTACACAAGCGGTACAAACCTCACTACGTCCTGCTACACAAGAGGTGCAAACCTCACTATGTCCTGCTACACAAGAGGTACAAACCTCACTACCTCCTGCTACACAAGAAGTACAAACCACATTACATCCCGTAACACAAGAGGTACAAACCTCACTACATCCTACTACACAAGCAGTACAACCCTCACTACGTCCTGCTACACAAGCGGTACGAACCTCACTACGTCCTGCTACACAAGAGGTACAAACCTCACTATGTCCTGCTACACAAGATGTACAAACCTCACTACCTCCTGCTACACAAGAGGTACAAACCACATTACATCCTGTAACACAAGAGGTACAAACCTCACTATATCCTACTACACAAGCAGTACAACCCTCACTACGTCCTGCTACACAAGCGGTCAAACCTCACTACATCCTGCTACACAAGCGGTACAAACCTCACTACGTCCTGCTACACAAGCGGTACAAACCTCACTACGTCCTGCTACGCAAGCGGTACAACCCTCACTATGTCCTGCTACACAAAAGGTACAAACCTCACTACCTCCTGCTACACAAGAGGTACAAACCACTGTACATCCTGTAACACAAGAGGTACAAACCTCACTACATCCTACTACACAAGCAGTACAACCCTCACTACGTCCTGCTACACAAGCGGTACAAACCTCACTACGTCCTGCTACACAAGCGGTACAAACCACACTATGTCCTGCTACACAAGAGGTACAAACCTCACTATTTCCTGCTACACAAGAGGTACAAACCTCACTACCTCCTGCTACACAAGAGGTACAAACCACATTACATCCTGTAACACAAGAGGTACAAACCTCACTACATCCTACTACACAAGCTGTACAATCCTCACTACGTCCTGCTACACAAGCGGTACGAACCTCACTACGTCCTGCTACACAAGCGGTACAAACCACACTATGTCCTGCTACACAAGAGGTACAAACCTCACTATTTCCTGCTACACAAGAGGTACAAACCTCACTACCTCCTGCTACACAAGAGGTACAAACCACATTACATCCTGTAACACAAGAGGTACAAACCTCACTACATCCTACTACACAAGCGGTACAACCGTCACTAGGTCCTGCTACACAAGCGGTACGAACCTCACTACGTCCTGCTACACAAGAGGTACAAACCTCACTATGTCCTGCTACACAAGATGTACAAACCTCACTACCTCCTGCTACACAAGAGGTACAAACCTCATTACATCCTGTAACACAAGAGGTACAAACCTCACTACATCCTACTACACAAGCAGTACAACCCTCACTACGTCCTGCTACACAAGTAGTATAACCCTCACTACATCCTGCTACACAAGCGGTACAAACCTCACTACGTCCTGCTACACAAGCGGTACAAATCTCACTACGTCCTGCTACACAAGCGGTACAAACCTCACTACGTCCTGCTACGCAAGCGGTACAACCCTCACTACGTCCTGCTACACAAGAGGTACAAACCTCACTACCTCCTGCTACACAAGAGGTACAAACCACATTACATCCTATAACACAAGAGGTACAAACCTCACTACATCCTACTACACAAGCAGTACAACCCTCACTACGTCCTGCTACACAAGCGGTACAAACCTCACTACGTCTTGCTACACAAGCGGTACAAACCTCACTACGTCCTGCTACACAAGAGGTACAAACCACATTACATCCTGTAACACAAGAGGTACAAACCTCATTACATCCTGTAACACAAGAGGTACAAACCTCACTACATCCTACTACACAAGCGGTACAACCCTCACTACGTCCTGCTACACAAGCGGTACAAACCTCACTACGTCCTGCTACACAAGCGGTACAAACCTCACTACGTCCTGCTACACGAGAGGTGCAAACCTCACTATGTCCTGCTACACAAGAGGTACAAACCTCACTACCTCCTGCTACACAAGAGGTACAAACCACATTACATCCTGTAACACAAGAGGTACAAACCTCACTACATCCTACTACACAAGCAGTACAACCCTCACTACGTCCTGCTACACAAGCGGTACGAACCTCACTACGTCCTGCTACACAAGAGGTACAAACCTCACTATGTCCTGCTACACAAGATGTACAAACCTCACTACCTCCTGCTACACAAGAGGTACAAACCACATTACATCCTGTAACACAAGAGGTACAAACCTCACTACATCCTACTACACAAGCAGTACAACCCTCACTACGTCCTGCTACACAAGCGGTCAAACCTCACTACGTCCTGCTACACAAGCGGTACAAACCTCACTACGTCCTGCTACACAAGCGGTACAAACCTCACTACGTCCTGCTACGCAAGCGGTACAACCCTCACTATGTCCTGCTACACAAAAGGTACAAGCCTCACTACCTCCTGCTACACAAGAGGTACAAACCACATTACATCCTGTAACACAAGAGGTACAAACCTCACTACATCCTACTACACAAGCAGTACAACCCTCACTACGTCCTGCTACACAAGCGGTACAAACCTCACTACGTCCTGCTACACAAGCGGTACAAACCACACTATGTCCTGCTACACAAGAGGTACAAACCTCACTATTTCCTGCTACACAAGAGGTACAAACCTCACTCCCTCCTGCTACACAAGAGGTACAAACCACATTACATCCTGTAACACAAGAGGTTCAATCCTCACTACATCCTACTACACAAGCAGTACAACCCTCACTACGTCCTGCTACACAAGCGGTACGAACCTCACTACATCCTGCTACACAAGCGGTACAAACCACACTATGTCCTGCTACACAAGAGGTACAATCCTCACTATTTCCTGCTACACAAGAGGTACAAACCTCACTACCTCCTGCTACACAAGAGGTACAAACCTCACTGCCTCCTGCTACACAAGAGGTACAAACCACATTACATCCTGTAACACAAGAGGTACAAACCTCACTACATCCTACTACACAAGCGGTACAACCCTCACTACGTCCTGCTACGCAAACGGTACAACCCTCACTATGTCCTGCTACACAAGAGGTACAAACCTCACTACCTCCTGCTACACAGGAGGTACAAACCACATTACATCCTGTAACACAAGAAGTACAAACCTCACTACATCCTACTACACAAGCAGTACAATCCTCACTACGTCCTGCTATACAAGCGGTACGAACCTCACTAGGTCCTGCTACACAAGCGGTACAAACCTCACTACGTCCTGCTACACAAGCGGTACAAACCTCAATACGTCCTGCTACGCAAGTGGTACAAACCTCACTACGTCCTGCTACACAAGCGGTACAACCCTCACTTCGTCCTGCTACACAAGCGGTACAACCCTCACTATGTCCTGCTACACGAGCGGTACAAACCTCACTACGTCCTGCTACACAAGAGGTACAAACCTCACTATGTCCTGCTACACCAGAGGTACAAACCTCACTACCTCCTGCTACACAAGAGGTACAAACCTCATTACATCCTGTAACACAAGAGGTACAAACCTCACTACATCCTACTACACAAGCAGTACAACCCTCACTATGTCCTGCTACACAAGCGGTACAAACCTCACTACGTCCTGCTACACAAGAGGTACAAACCTCACTATGTCCTGCTACACAAGAGGTACAAACTTCACTACCTCCTGCTACACAAGAGGTACAAACCACATTACATCCTGTAACACAAGAGGCACAAACCTCACTGCGTCCTACTACACAAGCAGTACAACCATCACTACGTCCTGCTACACAAGCGGTACGAACCTCACTACGTCCTGCTACACAAGAGGTACAAACGTCACTATGTCCTGCTACACAATATGTACAAACCTCACTACCTCCTGCTACACAAGAGGTACAAACCTCATTACATCCTGTAACACAAGAGGTACAAACCTCACTACATCCTACTACACAAGCAGTACAACCCTCACTACGTCCTGCTACACAAGTAGTATAACCCTCACTACGTCCTGCTACACAAGCGGTACAAACCTCACTACGTCCTGCTACACAAGCGGTACAAATCTCACTACGTCCTGCTACACAAGCGGTACAAACCTCACTACGTCCTGCTACACAAGCGGTACAACCCCCACTACGTCCTGCTACACAAGAAGTACAAACCTCACTACCTCCTGCTACACAAGAGGTACAAACCACATTACATCCTGTAACACAAGAGGTACAAACCTCACTACATCCTATAACACAAGCAGTACAACCCTCACTACGTCCTGCTACACAAGCGGTACAAACCTCACTACGTCCTGCTACACAAGCGGTACAAACCTCACTATGTCCTGCTACACAAGAGGTACAAACCTCACTATGTCCTGCTACACAAGAGGTACAAACCTCACTACCTCCTGCTACACAAGAGGTACAAACCACATTACATCCTGTAACACAAGAGGTACAAACCTCACTACATCCTACTACACAAGCAGTACAACCCTTCACTACGTCCTCCTACACAAGCGGTACGAACCTCACTACATCCTGCTACACAAGAGGTACAAACCTCACTATGTCCTGCTACACAAGAGGTACAAACCACATTACATCCTGTAACACAAGAGGTACAAACCTCATTACATCCTGTAACACAAGAGGTACAAACCTCACTACGTCCTACTACACAAGCAGTACAACCCTCACTGCGTCCTGCTACACAAGCGGTACGAACCTCACTACGTCCTGCTACACAAGCGGTACAAACCTCACTACGTCCTGCTACACAAGCGGTACAAACCTCACTACGTCCTGCTACACAAGAGGTGCAAACCTCACTATGTCCTGCTACACAAGAGGTACAAACCTCACTACCTCCTGCTACACAAGAAGTACAAACCACATTACATCCTGTAACACAAGAGGTACAAACCTCACTACATCCTACTACACAAGCAGTACAACCCTCACTACGTCCTGCTACACAAGCGGTACGAACCTCACTACGTCCTGCTACACAAGAGGTACAAACCTCACTATGTCCTGCTACACAAGATGTACAAACCTCACTACCTCCTGCTACACAAGAGGTACAAACCACATTACATCCGGTAACACAAGAGGTACAAACCTCACTACATCCTACTACACAAGCAGTACAAACCTCACTACGTCCTGCTACACAAGCGGTCAAACCTCACTACATCCTGCTACACAAGCGGTACAAACCTCACTACGTCCTGCTACACAAGCGGTACAAACCTCACTACGTCCTGCTACGCAAGCGGTACAACCCTCACTATGTCCTGCTACACAAAAGGTACAAACCTCACTACCTCCTGCTACACAAGAGGTACAAACCACATTACATCCTGTAACACAAGAGGTACAAACCTCACTACATCCTACTACACAAGCAGTACAACCCTCACTACGTCCTGCTACACAAGCGGTACAAACCTCACTACGTCCTGCTACACAAGCGGTACAAACCACACAATGTCCTGCTACACAAGAGGTACAACCCTCACTATGTCCTGCTACACAAAAGGTACAAACCTCACTACCTCCTGCTACACAAGAGGTACAAACCACATTACATCCTGTAACACAAGAGGTACAAACCTCACTACATCCTACTACACAAGCAGTACAACCCTCACTACGTCCTGCTACACAAGCGGTACAAACCTCACTACGTCCTGCTACGCAAGCGGTACAACCCTCACTATGTCCTGCTACACAAAAGGTACAAACCTCACTATTTCCTGCTACACAAGAGGTACAAACCTCACTACCTCCTGCTACACAAGAGGTACAAACCACATTACATCCTGTAACACAAGAGGTACAAACTTCACTACATCCTACTACACAAGCGGTACAACCCTCACTACGTCCTGCTACACAAGCGGTACGAACCTCACTACGTCCTGCTACACAAGAGGTACAAACCTCACTATGTCCTGCTACACAAGATGTACAAACCTCACTACCTCCTGCTACACAAGAGGTACAAACCTCATTACATCCTGTAACACAAGAGGTACAAACCTCACTACATCCTACTACACAAGCAGTACAACCCTCACTACGTCCTGCTACACAAGTAGTATAACCCTCACGACATCCTGCTACACAAGCGGTACAAACCTCACTACGTCCTGCTACACAAGCGGTACAAATCTCTCTACGTCCTGCTACACAAGCGGTACAAACCTCACTACGTCCTGCTACGCAAGCGGTACAACCCTCACTACGTCCTGCTACACAAGAGGTACAAACCTCACTACCTCCTGCTACACAAGATGTACAAACCACATTACATCCTGTAACACAAGAGGTACAAACCTCACTACATCCTACTACACAAGCAGTACAACCCTCACTACGTCCTGCTACACAAGCGGTACAAACCTCACTACGTCTTGCTACACAAGCGGTACAAACCTCACTACGTCCTGCTACACAAGAGGTACAAACCACATTACATCCTGTAACACAAGAGGTACAAACCTCATTACATCCTGTAACACAAGAGGTACAAACCTCACTACATCCTACTACACAAGCGGTACAACCCTCACTACGTCCTGCTACACAAGCGGTACAAACCTCACTACGTCCTGCTACACAAGCGGTACAAACCTCACTACGTCCTGCTACACAAGAGGTGCAAACCTCACTATGTCCTGCTACACAAGAGGTACAAACCTCACTACCTCCTGCTACACAAGAGGTACAAACCACATTACATCCTGTAACACAAGAGGTACAAACCTCACTACATCCTACTACACAAGCAGTACAACCCTCACTACGTCCTGCTACACAAGCGGTACGAACCTCACTACGTCCTGCTACACAAGAGGTACAAACCTCACTATGTCCTGCTACACAAGATGTACAAACCTCACTACCTCCTGCTACACAAGAGGTACAAACCACATTACAACCTGTAACACAAGAGGTACAAACCTCACTACATCCTACTACACAAGCAGTACAACCCTCATTACGTCCTGCTACACAAGCGGTCAAACCTCACTACGTCCTGCTACACAAGCGGTACAAACCTCACTACGTCCTGCTACACAAGCGGTACAAACCTCACTACGTCCTGCTACGCAAGCGGTACAACCCTCACTATGTCCTGCTACACAAAAGGTACAAGCCTCACTACCTCCTGCTACACCAGAGGTACAAACCACATTACATCCTGTAACACAAGAGGTACAAACCTCACTACATCCTACTACACAATCAGTACAACCCTCACTACGTCCTGCTACACAAGCGGTACAAACCTCACTACGTCCTGCTACACAAGCGGTACAAACCACACTATGTCCTGCTACACAAGAGGTACAAACCTCACTATTTCCTGCTACACAAGAGGTACTAACCTCACTACCTCCTGCTACACAAGAGGTACAAACCACATTACATCCTGTAACACAAGAGGTTCAAACCTCACTACATCCTACTACACAAGCAGTACAACCCTCACTACGTCCTGCTACACAAGCGGTACGAACCTCACTACATCCTGCTACACAAGCGGTACAAACCACACTATGTCCTGCTACACAAGAGGTACAAACCTCACTATATCCTGCTACACAAGAGGTACAAACCTCACTACCTCCTGCTACACAAGAGGTACAAACCTCACTACCTCCTGCTACACAAGAGGTACAAACCACATTACATCCTGTAACACAAGAGGTACAAACTTCACTACATCCTACTACACAAGCGGTACAACCCTCACTACGTCCTGCTACACAAGCGGTACGAACCTCACTACGTCCTGCTACACAAGAGGTACAAACCTCACTATGTCCTGCTACACAAGATGTACAAACCTCACTACCTCCTGCTACACAAGAGGTACAAACCTCATTACATCCTGTAACACAAGAGGTACAAACCTCACTACATCCTACTACACAAGCAGTACAACCCTCACTACGTCCTGCTACACAAGTAGTATAACCCTCACTACATCCTGCTACACAAGCGGTACAAACCTCACTACGTCCTGCTACACAAGCGGTACAAATCTCTCTACGTCCTGCTACACAAGCGGTACAAACCTCACTACGTCCTGCTACGCAAGCGGTACAACCCTCACTACGTCCTGCTACACAAGAGGTACAAACCTCACTACCTCCTGCTACACAAGATGTACAAACCACATTACATCCTGTAACACAAGAGGTACAAACCTCACTACATCCTACTACACAAGCAGTACAACCCTCACTACGTCCTGCTACACAAGCGGTACAAACCTCACTACGTCTTGCTACACAAGCGGTACAAACCTCACTACGTCCTGCTACACAAGAGGTACAAACCACATTACATCCTGTAACACAAGAGGTACAAACCTCATTACATCCTGTAACACAAGAGGTACAAACCTCACTACATCCTACTACACAAGCGGTACAACCCTCACTACGTCCTGCTACACAAGCGGTACAAACCTCACTACGTCCTGCTACACAAGCGGTACAAACCTCACTACGTCCTGCTACACAAGAGGTGCAAACCTCACTATGTCCTGCTACACAAGAGGTACAAACCTCACTACCTCCTGCTACACCAGAGGTACAAACCACATTATATCCTGTAACACAAGAGGTACAAACCTCACTACATCCTACTACACAAGCAGTACAACCCTCACTACGTCCTGCTACACAAGCGGTACGAACCTCACTACGTCCTGCTACACAAGAGGTACAAACCTCACTATGTCCTGCTACACAAGATGTACAAACCTCACTACCTCCTGCTACACAAGAGGTACAAACCACATTACAACCTGTAACACAAGAGGTACAAACCTCACTACATCCTACTACACAAGCAGTACAACCCTCATTACGTCCTGCTACACAAGCGGTCAAACCTCACTACGTCCTGCTACACAAGCGGTACAAACCTCACTACGTCCTGCTACACAAGCGGTACAAACCTCACTACGTCCTGCTACGCAAGCGGTACAACCCTCACTATGTCCTGCTACACAAAAGGTACAAGCCTCACTACCTCCTGCTACACAAGAGGTACAAACCACATTACATCCTGTAACACAAGAGGTACAAACCTCACTACATCCTACTACACAATCAGTACAACCCTCACTACGTCCTGCTACACAAGCGGTACAAACCTCACTACGTCCTGCTACACAAGCGGTACAAACCACACTATGTCCTGCTACACAAGAGGTACAAACCTCACTATTTCCTGCTACACAAGAGGTACTAACCTCACTACCTCCTGCTACACAAGAGGTACAAACCACATTACATCCTGTAACACAAGAGGTTCAAACCTCACTACATCCTACTACACAAGCAGTACAACCCTCACTACGTCCTGCTACACAAGCGGTACGAACCTCACTACATCCTGCTACACAAGCGGTACAAACCACACTATGTCCTGCTACACAAGAGGTACAAACCTCACTATATCCTGCTACACAAGAGGTACAAACCTCACTACCTCCTGCTACACAAGAGGTACAAACCTCACTACCTCCTGCTACACAAGAGGTACAAACCACATTACATCCTGTAACACAAGAGGTACAAACCTCACTACATCCTACTACACAATCAGTACAACCCTCACTACGTCCTGCTACACAAGCGGTACAAACCTCACTACGTCCTGCTACACAAGCGGTACAAACCACACTATGTCCTGCTACACAAGAGGTACAAACCTCACTATTTCCTGCTACACAAGAGGTACTAACCTCACTACCTCCTGCTACACAAGAGGTACAAACCACATTACATCCTGTAACACAAGAGGTTCAAACCTCACTACATCCTACTACACAAGCAGTACAACCCTCACTACGTCCTGCTACACAAGCGGTACGAACCTCACTACATCCTGCTACACAAGCGGTACAAACCACACTATGTCCTGCTACACAAGAGGTACAAACCTCACTATATCCTGCTACACAAGAGGTACAAACCTCACTACCTCCTGCTACACAAGAGGTACAAACCTCACTACCTCCTGCTACACAAGAGGTACAAACCACATTACATCCTGTAACACAAGAGGTACAAACCTCACTACATCCTACTACACAAGCGGTACAACCCTCACTACGTCCTGCTACGCAAGCGGTACAACCCTCACTATGTCCTGCTACACAAGAGGTACAAACCTCACTACCTCCTGCTACACAAGAGGTACAAACCACATTACATCCTGTAACACAAGAGGTACAAACCTCACTACATCCTACTACACAAGCAGTACAATCCTCACTACGTCCTGCTACACAAGCGGTACGAACCTCACTAGGTCCTGCTACACAAGCGGTACAAACCTCACTACGTCCTGCTACACAAGCGGTACAAACCTCAATACGTCCTGCTACGCAAGTGGTACAAACCTCACTACGTCCTGCTACACAAGCGGTACAACCCTCACTACGTCTTGCTACACAAGCGGGTACAACCCTCACTATGTCCTGCTACACAAGTGGTACAACCCTCACTACGTCCTGCTACACAAGCGGTACAAATATTGTGCTGTCTTCTTTTTAGGGAGGAACCCTATATAGGACGTTATAGCTCTTATTTTCGTGCTTACTACGATAAGCTGGAGAGGAATTCCGCTTTATGCAAGGTACAGTTTTTAATTTTGTTTTTACCCAGGCATGTTTCAGCACATTATGTGTTATCTTCATTAGAACTATTCGTTCATTTTCACTCTGAATATTATTACTAAATGACAGCTTCTTGTTTAGGTTGTACGTACCTTTGGTTCAAAGTATTTACAAAGCAAAACAAGTTATAGTACTTGAGCTGCGGTAGTAAAATTGCTGCTTCGCAGACCGCGCCACAGCGCATAGTGTGAAGCAGTCTCCCTCCATTTCTGGCTGTGGAGCCGCTGTGCCTATCACAGCTATGGTGTCTCCCTCTGGTGGGAAAGGGGAAAGGTTGCTTGTTCACGTGCATTTAAGGGGCTCTATGAGCTCGCCAGTCGGTCAGTCTGGGTCAGTCTCTCATCCCCAGCTTGCTAGTTGTCTCTCGTCTGCATTTGTTAGGCAGTTAGTGTCTGTCTGTCGTTCGGAGTGCTAGTATGTCTGTCGTTCGGATCAAACTTTAAAGCCGGCAAAATGAGAGTCATTCCACTCTGCCACTAAGAGAACTCAGCGAGTGGTCGCCTGGTCGGGGCTTCGTTACTGCATCTGAGTCTGCGTGTTAGGCCGCCAGTCTACTCGAGTTTGCTGAGGCAATGGTCATAGGCGGTGGGATCCATCGGTTGCTCGGTCGCGCACTGAGACTTGTCCGTCTTGAGCGTCGGCGCATGTGAGGTCGCCACGTGAGTCTAGTGGGCCGCGCCGTATAGCGAGGGGTAGTGACTTCGCGGCCGATACGAGAGCAACAGAAGTCATCCCACGACATCAGTCTGGCCGGTGCGAACTCCGACGCCGTGAGACGTGAGATCGGCGCGGCTTCCTGCGTCCGTTGAAGCGGCTGGCAACGGACGGTTCGGGAGAGCGATTTGGGGGTGCTGCGCCAGGTCTTCTCGAGATATCGCAGTTTGTTAGAAGTTACGTGATTGGTGATATGTTGTTTGATTTACAGTTGTTAAATTCTACTTGTTTTCTTGGTGAGGTCACCAGCCGTTTTGCTTTAGGGTTTGTAACGTTCCCTGGCAGCACACACACTATTAATAAAATGAAATGACATGTAATTGTACTATGTACGCTTATGAAGCAATTCGTATGTACTGTAATTCTTTAACAAAAAGTATTATTTAATTTTGTATAAAGGACATTCGTTATTATTGTAATCTTTTCTGTAGTAATACTCTCAATGTATTTATGATTGTAATATTTCAATACTCATAATGTAATTACGAAATATGTTAATATCTGCGATAAAAAAAAAAGTAAAATACAGCCACAGAGGAAAATAATGTTGTAATATTACAAAGAGAAATTAACAAACCGCAATAGTATAAATAGGGATACATAATGTGCATTCTTTGTCGTCTTCCTCGAGAGCTGAGAGAGAGAGAGAGGAACCTGTGACGTAGCATTATATGAATGAGTAGACTTCCCTTGTCTATATGTGTCTTTAGCCGCCATTAGGGGAGAAATTACAAAGTAATGTAAGTTTAATTATTGTTGTGGTCTAAATACATTATAATTTATCAAAATTGTGTATTACTAATGTAAATTAGCTTGCCCATGTCATCTATAATATTTCTTTAAAGAATTTTCAGCATTTTTAGCGATTATCGTTGGTGTTGCTGGGCTGTGCCGCGATCGAACGATTTGCAGCGGCGGTACATTTAAAAAATTGTTCCGCTAAGAAAATTAACCAAACTCGTAAATCGGGAGCAGATAAAATTAGCAGTGAATTACGAAATAATTTTCTTTTACAGCGATCCTGAGGCTCACGGAATTTATTACTGGTTTTACATTTGTGCATTCATAGGCGGATAATTAACGTTGAAGTTGTTAATCTGTTGGTTCTTTCAATTTCTAAGGCAAATAACTTAAACGTATAGTGAAGTGTGTTTTGTCAATGATAATTAAACGTTCAGGTCGGCTTGGCAATATTTAACCATTTTCTGCTAACAGGGACAGTCTTGTGTTCCATAGCTAACGCCGGGAAAGAATTCAGTAAATATTTAAAAAAACCACTGTATTTAGAAAATGTGTGCCAAGGCCGAAATACGTAAAAAAGTTTAGTTGATATAATTTTCAACTAAATGTTCTTAATCAGTTAGTATGAATTTATCAGCATGAGAGGGTTGCTAAGGTTCACGTAATTTTAAATGTGCTTAATTCTGTCTAAATGAATTTTTATTACCACACGTAAATAAGGGGTTCTACAACAAAATTCGTACTGAAAGAGCGAATAACAAAAATTTTCAAATCAATCCATTTACATAAAAAGCAACATTTCTTCTGTCCATTTTCAAATCCATTCATTTTATTTTTTTTTACATAATAAATAAATAAATATTTTTTTTTTATTTCATTAAAGGTTGTCCGACCATTCTTCTCCATTTGCCCACCCGCGGGAAGGTATTAAATTGGGTGGTACATTTTTCCCTTGTGGAGTAGGGGCAGGTTATAGCAACCTGTGGTTCGGGTTGTTCGGTAATCTCCCTATCAATCTACCGTACATTAGTTGCTGCCTCTGTCATGTTTGTCGGATTTGGTGTGTTAACGAACTGATTGCTTAGAGTGTAACGACATAGTACCTGAAATATGTTTTGATCTTTGGAAACTTTGATATTATTGCCTATGATCTTGAGAGGTGGTATCTGTGTACTGTAGAGCATCTTAACTATTGTTTGGCCAACCCTGCAGAATTTGATATAAGATTACCTTTCGTGGGCTTTTATTTAAAGATCATTTTAGTATATAAAGTTGCCACCCTTTCACCGTAAGACTTTTCTTAGAAGTTAAAATCAAGTTTCACCTTCAGTGGCAAGGTTAATATTTTAATTGTTAGTGTTTTGTACCATTTTCATCCCTCCTACGGGGGGGGGGGCATAGTTTGTGTGCTTGTGTAAATTGTTAAAACTTTTAGTTTACAGTTATCTGCTGTGTTGCAGATTTGCACCAGTGTAGTCTCTCAGACGCTGTTGTGAGCGGTCGTAACTACGGCTGTGTCAAAAGGGAGCGGCAAGGTTCTCTGCCCGAAACGTCATACAGTCAAAACTTGTTTCTTTCTGCCTCTGAATAAATTGCAAGTTTGATATTTAGAGGGTGCTTTCTGATTATAATTTTAAATCTGTTTCTTTTTTAAAGAAAAGCATTTAGACGTTAAAAGGAATTTGGTTATGATTTCATCAGTTACTCCCTGGCAACTACTTCCATGCTTACATAGTGTGATTAAATGTGTTAATGTTCTTGATGAATCGCTAGTAAATAAAATAAATTCTTAGGAATATTCTTTGAAAATAAATCACGGTTCATTACTATGTCACATACTTTACCTTAGTTTCAAAACAGTACAAAGTTAAGACACGTGTCTGGCATTACATGCTGTTCATTTACGATATGTTTAAAGATTTTAATGCGCCAGAAGCTCTGCAGTTGACTGACTAATCATACGAACTGCATGCACGACAACAACAACAACAGATGAAGAAATAAGGACAAGCACAAGCAAGGGAAGGAACACCATAAAATCAAAAACCGTAACTAAGATGTAAAATTATATGTGGCGTTCAAATTTGGATGTGAAAGACAAAGATGTAATTATCAAACGTTTTGATGCCTGCAGGATACAAGCTGCAGAATGTATAGTAGACTTAAAGCTATCAGCATACACAACTAATAGAATCGTTGAAGTGTGTAAACAAATGCATCTATCTATATTATTTCCAAATTCAGTATAAAACTAAAATATTCAGACATATTGTAAACGAACAACGTAATGCCTCAACACACTGACATATGCCTTAACTTTGTACTGTGACCAAACTAATGCGAAATATTTGACACTCAACAATCACTTCTTTAACAATGCAAATACACACTAATAGGAAGGAAACGTCGCTATACGAATTAATTATGCGAATGGGACGAATATCGGTAGGTGTGATGTACACGTACAGATAAACAAATGATTCCGTTTTCAGAAAAATTGGATGATTCATTCAAGAGAAAAATTTCACAAACTGAGCCTGTCAGTAACACGTTGGTCCACCCCTGGCTCTTATGCAAGCTGTTATTTGGCTTGACATTGAATGATAGAGTTGTTGGATGTCGACCTAAGGGATATCGTGCCAACTTCTGTCCAATTGGCGCGTTTGATCATCAGAATCCCAAAGTGGTTTGAGGGCCCTGTCCATAATGCTCCATACATTACCAATTTGGGAGAGATCTAGCGACTGGCCAAGCTAGGATATGCCAAACACGCGAAGACCGGCAATAGAAACTCTCACCGTATGCTGAAATGTAAGCCCAGTACGTTGCCATGAAGGGCAACAAAACTGGACGTAGAATATCACTGTAAGACCACTGTGCTGCAAGAGTGCCACAGATGAGTGCCACAGATGATATGAAAGGAAATGGCACCCATTACTCCTAGTTGTCGGGCCTTATGATGGGCCACAATCAGTCTGGTGTTCCACCGCCGTCGAAGGCTGCTCCAGACACATAGAAGACGAAATCTCATTAACCGTAGTAGAATAGCGTTCTGTGACGAGTGTCGTTCCGAGCTGAGCCCCGATGAACAGCGAAGGCGTGTCCAGAGACGTCCTTGAGAGCGGCCGGATACCAACCTGACTGTCGTTCCCTTCCAGGCCGAAAACCAGCAGTGGTACTCTACGGTTGTATTTTATTTCAAAGCAGGACACCTTTGGTTGTCGGTTTCGTGTTGCTACAGGAGTTTCAGTGTTGTGTCTGATACAATCTGTGAGTGGTGACAAGACCTACTGATGGATATCCACTGCAGGAAAATCTTATTTTCGGTTGATAGGCCTGACTTCCCACTCACACGTCTGATAATGGAACAGAATGGCTCGAAATCGACAGTGTGAAAAACAAAAAACAAAAAAATCAATACAAGCCAGTCTGCCCATTCAAAATAGTTGCAGAGTATTTCTTTATCTAATTTGCTCGTTGTTGACATCATGTTGTTGAGAAATAAAGCAACTGGTCACTTTTTATGAATTTTTATTTACGCCAATACGCTTTTCGCACTTTCAGCCATCTTCACTTCGTCTAATACAAGTTTAAATCTTTATTTAAATATGTACTACGCCAACAGAAGATGGTTAGGATTACGAACGCATCGGCATAAATAAAAATATATAAAAGAATTATTGGTTGCTATATTGCTTTAAATAAATGCAGAACAATTTTAAAGGAGAATTCCTGCGCGTTCAGAAAACTCACTGTCATAAACTGTTTCGTGTCACGCTAACAACATCCTCGCAGCTCCATTCCCGGCGGTCTTTCACTTCCTTCCCAACGCTGCTGCACCTGCTGCCGTCGCCACATCGCCCACGATGTGAAAACTCTTCCTCCATCGCTTTCCTTTACACCTACGCATCTATGACTGATTTTGTAAGTCCCTCAACTTATTTGAGTATATATCATATGCAATTGTTTTAACTTTTTATGCATTAATTACCTCTGCTGTTCCATTCTCAGTATAGTTTTCACTTTATTCTACTAGTCTCCTTCCCATCTTCGACCTCGTTCACACCTACAAGACTACCAGCCTTGCAATACCTTTCTTCCTCATTGCCTGCATTTTAACATCATCCAGGAGAACACTCCAAATAATAGACGTCCATATTCTTACCCCAAAATATTTGTCCAGATTGCTGCCGAAAACACCATTTTTCTTACAAAATGTCTCTTTTACCGTTGCTATCTTAGTACTGACTTTTGGCTGCGTTTGCCTCTAGTTTCTCTTTTGATTTCTAGATATTTAAAGCTTTGCCTACGTTGTAATGTTTCTAAATTCGGTATTATCTTTAGCCCTTCATTTTCTCAGTGTCCCACTGCTTTTCTTCGTATTAATTTCCATTCTCTTAGTGTTTCCTCTAGGTTTAGTGACATTCATTATCGCCTGCAACTCCTTTTTACTCGTTGCTAGAAGAACCATATCGTCAACAAATTGGAGACACCAGATTCTTCAGTCGTCAGTGCTGAATTATATTCTCTAAACACAGACCGAAAAGGATATGGGACAGACAGCAGCCGCGTCTTACGACAATTTCCTAACACAGCCCGATTGGTACTTTTTCCTCTCGCTCTGAATGAAGCCTTTTGATTTCAATCCAGTAAGGTTGCTGAGCTGTTTCAGTGCTCCCTCTTTTCTATTATGAAAGTTCTAAGCTTATCCCAATGTTTTTCCTGGTCTATTAAATGTACACTCTCTTCCATAATTCGTGAGAGCCTCGTTGGGTCTTTTGTGACAGAGTTCGTTCCAAACTGGTCCTCGGGCAAACATTCTTCCATTATGTTTTCCAGCCTATTATTCATGAGTCTTCACATTCCATATGTTCCATGTGAAATGACGGTAATTGCCCAAATCTCACTGCATTGCATAGTTCCCCCGACTTCTTTTGTTATTCGATTCATTACTGTTGTCAAAAACCTCTATCCATTCAAAAATGTCGTTTTCAGTGTATTGCTTCAAGATTTCTGTTACTCCTTCTTGGTTCAAACACTAACGTATTATTTCAGGAACTGCTCTCCCAGTTTTCATTGCATCTATTGCACTCTTTTCTTCTTCCATTGCGGTTCTTGGTCATTTGTCACTATCTGCATCTACACTCCGCAAACCACCACACGGTGCCTTATAGAGGATACTTCCGTTACAGCTATCTTTTGAGACGCCTCCTGTTCCACTCAGCAAAGGCGCGTAGGAAGAATAATTGTTGGTAAATCTCCGCATGAGTACCTTAACTGTAGCTTTCGTGTTATAACAATTTTGCTGGACATATGGGGCAGTACGTGACATTTTATCCTTAGTCTTCTTGTACAATACGCTCTAGCAATTTCGACAGTAAGCATTACACAAAATTCCTCTCTTTTAGCTTCCGCCATTGGAATTTGTTGAGAATTGCCATAACACTCTCGCAACGAATAAGCGTTCCCCTGAATAATTGCCCCGCTTTTCTTTCTTCCATCTTTACGTTCCTCGCAAAAGGCTTCTAAACGAATTGCGTGCCTATAGAGTGCCATTTCGTTTGTGCGACTGGTTCCGTAATTCTCTCTCAGAAACGTCATAGTAAGTAGCAATTGATGGAAAATCATCGAGTAGGACAAATATTATATCCAGCAGTCCCCAAGGAAGTGTTACAGGCTCTCTGCTGTTCTTGATCTACATAAACAAGAAGGGAGACAATCTGAGCAGCTCTTTTAGATGACACAGTCACTTACCGTCAAGTAGTCATCAGAAGATCAAACCCAATTAAAAAATGACTTAGACACAATATCTGATTGGTGAAAAAAGTTGCAATTGTCTCTCAGTAAGAAAAAGTGTTAGGTCATGCGCATGAGTACAAAAATAAATCCGTTAAATTTCGATTACACTATAAACAACACAAATTTAAAGGCTGTCAATTGGACTAAACACCTAGTTATTAGAAGTATGAACAAGTTAATTCGGAACGATCACTTAGATAATATTTTGGGGAAGGCAAATGAACAATTACGTTATGTTGGCAGGACACTCAGAAGATGCAACATGTCTTCTAAAGAGACTACCTACACTACGCCTGTTTGTTCTCTGCTAGAGCATTACTGAGCTGTATGCGATCTGTACCAGATAAGATTGGTGGAGCACAGCGAAAAAGTTAGAAGAAGGCAGCTCGTTTTATATTCTCTCTCTTTATATTCTCTTGAATTCTGTTAGTGTCACGGACATGATCAGCATGTTGAAACGGCAGTCATTAAAACAACGGCGTTTCTCATCGTCGCGAGATCTTTTCACCTTCTCCTCTGAATGTGAAAATATTTCGTTGTTTCCAGCCTGCATTGCGAGAAATAATTAACAAAGTAAAATGAGAAAAGTGAGCGCTCATACAGAAAGATTTAAGTGCTCATTATTTCCACGCACTGTTAGAGAGTGGAACTGAAGAGAAATATTCTGAAGCTGGTTCGAAGAACCATCAGCGAAGCACTTACGTATGATTTGCAAAAAATTGCTCTGAGCACTATGGGACTTAACATCTGAGGTCATTAGTCCCCTAGAACTCAGAAATACTTAAACCTAACTAACCTAAATACATGACACACATTCATGCCCGACGCAGGATTCGAACCTGCGACCGTAGCATTCGCGCGGTTCCGGATGAAGCTCCTAGAACCGCTCGGCCACCGAGGCCGGCATATGATTTGCAGAGTACTCATGCAGATGTAGCTGCAGAAACAGGCAACGGTCATCTAATAATACAACTTGGTAAGAGACCCAGACCGAGGAACAATACTAAACAATCGGCCGATATAGCTTCTTCTAAGCCACTTCTTACGCGGATCAATTGCATTTCCTTCAGATTCTTCTAATTCAACTCAGCCTGCCATTGCTGGTCCTACCACTTGTTTTATGTGGTCATTCCTGTTTGGGCCACTCCATGATATGTTACAGTATTTACTGTTTCCAGTGGTTTGTCGTCTACAGCGTAATCGAACAGCAGTCCCCCCCTTCACCTACATCCACATCATGCAGTAATTAGTGTTCGAGAGTTGCACATTTGGGGTTGGTGTCATCTACATCTACATGATTACTCTGCAATTCACATTTAAGTGCTTGGCAGAGGGTTCATTGAACCACAATCATACTATCTCCCTACCATTCGACTCCCGAACAGCGCGCGGGGAAAACGAGCACCTACACCTTGCCGTATCAAGCGATTTGAGTTGCTTCGCAACCCCTAAGGTATCTACTTCTAAGAAACTCATGCTAGCAGCTGTTCGTGTTTCAAATTCTGGAATATTCCATTCGTCTTCCCTGGCGAAGGAATTTCGGAAAACTGAGTTCAATAACTCCGCTTTAGCGGCACAGTCGTCGGTAACAGTACCATCGGCACTGCGCAGCGAAGGTATTGACAGCGTTTTGCCGCTTGTGTACTTTACATACGACCAGAATTTCTTCGGATTTTCTACCAAATTTCGAGACAATGTTTCGTTGTGTAACCTATTAAAGGTATCTCGCATTGAAGTCCGTGCCAAATTTCGCGCGTCTGTAAATTTTAGCCAATCTTCGGGATTTCGCATTCTTCTGAACTTCGCATGCTTTTTCCGTTGCCTCTGCAACAGCGTTCGGACCTGTTTTGTGTACCATGTAGTTCTTTTAGACAGTCTTCCCATCTCTGTTGGACTTCCCCGCCATCTTTGTACGCTACAGTTTTGTCTTTACTGAGAATATGCGTAGTAGCAGTCGTTATTCCGTTTTGATCCCACTGCCTCCTCACTCTTCTACAGGAAATCGCGTCTTTTGTACCTCTCCATTCCTTCAATTGCTTCACAGTTCTCCCTTGGCCGTTCCCTGATTACTGTTCGCGACTTTGGGGGAGAGGCGAATAGTGCGCACGCAGGCAGCTGGAACAGCAGAGGTATTAAAACGTAACTGGCCGCCGGCCGGCCTGCGGAAACATGTGTGGCCGCTGGGCGTGGGCCAGCGCGGCTCCCCGTGGTGGGGGCGGCCGTTCCGTGGGTTAATTTCCGGCCCCCCTACCAGCTCGTTATGGACTGCGGACCGGCCGTTCATGAGCGGAAACCCCCGGGCGATAGTCGTTCGGGTACAGGTCGGAGCATGCTTTACGGGGGCCTCTCACCGAGTTAGTCGCAACCTTAGCCATAGCGTCTGAACTAGAGTCTTCCCTCTGTGCTCTCTCGCTGAATTTCAGGAGCGCTTAGTACACTATCTCCCCATTTGTTTCTGCCTGCGTTGCTACTGAAAAGCATATATGACCTAAGAAACACAGTAAGATGAAACAAAAAGCACCCACTCAACAAGAAAAAGAGATTCACAAATTGAGCAGTTAATAACCCGGTGGTCCAACTCTGGCCCTTACGGAAGCAGTTGTTCGGCTTGTCATTGATTGACAGACCTGTTGTATCTCCTTCTGAGGGATATCGTGCCAAACTCTGTCCAAATGCCACGTTAGATCGTCAAAAATCCGAACTTGTTCGAGCGCCCTGTACATAATGCTCCAAACGTTCTCAATTGGGGAGAGATCCGGCAACCCCGCTGGCTAAAGTACGGTTTGCCAAGCACGTAGACGAGTTGTAGGAATGCTAGCCGTGTGTGCGTGGGCATTTTGTTGCTGAAGTGTAAGCCTGGATGACTTGCCATGAAGCACAACGAACCGGGGAGTAGAATATCTTCGACGTACTGTTATGCTGTATGGGTACAGCAGATGACAACCAAAGGGGTCCTGCTATGAAAATTGAAATTGCACCCTAAGCCATCACTCCTGGTTGTCTGGCCGTATGGCGAGCCACAGTCAGATTGGTTCCCCACCGCCGTCCGCCGGGTCTCCACACACTTCACCACTTGTCAGCGAAGCTCAGTTCTACGCGGTACTCGCCACTGACGATTCCACTCCAGTCAATGAAATTGCAGGCTTGTTGGTGTACAGATACAAAGGGTAGTCTGTGGAAAGGGCGAGTCACCTATTAATGGTCCTCGTAGTCACTGATACACCAGTTGCATGTAGGATTGACGATGATGAGTCCGAGGCTCTGGACTGCTTATCTGACATTTCCTCGGCTCTCTCATTCCGTCGTCTCTCTAGGCCGACCACTTCCATCCTGATGCTGTGTTTGGCCGTGGTTCACCCATTACTGCCAACATCGTCGAACAATGGCACCGCTTTTATTCAAATGTCGAGCGATTCGCCGATTACACCAACCATCTCCTTTGAGTCCGACTCCATGTCCTCTCTCAAACGCTGACACCTGCGTATATTGTTCACGCGCATGTAGGCGAGTCATAGCTATTGTCCATCTGTGTACGCGGAATTAAATTCGCAAAGACTCTACGCTCTTCTGTCGACATGTGCCTTGCTTACTGTCCTTGTCAGCTGAGTGGTGAAATTGCTCTGGGGCGTCACACATTCATCCAGCGGCCGCCAAAGTTTACAGTTTTGCATTTTCCGTTTATACCTGCCTTCGAATGTTCAAACTCTTTACATATGGTGCTGCCACACTTATTTATTTATGTCGTCCCAGGGCAAATTATATGCGAGGAAATGTTTTCATTTTTAACAACATTACGATGTCTTCGACATTGTGGCAGTTTTGTGTGAACTTATGATGGATCTCGTAACTTCATTTTAATGAAAACACACGAAGATGTAACGTTACTGAAGTTTCGTATTTCATACACACCGAAATAAATTGAAGAAACTGTAATGACAGGGTCTCCAACAAATGGCTCTGTCATACTGAAATTACACAGGGTGGTCCATTGTTCGTGACTGGGCCAAATATCTCACGAAATAAGCGTCAAACGAAAAAACTACAAAGAACGAAACTTGTCTAGCTTGAAGGGGCAAACCAGATGGCGCTATGTTTGGCCCGCTAGATGGCGCTACCACAGGTCAAACGGATATCAACTGCGTTTTTTTTTTAAATAGGAACCCCCATTTTTATTACATATTCCTGTAGTACGTAAAGAAATATGAATTTTTTAGTTGGACCACTTTTTACACTTTGTCATAGATGGTGGTGTAATAGTCGCAAACATTTGGCTCGCAATTTTAGACGAACAGTTGGTAATAGGTAGGCTTTTTAAATTAAAATACAGAACGTAGGTACGTTTGAACATTTTATTTCGGTTGTTTCAATGTGATACATGTACCTTTGTGAACTTATCATTTCTGAGAACGCGTGCTGTTACAGCGTGATTACCTGTAAATACGACATTGATGCAATAAATGCTCAAAATTATGTCCCTCAACCTGAATGTATTTGGCAATATGTATAACGACATTCCTCTCAACAACGAGTAATTTACCTTCCGTAAGGTTCGCACATGCATTGGCAATGCGCTGACGCATGTTGTCAGGCGTTGTCGGTGGATCACGATAGTAAATATCCTTCAACTTTCCCCACAGAAAGTGCTTCTACGACCAATCCACCTGTCATGAAATATGCTATTCAATACCGCTTCAACCGCACGCGAGCTATGTGCCGGATATCCATCATGTTGGAAGTACATCGCCATTCTGTAATGCAGTGAAACATCTTGTTGTATCGTCGATAGAACATTACGTACGAAATCAGCATACATTGTACCATATGGATTGCCATCGATAAAATGGGGGCCAATTATCCTTCCTCCCACAATGCCGCACCATACGTTAACCCGCCAAGGTCGTTGATGTTCCACTTGTCGCAGCCATCGTGGATTTTCCGTTGTCCAATAGTGCATATTATGCCGGTTTACGTTACCGCTGTTGGTGAATGAAGATTCGTCGTTAAATAGAACGCGTGCAAAAAATCTGTTATCGTCTCGTAATTTCTCATATGCCCAGTGGCAGAACTGTACACGATGTTCAAAGTCGTCGCCATGCAATTCCTGGTGCATAGAAATATGGTACGGGTGCAATCGATGTTGATGTAGCATTCTCAACACCGACGTTTTTGTGATGCCCGATTCTCGCGCAGTTTGTATGCTATTGATGTGCGGATTAGCCGCGACAGCAGCTAAAACACCTGCTTGGGCATCATCATTTGTTACAGGTCATGGTTGACGTTTCACATGTGGCTGAACGCTTCCTGTTTCCTTAAATAACGAAACTATCCGGCGAACGGTCCGGACACTTGGATGATGTCGTCCAGGATACCGAGCAGCATACATAGCACACGCCCGTTGGGCATTTTGATCACAATAGCCATACATCAACACAATATCTACCTTTCCGCAATTGGCAAACGGTCCATTTTAACATGGGTAATGTATCACGAAGCAAATACCGTCCGCACTGGTGGAATGTTACGTGATCTGCGTACCTACATGTTTGTGACTATTACAGCGCTATCTATCACAAAGCGGAAAAAGTGGTCCAACTAAAACATTCATATTTCTGTATCTACTACACGAATATGTAATAAAAATGTGGGTTCCTATTTTAAGAAAAAACGCAGTTGATATCCGTTTGACCTATGGCAGCGCCATCCAGCGGGCCAACCATAGCGCCATCTGGATTCCCCCTTCAAGCTATACGAGTTTCGTTCTTTGTAGTTTTTTCGTTTGATGCTTATTTCGTGGGATATTTGGCCCGGTCACTATCAATGGACCACCCCGTATGACATAAAAACAAAGAACGACAGGAAATTGCAATAAACGGCACGTTTACTATCGAAGCTGTAAGAATTTTCTACGGAAGTACCGAAGCAGTAGTTACGAAAACTGCTAACAGATGACGCCATTCAGAGATATAGAAAGGATACCAAACTAGATGTTCCAAATCGTCAGAGCGTTAATGCTATTTCTCCAGTACCGGATATACATTTCACAACGCAAAGAAGATTGTTTACTTTCAGAAATTAATGGCTTTGTAGTTGTTATTCTTCATGGTTTGTTCATGTTAATGTTTCAGACGAAATTATACAGGGTGATTCAAGAAGATATACAAATATTTTAAAATGTTAGTCTACAGTAAAACTAAAGAAATAAGTCGATGCAAACATAGGTCCGCAAACGTTTAGTTGCGGCTAATAAAAGATTTTGCGTGAAATTTAGCAACTTGCTAATATGAATCCATCGTAAAACCGTACGAGCTTAACGTAAAGCACGATTTCTCATTTTTTTGTTATCATTGATCTGGTGAATCTAATAAAACATTTTCCAGATGTGTATCTGCAGTAGATTTCCAGAACATCCTTAAAATGTTAAAATAACTGATATTACTATTACTTTACACTTAAAAACTTGAGTCCTGGATTTTATGCAGAAGTGATTTCTTTAATTCTTATCCGAAGAGTCATTTCATGCGATTATAACTTTGGTTTTGCTAAGCTTTCACTTTCATATATGACAGATATTGCAAGTCAATGTGTATAGTAAACTACCACTAGCTTACGTTACGAAATACAAACCTCCAGTTTACACTGATAATTCACATAGGTTAATTCACTCTTAGATTCACATCCTTCCAGATACGAGAATTGGAACTTTAATAGTGGCAACTATTTATTTACAGCTCGTACAAAGTAGATACGTGTTTCAAAGTTATACTGACCTTCAAAGTAGTCACCAGCATTGTGTATAGTCCGTTGCCAGCGATGTGGAAATCGTAGGATACTCTTAACAGTGCAAGTTGTGTTGACAGTTTGAGAGGCGCGGTCTATTGCCCGACTAATCTGTAACAGTTCTTAAGCGAAAGCCGTGAAGTTCTTCCTTCAGTTTAGAAATCAAGTTGAACTTACGAGGGATGAAGTCAGGGGAGTGCAGTAGGTGGTATAGCACTTAGCAACCCCATAGGTCAGACAAATCAGTAACAGCTTGCAATGTACGTGCTTGAGCATTGTCCTGTAAAATGATGGTCTGGTCCTGCAGAAATTGTCATCACTTCTGTCTCTGTCCTGTTCATTTTTGGAATACGACCTACGACCAGCGTAGAGACAGAAGTGAAGACACTTTCTGCACGACCTGACCATCATTTGCAATACAGATGATCGTTCTTTTAACGTCAAAGTGTACGACATTGCATCTGAACCTCAACTGATGAAGGAATGTATAAAGCTCCTCCTTATATAAGGAGCATGCTACTTCTTCTTTGTAAACGTCAAGAGAAACATGATGCATAGATGTCCACAGAGGTATGTATTAAAGTCCTGATAGCGCCGATAATTGTAGAACACAACATGTCTTCTGTGAGTGAATTATCGCTGTAATTCTTCTGGCGGTTGCAGGTCACCGGATGAGTCGCAATAGTAGACGGTATACGCATTTTTCATAACAAATGATACATACCCAGTGGGTGCCGAGGCCTCCAGTTTTCCACATAATCTTCGGTAATGTATCTCGAATAAACACACCTCGGAATCTTGGAATATTGAATTTCTTTCTAACAAACTTAAGAAGATCAGTATTTGTGAGTGGTAGATCTGGTAGGACCGCTATTTGGCTTTTTTTACTTATTAATAGACCAAGCCCTTTCCTGTACGGTTTCAAGCATAGTCCTTATCCGATGGCTGCGGCTTCCACCATGCGGTTATGTCCTCTTGCCTCTTCTAACTGCGCTTGGGAGTTTTGCGCGTTCTTGACTGTTCGAGCAATAAATAGCTGCGGCACCACCAGTGAGGGAACCTACCGCCGAGAGTGCAGAGAGATCCGGGATGAGAAATGGAAGCAATCCGCCAGATGTCTTGGGTATTGGTAGAACTCGAGGTGCTTTAACCGATCCTCTTCTTCTTATTCCCGCACTTTCCTTCTTCAGTGCGTTTCTAGCTACATTCATCGCTGTCAGGATACAGTTCTTCAAACAGATCTGCTCCCTGTCCTTGTCCTTCTACTTGTTTAGGGCACAATGCGCAGCATTCATAACTCTCTTGAAATGCATCTGTCCTAAACCCAACTTAATTTTTCCTTACATGGTTTTATCAACTGCAAATGCTGCAATGCGTTGACCTATAACAATATCCTTTCTTTCCTTTCTTCTCCGTATCGCCTTAGCCTTGTTAGCTAAAATCCTTTATGCAATGTGACCACTTGATAGATATTTATTTGCAGCGTATGCAATGTCTTGTTCCGCACACGCTTCGTCGAGCAGATTAATCCACTTTGCCACCTCGTGCCATGCGTTTCTGAAGCTTTGCCCCAGGTCCACAGTAGTGATGTGTAATTCCAGTGGCAGTTTGTCTATAACACGACCACCTCCTCTAATGCATCTCCTACCACGCATGTTACGCTACTGCGGTGATTGTTGACTGTGGGTCCCCGTTATATAGCAAATCGTTAGCATCAATCCAACTGTTTTGTGCAGCAGGAAAACCAAGCCATTTGGCTAGTTCTTTATTTCCCCGACGTCTTATGACTCTTTTAACGAGAAACACATCCGGTTCTGAGCTTTTCTGCAACTCCTCGGTGTAGAAGCAGCCTGCAATTGCTTCACCTTAACTATCCTTCAATACATACGGTTCAGGATTCGTTCTTTGCACCTTTGTAAATATCTCTGTTGACCAGATCGGTAGGTATGATTTCTCAAATGCCGTCTTGTGTTTTGAGATACGTACCAAATCACCTGCATTAAATTTCTGTCTGCATGGATCCAGCATTTTAATGCGATAGTACACCGTATCCGTGTTTCCATTATCACGAACGTCGATTGGTCTCATTTTTATTGTGGTATGTTTGGTTCGATTATACTGAGCAATTATTTCTGGGAGGATATCTGTCCATTTATATGAGCCACGAAGGTTAAAACGCATCCACATTCGACCTTTTATTGTTCTGTTTACACGGTCCACGATACTTGCCTTCAGGTGAGTGAATGTTGAGTAGTGATGTATTCCGTACCGCTGCATCACGGTCTTGAAATAGCTATTGCAAAACTCCCCGCCGCGATCGGTCTGGAGGTTATTTGGGCGTCGGTTCGTCCCTGTCAGTAGCAAACGCTCAAAAACATCCGCGATATTTCTACCCGTTCTGTTTTAACAGGTAATGCCCAGGCAGATTTGAAGTATGTATCAATAACCATTAAAGTGCATTTGAATCCATTATTCTCATGTGAATATTCCTTCATATCTACAAAGTCATATTGCCATAGGTCATCCAAATCTTTAATCATAACATGCCTACGATGGTATTTTTTGCGTGATGGTTTGTGCAGTTCTCTAACTACTGTCTCCACACTTATTCGATGATACCTCTCACTCAAAAACTCCGAGATTATTGAAACAACCTCATTCGAATGAGCTGTATTACCTGCAGCAGCTGATACCATAAGCAGCCGTAGTCGATCTATTAGATGATTATGGTCGTCATAATATATTTTCTGCGGGATTCGATTGTTCACATCTTTACGCGCAATGTCAATACCATCACCGCTGCTGCTGGTACTGCTGCTGTTGTTGTTGTTGTTGTTGTCTTCGCCATCAAGTATTGGTTTTATAATGGTTTTATATTTCTTATTGCTTAGGTTTTTCGCGATCTTAGGTACATCAGTCATGTGCAGTATTTCACGGTACGTTTCCCTATCATTAACTGAATAATTTATAGGTTTCTTGGTAGGTCTTAGGAAAATAAGAGTCATTAAGCCAGGTGTTCTCTCAAACCGCCTATCACCAATCTGTATTGTATCATCAGTTACAGTTATAGGGTGTGTGCCCAACATATACGGTCTTCCCCAGTTAACGCCGAATGTTCTATCTCTCACACCAAGAGCATGACGGATAATGAATTCGTCAATGGCAACACCATCATTGTCGCGTGTTTTTGTTTTTGCTGAGAGCTGTCTGAGAGATTCAGTAACCGGCTTAAAGGTCTCTCTTAGTGTTTGTTGTCGATCCATATGCCCCAACCTCAGCAACCGTAATTTCTCATGAACTGCTTCCCGTGGTTGAATCACTTTCTGCTTCGTTGACGTCTCGGTGTATACTAATCAGACATCTCCGCAGCGTGAGGCTTTATACATTCGCTCTTTTTCTTCCTCTTATTATGCGCGTGCTCCCCATTCTCAACAACAAGGAACCCTACATCTATTTTCCCCTCAATAGCCTCGACCTTTTCGGTTAATTCGGTTACTTTCTTACCGACTTCAATAACTAAATCATTTAACGCATTCATCATTCTCAGAAGAGTCTGGTAATACGTCTCTAGTTCCCTGTGCATACCTCCAATGTTATGCACAAAGACTTAATTTTCGCATCCATGTACAGGCGACTATTCTGTCTGTGTATACCCATCCTCTCGGTTTGAGAGCTAGACATACGTGCGAATTTGTCCATGATGCAGCGTATACTGATGTACTAATCTCTCTTGCCGTGCTATATATGCAGAAACTCTTGAAAGTTTCACCCTTACCTACCATCACAAAGTTTTCTTGTTTTATCAAATGGTTCATGTGGCTCTGAGCACTATGGGACTTAACTTCTAAGGTCATCAGTCCCCTAGAACTCAGAACTACTTAAACCTAACTAACCTAAGGACATCACACACATCCAAGGCCGAGGCAGGATTCGAACCTGCGACCGTAGCGGTCACGCAGTTCCAGACTGTAGCGCCTAGAACCACTCGGCCATCTTGTTTTATCAATAATGAGAAACCCATTCAGTGAATGATTCCAGCAATCAGCACATATATTTACAAAATCATTAAATGTCATGTCAGTTCGTACATGAGCCTGGTAAATGTGTTTTTAATTCAGATGTTTGAAGGCTATAATGAGGTTTGCATTATCCCTAACAAACTGTTTCGGGATTCTGGAATATGTTTGGCTTAGATAAAATACATCAGCGCTCATATGACAACCGAAACAGAAACGTTTTCGGATTTGGTCTTGGTTTTCCACAGCAACATCGTCAAATATGAAGACAGTGTTTGGCCATGCTTTTTCAGGTGCAGGGATATCACCGCTTGCACTGAACGTGGTGTATGTAACACCATCCACACCGCGCAATATCTCCTGTAATAGCTGATATGTGCGCTGAAACAATGCTTTTGAGAATACACAAACGTGTTCAAATCGGACTCCATCTACGTGTGTTAGCAGCGTCAAGAGGACATTAGTCTTGCCAGAATTGGATGAACCTACAGTAATTGCATCTTCACAGGACCAGTCACCGACAACAAAGTCCTTGTTATGAGGATGTTTCACCCACCTTGCCATGATACTAACTACGCCACGTACTGACAAGTACTTCACATATATAGAAAGATACACTTGAAGGGTCGGTTATAGTATGTGTAGCCACTATAGCTCCATCACTTTACCGTCTGAACTACATCGGCTACACACCGAAATCAGCTATATACATTTTTTACTCATGAAGAGTAACTTGATCATTCGTTATATCAATAACTGGTGAGGCGATGCTTGGGGTAATTGTCTGCTTTTGCTTCATTATAGTTGTAGCACTGAAAAAATAATGATGTTAAGAAGCCTAATACTTTGTCTATAATGAGAGAAGTATGTAAGAAAACACAAACACAATGTAAGATTACATATACAAACATTATTTATTTATTTAAATATCATACATAGGATGCAGTATTTCAAGAAAATCATCAGGTTCTTTTTTATCTTCTTCTTCGCACGTGTAAAGTATTTCCCAAACAAAGCTTTTTGACATGCAATAAGCTCCGCGCCTATCTCCCTCAAGCCAATGGATGCCTCACAGTACTCAGGTTTTTCACACTCACATTTAATCTGTTTCTGTTTCGGTTCAGCGTTCACGACCAAACAAAGGTACTGCTTCAAATCATCAACATGTACACTACGCACACGTAGGGAGTTTACAACACCATTGCATGCAGAGTCTATGCTCGGCAAGCAGCGGTTCAATCTCTCCAATGCGGGACGTAGCACAGTATCCAGATCGTATAACTTCATAACTGAGGCACGCCTTAGATAAACACAGTTGTCACCAGATTTCACGCATAGTGCACTATCTTCATACACTGTTATAATAGAAAGTGTCACACCAGTAAGGCAAATTCCTGGGGGAGGACGAGTTGTATAATACTCTGTAGTAATCTGCTGATTGATGTAGCGCTCTGCGCGACATATTTCATCGATTCAAACTCGGAAATTGGCACATTAACACCCTTCGATGCATTTTTAATTTCTATTAGAGTTACACTGTATGTGGAACTGAAAAACATGGGTAAACTCGATGCCTTCTCATCCACAGCATCTGCACTCAGTGCCTGCACTAGCACAGGGATGTTCTGCTGGGATGGGTCGTGTGTTGGTGACCAGTACCGTCCTCCATCTTGCTGTTGTTTAGGAAAACCAGCAGTGTTCGATGTGTTGGGAGCAGATCGCCTGTCCTCGTCGCACAAATCGATGAGAGGGACAGACAACAACAGCTCCTTGTCCAGCTCCAGAAAGTGGCTATGTCCACTACAGCATCCCACGTGGTCGCTACAGGTAGAGAGGTCAGTGCAGGTCTCGACATTATGGCACCCGAGGTTGCTACAGGTCCAGAGGCAGCAGAGATAGGCATGTTGGCGCTCGACCCTGCGATCTTGGATGCATCGAGGGTTAATGCTGAACAGAGACAAGGAAGCACTATATATGGACAGATACATGAAAACAAGCGATCATAACAATAATAATAATGCTAACCACAGATAAAGATGTGATATGGGATACTTACTTTTCCGTTTCTTCCTGTTCTGCAGGGCTGTATTGGATTGTGACTGCTATTGACACTTCATGGTTCTTCTTCTTCTGCAGCTGCTGCCGGCTGACTGAGCAAGACAGGTCCCAGAGCTGTTGAGTCTGCCCTCTATGCCCTCCAATGACTTTACCAGATACCGCCATCCTACTGGTTGAAGCCTAAGACGTGACTGGATTAAGGGTTCCTATTGGTTCCCGCCATTACCCCCCCCCCCCCTCAAAGATTGCCATCTCCGATTGCGTCATGGGAGGGATGACAGCGCCCTCTGGTGACAGTACTGTGTACTAGTTCCTTGGACTCCAGACCTCATGGTGAACACACAGGATGGAGCTACTGCCTCAGGTAGTCCAAGTGACCTATTTCCTGCCATTTTCTTAGGTTAGTGGAGGTAGCCACAGTGTATTGCATTGTCCTGCTGGAATTTGAACTTCCCATCCATTTTCTGGGAGTGGGGAGGGGAGGGGGTTAGATTAGTGGAGGTAGCCAAATTGAACTATCTTCCCTCCAAAATTTGAACTTCCCCCCATGACGTCATTGCGACGTTGTCATATCTGTCTCCACTGTCTTGGATCCGCCATCTTGAATAAATTTGGCAATAGTGGAGAGTGGGATGACGTCTGTGTTGCTCCACTACTATCTTAGAGTTCTGCCACTTCAGATCTTTGTGCCAAATCACTTCATAAGACACGTAATTCTTTAATCAAAATGTAGACCTAACTGTGTAGAAAAACTGTTTCAGTTCTTGAGTTGAGTATTTTTTATCTCTTTTTGCATGCTAATTGTGGAGACATCTCCATATCTAAGTGACTCAGTGCTCTTCACTGCGCCTATTATCCAGTTTCCCATTTCGTAAAGCTGGATTATGATAGTTTATGTGCCTTCAAATGTTTTAACGATTTCTATTACCCAAGTGCCTATTCAGGGACTATTTACGGAAAGATTGAGTCCAGATGTCGAACGATGTATCTCTTGATTCTATAAATGCATGAACATGACTCGTAGGAAGGTGGTTCCTAGGATTGTCCTAATGTCGTTAGTAGTACTCTAAAACTTTGTCTCCGACGGACACAATCCCCATCACACTGGAAGATATTTTACTTGATACACGTGAACCTATGTGATTCCAGCATAATGGAGACACATATCGCGTTCCGCATCTTACTGGCGGACGTTTTCGTCAGATATGCTGTGAAAATTGGACAGGAAGAGGACGTTCTGTTTCGGAGTCAGCTAGTTAATATCGTCTGACGCCACGTACTTATCATGTGGAAATTCTTGACTGCTCGGCTGTTGTCAAGTATAAAGAGGATCTCCCAGAATGAATCCTCACATTATTCACTTTCGCTGTTTTTGTTGTAAAGACAGCAGCGATGTTGAAGGATGTATGAAAGAATTTTGTGCAACAGTGTCATAACTGCATAGAAGCTGGAGAAAACATTTTGAACAGCTGTTAACAATCTGTAAAAATTCGCGCAATATCCTCAGAGAAAATCTCCAATCACTGGGAGTAAAACAGACTTCTTACTGTCCGTTCCGATTGCTTTCATTTTTTAATTTCCAGTTTAATTACAATATGAACCACCCTCAGATATAATTGTACCGGTTTGAAGGATAACCCGTCGAGCTTACTAGACGATAGCTTGAACGGATTATTCTTGTATTCAGTAGAATACGATCTGATGACGTCATTTTAAGAAAGTTAAAGCATTCAAGACTGATAATAAAAAAATTTTGTTGTGAAGTTAACTTCATGTGCAAATTGGATAAAAATATTCAGTTGTTAGAAAAATATGTTTTTCTTCGGTTTCTAGTGACGTAGGGCAACCAACGGTAATTTTTTCATGTAGTATGGTTCCCATCTAATTCTGGTACATATCTCCTTCTCTAGCGTCCCTGAAAGTTCCTTGTCATCGGCACAGAAACGCCCTGCGTACGCGTGTCGCGTATCTACATAATCATCTATCAATTTAGGACAGACATTCTCCTTATTTTTCGTTATTTAATGGACTAGAATCTTCTAAGCAGCTCTTATTCCTAAAGCTGTACACATCCAATTCCGAGAAGAGTAACTTTAAGGAAATACATCTACCAAGTGTCCTCGAACTGTTATCCAGCACGGATTCCAAAGTGTTTGAAGCAATATAAGCGGGCGAGCTGTATCTCCACCGGCGAGTCTACTCCGCCTCAAGTAGGGCTGCCATTCCGCCTTTACTGCAGACACGTACAGAGGCAGGTAATCACGGGATGGCACGCTCTAAAGCGCGCTTCGCGTGTTCCGAGCCGTGTCGTTAACGCGAGCCGCAAACAAGGACTGCCGTAGGACGAAGGGCCTGGCCGCCGACAGCTCCCCGCTAGACTAACGGCCCTCTCCCACACAAGCAACAGGGCCCGTCTACTGCTTCATCTTAATGCTCTCCGCGCTTCTCTTCATAGCTTCATGGGTGTACTTGACTATCTGCAGAAATCATGTAACACCCCTCACGTGAGATCAGCTAAAACTGTTCACCTGTGGGTAGTGTCTGGCAGTGTTTGCAAGCTGGAAGGTTTTTGTTTTGTAGCGAGTTCCTTTCGCACATCGCGCTCTGCTGAAGACACTCGTTGATTCACAGACAGTCCATTGCTAGTCATTCCTGTCCTCGGGAACGGTTCGTCTGTGCCATGATAGGGAGGCTAAAGTTTTGACCGGAGACAGCGAATCACAGCGCTATCCGCAAATCGTTCGGTTGGTTTCCTCAGGCGGTTTGAAACACAAAGGCAGTCTCGTCTTTCAAGATGGTCACTTCGCAGTAGACGTATTCGCACATCAAGCAACGTGCACTCGAATTGCATTCTAGCGAATGGAAACCTTGATAACCCAGTGAAGTTAGCTAAAATCGCGTCCTCTTCGCGTAATATTTTGCACGTACACTTGCCGTGCGTAACGCTGGGTCTCTGTTTTTTTGACATATGGTCAGCACGGATTCAAAAAATATCGTTCTTATGAAACACTCTTTATACTCATGAAGTAATAAGTGCTAACGACAGGGGATGTCAAATTGATTCCATATTTTTAGATTTCCAGAAGGCTTTCGACACCGTTCCTCACAAGCGCCTTCTAATCGAACTGCTTGCCTACGGAGTATCGCCTCAGTTGTGCGACTGGATTCGTGATTTCCTGTCAGAAAGTTCACAGTTCCTATTAATAGACGGAGAGTCATCGAGTAAAACAGAAGTAATATCGGGCGTTCCCCGAGGAAGGGTTATAGGCCCTCTATTGTTCCTGATCTATATTAGCGACATAAGAGACAATGTGAGTAGCCGTCTTAGATTGTTTGCAGATGATGCTGTCATTTACCGTCTTGTAAAGTCATCAGATTATCAAAACGACTTGCAAAATTATTTAGTTAAGATATGGTGGGAAAAGTGGCAATTGAACCTGAATAAAGAAAAGTGCGAAGTCATTCACATGAGTACGAAAAGAAATCGGCTAAATTTCGATTACGCGATAAGTCACACGAATCTGAGGGCTGTAAATTCAATTAAATACTTAAGGATTACAATTACAAATAACCTAAATTGGAACGATCACATAGATAATATTGTGGGTAGAGCAAACCAAAGACTGCGATTCATTGGCAGAACACTTAGAAGGCGCAACAGATCTACCAAAGAGACTGCTTCCACTACGCTTGTCCGCCCTATTCTGGAGTACTGCTGTGCTTTGTCGGATCCGCATCAGGTGGACTGATGGATGACATCGCAAAAGTACAAAGAAGGGCAGCTCGTTTTGTGTTATCGCGAAATAGGCGAGATAGGGCCACAGACATGATACGTGAATTGGAGTGGCAATCATTAAAACAAAGGCGTTTTTCGTTGCGACGGGATCTTCTCATGAAATTTCAATCACCAGTTTTCTCCTCCGATTGCGAAAACATTCTGTTGGCACCCACCTACATAGGGAGAAATGATCATCACGATAAAATAAGCGAAATCAGGGCTCGCACGGAAAAATGTAAGTGATCGTTTTTCCCGTTTTTTCTAGTTTTAATATAAATTTTCGTTTTGCTTAGTTACAAACCCACATAACGCGACGCTGATACAGTGTTTCAAGTTGTACAAATACGGAGACGGCGTCATCTTAAATTATGTTTTTCGCCACACAAGTCCTCTGTTTCCAGCTCATTATGTGGTGTAGGCACAAACAACAAAAACATTTATCACGGAAAAATCGCGAAACAGCTGATGTTATTTTATTTAGACGACCAGTTTCTGCACCTCATTAATGCCACCCTCAGGTCCCTATGCACTCCCTGCAGAGACAATCAGGTATATCGATACATGCATAAATAGAGGCATAAGTATCTGGATTCAGTGATTTAGTTTTCGGAGTGTTTACTTTGAAGACTCGACAACAAGTCACCTTAAAGCACACCTTCGAGGACATCACTTTGATTGTGATGAAGCGGTGCAACCAGAGGTAAAGTTGCGGCTTCGTCAACACTTCCAGACATTCTCCAGTGACTGGTCTCTGGTTGGGAGAAATACTCGTGCGTCGGCAGGGTGACTATGTTGAGAAATAAATATACAGACATAAAGAATAACGATGTATACTCTTAATAACGTTAATTTTAATGAAGAAAGCTTTAAAAGTTTTTACAAAAAATGTCGGAAGCGTTACTTTTCAGCATGCGTATTATACACTCCACAACGACGTTATGCAAATTGGTCACAAGATGATATTTATACAGGTATCGACGGTAAACCCAAAATTGTAAACTTGGCGGGTGACGTATGGATGTGTGGTGCTGCAGCGCCGCTTCACCGCGTAGCCGAGCGGTATTAGCCGAGCGGTCTAGGGCGCTGCAGTCTTGGATTGTGCGGCTGGTCCCGGCGGAGGTTCGAGTCCCCCCTCAGGCATGGGTGTGTGTGTTTGTCCTTAGGATCATTTAGGTTAAGAAGTGTGTAAGCCTGGGCAGTGACGACCTTAGCAGTTAAGTCCCATTAGATTTCAGACACATTTGAACATTTTTTTCACCCTGTACCTGGCAAGGATAGTAGATAGATGACATACCCCACAGGAAGGTGTGTGATAATGTGCGCAGATGTCAGCATTTGAGAGAGGACTTGTAGCTGGGCTCAGAGGAGTCGGTTGGAGTATCGGTGAATTGGTCGACAACTGAATAGTAGCGATGCCACTATTCAACGATGTTGGCAGGACTGAGTGAACGACGGCCGAGCACAGCGTCGAGAAGAAAGCAATCGACCTAGAGAGACGGTACAACGAGAGGCCCCATCAGTCGTCACAGAGGCACTCAGAGTCCAAGATTCATCATTATCATCCACTGGACGAGCAGCTGGTGCCCCAGTTACTACAAGGACCGTCACTGACTGGCGGCTCACAGACAGGGACCTGAGGCCACGGCGCCCCTTGCGCCGACTGACGTTGACTTCTGTACAGCTACAAGCCCGTTTGCAGTGGTGTAGGGCACATTCGATCTGGAACCTTACTGAATACAGTGGAACTGTCTGACGAATACCGCTGCGAAATGAGCCTTCATGAGTACCAAGGACATGTCCGGAGAGGCCCCGGACAGCGATGGAATACCAACCTATTGCCAGCCACACGGTTGCCCCACAGCCAGGAGTGATGGTCAGGAGTTCCATTTCATTTCATTGTGGGACCCCTTTCGTTGGCAAGCAAGGTCGTCCAAAAATTGCTCTGAGCACTATGGGAACTCATCTGAGGTCACCAGTCACCTAGAACTTAGAACTATTTAAACCTAACTAACCTAAGGACATCACACACATCCATGCCCGAGGCAGGATTCGAACCTGCGACCGTAGCAGCTGCGCGGTTCCGGACTGAAGCGCCTAGAACCACTCGGCCACCACGGCCGGCAAACAAGGTCGTCACCAGATCTCTCCCCAACTGAGAACGATTGCAGAAACGTGTGCAGGGCCCTCGAAGCGTCAACAGATTGTGATAATCTAAGACGCCAGTTGACCTGAATTTGGCACGGTATCCCTCAGGAGGGCTGCCAACAACTCTATCAATCAATGACAAACCGAATAACGTCTTGCATAAGCGCCGGAGGTGAACCAACGTGTTGTTGAGGTGATCAATTTTTAAAGTTGTTTATCTTGAGTATCATTAAGTTTAATCAATCGAATAATTCGTTTTCTGTACATGTACATCTACCGATATCCTTCCTATTCGGGTAATTTCTTCGTGATGCTGCTTCTTTTTGTCTTAGAGGGTATGTTTATATTTATGATGTGTTCTTAGCAGTATATGTTTATAGCAGATGTGCAAAGAGTTGTGTTTCCTTTGTTGCATGGACGTCGGAGAGACTGGGTGAGTGCGACGGCGGTTTTTCGTGCACTACGGGACTGTCACGTAGCTGGATTCAGGTTTCACCTGGTCGACGGCTGTTCACTGCAAAGTGACTATTGAAAAACGTATTGAAAATCGAAAACCTTGTAACCAGTTCTCGTTCTGGTAATGTTCAAGTTGATTTGTATGATACAGTCTTTAATACGTTGTATTTGACTGTTTTCCTTGAGGTTTAAAAACTCAAGTTGAAGTGATTCTGGAATTAAACAGCATTATGAAAGAATAAAGTCTTGGTTGTAAAACTGGATATTTTTTTTTATTTTATTTATCATCCAATGACGCGTTTCGCCTTACACAAAGCATCTTCATATTGGCTGGCAAAACATGGTGCTGTGTACACGGAATGCTGCCCACACACATGTCCCAGCAGGTACCCGCCGTGGTCACAATTTGTGAAAATATTGTGCCGTATATTTAACATCTGTCTCAGACGCCACACAATGTTTTTTTTTTTCTTTCAGATTGTCACCAAGGCGGTTTCGTGCTGGGACATTTGTATGCACAACATCCCATATGCTCAACATCATAATTTTCCAGTCTATCTGAAGATGCCTTCAGGTGAAAAGAGTCATTGGAGGATAAATATCCGGTTTTGCAACCAAGACTGTTGGTTCTTTTATTTTGTTACCACTGGTTTCTGGATCACACTGCCCTGGACTGGAAAATTAAATAATATTAATTGTGGTGTCAGCGCCAGACACCACGCTTGCTAGGTGGTAACCTTTAAATCGGCCGCGGTCCGTTAGTATACGTCGGACCCGCGTGTCGCCACTATCAGTGATTGCAGACTGAGCGCCGCCACACGGCAGGTCTAGTCTAGAGAGACTCCCTAGCACTCGCCCCAGTTGTACAGCCGACTTTGCCCGCGATGGTTCACTGACTACATACGCTCTCATTTGCAGAGACGACAGTTTAGCATAGCCTTCAGCTACGTCATTTGCTACGACCTAGCAAGGCGCCGTATTCAGTTACAATGAATGTATTCTGAACAGATAATATTGTGAATCATGTACTGTCAAGAGCGACGTTCACCATTAATGGATTAAAGTTAAGTATGAAACTAATTATGTCCGTTTTCTGAATTCTAATTCCTTGTCATGTTCCAGATCTCACGTCAGTATAGATCCCTCCTCACGCCAGCCTGCGTGAGCTAAAACGAGTGCATTTCGGCCTCCTCTAGTAACACGGTGTTGGCTCTTCAGCCAACGCAACATTAACTGAATTACTCAAGTGCATATGAAGAAATTTATTTTAAAATGTGTCTTTAAGAATGTTCATCGACAGGGTACGTGCAACGAAACAAGTATTTAAAATGAAAGAATTGAAAAACGTAAGACGAGGAGGGATCTTCAATTTGAAATATACCTCCGAGATATATTTCTATAAAAAGTAACGTTAAAAAACGGCAGAGTAGTCAAGTAACTGAATGTGAACTAAACTTTTTTTTCCGAAAGCGATAGAAAATAACCACAAAGTACATTAAGGCAGAAAATATTTGATTTGATATTTCAGTGATGAGGCACGAAACCAGAGACTAAGCGAATTTAGCGGAGCGACATAGTACGTGGTGTCGTTGATTGTGTAAGCAACACAGAGAGGCAACAACTATATTACGACGACGATACGGTATTGCAGTTCATGCATGTCCGAAGGAACAACTGCATCATACTTCTTACGAATACAGGCACTGCAATAACGCATTTATCCGCGGCTTGCAACTAAATGTCTCCCCCATACGGAAATTACAGAATGTGTACACGTGCAGGTTAATGACGCACGGACGACGACATATGGAAGGTTGGGCCTGGCCGTGAAGCGAGTACGGATAGCCGAAACTGTCATGGCGACCTCTTACGACAAGCGACAAATTCGGGTGCTATTCCCGGTCCGGCACAAATTCTTACTGTCATTGTTCCATCGTACAGTTGGAAGCTGCTCGTATTGTCAACTCCTAATACATTTTCTGTACATATTATGAAGTCTTTTGATAGCAATTTTAACAGCAGGTATTTACCAGTTTCCTTAATGAGGAACTTCTGTCTCAACACTCTTTTGACCACAGTTCCATACCCTCTCTGCAGTCGTGAAAGGTACGATGCGCTTCATGTATATGCTTAAACACAGCCGGTCTTGGTAGCCGAGCGGTTCTAGGCGCTTCAGTATGGAACAGCGCGACCGCTACGGTCGCAGGTTCGAATCCTGCCTCGGGCATGGATGTGTGTGATGTCTATAGGTTAGTTAGGTTTAAGTAGTTCTAAGTTCTAGGGGACTGATGATCTCAGATGTTAAGTCCCATAGTGCTCAGAGCCATTTGAACCATTTGAATCTTCAACACAGGACACATGGTCACTTCACTGCACGAATGCTGTCAGCGTAGGGAGTATCCAGCTGAACTGCCACTTACTCCAGCGACATCATAGAAGCACTGAACCTCTAAATTCAGAAAAGGGGTGGGGGGGGGGAGGGGAGGGAGGGTTTCTTGGTTGGTCTGTGGGGCGCTCAACGTCATGCAGGCAGGTTTTCTCTTCTGTGGCCTCTTGTGTCGCGAGGCAGAGCATTTCATTAACAGGTAAGGTTCAAGACTATTTTTTTTGTCGATTTGCACTGCGAGTTCAATTTTTCATCGGCCACCTCTGCTGTTTATTTTTATTCAATATATTCGCTAATTAATTTTTGTTTAATATTTAATCTTCGTTCGAAATATTTTCTTTTAATATATGCGAAAACAAATAAAGCGGTTAAAAGTGCAAACATTTTTTCGCGGAATATGAAAACAGGTGCGCGGTGAAAATATTTATCGGTTTAGCTGGAATATTTTAGGGGCGTTCCCAGGCGGCTGCTGAGACCGGCCCACGTGTGGCAGGCAGTCGGCCGGCCAGCCGGCCATCGAGCGCAGCGGGTGCGCGGCCCGGCCGCCAGAGCGCAGCAGGCGCGCTGGGCGCCGCGGCCGAGGGACCGGCAACCCAGTGCTGCGTGAGGCGCCGCGCCTGACGGACCGCTTCCCGCGCCGCGACAGCAGGCGCAGCGCGCAGCGCGCAGCGCACAGTGCCCGAACCACTTGTTGTGCTCGCGCCCGCCCGCCTACGCTGCTCTGCGGCTCGCCCGCCGGATACCGCTCGCAGGCAGAACGTAAATATACCCTCTCTCTGAAAACACTGCCTCAACCACGACCATACATATTTTCCTCTTTTAATTCACTTACTATGTTCTCATTTTCCTTGTTAGCGTCAAGTATTTAGTTATTCATTCAGTTTATGGAAAAGTAGCTTTATTTCTACACAGACAATCCTTTTTTATATGTGTCATAATATTTGGACAAATATTTTACCCTTCCTAATTTTGTTTTTAATCTTCTGATACAGATAATAGAATTTGAAGCAAACTGTGTAGTTTTCTACTATATTTCTAAACTTCTGCATTCTATTCTTCAGGTGTGTGAAATGCAGATCTCTTGTATTAGCTTTTTGTACTTCATCTCAAACTGAGAGTCTACACATCAAATTTCCGATGATAGCCTGAAAGCGCTCTTTCAGCCATGGAACGTAACGTTTCCTAATTTGCATTGACGTCTCGTTTGAAGGGGCAGAATAGAGACGAATGTATTAAAGTATTTCTAAGTTTACAGTATGCATCTTCGCTAAACAAGGCTAGAATTAAGCTACATAAGCAGTCTACCTAAATCGGTTCAGAGTAATATCTGCATCATTATCCGATGTTTACGTGGTAAACCACATTAAGTGGCATGGAGTTTCTAATCTCATCGCTAAAAAGTTAACAATGTTCCTTCTACATCAATCTGTTTCTTTTACTGCACGCAAGGTTTTCAGTGCCACGGTAGATAAAACTGCTATGTGCATCATGCACGCAAAAAAGAAATCATCTGTTATCCATTTATCAGATCCATCGATTCGATACCTTAAACCATTTGTGAAGTATCCCAGATTTCCAACTCCCGCTATATATCTCGTTTAAAAATAAACGAAAATTTCTTTACCTTTAGAGTTATTTATATTTAATGCGAGCGTTTGCACCTAAATAAATTGTTTTATTCAAAGTTTCGTTTCCCTTGTCTTCTTTATATCTATCTTTTATTAATGTATACTAACTAAAGAATTCCGTTGTTACCAATTTCATTTTCGTTGTACTGGTTAAACTGTATGTACAGAGCGGTCTTTCGTAGCACAGATACTGAAAATGTGCGATAAGCGATGCAAAAAATCGATTTTCGGTATGCAGTATTACTTAAATATCCTGAGCTGATATGCTGAAGAATCTTTCTTTCCAACGTACTTTTTAATGACAATCAGTAGAGTTCCGTAATTGTAAAAGGATTTATTGGTTGTGAATTTCCTGTAGACTTTTTTTAATAAGTCAGCATTACCTGCAAATAGTGAGATCGCAGCCTGCCAACGGAATGCATTTTTATCTCCTGTATACCTGTCTGCTTGGAAAGGGAGGAAACCCGACCATGATGACAATCTTGGCCTTTATTTTGAACTACTCGGCATATTAATATTGCGACATACGTCATTCGGAGAAATGAATTTTTTTCCATCGTTTTACTTCTCCTCTGAATGTGTCTTATTTACTGCTAATAAATGAGACTCAGCTTTACTTGAGGAACAATGGTTACTAGGAAAGCTCACGGCAGATATTCGGCTCAAGATATTCAATATACAGCTGATTTGCTTGTTATCTTTTAGCAAGTGCATTTCTTTTGTATGTTATACCGTCAGATAGTCGTATTATCGTTGCGTGGGATAAAACTGATGAGATTTAACTCGAAAGCTGCTGTGATGTGTCCATTGGTAATTAATGTGTGTATTCAAAACCTATAATAAAATGGTGAAACATAATGTTGGTACTTAGTCGTCATCCTAAGATTTACAGTGACAACTACAGCTTCCAAACAAAACAACGAAATTGTGTCCACAATCTATTGCTTTCTGAGACTATTTTTAATATTTTACGGACTAGTTTAGAGAATATAAATTCTCAACACCGAGGAAAGTGAACGGAACAAAATGAGGGTCATTGTATTCACAGTTACAATAACGCTGGTGTTGTAGGCAGTCGAGACTTTCAAATAACTGTGATTAAATTGCGTCAGTAGTGACCTACAAGTTGTTTTAATCACATTCCAACACCGCTCAGCCACCTCTTTTGTGATTGTGCAGCTGATGAGTATTCCACAAAATGTAATTTCTCTTCGGAACGTTTTCTCGTAGATTTAGCGTACATCAGGACCGTCACGCTACGAACATCACTAGCAGAGATGACGCCTGCTTGGAGCACAGGTTGAAGTACTTTACAGCTCTGACAGTTCTGAAAACGTTATGTAAAGAATACTGCTAGTGGCTGGTCTTATCACGATGCAAATTTTACTCACGTTTCTTTCAGAACTCAATAAAAATTATTGCGCGAAAGGCCGCTTATCCGGGAAGTAATTTCTATTTCTATGATAAGCATGAAGATTATTTCTCCACTATTCTGTTTCTGTTCATTTTGTAGCGAATTTTGACTTTAGAAACCTCATTGTAATAACTTGCTAAACGTATAGTTTACACACAAAAAATGTGAAAGAGTACAGTGGTATGTTGACTGTTGAAGTGGTATTTACGTGTTTCACAATTTTTATATTTCATTGCATCATTCGTTTTCAGTGATACAGCACTGTCCTCGTGCCAATATAGTTCAACAGTTTTATAGAAATTGGCAAGAAAATGAAATTTTTTTTTTTTAAAAAAAAGGACTTTTATCCACAGTGGATGCTGTTAAACTCCGTGACTTCCATTATAGCATGTAGAAAAATTCCACTACCAGTCACAATAAAAGATTATTTATTCGTCATATATGCAGCTGCCGGCCGGTGTGGCTGAGCAGTTCTAGGCTCTTCAGTCTGTAACTGCGCGACCGCTACGGTCGCAGGTTCGAATCCTGCCTCGGGCATGGATGTGTGTGATGTCCTTAGGTTAGTTAGGTTTAAGTAGTTCTAAGTTCTAGGGGACTGATGACCTCAGATGTTAAGTCCCATAGTGCTCAGAGCCATTTGAACCATTTATATGCAGCTAAATTTTAAAACACTGAAACATGGGCATGAAAATGGTAACAGATGTGCAACTGAGTGGAAAAATTGTCACCACGGCGTAATTACAAAAAGGATGCTTCATTTTTATGTAAGCACATATATATTTTCGACAAATGCTGCCTTGCCACTTAAAATTGTTCCATTGTATCTGTTTAATGACCAGAAAATAATTTTCCTTGTATTTAAACAGTGATCTCCAGCAATATAAACATGTACATTAATGTACAAACACCTGAGGATGTTCACAAGCCCGAAACAGGTCGTGTGACGAATAAATAATCTTTTATTGTGAATGCTAGCAGATTTCTTTTTACACCCTAAAAAATTAATGGTTTACTAAGTATGTGTAGAAAGCCTGAACGCAGATAAGCTGCCACACAGTTACTGACAGGTCTTGTTTAGAGAAAACGGTGGTTGTATAATTAGTTCAGCACTCGTTTATCTCCCACAGTCGTGTAGGTCGCTTGTGGAGAGAGAGAAAGAGGCACACCTGCTAACGACCAGCTGGGCCCTTCAGTCTGTCTCCCTCCCCGCTGCTTTACACAAGTGTCTCGATTAAGATTTCCGTCGTCAGTTTCAGCGTTTAGTTTTAATGGGACCCCCACGAAGCCGCTATACGACTGTTCCGGAGTTCCGAGGCCTTATGAAAGATATCCGGCTTCAAGAATGAGCGGGCGAGCTGCCTCCCACAGCGTATACGCCTTGATTTGCAGCTTCATACCTTATTGCGTAGGTCTAAAGGCACAAATGAATGTAATACTGAGAACTTCCTCCCTATAGCCAAGCAACTGTTGTTCATGTTATCATCGAAATAAGCTATCAATGTGTCTGAGAAACACTGAATTCTCGTTGATGATATATTAGTTTGGAACGTTAACCCCCACACAATTTTTGCGATTTGAACAGATTTGAAAGTGTTAAAGCAGAACACTTCTATAACTAAGATATAACAATGCCCTAAAAATCATACGTGCTCTCTCTCTCTCTCTCTCTCTCTCTCTCTCTCTCTCTCTCTCACACACACACACACACACACACACACACACACACACAACACATGGAGGAAGTAAGAGAAGTACACTAAAATCACATTTTCAGTGGAACACTCTAAAACAGTGTGGCTGACTGAATAAGGGCTTCACTGACAGAGGATATGAAACGCATTAAAACCTCCTCTTCTCATAACACTAAATTTTAAAAACATTTACCATTCTATTTTCACCGTTAGCTAAAATAGAGGACGTATCCCAGCTTTAATTCACTTAAATTAAACTCAGTTAATATGTAGCGTACAGTTTTTCGGGCGCCACAGGCATCACAGGCAGAAATGATCATCACGATAAAATAAGGAAAATCAGGGCTAGCACAGAAAAATCTATGTGCTCGTTTTTCCCGCGTGCCATTCGAGAGTGAAACGGTAGAGAGACAGCTTGAATGTGGTTCATTGAACCCTATGCCATGCACTTCATTGTGAATAGCAGAGTAATCACGCAGATGTAGATGTAGGGTCTCCTCTAGGGGAAGTCTGAAGCTGTGTGTTAGTGGATGAAGCAGATCAGTACTCACTTTACATGCTCAGAACACCACGTAACGACACCTTAATGAAAACATCTGAAAAATGAATTATATCATTTTTCCGTTTTTTTCTAGTCAGCAGCTGTGTGTTTTGAGATCTAATAGTAGCCAGTTATCATCGCAGAAATTTCGGTTTTTGAATACGACTGACATGTCGTCTTTATAGAAACGTCCGCTCCGATAGCTGAGTGGTCAGTGTGACATATTGCCGTTCTACGGGCCCTGGTTCGATTCCCGGCTGGGTCGGAGATTTTCTCCGCTCAGGGACTGGGTGTCGTGTTGTCTTCATCATCATTTCATCCCCTTCCGGCGCGCAGGTCGCCCAATGTGGCGTCGAATGTAATAAGACCTGCGATATGGCGGCCGGACCTGCCTCGCAAGGGGCTTCGCGGCCAATGATGCCAAACGCTCATTTCCATTTTATAGAAACAAGTTACACCTCAGAGAAGGCGTTAAACAAGCAGCGATGTCGCAGCATACCATGGTACGTTTAAGCTGAAGCCTGGCCACACCGAGTGACGTTACGGCACACCGTTATTGTATGCCTGTCACCTCAACTCAAATATGGATCTGCAGGAGCATGCGCTCTCGTTTGCGCTTCCGTGAGTGAGTAGTACGAAACACTAATCCTGCGTCAGACGCACGGCATGATACAAGCAGAGGAGTGCAATCAGCAGAGTCGGCTGGTGCCGTAGTTGAGACACATACGGCTGCTCGCCGACTGCGTAGCCTCATCTTCTACGACGACTTTCGTGTCTGCAACCATCGTGTATGGTCGCTTTGTGTGGTGGGCAGGCTGACATACCATGCTGGTGTTGTGGAAAGAATTGCCAGCGGTGACACCGACGTCTTAGAGTGAGGAAGCGATGTTAGCGCTCCGGTATATGCGCAGAACCGTTCACACTTCAGGACTGTGCCACGTACACGCCGTGTGACTATTACACTACTGGCCATTATATTTGCTACACCACGAAGATGACGCGGTACAGACGCGAAATTAAACCAACAGGGAGAAGATACTGTGATATCCAAATGATTAGCTTTTCAGAGCATCCACACAAGGTTGGCGCCGGTGGCGACACCTACAACGTGCTGACATGAGGAAAGTTTCCAACCGATTTCTCATACACAAACAGCAGTTGACTGGCGTTGCCTGGTGAAACGTTGTTGTGATGCCTCCTGTAAGGAGGAGAAACGCGTACCATCACGTTTCCGACTTTGATAAACGTCGGATTATAGCCTATCGCGATTGCTGTTTATCGTATCGCGACATTGCTGCTCGCGTTGGTCGAGATCCAACGACTGTTAGCAGAATATGGAATCTCTTGGTTCAGGAGGGTAATATGGAACGCCGTGTCGGATCCCAACGTCCTCGTATCACTAGCAGTCGAGATGACAGGCATCTTATCCGCATGGCTGTAACCGATCGCGCAGCCACGTCTCGATCCCTGAGTCAACAGATAAGGACGTTTGCAAGACGACAAAACTCTGCACGAATAGTTCGACGACGTTTGCAGCAGCATGGACTATGAGCTCGGAGACCATGGCTGCGGTTACCCTTGACGCTGCATCACAGACAGGAGCGTCTGCGATGGTGTACTCAACGACGAACCTGGGTGCACGAATGGCAAAACGTCATTTTTTCGGATGAATCCAGGTTCTGTTTACAGCATCATGATGGTCGGATCCGTGTTTGGCGACATCACAGTAAACGCACATTGGAAGCGTGTATTCGTCATCGCCATACTGGCGTATCACACAGCGTGATGGTACGGGGAGTCATTGGTTACACGTCTCGGTCACCTCTTGTTCGCATTGACGGCCTTTGAACAGTGGACGTTACATTTCTGATGTGATAGGACCCGTGGCTCTACCCTCCATTCGATCCCTGCGGAACCCTACATTTCAGCAGGATAATGCACGACCGCTTGTTGCAGGTCCTGTACGGGCCTTTCTGGATACAGAAAATGTTCGACTGCTGCCCTGGCCAGCACATTCTCCAGATCTCTCACCAACTGAAAACATCTGGTCAATGGTGGCCGAGCAGCTGGGTCGTCACAATACTCCAGTCACTGCTCTTGATGAACTGTGGTATGGTGTTGAAGCTGCATGGGCAGCTGTACCTGCACACGCCATCCAAGCTCTGTTTGACCCAATGCCCAGGCGTATCATGGCCGTTATCATTGCCAAAGGTGGTTGTTCTGGTACTGATTTCTCAGGATCTATGCACCCAAATTGCGTGAAAATGTAACCATATGTCAGTTCTAGTATAATATATTTGTCCAATGAATACCCGTTTATCATCTGCATTTCTTCTTGGTGTAGCAGTTTTAATGGCCAGTAGTGTGTTAAACGGCAGTTACTCCCTGGGCCGTAATTATGGTATGGCAGCGAAACTTGATAGATATTCTACTGCGTTCATACAGAACCGATTTTCACGGCAAAAAAAATTATTTCCACCATGTTCAGATGTGGCGCTGTACAGCATCTTTACGGCATCTCCGTTGCGCTCATATTGAACAAACTGGGTAAGCGGTAGTTAATAACAAAATCAATATGATGCCTCTCTCGCTTGTTTGGTACCTCCTGCGCAGGCCCCACTCCTAATCCATTACATATGGGAACGTATCTATATGTTTTTGTTGCATTCACAGTGTCAGATTTCCACTTGGTGGCGCAAATTGGAACTAAGATTCGCTACAGTAAAGTAAATCCAGCCCGCACTTGACCTCTGTGAGTAGCCGCACTTTAGTTATAACCACCCGGTACTTACTTACTACGATTAATGGAGCTGCATCTTGCCAAAGTCTCTCAATATGACATTGTTCATCCACATACCTGGCGCTCGCTTACGCTCATCTCATTGAAACAGCCAGCACGATCCAAAAATCGACGAACACCCAAAGCAGATCCAACAGCCCACGCTGTTGAAAACTCATATATGCTCACATGTTGACCCAGTGACATCGTCAAATACGACTGTACTGGGTACCGGATGATCCGGAATGGACTTCACCTGAATAGAAACGTGCCTGGTCGGAATGATCACGTTACTTTGTTATACCAGGTCTCCTTTGTGTCCAGATACACCGTCATCCAATCAAACAGCGGCTCGGAACATGGACAACGCCGCACAGGAAGAATTTGGAAATTTGTGATAAGGACTATGGGACCAAACTGCTGAGGTCATCGGTCCCTAGGCTTACACGCTACTTAATCTAACGTAACCTGACTTACACTGAGGACAACACACACACAGATACCCATGCCCGAGGGAGAACTCGAACCTCCGACGGGGCAAGCCGCGCGAACCGTGGCAAGGCGTTTGAGACCGCGCCGCTACTCGGGGCGGATCAGGAAATTGGGTAAGATGTGTATACAACTGTAGAACGACCATGAAACGTACCAGGAGTCGTGGAATCCATGCCGAGCAGAATCTTTCCTCTTCTGGGTTCGAAAGGTAGCCCAATGCGCTGTTGTGCAGATGATCTGAATGTTTTGGTTTATGAATTCAAACCGGATGAAAGACACTGCTCTGCAAAACTGAAACCCTAGCAAGATAAAGTAACATAACATATTTACTCAATGGAAATGAACGAAAGTGCGGAAACATGTATGCTGAGGTCCTGAAGTCGCGCACAGAAAGTTGCACGTCGCATGGCGTGAGATCACCGTGACTATAGCGCCAAATAGAGCTGACACCGCAACGCGAGGCAGTTGAATGAACGGGAGAAGATTGTGTTTGTGTTTGTGTGTGTGTGTGTGTGTGTGTGTGTGTGTGTGTGTGTGTGTGTAAGAATGAGTGAGTGGTGCTGTGTGGTGGTATTCATGATCACAGAATGACCCGCAGACAATATTTTGATCGCTTGACACGGGGAAGAATCATTGGAAACCTGGAAAAAGAACGAAATATGGCGAGTGTATCCTTGAAATTGGGTACTGCTCACACTAATTTTTCACGCGCTTCGGAAGAATTCAGCACCATAGGCACTGCTGCCCAAAAGATAGGAGATGGTCGGCGACGGCCAACAACAACAGCAGATGAGCGCAACACTGTGCAACAGGCAAGGTGAGAGGACGCGTGTCAAATAAAGGGTGCAACCACATTTAACAGAACTGGAAGGCATGCAATCTGACTCTACACAGAGGCACTGGGGGAGGTCTGTTTGCCAGAGGACCAGTACGTTGTGTTACGTTGACACCCACACATCGGCGGCAACGTTTGCGGTACTGCCAAGGGTATACGGACTTCATTTTAGTTCATTGTAGTTCATTTTCTGTCGTTTAGAAATGACCTGCCACCTAGTTACAACGACTGTTACCTAGACTATGTTGCACATCCAAACGTAGCACATCGCTTCCCACTACATATTGCGACTTATTTGAGTCATACTTATTACACTATACTTTCTCAGTTCCATTACATAAGTTATATCCTCCTTACTTATATCCTCCTTACTTATATCCTCCTTACTTATATCCTCCTTACTTATATCCTCCTTACTTATATCCTCCTTACTTACATCCTCCTTACTTACATCCTCCATACTTATATCCTCCTTACTTATATCCTCCTTACTTATATCCTCCTTACTTATATCCTCCTTACTTATATCCTCCTTACTTACATCCTCCTTACTTACATCCTCCTTACTTACATCCTCCTTACTTACATCCTCCTTACTTACATCCTCCTTACTTACATCCTCCTTACTTACATCCTCCTTACTTACATCCTCCTTACTTATATCCTCCTTACTTATATCCTCCTTACTTATATCCTCCTTACTTATATCCTCCTTACTTATATCCTCCTTACTTATATCCTCCTTACTTATATCCTCCTTACTTACATCCACCTTACTTACATCCTCAAATACGCTGAAAAAAAAAATAAAACCACGTCTACAATTGTAAAGCGTTATATTCTCTGTAACCTTGGAGGAATTTTTTATATGTTATGTTCTTTACATTATTTAAAATAGACTTAACAACTACATAGCAATAAGAATGTAACAATAAGAAGTCTTTGCTGTTACGTTTAGGACATTCCGACCCACCTTATATTTCAAGGCGATGGGTCACTCTGTACTGTTACTGAAATAAATAAATAAATAGAAATATACGACTGGTCGTGCTTTCATAATATTAAATTGTATACACACAGGATATGAAGCGTATTTGATTTTTTCTTATTTTGTTAATTTAACGTTCGTGCAGCTCTAAATACTTGTAAAAACCAACAAGTAAGCCGAACTATTTAAATTTAACAATGTACGTGGAGTGTGGTCGCAAGTTCTTCCTGGACGAGAGCAGATCCAGTCTGAGTAAAGATTCTGGACGCACTTTCATACAGCGATAGGTGGGAACACGTAAAGCACCCAGGAACATTGTCGAACATAATCGATTTTTCCGGTCCAAGTGTTGCGGTGTGGGGAGAGACAATAATACACGGACGTACTGATGCCCAGACCTTTCAGCATGGTACCCTAGCCAGTCAACGTTATGGTGACACTGTACTTCACCACCATGCGCGTGTTTTCCTGGGTGCATTTGTCCCTGACATCATTTCTGCGGATGACAATGCGCGGCCGCATTGAACAGCACAGGTAGAGTAACTCTAGGAACGAGAGGACGATGGAGCAGTTGTCAACGCATTTGTGAAGGAATGGAACGTCCCACCAGAAGACTTCGTTGCCAACCTCGTGGCCGGCAAGGGAGCACGTTGCAGAGTAACAACTGCGGACAGTGTAACTGTTGTCTGTTGATAAAAGCATTTGTCTCATTCCACATTTCTTTCACTTCTGTATTATAAAGAAGCATTTCTCTCTGCGTATGGCCAAAGTTTCATCGACCTATGTTAGTTACTTGGCAGTGTCCCATAATACTAAAGTTATTCAGCGCAGGGTACGGTGGCGCATGCGCAGTGACCAGTGGGCGAGTTCATTTGTTTGTTCCGGAAGGGAAGGCCAACTAGCGTTTGCCCTCTATCGGCTGGTCGGCGATGAGAGCATGGAGGCATAGTCGCTGCAGTCTTTCATAAACGATTTTACAGAAACTATTCGGTAAAAAAATTATTTTTGCTTTACTTGCCGCTTTATATGTCAGGTTCATTGTGACTGCGCATCATTTCGGTAATGGTCATAGTTTTTGTGATATTTAAGTAGAGGAAAAATACTGCGCGAAATTCGAAAAAGTTTGCAGTGAAAAATAGGGGGCGCTATTTTGCGTTTGGTGCATATTGCATAAAATGTTGCAGCGAATGAAATTTAGCTGACATATACTATTATTTTTAGGCTTGCGTGCAGCGCTGTCACCAATCTCGAGAAAACTGGTCTGACGCATATGGCGTCGCATATGGCGTCGCGCCAGGACAGAGATACAGCCAGAGTGTTAGATTTACAAAAGTCCTCATATTTCATGAATGGTTTCAGATATCGAAACGAGATTCCGGCGAATGACAGCACGTAAAGAGGAAAGCTGCTGTATGGTTACTATGCAAAATTTCATTATCTACAGTTTCATTCCATTAACTACAAACTTTTTCGATGAAACAATGAAATTTCTAACGGTCATCAATAGCTGGTGAGACGAGAAATGCTGTGACTCTAGAACAATGTAACTGAAGACATGGCTAGTTTATTTTGTCCTTTTTCATAAGCTACTGACTTTACTTTTCCTCAGTTCCTTACTTAATGAACTTCATAAACCACTGTTTCAGAATTCTCCGCATCACAAGTTAGTGAAATGGAACTCCGCTCTGCTCTGGAAAAAGAAGCAAATTTTAACATGACAGCATGGGAAACATGTAGGTTTTACTCAAAATTCGCCCCTCATGACACTCCTCTTGAAAGTTACAAATGGTTAACAAGCCAGGCGAAAACAGATCGCTGAATTTTCTGCGGAATTCTTTTAGATAGTGACCAAAGCAGAGGTGAGAGAACTTTCAGAATGCTCACAATGCAAGTGTGAGCGTGGAGTAGTCCCGCTTAATGTTTAAATGTGTGTGAAATCTTTTGGGACTTAACTGCTAAGGTCAACAGTCCCTAAGCTTACACAATACTTAACCTAAATTATCCTAAGGACAAACACATACACACACACACACACACACACACACACACACACACACACACACACATGCCCAAGGGAGGACTCGAACCTCCGCCGGGACCAGTCCCGCTTAATATATATATATATATATATATATATATATATATATATATATATATATATATATATATAAAGTGAGAGTAGGGTTCAGTTTAGAACGCCGCTTCCCCTCCAACGTTCCGCATTTCCCCCATAACGTCTGCCCTCAACCCCCACCACTACTGCTCTCCCACACGTGCCCTGCCGTCTGGGCATCTGTCGGCCACGGTATTATGCGCGGACGCTACTTCAGATTTTACATTTTGCACACCATTGTACTGCACAGATTATAACAAAAGCGGCGGCGAGGAAAAACTGAGTATAGCCACCAATGTCCGACAACGTCATACAACAGCGCTACAGAACGTCGATATTAGCGTTTCGTTACACTCATTAATATGATACCATCGCACTAGGTAAGAAATACATTAGGGCGTTACTCTAATTATAGCCCATTCTTGATGTGTCAGTTCATACATAAACAAATAGTGTTATTAGCAGTCACTGTTTCAGCTGTTTTGAATCGACATATAAACTAGAATTCTTTTCCACCAACATCATTATATCGCTTTGGGATTTTTTTAAACCTGTTAATCAATATTGTTTCGACCACAGGGACCTTCCAGACTTCACAGTATTCTCCTGCACGGCAAATCGATAATCAGTTTCAGTAATGTGGACTGGTCTGCATCGTCTGCTGACAAGAACCCTATTGCAAAGACTGGGGACCACCTGAAGCATGCGGTGCATCGTCGCAGAAATTCTCCCAGCACACCTGACGTCCTCATAAGGCCGTCTGCCAGTAGGGAAGACCGAAAGCGATGTAACTAGTTCAAAACTGTGTGTCGGACCGGCAACAGAATCTAGACCTTTCCCTTTCGCGAGCAAGTGCTATACCGCCTGAGCAATCCAAGCATGATTCATGAACCGTGCTAACAGCTTGTCTTCTGTCACCTCCTCATCTCCTACCTTCCAGACCTCACAGAAGTTCTCTTGCACACGTTGCGGGATTAGCAATACTGAAACGAATAATACTGCGAAGGAATGGCTTAGGCACAATGTGAGCGAATCGCGATTCTTATCTGGATAGCTCAGTCAGTAGACCACTTGTCAGTGAAAGAACAGCCCCGGCCCGGCAGACGCTTTCAATCTGTCAGGAGGTTTGAGACCAGCGCCCACTCTGCTGCAGAGTGAAAATTGTGGTAGTTCAATGTGTATAGTGGTGTAGCTGATTTCTTAGTGTTTAAGGAAACACAGTGTGACAGTCCGAATAGTGTACGTATAAACTGCCATATCGGGACTTGGATCTTCTTCTTCTCCTCCTCCTCCTCCTCCTCCTTCTTCTTCTTCTTATTATTCTTCTTCTTTGTTGCCTTTTGTCTATGGAGCCTGATTTATTATAAGTGTCGTGGCAATTTAAATTGGATCTCCTCCTCCTCCTCCTCCTCCTCCTCCTCCTCCTTCTTCTTCTTCTTCTTATTATTCTTCTTCTTTGTTGCCTTTTGTCTATGGATTCTGATTTATTATAAGTGTCGTGGCAATTTAATTGATAATAGGTAGATGGGTGCCCTTCCTGACGGCTCACATCAGAAGATGTATATAAGTAACTAGAATCAGTACCGTGTTTCATATCTGTGGCGACAGCAACAAGGAGAGAAAAATTATATTTTAATATTCTGTGGAAGTTATCAAGAGAGAGAGTGCCATCTCCAACTGCAAAGTGATTGGCCGAAAACGGACCGCAACGCTTTCATAGTCCCCAGGTCAGTGGTCTGTAGTAAAACCATTACACCACCGCGATGGAAGAGAAAATCGGTAACATTTGTTCGATGTAACCTGTACAGTGGCTTCGTAAATGCATGTGTAGACACAGAAGTGATGTAGCGAAACCAACGAAAATTTAAATCTGGATCAATCAACAGAAGTCTGAACTCTCAAATACGTGTAGGCAGCGTGTTAATTCTTGTGCAGCGTAATAATGTTGCTTCGATGGACAAAATATTGAAAGAAAGTAGTGTGAATGAAGGCAGTCCCGTTACAGAGGGCAAATCTACCAAAAAGCAGCAAACGGGGTCGCCAAGATTAAAGCCCTCAACCGAGTGACGTGTCGCGAAAAATGTCACGTACCCTCATTTATTAGCAATGAACATTTCTTCCAAAAACACAATTCGAGTCATGCAGCATCTGGAAAGCTACAGCTATCGAGCTGTGTCCTCCATAGCGTATTCACGAGGGGAGGTGGATGGGCTTTATGAGGTGGCATAAAATTTTAATTTTTTATAGCTACTTCTAAAGAAAAATTACAAAGGAATACTTTTTAAACTAAACCAAATCGACCAAAACTATAATTTCAAAATAACTATACAAAAGTAATGGCATTCCGAGGAAAAACACGTGCGATCAAAAATAGTGATAGACACCAAAATCGTCTAGAAAGTAGGTCATTTAAACTACATGGGCTGCGACGTTTGTCTTATATAAGAGAAATACGTGAACAATAAAACAGTAAAATTCCGTGGTGTCTATGAAACAATAAAAAGCACATCAAACGGAAAGACAACTGAAGAAACGCAACTGAAATTCTGCAAAACACTAGTTGCTACAGCGCTACTTTGTGGATCTGACAGGGCAGAGACAAATCGAATAGTGACGTCAGAAAGGAAATTCCTCAGATGAATTAAAGGACGTAAACTAGAAGGAAGAATAAAAATCGAAGTACTGGAAATTAGCTTATAATATTTTGCAGTATCAGAAAAAATCGACATCAATAAGCAGAAATGGAAGGAACGCATAGGCTGATATCTAAAAAAGTTTTGCAGATACGAGTATACCTTTTTTTTTCAGGTTGAAATTTTAAAGCAACAGTCCCTCATCATCTGCAAAAGGTGCGAAAACAAAGTGGGACATTGATAAAGTACCGAGGGATTATCCTTTTTTGCTGCAATTGAAGGAGAACAACGCCGCAACAATCCACCTCTGAGGTGCTGGAAATCATGGCACATACTAATTAGGTGGGGCAGACGCTTCCCGCTTGAGTGAAAAGTCTGAATGACGAAGAGCGAAGTGGTAGGCCGCCTCTCCGTCAAGAACCAGGACTCCCAAGAGAAATGGACGCCATCATACTTGAAGACAGTCCTATCATTATCAAGGAAATACTATTAAAAAGTAAGAATCGTGCGTTGACCAGATTTTTAATATCTTACACGAAATTTTATATCTGACAGAGATCGCCGACCTGTGAGTTCCACGACTGTTCGCACTCATTTATAAGTCACGCCGAACCGAGGCAGCGGCGTTGATGCAGGAGCTGCGTCAGGCCTGTCTAGATGACCTTCACAGCAGGCAGCTCGCCACGTACGAGCGCTGGGTGTGTCACTGTGATCTCGAGACGGAGGAGTAACGCAAGCAATGTAAACAGGTGGATACACCAGCGCCGAAAAAGGCTAACAATCAACCGTCTTCGAGTAAGGTGTTGCTTGGATGTCTTTTGGGACTGCCCTGGTACGGTGCTAGTAGATTCAGCTCTGAAGGGGCAACCCGTGACCGGAGCATACTACAGAATTTCCTAAGGACGTCACGCCAGGCTGTCAGCTTGAAGCTTCGTGAGAAGCTGTCCGATTAGGGGTTGGAACATACACTGTATTCGAACATTATGAAGTACCTCGAAGAAAATGATTTACTGACACATAGTCAGCAAGGATTCAGAAAATACCGTTCTTGCGGAACACAACTCCCTCTTTATACTCATGAAGTAATGACTACTATCCGCAGGGGATGTCACACTGACTCTTTTTTTTCAGATTTTCAGAAGGCTTTCGACACCTTTCCTCACAAGCGTCTTCTAACCAAACTGTGTGCCTATGGAATATCCTCTCTGTTGTGCGACTGGATTCGTGATATCCTGTTAGAAAGGCGACAGTTCGTAGTATCAGACGGAAAGTCATCGAGTAAAACAAAAGTAAAATCCGGCGTTCCCCAAGGAAGTGTTATAGGACCTCTATTGTTCCTGATCTATATTACAATCTGAGTAGCCCTCCTAGATTATTTGCAGATGATGCTGTCATTTACCGTCTTGTAAAGTTATCAGATAACCAAAATGAATTACAAAATGATTTAGATAAGATATCTGTGTGGTGCGAAGAGTGGCAATTGACCCTGAATAAAGAAAAGAGTGAAGTTATTCACATGAGTACCAAAAGAAAACCACAACATTTCGATTGCGCGATAAGTCATACAAACGTGAATGCTGTAAATTCAACTAAATATTTGCAGATTACAATTACAAATAACTTACACCACCCTTGTCCGCCCTATTATGGAGTATTGCTGTGTGGTGTGAGATCCGTATCAGGTGGGACTGACGGATGATACTGAAAAAATACAAAGAAGGGCTGCTCGTTTAGTATTATAGCGAAATAGGGGAGATAGTGCCACAGACATGGTACGTGAATTGGAGTGGCAATCATTAAAACAAAGGCGTTTTTCGTTGCGACAGGATCTTCTCATGAAATTCCGCTCATCAGTTTCTGTTGGCACCGAGCTACAGAGGGAGAAATGACCATCACGATAAAATAAGGAAAATCAGGACTCGCACAGAAAAATTTAAGTGCTAGTTTTTCCCGTGCCCCGTTCGAGAGTGGAACGGTAGAGAGAGAGCTTGAAGGTGGTTCATTGAACCCTCTGCCAGGAACTTTATTGTGAGTAGCAGAGTAATTATGTAGATGTTGGTGCAGGGAGTGTCAATTGACGTTCAACATCAACATATATATGGGCTGTTCGGAAAGTAAGGAACTATAGGTACCGAAACTGAAACCACAGTGAAAATCAAAATTGTTTTATTTGCAACGGTTAGCTAACCTTCGAGCTACTTTTCTACACAGTTGCCACCCAGACTTAGACATCTGCCGTAGCGTTGTACCTCGTTACAGAAGACAGCTGCTAGTGCTTTTAGACTCTTTTCTATTCTGGACTGCAGCTAGTTATCTGTGTCAAAATATTATCTTCATAGCCAGCGGTTCATTTGAGCAGAGATGAACCTCGGGGGTAGCCAATTACGGGCTGTATTGTGGGTGATCAAACACTTCCCGTCGAAAACGCTACAGGAGCATCTTCATTGCCCCTGCAGAGAGCGACCGAGAATTGTCGTGTACAACGAATTGCATGACAGCTATGTTACGTGGATTGCATAGCTTCAGGCGAAATCCTACGCCAGGCCCTCTTACCTGGCGCCATCTTTACGTTCTCACTGTGAGCTCAGAACTGAAAAGAGCGACATGATACGATCGACGGGTGTACTAGACACAGTGCCCAACGCATCTGTGCAAAGCTTCGCCAGATTTTATATGAAAGTAGTATCTGTTCCCGAAAGGACAGATACCATTGATGACCGTGCAGCTTCTCTAGAATGAAATGATACTTAAATCGACACCCTAGCTGCAAACAGGCGTTGATATACATCATTGCGAACATGTTGAAAATGTGTGCCCCGACTGGGACTCGAACCCGGGATCTCCTGCTAACGTAGCTGACGCCCTATCCATCTGTGCCACGAGGGAGATGTAAGGAGGAGATCCTGGGTTCGAGTCCCGGTCGCGGCACACATTTTAAACATGTCCCCAATGATGTATATCAACGCCTGTGTGCTGCTAGGGTGTCGATTAATTATCATTTCATCAGATTTTCACCGTATTTTCCATTTCGCGACCTACCGTTCCTTACTTTCCGAATAACCCTCGTACGACAAGACCGTTTATTGTATGATCATACGATTGCAGAACAATCACTGGAAGCAGTTACTTCCACAAAATATCTAAGCATGAAACTCCCTCCAGTCCATTAGGCCACCTCGTACAGCAATAGTATGTAGGGGTTGGGTTGGTTGGGGGAGTAGACCAGACAGCGAGGTCACCAGTCTCATCGAATTAGGGAAGGATGGGGTGGATGTCGCCCGTGCCCTTTCAAAGGAACCATCCCGGCATTTGCCTGGAGCGATGTAGGGAAATCACGGAAAACCTAAATCAGGATGGCCGGACGCGGGATTGAACCGTCGTCCTCCCGAATGAGAGTCCAGTGTGTTAACCACTGCGCCACCTCGCTCGGTTAATAGTATGTGTAATACTTGAATTAAAGATAGTCTTGGTTGCAACTTGTTCTTTTATTAGCAACGCGTTTTGATTTCGTGGTGCATCTTCATATTACCTTAAAATTTTCCTTTTACAACATATACTGAAGGACGCATCCAATCAGATGGACTCGTCGAGACCTTTCCCGTGTACAACATTTTAAAAACTGTAAAACTAGCACAAAGGCGTTTTTTCTGAGCATGGTACTCCGCATCATAAACTGTATTGGAGAAAGCAAGGTAGCGGCCTTCTGGGTATTCTGGTATGTTTTAGCTGCACATGTCGCTTATATTTTGAGCATGACGTTATGTTACAGTTTTAAAAATGTCGTTGTTATGATTTGTCTCTTAAGGCAGAAGAAATAGGAACTTCATAGTAATATGTCGCTACGGTAGACGGAGTGGGTTCTGCTGCTGTCTATCGCTTCTTGCATTGTCTGCCATGACTGATGGTCATCGGCGCGTGAGATATGGGCTCCCGCTTTCCTCCCGCTGGAAACAAGATCCGTGGCGGCAGTCAGCTCGCCGGCACTGCCTGCATCACGTGCTGCTGGTGCGGCCTGGTGGACTCAAGAGAGCTGGCAAGCAGGATAGGGCAAGCCTGACAACATCCTCTCTGTTCATGTTGGGGTGTTTTAATATTTCGATGGCTTCTCTCTTACCTTGCATTTTAGAAAACCCGGCTGATCGGTAAGTATGCTTGTTTCGTAAAATTTTATTCAGATTCCGCATTCTTGCTTGCGTTTGGCCACTACTCTTTGCTGTGTTGCCCTAGATGAATGTAGCACTCGTGTAGCCGTATTATATCAAGCTTAGATTATCATATCTAGGTTAGATTGCATCTAACGTAGGGGGGAACTTCAATGCAGAAAAAACCTGGACTGGTGCATAATTCTTTCTGTAAGTTTAATAAACGCAAGAGATATACATAAAAGACACTTTAGTCTCCAATAATATGTTCTCCTTTACTATTTACAACAGTCTGGGATAACTTCCCGATTCCACGACTGTGGAGATCATATGGTTTCGAACCGAAGTACTCGTCTAGCCATGTTCGGCGCGCGTCTTCATCGGGGAAGTAAGTTATTATTTCGGTAGAGAACGGAAAAGGTGAAAATCTGAGAGCGTAAGATCAGGTGAATAGGGTGGGTCCGGAATGACTTCCCAACCCAACTCCTGTATAGCGTTTTGTTAGTCTAGACGAATGCGGGCGGGCGTAATCGTGGAATACCGTCACTTCTAGCAGACTTCCAGGTTGTTCATGGATCGCGTCTACAAGACGTCTCAGTTGTTGACAGTGAATGTCAGTAGTGATGTCTAAACTTCAGAAAGCAATTCGTAGTACACCACACCGTCGGTGTTCCACCAGATGAACACCATTATCTTCTGTGGATGTGCGCACGTCTTCTAAGGGAACTCTTTTTTTTTTTGGGCTCAATCATGCGTTTCTTTTCCTTATGTGAGCAAAAAAATGGTTCAAATGGCTCTGAGCACTATGGGACTCAAGATCTGAGGTCATCAGTCCCCTAGAATTTAGAACTACTTAAACCTAACCAACCTAACCGGAATATCACACACATCCATGCCCGAGGCAGGATTCGAACCTGCGACCGTAGCAGTCACGCGGATCAGGACTGAAGTGCCCAGAACCGCACGGCCACCGCGGCCGGCTTATGTGAGCATAAAGATACAATTTCTCGTCACCAGTAACGATACAAGTATTACTCACGAGCCAGTTAATGACGAGCCATTGAGATCTGAGATTTTAACTTAGAGCATGCGGTACCTGTACCTACAATTTTGGACCTCCCTCATTGCATGCAAATATATCACGGTGGTGGAATAATCACAGTTCATAAGAATTGCCACTTCTCGAGTTCACTGTCGTCGATGGTTGTGGGTTAATGCCTTTAAACGATGATAATCAAACCCCGGACGTCCGCCTGTACGTGGAGTGTCACTAATATCCAAACAATTCTCTGTAAGGGGTGGTAAGACGGCAAACGAGCCGACTTGGAGCAGGAGAGGCACCACAGAAACATTTTAATTTTCACTGTCTATAGCTTTATAAATAAAATCATAAAACTTTGTCAGCATGACCACGAAGGATTCAGGATTCAGACTCACAGCAGTGGAAGCTCAAAAACAAAGCAAAATAAACTTTTTACGTGTGAAATTTCTTCATTTTTTCACTTACTGTTGGCTGCATTTGTTGCTATGGGTACACTTTTCTTCTTAAGTAAGAGAAATTCACCTACGAATTTTGCAGAGCATCGTATTTAGAGGTGTATGAAAGTCTAGAATATTCCAGATCTTCTAAAAACTGTGTTAAAAATTGAGATAATTAACTAAAAAATTTGAGTTTTTTCATAAATTAAATAAATTCTACAGTTTAATTCACGTGAAAGTATGTTTGCATGCTGTGCAAAATTCATCGAAGAATCTCTCTTACTTATAGCAACAAATGCAGCGAATAGTAAGTCAAAAATGATGAAATTTCACATGAAAAAAATATTATTTTGCTATCCCTTTCAACTTCCACTGCTATGAGTGTGAATCCTAAATCCTTTCTCATCATGCTTACAAACTTTTTATGAATTTATTTGTAAAAGTATACACAGTGGAAATTAAAATGTCCCGTGGTGCCTCTCCTGATCAGAGTCGGCCCCTTTGACGTCCTGCCCACTTACAAACATAAAACCAGTTTTTGGCTGTGCTGTGTGCAGTGTCATTGTCCTGACACACGGCACAAATGTTACATCTCTGCCGGCCGGTGTGGATCGAGCGGTTCTAGGCGCTACAGTCTGGAACCGCGCGACCGCTACGGTCGCAGGTTCGAATCTTGCCACGGGCATGGATGTGTGTGATGTCCTTAGGTTAGTTAGGTTTAAGTAGTTCTCAGTTCTAGGGGACTGATGACCTCAGATGTTAAGTCCCATAGTGCTGAGCCATTTTTGTTACACCTCTATTGGACGCAGACAGAAGAATACTTACTGCATTATGTTTTCTCCACAGCTCCAGTGAGTATCCCCAAATGAGAAAATGATAATGTGTGAAGTCAAATAGCAGCAGGGAACTTAAAATGAAAATCGATAAATAAACCCATAGCAACTGTAATACCAACAACCCGCCAGGGTAGCCGAGAGCGCTAACGCGCTGCTTCCTGGACTCGGGTAGGCGTACTGGCCATGGATCAAATCCGCCCGGCGGATAACCGACGAGGGCCGGTATACCGACCAGCGTGGATGTGGTTTTTAGGCGGTTTTCCACATCCCGCTAGATGAATACTGGGCTGGTCCCTACGTACCACCTCAGTTACACGACTCGGAGACATTTAAACATATTCGCACTATTCAAATAACTTACGGGTTTGCTGCCGGGTGACGTCGTCGAACACCGGCGATATTTCGACAGGAGCACACCCTGCCATTCTCAAGGCAGAAATGCAAGGAAGAAGGAATGTGCAAGCAAATTTAATACCTCGGTTCACAGAGGAGAAACAAGGAAGACACCACACAGGTGTGTGCCTTGAGAATGGCAGGGTGTGGTCCTGTCGAAATATCGCCGGTGATCGACGACGTCATCCGGCAGCAAACCCGTAAGTTATTTTAACAGTCAATTCGCCGGGAAAAGTTAAGGTCTCACTTATTCGCACTATTCCATGGCTTACACTAGACGCAGACAGCTGTGGTACACTACTTACACCCCAGGGGGGCTCGGGGTGTCGGCAGGAAGGGCATCGAGCCACCCTCAGCAACTAACACTGCCAACTCCCTATTAAGAAGACCGACATCAATTTGACGTGGGATGAGGCCCAAAATAAGAAAAAAAGATAAACAGCCGTAATACCAACATACAAAACATAAACGCTACGAACCGTAATTTCCAACCTAGTAATAGCGACCAAGCTACTGAGTGTAGCTGTGGAAGGCACAGAAGGGTCTATCCGCTGGGAGGCGAGTGTGCTGGAACACAGCGCCAGGAGAGATAGGGAGAGAGGAAGCTCCAGCAGAGCCCGCCGACTGTGGATTCCAGGACTGGAGGGAGCTGGAGGGCCGGCGGCGGGTTCAGCCAGCGCCGGCCCGCGGCTGAGGGTCTGCAGAGAGTCGAGAGCGACCGCCCAGTGTCTGCGGTGCCGCGTAGAGAGCGGAGCAGGGCATGGCGCGGCGTGGCGGGGCAGAGCAGAGCAGAGCGAGGTATTGATTGCGAGTGGCCGGCGGGGGCCGGCAGCCTCACCTGGCGGGCGGACCGCCGCCGCCGCCGCCACTTGCCGCGGCCTCCGCCAACCACCCACCCACCCACACACTCCCGGAGAGCACCGGCAGCCACGGCATTCCACCGTGCGGCCCGCCGCGTGCGCCGCTTTTGTCACCGGACACTCACTCCCTGACAGCACTCGCGTCTGCCGAGTTCACCAGACGTTCTATGTCGGAGAAGAGGGTTATTCACCTGCACCTGCTTTGTCCACTTCCTCTCTGTCACATTCACATAAGGACGTGCGCCGCTATTGCAAGTCGAGAACAGGCGGAACTTTGATAACATGACGTACTTGAGCTAAAATCTAATTCCGTCTACTCTTCATTTAATAGCATCTTTACTGAGCCAGTGTAATTTCGCAACTCGTACTTAATCGTCAGGATTTGATTGGTACTACTGTGTATCGACCTTCATTCCTATGTCAAAAAGCAAGAAACGCGTCTTTCTCTGGGTTAAAACGTGCTTTATCGTCTAATCTGCTGCATATGACACAGTGAATCATCGTATATTGTTATGTAAACTACATGGCAGACCATTATGAAATGACTCAAGGTGTCGGCAATCATCTTTAAACTCGGAGATTCTTTGTCGAATTACCAGGTCAGAGTAGTCAATAGAGGGAGAAAAAGAACGGCTTACCCCAGTATTCTAGAATATTTATACCACCGGCTTCCCCTTGCGAGATGGTACCAGAAGTTTCAAAATGGTTCAAATGGCTCTGAGCACTATGGGACTTGACATGTGAGGTCATCAGTCCCCTAGAACTTAGAACTACTTAAACCTAACAAACACATCCATGCCCGAGGCGGGATTCGAACCTGGCACCGTAGCGTTCACGCAGTTCCGAACTGAAGCGCCTAGAACCGCACGGCCACTCCGGTCGCCTCGAGAAGTTTCATATATGCGAATGATCCAGCTATCACCACCTGTGCAACCAACTTTGAACTCTAGAAAAAAATTTACTTAAACCCTGTCACACCTAACTGATTGCTACAGAGAAATCCAACTCAAGCCTTCATTCTAAGAAACATACAACGTTCAAGGGAACTGCAAGTAGCTTGGGAGGACGTTTGCTTAGACCACTGTCCAATACCTAAGTACTTACCAATAACAATGGGTCAGACTGTGAAACGTAAACCTTCGCTACGGAAGTGTCACAATTAATAAAATATTCCACGCTATTATGCCGTAGTCGAATGGATTTCACCTTAAAACCCAACGATTCGTCCCCATCTGCGGAGGACATTTTCAAGGGGGATCGTACTACTCTGAATGCCAGCTTCACGTGAATGAGACGTTCGAAGTAGCTACCATCCCGCACATAGGGACGAAACGTTGGGTTTTAAGGTGATATCCATTCGACCACGGCACAATAGCCCGGAACATAATATGAATGGGCGGATTGTCACTTCCGTGAAACACATCAAACAGAAAGGGTGAGATAGAGATAACATCCTTTGGAAACTCACTGGAAGCAAATGGAGTACACAACCAGAGACGCTGAGAGCTGCTGCCCTGGCTCTGAGGTACTCTGCCGCAGAGCACGTTTGCCCCGTTCGGTACTGATACAGTCGTGTTACAGAATTCGGCACTCCTCTGAATGAAACACGTTGACTCATCGCTGGATGCTTGACGCAAACACCACGTGATAAAGTTTAATGTCAGGTGGTAATTGCTGCATCGTGTGTTACAAAACAATTTAGGTACATGAGCTAGAGATCAAAAACACTTGCCGCACAGGCGCACCCACTCTATGGATATCAATCTGTCCAACGTCTGAGGTTTAGGAAAATTTGAACGGACCTCCCCAGTGTATAAGATTACCGTTATGAAAACCGGGAAACAATCCCCTTGCTAGCTGGGTACTACCAATCGACTATCTCCCCTTCCCGCCTCCCGCCTCCCCCCTCCCCCTTTCCCTTTCCCGCTCCCCCGCCATCCCCAGAACTTGAACACTGATATACCTGGAAATGGTTAAAAAGGCTCTGCATTCGTGTTGGCGTAATCAGAATGAATACGTTAAATTGGGGCTTACCAAGCCATTCTAGCCTCCGCGAATGTGAAGAAGATCAAACCCCACAGCGTATTTCAGCATGTGTCTTTTGAGATTCACTATGGAGGACTTGATACAAATAACCACTGATTCCCGTGATCTGGCAAAATTCTGAACGGAAACCATCTGATATGTTTTGTCTTTAAGTATCATTATATAATGCAGTTTCTGGTTTTATTATTTTTTGTTTCTGATAGGAATAAATGAATACGTGGCAGTATGGGAAATTCTGGTGCAATATATGTAAATTTGCAGAAGAATATGTTTATTTCAGTCAAAAGTTATACATATTTAGAGGTCGTTCCGTAAAAGCTGAAGCCATGAAGCCAAATGTACACTGGACGAGGGAAAATGCTACTGAACTGACGATCAGTACATTTGATTCATTTATTTCACCTCTTCAATTTTGCCAAGAGTAGCCACCGTGGCTGTAATGATACTTCCGAGATTTCTTCCTGTATTTATTATTGGTTGAAAGGCACTAGAATCGTTGTAGAATCTTCTTAAGAATAACTTTACCAGACAAATTGTTGGCCATCCCACTAAAAGTGTACGCTGGTCGCTTTGGGGCGCTGTGGACCACGTGGTCCACCGACAACACAAGGCACAGCAGTGAAGCGGAGGGTAATGCGTCATTCGATTGTATGGAATCACCACAGCAAGATGGATCGACCTGGAGGCATGGCAGAAACGAGCCATGGGGTTTCTGTGTCCATGACCATACCGTGAACCAATTCTTCCTGTTTCTTTGTGAATCGATGTGCACTGTAGATCTTTTCTACAAGGAATGGCGTTCCACTCGCAGTCACGTAACGTGCGTTAAGAAGAGCGGCCGTAGGGCCGCGCGGTCTGGGGCGCTGCAGTCATGGACTGTGCGGCTGGTCCCGGCGGAGGTTCGAGTCCTCTTTCGGGCATGGGTGTGTGTGTTTGTCCTTAGGATGATTTAGGTTAAGTAGTGTGTAAGCTTAGGGACTGATGACCTTAGCAGTTAAGTCCCATAAGATTTCACACGCATTTGAACATTTTTGAGAGCGGGCGTAGGAAGGCTCTCGCCGACATGGAGTGGAGACGTGTGTCATACATTGTCAGCGTAGATCGGATCCGTACCGGACTGGACTTCCTGATGACAGTGAATGCAGGTCCATCTCAATCAATTCCCGAGCGAACTTTTCGACGTGAGCTGCAAACTGTGAGCACCTGGGGGTCGGGTACCTCGTAAAAGGCTCAGCTGCACCTGTAGCTGCACGTCTCCAGTGGGCCAAACAGCACAGGAATTGGGCAGTATCTGGCTGCAGGCGTCCGTCGAGCAGACTTACCAACTGACGGACTACTTTAACAGTCCTTGTGCGTTGGTGGAATATCTTGTATATTTTTTAAGGTTAATGAAATTTTAAAAATAAGAAAAAAATTTTTTTGTTAAGTTATTTCTTCAGTTCTCATTATTAATACAGAAATCGTAAAAGATTAATAACATAATTAGTATAGTCGAAATGGCAAATAATAAAACACCATGTTACTGTTCTGAGAAATGCAGTTGAATTAAAAGCCTTTGATGACAACCTAGATGTTTCCGTATTTAATTTTTGGAATTTCACACATTAAATCCAACTTTTACCAGCGGGAATACTACTAACCCACGTTTCAGCGTCGTAGGAGGCAAACGACCATGTTGAAATGAGCAGTAGTACTACAAGAGTGCTGGATTGGTCACTAATCAGAAAGTCATGCTTCAAGAATAGAATGGCTTTATTGCTCGTAATATGCCGCCTTTTGGACTTCATCGTCAAATATTTGTTAAAAAATAATAAAGATACGTGGAAATTACAAAATTACGAAACATAATCAGAATAGTGAAATATAAGAGCATCTTTCAGTCGACGACATAAGGTGCTTCAGGTAAAAACATACCTAGGGGTTTCATGCTGCACGTAGATACTAAGGTTACAAGATGTGTACTTAACAGTCATAAACAAACTACTGAAGAAATGTTGACGTAAAACTTGTGTGAACATTCACACCAAATCGCAGTGTAGTAGTGTTGGTGGCGCCATATTTCCTCATAATTGACAACATAGTCCAAAAGATGTAAATAATAAAAATACAACATCAAATACATGTGGTAAATCACAACAGTAAAAAGAGCTGCCATTTTTTTTACCTTAAACCGAACACAGCAGAGAGCGAAGGCGCATGGTTGCCGTTATGTGGCAGAACAGTAGCACGTGTGGCGCTTTACAACGTCAAGATCGAAAGTGAATTTTATTTCTGGAGAATAATAGATCTGAGTACACAATAATTACAAATTTTAGAATGTAAAGTAATAACGGATAAAGGAATCCGTATTAGCTGTCATCGGGTGGTAGAACAGTAGCAACATTGCGATGGTCCATCATCGAGGTTGGCAATAGATGTAATAAAAGCTAAACAACAAAAAGATATTAAAAACATAAATGAATTAACAGAGCCGTATTACTTGACATCAGCTGGAATAAAAATTAAGAGGTGAAAGGAACACAAGAGTTACGGTGAATCTCTTTACAGAAATTGTAAACACGAAAAGTAGAATCAACAAAATAAATGTACAATGACAAAAAACCCAAACCATTCCAAGAAAAATGAAGGTGTGATTTGTTACTGTTAGTAGAAAGTGATAATACATACATATACCATGTCAATGCAAAATAGATTTTGTGTTTAGATTCAAACTATTCACAGAACACAAACAACGGTGCTCAAAATCTTCATAGCAGGAATGGGTGGGGGTAGTGGGGGGAGGAGAATTGGAATGTAATGGACCAAGGAGGCTTCAAAATACACGGAGGTGACAAGTCGCGGGACGCCTCCTAATACCGTGTCGGACCTCCTCCTGCCCGACGCAGTGCAGCAGCTCGACGTGGCAAGGACTCGACAAGTCGTTGGAATCTCCTACATACATACTGAACCAAGTTGCCTCTATAGCCGTTCATAATTGCGGAAGTGTTGCAGGATTTTGTGGACGAACTGATCTCTTTATTATGTCTAATAACCGTTCAATGGGACAAATATCGACCTGGGGCGGCCAAATCATTCACTCAGTGTTCACAATATTCTTCAAACCAATCGCACCACTTGTGGCTCTGTGACATCGTGCGTTGTAAACCACAATAATTCCATCGTTGTTCGGGAACATGAAGTCTGTGAATGAATCCAAATGGTCGCAAAGTAGCCGAACACCACCGGAGCACCTAGTACATTCCACTTAAACAAAGTCCACCCCATTATGGAGCCACCAGCAGCATACACACCGCCTTGTCGAAAACATGGGTCTCCTACCCTGCACGTTTTGGGGTTAGAATAGGCCCGAGGTACCCCCGCCTGTGCTAAGAGGCCACTAAAAGGAGTCTCTCACTTTTTGTCCCTCTACGTTCAGGTCACATTTTATGGTTTGACCTGCTACTTTCCTAATTCTACAAAAGTGCAGGCCATATGGGGTAGAACGCCTTACGTGGTGCATGAGTTATACATAGTGCCCTTAGATTGGTTCTCCTGAACCTCTTGTCATGGCTTTGCATTTCCACCTGCAATTCAACTACTTGGGCGAAGACATTTTCTGAGGTATGTCATCTTCTTCCGTTGTCTCCTGTCTTCTTTCGCCCCCATGACAATATAGGATTTCTCTGTGCCCAATATCCAGCACGGTAGCCAGTCCATTGTGGTGGGTCTGTCATGTACCCATTTGGTGGTAGCCCCCTGACAACACAGCGATCACACTGCTGATGCCTGAGCTGTAAACTCCCCACATATGCCCTTGTAGATGCCTGTCTACCTGGGGCATCAGGACTCCCGGCATCAGCCATCATGACAGGTGGATTATGCTGAGGCTGGGTGTCGCCCATAGGGAGAGCCGCTGATTGGAGTGGGTGGCATCAGGGTGGATGACCCGCAGTGAAGCGGACTAAGTCATCTCTTGTTGGTGACCGTACGTCGCCAGCAGCCTCTAAGAAGGGCAAGATCGAGGACAATGCTGAATGGTATGACCCTAAATCATTTCCCTCCCTCGCTACACCATGGGAGGAACGTAGGGCTACAGAAAGAAGAGAGCCATATTCGCCTCGGTATTTAGTCTGTAACAGAATGGACAAGGACTCCTTTCTACCTACGAAGCCTCAATTTCTTGACAAACTGCCTATTGGCTTCTGTCTTGGGTTCTTCGGCCGACGTTGATCTAACGATTTTACCGACGTTTCGCCAGGACGAGTGGCTGGCATTGTCAAAGCTTCACCCTCCATTGTTGGTGGTGAACTGGAGCCCAGGTCGCGGCCGCAGACTATATATACCTGGCGCGACAACGTCCGAGGGCTTCTCCTCGGTCATTTCCGGTGTGGTTCTCCTCTTGATACCTGCGATGTTCGTTCGCTGCAGTACAGGAAGCCAGGATTCGTTTACCTTCTTTCCTCTCCTTAAGGTAAACGGATCCTGGCTTCCCCTACTGCAGCAAACGACCGTCGCAGGTAGCAAGAGGAGAACCACACTGGAAATGACCACGGGGAAGCCAGGTACATGTACTCTGCGGCCGCGAGCTCGGCTCCAGTTGACCACTGGCAATAGAGGGTGAAGCTTTGACAATGCCAGCCACTTGTCCTGGCGAAACGTCAATAAAATCATTAGATGAACGTCGGCCGAAGAACCCGAGACAGAATCCAATAGGAAGTTTGTCAACAAGTGGCCACGAAAGCCTTAACAATTTTGCCTCAATTTTTGGTTGAACATCTTGAGGATAAGTTTGGGGAAGTGATAGCACTGTCCAAGATGAGAAGCAGTGCAGTCTTGATTCAGACAGCATCCCCAGCCCAATCCTGGCGTTACTCGCTTGTGACTGGCTGGGTGATATTTCTGTTTCTGTCACTCCTCATAAAAGCCTCAACATAGTCCAGGGAGTTAATTTCCATTGCGACCTCCCCTTGCAGTTTGACAACGAGCTCCGCGCGAATCTAGAATGGCGGGGTATTCATTTCATCTGGCACATATGCAGGGTACCCAAAGACAACAGGATTGCTACTGGTGCCTTCATCTTGGCCTTTGAGGGTGATTCATTGCCTGAAAAGGTCAAGGTGATGGTTTACCGCTGTGACGTTAAACCATGCGTCCCTCCCCTCTGCGGTACTTTAAATGCTGGAAATTTGGGCACATGTCTTCCCACTGCTCTTCCAGCTCCACATGTCGAGACTGCAGACGCCCACTGCATCCAGATACTCCGTGTGCGCCTCCTCCCGCTTGTATCAACTGCAGAGAGCAGCACTGCTCCCACTCGCCAGACTGTACAGTACTCCGAAAGGAGCGGAAAATCATGGAGTACAAGACCCTGGACCAGCTGATTTACCAAGAGGCTCAACATAAATTTGAACGATTACAGCCCGTTCAGTTGACACCCGCGTATGCTGCAATTACATTACCACCACCATCACAAGTGCCAGTCATACCACACTCTGTCCCATGAACAGGAAATCTCTGATGTCATTAAAGAATGTCGCCGAGCTCTACAGATACATAAGCAGCACCCTTCCCTAGACCACCTAATAGATTTTAAACGGCTCGGTGCCTGCATTCGCCAACTTATAAAAAGACGGAAACTGGAATGTTGGGAGAGGTATGTCTCGACCATTGGGTGCCATACGTCAGCTTCCCAAGAATCAGATGTGTTTGTGGGTACCAGACCCCGACAGGTGTCAGTGACATTAACATCAATGGTGTGTTATCTACCGACGCAAACGTAATTGCAGAGCACTTTGCTGAGCACTATGCTCGAGCCTCCGCCTCGGAGAATTATCCTCCCCAAACGGCAGATGGAAAGGAAAGCCCTCTCGTTCACTGAACATCATAGTGAACCCTATAATGCTCCATTTACAGAGTGGGAGCTCCTCAGCGTCCTTGCACATGGCCCCAACACATCTCCTGGGCCCGATCGGATCCACAGTCAGACGATCAAACGTCTCTCGTCCGACAACAAGCGACTTCTCCTCGTCATCTTCAACTGAAACTGGTGCAATGGCGTCATTCCATCGCAATGGGGAGAGAGCACCATCTTTCCAGTGCTCAAACTTGGCAAGTACCCGCTTGATGTGGATAGCTATCGGCCCATCAGACTCATCAACGTTCTTTGTAATCTGTTAGAATGTATGGTAAGTCAGCAGTTGTGTTGGGTCCTGGAGTCACGTGGCCTACTGGCTCCATGCCAGGGCGGATTCCGCCAGGGTCGCTCTATCACTTATAATCTAGTTTCTCTCGAGTGTTCCATCTGAGCAGCCTTTTCCAGACTCATACACCTGCTTGATTTCTTTTTTGATTTACAAAAAGCTTATGACACAACCTGGCTCCTTCACATCCTTGCCACATTATGAGTGGGGTCTCCAGGGCCCAATCCAGATTTTTATCCAAAATTGCCTGTCGCTCCATACTTTCGGTTTCCAAGTTCGTGCCTCCTATAGTCCCCCCCCCTACCCCCCCCCCCACCCCCATATCCAGGACAAAGGGAGTGCCACAGGGCTTTTTATTGAGTTTATCTATTTCTAATGGCCATTAACGGTGTAGCGGCAGTTGTTGGGCCGTCTGTTTAACCTTCTCTGCATGCACACAATTTCTGCATTTCGTAGTGCTCCTCCATTACTGGTGTTGCTGAGTGGCGCCTACAGGGAGCCATCCACAAGGCGCAGTCTTGGGATCTAGCCAACGGCTTCTAGTTTTCAGCTGCGAAGTCGTGTGTCATGCAGTTCCGTCGGCGTCGTACCGTTCATCTGGAACCAGAACTTTACCTTAATGACAATCCACTCACTGTAGTGGAGACATATGGATTCTTAGGACTCGTATTTGAAGCCGATTGACGTGGCTTCCTCATCTTCATCAGACGTTACTTTAAATCCGTCTTGATTGCAAATTTTTTTATTATTCATATGACCGGTTTCGGTTCATTCAGAACCATCTTCAGATCTGATATTTAAGTTACAGGAGTAACATGTGACGTAGCATGTGAAAGTTGCTGAATTGGACGGGTTACTCCTGTAACTTAAATATCAGATCTGAAGATGGTTCTGAATGAACCGAAACCGGTCATATGAATAATAAAAAAATTTGCAATCAAGACGGATTTAAAGTAACATTATAAAATCACTGATTGCTGTTATCCCATAAGACATTATGTCTGTTTTTGCAAAATTCATCAGATGTAGCCGAAGTGCTGGCAGCACCTCAATGCCGTCTGCTGCCTGAGCAACACAAAGTGGGGTGCAGATCGCTCTACGCTGTTGCAGCTCTATGGAGCTCTTGTTCAATACCTCCTTGACTATGAGGGTCTGGTTTATGGTTCGTCAGCGCCCTCAGCATTGCGTTTACTCGATCCAGTGCACCACTGTGGCCTTAGACCGGCAGTGGGAGCTTTTAGGATGAGTCCATTGATCAGCGTCCTGGAGTCCATCCATTGAAGGTTAGCCGTGCACAACTGCTCGCCAGTTACGTTGCACACATTCATAGTTCTCCTGAGTATCCAAATTACAGTCTCCTTTTTCCACCCATAACGGTTCATCTCCCACATCAGAGGCCCAGGTCTCAGCTTACGATTGTGGTTCGTGACCGATCTCTTCTGTCTGAAGTGGAGTCCTTGCCTTTACCACCTATACTCAAGCTCTATTCAAGTACATCTCCAGTGTGTATACCTAGGCTGAAGCTTCGCCTGGACCTTACACTTTGTCCTAAGGACTCAGTTGACCCCGCAGCTCTCTGCCGTCACTTGTCACTTCATCTCGATTTGAGACATGTACTGGGACCGTGAAGTGGTTTACACGAACGGCTCAATATCTGATGGTCACGTTGGCTTCGCGTATTTTCGTGGAGGACATATTGAACAGCACTCCCTGCCAGATGGTTGGAGTGTTTTCACTGCACAGCTGGCGGCCATTTCTCGTGCTCTTGAGCTCAGCTGTTCATGCCCTGCCACGTCGTTTCTTATCTGAACTGACTTCTTGAGCAGCCTACAAGCTCTCAACCAGTGCTACCCCTGCCATACTTTGGTAGCGACCATCCAGGAGTCCATCTATGCCCTGGAACGGTCCAGTCGTTCTGTGGTGTTTGTGTGGACCCAGGCCACGTCACAATCACAGGAAATGAACTTGCCGACAGGCTGGCCAAACAGGCTAAACGGAAACCGCTTCTGGTAATCGGCATCCCCATAACTGACCTGCGATCATTACTAGGCCGCAGGGTTTCTCAGCTTTGGCACATGGAATAATCTCAGTACGCATAACAAACTGCATGCCATTAAGGAGACTACAAATGTGTGGAAGATCTCCACGTGGCCCTCTCAAATGGACTCTGTGGTTCTCTGCCAGCTCCGCATTGGCCATACGTGGCTCACACATGGCTACCTCCTCTGTGACGAGGACCCATGTGGTGTTCAGCGACAATGCCTCAACAACAGATTTAGTTTTACGTTTCATTCGTGAGGTTTTTTTTACCATACCATATAAGGGTGGGCATTTAGCCTTCTCTCCGAGACCGCCACCCTCCCGCCATTTTAACTCTGCCGCTCTTTCTTTGCATTTATTTGTCTTGATGCTCGTCTTTTCCCTAGATGTGTTCAACTAGCCCTGTCTTTTTGGGGTGGACATTTTAATGCGTTGCAGAGTGGCCTCCTCACTTTTATTATTGTGGTCAGCCAGCCCAGACCATCTGGTCTATGGCTTTTGTACATTCATCAGGCCAAGCGACACGATTCCATTGATGCATGGTCCAAATTCCATGACTCCGTATTTGGGTCAACATGGCAATACGTAAGGCTTCTACACTGGAGAACCCCAAGTTCAACAATATCCGCTGAACAGTGTGCTACGAAACACTTATGCATCTGTGATGAGGGGTAGACAGACAACCCTTGGTGCTTGCTGGTTGCTTCACCGTCTTTCAACAACTTTCCGCAGGTGCTGACGACAGTAATACAGCTGATGAGCTACTGCCTTTCCGATACGTTCGTCCCCAGGTGCCGGCAAAAGAATCTACTCTTTCCCAAAGTGTATTTAATTTAGGGCCCGTTTAAGGGCTATAATGATACTCCATTGTCTCTGCCCTACTTTCCTTCTCGTGCCACATGCCCGCATCTCCACCAAGCGCCATTCACTCCCGTTGTCACCGTTATGTTTTTGCTCATTACTGTTTGTGTTCTTCAGAACTTGAGCACATCAAGCAAATTATCGCGACTGGTAAATCGTTGGGACCGGAGGGCGTTGATTAGAAAGACGTGTATCCTGCGCAGGATTAGCACTTTCTTTCTTTCGTTTAAACGGAGTCCGCAGGATGTTTACGGGGGAGTTGCAGGTGTTTTTCGACAGGAAGGAGCGGTCTTTTGTTTGTGGCAGCCAGCAGCCGCCTCTTCAGCCGTAATAAAGGGCTGCGCGCCTCCCCCCGTGTTGCAGCGGCTTGTTAGCAGGCAGCGGGCGTGGCCCGGCTGCGTGACCCCGCGACCTACTGCGCTCCACCCCCACCCCACCCCACCCCACTGCCTGCTGCCGCTACCTCTGCCACTCTGCTGCGCTGGACTCACCCGGGACACCCCTATGCATAGACCTGCCCGCCTCACACGGTCTCCACAAGCTGCCTTGACACGGTCTCCATACAGCCCACATCAGAGCAACTATAGGGGCGAAATGTACCTCAGTACTTACCACAGTGAATCGTATTGCACCTCACAACCAACTCTTATTCCCCGTAACACAGTAAGCTTTGTGGGCGACAGCTTACGTGAACTAATGCCACTACGCCTGATACGAAAGAGGTTCACATCTTAGCTACTACACTTTTTAGGAAAGCGTTTTATTCAGTTGAAGTATTTCATCTAAGCACGATGTCTAGATTTCGATAACTAGTTTTACTTAAAAGACGATGTTTTATAAGGGACAGCCGCGCGGTCTAGGGCGCCTTGTCACGGTCAGCCCGGCTCCAGCCGTCGGAGGGTCGAGTCCACCCTCGCACATGGGTGTGTGCATTGTCCTTAGCGTACGGTACTTTAAGTTAGATTAAGTAGTGCGTAAGCTTAAGGACTGATGATCTCAGAAGTTTGGTCCAAAAAGACCTTACTACAAATTTCCAGTTTCCAATTATAAGAGACAGTCAAATGAAAACTGAAATCGGCCCAACGGGACCATGGAATGGTACCATCCAAAAGTAATCACCAAAAACATTACGACATTTATCCCACTGGGAGATGAGACGAACAATTTCTGATTCGTAGAACTCGGTTGCCCGTCGACGGACCCGGCAATGCCACATCCTTGAACTTCCTGTTTCTACTGAAACCGACGTCGACGCATGCCTTTTTTCATGTCGCCAAAGATGTGTAAATCACACGGTGAAAGATCCGGGCTGTACACAGGCTGTTGTAGTGTTTCCCAGCCAAATCGCTGAAGCCTAGCCTTCGTCTGATTGGCATTTGTGGAGCCAGGCGTTATCGTGCAACAGGACGATTCCGTCCGACAGCCAGAGGGTAAACGGAAGAGTCAGAAGTAGAAACATCCCAGATCTCCCCTGCCAAAGAAATCCAAAACTGTTCACACAAGTTCTGGTAAGGTCATGATGACTTCTTTGAATCCACGGGCCCTTTGCTCGCAGAGTTCCCCGAGGGTGGAACTACAATCAATGTGCAGCACTATGAACACACTTTGCAGAAACTGCGACGTATCATAAATACAAAACACCCAGGCATGATTTTCTTTTCCATTCTTCTGTATATTATTATTGTCAGCAACTTGGATACCTGAGCTGTTAAGCTGATTGTGCGACAATTCTCGCACTTGTCAGCTCTTGAGGTCTTGGGAAATATGTGGATGATTTTCCGAAATTCAGATGGTATGTCGCCAAACTCATACGTTCTACACACCAACGTCAATGGTCGTTTCGTTGCCACTTCTCCCAATAATTTTAGAAATTCTGATGGAATGTTATCTATCCCTTCAGCCTTATTTGATCTCAAGTCCTCGAAAGCTCTTTTAAATTCTAATACTACTCCTCTCTCTTCTAAATCGACTCCTGTTTGCTCCTTTTTCACATCAGACAAATCTTCCCCCTCATAGAGGCCTTCAGTGTACTCTTTCGATTTATATGCTCTCTCCTCTGCATTTAACAGTGGAATTCCCTTTGCACTCTTAATATTACCACCTCTGCATTTTATGTCACCGGTTGTTTTGACTTTCCTGTACGCTGTGTCGGTCCTTCCGACAGTCATTTCTTTTTCGATTCTTTCACATTTTTCATGCAGCCATTTCGTCTTAGCTTCCCTGCACTTCCTATTTATTTCATTCTTTAGCGACATGTATTTCTGTATTCCCGGACTTCCCTGAACATTTTTGTGCGTCTTTCTTTCATTGATCAAATGAACTATTTCTTCTGTTACCCTTGGTTTCTTCGCAGTTATCTCCTTTGTACCCATTTTTTTCTTTGCAACTCCTGTGATCGTCCTTTTTAGAGATGTCCACTGCTCTTCAACTGTACTGCCTACTGAGCTATTCCTTATTGCTGCATCTGTAGCGTCCGCCGCTCGTGGTCGTGCGGTAGCGTTCTCGCTTCCCACGCCCGGGTTCCCGGCTTCGATTCCCAGCGGGGTCAGGGATTTTCTCTGCCTCGTGATGACTGGGTGTTGTGTGATGTCCTTAGGTTAGTTAGGTTTAAGTAGTTCTAAGTTCTAGGGGACTGATGACCATAGATGTTAAGTCCCATAGTGCTCAGAGCCATTTTTTTGCATCCGTAGCCTTAGCGAACTTTAAGCGTACTTCGTCATTCCGTACTACTTCTTATCCCACTTCTTTGCGTATTTATTCTTTTTTACTAGTCTCTTAAACTTCAGTCTAACCTTCATCACTACTACAAAGTGATCAGAGTCTATATCTGCTCCTGGGTACGCCTTACAATGCGGTATTTGATTTCGGAATCTTTGTCTGACCATGAAGTAATCTAACTGAAATCTTCCCGAATCACGAGATCTTTTCCAAGTATACCTCCGCCTCTTGTGATTCTTGAATAGAGTATTCGCTATTACTGTCTGAAATTTATTACAGAGCTCGTGTTTCTGTTCTCATTCCTTGACCCCCTCCCATTTTCTTCGACTTCTTTCCTTACAACTGCAATCCAGTCCTCATGACTACTAGATTTTTATCTCCCTTTATGTACTGTATTACCCTCACAATTAATAAAAGACTCTGGGCTATTACGCCGTGGTCTAAAGGATTCCACTTCAAAACCCGACGTTTCGTCCGCATCTGCGGCGGTCATTTTCAAGGAGTACCGTAGCTTTTTTGAACGTCCATTCACACCCCGGCTCGCTACTGGCTACAGCGAAATTCCGCGCAGAGTTGTGACGTCACATGTTTTGAAGACGCGTGCTCAGCTGGTCGTTGTCGACTGCCGTCGTCCGCTGTTACTACCATACCATGGTGGAAGACTGGTACACATCTTCTTCAATACCACATCCCAATTTTAATTCAATTACACACCCTCCTCCTTCCTATTAAAATTCTTGTGCTATTTCACATGGCCTCCCTGTATAGCCTTCGTAGTATCCGTTTGTGGCTGGCAGTACTTGACTCCGGTCAAAATGAATGTGATGGTCTCCTGGCTTTAAAGCATGTTCCGCAACAGCTGATCTGTCAATCTTCCATCATCTGCAATTGCCCTTGTGCTCTTCGAGTCATTTTTTGATGACAGTTCACTGTGCTACCCTCTCAAAATTCTTATATAGTTTCTTCAACTTGCGATGTCGGCATGTATACCTGAACTATCATTGTCGATGTTGGATTGCTGTCGATTCTTACAAGAACAACCCTATCACTGGCAGTTCGCTGTAACACACTCTTTGACCTACCTTTCTATTCATAACGAATCGCCACGCGGGGTAGCCACGCAGTCTGGGACATCTTGTCACGGTCCGCGTGGCTCCCCCCGTCGGAGGTTCGAGTCCTCCCTCGGGCATGCGTGTGTGTGTGTTGTCCATAGCGTAAGTTAAAATTAGATCAAGTAGTGTGAAAGCTTAGGGGTGGCGACGTAAGCAGTTTGGTCCCATAAGATCTTACCATAAATTTACTAATTTTTTCATAACAAATCCTACTACCGTTATACTATTTTCTGTTGCTGTTAATATTATCTATGCTCATCTGACCAGAAATCCTTGTCTTCATTCCATTTCACTCCACTGACCCATACTATATATAGATTGAGCCTTTGCATTTCCCTTTTCAGATTTTCTAACTTTCCTATCACATTCAAGCTTCTGACATTCCAAGCCCCGACTTCTTTCGTTGATTACTTCATGTCTTTCTCTTGGTCACCTCCCCCTTGACAGTCCCCTCGCGGAGATCCGTATGGGGGACTATTCCGGAATTTTTTGCCAATTGGACAGATCATCATGAAACTTGTCCTGTATCTTTAACGCAGTACTTTCCATTGCCTTCTGCGTCTTCGTGCCGTTGATAATTACTTAATCTTCCACTTTAAGTGGCAGTTTCCCACCCCCAAAGACAAGAGTGCTCTGGACGTCTGTCCATTCCTCCGGCCTCTCTGACAAGGCCGTTGGCAGAATGAGAGTGACTTCTTATGACGGAAGTGGAAAATTTTAGTGGTGGCGATTTTCTAACCTGGGGCCGAGGACGTTTTGATTACCAATCAAAGACTCTACCCATAGACCACGGCGTTGTACATAGACTTCAAAATGGCTTGTGTAACCTAGTTGCGTTCCAAGCAGAGGGCTGTCATTAAATTTCCTTTGGTAGAAAAGCTGACCGTCACAGATATTCATAGACGCTTGCAGAATGCCTACGGAGACCTGGCAGTGAACAAAAGCACGGTAACCGTGATAGCGTTACGGAGATGTTTAATAAACTCAAGTGGCAGACTCTGCAAGAGAGGCGCTCTGCATCGCGGTGTAGCTTGCTCGCCAGGTTTCGAGAGGGTGCGTTTCTGGATGAGGTATCGAATATATTGCTTCCCCCTACTTATACTTCCCGAGGAGATCACGAATGTAAAATTAGAGAGATTAGAGCGCGCACGGAGGCTTTCAGACAGTCGTTCTTCCCGCGAACCATACGCGACTGGAACAGGAAAGGGAGGTAATGACAGTGGCACGTAAAGTGCCCTCCGCCACACACCGTTGGGTGGCTTGCGGAGTATCAATGTAGATGTAGATGTAGATGAAGTCAGAAAACTTGACTGGACTCTTCTTCCTCATACGCGCTTCAGTCCAGATCTCGCACCTTCCGACTTCCAGCTGTTTGGCTCAAAGGAGGATGCACTCTTCTGGAAGCAGTACGTGGATGATTGGGAGGTTATTGATGAAGCGAAACACTGGCACCGACGTCGACCATTAGAGTGCTAACATAGAGGCATACAGGCCTCCCAGTGAAGTGGCGGAAAGCCGTCACATTGAAAGGAGTTTATTTTTGAAAATAAGGTTGTGTAGCCAGAAGAGTAGGGAATAATATGGTGCATTGGAATCCTCCATAAAATCAACGTGCTTCCAGAAAAAACAATATGTTGCCGTACTCACCCCTGGTATTGTCAAGATACCGCTGTACTGCTTTTGCGTAGTGTGATGGTTGCAACACAAACTGTGAGACATTTCAGTGCTTCTCACTTGTGTTGTGTATGCATAGAAGCCAAACAAACAAACAAACAAACTGGAGAGTTTTTGTTTGTTACAAACCCCCGCAATTGTCATTTTAAACGTAAAATGAAGCAGCTTGGCCATGCAACCCTGGAAGAAAATTCACCCAGACAATGTACATTCATCTACAGATGTAGTCGATCTGGGAATCTACATTATGAATGGGGCTCATGTCAGTGCCATTGCAAATAAACACAGGTTGATGTCACCGTCGTCATAAACCTAGTGACTACTTCGCAGAACGCGTGATTATTTCGAAAGTCTCTTGCTACATCACCTATGTCTGGAGATTCATACAGGATTTAACCTGGGCTGTTGATGAGAAAATAAAGGTTGGTTGTTCTAATGATTCAGATTTTGTACCGTACTGAAGGGATTGGGGTGTGCATCAGTCACATAAGACAACTTCTCGTTTGGATATAGTGTCGAATTTATTCGCTCATGCTGAGAGTTGTACGATGCCTGGAGGTTTATACATGACCAGATCATGGGACATGCGTACGGATTTGTTTCGTATAGTTATTCCTTCAAATTTGGCACAGTCCTCCTAGAGCGTCAGAAGTACGTGCAGGGAATCGAGGAACCAAGTAGTCTGTGGTACAGGCAAGCAGATTTTGGAGTATCCTTTCCAAGTCAAATGTGGTAACGAGAAGTAGCGAAATGAGAGCAGCGCCACGCCCGGGTTCCCGGGTTCGATTCCCGGCGGGGTCAGGGATTTTCTCTGCCTCGTGATGACTGGGTGTTGTGTGATGTCCTTAGGTTAGTTAGGTTTAAGTAGTTCTAAGTTCTAGGGGACTGATGACCATAGCTGTTAAGTCCCATAGTGCTCAGAGCCAATTTTTTTTTTTTTTTTTTTTTTGAGAACAGCGAGAAACTTGACATTAGGGATGGGCATCACGAAGTAGGCGAAGTAAAGGAATTCTGCTTCCTGGGCAGTAAGGTCGGAACAAGGACATCAAAAGCAACCTAGCACTGGCAGAAGGGTAGAAGCATTTGAGATTTGGTGCAACAGAAGAATGTTGAACATTAGGTGGACTGATAATGAGGAGGTTCACGGCAGAACAGGCGAGCAAAGGAATATATCGGAACCACTAAGAAGAAGAAGGAGGAGGACAGGATGATAGGACATCTATTAAGACATCAGGGAATAACTTCAATGGTGCTAGAGGGAGCTGAAGAGAGCGGAAACGGTGAAGAAAGAGAGAGTTGATTGATACCTCATGTAGCAGCGGACAGATTAGAAAAAGTCCAACTTTTCAATCCTGGTATACCCAGTCCAACTAATGTATGATCTCAGAAGGAAGAGTGCTGCTGACCAATGCAGTACCAATCTGAACCTTGACGCAGCACTAATTTCTGGCTATATGGGCGATGTAATTGAAAAATTTTTTTAGGATAAGGCATCTGACTTTAATTAAGAAGAAGAATTCCAGAGTTCCTACGACAACCAACAACTATGACACTAGTTTGGCAGGCATTAAATAAATACAATAACGTTGAAACATGAGTATGCTCTCTTCAATAGCATGCAGCTTTTCGTATTCCAAAAAATAACAACTCAAAACACGTAGACACCTCGTATTAAAGTCGCTCTCCGAGAATTATGATGGACCACACGCTAATATCGATCGACTAATATGAACTTAACCAACAGCTCTATCCACTGTAAAAAAAAAAAAAAAAAAAAAAAAATAAAAAAAAAAAAATAAAATAAAAAAATCTATCATTGCTTAGCTTTAGTATGCACTACTACCATCAACAAACTTTTACTACTGATGATAAAAAAAACTTTCACTGTGGCTGATTTCACCAGCATTCTGTCGTCTGCTTAAACTTACGTTTAGGATACGCACTCGCACAAATAAAGCGTCGACGTCCTTCAAGTATGAAACCAAATTGACAAAAACCAATAGAGTACAATTCCAGTTCTGTGTGAATATACACAATTTACACTTTCACGAAATGTTTTGTATTTGTATGCGTTCAATATCTGATGAAGCAACGATATTACTATTGCGTCTTATTTACATTCCACTCTAATGTTCCAACTCTATTGCGAACTTATTCTTTCGTTATGTTGCTTCTCTTTAACTATTTGTACTATCTTTTGGTTTCCAAAAATTTCTTCTTTTGCCCAACTCCGATTCAATACAGTTATTATTATATATTTCTCAAATGACGTGTAGCCAAATCTTTGGTTTTCTTCGTTTACGTAATATTATATTCTTGGCTTTTGCCAAGACCAGTAAATGGGATTGACTTTATTTTAATTAACTTCCACTAAAGCAACTCTGAAAAAATGACTTTTTCTCTGTGTCTCTTTATGTCGTTCTGTCTCGTTATTAAAAAATGAAAACTTTCCTTAGTATTTTCCCTGTGCTACAAAGAAAGTATACAGAATACAATTTTAAACTTTCACATAGTCAAACAATTTTATTTTTATCTTGAAAATCTCACTGATCACAATTTATAGTGGTTGGTTCAAGTGCTGTTTGTAAGCATTCCCCTTCTAATGAGAAAGCAAACCCAAAGAAACACAAACGAGAGACCCAAGCGTCACCGTCACTTTGGAATCTACTTTAAGATTTTAGCAAAATTCAGACCTCTTCAGGCGTTGAAATTCCCGTAACCACCACACTGAAAGTTACTAAATCAATTGCCGGCCGGAGTGGCCGAGCGATTCTAGGCGCTACAGCCTAGAACCGCGCGACCGCTATGGTCGCAGGTTCGAATCCTGCCTCGGGAATGGATGTCCTCAGGTTAGTTAGGTTTAAGTAGTTCTAAGTTCTAGGGGACTGATGACTACAGCAGTTAAGTCCCATAGTGCTCAGAGCCATTTCAACCATTTTGAACTACATCAATTACAGCACTTGGATCGTAAAAAATAATCACCGTCTCTCCTTTAAATGGTTCATGATTGGATCGTTTTCTGCCTTGACTCTCTCAAAATGTAGGAAGATAGTCTATTTCCAATGACAATTGCGATATATGGAACAGTATATTAACGTACAATGACGTAAACTTGCGCCGTCCGAACCTGAAAACTACATCTCACCTCAGTGAATCGTGGGGTTCTCAAGCGTTGTTCAAATGCCTTAGAACACACGAAAATAATAACTCTAATTGGCCGATACTCACTCCGTATTCCCTTACACCCACTATTACACCGCCTGTCACCTCCTATGGCGCACGCGATCAGTAACCCAAACCACCCAAAATATTGGATAGTTAGCGGATGAGTTCTCAAACATTCACATAAATCCCTAACCAAAGAAACAAAACCTTCAGAACATCTAATACCCAGTACCACCAACTAGTCTTCAAAATCCATCAACAGATCTACCATATAATAGCGTACGGTATTTCCGTACTCATTGCCCCCAGTGCGTAGCGTTACACGGACGCCATTCTCCCCAATCTAATTTGTCATGCGCTTATATAGCAATCACTTTAAGCTGCCACCCAGACACCAACACTTCTCAGTACTAATCCAGTCGATTAAACTCCCGATCTCAAGACTGGCTGCCGGATCTTTAACAAATTAATTTCAATTAACTTGCCGGAGTACATAATTACTGATGACGAACGAGAATTCAGAACCAAAGTATGAGACGTCAGTGTCCTGTTATACACCACTACGACCGAGCGTTACCCGTCTGCGTCGTAACAGCGACTACTCACACTTTCTTCCTCGAGGATCGACCCAAGAACCATTCATCGAAGAATCTTAGAACAGTGATTATCCCTTGTACGTGTTCAGTTCATTCTTAGTGGCCTTCGGTAAAGTTTCTGGTGGCCAGCTGCAGTAGTTGTAGCGTCGCTGACTCGCGCTGTTACGCACTCGCTCTGGCGATGGAATATCTCCGACTGCGACCTGGTTTTCGTCAGCTTTTTCTCTCGGTCTTTAGATACTACAACATGTCAAAGGAGTACACATTAAAACATAGCATTTACGAAGTTAAAACATTCATTTTCTTGTCGAGACTGAGTCGAGTCGGCTTTATTACGTAATGCGAAAAGAAAAATCGTAACAAAAATTTTTGGCGCCTTACAAGAGACTGGATTACATCCAGCAAATAATTGAGAACGTAGGTTGCAAGTGGTACTCTGTGATGAAAAGGTTGGTACAGGAGAAGAATTCGTGGCGGGCTGCATTAAACGAGCGATGTGTTGAGTTCTATCCGCAAGGAAGTCTTGAATCGAGTCTCAAATCTGGTCCGACGCTCGGTAACCTGGTATTTTTTCCACTAAACGACAGTGCGTGACGATGTCAAATGTTATCCTGAAGTCAAAGAAACACGTCATCAACGTTAGAGTCGTTGTCTAGGTTGCTATGGATCTCATGGAGGAACAGAGCGAGTTGAATTTCGCAAAGATCTCTGTTTACGGAATCTATGTTGATTTTTGTAGAGGAGACTTATGCTCTCCCGAAACATCATAATTCTTGAGCATAAACAGTTTCCATTATTTTGCAACAGACTGACGTCAATGATACAAGCCTGTAACCATGTGCATCTAGGACCCCTCTTGTAAACGGGAGTCGGCCGGTGTGGCCGAGCGGTTCTAGGCGCTTCAGTCTGGAGCCGCATGACTGCTACGGTCGCAGGTTCGAGTTCTGCCTCGGGCATGGATGTGTGTGATGTCCTTAGGTTAGTTAGGTTTAAATAGTTCTAAGTTCTATGGGACTGATGACCTCAGATGTTAAGTCCCATAATGCTCAGAATCATTCGAACCATTTTGTAAACGGGAATGGCCGGCTGTGTTTGCAGTTGTAGGTTTCCCTTCGTTTTATGTCTGATAGTAGCTATAATTCAGAATAGCCGTAATCAATCAACATACGCATTCAGTACACCGACAATCACATGATCCTATGATGTCGGGTAACAGAATAGGTAAAATGGGAAAGAAGATATTACAAATTAAGAATAAAAGAGAGTTTCTGCCGTATTAAAACTGTGCACCGGAACGGAACTCTGTAGCTGGAGTTCGGTGCTAGTGCTGTTACGGACCGAGCTATCCAAGTACGACTCACGCCTCGCCCCTACAGATTTGCTTCGGAGAGGCCCTCTTCTACTACCTTCGTAACTTAACACGAGTTGTTCTGGATACCTCGCGGCAACAGAATTCCAGAAAGGATGGATATTGCAGACACTTGGCTTAGCTACAACTTAAGACATTGTTCCCAGTACGGATATTTCGCTCTGCAGTGTAGGAAGTCCTGTTCTGGTACAAACTGCTTCCCGGACCGCAACTCGAACTCTAACAAGAAACCCTGCCTGGAAGTTTCAAAACAGCTCACCCTAAGCTGCAGAGTGAAAGATTCATTTCGGATAAAGGCTGTCGACCAGTCAACGACTAGGGCACTTTTTTGTCTTTCCTTTTACAAATAAAAAAACACTCCAGGATTTATTTGTGATTTATGGAAACCGACTTGCCGCACGCGGATCTGAGCCACGATCTTCCAGTGTGAGTCCAGTTGCTATTGAGCCAACTGTCTCGATATCAGCCATTCCCGCATTGGACTTGTCCTCTGGGAAGATGTGTTGTCATGGTGGCAAATTGCATCTTATTTACAGTGAAGCTTGACAGATGGAGCGGAATGGTATTTGATTTCCTTCCCATTCCTGAGTAACGTAATGAAAGTCTTTACGATTATCACTATAGTCGACATAATAGTCTAGAAAGAATTCAGCAGCTGTGTGTGAGTAGATAATTAAGATAATTCTCATTTATTGTTCCTTCTCAGCTGAGCACTTTCTTCATGATATTACAAGTTTCGATTACTCTGGATCATCTTCAGATCTAAAACAAAGTGAAACTAAGTATACACCATCTATATTTATAATATCAGAAAGGAACTGTCCACAAACGTAGATCTTACCTCAGTAATTGCATCAGCAACCCGTCTTGTCTATTCAGAACAACATATCAGAATACTGCATTTTGCAACTGCTGTCAGTCTTCGAAATGGGTAGATGGCTCAAATGGCTCTGGGCAGTATGGGACTTAACTTCTAAGGTCATCAGTCCCCTAGAAGTTAGAACTACTTAAACCTAACTAACCTAAGGACATCACACACATCCATGCCCGAGGCAGGATTCGAACCTGCGACCGTAGCGGTCGCGCAGTTACAGACTGTAGCGCCTAGAACCGCTCGGCCACCCCGGCCGGCGAGATGGGTAGATTTTGGGGGGGTATGGGGAGGAGGGGAAACGGAAATAGAGAGAAGCTGATTGGGGGAGGGGAAAGGAAACATGGAAGGAGCGGTGGGGATGGCGTGAGCTTAACAAGACAAGTCGTGATAAAATTAAAGAATGTTTAATTGTGTAAAAATTATCGTTGAACATTAATAGTGCAGAACAATACGTATGTAAAATGTAAACGATGTAAAATAGGAAATTATAATATGGAGCGCGGCGGGGGGGGGGGGGGGGGGGGGAGGGACTGACCACGGGAAAAGAAGGAAAGGTGAGGGGGCGAGAGGGAGGCGGAGGGAGGGTTCGACAAGAGAGGATATTATACGAAAACTGCAAAAAACCAGTAATATAAAAAACTTACTGTTAAGACACCAGAATCGACCTGTAAGAAGAGGGATAGAATAGTAAATGTATATCCAGTTTTTTAATCTGTACCTACCGTAAGGACTCAGCAACGGTAAATTCGTAAAATTCCTGAGGAGTGAGTGACTGCAAGTGTAGTGTGAGTGCGCTCAGGACAAGTAGGGAGGTTATACTTGAAACTGAAGTGAAATAAATTGAGTCTGTCGCACAGAAGTATTCACACATTTTAACCTTTTCATTATTGTTAGAATATTTTGAAATGGGTCTGAGTTATGGTACAGAGTGTGTGAAAAGGTAAGCCACGCATCGTTTCCACAAGACCGGAACTTCAGTTGTTGGTGCACGCACCGTGGTAGTAAGTTCGCCCTCCATAAATTGCTATTTTTTACGTCCGTCGCTTTGTTTTCCAACCAGACTGACTATACCAAGTAAAAGTCAAGTGTAGATCACTAAGTAATACCGAGTGGCGCGTTACATGTTTCGTGGTTTGTAACGATACTAAATACTACTTTGTAGTGAAGTGATATTACGCATCATATAAATAGTGACTACAGGCGACGTATGCTTTCGGAATGTTCGCCGAGTGCTCTCCAGGAGTCAGACTCAGTAGTGAGATACGTTTCAGCAGACGGGCATTCGTCACCTGTTGGCAGAGGGCAGCAGGCCTATTGGCGCCTTCCGCCCGCCCCCGCTCGGCGAGCAGGCGGCTGAATGCGTGGATCACGAGGAGCCGTAAGCACTCCGCCCGACTCGCCGCTATCGGAAGGCGGCGTGTGCGCGGCGGCGAGCTCTGAAAGGCGGGCCGAGAGAGCGTTAGCGCTCCGCAGATGTGCGGCGCCGTAATAAATGGGCGGCGCCGGCGGCGGGGGCGGCGGGGGCGGCGGGGGCAGGGGTGGGGGCGGCGGCGGCGTCACTCAGGTGACAAAAGAGCAGCGCCTGAATGGCGCCGCCCTGGGCACTGCGAGGCGCGGCGGCCGCTTAGTCGCCACGCTGCACGGGCGAGCGCGGGCAGCCAGCGTACTGGAGGGCTCTACTAGCACAGCCCGCTCCGTACCGGCTACCTCGCTTAGTACCGGCACACAGGTCCCACCACTATTTTTGTGTGCTCCACTTTTCCAGATCGACCTCTCCGGCGTTCAATTGTATTTACCGGCAATGTACGATTGGAGCATTATACTTAGCTGTATTTATTTATTGACTACCTGAGTACCCGGTGTTGCATTGGAATTCATTTCTTTGAATTTTCTCTTATTCCATCTTCTCCTTTTCGTATCTCACCCCATTTCCTACATCCCCTCTCTCTCTGTCCACCTCATTCACACTCACTCTCTGCCCATCTCTTCCTTCCCTCTCTCCATCCCCTATCCCCCTCTCTGTCCATCTCTCCCTACTACTCTCTCCGTCCTTCTCCGCCTCCCCAACCGAGCGAGGTGGCGGAGTGGTTAGCACACTGGACTCGCATTCGGGAGGACGACAGTTCAATCCCGTCTCCGGCCATCCTGATTTAGGTTTTCCGTGATTTCCCTAAATCGCTTCAGGCAAATGCCAGAATGGTTCCTTTGAAAGGGCACGGCCGATTTCCTTCCCCATCCTTCCCTCACCCGAGCTTGTGCTCCGTCTCTAATGACCTCGTTGTCGACGGGACGTTAAACACTAATCACCACCACCACATCTGCCTCCCCAATTCACTTCTTCTTCCTCACACTCACTGTCCATGTCTTCTCCTCTCTGTGTCCACCTCTCCTATTTCTTGTTCCTCTCCCCTCTCTCTGTCAATCCTCTCCTTTTCCCTTTCTTTGCACATTTCCTCTTCCCCCCCCCCCCCCCCCCCCCCGTCTCTCTCTCTCTCTCTCTCCCTCTCTCTCTCTCTCTCTCTCTCTCTCTCTCTCTCTCTTCCTCTTCTACCCTCCCCCTCTCTCTATTCATCTCCTCTTCCTCCATCTTCCTCCACCTTATCACCCCCACCCCAGCAGCAGGCTGGAGGTTCTTTCCCAAATATTATTTCTTACCAGACGGTAACTAATAGAGATATAAGCTATAAGGAGAGACGGTTAACACACAATATGGACAAGAACGAAGACGGGAAAAATAAGAGTGGAAAACTAAGAACGAAGTGATGGGATTAAAAAACCCATAAGACAGAAACGTAGTCTTTCGTTGCAACTGTTCAATGTATAGGTCGAAGAAACAATGAGGGATTGAAATTCAGGGTGATAAGATATTACGGATAAGACATGCTGATGACATTGCTATTCTCAGTGAAAGTGAAGAACCATCACAGGATCTGTTGAGTGGAATGGACAGTCTAATGTGTACAGAACATGAGTTGAGTGTAAATCGAATGAAGACGAAAGTAATGAGAAGTAGCAAAAATGAGAACAGCGAGAAGCTTATCAGATTTTGGGATAACGAAGTTAAGCAATTCTGCTACCCGGGCAGCAAAGTACCCGGTGACGGTCGGAGCAAGCAGGACATCGAAAGCGGATTAGAACTGGGAAAACGGGTGTTCCTGGCCAAGAGAAGTCCACCGGTATGAAACATAGGCTTTAGTTTGAGGAAGAAATTTCTAAGAACGTACGTTTGCAGCACAGCATTGTCTGGCACTGAGACATGGACTGCGGGAAATCCGGAACAAAGGAGAATCGAAGCGTTTGAGATGTGATGCTACAGAAGGGTGTCGTAAATTAGGTGGACTGATCAGGTAGGGAATCAGTAGGTTCTCGAGAGAATCGCCGGAGTAAGGAGTATATGTGAAACATTGACAGGAAGGCACAGGATGATAGGACATCTGCTAAGACGACAGGGAATAACTTCCGTGGTAGCAGAGGGAGCTGTAGAAGGTGAAAACTGCAGAAGAAGACAGACATTCGAATACATACAGCAAATAATTGAGGACGTACCTTGGAACTGCTACTCTGAGACGAACAGATTAGCACAGGAGAGGAATTCGTAGTGGGCCGCATCATCAGTCAACAGACTGATGACTCAAAAATACTGAGTGTGCCCACTTTGGTTGAAACCGTTGCAAGGGATTAGGACAAGCGTTTTATCCGTGGTTTTGCCCGTGTATGAAAATGTCAAACATATTTGACATATATGTAACATATTTCGCACATATTTGTACACATACGTGGTCTGTCCCCTTAGGCGAAATTCGCCCTGCAGTTTCATTTCCACGCAGCACAATGTTTACAACTTCGAATCTGATGAACTATGCGTCGTACAGTGATACAATTTTGCGTCTGTGTTCAGTGGTATATGTGAATACTGTCTGTAAAATGTGTAGCGAAAGCTGTTGGTAGTAAATAAATCAGAAGTCATTCGGCCGTTTTACTACATGAGCAGCAAAAACTGTAGTAGGCGATAAACTTATTTCCTTACACCATTTTGTGGTGGTTGTCTGCGAGAAAAAAAATTCGTAAAGGCTTGAAATTATTTCTAAAGTCACCAAGCGCGCTCAGTCTAAAATACTGGATGAATAAACTTTGATTATTCGCGCGTCGTGGACTACACTGCATTTCACCCCTACCCCCACCTTTGATAGGTAGGTGGTTCTTACGCCGGTAGACATTCTTTCCAGACATTAAGGGATACGTGGCAGTCCAGTGGTTTACGAGGAGATGTGGAATATACATACATAAGTACTGAATATATGTACATCGATTTTTAACATACACTGTGATCAAAATTATTCGGACACCTGGTTGAAAATGACTTAAAAGTTCATGGTACCCTACATCGGTAATGCTGGAATTCAATATGTTGGTCTACTCTTAGCCTTCGTAATAGCTTCCACTCTCGCAGGGATACGTTCAATCAGGTGCTGGAACGTTTCTTGAGGAATGACAGCCCATTCTTTACGGAGTACTGCACTGATGAGAGGTATCGATGTCGGACGATGAGGCCTGGCAGGACGTTGGCGTTCCAAAACGTCCAAACGGTGTTCTATAGGATTCAGGTTAGGTCTCTGTGCAGACCAGTCCATTACAGGGATGTTATTGTGGTGTAACCACTACGCCACAACCCGCGCATTATGAACAGGTGTTCGATCGTGTTGAAAGATGTAATCGCTATCCCCGAATTGCTTTTCAACAGTGGGAAGCAAAAAGGTGCTAAAAACATCAATGTAGTCTTTTGCTGCGATAGTTCCACGCAAAACAAGAAAGGGTGCAAGCCCCCTCCATGAAAAATACGACCACACCATAACACCACCGCCTCCGAATTTTACTGTTAGCACCACACAGGGTGGCAGATGATGATCACCAGGCATTCGCCATACCCACACCCTGCCATCGGATAGCCACAATGTGTACCGTGCTTCGTCACTCCACATAACGTTTTTCCACTGTTCAATCGCCCAATGTTTACGTTCCTTACACCAAGCGAGGCGTCGTTTGGCATTTACTGGAGTGATGTGTGGCTTATGAGCAGCCTCTCGGCCATGAAATCCAAGTTTTCTCAGCTCCCGCCTAACTGTCCTAGAACTTGCAGTGGATCATGATGCAGTTTGGAATTCCTGTGTGATGGTTCGGATAGATGTCTGCCTATTACACATTGCGACCCTCTTTAACTGTCGGTGGTCTGTCAGTTAACAGATGAGGTCGGCCTGTACGCTTTTGTACTGTACGTGTACTTTCACGTTTGCACTTCGCTATCACACCGGAAACAGTGGACCTAGGGATGTTTAGGAATGTTAAAATATCGGCTACAGACATTTGACAGAAGTGACACCCAATCACCTGGCCACATTCGAAGTCCTTGACTTCCGCGGAGCGCCTGATTCTGCCCTCTCACGATGTCTAATGACTACTGAGGTCGCTGATACGGAGTACCTGGCAGTAGGTGGCAGCACAATGCACCTAATATGAAAAACGTATGTTTTTGGGGGTGTCCGGATACTTTTGATCAGATAGGGTATGTATGGATATGGGGTGAACCACGGGATATAGTACATTTCTACTCAGCTGTATAGACTTATCACAACGTCCCAATACCCCTATCACGTGTCTGCATATTCATAGATGATCGCACTGTACTAATGGAATGAGTGGTGGAGCTCATGGGTAAGACAGCTTTGAGGTAGTGTAACTATCCTTAACTGTTCATTCCAGAGTGTCTTTGTGTACACAGTCGCTTTCATAAGAGTATGATTCTCCTCCACGTACGATGTGAAATTCCTTCCAACATTGCTGCCGTGATGGCATACATGCACGTTGAAAAGCGTCGAAAACAGCCTCGTAACGTGTGGCAGCAACCTTCTGTTTAATAAACACCTATAATGCGTTCTCACAGGATGGCAGACGAGGCCTTCGGAGTGCAGGCAGATGGACAGAATAACATCCAATACTGACTGTAGTCGGTTCGGATTAATAAACGTATATTAGCTCCAGGCCTCACCATCCCGTGTTTTAAGGGTGAAATATGAGATACTTTGCCATAATCGAAGCGTTTTAAACGGAGACACGAAATCACGCTCTCTTTTCAAAATAGGTTTCCAAGGATGAGCCACCTTTCATCGAGACGTCAGGAGAAACTTTGATATCATACGTCTTCAAGCAATCCGCGCAGTCACCACATGGGGTACAGAGCACTTGTCACCAAGTTACTCTCGGGATCATCTCAATTACAACGCTGTTGTAATTCGTTAGATGATTTATTTCTCGGTGAAGTTACCTTGTGTTGATTAGTTGCGCTTCACACAAAACTGCAACTCACATCTGCCAACTGTTACGGACGATATATCACGAGAAATACTTTTTCAGAGGTAGTTTACCTTAGACGAGACACTGACCCGAATATTTCAACTTCGATATACTGACTACCATCTGGTGCATTTCTGTGTAGAAAAGGCCTTTCAATATTGTATGATCAGCACTGGAACACAGCTACTTCGGTGTAAACTTTAAACGAAAAATTTTGTTGGTGCAGGAATGCACCACACTCTCAAATATTTCAAAACTCATGCACTGATCTACTTCGTACACTGGTATCGCTACATGGTTTCGCATTCTACCCAAGGTAGCGGGGTGGAGCCTCTCACAAACGAGTCACATACAGCGCGGTCATGCGACCACAGCGGTGAATGATGCAATACAAGAATGGTATGTCCTTATGGCCGATCCAGGTCGTTCTTGAGAAATCCTCTTACATGAAAGCCGCGCGTCAGATCTTTTCAAAAATGATGATTTCGGCATGTTGTCGCCCTTGTGGGAAAAGCTGTAACGGACTAGTGAGTGAGCAACTGACACTGACAAAAACACCAATCTTAAACTTACTGCTACTGGTGCCGAGGTAAGGTTCTACATTCCATCAGTAACACCAGCACCCATGATTCCTTAAGCAATCCAATTCCTGTATATAAAATAGTTTCGGACGACTAATCAGTTTTGAAATTATTTAATGTGTAAAACAATTGGCTTTAAGCATGTAAAAGAAGAACGCTCACGGTGTGGCAAACTTCACGCGTGCCCGACGTGTGGACCGCGTGCGGACCAAAGCTCGCACTGTCTCGGGTTTCCTCGGTTCTTCTCGGAAGTATTCGGTGCAACGCGAGATTTCATTTAGCAGTGCAGTGCGGCAATTTCCGGCCGGTACAACTTTCTTCAGTTACTCAGAATTGTGGTGTCGAAGCTGTTTACCATTCGCTATTTGTTCGCAGTACGAACGATATTCGCAGGTATACCGGCTATTTCCACAAAAAGAGGTAATCCAGAGCTCTACCGCAACAATCGTTTAGAAACGAATACGATTGACAGAAGAGAGGGACGAGAATTGTTAACATCTATTATGCAGTTGCACAATCGAGGAGAACTGCAAGATTGCTATGAAACGACGTTACAACACGAAGCAGAAAGAATTTAAACGGTTATTTGGTACTGACAGAGGAAAAAACCGACAGCTGGGATACATTGTGCTAAATTTGCAGGCAACTTCACAGTCAGTTGCGTTAGTTTCCGACGGAAATGAACGAAGAGTATGGAGGCTTTCTGTATTACTGCAAAGTACATTTGTTAAGTCAATGGGCGTGCCTGGAACTATTGTTGAATTTTTGCAGAAAGAAGAAGTGTAGGGACAAAAAGTAGAATATCCGGTACAGACCGCAGACCTTGCGTTTTAAGTGGACTTAACTACACACTGCCGGCTGGAGTGGCCGTGCAGTTCTAGGCGCTACAGTCTGGAACCGAGCGACCACCACGGTCCCAGGTTCGAATCCCGCCTCGGGCATGGATGTGTGTAATGTCCTTAGGTTAGTTAGGTTTAATTAGTTCTAAGTTCTAGGCGACTGATGACCTTAGAAGTTAAGTCACATAGTGCTCAGAGCCATTTGAACCATCTTTGCCAACTACACACTGCCCACAGTAATTCACTGAAATATGAGAAACAACTCATTTCTGATTTGGTGGGAATGTATTTAAAAATAAAATTGTATCTGACAAAGTCCAGTTCCCAATGTTCACTGAGGTTAAAGAAAACGTGAGGCTAGAAACTTCATTGTGGCTTCTAAAGAGTTACAAGGATTGTTTTCTAGACGTTTTGAGGACATATGCTTTCGAGCTGTTTTCGAGACAGTTTGCCGTTTAAGTTGAAAGCGCACGTGCCGATCTGACTAATCTGCAACGCAATTCTCCTTTTAAACACAAACCTTTTAAAACTGTGAAGAATATCTATATTGTTTTCATCAGGAGGATTTTCCACGTGTCCTTAATTAGGTTGCAAAAGTGCTACAGTATTCCTATCAACCTTAGTGTATGTAAAAGACATTTTTTCGATTATGAAAATAAGTAAGTCACGATTAAGTGGAAACCTGCATGCGAAAGTTTGTGAAATTTTCTACATCTGTCGTATGCGACCAGTTTGAAAACGCTCTGCATCCTAAGAGGCCTCGGAATGCCCTACGGTACCGACCGACAGCCGTGTCAGCCTCAGATTTTAGGCGTCACTGGATGCAGATATGGAGGGGCAAGTGGTCAATACGTCGCTCTTCTGGTCATTGACAGCTTTCGTGACCCGAGCCGCTACTTCTCAGTCAAGTAGCATCTCAGTTGACGTCACAGGGGTTGAGTTAAGTGCACACTGGTTGCCAACAGCACTCGGCAGACCCTGACGGTACCCGTCCAAGTGCAGGCCAAGCCAGAAACGCTTAACATCGGTGATCTGGCGGGAACCTGTGTTCCCGCTGTGATGAGGCCGCTGTCCGCCAGTTTGAACTAAGTAAAAATTATTTCTTCAGCATGACAGGAATAGTTAATAATATTCGAATCTGGTTTGTTTATGATTTATGTTGTTCAGAAGTGTAAAACATCAAAGCAAGTCGTATACACTGCAACTGTGTTGCCATTTAAATTCGGTGCTTTCTCGGTTTCCGCCACTCCTCCCTCCATACAGAGAGGTGTGGTGGAGGAGGATACGTGCAGACAGACTGACCGCCATGGTACTCGCGCCACGGCACCTGTACGGTGAAAGACACAAAACCTTTACTATGTTGGTTGATTAGTTTCAGATTTTTCTGCCGCAGAAAATAATTTGTAAATGTAAATGTCAGGCCTGATGTAGAAACTTTACTGCACGAACAGCGAAAATGTTGTAAGTGATAGACTTTTTCCTATCTACATCCACATGGTTAGTCTGCAATTCAGACTTAAGTGCCTGGTTGAGGGTTCATCTAACTACTTCTCTACCATTCCACTCTCTAATGGCGCGTGCGAAAAAGGAACATCTAAACCTTTCCGTTTGAGCTCTGATTTCTCTTATTTTATTATGATGATCATTTCTCCTTACGTAGGTGGGTGTCAACAAAATATTTCAGTATTTGAGAGGAGAAAGGTTGGTTCACCGAGAAAAGGCTTCAAAACGGTTTTGAAACCATGTGTCGTGCTTCTTGGAAGTAGCTAAGAGTTCTGCTTCTAAAATACACTCTGGCTGACTTGTGCATCGTGAGTTATGCTGTGTCGCGGTATCTACCAAGTTTCTAACCTTAATAATTGACTTATTGTATTAAATCTTACACTTCGTAACGAATAGGTTATGACAGCATTTTAGAAGTTTTAAATTCCATCAACAGTTATGAGAAATATGGAAATATTTTTTTTTTAACCGTAGAAGGCTTTAGATACGCAGTTATCAACCATGGCTGGTTGATAACTTTACGATTTTAGTAACGTAACAAAAGGAATCAAAAACTTCTGGTTTTCATCTTTATTCGTGTAAAAGATGTAGAGTGTAGGACAGGGATGTAATCTTCCATTGTTCAATCTATACATCGACGAAGCAATGACGGAAGTAAAAGGAAGTCAAAGAGTGTTATTAAAATTCAGTGTAAAAGGATATGAGTCATAAGATTCGCTGATGGCATTGCTGTCCTTGGTGACTGTGAAGAATTATAGGATATCTTGAATGGAATGAACAGTTCAGCGATTGCAGATTGGGGATGGAGAGTAAATCGAAGAAAGACGAAGGTAAGGAGAAATAGCTGATAGGAGAACAGCAAAAAACTTAAAACTAGAGTTTATTACAAAGTAGTCAAAGTTAATAAATTCTGCTCCCTAGGCAGCAAAATAACAGGAGCGAGGAGGCCGTAAAAAGCAGACTAGCAGTGGCGAAAAAGGCATTCCTGGCAAATACAAGTCTGCTAGTATCAAACATAGGTCTTAACTTGAAAAAGAAATTTCTGAGAACGTACGTTTGGAACACAGCACTGTCTGGTAGCCGACACGGACTGTGGGAAAAGCAGAAGATAATCGAAATATTTGAGATGAGGTGCTACAGAACAATGCTGAAAATTGGGTGGACTGATAAGGTAAGAAATGAGGTTCTTCGCAGAATCAGCGAGGAAATGAATATTTGAAAAACACTAACAAGAAGAAGGGCCAGTGGATATCTGTTATGGCACCATGGTACTAGAGGGAGCTGTAGAGGGTAAAACATGTAGAGGAAGACAGAGATCGGAATACGGTCAGCAAATAATTGAGGACGTAGGGTGTAATTGCTACTGTGAGATGATGAAGCAAGCACAAGAGAGGAATTCGTGACAGGCCACATCAATAATGACGACTCAAAAAATGATGTAGGCTTGTCGAATTGGATTAACCTTCTTAAACATTTTTCCTTGTTGAGTAATTGATAGTTGGGTCCCAATAACCATTCGCGAAACACACTCAGACAAGAAAAAAGCGATGCAACACAAAGGAATCATGCAAGCTGATCATAGATGTTCTCACAGGTGTAAACGGGAAATGCAAAATCGTAAGCTTTGGAGGCCGATGAATGTGATGCTGCAATGCAGTTTCACCGCGTAGTTGTCGAGGGTGGTAAACAGGGGACATCTCGATACCAGGACCTAGTCTTTGCGTATTTCATTCCGCGTACTCAACTGGACAGTAACTATGCCTCGCAGACTTGTGAAAAAAACACGATGTGAGCACTTGAGTGTGGACGTATAGTTGTGCGCCAAGACTCCGGGTGGAGTAATCGCGAATCATCAGAGATCTGGATAGGAGCTATGGGTGAACCACGGTGGAACACACCGTCGCGAATGGAAGCGCGCCGATTTAGAGAGACGACAGAACGAGAGGACAGCAAACGCGAGAGGGGCTCTCGGAGCCCCGGATTGATGGTTATCATCGATACGACTTACAACTGGTGCTTCAGTGACCACAAGGACTGTTACCAGGCAGCTCACAAAAAAGGAGGTTTGACTCTGGGTGCCCCTCTCACCCATTATCATTGATCTCTGTACACTGACAAGCAGATTTGCCGTAACGTCGGGGACATCCGGAATGGAATCTTACTGACTTGAGTAGAGTTGTCTTAAGTCTCGCTTCGAACTAAGCTCCGATGACCAGGTAAGATGTGTCTGGAGACGCACCAGGCAGCAGCAGTACGTCGACAATGCTCCACGCCCCGTTTTGTTGCCCCTCAAGGCAATTGATCCCGAGCTTACATTTCAGCAAGATAATGCCTGCCCGCACACGGCGGGAGTTCCTATTGCTTGTCTTCGTGCTTGCCAAACACAGCCTTGACCAGAAAGATCACTGTATCTCTCCGCAATTGAGAATGTTTGGACCATTATGGCACAACCCGTGAACCAGCTCGCGAATTTGACGACCTGATGAGTAAAGTAGGACAGTGTCTGGCACACTATCCCTCGGAAGGATACCCAACAACCCTATCAGCGCCAAGCCGAACAACTGCTTGCATAACTGCCACGGTGGAATAACGCGTTTTTACTTGATCAGTTCGTGTCTTGAACAGGTTATCCACTTTTTCTGAAATTGTAAACATTTGTCTGTCCGTCTGTTTGTACATCACATTTATCAATTTTCGTCCCATTCGGATGACTCCATCGTGGTGCATCATTTTTTTTTTTTTTTTTTTTTTTTGTCTTGGAGTGTATATTACTTGCTAATTTCGGTTTCTAGCACCGTTTATTCGTGACTCACATATTAAATATTTCAGTGTGTTCCCGCTTTCTTACTACGAATTACAAACTGTTACAGTTATGTTGACATGTTCCACTACTGACGTCAACAATTTCTTTTTTTACATATTTCCGCTTTTCGGTACAGATACTCCACTGTTGCTATGCTTTTCTGTTACATCCTATTAAGTGAAGACATAATAAATTCAATATTTCATGTTAGAGCAATAGAGAAAGGCAAAATAAAGTTACACTCACAGGAAGTGAAGTTATTGGAAGTCTAGTAGAACAGTGGCGATTTATTTAGGTGAAGATAACGTTTAGATTGATGTTCTTTCTAGTTCATCTGGCCTTCTTCTACATGTAAACTAATAATAAGTCTTTCAATGGAACATACATATCTGTTAGAAGTAATGTCACGGATAATGAAATAAGATCGGACCTTACTGTACTGCTCACCAAATAATTTTTATTTTCTTCAATTTTAATTCAAAGTTTTGCGTAAGTAACATTCACATCTTGCTATGCCAATACCTAAAAGTCAAATAAAATTTATTTCATCTTTTTGTACCACGTCACGATCAGCGAGTAAAAATGTGACAGATATTTAAATTGAATACGCTCAGTCTCTGATGTAGCAGATACACACTGGTAGACCATAGCAGTAATTTATTTGTGCCGTACATCATCATATCATCAAATATTTTCGATTAAGAAGCTGCAATATCAACAGAAAATTATATTTCGTAGCTTTTCTCAACTTTTTGTTTATATTTTTAAGATGGTAGAGTACTATGATTAAAAATGACATTTACGGAAAAAAATAAAAAGTATTTGAACGGTTTATTTTTTTCTGACATTAGTAACTAAGTTCCGGATAATTTCCACGTATATATGAGCCATGACTAAAAGAAGGGATATGTTGCTAAGACAGGTTCTGAGGCATCAAGAGATGACCGGAATGAGATTTTCACTCTGCAGCGGAGTGTGCGCTGACATCAAACTTCCTGGCAGATTAAAACTGTGTGCCGGACCGAGACTCGAACTCGGGACCTTTGCTCTACCAACTCATCTGCCAAAGCACGACTCACGCCCCGTCCTCACAGCTTTACTTCTGCCAGTATCTCGTCTCCTACCTTCCAGGTAGGAAGGTAGGAGACGAGACACTGGCAGAAGTAAAGCTGTGTGGACGGGGCGTGAGTCGTGCTTGGGTAGCTCAGTTGGTAGAGCACTTGCGCGCGAAAGGCAAAGGTCCCGAATTCGAGTCTCGGTCTGGCACACAGTTTTAATCTGCCAGGAAGTTTCAAGGGATGACCAATTCAGTATCGGAGGGCAGCGTGGAGGGTAAAAATTGTAGAGGGAGACCAAGAGACGAATACAGTAAGCAGATAGAGAAGGATGTAGGTTGCAGTAGTCACTCGGAGTTGAAGAGGCTTGCACAGGGTAGAGTAGCATGGAGAGCTGCATCGAACCAGTCTCTGGACTGAAGACCACAACAACATATCAACCATTGAATGAGAACTTAGCTGATGGTTCTCCTTGCCTAAAATAAGAAAAGCTTAGACCTGTAAAATGGAACAGTATAGTTAAGACAGAGTCTGAGTATGCAATTTTAAACCGTGTATAAATGTGAAAAACAGTATTAGATACTAGGAAAACGACTGATCTTTTGTCGTTTATGTGTCGAGCAGTAACTAACGTACGTCACAGTGCAAAGGAGGATATACGCAGTCGATTCTGAAACGTCATATAGGACATAAAAAGACCTCGGAATTTATGAGAAGTAGTGCATTGATGCCCTTTAAGTAAATATTATTCAGTACAACACTCGTAATGCATGCGTCATCGCAACATTGTTCCCATCGCGAGGTACATATTGCCGCGGACTGCACGACGCGTGTGTTGAACCGTGGGCTAAGCTACTGTCTGCACTGCAGCAAACACGGAGGGCCCATCTGGTGGCGGTATGGCGAACCAGGGCCGGGGGCGGGGCTCATTTGCATGGAATTGCGCAGCAGATGAGTGTTTGCACGCACGGCGCGGACATGCCCACTGTGTACAAGATGAGGCTTGAAGGAGGGACAGCGGACCGCTATTACCGGCCACCAGGCGCTCCTAGAGCGGCGAGCAGCCGTGGCTGGCAGTGCGTTCGTACGTGCGGCCACAGGGCGCACGCACTGCGTGTCTGGTCAATTAGTGACAACTAAGGACAATAACATGACACCTCTCATTCAGTGTGTCGTCAGAAGTGTCTGCGCAGATCACATTTCGCCACATTTTGTGTAAGTGCATGTGAGGTGAAGTAGTGATCGGAAATTTGCGATAAACTGAGTGAAAGCAATGTACTGAACAGCAGCTAATTGAGACACCAACCAGGGACACGAAGCAAGATGGAAAATTTTGCAGATGACATATATAAATGAAATAAAGTCCCATGGGCCGGCCGAAGTGGCCGTGCGGTTAAAGGCGCTGTAGTCTGGAACCGCAAGACCGCTACGGTCGCAGGTTCGAATCCTGCCTCGGGCATGGCTGTTTGTGATGTCCTTAGGTTAGTTAGGTTTAACTAGTTCTAAGTTCTAGGGGACTAATGACCTCAGCGGTTGAGTCCCATAGTGCTCAGAGCCATTTGAACCATTTAAAGTCCCATGCTTCTTTACAGAGCGTAGGGGAACGATGCGGGAGACCCACACCGCCTTACTAGGCAAGGTCCTAATGGAGGTGGTTTGCCGTTGCCTTCCTCCGACCGTAATGGGGATGAATGATGATGATGAAGACGACACAACAACACCCAGTCAAAAAAAATCGATGTATAATAATACCATTCAGTTAACTATGTAATTTTAAGTAATGGAATTTGAACCACAGGAGATGACACATTGGTGTCGAAACAAGTCTGGGTAAATATAAAAAATAAACTAATTGTGTCTGCATGAGGCTGATTTCCAAAACCACCCAACTACAGGCCATCCACTCCGTGCTTAATCAACGAGACACCTAAGTAGAAAAAAAAGTCACAAGCTTCTGGTTAAAAGTGATATGTGACCCAAAAGCAATACCACCTGCCTCGATGATCACCACAAGAAGCAATAACTCGTTCTAATCTAGAATGTGCTCCACCACAAGTAGCTGTTTCTGTCATACAGAGAGACAGGCTGTAGTCATTACGTTTAAGCTCCCCATTTTCTTTCATTCTATCAAGAATGTTAATCACGTTATCCACTAAGAATGTTTACACCACCATTACGTCATCACAGCCGGCCTGTGTGGCCGAGCGGTTCTAGAGGCTTCAGTCTGGAACCATGCGACCGCTACGGTCGCAGGTTCGAATCCTGCCTCGGGCATGGATGTGTGTGATGTCCTTAGGTTAGTTAGGTTTAAGTAGTTCTTAGTTCTAGGGGACTGATGACCTCAGTAGTTAAGTCCCATAGTGCTCAGAGCCATTTGATACGTCATTACATATCTAGCACAGGTCGTCTGCGGAATGCAATATTTTGTATGACGGTAAACAGAAACGCACTACATCTCACGTGCGATAGTACAAAACTGCCACAGTAGTTGTCTTTCCTTAACATGGCGACCCAGGGTGGTGGGGGTGGTGGATGTTGTTGTTGTTACCCCAGTGCGAAGATTGGTTTGATGAAAATCTCTACGATAAACTGTCCTGTGCTATCAGCATCTACAAATACCGACTACAGCCCACGACGACGTGCTGAAAACCAATGCCTTCAAATTTTTTATGGGAAAACTATTACGTTTTATAAGTAAAACAAACTTTATTAACGTTCTACATCTTCAATTTTTGAGCAAATTTCTTCTAAAAAAACAGCGATCTGGTAATAATACTTCTAAACTGGATTAAAAACGATCTTGACCGCAGTAAAATATTTATTTGCAGCCTTTCCCGATTTCGGTCAGAATATGACAATGATAGTAGGCGGTGGCGGTGGACGGAGCAGGTGACATGACGTTGATGGAGTCCCAACACCCGTTTTAAACAATTTTTGAAGCATTCTACGTCTTTATTCTTTATGTGTACGTATTTATTTCCCAGCATAGTCACTCTGACGACGAAGAAATTTGCACCAACGACGGTGTATGATACCGCCACAACAGAATGTTTGAATATGTTGTCGGAATCACGACCTCAACTCTCCTTGCCTTGCTTCATCAAGGTTAAAGCGTCGAAGTTGTTCTTTAAGTTGAGGAAACAGTTGAAAATCGGATGGGGCCAAGTCGGTACTGCACGGAGTCTGTCGGATCGAAGGCTGACGTCGCAGCGCTCGTGTTTAGTCTGGCATCGTAATGCTGCAGTAGAGGGTGTTGCATTCGAGGGCAGAGTTACATTACGCACCGCCGCATTGCACGCTAGAATTCGGAGCCCTCTAGGGGCAAACGGTTGCAGCGAATCAGGAAAGTTGACCGAGTAATATGCATGACATGTAATATCTCAACTGATGCTGAGAACAGAATAAAAAGTTCGGGGGCTGTACTTTTCAGCAAGTCCCTCGTACATACATTTCCACTTGGTTACTGTACTCTAGTAGTGAAATCCCTCTACAAGTTTTAATCCCCAAGCTTTCCTCCATTAATTTCGTTTCTCCCCATCTTAGTTCAGGAGATCCTAGTTATCCAACCTACCCATCCAATTTGTCATTTTCTTGCAGAAGGGCTCCGATTCTCTATCATCTTCGTTTCACTTCATGCAAGGCAACACTTTAGGAAAGACTTTCTAACACGAAAATTCATATTCGATGTTAACAAATTTCTGTTGAATTATTGAAAGCTGGAGGACTCCATTTGAAGAAATAATAATGCACCTTGGGAACAATTGTTGCAACGGATTGAAATTCCATCAGAATAAACAACGTCGTATATGGTTTCCATTTTCAAGAATGGGAATAGAAGACAAACTGACTGCTACACAGGTATTACTGTGAACTGCACGACGAGCTCCTTCTCTGGCAAAACCATGTGTGGGAAAATTAGGCCAAACGGTGCTTCTACCGTGTTGGCGAAGACCAGCGTGGGCTTAGAGAGAACAGATCTTGTACGAATTACGTCTTTATTTTACAACGGCTAATGGATAAATTTATAGCAGTCGAAAAGCAGTTATACACACACATCTTACGGGAATTGAGCCAGGTAATATTTACAGCGACCGCCGATATTTGGGGAGCAGAAACTTGAAAATGGTGGGTTGTACTCCCGCCGAAATATCGGCGGTCGATGTAAGTATTACCTGGCTGAATTACCGTAAGTTGTTTGAAAATTGTATACTCCAAGAGAAAATCAGGTCTCAAATTGCCTTTGTAGATTCAGCAAAAGCTAATGACACGGCTCCTAAAGCAAATCTGGAGGAAGGTATAAAAATATAAAAATGGAAGACCATATTTCACATGTTATTACTAAAATGTACAGAGTTAGCAATGGACAGATTAAAAGACGGTCAAAATTATCAGAACGGATTAATAACACAAAGGGCTGAAACAAGTTTGTTGTATGTCACCTATCTTGTTCAGTTTTTACGTAAAAGTGGCTGTCCGTAGATGGAAGAACATCTGTAGAAGAAATGACGATGGCCGTAGTAGAAAGGAGATAAACGTAAGGGGTTATTAACTCCTTTTTCCTGAGTTGATCCTCTGTCTCAACCTGTCATCTCGCTGAGAGAGCGAAGTAACAGTTCTGCAGAAACATGCAAATAATTACATCTGTGATGAATGCTAATGCGTTTACCTGATATGGTGCCCTTAAATTTAGTTCTAGTTTTCTTTTATTGCATCCTGCAGCAAAACTATCTACTCGGGTGCCACGGACATTCCGCCCTAAGTGAACTGAATGGTGCAACTTTATCCCGGCAGCAGCAGGAGCAACCCTGATTTTATACTCCACATGACGCACAGAAGTCACCACATAATACAGTAATTACTACAGCACTAGACGCAACATTGTTAGATGGCAGGGACTCACAAGGTCTAGTGGCCGAAAGTCTTCCGATGGTTCTCGTTTCAGAATTGCAGGCGCCCGGCTTTCTAAGCAAATTTGCCCAAACGTTTCACGTTGCCAATTGAAACAGTGGTCTATTACACTTCAAACATTCTGCGATCTTTCTCGTGTAAAGTCTTTGAGAACTGTAATGTATTTAGATTACCATTTTGAATGGAATTACCTTATGTCAACAGACAATGACTTCCATGGCCAGCTTTTCTGTTACATATATCATCTATCTCCAAAGCCATCGACAACTTATTGTACATATTATTTTCACTAAAACGTTCTTTATCTTGGACACATGACAGCCTCAGAATTATTAACAAAGTGATTAAGTAACGGCACCAGCTGCAAGATATATATTGTTTGCCACGATCAATCTCGGAAGCAATTGTCAAGTGATCATGAATTATATAAGGTCGAATCTTTTCGCAATGGGAGAGCATTTTCCTAAAATACATCCATGTTACTGTCCAAGTCATGTTGCTAAATGATTACCGACGATTGGGACACTATTACGATTTGCATTCACCATGGTGTGTAATACAGTGTGTCCAAAGCGTTGGAATATCGCTGTACAGAATTTATGGGTCTGCAACGTAGAAATATTTTGTTAGCAATTATTCAGCACAAGAGCCATCGTTCTGCGAAACTATGATTCCTCGGGGCCGCTGGAAGTGTGTGGAGCTGTTGCATAAACAAATTTCGTAGGTGTTCTGATATTCGTCTGCTCCAACACACTTCTGCTCGTCGATGTTACAATAAATGTATTTGTGTTTATCTAGTCTTTTGAAATAATTCTGGATGGAATTTAAACTCCCAACAGCATTAATTAACTCAGATTTCTTTAATTTACTGTATCCTGTAATACCAAAATTTTTAGCTCTAGCTTTGAGTTCCTTTACTTCCAGGTTATCGATAATCCTTGTAGGTGAAGGTAAATTATTAGAAATGATTAAATCATCTTTTCTAAATCTGCTATGTACTCATAAATTATTCCTCCTGCAATAATCACGAAGTTCAGAGCCTGTAAACTCTCTCAAAACCTCACTCATTTATAAGAATAAAAAAATATTAGGCTTTCCATAAAATGAGATTAACTTTCATCTTTCTGCTGGGTACCAGGGCACATGGGTATTGCGGGGAACGAAAGGGCGGATCTAGCAACAAAGGGAGCTTTTCGTAATCCTCAGTTCTTTGAGTGTGCCATGCTGTATCCTCGCTGTTGAGGTGCATAGTCATGGTTCTGTGGGAAGAGAAGTGGATGGAAGTGACCGACAATAAGCTCAGTGTAGTAACTCCCATAACTCGGCCGTGGAGTACCTCCTTCGAGCCACGCTGATGGGACGAGGTCCTCCTCACTCGTCTTCGTATCGGCTGCAGCCCTGTGACGCAAGGTGTCTTTGCTCCGGCGGGAGGGCCTTCCAATGTGTGGTGCTTGTGCCGTACAGATCACTGTGCGCCATATTTTATTGGACTGTGTTTTATTTTCCAACCAGCGGGCCGCCGCGGATTTGCCGCCGGACCATTTCTCTGTTTTAAGTAACGTGCAAAGGAGTGCGGTTCGAATTCCAAAGTTTTGTGAATAGTCCAATATTTTTCTCAAGATTGTGGGGGAATGATTGTAATGTGCTCTCCGGGTGACTGGGCCAACCAAATTTTTTTGAGTGGTCAGCAACTCACATTTTCCCTGTGCTTTTCTGTTATCTTCTCTGTCGCTTTATGTTTTAAACTCCTGTGTAGATCACTTTAGTATTTCTTCGTTGCCTTAGGGCATATGTTAACATTTTCGCTGTTTTATCTACATTCGTTTCTTTTTATATGTGAAAGGGCGCTGATAACCCTGCCCTTGACCAGCCATAAGCTCCACACACACACACACACACACACACACACACACACACACACACACACACACAGAGGGAGAAAGAGAGAGAGAGAGAGAGAGAGAACCGAAATCTCCCTACTGGGTTACAGGAGGCTTCTCAGGATAAGGAGCGGTGGGAAGCTGTTATCCCTCCCTCCACGATAACGCCCCAGATCACAGTGCACAGGACACAGTAGGCGGCTGCTTCTCCGCGCTGTCAGATTTTAGCTCACCGCCGTCTTCTGCTGACACGATTCTTACTGACTACTGCCTCTTTCCTCAGATGACGAAACCATTTCCAGCACAACGACGAAGCGATTTTTCAGTTGGGACGTTTCCTGAATCGCCAAAATGAACAATGTTACAGCATAGGTCTCCGCAGAGCCGTTCACCTTCGGAGAAATGTGTCGCAGTGAACGCTGAATATTTAGAGAGAAAGAAAGAGCATAAGTATGTTTAATGGTCGTGGCTTCACTAGCACCCGTCCACTGCAGAGGGCAGTTGCCAATGTCGCTTCTTTGGCGTTTTTAGCCTTCCCTACCTCAACCGCTACAAACGGAACCCTTACACTTTCTAGAACGTCAGTCTACCTGTCTGCCTGTCCGACTGTTAGAAACCTTTTCTCTCAGGGACCGGTAGACATATCGAGTTCAATTTTATGTCACGTACAAGGGTCCACGGTCCCTTGGCAGTGATCAACTCGAAGCTTTTAAGTCAGTGCAGTCAAAACATACGGCCATTTATGCCACATATGTTGCTACTCGGAAACTGACTCATTGAAACATATAAGGCTCTTCCCGTCAACCTGAAATCATGAATTTTGACAAGAAGCTAGGTTTCAGAGTACAAGTGAAGGAAAATTGTTAAATTGTAACTGTATCACATAAAAATATCTTTTTACCATTAGAACTTACACTGCATTCATCATTCGTCAAAAGCATAATCGAAAAATATCACTGCAGAAAAACACAAAATGTTGCAGCATGTTTCAGTAAGTAAATAGAAAATGTGTTGTAAATTCGTTAGTCTCTGTGTATATAAAGTGAAGTGCCTACTCCTTCGTTTTTGTATGTCCCGTCTAATCTCTGGAACTACTGTACAGGCTTTGATACGTTCTTGGAATTCCTGAGACCGATATCCGGCCAGTACCGACATCAATAGCACACAAAAAGCGTCGAGGTTCTCGATTCTCGGAATGAAAGAACTGTCTCCATACATAAATTTGTACGGAACAATCAGTGCGAGATTCCTGCTGCTCGCACTTGGCCAGTTTTCAATCAGTCCTAAGACTGCAAATGCACGCAGGGCACAGGCAGAGTCAGTAGGTAGCATTCACTGGAGGAGACTGCGCGCACTTGCAGCCTTAGGACTGATTGAAAACGGCAAAGAAGCGACATTAACAGCTGTCCTATGCAGGGGCGAACTGCGCCACAGCATTTATCTATGTCTAACCCACTACAGTGCCATGCAAGACATTCTGAATGAAAAACATCTCTCTCAACTAAATATCTCTGGTCACTGTGTTGGTAGAGTTGATTACCGGACAAAAGATACAGCCTGCGTTAAAGACATTCTGGTGCCTAACTTTGTGCCATTTTTTAATGTAATTTCTTACGTGAAATTCTTGGCATTCTTCCACTGCCTGTTCCTCTGTATTCACGTTTATTGAGTCTCCTGCTGAACAATGCACCGCCTCGTCGAGAGGGCTCTGCTGACCACACGAGGCGCGCGGCCTCCGCTCAGAGAATGTAATCCGGCGGCAGGCGGCCGCGAAACAGAAGACGGTGCACCACCTGCCGTTTGCCCGTCCTGCACTGTGCGCGCCGCCGCGCGACAACAGCCTGCCATCCTCCTCCCTGTCCTCTGTGTCCTGTCGTGTCCTCGCCTGCCCTGCCCTTCTAGGGATGTCTGTGTTATCGACTCGGCCGGCAGCTGCAATATGAGTCCAGAATACCCGGCCGGCCGGCCAGCCAGCGCTCCGCATTTTACAGCAGGCAGGCCCAGGCTGCCCACCCTCCCACGCAGTCGATCCGACACACACACACACACACACACACACACACACACACACACACACACGACGGAGTGGCTCACTGCGTTTCCCTCTAACCAACAGCCGGCAGCAGCTGCGACAGGGCTCAAACAACTACAAGATAGCATAATCCTTCAATACCACACGAGTGCAGAGACTCGTCGAATCCTCTTCTTAATCTGTTTAGGACTCTTCGTTTTCCATGCATCTTGTTATTTTGAATATCGACCTCATGTAATATCTGTCCAAGGGAAAACAGGTACATAAATAACGATTTCATCAAACAAACACGCGGGTAGTCACGTAATACCGGGTGATCAAAAGGTGAGTATAAATTTGAAAACTTAATTATTCACGGAATAATGTAGATAGAGAGGTAAAAATTTACACACACGCTTGGAATGACATGGGGTTTTATCAGAACCAAAAAAACACCCCATATTGCTAGACGCGTGAAAGATCTCTCGTGCGCGTCGTTTGGTGATGATCGTGTGCTCAGACGCCACTTTCGTCATGCTTGGCCTCCCAGGTCCCCAGACCTCAGTCCGTGCGATTATCAGCTTTGGGGTTACCTGAAGTCGCAAGTGCATCGTGATCGACCAACATCTCTAGGGATGCTGAAAGACAACATCCGACGCCAATGCCTCACCATAGCCCCGGACGTGCTTTACAGTGCTGTTCACAACATTATTCCTCGACTACAGCTATTGTTGAGGAATGATGGTGGACATACTGAGCATTTCCTGTAAGGAACATCATCTTTGCTTTGCCTTACTTTGTTATGCTAATTATTGCTATTCTGATCAGATGAAGAGCCATCTGTCGGACATTTTTTTAACGTTTGTATTTTTTTGGTTCTAATAAAACCCCATGTCATTCCAAGCGTGTGTGTCAATTTGTACCTCTCTATCTACATTATTTATTCAGTTTTCAAATTTATACTGAATTTTTGATTACTCGGTATGTCACTATCTGACTGATTTCTGTACACTCTTTTTTGCCGATGTTGGTAACCTCTTTCCGCTCTCTCGCATACCTACTTCTAGTTAGATACTCCCTTTTCTTTCTCAATCTCATTTCCTTCTGCTCCTCCTCCTCCTTTTTCCTCCTTTTCCAGATCATCTGATTTGAATTTTTTAACACTTAATGGTGCTATGTCTCGGGAATGTGCGGGTAACTGTTCACAAAGAAAGGAAATCATTTACTTAACGCAGTGTGAAGCTTGATAGCAATAATAAGTGTAAAACACAACCTGTAATAGCTTCCATGTTGCACGTAATACATAAAAGCAGCAGCTAACAAGTAAATCAGTAATTGTCTCATTAATGTTCCTGCAATAGGTAAAACGGGTTTTGGACTCTTGAGTTATACACTGAAGAGCTAAAGAAACCGGTACACCTGCCTAATATCGTGCAGGGCCCCGAGAGTACTCAGAGGTGCCGCAACCACGACATGGCGTGGACTCGCCTAATATCTGAAGTAGTGCTGGAGGAAACCGACACCAGGAATTCTGTAGGGCTGTCCATATCCGTGAGAGTATGAAGAAGTGGAGATCTCTTCTGAACAGCACGTTGCACGGCATCGCGAGTATGATCAATAATGTTCTATTCTGGGCTGTTTTGGTGGCCGGCGGAAGTGTTTAATCTCAGAAGAGTGTTCCTGGAGCCACTCTGTAGCAATTTTGAACTTGTGGCGTGACACATTGTCCTACTCGAATTGCCCAAGTCCACAATGGACATGAATGGACATGTGATCAGACAAGATGCCTACGTACGTGTCACCTGTCAGAGTCGTATCTAGATGTATCAGGGGTCCTATATCACTAAAACTGCACACGCCCGACACCATTAGAGAGCCTCCAGCAGCTTGAACAGTCCCCTGCTGACATGGAGGGTCCATGGATTCATGAGGTTGTCTCCACACCTGTACACATCCATCCGCTCAATGCGATTTGAAACGAGACTCGTCCGACGAGACAACGTGTTTCCAATTATCAACAGTCCAATGCTGGTGCTGGGCGGCCCAGACGAGGCGTAAAGCTCTGTGTCATGCAGTCGTCAAGGGTATACGGGTGTGCCTTCGGCTCCGAAAGCTTATATGGATGGTGTTTCGTTGAATGGTTCCCAAGGTGACTCTTTTTGATGGCCAGTATTCAAATCTGCAGCAGTTTGCGGAAGGTTTGCACTTCTGTCACGTTGAACGATTCTCTTCAGTCGTCGTTGGTCCCGTTCTTGCAGGATCTTTTTCCGGCGGCAGCGATGTCGGAGATTTTATGTTTTTTTTCGGAATTCCTGATATTCACTGCACACCCGTGAAACGTTCGTAAGGGAAAATCTCCTCTTCATCGCTACCTTGGTGATGTTGTGTCCCATTGCTCGTGCGCCGACAATAGCACCACGTTGAAACTCACTTACATCTTGATAACCTGCTATTGTAGCAGAAGTAAACGATTTAAGAACTGCGCCAGACATTTATCGTCTTGTATAGGTGCTACCAACTGCAGCGCCCTATTCTGCCTGTTTACATACCTCTGTATTTAAATACCGATGCCTACACCGGTTTCTTTGGCGCTTCAGTGTATAACGTACACAAGTGAACTAAAGTTTTGCATCACGCCTTAATTCATGAAACAGAAAACAAAAAATGGCTCTGAAGCATCCGTATACATTAATTTGCAAAGTGTCCAGGTCACAAGTCAAAAAAACAGTCATTTCTGTAACGACCGAACGTTTTTTAGCCGGCCGGTGTGGCCGTGCGGTTCTAGGCGCTTCAGTCTGGAACCACGTGACCGCTACGGTCGCAGGTTCGAATCCTGCCTCGGGCATGGATGTGTGTGATGTCCTTAGGTTAGTTAGGATTAATTAGTTCTAAGTTCTAGGCCACTGATGACCCCAGAAGTTGTCGCATAGTGCTCAGAGCCATTTTTTCTGGGTTCTAAGTCATGCCGGTATCTCAGGGAGTGAACTGGCTGACCGTTTGGCTAGAGAAGCTGATACTTACCTCCCCTCCCCTATTTGCTTTCATGATTCCAGCTGCGGATATGCGGATCTACGACAAATCTCTCTTTGCCCAAAAGTGAGATGCCATCTGGAGCGCTACTGCTCCTAGTATTAAAATCCGCACAGTCAAGGAGTCTACTGCGGTTTGGCGCTCTTCCTTCCGCTCCTCTCGGATAGAGTGCACTCTTCCATGCCGTTTACGTCATACCCAAATCACCCATTGTTTCCTCCTATGTAACGACCCACCCCCACCATGTGGTTGTGAAGCCTGACTGAGGATATCTCACATATTGGTGGAATGTCCCCTTCTTTCGACCCTTCGTGTTAAAATAGTCTTCCAGATTTCTTAAATTTAATAATAGCGGACGGTCCACGGATGGTTGAACTGGTCTTCAGTTTCCTCCATGAAAGTGATTTTTATTTCCAGATATAAGGTTCTACTTTAGTCTTGGAGCAGGGGCAGGTTGGTTGTGAATGAGACTTCTTTTACAGTGTTCTCGGTCTGTGACCCCGTGACCACCGCCCCCCACCCCCCTCCTCTTTCCAGTTTTTAGATTTGGTATTAGGTCTCACCTATTATGCCTTTACTGTGTGTGTTTAATGATTATAATTTTATAATTTGACTCCCCTGACTTTCAGCAGACCTTCTTTCTTCTGCGACCCACCTTTGGAATCGCGGGACTAGTGATTTCGCCATTTGGTCCTATAGCCCCCTCTCAATCAATCAATCGTTCTCAACGTCTAAAAACACTCATTTCAATCGATCCCACACATGAAACTTCGAGGCAGATGAAAGCTGAGTGCTGGATCGAGATCCGGAAGTCGGATGTTTGCCTTTCTCCTGCGCGCGATCAACCATCTGAGCAACCCAATCACGACTCACGACCTGTCCTCGCTTCTTTACTTTCGCCAGTATGTCACCTCGTACCTTCCTGTGAAACAGGACATGCTTGGGTAGCTCAGTCGGTACAGAAACTGCCGGCGAAAGGCAAAGGTTCAGAGTTCAATTCTCGGTCCGTCAAACATTTTTAATCTGCCAGGAAGTTCCCTATCAGCGCACGCTCCGCTGAAGAGTGAAAAATACATTACTGATCCCACACATGTCCGATTGGGTTCATGTCTGGGCAACAGGTAGGGCACACCATTCTGGTGATGCTAGCAGGGTGGAGGGACGTGTTCACGAGAACAGCAAGATAATCATGCGAGTTAAAATCCGTCAAGTGGAAACTCTCAACAAAATATTGGCGATAAGGTCCCATTATTGGTTGCAGAGTCTCGTGTTTGAGCTGTAGAGCAATGACATCGTCCTCAATAATCAAGAGAGATTCATGGTGGCCCATTGCAATGCCACACGCGAAATCCACTCCGCCGCCAGCTTCTTCAACGTTTAGCACACGCGGACGCCAGCGTGTCGACGCGTATGTATCAGGGCATGCTGAAAACTAACGCCTCCGAATCTTTAATATGAAAACACTTAGAGATATTTTAATAAAACAAACTTAATTAAAGTTCTGATTCACTATTCTTCGTGTCAACATAGTTATTTCGACCAAGTCGAGAAGTTCGGGACTTAAATATCACCGAATTTTCGTTCTCACCTTTAATTTCTGGCTCGTTCACTGGGACGGTTAAATGCAGGAGAATGATAAAAACCCATCAATGTCGTGACATTCGTTCCGGCAATAATTACTTGCATTACTGAGTGTGAGAAAAATATACTTTAGTGGTCGTTTCAACGGGAGATATGGTGAATTGTCATTTCCAGAGATGAGACAAGGTATCAGTGAAATGAGTTACTTCTCAAACGTTTTTGCAGGGTTTCTTAGACGGAGGACACATGACGCCGTTTGCTGTCGTCGGGCCAGATGGTCCATTAAGTCCGGTGACCACCTTGTAGAAATGTAGGTATTTGAGAGTAACAGGTTTTGGTATCGGGAACTGGTTGTAATATCTCACTTCATGTTATTTCCGCTACAGTCCGTAACAGGACAAACCTTTGAACAAACGCTCGTGGTATTCATCTTCACTGTACACGTTACGAGAGCAAAACTCTAGGCATTTCCATAGATGTTACCCTCAAAATCAAATAATAGCACGTAGGCCCACAATCTTTTACCACTCTCACGTTCAATTTTTAGTTAAGGTTCCCGTCAAAGTATTGACATACTGGGTGTAGAAATGGTTCCTCTTCTCCTTGAAGCAAGTGAATTCTTGGGTGAACTGATGACACACACAAAAAAATGAGCTATCTGATCCTAATGACATTCAGATCGGGGCTTTGAGCAGGTTGAAACACATGATTTGCTTCGAATTGCTATACTGTGGACCTCGTTTTATATAGACAGGATTTACCATGCTATTGTAGTAAATATATGATTTATAACTGTTTAAATGGTTCCGAAAATTCCTGCCTTTCTTACTCTCAATCATAGCTAAACATTAAAAGCCAAACAACGAAAAATAGTCTCAGACTACCTCATCAACTCCACTTAATCTCTCTGTTGTCGCGGTACAAGTAATGTACCTATTCTTCCCGCCACGTATTCTTTCTCGAATAAAATTTCCACTCGAAAACAATCACAGTCCTCACAAAACATGCAAACTGCCTTACTTCTGTCCCGTTCTCTTTATACGTCATCATTTATACCTTACAATAGCGCCGCCAGGCTCTGCTTCCGTAATCCCGTGAGACAAGGGCTATCAACACGCACCACTACTTGCACGCACTTAGTATTTCATTCTCAAAGATTTTCTATTCGGCAACTGGATTGGTGTAATGCTGTGATATTATCGACTGAACGTGCTCCGATGCGACAGACACAAAAAATCACAATAAAGTAACTAAACTATCGATTAACTGCTGGGATGGAAACACGCGAACGGAAACACAACCACAAAGTACCAGTTATTTGCTTTAAAATGACCCAATTCCTTTAGCAAAAGATAATAAAGATTTTTTCCACAGTTATGAGCGCTAACTCATCATTGGAAACGTATTTAAATGGTGGTGCTTCCCCTCGAGTCCGTTATGGTAAATTCTGCTGTTTGGTTCTTTGTTAGTATCCATCCCTACGCAAGAATGCCTCAACATTTGAACAACAAATCACACTCGCCTAATCCCAATTAAATCGTTCAGTGTCGGCTGCATGGAAGTTGTCCCTCGTACTATCCGTATTCTCGCCACCACCGAACACACTCGCCGTCTGCCAGATTCACTCTCTCATACAAGTTCGTCGTCTCTAGAACTTGTTCCAGCTCATTGGAAACCCGAAGCTGCACATTGCATATTGTAAAACCACTGATTTCACTTAATCAGTCTTAGTAATAAGAATGTTCTGACGACCATATTGTTCTTCGCATAAGAACTTTCAAAACACCATCTTTTACCCACGCGTTTAGGTCCTTCCGAATTAACGGTTTGCAAATAATCGGGGAAATACACATGCTATGTTAAGTACCTGATATCGCATAATAGCTCCGAGCACCTGCTAAGCCGCTTCCCCGAAATGTTGCCCGTTTATGAAATCACTGTCACAGCAGAAGACGATACGTCAACAATACGTCTTGTGTTAGCACACAGACTTGACAGCTTTGTTCCGCTACTATATGCGATTTCAAGGAGTTTTGTTACAACCACAATTTTTATAAAAAAGAGGAATATCATGGAAACAAAGTCTCTGCATCAACCGTTCCCTCATTGATCTGAGTATCGGAGTCAAAGTGGAGGTCCTTTGCAACAGCTGACAGGGGTGTCACAGTTGATGGGTGGAAATTTGTCTTTGGTTTACTTTAGTGCTTGGTCACTGTACAGACTGATAAAAAACGTGAGGAATGGGCAACAACCCTGTCTCACGCACTTCTCGAGTGATGATGCCCTTCAGCTCTTCCTGCAAAAGTAGTAGAATACCTTCGACTCTATGAATTTCCTCTCTGCTAACTTCAGAATTTCAGCGTGCATTCGATTCAACATCGTTAAAACATTTCTGTAAATCTGCAAATGCTATAAACATAGGTTCCTCATTTTTCGGTCTATCTTCTTGGGTAAGTTGTAAAGTAAGTATTGCCTCCCATGTTCCTTCATTTGCTGAGAACCTGAGAAAATTCTGGTTCTACATAAAATCACTAAGCGTGTCCCAGGCCACTATCCAGTCACTCGCTGACCAGCCTGGTGTGACTGTAGAAGATAACAAAAGAAAAGCTACCTTATTCATTTAGGTGTTTAAGAAACCATTCACAACCCGTCGTTCAACCAGTGCATAGACTCCCATATGGAGGACATACTGTAGTAACAGGCATCCCCAGCGAAGAGAAACAACTGAAAGAGTTGAAAACAAATAAATCACAAGGTCCAGATAGAATCACAGTTCAGTTTTACAGAGAGTATGCTTCGGCATTGGCCCATTCCTTAGCTTTCATTTATCACAAATCTCTCTCTCTGTGCCAAGTCACAAGCGAGTGGAAAAAAGTGCAGGTGATTCCTGTGTGTAAGAAGCGTAAAATAGTGGACCCAGAAAACTATAGGCTCACCTCCTTAACAACGGTTTGCAGCGGAATTCTTGTATTCCCAATTCGAATATAATAAAGTTGTGCAGCGGGAAAAGGTAGAAGGCACCATATTAAAACTCGGCCGAGCTTTCCAAGTGATTTATTGTTTCCAACTACAGTGCGGCGTTCCTCTTGGTATGCATCACTAGGTCCCACAATGCTGAGGACACCACCTTGGCGATGCGCCAAGTGCTCTGCTAATGTGTTGGCCTTGTACAGCCATGTTGATATGACGATGACAGGGCTGCGCCGGCAGCACACTCAGCAGCCTTTGTCCTGTGCTGCCTCAGCTCCGCCAGCTGACAACTGCAAGGTGGCCTGCACCGTGCATCCTCGCCAGCATGGCTTGGATCGTGGCGACAACAAGAGCCCATGATCCGGCAGCTGAATCTGCGGCCCTTGCCCTCTGGCTGCCTACGGACCCCGCGCTGGCCTCAGAGGCTGGAATGCTGGTGCCCCATCTGCTGCTGTGTGTAGCCAGAGGTGTGACATGCCCCGCTGTCCAAGAGAGCTGCCACACTTCAATGCTTTGTTAGTGAGCCGGCACCTAAGTATATGTGGCTGTGCGCCTCTGTTTCGCTAAACCTGCCGCTCCATGCCACATACTCATAACACTTAGGTTGGCCAGTGTGCTCCTTCTGCCTGTGACTTGCGCCATGCAAACTGCCGCATCTACTTTTTCGGGCTGTTCTATGCCCCTGTGTCCTCTATTTTACTTCGCAACTGCTGGTGAGCGTAGCTCACTGTAAACAGGCCCGCGCCTGGCTGTAGTTTGTGTGCTCAGAAATATTGCACTAAAACTGACTTTTCCTATCCCAAACGGTAGTGCCGCTCGAGCTGCTTGATATGGAGGAGATTCTATCTACGAATCAGCAAGTTTTAGAAAGCATTATTCGTACAAAATTCAGCTCATCCTTTCCATATATCATGTCCTGCGAACTATGGGTGAAAGTCAACAGGCAGATTCCACATTCCTAGATTTTCAGAAAGCATTTGACACGTTGCCCCAATGCAGAATATTATGATGACACACGACTCAGACAAAGATTCACTTGGCTTTTGTTTACTGCCAGATTTCTGGAGACATTCTGCTAGCGCCTATTAAGATTTTCAATGTTCTCCTTTTCCATTAAAAGAAATTCAATGACAGTTCTCTGTTTGGAATGCATGTCCCTCACAGGCGCCATTTTGAAGCCTGTGTATAGTGCCGCCACCTATAGGTACTGAAGCGGGAGTATGCCATGATGTCCCACAATAAATTGGGATTTTTTTCAACCGAAATTGGTTGAGAAAAGTGTTGAATTACTACTATTTGTCAAGCTGTCGAAGCTGCAATGAAATATGCCCTTTATTAGAGGTGACTTGTTCCTGAAGCAACGTCCATTACGAAACCTTTGTGTATAAACGAATTACAATTGTGATCACAAACTTTGATTTAAAATATACTTTCACATAAACATAGTTCTTGCTGTCATGAACACACAGCCATACACTTCCACCAGAAGTATTGAAATACAATACATCCAGCTCATTTGTATCTACCCATCACCGGCAATCATACGTAACAGGTACAGAACATCTACAGCCTATGATCAATGTTTCTTGCGGCCTCTGGCGAGTTTATCTATGAGCTGCTGCTGTTTCACGCATCAGTCCTCCTGGTGCTGTTGATCTGTATATGTTACTTATGATTGCCGATTACAGCTAATTACAAATGTACTGGGTAATTGCATTTCAATACTTACGACGAAGGTATGTGACTGCTTGTTCATAAATGCAAGAACTGTGCTCTCTGTCTATATAAATGTGCATTTCAAATGAAAGTTTGTAACAACTATTGTAGTTTGATTATAGGCGACAGTTTGATGATGAACATTACCTCCGAATCTTATCTCCCAATCGAATCACCACTAACAAAGGATATTTCTCATTACAGGTTCACAGACAGTAGTTTTATAGTGACAATATTTGTGCCTAGTCTTGCTCCTTTATCTCTTGCTGTCGCAGACGCTACATAAAATGTGCGACACAGGCTGCAGTAGCTGTGTAGAGCGAACAACGAATACTCCTACTTCCGTAAATTGATCGTATTAGGATTCATATGAACGACGCTGCCTTCTTCCAAGAATTTTCTGTAATATTTCCGTACAGGCTGCACCGAAGTGTTACAGTTCCCTTGCAGGATAATAGTACCACGAATGTACGGTCCGTAATTGTGAAAACAAAATGCTATAGGTGTACGTGAAACAGTAAACAAATAAAGTGAAGGCAGAATGAAAACCGCTGGCTTTGGCTGCCGGTGCCCCGCAGCTGTAGACGTCATAACATGGAAATCACTTCCTTCCCGGAACAGGGGGAGAGCCAGCGGCACCCCCGCAGTGGCTGTTCTTGGCCGGAAAGGCGGCGCACCTGTGTGTCACGACCGCTGCCGCTGCCGACGCCGCAGCAGCTGCCGACTCGGCTGTTTGTATGCATGGCTGCTGGTAGCACTCCGCGGTGTGGGCGCCTGTGCGCCCGCAACCCGCAGCGCTGCGGTGTGAAGTTGGTCGACGCTTCTCAGGCGCAATTGTAACTGACAACCTGCAGTTCCAAGCTATGTTCAGAATAATAAGTCGTTATAAAAAAAAATGCTATGGTACACACGACATTTAGTATTAAAAAAATCAGTCGTTAAACACCTAGAACTTACCATCGAACCTAAAATTTAGCTATTTCCTTTTACCAGTAGCATGCTGTTAAACTGAACCATATTAATCTCCAAATGCAAATGCATAACAGTTCCACGTACCTCTTTATGAAGTCCACGATTATTAATTTGTGATGTTCAATTACATTATAATCGATCCACATTAATTTGAGTGAAGCTATTCTGGTACAATGTTACTTATGCTACTTACATACCTTTCTACAATGAAACTTTAACTTTTCGGAAACTGTTGCTCCTAAAAGAAAAATCATTAGCGAACGAAATTTTAGACATTTCGGTGCTCTTTTGGGAAATGTAGATGTCAATTAATTGTGGTGGTTTTCTCCATTGTTGTTGTTGTTGTTGTTGTCTTCAGTCCTGAGATTGGTTTGATGCAGCTCTCCATGCTACTCCATCGGTTTTCTCCACATTACAATGTATTTTATACTATTTTAGTGAACTCTTCTCACAGTGCCGGAAATTTTACAAAGAACAATTCTGCGCTACTTGAAATTATCTTTATTATTTTGTCGTTTCCTTCCCGATGTATTACTACGATGAATGTTTGTCAACAGTTCATTCGTATGACATGTGCACGTTGGTGCATAGCGGAAATGGATACGCACACTGAAAGCAGAGAGAAAGAATGTAAATGTCGTGTGACTAGTGCCTCCCGTCGGTTAGACCGTTCGCCAGGTGCAAATCTTTCGATTTGACGCCACTTCGGCGACTTGCGCGTCTATGGGGATGAAATGATGATTATAAGGACAACACAACACCCAGTCCCCGAGCGAAGAAAATCTCCGAGCCAGCCGGGAATGGAACCCGGGACCTTATGATTGACACATTCTGTCGCGCTGACCACTTAGCCACCGGGTGCGGACAGCAGAGATACGTACGTATGTTCTCAGTGGAGCTCGACAGCAGGAATATTTGTAAAAGTGTACGCTGTTAATGAGACCGTGAGGGTATAATTATGCTTTTGCGATTTTTGTGCGGAACCGGTTTCATATCACGGAATACCGAAACGCGCGTGGCCTTGTTGCACTCACACGCTGATACCATTGTACTGTAACGCGTAAGTGGGTGTGTTGTTGATGGCGATCTTCCCATCAGTTGTCGAATTTGTAGCAAGGCAGCATTGCGTCATGAGAGGGAACACTGACCTTTAATTACAACTTTATAAACAAATCTACATCAGTCTAGATCACATATTGGATTGAAAGGACATATTTTATGACGTAATTATATGGCTACCTTCTGTATTTTACATTACTTTACGTCCTGTCTTACACTGTGTAATTTTATAGTAGTTTTGTTAAAAGATAGTTAAGATTGTTTACAGTCCTTTTAAACGGTTGTACACGTCGTACTTAACACCGACAACCTACCTACCAAACTGTAACACATTGATACATATTTTCGTTTTCTGATAGACGCACAGACGAGTGAATATATATTTTTAACGCTAATAATTTACACTGCTATGGTAGCGCCACCTCTCTGCTGCCCATTCACATTCATACACGGGATGAGCTCCAGCTCCATCAACACATCAACAAAATTTAGGACCCGAAGGAGGATTTCTCTCTGAGCGGAGTGTGCGCTGATATGAAACTGCCTGGCAGATTGAAACTGTGTGCCGGACCGAGACTCGAACTCAGGACTTTTGCTTTTCGCAAGCAAGTGCTCTAACAACTGAGCTTCCAAATCACCTCACGACAGATCGTGAGTCGTGCTTGGGTAGCTCAGTTGGTACAGCACTTGCCCGCAGAAGGCAAAGGCCCTGAGTTCGAGACTCGGTCTGGCACACAGTTTTAATCTTCCAGGATGTTTCAAAATTTAGAACGTTGTTCGGTGAATTTTCTGAGTGCTTTTCTACGTCGGAATCCAAAAGACTCCAGTGACTGGTTACGAAATAACTGTGTTTCGTGTGACTGCATATTCTCATGTGTATTTGTATTGCACTGAAAGCTCACTGCTTGACAAAATACTGAAGCACGCGAAAGGGGAGGAGAAAAGAAAATGAAACTTCACGTTTCGAGAGGGCACGTGATGTTATTTCAGTGGCTACAAAATTAAAAATAATGTACAAGGAAGTTGACAATATGAGCCCACTTACCTGTGTGACAGTGTTTCCCATCACACGCATGCACTGGCTCGGTTGGGGAAGATGTCGCAAAGCGGTTGTATCCTGCTCTTAAGTAAGCGGGCCCACAGTTGTTCTAACTGGTCCCTGTCTTCCTGCATACTGGCACTGTAACAGTGATGACATTGGAGCTGGTTCAACCCTTTTGCCAGTGGGGACAGATCTGCGTGTCTTGGTGGACACGGTAGTTGCTCAACATCATGCAGACAGTCCAGAGAGACAGGTGTCATTTGTTGGAGAGCGTTGTCGTGTTGAAAAATGGCACCACCATCGTGTCGTAACACATGAGGACGTAGGTGGTCAGTGGTGTGCCGGAGGGCCACCAGAGGTCCCTCACTGTGAGCCGTGATCTGAAGTCATATAGTGAAGCTCCTCACACCATGACACTAGGAGTAACACTGCTGTCTCTCCCTAAAATATGGGAATAATGGGACTCATCCTACCTGGACGACGATTCGGGATTCCTCGCTGAACACAATGAGCTGGCAGGCTTCCCCATCACAGCATCATTATAGACGCAGCCGTTCTGGTGTGGTGTCAAAGGCAGTGTGCGCTGTGGACGGCAATTCCGTCGCCTGCCTGCCACTAATCTCCAGCAAATGGTGCAGTGTGGTACAGAATATTAGCGTTATTCCTTTATTTGTTCTCATAAGGCAGGCGCAGAACTAAAGAGTTACGATTGGCTTGGCGCACTAAGTGACGAGGCTTCCTCGTGGTGGGCAAAAGTGCGCGACCAGCAACTGGACTACGAGAATGCGTGCCCTCACGTCCTCACACAGTCCCTCATCTGGCCACTGTCGCTTCCAATGTCCCACAGACCTGGATATGGCACGATTCTACGAGCCAGTCCAGAGTGGACCCATACCGAGTTGTCTCACGAGTTCTGTCAGATCCTGATACCACGCTAGTATGCGTCATCTCTATCACTTTCACATTGACCACCAACGTCCGACGGAGTTCACTTTCCTTATACGAGGTGCATTCAAGTTCTAAGGCCTCCGATTTTTTTTCTCCGGACTGGTAAGAGATAGAAACATACGCATCGTTTTAAAATGAGGCCGCGTTCATTGTCAATACGTCCCAGAGATGGCAGCACCGTACGGCAGATGGAATTTTACCGCCAGCGGCGAGAATGAGAACTGTTTTAAATACTTAAAATGGCGACGTTTTCCTTACTTGAACAGCGTGCAATCATTCGTTTTCCGGATTTTCCGTGGTGTGAAACCAATTGAAATTCATCGACAGTTGAAGGAGACACAGGCTTTCGCAGAGATGCAAACCGTATTTCGCTCCAACATACCATTGGCGCGAAATTACGAATGTTCCAGAGTTTTTTTTTGAACAGATCTCGTAATGGAATTCAAGAGCGACACAATGCGTTATGTTGTGCTGTCCCTGTAGCGATAGCAAACACGTCGCCATGTATATGTTCTGTCTGAGGGGTTTCTCAATGAAACTTCCAGGCAGATTAAAACTGTGTGCCGCACCGAAAATCGAACTCGGGACCTTTGTCTTTCGCGAGCAAGAACACTTGCCCGCGGAAGGCAAAGGTGCCGGAGTCTCGGTCCGGCACACAGTTTTAATCTGCCAGGAAGTTTCATATCAGCGCACACTCCGCTGTGGATTGGGAATCTCATTTTGGTTTTCTCATTACTTCGCGCCATGTGCTGTGCGGTTTGGTGATTGTATATTAAAGCATTCTTCACCGCTGAGAAGATATTTTCCCCGAGACGAACGTTATTTCTGTAATAAAGCGAATGAATGACAATTTATGGAACTGCATCATGACCCTGTAACGATCCGGCAGAAAATATTTCGTAACAGCGTACAATGTTGTTCAGTAGAATTTGACTGATGATAGCACAGTTTAGAAGACATGCACCAAGTGGTGACAAGCCTATCACTATGCGTATCTCACGTAAAATGGTACATGTACTTGCAGATCCTCTCTTGCGTTACTTTCAAATGACTTGCATGATACACTGCGTTTTGTTTGGATGGCGTTCGTTAAGGTTTTCGTGTGTGTTTATATTACGTCAGGAACGACTGTTACTGGAAGGATCGAAAGCCTCGTTTGCTTCCAGAAGAAAGTGAAAGTAGGACGCAGTGGACCTTCCCGTACTCCTCGTCAGAGGCTTGACGACGACATAAGGAGTTTGGTCGTCGCGAACGGGAGCAGGTGCTCATGAAATATCCACGGCTGACGGATGGCGGCGGCCGGGCAAACACGTTACAACATGCATGGGGCCTCCCCCTCCCCCCTCCCCACTCCGTCTCTCTCTCTCTCTCTCCCAGAGGGCCCAGCCTACGTCCGACCAGGCCAGCGACCCGGCAGCAGGCAAGAGCAGGTGTGCGAAAGCGGGCCGCGCCCAACCCAGGCCACGCCCACTTCTGCTGCTGCCGCCCGTACCAGCCCGGCCGCAGTCGCATCCTCTGTGACCATTTGTGACGCTGCCGATGCAGGTCACGTGTATCGCGTTCCTCAGTTTTGCACGTTTCTGTTCGACTGCGCAGTGTGCGGTACTTTCACCCGACGCGTATAACGCCTGTCATTGAAAGTCTAGCTTGGCCTTAGTGTCCTGTGCGTGCGGCAGCAAATCCGTAATTAATCACGGACTAGCGTCCCCAGCTGACTGCATATTCATAAGCAGCGCTAATTCCGCCAAAGCCGCCATTACGATGATTAATCACGTGTCTGCACATGACGAGGGCCGCTCAAGTCGCTGTATTAGTTCACACGGTGGCAAAAAAAGGTTACGCGCTTCACGATTCGACTGCTGCAGCTCTCGAGTGTGTTCGATGTGCGCTTCCTTGGAATCTGCTTTTGAAATGTACCGATCCCTTGTCTTTTTGTAACATAGTCCCTCTTGAAATCTATCAATGAGTCTTTCATATTTAAGCGGCTTTCCTTACGATGACAGGATGAACTATGTTTGCTACAGACCTGTCTTGTTACGTAACCTGAATTTCAAAAATATTTCGTGTGATTTTCGTGTACTTCAACGTCATTACTCGTTCTCTAATTACTTGTTTCGATCAGTGACGCAACTGTATCTAAATTTGATTTTAAAGTAAAGTGAGTGAAAGGTCGAAAACGGATTGTGTATTGACAAACGTCTCCTCCCGATGGCAGACTCCTACTCCTTCACTGAAATAATTCTTGCTTCGTTAAAAATTGGTCTCACCTGTCGTCACTAAGAGAAGAACGTTGATTCCTGTCTCACTGTTATTGATCAAGTTGCGAATAAGCACCAGTGTCTACTGAAAGCAACTTTTTGTCTAGGTGCAAGATTATGAAACCAGGGTGGGGCAAATAAAATTGACCCGGAGAACAAAGTTCCAGGGTGCAAAGAAATACGAGGTGCATTCAAGTTCTAAGGCCTCCGATTTTTTTTCTCCGGACTGGAAAGAGATAGAAACATGCGCATTGTTTTAAAATGAGGCCGCGTTCATTGTCAATACGTACCAGAGATGGCAGCACCATACAGCAGATGGAATTTCACCGCCAGCGGCGAGAATGAGAACTGTTTTAAATACTTCAAATGGCGACGTTTTCCTTACTTGAACAGCGTGCAATCATTCGTTTTCTGAATTTGCGTGGTGTGAAACCAATTGAAATTCATCGACAGTTGAAGGAGACATGTGGTGATGGAGTTATGGATGTGTCGAAAGTGCGTTCATGGGTGCAACAGTTTAATGAAGGCAGAACATCGTGTGACAACAAACCGAAACAACCTCGGGCTCGCACAAGCCGGTCTGACGACATGATCGAGAAGGTGGAGAGAATTGTTTTGGCGGATCGCCGAATAACTGTTGAACAGATCGCATCCAGAGTTGGCATTTCTGTGGGTTCTGTGCACACAATCCTGCATGACGACCTGAAAATGCGAAAAGTGTCATCCAGTTGGGTGCCACGAATGCTGACGGACGACCACATGGCTGCCCGTGTGGCATGTTGCCAAGCAATGTTGACGCGCAATGACAGCATGAATGTGACTTTCTTTTCGTCTGTTGTGACAATGGATGAGACGTGGTTGCCATTTTTCAGTCCAGAAACAAAGCGCCAATCAGCTCAATGGAAGCACACAGATTCACTGCCACCAAAAAAATTTCGGGTAACCACCAGTGCTGAAAAAATGATGGTGTCCATGTTGTGGGACAGCGAGGGCGTAATCCTTCCCCATTGCGTTCCAAAGGGCACTATGGTATCAGGTGCATCCTACGAAAATGTTTTGAAGAACAAATTCCTTCCCGCACTGCAACAAAAACGTCCGGGAAGGGCTACGTGTGTGCTGTTTCACCAAGACAACGCACCCGCACATCGAGCTAACGTTACGCAACATTTTCTTCGTGATAACAACTTTGAAATGATTCCTCATGCTCCCTACTCACCTGACCTGGCTCCTAGTGACTTTTTTGTTTTTCCAACAATGAAAGACACTCTCTGTGGCCGCACATTCACCAGCCGTGCTGCTATTGCCTGAGCGATTTTCCAGTTGTCAAAACAGACTCCTAAAGAAGCCTTCGCCGCTGCCATGGAATCATGGCGTCAGCGTTGTGAAAAATGTGTACGTCTGCAGGGCGATTACGTCGAGAAGTAACGCCAGTTTCATCGATTTCAGGTGAGTAGTTAATTAGAAAAAAAATTCGGAGGCGTTAGAACTTGAATGCACCTCGTACAGCTGGGGAAAGGAAATACAGTACTGATCTGATTATAGCAGATGTTGAAAGTGACCACCATTCATCTCTTGGCAGTTTTGGCCCCTGGTCAGCAAGTTGCTGATGGCGTATCGAAGGTGGACTGTTGGAATTGCTGCTGCCCCATCCGAAAATTTCTGCTGCACATCTAAAGGGTTACGAGAGCCATAGCAGTGCACCTTACACTTGAGGGCTCCTCACACAGTGTGTTGGCGCACTGACGCATCAGATGACCAGGGTGACCAGCTATGACTGCAGCCAGACTGGCCTCTCCTAAAAGCTCTGTCAGGTGTAACAGGCGTGAAGACGGTGTAAATGTCCTCCAAGATTCGGCCTGCTGTATGGCCAGTTGCTCCAACCTGTTGGAAGTACCTTTAGGTCTTTCCCTCCTCCATTAATGTTGCCACAAATGGTTTCCAAATGTTTACTCAAGATTCACAAGAGTGGTTTTCCTCTGCGCTCTATTGTCAGCAACTATAATTTGGCCAAATATTTAGCTTCAGTCCTCAGGCCATATGTGGGAAAATGTGAACATCACATATCAAATTCAAAAATGGTTCTGAGAGCTATGGGACTTAACATCTGAGGTCATCAGTCCCCTAGAACTTAGAACTACTTAAACCTAACTAACCTAAGGACATCACACACATCCATGCCAGAGGCAGGATTCGAACCTGCGACCGTAGCGGTCGCGCGGTTCCAGACTGTAGCGCCTAGAACCGCTCGGCCACCACGGCCTGCATATCAAATTCGTCCGGCTTTATTCGACGATTAGAATCCTTGTACTGTGGTCCTTCTGACTTGCTTGTCAGTTTTGATGTTATTTCTCTTTTTACTCAGGTTCCTCTTGAAGAGACCCTGTTACTTATCGATGAGAAATTAGATGAAGAAACTACCAAGTTATGTCGTGAGGTGTTGACTTCAACGTATTTTCTTTTTAATGTATATTTTGAGCAAACTGGCGGAGTGGCTATGGGGACTCCACTCTCCCCATAGTCGCCAACTTTTTTATGGAAGACTTTGAGGATATGGCACTCAAAACTTCGTTTCTGAAACCAAAGTGTTTTTTGAGATACGTTGATGACATTTTTATGGTTTGGCCACATGGAATTTATGCTTTGAATCGCTTTCTACATCGTTTTAACTGTCTAAATCCGAGTATTCAACTTCATATGGAAATTGAAAGTGATGGTAAACTTCCATTTCTTGATGTTTTAGTTCAAAGAAAGGAAGATGGGACTTTTGGACATAGTGTGTATCGGAAACCTACTTATACTGACCGCTATCTTCACCCGACCAGCTGTCCTCCACCACACCAACGTAGTGGAGTTTTGCAGACTCTGGTGAAAAGAGTTTATTGCCATTTCTGACGAGGAACATTTGAAAGAAGAACTTCATCATTCGAAGATTGTTGTTCCGTAACTCCATTCTGATTAAAACAAATATGGCGTGCTTTTCAGTTTGGTCCGTCACGCGAACCAATAGAGGATACTTTTGAAGCTGTTGCTTATTATCACGGTATAAGTGTATATTTTTATTTTTATAATTATATATTTTATGATTTTGTTTGGGGTGGCTTTAAATATTGTGGGCTAGCATGAGACTTTTAATTAACTTATACTGCGATAACACTCGTACAGACATCGGCTGCCCGGAAATTCGTACGATATAATAATATTTTTTAAACACGGCGCTCGACTCACCGCCTTCTAATAAATAGTTCGCGTCAGGGCTGCTATTTAGAAAAGAAAATATGCGTATTCTTACGCAAACTGTAATTATTAATATGGGTCTCAGGGGCTACTGGTTATTTATGTACCAAATTACACAAAGATGAACTGAGATATTGCGAAATGTAATATTTTCAATATATCTTGCTCACGATTTGCAAGGCAAAACTGGAGAGAATCTCGTCTGCCGTTAGGCGGCCAAAATGAAACATACTGAACTCATTCAGTGCTGTGAATTTTGGTAACTGAAATTAATTTTAACTTAGAAATTAATGAAAGATCAAAACTGAGAAGTCTCTCGCATTTACATTTAATATTATGACTTGAAATTTTAATTATATAGTACAGTCAGCGTAATGGCCGACTGAATCTTGCCATGGGAGATGAGCTCCCTGCATTACGAAGTCCTGTAAAAAAACTTTGTTAATTATTATTAATGGTTGCGATCATGAGAGGTGACAACTAAGTCAGTTATACACACTTTCTAATAACAATTTCTATGATATTTTTCAAAATACAGATAAAACTTACGTTAATTATCAGACAGCACTACAATGTCGGCCTACCGCTAGACGAAACAAAACAGGAGAGATTGTTCAATCAAAGCATTGTCTCTGATCTTCATGGCCTATGTTACACAGAGATTATACCAAAAAACTGTGTTTTGTTAATTACATCGATATTTGTGTTTTGATAATAATAACTTACGTTCTTTACTGTTTGTTATACATCGTGCACACGTACACAGTCTTGAAATAATTTATAATTCACACGTCACAAAACAAAAACTTCCTTTCCCTTTCTCCAAATGTCCATTTATTGACGTACCGTCACATTATTTACCCTTTGCGGGAAGTATATCATCCAAAATTTCAAGAATTTTAGGAAAAAATGATATTACAAGATTTTTTACGCCGGTGGCCAAGACTAGAGCACTTCTTGGCTCAGTCAAAGATAATTTGGGTTTGAGGAAGCCCGGGGTTTATAAAATTCCGGGTCACTGTGGAAAGAAGTATATTGGTCAAACTATTTGAACTATTCAGGACTGGTGTGTGGATCATCATCGGCACACTTGGTTGTTCCAGCCTGAGAATTCGGCAGTTGCGGAACACTGCCTTAACGAAGGACACAGGATGATGTATGACAAGACACAATTGATCTCTTCTGCTCCTCGCTATTGGCAATGTGTTCTTAAAGAGTCCGTTGAAATTAGATTATCAAGTAATATTATTAACAGGGATTAAGCTTTTCCTCTAAGTAAGATACGGAATCCGATTTTGTCCGACACTAAACAACAACGGTCTTCTTTTCGACCACTTGATTCTTCCAGCTAGTGGTGTTGCGATTTATCGTTTCTGCCGTCTTCTCCCATCTGCGCAGTGCGTGTCTACTTGCCGCCAGGAGGCGCTGACCATCTTCTCGCGCACGCGCGGTGCTCTGTCCGTGGTGCACAAAGGTTTCGGTCGTTGTGGCTGGAATTCGGTTCCGGCGAGGCAGTGGACTAGCATTAACTCACCTGAAGATGGCGGCCAGCTGGTCCACCAAAATATTGTGTCTGGACGACGGCATGATCCGGCTGCAAACGCGTGAAGAATATCAGCTGTTGGCAATCTAATTCGCCGAAGTCAGCGTCAGATGAAAGAAGATGGGACCAACAATGCGGTTTGTAGACGTTGCACCCAAGACCTTCTGACGATTGTGTTTCGTGGAAGTTACTCGGATTCTCCGCTGCTCAGAACCGGTGATTCTGTGAGCTGACGTAACCATTCAGGTGAAACCAGGCTTCATCAGTCATAAAGAAAGTCCAAGTCATTCATCGTAATCTCAGTGAACAGCCACTCAAAAAACTAGAAGCGCTGAGGAGCACCTGCTGATTTTTAATGCAGGAACAATAGACACTCGGCAGGAATGCATGTGCAGCTGCAGCTGCAGGTGGAGTATTCGGCCGCACGATCGACGTGACACGTCGGTCTCTTGCGACGGGGGTCCGGTTGATTTGGCAGGACTCTAGAGCATTTTCTGGTGAACTGCAGCCACATTTCTGGTGTGCGGACACGTTTCGGAATGCTTTTTGAGTTGTTCAAAACAAGATCCTGTGTGATGCCATTTTTGGACTACGCCTTCCATGGCACTCTTTGCTGAAATTTTGCCACACACACAGTCACGGACAGTAAGCAGTAGTTACAGTATCCCCAGTAAGTTAGTTACACTTCCCACAGATAATTAATATGAATGATCCTTTTATTGAAATATTGTGGAACGAGTCAGTTTACAGGAAATTTATACCCATACGGTGGTACAGTTAAATGTTCTGAAACGTTTGAGGATGTAACAGCCGGTTAATTTTTTTTTAATCCTACACGTTTCAATGTCTTCGACGCAATATTTATTACTGTATCTTGAGATTCTGATCGGTATCTTTAAATTAGAGGATCATCGCTGTCCCGTCAGTTCATGCGAATGCAGTGTCAGGTACCATAGATAAACGCCGGGGAACACTTCCATGATTTGAAACCACTGTGTCCCTTGGTACGAATATACTGCGACAACAAGCGTAGAACTGCAGTGGACAAGTTGGGTATAAACTTGGGGGTTAGAGACATTGTTCCTCGGAGCACCATGAGGAAACCGTTGTCTGACGGGACTAATTAAAACTCATTTGTTATAATTAGACCGTAAATATTAAGCAGTGGCTGCGGGAACCGAAGTAGTTGGGTGCCAGGGGACGGGGGAAGCGACCGAGCGCGGCCGCCGAACTTGCCCGAGCGCCGCCGCTGGCTAATTCACGCGACAAGTTGCGAGGGCCCGCCAAGGGGGCCGGCTGCTGTTCGCTGTGGGACGATCCTGAAGGTGATTTACATGCTACTGTATGAAACGCCGCATCGGTCTAGAGGTGATCAATCGACATGATGTGAAGTGATGTGATGATAAACATTTTCCGATTGTAAATATCTTCGTGTCGTAGTTCCTGCCACATCCTATTTTCAACTTTCAGTTTTCTTTCTGCAGCCTCTGTTGTCAAAGGAACAGCGCACAATCCAATGTCCTGTCTTTGCAGAGGTAATACCTCCGCATTCTTATGACGCCGTGTTGTAGAGTTTTATTTTATTTGGTAATTTTCGATATTTCCTTTTTACAAAGACTTCAACCTTAGAAAATCTCATTCGTCTTTTCAACATTTTCTTCCATCATTCTAATTGTTAGCAAGTTTGATTAACCCTTAATCTGTCCACATCAATTAAAATATATCTCTTGCTTTCAGCCTAAGGACACGACAGTCGAATTGTGTGCACTAGACAGCTTTCCGTTTTATGTAATCTTTCTATCCGCTGAATCCATGCCTCATCAAACAGCTGCTCTTGAGCATAAACTTTGAAATCTCTAACGAACGAAGAAGGGAGGAGGGTTAGATCTTATCATTCTGCTGGCCGCCAACTCATTTCATACAGAGTTATCTTTCTTATCGAATCTTCCTGATCGATGTGTTTAAAGAGCGCTGATTACACTGTCCTGACGATCAAGTGAAACAATTCTGGGAAATCTAAATCATTATAGGAGGATACACCTTAATAAATTTACGTTCACAACATTTCTATTCCTCTAAAAAGTTTAAGATATTTACCTTTATTTCTATATTGGCCGCAATTGCCTGCTACATTTGCTATAAAACTCCTACTGTCTATTATTGCGTTTCGATCGTCCTCAGAATCATGAGTTGTTGCTTCATTTTATATCTGTAAAAATGTTATTTACAGACCGAAACTCAGTAGAAAGCTTCATATTTTGCTACATTTTTTTCCGCTGTTGTTAAGGGAAGCAAAAAATAAAGTTTGTGTGTTACTTTCCGACAACACTCAAAAATGAGAAAGCAATATGTGATGCTGATAACCGTAATACGCGTAATTACGCATGTTGATAGAATTTTCTGGATTCTGGAGCCACACCTTGTGGTTAAATGACCATGAGATTCTTGGCCGAGTTCTCTTGGACCATTGTCAAATGCTCATCACTTGACAACGAACGAGGTGCACTCAGCCGAAAGCTCGTTGCATTTAACCACTTGATTTGGCTGGAATCACAGGATCTGCTGAATGGTATAAACAGTCTGATGAGTACAGAATATGGATTGAGAGTAAATCGAAGAAAGAAGTAATGAGAAGTAGCAGAAATGAGAACATCTAAAAACTTATCAGAACCGATAGCCACGAAGCAGATTAAGGAATTCTGCTACGTAGGCAGCAAAACAACACACGACAGATGCAGCAAGGAGGACATAAACAGCAGACTAGCACTGGCGAAAAAGGGAATATCTGGCCAAGAGAAGTGTAGTAGTATAAAATATAGGCCTTAATTTGAGGAAGAAATTTCTGAGAATGTACGTTTGGAGATCTGCATTGTATGGTAGTGGAACATGGACCGAGGGCAAACCAGAACAAAAGACAATAGAAACATTTGAGATGAGGTGCTACAAACGAATATTGAAAATTAGGTGGACTGAAAATGTAATGAATGAGGTGGTTCTGCGTAGAAACGGCGAGGAAAGGAATGTATGGAAAACATTGACATGAAGAAAGCACAGGATGGTAGGATATCTGTTAAGACATCACGGAATAACTTCCATGGCACTACAGGGAGCTGTGGAGAGTAAAAACTGCGGTAACTGAGGACGTAGGTTGCAAGTGCTGCTCTGAGATGAAGAGGTTGCCACAGGAGAGGAATTCGTAGCGGGCCGCAGCAAAACCAGTCACAAGAAGGGTGTAAGAAGAGAAAGCGCTAAACTGTTGCAGTCATAATAGTAGCGAAAGAACTAACGGACTATAGGCACTTACAGAGATTACGCAGCAAGGAAGACTATACAAGGTTCCCGTACGGAAACTACTGAGAAGAAAGCAACGGTCGAGTTTTATGGGAATCTATAGAATACGGTGTCAAGAAACGGAGTGGATGTGAACTGCGTGTGACATCACGATGGAGCTGCTGATGTACATCTCTCGAAAACCATGTGACAAGGAATTTTAATTCATGAATAAAAACTTGTCGGTATTCCAGCTGTATTAAAATCATAAGGTTCACGTAGATTCTTGTACGGTAGGAAGCAAGGAAGAGGATGTTCTTATGGGTGGCCGGCATCCTCTTTCTACAACACAAATGCATACGTGTATTAATATGGCTCTTTATTTACAAGAACTGACACATTCACTTATCTTGAATAGAGTCCGTGTGTTGTGGTGCAAGCTCATCGGCTATAGTCCTCTCGCAGACAGTATCGGTATTCTGGCTATTAAAAACTTTTCTGGACGCTATGTACTGGCGTAGCCTGTGCTGAAGTACGCCACTCCATGAATGAATGATAGACGCCAAATTGGAGTAGTGAGTCGAGTCAGCGATCGAGTTAGTGAGTTAATCCGGCCCTCTGGTTAGCGGCGGCGGCCTAAATACTTGCTGTCGAGAGGGCGTTGGTGGCATGTTGCTTGCGAGTCTGTCTCTGGCCTCTGTCCTGATAGGCGTTATGGTTCAGTTTGTCTACTGTTTATGTTGTTCTCTTCAGTAGGACGTTTATTTATGGAAAACATCAGACGACACACACAAAAAAAAAACAAGCTGTCTGTTCCAATCAGAAAAGGAAGAGAGCTGTCAATGTCTATGGCAGTGGTGGCCAACCATTCTGAGATAATTATTCCTGAACGGGAGCTTATACCATGTTTTTACCTCGAATAAAGTTGGACACTTAAGTGAGGTATAGATTGAAAAAGAAATTGGCTGGGCATATTATAAGCGAGATGGAACAGTTCAAGTTCCTAGGCGTTCGGCAGATAGTAAGCTGTTGTGGAAAGCCCATGTTCAGGATCTTGTTCAGAAACTAAATGCTGCTTTATTTACCATTAGAACAGTATCGGAAATAAGTGGCAGTTCAACACGAAAAGTAGTCTACTTGGCATATTTTCATACGCTTATGTCGTATGGTATTATTTTTTTGAGGTAATTCTTCTGATTCAAAAAGGGTATTTTTGGCTCAAAAACGGGCTGTTCGAGCAATATGTGGTGTAAGTTCGAGAACCTCTTGTCGACCCCTATTCAATAGTCTGGGAACTCTGACAATGCCGTCACAGTATAATTATATTTTCTTTAATTTCGTTTGTTGTTAGCGATATTAGCTTATTCCCAAGAGTTAGCAGCTTTTAATCAGTTAATAGTAGGCAGAAATCAAATCTGCATGTGGAATGCACTTCCTTGACTCTTGTGCAGAAAGGAGTGCACCATTCTTCTGCATCCATTTTCAGTAAGCTACCACAAGAACTCAAAAATCTTAGCAGTAGCGCAAACGCTTTTAAGTCTAAACTGAAGAGTTTCCTCATGGCTCACTACTTCTATTCTGTCGAGGAGCTCCTGGAAGAGCTGAAAAATTAAGCAAATTCCAGTGTTACATTGTTGATTTTCTTTATTTAAACTTACGACTTGTCGCCTGAATATGTTTCTTATATTTCATTTTATCTGTTTCTACTATCGTGCTATAATTTCATGTATTGACTCGTTCCATGACCATGGAGACTTCTCCTTAATTTGGTGCCACGGAACAATAAATAAATAAATAAATAAATAAATAATGACAAAAGATAGATAATTACTTACTTAGCAAATGAAACTCACGTATTTTTGTGGTTTTTATTAAAACAAGAAACAATGAATCAATGAGACAGTTGGTACAGCTTATTTCTAAGAATTCTTTTTATTTTGGGCTAGGTGTCCAACAATGCAAATAGAAGGTGATGTTGATATTTCGTAAGGTACCTCTTTTTTTTCCATTGCTACAATAGCAGATTTTCTACGTTGTCATCTGTAGATAGTGGTAAATTAAAGTGGTACTCATAAGGCATTTTCCGGTAGTAGTGGATACTAGCCGCCTACATTCGCCGAAATTATGATAGCTCCGCTATATCAAAATCTTTTTAGGGTGTTGACTTCATGGAGTCTGAGACATTCCATTTTGGTTGGAATTTCGCATTTCGAAATGTTCGTTCCTTCATTCAAAATAGTCTTCGACCCCAAATATTAATCTGTCGATTCATAAAAATATCAGGAAAATAGTTGCTAACACAAGTAATTACGATGACAAGTGACCGAAAGTAAGATTATATTTACAGAAAAATGAACAGAAATAAGCATAAAGCTTCCCTGCAGTGCTTTTAGTAAACTGGAATGGTATTCACAATGAAGTTTCCAATGTGCCTGAAGCTGAATATTTACAGTCGACAAGTATTACCAGTATTTGCTACACTGCCCAGACACATTGTTACCACCTGTCAAAAGTCTGAATAACCAACTTTTGCAGCACTAGGGTCAATGAGGTTCTGGAAGTTACCAACAGCAATGTGGAGCTATGCCGACTCCGCAGCCATGACGAGCTGCGCCAGGTTTCTCAACTGAGGATACACGGCGCGAACATTCCTATCAGGGTGGTGTCACAGATTCTAGAGTGGGCTTAAATCCAATGAGTGCGATGCCCCGGGGAGTATGGTGAACTCTTCCTGGTGCTCTTTGAATCATGCACGTTCGACACGTTGCATTGTCCTCCTAATAGGTGGTATTGTGCTGAGCAGAAACAAACTGCATGTAGGGGTGGGCATCGATCCCAAGGATAGCCTGAGGCTGGGCATAGCTTAGCTAACATTAAATACACTGGGGCTCGTGGTGGCATTCCCTCCCTCCCTCCCTATCTCTGTATCTAACACACACTAAATATCAGGAATCCGATATAATCTGTATTTAAAAAAATATCGTTATCAGCCCCGAAATATCGAAAGAAATTATCGATGTATGGATGTAAGAAATATCGACGTACTCGTCAGAAAAAATATCAGCTGCACGTTGTAAGTATACTGCCAGTTTTACAGCTGTGTATTTAAGTATTTATTTATTATTAGATATTCTGGTGAGCAACAAACTAGCAGGTTGCTTATCCCCCTTAGAGCAAGAATTGAAAGGAAAATGATGTACGTTCACGTTTCGCGGTAACCACTTTCCAAACAGTGGTAACTGCACTTAAGTGGCACAATAAAAGTTGTCCGATGGGTCCGTCTTGCAGTTTCGTCACGTATCAGATTCGTGTGGAACGCTTCATGTTGACTTCGCTGTTTTTTCATCTCTGCAAACGCCAGTGACTTAGCAGATGTAGCGTCAAAATTGCGTGGCGAAGTTAGATGTTGCAGTTTCCGTGCATTTTCAACTTCTCTCGACATAATGAATGGTCCACTAAATTTTGGGCATACGGGCACGCAAAATAAATTTCTTTCACTGATATTTCGCCCGCGTATGGTCCAGCCATCCTTAGAGTGAGTCGCAAGACAAGGTGCCAAGTGCGGCCTTATATGCTCCACCGCGGCGGTAATGCGTTAGCGGGTCAGAGACTCTGGTCGGGGCGCCACTTGTGGCGAAGGCGTACAGACAAGGATGGTTTTCTTTGAGTTGAGATCTATTTACGAAATTTCAAACGCCAATTTTCTCTTCCTAATGCGAAAATAGTTTGTTGACACCCACCTACGTAGGGAGAAATGAACATCATAATAAAAAAAGGGAAATCAGAGCTCGAACGGAAAGATTTAGGTGTTCTTTTTTCCCCACGCTCCATTCTAGAGTGGAATGGTAGTGTAGTAGTATGAAAATGGTCCGATGAACCCTCTGCCAGGCACTTAAGTGTGAGTTACAGAGTAACCATGCAGATGTAGAGAATGTAGAAATTGGGGGAGGGAGGATCACAAAGTCAATCTCTCAGGCTTCACCTTTGGGTCCTTATATATATAACGACCTTCCACTCAATATTCAGTAACTATAATTGGCACTTTCTGCAGAGGATACTATTACTATAATAAATCCCATGAGAGAGAAAGCAATAGATTCGTAATGATCTTTTTAAAGGAATTATTAAGCGGTTCTATGGAAATGCACTCTACCCTAACTTACGATTACCTAGGATGGAACGCAGTGTCAAAACTTATTTACTGGAAGCCACAAGTTCGGGAACACACATTTATGTGACGCTGAAATAAATTCTTTTCTCGGTCGCCTCAGTTGCGCTCTCGACAGTGTATAACTATTTACATATGAGTGCAAATTTAGAAACACAAATTCAGACGGAAAACCGCAATGGTTAACAAGCTAACCTCGCACTTGCTTTATCAACACGTCATACGGTTCTCTAATTCTGTTTTCCCAATACTGATAACTGAACGCCTCTCTCTCTCTATCTCTCTCTCTCTCTCTCTCTCTCTTTCTCTCTCTCACTAGTGAAGCTTAATTAAACGATAACAAGATGAGAATCAGTGTGCTCAGAGAATAAAATTGTATATTTATTGAAACTAGTGAACATTACTGCCGGCCGGAGTGGGCGAGCGGTTCTAGGCGCTTCAGTCTGGAACCGCGCGCCCGCTACGGCCGCAGGTTTGAATCCTGCCTCGGGTATGGATGTGTGTGATGTCCTTAGGTTAGTTAGGTTTAAGTGGTTCTAAGTTCTAGGGGACTGATGACCTCAGATGTTAAGTCCCATAGTGCTCAGAGCCATTTTAACCATTTTTTTGAACATTACTGTAGTCAGTGAATACTTCGCACATATTATCAGCTACCATGACTTTTGGAAATCATAATGATTAAGCTGAATCCCAAAAAACGAAAGATGACTGTGGATAAAATATATTGTTAAACTGAAAAACAAAAAAGGCCCCTAAGAGAGAAAACACACTTCAACAAAATACAGTCCTCGTAAAGCAAGAGGTACTGGTTTAAAAGTAAATAAACATACAATAATTACAGGCTATAAATCATACGAATTCGCAGACTTCTGTTTTAATGTAATTGGTGTTAAATGTAATACCTTTGTCTAAAAGCAACGACAAAGAAAGCTAAAAATAATGTGTCGATACAGACAAAAATTATAACTTTTTTCCAGTTTTAGGGTGTGAAATTTCTGATTTAAACAATATGTCCCGATTGAGGCGGACGCCATTATCGGCTACTATAAAGCCTAGGGGTATTTTTTTTTTGTTTCTACTTGAAGAGAAGAAATTAATCTGTGAAACAAGTAACATTGATAATTTCAGAAGAAAATAACACTACTTTGGTGTCAGTATCTTTGTGTGCATTGCCACCAAAATAATTATGTTCGACTGTGTTCCTGAGTGCATTATGTCTTCCCACCTCTCGCCGTTCAAAATGGCTCTGAGCACTGTGGGACTTAAGGGGGGGTAGGACGTCAAACGGGCCGACTTCGAGAAGGAGAGGCACCACAGAACATTTTAATTTGCACTGTCTATACTTTTACAAATAAATTCATAAAGCTTTGTCAGCATGACCAGGAAGGATTCATGATTCACACTTACAGCAGTGGAACTGCAAAAACACGAAAAAATAATAATTTTTAAATGTGAAATTTCACTTACTATTGGCTGCATATGTTGCTATAGGTACACTTTTCTTCATAAGTAAGAGGGATTCCTCGATGAATTTTGCACAGCTTACAATCCATACTTACAGGTGCATGAAACTCTAGAATTTATTTAATCCATGGAAAAAGAATGGGCTGTTACGTTTCAAACTTCCTGTTTAGAGAAAACTCAAATTTTATAGTTAATTATCCCAATTTTTACCACAGTTTTTAACAGATTTGGGCAATTCTAGAGTTTCATACACCTGTAAGTATGGTTTGTATGCTGTGAAAAATTCATCGAAGAATCTCTCTTACTTATGAAGAAAAGTGTACCTACATCAACAAATGCAGCCAATACCAAGTGAAAAAATAATCGAATTTCACATGTAACGAAAATTTGTTTTGTTATGTTTTTGAACTTCCTCTGCTACGAGTGTGAATCCTGAATCCTTCCTGGTCACGCTAACAAATTTTTATGAATTTACTTGTAAAAGTACAGACAGTGTAAATTAAAATGTCCTGTGGTACCTCCCCTGCTCCAAGTCGGCCCGTTTCACGTCCTAGCCCCTTTAACATCTGAGGTCATCAGTCCCCTAGAACACAGAACTACTTAAACCTAACTAAGCTAAGGACATCACACACATCTATGCCCGAGGCAGGATTCTAACCTGAGACCGTAGCGGTCGCGGGGTTCCAGACTGAAGTGCCTAGAACCGCTCGGCCACAGTGACCGGCATATCTCTCGCGGTATGAGCATATATTCACCAAGGCGACACTTTTTTCCCTGCACGGAGTGGCTCGGCGGGGACCTTGGTTGTATCGCAGCGTAACCATTCTGGTAATGCCAGCCACACAATAGTTTCTCGATGCGACGTAAGAAGAAGACATCACTGGATGCCACGTCAGCAGAGCGACACCGGAGAGCCCGACCACGTGTGACTGAGCCCTGTGTGGGATGACCTCGAGTGTTGTGGTGAGGCAAAAATGCCCCACGCTGCTTTGTCTTAACAACTTCTACCCCATAAACTCGTCAGAGATTTCAGCAGTGTACCTTCGCGACGGTTTTCCTCTCATGAGCGTAATCTGCTTGCACCACACCGTGGCAGTACGATAAACACACAGCACAATGTTGCCCGATGATGGTTAGCTATTAGCCTCTTTCGGTCGCAGTGAATCCACCTGCTAACTCTGCTGCTGTCTCTTGGTCATACTGCTACACCCACCAGTAGTCCGACGCAGTTAGCTTGCGAAACAATTTGTCTGGATTGGCGCTCTTAGTGGAACGGGTGGTAGCATTCTAGCATCCCAGTGGGCGGTGACATTTGTCAAGTTCAGAAGGCGATAGATGTTGAAAACTGATCCATTACTCATTTTCACGATTTCCACCATCGACTCCGTTGTGCTGCGCCAGTTTTCGAGCACCATGGGTTTCCCTTCTCTTGCGACTCCCTTTTCTTCACAGAGACACGTTCGTTCTTAATCATTCAGATTTGTTTGGCCACACTGGAAGCGCCTGCGCAACGCGACCAGTGTTTTATGTAAAGATGCATTGTTACACTTCCACCAACTCAGTGTGGAGCTTTTCTACCTTGTGCCCTCCAAATGCAGAAAACAAATTACATCAGACTCCACACTGTTTATGCGCTGAGCCATTTTGTTTGCTATTCGCTAAAGCTCAGCGGCCCGTGAATTTCAATGAGTACTATCATTGCAGATATATATCTTTAAACAACATAAAAAAGTAACTATGTAACTTTAATTCTGAGATGAGTAAGGATTTATTACTATCCTGCTATGACGTCATCGAACATATATTTTTTCCCTTTTTATTTGTCTTCAGTGCAGGTGGAAGAACTGGAGAAAAATTTTTCTGATATGAACACTATGTATGTTTATTGTATCAAGTCCCTTGACGTGTTCCTGTAATTTTCCCTAATCTCGGCTTTCTATATATCCAGAAAGGTTTTCTAAGCGTAGGGAAGGGTAGGTCAGATGCCACAACAGCAAGTTGCTGCACAGTGATTTTATATTATGGCTGCTAGGAACAACACTGGCTGGACAAGACAGAATCTCGAGACTTTCATTGTCTCCAACGTTCCCAATATCGCTACAATGCACAGGTCTGTGGCATTTTCATATGGAAAAGTTCTAATAGCGCTTTCGGAGCAAGACAGTATGTAACTCCATGACAGTTAGACGGTAGCAGTGTATTTTTAAACCGTGTTCTAAGCGATATATTAGAAATTTCTCGGTGCTAACGACAATACTGCAGTTTGGCGCCTTGAGTTCCAGTTTCCCTTTTTCCATCATGACGCACACACAGTTGGCTTTCTACGTATAGCAGTGCAAGGTCATCTTCATATGCTACAAGATATTTACCCAAGCCTAATGGAGAAAGACGTGTGAAAAGCAACCAGCCGAGGAAAAGACTGCGTTTTTTTACTGAATGCAACGTTAGGGGAATAACAGCCATGAATTGAAGCTTAAGAACAAATTTGTGAAACAAAAGCACGTAAGCCGAAGAAATAGGCCAGTGACAAAGGCTCGGTGTAGCTGTGGTGGCTCTCTCTATGAAGGTTGCTACGTTGAAACGAACGCGAACCCTAAATCAGCAAAATTAAGGAAATGCAGCAACAGCCACATTTGTTGTTACCTGTGTGGTGGACGGTACGTCAGATAACACCCTCCCCACCTATAGTGTAGCATTTGCGAACGATTTGGGTCAAGAACCAGTGTCAGTAAGACAGTGTAAAAGTACAGATGTCTCTGATCCATTGTCAGCGTGATCTCGTAAGATTTGTATTCGATTGATTAATGGATTGCTTGCTCTTTCTCGAGACAAATGGTCTCAGAATTTTTCAGTGAGCGCACACATAATGCACAGTGCCTCTCTTGTAGTTTCCAGCACTAGAAATGAACAAGAGGCTGGGTCGGTCTCTCCAACTTGTGATGAAATACACAATTGCGATATCCTATCTGGTAAAGGTTCCAGATTGACAAGCGTTATTCAAAAATAAGTTGAAGAACACACACTAAAAAAGTTTTGCATCACCTCAGTTCCGAGAGTTCCGGAATCTGTACAGAAAACTGGAATAGAGGTGGACGTAAACATCCTTTCCGCCCTTTTTATTTCTCATGAAAACCACACATTGCATGTTCTACCACCATACAGCGAGATCTTCAGAGGTGGCGGTCCAGACTGCTGTACACACCGGTACCTCTAATACACAGTAGCACGTCCTCTTGCATTGATGCATGCCTGTATTCGTCGTGGCATAGTATCCACAAGTTGATCAAGGCACTGTCGGTCCAGATTTTCGCGCTCCTTAACGGCGATTCGGCGTAGATCCCTCAGAGTCGTTGGTGGCTCACGTCGTCCATAAATAGCCCTTTTCAATCTATCCCTGGCATGTTCAATAGGGTTCATGTCTGGAGAACATGCTGGCCACTCTAGTCGAACGCTGTCGTTATCCTAAGGACGTCATTCACAAGATGTGCACGACGGGGGCACGAATCGTCGTCCACGAAGACGAATGCCTCGCCAATATGCTGCCGAATTGGTTGCGCTATCGGTCGGAGGACGGCATTCACGTACAGCCGTTACGGCGCCTTCCATGACCACCAGCGACGTACGTCGCCCCACGTAATGCCACCCCAAAACAGCAGGGAATCTCCACTTGCTGCACTCGCTGGACAGTGTGTCTAAGGCGTTCAGCCTGACCAGGTCACCTCCAAACATGTCTCCGACGAATGTCTGGTTGAAGCCATACGCGACACTCATCGGTAAAGAGAACGTGATGCCAATCCTGACCGGTCCATTAGATATATTGTTGGGCCCATCTGTACCGCGCTACATGGTGTCCTGGTTTCAAACATGGACCTCGCCATGGACGTCGGGAGTGCGCCTATTGCGCACAGTTTCAGTCGTAACACGACGACGTGTGGCTGCACGAAATCATTATTCAACATGGTGGCTTTGCTGTCAGGGTTCCTCCGAGCCATAATCCGTAGTCAGCGGTCACCCACTGCAGTAGTAGCCCTCGGGCGGCCTGAGCGAGGCATGACATCGACAGTTCCTGTCTCTCTGTATCTCCCCCATGTCAGAACAACATCGCGTTGGTTCACTCCGAGACGCCTGGACACTTCTCTTGTTGCTAGCCCTTCCTGTTACAAAGTGACAATACGGACAAGATCGAACCGCGGTATTGACCGTCTAGGCATGGTTGAACTACAGACAACACGAGCCGTGTACCTCTTTCCTGGTGGAATGACTGGAACTGATCGGCTGTCGGACCCCCTCCGTCTAATAGGCGCTGCTCATGCATGGTTGTTTACGTCTTTGGGCGGGTTTAGTAACGTCTCTCGTCAAAGAGACTGTGTCTGTGATACAATGTACATAGTCAATGTCCATCTTAGAGTTCTGGGAAAGGAGGTGATGCAAAACTTATTGTGATGTGTGTATTTTCTTCAAATAAATTACATTTTAAACTTGTCTGGACTCTACCTTCCCTAGAAACAGTTTCATCGTTGATGGAACACCTTTAAATAAAAGTGGATGGTGCTCCCATCTGTTCTACGGTTGTGAAAGCACCCAGTGCATGATTTCCAGAGCTATACTCCAACAGTAATGGCTCCCTGTGCCTGTTATGAGTAAATCTTTTGTTATCGGCGACTGGCAGCTTCCAGTTTCTGCAGCGAGCTTCGATCTGCCTCACGTCTTCCTGCGTTCAACTGCAGTTGTACAGCGTTAGGAATTCCTTCTACAAAACAAAATCGTCCTTTGTCACACCGAGTTCCCTAAGTTCACCCCAGGTAATAATGTAATCAGTAACAGCCGTGTAACCATCCTTCATTATATACATACAACATAAGCTTTTTTCACATCCGACGTTTTCTGCTCGTTGACAACAACCTAACGTTCTTTAATAGTATATTTAGAATCACGTTCTTCCCAGATACGCTTTGTGCCCTTCAGAGTACTCAGTGAAGTCTGTTACAAAGTCACGGTAGAAAGCATTCCAGTCACTCTGTAGTGGTGCGCAAAACTGTCACTTGTAAACAAAACGTACTACCATCCTCTTGCTGGTCTCTGTACAGAAAACAGTGTATGGGAGTGCGAAGGCAAGATGCAATGAGGATACAAGAAGGGCACTTACTCGCGAAAGGCAAAGATGCCGAGTTCGAATCTCATCCGGCACACAGTTTTAATCTGCCGAGAAGTTTCATACAAGAAGATAGTTGGGTATGCCGTGAAAGTGTGGGGTGGTATCCGGGGAGGTATTCGTATGACTCTACGCATTCTTCATGATACGAGAAAAGGCAGAGAGGAACGTGGAAAGAGATAAGCAATCATTCGGACTAATATGGGACGATAAGCGTGTAATATCTCACACAAAAGACAGTGTTCCATTTCCCATTTGTCACTCACGCACGCGCGTGAGCCGATAATGCTGTAGCCAGTACAGTTATGAGGCATTGCTCACCTCACTGTAGGTGTTAGACACACTGTCGCGTTGTCGCCAGCAGAACGAAATGCGATTTTACGGCATGTTGCACTAGCCAGAATGGGTTGATGAAAATTAGGGCAAACGTCATCTGTTTTACCATCAACCGGTTTTTGTGAAATAAGGTAATGTGACATGAGACATATAAACACAGTTTTACACGCAGATGGTACATGAAAAGAAGCGGTCATAAGAAGGGTAAGAACGAGGAACTGCGATTTGACACTTGGCCGCCTTGGTCGACAGGGAGCAGCACTTACGAATTGTTGCGATCTTTTGGTACCAGCTACAGTGCAACTCACCTTACTGATTACGTTCTATAAGCAGAGAAAAGAGCATAATTATAGGACATAGGTTCCGCCTTTTAGCAAACATACTGATCTTTATTTTTACCCAAAAATGTTTCGGCACTCATGTGCCATCACCAGTAGGCTTCGTTTATTGAAAAAATTCTGCGTATATATTTGTTATGAGTAATAACGTAAGCAAAACATTTTGATACGCCAAAATCATGTTTATTAAAAATCAAGGGGCATGCTAAATCGCCGATGAGATTCACATTTACCTCGTTTGGTTTGCAGATGACAAGCTGTCAGTGCATGACGCCATACACTTGGACCTGCAAGACCATATAACGTAAAATCACGATAAGAAGCAAAACAAAAACTTCCTTTAAGCCTCACTTTGTTGGAGCAGTTATAACCTAAAACATGTTCACCTTTTACAGTTTTCATTAAACAAAACCCACTGATGATGACACAGAGGTGCTGAAACATGTTTGGGGAAAAACATTGCGTTTGCAAAAAGTCGGAACGTATATCCTATAATTTAATCTGCAAACACAGAAAGAAAGACAAGAGCTACAGATCCGAAAGATGAAAAGGGCAGAAATTAGTCTGACATAGCATTTGGTTTAGGAAACGAGGAATTGACATTGCAATTAGTTTCAAAGTTTTGGGTATAATCTGCTCTCGTACACAAACTATTAACTGTAACTATGGTCGTTTATGTGTTCCAGAGTAGTTGGATAGTGCTTAAAGAATAAGCTACCACTTTTGTTAGAAATTTCTTTTCGACTCTAAGAGATCAAGATATAGTCCTAAGAAATGTTTCGGCACCAGCATTTGAAACTGTACTTACGTTTCGCATATTATCTTTTTTGGCAATACTCACTCACTTGATAGAAGAATAGTATGGGTGCTATTGACATAGATGTCATTGCCCCCAGGCTCAACTCAAATATGTCGATCTACAGCACGGAGTTGTCAAATTCCTTTAGACAAGCAACGCCTGGCAACTATTTTGGCTGCACCATTATCGAGACACGTGCGTGACTGCGAAATTGGAAATGGGGCAATGGCCAATTGTGTGAGATGTGACATGTTCATCGTCTCATATTGGAATACTAGTCCGAATGATCGCTTCTGTGCTTCCACGTTCCTCTCAGCGTTCTCTTGTATTACAAATAATGCTGGAAGCCTTACGAATTTGTCCCCGAATACCACCCCACACTCTGATGCCATCCCCAGCTATCTTCTTCCACAGTCGTGGCAGCAACTGCCTGTATCATAGAGAGTTAGCTGTCCACAGACCACACAAGCAAGTGGCATTGTTTTTGGTTTATAAGTAACGGTTAAGCTTTTGACAATGTTAACTGGAATACTCTCTTTCAAATTCTGAAGGTGGCAGGGGTAAAATACAGGGAGCGAAAGGCTATTTACAATTTGTACAGGAACCAGATAGCAGTTATAAGAGTCGAGGGACATGAAAGGGAAGCAGTGGTTGGGAAAGGAGTGAGACAGGGTTGTAGCCTCTCCCCGATGTTATTCAATCTGTATATTGAGCAAGCAGTAAAGGAAACAAAAGAAAAATTCGGAGTAGGTATTAAAATCCACGGAGAAGAAGTAAAAACTTTGAGGTTCGCCGATGACATTGTAATTCTGTCAGAGACAGCAAAGGGCTTGGAAGAGCAGTTGAACGGAATGGACAGTGTCTTGAAAGGAGGATATAAGATGAACATCAACAAAAGCAAAACGAGGATAATGGAATGTAGTCAAATTAAATCGGGTGATGCTGAGGGAATTAGATTAGGAAATGAGACACTTAAAGTAGTAAAGGAGTTTTGCTATTTAGGGAGTAAAATAACTGATGATGGTCGAAGTAGAGAGGATATAAAATGTAGACTGGCAATGGCAAGGAAATCGTTTCTGAAGAAGAAAAATTTGTTAACATCGAGTATAGATTTAAGTGTCAGGAAGTCGTTTCTGAAATTATTTGTATGGAGTCTAGCCATGTATGGAAGTGAAACATGGACGATAAATAGTTTGGACAAGAAGAGAATAGAAGCTTTCGAAATGTGGTGCTACAGAAGAATGCTGAAGATTAGATGGGTAGATCACATAACTAATGAGGAGGTATTGAATAGAATTGGGGAGAAGAGGAGTTTGTGGCACAACTTGACTAGAAGAAGGGATCGGTTGGTAGAACATGTTTTGAGGCATCAAGGGATCACAAATTTAGCATTGGAGGGCAGCGTGGAGGGTAAAAACCATAGAGGGAGACCAAGGGATGAATACACTAAGCAGATTCAGAAGGATGTAGGTTGCAGTAGGTACTGGGAGATGAAGAAGCTTGCACAGGATAGAGTAGAATGGAGAGCTACATCAAACCAGTCTCAGGACTGAAGACCACAACAACAACAAGTAACGGTTTCGTGAAATACTATTGTGTTAAGTTTCACTTCAATGGTTTTATGCTTTACAAAGTTATTTTTCATTTATTTATTTCTCATCATATTTTGACGTCTAGCTGCCATGACAAATTGTGATAACTTCTGCAAAAGAAAGAACGGCATGCTATAATGTAATAACGTAGTCTCTGTTCCTAATGACACCTCTTACATGTAATGAGTCCTCGTATCAGCAGAGTCATTTGCGTAAATCCAGGGAAGACACAGCTGATTTTCTGCAGTGAACTGCACACATTCATAAAATAATTATATAACAACATTTAATAATCATCTAAAAATGTCTCATAATCTGAAATTTACACTGAAAAGGCAAAACATTATGACCTCACCGGCCCCAGCGGATCCATGGGTTAGAATAGGCCCGAGGTATTCCTGCCTGTCGTAAGAGGCAACTAAAAGCAGTCTCACACGTTTTGGCCTATATGTGATGATCCTCTGTAGGGTTTGACCTCAAGTTTCCAAAAATTTCCTGAAGAGCGAGCCAATTGGGGAAGGGCGCCTTACGTGGTGCATCATGTCCATCATGCGCTGATACCTATTACATCCTTCGTCGACGTGGATCTGCACTTCCGCTCATTCTCCAACTGTTTGGCGAGATCACCCTCCTGGATCCGTATTTTTCCGTCAGCTGTGCAGTATCGTTTTCTACGCTGACGATGATAGTGGACTTGTTTGCTTGGTTGCGTAAGATAAGCAGCGGAGTAACCAATCCAGTGGGCTGGTTGTAGCCTGCTGATGCCTGCGTCGATAACTCCCCAGCATGCCGATAAGTAGGTGCTCGTCACCTCTGGCGCATTGGGACTGCCAGCAATGGCCATTCTGCCAGGTGGCCTTAGCTGCGGCTGGTTGGCGCCAGTGGGGGGGGGGGGGGGGGGGGAGGCTGGTCAGATTGGGTGGCATCACGGTGGATTACACGTGGTGAAGCATAGCACATCATCTCTTGCTGGTAGTCAAACACCAGCAGTCTCTAAGAGTTCAATGCACAGAAGCACAAACCCAAATCGTTCCCCTTCCTGACCACACCATGGGAGGAACTTCAGGCTAAGAATGACAGCAGCTCTTATTCGCTCCAGTACCTTGCATATTCGAGAGCTGACGGGGAATCATTCATGATGATGGAGCCTCAGTTTTTTGTTGAGCATTTAGAGGACACGTTTGGGGATGTGGAGGGCATATCCAAAATTAGATCTGGGTCAGTCTTGATCGAAGCAGCATCCTCTGCCCAGTCATGGACGTTACTCCCTTGTGACAAGCTGGGGATGTTATTGTAACCATCATGTTCCATAAGACCTTAAATATGGTCCAGGGTATCATATTTCATAGGGATCTTGCAGTATGACGATGAGTTGCGGACCAATTTAGAGTGACGAGGTGTACATTTCGTTTGGCGTGTCCACCAGGGTCCAATGGATAACCAGGTTGCCACCGGTGCCTTCGTCTTGGCCTTCGAGGGGCGATACATTACTCGAAAATGTCAACGTGATGGACTACCGCTGTGGTATAAAGCCCTATATGCCTCCCCCAATGCGGAGCTTTAAATGCTGGAAGTTTGGCCATATGTCTTCCTGCTGTGCTTCCAGCGTCACACGTCGAGATTGTGGCCGCCCGTCATATCCAAATACTCCATGTGTCTCGCCTCTCGTCTGTGTCTACTGCAGAGACCACAATTCGCCTTTCTCAATTGACTGTAGGATTCTCCAGAAAGAAAGAAAGATCATGGAGTACAAGAGCCTGGACCGACTGATCTACACTGGGGGTAAGAGGAAATTTGAGCGCCTACATCCCTTACATATGACATCGACTTAATGCCGCCGCTACAATAGTTGTAGCCCCATCAGCTCTGCCAACCCCAGTCACCTCTCTGAGCCGGAAGACTACACCTGCCCCCTTGATGCGCCGGCCGCGGTGGCCGTGCGGTTCTAGGTGCTTCAGTCCGGAACCGCGTGACTGCTACAGTCGCAGGTTCGAATCCTGCCTCGGGCATGGATGTGTGTGATGTGCTTAGGTTAGTTAGGTTTAAGTAGTTCTAAGTTCTAGGGGGCTGATGACCTCAGATGTTAAGTCCCATAGTGCTCAGAGCCATTTGAACCATTTGAACCCCTTGATGCTGAGCGGCACTTCTGTTGCTCCTGCACCACCTACTTCAGGAGCAAACGAGCTATGGAAACCCAAGGAGCAGCGAGAGAAATCACAACAGAAGATCCCCAATACCAAGGGAATTGCGGTGGCATCCACACCACCGTTACCTACAAGCTCTGCGTCTGCGGTTGAGGTGGAGATTCTGGCGTCTTCTAAGGGCCTAGATCTCGCTGGAACCTCAGACACAATGGATATAGACTGGTCAGGCAATAGGTCGGTGGCAGCAGGTGAGTCTGAGGCGTATACTGCCTCACTGAATGTTTCATGCCTTCCCAATCTCACGATGACGTCAAACTGCAGTGGAATTGCGGCGCTTTTTTCCACCGCCTGACTGAGCTACGGCAACTGTAAGCTTTACACCTGCTTTCTGCATTGCCCTCCAGGAAACCTGATTCTCGGCAATGCGGACACCTGCCCTCCCTCCGTGGCTATGGGGGATATTACAGGAACCGTAGCGACTATAATCGAGTACCATATGTCCTAAATGGCTCCGTGCCTGCGTTCGCCAGCTTGCTAACTAACGGAATCAGGTGTGTTGGGAGAGATATGTCTCGACCATGGGATGCCATACGTCATCTTCCAAAGTCTGGGCAAGGATCAAACGTGTTTTCGGGTACCAGACCCCAACAGTTGTTACCGATATTAAATGGAGTGTTGTCTACCAACGCAATCCCGATTGCCGGGCACTTAGCTGAGCACTGTGCTCGAGCCTCTGCATCGGAGAATTACCCCCCAGCCTTTTGCACTGTCAAATGGCGGCTGGGACAGTCCTCTAGTTCACAACACAACACAGTGAATTCTACAACGCCACATTTACAGAGTGGGAGCTCCTCAGTGCCCTTGCACATTGCCCCGACATGGCTCCTGGGCCAGATCGGATCCACAGTCAGATGATTAAACATCTCTCATCTGACTACAAGCGATATATCCTCGTCTTCTTCAACCTGATCTGGTGCGATGGCGTCTTTCAGTCGCAACGGAGGGAGAGCACCATCATTCTGGTGCTCAGACCCAGTAAAAACCCGCTTGATGTGGATAGCTATCGGCCCATCAGCCTGACCAACGTTCTTTGTAAGCTGCTGGAATGTATGGTTTGTCGGCTATTGGGTTGGGTCCTGGAGTCATGTGACCTACTGGCTTCATGTATGGGCAGCTTCCGCCAGGGTCGCTCTACCACTGATAATCTTGTGTCCCTCGAGTCTGCCATCCAAACAGCTTTTTCCAGACGCCACATCAATACAGGAGATGAACCGCCGTGGGTGAGAAAAGGAGACGGTAATTTGGATGCGCATGAGAACTACGAACGTGTACAACATAACTGGCCAGCAATTTGGCGTGCATAACCTGCAACGGAGGAACTCCAGTCTCCACCAGGACGATGGTCAGCAGACTCGTCCTAAAAGCTCCTGTCGCTAGACTAACGCCACAGTGGTGCACTGGGCCGAGTATACGCAATGCTGAGGGAGCCGCCGAACCATAAACCAGTATCCCATAGTGAAGGCGGGATTGAACAAGGGCTCTGTAGAGCTGCAGCGGCGTAGAGCGATCTGCACCCCAGTTGGTGTTGCTCAGGGAGCGGAGGCATGAGGTGCTATCAGCACTTCTGCTTAAGCTGACAAAGGTGAGGTAGCCAAGTCAATTGGTCGTCAACACCAGTCCTAAGAATCGATACGTCTCCATTATAGTGAGTGGATCATCATTATGGTTGAGTTCTGGTTCCAGGTGAACGGTACGATGCCGAAAGAAGTGCATAACACACGACTTTGAAGCCGAAAACTGGAAACAGTGAGCTAGAGTCCATGACTGCACCTTGTGGATGGCTCCCTGTAGGCGCTGCTCATTAGCAACAGTACTGGTGGAGCAGTACGAAATGCAGAAGTCGTCTGCCTACAGAGGGGGGAGACGGATGGTCCTACAGCTGCTGTTAAACCATTAATGGCCAATAAAAACGGAGATAAACTCAATACAGTACCCTGCGGTATCCCATTCTCCTGGGTATGGGGGGAATTATGGGAGGCACCAACATGGACACGGAAAGTGCGAAAATATAGGAAATTTTGGATAAATATCGGGAGTGGGACTCGGAGACCCCACTCGTAAAATGTGGCAGGATGGCTGAAGAAAATGGCTTTACATGTGAAATGTTTTTACGGCACTCCCATCAGTGTGCTGAGTGTCAACTTGATTTACGCGGACAGTAGCCTAAAGCAGCCCTGCATCGGCACTCCCATCTTCATATCACCTACGCGTTGCTTTCTAGATGAGATTCTACCTCTCATTATCATCCGTGTGGCTCTAATGATTTTGGGAACCTCACGTAATTGCATCAATTTGTTTCTGGGTCAAACTTGTGCTGAGAGACAAGCGAAACTGTCTGTGTTTATTCACATCGGTGATAGGCCTCAGTGCATTTCTATTAACCCTGAAAATTATGTTCTAAATTAACATACTTGTAATTTTTTATTGCGTTCAATTTACTTATCAATAACTTCTTTTACTGCTCAGCAGCAGAGTCATTCCCGTTTCATGTTGATGTGGCGTGCAGTATAGACTCACTACGACGGATATTACTGTTCCTGTTTTGTCGTCTTGAGTGATCCCTCCTCGTTTCTGTAATCTTGTCGATTACCGATTCTTGTCGATCCTTATCTCTCGCCACTCTTCCTGTCAAGTCCTCTGGGTCCCTCCACTTAAAATTTCCCTGTTCCCCTTACACATATAACTGTAGCTCATACCATCACACTTCACGATTTATCTTGTTCAACACGTCAAAGAACATTCTATCTCTGTCATGCGTGCTCTTTTCTTCGACTAACACCTTCCTTGCATTGTTATGTGTGTGTGCATCACAGACGCCATGATGATATCCTTATGTGGTCCACGTTTTCCGCAGTTACATGTACGTCTATTTCATTTTCTCATCTTCTTAAGCATGATGTGTAAAGTCAGTGGTCGGGTATAGAATCGATTAGCCCATTGTCCAGAAAGTAAGTTCCGATCGGTCTGAAAATGGACACCACAGTGAAAGCCCGATGAGGCTTTGGACAAATGTGTTGGGTAGTGTCTCTAGTATGACCGTCGATCGCATCAAGACGCTCTTTTCAGTTATGAGCGCACTGTGACCGAGTAAAGGTGTCTGGAACAACGACGTCTCCCGCCAAGTAGGAGGGCCCACTGAGAGGCTTCGCCTTGATGAACGCAGCCCACCTAACACAACTGCCACGCACTTCCTCCTTCATGGCAATTCTCAGCCGCACTCTGCAGGGGCAGTGAAGACGCTCCTGCAGTCTTTTCGATATGAAATGTTCGATCACCCACAACACAGCCCTAACTGGCTCATCCTGAGTATCATCTCTGTTCACATGAAACGCTGGATACGAAGACAACACTTGGGCGCAGGCTACGTGCTATAGACCAGCGTAGAGAATTATCGGAAAGCACAGTGTAATGGTACTTGAATTACGCAACCATTGCAGCACCTCACCTGAACCTCTTGATACCAGCAATATTCTACTGTGTTTCTGTAAAGTAGTTTACATATTTCTGAGACAACATTCAGATTTGATTTCATTAATGTAGAGGTACTTTGATACATCGATGTGTTTATATTGCAATAATATTATTCGTATGTGTATTCTTTCTTTTGTCACTATGATCTTTGATGTACTTGTAACTCTGATTTTTTGGGCGCGCAAGCAGTTAGTTAGTCGGACCTTGAGAAAGTCAAGTTTTGGACGTCATGTTGGAAAGACGCATAATGTAGTCAGCTTATAAAATGTGAACTTTAACAATGAGGAAGATGTTTTTTGTATTGTGAAGTGATGTTTTGTGTGTTACGTGCTACTGCAGCAAAAGTAATAAAAAAGAAGTGTAACTTAAATTCGGAGTGCTGATTATTTTTTTACATCCCCATTGTGCTAACTTTCAAAGGTTTAATCTTAAAGAATGGTTTGTGAAACACATCTATAAAATTTTTGAATATAGCAGAATAAAACTTAGGCCTCTTTGCATCCGAGTTTGGAATCATCACCACCATGATTTTACAACGAGACCAGCGTGGGAAACACGAAAAGATGAGTGCCTAGTTTATTCATTATTACATGAAATGACTTTATTAACTATGCTCTAATGACACCTGCCACATAATAACTTTGTTGTTGCCCGAAATTGCAGTATTTAGCAGCGTGAGCAACACCACAATCATTATTAAATTTTGATCTTTGTTGTGGTAGGGCTGTTAGAACAGGCAGCTGCCTTCTGTGACGGTGCTGTTGGAAATTTGGTATAACGCTCCAACAAATGTCAAAGTCGGAGAGGCGACTATGTAGAGATGTATCTGGTGAGTGTAGCTAACTCTTGGAAATAAAATGTTCCTTATTTTCACTGTGGTTTCCATTTAGCGACCGATCGGAACTTTCGTTCTGAACAACCCTCGTATTTTCTCGGTGTTCGCAAATATTCCGCAAACACGTGTTCCAGTAAAGCCGGTATCCCACGCTGTCAGAGTTATTGCTGTTTTTCCTTCCTAAAACCTGGGAAACAAGTGAGAGCAAACATTATCGTGTGCAATTGCTTGCAGTTAGATTTTTTTTGGGACGCACCAAAGAGTAGTAGCTGTGGCAGTACCACTGACGGTCCTGAAGGCTGCTGGGTGGGACAGGAGAGCGCAGCGGCGAGAGCTGGCTGGTGCCTGTGCAGGCAGGCTTCAGGCGCTGCTACAGCCGACCGTGCCGTGCCGCGGCTCGGCTGCATCGGCTGCCGATCTCATTCCTGCGGTGTTTGCGCTGTCCGCTGCAGGCGAGGCCCGGGACGCCGAAAGAGAATTGCGATTGGATGGAGCGGCCCGGGGTGTGGGTAATGGCCGCTGCAGATGGCAAAACGCTGTTCGCGGTCGCCACGGCCGGCGCCGGCGCTGCCCGAGCCGCTGGCGCGCGAAGCGCGCAAGCGCACCAGCCGCGCTGCCACCTGCTCAAGGGGGGCGGGGGGGTGTATCGGTGGCGGCGTTCTTCTGCTCTTCGGCTTTATTCTTTCCCAGGTGAAAAAATTATTGGCTCTCATATACACTGAAGCAAACGATTTTGTGACATTTAAGAGTTCCTAACCAGGAGCGAATTGTATGATTTCATCTGTCTGCTTTGACAGTTTATTTTCTTCGGTTTCTTCGTGATAATTTAGTATCTAATAGACATAGTCCTCGCGTTTTCGCTTGCGTCGGAAAATAAGCCGATTTTGTGATATATTACTCGTTCCAAATCAGTGGCAAATTGTTTAGCCTCACCCAACTGCTTCGGTATTTCGTTTTTGTCTGCGTATTGTTCTATTTTATTACACACAATTCTTGCCTTTGTGTCAGGATGTACAGTAGAGTATGGCAGCACTTGTCAGTACTCAGTTTGTATCAGTAGTGTAGTTTTCTGCAGTTTTTAGTGTGGATAGGGACTGTGACTGATGTGTGCAGATGCCAGCCGAGTTGGTGACACTCAGCTTTCAGCTCCAGGCTGTGATGGCTTCAGTTACACAGCTTGAAGCTGCAGTGGATCGGCACCACTCTTGCGGGCCAGCTGTGGGGAACAAACGAACATCCACAGCGTCCTCCGATCGGTTCTCATCGGTGGCCAGCCCAGTTACTGCTCGCACTGAGGTTGACCCCTCACCCATGTTCTAGTGGGAGGTCAGCTCGGTGCGTGGCAGGGGTGAAAGACTTCCCACCGGGCCGCACATAAATCCTCCCTGGTTCCTCTGACAAACTAGTTCCAGGTGCAGTCTGTGGCTGTCGCCCAGCCAGATGCTGTCGCCTGTCCCGTTTCAGAGGAAACCTCTCAGCCTGCAAGATCTGGGCAATCACAGAGGGTCGGATTATCGTTAGTTGGGAGCTCCAATGTTAGGCCCCTACTGTACGTAGTATTCGATGGAAAGTTGTCAAGTAAAAAGAAGTCATTTCTGCCATTCCCCAAGGTAGTGTTACAGGCCCTTTGCTGTTCCTTATCTATATAAACGATTTGGGGGACAATCTGAGCAGCTGTCTTGTTTCCAGATGACGTTGTCGTTTATCGTCTAAGTAAAGCCACCAGAAGAGCAAAACAAATTGCAAAACGATTTAGAAAAGATATCTCCATGGCGCAAAAATGGGCAATTGAGCCAAAATAACGAAAAGTGTGAGGTAATCCACATGAGTGCTAAAAGGAATCCGTTAAACTTAGGTTACACGATAAATCAGCCAAACGTAAAGGCTGTAAATTCATCTAAATACCTGGAGATTACAATTATGAACAACTAAAATTGGAAGCATCTCATGAAGAATGTTTTGGGGAAGGCTAACCGAAGTTTCCGTTTTATTGGCAGGACGCTTAGAAAATGTAACAGATCAACTAAAGAGACTGTCTATCCTCGTTTAGAATACTGCTGTGCGGTGTGGCACCGTTACCAGATAGGACTGACGGAGTACATGGAGAAAGTTCAAAGAAGGGCAGCACATTTTGAATTGTCGCAAAATAGGAAAGAGAGTGTCACTGAAATGATACAGGATTTGAAGTGGACGTCATTAAAACAGACGTTTATCATTGCAGAGTTCAAAGAAGGGCAGCACATTTTGAATTGTCGCAAAATAGGAAAGACAGTGTCACTGAAATGATACAGGATTTGGAGTGGACGTCATTAAAACAGACGTTTATCATTGCAGAGAAATCTACTCACTAAATTCCAATCACCAGCTTTCTCCTCCGAATGCGAAAATATTTTGTTGACACCGATCTACATACGGAGAAACAATCATCGTACAATAACGGAAGAGTTCTCAAGGGAAGATATAGGTGTCCATTTTTTCATCGCGTTGTTAGAGAGTGGAATAATAGAGACGTATTGTGAAGGTGGTTCGATGAACCCTATGCCGGTCACCTAAAGACTGATTTGTAGAGTATCCATGTAGACGTAGACGTAGAGTACAGATCTGTAAATGACTTGCAACTTTGAGAATAGATCAAGCGGGCTGCTCAGCCGCAGCGTCGCTCGGCCAGAGCCTCGACAACCAAGAGGGGTGGCGCAGTCGTTAAGACGCTGGAATCGTACTCGATAGGAAGGCGGCCATCGAGATAACATTTTCCACGATTCCCCCAAATCGCTTAAGGCAAACACTGGGACGGTTCCTTTGAAAGAGCACGGTTGATTTCCTTCTCTTCGTCGTTAGCGGGACGTTAAACCACAGTTTTCCATTTTTTCGGTATGCACACATCGTGGTTTCAGAAGCAGGAGCATAATTAACGTTTCACGTCCTTATATTAAAGAAGAAAATGGCGATTTTATTTCTATACCATTTATAGGTAATGTCTTACAGGATTACTCGCCTTCTGATATAAAAAATATGCCTGTAACCTTACATTTCTACCAACAACAGTTGGCAGAAAAGCTGAGTACACATGCCGAAAACTGAAGAAGATCCTTCTGCAAACTACGGTATCTATAAAATGTTGTGTAATAGTTGTCGTACTTATCATACTGTACAGGACAGATTGGAAGGGCTGTTAAACTCAGGTACAGGGGAAATCTGCTGGGAAAGAATGGGGGCAATGTGCATAATTCATAATTTGCAAAGCGTTTGCTTATTTCTGATCGTTTTCAGGGGAAACTGGAAGACATAGTAACGTTATGTAAAGACGTGAAAGGCTGAAAACAAGATTTGTTATGAGAACTTGAAATATTCAAACATTTAGCTAAGAGAGGTGGTAGCGTCTTGAATAATCGTCTGCAGCTGGCAAGTAAGGAGTCTTTCTCACCGATTTAAGGCGCTACTCACAGCCTCGTAGCGTGTGTTTACTGTCTCCGTTAGCTTCGGCGTGCAGGTTATTTTCCTCATTCCTTTCTTGTTACATTGATTCAGTTCCGTTTTTCATTTGCATGCCAATTTGTACATTTACGTACTGTTACCCTCGGCTTTTCGACACATTCTTGAGCCTAATCTGAATTTGGACCTCGTTGGCTGTTCTAATGTTCTCCAATGATATGCGGAAGTTTGTCCATTTTACCAATAAGCTTACAACAAATTTCAGTTCGCGGTCGCCAGTCCAACAGAATTTATTATTTTAATAGTACGAAGTGCTACGTGCTCGGCAAAATATCGAAAGTCTTGGAACAGGAAGTACCTGTACTACTGCAGGATGTTTCCCTGGACGTTCCTCAACGTATGTGGTTTCACCATGACTTTGTTACGAGAGCTTTTTCATATTGCATTTTTACACGCACTTTCATGCGTACTTAATTGCATATCGTTTTCGATTAACAGTGGATTCACATAAGCCACGATCTTAATTTTCTATTTTAATTTTCATAAGCTACCCAGTGCAGTCCAGGCACTTCCTTTACTTCCACATACTCAGCGCTCTCTGCATGTAGCTTTCCTTAGCGCTAGAGGCTGTACATTTGTTTAGTTGCCTTTTGCTAATTGTCATACGCACAGTGTTATAATCCAGATGCCGCCACTGCTTTTTTTAAAGTCGTATTGACAAACTAGGGTCACGTTGAGAACTTCATTTCCTCTTCTTCCTTTGTTGCCGTTTCCCATTTTTCCAGTATTCCCTCTCTTCCCCCATGAAGTCTCTTCCCTTCTGTCCATGCTGTTTCCGATTTTTTATTTCTTCTGCTCTGAAAGCATTCCAAATTTTTCTTTTGCTATTTCTGATTCTTTGATATTGTTTCTCTCGAGATCTTTCCTTACTGCTGTAATCCTTGCTATTGTCGATTTCTTCTCCCAGAACTATAGAAATATTTGAAACTTCCTGGCGGATTAAAACACTGTGCCGGGCTGAGACTCGAACTCGGGACCTTTGCCTTTCGCGGGCAAGTGCTCTACCTTTCTTTCACGAATTATATTTTCTAATTTTGAGTTAACACCAAGTTCGCTAATGACCTTATTCGTTGCTTCTCTGTCTGTACAATCAAATGCTTTCTTGAAATCAAGAAATGACACTATTATCGGTTTGCTGGTTAACATTCTATGACGAATTATTGACTTTAAGTTAAAAACTTGTTCTGCACAATATCTTGCCTATCGAAAACCATCCCGATATTCTCCCAGTTGTTGGTCTCTTCAGGAGAATTTTTGATAGTATTTTGCATGCCACTGGCAGACGTGACACCCCTCTTTAATTAATGACGTTTTGTTTTTTTCCTTTTATGTAGCGGGTGGATTAATGCTGTTTCCCATTCAACTGGAATCTTTTCAGTTTTCCTAATGTCCTCAAAAAGCAGCTGTAGATCCTTTATGATTTTGGTTCTGACCAGTTCAATAATTCTCCTATAATGGAGTCTTCACCACTTGCTTTATTGTTTTTGAGTGTTTTGATGGCTTCATGAATTACTAGCTCTGTAGGTGGGAAATCTGTGTTTTGTTTTATATGTCAACTTTTACGCCGCCTAAAGCCTTTTGTTAATGGGCCTCTGCACTTTGCATTTAGTCTTCTCACCAGAATTATATGTTGCTGCAGTTTTATCAGCTTATGATGTAACAAGTGAGTATGCTCACCATAAAAATTTTGTCTATAGTTGTTACTTTTTTGTTTTGTTTAAAAAATTTTTGTAATCACTGATGTATTTTTTAGAATCTAATACACTTTCTGAAGAGCACTATTTTAAAACTGTCTAAATGTAGCACAAGGGTTCCAATTAACCTTTATTGGCCACTGGATGGTTGATTGTTTCAAACTGTCCAAGTTCACTGTCGTACGGTAGCTGAATTTACGGTCATGTTTAAGATTTTGCACCGTTGTGCCTTAAATTCTCGATATTTCCTGTATACTCTCCATCAACGTAGTTCACAAAAGATTAAAAAAAATGGCTCTGAGCACTATGGGACTCAACTTCTGAGGTCATTAGTCCCGTAGAACTTAGGACTAGTTAAACCTAACTAACCTAAGGACATCACACACATCCATGCCCGAGGCAGGATTCGAACCTGCGACCGTTCCAGACTGCAGCGCCTAGAACAGCACGGCCACTTCGGCCGGCACAAAAGATTAGCTGTGGTTGCTGGGGAAGAGTAGCAAACAAAATTTCGATTAACTGCATCCCAGATATTTTCGATGAGGCCCGTGTTAGGAGAACGTGTAGGCTATGGTAAAAGTTGCACGCATCGTTTTTAGGATATGGTTTTGTAATTCCACTCTCACTTGCGGCAGCATTATCCTGCTACCGTGCAGGGTGTTCATTTTAAACGAAGACATTGAAGTATCTCGAAAACTACTCATCAGATAAAAAAAGGTTAATGTTCCAATTTGTCTTGGAGGTGGACATCCAATTACACCACAGTTAACCGCCCCACCACGTGCGTGGGTGGCGGTGCGAAACTTTGAAATCTTCAATTTAAACCCTAGTTTTTTATTGCAGATTACGATTCTACGGCAAAATCTACATCAGTTTTGTCTGGAGCATTTTCTTCTTTTTGCCACAGATGACGCTGTCATCGTAGGAATAGAAATAGGTACACAATCGTAATTTACGACATGCTATTCAAATGTCCTCTTATATCCAATGGCAAGTGGGACCCCATCTCCATGCTCCGAGGGTAGAAAAGCCAATATTGGAAACCCCATCCACAACGTTGTATTCCTGCAAGGTATGGACCAGGAAAGTGTTCGAGGGGTCACTGTGACCGTGGCTCGAGGCCAAAGCTGCTCTACTTTTCCAATTACAGTAAGTGTTCAAAAGCAGTACCGCCAACTTCAATACACTTAGGAATCCGCTTTTCAAATGCCAGAAGCATATCTCCGGGAATGTCAGCACTGGCGTTCCTGACGCGGTCGGCCATGCCTTCAAGGCCTGTTGGCACTTGCTAGTACACCTTACCTTTTAAATATCCCCGCAGAAAGAATTCGGGCGACGTCAAATCCGGCGACCTAGTAGGCCAGTTAATAGCGCCACCTCTGCCGATCCATCGACCAGTGTAAACAAGGTCTGATACTTCCCGTGCTTCAGTTGGCTTCAGCTGGGCTACCCTCATGGTGAAACCACATATGTTGTCGAACGTCCAGGGCAACATCCTGCAATAGTACCGGTAGTTCCTGTTACAAAAAATTTCGATATTTGCGTCCATCCATCGTTCCGTCGATAAAATACGGACCAAGAACCTAGGACATCAAAGAATTGCCGGTTTAGTACTAAAGGAAAGCGTGGAGGGGTAAAAACTGGAAAGGGAGAACAAGAGAGAAATACAGTAAGTAAGTGCTAATGGATGTAAGGTACAGAAGTTATTCGAAATTGAAAAGGCTTTCCCAGGATAGAGTAGCGTGGAGAGATGCTTCAAACTAGCCTTCAGACCGAAGACAACAACAAGAACAACAACGACAACATATCATTCATGAAGGCCGAAAATCTCCTCATTAGAAATCAACTTGAATGCCGCTAACTACGATCCTGTGAAACCCAGTTCCCTCTGTTCGTTCCCGAGACCCAGAGAGCAGTAGATACCGGTGCCCAGGTAGATATCTGGTCCCTTGACTTCCGGAAGGCCCTTACATTCAATTGCAGACTGCCCTCTAATCAAAGAAATAGGAGCGTATATAGTATGAGATCAATTGATGATTGGACTGAAGATTTCCTGGCAAACAGAGCACAGCAACGGAGAGAAAGCTTGTAACCTCCCCCTCACTTATCGACCTTAATGACAGTGAAAATATTAAACCGCGTGTACCTAATGGAAATTTGCGAAAAGCAATCGTCACCGAAGTTAATCTGTCGGTAAAGAGGGAGGAAAGGGTTACATCTAAATGAAAGGAAAAATGCAAATGAAACTGGTGGAAATTAATTTTGGAAAGGGGTAAAGTTAATAAAGAAAGTAAATGTGCGGCCGTTACGTTAACAATTAACTAGCGGTAATTAGATGTTTGAGATTTGGGGAAAATTACGGTCGCCAGTCCTATGGACAATTACTATAATAACTGAAAAAGAACGGTTATTACACATATAATTAGCACTAGACGCGTGGCAACTGAAGGTTGACACGTGTAGTGTGAAAACTGAAAGTTTGTCAGAAGTAATAAATTTCGCTACACTCTGACTTAATTTAGCAAAAGAATTAATAAAACCGGAAAATCGAAAGTTAATTTAGTGACTGAAGTTAATAGTGAGCTTTCTTTCTGAAGCACTACGAAATTCAGTAAAATACGGTTAGTCTTGGACTACCTCAACAATCATTTCAAAAGCAACTTGACTCTACGCAATTTAGAAATAAGAGATTTAACCTTGAACTTGAATTAAATTATTCTGAACAATTAACAATAGTAAAATTTAGTACCTACCAAGCTGAGCTGCAGTCACAGGTAAGCTAAAATATACTAACAAAACTCGCACTCTTAATTTGTGCTTGTGTAATCTAAATATTGTAGCCAGCTATGAATACTTTAACTGAACTTTGAAATTAAAGCAGTGAAATTGAATGATGCTGCTTTAATGCTGGCGTTTGAATTTCAACGACACTCGGGTTCATTTCGGAAAAGGAAGGGACCCTGCTTGGCAATGCAATTGGGACAATGAGCAACAAAGGTTCATGCTAAGTAGCTGTAATTTTACGATTTGGACAGTTTGAAAAGCTGAGGTCTGCCATACAGTTCTGAAACTTTACGTGCTTTTAGTCTTCCTTGTTGGTTGATTGAAGGTTTGAAGTCGTCGATCGAGGAGGTGGCGACAGTCACTCATTGTCGGCTGTCGCTGTTGCAGAAGCTGGATGCTGGCGCTCCTTCTTCTCGACACGGTCACCAGGCGAAACGGGCTCTTGATGTCCGCCAGCTAATGCTTTCCGTCCGCGACACCGTGTCAGAAACTATCATAGCGAGTCGAGCGCAATTACATGCTGCTGAAACCGGAAAGCGCGGCAACTCGCGGGAGCGTCACACAACACCTCCTCCAGTCGCTACTCCAGCCAGACTCCTACTGCTCTGCCCGCGCTCCACGCGGCCGAGTTCACACTACCAAAGATCCTACACACTTTCGTTGTTCACACGACCTATCGATGTATTCGTTCGATACCATAGTTTTCCCTAGGCCAGACCCAGCGTATAAATACAAATAATATTCACAAAATAAACCAATTATAAATCGACATAAATGCATATATATATATACAAATAGTAAAACAATTACAATATATAAAGACACAGAAATGTCATATCTTGAGGTAACGAAACAAGGAAAAAAAATTATAGTACAATAGATGGAAATGCGAGGATATGCATTTCCGGCGTTACAAGCTTTAGAAATAAAAGTAACTTCAGGCGTACACGAAGCGAGTTCTGTAGCACCGCTACTGCATAACTGTACATCACTTGTATATACAGATGACGTAGTGGATAATGGTCGTAAAGCCATGAGGCTGTTTCTAGACAATGCTGTTGTATACAGAGAAGCAGTGACATCGGAAAATCATTACTAAAAACAGAAAACCTGCAGAGGATCAACGCTTGGTGCGGTTATTGGCAGTTGACGCTCAAAGTAAATAAGTGCCACACATAAATAGGCAGAGAAACACACAATTGTATGACTGCAGAGCAATCGGTGGAAGCAGAATCATACGCATGGGGTGGTTTAAAGTACAACGACCGCATAAAACTAATCACGTATAAGGCAGATGCCGGACTGAGATTCACTGAAAGTACTGTCAGGAAGTGCAGTCCATCCACAAAGGAAAAAGCTTACAACACCCCCCCCCCCCCCCCCCCCATTGGCCAATTCTTGAATATTGCTCGTCAGTCTGCGATCAGTATCAGATAGGACTGATAGAGGAGGAGGAGATGATCCAAAGAGCAGCATGTTTTGTCACAGACTCGCTTAATAAGCGCAAAAGTGTCACTGAGGCTCTCAGTCAACTCGCCTCACAAGCTGCAAGGCTTGAGATCTGCGTCAAAGTGTGCTTTATTGTCAAAATTCAGGGCACTTAAGTTCCTTGAGCGTCAACCAGTTCATTGCTTCCTCCTATGTATATCTCACGAAAAGTCCATCAACGTTGCGGCGCACACGGAGGCTTACCAACAATAATTTTCCACAGAACCATTCGCGACAGGAACAGGAGAAGTGAGAAGTGAGAGTGGTGAACGAAGCACCCTACGCCACACATCGAAAAGTGGCTTGCGGAGTATAGATGTAGGTGGAAATGCAGAGGGTGTAGGCGCCTGTTAGCGGTCTTCGATATAGTGTCTGGTAGAGCTTATACGAGCACTTCACATCATAGCTACCTTAGGAAGAAGAAAATAAAATATGATAAATTACGAAAAACTGTAATAGGTTGTTGGCCGAAAATCAGAGAAAAGCAAGGCAGTTTGATCTACGTGGTACATATTAGAACCTTCTAACAAGCTTTTGGGACAACATAAAAAGTATAACATCAGAGAGGACGAGATGAAATGGCGGAAATTTAGATAAAGAACTAAGTCTGAACTAATTTTCAGATGACTGACAAACGAAGGCAGAAAAACAGCAAAATCATAAACTAGACACAGGGACTGAGGGCAGCAAAACAGACTTTGAAAAAGAAAATAAACTCTTCATTGCTGTTTTGATGACAATAATGAACAGTGTTATAACAAAATTAAAGTTGTTCCATAACTTGCTGCATGTGACTCGCCGACGAATGCAAACATAACAAGTAGTTTCGTTGTAGCGTTGCAACACAGCACAAGCTAAATAAAACGACTGAACAGTACCAGCGGGCATGGAAAATTATGCCTGACTGTGTGTGCTGAATATCGCAGAACATATAGAGCCCATGTACTTGTAACATCAAATATTTACCTCCGACGCAGTTGGTATTTCTGTGCGAGCAGAAAGAGCGCCATGTTGGCTGAAGTGCTCGTGGAAAATTGGAAATCGAATACGCAGCGCCAGTGGGTTAATATAACATTTGGAGGCAGAATCCATAGAAATGTTTGATAAATATTCTTAATTAAATACACAAGCTCCGTAAACTGTGGCTTAGTCCTGACGTATTGCAAATCAAACACGAAGATACGCTAAAGCTGTCCGGTGAAACTGTGTTCGTTGCGAGCTATCTATGCACGTAGAATTCAAAGTGCAGTGTACGGCACAGTCTTTCGAACAGAGGGCAGCTATACTGCGCGAAAGAGTTGAAGAGTCACTTTTTCCAAAGCCATTTTCTTCCATTGCGATGCAGAAGTTTGGAATGCCACTCGGAGGTGTCTACGACCTTCCTCTGTAATGGGAAATAAGCTTGGCACCATATGACGTCACCCTCGGGATCGTCACATGTGAAGAAATGCCAGCACTCAGAAGTTCATGTGAGGTGTAAAGGTGTAAACTGGGTTAATGATGTCAGATTGGAACGAAATGTCACTACTATTCTGCCCATCGCCGCTGTGGACATCTCTCACGATGGGAAGGTCGTCACAACCCACATCTCACCTCTTGTCTGCAATGAGGGTTAGAACCGCAACACACAGGGATCATATCACACGATTTTCTTTTGAAAGACAGAGGAAAACATTTCAGACAACCCACCGCTGAGAATCGACGAGAAAATGCATTAAAAGGTAACATAAATGCGACAATGAAACCACCCTTTCCCTTTGGAAGTTTATTTACACACATTTCGCGATCACAGACGACACTTTGCAGTGAAATGTGCAACACAACGACATTCTCGACAATCTTTGAAACTGCCGACATCCCCTCCCCCTCCCCAGGAACGATTCAAACTTCCTGTAATCGACTTCATGGGGCTGCAACAGCACTGAATGTGACCTGACCACTTCGGAGTGTAAAACCAAACCAAACTCCAACCGTATGGGCCTCGGAAGTCCCTACGGTACCGACTGAACACCGTCTCAGCCTTACCCAATAGGTGTCACTGGATGTAGATATGAGCAGGGGGGGGGGGGCACGTGGTCATCATACCATTGTAAGTTTCCATGACCAGAGCACTACTTCTCAATTAATTAGCTCCTCAATTTGCCTTACAAGGGCTCAGTGCACCCCACTTACCAACAGTACTCAGCAGACTCAGTCACCCATCCAAGTGCTTGCCAAGCTCATCAGCACTTTACATCGATGATCCGACAAGAACCAGTATTACCAATGTGGCAAGGCCCTTTGGAGTATAGCATAGCACAGCCACAGTTTTCGCTCTGGTATACGGGGTGTAGCCGCTAGGGACCTTTAAAAACCATTCAACGAAGTTTGAAAGTGAACTGGAGTAACAAAAGTTGTTTGTGTTTCTTCATTCCTCTTGTTTCCCACTCTACTGCCGCATGGTCGCAGAAGGGCGTGTCATTGATGCATAAGTGAATAAAATGGCAAAGTATCTGTCTAAGAACCCACAGTTCAGCAACATCCTGCTGTCACCGCCACACCATTGTTGAGAACTTCAAAAATGTACCAATACAGAGAACCTATGACACATTCCGGGGCGCCTGCTGGCACGCAAACCTTCAACACCCCTCAGACTCTGCAGGCTGTAGATTGTCACTAGGGGTAGTTTTGCTGAAAAGTAAACAGCAATATTTTTTTCTGTGGGTATGAGTGAGATCAGCACGGTACGAGAAGTGCGACGCGTATCTGGAGCTATGTTTCCTCGGGGGTGCAGATTTGTGACGGACGGTAGAGATAAGAAAGCAAAGAGGAAAAGTGGGGGAGCGAAAGAGAAGAATACGAGAAGAAGAACAGGTAGTTGGAGAAATCGGTAAGAAGAAGAAGAAGAAGAAGAAGGAGGAGGAGGAGGAGGAGGAGGCAGTAAAAGAGGAAGTCGAGATGAATTAAAGCATATAATGAGGTTCAGATTTGGCTATTTTGTGGAACAATCTAGTAGGACGCTGAACGGATAGATAAAGAAAGTGATTGTTATGAGATGCTGCCCAGTAGGTAAGCAACCCCCCCCCCCCCCCACGCACAGCTGACGCGGGTACGACCTTACCTGACAGAACCTACCAGGTAACCTGCAGGATCATACGGTAGTTCTACAACTCTAACCATTAGAACTGCTCAAACAACCTTCGCAGAGCTGTATATACAATAAACAACACCGTAAATGGTATGTGTTAGGCGTTATCAATTTACGTAGTGTTACTGTTTATGTCATTTGTGATCACTATTCTCATCCTTTCTTTACCAGAATGGAGTAGGAAATATTATATGAAACCAGTCGATCAATTAGTTGACAAACTCTAATCAACTGACTTATTTTACCTTCCATCAATAGATTCATGGCAATGACTTTTAAATGGATTACAAGTCTCTGAGTAGTGTGAACAAAAACCGCGAAGGTTTTGTCCACGGAGGAAGCTTTGTTTACAAACTATGGGCAAATCAATATTTGGAATACACACTAGAGGTTGCTTCAAAATCACGCTGGCGAAGAGATTTGGATGAACAATTTGGATGGATAGCAAGCTTACAACATGACTTACTACACCGGTTTATTGGAAATGCTACATTCTTCTTGAAGTCAAAATTTTTCTCTCGTCTCGTACATGACACGCACCATGCAAAATATTTTTGTTCTGACCGCCTCTCTCCATGATACTGGTGCGGGTTTTTCAAGAATCACGTCGCTGGTTGCTAATCCTTAGAGGGGGCTTTAAATAGCCACAAGATTTAAGATTCCTAATCCACCCGCGGTCTGAAGGTAGCGTCTTTTTATTAATAATCAAATTTTGATTGATAATCATCGTTGGCGGCCGAAGACTTCCGGTATAAGAAGTCATCCTCATTCCGCCAACGGCCTTGTCAAGAGGGCGGAGGAGCGGATAGAGGTTCAGGGCACTCTCTTGTCCGAGGGGTGAGAAACTACCCCTGAAGGCGGAAGAATCAGCAATGATCAGTGGCATGTGGATGCAGAAGGCAATGGAAACCACGGCATAAAAGACACGTAACGTGTATCCACTGGACATGTGGCCTTTAATTGAAGAACTGTCATGATGATTTTTCCATTGGCAAAAAATTCCGCAATAGTCCCCCATTCGGATCTTCGGGAGGGACTGCCAATGGGGGAGGCTACCATGAGAAAAAGATTGAGTAATCAACGAATGGATAACGTTCTACGAGTCGGGGCGTGGAATGTCAGAAGCTTAAAGTGGTAGGGAAAGGAGGAAACCTGAAAAGGGAAATGCAAAGGCTCAATCTAGATATAGTAGGGGTCAGTGAAGTGGAAACAATACAAGGATTTCTGGTCAGATGAGTATCGGGTAATATCAACAGCAGCAGAAAATGTAAAACAGGAGTAGGATTCGTTATGAATAGGAAGGTAGGGCAGAGATCTTTTTTTTCTGCGGACACTTCAGTGACAGGGTCGTTCTTATCAGAATTGACAGCAGACCAACACCGACAACGATAGTTCAGGTATACATGCAGACGTCGCAAGCTGTAGATGAAGAGATAGAGAAAGTGTATGAGGATATTAAAATGGCAGTACAGTATGTAAAGGAGCATGAAAATCTAATAGTCATGGGGGACTGGAATGTAGTTGTAGGGAAAGGAGTAGAAGAAAAGCTTACTGGAGAATGGACTTGGGACAAGGAATGAGAGAGAAGAAATACTATCTGAGTCCTGTAACAAGTTTCAGCTCGTAATAGCGAATACCCTGTTGAAGAATAACAAGAGGAGGAGGTATACTTGGAAAAGGCCAGGTGATACGGGAAGATTTCAGTTAGATTACATCATGGTCAGACAGAGATTCCGAAATCAGATACTGGATTCTAAGGTGTACCCACTGGGAATATATAGAATATGATCACAGTATAATAGTGATGAAGAGTAGGCTGAAATTTAAGACATTAGTCAGGAAGAATCAAATCGCAAAGAAGTGCGATACGGAAGCACTAAGGAATGACGAAATAAGCTTGATGTTCTCTAATGCTATAGATTCAGCAATAAGGAATAGCTCAGTAGGCAGTACAGTTGAAGAGCAATGGACATTTCTCAAAAGGGCCATCACAGAAGTTGGGAAGGAATGTATAAATGCGAAGAAGACAACTGTGGAGAAACCATGGGTAACAGAAGAAACACTTCAGTTGATTGATGAAAAGAGGAAGTACAAAAATGTTCGGTGAAACTCAGTATTTATTTCATTCCTAAACGACCTGTATTTCTGTATTCCTAAGTGCAGGGAAGCTAAGACTAAATGGCTGCAGGAAAAAATGTGAAGACATCGAAAAAGAAATGATTGTCGGAAGGACAGACTCAGCATACAGGAAAGTCAAAACACCTTCGGTGACGTTAAAAGCAAGAGTGGTAACATTAAGATTGCAACGGGGATTCCACTATTAAATGCAGAGGAGATAGTGGATAGGTAGAAAGAATTCATTCAAACCATCTATGGGGGGGGGGGGGGGGGGGGGGAAATTTGTCTGATGCTATAGATAAGGAAACAGGAGTCAATTTAGAAGAGATAGGGGATCCAGTGTTAGAATCAGAATTTAAAGAGCTTTGGAGGATTTAAGGTGAAATAAGGCAAAAGGAATAGATAACATTTCATCAGAATTTCTAAAATCATTGGGGAAAGTGGCAACAAAACGACTATTCACGTTGGTGTGTAGAATGTATGAGTCTGGCGGCATACCATCTGACTTTCGGAAAAGCATCATCCACACAATTCCGAAGACGGCAAGAGCTGACAAGTGCGAAAATTATCGCACAATCAGCTTAACACCTCATGTATCCAAGTTGCTTACAAGAATAATATACAGAAGAATGGGAAAGAAAATTGAGGATGTGCTAGATGACGATCAGTTTGGCTTTAGAATAGGTAAAGGCCCGAGAGTGGCGATTCTGATGTTACGGCTAATAATGGAATCAAGGCTAAAGAAAAATCAAGACACTTTCATAGGATTTGTCGACCTGGAAAAAGCGTTTGTCTATGTAAAATGGTGCAAGATGTTCGAAATTCCGAAAAATTAGGCGTAAGCTATAGAGAGAGACGTGTCATATACATTATGCAAAACAGCCAAGATGGAATAATAAGAGTCGAAGACCAAGAACGAAGTGCTCGTACTAAAAAAAGATGTTAGATAAGGATGTAGCCTTTCGCTCCCGACTTTTCAGTCTGTACATCGAGGAACCAATGACGCAAATAACAGAAAGGTTCAGGAGTGGAATTAAAATACAAGGTGAAAAGATATCAATAATACGATTCGCTGTTGACATTGCTATCCTGAGTGAAAGTGAAGAAGAATTAAATGATCTGCTGAACGGAATGAACAGTCTAATGAGTACAAAGTATGAGTTGAGAGTAAATCAAAGAAAGAGGAAGATAATGAGAAGAAGTAGAAATGAGAACAGCGAGAAACTTAAATCAGGACTGATGGTCACAAAGTAGATGAAGTTAAGGAATTCAGCTACCTAGGCAGTAAAATAACTAGTGACGGATGGAGCAAGGAGGACATCAAAAGCAGACTAGCAGTGGCAAAAAGGGCATTCCTGGCCAAGAGAAATCTACTAATATCAATCATCGGCCTTAATTTGAGGAAGAAATTTCTGAGAATGTATGTCTGCAGTACAGCATTATATGGTAGTGAAACATGGACTGTGGGAAAACCGGAACAGAAGAGAATCGAAGCATTTGAGATGTAGTGCCACAGACGAATGTTGAAAATTATGTGGACTGATAAGGTCGGAATGATGAGGGTCTACGCAGAATCGGAGAGGAAAAGAATATGTGGAAAACACTGATAAGGAGAAGGGAAAGAATGATAGGACATGATTGAATGACTTCCATGGTACTATAGGGAGCTGTAGAGGGCAAAAACTGTAGAGGTAGTCAGAGATTGGAATACATCCAGCAGATAATTGAGGACATATGTTTCAGATGAAGAGATGAAGAGGGTAGCACAGGAGAGGAATTCGTGGCGGGCCTCACCGAACCAGTCAGAAGATAGATGAAAAAGAGGAGGAGGAGGACATTAGTGTTTAACGTCCCGTCGACAACGAGGTCATTAGAGACGGAGCGCAAGCTCGGATTAGGGAAGGATGTGGAAGGAAATCGGCCGTGCCCTTTCAAAGGAACCATCCCGGCATGTGCCTGAAGCGATTTAGGGAAATCACGGAAAACCTACATCAGGATGGCCGGAGATGAAAAAGAAATCCACATGATGCTGCAGATATTAAGACATCTCACTGGAGGTAAGGCAGTCCATGAAATGCCAACATGACGGACGCCCCGAATATTCTGCAGGGATAAGTACACACTGTCTTAACAGGACATTTAGAGGTAGTTGGGAAAAGTCCTTCTGGAAACACAAAATGGCTTGTGTACTTGAAAACCTCTCGAGTTTTATCTTTTGGAAAAACTGAAGCGAGAGGTGCGAAAGATAACTACGACGACTTCCAAACACATGAAATTCCGTATAACACTGTATGTTACTATGAGTCCAGACGGAAGTCAAAGTTCATTATGATCTGCCCGTAAGTTCTTTATTGCATATATCACTGCTCAGGGCAAAGGCTTTGAGCACATGATATAACAGTCTAAATAATAGTGAAACGAGTGTCACTTAAATTACGTGTTCGGTTACATTTGTTCAGCGAGTTAGATGTCTGTGCGACTCCTATTCCTCCCCCTCTCCCCCCCCCTCCTCCTCCTCCTCCTCCTCCTCATGTCGCAACAGTGGTTCGCGGAGATGACATCTTGTTGTTACTGTTTGAGCAAGTTCCTCACACCTTGTGTCGTTAAAGTCTTTTTTGAAGTAAGTTTCCAACGCTACATAATAAATTATATAATTCTATTTTTAAGAAATGGCACTGTCATGATTAGGCGACTATAAAGCTACAAGCTTCCTTGCTTATGTCTCAACATTCTCCACATTTTCCGCTATAACTTACCGGGAACCACTCAGCGATATATTCACTCCTTTGAACACAGGGTATCAATACTAAAGGATATGGCGTGAACAATCATTTGAAGCAAATATTTCATATGGATACATGCCTTATTCACACATTTAATGCAGACATTTACTTGCTGTATTATTCGACATCTTGTCCACTGCATACATGTAAAATGAACAACAGCTAGTAAACATTACAACATGCAGTCAGTTCGTAGGGCCTGCCGTTGTGGCATAGCGGCTCTAGGCGCTTCAGTCTGGAACCGCACGACCGATGCGGTCGCAGGTTCGAATCCTGCCTCAGGCATGGATGTGTGTGATGTCCTTAGGTTATTTAGGTCTAAGTAGTTCGAAGTTCTAGGGGACTGTTGATCTTAGAAGTTAAGTCCAATAGTGCTCAGTGCCATTTTTTTTTTTCCGAAAGCTGAGTTTCGCATGAGCGATGCTTTCTAAAACCATGATGATTCGTGGACATAACCATTTGAGTTCGTAGGATTTCCCGGCGTAATAACGCTTGACACGCTCCTCGAATTTGCTGCTGGGCCCTCTCTACCGTAAACGGCGCATGCGCCGCCTACAACAGTTGCTGTCCTAAAAGACTCGGCATGTGGCGCCGCCCTTAGTAGAACACCGATGCCAACGATGTATCGCACTCAAAGACTATTTCCAAATTCTCGAACTGGCTGCTTCTTAGAACGTTGTGCTTTGAATTGGGACAGATGGATCGCCGAAGTAGAGGATCATGGAGATTTTAGGATCCGGCAATAAATGACAGGAGACTGTCAAGCATTACAACCTCACCTCGCATATTACAAAGTGTCATCACCAAAATACGTAATTTTACCACCCTCACCTCTAAGCATTACTGTATACTCCACATTATAGCTATTGTATGGTTCATAATAAAGGTTCGAACACCCCACCGTCAACTTCAGTGCCTTTGTGCATTCTTGACAGAACAATTATGTTCTGTCTCTGAGTGGTTCTGCAAGTTTCCTAACGAGAGCATCACCAACATGCTGTGACAAAGCAGTTCATCCCGCGTGTTCGCTTTCGTTTGTACGTCTGGCTGACTTCACTCAACCACATAAAGAAAACTCTAATGGCGTAAAGTCTAACATCTTGGTGACCAATTAATTGTACTACCAAACTGATAACAGCGATTAGATAAGTACAGCTGAGATGTTTCCTAACACGGCTGATACAACGTGTGGGGCTCTGTCGTGCTGGATGTGGATTGCCGTCTGCGTTGCAAAAGGAACGTCCTCTGGGTGTCCAACAAACGTATTTAAAAACCGTCATTCGCTCTTCTAGAACGATTGGACCGATCAACGTGTTGCCAATCACGCCGCACTAAACATTGTCCGAAAACGAACTTAGAAACCCGTTTCCACTGTGGAATGTAGAATTTCCTGTGACCACCAATGATTATTATGTGTGTTTTTCATTCCCTTCCCTGTAAATTTAGGTTCATCAGTGAATAGTATTACTGGATGGAAACGACGATTGTCATTTAACGACTGCAAAATGCATATCTTGTGGCATTGTTGCCAATATGAAGAGTGAGGACACGCTGTATGTGTAATGGGTAAAAGTATTCCGTATGTATTCAGGTGTTGGCGGGACACCGATACGTGCGGAAAGTCGCCGCGTGCTGATAGTAGGATCTGGCTGCGCCATTTCAACCATTTACTGCTGATCCTGCACACGTTCAGAAGGAAAATGGGAACTTGGGAGAATTCCTGTTTTACGCAATGTGCTGAAAGTTTCCCAGCTGTGATGAACACTGTACGATCAGGATCAGAACGGTCGGAAAATCGTCGACGGTATTCTTCGAAAGGAGCAGGAGCACTAGCACTACCATCGCCGAAGCTGAAACATACATCACATGCGCACATTCTTCATCAGTATGCATGTGCGGCATTTAGTCAGCGCGTGAATTAAAATAGTTAACAGGTTGGTTCAAATGGTTCAAATGGCTCTGAGCACTATGGGACTCAACTGCTGAGGTCATTAGTCCCCTAGAACTTAGAACTAGTTAAACCTAACTAATCTAAGGACATCACAAACATCCATGCCCGAGGCAGGATTCGAACCTGCGACCGTAGCGGTCTTGCGGTTCCAGACTGCAGCGCCTTTAACCGCACGGCCACTTCGGCCGGCTTGGAGTTCGTTGTCAGCTGTTGGGATATTCCCGCCAGCAACAACGTGGTTTTCAAGTTGGAAAATTCTAGCCTCCCTCCGGTGGAGTTTCAGTGCATTTGGTTATTGTAATTGAAGTGCACCAGGAGAATCTTATACCTCGTGGCCGTTAAAGTTCCGGTTACCTGCCCTGGCCGTTGACGTAAATTTCAGGTAGTGTAGTTTCCTCATCGTGTCGGACCTGTCAAAGTACACACCGTGTTGGATAGCAACATGTATGATTGGTTTTGGGCGCCAATATCTTCTATGTTGTTCCGTTGAACTCCCTGTTGTGCCCTGGTTGGGTGAAGTGGAAGTTACCTTGTCGGTGCGTCCGTTGACTGTCGGGCGGTTGGGTTCTCGTCGGATCGTCAATGGTTCGCCCGACTACCTGTCTCACCAAAGCGAGCATTAGCCTTTGAATTCCAGCCGACCAACGAACATCTGAGCGCCATTGGGTGTACTGCCCCTTTTCTTTAATTTGTTCTTGTTATTTGTACTTGTATGGCTTCTAGCCGATTTTTTTAATTAGCGTTATTTTGCTCTTAGGGCCTTCAGCATAGTTTAAAGAACTGTTTCACGTAAGACCTTGGCTTTTTAAAGGTTTTAATGTTATTGAATTTGGAGTCTTGGGCCTTCAGCCGGTTATGAGTTTGAGTTGTTTGCTCTTAAGGTCTTCAGCCTAAATTAAAGAACTGTTTCACGTAAGGCGTTTGGTATTAAAAAAAATTAATGTTATGGAGTTTTAGGTGTTAGACCTTCAGCCAATATGAATTTAACTGGTTAGTTCAGCCTAACTAAAGAACTGTTTTAAGGTAAAGTTGCCTTTTAAATTTCTGACTATGCTTGTATTTTGAGTTATTGGCCTTCACCCATTTTTAAATTAAAATTGCTTTCAGCCGGTAATTAAGTCCCAAAGATTAAAGCTGCGATTTCTTTTTACAAAAATGTTGTGTTCTTGTAATGTTTGATCAAATAATGAAGTTATATGTTCGAGTGTAACTGACAGCTTCTTATTTTGGCCTGTTTCCACAACTTATACTATCTGTCCTGAGCTACGGGGTTAGTAGGGCGCCTCACAACTGAATGTTGTTTCCCAAGTTCTAAGATTATTGACGAGTGTATTTTTAAAAATATTTTTTAACATTTTTAACTTCCGAATTTTTCATTCTTTGCAGCTTGGCGTTGTACAACAAAGTCCATCGCTGTGTGTGTTCCTGCAATCGCAACTGCGGGTATCTTATATGGCAGCAATCGATGCGGCGAAATAAGTAAAGAAATTTTGATAAGCAATCTAGATGTTTTATTCATGAAATATTCATAATGATCACTGAGTCTTACAGAAAATTCATTTTCTTCATCAATAACACGTCGGAAACGCCTCTCATCGAATTACAAGCGCCGATGCCCTGCAGAATTGTTCAAATATAGCGTAAGGTGCGATTTGACGGTACGGTCGCTCAGAAAATACAATAGGATCTTCCTCCGAGGAATTATGGTGGTAAAAGGAATTTACACTACTAGCCATTAAAATTGTTACACCACGAAGATGACGTGTTACAGACGCGAAATTTAACCGACAGGAAGAAGACGCTGTGATATGCAAATGATTAGCTTTTCAGAGCATTCACACACAAGGTTCAAATGGCTCTAAGCACTATGGGACTTAACATCTGAGGTCATCAGTCCTATAGGCAGAACTACTTAAACCTAACTAACCTAAGGACATCACACACATCCATGCCCGAGGCAGGATTCGAACTTGTGACCGTAGAACCACTCGGCCACTCCGGCCGGCCCACACACAGCGTACTGACATGAGAAAAGTTTCCAACAGATTTCTCATACACAAACAGCAGCTGACCGGCGTTGCCTGGTGAAACGTTGTTGTGATGCCTCGTGTAAGGAGGAGAAATGCGTACCATGACGTTTCCGACTTTGATAAAGGTCGGATTGTAGCCTATCGTGATTGCGGTTTATCGTATCGCAGCATTGCTGCTCGCGTTGGTCGAGTCCCAAGTACTGTTAGCAGAATATGGAATCGGTGGGTTCAGGAGGGTAATACGGAACGCCGTGCTGGATCCCAACGGCCTCGTATCACTAGCAGTCGAGATGACAGGCATCTTATCCGCATGGCTGTAACGGATCGTGCAGCCACGTCTGGATCCCTGAGTCAAGAGATGGGGACGTTTGCGAGACAACAACCATCTGCACGAACAGTTCGACGACGCTTGCAGCAGCACGGACTATCAGCTCGGAGACCATGGCTGCGGTTACCCTTGACGCTGCATCACAGACAGGAGCGTCTGCGATGACGTACTTAACGACGAACTTGGGCGCACGAACGGCAAAACGTGATTTTTTCGGATGAATCCTGATTCTGTTTACAGCATCATGATGGTCGCATCCGTGTTTGGCGACATTGCGGTGAAATTCACATAGGAAGCGTATATTCGTCATCGCCGTACTGGCGTATCACCCGGCGTGATGGTACGGGGTGCCATTGGTTACACGTCTCGGTCACTTCTTGTTCGGATTGACGGCACATTGAACAGTGGACGTTACATTTAAGATGTGTTACGACCCGTGGCTCTACCCTTTATTCGATCCCTGCGAAACCCTACATTTCAGCAGGATAATGCACGACCGCATGTTGCAGGTCCTGTACGGGCCTTTCTGGATACAGAAAATGTTCGACTGCTGTCCTGGTCAGCACATTCTCCAGATCTCTCACCAATTGAAAATGTCTCGTCAATGGTGGCCGAGCAATTGGCTCGTCACAATACGCCAGTCACTACTCTTCATTAACTGTGGTATCGTGTTGAAGCTGCGTGGGCAGCTGTACCTGTACACGCCATCCAAGCTCTGGTTGACTCAATGCCCAGGCGTATCAAGGCCGTTATTACGGCGAGATGTGGTTGTTCTGGGTACTGATTTCTCAGGATCTATGCACTCAAACTGCGTGAAAATGTATTCACATGTCAGTTCTAGTATAATATATTTGTCCAATGAATACCCGTTTATCATCTGCATTTCTTCTTTGTGCACGAATTTTAATGGCAAGTAGTGTATAATGTCAGCCTTCTCTCTGTTATCCTCAGTTTCTAAGCCATTTAAATCATTATTGTCGAAAAAATAGTGTCGAATAGAAACGATACTCCAGGTATCTGGGCGCGCACCGAGTGGCGGAGAATACCATTGCCTAAGAATGGAAGCAGCTCGTACTGATAGGAGTTAGCTTTGACCGTGGAATGTGCGACAGGTGGTCCGTGCAGGACTGTGTCTGGCGCGTTACTCCTGCCGCACCGATCCGACACTTGTCCACGCTGAAGTGCTCTGAGCAGCGGCGGTGTACGGCGGTAGCGACACGCGAATAAAGTGGCCAAGCACTTGGGAGGCCGCCAGAGGTAGGCGGGCGGTGCGCGGCGGAGGGTGCCTGCGGCCGCGGCAGAACCTGTTGCCGCTGCTGCCACTCCGGCGTGCCCTCTCAGTTAATGCCAGCAGAGGAGAGAGCTGGGCCGGCCGCGCGCGGTCCCGGCTATTGATCGGGCCGCGCCGAGTTATACCTGCCCGCGCTTTGCTCGGCCCCGCCGTGCTCCTGCTAGCGCCGGCACGCGCCTACCTGTCCGGCGATTCCTCCACTGGCCGCTCGCCACCAAAGCCTCTGCCTGCCTGCCACACCGGCAGCCGGTCTTCCCGGCCTTTTCCTCCACACGGAACCGGCAGCGGCTCGCTGCAGAGCGCTGAAAAGCAGCCGGCGGGCGTTCCCCTGCCGCGCCGAGCGGCTTTGATATTCTGAAAGACGAGTATCTCGCCTTTTCACGAGAGCACCGCGAACCGAGATTTATCCCGATGAAAGAGATGTGACTGTAGCAGGAGCACCGACTCATTTCACACGGGACCTTCAGTAGTAATTCAAATTATTCTCCATTTATTTTGCTGCTGTTTATCTTTGGCGACGGTGAATGGCCGAAATAAAGTCTCTGACTAGCTGTAGAGGTGGTTAGCGTGTCTTTTGCGCCTTTGGGGAGACGGGCTGCCATATTCGTCGTATCGTGCGGCCTCCTTCAGTCCAATGAATGGTTTGGCACAGCTCTCCGCACTGTTACATACCGTCCGAGTCTAAGTTAGAGTTCTTGTTGTTCTTGTGGTCTTCAGTCCTGAGACTGGTATGATGCATTTCTCCATGCTACTCTATCCTGTGCAAGCTTCTTCATCTCCCAGTACCTACTGCACCCTACATCCTTCTAAATCTGCTTAGAGTATTCATCTCTTGGTCTCCCTCTACGATTTTTACCCTCAACGCTGCCCTCCAATACTAAATTGGTGATTCCTCGATGTCTCACAACATGTCCTACCAACCGATCCCTTCTTCTAGCCAAGTTGTGCCAGAAACTCCTCTTGTCCCCAATTCTATTCAATACCTCCTCATTAGTTATGTGATCTACGCATCTAATCTTCAGCATTCTTATGTAGCACCACATTTCGAAAGCTTCTATTCTCTTCTTGTCTAAACTATTTATCGTCCACGTTTCACTACCATACATGGCTACACTCCATACAAATACTTTCAGAAACGACTTCCTGACATTTAAATTTATACTCGATGTTAACAAATTTTTCTTCTTCAGAAACGCTTTCCTTGCCATTGCCAGTCTACATTTTACATCCTCTCTACTTCGACCATCATCAGTTATTATGCTCCCCAAATAGCAAAACTCTTTTACTACTTTAAGTGTCTCATTTCCTAATCTAATTCCCTCAGCATCACCCTACTTAATTCGATTACATTCCATTATCCTCGTTTTGCTTTTGTTGATGTTCATCTTATACCCTCCTTTCAAGACACTATCCATTCCTTTCAGCTGTTCTTCCAAGTCTTTTGCTGTCTCTGACGGAATTACAATGTCATCGGCAAACCTCAAAGTTTTTATTTCTTCTGAATGAATTTCAATACCTACTCCGAATTTTTCTTTTCTTTCCTTCACTGCTTCCGCAACCTACAGATTGAATAACATCGGGGATAGGCTACAACCCTGTCTCACTCCCTTCCCGAAACCGGTCGTGTTTCATCTAAAACGAACGTTACAACTGAAGTGATATTTCCAACCTCTGCTATAATACTCAGTTACGGATGCTTCTCTGACACGGTTCTTTGTGTGTATTAATAATAAAACTGTAAAACTAGCATGTCTGTGCACTGAAACTATTTGCCAAGAACTGATTCCGGGTGATGTAGGGAGAGTAAAAGAATACAGTGAGACTAATTTTAAAATCTTTGTTTGTCTGTCTCTGTTTTAACACGCAAATCTCTAAAAGTATTCGAAGAATGATCATGGAGTTTCCACAGGCAACTTGAGCATAGCTTGGGGCAATGTACAGTGTTTATTTTCTTCAAAATCGGATCATGAGAGAAAAAGATGTCTTAAAGTTTCAAAGGTCTACTCAGCTTAGTAGTTCGGAGGTTCACCTCGGTGAAAGAAGCATCACAGCGTAGCACACCAAAGAACCAACAGGTGGCGCTGTTAGGTTCGTAGTACACCAAAGAGCTGGAAGTGGTGCTGTTACTCTTTATACCCCAATGACAGTAGTACTTTTGGAATTTTATGTCAGTGACGGAATTGAAGGCTGCCGTATTAACTTTACTTCTTTACTAATAAAAACTAACATTGAATATCGAATCTGCTTGGCTAGGATAGCCTTTTTTTTTTTTTTTTTTTTTGCTAACAATAACGGATTTACTAAGTTTGCTTTGTGATTTAGGAGCCTAATTATTACGTTTTGAGATCTTTTTTCTACAAATAAAAATGCCTAGAAAACTGTCCAGTCTTCCTCAATACACTAGAATGCCTAGCAGCCTAACAACTATGCGATCTCAAGTATAGACTGAAGATCGTCAGCCGAGACTTGATGTGGCTCAAGAACATCAGGCTGTAACTGGCTCTTTGGAAACTTCTTCCGAAAGCAAGGTGCGGCAAAACTCTAATCAAAAGTGTCACAATTTATCTCGCTCCTTGCTACATACAGGGTGTAACGGCTGTAAGTACAGAAATTTGTATTCGTGACTGAGGACGGTGTACCGAACAACACTAGTTCAGTATTTGTCATTTTCAGATTAGTAGTTACATCTATTAGATCGGTAAGTACCTTCAAGTACATGTGGCAAAGACAAGGCGTTAGTACTTATTTTCCTCTGAGCAGCAGTTCAGGGTCGAAGAGCGGACTTGGGGAAGCGAAACAGTCTGTAACAGGCCCGGAAATTGAGTCGATATACAGTACTAATGATAGCTAGCTTTTAGCACTCGAGACTGTACAACACTCCCTAGACACAGGAAGGTGTTGGATATTTAACGACCGTGTGCCTAAACCCACGTACCTGGTCCTTCCCGCGGCGGTTGATCTGCTGCTCTCTGCACTGCCTGCTACGATGTGTCCTGTAACAGCTATTGTCTAGCAGGGATAGTAGCCACTCACACCAATAATACCAAGTTGATCTGGTAGAATTCACTGTATTCTGCTGAACACTCGCACAGGGTGGGGCTGCACTGTTCACAATTAACATTATTCCACAATGGACGCGATCATTATTTGTACTCCAAGTACGTGTGTCCGTTGTGACGTGTAAGGTTGCTGTGTAAATGATGGCGTCCAGTGCAAAAACACGGTGCATAGGACACAAAATAATCACTGTTCAACGGACGTTTTATCAGTCGACGATTGGAACAGTTCTTCCAACAGCACTAAACAGTTCTGTAGCTCATAACACGAGCGTGCGCATGACCGAATCGTGTCCTTAAAATATCGCGTACGATTTACGAACGAGAAAGTGCCTGCGCTCGTGATATTCAGTCAGCCAAAACGATATGTGTTTCTTTCACTTAGATCTTGCAATTTGGATCATACCAGTCCACATTGTTTTTCCGTAACCGTCGCGACGCGGTTGATTGTTGTTCTCCAGACAAGACACACGAAACCGAGAAACAACACCTTTTGGATAAACATTGAAACCGCGTCGTGAACACTGAAATTAGACGCAAAACTTGGGTGGCAAACATTTTCAGTTACTTCACCATAACTCGTAAGATACGTACTGTAGCGGAACCGTCTACACAGCACTCCGCCCACGCTATACGAAAGCTACGTTACGTCTCGCCACTGTTGCTCTGCGCTAGTCAACGATACAGTTCTATGCTGACAAGTCTATACTGAAAGGCATAGACCACTTAGTGGTGTAGTAACGACCATGCAGAAAACGCTAGGTTCTAACATTAGCGACAGTGACGTGTTCGTGAGAAGAGTGTTCAGCGCAGAGGAAAAAAAAAAATAACCAACACATTGATGTGTATACGAAGTAAGGTACCACGTATACAAAATTTCCCCACTTATAAACGTTACACCCCGTGTTATTAACAAGTCGTACTTAGTGCTACCTGTGCGTAGCTGGGGTGGATCGTTTGGTTACATTCTAAGTCGCGAGCACCAGTTGCAGCTCTGAGGTATAGTCCATTTCTAACTCCGCGAGAGATGTTATAAGTCCCTAGAACTGCAATAAATGCTGTAAGTCCGTAGAAGTGTCGCACGAAAATTATTAGCGCAATTTTAGAACCTTAATTATTTTTCCGGGATCTTGGATATGATGGTTGAGGGTTCGCAGCTCTAATAATTATTAGTAAATCAAAAACAGCGCAACTTGTCTTGAAATTTGGTGGAAAAGCCGAAGAAATTCTGGTCGTATGTAAAGTACACAAGCGGCAAGACGCAGTCAATACCTTCGCTGCGCAGTGCCGATGTTACCGACGACTGTGCCGCTAAAGCGGAGTTATTGAACGCAGTTTTCCGAAATTCCTTCACCAGGGAAGACGAATGGAATATTCCAGAATTTGAAACACGAATAGCTCCTAGCATGAGTTTCTTAGAAGTAGATACCTTAGGGGTTGCGAAGCAACTCAAATCGCTTGATACGGGCAAGTCTTCAGGTCCAGATTGTATACCGGTTAGGTTCCTTTCAGATTACCCTGATACAACAACTCCCTACTTATCAATCATATACAACCGCTCGCTCACCGATAGACCTGTACCTGCAGATTGGAAAATTGCGCAGGTCGCACCAGTGATTAAGAAGGGTAGTAGGAGTAATCCATCGAACTACAGACCTATATCATTGACGTCGGTTTGCAGTAGGGTTCTGGAGCATATACTGTATTCAAACATTATGAATCACGTCGAAGGGAACGATCTATTGAGACGTAATCAGCATGGTTTCAGAAAACATCGTTCTTGTGCAACGCAGCTAGCTCTTTATTCGCACGAGGTAACGGCCGCTATCGACAGGGGATCTCAAGTTGATTCCGTATTTCTAGATTTCCGGAAAGCATTTGACACCGTTCCTCACAAGCGACTTCTAATCAAGCTGCGGGCCTACGGGGTATCGTCTCAGTTGTGCGACTGGATTCGTGATTTCCTGTCAGGAAGGTCGCAGTTCGTAGTAATAGACGGCAAATCATCGAGTAAAACTGAAGTGATATCAGGTTTTCCCCAGGGAAGCGTCCTGGGACCTCTGCTGTTCCTGATCTATATAAATGACCTGGGTGACAATCTGAGCAGTTCTCTTTTCGCAGATGATGTTGTAATTTACCGTCTAGTAAGGTCATCCGAAGACCAGTATCAGTTGCAAAGCGATTTGGAAAAGATTGCTGTATGGTGTGGCAGGTGGCAGTTGACGCTAAATAACGAAAAGTGTGAGGTGATCCACATGAGTTCCAAAGGAAATCCGTTGGAATTCGATTACTCGATAAATAGTAAAATTCTCAAGGCTGTCAATTCAACTAAGTACCTGGGTGTTAAAATTACGAACAACTTCAGTTGGAAAGACCACATAGATAATATTGTGGGGAAGGCGAGCCAAAGGTTGCGTTTCATTGGCAGGACACTTAGAAGATGCGACAAGTCCACTGAAGAGACAGCTTACACTACACTCGTTCGTCCTCTGTTAGAATATTTCTGCGCGGTGTGGGATCCTTACCAGGTGGGATTGACGGAGGACATCGAAAGGGTGCAAAAAAGGGCAGCTCGTTTTGTATTATCACGTAATAGGGGAGAGAGTGTAGCAGATATGATACGCGAGTTGGGATGGAAGTCATTAAAGCAGAGACGTTTTTCGTAGCGGCGAGATCTATTTACGAAATTTCGGTCACCAACTTTCTGTTCTGAATGCGAAAATATTTTGTTGAGCCCAACCTACATAGGTAGGAATGATCATGAAAATAAATTAAGAGAAATCACAGCTCGAACAGAAAGGTTTAGATGTTCGTTTTTCCCGCGCGCTGTTCGGGAGTGGAGTGGTAGGGAGATAGTATGATTGTGGTTCGATGAACCCTCTGCCAAAAACTTAAATGTGAATTGCAGAGTAATCATGTAGATGTAGATGATGTTTCATTTAGTCTTTCTGTATGCCTTCACGATATTATGCTTACAACCACTTGAACATCACGTTGTTAGCTGTACCTGGTCATGTTATTTAAGAATAGAACTGCATCTGGTGCTCTCACTGGTTTTCAGACTCCAGAAGCGGCTGATACGCCGCTCGTCCCCCTATCACAGGTACTGCCTAACCCGCCCAAATCGGACTTCCGCGCTGATTTCTCCGAACTTTTACATTCCCCAGTATCTCTGAGATTGCGTGGTTAATTTTGAATACAATCTGTCGCGAGTCCCGCATGAACTTTACACTGAATAAAAACTTTATTAAAACGTACTGTGTTATATTTAAGTTTGAGTGAGTGGTTCACCAGATTTTGCTTGGCATCGGTGAGTTTCTGCTAGGGTACTTAGTCTCTGATTTATTTGCGTACTCTAATGATTAACGAGTAACAAATTAGCATTAGTCTTAATTAACGGTTTAAATCGTCCACATACTATGTATTTACTAATTAATATACTGATTAATTACCACTTACCGCCGTTAAATTTATTCTTGTTCCTGTAACTGGTGTATACATAAATTAGTTTTTAATCATTCTAATCACCTCATTATTCAAGTCTTTCGATAGCGCTGTTTGAGAAATGTCAATGAGCTGACGGCAGGTGGGAGTTTTAATTTTTGATCAACAAAGGTAGGTCGGCATATTCCATAGTAATTCCACTTACAGAGAGGGACTTTCAAGGTGCTTCGGTGATTTTTGCCTTTCCGATGACCCTTAAGCTTCCTAATCGCCATTTCAGCCCTCATGCTATGCGCTGCTTTCGCAAACCCTTTCGCCAGCGAAATTCCCTATGCTGAAATCCTACAGTTTACCTGCCTCCCTCCCGACGGTCACCCTTAACTCGTGAGTGGTAAATTCCTCTAACAGCAGTATTACAATTTTCCTAGCATGTTGATCCTAGTATAACGTGGGGTAACTGGGATTTAGCTGCGAACGCTCCAGCAGCTAATGACTAAATTGGTTGATCGGACACACGGCTACTTACATAGTTCACGACCAACCGTCCTCAACAACTATTTCTCATATACGGGGTGAGTCAGCTACGCTACCGCTGGATATATTTCGTAAACCACATCAAATACTGACGAACCGATTCCACAGACCTAACGTGAGGAGAGGGGCTAGTGTAATTGTTTAATACAAACCATACAAAAATGCACGGAAGTATGTTTTTTAACACAAACCTACGTTTTTTAAATGGAACCACGTTAGTTTTGGTAGCACTTCTGAACATATAAACAAATACGTAATCAGTGCCGTTTGTTGCATTGTAAAATGTTAATTACATCCGGAGATATTGTAACCTAAAGTTGACGCTTGAAACCTCCGACGTTCAGTTGCGTGTTGTAACAAACACGGGCCACGGTCGGCAAGCAACATCTGCTGGGACATGTTTACGATGACGACCGTGTTTACGAGTGTGGCTGTAGTGCACTGTTGTGGTTTGGTCTAGCTGTCTTAGTGTCCGCATGTAGCGCTTGCTGATATTGTTATTCTGCATTCGTCTCCGCACGCAGACCAACTGTAGTACACCGTGTTACCAGACGTCTGTGATAGTGTAGTGTTGTAGGAACTGTGACCATGGTGTATTCAAATGGTTCAAATGGCTCCGAGCACTATGGGACTCAACATCTTAGGTCATAAGTCCCCTAGAACGTAGAACTACTTAAACCTAACTAACCTAAGGACATCACACACACACCCATGCCCGAGGCAGGATTCGAACCTGCGACCGTAGCAGTCCCGCGGTTCCGGACTGCAGCGCCAGAACCGCACGGCCACTGCAGCCGGCCATGATGTATTCGAACTCTGAAAAGGCGGAGATGACACTCATCTATGGCGAGTGTCGACGAAATGCAGCTGAAGCCTGCAGGGTGTATGCAGAACGGTACCCGGACAGAGAGCATCCAACGTGCCGCACATTGCAAAACATCTACCGCCAACTGTATGCAGCAGGTATGGTCGTAGCACGCAAACAGGTCCGTAGCAGGCCTGTCACAGGAGAAGCGACTGCAGTTGGTGTGTTAGCTGCTGTTGCCATGAACCCACACATGAGTACACGGGACATTGCGAGAGCCGGTGGACTGAGTCAAAGTAGTGTCATGCGCATACTGCATCGTCACCGCTTTCACCCGTTTCATGTGTCGCTACATCAGCAATTACATGGTGATGACTTTAATCATCGAGTGCAATTCTGTCAATGGGCATTAACAGAAGCGGGTTTCACAAACCACGGGGCAGTGAATCTACGGAACATGCATTACTGGTCCGTGCACAATCGTCGCTAGCTCAGACAGGTAGAGCGACAGCGACCGTGGACTGTAAATGTATGGTGCGGAATCATTTGGGACCACCTCATTGGTCCTCACTTCATTGCAGGGACCCAAACAGCTGCAACATACATCGCGTTTGCTCGAAAATGTCCCACTGGAAACGCGTCGACGTATGTGGTATCAGCATGATGGTGCACCTGCACATTACGCAATTAACACTAGGCTGACCCTTGACAGGATGTTCGACGGGCGTTTCATAGGACGTGGAGGACGCATAAATTGGCCATCCCGTTCTCCTGATCTTAAGCCTCTGGACTTCTTTCTGTGGGATACGTTAAAGGAGAATGTGTACCGTAATGTGCCTACAACCCCAGAAGATATGAAACAACGCATTGTGGCAGCCGGCGGCGACATTACACCAGATGTACTGCGGCGTGTACGACATTCATTACGCCAGAGATTGCAATTGTGTGCAGCAAATTATGGCCACCACATTGAACATCTATTGGCCTGACACGTCGGGACACACTCTATTCCACTCCGTAATTGAAAACGGAAACCACGTGTGTACGTGTACCTCACCCCTCATGGTAATGTACATGTGCGTCAGTGAAAAAGACCAATAAAAAGGTGTTAGCATGTGGACGTAATGTGCTGTTGCAGTCTCTTCTGTACCTAAGGTCCATCATCGTTCCCTTTGGATCCCTACGTAATTCGGTGCTCTCCGATACACACGATCTAACAGCGGAGGAGTGGTACTCAAGCGTCAACTTTAGGTTACAATATCTCCGGATGTAATTAACATTTTACAATGCAACAAACGGCACTGATTACGTATTTGTTTATATGTTCAGATGTGCTAACAAAACTAACGGGGTTCCATTTAAAAAAACGTAAGTTTGTGTTAAAAAACATACTTCCGTGGATTTTTCTATGGTTTGTATTAACCAATTACACCAGCCCCTCTCCTCACGTTAGGTTTGTGGAATCGATTCGTCAGTTTTTGATGTGGTTATGAAATATATCCAGCGGTAATGTTAGGTGACTCACTCTGTATACGATTAGAACATTAAGTGAAGTACGTGCTGTCAATTAGTCCCATCTGCGGTTAGCACCAGTCCAGCGTCTGGCTCTGGTGGACGCGCTGTGGCACGGTGGCCGGGAGGCCCTTAGTTCGAGCCTCGGCCTGTCAACGTTTTGCCTGGACCCCCAGGCCTCCAGGATGACGGTTGGATGGGGTGGCTTCACAATGGAAGGCCACATTACAGTGGACGCCGAACCGATGACTGGCCGGTTCGATGCCCGGCGTGCCCATATACCCAGTAATTATACGAACCGAAGTGATTCTGTCGTGCGGTGAACGTCGCAAATTTCCCTGGTTACCGTAATTCGTTTAGTCACTGACCAGGCAGCCACTCTATTCCTAGTTTGACCCGGGGTGACTATATCTGACAGTTAGCTCCGAACGCCTCGAGCAGTTAACGAATAATGTTTTAAAATTTATCCCCCGTGCCTACATTTGCTATTAGTGTTCCGTAGTAATAACTCTCTATCTCATTCTGATTCTTCTAGCTGGGTCTCGGAGTTTCGCCTAACCTAAAAACCTGCATGTGCATTCCACATTTACTCTGTCACCTGAATGGTTGTTTCTGGTGTAAGGCGAACTCCGGACATATCTAGGACAACTTTTCAGGTCTCTACCGTGTATTGTAGATCGAGAAATCTACAGTCCGTCTCGCTGTACAACCGACAAAGCTACTGGTTTAGACCCTCCGCCCACCTTCCTGAAAGAGAGCTGTGGCCTGCTATCTCCACCCTCCTTCCTAATTCCATCTACTGTCCACATTAGTCTTTAAGAAGATATGAGAGAAGCGAAGATTAGAATAAACTTTCTAGTTTACTTAGCTTGTCATGTAGAGTTGGCTGCAGTTCTTCTTTTCTAGGAGGTCTGATTCTAGAAGCAGATAATTTCACGTTGTAGGTCCTAACGCTTGGATTGATCTAAATGAATTTGAAGTTTGTTATTGCACAATTTTTTGTTTTTACGTTAATACATGTTCTCACATTTTAGTATATCATACAGTCTTATGATTTTTCACATTAACAAAGCCAAAATTACATTATTCGCAAGAAACACAAATATAAGTCCGATGACATCAGACGCATGCTTACCATTCTCACCCTCTGTGGAGTAAGCGGTATTCCAAAGGGTTTAAAATTTTTCTTAACAATTGAATTTCTACTACTTTGTCACATTACTACTTTCGATTATTATTTCATAAATGGATCCATAAATAACCATAGTAACCAGTACAGTATCATGTAATTAATGACAGAAATTTTTAAGTGTGCCAGTATTTCGTAATTTCAAAAGTTTCTAAAAAATAATTTTAACTGCACATTCATAACTAGTACTTATCGATTAGAACATCGAGACTAAAACATTTTATAAAGCAATTCATTTTCATAAATATTAGCTTGGAATGTAACATACCATATATAAAATTATATGAAAGTTTTCAGAAAAGAAGCCGAGATGATATTGACCTGTCCAAAAGTCGGAAAATAATACTGGTATCGACAACTACTGTTGATGAAAAGTAACGCTAGTGGAGGATGTCCCGTTACAGACTCCTCGGAATAATGCTTCAAACTGACTGCTGTCTTGTTGTCTGCACCTCTAGCGCCAGTCTCTGAAAAGAGCTGAATTTTCTCGGACCCAGGCTACATTCTTCGTCATTGTCTACATAAGTGAAGAACAGCAGTATCGGTCCAGATTGCGCTACGATTTCCTGATTTACTACCCCACAACTACATGTTTACAAGCTGCCACCCTTTCATATCCACAGTAGTTTGGTTAGAAGCCGCCTAGATTTAAGTTTAAGTTTCAATGTCACCTATTTCCATCCCCAACCCGACCCCTACCCATAGTCGTACTACACATATATCACAAATATAGTAATTTTTAATTATATATGAACTCTTAAGTGTTCTAAAAATGCGTGGAGTTTCACCAGGAATCCCAGATTTTCCTGCTGCACAAACAGCCCTATTCCGTAGGGTTCCTAGATGTATTTTAACGCCATAAAATTTCATTCCCTATAGTGATTCATATCTGCACCGAGTCTGACTTCAGTTGTTTAGCTTCAGTGACAACTTCATCGATCGTAAGTTGTCCATATTCAGAACACATGAAACATTATTGAAATAAATTAAAATAAACTGTGTAGCTATCAGAACTGGAAGGCTTGTATGTTTCAGTCGCCAGAGTTGGCTGCTCTGAGAATCTAATAAACTTTTGCATACTCGTGGTCGGAATTGTTTATGGCGGTGGGTGAGATTGCAGCAGTGTTCTGTGCAGCCGCTAACCGCATGCACAACTCCAGCTATTTTCCACCGCATAGTTTTGTCCATTAACATTTCGTTGATAATGTATACACTGTGACGATGTGTCACATATCTATTTTGTAATGTCTAGTCTTCACAATAGAAAAATGTATTAGTACCTCATGCAAGCAAGTGTCGCTCTTCGGTACCTTAACTGTGCCAGCTAAAATACCAGTTTAATCTGTGTAACCTAAGTGCTCTTGATGGCCTTGATTCAAATAACGTTCCAATGGTAAGCACAGTCCAGAAACCAGAGTATAAGCCCTAAACGGAATAATAGAAAGGTTGCGAGGAAACGTGTGTGTGAATAACAAGTAACTCGCATGGAACACTGGCAAATACATTCCAAAAGGCCAGTTCTAAAGCAGAAAATACATTTTTAAAGGATTGGAATTAACCGACATATCTCTGTTCTCGAGCTCCAGTAGCAGACACAGTTCACGCACCGCTGCCGCTTGTACTTTTCGGTGAACTATCATTCCCTCTAATGGAATTAGACTACGTCTCTGTACGAATGCTGGCAAGAGTCCGCGGTGACGAGTAGCGAGTTGTATTCCATTTGCGCAGTGACTTACAGAGGTGGATAGTATGTTTCATTTTCTGTTTCTGGTATATTTTATTCAGCTTCCAATTTCTCTTCCAACAAGTTGTTGCAACATGTTGAAGGTCTCAATCTACTTTTTCTATCGACTCATTTATCTGTTTTGTTCATCTTCACTTATTAGGACATCTTCACAGGTTAATTTTTAATATTGCTTGCATATAACTCCAGCACTCGACTTTTTTATCTTCGTAGACTTCAGATGAAGATTTTCGTGAAGTACTTCTTTCTCTTCATTGACTTTGTCTCACCCGTGATGCTTTGACATATGCTGTTTTCCTTTTTTTTTCGGGTCGTCAGTCTTCTGATCGATGCGGTCCACCAAGAATTCGTCTCCTGTGCCAATCTCTTCACCTCAGAATAGAACTTCCAACCTACGTCCTCAATTATTTGTTGGGTGCATTACAATCTCTGTCTTCCTGTACAGTTCTTGCCCTCTACAGATGCATCTAGTAAGATGGAGGTCATTCCTTCATGTCTTAACAGATGTCCTATCGTCCTGTCCCTTCTCCTAACTAGTGTTTTCCACATGTTCCTGTTCTCTCCGATTCTGCACAGAACCTCCTGATTTCTTATCTTATCAATCCACCTAATTTTCCACAGTCGTCTGTAGCACCACATCTCAAATGCTTCCATTCTCTTCTGTTCCGGTTTTCCCACAGTCCATGTTTCACTACCATACAATGCTGTTCTCCAGACGTACATTCTCGGAAATCTCTTCCTCAAATTAAGGCATTTGTTTGATACTAGTAGACTTCTCTTGGCCAGGAAAGCCCTTTTTGCCAGTGCTAGTCTGATTTTGATGTCCTCCTTGTTCTGTCCACCATTGGTTATTTTACTGCCTAGGTAGCAGAATTCCTTAACTTCATCTACTTCGTGACCATCAATCCTGATGTTAAGTTCCTCGTTGTTCTCATTTCTGCTACTTCTAATGACTTTCGTCTTTCTTCTATTAACTCTCAATAAATATTCTGTATTCATTAGATTGTTCATTCCATGCAGCAGACCATGTAATTCATCTTCAATTTCACTCAGGAAAGCAAAGTCATTAACGAATCGTATCACTGATATCCTTTCACCTTGAATTTTAATTCCACTCCTAATGCTTTCTTTTATTTCCATCATTGCTTCTTCGATGTACGGATAGAACAGTGGGGGGGAAAGACTACATCTCCATCATACACCCTTTTTAATCCGAGCACTTCATTCCTAGTCGTCCCCTCATATTATTCCTTCTTGGCTCTTGTTCGCACTGCGTATTACCCGTCTCTCACTATAGCTTACCCGTATTTTTTCTCAGAATTTCGAACATCTTGCACAGTTTTACATTGTCGAAGGCTTTTTCCAGGACGACAAGTCCTATGAAAGTGTCGATTCCTCTTTTGCCTTGCTTCCATTAGCAACCGCAGCGTCAGAATTGCCTCTCTCGTGCCTTTTCTCTTTCTAAAGACAAACTGATCGTCAACTAGCGCATCCTCAATTTTCTTCTCCATTCTTCTGTATATTATTGGATTCATGAGCTGTTAAGCTCATTGTGCAATAATTCTCTCACTTTTCAGCTCTCGCTGTCTTCGGAATTGTGTGGATGAAATTTTTCCGAAACTCATATGGTATGACGCCTGACTCATACATTCTACACACCAACGTGAATAGGCGTTCTGTTGCCACTTCCCCCAATGATTTCAGAAATTCTGATGGAATGTTATCTATCCCTTCGCGCTTATTTGATCTTAAGTCCTCCAAGGCTGTTTTAAATTCTGATTCTAATACTGGATCCACTATATCTTCGAAATCGACACCTGTTTCTTCTTCTATCACATCAGACAAATCTTCTCCCTCGTAGAGGCTTTCACTGTATTCTTTCCACCTATCCGCTCTCTCCTCTGCATTTAACAGTGGAATTCCCGTTGCACTCTTTAATGTTACCACCGTTGCTTATAATGCCACCGAAGGTTGTTTTGACTTTCCTGTAAGCTGAGTCTGTCCTTCGGACAATCTTTCCTTTCTCGATTTCTTCACATTCTTCATGCAGCCATTTCGTCTTAGCTTGTCTACACTTCCTATTAATTTCATTCCTCAGTGACTTGTATTTCTGAATTCCTGAGTTTCCCAGAACTTTTTTGTACTTCCTCTTTTCATCGATCAACAGAAGTATTTCTTCTGTTAACCACAGTTTCTTCGCAGTTACCTTCTTTGTACATATGTCTTTCTTTCCAACTTCCGCGATGGTCCATTTTAGAGATGTGCATTCCTCTTCAACTGTACTGCATACTGAGCTACTCCTTATTGATGTATCTATAGCTTTAGAGAACTTGAAGCGTATCTCGTCATTCCTTAATACCTCCTTATCCCCCTTCTTTGTGTATTGATTCTTCCTGACTAATGTCTTAAACTTCAGCCTACTCTTCATCACTACTGTATTGTGATCTGAGTCTATATCTGCGCCTGGGTATGCCTTACGATCCAGTATCCGATTTCGGAATCTCTGCCTGACCATGATGTAATCTAACTGAAATCTTCCCGTACCACCCGGCCTTTTCCAAGTATACCTCCTCCTCTTGTGACACTGGAACAGAGAATTCGCTACTACTACGTGAAATTTATTACAGAACTCAGTTTCTCCTCGCTCATTCCTTCTACCAAGCCCATATTCTCCTGTAAATCTTTCTTCTACTCCTTCCCCTACAACTGCATTCCAGTCCCCCACAACTATTATATTTTCATCTCCCTTTTCATATTGTATTACCCTTTCACTATCCTCATACAGTTTCTCTATCTCTTCAGCCTGCGACGTCGGCATGTATACCTGAACTATCGTTGTCGGCGATGGTTTGCTGTCGAGTCTGATAAGAACAACACTGTCGTTGAACTGGTCACAGAAACACATTCTCTACCGTACCTTCCTGTTCATACTGAATCCTCCCGTTATACCACTTTCTGCTGCTCTTGATATTACCCTACACTCATCTGACCAGAAATCCTCGTCTTCTTTCTACTTCACTTCACTTCACTTCACTGACCCTTACTACATCTAGATTGAACCTTTGCATTTCCCTTTTCTAATTTTCTGGTTTCCCTACCACGTTCAAACTTATGACTCGTAGAACGTTATCCTTCCGTTGATTATTCAATATTTTTCCCATGGTAACCTCTCCCTTGGCAGTCCCCTCCTGGAGATCCGAATGGGGGACTATTGTCAATGGAGAGCTTATGACACTTTTTTAATTACAGACCACATGTCCTGTGAATACACGTTACGTGTTTTTAATGCCGTGGTTTCCATTGCCTTCTGCATCCTTATGCCGTTGATCATTGCTGATTTTTCTGCCTTTAGGGGAAGTGTAGCACCCCCTAGGACAAGAGAGTGCCCTGAACCTGTTTCCGCGCATCCGACCTTTTGACAAGTCAGTTAGCAGAATGAAGAATGTCGAATGTCTTCGGTGCCAACGCTGATTATTAACCAAAATTTATCATTGGCGGGAGCTGAAACCTAGATCGATTACAATTTTGATTGATAATCAAAGACGCTGCTTTTCTTTTTTGTTCGTCATTGTACGGTGTATTTAATCGTAGCGGACGTCACATGACATCCGTTGAAGCTCTAGACCACGGGTGTACTTGCTTTAACACCTTTCTCTTTACATCTGGCGTGTATGAAATTTATCCACACTTCGTACTCATCGCCTATGTGGAAAGTCGAACATTTTGTCACAGCGCCGTATCTATGTAGCCCTTGGAATTAGCACCATTCGAAAAAGTAAAGCTTCGTACTACGTCCTTCCAACAATGTGGCACGTCCCATGAGACACGGTGAAGGATTACTTAGATAGCACAGAGTAGGGATTCCTTAAGGATTCAACACACATAAATAAAAATAAAGTCTCTGGCATTTCAAACAACTCTTTCGTACTATAAAGTTCTTTTCTTCCCTATTCCTTTATTTTCTTCTTCTTCTTCTTCTTTGTCTGTCCCCTTCTTTTCTTTTCCTTGTTGTGTAATAGTAATACCTTATCCACTTTCTGGGCTCAGCATCTCACTAATTATTAAGAGATGCTGGCCAAATCATTCAGACAAGAAAATGGGGAATTACTAGTTAGTGTGTCTACATGGTCCATTGTGTGTGAAATAACTGGTAGTGAGAAGTGAATGGACGCAGTAGCATTAGTTATTTACATTTTTTTTCCGTTCCCCGCATTTAACGCCTGTAGACATTTTAGTGTGGGGAAAGTTGAAACACGCCGTCTACAAGGACACACCAACTACTCCCGATGATATGCGACGACATATTACTGCAGCCTGTCGGACATCTCCGCTGAAAGAATAGCGTGTGTGCAGCAGCAGTCGTTCCATACTAAGCTGTAAGCGTGTACTGCCGCTGCCGGTGGTCAGTTTCAACACAACCTATGATGGTCAGTTGCCTCGTTACTGGTCAGAATCCACACAACTACAGGGTATGGTAGATAAGTAATGAGACTGGCCGCCGCGCGGCGCCCCAGTCGCTCGCAGGGCGCGCGTATTACGTTGTTTGTGTGCCCGTGACACTTGTGAAAACGCTGAAGATGGATCGCTCGATAGAACAGCGGTATGCAATCAAATTTTGCTTTCGCTTGGGCAAAACTGCTTCGGAAACTTTTGCTATGATTACGGAGGCCTACAAAGAAGACTCCCTATCAAGAGCTCAAGTGTTCCGGTGGTTTAATGAATTTAAAAACGGGAGGGAATCCGTTGAAGACATGGAACGATCTGAACGCCCTTCAACGAGTCGTGTGGATGAAACGATGGCCAAAGTGAAAGAACTCCTGGACTCCGACCGTCGTTTAAGTCTCAAAATGATCGCCGATGAGGTCTCCGTGAATAAATTTACGGTTCACCAAATTGTTACGCAAGATTTGATGATGAGGAAAGTTTGCGCAAAATTGGTTCCCCGAGTGCTCACCGCCGAACAAAACCAACAATGAGTGGGCGTTTGCCGTGAGATGTTGAATGATTTGGAAAATAATCCACACTTTTTAGACAACGTAGTAACAGGCGACGAATCGTGGACATTCCAGTACGACCCGGAGACGAAAGCCCAGAGCTCGGAGTGGCACACACCGGCATCCCCGCGGCCGAAGAAAGCAAGAATGTCAAAGTCCCGCATCAAGACAATGCTGATTGTGTTTTTCGACAAGCGGGGGTTAATTCACAAAGAGTTTGTCCCTCAGGGGAAGACTGTCAATACCGAATTCTACAAAGAAGTCCTTCAGCGATTGCACAGAGCCGTCAAACGGAAGCGACAGGACCTTACTCAACGCTGGCGCCTCCACCACGACAACGCCCCGGCGCACACAGCGTTCCTCGTGACCTCCTACTTGACCTGAATTGGAGTTGAAGTTTTGCCACAGCCACCATACAGCCCCGACTTGAGTCCTCCTGATTTCTTCCTATTTCCGAAGGTCAAAAGATGCCTGAAGGGTTCGACGATATTCCGAACATCCAACGTGCTGTCACGAAGGCACTAACTGGGATAACTGAAACGGACTACAGTGGGGCCTATGAAGCTTGGAAAACGCGCTGGCAACGTTGTGTCGACGCCCAAGGCGAGTACTTTGAAGAATATTGACGTTTTGTACAAATTGGATCAATAAATTTGTTTTTCTAGACTGAGTCTCATTACTTACCTACGACACCCTGTAGCTTCTCCATTTACGTTGTTCATTAGTGGGTGCTACCAGAGGTACTGTATAAGCCTCGGTGTGGAGACTTTCAAATACGATCTCTCGTAAACGACTCGCACTAGAATCCTGTAACAAACACCATTGGCATTTTGATTTATCCTGCTTTCAGTTCCTAATGTCAATAGGCGTTGTTGCATTTAAAAAAGTGTGTGTTTGCACAAAACTACATATTACAAGTACTATCACAAATAAGTTATTTAAATTCAGACATTTACTTCAACCTTCGTTAACAGTACACTGAGCAAACAGGGTGGAAATTTCAAAAGTGATGTGGGATCAAAATTATAGATATTTAGCAATACACATTTCTTCTTCGTTGTTTCCCGTGGTTCACGTCCTGGGATATTCTTTCTCTCTTTCCAGTAGAGTATTCACAAAATATTTGGATTTGCAGGGGTTCGCGGGTTTTACCTCGTTGTATCAGTTCTAATCAAAACAGTCAACACGTTTCAGTTTTCACTTTGTTGATATATTCTTGAAATAATTTCACAGATTTTAAATAACTATTTTTCTATGTTAGTTCACAGTTACATAAAAATACTTTTCGGCATCTTTATTTTGGCATAATGGGCAACACTCGGCCAGCCTCGACCACATGAGGTCATACACCCCTTCCCTCGGCAAACTACTTCACAACGACTAACTCACTTTACCCACTGATAGTCCATAGAGTGTTAAATACGAAGACCACAACACATTTCACTTCTAAACCAAGTGTTCAAGAAATTGTCCAGAATGTTCTGAAAACTAGAATAGAGTGTACCAAGCTTGTCCCACACACCTTGCCTCCCGAACAGAAATGACTCGTGGTCGGCCGGCGGGACTTGATTGAAACACCAACTACAGGCAATTCTTTTCTGGAAAAAGTCATCATGGGCGGCGAAACTTTGTTCCGTCAATACGAAACAACCACAAAACTATTAGCCAGCCGTTCTGGCTGAGCGGTTCCAGGCGCTTCAGTCCGGAACCGCGCTGCTGTTACGGTCGCAGGTTCGAATGCTGCCTCGGGCATGAATCTGTGTAATGTCCTTAGGTTAGTTAGATTCAATTAGTTCTAAGTCTAGGGCAATGATGACCTCCGCCTCGGGCATGAATCTGTGTAATGTCCTTAGGTTAGTTAGATTTAAGTAGTTCTAAGTCTAGGGCACTGATGATCTCAGATGTTAAGTCCCATAGTGCTCAGAGCCGTTTGAACCATTTGAACAAAACTATTAGCCGGCCGGAGTGGCCGAGCGGTTCTGGGCGCTTCAGTCTGGAACCGCGCGACCGCTACGGTCGCAGGTTCGAATCCTGACTCGGCCATGGATGTGTGTGACGTCCTTAGGTTAGTTAGGTTTAAGTAGTTCTAAGTTCTAGGGGACTGATGACCTCAGCTGTTAAGTGCCATAGTTCTCAGAGCCATTGGAACCATTGGAACAAAACTATTAAGTGCAGAAATAACAGACGTTCAAGGCAGTGCGACGTGCAAGTTGAACAACATTACAAAGACATATCTTTCTGAAAGTTTCACCGAGCGAGGTGGCGCAGTGGTTAGCACACTGGACTCGCATTCGGGAGGACGACGGTTCAATCCCGTCTCCGGCCATCCTGATTTAGGTTTTCCGTGATTTCCCTAAATCGCTTCAGGCACATGCCGGGATGGTTCCTTTGAAAGGGCACGGCCGATTTCCTTCCCTTTCCTTTCCTAACCCGAGCTTGCGCTCCGTCTCTAATGACCTCGTTGTCGACGGGACGTTAAACACTAACATCCTCCTCCTCCTCCTCTGAAAGTTTCACATGGCTGCAGGAACGTTCTGAGGTTTGTGCTCATGTGAGGGAAAACTGTGTAGAACACCTGAAGCGTTAAAACCACCATTTCAACTTTCGTCAATTTTTTTGTTAATGGAGGCTATAAACTTTTTGGACCGACAATATACGAAGGTTGCCCGGAAAGTAATACACCGCATTTTTTGTTCAACAATTCTGTATTCAAAATAATGAAAACTGCACACACGGATGAATGGAGAATGGTGTTTTATCTACACACCCTATTTTACCGCGTAATCTCGATCATCTTGTAACGCCTTCCTCCAGCGCGAAACAAGGGCGTGTAAGCCTTGTCGGTACGTACCCTTGTTCAGGTGGTGGAGCCACACTTCCTTTGCTGATTGACAGATGCAGCCCCAGTTGCCGACTCGTAATGCGTCTGTTCACGCGAATGACGTCAACAGCTCGCTGCAACACGTCAGGTGTGACAGCCATCGATGGTCTCCCCAACCGGTGCAAATCGTGGAGCTCCGCCAAACCGCCTTCTGATGACCTCGTCCTCCGTGGTCAGCTACTGACTATACTTCTGTCGACAGCAGATGCTCCATAGACTTTGCACAAGCGTTTGTGAATATTCCCCACAGTTTCGTTCTCTGCAAAATTCAATGACGGCGCATTTCTTATAATGTACATCACCTACAGACGCCATTGTGAAACTGTCCTGTCGGAAGTGACGGAAACTTGGCGCAATCACTCAAATGATCAATACATAACGTTTCGCGTTAGTAACATTGTCTTCGGCCGAGAAAAAAACATACCATGCATTATTTTCTGGGCAATCTCGTATATGAATTGTATTTTTTCTTTGTTTGTTCTTAAACCGTATTAGCAACACCACCAACCCACTCGTATGTTGAGCATTCTGGCCTGCAAAACAATGATGAAATGGGATCTGACAGCTTTGGTTCAAAACTTTTACAAGGGACAGCTCTGCGTCATCAGTGGAAGTGATATGCTGTTGGTCTTACGCTATGCTGTTTATGCTACACCTTGTCTTTCAATCAAGCGCTTAATACAGGCAGAGCGCTAGTTATTTCCTATACTGACAGCCGAGTTCCATGTAGACGGGAAATCATGAAGAAAATTTACAAACGTTGCTGACTTTCCTTATTTGTGTTCCTGTCTGTTAATAATTATGCAACTGTTAAACACCAGTACAGCAGGAGTGGCAGTCTTTTCTTGTGGAATGGTGAGTATAGCGGATAACAGAAGAACAATCGCAGCACTTGATATCAGCGTCTTCAAAACTTTATTATCTACAGTCGAAGTTGTGACACTCACAGACTATCTTCCAATGAGATGTTCTGTCCGACAGAAGTCGTCTAAATGTTTGGTTAATTACCAGTACATCTCAAAAAATAAATCATCGTTAATTGAAATTAATGACTACTTTAACATTGCAGAAATTTAGTAGGAAAAATTACTTTGGCTATCTAAGCGCTTTGGCAGCGACCAGAATAATAATGAATATCCCGTGGAATTGAAATTACAACTCATGAAACATGTAATTCTGTGTTGAGTGCTTCAAGAAGTAATACGATTAACCCCCTCTTTCCTTTAGGCATTCGTGAAGAGCTTTTTTAATCTCCCTGTCGCAGTATCATCAACTAAGTATTCCTTACCGCCGTTCCAAGCGATCCCTCATTCGTCCCCTACACAGCAAGTGAACACCGTTACATAACGCAGAACAAAGTCGATAATTGCATAACAAGTTGCCTCGGTCTCCCTCCGCTGCCCCCTCCCCGCCCCCTGCCGGACTGGTGTGTTTACCGAGCAATTGTTTTACAGCTACATATCTGTTACACACGCGGCACCTAAAATTAATGTTAATAAACTAATAAATATCTAAACACTGTTCCTGAAATCACTATGACCTCTGTCGGGCAGCTGAGTAGGGTGTGCCTCAGAAGGTACTTCACAACTTCAAGACATCGCAGCATCGTACCTAAAAGGGGCGGTCGAACAGTTGCCGTTTGAAGGCGTTACGTATATGCAGCACAGCGCGACACTGTTGCGGGTATATAAGCACCGGCATGTAGGCCAGGGGTTAGTGTGCCCTTAGGACAGAAACTTTCTGGTCGTCTCTTATAAATAATTGAATGGTGTGCAAAACGTAAGGATGAAAGAAACTCTGTCATAACGTCTCACTGCAAAATAACGTAGCCCTATGAAACTTGGACCGTACATAGAAGGAAATGCTATATTATAGTACAGAAGATACGCGAAAGAAATATTCAATGAAACGAACAGAAAAAAACAATTTTTTTTAATTATTACAATTGTTACAGCGTAGTCATCGCAATTCATGGTCTCTTCGATATTACAAGCGGCGGGACACCTATTACGTGACCACACACTATGGACAGCAATGGATGCCCTACAAAATGCTCCCACACCTGACCGCAAAGTCGGTACGGAGTTCTTGTGGCAGGGTGTTGCATTCCTCCGTCAGGGCTGTTGATTAAGCTTATGGATTGTGGTTGGTGTATGTGGACAGCGTGCAATACGCCCCCCCCCCCCTGAGTCCAACACTTGCTCGCTGGGACTTAAGTCGGGGGAACAGGCACTCCAGTCCACTCACCGAATATCCTCTGGTTCAAAGAGCTTCAAATGGTTCAAATGACTCTGAGCACTATGGGACTCAACTGCTGTTGTCATCAGTCCCCTAGAGCTTAGAACTGCTTAAACCTAACTAACCTAAGGACATCACACACATCCATGCCCGAGGCAGGATTCGAACCTGCGACCGTAGCAGTCGCACGGTTCCGGACTGCGCGCCTAGAACCGCGAGACCACCGAGGCCGGCGGTTCAAAGAGCTGCTCTGTCTGCAACGTTCGGTGCGGGTCACGCATTGTCATCCATAAAAATGAAGTCAGAGTGAAATTCACCCCTGGAAAGACGCACATTGGGGAAGAACACAGTACCACACTCATTTTGACTGGTGAGTGCACAGTGTTTAAAGATTTTGAGGGTAGGATGCCGGTGCAGCATCATGCGTGCTGTGATCTATCCCCTCCTTCCGACTTCCATCTACAGTCGACATTACACAGTCTTTTATAAAGATTTGAGAGGAGCAATGATTACAATAAACTTTCTGGTTTACTTAGCTTGTCATGTTGAGTTCGCTCCAGTTCTTCTTGTCTAGGGGTCTGATTCTTGAAGCTGAAAAATGTCAACCTCACGGTTGGGTTGAGCTAAATAAATCTGAAGATCGTTGTTACAGCATTTTTCTTACGTAAATATATTTTCTGACATTTTACTATATCATACAGTACTTTGATTTTTCACATTAACAAAGCCGAACTTACATTGTTCTCACAAAATACAAAAATACGTCCGATCACATCAGAGGCATGCTTAAGACTCTCACACTCTGCGGAAATAACCATATTCCAAAGGGTTTTTCTTAAGAAATGAATTTCTACTAGTTTCTGTTACGTTAATAATTTCGATTATTGTTTCATAAATAAATCCAGAAATAACATACTAAACATTACATGATTGCGTAATTAATAACAGAAATTTTGAGTGTGCCAATAATTTGAAATTTCGAATGTTTCTAAAAAAAATAAAATTAGGATTTGGGGCAGTGAAAATACACACCAAACATTTCAGAATGTTCGTTATAGTCCTAAACGGAACGTGTTTTGTGCGTTGAGCAAGAACAAAGTGTACGGTCACCTTTTTTCTCCATGAGAGAACCGTTGACGGGATAGTGTACTTGGATATGCTACGACAATTTTTGATACGCCAGATCGATAAGGATGACCAAGAACGAAATGTTTACTTCGTGCAAGATGGTGCACCATTGCACTACCTGGCTGACGTACGGTATTTTCTCTGAGACTGCTTTACGGGTCAATGGATTGGCCGTGACGCGCCAATTGCATGGCCTCCACTTCCCCGAGACCTGACACCACTTGATTTTTCTTTGTGGGGATTCATCAATGACATCGTGTTTGTACCTCCTGCGCAGGCTTCTCTTCCTGAACTTAGAGCAAGAATTTACGCCGCCACTCGGCAAGTTACACGTGCCATGCTACACCGAGTTAGGGAAGAAATCGACTTCCGATGGGATGTGTGCAAGATAACCAACGGAAGCCACATACAATATCTTCAGTTTAAGGCACTAAATAATACTAAACTCAGCTCTATATCTTTTTTCAATAAATTTATAGCAGCTTTTAAAGTTGTAAAGTTCTTTTTGGGACACCCTGTTTCCCCTATGTTACTCATAGTTGCTAGCCGGATGTCCTTCCTGATGACAACATAACCAGATGTACTATTCAGCTTAAAAGCAACTTTACAAAAGTGTGAAGTGATTCGAACAGACAATGGAGATCAAGAGAGGGCAGACTAACATGACCTGTCCATTCATAGCCGGCTAGTGTGGCCGAGCGTTTCTAGGCGCTTCAGTGTGGAACCGCGCGACTGCTACGGTCGCAGGTTCGAATCCTGCTTCGGGCATGGATGTGTGTGATGTCCTTAGGTTAGTTAGGTTTAAGTAGTTCTAAGTTCTAGGGGACTGATGACCTCAGATGTCCGATAGTGCTCAGAGACATTTATCCATTCTTAGAGCTGGCTTCACACAGCGGAACCCATAACACTTACCATACAGTGAAGGCTTTCACGACCGGACAGTACTGTTGTTGATAATTCTTCTGCCGACTCGGCAGGACTCAGCAGGACCAGCCACACCGCTGAGGATGTCCAACGTAATATTGGACGGAACGTTATGAATAGAAGAATTCCATGGACCACGGCCATATAACCCGGAAGAATCATCAACAACCATAACACTTACTCCTTACGATCTTGAACAACACGGGGAACGTATTCACAGCAAAAACAGTGCACGCCGTACCGCCTTACAGTGTTGTTTCGAAGCAGCCGTTTCGGTTTCCCCGCTGCTCGCCTGCGCATGTTGACGCGTGATCTCGGACACGTATCTGGCCGGCTCGGTGGTACGGCAGATCATTACCACTGGCCCTCGAGAGCGCAGACAGCGGTAATTGCATCCGGCGCCAGCTGCGGCAGTCATGGGTGGAGGGTGCGGCGCGTGGCGGAGGGTGGGTGTGGTGTGGGAACAGGCCGCAGTCGTGAAGAGTGGCGTTGGCGTCCACTCTGCGTCAAGAGGGGGCGGTGAGGGCGGCAGCGGGGGCGGTGGGGGCGGCGACACGCGAGACGCCGCCAGAGCGGGCGCTGCAGCCGCCAGTGGCTCGGCCGACCGGACGTCCTCAGAAGCGCCGCGGGCCGCTGCCCGGCATCCGATGTCTGCAGCCGTACACGCGTCTGAGGTCAGGAGCCGTGACGTCGACGCGACAGCTCTGTCTGCGGCCAGCCGCCGCACCGCTACTCTGGCAGAGGCGATGGAAAATCACTTTGAAGTCTCTGTTAGAAACGTCACGTCACTTTAAAAATCTGAAAATCACGTGTGCCATTGATCCACAGTGTTGCTGATCATGACAGAAATCTATTTCTAATTTTTATTGGGCCGAACTTATGTATTCCTTTTTATACTAAAAAGTCTGTTATTTTTCTCGTTATGGAAAGAGTTTCAAAGCTTACTTGAAAGCAGCTGAAATCTCCGAAACAGTCTTTTATTCGCTATTACGAGCGTTTAAATGCGAAAATTTTAGGTTAAGCTTTACCGTGACTGTTATTGACATTAAATGAAACATGTTCGCTGTTACCAGTCACCGCAACAGTGACTGTTACGGTGTGTTACGACATCGAAAGGAACCTGTGACCACTGGAGACGGTGCCACAAGTTCCTCCAAAAAATCGTAACACAACACACACACACAAATGTCATACTAGCTAAAGTAAACCCACCCGGTGATGGAGGTTTAAACCTTTGAAACGCGTTGTGGAAATAAATGAAACGGTGACTGGTAACAGTAAACTTGTTGTTTCATTTAATTACGAGCGTATTCGTGACCACATAATTCAGCAACATTGTTGATGTTTTAGAAAGCTTACCGCCGCTTGCAGTGGCCACTAGGCTCGAGGCGCCATGTCACGGATTGCGCGGCCCCTCCCGCCGGAGGTTCGAGTCCTTCCTTGGGCATGGGTGTGTGTGTGGGAGGGGGGGGGTGTTCTACGCAGAAGTTAGTTTAAGCATTGTGTAAGTCTAGCGACTGATGACCTCAGTAGTTTGGTCCGTTAGGAATTCACACACATTTGAACGTTTTTAAAAAGCTTACGTCTATTTCTGCCATCTCAATTGCACCTGTATTTTGCGATATGAATATTTTAGATCAAAGTTGATCATCTGCAGATCTATGAAGTTGCGTAATCAATCCATCGTATTCATACGGGAACTGCATATGAAGAGTTGAACCTCAAACGTACTAATAATCATTTTTTCACAAAACACATTTCCAGCGCTATTGTGTTTTCGGTTCTTTCCTGAATTTTTTTCAACTGCCACATGACACTGAAAAAGTTCCAAAACGTTCGCTACCAGGTGGTGCATGGCCTTTGCGTTAGGCAGTCCTTCCTTCAGGAGTTCCAACAGCAATGGATCAGAGCCTTTGTTCGGGAAAATTCTCACATGGTTGTTCAACCTGCTAAGGCTGTCAATACATTCCATATCAATCCGATACATAAAACTGATTTCTACAACTTTTTAAGATACTGCTGAATCATTACAGGAATGTGAGATTTTCGAACGCGGTACTGTCAGTTTCATATTCCTCTCAAGAATCTATTAAACATCCTTACACTAAAAGAGTGTATTTTGTTAAACTATCGTACTGTGTTATTTGTTAGTCATTTAAAACCACGTGTGTACCAACACATCTTACAAGGCGACGCCACGACGTTGGCATCGCGCATTTACTTCAGACTTTGTACACCTTCAGTAGGCCATCAAAACAAAATAATGTGCAATTAGTAAGGTGCACTACTGTGGCAGCTCCGAGAAAAACGCAACAGAAGTTTTACGCGTCCGTTATATAACTGATGTATTTATGGGAAGTAGATGGCCGTAAGAAGACACTGTGGTCTAGTGGTTAGAGTTCGCGCTGTATGAGAGGGTCGTGGACAAGGCGATGACTTGAAGCCTTTTAACACATTTTTTAATCTATATCTTTACGTCACTGGTCACATTATGTAATTTATGCGACATTTGAGAGATAATACGACGGCTATTCGGAAAGTAAGTAACTATAGGTGGCGAAATGGAAACCACAGTGAAAATCAAAACTGTTTTATTTACAGCAGTTAGCTACACCTTCCAGCTACTTCTGTACACAGTCGCCGTTCAGACTTAGACATCTGTCGTTGCGTCGTACCAACTTTTCAGGTCCCTCGTTATAGAAGACAGCCGTCAGCGCTTTTCGACAATTTTCTACTTTGGGCTGCAGCTCGTTGTGTGTATCAAAATATTGTCTTCATAGTCAGCAGTTCGTCTGAGCAGAGATGAACCTCAGGAGTAGCCAATTACGGGCTGTATCGTGGCTGATCAAACACTTCCCATCGAAAACGCTGCAGGAGAATCTTCATTGCCCCTGCAAAGTGCGGCCGAGAATTGTCGTGTAGAACGAACTGCATGACAGTTATGCTATGTGGAATGCATAGATTCAGGCGAAATCTTTCGCCGGGCTCTCATACTTGGCGGGAGACGCTAATTTCTAGCCATCTTTACGTTCTCACTGTGAGCTCAGAACTGAAAATAGCCACGTGATACGATCGATGGGCGTACTAGACACAGTGCCCAACCCATCTGTGCAAAGCTTCGCCAGATTTTCTCTGTATTTTCCATTTCGCGACCGATCGTTCCTTACTTTCCGAATAACCCTGGTACAGTGATAAAAATACCACTTGCATTTTCATGAAGTTGTTGTGGATTTCACGTGTTATTTGACTATCTACTATTTTTAATTAAATTTTGAAGGACGAGGGACAGGCTTCGAAAGCCCAAATCAAACATCGATAAATAATTATATGAATTACGTTATTAAGTAATGTAGTAAGTCACAGTGTGCCAGACCGCAAGAGTAACGTGCAGTAACTCGTCGGATGTGATCTCGACATTACACGTCGCAGGATGGTATTTGTCTTGCATACATGGGAAACATAAATTGAAACAGCATCTACTTCATCGAACGAACGCAACTTTCCCGCAATTTTCAGAGTTTCTAAGGGAAAACACACCCTGTCAAGATTTTGAAAAGTTTTTCTCTCTTCCGACGGTACAGGTTAAAAATTAAGTTGCAGGAACCGAGCCGTCGCCTCATTGAAGTTCGTCTTACGAAGCACGAAAGCTAACCATTTAACCACCAAGAACTCTATCGTCCAACAACTATTCACAGATGCATAAGCCACATAACAGACGCGTAAAACTTCTCCTACGATTTTGTCGGAATTGCCAGAACAGTGCACCTTACTACCTCCACATTGTAATGTTTTAATGGCCTGCTAGAGGTGTACAAATTGTGAAGTAAATCTGCGATCCCAACGCCGTAGACTCCCCTTGCTAGAATGGAAGCGCGCGGATGTTGTAGGAAACAAATCAGTAGAAGTTACAGCAAATAGCGATGCGAGATGGGTGCGCTTACGGATATAAAACCATGACGTCATTATGTATCCTTTTAATATGTGCTGTGTCACTTTCTTATTATCTACAACAACGGAAGGTGCCCACACCATGGTGTGCTTACAGACTCAGTCTTGAGTCTGACATTATGCATTCTGCATTAGGCCTTAGCGTTAGCCATTAGGGGTTAAAGGTCATCGTCCGGCGTTAGCCCTTACGTGCAGTGTGCTTAGTGCAAGCGCTGAGGGCTGTCTAGGGGCACGTTGTCGGTGGCGGCGCGAGTGTGTAGACTAGGCTAGTTGCTTCCACAAAATACCATCATGTAGGCCGCCAGTAAATAAATTGTCTTTTAAATAAAGCTTTTTATTTATTTATGCAAAGAATAGAAGACTTATTCAATGCAAATTTTGTTCAATGGAGAACAGTCACTTCACAACGTTGTTTGAAGTGCTTCGAAAAGATCCTCAAGATCAGTTAATTGGTTACCTGTGGTTGAAGTCCGTCGAAATATACAGACTACGCTGGTCAAGTTGCAAATCAGACCAAATGCAAAAATACCACATAACGTGTTTCAAATATGGTACTAACAAAATATTTGGTGATCACCAAGATTTTGATTTATCAGTCTGGACACGCTATGACTGGTTCATGTGTATGTGATACGATGTGAAATTAGAAGACATTCCGAGGTTCTACGTTAACAAGCGACGCAATGCCAAACAAGCAATTACATTACTGTATTCTTCTGACGAATTGATGGCCAAATATACGACTAATTATGTATGAATGTAATTACACACACCAAAAACAATTTTGCATCAGCTCGGTTCCGACATTTCCGAAACCTGTACAGATAATTGGAATAGAGGTCAACCTTAACATCTTTTCCCTCCTTTTTATTGCTCACGAAAACCACACATTGCATGTTGTACCACCATACAGCGAGACCTTCAGAGGTGGTGGTCCAGATTGCTGTACACACCGGTACCTCTAGTACCCAGTAGCACGTCCTCTTGCATTGATGCACGCCTGTATTCGTCGTGGCATACCATCCACAAGTTCATCAAGGCACTGTTAGTCCAAATTTTCCCACTCCTCAAAGGTGATTCGGCAGAGTGGTTGATGGGTGACGTCGTCCATAAACAGCCCTTTTCATTCTGTCCCAGGCATGTTCGATAGGGATCATGTCTGGGCAACATGCTGGCCGCTCTAGCCGAGCGATGTCGTTATCGTAGCAGATGCTGCCGATATGGTTCCACTATCTGTACGTTGGCCCCGCATAATATCACCACAGAACAGCAGGGAACCTCCTTTTGCTGCACTCGCTGGACAGTGTGTCAAGCTTTCAGCCTGACCGGGTTATCTTCAAACACGTCTCCGATGATTGTCTGGTTCAAGGCATATGCGACACTCATCGGTGAAGAAAACGTGATGCCAGTCCTGAGCTGTCCATTCGGCTTGTTGCTGGGCGCATCTGTACCGCGCTGCATGGTGTCCTGGTTTCAAACATGGACCTCGCCATGGACGTCGGGAGTGAAGTTGCACATCATGCAGCCTATTGCGCACAATTTGAGTCGTAACACGTCGTCATGTGGCTGCACGAAAAGCATTATTCAACATGGTGGCGTTGCTGTCAGGGTTCCTCCGAGCCATTATCCGTAGGTAGCAGTCATGCACTGCAGTAGTAACCCTTGGGCGACCTGAGCGAGGCATGTCATCGACAGTTCCTGTCTCTCTGTATCTTCTCCATGTCCGAACAACATCGCTTCGGTTCACTCCGAGATTCCTGGATACTTCCCTTGTTGAGAGCCCTTCCTGGCACAAAGTAACGATACAGACGCGATCGAACCGCGGTATTCACCGTCTAGGCAAGGTTGTACTATAGACAATACGATGCGTGTGCCTCCTTACTGGTGGAATGACCGGAACTGATCGGCCGTCGGACCCCCTCCGTCTAATAGGCGCTGCTGATTTGTTGTTTACATCTTTGAGCGTGTTTAGTGACATCTCTGAACAGTCAAAGGTACTGTGTCTGTTGTACATATCCACAGTCAACGTCTATCTTCAGGAGTTCAGGGAGAAGGGGTGAAGAAAAACTTTTTTTGTGTGTGTATTGCGTATGTAATTGTTGGAGATGTCACATTAGCGAAGTTTATAATACAGATGTCATTTAGAAAATATGTGGCGATTCCTACTTAAATTATTTATATTCGATTAGCTATGTGTGGTTACTCTCATTCCCCAAATGTGGAACATGATGAAGATGTATTAGAGGCACCAGAGGAAGAGAAATTTGAAAAACAGCATGGTGAACTTAAATGTCATAACAGGAAAGACGTCTTTCATACACTTCACCAAATGCAGCGGATGTTATCGTGTGACAGATGTCTAAAACCATGTATTGAATTTCGACTGACTTATTATTTCACGGTCGATACAATTACAGAAAATACCACTATTAGAGGTAATCCATCTGTAACAAGATGTAGACTAGTTTGCCATTTTTAAGAGCACTGCAGATTAATGCAAGAAACTATCTATTCCATTAGATAATATTCGTCAAACTGAAAATTGGTTAGTGATACTTCACTAGCCCAATAATCTAATCAAATATTTAAAAAATACTCAAACATACTGCATTTGCAGTGCACACATTAATAAAACACGGTAAACCATTAATAGTGTAACTTGATGCTAGCGATTGTGACGTCCTTGAGATATGTGTGTGTGTGTGTGTGTGTGTGTGTGTGTGTGTGTGTGTGTGTGTGTGTTTACATATTGTAATATTCTCAACTACTTTGTATAATACTATGAACAAATATAGTGGTAAAAATTTGCATCTCACTAACTAGTCAACCACACTCATTGAAAAGTACCTTGCACGAATGTGTTGTTTCGGCACGATTAATTACAGTACTTACAAAAAATAAAATCAATACTTTTGGACTACAAGAATGTGTGGATACAAGAACAATTATAATGGATCATGCAACTTTTTCGATGGAGGCTCACATGAAGAAGCCGCATTACGTGCTGCTATGTTCAGAAGTGGTGTACGATATGTGTATACTTCAAAAATGTTTGGGCAAGGTATGAAAAAATGTATGTAATAGAACTAAATCCTATGACACTGCATAAATTCTTTTACTGATTGCAATTTCTCTTGCAATGAATGATCAGTAAACATATTTACTAAGAAATGTATTCTTGTGTTATTTCACCAGTCATATCCACATCAACATCACATTTTTCGCTTACCGCAAGCTTGAACCTACGTCCTATTTGACTTCACATCTGTGAGGGTGAATAGATGTGATAGTGTGTTTGTTGCATTGTGGTTATCAGCTTAAATTGTGCTCCATTGCCGTAGTAGGTATGATGCCCTGCATATTCCTAAATTGTAGAGCGAAATTAATTTGTTGTACCAAATACCTGAACACTGAGGTAGAATAGAGGATATGTTGCCCGAAGGCAGTTCGAAACAAACGGCGAGCCGTTATTATTCGAGGTATTTACATGACGACATGTTCAGTAACTCTGTTACGGAATATACGAGTAATTACGCAACTTCGAGAATTGTTAGTAACTCCCCGCCGCTCATGCAGTTGCAATCGCATTATCGCGTCCCTGTTTTCTGTGTATTACGACGTCGAAATCATCGTCTCTGCACACCGGCAACGTTATGCCGTCACACTGCGATGTTGAGGTACCATAACTCGTAATATTCACAGCCATTTCGATTAATATTTGCTTAATGGAGGTCCGAACATAGACGATGTGATTGTGGACTTGATATTAAGTGTATACTTCAGCTATATCAGCATCAAGGATTGGTAGAATCTCTGAGGTCATTTCCAGTTGTGACCCCTAAATTTTAGAATGCAACTATTCCTAATCTGCGTGTACATATCTGTACGCTATAGAGAATAACATGATTTTAATTCGTATTGCAGCATTCATTTTCACTAATAGCAATTGGGGGGGGGGATCCACATAATGGTGTACATACAGAGAATATCTTGCATTAGCCGTATTTGATGTCTCATTGCGCTTGCTATGCGAAATCGAATTTTCGCAGAGGTCTTGCATATTGCTATAAACACGTATTTTAATGAGTCATACAGTACTGATGCGGCAGGATCTAATTCAAAGCTTCATTGTGCTTGCAGTGGGTGAGACGGCTCACAATAAAAGGTAAGCTATATTACCGAGATATCGACTACGAGATTTTCTTTGAAAACGTCACATCTCCCACTGTTACCATCTTTGGCTGGCTCTCTCGTGAATGTAAACGTTACATTTTCTGACGCATCTTAAAGTATTGTGACATCACAGATATGGTAAATTTATTGATTTGCGCCTCACAGCCTTTTCTTTTGCACTTAATCTCAACTAGGTCCCAGAAAATGTATTTAAACATACCGCCTTTCGCGTTGTCGATGTATTTTTCGTACACGTTTTTAGAATATCGTTACAACACCGATGTGGAAAATTATATAGAAAATACACCACGTAAAGCTGTCAGAGAGTCTGACTGCAATCTGCTGCTGCTGTACATAGCCCCCAGTAGGCCTGTGTCATTTTTAATATTGCCAATAATTGTCAGTCAGTATCATCAGTTATATTTTTTGTAGTGTATAACATGATACATTATCTTTCCCCTTCTAAAATGGTGCTTGAGAACAATTTATATCCAGAAATATTTACTTTGAAGGTGTGTTGTGACTTACGTCAAGAGCAGGTCTAATTAGTTGCATTCAGACTCTCAATTTGCTTACGTGCTTGCCTGCTTAGCGTAGTATTTTAGCTACAAATTTTTCTGACGTTATGAGCCTGATCAGTTTCCAAGCTGTATAGGATAATTGCTGTCTTTGGCAACTGTGATTCAAGTCTTATTAAGGACGCCTGCGTTTCGCTTTATTTTAAAGGATCTTCAGTGGTCATTGTAACAATATGGCAATTTTCTCTTACAATTTCGTTTGTTATGATCATTAACAGTTCGTATACTTTAATTATTATGGTAAACTATTTTTATTCTCTTAGTTACTCACAGTTTTTGTTTTTTGTACATTCTTCTTCATTTTGCACTTGTAAGTCTTGAGTTTTCACACACAGCACTTTCACTGCAGAGAGAGAGAGAGAGAGAGAGAGAGAGAGAGAGAGAGAGAGAGAGAGAGCGAGCGCACTCACACACACACACACACACATATATGTTCGCTTCTCTCTCTCTCTCTCTCTCTCTCTCTCTGTCTCTCTGTCTCTCTCTACTCGGAAAATACAAACACTCACCGGGCGATAGCAGGTGCTTCCACCGCTATCGAAACAAACAAACGACGAACGCATCACTCCAATAGCAAAACAAAACATTCAGAATGGCGATAAGACAGTGACACCTTGCAACAAAGAAGTGTGAATGTATTAAGTGAAGTGAAAGTTCAGTGTGTAAAATCTCAACACATACTCCTAGAAAACGAAGAAGAATACAATAAAAGACAAAAAACGTAACTAAAAGAATAACAAAGATTGATAGCAATAAGTAAAGTATACGAGCTGTTAATGATCATAACAAACGAAATGTCCGTCCCGGTAGCTGAGTGCTCAGCGCAACAGGATGTCAATCCTAAGGGCTCGGGTTCGATTCCCGGCTGAGTCGGAGATTTTCTCCGCTCAGGGACTGGGTGTTGTGTTGCCCTAATCATCATCATTTCATCCCCATCGACGCGCAAGTCGTCGAAATGGCGTCAAATCGAAAAACTTGCACCCGACGAAGGGTCTACGGGACGGGAGGCCCTAGTCGCACGACATTTGCATTTACAAACTAAATTGTAAGAGAAAAAACCACACAGTTACAGGGATCACTGAAGATGGTTTAAAATGCAGCGAAACGCGCCTGTTCTTAATAAGACTTTTATTACAGTCGCTAAAGGCGGACGTTAATCTATACAGCTTGTTTATGTGCAACTGCAGAAAAAAGGCCTAAAAACAAAGAAGACAACATATATACTGGTCATATTAGTTTTACGAAGTCGATTCCTTATACTTGCCTTCTAAAATGTCAACTGTTATTAGCCATTAGAAACTAACGATGGATTACATACTTCAGAATTTTGGTCATTAACTTGGAGATTATGTGTATACGTAGAAATAAACTCGCATTTTATTTAACATTGCAACAGTATTTTTGCAGACGTTTTAGAATATTGATACCGTAGACGAGATACAGTAATATAATTGTTGTTTTCGTGTGTCTGGACTGCGCATACATGTTCTATGTGCGTGTATGTTTTAATGTCTCATTCCCTTTTTCGCATAAGAGCCTGCAGATGATGCTAATCAAACGTCGAAACGGGTTGCTTAAATAGTAAAATATGTAGGAAGAATTGAGGCTGTTGGTATCCTTTTACTACGGGTGTGTTACTTCAGGTCAGCGATATTTACTGTTAAATCTCGTTTAGCGAGATGACAGAGTTCACAAAAAAAAAAAAAAAAAAAGAACGCGGGCAGTACCACAACGCATGGTAACCGTGAACAAACACCGGATGTCAGCCGGTAAGCAGAATCCACAAGCGCAGTGAGAGCCGAACACGCAACAGGACTGTGCGACAGCGCGAAATATTCACACACAAAAGCAAGAACGCGTGTACCGAAGTAAACAAGAATAGCGGCTACAGTGGACTCGCTTCGGAATCCGGGAGGTGGCACGATGAAAACTAAGGCTCGAAAGGCGCTGCCCAAGGGACTCTCACCGCACACGGTGGAGTCACGCAACACTCCGGTTCTCGACCGCGAACAACTCCTCGTCAGTCTTATCAGAGTCTGATGAGGATACGAAAATTACACAAAATCTAATACGCCACGTATAATGATGCAGATTATATTTCAATTGCACCACTTTGTTAGAGATATTCTATGTTTAAGCGTCCGGAGTCTCGAAGTTAACTATACCTATAACTAATTTTCCTGTGTTTTAGGTCGACATGTATATTTCAGTATATACAGTAGCCAACGCTGGAAAATATTATCAAGCTACAGTAACCCTTACCACGTTACTGCCGTTGACATTGGCAGTCACGTTTTGCTGGTGTAAACTTAGCTCCAGTTGGCTTTCGTTTCGTTTGTGTGTTGTACAAAATAGACAACTTGTGTGGAGAATGAAGTATAATTTACTTCCTTTTTGCTGGGTAAAGCAAAGCCCAAAACAAAACGATACCGTCCTCTAAGAACTATGTCTGCAGGAATCTATAAGTGAAATTCAACCTCATCCAAGCCTACTGACACAACGATGTCGCGATAACGTCTCCGCAGTAACAGCGATAAGTTTCTGCTGTGAGCATCCCACTTCCGCCAGAGTAAACTATCGTTCGTCACAAAGTGTTGAGGGTCACTCAGGCCCAACACGGAATAAAGCACCTGGTAGACGTGTCAAAATGTAGCACCTAACTAGCCAATTAAGTCCAGGACAACAATAACCAATAACACGACGTACCGCTCACTGGTAACTGTTCGCTATAGGACACAGAAGCTAGTTTCTGAAATCTATAGCTCTGCTCGATGAATGTAACGCGGCACTGCAGAACAGCAGGTGTGGATAAACACCAACACACGAATACAGAAAAGGGTCAGCTTGATCGATGAGTCGTATCATTCGTTGATATACAACAATGACAGATTACAAGAAGTCGCACTGGGCAATGCATATACTCGTCAATTAGGAAGATAAGAGGTTAGTCACGGTGTGAGGAAATTCTCCTAATGAAGGAATTGAGCCTATGAGACGTTTGTCGACATCTCTCACACCTGAATTGCTATGTAACTTACCGTCCGATCACTTTCATGCTGACATACTGTCAGCATGAAAGACATACTGTCGAGTGCATGCAGAATAAAGCAGCCAGTAGACGCGTAATCATAGGGCACACGTGGGGGGAAAGGTATGGGTGGGGATTTTGGGGCGGCGCTGTAGGGGAAATGCCGAACCGTGGAGAGAAAGTGGCGTTCTAAACTCAAGTCTATGCTTGTATTTTTTGTAGGTATTGAGTGGAGCCCCTCCATGCCCATACTTGCATGCTGACCATTCAAAAAGATCTACTGTCGCCTCTGCTTTGATTAGTATGTAGAAAATGCAACAAAACCAGTGATTTATTTTCACCTGGCTTGTTAACCATTTACAAATTTCAAAGAAGCGCCACGAGTGGCGAATTTTGATTAAAACTACAGTTCTATTATTTCCATGTTAAAATTTGCTACTTTTGCCTAAACATAGTGGAGTTTACCAAATGTCACTCCATAAAATGTTGTGTGTTACGACTGCTACAGAATTCTGAAACAGTGTTTCATTAAGTGAGGAACTGAGGGAAAGTAATAGCTTATGAAAAAGCGCATCCTTCACACAAAAGTATACATGTAATGTCTTCACTTTTGTTGTATAAAAATCCACAGCATTTCTCATTTCACGAGCTATCGACAGCCATTAAAATTACATTCCTTCATCAAAAAAGCCGCTAGTTAGTGGAATAACATGTTATCTATTGAAGTTTTACATAATAACCATATGACAAAATAATCTCCTCTTTGTGCGTTGCCGGCCGCGGTAACCGAACGGTTCTAGGCGCTTCAGTCTGGAACCGCGCTGCAGGTTCGGATCCTGCCTCGGGCATGGACGTGTGTGATGTCCTTAGGTTAGTTAGGTTTAAGCAGTACTAAGTTCTAAGAGGCTGATGACCTCAGATGTTAAGTCTCATAGCGCTCAGAGCCATTTGAACTATTTGAACCATCTTTGTGTGTTATCATTTACCAAAATCTCGTTTCGATATCTCAGACCGCCTATGAAATATTAGGAATGCTGTGAATACTTCGTTCTGATTTTATCGCTGGCGCATGCCTTTGCAAATGAGTATGCAACAGCAGATCAGTTTTCTCGAGATTGGTGACGGATAGAGACCTCCACCCAAGTCTACAGAAAACCTCAATATGTCAGCTAAGATTCATGCACAACAGCATATTGTGTAACATGTACCAATCTCAAAACCATAGTGATCCCTATTTTTAACTATAAACTTTTCAAATTTCTAACGATGTCTTACTTAAATGCAAATATCGCAATATCTATGACCATTAACGAAATGATGGGCATGTCATCATGAAGCTGACATATAAAGCTATAAGTAACGCAAAAATGATATTTTCTTTACCGAATGCATTCTTTAAGTTCGTTTCAGAAAGACTGCAGGGCGTGAACCTCGATTCTGTAATCGCAACGTTACGCTGGCCCACCGAAAGCGGGCGAACAATGCTGGCCTCCCTTTCCGCACAAACGAGTGAACTCGCCCTTAGGACTAAACCTGGTCACTGCACATCGCCCAGCGTATACTACGTGGACTATACCCACAAGGCAACCTGTAACTTTAGCAAGTGGGTGCTCCACATCTTAACTCGTGAAATGTGCCGAAATTGCTTAATATTCGACAGACATGGGATTGCTTATGCAACGCCGAATCGGTGGACCACAATCGTATTTAAAACGTGTTCCCAATGGTGCAAGAAGAATTTGGGCAATGGATCCTCTGGCGTCCTGATCTCTTCACCACTGGGAGCATATCTGTCTAACGTCTGATGCTTATAGAAGACTGTAGGTTATGCTGTATCAACGCACATGGAGTCAGTTTAGAGTCGGTACTAAGCATAGATGTCCAACTCCTCTCTCCACTGCCAAGACTAGTTTGAGGGAGATACAGCTTGGGGACAGGATTAGCCGAAGTATCTGCCAGCCCCACAGTCAACAAATCGCCGGTGGGTTGGTCTTTTAAGACGACAATGAAAGAGCACGGTGCCCCTAGCCCCTTAAACATCTTCCTTCATGAGACAGGAATTAAGGAAACGGAATGACCTGTGTTGTGGACTCAGGGAAGCCACGTGAGCATGCTAGGGATAATCTGAAACTTACAGTTGCTATCACGGGCACCCTCTTCTCTCACCGGATGCCCTCAAGATGGTTCAAATGGCTCTGAGCACTATGGGACTTAACATCTATGGTCATCAGTCCCCTACAACTTAGAACTACTTAAACCTAAGTAACCTAAGGACATCACACAACACCCAGTCATCACGTGCCCTCAAGAGAGAACAGAGAGAGCGAGATAGACTTGCATAGCACCTCGTCGACCACTTGTCTTATAAAGAGTATACAACAGTGTCTAAATGTACAGGATGAAGAAACACAGTTTTGAATATTGCAAAGCAGCAAATTTAGATTTTATATATACAAACTTTCAGACTGCCTATATTTTGGTGCAGTGCATAGAAAGTTAATTTGTGGTTTCAAAAATTTTATTCTCCTCTCTGCTTGCTTTTCATGAATCTTAGCCGAGATTGACTTTCGATGTAAAATTTTTTAGGCCATGTTTCATTCCGAAACGAATCTGTAGCTCTCACTAAATTGTGGTGGCGAGGGATCAATCGTTGAATACTTAAATATGGATTTGAGTTCCGGTTATACAATATTTCACGCACATTTAAAGGCTGTCATTTCAACTAAACACCTAAAGTCTACAAGTCCGGACAACCTGAATTGGAACCATCACTTATAAAATGTTGCGAGCGAAGGCGAACTAAAGATGCGTTTTATTGGCGGAACACACTTAAGACGTAAGAAATCCACTGAAGAGACCACCTATATTAGGCTTCTGCATCCTATTCTGGAGTACTACTGCGTTTTATGCGATCCTTACAAGACTGGATTGACGGAGGACACTGAGTAAGTTCAAAGACAGAGAGCTCCTTTTGTTTCAAGCATGAAATAGTGGAATGAGTGTCACGGATATGATAGGTGAGTTGGGGTAGCAATCATTAAAACGAAGAGTTTATCGTTGTAGCTGATATCTTTTCACGAAATTTCGATGTCCAACTTTCTTCTCCGAATGCAAAATTCTTTTGTTGACGCCCATCTATGGAGAAATCTAAGTGTTCATTTTTCCCATGTGCTATTCGAGAGAGGAACAGTAGAGAAATAGTGTGAAAGTGGGTCGATGAACACTTTGCTAGGCACTTAAATGTGAATTGCAGAATAGTCCTGTAGATATGGAGGTAGATGCCAAAGCCAATTTACTATCTGAACTACTGAATCAGTTCACAGAGACACGGGGGAGGTCGCTAGAAACGAGAGAATTAGGAATGAATAAGCGATTTCACGAGGGATGGTACAAAGTTTCGATGATTACCTCGAAAAAGAAAAAGGTCTGCCACCCTGAAAATTGGTGTTAGTCCTTCTCTCCTTGTTCTCCATTTAATATAATACATTTTTCCCAATCACTGTTGACACGGCTGAGTCTTTGTTTCTAGAAGTTCTCCAGTGAATGCCACGTCTTCATTCTGGAATTTCTTGCAGCTCCATGGTTTCTTCATGCGAGGGAAGAGAGGAAAGTCATAAGGTGTCACGTGATCGTAATAAGGGGGCGAGGCAAAATGTGATAGCCCAAAGATGCAGCACATGAATGAGTCCGGTGCAGAAAAGCTGTGTTGGTACCTCGTCTTACTCTTGAAATGTCTCCCACACTTTATGCTGACAGCCTCATGTAATCTCGCTGGGAGACTCCTTCAGTATGCCCTGATGAAGTTCCGCCATGAGCCGCCATATCGTGTTAGCATCTCGCTATGGCAGTCCGAACAAACGGCATCGCTATGCGTCTTCGACCATTTCGGCGGTGGTGAATGCAGTTGTTTCCACTGCTTGCTTTTGCTCCTTTGTCTCAGGGTCAGGCTGCCACAGCTGCGACATTCCCGCTACCATCGCAGACGGGCGAGCTTTTGAATGGATGTGTCAGGTCATGGACCCAGAAGGTGGCGACCTATGTCGTACATTGTGATGGATACTGGTTGACGACTCATTCTCACTTTTCCCCTTATGGTCTCGAATGTGATACCCTGGTCTTCGAGCACCAGAGCTTCCCTTCTCTTGCGACTCCCAGTTCTTGACAGAGGGACGGTCGTAAACTTCGTTCTTCATAATTCTGATTGACTGATCACAGGGGAAGTGTCACTGGACCCTAACCTCTGTGTCTTTTGATGGTGCTCTGTAGCCATACACTGTCACCTCACGGCACGGGGTATTGCAGGGCTGTTCCCCTCCTGGATAGAGCAGATAAACTGTTATTAAGATCTCACTTAAACAGTTAACTGGCATCACTTAGTTTCAGTAAGATGGACGTAGAGGAATATGGCCAAAGTTTAAACAGATTGTAGTCTGAAGAGTTATGTGCCTAGTAAGTGGACAAAGGATGGAAAAGGCACACCATGGTTTAGTTACGGAATCAACATCTAAATCTACATTCATACTCCGCAAGTCACCTGATGGTGTGTGGCGGAGGGTACCTTGAGTACCTCTATCGGTTCTCCCTTCTATTCCAGTCTCGTATTGTTCGTGGTATGAAGGATTGACGGTATGCCTCTGTGTGGGCTCTAATCTCTCTGATTTTATCCTCATGGTCTCTTCGCGAGATATTCGTAGGAGGGAGCAATATACTACTTGACTCCTCGGTGAAGGTATGTTCTCGAGACTTCAACAAAAGCTCGTACCGAGCTGCTGAACGTCTCTCCTGCAGAGTCTTCCACTGGAGTTTATCTATCATCTCCGTAACGCTATCGCGATTACTAAATGATCCTGTAACGAAGCGCGGTGCTCTCCGTCGGATCTTCTCTGTCTCTTCTTCAACCCTATCTGGTACGGATTCCACACTGGTGAGCAGTATTCAAGCAGTGGGTGAAAAAGTGTACTGTAACCTACTTCCTTTGTTTTCGTATTGCATTACCTTAGGATTCTTCCAATGAATCCCAGTCTGGCACCTGCTTTACCGACGATCAACGTTATATGATCATTCCGTTTTAAATCGCTCCTATTGCCTACTCCCAGATAATTTATGGAATTAACCTATTCCAGTTGCTGACCTGTTACATTGTAGTTAAATGATAAAGGATCTTTCTTTCTATGCATTCGCAACACTTTACACTTGTCTACATTGAGATTCAATTGCTATTCCGTGCACCATGGGTCAACTCGTTGCAGATCCTCCTGCATTTCAGTACAATTTTCCATTGTTACAACCTCTCGATTTACCACAGCATCTTCCGCAAAAAGCCACAGTGAACTTCCGATGTCATCCACAAGGTCATTTACATATATTGTGAATAGCAACGGTCTTACGACACTCCCCTGCGGCACACCTGAAATCACTCTTACTTCGGAAGATTTCTCTCCATTGAGAATGACATGCTGCACTCTGTTATCTAGGAACTCTTCAATCCAATCACACAACTGGTCTGATAGTCCATATGCTCTTCCTTTGTTCATTAAACGACTGTGGGGAACTGTATCGAACGCCTTGCGGAAGTCAAGAAACACGGCATCTACCTGGGAAGTCGTGTCTATGGCCCTCTGAGTCTCGTGGACGAACAGCGCAACGTGGGTCTCGCACGATCGTCTTTTTCGAAACCCATGCTGATTCCTACAGAGTAGGTTTCTAGTCTCCAGAAAAGTCATTATACTCGAACATAATACGTGTTCCAAAATTCTACAACTGATCGACGTTAGAGATATACACTCCTGGAAATTGAAATAAGAACACCGTGAATTCATTGTCCCAGGAAGGGGAAACTTTATTGACACATTCCTGGGGTCAGATACATCACGTGATCACACTGACAGAACCACAGGCACGTAGACACAGGCAACAGAGCATGCACAATGTCGGCACTAGTACAGTGCATATCCACCTTTCGCAGCAATGCAGGCTGCTGTTCTCCCATGGAGACGATCGTAGAGATGCTGGATGTAGTCCTGTGGAACGGCTTGCCATGCCATTTCCACCTGGCGCCTCAGTTGGACCAGCGTTCGTGCTGCACGTGCAGACCGCGTGAGACGACGCTTGATCCAGTCCCAAACATGCTCAATGGGGGACAGATCCGGAGATCTTGCTGGCCAGGGTAGTTGACTTACACCTTCTAGAGCACGTTGGGTGGCACGGGATACATGCGGACGTGCATTGTCCTGTTGGAACAGCAAGTTCCATTGCCGGTCTAGGAATGGTAGAACGATGGGTTCGATGACGGTTTGGATGTACCGTGCACTATTCAGTGTCCCCTCGACGATCACCAGTGGTGCACGGCCAGTGTAGGAGATCGCTCCCCACACCATGATGCCGGGTGTTGGCCCTGTGTGCCTCGGTCGTATGCAGTCCTGATTGTTGCGCTCACCTGCACGGCGCCAAACACGCATACGACCATCATTGGCACCAAGGCAGAAGCGACTCTCATCGCTGAAGACGACACGTCTCCATTCGTCCCTCCATTCACGCCTGTCGCGACACCACTGGAGGCGGGCTGCACGATGTTGGGGCGTGAGCGGAAGACGGCCTAACGGTGTGCGGGACCGTAGCCCAGCTTCATGGAGACGGTTGCGAATGGTCCTCGCCGATACCCCAGGAGCAACAGTGTCCCTAATTTGCTGGGAAGTGGCGGTGCGGTCCCCTACGGCACTGCGTAGGATCCTACGGTCTTGGCGTGCATCCGTGCGTCGCTGTGGTCCGGTCCCAGGTCGACGGGCACGTGCACCTTCCGCCGACCACTGGCGACAACATCGATGTACTGTGGAGACCTCACGCCCCACGTGTTGAGCAATTCGGCGGTACGTCCACCCGGCCTCCCGCATGCCCACTATACGCCCTCGCTCAAAGTCCGTCAACTGCACATACGGTTCACGTCCACGCTGTCGCGGCATGCTACCAGTGTTAAAGACTGCGATGGAGCTCCGTATGCCACGGCAAACTGGCTGACACTGACGGCGGCGGTGCACAATTGCTGCGCAGCTAGCGCCATTCGACGGCCAACACCGCGGTTCCTGGTGTGTCCGCTGTGCCGTGCGTGTGATCATTGCTTGTACAGCCCTCTCGCAGTGTCCGGAGCAAGTATGGTGGGTCTGACACACCGGTGTCAATGTGTTCCTTTTTCCATTTCCAGGAGTGTAGTTGTGCACATCTGCTCGACGTCCCTTCTTGAAAACGGGGATGACCTGTGCCCTTTTCCAATCCTTTGGAACGCTACGCTCTTCTAGAGACCTACGGTACACCGCCGTAAGAAGGGGGGCAAGTTCCTTCGCGCACTCTTTGTAAATTCGAACTGGTATCCCATCAGATCCAGCGGCCTTTCCTCTTTTGAGCGGTTTTAATTGTTTCTCTATCCCTCTGTCGTCTATTTCGATGTCTACCATTCTGTCATCTGTGCGACAATCTAGAGAAGAAACTACAGTGCAGTCTTCCTCTGTGAAACAGCTTTGGAAAAAGACATTTAGTATTTCGGCCTTTAGTCTTTCATCCTCTGTTTTGGTCACAGAGAGTCTGGACATTTTGTTTTGATCCACCTGCCGCTTTGACATAAGACCAAAATTTTTTTAGGATTTTCTGTCAAGTCAGTACATAGAACTTTAGTTTCGAATCCATTGAATGCCTCCCGCATGGCCCTCTTCACACTACATTTCGCTCCGCGTTATTTTTGTTTGTCTGCAAAGCTTTGGCTATGTTTATGTTTGCTGTGAAGTTCCCTTTGCTTCGGCAGCAGTTTTCGAACTCGGTAGTTGTACCACGGTGGCTCTTTTCCATCTCTTACGATGTTGCTTGGCACATACTCATCTAACGCATATTGTACGATGGTTTTGAACTTTGTCCACCGATCCTCAACACTATCTGTACTTATAACAAAACTTTTGTGTTGAGCCGTTAGGTACTCTGAAATCTGCTTTTTGTCACTTTTGCTAAACAGAAAAATCTTCCTAGCTTTTTTTAATATTTCTATTCACGCCTGAAATCATCGATGCAGTAACCGCTTTATGATCGCTGATTCCCAGTTCTGCGTTAACTGTTTCAAATAGTTCGGGTCTGTTTGTCACCAGAAGGTCTAATATGTTATAGCCACGAGTCGGTTCTCTGCTTAACTGCTCAAGGTAGTTTTCAGATAAAGCATTTAAAAAAATTTCTCTCGATACTTTGTCCCTGCCACCCGTTATGAACGTTTGAGTCTCCCAGTCTACATCCGGCAAATTGAAATCTCCACCCAGAACTATAACATGGTGGGGAAATCCACTCGAAATATTTTCCAAATTATCCTTCAGGTGCTCAGCCACAACAGCTGCTGAGCGAGAGGGCCTACTGAGACCATGTCTGAGTCTGCTTTAACCGTGACCTTCACCCAAATTATTTCACATTTCGGATCTCCGTCAATTTCCTTCGATATTATTGCACTTCTTATCGCTATAAACACGCCTCCCCCTTCACTGTCCAGCCTGTCTTGCGGTATACATTCCAATCTGAGTTTAGAATTTCATTACTGTTTACATCTGGTTTCAGCCAACTTTCTGTCCCTAGTACTATGTGGGCATTGTGACCGTTTATTCATGAGAGCAGTTCTGGACCTTTCTATAGACGCTGCTGCAGTTTACTATTAGCACATTAATATTGTTATTCCCTGTTGCATTTTGCCTACTCCTACCTTGCCGCGTCTCAGGAGGCGTCTTGTCGGGCCTAGGGAGGGAATTCTCTAACATAAAAAACCCACATGTGTACTCCACACGTACTCCCTTGTAGCCGCTTCCTGCGTGTAGTGCACGCCTGACCTATTCAGGGGGAACCTATATTTCTCCACCCGATAGCGGAGGTCGAGAAATTTGCACACCAGATCCCCGCAGAATCGTTGGAGCCTCTGTTTTCAGCCTTCCCCTCGGCTCCAAACCAGAGGACCGCGACCGGTTCTGGGAACGATGGATGCTGATGAAGCAGAGGCTGTTGCACTTTCGGCTCAAAAAGGAACGCATAAATGACGACAAGCGAGGGTTAGCAGAGATTCGTGCGTCTGTGAAAATATCGATGCGTGAAGCATACCTCAACTACCACTGTCACACCTTAGCAAAAGATCTGCCAGAGAAACCGAGAAAATTCTGGTAGCATGCAAAATCACTAAGTGGTTCTAAGGCTTCCATTCAGTCCCTTATTGACCAGTCTAATGTGGCTGTTGAAACGAAAGCTAAAGTTTTAAATTTCACCTTCACTAAATCGTTCACACAGGAGATTCGTACAAACATACCTGCATTTTACCATCAGACTGACTCCCATGTTGTCGACACAGTAATAATTATCCCTGGCGTTGAGAAACAGTTGAAAGATTTGAAAGCAAATAAACCATCAGGTCCGGATGGAACCCCAGTTCCATTTTACAAAGAGTATTCTACGTCATTGGCTCCTTACCTAGCTTTCATTTATCGTGAGTCTCTCGACCACCCCAAAGTTCCAAGCGACTGGAAAAAAGCGCACGTTACTCAATTATATAAGAAGGGTAAAATAACGGACACGCAAAATAACAGACCATCATGCCTAACTTCTATTTGCTGCAGAGTCATTGAACGTATTCTCAGTTCGAATATAATAAACTCTCTTGAGACTGACAAGCTTAGGTCCACGATTCAGCATAGTCTTAGAAAGCATCACTCTTGCGAAATTCTGTTTGCCCTTCTCGCACATGATATACAAGGAACTATGGATGAAAGGCAACAGGCAGATTCCATATTTCCAGATTTCTGGAAAGCATTTGACACGGTGCACCATTGCAGGATGCTAACTAAGGTACGAGGACATGGAATAAGTTCACAGATACGCGAGTGGCTCGAAGACTTCTTAAATAATCGCGACCCAGTACGCTGTCCTCCACTGCGAGCGTTCATCAGAGACAAGGGTATCGTCAGAAGTGTGATAGGACCGCTGTTATTTTCTATATACATAAATGACTTGTCGGACAGCGTGGGTAACAATCTGCAGTTGTTTGCTGGTGATGCTGCGATGCACGGAAAGGTGTCGAAATTGACTGACTGTAGGAAGATACAAAACGACTTAGGAAAAATTTTTAAGTTGGAAATGTGTAAAAATGTAAGATAATGCGAATGAGTAGGAAGATCAAAACTGTAATGTTGGGATACAGTATTACTAGTGTCCTGCTTGACACAGGCAAGTCTTTTAAATATCTGGGCATAACGTTGCAAAAGCATACGGGGTGGAACGAGCATATGATAACTATGAAAGGAAAGGGGAATGGTCGATTCGGTTTATTGGGAGAGTTTTAGGAAAAAGTGGTTCACGTGCAAAGGAAACCGCACATAGGACGCTGGTGCGACCTAGTGTTGAATATTGCTCTAGTATCAGGTCGGATTAAAGGAAGACGTCGAAACAAGTCAGAGGTGGACTGCTAGATTTGTTATCGGTAGGTTCGAACAACATGTAAGTGTTACGGAGATGCTTCGGGAACGCCGGCCGTGGTGGCCGAGCGGTTCAAGGCGCTACAGTCTGGAACCGCGTGACATCTACGGTCCCAGGTTCGAATCCTGCCTCGGGCATGGATGTGTGTGATGTCATTAGGTTAGTTAGGTTTAAGTAGTTGTAAGTTCTAGGGGACTGATGACCTCAGAAGTTAAGTTCCATAGTGCTCAGAGCCATTTGAACCATTTTTTTGCTTCGGGAACTCAAATGGGTATCCCTGGAGGGAAGGCGACGTTATTTTCGAGAAAATTTAGAGAACCGGCATTTGAAGCTGACTGCCGAACGAGTTTACTGTCGTCAACGTACACTGCGCGTAAGGACCGCGAAGATAAGATACTAAAATTAGGGTTCATAGAGAGGGATAAATACAGTCGTCATTCCCTCGCTGTATTTGCGAGTGGAACAGGAAAGGAAATGACAAATAGTATTGCAAGATACCCTCCGCCACACACCGTACGGTGGCTTTCGGAGTATCAGTGTAGATGTAGATATGGCAAGAGACGAGTTACTGCACTACTCTGCTCTGTGTGAGTGGATTCCGCCACACTGTTTTGACACTTTTGGCGGAGTGCTGCGAAAATGAGGCACGGGGAATTAACTGTGTATGAGCGTCGCATATTGCAGTAAACGAAAACAAATAATTATTAGATAACTTCATTTTCTCAAGGTCATTATTAAAATCTATTGGCTATACCTCGTGCAGCTACCTTAAGGTCTGAAAGGGATTCTGATTCCACGTTCAGTCCGAGTATCGGTATGGAGGAAGGGTCAGGGACACTTGGCTTGATAAGATGGCCGGAGCTTCCTTCTGCACAGGACGCCGCCGTTGTCTATGCGGCCACGTCCTCTGACGCGACACGGTCCTTAAGTACTGCGGCCCCGCGCTTCTCTAGCAGTTCTCGCTATGCTCTCAAGCCTTCGGTATGCGTTGTTGGTAGCACAGAATAGAGCTTTCCAAGTATTTGCGTTCTACGATTGGGATCTGTCGCTGAACTGTTTCCACCCGCCTACGACATTTGCTATGCTCTGCTTCAAGTTATTGAGCCATACAGTTCATTAACATTGTCGTCGACCACAGGAAAGTACCTGTTTGTTCCTGCTACGTCGCTACGAGTGCGAGGGATCACAAACTGCAGTCTAACTACGTGGGGTAGGACAGAAAAGGTACGCTGTTTCACTTCCTAATCCATTCACGTTTCCTGCCAATACAGGATGACGTACGACAAAAGTAAGCTTTTAGACTGGCTGGTCCATCGCTGTCAGTCATGGGACAGAGAAGACGCTTAAGTCATCCACTTTGACACTGCCATTTCAGTAGCAATTGAAGAGATTACGATACCTATGTTCCAAATCCTGAGTCAATCGCTTCAGCACAGCTGATACTCCGTCACCATTCTAATCACAAAGCTTCACGTCGCAGTGCAAGATTACGACGGATGACACCATTCAGAACAGCAACAGACATTGATAAAAGAAGCTAGTTGGTCTCGAAAAAAAAATAGAGGGCATCTGAAAATTTGTCCATTCTGAGAGAAGTAATCAGCAGGAGTTTGAGAGGATCTGCACCCTAGCATGTATACTCTCTACAGATAAGCCGAAGTTTTGTGTCGTTGTCGTCTTCGTTCTCGTGGTCTCCAGTCTGAAGACTGATTTGATGCAGCCTTCCATGCTACTCTATCGTGTGCAAGGCCCTTCATCTCCGAATAATTACTCCAACTTACATCCTTCTGAATCTGCTTACCTTATTCATCTCTTGGACTTCCTCTCTTATCTTCACTCCCAACATTTGCCTCCAGTACAAAGCTCGTGATCCCTTGATGATGTCTCAGAATGTGTCAAATCAGCCGACCCCTTCTTCTAGTCAGTTTGTGCCACAAATTTCTTCTCTCCCCGATTCTGTTCAGTACCTCCTCATTAGTTACGTGATCGAGCCATCTAATCGTCTACATTATTCTGTAGCACCACATTTCGAAAGCTTATATTCTCTTATTGTCTAAACTGTTTGTCGTCCATGTTTCACTTCCGTTCATGGCTACACTCCAGACAAATAAGTTCAGAAAAGACTTCCTGAGACTTAAATCTCCGCTTGATTCAAATAAAGTTCTCTTATTCAGAAACTCTTTTCTTCCCATTGCCAGTCTACATTTTATATCCTCTCTACTTCAGCCACCATCCGTTATTTTAATACCCGAATACCAAACTTCATCTACTAGTTTCAGTGTCGCGTTTCTTAATCTATTTCCATCAGCTTCACCTGACTTAATTCCACTGAATTCCATTACCCTTGTTTTACTTTTGTTGATTTTCATCGCATATCCACCATTCAGGTCACTAGACATTCCGTTCAACAGCTCTCCCAATTCCTTTGCTGTCTCTGACAGAACTATGTCATCGGAAAACCTTAAAGCTTTTATTTATTCTCCCTGAACTTTAATTCCTTCTGCAAATTTTTCTTAGGTTTCCTTTACTGCTTGTTCAATGTACAGGCTGAATAACATCGGGTACAGACTACAACAGTGTCTGTTGTTTCTGTACAAGTTGTAAATAATCTTCCGACCCGTGTATTTTACCCTTGCCACGCGGCCCGTAAGTGTGTGAGACAAATTTTGTCGTCTGATTCAAAATTCCAGCCGGGCGTTGTGGCCGAGCGGTTCTAGGCGCTTCAGTCTGAAACCGCGTGACCACTAATGTCGCAGGTTCGAATTCTCCCTCGGGCACGGACAGTGTGATGTCCTTAGGTTAGTTAGGATTAAGTAGTTCTAAGTTCTAGGGGACTGACGACCTCAGGTATGTCCCACAGTGCTCAGAGACATTCAAAATTCCATGCTAGTGATCGGCAGATTAAAGATAAAGGACTTACCCAGAACCGTGACTCACATTTTTTCCAGCAGTCATCTTACTAGTTTCATGTAGAGCACCACAGTTTTGTCTCTTGCACCAACCTCTTCATCTCAGAGTAGCACATGTCCTCTTTTCGTTGTATGCATTCCAGACTCGGTTTTTCTTAACAGTTTCTGCCCTCTGTAACTCCATCTAGTATCATGGACGTTATCGCCTGGTATCTTAAGACCAGTTTATGCTGTGCACTCTTGTCGGCGTTCTCATATGTCCTTTCTTTGCCGCTCCTGTGGAGAATCACCTCATGGCTTATCTTTGTCAGTCGACCTAATTTTCAAAAGCCTTACGTAGCACACACATCTAAAATAATCTGATTCTCTTCACTTTCGGTTGTCCCACTGGCCATAATTCCCTGCTATACAATTTTGGGCTCCAAACGTATATTCTCAGAAATTTCTTCCTCAAATTAAGGCAAATGCTTGACACCAGTAGATTTCTCTTGGCCAGGAACGTCCTCTTTGCCTGTGGTAGTCGGCTTATTACAGCTTGACTTTATTTTGTCTGTGACATGTTTTGCATCCAAGGCAATAGAAATCCTTGACTCCGTTTACACAGTGGTCCCCAGTCTTGATGTGAAGTTTATCGCTTATATCATTTCTGATAGTATCAGTTCACAGGGTGTGCTTACTGTAATTCTTCGTCGCCTTCATTGAGCATTGTATTGTATGTTAACCGGGGACCTAGAAACGACGGAGAGGCTCCTTCCCCGCCGCAGCCGCAGTGGTCCACAACCCCACGACGACTACTGCAGTCCACTTCACCCCTCCACCGCCCCACATCGAACCCAGGGTTGTTGTGCGGTTCGGCCCCCAGTGGACCCCCCAGGGAACGTCTCACACCAGACGACTGTAACCCCTATGTTTGCGTGGTAGAGCAATGGTGGTGTACCCGTATGTGGAGAACTTGTTTGCGCAGCAATCGCCGACATAGTGTAACTTAGGCGGAATAAGGGGAACCAGCCCGCATTCGCCGAGGCAGATGGAAAACCGCCTAAAAACCATCCACAGACTGGCCGGTTCACCGGACCTCGACACAAATCAGCGAGGCGGATTCGTGCCGGGGACCAGGCGCTCCTTCCCGCGGGCTCACTGAGCATAGTAATGTCACCATCAAATCCTTCGGCCGTGAATTTTAATCCCATTCTTGATTCTATGATTTATTTCTGCATTGCCTCTTCGATGTATGTAGACTGCACAGTTGGGGTGAAAGACTTATCCTCGTTTTTTGTAAACCTTCGTCGCCAGTTATGCAAAGGCTTCGTCGCTAATGCTGTAGAGGCCTGTAGAGGCCGAATGGCCGCTGTTGTTCGGTAGGCTGAGTTTGTTGGTTCGTGAAACAGCTTCTGGTGCTAAAATAATTTGCCCCCAAGGTCAGGTAACAGGATAAGAGAACGAAGCTTCTGCAACACTCCAACAAACTAGTAACAAAGTTACACAAATGAGTTAAAAGGTTTACTTATCTTTGTAAATTGTTGAATAATTAAATTTGCAACGCTGCATGTAATGAAACACAAATAGAAGGCCCTCGATGACTAAGTGCGGAGGGTACCTTGAGTACCTCTATCGGTTCTCATTTCTATTCCAGTCTCGTATTGTTCGTGGAAAGAAGTATTGTCGGTATGGCTCTGTGTGGGCTCTAATCTCTTTGATTTTATCCTCATGGTCTCTTCGCGAGATATACGTAGGAGGGAGCAATATACTGCTTGACTCCTCGGTGAAGGTATGTTCTCGAAACTTCAACAAAATGGCTCTGAGCACTATGCGACTTAACTTCTTTGGTCATCAGTCGCCTAGAACTTAGAACTAATTAAACCTAACTAACCTAAGGACATCACACACATCCATGGCCGAGGCAGAATTCGAACCTGCGACCGTAGCGGTCGCTCGGTTCCAGACTGCAGCGCCTAGAACAGCACGGCCACTTTGGCCGGCGGCTAAGTGCAGATAATAGCTCAGTACATAGCAGATCCAATTACAACAAGTGTCTGTTCACTTCTAAGAGCTCACCAAGCGACTTCCCCTGTCTACGTCAGCCCTGGACGACGATCTATAACCAAGTGGACGAGAGCTGCTCTTCTGTCTTCCGAGTAGGCTTCGGTCCGCTGTGGTCTGGTCATTGGCGAATTGTACTCGGCCGGTAATTGGCCGAGGCGGCGTCGATATCTTCGTCCTCAGCTGCGCTCGTGGCTCTGGTGGAACTCGCGCAAAGTGGCGAGTCTCTACGGCAGTGGCACCAGCTCACATCTCTGCGCCACTGCTTCCTTTCCCCTGGTTGTGTCTCGTTCGGACGACACAGCACTTGTCTTACACCCTTTTGGTCCTCCATTCTTAGTCTTCCGTCTTGGTTCTTGTACATATTGTATATTAGTGATATTTCCCCATTACTCACCTTTTCTCAGAATATTGAAGGTTTTTCACCATTTCACATTGACAAACGCTTTCTCCCCCCCCCCCCCCCACCCCCCACCCCCCTCCCAAGGTCAGCAAAGCCTACACACGGATCTCAATTTTTGTTAAGCCTTCCCACCATTATCGAACGCTACGTTACCTGTCATAAATCCGAACGGATCGTCATCTAACAGGTCCTCAGTTTCCTCTTCCGCCCTCCTATGTGTTATTATAGTCAGCAAGTTGAATGCACGAGTTCTTGGGGGGGGGGGGGGGGGTGTTAGGACGTCAAACGGACCAGGCTGAAGCAGGAGAGGCAACACAGGAACATTTTAATTTCCACTTTTTACAAATAAATCCATAACACTTTGTCAGCATGACCAGGAAGGATTCAGGATTAACACTTATAGCAGTGGAAGTTCGAAAACACAACAAAATAATTTTTTTTTACATGTGAAATTTCATCATTTTTTCTCTTACTATTGGCTGCATCTGTTGCTATAGGTACACTTTTCTTCATAAGTATGAGAGACTCTTCGATGAATATCGCACAGCGTGCAAAGCATACTTGTAGGTGTATGAGGCTCTAGAATTTATTTATTTCGTGAAAAAATGAATGAGCTGTTACATTTTAAACTTCATGTTTAGAAAAAACTCAAATTTTATAGTTAATCATCTCTATTTTTACCACAGTATAAATAGATTGGGAAAATTCTAGAGTTTCATACACCTGTAAGTACGGTTTGTGTGCTGTGCAAAATTCATCGAAGAATATCTGTTACTTATGAAGAAAAGTGTACCTATAGCAACAGTTGCAGCCAATAGTAAGTGAAAAAAATGCTGAAATTCCTCATGTTAATATAATTTATTTTGTTATGTTTTTGAACTTCCACTGCTATAAGTGTTAATCCTGAATCATTCCTGGTCATGCTGACAAAGTAAAAGTATAGACAGTGGAAATTAAAATGTCCTATGCCGCCTCTCGTGCTCCAAGTCGGCCCATATTTCCCACCCCCCTTAAGCTGATTGTGAGATATTTCAAGCACTGAACCACCTTTTCCATCTACCGGGATATTATGAGGGTGATATTTTTCCGAAAGTCCGAAGGTATCCTCGCGCAGATCCATGTATTCAACACACCGATTTGAATAGTCACTTGGATGTCACTTCGCCCTTTGATTTCCGAAGGGATTTTGTCGATCCTTTACCACTGTAAGGATTCAACTTTTATCCTCGCGGCCTGTGAGCGTAGTCCGGACGCGGAGGAACGCCTTCAGGAAGGTGTGTGGGACCCTCTGGCAGCGGGCAGCAGGCAGCAGGCCCCGTCCCTCAAAAGCGTCAGATTATCTGCCGTGGAGACGCGGCCGCGGGAAGTGCCCCTAATCAGATTATGCATTATGGCGGCGCTTTCCGCGCTCTTCTGGCGACGGCGCAGGCCGGCCGGCCGCTGAATGCAATCTGGCCGCTCGAGTGAGGCCCGGTGCGGCGCGGCGCGCGCGAAGTTTCCGGCAGCCGGCTCGATATATCTCCTTTGTGGGCCTCCGGCGCCATTGTCGGGCGGGCCCGCGTCGGCCGGGCGTCGGCCATTCTTCAGCGGCCAATATCGCCGACGCCCCGCCCGTATATCTCGCGAGGAGCCTTTGTGCGCCGCGACGTCTTAAAAAATTCCGCTTGTTACGGGAGAGCACCTAAACACACCTCGAGCGCGCACCTCTGCCGGGCCGGATTGTTCGCAAAGTGCAGGAAACTGTGACTTCAGGGGTCTCGCTGCGCGTAGGCACTTAGGCGAAACCGCAGCTATCCCACTGCTATCGGTAAAGTATACCTCAAGGGGCTCCGGAACGCCCTATACTTGAAATGTTAAAATAACGCTTATAAATTACATCTTTCCTCACAAAGTATTTGAGGTAGGAAGTTGAACTTTTTACGGATTATTTATTGGAATATGGGCTACAACTTAACACAGGGATTTTACAAAATTTTAGTTCAGTTATTAAAGATGATTTTTTTCATTTGTAATGAAAATTCACAACATTTTTTTGCAATTTTTTATTTATATATTCAAAAATATACAGTTTTTTGGAAAAAGGCTGTGTTAAATTATGCAGAAGGTACTGTATAACATTTACTGAAAGTTTGAAACAAATATGTTTGGAAGATCCTTAGAAGACATGTAATTAGTATGAGAAAATAAAAGTTTTGGGAATCGAGCGACAAAGATTGGATTAACTTTTTAGTGCATTCCAGGTCCATAGGATGGATTATCTTCGTCCTCTGCAAATTCCTCCTCCAGCTTCCTCTTGTTCCTCCTCCTGTTTACTCTTGCTTGTATTTCTAGACTCTTTACAGCCCTGTCTGCAGCCCGAAGGCGTTCCTTGTCTAAAGCAAGCATCGCTCGTTGTTGTGTTCGTAGATTTTGCTACCATTTTCTTCAGTTGCAGTTACTGCAACACTGTTCCAAAAGGTGGTCATGTATGAACACTTATCACATTTCAGTTGTATTTCACTAGCAAGTCCTACGTGCTTTATTATGGAGAGTTCCAGACCAACTTCACTACAATGAATACATCTTACACAGTTTGAAAAAATTCCTTTGAGAAGTGACATATCAAATTTTTCATTCACATCCGATTCGCCCATAAAACATTCATCGTTTTCACTCATTGAACCAAGCTTCTTCTGTGAAGTATTTTCTTTCTCACTTTGACTGCTATGGGCAGGTGTACTTGAGAGGTTAGGTTCACTCACTTGGTTATCGTCTTTATTGTTTACAGTAATAACACATACCTTTGGCTTTCCAACATTTCTCCTTTTCTTAAAAGCCTTCAGACGATTTCTAATAACTTTACTTTTACTCATTATTATACTTCAACAAAACAGAGACTCAAGAAACAGAATTAATTACGAATATTTTCGAGATAACGACAGAGTAAATAAACATGAAACAATCGACAATCACACCAGCGATATATATTGAACCATCACAGGTTAGCCACAACACATACTTTATCTCACATCACTAAAATGTACCTGATGAACACGGACGTTAATAATAACACCATTTGACAGCAGTTTAACAGCGCCACAGTGGGTCACGCCCATGTAGAACACATTTCAAAAAAAAAATTTAAAAATAATTGTAGTCTTTGGAATTGAATAAATTATATATCTATTAAAAGGTAATAGTCTGCAGATTCATAAAACGCAAAAAAGTAAAAATTGAACTTTTCATGATTTTGAGCCTTTCCGGAGCCCCTTAACCTTACGCCCAGTCTGACCAGCCTCAGTGAATCAGCAATGTGAGCCGTACACCCCATACAAAACAGGTGCTCTGGATGTGCTTTCTCACACCCACTGGCGAAAACATCGAGCTGGTTTCCCCATACACCATTGTCCGGGATTTGTCGGCTGTATGTTTTGCCTCCAGACTTTATTCCGTCTCCTACGTTGCTCACTGACATTGGATTATTTTGTTGTTGTGACTACACCTGGAGGGCGCTCAATATCGCGGTCACTGGTACTCGTACGCTGCCTGTTCAAAATGTTCAAATGTGTGTGAAATCTTATGGGACGTAACTGCTAAGGTCATCAGTCCCAAAGCTTACACACTACTTAACCTAAATTATCCTAAGGACAAACACACACACACCCATGCCCGAGGGGGGACTCGAACATCCGCCGGGACCTACCGCACAGTCCAGGACTGTAGCGCCTTGGACTGCTCGGCTAACCCCGCGCGGCTACGCTGCCTGTGTGAGGCGGATGGCCCTATAGCACACAAAATGAGGATAACCTGTGATTTACCCCCTCCTTCCTACTTCCATCTATTGTCCACAATAAGCAAAATCTTTTATGAAGATTTGAGAGGAGAGAAGATTACAACAAACTTCCTAGTTTACTTAGCTTGCCATGCTGAGTTGGCTACAGTTCTTCCTGTCTCGGGGTTTGATTCTTGAAAATTTTAATTTCAAATCACGTACTCACGGTTCGTTTGAACTAAGTAAATCTGAAGAATGTTGTTGAAGCATTTTTTTTTTAAACTAAATACGTTTTCTCACAATTCAGTATATCATAGAGTATTTTGATTTTTTTTACATGAACAAAGCCGAAATTACATTCTTCGCACAAAATAAAAAATACGTGCGATCATATCAGAGGCAAGCTTACGACCACCACACTCTCCGGAAATAACCATATTCTAAAGGTTTTACAGCTTTTCTTAACAAATGAATTCCTACCAATTTCTGTGAAATTATTAATTTCGATTATTATTTCATAAATGAATCCAGAAATAAACATAGTAAACAGTACAGGATTGCGTAATTAATGACAGAAATTTTAAGTGTGCCAATAATTCATAATTTCTTACAATTTCTTGTAAACTTAACTGTACATTCAGAACTATCACTTATCGATTATAACATCGAAACTAAAATATTTTATAAAATAATTCCTTTTCATAAATTTTAGCTTGTAACATAGGATACTGGGTATAAAATGATACGAAAGTTTTCAGAAAAACAACTCTAAAAACAATACTGGTATCGACAACTACCATTGAGGAAAGGTAATGCTACGGGGAAATTTCCATTTACAAGCAGAAAATAGAACATCAGACTACATACGCTCCCTTGTACTCTCTCTTACATGAACACACACGACTCCTCTGAACTGTACAATCTACCAAGCGAGTCAAGGCAGACCGTTATGAACGACATTTCATGAGGAGAACCACAATGAGGGAAGTCGAGAAAAGAAGATCGGCGGATCATAAGAATAGTAACTGGATGAGCCAGTCGTTCTCTAACATACTAAAAGCTTCGACCTAAGAGCTTAGGTAGAAGGGAAGACAAAACACAAAACAGTAGAACACTTGCCACATTCAACTCATGATCACCTAAAATTGAGGGCAGGTCTATCCGTAAACCAGCTTGAACCCTCTTGTTATTATGTAAAATACAGTCGGTTAAAATGTGGCGAACAATAGTCAGCACACCACAGTCATCCATAATGGGTACTATTCGTTACTTAATAAGCACCCTGTCGCTACACATTTGCTTCCAGTAGTTTTGCTGATGAGTCTTTCGGATCGTATGGCCATGATCCAAGAAACTTAACGGTTCCTGCTGTTTCGTCAAGAGCTGCGCTGGACATCTTCGGAGACGCTTCTGGCGGCACTGAGTCTTTCCGATTGACAAGTCGAAAAGCGCAGAGCGACATAAACACTGTGTAAAATAGGTTTGACTGAGTTTACGCGTGATCAGCAGATATGATACTTGTTACTTGCCAGGGATGTAACTTATCTAGCGATTCTGCAGAGCTACTCTGCACATATCACTATGCCATCTCCTTTTCTGTTGAAAGTATCTTCATGCTTATACTTTAGATGGCTTCTCAATATAACTGAGGATAATTCACTGAAGAGCCAAAGAAACTGGTGCCCCTGCCTAATATCATGCAGGGCCCCCGTGACAACGCAGAAGTGCCGCAACACGACGTGGCAGGAACTCGACTAATGTCTGAAGTAGTACTGGAAGAAACAGATACCATAAATCCTGCATGGCTGTCCATAACTCCGTAAGAGCAGGAGGGGGTGGAGATCCCTTCTGAACAGCACGTTGTGAGGCATCCAAGATATGCTCAATAATGTTAATGAGTGGGGAATTTGGTGGTCAGCGAAAGTGTTTAAACTTAGAAGAGTGTTCCTGGAGCCACTCTGTAGCTATTATGAACGTGTAGGGTGTCGCATTGTCCTGCTGGAATTGCCCAAGTCCGTCGGAAAGCACAATCGACATGAATGGACGCAGGTGATTAGACAGGATGCTTACGTACATGTCACCTGTCGCATTCGTATCTAGACGTATCAGGGTCCCCATATCACTCCAACTGCACACGCCCCACACCATTACAGAGCTTCCACCAACTTGAACAGTGCCCTCCAGACATGGATTCATGTGGTTGTCTCCATACCCGTACACATTCATCCACTCGATACAATTTGCAACGAGACTAGTCCGACCAGGCAACATGTTTCCAATCGACAACGACCCACTCTCGGTGTCAACGAGCCAAAGCGAGGTGTAAAGCTTTGTTCAGCGCAGTCGGCGAGGGCACGCGAGTGGATCTTCGGCTCCGAAAGCGCACATCGATGACGTTTCGTTGAATGGTTCGCAAGTTGACACTTGTTGATAGCCCAACATTGAAATCTGCAGCAGTTCGCGGAAGGGTTGCGCTTCTGTCACGTTGAACGATTCTCTTCAGTCGTCGTTGGTTCCCTTCTTGCACGATCCTTTTCCGGGCGCAGCGACGTCGGAGATTTTATATTTTACCGGATTCCTATTATTCACGATACACTCGTGAAATGGTTGTAAGGGGAACTCCCCATTTCATCGCTACATGGGAAATGCTGTTCTCATCGCTCATGCGCCGTCTATAACACCAGGTTCAGACTCATTAAAATCTTGATAACCTGGCGTTGTAGCAACAGTAACCGATATGACAACTGCGCCAGACACTTGTTGTCTTATAAAGGTGTTGCCGACATCACCACTGTATTCTGACTATTTGCACACCTCTGTATTTGAATACGCATGACTATACCAGTTTCTTTTGCCCTTAAGTGTAGTTTGTCACTGTAGATAACGTTTTGGTTTCAGAAAACACTTTGAACCGTGGTAAAATTTGTTGTTTTGAAGAGGGCGACGCAGCGCGTAGTGTAAAGCAGTCGCCTTCCGTTTCTGGCGGTGGCGCCGCTGTGGCAATCGCAGCTTTGGTGTCTCCCTGTGGTGTTGCTTGTTCACTAGCATTTACGGGGCGCTGTGAGCTCTGAGTCTGGGTCAGTCAGTCGGAGGCAGTTGGTCCGCCAGGGCAGTGTGTCAGTCTGGGCGAGTCTGGTCAGTTGGTCAGCCAAGTCAGTCTGGGCCTGTCTCTCGTACGCATTGGAGAGGCGGTTAGTGTCTGTCAGTAATCCGCAGTTCTAGTATGTGTTAGGCCGCCAGTCGGCTCGAGTTGGCTCAGGCAGTGGGCATTGGCAGTTGGATCGATCGGTTGGTCGGTCGCGCACTGACAAGGGGAGGCCGCCAATTGTGAAATTCAGATTCGATTCATACTGTGCATAATAAAAGCTCATGGCCAGAGGTGTAATGTGGCAAAGCACCAAGATGCACTTCTCAGCCGTTGTCGAGAAAATCGACAGTTAAAAGAAACCGTTGCCGTGAAATTCTCTCTACGATTAATAATTTCATACAGCGTCGTGGCGCAGCGGTAAGCGCACGGGTCCGTAATCCGAAGGTCGACGGATCGAATCTCGCGCCGTGCAACATTTTTTTTATTATTAGTTTTTTGTAATTCAAATATATATATATATTTTGTAATTCAAACATATATATATATATATATATATATATATATATATATATTTGAATTACAAAAAACTAATAATATATATATATATATATATATATATATATATATATATATATATAAACTATTAATTAATCGCTTATGCATGTTGGTGAAGGCGGATCGCTCTCCAATTGTACCGCCTCCATTTCTCCGTTTGTTTAACATGGTGTACCTAAGCTCTCACGTCCGCACTGGTTTTCGACGATGTTGGGTTAGGGACCGCATTTACCTTCTTTCGAAGTTGGCAGGCAACTACACTGTTATGCGGCGGCTCGTTTCGGCCCATTCAACATCTGTCCTTCAAGTGTAACGAGCGAGTAACGGAGTTTATATTTCATACCTGCCACAGCAAATTTTTGTTCGTGGGGTTTCTGTTCTAATTCGAACGTTTGACTTACGCTATACTTATTCATTTCAGAATATCGTTTCTACGTCTTCCGTTAACTGCACGTGGTTAACATTATGAAGACAATTAATAACATTTGTGAAATACAACTTTGTTTGCGGAAAATATAATGATGTTCGAAGTCGCCAGTTTTTCCACGACAAACGACTTTCAACAACTTACTATATGCATAATTGTTGCAACTGATTGCCGGGAATTATGTATATATATATGTTTGTGTGTGTGTGTGTGTGTGTGTGTGTGTGTGTGTGTGTGTGTGTGTGTGTGTGTGTATACACACATTTGAATTACAAAAAACAAATACTAAAAAAAAAAAGTTGCATGGCGCGAGATTCGATCCAGCGACCTTCGGATTACGAACCCGGGCGCTTACCGCTGCGCCACGACGCTGTATGAAATTATTAATCGTTGAGAGTATTTCACCGCAACGGTTTATTTTAACTGTCGGTTTTCTCGACAACGGCTGAGAAGTGCATCTTGGTGCTTTGCCACATTACACCTCTGGCCATGAGCTTTTATTATGCGCATTATGAATTAAATCTGAATTGCACAATTGGCGGCCTCCCCTTGTGAGACACAAGAAGACTTGTCCGCCTGGAGCGTCGGCGCATGTGAGGTCGCCACGTGAGTCCAGTGGGCCGCGCCGTGTAGCGAGGGGTAGTGGCTTCGCGGCCGACACGAGAGCAACAGGAGTCAACCCACGACATCGGGCTGGCCGGGGCGAGCTGCGACGCCGTGAGACGGGAGATCGGCGCGCCTTGCTGCGTCCGTTGAAACGGCTGGCAGCGGACTGTTCGGGAGAGCGATTTGGGGGTGCTGCGCCAGGTCTTCGCAAGAAATCGCAGCTTATTAGAAGTAATTGGAGATATGTTGTGTCGTTTACTTGTTAAATTCTACTTCTTTTCTTGGTCAGTCTCTCGTCCCCAGCTTACTCGTCTGTCTCTCGTCCGCATTTGTTAGGCAGTTAGTGTCTGTCTGTCTGTCGGTCTGCCGTACGTTAATAGCTGCCTCTATCATGTTTGTCGGATTCGGTGTTAACGAATTTGTAGAATTAAGGTAAAGGCCAAATTCCCGATACATGTTTTTATCTTGCCTATCATCTTGCGAGGCGGTATATGTGTAGTGTACAGCATGTTGTACACTATATGTAAGTCTTAATTTAAAAAAATTGTTATTCTGCCTCTGAATAATTGTAACTTGATATGTAGAGGGTGCTTTCGGATTGTAATTTTAAATCTGTTTTTGAAAAGGCTTTTAGGAATAAAATTCAAATTTGTTGTAGTTGTTGTTGTTGTTGTGGTCTTCAGTCCTGAGACTGGTTTGATGCAGCTCTCCATGCTACTCTATCCTGTGCAAGCTTCTTCATCTCCCAGTACCTACTGCAACCTTCATCCATCTGAATCTGCTTAGTGTATTCATCTCTTGGTCTCCCTCTACGATTTTTACCCTCCAAACTGCCCTCCAATACTAAACTGGTGATCCCTTGATTCCTCAGAACATTTCCTGTCAACCGATCCCTTCTTCTAATCAAGTTGTGCTACAAACTTATCTTCTCCCTAATCCTATTCAATACCTCCTCATTAGTCACGTGATCTACCCATCTAATCTTAAGCATTCTTCTGTAGCACCACATTTCGAAAGCTTCTATTCTCTTCTTGTCCAAACTATTTATCGTCCATGTTTCACTTCCATACATGGCTACACTCCATACGAATACTTTCAGAAACGCCTTCCCTACACTTAAACCTATACTCGATGTTAACAAATTTCTCTTCTTCAGAAATGCTTTCCTTCCCATTGCCAGTCTACATTTTATATCCTCTCTACTTCGACCATCATCAGTTATTTTGCTCCCCAAATAGCAGAACTCCTTTCCTACTTTAAGTGTCTCATTTCCCAATCTAATTCCCTCAGCATCATCCGACTTAATTGTACTACATTTCATTATGGTGGTTTTGCCTTTGTTGATGTTCATCCTATATCCTCCTTTCAAGACACTGTCCATTCCGTTCAACTGCTTTTCCAAGTCCTTTGCTGTCTCTGACAGAATTACAATGTCATCGGCGAACCTCAACGTTTTTATTTCTTCTCCATGGATTTTAATACCTTCTCCGAATTTTTCTTTTGTTTCCTTTACTGCTTGCTCAATATACAAATTGAACAACATCGTGGATAGGCTACAACCCTGTCTCACTCCCTTCCCAACCACTGCTTCCTCGACTCTTATAACTGCCATCTGATTTCTGTACGAATTGTAAACAGATTTTCGCTCCCTGTATTCTACCCCTGCCACCTTCAGAATTTGAAAGAGAGTATTCCAGTCAACATTGTCAAATGATTTCTCTAAGTCTACAAATGCTAGGAACATAGGTTTGCCTTTCCTTAATCTAGCTTCTAAGATAAGTCGTAGAGTCAGTATTGCCTCACGTGTTCCAATATTTCTACGGAATCCAAACTGACCTTCCCCGAGGTCGGCTTATACTAGTTTTTCCATTCGTCTGTAAAGAATTCGTGTTAGTATTTTGCAGCTGTGACTTATTAAACTGATAGTTTGGTAATTTTCACATCTGTTAAAGGTAATTTTATTTTCCTTCAGTTACTTCCTGGCAACTATTTCCATGCTCACCTAGTGTGATTAAATGTATTAATGTTCTTGGTGAATCACTAGTAAATAAAGTAAATTCCTTAAGAAAAGGTTTTGAAAGTAAAATTACGTTTCGCACTTCATAATTTCCTCACTGAAGAGGACGCCCTGCTACAGCTGCTTTTTCTGTTTTCCCTAGTCGGCAAAGACTTTTATGGTCTTTCAGTCTTGTATTCACGCTTTCCTTGGTGCTAACAGTGTGCAGCTTTCCTAAAGTACTTGGAATTTTAGATACCCCAGATGCCTACTGGCGAGTTCACTTTTATTCTTTCTAGATCGAAGGGCTTGTCATATTTTCTTAGTTGGTCTAAAATTTTATCTATAACAAAAATGTATTAATCACAGCTATATGATAAGCCACCGAAATATATAAGCACGGGGAAATTTTAACAGAAAAGAATCGATGAAACTCCTGAAATATAGATAGTGGGTCTGCAGAATCGATAGATAAGGTTTAATGCTTGGCAGACGTCAATCGTACTTATATTTTTCTCTGGCAAGGGTTGTCTCTGCTGACCACGTGTAAACTCGACCACGCCCATTTTAGACAGCATCTATTTCGCTCTTAGACGTCCAGCTCATCAGTTGGCGAGACTCGGCTTCGCCAGGAGCATCTCCGAAGATGTCCAGCAGAGCTCTGACCGAAACGTTTCTTGGGTCGCGGTTATACAACTCAAAAGGCTCACCAGCAACGTCTTGTTTGCCATCTCTGCCTGTTGTTGAAACTTCCCAATAAGCCGTGAATATTATGCTCTTTTATTCCATTTCATTCATTTTGTCTCTCCGGTAGGGCGTTACGTTTCGCTTTTGTCAGGAACTTCATTTCAGCTGTCCGTGTTAGCCCCATTATACGTTACAAATACCAACCCGAAACCCACCGACAAATTTTCAGAGGTTGTTCACAAATATTTTCTGAGTATTTTCTCGATACAAGGAATCTTTGGTCTCTGAGACCAGTTACAGAGTAGTGAAATAATTAAGATTTTTGTCTGTTACCCCCGGTTTTCTTTCTTTCTGTGAAACTACCTTTTAAAAAGCTTGTAAAGTACAACTCAGTGATGCAACAAGCTACAGACGAGACACGCAGGTCTACTCTTTTACCACATTGTGTTCATTATGTTCTGTCAATATACAATGCAGTACGCAATAAACGCAGTAATGCCCCTTTCAAGGATTTTTGAAAATGTCGACCACCATGGTCGCGACATAGTGCACAGTTACGCACCATCGACTTACAAGTATTAGTGGAGCTGTGGGGCTTACTACCGCGGCTGCAATGATCTTAGCAATCGGAGCTCCCTGAGTAGATACTGGACTCGCACAGATTCGGATATTTCCACGCCAGCAGAGGAACCAGTCAACTGCTGTCATGTCTCATGACCGAACTGGTAACCGAACGAGACCAAAGAGACGAATCCATTGATGTCCCAACTGTTAAAGCACCAAACAGAATAACGACTGGAAGAAATCTTTTTTTCCGAACAATATACGCGCACATACACGCAATATTTTTCCTGTTGTGAGAGCCGGCCTTGGTGGCCGAGCGGTTCTAGGCGCTTGAGTCCGGAACCGCGCGACTGCTACGGTCGCAGATTCGAATCATACCTCGGGCATGGATGTGTGTGATATCCTTAGGTTAGTTAGGTTTAAGTAGTTTTAAGTTCTAGGGGACTGATGACCTCAGATGTTAAGTCCCATAGTGCTCAGAGCCATTTGAACGTGTTATGAGAGGTATTTTCACTGCAGTACATGTACGAAGACAAAATAGCGGCGAGAAACCAAAATAAATGGTAAAGTAATGAGCCACCAAAATAGAAAATTGCGTACGGTCTGAGAAATTTTGTCATTGGAGTTCTGGTTCAACCTGTACACACTGAAATCTATGAGTATTTATTTTATTTGTACATCATACATTCCATCATAGTTTCGGTTTCATTGTAAGTAGTTGGAGAGGAAAACACGTGTTGAAACTTGCTGGCAGACTACAACTGTGTGTCGGGCCGACAATCGAATTCGGGAGCTTTGCCTTTTGCGGGCAAGTGCTCTACTGACAGAGATAATACCCCAGCACGACTCACTACCCGTACTCACATCTTCACCTCTGTCAGTGCCTCATCTTTTACCTTCGTGTCAGACCGCATTGCAAAGTGAAAATTTCATTATGGAAGACATGTGTTGTAAGCTGTTTTTTTATTCATTTCCGGAATTTCACTTATAGGAATTTTCAAGTGATTTTGGTAGTTCTTTTTTTAACAGTCACAATTATATAACACCATGATGATGAAGGTTTAGATAAAAATTTCGTTCGTCATAAAGTAAACTCTTTTTTTTCTAATTGTAAGAATTCCATTGAAGGGTGACTCTGGTCCTAAATTTATAAATATTCGTGTCGTAGCTGTAAATTCAGTTACTGAACTGTAATGTTAATTTTCGTCAATGGCAATAAAACCAACAGTGAAAAACCTAGTCTAAGGGAAGACATGTTGAAAAACACATTGAAAGGTACAATGTGAGTCCTATTATTGTTCTTATACTTCCGATCTAAAAAACTACGATCGCCAGACCACAAAACATCATCCCAAATAAATTTACACTTCCTGAAGAAAAAGTAAAGCATCCAGTAGAGAAGGACGAAACGAAGCGTAACGTCACTGGTTGAGAGGGTAAGTGATAATATTTTTTAAAAGTACGCACCGCCATTCGACTGTTTTATTGTTTGTTTAAGAACAACTCACGTTTCAGCCTTTTATACCATTTTCAAGCATTTGCTAAGAGCAAAACTGCATACAATAAGGTCACGTAAAATTTCAAAAGATATAAAATGTCTTAAACAATTAATTTATACTGGCGTCTAATTACAAAATATGCGCTTACATTTTAACTCTTTAACATGCAGACCACATAATTTGTGCCGGCTGCTGTGGCCGAGCGGTTCTAGGCGCTTCGCAGGTTCGAATCCTGCCTCGGGCATGGATGTGTGTGATGTCCTTAGGTTAGTTAGGTTTAACTAGTTCTAAGTTCTAGGGGACTGATGACCTCAGATGTTAAGTCCCATAGTGCTTAGAGCCATTTTAACCATTTTTGTACTTAATATGTTGTCAAGCTCAAAGTTGGCCACAATTTAAGAAAAAAGTTAGCTCCCCAGAAAATACCAGATGTTAAATCACCATCTTGTAACAGATCAGTAAATAATCGAGGGAGGTTGTCATATTTAGTAAAACAGGCTTACGCTGATAAATAAAAGATGAGCACATGTCCTCAAAACGTAATGATATTGAAATCAAAGACTATGAGTAACAGAACAGCTGAATAGATGAATATTAAAATGACAAAGTGTCGTAGATATATGACTCAATGTTTAATATCTTTAGATTATATATAATTATTTTTGGTTTGGCACTATGCACCATCATCTTTGCAGTATACATGTATCAGATCGTCAACAACTGTAAGTGAACCTACATTAAGTTGGATGAGGAGTAAAGTCTAAAAGGAACAAAAGGAAATGAGATTCTTGGCAACATGAGCCCACTTACCAGTATGACGTCGCACTCCGTCTGGCCTGGATGCGTCCACTGATCCTCATGGAAAGGGCGTTGAAGGCCGTAGTACCCACTCCTGAGGCAAACTCGCCCACAGCTGTTGTAACTGGTCCTTAACCTCCTGTTCCAGGCACTGGGACAGAGTTAACTGCCGAGCTGTTCTCACACACGTTCTGTCACGGACAGATCTGGTTATCTTGCCGGCCACTCGAGTAATTCAACATCACGGAGACAATTCATGGAGACGCGTGCCATGTTTGGTACGAGCGAGCGTTGACCTGTTGAAAAATGGCGCCACGATGCTGCTCCAAGCACTAGCCTGGCTGCTGATAGTCTCCGACCAATGGCGCGGGATGAGACACAATGTTACAGGCAGTCCATAACTTGTTCTCGGATGGCAGACACAGATGTGGAATTTGTACGACGTGCTTGGAGTACAATACGTCGATCGTCTATTGTGGTGGTCAGACGTGATCGCCCAGAACACTGACGTCGGGTATTCCCGCTCAGAGTTTCCATGCAGTCGAAAATCGGGTCTCTCTCTCTCATATCCTGATGCCCCAAAAATCTAGATGTTGCGTGACTCTAGCAGCGGGTCAAATGGGGACCACAATGAGGCCTTTACATACACAGTCAAGTGCTGATAAGGCTGCCTGACACGAGTACGCAGCATCTTCGTCTCTTCGGCAGTGATCGCCCACCAGCTGACACCGTTCAGGCCGCTTTCTCTACTGTGCCAGGCCTGCCAACAACCCTGGACCCTAGCAGTACTACTGCACTCGAGTGTTCGGTCTATCTGTGACAGAGAAGTATGACTGTAATCATTTTCTCACTCGCAAGTAGTGTGTAGATGTACAAAGCTGCACTGATATCAGGCCATGTCTGCTGAATGCTTAAAGTTTTTCGTTAGGAAGGCATAATCTGTCACGATTTCAAAGATGATCATTCTGGGAACTGACGTCAAATCTGCCTCTAAATTTCTGCGTATTAAACATCAAATATGAATAAAAATATGCATTGAACTTTTGTGACTGAAGTGACTAAACTACTTAATTTGATAAGACAGTAGTTGTAAAAACACCTCTGACGTCATCAAACGCCAGAAAATTCCGAAGAGCAAGACGTACATTTGTGACGTTATCTGAAATGTCTGACTTTCAGAATACAAACAAACGAGACAGTAAGCAAAACAGTTACAAGACACATTGCTTTTACTTCCCGTCGACCAAGAGCCCGCTTGAGACTGCTAAAAATTGTGTTCGTATTAAGCGTCGCCATTTTACTCACTCAAACTCTCCACTTGTCTGGTTTCACCTAAGTGCCAAAAATCATCCGCCATTTTCAGCCTCAACTTGAATCAAATAGCACAGGGTATCTCTCATAACATGTTACATTTTATTTCGCGAGCGTTTACAGAAATCGACACGAGGTTTTCGGCAAATGATAGTTCACAGAGGCGCGTTTAATGTTGTCATAAGGGTAACATCCCTAATTGTATCAACAGACGTATTGACGCAAGTGTGTGTGTGATTTTGTGTGTGTGTGTGTGTGTGTGTGTGTGTGTGTGAGAGAGAGAGAGAGAGAGAGAGAGAGGGAGGGGGAGAGAGAGAGAGAGAGAGAGAGAGAGAGAGAGAGAGAGAGAGAGAGATTGCGTTTCTGTGTCAAAATGTATGTATATATGTAAATGTATGTATATGCATGCATGTCTGTATGTATTATATATCGTATGTACGTATCTATGTAGATAAGCATAAAACTGTTTTAGAGACTGCTGAAAATGTATTTCAATCCAGATCCGAGAGTAATTATGTTATTATGTTGATATACACACTTTTACCACAGGTTAACAGGTCCGTGGCGACAATACAAGAAAACAGGACACGAGGACGAAGTGTATTCCAGAAGTGGAAATTAACTGTTAAATTCAACTTACAGGAGTCTTCAAAAAGGTTACAGAAATAAATGAAACTACAACTTTCGCTATTATCGTATAAAGAGAAGTTTCTTTGACCAAAAAAGTATAGATAAAGCGCGGTTTATGGACGTAGGAACGTAAGTGACGTTCGTCAGTGTCCTGTTTTCATTTGATGAATCACACATACGAGGGATATTCGGAAAGTAAGTTCCGATCTGTTGCGAAATGGAAACCACAGTGAAAGTGAGATGACGCTTTGCACAGATGTGTTGCGCAGTGTCTCTAGTACGCCAGTCGATCACGTACGTCGCTGTTTTCAGTTCTGAGCGCACAGTGACCACCTAAAGATGCCTAGAACGATAGTGTCTCCCGCCAAGTACGTGGTCCTGGTGAGAAATTTCGCCTGAAGCTAAGCATCCCGCATAACGTAATTGTGATGCTGTTCGTTTTTCAAGAAATTCTCAGCCGAATTCTGCAGGGGCAGTGAGGATGTTCCTGCTCCGCTTCTGATGGTAAATGTTTGATCGGCTACAATACGACCCGTAAATGGCTCCCTCTCAGTTTCATCTCTGCTCACATAAACCGCTGGGTATGAAGAGAGCTAGTGTACAGAATTCGGGGAAAGCACAGGCGGCTGCCTTGTCTGGCGAGAGTATTGGGAAGTGGGTACAACATTGGGACAAATGTCTACGCCAGAGAGGCGGCTATGTAGATAAGTAGCCGAAAGTTGCAGCTAATTTTCGCAAATAAAACATTTTTTATTTTCACAGTGGTTTCCATTTCGCGACCGATCGGAACTTACATTCCGAATATCTTTTGTATGTTCTCATGGTGGAGGTGCAATAAACAGGAATTTAACTTCTTGTGCTGGCCGAAGTTTGTACGTTTTTCATCTTAAGTGTGGATCACAGTATAGAGGTTTTCCCAGGCATCACTCTTCCTCTTAGGGAGCACAGTGCGTAACTTACTTTTCTTACACTGTCACAAAACATCGCGTCGTTACAGGCCCGAGAGTCGCTCAGTTCCGCCCAGTCAGTGCTCCTTTACCACAGCAACATCGTGAAGTCAACTTCCGTGCTAAGTAACGACTAGAATTACGCCCTTGCACGCTTCAGTAACGGGGAGCCAGTCGACGAATATGAAGGAACCGCAGCGCACTTCATACGCACAGAACTAGAGGGAGAAAAGATGCCAGTATAGCCCTGACGTAAAAGCGGCGCTTTGACGCCTGATGTATGCAAGCCTCAACACTGGACTCATAGACGTTCCGTTTCTTATACCCAACGTTCTCGTGCTTAATATAAGCTGAATATAAAGATATAGCCCAGTATGAGAACCCCTCGCAGATTAACAAAATTTTTCAGGCACTTTCGCGAAAAGTGTCAATTCCAACATTAACAAGCGTTATGTCACTCTAATTGTCCTGTCAAGAATCTTAAAATGTCCATAAAAACGTTTCCGTTTTAACTGTGGTACTGGTTTCGACATCTTGAGACTTAATAACAGTAACAGTGTGACACAAACACGCACCTCTCTGGGTACTTGTGAGAAACTCAACCACTCACACCCCAGAAATATTAAGGCTCAAAGCGCTGGTACATGTGGTAATCTCTATTAATCTCTGCCGATTATTTTCTTTACTCTAAATAGTGTCGTTGTTGCCGTATCTCAGAAGATAAAATAGTGGCCCGTATTGAGATTCAAACCCGGATTTATGCGTCTCAGGGCCACTTTACAAATAAATATTCCGGACGTGTCTCATGGGCGGTTTCAAAGCTCTAATTCAGCGCACGGTCCACTGGCTTCCCTTTAAACTAAAATAAAGGAATTAAACCTTGGAAAAAAATTGTGGCGTTTTAGGAGAATTAAAATATCCTCTATAAAAGTCAACAAGTAAAAGATATTGCGACATTCAGCTTTTTTCGCCTATGAGACCCATAGATCCTGAGACAATAGCTCTTAGGGTCTTGCCATGTTCCTTGACTTCTGGAAGGCATTCGACACTTGTTCTACTAACGTCGCTGTTGAAAATCGTATTCGGTAGCTTGAGCTGTACAATGCCATCAGGAAAATGGGGGTGGTTCAGATATGCCCTACTAACAAGCATTCTTTCTTCTCTGTATGTGGATCGTTGTAATGGATGGTTACCAGGACTTCAGCTGTTCAATACGAAATGAAAATTAACTGTCACTTTAATCTAAATTTTAACCTCCGTTGGTGTCCAAAATTAAAAGCAATAAACTGCTATTTTTTCGTCTTGTATCTAACTCACGATATAATCCTACAAATTGTCAACAGATGTCGTTACGATCGTATTGTGCACGAAAGACAACGTTCCGATCAACGGAGAACTAAGCCAAACATGGCGTCAGGGCGCCTACCAAGAGGCTAGCATTTTCAGGATAGTCCCACATCCACAACTGTTGTGTACACAGCCACAGACGGTGCAGTATGGCACAGAGAAGACGCCTACAGACTCTCTGCTGTGGAGGTCCATAGGAAGAATGGAAACAGGAGAGTCGCAAACTGATGTGCCTCGATGGCTTACGTGAATCTTGTTGTCATTTTTCGGATATCGCGACACTTCACAGAGACCGAAACTGTATCCCGGAGATCACGACAGGCGCAGGCGCGGCTACGTGTGACAACAGAAAGAGTGCACCGTTTTTTGGCTGTGCTGTAAGGGCACGGCGGTTCCGCCTTAGCATTGCACTGCAACTGGCATCTTACTTCTCAGCATTCCCTGAACGTGTTTTGTGGATGCAAACGGTGTACAGAAGTGCAGAGTTGCCTTTATTGTTGAAGACCTGCTGTTTGTTTCCCTATGGCGTGTCTTCACAGAAGAGAACGTCTGGAGTGGAGCCGCCACCGTGCCGTCTGGACGGCGGAACAGTGGGCCAATGTTCTTTCCACAGACGAGCCCCGACTGGAGCTGGAGAGTGATTTTTGACGGATTATCATTTGGAGGGAACGAACAAGATTTCGGGGCCCAAACGTTGTGTAAGGAGACTGATGTCGAGGAGGATCCCTAATGGGGTGAACGGGGATTATATTGACCACTCGAACACCTCGAGGGAATCGGCATGTTTTAACTGCTGTCAGGTACCCTGAGTGGATCTTGGGATTCATGCGAGATCGCTGCGGGTACTATGGGCCCAGACTTCGCACTGATGGAAGATAATGCTCGGCCTCATAGAGCGCGAGTGCTAGATTTTTTATTGGAAATGGAAGATACTGCACGCATGGAGTTGCCTGCTCGCTCTCTCTGTTTGAATGCCATAGAGCATGTCTGCGATGCACTAGGAAGACGGGCTGCATCTCGTCAGAATCCACCAACCACTCTTCAAGACTTGTGAGCAGCTCGCAGGAAGAAGGGCGATATTGCCTCGACATGAGACCGATGGCGTCAGTCACAGCATGTCTCATCGTTGTCAGGCCTGTATTGGTGCCAGACGTGGTCATACCTGTACTGAGCACAGTAACCAGTTGTCAGTATGTGTGTGCTAATCGGTTAAGTTGAAAAGACGAAGAACATTTTTGTCTACCGTTATGCGCGTTGCAGTTGATTACGTACTGTATTCTTTGCGTTGTTTCTGCATTACTATCATCTGTTTTGTGGCATTGTTTGTTCTTTGCATTGTTTCTACTTTACTATCATCTGTTTTGTGGCAAAATAAACGCAACCTTGCAAAATTTGCGGTTGTTGCTTTAATTTTGGTCACCAGCGTATTTATGCAATCAGTTCTGGTGTTGCGTTACACAACCTTCAAGCCCCTTCACCGCAGTAAGCTCGGGGTAATCCAAATCCAGTCTCGTGTGCAGTCATAACGGGAGCCAATATTATGACTGCACACGAAATTGGATTCCTCCAGGTTTACGTTGGTCAAGAGGCCTTATGATGATATAATGGATCACCGAAAATGGTTGCGTAAAGTGGCGACTGCAGGTGATTCAATTTTCATTTCATTTTTTCGGTTTTTTCATGAACTATCATGTTTAAAAAGCAGGACAGAACTGTTGAAATTGTGATTTTGGGATCTCTGCGCTCACTAATTTTTCGTTGATAAAATACTGCGAGCCAGGGGAATGGAGAACAGAATCACACTTTGCTTTTGAAAGCAGGAAGCTCGTCATAAATGCACGTCTAGCAGAAAGATGCGCCAGTCTGGGGGAGCGCGGAGGCGGCCTAATGCAGCGGAATTGCTGCCTCGCGGACCCTTATTCCTGCCGCACAGATTGCGAAACACTCGCCCAGGTATTACCATTAACTTCGTTAAGAATCCTTTTACGGTCCGGGGTAGCGGGAGGAGAGGGCGTTAAGAGCCGGCGCGGCGAGGCACGGCACCGCCTCCCGGGGGCTGCGTCATTAAAAGTCAATTTGATTGCCGCCAGCCAGGCCGGGGGCTGGCGAGTACACCGGCTGGGGGCGGAGATCCGAAACAGAGCACTGCAGCCAGCCAGCCAGGCGGGCGGGCGGGGTGGCGGGGGCGTATCGCTGCTGCAGTCACTCTGCACCTGTCTCTCCAGGATAAAAGGCCGACGCACGCTGTTTAGTGCTCGGTGTAAGCATGGCAGTTCCTTAAGCTGGAAGAAGCAGCGATAAGATACAGGAATCGGAAAGACGTAGGCATCTGTGACAGGACCAGGACTGCAGTTGCAAGCGCCGCAGAACGTGATCGTTGAGGAGGGTGTGTAAAACGGCTGTACATTGAGCAAGAATTAAACCAAACGATGGAGAAAATCGGAAAAGGAGTGGAAGTTCAAGAAAGAGGACTAAAATCTTTTACCTTCGCCGATAACATTATAATTCTGTTAGAGATTGACAGGATTTGCACAACCATCTGAACGGAATCAGCACTATCTAGAAAGAGGATATAAGACTTGACAGAAAATCCTAGGAAGTCCTGGTCTTACGTTAAATCAGTAAGTGGCTCCAAACAGCATATCCAGACACTCCGGGATGATGATGGCATTGAAACAAAGGATGACACGCGTAAAGCTGAAATACTAAACACCTTTATCCATAGCTGTTTCACTGTGGAAGACCGCACTGCAGTTCCTTCTCTAAATCCTAGCACAAACGAAAAAATGGCTGACATCGGAATAAGTGTCCAAGGAATAGAAAAGCAACTGAAATCACTCAACAGAGGAAAGTCCACTGGACCTGACCGGATACCAATGCGATTCTACACAGAGTACGCGAAAGAACTTGCCCCCCTTCAAACAGCCGTGTACCGCAAGTCTCTAGAGGAACGGAAGGTTCCAGATGGTTGGAAAAGAGCACAGGTAGTCCCAGTCTTCAAGAAGGGTCGTCGAGCAGATGCGCAAAACTATAGATCTATATCTCTGACGTCGATCTGTTGCAGAATTTTAGAACATGTTTTTTGCTCGCGTATCATGTCGTTTCTTGAAACCCAGAATCTACTCTGTAGGAATCAACATGGATTCCGGAAACAGCGATCGTGTGGGACCCAACTCGCTTTATTTATTAATGAGACCCAGAAAATATTAGATACAGGCTCCCAGGTAGATGCCATTTTCCTTGACTTCCGGAAGGCGTTCGATACAGTTCCGCACTGTCGCATGATAACCAAAGTAAGAGCCTACGGAATATCAGACCAGCTGTGTGGCTGGATTGAAGGCTTTTTAACAAACAGAACACAGCATGTTGTTATCAATGGGGAGACGTCTACAGACGTTAAAGTAACCTCTGGCGTGCCACAGGGGAGTGTTATGGGACCATTTCTTTTCACAATATATATAAATGACCTAGTAGATAGTGTCGGAAGTTCCATACGGCTTTTCGCGGATGGTGCTGTAGTATACAGAGAAGTTGCAGCATTATAAAATTGCAGCGAAATGCACGAAGATCTGCAGCGGATAGGCACTTGGTGCAGGGAGTGGCAACTCACCCTTAACATAGACATATGTAATGTATTGCGAATACATAGAAAGAAGGATCCTTTATCGTATGATTATATGATAGCACTGGAAGCAGTTACTTCTGTGAAATATCTGGGAGTATGCGTGTGGAACGATTTGAAGTGGAATGATCATATAAAATTAATTGTTGGTAAGGCGGGTACCAGATTGAGATTCATTGGGAGAGTCCATAGAGAATGTAGTCCATCAACAAAGGAGGTGGCTTACAAAACGCTCGTTCTACCTATACTCGAGTATTGCTCATCAGTGTGGAATCCGTACCAGGTCGGGTTGACGGAGTAGATAGAGAAGATCCAAAGAAGAGCGGCGCGTTTCGTCACAGGGTTATTTGGTAAGCGTAATAGCGTTACGGAGATGTTTAGCAAACTCAAGTGGCAGACTCTGAAAGAGAGGCTCTCTGCATCGCGGTGTAGCTTGCTGTCCAGATTTCGAGAGGGTGCGTTTCTGGATGAGGTATCGAATATATTGCTTCCCCCTACTTATACCTCCCGAGGAGATCACGAGCGTAAAATTAGAGGGATTCGAGCGCGCACGGAGGCTTTCCGGCAGTCGTTCTTCCCGCGAACCATACGCACACCGTTGGGTGGGTTGCGTAGTATAAATGTAGATGTAGATTAATATCAACGGAAGCAATACAAGGGTAAGGGAATGTAGTCGCATTAAATCATGTGAAATGAAGTCAGATTAGAAATGAGATGCAAAATGTCCTATAGCACATGGATTTTTTTGTTTTGGCAGTGGAATAAGTGAAAATGGTATAAAAGGCAGACTGGCTATATAAAGAAAATCATTTCTAAAAAGAGAAGTACGTTACTATTTGTATTTATGTCCGCCTGCTTAGTTGAGTGGTTTCGTGCTTGCCTACCATGCGGCGGGCTTGAGTTCGATTCTCGGCCGTGTTGAAGATTTTCTCCCCTCGTGGACTGTGTTTTGTGTTGTCCTCGTCATCATTTCATCCAGAATAGCGGCACGAGAGTCGCGCAGTGTGGCGCCGACTGAAATAAGACTCTCACTCGGCGGCCGAACTTTGCGGAAGGGGCCTCCCGGCCAGCAATGCCGTAAGGTTATTTCATTTGTTAAATACCTTCAACATTTCGCGGCCCTGTCGGCAACTGTGTAAATATTAATTTTAATTTTAATAATTAACAGCATCAGTTTCACCGGTTACCTAGAATTTACCTAGGTTTCAGTCGGGATAACTCAACCTTCTTCAGAATAATAGTAACTACCGTTTGTCACACTCTGAAGAAGGTTGGGTTATCCCGACTGAAACCTAGGTAAATTCTAGGTAAACGGTGCAACTGATTCTGTTAATTATTAAAATTAAAATTATCATTTTATTTGTATTCATGTCTTTCTGTGTGTCCAGCTTCTCTTCCTTAGCCGTTGGATCGATTTCAGTGAAATACTGCTTGCTGTCTGGCGAACAACATGGTGGGGTTTAGAACCTCCTAGTTCCCATAGGAGTGAAGATACAGCCTCAAAAATGAGTTTCTACCTCTTACATCTAGGCTTTGTTGGTAACAGGCTTGTTGTATGGGAAATATCAGCTTGTATTTCAGGTGTTACATGTGCAGATAGGCACAGTTGAGCAGAGATATTAGAAGGAGGAGATACATAGTGAGAGAGGGGGGTGATAAAGTGGATATAGATAGTGAGAACGAGAAGACAGAGGGAAGGATGAGGTATACTGACAGAGAGAGGAGGAACGTCTGGCTGGACAGAAGGAGGGGAAATAGCCGATATTATAGATAGGGGCAAGAGGGCAAGACAGACTGAGAGGAGCGGATGTAGGAGGCAGGTGGAAGATGTAGCGGAATAGTGGGAAGGTGGAAAAGGAAGAGGGAGAGGAAGAGGTGAACAGACATGGCGAGCAGAATGTGGTCAGAGGGGTTGGGGAGGAAGACACGAGGGACGTGAGGGAGCAGAGGAGATGGACAAGGAGAGGGGGAGGTGGAATAAGAGAAACAAAGAAAGTAGAGAGGAGGAGATAGAAAGCCAGAAGAGTTAGAATGAGTTCGGCAGAGAGATGAGGGTGGGGATAGGAGGAATAGGTAGGCACAGAGTGTGGGGTGAGTAGGAGACGGACGCAATACATTTGTCGAACGCATAGATTAGTGAAGCCCCAGAGAGAAGGTTAATATATTATGAATTATAATCCCCCCGCCACTTTCCTCAATCTGTATGTAAAGGAACTGCTGTAAAAATTTTGGTACAGTTTTGCAGAATACGAGGAGACATCAGAGAGTATATTACACATCTTCCACCTGCCTCCTACATCCGCTCCTCTCAGTTTGTCTTGCCCTCTTGCCCCTATCTATAACGTCTTTTATTGAATGCTGCAATCCACTTCAAACTGACATAGATACATGACACTATTTCTCAATGTAGTCTCGTAGTCCCTCTATTCAACTATCGGAACGTTCTATCAATCATTCAGGTCCTCGTCGATAGCAATTTGCTGCTTCATCAAGGAGCCAGTGGAGAAAGGCTGCCTGAACGTCCGCATCGTTTGGAAATCTTTCCCCTGCGGCCGCTGCGAATTAGGTTCCCGATTGTCTGGACATTATAGTCTGTGGTAGATGTCTGTGGCCTTCCTTCCCCATCTGTATCACGCACGCCTGTGGGGTCACGATGGTCAAATAGTGGGCACAGTTTCACTACAGCTGAGCACGACATTACACTGGTCCACATGCTGCCAGACTATCACGGTGGCTCTGAGTGCAGTCTAGACGTTTCGCCCACGAAAATCGTACTGCTTCAGCTTTTAAGTATGTTTACGTTTTCCGCACCATTTCAGTCGCACCGTGACGCGCCTGTTTTCCGTACCGCAACAGAACTGTCTGCGGGAAATCTGGACCATACACCCCCTTCTGATAATGCGACACTCTCTTTGCGCGAATAGCGCGGGCGATACGTGGAACTCACTTTTTAAAGTCCCTACGTAGATAAACAGATTCGCGAGGGATGGTTGGTTGTGTACTTAAGCTACAAAACTTTCGTGCAATCTGGCTGAATTGCGATGAATTAAACTACATCACTCCGTTTTTCTGTCTGTATATCAAGGATAATCTCAAGAGCAACTATAGGGATTTCGCAACGGTTCTCAGTAACAGATACAATGGATCACTTGGAGTTTGTGTATACAAGTCACTACCACTACACTAGACAAGTTATCTGGCCATGGCAGGCGAAGCCGAGGCGGGTCGCTAGTCTAATAACACAAATGTGTGAGGAAGTCTCTATTGAATTCGCACATGTTAACTTGAGGGTGCTTCGTAAGTGATAAATCTTACGATATCAGTCGTCAGTTGAGAACCATGTGTTGGCAACTAACTGCCGGAACGTGAGTACAAGATTTTAAATTTGAAAATGGCTCGTCTGCAAATTTGGGATTCGGCCGTGTATTGTTGCGGTAAACGCTTATGGAAGCATCGACTATTCGTATCTTATGAAAACGTAATTAATTTGATGGTTAACAACTAAAGGAGATAACAAAGGGATGATCCCTGAGGTTAAAGTTTGCTAGCAATTTATTTACGTCAAACACAATCAGTAATTGCCCAGCATATGCTAGAAACCAAACATGTCATCAATAAAATGCAAAACAATTTGGTAATATTACACAATAAAGCTAATGGTAAGATCCTAAATCTGGTACAACAATTGGAAACATACCTCCCCAGAATCAAAAAGCCTGAATCTACGTTAAATGAACACACAGATTTCGCTAGACATAGTTATTTTAATAATATTGAAGACTTATTTTAAATTTATTCCTTGCATTTATCAACCTCTTAAAACTCAGATCCCTGGCACTATGTGATAAACTTCATCTTCGATGAAATCACGTTAAACTACATCTGAAAGTGTTTTTAAGCTGTTGTAAACATCCTCGAGCTTTAGTGACGTCATTGCGACGACAGTATGAAAAAACCAAAAAATCCAACGTATGATGGCCTCTAGAAATTAAAAGTGCTCGTCCTTATCTGCTCGGCAAGTTTACTCTGTATTTTTTACTCTCTGTTTCTCAGATATTTCCACACTCACTTCACAAAATATGAATCCTAATATCTAACTTTCTCATAACAGGAAAATTCATTTCACCTCATTGAAGAATAAATGTAAATTATGTATTAGACGATTTACGCCTGAAGGAGGACCCACAGCGTCCTAAATGAATTGCGTAATTTAATAAAAGACAAATGAATTGTGACCGAAGGTGTTTTTAATCAAATTTCCTCTGTATTGGATACAGTCACCTTCACAGCTGCAAAACATAACTAATTTTAAAAGAAGAGTTTCTTGTCTCAGGCTAATATTTAAACACAGTAAACAATAAGAGACCAATTAAATGATATAGTAGAGCATGCAGAGCTTTCGCAGACAATGACGAATGTAATTCAAAGGGAATGTCCAGTGCATCCTAATCACTCAAACCAAATAATATTCCTAAAGTTATGTAACTTCCCTCAAGATTACATATAATATCCAATTCACCACGACAAAATTCAGTCGCCACGCAGGGTAGCCCTTATCACGGTTCGCGCTCCCCCCCCCCCCCCCCCCCCAATTGAAGTCATCCCTCGGACATGGGTGTGTGTGATGCCATTGGCGTAAATTAGTTTAAGTTAGATTAAGCCGTGTGTAAGCTTAGGGACCGATGACCTCAACAGTTTGGTCCCACGAGACCTTACCACAAATTAAAAAGAAAATCAGTCACTGATGGCTACACTGCCACTCACCGTCCAATAATTTTTAAAGTTCTAAACTGTCACATTAAAAAATTCTGTCTCAAATAGCAACACATCAAATAGGAGCACGTCTCCAAATTATGATTAAAACGCATGCCGTTCACTGGCCGCGCAAAGACCGAAAGAACAGATAAAATCTTCATATAGAGAAGGCTTACTGGCCACTGATCTTCTTCAGTGCGGATGCACTGACATTGCTCAAATTGTTACGGGAATCGTTAGATTGTCTCCCGCGATTACTGAGTATAGTCTGTAAGGGCACTACTGATGTAGCGTGTGGACAGTAAATTGGAAATGTGGGTCTCACGGGTAGCGTGACAGAGATAAGTTCCTGCAGTCGTACTATACTCTGTGTCCTCGATGGCCAGTCGGATAGAGTGTCTGCCATGTAACCAGTAGATCCTCGGTTCGAGTCCCGGTCGGAGCACACATTTTCAACTGTCCCCGTCGATATTTATCAACGCCTGTAAGCAGCTAATGGTCTGGATTTCATTGTAATTTCATCATGGAACTAGGTCACCGTTCTAGTGACTACGTATGCTGCAACATCTGCATAATTCAAATATATGTAGAATACGTATTTAGACAATTTGCAGAGAGATATTACTTTATGATACGTTAAAACCCACAGAACAATCTAATTTTATTTATATTTTATAGATCTTCAAACGGAACGACAAGCGTTAGTGAAAGTCATGTCTTCATTCAGCCAGTCGTATTTATTAACGTTTATTGTATGAAAATTTCAACAATTTTATTGAATTCATCTCTTTACTACAATGCATTATGAGACTTTCTGTGAGTGTCCGGAAGTGGTTTTGTGTTTTTAGGGAATATTCGGATCTTTTAGTCTTAGCACAGTCAGACAGCGGCCATATTGCTTGGTGCTCACAAGCACGCAGCGGTATAATTCACCTAAACGTGACCTGGAATTCCTGGCCAACGGCCGGCTAGGTAGCGACCCCCACCCCATCTGAAGCTGCAGCGACTCTTAGCACTTTGCAGTGCTCGCTTACCTTCCTGAGGCATCCACTTCACGGCACCTTGCCAGTTACATCATGTTCAACCAAACCTGCTGTTACGGAACACGAGGAACGGCGGATATACCGCTCGTACGATTAGACCCTTGTAGAAAAGTGAAACACCAGCGGTAAACAAGAAAGACAGGAAGATAACACAATTTGGAAAATTACGTGGTACAGGAAAAGGTGAGCTGGGAAAATCTGGAGAATAAAGAAGAGATACTGAACTGAACTGGGTAGAAAAGAAATTTAGGGCAAAACTTGACTTAAGAAAGGAATTAGCAGATACAAAACGTCCTGAGACAACGAATAATCGTCAACTTGGCAAGCGAGGGAGTATGCTGCGTAATAATTGTAGACGGAGACCGAGGCTTCACTACAGTATGTAGGCACAAACTGATACATGTCTACAACATGCGAATATGAAGAGGCAGGCGCGATATAAACTGCATCAAACAACAAAAATCTATGTTACGCAAGTCCAGTTTAGTGACGGAAAAGACAAATAATAAATACATTGCTCATGTGTATGCACAGAAACACGTTACATTGCACTCAGCGTCAGAAAGAACAACTCAAACTACACCGACCGTATTGATACCAAAGACAATTGCATTCGTATCAAGTATTCGTCATCAGCGAACTTGAAATGAGCTGTCGTACATTCATGCATTACTTCGTGGGTTCATGAGACACTTAGAACGAACCATACCAAGGATGAATTTTCGCTCTGCATCAGAGCGCGCGCTGATGTGAAACTCACTGGCAGATCGCGACCGTATGCCAATGCCTTTCGCGGATTAAGTGCGCTCTTACCAGAGTTATCCAGGGGTGTGGGGTAGGTTTCGATTCGTGTCTGGATAGCTGAGCATTTGGCCACTAAAGTTCCCGTGTTCGAGATCGAGTCTCGGTCCAACATACATTTTTAATCTGTCTGCAAGTTCATCTCACCGGCTTTTAACACTTCTTGTTGGGTACATGTTTACAGTCGGTCACTTTGGATGTGGCTCTGTGCACTGCTTGAGCCCTACCGATGACCGCTTTTCGCACCCGAGGTTCTTGTTTGCTGTTTTCTGGTCGGTCTATGCATATTCAAATAAATCTATGTTGCTCCATTTGCTGAACCTGTCTTCCGTTGCTCCAGTTGTCTCAGTGTTGTACTTGAAATTTTTTTCGGATTGATTAGTTAATTTACGAACTTTATAATCATGGTCTCATAGTTATCGTTTGCTCATTTCACTGTATCAGTAGGCCAACAATAACATGTCGTTTTCCTGCCTTTATTCCACCAAGACTAATTCTTTGTTCAGTCGGAGTGCGAATCGACAAGTCGCCCACCCTCTCGATGACACATACACGGAACCTGCATGGATTAAAGTAAACTGCAGTATCTGCGGTAGCAGAGACAAAACGCGAACGATATTCCTCAATTGTTTTTGTTTGGAAAAAAAACAAGAAACAAGGACATTGCTAATGTCTGCAAAGCAGTCTAAACAAGTGAGTTTAAACAACAAACGAAGTATGGATCTCACTTCGGATCTTAGAAGAATATGAAAAAAAAATGTTTTTCTCACACAAAAAAAATGGCTCTGAGCGCTATGGGACTTAACAGCTGTGGTCATCAGTCCCCTAGAACTTAGAACTACTTAAACCTAACTAACCTAAGGACATCACATACATCCATGCCCGAGGCAGGATTCGAACCTGCTACCGTAGCAGTCGCGCGGTTCCGGACTGCGCGCCTAGAACCGCGAGACCACTGCGGCCGGCTTTTCCTCACACGTATTTCGCTCAAGAAAGGTCATCAAAGAAAAGACGGAAACAGAATTACTAGACAGTGGTCGGCACAAGCTGTCAAGGGAGGCCAGATGACTGTCAATGGACACTATTGAGTCACAGTTCGGGGCTACCAGCAGACGAGGTTCGTGGATGTCGCAGCCGGGACGGAAGATCCCCACAAGTCCAGGCGGCGTGTCGAACTGCCTTCTGGCCGGCGCTGTGCCGCCTTATAAGGCCGGTTGACGGTTGGATCTTCTGGGACTGTTTACGATCTCGTGAGTGGAGCAGGAAAATAATCCGTTTGTTGATAGCGACCTCTTCCGCTGCTGTCGATGCGCGGATTGCGGACCCTGGCGGGCGTTGGCTGAAACCCGAGGTGGCTGTGTTTTCGTCGCCGGCAGCGGCCGCGGTCGTACTGTACACACCTGCTCTGGTTTCACTCGCTGTGATGGAGGCATCCCGCATCTCCGTTCTGTCATGCGGGATGCCGGTGTCGCAGGCGGACAGGACGGACGCTGCATAACCTACAGTGTACCTACAGCAATCGGCCACTAGCGTTGATTACTTGAATTATGACAACATAAATTAATAAAATACATATTAGTACACCATCATTTTAGCAGTTGAGGGTATATACCAACGTGTCCTTCGTAAACGTATTACATCATTGGAGCACCACCTTGCAAAAATATTTTTTAACGACGATATAGTTCTGTCACATCTTCTAACTTTGTCAAAATATGTAACGGAATACTTTGAAAGTGTTTTTCATGTCACGAAATACGAAAGAATCGCTACAAATATAAATCAGTCTGGAGGTATGCTGCTAGTAATGAGACACACTATGTCCTCGTTTTCATTTATTCATCGTAAATATCGTGGACGCGGGTGAATGGAGATCCTGTATTTCTTCGTATTGGCTGTTGACAATCAGTCATGTGGTGCCCTAGCACGCATGACTTGTGGTCGTACGGATACAATGTCGTGGCGACTTGTGTACGCAGGAATTTTAACTTTTACTTTTGACGTGCCAACACATCATTCACGTCATATGTTGGGTATGTGGAGATTTAATGGAAAGATTTTCTGTGCACCTGGCTCAATATTTTTATACTAACCTGTCAAAATTTTGATGATGGTAACATAGTTTACCGAAAGCAGTTATCCGCAATACAGTGTTTTATTGCGATGTTGGATAAGAAGTTTCTCTTCTCCTAAGAAAGAAAATAATAGTGTACAGATGTAGAACTAGCTGTGTGGTTGGACTGAAGAGTTTGTGGCAAACAGAACAAAGCGTATCATTCTCAAAGGAGAAAAATCTTTAGAAGTTAAGGTAACTTGAAGCATAATACACTGAAGCGCCAAAGAAACTGGTATAGGCATGCGTATTGAAATACAGAGATATGAAAACAGACGGAATACGGTGCGGTGGTCGGCAACAAGTGTCTGGCGCAGTTGTTGGATCGGTTATCAAGATCTGAGTGAGTTTGAACGTGGTGTTATAGCCGGCCCACGAGCGATGGGACAGAGCATCTCTCAGATAGCGATGAAGTGGAGGTTTTCTCGTACGGCCATTTCACGAGCGTACTGTGAATATTAAGAATCCGGTAAAACATCAAATCTCCGTCACCGCTGCAACTGGAAAAAGATCCTGCAAAAACGGGACCAACGACGACTGAAAAGAATTGTTCAACGTGACAGAAGTGCAACCCTTCCACAAATTGATGCTGATTTCAATGCTGCGCCGTCAACAAGTGTCAGCGGGCGAACCATTCAACGAAATATCATCGATATTGGCTTTTGGAGCCGAGGGCCCACTCGTGTACCCTTGATGAGTGCACGATACAAAGCTTTACTCCTTGCCTGGACCGTCAATACCTACATTGGACTGTTGATGAATAGAAACATGTTGCCTGGTCGGACGAGTCTCGTTTCAAGTTGTATCAAGCGAATGGACGTGTACGGGTATGGAGACCACCTCATGAATCCATGGACCCTCCATGTCAGCAGGGGACTGTTCAAGGTCGTGGACTACCTGTAATGGTGTGGGACGTGTGCAATTGGAGCGCTATGGGACCCCTGATACGTCTAGATACGACTCTGACAGGTGACATGTACGTAGCATCCTATCTGATTACTTGCATCAATACGGGTCCATTGTGCATTCCCAAGGACTTGGGCAATTTCAGGAGGATTATGCGACACCCCACACGTCCAGAATTGCTACACAGTGGCTACAGGAACGCACTTCCGCTGGCCACCAAACTCCCCAGACATGAACATTATTGAGCGTATCTATGATGCCTTGCAACGTGCTGTTCAGAAATCTCCACTTCTTCATACTCTTACGGATTTATGGACAGCCCTGCAGGATTCAAGATGTCAGTTCCCTCCATCACTACTTCAGTCATTAGTCGTGTCCTTGCTATGTCGTGTTGTGGGACTTCTGCGTGCTCTCGTAGGCCCTACAACGTTATTAGGCAAGTGTACCAGTTTCTCTGGGTGTTCAGTGTGTATAAATTAATTACTGGATGACGTTGAGAATTACATGAACCTTTTCGCAGATGATTCTGTTACGTCACAGATGTTTCTAAGCTAAAAGATTGTATCGAAATGACAGCGTACCTAAGACGATGTGACACTACAGGGCATAAGTTCATTTTTAGTCTCCTTTGGTCTTTGGGCTTTCTTTGTTCCGTTGCTTACAACCTCCTCCTTACATGTTCTGACATTTTAAGGAAATTATTCCTGATTAGCAACAAATACTCCAAATAACCGAACCGTGGCTTTGACTCTCTTTAAAAGGTTTACGGCTCTTCAGTGGATGGTTGAGTTAGGCATAACACAAAAGACGTGTGGTGGCTGGGGAGGGGGAGGGGGGGGGGTGAAGAAAGTAGAGGAGAGCACTGTTGTACGACGGCTCTCTGTTACTGAATAATTCAGGTCATTCTTTACTGTCAAAATGCTCGGCAAAGTTAGTAAATCATCATTTATAGTTCATGTTACTCTATTTTGTAGACAAAGATCATAAAGTGATAGGGATCATCAAAATGTCTGAGCAATAAACAGTTCGAAAAATTCTCTGCTGCCCTTCCAGGTACACCATTCGATTGTTTCAGCCAGATTTACATCGATAGCATTTTGCTTTGTTTGGTATATGATCCGTCTGCCTATTGAATAGATTACACAGTTTATTTTATTTATTTTATTCTTTTTCTGGAAGAAATTACAGATTTGAAACCTAAATGGAGCACTTTTCTACATCTGTACGTAGAGTCTGGTGGACTACTGGGAAAGGGTGTATCGGGAAACAGAGAGGTGTTGGGATCGAAATCCAGTCGGATCATGAAAATTCCAATCTGCCCTTAATCTAGCGCCCACCTCTCAACGATGTGGGGACTCAATAGTAACGGCACGTGGTTCGGGTTCCACGTTAAACTCCAGATCCCACTGCCTCGGTTGTTAGATAATTAGGGTAGGAAAGGGACACACAGGCAGCCGGAGTGGCGTCCAACAAAAAGACTTGCACAAGGCCGCTGAGCCACACGATTTTGTTATTATTATTATCATCATTATTATTGTTATAATTAGTATTACGTCTTCAGCTTTGCTACCGCCGTTTTCCAATAGACAGCAGTAGGAGCAGGTTGAGTTAAGTCTCATGCAATGAGACAATACTTAGACATGTGTAAAAATAACGTCGTCAAAGTATTAGTTTATTTGTGATTGCATCATAAAGTTATTCTCGACTGGATATGCCAGCTTAAGAGCCCAATTCTCGTCATTTCCGGAGGGTATTAATTGTTTGCTTTAACACGAAGATATCGGCGCCTGAGGCTAGGAAGATGTTGAGAAAGACCTGTGGTGAGGCACCTACTAGTGAAATAACGAGCATAGAATTGTTCCAGCGCTTCAAGAACGGTGATTTCGACGTCGAAGACTGGCATGGCGGAGAAAGAGAGAAGGTTTCCAAAGCCACTGAAACCACCCTGCTAAACCCGCAGGACAGGACAGGTGGTTTAAGTTGTGGAAAGCGCTGTCAGTTACACTCAAACATACAACCTTTTATTTGATCAAAGATTACAAGATCGAAGAACAATTAAAAAAAAACAGCTTTAGTTTTGTAACTTGATTAGCGGCTTATTGCGCCGTACATTGTCATGCTTTAAAGGCAAGACCACTTTAATTTCAAAACGACTGGAAGCCAGTAACTTAAAGCTCAACCAAAATCAGAAATTTAAGAGGCAAAGCCTTATCTTAAAACAGTTCCTTAATTAGGCTGAAGGCCCAAAGAATCTGACACTTTAAGAGCAAACAATTCAAAATCGGCTGAAAGCCCAACACTTAAGACTCAATAACATTAATTTTAAAAATGCCAAAGGCTTTGCGTGAAATATTTCTTAAATTAGGCCGAAGGCCCAAACCGTCTGATACCTTAAGGGCAAAACAACCCTAATCTAAGAATCGGCTACAGGCCACACAACAATAAGAACAAACAAGAAAATGCAGTACACCCAAGGGCACTCAGAAGTTTCCGTGGGTCGGCCTGGTATCAAACACTGACGCTCGCTAAGGTGAGACAGGCAATCGCCTCAACCATTGTCGATGTTAGGACAACCCAACCGACAGACAGTCGACGGACCCACCGACAGGATAACCTCCGCTTCACCCTACCAGCACACACAGGGAGTTCAATGGAACAACATAGAAGGTATTGGCGTCCACAACGAATTATACATTGAGCTGTCAAACTACACACCGTGCTGGACAGCGACAACACGATGAGGAAAATACACTGCCCTAATTTACGTCAATGGCCAGGGCAGGTATCCGGGACGTTAACGGCCACAAGGCAGAAGATTCCGCTGGTGCACTTCGATTCAAATAAGCAAGTACAGTTGAACTCCACTGGAGGATGGCTAAAATTTGCCTACTTGAAAACACATGTTGCTCGTGGGAATATCACAACAGCCGACAACGAATTCCAAACGACACAGTGTGAACAGTCGTGACTTGCTGGTAGATTGAGTCAAAACTCAACTTTGATGTCCAGGATCGGTGATCCATGAACCTCGTTGCATTCCGACACCGCATAGAGGCTGCTAGCGGGCCCAGCCAAACTACGCTCCGCAGAGATTTCCTCGCTGCCGCATGCCAACTGACCAACTTCCCAGGCCCGGAAATGGTGATAGGACCAAATATACATTGGCCAATGAGACGACCAACCGAACGACCAACCAATGGGCGTCCCACTCCAATCTCCCTCTGTTGGACAGTTCATGTGGGTCGCCATTGGTTGGCGAGCACTGGCTGTCGGCACCTCACCGGCGCTCCATCCCCGACTCCACTGCTGCTGCGTCCGGACTGCACTGCTGGTCTATCCCGAACTGACTGGCACACACACGACGACCCGGGAATAGTAACGGTCGCTCCGTAGATCGTACGACAGTGCACTTATCGATACGTGCTGCTGCTGCCGCTCAAGGGAATGTAAGGCAGGAAGTTAGGGACGCCAGTAAATGGAATAACAAAACGAGGCGACAGTACCGTAATTGAAGATAACAAACAATAAATGGCCTGAACTCGAGTCGTGCACCGCTCAAATCATTTCATGGAAACCCGTCGAAACATACTTAGAGATTAACTTTTTATACCTGGGATCCACAGTCATGTAGAACTTTATAAAAGACATCATGTTTACGCCAGTGACTGTAACACTTTCTCTATTTCATGATTGCAATTTCGGCCTTAAGCCATTACCAAGTGAACATGTTGACATGGCCTAATAGCCATAACATCTTTACTTGGTAATGGCCTAAGGCCGAAATTGCAATCGTGAAATAAAGTTTACAGTCACTGGTGTAAATATGATGTATTTTATAAAATACTTGTTAAAATGGGAGGTCCTAGCCCACCTGCCACATTCTCTAGACATTTCTCCCTCTAACTACGACCTTATCCGATTAATGACGTATAGCCTGGCTGACAAGCACTTCTGGCCATATGAACAAGTGCAAAATTGAATCGATTCGTGGATTTTCTCAAAAGAAATCCAGTGCTGCTGCTGCGGGATTCGTATGCTGTCCGAAAGATGCCAGCGATGGCACTAATTTCTACCACCTTTCGGACAGCAGTACTTTCAATCGTAAATTTTGCGCAAGTTTTTCACAATCAAGCCTCGATCGTCGAACAGTAACGGCGGAATTAAAGCTGTGGAGCTAATGTAAGGGGCGATCAATAAGTTTCCATTTGAAGGCAGTACAGTTCAAGATCGCTGTGAGCATTGTGGCAATCATTCCCCCCCCCCCCCCCCCCACACACACACACCAGGTTACAGATACCCGTTCAGTAAAACAAAGTGTCACGCTGCATGAACAAGTCCGTAACTGCCTGCTGCACATTCTCGTCTGCCAGGGATCTTCGACCCTTCAAAACCTTTTATGACGTACTGGTAGCATGGAAATCACATGGGGAGAGATCGGGTGTATAGGGCGGGTTCTCGAGTGCCTCCCACTTGAATGGACAGAGTCTCTGCATGACGACATTTGTCATATGGGGATGTGCGGTATCATGAACTTCTCGCACCATTCCAAAATGGTGATTTGCGCCAGACATGTTTCCTTGTACACATTCTTCATTCTCCAATGAACATCTACCGGTGTTTGTCCTCGGCCATCAAGAAAGGAATAACAGCCCGTTATTTACAATCCACATGGTTTGTAGGAGCGGAGCCTGCGTCTTTAAGCGTGCCAGGGTTTAGATCAGGCTTGGATCCATCAACATGAATGCACTCTCATGCTCCCAAAACCGCTATAGAACTACTGGAGCATTGGGATGCGGGCAATTTTGCAGCTGAAAGGTACCATTGCCGTCGAGAAAGACATCAATAACGAAGGTATGCAGTTGGTTTGCTATAATGTTCATAAAATTCACAGCTGTTGTGGTGCCTTCAATTACTTCCACGAGTCCCATGAAATTCCAGGTTAATGTCCACCAAGCATAGTAGTGCCTCCACTGGTCTGTGGCCGTGTGCAAATCGTGTCATCTGAAACACTGTAGTGTGTCGTCAGGTAGATCTCCACCTATTCTTTTTACAGAGCTACCAAGCCTCCAGCTTTCACGACTCTAATAAGGCGTGAGCGTCCAATACGCTATCGCCTACTTCTGGTTTCGGAATCCTTCAACTATTTCCATACATATTCACGATACATGGAGGTATGTTCCATCTGTGCAACAAAACGAAAGGAAGTCTGTTTTGCCATACGCTTTCCGCTTCTTTCCTTGTTAGTCAAACACTAGAAGTCGCCATCGAAGATGCTTCATAAATAAAAGAAGCGGAAAGCGTACGCTAAAACAGACTGCCTTTCCTTTTTGTTCCAAAGACGGAATGTACCTCACCTTCTGAAGCAACTAAGGAACGACAGAAAATGGAAAAAACGACAATATTCACAACAGCTGCACGCCAAGAGGCGACCAACTTCGCTCTTTCAGAGTTGCTCAATCCCTGAAGCCGAGGCATAAGAATCTACACTTCAAGTCATGTCCCCATCTGCTTTCTACATCGTCGCCAGAATGATTCCTCATTCATCTGAGCTGCATCTATTTACCTTCCTTAATGCAGCGTGTTCCCCAACACCACCATCTCATGGAGGTACATAGTTTACTCAGTCATGGGTTATGTGGGGACTTAGAAGATAAGTTTTTGATGTATAACCCATCAAGAAATGAAATTTTTAGTGTAAAATAAGTATGAATTTGGGTCACTTTCAAATCTCCCCCTTCATAGTATGCACACAGTGGAGACATTCAGCTCTGACCTGTGTGCTGTATGGGATCTGCTCCATGTGGAGACACTGCTGTTCGCTGCAAGCTGTGTCTGCAACACATTTATTCATACATGTGATCCACAATTCCTAATGCGCATCATTGGAGCACCATCGTCAACCCTCCTTGTTTAGTATGTACTCATTTCTCGCAGCCGTTGCTCAAATTAGGCGAAAGTGGTGGAAGACAGACTGAGGTTATCTGCAAAACATTCTTGATACAGGCCGGCCGGAGTGGCTGAGTGGTCCTAGGCGCTATAGTCTGGAACGGCGCGACCGCTACGGTCGCAGGTTCGAATCCTGCCTCGGGCTTGGACTGTTAAGTCCCATAGTGCTCAGAGCCAATTGAACCATTCTCGATACATATGTTGTACAGTTCTACCATTACTTACTGTACCATGAAATTGAATATTTATTAGTGATCCTTTCATCAACTTAATTTATATACAAATTGTACGTTTGTGGGTGTGGGTTTCCTGTCAAAACTTTTTTTCTACAAGCCATAGAAAGCCATAGAAAACAGTAATAGGAATTGTTGGAACACCCTGTACACTTTGCGTTTCCTTGCAGCAGGTAGCCCACAGCTTTGCCACGTGTGACGTGTGTCTCTTCTGCCAGCAGATGGCGGCACCAGGAGGGTGGGGCGGCTGCGCTCAGCGGCGACGCTGCTGCTGCTGCTGCTGCTGCTTCTGAAGGCTCGCAGGATGGCCGCCCTTGTGACGTCACTGCTGTCGGCGCTGCTGCTCGCCCACCTGCCCGCGCCCGCAGGTGAGTCCAGGTCACTGGTTGGCCAACAACTTGAGATTAAAGTAAAATGTCGCTGAGTTGTACCTTTTAAGCAAGTCTGGGCCTCCACATTGGCTTCTGTTTTACTGCAATTCACTTGTTATTCCTGTTGAAGTTTCAGTGACTTTAAACAAATCAGTGCCAGTCGCTTTTCGCCCACCAGGTTAGCCGAGAGCGCTAATGCGCTGCTTCCTGGACTTGGGTAGGCGCGCCAGCACAAGATCGAATCCGCCCGGCGGATTACCGACGTCGGCTGGTGTGTTGGTCAGCCTGGATGTGGTTTTTAGGCGGTTTTCCACATCCTGTTAGGTGCATACTGGGCTGGTCCCCACGTTCCGCCTCAGTTACACGAGTCGCAGACATCTGAACACGTTCGCACTATGCCATGGATTACACTAGACACAGACAGCTCGGGTACACTAATTCCACCCTGGGGGGTACGGGGTGGTGGCAGGAAGGGCATCCCGCAACCCCTTATAACTAATCTTGAGAAATCCGTTCCTAACCGTGCCGACCCTCGAAATTGAGGGACAAGGCACCAGCAAAAGAAAGAAGGAAGTGCCAGTCACTTTTCGTCACTGTAATACGCAAGCTCAGACTGCGTTCACGAAACCATTTACTCGCAGATAGCCCTGTGTCCTCATAGTGCTACTCGCATACCTGGAACACAGTGGCGGCTCAAAGTTAAAATCAGCGAAGATGCTGCCCAGAAAATTTTTAGTCTTTGTTTTAAAATGATGTAAAAGGAAGCAAAAATGTATAAACGAAAATCCTACCACAATAAAGCTAGATATCCCTGATGATCCGACATGGATATGGGACAGCGGCCTGTCAAATATTTACACAAATAAAAATCTCCAAACTGCAGTATATTTTCACAACTTATTTTACTTAGACGACAAGTTCTGCCATCTCATTAATGCCTTCTTCTGGCCCCTATGCATTCTATGTATAGACAGTAAGATATGTATCGATACATTCATAGCTCGAGCCATCAAGTCTTCGAAGTAAAGATTCCAAAACCGAATTCACGAAATTCAGATACTGATGGATCCAGTATACCTGATTGTCGATGCATGAAATCCATAGGCCTGAAGATGGCATCAATGAGATGCCGAAACTGGTCGTATAGACAAAATAACTTCTGAAAACGTATGGCTTTTGGCGATTTTTCTTTGGCAAAAGTCAAATATGTTTTACTTACTTTAACCTAAATTATTACGATTAAAGCTTGATCTATTCATTTAAAAAGGAAATCCATTCTTATTTTTTGTGCGAGAAGAACTTTAATTTTCTTCTTCGTCTCTGGATGCCACCTGATGAAACACTTCTCGGTTGAAAGCACTCCAAGGGCATTTAGTTTTTCCGAATTCATAGTGTTTTTCAGAAGGGTTTTATTATTTTCGGCATGGAAAAGGAGTGTTCTGCCTCTGATGTAGTTATGGGTACAGTGAAGGGGATTTATATCAGTTTCGTAACTTGACTAAGACATTTTTTCCAAGAAAGTTTCATCTAGTCGGTTAATTTTGCATAGTTAATGAATATCAGACCTACAATATGCATTTAGTTCAGTTTCAAGGTTTTCAGTGGCCAATAGTATCTGCTGTGTAGGATGTTCATCCTTAAACCTAGCAAAGCATTTCTTGTAGAACAATATAGTAGCTACTAAGTGTTTAGTAGAAAAATATCTCTCCATTGTATGCGCAATCACAAACTCCCTTAGCTTCTATGAAAAGAGGGTCTGAACGATACTCACAGTACTTCGCTTTTCTTAATTCTAAAATAGCAGTTTGTTACGAGTTAATTAGCCTTAAACACACTAATTTCTCAAGACTGTACTTGGTTGTACTTGTAAGTTCTTTCAGAATGAGGTATAATCTTATGAAAAAGGTCCAACCACACTTTGACGCTCTTATCACTCGGGTATTTTAAAATTTTTGTTGCTTCTGTGGTGGACTGACCTTCAGTCGATTTTCAGTAAATTTGAGAATGGTTGTTTCTTAAAGGTTACAAATTCTTACAGTTCTGTTTCTGATCCGTACCTTAGAAACTGGACGTCGTAGAAGATGAAGTGGAATGCTTACGTCCCTATGCTTCTTGAGAATGGATACAGGTTGCCACGATTTTGAGAAGAATATTGGAATAAGCAGAATGCTAGAGAAAAATATTCTTGGGTTCAAATGGTTCAAAAGGCTCTGAGCACTATGTGACTTAACTTCTGAGGTCATCAGCCGCCTAGAACATAGAACTAATTAAACCTAACTAACCTAAGGACATCACACACATCCATGCCCGAGGCAGGATTCGAACCTGCGACCGTAGCGGTCGCTCGACTCCAGACTGTAGCGCCTAGAACCGCACGGCCACTCCGGCCGGCTATTCTTGGGTTTCGTGAAATACTTGCTGCGTTTCTTTTTACTGATTTAAGCTGATGTGCATAACAGTAGATGATATGTGCATTAGTATAAACAGCTATGATTTTTGCTTCAACTGCTGCTGTTTTACCTTTCATGACATTTGGACCATGCAGTGTCTGGGCTATAAATTTTTGTCCATTTCCTCGAAGGATTATGTCCTATTACGCTAAAACGCGTTTTAACATGCCGCTTGCTGTTCCATCTTCTGGAATAAATAATCCCAAAAACACTGAAATATTTCTTCATTCAATACGTACCGTAGAACAAGAACCATTTAAGTGACTTCCAAAATATCTGTTGGGGCATCAGCCATGATATTTACAAAGGAAACACTTCCAATTTCCGTCCTTACCTCTTTCGTGGCAACTACCTGAATCGTCTTAGAAACATCTTTAACGTCTGCACTGGTTTCTGAGTGCTTCTTTAAACCTGAATCCAATATAGACACAAAAATTAGTAATTCTCTAAAGGCCGCTGATTTACTGAATCGTCTTTTTCACCATGTACAAGTAAGGTAGTTTCAGAATTTCTACAAAGGAAAATGCCCTCTACAATTTTGGACAAAATTTCGCAATTCTTCTTAACCTTCATGTTATTCTCATTGTTTGAAAGTCTGTATGCCTCGCTAAGTTTCTCCTTAACACTAACGGTTCCTAAAAGTGGTGGTGAAACGGCATTATGAAGGTGCTGCGTTGACCCCTCACGCTCTTCAGTTTTTTCTTTCTGTTCTTTATATTACTAGAACCATCATTTGTCCATGCTCGAGACACAACGAAACAGCAAACGGAAAGCAAAACAATACATGTTTTCTTCAGTCAAAAACTCAACTTTTTCTTTGAAACCAGCCAGATTAAAGCTATGAAGATAGTTTTTGTTGTTGCCTATAACTACCTGAGATATTAGACTTTCTAGTGTTAAGCGACCTCTTCTCGTAACTTTTTATTATAGATAGACAACTCTGAAAACTGGAGCTATCGAAGTTCGTGTACAGTCATATGGCTTACGCTACTGGCCATTAAAATTGCTACACCAAGAAGGAATGCAGATGATATACGGGTATTCATTGGACAAATATATTATACTAGAACTGACATGTGATTACATTTTCACGCAATTTGGGTGCATAGATCCTGAGAAATTAGTACCCTGAACAACCACCTCCGGCCGTAATAACGGCCTTGATACGCTTGAGCATTGAGTCAGAGCTTGGATGGCGTGTAAAGGTACAGCTGCCCATGCAGCTTCAACACGATACCGCATTTCATCAAGTGTAGTGACTGGCGTATTGTGACGAGTCAGTTGCTCGGTCACAATTGACCAGACGTTTTGAATTGGTGAGAGATCTGGAGAATGTGCTGGCCAGGGCAGCAGTCGAACATTTTCTGTATCCAGAATGGCCCGTACAGGACCTGCAACATGCGGTCGTGCATTATCCTGCTGAAATGTAGGGTTTCACAGGGATCGAATGAAGAGTAGAGCCACGGGTCGCAACACATCTGAAATGTAACGTCCACTGTTCAAAGTGCCGTCAATGCGAACAGGAGGTGACCGAGACGTGTAACCAATGGCACCCCATACCATCACTCCGGGTGATACGCCAGTATGGCAATGACGAATACACGCTTCTAATGTAAGTTCATCTTACAAGTCAAGGGGCATTTGAATAATTTCGTGCTCGATTTGCAAGATTGTCCAAGTTAAGTTTAATAAGTACATGTTAAGCATTCGTGTTAAAGTTGAGGCTGTGTGTCAACTGTTATTTTACATGTAATGTTAAAGTTTGCAATTGAAAAGGGTCTTAAATAATGTGTCTTAACTACAGTTGCTTGTTAAAGTTAATAAATAACTTGATATGATTTCTGTAAAGAATGTCTCTTAAATAACCTTGGTTCAGTGGCGCCTGTCAATTTCTATTTGACATTGTTTTGGGTAGTTAATAAAACCATTGGAATTGAAATGTTCACTTTACTGGGTCAGCCCTTCCACCCAAAAAAAAAAATGGTTCAAATGGCTCTGAGCACTATGGGACTCAACTGCTGAGGTCATTAGTCCCCTAGAACTGAGAACTAGTTAAACCTAACTAACCTAAGGACATCACAAACATCCATGCCCGAGGTAGGATTCGAACCTGCGACCGTAGCGGTCTTGCGATTCCAGACTGCAGCGCCTTTAACCGCACGGCCACTTTGGCCTGCCCTCCCACCCCCTTTACATTTAAAGGTTTAACAAAACAGCTGTTAAGTAAAACCGTTCCGTTGACTACTGATGTTAAGCTTAAGGATTATATGTTGTAAAACATGAAGAAAGAATGAAAGTAAAATGGATTCATTATTAAATGTTATCTGTAACATAAAGTGGAAGTAGAGGATACTGCACTTCCACAGTACCTGTACGCGGCCCCCACTTCTGCGGCAGACCTGACTTATACCTCCACCTGGGCAGAAAGTAGTTCAGACGTCGCAGGGCTCCCGCCACTGATCACTTGCGCCACCGTGGGAAAATGGCGTGGCCGTGTACAGTCCGCTGATGCCTGCCTCCCGCCGCCTTTGTGGTGTCGCTGCCACTCCGCGATCAGTTCTGAAGCTCAAAGCTCCAGGATGACAAACACCAGCAGAGCACGGCTGAAAAGAGTGGCCGTAACACATGAGGCCCTGAGAGCGGTGACCTACTACCCAACAATCAAACGTTGCAGATTCCGCCCAGACCGCTTCCACGTGGCGACTTGAAGAGACTACCGCTTATAATTACAGCTGCCAACGCCAAGAGGATCCCGCAGTCCGACCATGTTCCAGCCTTCTAAAGGGCATTCCTCCACCGAAATGTGGCCTAGTGCTAGCTGGGAGTATTACAGGACGTAGTTATGCCACGTTCTCTACACACCACACCTGCGCTGAAGTCAGCAGCCGCAGACAAGACACATACCCACATACGGGACAGGGACGCTGCGATTTTCTGAGCATCTCGATCACACGACTACCTTAAAAACAGGACTTTACACACGATGCATATAATGTCAGACCCAGCCACCGAGCGCTGGTTAACCTTTCTTTTTTTTTGGGGGGGGGGGGGGGGATGTGGTCATCAATCTTGATTTGGTGCGATCCCCCACGAATTCCTCTCCTATGCCAACCTTTCCACCTCAAACTACGTTTTCAATTATTTGCTAGATGTATTTCAATCTCTGTCTTCCTCTACAACCTCTGCAGCTCCCTGTAGAACCATGGAAGTTATTCTTGATGTCTTAGCAGTTGTCCTTTCAGCCTGTCCCTTCTTCTCAGTGTTTCCCATATGTCATTCTCTTCGTCGATTCTGCTGGGAACCTCGTTATTCCTTACCTTCTCAGTCCATCTAATTTTCAACATTTCACTCTAGCACCACATCTCAAATGCTTCGATGCTCTTCTATTCTGGTCTTCCCACTGTCCGACAACCATACAATGTTCTGCTCACGACGTACACTATCTGAAATTTCTTCTGCAAATTAAGGCTTTCGTCTGATAGTAGGGGACTTCCCTTGGCCAGGAATGCCCTTTTTGGCAGTGCTTGCTTTTTTATGTCCTCCTTGCGCCGATCGACATGGGTTATCTTGCTGCCTTGTAAGCAGAATTCCTTAACTTCATCGTCTTCGTGATCACCAGTTCTGATATTTCCTCGGTGTTCTCTTGTACTACATCTCATTACTTTGGTCTTTCTTCGAAGCACTGTCCATCCAGTACTCATTAGATGTTCACTGCGTTCTACAGATCCTGTAATTCTTCTTCACTTTCACTCAGAATAGCAATGTCATCAACGAGTCGTGTCATTGATTTCCTTTCACCTTGAATTTTAATCCGTCTCCCGAGCCATTCTTTCGTTTCGATCATTGTTTTTCCGATGTACAGATTGAACAGTCGCGGCGAAATTCTAAATCCGTGTCTTACACCCTTTCTGATCTGAGCACTTGGTTCTTGGTCGTCCGCTCTTGTACATACTGTATATTACCCGTCTTTCCCTATAGCTTACCCCCTTTTTCCTCAGAATTTTGAACACCTTGCATCACTTTACGTTGTGTAATGCTTTCTCCAAGTCGACAGATCCTGTAAGCGGATCTTCATTTTTCTACTTTCTTGCTTCCATTATAGACCACAACGTCAGAACTGCCTCTCTTTCCTATAGCCGAGCTGATCGTCGTCTAAAAGACCCTTAGTCTTTTTTACAAAAAATGGGTCAAATGGCTCTGAGCACTACGGGACTTCTGATGTCATCAGTCCCCTAGAACTTAGAACTACTTAAACCTAACTAACCTAAGGACATCACACACATCCATGCCAGAGGCAGGATTCGAACCTGCGACCGTACCAGTCGCGCGGTTCCAGACTGAAGCGCCCAGAACCGTTCGGCCACTCCAGCCGGCAGTTTTCTTTCTTTATTTATTTTTTTTTACATTCTTCTGTACAATATCCTCGTATAAACTGAGTTGAGAGGCAAATAAAATCAGCGGATGACGGGCACTGCGACGGATGTGAGCGAACCAGGTGTTGGCGCTTATTGTAAATAAGAGAGCGGCGTGGAAAACGTCGAAAAATGTTTTCTGACAACACCAAATCGTTACAAATGAGAGACTTAGTCACCTGTGAGGCGAAAACCAATGTGAACTCCCTGACCGACGTCTTTTTAGTAAAGTCCACGCCGATCTTCGATCCATCGAACACTTTTAAAACCCAGCTGATGGTGAATGGTCTGTGATGGTGGCGTAAGTGGATGGCTGCCGACGGGGGGTGGAGGGGTGCTCGTAGCAGCGGTGGCTGAATTCCAAAAAAATGAGAAATCAGCCAGTCGAGCAGCAACAGCTCAGCTGATCCACGCTTTCAGTGCCATCTTCACCTCACCAGGCATGACCCATCGGAGTGACAGCAAGTGGGGGTCGTCATCGCCCCAGAAACTGGGAATGAAGCCCGAACCCTTTCGGGCTACCCGCCTCATCAAAGGGTTCTGAACAGCCTGTACCTGAAACACCGCATGCGACATGTGGATGATGAGAGGCTCTTCCCAGGGTAACGGTCTTCAAAGAAAAGCCACTACGGCAGCAGCTACGAACTGTGGACGCCACGGAGCGAATAGAACTTGGGCTCTATACTGCTGAATGTCTCCGGCACCTCCGAATCCGCGTGGCACGACTTCCTCCAGCGTACGTCAGTTTTACAGTGTGTCCCTTTGTGTAACGTGAGTGTTTTGCATTCGTACCTCGGCGGGCACAGGTCTAACGTGAGTACTCAGGACGGCGATCCGCGTGACGTCATGTCCTAGCAGGCGTCCTCCGACCTCCGCCGTACAATCTGAGGCAGATAGAGCGGCTGCAGTTAGTGCTCCACCCACGCACGTGCTATAGCAGAAGTGTGAACGCTGTGCATCTGCTAAGGACTCTTCACACGGCGTTCGACAAGGTGACACATTGGAAGACGAAAGCAGTGCCTGTCCTTTGAGGCTGAAAAAGCACAGGCTGTCGCCATGGGCAGACGGTCGCCACCCGCCTGTAGCTTGGAGCAGCAGGGAGCAGCTGGACAGCACAGGGGTCGTTCCCTCCGTGACACTGCTTCGCCGAGCAGCAGTGAAGCGTAGTTCCAGATACCTTGGATCAGAAGTAAACTGCAAGAACAAACGCAGTGCGTCAACAAGTACTAGCATGGCATCAGAAAACATCTAAAATTTAAGCTACTATTCAGGAGAACTAAAGTTATGTGTAAAAGGCTGTAATGAAGCCGATATTAACATACGGTCCTGGAAGCTGGACACTAACGAAATGCGATGAACAGCAACTAGGCATACTTGAGATAATAGGCTTGAGACCTTTCACCAAGTGGAAGAAAATAGTGTTTCGTGGAATAACTTCAACTATTAATTGTATCCACCTATATTTATATATATATATATATATATATATATATATATATATATATATATATATATATATATAATGTGTGTGTGTGTGTGTGTGTTGTTGTGGTCTTCAGTCCTGAGACTGGTTTGATGCAGCTCTCCATGCTACTCTATCCTGTGCAAGCTTCTTCATCTCCCAGTACCTACTGCAACCTACATCCTTCTGAATCTGTTTAGTGTATTCATCTCTCGGTCTCCCTCTACGATTTTTACCCTCCACGCTGCCCTCCAATACTAAATTGGTGATCCCTTGATGCCTCAGAACATGTCCTACCAACCGATTCCTTCTTCTAGTCAAGTTGTGCCACAAACTTCTCTTCTCCCCAATCCTATTCAATACCTCCTCATTAGTTACGTGATCTACCCACCTTATCTTCAGCATTCTTCTGTAGCACCACATTTCGAAAGCTTCTATTCTCTTCTTGTCCAAACTAGTTATCGTCCATGTTTCACTTCCATACATGGCTACACTCCACACAAATACTTTCAGAAACGACTTCCTGACACTTAAATCTATACTCGATGTTAACAAATTTCTCTTCTTCAGAAACGATTTCCTTCCCATTGCCAGTCTACATTTTATATCCTCTCTACTTCGACCATCATCAGTTATTTTACTCCCTAAATAGCAAAACTCCTTCACTACTTTAAGTGTCTCATTTCCTAATCTAATTCCCTCAGCATCACCCGATTTAATTCGACTACATTCCATTATCCTCGTTTTGCTTTTGTTGATGTTCATCTTATATCCTCCTTTCAAGACACTGTCCATTCCGTTCAACTGCTCTTCCAAGTCCTTTGCTGTCTCTGACAGAATTACAATGTCATCGGCGAACCTCAAAGTTTTTACTTCTTCTCCATGAATTTTAATACCTACTCCGAAATTTTCTTTTGTTTCCTTTACTGCTTGCTCAGTATACAGATTGAATAACATCGGGGAGAGGCTACAACCCTGTCTCACTCCTTTCCCAACCACTGCTTCCCTTTCATGCCCCTCGACTCTTATAACTGCCATCTGATTTCTGTACAAATTCTAAATAGCCTTTCGCTCCCTGTATTTTATACCTGCCACCTTCAGAATTTGAAAGAGAGTATTCCAGTTAACATTGTCAAAAGCTTTCTCTAAGTCTACAAATGCTAGAAACGTAGGTTTGCCTTTTCTTAATCTTTCTTCTAAGATAAGTCGTAAGGTTAGTATTGCCTCACGAGTTCCAACATTTCTACGGAATCCAAACTGATCTTCCCCGAGGTCCGCTTCTACCAGTTATATATATATATATATATATATATATATATATATATATATATATATATATATATATATATATGCCGCCACCTGTCCTATTTCAGAGGAAGCCTCTCAACCTACAAGATCCAGTTAGTCGCAGAGGGTGCGATTATTGATAGTTGGGGCCCCTTACGGACATGGCTGCCAAGAAGGCCAAGAAAGCCGATGTGCATTCCGTGTGCATACCAGGTGGAGTCATTCAAGTCGCGGAACGTGTCCTTCCGGATGCCATGATGATTACAAAGCGCAGCCAGCTGCTGGTGGTGGCTCAGTAGGTAGCAATGGTGTGCATCACTTTGTATCAGAAGAGATTCTCTCTGGTTTAGAGCGACTAACAGAAGTGGTAAAGGCTGTCAGTCTTGCTTTCGAGATGAAAGCAGAGCTGACCATTTCCAGCATAGTCGACAGGACCGATTGCGGACCTCTGGAGGGTCTGAGTCAGAGGTTCAGACGGTTCTGCAACTGTGTAGGCTGCAGATTTCTCGACTTGCCCCATGGGGTGGTTGGGTTTCCGGTTCCGCTAAACAGGTCAGAAGTCTACTATACGCAGGAGGTGGTCACACGGGTAACAGTAGCTGTGTGGCGTGGACTGGGCGGTTTCTTAGATTAGAAGGTCTCGGGAAAACACGAAAAGGGCTTCAGTGACAAAGGCGCAGGCCGAAAACAGGAAGAACGTACATACAGGAACCATCGATAAAACATTTGTAAATTGTCGTAGCTGTGTTGGGAAAGTACCAGAGCTCCAAGCGCTAATAGGAGGCACTGATGCTCAAATCGTTATAGGCACTGAAAGCTGGCTGAAATCGGAGATAAGCTCAGCCGGAATTTCTGCGAAGAACCTAACGGTGGTCCGAAAGGATAGGCTAAACATGGTTAGCGGTGGCATGTGTGTTGATATCAGAAGTAGTTTAACTTGTCGCGAAATTGAAGTAGATAGTTCCTGTAAGTTAGTATGGGCAGAGGTCATTGTTGGCAACCGGAATAAAATAATAATTGGATTCTTTTACTGACCGGCCAATTCAGACGATACAGTTGCTGAAAGGTTCAAAGAAAACTTGAGCTTGATTTCAAACACGTACCCGACTCATACGATAGTAATTGGTGGTGACTTTAATTTACCCTCGATATGCTGGCGAAAATACATGTTTAGTTCCGGAGGTACGCATAAAATATCATCGGAAATTGTGCTAAACGCACACTAAGAAAATTATTTCGAGCAGTTAGTATATGAGCCCACGCAAATAGTACACGGTTGTGTAAACACACTTGACCTCTTAGCAACAAATAATCCTGAGTTAATAACGAGCGTCGAAACGGATACAGACATTAGTGAATACAAGGTTGTCGTAGCAAGACTAAATATTGTAACCCTCAAATCCTTCAAAAATAAACGAAGAATATACCTATTCAATAAAACAGTTAAAAATTCACTTGACGCCTTCCTGAGAGAAAAATTCCACTCCTTCCAAATTAACAATATAAGTGTAGGCCAGATGTATGTTGTATTCAAAGAAGTATTATCGGCAGCAATTGAGAGATTTATACAAAATAAATTAACAAACGACAGAGCTGATCCTCCTTGGTACACAAAACGGGAAAGAACACAGTTAGAAAAAACGGAAAAACATGCCAAACTTAAACAGACGCAAAATCTCCAAGATTTGATCTTTTACAGAAGCTCGAAATTCAGAGCAGACTTCAATGTGAGATGCTTATAATTGTTTCCAGAACGAAACTTTGTCTCGAAACCTGGCAGAAAATCCAAAGAGATTCTGGTCGTATGTAAAGTATGCTAGCGCCAAGACAATCAACGCCTTCTCTCCACGGTAGCAATGGGGATACTCTCGAAGACAGTGCTGCCAAGAGCAGAGTTACCAAAGACAGCCTCCCAAAATGCCTTCACGAAAGAAGACGAGGTAAATATTCCAGAATTCGAGTCAAGAACAGTTGCCAACATAAGTAACGTAGAAGTAGATATCCAAGGATCAGTGAAGCAACTCAAATCACTTACTAAAAGCAAGTCTTCTGGTCCCGACTGTATGCCAAATACGTTCCTTTCAGAGTATGTTGAAGCAATAGCTCCATGCTTAACAATCATTTACAAGCGTTCGCTCGACGAAATATCCGTACCGAAGGACTGGAAAGCTGCACAGGTCACACCAGTATTCGAGAAAGGTAGTAGGAGTAATCCACTAAATTACAGGCCCATATCATTAACGTCGATATGCAGCAAGATTTTGGGACATATATTGTTTTCGAACGCTATGAATTACCTCGGAGAAAACGGTCTATTGACACATAGTCAACACGGATTTAGAAAACATTGCTCTTGTGAAACACAACTAGCTCTTTATTCACATGAAGTGTTGAATGCTATCGACAAGGGATTTCAGTTCGATTCCGTATTTCTGAATTTCCAGAAGGCTTTTGACAGTGTACCACACAACCGACTTGCATTGAAATTGCGTGTCAATGGAACATCGTCTCAGTTATGTGACTGGATTCGTGATTTCAAGTCGAAGAGGTCACAGTTCGTATTAATTGACGGAAAGTTATCGAGTAAAGCAGAAGTGATTTTTGGCGTTCCCCAAGGTAGTGTTACAGGCAATTTGCTGTTCCTTATCTACATAAACGATTTTGGAAACAATCTGAGCAGCCGTCTTAGGTTGTTTGCAAATAACGCTGTCTTTTATCGACTAGAAAGTCATCAGAAGATCAAAACAAATTGCCTAACGCTTTAGAAAAGATATCTGTATGGTGCGAAAATTGGCAACTGACACTAAATAACGAAAAGTGTGAGGTCTTCCACATGAGTGCTAAAAGGAATCCGTTAAACTTCGGTTACACGATAAATCAGTCAAATCTAAAAGCAGTAAATTCAAATAACTACCTAGGAATTACAATTACGAACAACTTAAACAGGAAGGAACACATTGAAAATGTTGTGGCGAAGGCTAACCAAAGATTGCGTTTTATTGGCAGGAGACTTAGGAAATACAGGGTGAAAAATATTTAAACCGACAAACTCTGGGAGGTTGTAGGGTACATGAAAACAAATATTTTTCCCTAATGTCATTTTTTCCTATGAGGATTATTTAAGCCAGTGGAGGCCGTATTACGCTCTTCAGTTTTAGGCAACTGCTGTCCACCAGTACATTGTCTCTGTTTCCTAATGGAGCGATACACCTGGAGTGAGTACACTGATATGGTTGGTGAGTACTACGTAGCGCACCACAACGGACGAGCTGCACAGCGGGTTTATCAACAACAATATCCTAATCGCCGTATCCCGCATCATACGGCCTTTGCTGCTGTGTACCAACGTCTGCGTGAGACCGGGTCATTTATCAGATTACCTGGACAGGGACGCCATCGCACGATAAGAACGCTGCAATTTGAAGAAGCTGCCTTGCAGCATGTGGAGCGGGAGCCTTCAATCAACATTCGTAAAATTGCATGTAACATGGGGATGAATCAGACGAATGTAAGAACAGACCTTCGAGAGCAGTTGTTACGTCCATTTCACTTACAGCGTGACCACAACCTGCAACCAGTTGATTGTCCACCCCGAGCACAGTTTTCGCAGTGGTACCTGGAACAATGTGAAATCGATCCTACATTTCCATCCTCTGAGTTGTTTACCAATGAAGCAACATTTGGGCGTGATGGAGTCTTCAACATTCACAATTCGCATGTTTGGAGTGGGTATAACCCACATGCCACAGTTACTAGCGCTCATCAAGTGCTGTTCTTCGTTAATGTGTGGGTCGGTGTTGTTGGGGACTGTTTAATTGGGCCGTATCTGCTACCTAGACCATTAAATGGCAGGCACTATTACAATTTTCTCGCCAGAGCATTGCCAGAATTTCTGGAAGACGTCCCGCTCCCTACAAGACAACGCATGTGGTTCCAACATGATGGGGCGGCGGCACATTTCAGTCGTCGTGTGCGTCGATTCCTGGACCGACGGTTTCCAGAAACGTGGATTGGCAGAAGTGGTCCTGTACCATGGCCTGCTCGATCCCCAGATATGTCCCCTCTAGACTTTGGGGGGAGACGCGTAACCTTGTTTCTGCAACTCTTGTTGCATCAGAAGAGTATCTGGTTGCCCGGATAGTAGCAGCAGCAGCAGGAACAATTCAGGATACTCCTGGGGTTTTTGCCCGTGTCAAACAGAACATGATCCGACGGTGTAGGCTTTGTTTGCGTGTCAGTGGAGGTATTTTTGAAAATCTACTGTAATTGAAACTGGGTTGGGTTAATCTGTTGTCTCTCGGTCATAAAAAAATGGAAATGTGTTTGTTGGTTTAATTGATTTGCCGCCAGCGAAATCTTCCTCTACTGGTTTAAATACTCCTCATAGGAAAAAACGACATTAGGGAAAAATATCTGTTTTGATGTCCCCTACAACCTCCCAGAGTTTGTCGGTTTAAATACTTTTCACCCTGTATAACAGATGTACTAAGGACACAGCCTACACTACGCTTGTCCGTCCTCTTTTAGAAGAGTGCTGCGCCGAGCGGGATCCTTACGAGATAGGATTGACGGAGTACAAGAAAAAGTTGAAAGAAGGGCCGCACGTTTTGTATTATCGCGTAATAGGGAAGGGAGCGCCACTTAAACGATACGGGATTTGAGATGGACATCATTAAGACAAAGGCGTTTTTCATTTCGGAGAAATGTTCTCACGGAATTCCAATCACCAACTTTCTCCTGAAAATGCGAAAATATTTTGATGACACCGACCCACATAGGGAGAAACGATCACCATGATAAAATAAGGGATATCAGAGATCGTACGGAAAGATATACAGAGACGGACAAAAGTATTCAGACACAGGTCAGTTGCGTATCTCACGGTCAGTTGTAATTGATGTGTCTGCGTTTGTGCCATAATGCAGGGAATATTTCGAAAGACGTCGACTATGCGAATGTCACCGTACCATCTACCTGGAACGATTAGTTCTGTGTTACCATCACAGGAGTGCGTTTCACGCAGGATAAAAATATCAGACACCGCCCTGCTTGACAACGTAACGGCAGTCTGAAGGCACAACTCGGCGGCAGCAAGCAGTCAGTGTAGGCAAGGCAGCTGTCTCGTACTACAGGAAAGCTCAGGTCTCGTCAAAAAATGACCAACGTAGCGCCGTGCCCCGTAAAGGTGGGGAAACGACAGTGGAAGTGCGAAGGCTTATTGTGGGGATGCATAGTGAGGGGAAAATCATATGCAGAAATAGGCAATGTCGTCAACTGAAGCCGAAAATATTTAGTATCTTCCACAAATAGAAAGAAGAGAAAACTGTCGTCAATCGTCCACGACAGGGGCGTCCTCAGAAACTCACGAACAGATATAAGAGGAAGACAGTTCGAATGGCGAAAAAACTATCCGCCGAAAGCGGCCCCTTGTATAGCGGCAGACTGGCAGAAGGCTTTGGTACCGAAATTAGGGTCAGAACATTGCGCAGATGCCTCAGCAGTGCTGGGTACAGTGCCAGAGTGTCAAGGTGCAAACCGTTCGCAAGTAAGTGTAACGTAAAAAAGGGGATGGTTTTTGCCGAAGAATTTGTCGGAAAGGATGTGACATTTTTGGACAAGATTCTGTGGAGTGATGAATGCAAATTTACTTTGAGCCACGTGGATGGCCGCAGTTTAGTGTAGCGTGAAGCAAACACAGGGTGGGAGCCCAGAAACATGCAAACAACCATCGAACATGCAGGCAGTAGTGTGACGGTGTGGGGATGGATGTCTTCCCGAGGTGCTGACGAGCTTGTCTTTATTGAAGGCACCATGGACAAATTCGTCTATCTCGATATACTCAAACAAAATCTGATGAAAAGTGCTGCGAAGTTGGATGTTGGAGGTGCCTTTTATTTCCAACAAGAGAATGATCCTAAGCATACGGCGGGAACAGTCCAACTGAGAATCCTATACAACATGGCTCATCACCTCATCACACCACCGCAGTCTCCGGACCTCAATCCCATCGAAAGCCTCTGGAATGAACTGAAAACGAGACTGTACAAACGACATGCGAGCAGTTTCATACATTTGCGTGTATTGATAGAAGAAGAATGGCTGAATATCGGCTCGGATGAAACGGAAAAGGTTGTTTACTCCATGCCAGAAAGATTGAGGGCTGTAAAACAGAAAAAGGAACGCATAACCAAATACTGACCGCTGCGTGTCTGAATACTTTTGTCCATTGTGTGTTTCAATTTCTTTTACATGATGTGTGTTTTGTTACTTGTTGTTCTGCATATGTTCGGTCTGACATATGTATTACACATTTGTAAAGAATAAAATATATATTTTCAGTTAAAAACAGATTTACTGTTTACTTCTCCGATTACTTCCAATGCCCGAATTGAATACTTTTGTCCTCCTCCGCAGATGTTCGTTCTTTCTGCACGCTATACGAGATTGGAATAATAGAGAATTGTGAAGGTGTTTCGAGGAGGCTCTGCTAGGCACTTAAATGTGATTTGCAGAGTACCGATGTAGATGTAAGTGCAGATTCATTTATTACGCTTCAAATATTTCTTATATGATAGGTTTGTTTACAAATAACTCGTCTGCTACCACTCACGATTTTCTTTATTTAATTTTTCGCACGACGCGATTCGGGAAATCATTCCCATTTTGAAGTGCGTTTTTTGTGTTTGCTGTGTCATTCCTATGTGATATTGTCGATGTGTGAGATTCTACTTCATTTTGTTGACTTTACGTTTCCTTATGGCCCATTTGTACAGAGGTACACACACACACACACACAACGTGTTGTACACTTTTAAACATCGAAAACATATTTCATAACATTTTTGAAAACATTTTTGGTTTATGAAAAATGTTTTGGATGTTTAAAAGTGTACAACATGTTGTGTGTGATGTTTAGTGTGTGTGAGACTCTGCACAAATGGACCATAAAGAAACTTAAAGTCAACAAAATGAAGCAGAATCTCACACATTGACAACATCACATAGGAATGACACAACAAACACAAAAAACGCACTTGAAAGTGGGAATCACTTCCCGAAACGCGTCGTGCGAAAAATAAAATAAAGAAAATCGTGACTGGTAGCAGACGAGTTATTTGTAAACAAACCTATTGTTTTCACAGTCGCAGGCTTTCAGAACCATTTATAGTTGATCAAATCAGATTTCTTATATGAACTCCGCTCTTCCCGCAGATGTGACTTGAAACACTCACACACACACACACACACACACACACACACACACAGAGAGAGAGAGAGAGAGAGAGAGAGAGAGAGAGAGAGACGGGGGGGGGGGGGGGCAGTGAGTCCTTCAACTCACGGCGCTACACACGGTGGCCTCATCGTGGGCAAACCGCGTGACGGCAGCTGCAGAGCTGGGAGCTAATGTTATGCTTAAACCGAAAGCTCCGTTGTCAGCGACGACAGCAGAAGTGAGAACTACTCGGTTCGCGCGTCCGTAAATCGGAAGGCGCCGCGGCACAAAAGCGGCGCCGGGCCGCCAAACTCAGCCCCCAAGTTGCTGAGGCGCGAGCCGGCAGCCAGCACCTGGCCGCGCCGCGCCGCGCCGCGCCGCATAAATTCCCGCCGGAAGTTGGGACGCGGCTCCGGCTGACGTCACGCCGCCCGCCAGTTTGTCAACAACAGAGGTGCGCGCGGCGGAGTGGCTCAATAGCGCGCCCAGGCAGCAGCGCGGCGCAGCGCGGGTAATCCGCGACAACCAGCGGCCACTCGCACTGTCTGCCGGTTGCCCATACATTACACAACTGTCCATCAGACCGATCCGCTTTAATCACTTCCTGTAATCATCACACTCCTGTCTCATGTTCTGAGCCGTGTTGGGCTCATGTTACGCGTCGGTTTAAACCTTGGTTCCTATTCTGTGTTCGGTTTCCCGCTGTTACTGCGATTATGCTGTTGTTCCCTCTGTCCGTGAGAGGCAGCAGCGGTGTGTGTCGATCATGGAGGTAAGAATAGAGGGAGACGCCATGACGTCACAGCTGTGAAGCTATGTGAAGCCGAGGATAGCCATCTCAATCCGACCAAAACATTGCTGCTGTAAGCTTGTGTGCATAGGCTTGTCGCTCGCTTTTGGAATGATTTTTCGCTATTATGGTGACTTGTGCGGTGTTCGGATGTACGAATCGTTCTGATTGTGATGCGAAATCGAAGGGAATAACATTTCATGTGTAAGTTGTCTCGTTAAGTGTGATTTTACAACTTCATTGTGAATGAACGTGTGCTACATCGGTACTTGTACTATAGCGTGTTTTTCTCCTGCATGATTTTAGATTTCCTAAAAATGAAAGTCGGAAAACTCTGTGGGAAAATGCCGTGAGGAGGAACAATTGGCGTGCGTCTAAATGGAGCACTATATGTTCTCAGCATTTCCGAGAAGAGGACATAGACCGAACTTCCCCTTCAACAGTAAGGCTCCGAGAAAATGCTGTACCATCAGTTTTCCCTACACACCCAAAACATTTGCAAAAGGTATGTTAATTCAAAGAATTAAATTCTTAGTTTTCAAGTTCACGTTTCAGTTAAATACGTACGTATCGTCGATAATCGAAGTGTTGAGTAACTCATTTTGTCTTCATCGTGTATCAAATTAAAAGCTAACACTACATTAACTGGCGTAAAGTATAGGCCTAAACAGGACACTGTGTAGATTTGCCATTCTATGTACCGTATTTCAGTAAATATTGGTGGTAATGAACAGTGTTTCCCAGTAGTGTAACGTAACTGAAATGTCCCAGTACGTATTACAAACAAGATGTATTTATGGGGCTTTGGAGGGAGGCTATAGCGAACTTAGTTTTCAGTTTCTATTATTTAGTTTGTGATACACGTTTATTACTGAATTAACAAAATTGTATCGTTTACTTTGAAGGCTAGCTATTCGTAATATTACATTAAAAACTATTTTTAATCAGAAGAAACGCGGAATTTCGCCTTTACTAGATTTTATTTTAAACAAAAACTTTGAAACAACCAATCTGATGACGTTACATGCGTATATGGTGCAATTAGCGACTGTAATACACGCAATGTTTTGGTCAGAGTGTCATGGCAGCGAGCCACGCCCCCATGGCTTCAAAACGTAGTACGGCTGGGATACGTAGCGCCATCTCCCCTTATTCTTACTTCCATGGTGTCGATATTCGCACCTTGTACTATCTTTGCTCTGGTGTTTATAGTTTCCGGCTGTGCTGTGCGAACAGTCGATCGGTCGGCGTGGAGCAGCGAGGTAATCTCTGCGGGGCGTAGTTTGGCCGGGCGCGCTGGCGGCCTCTATGCACTGTCAGAGTGTGTGGGGCTGTTCCCATCGCTACAAGTTCCGTGGCTCACCGACCCTGGACACGAAAGTTTGGATTTAATTTACCAGCAGGTTTGGTTCTCGTTGCTGGCTGTTGAGACATTCCCGGGAGCAATATAATGTGTGTTCGAGTTGGCGAAGGTTTAGCCACCGTCCGGTGGAGTCTAACTGTATTTGGTTATTTGCAATTGAAGTGCACCAGCGGAATTTTCTGCCATGTGGCCGTTAAAGTTCCGGTTACCTGCCCTGGCCGTTGACGTAAATTTAGGCAGTGTCCTTTCCCCACCGTGTTGTCGCTGTCCAGTATGGTGTGTGCTTCGACAGCTTAATGTATGCTTGGTTGAGGGCGTCCATGCCTTTTACGTTTGCATTGAACTCCCAGTTGTGTGCTGGTGGAGTGGAGCGGAAGTTACCTTGTCGGTGGGTCCGTTAACTGCCTGTTGGTTGGGTTGTCGTTGGATCGAGAATGGTTGGGCCAACTGCCTGTCTCACCTAAGTGATCGTTAGTATTTCAAGTGCTGGACGACCCCCGAAACTCTTGAGCGCCGTTAGCTGCACTGCCTTTACTTATTTTCTGTTGTGTGTATTTGTATGGCTCATAGCCGATGTTTTTTAATTAAAGTTGAAGTGTTTTTAGTGGTGTTTTAAGTCATGGACCTTTAGCCACTTTAAAATTAAAATTCCTTGCTTGTCAAGTGTTAGACTGTTTGAGGCCTTCAGCCTGATTCAAGATATGGCTTTGTTGTTTAAATTCATTGTACCTCGAGGTTTAAATCATGGGGCATTCAGCCGCTTTTTAACTAAGGATCTTTACCTTTCGAGCATCAGACCTTTTGGAGCCTTCAGCCTAATTGAAGATAAGGCCTTCTGCCTTGTGTTTTTTTGTTTAATTTTACCTTGAGTCTTTAATTATCGGCCTTCAGCCGTATTTAAATTAAGGTTGTTGCTTTTCAAGTGTTAGATTTTTGGCCCTTCAGCCAAATTATAGAACTTACTTAACGTGAGACCTTCTGTCTTCTAAATATTCTTTTTGGGGTCTGAATTTTGAGTTAATGGCTTTTAGCCGTTTTTCTTTTTTTACGAGGGCAGTTCAATAAGTAATGCAACACATTTTTTTTCTGAAACAGGGGTTGTTTTATTCAGCATTGAAATACACCAGGTTATTCCCCAATCTCTTAGCTACACAACACTATTTTTCAACGTAATCTCCATTCAATGCTACGGCCTTACGCCACCTTGAAATGAGGGCCTGTATGCCTGCACGGTACCATTCCACTGGTCGATGTCGGAGCCAACGTCGTACTGCATCAATAACTTCATCATCCGCGTAGTGCCTCCCACGGATTGCGTCCTTCATTGGGCCAAACATATCGAAATCCGACGGTGCGAGATCGGGGCTGTAGGGTGCATGAGGAAGAACAGTCCACTGAAGTTTTGTGAGCTCCTCTCGGGTGCGAAGACTTGTGTGAGGTCTTGCGTTGTCATGAAGAAGGAGTTCGTTCAGATTTTGTGTGCCTACGAACACGCTGAAGTCGTTTCTTCAATTTATGAAGAGTAGCACAATACACTTCAGAGTTGATCGTTTGACCATGGGGAAGGGCATCGAACAGAATAACCCCCTCAGCGTCCCAGAAGACTGTAACCATGACTTTACCGGCTGACGGTATGGCTTTAAACTTTTTCTTGGTAGGGGAGTGGGTGTGGCGCCACTCCGTTGATTGCCGTTTTGTTTCAGGTTCGAAGTGATGAACCCATGTTTCATCGCCTGTAACAATCTTTGACAAGAAATTGTCACCCTCAGCCACATGACGAGCAAGCAATTCCGCACAGATGGTTCTCCTTTGCTCTTTATGGTGTTCGGTTAGACAACGAGGGACCCAGCGGGAACTAACCTTTGAATATCCCAACTGGTGAACAATTGTGACAGCACTACCAACAGAGATGTCAAGTTGAGCACTGACTTGTTTGATGGTGATCCGTCGATCATCTCGAACGAGTGTGTTCGCACGCTCCGCCATTGCAGGAGTCACAGCTGTGCACGGCCGGCCCGCACGCGGGAGATCAGACAGTCTTGCTTGACCTTGCTGCGATGATGACACACGCTTTGCCCAACGATTCACCATGCTTTTGTCCACTGCCAGATTACCGTAGACATTCTGCAAGCGCCTATGAATTTCTGAGATGCCCTAGTTTTCCGCCAAAAGAAACTCGATCACTGCCCGTTGTTTGCAACGCACATCCGTTACAGACGCCATTTTAACAGCTCCGTACAGCGCTGCCACCGGTCGGAAGTCAATGAAACTATACGAGACGAAGCGGGAATGTTTGAAAATATTCCACAAGAAATTTCCGGTTTTTTCAACCAAAATTGGCCGAGAAAAAAATGTGTTGCATTACTTATTGAACTGCCCTCGTAATTAAAGTGGTTGTGCCCTTAAGCCATAAGATAGTGTGGCGTATTCAGCCGATAACTAAGTTCAAGGATTTGGACTGTGGTCAAATAAATAAAGTTATGTGTTCGAGTGTAACTGACAGCCTCTCATTTTGGCCCCTTTCGACAATTTCAACTACCTGTCCTGTCCTGCCGGTTTAGCAGGGCGTTTCAGGTTTTTGTACAAGATCATAGCGTTTTGTTTTACATGTTGGCACTCCGGCTGCTACGGGTATACTTGGTGGGTCTAAAAAGTTTGGTGACTGCTATCAGACAGCAAATAAAACAAAAGATACAATTAAACGTTCTTTATTGCCCTTGAAAATAGTCGCTACCCGCTACAGCACACTTTTGACAACGTTCGTACAGCTTCCGAAAACTGTCAGTAAACCCCTCCTGTGGAATCGATGGCAGAACGGTTGTCACACGATCTTTGATGGCATTCACGTGCGCACAACGCTCATCGTCCATGGCCGCCTTCGAGCGGTGAAACAGGATGAAGTCCCCAGGAGGCAGATCAGGGTAACTGGCGCACACGGATCGCGCAGTGTGCCGGGGCATGTCTTGGAGCAGCATCCATTTTCTAGTCCTGTGCAACTCTGGCCGAAACCGCCGGACACGCTGGAGCAATCGCTTCAAAATGGAATGGTAAAATGTAGCATTAATGGTTCGACCTGCGGGAACAAATCCCTTGTGGACGACGCCGTCGTTGTCGAAGAAGGCGATCAACAGTGTTTCCACCTCGGATTTTTGCAGACGGTTCTTTTCTTGGCCGTGGGAAAGATGGTGAACACAATGATATCAATTGCCGGTTTGATTCCCGACCGAACTGATTCTACCAGGTCTCATTTCCTGTGACGATGGTGTTCAGAATCAATGGATCCTGGTCACACATGGAAATGAAATCACCAGCATTTTCCATCCGTTGTGCTTTCTGCTCATCTGTGAGCTTGTGCGGCACAAATCGGGAGCAGATCTTCCTGGGGTTCTGCTTTTCGACGGCAGACCTGAATGTGGCTCATCCTCAGTTGTTTCCTTCCCTTCACGGAAGCGTTTAAACCATTTGTAAACACATTTTCCGCTCACTGCTTCCCTCCCGTACACCTACATCAACATTCCTTGTGTCTCCGTTGCAGTCTTCCACAATTTGTAGCAGAACTTGATGTTCACACCTTGCTCCATTGCGCTGTGGCACTTCCTCTCACACCGGCTACGTTCAACTGGTCGCAGTCTGTTTACACATCCAGTAACATGCAGTCCGTGCCATGTATCGATTCTCCTCAAGTCTCTGAAGACCCATGCACATGCACGCACACAATTTCTATTTCAGATATGATACCACTCAAATGGTTGAAATGGCTCTGAGCACTATGGAACTTCTAAGGTCATCAGTCCCCTAGAACTTAGAACTACTTAAACCTAACTAACCTAAGGACATCACACACATCCATGCCCGAGGCAGGATTCGAACCTGCGACCGTAGCGGTCAGGCGGTTCCAGACTGCAGCGCCTAGAAAACCGCTCGGCCACTTCGGCCGGCTGATGCCATTCACCTAGCTTTTTAGACACACCTAGCTTTTTAGACACACCTAGCTTTTTAGATACACCACGTATTTATCGACTGTCATTTTTTATTTGCAGTTCACTGTTGCTACTCGAGGCCACATGTTGTAATTTTGTCATTTGGAGATACTGAGTCGACCTGTGGACGCTAGAAAATGGTGTGAAAAGTGGAGAAATCGGAACGTTTCAGTGCAATACAGGGTTGACAGTAGCGGAGACAACCAGAAACATCTGCGCCATGTGTGGGGAGAATGCCTTTGGACGGAGAACGCAAAAAAATTGTGTTGACGTTAGTGACCGTCCATGTTTAGGAAGACCTTCGGGCTTTGATGAAGATAGTTTAAGCGCATTAATCCACAATGATTAATGTCATTGTACCAGATAACTGGCAAATGTGACGAACTATGGTCATTCCACCATCGCGCTGGTTAGCCCATTGGACTCGTATTCTGGAGGACGACGGTTCGAACCAACGTCCGGCCATCCTGATTTAAGCCGGCCGGTGTGGCCGTGCAGTTCTAGGCGCTTCAGTCTGCAACCGTGTGACCGCTACGGTCGCAGGTTCGAATCCTGCCTCGGGCATGGATGTGTGTGATGTCCTCAGGTTAGTTAGGATTAATTAGTTCTAAGTTCTAGACCACTGATGACCTCAGAAGTTAAGTCCCATAGTGCTCGGAGCCATTTGAACCAACCATCCTGATTTAGGCTTTCCGTGATTTCCCTAAATCCCTTCAGGCAAATGCCGGGATGATTCCTTTGAAAGCGGACAGCCGACTTCTTTCCCCACTCTTCCCTAATCCTACATGATCGATGATCTCGCTGTTTGGTTTCCTCCCTCAAATCAATCAACCCACCTACCATCGTGGGATATTTGCATGCAGTGCGAAAGGTTCAAAAATCGGGTGTGTGGGTACCACACGCTCTACGCCAAAATCACAAATTTCAGTGGGTGTCCATGTGTGCATCTCCGATTGCTCGTCATTAACTGCCTTTTCAACAGCACTGGTGACGATAAATGGTTATTTTTATGCTAACGTATGGAAAAGAAAGAAATGGTTGTGCCCAGACAAAGTAACCAGTCCCCTCACTGAGACCTCCGCATATCCAAAGCAGATGATGGTATGAGTCTGGTGGAACAGAGACGATGCGCTGTACTACCAACTGCTTCCCCAGGCTGTGACCATTACTGCTGAGATTTATTGTCAACAACTGCGACGTCTTGTAGTCCAAGAACAACAACCAGGAAGACTGCGTGAAGCGATGCTACTCCACTGTATCCCCCCCGCTCGTATTCTACTAAACTGACAAAAAACATTATACAGGGTGTTACAAAAAAGTACGGCCAAACTTTCAGAAAACATTCCTCACACACAAATGAAGAAAAGATGTTATGTGGACATGTGTCCGGAAACGCCTAATTTCCATGTTAGACCTCATTTTAGTTTCGTCAGTATGTACTGTTCTTCCTCGATTCACCGCCAGATGGCCCAATTGAAGGAAGGTAATGTTAACTTCGGTGCTTGTGTTGACATGCGACTCATTGCTCTACAGTACTAGCATCAAGCACATCAGTACGTAGCATCAACAGGTTAGTGTTCATCACGAACGTGGTTTTGCAGTCAGTGCAATGTTCACAAATGCGGAGTTGGCAGATGTCCATTTGATGTATCGATTAGCACGGGGCAATAGCCGTGGCGCGGTACTTTTGTATCGAGACAGATTTCCAGGATCCCGGCAGGAAGACGTTCGAAGCAATTGATCGCCGTCTGAGGGAGCACGGAACATTCCAGCCTATGACTCACGAATGGGGAAGACCTAGAACGACGAGAACACCTGCAATGGACGAGGAAATTCTTCGTGCAGTTGACGATAACCCTAATGTCAGCTTCAGAGAAATTGCTGCTGTACAAGGTAACGTTGACCACGTTACTGTATGGAGAGTACTACGGGAGAACCAGTTGTTTCCGTACTATGTGCAGCGTGTGCAGGCACTATCAGCAGCTGATTGGCCTCCACGGGTACACTTCTGCGAATGGCTCATCCAACAATGTGTCAATCCTCATTTCAGTACAAATGTTCTCTTTACGGATGAGGCTTCATTCCAACGTGATCAAATTGTAAATTTTCACAATCAACATGTGTGGGCTGACGAGAATCCGCACGCAATTGTGCAATCACGTCATCAACACAGATTTTCTGTGAATGTTTGGGCAGGCATTGTTGGTGATGTCTTGATTGGGCCCCATGTTCTTCCACCTACGCTCAATGGAGCACGTTATCATGATTTCATACGGGATACTATACCTGTGCTGCTAGAACATGTGCCTTTACAAGTACGACACAACATGTGGTTCATGCACGATGGAGCTCCTGCACATTTCAGTTGAAGTGTTCGTACGCTTCTCAACAACAGATTCGGTGACCGATGGATTGGTAGAGGCGGACCAATTCCATGGCCTCCACGCTCTCCTGACCTCAACGCTCTTGACTTTCATTTATGGAGGCATATGAAAACACTTGTCTACGCAACGCCGGTACTAAATGTAGAGACTCATCGTGCTCGTATTGTGGACGGCTGTGATACAATACGCCATTCTCCAGGGCTGCATCAGCGCATCAGGGATTCCATGCGACGGAGGGTGGATGCATGTATCCTCGCTAACGGAGGACATTTTGAACATTTCCCGTAACAAAGTGTTTGAAGTCACTCTCGTACGTTCTGTTGCTGTGTGTTTCCATTCCATGATTAATGTGGTTTGAAGAGAAGTAATAAAATGAGCTCTAACATGGAAAGTAACCGTTTCCGGACACGTGTCCACATAACATATTTTCTTTCTTTGTGTGTGAGGAATGTTTCCTGAAAGTTTGGCCGTACCTTTTTGTAACACCCTGTATAGGAGCTGGGTTGAAAAGTCATTCCCCACCTGGTCTTGCGCCGTCAGATTTTCACCTTTCAGGCTCTCCATCGAACAACTTTCAAGGAACTTCCTTTCCGGATGAAAATATGCACCGAACATGGTTCGACGAGTTCTTCGCCACAAAATCACGTGATTCGAAAAGTAGCGGAATCTAAAAGTTGCCCCAGCGTCGGCAGACTGTTGTTCATAGTGAAGGAAAATATACTATTGACGACTAAAGTCTTTGATATACTATTGACGACTAAAGTCTTTGTTATACGTATCTGTTGTGTTAACTTATGGAAAAACGCTACGAACTTATGCGACAACCTAATACATACGTTATGGGACTTTCAAGATGTGAAAAAAAGGATGATTGTGTTTCTTGTGTCATCGCAAGTTTGCACGGAATGAACTGGAAGTGTGAATGAAAAAAAAGGCTATTGCAATTCACTTACTTTGAAGAAACTTCGCTTATATGTTTTTCTTTGTTTATTGCAAATAACACAAATAGGATACATGAAAGTATCGTTTTACTGCATGTTAGAATGTTGTTGTGGTTTTCAGCACAAACACTGCTTCGATGCAGGTCTCCATGCTGTTCGATGCTATGGAAGCCTTGCCTAACAACTACTGCAGCCGCCAACCGTTTGAACCAGTCTGCTTTACTCGTCGCTCGGTGACCCTCTGCAGTGTCTAACACACTCACTTCCCTCCAGCGCTAAACTCACCGTCCCCAGAGTGTGCCCTGTCAACTGATCCCTCCTTTCAGTCAAGTTCTGCCACAACTATCTTTTTTTCTACATCCGATTCACCACCTCTTTATTAGTTAGTCGGTCAGCCCATCTAACTTCAGCATTTTTGTGTAGCAACACGTTTCAAAAGTTCCTTTTCACATCACTGAGCAGCTTATCGTCCGTGCTTCACTTGCGTGAAAGCCTACATTAGATACAAATACCTTCAGAAATGCCTTCCTAACACTTAAATTCATCAGGTTACCTTCCATTCAGAAGGCTGTTCCACTCAGCGACTGTTATATTGACTTCTAAATAATAGATTTCAGCTATCCGTCGTCCTTTTTAAATGTTATTGGCAGATCTACATTTCAGCTAGAAAGCAGCCATTCTCAATGCACTATCATTTTTGATCAATGCATGTAATGCATTTATAGCTGTGTGCGAGACTTCACACATGGAGAATTTATTTTTCGTTTATAAAGTTTCCTTCTACACAACGTTGGAAGTAGTGTGACTGGGGAAATGAGCGAAGAGCTTGTGTGTTCTGTTAACAATGGAGACACACACAGAGATGGTCATGTGAAAAGGAACTGACTATAAGGTCCACTCCTGCAACACGCACCGTCTGGCCTTGTGATTTGTTTGCGGTAAAGGCATAAGTTCGCCAGGAACTGTAAACGTTTCAAGCGAAATGGTAAACTGTTAGGGACAATCGGGGTTTGGGGTATACCAGGTGTTAAAGTATGAAACAGGAATTTCATTGCGATAATCACACGTCTGTTGTTTGAAACTGATTAACAATATTTTATTAAAAATAATCTCCATTGCGACGAGGGTAATCCCAAAAGTAAGGTCTCCTATTTTTTTGTAAGTACAGAACTCTGTTTGTGTGGCAGTTGGTCACACTGTTATGAAGAGTGCTTCACGCGCTGTGTGTAAACATGCGCACGCCGCGCTGAGGCGCTCAGTCTTGGCTTGGCAGCCGTTGAGAACGAAGCTCCCGTTGGATGTTACCGCCAAGTGCGAATGGCGCGCAGTTATTCGGTTTTTGAACGCAAAGGGCACTGCGTCGATTGAAATCCATCGCCAATTGACGGAAGTGTATGGTGAGTCGTGCAAGAATGTCAAAAATGTTCGTAAGTGGTGTAGAGAGTTTACAGCTGGTCGGACCGAAATTCACGACGAACAAAGGAGCGGGAGACAGTGTTGAAGGTTGAGCAAAGCATGCGTAAAGATCGGCGGATCACCTTGGATGATCTCTGCACGTTGGTTCCCGAGGTTTCCCGAAGCACCGCTCACAGAATTTTAACGGAAACATTGAACTACCGGGCGTGTGCGCGAGATGCGTGCCACGCATGCTGACCGAGGACCACACGCGTCAACGAGTTGATGCTTCCCGCGCATTTCTTCGCCGCCTTGCAGCCGAACAGTACAACTCTCTGGATTCATTTGTCACGGGTGACGAAACCTGGGCATACCACTTTACACCTGAGACCAAGCAACAGTTACTGCAGTGGCGACATACTTCTTCGCCAAACCCGCGGAAATTCAACCAAACACAGTCTGCCGGTAAAGTCATGACAACCGTTTTCTGGGATCGGAAAGGGGTATTATTGATCGACTTTATGCCCACTGTGACCACAATTAACGCTGACAGGTACTGTGAGACAAACGGGCAATTCAGAACCGGAGAAGAGGAATGTTGAGCAAGATCGTACACATTCTCCATGACAACGCTCGCCCACACATCGCTCGGCAAACCGTTGCTCTCCTGCAACAGTTTCAGTGGAACAAAATCACCCACCCATCCTATAGTCCTGACTTGGCGCCCAGTGATTGTTCCCTAGGTTAAAAGAACATTTGGGCGGAAAGCAATTGAGCTCTGACGACGAGGTGAAAGAAGAGGTTCATAACTTTCTGAATAACATGGCGGCAGGGGCATACAAAAACTGCCACAGCGTATACAAAACTGCATAAACAAAAATGGTGATTATGTCGAAAAGCTGTAAATTCATGTAAACCATTGTAGAAATAAACAGGTCTATGTACTTGTAGTCTTCAATCTCTTGGCCACTTTCATGTATTCTGAAAGACTCGACCGTTTGCTAGGCATTTTATTCGTAAAAAATGAAATTAAAATGTAATGAACAGGCACCCAAATCACAAACCAAACTTAATAAATTCGTTTGACCTAGCAAACAATATAAATAAAAGCTATCGAAAGAAGCAGTGCAAGGTCGTTAAGTTTTTAATACACGATGCGAAATCAATAAATCCGTACATTTCAATCAAGTAAACACATATATGTTCCTATACGTAAAGATAGGACTGTGGCGCTTAATTCTGTCACTGACGTAATCTTCGCAAAATAAATATAGCACTGAGTTAAGGAAAGTAATAGTGGAATGAACTGTCCTTTAGGGTACTTCGTCGTGGTGATAAAACATACGAGCTGGTCAGCTGAGCAGACCATATTAGATAAAACTTTCAATCACGGTATCTTTTCTCTCGTAGTCCGATTTTAATGAAATAAAGCATATCGTTGCCTCAAGCTATGCTCAACTCACATGTGATAACCATATGAAAATTCGCCTAGTGGTCCTGTAGTGTGATCAAACAGACAAACATACAGTTTTACCGTGTTATTATTAGTGTAGAGACAGATATACATTAACAAATTCCTCTTCTGCAGAAACGGTGTCCCTGCTATAGCCAGTGTGCGTTTTACATGCTGTCTGCTTTGACCTTCATTAATTTACTTTACGACCCAAATAGCATAACTCATCTACTACTTCCAGCGCTTTATTTCCTAATCTAATTCCCACACCATCATCTGATTTAATTCTACTACATTCCAGCACCTTTGTTTGGTTTATATTGATAATAATTTTACAATCTCTTTTCGAGACACCATCCACTCCATTCAACGGCTCTTCCTAGTGCTTTGCCCTCACGAAAGGGCAACATCTTCAACAAACAGCGAAGTTTTTATTTCAATTCCACTCCTTCTCAACCACTTAAATGTTCATATTTCACAGAAGTCGCGTAACTTACTTAAAGCCCATAAGAAAGAATTAAACCTAATCGGAATAAATTTATCCCCACCAAATAGTTAAATTTGCATCTGTACCAGTGACTGCCAGTACTTTACTACTTTCATTACAGTTTCCTATATTACACTGCACGTACAGGTAAATGACGAGCCACTATGGAATGAAGTTGGACTCACGGAGAATGAGGGAAATACAATTAAGCAGGTAGTCAGTGCCCCATTCGCATTCGCAAAATAACCGCTTATCACTTTGCAGAGGGACTCGCCAAGCAATTATATGAAGATGGTATCTGTTCTTGCGGATTCGGACAGATACCATTTTCATATAGTTCAGGCTAATCGGCCATTGACCTCCTCCTCCTGTGCTGGATGCATACGCATTGCCCGAACTCTTACGGGACTCGGTAAGATTGTGTGACTGTAATGGGCAGGGTCACTACGAATGTAGTTGGGAATGTGGGTCCCTCGGTGCGCGTGCAAGGCATAAATCCCTGCAGTCACACTATCCTCTGTGCCCTCGGTGACTCGGATAGAGCGTCTGCCATGTAAGCAGGAGATCCCGGGTTCGAGTCCCGGTCGGGGCACACATTTTCAAGTGTCCCCGTTGATGTATATCAACGCCTGTCGACAGCTTAGGGTCTTGATTTGATTATCAGTTACAGAGGTGGGCCGGGTTGTGGTTTGAAAAGAGAATCTCCAAGCGCCGACCGTTCAAAGTCATATAATGCAGATTACGTTTCCAGGATGTGCAGGGACAGCGGAGACTGTTTTTAGCGAGGTGTGTGGTCATGAGATATGGTCAGACTCCCGGGAGAAATACTGTTGTGAAGAGAATCAGAGGGCAGTCAAAATTCGCTGAAAAACACGGGCTGTTGAGATAACATCCCACAAAATAGAATGGCAACAGAAAGATTAGGGCCCATTTGAACACCAAGGTGCCGCAAAACCAAATAGCTGATCGAGTGTAAAAACAGCTACTATTGGTTCATGTAAAAAAATTAGAAGTAGGAGTAAGGAGTGCTACTGCGCTTATAGCGATCCTCCCAGACTGGTTAGCACACGAAAATAGGGAAAGAGAGAGAGAAAGTAGTTCGGAGACATTTTGTAGTGGACTAACAATGCTATTTTGTCGAAAACTAACTTTCGGAGCCTGTGGCTGTGTACAAAATATAGGTTCAAATGGCTCTGAGAACTATGCGACTTAACTTCTGAGGTCATCAGTCGCCTAGAACTTAGAACTAATTAAACCTAACTAACCTAAGGACAACACACACATCCATGCCCGAGGCAGGATTCGAACCTGCGACCGGAGCGGTCACGCGGTTCCAGACTAAAGGGCCTTTAACCGCACGGCCACACCGGCCGGCAAAATATAGGTTGACTCTTACAGACAAGGTAACAGCAGACAGCTACTTTTTTTATAATGCTATTTAATTCTTTAAACAAATAAATAGCATTATAAAAAGTGGCTAGTCACTTTTGTCTTCTCTGCAAGAGTCAACCTATATCAAAGACTAACAAATTTTTTAACTGGCCAACCACCTGAAACGCAAGTAAGGTAGGCATACCAGCGTCATATAAGACAACACCTTACTCGTCGGCACTCTCAGGATTTTTTACTCAACCAGTCACAACTGACGTGGCACCAAAAAACACTGAGCACACAGTTTTACTTGTCAGAAGTACTCTACAGCAACTTAAAGTTCCTTGACTGTCCGCTTCTCTATGTGCAGAAGATCGCCCCTTCTCCTTACGAGGCTGGCGGCTTCACGGGCAGACTTCACTTCCAGATGACTTCTCCACTCTCGTCTATTGCGAGAGGCTCTCGTGTGGCTGAGTTGAGTTAAGACGCAGACAGAGAGGAGTTGTTAGTTCAGAGCTACTGACTGACTTTGAAGCCACTCCAATTACCACTTGCAGATTATAAGTAAGGTGAAATCCAGTCGTAACAGCGAACCGAATTGCAAGGAAAGATGAATTATTTGTAACAGGATTCCGCAATATCAGTCTACTTTCTAAAGACTTGTTTGCAGTTAGAGTTCTACACGCCTTCATCTCCAGCAATAGCTACACAAGAGACGACAAGAACTTAACGAGGTGGTTCGAAATGCATATATTGTCTGAAATAGTGGGGCATGGGAGATGAGTGTGTGAAACTTCGAGTAGACTGGCAAGACTTCTTCCAGGGGACCAGTGACAGATGACAAGCGGTTTGTGCGAAATGGCCGATTACGTTGCTTCTCCAGCAGGTGGGCGTGACTGCTGTTCTGGGTCTGGCTGGCAGTGTTGTCTCGGCACTTCTGTACTTCCAGCACTTCTGTACTTCCAGCACTGTTTTGACAATGAACGGTACCGCTAGACTCACTTAAGCCGCTTCGCGATTCAAAGATAAATGTTGGAAAGAGTTTCTGATCCCTTCCATCAACTTTTGGCACCAGAGAGGACGGTCATTTGGTGTATGTTGAAGGGGAACGGAGCATTAGAGCAGTAAGTCTCCGCTTGTGGTGCAGTTGGCCCCTACTCGCGGTCAGTATAGCTGTGGGATACAGCACCATAGACTACGATATATTGGAGAACTGTGTCAACAGTCATCTGCAACACGTGTAGATGTTGAACTCATCATATGAGCTAAGGAAAGCAGGTCACTGAAATATAGACTCGTCGCCACCAATCCAGCTAAGGTCAGGTCAGCATTAGCTGTCTCATTTTACGAGCGTTGCCCGGAAAGTAATGCACCGCATTTTTTTTTTCTCAGACAAAAAGAATGCTACGAATGCGAAACGTACGTATGTGTTATTTGAAGTCTCCCCGAGTTTCCATCACTTCCGACAGATAGCGTAGCTGCAAGACAGTTTCAAAATAGCGTCTATAGATGATTTATGTTACAAGCAACATGCTGTCAATGATTCTCTCACTACATAGAAAGAAGTTGTGGGAATTATTCACAAACGCTTATGAAAAGCCTTTGGAGCAGCTGCTGTCGACAGGTGTGCAGTTAGTCGCTGGGCGCGAAAGGTGAGGTCATCAGAAGGCGGTTCGGTGGAGCTCCACGATTTGCAGCGGTCAGGGAGACCATCCACGGTTGTAACACCTGACACGTTGCGGCGAGCTGATGTTGTCATTCGCGAGGACAGAGGCATTACGACTGGGCAGTTGGCGCTGAATCTGTCAATCAGCACTGGCTCCACCACCAGGACAAGGATTGGTACCGACACGGCATAAACGGGATGGAGATTACGTGGAAAAATAGGTTGTGTAGATAAAACACCATTCTTTTCTGTGTGTAATTCCCATTATTGTTGAAGAAAATTCTTGAAGAAAAAAAATGCGGTGCATTACTTTCTGGGCAACCCTCGTATATTCCTCAGCACCTTCAAAAATGTTCCCAAAAATTTTAGCATACGAAAATATTCGCGCTTTTTTATACTAAGAGAGGAGACAGTGGCAGTGGGACAGAGACGGAAAAGAAATAAATACTGGAAGGTAGCAGACAGCGGTTGTAGTATAGAAAGAGCGAAGGATAGAACGGCGGCATGAGAGAAAGAGTGGGACATAGCGGCGGTGGAATATAGTTGACACTGACAGAACAGTGCCAAGAAAAGAGTGAAGAAGACTGCTAGTAGGAGAGGCAGAAACAGAAGGAAAAAGTGGAAGGGATGGGAGAGGCAGTGATAATGGGAGGCAGAGTCTATGATCACGATAACGAGGAAGACAGAGATGATGATAGTGAGAAGAGAAAGCAGCAATGAGGAGGAATGAGTGAGATAATAACAGGAGCAGAGAGCAAGAGGGAGACAGTGAGACGAGACTGTAGTAGCAGGACGGAACGAAGAGGACTGTGGCTGGAAAATAGGAGACAGTGACAGTGAGACAAAGAGATAATGACAATGAGTTGGGCTGAATGAGTGAGAGAGAGTGGGCAAGTGGCTGGGTATGAGCGATAGACTGGTGGGTGTGAGGGAGTTACAGTTAGGAGAGCTTGTGCGAGTGAGAGGTGAGTTGCATGTTAAGAAGAATGCGAATATGATGTATGCCACAATTTTGAGAAAAATTTTGAATAGTTTTGAGGAAGGTAGAATGAAGCAGCTATTAACCTAGTATTCAATCAGTCTTCTAATAAACAGAAACATATTGGTCTTTTTTGTGCTCTGACAGGAGCATTTTTCTGCCGAAACCGCAGTCGCATAAAGGAATCGGCATAATTTCCCCTGAACATCGAGAACTAAGAAAATCCAATATATACAAGATGTTTCACAATTCATGTTACTTGATCGATCTTTACATAGGAACCCATGTTCAGAGACCTCATCCACCGACGCTACAGCGCGTCAAAGTTACAGGCGCCGACTCCTGTGGATTTACGTACATCCAGCGTGACATCGCGATGATGTTACAAACTTCAAGAATCATAACGGAGGATAAACGTATCAGTTTGAGGTAAGGGTCTCTGTACCGGAAAGCAACGAGTCGAAATTTATAAGTGAAGCGGAATACATGTATCGGTGCTGTCGTTGCTAGGATTGTAGGCTACGCAACTTTCAGAGGTGGTAACATGGACGAAAACTAGGAAAAATATCCAGTAAACATGAGCTCTATAATGCATACTTTACGAGCTGTGAGCGCTTGTTCAATAGATGAGACGTGTTTCACAGTACGAGAGATGAACAAATGCCCATATTTTCTCAGATTTGGGTTTTAGAGTTCTTGTTTGCTGGACATTATTTCCTTGTTGCAATCCATCCCACCACCTCCGAAAGTTGCCTACCCTACAGTCTTAGCAAGAACAGTACCGATACATGTATTCCGCTGTCAGAGGTATCACAACTGTTCCGCATATAACTTTCAACTCGGTCGTTTCCGGTACAGTCATCCTTACCGTAAACTGATGTATTTATCCTTGTCCACCACACTAAAAAGCTTGTAATATCATCGGGGAATCAATCTGTATATACGAGGTCTGTTGAAAAAATATCGGAACATTCGTAATTTCGTGGGAAATGGTGTACTGGAGCGAAATGCGTTTGGAATCCCTGCACACGCCTGTATTTAATGTACAACTGCCGGAAGTTTCGTTGTTGTACTTTTTTAGTTATTGTTCAGTGCTGTATTGAGCAGAACGTTGTGCCGTACAGTTTGCGAATTTCGAGATGGCAAAGTTAGAGAAGCAAGGAGCCTGCACTAAATTTTGCGTGAAACTCAAGGAAGCCATTACAGACACACAAAAAATTATGGAGGAAGCCTACGGTGCTGAGTGCTCAAGCCATGGTAGGTGTTACGAAGGGTTCACACGATTTAGAAATGACCGGACGCCCTTCGACGTCTGCCGGCGACGCCCAAGTCAGGAACGTCAATGAAACTATGCGTGTCAATCGAAGACTGACCGTCGGAGAGAGTACAGACGAGTGTAATATTTCAGTTGGTTCGTGTCATGAAATCCTGACACAGCATCTTGGAACACATTCTGTTGCCACCAAGTTCGTCCCGCCGCTCATGAGTCAAGGCCTGATCGCATCTTGAAGAGCTTTTGGATCGCGTAAAGGAGAACGAGATGTTCCGACGTGGGTCTAAGGTTATTACGTTTAGTCCAACATTCAGTCTTCACAGTGGATCAGGAAAGTGTCCCCAAGACCAAAAATAGCTCCGCAGGTCACGTCAAATAACAAAGCCATGCTGACAGTCTTATTAGACTTTGAAGGACAAGTTCATTACCAATTCGTGTCACAGGGACAAACTGTTAGTGATGATACTATCAGGACGTGTTGCGTTGCCTGCGAGAAAATGTGAGAAGGGAACGGTCTGAAATGTGGCGAGACGATTGATGACTCTTGCATCAAAATAACGCACAACAAGTGAAACCACTGTGCTGCCTCATCTTCGTCCTCGGTTCTCTCCAGACCTGGCCCCTGCCATCTTCTTTTATTTCCAAAGATGAAACCCCGTTGAAAGACAAATATTTACAACGATAGACGAAACCCATGTCTGTACACGTCATCCAAAGATGCGACAGAGCGTCAAAGTTATAGGCGACTGTAAAAGAAAATTCGCAGACGGTGCTTCGCGCGATCTGGCAGGACATGCACCAAGAGTGCTTCCGAAGTGGAAACGGCGTTCGGAACGGTGTATCAGTTGTGAAGGAGAGTATTTCGGAGGAGGCCATGCGCTGTAAGTAACAGGTAAGCGTAGAAAAATGTTGTGCACAATGTTTCGGAACTGTTTGAACAGATCCATTACGTACATTACAGACGCCTATACCTTTGACGTTCTGTGGCATCGTTGGATGACGTTGCCAGACATGGATTTCTATGTAAAACTAGATCTACTAAGTCGCCTCTAAAACCTCTAGAAGTGTGTAGCAAGAATTGTGAAACACATTGTACAATGACAGCTAAATCTGCAATACTTCTCATCGTGGTCGATAACGCTAAACGCGCTTTTTACAGGAACTACAGACAATGATTGCTATACATACGAGAGAATTCTGTAATGAGTAAAAAGGCTGCATCCTGATTTCAGAGCGGGGTAAATGCCCCCCCTCCCCCTCCCCCAATTGCCGACTTCTATGACTGCATATACGAGGTGCGACAATAAAGTAATGAGACTGATGTGAAAAAAAAAATGTTGCTCACCCTTTAAGGCAAGTCCAGTGTTGTCTCCTTCAAAGTAGTTCCCTTCTGATTGCACACACTTTTTCCAGCGCTTCCGCCATTGATGTTAACATTTCTGGAACTCATATTCCATAATATCCTCCAAGACCCTCGTCATAGCTTTTTGGACATCTTGTGTTGTTTGAAAATGGTGTCACTTGATTGCCGTTTTGACTCTTGGAAATAGAAAAAGTCGCACGGAGCGATATCTGGTGAATAAGGAGGCTGTGGTAGTACTGAAATTTGAGGTTAAAAATTGCTGTACCGGCAGAGCAGTATGGGATGACGCATTATCGTGATGCAGAACCCAATTATCAGCAACGTTGGCACGGACACGAAGAACTCTTTTCGAAGTTTATCTTAAATTTCTTTTTTGGTAATATTGGTTAACTGTTTGTCGAGGAGCCACCCACTCTTTATGAACAATTCCCTTGGAATCAAAGAAGCACACAAACATGCATTTCACTTTTGACTTTGACATGCTTTTTTTTTTTTGGTCTGGGTGATCCGTTTGAGCACCATTGCGAACTTTGGCGCTTTGTCTCTATATTACACTGAAAAAACAACTTTCATCATCAGTGATAACACGGCTCAACAATTCTGGATTGATTTCCGTTTGGTTTAATCGATTGGCTGCCACATTTTTCCGTGTTTCTCGCTGTTGTGGTGTGCGATTTTTGGGGACGATTTTTGCACAAATCTTTCTAATGCCAAGCTCTTTAGTTATTATTAGACGAACCGTTTCTCGATTGATGTTCAGTTCAAAATGGTTCAAATGGCTCTGAGCACTATGGGACTTAACTTCTGAGGTCATCAGTCCCCAGAACTTACAACTACTTAAACCTAACCTAAGGACATCACACACATCCATGCCCGAGGCCGGATTCGAACCTGCGACTGTAGCGGTCGCGCGGTTCCCGACTGTAGCGCCTAGAACCGCTCGGCCACCCCTGCCGGCGATGTTCAGGTCTTCTGCAATCATTTTCACCGATAATCTTCGATCAGACCGTACGAGTTCACGCACCCTGGCCAAGTTGACATCCTTCTGTGAGGTTGATGTTCGTCCACTGCGGTTTTCATCTTCAACTTTCGTTCTGCCTTCACTAAACATTTTATGCCAACGAAAAACCTTGAGGACATTACCTCCTCTCCGAAATCCTCCTGAAGCTTACCGTAAACTGTCATCGCGTTTTCACCCACTTTAAAAAAAATAAATGGCATACCGTTGCGGTTTCATTTCCGTGGCGAGAGACACAAACACGTGCTAACTTATTACAGCACAACTCACAACTGAGCAGTTGCATCGATATGCAGCTTGGACTAGATGCAGCTTATAGACCGATGTCAAAGATATTGTGCCCACGAAAGCCTGCAGGATTGCCACACCTTGCAAAGAAAATCAGTCTCATTATTGTCGCAGCGCGCGGGCTAGCAGCTGAAACGCGCGCCTGCGCTGTATACTGCCCGCTGCGCGCGGTCCCAGGTATTGCCATCTTTGGCTCGCAGCAGCCGCGCCGGGCCGGGCCGAGCCGTTTCCCTGTCCCCGGGCTCTTGAACACGTCACGCGCATGCCGGTCCTTTGCCGGGAGCCGGAATTAACTTGTCACTCTGCCGGACACTCAAAGAGTGCGCCCCTCTGCGCCACGAGGGTGCGCTGATTGATTTGTCACAAACAAGCGGCGTCTGCTCCACTAAGAATTCACTAACGACCTGTGCAAACCTGCGCCAGCGCTCGCCGCAGACGTTAACGTACCTGCCACGCTTCTGTTCATACATTTGCATTTGATACCGCAACGTTAGTTACAGTCCTGAATCGCAACGCGAGCATAATACGTATTTGCTGCACCCACCAGATCAACTCCTGGTTGTGTTAATAAGTAATTAACATCAAACTGCTGCTTTAGTTCTCTTGTTTGGACACAGAAAATTTGGGACTAGATTTCTGAGGGTGTTTTCGTTCCAACTACAAAAAAAATGCCTGTTTGTCTCACCAGATGCGTTTCGCTTTATTGAGGTAAAGCATCATCAGTTGTTTGTAGTTAAAGGTATTTCGAATGTGATTTTTTTAAGATTGAAAAAAGGTCAGGAATTGTAAGGCAACTACGGTAAATATGACCGCACCAATGAATGAAACTAGATGAAATGATGCTGTGGTGGTGTTCAGTCCACAGACTGGTTTGATGCAGGTCTCCATGCTACTTATCCTGTGCAAGCCCCTTCTTCTCCGAGTAACTACTGCAACCTACCCCCTTCTGAAACCGCTTACTGTATTCATCTCTTGGTCCCCCTCTACGATTTTTACACCCCCTCCCCTCCCCCCCATCGACGCTTTCCTCCAGTACTAAATTAGTGATCCCTAGATGCCCCAGAATGTGTCCTACCAACCGATCCCTTCTTTTAGTCAGGTTGTACCACAAATGTCTCTTCTCCCCAAATCAGATGATATACCGAGACAGACTGTTGGCATGTAATATAAAACAATAGCCTGTTTAGGGAACTCTTTAGAATAAGTGTTGATTAGAAAATTCTGTTCTGGAAAACAAGTTTTCTAATGTACTTTCCTGTAAACTGCTGGCTTTCTGCACACTTCCACGTATTTCAGATTCCTTACTGTACGTATCTGCTAGATTTTTCCAAATCGATTGTGGTAGAAGACGACATGATTCGAAGCAAACTGACACATTTTCCTCCAGTCTCAACTTGATTTCAATCTACATGGTCATGTCACTTTAATGTGACCACCGCCTATGTTCGACGACAACGTGCAATAAATACTCACACTCGACAGCAGGCAGCACTAGCAGTGGAGGATATAAAAACGTTCAGGGGGATGCGGATAAAAGTACAGCGGTAATACGGAAAGGAAGCGATTTATTCGAAGCGCAAAGGGCATGATCATTGGCTTTCTAGCAGAGAGAGAGAGAGAGAGAGAGAGAGAGAGAGAGGAACATTTCCATGGCGCGTACTTCAAGTATACATTGCTTGGGAAAATGGCGCTATCCAATCCCGACACTATTGGTCAAAGATGACAGTGGTCAACGACGGCTTCAGAGGTGCGTACTGGCGAAGACGTGCAGCTGTTGATCTACTGACAGCCCAGATAAAGCAAGAGGGCTCTAACAATGTTTCCTCAACGAACATTCGGAGAATATTATTGTGTACTGGCCTGTGCAGCAGGCGCCCACTTCATGCACCCATGTGACTGCTGTTCATCTGCGACTAAGCCTGTATTTGAGTGACAGTACCGCAGATGGATGACTGAGTGGCGACAGGTGACCTTTCCAGATGAATCACGTTCCATGCTCCAGCGACTGAAACGCCTCAAAGGGAACACCCTGCAACAATCGTCCAAAGGAGCCAGGCGGGAGCAATATGGTGTGGGCAATGTTTTTGTGGCGATACCTGGGTGATCTCGTCATTCTGGAAGGCACAGAGGATCAACGCGTGTGTGCTTCTGTCCTCAGGGATCACGTCCACCCCCACACGCAGTTTGCTTTTCCTCGGCACGATGGTATCTACCAGAAGGTCGATGCAACGTGTCACACAACTCCCAGTGTACGTACGTGGTTCCACGACGACCAGGGTCAGTTCATCGTAGTACCCCAGGCATCAAGCTGCCCCGGTTTAAACTCAATGGAGAGTCCGTGATACCACCTCGATCGGGATGTTTACGCCACGAATCCTCAGTCTAGAAACCTAGCGCGTATGACCACGTCCCTGGAGTTGGCATAGCTCCACATCCGTCTCTGTACCTTCCAGAACCCCACTGACCCCCTTCCTGCACGTCTCGCACCAGTGTGCACTACTAAAGGTGATTCTTCAGGCTATTGAGAGATGGTCTCAGTAACGTGACCGGCCAGTGCATCGTGTCGTCCCCTTCGACAGGGAGTTAAACTTTTAAACTTCTTACCTTCCAGTGCAGGGGTTCCACCTCATTCTGCCAACGGCAGTGGTAAAATCGATTAGCGGTTTATAACACTTTCTCTTGTGTTAGGAAACCATCGCAACTGGAATGCAACACTAATGCTACAGCATCCCAATTCTAGCCGGAGGAGACAGACATGCAAAATGATCCCTGTGAATTCATCCGCTCTGGTGTCTGAAGGCTCTCCGCTCTGGTCTGTGAAGGCTCGCCAGGAAATGAGGAACTCGAAATGCGAGCAGTTTTAATGTTGCGTTGGAACAGCAACAATGCACAGAGGGGCGTTTAGCTAGATGTTAGCCTTAAAACTGATTAGTAAATGAAAATGATTTTGCGTAGAAGGAAACATTAGAGACGTGCAAAGAATTTCTACAACCCGGAAAGTATATGGGGTGTAACTGGTATAAGTGCAGATACTTTATATGTTATTTCTTAATATGTACACACATCAGCATGTTTTTTCTCTTCGACGGAACAATCTTCCCACAAACACGTCACAAACTTTGTGACGTGATGTTGCTTCAATGTCGTAACTGCACTACTAAGGGGACTATGCCTGTCACTACCCATTATGGGACTATGGGTCCACACATCAGCATCTGACCTGCTATCCGATGGAAAATAAACATTAGTGACTTGCTCTTGCCACACACAATGGAAGGTACTAAGCAATCTAAAACCATGCAACTTGTAATAGATACAAGTATTAATCTACAAATTACATAAATTATGTAACTTCGCTCAGTACTCCGTCACCAATAGATACAAAGTGTGGAATCACTGAACTATATGAAAAAAAATCACAAAGAAAGCAGGTGTTGACAGATGTGAAAATCACCGAACTATCAGTTTAATAAGTCACAGCTGCAAAATACTAACGCGAATTCTTTACAGGCGAATGGAAAAACTGGTAGAAGCCGACCTCGGCAAAGATCAGTTTGGATTCCGCAGAAATGTTGGAACACGTGAGGCAATAGTGACCCTACGACTTATCTTAGAAAATAGTTTAAGGAAAGGTAAACCTACATTTCTAGCATTTATAGACTACAGGGTTGTAGCGTGTCCCCGATGTTATTCAATCTGTATATTGAGCAAGCAGTAAAGGAAACAAAAGAAAAATTCGGAGTAGGTATTAAAGTCCAAGGAGAAGAAATAAAAACGTTGAGATTCGCCGATGACATTGTAATTCTGTCAGAGACAGCAAAGAACTTGGAAGAGCAGTTGAACGGAATGGACAGCGTCTCGAAAGGAGGATATAAGATGAACATCAACAAAAGCAAAACGAGGATAATGGAATGTAGTCGAATTAAGTCGGGTGATGCTGAGGGAATTAGGTTAGGAAATGAGGCACTTAAGGTGGTGAAGGAGTTTAACTATTTGGGGAGCAAAATAACTGATGATGGTCGAAGTAGAGAGGATTTAAAATGTAGACTGGCAATGGTAAGGAAAACGTTTCTGAAGAAGAGAAATTTGTTAACATCGAGTATAGATTTAAGTGTCAGGAAGTCGTTTCTGAAAGTATTTGTGTGGAGTGTAGCCATGTATGGAAGTGAAACATGGACGATAAATAGTTTGGACAAGAAGAGAATAGAAGCTTTCGAAATTTGGTGCTACCGAAGAACGCTGAAGGTTAGATGGGTACATCACATTACTAATGAGGAGGTGTTGAATAGAATTGGGGAGGAGTTTGTGGCACAACTTCACAAGAAGAAGGGACCGGTTGGTAGGGCATATTCTGAGGCATCAAGGGATCACCAATTTAGTATTGGAGGGCAGCGTCGAGGGTAAAAATCGTAGAGGGAGACCAAGAGATGAATACACTAAGCAGATTCAGAAGGATGTAGGTTGCAGTAAGTACTGGGAGATGAAGAAGCTTGCACAGGAAAGAGTATCATGGAGAGCTGCATCAACCCAGTCTGAGGACTGAAGACCACAACAACAACAACAACAACAACAACAACATGGAAAAAAGGTAAATTAGTTACAAACTACGGCGTGTACATACTTTATTCAAAATTTAAACATCACTTCAGATTTTCGAATTAGGCTATGACGTGTTCTATACGCCTGCCATCGTTGCCGATGACGTGGTGCAGACGACCAGCGAAATTCAGTGTGACCCGCTGAAGTGTCGGAACATCGATGCAGTCGATGACATCCTGAATGGCTGTTTTCAGCTCAGCAATGGTATTCGGGTTATAGCTGTAGACCTGGTCTTAATTATAGCACCACAAAAAGGAGTCGCAAGTGTTCAGATCCGGAGAATATGTCGGCCAATGGAGGCCCATGCCAGTGGCCTCTGCGTACCCCAGAGCCAGAATGCTGTGCCCAGAGTGCTCCTTCAGGACATCAGATACTCTCCTGATTCGAGGGGGTCGAGTTACGTCTTGCAGGAATCACATCTTGTCGAAATCAGGGTCAATTTGGATAATGGGGATGAAATCATCTTCCAAAACATTCACGTACAGTTCGGTAGTCAACGAGGCGTTAGGGAATATCGCACCGATTATTACGTGACTGGACACTGCACCCAAGACAGTCACCTGTTGAGGGTGAAGAGACTTCTCGACCGCGAAACTCAGCTTCTCAGTCCCCCAAAAGCGCCACTTTTGCCTATTGGCGAACCAGTACAAATGAATGTGGTCGCTAAAACAAACCATACTAATTCCCCGCGGCCAACCGTTTGTACGTCCTAACACAAACCGCTCAGAAGTTACGATGATCTTACTTTATACAGTTCAATAATGTATATGCCCTCTTACCTGTTAGACACTGTATATCGAAAGGCTCTGTTAGTATCAGCCGTGGGGTTTACAACGGAAATTAATAACAACAGACAAAAGAATATTTATCTGCAAAAGGCGTCGCTCTAGTACCATATAACGCCGTGTGCAACCTTTCTGACGGCCCGAATTCGGTGAGAAAGACAGTGCATGAGGTTTTTCAGGAGTGTCACAAGCAGCTAAACCCATTAACCTATTGTTAGATCTCCTTGACGTGCCGCACTGTAGGGATAATTTATTGCTCCGTTTCACCCATTCTTTGCTAATAGCCCCACAAATTTTAAGTGGCTTTAACATAGTGTGATTTAGTGTGCCGGTAGACGGCGATAGGCTCCCAAAATATTCCTGAAACCAGGAACGTGAGCGTGCAGTTCTATGAAGCAGCTGTTGCCACCTTGAGTCCACAGCATAGTCACCACCTAGATGTGAAAGCCTGCCGGTATTCGGGCAAAACCGGACACTGCAGGCTAAACTGCATCCAGGGCTATCGGCGTACCCAGCGAGGCAAAGCCGCGTCTCATGAGACCGCAAGTGCAGGCTTATTATTGCTGTGACCGATGGTCTTCTGCGAGATACATAGTTCCAGAAACTGAGGGGGACCGACATTCGCTCACAGGAGCGAACATCCTGTTGTCATCTAAAAGGGTGTGGCACTCGTTCTAGGTTACTGTTGGTAAGGATATTCTTCACGACCAGTGTTCTTTCGGCAGGCTACGTGGCTGTGAGCAGGGCAGTATTCGTTGCGGGCATGTTGGACCGTCTGCGTCAAAACACCAACTAATCGGCCAACTTCATCAGTGCTCAGAGCATGTCCCAACACGGTACCTCTTTTCTGGCGTTCTATCAGATCTCCATGTCGAATCATCTTTACTGCAGCTGTTACCATACACCTGTCTGGCATTCACTCACCACTTTGAAAGATGTTTGATAATGATGTGGAGAACAGTCATACAATACATAAGATAACCACTCCGTCTACAGGCCACAAGTGGCCCACCGGGACCATCCGACCGCCGTGTCATCCTCAGAGGAGGATGCGGAGAGGAGGGGCGTGGGGTCAGCACACCGCTCTCCCGGTCGTTATGATGGTATTCTTGATCGTAGCCGCTACTATTCTGTCGAGTAGCACCTCAGTTGGCACCACGAGGCTGAGTGCACCCCGAAAAATGGCAACAGCGCATGGCGGTCTGGATGGTCACCCATCCAAGCGCCGACCACGCCCGACAGCGCTTATCTTCGGTAACCGGTGTAGCCACTGCTGCAAGGCCGTTGCCTAGTCACACAATACAAACTTTCATAAATTCACCGCAGCAGGAAAAATTGAGATCTTGCGTATCTTAATGCTGCACGTAGTGTATGAACAGATTACTTCGTATGTGGTGCTGAATATTTAGAACATACGTTAGCCTTTCGCTTGTAGCGCCCAGCAGTGCAGTGGGGCAGCTCTGTGGACATCACTACGAAATGAAGAGAACTCGAGAGTCGGCAGAAGAAAGTGCAAATCCACGACAGCACATTCTGAGATGTTGAATGTTACAACTTTTTTCAGTAACTTCAAAAACAAGACCACAGATACAATGAGTAAAACTGTTTTCATAGTAGACAGTCCATTCAAGCACTACATATGAACTAAACGTTACGATATTGTGGTAAATTCGAAAATACAAAAATTACGTGAACTGTCTAATATTCATAAATTGTGGTTAGCACTGACAAAACCAAGACTTCCTTTCGTACGTGTTATTGCAGCAGTTCAGTGAGACAACGCAACCGCAAGTCTCATAAAAGCACGTAACCATCAGAGTGACCATGACTTAAGCAGTTACTTCATGTAATACAAAAAAAAGATGGCTCCCAGCTGCCACACAATACTCAAATGGGCTGGTTACAGAGAATGATAGGTTTCTCGGTAAAATAAAGCCGTGAAACTTAGTTTAATGAACACTACATTGTCAAAAGCTTACAAAAACGAACATCCAGTCCTACATCGATACTGTAATCTATGATTCGAGCTATTTCGCTGACAAGCTGACGTACCATTGAAACTTCCTAACATATTAAACCTGTGTGCCGGACCGAGACTCGAACACGTGGTCTTTGCCTTTCCAAACGAGGTACTGGCAGAAATATGGCTCTGAGAACTAGTTACGAGTCGTGTTTCGGTAGCTCAGTTGGTAGAAGACTGGGTAACGAAAGGCAAAAGTTCCTAGTTCGAGTCTCGGCCCGGCTCACAGTTTTAGTCTGACGGAATGTTTCCTATTCTCGCACACTCCGCTCCAAGGTGAAACTTCCATTCTTGAGACATAACATTATTCATAAAATACGTGAAACTTCCTGGCAGATTAAAACTGTGTGCCGGACCGAGACTCTAACTCGGGACCTTTGCCTTTCGCGGGCAAGTGCTCTACCAACTGAGCTACCCAAATACGACTCACGCCCCGTCCTCACAGCTTTGCTTCTGCCAGTACCTCGCCTCCTACCTTCCAAACTTTACAGAAGCTCTCCTGCGAACCTTGCAGAACTAGCACTCCTGAAAGAAAGGATATTGCGGAGACATGGCTTACCCACAGTCTGGGGGATGTTTCCAGAATGAGATTTTCACTCTGCAGCGGAGTGTGCGCTGATATGAAACTTCCTGGCAGATTAAAACTGCCAGGAAGTTTCATATAAGCGCACTCTCCGCTGCAGAGTGAAAATCTCATTCTGCATAAAATACGTAATTACAAATCAATGAGAAAACTGGTATTTACGCTTCAGCATAGACATCAGCTTTAATTTAACATAGCAAGAATTGAATAAAGCACATGTGATGCTATAACCGGCTTCTAAGCAACTCTGAATTTGTAACCCATCTGCACGTATTGCACTGCCCGGAGACACGTGACCGGATACCTACGCACGGAATGACGTCAATATGCAGTGCAACCTGAACTGACACGCACAGATAAACTTAGTCACTGAATATCAGCTGGGCTGATCTTACCGGATTTCTTGTTCATCATGGCGTCTGCTCAAGAGCGTAGATCTCCAGCGGGCAAAAGCAAAATTCCTTCTCAGCACCGTGTAACCTAGAATGTAGCTTTCTAACTCAGAACACAGACTAGACTGCAACAGACTAGAACTAGTAACAGTAATGCCGAACTCTCTTCGACCAAAGAAGCCACTGGGCTTTCAGCCCGTGAGTGATTGCTACTGGACGAACAGGAAACGACTCACCAGACATTTCATGCTGACAAGGTGATTAAGTAAAGAGGTTTCGAGATAGATAGTCGACGGCGAACCTTCTTAAAGCGAGATAATAGTAAAATAAGTATCACGATTCACAAAAGGTAAAATATACTGTGAGGTAACCAAAGTGCTGACACCGCCCTCAGGTTTAGTGGTAAGGTGGTTCATTGGAAAGCTCGTCAAAAAATAAACACAGATCAAGCATGAAAAGAGGAAGAAGGTGTACTGAACTGTGAAAAAAGAAGCAATATAGAATCAGGGAACATTCCAAGAACAAGAAGTGCAATAAAGAGCAACCTGAAACATTAACGGCGTCGTGGGCAAGCGGTCATCGTGTTGGCCTGCGGAGAGGGTGAGTCGTATTCAAAACACCCTGGTGCAACTTACTTATTTTTATTTTCGCAACATTACGAACTGTCCGTCCGGTCAATAAAATGTTTTTTTTCTCTTTCTGTAATCTTGGTAGTTGTCATACTATACAGGGTGTTACAAAAAGGTACGGCCAAACTTTCAGGAAACATTCCTCACACACAAATAAAGAAAAGATGTTATGTGGACATGTGTCCGGAAACGCTTAATTTCCATGTTAGAGCTCATTTTAGTTTCGTCAGTATGTACTGTAATTCCTCGATTCCCCGCCAGTTGGCCCAATTGAAGGAAGGTAATGTTGACACGCAATTGTACAATCACGTCATCAACACAGATTTTCTGTGAACGTTTGGGCAGGCATTGTTGGTGGTGTCTTGATTGGGTCCCATGTTCTTCCACCTACGCTCAATGGAGCACGTTATCATGATTTCATTCTGGATACTCTACCTGTGCTGCTAGAACATGTGCCTTTACAAGTACGACACAACATGTGGTTCATGCACGATGGAGCTCCTGCACATTTCAGTCGAAGTGGTCGTACGCTTCTCAACAACAGATTCGGTGACCGATGGATTGGTAGAGGCGGACCAATTCCATGGCCTCCACGCTCTCCTGACCTCAACCCTCTTGACTTTCATTTATGGGGGCATTTGAAAGCTCTTATCTACGCAACCCCGGTGCCAAATGTAGAGACTCTTCGTGCTCGTATTGTGGACGGCTGTGATACAATACGCCATTCTCCAGGGCTGCATCAGCGCATCAGGGATTCCATGCGACGGAGGGTGGATGCATGTATCCTCGCTAACGGAGGACATTTTGAACATTTCCTGTAACAAAGTGTTTGAAGTCACGATGGTACGTTCTGTTGCTGTGTGTTTCCATTCCATGATTAATGTGATTTGAAGAGAAGTAATAAAATGAGCTCTAACATGGAAAGTAAGCGTTTCGGGACACATGTCCACATAACATATTTTCTTTCTTTGTGTATGAGGAATGTTTCCTGAAAGTTTGGCCTTACCTTTTTGTAACACCCTGTATATTGGTTATAGAATACTAGCCACGTGGTAAGAATACGTTGCCATCGCAAGTAAATGTGATGGACAGTGAGAGCAGGCGAGATAGCACACAGACGTCTCGAAGAAATGAAAGCAAATAAATGGGTGTGAACTTTGTTACAACAAAGGAATTAGAGAGTCAAGGCTTCCGAAACGGAAAGCAACATAGAAAACGTTAAAAACTCACAGAGAAACTGTGTCGTTATGAGACTGTTGCCTTCACTTGTCGTTGCTTATGTGACAAACTATTATGTTTTGATCATTTCCTTGGCAGTGATCACATTTATACGCTCAACTAAATCGGAAAGGAGGCATATATCACTCACATACCAGCCGTAAAAATTACGTGCGTCGATAAGAGATTCATGTCAATAACACACATACTGTCACGAATGCCGTGTATGACACATCAGACTTATTTTTCCGGTGGAGGATTAGGTTACTTATCTCCTCGTCATGAAACGTTTGCTGTTGCCATTCGAAAGTCACTTCATTTCGGCTGCTAATAGAGTAGTTGCGCAGAATCAGCTGTCGTTATGGGTCTCTACCGTACACTTCGCTGTTGCAAACGGACGTTACGGCACGACACAGAAATAAATGTCAATAAAGCTGGGGAGTTTCCACTGTGAGAAACAGCCACCTTTCAACTTCAGTGCCACGAGTCGCGTCAACAGTTGAGATCACGTGACCGTCTAGTACCGGTCCTGCACTATCTACAGCACTCCATGGCGACCAGGTCACCTTTTATGAGGTGCAACGTAATTAAGCCAACCTTACATTAGGAATCCTACGATATTTTCGTTTACGTAAAAGGAGAAAAATTCGAGAAGGAAACCATCTCTACAAAAAAAAAAAATTCACGATTAAATATTTATATTCAATCTGTTTAAAGTAATGTTGAAGTTCTAACAAAAACTATTCTAATTTTAATTCTATTAGTTTTGGTAATAATGTACCAGCTACGACAAGAATGTTAACTCCTCTTGTGGGGCGGCGTGTGTAAGTTTGTAACAATTAATTTGCTGTATAAATGCTTGCATATTGAATCAGTTCTAGCTTTTAGAATGTTGTTATTGCTGTCTTTTGCCGTTCTCAACACTGGCTCTCTATTTACTCCGTGACCCCCAGAAAGTGATTTAATAAAACTTGGAGCCAGTAAATAGATATCCTAGTGCCCACTTTACCTGAGAATGTTCTTATAGCTGCAGCTTATAGCTCTGAGGAATTAGGAGATTGTCCGGGATTTCTAATCAAAAACGGTTTTCCAAAATAGTTGAGTATATTCTGAAATTCACTAATAAAAACCACAAGTATCCCTACAACCTAACTAACAGAACAGTTCAGAGTCTAATGCGCTGATGCAACTATAAATGTCCGAATCAAATGTTAAAAAGAATGCTCGCCATAATTTGATGAAAATATTTCATCAAACGCCACGCTAAATTTTTGGTAGAATGTCTGTCCCGCGACGGCACGTGAAAAATTACGACAAATCGCAAACTGAAGCTAGATAATGAAAATCATTCCAGAATTAACACTTCACATGAAATGTTTTCATGGTTCCGCATATCTCTAGTAACTTAATACGGCACCCGAGGCTGTTTGTAGCAGATACACTGATGCGACGCGACTACCGACACAGATGGCGTGTCATTCAGTGTCTGGAGAGAACTGGGGCCTTCCTTCCTCGCGCAGTGTTCTTATATATAAAGCCGCGGTGCGGACGGCTGAGGGAACGCCTGATCAAATCCGCTATCCCGACTAGCCGCTGGGCTAGTAACGCACCACTTCAAGTTACATAATAATTTATAGCTTCTTTGGCTGATGGCCGGAGAAGCTCTTAATTTAAACGTGCATTCAGCACGCAGGTAAGTATTGATAATAAAATTTTGACGTGGCTAAGTTAAATACTTTGAGCGAGAGAATTAATTAAATTACACTGCATGCAGCAGATGAGCTCTGAACTGTCCCTTTTGAGATCCGCTATCGCTATAATTTTATAGGTATTAAAAAGAAACTTTACACATGTTCATAATCATAGCGGACCTCCAACCTATTTAAATCTAAACATCCTAGCCTACTTAATCTATCTTGCTTCCTTCAGTTTTGAGACGTAAACCACAAAATCATGAATTTCCACTAAAATCTTAATATGTGAAATCCAAAGTACTGTTTTTATTAAATCATTATGAAAGATGAATCTAAATATAAATTTTGAAGTCTCTAGCTCTTTTCTGTTGCGCCAATGATTTTTCCAGAAAAACGCCCAAATCTCGGAAATGGCTGAAGTTATCGAACTGATATTTAACACACATTAATTTAGTATTATTTCTGACATGCTAGAAAAGTTTTAGTTCATTTGCTTGATTTTTAAGGTATTGCGCAACATTTATGACGTCAGAGCTAGTTACAGCAGACTGGCTGACACACAATGGAAACTGATGTGAATTTACTACAGCGTGAGTAGGCTGCTTCCCTACATCACCCTCTACTTAAATTTTTTGTTTATGAATGTTAATGAATGAAAAAAAATTTAATTACAAAAAGGGAAGCAAGAGTACAGTTTAACTCGCTATAAAAAAATCAAAATTGAAATATAAACCTGTAGAAATATTAAAGAAAACTGATTACCTACATCAATTATTTAAATTGTAGGCATGTCACTGCCTTTTAAACAATGTCATTACTCAAATTTTTAAAGCAAAATCATGAAATATTTTGGCATACATATTGCCTTAGACAAACAAACACATACAAATTGAAAAATTATAAAAATCTTAACTACATTAAATACATTTTTACATACACAAATTCAAAGAAAATAACATGACACATAAACAGATGATTATCTCTTAGCAGTCTTTTCTAAACCTGAAAGAAAAGTTCACAAATAATTTTTACACACGTGGTTGTAGCCGCTTTGGCTGGCGTCCTACACTTCCATTCACAAGGGTAGAGGAGGGGAAGTTGCTATGGTGTGCGTCCTTCACGTTCTCTCCAAATTACATGGGGAAAAGGGGAGGGGTCACTGTGAGTTGTGTCCAAGTCACTCCACGCTTTCACGCAGCTACCAGGCTGCCATTATCTGGTTTGTCCTGTAGAACAAACAAAAAGAGTGCCTCAGACTCTGTTCACTTAATATCTAAGGGTGGGTCACAAAGAAATGGGGATATATACATTTTATCTTCCAATATTTTGCTGGAACAAAGTTAACAGAACCTTTTTAATTTTACTCTCACGGTTACTTAACTGTCATAAAATCGGTAAACAAATGGCTCAAAACGCCGTTAGTCACGTACTGGAGAAAATTTATGCTCCTAAGGCATACAATCATAAATCATATTTAATCTGAATTTATTCTTTCTGGGCCGGAACACTGAACCAATGCTCGGTACATTCCTGACAAATCTGCATCTTATTTACTTAACTGACTCATTTTTGGTTACTTTATTCTTAGAGATAGTATGAGTATGATTAGTGGTTGTTTTCTCAGCTTCTTTGTACATGTGAGTAACTTTTGGTAATAGTACAGTTCTGAGTGTTCAAAACACACTACGTTTGGTTGACTACAAAATCCACTTATTGGTCCTCTGCTGTTGTCAGTTCCACATCTGCAATTAGGTACTTACTTACTTTGAAGTGTATTTATGCTGAGCTAAAATAATGTTTCACGTCTGTCAGTATGTTATTTATTCATTTTGCTAGTGTATGTACTTATTTAACACTCACTCTATTAATATTTAAAGCATAGGATAGCATATTTATTTCATATCTTTAGTGTATTGCAGCTGATCAGTTTGCTCACGTGGCAATCCATTTCCACTCAATCGGACGCTGAAACCACAGGTAGTCTCTCTCAGACCTACCACTAAACTGCATCAAATAATTATGGACGAGCGTAATGCTAAATTCCTTAAACCTATAGGACACCATGAGCTGCTCTGTCTCATCTAACATAAGGGTACCTATGGTCGCATTCACGCCTCCAACTCATAACCTCAATATGTGTAGGTGTATCCTGTCACACACTACACTAAAATAATGGCCAGCTCCAACCTTATAAATACTTCAGGGACGTGTCCTTCACGTCTCAACCACAAACACTGCTCAATTCCATTACACTGCCTTTCCTTGCTATACCAGGTGAGTTTATCCTTACAACTTATCTGCATATTTTTCATACCACTAAGCAATCACTTCTTACTATTTATTAGTTAGCTCCAATGCATACACTAGGTTTCACTACCACTTCAGATCCTGCTTGTACATGAATTCATATATCTTTTTAAATTACTGTTGGTGGACCATTTCAATAAAACAACACTTTGTACTTACTATATTACCAGGGTACTATACATAACTGTTACTCAAATACATTTTATCTTAATTACGTCATACTTCTCTATTGTTTGTCACTATTAGGTTTGTCACATTAGGTATTTTTCTTCACTAATCGGTAGATAGAATGGTTACATAACTCATGGCTTGATAGCCATGACAGAAAATTTTCATGTCTGGAAAGAAGAGGTCGAAATTTTTGAGGACAGGAAAGAGGAAGAATGAGTGAGACCTGAAAGGGAAAGAAGATCTCACACAGCTGGGACTGCACAGCTGCCACACTGTGTAGAGGTTACAGAACAACCTCCTCCCTACAGCATTCATTAGTTTAATGCTGGCTTGCTAGTCATAACGGAAAATTTAATGTTGGAAAGTAGAGGTCGAAATTTTTGGGGATAGGAAAGATGAAGAATGAGTGAGACCTGAAAGGGAAAGAAGATCTCACACAGCTGGGACTGCACAGCTGCCACACTGTGTAGAGGTTACAGAACAACCTCCTCCCTACAGCATTCATTAGCTTAATGCTGTAAAGAAGAGTTAGAAATTTTAAGTGAATAGGAAAGATGAAGAGTGAGTGAGACCTGAAAAGGAAAGAAGATCTTACACAGCTGGGACTGCACAGCTGCCACACTGTGTAGAGGTTACAGAACAACCTCCTCCCTACAGCATTCATTGGTTAAATGCTGTATAGAAGAGTTAGAAATTTTAGGTGGATAGAAAAGATGAAGAGTGAGTGAGATCTGAAATGGGAAAGAAGATCTCACACAGCTGGGACTGCACAGCTGCCACACTGTGTAGAGGTTACAGAACAACCTCCTCCCTACAGCATTCATTGGCTACCTATGAATCTGGCAGGTCGATTTGAAAATACTTTATGATGCCTTTTTAGAACCTGTCTCAGTTCTTCCTTCTGATTGGCGGAAATTTTATCGATCTCCTGCAACTTAGCTTCTATCTTGTCTAAAATAATTGCTTCTTCTTCTTCTTCTGTATTCAGCTTATTGTTATTAAGATTAACACCTTCGTCCCAATATCTCCTGTTTTTCAGAACTCGTATAGGCAGCTCCCAAGTTTCATGATCAGTTACTACATGTTTATCACTAAAAGGTACTATAATTACTCCGGTTATTGGCAAGACCATTTTTAACTGGCTTCTTTCAAAGTCAACAACACTCTGATATTTTGACAAGAAATCTATGCCAATTAAAACCTCAATACTGAGATTGTTTACAATTAAACATGGATGATCAATTAAATTACCATTAATGTTAAAGGGTAGTAAAGCTTCTTGCTTTACCGTTTTTGACACCTTGCCAGTAGCACCAATTATTCTTAGTCCTGATACCCTCATTACAGTAAGTTTGTCTTTACCAGGTAATGCATCAAAGAAGGACTGAGATATTGCACTCACCTCACTTCCACTGTCTAAGAGACAACGTACATTGATACCCAACATATTCACTATTATTATAGGGTGGCTTATTCTAGGTTGTACAGGTGGTTCCTCAAATTCATCTAATAGTTCCTTTTGGATTTGTCTCCAACTAAAGTGATCAACATCTGTCTTCATTACATTTAGGTCACAGTGTGTAGGGGTTTCCTGAATTACATTTTCAGCTGCCTTTTCCAGTCGGTCTATTAATTTTAAATCGAAACACCGCACGATTTCATTACATTTAGTTTGCTGAACATGACCCAAATTACTGTAGTCTGAGCGATTCTGCGCCTCCAGACCGGGCATAACATTAGTTACAGCTAAACCACTTTCACCATTATCGTCGGTTTCCTTCTCAAGTGACAACTGGTCACAGCTACTGGGTTCATCGACCCCAAACTGCCTACCCTCTACATTCCCACTTATCTCCTGTTCTAAATCTATTAGTACATTATCAACATCCTGCACAGGCACTTTAGATAAGAGCACATCATCCTCATCGTAAACATAAGCATGAATTTCTTCTGCTTCTTCACCTGACAATTCAGTATTTTGTAGCTCATCCCTACTGTTACACTGCTGCGCCTTCTCTTTCTCTTCCCACTTAGAAAGCGTCTCTAACACGGTATCTATCAAATACTGTGAGTGATCTAATATTTCTGTTGTATCCTTAGGTGCTACCGACATTTCATCCATCTGTTCAGTTTGAGTATTCTGATCTGTCTTACCAATTCCCTTAACTACTGGCTTAGGAAAAGTAACCGCCTGGTGAGCGCCAGTGTCCTCATAGACGGGAACTAGTTTTCCTGCCTCGGCATACTATCGTTTCCTTTAGTTTCATTATAGTTGACTGGCACAGCATTACTTTCCGTACTGTTGTTTACATGCATATTTCTGTTTGGAACAAAATTATTATCTCTTGGATGCCATTGTTGGTTCTGATAATTATTTCCCCAATTCCTACCTCTCTTAGGATGACGAACACCTACTGTTCTGATGTTTACATTGCCATGTTGCTCGTTCCTAAAATTACTATTATTGTTATTGGAATTTCTGTTATTACGTGCTTGCTCCTCATTGGCAGCAACACGTTCTACACGTTCCAAATACTCAATGAAACGATCCAGATTGTCTCTAGGGGCTGATATAATTCTAGTTTGCCAATACCATGGCAGTTTGGCTTCAAGACCTAGTATAATCATTTCTGGTTTTAGCTTTTCCGCCAAATGTGACAAACGTGAAATCCATGACCTAGCAAACTCTTTAATTGATTCCTTGCCTGCATTGAAGCGCTTCCCACTCCAAAATTCCCTCAATACTTCATTTTGCTTATTGCTAGACCAATACTCATTAATAAAAGCTGTTTTAAATTCCGCTAATGTTTTACACTTCAACATAACATCAGCTGACCAACGCATGGCGTCACCTGCTAAGTGGCTTCTAATAAATGAAATTTTCTCTCGCTCAGACCACGTTGGTGGAATCACATCTTCAAAATCGTTCCAGAAATCTAGTGGATGGATATGTTTATCTGGATCGAACCGCAAGAACTGCCGACACCCGATAAAAGCGGCATTTGGAGCTACAACTTGTTGTATACTACCATTACCAGAAGTTACTGAAGCTACTTTACTTTCAATGTTAGCAATGTTAGTACTAATATTTTCTACTTTCATTTCCACATTATCTACTCTTTGTACAATATGGGTAGTATCAGTTTTGATTGCATCTATGTCTGCTTGACATATGTTTATTTTTATATTAACATCTTTAAATCTATCTGAGCACAGTTCAGATTCCGCTTCGATCTTTTCTGTTAACTTGTGCTCCAGCTTCGCATCTTCCATTTGGAAGTCTTTGCGAACCTCAGCAACTTCGGATTTAACTGTTTTATACATTTCAGAAAACTGTTGAGCAACCTTTTTCTTAATATCCTCATGGTTGTAATCAATTTTATAATTCAAACTGTCCAGATCCTCTTTCAACTTATTGCAACTAGCCTTGAAAGAATTTTCTAATTCAGCTTTATTGGATTCTAATTTATTGTCCATTGCCTCAAATCGTTTATTAAAATTGGTTTGGCTGGCCACAATTCTGTTATTTACCTCAATTATATCAGATTTTAACTCAGCTGTCATACTAGCATTACTGGCTGACATTTCAGCATTACTGCTTTTGACCTGTTCACTTATTTCAGATTTTAATTCAGCTGTCATTTGTGCATTACTGGCAGCTATTGCTTGTAATATAACATTTAGATCCACAGCCCCAGCATCTTTGGGTTGCTCACGAGCTGGCTTTTTATCACACTCAGGTGACGAAAAACTAGCTCCAATACCAGAATCATCAAAACCAAATGAAACTTCTGATTGATTAGTCATATCTAACTGCTCCTTCTTAAACTCTACCATCTCTGATGACTGTTTCATTTTTAATTCATCAGAGAAACTATCATCCAATAAATTTACAATTTCTACTTTCCGCTTTACTACAGGGGTCTCTATTATTGAATCATTGCCCCTTCCCACACTACTGTCAGGAGACAATACTTCATATTTCACTTTAACATTACTACTTTCATGCATATTTACACTCGAACCGTTGTCTGTATTTACAGTTCCCTCAACAGACATAGGTTCTGATTTAAGTTTAACCTCAGTTTCTTTTGGCGGTTCCATCGCCGACAGTCTTTTAGTACAGGTTAGTAAAATTTTTAACAGCTTTTCACTTAACTTAGTTCCTTCTGCACGACGTATGGCGTTGCCGGCGCGGCGTACCAGGATTCCTGATGCGACGTGGCACGTTGAACTGCAGACGGCTCTCCGACGGCTGTTGTGTGTTTGCGTGGCCCGCAATTGCAGGCTCTGCGCCGGCTGCTCCAGGGGACGACTGCGGTGCGGCGAGACTGGCTTCTCGCGATGCCGGCAGCACCGCTAGACTCAGTGCCAGCTCCGTCAATCCAGATGCGTTGTTAATCCAATTGCGTCGTCCATATGCTCACGTAACACATTCACTGTTCTATACTCAGTTGCGTGTCGCATTTCACTCGCGAATCCGAAAAGTTAAAAATCACTTTCACTTAGTTGAGTTTCCCGGCCGATGCACCATATGTGGGGCGGCGTGTGTAAGTTTGTAACAATTAATTTGCTGTATAAATGCTTGCATATTGAATCAGTTCTAGCTTTTAGAATGTTGTTATTGCTGTCTTTTGCCGTTCTCAACACTGGCTCTCTATTTACTCCGTGACCCCCAGAAAGTGATTTAATAAAACTTGGAGCCAGTAAATAGATATCCTAGTGCCCACTTTACCTGAGAATGTTCTTATAGCTGCAGCTTATAGCTCTGAGGAATTAGGAGATTGTCCGGGATTTCTAATCAAAAACGGTTTTCCAAAATAGTTGAGTATATTCTGAAATTCACTAATAAAAACCACAAGTATCCCTACAACCTAACTAACTGAACAGTTCAGAGTCTAATGCGCTGATGCAACTATAAATGTCCAAATCAAATGTTAAAAAGAATGCTCGCCATAATTTGATGAAAATATTTCATCAAACGCCACGCTAAATTTTTGGTAGAATGTCTGTCCCGCGACGGCACGTGAAAAATTACGACAAATCGCAAACTGAAGCTAGATAATGAAAATCATTCCAGAATTAACACTTCACATGAAATGTTTTCATGGTTCCACATATCTCTAGTAACTTAATACGGCACCCGAGGCTGTTTGTAGCAGATACACTGATGCGACGCGACTACCGACACAGATGGCGTGTCATTCAGTGTCTGGAGAGAACTGGGGCCTTCCTTCCTCGCGCAGTGTTCTTATATATAAAGCCGCGGTGCGGACGGCTGAGGGAACGCCTGATCAAATCCGCTATCCCGACTAGCCGCTGGGCTAGTAACGCACCACTTCAAGTTACATAATAATTTATAGCTTCTTTGGCTGATGGCCGGAGAAGCTCTTAATTTAAACGTGCATTCAGCACGCAGGTAAGTATTGATAATAAAATTTTGACGTGGCTAAGTTAAATACTTTGAGCGAGAGAATTAATTAAATTACACTGCATGCAGCAGATGAGCTCTGAACTGTCCCTTTTGAGATCCGCTATCGCTATAATTTTATAGGTATTAAAAAGAAACTTTACACATGTTCATAATCATAGCGGACCTCCAACCTATTTAAATCTAAACATCCTAGCCTACTTAATCTATCTTGCTTCCTTCAGTTTTGAGACGAAAACCACAAAATCATGAATTTCCACTAAAATCTTAATATGTGAAATCCAAAGTACTGTTTTTATTAAATCATTATGAAAGATGAATCTAAATATAAATTTTGAAGTCTCTAGCTCTTTTCTGTTGCGCCAATGATTTTTCCAGAAAAACGCCCAAATCTCGGAAATGGCTGAAGTTATCGAACTGATATTTAACACACATTAATTTAGTATTATTTCTGACATGCTAGAAAAGTTTTAGTTCATTTGCTTGATTTTTAAGGTATTGCGCAACATTTATGACGTCAGAGCTAGTTACAGCAGACTGGCTGACACACAATGGAAACTGATGTGAATTTACTACAGCGTGAGTAGGCTGCTTCCCTACACTCTCTTCGCACAGTATCTCTGCTCTTCTTCATTGTGTAGAGACTGGTCGGAAGTGGTCGTAAATGAAAGTCGAGTCGTTTTGTTCTGCAGAAAGCGGACGTATTTTTTGCATTGTTTGTTCACGTTGTACCTTCGTGATATGTAAAAAGTTGTAGGTTACAGACGTTCCAAAGTTGAAGTACTTCACTTTAGTATTTCGAGAATTATCCTATTTTTACAATGATTTCATCAGTTAATTTTCTCCGTTCTATAAAGAAACCTGCGGACGTTATCGTATCCTCAAGGAAGACACCAAAGCCAGCATCAAACTAATAAGCAAACCAAAATTTTATATTTTCATATGTGGATATGCCCTCCGATGCACCTCTCATCAAAATAATAACTATTGTCCGGTCTGCGGAAAAGTCGTTGAACATACAGCACTGAAGAGGCTCATTAAAGGAGTTAATGTATTTTTTCCGATGAGCTTACGTATAGAAACTCCATGGCGTGGAAAAAATACGGGCTGAATCTGCGAAATGAATGTATGGACGCATATGGTTAGTGATCCTTCGGTTTATTTATTACTTCAGGTCGAATCCTTCCCGTCTCCTCTATACCTCTTTTGTTAATGATAACCTTCCCTTTTACAATAACCTATGTAACCTTCGCTTAGAATTTCTATCTCTTGCTTAATAATAACAAATGAAATCTTCCCTTTGAAATTTATTCTCTTTCTCAATCTTCGCATACAAATTTAATTGCTGCTTATTAAAAGTGATTTTCTGATTATTTCGATGAAACATAGAATGTGTCGTCGTCGTGGCCCTCAGTCGTTATCTGCAATAACCCAAAACTGTTCCTTATCTTCTTTTTTTTTTTTTTTTTTTTTTTTTTTTACTGGATCGCCATCTGACTGCTACATCGAACTGCGACAAGAATATACTTACTCTGGTTTACTATACTCTATTAACTGCTGGTGGGCTGTCATAATAAGTGCCTGTATTTATTACCAAAGCTGACGTTATTCTTTAATAGCGAAGCTGACGTTATTCTTTAATTAATTTGACTGAAGTTACGTAATTCTTCTTGACAACAATAAAATTTTTGTAAAGTTTTATGTTGATGGTTTTGGGATGGATTATAATCAGTAATGCAACATTGCTAGCAAAAATTAATTATATTCTGAAAACGCTTCAAATATTTGCTGTTGGTAATGAAATGATTTTACAAACGTTCAAATGGGACTTACTTTTTACAATAATCTTACAACTAGCGTTGCTCAAACATACCTTCAGTAGTCTTGAGTTTCGGAAAGAAAATAATTCAATAATATTAGTTCCTCTTATGATAATAGTTAGATGATGTCTCAGTACATCCGTTTATAATCTCTTGTAAATCATAGCTGGTGGCTGGCAGGCACACCGCTCCTCTCAACCTCTCGCTTCAGACCTGCTACTGACTCGCTTCACATCTCGCTTACTACTGACTTCCTACGAACGCTAAAGTGCGGTCTCTCCCGCCAACAATGCTTTCTGGTGCCGACAATCCCTGCTACCATTACAAAATGTATCAATGCGCGGTCTTTCCCGCTCTTTTCTTAAAATGTATCCGCACGCGGTCTCTCCCGCCCTTTTTAAAATTATATCAATTTGCGGTCTCTCTTGCCAACAATACTTTGGTGCAGACATTCCCTGCTACCACAATTATTTCCAACATGACAAATATTAATTATTCCTACTTAATCCTATTAATAAAATATAAACATCTTTCATAAATTGTGGTTTGACGACAATAGAAATATACACGTCTTACAAGTTTTACTTTCCAGTTCACAGAAACTACGACTTTAATTTGTCGAAAATTCAGATAGGTGTAAAACATAACACACAAAATTGTTCATTATCGGAAAATAAGTGACAACGTCGAAGCACTCTGCTCTGCTATCAGTGTAGGAAGACCTTTCTTTAGTTGAGGAATTTTAAGATGTTCGCACATTGATTTGAAATCTGGACTTCCTTAATATAAGTACAACCTCTTAGAAATAGTTAAACTTCACCCATGGCTAATGACCACAGGTATCTTAACTGCACTAAGTCCACCTCAATCGACTTTTACATTGTAATACTTGCAGCTCTGCCTGCAAAATGCGGCCTCCCCTGTACACCAAAATACTAAAGAACTGCGCCACAATGTGGTTGCAGCTGTTAATTGCTTCTCTTCATCTTAACCACTGTCCAACAAGCGGAAGGAAAGAAAGGTATGATACAAGGGATTAACGTCCCGTCGACAACGCGGTCATTAGAGACGGAGCATTAGAGGCGGAGCACCAACTACTCAGTGGACCTGCCCTTAGAGAACTGCAAGAAACGAACAACTGCGTGGTCGTACGGGGATCTATGACGCCGCATTCCCGAATCCGATTCCACTTTTCTAACCACCGCGCCACCAAAGTTCCAGAACTAGTGAACCAATGTGCAGCACTGTGTATGATACTGAAGAGAAGACTGCAAGTAATCACGAACAGTTTTGAAGATTTTGTAGATTTGCAACGCTTGTGGCATCTTCAATTGAAAAAAGGTGTTTCGTTTCGTGCAGCGAGTGATAACAACTGGAAAGACAGACGGCTCATCCGATTAAGTACATTAGGAGAACTTCTCACTAATGACTAACGTAAAGTGAAAGAACAGCAAAAATATAAAAAGGTAATGCTATCCGTTAACATCACACTACTTTGAATTGAGTTTACGAAGAGGTTAAGATGTTAAACCTGAGATTAAAAATTGGATGAACTGTCAATTGCATACGAGGTGACATTGCTTTACTGGCAGATTAAGAAAAGAATATGAACAGTCTGCTGAATGTACTGGCAACAACTCACAAACAGCGAAAATAAAACAGAAATAAAACCAAGTATCAGTAGTACGCTGTACAGGTGAGCCAGTTGTCTAAAGACGGCTCTCTAAACATCTGAAACTTGACATGTAAAATAATGTTCTTATTTAGGGAGTATTACTTACACAGACAGAGAATCCTATGCACAACATTATAATGAGATGTAGACTGTGTCATAGAGTAACATTATGAACCCATGTTTGAGTCATCATTACATGTATCCACCATCAGGGTACGTTATACTATTGTGGTAAAGCAACTGTAATAATCTCTCTTCAGTCTTGCCCATATAGTTACTTAAAAAAATCGGCACCGTCTCCAGACGCCACGGAACTTGCACAGCGTCACGAAAGCAGCTACCTACAAATTCGTCAACATGTTGTTTTTGTTGTTGTTGTGGTCTTCAGTCCTGAGACTGGTTTGATGCAGCTCTCCATGCTGCTCTATCCTGTGCAAGCTTCTTCATCTCCCAGTACCTACTGCAACCTACATCGTTCTGAATCTGCTTAGTGTCTTGATCTCTTGGTCTCCCTCTACGATTTTTACCCTCCACGCTGCCCTCCAATGCTAAATTTGTGATCCCTTGATGCCTCAAAACATGTCCTACCAACCGATCCCTTCTTCTAGTCAAGTTGTGCAACAAACTTCTCTTCTCCCCAATCCTATTCAATACGTCCTCATTAGTTACGTGATCTACCCACCTTATCTTCAGCATTCTTCAACATGGGTGAACGCAATTCCATCTCAAGTTAAAATCACTTGAGAAACTCTGTTGCCTTTTCCTCACTGCCGACATCCACATGGGGGATTTTATTTATGTTTATTTTAAGGAATTTAAGGAACTGTAGAGACGGCAGTGTGTTAAAATCAAAGTGTATTGTGATGAAGACCACGCCGAACAGCTGGCGAAAAACTGCTTCATCATTTTACAATATGATGCAGTTTACGACTCAGAAGTATTTCGTGGAAATTGATTCAGACCCCCAAAAGGACATGATCTTTCGTGTGAAACTTGTTAAACCTACTTATGAACTTCAAGACAAGGGAGGTGTTCGTTAAATCATTCATCTGGATCGTGCTATGACAGCTGTAAAATGGGTAAAATTATTATAATTGTTATTATTGTCACATTTTTATTATTATTACAGTGATAATAATAGTAGCTACGAGCGGTGGAGATTCACATGTACAGGAGACTCACCAGAACCAGCTGGGCGGAGATGAGAACCAATCACAAAAACCTAAAAGAAAGAAATTAAGGATTCCAAGAAAATAGCTAACAAACAAAAAATACGATGTTGCTAGCTGCAATGAGGAGGCAAAATTAATGTGATAGCCTGCCGTGTTGGCCGAGCTGTTTTAGGGGCTTCAGTCTGGAACCGCGCGACGGCTATGGTCGCCGGTTCGAATCCTGCCTCGGCCATGGATGTGTGTGATGTCCTTAGGTTAGTTAGGTTTAAGTAGGTATAAGTTCTAGGGGACTAGTGACCTCAGATGTTAAGTCCCATAGTGGTCGGAGCCATTTGAACCAATTAATGTGATACCTTCTAATATCGTGTCGGACCTGGCGCACTGGAGCAACAAGCCTTTGGAAGTGTTGCCGGTACAGGAATTATTCCCATAAACGTTCGATGGGATTCATATCGTGTGAAGTGAGTGGCCAAATTAGTCGCTCGAATCGTCCAGAATGGTCTTCAAACCAGTCTCGATCAATTGTGGCCCTGAGACATTGCGTATCGTCATCCAAAAAAAATTCCAACGTTGTTTGGCAACGTGAGGTCCAGGAATGCTGCAGATGGTCTCCAAGTAGCTGAACACAGCAAATTTCTAGTCAATGATCGGTTCAGTTGGACCAGAGGACCCAGTCCATTCTGTGTAAACACAGCCCACACCGTTATGGAGCCACAGCCAGTTTGCACAGTACCTTGTTGACAACTTAGGTCCATGGTCTCGTGGGGTCTGCGCCACACTCGAACCCTACCATCAGCTCTTACCAACTGAAATGTGACCAGGCCAGGTTTTCCAGTCGTCTAGGGTCCAAACCGATATGGTTACGAACCCAGGGGAGGCCCTCCAAGCGATGTCGTGCTTTTAGCAAAGGCACTGGCGTAGTTCATCTGCTGCTGTAGCCCATTAACGACAAATTTCGCCAAACAGTCCTGACGGATACGTTCGTCATATTCCCCACATTGACTTCTGCGGTTATTTCAGACTTTGGTGCTTGTCTCTCAGCACTGGCCACTCTAGGTGAACGCCGCGGTTCTCGGTCATTAAGTGAAGGCCGTTGGCCTTTGCGCCGTGAGTGGTGAGAGTTAACGCCTGAAATTTCGTATTCTCGGCATACACTTGATTGTGCGGATATCGGAATATTCAATTTCCTATCAATTTCCGAAACGAAATGTCCCATGTGTGTAGCTGCAATTAAAGCTCTGTGTTCAAAAGTCTGTTAATTGACGTCGTGCGGTCACAACCACATCGGACATCTTTTCGCATGGATCACTTGAGTACAAATGATGGTTCCATTCATGTATTGCCCTTTTGTACCTCGAGTACGTGATGCTGCTGCCATCTGCATACGCGTACACCGCTATCCCATGACTTTTGTCACCTCAGTGTATACACGAAGATAAAACAAATAAAAGACAACATTTCTGGAGCTGTGTCTTCTGTAAAAGAAGCTGAAGATTAATGAAACGATTCTTTGAAGACGTGACGGGGCCTCTGTGATACATTACCATGTGATACCAAACGAAGCTGGGTGGGCTGGCAAAAGCAGTGGCAGTGACGAGATTATTGTTTTGTTCAGTAACAGGTACAAAGCTTTAGTGTTTTGGTAGAGTAAACAATTTCTTTTCGGATTAGGAAATTACTTGAAATGGAAGGAAACTGGAAACAACAAAAGGCAAATACTACAGAATGAGTAACTCAATCGGAATTTCTATAGACTATGAGTATTCTTAGGTCAGCTAAAGGGTTGAAAACGATTTCAACTGAATTCTGAAACACAGTGACTTAATGTAGTGACAGTATTGAACGTACTACACTATCCTAATAGTGAAGGTTTCCTGTTTCGTTTTTATACGATAAGTTTAATTGTCATTTTTCAGCCATTTACACCACACTTCCAAAGTTCAGGAAGACGTTCTGTGATACCCAAACAACTTGTAGTACAGAGATTAATCAGCATAAGTTCTGTAACAAGTTGCGTTACTCCAGTTTCTTGGTCCTCCAGCAGGACCCAAATAAAAGTAATATGAAACATTCTGTGTAGGCAGTGTAAGTAGGCTGTTTTGGTTTTTATGTTGGTAACCCCACGTAGCACTCTGTATGAAAATCACTGACTGTGCTGTGTGCAGTCTGTGGCTGGTTGGCATTGTTGGAATATTCGCTATTGTAGTGTTGGGCAGTTGGATGTGAACAGCGCGTAGCGTTGCGCAGTTGGAGGTGAGCCGCCAGCAGTGTTAGATGTGGGGAGAGAAATGGCAGAGTTTTGAGAGCGGACGATCTGGACGTGTGTCCATCAGAAAAACGAAATTTGTAAGATCGGATGTCATGAACTGATATACATATTATGACTTTTGAACACTATTAAGGTATATATATTGTTTGTTCTCTGCCAAAATCTTTCATTTTCTAACTATGCGTATCAGTAGTTAGTGGCTTCAGTAGTTATAATCTTTCATTTAGCTGGCAGTATTGACGCTCGCTGTATTGCAGTAGTTTGAGTAACGAAGATTTTTCTGAGGTAAGTGATTTGTGAAACGTATAGGTTACTGTTAGTCAGGGCCAAACTTTTGCAGGGATTATTGAAAGTCAGATTGCGTTGCGCTAAAAAAAAATTTGTTTGTCATTTTAGTGATGATCAGAATAAGTAAAGAGAGAAATGTCTGAGTACGTTCAGTTTTGCTCAGCTGGTTGAAAATCAAATAACGTAGAGGTTTTCCAGCACTGTAACTTATAAATTTGCGATGTTTCAGCAGCGTTGGACAGCATATGAATTTACATCTACATCTATATCTGTATTCTGCAAACCACCGTGAGGTGCATGCCAGAGGTTCTATTCATGAACGGAGCGCAGGGAGAATAATTGTTTGAATTACTCTGTGCGCGCAGTAATTATTCTAATCTTATCCTCACAATCCCTATGTGAGCGATCGTAGGGGGTTGTAGTACATTCCTAGAGTCATCTTTTGAAGCCGGTTCTAGAAACTTTGTTAGTAGACTTTCTCGGGATAGTTTACGTCTATCTTCAAGAGTCTGCCAGTTCAATTCCTTCAGTATCTCTGTGACACTCTCCCACGGATCCACGGATCAGACAAGTGTGGCCATTCGTGCTGGCCTTCTATGTATACGTTCACTGTCCCCTGTTAGTCCTATCTGGTACGGGTCCTGGTACACACTTGAGCAATATTCTAGAACCGGTCGCACGAGTGATTTGTAAGCCATCTTCTTTGCAGACTGATTGCACTTCCCCACTATTCTTCAAGTAAACCGAATTTTACCATCTGCTTTACCAACGACTGAAAGTATGTGATCATTCCATTTCTTTTCCTTATAAAGTGTTACATCCAGGTACTTGCACGACTTGGCCGATTTCAACTGTGACTCACTGACATTATAAATTACAGGCTGCTTTTGAGAACTACGTTATACAATATACGCAGCTATACTACTCGTTTTATTTTCGGGTTTCGGTTAACTCATACAATGGCTACGGCTAATGTCTCATAAGATTATTCATACAAACATTATATGCGCACAAAATGTCACATAATTATATAGAGAATATACCCAAAAAACCTATACAACTTTATATTCCATAACTGCAACGACTACTCATTCTGAAATGTTCTATTATAGCATAACATTTGCTATAACCAGCATGCACTCTGTCTTGCAATGTAAACATTGAAGTGCCTGGAACAATCGTTAGTAACTAGGGCTTTGACGCTACTGTCCAAAAATCTTAAGTTACAGGGTCAAAGACAGTTAAATTTGATAATTCATTATCTCTAGTCAATGTATACGCATTATGTGTAGTTTGTTCTCCTTTGACATATATGATCCGTGGGTGGTCTGATGTCCTAAAATAAAATAATTAGTAGAGCAGCCTGCTGTATAATGCGGTTGTTAATAGTCGCAGTTGGATATGTTCGCTATCCATTGCTTTATCCGTATCTTCTCTTCAACTTAACTCGCCATTTATCTTTATTTCGTATCACGTGATGACTATGAAACTAGTGTGAGATATGTGAAACTTGGTAAGTAGCTCAGCACTGTAGAGATTTTGAAGATAAGTCTTTAGGATTACGGTTAATAATCTCAACAAACAAGCGTGTTGTCTTGATTATTTTTCTCCCTGAAAGGAACCAGAGTTAATACACTTGCTCGGTAATGGAAACAACCAATTTATGAAGTTTTTTGCTGTGTATACAGACCGTTCCCCCTTTTCATACAAATACTTGAAAGTATCTCGCCTCGTTTACAGCAGTTAAATAAATTGTTTTTCATTCTTTTGTACGAGAAGGAAATCTCAGTCTTAATTGTTTGCATGTCTCACGGAAGTCCTCTTATCTTTTGAAGTAGCTCTCAGCGTCCTTGCAACGCAAAATGCTTTAGAGCGGGCTGTAAGCTGGCGTAATGCGTATGTTTTGTTAATGACGCTGCGAAAGAAACAAAAGTGAATGGCGTCTCCCCCTCGTCTGTTGCGACGGCGTTTCACAAACGAGAGGCAGTAGGCGAGGCGCAGAGAGCTCAACACACCGCCGCCACCCGCCCCCACCAGCCCGCGGCAGTGTTCAGGGGGGGGGGGGGCAGACCGGCGGCGGCAGGGAGGGGGGGGGGGGGTCGCGCCGGCACCGACCCAGTGGCGCATTCTAGCGGCCGTTGCAGGCAGCCGGTAGGCAAGTGAAAACTGAACATACGGTAGCAGTCCAGTGATAAGAGCGAAACTTCTGCAGTAAATATACGAAGGTACACAATTCTGTCAAGAGATGAACCTATAAAATAGAGCTTATAATACAGACTGAGGGAATTAGATTAGGAAATGAGACGGTTAAAGTAGTAAATGAGTTTTGCTATTTGAGGAGCAAAATAACTGATGATGGTCGAAGTAGACTGGATATAAAATGTAAATTGGCAATGGCAAGGAAAGCGTTTCTGAAGAAGAGAAATTTGTTAACATCGAGTATAGATTTAAGTGTCAGGAAGTCGTTTCTGAAAGTATTTGTATGGAGTGTAGCCATGTATGGAAGTGAAACATGGACGATAAATAGTTTGGACAAGAAGAGAATAGAAGCTTTCGAAATGTGGTGCTACAGAAGAATGCTGAAGGTTAGGTTGGTAGATCACGTAACTAATGAGGTGGTATTGCATAGAATATGGGAGAGGTTTGTGGCACAACTTGACAAGAAGAAGGGACCGTTTGGTAGGGCATGTTCTGAGGCATCAAGGGATCACAAATTTAGCATTGGAGGGCAGCGTGGAGAGTAAAAATCGTTTAGGGAGAACAAGAGATGAATACATTAAGCAGATTCAGAAGGATGTAGGTTGCACTAAGTACTGGGAGATGAAGCAGCTTGCACAGGAAAGAGTATCATGGAGAGCTGCATCAAACCAGTTTGAGGACTGAAGACCACAACAACAACAACAATACAGAGTGATTCAGGAGAAAAGCTACATGATTTGAATGGTGATAATATGAACGGTTCTCAACAAAGTCACATGAACGTACTCCTGTTCTTGGCAGTTTCCGAGGAAACTAATGAAAACAATGGGGAACGTAGGTGACAGTAATCAAACATTGTGATCCAGTGTTTTGTTTAATTGTATACATTTTTCACAAAAGATATTCAAGAAGTACACCGACAACTGCATTAAATTTTGCAGTTCTAGTAAACAGTTGCTGTGTTGGTGATCTGATCTCATTCGTAAAGTTCAATGTAGTAAGAAATGTATTGCTGTTGTTTCCGTCAAAATGTTCGTAATTGGACTAGCGTCAGCCGACCAGGTGCACATATCAGTTGCTGTGGTTATCAGAACCTACTGCTGGAATGAAAGCGCCCACTAAGTCATTGATACGGGAATCATAATGTTGGAAGGAGAGACCCCACTAAGTCACTGATATTGGAACACGACTGCTGGAAGCAGAGGGACCAGCAAATCATAGATACTGGAACCCCACTGCTGGACGGAGAGGTCCAATAAGTCATTTACAATGGAACCCTACTACTGGAAGCTGATATCGGAAGCCTACTGCTGGAAGGAGAGGTCCCACTAAGTCGTTGATAATGGAACGCTACTGCTGGAAGCAGAGGGCCCAACAAGTCATTAATATCGGAACCCTACTGCCGAAAGAAGAGCCCAACTAAATCATTGATATTGTAACCCAACTTCTGGAAATAGAGGGCCCAGCAGGTCGTTGATATCAGAACTCTATTCTGGAAGGAGAGGCCCCACTAAGTCATTGACATCGGAATCCTACTGCTGGAGGGAGAGCGCCACTAAACATGTGGTCGCGTAAGTTCCCATGATCTAGTACGTGGCATATATTGGTAATGAGAATGTTACTCTTCAGTCGTCACTGTCACTGATACTGCTTCTGTGAATGGAATGCGTATAAACACACTGTAACTTACAGCTGCGTAGATAACTGCAGCAAAATTCGTCCCGAAATCGAGGGCTGGGATAAGTCCCAAACACGGGGAAATGTATTTCAGATGCATATATTAATAACAAATTTCACCTGCTGCCTGTATTTTCACTTTTCACGACTTTTTTCAGAGCATCTTTCCAAGATTCAGTCAAAGTTTCCGAATGAATGTTCACTCTGCACCAGAGAGTGCGCTGATCTGAAACCTGACCAGGACTCGAGCTGGCGACCTTTTTTCATTTGTGGGGAAGTGTTCTACCAACTGAGTTATCGGAACTCCGTTAAGGATCCCATTATTTTATTATGACTAAGCCATTTCTCTGCAGTAGCCTCTCTTCCAGGAGTGCTATTACTGTAAGGTATGCAGGACTAATTCCGTGAAGTTTGGTAGGTGGTAGATGAAGCACTGGCGGAAGTAGAGACGTGAGCTGTGCTCGGATAGTTCAGGCGGTAGATCAGTTGCCCGCGATCTGCAATGATCGCAGTTTCGAGCCGCAATTCGGCACAGTTTTAATCTGCAGTTTTCCACCATGAAGTAGCTCAGGAGACGCATATTGAGGAGATTATATTGTTACAGAAAAGAAAGGACATATGGAAGCTGGTAAAATACAACAACATTACTACAAAACTATTTTTTTTTTAAATTATGAATTTGGCCAGCTATGGACCGCATACAACTTAAGACTTATGGTGTTTCTTTTTCTTCCGTTCTTCCCAGTACTTCTTCATTTTCTCGCCAACTGCTCGTCTCTGCTCATCTGTCCACGCTCTCTTGGGTCGAGGTTTTGGCGCGACTATAAAAGTATATGTATAGCGAGACCCTACTTCACTATCTGTTCGTGTTAACATGCCTCTAAGACTTTTGGTTTTCGTTACACAGATGTACTGGTGAGCCAAATCATTATGATCACTACCCTATGTGCGACCGAATGCCGCATGATCGCTTTGCGGCCACGTGACCTATGAGGAAAGCGTCCAAGAGCATCAGAGACAAATGTGGAACCATTTCAGCGACGATGCGGACCGCAACTGGGGAAACTCACTGACGTAAACGCCTCTGACAAAGGCCAGTTTTTTGTGTTCCAGGGCCTGGGAATGAGCATCTCTAAAACGGCGAAGCCGGTCAGGTGTTGGCGCGCTACCGTAGAGTGCATCTATGCAAAGTGGTTGAAGGACGGTGACACCTTTTGTAGACTTTGCAGGTCAACGCCTCATTACAAAATGTGTAGATCTGAGGTATGACCGCTCTGTAAAGGAGAACAGGCGGCGATCTGCTTGAGACCTAACGGCAGAGTACAGGGCTGGTGCAGACACAAGTGTTTTGCGGCAAACCGTTCAGTGCACATAACTGGACATAAGCTCTGCAGCAGACGACTCGTACGTGTGACCATACCCGTCCAAATACATAAAGTACGACAACAGCGGACACGAGATCATCGACAATGTAGCGGGGAACAATAGAAACTTGCCACCTGATGGGATAGATCACGTTCCTTGTTACCACAGGTCGATGGCGGAGTCCGGATGTGCTGTCACCCAAGTGAACAGTTCCTAGAAACATTGCACCACACTATGGACACAGGCCAGCGGCTGCAATATTGTGCTGTAAAGCACGTTTACCTGGGATTCCATGGCATATGTTACTGACGGCACCATCACAGCTGTGGACTGTGGAAGCTTGAATGTGGACCACCTGCATACTTTCATGCTTGATGTCTTGCCCGACACCGATGGCATCTGGCTGGAATGGATCTACAGTGGTTTGAGGCCCATGGTAGTGAACTCACGTTTATCTCTGGGCCACAAAATTCGCCTGTTGTAAACTCTTGCGGAACACACGTGGATTGCTATAGCGCACCAGCTCCACTCCATAAACCGCTGGCTTGTAACGTACGGGAATTGCTTGACATCCTCCTCAGAGACATGATAAAGCCTCGACGACAACATTATTCTTACCTTTCAAATAACTTCCGGGAATTCAGCCAGGTAACACTTTCAGCGACCTGCCTACCGTGAGGCCAATCAACAAAGGTATCGTCAACGTATCTAAAGAAACAGGCGGGTTTTAAAGGCGCCGACTCCAATGCACGTTCCTCGAAGTCTTCCATAAATAAATTTGCGATCACAGGAGACAACGGACTCCCACGGTAGGGAGAATTTGAATGCCTTTCTAGAACATCTGAACTCGATCCACCCGAACATTCGTTTTACGATGGAGGTGGAAGAGGATGGTTGCCTTCCCTTTCTCGACGTGTTGGTTAGGAGGAAGGATGATGGATCATTGGGACATGCAGTCTACAGGTAACGTACTCACACCGACTTGTACTTACAAGCTAATAGTTGTACCATTCGGCTCAGCGTGAAGGGGTACTTCGTACCTTGGTACACAGGGCACATGTCGTTTCTGACGCTGAGACTTTGCCAGCTGAGCTGTCCCATCTTGAAGTTACATTTCGTCAAAATGGTTATAGTGATAGACAGATTGAACGTGCGTTGCGCTATCGACCAACTGTACATCGGGTGATTGATGATAATTCTGAGTCAACACCTAAGTCTACTGCCTTTTTGCCTTACGTAGGAAACACGTCCAATAAGATCGGTCGTATTTTACGGAAATACGATGTGAAATGTGTTTTCCGACCTCCATCTAAAATTAGAGCACTTTTGAGTTCCGTTAAGGATGATCTTGGACTGCGTAAGGCGGGTGTATATCGTATTCCTTGTAGCTGCGGCATGGCATATATTGGTCAAACTATCAGGACCGTGGAGGACAGATGTACTGAGCATAAACGGCACACACGATTACAGCAGCCAAATAGATCTGATATTGCCGAACATTGCTTGGATACTGGTCACTCCATGTTGTATAATAACACCGAGATATTGGCATGCACGTCCAGCTATTGGGACAGTGTTATTAGGGAGGCAGTTGAGATTAAATTAGCGAGCAACCTCGTTAACAGGGATGGAGGTTTCTGTTTAAACTCTGTTTGGAATCCGGCTCTCTCCCTTGTCAAAAAACAGAGGGACAGAGTCAATGCTACCTCACCTGCGAATTCATAGTCTCACTATCGATAGCTCTGACTTTGGTCATCTTTGGTGGCACTAGAGTTCATTGTGTGTGTGTTATTTTTCCTGCTTCTGTCGGAGAACCGAGGTATTACATTTGCTTGTACGCCGCCTGTCCGTTGCAGTTTGCCTTGAAAATGGCGGGGTGTTCTCCCGCCGAAATATCGGCGGTCGCTGAAAGTGTTACCTGGCTGAATTCCCGGAAGTTATTTGAAAGTTGTATACGCCAGGAGAAACTCAGGTCTCACATTATTCTTACCTCGTACATGCATAATTTTAAAGTCATATTCTGGCGTTTCTAGGGTGCAGTAACTCACATATTAATAGACAGCTAAGAGCCTGTGATCTACCAATGAACCAAAGTTTGCTATTCGATGCAAACGAATTTTGCTCGAAAAATTTGTTACCCCTAGCTATATCCATTACATACTTTTCTTGGTGGTGCATATTGTAGTACATGATGATACCCACTTGGAAGTGAAGGAGGAAGGAAGGAAAACTGGGTTTAATGTCCCGTCGACGTCGAGGTCATTAGAGTCGGAACACAAGCTCAGATTGTGTCAAGGATGGGAAAGGAAATCGACCGTTCCCTTTCAAAGGAATCATCCCAGAATTTGCCTGCAGTGATTTAAAGAAATCATGTAAAACCTAAATCTGGATGGCCGGACACGGATATGAATCGTCGTCTTCCCGAATGCGAGTCCAGTGTTTGAACTGAAGAACACTTTATTCACGGCACAAATCTATTAATAACTCGATTCCACTAACAACGTAAAGATCGTTCATCACCACTTGAGAATAACGGAAAAAAGTTCATTGACGTGAGAACAGTTCAGAGGGAAGCCTCGTCGTGAGTCACCTTGCAGAGCGCGTCCGCAGCAGGAGTGTCGTGGAGACACGTCCACAGACTGCCTGTAGTAGTGCAGTGGTGAGGCAGTACTGGGGCCACGCCATATGGAGTAACGTGGAGCAGTGCGGAGATGATGTGGTATAGTTCGAGCATCCTGGGTGATCTCGACAAGTTCTGATTGGTGAACTGAGAGTGTAGCCGGGGCCTTATCCGGTACTAAGTAAGCGACTGACTGCCACGTGGAAGCTGTGCACTGCTTGACCTAAAGTGTCCTGCAGGCGGAAGTACGTCTGCGAACACGTGACGCGTGGACGGTACTCGTTCATGCAGTAGCACTGCCAATTAGAGATGGGCAGACCGCTACTGAATTGATTCAAAGAGCCAGATCTTTCTAAATAGTGGATGATGGATGATTGGAAAAAATAAATGGTATCTCATCTGATTTGAAAATGTGTCTCTGGTGGCTGTAATGAGCAGGATGAAAATTCTGGTTGCTGCAATGAGCAGGATGAAAATTCTGTGCTACGCTGCTGCAATGGCACCCCATCCCAAATCCTCAAGAAGACATTTCCCAAGCTTAAAAAAATATATTATAGACCATTTGCACGTGTGGATTTGCATATACCTCATTAGTACACGAACTTTTTCTCATCCATGAAAAGAGAAAATAAAGCAAGTTCCATTTGTTATCGGACTGTAATCCGTCTCTCTAGCTCACTCCTCCTCCACCATTCTCAGGGATCAGATTGCGAAGTAGCTCACTAGCTCGTTGTTCCCCCACCACTCTTACTGATTGGATTGCAAGCTAGTTCCCCCACTCTCATGGACAAGATCGCACGGAGTAGACCACAGGGCCTCTTGAGGCGTCACGCTGTTTGCTGTTCTTATGGCACAGTAATACAGCTTGCAACACGCTTTCTTGACTGAGCACCTCTCCATCCGAGTTCACCTCTCTATTCTTTGTATCCTTATTTGATTTTTTCTAGTTGTCGTCTTCTTGTTTTGTTGCTCTTCGGTTTTCTTGTGATGTGAGTGTTCTTTTTAGCTGTACTATTATGTCTTCTTCTATGTCTCTCGCAATCATAGTTGTTGTCATTGCGTGGCTATCTTTTATGCAAGTTTTAATTACCATGGGTAGGTAGGATACTAAATATAATGGTATGTATAACACACAATTATTTTAACATACATGATAATCCATATATAAAGGTTGCCTCAGGAGATATGGTCAATATTTATAGATATGACAGGAACGATCATTTGAAGCAAAAAAACTAAACATGGACAGATGCCCTATTCCAACTGGTTTCTGAGATGGAACATGCGTGTAGTTCCTTTTGTACGTCTTTCTTGAATAACAAGAAATCCGCGGCCGCTAGCGAAAACTTGTCACAGTACAAAATTAAACTACATTAAATTTTCTTTAAAAAGGTCCAATTTATTTGTTCTCGAACTAGCGAGAGAATATGGAAAACCTTGCACAATGTATATGTGTTGTGGTGTACGTAAGCCAGTTTGCGGTAGTTTCCCAACTTGACAGATCACGTGTCTTCCATCAAATTAGCGTCTACGCTACTATGGTACATTTAAACATTGGCAGTGTACTGAACAATAAAGAAAATAAATAACAATGTACATTAAATGTGTTATATCTCAGAAACCATTCACAGTAGTTCATATGTACATGAACTTTTCTTCTTCAAATGACCGTTCCTGTCACATCCGTGAATATTGACCATTCATCCTGAGGCAGCCTATATTCATTCTACCTTAACAGGGTAATGCCTTTAGGTGTCCTCTTAAATGAGACCAGAGTTTCATATGTACTTACGAAACTTATTACAATCACAGTTACTAAAAAATCATAATATTTTGAACATAATATCTCTTCTTCTCCTCCTCCTCCTCTCAGCATGTATTAGGCAATTGCCTGTTTCGCCCTCTTGGTTAAAACTGTTGATTTCTCTCGGTCTTCCTAAATGTCTTCTGCCCATTCGTTAATAATTATCACCAATTTTGGTAATCTGTCATCTTCCGTTCTCATGACATAATCCTTCCAGTTGTTTCTATATTCTTTAATCCACCCATTGAAGTTTTTCACTACGATTTGTTCTCTGATGTCTACATTCACTGTCCTGTCAGACAATGTACCCAACTACTCTTCTTAGCAATCGGACCTCTAGTACTTTTATTCTGATGGGAACGATTGTTTCTGCTGTGTTGTCCAGGAAAGAGCTTAATGGTCTGCTAAACAGTAATTATTATGAGCAGTAGTAAGCCAATAATAAGCCTGATCATTTGGACAGCGACGTCGCCCTATACAGTAAATGCTGAGCTGAAGGATTTTTCGATGGCCTTGTGAGCTCAAGAAAGACTTTTTCGCGACTATAGTAATTTACCTCCGTGAAATAATCAGTAAATCTATATTTTGTTTGCGTTTCAATGAAGGTTTTCGCTAAAGTTAGCATTTACCTCCGTGAAATAATCAGTAAGTCTATATGTTGTTTGCGTTTCAATGAAGGTTTCCGCTAAAGTCAGGTACTGGTTTAGTTCCTTGGTTGGGACAAAGGATCAGCTGCAACTTCTAGTTCACCTACATTTCCCTACATCACACAAACTTTTTGTAGAGCATCTGATCTTTATGCTTTAGAATAATGTATTGGTATGTCTTAGTTATTGTTTCTCTCAGATTGATTGACTGTTTGCTTTCTGCATGTAATCAGTTTTATTTTCAAGGGTAGGAGATCGTTTGTAAGTCCGGTGTGCAGTGCCTCCGAGATTCATGAACGATTTTAGCTCTTCCGCTAACCAAGGTGCAGGTTTTCCCTTCGGGTTTCCGGTCTTTGGGTGAGGATATTTATTGTGTAATAGAGTTAGTTTGGTAGTAAATCCGTGGAGCTGTTCTTTCACGTCCAGGTGTAGTATGGAAGTCGTCTCCCAAATTATCTCTTGTGCCTCCTCTGAAAAATCAGGTACACTTGTAAGGTAGCTATAATATCGCACCTCACAAGCACTCGCCTACATACTTTTCTATGGTTTACAATCGCAATTAGGTATCATTTGATAGGTTGTACATCGTATATATGAATATTTAAAGAAGATTGATATTGTCACGTAGACCTTGCAAATAGTTGTTAAAACTTATTGCATGAAAAGTGATGGATTGCCTTTATTATCAAAACAGGGTAATGAATGATTGCCTGTTCAAGCAGAGATTTGAACACCAGTGGAAATGAAAAGATAGGCATTACTCAGGCCCTGGATGGAAAAGCCCGCACAGGTGTGTTGGTCCTGCTTAATACAGGAAGCAGCCCAAGCACCTGTGCGCCGAAGCACAAGACAGTGGCGGCCGGCAAGTTTTGTAGCGAGGCCGGAAGGATAACCGGATAATACGTCGGAAATTCTGAAAATCTTGGATGCAGCAGATAGGAACAAGGAAGCGTTACCTTAGAAATCACGCAGGCTGGGTTATTTCAGAATATTTTTACACTGAGAAGCGGACCATTGTATGAATTCCTAATTAACGAGTATAGGTATTTCCTCGCAAACTTTCCGCGCTGGACGACAAAAGACTAAAATATGGTCGGTCGGCGTTCGGAAGAATCTGTAGAGAAGAAGAATATTCCGTGGTTGCGAGAATATGATTCGCTTTCTGCAGTTACGAGGGAGGGCAGCCGAGCTTTGCTGGGAAGACAGCTGTGGAGAGAAAGAGGTCTTCCGTTTTGAGCGCCCGTGTTTGACGGTCGCTCAGTATCAGCTTTTGTTGACACAGACGGTCTTGCTGTGTTTGCTCTCAGGAGATTTTATAGTTAGAACGGTTAGGCACTGTACTGTTGCGAACTTATACGATTCTGAATTTCGCCTGCAGGTAGGGAGTCGTCGTTGAATAACCAACGTTCAGTGATTGAGAAGACTTCTTCTGTCTATACTCACGTTGAGGCGTTATCTGAACTCCGTCCTTGTGGCTGGGTGTTTGCGTTTCTTGTCTGTAGAACACGGAGAGGAGAAGACAGTATTGGATTACTCTAGTCAGAGAACCACCTTCTGCCGTCCTAGTGTTTGAATGAGTTTTTTATTCTGTTTCTGGAGTTCTTCCACTGTCGCAGACGTGTACGAGAACCACCACCCCGACGCACCGGACGCAGTACAGACGGTGATATTGCTAATTGCTTCGGCTTACTAGGGCTATAAAAGCTAAACAGCTGCGATCACTTAAATTTTATTTCCACTGAGGTTGCACACCACTGTAGATCATCTTTGAAAGTAGTGTCTTCTAGAGATTGGTACGCAGATGATGTCAGTCGTCTCGTTGTATTTATATCGGGTCACATAGCCTTAGAAGGGGGCAGATTTGGGCAACTGATCAGTAATATTATTTAGGAAATTCATTTGTATCTCTGTATGTCCATTGAACATTAATATATAATCATTTTTAATACATAACGGAGTTTTAATTTACAATAAATGTAAGCAGAAACAACATTTATCATGTAGTAGTTAGTAGTTCCCTTAATCATTCATTTATGTTTATGTTGTAATTTATATGTTAAAGAGCAAGAAGGCGGAAATACTATCATCAGTATGAGATCCTAAGATCTGCTTTAGGGGGTAGTCAGACAGCGCCGAATCTTCATTTTCGCGTTCAGTATTTTCCGTTGCGCACATTCATTTTTACACCCGCCTGAAGTAGCATCTTGAACACAAATACTCTTAAAGTCTCTGTATGTTGGCACAGTTTATTCCTTGCACATTTTAGAGAGTAAGTCATCAATATGATGATGTGAGCTGATATTCAGTTATGAATTTCTTTGCTTGTGGATCTCGTGGTATATGTATACATGGGGGCCTGACTATAGACTCCATTATGGGTAGGTGCAAGCTGAAATACTGTTACATTTGAAGAAGGAATTACACACTTGAATTTCACAGTGAAGGAGCGGAATATTTATGTTAGTATTCCTAGTATTATATGTATGCTTCTAAGTCGAATCGAATTTTGAAAAATCATTTTCCAAACAGGCTATCCCTACTACTTTCTGAGGTCTGAGAGGACGCACATCAGGCAAATTTTCTTATCGGATTTCATGTTTACGAACATATATTTGATTTGTTTGTCTTCATTACCATTGGGTGTTAGTAGCATGGTCAGTAATAAGTGAAAGCGTACTCTACCTGCTCATCTGTTACTTCTGTTGTGTCCTAGGACAGAGGCTACAGTTAGGGAACTGGAGAGCGCGCTTCACACACACACACACACACACACACACACACACACACACACACATACTGGTGGAACTAGTGGTTGCATGAGTAGACAAGTTCGTAGTTCCTAGAGCAGAGACTTTAGAATTCATTTGCACTGCTGTTCTCCAGCCTTTATCCGCACCGTTATCCTACCCTCTCTTCCTCACGCACTATATAGTCCAAATTCGGATACCACTTTATTCAAAAATTTTATCTTTCAATAGTGAAATCCTCGCATATTATCAGGCTTGTCTACGCGAATTTCTTCATCACTATTACCATTTCAGACATCTTCGTATATGACTAGATTTCGTAGCTCACAGCGTACTATAGCCTGCTCTCTAACTGCTGATTATAGAACGTGCTGCATGTATATTTGTTCTAGCTTTAAGCTTTTTCAATTTAAAATTTCTGTGTTAATAATAAATATTTTAATTTTACCAATGCACTCTTCTCAGTCCTGCACAACAATATGTCGTCTACATTGCGATCGCCTAGAATAATTACGAGCAATGTTTGGTACCATTTTACCAAACTGGAAAGAGAAACGAAAATGCCATTGTCAGCATATAATTTCCATGGCTTCTGGCTCATTATTAAACATGAAGAGACGTCTAAAATCGAAGCACCCTACAGTACTTCTGGAGCGATGTAGTTCACAAAACCGACCACGCCATCAATCGATGCAGAAACTCGAGAAATCATTTCTCATGAACCGTCCTCAGTGACGCCTGCTTCTCTCGGGTAAAGGTAGCCTACCCTCTCAGAAAGGCAAATTGAGCCTCAAGCTGTATCCAGCCCTCCAGTGTAGTCAGGTTCTGGATCAAGTCATGACTTACTTTCTTTTGTGATGCCTTCATCCGCAACTGCTTTTCATTACCAACAACCAATAAGTATTTTTTTTTTAATTTTATAAATCCGCTCACATTAAATAAAGTATGCCGTTAGATGTACAGCTTTTAAAAGTGATTTGCAGAGAATACCATCGTTTCTCTATAGTTGAAGAGGTAGAATTTAATATATATATATATATATATATATATATATATATATATATATATTGGGCAAAGCTCACCCATATATGGGTGAGCTTTGCCCAAATTGTAATTAACTGAGACGAAAAATGTTGTCAAACTTGCAAATGCCAAGATTACATCATAGTTATTTGAAAAAATTAGAAATTATTTAATCACCACAAAGGCAGTCTTTTATCTGATCCCTGGATGAGTGTAAACAGCATTAGTTTCTATGCACTCGCTGCAAATTCCACAGATGAGAAGAGTGAACAGAGTCATGCCTTTTAGAGCGCTCACGATTCGAAGACAGACAGACACACTGTAGAAAACATCTAAAACTGGATAAAGTCTGTTACCACAAATACAACATCAATTTTAAAATCACTTCCATAATAACAAAAAATGCGTGAAATATGAAATTAACTGCCATACTTCTGAAACTTCCACATATCCTACGCTTTGCTCATTCTTTAAACTTCACTGCACAACACCCAATTCAGGCGTCCAAATAGAAAACCGTTGACGATGTCAAATGAGTTGTTATCTTTCTTATGGAGAGACCCTCTGCTTCAAGCAAACTTCCTGAAATGCAAAAAATTTAAAAGAAGACCGACTGAAACTGAAACAAGAGGTCCCAACCAGATGGAACTCTACTTGCGAAATGTTCTAAAGATTTAATTTAAATAAAGATCCCATAATTTCTTGCCTCGATATTTCAGCTGGAAAATCGATCACCTTAAACTTAAAAGGTACAGACTTTGAGATAATGCAACAGGCTTTACAAATTTTGAAGGTTTCCGATGAGGTAACCAAAGAAGTGTTTCAGAGAAAAGAGTCTCACTTTTAAAAATGAAAATCTTACCAAGATTAACGGAATGGCAACTAAAATCTTTTAAAGACAAAAACAAACAATGTCCTCAAGAAACAGTCATCGGTTGATAATTTGTTTAAATGGTTAACAGAGTGGTTTGGGACTATCTCCAGCAAGGAACTGATTAGTCAGCCAACGTTACTGAACCCCCGATCCAAAGCGAAGGATTTTCAGACGACAAAATATTTCAGGATTGCTACATGAAGGCTACTGAAGAAATGAAAGCGTTGATTGTTCAAAACAGAGCTCATTTCTCAACCAATTACCACTGTAACACATGAGGCTTCTTCAGTCTGGTAGGAGTTCAATGAAACTATTAGTCAGCTCAAGCAAGTCACGACCCACAAAGTGCAGCAATTGTCGAACTGCACCAATGTTTAGTGGAGGGATATTTGCCTGGAAACAGCAATTCCTTAAACTGCTGGGAAACGAGAAAACTGCTGTGATCCGCACCGTATCAATTGGTTCTAAAAGTATTATGTATCACGGCAACATCAGTGGCCTGTGAGCAAATATTTTCAAAAGCGGGACCAATGTGCATTAAGAAGAGAAAGAGACTCACATCTGCTAAATTGGGGCAAATTTTATTTGTGAATGACAGTACTGATTAATTTTTCCTTTATGGGAACATAGATGGTAATACTGACTGTGAATGATTACTGAAGATACACTTCAACTGCAGTTGTAATAATTTTTATATTGATGTTTTTTTCAGTAAAAGTAGCAAAATATAACAAAAATCAGTCTTCATTCTTAAAAATATTCTACTTGTTAAAAAATACTTAAGTTTTTGTTGTAATATTAGTAATTTTTACAGAAATCGAAATTTAAAACTTTTGTATCTGAAAATTACTACCCTTTATATGTTCTTTCAAAGTTGAACCAAAGTAGATAAAAATATAGGTCTTGAGACTTGAATTAAAAAGGCGACGTACCTCCCTTTTACTTATTTTTGTGAGTGAATGGTGAGTGCTGAGTCATGAAAAAGAGCCAGTTCATTCCAGTGAGTGACCAGGTCTGATCCGATCTCTGTAAAGAACAGTTTTGTCCGTCTCTAGGGCCGACGCCTTTCTGAAGCGCGCGCTCCTCGGAGGTGTGGCTGGTGCCCTTTGGCAGCGCCTGTTACAGATGGTGTATCAACAGACAGCTTGTGTATAGTACTGTGTTCATAACATGTGAGGCCCATGTTGTATTTGTTAGTAGTCTCCCGGGGAGAGATGCCTGCGTGTTAAGGGTCAGCAACATGCAGTGTGAAAACATTGCATTGGCAACATATGTAGTCTGTCTGCGACCGATATACAACAACTCACTCTGATGGAATGAAATTAAATGTGACATCGACCGCAGTGAAATAAATTCAGTGGCTACAGGTGAAAATTTGTTCCGGACCAGGACACCAAACCGGATTTTTCGCTTTATACGAGTGGTCGCCTTGCCAGCTTCGGCTATCCGAACATCCGCCTGACCCCAATTCCACCACGCATATATAAATACAGGGTTATTACAAATGATTGAAGCGATTTCACAGCTCTACAATAACTTTATTATTTGAGATATTTTCACAATGCTTTGCACACACATACAAAAACTCAAAAAGTTTTTTTAGGCATTCACAAATGTTCGATATGTGTCCCTTTAGTGATTCGGCAGACATCAAGCCGATGATCAAGTTCCTCCCACACTCGGCGCAGCATGTCCCCATCAATGAGTTCGAAAGCATCGTTGATGCGAACTCGCAGTTCTGGCACGTTTCTTGGTAGAGGAGGTTTAAACACTGAATCTTTCACATAACCCCACAGAAAGATATCGCATGGGGTTAAGTCGGGAGAGCGTGGAGGCCATGACATGAATTGCTGATTATGATCTCCACCACAACCGATCCATCGGTTTTCCAATCTCCTGTTTAAGAAATGCCGAACTGGCATTCTGCTTTAGCCTTTTCCGTAAGATTTTCCAAACCGTCGGCTGTGGTACGTTTAGCTCCCTGCTTGCTTTATTCGTCGACTTCCGCGGGCTACGCGTGAAACTTGACCGCACGCGTTCAACCGTTTCTTCGCTCACTGCAGGCCGACCCGTTGATTTCCCCTTACAGAGGCATCCAGAAGCTTTAAACTGCGCATACCAACTCCGAATGGAGTTAGCAGTTGGTGGATCTTTGTTGAACTTCGTCCTGGAGTGTCGTTGTACTGTTATGACTGACTGATGTGAGTGCATTTCAAGCACGACATACGCTCCTGTCGCCATTTTGTTTCACTGCGCTCTCGAGCGCTCTGGCAGCAGAAACCTGAAGTGCGGCTTCAGCCGAACAAAACTTTATGAGTTTTTCTACGTATCTGTAGTGTGTCGTGACCATATGTCAACGAATGGAGCTACAGTGAATTTATGAAATCGCTTCAATCATTTGTAATAGCCCTGTACATATAGCTTGATGACCGTTAAGATCATTTCAGTAGTATGAAACATAGGTTCATTACTTCGAACTGGCAATCAATGGAGTGACGCCCCGTCACCTCTCCTCCGAAGAAAAAGTTCAGTGTCGTACCTTTAGCCGGTAAAGTCATGGCGATGGATTGTGGGAGGATCTGAAGGAGTTATTCTGTTTGAAGTCCTCTCCCCTGGTGCAACGATCGACGCGGGTATGTGTTTGCTACACTCAGGAAACTGAGGAAACGACTTCAGCGTGTAACCCGTCAGGGGGCACAAATGCCGGGGGGGGGGGGGGGGGGGAGGTGTTCTCTCTTCGCGTCCGCAGCTCGTGGTCTCGCGGTCGCGGTCGCGTTCTCGCTTCCCGAGCACGGGGTCCCGGGTTCGATTCCCGGCGGAGTCAGGGATTTTCACCTGCCTCGAGACGACTGGGTGTTGGTGTTGTCCTCATCATTTCATCATCATTCACGAAAGTGGCGAGATTGAGCTGAGCAAAGGTTGGGAATTTGTATGGGCGCTGATAGCCGCGCAGTTGAGCGCCCCACAAACCAATCATCACCATCATCATCATCATCATCATCATCTCTCTTCGGACCGTGCGCCCTGTCCACACCACGTACCTGATAATCCCGCGGCGTTCGTATTGTTCTGCCCCACACTGCTGCTGGCTTGCCTGAAACTGTCTATCGAATTATGCAAGCGGGTTTAGGGGAGCCACTCAACGTTAAAACACAACAATGTCCTACCCTATGGTATCAACAACTATATTCTGAGACGGTAAAAGAAAATTGCAGGTTGCACTGTTTACATTCTAAGTCATAAGTGTTTATCCCAGTTAATGGATGATTACCAGTCCACAATATCGCTCTGAGGAGCGTACGCCTAACCGACACGACGCGGGTGATTGTTGACACTAGTAATGATAGAACACTGTTCGTAACGTTGATTTTTCAGTTCACAGTTCTCAGTTGTACGAGCGCGCGGTTAACCATCGCAGCGCGGCTGATTGTTGATAATGCGGAAACGCGATGATAGAACGCACGTTCTCACGCTCGTAACGAGACACTGGCACTTGATTGTACTCTTTTGTGGTAGCTAATTTTTACTGATTCACATCAGTTCATCCTGGGAGACCGAACACGGCGCGGATGATTGATGCTGTACGGTACGACACGCAACGAGAGGATACACAAATACGTTATTGGCGGCATTGCTCATTTTTAATTACATCTTGACGCACTTTGCTCTGAATCACTCCCATATTTCATCACTTTACTGTAATAGCACTTGTAGCAACACTTCAACTTCCATACCAACAATGCCTCTCACATGCAGAGCTACCCACAACACAACAGTTCTGTGTCCCGTGCTCGACCCTGCAAAACGCGCTGCCCGCAAAGATACTCCTCAACCAAGCCAGCGATATGACAGTACGCTTACAAGCGTGTTCGTCGCCGCAAGAATGCAATCGAACGTCACCTTCTCCACGACAACGTAAGGCTGCACACAAGTATGCCCACCTGAAAATAGCCCACGAAACTTCACTGAACTATTGTTCCTATGCGCTCTATAGATCTGATCCGCACCTCGGATTTCCATCAGTTTGGCCCAATGAAGGAACCAGTCCGCGAGAAGCAGTATGTGGATGACAGGGAGTTTACCGATGTAGCAAGACGATGGCTCCATAGGCGACCAGTGGTGATACCATGCAACATTAAGGTCCCCCCAGTAAGGTGCCTTAAGACTGTCGCATTGAATAGAGATTATGTTGAAAAATAGGGTTTTGTAGATAAAAGAGTGAGGCGTCCATCATAAAACCAGCCTACTTTCAGAAAAAAATGTTGCGTTACTTACTGAATGCCCCTCGTAAATGCTTTAAGACGTTTCCATTAACAGTTGAGTACGTAACGGACTCAAGTTGTTGATTCACTCAGCCTGTACTGTTTAATAGCCAACGATTGTACTCACATCTTCTCTACATGGATTTTTATTACTCTACATAGTATAACAGTATCACTCTACACCTACACATACATGATTACTCTGCAATTCACAGTTAAGTACCTGGCAGAGGGTTCTTCGAACCACCTTGCAACTATTTCTCTACCGATCCGCTCTCGAAAGGTGCGCGGGAAAATCGAAGACTTAATTTTTTTCCGTACGTGATCTGATTTATTTTATTATGATGATCATTTCGCCCTATTTCAATAAAATATTTTCGCATTCTGAGAAGGAATTTGATGACTTGAATTTACTGCAAAGATGCTACCGCAGTGAAAAACTCATTACTTTTAGTGATTGCCACATCAATTCGCGTGTCATATCCATGACAAATCCCTCCCCTATTTCGCGATAAACAAAATGTGCTGTCCTTCTATGAACTTTTTCCATGTCCTCCGTGAATCTTTATCATTAATGGCAGACTCATTTTGGCAATTTCAAGTCTGAATTTATCATTACTCAGTAGGTTTTGAAGATGACAGGAATCCAACAGTGGTGCGTAGTCTTACAAACCACTTTCCACCAACAGCAGTCGCATCATAAACTGTTTCCAATAATATTTCGTTATTGCACTCTTTAGCTGTCGACTCTCGTATCATCACGGTGAAATGAAATGAAATGTCGTGTGACGAAGGCCTCCCGTCGGGTAGACCGTTCGCCTGGTGCAAGTCTATCGATTTGACGCCACTTCGGCGACTTGCGCGTCGATGGGGATGAAATGATGATGATTAGGACAACACGACACCCAGTCCCTGAGCGGAGAAAATCTCCGACCCAGCCGGGAATCGAACCCGGGCCCTTGGGATTGACAGTCTGTTGCGCTGACCACTCAGCTACCGGGGGCGGACAATCCATCACGGTGTAGACGTAGAACATAATCTGCTACTGCAGTTTCAGAGTTAATTGGTATTAAAGTTAATCAATCAGGCGTTGTATTGGCAAATTCAAGCTGATGTACATACATACATACATACATACATATATATATGTATATATACACGGTGATTCAGCTGTCCCACCTATGAGTTTTATGCAACCTGCGGCACTTTAAAAAAACCACACCTAGATTTTCTTATTCACCTGCTCCTACAAAAAAAATGAACAGAAAACCGTCAAAAATGGTGCCTTGAGCGAAATCGTATCCCAGCACAGAATTTGACCATACCAAATTTTCTACCAAAATAGCTTATTCATTTTTTTCTGTAGCACTAATGGTTTATGCATAGCGAGCGAAAGGATATGAAAATTTCGGTCGTTGTTTTTGAAAGCGTTCTGTGTTGCATAAAACTCGTAGATAGGGGCAACTGAATCACACTGTATATACATTATGTGATCAAAAGTATCCGGCCGAACACCTGGCTGAAAATGACTTGTAACTTCATGGCGCCTTCCATCGGTAATGCTGGAATTCAGTATGGTGTTGGCCCACCCTTAGCCTTCATGACAGCCTCCACTCTCGCAGGCATACAGTCAGTCAGGTGCTGGAAGGTTTCTTGGGGAATGCCAGTCCTTTATTCACGCAGTGCTGCACTGAGGAGAGGTATCGATGTCCGTCGGTGAGGCCTGGCACGAAGTCGGCGTTCCGGTGTTCTACAGGATTCAGGTCAGGACTCAGTGCAGGAATGTTACTGTCGTGTATCCACTCCGCTATAGGCCGTGCACTATGAACAGGTGCCTGTATGTGTTGAAAGATGCAGATGCCATCCCCGAATTGCTCTTCAACAGTTGGAAGCAAGAAGATGCTTAAAAGATCAATGTATGCCTGTCCTATGATAGTTTCACGCAAAACAACAATGGGTGCAAGTCCCCTCCATGAAAAACACACCGTCACACCAACGCCTCCGAATTTTACTGTTGGCACTACACACGCTGGTAGATGACGTTCACGGGGCATTCGCCATACCCACACCCTGCCATTTGATCGCCACATTGTGTACCGTGATTCGTCACTCCACATAACGCTTTTCCACTATTCAATGTTTACGCTCCTTTCACCAAGCGAAGCGTCGTTCGACATTTACAGGCGTGATGTGTGGCTTATCAGCAGCCGCTTGACCATGAAAGTTTTCTCACCTCCCGCCTAACTGACATAGCACCTGCAGTGGATCCTCATGAAGCTGGAATTCCTGTCTGATGGTCTGGATAGATGTCCGCCTATTACACATCACGACCCTCTTCAACTGTCGGTGGTCCCTGTCAGTCAACAGACGAGGTCGGCCTGTACGCTTTTGTACTGTACGAAGACGGCCTGCACGCTTTTCTGCTGTACATACGTGTCCCTTCGCGTTTCCACTTCACTGTCGCATCGGAAACAGTGGACCTAGGGATGGTTAGGAGTGTGGAAATCTCGCCTACAGACGTATGACACAAGTGACACCGAATCACCTGACCACGATCCAAGTCCGTGAGCTCCGCGGAGAGCCCCATTCTGCTCTATAAATATGTCTAATAATTACTGAGGTTGCTGATATGGAGAACCTGGCAGTAGGTTGTAGCACACTGCACCTGATATGAAAAACGTATGTTTTTGGGCGTGTTCGGATACTTTTAATCACATAGTGTACGTACATCCGTGTATGGGTCGAGTCAATACGAGGAGAAAAAAGAACAACAAAAATTTGCTTATAATTCAAACAGCTGCTTCCACTGAATGAAATCTTTTCGAATTTCACGCCGCGTCAATTCCAGTAAAATTCTCGAGCCTTGGAAAACCAAGAACCTTATTCAGCCATGCCGCCGCGAAAGACTCGGAGGACGCAGCTGCTTCCACTTTTGCCGTCCGGAATCCCCAAGCAGTGCAGGAAAATCCACCTCACTTCCAAATTTTGGAAAAAGAAACTATAAAATTGTAAAGAAACGCTTCTAACAAACAAGTCCCTTCCCTAATTCCCCATCACACACACACACACACACACACACACACACACACACACACACCTGTACGCTCACGCGTGCACGCACACACGCCAATGCTGTCATTTGACCGCTTCCTTTCTATAATACTTTTACAGAGTATCATCGTTAGAAATACATATTCGCACACCCTCAGACAGGTTACCCAAGAAATACGCTCCTGGAAATGGAAAAAAGAACACATTGACACCGGTGTGTCAGACCCACCATACTTGCTCCGGACACTGCGAGAGGGCTGTACAAGCAATGATCACACGCACGGCACAGCGGACACACCGGGAACCGCGGTGTTGGCCGTCGAATGGCGCTAGCTGCGCAGCATTTGTGCACCGCCGCCGTCACTGTCAGCCAGTTTGCCGTGGCATACGGAGCTCCATCGCAGTCTTTAACACTGGTAGCATGCCGCGACAGCGTGGACGTGAACCGTATGTGCAGTTGACGGACTTTGAGCGAGGGCGTATAGTGGGCATGCGGGAGGCCGGGTGGACGTACCGCCGAATTGCTCAACACGTGGGGCGTGAGGTCTCCGCAGTACATCGATGTTGTCGCCAGTGGTCGGCGGAAGGTGCACGTGCCCGTCGACCTGGGACCGGACCGCAGCGACGCACGGATGTACGCCAAGACCGTAGGATCCTACGCAGTGCCGTAGGGGACCGCACCGCCACTTCCCAGCAAATTAGGGACACTGTTGCTCCTGGGGTATCGGTGAGGACCATTCGCAACCGTCTCCATGAAGCTGGGCTACGGTCCCGCACACCGTTAGGCCGTCTTCCGCTCACGCCCCAACATCGTGCAGCCCGCCTCCAGTGGTGTCGCGACAGGCGTGAATGGAGGGACGAATGGAGACGTGTCGTCTTCAGCGATGAGAGTCGCTTCTGCCTTGGTGCCAATGATGGTCGTATGCGTGTTTGGCGCCGTGCAGGTGAGCGCCACAATCAGGACTGCATACGACCGAGGCACACAGGGCCAACACCCGGCATCATGGTGTGGGGAGTGATCTCCTACACTGGCCGTACACCACTGGTGATCGTCGAGGGGACACTGAATAGTGCACGGTACATCCAAACCGTCATCGAACCCATCGTTGTACCATTCCTAGACCGGCAAGGGAACTTGCTGTTCCAACAGGACAATGCACGTCCGCATGTATCCCGTGCCACCCAACGTGCTCTAGAAGGTGTAAGTCAACTACCCTGGCCAGCAAGATCTCCGGATCTGTCCCCCATTGAGCATGTTTGGGACTGGATGAAGCGTCGTCTCACGCGGTCTGCACGTCCAGCACGAACGCTGGTCCAACTGAGGCGCCAGGTGGAAATGGCATGGCAACCCGTTCCACAGGACTACATCCAGCATCTCTACGATCGTCTCCATGGGAGAATAGCAGCCTGCATTGCTGCGAAAGGTGGATATACACTGTACTAGTGCCGACATTGTGCATGCTCTGTTGCCTGTGTCTATGTGCCTGTGGTTCTGTCAGTGTGATCATGTGATGTATCTGACCCCAGGAATGTGTCAATAAAGTTTCCCCTTCCTGGGACAATAAATTCACGGTGTTCTTATTTCAATTTCCAGGAGTGTAAGTACTTCGGTTTCCCAAAAAAAAAAAAAAAAAAAAAAAAAATCTTGTCAATTTCTCGTCAACCTAGCTAAAGGTAGTCTTCAAGGCATTTCACCAGAGCCTGGAACACTTGTCAGATGGTGATAGTTTTCAGTGCAGTACATACCTTGAACTGGAACTTTAAGCTGTGGTAATTGTCTCAGGTTGCAAGAATTCAATGTCAGAATAATCCTTCTCGCCACTGGTATAACGTGTACGTATTTTGTATTTACCTTTGATACTAGTGGCCAAACAGAATCTAGAATTAATTGGAAATCATGAGTACAGTTATTAAAAACAAAACCCCTTGCCTTCATTATCTGATTCACTACGCTTACGTGGTTATCCCAGGTGTAGTGCTTCTTTGTACGATTTCGTTACCACCTCAAAACACGAGGGTTGGAACTTTAATAGTGGCTACTACTTATTTACAACTCGTATAAAATACATACGTCTTTCAAAGTTTTACTGATCTTCAAAGTAGTCACCAGCATTGTGTATAACCCGTTTCCAGCGATGTGGAAGTCGTAGGATACTCTTAGCATTGCCAGTTGTGTTGACAGTTCGAGCGGCTCGGTCCATTGCCCGACGAATTTGTACCAGCTCTGAAGCGAATGCAGTGAAGTCTTTCCTTCACTTTAGAAATCGCGTTGAACTCACGAGGGCTTAAGTCAAGGGAGTGCAGTAGGTGGTATTGCACTTAGCAGGCCCATCAGTCAAACAAATGAGTAACAGCTTGCACTGAACGTGCTTGAGCATTGTACTGCAAAATGATGGTGAGATCCTGCGGAAAGTGTCATCACTTCTGTCTCTAAGCTGGTCGTAGGTTGTGGTCCAAAAATCAACAGCTATGCGGGAAGAGGTTCGAGACGACAGTAGGAGGTGTCCGATGACTTCTGTCACCTCAGTCTAAATCTGGTGATGCTGAGGAAATTAGATTAGGAAACGAGACCCTTAAAGGAGAACATGAATTATACTGTTTGGGCAGCAAAATAACTGATGATGGTCGAAGTGCAAAGGATATACAACGTAGACCGACAATGCCAAGAAAGTGTTTCTGAAAGAAGAGAAGTTTGTTAACATGAATAATAACTTAAATGTTAGGAATTCTTTTCTGAAGGTACTAGTGTGGAGCGTAGCGTTGTATGACAGTGAAACGCGGACGATAAGCACGTGAGGAGAAGAAGAGAGTAGAAACTTTTGAAATGTGGTGCTACGGAATAAAGCTGAAGACCAGATTTTTAGATCATGCAACTGATGAAGAGGTACTTAACAGAGTCGAGGAGAGAAGAAATTTGTAACACAACTTGACTAAAAGAAGAGAGTGGTTGATAAGGCACAACCTGTGACATCAAGGGATCGGCGATTTAGTATTAGAGGTAAGTGTTGGGGTAAAAATAGTAGAGAGAGTGTAACCTCCCCCGTGCTAACCAGCTTACTGGATTGCGATATAACTGACTGTAACAACATAAGCCTAATGAAATTTTACAGTGAGTAAGGCTATCGTTACCGAAGGAAAATAATACCAGTTAGTAGAAGGAAAGTGTACAACAGAGTCTTCTGAAGGAAGAAACTATTCTAAATTGAAGCTAAATAGGATGATAATTTTGAAATGAATGAATGGATGGGTGGAATATAGTGCAATCGGTCACGAACCGCAGAGGACGCGGGGGAAGGGAGGGTGGGGGGAAGGTTACCACCTAATATTTACTACAAAAATCAGAGATAACACGAAGAAAACACTGATTAGCTAAAAAGGGGACAATTATGAACGGTCGCCAGACCGCTAGGGCAATGAATCTCTAGAATCTTGAGAAAGATAATGGCGAAGGAATTAAAGCAATAATCAATGGCGTGGCAACAGAAGGTTGTGACGCTTTTCCACAGCACAACAGTTCACGAGAAAATAGGTGAATCAGAAAGCACTGAGTTAGCAGTTACTTGCTCTGAAATACTAAATTTTAAGAGTAAAAATAAATAAAGTTACTAGTTAAATAAATGACTGGGTTAACTTAAACTTTGTTATGTAAAAAGAACGACTTTCAGTAACCTCAGTGTAAAACTGAGCACACTAAATTTGTGCTTTATCTTTATTTATTAGTATTAGCAGTGAAGTTTTATTTTAATTTCAGTATCCTCTGTCATACAATACAAGAATCAACAGTTACTGAGGCAGAAAATATAAATCGAAACTGGTCGATAGCTAACAAACAAAACTGCCAGTAAATAGTTAATCAATTGTCACATTCAATGAAATTTTTGTGGGCTTGTGAGCTATATATATATATATATATATATATATATATATATATATATATATATACAATGCGGTCACAAACCCAGAAAAATTTTATTGAATGTGACAATGGCAACGGAAGCCTACATTTATATTTAAATTTTCGTAGTCTTTCGACTCTCGGTGATTGCATGGAAAGGAAAAGGGACCCCGCTTTGTAATAATGTCTGAGGACAATGACAATACAGGTGACCTACAATTTTAACTATTGCAGGTTATTATTCAGATTAGCGATGTTCTGTAAAAGAAATGTTGGTCGGTAATGCCTACGTAAGTTTACAATTTCGCACTGAACAGTCTTACGATGTTGTAGTCGTGCGGACGACACAGAATGTCGCCGATGACAACGCGGAGCTGCCATTGCTGGTGTTCGATGAGAACCCCGAGTCGCCTCCAGAGCCACGAATAATTATGGGACAGGCAGTAGCTAGAACTGCAGCTTCCTCCGCCTGTCCCTCTTACCGTGCCCTCAATAGCCGCAGGTTAACGAATCAGGCAGGAGCACCCAGCGAACACTTCCGCACTGTTTCGTGACTCAGGCTGCTCTGCTTGCCCTCCGCTCGCAACGGGACAGGGGCTGTACATACACAAAGGTAAACAACGGCACAGCTACTATTACTTTTTCGTTGGTATCGATACATTTCATTAAAGTTCTCTTGACTATTACCCAGGTATTTACAGTATTTTCGTTGTAATTACCATCAATTATACACAGTCAAAATTAAACAGACTAGTACATTGATTAAGTATTAAATACAGTTTCTGTAATAAAGCTGACAGTTTCAGAATCGTAAGTGCAATGCAAGTTATCAGTGGATATTAAACGTCGAAAATTTTGGATGGTGCACAAGGTACACTGCTGGCCACCGTAAATGCAACACCAAGAAAGACAAGAGGTAACACAACAAGATTTATTTTCTAGATAACATGTTGACCAAGTATCAAATGATTACGTTTACAGACGTCTGTGACATGTGGTTCCTGCCAGAATCAGTAGCCAGAGTGTTCCTGGGGTACAGCAGCCCAAGCAGCTTCCACACGTTGCCGAAGATCATCTGGTGTGGCAGCTGGGGATGTAATCTGGGTCACTCGTTAATCAACCATGGACCACATGTTTTCTATCGGCGAAAGATCCGGAGAGCGAGCCGGCCAGGGAAGCAATTCAATCTGGTTATTGACGAAGAACCTTTGGACAATGCGTGCCACGTGTGGTCGCGCATTATCCTGTTGAAATATGGCTGTGGCCGAGCCCTGAAGGTAAGGAAGGACAACTGGCTCCAGCACCTCGGATATGTAGCGCCGACTATTTAAAGTAGCGGCAATGCGTACTAGAGGCGTGCGAGTGTAATATCCAATACCGCCCCATACCATAATACCCGGTGCAAGACCAGTGTGGCGGTGCATAATGCAGCTGTCCAGCATCCTCTCTCCACGGTGTCTCCACACTCGAATCCGACCATCGTGGTGCTGCAGACAGAAGCGTGCCTCGTCAGTAAAGACAACGTCATTCTATTCTGCCGTCCACATCCGTCTGTCATCACACCATTGTCGACGGAGACGTCTGTGGTTCTGCGTCAATGGTAGACGAAGCAATGGACGTCTTGCGGACAGACCACTCTGCTGTAAACGACGTCGAATGGTACGCGCAGACACTGGATGATGCGTTACAGGCGCAATGTGCTGTGCTATGGTTCGGGATGTCACTGAGCGATCCGTCACTGCCAGGCGCACAATTTGCCTATCAGCACGTGCAGTGGTGCACCGAGGTGAATGCGATCGACCACGTCGGTCCGTCGTACCCTCCTGCATCCAACGGTCACATATCCGCATTACAGTTGTTTGGTTTCGTCCAACACGACTAGCGATTTCTCTGTATGATAATCCACAATCTCGGTAAGCCACTATCCTTCCTCTGTCGAACTCGGATACTTGATCAAAAGATGTTCGCTGTTGTCTACGAGGCATAACTGATCGTGTTGTGAAACAACCACAAGGTAAACAGACGTGCCGAACGAACACCCGTCGAAATCGCCAAGCCTTAAATTGCGCTATGAGGTGGCGCCACAGGCGCGCGTGATGTGCGTCTGCGCTGAAATTCTAATCAGTTGCATATCTCATCACTGCAAAACCATGGTGTAAAATTCACTTGAATCGGATGCTTCCTTCAGGGTGTTGCATTTACGGTCGCCAGCAGTGTATTTTATCTGCATTTTATGTGTTAGACAAGAGACCAAAAGGTGAATACAGTAAGCAGATTCAGAAGGATGCTCTTTGCAGTAGTTACTCCAAGATGCAGAGGGTTGTACAGGATAGGGTGACATGGAGAGTTGCATCAAACCAGTCTTCGCACTGAAGAACCCAACAACAAGAACAGGAAGGCTTTTTTTTTTTTTTTTTTAAGTACTGAAAATAAGCTCGAATATCTGACAGGCATCTAGATGCTACGTTATGAGTTTGGTACGCTCATTCAAAGTGTTCAAGGACTAACACATTGCATTTCTGTCATCGGTGACTTCGATGGATGGGGTTGCTGCGTTTCTGTGGTAGTCGCGTAAGATACAGGAATACTCGCTCGGTACGCCAAAGAGTAATAAAACTGTAGATTAGCTGCTGGCAGTGCCTGAGTGCTTGCTGTGGGGTAACAGGAGAGACAGGCGGGGTTCGCTGTCGGGCAGCGCCGCCGCGCGCAGCCATTACGGAAACACGGGCCGGCATTCAGCGGGGGACGTGACTGACCCAGGCGAGCCGCTCCAAACGCTGCAAACGCCCCCTTTTGTTCAGCCGATAAACAGCGCAAACAAATACGGTGCGCGGCCGCATACCACAAACAGCGGCGCAAAACGTGGCCGGCATTCAAAGGCCTCGCCGGCCGCTGGGAATCAATACGGCGGCGCGGGCGCCGGCTGGAGCGCGCTGGAGCCGGCTGGAGCGCGCTGGAGCCGCCGTAATTTGCAGCTTTCATGACGGGGCGGCCGCCGGCAGCCGGCCCACGCCTCTCTGCTGAATGCCTCGCCGTGCGTGTTTACCGTGTTACCTGCGAGCCCGTCTGAACTGATTGTCCGCCGCTGTTTCCGTGACGCTCTTGCTCGACACTCGCCGACACCCTTTTTTCTCTGCGCTGGAACACTTTAAAGCCGGGTCAACGGCTCCTTCGAAAGCTCGGGTGTTAATAAAAAAAAACTAGGATTCATTTGTAGCCGCTGTTTCGTACTCGAGAGCAAAACGTTGACAATAACATGTTTTTAACACTTGTTCGAAAGTCCAGTTATCTACAGTTACCAAAGAAGGTTTATATTTACACGTCCGGCTTTTAAACACAACCAAAACTCTAGCGCATCCGTTTTACAAACTTTTATTCAACAGATGACTCACAAGCACATCACAGTAACAGAAAACAAAGTTCCATTTACAGATAAAAGTGCACGTTGCAAAATATTCGCAAGTCAGTACGGAAACAATTGAAAAACGTGTTCTATTCTCTACGCAGCCTGATTGTCTATGTAACTCGGACTTTATCTCTTTTTGTCTCTCTACTTCTTTTATTCGTCAGATCAAAGAGCGTCCAGATTTTTAAAACTTTTATACTGTATTATGTCCAATGTCGTAATCTTATTATTGCCACTTTCATGTACTGGGTGATCAAAAAGCCAGTATAAATTTGAGAACGGAATAAATCACGGAATAATGTAGATAGAGACGTACAAATTGACACACATGCTTGGAATGACATGGGGTTTTATTAGAACCAAAACAAATACAAACGTTCAAAAAATGTCCGACAGATGGCGCTTCATCTGATCAGAATAGCAATAATCAGCATAACAAAGTAAGACAAAGCAAAGATGATGTTCTTTACAGGAAATGCTCAATATGTCCACCATCATTCCTCAATTTTTACCTCTCTATCTACATTATTCCGTGGTTTATTACGTTTTCAAATTTATACTGACTTTTTGATCACCCGGTATATCAGCAAGAATGTGATATTTACTTCTCTCTTTTTTCTAACTGAGAAATGTAGCATATTTGTTTTTACGTTGTAAGCTTATTTGTCCGTCACTCACATAGAAAATCGCAAACCTTCTATCCTTCCTGTCTGGGCAAGCTGTGCAGTGACTAGGGTACATGTAAAGCTTACTGCGTCAGGTTGAATGCTAGCCACAATGAAGACAATAATTCGATTTTAATGCTGCCATTTAGTTTTGATATTACCCATAACTGACAAAAGTTACAAAAATGTGAATTTTTTGACCACCCACACACTCCTGAGAATGGCACATTAACTAATCTGCAATTACGCGCCCCCAATTACCGGCAGCTACGTTGATGAATACTCGGCACCTCGCAAGGATAACTGCTAGATCAAGAGTTCTAGAGAAGTTGTTCGAAATGGTTAAGCGTTGGTGAAAATCTCGCTTCTGAGCACACAGAGAGCTCTAAGCTCAGAACTCTGCTTGGAACGCGCGTTGGTGCAATGCTGCGATACAGACCGTTTATGTCCTGCGCTGAACCTCGTCGTGTTGAACAAAAAGTGCGCAATCCTACACCTATAGTGAAGCCAATCACTCGAACTGGCCCTGTGATGAAGATACGCATAATTCGGATGGCTCTGACGTCTACGAACACAGCACTCCCAGTCTGAGGTAGTCTCAATTGAAAGGACAGCACAAATCCTGCAAGTTAGAAATCAGACGCCAACTATCTTTTGACAAAACCTGTAACTCGAATTCGAGAAAAATCTCTCTCTACAGTAGTGTGCTTAGCCGGCCAGAGTGGCCGAGCGGTTCTAGGCGCTACAGTCTGGAGCCGCGCGACCGCTACGGTCGCAGGTTCGAATCCTGCCTCGGGCATGGATGTGTGTGTTGTCCTTAGGTTAGTTAGGTTTAAGTAGTTCTAAGTTCTAGGGGACTGATGACCTCAGTGGTTAAGTCCCATAGTGCTCAGAGCCATTTGAACCATTTTTCTAGTGTGCTTACAAGGGGAAGGCCTCAGACACGGCCAACCGATTCGGCTCAAATTTGGCAGGTCGCTTGTGTACAACCTAAAACGAGGGAATCTACGATATTTTGGGTCAATACCCCCGCGTTTTTGAGAAAATCACCCCTAAAGGTTATGACGATCAATCGACTCAAAATTGGCGGGATCGATAGGTAATTGTAAAAAGAGCGTTTTTCATCATCAGTTATGGGGTCCGAATACGCATACTAATATCACTGTCCTCATCTCTCAGCTCATATCACCTAGTACACATGCAAGACAGCCAGAAATGTATCAAAGCTCAACCCGAATTGTTATGCGATTTTCACAGTTTCTACTCAGCTGCAACATGAGTTTTACATTCGGTCCTTTTCAGTGGATTTCTTTAAAAGAAGTGGCTAGCCAACTATTCCGTAAACGATTACCAAATATGCCACGCGGAATTCTTCACAAAGGCCAAGAGTTCACACGCGTTTATCTCTCCAACTAATTCCTCCACAAAGCTCAAATTTTCACAATCTCTCCGTAAATGCATCTGCTTTCACAGCGATATAAACCGAATGCGAAATAACAGTACCTTCTTCGTTTTACATATAACTTTTTCGGACACATTCAACATGATCTGCGCGTCCGACAGCGAGACAACACTGCCTCAGTGCCGTTGCTCACAGCGCATATACTACTTGATAGAGCGCGAGAAAGACTTCACTCTGAATGGTTGATCAAATGAACAGCCAATAAGATCAACCTCCGAGCTGATAGTCCATGCTGCTGCAAACATCGTCGAACTGTTCGTGCAGATGGTTGTTGTCTTGCAAACGTCCCCATATGCTGACTCAGTGATCGACACGTGGCTGCACGATCCGTTACGGCCATGCGGATAAGATGCCTGTCATCAACTAATTGTACAGAAAGCGCAGGTTTTTGTGTGGGAGCAACGTAAGAATGTCTGATTTTCCGCCTGGAAGTTAATGCCTGGACTAACACACGTTTCAGGGATCTTGTACACTTGCTTATTTTGTTCTTGCCTTAAATTGTACTTAATTATGTACAAAGCAATAAAATTTCATAAAAACAATTCTTTCTTTCGTCAGACAACTTATGCATATTATTATTATTTCTTTACTTTCTCAGACGTTAAGTCTGGTTAAAAATGAAAAGTGACGCCGACCTTGATCAAGCATGACTTCCTTTCAACTGTACGGTATATGTTACATTGTATTTAGGAACTTTCGGGTTATTGAACACGTATCAATAATTACGGATTTCTGTAGTTGTATATATACGTTTGGATGTAGCTGTATTGCGTTGATGTACTGGTGGATATTGTGTGGTATGACTCCTGTAGTTGATAGTATGATTGGTATAATGTCAGCTTTATCCTGATGCCACACGTCCTTGACTTCCTCAGCCAGTTGGATGTATTTTTCAATTTTTTCTCCTGTTTTCTCCTGTATATTTGTTGTATTGGGTATGGATATTTCGATTAGTTCTGTTAATTTCTTCTTTTTATTGGTGAGTATGATGTCAGGTTTGTTATGTGGTGTTGTTTTATCTGTTATAATGGTTCTGTTCCAGTATAATTTGTATTCATCATTCTCCAGTACATTTTGTGGTGCATACTTGTATGTGGGAATGTGATGTTTTATTAGTTTATATTTTATGGCAAGTTGTTGATGTATTATTTTTGCTACATTGTCATGTCTTCTGGGGTATTCTGTATTTGCTAGTATTGTACATTCACTTGTGATGTGATCTACTGTTTCTATTTGTTGTTTGCAAAGTCTGCATTTATCTGTTGTGGTATTGGGATCTTAAATAATATGCTTGCTGTAATATCTGGTGTTTATTGTTTGATCCTGTATTGCAGTCATGATTCCTTCCGTCCCACTGTATATTTGCCTTCTCTCATGTGTTGGATGCGTCTTGATCGATGTGTGGCTGCGTTAGATGATACGGGTGCTTGCCATGTAGTGTTTTCTTTTTCCAATTTACTTTCTTCGTATCTGTTGATGTTACGTGATGTAAAGGGTTGTAGAAGTGGTTATGAAATTGCAATGGTGTAGCCGATGTATTTATATGAGTGATTGCTTTGTGCATTTTGCTAGTTTCTGCTCGTTCTAGAAAGAATTTTCTTAAATTGTCTACCTGTCCATAATGTAGGTCTTTTATGTCGATGAATCCCCTTCGTCCTTCCTTTCTGTTTAATGTGAATCTTTCTGTTGCTGAATGTATGTGATGTATTCTATATTTGTGGCATTGTGATCGTGTAAGTGTATTGAGTGCTTCTACAGCTGTGTTACTCCATTTCACTACTCCAAATGAGTAGGTCAATATTGGTGTAGCATAAGTATTTATAGCTTTTGTCTTGCTTCTTGCTGTCAATTCTGTTTTCAGTATTTTTGTTAGTCTTTGTCTATATTTTTCTTTTAGTTCTTCTTTAATATTTGTATTATCTATTCCTATTTTTTGTCTGTATCCTAGATATTTATAGGCATCCGTTTTTTCAAACGCTTCTATGGAGTCGCTGTGGTTATCCAATATGTAATCTTGTTGTTTAGTGTGTTTTCCCTTGACTATTCTATTTTTCTTACATTTTTCTGTTCCAAAAGCCATATTTATATCATTGCTGAATACTTCTGTTATCTTTAGTAATTGGTTGAGTTGTTGATTGGTTGCTGCCAGTAGTTTTAGATCATCCATGTATAGCAAATGTGTGATTTTGTGTGGGTATGTTCCAGTAATATTATATCCATAATTTGTATTATTTAGCATGTTGGATAGTGGGTTCAGAGCAAGACAGAACCAGAAAGGACTTAATGAGTTTCCTTGGTATATTCCACGCTTAATCTGTATTGGCTGTGATGTGATATTATCTGAATTTGTTTGGATATTAAGTGTGGTTTTCCAGTTTTTCATTACTATGTTTAGGAACTGTATCAATTTAGGATCTCCTTTGTATATTTCCAATATCTGTAGTAACCATGAGTGGGATACACTTTCAAAAGTTTTTTGGTAATCAATGTATGCATAGTGTAGCGACCTTTGTTTAGTTTTAGCTTGATATGTCACCTCTGTATCTATTATCAGTTGCTCTTTGCATCCTCGTGCTCCTTTGCAGCAGCCTTTTTGTTCTTCATTTATAATTTTGTTCTGTGTTGTATGTGTCATTAATTTCTGTGTAATGACTGAAGTTAATATTTTGTAGATTGTTGGTAGGCATGTTATGGAGCGATATTTAGCTGGGTTTGCTGTGTCTGCTTGATCTTTAAGTTTCAGATAGGTTATTCCATGTGTAAGTGTATCAGGGAATGTGTATGGGTCTGCAATGTAACTGTTAAATAGTTTAGTTAGATGTGAATGTGTTGAGGTGAACTTCTTTAGCCAGAAATTTGCTATTTTATCATTTCCAGGGGCTTTCCAATTGTGTGTGGAATTAATTGCTTGGGTGACTTCATGTTGCAAAATTATCACTTCAGGCATTTGTGGTATCATCTTGTATGAGTCTGTTTCTGCTTGTATCCACCGTGCATGTCTGTTATGTTGTACCGGGTTTGACCATATGTTGCTCCAGAAGTGTTCCATGTCTGTTATGTTTGGTGGATTGTCTATTTTAATGTGTGTGTTATCTATTGTCTGGCAAAATTTCTTTTGGTTTGTGTTGAATGTTTGGTTTTGTTTCCTTCTATTTTCACTTTTTTTGTATGTTCTAAGTCGTTTGGCCAATGCTCGTAATTTCTGCTTCTTTTCATCTAATTGCTCTATTGCTTCTTGTTGTGAGATTTTACCTAACCTATTTTGTTTTTTGTCTGATATTTCATTTCTTATAAATTGTGTTAGCTGTCTGATGTCTTTTCTCAGTTTTTCTATTCTGATCTGTAGCTGGTGTTGCCATGCTGGTTTTGTGGGTTTCTTCTGTGTGTTGGTTGGTTCTGATCTCTGCCTAGTGTGTATATTTAGTGTAGTGAGTGCTCCTACATAAACCAGTAGTTGTAACTCTTCCATAGTTGTATTTTCATTTATTTTGTTATGTATGATTGTGTTGATAGTTGTTATTGTTGTTTCGACTTGTGGGTTATTTGGTGGTCTATGCAAGAATGGTCTAATGTCTGTATTTGTGTCTTTGTATTCTATATATGTCAACTGAAATTTTTCTTCTATATCTAACATGTGTGTCACTTCATGTTCTATTTATTATTATTATTTCTTTCTTGTCTCAGACGTTATGTCTGGTTAAAAATGGAAGGTGACACGGACCTTGATCAAGCATGACTTCCTTTTAACTGTACAGAATATGTTACATTGCATTTAGGAACTTTCGGGTAATTGAACGAATGTCAATAATTACAGATTTCTGTAGTTGTATATATGAGTTTGTATGTAGCTGTATTGCATTGATGTACTGGTGGATATTGTGTGGTATGACTCCTGTAGTTGATAGTATAATTGGTATAATGTCAACTATATCCTGATGCCACATTTCCTTGAGTTCCTCAACCAGTTGGATGTATTTTTCAATTTTTTCTCCTGTTTTCTTTTGTATATTTGTTGTATTGGGTATGGATATTTCGATTAGTTGTGTTAATTTCTTCTTATTATTGGTGAGTATGATGTCAAGTTTGTTATGTGGTGTTGTTTTATCTGTTATAATAGTTCTGTTCCAGTATAATTTGTATTCGTCGTTCTCCAGTACATTTTGTGGTGCATACTTGTATGTGGGAACATGTTGTTTTATAAGTTTATGTTGTAAGGCAAGCTGTTGATGTATTATTTTTGCTACATTGTCATGTCTTCTGGGGTATTCTGTATTTGCTAGTATTGTACATCCGCTTGTGATGTGATCTACTGTTTCTATTTGTTGTTTGCAAAGTCTGCATTTATCTGTTGTGGTATTGGAATCTTTAATAATATGCTTGCTGTAATACCTGGTGTTTATTGTTTGATCCTGTATTGCAATCATGAATCCTTCCGTCTCACTGTATATATTGCCTTTTCTTAGCCATGTGTTGGATGCGTCTTGATTGATGTGTGGCTGTGTTAGATGATACGGGTGCTTGCCATGCAGTGTTTTCTTTTTCCAATTTACTTTCTTCATATCTGTTGATGTTATGTGATCTAAAGGGTTGTAGAAGTGGTTATGAAATTGCAGTGGTGTAGCCGATGTATTTATATGAGTGATTGCTTTGTGTATTTTGCTAGTTTCTGCTCGTTCTAGAAAGAATTTTCTTAAATTGTCTACCTGCCCATAATGTAGGTTTTTTATGTCGATAAATCCCCTTCCTCCTTCCTATTATTATTATTATTATTATTATTATTATTATTGCCAGTGCCTGCAGTGGTAAAAAATTGCTGACAAGCATAACAGCAAATGCTATTACACGCTGTCAGATTTATTTGAATCCAGAAATTAGTGAGCACTCAGAATGTATGCTCATGATCCGCCACTGCAGTCTGGCACAAACTACTAACTTGGAAATGTATAGAGAGGAATCAGTTTGGGTGTTTGTTTTATGAAGACGTTGTACGAACACATGCCACAAGCTCAGATTTCGTAAAAGTAAAGCACAGGCCTGTGTGAACGTGCGGTCTCGCGGTGACATGAGTCAACGAGATCTTTTCTGGCAGCCAGCAGCATCTTGTGCTCTCCGGCCGCTGCGCCTGCTTCGATCAAGCAGCTGTCGCGGCATAAACAGCAGTCTTTACTGAGGTGTTACCAGACAGTTTGATCTCTAGAGCTTCTCTGACTACGCTGTGCAATAAACAGTTAGCCTTCATGGACATATGGATACCGTTCAATGCATTTTGTTTCCTTTCTCGCCGGCCGTGGTGGCCGAGCGGTTCTAGGCGCTTCACTCTGGAACCGCGCGACTGCTACGATCGCAGATTCGAATCCTGCCTCGGGCATGGATGTGTGTGATGTCCTTAGGTTAGTTAGGTTTAAGTAGTTCTAAGTTCTAGGGGACTGACGACCTCAGAAGTTAAGTCCCATGGAGCTCAGAGCCGTTTGAACCATTTTTGTCCTTTTTCCGATGCATATTCAGCGACTGCTAGTTTCGCCGGATGGCGCGGTCCAGGCATCTCGCTTACCCAACCTAGCATTGTTTTATGGTGCATACGGTCTGCTCGACATAATACTTCCCTCATTTACGAGGCATTTTGTAAACGCCGAGAGATATTATATTTTTAAAAATATCAGGTTTTCGATGTATCGAATTTTAAAAAATTATCACCACAGCAATTCGATATGTCCAAGGAATCGCAGACATATCGATACATCGACATACCAACCTACAAAAATATCGGCTGCTTGTTGTAAATATACTGTCAGTTTTAGAGTTGTGTACTTCAGTATTGAGATATTATTAGATATTCTGTACATCAACAACTTTCCAGAGGTGCCTGTCCCCCTTACAGCAAGAACTGAAAGGCAAACGATGCACGTTCACGCTTGGCGATAACCACTTTGGTAATAATGGTAACTGCACAGAAATGGCACAATAAAAAGTTTCAATCACCACGCGGTTTTCACTGAATGCTCTTAAACAAACTACTGCAGCCATATAGATCCTGTTGCAACCTCTTTCTCCTGTTACTCAGTTGTTATGATTTCAGAAACAAATACATCAGCCATCAGCAGGGTCAGTGATCGTATCTGTCACTACCACATCTCAAATGCAGTTGAGAATTTGTGAGAAAGGGCGTATCGTAATGTGGGAGTAACAGAGAGAGTGGGTCCCAAACTGCTTGACTCAGATGGTCTACACCGCCACAAAGGTTGCAAATAACAGCTGTGTTAGGGAAAACAGATGCAGTAGGATGTCATAGGTACATCCTGACGCCACATCGTTACATCTAAAGGGCAGGCATGCATTCTATCTTTACCATGTTCACACCCAAAGTACTTATCGTAAACTGTTATGACTAGAGTCGAACTGAAGGAATTATGACATGAGAACAGTGAGGCAGTGGGTTCATATTAGTGGTACAACCTAGGACATAGCTGGAAACGCCGTCTTCCAGCCACTACCACTTGGACCAAAACAGTGAATATGACGCAGCCCTTGTTGTACTGCCTGGATTACCATTTGAGGTACTTCCAACCTAAAACCTAACTTACCTACAGAACACCTTGAAACGTCTACTTTGTGTAAACTGCACCGAGTTAAGATGGAAAACCGCATAACCGCAAGAGTTAACAGTGATTTATTTGCCATCAAATGTGGTTGGTATTAGAAAGTAGTACATTAGTTAATAAGCTGTCAATAAACAACGTGGTTCACGCTGCTTCAGTGAAAAAGGAGAAGCGGAGAATATTGTATGTATAAATTAAACCATGGAACATGTTGTTACAGAAATGTAAACAGGTCACACTCCAGTGGACCGGATTTTCTGAAGGGTAGAGGAGTTTACGCCACATTTCTGCCTGATGAAGTGGACACTTCCTGTGTGTATTCCGCTGAATGACGTCACAAGGACGAGGTCGCAAGTCAACTCTGTAACTAAGTGCTATGGCACAAAAGCATGTAGGCAGTGTGAAATAAGACGTATTAAGAGCGCTTAAGGGCGTATCTAGTGTGCGAAGTTTGGAGAAGACACCGCACAGCACTACTGATAGCCAGACCAGTGACCCATTGCAACACCGACAGTGCTTCTGGGGCACTGACGAAAAAAGAAATCCAGAGCAAAATACCTTGTGATTTCCCAATGGTTACGCTCGGCAGCTGTAATCTCCCATGGTTTAAGAGACCAAGAAAGCCCCCATTCGAGAATCTCCTGTCAGCTGCGCTTGCACATGTGGTATGATCAAAACGTAAAGGAATTTTTGTTTTTCTCAAAGAATCAATATTTATTCATCAACATCAACTTTTTCCCCTTCAAACGTAATCGCTCTCAGATATAACACACTTCTGACAGCGCTTTTTCCATTCTTGGAAGCATTTCTGGGACTCACTTTTCGTTATCGGGTTCAGCTCCTTCAGCGATTCTGTTAAATTGTTATAAATGGTGGCAAAACGATATCTTTTCAAGATTCTCTTCAGCCTCAGGAAAATTAAGAGGTCACAGAAGCCCAAGTCTGGTGAATACCGTCGCTGAGACAACATAAGAGTTTTGTTTCTTGCCAAAAGCATTGACGTGTGAGCAGGAGCATTATCCTGATTCAGTTTTCAAAAGTGGTTTTGCTTTAATTCTGGTCGTTTCCTTTAGATTGCTTCATGCAAACGTTTGAGGCCCAAAACATCCGAAAAATTACTTATCATGAACCAAAGGATATGTCGACATCATCAGTGACTTTGTAAGTTGGTGTGGTCTCCTGACCTTCATTTCTTACATATTCCAAACTCACCATCGTATTCTGTGTATCAAGACGTTTCATTCGAGCCCAAACTCGATAGGGTAGGGTCAATTTTACATATCTCCATTTAATCAATACCCAAATCTAATAAATAAATCGCAAGTGCGCACCGAGATTGAAAAGTCGAGGCTGGCGTACAAAATCATTCAAGACACAACAGCCACAGGAGTTTTTGTTCGGCGGAGGCAACCAGCCCACTGGAAAGTAGGAGGGTGAGTTAGCATGCAGCTGTGACGAATGGCTGACCGCCCAGGGACCAAAACAGTTTTTGCCAGAGAAAAGGCATAATGGCCTGCATGTTCCCCTTAAAAGCAAATCCCACTGTATTGTTTGGGAGAGCCCCAGAATACGCATTTTTTGACACACCTAGTGCGCAGTTTCACAGTTCTCACAGGTGGACAGTAAACGCCTAACACAGATGCTGTGTATTTCCGGATTTATCAGCGCCATTCTCCCGTTTGTAAGAGTAACGCTGACTGTCAGACCATTTCTGATGCAGTGAGCTGGAGGAGTGAGGGAAACACAGCGGATGTACACACTTTCGCCTTTTGCGTGGAGAGGCGTCGTTCCGGTGACGCTCTTGAAGCGGGAACACGTAGCGGGAGCGAGTGCGCTCGTGCGTGTATGCAGAGAGTGAGGAACAAAGTCTCTACTCAGTACTGCACTGAGAGAGCACCTCTGTTGCTAGCGAATCGGAGATATACTCTGTATTGAGTCGCTCGCAATTTAGCATTTGTTCACTGTGTTGGCTGTGACACTTAATGTGAGGTGTGAACACAGACAGAGTATTAGTTAGCACCTGCGAGCGCACATTGAGTGGCATCGCAGTGGACTGGTTATCTGACCAGTGTACCACGCCAATAGTTAGAGTAGGCGCAGATAGAAGTCCTTGACTTCATCAGGGAAGGCGAAGGGCAATCCAGATCGAAAGAGAGAGTTTTGTTATTTTTAGCGGTGAACGACGCTGGCAGCAGTCGTCGCAGCTGACGGTACTGTGCGCTGCAGCATAGGCGAGCCCCATCTTTCCTCCATTAGAAATAACTTACTTAATTCACGTCACTCCATTACATTTCTCACACGACAGCCTCAACCGTACTTAAAAAAATTCTGTCGCACAATTATTCAAGTTGAGTAGGCGCAAATCTCCGCCATTCCGCCGAGTAAATAACATTCTTAAAGAAAAGGGATAAAAGAAATTTCCCACAATTTGTATATAAATTTCACTAACAGGATTCCTACACATAAGAGCTAACCTCCTATTCCGAAAAGAACCTAGAAATTTGTGTATCAGTTTATAAATAAAAGTTTCATTTGATTTTCTCAGATTTTGCAATAAATAATATTTACAGTTCGTTTAATGTTTTCCTTACGCTAACTAGCAATACTCCAATGCCCAAGTATCCCACTAGTTGCGTAAGTGGTCGAGCGGTTCTGGGCGCTACAGTCTGGAACCGAGCGACCGCTACGGTCGCAGTTTCGAATCCTGCCTCGGGCATGGATGTGTGTGATGTCCTTAGGTTAGTTAGGTTTAATTAGTTCTGAGTTCTAAGCGACTGATGACCTCAGAAGTTAAGTCGCATAGTGCTCAGAGCCATTTGAACCAGTTACATAGGAAAATAGAATATACTTGTGTCTTTTCCTTACAGCGGACGACTCCAAAAGATAATTATTGTTGAACGTTTTTCAGTCATTTTTGATACGTTAGGAACGTCCGTCTGACTTCTGTAGTAGTGTAGGGTGTAAATTGCTTCTTGCAGGAGCCAAAGGGTACTTGTCAGATCAATCCATTGCGCATCTCGTGAACATAACACCCACATACTGACAACCTCTCTGAAGGTTATTTGGCGATTTTCTAAAACCATTTTCTTTACTTCTTCCACATTGTCATCAGCAATTTTTGTGCTAGGGCTTCCAGGGCGGATGTTGTGTTCATCGTCTTCTTGTCTCTCTTTGAAACGTTTATACCACTCGTAAACTCTTGTCATATTGATAGTTGATTCGCCAAAAGGCACAGTCAACAATTCGAATGCGGTGTTTCACTTTATTCCATTTGTCAAGCAAAATCTAATGCAAACTGTTTGATCCATCTCTTTCGAAACAAAAATTTCGCGGAAACGGGTACAACCTTTTGATACGTCGAACAAAAAACTAAATAGTGAAAACAGCCAAAACAGGAAACTTACATCAGGAACATGTGCAGCAACAAGGAAAAAAATTAAGTCGGATGTATAAATGCCGCGAAATAAAAAAAAAAATCTGTTGCTTTTTGATCACACCAAGTATATATGGCATACAATTTAGCCTCTTGGACTCAGATGTGCTCCGTATGTTGACTTCAACAGTCTATGCCAGCCGTTAGTCACGAGAAGAGGTCAATGTACACTCGTAGTCAGAGAAGAAGAGCAAGCCGCCGCCGTCAGACCTCACTGCCTCAGTTGAGCCTGAACGCTGTAGACTTTTCACGCCGCCGGACCACCTCCTGTGTGACCAGCGCTCGCCTTCGTCGTGGGCCTGCAAGCTGAGACTGAAGCATCAAGCTGCCCAACCCCACTGTCCAAGCGAGCACACCATCGCTGTTCGTCGCCCAGGCAGGTACATACTGCTGATGTCCACCACCCGCCATGTTGGAGGCTGTCGTTTGATCCTGCCTGTCTCGGTGTGCTCTGCACTGAGATGCACAAGCAGCCCAACCACCTTGGTCGTTTTCTGCTGTCCACGATTGCCATACCGCTAGCTCGCCTACTACGCAGGTCACGTGCTACCCATTCTTGGGCACTGCTGGAGTGACAAATTACCTATTGGTATCTGTCTCGGGTTCTTCGGCCGACGTTCATCTAATGATTTTTCTGACGTTTCGCCAGCACGAGTGGCTGGCATTGTCAAAGCTTCACCCTCCATTGCCGGTGGTGAACTGGAGCCGAGCTCGCGGCCGCAGACTATATGTACCTGGCGCGCCAACGTCCGAGGGCTTCTCCGCGGTCATTTCCGGTGCGGTTCTCTTCTTGCTTTGACAATGCCAGCCACTCGTGCTGGCGAAACGTCAGAAAAATCATTAGATGAACGTCGGCCGAAGAACCCGAGACAGAAGCCAATAGGCAGTTTGTCAACAAGTGGCCACGAAAGCCTTAACAATATTGTATTACGCCTCTATGGGGAGGAGATTTGCAGATTGTACCGACGCCTTGACCAACGACGGAAGAAGAAAGCGCGACTGATGTCCTCTCTCGCCTTTCTGTCACGATGCTGAGATGAATGTGCTACACCGAAGTTCTTGAGATGTAAGCGCCTATTCACCACCGCCCAAGAACATCGTATCTACGACAGAATGGAACGAGCTTTTCTTCGTGAACGAATACATACAACACGGAGGGACTTGGCAAGAACGGATAAGGAACTTCTGGACATTTTCTATCAGCTAAGTAGCAGAATGTATCGAGACGACTGGGACGTGATCGACAGCATCACTCACAGGAGCATGCAGAACGAACTCGAGCGCTACACCGAGCGGCAGAAGAAAAAGTTTGAAATATGCCGGAAGCAGACCGACAAGGCGATTCCCGACATGTCACACACAGTGGTCAACCTCACTGAACGACAATTGACCGGAGAGGAAGTGTCTGTCCTTCAAAAAGGAGGGAATTTCGCTATCGTCCCGAGAAGTATACCTATGGAGGACATCATTGCCAACACCGAAGCAGCCATTCGGACCCTTCCTTGTGAAAGGGCAGAGAAAATACGCACTGAAACAGCCAGGATACTGTGCCGAGCAAAACCACCAGCTTGCAACCTGAAGAAAGAAGACGTACAAGCCATTAAGAATCTCAACGCCGACAAGAGTATATTGGTACTGCCTGCCGATAAGGGGAATGCGACCGTCGTAATGAAGACCGAAGATTATGAGCAAAAGATCCGAGACCTATTAGATCCGACGACGTACCGAAAACTAAGTGCAGATCCGACGTAGCGTATCACTCGGAATACGAATCGATTTATCAAGGCGTCTTCTCTGCCGGCGGACATACAGAGAAACCTGCGCAACACAGAAGCCCTACCACCTCGGCTGTATGGATTACCCAAGATCCATAAGAACAACGTTCCACTGAGACCGATCGTTAGCGCTCCTGGATCACCGACATATAAACTGGCAAAACACTTGGCCTCTCTGCTCCATCCACACGTGGGGAAGACCGATACATACATTAAGGACTCAGGACATTCCATTGAGAAGCTTAAGGAACTGAAACTTGCACCCAACGACATCCTGGTCAGCTTTGATGTTGTTTCGTTATTTACGAAAGTGCCACTCAGTGACGCTCTGGAGCACATCGGTTCCATTTTCCCGCAATACATCAAAAAGCTCTTCCATGCTATTTCACGTGGAATGGTGATTTCTACGAACAGCTGGAAGGCGTCGCCATGGGTAGTCCTCTCAGTCCAGTGGTGGCCAACTTCTTCATGAAACAATTCGAAGCACAGGCACTGGACTCGGCGACTTGCAAACCTAAGGTGTGGTACAGGTACGTCGATGATACTTTCGTGGTGTGGAGCCATGGTGAAGAACAGCTCGGTGACTTCCTAAGGCACTTGAACAGCCTCCATGCCAACATAACATTTACCATGGAAGTAGAAAAAGACAAGAAACTGCCATTTCTAGATGTGCTGGTGACAAGGGACGGCGAAAACCTGGGACACAGCGTGTATCGAAAACCGACACACACGGACCGATACCTGCACAAACTGTCAAAACACCACCCGAGCCAGAAAAGAGGCATGATTAGTACGCTCGTAACGAGAGCAGGACGAATATGTGAGCCGCAACACCTCAAACTAGAAATGCAACACCTGGAAACTGTTCTGAGGAGCAATGGGTACTCCACAAATTACATTAGAAGTGTAACAGAGCCAAACACTCGGCGAAGTAAGGAACCAGAAAAAGAAAAGTCGGGTACGGCCTTTCTGCCATACATTCCCAGAGTGACGGACAGAATCGGCCGTATATTGCGCAAACACGGCGTAAAGACGATTTTCAAACCGACAGGGAAGATCAAAGAGTGTCTAAGATCAGCGAAGGAGAGAAGAGACCCACTTGCAATGTCGGGAATATACCGTATACCATGCACATGCGGAAAAGTTTATGTCGGAATGACTGGACGATCCATTAACACCAGGATCAAAGAGCATAAGCGACATTGCAGGTTGGGGCAGGTGGAGAAATCGGCCGTGGCAGAGCACGCACTGAATGAGACCGACCACGTCATAAAATTCGCCGACACAGAAGTTCTGGCTGTAGAGAAGCACTATCACACGCGCTCGTTTAGAGAAGCTGTAGAAATACGAAAACAGGCCAACGGTTTCAACAAGAAAGAGGAAAGCCTTAAGGTCAACGGATCCTGGCTTCCCGTACTGCAGCGAACGACCGTCGCAGGTAGCAAGAGGAGTACCGCACCGGAAATGACCGCGGAGAAGCCCTCGGACGTTGGCGCGCCAGGTACATATAGTCTGCGGCCGCGAGCTCGGCTCCAGTTCACCACCGGCAATGGAGGGTGAAGCTTTGACAATGCCAGCCACTCGTGCTGGCGAAACGTCAGAAAAATCATTAGATGAACGTCGGCCGAAGAACCCGAAACAGAAGCCAATAGGCAGTTTGTCAACAAGTGGCCACGGAAGCCTTAACAATTTTGTACTGCTGGAGTGTTTGGGATCTCCCAAGTTAAAGGAACACGTCGATCAATTCAGAAACGTTCTACTGGGTTTGTTACCCGTAAGTGACCGCCTGTATCTCAAGGACACTGACCGCCTCTCCAGCTCGAACCCCACCAGTGTAATTGCTAAGGATTAAAAGACGTATCCGACTAGAAATATTTACGTGAAGGGGTCACCGTCCAACAGCTGCCACACCAGCCAGCACTCTGCAGCCACGCCCTGGGAGGTGAACTGTACAGGACCCCGACGTATCACAGCCAGCTTCAACGGCAAACAGAGAGGTCGCACACCCCGACCTCAGCAGGTGGGTCGACAGAGTTGGTTAAACATCGTGGCCACTACGCTAAGTGCACAGAGCGCCTCTTGACATTTTTGTAGTGTTACGTAAAGGAAAAAGTGTTCAGTCCACTACTTCCTGAAGAACAAAGTCTCGCACCGAGCGGGGTGGTGCAGCAGTTTGCACACTGGACTCGCATTCGGGAGGACAGTGTTTCAAATCCGCGTCCAGCCCTCCTGATTTGCGTTTTCCCTAAATCGCTTCAGGCAGTTGCCGCGATGGTTCCCGTGAAAGGGCACGGCCGATTTCCTTCCCCATACACCCCTAATCCGGTGGGACCGATGACCTCGCTATTTGGTCCCCTCCCCAAATCAACCAACCAAGTAAACTCTTTCAACAAGAATACAAGATTCTGTAGAAGCTGTAACGGAAGAGGTGTTGCAAAGACTGAAAAACTGTGTGACCTAGAAGTTTTTTTTACTGTAAACAAAAGTAGAACAAAGAGAAATGTATTAATTAAAAAACTTCATGAGTTAAGCTACAATTTTCGGTCTGCCATAGCTGCATAGAAATGGATTTTTAAAATCACAGAGACTTCATGCTCAGTTTGCACTAACAAAAATTTAATTTATCGAATGTCCAACGACATGCACTTCCGAGATCACCTTTGTTTTGATTCTGTTATTCCTTCACTTCGTGCTCCATTTTATTCTTGGCCCAGGCAAGTTCGTGTATTTGTAGGTGATGAAATACGTCTTTAAGTATTTTATGTTGAATATGTGCACACTTCTTGAAACGTCAGCCTCATTTGGACATCAAAGAGAGGGATATTCGACCGCAGGAAGAAACGAGGCGCTCCTGTCCACGCCTTCCCTGTCCTTTCCTTTCCCTCTCTACCGCTGCCCACCGGCGGCGCTTTGCCGGGCTGAATGGCGGCAGCAGGCGTGATAAACAGGTTAGGCCCGTTTCTTGCAGGGCAGTTCGCAGCGTCTGATGTGATTAGGGCGCAGGGCCCCGCGACCGCGGCCCTAATGAGACGGGACAGCGAGAGCGACACCGGCAGGGACAGAGGAGAGGGAAAGGGACAGGGGGGAGGGCACAAGGGCGGCAGCCGGCCAGGCCCTGAGGGCTGTCTGCCCGCCAGACCTCCGGCGCCCCGACCACCCCGTCTGCCGGCTGTAGTCGGCGAGGCTGCTGCTTAAAGTGGTGGCGCTGCGACTCCGCGGCGCCTTCCCGGCGCCAACCATACTGCGCGAAGTATACAACTTGTTCCGTCATACCTTAGCGGAGGATCATGCCGAGAACCGAGCAAAATTGTGTTCCTGCGTAAAATCTCACACAGCGAATCAAAAGTTTATATCCAATCACTCGTTGGCCAGTCTGGTGTGGCAATCGAAGACAGCAACAGTAAACTTTAAGTTTTAAATTCTTCGTTTAACTCTGGCCGTAGTACAGACTCCTGTGTGGACGAAATAGATTTAGGCGTCCCTGGCGCTGAGAGGCAACTGAAGTCTTGAAAACACCTAAGTCGCCAGATCTGGACAGAGAAAACTGTACGGCATTGGTTCCTTACTAAGCTTGCATTTGTGTGATCCTCTTGCCACGCCCCAAACGGCTGGAAAAAGCTCATATGACTCCTGTGTGTAAGAATGGTACAAGATCGGACTCGTAGAATTAAAGATCAATGTCCTTAAACAGATCAATGTCCTTTGCTGCAGATTTGTTGAGCATGTTCTCAATTCGAGTACAATAAACTGAGATGAAACAGCTTCAGTCCACAAATCAGCACCGCTCGTGCGGAATTCATTTTTCTCACAACGTTTCCTGCGAAACACAGATGAAAGGCAGCAGGAAGAATCCGTATTTCCAGAAGACGTTTCACATATTGCCCCACTGCGGGCTATTAACGAAGGTGTCAGCATACGGAATATGTGTAAGAAAATGAAACACCTACTGTCGACCTTATGACGTCATGTACTGTATGGCTGCCAGTCTCAGTGCTTCAGTGCTCCACCTTCAGGCCTTAGCAGATGCTGTGGGGATGCTGAACAAGGTGCACTGAAGCACCGAGACTGGTAGCCATACAATAAATGACATCATAAGGACAGCAGTAGGTGTTCCATTTTCTTACACAAGTGAACGACCAAAGTCCTCCTGACATCCAATCGCAAGGATAAATTCCCAAACAAGTGAGTGGCTCGAGGACTTCGTAACAGAATCCAGTACATTGCCGTGGACGGCCAGCGTTCAATAGAGACGAAGGTATGTTAAGGGAAATGTGTCAGGACCGCTCTTAATCTCTATACAGGGTGTTCCTGAAATGTCATGACAAATTTCTAGGAGTTGTAGAGGGTGTCTTGAGAAACGAATCGAGGATAGGAACCCGTGTACAGAAACATCGTCCAACGATGCTACCAAGTTATAGGGACCGGCGCCTGCCGCTAGGCCACCCATTCGGCAGCAAACGTGTCTTTGTACGCCTGACAGACGGTAGGCGAAAGACTAGCAGTGTTGTTGTTCAGTGATTGCGACTTATTGTCACGATCGCCACTGAAGGCGATGGAGCCAGCTGCTGCGTAGAAAGACCTTGTCTCCTACGAATGCGATGCTCTGTTGCCTTATTGGGTCACAGTTTATGACATGTGTTTCCATCTGCAGTTTATAGTCGTACGGTATACCGAAAAACAATGGAAATTTTAGAGGGAACTAGGACAAAAATAAATTAGTATGGAAAACCTTGGCTGACACAGGCATCAAAAAAAAAAAAAAAAAAAAAAAAAAGAAAAGAAAAAAAGAAAAAAATAATGGCTCTGAGCACTATGGGACTTAACATCTGAGGTCATCAGTCCCCTAGAATTTAGAACTACTTAAACCTAACTAACCTAAGGACATCACAGGCATCCATGCCCGAGGCAGGATTCGAGCCTTCGACCGTAGCGGTCGCGCGGTTCCAGACTGTAGCGCCTAGAACTGCTTGGCCACCCCGGCTGGTGAAACCGTCATCCACTCAGGCAACAGAACATCGCATCTGTAGGTGGAAAGGCCTTGCCTACGCAGCAGCTGGCTCCCTCATCTCCACTGGCGATCGAGGCAGACAGTTGCGATCACTGAATAACAAACAGCATTGCGAGACATTCCACTTGAAGTCCGTCAGCATACAAAGACACGTTTGCTGCCAAAGGGGTTGCCTAGTTGCAGGCGGCAGCGCCTATAGCTTCAATGCCCTGCAGCGTCGTTGGATGACGTTTCCGGACATGGGTTCCTATCCTCGATTTGTTCCTTATGACACCATATTCTCTCGAAGTTAGTCGCAACATTTCTGGGATACCCTGTACACACAAATGTTTTGATGGATAGGGTGAACAGCAATATGAGGCTGTTTGCTGACGACACTGTAGTATCCAGAGAAGTATCGTCGTTGAGTGACCACAGAAGGATACAGGACGACTTAGAAGTTATATTAAATGTGACTACCAGCAGCTTGCTCAAAAGCTATAGTGTGTAAGGTAATGCAGACAATAGAAGAACCAATCCTGTAATGTCCGAATTCATCTTTCTGTTTGACACAGTCATGTCGATTAAGCGTCTAGGCACAAAGTTGCAAAGCAGTACGAAATGGAACGGGCACGTAGCACGTAAGGAAGGTAATAGGGAAGCCAAATGGTCGACTTCGGTTATTGCGAGAAAGATTTAAGAAAGTTTCTCTCATTCACAAGGCAGATCGCATATAGAACACCTGTCCGACTTATTCTCGACTACTGCCCGAGTTTTTGGGATTTCCACCAGGCTAAAGAAAGACATCGATGCAATTTAGAAGCGTGCTGTAGATATGTTACCCGAACAACAAAGTGGAAATGCCTGGGTGGAGGGCGACGAACTTTTTGCGAGACACTGTTGAGAATGTTTAGGGAATAGGCATTTACAGCTGACTGCAGAATGAGTCTACTGCCGCCATCGCACATTTCGCGTAAAGATCGCGAAATCAAGACACGAGAAATTACGGTTCGTACGGAAGCATATAAACAGTCGTCTTTCCCTCGCTCTGTTGGCGAGTGAAGTATGAAAGAAAATAACTAATAGTGGAACATCGTATCCTCAGCCATGCACTATACGCCGGTTTGCGGGCTATGTACGTCGATGTACATGTAATTATCTCGCTGCTACAGTATATTAAAGGAGCGAGCTCAGGTACTTCACACATTGCCAACGTAGAGGACAAGTTGCAAACTGAAAGACTTCAATTTTCAGCTACAGCATGGTGATGGGCCAAACGTTATACGTCCTATTGACCAAACTTTAAAATCAGAATTGTTGGTACCGGTACTTCAGACAATCGTGGTCAGCAGCATATGATAGCATGACTAAAATTTTGAAGCTACTGCACCTATAAAAGGAATTTTTCTACATTAGCTGCTTCCACAGAATGTATTTCAAACACGTGTTTCCTCTGAGCTGGGGCCTCGCATAGCACTGGGTGACTTGCGACGACAAAAAATTATTGGTACAGCATTGGATTTAAGTTTCGCCAACCTATCAGCTCTCTAGGTTCCCAATTAGTCTAGAATGAAGTGGTTCTAATAATCAGTAAAATTAGTATCAACATATCACTTCACCATCGTTATCATTAAAAGTGCTAAACATTTTTAACTGTCTATTACAATTACGTGCAGAAGCAAAGAAATGTGCAGCAAAACAATTTTGCAACCATTATTGATAACTTTAGCACACGATGTGCACAAAATGTTAGAGAAGTAAACTAGGACACTTCCTCATATGTTCCATACCATTTACTAAACTGTCCGAAACTAATTTAAAAAATTAACACCTCCTCTTAACTAATATTCATTTTTTGCCACTTATTTTCGTTACGTTTCATGTGTAACAACGTATTAAAACCATACTATGTCTGGTACGTATGTTTGAAATAGTTTACTGCAGTGTAGAAACGGCTATAAAATACTGAGGATTTAATTAATCGAGTACATCATAACCTTGACATTTGCATGTGTTTTATGCTTTTCTCATTTTGTTTCAGTTTTAAGTACACGGACGAGAAAAGCATGCTCCAGGGGTTTCACATTTGCTACAAAATGAAACGAGAATCTTCCCTGTTGTCCCCGTTATGCGACATATTTTTTTCTGTATTTTAAACAGTTGCCCACAAAGAAAAGCAACAATTCGTTAAAAATTTAACCTCACAACATTATGCAACAACATTCATCAGAAACTGTTCAAGTTAAAAATCTTCAAAACTTTGTTGTGTGACCTGCTCTGAATCTTAAATATTATAATTTACCTTAATGCATGAATATTGTACTCACTGCACACAGTCGATCTTCTCTTGTAGCCTTCTGGTTAGGTCATTTGATTTTTCATCAGCCAGATTCTTCTTAATGCAGCATCTATTCATCAGAAGCGTGCAAAGTTTCCATCGCTTCTTAGCTTGAAAAGTGCAGCCGAAAGCACAGCACTGTGACATTATTCAACATGATGCTTATGAAAAATACACCATACTTCCTATATTAGAAAACCAACGTAAAACCTCCCTAACATGGCGGAAAATATGAAAAGCTAATCGTGAATTGCAGACCACGACAAGAGGCGGAGGAACGAAGGCGATGCCGCGCTTTCCCAAAACAGCAGGCACTCTTCTTCCGCGTATTAGGCACCTTTCATTAACGAGTTACCTTTTTCTAGCTGTAAGGTATCCACTGGGTACAGGTGAAGTGAAAAAACTTGTCACCCAGTGTCCTCCATGAAAGAAAGAATTACTGGGCCCATTGAATGGACCAAGCAGTCTGATGAACAGAGAATACGAACTCAGAGGAAACCAGAGAAAGAGGGAAATAATGAGGGATACCAGAGATGACCCCCCCCCCCCAATGAACCATGGACCTTGCCGTTGGTGGGGAGGCTTGAGTGCCTCAGCGATACAGATGGCCGTACCGTAGAGGCCAGACAAACGTGTGGTTCTGAAGAGGGGCAGCAGCCTTTTCAGTAGTTGCAGGGGCAACAGTCTGGATGACTGACTGATCTGGCCTTGTAACACTAACCAAAACGGCCTTGCTGTGCTGGTACTGCGAACGGCTGAAAGCAAGGGGAAACTAAAGCGTAATTTTTCCCGAGGACATGCAGCTTTACCGTATGGTTAAATGATGATTGCGTCCTCTTGGGTAAAATACTCTGGAGGTAAAATAGTCTCCCATTCGGATCTCCGGGCGGGGACTACTCAAGAGGACGTCGTTATCAGGAGAAAGAAAACTGGCGTTCTACGAAGTGGAGCGTGGAATGTCAGATCCCTTAATCAGGCAGATAGGTTAGAAAATTTTAAAAGGGAAATGGATAGGTTAAAGTGAGATATAGTGGGAATTAGTGAAGTTCTGTGGCTGGAGGAACAAGACTTTTGGTCAGGTGAATACAAGGTTGTTGTTATTGTTGTTGTTGTTGTGGTCTTCAGTCCTGAGACTGGTTTGATGCAGCTCTCCATGCTACTCTATCCTGTGAAAGCATCTTCATCTCCCAGTACCTACTGCCACCTACATCATTCTGAATCTGCTTAGTGTATTGATCTCTTGGTCTCCCTCTACGATTTTTACCCTCCACGCTGCCCTCCAATGCTAAATTTGTGATCCCTTGATGCCTCCAAACATTTCCTACCAACCGATCCCTTCTTCTAGTCAAGTTGTGCCACAAACTTCTCTTCTCCCCAATCCTATTCAATACCTCCTCATTAGTTACGTGATCTACCCACCTAATCTTCAGCATTCTTCTGTAGCACCACATTTCGAAAGCTTCTATTCTCTTCTTGTCCAAAGTGGTTATCATCCATGCTTCACTTCCATACATGGCTACACTCCATAACAATACTTTCAGAAACGACTTCCTGACACTTAAATCTATACTCGATGTCAACAAATTTCTCTTCTTCAGAAACGATTTCCTTGCCATTGCCAGTCTACATTTTATATCCTCTCTACTTCGACCATCATCAGTTATTTTACTCCCTAAATAGCAAAACTCCTTTACTACTTTAAGTATCTCATTTCCTAATCTTATCCCCTCAGCATCACCCGATTTAATTTGACTACATTCCATTATCCTCGTTTTGCTTTTGTTGATGTTCATCTTATATCCTCCTTTCAAGACACTGTCCATTTCGTTCAACTGCTCTTCCAAGTCCTTTGCTGTCTCTGACAGAATTACAATGTCATCGGCGAACCTCAAAGTTTTTACTTCTTCTCCATGAATTTTAATACCTACTCCGAATTTTTCTTTTGTTTCCTTTACTGCTTGCTCAATATACAGATTGAATAACATCGGGGAGAGGTGACAACCCTGTCTCACTCCTTTCCCAACCACTGCTTCCCTTTCATGCCCCTCGACTCTTATAACTGCCATCTGGTTTCTGTCCAAATTGTAAATAGCCTTTCGCTCCCTGTATTTTACCCCTGCCACCTTCAGAATTTGAAAGAGAGTATTCCAGTTAACGTTGTCAAAAGCTTTCTCTAAGTCTACAAATGCTAGAAACGTAGGTTTGCCTTTTCTTAATCTTTCTTCTAAGATAAGTCGTAAGGTCAGTATTGCCTCACGTTTTCCAACATTTCTACGGAATCCAAACTGATCTTCCCCGAGGTCGGCTTCTACCAGTTTTCCCATTCGTCTGTAAAGAACTCGCATTAGTATTTTGCAGCTGTGACTTATTAAACTGATAGTTCGGTAATTTTCACATCTGTCAACACCTGCTTTCATTGGGATTGGAATTATTATATTCTTCTTGAAGTCTGTGGATATTTCGCCTGTCTCATACATCTTGCTCACCAGATGGTAGAGTTTTGTCATGACTGGCTCTCCCAAGGCCATCAGTAGTTCTAATGGAATGTTGTCTACTCCCGGGGCCTTGTTTCGACTCAGGTCTTTCAGTGCTCTGTCAAACTCTTCACGCAGTATCTTATCTCCCGTTTCATCTTCATCCTCTTCCATTTCCATAATATTGGCCTCAAGTACATCGCCCTTGTATAAACCCTCTATATACTCCTTCCACCTTTCTGCCTTCCCTTCTTTGCTTAGAACTGGGTTGCCATCTGAGCTCTTGATATTCATACAAGTGGTTCTCTTCTCTCCAAAGGTCTCTCTTGTTTTTCTGTAGTGAGACAAGCCTCTACATCCTTACATTTGTCCTCTAGCCATCCTTGCTTAGCCATTTTGCACTTCCTGTCGATCTCATTTTTGAGACATTTGTATTCCTTTTTGCCTGCTTCATTTACTGCATTTTTATATTTTCTCCTTTCATCAATTAAATTCAATATTTCTTCTGTTACCCAAGGATTTCTATTAGCCCTCGTCTTTTTACCTACTTGATCCTCTGCTGCCTTCACTACTTCATCCCTCAGAGCTACCCATTCTTTTTCTACTGTATTTCTTTCCCTCATTCCTGTCAATTGTTCCTTTATGCTCTCCCTGAAACACTCTACAACCTCTGGTTCTTTCAGTTTATCCAGGTTCCATCTCCTTAAATTCGCACCTTTTTGCAGTTTCTTCAGTTTCAATCTGCAGTTCATAACCAATAGATTGTGGTCAGAATCCACATCTGCCCCTAGAAATGTCTTACAATTTAAAACCTGGTTCCTAAATCTCTGTCTTACCATTATATAATCTATCTGATACCTTTTAGTATCTCCAGGATTCTTCCAGGTATACAACCTTCTTTTATGATTCTCGAACCTAGTGTTAGCTATGATTAAGTTATGCTCTGTGCAAAATTCTACAAGGCGGCTTCCTCTTTCATTTCTTCACCCAATCCATATTCACCTACTATGTTTCCTTCTTTCCCTTTTCCTACTGACGAATTCCAGTCACCCATGACTATTAAATTTTCGTCTCCCTTCACTACCTGAATAATTTCTTTTATCTCGTCACACATTTCATCAATTTCTTCATCATCTGCAGAGCTAGTTGGCATCTACACTTGTACTACTGTAGTAGGCATGGGCTTTGTATCTATCTGGGCCACAATAATGCGTTCACTATGCTGTACCGAGCGAGGTGGCGCAGTGGTTAGCACACTGGACTCGCATTCGGGAGGACGACGGTTCAATCCCGTCTCCGGCCATCCTGATTTAGGTTTTCCGTGATTTCCCTAAATCGTTTCAGGCAAATGCCGGGATGGTTCCTTTGAAAGGGCACGGCCGATTTCCTTCCCAATCCTTCCCTAACCCGAGCTTGCGCTCCGTCTCTAATGACCTCGTTGTCGACGGGACGTTAATCACTAACCGCCACCACCACTATGCTGTTTGTAGTAGCTAACCCGCACTCCTATTTTTTTTTATTCATTATTAAACCTTCTCCTGCATTACCCCTATTTGTTTTTGTATTTATAACCCTGTAATCACCTGACCAAAAGTCTTGTTCCGCCTGCCACCGAACTTCACTAATTCCCACTATATCTAACTTTAACCTATCCATTTCCCTTTTTAAATTTTCTAACCTACCTGCCCGATTAAGTGATCTGACATTCCAGGGCTATAAATACAAAATCAAATAGGGGTAATGCAGGAGTAGGTTTAATAATGAATAAAAAAATAGGAGTGCGGGTAAGCTACTACAGACAGCATAGTCAACGCATTATTGTGGCCAAGATAGACACGAAGCCCATGCCTACTACATTAGTACAAGTTTATATGCCAACTAGCTCTGCAGATGGTGAAGAAATTGATGAAATGTATGATGAGATAAAAGAAATTATTCAGGTAGTGAAGGGAGACGAAAATTTAATAGTCATGGGTGACTGGAATTCGAGAGTAGGAATGGGACGAGAAGGAAACGTAGTAGTTGAATATGGATTGGGGGTAAGAAATGAAAGAGGAAGCCGCCTGGTAGAACTTTGCACACAGCATAACTTAATCATAGTTAACACTTGTTTCAAGAATCTTAAAAGATGGTTGTAGTCATAGAAGAATCCTGGAGATACTAGAAGGTATCAGATAAATTATATAACGGTAAGACAGAGATTTAGGAACCATGTTTTAAATTGTAAGACATTTCCAGGGGCAGATGTGGACCCTGACCACAATCTATTGAATTGTAGATTAAAACTGAAGAAACTGCAAAAAGGTGGGAATTTAAGGAGATGGGACCTGGATAAACTGAAAGAACCAGAGGTTGTACAGAGTTTCAGGGAGAGCATAAGGGAACAACTGTCACAAATGGGGAAAAGAAATACAGTAGAAGAAGAATAGGTAGCTCTGAGGGATGAAGTAGTGAAGGCAGAAGACAATCAAGTAGGTAAAAAGACGAGGGCTAGTAGAAATCCTTGGGTGACAAAAGAAATATTGAATTTAATTGATGAAAGGAGAAAATATAAAAATGCAGTAAATGAAGCAGGCAAAAATGAATACAAACGTCTCAAAAATGAGATAGACAGGAAGTGCAAAACGGCTAAGTAGGCATGGCTAGAGGGCAAATGTAAGGATGTAGAGGCTTATCTCACTAGGGGTAAGACAGATACTACCCACAGGAAGATTAAAGAGACCTTTGGAGAAAAGAAAACCACTTGTATGAATATCAAGCGCTCAGTTGGAAACCCAGTTCTAGGCAAAGAAGAGAAAGCAGAAAGGTGGATGGAGTACATAGAGGGTCTATACAATGGCGATTTACTTGAGGACAATATTATGGAAATGGAAGAGGATGTAGATGAAGATGAAATGGGAGATAAGATACTGCGTGAAGAGTTTGACAGAGAACTGAGAGACCTGAGTCGAAACATGGCCCCGGGAGTAGACAACACTCCATTAGAACTACTGACGGCCTTGGGAGAGCCAGTCCTGACAAAACTCTACCATTTGGTGAGCAAGCTGTATGAGACAAGCGAATTACCGTCAGACTCAAGAAGAATGTAATAATTCCAATACCAGGTGTTTACAGATGTGAAAATTACTGAACTATCAGTTTAATAAGTCACAGCTGCAAAATTCTAACGCGAATTCTTTACAGACGAATGGAAAAACTGGTAGAAGCCGACCTCGGGGAAGATCAGTTTGGATTCCGTAGAAATATTCGAACACGTGAGGTAATACTGCTCTTACGACTTATCTTAGAAGATAGATTAAGGAAAGGCAAACCAACGTTTCTAGCATTTGTAGACTTAGAGAAAGCTTTTGACAATGTTGACTGGAATACTCTCTTTCAAATTCTAATGGTCGCAGAGGTAAAATTCAGGGAGCGAAAGGTTATTTACAATTTGTACAGGAACCAGATGACAGTTATAAGAGTCGAGGGGCATGAAAGGGAAGCAGTGGTTGGGAAAGGAGTGAGACAGGGTTGTCGCCTCTCCCCGATGTTATTCAATCTGTATATTGAGCAAGCAGTAAAGGAAACAAAAGAAAAATTCGGAGTAGGTATTAAAATTCATGGAGAAGAAGTAAAAACTTTGAGGTTCGCCGATGACATTGTAATTCTGTCACAGACAGCAAAGGACTTGGAAGAGCAGTTGAACGAAATGGACAGTGTCTTGAAACGAAGATATAAGATGAACATCAACAAAAGGAAAACGAGGATAATGGAATGTAATCGAATTAAATTGGGTGATGCTGAGGGAATTAGTTTAGGAAATGAGACACTTAAAGTAGTAAAAGAGTTTTGCTATTTGGGGAGCAAAATAACTGATGATGGTCGAAGTAGAGAGGATATAAAATGTAGACTGGCAATGGCAAGGAAAGCGTTTCTGAAGAAGAGAAATTTGTTAACATCGAGTATAGATTCAAGTGTTAGGCAGACGTTTCTGAAAGTATTGTTATGGAGTGTAGCCATGTATGGAAGTGAAGCATGGATGATAACCACTTTGGACAAGAAGAGAATAGAAGCTTTCGAAATGTGGTGCTACAGAAGAATACTGAAGATTAGATGGGTAGATCACATAACTAATGAGGAGGTATTGAATAGAGTTGGGGAGAAGGGAAGTTTGTAGCACAACTTGACAAGAAGAAGGGATCACAAATTTAGCATTGGAGGGCAGCGTGGAGGGTAAAAATCGTTTAGGGAGGCCAAGAGATGAATACATTAAGCAGATTCAGAAGGATGTAGGTTGCAGTAAGTACTGGGAGATGAAGAAGCTTGCACAGGAAAGAGTACCATGAGGAGCTGCATCAAACCTGTCTCAGGACTGAAGACAACAACAACAACAAGTAGAGATGAGGATAGAGATAAATTGAATACCATAACTGGGGATCAGGATGTAGATGAAATGAGGGTTTTCTGCTGCTGTTCTGCAAAACAACGCAAGAAGAAAGATCCTAAGAAGCTGTGAAGAATCAGAGTAGCACATGTAGAGACCGAATTCTCGGCTGAAACTAATCTATCAGTATCATACACAGGCCTAATCTGAGAAAGACATTTTTGAGGATGTGCCTTTGAAGCAGAGGTTTCGATGAATGTGAAACATGGCCTGTGGGAAAAATCATGATAGAAGATAAGCGAAGCATTTACGCTGTTACTAAATAAAGGTGTTGAAAATTAAATGGGCTGCTTAGAAATGCGAAGTTTCTCCGCAGTAGTGGCATGGATAGGAATACTTGGGAAACATGTTAAGATGTGCTAAATCTGTCATAAGACTGATAATCAAAACAAAGGGTAAATGGGCTATTTCATATGGCGTCCTGTATCAAGAAATTTCTGGCTAGTTCTGCTACGAAGCATTCTTGCAACACGTGCAACCTCAATTCCACGGTTTCCGTTAATCCGCTGAGCTCAGTTCGTGGTGGACTCCGCGTTTTGAGACCTCACGTAGGCCTACACCTAAGCGGAGCAGAATGCCGTCACACTGGAAATGACAAGGGGCGTCGGGTAGCAGTGACTGGTACACTACTGGCCATTAAAATGGCAACACCATGAACTCGGCATATAGCAGACGTCAAATTCACATAAAGTGTATTGCATGTAAATGATTAGCATATTTGTGCATCCGGACGAAGTAAGCAGGGGTATCGATCGCTGTCTACATTCTGTACATAGGGAGAGACTGCACAGTGTGTTTCTCATTTGGAAATCGTATTTTAATGTTAGATGTTTGCGAGAAGATTTTTAATGCTTGATGTAAGAAGGGTAACTTCTAGTAGCTCGTGTAGCGATTCTGCAGAGATAGGATCGTGGTCTACCAAGACATCGGGCACACGGTGCTATTGAAAACAGCTGACATCACTTTCCGACCTTCAGAATTCCAAATCAACGACTTTCCTCTTCCTTTATTCCTTAAAGGTTCAAACACGCGGCATGAAAGTTGTGATAAGCACGATCCGCATGTTTCAGTTCCACAAGGAGTTCCGTAAAATGTGTGGCGCCAGCCACGCACTGGTACTGTATACCACCCTATAAGTGGCATATGGTGTTTTTGTGCTTGTTTCGAAATTCCACGAATGCTTTAACATCAAACAATATATGCACAAACCTTGGTTCAAACGGCTCTGAGCACTATGGGACTCAATGTCTGAGGTCATCAGTCCCCTAGAACTTAGAACTACTTAAACTTAACTAACCGAAGGACATCACACACATCCATGCCCGACGCAGGATTCGAACCTGTGACCGTAGCAGTCGGGCGGTTCCGGACTGAAACACCAGGGACCGCTCGGCCACATCGGCCGGCCACAAATTTTATTCCCATTTCTCCTATAGAGTGCAAAATACATAAACCCTCCGTCTTCAGGCCACGAGTGGCCTACCGGGACCATCCGACCGCCGTGTCATCCTCAGTGGAGAACGCGGATAGGAGGGGCGTGGGGTCAGCACACCGCTCTCCCGGTCGTTATGATGGTATTCTTGACCGAAGCCGCTACTATTCGGTCGAGTAGCTCCGCAGTTGGCATCACGAGGCTGAGTGAACCCTGAAAAATGGCAACAGCGCATGGCGGCTTGGATTGTCACCGATCCAAGTGCCGACCACGCCCGACAGCGCTTAACTGCGGTTTTCTCAGGGGAACCGGTGTATCCACTGCGGCAAGGCCGTTGCCGCAAAATACATAGACAATAGAAGAAGTGTGGTGCGAATTGATTTTGTCACTCGTTAACTACCACTCGACAGTTCCATTGGCACAAATTACGTGTACTAAGGACACTACGTTTAGGGGAGTCACATATACACGTAGTCACCATTCCAACAATGTCCGTGGTGATCTGAAATGAAATTTCGAAAAATGTTTTTTTCTGTACCACCGTATGGTGTCGTGTGATCGACAATAGACGGGCTGTCCGTTAAGTAAGTTCCATCGGTCGCGAAGTCGTGAACACGGTGAAAATCAGAAATATTTTACTTGTTGCAATAACTACGCCTTCCATCTACTTCTCTGCATAATCGTTCCTCTGACTTAGACATTTGCCGTAGCTTTGTACCAACTTTCCAATTTCTCATCGTGGAAGGTAGCCACCAGCGTGTGATGTGAGCAGAGATGAAAATCAGGGGGAGCCACTCCCGGGCAGCATGGTGGGCGGTGGAGCACTTCCCATCGAACAAGCGACAACAGAGACTTCATTACGCCTGCAGTGTGCGGCCGACAATTGTAAGGGAGAAGGAAATAATGTATGACAATTACATTGTGTTCCATGAAATCGGGCGAAATCTCTTGGCAGGCACTCCTTGGCTGGACGCGCTATTTCTTTTTCTTTTACATCTTTACGTGTTCGCTGTACGCTCATAACTGCAAAGTGCAACGTCACCCCATCTACGGGCATACTAGAGCCGCTATCCAAGAAATCTGTGCAAAGTTTCTACGGATTTTCGGATTTTCATTGCGGTTTCCACTTCGCGACCGATCGGAACTAAATTTCTGTGCACCCCTCGCATTTTAAAGGTCCCGCTAAGTAGGATGAATAAATAGTCACCCCAGTAGACGTCACGCTAATATTGTCTAACACCGTCTCCAGCCTTGGTAATCGTGTCGTACGAGGAAGAGAACCTACAAATTTCTTCACGTAACCCATATTTAGCAGAAGCTTATAATTATCCTCTGCAGATTTATCAAACTGCGCTGATATTGATGTCTACGTTTCACTCTTTGAACCGAATACCCTGGTGTCCAAAATTAAAGCAATAAACCGTTATTTCTCCATCCTGTGTCTAATTCACAATATAATCATACAAACTGTCAACAGATGCCCGTTAGATCGTGTTCTGCACGGAAGATGGCATTCCGGTCCACGGACAACAACGCCAACGCTGAAGTCAGGGCGCCTATCAAACGGGGTAGCGTTCTACATCTACATCTACATTTATACTCCGCAAGCCACCCAACGGTGTGTGGCGGAGGGCACTTTACGTGCCACTGTCATTACCTCCCTTTCCTGTTCCAGTCGCGTATGGTTCGCGGGAAGAACGACTGTCTGAAAGCCTCCGTGCCCGCTCTAATCTCTCTAATTTTACATTCGTGATCTCCTCGGGAGATATAAGTAGGGCGAAGCAATATATTCGATACCTCATCCAGAAACGCACCCTCTCGAAACCTGGCGAGCAAGCTACAGCGCGATGCAGAGCGCCTCTCTTGCAGAGTCTGCCACTTCAGTTTGTTAAACATCTCCGTAACGCTATCACGGTTACCAAATAACCCTGTGAAGAAACGCGCCGCTCTTCTTTGGATCTTCTCTATCTCCTCCATCAACCCGATCTGGTACGGATCCCACACTGATGAGCAATACTCAAGTGTTTTGTACGCCACCTCCTTTGTTGATGGACTACATTTTCTAACGACTCTCCCAATGAATCTCAACCTGGTACCCGCCTTACCAACAATTAATTTTATATGATCATTCCACTTCAAATCGTTCCGCACGCATACTCCCAGATATTTTACAGAAGTAACTGCTACCAGTGTTTGTTCCGCTATCATATAATCATACAATAAAGGATCCTTCTTTCTATGTATTCGCAATACATTACATTTGTCTATGTTAAGGGTCAGTTGCCACTCCCTGCACCAAGTGCCTATCCGCTGCAGATCTTCCTGCATTTCGCTACAATTTTCTAATGCTGCAACTTCTCTGTATACTACAGCATCATCCGCGAAAAGCGTTCGTGGCTAGTCTCACATTCGCAGCCGGCCGTAGTGGCCGTGCGGTTCTAGGCGCTACAGTCTGGAGCCGAGCGACCGCTACGGTCGCAGGTCCGAATCCTGCCTCGGGCATGGATGGCTTTAGGTTAGTTAGGTTTAATTAGTTCTAAGTTCTAGGCGACTGATGACCTCAGAAGATAAGTCGCATAGTGCTCAGAGCCATTTGAACCATTTTCACATTCACAATTGCCGTGTACACAGTCACGAACGGTGCAGTATGTCACAAGAGAAGACGCCAACCCGCGTCTCTGGGGTGGAGGAACATTGGAAGAATGGAAGCAGGACAGTAGGAAAGTGATGAGGCCCGATAGCTTAAAGTAAATCGCTCTGTGGTTTCTCGGATGTGGCGACAGTTTACAGAGCCCATGTGACGTCAGTAAGTGAAGACCGTTAATTGGCTGTAAGGGCACGACGGTACGCCTTAGCACTGCTCGGAAACTGGCATCTGAACTCGCAGTATCCACTAGACGTGTTGTGTCGAGGCACACGGTGAACAGAAGGCTTCGGCAGAGTGACCCTGCTTGTCGGAGGCCTGGGGTATGTGAACCTCTTACGTGTCTTCACAGAAGGAAACGTCGAGAGTGGAGTCTTCAACAATCCCCCAGGACGGCCGAGCAGTGCACCATTGTTCTTTTCACAGATGGGTCCTGATTTGGTCTGGAGAGGGATTCTCGACGGATTCGCATCTGGAGGGAACATGGTACACGATTTCGTGACCCAAACTTTGTGGGGAGAGGTCGCTATCGAGGAGGATCTCTAGTGGTGTGGGCAGGGATTATGTTGAGCACTCGAACACCTCTTCATGAAATTGAACTGGTGAATTAGCAACGTTTTAGTGCTTTCAGGTATTGGGATTAGATCTTGGGACCTCATGTGCGGTTGTTTCCGGGTTCTGTGGACCCAGACTTCGTACTGATGAATGATAATGCTCCACCTCATAGAGCGTGGGTGGTTGATGTTTTCGTGGAAAAGAAAATACTGCACAAATGGCGTAGCCTGCACGCTCTCCCGATTTGAATCCCATAGAGCACGTCTGGGATGCACTAACAAGAAGGGCTGCATCACGTCAGCATCCACCATCCACTCCTCAAGACCTGAGAGTAGCTCTACAAGAAGAATTGGCGTTAGTGCCTCAACATGAGATTGATGGTATCAGTCACAGCATGCCCCGCCGTTGTCAGGCCTGCGTTGGTGCCAATGGTGGTCACACCTCATATTGAGCACATTAACCAGTTGTCGGAATTGTGTGCAAATCCGTTAAGGGGCTCCGGAACGCCCTATACTTGCAATGTTAAAATACCGCTTATAAATTACATCTTTTCTCGCAAAGTATTTGAGGTAGGAAGTTGAACTTTTTACAGATTATTTATTGGAACATACGCTACAACTTAACACAGGGATTTTACAAAATTTTAGTTCAGTTATTAAAGATGATTTTTTTTCAATTGTAATGAAAATTCACAACATTTTTTTGCAATTTTTTATTTATATATTCAAAAATATACAGTTTTTTGGAAAAGGCTGTATTAAATTATGCAGAAGGTACTGTGTAACATTTACTGAAAGTTTGAAACAAATATGTTTGGAAGATCCTTATAAAACATGTAATTAGTATGAGAAAATAAAAGTTTTGGGAATCGAGCGACAAAGATTGGATTAACTTTTTAGTGCATTCCAGGTCCATAGGATGGATTATCTTCATCCTCTGCAAACTCCTCCTCCAGCTTCCTCTTGTTCCTCCTCCTGTTTGCTCTTGCTTGTATTTCTAGACTCTTTACAGCCCTGTCTGCAGCCCGAAGGCGTTCCTTGTCTAAAGCAAGCATCGCTCGTTGTTGTGTTCGTAGATTTTGCTACCATTTTCTTCAGTTGCAGTTACTGCAACACTGTTCCAAAGGGTGGTCATGTATGAACACTTATCACATTTCAGTTGTATTTCACTAGCAAGTCCTACGTGCTTTATTATGGAGAGTTCCAGACCAACTTCACTACAATGAATACATCTTACACAGTTTGAAAAAGTTCCTTTGAGAACCGACATATCAAATATTTCATTCACATCCGATTCGCCCATAAAACATTCATAGTTTTCACTCATTGAACCAAGCTTCTTCTGTGAAGTATTTTCTTTCCCACTTTGACTGCTATGGGCAGGTGTACTTGAGAGGTTAGGTTCACTCACTTGGTTATCGTCTTTATTGTTTACAGTAATAACACATACCTTTGGCTTTCCAACATTTCTCCTTTTCTTAAAAGCCTTCAGAGGATTTCTAATAACTTTACTTTTACTCATTATTATACTTCAACAAAACAGAGACTCAAGAAACAGAATTATTTACGAATATTTTAGAGATAACGACAGAGTAAATAAACATGAAACAATCGACAATCACACCAGCGATATATATTGAACCATCACAGGTTAGCCACAACACATACTTTATCTCACATCACTAAAATGTACCTGATGAACACGGACGTTAATAATAACACCATTTGACAGCAGTTTAACAGCGCCACAGTGGGTCACGCCCATGTAGAACACATTCCAAAAAAAATTTAAAAATAGTTGTAGTCTTCGGAATTGAATAAATTATATATCTATTAAAAGGTAATAGTCTGCAGATTCAGAAAACGCAAAAAAGTAAAACTTGAACTTTTCGTGATTTTGAGCCTTTCCGGAGCCCCTTAAGTTGGAAAAAAAGGAAGAAAATTTCTGTCTACCGTTAGGCATGTTACAGTTTTTTACTTTCTGTATTCTTTACCTTGTTCCTACTTTATCATCACCGTTTTATACTGTTTTCTGGAAAAATAAACACAAATTTGCAAAATTTCCGTTTGTTGGTTTACTTTTGGACACCCGTGTAGTTACAGACATATCCTATGTGATTAACAACGACCTGTTTAGCGAGCCAGTAAAGGCGTGATAGGCTGCACCAGTGTACTTCGAACCATGATCGTATTCATATAACCACGTGATCACTTCTGTTATTCGTCTTGTAACGTGGGAGTATCCACAGCATACTCATCACGAAGATTTACCAGAGAGACCAAATTTTTTTGGCAGCCGTGAATGTTGAAATAAATGGGAACCTATATGAGCGAGCTGAAATCTTTGGACGAAAAACACTCCAATAAAATCCTGAACTGCACACTCCAGGTTAAACGCCTCATTGGGCCGTGGTTACACACACGACGTCTCGCATCATTTGAGAACAGGGGAAATCGCGACTCACTGGAAGACACTCCACGCCAGCAGCAATCAGCCAGGAGCTGTCCAGTTTACGTGTTGTTCGGCCCATCGAAGATACATAGCTTCATGTGCCGCTGTGATCGATGGCTCTTTGTGAGGTACTAAGCTCCAAATGTCCATTGCACGCAGTTATCTTGGCGTTGTTTGCTCGAAAACTGTCCTAGATTCACGTGTGCATGATTACGCTGCAGTTCACACTTAAGTCTTTGGCTCAGGGTTCAGAGAGTCACTATCACAGTATTTATGCACCATTCCACTCTGAGACAAATGAACATCTTAATCCTTAATTGCGTGCTCTGACTACTTTAATATTTCTTTTTTTCTTTTGCGACGGTCAGTTGTTTCTACGTATGTTGGAGTCTACATGGCCATCGTCGGAGAGAAAAGGTAATTTTAATTCCACGTAAAGAAAATCGTCTTCGTTTCAGTAATTGCCGCTCCAACTCGCTTATCAAATCCATGACACGCTCTCCCGCATTTCACGATAATAATTTTTTTCATGTACCCCAGAAATGGATGGACAAGCGCAGTGTGACATTTCTGGCAGGAAACTGCGAATCGAGTCGCACAACAAATACGATACCCCATAGGCATGCAAAATAAAAAAAAAGGCTCTGAGCACTATGGGACTTAACATCTGAGGTCATCAGTCCCCTAGAACTAACCTAAGGACAGCACCCATATCCATGCCCGAGGCAGGATTCGAACCTGCGACCGTAGCAGTCGCGCGGTTCTGGACTGAAGCGCTTAGAACCGCTCGGCCACCACGGCCGGCTCATAGGCATGCAGTTCCATTAGAAGTTGCTTGTGATGAACTGTGTCAATGGCTTTCTGAGAAAAATGAAATCAAATCCCGTGTCGATAGCAGTCATTACTTCCTCTCAAAGAAGGGCCAGTTGTGGTGGAGCACAGCGGTATTTTCTGAGTACGTGTTGGCTAGTGTGAATACATTGTTCTCTTCGAGGTATTTCGTATCTTACAGGATTCTAATACAAATAGATTTCAAATATATGGTGGGCTAATTCTATAATATAGCGGATCTGTTTTGTATCCTTTCTTGCGTATTTGTGTGAGCTGTACAACTGTTAAAAGACTCGAGCAAGCGGTTGTATATAATTTCTAGAAATGGAGCTTTTTATTAGTAATACTGTGAAACAAACCTAATGTTAAACAACCTGGATTCGTTTATCAATAATGCTGTGTAACAAACCTACTGTTAAACAAGCTGGATTCGTTTATCCAGTGACTGAAGTTGCTTTCCTACACCCAGGGCAACACTACGAAATTGCTCGCGTTGGCAGCCGTTACTGATTAGAACACTGTTATTTTTGATTCATTGTACTAACGACCTACGACAAACTAGAATGGAAGCAAGTTCTTTTGCATAACCTGTTCACAACTGCATAGGTACCTCATGAGGTTCGGATGCCTTTCCTCGCTTGAGCAGTTTTGGTTCGATTTCTGATCTGCTACCAATACCCGTCATTTCAGTGTTACTTTGATTTTTTGACTGTAAACGTAGATATTAAGTTCTGCAAATAAAATTATTTGCTACTGCCATGTACAGGGCTATTACAAATGATTGAAGCGATTTCATAAATTCACTGTAGCTCCATTCATTGACATATGGTCACGACACATTACAGATACGTAGAAAAACTCATAAAGTTTTGTTCGGCTGAAGCCGCGCTTCAGGTTTCTGCCGCCAGAGCGCTCGAGAGTGCAGTGAGACAAAATGGCGACAGGAGCCGAGAAAGCGTATGTCGTGCTTGAAATGCACTCACATCAGTCAGTCATAACAGTGCAACGACACTTCAGGACGATGTTCAACAAAGATCCACCAACTGCTAACTCCATTCGGCGATGGTATGCGCTGTTTAAAGGTTCTGGATGCCTCTGTAAGGGGAAATCAACGGGTCGGCCTGCAGTGAGCGATGAAACGGTTGAACGCGTGCGGGCAAGTTTCACACGCGGAAGTCGACGAATAAAGCAAGCAGGGAGCTAAACGTACCACAGCCGACGGTTTGGAAAATCTTACGGAAAAGGCTAAAACAGAAGCCTTACCGTTTACAATTGCTACAAGCCCTGACACCCAATGACAAAGTCAAACGCTTTGAATTTTCGGCGCGGTTGCAACAGCTCATGGAAGAGGATGCGTTCAGTGCGAAACTTGTTTTCAGTGATGAAGCAACATTTTTTCTTAATGGTGAAGTGAACAGACACAATGTGCGAATCTGGGCGGTAGAGAATCCTCACGCATTCGTGCAGCAAATTCGCAATTCACTAAAAGTTAACGTGTTTTGTGCAATCTCACGGTTTAAAGTTTACGGCCCCTTTTTCTTCTGCGAAAAAAACGTTACAGGACACGTGTATCTGGACATGCTGGAAAATTGGCTCATGCCACAACTGGAGACCGACAGCGCCGACTTCATCTTTCAACAGGATGGTGCTCCACCGCACTTCCATCGTGATGTTCGGCATTTCTTAAACAGGAGATTGGAAAACCGATGGATCGGTCGTGGTGGAGATCATGATCAGCAATTCATGTCATGGCCTCCACGCTCTCCCGACTTAACCCCATGCGATTTCTTTCTGTGGGGTTATGTGAAAGATTCAGTGTTTAAACCTCCTCTACCAAGAAACGTGCCAGAACTGCGAGCTCGCATCAACGATGCTTTCGAACTCATTGATGGGGACATGCTGCGCCGAGTGTGGGAGGAACTTGATTATCGGCTTGATGTCTACCGAATCACTAAAGGGGCACATATCGAACATTTGTGACTGCCTAAAAAAACTTTTTGTGTTTTTGTATGTGTGTGCAAAGCATTGTGAAAATATCTGAAATAATAAAGTTATTGTAGAGCTGTGAAATCGCTTCAATCATTTGTAATAACCCTGTACTTAATCTCTGGTATGACGACCGTTCAGTTCTCCACACACAAATTTTGTCAGTATGCTCTCAGTTTGGTTTAGTATCCTTCCAACACACCTCGTATGTTCTCCGTCTGCCAGTTAACTGCAAAATGAAGGGTAGATTTTGTTTTATTGGTGTCCCTGTTCCTTAGTGTCAGCTGCAGAGAACCACTGGCAGCCCCTGAGCACTGCCCACACCTGCGCCCTCTGAGACCGAACCGGTCGTCTTTTCTGCCCACAGCAGCTTCCGGGGGCTGCCACTCGGCGCTCGGCATGGAGGAGGGCCGCATCCCGGACTCCGCGGTCTCCGCCAGCTCCTCCTATGAGCCCAAGTCTGTGGGGCCGCAGAACGCCAGGTGCGTAACAGCAGCGTCACACCACACATACAGTATGTCAAGGTTTTTATCTACCGCTACCAGTTATATAATGTACGAGGGCAGTTCGATAAGTAATGCAACACATTTTTTTTCTGAAACAGGGGTTGTTTTATTCAGCATTGAAATACACCAGGTTATTCCCCAATCTTTTAGCTACACAACACTATTTTTCAACGTAATCTCCATTCAATGCTACGGCCTTACGCCACCTTGAAATGAGGGCCTGTATGCCTGCACGGTACCATTCCACTGGTCGATGTCGGAGCCAACGTCGTACTGCATCAATAACTTCTTCATCATCCGCGTAGTGCCTCCCACGGATTGCGTCCTTCATTGGGCCAAACATATGGAAATCCGACGGTGCGAGATCGGGGCTGTAGGGTGCATGAGGAAGAACAGTCCACTGAAGTTTTGTGAGCTCCTCTCGGGTGCGAAGACTTGTGTGAGGTCTTGCGTTGTCATGAAGAAGGAGAATTTCGTTCAGATTTTTGTGCCTATGAACACGCTGAAGTCGTTTCTTCAATTTCTGAAGAGTAGCACAATACACTTCAGAGTTGATCGTTTGACCATGGGGAAGGACATCGAACAGAATAACCCCTTCAGCGTCCCAGAAGACTGTAACCACGACTTTACCGGCTGAGGGTATGGCTTTAAACTTTTTGTTGGTAGGGGAGTGGGTGTGGCGCCACTCCATTGATTGCCGTTTTGTTTCAGGTTCGAAGTGATGAACCCATGTTTCATCGCCTGTAACAATCTTTGACAAGAAATTGTCACCCTCAGCCACATGACGAGCAAGCAATTCCGCACAGATGGTTCTCTTTTGCTCTTTATGGTGTTCGGTTAGACAACGAGGGACCCAGCGGGAACAAACCTTTGAATATCCCAACTGGTGAACAATTGTGACAGCACTACCAACAGAGATGTCAAGTTGAGCACTGAGTTGTTTGATGGTGATCCGTCGATCATCTCGAACGAGTGTGTTCGCACGCTCCGCCATTGCAGGAGTCACAGCTGTGCACGGCCGGCCCGCACGCGGGAGATCAGACAGTCTTGCTTGACCTTGCGGCGATGATGACACACGCTTTGCCCAACGACTCACCGTGCTTTTGTCCACTGCCAGATCACCGTAGACTTTCTGCAAGCGCCTATGAATATCTGAGATGCCCTGGTTTTCCGCCAAAAGAAACTCGATCACTGCCCGTTGTTTGCAACGCACATCCGTTACAGACGCCATTTTAACAGCTCCGTACAGCGCTGCCACCTGTCGGAAGTCAATGAAACTATACGAGACGAAGCGGGAATGTTTGAAAATATTCCACAAGAAATTTCCGGTTTTTTCAACCAAAATTGGCCGAGAAAAAAAATGTGTTGCATTACTTATTGAACTGCCCTCGTATTATTTACTTATGTTTCGAGGGAATACCTCATCATCAGGCTGTATGGCATTACAAAAAAAAACAATTTCACAATAACATCATACAGGTATCAAAAAGTCTTTTCATAAATGCTGTGGTTATTCTGTGGAAGAAGAGAAAACAAAGGAAGAGGCGGTGTCACTTTGTAAGCTGGACTGATGTTTGCATGAAACTGTCTTGTAACAGTAACTCACTTCGTTCTTATGGCGTGGCAGTCGCGTTGTGACGAGCTGAGGTGTTTCCATATCTGTGGCTCTCTTGGCTTGCTTGATCACTTTTCACATTGTTTCACAAACGTACCAGTAACTTGGAAACACGATCACAAAAACAAATCTGTAGTGTAGTGGACAAGATGGCCGTCAAAATACGGTTGGCTTCGATTTGACCAACGATCTGTCAATCTATGTGGTGTCAGCTGTTTACATGTCTTCTGCACGTCTTGTTATCGTAATACAGATGCAGGCTGACGAAATATATTACCAACTGAGCATCAGTTACAATATTATTGTACAAATGATGATATAAGAACTATTTATTTTACATATTTCTAAGCTATAGCTGGGGCTACAGTCAAAAGACTGTGATGTTATCCATCTTTTATTCCGAAGGTACTGTAGAGAAATCGGAAAAGAAATGTGAATTTTTGAAATCTGTAATTTCAGTCAGGATCTTGTTATTCCCCTTGTGGCCATGGATGAATATTTCCATTTCCTCCAAGATGTCCATTTTCCAGATCTTTGCTAAATTATGTAGTACTTCTAGATCATTGGCTATTCTAACATAATGTCGTGTTTCATGTATATGTTTCGCTATAGCTGATTTATTCGAATTTCCAAGTCTGAAACAGTCAATGTGTTCTTTAAAGCTGGTTTTCATTAGCCACCTTCAAAATAAACTTCTTAAAACCGAAGACATAATTATCCAGAAAAGTGTACACTACTGCAGATTTGTTGATGACATATTCATTATATACAACGGAACTGATGAACAAATAGAAACTCTATTAAACAGGTTGTAACACGCCCGGGAGTACGAATGGGTGGGGTCCTTTTATCTGTTTGTCGTTTCTTGACCAGCGCGCCCTGTCCACAGCACGTACCTGGTAATCCCGCGGCGATCGTGCTGTTCTGCCCCAACTGCTGCTGGCTTACTTGAAATTATCCATCGAAATATACAGGCGGGTTTAGGGGAACCACTCAACGTTAAAACACAACACCGTTCTACGTCTGGTATGAACAACTACACTCCTGGAAATTGAAATAAGAACACCGTGAATTCATTGTCCCAGGAAGGGGAAACTTTATTGACACATTCCTGGGGTCAGATACATCACATGGTCACACTGACAGAACCACATGCACATAGACACAGGCAACAGAGCATGCACAATGTCGGCACTAGTACAGTGTATATCCACCTTTCGCAGCAATGCAGGCTGCTATTCTCCCATGGAGACGATCGTAGAGATGCTGGATGTAGTCCTGTGGAACGGCTTGCCACGCCATTTCCACCTGGCGCCTCAGTTGGACCAGCGTTCGTGCTGGACGTGCAGACCGCGTGAGACGACGCTTCATCCAGTCCCAAACATGCTCAATGGGGGACAGATCCGGAGATCTTGCTGGCCAGGGTAGTTGACTTACACCTTCTAGAGCACGTTGGGTGGCACGGGATACATGCGGACGTGCATTGTCCTGTTGGAACAGCAAGTTCCCTTGCCAGTCTAGGAATGGTAGAACGATGGGTTCGATGACGGTTTGGATGTACCGTGCACTATTCAGTGTCCCCTCGACGATCACCAGTGGTGTACGGCCAGTGTAGGAGATCGCTCCCCAGACCATGATGCCGGGTGTTGGCCCTGTGTGCCTCGGTCGTATGCAGTCCTGATTGTGGCGCTCACCTGCACGGCGCCAAACACGCATACGACCATCATTGGCACCAAGGCAGAAGCGACTCTCATCGCTGAAGACGACACGTCTCCATTCGTCCCTCCATTCACGCCTGTCGCGACACCACTGGAGGCGGGCTGCACGATGTTGGGGCGTGAGCGGAAGACGGCCTAACGGTGTGCGGGACCGTAGCCCAGCTTCATGGAGACGGTTGCGAATGGTCCTCGCCGATACCCCAGGAGCAACAGTGTCCCTAATTTGCTGGGAAGTGGCGGTGCGGTCCCCTACGGCACTGCGTAGGATCCTACGGTCTTGGCGTGCATCCGTGCGTCGCTGTGGTCCGGTCCCAGGTCGACGGGCACGTGCACCTTCCGCCGACCACTGGCGACAACATCGATGTACTGTGGAGAACTCACGCCCCACGTATTGAGCAATTCGGCGATACGTCCACCCGGCCTCCCGCATGCCCACTATACGCCCTCGCTCAAAGTCCGTCAACTGCACATACGGTTCACGTCCACGCTGTCGCGGCATGCTACCAGTGTTAAAGACTGCGATGGAGCTCCGTATGCCACGGCAAACTGGCTGACACTGACGGCGGCGGTGCACAAATGCTGCGCAGCTAGCGCCATTCGACGGCCAACACCGCGGTTCCTGGTGTGTCCGCTGTGCCGTGCGTGTGATCATTGCTTGTACAGCCCTCTCGCAGTGTCCGGAGCAAGTATGGTGGGTCTGACACACCGGTGTCAATGTGTTCTTTTTTCCATTTCCAGGAGTGTATATTCTGAGACGATAAAAGAAAATCGCACGTTGCACTGTTCACATTCTAATTCATAAGTGTTCATCGCAGTTAATGGATGATTATCTGTTCACAAAAATCACTAGGACCAGCGTACGCGTAACCGAACACGGCGCGGATGATTGTTGATGATGCGGAAGCCGAATGGTCGCATGAAAGTTCTTACGCTCGTCACACATACAGATTCCTGGTAATAGTCCTCCTTATCACTAGTAATGATACAACACTGTTGGTAAAGTTAATTTTTCAGTTTCTCATTTCTCACTTGTACGAGCGCGCGCGTAACCGTCGCGGCGCGGCTGATTGTTGATAATGCGGAAACGCGATGATCGAACGCACGATCTCACGCTCGCTACTAGACACTGGCACTTGACTGCACTCTTTTGCGGTAACTAATTTATGCTGATTCACATCAGTTCGTCCTGGGAGACCTAACACGGCGCGGATGATCGATGCTGTGCGACACGCAACGAGAGGATACGCAAAACCGTTATCGACGGCACTGCTCATTTTCCATTACATTATTAGGAACTTTCCTCTGAATCACTTCCATATTTCATCACTTTACTGCAACAGCACTTGTAGAAACACTTCAACCTGAATACTAACACTGCCTCTCACATGCAGAGCTACACACACTACACAACATAACAGTTTCGTGTTCCGCGCTCGACTCTCTACAGACGCGGCTGCCCGCAAAGATACTCCACAACTAAGCTAGCGATATGACAATGCGCTTACAAGGTTCAATAATTTACATCCTGTGCACCACAGAACATTAACATAGCTGTTAATTACGATGTATCCCGATAACCCAGAAGACTGGCGTGTGATAAAATCACAAATTGACAGTTTAGGAATTTTTCCTACTTGTACCGTGAAACCTTCTTTCTTGCCAAATTTCATGATTTTAGGTCAGCGGGAAGTACGGTATAGATTTTGATGAGAGAGTTCGCGAATGTGGAAATAGATGTCATAAATGGGTGTATCTTTTGATTGCACTGACCTTAGTATGCGACATATTGAAACGTTTTTCATAAGAGAAAGGGTTCTTAACAGACAGACGGACAGACAGATAGCAAAAAGTTCCTATAATGGGTTCCTTTTCTGTCGATTCAGGTACGGAGGCCTAAAAACAATAATTCTTTGTACATTAGCCCTAGACTGCGCAAAAACTACCGGGTTCAGCTATATTAATACGAAAATATTCTCAGTTTTGGTGATTAATTTTTCTCGCTTCGTATCTGTCGTAGTTTACGATAAAAGAAGCAACTGAAATGAAGTTGGAAACAATATCGTGATGGGCCTCCATACAGCAACCAAAATATTTTTTTTCTAAATTTTTTAGGGTTAAGGAGGATTTAATTAAGTAACTGTCGGTCCCTCCAGTGTAGACAGATTATAACAGGGAGAAAGACCGAAAGTGAGCTTCGGTGATCAACCCCGACTCAAAGATTCAGCCCTCAAAGTCAATCTGCAGTATTTCACAAAAAAAGGCCTATTTTTCAAGAGGAAGAATGCTTTTTGTCTCTTAATGAAAGGAAGTGGATGAGCAAAACGAGCTATATCAACTTTTGGATTTTATTCTCATTTTTCAAAATGTTCTGTTTCTCAGGAAAGAAGTAAAACATCTAGACGCGAACCTTGTAGTAGAAACACGAGAGTCCAAACGCCACTGAACTGTTCATCTGGCTAAAGCAAATGCAACATTGACGGCACTATGCTAGTAATTACGCTCATTATACTTTCGCGTATCCCGAAAACAGCTTCATTTCACACTGTTGGTGCACTATAAGGAAGAAGTTGTCGGAATGACTTACACCAGTGTAACAGTAGAGGCTTCGCTGCAAGGTTCTTCTCGCGCCGTGCTTTTAGAGTCATTTCTTATCCCGCCTACCTGCGGGGTATTTCACACAGAAAGTCTGTTCATCTTTATTCAGCCGTGATTGAAATAAATTGCGAATGTTGCTCCCCTGGAACGGCGACGTCTGCACTCGTGCGGAAATAAATGAAAGCGATTATCTCTTGTAATTGGAGGAGTGCGCAAGCAGAGAGTTACGGCGGCCTCAGCCGCGAGGGTGTCGGGAAGGGGGTGAGGGTGGAAGGGCGGGTGTTGGATGGTGTGGAGGAGGGGGGAGGGAGAGGGGTGTGAGACTGCTCGAGCTAACGGCCTGGCGCCATGCTATTGTGTGCAGTGGAAGGAACGACGCCTATTAAAACATTAATGTGCCCGAGGTGGATTCTATACTGCACTGTAGATTTCAAGACACTTTTCTCAGAATAGCAGCATTCTTTAAAAAAATGCTTGTCTGTTCGCTCTGTTCATCTTTATTCAGCCGTGATTGAAATAAATTGCGAATGTTGCTCCCCTGGAACGGCAACGTCTGCACTCGTGCGAAGTTCATTAATTCTTGGCGTTTCTGGAAAACTTTTATTACAATGAAATACTTGATTACTAACAACGTATGTTGGATTGTGTGATCTACTGTCTCCATCGTGACAGACCAAACATTTCTGTTCGATCCAATTTAGCGGTTCACGTTTCGTCAGTTCAAATGGTTCAAATGGCTCTGAGAACTATGGGACTTAACTTCTGAGGTCATCAGTCCCCTGGAACTCAGAACTACTTAAACCTAACTAACCTAGGGACATTACACACATCCATGCCCGAGACAGGATTCTAACTTGCTACCGTAGCAGTCGAGCGGTTCCAGAATGTAGCGCCTAGAACCGCTCGGCCACCCCGCCCGGCTTTGGTCAGTTCCCCGACGCTGTTTCGAGAAATACAAACGTTAATATCGTAGCACAAAAAAGCCGATTTGTCCTTGGCAGAATCGGGATGTGAAGGAAAGGGAACTAGCTTTCTACTTATCTGGAAGCTTTAAAGTCGTTTAACTCAAAATATCTTGACATATTCACGCTTTTTTTAACTGTTATTGTTACTACCCGTGTTACGTAATGTAATTCACCGTCTCAAGTGAAGTAGCCTGATGCATAACGTCATATCGTGTAATATGACACATGCGATCATGTCACCCGTTCAGGATGCACAATTCCCCACTCTGGGATTATAGATGCACCCTCACTCTCGGATACTTTCCACTGTAGATGCGTCCCACTCTCCAGAAGCACATAAATTTCTGTTTATTTGCTCTCACACCCCTCACCATACGTGTAACAGAGGGTGGGTCCGACAGAGCTCACTGCGCTGCGGAAGTGAGGTTAACTCGTAAAAAATGGCGAATATGTCAACAGGTTTTGACTTCAATTGGTTTGAAGCTGCCAGGTAAGTCGAAAATCTGGTTGCCCTCTTTTACATGACTAATTCTGGTCACGATATATTAACATTTTTTGTGTTACAATAGGAAAATTTTTCATTCTGTTCCCCAAGTTTTACTCTAATTTTGACATTAGACTGCAATAGCTTGACAACCGATGTAGATTTTTGTTCACGACTGATCCAGTATATTTTTATTGTCTTTCGAATCATGTTGCTTATATCATGGCAAGCGCATAAAACTTCCACAAAAAAATATAGGTCGACCATTATTTCCATCTACGAGTATTTGTCTACCTTCTTACAAAATTAAAGCCGATTAGCACAACTGTGAAACACAGAAGTGGCTCGCGTAAATGAAAAAGAAGTTGGCACGGAAAATCAATCCGAAGCTAGATTTTTGAAAGCAAGTTTTCAATTTTACCTTAAGGATGCATTTTTTATTTATCTGGTTCACTTTAAACCGTTTGCACGTATTCAGCTCAAGACGAAAGAACGAATTTTACATGCTACATTTAGCTTGACTTTAAATCATTGCATCTCGACAACGGATAAAGGTTATTGGATAAAAAAACTCCTTTTGATTTTATCCATTTATCATCTTTCGTGCAGAGTTTAAACCGATTCGTACAAATTTAAAGTGTAGAAGCAGCGCACTTCGAAAACATCCAAGACACACATCTTTATAGCATGTAATTTGGAAATTTGTGGTAAGGTCTTATGGGACCAAACTGCTGAGGTCTTCGGTCCCTAAGCTTACACGCTACTTGATCTAACTTAAACTAACTTACGCTAAGGACGCTAAGGACGACACACACACACACACACACACACACAGACACACACACGTACGTCCGAGGGAGGACTCGAACCTCCGACGGGGGGAGCCGCGCGAACCATGACAAGGCCCCCAGACCGTTCGGCTACCCCGCGCGGCTATTGCATGTAAAATCCAAACGAAGGAATATTGTTTCAAACGGTTAAGGCCTAAATTAGACCAGGGTTCGACACACCGATGGACCGAATTTGAACTATCAGTCTCCTCCCAGTCCGAAGTTATTGGAGGGTGACTGTTTTTGCACACAAAGTTCGAACGGTCAACATACAAATCTCGCCATTCACTGAGTATTAATTTCATCCTAGCTGAAATCTTTTCCACAAGGAATTAGCCGATTTGCACAATTTGCCTGGCAGCTCTGCTATACAGCATATACTGGACTACTCAGTAGAATCTCCTCTACAGCTGCTGTTGGAGGGAAGCATTAACAGAAAACGGTTTGTTGTTACAGTGTAAACAACGGAACTCTGCGCAGGCCGTCGGTCAGAATCAGTTAAGAAACGCGCTATCAGAATAAGATGTCAAACCGAGTGACATTCATCAGAGAATGGAAGGCGGCTGTGATGATGATGATGATCATGCACAGGCGTAGCCATAATTTGATTTCGGTGGAGTTTCAACAAACGGACATCGTTATAAAGTGGACTTAAAATACAACACAAAACAGTAGATACCAGTATAAAGTTTAAATACATCTGCCAGTGAGATACATGTCTATGGATAAGGAAACGGTAGACGAGTGTCACCCTGTTCCCACATTCGGACTTGTCAGAAATTCTGGACATTTTATTGGGTATCGAACGCCATTTCCACGCTCGGGGCAATGTTCAGAAATTTGCAGGCACACGTGTGGCTATATACAGGGTGATTCAAAAAGAATACCACAACTTTAGGAATTTAAAACTCTGCAACGACAAAAGGCAGAGCTAAGCACTATCTGTCGGCGAATTAAGGGAGCTATAAAGTATCATTTAGTTGTACATTTGTTCGCTTGAGGCGCTGCTGACTAGGCGTCAGCGTCAGTTGTGCTAAGATGGCGACCGCTCAACAGAAAGCTTTTTGTGTTATTGAGTACGGCAGAAGTGAATCGACGACAGTTGTTCAGCGTGCATTTCGAACGAAGTATGGTGTTAAACCTCGTGATAGGTGGTGTATTATACGTTGGTATAAACAGTTTACAGAGAATGGGTGTTTGTGCAAAGGGAAAAGTTCTGGACGGCCGAGAACGAGTGATGAAAATGTAGCACGCATCCATCGACTCGCAGAGCTAGTAGAGAGCTGCTAATTCCACAATCAACTGTATGGAGAGTTCTACGAAAAAGGTTAGTTATGAAACCTTATCGTCTGAAATTGGTTCAAGCACTGTCTGCAGCTGATAAGATTAAAAGAATCGATTTCTGTGATTTTATCCTTGCTCAAATGGAAACAGATGAATCTTTCGTTTCAAAGATTGTGTTTAGTGATGAAGCAACTTTCCACACTAACGGGAAAGTCAACCGTCACAATGTCTGTATATGGGGCACTGAGAATCCGCGGGAAACAACTCAGTATGAACGTGACTCGCCTAAGGTGAACGTTTTCTGTGCCATTTCAGCCAATAAAATTTTTCTTCGAACGTGCTACTGTAACTGGACTACAGTATCTGGAGATGTTAGAGAATTGGCTGTTCCCTCAGCTCGAACAAGAAGCACAACAATTCATATTTCAGCAGGATGGAGCGCCACCACATTGGCACTTATCTGTCCGTAACTACCTGAACGTCAAGTACCCGAGGCGATGGATCGTCCGCCAGGCAGCCCGTGACAGAGCACTTCATCACTGGCCTCCAAGAAGCCCTGATCTTACCCCCTGCGATTTTTCCTTATGGGGGTATGTTAAGGATATGGTGTTTCGGCCACCTCTCCCAGCCACCATTGATGATTTGAAACGAGAAATAACAGCAGCTATCCAAACTGTTTGCCTAATATGCTACAGAGAGTGTGGAACGAGTTGGAGTATCGGGTTGATATTGCTCGAGTGTCTGGAGGGGGCCATATTGAACATCTCTGAACTTGTTTTTAGTGGGAAAAAAAACCTTTTTAAATACTCTTTGTAATGATGTATAACAGAAGGTTATATTATGTTTCTTTCATTAAATACACATTTTTAAAGTTGTGGTATTCTTTTTGAATCACCCTGTATAATCTTTTGCTTGAGGAAACGTGTCTGGGAAACCATACACAGTCGCATAACGGCGAGTGGACAGACGAGGACTCCACCAAAAAGTCAGAGTTCTCAGCCCTTCCACCAGTGGTTTCCTGTTCGGCTACTGAGGACACCAGCCTCCCGCTCTGCCCCTCACTGTTGGCAAAAGTTCAGCTAGGAGGATAATCGCTGGTGCCCACTAGCGTTAAAGACCCTGCACTCTGAATGCCGGGCAGCTCTTCCAGAACGCGCCAAAGTTCTTCCTGTTTACACCCCAGCAAAAAGGTCTTCCCCTAGTCAAGACCAGACGCTTTTAACGGAAAAAAAATAGTAGAAGAGTGAAATGCTAGAGGGGTGCGTTACCTACGTTGCTACACACTGCTCTCTAGACGCTCATGTAAACAATACACAACACAGGTGGAAAGTCGACAAAGAAAACTAAATGAAGCAAGAGTGTCTCGTATACAAATTCAGTACGCAAATAGGATAAAATGCGTGGAGAAAGGCCTGAAACAGGCCTGCGCCTCACATAGTTTCAAACAATAATGTGTTGGTAATGCCTCACATTTTGAGGAATAGACAAAGAGATCTTTTTTATTATTTGTTAAAATGTTTAGAAAATTTAAAAATCTTTTTACAATAACCTGTTAATGCCTAGCTCTCATCTACATCAGGAAATTAAAATGTTGTGTAGCTAGCTTTGCTTGTAAGCCGTAACCAACTTCAGATCATGATCATATTAAATGCAGGTTGAACATAAAGTGAGTGTTCCAGAAATAACCGTCATGCACTGATACATATTTGAGTAGAAAGCAACATGAATAACGAATTTGGTGCTAACAGTAATAGCAAAACTATGCCTAGCTGGTCACCACACTTCTGCGACACTCCGGTTGAACGAACTGGTTGTACCACTGCAAATCACAAAAGTCATTCACTTGCAACTTGTGATATTCGCTATTTTTGACTTCATTAAAACAGCAAATACGAGTAGTTAATACTTTCAGCCAGAAGGCAAATACTTGTTTATAAATAATGATTAATGTATAATAAGGCGTCGCATAGCGACGGGGGAATTTTCTAATAATGTAATTCGTCGTCTTTGGGCGGCAATAAAAACAGAAAAATACGGATAGATATACGATCCTTCACTATTTTGTTCGCTGGAGAACAAATGAAGCCTTGAGCGCTAAAGACTTGTACTGTTTTTCTCAAGTAAGACGGACGTAGATTTGTAGCAGTCTGATCTAATTTTTACTAAATGTATAAAAACGTGTTATGTCTAAGTTTGAGTGAAGTGTAAAGAACTGTTATAGCTTACCGTGACGACGCACGAGCGACTCAAAGAAGACAATGGCCATATAAAAGAGCGCTCAATGGACATGATACGGACATAAAAATCTACCGTCATTGTAGTACTAATCTTAAGGTACGATATATGTTTTAGTTATAATAAATATTTGTTCTGGGAATACTGAATCATTTAGCAGTGCTCATTCCTATTATCTCCTCAGTATTATTTTCATTTTAATTATGCATTTTTCTAATATTACAGACACCAAGATCAGCACTCCAATGTGCGTGTTACATTGATAAAAAGAAAACTGTTCTATCGTCTTCTTGCATCAGCTTTAATATTGAATTTCCCTTTTGTGTGATGTTACAGTTGTTTTTGCGCCCTTAAGAACTTTCTGGTCCCTTAGGAAATTGTTTTGTCATAACAATAACTTCACAACCGGGTATGATCGTATCTACGATCATGAAGTAATTAGAAAGACGATAATGCGATTTCTTAATCAATAGCACGCTAGTTGTGACTGCCTCAAGCCACGCGAAACTGCAAGTAAAAAAAACTATTCACATCTCATAATGCAATATTTTATGACAATTGTCAATCCATGATTCTTACGCCAATTGTGATTGATAAAACAGTAAGCTAAATCTCAATTCTCAATTTCCAACTTTCCATTGAATAACAACATCACTTTTATTTTGTAACATCACAAACTGTGTGAAGTTTTCTCCTTAAATTGCATTTCATACATTTCGAAATTCATGAATAATGTGATCTGTTCTGGTACAGCCAGTTTATTCAACCTGATCCCCATAATGGTATGGTGTACTGCCGGACTCAGTTCTGTTGATACTGTTGGCACCAAATTCCTCATTCATGTTGGCTTCTACACAAATGCATGTCAGTACATGATGAGTGCCACTGGTACACCTAGCTTGCGTACAATCAGCATTTAATGTGATCGCCACCTGAAGATGATTGTCACTTACAACCAAATTTAGCTATCCATCATATTTCAATTTACCTTTGTAAATGCATTCTAGGCATTAAACGATTTTTGGAACACGATTTTTAATTTTGACAAACAGTGAGTTAAATTGTACTGGGTAAGCAGCATAGCGACCGTCACGAAGAGAGGAGAAGGACACGGAACAGCGTTGGCACCTTGCTCAGTCTTGACAACGCTCGCATGGTTTCCACCTCGTAAGTCCATCGACCATACGCTATGGTAGAAGAAAGGTAGCAAGCTTTGTGTTTTGCGTACCTTCATTAGAGATGGAGTGTTCCTCGGGGGGCGGGGGGGGGAAGGGGGAAGCTTTGTAAGGAACCATCCCAGCATTCACCGAGAGTGAACTGGAAAACCACGGAAAGCCCGAATGTAGATGTCTAGCTCTACGGATGCACTCGGTTCTCCCGAAGGGGACCCTAGTGCATTAGGCACTACTCCACCCCTCTCGTTGCAATGGTAGTAACGACAAACGAAACTTGTAACGTTTCGCGACAAGGTAAACAGAGAACAGTTAGGTCCAAATGTGATAACTGCTAAGGCTCGCAATGGTCGGCTGTTTCACGAGGTTTACTGACTTTTGCGACACATAGGTAGACGCATTTCAACCATAAATCTAGCTGGTTAGCAAATATCACCATGCACCTATTTCATACAAATAGCACGGTTAATGGTCTGTTCTTTCTTTTAGTATTCACACGTGTTGTTTCTTTTATTTATGAGTACAATCATTCTCTGGATTTTGCTGCTCCTCTGTCGAAAATGTGAACTTTCTATCGGGTCTTTTATTGACCATTGCTAAATCCAGCAGCGGAGGTGGGAATCAGTCTTCACGTGACGGTTGTTTAGGCTCGTAGTTTCCTCAGTGCCAATTAGTTCGATGTGGGAATGTAAAAGATGGTGTAGACCTTATATCGTGAAGTAAAATGCCATGCAAACGTGCATTGAGAGGAATGAGACGAGAAAGGGATTATTTATAACGTGTAGTTTTGGTGAATTGTACCGCTGTTGTTCATGGCCGGCAAGAGTGGCCGAGCGGTTCTAGGCTCTACAGTCTGGAACTGCGTGACAGCTACGGTCGCAGGTTCGTATCCTGCCTCGGGCATGGATATGTGTGATGTCCTTAGGTTAGTTAGGTTTAATTAGCTCTAAGTTCTAGGGCACTGATGACCACAGAAGTTAAGTCCCGTAGTGCTCAGAGCCATTTTTTTTCTCTTTTTTTTTTTTTTTGTTCATGAAAAGTGTAGGACATTTTATTGGAAGGATCATTATGCTACAACGACGCAGGAGAAAACGAGTTCCACATTTATCGATCGTCAGTTCCTAAAATTTTAACTTAAGAGAAACCGATTTTGTGGGGAAGACGTATCACAGGGTTATATGAAAAACGAAGTAAACAGACCGCTGTTTTTCTTAAAAGGGAGTTTGTGACGTTGCAAAGACATTTTCAAAATCTATAATGCAAATGGTGGCAAAACGGAATGATGACTGGAGAACTCTACTAAAATTTCGAGCGGGACACATTGAAGATCTTATGGGTGTTGAAGGCAAACGCGATTGTAATTGTGCGGAAAGATATTTCAACATCTGATATTTCAATTCATAGCAGCAGCATTGAACCGAATAGACAGTGTCTTGATAGGAAAATATAAGATGAACATCAACAAAAGCAAAACCAGGATAATGGAATGTAGTCAAATTAAGTCGGGTGATGCTGCGGGAATTAGATTAGGAAATGAGACACTTAAAGTAGTAGATGAGTTTTTCTATCTGGCAAGCAAAATAACTGATGATGGTCGAAGTAGAGAAGTTATAAAATGTAGACCGGCTATGGCAAGGAAAGCGTTTCTGAAGAAGAGAAATTTGTTAACATCGAGGATGAATTTAAGTGTCAGGAAGTCTTTTCTGAAAGTATTTGTATGGAGTGTAGACATGTTGGAAGTCAAATATGGACGACAAATAGCCTAGACAAGAAGAGAATAGAAGCTTTCGAAATGTGATGCTAAAGAAGAATGCTGAGCATTAGATGGGTAAATCACCTAACCTATGAGGAGGTAATGAATAGAATTGGGGAGAAGAGGAATTTCTGGCACAACTTGACTAGAAGATGGGATCATTTGGTAGGACACGTTCTGAGCCATGAAGGGGTCATCAATTTAGTACTGGAGGGAAGCGTGGAGGGTAAAAATCGTAGAGGGAGACCAAGAGAGATGAATACACTAGGCAGATTCAGAAGAATGTAGGTTGCAGTAGTTACTCGGAGACAAAGACTCATGGACAGGATACAGTAGCATGGAGGGTTTCATCAAAGCAGTCTCTGGACTGGAGACGACAACTACTACCACAGTAGCATTGGACGACCAAAAGGTGACCAGGTGTCTGCCTAAGTAAATTTCATTTGCGAGTATTTGGAAGCAAATGAAAATTAATGATAATCCGCACTCTAAGACATTCCCAAAAATCGAGACGAAACGAAACCGGCCGCTCTACGAGTTGTATGAAGATTTTTATTGATTACAAAAATAAATCAACACAAGGAAATCATGAGATTCTTTCGAGACGCAGGTATTCCATCTTATTTGACATGAGGTATGAGATCATAACCAAAGACCAAAAATACCAACGCAGCTGAATGGTGGCAACTGCTGCTGTCGTTCTGGAGGTCATTAGACCACGACCTTATGAACTGGAGACGTAGCTCCCTTAAGACATGTTCATGGATAAAGTTAAAAAAGTGACATCCAGAGTTTCTTAGAATGATCGTTTGTCGAAAAAAGAAGGGAGACCTTCAAAGATAAAAGACGACACCTTTCACATTCTGTCATTTCAGCTGCAAGACCAAGATCCTTTGTTTCTAATACCCAACTAGGTCTTCAGAAAATTGTACACAAAAAAGTATGGATCAAGAGATCTTGTAGTTACGCTGTGTTGTTGTGGTCTTCAGTCCTGAGACTGGTTTGATGCAGCTCTCCATGCTGCTCTATCCTGTGCAAGCTTCTTCATCTCCCAGTACTTACTGCAACCTACATCCTTCTGAATCTGCTTAGTCTATTCATCTCTTGGTCTCCCTCTACGATTTTTACCCTCCACGCTGCCCTTCAATACTAAATTGGTGATCCCTTGATGCCTCAGAACATGCCCTACCAACCGATCCCTTCTTCTAGTCAAGTTGTGCCACAAACGTCTCTTCTCCCCAATCCTATTCAATACTTCCTCCTTAGTTATGTGATCTACCCATCTAATCTTCAGCATTCTTCTGTAGCAGCACATTTCAAAAGCTTGTATTCTCTTCTTGTCCAAACTATTTATCGTCCATGTTTCACTTCCATAGATAGCTACACTCCATATAAATACTTTCAGAAATGACTTCCTGACACTTAAATCTATACTCAATGTTAATAAATTTCTCTTCTTCAGAAACGGTTTTCTTGCCATTGCCAGTCTACCTTTTATATCCTCTCTACATCGACCGTCATCAGTTATCTTGTTCCCCAAATAGCAAAACTCCTTTACTGCTTTACGAGTCTCATTTCCTAATCTAATTCCCTCAGCATTACCCGACTTAATTTGACTACATTCCATTATCCTCGTTTTGCTTTTGTTGATGTTCATCTTATATCATCCTTTCAAGACACTATCGATTCCGTTCAACTGTTCCTCCAAGTCCTTTGCTGTCTCTGACAGAATTACAATGTCATCGGCAAACCTCAAGGTTTTTATTTCTTCTCCATGGATTTTAATACCTACTCCGAATTTTTCTTTTGTTTCCTTCACTGCTTGCTCAATATACAGAGTGAATAACATCGGGCATGGGCTACAACCCTGTCTCACTCCCTTCCCAACCACTGCTTCGCTTTCATGCCCCTCGATTCTTATAACTGCCATCTGGTTTCTGTACAAATTGTAAATAGCCTTTCACTCCTTGTATTTTACCCCTGCCACCTTCAGAATTTGAAAGAGAGTATTCCAGTCAACATTGTCAAAAGCTTTTTCTAAGTCCACAAATGCTAGAAACGTAGGTTTGCCCTTCCTTAATCTAGCTTCTAAGATGAGTCGCTGTAAGCCTCTGTATTAGCCATAAGAATGCAGTATGCAAAACGCCGCAGAAACTCTGAAGACAATTATTCTTTTATCCAATTTTCGTTCAACAATGTGGACATCTATTTTGAAAAACATAATAGTGTACATAACCAGTACCCAAGTACATAAACTTTCTTTCCTCTGTTCAATATTATTCTGATAATTTTGTTTCCAGAAGCATTAACTTGATGCTCGCAATTTCTATTAAACAGATAAAACACGATATTTATTTAAGAGCGAGGTTTTCCGTCAGACTTTTTGAAAACACAGTTTGATGATTTATAACTTTTCTCTTCACATAATTTTGGGTCAGACTGGTCAATTCCCTGAGATAGCAAGCATTATGTAAATGTAGAAAAATAAACGTTAAAAACAGAGATTAACACATTGCGTACAGTAGCCTTCTCCTACATAACATCGTGTAAAATAAACATTTAAAAAAGTATTTACCACGGTAACAACAACAGATTCCACAGTTTCCAGGAAACGAGACGACAACGGTACTTCAAAGCTTCCGCCGTGTGAATAAATGTCTTCTCTCTACGTCCAGACTCAGCAACTGTGACAAATACGGCAGCCCTCACGCAGGGACAGGCCTACATGCTGCCCATGTTAAAATCACTAAGTTTGAGGAACATTTATGAATAAACTACCAAATAGAAAAATTTGAATCTTTTTTTTTACATATAGTGTGGTTTAGTATTGCAGTTATGACAGAGGGATTTTGGAGTATGTTTTCTAGTTTCCTTCCAATTATTTTTTTTATTAATGACCCAAATTTTTTTGCAAATAATTGCTTTTTAATTAAACTGAAATGAAACTACTGAACATATTGCCAAATGGCTGTGTTACAATGTAAGTTTGACCACTAGGAGTGCTGTATAAAAATTTTATCTCTCTAGCTTGAGTGGATTTTGAGAAAATGTTCCTTATATTCGAAAAATTCTAATTTACGGGAAATGGCTATCAAAGTTTCTCAATACATTCCTGCATTATAGGATGGATTATCAGGGTCTTCTTCTTCATCCTCCAAAAGCTTCCTCTTCTGTCTTCTTTTCTGGCCTGTTGTTCCATCATACTTCATATGCCTTTCTCTCCTTTCTGCTCCTCTTATCCTTTCTCTGTCAATATTTCTTAGTGCTCGTACAGTGTTCACCCCAGGTGTAAATCCTAATGCCTTCAGAACTTCACACTTCACACTGTTCCCTTGGTTGTAGGTTGCTGTTGCATCATAAATGCCAAAGTGCAGTGATTTTATGCTTACAAACACCCTTTTAGAAATCACTTTCCAAATCAAATTGTTTACGCTCTCATTAGGATTCTGCGTCTTTCCGTGTAGACATTTGTGTAACAATTCTGGTTGTGCTAAGTCATGAAAAATTGGTTTTATTGTTCCCTCCTGATTCTTGTACATACTGCATATTGCCCGCTTTACACAAGAAGTATAATACTACCAACAACAGGCGCAACACTGAACTAATTCGAAACGGTAAACAGCAAAGAGACGATGTTCCGCGCTCTTATTCATTGTAGTATCGCAACTTGGTATTAGTGTTAATTTTCTTTTCCCTACGTTCTTCCTCTTCTTATATACACGGTTACTAAAACGTGGCATCGTAACCAGAACAAAGTGTACGACAATATTAAATGGAGCAAGATGTTCGAAATTCTGAGGAAAATAGGAGTAAGCTGTAAGGAAATACGGGTAATATTTGTCACAGAAAACAATGTAGCCAACCCTTGCACACTCGCTGTATGCGTAACATAAGGCGCTGTATGCGTAACAGGCCGAGAAAATCCCAAGCAGTTCGCCAGGAAGTTACGAGAGGGTGTTAGATCCATTCAGCGGCCGCCCATTTCCTCTGCAGGCGTGAGGGGAAAATGGTAATAACTCCACTTCTAGGGCGAGTAGAACAATAATTCAAAGTTTACATTAAAGAGGAATGTTCCAATTAATTTTTGGTAGCAAAAAAATCGTAATTTTTTTGGATTTGACCACCCGGCTCCCCTTAACAGGACTACAGATGTACCCAGTTCTTGCAGACCTCTGGTTCTGCTCTGGTGCGTTCAAAGTCTGGAGTGCTGTAATACGAAAGGACTCAATGCCCTCCCTCTACTTCTGCGCCACAGTGATGAGACGGAACACAACCTTGGTGTGACAATGCTTTATTCCGCATTACTTTGCAAATACACGAGGTGATACTCAGTAATACTTTACAAGGTGCTCGCAAACTACGACCCTTGGCTGCTCGAGATGTACGTCCGCTCTCTCCAGTAACTCCGGGCTACCTGAGGCATCCGCTCTCAAATGGGTGCTCTCCAGTACCTGCCTGAACAAAGGACCTGTGTAATTACAACCCCTCCCGACTGGGAGCGAATTGTACTGGACAGACTGACCTGACCGGTTTGCAAAATGCCGTCAGATGACACTTGGAGTGGTAAGTGAATTGCGGAACTCAACATCAGACAAACCACATTCCTTTGAGGCTCAGTCCACTCAATGGTGCCAAAGTGGTCACCACCGCTAACTCATCGCTGCCGTGTTCCCAACGCGCTCTAGGCCTCGCTAGCAAAAACTGGGTAATTTTGAAGTAAATATTACATTGCAGTCGATTTTAGGATCACTTCTTTTGGGGTTTCGCAACGTCTCAAGTGGGGTCTGAACCTCAAAAATGCCCCTCTGGCTACGGCCATGTGTTGGTGTAAGGACTGTGAGTCGCTGGTCCACCAAGTTTGAAAAGCGCGACACAGGAACGTCTGGCTTATGTCACAAGGAAATAGTTGTCCTCCATTCATGACGATAGTCGTGTTACTAAGTGAGAAACTGCAAGCTTAATCGGCAGTAAGTGTAAAACACGTAGGTGCTTTGCCTAGTTATCGGAACATCTCTGCACAATGGATGCCACGGATTCCGACTTCCGAAAACAAATCGCACATCCTTAAAATTTCCAGGAAGCTCCTTTACATTAAGAGAATGGAGGCGAGAGCTTTCTGCATTTAAGTGTCTCAGGGGACGAAACGTCGGTATAATACTGCTAACCGAAGGTAAACCGTCAGTCCGTGCTATACCGACACTAACGCTAGTCACAGATAAAGAGATTCAGGGCACAGTCATCGACTAGAAATATCATGGCGCCGTTGGCTTGGAACGCAGATAGTGCCGCATCACAACACTGCAAGTTTTCATATGACGACTAAAATGAGTGCGAAAGAATAAGGAAAATATTTTCCAACAGCTTGTCGACGTCAGACCACGCAAACCACACGTCACCACAGCAGAATGTTGAAATTATAAAGAAAGATTGTAAAAAGAAATACGCACATAACGTCAGACAGCAGTAACTCTGATGTAGTGAAACAACAGACGGGAAACGAGCCACAGAACAGGGTAATATTGAACTGATTGGGAAGGCTGTAAACGATGACTCACAGGTAGCAAATATGTTTAATACTCATTTCTTAAATATAGTAGGAAGTATAGCGACAAACAGTTAAAGAGAAAAATCACAACAGTATGTTTAAAAACTAACTCTCAAAAAATTCAGTCATATGACTATATTACCAACTACTGTTTCTGAAAGTAAGAATATTACACAATCTCTTAAAAATAAAAGCTCATCTGGTTTTGATGGCGATTACGGAAGAGTACTAAAAATTTGGTCCCGTGCAATAAGCCCAGTCTTATCTAAAGCATGTAATGCATAATCAACTCAAGGCATTTTTCCAGAGACAATGAAATATGCCGTTGTCAGACCACTATTTAGGAAAGATGATAGGAGAGATGTCAAGGACTACCGACATGTTTCATTGCTCAAATCATTTTCCATAATTTTTGAGAAGCTGTTGTATTCTAGAATATTGTCTCATCTTAGCAACAATAATGTCCTCAGAAAATGACAGTTTGGATTTGGGAGGAGTTGCCCTGGTGAAAATGCCATTTACATGCTCACTCACCAGATTTTACAAGCATTAAATAATAAAACAGCTCTGGTTCGTATATTCTGCGAATTGTATCAGGCATTCAACTGTGTGAATCGTAGTATTTTAGATAAATTAAAGTTTTATGGGATGGATGGTATAACCAGGCAATGGATAATGTCATGTCTAACCAAAAGAATGCAGAATTTTGTACTTAGTAATTCAAAGAATGTCGTGGGAGACGTAATTGTGATTGGGCAGAAATCACGTATGGGGTTTCCCAAGGCTCAGTATTAGGTCGACTGTTGTTCCTCTTATATGAAAACGATCTTCTGTCTAATACATAAAAAGCAGAATTAGTTCTTCTTGAATATCACACTAATATTGTAGTCATTCCAAGCATACATACAGAAAGAGAAGGTGTGGTAAATATCATTGACTGATTTTATCATCATTCTTATAAAAAGGACACATTGTATTCACTTCTGTTCATCTAGTGGTGCTACACCAATGATAAGTGTAACACATGGTGAGGAAATAATAAGGAGAGGGGAAACTTGAAAACTGTTAGCGTCCACACTGACTAGAATGTGAACTTGCAAAAGCAGATTTTGGAACTCGTAAAGCAACTTAGTTCAGCACATCCACAGCTAAAATCATTGCATATCTTAGTCAGAGACAAATCAGTAGGTTGACATAGTTTGCGTATTTTCACTCAATAACATCACGTGGAACGATTTTCTGTGAGGATAATTCACCTTTGAGATAGAAACTCTTCCTTGCTCAAAAACGTGCTGTAAGAATAGTATGTGGCGCTCACCCAGATCATCTTGTAGATATCCACTAGGACTTCGGCATTATGGCTGTTGCTTCATAGTATATGTATTCCCTCATGGCATATGTTGTAAATAATCCACTACAGTTCAAAAGGAACAATAATGTACATAGTTACAATAGCAGAAGGAAAAATGACTTTCGTTACTCCACATTAAAATTGTATTTAGCACAAAAAGGGGTACACGTTGCTGCAACAAAAAATTTTAACCCTTACCCAATGAGATTAAATGTCTGACGGACAGCAAAGTGAAATTTGAGCAAAAGCTAAAATGTTTCTTCTTGACGACTCCTATCCGGAGGAAAATTACTAGTATTATAATGTGTAAAAGGTGATGGGTAGGAATTACAGAAGCACATCCGTATGCTCTTAAAACTATTCGTTCTACATCATTACGGTTTATCCTCCAAAATGATCGACGGAATATGGAACTAACTATTAGACTGAAGGTGGTCATCGCACGGCGTCATCCACGCAGTCTAGAACTGTCTTCTACCTGTTCCCGATAAAGACAGAACATCTGCGGGTGCATCACAACACATATGATGAAGAAACTGAGAAAGCTTTGAAAGGATCGTTGCGGAAACATACTGTCGTGTTGTTCCGAGATGACTTCAGAAAATTCGTTCATCGTTGGCGGATGTGTATCCAGTTATCTGGTCATTAGTTAGAAAAGTGGATATCGTCAACTAAAGAGCACTATCAGTGAACTACTGATACGTTTGTTGTATTACAATATACCCATAAAAACCCAGATTACGAAGGCAGGGGCTATAATCTTCATTGAAACTTCGTACTTCATCGAATTCCTTGGTAACGTCCAAGTAAACAATACCTGTGAGAGTATCACCTGAAGATGGCCAGAAGACTCTGCGCCGAAATATTGTGGCAGGAAGTTGCAAACATCCGGCAGTTCGCCCGAAATTTTTGGGATAAACAATACCTGTTTCGGTATTGTACTTGTGCGTGACTGTCTACTCGAGTAAAGAAAGTAAAACCTACAGGAGGAATATCGTTATTGGACTGTGACATACTGCAGTGCAACATTTTAACAGTAGCAAAATTAATCCACCAAACGACATGCGTCGTTATATGTTCGTCCTCTACCATGTCAACGACACCAGGTTTGACTTCGGTAGAACAAGTCTGAGACCGGCCGGAGTGGCCGAGCGGTTCTAGGAGCTACAGTTTGGAACCGCGCAACCGCTACGGTCGCAGGTTCGAATCCTGCCTCGGGCATTGATGTGTGTGATGTCCTTAGGTTAGCTAGGTTTAAGTAGTTCTAAGTTCTAGGGGATTGATGACGTCAGAAGTTAAGTCCCATAGTGCTCAGAGCCATTTGAACCATTTATGAGGTTGCATTCTCTCTGACCTGGATGTATTCACTGCCTCGGTTGGGAAGGATTCTTAGCCCTTGTATCCACTGCTGACTCAAGGTGGCCTACAGCTCTTGTAACTTGTCCTTCACATCCTAGGTACCAGTACTGGGACAGAGTTGCCGACCGAAGTGGTCCCAAACGTAACCTGGCGCGAACAGAGCTGGCTGTCTTGAGAGCCAATCCAATAGCTCAACGTGACGCTCATAGATCATGGACATATGTGGAATCTGTGGAGGAGCGATGTCCTGTTGAAAAATTGCACGATGATACTGTTGTATGAGAGGCAGTACATGAGGAGGTATTTCAACCTCATTCGATTATTATTGCGAAATCTTATGCGGCACAGCTGGCAAGTACCCATTATTTACGCACGTAGCGCATGAAGATAGACTAGCTTAGCTGTCAGTCTATGATAGTCCCGGACGTCGCCGATGTTCACCGATTCCCATCCTCTCGCGTGTCGCCGCACGCCTTTGTTTGCCTCTGTCTGTCTGTTTTACATTCTTCTATTTATTTATTAGCCGTCTCACTTTCTGCAAGTTTGGGTTTAACATTTTCGTTCGTTTGCTAACTCAATTAAATGCTATGTCAACGCATGTTAAAAATACTGGAAGGATTTTTTAATTCCATCATTGATTTCCTGCCTCGGGCATGGATGTGTGTGATGTCCGTAGGTTAGTTAGGTTTAAGTACTTCTAAGTTCTAGGGGACTGATGACCTCAGAATTTAAGTCCCATAGTGCTCAGAGCCATTTGAACCATTTGAACAAGTCTGAACGCTGCTGTCACCAGACTTGATAGGATTGCATAGAAAGCTTGGTAGGTACTGAAGCCACATCCTCTCTCGAGTAATATGTCGTTGTGACTACCAATTGTTACCAAAAACCAAATAGCACAGTCATAACGAATAACTTAGAAAAACAGTTTCACTAAATACCCAGTATTATCGGTAACGACGTCTCATCGATTTCAGCCGCAATATATAATTAGTTCAGTTGCATAGTTTTCCATTTGTTTGGAAAGGCATTACATGAAATCAAGAAATACATCAAGAGATAGTAACCATTTATAGTATAATTCTCCAGTTTTCAAGGCCTGTTTGTTGATCGAAGAGTCAACAGGCGTACTGCCGGTTCATAGTGTCCAACGGGCACACTATTTTCGCGATCAGACATGTCGCGATCGTCAGATGCGCTGACGAACTGAGCTCCTGAGGGCGCGCGGCCGACTAACGTCCACCGCCCCCGCCAGCAGCTCCGTCAGCGTCGGCGTCGGCGGTCCCTGAGACGCTAGCGTCGGTTCCTGGGACGGCGTTGATGTAAGTCCTCTGTCCGCCCTGGTCGCCAGATCGTTTTGTTTGCTGAGAGTCTTCTTAATTAAACTCAGTGCTGGTTCCCAAGCATTACTTAGATTATAGCCCCAGTCTCGGCTGATGAATTCGTCCCTGGCTTCTCTAACGACGATGTCCCAGTATTTGGAAGTATGTGCCAAGATCCTGGCACGTTCGTACTCCATCGCGTGATCCTCGGACAAACAGTGCTCTGCAACCGCTGACTTGTTGGGGTACATCAGTCGAGAATGCCTCTGGTGCTCTCGGGAGCGATCTTGGACGCTGCGCACTGTCCGTCCAATATCTGTCTTCGCACATTGACATGGAATCTGATACACGCCGGCGTAATGCAAACCGAGGTCGTCTTTGACACTTCCCAGTAATGCTCGCGTTTTATTGAGCGGGCAAAAGGCAGTTCTTGCTCGATGCATTCCGACAGTGCGCCAGTGTTGTTATAATGGCAGTGGCTGACCTTTCCTGCGTGGCTTCTTCCGTCTCCACAGGTTGTACTGCTGTGGTGGGGCGGAGAGCGCGCCTGATCTTTCATTCTGGGTACACAGAGCGCGCACCATTTCAGACGCAAAGAGTCTACCATACGAGCTTGAACACCTCATAACTGTACACCGGAAAAACGAGTACAGCAAAACTGTTTACGTACATTGTGAGGCTACTCAATAATTGCAAATTATCAGCCAACTCATCTACACTAACGCGCTGTCAAAACGAAAGTCATAAATATTTAAATTCTTTACTTTGCTTAAGAGGAGACTTCTTCCTCCAAGTTTCTATTTCCAGTAATACACGTACTCATAATCTAACACTTGGTGACTTCACAGAGCACACCACAAAAACTGCCTATGCCATCCTGTTTCGCTCACAGACAGCTACCCATAGTTATTCCAGCACTACAGTCTCAGACCAGAAGCAGTGTCTTCGGCTCTGCGACCGTGCACAGGCAGCGATACGCTTTATAGAGACATTCATCGTTTACAATACAATAGTTTCATTTTAGTTTACATTAGTATTATTATCATATTCGGGTGCCACATATAAGTGTACTCTAAAAGACTCCTTTCAGATGCTCATAGTCTCTTAAGTTTCCTTTAATTTTACGTCTATGGTCACAAACGTTTTGTTAACAGATTACCGGTTTCGGTCTTTAATGACCATCATCAGATCTGCAGCAAAAATAGGGAAAAAAGCATAAATACACTCGCAAATTGTATGCAGCTTAAGAACAATAGAGAGACCATAATGAAAACCAGTACTGACAAAATTTACATTTGTGCGCTTTAAATATGAAGAGGCATACCTGTTTCATAAAACAAAATCCTAATGTGCTGCAGCCATAGTGGCATCGTCAAAAGTTAAATGTCTAATCAGCACCAGCATCGTCATATATATATAAATAACATCACAAGCACGAGTCATGTTGTCAGTAGTACTACTGTTTAAAACAAGCTGCCGTACAGTAGCCAAGAAGATGTTTGTGTTTTAAGTTCACCAGATGTCGCTAATGTCGGCATACACTAGTTTTCAATAACTAACTGAAACAGCGAAAATAAAGGGGGATACAATAGTTGTCTGTAATAAGCTTGTAACGTGTAAAAGGTATTACAGTAATAAAAAGCAATTGAAAAAGAAGAACATGACAAAAGTAATATTGTTAAAAAGAGGAAGAGTTAAGAAACAGTGGTTGGCATGTGCTTTATTGCCAATATTCTAGATAATGACATAAATATTAATCACTGTTGATAGTGCACCGGGGAATATTAAATAACCATAAAACAAATCGCTAAAGGAGCCACAAATTGCCCATTTTTGCTGCAGATCTGATGATGGTCATTAAAGACCGAAACCGGTAATCTGTTAACAACACGTTTGTGACCATAGACGTAAAATTAAAGGAAACTTATCACATACACGGGTCACTGTTTCTTCGCGACGATGTCGCAGCTTGTGCTCATAGTCTCTGTTCGTCTCAAAGAAGTGTCCATGCTTCACTGCCGTACGAGAGGACAGGTGTTTGGCCGGAGTGTCGCATGCTCTGGCTCTGGCATGCCACCAATTGGTATTTACTGACCCCCATCACTTTTCAGAAGTTTGTGATTTTGGGGTGTATATCATTTTCTTGAATGTAGCTGATGTTGTACTCTAGGTATGTGAATGTCGATGTCGTGCTGGAGGAAGCGAGGGTGTGAGGACGGATCGTCAGTTGTCAGTTGTGCTTGGATGGTTCAGTGCTGCAGCACTTGCCCGCGAAAGGCAACAGTCCCAGTTTTGAGTCCCGATCTAGTATACAGTGTTAATATTCCAGGATTTTTTTTTTGTGTGTTCGCCAGTAACAGCAGTAGCAGATGTATAAGAACGGTTGATTAGCACAACACACACAAACACAAGTATATCTGGCCAGCGCGTACGGTAGCACAAAACACATCACACCACTTCCCAGACTTAGCCCCAACTATGGAACCGCTGACAATCCATACCACTACCCCTCCCCACCTAGACGTCAGACAATAAAACACAGACAGACATATACCCTCTCTCCCTCTTTCTCTCCCTTTCTCTCTCTCTCTCTCTCTCTCTCTCTCTCTCTCTCTCACACACACTCACACACACACACACACACACACACACACACACAAACAACAAAACGACAACACTTGCACAATTATACAAGCCGGCACACTCTTCAACTACTCAATCCTGTTCTGCCACTGAAAAATATGAAAATAGAAAATAGCCATAAATAAACAACAAAAAATAGTAACAATAGTAACATCATTATACGTTACCCACAGACTAACTTTAAAAACCTCTTCTCATATGCTCTCCTCCCCTCTGCTCCACAACCGAACACAAACGTAATTTAGGAAATATTACACACAAATCACACACAGAAACACTACACACTCCAACGTAAATAACCACAATTATATATCACCATATGTCAATGTTTACACCTTCAAACCTCACCAAATGCCAATGCTTAAATCTTTATCTCTTACTGTCACACCCCCAAATCTCTCCCTTAACCTCTCCCCTTCCATATTCTATTATTATAAACATTGTTAATTCTAGTACTATATACATTGAGAAACTAAAATATAACCATGTAAATCATATCTTGTTGTTAAATTCTACTACTATATTCTTTGTTAAACCAAATATAACCTTGTTAATTTTACTATAACCTTGTTAATTATATAAACTTGTTAATCATATATTGTAATACTAAATGTTAATTGTTAATGACCACATCAAAGTGCAAAAAATCTGTAAAGCACCTTTCTGCAAGCACTTTAAATTGTATAAAAGAAAAGAAATTTCAAGGATTTTGGAAATTATACGCATCTCCACGGGTACTGTGGTACATTTAATGCCAGCTCTCGACACAGGATGGATGGGAGTAACTCTAGCATTTCACGCCCAGTCAGTGGTAAGGCACATGACAAAGGAGTACGTGTTCGGATGGGTTAACGGTAGTATAACGAACGTCCGTTAGGTCAGGAGGTCAGTGGGCTTCGAGGGTGAACGGTTGGGGAGGAGGCTTTACAAGTCTCGGAGGCCGAGCTATTGGAACTGGTGAGTGTACCAGAAGGAGGCAGTGGAAGAGCGGTATCTGTTATAACTATTTATGTGATGGCCACAGTGCATACTGTGTCCTCCGTTGTGCAGGAAACGAACTGCACTGCTCACTGAGGAGTCGGCGAGGAATGACAGGCACAGCACTCTGGTCACTCACGTAGTTGGTGGCAGGTCAGTCACACTGCCTGAGAGTGAGGCAGCGTGGGCTGCGGTAACTAGAGGTGGGTAGATCGCGAACGAACGGGTGCCCGGGAACGATGAACGACCGGTTCATAGTTCACTTCGGTCGCGGCGGTCACTTGGGCAGTTCTCTTTCCAGCCTCGGTCGCGTGCTCGCCTCAGTCTCGGTCTCCCTCGGCCGCACTCGTCGTTCTTCGCGTGACCACCTGTCTCAGTTCCACTGCCGACTGCTCCTAGTTAGTTCAGTATCCAGTTGTTCGTTTCGTTCACTGCGCTCGCCCATTTTACATGTGTTCCAAACTGTTCTTGCACTTGGGTCTGGCTATTCAGTATTTTATAGTTACGTAAATTACATAAAAATTGCGTTGTATGTAATAGGTACGCCTTTTCAGGTAACAAAAGTGCATATCAGCTCACTTCATTATATCGATGAACAGCAGAAGACATACTTATAACAAGGCAAGTTATTTTTGTTATTCATATTTTTTTGGTTTCATCGACTTGATTTAGAAACTAACTTTCAATAATTTGCTTCATTTTTAGTGTAAGAAAATTCATATAAAACGATTTTCGTGTATCTTTCATATACAAAAATTACATTTAGGAAGCCTCTAATTATTTTTAAGTTTGGTTGTTTCTAATTTGCGTTAGCTGCTAGATTGGTTTCTTCGAAAAAAAAATAAATAAAAAAAAAATAAATGGGTTGTCGGTCATTTTGGCTCAGTAGGAAAAGCGGTGCCTCTCCATTTGAAAAGACATAGAGTGCCATATAATCGTATTTACTTATTATCTCAAAAACATTTGTTCAGAAGGAGCTGTCAAACCAAAAACTTTACTACTGCGAACTTAATTATTATTATTATTGCTGCATTAACTTTAATAAGGCAACATAAAAACCTAACTTTTACTAAGCGTGTGACGCAAGTATGATGAGAAAACCACATTTTATTTTATGGTTCCATAAAGTCTGCTTCGCCTACGAACTCAGAGACAACGTGAAGTATGTATAGTGTGTAAACGATTATTGTTTACAACGTAGCATAGCTATGTAGTGGAAGTCGAAACGAAGAATTTTATACAAGACACTTGTGGCCTGTTGGGAAACAGACACCAACAGGTTTACAAGACTACATGTGCTATAGCCCATGCACGTCGCGTGAGATTTTCATGTTCTCTTCTCCAGCTCTCTACACATCGTCATCGATTGTTTCGCCATTGTGCTTGCATTAGCTTGTTATTTCTTCACTGCCTAATTATTACATGTTTGTCTGTTCGTTGTATCTGCTCGTAACGGGCAACACATCGTCCGTAATTGGCGAGCAGTCTGAACTCGGGGCCGGTTTTCCGTGCGCCACCCTGTATTATTTCCCTGCGACCAGCCACGCAACGCTACAGTTGGCAAAACGAGCGGTTCTGCAGAAACACAGAAATTACTTCGAAAAGTGTATACTCTATAGTCCAGGGGGAAGGCAAGTGCCCCCTCTTGGTGCCCTCCATCCTTCAGTCACCTACACTACTGGTTTTCAGTTTTTCATAAGAACCATATACCAAGCACAAATGAACGGTGAACGAGTGAAAATGAACGGTTCCCAAAAAAGAACGATCAGCAGTGAACTAGTTCCCAACGATGAACGAGTTTGCCCATCTCTAGCGGTAACGGCTGCCACTGAGGTGGACTCGTGCTTAGTACACCTGTACTACAGCACCTGCTGGAAGTCGCTTCTCATGAGAGCGGAAGTCCAGGGCTCCTTCGGCTCACACAGCGTACAGCCAGTAATGCAGTACAAGTACAGCCTGACGGTGGCACTCAGGTGTCCTCCTGGCAGGCAGAAGAAGACGGCTTCCAGTCAGTTGGGTGGTCCCTTCAGCAGAGGAAGGCCCAGCAGGTCCGAGCCTTTTGTCATTTCGGGTTTGACCCCTCGGTATCAGCAGCGTGGAGCGATGAAGTCCAACCTGGCGGGGCTGTAGTCTCATAGTTGACGTCCTCAAACAGGTGTCAAGCAGTACATGACGGTTCACCAGCATAGTCAACCTGTAACTAGCGAGACGGTTATTCTGCTGGGATCGGCGATACAGGCGGAGTAATTAGAAGCAGAGGAAGAGATGGCAGAAACAGGGGTATTTAAAACAAGACATCACATTATTGCAGCAGATGAGGCGGCTATTTTCCCTCGTTTACCCAGAGGTGTCAGCGACCCTGTCCGCACAGTGGTTTCTCAGTTACGGATGGCTCTCCCCGCCCTCCCATTTCTCATCAGTACTGGAACGTCTTGGAGCGGTGGAGCTCAGCGGTCGCGTGTCGTTAGTCCGCAGTGTAGAGTCTCCAGGACGACGTTCAGGCTGCTGTCTTGCGCTCTTTCCTATGGCACTTCTCGCTGTGTGGCAATGAATTACGAGCACTGCCCTACTTTTGCAGTATGTGCTCTAGATTACGTTTTCGACTCACGGTCTTAGTTGGACTTGGTTCCTTTACCGTCTGTATCGAGCAATTGCTTCAGAAACTCGTTGGTGCACGCGCCAAGAGGGTTGCAGTGCAACAATAGCGAATATTAATAGCCGCGTTCTTCCCAAAGTTGTCGTACTGAAATTCAGCGTGTAAGACCTAAATCTTGAAGTTCGAATGGGGATCTGAACATCCCATGCTGAACTGAGCGTCCTGTGTTTGGCGCTGTGCCACTTCGTACGCTTCTCCGGTAGGCTCAGCTGTTAAACGTCGTGGGTCGTTAAGTGAAGTGACGTGCCTTATCCGAGTACACAGAACCTTTATTTGTATTTAATTAACCTATATCTTCTATAACTATCTGCAAAAGCAGTTGTCAGTTATCAGAATCGACGAATTTTTATATGAACCACGTAACGAATGTTTCAACTAACTTTGTTGTGCATTCTACAAAGAACATTCTGGGGACGACAATCACAGCTCAGAGACAATATGTTTAAAACTTCCTGGCAGACTAAAACTGGGTGCCGGACCGAGACTCGAACTAGGGACCTTTGTCTTTCACGAGCAAGTGCTCTACCGACTTTTTTGCATTTTGTTCGTTGTATTTGGTTGTAGCGGACGTCACATGACATCCGTTGAATTCGTTGTTGATCCGTTCTCTCAGTTTTTTTGGTACAGAAACCAGCTAGCTCTCTGACCGAACACACTGAGCTACCGTGTCGGCGACTGACCTACCTAAGTACGACTCACTACCCCTCCTCAAAGTTTTACTTCAGCCAGTGGCTCCTACCTTCAACACTTCACAGAAGCTCTCTGCCGAACTTTTCAGAACTAGCACTCCTTGAAGAAAGGATATTGTGGAGACATGGCTTAGCCACAGCCTCGGGAATGTATCCAGAATGAAATTTTCAATCTGCAGTGGAGTGTGCGCTGATATGAAACTTCCTGACAGTGAATAACACTAAAAACAGTGAACTCTCAATAATCATTTAAATTAACATAGAAATTATAACATTTAAAGAAGTCATTAATCACTTCATTCACAGCTACTGGTTTCATGTCAGTATAGAAGCATCTTCAGCTTTATAATGGTTATATATTCATAATGACATGACTAAACTCTACCATCTGGTGAGCAAGATGTATGAGACAGGCGAAATACCCACAGACTTCAAGAAGAATATAATAATTCCAATCCCAAAGAAAGCAGGTGTTGACAGATGTGAAAATTACCGAACTATCAGTTTAATAAGTCACAGCTGCAAAATACTAACGCGAATTCTTTACACACGAATGGAAAAACTGGTAGAAGCGGACCTTGGGGAAGATCAGTTTGGATTCCGTAGAAATGTTGGAACACTTGAGGCAATACTAACCTTACGACTTATCTTAGAAGAAAGATTAAGGAAAGGCAAACCTACGTTTCTAGCATTTGTAGACTTAGAGAAAGCTTTTGACAACGTTAACTGGAAAACTCTCTTTCAAATTCTGAAGGTATCAGGGGTAAAATACAGGGAGCGAAAGGCTATTTACAATTTGTACAGAAACCAGATGGCAGTTACAAGAGTCGAGGGGCATGAAAGGGAAGCAGTGGTTGGGAAGGGAGTGAGACAGGGTTGTAGCCTCTCCCCGATGTTATTCAATCTGTATATTGAGCAAGCAGTAAAGGAAACAAAAGAAAAATTCGGAATAGGTATTAAAATCCATGGAGAAGAAATAAAAACTTTGAGGTTCGCCGATGACATTGTAATTCTGTCAGAGACAGCAAAGGACTTGGAAGAGCAGTTGAACGGAATGGACAGTGTCTTGAAAGGAGGATATAAGATGAACATCAACAAAAGCAAAACGAGGATAATGGAATGTAGTTAAATTAAATCTGGTGATGCTAAGGGGATTAGATTAGGAAATGAGACACTTAAAGTAGAAAAGGAGTTTTGCTATTTAGGGAGCAAAATAACTGAGGATGGTCGAAGTAGAGAGGATATAAAATGTATACTGGCAATGGCAAGGAAATCGTTTCTGAAGAAGAGAAATTTGTTAACATCGAGTATAGATTTAAGTGTCAGGAAGTCGTTTCTGAAAGTATTTGTATGGAGTGTAGCCATGTATAGAAGTGAAACATGGACGATAACCAGTTTGGACAAGAAGAGAATAGAAGCTTTCGAAATGTGGTGCTACAGAAGAATGCTGAAGATAAGGTGGGTAGATCACATAACTAATGAGGTATTGAATGGGATTGGGGAGAAGAGAAGTTTGTGGCACAACTTGACTAGAAGAAGGGATCGGTTGGTAGGACATGTTTTGAGGCATCAAGGGATCACCAATTTAGCATTGGAGGGCAGCGTGGAGGGTAAAAATCGTAGAGGGAGACCAAGAGATGAATACACTAAGCAGATTCAGAAGGATGTAGGTTGCAGTAGGTACTGGGAGATGAAGAAGCTTGCACAGGATAGAGTAGCATGGAGAGTTGCATCAAACCAGTCTCAGGACTGAAGACCACAACAACAACAACAACAACAACATTCATAATGTACGTGGACAATTTCGGAGTCGCATCATTCGTGATGTTATGTACATTAAGAGTCAAACCATGATGGTGGGTTGACATAACAAAATTGGGTCCCCCCCCCCCCCCCCAAGATGTTTGTCAAAACTGTAGAAAGCATGACTGCTGAATGAACCAGGGTGGATAACATCCAACAGGATATATTACAGGACTCGGTAGACACCAGCTATATAATCCTGTACGATGTGTGTACATCCACTGTATGGCTAACAGGTCGCTGTGGTGAAAGCCTCTCATTATTCGTGAGTTGCTGTTAATGTCTAGTAAAGCAACGAGGTGTTCACATGATTGTTCTAACGGTCCAGTTACGTATGTTTTTTATTGCCTGTTAAACCATTAACTGGAAATAGACACATCAAAAAAAGTTTTGCATCACCCCGGTTCCCACAACTCCTGAAGACAGAAGTTCTCTGTGGATATTGTATCAGAGACACAGTCCCTTTAACTGTTCAGAGATGTCACTAGGCCCGCCCAAAGATGTAACCAACCTAGTACTAGCAGCGCCTATTAGACGGAGGGGGTCCGACAGCCGATGAGTTCCAGTCATTCCACCAGGAAGGAGGTACACGGCTAATGTTTTTTAGACCGTTAATACCGCGGTTCGAACGCGTCCGCATTATTACTTCGTGCCAGGAAGGGCTCTCAGCAAGAGAAGTGTCCAGGCGTCTCGGAGTGAACCAAAGTGATGTTGTCCGGACATGAAGAAGATACAGAGAGACAGGAACTGTCGATGACATGCCTCGCTCAGGCCACACCAATGGCTTCTACTGCAGTGGATGACCGCTACCTACGGATTATGGCTCGGAGGAACCCTGACAGCAACGTCACCATGTTGAATAATCCTTTTTCTAGCACCATCATACACAAAATTTATATTGAAGTTACCACATATAACTAATTTCTGGTACTTCGTACAAAGTGAATCAAGTGCCCCCCCTCCCCCTAGCTTCACCAGAAACGCTCTGAAGTCAGAGTTAGGGGACGTAACACTAATTAGAAGTTTAGTTTCACTAAATTCAACTGCTCCTGCACAACTGGCCCACACCTCTACCGTGCGAACTACCTAGCAGCAGAACCTTCTTCTTTCTGTTAGACTTTGCAACTAACCTAAGCCGCCTAACTGCTGAGGACTGCTGCATGTTCCCTACATCTACAGCTACAAGAGGCTCCTCTCCACCCAACTCTGACAGTTGGTCAGATCTATTGCATATACGCAAAGTATAACTGTCTGAATACCGCCTCCTCCTAGCTGTACAGGCTCCGGAACTCTCAGAACCTAGGAGATGCAAAACTTCGTTTGGTGTGTGTATAAGCTAGGGAAATGTTAACTTCAATGCGTAGCTGAGTGACGGGAGAAACGAGCATGTGGGGGAAAAAACCTTTTATTAAATGATTTTGGGAAAAAATCGTTCTCTCTTGGCAGCACGGAGCGTGGTCTTCCGGGGGATGCAGCACGCAGAGAACTAACGTGTCAGCAGTGGAAGTGCAGAGCAATGTTCCAGAATTCAGCTGCAGCAGGGTCCACAGTCGTTAGAAACTCGTTGAAAGAAGCCAGTTTTCTGCATCAGCTATTATTTATTCCATTTCTATTTTTATTCTTTATTTGGTGAGTGTATGTCCAGTAACAGAGTTGTGAGGCAACATTTACAACTAACAGCAAGTTAACACGGTTACACGCAACTGAATTGAAGACGAAATTAAAATAAATAGGTAGTATTACGCCGACAGGTCACACTGTCAGTGGAAGCCAAACAAATCACAAGGGGTGCGAGTCTTACAAGGTTCAAAAATCGTGAGCCCAGTATGGAACTGAAAATTACTAGTAAAATAATGTGATCACTGACATGATACACGCAGAGTAAAAGCCCACTACAATGAAAACCAATAATCGATATCAGTTCCTCACCGCCGGAGCAGCGCCGATCGCGGAGGCTCGATTCTGGCACAGCGGAGCACTGCGTTACGTCACTCCGGCTACAGGCTGCAGTCGCAATATTGGACGGCGCTGTAGAGCCGTGATGGAGGCATTGGGCGGGAGAGGAACGGGGTGGAGGTGGGGTTGTTTGGGGGGGGGGGGGGGAAGAGGGAGGGAGTGGACTCTGCGAGACGGCCGGGGCGGCGCAATCTCCGAAATTGAAGGCAGCTGCCGCCGGCGGTGATTCTTACCGCCTAAAATGGAAGTTAATCCCGCTAATAGCGCCCAACATTACCGTTATTAACGTCCCCAGGGTGTCCGCTCCCACCTCCTCATACTGGATGACATCTGGCGTCAGTCAATCGCCGCCACACGCGCCAATAGCCATAGCCCGCGCTGCCGGTTTGGCTGCGGGGACTCGCCTGTACATAGAAAGCAACACTGTTTGCTCCAGCCGTGTTGCACGGACCAGAGGTTCCCAACAAAATTTTCTCGAGGATTCCGTCATCGAGCATGATTGGTACCTTGTCATATCACAGTATCAAGTACCTAAAAAAGCCAAATTAAGAGTCTTTTTATACGTTTTCTATTTTTGATACTGACAAGGAAACCTCCCCATCGCACCCCCCTCAGATTTAGTTATAAATCGGCACAGTGGATAGGCCTTGAAAAACTGAACACAGATCGAGAAAACAGGAAGAAGTTGTGTGGAACTATGAAAAAAATAAGCAAAATATACAAACTGACTAGTCCATGCGCAATATAGGCAACATCAAGGATAGTATGAGCTCAGGAGCGCATTGGTCCCGTGGTTAGCGTGAGCAGCTGCGGAACGAGAGATCCTTGGTTCAAGTCTTCCCTCGAGTGAAAAGTTTACTTTTTATTTTCGCAAAGTTACGATCTGTCCGTTCGTTCATTTACGTCTCTGTTCACTGTAATAGGTTTAGTGTCTGTGTTTTGCCAACGCACCGCAAAACCGTGCGATTAGTAGACGAAAGGACGTGCCTCTCCAATGGGAACCGGAAACATTTGATCGCAAGGTCATAGGTCAACCGATTCTCCCACAGGGAAACACGTCCGATACAGTCCATACGACACTGGTGACGGCATGTGCGTCACATGACAGGAGTATGTTGTCGACCCACCTAACTTGTACACTTGGCGAATGGGTAAAAAGATTCTTCTACCTTGCGTGTTTTAGGTTTTCTTGTGGATGTGAAAATCACTCCCAAAAAAGTGATGAAAACATAAGAGTTTCTCAGATAATAATTGTCTGAAAATAAAGAATTAAATTTTTCACTCGAGGGAAGACTTACACGGGACCACGGCGCTCCTGAGCTCATACTATCCTTAATGTTGCCTATGTTGCGCATGGACTACTCAGTTCGTATATTTTGCTTATTTTTTCATAGTTCCACACAACTATTTGCCTCTATCTAATTCTAGTTTGCGCTAGAGTGTGCTAGAGTCAGTTGGCTCTAGGAAAACGCTAGAAGCAGAAGTTAGCGTTCGCAAAAAGCTCTGCTCATGCAGGGAGCGGCCAAAATAAAAAATCTGTTATCATACGAAATATATTTAATATATTTTTTATTCTATTAGCATCTTGCGGACCCCTATGGCATAGCTCGCGGACCCCTGGGGGTCCGCGGACCACCTTTTGGGAACCACTGGCATGGACTGTACTGGCTGACGTTTGGGCCAACTATAACGCTTCGTGACTGGTTAGAGCGTGACGCAATCAGCTAATAAAAAGGTATACAGTACCTTATTATGTAGGCTGCGTCCTGCACATTCAAACATCGCCACTATATAAAAACGAGTCCGATGTTTAGTTATGATCACCAGGAACCTGAATATATAGTAACAAATATCAGGAAAATTTCATTCTTTGTACACACCCTCCTTCTAACAGTTAATGCGAAGGGTTGTGGCTCTGAGGATTCTGTATGGAAGTCGTTAGCTTCATATAAACTGAGTATATTATAATATTCCTTATAAGCTCAACAAGGGGGGGGGGGGGAGGAAAAGATATCGATTACTATTGCATCCAGTGTCCAGAACGCAAGGTTTGTCAAACTAGTGCCATTTACCTGCGATTCTACATCTACATCTACATACATACTCTGCAAGCCACCATACGGTTCGTGGTGGAGGGTACTCTGTACCACTACTTGTCATTTCCTTCCTGTCCCACTGGCAAACAGAGCGAGGGATAAACAACTGTCCCTATGCCTCCGTATGGGCCACAGTTTCTCGTGTCTTCTCTTCGTAGTCCTTACGCTAACTGCACGATGAAACAGTAGGATCGAGCTGGAGTCAGCTTGAAATGTCGGTTCTCTAAATTTTTTCAATAATACTTCTCGATGAGGACGTTGCTTTCCCTGCAGGAATTCCCATCTCAGTTCAAATCTAGCAGCCCGCCTCTGTATTGCCTCGGCATCTTCCTCTAATCCGACCTGGTGCGAAACCGAAGTACTCGCGTGGTACTCAAGAACAGGTCGCACTAGCGTCCATATATGCGGTCTCCTTTACACATGAACCACAATTTTCTGAAATTCTCCCAACAAACCATGTCGATCATTCGCCTTCCCTACCACAATAGTCACATGCGCATTCCATTTCATGTCGCTTTGCGACGTCACCCCAGATATTTAGGTAACATGGCTATGTCAAGGAGGAGACTACTAATGCTGTATCGGAACAGTTCGTATTTCTTACTCATCCGGATTAACTTAATTTTTTCTACTTTTAGAGCTAGCCGCCATTCATCGCACCAACTAGAATTTTTGTCTAAGTCATCTTATACCATCTGAGAGTCACTCATCTTCGACACCTCCCCGTACACGACAGCATCATCAGGAAACCACCGCAGGTTGTTTCCCTCCCTTTCACCCAGTTCATTCATTTATATAGAAAATAATATAGGTCCTGTCACACTTCCCTGGTGCACTCCTACATCTACATGACTATTCTGCAATTCACATTTAAGTGCTTGGCAGAGGGTTCATCGAACCACAATCATACCATCTCTCTACCATTCCACTTCCCGAACAACGCGCGGGAAAAACGAACACCTAAACCTTTCTGTTCGAGCTCTGATTTCTCTTATTTTATTTTGATGATCATTCCTACCTATGCAGGCTGGGCTCAACAAAATATTTCGCATTGGGAAGAGAAAGTTGGTGACTGAAATTTCGTAAATACATCTCGCCGCGACGAAAAACGTCTTTGCTTTAATGACTTCCATCCCAACTCGCGTATCATATCTGCCACAGTCTCTCCGCTGTTACGTGATAATACAAAACGAGCTGCCCTTTTTTGCACCCTTTCGATGTCCTCCGTCAATCCCACCTGGTAAGGATCCCACACCGCACAGCAATATTCTAACAGAGGACGAACGAGTGTAGTGTAAGCTGTCTCTTTAGTGGACTTGTTGCATCTTCCAAGTGTCCTGCCAATGAAACGCAACCTTTGGCACGCCTTCCCCACAATATATTCTCTGTGGTCTTTCCAACTGAAGTTGTTCGTAATTTTAACACCCAGGTACTTAGTTGAATTGACAGCCTTGAGAATTGTACTATTTATCGAGTAATCGAATTCCAACGGATTTCTTTTGGAACTCGTGTGGATCACCTCACACCTTTCGTTATTTAGCGTCAACTGCCACCTGCCACACCATACAGCAATCTTTTCTAAATCGCTTTGCAACTGATACTGGTCTTCGGAAGACCTTACTACACGGTAAATTACAGCATCGTCTGCGAACAACCTAAGAGAACTGCTCAGATTGTGACCTACGTCATTTATATATATCAGGAACAGCAAAGGTCCCAGGACGCTTCCCTGGGGAACACCTGATATCACTTCAGTTTTACTCGATGATTTGCCGTCTATTACTACGAACTGCGACTTTCCTGACAGGAAATCACGAATCCAGTCGCACAACTGAGACGATACCCCATAGGCTCGCAGCTTGATTAGAAGTCGCTTGTGACGAACGGTGTCAAAAGCTTTCCGGAAATCTAGCAATATGGAATCAACCTGAGATGCGAATAAAAAGCTAGCTGCGTTTTACAAGAACGATGTTTTCTGAAACCATGCTGATTACGTATCAATAGATCGTTCCCTTCGAGGTGATTCAAATGGTTCAAATGGCTCTGAGCACTATGGGACTTAACATCTATGGTCATCAGTCCCCTAGAACTTAGAACTACTTAAACCGAACTAACCTAAGGACAGCACACAACACCCAGTCATCACGAGGCCGAGGTGATTCATAATGTTTGAATACAGTATATGCTCCAAAAACCTACTGCAAACCGACGTCAATGATATAGGTCTGTAGTTAGATGGATTACCCCTACTACCCTTCTTAAACACTGGTGCGACCTGCGCAATTTTCCAATCTGTAGGTACAGATCTATCGGTGAGCGAGCGGTTGTATATGATTGCTAAGTAGGGAGCTATTGTATCAGAGTAATCTGAAAGGAACCTAATCGGTATACAATCTGGACCTGAAGACTTGCCCGTATCAAGCGATTTGAGTTGCTTCGCAACCCCTAAGGTATCTACTTCTAAGAAACTCATGCTAGCAGCTGTTCGTGTTTCAAATTCTGGAATATTCCATTCGTCTTCCCTGGTGAAGGAATTTCGTAAAACTGCTTTCAATAACTCCGCTTTACCGGCACAGTCGTCGGTAACAGTACCATCGACACTGCGCAGCGAAGGAATTGACTGCGTCTTGCCGCTTGTGTACTATACATACGACCAGAATTTCTTCGGATTTTCTACCAAATTTCGAAACAATGTTTCGTTGTGGAACCTATTAAAGGCATCTCGCTTTGAAGTCCGTGCCAAATTTCGCGCGTCTGTAAATTTTAGCCAATCTTCGGGATTTCGCGTACTTCTGAACTTCGCATGCTTTTTCCGTTGCCTCTGCAACAGCGTTCGGACCTGTTTTGTGTACCATGAGGGATCAGGTCGATCTCTTACCAATTTATGAGGTATGAATCTCTCAATTGCTGTTGCTACTATATCTTTGAATTTGAGCCACATCTCGTCTACATTTGCATAGTCAGTTCGGAAGGAATGGAGATTGTCTCTTAGGAAGGCTTCTAGTGATACTTTATCCGCTTTTTTAAATAAAATTATTTTGCGTTTGTTTCTTGTGGATTTGGAAGAAACGGTATTGAGCCTAGCTACAACGACCTTGTGATCACTAGTCCCTGTATCAGTCATGATGCTCTCTATTAGATCTGGATTGTTTGTGGCTAAGAGCTCAAGTGTGTTTTCGTAACCATTTACAATTCGCGTGGGTTCGTGGACTAACTGCTAGAAATAATTTTCGGAGAAACCATTTAGCACAATCTCGGAAGATGTTTTCTGCCTACCACCGGTTTTGGACAAGTATTTTTCCCAACATATCGAGGGAAGGTTGAAGTCCCCACCAACTATAACCGTATGAGTGGGGTATTTATTTGTTACGAGACTCAAATTTTCTCTGAACTGTTCAGCAACTATATTATCGGAGTCTGGGGGTCGGTAGAAGGAGCGAACTATTAACTTAGTTCGGCTGTTAAGTATAACCTCCACCCATACCAATTCGCACGGAGTATCTACTTCGACTTCACTACAAAATAAACCACTTCTAACAGACACAAACACTCCACCACCAATTCAGCCTAATCTGTTTTTCCTGAACACCGTCTGAGACTTCGTAAATATTTCTGCAGAACTTATTTCAGGCTTTAGCCAGGTTTCTGTACCTATAACGATTTCAGCTTCTGTGCTTTCTATCAGCGCTTGTAGCTCAGGGACTTACCCAGCACAACTACAACAATTTACAACTATAATTCCGACTGTTCCTTGATCCAAGCACGTCCTGTATTTGCCATCCATCCACCCTTTGAGATTGCAGCCCACCCCGTACTTTCCCGAGGCCTTCTAACGTAAAAAAACCGCCCTCCACAGCTTCCTCTAATACCATGGTGGTCACTCCCTGATGTCTTAACAGATGTCCTATCATCAAAAAAATGGCTCTGAGCACTATGGGACTCAACTGCTGAGGTCATTAGTCCCCTAGAACTTAGAACTAGTTAAACCTAACTAACCTAAGGACATCACAAACATCCATGCCCGAGGCAGGATTCGAACCTGCGACCGTAGCGGTCTTGCCTTTCCAGACTGCAGCGCCTTTAATCGCACGGCCACTTCGGCCGGCTGTGTCCTATCATCTTGTCGCTTCTCCTTATCAGTGTTTTCCAAATACCCCTTTCTCTCCGATTCTGCGCACTACCTCCTCATTCCTTATCTTATCAATCCACCCAATTTTCAACATTCGTCTGTAGCACCTCTTCTGAAATTCTTCGATTCACTTTTGTTCCCGTTCTCCCACAGTACATGTTTCACTACCATACAATGTCGTGCTTCAAGACATAACTTTGTAGGAGCGTTTCGTCTAGTTTTGGCCCATACTACCTATGGTAGGAATATTTCACCCTGTTTTCTGATATGTCTGAATGAAAAACATATAGACACTTTTTTTGCAGAATGATCTAGACAGATGGGCTCCGTTATCTGACTAACAAGGCGGTAATGTTGACAGAACATTTGTGATGATTAAGCCCATGTATTAAGTTGAATGTCGACAGGACTCAACATGTTCGCTGCCCCCCGTCCCACCAGACGCGGTAACTCCGGTAACGGCAGACTGCCGACAGACGCCGCTCAAGCGTGGTCGCACTACCGGCGACCTCAAGGCTGTGTTTTGTTTACTGTGCAGCTAGGTTTGCCCGGGCACTCTGCTGAGAACATCGGTCGCGTTTTAGTTGTTGGTTCACCTTTCTGTAATTCTGTTTTCAGCGTAATAAAACACGAATTTTTCTTTCATAGACAGGTCTCAAAACAGGCGTTGACGTTAATTATTTCCTGTTGAAAGTAAATTTGTAAAAAGTATAAATTACAGTGCGAACCTTTCGTATATTGTTTTGTCTTTTGTTATCTTCGTTCACTGCATGTTTTGCATGAATATCTAATATTCCATATCAACATTTTATTACAGAATTTTTGCTACATGTTCAACAATTTTTTTCTCAGTGAAATATTCTGAGATTATTTGACAAGGAATATATGCAGTATTCTCAGCATTCCTCGTTCCCCAATTCAGCTCTGACAGTTAACTTTTTTTTTTCAGTTGAATAGGAAGATGAAATTTCTTCTTGTGATTTATTAGGACTTTCTTATTCTACCTGCTCGACCGGAAATGGAGATAAAATACGAAACTGGAGCTAGTTTTTGTCCGACGGAGTGCCCAGGCAAAACCTCCCCGCACAGTAAACAGAACGCCGACTAGACGGCGCCGGTAGTGCAAATACGCCTTGCGTGGCGTCCGCCACCTACCGTTCCCCGAGCTACCACGCCTGGAGGGCGGGGGGGGGGGGGGGGGGGGGGGGGGGCACACACACAGTACGTGTTACGCCTCCTTCGCACTACTGCTATGATTCAGCTCTCTGTTTCTGCTTTCTTTTGCTGTCCCTCTAGCTTTGCCAAGACTATCCTTCCTGTTTGGTGCAACAATCTCGAGACAGCTTTTAGAAGAGTTTACTCCCAATGATCTTTAGTGATCTGTAGTGTTAGTCCACTCTAATCATGCGTTCTGAAAATAATTCATATCAAAGAATGCAACTGTCGTTTCGTTAACGTTAGTGCTCATTTCACTGCAGTAAGCTGGACTCGATTCTTTAATTTTACGTTGCCGTCATCACTTATCACTGTAGTTCCCAAGACGTCTGCTTAACATCAGTTGTGTTTTTGAGGACTTCACCTTAAGCACCTCCAAATAACTGTGTGAAAATTCTTAATCAGTCATTCAGTTGCAAAATACTGTTACGAACTTGGCTCAAGCACTGAAGTAACGCCATCATTTAGCGCAACATGCAAATGCAGCCTCAGTGAGTTTTGTTCATGTGGTGTCACCGCCAGACACCACACTTGCTAGGTGGTAGCCTTTAAATCGGCCGCGGTCCATTAGTATACGTCGGACCCGCGTGTCGCCACTATCAGTGATTGCCGACCGAGCGCCGCCACACGGCAGGTCTAGAGAGACTTACTAGCACTCGCCCCAGTTGTACAGCCGACGTTGCTAGGAAAGGTTCACTGAGAATTACGCTCTCATTTGCCGAGACGATAGTTAGCATAGCCTTCAGCTAAGTCAATTGCTACGACCTAGCAAGGCGCCATTTATCCTTTGCTATGTATCTAATGAAGCCTGTACAGTAACAAGACCAATGTTCACCAATTGTGCATTAAAGTTAAGTATTCCAGCAGCTACGTACTTTTCTTTATAGCATTCATTACGTATCCTGTTTCAGACCTCACGCCAGCCTGCGTGAGTTTAAGCGCGTGCCTTTCGGCTACTTCCGAGTGGCGTGGCTGTCTTGCTACGCCACTATAGTTCATGTCAACAAGTTTATGTTGACAAGGTCGTCTCATAAATGGCGTTGCATGTTGCGTAGCCTTTATCGACAATGCAAGCACCTTCTATGTCTAGTGCCATTATTCGCGAAAATACCAGACTTCTCCAGTAATACGCAGCTGAATTATTTAAGCAGCGCGACGCGGAAGAATCGGGCAGTTCCCATCTGAATAGAGATCTGATAACACGATTCTTCCTGAACGTAATACGGACAACGAATGTCAGTTAGTAATGTTTGAAGTGTTTACTGCGGGTATATAGGATGTGAAATGTATAGTGACATGTACTTCGATGACTAAAGTGTTACTGTCGACTGTTTACCATCTAATAAACTTATCATAGTTTACGAAAAGGTCTATGGATGGAAAGAGGAAGTGTCCCTTTTCGAATGATTACGCGAAACAGCGGTCTTTTGCCAAGAAAGGAGGTACGGATCACTGTGTGACATTTGTAGTTCTTTTCCATCTCAGTAACTTACGGAGGTAAGGCAGATGTGTGACGACATATTTTTACTAAGAATTGTACAAACAGATTCGTGGTAGCATCGACACCAAAGCCTGTTTCTACATTCATGGTTAAAGAAGATACCCAGGAAGAACTGCTCGTTGCTGCTGCAGAACCAACAACAGCATGGAGAGTTGTCAATCGTCATCATTCCTTCAGTTCTCTTGACTGTACCGTGAAACTGAATGCTGCAACGTATCCTGACCCCCAAAGTCGGTGCAGAGCAGTCTACAGCCAGAACCAAAGCTAAACCGATGGTTAAAAATATCCTCGCACCACTCTCCTTGTCCGAATCCATAAAACAATTACAAGAAGTTTCATTTTACGGCATAGGCACCGACACATCGAACCCAAGGCTGAAAAGATGTCCTTTACTTGTTCAATACAATACTGAAACTGACGGAATCCAACAGAAGCTGTTTGAAGTTCGATTCGCTGAATAAAGAAAATCGGAGACAGTTGTAAAGGGTTTTCTAAACTATTAAGATAACTGCAAATTCCATTAGATAAATTAATCGCCTTTTGTGGAGACAACACCAATACGAACTTCGCAGGGCTGCATCGCTGCGGCCAGTGGAATGTTTCATTAAATTAAAGAAGAACTAGGAAAGAATGAAGAAGGAATTGCATGGCCTGCCCATATTCCCCATAGTATTATATCAAGCGCTGCTGGAGTCTTAACTGTCGACATTGAAATAATCGTCATGAAAATATTTAATTATTTTTCAACATACACAGTAAGAACCGACAAACTAAAATTAAGTCTGCTTATACTTTGATGTAAATCGCCAGACTCTTCTGCCTCACCCAAAAACAAGACGGATGTCATTAACGCCAGCAGCTGAGACAATTCTGAAGCCTTGGATTGCATTAAAAGAGATTTTTGACGGTATAAACAGCCCACCTAACATAATTTCAGACTTTTTGAGTAGTCCGGTAGGTGAAATTTACTTCATGTTTCTGCAGTCAGGCATGGCTCTGTCTCAACTGAATATAAAAAGCATGGAGAAGAACAAAGTATGTATTGAAACGTTTACTCTCTGAAATAAACAGTAGCAATGCCAGTATTGTATTAGGTACCGAAAGCTGGTTGAACCCAGACATAAACAGCAGTGAAATTTTGAACTCGGATTGGACAATGTTTAGGAAGGATAGGACTGGTGGTGTGGGAGGTGGTGTGTTCACTGCAGTTAAAAGCTGTTTAAACGGAGTTGAGATCGATACTGGGTCGGACTGTGAAATAGTTTGGATAAAGCTGTCAATCAGACAAGGATCGACCATTATATTAGGGTGTTTTTATAGACCACCAGCATCCGCAACAAACGTCGCACAACGTTTCACGGAAAGTCTTGAGTACATAGGAAATAAATATCCAAATTATCAATTAGTTATAGGTGGAGACTTTAATCTGGCATCCATTGACTGGGAAAATAGCGCGGGGCAGAAGCAAAGTTATTCTAAGAGCAGTCTCAACATACAACCTTGAGCAATTGGTTAAAAAACCAACTCGAGATGGGAACATATTAGATGTCTTGGCGACAAACAGACCTGATCGTTTTGAGGAAGTTAATGTAGAAGATGGTATTAGCAACCATAATGTCGTTGTGGCTTCTATGTTAGTGCAAGCTGCAAAAAAAACAAAGAAACAGCGTAGTGTTTTCTTGTATGGGAAAGCAAATAAAAGTGTCATTAATGAGTATCTTCGTAGTCAGCTCGAAGCATTCACCGCGGGACACAAAGATATTGAACATCTTTGGTCGGAATTTAAAGGTATTGTCCACCATGTGCCTAGGAAAAATATAGGGTAGGGAAAGAATCCACCTTGGTACAACAAACATATTAGGAAGTTGCTGAGAATGCAGAAAATTTTGCACAGTCGTTTTAAACGTAGTCACTACCCCGCTGACAAACAGAAATTATGCGAAATGAAAGGAGCTGTCAAAAGGTCAATGAGAGATTCTTTTAACGAATTAGAAAGCAACATTTTATCTGCAGATTCTAAAAATGACCCCAAAAAATTTTTGTCGTACGTAAAATCTATGAACGCTACAAATAATTGAATACCTTCTCTTGCTGACAGTACGGGTAATGTAATGGATGATGATAAACAGAAGACCGAAATTGTAAACCTAGCTTTCAAAAACTCGTTTACGATAGAGGACTGCGGCACCATTCCCCCTTTCAATTATCGAACAAACGCAAGGATGGCTGACATAGTGTTTAGTGTATCTGGGATTGTAAAACAGTTAAGATCCTTAAAGGCCAGAAAGGCATCGGGCCCAGACGGTATCCCCGTAAGTTTATATGTTGATTATGCTACAAATATAGCACCATTCTTATCCATCATCTATCACAGATCACTGGAACAGCGGAAAGTTCCACGGGACTGGAAGAAGGCCCATATCATAGCAATCTATAAAAAGTGGAAACAACGGATGCACATAATTACCGCCCAATTTCACTCACATCAATTTGTTGTAGAATCATGGAACATATTTTGTGTTCAGACATAATGATTTTTGTACAATCTGAGGAGCTCATCTGCACAAACCAGCACGGTTGTAGGAAACAGCGGTCATGCGAGACACACCTGGCCCTCTTTGTGCGTGATATACAACAGGCTCTAGATACCGGCTCCCAGGTTGATGCTATATTTCTCGACTTTCGACAGACGTTCGACTCAGTTTCGCACTGTCGCTTGCTCCAAAAAGTGCTCGCTTACGGTCTATCCGATGACATATGGGTTGGGTAGAAATTTTCTAACAGAAAGAGAGCAGTATGTCGTCCTGAATGGGGTGTCTTCAACAAAAGTAAGCTTAACTTCAGGTGTGCGCCAGGGTAGCGTAATAGGTCTGCTGCTTTTTACGATTTACATAAACGATCTGGTTGATGGTATTGACAGCCACATTACACTGTTTGCCGACGATGCTGTAGTCTGCAGGAAAGTAGTATTACACAAAATTTGTGAGCAAATCAATGAGTATTTGCAGAAAATAAATGCGTGGTGTAATGACTGAAAGTTATCTGTCAATATTAGTAAGTGTAACCTACTACGTATAACAAGGCGAAAATTCCCATTAATGTATGAGTACAAAATAAATGCCCAGTCTTTCGAAGCGGTAACATCCGTCAAGTATCTGGATGTGACTATTAGAAATGATCTCAAATGGAATGATCAGATTACACAAGTGACGGGCAAGGCGAACTCTAGATTGCGGTTTATTGGTAGACTCCTGAAGCGATGCAGTCCTTCCACAAAGGAAATTGCTTACAGTACGTTAGTTCGTCCAGTCTTGGCGTATTGTTCGTCTGTATGGTATCTTTACCAGTTGGTTCTGATTCAAGAGATTGAGAAGGTCCAAAGAAGAGCGGCAACATTCGTGGCTGGTACATTTAGACATCACGAGAGCGTCACAAATCTCATAGAAAGTTTGATTTCAAATCGCGCAATGGTCATCATTCAAAGATAAGGGAAATTAGAGCTCGTACTGAGGCGGTCAGAGAGTCGTTTTTCTCTTGCGAGATCCGTGAGAGGAACACAGCGGTTTCCAAATGGTTCAAATGGCTCTGAGCACTATGGGACTTAACATGTGAAGTCATCTGTCCCCTAGAAGTTAGAACTACTCAAACCTAACTAACCTAAGGACATCACACGCATCCATGCCCGAGGCAGGATTTGAGCCTGCGACCGTAGCAGTCGCGCCGTTCCAGACTGAAGCGCCTAGAACTGCTCGGTCACAGCGACCAGCAGCATCTGCTCGAAATAGGCCCCGTGACACAGATGCAGGCCAGTAATACGTTATGGAAAATATTCAACTGTACTTCCAGGGGAACTGTGGTAGCAGTCGAAGGCACTATGAAAACTGTGGACTACTTCAACAGTCTTCCGAACCACTTGCATCCCTTCGCGCTCGATGTCTTCTTTGTCGACGACGGCATCTTCCAGCATGATAACTGTTCGTGTCACGAGACCAAAATCGTTCTATAATTATTTGCAGAGCGTGGGAGTGAAATGACGTTGGTGTCTTGGCCACTAAATTCCGAGTTACTAGAACCCGATGGAACCCATCTGGGACGTCATCGTATAGCCAGTTCCACGTCCAAACACCACTGGCCTGTGATTTATGGAAATTTCATGATCGATGCGGAGACATACCATGCAGTGACCCATTGTGGGGCGGCGGATAAGTTGAAATAATAAATCTACTGTTGTATCCTTGTTTGAATGTTGTAACATTTCCCGGCCGATGCACCATATGTGGGGCGGCGTGTGTATAGTTTGTAAAAATAAATTTGCTGTAACAAACGCTTGCAAGTTGAATCAGTTTCTGGCTTTTAGAATGTTGTTAATGCTGTCTTTCGCCGTTCTCAACACTGGCTCTCTATTTACTTTTTGGCACCCAGAAAGTGATTTAATAAAACATGGAACCAGTAATAGAGATCCTAGTGCCCACTTCATTTGAGATACAATTATAGCTGCAACTTATAGCTCTGAGGAATTAGGAGATTGTCCGGGATTTCTAATCAAAAACGGTTTTCCAAAATAGTTGAGTATATTCTGAAATTCACTGATAAAAAACACAAGTATCCCTACAACCTAACTAACAGAGCAGTTCAGAGTCTAAATCGCTGATGCAACTATAAATGTCCGAATTAAATGTTAAAAAGAATGCTCGCCATAATTTGATGAAAATATTTCATCAAACGCCACGCTAAATATTTGGTAGAATGTCTGTCCCGCGACGGCGCGTGAAAATACGACAATACGCAAACTGAAGCTAGATAATGAAAATCATTCCAGAATTAACACTTCACATGAAATGTTTTCATGGTTCCGCGTATCTCTAGTAACTTAATACGGCACCCGCGGCTGTTTGTAGCAGATACACTGATGCGACGCGACTACCGACACAGATGGCGTGTCATTCAGCGCCTGGAGAGAACTGGGGCCTTCCTCCCTCGCGCAGCGTCCTTATATATAAACCCGCGGTGCGGACGGCGAAGGGAACGCCTGATCTTTTAGGCTCTCTCGACTAGCCGCTGGACTAGTAACGCACCACTTCAAGTTACATAATAATTTATAGCTTCTTTTGCTGATGGCCGAAGAAGCTCTTAATTTAAACGTGCATTCAGCACGCAGGTAAGTATTGATAATAAAATTTTGACGTGGCTAAGTTAAATATTTTGGGCGAGAGAATTAATTAAATTACACTGCACGCAGTAGATGAGCTCTGAACTGGCCCTTTTGAGATCCGCTATCGCTATAATTTTATAGGTATTAAAAAGAAACTTTACACATCTTCATAGTCATAGCGGACCTCCAACCTATTTAAATCTAAACATCCTAGCCTTATTTACTAGCCTACTTAATCTATCTTGCTTCCTTCAGTTTTGAGACGAAAACCACAAAATCATGAATTTCCACTAAAATCTTAATTTGTGAAATCCAAAGTACTGTTTTCATTAAATCATTATGAAAGATGAATCTAAATATAAATTTTGAAGTCTCTAGCTCTTTTCTGTTGCGCCAATGATTTTTTCAGAAAAACGTCCAAATTTCGAAAATGGCTGAAGTTATCGAACTGATATTCAACACACATTAATTTAGTATTATTCCTGACATGCTAGAAAAGTTTTAGGTCATTTGCTTGATTTTTAAGGTATTGCGCAACATTTATGACGTCAGAGCTAGTTACAGCAGACTGGCTGGCACACAATGGAAACTGATGTGAATTTACTACAGCGTGAGTAGGCTGCTTCCCTACACCATACATCCAGAAATGTACCATGGACTTTTAGATTCCGTAACCCATAGACACGCTTCTGTATTGCGTTCCTAATGTTGACTCATACACTACTGGGCATTAAAATTGATACACCACGAAGACGACGTGCTACAGAAGCGAAATTTAACCGACAGGAAGAAGATGCTGTGATATGCAAATGATTAGCTTTTCAGAGCATTCACACAAGCTAGGCGCCGGTGGCTGACATGAGGAACGTTTCCAACCGATTTCTCATACACAAACAGCAGTTGACCTGCATTGCATGGTGAATCGTTGTTGTGATGCCTCGTGTTTTTTTAACCTACGTCCTCAATTATTTGCTTGACGTATTCCAATCTCCGTCTTCCTCTACAGTTTTTGCCCTCTACAGCTTACAGCTCCCTCTAGTACCATGGAAGTCATTTCCTCATGTCTTAGCAGATGTCCTATCATCCTGTCACTTCTCCTTATCAGTGTTTTCCACATATTCCTTTCCTCTCCGATTCTGCGTAGAACCTCCTCATTCCTTACCTTATCAGTCCACCTAATTTTCAACATTCGTCCATAGCACCACATCTCAAATGCTTCGATTCTCTTCTGTTCCGGTTTTCCCACAGTCCATGTTTCACTACCATACAATGCTGTACTCCAGACGTACATCCTCAGAAATTTCTTCCTCAAATTAAGGTCGGTATTTGATATTAGTAGACTTCTCTTGGCCAGAAATGCCTTTTTTGCCATAGCGAGTCTGCTTTTGATGTCCTCCTTGCTCCGTCCGTTATTGGTTATTTTACTGCCTAGGTAGCAGAATTCCTTAACTTCATTGACTTCGTGACCATCAATCCTGATGTTAAATTTCTCGCTGTTCTCACTTCTACTACTCATTACCTTCGTCTTTCTCCGATTTACTCTCAAACCATACTGTGTACTCATTAGACTGTTCATTCCGTTCAGCAGATCATTTAATTCTTCTTCACTTTCACTCAGGATAGCAATGTCATCAGCGAATCGTATCATTGATATCCTTTCACCTTGTATTTTAATTCCACTCCTGAACCTTTCTTTTATTTCCATCATTGCTTCCTCGATGTACAGATTGAAGAGTAGGGGCGCAGCCTTGTCTTACACCCTTCTTAATACGAGCACTTCGTTCTTGATCGTCCGCTCTTATTATTCCCTCTTGGTTGTTGTACATATTGTATACGACCCGTCTCTCCGTATAGCTTACCCCTACTTTTTTCAGAATCTCGAACAGCTTGCACCATTTTATATTGTCTAACGCTTTTTCCAGGTTGACAAATCCTATGAAAGTGTCTTGATTTTTCTTTAGCCTTGCTTCCATTATTAGCCGTAACGTCAGAATTGCCTCTCTCGTCCCTTTACTTTTCCTAAAGCCAAACTGATCGTCACCTAGCGCATTCTCAATTTTCTTTTCCATTCTTCTGTATATTATTCTTGTAAGCAGCTTCGATGCATGAGCTGTTAATCTGATTGTGCGATAATTCTCGCACTTGTCAGCTCTTGCCGTCTTCGGAATTGTGTGGATGATGCTTTTCCGAAAGTCAGATGGTATGTCGCCAGACTCATATATTCTACACACCAACGTGAATAGTAGTTTTGATGCCACTTCCCCCAATGATTTTAGAAATTCTGATGGAATGTTATCTATCCCTTCTTCCTTATTTGACCGTAAGCCTCCAAAGCTCTTTTAAATTCCGATTCTAATACGGGATCCCCTATCTCTTCTAAATCGACTCCTGTTTCTTCTTCTATCACATCAGACAAATCTTCACCCTCATAGAGGCTTTCAATGTATTCTTTCCACCTATCTGCTCTCTCCTCTGCATTTGACAGTGAAATTCCCGTTGCAGTCTTAATGTTACCACCATTGCTTTTAATGTCACCAAAGGTTGTTTTGACTCTCCTGTATGCTGAGTCTGTCCTTCGGACAATCATATCTTTTTCGATGTCTTCACATTTTTCCTGCAGCCATTTCGTCTTAGCTTCCCTGTACTTCCTGTTTATTTCATTCCTCAGCGACTTGTATTTCTGTATTCCTGATTTTCCCGGACCATGTTTGTACTTCCTCCTTTCATCAATCAACTGAAGTATTTCTTCTGTTACCCATGGTTTCTTCGCAGCTACCTTCTTTGTACCTATGTTTTCCCTCCCTACTTCTGTGATGGCCCTTTTTAGAGATGTCCATTCCTCTTCAACTGTACTGCCTACTGCGCTATTCCTTATTGCTGTATCTATAGCGTTAGAGAACTTCAAACGTATCTCGTCATTCCTTAGTACTTCCGTATCCCACTTCTTTGCGTATTGATTCTTCCTGACTAATGTCTTAAACTTCAGCCTACTCATCATCACTACTATATTGTGATCTGAGTCTATATCTGCTCCTGGGTACGCCTTACAATCCAGTATCTGATTTCGGAATCTCTGTCTGACCATGATGCAATCTAATAGAAATCTTCCCGAATCTCCCGTCCTTTACCAAGTATACCTCCTCCTCTTGTGATTCTTGAACAGGGTATTCGCTATTACTAGCTGAAACTTGTTACAGAACTGAATTAGTCTTTCTCCTCTTTCATTCCTTGTCCCAAGCCCATATTCTCCTGTAACCTTTTCTTCTACTCCTTCCCCTACAAATGCATTGCAGTCGCCCATGACTTTTAGATTTTCGTCCCCCTTTACATACTGCATTACCCTTTCAATATCCACATACACTTTCTCTATCTGTTCATCTTTAGCTTGCGACGTCGGCATGTATACCTGAACTATCGTTGTCGGTGTTGGTCTGCTGTCGATTCTGATTAGAACAACCCGGTCATTGAACTGTTCACAGTAACAAACTCTTTGCCCTACCTTCCTATTCATAACGAATCCTACACCTGTTATGCCATTTTCTGCTGCTGTTGATATTACCCGATACTCATCTGACCAGAAATGCTTGTCTTCCTTCCACTTCACTGACCCCTACTATATCTAGATTGAGCCTTTGCATTTCCCTTTTCAGATTTTCTAGTTTCCCTACCACGTTCAAGCTTCTGACATTCCACGCCACGACTCGTAGAACGTTATCCTTTCGTTGATTATTCAATCTTTTTCTCATGGTAACCTCCCCCTTGGCAGTCCCCTCCCGGAGATCCGAATGGGGGACTATTCCGGAATCTTTTGCCAATGGAGAGATCATCATGACACTTCTTCAATTACAGGCCACATGTCCTGTGGATAAACGTTACGTGTCTTTAATGCAGTGGTTTCCATTGCCACCGGCCGAAGTGGCCGTGCGGTTAAAGGCGCTGCAGTCTGGAACCGCAAGACCGCTACGGTCGCAGGTTCGAATCCTGCCTCGGGCGTGGATGTTTGTGATGTCCTTAGGTTAGTTAGGTTTAACTAGTTCTAAGTTCTAGGGGACTAATGACCTCAGCAGTTGAGTCCCATAGTGGTCAGGGCCATTTGAACCATTTGTTTCCATTGCCTTCTGCATCCTCATGTCGTTGATCATTGCTGATTCTTCCGCCTTTAGGGGCAGTTTCCCACCCCTAGGACAAGAGAGTGCCTTGAACCTATCCGCTCCTCCGCCCTCTTTGACAAGGCCGTTGGCAGAATGAGGCTGACTTCTTATGCCGGAAGTCTTCGCCCGCCAATGCTGATTATTTATCAAAATTTAGGCAGTGGTGGGGATCGAACCCGGGACCGAGACGTTTTGATTATGAATCGAAGACGCTACCCCTTTTTTTTTTTATTGTATTTTACTAAAACATACATTTCAAGTATTCAACAGTACAATTAATGATTAAACCATTTGCAACATTAAAAAAAAACCAGTTTTAAACTATTTATATGCTAAATATGTCTAATACAGTAATAATGGTAAAACAAACTTTAAAAGTGGTTACAGTATAAACTTTGCTCAAGATAACTGAGATTATTCTAGGTGCAAATTATTGTCACCCAATCAGTGGGTTTGTCTACAAAGTTGAATTCACTGTTTAATTTGTAAACTGTCCATTGAATAAAAAATATAGCATATTTAATACCAGTTTTCTTGACTATGAACCACTTTAAATCCAATCCAATTAAACACATACAAAAAAAAAAAAAAAGTTTCGGAAGCAAGGTTAAAGTAAATAATAATAAGGAACCAAGTGACTTTTATTTTTCTTCTGTTCGTTCTCGTTCAGGGTGTTGTAGTGGTTTCACATATTTAACCAACACCCATTCTTTCAAAAATGATCTTCAGCATGTTGCCATAGTGCTTCTTGTGGTTGCGATACGTGCTGATTTTTGCATATTCACACTTCATGTAAACGCGGAATTCTATCTCGTTGTCCGACCCAAGTGTGTGGATGACATAACTAACATATTTTCCCAGTAACCAGCTAATGGCGTTGGTTTTTAATTTCGGAAAGTATGTCATGTCCGGTCTCAGGAGGAGCGACGGCGTTATATATTGCGTAGAGGATCTGGTGAGAAAGGCGATTTGTTGCCTGATCCAATTCCAGTTATGCACATTGCCACCACAGGTGAATCTGTGGCTGAGTGTATCCACCAGATTGCATTTTCCACAAAGGTGTGTCTAGTTTAAACCGATCCCATATAGTCTCTCGTTGGTGCTGATGACATTATTAACTGTTTTGTACCATGCGGAAATAGCGTCTGTAGATAGCCCGGCATAGTTGATGTTCCGCCATACAGCTTTCCAGTCACAATTTGGGAATTTCGTTTCAATTTTGTTTCTACCCTCATTTAACTTCCTTTCAAGTATGATGTCGCGCGCTGTGATACGTGTGTTGCTTCTGATTTCGTCACTAAGATAACTTGCTTCGAGGAAAAAGTTCCTCACATACTGCAGACGGGCATTAATCCTTCGCACATCAATCGGTGCTTGCAGGCTATGGGGTGTCACAGCCTCAAAGAGCTTTGCGGTTATACATTGTGGAAGTTCTCTGAGTATATGGAAAGTCCGTTTGAGGAACAGAGCAGACGCTTTATTGCCAATATGCACCAAACCGAGGCCCCCGTTTCTGACATCCAGTATAACCGTAGTCGCACCAACCCTGAATATGTCTCCTCTCCATAAATAATTGGTAACAGTGGACATGATCCCTTTCGCTACTAGTTTAGGGATTGGAAATACCTGCGCAGTGAAATACGCTTTAGACAAAACGCAGGAGTTGATGAATCTGACTTTTTGCACCAGGTCCATAGTTCGATGGATGTTCTCCATTACAGCACCATGAACTTTCCTCCTAGTTTCCGTCCAGTTAAAAGCAGCCATCCGCATCGGACATGCCATTAAGGTGATTCCCAAAGTTTTATGTTTGTTGTCTTGTTTTGCCCATGCCAGTCGAAGGTGATCTAGGCCCCGTAGATTCAATATTTGACTTTTGTTTTCATTTACTGTCGCTCCCGACGCTAGACAATATCTTTGGATTTCTCTTTCCAGTGTAACTGTCTCCTCCTTATTCCTTATTACAACGCCCACGTCATCAGCATAAGCTCGTATGACAGTTTTCTCACCACTCAATGTTATGCCTGTTAATCTTTCGTGGACAGTGCGGAGGAAGGGCTCTAAAGATACTGAAAATAAAAACATTGATAAGGGACTGCCCTGTGGAACCCCTCGCCTTATCTGTATGGGTTTAGATGTTTGGCCATTGATTGCTATTTTCGCATTTACACCTGTTGCAATATTCCTTAGCATGTTCACAATCTGGGGGTGGAAAGCCATTCTTGACAGCGTCGCAAAGAGGTATCTATGACTAACGCGGTCAAAAGCTTTGTTGAAATCTATAAAGATTAAAGCACATTTTATACTTGTCACTGAGGTAATTGCAATGACGTCTCTGTATGCAGATAGACTTTCGAATATCGTTCTGGTCGGAGAGCAAGATTGGTGATGACTCAATATTTTGTTGGAAAAGGCAGAGAGTCTTTTGTTGATAATACGCGAAATTATTTTGTAATCAGAATTTAGTAGCGAAAGAGGCCGAAAATTGTTTAAGTTGGTTTTGCCTTTACTCTTAGGAATCAGTACTATTTTACTTTCCTTAAACTCTGCAGGGACCGGTTTTCCGTTCAGGACCTCATTTGCCATGGAAGTGATCTTGTCCCCAATTATAGACCAGTAGCGGGCATAAAACTCCACAGGGAGGCCATCAAGTCCCGGAGATTTGTTGAGAGGTGAGTTACGCACTGCCTCATGCGCTTCATCTTTAGTAATAGGTGACAGGATGTCAGCGTTGTCTGTTCCCGACAATTGTGGACCTAAAATAGTGAGAAAGTCCTCGAGAGCTGCATCTTCCACTGTGGTAGGGGCATATAAGGTTTCATAGTACCTGTGGACTTCGTCCAGTATTTGTTTCTGGCATGTGAGCCTCGTACCAGTATGCGTCTGGACTTCATCAATTAAAGTTTGACGTCTGTTTTTAGCATGCCGCACCAAGTGATACAGAGAAGCTGTTTCATCTGCTACGACTGATGTGGCTTTCGATTTAATTTTGAGTCCCTCCATCTGTTGCCGTTTAATGCTTAATAACTTGGCTTTTATTTTTTTGATATCATTTAGACGAATGACGTCATCATGGGCCTGTTGATATAAGTCTCTTAAAACTTTATAATAAAACTCCATTGTATTCCTCAACTCCCTGTGCCTGGCTGCACTATACTGCATGACAACTTTCCGCAGCCTTGGTTTAGCCCTCCTTGTCCACCAGTCTATGACTGTTGGGTGCTTGTCTACTGTGCGGAGGCACATAGTCCACGCAAACCTTATTTCCTGTTCCAGTTCTTCGTCAGTTAAAGCAGAGATATTTAAGTTCCATTGGCCTCTGTATCGACGGGTTGGTTGTACACTTAGATTAAAGCAAGTTAAAAGTGTACTGTGATCGCTAAAATACACTGGAATAGTCTCAACGTTTAATAAATAATTTTGCAAATTTGGTGACACGTAAATTCTATCTAGTCTGCTGCGGGAGTGGCTGGTTATATACGTGAACCCGACTGACGTCGGGTGCTGAAGTTCCCACACATCCTTAAGGTGTAGATCACTTACTAATTTTTTTAACTGTGGCGAGTAGTTGAAGTTCGGTTGTTGATCTTTCTGGTTTAAAACACAGTTAAAATCTCCACCTAGTATAAGAGAACACGGATTTTTCCTCAATAAATAAATCAGTTCATCTTGAAAAAACTTCGCACGATCCAATTTGTGGGAAGTTCCTGATGGGGCGTAAAGGTTAATCACTGTCACATCGAAAAGTTTTATGCCTATGGCTCTTCCTGATTCTAGTCGTTCGATTTCAGTCACCGGAATGCCTTCCCTTATAAGAATGGCTGTACCGATATTGGCTTCCGTAGAAACATCAACAATTTCAAAAAAGCCTGGGATCCGAAATTCCGTTATCGCAACTTCTTGTAGCAACGCGATATCTGTTCCGGATTGGTACAAGAATTCCTTTAGTGCTGCCAATTTCAAGGGTGACTGTATTTTATTAATGTTAATAGTAGTAATGCTATAAGCTTGCAGCACAGACATACCGGAAGAAGCTATTTGGGATGAGGTTCGGTATGATTATAGCAGCAAACGTGCTTCCCTACAAGGCACGATCTTTACAAGCTTTGTGCCCATTACATGTACTAACTGCCTAGAAAATTTGCAGTGCTTTTAAACAAATAGCTTGAGAAGAAAAGTATCCTGAAATCCTGACAATGGATTGCTATAAGTCACTGTGGCCATTCTCTTTCTCCTCGTCAGTGTTGGACCTGATGACTTCATATTTGATATTCTTTTTCTTGATGTCTTTCTTCTCTGGTGTGACTTTCGCTTGATGACGCGTGACAGCAAGGCCCGGTGTCTGTCGCAGCCGCCGGCGGTGGCTAAATGGGGCAACGGCCGTGGCTTGCGAGTCGTCAATGTTTGGTTCCGGCGTGGTGTCTGTTGTGTTGTTTGGCTGGCGAGGCGGCGATGCTTGTGTATTTCCTCCTTCGGCGCGGCGTTGCGCTTCGGAGTCAGCAGGTTCTTTACCTGGTACTTCTTCGTACGGTTCGCACTGTATGGGTTGTGCACTTGATGCGGTTATTTCAGCCGTGACCTCAGACTCAGGGTCACATTTCCGTGAAAAATCACTACCCGCTGCGTCACTATCTGTTCGTGGCGGTGTAAGTCCTTGTGCGGAAGTGGGAGCCACATCGACCTTCATTCCATCTCCTTTTTCCACTTCCAACAGATCTTCAGGACTGGGCTTCGGCCTCCTGGCAACGGGTGTTTCACAGGAAGAGTCCTCATCAACATTTCTTTCAGTGTCCTCTAGAGGACGCTTTTTTGTGGGAATCTCGCTGTCACGGGACGGAATTTCAGCAGTTAATGCAGGTTTTAAAGACGGAAAGTCATTAACATTAAGTGCAACATTTTCAGAGGTAGTAACAGGATCCACGACCGCCGCTGGCTCTGTTGTATTACTGGCTGGGAACAAATCGTTGAGTGTCAATTTCCGGCGTTGCGTAAGGTTATTTGTTAGCACAAATACACGGCGTGGGCAGTCCTGACGGAGGTGACCAGACTCGTCACATACATGACATGTAGGGGTTTGTCCTGAGTACATAACATGCGCCTTGTGCCCGTCAACAAAGATGTGGGAGGGAATGTTTGCTTTCACTTCCATCTCCACGGAGCGAATGCCGTTAAAGCACTGCAGCTTGAAATGCGAAGCCCACCTTTCGTTGACTATTTGCCTGACAACCCCATACTTTGAAAGGACATCTTTAATTTTCGAATTGTCTACTTCTATGGGAATATTCAAAACCCTAACATTCCTAATTACAGACTCGGAATTCCGGAGTTTGACAGTACTTTTAGTACCATCACGGTGTATAAATTCCGTTTCATAACCAAATTTTGCCAGAAAGCGGTCTACACTCGCGGAATCGTTAAACTTTACAAAAATGCAGTATTCATCAGAGTCCAGCTGCATGGTATGAACAGATTCAGAATGAAGGCCAATTACCTCGGTAATCCAGTCGTGTATTTCAAGTGCAGAGGGCTGTACTCGACGGGTGTACTTGTCGAAGGTGAAAATCACGGTGTTTTTTCTCACGGAGTTTGCCATGGTGTTCTGCAGCGAAGAAATCTCGGACAACGCCGAAATCCCAACGGCACTTCGTAGAAAGATGACACGAAAGAAGACGAAATGCTCAATTGATAACGCTTAATTCACGTGCAAAACGTCAATAAACGAGCACAAAACACGAAAACACTGGCGTAAACACTGAACGTTCACGGAGCAAACTTGAGGAGCGTGCGACCGCTGCGGCAGCTAATGCCAGACTGTAGACCACCGGTACACGTCTCGGTCACCTCTTGTTCGCATTGACGGCACTTTGAACAGTGGACGTCACATTTCAGATGTGTTACGACCCGTGGCTCTACCCTTCATTCCATTCCTGCGAAACCCTACATTTCAGCAGGATAATACATGACCGCATGTTGGAGGTCCTGTACGGGCCTTTCTGGATACAGAAAATGTTCGACTGCTGCCCTGGCCAGCACATTCTCCAGATCTCTCACCAATTGAAAACGTCTGGTGAATGGTGGCCGAGCAACTGGCTCGTCACAATACGCCAGTCGCTACTCTTGATGAACTGTGGTATCGTGTTGAAGCTGCATGGGCAGCTGTACCTGTACACGTCATCCAAGCTCTGTTTGACTGAATGCCCAGGCGTATCAAGGCCGTTATTACGGCCAGAGGTGGTTGTTCTGGATACTGATTTCTCAGGATCTATGCACCCAAATTGCGTGAAAACGTAATCACATGTCAGTTGTAGTATAATATGTTTGTCCAATGAATACCCGTTTATCATCTGCATTTCTTCTTGGTGGATCAGTTTTAATGGCCAGTAGTGCAGTATTAGGCAGACGGTGACAATGGTTTGGCTTATCAGTGTATGTGCTCAGACAGCAGTCTGACAAATTCTTACCCCATCAGTTAGAATCCACCACGAGATGACACGTGAACTGTGTTTGTGGTGTGCGTACTGTAAGACCTTCGGTACACACACCATCAGATTATCTGACTTGTCGCTCTAGCGAAGTAGGCGAGTGTCAGCAATATGTCTTGTGGTCTTATCGTGACGTGTTTATCTTCTGCCGTTAGGTCAGACGATAGAAATGCCACTTGCACACTTAGAGTAGCAGATTGACGGTGACCAACTTTAAACAGAACTTGATTAATTTTCACACACATTTATTAAAATAATAACAAGAATAAAAGTTACTTAACTTGGTTCTGGATGCTATTTACAATTGACAATCTGAAGTTCCTTTGGTATTGGTATGTTAATCTTATTCTCACATATATCTCTGATACTTGACAAATGTGTCTATACATTTCATGGTTATGTAAAGGAATACGGTAATCTTATTAGGCGCAGACTGAAACCTGACTAATGACTGGTACAGACTAATGCAGACTGACTAATCGGAGGTCTGTACAATCGTTATAATACCTCGCGCGTTCATGTATCACTGTGTGAGTGTGATCCGTGAGGAGAAAAGGTTCTACGTTAGCAGCAATCTCATTGGCTGCGTTACATATTAATATGCGGGTCGGCGGAAGCAGAATTTGGTCCGTCTCTAAGACAGCGCCATCTGATAGTGCAGAGACGGACGAGCGCTGCGCCTGCTCTGTTGTGCTTAGCGGGGCGCGCTCTAGTGGGAAAGTTGTGCACGCGCTGACTACTCGGAACTATGTACACAACAGTTTTGCACAGTCACTGGTAAGCAAGAGTTTGGCAGTCAGCTGTCGATGCTGTGTCCATGGGACTTCATATGTTCAATATTTCAAAAGATGATGTTTAAGGAAGAAAGTCTGCAGCGCCTGAGAACAATTGTTCCTCAACGCTATTGCAATATTCCAGACAGTGAATGAAATAATAGTTCCATTTGTACAAAATGCATCACGAGGTTTAAATTATGTTAGCGTTATTTGAAATATCCATATTTTACACACGATCCAGTCACAACGTAACCACAGCCTATGTTCGATTTCAACGTGAAATAATCACTCACACACGGCAGGTGGTAGCACCACCAGTGGAGAGTGTTCAAAAGGATGTCAGGACCCGAGGAAAGCAGTGCAATTATTATCGTAATGCGGGGACGAAGATGGTTGGTTGGTTGTTTCGGGGAAGGAGACCAGACAGCGAGGTCATCGGTCTCATCGGATTAGGGAAGGACGGGGAAGGAAGTTGGCCGTGCCCTTTGAAAGGAACCATCCCGGCATTTGCCTGGAGCGATTTAGGGAAATCACGGAAAACCTAAATCAGGATGGCTGGACGCGGGATTGAACCGTCCTCCTCCCGAATGCGAGTCCAGTGTCTAACCACTGCGCCACCTCGCTCGGTGGGGACGAAGACATTCATGTTACGTCCAAAAGAGCATGGATCATTGGCTTTTCGGCCAAGGGCGGAAGCATTGCCAAAACGTCCAAGTTTGAAAACTGTTCGCGTGCCGCCGTGATTAAAGCATACGGTGCATGGGAAAATGGAACTATTCCAAACCGGAGCCGAGGCAACTGTGAGGTACTACAGGAGTGAAAAATCGCTGCGGGCACGTGTACAGGGGAACAGACGTGCAGCTGTTGAGCAACTGCCCGCGCAGATGAACCAAGGGGCTACCAGCAGTGCGTCCTCAACGATCGTTCAACGGACTCTGGTCCAACTAGGTCTCCGCAACAGGTGCCTGCTTCATGCACCCATGCTGACTGTCGTTCATCGGCTACGAAAGCTGCAATTTGCACGCCAGTGCCGCAGTTTCACGTCCACTGAGTGGTGACAGGTGGCCTTTTCAGACGAGTCACATTTTATGCTCCAACGGACAGATGGCCGTTGGAGTGTACGGCATGAAACTTCTGAAAGTAGACACCCTGCAACCATGAGGGACTGTTATGGTCTGGCAAAGTTTCCATAGCATTCAGTGGGTGAGCTCGTTATTCTGGGAGACACAGTGGGTCAACACACGGATCAACCTACCCTTGAGGACCATGTCCACCCCTACAGTCAGTCTGATTTCTCCTCAGCACACTGGCACCTACCAGCAGGACAATGCAACATGTCACTCAGCTTGCAGTGTACGTGCGAGGTTCAAAGAGCGCCAGGACGAGTTCCCGTACTTCTCAGGTCACCATACTCAAGATCTAAGCCCAGTCGAGAATATTTTGGGCACGTCGTTAGGGCTGTTCCCGCCATGGATCCTCAACCGAAATACATAGCGAGCTGGCCACGGCACGGGAGGCGCCTCCATAAGCCCGTCGGTACTTCCTAGAACCTCGCTGACACTCTTGCTGCACTTCCTGCGCTTCAAAAAGTTGTTGTGCCGGCTTTAGAGAGGTGGTCACATTAATGTGTCTGTACATTGTATACATGCAGGGTGTCCCAGAAATGGGTTTACAATGAATTTTAGTAACTGCGGAGGTAATCCAGTTGAGATTACATGATGGTCTCGTCACTAATGCATGTAGCCATTCATTTGTTTTCCTTTCGTTTATTTTTTGTTGCCAGTAACCAGATAAATAACAAATGGCTGGAAACTTGCCCTTGGGGCGAAGAAAGTGAATTTGAAAGTGTTAGTGGAAATTTGAAACCATGAAAGAAGCACAGAGACAATGGGGGTTAGAGTTCAATGCTGCGCCACCGTCACGTCTAAGAGTAACAAAATTACGTGACAGATGTGAGACGGAAGGAGGCGTGCATGATCTGAAGATGAGACGGTGTGGCAGGAAGAAACCAGTAGCGAACGAAAGATGGGTAGACGCAGTCGTACATTCACAAGATCCCCAAATAAGTGCATACGGCAAGCTGCGCGTGAATCATCTACATCTACAACTGTACTCCGCAAGCCACCTGACGGTGTGTGGCGGAGGGAGTTGTCAACAAATCAAGTGCTTGCCGCATTTTAAGGCAAGGAAAGTGGAAACCACACACTCCCAGGTTACTTCACGAGATGAATGAGAACAAACCCCATAGGTGCCTCGAATTTTGTGAATTCATTTGTGATGGATAAAAACTGAATTATGTCATTGTTTTCTTTGATGACGAGGCGTTCAAATTGAATGGAACCATCAATCCCCATAAACAAGTGTACTGGGAAAGACATAATATACATGTTATGGAAAAACGAACTGATAACCACCTGGCTGTAAAACCATCCATTTTTGAAGAAAGATTGACAGGCGCCAAGTGCCTTACCATGAGCAGGAACGAATTGTTGTAGCTGTTCACCAAACGTACGAAAATAAGATCGTTTCTTTCAACAAAAAGCCAGCCCACAATTATCTTAACACAACTGATACTCCATGGCCGGCCGGGGGGGCCGAGCGGTTCTAGGCGCTTCAGTTCGGAACCGCGCGACCGCTACGGTCGCAGGTTCGAGTCCTGCCTCGGCCACGGATGTGTGTGATGTCCTTAGGTTAGTTAGGTTTAAGTAGTTCTACGTTCTGGGGGACTGACGACCTCAGATGTTAAAGCCCATAGTCCTCAGAGCCATTTGAACCATTTTTTCAACAAAACGTTTCAAAGTCACGTTACCATCGTGCCTGGGGCATTTCCTGGATGAAACATTTCTTGAGAGGTGGGTCGGTCGACGAGAAAGAGTTGAGTATCCTCCCAGATCTTCCGATCTAACGCCGTTAGAATTCTTTCTGTGGGTAAATCTGAAGGATGTCGCGTACGTCACGAAGTCACGTACGCTGAATGACATGAGAGGCAATTGTGACTGCCTGTGAATCCATTTCGGTGGTAACCGTACCACATGTATGTCGACCTGTTCCACAGCGTTGCAGACGGTGTACTCTTGGCGATGGAGGACATTTTGAACATCTTCAACAGTAAAGCAGAAACCATGTATGTGACTTAAAAATTCAAAGTTTTCGTTATTTTTGTACGAGTTACTAACGTTAAAATAGTTTACACCTGTTCTTGGGACACTCTGTAAACAGAATGACTTTTTTGACTGTACGAACTCTATGGATTGGCCGGCCGAAGTGGCCGAGCGGTTCTAGGCGCTACAGTCTGGAACCGCACGACCGCTACGGTCGCGGGTTCGAACCCTGCCTCGGGCATGGATACGTGTGGTGTCCTTAGGTTAGTTAGGTTTAAGTAGTTCTAACTTCTAGGGGACTGATGACCTCAGAAGTTAAGTCCCATAGTGCTCAGAGCCATTTCAACCATCTAGGAATTGATCGACGAGAGGATACGAAACAAAAAAGGTCTAATGAACTCATGCTAGCGACCATTTACTCAACCTTACTTTGTTACAGGGACTGCGGTCTAATACGCGCTGCACCTTGCAGCCACGGTTGTAGTATGCATGGTTTCCTCCTAGAGCGCAGTACTGTTCCTCGTACTTCATGCCCTAGCGCCCTCTCCTGCCATAGTAATTGGTAATGTTGTGTCCGATTCACTTGTCTTGCAGACTCACCTTGTAGTGAATGTGATACAGCTTTGTACACAAAGGTTCCGTATTCGGATCGAGAGCCGGCCGACATGGTGTTTACTTACGGAAAGGCAAATGGCAACGGGCGGCGGATAGCAAGCTTGTATCAGGAAAACTATCACCGCCGGAAACAACCACAGCATTCAATGTTTGCGACAGTGTTTTACCGTCGTTTCAGGAAGCAAGAAATCATGAAGGACGTACCCGAAAAGTTCGGACGCCAGACTTGGGGGGGGGGGGGGGGGGGGGGTTGAAATGTGATTAACACTGTGGAAGGCGACCGCCGTGTCAGTAGCAGGCAGCTGGCCCGCCAGTACAGGGTAACCCAGGCGGCCGTGTGGAACGTTCTCCATGACAATTGTTACTACCCTTATCACTTACAGCGTTTTCAGGACTTACTGGCGACAGGATTTCCACATCGGGAACAGTTTTGTCACTGGTTTCTTCACCAGGGGACCACGATTCCGGCATTTGTGTCATCCGTCCTATTCACAGATGAGGCCAACTTTATGCGGAGTGGTATGTTCAACTTCCATAACAATCATCTGTGGGATAGTATGGAGAACCCCGACTGTATGGTGCCAACGAATCATCAGAATCTGTGTAGGCGGAATGTTTTGGGCCGGGATAATTGGCGACCGCATTTTTTGACGAGTCTTCTTTCCACGCCCCCTAACAGGCCGAAAATGTCGGCGTTTCTTGCGGATGAGTTTGCCTCCCATGCCGGAATGAGTGCCATTGATGATTCGAGGGGTTATGTGGCTGCTAGATGATGGGGCTCCAGCCCACTTCGCCGTTAACGTCCACACGCATCTCAACCGTGTCTTCCCTGATCGATGTGAACGGACGAGGCAGTCCAGTTGGATGGCCTGTTCGTTCACCGGATCTCAACGCGTGCGATTTCTCGTTACGGGGCCATCCCAGAATTGTCGTGTATGCAGAGCCGATTCTAGATGTGGAGACATTGGAGCAGTGTCTGCCTTTGTCACTGTTCGGATGCAGCCTGGCCAATGTGAACGTGTGAGACAATAGATGCTACGGCGCATATAGGATTCGTTGAGGAACATGGAAACCATTTTCAACACTTACTGTAACTGTGGCTGCATGGTACAGCGCGTATTACACTGCAGTCTCTGTAACAATATATGATTGAATAAGTGGTCTCTAGCATGGTAACCATGCATTTCCTGACACAACTTCATTAGAGGTATTTTGTTCCGTATCATCTCATCGATCAAGCCCTACAGTTGTAACGTATTACTATCTTTACAGCGTTTCTCATCGAGCCGTATACGTTACCTCGCTTTTCTAGCTGCTACTCTCACACAAATAACGATAAAAATTCAGAAATTCAGGATTGGAAATCGGAGTAATTGGGTAAGATCAACACCACAGAATGTATCTTTCACGTAGGTTATTTACTGTATCTATGAATTCGGTTGCACATCCGAACTGCACATAACTGGTGCCTGACTAGAAATATTTAAGTAAGAATTACGTGAGAATGTAACAGAGCACAAGTTAACTATAGCAAGAAGAAACACAGAAAACGGGGGTGGGAGACAATGTTACTATCATCTCCTTTGCATTCATACCATAAAAATATCTCAGTGGGATTCGCTTTACGATCCTACGCATGCGCTATTCTGGACAGAAGTTTAACCAATGCACGAGGTTGTGCGATAATTATTCAACATACTAATTGCGTCTGCTGCTTGCAAACGGCGGAACTAGAGCACGTGGTGCATTCCGAATCAAACTTTTGTGCTGCTCTGTAGAAAGCGCACGAAAGAACAGATATTCTTGAAGAAATTATAACTCATTAAACAAGCCAACTGTTAAAATAAAGCCTATTGCGGTGCCGTGGTGGACGAGAAGGGTCACTGATTACCAAACACGTGGCACAAAATCGACACACAAAGACAAAACAACTTCCACAAAATATAAAATTAAAAATCATTAAAAATCATACTCGCTTCGAAACAGTATTACACTCACGTACGGTTGAAGTGATCCTAACCAGCTTTTCCTAATTAGATTTACCGTTTGAAATTCTACTTCATCGTTGTTCAAAATGAACAAAGTAACTTCCACACTTTTAACTCAAATACCCAAAAATCGCCTATTAAAAGCAATGTAATTATGGCACATTCGGAAAAATAACTCGCTTCACACGCTTCAGTTAAGCTGAAGTTCTTAAGTATTTCAACAGTTAAACATAACGAAGTCGTAACTCAACCTGCTTCCTATCACCTGAAACCCCCCTTAGGAGCTACGATACGCACTCACAAAGCGTTCACCGAACAGTGCCCCCTTCTCTTTCGAGATTACCTAGCACCCCGTGCAGCGGAAGCTACCAGAAGGGTAGCGCTCTGTCACCAACCTCACACACAAAAACAGTCTTCGACTCAGATGGGTAAACTTCTCTGTTCAGGTATTGGAAACCTAAGTTGGCCATCCTGTGCTCTCCTTCGAACGAGAAGCAACATCGTCTGCTCGCAGCAGACGTTTACCACAAAACAAAACCGAAAGCCCACATTAAAACACACATATAATATTCAATAGGCATTATTTGAGTGCTCAGTCTTTCTGGAAGAGTTCATGAATTGAGCTAAAATCAGGTAGTAAAGTGAGTAAGTTGTACCGAATTCGACAAGTACGACTTCACAGAGACGTTTCACAGTTTATACACGGTGGAAAAAATCGCCCTGTACATTGAATAACAATTTATGACTACTCACATCCCTGGCTGTATGACTGGCCTCAACTGGCAAATAAATATACTTTTTTTAAAGTGTGAAATAACCCTTGGAGGAGTTTCCCCTTTAGCCTCAAAGTTTGGTCCAAAATATCATCCGCAGTGCAGTGGCCAGATGTCGGGCGTTGGGGTCTGTGTACGGCAGTCACGTATCATACTGACTGCCATTCGCCGGCCGTTGTGGTCGAGCGGTTCTAGGCGCTTCAGTCTGAAACCGCGCAACCTTTACGGGCGCAGGTTCGAATCCTGCCTCGGGCATGGATGTGTGTGATGTCCTTAGGTTGGTTAGGTTTAAGTAGTTCTAAGTTCTAGGGGACTGATGACCTCAGATGTTAAGTCCCATAGTGCTCAGAGCCGTTTGAACCATCTGGCTGCCATTCGTCGTGGTGCTTAAATGTTGTCGTGTCCTGTTGTTCACGTTTTGCACAGCAGTGCAGTTGCGCCGAGGAAGCAAGACGCACGGTGCACGCTATACTGCATTGCCGACGTCACGACACCAGTGACACCTTCCGGCCACGCGGCGCTGCGAGACGGCTGCTCTCCTGGTCGGACACTGTAGGGCCCCCCTGACGCAGGCGCTCATTTCCCGCAGGTTTCCGCAGGCAGAGCTCGAGTGATCCGCCGGCCGGCCGCATCAATATGTATTACGGCGCCGCGAGGCGTGGGCGCTTTCGCCAATTGCCTGCGCTCCTGGGCGTTGTCCCGCAGCCGCCGCCATTAAGTGTCATTACGCCTTTGTGGGGCGCGCGCCGGGCCGGACCCCGTGTCCGTATTAGCCTTTGCCGGGGAAGCGCCTTAATTACTCAAATTACGAAATGATTGCGGGCCCATTACTACAAAAGTTCATCGGTTAGAAAGGCTTTGCGGGCACAATACACAGCAGAAGCGTTTCGCTATTACGCGGCAAACAATAGGCCGGGGACGGAGGGAGACATAAATAACGTTTGCGCGGGCGCCGCACCGCCTCGGGCCGCCGCCGCCTCCAACATCCATCACCCGTCGCTCTGCCCGCCTGCCACCACGGACAGTCCGTCACCCACGCACAAAAAAAAAACGAGAGCGATATCTCGCGTGTACGACAGGACAGCTCCAACATCACTTCCTTAAATACACATGCGGCGGCGCGGTTTTTTCCGTCCCTTTACGACGAACCTGCACCTACCTGTGAACATTGTCTCAGCAGATCATCAGTAGGAAAGCCGAGTGAAACCTACTGTACTTCGACGTGAACCAGGCTGCAATTGAAGTCACTAATCTACGTTTCGGAAGAAAGTTTTCACACAAATGAAAGGTTGGAAATTTTGTCCTCAATTAATATATTCTGAAACTTAGCTAAACAAGTATCACTGCCAAGCCCGTGCTAGTCTTAACACAGTCACTCACAATCTCTTTCACTCACGTTAGCAAGTTTATGGTGTTGCATTTCCCGAAAACGTGATAGCTACTAAAATACTGATTGTTTTTGATTGATAATGCTCGCCAAATATTAAGTCTGTCGGTACAAAATGCAGTCACAGTTTTTTGCCCACCGACCTGCTCAATAAGCCACGCGGAATTTACGTCTTTTCTCGTCACAGAATTCACTTAAAAATTCCGAAATTTCTACACACACATCAGAATAATTATGCCGTCACTTTCCAACACTTTTGGTGTGTGAAACACTGCTAGATCCGGCAACTTAGATTAGGAAAAGAGACACTTAAAGTAGTAAAGGAGTTTTGCTATTTGGGGAGCAAAATAACTGATGATGGTCGAAGTAGAGAAGATATATAATATGTAGACTGGCAATGGCAAGCAAAGCGTTTCTGAAGAAGAGAAATTTGATAACATCGAGTATAGATTTAAGTGTCAGGAAGTCATTTCTGAAAGTATTTGTATGGAGTGTAGCCATGTATGGAAGTGAAACATGGACGATAAATAGTTTGGACAAGAAGAGAATAGAAGCCTTCGAAATGTGGTGATACAGAACAATACTGAAGATCAGATGGGTAGATCACATAAGTAATGAGGAGTTATTGAATAGAACTGGGGAGAAGAGGAGCTTGTGGCACAACTTGACTAGAAGAAGGGAGCGGTTGGTAGGACATGTTCTGAGGCATCAAGGGATCACCAATTTAGCATTGGAGGGCAGCGTGGAGGGTAAAAATCGTAGAGGGAGACCAAAAGATGAATACAACAAGCAGATTCAGAAGGATGTAGGTTGCAGTAGGTACTGGGAGATGAAGAAGCTTGCACACGACAGAGTAGCGTGGAAAGCTGCATCAAACCAATCTCAGGACTGAAGACCACAACAACAACAACAACAACAACAACAACATCATTTCCATCGGAACTACTACTACACACGTCCGTTCTGTTTGATGGCTAGGCTTCGACTCTTCTCTAGAATACTCTAAGTCTTCTCTACCAGCAGAGAAAGGCGCGCGAAGAATATTGCTTTACCATTGGTCAGTTTACTCAACAGCCAATAGCAAACCAACACTTTCCTGCGTCAGTCCGCGCTTTTCATCAATAACCAATCGCAAAATACTAAACCTAACGACTGCACTTTTTACCGACGTAATTATCTAATATGCTGCAGCTTTGCTTCATATTAACCTTAAACCACACTCACCCATCATTCGTACTGCTAAACACATTTATAACATTTTACCTACACAAAAAGACATAATAACACTTTATGAAAATACTAGAACAGTTTATGAGAAACATTCTGTTACTTTAGTGCACTCTAGTCGGCACAATCGAAACTGAATCAGTCCCCTATCCAATACTGTCCTCTATCGGCTGATACATAAACTACGTGCGCGTCCAGTCTCTCGTCACCATCTGTCACTCTCCAGCTCTGAGACACATCTCCCACTTAACCGCCTCCAAGGCAGGATCGTTATACGGCGCTACGCCTCACACACACTTCAAAGGGGGGAAAAAAATGCTATCAACAGACCCTCAGCTAATTTCACATGCTACATTCGCGCAGTTCAAAACTCCAGACCACTACAGCCAAACGAATTTCGCACCGTACTTTGCAGCAATGAAATTTCTATTGCGCATATGAACGTCAGTTCCTCTGTCTTTTTTCTAAAACGTATTTACTTGTGTCTGCTAGGGCTGGAACAAAGAGCCCTTTCTACTGAACGTTTAGTAATAGACGGAAAGTCATCGAGTGAAACAGAAGTAATATCCGGCGTTCCCCAAGGAAGTGTTATAGGCCCTCTATTTTTCCTGATCTATATTAACGACATAGGAGACAATCTGAGTAGCCGTCTTAGTGAATCATTCCATACATGCGACAATCGCGTCGCGCGTGAAATAGCGCCGGTTGCGTCTTTTAAATCGCCGCTACTTTTTTGTCGCACGTGCGCGCGCTCCTATTCGAGCCACTGTGTTTCATTCTTGCGACAAATAAATCGCGCGACGGAAAATCGCCAGTGCGCGCCTAGCCTTAGATTGTTTGCAGATGATGCTGTCATTTACCGTCTTGTAAAGCCAGCAGATAATCAAAACGACTCGCAAAATGCTTTAGATAAGATATCTGTATGGTGGGAAAAGTGGCAGTTGACCCTGAATAAAGAAAAGTGTGAGGTTATTCACACGAGTACTAAAAGAAATGAGCTAAATTTCGATTACGCGTTAAGTCACACAAATCTGAGGGCTGTAAATTCAGCTAAATACTTAGGGATTACAATTACAAATAACCTAAATTCGAACGGTCACATAGATAATACTGTGTGTAGAGCAAACCAAAGACTGCGATTCATTGGCAGAACACTTACGAGGTGCAACAGGTCTACCAAAGAGACTGCTTACACTATGCTTGTCCGCCCTGTTCTGGAGTATTGCTGTGCGGTGTGGGATCCGCATCAGGTGGGACTGACGGATGACATTGAAAAAGTACAAAGAAGGGCAGCGCGTTTTGTATTATGGTGAAATAGGGGAGATGATACGTGAATTGGAGTGGCAATTATTAAAAGCAAAGACGTTTTTCGTTGCGATGGGATCTTCTCATGAAATTACGGTCATCAGTTCTCTCCTCCGATTGCGAAAACATTCTGTTGCTACCGTCCTACAGAGGGAGGAATGATCATCACGATAAAATACGGGAAATCAGGGCTCGCAAAGAAAAATTTAAGTGCTCGTTCTTCCCGCGTTCCGTTCGAGAGTGGAACGGTAGAGACACAGCATGGAGGTGGTTCATTGAACCCTCTGCCAGGCACTTTACTGTGAATAGCAGAGTAATCACGTAGATGTAGATGTAGTGGCACACACACACTGCTCTCATGTTTGGGAACACTGTACCTACAAGGTCCCCGCCACGTTAATTTCACCACCGCCTACCTTCGATGACAACGTGCAGTAACCACTCGCAGAAGGCAGGTCTCAGCATTAGCAATGGACCGTATATAAGGCGCGTAGGGAGGACGCCAAAAGCAGCGCAGCCGTTGTCGTAACGTGGAAACGGAACGATTTGTCTAACACCCAAAACGGGCATGGCTTTTGAGCCTAGAAGTGGCATCATTCCCGAAACGGGTAATTTTGTATACTTCTCGCGTACCGCCGTTGTTATATTACACCGTGTATGACAAAAATGGGAAGAACAAACAGTCACAGCTTGCCGGAAATCGCTCTCCACCCTACATGAAATTCAAAAATTTAGAAAAATATTTCCAACCCATGTTAAACAAAAATTAGTCCCAACACTAGTCTTGCCTAATCTTTACTGCTGTAATGTAGTTCAACACGGCAGAAATAGTGAAAATTCGAGATGCCTCGAGCTAGTGATGAATGCTTGCGTTAGCCCGCATCTCGTGGTCGTGCGGTAGCGTTCTCGCTTCCCACGCCCGGGTTTCCGGGTTCGATTCCAGGCGGGGTCAGGGATTTTCTCTGCCTCGTGATGGCTGGGTGTTGTGTGATGTCCTTAGGTTAGTTAGGTTTAAGTAGTTCTAAGTTCTAGGGGACTGATGACCATAGCTGCTAGGTCCCATAGTGCTCAGAGTCATTTGAACCATTTTTTGAATGCTTGCGTTAGATACGTATGCAATATACGGTTGTACGATCGTATCAGTCCTTCATACTCCCAGCTAGGGTGGATACGCCCACATAAGGCACGCGATCTCCACACGATGTGCTTACTTCATCGATTTCTTAGCCACTGGTGCCCCCAGTACTTATCTTCTCACATTAAAAACCTATAATCATTCCACAACCGCAATACCAGATCGGATACGTCTAGCATCTTGGCTGTACCTTTACATAACACAAAATCTTTCTCCGCGTCATTCTCCATCTCAGCCATACGACTATGGAACGCGCTCCCCTGTGATCTGCGTCTTATCCAGAACCACTCAACATTCAAGAGGGAACTCAAAACTTACACGCTACGGTCGCAGGTTCGAATCCTGCCTCGGGCATGGATGTGTGTGGTGTCCTTAGGTTAGTTAGGTTTAATTAGTTCTAAGTTCTAGGCGACTGATGACCTCAGAAGTTAAGTCGCATAGTGTTTAGAGTCATTTGAACCATTTTGAGCCATCAAAACTTACATATTTAGGTCGGTATAGCCACCATTGTTGTACCCCTCTCATCTCTTTCTTTCTCCTCTCCATCATAGCTTCGAATTTTACCATTCTATTTCTCTTCCTTTAACCTATCTACCTCTTCTATATCTCTTTCACCCCATTCTATCGTCTTATGTCTCTGCTCGATGAGAATAACTCATAAGCTGCAAGAACATAACGAGAAGATTCCCAACTAGCAATAGGACTGACATTCATAAAAGAAAAATGTGTTTACTTTCATATACATAGTCATTACTATTATTATTATTATTATTATTATTCATTGTTATAATTATTTGTTGATTGTTATAATTATCATTGTACTACTGTTATAATCTCTATTTTTTTTCTTTAACATTAATACTGTATAACACGTTATATGCCTTTAATGTTCTGTACAAACTGAAGTTCGTTCAATCTGAGTATGCCTGGTTAGGTGTAAGAGAGGGCCTTAAGGCCCTAATCTTGCCAGGTAAATTAAATGAATAAAAAAATAAATAAATAAATAAAAATGATGAGAAATGATCATAACGAAAAATAAGAGAAATCAGGGCTCTCACAGAAAAATTTAAGTGCTCGTTTTTCCCGCGTTCCGTTCGAGAGTGGAACGGTAGAGAGACAGCTTGAAGGTGGTTCACTGAACCCTCTGCCAGGCACTTTACTGTGAGTAGCACATTAATCAGGTGGATGTAGATGTCGATGAAAATGGCGCGAGTTTAAGTTTTTTTTTTTTTTTTTTTCACTTGGCGTCCTGATTTTACTAGCTACCACCTAATTGCTTAAGGTGGGTCTTTACTGACCACATGGCCGCTGCTATCGGTATATGGGCGCTGATGTGGCTGAACCTCTACACCAGTTCCCGCATCCGATCGCAACGTTGCCCGTGTCCCGCCACGTGGACGGGGGTCATAGTTGATCGTGTTTTGTTTTTGTCTCTTTTATTTTGTTTTCTTTTACTTGGTTGTCTTTGTTTGCTATTTGTCTTTTTTTTCTTTATGGCAGCTTTCCCAAACCATCTAACAAAAAATTACACGAAATTTAAATTTTGAAAAAAAAATGCAAATATATAGTTTAGAATGAAGAAGAGGAAGGAAGATAGGAAAGGGAAGAGTTTATAGTCCCTCCACCCTGGAGAACTGAGGATGAAAGCCTTGGAATTAGTCTTCAAACCATTGATCCTCAGTCTCCAATGCTTTGCTTACCTTTAACTAAGAAGATCTATGCTAATCAGTAATTACATGCTAATTGGTTGGCTCTGAGCACTATGGGACTCAACTGCTGTGGTCATAAGTCCCCTAGAACTTAGAACTACTTAAACCTAACTAACCTAAGGACATCACACACATCCATGCCCGAGGCAGGTTTCGAACCTGCGACCGTAGCAGTCGCAAGGTTACATGCTAATTACTAAAGCTGTTACTAAGATAATTACGCTATTGACAGGTTTAAACGTCCGCCCTTGGTAGCTGAGTGGTCAGCGTGACAGACTGTCAATCCAAAGGGCCCGGGTTCGATTCCCGGCTGGGTCGGAGATTTTCTCTGCTCAGGGACTGGGTGTTGTGTTGTCCTAATCATCATCATTTCATCCCCATCGACGCGCAGGTCGCCGAAGTGGCGTCAAATCGAAAGACCTGCACCAGGCGAACGGTCTACCCGACGGGAGGCCCTAGCCACACGACATTTCATTTCATTTCACAGGTTTAAAGTGTCGCGTTTGCCTGTGGCAATTGCGACAGTGCGCCGACACTGTTTACATCTATTCATGTTGAGCTTTAGTTATGTGTAATCTATTGTGATATCTGTACATTACATTTAGACTAATGGATTTGTGTCGGTCTTCTTTCTGTCTCGGTTTTCATCCTCCACACTATGGCGTCTATGTAGGTGCTGCATCTAGGTTTGTCGTCTCTATGGTCTCTAGCGCCTGTACTCTTTATGGCATTCGTCTGGCATTTTTTCTGTCTGTACGTTTAGTCCGTCTCATAATTCTGGCGTTCTGATTGCATCGTATATGTGTCGTTCAGTTTGTAAGTGTTGTATTCCTGGTGTGTTCCTGTGTTCTCTGTATATCCCGCACAATAGGATTGTCTGTTCGGGGGTTCCCATACCTCGGCATGTACATGTAGATGTGTGTCTTGGACTCACGCGGATCAAGTGCGTGGGATAAGGTCCGTGCCCAGTCAAGAAGTGCACCATGCCGCGGCTAGGATCTGCATGTTTCATTCTTAACCTTTCCGTGATATCCGGAAAAAAATGTATGTGTTCACCGTCCCTTATCACTTGTGCCCCATTCTTCTTGCCACGTATCGATTTTCCATTGTTTGAGGTCCCGCTTGTTGTCCAGCGGAGAACCAGTTAATATACAGGGTGATTCAAAAAGAATACCACAAATTTTAAAAATGTGTATTTAATGAAAGAAACATAATATAACCTTCTGTTATACATCATTACAAAGAGTATTTAAAAAGGTTTTTTTTTTCACTCAAAAACAAGTTCAGAGATGTTCAATATGGCCCCCTCCAGACACTCGAGCAATATCAACCCAATACTCCAACTCGTTCCACACTCTCTGTAGCATATCAGGCGTAACAGTTTGGATAGCTGCTGTTATTTCTCGTTTCAAATCATCAATGGTGGCTGGGAGAGGTGGCCGAAACACCATATCCTTAACATACCCCCATAAGAAAAAATCGCAGGGGGTAAGACCAGGGCTTCTTGGAGGCCAGTGATGAAGTGCTCTGTCACGGGCTGCCTGGCGGCCGATCCATCGCCTCGGGTAGTTGACGTTCAGGTAGTTACGGACAGATAAGTGCCAATGTGGTGGCGCTCCATCCTGCTGAAATATGAATTGTTGTGCTTCTTGTTCGAGCTGAGGGAACAGACAGTTCTCTAACATCTCCAGATACAGTAGTCCAGTTACAGTAGCACCTTCGAAGAAAAAGGGACCAAAAACTTTTTTGGCTGAAGTGGCACAGAAAACGTTCACCTTAGGCGAGTCACGTTCATACTGAGTTGTTTCCCGCGGATTCTCAGTGCCCCATATACAGACATTGTGATGGTTGACTTTCCCGTTAGTGTGGAAAGTTGCTTCATCACTAAACACAATCCTTGAAACGAAGGATTCATCTGTTTCCATTTGAGCAAGGATAAAATCACAGAAATAGATTCTTTTAATCTTATCAGCTGCAGACAGTGCTTGAACCAATTTCAGTCGATAAGGTTTCATAACTAACCTTTTTCGTCGGACTCTCCATACAGTTGATTGTGGAATTTGCAGCTGTTGCTAGCTCTGCGAGTCGATTTTCCTGGGCTGCGAACAAATGCTTGCTGGATGCGTGCTACATTTTCATCACTCGTTCTCGGCCGTCCAGAACTTTTCCCTTTGCACAAACACCCATTCTCTGTAAACTGTTTATACCAACGTTTAATACACCACCTATCAGGAGGTTTAACACCATACTTCGTTCGAAATGCACGCTGAACAACTGTCGTCGATTCACTTCTGCCGTACTCAATAACACAAAAAGCTTTTGTTGAGCGGTCGCCATCTTAGCATCAACTGACGCTGACGCCTAGTCAACAGCGCCTCAAGCGAACAAATGTACAACTAAATGAAACTTTGTAGCTCCCTTAATTCGCCGACAGATAGTGCTTAGCTCTGCCTTTTGTCGTTGCAGAGTTTTAAATTCCTAAAGTTGTGGTATTCTTTTTTAATCACCCTGTATTATCCTTGTCTAGTCCGCCCATCTTTAACAGGTACAGTGCGGCGCGATGCCTAATTGTTGTATCTACCGGAAAGATTCCAAGCACTACGCACAGCGCTTCGATCGATGTCGTGTCAAATGCGCCAGATAGTCGCATTAGGACGCTTCTCTGTCCTCGCCCAACTGCTGTTCTGTTTGTGACGAGGTTGAGTGTGTGCGCCCATGGCGCTATGCAGAACCGGCGCTGAGGCAACTCTGGTGTGCCTAGGGGCGCACGACGGCTGCGGCCGTGTGCGCGGGTGAATAGACGTGCAACTGCTGACAAACTCACTCTCTCCACATCAGCCGAGGGGCTACCATCATCGTGTCCCCAACGACAGTTCGGCGAACGCTGCCGCGTATAGGCACCATCGGCACGCGCCTGCTTCCTGCTCGCATACTGACCGCTTGTTGTTTATCGGCAACGAACTCCTCTCGACGACCACTGAGGAGCGAATCTCGTTTTGTACTACACCGCACAGATTACGGTTGGCGTGTACGGAAGCAAACATCGTGCTACAACTGTCGGAAGAGTTTAGGCCGGAGAAGGGAACGTTATGGTCTGGGGAATGTTTTCGTGGCATTCCCTACGTGACCTCGCCATTCTGGAAGGCACGATGGATCATCACAAGTATGCAACTATCCTCAGGGACCATGCCCACCCCTACATGCACTTCGATTTGTTACTGGCACGATTACATCTACCAGCAGGACAATGCAACGTGTCACAAAGTTTATAGAGTACGTGCGTGGTTCAAAGAGCTCCAGGACGAGTTTGACCCACTCCCTTGGCCACCAAACTCCCCAGATTTGAACCCAATCGAGAATCTGAGGGCCCCCATCGATGAGGCTGTTCGCACCACGGATCCTCAGCCGAGAAAGCGGGCGCAGCTGGCCGCAGCACTGGAGTCGGCGTGACCCCAGGTGCCTGCCTCTATCTTCCAGAACTCCACTGGTTCTCTTTCCTCCGCGCCTCGCAGCTGTAAAAAGTCATTTCTCAGATTTTTGTCAGATTGTGACAATAATATGACTGCGCAGCGTAAAATCTTCGTCCGACTAAAACAGTACCCCATCCCGTCTCTAGAAACCTTCAAGCTCGCCTCCTCCAAAAAGTCCCTTATTTTCCACACAGTGTCCTCTGAGTTTGGAAACAACAAATACGTCATAAATCACTAAGGGCTGCTTTCTTTCATTACTCTCATTTTCACTTGACTGGAAAATCTGGAACTATCGTGCTTCATAACAGGGAGGAGAAACGTAAAATACACATGAAGAAATAAATCAATGTTACAATGCGGTAGAATGTTTTAAACGCTGTAAGAAGTCAGAGACTAGCAAAAGTGGTGGCGTAGGAAGTATTATTAATTGTTGGTCCAATATGCCCCTTAATCTGTTCCATCAGTACTGCTACATAAACGCAACTACAATAATTGACTCGGTATTGTCTTCGTTATCGACAAACCGTTAAATAAGTAATACTGTTAATAACGATGCATTCTTCTCTTCACGTTGGCCACCTACACTATGACCCGTATATAGGGAGAGATTTTCCCTTTACAAATAATATGTTCCTAACGCCGGTATTTAATAACTTCCTTTAATTTGAACAACGTCCATATAATACCAGCTCAATTACGCGTTGCAGGGCAAGGTTATTTACTGGCACGGTGAATTTTCTGAAGGGATGGGGTTAGCTAAAACTCAATAACAGGCCGGCTACATTCCCAACAGACAACGCTGGCATGGAATTCAGAAGCGTTAGAGGCGGTAACAGTCGATCGCGATAAAATCACACCAAGTACCATTAATTGTGCGCACATCGAGATGTATTAGGTCTTCTTTTCTTTTAATGTTCAACCCTCAGGTTGGTTTGCAGCAGAGCGCCATTCCTCTCTTCTGTCTGTCTTCCTCTTCGTTTCCACATATGTGTTACATCCAACGTCATTCATGATCTGTTGCATGTATGACATCCTTGGTCGCCCCCGCCGATCCTTCCCTCAATAGCTCCTTCTGCTATTGCTCCAATGATGTTTTTGTGTCGTAGTATTGAAACGTTCCCTTTTTAAAAATTATACATGACTGTGTTTAACCTGACACACCATATTTTTAGCGCAACGCAATCTGACTTTCAAAAAATCCCTACAAAAGAATGGCCCTTATTAACATTGACCTATACGTTTCACAAATCACTTACCTCACAAAAATCTTGGTTACTCGAACTACTGCAATACAGCGAGCACCACTACTGCCAGCTAAATAAAAGATTCAAACTACAGAAGGGACTAACTACTGATAGGGATAGTTAGCAGATGAAAGATTTTAATAGAGAACAAACAATGTATTTACCTTAATAGTCATAATATATATATCAGTTCATGACAAATTACAAAACTCCGCCATCTCTCTCCCCACATCCACCACTGCTGGCGGCTCACCTCCAACTGCGCAACGCTACGCGCTGTTAACATCCAGCTGCCGCTGCCCAACACTACAATGGCAGACAACAATGCAAACTAGACACAGACTGCACACAGCACAGCCAGTGATTTATATACAGAGGTGGCGTTACCAATAAAAAAACCTAAACAGCCTACTTACATAGCCCCCATGCTCCCCACAAAAAGTTTTACAAATTGTTTTGGGCAGTGGCCAATAATGATTTGATAAAACTTTTCATAATTGCAATAACAAAGATATCAAATGCACACACTTATTGATACAATGTTGGTCAAAAGCTAAAATTTTCTCACAGTCTATAAAGATAGTCCTGATTCATCACAGTAAAATTACAGTGTTTTTCTTTTTTTTCAAAGTCTGAACAGTAAAAGAGAATGCACACAGAAGTAGTGGATTTCCATGCAGTCTTGAAGAAGTAGTGTCCTTCCAACGGAAAGACAGTGCTGACTCTTGACATGCAGACAAGTAATGGGCCACAACAGAGCAAACCCACAGCAGAGTCATTTGACGTTTTGAAGAATATTGGTAGGTAGGTCATCACAGAGTAGACCCACTATAGTCCTGGTAGAGAGTATGGTATTGGTGGGTCACCAGAGGAGCAGACCCACTGCAGTCCTTGTAGAAATAATGGTATTTGTGGGCCATCAAAGATGCAGACTCACTGTAGTCCTTGTGGAAATAATGGTATTGGTGGGTGCACAATCACCATCAAAGAGTCTTGCGGATAATATAGCAAGTCCATAACCACCACTTGTGCACTCACAAAGTTTTTGGAATTGTCCTTAGAACCAGCAATGCTGTTATCCAGTCCCTTGCTGAATTATTAACATACGTGCAAGCACTAACAGTCCCTACTTCTGACATACTGTGCATATACTATGACCAACAGAAACGTCTGCAGTGAAATGTAACTTACAAGTTACTTAATTCGATGAACTGGTGTCAATTACAATTTTATAACTTAAGAATACAATAACAAAGGTACAAAATACATCATTAAAGAAAATAATAATGCAGATAACATTTGTAGTAAAACGGGCTTTACAAAAGAATAGAAATAAACATGCATATCAGTGTTACAAGAATTATGACATAAGTACATACATAAAGATCAGAATAACTTTTGAAACAACAACTTCACATATGCGCAACAAAACAGAACAGATAAATAATATCTAAACATCTTTACAAAGTAAATAACATAGTATTAGAAAAATTCTACAACGTAACTCATATCAGCTAAACAATTTTTTTTTAAATTATTATTTACTCGATCTGTAGACAGACAAAATACAATTTCATAAGTGTGAAGTTATCCAACTGTGTAATTACGTAAACATCTGTCACTGATGTAGTAAAAAAAAGTTTCTTTCTCTGTTAAATGATCAGATAGCTGTGTAATTCTGTGTTAGAGAAATATGGTACCGATGTGTAAAGTTGTATAAGCAAATACCATATTAGCTAGGGCTAATGCAGCAGCACAAAACAATTAATGCAAACAGCAATGAAAGAAAATGCAGATTTGCAAAGCAAGCAGCATTATAGAAATTAGCAAAGCAAATGCAATATTACAACTAATATAAGGCAATGTGCAGCAAACAATAAAAATAAATCAGTAGTAAAACTGGCATAACAGAGTAATCCAAAGTCAAATTCAGTAACGCTATGCCTGGCAAACAGCAGCAGTAAATGCTGTAACGTATACCTAAGCATGACAAAGCTCAAGCAGAAAAAATAGTACACTAAAGACAACAATGCAGATAAGGGAAATGTATAATCACATCTTAATGTCTAAGTAATTAAAGTTGTGCACCACAAGAAGTTATTCTACCAAAAAAGTTACCAAGTACTTGAAAAGAAAATTATGAATGCAGTTCCTGTGAAGGTAAATGTCTTTCTGTGCTCCCTCATTGTGCAGCATTGGTTAAAATAAAATTTATAGATGTACTAATATAAATATTTTCTGTCTGTCTGTACTTTGTGAAATGCTCATATTTTTCAGAACCATTGTGATACTATGAGAGCTTTGAATGATGTATTTGGTATGGGATTATGATTTTTAAAGTACATTTGAGGTAGATGACACTTTTGAAACGAGCAGAGAATTTTATGTCTATTGTCTTGCTAGTTGAAAGATTGTTTACTGCATTATGAAATGCCATATGGCTAGTGAATGATGTTTGACGCCTTGCTTTGCCTATTTTGTTTAATATCTAATAATAATGTTTCTCATCATTTCATTTCAGTAAATATCATAAATTAAGAACTCTACAGTGTAATCATGTTTTCAAGTTCGAGCGTGTCGTATTTGCGATGCTTTCTACAAAGGAATGTCAATAGCGAGGATAATGGCCTCCCTTTTTTTTTCACCTGTGCCTCTGAAAGGTTTTTTTCCAGGCGTCTGTCGCGCAGCTGCCTACGTGATGCATCGTGCCCACGATGCATTACGTGCAGGTGGTCACTTAACTTTCTTACCGAAATATTTACGACACCAGTTTCCGCTACAGTGACAGTCTCATATGAAAATTTCACAGGTCGAAAATTTACGTTACAAATGTGTAGAAACAAAATCCTATGAATATAACGGTGTTCAAAAAGTTTTCGTCGGCATTGTGATACATTCACGCATTTACACACATTTCATAACTCTTAATGTACGATTCTCGGTTTCCCACAACCTTTTTCACAAACCAGAGTCCCTAACCCCTACTCATTATTCCTTACCTTATTCGTCGACACTTCTTCAATATTTCATGATAACAGATACATAGCATACTCAAATAACTCATATAGCATCAGCTTATTGATCATAAACATACCTCAACAGCATAATACACATCGTCGTCATAATAATAACATCATAACAGATCAATCACATCTCAAAATCGTCGTAGCTTTCTCAATATTTTAAACCTACTAAAAATTCTCTGCTCGTTTCAAAAGTGTCATCTACCTCAAATGTACTTTAAAAATCATAATCCCATACCAAATACATCATTCAAAGCTCTCATAGTATCACAATGGTTCCGAAAAATATGAGCATTTCACAAAGTACAGACAAAATACAATTTCATAAGTGTGAAGTTACCCAACTGTGTAATTACGTAAACATCTGTCACTGATGTAGTAAAAAAAAAGTTTCTTTCTCTGTTAAATGATCAGATAGCTGTGTAATTCTGTGTTAGAGAAATATGGTACCGATGTGTAAAGTTGTATAAGCAAATACCATATTAGCTAGGGCTCCTTGTGCTTGCCAAACACATGGTACACAAAGTAAGCGTGTACCCCCCTGAGGATTAACGTAATTATACCCTCAGGTGTTACAGATTACAGCAATGGAATGAAATGTATCACGGAAAGCCTTCGTATCATTTTACTTCAAATATCTTAAAAAATTCATGTTTTAAGTGCGAAATTAATCACTCAAATATGTGTACTGTAGCGCTAAACTGTGCGTCTTGTTGTAAGATAATCTCTGTGGAAGTGTCGTAGTTATCGTCCTCCGAAAGCTAAGTTCTGCAGAAGTCAATGTACTTACCTCATCATAAACGAAAGTGGATATCTTTGCGTATAGATATCATAGTTATTACGTACCTGACCGTAATCAAGAAAGTACTATAATGTAACGTATTGTTGTGCTACAGAAAAGGCTGTCTCATTGTAGCTATACCACAAAAGTTACTACTAAAACATGTTTTACTTTCCAGAATAATACATAAAACTGTGCAGACATAAAACAGAAACACCGCAAAAGCAACATTGTAAATTGTCACTCATTAGTAGCGTCGTGTTAAAATCGTGTAGCTGTCACATAAACTACTCACTGTGTCATCTGGTATCTCACATAAAGTACTTTAAATCCAGAATGTATTTTCAAGTAAACCAGTACCAGTATATGTTCTAAGCATGTAAGTCCTATAGTCGTTACGTAATCATGTAACTAACAAGCAAGAATGTGCACACACAATAACACTGTGTCGTCTGTTCTCAATAACAATGCATTCGTAATTTCTGTTTAAATAAGTTCTCTTGGTTTTTGACTGGATATTTAACTTCAAACATTGTTGTATATTAACAGATTCTAAGTCTGACAAAGCATACTAGTAATGTAAAGTAAAAAATTTTATGGCAAAGACTAAGTTAAAAAGCAGATTATCTTTCAATAAACGGTCTTACATGTGAAATGTGGTGCAATCCTTTACTCTTCCTAGTACACAGAGTTTCAACTACAACGCAATCATCATGTGGTATACGTCGGATTCTGTAAGGTCCATTGTAAACTAGAAAGAATTTGTGACTCAAGTGTTTCTTCTTATGTGACAATGAATGAGCTGTAATGAGAACTTTCTGACCAATATATAATTTCTTTGCATTTGCTTTATCCTGTAGTATTCTCCTTTTGCCTGATGCAGATTTTATATTTTTAAGAGCCAAATCAATTATGTCTTTGTGTCGAAGTTTACGTGTATTCGGGAAAGGTACAAGCTCTCTGATTGTGTTCGGTGGTTCTTCATTCTTTAGTACAAGAGTAGGTGGTAAAGCAGTGGAATCATGAGGCATTTCATTCAGCACATTTTGAAATAAGTGTAAATATCTGTCCCAATGCTGATGCTTTCTGTGACAATAAAGTCTGCAAAGCTTATTGATTTCTTTCATAATCCGTTCAGATGGGTTACAATATGGTGAATACAATGAAATAAAAACAGGTTTGATTTTATGATTCCGAAGCATGTGTGACCAAACAGCAGATCGGAATTGCGGTCTGTTATCTGAAATGACTTTACTAACGTCTCCAACTTCACGTAAGAAATTTTTAACAAAGGCGTTGGATACAGACCATCCAGTGGCTTTACGTAACGGAGTGAAAGAAAGAAATTTTGAAGTAAGTTCAACAGCGACTAGAATGTACGAAAATCCATTAGATGTTCTGACAAGCGGTCCCAAAAGATCAACAGCAGATTCCAGGTTCGTATCCTGGCAGGGTCGCCCATATGAAACATCCCCTTTTTAAAAATTATACATGACTGTGTTTAACCTGACACACCATATTTTTAGCGCAACGGAATCTGACTTTCAAAAAAATCCCTACAAAAAATGGCCCTGACTAACATTGACCTATACGTTTCACAAATCACTTACCTCACAAAAATCTTGGTTACTCGAACTACTGCAATACAGCGAGCACCACTACTGCCAGCTAAATAAAAGATTCAAACTACAGAAGGCACTAACTACTGATAGGGATAGTTAGCAGATGAAAGATTTTAATAGAGAACAAACAATGTATTTACCTTAATAGTCATAATATATATGACAAATTACAAAACTCCGCCATCTCTCTCCCCACATCCACCACTGCTGGCGGCTCACCTCCAACTGCGCAACGCTACGTGCTGTTCACATCCAGCTGCCGCTGCCCAACACTACAATGGCAGACAACAATGCAAACTAGACACAGACTGCACACAGCACAGCCAGTGATTTTGATACAGAGGTGGCGTTACCAATAAAAAAACCTAAACAGCCTACTTACAGTATGTACCCTACAAGTTTGTCTCTTCTTGTTTGGATGTGCCTCCACAGAGATCTGGTTTCCTGTACTCTTCTAAGCACTTCTTCATTTGTTACTTTGTCTCTCCAGCTGATCCTCATCATCCTTCTATAGCACCACACCTCCAAGGCCTCTAGCCGTCTTCTCTGTTCTCTTCCAATTGTCCAGGTTTCACATCCGTATAGAGCCACACTTCAAACAAAACCTATCATCATATGTATCTTTATTTTCAGACTGATGTTGTTGCTGGTGAGTAAGTTCCTTCTCCGATTAAATTCAATTTGGGCATTTTGTATTCTGGTCGCAATTTCTTTCCAGCTTCTACCATCTCTTGTGATTTTGCTTTCCAGGTAAGTAAATTCCTCTATCACTTCCAGCTCCCAATTCTCATTCTCAGAGATTCATATACTGCTCCTGTACTGCGTACCATCACTTTAGTCTTTTTCTTGTTTATTCTCATTGCATACTGACTGCATAGAATCTTTTCCATTGTTCTGAGGACTTCCTCTAGATCTTCTTTTGTCTCTGTAACTATAGCAAAATCATCTGCTTAGCGTAGCATGTCTATCTTCTGACCATTAATTTTGATCCCCACTTCAGTAGTTTCTCGAACTTGGTCTATGGATTCCTGGATGCAAGCATCAGCAGTAAACCATGTATTAGGCGCCAAAAAAAAAAAAAAAAAAAAAATTAGGTCACCAAACCTGTAGAAACATACCGTCAATGAATATCTCAATTACGTTTCGTGTTATTACATCATTTATTATTACATGTTTAACCCGGACACCTTGTATTTTATCTTTATTCCTCATACAGTGGTCAGAAGTTACATTCTGTAACTAACGCAGCCACAAGCTGAGTAACGCACCATCTGCAGCGTCGAGAATGTGCTGAACATATTATTGAAGGTAACTGTAAGAAGCATTTCATGAAAATTCGAACTTCCCAACAGATTATAAAGTGCCTCTAAGTCAATTAGTCCTTTTTTATGGTATTATATGATGTTACGAAGAGATGGGGGGATGAATATAAAAAGAATCAGAAAACGTCAACGTCATACACCGACGGAGAAAAAAATCGCAACACCAAAAAATAATTAACGTTGGTTACTGAAATTTCGTGAATACAATTGTCTAGGTAACATATTTAAGTGATTAACATTGCAGGATCATAAGTTAATGAAAACATTATATAAGCCACTGCAAATGTGAAATGCTGCTACATCACTAACAGGTGTAACCGCCAGAATGTTGAATGCAAGCTTACAAACGTACAAGTATTGTGTTGTACAGATGCCTGATGTCAGTTTCTGGGATGGGGTTCACGCCTGTTGCACTTGGTCGGCCAATACAGGGCCGGTTAATGCTGTTTGTGGATGACGCTGGAAATGACGTCAGGTGACGTCCCATCAGTGTTCGAATGGAGACGAAACTGGTGATCGAGGGGGCAAAAGCAACATGCCGACACTCTGTAGAGCTCGTTGAGTCACAAATAGTGGTATGCGGGCGAGCGTTATCCTGTTAGAAAACACCCCCTGAAATGCTGTTCATGAATGGCGGGACAACAGTCGAAGCACCACACCACCACACTTAGGTACAAATTTTGCAGCCACGATAGTGCTCCTGCTGTCATACGAAATCGCAATCCAGACCATAAGACCAGACGCGGTTCCAATGTGTCCAGCACACAACCAGGTTGGTTGCAGGCCCTCAACTAGCCTCCTTCTAACCATCACACGGCCATCACTGGCACCGAGGCAGAACCAGCTTTCATTATAAAACACGACGGACTTCCAGCATTCTCCTCTATCAGCTCTAGCTTGACACCACTCACGTCACAAATGGCGGTGGGTAGGTATCATTGAAACCCACGCTACAATGCGTCTGGCTCGGAGCTGTCCTTGAAGTAACCGATTTGTTCGTTGTGTCACTGTGGTGCCGGCTGCTGCTGAAATGGCTGCTGCAGATGCAGTACGATGCACCAGAGCCATACGCCGAACACGATGGTCTTCTCTCTCACCTATGCCACGTGGCCGTCTGGAGCACGATCTTCTTGCGGCCGTACATTCTCTGACCACCACTGCCGCCAATCATGCACAGTGAAACGTCCCCTTAGAAAAATTAATGAATTACTGCGCTGATAAACCTCTTACGTTATTTGATTTTCAAACAGCTGAGCAGAACTGAACGTACTCAGACATTTTTCTCTTTACTTATTCCGATCAACACTAAACTGACACACAATATTTTTAGCGCAACGCAATCTGACTTTCAATAATTCCTACAAAATAATGTCCCTGACTAACAATAACCTATACCGTTTATGAATCACTTACCTCACAAAAATCTTCGTTACTCGAACTACTGCAATACAGCGAGCGCCAATACTGCCAGCTAAATAAAAGATTCTAACTACTGAAGGCACTAACTACTGATAGGCATAGTCAGCAAATGAAAAATTTTGGTAGAGAACAAACAATGTATTTACCTCAAAATGTTCAAAAGTCATAATATATATATCAGTTCATCATACCCAATATTACAAATTTACTCTTTCTGATGGACACACGTCCAGATCGTCCGCTCTCAAGATTCTGCCATCTCTCTCCCCACATCCACCACTGCTGGCGGCTCACCTCCAACTGCGCAACGCTACGCGCTGTTCACATCCAACTGCCCAACACTACAATGGCGAATATTCCAACAGTGCCAACCAGCCACAAACTGCACACAGAAAAGTCAGTGTATTTCATACCGAGCGCTAGGTGACGTTACCAACATAAAAACCTAAACAGCCTACTTACGACAGTGGTTACATTCTTGCCCAGTCTTTCTTCAGTATTCACAAGGAACACACAGCTTATGGTAGCCCTGTTACACGAACTTGTTCCAATTCGATGAGGTGTTAATAATGGCGTCTTCGTCGCCTTAAAGGCATTCTTGACTAACATCAGTTCACTACTTCCGGTCTCATGACCGTTACAGCAGGTATTTAAAGCAAGCCTGATTTGCGTCCTCATAGTGGCGCTACCAGTACCAATGTGTGCGGCTGGTCCCGGCGGAGGTTCGAGTCCTCCCTCGGGCATGGGTGTGTTTGTGTTTGTCCTTAGGATAATTTAGATTAAGTAGTGTGTAAGCTTAGGGGATGATGACCTTAGCAGTTAAGTCCCAAAAGATTTCACACACATTTGAACTAGTACCACTCTTCTGCAAATGGCGCGAAATTCTAACAGTTATCATTATTCAGACGCAGATACACGCCTACCAACTTTCGTTCATGTCACACAGCTCCTTCTTGGTGCTACGATTCTTTTTGCGCCAGTGTCTAAAAATGTAGCTCCACATGTTTATGCCAGACGTAATTTTCATAATATACCATAAATACATTTAGATTTGTTCTTGGACACGGTACACCTTGAGCAAAACACATTTTTTACATTTTATTCCCCAGACATGTTTCGCTGCAGTTACACATCATCAGTGTTTTTTATGTTAATCTTCTTCTTACCACATACTGTGGAATCCACATTACACACATTTACTTGAATTTCATTGGTTGTTACTGTCTTTTTTAACAGATAATAAACAACGAAAGACATTCACCATGATGCTCGAATACTTTGGAATTGTTAATTACGGCAAATGACCGTCTCCGTGGTGTATTTGACGCAGTCACTGGCCACGGTATCACTTACTCAAGTTTTCCCACCGCGTCCTATTCAGTGCCTCCTCATTAGTTATGTAATCTGCCCATCTGATCTTCAGCACTCTTCTGCAGCGTCTCGTTGCAAAACTTTCTATTCTCTTCTTGTCTAAAGTGTTCATCGTCCATGTTTCACTTCCATACATGGCTACACTTGCGGCGGCGCGGTTCTTTCCGTCCCTTTACGACGAACCAGCACCTACCTGTAAACATTGTCTCAGCATATCATCAATAGGGAAGCCGAGCGAAACCTAATGTACTTCGACGTGAACCAGGCTGTAATTAAAGTCACTAATCTACGTTTCGGGAAAAAGTTTTCACACAAATGAAATATATTCTGTAACTTAGGTGAACAAGTATCACTGCCAAGCCCGTGCTAGTCTTAACACAGTCACTCACAATCCCTTTCACTCACGTTAGCAAGTTTATGGTGTTGCATTTCCCGAAAACGTAATAGCTACAAAATTACAGATTGTTTTTGATTGAGAATGCTCGCCAAATATTAAGTCTGTCGATACCTGATGCAGTCACAGTTTTTAGCCACCGACCTGCTCAATACGCCACGCGGAATTTATGTCTTTTCTCGTCACAAAATTCACTTAAAAGTTCCGAAATTTCTACATGCCCATCGGAATAATTATGCAGTCACTTTACCACATTTTTGATGTATGATCCGGTAACTTACCGTTTCCATCGGAACTACTGCTACACACGGCCGAACTGTTTCATGGCAAGGCTCCGACTCTTCTCTAGAATACTCTTTCTCTACCAGCAGAGAAAGGCGCGCGAAGAATATTGCTTTACCATTCGTCAGTTTACTCAACAGCCAATAGCAAAACAACATTCTCCCTCGTCAATCCGCGCTTTTCATCAATAACCAATCACAAAATAGTAAACCTAACGACTGCACTTTTTACCGACGTAATTATCTAATATGCTGAAGTTTCGCTTATGCATAAAGTTATTTACTATTGTCACTTATACCTGAATTAATTTTCCCTTTACCATAAACTCAGTTTACAAATCTAATCTACAAAAATCCCCTTTGTCCATATCAATACTTCTTCTAAATGCTACCACACTGAATCATACTACATAACTCGTTAAACAGTTATCTTCCTATTAACCTTAAACCAGATTTACGCATCATTCGTACTGCTAAAACACATTTACAACATTTTACCTACACAAAAAGACATAATAACACTTTATGAAAATACTAGGACAGTTTATGAAAAACATCCTATTACTTTACTGCTCTCTAGTGGGCACAATCGAAACTAAATCAGTCCCACTATCCAATATTGTCCTCTATCGGCTGATACATAAACTACATGCGCGTCCAGTCTCACGTCACCATCTGTCACTATCCAGCTCTGAGACAAATCTCCCACTTAACTGCCTCCAAGGCAGGATCGGTATACGGCGCTACGCCTCACACTCCATACAAATACTTTGAGGAAAGACTTCCTAAAATCTATACTCGATGTTAACAAATTTCTTTTGTTCAGAAACGCTTTTCTGCCCATTGCAAGTCTACCGTTTATATCCTGTCTACCTCGGCCATCATCAGTTATTTTACTGACCAAATAGCAAAACTCATCTAATACTTTAAATGCTCGTTTTCTCATCTAATTCCCTCAGCATCACCTGTTTTAATTCGACTACATTGCATTGTCCTTGTTTTCCTTTTGTTGATTTCAGTCTTGCACACACCTTTCATGACAATGTCCATTCCGTTCAACTGCTCTTAGAGTGTTTTGCAGTCTCTGACAGAATGACAGTGTCATTGGCAAACTTAACAGGTTTTATTTCTTCTTTCTGAACTTTCATTTCTACTCCAAGTTTTTCTTTGGTTTCTTTTATTGTTTGTTCAATGTACAGATTGAATAACATCTGGGACAGGCTTCAATCGGCCGGCCGGAGTGGCCGTGCGGTTCTAGGCGCTACAGTCTGGAGCTGCGTGACCGCTACGGTCGCAGGTTCGAATCCTGCCTCGGGCATGGATGTGTGTGATGTCCTTAGGTTAGTTAGGTTTAAGTAGTTCTAAGTTCCAGGGAACTGATGACCACAGCAGTTAAGTCCCATAGTGCTCAGAGCCATTTGAACCATAGGCTACAATCCTGTCGCACTCCATCGTCAATCACTGCTTCCTTCTGATGCCTCTCGACTCATAACTGCCGTCTGGTTTTCATGGAAGTCGGAAATAGCCTTTCGCTCCCTGTATTTTACCCCTGCCACCTTCAGTATTTCAAAGAGAGTATCCAGTCAAAGTTGTCGAAAGCCTTCTGTAAGTCTACAAATGCTAGAAACGTAGGTTTGTTTTTCCTTAATCTATCTTGTAAGGTAAGTCGTAGCGTCAGTATTGCCTCACATGTTCCAACATTTATACGGAATCCAAACTGATCATCCCTGAGGTCGGCTTCTACCAGTTTTTCCAGTCTTCTGCAACAATATGACTAATATTACCATCAAAACTCTAATTATGCAAATAACGTCGTTCAAAGTTAGCTCGACTAATTGTTTTCTACCATTCAAATTAGTATTGTAAATTCGCTTTCCTCATTTTTACTAATGTGATGAAATTAGGTGATTAAAGGCAAACTCATTTCCTTTATAACTACTAGCTATGGATGAAATGTGATGCATCAGATTTCATTGTATTTAATACCAGTATTACAATATGAATTACATCCGTTCTGCGCAGCTCCAAACCTGCCCTAACGTTAACAGTTTGCATTAAAGTCTCATCATCATTTGTGAAAACCAATCATGGTTTGATCAGATTAATCCACAAAGGTCAGTACGTCTAGGAAAAAAAGCAGGCTCCTTTAGTTGTACTTGCCATTGTTTGAAGGTGAAGAACTAGTATCAGCCAGTCACTCTAGTTACTAGTGAGCAGGTTACATTTGATTTTCTAAAGACGCTCATAAGTAATATTTCTGATATGAAATAATAGTCAAATCTCTCTATATGCTAGCGGATGTGTTTGAAGATTAGTTTCTTAAACAGATGTGAATTCTCACAAATATATAAGGAGCTAACAAAAATTTCCTCCCGAAGGTCGCCAGTCAGACGCGAACTATGAGGCAGTCATCCCCATAGACACACCAGGATGCTGAAGATACCCGTTTAGTGAAACACTGTTTTCTGCTACGTGAAGAAGTCTGTAACTGGCTGTTGCACATCCTCTTCCTTCAAGGCCTTCTTTAAGGAACCGAAGGCGTGATAATCTAATGGGTGTACACCAGGACTACACGGTGCGTGTTCGAGTGCCCTTACTTGAGCTGGCTTGACATTTGCGATACGGGGACGTGCGTCATCATGAAGCTGCAGTACCCCTCGGCGCACCGCTCCACAAGAATAGCAGCACGTCGATCCCGTTTGGACGCATTTCGTAATAACGTCGCGATACTTTACGTTCCCGCATTTACCACACACACATCGGAAAGATATGAATGCCACATTAATCCCTCGCCTACACGTCGGTTGTCATATACCCGGATCGGAGTCACATTACGTTGCATATACGCTGTAGCAACGCCCTCAAACGAAAACTTTTTGATCGCCCCCTAATAGCATATCTCTTGAGTATCAATCACTAACTTATTCATGTAACCGATCTAACGAAACAAGCACTGTATTTTAGTAATATATTCATCCACATGGGCATAATTTAAAAAACCTGCTACGTTTTCCTACTTTCTCTCAGGATTAAAGCCGACAACCAAATACACTACTGGCCATTAAAATTGCTACACCAAGAAGAAATGCATATGATAAACGGGTATTCATTGGACAAATGTATTATACTACAGCTGACATGTGATTACATTTTCTCGCAATTTGGGTGCATATATCCTGAGAAATCAGTACCCAGAACAACCACCTCTGGCCGTAATAATGGCCTTCATACGCCTGGGCATTCAGTCAAACAGAGGTTGATGGCGTGTACAGGTACAGCTGCCCATGCAGCTTCAACACGATACCACAGTTCATCAAGAGTAGTGACTGGCGTATTGTGACGAGCCAGTTGCTCGGCCACCATTGACCAGATGTTTGCAGTTGGTGAGAGATCTGGAGAATGTGCTGGCCAGGGCAGCAGTCGAACATTTTCTGTATCCAGAAAGGCCCGTACGGGACCTGTAACATGCGGTCGTGCATTATCCTGCTGAAATGCAGGGTTTCGTAGGATCGAATGAAGGGTGGAGCCACGGGTCGGAACACATCTGAAATCTAACGTCCACTGGTCAAAGTGCCGTCAGTGCGAACAAGAGGTGACCGATGGCGAATACACGCTTCCAATGTGCATTCACAGCGATGTCGCCAAACACGGATGCGACCATCATGCTGTAAACAGAACCTGGATTCATCCGAAGAAACGACGTTTTGCCATTCGTGCACCCATGTTCGTCGTTCAGTACACCATCGCAGGCGCTCCTGTCTGTGATGCAGCGTCAACGGTAGCCGCAGCCATAGTCTCCGAGCTGATAGTCCATGCTGCTGAAAACATTGTCGAACTGTTCGTGTAGATGGTTGTTGTCTTGCAAATCTCCCCATCTGTTGACTCAGGGATCGAGACGTGGCTGCACGATCCGTTACAGCCATGCGGATAAGATGCCTGTCATCTCGACTGCTAGTGATACGAGGCCGTTTGGGTCCAGCACGGCGTTCCGTATTACCCTCCTGAAACCATCTATTCCATATTCTGGTAACAGTCACTGGATCTCGACTAATGCGAGCAGTAATGTCGTGATACGATAAACAGCAATCGCGATAGGCTACAATCCGACCTTTATCAAAGACGGAAACGTGATGGTACGCATTTCTCCTCCTTACACGAGGCATCACAACAACGTTTCACCAGGCAACGCCGGTAAACTGCTGTTTGTGTATGAGAAATCGGTTGGAAACTTTCCTCATGTCAGCACGTTGTAGGTGTCGTCACCGGCCCCAACCTTCTACATCTACATCTACGTACATACTCCGCAATCCACCATACGGTGCGTGGCAGAGGGTACCTCGTACCACAACTTGCATCGTCTCTCCCTGTTCCACGCCCAAACAGAGCGAGGGAAAAATGACTCCCTATATGCCTCTGTACGAGCCCTAAACTGTCTTATCTTTGTGGTCTTTCCGCGAATGTGAATGCTCCGAAAAGCCAATCATTGGCATATTACAGCATCTTCTTCCTGTCGGCTAAATTTCGCGTCTGAAGCACTTCATCTTCGTGGTGTAGGAATTTTAATGGCCAGTAGTGTAAAAAAAAAGTACTATACAGGGTGAAGCGAAATTCTCGCACTCGGGCTCCGCAGCGCGACTCCTCACATGCCAGCGATAAAAAAATGTCTCTCATAAAATTTCGTCTGGCGAATACATCCGGCAGAAAAAGGACGTTAAAGAGTGGCAATCTGGGGACACTGTAAGAACACGTATGGTAACTGCCTCTGGCAGCACATTTTAATTGTGCTGCACAGTTGGCGCAGTGGATGGAGTTTTGGGTTAGCATGCACGAAGGCGAGGGTTCAGTCCTGGGTTGGGGTACATTATTTTGTTTGGTAATTTCATTCTAACGTTTCATACTGTAATATACACCGTTTCTTATGTCACATGTAACCTAAATTGACAACATCTTGCATCGCTGAACACAACAAATACATGTTTAAACAAATAAGAAATAGACAGTTGAAACAGTTAATGGGACCATGGTGATAACACATACAAATAGTAACCGAGTTTGGACATTATTCGCAAAGCACGTCGTTAGTCCTACTGGTAACGTAAGGCCCTCACTAAATGTAACGGACCTGAATGAGGCAAGAATAATAGTTGGTACTAATCTATGTGACCACTAGAGGACGGTACAAAGAAAACAGATTTCGCTTCTAGTAGAGGAAGTGGTGCGAATAACTTCGAGCCCACATCTTTCAAAGCTGACCAATCTTCCATTTCTACGATTGTGGTATGTAAGTGCAAATGTTTACCCGAGGACCTTCTACAATCGCTGTTGACGATTAAGATGCCAGATACCGTGCCTCTTGGACTACATTTAGCAAATAAAAAAATATATGCTTGAACCCAGGATCGAGCCCTCGACCTCTTGCATGCTAACCCAAAACTCTATGGACTGCACCAACTGTATAGTAGAACTAACTTATCTTGACAGAGGTACTTTCTGTACATGGGGTTACAGTGTTGCCAGATTGTTACTTTTCAACGTCCTTTTTCTGTCGGATGTACTCGCCAGACGAAATTTTGTGACAGACATTTTTTTATCGCTGGAATGTGAGGAGTCGTGTTGCAAAATCGAAGGATATCATATCTGAGATATATAAAGAAGTAAAACGTCGGTGACAATCGCAGTATTTGCCCGAAACATATTTGCGAAGAAACAAATTAGACAGTTCTCCATATAGTCCGCCATCCATAATAATTTTGTTTTCTCGACACGGAGCATTCGGAAGAAATACTAAAAATGTACAGTGAGTTATTGTACTTAAGTATCAGTGCATACATAAAACACACATGGACCTGGAACACGAAGAAGCTCAGTAGCGTATTTTCGTAACTCTGGCGTTATCTCTCCCAATAAGGCAACATGTACAAGAACCGAAAGAGAACAATAGAAATATAATAACAAGAAAGAAGTGCTCGAATTAAAATGGGTGTTATATTACGATGTAGTCTGTCTCGTTTTCCGTCCAGCTTTTGTATCGGATATTCAGTGTTGGAAATAAAAGTTTCGCAAGTTGGATTAAAATTTAGAGTGAAAGGTAATCAATGAAAACAATGTCTGCGTTTTGACTTTAATATTTCAAACATCCGCAAGAAGGAGAAAAAGATTACAAAAAAAGAAGTGCTCAGATTAAAGAACGACGTTATGTAATACTTTCTGTCTCCATTTCTCTTCAGGTTTTATATTGAAAAAGCTGTATAGGAAATAAGATAAATTTTAAAAGTGGGATTAAAATTCAGGATTAAAGGTTATCAGCGGTAAGATTCGCTGATGACAACAACATTCTTCATTAAAATGAGGAAGGATAACGGGACCTGTAGAGCGCAAAGGCTTAAAGTCAGATGCAAGACCAGATTATTCCAAAGAAAGACGAATGTATTAAGTAGGGACTGAAATGAGATTAGCGGCAAACTATATGTTAAAACTAGGGGCCGTGCAGCAGACGAACGAATTCTGCATCGAAATAACGCATGGAGAAGGGAGCAATGAGGATATAAAAAGCAATCAAGGACATTGGAAAAGACGACATTCCTGGCCAAAAGAAGTCTAGTAGTATCAAACGATGGCTTTAATGTCAAAAAGAAATATGAAGATAGTATCTGTTCTCGAAAGAATAGATGCCATTGATGAACGTGCAGAATAAATGATAATTAATTGAAACCCTCAGCCACCGACAGGTTATGTTGATATACCTCGATGGGGACATCTGAAAATGTGTGCTCCGACCGGTACTCGAAACCGGGATCTTCTGCTTACAAGGCAGACACTATATAAGCATTCAAGTCTGGAGCACAGTATTATATGTAACTGAATCATGGTCTGCAGGTATTCCACAAAGGAATGAGGAAGATGCGGAAAATTAAATTGACTGATAAATAAAAATGATGAAAATCTCCGCAGAAGCGGCGAGGAAAGCAACATATAGAAAAAAAACAGATTCGAAGAAAAAAGAGGGTAGTAGTAGCAGCGAGGAATGCAAATTATTTTTATTAATTCTTTTTTCTCGGAAGGGCCAACTAAGAACCACGCGCCAATTCCAGTTCCTTATTCGTTGTTCTTTTCTTTCCTTCCAGTACTCTTTCATCTGTTCTTTATCTTTTTCCTTCCTGTCTTCTGACCACTGCAGACCAGTTTTCTTCATTCTTCTAACGTAAAATCCCTCCATATTCAATACTTTTCCCTACTTTTTCTCTGTTAGCTGTTTCTTTAGCTCTTATATTATTTTTTTCAAACGCTGTTCTAGTTACTGAATCCTACTTGCTGTCGACTTTTTACCCCACAATCACTAGAGGTTGAAAATACCGCTTCAGCTGTAAATTTCTTTTATTATCACATCCAGTTTCGGGCTCTCGTAAGCCCATCCTCAGGACTCGCAACCGTGCTGTGGCCCCCGAGCGCCGCGGTGGACATGCACTAGGCGCGGTTTGCTGCCTATGAGCGCAAAACAGGGAGTACTGAAGCCGTATTTTCAACCTCTGGTATAATCCCACAATCATTTGAAAGTCTTTTGGGTTAATCTACTGTATTGCACTCGATATAATTCTTTAACAATTACAAGTCTTTCTTTTGTCACTGCTTCTGACATATTCTCCCTGTATTGACAAATTTTGTCGTTTCTTCATAATTCCCAACCTTAGATAGTTTTTCGTGAGTCCAATATTTTATTAAGATTCACCTTTCTAATTTATCTAACTTTTAGTTTAAATCTAGACATTCGCTTGCATGCAAACATTCTGGATTCACTACTGTCTCATAATGCCTTAGTTTCACATTTTACACGGCATCTTTTATTGTGAAGATCTTCAGTTACATCACACACCCTTCTAATTTTATGCATCGTTTCCCCTACAGCGGATTTTTCGAAACCATTTTCTTGCGATAGTTGCTCAAGATATTTAAATTTTTTAACGTTCTCTATTTGCCCAATATCTGTTCTCAGATATTTAAGTGCGTTTTAAAATCTTTTAAAAAATTTTCTGCAGAAATCCTTCAGCGTATCCTACCGGTATTTCTTGTAAAATATTATTTTGTGTTATAGCAGATGTCACGTTTCCAGAAACTGTAGCAAAGTCATCTCCAAATGCTGGGTAGTTTATTGCAATAATTTTTTTCTTCCTCTTCCCGACGTGAAATCTTATACTTATTCAGGTTTTCATTCCAAATTCTCGCTTTTTTATCTAGAACACAATTAAAAATTAGTGAGGATAGGAGAACACCTTAGCACAATCCGTGTTTATTTAGAAGGTTGAAATGGTTCAAATGGTAATGAGCACTATAGGACTTAACATCTGAGGTCATCAGTCCCCTAGAACTTAGAACTACTTAAATCTAACTAACCTAAGGACATCACACACATCCATGCCCAAGGCAGGATTCTAACCTGCGACCGTAGCGGTCTCGCGGTTCCAGACTGAAGGGCCTAGAACCGCTCGGCGACACGGCAAGCTATTTAGAACGACTGATACATTTCTCTTATAAGTTTCACTTTACGTACTGGGTCTGCGAGTGCTTGACGAATTTGATTTTATGGTTTAGACTATCAACGGCGGAGATTTTATTATTATTACTATTATTATTATTATTATTATTATTATTATTATATTATTGGAAAATGCAGGCTAATTTCATACTAACTTTCCATTCACGTCTAATCGATATCGAGGCGTTTTATAGTTTCATCGCCAGGAACCTAGCTACACTTTCTGAAATGAAATACGTCCACAGTTATATTTTGTTGCTGTACTACAGTATTCTCTAATGTATTATACTGAGGACCCTACTACTACATCGGAAGAAGTTTTGGTGGAGCAAGGAAATACACATGGGGGTGTATTTCATTTTGAACAGTGTACCTAAATGCTTGAGGCTGAAGCCATAAAAGGATTCGAAATTGGCTACAAATAACGGAAACAATGAACACAGCTGAGTAGAAAAATTATAACAAAATAGTCTGTGTGGCCCAAAACAAAATAACTTGCATCGCGCTAGAGGGAGCCGTATAGGGTGAAAACGTTAGTGGAAGGCCATACAGGAAGTAATTGTGGACGCCTTGTGTGCGAACTACTCTGAGATGCAGGGTGAATTGGGATGGGCAGAATGACAATAGTCAGGGGGGGAAAAAAAGAAAACGAACTGATAGGTTACAATGAAATGAACACCCTTAGGTGCTTAAAGGCGTTGACATACGTCAACGGGGACAGATGAAAATGTGTGCCCCGACCGGGACTCGAACCCAGGATCTTCTGCTTACATGGCAGACGCTCTATCCATATTTTTTTCTTTTTTTTTAATCTCATTTTGTTGGCTTTTGTTCGTTGTATCCGATTAAGTTCGTTGCTGATCCATTAACCCAGTTTTTTTATTACAGAGGGTACGTAACCCTCTGACCGAACACGCTGAGCTACCGTGCCGGCTGTCCATCTGAGCCACCGGGGACACAGAGAATAGCGCGACTGCAGGGATTTATCTCTGGCACGCCTCCCGTGAGACCCACATTCTCAACGTATTGTCCCGCAGTACATTCGTAGTGCCCCTCCCCATTATACTCATTACTCGTGGCGCGTCGCCGATTCCCGTAAGAGTTCGGGCACTGTTTGTGCATTCGCACAGATAAATGGTTCAAATGGCTCTGAGCACTATGGGACTCAACTGCTGAGCTCATTAGTCCCCTAGAATTTAGAACTAGTTAAACCTAACTAACCTAAGGACATCACAAACATCCATGCCAGAGGCAAGATTCGAACCTGCGACCGTAGCGGTCTTGCGGTTCCAGACTGCAGCGCCTTTAACCATTCGCACAGAAGAAGATGGTCAAGTGGCCGGTGAGCCTTAACTAATATATATATGTCCGAAAGGACAGATACCATCTTATTATTTATGAACTGATAGGTGTTCGACTCACTCCCTGCCGCTGTAGGACCTTAACTTGACGAACAGCTTTTGTATTTAATGCTTCACGGTCACCTGATTTGCTTCCCTTCTAGTGGCGCCGCCAAGGCCGGTGCTTTCCAGAACAGCGCAGCGCGGGACGGCCGGTCGCACGCCGCAAGTTCACTAATCCCTGGAAGCACACTTGGCGAGTGTGTAGCCGAAGCGAAACTGCGGACGCCGCACGCCTGCGGCTTAGACCGGAAGTTGGGTGCGGCCGGCCTGTTTGAGGGGATGATTGCCCGTTGTTTGGTGTTTAGGCCCAGTTCGATGGGGGTCCGCCGTGTCATGAATAATTTATGTCGATAATTGATTGGGGAGCCACTAACTACAGCGAGCGCGCGCCGCGGGAAATCGGCGGGGGCGAAACCGACGCCGCCCGCCGCCCGCCTCCAGCCCCCCCCCCCCCCCCTCCAGCCCACGGCTCCTGCCACCGCACGTAATGGACTAGCACGGCCGTCCGAGAACACTCCTTCTCGTCGTGGGCTCACGTCTTCACAGTCGAACGTGAGCAAAAGTAGCAAACTCCTGTCCGTCACAACCGTCTATCAAAAGACTGGGTTCGTGGTATCCTTTCTACTTCCCATTCTACATCTACATCTACATCTACATCCATACTCCGCAAGCCACCTGACGGTGAGTTGCGGAGGGTACCTTGAGTACCGCTATCGGTTCTCCCTTCTATTCCAGTCTCGTATTGTTCGTGGAAAGAAGGATTGTCGTTATGCCTCTGTGTGGGTTATAATCTCTCTGATTTTATCCTCATGGTCTCTTCGCGAGATATACGTAGGAGGGAGCAATATACTGCTTGACTCCTCGGTGAAGGTATGTTCTGGAAACTTCAGCTATAGCCCGTATTGAGCTACTGAGCGTCTTTCTTGCAGAGTCTTCCACTGGAGTTTATCTATCATCTCCGTAACGCTTTCGCGATTACTAAATGATCCTGTAACGAAGCGCGCTGCTCTCCGTTGGATCTTGTCTCTCTCTTCTATCAACCCTATCTGGTACGGATCCCACACTGCTGAGCAGTATTCAAGCAGTGGGCGAACAAGCGTACTGTAACCTACTTCCTTTGTTTTCGGATTGCATTTCCTTAGGATTCTTCCAATGAATCTCAGTCTGGCATCTGCTTTACCGACGATCAACTTTATATGATCATTCCATTTTAAATCACTCCTAATGCGTCTCCCAGAAAATTTATGGAATTAACTGCTTCCAGTTGCTGACCTGCTATATTGTAGCTAAATGATAAGGGACCTTCCTTTCTATGTATTCGCAGCACATGACACTTGTCTACATTGAGATTCAATTGCCATTCCCTGCACCATGCGTCAATTCGCTGCAGATCCTCCTGCATTTCAGTACAATTTTCCTTTGGTACAACCTATCGATATACCACTGCATCATCCGCAAAAAGCCTCAGCGAAACTCCGATGTCATCCACAAGGTCATTTATGTATATTGTGAATAGCAAGGGTCCTACGACACTCCCCTGCGGCACACCTGAAATCAGTCTTACTTCGGAAGACTTCTCTCCATTGAGGATGACATACTGCGTTCTGTTATCTAGGAACTCTTCAATCCAATCACACAATTGGTCTGATAGTCCATATGCCCTTACTTTGCTCATTAAACGACTGTGGGGAACTGTATCGAACGCCTTGCGGAAGTCAAGAAACACGGCATCTACCTGGGAACCCGTGTCTATGGCCCTCTGAGTCTCGTGGACGAATAGCGCGAGCTGGGTTTCACACGATCGTCTTTTTCAAAACCAAGGCTGATTCCTACACAGTAGATTTCTAGTCTCCAGAAAAGACATTATACTCGAACATAATACGTGTTCCAAAATTCTACAACTGATCGACGTTAGAGATATAGGTCTATAGTTCTGGACATCTGTTCGAAGTACCTTCTTGAAAACGGGGATGACCTGTGCCATTTTCCAACCCCTTGGAACGCTAAGCTCTTCCAGAGACCTACGGTACACCGCTGCAAGAAGGGGGGCAAGTTCCTTCGCGTACTCTGTGTAAAATCGAACTGGAATCCCATCAGGTCCAGCGGCCTTTCCTCTTTTGAGTGATTTTAATTGTTTCCCTATCCCTCTGTCGTCTATTTCGATATCTACGATTTTGTCGTCTGTGCGTCAATCTAGAGAAGGAACTACAGCGCAGTCTTCCTCTGGAAAACAGCTTTGGAAAAAGACATTTAGTATTTCGGCCTTTAGTCTGTCATCCTCTGTTTCAGTACCATTTTGGTTACAAGTGTCTGGACATTTTGTTTTGATCCACCTACCACTTTGACGTAAGACATAATACCAAAATTTTGTGTCAATCTCTTCATATACATGTTCAATACATGCTAGACGTCTTCACACATAAGTAGTTGTTTGGTGTCTGCTTCATTTTGAAGCTAGCCTCTGCACCTCTTTAAATCTGTTACATATACGCTTTGTAAATACTGCGGAGTTCTTGGCGGAGGATACTTACTTGTTCAAATGGCAGATTAAAACTGTGTGCCGGACCAAGACTTGAACCCGGGACCTTTGCCTTTCGAGGACAAGTGCTCTACCACACTCCCCTGCAGAGTGAAAATCTCATTCTGGAAACATCCCCCAGGCTGTGGCTAAGCCATGTCTCCGCAATATCCTTTCTTTCAGCAGTGCAAGTTCTGCAAGGTTCCCAGGAGAGCTTCTGCAAAGTTTGGAAGGTAGGAGACGAGGTACTGGCAGAAGTAAAGCTGTGAGGACGGGGCGTGAGTCGTGCTTGGGTAGCTAAGATAGAAGAGCATTTGCCCGCGAAAGGCAAAGGTTCCGAGTTCGAGTCTCGGTCCGGCACACAGTTTTAATCTGCCAGGAAGTTTCATATCAGCGCACACTCCGCTGCAGAGTGAAAATCTCATTCTGGTTCAAATGGCTCTAAGCACTATGGGGCTTAACATCTGAGGTCATCAGTCCCCTAGACTTAAAACTACTGAAACCTAACTAACCTAAGGGCATCACACACATCCATGCCCGGGGCAGTATTCGAACCTGCGACCGTAGTAGCAGCGTGGTTCGGGACTGAAGCACCTAGAACCGCTCGGCCACAGCGGCTTGTACTAAGATTTGTTTCTGCTCGTTTCCTAGCTGGAGCGAGGTAAGCTTGACTGCTAGTACGTCACTTTGGGATATGCCATACTTCATCTTTACTGTCTTTATAAGGTGTTGGCGCTTGAAAAATATTCGTATTTTCCGTTGTGATAGACGCTTCCTTGAGTTTCCTAATTTTACTTTCAGGTAGCGTATAGTGTCTTTCTACAACTGTCTATCAGGTAAAATTTTACAGCATCTGTGTTACTGTCCTGAGCTAGTTAAAGAAGCTCTTCATCATTCACAGCGCACTTCTCTACGCGTTCGATGGTTCACTCATCTGATCGGCTATCGACCCCATAAATTTCAACATTTGTGGCGAGAAACCTGTTCTGTCAGCAAATTATCGTGCGATAAACTCCAATTACGCAGTATCCTATGAATAAACAGAAGCTTGTCTTTTGTTTATGTGATCAATTCGCTTTATATCTCTGCACATAACTATTCATTAATTGTGTTCTGTAATGCTGCTCAATTTTTACGATTTGTGAACTGCGCAGTAGTTAGCCTTTATCTATTCGGTATATCAATAGCTAGGTTACAGTCTTTTCATGGTGTTCATAGTCCTTCTGGATAAATATAAATTTTCATATATAACTGCATCGTCTGGGGAAAGCCTGAAATTACAGCTAACACTATCTAGCACACAATGTTGTCGATATCTCTCCGATCTAGGGTTGCCACGTGTCCCAACTTGTAGAGAACGACCCTACATTTCTGTAATTGTTCCGTGTTCCTAGACGAGTGTGACGGGACACCAACAAGCCCTTACTTTTTCCCTTACTTTAAAAGTACTTCCTTTCTATATCGTACTGCATAATTTTTAATTCCAAATGGTTTTCAGGGTCTAATCCCGTGGTTTGATTTATTCTAAGCTTATCATCTTATTCTTGTTAGCAGAAGACAATCTCTGTAAAATGCACAAGAGATCTACAAAACAATGTGTTCAATAGTCACTTTTTCGGCGTCTCGTTTCCTTAATAGTTATTGAATTTTACGTATTTGTTGCAACAAGGTCCTTACTTTCTCTGTTCCGTAAGAGCGAAACATTGTTAATATTCAGGTGATTTTAGGATTCTTTGAATGGCGATTCATCTATTAAATCATCAATAACTTATGTGAAAATACAAGTAGCAGTGGCAGTGACTGTAGTGATGACAATTATGACACTCACACAAAAAGAAATAGCGAAAAAAGTGTGCTCATTTCGCAATGAATGCTTACAAGAAACGAAGTTTAAAAGTTGATTAGCTAAAGGCAATGATGAAGGAATGAGAAAGTGTGTAGTGTGTTCTCCTTTCTCTTCATAAAAAAAGCGACGGTATTTGGACTGTGACAACGCATTTATCAAGGGAGAAACATGAAATTTATCTTGCATCACCTTCAAAGAGTAAATCGATTCCAATGTTTTCAGTGTAAAACATGCTTCTATTGACAATGAAGCATCAACAGCCGAACTGCCACTTGTTTATCATGGAGCTATGATTCGCTGTGTTCCAGGAGCGTAGATACCGTGAGAAGCCGGAGGGACGAGGGGGTCCAATACCTTTTTACCCGCTTTCTTGGCAGAATTTTAGAAAAGAGTGGTTCATCTGTAAAGGTGACCGCATATAGGACGCTGGTGCGACCCATTCTTGAGTACTGGTCGAGTGTTTGGGATTCGTACCTGGCCGGATTGAAGAAGACATTGAAGCAATTCAGAGGTGGGCTGCTAGATTTTTTACCGGTAGGTATGGAGATGCTTCCTGAACTCAAATGGTCGACGTTCTTTTCAAGAAACACTGTTGAGAAAATTTAGAGAACCGGCGTTTGAAGCTGATTGTCAAACGATTCTACTGTTGGCAACATACATTGACCATAAGGACCACGAAGATAAGATACCTGAAATTATGGCTCATACGGAGGCAAGTACAATACTGGCCATTAAAACCGCTACACCACGAAGATGACGTGCTACAGACGAGAAATTTAACCGACAGAAAGAAGATGCTGTGATATGCAAATGATTAGCTTTTCAGAGCATTCACACAAGGTAGGCGCCGGTGGCGACACCTACAACGTGCTGACATGAGGAAAGTTTCCAACCGATTTCTCATGCACAAACAGCAGTTGACCGGCGTTGCCTGATGAAAAGTTGTTGTGATGCCTCGTATAAGGAGGAGAAATGCATACCATCACGTTTCCGACTTTGATGAAGGTTGGATTGTAGCCTATCGCGATTGCAATTTATCGTATCGCGACGCTGCTGCTCGCATTGGTCGAGATCCAATGACTGCTACCAGAATATGGAATCGGTGGGTTCAGGAGGGTAATACGGAACGTCGTGCTGGATCCCAACGGCCTCGTATTACTAGCAGTCGAGATGACAGGCATCTTATCCGCATGGCTGTAAGGGATCGTGCAGCCACGTCTCGATCCCTGAGTCAACGGATGGGGACATTTACAAGACAACAACCATCTGCACGAACAGTTCGACGACGTTTGCAGCAGCATGGACTATCACTCGGAGACCATGGCTGCGGTTATCCTTGACGCTGCGTCACAGACAGGAGCGCCTGCGATGGTGTACTCAACGACAAACCTGGGTGCACGAATGGCAAAACGTCATTTTTTCGGATGAATCCAGGTTCTGTTTACAGCATCATGATGATCGCATCCGTGTTTGGCGACATTGCGGTGAACGCACATTGGAAGCGTGTATTCGTCATCGCCATACTGGCGTATCACCCGGCGTGATGGTATGGGGTGCCATTGGTTACACGTGTCGGTCACCTCTTGTGCACATTGACGGCACTTTGAACAGTGAACATTACATTTCAGATGTGTTACGACCCGTGGCTCTACCCTTCATTCGATCCCTGCGAAATCCTACATTTCAGCAGGATAATGCACGACCGCATGTTGCAGGTCCTGTACGGGCCTTTCTGGATACGTAAAATGTTCGACTGCTGCCCTGGCCAGCACATTCTCCAGATCTCTCACCAATTGAAACGTCTGGTCAATGGTGGCCGAGCAACTGGCTCGTCACAATACGCCAGTCACTCTTGCTGAACTGTGGTATCGTGTTGAAGCTGCATGGGTAGCTGTACCTGTACACACCATCCAAGCTCTGTTTGACTCAATGCCCAGGCGTATCAAGGCCGTTATTACGGCCAGAGGTGGATGTTCTGGGTACAGATTTCTCAGGATCTATACACCCAAATTACGTGAAAATGTAATCACATGTCAGTTCTAGTATAACATATTTGTTCAGTGAATACCCGTTCATCATCTGCATTTCGTCTTGGTGTAGCAATTTTAATGGCCAGTAGTGTAGACAGTCGTTTTTTCCTGGCTCTTTTTGCGAGTGGAGCAGGAAAGGAAATGCCTGCTAGTGGTACAGTGTACCCTCCGCCATGCACATTATGGTTGCTTGCTGAGTGTCCATGTGGATGTATAAGAGTAGCATATGCGGGTTAAGATATGGTAAGGGTACAGCGTGTCACCATGCTTGCTTAACATGTACGTCGTTGATGCAACGGAAGAAAATTTCTTGAACAGTGATATAAGTTGAAGAGTAACAGATGTATTAATATTGGTTGGGGGAAGCTTACTTATTCTAGCAAAAAGTAAGTATGAAGAAAGAATAGAATTTTAGGTCAGATATAAGAAAAATTAAAATACAGAACAATCGAAAAACGCATAATATGAAAATTTTGAAGTAACTACAGCTGAAAGAGCAAAAGACTTTACTCTCTAAGAAAAAAGAATTCTCAAAATGGCTGAATTACGGAACACACAAAAACTAGATCGGTGTAACTAAAAGAAATCCACAAAGTAAGTGTTCACTTTCCGAAAGGCTTGGCCCCCGCCCCCCCACCTCCCCCCCCCCCCCTCTACGGATTTATGATAATTTACATGCGGCATATACGAGGAGTTGACAAAAGGTAAAGGGACTTACGCAGTTTAGGGCTTGGTAACATTCCTAGTACCTAGGACTGGAGTATTGTCGTCAGTAACAGTTCTATACAACGTGTCACTCTTATTTCTGCGTTAGTCGTTGTATTGCCAGCTACATTGTCGATCTGCACTAAGGAGGAACTGAGGGTAGTGACCCGCGTTCTATTCGTGGAAGACGTTAAACCTGCGGAAATTATTCGTGGAATGCAAATGTTGTATGGTGTCAGCTGTTTATCTCGAAGCAAGTTCTGCGAATGGGTACAGCGCTTGAGACAGGAAAGAACTTATCTATGTGACGAGGAAAGATCGGGCCGACCATCGACATCAACAACTGAGGACAATTCGGAAGTCGGTGAGAATATGGTAATGGAAAAGAGACGAATCACAGTGGACGAAATCGCCAATACTTCACGTATCAGTCATGTTCCAGTGTATTCCGTCGTACACGACGGACTAAATTTGTGTCTGCAGCCGCGTATGATTAGCCGTGCGGTCTGGGGCGCTGCAGTCATGGACTGTGCGGCTGGTCCCGTCGGAGGTTCGAGTCCTGCCTCGGGCATGGGTGTGTGTGTTTGTCCTTAGGATAATTTAGGTTAAGTACTGTGTAAGCTTAGGGACTGATGACCTTAGCAGTTAAGTCCCTTAAGATTTCACACACATCTGAGCATCTTGTGTCTGCAAGGTGGGTACCGAATAACGAAAGAATTGTTAATGCAGCATAAGGCTCAAAGGTTGGACGTCTCTCCTTAACATCTGATCCGTTGTCATCGCGAGGTAGACGTATTTTTAGAGCATATCATTACTGCAGACGAAACGTGGTTGCATCATCACGAACCTTAAAGTAAAACTGCGAGCTTGGTTTGGAAGCACCCATCATCACCAGAAGTTAAGAAACTTAAATTTCGACCATCATCTGGTACGATTATGCTAACACTATTCTGTCACAAGGAAGGTGTGGTAGCCGTTCGTTTCACCCCAAGAGGGGGAACTGTGAACAGTGAGAACTAGTCTGATGTGTTGCGAACTAAAGTGAAAGAAGCAATCAGACGCAAACGTCGAGGCAAACTGCGAAAAAGTGTCATCCTGTGGCAAGATAACGCTCGGCCACATTCTGCCAAACGGCCGGCCGAAAAGAGTTGGGATTTGAATTGCTGGAACACCAGCCATACAGTCCAGGCCTGGCTCCATGTGATTTCCATGTCTTTGGACCATTGAAGGAAGCGCTCAGGAGAAGATTTGTAATCGATGCGGAGCAAAATTAGTTACACATGCAGCCAAAACACTTTTTTTCGACGGAATCAAAGAACTTGTGAAACGTTGGACAATGTGGGTTGAAGTGCGGGGAGGTGATGTAGAAAAATAATGTATGTTTCAATTTTCTATCATCACAGTAAATATTCATTTCCTCGAAAGTCCCTTGACTTTTTGACTTGCCCTCGTACATGTTTTATGCACCGAAATAATCAGTAAAGCATTTTCTATCGCGTGAAACAACGTTTCTCCATTTATCTCGCACTTTTGTTAGTTTATAACGAAAAGTGTCTTAAATACGGAGCGATGCGGGCAACAACAGACAGTTCCGAAACGTAGAGAAAATGTTCAACCAGTGAGTAAGCTCGGTTCCTGTATCATCATGATGACGTCACACACAGCGCGAAAACCAAAAGGGGAGAAAAACATTTAATTCAAATTTCTCGACTTACATTGGGAGTAGGCTATTGGGTTTATGACGAAAGAAAGAAGCTGTGAGAGGTGCCACTATACAATGAGTATGGTACCTACAAAGAAGTGGAAAATTGGCACGAGGATTAATGTTGAAATCGAAAAGGTACTCGGACTGCACAGAATAAACTAACAATGAACCATAATTTTCAAGAGACAGTTAAGTACGGTATAAGAACCGCCTTAATTCATGTGACAAATTTTGGAAATAAATCTACTGTTAATTGGAATGAACCAAGAAAAGAGTGCACTGAAATGATTTTTAGAGATAATGAAATCGTTGGTGGGAGACCAATAAAAGCAGAAACACGAGTTATATTTGGCAAAGTAAAAATGGAAAAGAGAGGATGGATATACCGCTAAGTGAAAAGGATGCTGTACTTTCAGTGCTGTGGCATATTTAAGCGAAGCAATAGTGATAAAACCAGCAAAAACAATGGACTTAAAGAGATAATTTCACAGTATCATAATTCAACGTACAAGGGATCGAAGAGCCTCACCATAAATCAAGGAAACAAGTACTGGAGCAAACACAAATGTAACACACAAAACGAGGCAAGTGAAAAACTGTCAACAAGTTTTTTTTATGTGTTTAGTGCAAACTACAGACTGCCAAATATTTATATATATTCGTTACATTAATTGTACGCCAGAAAATTAAGCATTTACGATTTCCCATCGTACAGACGAGCTGCGTAGTTCATGGAATTCATAAATAAGTTATTTTCGCCTTTACTTTACTTTCACCATGCATCTTCAAATAAATGAGAGTCAGACAACTCCGTGCATTGCCTTGTTCCTTATCACCGTATTTTAGTTGCAGACCACGTTCCTTCATTGGTGGTTGTATGTGCTCTAGTTTTTGAGCCCTTGAAATAATATCTCTGATTTACGGATAGGTGCTTGAATCCTTCATCTTTAGACATTTATAGGAACTGAGACAATCAGACACTACTGTTGTTCCAGGTAAAAATTTTCTTTAATTATCTCCGCAAGTACTTCTTTAGATTGTTCTTGAACAACACGAAAAAAACACTACTCTCCGCAAGTTTCTCTTTCTTTGGGTAGCCCCCAATTCTCATCGTCCTGGAGCGTTATTGCCCCTCCCAGATATTTTCTTGCCAAATAGAAATTCATCATTTTCCACAATTACATCTTTCCCAACAAGTTTTTTTTCCCCTCTAAGCCGGCCGTTGTGGCCGAGCGGTTCTAGACGCTTCAGTCTGGAACCGCGCGACCGCTACGGTCGCAGGTTCGAATCCTGCCTCGGGCATGGGTGTGTGTGATGTCCTTAGGTTAGTTAGGTTTAAGTAGTTCTAAGTTCTAGGGGACTGATGACCGCAGAGTGTAAGTCCCATGGTGCTCAGAGCCATTTGAACCAATGTTTCTCTAAGCTCGCAGCAGTACATACTACCCTTCAGTATTCTTTCCACTCAACAACAGATGATTCCCAACTTGTAGCTCGTAACAAATGTATTCCATTATATGAATGTGTGGTGTCTGCTCTTTCGGACATGTCCGAAACAACAGACAGCAGTGATCCTTCCACTTTCCTTTCCTTTCTTCCCCTCTCCACCAATCTTAACATAAAATGTATTGAAGCGGCATTCATATATCCGTAAGTACGTCAGTCGCAAAATGGTACTTATCGGTAATTGCTGCCTGCAAACCAGGAAACTTTTCTTATCAAACATTGTCTCTCCTGCCCACTATTCCCTTTTATGCAACAGTTCCATATGAAGCCGTCACTCAAACTTTTCATCGACACCAGCTTCACTGCTGACTGGAACATCTCACACACCCCTTTTACGATGATTCACTTGCCACACATCAGTCCAGAATTTCTTATCGTCTTTGAAACTATACAGAAAATCAAGATCGACTCACTGGCTCATTTAGAAGGAACCACAAACACTCACTAGACGTTCGAAGCTAACACTATTTGAATAGGTGCCAAACAACTCACTTCTCGAAAGTCGCCGAAGACAATGCAGCTGACGCCACAGAAAAAAAGCAAAGATCAGATGTGTAGTGATAATTCCAACTAAGCACAAACAGTATAAAGAGTACATTTTACATCGATAACACATCATTGCAAAACATAGCGTACTTGTACAGACTGAAATTACAAAGTGCAAGAAACAGAAGCCCAGTACACGATAATGTACAGGTAATGAAAAATACGTGACTGCTGTATCTGTTAGCTCACTTCCCATTCAGGGCAAAAAGGCAATTTTTCACTGTCATACAAGCCGACTCATAGTCACATTCCGTATAAAATTCAATATTTAAGGACAATCGTTTCACACATGGCTCAAATGACGAAATTATTATTTCATGTCTAGCAGCCGCTTCTTCACTTTCCCACCTAGTCTAGACAAATTAAACTACAGACCAGTTTGTTACCATAAAGACATTTTATAATGTCACATTCGACGGGTTCGCAAACTCAGAATCAAACTGTTGCATTTCAACCTGACCTAGTTCTCGGGCTCCACTACAGTCGAGTCTGTCACCACAGACATGTTTTTCGCTATCAACAATCGTTGGCCTCGCCAACTCACAACCAAACTGTTGCGTTCCAATCTAAACTGGACCTCGGGCTACGGTACAGATCAGTCTGTGACCACAGACACGTTTTTCACTATCGCATTCATTCACTACTGTAACTCATTACGAAAGTGTTGCATTCCAACCTAACCTAGAGCTCGGAATACGTTACACATCAGTCAGTTACCACAGACAGGTTTTTTGCACTCGAGCCTATGCTGGTAATTTTGTGTTATTTTGCTAGTCAGTGACGTAACCATAGGGTCGTAAATCTACATCTGTATCCGTATTTTACACACCACCGAGAGCTGGTTGGTAGAGGGTACTTTCCACTGCACAAATTATGAATGCTCAAGGGTGCTCATACAATAGTTAGCAGGAGACGGGCAAACAGGGGCGGAGGGGGGGTGTTTTAAAAGACGAATGGCGACTTGTAAGAAGTCATATAAAATGTCCAGTTCGGACAGTGTTGAAAACCTGCCTAAAACCGATTTTTCAATCATTTTCGTGAAAGGAAAACACCTGACTATGCAACATTTTTCCTCCACCACTTTTCCTCCTGTGGTAATTTCCAAGAATAATAATGGCGTAGGGGAGACCGCTCGCCTGGAGCAAGTCTTTCGATTTGACGCCACTTCGGCGACTTGCGCGTCGATGGGGATGAAATGATGATGATTAGGACAACACAACACCCAGTCCCTGAGCGGGGAAAATCTCCGACCCAGCCGGGAATCGAACGCGGGCCCTTAGGATTGACAGTCTGTCGCGCTGACCACTCAGCTACCGGGGGCGGACATTTCCAAGAATGATAGCCTGTCGAGCGTGCGGGCCCGAACGGTGTATATGAAACGTGAGACTATATTATTAGTAACCACTGATCCTCCTACGTCCCCCCACGATTTAACTGAAAAACATTGATCTACTTAGAGTGCTCTCGCAGATCGATCAACGTGCAGCTGTGTGTTGCTACGCGATCGATCTGCGCGACCACTCTGAGTGGATTAATGTTTTAACTAAATCATGGACGTGAGTAGGTGGATCAGTGTTTATTAATAATAGAGTCTCACGTTCCATTTATACACATACGGGCCCACACGTTCGATAGGCAACTATTTTTGGAAATTACCACCCCTGCGTGTATGGCGCCGTTGTTACCGCTTCTTTCAGTTCCATTCATGTACTGACGGTTAGAAGAATGACTGTTTAAATTCCTCTGTCTATGTTGAAATTAATCTCATCTCCCTCTGCGGAAACGATATTAAACAGTTGTAGTACATTCCAAGCTAGCTCTAGAAACTTTTTTTGGAGGGTTTCCCAGGACTATTTGCGTCTATATGTCGCGATATTTTGAATTAACTTAATCCACTCGCTAAAACGGCCAGAATTTTTTTAAGATTAATATTCAGTATTGTCTGGTATTTTCCGACATATGAAACACAATCCACGAAAAACAAATAATACTTCCGACGCGGTTATCATTGTACCTAACGTATAATTTTTATTGCTAATTCCCACCGTAAAATACGTATAATACAATAAAGATACAATCAGAATTATGTCGAAAGTGCTTCCTAATTTTATTAATTTCGAACAATATAAAATATATTCCGTTTGGAATATAATTAGTTCATAATTTAGATGGTCTCTTCAAATCTGTTCCAAAATACTACGCTGAATGGAAATGGTAAATGTTTTGTTTTGCAAGTTTATATATTTCTTTAGCAGCGGCGCTGCAACTGCAACCATCTATTCTAGTTCCCGCTTGTTCCGGTAGAGACAGCACGAACGTCTGTTTCTGACGAGGTTTCTTATTCCCCCCACCAGAGGCGTCGCAAACGTCGTATTATTTGTGATTGACTGCTGTCAACTAATAAGATTATTACGTATGCTGGAGAGGCAGCTTCTCAATCTTGTTGCCAATCTGCAGTCCGTATTTTAGAGAATATCGTCAATAACTATTTAATAACACAAGATAAATGTATGGACACCATACCTTTGACTCAAGACAACGTCGAGGTGTATGGGCCTACTACACGTTAATCATATTCAGCAGGGGGAGGGGAGGGGGGGGAGGAGTTAATACGTAACTTTAGCCCTTGTTCCCTGACGGCGCGCCACAACAATCTGTTATAGTCGCTTACGTGAGTAGATTTCCCATTTCATCTAAACATTGTGAAAATAGTTTACGTCTGCAGCAGATCAGATTGTGGATCTGTATGACACGCCTCACTTCACACAAAAATTATTCTTTCCTTTCTTGTGATTAATATGTTCCCATTGTTACGTGACATGTTTCAACGTAATCGTTTCATTTTTTCCAAATTCAACTAAATTGTACAATCAAAAATGGCTCTGATCACTATGGGACTTAACTTCTGAGGTCATCAGTCTCCTAAAACTTAGAACTACTTCAAACCAACTAACCTAAGGACATCACACACATCCTGTAGTATCAAGAAATCTACAATTCTCTGAGAGGAATTCTCTTGAATAAAATTCAAAAAGTAGTTACATAATAGAAGAAATACAAGAAACGAGCGTCAGATTTCTGTTCCAAAGATGTTCTAGTCTATTGGTGACTAACTTTGAAATGCAACCAGCTAAGCCGAGTTCATATTAACCACCACACAACAGCACTGAAAACTCAAACAATAACAATTTCTACAGTATTCACATACGTTATGCATAAATATTTGTTATTAGAATACTAGTGGAGAGTTTTTGAATTACCAGAAAATCAGTCATAGCTCTTGCATAAATACGAAAAATATCGCATGAATGTTACAAGCAGCTGAAGAAAGTCTCTGACACATCTTGTCTGACAATCATAAATCATAAAAAGTACACCAAATATACGTCAGGGTAAAGTTACAATTTAAGCTACGTTCTCACAACCAAGTTTAATGACAGCCTTCAGCTTGAACTACGACCAACTGAATGCAGAATTTCGGTTAAACTCTTACCACGCAACCTAACCACAGCATCGGTTCATGCATTCGTTCGAGATGCGGAGAATCAGAGATGGCAGCACCTTCATGATACCTCAATGCTACGAAACAATTTTTACATCAAACAAAAAAGCCAAGAACATATTTAAAAGAAGAAAAAATTGTTTCAAATGATACTAATTGAAAGTGGTTGGTGCACCTAGTAACTTAGATAATCAGTTCCGCAAATCTTCAGTAGTGAATTTAGTTGATTACGTGGTATTTTGTTAGCTTCCTTACATTACGGCTATGGCTGAGGCGTAACATACCAACGGCGCAAAAATCTCCACTACGCTTTCGAGCATTTGGTTACCATGTAGAGCCAACGAAAACATTTTTTGTCCGAAAACAACTTTCTTGTATGGCTTTAATCTGGAACAGAAAACATTAAGCTTTTGTACTTTGCTTCAGTCTAGTAGTATTCGGTATTGTTAGTATAAGACCTTTTAGTTGCGGAAAATCTGCCAGTAGGGCTGGTCACAGAACAACCAAAAATACATACTTATACAAGTGCCGTTAATTCAGACAATAATATCTTAATGGTCGTGGATAACCGCAAACAATTATTTTTCTGATTACTGAACTGTTCAGTTTCACTGCAGTTTTAGTGAACGTCACGAACGTCATTCATCTAACTCAGGTCAACGATGCACATATTCTCCATAATATGGTTTCAGTGACGTATCTCGTATGACGTACTTTACATCCATTGATGCATAAAACTAGTCCCCGTACGATTTACTTAGAGTACGTAGTATCCCAGTTCCTTTATGTCACTATCACAAGAGCTCAGTGCAATCGGCCTGTTAACTTGCAACTAATCGCTGTTTCGATGTGTCTATGGCTGTATCGATTATTCTATGATCCATAAAATACCATTATATGTTACTGAATTAATCTTTGACAGTTAAAAATGTAAAACACACCGCCAACATTTACAGGAAGTAATGCAGTGCAGTGAATCAGCATTTTCAATGTTTCAATATTCGCGGTCGAAATGCGTTTATACTCTGAAACAAAACACAAAACAGACAACGTAAACTGTAGCATTCCATAGCTGTCTCTGCTAGATCTCCAGCTACGAGTAACTTCATGTAGCAAGCTTCTAATAAGTTTCATGTGTACTATGTCATTCGTGGTATATTTTTTTATGTTTAACTGCAGATTCCTTGAAGACGTTATTCTCTTTTTAACTAACGTAAGTAAAGAATATCAATATCAGTCAAACTGTTATATTTCTTTAAACACATAATTGTCACTGAGCCGGACGAGGTCTCTTAGGCTCCAAGAGAAGGTAAAAAGTAACAGTACCAAAATCTTCCCAAATTATGCGCACATTTATAACAAACCACACACTGTTTTTCCAGAGACTTACACGAAATGTCCTTCGCACAGCGTGAATGACGCTTTCGATATTGGCAAATGTTCAAAATTGAAGGAAATCCCACCACTTTTGTTTGATTTTAAGCTGATAAGAGAAATTGTAAGACGAGATTAAATGCATTGTTTATAATGTATAAAACTATTTTATAATTGATTCAGATCTTTTAGAAGTATGTGAAGTTCAAAAATTTCAGTGTGGGTGCGTACTGCAGCAGATAATAAGCAAACAGCCGTACGTTTCCGCAGGCCACGGTTTCAGGCAGGTAGCAAAATTAGCTTGATACCGGCCCACTCTGGTTTCGTTAGGTATGCACGTAATTCATTTGTCGATGTAGTTGTTTGCGTGACATCGGCGGACGAAAATGAGGAATTTGTGTGCCTTTATTTGCATAACATATTTTCAAACCGCGTATGTTATAAATGCAAATGATCTGCCGTATTTCAACTGCTCGTACTAATTTACATTACTGCACTGTGTCAGCCGCAATTACTGCTAACAAATCGATAACTGACATCGACTTTACATAACACTCCTCCATGTTGTACACCGCGAGTCATCCCAGTAACAAACTCATTGACTAGGAATGACGATGGTCTCATTATTGTAGAGTGTTCTATTTTTTGCACCTGTTAACAGCACAGAATTTTTCGTAACTTTACCGTACGAATCGATTTATACTGCTGTCGTGACAGTACTGCCTACAACGCTACCCAACGTAAGGGGATATTACGTTACCCTTGGCTCTTCAGAACTAGACAGACTGTATCCAGAATGAGATTTTCACTCTGCAGCGGAGTGTGCGCTGATATGAAACTTCCTGGCAGATTAAAACTGTGTGCCCGACCGAGACTCGAACTCGGGACCATTGCCTTTCGCGGGCAAGTGCTCTACGATCTGAGTTACCGAAGCACGACTCACGCCCGAGTAGACTGTAATTACCTTCTTAAAGTGATTGTAAACAAATTAACTCGCAAATTCAATAAATGTATTACTTATAGTTTTATCAATAAATAAGGTTAATATTGTTAAAGCTGTAATTATTCTGTTGGGTTCTGATAAATAATTATCTTATTCAGAACCTATTACAAAAGAACTTACTTGCCTGATTCCGATTTACTGTAACAAATGTTCAAAATGCCTTTCTTCTTGTTTTAAGCACATTCTTGAAGGTGTCACACACATTGAATTGGAGCTATCATTTCGGCTATTGTTTCACGACATTTTTGATAAACACTTTGTCTTTGATAGACACCATTAAAATTAATCTAAAATAAGTTAAATCTAGTTCTACCTTTCAATACATGAGCAAGATATGCTTTTATTTAAAACACGTCTGATGAAGAGGTATATGGGCCGGTATCACAACACCCAGAATAGGCAAATGACCTCATGTCTTTCTTTTCCAAGGTAAAAGAAAAAATCCATTTTGTACTTAGTATCACAAAAATGTATAGTGATAAAATGAAAAAAAAATCCAGAATTAGATTTTCACTCTGCAGCGGAGTGTGCGCTGATATGAAACTTCCTGGCAGATTAAAACAGTGTGCCCGACCAAGACTCGAACTCGGGAACTTTGCCTTTCGCGGGCAAGTCCTCTACCAAGTTTGGAAGGTAGGAGACGAGATACTGGCAGAAGTAAAGCTGTAATACTTTGCCACTGCCCTTTTCAAATTAACCAAACTTGTTGAAACGGACGTTGTCATTCTTTCCTCCTTTTCTTTGTTCTATGAGGGAAAATGTGAAGGAGGTTTCGTGATTAGCAGTTTAAATGGCTAGAATCACCGACGTTACATTGTACACTTTTTAGACATATTTGTGCTGCAGTGAATTATTGTTAAAAATAGTAAAGCACATAAACAAAAATTTTGTTCGTTAATCGTCTAGTATCATAAGTCTGGTATAATGGAATATTAAAAAAAGTGCAATGAATGAAAACCAGTTTATTAACACAGTTTCTGCCATTTTATTTATTTACCAAGTGTAGAAGTATGAAACCGGAAATTGGTTGCAATAATTACACTATGTTGTTTGAAACTGATAAACAATATTTTATTCAAAATAATCTCGATTGCTATTCATACATTTCTTCCAACGCTCCGGCAGGCTATAGATGCCACGCCAAATAAATGGTTCTTCTTTTGAAGCGAACCAGTAAGCAAGACATTTTCGTACGTTTTCATACGAATTGAAGCGTTGATCAGCGAGAGCGTATCCCAGTGATACAAACAGATGGTAAACGGACTGAGCCAAGTCGCATGTCCTAGTATTTCCCAACTGAATGCCTCGATCGTTTGCCTGGCCCGATTTGCTGCGTGTGATGGGGCGTTATCATGGAGCAATATGACTTTGTGTTGCCTTGTTCCATATTCCGGTCATTTTTCGCGTAATGCTAGATTTAAATCGATCATTTGCTGTTGTTAGCGATCAGTGTTACCGGTTTTACCAGGTTTTAGCAGCTAATAATGGATGATACCCTTCTGACCCCACCAAACACAGAGCATTGTCTTCTTTCCAAAGCGATATTGGTCTTGCAGTGGATGTCGATGGTTTGCCTAGATTCACCCATGATTTGCGACGCTTATGATTCTCAAAATACAGGGTGTCCGAAAAGTCTTTCCCTGATTACATAAATTGATAACTGAGGCTAGAAGTAAGATACAAATATGAAACTGGTTTCTAATTGTTTACAAACTATAAAAGTTTTTTTCACACATCAGTAAACTTCCACGTGAGCACCCTTGGTAGCACGAAGCACATTTAGGCGATATTCAATTTCCGTCAATACATTAGCCAACATCATTGGAGGGATCGATTCAACGACTGTGGTTATCCGTTGCCGCAGGGTTTCAAGATCTGGTACACGTGTTCGGTAGACCTCGTCCATGACATAACCCCATAAAAAGAAGTCCAATGGGGTTATGTCAGGAGCCGGCCGAAGTGGCCGTGCGGTTAAAGGCGCTGCAGTCTGGAACCGCAAGACCGCTACGGTCGCAGGTTCGAATCCTGCCTCGGGCATGGATGTTTGTGATATCCTTAGGCTAGTTAGGTTTAACTAGTTCTAAGTTCTAGGGGACTAATGACCTGAGCAGTTTAGTCCCATAGTGCTCAGAGCCATTTGAACCATTTTTTGGTTATGTCAGGAAAGCGCGGAGGCCAAACCGTTGGCCCATCACGACCAATCCATCGCCCAGGAAAGGTCACATCGAGATAGGCACCGATGTCCAAACCCCAACGAGGCGGTGCACCGTCTCGCTGAAACAAGACATCGGGGTGATACTGAAGCAGCTGAGGAACAGAATGCAGTTGCTACATGTACAGATACACTGCAAATGTGATGGTAGCCTCAGCGAAGAAGAATGGCCCGATAATTCGATCGCACTAAACATTCACCTTTGGACTGCCTCTGGTGCACTCCATGACCTCGCCAGGGGGTTGTGAACCCCAAATGCGCACATTATGGCGATTCACTACCCCACTAACAAAAAAGGCCGCTTCGTCGGAAAAGGCAATTCGTCTGAGATAACCATCATCTTCCACAATACGTGATAGCATTTCGACCGCAAAGTCATATCGACGTGTACTGTAATTGGGCAACAAGGCCTGAACGATTTGCACTTTGTATGCACGAAACAATAAACTTTTGTGTAAAATGTCATGGAGAGAGCTTTTTGGCATCTGTAATTCACGTGAGGCCCTGCGCACCGATTTCTTCGGACTTCGCAGAAAAGACTGCCTTACAGCTTTCACCCTGTCTGCTGAGGTTCTTGGTCGACCAGACCTGTGTTCTTGAACCTCATACCAGGCTTTAATGCTCCTAACATCAGGTGGATTCCTTCCAAATGTTGTCTGGAAGTGTCTCTGCACTGTAGTTGGTGATCTTGTCTCATGGTACCACAGGACACAGTGCCTTCTCCTGATTGGTTAACATGGCTTCTTGGGCACTGCACCTCATCCACTACTTACGTACTGCGATCCTAAAACAGAAAAAAACTTTGATAGTTGTAAACAATTCGACACAAGTTTCATATTTGTATCTTACTTCTAGCCTGAGTTATCAATTTATGTAATCAGGGGAAGTCTTTTAGGACACCCTGTACGTCCATTGTTCATCACCTGTCACTATTCGATGGAGAAACAACTTTCTTTTGTATCTCGCGTAGCATTTCACAATTGGTCTTTCATTCAGTCATGCGGAACGCATTTTCCCACTTTCTGCTCTTCTCCCATAGCTTTCAACCGAAGAGAAACGGCTTTCTGCGTCACATTCAATTCTTCCGCGAGATCCTGTTCAGTATCATCTTCATCCAGTAAGGGCTGCAATTCGTTGTCTTCGAACTTTTTCGGTGGTTTCCCGCGCTCGTTGTTCCTCACGTTATGATCACCACTTTTGAATTTTTTGAATCATTTGCAACATTGTGTTTTCCCAAGAGCTTGATCGCCGATAGCTTCGACAAGTATTCCGTGCGATTCTGCAGCAGTTTCCTTCAGATGACAACGGAAAATCAATGCTGTACGCAAATCGTAGTTCATAGACACAAAACTCGACTTGTTTACGGGTTTGTAAGAGATACGGATGTGTGGAACTTGGGTTACTGTGTGTTAACATTCGTCGTCAGCCGTTACAGGAAGCAGATGGCGATGCAGATGCGGTTCAAAAATGGTTCAAATGGCTCTGAGCACTATGGGACTTAACTGCTGAGGTCATCAGTCCCCTAGAACTTAGAACTACTTAAAGCTAACTAACCTAAGGACATCACACACATCCATGCCCGAGGCAGGATTCGAACCTCCGACCGTAGCGGTTGCGCGGTTCCAGACAGTAGCACCTAGAACTGCTCAGCCACTCCGGCCGGCCGCAGACGCTGTCTCACGGGCTCTACACTGACGGCTAGCACCATCTATAGGGAAATTCCGGTTTCATACTTCTACACCTGGTATGGTGACAGTTGGAAATCTGTGATAAACCAATTTAATATCTTGGTAATTGCGTTAGTGAATTCATTTCATTGAATTAAGTGTTTCCAAAGATATTAACATCGCTGTGAATCTGTAATACACCCTAACCCATTCATGCCCGTGCCATTGCTCGTGGAGAAATTTCGGTTGTAGTGTTCGGAAGAAATCGTAGGGCAACCCCAGTGACTGAGGATCTGAGTCAGAATTCACTGTTAGCTTGCAGTAGAACCTTCTAAACCTGGTTCGACACAGCTTTCAGTATCTTCTGTCCTCGCTTCTGGACCAGTAAAGGTCCTTTCATCGCCACCAGTCTTTCCACTTGATTATTAATAGGTTTTCATCTGAATGGCAAAGATCAGAGTCGGCACACAGTTTCAAGCTGCCAGGGAGCCTTATTGAAACATACAGTAAACTGAAGACTAAAATTTTCATTTTGTTGAGGCTGTGGTTAAACTATCTTCCGACATATCGTTCCCTCCATGAAAGCTAAGTTTTCAAGGTATACAGAAATATCATGTTCGGAAGGCTAGCAAAAGCGTTCTGATAGAGAAAAGCTTCCAGACTGGCCATCAGTTTTGGTTAGGTATTTAGGCTCCATAGGTCCCACGCAAAGTAGCTCAATCCTAGATACGGAGCTAGAGGTGGGAGCTAATCAGGGCGTCGATTCCTACTATAAGCAGAGTCCTGAGTCTTGTTGTGGCTTGCCCCAGTCAGTCACATTCTGCAAGCAATCCCATAGTCATATAATGTGAAACAATGAATGAAACCATCATCTGTGTACCTGTAATTATCATTTTCATTTATTTAATTGTAACTGGTTTCTGTGACCCATTCCGCTGTCACAAGGCCCCTAGATACAGAGAATGTTACATTGGCATATCATGGTTCAAATGGCTCTGAGCACTATGGGACTTAACTGCTGAGGTCATCAGTCTCCTAGAACTTAGAACTACTTAAACCTAACTAACCTAAGGACATCACACACTTCCATGCCCGAGGCAGGATTCGAACCTGTGACCGTAGCGGTCGCGCGGTTCCAGACTGTACTGCCTGGCATATCATAATGTCAATGCTAACCATCTGAAACAAGCTTATCCTAGCCAATATTGCAGTGAACCAAATGAAATTACTTTTATTTGTGCTACCAAAACCATAGTAAAATCATAAAACAACAATAATTAGAAAATCTGCTGCGTTGTAATATTAATATTTATTGTTGAAAACCAAACAGCTAAAACAATAGGTGTACTGTTCGGCACTGAGTAACACAAAAATGTAGAATAAAACACGTATAATTCAATTAGGCAAACTGAATCCCTAGGAGAAACAACCAAATATGGTAGAAATAATACGTATGTTAATGCAATATTATATCTATCGTCTATGACATTCCACTCACTCCGTGAAATATAGGCTAAAATATAAATTACATAAGAAGACCAACTCGTACAAACATGTACAAAATTCTGATCCCAAAAGTGGTGGAGTGCGGTATAATAATTTAACAGTACATTACACCTGGGGTTTGAATCAGTCACTTGTGATCAATGGCTGCATAAATGTTTTATGTGTGTCTATTTTACACTGACTGCGTGTTATTTCATTACACGTTATTCGTTACTGTATCTCACGTGCTGTCATATTTTTTCCTATTATTTTGACTTACGCATGACCAAAGTACACTCTGAGACTACTTACGTTTTCCTTACGTGCCGATTAAATTATTTACTGATTTAAATTATTTTATAGTACCCCGTTCCTTTTGGGGTCGCCTATTTTGAATGTTTGTAGAGATACGACTCGTCATTCAATTCATAGTTTTGTCTGTTTCGCATGAAGTGTGTGGAATCTCGTAGACAGCCAGATGTAACATTGCATTTATCACTTCTGTCATATTTGGATGTTCGTACTATGTGATTCAGTTAGTACCTAATTGAACTACACGTTTCATTATACGTTTGTACCTTACTCAATATGTGACAGGCTGCTATAGTCGAGCAGTACACATTTTGGTTTATGCGTTTGCTTTTCAGCAGCCTAAATGGATTTTAAAATGGACCAGCTTTTTAATTACGTTTCTTTTGTGGTTGTAGGATATTGCTGTTAAGAGAAGCAGATGTAATCTTACTTGGTTCAGAATAGCATTAGCTAGTACCTATAAGTTTCTTTCACAATAGTACTCGTAATATCTTCTGGTAAACCTTCCGGGATGTAAGGTCGTGGTCCATGAACATCCCGGAAGGTTTACCAGAAGATATGTCATCCGGTCGTGAAAGCCTTCATACTATGATCAGAAGACTCCACGGGGAGCAGTTCTCAAAATCAGTCAGACGCCTGGAAATTTTACGTAAGAAAAGAGCGCATTTAATTTGTACTTTAACTTTCTTGTTGCGTTGTAGGGATTCGTCGACCATACCGAATTTTCTAAAGTTGAGGAGGATGTTCCAGACAGCCCGTGTTCATCGGATATTTGATTATACAGAAGCAGCGCTACTTCGAGAGAGGATACATTATACAAGACGATAGATGGATTCTGTTGACCGTAAGTTACTGCAGCTACATTTATTCCTTGCTAGTAAGATACAGATAGACCTATGGAATAAAATAGATTGCCTTACATTTCGATCTATGGAAACCATGATAGAAACGACTACTAGAAGGCATAAGAATATGTTCGAAAAGTTACAAACTTATGCAGAATCTACAAATAATATACTGATGTCCGAAACTGTTATTAACAAGTCAGAGAGAGTTTTATCTCAAGACGAAATTTCAGTTCTTGCAAAAGGAGGAAACTACGCTATAACACCTCCGAAAGTTCCTGTTGAGGATGTTATTGCAAATGTAGAAGCAGGTATACGTACTCTCCACAAAGAAACTGCAAATGCAATCCGGATCGAAACCACCAGAGTATTTATGCCGCAGTAAACCTCTGGAAAGTAATTTAACCAATGGCGAAAGAAAGGCTCTGAGAGATTTAAATGCAGATGAAGACATAGTGATTGTTCCTGCTGATAAAGGGAATGCTAGTGTCATTTTAAATACAGAAGATTATCAAAGCAAAATTTTGAATCTTTTAACGTCAGGACAATACAAAAAACTTAAGAAAGATCCTACAGCCAGCGTACTACGGAAAACAAATAATCTGATAAAATCGGCCACTTCTATTCAAAAAGAAGAAAAAAGAGGTTTACTAAAGACTGAAGCTATGTGTCCTAGACTCTATGGCCTACCCAAGGTACATAAGAGGGACCTTCCTCTGAGACCGATTGTTAGTGCTATCAATTCTCCTACGTATGAAATAGCAAGATATCTAGCAACTCGTTTACAACCATATATTGGAAAAACTGACTCATATATAAAGGACTCACGTCATTTTATAGAGAAAATTGAAAGTTTAATTCTGACTCCTGAAGATATTTTAGTAAGTTTTGATGTAGTACCTTTATTTACTATGATTCCAGTTAACGAAGTTATGGATTTTATAACGAATATTTTTCCAGAAGATCTGACTGCTCTTTTCAAACATTGTCTTACTTCCAGTCAGTTCCAGTGGAATAATGAATTTTATGAGCAACTTAATGGCGTAGCAATGGGTAACCCATTGAGTCCTGCAGTAGCTAATTTCTACATGGAGAAATTCGAACAGTCAGCCTTGGAAAAAGCAGATAAGAAACGATCTCGCTGGTATCGGTAGGTAGATGATACATTTGTGGTCTGGCCACATGGTAGAGAAGCCTTAGACGAATTTTTTGATTACCTTAATAATATAAATCCAAGTATTCAGTTTACCATGGAGAGAGAAAATGATAACAAAATACCGTTTTTGGATGTTTTAGTTATGAGACAGACAGATGGAAGATTGAAACAACAGATTTTTAGAAAAATAACGCACACAGACAGATACTTACATAAAAAACTCTAACCACCATCCACAACAAAAGAGAGGTGTGATTAAAAGTCTCGTTGACAGAGCCAGACGGATTTGCACGCCGGAGTATCTAGACGTCGAATTAAAACATCTGAAGCACGCTTTTGAGAAAAATGGCTACTCAAAGAAAGAAGTAAGCAGAATTCTGCACCCAAACAACAAAAAGCCTAAGGACAAGCCCGAAAAACGGTGGAAGAATACAGTCTCTCTCCCTTTTATAAAGAAAGTAACGGATCAGATTGGAAAGATTTTAAGTAAACATGATATTAGACCTGTTTTTAGACCAACGAAGAAAATTTGTCATGTTCTCCGGTCTGTAAAAGATAAACGCGCTCCTCTATCAGCCAGTGGCGTATATAAAATTCCGTGTACATGTGGTAAAGTTTATATTGGAACAACAAAAAGAAGCGTAAATACACGGTTAAAAGAACACAGAAGTCTTTGCCGATTAGGAAAAACAGATAAATCGGCTGTAGCAGAACACGCTTTTCAGCCAGGAAATCATCAAGTGAAGTTTTCCGAAACAAAAATTTTATCTACGACGACGAACTATTACCCACGGCTTTGTAGAGAAGCAATTGAAATATATAAACATAGGGATAATTTTAATCGGAAAGAAGAGACCATGAAACTTAGTGATATTTGGACAGTAGCACTACAGAATTGCTAGACAGTTTTATCCGTGACGAGATTACGATCGATAGTTAAGTTTTATCTCTACAGAATTGCTAGACAGTTTTATCCGTGACGAGATTACGATCGATAGTTAAGTTTTATCTCTGACAAAGGTTATCTCTGCATATCACGTGTAACTCTGGTCACGCCCACTTTCTACGATATGTAAGTCTCTCTCAGACGTCCGACCCGTCAGTCGGCAAGACTCACCGGAGGAGAAACACCCCTCTGAAAATCTCCAGCGCAGCTCTGGACGAAACGTTAGGAGCTGAAGAGTTTCATGGACCACGACCTTACATCCCGGAAGGTTTACCAGAAGATATGTCATCCGGTCGTGAAAGCCTTCATACAGTACTCGTAATTATTGACATCATTGTGGTGCTCTTTTAGACGGTTGATGTTAATGTTATATTCAGTGTACATAAGGCTTGATGGGATTAGAGTTGACCCCAGACACAGTTTAATAAACTGTATTATTCATTCGTTCATACATATTTATCAGCTGTTCTCCCACTATCTGTTATTTGGAGCAATACAAGTGCCGCAGGGTATTCAAGGTAGCTTGTATAATGTTTGGAAAGTAGGAGAGAAAGATACTGACGCAAGTACAACATTAAGGAAGGATTGTACATCCTGCCTGGATATCTCCGTCTGCAACAACATTGCCCGCTAAAGGCAAAGTTCCGGGTACAGATCGCTGTACAGCACACACTTCTAATCTGCCAGCAAGTTTTGAAAAGCTATAAACTACCACGACTATGTAGGAAAAGTACTCTTTACTGCTTGTACACATATAAATTCGAGTTATTTAGATAGTATTTGCGTGTTTGAAAAACTAACAAAATTTTGTGTATATACTATGTTACCACATTCTGAGGTTTTGTTTTACAGTTTTTTACGGTTCTATTTAACTTGCTTTCTTTCACAGTTTGTCACCTGCAAGTATGCAGAACCTAGTGTAGAAAAGTTATCTACTCTGAAATTTTATAATTGGGAACGTTGTGGTTAGGTCTAACATTAACTAACTATATGTGGAACATTGTGTGTGTGTGTGTGTGTGTGTGTGTGTGTGTGTGTGAGAGAGAGAGAGAGAGAGAGAGAGAGAGAGAGAGAGAGAGAGAGATAGAGAGAGAGACTAAATGATAAATATTGTGAGTGACGACCAGTATGCAAACAGAGTGGTCTATTGATAGTGACCGGGCCAAATATCTCACAAAATAAGCATCAAACGAAAAAACTACGAAGAACGAAACTAGTCTAGGTTGAAGGGGGAAACCAGATGGCGCTATGGTTGGCCTGCTAGATGGCGCTGCCATAGGTCAAACGGATATCAGCTGCGTATTTTTAAAATATGAACCCCCATTTTTATTACATATTCGTGTAGTACGTAAAGAAATATGAATGATTTAGGTGGACCACTTTTTTCGCTTTGTGATAGATAGCGCTGTAATAGTCACAAACGTATAAGTACGTGGTATCACGTAACATTCCGCCAGTGCGGACGGTATTTGCTTCGTGATACATTACCCGTGTTAAAATGGGCCGTATAACAATTCCCAAAAAGGTCGATATCGTGTTGATGTATGGCTATTGTGATCAAAATGCCCAACGGGCGTGTGCCATGTATGCTGCTCGGTATCCTGGACGACATCATCCAAGTGTCCAGATAGTTACGTTATTTAAGGAAACAGGAAGTGTTCATGCACATGTGAAACGCCAACCACGACCTGCAACAAATGATGATGCCCCAGTAGGTGTTTTAGCTGTTGTCGCGGCTAATCTGCACATCAATAGCGGACAAATTGCGCGAGAATCGGGAATCTCAAAAACGTCGGTGTTGAGAATGCTACATCAACATCGATTGCACCCGTACCATATTTCTATGCACCAGGAATTGCATGGCGACGATTTTGAACGTCGTGTACAGTTCTGCCACTGGGAACAAGACAAATTACGGGACGATGACAGATTTTTTTGCACGCGTTCTATTTAGCGACGAAGCATCATCAACAGCGTAACGTATACCGGCATAATATGCACTATTTGGCAACGTAAAATCCTCGATGGCTGCGACAAGTGAAACATCAGCGATCTTGGCGGTTAATGTATGGTGCGGCATTATGGGAGGAAGGATAATTGGCCCCTATTTTATCGATGACAATCTATATGGTGCAGTGTATGCTGATTTCCTACGTAATGCTCTACCGATGTTACTACAAGATGTTTCAGTGCATGACAGAATGGCAATGTACTTCCAACATGATGGATGTCCGGCACATAGCTCGCGTGCGGTTGCATTAGTATTGAATAGCATATTTCATGACAGGTGGATTGGTCGTCGAAGCAGAGAGAGAGAGAGAGAGAGAGAGAGAGAGAGAGAGAAAGAGAGAGAGAGAGACTAAATGATAAATATTGTGAGTGACGACCAGTATGCAAACAGAGTGGTCTATTGATAGTGACCTTACGTCCCCGGATTTCTTTCTGCGGGGAAAGTTAAAGGATGCTTGATATCGTGGTCCACCGACAACGCCTGACAACATGCGGCAGAGCATTGTCAATGCATGTGCGAAAATTACGGAAGGCGAATTACTCGCAGTTGAGAGGAATGTCTTTACACATACTGCCAAATGCATTGAGGTTGACGGACATCATTTTGAGCATTTATTGCATTAATGTGGTATTTACAGGTAATCACGCTGTAACAGCATGCGTTCTCAGAAATGATAAGTACACAAAGGTACATGTAACAAATTGGAACAACCGAAATAAAATGTTCAAACGTAACTACGTTCTGTATTTTAATTTAAAAAACCTACCTGATACCAACTGTTCGTCTAAAATTGTGAGCCATATGTTTGTGACTATTACAGCGCCATTTATCACAAAGCGAACAAAGTGGTCCACCTAAAACATTCATATTTCTATTATTATATTCATATTAGAATGTTATGTAACGGATTTTATGTCGTGCTATACAGATGGTAACCCTAGTACTGAGTCTTGGATATTGACACTGCCATAATTAAATACTAATAAACTGTTAAAGAAAATGATTAACTGGCTATCAAATCAAAAACTTGCACCAACTGAGCACAGTTTTGTTAGAAAATATTCAGTGTGTACATATTACTAACGACATTACATAGAAGATAACTGAGCACACAACAAAGAACAACGAAATCAAATATGAAAGTAAATTACCTTGCTCATTGAGTTCACAGAGGAGAGATGGGAGCCATTTCAACAGATCGCTGAGTACTTGCCTTTCCCGAAAGCTGCCAAAGAACTCTGACCCTTGTATATTCTCTCCCTGTCCGGTGAAAGCAGTGAATGCGTGTCGCCACAAACAGGTGCAAGGATGTGGTGGAATGGGACTTCTTTTTATTCACCCCCCGGCAAAAAAGAAACGTGTTGGGTGTGAGGGCCCAGGAGCCGTTTTCTCAATATTTTTACGTGAATCGATCATTGGTTGGCGGAATAAAGAAGCGAGACGATGACGTATGCTTGTGTGTTCAGAATTCTCGGGACAGCCGAAGCAAAAATCCATTCGATTGAAGAATGATTTTTTAGATAGGTTGCCGTGGGATAAAAACAGTAACATAACATCTAGAGATGAACGAACTTTTTTCTCAATTGTAGCCGATCTTTAGACGCAGATTCAGTGCTGAGGAGACACAAGAGATGCTTCCCTTTTTCGCGGTGGAGAACATTTCTTGACTTCACGCTGGAGACTCTACAACGACACTTGAACTGAAGGTCTAACGTTCTTTTTATAGATAAAATAAACTTAAACGACTACGTTGAATGAATGTCTGAACTGTGGAATGGATGCGTTGCAACTGCAAGTGGCGTGATTACTGTGTTACTGTCAGCAAAAACTTTATACGAATTGATTGGGCAATCTAAAGGACAGCTGACGCTACTTGTATAAAGGTATTTTTTCTCCTTTTTCTTTTACGCTTCGTAATTGACATGTTGCAAAGATTCTGCTACTGGGTACGAACAGTGATCAAGTGAGACTGACCTGGGGGTTTTACTAAAATGTGGGAATGATGAAATAATGTGTATCTTATGCGGAAAGTATTCCAATTTTGTAACGCACTGCATGTAATGGAACTTTTATAAGCCTGTGTCCTTATTGATTGGAGATGGTACTTTCCTTTTCGTGGACGATGGAAGAAATGTGCATTTTAATAGAGCTAACGTGGGAATTTTACGCGCCCGTTGAGTAAACAGTGTGATTAACGAACTAGAAACATCCCTCAACTGTCGCTTGAGTGCGTTGCGATCGCGTATACCACGTTGGGGTCCACGTACCGTATGCACAAGTCGCATCACTCCTGAGCGTTGAGCAGCACGTTGAACTGGGCACGCTCGACGTTAACGATCTGCAGCACGGTCCGTGTGCCGACGGCTTAAGCGCTATCTTACTCTAACGCTATAGTAATCTCAGACCAGAAGCAGTACTCCTGGGTCTGCGGTCTTACACAGTCAGCGATATAAAGCCTGTCAAAGACATACATCGTTTATAAAATCATATTGGGGTGCCACATAGAAATGTGCCCCAGAAGACTCCTTTGCTCTTTGATTTCTCACCGCTTGCGAGGTGGCCTGAACTGAAATAAAAGTTTTAGTGCCATCCTTGTGCAGTGTACTCGTCGACACATAACAGATATGTGTATGAGAGTACCTGATGGCATAAGCTGGTTAGAACGGATCGAAGTATTTCAGTAAACCCATGTAGAATCCAGTGACCAATCGGAAGCGTGGGAGCATGTTTAATTCCATTGCTCTTACCAGCATCATCACAATCACTGTTGTCCTTCTGCCGCTATGTTATATTAAATTAATATGTTAGGAAGCTAATTCCTGGCGAGTATAATTGTTATATCTGTTCGTCTCGTCGCATGTTTCTTTCAGTTACCTTGCGTACTATGCTTCAGCAGTTCTTTCTACGAGGCTTGTTTATTAAGTAATAACCGTTTTGAAATTTAAAAAAGACGTGCTAGGATATCTCAATAATTTTACTTTTACATGAAAGGCTGTACCTTAATCTATGCACTGACACCATTACAGTCTGAGTCTTCCTTGTTTACGTTGTGTACAGAGTGTTTAAGATGCCTCCGATAGTCGTTCAGTCCGGCCGACTGTGAAGTACGGGCTGTTATAAGATTTCTTAGTGCTAAAGGCCTAAAAGCGATCGATATTCATCGTGAGATCTGTGCAGTTCATGGAGAAAACATTATGAGTGATGGAATGGTAAGAAAGTGGGTGAGACCATTCAAAGATGGCCGCACAAACGTTGGTTGGGTGGTTGTTTGGGGGAAGAGACCAAACAGCGAGGTCATCGGTCTCATCGGATTAGGGAAGGAAGTCGGCCGTGCCCTTTCAAAGGAACCATCCCGGCATTTGCCTGGAGAGATTTAGGGAAATCACGGAAAACCTAAATCAGGATGGCCGGACGCGGGATTGAACCGTCGTCCTTCCGAATGCGAGTCCAGTGTGCTAACCACTGCGCCACCTCGCTCGGTCCGCACAAACGTGCATGATGAACAACGGAGTGGGCGTTAATGAAAGTTTGGTGCAGGAAGTGGACAATAAGGTGAGAGGAAACCGACGCTTTACGATTTCCTCCCTGCAGGATGACATCTCTAATGTTTCTCGTAGTGTTTTGTGTGGCATTGCGACCGAGCACTTGAATTACCGAAAACTGTGCGCACGTTGGGTACCGAAAATGTTGACGGCTGTGCACAAAACCAACGTTTAGACAGTGCATTGACTTTCCTTGAGCGGTACCACAACGACGGTGATGATTTCTTAAGCCAAATTATTACGGGCGATGAAGCATAGGTGGCCTACGTCACACCAGAATCAAAGCAACAGTCCAGGGAAGTTGGGCAAGGGCATCGTTCTGCTGCAAGACAATGCCCGTCCGCATGTGGCGAATCAGGCCAAAGATCTCATCACATCTTTCCGATGGGAAACTCTAGATCATCCTCCGTACAGCCCCGATCTTGCGCCCAGTGACTACCATCTGTTCCTGCACTTGAAGAAACACCTGGGCGGTCAGCGTCTTCAAGACGATGACGAAGTCAAAACAGAGGTGATGCAGTGGTTAACAAGTCAGGCGGCAGACCTCTAAGAGGAGGGTATTCAAAAACTGGTACAACGTTATGACAAGTGTCTCAACATTGACGGAAATTATGTAAAACAGTAGATTAAGGTACAGGCTTTCATGTTAAAATAAAATTATTGAGATATCTTAGCACGTCTTTTTTTAAATTTCAAAACGGTACTTACTTAAAAAACACGCCTCGTATGTATGGTCCAACTTTCGTCGGAGGGAAATGTGTGTGTGTGTGTGTGTGTGTGTGTGTGTGTGTGTGTGTGTGTGTGTGGAGGGGGGAGGGGAGTTGGGGGAGAGTAAAACTAATATCTAATATGATCGCTATTCGTCTCAGTTTTTCCTTCTATTTTGCATGAAGATTGGAATAAGAATCCCTTGAAAACCACACAGAACCCTTATTTAGCCACTTAGCTCTCTTGAATGATAACGGTTTTCCTATACCGTATTAGGTTTGGTGTTGTTGTGGTCTTCAGTCCTGAGACTGGTTTGATGCAGCTCTCCATGCTACTCTAGCCTGTGCAAGCTTCTTCATCTCCCAGTACCTACTGCAGCCTACATCCTTCTGAATCTGCTTAGTGTACTCATCTCTTGGTCTCCCTCTACGATTTTTACCCTCCACGCTGCCCTCCAGTGCTAAATTGATGCCTCAGAACATGTCCTACCATCCGATCCCTTCTTCTAGTCAAGTTGTGCCACAAACTCCTCTTCTCCCCAATTCTATTCAATATCACCTCATTAGTTATGTAATCTACCCACCTAATCTTCAGCATTCTTCTGTAGCACCACATTTCGAAAGCTTCTATTCTCTTATTGTCTAAACTATTTATCGTCCACGTTTCACTTCCATACATGGCTACACTCCATACAAATACTTTCAGAAACGGCTTCCTAACACTTAAATCAATACTCGATGTTAACAAATTTCGCTTCTTCAGAAACGCTTTCCTTGCCATTGCCAGTCTACATTTTATATCCTCTCTACTTCGACCCCGTGTATACGCCCGGAAAACTAACGGTGTCGAAGTACTTGCCGTGTTTGCTTTATGCAGCCCGTAATTAGCAGTACACTGACCAAGCACCCTCATACTCCAGTCTAGCACAACAATCAGCGGAAAGCGTTCTACGTGTACCCCGAAGTGCGAGCTGCCATAACACACGCCGCAGAATTACGCTACTGGCTGGAGCGTCGCGTGGCAGACCGCCCCTCATGACTGTGCATCGTCCCACGCCCGGCCTTCTTGCGTGCCTTACACCACTCTGACAGTGTTCCGTACGCCCACACCACGTAATGACACTGCGTTTCAATCACAACCACTCTCACGCGAGTTGATAAGGACCCCACACACGAGCTAAAAACCACAGCGGTCCGTTGCCGGGACGTGCGATCTGTCTGGACATCGCACGTGAGTGGACAAATCGCAAACAACAGTAATCGATCGCCGACGGCTTGGAATTACCTGCACTCTCACGAATTCCGTGCTCTGTCTTCCTACCTGACTGTCCGTCGTCTCGTTATTAAAAGTGGTTACGTAGTTTTGTTTCGTTTCGCTTTGCCCACGCACAGCAAGAACTTACCGTTATAATTTATAGTTACGAACGACTCTGTGATATAGAGGCCAGAGTTGCCATTTATATTAAGAGTGTGTAATAGAAATACAAAAAGCATCGACTCCTGCTACTTAGCAGCGATAAACATTTTGTAGTTTGTACTATGAAGCACAATTGATGGGAAGTACTACTTACGACATACTGGGATCCAACAAATGATTTTGAGTTATTTATGATGACAGTATATGCATAATTGAAGTTTTTACTAGAAAATGACGCAGCATAGCATTAAGTGGACATTGAATTCAAATTTTTAAGGAAAATATGTTTACGGTGTACTAAAATGCCTTACGATTTCCTCTTACCATACCATACCATACCATTATTTTTGTTGAAGTTCATAAAAACTTTAACAAAAATTATTTTGCTTAGCAGTACTACTATTGACTTCACTTTTATAGAAGCGGTTCTAGGCGCTTCAGTGTGGAACTGCGCAACCGCTACGGTCGCAGGTTCGAATCCTGCCTCGGGCATGGATGTGTTCAAAATGGTTCAAATGGCTCTGAGCACTATGGGACTCAACTGCTGTGGTCATAAGTCAACTAGAACTTCAGAACCACTTAAACCTAACTAACCTAAGGACATCACACACATCCATGCCCGAGGCAGGATTCGAACCTGCGACCGTAGTGGTCGTGCGGTTTCAAACTGTAGCGCCTTTAACCGCTCGACCACTCCGGCCGGCTGGCATGGATGTGTGTGATGTACTTAGGTTAGTTAGGTTTAAGTAGTTCTAAGTTCTAGGAGACTGATGAGCTCAGCAGTTAAGTCCCATAGTGCTCAGAGTCATTTGAACCATTTTTATAGAAGCATCGAGATTGCTAAAGGAACTGTGTAAAGCTTTCAGTTAAAGTACAAGGGGTTGAGAAATACACCGAAGACCCAAGAACACTGTTACAGCTCCCTAATATCGTGTAGGGCCCCCGCAATTACAAGTAAGTGCCTCAACACGACGTGGCTGGGACTCGACTAATGTCTGAAGTAGCGCTGGAGGCAATTGACACCATGAATCCTGCAGGGCTGTCCATAAATCCGTAAAACTACGAAGGGGTGGATATCTCTTCTGAACACGACGTTGCAAGGCAGCGCAGATATGCTCAATAATGTTCATGTCTGGGGAGTTTAGTGGCCAGCGAAGTAAAACCATTTCATAAGAAGTATAATACATTAAACTAGGATAACTAACGAAATTAATAGGTCACAGAAGGGAAGCAATTTGTACCAAACAATAAAACACCTGATTTGGAATAATGAAGTTTCAGAAAGAGCAAAACTCCTTATGTATAAGAATTATTACATCCCTATTGTCACCTATGGTGGAGAAACATGGACAATGGCAGGAAGGGACTGGAGCAGACTGCAAGCAGGGAAAATGAAATTTCTCAGAGCAGTTAAGGGAAAAACAAGAATGGACAGAGTAAAGAATGTAGAGATTAGAAAGTGCCTTAAGCAAGAAAGTATGAGGGAAGAAATTGAAAGAAAGAGATTAAGATGGTATGGGCATGTTAAGAGGATGCATGGGCGGAGACTCCCCAAAATTATGGAAGAACTAAAGATGGATGGGAAAAGACCTAGAGGGCGCCCAAGAACATGGTGGAAAATGGGAGTGAGAGTATCTGTAGAAAGGAGAGGTGTGACCTGGCAGCAAGTGGAGGAAGGAAAGTGGTGGGAGGACCGAGCCAAATGGAGAGGACTCGTCAACACGGAGAGACGGCAGTAGCTGGAGCGGCATTCGGATATAGATTGATAGAATACATTAAAATTACCCTCTTTTTGCCAAGTATTCGTGGCGATACGTTCAATTGATATTGCTGCTGAACACATCAATTCATTTTCCACAGCAGAATTTCTGGACACATCAGAGTTAATGATACTGGTTGGAATCGTTCGGTAAATCGCCGTGTGTGTCTGGGTCGAGGCAAGCAAAGGACTGCAGCGATATTACTTGTGACAGATCGCTGCGGTGCGTCGCTCTTGTGTGGCATCCTTTAGAGGTCTTCCGTTTGTACTCCTGTGACAGCGGGAGTGTGGTCTGTGTCCACACAAAGGATCATTTCCCGTGAGAGCTCAATGTAAATGGAAAAACGAGACCTACGAAACTTTGGGCGCAGCTCACAGCAGGTTGCGCTGAGCAGATGCGGGGGTCGCCGCTCCTGAGAGATGCCACCACAAGCGTCGGCCTCTGGCCACGGGCAGAGGAAGGCGCGCGGGGAGAGCGGGGGCGGCGCGTGTGCCGTGCGGTAATTAATGCCCCGCCTGGCCCGGCGCTGCGGCGGCGGCGGCGGCGGCGGCGTCTTTGTCCGGCGTGGGCGGCGCGGCGTGCCTTTGTATTGATCGGCGGCGGCGGCTGCAGCCTGTGCGCGCGGCGCGGCTGGCGCTGGTCTAATTGTTGCTGCAGATTGGCCTCTGCGAGCGCCGAGAGCCGCTCTCGCCGGCGACGCCGCTAATTGGCTGCCGGACGCCGCCTCCGCCTCCACACGAGGCGCGGCCGCCGCAGCCGGCGCTCCACGCGAAGCGACCGGCCGGGTAGGGCGCGGGTTCTTTTCAGTGGCGGTAATCTAGCCGCACAGGCCTGCTCACGAAACTGCTCGCCGCGGCCGCCACTCGGAGGGTCGTGGCGAACGGTTGAGGTGAAAGGGTCCGCTGGTACAATAGTACACGTAGAAGCTCTTCAGCAGAGTGACTAATTAATGCGATTCATTTAATTATTGTCGGAGTGCTGTACTAATAATGTTCTTCTTTTTCGTGTTTTTCACTAGTCCTGTTTGTCAGAACAGTAATGCGAAAGGGTTCAAATGGCTCTGACAAGGGAACCTCCCAATCGCACCCCCCTCAGATTTAGTTATAAGTTGGCACAGTGGATAGGCCTTGAAAAACTGAACACAGATCAATCGAGAAAACAGAAAGAAGTTGTGTGGAGCTATGAAATAATAAGCAAAATATACAAACTGAGTAGTCCATGTGCAAAGTAGGCAACATCAAGGATAGTGTCAGCACAGTCTAACATAACAGTCGCGACACTTCGCCTCGATTTTGTTGCCTTCAGCGCCAGCAGCGCCCCAAGCGGCCGGTAGGTTGAACTGTGAGTTCGTCGCGATCGTGAAATCGAATAGTGACTGTTTATTTTGATTTACACAATGGTTTTTACCATCGGGAGCGTTTGTAGCGCAATAAATTGCAGCAGCAACAGGAAGAAGACACAACAGCTGTCTTTTTCAGGTTTCCTAAGGATCCTGAGAGGTATATACCATCATGTTACTGAAGTGTATGGTCAGGATTCACTTGCAAACTGTATCTGTATAAATGATGAATGTTTCGTTTTAGGAGCAAAAAATGGCTAGTTAATAGCAGACGAGAAGACCTTATGAAGAAAGACCCGGTTTACCTGTATAATAATATTAGGTTTTGTTCGCTACATTTCGAACAAAACCAGTTCATGAACCCAGACAATAACAAACTCGTGTGGAATGCAGTACTCACACTGTTTGACATTCCAAATAAGCCACCTCAACTGACGATGAAGAGGAAACAGCCACAAAGATTCGACAGTCAATCTAAAGCTGTAAAACAGTCCTATGACACAGAAGCAGCCAGTTCAACTCTCCATGTATTAGTGCCAGATTCGTGAGAATCATCAACACAGACCTGCTTTGACGATGAAGTGGTTAGATTAAGTGCAGCTGTTCGTGTCTTACAAAAGCGTGTGTAGTGTCAGAATGTGCAGATCGCTAGACTTCGAGCGAAACTATTATGGGACAAGGAAAGTGCCTACAGACAGATTGTTTGAAAATTATTCAAATGTTTGGTTTTGCGTGAAATGTAATATAATCAGCTCATTATAATGTTTTCAGCATATTTCTCCCACTATTTGTTAGTTGCTTGTCCCACTTAGAATAATATAAAGATGAAGGTCGTACTTGTGGCAACAGGCGACAATGACAAGGACAGTAGACCTACAGAACGATAAACGAGCTGTCCATCGCTTTTGCATGTAGAGGTACATGTCTGTGCTTCTTACATGTGATTCTGTGTGTTTATATTCTTTTGATATCGACGTGGTAAGCTGCAATTCTGTTCAATGTCACAAGTGTTTCTTCACGAATGTGTTGTAGCTTGCCACTATATTCATGGTTTTTGTCCGTACTTGCGCTTATTTTAGAATCATTTTTAGAAACATATATGCCTTCTGATACTACACAAACTCTTGGAGGCAAGAAACTAACTCGAATAATTCGGAAATAACGTAGGAAATGGATGCAAACAAACATTAATTATGCTTACGACGCATCTGACGTTCACCTTACCTGCCCCTTGGAGCGCTAGTGTCGCTCCACCTGTCAAACGGCAACAACTTTTACAGCAGTGAGTGTCGCGACTGTTATATTAGACTGTGGTGTCAGCTTAGCAGTGCTGTGGTCCCGTGGTTAGCGTGAGCAGCTTGGTTCAAATCCTACCGCGAGTGAAAAGTTTACTCTCTTTATTTTCGCAAAGTTATGATCTGTCCGTTCGTTCATTGACGTCTCTGTTCACTGTAATAAGTTTAGTGTCTGTGTTTTGCGACCGCACTGCAAAACCGTCCGATTAGTACACGAAAGGACGTGGCTCCCCAATGGGAACCGAAAACATTTGATCGCAAGGTCATAGGTCAACCGATTCTTCCACAGGAAAACACGTCTGATATATTCTATACGACACTGGTGACGGCATGTGCGACACATGACAGGAATGTGTTGTCGACCCACCTAACTTCTACACTTGGCGAATGGGTAAAAATATTCTTCTACCTTGCCCGATGTAGGTTTTTTTGTGGATGTGATAATCACTCCCAAAAAAGTGATGAAAACATAAGAGTTTCTCAGATAATAATTGTCTGAAAATAAAAAATTAAACTTTTCACTCGAGGGAAGACTTGAACCAAGGACCTCTCTTTCCGCAGCTGCTCACGCTAACCACGGGACCACGGCGCTCCTGAGCTCACACTGTCCTTGATGTTGCCTATCTTGCGCATGGCCTACTCAGTTTGTATATTTTGCTTATTTTTTCATAGTTCCACACAACTTCTTCCTGTTGTCTCGATTGATCTGTCTTCAGTTTTTAAAGGCCTATCCACTGTGCCAACTTATAACTAAATTTCTTGGAGTGAGTGACCGATTTCGACTCTTTCATAGAGTCATCTTCAGATTCTGTAAAGATATATTGCCAAAGTAGTGTAGACGTTATAATAAGCACATAAAAGATATATAAAAATAAGATAAATAGTAATAAATTATACCCAGAGCGGTGGACGGACACTGCCAGACGAGTTTTGTCGACCCTCGACGCTCGTGTAACTGCTGACTGCATAGAGGGAACAGGTATTTGTTCAAATGGCTCTGAGCACTATGGGACTTAACATCTATGGTCATCAGTCCCCTAGAACTTAGAACTACTTAAACCTAACTAACCTAAGGGCATCACACAACACCCAGTCATCACGAGGCACAGAAAATCCCTGACCCCGCCGGGAATCGAACCCGGGAACCCGGGTGCGGGAAGCGAGAATGCTACCGCACGACCACGAGCTGCGGACGGAACAGGTATTAATAGGGCTGGAAACAACCCGCCGTTCTGAGTATGACATCTTATGAAGGCAATCAGAAAACACGTTCATGATTAGATAACTTAATACATAACTATGAAGGAACAGTTACAGTTATAATACATCATATGTGTCAATTATTGACAATTATTCGTCAATGAATATAAATTATACTATTAAAACGGTTCATTGGTGTGAAATAGAGTATGCTGCCCTCTAAACTTTCGCAATATATATTTACAGAGTCTGAAGATGACTCTGTGAAAGAATCGAAACCGGTCACTCACTCCAGTAAACAAAAAAAATAAAAAATAAAAAAATGCGATCAAGACTTTTAAATTTTAATTTTAATAAAAGACTACTGGGCAATTTTCTACATATACTGTTGCCGTTAATACACGTTTCAAAATTTCGTATAAATACCCAGTTTAACAACAGCCTCACAAAGGAGGTGAGAACTTACGGTCGAAGCAGTCAAAAGAACTTTTTGTAATCCAGAAACCAGTGTAATCCATTTCTGTTATTACTACTGTACGGCGAGTATCCAAGGACGCATTTAATAAGAAGAGGATGCTTGTGTGTGGATGCATGAACAGGGACATGTGGAAGAGACTGCGCAGTTGCGTTATGTGGACCGTGACATTATGCTGAGCTCAAACATACCCTGAGGAAACAGGAAGAAAGAAGAATAGAAGCGTATGAGATACTGATCTGGAGGAGAATGGAAAGGGTAAAATGAGTAGGCAAAGTGAGAAATGAGGAGGAACTCAGAAGAGTTGGGGAAGAGAGCGAAATTTTAGAGGTAATTGGGAAGAGGAAACACAATTGGCTTGGGCATTGTACTAGAAGGGATTGTTTATACTGACCAATGCTATGCATGGAATGGTTAATGAAGGTAGACGACGAAGAAGAAGAAGAAGAAGAAGAAGAGGATGCAGAAGAAACCAGATGGTTGATAGTAATAGGATAGAAACAGTTATGAGAAAGTGAAGAGGATAGCAAATGAGAGGGCTACGTGGAGAGCAATATTTGAAGGACTGATCAAGAGCACAACACTGAAGATGATGCTCGTAGCCATAATGCTTTACCTATCACCCAGAAAGGACAAAAATATATTTATTTTTTCTAGACCGCTTCCTTAGACGGTAAGTTAGAGCCGCTGTCATCGTGCGGAAAGACCTGGGTTCGATTCCCCCTACCGTCTCTGATATTTTTATAAGGAGGAGAGAACCGTTACGGAGTCCTCTGAGCACTTACGAGGCCAAATGAGAAGCTGCCTTAATAACGAAGCAGTGACATCATCGGGATTTATCTGCTGTCAGTAACGATCGAGAGATTAACGACATGTTGATATCACGTCCCAGGATCATAGATCGCTCCTCGCACTGCTTTGTAGCCAGCAGCTGGGTAATACAAACAGGCTTAAGTGATGCGTGAGCGATGTTTACGTTTAATTTCGTTTTCCATATGCATAACTGCAGGTCTGGTACACAACGGAATTCTCACGTCACATTATCGGAACACGCCGCTACAATCCGATTCCCGAACGATGGCGGTTCGAGCAGGTCAAAGCACGGAAGCTATTAACATTGTTGCCGGTTCCAAGTGCATACCCGTGCTTCGAAGAAAGCATGTATACTGAAAATTATGTTTCTCCCTTGCTTGCGTAGAATTTGCCGCTTGCCATCAACGATGACAAGTCGCAAACAATGGAATAATAATTCAAGAAATAAGTCGCTACCAGTATATTTAACGCTAGCAATACTACTTTATGCCCATAATAAAAAATTGAAAAAAAGGAAGCTCGTTGATTGTCTGTTGACTTATATTAAAAAACTTATCTCATACTGATCTGTATTAGCGCCATGAACCTGAAAATATCTTTTACACCGCTCTTACCAACATCAATGTATTTTTACTAACCTGTACTACCGAAGGGGGGGGGGGTACTTTATGGTCTTAGTAAAAAAGATTCTTAAAATGCAAAATTCGTTAATTGTGTTGTGTTATACTCACAACATGCTTCTTTTACATGTGTACTGGTGCTGAACCTGAAAATATTCAGTATGACACTCATTGGGGAAAGTGACATCTACTAGAAAGACTTAAATTTGTTGGTTAAGTCTAACTGAAAAATTTTAAATGTTTATGGAATGTGGTAGAAGAACTCATTACAAACAATAAATTTTTTCAGAGTTTTAAACCATAAAATAACTGACTAACTGACTAGGTAACAATATTTTCATAAGGTGGGTACGAAGCACCTCTCACCACCCCCCCCCCCCCCTCCCCACCCCATCCTTTGCATTGCTTTGATTAATGCTCACATTGGCTTCGACATTCACAGCAGAGCGCTCAGAATCGTACTGAAAGTTTATTGGCTATCGGAGAACGTGTGACGTAGGTGCGCAGAACATGTCTAAACTCACCCGCCATCGCACGTGACTCCAATTGTAGAGGAGCCACAAAAAGCGGCGCAGTACTTTGATTAATTGGGGTACCGTACGGTGATCATTTCTCTGCATTTCGAAGTGAACGACGACGGAACGATCCATGCGCCATTGAATCACTTCACAGCAACAATGTATCCCCGTCAACGGTGCACCAATCCATAGTACAATCAAAAGATGCAGAAACTTCCGCTGTGATCAGACAACTCAAAATGACGAATAATGATGTGCCAGGCGATTTCTCTGTGGAGAACAGGGCATTCCAAGTGATGCGCAGGCCGTGGTGCTAGGAGAATGATCTATTAACAATCGAGGCTATAGCTAAAAAAGAGAAAATCAGTCATCAATCAGTCTGCAACATTTTGCGTGGCATGTTGCACGTGACGGCCGCTCGCTGGGTTCAGCTGGTGCTCACATCCGTTCAGAAAACTCTGCAGACCAAGGTAGCAGCAGACATTTTGCAGCCGTGTACAGCCAATCAAGACGACTAATCATCAAGGACAATTACTGGTCGTATCACTACGACCCCGAGACAGGAACAAAACAAACAGTGGAAACATTTGTATTAACCTCCCCCGAAAGAATGTAAAGACCGAATCATCATTGGGTAAAGTGAGGGTGTGGGAGCATCGTGCTGTGGTGCTAACAGACAATGCTTTTAAGCGGCAAACTGACACTGAAACATACTATCGATACCGTCCGACGAGGTTACGGCAGTTTGTCAAGACGAAGGATCATGGAAAGCTGTCCATGAGGGGTTTAAGTTCCATAACAACGTCCTAGGTCGTGTTGTATGGGGGACACACATGGGCTACCAAATTTTGCTTCACTCCTCCTCCTACAACCCCCCCCCCCCCCCTTCCATCTCCCACCGCCGTACTTTCATTGTAAGGAGCTGTCCTGAGATGACGAAACCACTGAGTGGCAAGCATTTGCAGAAAGACAGAAGTAATTTTCGACGAGGAACGTTTGCTCAAAATCCAAAAGGCAGGCATCTAGAGTCACTGTCTCCGCACATCCATACCAACACGTTATGGTGACAAAAACTGTATTCTCGGCGAGAAATCTTATAAAAGAATCTGTAACGACGAAAACAAAAGAAATAAGCGCGTTATCTTGACACAAAAAGGTAAAAACACCACAGCATAAGAAAAATCTAGCACAAGCTGTAGATTACCTAGTAGACCTAAGGCTAGTGTCATAAAATACCCATAGCTTCATGTTACAATAAACATAAACAAACTCACTGGAGATAGCACAAGAAGTGCTGAAACACGTGTGGGTGAAAACAAAACTACGATGGTGTCCTGCAAAAGGCTGAAATCCTATTTAATTTTCTTCGCGAGCACGGAAATAAGAAGAACGGCAACATTCACAAGATAATTATTGCGGAACATGCTTTTGCCTAAATTACCATTCTCCAGACGATCCCGTAGTACGTTAGTAAAAGTTTAATTTATATGTCTATTCTTGCTATATCTCATACCGAATCCTTGTAACGTTCTACTGTAGAGATTGACTCTCAAAGTTTATTGTAAAACTTAAACTCGTGTTTGCATTTATTTAAATTCGTGATTGTAAGCATCTGGTAGGTATGTTAAAAATGTGTAAAACTTACTTTGACCTCGAAACATGTAAATCTCAGTGCAGAGCAACAGAGCCATGTGAAAATTTATTTTTGAACGGAAATGTTATGTTAAGCTTACGCTACACGATACGAAATACAGGCTAGCCGGTACGCCAAACAATTCGTCTGCGAGAAAGCTGCCCGGTTTCGCTGAAATTTATAGTACATATGCTATCTGACTGCAAAATAAATGACTCAGATTAAAACGTTGCTCTGAATATGGCTCAACTTTATCTTATTCTTGTAAACAATCACTGTTACCAGAACTGTGATTCTAATTACAACAGCAAATTAACATAAAAATTTAACGCGCCTTTACTGTAGTCTTTCACTGGTATTACTTAACGTTTTTAGCATTTGTAGACTTAGAGAAATCTTTTGACAATGTTGACTGGAATACTCTCTTTCAAATTCTGAAGGTGGCAGGGGTAAAATACAGGGAGCCAAGGGCTATTTACAACTTGTACAGAAACCAGATGGCAGTTATAAGAGTCGAGGAACATGAAAGGGAAGCAGTGGTTGGGAAGGGAGTGAGACAGGGTTGTAGCCTCTCCCCAATGTTATTCAATCCGTTTAATGAGCAAGCAGTGAAGGAAACAAAAGAAAAATTCGGAGTAGGTATTAAAACCCATGGGGAAGAAATAAAAACTTTGAGGTTCGCCGATGACATTGCAATTCTGCCAGAGACAGAAAGGACTTAGAAGAGCAGTTGAACGGAATGGACGGTGTCTCAAAAGGAGGATATAAGATGAACATCAACAGAAGCAAAACGAGGATAATGGAATGTAATCGAATTAAGTCCGGTGATGCCGAGGGAATTAGATTAGGAAATGAGACACTTAAAGTAGTAAAAGAGTTTTGCTATTTGGGGAGCAAAATAACTGATGATGGTCGAAGCAGAGAGGATATGAAACGTAGACAGGCAATGGCAAGGAAAGCGTTTCTGAAGAAGAGAAATTTGTTAACATCGAGTATAGATTTAAGTGTCAGGAAGTCATTTCTGAAAGTATTTGTATGGAGTGTAGCCATGTATGGAAGTGAAACATAGACAATAAATAGTTTCGACAAGAAGCGAATAGAAGCTTTCGAAATGTGGTGCTACAGAAGAATGCTGAAGATTAGATGGGTAGATCATATAACTAATGAGGAGGTATTGAATAGGATTGGGGAGAAGGGACGCTTGTGGCACAACTTGACTAGAAGAAGGGGTCGGTTGGTAGGACATGTTCTGAGGCAGCAAGGGATCACAAATTTAGCATTGGAGGGCAGCGTGGAGGGTAAAAATCGTAGAGGGAGACCAAGAGATGTATACACCAAGCAGATTCAGAAGGATGTAGGTTGCAGCAGGTAGTGGGAGATGAAGAAGCTTGCACAGGATAGAGTAGCATGGAGAGCTGCATCAAACCAGTCTCAGTACTGAAGACCACAACAACAACAACTTAATTTACTGGTCTTACTTAATACCAGTGAAAGATTGCACTAAATGATGATATTATTTCTACAAGTACACGCTGACCACCACTGTATCTTACAATGGACATCAATTCTGATGATGATTAAATTTGCTTGCCTACCTGTGCGCACGGGCGCCCGTCCGTTCTGCGGGCTGTTGCTACTATGAACGTAACTGTCAAAAATCAAATTTCCTTTGCTGTACTTGCGATGTGCAGTGCATGACGGTATCTTACCAATTTTCATAAAAATGCTTCGTAGTAAAAAAACTTGCTATGTGCAATATGAGCGTGCAAATAAAGTCATGAAAGTAAATGAAAATGGGACACTAATCTTAACGACTGATATATGAGAACAAAGACTCCAAGTTTAACTGTGCTTCATTTAGCCATGCCAATACACCTTTTCATGAAGTTCTCACAGCCAACTGGAGTGGCCGAGCGGTTCTAGGCGCTACATTCTGGAACGGCGCGACCACTGCGGTCGCAGGTTCGAATCCTGCCTCGGGCATAGATGTGTGTGATGTCCTTAGGTTAGTTAGGTTTAAGTAGTTCTACGTTCTAGGGGACTGATGACCATAGAAGTTAAGTCCCATAGTGCTCAGAGCCATTTGAACCAATTTTGAAGTTCTCACAAACAGAGAAATTAGCAAAACATTTTTTAATAACTCTCTTGTGTATCATTGCCTTCCTTGACTCATATTTCAACCATAAGATAAGTCCATGCGTTTCACTATAAAATTTATACAGCAAACTTCAACCGCATTCAATGTTCTAATAGGAAGAAACTACAAATATATATATTACTTTAAAGATTGGCTTTTTGACATTCTTTCATGAACCTCATATTCTTTCTGTTGTGACTTGGCAAGACAGCCAAGCCACTAGGAGATGAAGCCGAAAGGCACGCGTTTATGCTCACGCAGGCTGGCGTGAGGTCTGGAACAGTTAAAGGATTTGAGTCTAGCAAATAAAGTACGTAGCTGTTGGAATACTTAACTTTAATCCATAATTGGTGAACATCGGTCTGACGATACATGCATCACAAGATAAATAGCAAATGATAATGGCGCCTTGCTAGGTCGTAGCAAATGACGTAGCTGAAGGCTACGCTAACTATCGTCTCGGCAAATGAGAGCGCAATTTGTCAGTGAACCATCGCTAGCAAAGTCGGCTGTACAACTGGGCGAGTGCTAGGAAATCTCTCTAGACCTGCCGTGTGGCGGCGCTCGGTCTGCAATCACTGACAGTGGCGACACGCGGGTCCGCCGTATACTAACGGACCGCGGCGGATTTAAAGGCTACCACCTAGCAAGTGTGGTGTCTGGCGGTGACACCACACTGTCGTCAAATATATATGAAGAAAATGTCTTTTCAATAATGCTGCCTTCACTATAGGACAGGTCAGCTTCCATCCTTTTTCAAACCAAGCAACTTGTCATTTTACAATTGCCGACGACAGAAAGCGGAACTAAGCTCTGTTGGCATACAGACGGGACCGAAGTTCGACAGCACTCGACAGTACACGAATGACGCTCGTGGCTCGGGATGGTGCAGTTACGTTATTGTCATGGTGCGTTGCTACTGCCGTGTATTCCTAGCGTCCGCTGAAATGAACAGTAACTGCGCAGATGTACGTTATCGAAGAGTACGATGAAACAGACCCGTCGATTAATAACGTAGTTCAGTTCTGTCGAGAAGAGAAACGGAAAGGTTTGCTGATACGGTCAGAAAGAGCTCTGGAGGGAGCAGCAGCCTCAGTAGGAAAGAGTGCTAGGGCAGCGCGTAATGTTGTAAGCGCTGATCACGAAGCCAGATGGGGTGGTCAGAAAACGGTGACACCAGGGAAGAAGACTCTGAGGAAGAATACGAAATGTCTCGACGACTTTGATAAGTGTTCACTGAAAAGAAAGTTCTTGGTGTATGACGACGTTTAAAGAGAGATACACACTTTTCGAACGCTCTACAGTTGGGTGAAGGAGGAAACAGACACTAATTTCATGGAGAAACGAACCACTTTCAGCAAAATTTTGAAAGATATGGGGTTTCGTTTGAAAAAAAAAAAACGTAAAAATAAATGAATGTTTCTGGTTGAGAGGAAGGACGTGGTTGCGTGGCGTGCACTGTTTTCTTAAAATTTCGAGAGAAAACGAGAAAGGTGCGAAGAAACTAGTCGTGTATAATGATGAAACGTAGGTGCATACACACTATACTGTCAGTGAAATGTTGGCAGCGTAGTGAAGTACCAGGTGTGCAATAGTGGTTGATGCGGGAGTAGAAATGGGGTTCATTGAGGGTGCAGTGTTCATCTGTGATTCCAGATCAACATCGGAAGATGATCACAATGAAATGACTAGCGAAAATCACATAAAATGGTTGCAAGAGCGTCTAATACCAGATATTCCAGGTGGAAGTATTGTGCTATAACACAAGGCACCCAACTATTGTGTTCACGAAAATAAAGCCCTAACACATTTTCTGGTAAAGCAGATATACAATCATGGCTGAGTAAGCATAAAATTCCGTTCGGTGCGGACTTAAAACACAAAGAGCTCTTGAAAGTTGTGAAACGCTACAAACCCGAGCCAATAATATAACCTGATCTTTTCTGAACAGCACGTTGCAAGGTATCCCAAACATGCTCAAAAATGTTCATGTCTAGGGAGTGTGGTGGCCAGCGGAAGTGTTTAAACAGAGAAGTGTGTTCCTGGAGCCACTCTGTAGCAATTCCGGTTGTGTGGGCTGTCGCATTGTCGCGCTGGAATTGCCCAAGTCCGTCGGAATGCACAATGGATGAACGTATGCAGGTGATCAGACAGGATGCTTACGTGCGTGTCAACTGTCAGAGTCGTATCTAGCCGTATCGGGGTCCCATGTCACTCCAGCTGCAAACACAACACACCATTACAGAGCCTCCACTAGCTTGATACGCAGGGCCCATGGATTTATGAGGTTGTCTGCATACCCGTACACGGCTCCGAAAGCCCATATCGATTATGTTTCGTTGAGTGATTCGCACACTGACACTTGTTGATGGCACAGCACTGAAATATACAGCAATTTGCGGAAGGGTTGCACTTACGTCACGTTGAACGATTCTCTTCAGTCGTCGTTGCTCCCGTTCTTGCAGGATCTTCTTCCGGCCGCAGCGATGTCTGAGATTTGATGTTTTACCTGACTCCAGATAGCCACGTTATACTCGTGAATGGTCTTGCGGGAAAGCCCACACTTCATCGCTACCTCGGAGATACGGTGTCCCGGCGCTCGTGCGCCGCCTATAATACCTCGTTCAAACTCGTTTAAATTTTGATAACCTACCATTGTAGCAGCAGTAACCGATCCAAGAACTGCACCACCGACCGAAGCGCCGTATTCTGCCCGTTTATATATTTCTGTATTTGAATAGGTATGACTACACCAGTTTCTTTGGCGCTTCAGTGTATATAGTAGACGTTGTTGTTGTTGTTGCGGTCATCAGTCCATGCTACCCTATCCTATGAGAGCTTCTTCATCTCGAAGTACCTACTGCAACTTTAATCCTTCTGAATCTGCTTAGTGTATTCATCTCTTGGTCTCCCTCTACGATTTTTATCCTCTACGCTTTCGTCCAATACTAAATTGGTGACCCCTTGATGCCTCAGAACATGTCCTGCCAACCGATTCCTTCCTCTAGTCAACTTGTGCCACAAATTCCTCTTCTGCTCAGTTCTGTTCAGTACCTCCTCATTAGTTATGTGATCTGCCCGTCTAATCTTCAGCATTCTTCTGTAGCACCACATTTCGAAAGCTTCTATTCGCTTCTTGTCCAAACTGTTAGTTACGTTGAAACCTCTTTTTATTTTTTTTTGTCTTTTTATTTTATTCTGATCAACATTAAACTGGCACAAAATATTTTTTAGCGCAACGCAATCTGACTTTCAATAATCCCCACAAAAGAATGACCCTGACTGACAATAACCTATACCTTTCATGAATCAATTACCTCACAAAAATCATCGTTACTCAAACTATTGCAATAAGCGAGCGCCAGTACTGCCAGCTGAATAAAAGATTCTAACTACTGAAGGCACTACTACTTATAGGCTATATATATATAATCAGTTCATGATATCCAGTATTACAAATTTACTCTTTCTGATGGATTCTCGCCCAGATCGTCCGCTCTCAGAATTCTGCCATCTCTCTTCCCACATCCACCACTGCTGGCGGCTCACCTCCAACTGCGTAACGCTACGCGCTGTTCACATCCAACTGCCCAACACTACAATAGCGAATATTCCAACAATGCCACCCAGCCACTGCACACATTACAGCCAGAGATTTTCATGTAGAGCGCTACGTGGCGTTGCCAACATAAAAACCTAAACAGCCTATTTACAACGTGATCTATCCATCTAATCTTCAGCAATCTTCTGTAGCACCACATTTCTAAAGCCTCTATTCTCTTCTTGTCTAAACTATTTATCGTCCATGTATCACTTCCGTGCATGGCTACACGCCAAACAAATACTTTCAGAAAAGATTTCCTGACACTTAAATCTATACGATGTTAACCAATTTCTCTTCTTCAGAAACGCTTTCCTTGCCATTGCCAGTCTACATTTTATATCCTCACTACTTCAACCATCATCAGTTATTTTGCTCACCAAATACTCATCTACTACCAAATACTCATCTACTACTTTAAGTTTCTCATTTCCTAATCTAATTCCCTTAGCATCACCAGATTTAATTCGACTACATTCCATTATCCTCGTTTTGTTTTTGTTGATGTTCATCTTATATCCTCCTTTCAAGACACTGTCCATTTCGTTCAACTGCGCTTTCAGACCCTTTGCTGTCTCTGACAGAAGTACAATATCATTGGCCAATCTAAAAGTTTTAATTTCTTCTCCATGGGTTTTAATTCGAACTACAAATTTTTCTTTTCTTTTCTTTTCTTTCCTTTACTGCTTGCTCACTATACAGATTGAATAACATCGGGGATAGGCTACAATCCTGTCTCACTCCCTTCTCAACCACTGCTTCCCTTTCATGACCCTCGACTCGTATAACTGCCATCTGGTTTCTGTACAAATTGTAAATAGCCTTTCGTTCCCTGTGCTTGACCCCTGCCTCCTTCAAAATTGAAAGAGAATATTCCAGTCAACATTGTCAAAAGCTTTCTCTACGTCTACAAATGCTAGAAACGTAGGTTTGTCTTTCCTTGATCTGTCTTCTAGGATAAGTCGTAGTGTCAGTATTGCCTCACGTGTTCCAACATTTCTATGGAATCCAAACTGATTTTCCCCAAGGTCTGCTTCTACCAGCTTTTCCATTCGTCTGTAAAGAATTCGTGTTAGTATTTTGCAGCCGTGACTTACAGTTCGGGAATTTTCACACGTGGCAACACCTGTTTTCTTTGGGATTGGAATTATTATAACATTCTTGAAGTCTAGAGTTTTTTCAGGGCCAGCTCTGCAAAAAAGCCCTGAAGAAAATATAGTAGGTAGTCTACTAAATTAAGAATCAGGGAAAGGACGTACAGGGTTACGCCTTCCGCCCTACAACTCTGATCTGAACCCCATCAAACTTATCTGGAATTTAATGAAACAGAAAGTTTCTTGGAACAACGTTATACTTTATTAATTTAAACAAATGACTACGTCTGCAATGCAGAGCATTACGAAAGACGACTGAAGAAGGCGTGTGATAAAGTGAAAATTATTGTGGACGAATACTGGCACAGAGGAGCACTGATGGAAGAAGCTACTGAGAGCGTGATTATTCAACTTCAACCAGGCAGTGACAGTGAAATTTCATCTCGTGGTTCTGAAGTTATACCGGACCAGGCATATTCAGACTCGACAGAGACGGCTGCTTCGGACATCAGCAACAGCTCTGCCGCGTCTTCAGACGAGACAGAATTGTATGCAGAACATCTAAGTGTTCAGCCTTTACATATGGATTAAAGGTTGTTGAAATCACTGGATTAACTTTTTTCACTAGGTCACAGTTTTTGTCCCTTTCTTTTTTCATTTGGAATCCTCGTGTATCTAATTTTAATTATATTTAGTTACCCATCGTAACATTTAAAAGTTTCAAAATGCTGATGTATTGATTAAAAACAAAAGTAGAATAATTTGTTTCTATTGCTTGTGTAATGCGATCAAAAGTCTGTGTATTTTTCGCTTTAAGATTTAATACTACAGTGATCAAAGTCATTTCGATAAAGATTTGAAAATAAAAAAAAGAAAATGTTACAGCGATTGACAAGATTTGAACCCACAACTTCTAGCACACTAACCAGACGTGTTGTCCACTGCACTGCTTCAGCTTGTAGTTCGTGGTATCTATCTGTTTTAGTGGTATAATTGTAGGACAAAATTCTGAAACTTTATTTTGTCTATTACTTACAGACGAGGGTGGATCGCTCCAGGGTGTGATGTGCATCACAGTATATATGGTTTCAAAAGTCGATTCCCTCCTGTCGGGACCTGTCTTTGTCAGTTATTAGACCATACACCTAAATTTCTATTTCATTTTCGTTTCGTATGCTTTCCTTTAGAAAATGCATTAATAGGGAATGTATTTTTATCTACTGCACCCCCTCCTCAAGTTATTAGGTCCAAAAACAACAGTTTTACTTTAATTTCTCACAATTCTCTGTAGAAGATTGTGTTAACTACAAATGTATTACGTCTTCGTTTCAGTTATTAGACCGTAATACAATAGTTTTTCTTTTTATTTCCTACGTTTTCCTATAGAAGAATACATTAAAAGCGAATGTGCGGTTGTCTCTTAATTGTTCGACCGCAAAACACCACCAGTCTTTATGTCATTATTGTTCATTTCGATTGTTTTTCTGTACAAGAAATTGTTAACAGGGTACATATTTGTTTTAGCTGTTGCGCGTATACCAAGTACAGTTCACGAAACGTGTTTCCATTTCATTGAGCGCAGCTATACCGCTCGTCCGTCATCCGAAACAACCAATAGCAGAACGTGTCAACAGTTCGCATCGCACCCAGCTAAAACGGCAGTTATAAACTGAACGGGTAATAGCTAGACTGTCCAACACACACAGCTACTCTCTTCAGAAGAAGTAATCTCTCTGACCGAAGAATATAATGTTACAGCGGTTGAGTACATTTATCAAATTCGCAACTTCATTCACGTTATGACCAAAACTATTTGAAAATCGTCATGGCAAATGGGACAGTCCCCCTGTAATTCCACCTATTGAGAAACCCAAACACTGAAGAAGAAATCAAAAATAGGCACCTAGACAGAAATGCGTGAAAATTACTTTTCGCAAACGTTCCACGTCTCCAGGACTTTACACTTATATCGAAATCTGACATGACGTTGCATCTCGCTCCTCATCATGTTGGTTCGTAATACCATACCTTGTTCTGTAATCATCGTGACTAAGTCCTTAGACATATTGTCGATGTTACGCTGGGCCGAATTTTCTGTCGTGTTAATTCGCATTATGTAACGTTGTTCAATGTTTGACATAACAAAATCGTCATTTCCATGAATTGAATTGTCGAGATGGAAACCAGCTTTTTGAATCGCGTCTGCCCTCTGAATGAAATATTTAGTCCTGCCGCTACCACAGATTTTAATGATTAACTACCTATTTGACAAGCATGTGAATCAGTTGCTCTGTACTTGTTCAGGTTCCATTCTTGCAACACGTCTATCTTTGACGCAAAAAATTTATTTATGACTGATGCTGTTGTGGAGACGGCGTTGCCTGTGATAAATGCCGATTTTACAACACAAGGGAGCTTTTCATCACTTAGTTTTTAAAATTTCGTGGTATAAACTAACACGCTTGGACGCTCGGGATTTAGCCACCGTCTCACCTTTAAGGTACCCGTCAAGCTGAGAAGAACTGTTACAGTCCCGGCTGAACGCGCTTAAAAGTAATGGAAATACAACGTTCACTAAAAGGTCCTGGAATGAAATGGTTGTAATGGCTCTGAGCACTATGGGACTTAACATCTGAGGTCATCAGTCCCCTAGAACTTAGAACTACTTAAACTGAACTAACCTAAGGACATCGCAGACATCCATGCCCGATGCAGGATTCGGACCTGCGACCGTAGCGGTCGCGCGGTTTCAGACTGAAGCGCCTAGCACCGCTCGGCCACACCGGCCGGCCCCTGGAATGAGATGAAAAAGGACTTTCCACTAAAACACATAGAACGTGATGGCGCACCAGGGTGTGTTGTTATTGTCCCTACATGGGTTACCGTCCACCATTCTCTTGCAGTGGGTAATAACTAGTGACAGAAAGACCAGTGAACGTTTGTTAGTCACGCCTTCCTCGCCCACCATTTCCCAACTCGAGTACCGGCCAATACCGCGTTGTCTATTAGCACTGGGTAACGGAACTGTTTATTAGTTACTCGTCTACCAGATATTTTTTCCGTGACTTCTCGCCCTCTCAGTACATAATTATATTATGATCGAACCAAATATAGCATTAGAACAAAATGAGCCCGCTCTATTGAAAAGCAAGTTACACTCAGTTTCAACGAATTTTGTTCTTAATAAGAAAGAAACCGACGTTATCAGTTAACGATGAGTGTCACGTGAAACGCGTGATGAGCGATATTTGTTTGCGCTGACTCTACAACGCACTACAGAAATGAAATTGCCGGCCAGTGTGGCCGAGTGGCTCTAGACACTTCTGTCTGGAACCGCGCGACCGCTACGATCGCAGATTGGAATTGTGTCTCGGGCATGGATGTGTGTGATGTCCTTAGTGTGGTGTCACCGCCAGACACCACACTTGCTAGGTGGTAGCCTTTAAATCGGCCGCGGTCCGTTAGTATACGTCGGACCCGCGTGTCGCCACTGTCAGTGATTGCAGACCGAGCGCCGCCACACGGCAGGTCTAGAGAGGCTTCCTAGCACTCGCCCCAGTTGTACAGACGACTTTGCTAGCGATGCTACACTGACAAATACGTTCTCATTTGCCGCGACGATAGTTAGCATAGCCTTCAGCTACGTCATTTGCTACGACCTAGCAAGGCGCCATTACCAGTTTATATTGAGATTGTAATTATGCATCATCAAGAGCGATGTTCTCCAATTATGGATTAAAGTTAAGTATTCAAGCAACTCCGTACTTTATTTAGTAGACTCAACTCCTTTAACTGTTCCAGACCTCACGCCAGTCTGCGTCAGCTTAAACGCGTGCCTTTCGGCCTCCTCTAGCAACGCGCATTATTGATATCAGAGAATGCGATGCATCCATCCGGGAAATTGCTGCCCGTGTGGGACGTTCACCCACCACCTAGACATACCCCTACCTCCCCCCCCCCTCCCCCCGAGTAGATCGACGCTTCATCCGAATGGCATTGCGGGATTGCAGGACAGATCTGCGTCTCCCGTAGCTCTGGCGCAACAGTGGAACAAGTCCTACGCTATAAGGGCTGTCAGTCCGTCGCCGCTTATTACGGCGTGGGTTACGTGCGCGTCGTCCACTTCTCAGCCTACCTTGGACGAATGCGCAGAAACATACTAGACGGCAATGCTAAATGGAACAACGTCACTGGGGACAGGAATGGTATCAGGTAGCGTTTCCGGATGAATCCGGGTTCTGCTTGTTTGAAAATGATGGCCGCATTTGGTTCGCCGCAGATAGGGTGAGTGGCACCGAAGTGACTGCATTCGCACAAGACACACTGCGCCGACTCAAGGTCTTACGGTGTGGCGTGCTATTGGTTACAACCGCAAATCACAGCTGGTGTGTGTCCAGGAGACTATGACCAGCGTGACATGCGTGAATTACAGCCCGCGATAGGTAGCCACACCCTTTCTGCACAACACCCCAGACGCCACTTTTGCCAGCCGGTGTGGCCGTGCGGTTCTAGGCCCTTCAGTGTAGAACCGCGTGACCGCTATGGTCGCAGGTTCGAATCCTGCCTCGGGCATGTATGTGTGTGATGTCCTTTGGTTAGTTAGGTTTAAGTAGTTCTAAGTTCTAGGGGACTGATGACCACAGATGTTAAGTCCCATAGTGCTCAGAGCCATTTGAACCATTTGAACGCCACTTTTCAGCAAGAAAAATCATTTGTATAGATAGGGAACAGCAGAAGGCCTATAACACTACCTTGGGGAACGCCAGAACTCATTTTTGTGTTACTCGTTGACTTACCGTCAGTTATGTGCTACAAACTGTGACCTCTCTGACAGAAAATCACGAATCCAGCCACATAACTGAGACGATATTCCGTAAGCACACAATTTGATTACAAGCCGCTTGTGAGGTACGGAGTCAAAAGACTTATGAAAATCTAGAACTACGGAAGCAATTGAAAACTCCTTGGCAGTAACGCTCAAAACTTCGTGTGATTAACGAGTTAATTGTGTCTCACAAAAAAGATGTTTTCCAAATCAGTGATGAGTTTGTCAGTAGATCGTTCCCTTCAAGGTAATCGATAATGTTCGAGCAGAATATTGAAACGTCCCCTTAGAAAAATTAATGAATTAGTTTGCTGAAAAACCTCTTACATTATTTGATTTTCAAACAGCTGAGCAGAACTGAAAATACTCGGACATTTCGCTCTTTACCTATTCTGATCAACACTAAACTGACACGCAATATTTTTAGCGCAACGCAATCTGACTTTCAATAATCCCTACAAAAGGATGGCCCTGACTGACATTAACCTATACTTTTCACAAATCACTTACCTCACAAAAATCTTCGTTACTACTGCAATACAGCGAGCGCCAACACTGCCAGCTAAATAAAAGATTCAAACTACTGAAGGCACTAACTACTGATAGGCATAGTTAGCAAATGAAAGATTTTGATAGAGAACAAACAATGTATTTAACTTAATAGTGTTCAAAAGTCATAATATATATATCATTCCATAATATCCAATATTATTTACTCTTTCTGATGTACACACGTTGAGATCGTCCGCTCTCAAAACTCCGCCATCTCTCTCCCCACACCCACCACTGCTGGCGGCTCACCTCCAACTGCACAACGCTACGCACTGTTAACAGCCAACTGCCCAACACTACAATAGCAAATTCCAACAATGCAAACCAGCCACAGACTGCACACAGCACAGTCAGTGATTTTCATACAGAGCGCTACGTGACGTTACCAACATAAAAACCTAAACAGCCTACTTACAAGATATGTTCCAGAGTCCTGGTGCATATCAACGTTAATGATATGGGCCCGTAATACAGAGCGTCGTCGCAATCACACTCAGTCGTAGTAACAATATCATAGACTGCCAAGAGATAGCAAAGGTAAAAGGAAATCACTGTATTAGGATGTATGACATCAAGTGCCACGCATCCCACTGTATCACAGTTAAGTACCAATTTGTAACGAACTCTAATGACAGTTGCTGGTTAATTTTTATTTGATGCCATATTTTTGTTCTGGCGCAATTAACCACCTTTTATTGAGCAACAGTAGGAATTACATTTGCTGCTACAGCTGATGGTAGAGGTGATTATTGATGGTAACATGCAGCTATAACATTCCCAACTTTAACGCTTCGTAATTTTTATACACTCTGAACTTTAAGGTTTAATTTAGTCCCAGTAACCCCCTACCTCCTGAAAACAAGTTAAACAGAAAAATTACATGTCCATTGTGCTACCAAACAGAATTATTTCCTCCCGTTCGTAAATAGTCTGCAGAAGATTCAGTCCGGCACTGAAGTTTTCACTGCGACCACTGCGTCTTCCCACTTTCCCCCGTCCAGGTGGAGTCCCTGAGCTCTTCCTTCGTGCTTATTCCATCGCCTCTCGCTGCCTTCGTCACTGCCCGTTTCACGCCGTACACGCCAATGGCCGTCTGTCAGACCGACCACAGAACGCGATTCAGCTGAAGAGGCCACCTATCGCCGCTCAGTGGCCGTCGAGTTCCGCTACTGGAGTGCCGATTCCAGTTTTTCTTACCGATGAACAGCAAACAGCACGTGTTGCGGAGGCTCAAACACTGCTGCGTTCGCTGAACTGTAAATGAGGAGACACTGTTGGTACCTTTCATTCCATTCCATCGTTGCGTTATTGATGCAGCAACCGGTTTTCACGATTGTATTAAAAATAAAACAGTCAGGTTGCAAAGTTATTTTTATTTAAAAATAATGCCTTTCGGCGTGGTTATTTATCATCACATTAAGTAATACTGTCAAGTGAAATACAATGCGCCGGCTGCCGGCAGTCACAAACACACAAAACAATCTGGATGAAAATCCCGTCGTAGTAATAGACGGCAAATCGTCTAGTAAAACTGAAGTGATATCAGGTGTTCCCCAGGGAAGCGTCCTGGGACCTCTGCTGTTCCTGATCTATATAAATTACCTGGGTGACAATCTGAGCAGTTCTCTTAGGTTGTTCGCAGATGATGCTGTAATTTACCGTCTAGTAAGGTCATCCGAAGACCAGCATCAGATGCAAAGCGAATTAGAAAAGATTGCTGTATGGTGTGGCAGATGGCAGTTGACGCTTAATAACGAAAAGTGTCAGGTGATCCGCATGAGTTCCAAAAGAAATCCGTTGGAATTCGATTACTCGATAAATAGTACAATTCTCAAGGCAGTCAATTCAACTAAGTACCTAGGTGTTAAACTTACGAACAACTTCAGTTGGAAAGACCACATGGATAATATTGTGGGGAAGGCGAGCCAAAGGTTGCGTTTCATTGGCAGGACACTTAGAAGATGCAACAAGTCCACTAAAGAGACAGCTTACACTACACTCGTTCGTCCTCTGAATATTGCTCCGCGGTGTGGGATCCTTACCAGGTGGGATTGACGGAGGACATCGAAAGCGCGCAAAAAAGGGCAGCTCGTTTTGTATTATCACGTAAAAGGGGAGAGAGTGTGGCAGATATGATACGCGAGTTGGGATGGAAGTCATTAAAGCAAAGACGTTTTTCGTCGCGGCGAGATCTATTTACGAAATTTCCGTCACCAACTTTCTCTTCCGAATGCGAAAATATTTTGTTGAGCCCAACCTACATAGGTAGGAATGATCATCAAAATAAGAGAAATCAGAGCTCGAACTGAAAGGTTCGTTTTTCCCGCGAGCTGTTCGTGAGTGGAATGGTAGGGAGACAGTATGAATTTGGTTCGATGAACCCTCTGCCAAGCACTTAAATGTGAATTGCAGAGTAATCATGTAGATGTAGATCATAACTGAAAGGAACAGTTCAAAGGTGACCACAGTTACTTTCAATCGATTACATCATGTGTTGCAAAGGAAAACGTAAGAATGGACGCGAAGAAGGAAAGATTTTCCACATTGTTGTTCATTAAATTTGCAGCACCATGAAGACGGCCTACGGAAGATGTCAGATTGTATCATGTGCACCAAATACTTGGATATGTAAAGCGTTATGGTTTCATCTCAACTGCACAACGAAGGTCTGTGTGAAGCTGTATACATTCTCTAACCAACGAAAGATTATGCAGTGGGTCTCTGATTCATAAATCGCATTCTATAAAATCATGCTATGCCTCATTTAAGACGGCGAAACACCTGGCAACAAGTGTCTAAACGCGGGAGTGGCAGAACCGTAATACACTAAAAAAAGAGAAAAAGACGCACTACGAAGGAAGTATCCTAATAGGACGGAAATCAGTAGATTCGTGTACGTGTACACACAAATAAATGCTCACAATTGCCGAAAAAATCGATGACTTGTTTTAGAGACAGAGCTTTACAACTTGAGCAAGTCACTAACGCGTTGATGCACACACGTGAACAGTACCACACATCTAGAGCACCACACAGTGTGGGCACGGCGATCACTGGTTGCGGCTTCTCTATACATGGCGGCAGACATCGGTAGTGGTGGCACAACGAAAACGCTGGAAGAAGTTGCGGAATAATATCGTCTCCTCAGAATAGCGCCGGTTTGCGCACAGCATGACGGCATACTTGTTCTTATTTATTGTCTCCGACCACAACGAAAGCTGCCAGATTTTATTCGACATCGCCATTCTGGCCCTGCGCCTGGTGTTACGGTATGGGATACCACGGAGAACATGACACGATCAGCTCTGGTTCGCAGTACTAGTAATTTGGACAACAGCCGTTACATTTCCAACGTGTGTGAGAGCTGTTCCCTATCTTCGAGGTCTCCATAACGTTACGTTTCAGCAAGATAATACGAGCCCGCATGTCGTCCGTTCTCTCCTGATCTACCTGGATGCAGAGGTTTGTTCGGCTGTTGGCCTGGCCAGCACGTCATTCAGCTCTTGCACCCACTGGAAACGCCTGGTCATGGGCTGTCGAGACACGGCACGCCACATCACTCGCCAGCCACAGTGACTGATGAGCTCTACCATAGAGTTGTAGCAGCAGGGAATGAGGTACCCGTGTCCGTCGCCTAAACTCAGTTCGACTGACACCGAACCAGATTAGAGCCGCAGCAACAGCGACAGATCACGGATTTAATCGTGCACTCTTCCTACTATACTGTACATAGACAATACGTAAAATTTCATTATTTCTGATACATCCTGGTATTTTAATGGCCAGCGGTGCAGTAAAGACATTGAAAGGCCTGGGAGTGTTTTCCATCCAGCTGCTTACTGCAGGTTACTTTGTCTTTCGCTTTTTGGTACCCAAGTGAATAACTGCGGACCTACTTTGAAACAACAGCGATGTGAGGCAAGTTTCGTTCACTAAAATTTAAGGCTGTAGAACTGCCTCTGTGTGCGCGCTCTCGCGCGTATATATATATATATATATATATATATATATATATATATATATATATATATACAACCTAACAAACCTAAGAACATCACACAACACCCAGTCATCACGAGGCAGAGAAAATCCCTGCCCCCGCCGGGAATCGAACCCGGGAATCCGAGCGCGGGAAGCGAGAACGCTAACGCACGACCACGAGCTGCGGACGTGTGAGTGTGTGTGTGTGTGTGTGTGTGTGTGTGTTATAACAATACCACGACTTGCAAAATAGGTTAGAAATCAGATTAATAATGTTGCTCACGCAGCATATGTTCGCTTTATCGGGCAACAACAAAGTTATTGCTGTGGATGATATCGTCAGAATGGAAATAGTGAAGTCACTGTAAAAAGGTCATTTATTTTGGCACTTATCTTGAATGGATTCCCATGTAGATTTCGTCGAAGTTGTTATGGCTCATCTTGTTGATTCTAGGGTGATTCCAGGTGCAGATCTGTACCTTAGCAGTATTTGAAGACATAACAAATGCGTTTTTCAGGAAATTCTTAATGGTCAAACAATCCCAGATCAGAACAATGGTATGGTAAAAATAATATTTGACTTGGTGTTCACTATCCACATTTTTATTAAACTTCATGTAAATTCACATATACTACTTCTTAATTGTCACATCATCAATAAAACAGTTTTGTATCAATCTTCATATATTTAATTTCCACTTTAACCAAACACAAGACTTGACTGGCCTTTTACGAAGCTAAATAACAACTTACCTTCTGCAAAGTGAAACAAGACTGCCATGTACGCATTCGCGCCAAAACGGTTACAAGTAAGTCAAAGATTATGACAGTCTCACAGAAATGAATACACACAAGAACCATATCACTTTAATATATCGATACATCGGAGTATCTATACATTAATAAAACCAAATGCGAATATTGTCACAAAAATATGTCTTTTACTTCGCAGAAAAGAAGTACGATATTACTGGTACCGAGAACTGGGGTTGGAGTGCCGTAATGGTCACGTAAATAAAGAACCATTACAGTGTGTGTGTGTGTGTGTGTGTGTGTGTGTGTGTGGTGTGTGTGTGTGTGTGTGTGTGTGTGTGTGTGTGTCAGCAGCAAGCCAAGCCAAGCCAGACGAGAGCCCCGTGTCACAATCAGAATGAGGAACAGACAGAAAGCCGACACTACGAACAACAGAGCCAACACGGAGGGCTGAATCGTGTACCCAGCAACATGACCTCAGCGAGAAAATGTCATTCTAACTGCACAACTTGATTTCGCGAGAGTGAGTAAAAGTTTCAGAACAACACGTATCAGCCTGCTGATATGGCAGAAGGGCAACAAGCTGAAACCCTGAAAGCCATTGTTGCGAAACGGGGATGTGCTGACGAGCCCGGAAAAAGTAGGCTACGTGCGGTCATCGCCGGTCAGGCAGAGGTCATTCTCTCAGCCGAACAGTAATAAGTACTCACGCTTCCAAGTCTTCCCAGAAATTACGTTAGAGTACGCCAGCTACGAGGCCGAACCTGTCATGTGCTGCTTACTGTTCGCCAAGACGACTTCCGCCTTCGTGACTGCTACCTGTCTGGCCTTCCCAGAAATTACGTTCCAGTACGCCAGCCACTAGGCCGAACCTGTCATGTGCTGTTAGCGTTCGCCAAGACGACTTCCGTCTTCGTGACTGCTACCTGTCTGGTCTGTTGCACTCGGTCACTGTTGAGCTGCCAACCCCGCAACCACTGATGGCCGTACTTGGAGACTTCTATCTGCGGCTTGTTGAGGCGAATAGATGGCGTTTTGGGGGGACCGTTCACCTGTCACAGTATTCGGTAGGGAAGCTAACCACTGCTGCCCCTGCCTGACTGGTGCCTGCAAGCAGTCATTGACATCCCCGGTCTGCCTTGGAGGAAGGGCTATGCCGTTGTTCGTCTCCCTGCCATGCAGAACAGCTGAGAGGCTACCCGAGCACACCCCTCCCATGCCCACGACAGTGCCCTGCTAATGCGAATACGCAGTCGCCGTCTTGGGCAGTAGTGGCCGCTGTATGGGCTACGCCAGCCTCCAGCCAGACCTGCCGCACGCCTGTCGCGTTTTCGAAGATTGCTGAGACAGTGTCAGCACATACTGAGGCCGTGCGATGCACTACCACAAAGAAGAATACGCAGTTGTGAACTTTAAAGTAATAAATTTTAGTTCCGCCAATGTTGTATCATTAGTGCCCAGCGTACCGACTTGCTGCTCCACCGCACTCCACCCTCCGCCATCAACAGCAGGGGTCTACACCGCGAAAGAAGGCGCCGTTTGTTTTCAGTAAGAGTCGTGATTTAGGGGTGAGAATGACACCCGACGTATATACTGCGTAACGTGCGGAAAACGCGAAACGACTCACCTGTACGCCAGATACGTGATAGTGGACAATCAAAGCAGGAGAAATCAGCCACGCCAAACCTGTGGACCTCTCACGTCGTCTTGACTGTTCTTTTTAATTGTCTAAGTTACGAGCACCAGTCCCGTCGACCTGTTGCACTGCTTGATGCCGATGCCATGGACACATCCCACAATGTAACGTGCTTCAGAGTGAAGGTCTCAGACAGACCCCTTTATTAGCATTCTTGAAAGTGACTTATCGTATTAAACATGCTCCACAGTCAGTTCGAAGAGGTGAGACAATTAACTCAGTTCCTTTTATGACCGATGCACTGACGCAGGTAACACTTTTCTAGAAGGGCAACATTTCTCATGTGAACTCACGCATAGCTACTTTGGATCCATACCACGGTAGTGCGAAGCAGTGACGAACTTTCGTGGTGATCGTAGCTTATGCAATAACTTATTAATTACAATTTATATAACACTAATTTATCTGAAGAGGTGACAGATCGCCGGGATTAATACAGAACTACTAGAGCAAATGGTTCAAATGGCTCTGATCACTATGGGACTCAACTTCTGAGGTCATCAGTCCCCTAAAACTTAGAACTACTTAAACCTAACTAACCTAAGGACATCACACACATCCATGCCCGAGGCAGGATTCGAACCTGCAACCGTAGCGGTGTCGCGGTTCCAGACTATAGCCCCTAGAACCACTCGGCCACTTTGGCCGGCCTACTAGAGCAAGTCGAAGTATTTAGAGTCGGGTGGTTTTAGCACACGTTAAGTGTGGAACCAACGAGAACAACTTGAGTCAATACGGGGAGAGACGTGATGGGACTCGGCCGGCACAACGACGAAGAATACGCTGGACAGACGGAACAGAGGTGGACACTGCAGCGGGAAGAGATGATGGTGTCATCAAGAGTAGGATCTGTCCACACAGGGAGGCTTGTAGACTACACCTGAGAAATGGGAACTGTTAAATCATGATGATGATGATGATGATGATGATGATGATAATGATGATAGGTCATCACTTATGCTTGTTTTATTTCTTTATGTTCTCTTTCAGGTGTTTCCTTCTCGCACTCATATGAACAAGTATTAAAGAAATTGAATGTCACTAAAGTTTACTCTCTTTCTTCCGCTGCATTTGGGTTATTTACACTTCACCTTTGTAACTTGAACTGAAGATATATAACAAGATTGGGAAAAGTTGCTACTCACCATATACCGGAGATGCTGAGTCGCAGATAGAAACAACAAAATTTTCACAAATTGCTACATTCCATCCCGGATTTTCCTTTGTTTGAACTGAAGATACGTATGTTTCTCACTACTCAGTTCGATTTACAAAGGTGAAGTGTAAATAACCCAAATGCAGCGGAAGAAATACTGCATAACGGCAAAAACTGTAAAGTGCGCATGTGAAACGAAGTCTTTCGCCGTCAGCCGCTTCTAGCAAGGATGGAAGAAGCGGTGGTTTGGAGAACATGTAAAGAAACACCGTCAGTAATTTGCACTCCAACTTTATAAACAAAACGCTGTTTTTAATCCAAAACAACCAAAAATGTAAAAATATACATATCCAGTATACAGAATAAGCACGGAAGATGCTTTATAAATAAGAGCGAAACGCGTCTGGTGTTAAGTTCTCTTTAACTAAATTGCAGTAAGCTCAAGACGGAAAGCCAGTAATAATTGTAATACGTCATTTTGTCCGTAATGTTTTGACGTGAGCATTTCAAGTATACAATTTATTTTACTTCTTTACACTTGCTCATGTCCTCACAGCTTTTAAAGTGAAGAACGCTTTCGACAAACATAAACTTCTTACGTTGTATCTCGTCTGCCCCACAAGACGTGCCCCTGTGTTATGAGCGAGGACAATAAGCTGTTCGTTATTCTCGCACTAGGTAGGTTATCATTGAAGTCAACTACTGTAGCAAACTTTACAAACCAACTACCAGTCAGGACAAAGTACTGTGTTAGAGAGAACGCAGAGCGACCTGTGCTTGTCTCGGGGACTCGGTTTCGCTGCACTAACGGCGCCCCGTGTTCCCCGGTCTGTGGGCGACAAACGCCGTGCATAAGAAACATTCTTCTGCAAAGTTAGCCCGCAGTTTTCGTCGTACACGGCCAGCACCTCGGCTGTTCCGCATTTGAATAACAAATTTTGGCCGTACTTGGTGCCGGAAACTTCCAAAGAATGAAATGCATATTACGCATTAGCGCAGGGCCCACGTCTCGTTACTTCCACATTCTGGAAGAAATTCTTGGCATCGCACAGTAAAATGTTGTAAAAATCGTATTTCAGTATTTTAACTATAAACTACTTTTCGTGGTCTGCTGTGGTTCATTCTGCGGGAGTGCAGTTAAATATGTTTCTTGCCATAAAAGTGATTAACTGTTGTCTGTTTCTCAGTTACTTGTATGCTAACCTATAAGCGTATGATGTCTTCTGTGTTACTTACGACAGGGACGTGGGAAGAAATAACAAAAGGCCATGAACAGCAAGCTTGTCCTAAATTTCGTTTATCACGAAGCGGACAGTGCCGTATGGTAGTAATTTGGAACTCAGATTATGATCAATAATTCACCATCCTTGTAATGAAACATCCGTTGTTACCAGGAACAACTCAATACACAGCTAACAAATCCTAATATACCGCCCTTTCAAGAAGGAAAATTACTAATAGTTGGTGAAGTTGCTTGCCCTAAAACACTGTCCAATATACAGGGTGTCCATAAAGTCCCTTTACAACTTCAAAATTTTATTACAACTGCAGTTGTTCAAAGATTTTAACAACATTTCTTTTATTGTAATCAGTGTTTATAAAAGTTTTTGTGACAGTGTTTAATAGACCTCTATATGGGCGCCTTTAGTTGCACGAAGCACATCAAGACGGTACACGATTTCTTGCCGTGTTCGCTGTAAGCATAGCATCATCAATGGTGGCCATGGCATTACAAATCCTTTGCTAAAGTCAGCAATGTACCGTATCTGTGTTTTACATATCCCCACAAAAAAGTCCAAGGGAGTGATATCCGGCGAACGTGGTGGCCAAGGAATTGGCCCATCCCTGCCTGGAAATGTTTCATTGAGGAACCGACGGACAAGCAGTCCCCAATGTGATTGTACACCATCTTGCTGGAAAATGATAGTTGGTTGTAAGTCAATAGATTGTCGTGTTACATATTCGGTCAGAAGGCCGAGGTAAACATCTGCAGTAATAGTTGACTCGTTGAGGAAAAATGGACCAATTATTCGGTTGCACATGATTCCACACCACGCATTAACTTTTGGACTATCCCGGTAAAGCTCCCTAGTCGCATGGGGGTGTTCAGGTCCCCATATTCTCACATTGTGTCTGTTTAATGCCCCAGAAGCATGAAAAGTTGCCTCGTCACATAAACAAACTTGCTTGAGGAATGCTTCATCCTCCGGAAGGCGTTCCAGCATGTTGAGTGCAAACTCTGTCCGTTTCGGCTTGTCATTTGGCTCAAGTGTCTGTAACAGTTGCACTTTGTAAGCGTACAACCGTAAGTTCTTGTGGAGGACCTTAAGTACAGTTGAAAGTGTGAAAGCTCCCCTTAGAAAAATTTATGAATTACAGTGCTGATAAACCTCTTACGTTATTTGATTTTCATACAGCTGAGCAGAGCTGAACGTACTCAGACATTTCTCTATTTACTTATTCTGACCAACACTAAACTGACACACAATATTTTTTGCGGAAAATTTTCAAAAATCCCTACAAAAGAATGGCCCTGACTAACAATAACCTATACCTTTCATGAATCACTTACCTCACAAAAATATTCGTTACTCGAGCTACTGCAATACAGCGAGCGCCACTACTGCCAGCTAAATAAAAGATTCAAACTACTGAAGGCACTAACTACTGATAGGCATAGTTAGCAAATGAAAGATTTTGATAGAGAACAAACAATGTATCTACCTTAATAGTGTTAAAAAGTCATAGTATATATATCAGTTCATGACATCCAGTCTTACAAATTTGGTTTTTCTGATGGACACACGTCCAGATCGTCCGCTCTCAAAACTCTGCCATCTCTCTCCCCACATCCACCACTGCTGGCGGCTCACCTCCAACTGCGCAACGCTACGCGCTGTTTACAGCCAACAGCCCAACACTACAATAGCGAATATTCCAACAATGCCAAGCAGCCACAGACTGCACACAGCACAGCCAGTGATTTTCATACAGAGCGCTACGTGACGGTACCAACATAAAAACCTAAACAGCCTACTTACAAGTGGTAGTTGCAACTGTGTGGCAGAAGTGCGGATGGACTTCGTAGGTGAACGAGTGTAGACGTTTCAAACGCTATCGATGTTTTTCTCGGATGTCCTTGGTCGACCACTCCTCCCTTTATCCAACACTGTCCCTGTCTCCTTAAATTTTTTGTAGCATGCGCGGATTGAAGGACGGGATGATGGATCTCTTCCATACTTCGTTCTGAAGTTTCGTTGAGTCTGAGAATCCGCTTTTGTCTCAATAAACCAGGACACATATTGTGCCTTCTCTTGAGGAGTTGCCATTTTATAAGAGGTTCAGTTCCTTCCATCGACAGAGCATCTGAAACACAAAATTTTAGTGTACATAAAAACTTCAGTAAACAGTGATTACAATAAAAGAAATTTTGTTATAGTACTTCAACAACTGCCGTTGTAATAAGAATTTGAAGTTGTAAAGGGACTTTATGCACAGCCTGTACATTAGTGCTGCTAATCAGTATTTACAACAAGGGCCGGAAGGCATACGAAAATATTCTGAGTGCCTCATTTGAATAAGTCAGTCAGAATTATTTAATCCTGGCTCCACGTGTCTAAAAAATTCACAGTCCCACTCACAAAGTTTAAATTTATCAGCATTGTTCGCACACATAAGTTAATAGAATGTGTGTACCTGGCCGAAAATATTCAGATTCCACAATTCTGCCGCTTTGTGCTGATCGGAAAATCAGGCGAATGGATTCGGCGTAGCTGTACTGCCGACGAACTCCGTGACTCCGTGTCTGTGCCTTGTATACAGGGTGTTACAAAAAGGTACGGCCAAACTTTCAGGAAACATTCCTCACACACAAATAAAGAAAAGATGTTATGTGGACATGTGTCCGGAAACGCTTAATTTTCACGTTAGAGCTCATTTTAGTTTCGTCAGTATGTACTGTACTTCGTCGATTGCTGGCCGGTGTGGCCGTGCGGTTAAAGGCGCTTCAGTCTGGAACCGCGTGACCGCTACGGTCGCAGGTTCGAATCCTGCCTCGGGCATGGATGTGTGTGATGTCCTTAGGTTAGTTAGGTTTAAGTAGTTCTAAGTTCTAGGGGACTGATGACCACAGAAGTTAAGTCCCATAGTGCTCAGAGCCATTTGAACCATTTTTTGAACTTCGTCGATTCATCGCCAGTTGGCCCAATTGAAGGAAGGTAATGTTGACTTCACGTCATCAACACAGGTTTTCTGTGAACGTTTGGGCAGGCATTGTTAGTGATGTCTTGATTGGGCCCCATGTTCTTCCACCTACGCTCAATGGAGCACGTTATCATGATTTCATTCGGGATACTCTACCTCTGCTGCTAGATCATGTGCCTTTACAAGTACGACACAACATGTGGTTCATGCTGGATGGAGCTCCTGCACATTTCAGTCGAAGTGTTCGTACGCTTCTCAACAACAGATCCGGTGACCGATGGATTGGTAGAGGCGGACCAATTCCATGGCCCCCACGCTCTCCTGACCTCAACCCGCTTGACTTTCATTTATGGGGGCATTTGAAAGCTCTTGTCTACGCAACCCCGGTACCAAATGTAGAGACTCTTCGTGCTCGTATTGTGGACGGCTGTGATACAATACGCCATTCTCCAGGACTGCATCAGCGCATCAGGGATTCCGTGCGACGGAGGGTGGATGCATGTATCCCCGCTAAAGGAGGACATTTCGAACATTTCCTCTAACAAAATGTTTGAAGTCACGCTGGTACGGTCTGTTGCTGTGTGTTTCCATTCCATGATTAATGTGATTTGAAGAGAAGTAATGGAATGAGCTCTAACATGGAAAGTAAGTGTTTCCGGACATATTTTCTTTATTTGCGTGTGAGGAATGTTTCCTGAAAGTTTGTCCTAAACTTTTTGTAACACCCTGTATGCATGGGGTTGGAGAAAAACGTGCAAACACCGCGAGCAATACACGTTTGAATGTAAGTGCAGATGCTGGCCAAGCGTGCAGGTTCCGCTGTTGTATTTGACCTGTAAGTTGCAAATGGCACTAGTGGTCACAACAGCATTCTGTGTAGTCGAGAGTGAATTATGTCACAGCCAAGTGAATTCGAAACTGCAATAATAGATAAAAAAACATGCTGACAGCACACTGTGCATCGGGAATTTTCGTTCTAGTTTAGATATTTTAAGAAACAAACTGAATATATCTGTAACTATGTTCGGTAATTTTGCAGTCTGTGAATCGGACATTTTCGTTCTCGTTTAAATATTTTAAAAGTCAGTCCAAAATTAACGAATATTTCTGAAACTATATTCAGTAATTTTGCACTATTTTTTAAAACACGTAGAAAAGAACGAAAATGTACGATGCACAATGTCCTGACAGTATGTTTATAGCATTTTTATCTATTATTGCGTAACGCAGTGTTCTTGCAGAAATGTACTGCTTTAACCAGTCCTTTAAATTCTTATTAATTTTTATTTAATTAATATGGAGAAATATTGTTATACTGTTTTAATGTACTCATCTGTGACTTACAAACATGTCACTTGACTATACGAATTTTTCTCTTTCCACATCCTTGTTTTTTACGTTAATTTCACACAATTGTTGACAAACAGCACTTTGCGGCACCAGGTACGTGGGCCTCCACAATATTTCGTTGTTATTTCTGCAACCCATGAGACAAGTGTTTCTAATGTCGCACTTGTGTAAAATCATTATTGTTATTCCCTTTTTGTTCCAACCTATACCGGAAGATGACCTGCAGCACAGATCGAAACAGGTAGTCGGTAAATAAAAAGTTGTGTTCTAGATTGTGTTTATTTATGAGGACGCTCTTTGATTTTTGCTACTTGCACAGACCCCGTAACGGTCAAGCTTCCGCGTAATGAACTATTAAATCGCTGTCCATTACCCCTACTGCCTGAATATTTCCTAAAAAGGCAGATCCCTTGTTTTTTCTTCAGTGGAAATCGTATCTTTCCATCTATAAAACCGTGACAGTTGGAATTTTTATAAGCGAAATTTTTTTTTTAATGTAGGAGTTCTATGAGATCTTTCAAACATTCCTGCAGTCGGTGTTATCGGTATGAAGGGCTTCAAACTTACCACAGATTTCTCATCTAAACTGTCTTACGGACTCCTTATCAAAACTCATGCTAGATAATTCTCAGTGAAATGACCAAAATCGAGAGAAACACTTATTACTGTAAACATACTACCCCGTTCACAGCGTGGCAGTTTCTCGATTAATTCAATGTATTACTAAACCTAACTGAAACCCTATACCAAATTTGGTGTTCGTAACTTAACCTACAGTGGAACTGAATTTCAGACATGCATAAAATGTTAATAATTCGTGCATCGCTCACAAAAGCGGGAAACTCCGGGTTGTGTGGTAGTTAGATACCTTGAACACAAACCTGTAACCAAAATAAGAGTTCCTCATAGAACGCAATACCAGTGAGAGAAGTAGAATAGTGGGGACGCCAGTAGCTGCTCACAGCCGGGCTTGGTGGCCGGAGAACTCGTACTTCCATGAAAACGACCAAACAGGCCTTCTGTTCTCACAGCTCCTCTTTCAACATATTGTAGTTTAGGAGACGTGGACATAGTTGAGTAGAAATATTGTCCTTAAATCAGTATTTTTGCAGAGCTTTAACTGTCTCTCAATAGTGGGTTCACTTGGTTGAAAGAAACGCAGTGACTGAGCTCATGTCTCCCAGATCCAGCGTCGGCTTCCCAGACCCAGTTACGTGAAAACACTGTGTTTACAACATGTCTCCCACATCCTGAACCGTAACTGTTCACAAGTCCTCTCGATTCTAGATGGACGCAGTTGACGAAACCACTGTGATTAGAATACATATCTCTCCCGTATCTTGTCTTACGTTTGTTTTGTTTATCTCCATCGCCCCCTGTGTCCGAAAGATTACAAAAAAAAGAGAAGCAACTACGCCATCTTTTACTAAGTCGGTGCAACACGTCATCTGTAGTTTGCGCAGCCATCAAATGCCTCTTTAAAGTAGCGGTGTTTAAGGGCTGTCACGTAGAGGGCATGTATTCAGAACAGAGCAGATTTCATTTTAGATCGCGTGCGCCGTTGGCGCAAAAGCGAACGCTATCACGATTCTCCAGAACTTCTTCCAGATGTTTGCCTTTCATAACAGGTAGAAGCCCTGCCAGCGAAATGAGTTTTATCAGTTCTTCGATTGTGCGTGTTGAAAAAAATTGTTTGTGTAGGAGGCAGCTTCGAGCTTGAAGCGCTGTAGTACGAGAAATAACGTATTGTTCCAGTGGCACTTAACCGTTATTGTGGATACTGTATTGAATACTTCAGTTTATGGTACATTTTAGTACTGACTGTTAGATCTGAATCCATGTGGCTTTTGGCTATGGGAATATATAAAGAACGCGTTTATAATTCAGGGACAGGTTCGGTCTCTAACTGATCTGAAGGCCACTATAAAAGAACACGTTGCTCAGACTCCAGATAAACGGTTGTCTTAGAATGTTTAGCCGTGAAATTGCTTTTGCACAGTCCCACACCGACGAGACGGGAATTTTTTTCCGATTTGTAACGTTAGGTTCAAGAAAAGATTGCAGATGAGTGCAGATAGTAATTGTTCCGAAAATAGCTCTTTAACAAAAGTTATAATTAACGTGAAAAAATTGAAAGGCGTTTGATACTCAGAAAAGCCTGCCCGGTTAGCCTTGCGGTCTAACGCACTGCTTTCCGGGCGGGAAGGTGTGCCGGTGCTCGTGAAACTTCTCCTTTGAATGTAAAAAAAGACTGTGCTGGGAAACTTCTACGTTATTTGATAGAGAAACAGCTGAGTAAAACTGAACGTACTCTGACAGATTTCTCTTTACTTATTCTCATCATTTCTAAACTGACACACAATTTTTTAGCGCAACGCAATCTGACTTTTAATAATCCCTACAAAAGAACAGTCCTGACTAACAATAACCTATACCCTTCATGAATTACTTACCTCACAAAAATCTTCGTTACTCGAACTACTGCAATACAGCGAGCACCAATACTGCCAGCTAAATAAAACATTCTAACTACTGAAGGCACTGACTACTGATAGGCATATAGTTAGCAAATGAAAGATTTTGATAGAGAGCAAACAATATATTTACCTTAATAGTGTTCAAAAGTCATTATACAGGGTGAGTTACCTAACATTACCGCTGGATATATTTCGTAAACCATATCAAATACTGACGAATCGATTCCACAGACCGAACGTGAGGAGAGGGGCTAGTGTAATTGGTTAATACAAACCATAAAAAAATGCACGAAGTATGTTTTTTAACACAAACCTACATTTTTTTTAAATGGAACTCCGTTAGTTTTGTTAGCAAATCTGAACATATAAACAAATACGTAATCAGTGCCGTTTGTTGCATTGTAAAATGTTAATTACATCCGGAGATATTGTAACCTAAACTTGACGCTTGAGTACCACTCCTCCGCTGTTCGATCGTGTGTATCGGAGAGCACCGAGCTACGTAGGGATCCAAAGGGAACGGTGATGGACCTTAGGTACAGAAGAGACTGGAACAGCACATTACGTCCACGTGCTAACACCTTTTTATTGGTCTTTTTCACTGACGCACATGTACATTACCATGAGGGGTGAGGTACACGTACACACGTGGTTTCCGTTTTCAATTACGGAGTGGAATAGAGTGTGTCCCGACATGTCAGGGCAATAGATGTTCAATGTGGTGGCCATAATTTGCTGCACACAAATGCAATCTCTGGCGTAATGAATGTCGTACACGCCGCAGTACATCTGGTGTAATGTCGCCGCAGGCTGCCACAATACGTTGTTTCATATCCTCTGGGGTTGTAGGCACATCACGGTACACATTCTCCTTTAACGTACCCCACGGAAAGAAGTCCAGAGGTGTAAGATCAGGAGAATGGGCTGGCCAATTTATGCGCCCTCCACGTCCTATGAAACGCCCGTCGAACATACTGTCAAGGGTCAGCCTAGTGGTAATTGTGGAATGTGCAGGTGCACCATCATGCTGATACCACATACGTCGACGCGTTTCCAGTGGGACATTTTCGAGCAACGTTGGCAGATCATTCTGTAGAAACGCGATGTATGTTGCAGCTGTTTGGGCCCCTGCAATGAAGTGAGAACCAATGAGGTGGTCGCCAATGATTCCGCACCATACATTTACAGTCCACGGTCGCTGTCGCTCTACCTGTCTGAGCCAGCGACGATTGTCCACGGACCAGTAAAGCATGTTCCGTAGATTCACTGCTCCGTGGTTTGTGAAACCCGCTTCATCGGTAAACAGGTAGAACTGCGACGCATTCTCTGTTAATGCCCATGGACAAAATTGCACTCGATGATTAGAGTCATCGCCATGTAATTGCTGATGTAGCGACACATGAAACGGGTGAAAGCGGTGACGATGCAGTACGCGCATGACACTACTTTGACTCAGTCCACCAGCTCTCGCATTGTCCCGTGTACTCATGTGTGGGTTCACGGCAACAGCAGCTAACACACCAACTGCACCCGCTTCTCCTGTGACGGGCCTGTTACGGACCCGTTTGCGTGCTACGACCATACCTGTTGCATACAGTTGGCGGTAGATGTTTTGCAATGTGCGGCACGTTGGATGCTCTCTGTCCGGGTACCGTTCTGCATACACCCTGCAGGCTTCAGCTGCATTTCGTCGACACTCGCCATAGATGAGTATCATGTCCGCCTTTTCAGAGTTCGAATGCACCATGGTCACAGTTCCTACAACACTACACTATCACAGACGTCTGGTAACTCGGTTTACTACAGTTGGTCTGCGTGCGGAGACGAATGCAAAATAACAATAGCAGCAAGCGCTACATGCGGACACTGCGACAGCTAGACCGAACCACAACAGTGCACTACAGCCACACTCGTAAACACGGTCGTCATCGTAAACATGTCCCTGCAGATGCTGCTCGCCGACCGTGGCCCGTGTTTGTTACAACACGCAACTGAACGTCGGAGGTTTCAAGCGTCAACTTTAGGTTACAATATCTCCGGATGTAATTAACATTTTACAATGCAACAAACGGCACTGATTACGTATTTGTTTATATGTTCAGATGTGCTAACAAAACTAACGGAGTTCCATTTAAAAAAACGCAGGTTTGTGTTAAAAAACATACTTCCGTGCATTTTTTTATGGTTTGTATTAACCAATTACACTAGCCCCTCTTTTCAAGTTCGGTATGTGGAATCGATTCGTCAGTATTTGATGTTGTTTACGAAATATATCCAGCGGTTACGTTAGGTGACTCACCCTGTATGTATATCTGATGGCTCACCTCCAACTGCCCAACGCTACGCGCTGTTCACATCCAACTACCCAACACTACACTAGCGAATAATCAAACAATGAGTCCAACCAGCACACAGCGCAGTCAGAGATTTTAATACAGAGCGCTACATGGTGTCACCAACATAAAAACCTAAACAGCCTACTTAACACCCGGCAGGAATCCGCTCGGCGGGTTAGTGTCGAGATCCGGTGTGCGGCCAGTCTATGGACGGTTTTTAAGGCGGTTTTCCATCTGTCTCGGCGAATGTGGGCTCGTTCCCCTTATTCCGCCTCAGGTACACTGTGTAGGCGATTGCTACGCAAACACTGTCTCCATGTACGCGGACACTATAATTGCTCCACCACGCAAACATCGGGGTTACACTCGTCTGGTGTGAGACGTTCCCGGGGAGGTCAACTGGGTGCCGAAGTGCATAATAATCCTGGGTTCGGTGTGGGGCGGCGGTGGGGTGAGTGGACTGTTGTAGCCTGTTGTGGGGTTGTGAACCACTGAGGGCTGCGGCGGGGACGAAGGCTCTCCGTCGTTTCTAGGTCCCCACTTCCATACAATACAATACAATTCATATTCGGATTCAGAAAAAGATGTGGAGATTCAAAATAAATACAGTGAACACTATATGCTGTCTTGAAAACAGCTGTTAATGACTGAACATGTCTTACAGAAACGCTCTCTAGGCTTTCTTTTTCTTTTTAACGTGGTAACAGCAAGTTAGTTCGGAAGATTTCCGACAGAGACGCCACCTACTGCAGTTGCGTAAAACGGCGGGTAAGGGCATAGAGAAAGCATTTTGTGGGCTAGAATTTGCCCGTTACTAATCGCTAGTGAGTGTGCAAAGTTCTTTTCTAGGTACCTTGCACAAGATACCATCAGTTTGCACTAGCATAATCAAGTACTACAAAAAATTCGAGGTGAGTGGTTATTTGTGCGATGCAAAATGTTCTGGCCTACCGAGCATATCAGAATAGACAGCGAACTGTGTGAAGGACGGGATGTTTAAGAGACCAACAAGTGCAGAATAGGACATTGCTCAGCCAACGCAGTGGTGAATCTTTCGCAAGTGATTGAGAGTGAAGTCATACAGACTGCAGCTCTTGTGCGCCACAAGCCGTGACACCACGGTCGCGGGACTTGGTGTGTTACCATGTTTTCTTGTGGGGTTACATCTAGGATAGCCTTTATGATTTCTAAAACAGAGCCTCGAAGACTTCCGACACCGCATCGCAGCAGCCGTTCTTACTGTCACTCCTTGTATGATGGGTCGGGTGTGGGCAGAATTGGACTACTGATTAACTTTCTATAAACATTTATTTAATATGAAACTACTGAATTTTTTTCCAAAAACTTTCTCCTCTAGTAATACGTGATTTAGGTATCGTGTTCAACTGTCGAGAAACACTGGCTGTTTACTGGCCCTGTGTTGCGTATGTGAACAGTGTCGGGAAACACATTAAACTTAGTGAAATACTGAATTTGAAAAAATGGAAACTAAGCTAATTTTATGTCAAAAGTAACTAACTGAGTTCCCAGTGAAAGGTACAGGGTGGCACACGGGAGACGGACAGTTTTGAACTGCGTAGTACTGAGGGCGCGGTGGTGGGAGGTGGTCGTGGTGGGGATAGTTCTGATCCACACAAGACGCCATTTCATTTACTCAGTCACTATGGAGCAGTGGAACTTGCAACGTCGAGTGTTTGCCTATGACAGTTTCGTGAAAAGTGGTGAGTCTATTTTTGCTACGCAACGATTGTTGCGTGCGCGGTTTAATGTCGGTCGTCATGGAGCTGTTCCGAGCCGTAACACAATCCTCAGATGGGTGGAAAAGTTCAGATCAACTGGAAACATACTGGATAAGAAGCATCCTGGCCCGAGACGGAGAGTGACGACACCAGAAAATGTTGAAAGTCCAGGACGGTCAGCTAGACGTCATGCTAGTGAGTTACGAATCAATCGTAAATCGGTTAGACGAATTTTGTATAAAGAATTAAAATTCCATCCCTATAAAATCCTCATTGTCCAACACCTTAAGGAAACTGATTTTGCTGTACGAGAAGACTTCGCTTACAGAATGCAAGTGATTTTGGGATCGAATGAAAATGAAATTTTATTGATGAGCGATGAAGCTCATTTTCATTTAAACGGGACCGTGAATAAGCAAAACCTACGTTACAGGGCTCCAGAGTATCCACACCTTATCCACCAGCGTCCTGTACACTCAGAAAAAGTAATAGTCTGGTGTGATCATGGCTCTGTTGGCATTATTGGACCTTATTTTTTTTGAAGAGAACGGGGCCACAGTTACTGTTAATTCGGTTCGTTACATTCGTATGCTTGAAACATTCTTGAAACCAGAACTAAGAAGACGACGAATCCTTTTAAAATACGTTTGGTTCCAGCAGGATGGGGCAACATCTCACACCGCAAACACTTCAATGACAGTTCTTAGACGCATGTTTCCTGGCCGGATTAGCTCACGTTTTGGCAATGTTCCTTGGCCTCTCAGGTTTCCCGACTTGTCTGCATGTGACTTTTTTCTGTGGGGGTACCTTAAGAACTGTGTCTATAACCACAAACCACGAAATTTGGACGAGTTGAAGAATGCAATCATTCAAGAAATTGCTGCCACCCCTACAGAGATTTTTGTCCGTGTGATGGAGGATTTTGAGAAGAGACTTGAGCCCTGCATTCGAAATGATGAACATCACCTTGACGACATAATTTTTCACAAATAACTTTGTTAACTAAAATTGCAAATAATGAGCTTTGATTTTATGTAAATAAACATGCATTAATTTTAAAGTTGGCTGAGTATTATTTCATTAAAAAACGTCCATTTCCCGTATGTCACCCTGTATTTACTGTGTTCTCAGTGAAAAATACGAGGGTTGGAACTTAAATAGTGGCAACACTGCTGTGGAGACATTATGCAGTGGAATCTACTATTGTCGCCGATAGCACACGTTGTTGACATACCTAGCTAGCCTCCGAGCAAATGGACTGGCCCATCCCACGTCACTGGCGTGCGCACAATCGAGGGAAACACAGTTACTTGTGAACGAGCGGTCTAACGTAACGGTGTCACTATGTTTTCGAAACAGGAACAACGGAGTTGGATCAAGATTGAATGTGCCCTCAACGCACAGTATTACTGTTCGTTTTTGGAGCATCACCTGCGACCATCTTTGCGAAAGAAGCGGCGACTCGTTCTGCGCAACCCACCCATCATTTTGTACGACAATGGGCGGTCGCATACAGCGCAAGCTATGGCTGCTCTGTTCGGTCGATGGGATTGGGAAGTACTGTACCATCCACCGTACTCCCCAGACTTAAGTCCTTGTGACTTTCATTCCGAAAATGAAGGAACCACTTCGTGGCATTCGCTTCAGAAGTGTTCCAGACATTCGACAGGCAGTAGACCGCTCCATTCGCACCATCAAGAGAGCAGGCTCTGCTAACGGTATACTACTCCTTCTACATCGCTGGCAACGGGTTCTACACAAAGCTGGTGAATACTTTGAAGGACAGTAACAAGTGAAAACATGTAAATCTTTTGTATCGGTTGTGAATAAATAGTTGCCACTATTAAGTTCCAATTTAATTGAAACTCGGTACTGAAGTACATTACGAAAAACCTGCCCAGCCAGCCGCGCGGTCTAACGCGCTGCTACCGAGCGGGAAGGCGTACCGGTTCCCGGCACGAATCCGCCCAGTGGGGTAGTATCGAGGTCCGGTGTGCCAGCCAGCCTGTCGATGGTTTTTAGGCGATTTTTCATCTGCCGCGGCGAACATCTGGGGTTACACTTGTCTGGTATGAGACGTTTCCGGGAGGGGAGGGGGTCCACTGGGTGCTGAACCGCAAAATAACCCTGGGTTAAACCTGGGTTCGGTGTGGGGCGGTGGTGGGGTGGGTGGACTGCTGTAGCCTCTTGTGGGGTTGCGAACCAGTGAGGGCTACGGCGGAACGAAGCCTCTCCGTCGTTTCTAGGTCCCCAGTTCAACACACACAATACACAATACACAAACACACGCACACACACACACACACACACACGCACACACACACACGCATACATTATGAAAGTTGCGTGACACGAAGTGAAATTTCTGATTTGAAATGTCTACAAAAATAAAATGCTGCACTGCTCACAAGTAACTATTTGACGATACATGTATATACAATGTTAACTTTAGATTAACGTGCTTGCTTAGTACAATACGTGATAATTCTGACTAGAAATTTTTTCCTCATAAGAATGCAAGGCAAGATCTGCCCTGAAATAAAAGTTACTTACCTCGCGCTCAGCATGTTTCGTGTCTGGTGTGCTGACGTTCTCAGAAGCAAATAGAAATCAGCATATGTACCAGCAAAACAACAAAGAAGCTACTTACAACAGAATTTGTTTTTTCTGCCTGTCAGAAACTATCTGTGGCTTCGTATGGCGTAAGGAACAATGAAGACACGACACGACACAATATTCAGAATTTATTGAGAACGATGGAAGACGGTTTTACAGCAAAGAAAGTCGTTTCTGAAAAAATAAATTCTGTTTAAATCTTATAATTAAATTTTCTCTATACATTTGTGTCTCATCTTTATCTACGATAATGATGGAAGCTGAACAAATGAATTAAAATTTGTGACACTTCTGGGACTTCAACCCATGTCTCCTTGTTTACTAGGCAGACCCCCTAAATCGTCACTATTGCTGGGGCTCTCCGGCATTGGAATAACACCCCAGCGTTGGACGTAATGGGGAATTCACGTACCTCAGGTGGTCGTATAGATCTTATAATTAAATTACTGTAATTTATTAACTATTGTAAATTAAATAATTATAAATTATAATTAAATTGTGTTTATGGTGAAAAAAGGCTGTACAAAATAAGGAGATAAAGTACGAAATTCTCTCAGTACAAAAATTACAGACATTCCAACCAACCAACTGCGATATTTGTGACATGATGAAAACAAATAGATCAAATTGACACTGATCATGAATGTTATCAGTTATCTGAGGGACAGAGATTTCGCTCAGTAAATAGTTTTTAAAAGAATTATTCATGTATATGCGTTGGCTAGCTTGTAAAATTCCTCCAAAAAATCTTCATCATCAATAGAATCAATAAAATAGTTTACAAACAAGTTTTCATCTCCATAACGAAGTATTTGAGGTATTTTCTATCATATTTACAAATATCAGACCTTCTCCTCTAGAAACTCAAATACTAATTCTCCGGCGCTGCACAACTGATCGACGACCAGGCGCACCACAGCCTACATCCAAACGCGTAGCTGAAGATCTTATGCACTACTCGAGCACTGCGCTCATGCATCTCTGTCCCACTACAGTACAAGTGAATTACTTACAATGGCAGAAGACATATGAAAACCTTACAGGTCAACACGCAAAACATTTATAAACGTTGTAAAGAAGAGTTTGAGAGTTCCTTTTACGTGTTGTGTTATTTCTATCATTATTCTTGTCCATTTATCTGTATATCCTTTTGAATTTTTTCGTGCACCTTTAAAGTACCCCGTAGGTAGACGCGAGGGGACATAGGGGAGTGGTGTGGGTTGGCGTGAGTGCTACTCACGTGACGGTGAGTCACGCTGGAGGACTGGTGGCACACGTGGTGGTCAGGCACAGCTTTGGGCGCCGTTGCCGATGCCGGCTGCTCGTCATTACGAGTTCTCGTCACAGCGATCGCTGGACGAGGAACATCTGGAACCCGCCGTGTTTGAAACGTCACAGAAAAAGTACGCAATAAGAACTATCTAGTGGTCGCCGTTAGCGTGCGTGTGTATTGTTTGCAAACTGCTGAGACGCTTCCGCTGTTTGCCTCAGGATCCGGCAGGAGAAGAACGGCGGCGCGTGGTGCCCCAAGGCGCAAATCAGCAGCGAGGTGCAGGAGTTCCTCGAGGTGGACCTGGGCCGGCCGCACCTCATCACCGCCACCGAGACGCAGGGCCGCTTCGGCAACGGCCAGGGACAGGAGTACGCCGAGTCCTTCCACCTGCTCTACTGGAGGGACGCGCTGCAGCGCTGGGCCGTCTACCGGGACGCCAGCGGGCGCAAGGTGGGTGCCAGCGAGCCACCACTGTCACGTAGATTCACCTACCTACTAGGAGCGGATAGTACATGCCTGTCCTCAGGTTAACGTTAATGGGTCGTTTTCATAGACTTCCACCGGAAGAAGTCCCTGTATGATGGGAAGCAAATCGCAACACCAAAAAATGATTAACATAATGAAAATTCGAGAATAAATTTGTTTAGGTAAAGTGTTTATCTGATTAACATTGCAACATCACAGGTTAATGTAAGTGCGAGATGTTGTTGTTGTTGTTGTTGTTGTTGTTGTTGTGGTCTTCAGTCCTGAGACTGGTTTGATGCAGCTCTCCATGCTACTCTCTCCTGTGCAAGCCTCCTCATCTCCCGGTACCTACCGCTACCTGCATCCTTCTGAATCTGCTTACTGTATTCATCTCTTGGTCTCCCTCTACGATTTTTACCCTCCACGCTGCCCTCCAGTACTAAATTGGTGATCCCTTGAGACCTCAGAACATGTCCTACCAACCGATCCCTTTTTCTAGTCAAGTTGGCCAACAAACTCCTCTTCTCCCCAATTCTATTCAATACCTCCTCATTAGTTACGTGATCTACCCATCTAATGTTCAGCGTTCTTCTGTAGCACCACATTTCGAAAGATTCTATTCTCTTCTTGTCCAAACTATTCATCGTCCATGTTTCACTTCCATACATGGCTACACTCCATACAAATATTTTCAGAAACGACTTCCTGACACTTAAATCTATACTCGATGTTAACAAATTTCTCTTCTTCAGAAACGCTTTCCTTGCCATTGCCAGTCTACGTTCTATATCCTCTCTACTTCGGCCATCATCAGTTATTTTGCTCCACAAATAGCAGAACTCTTTTATTACTTCAAGTGTCTTATTCCCTCAGCATCACCCGAGTTAACTCGACTACATTCCATTATCCACGTTTTGCTTTTGTTGATGTTCATCTTATAGCCTCCTTTCAAGACACTGTCCATTCCGTTCAACTGCTCTTCCAAGTCCTTTGCTGTCTCTGACAGAATTACAATGCCATCGGTGAACCTCAAAGTTTTTATTTCTTCTCCATGGATTTTAATTCCTACTCCGAATTTTTCTTTTGTTTCCTTTTGTGCTTGCTCAATATACAGACTGAATAACATCGGGGAGAGGCTACAACCCATTCTCACTCCCTTCCCAACCACTGCTTCCTTTTCATATCCCTCGACTCTTACAACGGCCATCTGATTTCTCTGCAAATTGTAAATAGCGTTTCGCTCCCTGTATTTTACCCCTGTCAGCTTCAGAATTTGAGAGAGAGTATTCCAGTCAACATCGTCAAAAGCTTTCTCTATGTCTGCAAATGCTAGAAACGTAGGTTTACTTTTCCTTAATCTAGCTTCTAAGATAAGTCGTAGGGTCAGTATTGACTCACGTGTTCCCATATTTCTACGGAATCCAAAGTGCTCTTCCCCGAGGTCCGCTCCTATCAGTTTTTCCAATCGTCTGTAAAGAATTTGCGTTAGTATTTTTGCAGCCGTGGCTTATTAAACTGATAGTCCGCTAATTTTCACATCTGAAGCGCGAGATAAGCCATTGCAAATGTAGAACGCAGGTACATATGTAATCTGTGTAACCCCCGATATGTTGAATGCAAGCAAGGAGGAGTCCATCCATTGCGCTGTACAGGAGCCGGATGGCTGTTTGTGGGATGGTGCTCCATGCTTGTTGCACTTGGTCGATCGGTACAGGGACAGCTAAGGCTGTTTGAGGAAGACGCTGGAGTCAAATATGTGCTCGATTGGAGACAGATCTGGTGATCGAGCAGCCCAAGGCAAAATGTCGACACACTGTAGAGCATGTTGGGTTACAGAAACGGTTTGTGGACGAGCGTTATCCTGTTGGAAGAGACCCCCTGGGATAGGTCGAATCACCAGACTGGTGTACAAATTTGCAGTCAGGGCGTGTGCGATATCCTCGAGAGTGCTGCTGCTGTCATACGAAATCGCTCTCCAGTCCTTGACTCCAGTGTAGGTCCAGTGTGTCCAGCACGCAGACAGGTTGGTTACGGGCCCCCAACTGGCCTCCTTCTAGCCAACACACTGCCATCACTGGCACCGACCCCGAACCGGCATTCGTCAGAAAACACAACGGGCCTCCACCCTGCCCTCCGCTGGGCTCTCCCTTGACACCACTGAAGTAAATGGTGGTGGTTTGGGGTCGACGGAATATACACTACAGAGCGTGTGGTGCGGGGCTGTCCTTGAAGTAACCTATTTGTAACTGTTCGTTATGTCACTGTGGTGCCAATTGTTGGTTTGATTTCTGCTGCAGATACAGTACGGTGCACCGGACCCATACGCCAAAAACGACGGTCTTCCCTCTCGGTAGTGCAACGTGGCCGTCTGGGGCCCGGTCTTCTTGCGAGTGTGCATTCTCGTGACCACCTCTGCCAGCAGTCATATACATCGGCTATATTCCTCCAAGTGTTTCCGCAGTATCGCAGAAGTAACATCCAGCTTCTTGTACCCTCATTACAGGGTCTCGCTCAAACGCAGTGAAGTTTTGATAATGGCGTCTTTGTCCCCTTAAAGGCATTCTTGACTAACATCAACTCACTACGTTCAATCTCCAAGGTAACTAGCGCTCACGACCGTTACAGTGCGTATTTAAAGCAAACCTGATTTGCATCCTCATAGTGGCTCCACCAGCCTTACACTTATGCGACTGGCGCGAAATGTGAATATATATGATCTTTCAGATGTAGAAACACGCCTATCAACTGTTGTTTATGTTGTACAACTCCTTCTTGGTGTTGTGATTTGTTTTTCCGTCAGTGAGCAGAAATTTAAGTAAAATTTTTTTTCCTCACTGTTTCCTTTGACTTCAGTGAATCTGTAGTACAGCGTAAAACGATTTCTTAGGTCAACCATTCCAAAAGTATTCTTTCTAATATACTTCTATAACGGGAAGCTTTGGTGACTATTTATGAGTAAAATGGAATTGATTGGCGACTCCATGGAGTGTCCTGTGCACCACGACCAGATAATGGGTATACTTGGAAGGAGAGACAGCATTGGTCGTATTTTTTTGTTTTATTAACCGCAAAATCGATTTTCGGTCACTTAGTGACCATCTTCAGTGCTGTAATATACAATTTAAATTGGTAGGCACTGGTGTCAACAAGCCTAGAGCTCTAAGCTTGTTGACACCAGTGCCTACCAATTTAAATTGTATATTACAGCACTGAAGATGGTCACTAAGTGACCGAAAATCGATTTTGCGGTTAATAAAACAAAAAAATACGACCAATGCTGTCTCTCCTTCCAAGTAAAATGGAATTGTTTTACCATATTCACCATTTCGATTTGATTTCCTTTCATTCATCGTAGTTACAGATAAAATTATTGTGCATAAGGTCCACCAGTTATCTAGATCAAGCATATATGAACTTACAAGAGTTGTCAGTCAATACACATACGAAAAATATGCAGGAATTTTAAAACAAGACATAGAGAACAAGCCAGAGCTCTAAAAAGTAACAACCATCGTAGCACTTTTCTAACCACTAATGGCCCACAACTGTCCCCCAACTAAAACAAAAACCGATTTAAAAATACAAAAATCCAGCCTTAGCATATATGGTAAACTTACAATAAAAGAGAACCTCCACATGCAGAAGGTATCAGTGGAGGGAAGACAGATTATAAACGACTACACGACACTATGCAAAGGCACACTGTTCAATACATTAAAGGAACTCACACACACACACACACACACACACACACACACAGAGAGAGAGAGAGAGAGAGAGAGAGAGAGAGAGAGAGAGAGAGAGAGAGAGTAATCAAAATTTGCCCCCCAAACAAACTTTTTCAGTTAATGCTTTGTTGTTGTCTTTTTTCATTTGTGTTCTGTTTTTGGGATAGTGGCAATGGTAGTGCTCTTAAGAACTATTTTCGAAGTTTATAATGACTGTAAAACTTACCTGGAACTGCCTCAACCCCACTTTGTGACCGCGATGCAACAGCTACGAGTGCTGTACTGGAACTGTACTGGAACTCCAGTACAGCACTCATGGCTGCCGCATCACAGTCGCGAAGTGTGGCTGAGGCAGTTCCAGATAAGTTTTACAGTCTGACGATAATTTATAGCTTTGTAGCTTTTGCTTGACGATGTCCACTATGGACAAACGGTAGCTACTGTTATTCTGAAGAACGTTGGGTTATCCCAACTGAAACCTAGGTAAATTTATAGGTAAACGGTGCAACTGAGGCCGTTAATTATTAAAATTAAAAAACTTATATTTATACAGTTGCTGACAGGGCCGCGAAATGTTGAAGATATTTAGGAGGAAAGTTAATAAGATCTGCTTCCCAAAGCACCCCACTCGCTGCTCTTCGCCTCGGCAACACTACAAGCAGCAACACGAACCCAAGTCACTGGAGAATCGCGAGATGTCTCAGTGGTGGAGGTTTCTCTACTTGGATTGAAATGCACTCATCTTAAAGCTTGCTGGATCCGGTTTACGACGAGGTCGTACACCTTCGTGACCACAGCCCTCCCATCCAGCAGTCCATGTGTGCCACCAGCAGTCCTGGTGTGTTCTCGCACTGCACGGACCTGGCTCCTCCTGAGTCTCCAACCGAACTCGCCCACTCACGCGACCCAGAAAAACAATGACGTCGCCCCAAAGATAGGGCAACAGTTACTACACATCGATAATCGCTGCTGCTGCCACGAGCGGACACGCAACGCTTGCGAAACCGAGTGGCACCAGTCAACATCAGAAGATGACAAAGAGCTGCAACCGTGCCAACTAAACGATTCCGTCTGGCCTCCAACAGAGGGAGGAAACCTACAAAGAGCACCAACGCGAGCCGCAGCTTGGCTCATATGTGACAATACAATAATAAATAACAAACTACATTTATCAAGCGTCTCATACAAAATGGGACTTAACTGGTATAGTTGGTTGGGTGTACTGATGTCCTAAATCTAATACAGTGAAACGTAAATAACTTCGCTGTCTCTTGGCTGTGTATAATATTGGAACTATGATTGCAGTTACGCAAACACTGCGTTAGTGGCCCTAGTAGTCAGTAAACAGCGATTACTAAGTTGCGAGGCAGTCTTTTTACTACAGCACTGTACTGCGCTGACTGCTGTTACTGGACAGAACTATGTGACTGGTGGTACTGCTGTGTTGGTGTCTGCGACACATTGTACCGCACTTTGCTACCTGTCAGCTGAACGATTTCCATGTCCGCCAGTACGAGGCCGAGAGCTGTACACACTATTGACGCACGAATATGAAGCGCTGGAGAATGTGGCAGAGAAGCAAGAAGAGGTTCGAGTTTGTCAGCGCCCTCTGGTGGCTGCTGCACAGAGCTGAGAGATTCTACGCCAGTAGTTGCGGCTTTGTTGTGGTGGCGGCCTTCCGCAGTATCCTCGGTACACGACATGGAGTTAACGACAGCCTATGCGTGGGCTGGTAATTTTCCTGCCTGTCTGCTGCCATCTATGAACAACGGCGCGAGATGACACAGAAGGGTTGCAGGGAGTCCATTACTTGTTCTCAGGTGGCAAGCGCGGATGAGAAATGCTTACGATGTGCTTAACGGAGAACACTGCTGTGCTCCCTTGTAGTACACAGAAGTGGTCGATGTGCCCTCACATTCCAGTGCAGCCCAACATCGGGCCATCCCAATGCCACATAGATCTGTACATCGTACGATCCTATCAGCTGGCCAAATGGAAACCCACAATGACGCCCTTCGAACTCCCTCAGAAGGTTGTTCAAGGGACTGATACACTGTCTGACAAAAAAAGTGAAGCATCAACAAGTGGTGGAGGAAACAAAATTGAGCTTAACAGACTGAGACAGTATGTAATGTTTTAAATGCAAACCACTCTCACCTGGGCAGAAGGCCTTACACGCCAGGAATGGCAATAAATTAAGAATTGTTTAAAACTCGCTGCAACTTACAAATTAGTTACTGAAATATTAAAGGCAAGTGACCACAATCACGGCTGAAGGCCTTAAACGCCAGGAACGGCAATAATATAAAAATTTAGAAACCTGCTGTAAAACAGCAAATACAATAGCAAAGCTTAATTAAAAAATAAGAAGCAACTGACGACCCTGTCTGTAATGACGCTGTCTCACATGAGTGCATCACATCTCCATGTCCTTCACAGTGATCACTCAGCATATGGTGCTGTTCACGTCCCTTATGTATCCTACCGGGCCCGGTAAGGAAGCTAAACACCAAAACTGGTGGCCGTGCTAACTGTGATAGGTAACTGGAACTCTAATACGAGGGGTATTCCGAAAGTAAGGACCGATCGGTCACGAAATGTAAACAGCAGTGAAAATGAAAAGTGTTTTATTTGCAATACTTAGCGACACGTTCCAGCAACGTCTCTTAATAGTCACTACTCGGTCCGAGACATTTTTCGTAGCATTGTACCAATTTTCCGTTGCCCTTGTCGTAGAAGGCAGCCGCTTGCACTTTTCGCCGATTCTCTATGGTGATACGCAGTTTGCTGTCTGTGCCAAAACGTTGACTTCATAGCCAGCAGTTCACGTCAGCAGAGAGGAAAATCAGAGGGAGCAAAATCTGGGCTGTATGGAGGGCGATCGAACGAACACTGTCCATATAAAACGCTGCAGCGACGTCCTCATTGCGCCTGCTGAGCGCGGCCGAGGATTGTCACGAAGAAGGAAATGCATGACAGTTATGTTGTGTGGGCTGCATCAAATCAGGCGAAATCTCTCACGGACACTCATACTTCGCGGGAGACACTGTTTCCTAGGCATCTTTGCGTGATCACTGTGCGATCAGAACTGAAAAGACAGACGTGACGTGATCTAGTGGCATACTAGAGACACCGCCCAACACATCTTTATCCTTTTGAATGCATTATTGGAGTGAACAGTGGTCAAAGTATTACAAATATTTACTATCAAAAACAGTCTTGATCACAGTTTATTTATTACGGTGACCAGTTTTGATCACTACTGTGGTCATCTGCAGACCAATGAGTAAGGACCTCCTTCTGTTGGAGAATCACTACAGCAGAAGGAAGTCTTTCTCATTGTTCTGAAGACGACCACAGTAGCGGTCGAAACCAGTCGCCGTAATAAATAAATTGTGATCAAGACTGTTTTTGATAGTAAACATCTTTATCCGATTTTCACTGTGGTTCCCATTTCGCGAACGATCGGACGTTACTTTCGGAATACGCCTCGTCATTGACATACTCGACTGTAGTGTGTTCGTGCACGAAGCTAGATTGGTATCCGACCATGTCATTGTGAGTGCTTTATTGTTTTGGCCAGGCAGTGAATTATCACCTTTCCCTAGATCCACCAGTGTCAGCAGACGACATATTTCGTGGCAACGTCAGCCTCGACTGGCTTGCTTCTCCTGCTATGTGTTTCGTAGCTCCAACCGTCCCTCGTCTGCCCCTACAGGTGCTGAGGGGGAACAGCAACACCTACCTGGCGGTGCGGCAGCAGCTGGAGCTGCCGTTCGTGGCGAGCCGCGTGCGCTTCATGCCCTACTCCCAGCACACCAGGACCGTGTGCATGCGGGTCGAGCTCTACGGCTGTCCCTGGACGCGTGAGTACACACTCATCTCATCTGCTCCTGGTCTCGCTGCAGTGCGTACGAATAAGCTGAAGCCAGAAACCCTATGCTTTCCATAGTGATAAAGTAGCCGCACTGTTCATTAGAGATGGGGGATCCGCTCCTGAACTGATTCATAGAGTTGAATCTATCAAAGAAGTGAACAATCATGATTCAGAAAAAAAGAATGGTAGCTCCAAACGTTTCCCACAGCAGAGAGAGAGAGAGTCGGAGCATATCAGCGGGGCCTCTGATGGTCAGAGCACACTAAACGCCACACAACACAGCCAGCGCCGGCCTCTGCCCTGCTTCTGCCTTGGCTGCCTGCATTGTGCAGTGCCCCATTGGATTTTGTGTTTCACATATGCCGTGCCGTCTCAGTGCTTCCTCTGCCGCGTGCAGTGTCTGGCGCAGCTGAACTTGGCATCGCACTCCGTCGGCGGTCGTTTCAGTCGCACGTCCTGCCCTCTGGGCAGTTGATGCGAGCAACAGGACAGAGAGCCTCCTAGCGGAGAACATAAGAACTACTTGCAACAACCTGCTCGCAAGAGAACGGACGATTTGTCTCGGAGCAGGTGACTGGTGGCCATTCACCGCTCCCCCCACCCTCGGAACTCATCCGCTCAACGCTCATCCCACCGTTCTCGACTCTAGCCAGAGCGTTGAGCAAAGCAACTCAGGTGTCACTCTGGTCTCTGCGGTCTTAGCTCACGCAGTAATACAACTCGCGGCTCGACCTGCTTGACTCAGCGCCTATGCATCGGAGTTCGTCTCTACTGGATATTGTTCTTCGTAGTAATACCGCTATGTATATTACATTATTATGTTATGTATACATCATTTGTTTTTATTTTATTTTTATTTGTTTAAACTGATTAGATTAGGTTCCTGACGACTCCTCTTACTGGATTTTTATTATGGACACTCGAATTTACGCTTTAATTACGAGCGAACCGATAAACGTATCGCAAAATGTGATACACCAATATTTTCCTTGTTTTCTTCGGCGTAAGGCTATATGCAGAACTTTAGTCTTACAGTCAAATTTATATATATATATTTTTCTTATTCTGGTACGGATTTTGCGATTTTAGGCATTTTCAGAAGGAAACGTTTACTTTAAAAATATATGGCTTGCGATGTATTTGTACAAGGTTAATGAAATTTTAATGCATTATAGCCAAGTATATTGTTAATGTAAATCTCAACTTACAACATTTTCCGATCACCCAAAAAACCACGATAGTGCAAAATAAATCAATAATCAAAAACTTTATCATATTGTGGAAATTTCAATAAACAATACAAAATTCTTACTCATTATCTGTGTTACTTCAAAATAGGATCAAATAAGATCAAAATACAGGTATAGTACTGGAATAAACCAAATTTAAAGGACAATGTGCCTTCCATTTATTTTCTATTGTGAATGAGTGGTGAGTCATGAAAAAGAGCTAGTTCATTTCAGGGAGTGAACAGTTCTGATCCGATCTCTGAAAAGAACAGTTTTGCCCATCTCTATGACGGTGTGCTATTAGAGGTGAAGTCGAGCACCGCCGACAATATTTCCTCCAGAGTTGTGATCTTAAGCTTTCCAAGCGAATCAGCTGTTTGTGCTGCTCTCGGGTGTCCATTCGGTGCAGTTGTGTACGAAGCACGATATTTCGACAGAGTATGTTGGCTCTGAGACACCAGTGAACAACGGGCTCCTTTAGTTCTCAGTAAAGCGTGGGCCCCAGCCCTCAATCAACCGAAGCTACGGCGGCCGAAGGTGGTTCCCGCATCCGACGAGGGCGGCAGAAGCGCTCAGGTACCAGAGTTCGCGCCCACCACTTCGCGATCGTGAACCCCCGCTGCCCCAGCCGACGCAGCGAGAGAAGGAGTAGCGTGCGATGAGATTGTGAGGAAAACGCGATGTAGCTGAGAAGCTCGTTCTAAATGCCGCACCTGAAGATGATGCAAGATGCGCTGTCGAAATATCCTGTTTGCCGGCCGCGGTGGCCGTGCGGTTCTAGGAGCTTCAGTCTGGAACCGCGTGATCACTACGGTCGCAGGTTCGAATCCTGCCTTGGGCATGGATGTGTGTGATGTCCTTAGGTTAGTTAGGTTTAAGTAGTTCTAAGTTCTAGGGGACTGATGACCTAAGATGTTAAGTCCCATAATTCTCAGAGCCATTTGAACCATTTTTTGAAATATCGTGTTTCGTAAGCGACTACATCCGGCTGTACTCGAGAGCGATACAAACTGGATTTCGGAGGATGTTCGGGAATATTACCTGAATCTTTTTGTGCAGTGAATCCTTAGTCTACGCTGACTGGTTACAGAGTAACTGCATTTAGTCTGATTTCTAACTTCCGTTTATCTTCGTACCTCCATAGTAGTGCAAATTTAGAAGATATTCGCCGTGTGTTGTTTGAAATTGTTGCATTCACTGACGCTACTTGCTGTTGACAACCGTGAGGCCAATCTTCTCTCCGTTCTCACGCGTACATTCAGCGATGCTCTGTTCTGTCTCAGGTTTGCTTTTTTGATAGTGTTAGTCGTGCGTTAACAGTGATTCACGCCGGTATTGAGATTTATATTGATGAAGAGTTGATGAATTTGTACCTCATTTTACAGGTTCAGTGAATTCAGCTGAAGAGCGACACAACTGGACTGTGCTGAAGTCCACCCCTCCCTCCCCCCCCCCCCCCCCACCCTAACAAGGCTACTCACATCGTAGCACTTTGTTTGGTTCGAGAGTTGTTGCACTACTCTGTGTTTCACCTCGTTTATTTTTACAGTGATCTTCATTTATTCAAAAAAAAATGGTTCAAATGGCTCTGAGCACTATGAGACTCAACTGCTGATGTCTTTAGTCCCCTAGAACTTAGAACTAGTTAAACCGAACTAACCTAAGGACATCACACACATCCATGCCCGAGGCAGGAGTCGTACCTGCGACCGTAGCGGTCTTCATTTATTCGCTTGTATCTTCACAGAAACCAAGGTAACTGGAGTAACAACCTGAATAAATTGTAACTATTATTTATTCTGTAACGAGGCTCCGTAGATGATGAGCCCATTATATCAAAAATAATCAGGCAATGTCCATCAGCATCGGCCGACATTTTGTTGGTGGAGTCCGAGTTGACCCTGAATGTGATGATGTAACGAAGTATGTGGGCCCCCAATGTGCAGATTTCTAGACTGCTCTGTTGTAGATGACGGTCGTTCCTGTGGAAAGTCAGCATCGACCAAGTAACACAGCTAGCTTAACGGGATCTCATTAAATCAACGTTTATTTTCGTTGATTGCTACTCCACGGAGTGTTCTGTGCACGACCAAACAGTGGATAGAATTGGAAGGAAAATCAGCATAAACTATGTGATCGCTCTAAGCTTATGGTTATACCTTGATACCAGTGCCTACCAATTTTAATTGTATATTACAGCACTGAGGATGGTCACTAAGTGACCGAAAATCGGATTTTGCTGACAATAAAACAACAAAATACGGCCAATGCTGATTTTTCCTTCCAGTTTATTTTTCCTTTTTTTACTGCAAAAGTCCGTAGAACACTAAAGGGAGAGGGGGTATTCTTACATTGCTATTAAACTATCGTAAGTATTACTACTCAGGTTATGCATTAGTTAATTAGAACTATTACATCTCAAATCGTATGTTACATACCAACTTAAGTACAAAATTTTCTGTTTAACACCATACTGCAACCGTAAATTTTACGAGGGTTTGGTAACCTGGGATTAATATTCGACTCAGCACCTGTTCGTTCTTTTACCTAAAGAAGTCGGACCTGATTCGATCACTAGGGCTCTGTTGAGATAGACTGAAAGAAAACAAGTTCTTTTTCTAAATGAGCTCGAATAAAATTACTTCCAAGTCTTAAAAAGAGTAATTTTCTACTCGCAAAAAAAAGGACGAAATGCAGTCTTTCTCGGTAGCTTTGCTTGTTGGTTTGTCTGCATCAGATTTTTTATGCGAGCGTGGTGAAACTCTCCTCCCTCTTCTTTTACTTTACGATAGTCCTTAGTGAGGGACCCTGTACCTGAGGATTGGCAAATTTATTTTCGTATTTAACTTTGCCGCCAGATGTCATTCCTGTCGCCGCAGTTACCTGAGGGAGCAAAGTAGTGTGGTCCTCCTGCCTGTGAGTTGTGTACACTTTGTTACGTCTGTAATTGCGTGGCAGTTTTTCCAAAACTATGCCGCAACGTGTTTATTAATTCAATGTGAAAATCCGCGTAGTAAATTAAATCAAGTCTCTGACGTTGCATGAAATCTCAAACCAATAGTAACAAATGCCAGTCATTAAAATTCTGATTATCTCTGTCCCCTTTCCTTTTGGTACGGTGGTAGATTCTTGTAGTGTGCTGGAGCTTGGGGCTTTACCTGGTTAGCAAAAGGTGAGAGTCGTGAGAGGTACTGCACGGGTTGCAAGAAACGTTTTTCGCTGAAAGTGGAAAAGTGCTGTGTTAGCCTCTGCAGGGGGTGACAGGTGAAGGCGATCCAGCTCGTTACAAAGTTTTATTGTGCGTGACGGGCAAAGAATGCCTTTTAGCAAGAATAAGATCTGGAGAGCAGGAAAAAGTCATGATGATGCTAGTGTGGGATCGAGTTGTTAGTCCCGAAGGAGGCGGGCTGAAACTTTTGTTCAAAATTTAGTAATTACGAACAACTTAAGTTGGAAGGAACACACAGAAAATGTTGTGGGGACGGCTACACAAGGACTGCGTTTTATTGGCAGGACACTTAGAAAATGTAACAGACCTACTAAGGAGACTGCCTACGCTACGCTTGTCCGTCCTCTTTTAGAATACTGCTGCGCGGTGTCGGATCCTTACCAGGACTGACATAGTACACCGGAAAAGTTCAAAGAATGGCAGCACGTTTTGTATTATAGCGAAATATGGGAGAGAGTGTCACAGAAATGATACAGGATTTGGGCTGGACATCATTAAAAGAAAGGTGTTGTTCGTAGCGACGGAATCTTCTCACGAAATTCCAATCACCAAGTTTCTCCTCCGAATGCGGAAATATTTTGTTGACACCGACCTACATAGGAAGGAACGATCACCACGATAAAATTAGGGAAATCAGAGCTCGTAAAATGAACAAAGTACGCCTTAAGGATTTGAAGAAAATTATTTTTTTGTTCTTTTATTAGTAAAATTTCCCTTTCTTAATACGGTAATTATTATAAAACAATCTCTGTTGGATTGGTGGTTGTCAGTTTACTTGTAATAACGTATTACCAGCCATAGTACAAATTGACCAAATTTCATATTTCTAACCACATTCGTTTAGAAAATGATGACACATGAAAAAGTAAAAGAAATGTACTTTGAGAAAATTCAATTTAAAGTTGAGTATTGCTATTTTAGTACAGTTATTGATGAGAATTACTTACCACTAATATTTTCCTGCATCATACAGAGCATCATCTCAATCATACTGATCTTCTTTTTTTTCTTTTCGTCCCTCTTTCTTTTATGTCTAGCTTCTTTTGTGTATTTTAAATGATCAATTTCTGCTTTGCGGATTCTCTCTTTCCCCATTCACACCAAGTATTTTGCGTTATTTCCACTAGATTTTAATGCCAAATACTTCCAAAACATCCACTTTTCTTGTTCCACCGTCACTGAAGCATAAAATCGCATCATGAACACCAAATTTAAGGGTTGTAATTTGAACAAGTACTGTTTTCGGTAACCAGGTCCAAATGACAGACTTCACAGATTCATTATACTTCGCATTTTTTCAATGAAGACATTTCCTCAACAAAGTATCTTCACAAAAATCATGAATATTGATTTAACTTCATTCATTACTGCTGCAGGTAAAGGATGTTTCTAGTCATATATTGAAATTGTCCTGTAGTTCCACAAAGTGTCACGATCATTTGGGCAAAGATTACTATTTGTGGAAAGCTTCTGGAGAAAGATAGCCCATACAGCTTTTTCCATGTTTTTTTTAAATTTCCAAAATTCATTTCTTCTTATGGCCAAGCCATAATTTTCTCAGGCGACCTTTACCACTTGTATTTTTCCCATCTTCCAGTACTATTGTTGACTTTTCTTTTAGTAGTCTTCTCAACCTGGATCCCATTCTCTTCTGAACATGCGCAATGCATTCTAATTTAGAAATTGTGACATTAGGACCACATGGTTGTTATACACATAGCCAGTAATAATCTTTGCTATCACCGTCCCCTGAATACTGCGTGTATCTGACACCTGTGTTTGCTACAGAACGATTAAAAAACCTGAGAACTCCTGCTACTTCTATCCCACTACCTGGACCAGTATAATTCGTCTGACAGTTATGTTCATTCTCTTTCTCAGTTTCACTACCACAAGATTTACGGTACTTGCTTAAAATCTCTATATCAACTACCTCGCCTGTATCAAAATATGTAGCTGTCATGACGTCACTTAGTAAAGTGTGGCCACGTTTCTGCCAGCTGCCATCAAAACATGCACAAATATCATTACTTTCACTGTCATCACTTTCCTTGAGTGCTTGTTCAGCTGCTTCCTTCATTGAGATGTTACAAACTTCAGCAACAGCTCTTCCAATAATTTTATTGTAAGTCATAAATTTTTGAGGTGGATTTGGGATGTCAACTAATCCACATAAGAATTTTCCTGCCTCCATTCCTTTACCAATAGATCTGAGACCATAAACTAGCCTTATGTTACTATCATACAGATGAAGATTTATAATGTCATTGTTGTAGCATCTGCACCTCATTTTGTACTATTCAAACCCAGGTTTGACACAATCTCTTTGCGAAGTCACTGATTCTCTCCCAAGGATACGTCACGTCGACATATTCTGCACACATTATTTTTGGAAATGAAATCACAGAGTATGCTAAGGTTCCCCACAATATTTGTAAACGAGAGTTCATCTCCTCAAGCTGACTGGGGGAAATTCCATAAAGACATTGCAGTCTGTTCCTTGACGGGCTGATTGTCTTTACGTCTAAAATTGTTGGTTCCTTTGACTCACTAACCTCATTTATCTATACCTATTTATTTCCTCTGAATTTTAATTTAGGTGAGAAATTCTTTATTCGCGGCGTTTTTATGAAAACGTGCTAAACCGGAGAAAATATAAATTAATACTTATTTCACTCTCAACAGACTTCACTAAGTACAACCAATGGCGCTCGAAAATAATAACAAACACGATCGGAACGATGAGTATCGATAGCAGATACAGGGTAGGAAACCTTTACACGATAAAACGGTGGAAGCAGGAATTAACGTACAAGGAACAAAAGAAACCTGTGCATTATCTCTGCATGGTGCAAAAAAGGAGGCATGGCATTTAAATGCCAGATTGCACAGAGCGTCAGGGAAACCATCATAGCTCACGAAGAAACTGTCGTACTTATATGAAACCAAAAGTTTTGCGCAGGAGATAGCTAGCGTTTCAAATACGCACAAATATAAAAATCGATTTTTTGAGCCCGTTTGCCTTCTGTCCCTCTTTAACGTGCATCAAGATTTCTTGTTGCTCATGTAACTCTTACAGCCGGCTAGGTGCACCGACGACGTGATTAGGGGAGAGTACTGGTGTTTGTTCATTAGTATCCCAATCTTTTTTTTAGCTCATTAACTGACTGAGAAATCATTGGTCTGATTCGCGAACACAGTTTCTATATAGTTGTTATCACTTATCCACCCACCCCTGTCAAGTCTATCACGCATGTTTTCAGTCCCCCGTTCCCGCGATGATTCTTGACTCAGTGCATAAAGTATTTTTCACGTCTTTTAGCAATAAATCGGCTTGTTAGAGTGATCCTTAGTTTATTTCCTAGTAGATGGGTCCTATATGAGTGCGGTACCCATATTTATGCTTATCTGGGACACACGCGGTAATTTGGTTAGACAAGCCGTTTTCTGTTGCGGAACTTTGTTTCCATTTCATTTGTATGATTTTAAGCGGGCGCCGTGTATCTCTGCGGGTCACTCTGGAGGGATCCTGTAGCATCAGGTAGATGTGCTGAATGCTCAACCGAGACCTCAGAGTGTGGTCGTTTTTACTGTTAGTGCATAGTGTTTTCTGAGGAGAGAAAAGGGGAAGAGCCCAGCATTTGCCTGACTAGCGTGGAAAACTGCCTGAAGATCACACTCGTGTCCCCTGGCCACCAGCTAAGGTCGTCGATCCGCTGTGTGGACCTGATCTGGATTTGGTTCAAAAAATGGCTCTGAGCACTATGGGACTTAACTTCTGTGGTCATCAGTTCCCTAGAACTTAGAACTTCTTAAACCTAACTAACCTAAGGACATCACACACATCCATGCCCGAGGCAGGATTCGAACCTGCGACCGTAGCAGTCGCGCGGTTCCGGACTGAGCGCCTTAACCGCGAAACCACCGCGGCCGGCGATCCGGATTTGGGACAGGTCATGAGGAAACTTTACAAATATGAATACATTTCTTGTTCGTAGGAACGATATTCATTAACTGTAATTCTTTTTTAAACATTTTCTCCTTAGCTGGAGGTAGCCCTTACTATTCTGTAGAAGAGCAAGATACTTTTTTAAAGATTATTCACGCTTCCAGAACACGAATTCGCAGCTAGTAAGTTAGAGATCAATACGGTTCGGTGATGATACACTCGACATCACGTGAAACCTGTTAGAAATATTTGCGTTTAGTATATTTTTCACTTCGATGAAATTCCAATAATTTCAGTTTCAGGAATGTGAATAATTTAATACTTTTAAAATAAAAAAATACTGAATTTCTCTATATTCTTTTTGCCCTGAATGTCCTCCAGCCGTAGTTTAAAGGCTATATTTTTACATCGATTGCCTGTTCTCTGACTGTGTGCTATATGAATGACATCACAATGAATAGACCGCAGCCACCACAACCGGATCTGTAACAGAACAGGCACAAAGTTGTGTAAATGTGACTACAATGAAATATAAATCTGTAAATCCTTACCTCACCGACACTGAGCTAGTAAAGACATGATCTTACCGTCATTATCCTCTCTGTGTGAGCTGAAATTTCATTCACCGTGCGAGATTATGAAGTGCTTAGCACACTGTATTCATATTCGGGATGACTGCAGTTCGTAGCCTCGTCTTACCATTTCAGGCTTTCTAATAAAAAAGTGTGGGGTGGTGGCTCTCAACTACGTACCTCAGACTCAGGGTTGAAATATTAAAAGTTTTGGCTAGTTTCGTTGTCTAGGAGCTGGGATACGTAGTTGCCGCATTACAGGCCAAATACTGCTGAGTCTACAGTATACAATATGAATATACACATGAATCGAATGGTGGAAGGTCGAAGGTTCATATCACTCGGCAATTGCGAATTTTCAATGTTATATAGAAATTTATAAGATTCCAGTTAAATAAATTCTGCAGGTACTATTTTAACGACTTTAAATCATGGGTACGATAGCAGAAGTACCTTTAACAATGCCCTTTATTACTGTAAAACACTTATTGGTGTCGATGGTCTAGCAATTAAATAAAATATAAGTTGAATAATTGGGAAACAATAGATTCCTACTTCACATAATTAGTTATGAACAACAACATAGCTCGCGAGATATTCACTTCTAAACGCGTACTACGTCTTCACTGCAGAAACCACGGAAATCTCGCAAGTGCACAAATCGGCACTACGAAATATTTCTATCTCCCGCGACCACACGCAAACTGCTCCACTCTCCAAGTCTTTCCCACGACTGCCGGCCGGATTTGCCGAGCGGTTCTAGGCGCTACAGTCTGGAACCGCGCGACCGCTACGGTTGCACGTTCGAATCCTGCCTCGGGCATGGATGTGTGTGATGTCCTTAGGTTAGTTAGGTTTAAGTAGTTTTAAGTTCTAGGGGACTGATGACCTCAGCAGCAACCATAGTGCTCAGAGCCATTTGAACCATTTTCCCACGCCTGCCCGTTGCTGCCTCCCGTCCAACACCCCCCTGTCCAGCATTTCCATCTAGTCACCCCATTAACGAACGCTGTGATTGGCTAGAGCGCTCCCGCCATTTCTTGAAACCAACGCACACTAACAATCGTATTGAAACACATACGAAATACTGGATTTGCATTTAAATAAAAAATCACTCCGTCTTCAGGCCACAAGTGGCCTACCAGGACCATCCGACCGTCGTGTCATCCTCGGTAGAGGATGCGGATAGGAGGGGCGTGGGGTCAGCACACCGCCCCCGGTTGGTAGTCTTGACCGAAGCCGCTACTATTCGGTCGAGTAGCTCCTCAATTGGCATCGCGAGGCTAAGTGCACCACGAAAAATGGCAACAGCGCATGGCGGCCAGGATAGTCACCCATCCAATTGCCGTCCACGCCCGACAGCACTTAACGTCGGTGATCTCACGGGAACCGGTGTATCCACTGCGGCAAGGCCGTTGCCTAAATTTAAACGACTTGAAAATAAATAAATATTCCTGCAGCTGGACCATAAACAGTCTGTAACATACCTTATTAAATACATATACAAATCAAGTAAACGTATATCGAGCCGGCCGCGGTGGCCAAGCGGTTCTTGGCGCTTCAGTCCGGAACGGCGCGACTGCTACGGTCGCAGGTTCGAATCCTGCGTCGGGCATGGATGTGTGTGATGTCCTTAGGTTAGTTAGGTTTAACTAGTTCCAAGTTCTAGGGGACTGACGACCTAAGATGTTAAGTCCCATAGTGCTCAGAGCCATTTTTTGAAACATATATCAAAGGAATAGAATCCAAAAGTAGACCAGTAGCATAATGTCTCTGTGCTTTCTAAATCAGAGTAAATATTTGACCTTCATGAATAGTATATATCGAATATAAACAAAGACATAGACGAATAAATATATTTATAAGCATCCTACTACCGTTTTTTCGTGTAACTGTGGAGTACTTTTGGCCTTACGCGATTAATAGTAATCGGTCACTTTGACCTCCAATAACTCATGTACTACTCAAGTTACATGCCTGTAATTCATACCAATTTAGGTTTACACTAATAGATTTCTAAAGACACGTCGATCGACAAAATCGGATGAACCGTTTGGATTTTGGAAATTCGTTGCTGGGTGTTAATTGTATAATTTAGTCAGATACTGAACTTTAAACTAATCAGAATATTGAAAATCTGATTACACCATCAGAATCGTCATGCAAATTATGGTAATGTACATGATTTTTTTTTAAAGGTGTCATGGTTCCTGTAGCTATTATTAATTTCTACATGAGCTGTGAAATGTCTGCCATTATGGTTTCACAAAGTCCACCATCTTTGGCACTCCCGGCATACACATCTCCTTCATCGACACAAAGCGCAGTCCTCGTCACAGCGTCAACATGGAGTTCCCAGCCACGCGGTCGAGCTGGACCACCCGCTGGGGCTCCCCTCTTACCTGGCACCACATGGTCGGCCTGCCGAGCAGCTGGTGCGGCCACGCCTACTCGGGACTTGGAATATTTTCTGGGCGCCACAACTCGCCCGTTTCCTCACACCATCCAGGCAAAGCTGGGATGGTTCGTTGGAAAAGCCACAGCAGATTTCCTTCCCCACACTTTCATCACCCGAGCTTGTGCCCCGTCGACAGCGAGGTCATTAGAGATCCATAATCTACCTGTTTTGTTATTTCATTCCTGCAGAGGACTGTGACGGGCCGTTTGGAGATTGTGCGCCTTATGTGCCGCACAAGCATGTGATCGATACGGTCACCATGTCGTTCCCATTTTAAAAGCCCCTTGCGCTGTGGACAGGCGATGAAGAGACCTGTGCATACCTTCAAATAGGGCACTACACTACGACACACGACTATCTCTCCCGAAATGACCCACGACCTTCTGTCATCCTTGTGGAGTATCGAAACAAGTGTCCAGCCATTACTAGATTGTCATTTGTTTCTTCTTTTTCTCTCTATTTCGACGAGTTGGCAGCATTTGCTGACGATATGTGTGGTAGGTGCTACGTTAATATGAAATCAGTTTATTTTCGGCTGGTCAACCAGCAGCACTCAGCTTGAAAACTGTTGCGTATCCTTTTAGCTTTTGTCCACTTGGTTCCATTACAAAATTTTAGCACCAAAAATCGGTGTGTGTGTGTGTGTGTGTGTGTGTGTGTGTGTGTGTGTGTGTGTGCGTGCGTGCGTGTGTGTGTGTGTGTGTGTGTGTGTGTGTGTGTGTGTGTGTGTGTGTGTGCTTGCGTGAATGTTAATATAGAATTTAATATCTTCCAAATACATTAAGTAAAGTCAATGAAAAGTAGGTCCGTGTGCCCTTTGCTCTAAGTAGCAGAAAACTCAAAGCCAATACAGTCAAGTCGATATACAGCAGCGATAAGGTAAAAAAAGCATCCATCAGTCAGTTCTGGAGCCTACACCCCACTACGTGCGAGATTCCTTACTCTTTTTATATTTACGATTTCTTATTTTATTTATTTACCACTCTTTCCTCCGCGGCTTCGCTCGCGTAAGCGTTCGGCGCATGCGCTGGGGTGACAAACGTCGTGGGATATCCCCTAATGTCGTGTCGGATCACCTCCTGCCCGGTGTAGAGCAGCAACTCGACGTGACAGGGACCCAACAAGTCGTTGAAAGTCCCCTGCTGAAATATTGAGCCATGCTGCCTCTATAGCCGTCCATAATTGCGAAAGTATTGCAGTTGCAGGATTCTGTGCATGAACTGATCTCTCGATTGCGTCCCATGCATTTTCAGAGGGTTTCATGTAGGGCGATCTCGGTGGTCATATCATTCACACCAATCTTATCTTTGCGCAATTCGGTCCTAAGAATTCTCAGACGATATTTCTTTGTCACTTTCATTATTTCATTTTAATAACTGAGTTGAAATGTCGTAATTTTGCCTTTTGAAATATATGTTTTGTAACATCTTGTCTGGTTTTTGTCGTTTCAGATTTCTTTCTTTGTTTTCTTATAGATTCAGTTCTGCCGTTTCAATAGTTTTTGTTAGATTCTTGTATTTATCTACTTGGAAGATTTTGCCGAATTCACTGATCAAAGGCTGAAAGTTGAATCGCAATCTGATCCCTTGCATATAATGAGTCTACTCATGAGAAATTTTGAGCACAGTTTTTGCCACTATTTCATTTGATTTATTCGCAGATCAGATTCCTTCTAATCTTTTATTGAAGATGATTTCAGTCGCTTCCATAAATGCTACACAATAAAAGCTAATTTTATTCTGAATTCTTGAACCACTATTTATAAATTTAGTTCCAGTTTTCCATTTCCAGGTCACTTTTCCCACAGCTAAATCGAACACTGGTGGTGGTAGTCCATCCAATTCTCTGACCATTGGTTTCGACAAACCCATTTATTACTGAATCACTTATAAGCATAGGTAGCGGAATTTTAAAAAACAAGTTCAGGTGAATGTACATAGGGTCTGCGAAGAGCTGGGAAGAGGGCTCTTAGTTACAGCTTGGTGTGCGTTAAGAGGCAGGCCAGGGTGGCTCTTAGTTCTCAGTCCAGACATTCTCTGCGTTCAGTTATTAGTATCAATAATGTGACTCGTTTTGCCCTATTGCTTGAGAGAGAGGTCGGATGAGTCAATGTTTAGAAGTAAGTTACAAGTCATACAGAGAGTGCGTACTGACTGTAAAATAATGTGAACAGGCTGTTGGCACGTGTTTGCCCTGCGAACGAGAAGTGTTGACCGCATGCATTAAGGTTTCAGTTCAGTTAGCACGTCTCTGACGAGCTTCAGCACGGGTCACGTGTCTCTCCAGTTTTGCTCCAGGCGCTGCGCTGGCCTGCTAGCGCACCAGGTGCAACGATATCGGGCTGCAGTTCCTGACATGCACCAGTTCCTGGGGCAACAGTATCACAGAGTGGTGGAAAGACGTAGGGAATAGTCGACTGAGGAAGGGGAAAAAAACACGATATATTGTGTGGCGACGTACCACTCCCAACCACACGAGCGTAAGCCCTTCAATATACCTTTTTTGGGTAAATAAACAGTAAATGTTGGGAAGACTCAAACTGTTGAGCTGAATGTTGTCAAAGTCTGACTGACGTCATCGGAGACAGCACAGTATGATGATTCCGTTCTTAATGACGGTATTCAAACAAGGTGTCTGTAGCGGGTCAAATCAACCAGTCATTTACGTATTTACTTATCTACTGATTGGATGCAATTTTCGGACCAAACTTAAACGATTAATACATTTAAGTCACGGTTGTAGTAAACCAACGACTTACCGTAGAAGATAGACTGAAGGAGAAAGAACAACGTATATTGCCGGCCGGAGTGGCCGAACGGTTCTAGGCGCTACAGTCTGGAACCGCACGACCGCTACGGTCGCAGGTTCGAATCCTGCTTCGGGCATGGATGTGTGATGTCCTTCGGTTAGTTAGGTTTAGGTAGTTCTACGTTGTAAGGGACTGATGACCTCAGAAGTTAAGTTCCATAGTGCTCAGAGCCACTTGAACCGGAAACATATATTTACAGCTTTTGTCAGTACTGACTAAAATATGCTGCTCGAAATTCTGAAGATAGCAGGGATGAAATATATCAGCGAAACGTTACATAAGACTTCCACAGATATAGCATTGCAGTTGTAAGGGCGGAAGTTTATGAAGGCGATGCAGTAATTGGAAAGATAGAGAAAGACAGGGTTGTAGCCTTATACGCGATGTTATTCAATCTGTGGATTGAGCAAGCAATAAAGCGAGCCAAGCAGAAATTTGTAAACGGAAGAAACAAACACTCTGAAATTTGCCGATGGCATTGTAATTTAGTCAGGCAGCAAGGGACTTAAGAGAGCAGTTGAATTAAATACACAAGTTTTTGAAAACTGATTATATGATGAATATCAACAAAACTAAAACAAGGATAATGAAATGTAGTAGAATAAAATCAGGTGATACTGAGGCAGTAAGATTAGGGTAGGAGACACTGCCAGTATTTGATGAATTTTGCTATGTGGGCAGCAAAATAACCGATGACTGAAGTAGAGTGATATAAAATGACAGTAACAAAAAAATGTTCAATTATGTATGAAATCTTATAGGACTTAACTGCTAAGGTCATCAGTCCCCAAGCTTACACACTACTTAACCTAAATTATCCTAAGGACACACACACACACACACACACACACACACACACACACACACACACACACACACATACCCATGACCGAGGGAGGACTCGAATCTCTGCCGGGACCAGCTTCACAGTCCATGAGCAGCGCCTTAGATAGCTTGGCTAATCCCGCACGGCGACAGTAACAAGAAATGCATTTCCGAGAAATACAGATTTTCTAACGTCGAATAAAAATTAGGTGTTACGAAATCTTTTGTGAAGGTATTAGTCTCATGTGTAGCACCGTACGTAAGTCAACGTAGACGATGGACAATTCAGACAAGATAAGAACAGAACGTTTTGAAATTTTGCACTACATAAAAAATGTTAAATATTAGATAAGTACATCGAATAATTAATGAAGAGGTACTAAATTTAACTGGGGAGAAGATAAATTTGTGACGCAACTTGACTAAAAGCCGGGAACGCTTTACAAGGACTGTCCTGTGGCACCAAGGAATCATCAATTTGGTAAAAAAACAGAGGTGCAAAGGGTATAAAGTGTAGAAGATCAAAGCTTGAATTCAGTGAGTAGGTTGAAAGTTATGAAGGTTGTAGCAGTTCAAATGGCTCTGAGCACTATGCGACTTAACTTCTGAGGTCATCAGTCGCCTAGAACTTAGAACTAATTAAACCTAACTAACCTAAGGACATCACACACATCCATCCCCGAGGCAGGATTCGAACCTGCGACCGGAGCTGTCGCTCGGCTCCAGACTGTAGCGCCTAGAACCGCACGGCCACTCCAGCCGGCGGTTGTAGCAGTTACGCAGAGGTGAACAGACATGTAGAGGATGGGCCAGCGTGGAGAGCGGCATCGAACCCGTCTTCGGAGTGATAGACACAACACTGTGAACTTCACAAACAGGTCATTCTGTAATCATATAAGGACACCGTAACTAGCGTCATACGACTTTTCTAAAATTTGGTCAATTTTGTTGTTAAAGTACTGACCAAACCTGTTGAGCAGGCCGGCCGTGGTGGCCGAGCGGTTCTAGGCGCTGCAGTCTGGAACTGCGCGACCGCTACGGTCGCAGGTTCGAATCCTGCCTTGGGCATGGATGTGTGTGATGTCCTTAGGTTAGTTAGGTTTAAGTAGTTCTAAGTTCTAGGGGACTGACGACCACGGCAGTCAAGTCCCATAGTGTTCAGGGCCATTTGAACCATTTGAGTTGTGTTGATTATTTTTTCTTTGCGTCAAACGGCCTTCGCATAGACACGTCACAAAAATTACGACCTGATATTTTGTGCATGGTCGTAAGAGCGGCATCTTGTGGATTACGTCTGTCAGTATAGACCACCCGTTTTGCGTCCTCATGTCCAGACTTCAACACTTGACCTGCTACTCATCGGAAAATAAGCATCAACCGTTTTCTGTTGCCACATGTACTTGGAGGCACTAACCATCCTAAAAACACACTACTCCTAATAGCTATAATTGTTAGTGTGCAAATGAAGTAAATACTGATGTAGTGTTGTTCAGCACCCTGTCCTCAGTCACCGATAGAAATATGTACTCTTATACACGTTACATCCTCTACAGAAAACCCCATTTATAGTCTAGCAGGGGGAAGAAGACAGATAATTTTTCACAGCTGGAAATGCGAGGGTGAGTCAAATGAAAACCTTAAATATTTTTTAAATATTATTTATTGTGCAGAAGTGGTACAAAGCTGCATCACGTTTCAACATAATCTCCCCCACGCTCAATGCAAGTCCTCCAGCGCTTACAAAGTGCATAAATTCCTTTGGAAAAAAATTCTTATGGTAGTCCGCGCAACCACTCATGCACCGCGTGGCGTACCTCTTCATCAGAACGGAACTTCTTTCCTCCCACTGCGTCTTTCAGTGGTCCAAACATATGGAAATCACTTGGGGCAAGGTCTGGTGAGTATGGTGGATGAGGAAGACACTCAAAATGCAGGTCTGTGACAGTTGCAACTGTTGTACGGGCAGTGCGGGGCTTTGCATTGTCGCCAGCCGGAATGGCCGAGCGGTTCTAGGCGCTACAGTCTGGAACCGCGTGACCGCTACGGTCACAGGTTCGAATCCTGCCTCGGGCATGGATGTGTGTGATGTCCTTACGTTAGTTAGGTTTAAGTAGTTCTATGTTCTAGGGGACTGATGACCTCAGAAGTTAAGTCCCATAGTGCTCAGAGCCATTTGAACCATTTTTTTGAACCTTGCATTGTCATGTTGCAAAAGGACACCTGCTGACAGCAATCCACGTCGCTTTGATTTGATTGCAGGCCGCAGATGATTTTTTTAAGAGATCTGTGTATGATGCACTGGTGACAGTGGTCCCTCTAGGCATGTAGTGCTCCAAAATGACGCCTTTTTCGTCCCAAAAGGGAGTCAGCATAACCTCCCCTGCTGATGGTTCTGTTCGAAACTTCTTTGCTTTTGGTGATGAGGAATGGCTCCATTCCTTGCTCGCTCTCTTCGTTCCCTGTTGGTGGAAGTGAACCCAGGTTTCGCCCCCAGTAACGATTCTTGCAAGGAAGCCGTCACCTTCTCGTTCAAAGCGCCGAAGAAGTCCTTCACATACGTCATTCTCTCATTTCAGGAGTCAGCTGCCGTGGCACCCATCTTGCAGAGACTTTGTGAAACTGGAGCACATCATGCACAATGTGGTGTGCTGACCCATGACTAATCTGTAAACATGCCGCAATGTCATTCAGTGTCGGTCGGTGGTTTTCCTTCACTATGGCTTCAACTGCTGCAATGTTCTGTGGAGTCACAACCCGTTGTGCCTGACCTGGACGAGGAGCATCTTCCACTGAAGTCACACCATTTGCGAACTTCCTACTCCATTCGTAGACTTGCTGCTGTGACAAACATACATCACCCTACTGAACCTACATTCGTCGATGAATTTCAATAGATTTCACACTTTCACTACGCAAAAACCGAATAACAGAAAGCTGTTCTTCCCTGGTTGCAAGTCGCAAGTGGGGCGGCCATCTATATACTGATACTGCGACGGTATGTGTGCATCTGCACCATGCTGCCACCTACAGGCCATTCTGCACCCTGTTTGTAGCACGCCTGCCAACTTACAGGATGTTGTTGTTGTGGTCTTCAGTCCTGAGACTGGTTTGATGCAGCTCTCCATGCTACTCTATCCTGTGCAAGCTTCTTCATCTCCCAATACGTACTGCAGCCTGAATCTGCTTAGTGTATTCATCTCTTGGTCTCCCTCTACGATTTTTACCCTCCACGCTGCCCTCCAATACTAAACTCGTGATTCCTTGATGCCTCAGAGCATGTTCTACCAACCGATCCCTTCTTCTTGTCAAGTTGTGCCACAAACTTCTCTTCTCCCCAATCCTATTCAATACTTCCTCATTACTTACATGATCTACCCACCTAATCTTCAGCATTCTTCTGTAGCACCACATCTCAAAGGCTTCTATTCCCTTCTTGTCCAAACTATTTATCGTCCATGTTTCACTTCCATAGATGGCTACACTCCATACAAATACTTTCAGAAACGACTTCCTGACATTTAAATGTATACTCGATGTTAACAAATTTCTCTTCTTCAGAAAAGCTTTCCTTGCTATTGCTAGTCTACATTTTATATCCTCTCTACTTCGACCATCATCAGTTACTTTGCTCCCCAAATAGCAAAACTCCTTTACTACTTGAAGTGTCTCATTTCCTAATCTAATTCCGTCAGCATCGCCCGACTTAATTCGACTACATTCCATTATCCTTGTTTTGCTTTTGTTGATGTTCATCTTATACCCTCCCTTCAAGACACTGTCCATTCCGCTCAACTGCTCTTCCAAGTCCTTTGCTGTCTCTGACAGAATTACAATGTCATCGGCGAACCTTAAAGTTTTTATTTCTTCTCCATGGATTTTTATTCCTACTCCGAATTTTTCTTTTGTTTCCTTTACTGCTTGCTCAATATACAGATTGAACAACATCGGGGAGAGGCTACAACCCTGTCTTACTCCCTTCCCAACCACTGCTTCCCTTTCATGTCCCTTATAATTGCCATCTGGTTTCTGTACAAATTGTAAATAGCCTTTCGCTCCCTGTATTTTACCCCTGCCATCTTCAGAATTTGAAAGGGATTATTCCAGTCAACATTGTCAAAAGCTTTCTCCAAGTCTACAAATGATAGAAACGTAGGTTTTGCCTTTTCTTAATCTAGCTTCTAAGATAAGTCGTAGGGTCAGTACTGCCTCACATGTTCCCATATTTCTACGGAATCCAAACTGATCTTCCCAGAGGTCAGCTTCTACCAGTTTTTCCATTCGTCTGTACAGAATTCGCCTTAGTATTTTGCAGCCGTGACTTATTAAACTGACAGTTCGGTATTTTTCACATCTGTAAACGGCTGCTTTCTTTGGGATTGGAATTATTATATTCTTCTTGAAGTCTGAGGGTATTTCGCCTGTCTCATACATTTTGCTCTCCAGATGGTAGAGTTTTGTCAGGACTGGCTCTCCCAAGGTTGTCAGTAGTACTAATGGAATGTTGTCTATTCCCGGGGCCTAGTTTAGACTTAGGTCTTTCAGTGCTCTATCAAATTCTTCACGCAGTATCGTATCTCCCATTTCATCTTCATCTACATCCTCTTCCATTTCCATAATATTGTCCTCAAGAACATCGCCCTTGTATAGTCCCTCTATATACTCCTTCCACCTTTCTGCTTTCCCTTCTTTGCTTAAAACTGGGTTTCCATCTCAGCCCTTGATATTCACCTGACTAAAAGTCTTGTTCCTCCTGCAACCGAACTTCGCTAATTCCCACTATATCTAACTTTAACCTATCCATTTCCCTTTTTAAATTTTCTAACCTACCTGCCCGATTAAGGGATCTGACATTCCACGCTCCGATCCGTAGAACGCCAGTTTTCTTTCTCCTAATAGCGACGTCCTCCTGAGTAGTCCCCGCCCGGAGATCCGAATCGGTGCGAAATTTCGATTTGTTATTAAAAATTTAAGGTTTACATTTGACCCACCCTCGTAATATCCTTCTTGAACAAATTATTTTCCAATCCCGTACGGCCATTTTGATTGGCCACACGCGCGCTCGTTCCACATAAGCTCATGCCTATAGCATCGCACGGCTGCAGTGGACGGCCAGAATGCAGCGCAGTGAGGGGGTGGGGAATAGGGGGTGTGGGGGTGGTGGGGGGGGCGGCTAAAAGGGGAGAGCGGGCGAAATACGCTGGGCGGGGCGCGCGGCTCCGTATAAAAAGTGTTTGCCTTCCACAAGTGCTCATTAGCGGAGCCTATTATTTGGGAATTAGTCGAATGTAAAGTAGCTCATTAAATAGTTGGCTAAAGAAGAGCGTAATTCCGCGCCCTCTGGGCCCCTTTGCTGGGCGCGCGTGCCATTGTCTGCACAAAGTAATACGCTGTGCACACAGCAGCACGGCGCAGATGACCCGGAATTCCGGAAACGGCTATTGTATTTTTCCGCGGTGTATTTTTCACGTCCGTTAAGTACCATGGTTCGCTTAAAGCGACTAACTGTCTTAGTCAAAATTAACTTCGTAGCCATTTCACAAAAAGAAACCATTATTAGACTGCCGTTGTGGAACAATTCCCTTCATAAAATGGATACAGAGCTAAAATAAAACGGGGAATGAGTAATTGTAGTCACGAACACTGAATAAATTTGCAAGTGCCAATATCTCTAAAATCGTTTATTCGTATAAATACCATCTTCGGCAACTCTGTTGCCATCTTCGTATCTGCAAAATATGGGACCGAAAACGCTGGTTCAGAATGGTTCAAATGGCTCTAAGCACTATGGGACTTAACATCTGAGGTCATCAGTCCCCTAGACTTAGAACTACTTAAACTTAACTAACCTAAGGACATCACACACATCCATGCCCGAGGCAGGATTCGAACCTGCGACCGTAGCAGCCGAGTGGTTCCGGACTGAAGCGCCTAGAACCGCTCGGTCACAGCGGCCGGCGAAAACGCTGGGATACAACAGCTAACATAACAGCACACATAATTATGTCCAAGATTTGCAATGCTTGAAAGAACAACATACCTCTGTCTACACCATTACACAATCTTCTCCTTCTGTACAATGTATGCCGCGCAGGATTAGCCGAGCGGTCTATGGCGCTGCAGTCATGGACTGTGCGCCTGGTCCCGACGGAGGTTCGAGTCCTCCCTCGGGCATGGGTGTGTGTGTGTTTGTCCTTAGGATACTTTAGGTTAAGTAATGTGTAAGCTTAGGGACTGATGACCTTAGCAGTTAAGTCCCATAAGATTTCACACACTTTTTTTTGTGTAATGTATGTCCATGTTGGTATCGATAACTACACTAGAAATCTGCTTGTCAGTTTCAAAGTAACAGCTATCTACACATATGTTGTTGTCCCTGTTACAAGAGCACACATTCATCACCACTTTACAACTGACAGATCCCAGCGTAACCATTCACAGTGATACACAAGTACATCAGATGGCGCAGTGGTAGTACGAATCGATATTACCATATCACGCTGGATTAAGGGGTGTATCTTCTATTCCATAGAATTGCATATGCCTAACCTGTTGTCATCCATGTCTTATTCCACCGTGAGAAGCTATTATCGATTCGTACTACCATTGCGCCATCTGAGGTAATTATCTATCACTAAGAATGGTTACCCTGGCATCTGTCAGCGGTGATGAATCTGAGCGGTGATGAATCTGAGCACTTGTAATCGAGGCAACATCATGTGTGTACATAGCTGATACTCTGAAAGTGACTTTCCACCTTCTAGTGTAGCTCACGATACCAACATGGACATTAGTTGTACAGCAACACTTACTGTACTGAAGGAGGAGATTGTGTAATGATGTAAACATAGGTACGTTGTTATTCCATGTGTTGGATATAAGTATGTGAGCTGTTACATCAGTTACTGCACCCTAGCATTTTCGGCTCCATCTTTTGCAGATCAGGAGGTGGCCAGAGAGAATTCCCGAAAACGGTATTCTATACTGGTGTCCAAAGTTAAAGCAACAAACATCCCGGGTTCGAGTCCCGGTCGGGGCACACATTTTCAACTGTCCCCGTTGATGTATATCAACACCTGTCGGCAGCTTAGGGTCTTCATTTAATTATCATTTCATCGTTCCCGGTCGTCGGGTCGCATGGCGAGCAAGTCAGATTGGTATGCCACTGCTGCATACGCATATGAGGTGTATTCAAAACAAAAGGTACGCAACAACACCGTGGGTATAAACTACGTCTTTATTCAAAATTAAACGCCACAGGTCTGAGCGCAACTATCCGACTCTCACCAGCGGAATGATTCGATTTCCCAGAATTCCCGTTGCTGTGATAGGAGCCTGTTCTCCGCGGTGTCCCTCAGTTCATCGTCCGAGTTAAAGCGATTCCCTCTGACCTTTTTCTAGCGGGCCAAACACATGGAAGTCGCAGAGCGGTATGTCTGGGTCGCAGGGCGGATGCTCAAGCTTGGCCATTACACTTACAGTGGTTTCCAGACTCGTTCGGATATTATGTAGTCTTGCGCTATGTTGTCATCTTTAACGGAACCCAGAGTTCCTGCTGTCTTCTGTAGAGGGCAAAAAATCACTTTAACTTAGTTCTCACCGACCATGGCGACGTGTGGATGCGCGTCATCTTGGATTAGCACCACTCCCTCCATGATCAACCCAGGCCATTCACTCTCGATGGACTTGCGTAGGATACACTGGGTCTCCCAGTACACATCGCTGTTGATGATTTTTTCCGTGTCGAGGGACTGGATGAATATCGGACATCGGAAAAAAATCCGGTAGGCATCAGCTTGCCTTGCGAGGGCACAGCTATGAATGTATTGGAGGTAGGTGACGACACGTGCTTCCATTGCTCGAAAGCCTCAATACATAATCCAAAAGCGGCATATGCAAATTTCAACCCAGTTGGTTGTTACAAGGTTTCGTACCTTTTCATTTGAACGCTCCTTATAGATTAAGAGCAAGGGACAACGAGATAATAACAGTTTTATTACAATACACATTAAATGCATTCCGAATTGCGAATATCGCCAACTATCAGCTGTAGATTGGAGTGTTGACAATGAAAATTTGTGCCGTACCACGACTCGAACCCGGATTCCCCGCTTATCGCGAGCGGCCGCCTTACCATTTGGCTATCCGTGCACGACTCACGGCCAGATCAAAGCTTCCGTGCGTCACCGACCACGCGTCTACAAACTGTACATCCATTATATACAGGGTTGTCCATTGATCGTGACCAGGTCAAATATCTCACGAAATAAACGTCAAACGAAAAAACTACAAAGAACTAAGGTTGAAGGGGGAAACCAGATGGCGCTGTGGTTGGCCAGCTGGATGGCGCTGCCATAGGTCAAACGGATATTAACTACTTTTTTTAAATAGGAACCCCCATTTTTTATTACATATTCGTGTAGTACGTAAAGAAATATGAATTTTCTAGTTGGACCACTTTTTTCGCTTTGTGATACATGGCGCTGTAATAGTCACATACGTATGGCTCACAATTTTAGACGAACAGTTGGTAACAAGTAGGTTTCTTAAATTAAAATATAGAACGTAGGTACGTTTGAACATTTTATTTCGGTTGTTCCAATGTGATACATGTACCTTTGTGAACTTACCATTTCTGAGAACGCATGCTGTTACACATGATTACCTGCAAATACCACATTAATGCAATAAATGCTCAAAATGATGTCCGTCCACCTCAATGCATTTGGCAGTACGTGTAACGACATTCATCTCAACAGCGAGTAGTTCGCCTTCCGTAATGTCCGCACATGCTTTGACAGTGCGCTGACGCACGTTGTCAGGCGTTGTCGGTGGATCATGATAGCAAATATCCTTCAACTTTCCCCACAGAAAGAATCCGGGGACGTCAGATCCGGTGAACGTGCGGGCCATGGTATGGTGCTTCGACGACCAATCCACCTGTCATGAAATATGCTATTCAATACCGCTTCAACCGTACGCGAGCTATGTGCCGGAGATTCATCACGTTGGAAGTACATCGCCATTCTGTTATACAGTGAAACATCTTGTAGTAACATCGGTAGAACATTACGTAGGAAATCAGCATACATTGCACCATTATTGTGCCATCGATAAAATGGGGGCCAATTATCCTTCCTCCCACAATGCCGCTCCATACATTAACCTGCCAAGGTCGCTGATGTTCCACTTGTCGCAGCCATCGTGGATTTTCCGTTGCCCAGTAGTGCATATAATGCCGGTTTACGTTACCGCTGTTGGTGAATGGCGCTTCGTCGCTAATTAGAACGCGTGCAAAAAATCTGTCATAGTACCGTAATTTCTCTTGTGCCCAGTGGCAGAGCTGTACACGACGTTCAAAGTCGTCGGCAGGCAATTCCTCGTGCACAGAAATATGGTACGAGTGCAATCGATGTTGATGTAACATTCTCAGCACCGACGTTTTTGAGATTCCCGATTCTCGTGCAAGTTGTCTGCTACTGACGTGCGGATTAGCCGTGACAGCAGCTAAAACACCTACTTGGGCATGATCATTTGTTGCAGGTCGTGGTTCACGTTTCACATGTGGCTGAACACTTCCTGTTTCCTTAAATAACTATTCGACGAACGGTCCGGACACTTGGATGATTTCGTCCAGGATACCGAGCAGCATACATAGGACACGCCCCTTGGGCATTATGATCACAATAGCCACACACCAACACGTTATCGACCTTTTCCGCAATTGGTAAGCGGTCCATTTTAACACGGGTAATGTATCACGAAGCAAATACCGTCCGCACTGGCGGAATTTTGCGTGATACCACGTACTTATACGTTTGTGATTATTACAGCGCCATCTATCTCAAAGCGAAAAAAGTGGTCCAGCTAAAACATTCATATTTATTTACGTACTACACGAATATATAATAAAATGGGGGTTCCTATTTTAAAAAACGCAGTTGTTTTCCGTTTGACCTATGGCAGCGCCATCTAGTGGTCCAACCACATCGCCCTCTGGTTTTCCCTTGCAAGTTAGACGAGTTTCGTTCTTTGTAGTTTTTTCGTTTGATGCTTATTTCGTGATATATTTGGCCCGGTCACTATCAATGGACCACCCTGTATATTTCCGTACAGGTCAAACATATTATTTGAAAGTCGCTGTGTTGGAGGATAAATACAGCACGATATTGCAGAGCCTATGCCATTCTTAATTACGACGCAAACTTCCTTTAGACATGCACTGCTCGTGCACAAATCACCGATGAGAAACCAAGTAACGTGTTGCAACAGTGCTGCAAGAGCTCCAGATCTCCACAGCGTGCGTGCTGTTGTTACCTCGGTAGGATATCCGGGAACGGAACATGCCAGCGCAATGTCCGGTCTGAGAACGCCGTACGAGTTGACCGTGAAGAGAGAGGCAGAAGGAAAGCTGACGTCGACGAATGACAAGCAGTTCGTATAGTATTTCCCAACAGCTGCGATGCTCTCTTGCCACACAAGATGCTCAAGGAATGATTAAAAAGAATTCTCTTTTACCCTTGACATAAAGGTCATACGACAGCCAATTTATTGGGCGTTAAGAGCCGGGTGTACGTTCGGTGTTCCGTGGATGTTTTATGGACTGAACGAGTCGTCTGCGCGATAGACGAAAACTGTTGGCAAGCGGGGTGCACTCAGCCCTTGTGAGCTAAACTGAGGAGTTACTTGATTGAGAAGTAGCGGCTCCGGTCTCGTAAACTGACATACAGCCGGGAGAGCAGTGTGCTGACCACATGCCCCTCCATGTCCGCATCCAGTGACGCCTGTGGGCTGAGGACGACTCGGCGGCCGGTCGGTACCGTTGGGCCTCCATGGCCTGTTCGGGCGGAGTTTAGTTTCTTAGACTCGTTCGGATATTATGTAGCTTTGCGCTATGTTAAATCATCGTTGACGGAACCCAGAGTTCCTGCTGTCTTCTGTGGAGGGCAAAAAATTACTTTAACTTTGTGCTCACTGAGGAGCTGACCTATTTTTGGCACGACAGGAAAGCCGTGGATTTAAATCCCTCAGTCTTCTTGTTTGTTCCCTATATCCACTGCTTTGACGCAGGTCACTCTACATGATATGAAAGCGAAGAAGTTCCAGCATTGACTTCATCTTTTTGAGACCCGGTTGTGAAAGCGGCAGTCGAAATTTGTTTGGCGAAGCGTTTAATTACTAGAAACAGCAGTTTCAGCTTGAGAAAATGGTGCAGTCTGGCGCATTCTTTAATAAACTCGGAAAGATGTCGCTACACTGCCGCTCGTAACGACTCACCGTCATCTCAGCATGGACCTGTCTCGTAGCCATTGATGCAGTTTGTGCATACTGTTTGCCGTCGAGTAATTTCTCTAAATCATTCCACGCAATTGCCGGAACGGTTCCTCTGATAGGGTGCTGTCGATATCCTTCTCCATGCTTAAAACAATCCAAGCTGGCGCTGTGTCTCTAATGACCTCGATATCAATGGGTGGTTAAATCCTGATCTTCCTACATTATTTTTTTCTTTGCCACCAATCAACGTCTCTGCCGCTTGTGTATTTTTGGCAGCATACGCAGTACCGCAGTCCATATCTTTAAAAGGTCGGAGCGAATACTGTAGCCTTATTCTGAGAATAACGAAATCGGATATGGCCGAGAGAACAGAAAGAATAAAATTAATACTGATGAACTCACTAAATGTAATGGATCAGTTACTGCACCACGAAAAGATGAAAACTCAAATCAGCGTTTGTGTTTGTTCCCATTACACTTTTATTCTCGGTCTGTATTTCAGTCAGCATTTCTTTCCTTCCTTCCTTCCTTCCAAAAGTTGAAATAACCTCAACCCAGCCTAACATCATCAGTCACATTTTCTTTTCTTGCCTTTGTATTTATCTTACATTTATCGCTATCTTACATTTATCGCTAATCTTTTTAGGATTTCGAGCGAGTTGCAATTCATGAATGCTGTCTGCTGATTCTTCGTTCTTCATTGCTCATCGGAAGGTCAGAAATTTTTGTGGAGTACCTTAACATTTCGAAAGCGTAACCACTGTTCTCTCAGAATATCTTCAAACTTGGTTACTGTTCTTTTGCACGTTTCTTAGCCTCCATCACACTATCGCATGACATCAGTCTGAACGTCTAACAAATCTCCATCTGTGTTTTGGTGCCTCCTACTTTCTCATAGCAAATTTTTAGTGTTAGTATTTAGTAATAAACCTCATCAATAATGTCACGACACACTCCAACTGAAAAAGTGGAATTAAGTCAAAAGTGTAGAATATACACTATTTAGAAAACACTTGGTATTTGTATTATTCTTCATTCATACCTTTCAACTGTTGGGATATATCAAAGCGAAACTTAAACGCTTTTAGGACACAGGTAATCCTCAAGCGGTAACGAAGATACCCTTTCGTTTGGTGTTCAGTGGGCCAATGAAACAGTCTTTGATATTTCATAACAGCTATCCATGTGAAAAATCGACGCTAGCAACGGCCAGACAAAGTTTGGAACTGAAGGCGCTCTCCAATATATAGGTTCTACCTGTTAGAAAAAAATCAAGAACACTACGCAATTAATTTGTAGATGGAGATTGGTGCAAACTGCTTGTAGATGGTCGTGTGCTGGGTGCTGACCATTGGTGTTGTGCTAGTGGGTACGTTATAGGAACTGTCGCAAGCAGTTTAGTTGGTTTCAAGGAGATCAAAAATTTGAACGTTATCCAGTGGCCAGGATAGTAGCCGGTTTGAGAGATGCCGTTTAGAGAACAGTGATTCGTAGATATGATGGGGGGAGTTCCTTTGTGGTGCTGTCAGCTCATGGAACTTCCAGTAATGGCGATGCCGTTTCACGCATCCTAAACGAAATCTTACCTAATAAATAATAGTCGACTCGGAAACGTGTTGAAATGTTTCTCGAAGATGAGACTGCTACTAAACTGATAATTCGAAAGATTTCTTCACGAAATTTGCCGAGGGTGGATGCATTTTTCTTTTACCCTGATAGTTCAATACACTCTACCGGAAGCTTCTTACTCTGAACGTTAATGAAGCTGTCGATGAGTACAGTCACCGGCAATAAAGTAATAACTCCCTGCAACCTGATAAAACGTAACGCATTTGTTAGTTGACGCTTAACGTCCGTCAAGTTGCCAGCTGCGGCAGTCAATAAGTCCTCTTGCTATTGACAGCACGTTCCCCTATTTTCTGGTTAATTACTTCCACCCACAGGACTGCTGCAAATTAGAAACGACAGCATGTTCCGCCTGGACCCTTATTAGATTTACTCACTTACCATTGCGGTCGGTTCTGGCTATTGTGTCATTGTCAAGTAACAGATTGGTGTGCGTCATCAGGTGTTCATTACTGTTAAGAAGACATTGTTCTCGTATCTATCATATTTATGTGCTGTTAGCATGAGTGACATAAAAGTAGATATCTTACGTGTTGCAAAACAACTAAAATCACTTAAGAAAGGCAAGTCTTCCGGTCCAGATGGTATACCAGTCAGGTTCCTCTCAGAGTATGCCGACACAATAGCGCCTTTGTTAGCAATCATATACAACCGCTCACTTGACGAAAGGTCTGTTCCTAAAGACTGGAAAGTAGCACAAGTCACACCAATATTCTAGAAAGGAAATAGGAGTAACCCATTGAATTACAGACCCACATCACTGACCACAATTTGCAGTAGGAATTTGGAGCATATGCTGTACTCGAACGTTATGAATCACCTTGAAGAAAATGACTTATTGATAGATAAACAACACGGATTCAGAAAATATCGTTCTTGTTCAACACAGCTAGCTCTTTATTCCCATGAAATAATGAGTGCTGTCGACAAGGGATCTCAGACCGATTTCCTAGATTTCCAGAAGGCTTCTGATACCGTTCCTCACAAGCGACTATTAGTCAAATTGCGTGCATATGGAGTATCGTCTCAGTTGTGTGACTGGATTCGTAATTTCCTCTCAGAGAGGTCACAGTTCGTAGTGATAGACGGTAAGTCATCGAGTAGAACAGAAGTGATATCTGCCGTTCCGCAAGATAGTGTCATAGGCCCTCTGCTGTTCCTGATTTACATAAATGATATAGCTGATAACCTGAGCAGCCCCCTTAGATTGTTTGCAGATGATGCTGTAAATTACCGTCTAGCAAAATCATCAGACGATCAATTACAATTACAAAATGATCTATAGAGAATTTCTGTGTGGTGCGAAAACTGGCAACTGGCACTAAACAAAGAAAAGGGCGAGGTCATCAACACGGGTACTACATGAAATCCGATAAATTTTGGGTATATGATAAATTGCACAAATCTAAGGGCTCTCAGTTCGACTAAATACCTTGGAAAGACCGCATAAATAATATTGTGTGGAAGGCGAAACAAAGACTGCGCTTTGTTGGGAGAACACCTAGAAGATGCGACAAACTCAGTAAAGAGACAGCCTACATTACACTTGTCCATCCTCTCCTGGAATATTGCAGCGTGGAGTGGGATCTTTACCAGGTAGGATTGACGGAGGACACCGAAAAAGTGCAAAGAAGGGCAGCTCGTATCGTGTATAGCTCAATGGGGGTGAGTGTGTCACTAATATGATTCGCGAGTTGGGGTGGCAGTCACTGAAACAAAGGCGGTTTTCTTTGCGCCGAAATCTATTTACGAAATTTCAATCACCAACTTTCTCTTTCGAATGCGAAAATATTTTGTTGACACCCACCTACGTAGGGAGAAGTAATCATCATAATAAAATGAGAGAAATCAGAGCTCGAACGGTAAGATTTACGTGTTCCTTGTTCCCACATGCCATTCGAGAGTGGAATGGTAGACAAGTAGTATGAAAATGGTTCCATGAACTCTCTCTGCCAGGCACTTAAGTTTGAATTGCAGAGTAACCATGTAGATGTAGATGTATATGTTCCATTTGATGAATTTAAGGAAACAGGATTGGTCGTCTGCATGAAAGGCTAGAAAAATTCCTATCGATTTATCGATTTCATATAAACATTGCACTCTTCCTCACTGTGCGGGCACCAGGGCACCACGTGTGGCGTTTGGCTCGATGACAGTAGTGGACACACACTCACACACACACACACACACACACACACACACACACACACAGAGAGAGAGAGAGAGAGAGAGAGAGAGAGAGAGAGATAGAGAGAGAGAGAGAGAGAGAGAGACTATTACACTCACACACATAATCTGACTCACGTAATGACTATCGTTCTTCACCCTGCTGTCTTCGAAACCTTTCTACGTGCTGGACTGCAAGCAATAATGAAAACAGAGCAGCTGCAGCTAACATTGTTTAGTCACTAAAAACTACTAGATATTATCATCTTTTTCAACTCTTTTTTTTAAACATACCTAATGTTTTTACATTCTTTAGTTCAAAAGGCAATGCGTTGAAGAGTATTTAATGCTCATAAGCATACATCTTGATATAGGTAGTTTCTGTGTAGTTTTCTGTAAAAATGACGTGTACTTCTAATTTCATAATTGTTAACCTAGCTTCTTGATGCAGAATCTCCCCTGTGTGATTTAAGACAGCACACACCTTAGCATTTGTATAACCCTGGCGGATCAGTATTTTAAATTCTTTCAAAATGTACCTGCATGATCCACTATCTATAACCCCTTTCATTATTCTCGTTGTTCATTTTTGAGTTTTAAGTGGCTATTTGGCAAACTTTACATTGCACACTATGCACGTTTGTGCAGCAATCAGAAATTACTGTTTCAGTGGTACAAAGTCGCCGCTCAACAGTTTCTTCAGTAGATCAGTTTTTTTTTTTTACTTTAGTAAATGATCATATTATGAACTTGCTAGAAACTTCTGGTAAGATGTCTGTTCAGTGGTACAGCCCTCAGTTCTAGAAGTGCATTACTTGTCGGTTTTATTCCTACATCTGTGAAGCTCATCTATAACTTTTTTCCTAACCACCACGCAAACATCTTTTTGCTTTTTCTCTTGGCAGAGAGCTTCTGATGTCTCACTGATTCATTGTGACCATCAGTGAGAATACTTGTGTTATCTGCAAAATGACGCTGGCTCTGCTACTGAAGTGTGGTGTGGTAACCTATTTACAGAAATAAAGAATAACAAAGGGCCTAATACAAAGCCTTGAGGTAATCCGTAAGTAACTCTCCTGTATCCTGATAAGTAGTTTTTGTTTTCGTGACATATTTCCACCATCTGTTGCCTTCTAGAAAGCCAGTTGCAATTACCTCCATGGATACCGTATTTGTGTACTTTGCTAGTGTTGTCCGAAACTTGTAGCTCCATGAGAAAAAAGTCTGATAACGAATAGCTTTACTTAGAATCTAGCGTGTGCTGACTGTGCGCGCAGAGGGCGTGCTGCGGTACTCGGCACCTGCGGGCGGCGGGGGCGGTCCCGGCGCGGAGGCGTCGGCGGCGGCGGTGGCGGCGCTGCAGGACGGCAGCTACGACGGCCGGCGGGAGGCGGCGACCTGGCGCGCCGGCCTCGGCCAGCTGGTGGACGGCGTTCTGGGGGGCTGCGGGGGCGGCGGCGGCGGCGGCGGCGGCGGCGGGGGCGGCGCCATGCGCTCGGACCGCGCCGCCGAGGCCGGCGTCTGGTTCTCCGGTGAGTGGCGGAGCGCCCCCCGTGTTCGTCTGTACAAGGCACACCAGTCTGTCTCTTCTGTGCCTGTTTCTTGGAGCTTATTCTCGAACACCCGACTCGATGTGGGAGGTGTTTGCAAGTTTACAGGTGACACACGTTTTCTCTCTAAAACATCACTACATACTGGCCATTTGCATTGTAACAGCGGAGTTTTGTTTTGTTTTGCTTATTCTAGAATTGAGAACAACTGTGTGAGGTGAAATGACAAGTTTAATGTCGCACTATTTCTCACAAAATTACAGCTTTCACACAGTTTTCAACTCACCAACGTAAATACAGCGCAATGGATAACGCATCTTGCCAACATCAAAAAGTGAAATAAGTTTATACACAACAATGGTAAATATTGACTCTCTGAAAGCACATTAATCCTAAACATAATATTATGAAAGTTTAATTGGAAGTTTCTCTACATTAATCCTAAGCACAGTAATATGGAAGTACAGTAGTATTTAGGATGACAAAAAAAGTCTACGATGGATGGTTAATTAAGTGACAAATTTGAACGCAAGATTACCCAAGGCCGCTCGAATTTACGGTGGACACAAGCTGGTGAACCAACAAATTTTACGCCTCTGCACGCGATATTTACCTTAAGCTGCGACGTGCTGCTGTCTGCAAGGCCACTCTCTCCCACTGAAATCCCTACAAAACTAATATCGCCTTTGCTGAACTTTCCAGCGGAAAATTTCCCTATGTTTCTCGTTATTATGTGGCGACATACACGCACATGGCTGGAGCAGCGTGCATACTATAGTGCCCTCTCAGTTCTCGCAAGAACAATTAACTAATTTGGGTGGTTCGTTTCTCCACAGTTGGAGCTAAACTTTGCCACAGCTAATATTTTAGCTGGAGTGCAGCCGCTGTGAACGCAGTGTCCACACAAATGTCTTCTGTGTGTCGTACGGAGAGGTAAGTGCTCCATTCTGCACTTGATGCCAGTTCAGAGAAGATTCCCCCCGAAAAATTTCTCTCTTGTCCTACTCATGGCAGAACTGCCTCCCTCCACTCAGGTTCCTTTTTCATGTAATGGCTTTGTTCAATCAATAGGAACGTTCCTCTTACTTTGTAGAAACACCCTCTACCAATCTCAATGTCCCTTCTATCAAACTGCGTCGAAACTTCAGTATTTTTCTTCTTCCTAGTGCGTTTCTGCCAATTGGACGTTTTGTGCCTGTTCTAGATGCCTAAAGTACATTGACCTTTCCATGTGTCGCACTCGCTGGACGAAAATGCGTCACTTGCTTTTGTTCATATCCCGTTAGAATTCCAAAACGCAGTTTTCTTAAGCTTCTTCTCTGCCCTTGAGCAGATACCTCGCCACAGGCAGTCCTCCGACTTGAATCACCTGGTCCAGGGTCGCTGTCCCCCTTCCTGCCACCCCTTTAAGGGGCTCCGGAACGCCCTATACTTGCAATATTAAAATAACGCTTGTAAATTACATCTTTCCTCACAAAGTATTTGAGGTAGGAAGTTGAACTTTTTACAGATTATTTATTGGAATATGGGCTACAACTTAACACAGGGATTTTACAAAATTTTAGTTCAGCTATTAAAGATGATTTTTTTTCAATTGTAATGAAAATTCACAACATTTTTTGCAATTTTGTATTTACATATTCAAAAATATACAGTTTTTTGGAAAAATGCTGTGTTAAATTATGCAGAAGGTACTGTGTAACATTTACTGAAAGTTTGAAACAAATATGTTTGGAAGATCCTTAGAAAACATGTAATTAGTATGAGAAAATAAAAGTTTTGGGAATCGAGCGATAAAGATTGGATTAACTTTTTAGTGCATTCCAGGTCCATAGGATGGATTATCTTCATCCTCTGCAAACTCCTTCTCCAGCTTCCTCTTGTTCCTCCTCCTGTTTACTCTTGCTTGTATTTCTAGACTCTTTACAGCCCTGTCTGCAGCCCGAAGGCGTTCCTTGTCTAAAGCAAGCATCGCTCGTACCATGTTAGAACCTATCTTCATTCCCATATTTCTAAATACCTTGCACCTTACAATGTTGCCATCATTGAAAGTCGCAACAGCATCATACACACCAAAGTGAAGTGTTTCTATTCCAACAAATACAGTCTTGGGGATTCTCGACCATATAACACTATTTACACTTTCATTGGGGTTTTGAGTTTTTCCGTGAATACACTTTTTCAACAGTTCAGATGCTGCTAAGTCTCTGAAAATAGGTTTTATCACCTCCATTATTGCATGAGGCAGACTAAAATGTACCTGATGAACACGGACGTTAATAATAACACCATTTGAGAGCAGTTTAACAGCGCCACAGTGGGTCACGCCCATGTAGAACACATTTCAAAAAAAATTTAAAAATAGTTGTAGTCTTCGGAATTGAATAAATTATATATCTATTAAAAGGTAATAGCCTGCAGATTCAGAAAACGCAAAGAAGTAAAAATTGAACTTTTCATGATTTTGAGTCTTTCCGGAGCCCCTTAAGTGGTTTCTGGCGTAACTCCCACAGCACGGCTTCACTACTCCGTTGTGGAGCTGGCTTTTCAAAACTAAAAACGACTCGCGTTCCCTGTTCTACCTTCCGCTCAAAGACATGCATTGTATAGGAATGGTGTGTTAATCCATTTTTGCATTACATATTTACAGGCAAATGTTTTCATAACTGTCGATTTACGTTAAGTGTCATCTTCACTTTCTCATTGTGGTTTGTAAAGGTCTCATGTAAGGTGCGAATCTGACCATTTATTCTGCCACCGTACAGCATAATTGGATACTTTGAAAACTTAACATAAAACAAAATTTGTGTCATGTAATCCATCCACATGCTTATTAATCTACGCATTGGGAATTATCAAGCAGAATTCAATTTATTTCATTATCTGGCAACCGCACTTATTCACAAGAGAGAGGGTCTAATATTTTTACGGTTGCATACATGGCTGCTTTCTGTTCAAAAATAAGGTTATGTTGTGGGCAATGGAGGTTTAGTTTGTTCGCTGTGATACGTCTATGAATGCAAGCACCTTTTTATTATTATTATTGTGCCATTTTCCACAATGCAAACTTTGTAAGAGATTAACGTGCTGTGCGGCCGTTGCTAGTGCTGCTAACTTTCGAAACATTTGCCTAAATGAAGTTCCACGATAAACATAGGATATTATCTTCACAGTACAGTTATGAGCAATAACTACTTACGGCCTTCATGTAAGGTTGCCTCAAAAAATCGTTTCATATGATCTGAATCAATGACAATATATAAAATAAGTTAATTTTATAATGCCTTTATCAGTAGACTCATGAATTACGCATTCAAAAAATGTTGCTCATCTCATACATTCATCTATAAGGGTTTTTCCCATTCAAGTTCTGATTGACAGCATCAATCAAAATTTTTAACAATCGCTTTTATATAATTACTTTCCCATATGGTCTATTGCTATTGATGCCTTGTACATAATTTAATGAAATGTGTTCTTCCAGGTGATAGGCCATTTACTGAGAACCAATAACAACACTTGTATCAAGTACACGAGTGGTCCCAGAACTGTGGGCTGGGAACAGCAATAGCAGTTATCTTTTTTTGCCACTCGGAATCACATTCGTTATGAGGGTTGCGTGACGTGTGGAACATCAGATACTGCTTTCTGTCAGCTTAATATAGAGTGAACTACTCACTAATTGTACTTCAAACGTCATACCTCCAAACTATTAGAAGCAGAAACTGTCTTGTCAGTAGGTCCTGCACATGGAAGTATTTCAGCGGCCTGCCAAAGTTACTTTTATTCGGATAACATCACAATATTCTCCTAGATAAATATAATTTTTATGAGACTGATGGTATACTAAACCGGTGGATAATGTCAGATCTAACCAAAAGAGTGCAGAAAGCTGTACTTAGTAATTCAATCAATGTAATCCGTCGACATTATTTTGACTGGGGAGAAACCACGTTCCGGGTTCCCCAAGGCTCAATCTTACGTCCACTATTGCCCTTGATATGTGCAAATTATCTTCTACCTACGAGTAATATACAACAAACAGAATTGATTCTTTTTGCAGGTGACTCTAGTATGGTTCGTCATCTGTACTGAGGGATGGCCGCCCACCCCCACCTCGTCTGGACGTGCTTTCACCTTGGTTTCGTCATGTGTTGAAGACACTCACGACAGCACTCCTCGAACACTCGAAAACTCGTGCAGTTCCGAAATGCTCGTGCCGAGCCACCGGACAATCATAATCTGCCCTCGGTGGAAGTCAGACAAATCGCGCGCCTTCACCATTCTCCACACGGACAGCACGCTCACTGATAATACATGCACCGTGCGTGTGTCTGACTAGCAGTCATTCCTCGCCAGATGACGCTGCTATCGCCTGGACGGGTTTATATTGATAGTAGGTCGGTGGTTATAATGTTGTGGCTGATTAGTGTATCTCTCTGGCTACTGCGGAGTATATATCTTGCAAAGCTCATGGCATTCTTCACAGTCGGTAACGGGAAATGCTGGGGGCTGAAGTACTTTGCTCGGAGGGTTACACGACGTGATGTCACGGACCTTCCATCCCACAGCAGGGAGAATTAAACAGAAAACGCTAGCAGTCACTTGGTGATGCATTCTGAAACAGATCGGAGTGATGGCGCAGCATGCAGTTAACTCCACGTGGTGCTTGATATTGGTAATTGACATTTAAACATTTAAAATTCTGTGATCCATATTAATAAATTTCATTTCAGTTGTACTCGAGCTGTAACGAACTCATTTACAGTAATTTAGTATTGATTTATTTATTTCCAATTCACGGCTGTGCTCTCTCTTGGGTTCGTTTCGTTAATGCGCCAATTCCGGGCGATGCACTACGCCAAGTTAGCAAAGTCTGATGTGAAGCAATGCTCTTACTGAACTGTGTGTTCCGTTATCTCAGTTCCTGGTACCTGTTGCAGTTACGCTGCTAAGAATTACGCAAGCATGTGGAAATCCTCGAGGTGTTTGTGATGTATAGATTAGTCACGCAAACGCTGTATATTAAGAGCTGTGCCTAACCTCATACTTTTCCTATGCATAACATTTGTTTGAGCTAACTAAAGTCACTGTTCATGTGTGTGTATGTTCGCGTATTTGGAAGCGTTTTTGAATTTTTTATTATTTTATCACTATTCCGGAACATATAATTGAAAAGACAATGCTAACTGTTCATGTGACCACAGCCACAAAACCCTTCTTTGCAAGCTTGCAGCACTGATACACCCACTAATTGGTAACTTTTCTTTCTTTGGCACTAAGTATGTGATTCTTTTGCAAGCGTATTTCAGTCAACAGACAACTCTGTTTCAGAATGGAGAGAGAGCCATTGCATATCTCATCTAAACTGATAAGCTGATTAGCTGATTTGATTACAATACTGACGTACTTGTCTTAGTTACAAGTAATGTGGTCGTCACCCTTTCTCATGATGGTGTGCTTATGATAATGAAGAATATTTGAGCAAAATAAAAGTTTATTTGATGGCGAGGGGCGGAGAGCAAGTAGAGGCAAGGACAAGGACATGGTCACTTTTATGACAGTTGTTGTCGGTGCATAACGTTCAATTTCACTTTGGTCCAGGTGGATGCAGGCGTTGTAAACACGTTCCTGTAAACACAACTTGCCAGCCGTTATAGACAATAGTTTTACTCCCAATAACGGTGGCGGAAACATCTGTCGAAAACCCGAAGTGACGAGATTTCAAAAGCGAGAAGAATTTACTCATCCGGACTGGGTATGTATAATGGAGAGCACATTTACCTACGACACGCGGGATTAACTGGCACTGTTGTGGTTTCAGACTGGCGGTGGGTGGGCTGGAGCAACGCCAGCCTGGGCGGCCAGCCGCTGGAGCTGGAATTCGAACTGGAGACGCCGAGGGAGTTGGCAGCCACCCACCTTCATGTTCTGCACGCGCCGCAGCTGGGCGTCCAGGTGAGTCTCCCTTCCCTCCACCCTCCCCCCCCCCCCCTCCCCCCCTGTTCCCACACCCCTCGACCACCCTTTCGCCATGTGGCCTCTGGTGAGCTTGTTAAACTGTGGTAACACCGATCACAGAAGCTGACAACGACCGGAAAAGCTGACATGACCTTGCATATCTGCATCCAATGACAGCTACAGACTAAGAACGACACAGAAGTCGGTCGACATCGTTGGGCCTTTGCAAGAACCCCTTGTAAGTAGGCTGTGTGAAGCCTGTGGTTGGTTTGCATTGTTGAAGTATATGCTATTGTAGTGTTGGGCAGTTGGCTGTTAACAGTGCGTAGCGTTGAGCAGTTGGAGGTGAGCCGCCAGCAGTGGTGGATGTGGGGAGAGAGATGGCAGAATTGTGAGAGCGGACGATCTGAACGTGTGTACATCAGAAAGAGTAAATAATATTGGATATCATGGAATGATATATACATTATGACTTTTGACCACTATTAAGGTAAATACATTGTTTGTTCTCTATCAAAATCTTTCATTTGCTAACTATGCCTATCAGTAGTTAGTGGCTTCAGTAGTTTGAACCTTTTATTTAGCTGGCAGTAGTGGCGCTCGCTGTACTGCAGTAGTTCGAGTAACGAAGATTTTTGTGAGGTAAGTGATTTGTGAAACGTGTAGGTTAAAGTTATTCAGGGCCATTCTCTTGTAGGGATTATTGAAAGTCAGATTGCGTTGCGCTAAAAATATTGTGTGTCAGTTTAGTGTTCATCAGAATAGGTAAAGAGCGAAATGTCTGAGTACGTTCAGTTTTGCTCAGCTGTTTGAAAATCAAATAACGTAAGAGGTTTATCAGCACAGTAATTCATTAATTTTTCTAAAGGGACGTTTCATACCTTCATTGCTACTAAGCCTCCAGAAAAGTCTCAGTTTACCCGGAGAGTCCGTAGATGGTGCTATAAGGGGTGTGCAGTATAACTGGCCACGGTTTCCCACCCGAGTTTTGCAATAAGTCAGTCAGTCCGTCGCTGAACTGACTTAGTGAGCTGCCGCGCAGGAATTCTTCCTACCTCTTGTGTGGAGATCCTCTCATAGTTTTACGTCCCCTGCAGAGCCATAGCAACGCCATCGGATTCTGAAAGTGCAATACTGCTATGTTTTACATATTGAAGGGGAAGAAGTTTCTGTGCAAATAATTTTTACACAGTGTGCACATTATTATGCATTTATTTAGGAAACACCGTAAAATAAACTTGTTCTCACTAATTATAACTGAAATATTAACGGTACGAGAGCATGGGGTACTGTACGACTAGATTGAAAGGGATCGTATCAACGACTGCCGACTATGGCGCACGGTCTTCAACTTGAGCGTACCATCGGTATAGTTCGTATAAGATCGTACATCTCCGGTTATGCTAAAGTTATTGGTTTATTTGTTAATATGGACGTTTCTTGACATTGTAAAATTCCTTAAACATAGTGTTTATACCCGTAGACTTCTCCTAATGTCTGAGTGGCAAAAGGCAACTATTTTAGCATATATTTATTGACAACAATTACGTGATGCGCACCAGAATAAATGTACATTCCATACGTGTGTCTTTGCTGAAATCACGAGCGATTTCTGCTTCGGCGTCTTATTTCACTGGCTCTGAAAGCCAGATGGTCAACCGCCTCTGGTAGCCTGCATGAGTAACTACCGCTCACTCCTTACTCCTTATGTGCTGCAAAACTGGAAATAAAGTACAATGCACTCTTATTTGCAAATAAGGCGTACGTTACACCTTCGGAGGCCGGTTCAGATTGAGCTTACTTTCTTTTTAATTTGGTCTGGATTGCAATTTATTTTGAACTGTTCAATTTTTCAATGTACTTCCGGCTAAGTAATCTTCTGAAATCAGGCTGAAGAAACGAATTTATCGTGAAGACGGTAAGAACATTCTCTGCGAGATATAGGGTGAGAAAAATAAAAAGTAATCTATGCAGACTGACGTCGGCAACCCAACTTACGTCGTCCACACCAGGGGCATTTCGCGCAAGTTGGTTTGTCTGTGTCAACGTGCATGAAAGGCTTTCTGGGCCCAGCCTGTATAAATATCAGAGACGGCTGTAGGCTAGGCCAGAGCTCGGCAAACCGCGGCTGTCAAGCCACGTACGACTCTTTCAGAGCAGTGTGCCGTGTGATAGCCCCGGCTTTCACCCTCTCCCTAACCTCCACCTACTAACACGTCGGAGGAAGACAACGGCAACCCACGTCCACTAGCACCTTGCTAAGTACAGTGATGCAAGTATCTTTCATATGCTCACCTGCTCTCATTTCCCGAGCTTGGGGCTACTTTGACTTTTCTAAATGTATCACTAATCACACTGCAGCTTGGTGGACTATTCTGAAGGTTCCATTTCCAATAAATCTGGGTGATAGTTGGTCACCATTCCATTAAAAACATTAATTTCTTGGCAGGGAGTCTTTCACTGAGAGGTATTCCACATAAAACTAGCGCGTCGCGAATGTCTTACTGCACGTGTCTTTCAGTATTCTTTGATTTGAAACATGAGTTCAAATGGTTCAAATGGCTCTGAGCACTATGGGACTTAACATCTAAGGTCATCAGTCCCCTAGAACTTAAAACTACTTAAACCTAACTAACCTAAGGACATCACACACATCCATGCCCGAGGCAGGATTCGAACCTGCGACCGTAGCGGTCGCGCGGCTCCGGACTGAGCGCCTAGAACCGCTCGGCCACCCAGGCCGGCAAACACAAGTTCCATAGGTACATTTGATCTTTATTACATTTATTTCATTTTTTGCGACTAGTACTGGGACCGCAGCCCCAACTTAAAGCACTCATTCATGTACTGATTTCTTAAACAGGAATCTACATTTTTTTTTTCATTACGGCTTCGGATTCTCCGGAAAAATACGTAAGTTTTGTAATTTTGTGCTACAATCGACAGAAATCAAAATGGGTTGAAAAAGCTGAAAAATCATATCTCAGGGAATACACATCAGATTAGGACCCAGAAGGCTAGAACGGCAGTCATTCTAAACTCATTAGAGAGAAACCGGTTTTTATTGCAAAAATCTGCATTAGTTTCCGGCAAAACGCAAAAAGGTCAATACTTCTGAAAGGAGTGTTCAGCGCTTCAACACAAATTACATCCACATCACTTACGGTTGGATGAGGAACTACATAGGCACGACTTTCGAAACCGCTTGAATTTCTACAATTGTATACAACACCAACTAACAGCCACGATGGTTTTATTTCACACGTACTTTTCTCTGATGACTCAACTTTTACCAGTCGTGGTCAATTGAATCGGCATAATACGCATTATTGGTTAGTGGAGAAACCCCAGTGATTAAGGCAAGTCGAGTGCCGTTTGTGAAACAAATTACAACCGTAATGTGGGCAATGTATTATGTTCTGGAAAATCAACTCTTTTTGCAATAAAAATGGGATTGTCATTTCAGATTTTAGAATAACTGTCATTTTATCCTCCTGGGATACTAGTTTCATGTGTATTTCGTGAGATATTTTATTTTTCAACTGTTTTAACCAGTTTTGATTTTTGTCGATTACCGCGTGACCTGTAAACAAAATCGTTAAAAACAAAAGTTAGGCATTCTTTTCGGATAATCCTAATCAGCAGTAAGAATTGGGAATTCTTCTTACAGATTTCGAAGGGGGTAGGCAGAATGGTTGAGACGAACAACTTTTGTTGCGATCTCTTTCTAGTCATATTTGTATTTTTCCAGACATTTGCAAGAACAGTTTTGGATGCCCCAACCTGTATGTTCTTTCACACTTTTCATTCTTCTGAAATACTTCATTGATCAAAATTTCTGTTTCATTATAAATGCTTGAATTTTGATGTTTTGTCCAGTTCCAGTCTCCTCGATATGGATACAGAAACTGAAATTCTTGTTTCTTCCTAAGGTGAAAAAAAAATACAAACTAACGAAATCAAAATTACTCTCCTTCATTGTTTCCTTTTCACTACCTTTACCCTACACCGTTGTGAAAACTTCAGTTAAAATACAAGTAACGGAATGTGTAAAGTCGCAGTCTAAGTACAAAATAAAAAGTAGAAGACTCAGAAGTGTACATAATAGTCGTAATGTGGTGTCACCACCAGACACCACACTTGCTAGGTGGTAGCTTTTAAATCGGCCGCGGTCCGTTAGTATACGTCGGACCCGCGTGTCGCCACTATCAGTGATTGCAGACCGAGCGCCGCCACACGGCAGGTCTAGAGAGACTTCCTAGCACTCGCTCCAGTTGTACAACCGACTTTGCTAGCGATGTTTCACTGCCAAAATACGCTCTCATTTGCCGAGACGATAGTTTAGCATAGCCTTCAGCTACGTCATTTGCTACGACCTAGCAAGGCGCCATTACCAGTTACTATTGATATTATGAATAATGTACAGTCAAGAGCGACGTTCACCATTTATGGATTAAAGTTAAGTATTGCACCAGCTACGTCCGTTTTTCAAAATTCTAATTTCCTTGTCGTGTTCCAGACCCCACGCCAGCCTGCGTGAGCTAAAACGCGTGCATTTCGGCCTCCTCTAGTAACAGTGCTGGCTGGCTCTCTTGCCTACCCACAACACATAATTCATCGGTTTCCGGTATACCAAGTTCTTGCATAGTCTGAAAAATCATTTTCATAATTCCGTTTTTTGCAGTTCATGGTGTAATTTGTTAGACTACTAATACACTTCTGGCCATTAAAATTGCTACACCATGAAGATGATGCACTACAGACGCGAAATTTAACCGACAGGAAGAAGATGCTGTGATATGCAAATAATTAGCTTTTCAGAGCATTCACACAAGGTTGGCCCCGGTGGCGATACCTACAACGTGCTGACATGAGGAAAGTTTCCAACCGATTTCTCATACACAAACAGCAGTTGACCGGCGTTGCCTGGTGAAACGTTGTTGTGATGCCTCGTGTAAGGAGGAGAAATGCGTACCATCACGTTTCCGACTCTGATAAAGGTCGGATTGTAGCCTATCGCGATTGCGATTTATCGTATCGCTACATTGCTGCTTGCGTTGGTCGAGATCCAATGACTGTTAGCAGAATATGGAATCGGAGGGTTCAGGAGGTAATACGGAACGTCGTGCTGGATCACAATGGCCTCGTATCACTAGCAGTCGAGATGACAGGCATCTTATCCGCATGGCTGTAACGGATCGTACAGCCACGTCTCAATCCCTGAGTCAACAGATGGGGACGTTTGCAAGACGACAACCATCTGCACGAACAGTTCGACGACGGTTGCAGCAGCATGGAATATCAGCTCGGAGACCATGGCTGCGGTTACCCTGACGCTGCATCACAAACAGGAGCGCCTGCGATGGTGTACTCAACGACGAACCTGGGTGCACGAATGGCAAAATGTCATTTTTTCGGATGAATGCAGGTTCTGTTTACGGCATCATGATGGTCGCATCCGTGTTTGGCGACATCGCGGTGAACGCACATTGGAAGCGTGTATTCGTCATCGCCATACTGGCGTATCACCCGGCGCGATGGTATGGGGTGCCACTGGTTACACGTCTCGGTCACATCTTGTTAGCATTGACGGCACTTTGAACAGTGGACGTTACATTTCCGATGTGTTATGACCCGTGGCTCTTCGTTCGATCCCTACGAAACCCTACATTTCAGCAGGATAATGCACGACCGCATGTTGCAGATCCTGTACGGGCCTTTCTGGATACAGAAAATGTACGACTGCTGCCCTGGCCAGCACGTTCTCCAGATCTCTCACCAACTGAAAACGTCTGGTCAATGGTGGCCGAGCAACTGGCTCGTCACAATACGCCAGTCACTACTCTTGATGAACTGTGGTATCGTGTTGAAGCTGCATCGGCAGCTGCCCCTGTACACGCCATCCAAGCTCTGTTTGACTCAATGCCAAGCCGTATCAAGGCCGTTATTACGGCCAGAGGTGGTTGTTCTGGGTACTGATTTCTCAGGATCTATGCACCCTAATTGCGTGAGAATGTAATCACATGTCAGGTCTAGTACAATATATTTGTCCAATGAATACATTTTATCATCTGCATTTCTTTTTGGCGTAGCAATTTTAATGGCCAATAGTCTATACTCCGTTGAGCTCGGTGTTTCTGATGTTACCAGTTAGTATATGAATTGACCTGACAGCCAGATTACCTTGCTGTTTTTGGGTCCGGGGTGTCGCTTTTAATCTGGTGTCTCAACTTCTTGCATCCTGACAGACTGCGTTGCCAGCTTCAGCTGTGATCCAAGTCTCTGTTGCGTCCATGCACAGATATCGCGTGCGTGGTGACATGTCAGTCGGTGAATGAGTGTATCCTCTGTGTCACGTTCGTTACAACTGGTCGAATCTGCAAGATGGATAGAACATAGCTCTGTGCTCGCTGGATTCGTTTCGCTGGCGACTTTTTACCGTGTTTGACTGCTAGACCGGCGCCTCCACATCTACGGACGTGGTGTCGCGCACGCCGCCATCGGAGGCGGAAGTCTCACCGCAGAGGAAGCGGAAATGACGTCAGCGCCGGCGACTCCCCTGAGCACGCGCGCCCGATATTGAAACGCTTCGCGAGGAGACGGCGGGCGGCGCGCGCTCAAATGCCTCAACCTGATATCTCGCAGATGTTCCTCCCGCTGCGAGAAACTTTATCTGTCTCGGGACACAAACTTTTATTATGATGCCTCGAAGCGAGCGCGAGGGGGGGACTGGAATGGCGGTATGAATATCAACCGAATACGCTGAGCGGCGAAAACAAGTGGTTGCAGGAGTAAACAGCCGGTAGCCGCGGCCGCACGCCAGATGTCTGCACGTTATTGAGGAGCAGCTGCCGGTGCACACTCAGCGCGTCTGTTTGTGGCGAATCTTTCCTCAAATCTGCTCGCTTCGGAGCGTTCCTGGCTCGACAGATTCTGCTGTCGACTGGCTTAGATATCATTTGAGCCATAATCTAACCTCCACTATAGTAAATGTGCACCAATTGTGGTTCTGTATTAAACGATGTTATTTGATTTAGTATTTACGGACCCATGATTTAGAAGACTTTACTATGAAATGAGGAAGCCTACGTTTCAAAGCATCCATGATACAGCGTTGCAACCCAAACAGTGTAGAAAGAACAAGTGCTTGGGAGAGAATATTGCCGTAATGAGAAAATGTTGCAGAGTCGGCGAAATCACAACATTAGTCAGATTTCTGTACAAATTCTTCAGATAATGTGCAACCACATAACTCCAATATATACTTCAAAAGCAAATTCGATCTACATATTTCCTACATATTTTTGTGGATAAATATGTGGGCCGTAATGCACCTACAGAACATACCAAATATTTTATAACATGAATTAAGTGAAAATAGAATAGAAAAGAAGTGTACTTCGTTCAGTTAGATAAGAGAACACTATAAAGGTGGGCCAAAAGACACTACGCCTCATCAACCTGGTTTTGCAAGGGTGTGCCGGCCGGAGTGGTCGTGCGGTTCTAGGCGCTACAGTCTGGAACCGAGCGACCGCTACGTTCGCATGTTTGAATCCTGCCTCGGGCATGTATGTGTGTGATGTCCTAAGGTTAGTTAGGTTTAATTAGTTCTAAGTTCTAGGGGACTGGTGACCTCACAAGTTAAGTCGCATAGTGCTCAGAGTCATTTGAACCATTTGCAAGGGTGTTGCGTGATGTCGTGAGGCTCCACCATCTTGAAATAAAGTGAATACATGTCGTCGTAGGTTATTTGCAGTCCCGGTACGGCATAAGTTGTGAACATTTTCGGGTAGTTCTCCCTGGTTACGGTTCCATCAACAAACCAACGTCCAGTTACTTCAAGACATGAGATACTGCCCCAAAAGGCAACACTAGGTTCATTTAACGCACTCTCGAAAGCATTTCTATGCTTCTCCGTATACCAACAGGCACAGTTGTGACTGTTGACACGAACTGATAATTTGAAAGTTGTCCATCACTCCAAATAATCTTAATAAACAACTTATTATCGCCCTAGTTAAGTTCATTTAACACTGTCTCGCAAAACTGAAGTCTTGCAATAGCCTGTTTATGAGACAAGATATATAATGTTTGAATTTGACCTTATGTAAAATTGACCTCCTGGAAGTTATAGAAATATCCTGTTCGGGAGATAGTCAACGAGTAGAGTTTTTAGGGCTCTGGATAATCCCTTACTAATGGCCTACATGACCTGTGGCAGTCCGGTGTAGATCCACTTTCCTCAAGAAGTTTCCTAAACTGTGGACATCCTTTCTTGCAGGTGAAACAGTATTGAAATTAATATCCCACCCATTTATTATTAGATTGTAACTACCTCTATGATTCATTTTGAAAGCAAAAACTCTTTCTTCACTAGAAAACATCTTCGAAACCGGTTGTATTAACAACGAACAATATAATATACGAAACTTCCTGGCAGATTAAAACTGTGTGCCGGACCGAGACTCGAACTCGGGACCTTTGCCTTTCTCGGGCAAGTGCTCTACCTACTGAGCTACCACGACTCATGCCCGGTACTCACAGCTTTACTTCTGCCAGTACCTCGTCTCCTACCTTCCAAACTTCACTGAAGCTCTCCTGCGAACCTTGCAGAACGAGCACTCCTGAAAGAAACGATACTGCGGTGACATGGCTTAGCCACAGCCTGGGGGATGTTTCCAGAATGAGATTTTCACTCTGCAGCGGAGTATGCGCTGATATGAAACTTCCTGGAAAATTAAAACTGCAGATTAATCTGCCAGGAAGTTTCATATCAGCGCACACTCAGCTACAGAGTGAAAATCTCATTCTGGGAATATCATATACTTTTGATTTAATAGCAGTGCACTCTAGTGTTCGTATCTATGATTATATCAAACAGATAAGGTGGCCTTCATGTCTTCAATGGGTTACGATGGGTAGTTACTTCTTGCTCACTCCGTATTTGAAAGTAATGGATTGTGATGCTGTAAACTGTTATCATTTGTAGACTAGAACAGCAAGCACGTGCTCAACTTTGGAACTTAGTCTTGGTGCATACATAAACTCTGATGTAAACAAAACGCCCAAGCCTATCCGCTACTTCAACACATCGGGAAATCTAAAGCAATGTGTGACTATTTCTTATGTTGAGATCTGAGTTTCTCCCGGCCCATGCAATCTTCAAATACGTTACGGGAATGCAGCCGGGTGGCGTCGTCGACAACCGCCGATATCTGGACAAGACACTCCCTGCGATTTTCAAGGCTGCAGCAAGTAAGCGCTGTGCAAGGGAATCTAAGACCTCGGCTTGCAGAGAAACTCTAGAGAGATGACACAGACACGCACTCTGTAAACATAGCGGTGGCACTAGGGCTTATGAATCGAGTTATGCATTTTAAGAAATTACTTGCATAAAATCCAAATCGTAGTTATTTCGGGCAAGGAGTAAACTGCTAGTTCTACATGGTGAAACTATACTTCTCTGGCTGAATTTGGGATGTTTCTCAGGGATACGTTACGAGTACTTTGGTATAAGAAACCTATGGTCTCCCATCGTCCGCTGGCCTTGTTACCTCGTTTTGTTGTCTATTTATCATTGTATCTGTATCGCAACAGTGCAAATGTCGACGACATGTGCTGTGTTTTGAAACAAAGGTCTTCCATTAACCCCACGGTATTTGCTGCTGACAACAGTAATGTCCACTTTACTCTCCTTCCTCGAACTGCCTTCGTTACTGCTACGTGGTGTCTCTGGTTTATTTCACCGGCAGTGTTAGCTGCATGTTAACAGTTTCATTGTGCCGTATGGGTAGCTGTTCCTCGTGTGTGAGTTCACTGACTGCAATGGCAGAGCGGAACAGTGGCCCCGGAGGCGACGACGCTGTGCCGTACTTCTGTCTCTGTCTGAGGGTTGCTGGATTACCCCATCTGTATCCTGTTTTGAGTTGTGCGTTTTGCCAATTGAATATCACAAGCTTTTTCACTGTAATGATGGTATTTTCTTAGTGAAACAAAGGTATGTCGCGTAACCGAATAAAACGTAGTTAGCCGCGCGGGCTTAGCCGAGCGGTCTCAGGCGCTGCAGTCATGGACTGTGCGGCTGGTCCCGGCAGAGGATCTACATCTACATCTACATCCATACTCCGCAAGCCACCTGACGGTGTGTGGCGGAGGGTACCTTGAGTACCTCTATCGGTTCTCCCTTCTATTCCAGTCTCGTATTGTTCGTGGAAAGAAGGATTGTCGGTATGCCTCTGTGTGGGCTCTAATCTCTTTGATTTTATCCTCATGGTCTCTTCGCGAGATATACATAGGAGGGAGCAATATACTGCTTGACTCTTCGGTGAAGGTATGTTCTCGAAACTTTGACAAAAGCCCGTACCGAGCTACTGAGCGTCTCTCCTGCAGAGTCTTCCACTGGAGTTTATCTATCATCTCCGTAACGCTTTCGCTATTACTAAATGATCCTGTAGGAAGCGCGCTGCTCTCCGTTGGATTTTTATATCTTCTATCAACCCTATCTGGTACGGATCCCACACTGCTGAGCAGTATTCAAGCAGTGGGCGAACAAGCGTACTGTAACCTACTTCCTTTGTTTTCGGATTGCATTTCCTTAGGATTCTTCCAATGAATCTCAGTCTGGCATCTGCTTTACCGACGATCAACTTTATACTATCATTCCATTTTAAATCACTCCTAATGTGTACTCACAGATAATTTATGGAATTAACTGCTTCCAGTTGCTGACCTGCTATATTGTAGCTAAATGATAAGGGCTCTTTCTTTCTATGTATTCGCAGCACATTACACTTGTCTACATTGAGATTCAATTGCCATTCCCTGCACCATGCGTCAATTCGTTGCAGATCCTCCATTTCAGTACTATTTTCAATTGTTACAACCTCTTGATACACTACAGCATCATCTGCAAAAATCCTCAGTGAACTTCCGATGTCATCCACAAGGTCATTTACGTATATTGTGAATAGCAACGGTCCTATGACACTCCCCTGCGGCACACCTGAAATCACTCTTACTTCGGAAGACTTCTCTCCATTGAGAATGACATGCTGCGTCCTGTTATCTAGGAAGTCCTCAATCCAATCACACAATTGGTCTGATAGTCCATATGCTCTTACTTTGTTCATTAAACGACTGTGGGGAACTGTATCGAACGCCTTGCGGAAGTCAAGAAACACGGCATCTACCTGGGAACCCGTGTCTATGGCCCTCTGATCTCGTGGACGAATAGCGCGAGCTGGGTTTCACACGACCGTCTTTTTCGAAACCCATGCTGATTCCTACAGAGTAGATTTCTTGTCTCCAGAAAAGTCATTATACTCGAACACAATACGTGTTCCAAAATTCTACAACTGATCGACGTTAGAGATATAGGTTCGAGTCCTCCCTCGGGCATGGATGTGTGTGTTTGTCCTTAGGATAATTTAGGTTAAGTAGTGTGTAAGCTTAGGGACTGATGACCTTAGCAGTTAAGTCCCATAAGATTTTACACACATTTGAATATTTTTTATTTTTATTTTTTTTTTTTTTTTTTTTTTTTTTTTTTTTTTTTAGCTGAGTCGCATAAGATTTCAGACACACAAAATATAATTACGTTATTGCTGTGCTACGAGCCACCAGATACCACGGGTCGCTTGTACCAAAATATTGAGAAAATATCCCTGAACAACTTCCGAATTCTGTCGGTGGACTTCGGGATAACGCTTTATAGCGAAAAACTTGTCTGTGCTGTGTTATTGGAATTCACATCACGTGGGCTACGCCTAGACACATAAAGTGCGCATTTGGTGAAATACTGTTAAAAAAAAAGGAACACTAATTTACAGTAGAAAGTGCCGTAGTGCCTAGAGGTAAGGATGGAAAAATCCGACAGGTTAAAACCGTTACCGGTGTTTCTGTTCTGAATATTTTCTTCCTATTTGCTTGGTCCTGTGTATTTATTTGTTACTAATAATATTGTAAAAGACTAAATATCAATTAGCCGGAACAGCAGTGACGAAATTTTTCGTGCTTGAATAAACTGTTTCTAGAAAGAGAATATTTTTTGTTAGTAAAACTTGCATTGCTTTGAAACATTGCTTTATTGTAGGGAATGCGGAAATGTGTACAGCCTATTTCAATAACAATGCCAATAGAAACCAACAACAAACACATGACATAAGAATTGGTACAGCATTGCTGAGAGAATAATCTACGTGTTACCATTTGGCCTGCCCTGTTAGATGGTACGCATCGTGTAAGAGTTGCCTCATGTCGTCTAGAGGGTGATCTTTTCCACCGTGTACAAACTCTAGGGACTGACCGATGAGAGGATACGCAACAAAAAGAGCTCTAATGAACTTATGTCCGGAAGTGCATAATTTCCATGGTACAGACAATTTATTCAATCATACATTTTTTCAGAGATTGCGATCGAATAGTCGCTGTACCATACAGCCACAGTTACAGTGTATGTTGAAAATGGTTTCCACGTCCCTCGACGCATGCGTGTACGCGCCGTAGCCTGTTCTGCCTGAAACGTTCACATCGGGCAGGCTGCATCCGAACAGTGTCAAAGGCAGCATGCTCCAGTGTCTCCGCATCTGGAATGGGCTCTGCATACCCCATACTTTGAGATGGCCTCATAACCAGAAATCGAATGGATTGAGATCCGGTGAACGAGCAGGCCTTCCAACTGGACCCTATCATCAGATCTATTGACCAGGGAAGGCACGATTGAGATGTGTCCGGACGTAAACGGCGAAGTGGGCTGGAGCACCATCATGTAGCAGCCACATAACACTTCGAATAATCAGTGGAACTTCTTACAGCAGGGGGGGGGGGGGGGCAAATTCACCCCCAAGAAACGCCGATAGTTTCAGCCTGTCAGGCGACGTGGAAGAAATACTGGTGCCAGAAGATGGTGGCCAATTATTCCCACCCAAAAATTCTATCTACAGCGATGCTGATGATTCGCTGTCACCACACCATGCGGGTTCAGCCGGCCGAAGTGGCCGTGCGGTTAAAGGCGCTGCAGTCTGGAACCGCAAGACCGCTACGGTCGCAGGTTCGAATCCTGCCTCGGGCATGGATGTTTGTGATGTCCTTAGGTTAGCTAGGTTTAACTAGTTCTAAGTTCTAGGGGACTAATGACCTTAGCAGTTGAGTCCCATAGTGCTCAGAGCCATTTGAACCATGCGGGTTCGACATACTACTCCACAGGTGAGTGTCATGAAAGTTGAAAATACCACTCTGCGTAAAGGTTGCCTCATCTGTGTGTAGGATGGATGATACAAATCCCGGAATCGTGGTTCCATGGTGAAGAAACCAGTGACAAAACTACTCCCGATGTGGAAAGTCTGTCGCTAGTAAGCCCTGCATACGCTGTAAATGGTGAGTAAAGTAACAGTTGTCACGTGGTGGTAGGCTAACTGCCTGGTACTGACACGGCTGTCACCTTCCACAGCTTAAAAAAAATGGTTCAAATGGCTCTGAGCACTATGGGACTTAACATCTATGGTCATCAGTCCCCTAGAACTTAGAGCTACTTAAACCTAACTAACCTAAGGACATCACACAACACCCAGTCATCACGAGGCAGAGAAAATCCCTGACCCCGCCGGGAATCGAACCCGGGAACCCGGGCGCGGGAAGCGAGAACGCTACCGCACGACCACGAGCTGCGGACATCCAGAGCTCAGTCACAATTTCTTCCAAGTGTGGTGTCCGAACATTTCGGGCATGTCCTTCATGATATCGTACTTCCTGAAACGACCCTGTCTCAGACAAACGGCGAAACACTGTTGCAGCCATTAAATGTTGTGGTTGTTGTAGGCGGGGACAGGTCTCCTGATACAACCTTGCTGCCTGTCGCTCGTTGCCGTTTGACTTTTCGTAAGTAAACACCATGTCGGCATGCTCTCGATTCGAATACAAAACCTTGGTGTACAACGCCGTATTACCTCCACTACAAGGTGAGACAGCAAGGGAAGTGAATCTGACACAACATTACCAATTACTATTGCAGGAGGGGGCGCTAGAGTATGTAGTATGCGGAACGGTACCAGCCTCTTGGAGGAAACTGTGCACACTGCAATTGTGTCTGTATGGTACAGGGCGTATTAGACCGCAGTCTCTGTAACAAAGTATGACTGAATAAATGGTCTCTAGCATGTAAACAATGCATTTCCGGATAGAAGTTCATTAGATCTTTTTTGTTCCGTGCCCTCTCATGGATCATTCCATGGAATTTGTACACTGTCGTTGTCGGACATCAGTTGTTTTACAGAGTGTCACCTTGCCTCGACTGGAAGTATTTCACTAAGTGTGGTGTCAGTGAAGCATAGTGTTCCCTTCGCTTTAAAAGATTAAAAGCGGGAGGAGCCACTGCAGACATGTGACCTAAGATAAGGAGAAAACGCAAAACTTAACGTTTGATTCATATTTTACAATAAAAGTAGAAAGTAGCTGATCTTGCCTGTGACAACACAATATGCCTTCATCTGCTTTGAGCCTTTGAAAACCGGCAAATCAATACGAGAATTACAGTTCTTCAACTTCAGTTTCCTCCCTTTAGCTCTGACTATTTCTAGTGCCCAAATAGTGGCATGATGGCCGATTAGAACATGATTTTTGAGCAGAATCAGAAAAATTTAGTATCGATAGGGGACTAGATGTGATTTTTTTGTAGTAGTCAACTACTTTTCGAGAAAAGTAGCGAATGGTGGACAGACTAAGTTTTCTTTTATTTGTGTATTTAGTTTATTGACGCTATGTAGCTTGAAACTAAGGCAGTAAAAATTTGTCAATTTTTGTTCCATATCCAGGTGTTGTAGGAAACAATAGGAATAAATAACCCAAAACCGAAATTTTCAGAAACCAGTTATTTTGAATGGTTTTAACATTTCGGTTAAACTGGCTTTCGTAGAAACCTGTATAACCGAAAACTGGTTGTTTCTGCGATAACAGTCGTCCCTGCCATGAGATGGTCAGCGTTGCAGCGTTTCATACGAACTTGAAGGTGTAGTAAACTGCTATCGGTTTTGAAGAACCGCCTTGCGCTACTGCATCGGTTAACCTCCCCCCCCCCCCCTCCTTCCATCTATTTGTCATATTAGTCTTTTATGAAGATTTGAGAGAAGCGAAGATTACAATAAACTTTCTTGTTTACTTAGCTTGTCATGTAGAGTTGGCTCCAGTTGTTCTTGTTCAGGGGTCTCGTTCTTGAAGATGAAAATATCACATATTAGGCCCTCACAGTTGCACTGATGTAAATAAATTTGGAGATTTTTGTTGCAGAATTTTTGTTTTTACGTAAATATATTTTCTTACATTTTCGTATGTCATACAGACTTTTGATTTTTCACATTAACAAAGCCGAAATTACATTTTTCTCACAAAATACAAAAGTACATCCGATCACATCAGAGGCTTGCTTAGGACTCTCATACTCCGCGGAAAAAACAATATTCCAAAGGGTTTACAGTTTTTCTTAACAAATGAATTTCTACTAGTTTCTGTTACATTATTACTCTCGATCATCATTTCATAAATGAATCCAGAAATAAACATAGTAGCCAGTACAGTATTGCGTAATTAAAAATCTAAATTTTAAGTGTGCCAATAGTTCGTAATTTCAAATGTTTCTAAAAAAGCAATTTTAGCTGTACATTCAGAACCAGTACTTATCGATTATAACATCGAAACCAAAATATTTTGTAAAGCAACTCCTTTTCATAAATTCTAGCTTTAAGTATACTGTACTGTGTATAAAATTATATGAAAGTTTTGAGATAAGCAACTGGGATAATACTGACCTGTCCAAAATTCGAAAAATGGTACTGGTATCGACAACTACTGTTGAGGAAAACTAATGCAAGAGGAGGAGGATGTCCCGTTACAAGCTGTACCGCCAGTGGCGGTTCTCTGTACTGAACTGTGCCACAGCTGTGACGTCGGCCGCTCGCTCGCGCTGTGCAGGTGTTCACGGAGGCGTCGGTGTGGCTGAGCCTGGACGGCGTGCACTACCAGTGGGCGACGGCGCCGGTCAGCACGGGGGCGGCGGGGGCGGCGGGGGCGGCGGGGGCGGCGGACTCGGCCCCCTCGTGCGTCAACGTGAGCCTGCCGCTGCACAGCCGCGTGGCGCGCTTCCTGCGCCTGCAGCTGTACTTCTCCGCCGCCTGGGTACTCGTCAGCGAAGTGCGCATCGACTCGGGTGAGTCCCCGCCTACACGGGCAGCCGGAACGTCCGTAGTCGCAGATTTCATTAGTCTGTATTCCGCTTAGGACCACGGCCCGTCAGAATGACGGAACCACGCTGCGGCTGGGATGCACACGTGACTCATTCTCGATCGCGCCTTCTTGCTGTGGAAAGCCGACACGTGTGTCCAGTGTCCCAGTCACGATCCAGTTCCACAGGGCTACAATTCCTCAATTGTTTTCTTATTCATGGCAGAATTAATGTTTACCTCGGCCGTTGCTGCTCACACACCTGCATCCCGTACAATGTGGCGTGATATCTAATCGACATCTCTACATGGCCGATCCTCGGCTCTGATGGGTAAGCTGCTCAAGTCGGAAAAGCAATCTACGTTATTCTGTGACTCGCATAAACGATGACTCATCAACTGTACCTACGTTTTTGTCAGGAACTTATCGTAACACAAACAATTTCTTTCTGTTCCGAGTCAAATAATCGGGAGCATTCGCTTGACAGTAATACAAAAGACGGAACTGGGAAACCCTCTCATATTAGGGCAACAAGGAAAATATTAGTCGTCGCCTTAAATGAGCACACTGGGTGTTTTAGGAGCTGTGTAGACGATATGCAGGCTGATTTAGTTGCCCCTACCACTGGATTTTATGCAACCCCCAACTCTTTAAAATATCACAGCAAGATTCTCATTTCTTCTCGTTCGCTACTCATAAACGATTAGTCCTACAGAAAAAAATGAACAGCACCTCTCTTTAGAAAATTGAATGCAGTTGAATTTTGTACTGGGATACGCTTTCGCTAGAGGCCATAGTTTTCGAGCTATTGAAGGAAAACTTACAAAAATGATCTTCAAATTCGATTTTCTTGAATAGCTCGGAAACTGCGGACTCCAGTGAAAATCTTCCCAGTACAAAATTTAACTACATAAAATTTCCTGCAAAAAGGTCCTGTCAATTTTTTCTGTGGGAGTAATAGTTTGTACCTGGTGAGCAAGAGAATCTTTAACGTACTACGAGGGTTATTCGGAAAGTAAGGAACGAAGCCGCGTGGAATTAGCCGAGCGGTCTAAAGCGCTGCAGTCATGGACTGTGCGGCTGGTCCCGGAGGAGGTTCGAGTCCTCCCTCGGGCATGGGTGTGTGTGTTTGTCCTTGGGATAATTTAGGTTAAGTAGTGTGTAAGCTTAGGGACTGATGACCTTAGCAGTTAAGTCCCATAAGATTTCACACACATTAAGGAAGGAAATGGAAACCACAGTGAAAATCCGATGAACACAGGTGTGTTGGGCAGTGTCTCTAGCATACCCGTCGATTCCATTAAGTCGTTCTTTTTAGTTCTGAGCACACAGAAAGCACATAAAGATACCTAGATAAGTAGTGTCTCCCGCCAAGTACAAGGGCCTGCTGAGAAATTTCGCCTGAAGCTATGCTGCCAGCATTACATAACTGTCGTGAGCTTTCTTCTTCAAGACAATTCTCAGCCACATTCTGCAGGGGCAACAGAGATGATCCTGCATCGTTTTCAGTTGGAAATTCTTGATTACCTACAATACAGCCCGTAATTGTCTCCTTCTGAGTTTCATCTCTGCTCACATGAATCGCTGGCTATGAAGACAACATTTTGGCGCAGACAACGAGCTGTAGGCTAGGGTAGAGAATTGGCGGAAAGCACTGGCGGCTTCCTTCTATAACGACGATATTGGAAAGTTGGTACAACGCTACGACAAACGTCTAAGTCGGATCGGCGACTATGGAGATATGTAGCTGGAAGTTGTAGCCAACTTTTGCAAATAAAACAGTTTTGATTTTCACTGTGATTTCCATTTCGCGACTTATCGCTTCTTACTTTCCGAATAGCCCTCGTATCTGAAGGCGGTGTGGGCTGCACAAAACCCAGCTGCAGAGGTAGCAGAATTACCCTGAATAATCAAAAACATTTCATTTGAGGGCGTATATGTAACCCAGCAGGACTCTGATGCACGTATGTAAACAGCAGTATGTGGGCAAGGGGTTGGTGCGGCCTTTTGGTCGCCGCTTATACGTAGAGTGGTAACAGTCAGTAGTGTGCCCGTGCAAGTCTAGTAGACGTCTAAGTAACGCAACGGACAGCTGCTGACTGGACTCGTGTAGTACGGTTTGTTGAGTCGCAGCTTGGCCTCTTTTCCAACGGTGGAACTTCACCAATGCACTAGTGAGGCGTTTAGGCTGCGAAGTGTTACGGCCGCACTGGTGGATTTATTGTCAGCTGTCGGTGTCACCAGCACACGACTTAATTTTTTTGGCCTCCCTTTTTATGATGTGATTGGAGTCGGTGATCAACCAGCGCTCCAAAGCCCACACACTAATTAAATAATGAGTCTAAATCCTTCGAGCAAGTAGGAAAGTTAGCGAATAACGTATAAACAGGTGAAGTTACTGAAGGGACTCCATAGCATTAATAATGTTGATGAAACAAAAGATTATAGCGTAGAACAAGTAAACGTTTACTGAACACTATTAATACGTGTCAATGGTGACCTCACATAGATTGCAGATTCCAATGAAAAACAGTGTAACAGTAACTGTTGTATCTACTGCGAGCAGAGCATCGAATACAGAAATACGTGTTTACTTACATGCGCGTTAATCCAAAAAATCAACAGCAAACGTTCAGCATCCGGAAGCGCAGTTTCTCACCAACAATTGTGACGTAAACTAAACTTTGTTATTATAAATCCCTACAGAAAAATATGTTGTTCAATCTGTATACTGAGCAAGCAGTAAAGGAAACAAAAGAAAAATTCGGAGTAGTATTAAAATCCATGGAGAAGAAATAAAAACTTTGAGGTTCGCCGATGACATTGTAATTCTGTCACAGACAGCTAAGGACTTGGAAGAGCAGTTGAACGGAATGGACAGTGTCTTGAAAGGAGGATAAAAGATGAACATAAACAAAAGCAAAACGAGGATAATGGAATGTAGTCGAATTAAGTCGGGTGATGCTGAGGGAATTAGATTAGGAAATGAGACACTTAAAATAGTAAAGCAGTTTTGCTCTTTGGGGAGCAAAGTAACTGATGATGGTCGAAGTAGAGAGGATATAAAATGTAGACTGGCAATGGCAAGGAAAGCGTTTCTGAAGAAGAGAAATTTGTTAACATCGAGTATAGATTTAAGTGTCAGGAAGTCATTTCTGAAAGTATTTGTATGGAGTGTAGCCATGTATGGAAGTGAAACATGGACGATAAATAGTTTGGACAAGAAGCGAATAGAAGCTTTTGAAATGTGGTGCTACAGAAGAATGCTGAAGATTGGATGGGTAGATCACATAACTAATGAGGAAGTATTGAATAGGATTGGGGAGAAGAGAAGTTTGTGGCACAACTTGACCAGAAGAAGGTATCGGTTGGTAGGACATGTTCTGAGGCATCAAGGGATCACCAATTTAGTATTGGAGGGCAGCGTGGGGGGTAAAAATCGTAGAGGGAGACCAAGAGATGAATACACTAAGCAGATTCAAAAGGATGTAGGTTGCAGTAGGTACTGGGAGATGAAGAAGCTTGCACAGGATGGAGTAGCATGGAGAGCTGCATCAAACCAGTCTCAGGACTGAAGACCAGAACAACAAACAACAGCAAAAATGTGTCCCAGGTCGAGAAAGAATGTCAAAGTTCGTAAAATCGTGCAAAATAAGTTGCCGAAAATAGTCAAATAATGTAAGTCCGGTGAAAAGCTGAAGTATGTCCTCGACAGCGAGTGTTCATCAGAGACAATGGTATCGTCATGAGTGCCCCAGGGAAATGTGACAGGACCGGTGTTGTTCTCTATGGACATAAATAATTTGGAGGACGGGGTGTGCTGCAGTTTGCGGTTGTTTGCTGGTGATGCTGTGCTGCACGTTAATGTGTCGAGTTGAGTGACTGTAGAAAGATGCAAGATGACGTAGACAAAATTTCTAGTTGGTGTGATGAACGGGAGCTAGCTCTGAATGTGGGAACGCGAATGAGTAGGCAAAACAAACCTGTAATGTTCAGATATAGCGCCAGTAGTGCACTGCCTGATACAGTAATATCTGGGCGTAACGTTGCAAAGCGATACGAAATGGAACGAAGATGTGAGAACTGTGGTAGGGAAGGGAATGTAATATTTCTTGGGAGAGTCTTAGGAAAGTGGGGTTCATCTGTAAAAGAGGCCACATATAGGACACTGGTGCGACCTTTAGTGCTACAGTGTTGGGGACCCGTACCAGATTGGATTCAAGGAGGACGTCGAAGCTGTTTAGGAGGGGGGCTGCTAAATTCGTTACCAGTAGGTTCGAACAAGACGTAAGAGTTACGGAGATGCTTCTGGAGCTCAAACGGGAAGCCCTGGAGAGAAGACGACGTTCTTTTCGAATAACACTATTGAGAAAATGTAGAGAACCGACATTTGAAGCCGACTGCCGAATTATTCTACTGGCCCTAACAAAGGTGCGCGTAAGGTCACGAAGACAAATACGAGAAATTCGGACTCATACGGAGGCATAATGACAGTCGTTTTTCCCTCGCTCTTTTTGCGAGTGGAACAGAAAAGGAAATGACTAACAGTGGTACAGGGTACCCTTCGTCGCGTACCGTACGGTGGCTTGCAGAATATCTATATAGATGTAGATGTAGAGTCTGTTGTGCTAATCTCACAAGTTGACGTCAGCTCTGTTCACAGGCATAGACGGGTGATTTCCTAATTTCACACTCAGGCACCCTGTCGCATCTCAAATTGGTCGCTAATCTATCCGATCTTAACTCTACAGGAAATATCTAGGCGTATTTGGAACAGTTCATTATCAGGCCTAGAGATTATGTTCCAACGTATTAGTGTGTTCCCTCCTGTACGTAAGGGTTCTTTTTGTCCGGTGTACTTATTTTCAGTCGGGGTCCCTTTTGTCGCACTACCAACTAGCTGGTATTTGGCTGGAGGGTGGAAGTTCACATTTGGTCGCATCTCAAACATGGCATCCTGAATACACCGCCACGGGATGGAGAATTAATAAAAGTTCAATAATCTCAATGAACGCTAGCGGTGCTTCTCATTTATTACTACCAAATGCTCAAGAAGACGTCAGAAATCGTCTCTTTCTAACGACCATGAGAAAACAATGCAACCAACTTTCTGAATTACGTCAATTATGTTGTGAAGATTAGGATGCTCATCCCTTGGAGAGGGTGTCCAGAAGTGAATTCGTACTGTTGAGAGGTGCTGATGATTGCGGCACAGACTGTAGCGCCATGAAAGCAGGGATCATCGTACTGCTGATTTTTAGCAGTAGCGAGACAAATTATGGGTTCTGGTTGCTTGTACGATGCGATCGAGAAAACAGAAAGTATCATATTTCTGTCTCTGGCACCGCCCTACTGGGCTGTTACTGTTACGGTGGGGAGATAACTGACACGATCTAGACTGTTTCACCAGGACTGTATCTCAGTTCGTCGTGTGCTTACCGATCAGTGATCGATATCGTTTGGGGTAGTCCTCAAGCGTTTCCCAACAGATCAGTAATTTTATGAGGGACATTCGTTAAGTTTTCAGTGTCACCTGAAAAGAAATAAAGTTACATTATGTTTGTGTGAGTGTGTGTGTGTGTGTGTGTGTGTGTGTGTGTGTGTGTGTGTGTGTCAATTCGAAAGGGACCAAACTGGTGAGGTCATCGGTCCCTAATTTACGCTAAGAACCACACACAAACACACACACACACACACACACACACACACACACACACACACACACACACCCGAGGGAGGACTTAAACCTCCGGCGGGAGCAGCCGCGCAATCCGTGACATGACCAATCAAACCGCGCGGCCACTCCGCGCAGTTAATAAAGTTACTGTTGTGGATGTAGTATCTGAATGCTACTATTAATTCAGCCTAAGCGTTCACGTTAGCGAAAGAGTGTTCCCCTGCTATAGTTCCTTAAAGGCAGTCTGTTGCGTACTTTATAATTACACACTTGTTTCACAGGACGCACTGTAACAGAAATGCAGTAACACAACGTGGAATAACGAATAACATTTATTAAGAGTGTGTTGTAATGAGGTACAGTGATCTTGTCACTGTTACTGAATGTAATTATGCAGACACTCTGTTAATGAAGTAAAAATCTTCTGGGTTGATAGGTCGCGTCATATTTCGACGTTTCGGTGTCCACTATTGCTAGAACACCGAAAAATCCTGAAGAAGATCCCAGCAGAGAGGTCGAAACGTCGATTATTTTAGAAGGAAATGTGACGCGGCCTAACAACCCAGAAGATTTTAACTTTAGTGACAACGGTCATGAAAGCCCGTAGACTGTTAATGGTTCTAGTTCTCCGTAAACAGCGACTGCTAGATCTTCAGAGCAGTGTACCGAGCAGGCAGCAGGCTGTGAAGTGGACTGTCTAACGAATTAGTCGTAACTATCTCTGTGTCCGCGGAGCGCCCATGTTCTGATGCCTGTCGGCGGGGGGACTTCCAGGTCCACCGGTAAAAGTCGGAAGTGCTACAGTCCGAGGTTGACGGCGCTCGCTCTGGCGGCTGCTCACGCAGTCGGCGGATGTAAATGACGTACTGAAGGAAACGTCGCAGAAGCAGAAAGAGGTTCTGGTTTGGGAGCGCCATCTGGAGGCTGCTGCACGGCACTGAGAGACGCTGGGGCGTGCTTTTGCTTGTGTGGTGGCGGCGTCTCGCGGTATTTGTTGTGTTCCTCTTGATTGGTACGCAAGAGTTAGGTAATAGTTTTTTTGTTTCTCTCCGGGTACTTGTCTGCAGTACTGGTTCACACTAAAATCCCCGTGTCGCAGTACCGGAGTACGTCGCTAGACGAGCCAAAACAAAATGGCACTTCCCACTGATACAGTGGAATATCAGGCGGGCATTAGCTGCCTGCATTTGAAGGGGAGTAACGCTGCAATAATCCAGCCTGTGTTGGTGGAAGTGAAACGCAGCACTGCTCCAGAATATGCAACAGTTTGTAGGAGGCACAGACACTTCCAGTGCTGTCAAAGGAATGTGAACTGCGAAACATGAAGCGGCAGACCATCTTTATATCGATAACCGGGAACCGCAGCGGATTTGGACGCCTTGCTGCTCTAGGACCGGCGCATCACAATCTCAAGAAAGTGGGAAAAGTGAAACTCAGTCATGCATCAGTTTTGAACTTGTTGAACCATATTCTGAAGGTGGTAAAGGTCACCACACGCTGCCTTCCATGACTGCTCACACCCGTTCAAAACTCCTACCGAATAGAGGCAGCAGCGGAAATTTTCAGCTGTGTCACACAAATCCAGAAGGCTTATTCAGCTGCTTAATCACCACGGATGTATGCTAGATGTAGGGCAGAGATGTCTAGATATAGGAACAAAACAAGCGGAGGACACGTATGGATTCATTACCGTTGAAAAAGCCGAACGCCTGATCGTCTCTGAACCAGTTGATTCTGAAAGTCTTCTTGGGACTGCTACGGCGCAGTGCCAACAGACTATTCTCTTTGAGGATCAGACCGTCTGACGAGCATAATTCCGAAACTTTCCGGCAAGGTTAATGGAGGCTGCCTGTACAGAGCTTCACGGGAAGCTGCCAGAGGCGTATTACTGCTCCTCAACAACAGCCCGGTTTATTCTGTACTGGCCACAGTCAAACATTCTGCCTCTTTGGGCTGTCAGATTTTGCCTCACCCCTCGTATTCTCATCACACGTCACGCAATGACTTCGTCCTCATCCCTTGACTGAAGATGTCCCTGCGTGGCACTCATTTCAAAAATGAAGACAAGGTGGAACACTTCCTGAAGTAAAAATTAATACATCTACATGGATGCTCTGGAAATCACACTTAAGTGCCTGATAGAGATACCCACAGAGTCATCCACCACTGGGAATACATTTCGCACTGAAGGCTGGAGAAGACCACCATGTCTGGTGCTGGGAGTTTGAGGTTCTTCAAGGTGATTTATAACAACCTGTCGTGTATGAGTATAGCAGCTGCCAGTACCCAGTCGACTCTGGCTTTATACCATACAGCGCGCACATTCGGGAGGACGACGGTTCAATCCCGCGTCCGGCCATCCTGATTTCCCTCAATCGCTCCAGGCAAATGCCGGGATGGTTCCTTTGAAAGGGCACGGCCGAATTCGTTCCACATCCTTCCCTAATCCGATGAGACCGATGACCTCGCTGTCTGGTCTCCTTCGCCAAACAACCCAACCCAAACCATACAGTACCACCTGTTGTACGGCGCCACCAATGAACGATGTGTAGCAAGTCGAGATGTGAATCCACATTACATTAATTCGTTTCCGACGTTTCTTGGTGTCACTCCCCATGTAACCTCTGCCTGGATCCCAACTGCTGTCACCATTCTGCGCTGAAGACCCAGTCGACTATCGTACCACCTGCCCGTCCTGTAGTCCAACTGCTCACGCGACACTGTAGTGGAGAGTTCATCTCGTGACCACTCTTTCTTCAGACACAGTATTGCAGCCAAATGACTGTACATTCTGTCGGTTTGATGTTCACATGTCCCTAACAGCAATGGTTCGACCTTTCTGAATCTCCGAAAGATTCTGATAAACGGTGCTTGTACGTCGCTGGCGCGTGCTGAGTTGCAGATTCCCGCTGAAAGTTTCCAGTGACGTTACAGAAATCAATAGCTATGATGTATTCACATCATTCTTCATATGTAGGAATAGCTTTTCTATGTATTGAAAAAAAAATCACCCTACGATCACATTTCAATTAATATTTTCCAAAGGCATGGAAATGCTGGAATGTTTGTTTGGTACAGTTCGGTCAGGATGTCCATGTTCTTATAAGACTTTCCGTTCAAGCCAGTGTACAACCGGCACATTATTTTCTTATTTTAGTGATAGTTATGGAAATGGTTTTGTAATTGTGGTTTGTAAAGTGTAACCTGTGGAAATAAGCAGAACATCTTGTGCAAATTAATCACAATCCAACAGCTGACGCACCTAATTATTTTATTTATTGAACTAATGATAAGTGAATAACTAAAGTGATTTTATCTTACAATAAATAAATATGATTGGCATTTATTAACTACTAAATGTGAATGACAACTACAATTTATCACAGGCTAACTATGGAATGTTGCAGTTCACTGCACACAATTACTTCATTCATCGCACTGCTCCTGTGGAGGTGGTCAGTGAATAGCACTCTCTGAGGATCCCAGAAGACAAGAACAAGCACAGCTCGCGCACCATCAATGTTTGTCGGCCACCGTGTCGGCAGTTCCTTTGTGTCTGATGCGTCCATGTCTCATCTATGTCGGAGAAACTTGCAGGAATTTTATTTCATCTAATCTGTCAGAGACAGCAAAGGACTTGGAAGAGCAGTTGAAAGGAATGGACAGCGTCTTGAAAGGAGGATACAAGATGAACATCAACAAAAGCAAAACAAGGATAATGGAATGTAGTCAAATTAAATCGGGTGATGCTGAGGGGATTAGATTAGGAAATGAGACACTTAAAGTAGTAAAGGAGTTTTGCTATTTGGGGAGCAAAATAACTGATGATGGTCGAAGTAGAGAGGATATAAAATGTAGACTGGCAATGGCAAGGAAAGCGTTTCTGAAGAAGAGAAATTTGTTAACATCGAGTTTAGATTTAAGTGTCAGAAAGTCGTTTCTGAAAGTATTTGTATGGAGTGTAGCCATGTATGGAAGTGAAACATGGACGATAACCAGTTTGGACATGAAGAGAATAGAAGCTTTCGAAATGTGGTGCTACAGAAGAATGCTGAAGATAAGGTGGGTAGATCACGTAACTAATGAGGAGGTATTGAATAGGATTGGAGAGAAGAGAAGTTTGTGGCATAACTTGACTAGAAGAAGGGATCGGTTGGTAGGACATGTTTTGAGGCATCAAGGGATCACAAATTTAGCATTGGAGGGCAGCGTGGAGGGCAAAAATCGTAGAGGGAGACCAAGAGATGAATACACTAAGCAGATTCAGAAGGATGTAGGTTGCAGTAGGTACTGGGAGATGAAGAAGCTTGCACAGGATAGAGTAGCATGGAGAGCTGCATCAAACCAGTCTCAGGACTGAAGACCACAACAACAACAACAATCTGTCCTGGATACTGCTCGCCGTGGTACGCTTTTCTCAGACAGTTGAATGACGCGACATCCACAAAGCTTTGTCAGAGTGCCAGGAGTTAGTAAGATATGTGGCAGGTAAGACCTGTCGAGATCTTTGAAATGTCATTGAGCCCGCAAGCCTTGAATAGACGATCACTGAACAGGACGCAGTGCATTTTTACGACAGTTAAGATAGTTTTACAGGTTTTTGGTCTACGTAAGTTCTCATGATGATCGATGGCTGTACGGTGACTTTCAAATTCAGAAGCGCGCTTCTTAAATGTAAACTAATAGAGAAAAATCTCTTAACGTGTCTTCTAGCTTGCCTTTTGTAGTCGGTGTGGTTATATTTTATACAGCAAACTTTTCCACTGTTGCAGATTCTATTTTATCCGTTTCCTACGAGCATCTTAACAATAGTTTATTCATAATTTCGACATAAAACAGTGAATAAACGCTTCATCGATGGTTGCAAGTGTTTCACGGGCTGTATGCGGCAGAGCATTGTCATGTAGGGAAATGATACCAGTAGTAATAAGTCTACGTCGCTCTGATCTTACTGCAGGGCGAAGCTGGTTTTTTAACGTGCTCTAAAATGACGCTCTGGTCATTGTGTTTCCAGAGTCGTGTAGTGGTGGAAGACAACGTTTCGTCCATCCCAAAAGAGTCAGCGGAGCCTTCACTACAGACGCCTACGACCGGACTTTCTTGGGTTTTGGTGATAGTGATTCCTTGGTTGTTTTCTTTGCTGCGGGTTGATGGTAGTGTACCCAGGTTTCATCTGCTGTAATGATTCCCGCCAAGAAGCCATCACCTTCTACTTCAAAGCGCCACAAAAGTTCTTTACAGACGTCAAAGCGTCGTTCTTTCAGTTCTGAAATGAGCTGCCGTGGCGCGCACTTCACGGGCACTTTGCGGAACTTAAGCTCCTCGTGAATGATTGATATTCTGAGTCATGACTAACGTTCAGATCTGATTCTATTTCACCCACCATCACATGACGGTTTTCCATCAGAGGGGCTTCAGCTGCTGCAGTAGACTCTGGTGTCACAACGCTACGTGCCTGGCCAAAGTGCTGAGCGTGTGTCACAAAAGTTGCGCCACTTCGAAGCTTTCTACTCCACTCGTACACTGGCTGTAGTGATAGGTATGCATCACTATACTGTACCTTGGTCTGTAGATTTCAATAGGTTTCGTACCCTCAGTGCAACAGAAACAGTACGACAGAAAGCTGTTATTTCTTGGGACAGCCGTTTTGAACTGGTATTGTGGCCGCGTTTCGCTTCTCTGTAGTATTCTACCGCCCATAGGACATTCTTTACATCGCTGATAACAGTACTGCCAATTTACAGAACAAATGCTCGAAAACTCGCTTCTTAATTACTCTTTTAAGTTTTTCATTTGACTCCCCTTCACGTGTACATCGTGATAGACAGTATCAGTCTGAACAGCTTCTTTCTGCGCGAAAACCGGCTCGCTCAATCGGAATTTCCTCAAGAACAGGGTGTTTCAAAGCGAATGACCTTGTTTTGGATGCAATAATTGTGAAACACGGGGCGTGCGGGCAAGTAAATTTGTGTTGTTTGAATGGGCGTGGACTAGAGTTTCAGAAAATGGCCGTTGGATTTCGATCTCAGATTCTTCTCAATTTGCGGTCAGTCAGAAGCAAGACGGCGTTTGCTCAACAGAAGACGTTTTGTGTGCTGCAGTTTGCAAAGAATGGCTCAGCGATTTCGGTCCAGCGTGTTTTGGTCGGTATTTTGTCATTGATCCGCCGGCAACCGAAAACATGCGTCATTGGTAACGCCAATTAGAAGAGAGAGCGCCGACCTCGCGCTATTGATGACATGGTGGAAATAATTCGACAAACGTTTGAGCGGCGTCCGCGAAGGAAGTGGCAGTTGCTCATACGACTCTCTGGCGACTGGTAAGGTGTCGTTTGCTCTATAAACCCTACAGACTATAATTAGAGCATGCTCTTAGGACTGGTAATAAAAGGAAACTAGTTGACTTGAGCAATGCTCTGTCAGAGGATAAGCAAGACGATGCATTTCTAGATCGACTAAGTTTCACTGATGAAGCAACACCTCATGTTAGCGGTAAAGTAAACCGACATAATGTGCGCGTATGCGGATTCCAGAACCCTCACGAATTAATGAGCACGAAAGACGCTCACCTAAAAGTGAACGTTTTCTGTGCCATATATTGTCTAGATGTTTTTCGCACTGCTGCTGGTCGATGCATAGACCATTTGTAGCAGCATAGGTAAAACTTTAAAATTTTGTGAATATTTTGCAATTCATCTCATGGTTGTAGTATGGTTTTGTCAATAAATATGGAGTTTTTAAATCAGATGATTCTTTTTGAAACACCCTGTACTACAGCTGAGATTCTTTCGTAAATGACTCTTTCAGGAAGGAACTTAATGTAGTACTTTTTTAACGGAATGAAAAAGTACCATATTATACAGGGTGGTCGGCAATTCCCGTTACAAACTTCTAGGACAAGTTGAGGGTAGTGAGTACATAACGTTTTGAATAGGAACCCATGTCCGGAAACGTATCGTTTCCTCAATGCAGGTGAATATTTCATCAACACCCACGTGAGGAATGTACTTAGGCGTGACCCAGTACAATTGTTGCAATCCATTTGAAAAGAATACTGACTCGTTCCGTTTTTACTTACGCATTTGCATTACAACTTACACCTTATGGTTTACATTAGTCGACAACAACAAGAACCCAGCATTTACGGCACCAGCCGCAACGTACCGGTGCATTACAACAGCGGCTCGATGTGGCGATCACCAACGCTGTTACACACATTTGTAACTCCGAAGCATGTTCTGGTACACAGATGTGCAGAACTATAGACCTATATCTCTAACGTCGATCAGTTGTAGAATTTTGGAACACGTATTATGTTCGAGTATAATGACTTTTCTGGAGGCTAGAAATCTACTCTGTAGGAATCAGCATGGGTTTCGAAAAAGACGGTCGTGTGAAACCCAGCTCGCGCTATTCGTCCACGAGACTCAGAGGGCCATAGACACGGGTTCACAGGAAGTTTGCCGTGTTTCTTGATTTCCACAAGGCGTTCGATACAGTTCCCCAAAGTCGTTCAATGAACAAAGGAAGAGCATATGGACTATTAGACCAATTGTGTGATTGGATTGAGGAGTTCCTAGATAACAGAACGCAGCATGTCATTCTCAATGGAGAGAAGTCTTCCGAAGTAAGAGTGATTTCAGGTGTGCCGCAGGGGAGTGTCATAGGACGGTTGCTATTCACAATATACGTAAATGACCTTGTGGATGACATCACAAGTTCACTGAGGGTTTTTGCAGATGATGCTGTGGTGTATCGAGAGGTTGTAACAATGGAAAATAGTACTGAAATGCATGAGGATCTGCAGCGAATTGCCGCATGGTGCAGGGAATGGCAATTGAATCTCAATATAGACAAGTGTAATGTGCTGCGAATACATAGAAAGATAGATGCCGTATCATTTAGCTACAAAATAGCAGGTGAGCAACTGGAAGCAGTTAATTCCATAAATTATCTGAGAGTACGCATTAGGAGTGATTTAAAATGGAATGATCATATAACGTTGATCGTCGGTAAAGCAGATGGCAGACTGAGATTCATTGGAAGAATCCTAAGGAAATGCAATCCGAAAACAAAGGAAGTAGGTTACAGTACGCTTGTTCGCCCACTGCTTGAATACTGCTCAGCAGTGTGGGATCCGTACCAGATAGGGTTGATAGAAGAGATAGAGAAGATCCAACGGAGAGCAGCGCGCTTCGTTACAGGATCATTTAGTAATCGCGAAAGCGTTACGGAGATGATAGGTAAACTCCAGTGGAAGACTCTGCAGGAGAGACGCTCAGTAGCTCGGTACGGGCTTTTGTTAAAGTTTCGAGAACATACCTTCACCGAAGAGTCAATCAGTATATTTCTCCCTCCTACGTATAACTCGCGAAGAGACCATGAGGATAAAATCAGAGAGATTAGAGCTCACACAGAAGCATACCGACAATCCTTCTTTCCACGAACAATACGAGACTGGAATAGAAGGGAGAACCGATAGAGGTACTCAAGGTACCCTCCGCCGCACACCGTCAGGTGGCTTGCGGAGTAGATGTAGATGTAGATGTAGATGTACACTCTCTGCATCCCACCTTCAATCTCTTGTGCAGCATTCAGAACTCATGCCAGCAGATCTTCCTCTGTCTCTACAGGTGTCTCATAAATTAGGCACTTCATACGACCCCACAAGTAGTCCATAGAGGTTAAATCCGGCGACCGTGGCTGCTACGCGGTTGGACCACCACGGGCCTATCCATCTTTAACCATAACGTCTGTTGAGATGTCTCCGGACAGCCAGTGAGAAGTGAGGTGGTTCTCCATCATGCTGAAACCACATTTCCTGACGGACATTCAATGGCACAGCTTACAAGAACGAGTCCATTACGTGTCGTAGGAAGACAAAGTAGGCGGGACCCGAGGGCTTGGATGGAAGGAGGTATGGTCCAACCACATGACCGTCCAGAATACCTGCCCACACGTTAATTACAAACTTGTGTTGAAATCCCTAAACATGCGTGACATGAGGGTTTTCGTCCGCCCAGACATTGCTATTTCGAGCATTCAGAACATAACCCCTTGTGAACCTACATTCATCTGCGAAGAGAACTCGACGTGGAAACAGGGGCGCGTCGATGCGACGGTGCAGGAACCACGTGCAGAAGGCGACGCGTTGTGGAAAGTCTGCTGGACCCATAGCGTGTACCCTTTGCAGGTTGTACGGGTGTAATTGTTGCTCATGCAGGACGTCCAAGACGGTACTGTGACTAACAGCCATTGCACGCGCAATTGTTCGCGAACTCGTTGACTGGCTATCTCCAATGCGACGCAGTACGCCTCCTTCATATTCGGGAATGCGGCGTCGCCGTGGAACACCACAGGCCTCCTCATGGTGCGGGTACCCGTTTCTCGTAGCCGTTGTGCAACTTGGGCAAACAGTTTGTGCGGTGGGGTGTGACGGTGTGGGAAACGTTCGTGATACAGCCGACTAGCAACTTTTCCGTTACCTCCATCTTCGCCATACGCAAGGAGCGTGTCTGTGTACAGGTTGAAAAGTATTTAAACCAAAAAACTCTGGGAGGTTGTAGGAGACATCAAAACAAATATTTTTCCTAATGTCATTTTTTCCTATGAGGATTATTTAAACCGGTGGAGGCCGTATTACGCTCTTCAGTTGTTAGAGGCCGTATTACGATCTTCAGTTTTAGGCAACTGCTCTCCGCCAGTGTAGTAGTTCATTGTCTCTGTTTCCTAATGGAGCGATACACCTGGAGTGAGTACACATGTATGGTTGGTGCGTACTACGTAGCGCACCACAACAGACGAGCTGTACAGTGGGTTTGTCACCAACAATATCCTAATCGCCGTATCCCGCATCATACGACCTTTGCCGCTGTGTACCAACGTCTGCGTGAGACCGGGTCATTTAGCAGATTACCTGGACAAATGGCTCTGAGCACTATGGGACTTAACATCTATGGTCATCAGTCCCCTAGAACTTAGAACTACTTAAACCTAACTAACGTAAGGACATCACACAACACCCAGTCATCACGAGGCAGAGAAAATCCCTGACCCCGCCGGGAATCGAACCCGGGAACCCGGGCGCGGGATTACCTGGACAGGGACGCCGTCGCACGATAAGAACGCTGCAATTTGAGGAAGCTGTCTTGCAGCATGTGTAACGAGATCCTTCAATCAGCACTCGTGCAATTGCACGTAACATGGTGACGAATCAGACGATGTAAGAATAGTCCTTCGAGAGCAACTGTTACGTCCATTTCACTTACAGCGTGTCCACAATCTGGAACCAGTTGATTATCCACCCAGAGCACAGTATTCGCAGTGCTACCTGGAACGGTGTGAAATGATCCTTCATTTCCATCCTCTGTATTATTTACCGATGAAGCAACGTTCGGGCGAGATGGAGTTTTCAACATGCACAATTCGCATGTTTGGAGTGAGGATAACCCACATGCCACAGTTACTAGCGCTCACAAAGTGCGGTTCTTCGTTAATGTGTGGGTCGGTGTTGTTGGGGGACTGTTTAATTGGGCCGTATCTGCTACCTAGGCCATTAAATGGCAGGCACTATCACAATTTTCTCTCCAAAGCATTGCTAGAATTGCTGGAAGACGACCCGCTCCCTACAAGACAACGCATGTGGTTCAAACATGACGGGACGCCGGCACATTTCAGTCGTCATGTGCGTCGATTCCTGGACCGACGGCTCCCAGAAACGTGGATTGGCAGAGGTGGTCCTGTACCGTGGCCTGCTCGAGCCCCAGATATGTCCTCTTTGAGTGGGAAGAGATGCGCAATCGTGTTTACGCAACACCTGTTGCATCAGAAGAGGATCTGGTTACCCGGATAGTAGCAGCAGCAGCAGGAACAATTCAGGATACTCCTGGGGTTCTTACCCGTGTCAGACAGAACATGATCCGACGGTGTAACCTTTGTTTACGCGTCAATGGAGGCATTTTGAAAATCTACTGCTATTGAAATTGGTTTGTGTTAATGTGTTGTCTCTTGGTCATAAAAAAAATGGAAAAATGTTTGTTGGTTTAATTAATTTGCCGCCAGAGAAATCTTTCTCTACCGGTTTAAATACTCCTCATACGAAAAAAATGACATTGAGGAAAAATATTTGTTTTGATGTCCCCTACAACCTCCGAGAGTTTGTCGGTTTAAATACTTTTCACCCTGCATTCCGCAGACGTGTGCTTCACCATGTTTCCTTTATCGGTGATGCGCAGGTATTGACTCGGTCTCGCAGCAAAGCGGACAATGAGTGACATCTGGGCATCGTTTGACGTAGTACACGTCATCGTGTCTACCCTGTTGCATACCAGGACGGAGTACTCTGAGACGTTTCTCTTGCCCTAAGCAGGCGTTGACGAGGTACACATCTACATTGAAACTGTCGTAGAACGGAAACGATACGATTCGGGACATGGATTCCTATTCAAAATGTTCTGTACTCACTACCCTCTACATGTCCTAGAAGTTTGTAAAGGGAATTTCCGACCACCCTGTATTACCTTAAATTCCTCTATGTCCATTGGGTCAATTCCTGCCACACCATTATCGATGATTGGCTTTCGTGACTCTATCTCTCTCTATGGCTCCAGTTATACTGCGATTTAATTTTATCCATTGTTTTCCAGTGTTTCGTCCACGACTGTTTTACTTTCGTAAAATGAAGAACAAACCGCCTTCAGTCACAAGTTGTGTTTATTTACGATGATTGGCTTTCGTGACTCTATCTCTCTCTATGGCTCCAGTTATACTGCGATTTAATTTTATCCATTGTTTTCCAGTGTTTCGTCCACGACTGTTTTACTTTCGTAAAATGAAGAACAAACCGCCTTCAGTCACAAGTTGTGTTTATTTACTGCGCTATGCATTTCGAGCCCTGGAGGCTCATCTTCAGGTGCTTTTTAGTGATTTACACCAGGTTTTTTTTTTTTTTTTTTTTTTTTTAGTTGTTGCATTGTATGATGTCTGCTTCTGTTGTGCAGCTGGTATACACAATACACAATTTTAATTTTGTAGTACATACATAGTCACACACATTCTGCTACTACAATGTGCGAAAAAGTGTGTGACTATGTATTTACTAGAAAATGAAAGATGTGTATTGTGTATACCAGCTGCACAACAGAAGCAGACATCATAAATTGTTAAACTGCAAACAACTAAAAAAAAAAAAAAAAAAAGAAACCCTGATGTAAATCACTAAAAAGCACCTGAAGATGAGCCTCCAGGGCTCGAAATGCATAGCGCAGTAAATAAACACAACTTGTGACTGAAGGCGGTTTGTTCTTCAATATGCCGTAATTGTTTACTGTGCCGGATCCATGATTCTTCTACAGTTTCGTTTATATTGGCAGTTTCCCTTTCGTCGCTCCTATCCAGTGCAGATATACCGTCTTAACAGTTCGTTGGATTCAGTGAATGAATGGAACGCCGCATCCCCTAAGTGCCCGATGGGGCTGCGAGCGAGTCACCTGCCCGCTGAATAGGGGACGGGCCACTGCAGCGAAGAGCAGAGCGGAGCGCGAGGTAAAAGCACTAGGGGCGCAGCAGAGAGAGAGAGAGAGGGGGCGGCGCTCAGTGGCCGTTTAGGCACTGGCGGCCAGCCAGCCCACTGTTTTTCAATTCGCCTCCTCCGCTCTGCTCTGCTCTGCCCCCGACGCCGGCGGGGCAGTTGCCGCCTCACCCCGCGCACAGAAGCGGCCATTACGATGCAAACAGCGGCGCCGCGGCGCAAATGGGGAGAGGCGTCGCGACGCTGCGGGCGCCCCCGCGCTCGCCCTCCTCGGCCCGCTGCTCTTTGTGGGAAACACCGCAGCCGCCCCCGCCCCCCCCCTCCTACACTCGCATTCCGCCCCCACAGCCGCTGCCCGAGTTTTCTGCAGTTTAGGCACGGAAGCACTGGGGCTGCGTTCCGCTACACTCCGTTTAATCAACGTCAGATTGTAACGCTGTCACACGTGCTGCAGTTTCCTTTTTCTCTTTTCCGACAGCTTGTTAATGGTCGCAAGAGTAGCGGTATTTTATTTCCAGTGGCTTGAGCTGCTCGTCGAGAAATATAACAGTTTTGTATTGCGTTCCCCTCTCTGTATGTGCTTACTACACGGGGTGATGTTTTCCACCGTGTACAAACTCCTGGGACTGATGGATGAGAGGATACGGAACAAAAAAGGTCTAAGGAACTTATGTCTGCAAATGCATAGTTTCCATACTCGAGACCATTTATTGGATCATACATTGTTACACAGACTGCGCAGTACTCTGCAGCCAGAGTTACAGCATGTGTTGAAAATGGTTTCCATGGGCCTCAGCACATGCTTGTACGAGCTGTAGCATGTTCTGTTTCACACGTTCACATCAGCAGGCTGCATCCGAACGGTGTCAAAGGCAGCACGAATACGCTGCTCCAATGTGTCCACATCCGGAACGGGCTCTGCATACATGATACTTTTGAGATGGCACCATAGTCAGAAATCGCTCAGATTGAGATCCTGTGATCGAGCAGGCCATGCAACTGGACCCTCTCCATCGACCAGGGAAGACACAATTGAGAAGTGTCTGGATTTTAATGGCGAAGTGGGCTGGAGTACCATCATCTTGCAGCCACGTAACCCTCCGAATCATCGATGGCATTTCATCCACCAGGGTATGGAAAGTCACACGCTAGAAACGCCGATAGTGACGGCCTGTTACGCGAACGGCCGGCCGCTGTGGCCGAGCGGTTCTAGGCGCTTCAGTCCGGCACCGCGCTGCTGCTACGGTCGCAGGTTCGGATCCTGCCACGGGCATCGATGTGTGTCATGTCCTTAGGTTAGTTAGGTTTAAGTAGTTCTAAGTCTAGGGGACTGATGACCTCAGATGTTAAGTCCCATAGTGCTTGGAGCCATTTGAATCATTTGTTACGCGGCGCGGAAGGAAGACTGGTCCCAAAATACGATTGCCAATTATCGCAGCCCACACATTCCAGCGGCACCGAAGCTGATGATTCGCTGTCACCATACTATGTGGGTTCTGCAATACTATTCCAAAGATTTCTGTTATGGAAGTTGGAGATACCACTCGGCGTAATCGAGGGCTCATTTGTGAATAGGCTGGATGACACAAATCCCGGAATCGTGGTTCCCTGGTGAAGAAAGAAGTGATAAAAGTACTGCCTATGGGGAAAGTCTGTCGCTAGTAAGCCCTGCACACTATGTAAGTGATAGGGTTACTAACAATTGTAATGGAGAACGTTCCACACGGTCGTCTGGCTTACTCTGTATCTGGCTTACCCTGAATTGGCGGGCCGACTGCCCGGTAATGACACGACTGCCGCCTTCCACAGTGTCAATGACATTTTCCTCCAAGTCTGGTGTCCGAACATTCCGTGTACGTCCTTCACGATATCCTGCATCCTGAAACGACCATATCTCAGACAAACGGCAAAACACTGTTCTAAATGTTGAATGCTGTGGTTGTTGTCGGCGGGGATAGGTCTCCTGATACAACCTTGCTGCCTGCAACTAGTTGCCATTTGCCTTTCGGTAAATAAACACCATGCCGGCAAGCTCTCGATCCGAATATGGAACCATTGGGTACAATGCTGTGTCACATCTACTACAAGGGGGGTCAACAAAAGAAGTGAACCGGACAGAACATTACCAATTACTATGGCAAGAGAGGGCGCTAGGGCATGACATACGAGGAACAGTACCACCCTCTAGGAGGAAACAATGCATACTGTATCTGTGGCAGCATGCTACAGCACGTATTAGACTGCAGTCTCTGTAACAAAGTATGATTGAATAAATGGTCTCTAGCATGGAAACCATACATTTCGGGTGGTCAGTTCATTAGATCTTTCTTTCTCCATATCCTGTCATTGATCAGTCCCTAGAGTTCCTACGCGCTGGAAGAAATCACCCTCTACATCTAGCTCCTTTTCTACGGTAATTGAAGTAAAACCTACTACAGTTAAACTTTGTGAAAAAATTAATCCGTCAGAACAGTATATCAGTAACTGTCAGAAACGCCGTTGTTCCCCCACTGAAAACACTGATGGAAGAAAAATCCCATCACCAAGAAATAATTAACGAAGAGTAATGAAATAAAGGAAAAACATTTGTCTGGCTAATATATTTAAGTGATAAACATTACAAGATCACAGGCTAATGTAAAGGGGAGAAAAGCCATTGCAAATGTAAAATGTTGGTACATTAACTAACGGTGTAGCCGCCAGAATGTTCAATGCAACCATGCAAACGTTCATACATTCTGTAACACAACCGTCACACTTCACAGAATTGTGGCCTTACAGTCACATATCATCAATCGATAGTATTTCCTATTTGCCGCTATTTCGCAGTTACCTCGTGAGTCGGAGCTGTATGTCTGAGAAAAGGAGCCAAGTGCCTAGAACGGCGAGTGGTTTGAAACCAGAAGCGTCCCAATAGCCTCTCTTGTCGGCAGACAGACCGTCACTGCACCTCATTAGCTGGAGTGGGACCAGCTTTGCGGAGGTCAGGCAGTTCGCAGGACCCGTACAACGACCGCATTCCTTCCTTTCTGCACTGCTTCAGAAGACGGACGCCACAGCACCACCATCTCGACAGCGTGGGAGAATGACTTGGGTTCACCGTAAAACCTGATTCAGCCCGTAGTATTGTCTCTCTCTGGATAAAATACTTGGCACGTCAAGCTGACATTGCGCCGGACGAGTGCCAACTTCGTATTACAAAACTGTGCGTCTTGTATGCAGAAAGAGGGAAGTTACACGTGTTGTCTCCTGTTTTTTCACGGATTTAGCAGCAGTTGTTGCCCTCCCTTCACATTAGTAATAGCGTGCCCTCCATGTACAGGCTTTGAGAGCAGAGAGTTGAGGGTCTTGAACCTGGAATGCGGGTGATCTCTTCCGGGTCGTTGAGGGGGAACCGCCGTTCCGCACTGGTTGGCGCACGCTAGTCGTTTAAGAAAACAAACAATGGGCTTTGGATAAGTAATGCAACACATTTTTCCCGGCAAATTTCGGTTAAAAAATGCGGAATTGGTTGTGGAACATTATGGAACATACCCGCATCAGAACCTACAGTTACATGATGTCCCGATATGTGGCGGCGTTATACATAATTTCAAAATGGCGTCTGTAACGGCGAACGGAGGTGCTTTACAATCAGAGAGCTGTCAATGATTTTGGAAGCAGCGCATCGCATCATAGGCGCTTGCAGAATGTCTACGGAGACCTGGCAGTGAACAAAAGCAAGGTGAGTCGTTGGGCGAGGCGTCTGTCATCTACATCTACATCTACATTTACATTTATACTCCGCAAGCCACCCAACGGTGTGTGGCGGAGGGCACTTTACGTGCCACTGTCATTACCTCCCTTTCCTGTTCCAGTCGCGTATGGTTCGCGGGAAGAACGACTGTCTGATAGCCTTCGTGCGCGCTCTAATCTCTCTAATTTTACATTCGTGATCTCCTCGGGAGGTATAAGTAGAGGGAAGCAATATATTCGATACCTCACCCAGAAACGCACCCTCTCGAAACCTGGCGAGCAAGCTACACCGCGATGCAGAGCGCCTCTCTTGCAGAGTCTGCCACTTGCGTTTGTTAAACGTCTCCGTAACGCTATCACGGTTACCAAATAACCCTGTGACAAAACGCGCCGCTCTTCTTTGGATCTTCTGTATCTCCTCCGTCAACCCGATCTGGTACGGATCCCACACTGATGAGCAATACTCAAGTATAGGTTGAACGAGTGTTTTGTAAGCCACCTCCTTTGTTGATGTACTACATTTTCTAAGGACTCTCTCAATGAATCTCAACCTGGTACCCGCCTTACCAACAATTAATTTTATATGATCATTCCACTTCAAATCGTTCCGCACGCATACTCCCAGATATTTTACAGAAGTAACTGCTACCAGTGTTTGTTCCGCTATCATACAATCATACAATAAAGCATCCTTCTTTCTATGTATTCGCAATACATTACATTTGTCTATGTTAAGGATCAGTTGCCACTCCCTGCACCAAGTACCTATCCGCTGCAGATCTTCCTGCATTTCGCTACAATTTTCTAATGCTGTAACTTCTCTGTATACTACAGCATCATCCGCGAAAAGCCGCATGGGAATTCCGACACTATCTACTGGGTCATTTACATATATTGTGAAAAGCAATGGTCCCATAACACTCCCCTGTGGCACGCCAGAGGTTACTTTAACGTCTGTAGACGTCTCTCCTTTGATAACAACATGCCGTGTTCTGTTTGCTAAAAACGCTTCAATCCAGCCACACAGCTGGTCTGATATTCCGTAGGCTCTTACTTTGTTTATCAGGCGACAGTGCGGAACTGTATCGAACGCCTTCCGGAAGTCAAGAAAAATAGCATCTACCTGGGAGCCTGTATCTAATATTTTCTGGGTCTCATGAACAAATAAAGCGAGTTTGGTCTCACATGACCGCTGTTTTCGGAATCCATGTTGATTCCTACATAGCAGATTCTGGGTTTCCAAAAACGACATGATACTCGAGCAAAAAACATGTTCTAAAACTCTACAACAGATCGACGTCAGAGATATAGGTCTATAGTCTTGGGCATCTGCTCGACGACCCTTCTTGAAGACTGGGACTACTTGTACTCTTTTCCAATCATTTGGAACCTTCCGTTCCTCTAGAGACTTGCTACGTCGTGGAAACCTGTCCACTATTCCGTGTACCGGCCTGCCGCACACAGCTGTGTGTTGGAACGTGTGGACACTCTCATTCGAGGTGATCGACTAACGACAGTCAAACACCTAGCTGCACAACTAGAGTTCTCAATTGGTAGTGCTGAGACATTCAACCTGCTTTGTGTGTACCTGCTAGGTTCTTTTCAGTCTTCGCTTGGATTCCAAGATCCTCAGCTTGTCCTGATTAGGCGTCATTCCAGAAATAAATATAACCGACTGTATTCCGAGTTTGTTCACTTCACTTTGTCAGTGTTGTACTTGTGCGCAGTGGACCCTACAAGAACAGCTTCATGTATTATTTTGTCAAAGCAACAACCACTGCATACACTCCTCTTCTATTCGTATGGCTTAGGTTCTATAGCTATTATATTGTCAGTGAAATTAGAATTGCATTGTATTAGTACTAGTTAATTTATCATAATTTTCACTGACAGTGCGCCGAGCGTTGGAGTGTCTCGTCTTGCGTCGACACTTTTGAGTTCTGTTGTCTGACAGCTATGAACATTGTGTATCACTCGATTTGCACCATCGCACATACATAAGCAGTTCAGAATATAATGATGCGTTTTGTTGTTTATAGTGGCCAATGTTTCTTTTTAATCTGTTTCGTTTATTTCTATGCACAATGAAACTTCCTGGCAGATTAGAACTGTCTGCCGGACCGACACTCGAACTTGGGACCTTTGCCTTTCACAGACAAGTGCTCTGCCCACAGCGCTGCCCAAGCACAACTCACGCCCCCTTCTCACAGCTCTACTTCTGCTAGTACCTCCTCTCCTACCTTCCAAATTTGACAGAGCCCCTCCTGTGAACCTTGTTGTTGAAGGTAGGAGACGAGGTACTAGCAGAATTAAAGCTGTGAGGAGGGGCGTGAGTTGTGCTTGGGCAGCGCTGTGGGTAGAGCACGTGTCTCTGAAAGGCAAAGGTCCCGAGTTCTCGTCTCGGTCTGGCACACAGTTCTAATCCGCCAGCGCTCACTCTGCTGCAGAGTTAAAATTTCATTCTAAGCACAATGTCGATGTAAGCCCAACTGCGCTACTTCGTTCTTATTAGTCTGTTTATGATCCACGCTAAGTTTACAAACTACATTTTCCTTTTGCCTTCAGAGGATAAGAGGACACTGGTATCCTCGCCACCTGCAACACAGTTTTGTCGGCATGGCTGCTAAACAGAAACAGTTTGTGCTTTTCCTTCCCGTAGCTATCAGATAGCTACGACAAACACTTGTCCCTTCCAGTCTCGCGATTGTAAACAGGACGGAATCGCCTGGCTGTTGCTATTCAAACTGCGCTTCTGCGTGCAGCGTGCCTATTACGCCGCTCAGCGGCGCTTTCCCGTCGCTAGCATCGCGTCGCGGCCGTGCTCGCGCATACTGAGCGGCGGGTGTCCTGCGTGTTCCAGCGGCGCTGCTGCAGAACGTGTCGCAGGAGGCGCTCGAGGAGTTCTTCCTGCAGCAGGACGCCGCGGCGCAGCAGCCGGCGCAGCCGCCGGCCCACACCGCTGGCGCGCCGGGCGACGCCACGCGCGCGCGCAACGGGGTCGCCACCGGTGAGTAGCGCGCCTGCCTGTCTGCCTGCCAGTAGCCAGCGGCTAGATCCTGTCTGCTGCTGCACTCTGCTGCTAGCGTGCTGCTTACAGTACTGCGTCTCACCACAATAGTGCACAGAGTTTCACCTGACAGTTCAACCGTCGTCAGCAGTAAGATTTTGCAGAATGCTGAGAAATCACTTGTGGTGTTCCACAAGGCTGAACCTTCGGTCCACTATTCTTTCCTATAAAAGTACACGGCCTACCATCTACCATCTACTATACAACAAGTAGAATAAGTTCCTTTTAAAGATGATACTAGTACTGCAGTGAAACTAAACATACAAAGAAATGGCATATAATGTTCTTAAAAGTATAACTGAGTGGTTTTCAGCAAATGATTTCACTATCTATTTCAAAAGACGCAATATATTCTGTTCTACTCTCTTAGAGGTACTACACCAATGATAAGTGTAACACACAGTGAGGAAATAAGTAGGGTGAAAAATTAAAAAAAAAAAAAAAATTGCTCAGCCATATTGTGCGAATTTAAACAAGTAAGAAACACCATTTGGAACCCCTCAAAAAACTTTGTTTGCTTGCACTTTGACTCATTGGAAATCTTGGGGAAAGAAAAATCAGCAAGTTGGCATATTTTGCATATTTTTGTTGAGTAATGTCATGTGTAATTTTCAGGAAGGGACGTCGAACAGATGTGCAGAGCTATAGACCTATATCTATAACGTCGATCAGTTGTAGAATTTTGGAACACGTATTATGTTCGAGTATAATGACTTTTCTGGAGACTAGAAATCTACTCTGTAGGAATCAGCATGGGTTTCGAAAAAGACGGTCGTGTGAAACCCAGCTCGCGCTATTCGTCCACGAGACTCAGAGGGCCATAGACACGGGTTCACAGGTAGATGCCGTGTTTCTTGACTTCCACAAGGCGTTCGATACAGTTCCCCACAGTCGTTTAATGAATAAAGTAATGAGCATATGGACTATTAGACCAATTGTGTGATTGGATTGAAGGGTTCCTAGATAACAGAATGCAGCATGTCATTCTCAATGGAGAGAAGTCTTCCGAAGTAAGAGTCAGGTGTGCCGCAGGGGAGTGTCATAGGACCGTTGCTATTCACAATATACATAAATGACCTTGTGGATGACATCGGAAGTTCACTGAGGCTTTTTGCAGATGATGCTGTGGTGCATCAAGAGGTTGTATCAATGGAAAATTGTACTGAAATGCAGGACGATCTGCAGCGAATTGACGCATGGTGCAGGGAATGGAAATTGAATCTCAATGTAGACAAGTGTAATGTGCTGCGAATACCTAGAAAGATAGTCCCCTTATCATTTAGCTACAAAATAGCAGGTCAGCAACTGGAAGCAGTTAATTCCATAAATTATCTGGGAGTACGCATTAGGAGTGATTTAAAATGGAATGATCATATAAAGTTGATCGTCGTTAAAGCAGATGGCAGACTGAGATTCATTGGAAGAATCTTAAGGAAATGCAATCCGAAAACAAAGGAAGTAGGCTACAGTACGCTTGTTCGCCCACTGCTTGAATTCTGCTCAGCAGTGTGGGATCCGTACCAGATACAGCTGGTAGAAGAGATAGAGAAGATCCAATGGAGAGCAGCGTGCTTCGTTACAGGATCATTTAGTAATCGCGAAAGCGTTACGGAGATGATAGATAAACTCCAGTGGAAGACTCTGCAGGAGAGACGCTCAGTAGCTCGGTATGGGCTTTTGTTAAAGTTTCGAGAACATACCTTCACCGAAGAGTCAAGCAGTATATTTCTCCCTCCTACGTATATCTCGCGAAGAGACCATGAGGATAAAATCAGAGAGAGTAGAGCCCACACAGAAGCATACCGACAATCCTTCTTTCCACAAACAATACGATACTGGAATAGGAAGGAGAACCGATAGAGGTACTCAGGGTACCCTCCGCCACACACCGTCAGGTGGCTTGCGGAGTATGCATGTAGATGTAGAATAATGTTGTGAGGAAATTAATGTTTAAGATAGAAAGTCTTCATATCTCAAAAGCTTGCTGTAAGAATAATACAGGGCATAGCAGAAATGCACGGCACAAATTGCAGTACACATTTCTCGTGAGTCGACGAAATTATGTTATATGAACATGGGTTTGGAAATGATTTGTCTCCATGTTACAGACCATTTTCTCCAACTCATTAATCATGGGTAAGAAACACTAACAAAATGCACCAGCATACCACATGTACATATGATAAAGATCTCACAGGAGATGTTCAATATGCACTCATTGGACGTTGATACATGCATCAATCCTCTTCATCGTGAATCTCAGATGTGCTGATGTATTGCTGGAGCATTGTATACAGTTTTGGAGCCCTCCATAATGCGGACACAGAGACACAACATTTTGACTATGGTTCCATAAACAAGAGTTTTCAAATTCCCCCACAAATAACAGTGGGTTTGTGTCCAGAGAGTGAGGAGACCACCCAAGTGGTTCATCCCCACCTATCCATCTACCACCGAATCTGTTATTGCCTGGCCTGCATGCTCTCCAGATCTAAACCCACTATTGTTTGTGGGGGCATTTTAAAGCTCTTGTATATGGAACTGCAGCATAAGATGTTCAAAGTCTCCATGTCCATATGGTTGCAACACCTTGCACAGTACTCCATGGATACTTCAGCGCATCCCAGATTCACTACAAAGGCGAGCTGATGTATCAGTGTCCAAGGAGGGCACATTGGACATCTTCTGTGAGAAAGAGTTGCATGTGGTATGCTGGTACGTTCTGTTCATGTGTGTCTCCCATGATTAGTGAGTTGGAAAGAATGAGTTGTAACATGGAAACAAAGCGTTTTCAGGCTCATGTTCATGTAACATAATCTATTTGTCTACATGTGAGGAATGTGTCCTGCAACTTGTGCCGTACATGTTTGCTACACCCTGTACGTGGTGCTCACCCACGATCACCTTCTAGATATTTTTTAAGGTGTTAGGTATTTTGACTACTGCTTCATAACATGTTATGAAGCTTTTGTAAATAATCCACTACAGGTCACAAAGAACAATGATGTATATAATTATATCAGAATAGAAAAATGGGATTTATTATTTCACATTAACATTGTCTTTGGTACAATAACACATGCACAATGCTGGCATCAAAATTTTTCATCGGTTACCCATTGATACAAAATGTCTAACACACATCCAAGTTATATTTTAAAGCAAACTCAAAAGTTTCTCCTTGACAATTCCCCCTATTCAGTAGAAGAATTTCTCTTTTCCTATGTATAAAAGGTGATGGGTAGGAATAAAAATTCACAGCCATATTTTTAAGAAATGGTGGAATGAAATATAAATAGAAAACACACGTGTGAATGGTCACCATTCAGCCATGTTTACATATCGATCACTAATATGAATATAAAATGACTCATTCTACATCATTATGATTAATCGTATAAATGATCCCTGGAACTTCAAGCTGTTTAACTGACCAATGGGAAACATCGGTAGTCACTGTCTCCCCTTAACCTATCCTAGGCACTGATGTGTACGAAGTGGTACCCTAAATTTTTGAGAACATTCCTGTAAAAATTAAGCCCACCATTGTCATCAAAGCAGTGCTCTCACGCTTGTATGCAACACTTCCAGCGATTTTCCTATTGTAGCATTCAGTTCTGGAAACCTGATGGATGAATCTTGTTCAAAATTAGTTTCGATTCCTCTTGACTCTCTTCTATGGAGTTAAAATGTTATCTTTTGTAGTTTAATTTCATTTTCAGGGAGGGGAAGAAAACGCAGAGAGCTAGATCAGAAGAGAAGGGTGGGTGAAGGATAACTGTAATGCTGTTTCTCGTTAGGAATTCCCTCACAGTATGTCAGATGAGGGCAGGTACATCGTCATGATACAGCAAACAGTCTGTGTTCTCCCTTTAACCCGCTTGTGCCTAAATATTCACTGAATCTGAACATCGCAGCAGAAATTCCCTGTGGGTGTCTACCCATTTGGAAGATATTTCTAATGGGGAGGGGGGGGGGGGGGGGGAAGGTGTGTAGCTGCCCAATGAACTGTAGGAATGCCCAGCCGAACGATGGAGGGACATAAATGGTACAGAGGGAAAAAGTCAGGCAGCTTGAAGACAGGTAGTCAGGAAGATGGGATGAGTATGAAGGTCATCCCGTATGAGCAGCATGACACCTCAATGAGATGGAATGCCGACCTCAGGGGAAAGGTCAAAAAGAATTGGTAAGTAATGTGAAGGCTCAAAGTGGTCGTGAGGGCGCGATTTCGTTTCCTGAAGGCAGAGTACAAGGGGATGCCACGACGCTAAAAGCAGCCGTAAATCCGCTTTGTGCTACCGAAGGCCGCGAACGTTGCATTGGAGGACAGTCATGAGGAGGAAGAGATGTAGGGGTGTCAACTCGGCGGCTGCCGAGTGACATCCGGTGTAGATTCGCTACTACAGGCCTCAGAAGCAGGAGGATCCTGCTCCATGTGGTCCACAAAAGCATCGGCATGCTCGTGCAGTCAGTGTGTGGAGTCCATCGCTGAAAGACGGTTGGTGCGCACCGGCGAGTCAGAGGCCAGCATGGCTGAGGGACCACGTGGCGACACTGTCGAGCTGCGTCTTCGAGTTGGTGATGGAGAAGACCGTTTGTCTTTAGCGGATTTCTTTGAGCCCTTCTGGTTAGAGGAAGTCTTGGGTGTTGTTTGGCTGGAGGGATGGAGGAAGTCGTCACGGGAGTACCCCTTCCATGCTTTCCTGCCTGCTGGTTGTGTAGTGGATGGCTTCACCCCTTGAGGCGAGAGTTTGACGGTTTGTTGCACAGCAGGGTGGGGGGACGGCGATGCTACCTTGACACTGGGCGATTTCGGAACCTCAGAGCCGAATTGAGGTCGCATGTCTGCATGGTCATGTCCTTCATGGAGCGAGATGTAACAAGAACAGAACTATAGGTGCCAGTCGGGAGAACACAGGGTTTGCGACTAGCCAGTAACTTGCGAGCTACTGGATAAGACACTTTTTCCTTTACCCGAATCTCTTGAACAGCCCGCTCATCTAGATACACGGGATAATCCCGAGAGGAGGCGGCATGGCCACCATTGCAGAAGATACAGTGGGGAGAAGGAGGCGGACATTCGCCCTCGTGTGCATCCCTGCCACAGGTTACACATCTGGCTGGGTGTCAACAATATGTTCGAGTGTGGGTACGACCGGACTGTGATAATTTCACAACCTGCTTTGATCTTGGACGGCAGCACCGCCCTTATCAAAGGTGAGGAAAAGAGTGCAGGTGGGCACAAAGGAGGAGTCGACCTTTTTCATTATGTGATGGACGGCAATGACTCCCTGATCAGACAGGTAAGATTGTATTTCAGCCACAGTCAGACTTTCAAGTAGCCTATTGTAAATTACACCATGGGAAGAATTCAAAGTTCTATGTGCCTCGACACGATCAGGTAACAGTGGAGAAGCGAGGCAGCAGGCATTTGTTGTTGTTCGAGAATCAGAAGCGCCTCCAAAAGAAAAGTGCCATTCTGTAAACGAGAGCAGGATTTCACAGGGCCAGCAATTGCATCAAAACCTTTCTGGAAAATAAACGGATTGGCCATGGCGAAGCACTGACCATCTTCAGTACGTGAGACCAAAAGGAACCATCGTGCAGCGGAAAGGGTCTTCGAATCGGTAGACTCATTTCGTCTACGTTTTGTAGACGTCGATAGGGAGGATCATTGACTCATCACGAGCAAGTCCCCTATGACTGCCTGTGTCTCCGATGGCACACTCCTTCCAACTGGGGGCTTCCTTCACAAGGGGGTGCACCTGCATTAGGTGATTTTTCACACCTCAGGTCACACCTCCCGAACACCTGATGGAGGGACCAATTGGCAATTTGAGAAGGTTACAGCTCAGGCAATCACCTCTCCCTGGGCCTGGCCTGCACCAGGGGTTACATGCAAACCCTACATGTCGACTCGGGGCTGGGAATTACGCGTTACCCAGTCACCTGTTACGCGTCATTTGCGTAGGTCGGCCTTCAGGAGTGCACAGGCAGGAAGAAGAAAAAAAAAGGGTCCTCAAACGCCGAAGCGGAGGAACGAGAGGAGAAGGGAAACAAAGAAAGGAAAAGGGAGCCAAAGGCAAAGTTGACACTGTTTGCACGTCATCGACAGAACGCAGAACATTCCCAACAATTCCCCAGACATGTTCCCCAAGGGAGGGTGAAAAGAATAGCAAGAGGGTAGACAGGCAGCACAGAAGGGAAAAAGTGCTGCAAAGGCTGGGGCCTCGTGATAGCCAAGCACGAAACCGCCACAGAGTGGGAAGCCCCCTAGGGGGATCACACTTTGTTTCCAACTGTCTGCCTGTCTGTCAGTCTTTCCAGCTGTTCAAAAGCATTTTTCTTAGGAAATGGTAAAGGTATCAAGTTTTCATGTCACATATTGAGGTCTACGGTCTCTTTGCTATGTAAAAAAAGTGGAGCATCAGTCAGTGTAATCAGAAATATGGGCATTTATGTCACACATATTGATACTCTTAAACTCACTCACTCCGTTGAGCTAGAATCATGTCTTTTAGCTAGAAGTAAAGTTTCACTTTTCAAGTAAAGGGAAAAATTCGAAAACTGTTAGTCTGAAATTACTTTACACAAAAAATTTTGTGTCACTTTTTATCCAAATGTCTGCTTGTCTGTCCATCTGTTAAGACCCCTTTTTCTCAGGACGAGGTAGGCGTATCACGTCACATACTGACATCCATAGTCCTTTGCTGGTGTGAAAAATGTCAAGCTTGTGAGTCAATGTAATCAGAAGATGTTGCGATTTATGTCACGTACTTCGATATATGCAAACTCACTCATTGAAACGAATTGACGCAGAATCACGACATTTGGCAAGAAAAAATGTTTTACAGTACAAAAAAAGATGGAAAAAATCAGAAAATTACGAATTTATAATTATGTCACACGAAAAAATATTTGTCGTTTGTTATCCATCTCCAAAATTAAAACTGAAATATTCTAGAACGTCTTGGTATCTGTGGTAGCTATATCTTGCCAGTGTCAATGCCGATAATGAGCAAAAATTATTGAGATCGTTGACGTCATTAAGTTTGTACGGAACCCTTAGTGAGCGAGTCCCGCTCGCACCTAGCCACTTTTTAAATAATGTTTATCCCTGGATAGGAAATTAACGAATCCGATAATTTATTGTATCATTTAAGAAGCAGAAAAAGAGCTTGCTTCGTGCATCTATTACACGAACCGCATAACTTTGTTTAAAGTACCACATTTACATTTAATTATAATCATAAGAGATCGAGCTGAACAACTAATCAAAATCTTTTTTGAGTTCTAGAGGGGCACCACACCATCGATAAATTTGAAGAATGGAATCGTTATAGATGTGTCCGATGGTGTCATACAAGTGGGAAAACTGGAGTCCATGTAGACCAATAATAGTGTACTCCTTATTGGGAGTAGTATAAGATAGAAAACGCAAAAGATTTCTGCTAGCCTAAGCGGTCGGTCAAAGGCTGTGGGTACCACACTTTCCACGAGGCTGTTATTTTGAAATAATTTTTTATCGTGCACTGCTAACTAAGTTCGACCGTTACTCATTCTAACAGATGTGGATACATCATCCTCGTAATTTGTGTAAAACCAGTCACAGGACATCCAACGTTATGCACAGCTTGGTTGTCAGTGTTCACGAATTGGCTATAGACGTTCACGAATCATATACACATATCCGCTAATTCACGCTATCTTAAACACATCGTAAACCTCTGGGGCTGTTAATGTAACATAACCGTCAACACTCCTGCAGGTTGGCAGCTCGGCAAATCTACTTTCTCCAGTCTCTACGACGTAAAATGACTGTAAAAGAATATATGTTGTTTACTAAATTTTGTGCTAATACGAAAACTGTTCTTAGTTTTCTTCTACCACATACAATTTTTTTCATAATGACATAGTATGTATTTTATTTTCATTTATAGGGAGTTTGTTAGAATAGGAAGCTGTACACATGAAAAAGCCCTTTTTATGTGAATGGGGTGCTGGGCAATGCAGAAGTGCTAGAATGTAATTATTTGACCAAATTGGAGATACTTTGACGATCAGACTAAACATATCTTTCATGAACCACCGCAAATAAAAAAAAAATTGCTTTCACAACAAATAAACCTAGGATTGATGCAGTATTTTCTAAGGGCTCTTCCAAAAGATAGTTTCTGCTTCAAGTACGGTTCTACGATATTTCCCTTCATCAGTTAAGAAAAACTATATAAGCAGAAATTTTTTTTGCTGCTCAAACTCACGTGTTGATGAAGGATGGCGAGTTCGAGAATACAGTGAAGGTCAAGACTAGATGAATGCACTGTGTTCAGTCTACTTCTGAAAACTATCTAGGGGATGACTAATATCCCAATTACCTGAATATTGTCAAAACCATGTTGGAAAATTTCGGGAAGTTGTTCTGTGACATGAATGCAAAAGTCCACGTCCTACACTTACGTAGTGACTACTTACCTGAAGATCTGAGACATCATAGTGAAGAGCAAGGAGTACACTTGCACCAGGAAGTTAAGGAGTTGGAGAAGAGGTATCACGAAATATGAAATGAAAGTATGATGAGCGGTATTGATGGATGTTGAACAGGCACAGTAAAAATGAAGCCTTTGTGAGGAAATCAAAGAATAGAAAGCTTCAAAATAATGTGGGCCGTAGTCGATGGAACAGAGTTCTCATAATTTTGCCAAGAGAATTGCTTATAGTATTTTTATCATATAAGTACAAAAGCGAGGCCATAATCATAAAATATAGAATTTGACTCGTATTTTAATTTGATATACGTGATTAAATAATATAAGATTTTATTTTGTAGAATATCTTGCCGTGACAGAAAATAACGAAAGTAATTTCCGGAATCAGTACTACCAATTCAATCGAGAACAGCTATTTTTGAGACATCATGTGACGAAAATTGTGAAATAGGAGGTTTGTGATATCAATTAGTGCTTTAAATGGATATCGCATATCTTCAGAGTCTTTTGGACTCACATCCTCGCCAAACCTAGGCTATTATCTTGGTTGTGGCCGGTATTACAACGTACTGGCGTGATGGCTACTAGGGGTGGGGAATTACTTTTTGTCCAGTGTGCGTGAGTGGCAGAAAGATGTGCACAATATGAGAACAGGTCCTAGAGTGTATGATATGTTTCTAAACACCAAGAAGAGGATATCCCTGACCCATTTAAACCTATCCTGAGATATGACTCGCTGCCTGACAGGCTGTCGATGATGCACTGAATATTTAGGTAGCATAAAGAAACGACTGACAAATAGAACATATCGTCAAAGAGTCCCCGGGCTGTGAAGATCTGCGGTCTCAAATAATAGGTACTGGCACATTAAATGACATAGTTAGAGAGATATGAAGTAGCAAATAAGGTACCGAGGGGATCATAGAAAATGAACTGTAAGACAAAAATTGTCCAGATGCGAGTAGCACTGCGCACTGAGGGTTCCGTACAAACCTAATTATGTATGTAGGCGGATCACCCACTTCCAGTCCGCCCCCGATAGCTGAGTAGTCAGCGCGACAGAATGTCAATCCTAAGGGCCCGGGTTCGATTCCCGGTTGGGTCGGAGATTTTCTCCTCTCAGGGACTGGGTGTTGTGTTGTCCTAATCTTCATCATTTCATCCCTATCGACGCGCAAGTCGCCGAAGTGGCGTCACATCGAAAGACTTGCACCAGGCGAACGGTCTACCCGACGGGAGGCCCTAGTCACACGACATTTTTATCCGCTCCCAGAATCGACGACCGCCATGATTTTTCACTTACCAGCACTGATACTGGCAAAATATCTGCCCCACGGAATCCAAAACTTTTGAGAATGTTTCCGTTTCTACTTTGGAGTCGGGTAGCAAATGGCAAAAGAAATATTTTTTCGTGTGATGATATAAATTAATAATTTTATGATTTTTTTTTTCCTCTGTGAAATCTTTCTTCTTTCCAGATGTCATAAGTCTATGTCAATACGTTTTGAGGAGTGAGTTTGGGAGTATCAGAGTATGTGACAAAAATCGCTGTATCTTTTGACTGCATCGACTTTAGCTTCATATTTTTACAACACCAATAGACCTCAGTATGTGACTTGACACATCTACCAGTTCCTGAGAAAAATGGGTCTCAAAAGGCGTAGGGACAGACGGCTGGGTAACAAATGACAATATTTTTTTCATGTGATACATTTACAAATTACAAACTTTCGAGTCTTTCTCTTCTCTCGGGCAGTGAAATCTTGCTTCTTGGCAAATTTCATAAGTCTAGCTCAGAAGGAAGTACGCTGTAAGTTTTAACGCGTGAGTTTTCGAGTCCAAAATATGTGACATAAATGGCCGCATGTTTTGATTACATTGACTTGGAAGCTTACATTTGGTGTACCGCAAAAGAAACGTAGTAAATTCCAACTTCAGACGTCTACCTGTGCCTAAGAACAACGGTTTTAGACAGTCGGTCAGACAGACAGACACCACGGACAACAAAGTGATCATATAAGGCTTCCATATAAACGACTGAGTTATGGATGGAAAAAAAAAAGCGGCGAACCGCGAAGCAATTATCCGAATGGACGTAAATTGATGGATGTTATGTACATGTACCGATAATCAAATGTTTAGAATTGCAGAAAAAAATTGGATGGTTTATTCCGCGAGAAACAGCTTCACAAATTGAGCAAGACAATAACGCATTGGTCCACCTCTGGCCCTTATGCAGGTAGTTATTCGGCTTTGCATTGATTGATAAAGTCCTGTGGGATATCGTGTCAAACGGTGTAGAACTGGCACGTAAGACTGTCAGAATCCCGAGTTGGTTGGACGGCCCTGCCCATAATGCTCCAAACCTCTATTGGAAGAGATCCGGCGACCATGATGGCACAGATAGGATTCGGCAAGTACTAAGGCAAGCAGTAGAAGAAACGTACGCTGTGTGCATGCGGGCTTTATCTTGCTGAAATGTAAGCCCAAGATGGCTTGCCATGAAGAGCTACAAAACTGGAAATATAATATCGTCGACGTGCCGATGTGCTGTGAAGGTTAAGCGGATGACAACGAAAGGGGTGTTGCTTTGAAAAGAAATGGTACCCCAGACCATCAGTCCCGGCTGCCCGGCTGTGTGGCAGGTGACAGTCAGGTTGATACTCCACTGATGTCTAGGGCCTCTGAAGACGTGTCTTCGGCCAGGAATCTCATTGACAGGAGTAGAATTGTCTTCAGTGATGAGTCCTGCTTCGAAATCAGCCCCAATACCTGGAGACGGGGGATATAATAAATATACAAGAAATAAATACCAATAAATCGTTTCCGAACATTTTTACGTCACCCATGCCCGCACCGCTAGTGCCAGATGGGACACTTACTCCCAAAGCATTTTTATATAAATAATAGAATATTTACCTTACTAATTTGGTTGCAACTGCTCTAGGTATTCCTCAGTTATGCTTCGATGTCAGCCCCATTTCACTCTAACCCGTATAGGGTGTGCGTGGTTCTTAACCCCACAGTGTTTCTTGGCAGATAACATGTAACGTGCAGACCCCTGGTTCTTTAAAGAATCGAACTCACCTATACAAATAGCTTCAAACTTCTGATTACTTTACGATTGAACTATTGTGCTCAATACATACACCAAAAAAAGTTTTGCATCCCGTCGATTCCGAGAGTTCCGGAAAATTGGAACAGAGATTAACATAAACATCATTTCCGCCCTTTTTATTTCTCATGCAAACCACACATTGTATGTTGTATCACCATGCAACGAGATCTTCAGAGGTGGTGGTCCAGATTGCTGTACACACCGGTACCTCTAATACACAGTAGCACGTCCTCTTCCATTCTATTCGTCGTGGCATACTATCCACAAGTTCATCAAGACACTGTTGGTCCAGGTTGTCTCACTCCTCAACGGCGATTCGGCGTAGATCCCTCAGAGTGGTCGGTGGCTCACGTCGTCCATAAACAGCCCTTTTCAATCTATCCCAGGCGTGTTCGATAGGGTTGATGTCTGGAGAACATGCTGGCCACTCTAGTCCAGCGATGTCGTTATTCTGAAGAAAGTCATTCACGAGATGTACACGATGGGGGCGCGAATTGTCGTCCATGAAGACGAATGCCTCGCCAATATGTTGCCGATATGGTTGCACTATCGCTCGGAGGATGACATTCACGTATCGTACAGCCTTTACGCCGCCTTCCATGACCACCAGCGACGTACGTCCGCCCCACATAATGCCACCACAATACAGCAGGGAACCTCCACCTTGCAGCCCTCGCTTGTCAGTGTGTCTAAGGCTTTCAGCCTGACCGCGTAGCCTCCAACGACTGCCTGGTTGAAGGCATATGCGACAGTCATCAATGAAGAGGTGCCCATCCCGAGTGGTCCATTCGGCATGTTGCTGGGCCCGTCTGTACCGCGCTGCATGCTGTCGTAACACGTCGACCTATGGCTGGACGAAAAGCATTTTTTAAGATGGTGGCGCTGCTGTCAGGGTTCCTTCGAGCCATAATCCGTAGGTAGCGGTCATCCACTGCGGTAGTAGCCCTTGGGCGACCTGAGCGAGGCATGTCATCGATAGTTCCTGTCTCTCTGTATCTCCTCCATGTCGGAACAACATGGCTTTGCTTCACTCCGAGACACCTCGACACTTCTCTTGTTGAGAGCCGTTCCTGGCACAAAGTAACAATGCGGACGCGATCGAACCGCGGTATTGACATGGTTGAACTACAGACAACACGAACCCTGTACCTCCCTCCTGGTGAAATGACTGGAATTGATCGGCTGTCGAACCCCCTCCGTCTAATAGGCGCTGCCCATGCATGGTTGTTTACGTCTTTGGGCTAGTTTAGTGACATCTCTGAACAGACAAAGGGACTGTGTCTGTGATACAATATCCACAGGCAACTTCTGTCTTCAGGAGGTGTGGGAAACGGGGTGATGTAAAACTTTTTTTATGTGCGTATTTGACATTAACCAAGAACCCGGCGACAAATTTTACGAAAGTTTTGAAATTATTTTAACATTTATTTGGAAGCTGCTAAGTGCTCCCACTATGAAAACAGGATGACTATAATGTTGGTAATTTTCAGTCTTATGTAGTTTTTCACATTTCTCAATGCTTATGATGTCATACCTCTGAACTAGATGTTGCATCGTGATACACTTCTGCAGGTACATGCAGTTATATACGTAGATATCTTGTGAATAGAGTTAGCAAGAAAGCAGTCATAAATAAAAACTCTATGCCTGATGCAACAGGTTTTCACGCATATTAGTGTTTATGAGGTCATATTCCCTGGACTATGTGCCGCATAATGGTATAATTTTGCAGCCATATTTAGTACTATATCTGAATATTGTCTGGAAAATATATTGTGAATAGAATAGTAGAAAAAGAAGTATTACATTATAACGTCATACCTGATGCGGTAGTTTTACTTCGTGATAAGTGAAAATGCAGTAAGCGAAAAAAATTTTCCGATGATCATATTGTCTGGGATGTTAGCGAGAAAAAGCTTTCAAAGGTTTAAAATTATATGGGTGAGGTTTGCTGCAAGTAGCCACGTGCTCTCATTACTGGGTGAATATTGACTGGGTATTTGCACACAATGCATTACACTTCTTTTGGACTCTCATCACGCCATTTTAGAGATAGGTGATTCTTCTCCCCAAAATGCAGCCGCGCGGGATTAGCCAAGTGGTCTGAGGCGCTGCAGTCATGGACTGTGTGGCTGGTCCCGGCGGAGGTTCGAGTCCTCCCTAGGCCATGTGTGTGTGTGTGTTTGTCCTTAGAATAATTTAGGTTAAGTAGTGTGTAAGCTTAGGGACCGATGACCTTTTAAGTCCCATAAGATTTCACACACAGTTGAACTTTTTTTTCTCCCCAAAATGCTGCTTTCCATGTAGCAAACTCTGTAGAAACGGATCCGTAAGTTTATGATGAGATATTGAACATACATACACACACATTCACATATATTCTTATGACAGTAGCATTTTACCCTCATCTTCCTTTTCCCCTCTGTCTGTCCATTTACTTCTCCCCTCTCTCTGTCCATTTCCGCCTTCCCTTTCAATCCATCGTATCTTCACCCTTCTCACTATGCATCTCCTACTACTTCTCTCTGCGTAGTCCCTGGAGTACGTTCAAATACTAAAATCATAACACACCTGTCGTGCAGGGCAACCTATTTGTCAGGGGTTACTATCCCTTTTTCAACCTCTCCCTGGCCCTATGGGAGCTAGGTACTTCTTACTCCCAAAGAACTTCTTCCCAGACAGTTAATAATATGTATCCCATTTTTTGATTTTAATGGATGTAGTGCTTTAGGAGGAGGAGATCCAAAAAAGGCACACTAGCAAACGGATAAATGACTAAATGTCTTTGAGACAGATAAGTCCTGACAAATGCGCCTTATCAATGAACATGTTAATATGTGGCATGAAAAGTGTCAAATGGCAGTCCACTTTGGAACCATATTACAAATCTTGAAGGAAATGTTTAATTGTACTTGTATACAACTTTATGAAGCTCTTTTGAAAGATAACTGAAGACTCCAGGTGTTGGGTGCTGAAGTTACAGGTAATAATGAATAAATAAACAAACAAATACCCAGCGCTCATACGTAAATGGACCCCTGTGAACCTACCGACAGTGGAGACGATGTCAGCTGGACAGCGGCGCGCGCCTTTTGCAGCGACGGCGGCGAGCAGCGGCCAGCAGGCGTACATCGGGCTGGTGACGGGCGCGCTGGCCGTGGCGCTGCTGCTGCTGCTGGGCTGCACGGTGCTGCTGATGGTGCGCCGCGGCCGCAAGAAGGTGGCGCTGCTGCACAAGCACACCGCGCTCGTCTCCAACGGCGTCGCGCTCAACATGAAGGAGATGCTGGCGCCCGGGGGCGGCGTGCTGGGCGTCGGCGCCGGCGGCGGCCTCACGCGCGTCCTCACGCCCTGCAAGCCCAAGGCGGCCGCGCCGGCGGCGGGGGGCGCGGCGGCGGGGGCGGTCGCGGGGGCGGCGGCGGGCAGCAAGGCCGGCGGCGGGGGCGGCGGCGGCGGCGTGGACAGTGAGGACAGCGAGGGCTCGAGCGTGTACCACGAGCCGTACAAGCTGCTCGCCAAGGCGGGCGCCGGGGGGCACCAGGAGTACGGCTGCCTGCTCACCGCCAGCAAGAGCGTCGGCCAGTACACCGGTGAGCACTGCCGCCTTCCCGTGGTAACTGCCATTCAGTGGATTGCAAAGAATGAACACTCGCCCACGTACTGAATATAAATCCTTTACCTAAAATTCTACACTCATTTTATGCGAACTGATACATGGGACATTGTTGATGGCGATCCAGTCTCAGTGACATGATTCAGTTAGGTGCCAGTTTAGAATGTCCCTATCTTTTTTTTTCTCATGAAAAAGGAAAAAATTGACCACAGCTATCTGCACTAACCAATAGCTACATGTATTTCATGAAGGAAAATTCCCTACGTTGCTAATGTAACGAACTCTCTCTTCCCAACTATGCCAGTGAACCGTCCTTCTTTAACCGAGCAAGGTGGCGCAGTGGTTGCCACATTGGACTCGCATTCGGGAGGACGATGGTTCAAACCCGTGTCCAGCTATCCTGATATAGATATTCCATCATTTTCCTAAATTTCTTCAGGAAAATGCCGGGATGGTTCCTTTGAAAGGGCACGGCCGACTTCGTTCCCCATCCTTCCCTAATCTGATGGGACCGATGACATCGCTCTTTCGTCCCCGCCTCAAACAAACCAACCTTCTTTCTCTCACAGTCAGCATTACTGTATGGCTCGCACTGGCGTTGCAGAAATATATGCTTCAGTTACAAAAATAGGCTGTCTGATCAGAAGTGTACTGATCCCTTATGTTTGCTTTGTGGGGCTGTCTACTGCACGGTCATTAGCGCCCCTACAAAGTCCCGCTTTTTTCATAGTCCAATTTTTTCACAGTCCAATTTTTTTCACAGTCCAACCTAGCCACTGTCATGAATGATGACGATGATGATGAAATGTGAGCAATACAAACACCGAGTCCTCGGGCAGAGAAAATTCCCAACCCAGTCTGGAATCGAACCCGGAACTCTGTGTCTAAAGGTAGAAACGCTATCCACTAGAATCTTTGCCCTTATGATGGCTTCATCTCTGGCGGGGACCCTTTCAAGAGACGTGCGGCCGTCTGTCGAAGAAGGGCAGCTCATTTTTCGCAAGAGCCAAAACCAGAGAAGTTGCGATAATTAATGCTTGGTTCTGGAGCAAAGTCGACGTTCTAACCTATCCCAGTGGAGTTCTGTTGGGTTCAGGTAGGGTCTCTGGGCAGCTCAGTCAAGTGGAGGAACGTTATTGTCTACAGACAATCGATTGTCAGGGATTCTGCTTTATGACAGGGTACTTCGTCGTGCTATCGTTCCTCTACTGCACGCAGTATATGATACTGTGGAATTGCCGGCCGAAGTGGCCGCGCGGTTCTGGCGCTGCAGTCTGGAACCGCGAGACCGCTACGGTCGCAGGTTCGAATCCTGCCTCGGGCATGGATGTGTGTGATGTCCTTAGGTTAGTTAGGTTTAACTAGTTCTAAGTTCTAGGGGACTAATGACCTCAGCAGTTGAGTCCCATAGTGCTCAGAGCCATACTGTGGAATTTGTTCATATCTTTCCGCATTTAGCGTTTTCTTAAGTGCAACAAGAGAACCACACACAAACCTTGACAACCACCCACATATCGTAACGTAGGGGTAGCCAAGCATTCGTCTCTAGACCCGCCTCCTGGCTCGAGGGCTACAGCGTTCGGCCTCGCTGCACATTGTCCCCACCGTCACAGAACGCTGTCTGAGCGTCAGGAGGGGGGAATAGCAGGAAACTGTGAATACTGAAAACTACCTCTGAGGACTATGGGACTTAACATCTGAGGTCATCAGTCCCCTAGAACATAGAACTACTTGAACCTAACTAACCTAAGGACATCACACACGTCCATGCCCGAGGCAGTATTCGAACCTGTGACCGTTGCAGTCGCGCGGTTCCGGACTGAAGCGCCTAGAACCTTTCGGCCACTGCGGCCGCAAACTGTGAATGCATTGCACTTACATGGTGACGCAGTTGCATAGCGTATGAGTTAGTATTATTTTTCACATTTTTCGTATCATAGATCACAGACAGTATCAGTTAATTAATGGTGCGTGGAAGACATTTAGTGCAAACTGTCGGCATACTGACAGACAGTTTCACAAATTTTCGCACTCAAGTTGACATGTAATTTTGACTTATTTAGTTTCATAATGGAAAAAAGGTCTTTGATACACATTCGTTGATCGAAATCCTCCAGGTTTTTGGCAACCTCATTGTGGAGACGTGGATACTCTTCCCAAGAAAACACTGCTGGAGAGCTATCGCAATATGGTTTGACTTCAAAACGGGAATTACATCGCAGATCAATTAGTTCCATCTGCACGTGCACAGGAGCACTTTGAACTGAACTGACCTGCAAACGGTCTGGAATACAACTGGAAAACTGATGTAAGATCGGTAGTTCCCTCAAAATGTTTAGCAAATTATCCTTTTACTTCTTCCAAGACTACAGTGAATTCTTCAGACCTCGCATTTTCTACAACGCCTTCTGCGACCCGATTCTCTTTCTAAATGCAGCCCCACCAAATCATAAGATAATTGGTTCTGTCGTTGCAGCACGTTACTGTGTGCAGTCAAGTCCACTTAAAATGCGAAGTCTGCAACCTATTCTGGATGTTCTAATTTTCGTTCTTGCAATCCCTTTTCCTTCAAAAAACGAGTAATAAGTCTTAAATTTGTTTCAGGCATTCCCCTTGACTTAACCAACGTATATTACAGTAATATATGAAGTCTTCATACTCTTCGTTCAGTTCCATCGACGACCGTTGCAACTGACAGTGGAGTAATGCGTGCGACTTCGGAAACTTTACTATTGCTCCACGAATTTCTTCACGTTCTCGATGCGTGAAAATTCAGCATAAAGTTATTCTTGATGTGCAGAGCAATGAAGCCCGTCTGTCGATCGTCGTAATTTTTTGCCCCTTCATCCTCAGCCAAACCTTCAAATTCTTTCTGCATGGTGCTGTAATATCATTTCACAGCAAATTTTCGGTACCTGTCGATTATGTGAATGCATAATAGATACTGCGAATTCTCGTCGCTCTCTTCTGTCATTCTCATTTAGTTTTAAAAGCTTGCGACGAAATTTCGCCAGTGTGTCTCTTTTTCTGCAAACAGTATAATTCTCGTCCCTCTCTTCTGTCATTCTCATTTAGTTTTAAAAATTTGCGACGATATGTCGCCGAGGGCCTCTTTTTGTGCAAACAGCCAGTGGACCTGTGAACGTCCTTCATACCAAAAGCAAAGAGTGCACCGTAAACAGCGCTGACACCACGATTCTGACGAAATGACGAAAGTTGTGCCTACTGAAAAACGGCGCAGCGCAGTACGAAACGAAATGTCGCTTAGTACCGAGTACCTCCGAAAAGGACCGAGGAAAGTCGATACTGCCTGACCGTCTGGCTCGCGTGCTGTTTGGCACGCCGTTCACGATGCGTGAAAATTCAGCATAAAGTGATTCTTGATGTGCAGAGCAATGAAGGCTGTCTGTTGATCGTCGTAATTTTTTGCCCCTTCATCCTCAACCAAACCTTCAAATTCTTTCTGCATGGTGCTGTAATATCATTTCACAGCAAATTTTCGGTACCTGTCGATTATGTGAATGCATAGTAGATACTGCGAATTCTCGTCGCTCTCTTCTGTCATTCTCATTCAGTTTTAAAAGTTTGCGACGAAATTTCGCCAGTGTGTCTCTTTTTCTGCAAACTCGCTGTGACACCATGCCTGAGGAGGAGGAGATGAATATTTAACGTCATTCCGACAGTGAGGTCATTAGAGATGGTGCACAAGCTCGGAGTAGGGAACATTGGAGAAGGAAACTGGCCGTGCCCTTTTGATGGAACCATCCCAGCATTTGCCTTAAGCGATTTAGAGAAAGCACGGAAAACCTACATCTGGATGGCGAGACGTGGGTTTGAGTCGTCGTCCCCCAGAATGCGAGTCCAGTGTGCTGACCAATGTACTACCCCGCACACTGACGCCACCTCCACAGTGTTTCACTGTTAGCACTGCACATGATGACATACAATGTCCTCCAGGCATCCTCCAAACCCAAACCCTTCCATCAGATTGCTGCAGTGTGTAGTGTGATTCATCACTCCCAGTCACTCGTCTCCAGTCGCCTACAGTAGAGAGGCGTCGCTCATTATACCTCCCAAGCATCGCTTACCACTGAGCACAGAAATGCGTGCCTCATGAGGACCTTCTTGACCAGTGCACCTCTGTCTCTTAACTCTCTGCGGACAGTCCTTGTGCTAGCTGGGTGGCTGTTAGCACTTTGGAACTCATGAACCAGTCCTTCTGCTGATTTGATGCGATTTTTACGACCAATGTCCTCAGTGCCATACGGTCCCTGCCCCTCAGTACAGGAGGCCTGCCTGCTCTTGATTTAGCTACGGTTGTTCCTTTACCTTTCTACTTCACAATCACACCTCCAGCAGTCGACAGGCACAGCTTTAGAATCGTTGAAAGTTCTCTGGCGGATTTGTTTCTCAGGTGACATCCATCCACTAGTCCACATTCTAAGTAACTGACCTCTTCTGGCCGATCGATGCTGCTGTTAACACTTTTCAATTGCCAATGCAGTACTACCAGCCCGCCCGCCCGGATAGCCGAGCGGTCTAACGCGCTGCTTCCCGAACGGCGAGGCGTGCCGGTCCCCGGCCCGAATCTCCCAGGCGGATTAGCGTCGAGGTCCGGTGTGCCGGTCAGCCTGTGGACGGTTTTTAAGGCGGTTTTCCATGTACCTCGACGAATGCGCGCTGGTTCCCCCTATTCCGCCTCAGTTACACTGTGTCGGCGATTGCTGCGCGAACACCGTCTCCACGTATGCGTACACCATAATTACTCTACCATGCAAACACTGGGGTTACACTCGTCTGGTGTGAGACATTTCCGGGGCGATCCACTGGGGGCCGAACCGCACGGTTGCCCTGGGTTCGTTGTGGGGCGGCGGTGACGTGGATGGCCTGCTGTGGCCCGTCGTCGGGTTGTGAACCACTGAGGGCCTCTCCGTCGATTCTACGTGCCCAGTTCAATACACACAACACACAATACACTACCAGAAGAGACGATGTTCATTATACATTAATTGTCGAATAATTAGGACCGATTCGTGTAGAGTAACGCTTGCGAGACAGGGAGGTGAGTGAGAGCCGGCTCGAATCTGTGCGGCACATTAACGACCGCAGGCCGGTAAGCCGGCCAGCTTGAGTGTTGCTTTTACGCGGTTTACAACGCTCGTTTAGGAAAATGCTGCGCTGACCGCCAAATTCCACCCCGGAGAATACAACACACAAACAATTAAATTACGGTAAGAGACGGATGTTCACACGACTGACATAAATTTGGCGCCCACAACTTTCCTTAGCTTACCTTGAGGACAATGACGTCAAGCAGGATATTTGGTCACAAAGTTATAAAACGAAACAGAATTTGTGAAATCCTGAAAGGCTTACCACTTACTAGGTGCGATAAACGCTAGGTGAAACAAAGGGGAACAGCTTACATACATCGTACAGACAATCCAAACACAGTCTACATCTACATCTACATGATTACTCTGCAATTCACATTTAAGTGCTTGGCAGAGGATTCATCGAACCACAATCATACTATCTCTCTACCATTCCACTCCCGAACAGCGCGCGTGAAAAACGAACACCTAAACCTTTCTGTTCGAGCTCTGATTTCTCTTATTTTATTTTGATGATCATTCCTACCTATGTAGGTTGGGCTCAACAAAATATTTTCGCATTCGGAACAGAAATCTGGTGACTGAAATTTCGGCTTTAACAGTACACCATGTTTCCTGGCCCCCCCCCCCCCCCTCCCCTCTCCAAGTAACTGAAGCGGCGTCTGCTGAAAATCATCCTGCGAATTTTAAAGAATGAACTCAGTGTATTTCATTATTATAAATTTCATTACAACTAGCTTAATACGTCTGACAAAATTTAAGGAGTTTCTCATGTTACAGTGTGTATTGTACTTTCTTTTCCATTTTCATTAACGTCTCAATTATGCAAAAATTTCTTCTTGTTGACCTCGTAATACAAAATTTTTATGTTACTCAGCTATACGTTTTTACCTATTGATATTTTTCTGAGCATTGAACTTCAGTCTTCATTTACATGGTCTTAGTATTAGTAGTTTCATCACATGACCACCTTAGAAATATTAAAAAATATTGAAATTCTTAGTATCGAAGAATGGTTTATGCACTGTTAGTGTGTCGTTTTTCACTATTTAAAGTACGAAAAGTATATTTTCAAACCAAAAAACGACGTTGGCACACACAAATTGTCTGTCCATCATTATTCCCCGATATAGTATTATTTCTTTGATTTACACAACCAGCCATGAAAAGCAATGTTTGATTTACGCACTTGCACGTCTCAAACGGTTCATAATATGACGTTATCGGAAAGCATAATAACTTTCTTTTAAACGTTTTTGGAAGGTGACCGTCAACAGGTGGTAAGTAATGTACAAAATGCATATCTGAACCATCAGCTGTTTGTATTCTAAACCCAAATATCTACCATTTTCGATCTTGGACCATCTTCACGGATGAAGGGTTAAAATGATTTGAGCCCCCGTATTGCATTAGTCATTACTTAAAATGTGTAGTGCTTGCCATGAATGTAAATAAACTTTAAAAGCAAACATACAAATATTAATTGTATACAGAGCAGTACTGTCTCATATATTTACATTCAAGGCATGCACTACACATTTTAAGTAATGACTAATGCAATATGCTGGCTCAATTCATTTAAACCCTTCATCAATGAAGACGGTCCAAGATCGAAGCTGGTAGATATTTCGGTTTAAAATACAAACAGCTGATGGTTCCAATATGCATTTTATATATCAACTTTCTATTGCATCAGTTACATCTCAGCCGCGCGGAGTAGCGGCGCGGTTTGAGGCGTCCTGTCACGGACTGCGCGGCCCCTCCCACCGGAGGTTTGAGTCCTTCTCGGGCGTGGGAGTGTGTGTGTTGTTGTTAGCATAGGTTAGTTTAAGTAGTGTGTAAGTCTAGGGACCGATGACCTGAGCAGTTTGGTCCCTTAGGAATCCACACACATTTCAACATTTAGTTACATCTCACTGATGAAGTAAGGGTTGGAACGGGACAGAGTCGACTTGTGATGAATTCCTTCAAACATCGCCCGACGACCTCGTATAGCAAACTTCATTTCACTCTCAAACAGTGAGTACTAGTAAATAGCGTAAATCATTAGGTCTTAAGGAGACGTCGAACTGTGTGGGAATGTAGATAGTGGTTGCGCTGTTACGTGGTAGCGAGGTCTCCCTCAGTGTGCTGAGTGGCTGCCGTGCTTTGGCGTGCCCGCAGACTTCACGAGCGTGGCCAGCTTCCAGGAGGAGGTGCGCTTCGCGTCGCCGTCTTTCCACAGCGCGGCGGCGGCGGCGGCGGTGGGGCGGCCGCCCTCGCAGTTCGAGTTGCAGCCGTTCGCGACGCCCACCAAGGCCGCCGCCCCCGCAAGCGCCACCCCCGCCGTGCCCGAGGCCTACTACGCCGCAACCGACATCGTCATGGTAAGCCGCTGCTCTCTCTCTCTCTCTCTCTCTCTCTCTCTCTCTCTCTCTCTCACTCTATGTTTCTCTTTCAGACCGCTAACGCTCTCTTAACCCTTTCGTGAGCCGTGGGAAACATGCTTCCCACTACAATGAACTCGCTCCTAGTCCCGTGGGATTCACAGTTCCCACCTCTGTACGGTGCTACCACCTAGTGAACAGTATAGGGTACTACTTCCAGTCGGAAGTTCCCGCCGTTTTTGCTGTACCTCCGCGCAGAGGCATTGTATAGCTGAGTGTTGCTCTGTAGAGAAGCCTTTCAGTGCTTTTGCGTGATTTTTTTTCCTCAAAGCTATAGTATAAGGTAAATACTTTTGATTTACCCAAATTTATGAAGGAGCACGTAAAATTGGAACGAGGAGAAATCCAGTTTGAAACAAAAGGAACCATTTCTGCAGTAAAATGGATGGATAGCCATCCAGTCACTTTCCTGTCCTCAATTCATGACCCATGAGAAACAGCCACAGTGAAAAGGGAAAACAAGGATGGTACTAGTACAGAGATTTCTTGTCCTCAAGTTGTGGCAGAATACAACAAAATAATGGGTGGTGTCGATAAGTTTGATCAATTACGAGAAAGGTATGCTATTGGCAGACGTTCTGTAAAATGGTGGCACAGAATATTTTATTTCCTGGTGGACGTTGCTGCAGTGAACAGTTTCATCCTGTGGAAAATAAGTAAAAGAGAAAGTGGACAGCACGATCAGATCACATACAGGATCCATCTAGCCAGACAATTGATCGCTGGCTTCTCATCCCAAAAAAGGCATGGACAAAAACCTGTCTTTCTGGCAAAAAGGGGTAAAGTACCTGAAGATTTTCGTCGTATGGCTGTAGGGGAACATCAACCCACTTTAGGAGAAACCTACTGGACGTGCCGTCATTGTCGTACCAAAGCTGCGGAAAAGAGCACTCGCTGTGAAACTTCATGGCAGATTAAAACTGTGTGCCCGGCCGAGACTCGAACTCGGGACCTTTGCCTTTCGCGAGCAAGTGCTCTACCATCTGAGCTACCGAAGCAAGACTCACGCCCGGTACTCACTGCTTTACTTCTGCCAGTACCTCGTCTCCTACCTTCCAAACTTTACAGAAGCTCTCCTGTTATTATTAACTGTACCATAAGCCGCCAGTCTAGCAGTGGGACAGGTCAGTTGAATCTGTGATGGACCTCCTGGTTCACGGTATTGGGAGCCTCGACTTGCGCCATAGGGTGGTGGGGTTTCGGGTTCCGCTGGATTGGTCAGGAGTCCACTACACACAGCAGGCAGCTACACGGGTAGCAGGGGTTGTTTGGCGTGAACTGGGCGTTTTTTTTTAGGTTAGATGGCCTCGGGCAAGTACAGAAAGGGCAACAGCCTCAAAGGGTGTGGGGCAAAGTCAGGACATGCGGGGACCAAGCAGCAATCGGTATTGTAAACTGTCGAAGCTGCGTTGGTAAAGTACCGGAACTTCGAGCGCTGATAGAAAGCACCGAAGCTGAAATCGTTATAGGTACGGAAAGCTGGCTGAAGCCAGAGATAAATTCTGCCGAAATTTTTACAAAGGCACAGACGGTGTTTAGAAAGGATAGATTGCGTGCAACCGGTGGTGGCGTGTTTGTCGCTGTTAGTAGTAGTTTATCCTGTAGTGAAGTAGAAGTAGATAGTTCTTGTGAATTATTATGGGTGGAGGTTACACTCAACAACCGAGTTAAGTTAATAATTGGCTCCTTTTACCGACCTCCCGACTCAGCAGCATTAGTGGCAGAACAACTGAGAGAAAATTTGGAATACATTTCACATAAATTTTCTCAGCATGTTATAGTCTTAGGTGGAGATTTCAATTTACCAGATATAGACTGGGACACTCAGATGTTTAGGACGGGTGGTAGGGACAGACCATCGAGTGACATTATACTGAGTGCACTATCCGAAAATTACCTTCAGCAATTAAACAGAGAACCGACTCGTGGAGATAACATCTTGGACCTACTGATAACAAACAGACCCGAACTTTTCGACTCTGTAAGCGCAGAACAGGGAAACAATGATAACAAGGCCATTGCAGCATCCCTGAATATGGAAGTAAATAGGAATATAAAAAAAGGGAGGAAGAGTAATAGGAGGCAGATTTCAGACTACCTAAACGACCAAAACGAAAATTTCTCTTCCGACACTGACAATGTTGAGTGTTTATGGAAAAAGTTCAAGACAACCATAAAATGCGTTTTAGATAGGTACGTGCCGAGTAAAACTGTGAGGGACGGGAAAAACCCACCGTAGTTCAACAACAAAGTTAGGAAACTACTGCGAAACCAAAGAGAGCTTCACTGCAAATTTAAACGCAGCCAAAACCTCTCAGACAAACAGAAGCTAAACGATGTCAAAGTTAGCGTAAGGAGGGCTATGCGTGAAGCGTTCAGTGAATTCGAAAGTAAAATTCTATGTACCGACTTGACAGAAAATCCTAGGAAGTTCTGATCTTACGTTAAATCAGTAAGCGGCTCGAAACAGCATATTCAGACACTCTGGGATGATGATGGCATTGAAACAGAGGATGACACGCGTAAATCTGAAATACTAAACACCTTTTTCCAAAGCTGTTTCACAGAGAAAGACCGCACTGCAGTTCCTTCTCTAAATCCTCGCACTCGCGAAAAAATGGCTGACATCGAAATAAGTGTCCAAGGAATAGAAAAGCAACTGAAACCACTCAACAGAGGAAAGTCCACTGGACCTGACGGGATGCCAATTCGATTCTACACAAAGTACGCGAAAGAACTTGCCCCCCTTCTAACAGCCGTGTGCCACAAGTCTCTAGAGGAACGGAAGGTTCCAAATAATTGTAAAAGAGCACAGGTGGTCCCAGTCTTCAAGAAGGGTCGTCGAGCAGATGCGCAAAACTATAGACCTATATCTCTAACGTCGATCTGTTGTAGAACTTTAGAACATGTTTTTTGCTCGCGTATCATGTCATTTCTGGAATCCCAGAATCTACTCTGCAGGAATCAACATGGATTCCGGAAACAGCGATCGTGTGAGACCCAACTCGCTTTATTTCTTCATGAGACCCAGAAAATATTAGATACAGGCTCCCAGGCAGATGCCATTTTCCTTGACCTCCGGAAGGCGTTCGTTACGGTTCCGCACTGTCGCCTGATAAACAAATTAAGAGCCTACGGAATATCAGATCAGCTGTGTGGCAGGATTGAAGAGTTTTTAGCAAACAGAACACAGCATGTTGTTCTCAATGGAGAGACGTCTACAGACATTAAAATAACCTCTGGCGTGCCACAGGGGAGTGTTATGGGACCATTGATTTTCACAATACATATAAATGACCTAGTAGATAGTGTAGGAAGTTCCATGTGGCTTTTCGCGGATGATGCTGTAGTATACAGAGACGCTGCAACGGATAGGCACTTGGTGCAGGGAGTGATAACTGACCCTTAACATAGATAAATGTAATGTATTCCGAATACATAGAAAGAAGGATCCTTTATTGTATGATTATATGATAGCGGAACAAACACTGGTAGCAGTTACTTCTGTAAAATATCTGGGAGTATACGTGCGGAACGATTGGAAGTGGAACGATCATATAAAATTAATTGTCGGTAAGGCGGGTGCCAGGTTGAGATTCATTGGGAGAGTCCTTAGAAAATGTAGTCCATCAACAAAGGAGGTGGCTTTCAAAACACTCGTTCGACCCATACTTGAGTATTGCTCATCAGTGTGGGATCCGTACCAGGTAGGGTTGACAGAGGAGATAGAGAAGATCCAAAGAAGAGCGACGCGTTTCGTCACAGGGTTATTTTGTAAGCATGATACCGTTACGCAGATGTTTAGCAAACTCAAGTGGCAGACTCTGCACCAGAGGCACTCTGCATCGTGGTGTAGCTTGCTGTCCCGGTTTCGAGAGGGTGCGTTTCTGGATGAGGTATCGAACATATTGCTTCCCCCTACTTATACCTCCAGAGGAGATCACGAATGTAAAATTAGAGAGATTCGAGCGCGCACGGAGGCTTTCCGGCAGTCGTTCTTCCCGCGAACCATACGCGACTGGAACAGGAAAGGGAGGTAATAACAGTGGCACGTAAAGTGCCCTCATCCACACACCGTTGGGTGGCTTGCGGAGTACAGATGTAGATGTAGATCAACTGATCCTTTTGTTGGTTCTTAGTAGAACAACTTTATAATTATAAATGAAAAGCAGAATATTTATGTTCTACACAGTTAATTTATTTTGTTAATCAGTTTCTGGCTTAAAAGGCCATTTGCAGACTTTAACTGACTGACGTCTTCGAAGAGGATGCAGTATTCATGAACAACACTGAAAAAAGCTTAAAACTGAATACAAACAGTCACAACCAGAATAAACGGAAGACGGTAAGTGCGATAGGATGACGAAATGTTTTTGTAGGCACTCGAAAGCGACTGAGAAATGGTGTTCAAATGGTTCAAATGGCTCTGAGCACTATGGGACTCAACTGCTGAGGTCATTAGTCCCCTAGAACTTAGAACTAGTTAAACCTAACTAACCTAAGGACATCACAAACATCCATGCCCGAGGCAGGATTCGAACCCGCGACCGTAGCGGTTTTGCGGTTCCAGACTGCAGCGCCTTTAACCGCACAGCCACTTCGGCCGGCGAGAAATGGTGTGTTTCGGTACTTGTTGACAGCAGGAAAAGCAGATCTGACATTGCAATGGACGTCACAGGATGAAATAGTTTGTTTCCGGTAAGGGAAATTCGAAATTTAGTATGAAATCGTCTGTTAGTACAAACATTCGTAGTGAGATTGTATACAGAGAAAGGGCACGCACTCGCTGTAAAGTGGGACGGGACAGGGAGGGTGCCCTACCACCGTACGTGATCTGAGGGACGTGTGGGCACCCGGAGCGGGTGGCCGAAGAAAGTGGACAAGGTTTATGAGTCACCAGAGCATATACGCATCCGCAAAAAAGTGCTTACAAGTGCTTTTAGACAAACATTTTTGTCTAGTACGATACTTTTAGCGTTAGAAGGAAGATATTACACACCAACCGTAAAGGCAGCTAAAAAATAATTGGATTATCAGAAAGAAGACTTGAGCTGGCCAGTTATGTATAACGAGTCGCCCGGAGCATACCTTTAGGGGTCTAGGGGTAGCTAGCATCTTTGACTCTCAACGAAAAAATTCTGAGTCACAATTTACACCTCGATCCCTACTGACAATTTTAAATTATAATAAAGAGTTATGACGACCAAAGACTTCAGGCACAAGCAGTCACGCTCAGTTAGCCAAAGATCCCTGTCAAAAAGAGAACGGAGGAGTGGACATATGGGCACCAATTTGTCTTTCAGTTGAGAATCTGCCCCTGGAGACAGAAGAATTAGCAATGGTCAACGTCACGAGGACGCAGACTGCAGTGGAAACCAGAGACTTGCGGACGTCTTGCAATACTTTGGCCAGGATGGTTCCTCGTAAAAGCGGACGGCCGATTTCCTCCCCCGTCCTTTGGTAATTCGAGCTTGTGCTTCGTCTTTAATAACAGTGCTTTCGGCGGGAGGTCAATCTTGCTATTCTTTCCCGCGATATAGTTCTTTGCGATATCATCTGCTAACAGCGTTGGTAGTTGACTCAGAGCACAGCTATCTACTTCCTTCAAGCCCTCTCACCTTCGATATACTGCTGGTACTTCCGACCTCTGCATACAGTGTCGTGTCTCACACCTCATCGACCGTGCACGCCGGATAATGAACTGCGACATAGCACTCCCGCTATTTTCCACTTAGCTCTGCTCCATTTGTCTCAAATTAGTGGCTAACAACCCGGAAAGGGAGCCCGACATAATAAAAAATATATTAATACATTGCAGTTTTATTGACTTCTTTTTAAACTTGGTGTATGACCGGAGTGAAAGTGAAGAAGAGTTACATGATCTGCTGAATGGAGTGAACAATCTAACGAGTACAGGATATGCACTGAGAATGAATCGAAAAAAGACAGAAGTAATGAGAAGCAGCAGAAATGAGAACAGCGAGAAACTTAACATCTGGATTGATGGTCGCGAAGTAGACGAACTTAAGGAATTCCACTACCTAGGCAGCAAAGTAACCAATGACGGACGGAGCAAGGAGGATATCAAAAGCAGACTAGCAATGGCAAACAGGGCTTTCCTGGCCAAGAGAATTCTACCAGTATCAAACATAGACCTTAATTTGAGGATAAAATTTTTGACAATGTACGTCTGGAGTACAGCGTTGAGTGGTAGTGGAACATGGACTGTGGGAAAGCCAGAATAAAAGAAAATCGAAGCATTTGAGATGTGGTGCTCCAGACGGTTGTTAAAAATTAGGTGGACTGATAAGGTAAGGAATGAGAAGGTTCTGCGCAGAATCGGAGAGGAAAGGAATGTGTGGAAAACACTGGTAAGGAGAAGGGACAGGATGATAGGACATCTGTTAAAACATGAGGGAATGACTTCCATGGTGCTAGAGGGAACTGTAGAGGGCAAAAACTGTAGAGGAGGACAGAGATTTGAATACATCGAGCAAATAAGTGAGGACCTAGGTAGCAAGTGCTACTCTGAGATGAAGGCACAGGAGAATAATTCGTGGCGGGCCACATGAAACCAGTCAGAAAACTGACGATCCAAAAACAAAGAAAAAATGACCGGAAAATGTTTCAGAATAAATAGTATAAAGGGTAAATGATTTTTTTAGTCATCAGTCTCCTGACTCGTTTGATGTGGTTCGCCACAACATCATTTCCTGTGCCAATGTTTTCATCTCAGCTTTATCACTTACACTCTACGTCCTCAATTATTTTCTGCTTGTGTTCCGGTCTCTGTCTTCCTCTCCACCTCCCCCCCCCCCCCCCCCAGTACCAAGGAAGTTGTTCCATCGTATCTTAACAAATGCCCCTACTTACTGTGGTGTCTTCCGTACGTACCTTTCTTCGCCAATTCATTCTTTATCTTACCATTGCAGCTAATTCTCAACAATATCCTCTAGCACAAGATCTCAAACGCTTCGATTCTTTTCTGTTCCGACTTTTCCACAGCTCATGATTCACTACTATGCTGTGCTCCAAACGTACGAATACATTCTCAGAAATATCTTCTTTAAATGAAGGGCTGTGTTTCATACCAGTAAATTTCTTTTGACCAGGACAGCTCTTCTTACATGTCTTAATATGACTTTTATGTCATCCTTTCTTCGTCCGTCACCGATTTTTTTGCTGCCAAGGTAGCAGCATTTCTTGAATTTGTCTACTTTGTGATTCGTAACTTTGATATTTCTCGTTGTTCTCATTTCTGCGGCATCTCATTACTTTTGTCTGTTTCCGGTTTACTTTGAGTCCACATTCTGTACTCAATAGATCGTTCATTCCATTCAACAGGTCCTGTAAAACTTCTTTCACTAAGGACAGCAATATCATCAGCAAATAATATTGTCTTTATTCTTTCAACCTGAATTTTAATTCCACCTTTGATCCTTTCTTTTACTTCTGTCATTGCGTCTTCAACATATACTCGTACGGTGAACAGTATGGGCGAAGGACTGCATACCTGCGTTACCCAATTTTTAATCCGAGCACTTCGTTCTTGGTCTTCCAATCTCACTGGTTCCTCTTGGTTCTGGTACATATTATATATTACCAGTCTTTCCCTGTAGCTTGGTCCTACTTTTCTCGGAATTTCGAATGTCTTGAACCATTTTACTATCCATCTCTTTTTTCCAGGTCGACAAATTCAATGAACGTGCCTTCATTTTTCTTCAGTCTTCATTCTATTATTATCCACAACTTCAGAATTGCCTCTCTGGTACCTCCACCTTTCCTAAAGTCAAACTGATCGCGGTCTAACAGATCCTAATTTATCCTTTCCATTATTCTGTATATTATTCTTCTCTGCAACTAGGATACATGAGCTGTTGAGCTGATAGTGCGATTCTTATGGCACTTCTAAGGTATTGCTATCATTGGAATTCTGTGGATGATTTTTTCCGAAAGTCTTATGGTACGCCGCCGTCTCATAAATTCTAAATACCAATCTGAATAGTCGGTTGGGTGCCATTTCCCCAGGGTTAAATATTATACTTTATTGCTGCAGGTTGCACATCATATATTTTTATTTTTTGTTTATTCCATGCGCTGTACTACGTGAAAATTGTAGTAACTGATAAATTTAAACATTATAAAATAGTTTCTAAACTGAAAAACGCAACAAATCCATCAACAGTCAATTACCTTTCAGTATCGGTCTAGGTCCGCCCGACTAGCCGCGCGGTTCAACGTGCTGCTTCTCGAGTGGGAAGGTGTGCCAGTCCCCGGCACGAATCCACCCGGCGGATTAGTGTCGAGGTCCGGTGTGCCGGCCAGCCTGTGGACGGTTCTTAAGAGGGTTTTCCTCGACGAATGTGCGCCGGTTCCCCTTAATCCGCCTCAGTTACACTATGTCGGCGACTGCTGCGCAAACACTGTCTCCACATACACGTACACCATAACTACTCTACTACTCAAACATTTGTGGTTACACTCGCCTATTATGAGACGTTCCCGGGGAAACGGGTGGGGGGCGTCCACTGGGGGCCGAACTGCACAATAACCCTGGGTTCAGTGTGGGGCGGCGGTGGGGTGGGTGGACTGCTTTGGTGTGCTGTGGCGTTCTGAACCACTGAGGGCTACGGCGGGACGAAGCCTCTTCGTCGTTTCTAGGCTCCCAGTTCAATACACAGTACACAATGGGTCTAATAAATCACATTTTTTTATACATCTTCTCTTTGCCATTTCTAATGAGGGGATTCTTCTAAATATGTTTCCATTTTATATCCTATTTGTCCTTACGCGTTGTTGTGCAGACATTATGAATAAGAACACAGAATGGAAGTTCACGCATTGCTGTGCAATGTTCTTAACAGTAACCCTTTTTCTACGGGTTCTGATAGTTTGTGGTAAAGGAAGCATAGTTACGTTGCGCTTGTTGATGTTAATGGACTCTTTTGCAAAGAATGTGGAAAGATCGATTAAATATGAGGCGGACATCTACTGGCATAACACACCTTTAGCTATGTTACTTTGTGTAAGCCAAGAAATGGAGCGATCTGTGTCGTGGCAGCAAACTCCGTCTTCACACACACACAAGGCTTTTCTCCTTATTCCGTAAAAAAAAAAAATCGTCATATGGTGTATTACTGTACTCTCCATGAAACGTTAAAAATCACATCATTCCAATGAACCTAATGACTCGCAGTAGATATACTACATTTCGCTCCATGCAAAATTTTAGGGTTTTAACAATACAACTAAATTAACTGAACACCTGCTGTTGCTTAGGTATGTCTTTATTCCAATCTTCTATTAATCCATCTCCTCCACCCCCTCCCCCCTCTCTGGCGATCTCCACCACCCTCTCTCTCTGTGCATCTCCTCCACCCCTCACTTTCCATCCATCTCCTATTGCCCCCTCTCTCTCTGTCCATCTACTCCTTCTCCCTCAGGCCATCTCCTCCTCTCTCCCTAACTACATTTTCTCCTCGCTCACTATCTCCTCATCACGAACTCCATCTCCTGCTCCCCTGTCTTGGTCCATCTCGTCCTTCACCGTTCCTCTGTCCATGCCCACCTCCCCCTCTCTCTTCCCATCTACTCCTCTTTCCCTTCTCTGTTCATCTGCTCCTCCTCTATCTCTCCAACTGATATTCCTCAACTCTGTCCATCTGCTCCTACCTCTAAGTCCATCTCCTTCCTCCCTTCTCTCTGGCAGCCTCATCTGCCTCATCTCTCTTTCCCTCTCATTCTTACTGTCCATTCCCTCTTTCCTTTCTGTTTCCATCCGCTCTTTCCTCTGTGTCCATTTACTCCTCTTTCCTCTCTCTGTCCTTCTCGTCCTCCTCCTCCCACTCTCTATCTCCTGTTCCTCCTCCTCCTCTCTCTGCCCATCTCTTCCTACCCCACCTTTCTCTGTCCATTTCCTCCTTTCTCTGTCCATTTGCACCATCCCAATACGAGGTCTCTGTTGATCCATTGTGGACATGGAACAGCGTCTTGTCAATTATTTAATAATGAAATTAGCCAACTGCTGTACAGCAGAGACGTTATTTTATTTCATTTTTAGTATCAATTTCGGCATTCCATTATGCCATCTTCAGGCTCCATATGCATCTCTCAAAACTAAAGGATATCGGCATACTGGACCATATGTTCCTGGAGTTGTGAATGCCGTTGATTACCACCACAGTATTTCTTTCCAGATAGTAAGTAGTATGGATGAAGAGTCGCCAGGGATCAAGACGAGCTTTTTACCCGTGGCTTTGCCCATGTACGAACTTCTCACATATACAAAATGGTTCAAATGGCTCTGAGCACTATGCGACTTAACATCTGTGGTCATCAGTCCCCCAGAACTTAGAACTAATTAAACCTAACTAACCTAAGGACATCACACACATCCATGCCCGAGGCAGGATTCGAACCTGCGACCGTAGCAGTCGCGCGGTTCCGGACTGCGCACCTAGAACCGCTAGACCACCGCGGCCGGCTCTCACATATACATTTCACGTATATTTAACATATGTCACACCTATTTGTACACATGCTTCACCTCTATCTCTAGCGAATTTAATCCTGCAGTTTCGTTTTCCTGTAGGGCAATGTTTACGTCATATCTCTTGCACTATAAATCTTGCAATGATATAAATCCGCAGGCACGTCCAATTGTATAAGTCAATACTGTCTGTGAAACGTGTTGCGAATAGAGATAGTAGTAATGAAGTAATAAATTAAAATTTCATGCATGGTGCTGTTGTTTTTTACGCATCTCAATGCTGATGATGTCATATCCCCTGAACCATGTGTTGTACAATGATATACTTTTGCAAGTTAGCGCAATTGATATGTGAATACTGTCTGCAAAATGTGTTGCAAGTGTAGTTAGTAGTAAATAATTAATAAATTAAAAGTTAATGGCTGATTGGGCAGTTTTACAGCAGGAACAGTGAAAATGTAATAACCGACAAACCCATATTCCTTTGTCGTTTTGTGGAGCGGGGGGGGGGGGGGGTCAGCGAGAAAAGTCTCGTAAAGTCTGCAAATTATGTATAAAGTTGGTTGCAAGTCACTAAATACTCTCGTTCATCAAAAAATGAGGGAGTATAGTCTGCCTATTTTCGCGTCGTGAGCCATTCTTGTTCTCCAGCCCAACCCGTTTCAGAGGTAGGAGTGCCTTACCCCAACAGTGGTTCTTTCCGGACAGTAAATGATACGTATACTAAGTTTGCTTGAAATTGGTCCAGTAGTTTAGGAGGGCATGTGGAACACACATACACACGTCCACTTGTATAACACGTATGGATACTTACCCAGTAGCCAGCTACAACATGTAGGAAACATATATTACTAGTGAAAATAATAAGACTGTTACAACTTACATTATTCACGTTGTATTTTAGAATTCCATTTGTGAAGAAGCTCCTCGCGCTCGCTCGCTCGCTCGTGATATTCGCGAGGCTTCCCACCTAGCTCTTTATGCAGTTTAAGAATGCCTGCAGTTCGTGCTTCACGTTTGGCATGTGTTTTTGCGATAGTCTCGTTGATCCGCTTTGCCTCTCGTTGTCACTGAATTCATCTTGTTGCCGCGTGATTCCCACTGCACGTTCATGACAACACTCTCATTACGCAATCATTATACAGTAATTAATTATATTATAATTACTTTACTATCACGTCTTTGTAATAGTAGAAAAGAGTTGATATACTGGAAAATTTCCCAAACAGATGAAGTAATTTATTACTAACGTCAAGAAAGGGAGGTATAAAGTCTAAATTGGGCAGAACCCGAAATTTTACATACAGTAAGCTGTCTATAGGCTGATTTTTCTATATTTTCGATAATGACAGAGTGATTTCGGTAAAAACTAATTCTGTAGAAAACTGATTGAAATCTTTGTAGATTATCTGTCACTAAGTTTTGATTTAACAGCTTTGAAATTGTAATATATTGAAGAAGCTGGAAATTAGTGGTGTACTGTGGCTTATGCAAGTTTTGGTTATTGTGTCATAAATATTTCAGCCAAATTCGACATTTGAAACCCTTTCAGCGCACGCAGACGTTCGTGACGTGTCATTAATAAATTCTCTTCGTTCTATTTTACATGAGAGCGTGGTACTTTTTACTGGGTTTCGCTCAGGTAAAGATCCCATTAAAGTAGAACATTATTATTTCAATGCATACTCCGTAATGGGCAGACTGTGGTCAGTTTTAATGATCATAATGACTACTGTAATTAGGGGCACTAGCTGTTCACAGCAGGAACTTCCCTATGCCGGCCGCACCCGTCAACAGAACTTACGCACGTCGACTGCTAGAGAAGGAGCCCAGCCAGCTAGAAGATGCAATCTCCTTGTCTGTCTCGGATGTGGACAAACCTGTTTAACTGTCAACAATGAAGGATTTTGAATTCAAAAGGATCTTTTAAAATTTGAGTTAAGTATTCTGAATTCATATTAATTGTTGTCCATAAAACTATCTGTGTGTAACACAAGAAGGTAGGTGGACTTGCTTAGGTGTACAGAACTAATTTAGATTATTAGGACAGACTGCTAAAACTACAGTAGGGCAAGTAATAATATAGAACTTCGCCGACTGCAATTTAGCTGTCAGTTTTTTTTTTAAATTAATGAAGCTCTGATGCTAGTGAACTCTGAAAACCAGTTGCGGGAAGGAATTTGTGGTGTCACCGTTAGACACCACACTTGCTAGGTGGTAGCCTCTAAATCGGCCGCGGTCCGGTAGTATACGTCGGACCCGCGTGTCGCCACTATCAGTGATTGCAGACCGAGCGCCGCCACACGGCAGGTCTAGTCTAGAGAGACTCCCTAGCACTCTCCCCAGTTGTACAGCCCACTTTGCTAGCGATGGTTCACTGCCTACATACGCGCTCTCATTTGCAGAAACGACAGTTTAGCATAGCCTTCAGCTACGTCATTTGCTACGACCTAGCAAGGCGACATTGCTATCCTCAGTGAAAGTGAACAAGAAATACAGGAGGTGCTGAATGGAACCAACAGTCTAAAGAGTACAAAATATGGATCGAGAGTAAACAGAATTTAGGCAAAGCAGTAGAAATGAGATTAGTGATAAACTTTCCATAAAAATGGGGATCTCAAACTGTACGCAGTTAACGAGTTGTTCTACCATGAAGGCAAAAGTAACGCGTGAAAGTGAAGTATGACGGACGAAATAAGGACGATGCAAAAAGCAGAACAGCACAGATGATGAGGACGTTCCCGGCTAAGAGAAGTCTGCTAGTGTCAAACATGGGCCTTAATATGATTAAAAAGAATTTTGAGAATGTACATTTGGAGCACAGCAATGTGTAATACTGAATCATGGACTGTACGAAAACCGAAAAAGAAGAGAATCGAAGAGGCTGAGGTGTGCTGCTATAGAAAGATGTCGAAAATTAGGGATGTCGAAAATTAGGTAGACTTACAAATAAAAGAAAGAGAAGCGTGTAACATTCTTTATCCCTGAAAACATGTAGACCACGTTCAGTGGATGTCACAGAAAAGTGATTTGTAGTATTTGTTACTTGAATTTTGAAGGACTTGGCGGTTGGTTAAGAAAAGAAGCACTATAATACGATTCAAGAGCCAATTTTTATTAACACTTTCCGTCACGCGGTTTCGCATTTCTAACCCAAAAAAGTCTCACCATAAGGGGATTATCCTAATAGGGCTGAAATCAGAAGGAGGTGACGTAAACGTACGGACAAATAAACTATTACAATTTCAGAAAAATTGGATAATTTATTCAGGAGAAAGAGCTTCACAAATTGAGCAAGTCAATAACGCTTTCGTCCACCATTGGTCCTTATGGAAGCAGTTTTAGGGCGTGGCGCTGATTGATAGAGCTGTTGCGAGTCGTCCTGAAGAATAGCGAGTCAAATTCTATCCAACTGTGGTGTTGGATCGTCAGAATCCCGAACTGGTTGGAAGATCGTGCCAATAATGCTCCAAACACTCGCGTCCCATACAGATGGGAATTATCTTGCTGAAATGGAAGCCCAGGTTAGCTTGGCATAACGGGCAATAAAATGGGGCGTAGAATATCGTCGACGTGCTGTCAAGATACCGCGAATGGCAACCAAAGGAGCCCAGCTTTTAAATGAAATGGAAACCCAAACAATCCATCATGGGCGTCTCCAGATACATCTTCGCTGGTCATCTGGGCCTAGTTCAAAGCGAGACTCAACACTGTAGACAATTCTACTCCAGTAAATGAGATTTAAGGCAGAAGAAGTGTCTGGAAACGGCCTGGACAGCTGTGGTATACCGACCTGACTGTCGCCAATCATACAGGATTGATTGTCTCGGATGTCGTCTCATGTCATGGCAGCACACCTTTGTTTGTCATCCATGGTGCCCTCACAGCACCGCGCTACGTCGACAGTATTCTGCACCCCGTTTCGTTGCCTTTCATGGCAAGCCACCCTGGGCTTACATTTAAGCAAGACAATACCCGCCCCCACACGACGAGAGTTTCTGCTGCTTCTCTTCGTACTTGCCAAAGCCTGCTTTCACCACCAGTATCGCCAGATCTCTCCCCAAACGAGAACGTTTTGAGCGTTATGCACAGGGCCCACCAACCAGCTTGGGATTTTGAGGACCACCAGTTGCACAGAATTTGGCACGAAATCTGCCAGGAGGACATCCAACAAGTCTTGTCAATCAGCGCCAAGCTGGAAAATTGGTTCCATAACGGCCAGAGGTGGCCCAACGCGTTACTGAATTTCTCAATTTGTGAAGCTCTTTCTCTTTAATAAATCGTTCAGTTTTTCTGAAAATGTAATCATTCGTTTGTCCACACATGGGCATCACATCTACCGATTTCCGTCTCATTGGATAATTACTTCGTGGTGCGACTCTTTTTTTTTTTTGTCTTACAGTGTATTTTTATGTCACTAAATTACTTTAAAGGAGCAATGCCACTTTCTTACGGGTAGCCTATTATACCAGGTACGTGACACAGATACAATCAAAATTTAAACCGAGAGCACGGCAGGAAGACGACAATCGGTGATGGAGCCCGAAGAGCAGTCTGAGCAGAACCCTGATCAGAAAGGTTGCTCTCGCGCAGTGCTAAACGCCGCGCGTGTATACCTGTACCTCCGACACAGCCACTCACTCTCTACAGTGTTGATACAAGGTGTTTCAAAAATGACCGGTATATTTGAAACGACGATAAAAACTAAACGAGCAGCGATAGAAATGCACCGTTTGTTGCAATATGCTTGGGACAACAGTACATTTTCAGGCGGACAATCTTTCGAAATTACAGTAGTTACAATTTTCAACAGCAAATGGCGCTGCAAGTGATGTGAAAGATATAGAAGACAACGCAGTCTGTGGGTGCGCCATTCTGTACATCGTCTTTCTGCTGTAAGCGTGTGCTGTTCAGAACGTGCAAGTGTGCTGTAGACAACATGGTTTATTCCTTAGAACAGAGGATTTTTCTGGTGTTGGAATTCCACCGCCTAGAACACAGTGTTGTTGCAACAAGACGAAGTTTTCAACGGAGGTTTAATGTAACCAAAGGACCGAAAAGCGATACAATAAAGGACCTGTTTGAAAAATTTCAACGGACTGGGAACGTGACGAATGAACGTGCTGGAAAGGTAGGGCGACCGCGTACGGCAACCACAGAGGGCAACGCGCAGCTAGTGCAGCAGGTGATCTGACAGCGGCCTCGGGTTTCCGTTCGCCGTGTTGCAGCTGCGGTCCAAATGACGCCAACGTCCACGTATCATCTCATGCGCCAGAGTTTACACCTCTATCCATACAATATTCAAACGCAGCAACCCCTCAGCGCCGCTACCATTGCTGCACGAGAGACATTCGCTAACGATATAGTGCACAGGATTGATGACGGCGATATGCATGTGGGCAGCATTTGGTTTACTGACGAAGCTTATTTCTACCTGGACGGCTTCGTCAATAAACAGAACTGGCGCATATGGGGAACCGAAAAGCCCCATGTTGCAGTCTCATCGTCCCTGCATCCTCAAAAAGTACTGGTCTGGGCCGCCATTTCTTCCAAAGGAATCATTGGCCCATTTTTCAGATCCGAAACGATTACTGCATCACGCTATCTGGACATTCTTCGTGAATTTGTGGCGGTACAAACTGCCTTAGACGACACTGCGAACACTTCGTGGTTTATGCAAGATGGTGCCCGGCCACATCGCACGGCCGACGTCTTTAATTTCCTGAATGAATATTTCGATGATCGTGTGATTGCTTTGGGCTCTCCGAAACATACAGGAGGCGGCGTGGATTGGCCTCCCTATTCGCCAGACATGAACCCCTGTGACTTCTTTCTGTGGGGACACTTGAAAGACCAGGTGTACCGCCAGAATCCAGAAACAATTGAACAGCTGAAGCAGTACATCTCATCTGCATGTGAAGCCATTCCGCCAGAGACGTTGTCAAAGGTTTCGGGTAATTTCATTCAGAGACTACGCCATATTATTGCTACGCATGGTGGATATGTGGAAAATTTCGTACTATAGAGTTTCCCAGACCGCAGCGCCATCTGTTGTTGAAAATTGTAACTACTGTAATTTCGAAAGTTTGTCTGCCTGAAAATGTACTGTTGTCCCAAGCATATTGCAACAAACGGTGTATTTCTATCGCTGCTCGTTTAGTTTTTATTGCCGTTTCAAATATACCGGTCATTTTTGAAACACCCTGTACAAATAAATAAGTCCTCTTGTGACGTGTTACGATTATGCAGCTTACACTACGTATCTGGCCCTCTTTGTCCGTGATATATAACAGGCTCTAGATACCGGCTCCCACGTTGATGCCTTATTTCTCGACTTCCGAAAGGCGTTCGACTCAGTTCCGCACTGTCACTTGCTCCAAAAAGTGCTCGCATACGGTCTATGCGATGACGTATACAGTTGGGTAGAAAGCTTTCTGACAGACAGGGAGCAGTATGTCGTCGTGAACGGGGTGACTTCAAGAGAAACGAGCTTAACTTCAACAGTGCCCCAGGGCAGCGTAATAGGTCCGCTGCTTTTTACAATTTCTATAAACCAACTGGTTGATGGTATTGACAGCGGCATTAGATGTTTGCCGAAGATGCTGTAGTCTACAGGAAAGTAGTATCACACGAAAGCTGTGAACAAATCAACGAGGGTTTACAGAAAACTAATGCGTGGTGTAATGACTGGTGGTTATCTTTCAATATTAGTAAGTGTAACCTACTGCGTGTGTAACAAGGCGAAAACCCCATTAATGTAGGACTACAAAATAAATGCACAGTCTCTGGAATTGGTAACATCCGTCAAGTATCTGGGTGTGACTATTCGAAATGATCTCAAATGGAATGATCAGATTACACAAGTAACGGGTAAGGCGAAATCTAGATTGCGGTTTATTGGTAAAATCCTGAAGCGATGCAGTCCTTCAACACATGAAATTGCTTACAATACGTTAGTTCGTCCAGTCTTACAGTATTGTTCGTCTGTATGGTGCCCTTACCAGTTGGTTCTGATTCAAGAGATTGAGAAGGTCGAAAGAAGCGCGGCAAGATTCGTGACTGGTACATTTACATCGTGAGAGCGTTACGAATCTCATAGAAAGTTTGAAGTGGGACACACTTGCAGATAGACGACGCGCGAAACGGAAGGTCCTACTCACTAAATTCCGAAATCCGATGTTCGCCGAGGATGTAGAGCATATTACCACCAACTTTCAAATCCTTCGATGATCAACATTCGAAGACAAGGGAAGCTAGAGCTTGTGCTGAGGGGTTCAGACAGTCGTTTTTCCCTCGCGCGATCCACGACTGCAACACAGGGGGGGAAATATGACTTTGGCGCGAATTGTACCCTCCGCCTCACACAACCTGGTGCCTATCGGAGTATACAGGGTGGTCCATTGATCGTGACTGGGCGAAATATCTCACGAAATAAGCGTCAAACGAAAAAACTACAAAGAACGAAACTTGTCTAGCTTGAAGCGAGAAACCAGATGGCGCTATGGTTGACCCACTAGATGGCGCTGCCATAGGTCAAACGGATATCAACTGCGTTTTTTAAAATAGGAACCCCCATTTTTATTACATATTCGTGTAGTACGTAAAGAAATATGAATGTTTTAGTTGGACAACTTTTTTCGCTTTGTGATAGATGGCGCTGTAATAGTGACAAACATACGGCTCACAACTTTACATGAACAGTTGGTAGCAGGTAGGTTTTTTAAATTAAAATACAGAACGTAGCTACGTTTGAACATTTTATTCGGTTGTTCCAATGTGATACATGTACCTTTGTGAACTTATCATTTCTGAGAACGCATACTGTTACAGCGTGATTACCTGTAAATATCATAATAATGCAATAAATGCTCAAAATGATGTCCGTCAACCTCAATGCATTTGGCAATACGTGTACCGACATTCCTGTCAACAGCAAGTAGTTCGCCTTCCGTAATGTTCGCACATACATTTACAATGCGCTGACGCATGTTGTCAGGCGTTGTCGGTGGATCACGATAGCAAACATGCTTCAACTTTCCCCACAGAAAGAAACGTGTAACGACATTCCTCTCAACAGCGAGTAGTTCGCCTTCCGTAATGTTCGCACATGCATTTACAATGCGCTGACGCATGTTGTCAGGCGTTGTCGGTGGATCGCGATATGAAATATCCTTCAACTTCCCCACAGAAAGAAATCCGGGGACGTCAGATCCGGTGAGCGTGAGGGCCAAGGTATGGTGCTTCGATGACAAATCCACCTGTCATGAAATAAGCTATTCAATGCTGCTTCAACCGCACGCGAGCTATGTGCCGGACATCCATCATGTTGGAAGTACATCGCCATTCTGTCATGCAGTGAAACATCTTGTAGTAACATCGGTAGAACATTACGTAGGAAATGAGGATACATTGCACCATTTAGATTACCATCAATAAAATGGGAGCCAATTATCCTTCCTCCCATACATTAACCCGCCAAGGTCGCTGATGTTTCACTTGTCGCAGCCATCGTGGATTTTTCGTTGCCCAATAGTGCATATTACGCCGGTTTACGTTACCACTGTTGGTGAATGACGCTTCGTCGCTAAATAGAACGCGTGCAAAAAATCTGTGATCGTCCCGTAATTTCTGTTGTGCCCAGTGGCAGAACTGTACACGACGTAAAAAGTCGTCGCCACGCAATTGCTGGTGAATACAAATATGGCACGGGTGCAATCAATGTTGATGTAGCATTCTCAACACCGACGTCTTTGTGATTCCCTATTTTCGCGCAATTTGTCTTCTACTGATGTGCGGATTAGCAGCGAGAGCAGCTAAAACACCTACTTGGGCATCATCATTTGTTGCAGGTCGTGGTTGACGTTTCACATGTGGCTGAACAATTCCTGTTTCCTTAAATAACGTAACTATCCGGCGAACGGTCCAGACACTTGGATGATGTCGTCCAGGGTACCGAGCAGCGTAGATAGCACACGCCCTTTGGGCATTTTGATCACAATAGCCTTACATCAACAAGAAATCGACCTCTTCCGCAATTCGTAAACGGTCCATTTTAACACGGGTAATGTATCACGAAGCAAATACCTTCCGCACTGGTGGAAGTTTACGTGATACCACGTACTTATACGTATGTGACTATTACAGCGCCATCTATCACAAAGCGAAAAAAGTGGCCCAACTGAAACATTCATATTTCTTTACGTACTACACGAATATGTAATAAAAATGGCGGTTCCTATCTTTAAAAAAACGCAGTTGATATCCGTTTGACCTATGACAGCGCCATCTAGCGGGCCAACCATAGCGCCATCTGGTTTCCCCCTTCAAGCTAGACGAGTTTCGTTCTTTGTAATTTTTTCGTTTGATGCTTATTTCGTGAGATATTTGGCCCGGTCACTATCAATGGACCAGCCTGTATACGTAGATGTGTCTTACAAGGTTAGTCGCAGAATCGGGGATGAAAGGAACATGTGAATGGTATGATATGCGTTAAGACATGAGGGAAGAAGCAGTAAGGTGATGTAGAGGGTAAAAACAGTAGGAGAAGGCAGGGATTGTAATACATCCAATAAATAACTGAGGACGTAGGGTGTAGGTGCTACTCTGAGATGGGACACATCTCTACAAAGGTATAGCCGATACTTCCGTCCGTTTTTAAAGCCAGCGGGATGACCCTGCGGCTACAGACGTGTCGTTAAAGTCCGCAGTACGCCCCGCGCTGATGGAGTGGGAGGCCCCTGGGGTGTCCCGGCTGATGCCCTGGGTGACGGGCAGTAAACATCGGCGGCGGATCGCGACAGACTGTGACGTCACCGCAGCCCCGCCGACGAGCCGGAGGCGCGGTCCCAGGCGGGGTCGTTGCGTCCGCGAAATACGGCCGGAGCCGCGCCAACCCGGAGGATGGAGGTGGATTTGCGCGCTCCCGGCTCTGCCCGACTCTGTCACCGCCGGCTGCTCCAAATCCCGGCTTTAGCTAACTACGGCCCCGGGTCACACATTTCCCGTCCGGAGGTCTCGGGGTCTCGCACCGCGGCACAATATACTACCTGCGAGACAGCACTCCACTCTGTCACGACGCGATTCGCAGTCCATCTTTTCTGTGCCAACTCTTACGGTTTTCTCTTTCAGCTTTATAGTCACTGCGCTGTGCTGTTATTCCACTATCCCCCATATCCTAACATTCTGATTAAGCAGTTCCAGGAATCGCCATAAAGATTTAAGTATCGCCTCGAAAAAGTAAATATGCGTCCGCGATGCTTGTCTCCTTTACACACTCATCCTTCAGTGCAATATATTTTTCTCCAGCTGTGGACGACCTGGCGGAGACCTTGGTTATAGAAGTCTGCTTCTTGCTGTTCGTGGAAGGTTCCCCTCCAAGACCTCGTCACAAAATAAAGCAAACTCGTACGGCACGAATGACTGGGGGACCCCGAAGCACATGTATAGCCACCTAACTGGAAAATTTTTTCCTATCCTTTGTGCACACAGGCACCTTCCCATCGCGAAGTATCGGAGTTGTATGCAGAAGTGTACTTGTTAAGTGTCGGTGACTGACGTGTCTGTTGGTTATAGTGTCACTTTCTTGTTGGAGATCACGAGAGAAGGGAGAGGGTGAAATCTCGTACGGGCACACAGCCTATGCCTTACGTAAATCACCAAGGGGACTACCGAGGTTAGCTTGGCTTTACATACATCTGGTCTGAATCATACTTGTTAAACAAAATGCTAAAATTGTGCTGAATAACTCAGACTTTGTCGGAAAAGTAGAAAATTTTACTCGCTAATGTTAAAAAAAAAAAAAAAAAAAAAAAAAAAAAAAATCACAGTTCCACAAGGTTCAATTTTGGATCCACTCCTCTTCCTCAAGTATGTGAATGACAAGCAACAAGCAAAATTTGTACGTTTTGTAAACGACACCGTTGGTACAGAGACAGCAACAGAAGAGTCAGTAAATGATATTATCCAAAGAGTTATTAAGTGGTTCTTCATCTTGGCGGCTGAGTATCCACATGTTTCCACTGCTTGCTTTACTCTCTTTTGTCGGGATCGTAGTGATAGAGCCATGGGGGCTCACAGACATGTATCAAAGAGGCAGAAATATTCTAAAATTGCCATTTGATATAACTGATTCGCTGAGTATCAAGGTGTACCGGTCCCCAAGCACACATTTTTACAGTAGATATATGAATTTAATTGTATCTCAAATCAATGATAAATATCCATTTACAGTAAGTGCTTTCAAGAAATATTAGTTTGATACGGAAATGGTACGCACTTTTCAGCACTGCATGTAATATTTTGATATTCAACAATCTGAAATTGTATAGTAATATTATTACATCCAGAGTACCCAATGACTTATAAAAATAGAAAATATTCACAAAAGATCTGTTATATTCCAGTAACGTTAGGTTGACACAGAAATTAAAAAATCTGAAATATAAAAAAACTGAGTGACTGAGAAAATTCTGTTGGATACCGACAAAAATAACCAACAGAAAGTACCATATTAGTGTCCGAAGAAGAGAAGGAACATCGATTATACCTTATAAAACGCTTACTAAAATTCGATGATGTCTAGGATTATAGCACTTGTACCCCAAAGAACACCCTCCCGTATATTAATAACTCAATGCTCTGTAACTCCCAGAAAAGACATGAATTCTGAAGAATAATTAGACGAAAATAATGCTGGCGAGTGTACTACTGATTGCCGGCCGGAGTGGCCGAGCGGTTGTAGGCGCTACAGTCTGCAACCGCGCGACTGCTATGGTCGCAGGTTCGAATCCTGCCTCGGGCATGGGTGTGTGTGATGACCTTAAGTTAGTTAGGTTTAAGTAGTTCTAAGTTCTAGGGGACTGATGACCTCAGAAGTCGCATAGTGCTCAGAGCCATTTGAACCATTTTGTACTACTGATTGTTGATGAACAGATACTTATACTGCACAAGAGCAATCGAAATTATACTGCACAGCAACGATCGAAAACAAAGCTTGTGAACAAGTTAATTACATATGTGTAATTTGTAAAGGTTGTAATTAATTACATAATTGAAATTGTCTGAAATATTAATTATTGAATCAAAATGTCGGCAGCCAAGGACGTAGCCAGGATTCTGTCAGAAGGGGGAGGGGTCCGATTTGTGAAAGAGGACCTTAAAAAGACTCATGTTTTTCATTTATTCCCAAAATTTCCGTAAAGAATGATACACCATTTCATTCGACAATGATCTCGGAGTTTTCACGAAGCGGAGGTATAGTCTCTTTACTTAGGAGCGATAATCCTGCTCAAATCTCCCTTCACCCTCCAAGTTGATTTTTCACTCTTCTTCTTTCAGTCTGGATTTGAGCTGAGGCAATTATTAGGAACGGACATATGCTAGTTTTTTGGGACACTGTGCTTATTACCGACTTGGATTTTGGAACAAAGTGATCTCTGTTCGACAGAGAAGCTAGAACAAAATTTTGGTGCCGAAAATGCAAAGGATCTGTGATTATTCAGTCTTATTGTTTCTCAAATGTCCTCATTTAAGTATGCATTTCACTTCTTGAAGTGTAAGAAAGATCATTTTCTGCATTAAAGAATGTCACAGCAGGCGAATACACAAGCCTAAATTACGAGAACTTGGATTGCTGTTTATTTGTCAGACGGCTTTTAGTGCTGGGATGTTGCAAAGAGATTCTCGGCTCGCATTCGATGCAACTCTTTTAATTTAAGCAGAGGGGCTGTGTCTTTTAGGTAAGTGGAAGCTTTCTGGATAGAAAGGTGTTCGGAAGGAATTGCCTACGACCTATGGTAAGGAACCAACCCCGGGGTTTACCTAAACTGAAAATGGGAAACCATAGAAAACTATTTTCGGGTTTCTGACGGATGGATTAACGCCAGCTTGCCTCCCGCCAGGGATTGCCAGCTCGGCGGCCCAATACGCAATGGTATCTTACGTCTTGGGGGAGGGGGGGGGGGGGGATATGGGAAAATAGTTGATGTACATTGTTTTAAAATAAAATAATATGCATCGCTACAAAAGACTGAATTCTAACATTGCATGCTTTTCCTTTAAGCCTGCATGTTTAATCGTTACGTATTGCGTGAATGCTTGGATATTTTAAGATTTAGTTATGCGTGGAATTGCTAGCTGCAGTTACTACTGTGTTACAAGAGCGTAAATCGGTTCTGGACGAAATGGGACGGGACAGATGCAGAGCGGACCTCGGCTCGGACGAATTCAAGCAGTCTGCTGAAAATACCTGTTTAGAAACTAACTGACTATAGCATGTGCTGTCGTTCTGTACCCTTAACGGCCTCTGCAAACCCTTCCCTATCGTTACGTATCGGAATCGGTTTTCATAACTATCACTCAGGTCACCAGATTGGGCGATATTTTGCCATTAGGGCTACTGACGACAAAAATTTATCAATTATTTTTTAAAGTACAACTATCGCCGTTTGGGCTATATTTTTGATCAACGCGACTTTGGGCGGCAGAGGCAAATCCAAGCGCATTTTCAAGCACTGATTTTAATCTAATATTATTTGTAACGATATTCATCGCTGCTCTGCCTTGTGGAACACTAAAATATTGCAGCCCCAAAGTACTGCCAGCCTCCAAATAACTAATCCAGTTCTAACATTAAACTGCTATAGACAGGTAATTAGGCTTCGTAATAGCGCGTATATATTTTTAACTTACCTTGGCGCTAACGGACAAGTCACAATCGTTTCTCTTCTTCTCTTTTGTTATAAATTTACCCATAGTTAGAATCTATCACAACAGCACACAGCACCACAATTCAGCTCAAGGTCAACAACTGGTCTTGCCTGAAATAAGGACGGGCGATAGCCGATAGTACTATAGATGTATAGACTGTTTAAATCTGTCATTGGCCTTGCTAAATTGTGATGGTACGTATCCCTTTTACGCCGCCTAACTGAAAATCAAAATATGTTTCAGATTCACTGCACGACAACTAGGTTGCGTGTACTTTCATTACTGTGATGGGGCGCGGTGGTCCGTGCCCTCTGCCCCCCCCCCCCCCCCCCCCACCCACCTCCTTCTGCCTACGGCCTTGCGGCAGATCACGTATGACTTGAAGTTAAGAATTTTTGTGTATTTCTTTGAAATTGATGTTACGAAGCAATTATTGACGTTTGTTTAGGCGGCAACAGTTGTGACTTGGCAAGACAGCCAAGCCAATAGGAGGTGAAGCCGAAAGGCACGCGTTAAGCTCACGCAGGATGGCGTGTGGTCTGGAACAGGACAAGGTAATTAATATAGCCAATAACGTACGTAGCAGCTGGAATACTTAACTTTAATCCACAATTGGTGAACATCGTTCTGACGGTACATGCATCACAAGATAAATAGCAAATGATAATGGCGCCCTGCTAGGTCGTAGCTAATGACGTAGCTGAAGGCTATGCTAACTATCGTCTCGGCAAACGAGAGCGTAATTTGTCAGTGAACCATCGCTAGCGAAGTCGGCTGTACAACTGGGGCGAGTGCTAGGAAGTCTCTCTAGACCTGCCGTGTGGCGGCGCTCGGTCTGCAATCACTGACAGTGGCGACACGCGGGTCCGACGTATACTAACGGACCGCGGCCGATTTAAAGGCTACCACCCAGCAAGTGTGGTGTCTGGCGGTGACACCACAGCAACGGTAAATGCATACTTGGAAGCTCAAATGAAAATTCCACGATAATGACACGAACGAAAATTGACAATCCCTGCATTGAACACTTTAGAACCAGTGGAAACCAGTGCTGATTAGTTACTAGTAATACGTAACGTGGTATAGTTTGAACGACGTTGATCACAGTAATGTTCATGTCATAAGGTTTTATCCAGAAATGGCTATGATTAATTCCATACCAGATTTCGTGATACTTAAGTTCAGTACGATTTTACAGCATAGCAGGAATCAATTTAGGCAACGCCGAAAATACGAGAACGAAGATCACACAACAGAACCGCGTAGAATAGACTCCTGATGCCGACCGTTGTGACCGAGCTGTTCTAGGTTCAAATGGCTCTGAGCACTATGGGACTCAACTGCTGAGGTCATTAGTCCCCTAGAACTTAGAACTAGTTAAACCTAACTAACCTAAGGACATCACAAACATCCATGCCCGAGGCAGGATTCGAACCTGCGACCGTAGCGGTCTTGCGGTTCCAGACTGCAGCGCCTTTAACCGCACGGCTACTTCGGCCGGCTAGCTGTTCTAGGTCCTTCAGTCTGGAACCGCGCTACCGCTGCGGTCGCAGGTTCGAATCCTGCCTCGGGCATGGACGTGTGTGATGTCCTTATGTTAGTTAGGTTTAAGTAGTTCTAAGTTCTAGGGGACTGATGACCTCAGATGTTAAGTCCCATAGCGCTTAGAGACATTTGAACCATTTAGACTCCTGATGAAAGCTAGCCCACGTGTGCTAGTAACAAGAATCCCACAGTAAATGCGCCAAGGAAATCAAATACTCTTTCGGTAGTGGTGGGGCCTGAAGATGGCGGTAATGTGCCGCTGAAACTGATCGTGTGATAGAATAAAGACATTCTCAAGATACTGCTGTTGTGGTACTTTTTCTCATGTATATCATCATCTGAAGTCCCTCGTCCATGCAATAAGATGGACAGCCATAATCTTTTGGAGTTACTTTTAATATGGATTACCCGAATAGCTATAGAATGCTGTTCACGTACTGGAATGAAATAATGTCTTCAATTACTTATTACCGTTTCTCTTTGAGTAAATTAGCAAAAATTAAGTTTTAGAGGCTAATGTTTTCAAATTCTTTTATTTTACATGATATGTCTTTTACTAACGAGTCACTCTGTAGTAATGGTGATGAAAAGGATCCAAGTGTTGACTGATGACCTGGGAATCTCATTAACGGTGAATACTACTACTAGTTTATCTGAAAGCACTTTAATGCTCCTGAACCAACGACACTGCAATTCTACATTGCTAAAATGGCACAGTCTTACTCTCTGGTGAAGTTTCGGTTGGCGTACTGTAATGATCCTGTGAGAACAATTATTGGCAATAGGCTCTTATTTCAGAAATGAACCCTGGCCACACTGTACTCGGCTTCCTATAATCCACTTTAACAATTACTCTGTGGCCTACATAAATTCACGCTCGTAAATTCACAATGCCTTGCCGCACTTGGAATAAGACACTGAGGTTTTGCACGCTCGCACATCCACGTTACATCGGTCCTGTCATTCTTAGCTTGCAACTTTGTCTGTCGCATCTCTAGGTTGTTAGTGTAACACTCTTAAAAACGCATTGCATTCGACATAATTCAAGGGGCCTACTGCATTCCTTTACAATTTTGATTTCAAATAAATTGTCATACTTACAAATTCTATCCCTTCAATTAAGTATTGTTGACAACAAAATAATTAAATTGACAGATTTGTACACGGAAAATAATATCGCGATTGCAAAAACAAATAGCGGATTGGTTACGAGGTACTGTGTTGTAGTGTTATACTCTTGCATACGTAACTTCAGATCTAATCTCTTTATTGCACTATTTTCATGCTTTATGGTTTTATCGTTGACTGACGCAACTAAAGTTAAGTAAAATGTATTTCAAAAGCTACGATTTTTGGGTTGGTTGGAATAAGGGTAACGCAGGATTAGAACTCGACTGGATCAATGTGGGTGACTTCCCAAAACAAACAACGAACTGGCGTGTAGAATAGACTTTTGGTAGCCTTGAACTAAACCAATGCGTTGCACTTCTCTTCAGTTTACATCATTGTGCTGTCGGGCCAACTGGGTAGCGGAATCCGTATCTCTGTTACTGCATCTGGCGCTGCGTTGCATCCCGTAGAGTTTGGGTAGTTCCTCGTTCCTGGAGAGGGTGTCTCTCTTACCTTTAAATTTCTCGCTTTGTTTCGTCTCTTTTTCTACACAAAACGGTATTATCATTCTCTTTTGGACATGTATATATTTGCACACACCTAGAGTATAGCAACGCTGCGTTCTCCAGAGACCACAAACTGTAGCAGCTCCACCGAGTAAACACTTTCAGTACATTTAGCAAGCGATAACGAGTCCAAAGGAAAAGGTAAAATACTTTTGATCCAGCTTCCAATAGACAATTTTTTCTTCTGAATATACACATATAAGATTTCATTATTTTAAACATCATTTAGTTTTTTCCATATATACCTTACAATACTTTAAATTTCCTGTCACAAATCAATGACCTTAACTAACAAAGAACACACACTCCATAATCGTAGATACACAGTTACCTAATATAAACCTGCCACTGATCGATATAAGTGTTACAAGCTGAGCTCTTTAACGTACAAATGTCTGTCCTGAACTGCTATCGAAGTCACCATTGTTGACGCTGCTATCCAAGTGACTAATCTTGAAGTTGCTATTGAACTGGGCCGTCACCAGTCTGTCGCGGTGCTAATGTTCTCTTCACGTAAGGGCCACTGCTGTTGCGTTGTCGTCCTGGAAGGGAGGTCGGTCAGCGTGCGATTGGCTGAATTATACTCACAGCCTTCTCTTTCTTGTCGTTCCCGACTGGCGTAACGCCGCTTGACTTTAGGCCATAACTGCAGTTATACCGTAAAAAATATTTATTTTGTGTGATACATACTGAATTTCTGAGGTGAATTTCTTTGGAATTAGTTGCTGTTAAAACCTCCTTATTAAAAGTTCTAAATTTGCGACGTAGTAATTTTCTTATGTAGGTAAACTGAGCGCGCCACCCATGTATCTGAATCCACCTGTGCTCCATTTCTACGGGTATAATGGAAAACCTCCACTGATATGACTGTCGTCGCTACGACGGATTCTTGAAGTGCCATTATAACTGTCATTTTCACTGTGCCATTATATGAAATTATCATCTCCTCCTCTGAATTTTCCAAAAGAGCTTCATTCTATGATGTTCCTTCCACGATGCTCTAACTATTTTTGACTGCCTTCTTCCAATGTTCAGAGATGACGTTCCTGATAGCTTCTCTCGTGACAGCTTCGACTGCAGAGAGGGCAAATTTTTATTCCTGACAATCTACCTTTAATTTGGGCCCATATCAAGTCTACTGGTTGAAATGGCAATGGTAAGGTGATTGCCTAACGACTGTATGCCCATATTTGTTGCCAGTTCGTCGATTTCGTGCTGGGGGAACTGTGGCTTTTGGTTGGAGATTTTTTCCATGAACTCCACCTTTTTAAGATCGTCACTTACACCGACAGTATGACGCTGAAGCCAATCAATCATTTCCTCCTTTCAGTTTGCCATTGCAGGTGCATTGACAACCAGAACTGAATGGTAGGGAGCATTATCTAGAACAATTGGTGGCGGTTTTGCAAGATATGATATTAGTGAATCTCCGAACAACTTTGTAAATGTAAAGTGGTTCATTTCTTTGATTTAAGAAGCAGGAGAATGTTTAGGAGAAAACTTGGCGAGATGCCTGCACGAAGAAGAATGAGCCTTTCCTTGTCAGAAGCTTTATCTGTTTCGTCTCGACAGCCCTTCTCGACAACGTGACCAGAACTGACCCGCATTTCGTCAATCCACAGCATTTCGTCGATATTTATGCTATGGCTATCCCTTAAAAAAAGACATCACAGTGCAGCTACAGCCTCCTTCTCCATCGACAACTTAAGGCCACGGTAACGTCCCTAGTGAAAGTCTAGGCTGTGTAAGACTGTGGACAGGGATGTGCGACTGCTTTGAAAAAGACCTGATTCTTTGGGTAACCAGTAACTTCGTGAGTGTCTGATATTTCTTCCCGTAATAATAATTATATATATGCTGATGAATCGCATCTTCTGCAAAATAATTGATACTGATAATCCGCTTACCCATGCTACGTTTTTTTTTTCCCAGGGGTGTTAAGTTTCGATGGCTCCTCAGCGCTCTTTTCCTTGTTCGAACATTTCCTTCCCAATCTTCAGAACAGTGTTTCTGTTTACATTCAAAGCTGCAGCGGTTCCCTCGATTACTCTGTTAACCGAGAGCAGTGGGCCTCCATTAAGTTTTCCATTCTCTAAGTAGGCATGCGAAACATTTCTCTCGACTGCGGTTGTACGACAAAACTTTGGCCAAGAGAAAGACGTCGAACTTTACCACTTATAGCTTTCGACGAACTTCCCACTGACATCTTTGAGTACCACACAGTAACAGTAACAAATAAAAGAATAACTTCTACAACCGTAAAAAACGGAACACACAGAAAGTCACCTGTTCCTGCGGTCACACAGGACAGTGAGCTGACGGCAAATGAGGCCCACTGCAGGCAGGAAGTGTTGTGGCTTGGGGTGAAGGTTTGGCAACTTCAGGGGTCTGGTACGGCTGCAGGTAGCGTGGGGTTGGCGGAAAGTGGCACGGGTCTGCCACGTGGGCTTCCCCCGCTACCACTTCCGTACTCTCTTTCAGTCCTGTAGTCTCGCAACTTTCGCAGGAGAACTCCTGTGAAGTTTGAAAGTAGGAGATGAGCTACTGGCGGAAGTAAAGCTGTGAGGAGGGTAGCTCAGATGGTAGAGCACTTGCCCGCAAAAGGCAACGGTCCTGAGTTCGAGTCTCGGTCCAGCACATAGTTTTAATCTGCCTGAAAGTTCCATACATTCAAACATGTGTAATATGTAACTTAATAAATGCCAGATAAATCGGTGGTGTCAAACATTCATACCATAGTTAGCTTCACAGTAAATAACTAAAGCCTTTCCTAGGTTTTCCAGAGAAAAACTTTGACACTTGTAAGCCAGTTTTAATTTATACGTCGAAAAACAACGTTCTGCAACAACGGGTGTGACAACAGCGTGCTTCGCTTTAAAACGGGTTAGACGGGAAAGCTAAGTACGTATATATGCTGCTGTGCCCAAGTCCTTCGGTCTGGTGTTCTTCTGCAAAACCTTTTGAATTTTGCCCCGTGCTTTCACTCTCACTTCACCGGGCGCTTCATTACTTTTTTTAAAAATTCCTCCAGTAAAAAGATGTTCAACTAGGTAGCTCTCCCTGAGCCGTGTAATTCGGAAATAATTCATGCTGGAAATGAGTAATTAGGTCAAGTGTAAGTCAACACCCTTTAGGTTGAGGGATGTTCGAGTGGTATTTTCCTGAATAAACAGAAGCTCCATCCCCCGGTAGATTTTCGGCTGCGTTATAGACTGCTGCCGGCCGGTGTGGCCGTGCGGTTCTAGGCGCTTCAGTGTGAAACCGCGTGACCGCTACAGTCGCAGGTTCGAATCCTGCCTCGGGCATGGATGTGTGTGATGTCCTTAGGTTGGTTAGATTTAAGCAGTTCTAAGTTCTATGGGATTGATGAACACAGATGTTAAGTCCCATAGTGCTCAGAGCCATTTGAACCATTTTTTCTAGACTGCTCCTAATCACGTGCCCCAGTGAGTAACAGCCATTTCAGGTGGCGACATCTGGAAGTTGTTGTTTGAATACATGTATCCTTCATGGTGACATAGCAAACTTTTCTTTACCGTAGAGACCATTTTATTTACCTTACGCAATCCTAGTGTTAGTTGTCCTGCTTTGCGGTTGATACCACAACTTACATGCACCATCAAAGGATAGAATACTTGAAGCAATTGACGTGCTGAATTGACAAACAGCGGCATCTGTGAAGGCCTAATTTTCATTCACGCTAGTAGGATATAGTACATTCATCCCATTGTTGACAAAGTGTGTTGTTTTAAACAAATCAAGTGACGCCTCTAGGTCCAACTTCACAACAATTAGATTTGTGGTGTACCGGCTAAAACTGCAGTAGTTTCACCAACAGAAATCCATATGCAAAGCTCCCCAACACCTCGTATTCTGTGCAATGCGTCATTTGAATCCACGTAATTTTTACGCGAAGTTGACAGAACAGCAGTGTTTCCCAACCTTTCTTAGAACGTTACCCCTGAGTGCAATCAGATAGTAGCTAGTATCCCCCTCCCTCCTTACCATCTGTTCCTCCCCCCCCCCCCCCCATTTCCCCTCATTATCACCAAATTTAGCACCTAACCAAACCGTAGAATCAAAGACTTTTCTTGGAACACTTATTTTTGAAATCAGGGAAAAAGAATGATAGTTTGTGTGTGTGTGTGTGTGTGTGTGTTAGAATGAATGACGAAGGAATGCGTGGTGCATAGCAAGTGGTAACTACAACTCCTTCTCTGATAAGAAAGCTGACTATCCACAGTGAGGGCAGACACTTGCTACAAAACGTGGTTCCCCTGCATTACTCTTCTTCCTTGTGGCGCCTGCTTGACCCGCACACTGCAACCCCAGCAAAAAACAAACAAGTTCAGATGTGTGACTATACTCACTGTCCTAAAATCACTTCATTGCTGCACTCCTCACTTCTGAAGTGATTGAAACTGGACTACTTGAGGCTGTTAATGCATTGTGTCTAACTACTCTGGTAACAATGGTAATAAAACTGTTACAGCACTATAGTAGCCTTTATGTAACTACTGCTATGTCGTGCTGTCAATTAATTCATTTATATCTTTCGAAGCGATTAATGAACTAATTTCTGGACAACTGCGAGTACCATCTAGAACTTGGAGAAGACATTTTTGAAATATTTACCATCTGTTACTTGCATGTCTCACTTTTATCTTCAGCGACTTACGGGACAAAGAACCACATATGTGCGTAGTGGTTGGACTATATGAGGAACCTCTAACCTCCACCGCATTAATACTACTAATTGAGAAAAAATATTATTAATAATTTATAGAATCAGTACTACATATATTACAAAATTGTGATAATAGTGATGATCTTTTGAAAATAATTTAGGCTCGTAACTGCAACGGAATCGAACCGTTTAATTTTTGCCCTTCAGAAAATTCCATTTTACCCCTCATGACGTAATTAGCCCCAGGTTGGGAACCACTGCTCTACAGCATGGAAGTACTACTCAAGAAAACCTTTGGAAATAGGGTTTTCTAGTTTCTGAAAAGGGGTTTCCTATCACAATAGCGTGACACAAGGCACTGCACAATTGGTTCTTTTAGATAGGTTCATCAGCTGTCCTTGTTAAAAGTGTTTGCTTCGGTTTTGATTTTCATCTACAGCTACATCGATACTCTGCAAATCACATTAAAATGCCTGGCAGAAGGGTCATCGAACCACCTTCACAAATTTCAGTTATTCCAGTCTCGTACAGCTCGCGGAAAGCACGGCACCTAGCCTGTATCTTTCCGTACGAGCTCTGATTTCCCTTATATTATCGTGGTGATCCTTTCTCCCTATGTAGGTCGGTGTCAACAAAATATTTTCGCATTCGGAGGAGAAAGTTGGTGATTGGAATTTCGTGAGAAGATACCGTCGCAACGAAAAACGCCTTTCTTTTCATGATGTCCAGTCCAAATCCTGTATCATATCTGTGACACTCTCTCCCATATTCCGCGATAATACGAAACATGCTGCCCTACATTGAACTTTTTCGATGTACTCAGTGAGTCCTATGTGGTAAGGATCCCACTCTGCGAAGCAGTATGCTAAAAGTGGACAGACAAGCGTAGTGTAGGCAGTCTCCTTAGTAGGTCTGTTACATTTTGTAAGTGTCGTGCCAATAACACGCAGTCTTTGGTTTGCCTTCCTCACAACATTTTCTGTGTGTTCCTTCCAGTTTAAGTTGTTCGTGATTGTAATTCCTAGGTATTTAGTAGAATTTACGGCCTTTATATTTGAGTGATTTATCGTGTAACCGAAGTTTAATGAATTCCTTTTAGGAATCATGTGGATGACCTCACACTTTTCGTTATTTAGGTTCAACTGCCAATTTTCGCACCATTCAGATATCTTTTCTAAATCGTTTTGTAATTTGTTTTGATCTTCTGGTGACTTTTAGTCGATAAACGAAAGCATCATCTGCAAACAACCTAAGACGGCTGCTCGCATTGTGTCCCAGATCGTTTATATACATAGGGAACAGCAAAGCGCCTATAACACTACCTCGGGGAACGCCAGAAATCACTTCTGTTTTACTCGATGACTTTCCGTTAATTACTACGACCTGTGACTTTCCTGACAAGAAGTGACAAATGCAGTCACATAAGTGAGGCAATATTCCATAAACACGCAATTTGACTACAAGTCGCTTGTATGGTACACCATTCGCCTTATGCAACGTTCCATCTGCATGGTGAGCTAAGTGGGACTCTCAAAACCTGACATGAGGAAGACACAAGTCGTTATAAAAAGTGTTAGACATTCTGGTGTCCCTTAACAATTTAATTTTATAGAAATAAAAAGCTAATAAAATGAAAGGCATAAAATGCAGTTTAACAGTTGTAGTATTCCAACTATTCTGTCGCAGAATATATTTTTGTTACAACTTAAAGCTTTAAAAACAGTGAGAACTTGGTGCATAACTTCATAAACATTTGTGGTTTGTTCTATACGTATGACATTTTCACACTGCTTTTCTTTCCATTTTATTAGAACTGAACTTATCAACTTAAGGATCATAATAATAGTGAACAATTGAGTTCCGGTAGTCCCAGTACCTTAGTGTAATTTTAAACAATATTTACCAAATAATCTACTTAGCAAATGTTGTGCTGTACAAAAATGTTAGAAGAAATTCGCAGTTCCGAAATGGCGCGAAAAACTAAGCAGCATAAAAACATAAGAACTAATCTCTTTGTTGCACTCGTAGCAGTCTATAAATTTTCCGTCTGTCGTATAGTACGGAAACTCTGGCAGCTAGAGTCTTATACGACCAGACCTTGCACTAGTTGTTTTCGGAATTTTCTTCTGTTAAACTATTCGCACACTGAATCTGGAATAGATTTTGAACGATGAACATGTGATACTCCATACGTCTGTCGGACACTAAGTACCAGCTTACAGGTGGACATCCGAAATTGGACGATGACCTCGCTTTCCTAGAATGAGAGTCCGTGTATAACCAAGGAGAGTGGTGAGTGTTGTGTCTAGACAAGACAGCCTAGACACAATGAGAGGAAGCCGAAAGGCACGCGCTTAAACTCACGCAGGCTGGCGTGAGGTCTCAAACAGGATACGTAATTAATGCTATAAAGAAAAGTACGTAGCTGCTGGAATACTTAACTTTAATCCACAATTGTAGAACATCGCTCTTGATGATACATGCTTCATATAATAAATATCAATTGAATACGGCGCCTTGCTAGGTCGTAGCAATTGACTTAGCTGAAGGCTATGCTAACTATCTTCTCGACAAATGAGAGAGTCTTCGTCAGTGTAGTATCGCTAGCAAAGTCGGCTGTACAACTGGGGCGAGTGCTAGTAAGTCTCTCGAGACCTCCCGTGTGGTGGCGCTCGGTCTTCGATCACTGACAGTGGCGACACGCGGGTCCGACGTGTACTAGCGGACCGCGGCCGATTTAAAAGCTACCACCTAGCAAGTGTGGTGTCTGGCGGTGACACCATAGTGAGGTCTTTTTCTGCTACAACGGCTAGGCAGCTTCAACTCTCTCTAAGTGTTCCATATGTTCTTTTTTCATGTGAGGTCGTTCAATGCCTACGAATATCTTTCTTCGAGGAGACAGGCAGTCACCCAGGATTCTACGAGCTACAGATTATTTTCTTTTCTTTTCTTTTTTTTTAAAATATCGCCTTCAGCCTTCCCACCTTACATTCCTGTAAGCAGTTGTAATCTTTTGAAAGTACTGGAATTTTATGTTGTATTAAACACATAGTTACCTTTTAGATTTTAAAGAGAAAATAGCCAAAAATAGGAGTTAAGAGCAAAGTAGGCTGCTTAAGGAGCTATAAAATTAGCAGTTTTGAGTTTAGCATATCACAAGTTTATTTGCAACTAGGAAGTCAAGAAAAGAATACTTTTTAACCTATAGATCTTAGGTCTGTTCTTGGTTACACCTAGCCCACATAGATACAACTGTGTAAGAACGAAATAAGAGTGCTAGACAAAAATCCTAAATCAGTCTTCATACCGAGACAAATTTCAACATAAATGACACAACACTGCTCCTGGTATAGCGTTCATCATCATCGTCCCTCAACCATTTGTGTCCACCCTGGGCTGTCTCTAAGCGCATTCACATTTTCCCTTCTAGGACGGCTGCGCTTTCGTTTGAGTAAAGCGCCTTCAGACAGGGTCTTCTCCGAATTACCTGATCATCCCCTTGTTTGAAACTTCCGTTTGCGTACATCCCGTATTTCAGTGTTATCAAATGTCCTGCTCATCGTAACCTGGTGATGCAAATCTGTTTTTCTTCATCTGACATTTCCAAATCTTTTTCGTGTAAGATCCTTTTTAGGCAAACCGATTGGACCGAACTGGTTAGTCAGTCTTATATTGCGTGGTTACTACCGGTATCTTGTTGTCTTATGTAAGCTTTGCCAACCACAGCGCCATATTCTGCCTGCTCATGTCGGTGTTTGAATGCACATGTCTAGACCAGTTTCTTTGGTGCTTCAGTGTATTGTCTTCTGTTCCGGTTTTCCCACAGGCACCGCCATACAATACTGTGCTCCAAACGTACATTCTCAGTAATTTCTTCCTCAAATTAAGACGTGTGTTTGATACTTGCAGACTTTTCTTGGTCAGGAATGCCCTTTTGGCCAGTGCCAGTCTGCTTTTTATGTACTCCTTAGTCCGTCCGTCAGGTAGCAGAATTCCTTAATTTCATCTACTTCGTTATCACCAATTCTGATTTTAAGTTTCTCGCTGCTCTCATTTCTGATGTTTCCCATTGCTTCCGTCTTCCTTCAATTTACTCTCTATACAGGGAATGTACTCATTAGACTGTTCACTCCATTCAGCGGGACCTGTGATTCTTCTTCACATCAAATGAGGACAGCAGTTTCATCAGTCAATGTTAACGCTAATATCCTTTTTCCTGGAATGTTAATCCTAATCTTGAATCTTTCTTTCGTTTTCATCGTTGCTGCTTCGATGTACAGATCGAACAGAAGCGGCGAAAGACTACATCCCTCTCTTACGCCCTTTTTGATCGATGCACTTTGTTCTCGATCTTCCACTTCTATTGTTCCCTCTGGTTCTTGCACATATTGTATATTACCCGTCTTACTCTGTAGCTTACATATCACGAAGCATATGCTTCGCTTCCAGACGCAGAGGTACTTTTGCCTTTAAAAGTGCTTAGAACAAGGCGGAAAGCATTTTGGACACTTATTTCTGTAAACCGAGACAGATGTGTGTCCGGCTGGCGGCGTCTGGCCCTGCCGAACGCCCAGTGGCTGAGTGGGTGGGTGCCGGGGGGGGGAGCGGGGGCTCGGTTCGACCCTCGGCGGCGGCAGCTGACCACAGGCGGTCCATTTAGTTGAGTCACGGTGGTCTCTTGGCGGAAGCCCGCACTACGGCGCAAGCGTAGACTCGATATCTCGATAATTATTCGATGAGCAGCCTGGGCGTACAGCCCTGTATTTATACGTGGTAAGGTGAGTTTGTTGTGGCTTGGCCGCTGCCGCTGCCGCTGTAGCGTATGCCGCGTGCCAAAGCTTCCCTGGTTTCGGTAACCGACAGACGGACAGCAGCGCAGTATACAGAATAACGTGGCAACGTATCACGGCGAGCGGCTCTCTTCCGGCAGCGACCTTGCTTGCCCCCGACTCATGCCGTTACCGTTGTCAACAAATAAAGTATTTACAATTTAAATTGCAGAACCCCATTAGGTACACTCGTGTCAACAGTGTCATATTATTTTATTGTGGGACCATCTCCTTTTCATTTCTTGTGCCCTTCCTGGCTTAAGCTTTAAGACTATTCGCAGCGTGGTTAGAGGTGCTATGTCACTAATTGCGCGGCCCTTCCCGCCGGAGGTTCGAGTCCTCCCTCGGTTATGGGTGTGTGTGCTGCCTTCAGCGTAAGTTAAAGTTAGTTCAAGTAGTGTGTAAGTCTAGGGACCGATGACCTTAGCAGTTTGGTCCCTTAGAAATTCACACACACAAGACTGTTCCACGTCTCATGTCTTCTTATAACTCTTAGAAATGCTGCTTAGTGAATAGACTATGTAAATCCTTCTGAACACGTGTTCATACCATACTGTACGACACATGTAGCACCTTATTTAAACGACTCCCCTACAAGTTTCCTAGGAATTCCTTTTCTGCACCTCGTATTTTTGTTGTTGTGTCGAGGGTTTCATCGCTCGCTTCTATGAAGAAATGCCGAGGGAGTGACATTTCCCCTTCGCCAGTTACATTTATTTCCACTCATTACGAAATATCTTGCAAAACGTCGAAGAGCGTGCTCCTTTGCTCAGTGACTGGGCCTCTTCAGGCCAGACAGAAGCCACATCGCTAGTACTCTCCACCTTTCACCACTTTTTGCTGGTTCACGAGTCTCACTTTTACCCCCAAAATTCAGTGACTTTCAAACTACTTAGATGAACAACAAGAAGAGTGAATTTTTATAATATACAGGGTGTCCCAGCTATCTTGTCCACCCAATATATCTCTGGAACAATAACAGCTATTGGAAAACGACTTTCACCGGTATCAATGTAGGGCTGGGGCCCATGAATGTACATATTTGGAAACATTCTAAAACGAAAGCATATGTGTTTTTTAACACAAACTTATGTTTTTTTAAAATGGACCTCCTATATTTTTTCTTCAGCAATCCATAGCATGATAAAGCACATACACAATGGCGTTGATTGCATCGCAATATTCCCATTATATCCCGAGATATTGAGACGCGAAGTTGACGCTTGAAACACCCGACATGCGCTGCTAGCGCACGTCCTGAGGCTCAGGCGTGAACCCCATGCTGCCCGTAATCGCAGCAGACCGTATTATTCGTTTCGGACCTCTTGATAAGTATGGAAGTGTGATTACGCATGTCAATCACATCGCGATTACGGGCAGCATGGGGTTCACGCCTGAGCCTCAGGACGTGCGCTAGCAGCGCATGTCGGGTGTTTCAAGCGTCAACTTCGCGTCTTAATATCTCGGGATGTAATGGGAATATTGCGATGCAATCAACGCCATTGTGTATGTGCTTTGTCATGCTATGGACTACTGAAGAAAAGATATAGGAGGTCCATTTAAAAAAACATAAGTTTCTGTTAAAAAGTACATATGCTTTCGTTTCAGAATGTTTCCAAATATGTACATTCATGGGCCCCAGCCCTACATTGATACCGGTGAAAGTCGTTTTCCAATAGCTGCTATTGTTCCAGAGGTATTTTAGGTGGACAGGATAGCTGGGACACCCTGTATATGATGGACAATTCGCATACTGTTTTGGAACTATTTGTTATTTGTAACAGAAAGAGTGATTTCAACAAATTCTAAATTTTAACCGTTTCCTTTAACGATTTTCATCAAATTTCTACGAAAAATTCATAAATAAAGGACAAAATGTTAAAAACATTAAAAATCTAATTTAAAAATTTAACAGTCGCCTTCCACTGCCTACAAATCAGCTTTGTTCCATCATGTACGATTTCGTAATCATACTTTTATACTCTGAAAGCCATAATCTACAGGTGGTAAAAATACAGCGATCGAAAGGTTCTTTACAGAGGCTACAGGAATCAGACTGCAGTTCGTCGTACTAGAGTGGAAGGTCTAGTCTTATAGATTCTGCTATTCACACACATTTAATCATACATAACAGTAATGATGATAATATCTAGCAATGTTTGCAGAGAAGATAAAGAATGCAACCTATAACACTAGATTGCGTACTTACGGCAGTTCCGCTTTGCCGCTTATGGTACGACTTGGAAAGAGAGGAAATCGCCGATGCGTCGGTTCTCGATTGTGTTCAGGAGACGTAAGGTTTGATTACGCGAAGGTGGTTTCGTGACTAACGTTTGACCCGGATTGCCTTCACGCAATCAGAATCTTCGATGAAAATACCTAAGGGACCTATTTGAATAATAAAAAAAATGGAAATGAATGCAAAATAGTGAAATTTTGTAAAAAGTTATCAGATTGGAAAGAGAACACATTAATGTCCTCCCGAATACAATCACGATACCGCGACGAAGAGCGAACCTGTAACAAAGCTTACATACATTGAAAAATCATGGTGAGTTTAAAGAAAAGAATAAGCAGAGATTTTCTGCAAAGTGAAGCATCAATATATTCTCAAAGAAAAGGGCGTTAAACTAATAGACATTAACAAATACACAATGAATACAAAACTTACATTTTCATGTTTCTCTCATACGTGGAGCAGTCCAACAATAGCTGCTTTTGTATGTCCGAGATTTCTTAAAAATTAAATGTTCTAGCGTGGCGTAAGTACTTTTTAGCGTCACACGGTTTACCGAAGCGCCCAGCAGGCCGGAGTGTTTATTTGAAATATTTTAACGCTAAACGAGCGTCTTGGTGTAGGCGTACATTATGAAGTATTTTGTTTCTTTAGACATGCGCTGTGATTCTTAATATCTTTACGGACTACAGCCCGATAGCTGTTCCGCTCTTTTTTTGACAAATATCTCATTTGCAAAGTATCAGAAATCCAATAATATTACAAAGAACGTGAAAGGAAAGCGGTGGTTGAGAGGGGAGTCAAAGAGTTTTGTAGCCTTCCTCCAATGGTAATCAAACCGTTTATTCAGGAAGGACTAAACGATCGCAAGTACTGATTTACGATTGGAATTATGGAGCATGAAGAAAAAAGATAAATTCTGAGGCGTGCGTTGATAACGTAATTACTTCAAAGATGGCGAAGTACTTCGTGGAGAAATTGAATGGTATGGATAAAGTCTCTAAAAGAGATTAGATAAGAGACAAACAAAAAGTTTCCGTTCGGAGATCAGAATAGGTATGCCAATCGGGCAAAATGGCCGTGAGCTTTGAGGCAATCGTGCCATTGACGCACCAGGTGTTTGGCAAAACACCTTGCCGTGCTGCATATGAACAAGTCCGCAGCGGTCTGCTGCACATTCTCGTCGGACGGGAATCGTCGACCCTTCAAGACAGGCCGAAGGCCGTGGGCAGAGATCAGGACTGTAGGGCGGGTGCTCTGTCATTTGATTTGGCATAACTTCTGCGTTACGACATTTGCGATATTGGGACGTTACGTTACCATGAAGCAGCAAATCACCTTGCTGCAGTTATCCTGGGCTTTTACACTTACGTGTACTTCGTAATTTCTCCAGCGTTGCGCAGTACCGTTTCCCAGCGATGGAGACACCAAGTTCCTTGAAATCAATAAGCAATGGGCGTCGGCAATAAAAGGCCAACGGCCTTGCCGCAGTGGTAACACCGGTTCCAGTCAGATCAACGTAGTTAAGCGCTGTCTGGCTGGGCTAGCACTTCGATGGGTGACCATCCGGTCTGCCGAGCGCTGTTTGCCCTTGTGAGGCAAACTGAGGAGCTGCTTGACTGAGAAGTAGCGGCTCTGGTCTCGGAAACTGACATACGGCCGGGAGAGCGGTGTGCTGACCACATGCCCCTCCATATCCGCATCCAGAGATTGCCTGTGGTCTGAGGATGACACGGCGGCCGGTTGGTACAGTTGGGCCTTCATGGCCTGTTCGGGAGGAGTTTAGTTTTTAGTCGGTAATAAAAGTGCAGGATGAGAATCGCATTTTTCTGCAGATGAACTTCTTTGGGCGAGCGGATGATGGACGACAGACATGCGACCCAAAAAAAAAAAAGAAAAAAAAGCTTCATTCTCCGATGGATGTCTACCGGTGTTAGTTCTTCAGCAATCAAGAACAGAACAACAGCACATTACTCCTGTTTGGACGCATTTGGTAATAATACCGCCACAGTTTACATTTCCACATTCAGCGTTCGCCTGTTTAGCTGAGTAAAAGTCACTTGCCTTCTTATTATTATTTACTATTACCTTGCTTCCCAAACTTCTATGTTACACGGAGAGTTTTTTTCAAAACATTTTGTTCAGAATTACTCGTGTTCGCCTTCCAAAGTATTTGTGTGATTCAAGAAGAATTGTTAAGTTTTATCAGTGTTCAGTTTCTACTCAGAGAAGAGGTTTCTTTGTCTTTCTTACGTCGGAGAATGGGAGTTTTGTGTTAAGATTTCTGCACACTTAGTGCTATGACCCAACAGAGGACATAAAAAAAGGTGTGGGAGGGGTTTGGGCCTCGACGCACTGGCAGTGCCGTGAGGAGACCCCACTGCTAGTGCGGCGTGTACCACGCCCTGACCCTAAAAAAGAAAAGTGGTTAAAAAATTGTACTGCTGATAGATTCATGCACTCATAAAAAAAACAGAAAAAAAAGAAAAAAAAAGATGGTAGAGCACTTGCCCGCGAAAGGCAAAAACAAAAAAACAAAAAAAAAGTGGTAACGTGTTTGCCTACCATACAGATGACCCGGGTTCGATTCCCAGCCGGATTGGAGATTTTCTCCAGTGGTGGAGTGGGTGTTGTGTTGGCCTGATCATCACCGACACGCAGGTCGCCCAATGTGGCGTCACCTGAAATAAGACTTGCAACCCTGCGGCCGAACTTCTCCGGGTCGGGCCTTCCAGCCATCAATGCCACACGATCATTTCATTTCGCTTCCTCGTTTACCGCACACGTCGGAAAGACACTAATCCCTTGCCAACATGTCTGTGGTCATATACCCGCATCAGAATCTCGATTCGTTGCCTATACGCTGCAGCTGCTCTCTAACATGTGAACTTTTTGATTGCCCCTTGTAAGACAAACACCTAGAAAAAGTAAAAGAAGGGTAAAGGGATATAGTGGAAGTAAGTCAGGTGATTCTAAAGGAATTTGATTGGTAAATGAGATACTGGAAGTACTAAATGGGTTTGTTATTTGGGCAGCAAATTAACTGATGACGGCCGCAGTAGAGGCGATATAAAATACAGACTGGCTATGAAATGAAAATCATTTCGCAAAAGGAGAAATACCTGCAATTTATACTAAACTTAAGTATGATGGGCACGAATCCGCCCGGCGGATTAGTGTCGAGGTCCGGTGAACCGGCCAGTCTGTGGATGGTTTTTAGGCGGTTTTCCATCTGCCTCGGCGAATACGGGCTGTTTCCCCTTATTCCGCCTTAGTTACATTATGTCGGCGATTGCTGCGCAAAACAAGTTCTCCACATACGCGTACACCACCATTGCTCTACCACGCAAACATAGGGGTTACAGTCATCTGGTGTGAGACGTTCCCTGGGGGGTCCACCAGGGGCCGAACCGCACAATAACCCTGGGTTCGGTGTGGGGCGGCGGAGGGGTGAAGTGGACTGCGGTAGTCGTCGTGGACCACTGCGGCTGCGGCGGGGAAGGAGCCTCTCCGTCGTTTATAGGTTCCCAGTTAACATACAATATAATGCAATACAATACAATAAGTATGATAGAGTCGTTAGAGGAGGTATTCGTCTGCAATGTAACTCATGTGCGGGCTTGAAATAAGGACGATAAACAGTTCAGACAGCAAGATAACAGAAACTTTTGATATTTGGTGTTACAGGTGAATGCTGAACATTAGATGAGAACACTGGTTACCTAATGAAGAGGTACTGAATGGAATCTCTTGGAGAATCGAAATGTAGGGCACCACTTGAGTGAAAGAAATATCCTGCGGCACAAGCTAATCATCAGACTGCTATCGAACGGATGTATGGGGCGAAAAATTGGCGACCAACGTTTGACGTGTATGTAGTTAAGTGGAAATGGGGGCTCTTGCACAATATAGTTTAGCGTGGAGAGCTGCGTCAAACCAATCATGGCAGTGAAGACTGCAACATTGGCAACTAGTGTTCCCCGTTACTTCCTGAGCATGAGATTGCAGCAAATTCTACTGCACACAAAAAGGATGCTAAGACAGAGGAATCAGGGATGAAACAGTGTGGTACAATCGTTTGTACCGAGAAAACGGATGGTGGTACTCTTAGTTTGTTGAATGCGAAGATCTCGACGAGAGAATTTTTTATCAGTTTACGGGCGCCTACGGAAGGGGCGGACGATTCTGCGTGCACGGACGGTTGACACGCGATGGACAAGCCGGGGTTCGCCCCACGCAACCCCCTGGCCTGTCGGCAGCTGTTTGCTCGCTCGTCTGCACCGAAAAGGAGCCAGAAGGGTGGGAAATGGGGGGTTGGGGAGGAGGGGGGTGGGATGCACCACCGGGTAAACGAAAGAGGGCAGCCGTGCGGAGACGCGGCCGGCGGCAGACCCTAACCCGCCAAAGGCACCCTCTCGCCCGTCGCACACGCCGTCCTTCCGAATCGGCAGGCTGGGGGTTCCTACACGGTTTCACGAGGTTATCAGGTAGGCGGTACGGGGAAAAATTTCTTTTGAGTGACAGGCAGCATATCGCGCCAGTGCGTCTAACAGCGGGGAAGTAAGTAAAAATGTTGCAAATGTTCGCCACATTTACGAGGGGCGTTTGAAAAGTCCGTGCAGAAATAAAAGCTACTCACGCGTTTGGGGTCAACCATTTTTTATTTTTGACGTAGTCTCCTTTTAGACTTATAAACTTCGTCCAATGCTGTTCTAATTTGTTGATCCCTTCCGAATAACAGGAATTGTCCAAGTCTGCAAAGTAGTTATTAGTTAAACAATAATATTATCTTGGAACTCTTCCATTTGGTCCGTGCTTGCGTAGAAAAATAGTAATGTCACAAATTGAGTCCGCCGTGATGCAAACACCGTATTATTTGTTTATTTCTTTATTATCCCAAACTAGTTTCGGCGACAAATATCACCATCATCAGTGGTCTTTTTTTTTTTTAATCTAAAACATTCAGAAAATGGTATGGTTGTACAAACACAGTAAAACATAATTACATTTTTACAAATCGTCTTTTGAAATATGGTTTTATATTGATACTTTTATATTACCTTATTTATTGTATGCTACAGCATGTTTTAAGCTATTATTGGCGCTGTTTGTGACATATTTTCTGTGCTCCTTTTCTGTTGCCGCCTTTTTATATAATGTAATTATGTTTTACTGTGTTTGTACAACCATACCATTTTCTGAATGTTTTAGATTAAAAAAAAAACACTGACGATGGTGATATTAGTCGCCGACACTAGTTTGGGATAATAAAGAAATAAACAACTAACACTGTGTTTGCATCAAAGCGGACTCAATTTGTGATATTATTATTTAGCTATTAGTTGCTGCATTCACCTCCTCGTTTGAATAAAATATTTATCCTGCCAGCCATTTCTTCAAATTTGCGAACAAATAGTAGTCCAAGTGAGCCAAGTCTAGAGAAAAGGGGGAATGTGAACCGAGTTGGAATCCTATTTCCAATAACTTTGCTACCAAAATTGCTGAGGTGTGTGATGGTGCATTGTCGTGATGGAAAAGGACTTTTTTGTGGTCCAGTCGCCGGCGTTTTTCTTGCAGCTCGGTTTTCAAACGGTCCTATAACGATGAATAATATGCACCTGTAATAGTTTTACCCTTTTCCAGATAGTCGATGATGATTATCCCTTGCGAATCCCAAAAGACAGTCGCCATAACCTTTCCAGCCGAAGGAATGGTCGTCGCCTTTTTTGGTGCAGATTCTGCCTTGGTAACTCATTGTTTAGATTGTTGTTTGGTCTCAGGAGTATAGTAATGTATCAATGTTTCATCCACAGTGATGAAACGACGCTTGAAGTCCTGCGGATACTTCCTGAACAGCTGCAAACCATTCTTGCAACACTTCACACGATTCCATTTTTTGGTCAAGCGTGAGCAATAGTGGAATCCATCTTTCAGATAGCTTTCTCTTGTCCAAATGTTTACGCAGAATATTATGTACCCGATCATTTGAGATGCCCACAGCACTAGCAATCTCACGCACGTTAACTCTTCTGTCATCCATCACCATATCATGGATATTATCAATGATTTCTGTAGTCGTAACCTCCACATGGCGCCCAGAACGTTCAGCATCACTTGTGCCCATATGGCCACTCCGAAAATTTTGAAACCATTTATAAACTGTTCTAACCGAAAATGCAGTCACCGTAATGTTCGTCAAGCTTCTCTTTAGTCTCCTGAGGCGTTTTGCCTTTCATAAAGTAATGTTTAATCACCACATGAAATTCTTTTTCGTCCATTTTTTGACAATCACTCGACTTCCTTGATTCACACGAATGCCAAACACAAATAAATAGACCAATATGGCTGAACCCTGCTGTGCGTTCTTTCCAAAGATGCTACTAACTAAACATGACCTCGATATGCGCCGGTGGTGCCATCTCTCGGACTTTGACGGACTTTTGAAACGCCCCTCGTAGAATCGTTAAGGAGGTGCACAGGGTAGACCATAAGACAGTGGTACAGAAACTTAGCAACGTAATTTGAACATGAAATCGAACACAATCACATCACTTTGATATCTTTCCTTACAAGAATTTTTACCTCTATTCCCCATGGTGTGGTCCACCAATGCACCACCCAAATCGATACACGCCTGGGGACGAAGAGCAACGTTGCCACGAGTAGCTCGACACACCCTCCCTAGTATCCTGAGAAACTCTTCTGTGATGGTGTCCCGTGGTTCGGTCACATTGAGTAAGTGATGGTGATATTCTTTGTCCTTCAAAACACCCTTATGTATTCTTCCAAACCTGGATTTTCCTTCAGCATTTCCAGCTATTTTTCTGCGAACTCCAAGCGTCTATCCGGATCATCATCATTAACACCATTTATCAAAACCGAGCGAGGCGGCGCAGTGGCTAACACACTGGACTCGCATTCTGGAGGACGACGGTTCAATCCCGCGCCCGGCCATCCTGATTTAGGTTTCCCGTGATTTCCCTAAATCGCTCTAGGCAAATGCCGGGATGGTTCCTCTGAAAGGGCACGGCCGACTTCCTTCCCTGTCCTTCCCTAATCCGATGAGACCGATGATCTCGCTGTCTGGTCTTCTCCCTGAAACAACAACAACAACAATAACCATTTATCAAACGTAGATGATATGTCTTTAATTTCAAATCCTTCATTATTCTCTGCAGTTTTGTGCGCACGTTCAGCTCTCTGGACATATGCCTTTGAGATTTCAGCTTCCCTGGGGACGAGTTAACCGCTTCCAACACACGAGCACTGTTATCATCGGAATGCGTACGTCGGTGCGTACCCGCTCTCTTCGTATGCAAAACACTACCAGCAGCGTCAAATTTATTGATTATTCTTACAGTCGTTATGCAGTTGTTAACACAGAGGGGCCATTTCGTCCAGACTCGACTGCTCTCCTCCGTCTGACCTCCGAGTAATGATTTGTTGCAGAATACGAACGCATACAAAGTACACGGTGTTCCAGAGACTGCTTGTCCGCCCCGAGCGAGGTGGCGCAGTGGTTAGCACACTGGACTCGCATTCGGGAGGACGACGGTTCAGACCGGCCATCCTTATTCAGGTTTTCCGTGATTTCCCTAAATCGCTTCAGGCAAATGTCGGGATGATTCCTTTGAAAGGGCACGGCCGACTTCCTTCCCCAACCGAATGGGACCGATGACCTCGCTGTTTGGTCTCCTCCCCAAATCAACCAACCAGCCATCTACCTGTCTGCCATGCTATCTGCTATACAGTAACGCTTTCATGTCCTGTGACCGTTGCCCCATTCTCAGACTATACATTAGTGCCATATCGAAACTATTTGTCCAGAATTACGAACACTACAATCAGACAAATATCTTCTTCTTCTTCCTCAACTCCCTTAAGCTTTCAAACGTCGGGTAGCTTCTTCCATTCCACTCTATTCTCGCGCATTCTCTTCATGTCCATGATTGTTTTTCCATGCCTCAGTCAGAGTTTCTAGACCCTGTCCTCCCATGTGATGTGGGGTCGTCATACGTAATTATCGGCCACCCCACTATTTTTGTTCAGTGATATCAGTTACTGTCTTAGAGATGCTTCTAACAGTCTGGTAAGCACACTAGGAATTGAATCAGACACCGCAGGGTAAACCATAGTAACACCGAGAAAAACTTCTCTTGAAAATGGTCTCCATTCGATGAGAAATTCAGTCCTAATATTTGAGCTGAAGCCAACCGTTGACGATTAGATCACGCAGAGGAACAAAGTATCGAGATGGTGGGTATCTCGTTTCACCTTCTGTTACATATAATCCCAGAAATTTTGTGGAAGGATCGGTTGATTTAGCTGGCCATTTGAGGAGCGATATGGGGTACGTGAGTCAAACCAGGAAGGAATTCGCACAGCCTTGGGTTCAAAAATGGCTCTGAGCACTATGGGACTTAACATCTATGGTCATCAGTCCCCTTGAACTTAGAACTACTTAAACCTAACTAACCTAAGGACATCACACACATCCATGCCCGAGGCAGGATTCGAACCTGCGACCGTAGCAGTCGCGCGGTTCCGGACTGAGCACCTAGAACCGCTCGGCCACCGCGGCCGGCGCACAGCCTTGGGCACACAGCTGTTGTCAGGAAGAGAGTGTGCACATTATACTCTTTTTCTCAAGGAGACAGAGAAGAATGGGTGGCTCTTGGTCACTGAGAACGTTGAAATAAACATCCTGGTTCTTGTTCTCGGTCTGATCGGTGAATAGTCCCATAACACCACTAAGCCGCTCCGGCCTAAACTGTAGCCCCCACATACTGAGGATTAAACATCTTACCCGGATATCGCTACACTGGATGTTTCTCAACACTTGAAAAGAGGCGAAACGACGCCTAGTCGTGAATAACAATTAAAAACATTCAACACTCGAGAACCATTTAAATTATCAAAAGATTATAACAATTAAAAAAGGAAGAATGATGAGGCGTTTCAGAAAGCCGCATAGATGTATGAAGGTGCTTTATTCGCAACTGCCGGCTGACGTCAGTACAGACGCATCTTCAGATTTATAATGGTTATATTTTCATAATGTGGATGTCTATACTGACGTGGAACCGATAGTTGCGAATATAGTACCTTTATACATCTAAGCTGCTTTTGCAAACAAGTCATCATTCTTGACATCTGCACTTGTTATTATTTTTATAATTTAAATTGTTATTGAGTGTTTTTTATTGTTATTCACGATGTCTCTCGGCTGTGGTCGCCCTCCCCAGAAAGTTGTCTGTAACGCCTCGTGGGACCACTTTTCACGCCTGCAGCCAATCCAACTACAGTGCGGTTTGGCCCACTGAAATCGTACTGTCTTACGTTCCCCGTCAGTAGTGGTCTACTGCGAGGTACCCGACTCCAAATTCAAACTGCGTGCTATCACATTCGCAGAGTTTGCTCAGAAATTACTTGATACGGAAACTTCCTGGCAGATTTAAACTGTGTGCCGGACCGAGACTCGAACTCGGGACCTTTGCCTTTCGCGGGCAAATGCTCTACCAACTGAGCTACCCAAGCACGACTCACGCCCCGTCCTCACAGGCTTACTTCTGCCAGTATCTAGTCTCCTACCTTCCAAACTTTACAGAAGCTCTCCTGCGAACCCTACAGAACTAGAAGTCCTGAAAGAAAGGATATTGCGGAGACATGGCTTAGCCACAGCCTGAGGGATGTTTCCAGAATGAGATTTTCGCTCTGCAGCGGAGGCTGTGAGGACGGGGCGTGAGTCGTGCTTGGTTAGCTCAGTTGGCAGAGCACTTGCCCGCGAATGGCAAAGGTCCCGAGTTCGAGTCTCGGTCCAGCACACAGTTTTAATCTTCCAGGAAGTTTCATATCAGCGCACACTCCGCTGTATGGTAATCTCATTCTGGATACTTGATATGGATTTGCATTCACAAGACGGCAAATAAACTATCCCAACTGTGGACAGGAAGAAAGGAACTTAACATGCCACTATCATCTGGATCATTCGACAGCAAGCTCTGGTTCCTTTGGATGCTTCAAGAAAACACACCACTTCTTCTAAGCAACCCTCTCACTTCAAGTGATTTGAGGACATCCCGAAACGTTAGCCTAAACTACGTATCCTCAACATGACCTTTAGCACCTAGTACCAACTGCACCGCATCTTCCAGTAGTACACTTCTAAGAGTAATTTATGTCTACGAAGCTCATCGCAGTCGTAAATATATTATTTGGTAACTTCCATTAGATGACAATAATAAAACACCACTGAAATTCGAGGGCAGTGTAGAACCATCACTCAATTAAAGAAATAACGTAGAATCTCGATTTTTGGAGTAAAGTCGAAGCCGAGATACGCGGGGGCGCTCAAAAGAAATGCCTTTGAAATTTTTATCTGAAAACTCTTAAAGCTTATTAAATAAAACAATAACATCTTTACTATTCACGCCTACATCTTCACAGTCGTCAGCCGCTAGAGGGGTCCGAATCGCAGTGTGTAACATGGCGTTCTGTAACTACGTCGATGCTCGAGAAACAGTGTGCTGTAATCGAGACCACACACGAATACTGCGTCATCTGCAACAATCGGACGCCTTGGGTTCTCTCTCATCAATCATTCTCCATCCAGTCTTGGTTTGACCCCATCCCATTGTCAGCTGTTTCCAAAACTTAAATTACACCTTCGAAGATTTCACTTTGATGGTGATGAAACGTTGCAAGGAGAGGTGAGGTTGTGGCTCTGACAACAAAGTTACACATTCAGTATCAACAAACTAGTCTCTCGTTGGGAGAAATGTGTTCGTCCTCAGGGTGACTCCTTTGAGAAGTGAATATGTAGACTTGAAGAGTGAAAATGTAGAATGATAATAACGTTTGCTTCGTTTAAAAGGCGTTAAGAGTTTTCACATTGAAAATTGGCAGACAGTACCTTTCAGGACGCCCTCGTAGTAAGATAGAAGTATTATTGTCCGAAACATACGAGTTGTTGTGTACATAGTTCCGCGTAGTCAGCGCGTACACAACTTTCCTACTAGAGCTGCCCCACTAAGCACAACAGCGCAAGCGCAGCACTCATCCGTCTCCGCACTATGAGATGGCGCTGCCTTAGAGATGGACCAAATTCTGCTTCTGCTGATCTGCGTATTAATATGTAACGCAGCCAATGAGATTGCTGCTAACGTATAACCTTTTCTTCTTGCGGATCACACTCGCGCAGTGATACATGAACATGTGACGTATTTTAAAGAGTGTACAGACCTCCGATTACTCAATCTGCATTTGTCTGCACCAGTCTGTACGAGTTCTACATTTGTCTGTACCAGTCTATAGACAAGTTTCAGTCTGCGCCCAATAAGATTACGATATTCCTGTACATAGCCATGAAGATAAATATATAGATACTACGTCAAGTATCAGAGATGTATGTGAGAATAAGAATAACGTACCAATACCAAAGGAACTTCAGATTGTCAATTGTAAATAGCATCCAGAACCAAGTTAAGTAATTTTTATGCTTGTTATTATTTTAAGAAATGTGTGTGAAAAGTAATCAAGTTCTGTTTAAAGTTGGTCACCGTCAATCTGCTACTCTAAGCGTGCAAGTGGCATTTCTATCGTCTGACTCAACAGCAGAAGATAAACACGCCACGATGAGACCACGAGACATGTTGCTGACACTCGCCTACTTCGTTACAGCGACAAGTCAAATGATCTGATGGTGTGTGTACTGGAGGTCTTACAGAACGCACACCACACGAGTAAAGGCGACAATAAAGGAATTTTCAAACACAAGAGCTTCAGTCGGGAAACTATATAACAAGTTTCACTATAGATTACTGGTCGAATTCGCAATTGATACACTGCTAAGCCAAAACATTATGACTGTTGTCGTCGCGCCGGCGCACGCCACCTGGTTGCGTTACGTGCGCACGCGTGACGAAAGTGTGTGAGCGGAGCAGACACGGACGCGGGGTATCGCCCTAGCGAAGACACGGCTGCAGACTGGGAAATCCACCGAGATTATTGTTACGTAGAGCCTGTGAACGAATATCTCGAAAACGGCGAAGCGGGTCGAATGTTCACGTGCTACGGTCGTCACATGTACGGAATGGGATACAAGGACAGTGAAAGTAACGCTAGTCGTTAAATGGTTGGACGTCTACGACTCTTAACAGAACGTGTGGTTCGGAGGCTTGTCTGCTCGGTAAAGTGGGATAGATGGTGATCTGTGCATCTCTGTTGTAACTAACCTGTTTCTATGGGTTATTACGTTAAGATTAGGGTCACCACCGACTCTAACCATACAACTAATGAAAGGTTTGGCCGAATCGGAAAATAAATTAATTTGATCACAGACCAAAAACTCATAAAAATGCATACGTTGTGATGTCGATCATAGGGGATGCGATGTAATTAATAGAATTGCCAGTGCACTGTTCACAAGAATCAAACATTTAAAATAAAATAGCAAATGCATGAACACTGTGCATAAGATCAGCTCCCTGCAACACACCTGAAAATAAGACTTAATCGAAAGCATTTGTTTTAAAATAAAAGGGGAAACTAATCATTGGACCTGTGCGTGAGGAAACGCGTTGGATGTGCCAGCGGGAAAGCTACGAGGTGAGTGGCTTAGGTGCAAAAACGTAACCTCGGAACACAAGAGAAAATTGTAGATAAAATCATTTATTCCTAAGATATGGATGTGAGGCATGTACACAATTCCTGATAACATTAATTCCTAAAACATTAAAGAAAAGCATCGATACATTCACCGTTATAACCTACACCTAAAATCATTAGTGTGAATCATTCATACAACTGCTGTTGCCTGATAACTGATCGCAATGACTCGTGAAACGGTACACGTTTCGCAGTACACCCGCGTGCCCACGTGGTTTGCGGAGACGCAATTTCTAGGTATCGTGGCCAAGTTGCAAAAATATCACATCACACAATCATGAACAGTTAACATTCTTTAAAACAAACATGAGATCGGTTAGTGATGACGGTAGCCCAACACTCTAACGTTCAACCATGTGGTCGGCTCCCCCACGGACGAAAGATACATAATGCAAGGAAATTTTACGAGAAGGCGAAGCTATTAATATCTAGGAAAATAAAAGCTTATACAGGCACAGCTAAAGGCAAACAGACATTCATACAGGAGCGAGTGCTTACTTCTTACCGACACCTTTGTGTGGCGCTCTTCCGGCGGATTCAAGTCTGCTATAGAAATTTTCTAAAAGATAAATCTGCCAAAGTTTTGCATTCCTTGCTGCGACGAGGCAAAGCAATCTTTCAGAGTTGAAAAGCGAGACCAAAAGCTAACAGCTCTCCCCTCGCCAAGTAACCGCGCCACGCGGTCAGTCTAACTCACCCTTCTTCGACTGGAGCACAGCTGTGGACGCTTCCCGTACCGGCGGCAGACTGCCTCCCTTTTTCTTCTCCAGCCTCTTCCACGCTCCGCGTGGCTCAGAAAACCCACAGATGCTATTTCCGCCATCAACCTAACGCAGGTGGGTTTCTCACAAGTAGCGCAAACCTCTTTTCCTACTTGACCACTGCGAGAGTTGGCTATTCTGTACAGCTGCTGCTGAATCTGTATGACTATCGCAGACTCCCTGCAGCAGACTACGCCACTGTCTAGCAACGTGACACACAACCACATTCATTCAATCACACCACTATGAGAATTACGAGAAAAGAGAAACAAGGAAAAGAAAGAGAAATGCTAGTGAAAATGGGCTACCGGACTAATGAACGGTGGCTACAGGACCCTTTCACTGTCTTTCGGCACAATGCTGGTGCACGCACAAGTGTTTCGGAGTGCACCGTTCATCGTGCACTGTTGAGGACGGAACAATTAAGACTGCGGACCACTCGGATTCGATGGTCGTTTCCATAAACGTCGCCATCGAAGTGAACGACGGCTCGAAACGTTCAGCTCGCCACGGACTCATTGCAACCTGGAAAGCCGTGTACAGTCACGACAAACAATATGAATCGGATGTAACCTTGTTTTCTTACTTAAGACGCCCATATTTTACAACAATGAGGTTGTTGAAACAGTGACAACAATCAACCAGACACTGTTTAAGTTGCAGCACTGCTCCAAGTATTCACCTCTGGGAAAGTTTGCATTCGCATGACTCAGAATTTACAAGCACGCATGGCCGCCAAGACAACTGTTTTCGAATAACGATTGTAAATCAATGTGATTTTCACTGTAACCCATTCTATTTACTATTGGGGTTGTAGCTGTATAGAACTTCGAACTGCTCCGTATCTCTACATGCGACGAATAAATTCGATTCATATATACTTCAAAATAAAGCTAGTTAGGAAACAGTATACCTATGGGCACTGCTACAATTCATGAAACTTTTGGTAGTTAGAACTAAAGCTAAGTTATCGACAGTATTTGTGAGTTATAAGATAGATTTAAATGACGCTACAGATTTTGACTTCATTTACTGTGTCATATGTTATCTCGGAACCGGTGAAATGTACCAGATTTTGTCAACGAATACTTTTGTTTCAAAATTGAATTTTGCATTGTGCAGAAAGAAACTTGGCTGCCAATTTGAGAAGACCCTGTACGGATTGCGGTGTAATTTAAGAAACTGACACTGGATCATCGGAAATTAATATGGAAATTGCTCCATGTTAGACTCCAAAATGTAGGAAAACAAACTGATTGAAGGATTAATACATGGAAACAATTACATTTCTTCTAAATTGAGCTTGCTTGCTCGCATCCGTCAGTACATGCAGGCTAAACTCAGGAACTGCTGCAGGAATTTCAATCCGGTTTTTGATAATAGGTACACTGATTCACGAGGAAGGTTCTTGTATATGATTTATAAATTTTTCGTACAAATTGTCTGAATTATGATGAATTAATGTTAACTTATGGAAAAGATGCCATTGTCACCTAGTGAACAACCTCAATATTTCGAGAGAACGTCAGGGACTCGAGAATGCAGCAAGCGTGATCTTATTTGCATTTCGTGTGGTGAGTATCTGACCAGGAAGCATCAGATATTCGGTGTTGAGGTCGAAGATGTGGAAAACAAATGGAAAACCTAGCTGACAAAGAAAAGCTGAGCTAAGCGAAAATGAGCGTAAGAAGAGCAATGAGAGAAGCGTACAATGTCTTTGAAAGTAAAACTTTGTAAACAAGTCTGAGTAAAAACTCTAAGCGGTTTCGGTCGTATGGAAAATCAGTGAGTGGGTCGAAATCATCTACTTATTCACTCAGTGACCTTACTGGCAGCGAAACGGAAGACAACAGAGAAAGCCAAAACACTGAATTCGGTCTCCCGAAATTTTTTCACCGCGGCAGATCGTAACACGGTCCCTCCTTTCAATCATCGTACGAACGTCGAAACGGCAGACACTAAGATAACCGATCGCGGAACTGAAAAACAACTACAATCGCTTAGTAGTGGATGGCGTCAGGACCTGATGAGATATCGGTAAGATCTTACAAAGATTATGCGAAAGAACTTGCTCCTCTTCTAGCAGTAATTTATCGTAGGTCGCCTGTGCAACGAAGGATACTAGCAACTGGAAGAAAGCGCAGGAGATTCCCGTTTTTAAGAAGGGCCGTGAGGTAGGGACACACAGTTATAGGCCTATGTCGTTGATGTCAATCTGCTGGGACATGCCTTAAGCTCAAGGATTATGCCGTTCTTGGAGAGGAAAGTCTCCTCTGTAAAAATCAGCATAGATTCCGCAACCGGAGATCCTGCGATAGTCAGTTGGTTCTGTTTCTGCACGAAATCCACAGCGTCCTAAACAATAGGGGCACGGGTTGATGCCGTGCTCCTTGACTTTAGGAAGGCATTTGACATCGGCCCGCACTGCCGTTTACAGCTACAGCTACATCATACTCCGCTAGCCACCTAATGGTACTTTTGGTACCACTATCTGATACCTCCGACCCTATTCCACTTGCGAACAGTGTGTCGAAAGAATGATTGTCGATAAGTCTCTAGATTGGCTCTAATTTCTCCATTTTTCTCCTCGTGTTCAATAAGCGAGATGTATGTGGGGGGGAAGTAATATGTTGTCCTACTCCTCCTGAAAAGTGCTATCCCGAAATTTCAATAGTAAATCTATCCGTAATATACAACGCCTCTCTTGTAATATCTGCCAGTGGAGTCTGTTTAGCATCTCCGTAACGCTCTATCGCCAGCTAAACGATTCCGTGACGAAACGCGCCGCTCTTTGTTGGATCTTCTCTATCTCCTCTAGCAGTCCTACCTGGTAGAGATCCCAGATAGATGAATAATACTCAAGAATCAGGCGAACAAGCGCCTTATAAGCCACTTCTTTCATGGAAGAGTTACATTTCCTTAAGATTTCTAAGATGAATCTGAGTCTGTGGGAAATCTCGGGTTCTGTTGGATCTGTACATCGGCCTACGATCTAGTGGCTTTTGTTTGTACTATCACAACGGCCAGTCTTGTTGTTTTTGATGCACTATGGATTTTTAACAATAATAGTACGTGAAACAAAGACTGAAGTATCTTCTAGGGTGCTAGTCACCTGTAACACTAGCAACTAATAAATAAATAAAAGATTGCAATCATGATTCTGTTCAATTCTCGAGTTTTCGCTCGTTCAAATGGCTCTGAGATATATGGGACTGGGCCGTTTAGCTTGTCGAGTATCGGAGTAGGTTTGTGACTGGATTCACGAGTTCCTTGCCGATAGAACTCAACACGTCGCTCTTAACTCTACAAAATCGATAGGCGTAACGGTAGTTTCCGAAGTGCCCCAAGGAAGTGTGATAGCACCGTTACTGTTTACAATACAGATAATGATCTGGTAGAAATCGTAGGATGCTGTCTAAGGCTTTTCGCAGATGATGCGGTTGCCTATAAAAAAGTGACAAACCGGAAGATAGTAACAATTTGCAGAATGACGTCCAGAGAATTGACGAATGTTGCAGACCCTGAATGTAAAGAAATGTGACCTATTGGGCGTACATAGGAAAAAATCCACTGCTGTATAGCCACACTAGTGATCACAAACCGTTAGAAACAGTATCTGCCATAAAATATCTAGGAGTAAGTACCCAAAGCGTCCTTAAGTGGAATTGCCACATAAAACAGAGGGAAAAGCAGATCCCAGACTCAGATTCGTAGGAAGAATGTTAAGGAAATGTAAATCATCCACGAAGGAAGTGTTGTTCATCCACCTGGGATCCCTACCAGATAGGACTGATAGAAGAGAGAGAGAAAAGTTCCAACCAAGAACGGCACGTCTCTTCGCGGGAACTTTTAGTCGGTACGAGAGCGTTACGGAGATGCTAAACAAACTCCACTGGTGGACGTTACAAGAGAGACAATATGCATCACGGGGAGATATACTACTGATATTTTGAGAGAGCACTGTCTGGGAAGAGTGGGGCGAAGTATCACCTCCACCTCTATACGTGTTTCGAAACCAACCACGACGAAAAAATTCGAGAAACTAGAGCCAACACAGCGGCTTACCAACAATCATTCTTCACACGCGCTATTCACGAGTTGAAAACATTTGGAGGGCTCAGCTAGTGATACAAAAAGTACCCTCCACCACACACCATTAGGTGGCTTGCGGAATATAATGTACATGTAGATGCGTAATTGTAGAGAGTTTGGCTGGAAATCGAAGGGTTCTGGAATCGAATCCTGGTGTGGCTACTTTTCAACCCTGCCTTTTAACCTTGATTTCACCTGTCAATGATGTAGAGATACGCCTTTAGCAGTATTTTATGGTACAAGGAAAAAATTTCCCGAAAACTACTTCAGCACCTTTGCCTTGTTTACATACAGTACATTCTTTCAACAGCGCAGGAGATGACTCAACTTTTAGCTCTCTTTCATACTTGAATCAAACCTAAATGTGGACGCGATTCTTTGTGTGGCGTGGTGAAGAATGTTGCCGTAAAGAGCCAACGACAACGAATTGCGGCAATGAGTCTCAAGAGTGCACATCTGTGCGTACTAAGCTTCCCTGGGGCAATGCTATAACACGATTTAAAAATGTACATCATGTGTGTTTTTCTTTATTTTTCTTGTATTTGTGCCACTTTAGCCAATATCCATTACATATTGAATCACTCACACACGCATTCACCTATGATGCGCGCACAGTATTTAAATTGTTTGCAACCATATTACTTAAATGCCGATGTGCTCCCCTCTTTACCATGAAATGTCCCTTCAAACGCCAATTGAATATGGAACACACAACATTCATGCCTCCAGTCAACTTGCCTTGCCATTCGCTGCTTACACTCAGTAAGTTATGTGGATGCGATGATATTCAGTTACTTAAAGTTATTCCCTGAAATTCATCGATAATTCTACGCGTAGACGCGACTCAGTAGTAAACAGGAAGCGAGGGAATGCGGTGGGCAGTTTCTCATGTAAGGAATACACGGAATTAGTTTTGCGTAAACGTGTTTCCGGCAGATACTACGTTCGGGTCACCCGTCGTCGTTTGTGTGTCGGTGGGTTGAGAGTCGATAGTTTTCACCGTCCCTGTTCTTCGGCTTTTGTGGCGACGTCCAGGTTGGCTCATTCGTTCCCTCTTGCCCACCTGGCACGCTGCACGCCTGCACTCGGCGGCCGGCGTCGTGTTCCTGGGATCACGCTCTGATCATTGTTACTGTCAGGCATCACAGTCTCGCAGACGCGGTATTCGAATAATGCAGAGAAGGGGAGGTCAGACAAGGAAATTTGATAGGATGCTTAAAGGTTTGTACCTCGGACGGAAAGGTAAATCCATTCAACATGGCCGGCCGATGTGGCCGAGCGGTTCTAGGCGCTACAGTCTGGAACCGCACGACCGCTACGGTCGCAGGTTCGAATCCTGCCTCAGGCGTGGATGTCTGTGATGTCCTTAGGTTAGTTAGGTTTAAGTAGTTCTTAGTTCTATGGGACTGATGACCTTAGCAGTTAAGTCCCATAGTGCTCAGAGCCCAGCCACTCAACATGGAGCGAAAAATTATGTCGCAAACTGACAAGTCATCAGAATGAATGCAAGGATCTGATTCGAGGTCTGAAAATTGAGTCGACAATAGTTTTGCATCCCTCCAGAGGGAAATCTCACTGTCCCTTCCGATTCCTCTAACTTCCTGCTCATCGTCTCGTTCTGTCCATTGTTTGTCTATTCTGCTGACTGTGTTGTTGCCTGTATCCTTTCCGATCCTCTCTCTCTCTTTCTCTTTCTCTTTCTCTTTCTCTCTCTCTAACTGCTTCATAGACTGCTCACTGCTCTCGTCTTGTAGATTTCTCGCTGTCTCCTTTCCATCTTTCGGACTGCTGACAGTCCATCCACTGTCCGATTGAATCCTTGGGAGACCCTGCTTGACAGTTTTCTCTTTTGTCTCCCACAGTAAGTTGTCCAGGGTGGTGTATTTTCCGTCGTATCCTCTTAGTCACTGGCAGATTCAGTTTGAAATCTCACTCAATGATCGACGTAGCGTAACCACGCCTCCAGGTCTTCGTATAGGGTGAAAATTTTTGATTTTGCAGTGGATGGTGTGTAAAAAAGTTCGTTCATTCGCTGTCACACCGTTCCTTGTTATAGCAGCTCCCTGCGTTGCATGTAATCTCTCCATTGAATTGTACATAGCTAGGCATTGTTTCAAGAGATTGTCTACATTCCCGAGTCATCATGAATGCAGCTGCTTAACTAAAAACCTGCATGTTAGTAGCAGCAGTGCTTTGCACCGCGTCCCTAGGTGCGCACATGACGTGGTGGCATTGCTCTTGTCGTTCGTCAGACATTACACAAGACAACCCTTCCCAAGCGAAGCAAACAATTGAGTCAAGCTGTCTCTGTGTGGGTTTTGGGAAAGTCTCACGTACAGGTTGCGCCTTGAACGCCCGTCTCGTCTTTGGTGACAAGTGGCGAAGTACTACAGGAGCTTGAACTGGAAAATGCAAAAAGCTCACAGACATTGGATAGCTGAACGTGCAACAGTCCTCGTTCTCTTTCAATTTGCGAAACTGTGTGTATCTGTAAATGGTAAGATTTCTAATCTGTTAAGGCGTAAATGTCCTGAAAATTGTAGCTGGAACGTCGTGTCGTGCTCCTGTGTCCTACTGCCTCCCGACTCCTACCCGGAGTCGACGACAGAAAGTTATTGCAATTTTATTGAACATTTCATGTAGTTATCTAGAATTTCAGAATAAATGTCTTCGTATGACTAAGCTCATGCAACTGTTCATACACTTAGTAATACAGTATTAATGCTGTGACAAAACCTCATCATAATCAGCAGTTCTTACATTCTCCCACGCTCATTCTTCTTCGACGTGGTGTCCTTGTGATTAAAAAAGAAATGCTTCCTGATCATCTGTTCGCTTTGTTACTTCGGCACCTAGGTACCCATTCTGCGTTTATTATTCCTCATTCCCTTCCCGTCTGTGGTGACTTTCACTTCGGTATTGCTTCGTCGACTCCCTCACCTGCATCTTTTGCTTTGACATGTCTGGTTCTACTACACCTGTTAGTAACAAGTGTTTGGCAACTGTCAGTTGTTTATTCGTGCAAAATTTGCAGCAACTGCTGATCCTAAGGACATGGAGACATATAACTTATAAACGGGTAACGCTTCGATGTTGTCCTACATGTGAACGTCTGACAAAGTTGTACCATTCTTAGGACCACAAGTTGTATCATTACTGATCCTAATGCTTTTATGCCAGTTGCAAAAATGACGGGTTCAGCTGCCACATTTGATACTCCAAAGGAAGTACCGTTTCATGTACCACACGACAAGGAAATTAAATTGAAAGCACCGACTCACTGCCACTGGGAAGGACTACTGGAGCTGTGAAGAAAGCTTGAACGTATGCTGATGGAAGCAACAAGTGAAGTTCTTTCTGAATGTTTTATGCGTCTCACTAATGCTGACCTTTATCTGAAAGCGTTTATTTAGAACTTCATGAAAGCGGAACAAGTAATCGACAGGTGCAATGTCCTTACCCGTGGCTCACTCTGGCAGGTGTAACGTAAACAGAAAAAAAATTATTCACTTTCTTGACAACACAAGTTTCATAATGGTAGTCATTTTATTCGTAATAATCAGGTGCTGATCATTTTCTTACTAGATAATATCTCGGCCTGTATTGCGTTATTTACGGCTCACATTAACAGATTGTCGGTTCAAATTATCCGAATCAGACTGAAACGTCAATAACGACTGCCGCATCTGGTAAACCGACAGCGCTTGAAATTAATATCAGCAAAAATAAATTAAGGTACAAGTCAATCATCCAAAAACTTGCGGCGAAAATACTGCAGCCCATATCCCTCTTTCCGCTGCGATTACAAGCAAGCGAGAACTTTCTGCGCTGATGTGTGTGTCTATTCATAAATTCAAATACAGACTATAAAATGAAACAGAAAGTGTCAGCATTAACGAGAATACTAAACTGTAGAAAGCAATTGTAGACACTTTTTATTGGGTTTTCACGTTACTTCTGCAAATATCGAAAGCTGCGTAATCGAAATGGAAAAATAACACAGCGAGTAAATATCATGTGGTTGCATTTCCAACATTTCCAGCTCAGACAAGCGTGGGGCAAATATTTATATTGCTACGACATCTGAAATCGGTTTCCCAGTAGTTTACGGGAAAGAGACAGAGAGGTCTGTAGTTTCAAGTGGAATCGTAACAATTTCTTTTCAAAGTGAAAATATCAGTAATATTAATAAAAAATCCATTATCATTCTGACTTGTAGTGGTATGTTCGAAATGACGACTTCTGTTGAGACAGTAAGCCTCAATGTAGGTTTTCTCGTGATAGAGTAATGAAGAGTAATTTGGGGAAAGAGAGAGAGAGAGAAGTGACTTATTTATTTGAGCCAACCACAGAAAATGCTCCGTCTGTCATCAGATTATATTAATAACTCAATGGGAGTACGACAGGCTTCATAGAGTAGGCTTTTATAGAGTTTCTTGGGTGCGGTTCAGTTATTCTAAAGAACGAAAGAAGTTATTTTGTTTAGCGTCATCAGTGATGGAAAATAAGCTCGGATTGGACAAGGGTGGTCAAACCATTCGGTAGTGCCCCTTTCGATGCATGTTTTCTGTTATTTTCTTAAATCGATTTAGGGGAACATTGGCGAACCTAAATCTGGTTGTCTGCAGGGGTAAATGAGTTTTTTATTTCAATGGGTAATTTTTCTTATATTCATGATGCTCAGAAACGCTCTGGAAAGCTTGGAAGTTTGTTGTAGGGTAGGTTGCGCTGAGATATAGTTATTAAAAACAAATTCGATCCGATGAGCCGTTTATGGATTAATTAACATTGAAGGTAGACTATCAGGGAGTTGCGCGCGCAGATTCCAGCGGCCCGCCGGATACAATTGGTGTCAGCTGTCCTCATAGCATAGATGACAGCGCACGAGACTCTTCAGTCTTCAGCTCGGGTTCGATCCTTACTACCGTCCCACGTTCAATTTTTGTATCGCTCTCTTGTTGGGTTTTCGGAAACCAAATGGAGAACACGTTTGCCAACACCTTCTATCGAGGGCCACTTGAATTTCCGAGCGCAACGGCCTGATTGGCTAACTTCAGTGCTAACTAACTAGGAAACGGCGCAACGTATCAAACTTTTTTTCGTAACAATTATTTCTCAGCACAACGCCCCCTGCAGCACCCTTACAAGTTTTCCAGACTGTTTCTGACCACCGAGGATATCGGTGATCATGCACTTCCGCTACCTGATCAAATCACGTTGGACCTGTTGCCATAGACAGGATGTCAGTAGACACACGACGCGTGGAGTGGAGACGGCAGCGAGACGAGAGTCGAACTCTAACGAGACTATTGTTGGCGGACTGCGGCCGCGGTCCTACCGCGTCAGTACACTCTTACATCCTCTTTATTCCAGCATCGCAAGCAACTATCAAAGTTCTTTTATTTCAGAATGAATTGCAATTTACTTACAGCCTTCCATGTTCCTAAGTCTTTCAGTCACGTTACACAGGAATGAAACAAAGAGATAATTACTCTTCATACGCCCAAGCGTCATTAAGTCGGCGAATAACATACCCTAACCAAGAAACTCATTTATTCTATAGGTCAACTATAGAATAAATGAGTATTTGGCTGAATTAATTGAAGGATACCACGGACAACATAAACAAAAAGACTGGGATTGAACTTATAAACGTAATTTCAGTCGTAAGGAAATTCAGTATATAACGGCCCCCTGCCTTAACATGATGAAAATTCAGGTTATGTTAGTAAATAAAATGTCACATGCTTTAGGAGAATATAACTTTTCATCAAAACATTTCAAAGATGTTCGCAGGGTGGTCGTCACAACGCCGAGTAATACTGTTTCAAAGACAAAGTTTATAGCTCTTCACTTCTGCTGTCTAGGGTATTATATATTTACAAGAGGTCCGGATTTTTAAAAAAGGTAAGGCTGGAGACAACTAGTAGTTTTATAAAAGTCATCACACGTTTTTATTACTCTTTAAAAAACACAGGTAAAGTTTACATAGCGTCTCTGACAAAACAGTTACATCTTCTGCATCAAATCTTTGGTTCTGTGATCCACACATGTTTACATACAATGGACTTAGCCGGCACTAAAAACACTGACCGACGTGACTTTCACTACTACACTGTCCCAACTGCCTGCCGATCTTTCACAGTGCTCGTATTTATAACCTTTCAAAGAGATCAATAAATTATCTCTTTTTTTAGAGTCAATTAAATTGTTATTAAATGAATTATTTACATTAAATAGTTATGAATGATTCTGGTGCTCAGGTGTTCAGATTAAAAACATAAATGGTGCATTTTACAAATAATTACAAGTGTCAACCAAGTGAAATAGCTGGATTACAAAGTGTTGAATATGACCTCTCTCATTTGCATAATATTGGGGCTAAAAAGTGCAAATCTGTAAATAACGTGAGTAACAGTACAAAAGTATTATTAAACTTATTTGTTTTTCATACTAAGTGTAGTGAATAATCAGGTTTTCCTGGCCAAATTTTATAAGGAGCAATTTCATAGTCACATATGTTGACACTTTGAATAAGCCTATGTGAGCAAAACATAACAGTTCCTAATGAAATATTTGTGTTAAAACAGTTTAAATAAATGTACCTTGTTTTTGGATCGAAATATTATATATTAATGACATTGAAAAACATTGCATCATAATTGCATCCATACGAAATTTAACTAATTTGAGTTTAATTTACTGAAAAATCGTAATTTATCCTCAGTATCGTATACTTCTATACTTATTTTCCCTCATATCGGGATCGTTACAAGTATCTTAACTACTCCGGTAAGAAACTTTGGGCTCTTACCAATATTATCCAGAAACCCAACAACAAAGAAAGTGAACAGTGTTTGTTCAGTTACATATCATTATCGCTTTTCGTAATGGCTCTGTCTGCTTTTCATTAGTAACCATCAGCGCTAGATTGAATCTAATTATTTTCTATGATACAGAAAAACAGTATGTATCTGACTGACCTGGGCCATATTTCATAAGTATTCCGCATCAAGAGTTACATAGTCGGGACCGGTACGTAACTTCCTTTGGAATCCGCATCGGACACAGTCAGTTTCTTTTAAAGATACAGTATAACACCTTAAGGAACGATTTTGATCTACATGTAAAGTCCGCATCATGATGGAAGGCGGCCCAAGTTTCAGCCCTTCTGCGCATCCCCCTCCACTAGCCACTGGTAGCCAATAATATCAATTCTCTTTCTGAGCAACTAGCAGCGAGTTACAGCTAGACAGCGAGAATCTCGCTCCTACATGCTGCACTGTTGCCGCAATTCTCGACAACCGAATAATTCACTCAACTATCAGTTGTTTTTGTTTTCTTTTTCTTTCTTGTAACAGTATAGCTGTTTTTTGTAGCAGTATAGCCGGCCAGGGTGGCCGAGTGGTTTTTCAAACGTGTGTTTGAAAGCAGATCTCCTGCTGTTGACGTCTGAGGACACAAGATCAGACTCCAAAATCACATGGTGTGGCAAGAGAACCGTAAACACAATTAAATACGAAAGTGTCAGAACTGTAGGAGCCATAGAGAAAGTTGGTTTCGTGTCGCCTGGGAAGCATCGAAATCGCAAGGAACCTGTAAAACAAATGGACGGTTTTATCAACGATGTTTTAAAGCTCTCCATATATATGATGAATGCTCGACATCACAAAAACTTGTTACAATTATGCAGAAGAAAATAGGCTTCAATGGTAAGCGCTTCGTCAATGTAAAGAATTTAAAAAGACATTGGTTCCTGATATGTTAAGAAGAGTTTTTAGTTCAAAGAAGTGACGTAGGTGCAACATGAACTATATCCCATATAAAGATTCACGATACAAGAGGAAGAGCTAGTTCAACTGTGTATTACCTTGATGGAACATGGATCAGTTAGAATCATGGCAGGAAGATCTGCTGAAAAATAAATGATGGTTCTGGGGGTTTTAAAGCTTTCATAGGAATAGTTTCTCGTATAATTATTATGCATGCTGACTGTTCGTCTTGTTTTGTTTCTGAGAGTAAACTTGTACTTACGTGTAAGAGAAACAGCAGTGACTACCATTCGGAAATGAACACTGTCAGTTTCGTGACCTGACTCACAATTCTTGTCGTACGTCGCTTCGAAGTCGGTCATTGCCAGTTATAATTCAACTGTTACAGAGAAAACACCAAGTATAAACACCAGACAAGCGGATATTTTTCCCTGCCTTTAAAATAAAAACATTAAGCACAGTATAAACCAGACTCGTGTCGATCTCCTGCAGCCCGTTAATTTATACACGTCACGTGAGAGAATGTACAAACTTGACTTCGTTGCATGTGAATGGGGTCACACAGTTTTACATTTACCCACGTGTCACTGTCAGTGTAGTCCTGTGGAATTAATTTGGGCAAGGGATAAGGCCGTGTGGGAGAAAAAACATTCAGGATAACATTAACTGAATCGCTTATGCATGAGGCAATAGACAACATCCCATCTGTAGCGTGGGCACAGTCCGGGTGGCATGCTGAAAAGATTCAGAAAGAATAATTTGACAGGCAAAAGATGATGAATATAAGCCTTGAACCTATCATCGTAAATTTACACTCACACTGTTTGGAAATAGTTTAAAATAGAAGTGACAGTGGTATTGCGATGTTGACTTTGGAACAAACTAATAATATTCTTAGTCTTAAATGCTCGTGGTACAAAAAATGTGTTTTTCAACATATCAGTTGCGTACATAATAATGAGAACTTCATAGCCTTTTTGATTAGGTCTTTGTATACTTTGAATTATGCAGACTATAATGTCCAACATATTACCACTAGGAGAAGATAAGCTTCTCCCTCCATGTTGTATGCTCTAATAACTCGCGAGATTGCAGCTGGATTTATTTAACGGGAGTCCGATATTTACACAGTAAATCCCTGTCATTTTCAAGGGACGAATTGAATAATGCCCTAAAATTACAGTAACGGTTACTTGTCGAGATATCGGTCGTTATCGATGTTATCGGCCATCATTCCCTGGAGTTACTCGCAGATGGCGGTTAATTGTTTGCTTGTTCAATGGTTTACAATTGCGGTCCCTCACTGTAAAGTCGAACGAGTTAGTTTACACTCAAAATGCCCGTTAACCACGAAAACATGATAACTTACCGATCATTTTTACGACAGTCTATTCATTAGTCTTTTGTACCACTACTTCTTCTTTATGCGCAGTGGTTACACTTAACTACAGTCAAACAAATCAACACACACACCTTATACACATTTTTATAAACTCTACCGAGTAGAAGCAGTTATCAAGCAAATAAAATGATTTCGGTTTGTGATTGAAGTTAATTTCGTTGTGTATTACATTTTTACTTATAATACAGTTCAAATCGCAACAAATGATACTTATTGCAAGCAGTTTCAATTACCTCGTCTTTAGACAATAGTCATGTTGAGAAAAATTGTACTTCACGTCTTCACAAAGCTGTGTTAGCTGTTCTCGCCTCCCGATGACATGTGGAGCGATCTGTGGAGCAGTGGACGTAACGTCGTCAAGACATGAACTAATATTTCTGTCATGATAATAGATCTAAATTGGTTTTAATATTTACTAGTCGCCTCATAGATTTGAACGTATAATACAGTGTATCGTAGGCAAATGAGCCTGACCGTTATCCTCAACAATGCATTTCGGCAACGTGGACTTTGACTGCCCGCTCTCTGCTGCTGTGCATGCGCAGTTCTCATCCCCCCAAGCTTCCTTTCTGCTCCGCCTCTACGCTCGGAAGCGCCGTCTTACGTGACGCGAGCTGTAGTACCAGCCGTGACGTGTCCCTCTCTAGGAAGACATCCACAAAAGAACACACGTAGTCACAACCATACAAATATATTGATAAACACAATTCCAGCATTAGGACATGTTTCTACAGAAAAGATCTGAAGGTAGTCATTATAGACCGAACCAGGTAGTCTGATGACACAAAAATTTGTGACAAGAAAATTTATACGTTTCCAGTACTTCTGAAGTCCCTGGGAGTCTAAATAGAAAACTCCCCAAAAACCAAATAAAAGAAAGTTCTTCACCAAAGAAATTACTTCAGAGTTCCAAGTTCACAAAATAAATAATTAAAGCCCACAACGCTTGAAATAGTCATTCACTTTAAGTAAACAAATAAAGCAATATTCAGAACTTTAATCTGAACAGAAAAATGATGTCCCCAGATCGGTTTTAGTAAACCAGTCCGCAGCCAACGTCAGTTTATAGGAAGAAAAAACACTTGACAGAATCTTACATATGTACTTAACTTGCTAAAGTGTTAACAGCCTAACAGTAATGAGGATAGAAAACTTTAGGTCTGACACTATCTTGTTTGCCAGTAGAACAACAGTACAAATGATATCATGTATCAGCTGGTACGTCACTGTACGCCTTAGATCACAGCGTCGCGGAGGCGGCGTGCTGTACAAAGCGGCGGCTCACTCGTTGACACGGCGCAGGTGAAGGTATTCCGGCTGCTGGCTGTGACGGATCTGCTGGCCGGAGCTCAAGCCCCGGCCTAAGTAGCTGGCTGGAGAATGGATACTTGGGAGGGGGGGGGGGGGGGGTGTTCTATTGTCGGTACGTGGCGTAGCGGGTTCATGACGAGATTTGGTTTGTCAATGTCCTCTATCGTCGCCGTGTTCGCCGCCTGGTTAGCCTGGCTGGAGCGCTGTTGATGGCCTCTGTTGGCCTGGCCACTGAGTTCCCTGGTTGTAAAGTCGAGCATCATCTGAACTGTAGGTGCCGAGATAGCTGCAACCCGCACGACGTAAATGTTGTGCATGGTGTCGTCGGCGCCTACTGTCTAGGGCGCCACGGCAAGTTGAAAGCGGCAAAGAATGTTCAAACTGTGCTATTACACGCATGTTGGCCCACCTTTGGAATGTAATATATCAATATGGCAGTGCTTGGTAGGTTTGTGGAGGTATGCTGCATCTAATGTCCACGGACAGGTCACGGAATTTCCATAAATTACGAGCCTGAAGTTTTTCGTCATCACCCGATAGATACAGTCCTGAGTTCCATCGGATCGAGATCAGGAGAATTTGATGACGAAGACATAGTGAGTTCACTATCAAGCTCCTCAAACCACTGTATCAGAAATCCTGTCATGTGACGTGGATAGTCATCCTGTTCGAAGATTCCATGGACGTCAGAGAAGACATCAGACAGGAACAGATGGCGGTGGTCCTCAGTAATGTTCACACTCTAGTCAGAAGAGCGAATAGCCGACCAGCTTCGATCTTTGCAAGACGTTCGTTCCCAAGCACTGGACCATAGCAGTCTGTACTTTGCTTATGTCGCTGAATATTTGCTGTTAGTAGCTCATAATCAGTCTAATGTGTATTATGAAAAATTGTGGCATTTGTTCCAGTACTCTGAGTGATAATGAAGTTGCATAGATGCTTTTATGTGAGTTTTGGAAGTTTCAATACTTTACAGAATATCATTGTGAATTTTAAGATGCTGGCAGTACTATACTCAAGACAATGACTTAATTTTTACTAGATGCAAAGGTTTTTGCCTGTCTGACATTATAGTGGTATTAACTATGTCATTTAATTCATTGGTAAAATTTTAACTTTTAATGTTACTGCATTACTCCAGACTTATTTTTCGTCTGCTCGGTATTTTTTTCAGGTTCAATTATGATTTAGCTTAACAGTCCACCAGTTTTTTTTTCTTGAAACGAAGTTTTTTTATTTCTTTTTCTGTCTTTGATAAAGGGAGAAGATAGCACAAGCGATATTTGAAACCGGTTCTACTGATGTGTAAACAACAGGTAAATTTCCAGAATGAGATTTTCACTCTGCAGCGGAGTGTGCGCTGATATGAAACTTTCTGGCAGATGAAAACTGTGTGCCGGACCGAGACTCGAACTCGGGACCTTTGCATTTCGCCGGAAAGTGCTTTTGAGCTACCCAAGCACGACTCACGTCCCGTCCTCACAGCTTTACTTCTGCCAGTACCTTGTCTCCTACCTTCCAGACTTTACAGAAGCTCTCCTGCGAACCTTGCAGAACTAGCACTCTTGAAAGAAGGATATTGCGGAGACATATATTGGCCACAGCCTGGGGGATGTTTCCAGAATGAGATTTTCACTCTGCAGCACAGGTAAACTATTTGAAAGGAAACTAGCAAACGAGGGCAAGTTGTCAGATGTAGGCACACTAACTTCCTTCATTGTTGTTCAAATCCCATTAAACAGACCTGACAAAGTGTAGTGTATTTCTAGATTAAGCTTAAAACGGCGGTGAACGTCAGAAATCCACACCACCAAGTTCTTTCCCAGACTAGTAAAGTACCTTGTGTTCAGATATGGCAACTAGAGTGCCACTTTGAAATCATAGTTTTCCCGCCTGTTGTGTACCGGAGTTGCGCAAAAGGATAAGCTAGTAATTTCGAGCTGCAGTCTGGACCAGCTGTGTAGAAAGCTACCACGTTAAAAGCTGTTTTGAAATGTCCGAAAGAACAAAGCGAAAAATAGCAGGCTGCGTGTAACTTGTTAAGCGGGGAAACGCAGCGCAGCGTAACAAATTCCGCAACAGGGGGGGGTCGTGTTTGTTATTCAGATGAATTCATGCACGAGTTTATTGCGCGTGAAATTTTGCCTCGAAGTTTGGCGTACACCTCAAAGCTCGCGCGTGGGCAAAAGCGTCCCCTCGCGTCAGCTCAGGAAAATATGCTGCGAAATGAATTCATACGCTGGTTAGCGCGTCGAGCACGCGCGCCCATTCGACTACACTTTTTAATGCGCACGATTACGTTAACAAAGGAAGCGTTGCGAGAAAAAGGTTACAAATGCACTCAGCGCTAGAGAGAGTTTAGAGTGAGCTGTGTGGATGAATCACAGTTTGGAGAGATACCTACCGTTCATAAATTTTTCAGCGTTTGTTCCTATGCTCATAATGCTAGTGACAGCCTACAGGAAATGCAATGTAATTAAATCTACATCGATTTACCCGCTTGCAAAGAGTATTTTATTTCTTGTTCAGAAATGTCCTGGTAACCTTAAGTTCTATATCTAATGCTGAAAATTTTCTTTCATTGCAAATCTTTTGCATATGTATGAAAGTAAGCCCATCGCTCTTCATTGCAACATATACAGGGTGTATCAGAAGGGATGGTCAATATTCAGGGATATTACAGGAACAATCATTCGAAACAAGAAAGTCAAATAAACATGAGCTCTAAAACGCATTCCTTAAGAGCTATGAGCACTTATTCATCAATACTTTGAAACAAAAAAAAAGGTTCAAATGGCTCTGAGCACTATGGGACTTAACATCTGAGGTCATCAGTCCCCTCGAACTTAGAACTACTTAAACCTAGCTAACCTAAGGACATCTCACACATCCATGCCCGAGCAAGGATTCGAACCTGCGACTGTAGCAGCAGTGCGGTTGTAGACTCAAGCTCCTAGAACGGCTCGGCCACAGCGGCCAGCTACTTTGAAACACAACTCTCCTAATGAACAAGTGTTCGTAACTTTTAAGATACGCATTTTAGAGACACTATTTTCTTGGTTTGGTCCATATTATCACTTCCCTAAATATGTGAAGCAAACAGCTTGCAGTAGAAGAGATTTGTTTCACTGTATCGAAGATCAAGAATTGTTCATAGTTCTTAAGGTATGCGTTTTAGAACCCATGTTTACTAGACTTTTTTGTTTCGAATGATCATTCCTGTCAATCCCTGAATATTGACCATGGCTTCTGGAACACCCTGCATAATGTTACAGGGAAGAAAGCTCTACTACTGAACATGTCCTTGTGTAGTATGGGAAAGATGCAAATAACGGAAAAGAATGCACGATAACCTTCCTATATTACGTTCTTGATAGCTCTGAATTGCGGCTTTCAGGTTTGATACGATTTCGTAGAAGCCACTCCTCGAGTATGTATGTACTAAGAACTTATGGTTCTGTCATCAGGAGTGAAAACACTACTCCCGCTGCCGCCTGCAGTGTTGTAAATGTGCGGATAGAGTTTCTCTTGACACTTCAGATGAAGTGACACAATGACGTACGTAGACAGTGGTACTGTTTTATGGAAGTTCCCCTCATTTTTTACGTCGTATCACTGAGAAAAATCTGAACACTAATGTCCCGTTACTGAAGTTTGATCGGTGTTGCTCACCACTGTACACAAACAAATACTACGCGTAACTGTGGAAAAATGTATGCGACACAAACATCATACTTCAGAGGACGTTTATTTTAACTTGAGAAAATTAATTATCTCGGAAACGACGCATCGTACGAAAAGAAAAAAAAGATATTGTAGGTGCAAAGTTAATATTAGTGAACGGGACATCAGTCTGTGCTACAGTTGGCCACAGCCTAGCCTTCACTTCTGCATGGGTGGGGTCAACTTCGTATTTCCAAAAGGTAGCCTCCAATTTTTATTGCATATTCGGGTTCTATGAAAAAAAACCTACGGTTTACTCAGACCATTGTTTTCTATTTGTGGCAGATGGCGCACTAATCGACAGATACCAAGTGTGTGTGTTTCAGCAATGCAGAACAGGCGCATTTGATTATACATTTCATTTACAGTGTAAACGTAAACCTAACCGTTGATAGCGAAGTTCAAACATTACTTGAGTGATGAAAATGGGATTTTACACTACAAATAATATGGCTAAACATTGCCATTTCTGACAAATAAGCTACTTTTGCGGTAACGTAGTTTTCTGTCTCCCTACGTGGTTGATAGTGTTGAGTCCCCAAACCATCGGAATGCTTGATTTCGGTGGCCGTCTTCGAACTCCGCCATCAGGATAATTGATTTCTGTGTGTGTTTTCATCCAACTGGCGTAAGTCTTGCGGTGGACGCTACACGGCTACCGGAGGAATACAAACCACAACCATTGTAATAAGGTAAAATACCTATGAAGTGATGGTAACAAGCGCTCTAGCCATGGATACTTTTGTAAATCAAGCACATTGATGGTGAGAAGCAAGGGAACCCACTGATGTGGAGCATCTCAGTGCGATAAGAAAACTTTTACAACGTCGTTGTTCCTCGATCAAGCTAAACGTATTTTCTAGTCTGAGATTGAAACGGCTAACAGTATTGTATTTTACAATCAAATTTGCAACAATAAAGTAAATTTCGAAGACAAGCATCAACCGTTAGGACACAAAAGTTTACATTTAGATTGTAAATAAAATGTAGAATCAAATGCGTCGGATCTTAACTACAAAAACAAGCACGCTTCATTATTGTCGATTACAGCGCCGTCTACAACGAATGAAAAACAATGATTCGAGTAACTCATACGTATGTTTTGACGTGGAAGAAGAACTTGGAGTCCCATTTTGAAAATACGAAATTAACCCCGCCCACGCAGGAGAAGTGTTAGGAGTTGATCAGTTGTAGCACGAACGGGTGTCCCTTTTACTAGTATTAACTTTGCACCTTGTAATGTCTCCCGCCCCTTCCTAGTTCCTGTTACTGTCCACAATAAGCAAACTCTTTTATGAAAAATTTGAGAGGAGCTAAGATTACAATGAACTTTCTAGCTTATCTAGCTTTTCTTGTAGATATGCCTACAGTCTTGTCTAGGGGTCTGATTCTTGGAGCTGAAATTCTCAAATTTTATGTTCTAGTGGTCTAAAAAATTTGAATACTGTTCTTGCAGAATTTTTGATGTTACGTTAGTATATTCTGTCACATTTTAGCATATCATCAGTCTTTTGAATTTTCGCGATAACAAAGCCGAAATTGTACTGGTCGCCCAAAATACAAAAATTCTTTCGATCACATCAGAGGCATGCTTATTACTACTTCACTCTGCGGTAATAACCATATTCCAAAGCGTTTACAATTTTTCTTGACAAATGAATTTCTATTAATTTCGATTATTATTTCATAAATGAACCCAGAAACAAAGATAGTGAACAGTACTAGGTTGCGTGATTAATAATATAAATTTTAAGTGTGCCAAATAATTCGTAATTTCAAATGTTTCTAAAAAAATCATTTTAACTGTACATTCAGAGCTAGTGCTTTTCGAGTGTAGCATCGAAAATAGAGTAATTCCTTTTCATAAATTTTAGCTTGAAATATAACTAATTGTGTATAAAATTACATGAAACTTTTCAGGAAACCATCTGAGATAATATTGACGTGTCCAAAATTCGAAAAATAATACTGGTATCGACAACGTCTGCTAAGGAAAAGAAGCGCTAGAGGAGGATGTCGCGTTACTACCTGGAACATTTTTTTCGTACGATGCCTCGTTTTCGAGATATTTAGTTGATTCTATTTAAAACAAGCAACCTATATGTGGTCCAGACTAAACTATTAGGGTTAGAATACCATAAACAACCCCACCCCTTTTCAAATGTAGCGTCTATATGACCATAATATTGTACTTAAATAATTCGGTGAAACTGTCCAAGTAGAATGTCCTGCACCCATATACCTGTAATCTGTGTATAATGTATGTCATATATCACTGCATAATGCCACTTAAGTGAGTACATGTGTACCCACGCGCGTGGCCGTGTGTGTGTGTGTGTGTGTGTGTGTGTGTGTGTGTGTGCGTGTGTGTGTCTGTTTTGCTTGTTTTTTTTTTTTTTTTTGTTGTATCCTTTTGGATTCGGCTATTATGAATAAAATGGAGAAAATGAAATCGATGATAATACCCGTAGATTAGGCTAGTATATTTCCCCCTCCCTTCTCCTACTTTAAAGACCACATGAAACGAATGGATCAGAATTGCTACTTTCTTAACTGTTGAAATGAGACAGTGGTTGACGCATTGGGCTTTGAATGGAAAGGACTTCAAAGAAACATTCAGATATCTTGATTTACTTACATTGTTACCTTCAGTTAGTTTAGGCGAATACTGAAATGTTAGGGCAAGGTCATTTTAAGGGAAACTGATTGCTAGAAACTTGCCCCTCCCATTTTGAATCTATTTATTATGTGGTATTTTAAAGTGTTTTAAGTGAAATATCAAATAATATATACGAACTAGACGCATTTTTCTGAAGGCTTATTTAGTGCCATTTTTCCCTACCCAGGGGAGTAATGGGGCCAGGGCCATCGAAGCAGCATCCCTTGTTCGTTATTCTGATTTTCAGACATGTTATCTAGGCATCTTGATGCCCTGGAATCGGAAATAATAACAGAAGACTGGAGCAGTCCGTTATATGTCGGATTTTGACACCATGTCGACATTGGTTTTTCGCAAATGAAAGTATCAAACCACCGGAAGAAGCAACAATGAAGTACGTTTGCAGCCCAAAAGACGTTTGATAAGGAAACGATACTTCACGTATGAATGAGGTAGCAAGAATAAAATGACTTACTTTATATCAGACGATAAAAAACCAGGAAAGTTTTTACTAGAAATAACGGAACAAGCTTCCTCCGTCAAACGCCCGGAGAGTGTAAATCAGAACTAGTGCGAGAACTTCTCGGCATGCGGCAGCACTATTCGGAACAAAAAAAGTATCCAATGGCCGCTTTTTCCGCCCTGACTACTCTTCCCCACCGTCCCCTAATAATAAGAAATCACACGGAAAGTTATTTAACTGCAAAGTTAGTGAAACTTTTTCGTTATGACAATTACCTCACATCAGTTGTATTTTTATCTATGATAACTAATGTACAGAGAAAGATATAACATTCCTTCTGTACGCTTTAGACAGACCCTGTTATAGGATGGTATTTAATTTTTACATAATTTACTTTGTGGTATTCTAATAGTAGCAATGTCAATTTTGAAACGCGTCTGTGATCGAGAAAATTACGCCTGAAGAATTTTGTCTTCAGTCAATAGAAAACAGAAAAAACTACTAAATTTTTTACATCAACAGCATTAATGCTTCTGAAGGGCACTAATATCCAAGCAGTTTAACACCCTACAATTCTAGGCTTCGTGGTTATCGCATATGCATACGTTTTATAAAAACGTACGTGTGTATTTTTTAAGTTCCACTTCTGCCCGTAAGCCACTGGACCGATTTCAGCCAAACCTGGTACACATGTCACTTTCTGTCCAGAAACAATCGCAGTAGGGGTAAGTACCACCTACCTATAAAAGCGCTGCGTTTGGGGGTGAAAGAAGACTACAGAGCACGACGTGGGTATTGTCAGATTTTATTCATCCAGAGTTGCACAATGAGAGCGCTAAGTACACGTAACTCCAAATCTTTATGAAACGAAAGGAAACAGTTTTATCACTCACAACATTTTCGTTTTTCATGCGGTAACACTACCGCATCAGAAGTGACGTTTACTGTTAACTGTGTTCGGGAGCCAACTTTCAGACAGCATCAACATAAAACATGGAATGTACGTATAAAAGTATGTCACTGTACAGCATGTAGTTTGGGAGATACGACGTCATAAACATTGACCTGCATGAAAATGAAACAGTAAGGCGAAAATCGCTGAAGATGTAGATGAAGTATGTGTTCAAACACAGGGTGGCGCACGATAAGTCGCCGGATTTGTTTCATGAATAACACATTTGTTGTTGACAAGATTTGTAATTTATTGATGTAGAAGTAAGGAGTTGTTGTTGTTGTTGTTGTGGTCTTCAGTCCTCAGACTGGTTTGATGCAGCTCTCCTTGCTACTCTATCCTGTGCAAGCTTCTTGATCTCCCAGTACTTACTGCAACCTACATCCTTCTGAATCTGCTTAGTGTATTCATCTCTTGGTCACCCTCTACGATTTTTACCCTCCACGCTGCCATCCAATGCTAAATTGGTGATCCCTTGATGCCTCAGAACATGTCCTACCGACCGGTTCCTTCTTCTAGTCAAGCTGTGCCACAAAGTCGTCTTCTCCCCAATTCTATGCAATACCTCCTCATTAGTTATGTGATCGACCCATCTAATCTTCAGCATTCTTCTGTAGCACCACATTTCGAAAGCTTCTATTCTCTTCTTGTCCAAACTATTTATCGTCCACGTTTCACTTCCGTACATGGCTACACTCCATACAAATACTTTCGGGAACGAGTTCCTGACACTTAAATCTATACTCGATGTTAACAAATTTCTCTTCTTCAGAAACGCTTTCCTTGCCATTGCCAGTCTACGTTTTATATCCTCTCTACTTCGACCATCATCAATTATTTTCCTCCCCAAATAGCAAAACTCCTTTACTACTTTAAGTGTCTCCTTTCCTAATCTAATTCCCTCAGCATCACCCGACTTAATTCGACTACATTCCATTATCCTCGTTTTGCTTTTGTTGATGTTCATGTTATACCCTCCTTTCAAGACACTGTCCATTCCGTTCAACTGCTCTTCTAAGTCCTTTGCTGTCTCTGACAGAGTTACAATGTCATCGGCGAACCTGAAAGTTTTTATTTCTTCTCCATGGATTTTAATACCTACTCCGAATTTTTCTTTTGTTTCCTTTACTGCTTGCTCAATTTACAGATTGAATAACATCGGGGAGAGGCTACAACCCCGTCTCACTCACTTCCCAACCACTGCCTTCCTTTCATGTCCCTCGACTCTTATAATTGCCATCTGGTTTCTGTACAAATTGTAAATAGCCTTTCGCTCCCTGTATTTTACCCCTGTCACCTTTAGAATTTGAAAGAGAGTATTCCAGTCAACATTGTCAGAAGATTTCTCTAAGTCTACAAATGCTAGAAACGTAGGTTTGCCTTTCCTTAATCTATTTTCTAAGATAAGTCGTAGGGTCAGTATTGCCTCACGTGTTCCAACGTTTCTACGGAATCCAAACTGATCTTCCCCGAAGTCGGCTACTACCAGTTTTTCCATTCGTCTGTAAAGAATTCGCGTTAGTATTTTGCAGCCGTGACATATTAAACTGATAGTTCGGTAATTTTCACGTCTGTCAACACCTGCTTCCTTTCGGATTGGAGTTATTATATCCGTCTTGAAGTCTGAGGGTATTTCACCTGTCTCATACATCTTGCTCACCAGATGGTAGAGTTTTGTCAGGACTGGCTCACCCAATGCCGTCAGTAGTTCTAATGGAATGTTGTCTACTCCTGGGGCCTTGTTTCGACTCAGGTCTTTCAGTGCTCTGCCAAACTCTTCACAATAAAGCTTGGAAATACAAGCTAATGAATCACTTGTTCAATGTGACTGCCGTTTTGGTTTACAGCTTCTTCAATTCACAAGCGTGCATTTGTCACGACTTTCCGACAAAGATCTGGAATGGCGCGGCATAACTCCACAATGATGACCCTAAGTTGCACTACATTTTCGAGTTTTCTGTGGTACATCTTCTCTTTAAGGAACCTCCAAAGAAATAAGTCACATGGTTTAATGTCCGGGCTGTGGGGCGGCCGCATTCCTCCTGCTGCATAACGTTCTGGAAATCTGTTTGACAATACCCTAAGGCCAAGTCTTTCGTGTAGGAAATGAAGCATAACGTTGGCAGTATGGGGGCGTGCTCCATCCTGCATGAACCACTGTGTCTGCAGTGGAAGACACGAGGCCATGAGTTGAGGAAAGAACTGATTTCGCATCATGTGTAAATAGCATTCACCGGTTACTGTAGCATCGAAGAATAACGGACCGACGATTCCACGGCTTGACATCGCGACTCACACGCATTCTCCCCGTAGGTGTCTTTCGTGTGGATTATTCACGGAGGTTCACGTGCCCACAATGGAACGTTCTGTTTGTTCACAACAGCGTTCTCGGTCTTGCTCGATTGCCCACCTTGCAAACTGCAGTCTCCGCTCTTTATCTCTCGCAGTAAGCTTGTGCGTCCCAGTCATCTTGTATGGATACAAGCGAAGGTCGAATTGACTAATTCTTTGTACAGATCGGCGTAAAACTCCCAACTCGGCACTGGCTCTTCTTGTTGATTTACTCGGACTATAAGTCAAAGCCACTCGAACTGCTTCAATGTTTTGCGGCGAACTCCAAATCAGATGCAGTACCTTCCAATTTTTGATGTAATCTGAATATTGTGTATGGGCTTGGAGCTCAACGTGTGCTGAAAGGAGCGCGAAACCTTCTCTGTGTTAATGTAACACTTCGTCGCCGCGAACAGTAACACAATCTTCGTCTTTTGTGCGACGATCAACCGTCCTTTGTCCGCCATCGCGGCAAACTGAAATGACAGACTCACAAACGGAAGCGATGAAGTCGCAACGACATCTGGCATAATTTCCATGAACTGCACGAAGTTGAGCGCGCAATTTGAAAGTTATTGCCCCAATAGTACACTTGTAGGATCAAAATCCAATAGGGTGACTTATTGTGCGCTACCCTGTACGTGTCAAATATGTTAACTATATGTGAAATATATTTGACATGTGCGAACGTGAAGGAAGCCACGGGGACAAAGTTCATCCTAAACGCTTGGAACGATTTCAGTCAAATTTGGTACACATGTTAACTACAGCCTGGAAAGAAATACTCCAGGGGTAAGAACCACCAGCCTGCTATTGGATCAGCGTGATTACGTGGAAAGAGAAGTTGGGGGGGGGGGGGGGAGGTGATGGAGAGATGGAGAGATGGAAGATGGGGAGGGGAAATGGACAAAGAGAGGGGCAGTGAGAGAGAGAGAGAGGGGGGGGAGGGAAGAAGGAGAGAGAAGAGGTTGGAGAAGATGCACAGAGAGATGAGGTGCAAGAGACAGGCAGAGAGAGGAAGAGCTGGACAAAGAAATGAGGAGGTGACCAACACGGAGAGAGGGAAGGAGGAGATGGATAGAGAGAGGGGGAGTTGGTGGACAGAGAGAGGGGGGAAAGGAGAGAGAGGTGGAGGAGATGTACAAAGAGATGGGGTAGGAGGAGGTGGAGTTAGAGGGAGAGGAGGAGATTGACAGAGAGGGGGGAAGAGCAAGTTGACACAGAGAGGGACAGGAGGAGATGGATACACAGTGCTGGATGTCGGAGGCGGACAGAGTGTGGAGGTGGAAGAGGTTGACAGAGAAGGAGTGAAGGAGTTGAACAGAGAGGGAGTAGAGGGAACGGACATACAGGGGTGGAGGAGATGGACAGAGAGGGTGTGAAGGAGGAGGTAAAAGTTTGGAATAAATAAATACCCAGTCAATGCCAGGTGTTGAGTTTGTTATTGAATGAAAATGAAGTTGGTTGTACGTTTGTGAACTGAATGTTAAATGGCGTACTTTAATGAAGTTTTAAAGTATGAGTAAGAGGTGATATTATATAATTCAAGCCGATCATAAAGATTTCGTTGAACTGCACTAGGTAAGTGAAGCGATTGGAAGGAAACAAGTACGACTATGTCTTAATTTCTTCTGAGGCCAACGTGTACAGCAGCAGTGAGACGGTGTCGATTTAGATATGCAGGCATGGATTTATGAAGGATTTGTTTTATGTACTAAGTGTGCCCTTTTCTTATGCCTTTGCCTTTTATGAGTTTGGCCTTAGTCTTTTATTAATTAGCCTCGGTAAACTGATGATTTATGTAATGTAACACAGATGAAAGTTGTGCGAGGTGGTACGCAAAGGAACTGGAATTATTTTTTAAAAGCTATATAGTTTCAAATTTGTAGCATAACAACGCTGTCACCTTCAAAATACTTTCAATTACAACTAATACATTTATCCCAGCGGTAATTCCACTGCTCGAAACATTTTTTGTGGTTATCTTTAGAAATAGCTGTCAGCTCCTTCTCCTTTTTTCTCCATTCCTTCAGTGCTCTCAAACTGGTGTCCTTTTGTAGCCCTTTTCATGCGTGGAAATAAGAAAAAGTCGCATGGAGCCAGGTCAGGTGAGAAAGGTGCTTGGGGTAGCGGAACCATGCCACTTTTAGCTAAGAACTGTCTAACAGAGATGGCTGTGTGTGCAGGTGCGTTTTCGTGATGGAAGGAACAGTCTCCTGTCTGCCACAAATCGGGTTTTTTTGACGAAGACCGAGCTCCAAAATAACCCACTAATCTCTGACAGTTCATCAATTGTCTGTCGACGGTCTTTGAGCACAAGCTCTTGAATTTTTCCAATATTTTCGTCGATTCGGACAGTTGACGGACGTCCAGAACGAGGTTTGTCATCAATCGACATGTCGCCGTTTTTAAATCGAGAAAACCGCTCGTACACTTGCGTTTTTACCATAGCATCGTCTCGGTAAGCTGTTTTCAACAGTAAAACAGTTTCAACAGCATTTTTACAGAGTAGAAAACAAAATTTCAGAGCTGTAAGTTGTTCACTTAAAGTTGCCATCATAAAAAACGAAACACGAACAAAACAGCGCTAGCAAAAGCAATTACTTCAGATGAACAGAAGAAATCAGGTCGACAACACAGGCGGCGCTGAACTGGTAACGAGTTGCGCTATGTACGCGCCTAGCGGCAGAAACGCGTACTGCACAAGCTCCGCTCACTACCAGATTTCCGAAGAAGTAAATTTTAATATGAACAGTAATTCGCTTTATCGTTGTTTCTATTATAGCCGTTATTCTGAAGACTGGTTTGGTGCAGCACTTCACCCTAGTCTGTTCTGTGCAAGCCTTTTCATCTCTGCATGACTGCTGCTTATTATAGTGAATCCTATGTCTGCCTTTTAGTTTTTACCCCCACACTTCCCTTCGTTATCATATGGACATTGCTTCTTGCCTAAGGGCGTACTGCACCAACTAATTTCTTCTTTTCGTCATTTTGTGCCACAGATTCTTGTCGTTGTTGTGATTCAGTACCCCTTCCTTAGTTGTCCTGTTATCCGCCTTATCCTCAGCATTCTTCTGTAGCACGACATTTTCAGAGCTTCTGCTGCCTTAATTGAACTGTCTGTCGTCCACGCTACGCTTCCGAAAAAGGCTGCACTCCAGACAAATACTTTCAGAAACGATTTCCTAACAAGTAAATTTACGTTCGCTAATAGTCAGTTACTCTGCCACCCAAATGAAAAAATACTAATCTACTGCTACTAGTTTGTCATTATTAATCTAATTCCTTCACCGTCGCCGGATATAATTCGACCATCTCTCTACAACTGATTCTGTCCTTTGCCGTCTCTATCAGAGACAAAGTTTAGAGTTCTTATTTCTTCTGCCTAAGTTTTAATTTCCGTTCAGATATCTCCTTTGTTCCCTTGTCTGCTTACTCATTGTACAGATTGAGCAAGTCTGGGGGAAGGCCTGATTATTGATTCCTTTCATATCCGAGCCTCATGATTTTCGTCTTACAAAACGTCTCGCTCCCTGTATTTTACCTCTTTCACCTCCATAACATCAAGGAGTACATTCTAACCGAAATTGCGAAAAGATTACTTCAACATACTACTGTATGCAAGCAGAGCTGGAGAAGTAAAGAGGGAAGTCAAGCTTAAATTTCGAGGAGAAAGGAAGGGTCTGATTTACCACCTGGGGTGGTTCTGAGATCTAACTACAGTAGTTGTTTCGTCTATCAAAAGAAGCCCCAGTAGATTCTCAGATCTGCACCTCCCTTGGATTTATTTATATTTATCTTGTGGTCATTGGTTCGTGAAACACTAAATATCCACGGATTCGTATAGTGTTTGAGGTGATTTTAAGTGGTTGATACACAAAGAAAATTTTTCCGTAATATTCCTTTATTTATTCTTCAGTACAAAACCAAGACATATTACTACTCTTCCATGTAATAGTCCATGTTTCAACCATACTGTTTAATACAATCGAATCACAAGACTCATTCTTCAAGTAACTGACCTACCTAACTGAACACTCTCCAGAACTGTGCACAACTGCTCACCCCAGCTGAGGTGCTTCATTCTTTAGAGTGACACGTCGTATCTGTGGCATCAGACACACCGCACGCCGGAATTACAAAGCTCCTTATGAATTAAATGAATGTTACAGTTTATAATGGAGCTGAACGCCAGTTGTCTGTGTGACTCAAGTGGATCCAAGTAGCATTCAGCGACCCTCAAAGAATGGAAGTTCTGCTTGCATACAAACCATATTATAATATACTAGTGCTTCTCCATTGCTAAATAAATGTGGGAATCGGATATATATTCTAAGTTCGTTCTCCCCCCCTCTCCACATCCTCTCCTCCCTCCCCCACCCCCCAACTCCGCCCCCAATTTCTCACTATCTCGTCCTGCCCGCACTCTCTGCGAATCTCCTACTTCATCGACTCTATCTCCATTTCCTCTCCCACCTCTCAGTCCATCTCTCTCCTACTCTCCCTGACCTTGAGTCTTGTTTATTGTTGTAAATTCAGATTCCACAGAAGTCGTCTAAGAATAAGCTATAAATACAACTTTCCTGTTTTATATGAAACCTACTGTGAGGAAGAAAAGAGAACAGCACATGTATATAATTATTGTTTATAATTATATAAAATGATTAAGAATATATATGGGAGAAACAAATTGTCGAATGCTTTAAATGCCCTGTCAGCGCAGTTAAAACTATGTGCGATATAGAAAGAAAAACCACACTTTTCGAGCTGAGCGTAGCACAACATTTTCTCGCAGTCGGTTTTGACAGAAAACCTGTCGATATGTAAAGTGTCGTGTAAATATCGTAGTATAGATTGACTGAACCCGGTTGGTATGGGGTTAGAAACATCAAATTTATAGAAGAAGGAATGTCATAAAAATTACAGAAAATGTAAAGGAATGTAGTTAATACACAGATGAAAACATTTCAATCACAGATTACAAATATGTACAGGCCAAAGTACCTCGTAAGTTTTCGATGCATTGCTGACAATCATTGAAGTAAAAAATACACTCCTGGAAATTGAAATAAGAACACCGTGAATTCATTGTCCCAGGAAGGGGAAACTTTATTGACACATTCCTGGGGTCAGATACATCACATGATCACACTGACAGAACCACAGGCACATAGACACAGGCAACAGAGCATGCACAATGTCGGCACTAGTACAGTGCATATCCACCTTTCGCAGCAATGCAGGCTGCTATTCTCCCATGGAGACGATCGTAGAGATGCTGGATGTAGTCCTGTGGAACGGCTTGCCATGCCATTTCCACCTGGCGCCTCAGTTGGACCAGCGTTCGTGCTGGACGTGCAGACCGCGTGAGACGACGCTTCATCCAGTCCCAAACATACTCAATGGGGGACAGATCCGGAGATCTTGCTGGCCAGGGTAGTTGACTTACACCTTCTAGAGCACGTTGGGTGGCACGGGATACATGCGGACATGCATTGTCCTGTTGGAACAGCAAGTTCCCTTGCCGGTCTAGGAATGGTAGAACGATGGGTTCGATGACGGTTTGGATGTACCGTGCACTATTCAGTGTCCCCTCGACGATCACCAGTGGTGTACGGCCAGTGTAGGAGTTCGCTCCCCACACCATGATGCCGGGTGTTGGCCCTGTGTGCCCCGGTCGTATGCAGTCCTGATTGTGGCGCTCACCTGCACGGCGCCAAACACGCATACGACCATCATTGGCACCAAGGCAGAAGCGACTCTCATCGCTGAAGACGACACGTCTCCATTCGTCCCTCCATTCACGGCTGTCGCGACACCACTGGAGGCGGGCTGCACGATGTTGGGGCGTGAGCGGAAGACGGCCTCACGGTGTGCGGGACCGTAGCCCAGCTTCATGGAGACGGTTGCGAATGGTCCTCGCCGATACCCCAGGAGCAACAGTGTCCCTAATTTGCTGGGAAGTGGCGGTGCGGTCCCCTACGGCACTGCGTAGGATCCTACGGTCTTGGCGTGCATCCGTGCGTCGCTGCGGTCCGGTCCCAGGTCGACGGGCACGTGCACCTTCCGCCGACCACTGGCGACAACATCGATGTACTGTGGAGACCTCACGCCCCACGTGTTGAGCAATTCGGCGGTACGTCCACCCGGCCTCCCGCATGCCCACTATACGCCCTCGCTCAAAGTCCGTCAACTGCACATACGGTTCACGTCCACGCTGTCGCGGCATGCTACCAGTGTTAAAGACTGCGGTGGAGGTCCGTATGCCACGGCAAACTGGCTGACACTAACGGCGGCGGTGCACAAATGCTGCGCAGCTAGCGCCATTCGACGGCCAACACCGCGGTTCCTGGTGTGTCCGCTGTGCCGTGCGTGTGATCATTGCTTGTACAGCCCTCTCGCAGTGTCCGGAGCAAGTATGGTGGGTCTGACACACTGGTGTCAATGTGTTCTTTTTTCCATTTCCAGGAATGTATTATTTAGAAAGCAGTGATGAAACAAATTACCTCTATTAGGATATTTTGACCATGTACATCACCATTTGATATTTCAGTAATTTCAAAATACATTTCAAAGAAACTGTTTTAAAGTAAGTTGAAAAGGACTCCCACACCACGCGTCACAGGATTACTGGATGGAAGTAGATCCCACAAAATTCATTGCGTCGCTTTGAATAAGAGGTGATTTGGAGTTGCAATAGCCTACATGTTAGTAATGCAGGCAATAATTCTTGAAAGAGAAAACTGTGATTGTAAATATGTGGAAAAAGTTGGATGTGGAAAGAGGCGGATAATTACAAACAATTTTATGTGGTAGTCAAAAGTGCCTGTACGTTATATCAGCATCAGCTTCCATTACATGGATATTAAAGTTACAAACTACGAAGGGTCACAATTGTGAAGGAACGGAGTAAGCATAGATCGTGTAGTTCCAATTGGTTTTTGATTTAAGGAAAAACTGGAGAATTTAGTACGATTATTTCGCAGTTCGACGTCAGTACAATTCTCATGATCTGATTGTGGTCTAGGAATGCAGTGTGCACGTGGTGGGACGCGGCGGGGGGGGGGGGGGGGGGCGAAGTTAACACTTGCGTGAATAAAACAGCAAAGGATCCCTCAAAGACTCCTCAGTTTGACAACAGTGTCGTTACCACATGTGCCCTAGTGCTGAGCACTTTAAAAATGTACCTGTACAGAGAGAACCATTCACCGGATTCCTGGGTGCCTGCGAGATAGGCAACCCTTCGACACCGTCGCAGATGCAGTGAGGCATGCAGGGGGTAATGCTGCTGCTTAGGGCCACTCAGCTGTGGGGTGTCGAAAGCCGCCTATCCCGCAGGCACCTAGGAATCAGTGAAAGGTTGACCCTGTACAGGTACATTTTTAAAGTTCTCAACAAAGGTGTGTAGGTGGCACCAGCGGTATTACTGAACTGAGGCTCTTAGAAGGCCTCTTCGCCGTTTTATTCACGCACGTGTCACATTAAAAAAAAACTGTTCAAATGTGTGTGAAATCTTATGGGACTTAACTGCTAAGGTCATCAGTCCCTAAGCTTACACGCTACTTAACCTAAATTATCCTAAGGACAAACACACACACCCATTCCCGAGGCAGGACTCGAAACTCCGCCGGGACCAGTGTCACATTCAAACTCCTTTATCCACACACCACAGGGGAACACGAAATATGAGGAATGAAAAAGCATAGACATCCTCTTCTACTTCGGATAACGTTCAAATTTCGTCGAGTGGTTTTGAACACTCCTGTGTACTAGAGCAAAAATAGCGGTAGCCCTACACTGCATGGGGTGAGATCAGTGGGGTTGCTGCCGCTCGGTGCCCTTGGAGAACCGTTGAATCATCCAGGAGGCTGTCAGCTGCCTCATAGGCTGTCAAGAACGTCGTCCTGTCACACATCATAGTGGAAACCGTTGTTGTAGACCATGAAATATGTGAAAATGAACGCCCCGAGGAAGGGGTAGTTTCGTTGACCCCCTTTATGATAGCTCCTGAGGCCTTTTAGTGCCGATTCTGAGCAGCATTGTTTCCGAAATGTTTTCTCTCGTTCACCAATAAGAAAACTGTGTGATTTAATGCAGCGTGTTGCGGTTCTCATGTGAGTAGGGGACGGAGTAAAGGCCTTCCCTTAGTGTAATACATCGACGGTCACGTTGTGCAGAATTTTGGTCAAATGTGACATCGTTAACCGATCATTACACCTCACAAAAACATCTTACAAGGGGAGGCCGCCAATTGTGAAATTCAGATTCAATTCATACTGCGCATAATAAAAGCTCATGGCCAGAGGTGTAATGAGGCAAAGCACCAAGATGCACTTCTCAGCCGCTGTCGAGAAAATCGACAGTTACAAGAAACCGTTGCGGTGAAATACTCTCAACGATTAATAATCGTCGACAGCGTCGTGGCGCAGCGGTAAGCGCTCGGGTTCGTAATCCGGAGGTCGCCGGATCGAATCTCGCGCCATGCAATTTCTTTTTTTTTTAGTATTTGTTTTTTGTTATTCAAATGTGTCTATACACACACACACACAAACACACACACACACACACACACACACACACACACACACACACACACACACACATATATATATATATAAAATTCCCGGCAATCAGTTGCAACAATTATGCATATAATAATTTGTTGAAAGTCGTTTGTCGTGGAAAAACTGGCGACTTCGAACATCATTCTGTTTTCCGCAAACAAAGTTGTATTTCACAAATGTTATTAATTGTCTTCATAATGTTAACCACGTATAGTTAACGGAAGACGTAGAAACGATATTCCGAAACGAATACGTATAGCGTAAGTCAAACGTTCGAATTAGAATAGAAACCCCACGAACACAAATTTGCTGTGGCAGGTATGAAATATAAGCTCCGTTACTCGCTCGTTACACTTGAAGGACAGATGTTGAATGGGCCGAAACGAGCCGCCGCATAAAAGCGTAGTTGCCTGCTAACTTCGAAAGAAGGTAGATGCGGTCCCTAGCGCAACTTATAACATCGTCGAAAATCAGTGCGGACGTGAGAGCTTTGGTACACGCTGTTAAACAAACGGAAAAATTGAGGCGGTACAATTGGAGAGCGATCCGCCTTCACCAAAATGCATAAGCAATTCATTAATAGTTTATATATATATATATATATAAACTTTTCTGAGCTCAACCCTTTGATTCTAAGTACTATTATGGAGCGTTTTAGTAATTACAAAATTACCCCAGGTGGTAACAAATCCTCCGCCATCAGTGGCGCAACTAGTCTATCGGATTCTGGGGAGACTAGGCTGAAACGCTATATCCCAAACCAGAGGAAATCGAAGTCTTTTGACCGACTCATGCCCAAGGTCGAAACATTTTTTGGAACTATCAATATTAACTCTCTCTTGACACCAGGAAAACTCTATAAATTAGGAGACACACTAAAAGAACAAAATATCAAAATTTTAGCCCTGCAAGAAACAAGGTTGCCTGATGAGAATACCATGGATTTTGGAAACTACCGATTGTTTAAAAGTAAAACAGACAAAAGAATTCTTAAAAACACTCCGCATCTGGGTGTTGCATTCGCAATTTCGCAAGACATTCTTGGCTCCGTAATCGAAGTAAATCCAGTAAACAACAGACTAATGACAATTTCCATGAAATGTGCAAATAAAATGTACTGTTTAATTAACGCACACATGCCTATCAACCAGGAGAATAAAACAAATCCAGAAAAAGTAAATAAGTCATGGGAAGTGTTAGAGAATACAGTCTCCAAAATTCCTCAAAATTATGTAAAGATTTTAATGGGTGATTTTAATGCACAGTTAGGGAAAGAGAGAAAATTTAGAAAAACGGTCGGTGAATTCCCTGCACATAAATGGACCAATCAAAATGGAAAGAGGCTGGTAGAATTTTGCAGAAATTTCAATCTCAAAATTATGTCAAGTCATTTTAAGAAAAAACCTTCAAAACAAAAGACATGGCGATCACCTAACAAGGACATAGGTGAATTCCAAATTGACCATATTGCAATCTCGTATCCATGTCACAAAGAAATTTTAAATGTTCAAGTTCGTAAAGGCGCCAATATTGACTCAGACCATTACTTAACCCGTGTGAAACTAAAGCTAAAACCCCAAAATTTCAACAAAAGGACACCATTAATCCCCAAATTTGACACCAGTAAAATCCAACCATCATTATTAGCAGACGAATTTGACAAAACAAGTGCACAAAATTGGGAACAACTCAAACACAAGATTATCAAAACAGCTCAAGATCAAATTCCTTTACGAAAACACAAGAAACATGCTTGGTGGAATGAAAACTGTGATCATGCAATCAAAGCCAGACAAGAGACATTTAAAGCATGGAATAGCAACAAGACAGAAGACACATATGATACATTCCTGACAACTAGAAAATACACTTCAAAACTAATTAGACAAACAAAAAGACAATATGAGAATAGTCAACTCTTAGAAATTGAAGAAGATTTTCAGAAATACAATACCAGAAATTTTTATAAAACTTTTAAAACCAAAATAAAGGGGTACCAACCCCAGAATCTTTGCTTCAAGAAGGAAAATGGACAGTTGGCTCTTAACAACCAAGAAAATTGCAAAGAACTTTCTAAATATTTTAAGAATCTTCTAAATTGCCCCGAGCCCACAGAAAGATTTCCACCAAAAATTCCCCAACAATGCAATCCAGTTTCACTTGAACCAAATGAAGAGGAAATCATTAAAGAAATTCATAGGTTGAAAAACAACAAAGCATCTGGTGAAGATGGAATTGTTGCAGAACTTTTAAAGGCAGCTGGTCCAAAAACCGTTAAAGAAATTACTTCAATCATGCAAAACATTTGGCAAACTGAAAAAATTCCTGATGAATGGAAAACCGCCTTGATTCACCCACTTCATAAGAAGGGAGACAAAACTGATGTTAATAATTACAGAGGAATTTCTCTTCTTCCAGTCACATACAAAATCCTCTCTCAATGTCTTCTGAACCGAGCACAACAACAACTTGAATGGAAAATTGGCGAATATCAAGCAGGTTTCAGGCCAAATAGATCTTGCCCAGAACAGATTTTAGTCCTCAAACTAATTCTCAGACATCAAAAAATTTACAATAAAAAACTAGTTTGTACCTTTGTAGATTTTAGAAAGGCTTATGACTCAGTGGATCGTGAATCTCTTTTCCAAATTGTGAAAGAACAAGGCCTGGATCCTAAAACCACGGCAATTATCAGAGACACGCTAACTGGTACAAAATCAAAAGTAAAGTTCAGAGGAGAAATTTCAGAATCCTTTGAAATAAAAACAGGCGTGAGGCAAGGTGATGGACTCTCTCCGTTGCTATTTAACTGCGTTCTAGAAAAAGTAATACAAGAGTGGCGCGAACGAAAATTGGAGTTCAAAATTGACCAACCAGTGAAATTAGGACGAACAAATATTCGAATAGACTGTTTGGCCTTTGCAGACGACTTGGTTATTCTAACGCAGGACATCCAAATTGCTCAGAAACAAATAGAAATTCTTAAAGAAACAGCAGAAAGAGTAGGTCTCCAAATCTCATTTGAAAAAACACAGTATATGACTAGCAACAAACTGGCACCCAAACTTTTGGAAACTAAGTATGGAAAAATCAAAAGAGTTTCGCAATTCAAATATTTAGGTGAAACAATCTCAGAGACTGGTCTAGAAAAAATTGGAAATGAAATTCGTTGTCAAAAGATGGAGACAGCTTTTAGACTTACAAAAGACATCTACAACAAAAAATGTCTCTCGAGGTACTCTAAATTGAGACATTACAACACGGTCATAAAACCAGAGTGCCTTTATGGGGCTGAAACGCTAATTTTAAACAGAAAAAAGGACATTCAAGAAATCCAAAAAAGAGAAAGAAAAGTAATCAGAAAAATTCTAGGTCCAAAATATACTGAAGAAGGAACATACAGGCTAAGAGCAAATAGTGAAATTCACCAATACACCAGCATATATTCGGATATGAAAAAACGCAGATTAAAATTTTATGGGCATATTAAAAGAATGGATGCTACCAGACTAACTAAACAAGTAGTGGAATTCTACGAAAATCGAAGTAAAGCTAAATTTGAGACAATAAAATGGATTGCTGCTATAAAAGAGGACATGAAAGAGGCAGATATAAAACAAGATGAAATTCAAGACAGAAAATTATTTGGGCAAAAAATTCATGACTGGGTAGTTGGTCAAGCTGAAAAACCAAAGAAAACTGGAACCACATGGTCTGATGAAAGGAAAAGAGCTCATTCCGAGAGAATGAAAACAATTAGGGCAGAGAGAAAGGCTAAAAGAAAATAACTGAATGCCCCGTGATTGTACTTCGCGTGGTCCAGTAGGGCCCAAACGTGAATAATAATAATATATATATATATATATATATATATATATATATATATATATATATATATATATATATATATATTGAATTACAAAAAACTAATCATAAAAAAAATGTTGCACGGCGCGAGATTCGATCCGGCGACCGACCTTCCGAGTACAAACCCGAGCGCTTACCGCTGCGCCACAACACTGTATAAAACCATTAACCGTAGAGAGCATTTCACGGTAACGGTTTCTTTTAACTGTCGATTTTCTCGACAACGGCTGAGAAGTGCATCTTGGTGCTTTGCCACATTACACCTCTGGCCATGAGCTTTTATTATGCGCAGTATGAATCGGATCTGAATTTCACAATTGGCGGCCTCCCCTTGTTAGATAAGCCCTTTTTCTCGCAAGTGTCGATACCTTGATGCTGAGGATGACGCTGCAGCGTGCTGGACGTTTTTACCCTTACAGATGAAGGTCTTAGACACCATCGAGCCTAGCGCGAGTCCAGTGTGCTTGACTACTGCGCCGCCTCACCCTGTGTTTATTTCAGTAGTTTAGGTGTTGTGCAGTGTGACAGTACAGTGGAGCGGTCTCGCGTGTCGGCAGCAGTCGGAGCGGCGCGAGCAGCACCTGGAGCCGGGCTGCTTCACGACGGTGCGCATCCCGAGCGAGGCGCCGCCAGAGACGACGCCGCTGCTGCAGTTCCCCAGGCACCGCCTGCGCCCGCTAGAGAAGCTCGGCGAGGGCGCCTTCGGCATGGTGAGTAGGCTACCTGCCAGACACCACTTGCAATCTACTGTCCGCTCTCACCCTGTGTCCGCAACCTAACAGCCGCAGCAGCTGCAGTACGAGCAACATGGAGATACATCTGCATCAGTACATCGCGCATCATTGTCCAGCACAGGCATGGGCAACCTTTGATGATCTGCAGGTGTGATTCCAACACTTAAGCTAGTGCGCCACCTCATCACGTGACATGACAGTGGTGTCCCTAACACGTAAAGGCGAGACTATAACTTCAGTTACATTAATGTTTATCGAGAAACAGACCGATATGAATGGCACTCATTTCCCAGTGTGCCAAGCCAACAAATCATCCCTCAAAACGCGCGTTTGTGAAAGTAAATTCATTTCATATTCATGCCATCCCATTTATATAGAGGCCACAAACACTATTTCTCAATAGATCTGATATAATCACATTTTCCTCAAGACATTTTCATCTCATCTTTACCTACAATAGTGATGGCAGCTGCAGAAATGAATTGAAATTTGTGCCATGGCTGGGACTTGAGTTCAGGCCTCCTTGGTTACTAGGGAGGGAAACTAGCCATTCCCCACCACAGCACTCCAGCTAACATGGGTGTACAGCACGCTGCCCTAGTCCAATGCTCGCTGTAACACACACTTCAGTCCACACCTTCAGCTTAATCTAAGAAGGGGAAAATAAGCTGAAGATGTGAATTGAAGTTTGTGTTAGGGAGGGTACTGGACTAGGCAGCTGTTAGCTGTAGGGCTGTGGTGGTGTAATGCTAGTATACCTGCCTAGTAAGCAAGGAGCCCAGGCTCAAGTTCCAACCATGGCACAAATTTTAATTCATTTCTTCAGCTTCAAACACTATTTCTTTACTTACAACATTTTAAAATACCCGTGTTAAAAGTTCTGCAACGCGTTTGGTAAAGAAGCATTGTTCAAGACATACAAATAAATGTAAACATTGAAGATGGAATACCAGGCATCTTGAAACGTCATCATGGAAAAATAAACACCTATAAAAGTAACAGGTTGCAGCTGGTTTATTAGAAAACTTACACTGAATTTCAAAAGTTTCAGTGTTGTAATAGGTCCACAACGCACAAGAATTACTTGCTAATGTTAAAACGATGAAAAATGTAAAAACGAAACACAGCAATCCCAGTCGACAAGCAGTTAGGAGTAACTTCGTGTTTTCAGGCAACACACAGGTCATTAGAGTGTGTTCATATTCACAAACACTATTAGCAAGTACCTTTTAAATGCTTGCCCACAAAGACTCCCGATAACTGATTTCATAGGTACAGGTTGAAATAAATTAAGCCATTCTTTCTTTTTTTAAAAAAACATAAACGTCTAAATCGCTTAAGCGGAGTTAGAACGGATATTTTTTCCACATTTTCGGATTTTTATCTCATTATAAAATTTGCAATTTTCCGAATAAGAAAATATACATATCACTTATCAACTCACATGGGAAGTATTTTATTTTATTTTTTAAATATAATCTACACCGGTTGAAAATGTTAAAATTTTTATGTGCATTACTTCATGATCTAATAAAATCGGTAATTTTCTTATATAGAAGCTGTGGATTCATGTGATATAAAGGTCATGCCCAGAAGAGGATGGGCAATAGATTGAGGAAGTTGAAGAAAAGTTTGAGAGACAAAAAACTTTCTGATGGTGAAACCATAAGAGGTTGGCTAATAGACAAAATGATTGATGAACTACAGCAGTATTATGGGATGGCCATTAGAAATAACACTATGATTTGTTGAAAATGAAGCAGGCAGTTTGGGGTACCTTCTTCCACAGACTGTCAACTGATGAAAAACCAGTACACCACCTTTGCTCTCCTGGACCTGATTCATGGTACAATTACCGCAATGCCCAGTACTCAAACAGTTCATACAGTCACAAACATTCCATCCCAGCAGCAGTCATGGATATCATAAGTCCTGTTTACAGAGACTTGGAAAATCCTGAATTACTGAAGAAGTGTCTGCATGGGCAGACTCAAAATCGCAATAAGTCGTTCAATAATATTACGAAAGTGGGGGTCCAGTGATGCTGTTATTGCTTTTAACGATGGCAACATTGGTATGGTGAAAGTGCTACAGCATATGGGAATTAATCCTGCACCAAACTGCATTAGAGAACTTGGACAAGGTTCGTATTGATGAAGCAGAGCATGCAGCACAGTTGCCCACTAAGGAGTCCAGAAAGAAGAAAAAACTTGAAAAAAATCAAGACGATATATAGTATGGTGCAGGTTGCTTCTGAGCGTCTAAAAATAAAAAATTAAGCATATATTAAGTGAGTTACAGTCTTTTGAAACTTCAGAAGCCGTTCCTGAAAATTTACATTTTCTGTTGCAATTTTCCCTATATCTCAGAAACCACTTCGAGCAGAGTATTCAAATTTTCAGGGAGAGATAACATACAAATCCTGAGTCTACTGACCTAAAGGAAGAACATAATGTTATGTATAATTCAAATTATTTAGGATAACGTACAAAAAATTACACAAAATTTTAACTGTGTAATTAAAAAATTGTATTTCCGAAATCAGTGGCTGAAATGCAATTATCATAGTTCAGTAGACACAGAACATACAGTTTAATGTCCTGTAAAAGTTTCATGTCCATGGCTACAGTCTTTCCTAAAATACAAGGAAGCCAAGTCATTGAATTTTACATTGTCGGGGTAGGCATCGGCGCTATTACACAGAAGCCAACCTGGAAAAATGCGGACAACAGAATGGCTAATTGTCAGACCTATGATACTTGCCCTCTTACGCTCAGAATGTGTTGGTAACGCTGAGAATATTTCGGTAGGTCTCAATACAGCATGTCAATACTTGAAGTATTGACATTACGACAATACTTGGCCTCAGGTGGTGACTGTGTTAGCGTATTGATATTAATGCTGAACGTGTGAGGGACCCTTGACTGGTTCTCTCTCCCACGACTTTTCTTCCGTGGGCCAGACTGGAACCAATCGGTGGTCGCCGCGTACGTGGTACAGCACGTGCTCAAGGGTACTTCGTGTAGTTGCTTATCATCGCCCACATCTGTCCTACAAGCGAGTGGACCGACAGAAAAACAAACAAAATTTTTGAATCTTTATTGTCCCCTCCTTACGATCCTCACTTGAAGGTGACCTTAGGTGCATTTTGCATCATGTCTCCAATAATGTTTCATTATACTTACCGAATATCGTTTCCTTACGAACGTGCGGTGTTTCTTAGAAAGACCTCATGTAATATTCTGAAAGAGTGCCGTAACAGTCTCTTAGAAGTCGAACAATGTAGCTGGAAGATTATCCTCCGATGATCCACTATATACCTAACTTCCATAGCCTGTGGACTGGGATACGCACTGGATTGCCATATCGGAAGACTCCACTACTTCTACGACAACTTGACTAAGCATTCCTGGACATAAACTAAATTGTTCTGTTTGGCATCTTTTGTACTTTGACTCAGCACTGTTACGTTACAAATTAGCAAACTTGTTCTGCTGTAACTCTTGTTTCAGAGAGCTGAATGAATCAGGGTATTCGTCAAGTTCAGTGTCGCCCTTACTATATAATTTTGAGACGCGTTTGGCACAAATATTTATAAGTGCACACTAAGAAGTGCTACCAAACTGTTCTTCTATTCATCTTCAATATCATTGACTTTCAGTCACACATTCTCATAGAACCTCAAAATACACAAGCAGTACATTGTTAAATTGCAGATAAAATAACGATGCAGTAGCTAACATACAATAATAGCAGTCTATGGTTATCTGGTCATTAAGTAAGAAAGGAGTGAGCTAATAACCCAGTATCCATGCATATCTTCAGATTTCTCCAAGAGGGAACATGAAATTATGTTTATTTTACAATTTGACAGGGCTTAGCGCACAAAATCCTTTTTTGTTAACTGGCTCTGTTCGTGGCAGAATACGAAGCTGTGCGTGAAACATCTCAAAATGAGCAGAACTTTTTAGCCTCTGCGGCTTAAATGTTTCAGGTGTGGCAACCAAGTAAAACATCGAATGTGAGACCCAGAAATCTCACAGGTTCTTCAAACATCAGAGTAGTGTCTCTCATTTAAAAAGCACGCATGTTAAAATAGTGACGGAAAAAATTAAGATTAACGCAAGCAAGTTTTACTAACAAAATTTGACACCAGTACTGTCTATTCAGTCCTACAAATAGCAATACATATGAAGTCTGTTTCAACTGACGAGTAATTGCTGCAACGCTTGCGGAGTAGAATATACGGGGGTTGCCCAGAAAGTAACGCACAGTATTCCTTTTTCTCAGACGAAAACAATGCTACGACTACGAAACGTTACGTATGTATTATATGACGTCTCATGATAGAGCGCGCCAAGTTTCTGTCACTTCCGACAGAAAACGTAAGTGGAGGACAGTTTCAAAATGGCGTCTGTGGGTGATGTACGTTACAAGCAACGTGCCGTCATTGAATATCTCACTGCAGACAAAGTAACTGTGAGGAATATTCAGAAACGCTTATGCAAAGTCCATGGAGCACCTGCTGTCGACAGAAGTAGAGTTAGTCGCTGGACACGATGGGTGAGGTCATCAGAAGGCGGTTCGGCGGAGCTCCACGATTTGCAGCGGTCAGGGAGACCATCCACGGCTGTCATACCTGACATGTGCAGCGAGCTGATGTCATTCGTGAGGACTGACGCTCTACGACTCGGCTGTTGGCGCTGCATCTGTCAATCAACAAAGGAAGTGTGGATGCAATTATCCACACCCTTGTATATTCAAAAGTGTGTGCAAGATGCTCCCGCGGTATCTAACGGTGGAGCACAAATCGCACACAGAAAGCATTTGTTTTGACTTGCTGCAACGTTTAGAAGCTGAGAGGAAGGCCTTCTTGTCCCAGATTGTGACAGCTGATGAATCCAGGGTTCATCATTATGAGCCCGAAAGAAAACGACAGTCGATGGAATGGCGCCATTCCCACTCTCCACTGAAGAGAAAATTCAGAGCAACTGCTTCAGCCAGTAAGACCATGCTCACCGTGTTGCGGGACTGTGAAGGTGTGATTCTCATTGATGTGATGCCAAGAGGCGGTACCATTAATTCAGAAGCATATGGCTCGGCCACCTGGACAAGGATTGGTACCGACAGGGCACAGACGCCCTTGTTTGGCGCTGGAAGAAGGCCATAGAACGCGATGGAGATTACGTGGAAAAATGGGGTGTGTAGATAGAACACCATTCTTTCCAGTGGTCAATAAAGAATTATTGAAGGAAAAAAAGTGGTGCATTACTTTCTTGGCAGTCCTCGTAGGTCATTTTCTAACAGTAACCCTTGGAAAACGGACTAAAACGTGAACATATTAGTACTGACTGCTTTAGCAAACATCGTCGTTCCTAAAACAGATGCCTGAGAAACGAAGTTTTCCAGCTCCCTGCCAGACAATCACTGTCCGAATATCTAATAAGTCTCAAAAGTAATGACCGTTGAAGATGAGTAGACTTCCTGGAAATCGCCATTCCTAGGGCTATCGGTGAACATTGTGCCTTGAAATACTGTCGTAGCTCTTTCCAGCTCCATAATGGACGTTCATTCGGGCAGTTAACAGACATCAGAGGCAAAGCATTTCGTTCATAAATACCCGGCATTCGGCATTTCTTACGTACTCCCAGATCTTTTCGTAACATAGATATATGATCTAGTTTCTCCGTCTTGTAATACCCCCTAGAATTTGAGACGTATGATCGTACCTTCAGCTTCATGAATCCAGCTTAGAGTTAATTTACACCGTCTGACAAAAAAAGTAAGGCATCCAGAAGGGTCGCAGGAGGCGAAATGAATCTTCGCAATTTGAGAGGCTATGTGATATTCCTTCAGTGACTACAAAATAGGGTACAGCAGTCTGTCCCACAGCTGCTGTAACTGTCCTTGATTTCACAGGTGCTAGCACTAGGACGGTCCCACACGTGTTCTATCGGGGGCAGATGTAGGGATTTTGCTGGTGAAAAGTCTTCGACCGGAGCCTTCGCGAGTAGTATGTCTGGCTTCACGTTCCCATATAGTCGAATATCGGACCCCGTCAAATCTGCACACTCCACAAATCTGGATACTTCACGGCACGACCACCAGCCCAGATGGAGGCGCACAATGAGGCCCCTTTCAGAGCGTATTGGGTGCTGATGATGACCCTGTCCCACGCGGGTATGCGCCTGCCTCGTGCGCTTCACAGTGATAACTTCTTTCGCTGTTGACACCCCTTATATACCCCACCAGACCTGGTAAAAGCACGAACACGAACGACACCTGGTATCCGTTCTACCTGTCATGGTGCACAGCAACTCCAATCGGTAACACACTCACCTATGGAGTGCATGAGTATGAAATTGAGTTGATATCTGACCAATCTTCTGGGAGCTTCACTTTTTCCTCGGGCAGTGTAGAATATCTGACAGTTCGACTGTTAACGTTAATACTGCGATTTTCTCAAAAGTACCATTTTCCTGTCTCGTTAATGTTACACACTTTGACTCTCCGACCATCCACGTTTCTGGATCTCCTCAATTTCTGTGCTCATAATGTGACCCTACCCCCATGAACCATGGACCTTGCCGTCGGTGGGGAGGCTTGCGTGCCTCAGCGATACAGATAGCCGTACCGTAGGTGCAACCACAACGGAGGGGTATCTGTTGAGAGGCCAGACAAACGTGTGGTTCCTGAAGAGGGGCAGCAGCCTTTTCAGTAGTTGCAGGGGCAACAGTCTGGGTGGTTGACTGATCTGGCCTTGTAACAATAACCAAAACGGCCTTGCTGTGCTGGTACTGCGAACGGCTGAAAGCAAGTGGAAACTACGGCCGTAATTTTTCCCGAGGGCATGCAGCTTTACTGTATGGTTAAATGATGATGGCATCCTCTTGGGTAAAATATTACGGAGGTAAAATAGTCCCCCATTCGGATCTCCGGGCGGGGACTACTCGAGAGGATGTCGTTATCAGGAGAAAGAAAACTGACATTCTACGGATCGGAGCGTGGAATGTCAGATCCCTTAATCGGGCAGGTAAGTTAGAAAATTTAAAAAGGGAAATGGATAGGTTAAAGTTAGATATAGTGGGAATTAGTGAAGTTCGGTGGCAGGAGGAACAATACTTTTTGTCAGGTGAATACAGGGTTATAAATACAAAATCAAACAGGGGTAATGCAAGAGTAGGTTTAATAATGAATAGGAAAATAGGAATGCGCGTAAGCTACTACAAACAGCATAGTGAACGCATTAATGTGGCCAAGATAGATACGAAGCCCACGCCTACAACAGTAGTACAAGTTTATATGCCAACTAGCTCTGCAGATGACGAAGAAATTGAAGAAATGTATGATGAAATAAAAGAAATTATTCAGATAGTGAAGGGAGATGAAAATCTAATAGTCAAGGGTGACTGGAATTCGTCGGTAGGAAAAGGGAGAGAAGGAAACGTAGTAGGTGAATATGGATTGGGGCTATGAAATGAAAGAGGGAGCCGCCTGGTAGAATTTTGCACAAAGCACAACTTAATCATAGCTAACACTTGCTTCAAGAATCATAAAAGAAGGTTGTATACATGAAAGAACCCTGGAGATACTGACAGGTTTCAGATAGATTATATAATGGTAAGACAGAGATTTAGGAACCAGGTTTTAAATTGTAAGACATTTCCGGGGGCAGATGTAGACTCTGACCACAATCTATTGGGTATGACCTGTAAATTAAGACTGAAGAAACTGCAAAAAGGCGGGAATTTAAGGAGATGGAACCTGGATAAACTGAAAGAACCAGAGGTTGTACAAAGATTCAGGGAGAGCATAAGGGAACAATTTACGGGAATGGGGGAAAGAAATACAGTAGAAGAAGAATGGGTAGCTTTGAGGGATGAAGTGGTGAAGGCAGCAGAGGAGCAAGTAGGTAAAAAGACGAGGGCTAGTAGAAATCCTTGGGTAACAGAAGAAATATTGAATTTAATTGATGAAAGGAGAATATATAAAAATGCAGTAAATGAAGCAGGCAAAAAGGAATACGAAAGACTCAAAAACGAGATCGACAGGAAGTGCTAAATGGCTAAGCAGGGATGGTTAGAGGACAAATGTAAGGATGTAGAGGCTTATCTGACTAGGGGTAAGATAGATGCAGCCTACAGGAAAATTAAAGAGACCTTTGGAGAAAAGAGAGCCACTTGTATGAATATCAAGACCTCAGGGCGATGTTCTTGAGGACAATATTATGGAAATAGAGGAGGATGTAGATGAAGATGAAATGGGAGATATGATACTGCGTGAAGAGTTTGACAGGGCACTGAAAGACCTGAGTCGCAACAAAGCTCCGGGAATAGACCACATTCCATTAGAACTACTGGCAGCCTTGGGAGAGCCAGTCCTGACAAAACTCTACCATCTGGTGAGCAAGATGTGTGAGACAGGCGAAATACCCTCAGACTTCAAGAACAATATAATAATTCCAATCTCAAAGAAAGCAGGTGTTGAAAGATGTGAAAATTACCGAGCTATCAGTTTAATAAGTCACAGCTGCAAAATACTAACACGAATTCTTTACAGACGAATGGAAAAACTAGTAGAAGCCCACCTCGGAGAAGATCACTTTGGATTCCGTAGAAATATTGGAACACGTGAGACAATACTGACCCTGCGACTTGTCTTAGAAGCTAGATTAAGGAAAGGCAAACCTACATTCCTACCATTTGTAGATTTGGAGAAGGCTTTTGACAATGTTGACTGGAATACTCTTTTTCAAATTCTGAAGGTGGCAGGGATAAAATACATGGAGCGAAAAGCTATTTACAATTTGCACAGAAACCAGATGGCAGTTACAAGAGTCGAGGGACATCAAAGGGAAGTAGTGGTTGGGAAGGGTATGAGACAGGGTTGTAGCCTCTCCCCGATGTTGGTTCAAATGGCTCTGAGCACTATGGGACTTAACACCTATGGTCATCAGTCCCCCATAGAACTTAGAACTACTTAAACCTAACTAACCTAAGGACATCACACAACACCCAGTCATCACGAGGCAGAGAAAATCCCTGACCCCGCCGGGAATCGAACCCGGGGACCCGGGCGCGGGAAGCGAGTACGCTACCGCACGACCACGAGCTGCGGACCTCCCCGATGTTGTTCAATCTGTATATTGAGCAAGCAGTAAAGGAAACAAAAGAAAAATTCGGAGAAAGTATTAAAATCCATGGAGAAGAAATAAAAACTTTAAGGTTCGCCGATGACATTGTAATTCTGTCAGACAGCAAAGGACTTGGAAGAGCAGTTGAACGGAATTGATAGTGTCTTGAAAGGAGGATATAAGTTGAACATCAACAAAAGCAAAACGAGGATAATGGAATGTAGTCGAATGAAGTCGGGCGATGCTGATGGAATTAGATTAGGAAATGAGACTCTTAAAGTAGTAAAGGAGTCCTGCTATTTGGGGAGCAAAATAAGTGATGATGGTCGAAGTAGAGAAGATATAAAACGTAGATTGGCAATGGCAAGGAAAGCGTTTCTGAAGAAGAGAAATTTGTTAACATCGAGTATAGATTTAAGTGTCAGGAAGTCGTTTCTGAAAGTATTTGTATGGAGTGTAGCCATGTATGGAAGTGAAACACGGACGATAAATATTTTGGACGAGAAGAGAATAGAAGCTTTCGAAATGTGGTGCTACAGAAGAATGCTGAAGATTAGATGGGTAGATCACATAACTAATGAGGAAGTATTGAATAAAATTGGGGAGAAGAGAAGTGTGGTGTCACTGCCAGACACCACACTTGCTAGGTGGTAGCTTAAATCGGCCGCGGTCCATTTAGTACATGTCGGACCCGCGTGTCGCCACTGTGTGATCGCAGACCTAGCGCCACCACAAGGCAGGTCTCGAGATACGGGATAGCACTCGCCCCAGTTGTACGGACGACATTGCTAGCGACAATACGGACGAAGCCTTCCTACGACCTAGCAAGGCGCCATTAGCCTTACCTAGTTTGAGAGTTATCGTATAAATGTCTCATCAAGACTGCTGTATTCACATCAAAGAATAAAAGTTAAGTATAAAGCAGCTACGTACTTTTCTTGCTACCATTCAATAGTTATCCTGTTCCAGACTTGACGCCAGTCGGCGTGTGTGTACGCGTGCCTTTCTTTCGGCCCCCTTCCCAGTGTGGCGTAGCAGGCTTGTTACGCCACAACAAGAAGTTTGTGGCACAACTTGACTGGAAGAAGGGATCGGTTTGTAGGACATGTTCTGAGGCATCAAGGGATCACCAGTTTAGTATTGGAGGGCAGCGTGGAGGGTAAAAATCGTAGAGGGGAACGAAGGGATGAATACACTAAGCAGATTCAGAAGGATGTAGGTTGCAGTAGGTACTGGGAGATGAAGAAGCTTGCACAGGATAGAGTAGCATGGAGAGCTTCATCAAACCAGTCTCAGGATTGAAGACCACAACAACAACAACACCAAAAATGTGACCACACTTTCACCTTAACTTAGAGTATGTTGCAGATCGCTACAATGAGGTACATGTTCCAACAGATTGGTACCTTTGTGTGATGCTATTTCTACTAAAAACGTCACGTATCCAGCGTAAAATCTTGTAGAAACTACTTTCCTCTTATTTTATGATTATAAGTACTATGCGTAACTTGAGTTTCACATGGCGTACTAGACGTCCAGCCGGCCGGAGTGGCCGAGCGGTTCTAGGCGCTGCAGTCTGGAGCCAGGCGACCGCTACGGCCGCAGGTTCGAATCCTGTCTCGGGAATGGATGTGTGTGATGTCCTTAGGTTAGTTAGGTTTAATTAGCTGTAAGTTCTAGGTGACTGATGACCTCAGAAGTTAAGTCGTATAGTGCTCAGAGCCATTTGAGCCCTTAGACGTCCAAATAACTAACGGGAACGCACGCGCCATCCGGCTGCAGTTACAGTGGCAGGTACCACACTGTTATTTTTTAGGCACTAATGCAACGAGAGAGCGCTGTACAAGGAAATCTATACCCTCGGTAAGCGGTGTTACGCCGAACAAGAACGATAATACAGCACATACAGAAAGGCAACACACACACACACACACACACACACACACACACACACACACACACACACATACACACGCACTCACACAAACACACAAAGAAAACTTGCGCCAGCACACAAATCACACAACCAAACATGAACAACGTAAGAAGCTATCGTAAGTGAATATTAATTATCAACGGATGAGCAAAATGGTTCAAATGGCTCTGAGCACTATGCGACAACATCTGAGATCATCAGTCGCCTAGAATTTAGAACTAATTAAACCTAACTAACCTAAGGACATCACACACATCCATGCCCGAGGCAGGATTCGAACCTGCGACCGTAGCAGTCGCGCGGTTCCGGACTGAGCGCCTAGAACCGCGAGACCACCGCGGCCAGCTAACGGATGAGCAAATAATAACGCTGGGTCTCTGTTGTTTGATGAGGTTAAAAGCAGGTTTGCAAGCAGAATTCCAGCTGTTCCTTCTATTTACAAAGTTACATGTTGATTTGTTCTCAACTAATTCTTTAACAATGCTATCCCAATAGCTGGGAATGTAAGCCACAATCTCTGCGACGTTGCACCATAGGATAACGGGTGCCAAGACAGTGGTCTGCAATAGCAGAGTTGCTAGGCTGTTGTAATTGTCTCGGACGCTCAGTATTTTTTTTTTAGTCATTAGTCTTCGGAGTTGTTGATGCGACCCGCCCTCAAATTCCTCCCCTGTGCGAATATTGCACTCTGCGCCCTCAGTTACTTTCTGGATGTATTCCAATCTCTGTCTCCCTCTACATTTTGTACCCTCTACAGCTCCTTCTAGCATTAACAGATGGGCTGTCATTCTGTCCCTTCTTGTCAGTGTTTTCCGTATGTTTCTTTCCTCGCCGACTCTGCGGACAACCTCCTCATTCTTATCAGCATACCTAATTTTCAACATTCTTCTGTAGCACCACGTCACGGAGCCTTCGATTCTCTTCACGTCTGGTTTTTCCACAGTCCATGTCTCACTACCATACAGTGCAGTGCTTCAAACGTACACTCTTTGACATAAAACTCGGCCGGCGGCTGGCCGCTGCAGAGGCTAAGTCCGCGCCGATCGCGTCATGGGACAAATAAACTGACCAGCTCGCTAATTCTCTAAGTCCGGTTATCTGCACAATCTGGCAACTCTGTAGACTCCGGCACTTCCTGGAGGGAGTCATGTCCCATGATTGAGAAATCGTAGGCTGTTTACGCCTGTGGTCTAGCTCTAGCGTGCGTTGTTTCTGTTCATAATGTCTGTGGATTGAGAGCAGCTGGCGCAAAATATTTTTACAGCCTCTTCTGTCTGAATGAATGCTGAAGACGTGAATGTGTTGATCGGAAGTGATAGTTAAGGTCATCAGATTTAAACCAGAAAAATTTATCTTTTTGGAGGTTTCAGTGAACGGAAAGAAATTGCTAACGCCAGTGTCAGAAAACGTCTACAGTTAAATGCTATTGCAAAAGTTTATAAGAGAGGAACTATATCAATCAACATGTGCACTTCATAAATAACGTCCTGACATGTTAGACCTATACGACGAACAAAGCTCAAATTCGTATCTTTGACAGTCGGTTTGAATCTTTTCAGGAACTACTTTACAGTGAAGCACCTTGGCATTTGCAAAGCAGGCATCCATGATATTAACATAATTTACTAAGTCGAAATTGCATGAAGATCGATGTGTAAAGGCATTCTTCAGATTTCGTATAAGGAATTTTTACTAGCAGTTTGCAACTCCATTAATTAAAATGGAAAATAAAAGGTTGTATTCAGCGGCTTTCACCGAGATTGGAACTGCAATCTCATATAGCACTAACATCGCAACGCATAAGATAACGACTGAGCTGACGACACACTGGTGGCAACAGGCGGACTATAGTCATTGCGATATTGCCGGAGCCTCAAAGCGCAACATTAAACACACACACACAAAAAAATGGTTCTGAGCACTATGAGACTTCACATCTGAGGTCATCAGTCCCTAGAACTTAGGACTACTTAAACCTAACTAACCTAAGGACATCACACACATCCATGCCCGAGGCAGGATTCGAACCTGTGATCGTAGCGGTCGCGCGGATCCACACTGAAGCGCCTAGAACCGTTCGGCCACACCGGCCGGCAAACACATAAACAGGTGTTACTTATGTGAAGAACGCCGTTTTTGGAGTTCAGAAATGAAATATACTTTCTAAGTGTCTCATCTTACAGTGGATTATATCGTATGAGTCATCGATGTGGAAAACGAATGTCAAGTGAATTTAGCGAGGTAATGCCGGGCTACACCCGGAAGTAAATGCAGTATCACAGCGTTGAAAAATACTTGCTACGACGCTGCCAATTCTCGGCTCTCTTACGAGACAGCTCTTTAGCGAAATGCTTGTCGTGATTCTCCGATACGGTTCTTCAGAAGGGAGACGCGCGCTCACGTTTGCATTTTATGCGGCGTTCTCCCCTGATAGTTTCTGACGTCGCTTTGTGGGCTACGTATACATTCGAGGCATTCAATTATCATTAATCCAGAATGATACAAGTTTCAGCTTCCGGCGTGGAAGAATGCTGTTGACGCCGACATTATATCATTTCAACGTAGGGAAAGCAAAACGGATGATTCAGTGTTTCTCATTCAGCATAAAGCATGTGAGATAATTTTCCGCAACGTTCATAATTATCTCAAAATACAAACGAAGTAAAAATACATCGGAAGCTTATCTGAACTGAATATAATGTAAGATATCAAACACTTTGCATCTCGATGTCGAATGTGTCCCCGTGCAGTCTTTTGCAGCATACATATAGAATGTCACGATTACCACGAGAATGAAGAAGTATGTTGGTAGGGATGGAAATGGAAATGCCGTGTGGCTAGGGCCTTCCGTCGGGTAGACCGCTCGCCTCGTGCAAGTCTTTCGATTTGACGCCACTTCGGCAACTTGCGTGTCGATAGGGATGGAATGATGATGATTAGGACAACACAACACCCAGTTCCTGTGCGGAGAAAATCTCCGACCGAGCCGGGAATCGAACCCGGGCCGTTAGGTATGACATACCGTCGCGCTGACCACTCAGCTACCAGGGGCAGTCAACAAATACCATTCCTCATGGCATTCATTTCATTTGAGATGTAAGAAGAGGTAAAGCGGCATATTACTTTCGTTAACACGAAATATATGCCGCACATGTGGATAACGAGGAAGTCTGCGTCTTCATACGTTTCCTCCTTGAAATCTGTATGCTCTATTATATATTAAGTAGCCTGATCATTGTTTCCGTGATGTTACCCTTTTGTTTGGCCCCTTAATGATGAACAGATTCCAAATGCATGTCTTTGCATAAAAGTAGTTGATTGAACCCTTCCTGCGTTGTTTTTTTTTTTTTTTTTTTTTTTTGCTTGGAGTTCATGAAGCAGGCCGCTGTGCCATCCCCCCTTGAGGGTTAGGTCTCAAAACTAAACCGTTTTTTATCCAGTGGCATAATTTATTCAGACAGCATCAAGCACAAGACTATCAAACAAAGCCTTCCATTTACAGTTGCAACACTCTAACCAGCAGCTGACCCAAGGATAATCCACGGTCAGGGTCCGAAATTAGCAGCTCTCTGCTACAGTGGCATAGTCCGTACTACATTTTCGATTTGCTGCACCAGTTTATCTGGTAACGCTGTGTTAAATCAACAGGAGTAGTTGCAGAGTTGTGCCAGCATATCTGTCCTCTTACTGTCAACTCTGTGTATCTCGTTGATCACGAGGAGCCGAAGTAAATGAGTGGCTATGAAAGAAGGGAATACTGAATGTTACGTCATGCAGAATACACTCTTCATGTGCATCGATACCAAATAGGGATGTGAAAACTCTTGCGAGTGAGAGAATGACAATAATAATCGAAACAAGAACAAGCAAATAATGAATGAAATTTATAGCAATGCAGAACGATAATGGCTGTGAAAATAAAAATCTCTAAAATTAGGTTGATCGTTGAGCTGGTACAATGCAAATATCTTCTTAGCATTTTGTTACTGAATTTAGTTCTGGATGTTTGCAGAGAAAAAGGAAAAGTCGGTACTTCTCGCTAGTGTAATATAATGTGAACCATCAACTACTCTTTCCTTAGTACACGACTCAAGCAGTTCCCCAAGGAGCTACCAAGGCACTGGTGCATTCTGTTCCCTGACGTTGCTCTGAAGACGGTTAATGTAGATAGTTCCGATTATGAAATACAAAAGGTATTGCAGGTTAGTTCCTAGGATCGTAATATCAAATTTGCGATGTAGATTGCACATGAAGGTGACGACTATCCAGATTACTCGTCAATATGAAAAGACAATATTTTGGGAATTGAGCACGGTCATTCGGCACCAGTTCTGAAAGAGAGTGAATGACCACAGGCGTGCCAAACCCTTTCAAGTACCAAAAACAGTAGCAATATGAAGAAAGCATTGGACAGACCAGAAAGACCTCACTGCTCTCCACAGCCTGTTTGAAGTCAGCCCTAGTGGAGCTGCGCTGCCAAACGCCAACCCGACAGCACATTACACCACTGAAATCTACGAGTGAATTGTGTAATTATACTGATCAGCTTGAGTGAAATTTGTTACACATGAGTAGAATATCAGGTGTTGTTATGGATAATAGTTCAACACATGGAACTAATGTGATGGATTCACAAAGAAGAATGTAATGTGAGACTATTGATGAAGAAAGGGAACAATGGGAAAATGCGCTAATGTGCATTTTCCTACGATTTTATCTTCATTGCTGCCATAGTTAGTACCACAATAATAACTTCGTTTATTGCTTCAGTGACTGTTACCGTCTTGTGTGACACCGAGATGATATAAACAAGACAAATTCGGGTCCCTGACAGTTAATTCTAGTCTGTACAGGGACTTAGTCTTGTTTTGTTGTTGATGTGAATTGGTATTCGCGAAGATTACCACTGTCGCAAATCCTGAGAGGTTTCCAGAACATATATGATACGGAGGGTTAAGAGTAGTCTCTTAGTCGTGGCCTTTAGAATAGCAGTTGCCGCGCGGGTTGGCCGTGCGGTCTAGGGCGACGTGTCACAGATTTCGCGGCCGCTTCTGCCGGAGTTTCGAGTCCTCCTTCGGGCATGGATGTGTGTGTGTGTTGTCCTTAGAATAAGTTAGTTTAAGTTAGTGAAGTAGTTTCTACGTCTAGGGACTGATGACCCTAGCAGTTTGGTCCCTTAGGCACTAGAACTTAAAAAAGAGCACTATCGGAAGGAATTGATAAGATCAAGATTTTACAGAAAAACTGGAACTAATGAAAGAAACAGCTATAGTTATATAAATTGAGCACTCTTACTGCAGCAGTGCCTTGTTCGCACAGTAGTAAATACTGCTCTTACCATAATCGTAGCTGACGTATACAGCTCGCAACGTGAAACATTAGAGCACGACTACCTTTTGCAAGAGGCGACCATTTTGAACTGAAATACGTTTCCTAACTCAAAACCACTTCTTCTGTGATAATTATTCACAACATTTGATCGAGATGACAAGAAAATATTAAATGGATGTAGCAGATACAACACAGTCCCACAGCCGCAAATCATTCCCATACCAACACAGTTCAGAAAAAGGATCTGACTTTAAGGTATTAAAGACACTGAAATTATTCAAAGCCTATTTTCTCGAGAATTTTTAGAGCTGCTGTGGGGACTCATATTTGGGCTAGCAACTTAAAGTACCATAACACAAAAAACCAGCTGATAATCGTCAATTTTCCTGGGTATTCATTTTGCCAATTTTCTATTAGAAACGAAACAAATCAAATGAACTGCTTGTAGAGTTTTGAAATTATGAAATAGTCGTTCAAAGTAATTTGCATGATGTAGAAATGTGTAAGTACATTATCGAGGGCAGTTTCTGTACGCTAGGCGCAACTGCTTCGTGTGTCTAAACGCGTTTTTGTAAGCGTCTCTATGGCAACGTCTCTTCATAATTGTATAGGTGACTATTGTTTTCGCTGACAGCCGCTTACTCTTCTCAGTTGAAAGCTGTCAAAATCTCTGCCAGGTTCAGGAATATCCATAAGTTGGCTCGACTGCAGGAGTGTCTTAGCAGTAAAGAATAAATGTATTACGACTTCATAAATGTTGCGGAATTTTTTCATGCATTTCTCTGTTTATGGCGTAGTATCTTCTGACCTATGTTTCGCACAATGATCTAAGTTCAAAATGGCTCTGAGCACTATGGAACTCAACTGCTGTGGTCGTAAGTCCCCTAGAACTTAGAACTACTTAAACCTAACTAAGCTAAGGACATCACACACATCCATGCCCGAGGCAGGATTCGAACCTGCGACCGTAGCGGTCGTGCGGTTCCAGACTGTAGCGCCTTTAACCGCTCGGCCACTTCGGCCGGCAATGATCTAAGTCTGTAGGTACAATCAATGACATATATGGATACCGTCTGCACAGTGTGTTAGTAGCATTAAAGTACACTACTGTTTGGAGAAAATGGAACACCAAGATCGCGAGGCGTGGGCACAGTGGAATTTATTCCAGCGATTAAGGACGTAAAACTATAAAAATGATTAAACTTACAGAGCTGTACATGCGTTGTCACCGTGGAAGTTCAGTACGGAGTAGCGCAAACATGTGCTGCATTCATAGCCGCGAGGCACCGTGTCACACCACCAATATATTATTATATAGGTAGATTACGTAACTAATGAGGAAGTACTGAATAGAACTTAGGAGAACTTTGTGGTACAACCTGACTAAAAGATGGGATCAGTTGGCAGCACTCATTCTGAGGCATCAAGGGATGACCAATTTAGTGCTGGAGGGAAGCGTGGGGAGGGGGGGGGGGTTAAAATGGTAGAGGGAGACCAAGACGTGAATACAGTGAGGAGATTCAGCTTGCAGTAGTTACTCGGAGATGAAGAGGCTGGCACATGGTAGAGTAGCATGGAGAGCTGCATTACATCAGTCTTCGGACACTACAAAACTTCTATTGGCATGTAGAATCCCTGTAAGACTTTAAGCCATAACTACAATTTCGTTCAGGAGCAGATCAACGGTGTCTGACGATGTTTGACTGTGTCGTGTCTTTGCGACGCTCCTTTGCTGTTTGTTCTCAGAACTACCATCACTTGTACTTTGTGACCCACTAAGACGTCCCGCAGTGTTTCCTTCTTCCTCTCTGTCTTCTGGCTGTCTGTGTGTGTGTGTGTGTGTGTGTGTGTGTGTGTGTGTACACGCTAGCAGGCCCGCCGTGGCCTTCATTACCCAAATAGAGAGCTGGAAGGCGGGCGAACGCCGTTGTTTGGTGGCATGGCTTGGCGTGGCGTGGCTCTCAGCTGCCGGCGGCTCGTCCCTCGATATTAAAAGCTGTAAAGTTGCGGCCACGGCGGACGCCGAGCGGCCAGGAATTGCGCTCCATAATACATGTCGCAGCACCTGCGCCAGCCCGCGGCCCGGCCCGCCCCCTCCTGGTTAACAGCGGCGGTAAAACTTTACTGCCGCCACACGTCGCCGTGCGCGCTCACATCTCTTTCCATTTAGAGGTACGCGCAAACGGCGAGACGGCAGTGCGCGCCGCCGGCGAACACCGCCCAGCTGTCCGGTCTACGCTGCTCAGCCGTCGGGGCTCGTGCGTGCAAAAATGCGTTTCTCGTACCGGAAATAATGTTATCACCATAAAGTTCTGAAATTGCGCCGTGTTCGGTATGGAAATTTTACGCGAAACTCTATCGTCTACGATCAAAGAAATATTCAACCTGTTGTAACGCGCATCAAACACATCTTTGTTTGAATGGTATTCTCCAGCTATTTCGGTTTGAACAGGTACTCTGAATACAAACAGATACTATTACAGTACGTCCAGCTGGCGTCTTTTCGTCGTAACAACGACGCGCTGCAGTATAATAAAAAGCGAGGTGGCAGCACATGCTTAGCTTTATACGGCTATTTTATTTGCGAATCAGTAGCTCGTAAAACATTCATGCTGCTGGCTTTATTCGCACAAGTCGCGTTCTTCACATCGACAGCCTACGAGAGTTATTACGCAAACTGTTTTCCTTAGGCATAACCGTGATAGTCATGACTATCAACTCAGAAATCGGAAAAAAACCTGCTTCGTGCTCTTCTCTGTTGGACATTTCAGCGATGCGCTTTGGAGAATTGTTTCTCTGTCATCATGAACTTTGAATCCTAGTACTCTACTCTGCCTCTACCACAGCAGAACCACATTAATGATATGGGATGGTCCCGGTGGACTTGGAGCACTTAATTCCTTCAGCACAAACTTCATGTGTTTTTCATTATTTCTTTTAACTTGTGGTAGTATGTTCGTGAAGAGTGTCCCATGAACTTCAGTATAATATGTTACTGAAGCATTGCCACCTAAAATATGGCAGTGTGGTTCTAGGCACTACAGTCTGGAACCACGCGATCGCTACGGTCGCAGGTTCGAATCCTGCCTCGGGCATGGATGTGTGTGACGTCCTTACGTTAGTTAGGTTTAAGTAGTTCTAAGTTCTAGGGGACTGATGACCTCAGAAGTTAAGTTCCATAGTGCTCAGAGCCGTTCGAACCACCTAAAATACTAGATACATGATAAAATGAAATTTTACATGTACTGAGTGCTGGGAGAGATGGACTACATAAAAATGGCTATACATGAAGCAAAGAGTCAAATAAAATTTCGTATTTTGTTTAGAATATTTTGTAATTAATACAGAATTATACTAGTAAATATTTCACCTCAAAACAGTTTTTATCAGTTTGTTGTAAATCTTGAATGAACACTGGCTTTTCTAATTGCTTGTTGGTTTTGTTCAAACACTGACCTGTCTGTCTCTCACCACAGTAATTACACTTATAACGAAATGTTAACCATTGTGAACAGACAAAAATCGCAATTTCTATTAATTTCGTAATAGTTTCCATCACAGCTAACATATTAATTCTCGTCTCATTCATCAAAATATTTTCGTAATCCTCTAGTGTCTGCACATGATTAGCTATTTTCAGTATTTTTCTTATTGAGCTCCACCTGTCTCTCTCTCTCCACTAATATTTCCGTCTGGTGAGCTTTCTGTCCTTTCTTCTGTTTTCTTTCTTTTTTTATCTGTCTCTCTCTTTACACTTTCAATATTTTCAGTAGAGTTTAGTCGTTTGGATACAGTTGCTAACTTCCTCTTAAAATTCATGGTTTTATTAGTAGGAAGAAAAGGTGATATTCCTGGTAAAGGTTTTGTCTGTGTTGACTTATGAACAGTCACATTTGAAGTGGTAATCTTGAAAGTTGTACGTTTAATAGGAGTGGAGGCCGAAGTTGTGTCAGAGAAGAAATTTGACTTGCGTAAATAACTCTGTCCTTTTGGTGCGCTCGGCACCAGTAGTGGTTCTGATGAGCTTTGAAGGGGTTGGTTGGCCAGTGTCAGGACTCTGCCATTTTGTTTGTTGACACAGACGTATCTTGCGACAAATAAGTATAGTCTGAGACTGCAGCCATCTCCAGTGGAATTATTGCATATTCTTTGAAACTAAATTTAATTGTGCTCCATATGTCTCACATTAAAACAAGTGGTCAGTTTCATCCAAATAACTCTGATCCATCTGTCTCCGGCTGTCTAGGGAGATGCACCATCCCGACTTGTGTCTATAGACATCGAACTCGGTTGCCATTTTAGGTTAGTTTCGTGCCTACACACGTTTCAAGATCGCAGTAAAAAAACTACATCAATATTGCGCAAACTAAGCCTTAATACTAAAATTGTGTAACTAGACTACAAAATTTTCCAGTTCACCAGAAGAGAGAAAGTGATTTTTATCGAGAACTAACACGGAAATGATAGCAACACTTCTGCACCACGTTTGTACACAAAAGAGCTTCGTTGCAAGTAGCGGCAGCTGCTCTCCAGCGTCGCATCTGTGAGATATGCTACTGGTCTGTCTCGCCCACTGGTCCAGCTTTCCCAGATTTACCCCAATGACAATAAATAAATCGATCTGAATGATGAGGGAATATAATTCCCAGAGATGTACCAAGAAACACCGAAGTAAAATGGACTGACGTTAATTATCTTGAATATTTCCGTTAAAAACTGCTACCGCTTTGTTATAACAGAAATGAAGTAATAGTTTTGTAATTAAGTATCATATTGTCGAATAATAAATATCGTTACGTCCGCCACTGGGAACGTCTGAATCTCTAGAAGAACTGTGTTTCCCTCCAGGTACAGTGAAGGTCATTACTTGCCTTGCTCTGTCTCCCTTTCCTCCTCCTCCTCCTCCTCCTCCTCCTGCTCCAATCCCTCCTTCTCCTCTTCATCTTGTTTGATTTTTCCTTCTTTTCATCACTCACCTTACACGTATCTTTTTGTCCTCTTCCGCCTGGCTGTTCTGTCGCGTTTACAATTAGGTGATATGTATAGATAATGACAAAATTATAATTCTTCTGCAACCTTTAACGACGACAGGGTGGTGTAGGGAAACCAGAAGTTGTTAAGCAGTATGTAGGGAAACCAGAAGTTGTTAAGCAGTATGTAGTCACTATATGGCATATTTCCATCAGCGCATCCGTGAGATTTGAAAATAGAAGTGTCTGCAACCCGTCACATTTATTAAGACTTCCAATACGCGTTTCGTTTGGATATTTATGCCGCCATTATCAGGTGTACTTACTACAATTAAAATGCCATACATGGTTTGTATATACTTCGTTTCGTGGGCAGGAAACGATTTTTGTCCTCTGCTGCGAGACGTAGCGACAGGTGCCACAAAACATCGTCTACACAAAGATTGTATGCCTTTCCAGTTATAAGAAGTCCACCTCAGAAACAATAAATATTATAAAAGTAAGTGTACAGTGTGCGTGCAGGCAGCTAAAACTGAGAAAGAGTCTCGGTACGATCAACGGCGTTGTATGGTGTGGTGGCTCTCTATCCGCCATCCATGAAGAAGGTTCCCCTTTTCGCCTGAAGAGTGGGCTTATGAAGATACAAGGGCTGGGAAGTTTCACCCTCTAGAAATTTCTAGAACATCCCAGAACGTTCGAGAGTATTCGTGAACAATCCAGAACATCCGGGAGTATTAGAGAGCATTCCAGAACATTCCATAGTGTTCCAAAATGATCCGGAATTTTCTGGAATGTTCTAGAATAGCCTGGAACATTCGGGAAGATTCCAGAATGTTTGGGAACATCCCAGTTCATTGTGAAACTTTCTAGAACACTCTCGAATGTTGTGGAATGTTCTGAAACATTGTGGACCATTCGAAGCCTTTTTGATATGTTCTGGAATTCACCACTGGTGGGGCTATCCATTGGTAGGGATACATCTGTCGTGGATTCGAATGTCAGTTTCTTATCAGTGATGAAGGGAGGAGCCGAAAAACTAGTGCAGTGAGTGATTAACAACAAACAGTGAAATGTGAGTAATCAGAGTGATACATGACTGAATATAAATCGAAAGTAGAGTTTGAAAAGTGTGTAAAGTGCACTTAGTGTATTTGTTAATAAAAATCTGATTTAATCTGTGATGTAGACTATGCCCAGCTGTAAAAGAGGAGGTGGTCTTGCCAGTTCTCAAGAAAAACGGTGAGAACAAAAAGAACAGCGAAAAAGAACGAGAATGAGCACTGAGAGAAGCAGATAAAACAAAGAACAACGATATGAATCGACTGAATACTCAAGAATTGCGAAACAATCTTATAATAAAAGAGTGGGATGCTGCGCGGGGTAGCCGTGCGGTCTAGGGCACCATACACAGTACGCGCGACTCCCCCCGTCGGAGGTTCGAGTCCTCCCTTACGCATAGGTGTGGGTGTTAGCGTAAGTTAGTTTAAGTTAGGTTAAGTAGTGTGTAAGCCTAGGGATCGATGACCTCAGCAGTTTGGTCCCATAGAACTTCCCACAAATTTCCAAAATTTCCCAAGACCACGAATTCAAGCAAGCCATGAAAATGTTACCCTACGAGAAGCGTGAATGAGGATAAGTAAACAGTACAACCTAACAAATTATGTCCCGAGGAAAGAATGTAACAAACTGAAACATTTCATAATTAGAAAAATGGATACATCTACCAATTTTACAACGCGAAAAAATTCAGTAGAGCAACACCAGGCTTGTGCTGTATGAATGGAAAAACTCCATTACTAACTCTCTGAGCGAGGCCGGGAACTATAGCCAGTGGTGGAATAAATATTCTTATGAAATGTGTAGTGGAAAACAAAATAAATGTAACTGAATGCAGTAATTGGTTTTTCAGACAGATTTTCATAGTGGTCGCAACTAAAATGTAAGCATCGGTCAACTGTTATGTAGTGAAATGATTGTACACTATTTGATCAAAAGCATACGGGCAGCTGTTAGTGGGTCTCGATTTAGGACGAGTAAATCCTTCGCCTGTCTGATTGCTTGGACTCTGCTGGAGGGACTTTCAGTGAGATGTCTGAATCTATGGAGGAATGGCAGCCTGTTCTCCCTCAAGAGCCAAAACTGGACAAGATACTGTTGTTAGACGCTATGGTCTGGAGGGAAGTGGACGTTCTAACCATCCGAAAGGTGTTCCTCTGCCTTCTGGTTAGGACTGTATGCAGGCCAGTCCATTTCAGGACTGTCGTTGTCCCCAAACCATTGGATCGCAGATGCTGCTTTATGAGGTGACAGAGTGCATTCGTACGTTCATACAGTCATCACCTTCTAAGAGTTCCTCTACAGTGGAAGCACACAAATCTGAAAGGTGTGTTCGTACACTTCCACATTAAGCGTTTTATTGAGAACAATAAGGAGACCACACCCAGACCACGAAAAACACCCCATACAGTAACACTACCTCCTTCGTACTCCACTGCTGGCGCTATACATAACGACAGTTAAGGTTCTGGAGGCATTTGGCAACCCTGGACCCATTAATCGGACTACCACAGGACACATCGCGGTTCTTGATTTCGGACTTGTTTCCTGTCATCCACGTTCAGTAGCGTTGCTCTTTACACTGCCTCAAGTGCCGCGTATCACTGACCGCAAGAACGTCTGGCTCGTGAGGTGGTGCTCGGCCACTGCATCCCATTACCTTTAACTCCCTAGGCACAGTTAGTCCTCCAGGTGCAGCGCAGGTAGCACACTGGAACTCACGAGTGATTCCTTCTGCTGATTTCATCCGATATTCCTCAACCGCCCTCTGTAACGCTCGACGGCCCCCATCCGTCCGTGCACGACGTCTCCCTGGTGCTGTTCCATCTGTGGTCGTTCCTCCGCACTTGCACTTCACAGTCACGACACCAACAGTGGCCTTGGGCAGCTTTAGAAGGTTTAATAATTCCTCTGGTGAGATAGTTACTTAGTGACCACCAATTACTAGAACACTGACCTCCATCTCTAATTAACTCGATGGTGACAAGACGTTAAAGTGTATTCTTCCTTCCTTTGTAAACTACTGAGGTCATCTGTAAGATCCAGTGCTTCTCTAACTGCAACCCAGCAGTCCCCACCACTTTTACGATGGGGGTTCGGCTGTCGTGACGTCTAGTGGTCAACTCCGCATTACACACCCGTGTCCGCGTATTTTTGATCAGTATATAGAGGACAGGTGCCTATTATGCGATAGGTGCCTATTATGCCATAGTTCCCTAATATGAGGCACCCCAACTGTGCTCATGTTAGGGGTTGCACTCTGGAGGAGAGATTCTTAAACACGTCTATTGCGTGCCAGATGACGACCCAGCGAGTAGGACGCCATTGTTGAGCCGGACACAGTACGTAGAGGCCGATAAAAAATTTTTTGCGTTTGGAGTTTTTGCGACATCGGTGTTAAGACAATATTTCAGCTTAGAGGTGAGTGGAAATTACTGCTCTCTTTTATTGTTGTTATTTGTAACGGTATTACCTATAATTATTGACAATTAGGTTCATTTTCCAACGAACGTTGTTAGCAAGAACGTGATTCTTTGTGTAAGATGGCGAAATTCCTAATATGCGGTAGTATGGGGATCCAAATACGCGACAGTGTCGCATATTACGATACCTATCGCATACTGGGGGAACTCGTTCTCTCACGATTTGTTATATGCAATTTACGCAATACTATCATGAGATAACAATATTTCATCATTTATTGTAGTAAAATTTTGGCATCTGCGTTTATTTTAATTCGATTAAATTATGATAAACAGGGATTACTTTGACTAGTCTTATGATCAGAAATTGAAATGTTTTCTGGAACTTGGTGGATGGTGCATCTGCAGGATTAAAATGGTTCAAATGGCTCTGAGCACTATGGGACTTAACATCTTAGGTCATCAGTCCCCTAGAACTTAGAACTACTTACACCTAACTAACCTAAGGACGTCACACACATCCATGCCCGAGGCAGGATTCGAACCTGCGACCGCAGTTGTCACACGGTTCCGGACTGCAGCGCCTAGAACCGCTCAACCACAACGGCCGGCCTGCAGGATCAATATCAGCTTGTCATCCAAGTGGCTGGATATAAACTCACATTTTTACTCAGTGGTTTGATCATTTCGTGAGTCATGTAAAGCCATCTTCAAACGACCCTGTCATTTTGATACTTGATGGACATTATTCCAACACAAAGAATCTCGATGTGTTAGATAAAGCACATGAAAACAATGTTCATGTTGTATGTTTTCCACCTCACTCAACGCATAAAATACAGCCACTTGACGTCGAATTTATGGGGCCTTTGAAAACCTACTATGCCCAAGAGAGAGATACGTGGTTGGCAAGTAATCCAGCTCGTTTTATCACCCCATTATTAATAGCCAAGTTATTTGGGGCAGCTTACAACCGAGCAGCAACAATGGAAGCGTCTGTGAATGCCTTCAGAAAAACAGGTCTCATCCCATGCAACAGAAACATCTTTAGGGAACATGAATTTTCAGTTCATCGCCATGCTAACGCTCTTCAAGAAAGAGATGCTAAAAACGAAAATGAAACTACTGATGGTCAATCTGTCAGCCCGGCAGACATCAGACCTCTCCCACACATCGCAAAACCACCTGGTCAAACATTGCGTTCGTGCTCTGCTGCGTTACTAACTTCAACTCCTTATGTGAGGCAATTGCAAGAATCTAAACAGGAGAAACCACAGGCTGAAGCTAAGAAAGGAGCGAGAAAGTTATTTGGGGGGAAGAGTGGAAAATCTTCCAATTGTAGACCTAAAGCAGAAGAATCGTCTAGTGACTCGGCATCCGATGTCCATCTTGGTGACAGTGCGGATTCAGACAGCAGTGATAACGATGACGCAGACTGTCTGTTCTGTACTGGGCGCTTTTCTGAAGGCAAACACGGGGAGAAATGGGCACAGTGCACGACATTTTATCGCTGGGCTCACGAAGATTGCGGTGTCACAGAAGACAATTTTGTTTGCCCCGGATGCCGTAAATATAAACCTAAGTAGTGTGTAATGAGTGAAGGATAACAGAAATGACTCAACATGTAAAAATTTTATTTTCATATGTTATTACTGTCTCATATTAGGAAACCTTGATCTCGTTTCTACGAAATGCCTCGTCTGTGAAGATTTAATAACTGCTCTGAAAGATTGTTTATGTATGATAAAATTAAATAATGCAAGATCTTATAACCATAAAAAAATACCATTGCATTTACTTTAGGTCTTTCAAATGGGTTTACAAAAGTGTGTCTCATATTAGGCACCTTGCCTCTATACCAGCGTATTCCAATTTTCTTTGAGTGACTGTAACATATTTTAAAGTTCTGAAACTGTCAAGTAATGAGCCAGGTGAAACGATTGAGGCACTGGACTCACATTGGAATGGAACGAGGCTCTATTTTTTGTCCGCACATCCTGATTTACGTTTACCGCTTTGTCTCGAAATGATCTAAAACAATTACTGGTGTACTTGCTCTTCACACCAATCGAGATTATTGCCGAAAAAGAGATGATGCGGACTGGTTGTAACAACCAGATATGTGATGTAGGCACTGTAGCTGGAAGCTTGGGCTTCAGGCACACGCCGTGAATGTCCTGCCCACTCACCTTGTGTGTGCCCTTCACGTAGATGGTGATAACAATCACCTTGACTGCACTGACGATCGCTGTGGTTTTAATTGTCTGCTGACCTGCTGGTAGTGAATAATTTCATACTTTTTAGTGGTGCTGTAATATAATTTTATAATTGCCATTTTGCGATATATTCCACACTCTATGAAAATAATGACACACAGTTGAAATTAAATAAAACACACTCTCGCAATATGTACGTCTTTGCCCGTGGACGTTCACACTCAGACTGACAGCCATCCTTCGTGCCAGTAAGTTACGGAGTCTCTGTCCTCGAAAGGGGGCCAATCAGAGGCCAGAGAGAGGGCATCGCTGCTTTATAAGGGCTCTGGACACCAAGCGGGAGGCCAGAAACGCATTTCTCAGTCGCGCCTCGTGATAGACAACACACACAGTGCTTGACTGCGACACAATACATGTTGCCCAGATGAGATTATCCTGTATTGTGCAACACTGAAGTTTCGTGTGCTCTATTATTTGCCTGGAATAGCTGTTTCCCAATAAATGAAAATCAAGTCCGAGGCTTATCAGATCTCAGCTTAGAGCCAATGACCTACAGATATTACGAGGTTGCAGGCAATCTCGTATGCTGCCCTTGTTCTATCCGAGTTTGTAATCCGCTGACCTCAGCCTTTAAAACACGGCTGCCCCTTGCCTTCTAACTAGAGCGTGGTATCCGCTTCCAAACTAGTGTTTCCTTCACGACATTTTTCTTTCAATGAGATTCTGACTGTGCGGCTGGTCCCGGTGGAGGTACGAGTCCTCCCTCGGGCATGGATGTGTGTGTTTGTCCTCAGGATAATTTAGGTTAAGTAGTGTGTAAGCTTATGGACTGATGACCTTAGCAGTTAAGTCCCATAAGATTTCACGCACATTTGAACAATATGACTCTCTCCTATACACAAAGCTCAACAGAAGGTAGGAAATCATACGTTCCACTACAATGACTTCTCGTAGTACACCCACTGAGGTCTGTACAATACCTAATAAAGTGCTTCTGAAATCAGAAATGATTTTCGTTAGTTGCAGAAAACATTACAAAACTCTCCTAAGTGTACATCTTGCAAACAAAGTGAATGTCTTTAGCTAATGATGATGATTATTATCAGCCTTTAATAGTGAGTATGTCCTATCAGCACTTGGACGAGTTCTTCCACTCCGCAAGGCATGGTATGGATGAGACCATCAAGTTTATCTTGGGTTATCATGTCCCACTCCTCAGTGGTAGCTAAGATCCCATTCAAGAACAGTTGCAATAATGTTTGGGGACTGACATAGCCAATGCATTCGTTTGATGTGGCATCTTTAAAGAGATTGTGAGACATTGCTAGAGTATGGTGCGGTCGTTCTTCCATTGTCACGGACTTCAATGAACTTATCATCGACTTCACGTCTGTAGGGCCTCACAATAGTTTGTGGGACCTCTTGAGGTATCCGTGACCAGTCAAATACTGCCACCCAGAACGTTACATTTTTACCTGCAAACGGATGGACTTCCTCGACGTATCCGCGTTTCTGGTGTCGTCTAGCGTTTCTCCAAACCGTCTAGTGTCCGATCGTAAACCAATCCTGGCCTCGTCAGCAAACATGACACTACTCTATTCTCCAATGGCCCTATGTTGATGTGCCAGGTCCTCCGATTGCGTCGGATTCGTTGGTTCAGTGCAGAACTCATTGGGTCTTCTGCAGTGAATACCATCCTGATGCACTGTTTTGTCTGAGATAAGAATCCCTGTTGCCCGGTAGAAGTTATTTCTAATATTTGTGGCAGTTGATGTTGGGTGCCTGCGAGCCGACAATTGGAGTAAATGATCCTGCATTGGCGTTTTCACTGCGACGTCTGCCTGTACTTTCTCCATACCTTATGCACATCACTTTGAGTGATATGTAACATATGTGTTGTACGCCTCTATGTGGCATGTTACAATCCTGCATTGGCGTTTTCACTGTGACATCTGCCTGTACTTTCTCCACACCTTATGCACACCACTTTGAGTGATATGTAACATATGTGTTGTACGCCTCTATGTGGCATGTTACAATCCTACATTGGCGTTTTCACTGTGATGTCTGCCTGTACTTTCTCCACACCTTATGCACACCACTTTGAATGATATGTAACATATGTGTTGTACGCCTCTATGTGGCATGTTACAATCCTGCATTGGCGTTTTCACTGTGACGTCTGCCTGCACTTTCTCCACACCTTATGCACACCACTTTGAGTGATATGTAACATATGTGTTGTACGCCTCTATGTGGCATGTTACAATCCTGCATTGGCGTTTTCACTGTGACATCTGCCTGTACTTTCTCCACACCTTATGCACACCACTTTGAGTGATATGTAACATATGTGTTTTACGCCTCTATGTGGCATGTTACAATCCTGCATTGGCGTTTTCACTGTGACATCTGCCTGTACTTTCTCCACACCTTATGCACACCACTTTGAGTGATATGTAACATATGTGTTGTACGCCTCTATGTGGCATGTTACAATCCTACATTGGCGTTTTCACTGTGATGTCTGCCTGTACTTTCTCCACACCTTATGCACACCACTTTGAGTGATATGTAACATATGTGTTGTACGCCTCTATGTGGCATGTTACAATCCAGCATTGGCGTTTTCACTGTGACGTCTGCCTGTACTTTCTCCACACCTTATGCACACCACTTTGAGTGATATGTAACATATGTGTTGTACGCCTCTATGTGGCATGTTACAATCCTGCATTGGCGTTTTCACTGTGACATCTGCCTGTACTTTCTCCACACCTTATGCACACCACTTTGAGTGATATGTAACATATGTGTTGTACGCCTCTATGTGGCATGTTACAATCCTACATTGGCGTTTTCACTGTGATGTCTGCCTGTACTTTCTCCACACCTTATGCACACCACTTTGAGTGATATGTAACATATGTGTTGTACGCCTCTATGTGGCATGTTACAATCCTGCATTGGCGTTTTCACTGTGACGTCTGCCTGCACTTTCTCCACACCTTATGCACACCACTTTGAGTGATATGTAACATATGTGTTGTACGCCTCTATGTGGCATGTTACAATCCTGCATTGGCGTTTTCACTGTGACATCTGCTGTACTTTCTCCACACCTTATGCACACCACTTTGAGTGATATGTAACATATGTGTTGTACGCCTCTATGTGGCATGTTACAATCCTGCATTGGCGTTTTCACTGTGACATCTGCCTGTACTTTCTCCACACCTTATGCACACCACTTTGAGTGATATGTAACATATGTGTTGTACGCCTCTATGTGGCATGTTACAATCCTACATTGGCGTTTTCACTGTGATGTCTGCCTGTACTTTCTCCACACCTTATGCACACCACTTTGAGTGATATGTAACATATGTGTTGTACGCCTCTATGTGGCATGTTACAATCCAGCATTGGCGTTTTCACTGTGACGTCTGCCTGTACTTTCTCCACACCTTATGCACACCACTTTGAGTGATATGTAACATATGTGTTGTACGCCTCTATGTGGTATGTTACAATCCTACATTGGCGTTTTCACTGCGATGTCTGCCTGTACTTTCTCCACACCTTATGCACACCACTTTGAGTGATATGTAACATATGTGTTGTACGCCTCTATGTGGCATGTTACAATCCAGCATTGGCGTTTTCACTGTGACGTCTGCCTGCACTTTCTCCACACCTTATGCACACCACTTTGAGTGATATGTAACATATGTGTTGTACGCCTCTATGTGGCATGTTACAATCCTGCATTGGCGTTTTCACTGCGACGTCTGCCTGTACTTTCTCCACACCTTATGCACACCACTTTGAGTGATATGTAACATATGTGTTGTACGCCTCTATGTGGCATGTTACAATCCAGCATTGGCGTTTTCACTGTGATGTCTGCCTGTACTTTCTCCACACCTTATGCACACCACTTTGAGTGATATGTAACATATGTGTTGTACGCCTCTATGTGGCATGTTACAATCCAGCATTGGCGTTTTCACTGTGACGTCTGCCTGTACTTTCTCCACACCTTATGCACACCACTGTGAGTGATATGTAACATATGTGTTGTACGCCTCTATGTGGCATGTTACAATCCTGCATTGGCGTTTTCACTGTGACGTCTGCCTGTACTTTCTCCACGCCTTATGCACACCACTTTGAGTGATATGTAACATATGTGTTGTACGCCTCTATGTGGCATGTTACAATCCTGCATTGGCGTTTTCACTGCGACGTCTGCCTGTACTTTCTCCACATCTTATGCACACCACTTTGAGTGATATGTAACATATGTGTTGTAAGCCTCTATGTGGCATATTACAATCCTGCATTGGCGTTTTCACTGCGACGTCTGCCTGTACTTTCTCCACACCTTATGCACACCACTTTGAGTGATACGTAACATATGTGTTGTACGCCTCTACGTGGCATGTTGCTGCAGTGCTGAACACAAAGGAAACGAACCTGTTCTTGGTACTAGACTGCTCGTGGTGTGCTGCTGCAGCAGCGCTAACTGTTACATGACTGGGGAAACGGCCATAAAGTAAGCCAGCAAGTAAACACCGTCCAGTACATGGGCTCTAACTGGATATGCATGAAGTGCCTCGGTCAGTGAGACCTCTATCATCGTAGACTACATTTTACGATGGTTGTAACCTCCCCCTCACTTATCGACCTCAATGGCAGTAAAAATTAAACCGCGTGTACCTAATGGAAATTTGGGAAAAGCAATCGTGACCGAAGTTAATCTGTCGATTAAGAGGGTTGAAAGGGTTACATCTAAATGAAAGGAAAAATGCAAATGAACTGGTCGAAATTAATTTTCAAAAGGGGTAAAGGTAATAAGGAAAGTAAATGTGCGGTCGTTACGTAACAATTAACTGGCGCTAATTAGATATTTGAGATTTGGGGAAAATTATGGTCGCCAGTCCTATGGACAACTACTATAATAACTGAAAAAGGAAGGTTATTGCACATATAATTAGCACAAAAAGCGTGGCAACTGAAGGTTGGCACGTCTTGTGTGAAAACTGAATGTTTGTCAGAAGTAATAAATTTCGCTACACTCTGATTTAATTTAGCAAAAAAATTAATAAAACCGGAAAATTGAAAGTTAATTTAGTGACTAAAATTAATAGTGAACTTTGTTTCTGAAGCACTACGAAATTCAATAAAATAAGGTTATTCTTGTGCTACGTCGGCAATCATTCCAAAAGCTACTTGAATCTACGCAATTTAGAAATGAGAGATTTAAGTTTGATCTTGAATTAAATGATTCTGAACAATTAACAATAGTAAAATTTAGTACATACCAAGCTGAGCTGCAGTCACAGGTAAGCTAAAATATGGTAACAAAACTCGGACTCTTAATTTGTGCTTGTGTAATCTAAATATTGTAGCCAGCTATGAATACTTTAACAGAACTTTGAAATTAAAGCAGTGAATATTACTTTAATGCTGGCGTTTGAATTTCAACGACACTCGGGTTCATTCCTGAAAAGGAAGGGACGCTGCTTGGTAATGCAATTGGGACAATGAGCAACAAAGGTTCATGCTAATGGAATAGTTTGAAAATGTGAGGTCTGCCATACAGTTCTAAAACTTTACGTGCTTCCAGTCTTCCTTGTTGGTTGATTGAAGGTTTGAAGCCGTCGATCGAGGAGGTGGCGACAGTCACTCATTGTCGGCCGTCGCTGTTGCAGAAGCTGGATGCTGGCGCGCCTTCTTCTCGACACGGTCACCAGGCGAAACGGACTCCTGATGTGCGCCAGCTAATGCTTCCCGTCTGCGACACCGTGTCAGAAACTATCATAGCAAGTCGAGCGCAATTACATGCTGCGAAACCCTGGAAGAGCGGCAACTCGCGGGAGCATCACGCAACACACCTACTCCACCCACCGAGCTAGGTGGCGCAGTGGCTAGCACACTGGACTCGCATTCGGAAGGACGACGGTTCAATCCCGCGTCCGGCCATCCTGATTTAGGTTTTCCGTGATATCCCTGAATCCCTTCAGGCAAATGCCGGGATGGTTCTTTTGAAAGGGCACGGTGACATCCTTTCCCGTCCTTTCCTAATACGATGAGACCGATGACCTCGCTGTCTGGTCTCCTTCCCCAAACAATCCAATCCAACACCTGCTCCACCGCCCTACCCCAGCCAGACTCTGCTCTTCCCGGGCTCCACGCGGCAGAGTTAACACTACCAAAGATCCTAAACACTCTGGTTCTCCACACGACCTATCGATGTAATCGTTCGATAGCATAGTTTTCCCAAGGTTTACAAAACCAATTATACATCGACATAAATGCATATATATATATATATATATATATATATATATATATATATATATATATATATAGTAAAACAATTACAATATATAAAGACACAGGAATGTCATATCTTCAGGTAACAAAATAAGGATGTGTCCCCAGGTGCTGCTGTGCGAGGCTGAGGGAGCCCCCGAGTACGACAGCGTCACGTCGTCGCACAAGAAGCAGATGGTGCTGGTCAAGTCGCTGTGGAGGGGCTGTGGCGACTCCAAGAGGTAAGCGAAGCGCAGTGTTTCTGCTCACCATTGCAAATCATATACTTGGGGGACTGCTGTCCTTAAATAACAGTAGGGCCTCTTAGCAACTGGTACTTCACTGTGTCATTTCCATATCCGTCGGTGTTTTCTAGCACGGAGTGTACTTGAGGTAGGTTTATCGCAGCTTATTCGTCAAGGATATCTGCTGCAGCTAGTCTTTAAAATATCCAAATGGGAAGCCGCTTCATTGCTCTTAATCATCTCTTTCACTTCTATCTTGTAAGCAGTAATTGAGACTAAAATCATGAGAAGCTGCACATTTTTCATTTAAGGCATTTCCTGAAGAGAAATTAAAGGCACATGATATGTTGTGATACATGATACAGCTGCATTTCATCTCACTCGTCATTCTGTGAAAGAACACTGAAGCAGTTCAGTTCAAACAATCTCGTATGGGTCCTGTGTCGGTATTAAGCGGCAAACACAGAGAGTCGCCGGCCAAGTAGCGTATCTGTTTCAGCATCCACTCTACGGTTTCTGGGCTCCTACAGTAACCTAACCAAGTAGCAGCAAAAGCTCCGTGGTTCGACACGAACGAACTGTGTATGCGGTGGCTGTGTAAACTAAGTGCACTGTTGTCACGTCAACCATATTAGCGATAGACGTCTGTTCGGTAGTGGACATTTGTTTATGATGCTACAGGGTGAAATGACACTGTAAAATTACTTTGCGACAGCGGCGTGCGTTTACAGGGGCGCCTCGAGAGAAAGGATTCTTCTTGTAGACTGTTTATTGCTAAAGGGTTTTTCTTCCTTGGTTTTGTTCCGTCAGTTTCTGCATCCCAACTGTGCTTTTGCCCTCGGTGGGGGCAGATTTCGCCAGCCCTTCGGTACGTCTCTACATGCTGTCGTGACAAAAGAATGTTCACAACATGGTGTTCCAAACAGTTTCATCCCCAGTACACAAGAATACAACTCATAAATTAGTAGAGAAACGCTGGGTGATTTCTAACTTAGGCGTCGAAACCTACGCGCCAGTTTTAGTTTGTCGGTTCAAGAGACTCCGTTAATGGACTTTCTGGCGCGAATCACATGGCTCCCCAGGTTCTCCAACTCGAACGTTTCGAATTTTTTTGCGTGAGGATATGTAAAAGCTATGGTGTATTCCAGTCCTTTTGATATTGTCGACGAATTCCCGGAATACATTGTGGATGTTTGTCAATCCCTTCGGAACACGCATGGGATGTTTCTACGTGTGTGGGCGTCCATAACGAGACGTGCTGAAGCCTTCCTTCACACATATGGAGGTCATGTGGGAAACTTGTAATAATGTTTTTGTCCTCAGGGGCTTATCTGTTGTTTGAATACTCATGGTCTGTGTCGGAGGTGTTCATGTATTTTGTCGGAACATGTCGCATCGGGCATACCGTTCGGTTTCAGACAAACAGGTATGGTTATTAGGACTATTTGCTTGTACAGTTTTCCTCTTGTCGCCCCCTTTAGTTTGTCATATATGCTCTATAAGTAGGTTTAATGAAAATTACGAACTATAGAAAATTATTAATTAAAGAAATTATTGATGAAATATGTTGTACACAAGAAATTAAATGTTTCGTTGCAGTAAATAAATTACAAATTGTGTAAAACGTTTAAAAATTTAAACAAAATGTGTATTTACTATTTATATAAACAACTGTACCTCAGGTTTGGTATGTTGTGTAACAGAGAACAGACATCGTTTGCTCCTCAGTAACAGCTCATAGTGCGTACATTAGTTGTTAGAATTGAAATAAAACGGCTATAATTAAGTTATGAAGTATTTTTTTGCAAAAATTCTTTGTATTATAATTTTCTTTTTTTGCTTTTAGCAGAGGAAACACATTGATTCTGCCATGATGGCCTATTTTAGCAGTAGTTTGATATACTATAGGTAAAGAATGACAATCTCTTTACACCGCACACTCAACCTTACTTCACCTTAAATTTGCTGAAACTGCGTTTACAAACCGGTACAGTTATTGGCATTGTCATAAATTTCATCACAGCTTCCAGAACGCAATCTTCACTCTGCAGCGGAGTGTACGCTGATATGAAACTGCTGGCAGATTGAAACTGTGTGCCGGACCGAGACTCGAACTCAGGACCTTTGCCTTTCGCGGCCAAATGCTCTATCGACTGAGCTACCAAAGCACGACTCACGACCCGTCCTCACAGCTTCAGTTCTGTCAGTATCTCGTCTCCTACCCTCCAAACTTCACAGAAGCTCTCCTGCGGGATTAAAGCTGTGAGGACAGGGCGTGAGTCGTGCTTGGGTATCTCAGCTGGTAGAGGACTTGCCCGCAAAAGGTAAACGTCCGAGTTCGAGTCTCGGTCCGGCACACAGTTTTAATCTTCCAGGAAGTTTCAACAAAGCTAGTTAGACGTTTTGGATAAGAGTCTCTTAACCTATACTTACAACTCTACATCTACATACATACTCCGCAATCCACCATACGGTGCGTGGCGAAGGGTACCTCGTACCACAACTAGCTTCTTCTCTCCCTGTTCCACTCCCAAACAGAACGGGGGAAAAATGACTGCCCATGTGCCTCTGTACGAGCCCTACTCTCTATTATGTTATCTTTGTGGTCTTTCTGCGAAATGTATGTTGGCGGCAGTAGAACTGTACTGCAGCCAGCCTCAAATGCTGGTTCTGTAAATTTCCTCAGTAGCGAATCACGAAAAGAACGCCTCCTTTCCTCTAGAGACTCCCACCCGAGTTCCTGAAGCATTTCCGTAACACTCGCGTGATGATCAAACCTACCTGTAACAAATGTAGCAGCCCGCCTCTGAATTGCTTCTATGCCCTCCCTCAATCCGACCTGATAGGAATCCCAAACGCTCGAGCAGTACTCAAGAATAGGTCGTGCTAGTGTTTTATAAGCGGTCTCCTTTACAGATGAACCACATCTTCCCAAAATTCTACCAATGAACCGAAGACGACTATCCGCCTTCCCCATAACTGCCATTACATGCTTGTCCCACTTCATATCTCTCTGCAATGTTACGCCCAAATATTTAACCGACGAAACTGTGTCAAGCGCTACACTACTAATGGAGTATTCAAACATTACAGGATTCTTTTTCCTATTCATCTGCATTAATTTACATTTATCTATATTTAGAGTTAGCTGCCATTCTTTAAGCCTGACTGTACTGGTTTCTGGACCTATGTTTATTGAATTACTAGCTTCTTATTCTGTGCATGTCATATGTTGTTGTTGTTGTGGTCTTCAGTCCTGAGACTGGTTTGATGCAGCTCTCCATGCTACTCTATCCTGTGCAAGCTTCTTCATCTCCCAGTACCTACTGCAACCTACATCCTTCTGAATCTGCTTAGTGTATTCATCTCTTGGTCTCCCTCTACGATTTTTACCCTCCACGCTGCCCTCCAACACTAAATTGGTGATCCCTTGATGCCTCAGAACATGTCCTACCAACCGATCCCTTCTTCTGGTCAAGTTGTGCCACAAACTTCTCTTCTCCCCAATCCTATTCAATACCTCCTCATTAGTTATGTGATCTACCCATCTAATCTTCAGCATTCTTCTGTACCACCACATTTCGAAAGCTTCTATTCTCTTCTTGTCCAAACTATTTATCGTCCATGTTTCACTTCCATACATGGCTACACTCCATACAAATACCTTCAGAAATGACTTCCTGACATTTAAAACTATACTCGATGTTAACAAATTTCTCTTCTTCAGAAACGCTTTCCTTGCCATTTCAAGTCTACATTTTATATCCTCTCTACTTCGACCATCATCAGTTATTTTGCTCCCCAAATAGCAAAACTCCTTTACTACTTTAAGTGTCTCATTTCCTAATCTAACTCCCTCAGCATCACCCGACTTAATTCGACTACATTCCATTATCCTCGTTTTGCTTTTGTTGATGTTCATCTTATATCCTCCTTTCAAGACGCTGTCCATTGCATTCAACTGCTCTTCCAAGTCCTTTGCTGTCTCTGACAGAATTACAATGTCATCAGCAAACCTCAAAGTTTTTATTTCTTCTCCATGGATTTTAATACCTACTCCGTATTTTTCTTTTGTTTCCTTTACTGCTTGCTCAATATACAGATTGAACAACATCGGGGAGAGGCTACAACCCTGTCTTACTCCCTTCCCAACCACTGCTCCCCTTTCATGTCCCTCGACTCTTATAACTGCCATCTGGTTTCTGAACAAATTGTAAATAGCCTTTCGCTCCCTGTATTTTACCCCTGCCACCTTTAGAATTTGAAAGAGAGTATTCCAGTCAACATTGTCAAAAGCTTTCTCTAAGTCTACAAATGCTAAAAACGTGTGTTTGCCTTTCCCTAATCTTTCTTCTAAGATAAGTCGTAAGGTCAGTATTGCCTCACGTGTTCCAGTGTTTCTACGGAATCCAAACTGATCTTCCCCGAGGTTGGCTTCTACTAGTTTTTCCATTCGCCTGTAAAGAATTCGTGTTAGTATTTTGCTGCTGTGACTTATTAAACTGATAGTATGTCATATATCTTGGACAAATATACGACCGAATTTCCGCACTTTTACACCATACAATTCCAGAGAGGATATTACGTTTGTGTATGGTGTTCACCCACGTGGCTTGATGTCGCTGCAGTTCTGATTCGCAAGACCTGGTTGCTACACTGAACAGCACAAGAAAGAGACAAACAGTATTTGATACCTTTAAAGTTCTCCAAGTGAGTAAATCCGTGAGAGTAGAAGTAAGCTATGATTTCGTGATATTCATCTGGAAAATTTAACTGTCTCCCCTAAACTACGTTCCTCCTCCTATTTCTCTCTCGTCTCTTCCAACTGTCTCGTTATAACCTCTACCATCTCACACCCTTTCTGCCTTCCGTTTGCCTTCTAAATCTTCCCTCACGTCTCTTCTTCAGAAATGGTTCAAATGTCTGTAAGCACTGTGGGACTTAACGTCTGAGGTCATCTGTCCCCTAGACTTAGAACTACTTAAACCTAACTAACCTAAGGACATCACACACATCCACCCTCGACCCAGGATTCGAATCTGCGAGCATAGCAACAGCGCGGTTCCGGACAGAGTCGCCTAGAACAGCTCAGCCACAATGGCCAGCTTCACGTCTGTTCTGCCGCTCGCCTTCTGGCCACTTTCTCTGTCCGTGTCCTATCCAACTCATCCTCCCCCTCTAACTATCCATCTCCTCCTGCCCCCTTTCTCTGATCAGCTGAGCCCATCTGCGCGTATATCCCCCAGAATGCATTCTGCCACTAATCATACAACACATCAGTCATGCAGAGCTGCCTAGGTGTCAGGCATTACCAACTCTTTTCCACCCCTACCCCATTCCTATAGCAGCTAGGTGGTACTTACCCTGTTAGCACTTATTTCCAGGCAATCAATAGTGTGTGTGCACTTGCGCCAACCTTGGTTGAAATCAGCCCAGTTGTTTAGGAGGAGATTTGAAACATACATACTGAACCGTGAATTTACTTTAGAAAACTGTTCTTAAGAGTTGACTTTAGAAACCTTTTCTTAAGAATTTATTTTATTTACTATCGATTTATCAAGGACATTAACACATTTAATCACACTATGTGAGCTTGGAAGTAGTTGCCAATGGGTAACTGATGGACACAAATTAAATTTCTTTCAACAAATGGAAATTTTATTCCTAAAAGCCTTTTTTTTAACATTTAAAATTATAATCAGAAAGCACCCTCAAAGTATCAAGCTACAGTTTTGTTCAGAGGCAGAAAGAACAAATATTGACAGTACCAGCTTTCGGGCTGAGAACTTTGCCACTGCCTTTGACACGGCCGTAGTCACGACCGCTCACAACAACCTCTGAAAGACTACACTGGTGCAAATCTGCATCACACCAGATTACTTTAAACTAAAAATTTTAACAACTCACACAAGCATATAAACTATGCAACCCATAGGACGGATGGAAATGGCACAAAACACTAACATTAAAAAAAATTAACTTGGCACAGAAGGTGCAACTTTTAAAGAAAACTCTTATGATGGAAGGGCGGCAACTTATATACTAAAATGACCATTTAAATAAAAACCCATGAAATGCAGTCTTACCTAAAATATACAAACATGCTCTACATTACACGTATACCGCCCCTCAAGATGATAGGCAAGAAAAAAACACATTTCAGGAATCCGGCCGTTACACTTCAAGCAATAAATTCGTTAGCACCGAATCCGACAAACATGACAGAGGCAGCCATTAACGTACGGCAGACCAACAGACAGACAGACGGACACTAACTGCCAACAAAAGCGGACGAGAGAGAGACGAGCAAGCTAGTGACGAGAGACTGACCAAGGAAAGTAGTAGGTTCCAACAAGTAAATGAAACAACATATCACGAATCACTTAACTTTTAATAAACTGCGATGTCTGTCGAAGACCTGGCGCAGCACTCCCAGAACACTCTCCTGAACCGTCCGCTGCCAGCCGCTTCAACGGACGCAAGAAGGCGCGCCGATCTCCCGTCTCACGGCGTCGCAGCTCGCACCGGGCAGACCGATGTCGTGGGTTGACTCCTGTTGCTCTCGTGTCGGCCGCGAAGCCACTACCCCTCGCTATACGGCGCGGCCCACTGGACTCACGTGGCGACCTCACATGTGCCGACGCTCAAGACGGACCAGCCATCTTGTGTCCCAGTGCGCGACCGACCAACCGATCGATCCAACCGCCAATGACCATTGCCTGAACAAACTCGAGCAGACTGGCGGCCTAACACATAGTAGCACTCCAGACGACAGACAGACACTGACTGCCCCGCACTGACCCGGCTGACCAACTGACCAGACTCGCCGACACTGACAGACTGAGCGACTGCCGAGTTTTTTTCCCTTTATTGAATTTCAGTTCCCCCCGAAGGGGGCGGGCTGGCAGCAGCTTAGTATGCTGCTCTACAGCCTACAGAATTTTTTTGAAAATGGAAGAAGAAAAGAAACAAGAAAACAGGCGATAAAACGGTGACTTCAAGTGTAAAATGGCGGAAAATTGTGGCAAGTTAAAACAGAAAGCAAAGGGGTTGGCAATGTTAATAAAATACACAGGAATCAGACAAGTAACATAGTAGACACACAATTAAAAATCATGGCGACAGTGTGGTTTCTGTTTGCAAGAGATAAAAAGAAAAAAATCTGACCCAGCGACACTTCCCAAAAGACACACAACACGGAACAACGGAACACTCGCTGTAAAACACTCACTGTAAAACACTGCACGAAAATGTCGGCACGAAGATGACACTCCCTAGCCAAGGGCAGATGGGGGGGGGGGACCTGGAGGAGGGGAAAACAAGGAGGGAGGAGAGGAAAAAACGAAAAAGGGGTTGGGGAACCCAAGGAGTGAGAGGACTCATAAGGGGGGAGAGGGGCAGGGCAGACGTGAGAGGGAATGGGAAAAGGCCGAGGAGGGAAATGCAAAAGGACTCGCGGGAGAGAAGGGGGCAGAGAGAGGGGAGGTGAGGAGAAAAAAGGATGGAAGGAGGGGAAGAGGGAGCCCAAGAAAAGGACAGAGGAAAGGACGGGAAGTGAGGATCAGAGTTGATAGGAGGGATAAATGGAGGGAGAAAGGGCATCATCTGGGAGGGGGAGTTGACGGAAGCCAACTTGGGAAAGGAGATGGAGGGTGTAGAGATGGAGGGTAGGGGGGACGCAACAGTGAAGGCAGGGCAGAGGGCGGGGGTTGGAGAGAAGAGGAGCAACCAGCGTATGAGGGGGATCAAGGTGGCAGGAGGTGTAGAGTATGCGGATATGTTCGAGGAATAGGAGCAGATGGGGGAAAGGAATGAGGTCATAGAGGATCTGCATGGGGGACGGGAGGCGTATACGGAAGGCGATGTGGAGTGCACAATCCTCAGGGATCTGGAGGGACTTATAGAATTTGGGGGGGGGGGGGGCAGGACTGCCGAGCTCATAGCGCCCCTTAAATGCAGGTGAACAGGCAACCTTCCCCCTTTCCCACCAGAGGGAGACACGAAAGCTGCGATTGCCACAGCGGCGCCACCGCCAGATACGGAAGGCTACTCCTTCACACTACGCGCTGCGGCGCGCTCTTCGAAACAGCAAATTTTACCACGGCTCACATACGCATGCACTTGCGTCCATTTATGTGCTTGTTTGATGCCAAAATTACATGATGGTATTTTTATGGGATGTTTGGGAGAGAGTTCAGCTTTGTCAGGATTGCTGGCAGGCACTCAGGATCACTTCGGAAGGGCAGCTGTACTGACGTTGTATGTTTTGTGTGTGTGTGTTCTGGCAGACAGGAGTTCCTGCACGAGGTGGGCTGGCTGGCGAGCCTGCGGGACGACAACGTGGCGCGCGCGCTGGCCGTCTGCTCTGCCGAGGAGCCGCTCTGCTCGCTGCACGAGTACGGGGAGATGGGCGCGCTGCCCGCCTTCCTCTCCAGGCCGGAGGGCCACGAGCTGAGGTAGGGTGCAGCCATTGTGTCTGCCAGGGACTGGCGTTGTTCCTTTCCTATACCACTGCCGACTATGTAATGGGTACAGGGAGACCTAGGTACGAGAAAAATAAGCGCCCTGCCTCAAAGCTACCGAGGGTTACACACCAGAAGTCGTCGAGATGGGACCCCTTACAATTTTTCATCAATTAAGTGCACAAAGCAAAGAATTATCACCCACAGCAGACACCATGTGACATCCACTGTAGCCTTGAAACTGCCCCAATTCCGCCTGGAAGGACCCACAGCATTCTTCCAGTACATTGTATAACACCCCCCCCCCCCGCCCCCCCCGCCCCCCTTGGCGAAATTACAAGTTGACAATGTACAGTATTATGAATTTTGACCCGCGTCGGGATAAGGCATCCGAATCCGAAGTAAATAATGATTATTCCGCGGTAAACAGGAGACGTTATAACTTGATCGTTATTCAATGAGTAGTTTCATTCAATAACGAACGGTAAATGAAATAATGGAAATAATTTGGAAATAAATTTTGCCAGTGGAAATTTTGCCGACAGAAATTATTAAGTTGTAAAAGCAATTAAAAAATCGGTCGCCAGCTCAACTGATGAGCGACAGTACTGTTAAGTACGCGGATAATTGTGTCAAAATATTTACCTGTTTGTAGCGCAGCAGGTGGAACGGGAACTTTTACGTCAGTGCTGTGTCAGGCTCAGTAGTCATATAAAATAATGTCATAACAATCTAACTACACTTATTTTGCTCATAATTTGTTAGCTAAGTGCAATGCTGACAACACAAACAATTAATCTATCGAGATTTTGAGTAATGGACTGTCACTCTGTCTTTAAAATTAGGTACTTTGCACAGTTTAATCTACTGATAATGAAATATATTGCCAATAATTGATTAACTATGTTTTGAATTCATTAATTGGAGGATTGTCAGGTGCAATAAGCTTTATAGTTTCATGAAATATCCTTGAATTAACTTCGGCTGAAAATGCATTGAAATAAATCTTAATAATCAAATTTATTACTTCCGTCTATTATTAAGTTACTACGGTTGGCGTAAGCTTATTAAGTGCAACAATTAACTACGATAACCAGTCTGAAATTTACTCTTCACCGTCTATGCAAATAATTTGATAATTAACATATTTTCTCTTGATAATTCCGTGACACACTCGGTTCAATAAGGTAAGGATTGGAAGGAACCTACTTGGTGTTATCGTCGGGTGGAATGTAACTGCAACACTTCGATTATAAAGTGCTTGTTATTAACTGTTCAACTTCAGAGAAAAGCACAGTCATTGGCAAGCCTTCTACAATTTTATGCTACGAAAATTACGTGGATCTTACTTCCCTCGTTGTGGGTGGACCGACAGAAGTCCACGGCAGCGACACAATGTGGCAGCAGGCTTTTACTGTTGTGACTTGGGCCCACAGTGCGCTTCACATTTAAGTCCTCGTTTCTTCAGCACTATGCCCATTAATCCATAACAACTTGCCCGGCCATGCTTCCAGATATGCCGACCATTACTTAGATCCACACACTAGCCGTTAGATGTAACACAGCTAGGACTAGCAGAACTCAACTGTACGTCTTACTCCGAGCACGGCGTCACTGCTACTACTGCCCGCTGGTGCACTCCCGCGCCCAGCGGCACGACAAAACAATCTCTCTGACTTCAACGTTAACTAAATATGCCATGACTTGCCAGTGTTAAATATTACATAATTTCAACATAGTATTTACAATACATATTTACACTAGACAATACATCGTATACAAACAATTTCATGTGTTAAGTAAGCGAAAAAATTCATAGCAAGGACTGCGTTGTAGCGTCACAATCGTAGCCACCTGGTGCCACCCATTCATTACTTGACCGGCAGAGCTACCAAGCTGCGGGAATCGTGATAGCTATAATCCACTCGGTTTTTAAATACTGTTAGACATTTCCTGTTGATTTCAGGTCGGTTGATTTCGCAGGCTGTTACAGAATTGATAGCCTGCCTGAGTGTTCGTCACACTGGGGATGTATGTATGATGCCCTGAGAAAACGGCTACTATCAACGTGAGAGAAAGCAGTGTCCACATCTCACTCATGAAGAAGAAACAGGAACATCTGGTCGCCTGTTCATCGAAAACACTGAAATAAACTTCCGGCTTCATATCCATGTTGACCAGAATGAATAGTTTCTTGTCTTCATACGATAAACGCCCATAAAACTACCCATGTGAGCCTCCAGGTTGAACTGAACTGCACCCTCCTCACACTGTGGTCTGAACGCCTCGCTAGGCTGTCGGTGCACTCAAAGTCTTGCATCTCTTCAAAAAAGGCAATTTGCGGCACACAAACACGTGTGCAGCTGTTTTCCAGATTGTGTGTTGTTTGATCCCTTCATGCATCTAGCTTCACTTGCCGCTGCAAGCAATACCATTTAACGAGATAGCACTCCAACTTCAGGCCATAAGTGGCCCATCGGGACCATCCGACCGCCGTGTCATCCTCAGGTGAGGATGCGGATAGGAGGGGCGTGTGGTCAGCACACTGCTCTCTCAGTCGTTATGGTGGTTTTCTTTGACCGGAGCCGCTATTATTCGTTCGAGTAGCTCCTCGGTTGGCATCACGACGCTGAGGGCACCACGAAAAATGGCAACAGCGCATGCCGGCCCGGATGGTCACCCATCCAAGTGCCGGCCACGCCAGACAGCGCTTAACTTCGGTGATCTAACGGGAACCGGTGTATCCATTGCGACAAGGCCGTTGCATTTAACGAGATACCCGACTCCATATATACATAGCATGCAGTTCCCTCCGCAGTGACCGCTCAGAAACTGGTGAGATTTGATATCGATTGTTTTTGATAAGGCGGGACACTCGCCTGCTGTCCCTCTCGGTTATAATATTTTTTACCACCACTGTACTGACGCCGTGGCACAACGCTGCGAGTAATACACCATTCCTTGTAAATATGATGGATAGTCTGCGTTGATACACAAACGTATTGAGCAATTTATTTCACTGTGTGGTCGTCTTTACGTCCAAACACGGTATCTCCCTTCTATCACTCTGTCGAGTTGAGCCATCTTGCAGGACTTGCTCCGTACAAGCGAACAGCGCACGCACGTCATTTCGCTGCCATGTCTTATGTCAACAATGGAGTGTCACGTGAAGGCTTGGTAACAGTTTCACACCACATACAGTGCTTGAAAGTGCCTAGCGAACTTTTAGATGGGGTGACTAATATTTTGTCAGATATTGCACTTTACTGAGTGTACTCAACGCAGTACAATGCAAACTAAAAAATTGTGCGTTTAAGTAGGATACATGTGCTTGTTACCCAGTACCTTGTAAGAAGTAGAAATGATTCATCTCAGGTTCTTTAGGACAGATCTGTCATTTATGATCACGTGTTGATTGTTTTATACTGAGAAAGCAATGAAAATAACGCTGCATCCAAGTTTTGGGAACGAGTGTCACGGTGAGTTTTGAAGCTAAGTAATTTCTGCCTGGGGCGGGTTATTCCGTAACAATTCTCTGCAACCTGACGAAAGACGGGTTGTTTTCTTTATGTTGACTGAAGACAGAAACTTTATCGTGTACATAGCGTCTTTCTGACAAATTTAAGCCTTTAAAACGCCATGAAAAAAAAGAGAGCAAAGAAGATTTCAGTTTAACGCCCATTCGAGGGCGCGGACATTGAAGACAACCGTTTATACCTGTTCCAGATTAAGTTATGACAGGGATTTATATGTGACACAATAATATTACTCCCTATGAAGCCAAAATTACAGTGCACAGTTGTATATATTCATACTATGAGATATTAACATAGACACTGAAATGAGTCTACGAGTAGTATGTCAGCTCGCACCTCTCTTACGGTTTGAGACAAATATCGGTGAGAAAAATAATACACAATTCTGCTACAGGTGTTAAAGTGTTACTGTGTCACGGGAGCAGATCAGTAATATCTCCAAATCAATGTTTTTGTTCGTCTTTCAGAATTTTCTCTATCTTTCTATAGTAGATTAACGAAATCAGCATACTTCTCTACTTAAAAATACACATACGTAATACTTGTTCCTCTCAGCAAGTAGTAATTTGTGTTCTTAGTAAGTTGGTGAGTAGAAAACATTTCAAAATTTTTGCTAGTGAATTAGTTATTCCTTCAGTTTATGAATATTATTTCCATTCCAGTTACGGATGTCTCATATATATGGCGTCGCAGATTGCATCGGGAATGAAATACCTCGAATCTATGGAACTGATACACCGCGACTTAGCAGCAAGGTAGGTACTCCGTTATTCAACTAACATACTGTATAATACAGATAGTACACAAAAGTAGCATATGTTTCACTGTAAAACTATATTGTACCATCATTACACTTCTTCAAGATGAAACATTTGAACTGGTATTTACCTCGTTTTCGGTGGATTTGGGTGTATATCGAGTAAGAACGTTTCCTCCTGTTTAGTTTTTTGGATCCTGACCGTAAGTATGAAATAAAAGTATTTTTCTCCTGCTTCTCAAAAAAATTCGCAACGTGTCCATCAGTAAACATATCTATTCTATCAGATTAGACGCTTCCAAACAGCAATCTACATGTAACGTCCGATTCAAATGGTATCTCAAAAAAATTTTCTGGACTCTGAAAAAAAGCGAAACTGAATCGTTACAGCAACGTCGAGAAAACCCTAGAATGGAATACAGGAACGTCGTGGAAACGCTCATGTATTCAGCTCCTCTGTTTTGGAGAATCACAAGAAATCTTAATCAATACGGCCGGGTGCAGATTTGGATCTCGCCCCTTTCGAATACGAGCCCAGTATATTGATCACTGAAGCACTTCATGCAGTCTTGTACGTAAGCCGTAAGCGCTTGCAAATGAAAGATTGTCTTTGGTGATGATATTCACTAACACTGATTGAGCCCATAGTTCGTGAGTGGTGTTGCACTTCTGGTGCCAAGGTATATTTCCTATATAATATTCCTAGATTTTCCCACTCCTGCTGGGAGGTTCCCCATTAATTGTTGTACTTATAAAATGACTATTTTATTTAATAATAATAATATGAATATTTATATATGTGTTTGGAGAGTGAGAGAGATTGATTTATGATCAGTTAGTGACGTATTACAATTTGGAGGAAGTTATTGTTCTTTAAGGTTTAAAATACAACTCTGTTAGTTACTTGGCCGTATTGCGGATAGCTTTGAGCCCAAATTTTCGTAGCTTTTCATACCTAAGGGACCACTGTTGTAAGTAAGTAAGATCAAACAGCAATCTGCTTTTCGTGAGAAAAGGTGATTGCTTGGCACACAAATTTCCTTCGAACTACACGTCCTGCTACATCAAAATTGGTCAGTGGAGTTCAGTACCATACTATTGTACAAGAACATAATCCAATTACTGTAATTAAGAAATTAGAGGTTGTTAGTTATTGAATGAAAACTACAGAGAATGCATCCTTTCCTGTATTTTAATGAACTTTGTACAGTTACAACTCTGTCGATTGATAGACGGCAATGCCAATGAAGTTCACCTCCTTTCCCAAAAACAAGATATTTTTGTTCTTCACTTCCAAAAAATTTTTACACATAAATGTTTGGCAACTCTTACACATACTTCACTCAGTTTTATTACTAGAATATCAATTTTCATTAAATGTAACAATACGTTCTGAGCGACAGCCCAGCAACACGCCCTCTTCCCACAAGATATTGATTAGCAGTCCTTTTTTTAATAAAATCAATCGTCTTTTTTTTTTTAGAGTCCATACTCAAAGATTCTCTAATACTACCGTTGCGGGGATTGCGCGCTAAAAAGTTTCTTGCTGACCAGCTGCGCTTCACTTCAAGTACTTTTTGAATCACATTTACATTTTCGGTATTTACATACATTACTGAGCTTCTCAGAATAAAATCAGGTACAAATTAGTTAAAGAAAAAAAACAGTGAGGCACACATAACATTAGATACTGATCTCCAATTAACGGTATTACGGCCCTAAAGAAGCAGGCAACTAACTGGCCAGCCACCTATAATGATGACTTCTTTGAGTCACTCACGGCGCTGTGTGTTAAGAGTAGTAATTCCAATGGCTCCTGTTGAGCCAATACATTTCAGAAGTCCTCTACTACATCTCCGACGGTATTGAGCACTAGTCTACGTACATATCTACATGGCCTGACAGTACTTTCGGTAAGCAGCTGTAGGGTTCGTACTGCTGCCTTCAACATATGAATATTATGCATCAGTTAGTTAGTCTGCAGCTCGTGGCCTGGAGACAGGAGACAGGCGTTTCTGCCCCTCGATCACGGGGTCACAGGTTCGATTTCTGGCCAGGTCTGGGATTATCTCCGCCTGGGGACTGAGTGTTTGTGTTGTCCTCATCATCTCAGCCTCATCTCGTCTCATTCGGCCAGTAGCGAGAATGGAAGTTGAAAGACTGGTACTTGTACCGGTGCTCATGACCACGATGTTGCGTGCCCCACAAACCAACATCATCATTATCAATTAGTTTCTTAGTTACATGTTATATACATAATTTGAACGAGCCATTTATTGAAAGATGTCAAACGAGTGAGTTAACATGTTACATATACATGATTCGTGTTAACATTAATGAACACATTAGTTTTTAGTTGTGTCAAGCAGTTAAACATAATAACAATTACTTTTACTTTTTCTTTCACAGGCTACTAACTTTAAACAGAAATTGGCCTATAATGCAGAACGAGTTGTCCGGGAGAAATTATTTTAGTTTAAATTTAAAACCCTCTTTGCTTGCAGTCACACATTTTATATTATACAACAAATGGTCAAATCTTTCTCTTGTTGGGCATTGAACTCCTTTTTGAGGCACTGGTAGGATTAATAGTGGGTTACTAAAGATCATTCTTTCCTCTTGTACTGTATTACTCTAAAATTTTGATGAATCATTTATACTGAACTTCATTAGTGACTGAATGTATTATATGCGGAACTCATTGAACAGATATCTATATGAACACCATAGACGAGCTCCACATGTTATTCTTAATGCTTGCTTTTGTGCAATCAGCATCTTGTTTCTAAGTGGTGACCTACACCATAAAAGTAATACATAAGATATTGCTGAGATTAACTATGAAAATATGTCAGGAGGCTGATTCGTGTGTTGGCAACAATATGTGTTTGTGGTCTTCAGTCCAGAGACTGGTTTGGTGCAGCTCTCCATGCTGCTGTATCCTGTGCAAGCTTCTTCATCTCCCAGTTACTGCAACCTACATCCTTCTGAATCTGCTTAGTGTATTCATCTCTTGGTCCCCCTCTACGATTTTTACCCTCCACGCTGCCTTCCAGTACTAAATTGGTGATCCCTTGATGCCTCAGAACATGTCCTACCAACCGATCCCTTCTTCTAGTCAAGTTCTGCCACAAATTTCTCTTCTCCCCAATTCCATTCAATACCTCCTCATTAGTTATGTGATCTACCCATCTAATCTTCATCATTCTTCTGTAGCACCACACTTCGAAAGCTTCTATTCTCTTTTTGTCTAAACTATTTATCGTCCATGTTTCACTTCCATACATGGCTACACTCCATACAAATACTTTCTGAAAAGACTTCCTGACACTTAAATCTTTACTCGATGTTAACAAATTTTTCTTCTTCAGAAACGCTTTCGTTGCCATTGCCAGTCTACATTTTATATCCTCTCTACTTCGATCATCATCAGTTATTTTGCTCCCCAAATAGCAAAACTCATTTACTACTTTAAGGGTCTCATTTCCTAATCTCTCAGCATCACCCGATTTAATTCGACTACATTCCATTATCCTCGTTTTGCTTTTGTTGATGTTCATCTTATATCCTCCTTTCAAGACAATATCCATTCCGTTCAGCTGCTCTTCCAGCTCCTTTGCTGTGTCTGACAGAATTACAATGTCATCGACGAACCTCAAAGTTTTTATTTCTTCTCCATGGATTTTAATTCCTACTCCGAATTTTTCTTTTGTTTCCTTTACTGCTTGCTCAGTAGACAGATTGAATAACATCGGGAATGGGCAGCAGCCCTGTCTCACTCCCTTCCCAACCACTGCTTCCCTTTCATGTCCCTCGACTCTTATAACTGATGGTTTGGTAATTTTCACATCTGTCAACACCTGCTTTCTTTGGGATTGGAATTATATTCTTCTTGAAGTCTGAGGATATTTCACCTGTCTCACACATCATGCTCACTAGGTGGTAGAGCTTTGTTAGGCCTGGCTCTCCCAAGGCTGTCAGTAGTTCTAATAGAATGTTGTCTGTTCCTGGGACCTTGTTTTGACTTAGGTCTTTCAGTGCTCTGTCAAATTCTTCACGCAGTATCATACCTCCTATTTCATCTTCATCTACATTCTCTTCCATTTCTATAATATTGTCCTCAAGAACATCGCCCTTGCATAGACCCTCTATATACTCATTCCATCTTTCTGCTTTCCCTTCTTTGCTTAGAACTGTGTTTCCATCTGAGCTCTTGATATTCGTGCAAGTGGTTCTCTTTTCTCCAAAGGTCTCTTTAATTTTCATGTAGGCAGCATCTATCTTACCCTCTTGTGATATACGCCTCTACATCCTTACATTTGTCCTCTAGCCATCCCTGTGTAGCCATTTTGCACTTCCTGTCGATCTCATTTTTGACACATTTGTATTCCTTTTTGCCTGCTTCATTTAAGGCATTTTTATATTTTCTCCTTTCATCAGTTAAATTCAATATCTCTTCTGTTACCCAAGAACTTCTATTAACTCTCGTCTTTTTACTTACTTGATACTCTGCTAGCTTCACTATTTCATCTCTCAGAGCTACCCATTCTTCTTCTACCGTATTTCTTTCCCCCATTCTTGTCAATTGTTCCCTAATGCTCTCCCTGAAGCTGTGTGGAACTTCTGGCTTAGTCAGATTATCCAGGTCCCATCTCCTTAAATTCCCGCCTTTTAGCATTTTCTTCAGTTTTTATCTACAGTTCATAACCAATAGAGTGTGGTCAGAGTCTACATCTGCCCCTGGAAATGTCTTACAATTTAAAATGTGGTTCCTGAATGTCTGTCTTACCCTTATATAATCTATGTGATACCTTCCAGTATCTCCAGGCTTCTTCCATGTATACAACCTTCGTTTATGATTCTTGAACCAAGTGTTAGCTATGATTAAGTTATGCTCTGTGTAAAATTCTACCATGCGGCTTCCTCTTTCATTCCTTAACCCAATTCCATATTCACCTACTACTTTTCCTTCTCTTCCTTTTCCTTCTACCGAATTCCAGTCTCCCATGACTATTAAATTTTCGTCTCCCTTCACTATCTGAATAATTTCTTTTATCTTATCATACATTTCATCAACTCACTCTTACAAAAAGAGCGAAAGAAGCTGAAGTTAATTGCTTGAGAAGCTCAGTAATATGCTTTTTCCAGTTCAGGTTTTCATCAATATGTGTACCCCAAAATTTGGAGCGTTCTAACCTATTTACTGACTACTGCTCATATGCTACATCAGTTTTTGATGTTATGTGGGAGACCATTCGTATATAAGAAGGAAGAGGATTGGACCAAACATATAACCCTGTGGGATTCCCTTTGCGATTTCTCCCCAGTCACTAACATTTTCTATCTTTCTATTTTACTATTCAGCACAACTCTTTGCGATTTGTTTGTTATGTATGACTCAAACCAGATGTTTGGAAAGCAATCAGTTGAATAAAACTTAAGTTTTTATAGGAGTGTAAGATAATTAATGCAATCAAACACCTTGAAAAGATCGGAAAAAATACCAACTGGCGATAGTTTATTATTTTGGCCTTGTGGTATTTGATTAGTGAGTGTATAAATAGCATTCTCAATCGAGCGAATCTTCTGAAATCCAAACTATGATACGCTAAGTAATTTTTTTCTGCTTAAATGTGAGACTACTTTTGAGTACATTACATTCCAGAATGTTTTGGAAGCAGATGTCAATAAGGATCAGTCGACAATTATTTGAGTCTTTCTTTCATTTTTCTTACAAGGAGATTTAACAGTTGAATGTTTTAACCTGTTTGTAAAGATTCCTTTGTCAGTGGTACATTACATGTTTAACATATGAATTTACTTACGAAGATAGAACAACTTTTCAGAATTCTGGTGAAATTAGATCAAGACTATATGAGTTTTTGCCGTTTAGAATTCTTATAATTACATTAAGTAAAGAGTGTTGGTGCTACTTCTAGTTGCTAAAACGTTTTTTGGAATGACGTTTTAACATGTTCTGTTACTCCTTTAACTAAGACATTTAATCCTACTGCTATATTTAGGAAATGATTGTTAGAAGTACTCACAGCTGATGAGTTATCAGTCACAACATTGTCATTTAATTTAATTGTTATGGTACCTGGTATAGTGACTGGTTGCCCTGTCTGCTGTTTGAAAATATTCCCTATAGTTTGAATATTATTATCTGCATTATTAATTCATGTAAAGACATGTATACTTCTTGACATTTTAATGACTTTCCTTAGAATACTGCAGTTTCTTCAGCGTACAAGTTGTGTAAGATCTTCACTTATTCTGTCCTTCACATAAATTGTACTCTATGCCTTACTTGATTTTTTAATGGATTTTCTGGACAACATTTTCAGAAAGCTACTTTCAAACATTGACACGAATTTACTGTAGAATTAATTTCTGTATGTATCTTACATAGTAACACCTCTTTAATTTGCTCTTAAAACACTGTATCTTAATCTCATTAACAGGGCTCATTGCTTTGTATGAACCTACCTCAGGGCACTAAGATGCTATATTGTTTATTCCCATTAATTATGCATCATTATCAGTTGGTCTATTGACAAATGGGTACTCATTAATTGTTTCAGCCTGAGAACTGCTCAGGAAAATGGTGTCACTCTGCATCCTACTGTCTTACTACAAACGAGTTGGAAAATTGACTACTGAAATTAGGCTCACTCATCCTAATAATAATTCAAGTTCGTTTTTACTGTCTGTATCTCTTAAGAAATCTGCATTGAAATCTCCACAAAGTACTAAATGTTTCTTCCTGTTGGACAGATAGCTGAATAATGCATCTCAATTTGTCATGAACTGCTTAAAATTTCTTCGAGGAATCTCTAGACTGTTACAATTTCCTTATAAACATTCTGCAGTAACAATTCGCAAGATCAGTTCCTTGTATGTGACAGGCACCAGCAGTTTCTGCAAAATTATAAAATTAATCTATTTCATCTTCATTCCATTCAGCTGCACGTTGGGTAGAATTCGTGTGCTCCAAGGCTCACAGAAGTTGTTCCAAAAACAGGAGTAAGTACTTACGAATCCAGTACCATGCCCACCGAACACTTAGTAGGACACTTTTCCCTAGCAGATCGAGAGTTTAAATTACAGTACCTCCATATGTGCTGTGTTGGGATATCCGGACATTCAGTATTATATGTAATACTTTCACTCCCTCACAATACGACTTTGAGAGTCACCTACAGTCCGTTTTACATTAATTGGCACCCAAAGTTGCGACGTTATCCCAACAACTACAGTCTGCAGGCATCCGACACAGACCTTGCCTTTGATGGCGACGAAAAATTTCTGCGAGAATCAGTTATAAAATCCTCAAGTAGCATGTGTTATATGTTTAGTGTATTTAAGAACGTAAAAAAATATGTATACTTAATTTTAATAGGAACCCTACTTACGTTCCTTTTTCGAATGAGTGATCTTTTCTCGTTTGTGAAAGAGTTTCAGACTTACAGTAACATGTCTGTAAAACTACTGAATTCACTGACTTTTCCTTTTCAGTGGTTACCAAAATGTCTCACTAGGCAAGACCTCTTTCCAAAGTTGGCTATCATATTACGTTTGGTGTGTAGGAGATTTGGAAGACAGGATTTTTAGTACTTTGTCAGTGTTCAACTCACATCATGTACGAAGTTCAAATTCTCTATCTCTGACAAAAGTCATGTAAAAATTTCGAAGTTTTGGTATCTCTAAGCACGTCGAAATTCAGTTCTTAATTTAAATTAGTACCAAAGGTATTTTTCATGTAATATGTGAAATATTCGCAGCCTGAAAAATTTGCTACTTGATAACTGTCAGGCAAAGCTCTTTGCATAGCAAAAGTGCCAACACAGTGGGGGCTAAGATTTCCAGCACAGCTCCTGTTGCTGTATTCTGGCGGCAGTAGTACAGCCCAGTAGCTGTCAAGTACTGTAACTGGGGATATAGAAGCAGCTATATCACACCAGCCCTGAGACTAGAGTGCACGTTTGTCAAAATTACCTGTACAGCTGAGTCATAGAGTACTCACTTCTTCTTCATAAACATCCAGCACATATACACATTGACATATTATGTTTACCAGGTGGGTAGGAGCAAATATTCTCCATATTTCGCAAATGAATGTATATTTAGTTTGTAGGCATATTAATGTCGTGCTGCGTTACTAGTTTTAAATAGGAACATCATATCCCGATGCTTCGAGTCAGTTGACTGGTCAAAACGAAGCAGTTAACACGAAATTTCGATTGTATATCATTAATGTACAATTCCTAGTAAAAGTACTTACACTTTATCCACGAATAATATGGGCGTGTTGAACGTTGCTCTGAGTCGTAAATAGCCAGGTTCCTGCAGTGCAAGACGTCTTGTGACATTTGAAAGAAATGCGTGAAGACGCAACTTGAATTTTGATCTGACTTTTAATAAAATTTTGAAGTTTTCTAAGTACATTAGTTAAAGAAGTTAATCAAAAAGCAATGACAAAAGTACAGTGTCTGAGAAAATAGCTGTTGACTGACGTTGACTTTACGGGTGTAGTTCCCTGGGTTTACACTCTTCCAATCACATGTAGTACGAACTTAGTTGAATTTACAGTTTTTTCAAACTTACAGCTACAGAATTTAACTTCAGAGTAATAACACTGCAATGATGATGAATAAAATGAACCATGGACATAAACTGATTACTTAGAATAGTAAGACACGTAACATTTACGTTTGAAAATCGAAATATTAGGGACATTAAGAATACTAAACCACTATTTAATAACTACTGGGTGTCTAATTTTGCTAATATTTGCATTACTTTAAATCATGTATTTATGATTAGTGTGAAAGACTTTCAGAAGTTACTTATGAAATAATATGTACTAGTATATTTACATCACATTAGACTGTACTTTTTACTTGTTCGGTAAAACTATACACAAAATCCAGCAATTGGTTACATTTTCGCAAGTAATCAACTTATATGTCTTGGTCAAATACAAAAGACAGATGTACACTACTATTTGTAAAAACTGAAACACTGAGAAGCAGTGGTCTGCAACACGCCAAGATGAGAGGACGTGTAGAACAGCGGAACCGTAAAAAGTGATTTAAACAACAGAGAGGTGACGTCCACGTAGGCGCAATACCGCCCTCTTTTGTGTGACCGGACAGATCAGCGTTACGCAACGCTCAGTTGGTGCGAAGCCGTCATACGGCGTGGAAACGTGTAACCAAAGTGCCGCATGTCTCAACGACATCACAGCATGGAATATCGGCGTGATAGTGCGTTCGAACGGGGTAGAATGGTTGGTCTTCGGGACTTTGCGGTTCGTACAAGTCACGCTGCCAACAGTGCGAGGTGGGGGGGGGGGGAGGGGGGGGGGGGTTCGTGGAGCCAGTGGCGAACAGGGAAGCACACAACGCCAACGGGGTATTGGACGACACAGTGTGACCGCAACGTGACACGACCGCCATTTTTCCACTTGGCTGTGAATGACGGAGGAGCTCTGTCCCCAGTGTTGGCGCGACTTTCAAGCACTGCATGAGTGTGAACATGTGTGTGTCGACGGTTCCATGCCGTCTTCTGCGCGCTTGTGGCACGCTTGCAATCGTGTTGGCTTCCATTGAAAAGAACCCACCATCGCTGCAGACTGCAATGGACACCTGAAAGCAGAGCCGGCCGAAGTGGCCGTGCGGTTAAAGGCGCTGCAGTCTGGAACCGCAAGACCGCTACGGTCGCAGGTTCGAATCCTGCCTCGGGCATGGATGTTTGTGATGTCCTTAGGTTAGTTAGGTTTAACTAGTTCTAAGTTCTAGGGGACTAATGACCTCAGCAGTTGAGTCCCATAGTGCTCAGAGCCATTTGAACACCTGAAAGCAGACACAGGCGTGCTGGGTGGTGGAATGTAGCGTTTTCGGGCGGCTCCTGCTTCAACGATGGCCGTGTATGCGTTCGATGGCGCTATGGTAAACGCAGTCTGGCAGACTATTGTTGAGTGGCATAGCAGACAACAGCCAAGTGTGATGGTTTGGGGCACCATTGCCTACAAAACGCGAGCTCTCCTCCTACGTCTTGAGACAATCGGAACACCTAGCGCTACATCAGGGAGGTTCTGCAACCCGAGGCACTGTCCCTCCTGCAGGCCGTCCCGTATGCCATTTTCAGTAGGACAACGCTCCGCCACATGTGGCGAGGAATGTGCAAGCCTTCTTCGAAGAACAACGGGGACCACTGCTTCCCTGGCTTGCCTGTTCCACTGACACGTCACTCATCGAACGTGTCTTGGATATGGTAGGTCGGGAACCCGCTCGTTCAGGTCCTCGTGTAGCCACAGCTGATGCATTGCTGACGCGCCTACAAACTGTATGGCAGAATATTCCCCAGAAACATACCCAGGCGCTCTTTGATTCCGTGCCACGACATCCACCAGCTTTGATTATAGCACGTGTTGGCGCTACTCCGTACTGAAAGTCCACAGTCACACTGCACGTGCAGGTCTCTAATGCTAATAATTTTGTGTAGCGTCATGCTCCTAACCTGGCGAGTGAGGCTCCACATTGTGACCGCATGTCTCGGTCTGGGCGTTTCACTTCCTACAGACAGAGGTGTATTTGTTGCTACCTGCGTGGCAAAGTAACAGAAGAGGGAACTGAGGAGAACGGATGCCGGTATTAGACGTGTTGTGTGTGTGATTCAGAGAGTACACAGTGTGTGTTGCGTGTTGTGGTGTTGCAGGAACTGCGTGGTGGGCCCGCAGTTCAGCGTGAAGGTGTCGGACCACGCGACCTACTGCTCGCGCTACGACCGCGACTACTACGTCAGCGACACCCAGGCGCGGCTGCCCGTGCGCTGGATGGCCTGGGAGAGCCTGCTGCTGGTGAGCGAGGCTCCACAACACATGCACACAAAAACACACACCTCTTTCCCTTCTCTTCACCTCTACCGCTTAGGCGACATACGCTGTTCCCCTCCTCTGTGACTTCCAACGAAGGTCGTCAAAAATTGCTTAGGAAGATCTAAGCGAGTCCAGGAGCTCATTTCTCGCATCAGTCATCCTTATTTTACGCTACAGAATATAATCTGAGCCATGGCAATTTCTAAAACAGAACTCATTTAAGCTAAGATAGTTGCAAGAGTTGAAGATAAATCCACGAGAAAAACACATTGCTATTGATTAGATTAGTACTTGTTCCATAGATCATGAATACGACACTTCGTAATGATGTGGAACGTGTCAGGTTAATAAAAGGTGTCTATACAAGATACTACATTAGACAAAATATTACATGACACTCAATATTTTTAATTTTTGTGGGGGTTGGGAAATTACCCACTTACTATGTCCAAAAATTCGTCTAATGAGTAGAAGGAGTTGCCATTAAGAAATTCTTTTAATTTTCTTTTAAATGCTATATGGCTATCTGTCAGACTTTTGATGCTATTAGGTAAGTGACCAAAGACTTTTGTGGCAGCATAATTTAACCCCTTCTGAGCCAAAGTTAGATTTAACCCTGAGTAGTGGAGATCATCCTTTCTCCTAGTGTTGTAGCCGTGTACACTGCTATTACTTTTGAATTCGTTCGGATTGTGAGTAACAAATTTCATAAGTGAATAAATATATTGTGAGGCTACAGTGAAGATCGCTAGCTCTTTAAATAAGTGTCTGCAGAATGATCTTGGATGAGCTCCAGCAGTTATTCTGATTACACGCTTTTGTGCAGTGAACACTCTTTTACTCAATGATGAGTTACCCCAGAATGTGATGCCATACGAAATCAGAGAATGAAAATAAGCGTGGTAAGCTAATTTACTCAGATGTATATCTCCAAAATTTGCAATGACCCTAATAGCATAAGTAGCTGAACTGAAACGTTTCAGCAGATCCTCAGTGTGTTTTTTCCAGTTCAACTCCTCATCAATGCATACATCTAGAAATTTTGCATATTCTACCTTAGCTACTGATTTCTGATCGAAGTCTATATTTATTAATGGTGTCATTCCATTTACTGTGTGGAACTGTATATACTGTCTTTTTGTCAAAGTTTAATGAGAGCCCATTTGCAGAGAACCACTTAGTAATTTTCTGAAAAACATCCTCTACAATCTCATCAGATGATTCTTGTGTGTTGGGTGTGATAGCTATACTTGTACCAGCGTCAAAAAGTACCAGCTTTGCATCTTCGTGAATATAGAATGGCAAGTCATTAATATACATTAAGAAGAGCAGAGGACCCAAGACCGAACCTTGCGGCACCCCATTCTTGGTTGTTCCCCAGTATGAGAAATCACCAGTTTTTTGCATATTATGTGAACTGTTTATTTCACCTTTCTGCACTCTTCCAGTTAGGTATGATTTAAACCATTTGAGCACTGTCCCATTGATACCACAGTACTTGAGCTTATCTAGAAGTATTCCACGATTTACACAATCAAAAGCCTTTGATAGATCACAAAAAATCCCAACAGGTGACTTCCGGTTACTCAGAGCATTTAATATTTCATTAGTGAAAGTATATATAGCATTTTCCGTTGAAAAACCCTTCTGGAAACCAAACTGATATTTTGTTAAAACTTTATTTTTACAAAGGAGTGAAGCTACTCTACAATACATTACTTTTTCAAGAATTTTGGATAAGGCAGTTAGAAGAGAGATTGTACAGTAGTTGTTGACATCAGGCGTATCCCCTTTTTTATGCAGTGGTTTAACAATGGCATACTTCAGTCTGTCTGGGAAAATACCTTGCTTCAGAGAGCTATTACAATGTGGCTAAGAATCCCACTTATTTTTTGGGAACAAGCTTTTATTATCCTACTGGAAATGCCATCAATTCCATGTGAGCTTTTATTCTTGAGAGCGTTTATTATCTTCCTAATTTCAGAAGGAGAGGTGGGTGGAATTTCAATTGTATCAAATGGTGTGGGTAAGGCCTCTTCCATTAAGTGCCTTGGTTCTTCTAATGAAGATAAAGCAAGTGACATGGATAGTTTCAGTAGCACGATGGAAAAATATCAAGGTTTCATGGACGGATCTGAACCCAGATTTAGAACAGCGCCTCTATTGGGGGACCGAAATAATGCGCTGATTGAGGGACTCCAGTGATGCTGGTAGAATGTCAGAAGCTGTCTGACCAACGAGATCTAGACATTGCAGATAAGACTGGCTAACAAACAGAAGCCCAATTCGAATAATAATAAACATGTACATCTACATCCATACTGCGCAAGCCACCTGATGGTGTGTGGCGGAGGGTACCTTGAGTACCTTTATCGGTTCTCCCTTCTATTCCAGTCTCGCATTGTTCGTGAAAAGAAAGATTGTCGGTATGTCTCTGTGTGGGCTCTAATCTCTCTGATTTTATCCTCTTGGTCTCTTCGCGAGATATACGTAGGAAGGAGCAATATACTGCTTGACTACTAGGTGAAGGTATGTCCTCGAAACTTCAACAAAAGCCCGTACCGAGCTACTGAGCGTCTCTCCTGCAGAGCCTCCCACTGGAGTTTATCTATCATCTCCGTAACGCTTTCGCGACTACTAAATGATCCTGCTCTCCGTTGGATCATCTCTATCTCTTCTATCAACCCTATATAGTACAGAGCCCACACCAGTGAGCAGTAAACATAAACCTGTAACTTTCAATGACAAAAGATCTCAAACTATACCTCCTCATGACCTGCTTCAGAATGTGATTCAGAACAATAAGAAGAAAACTTTACTTTTGCTCGGAGAATTGCTGAAGTTATTTCTCTTCCTTATGAAAATATGTATAAAGAGTACATTATTGTCTCTGATATCAATAGCTGCTCTGTGGCTCTGCCTGGGCTCATAACACAGCGTGCATTGCTGGCCTGAAGAATCACAAAACGTTAATAGTCCTGTAACAACATACATTTTTCATAGGAAATTTTTCAGCTTGTTCATCTGATCTCTCGTGTCACCAGGTAAGCACTCATCGTACACAACAAAGTGCTTTTCATCTACCTGTTATAAATCGAATTATTACGGAAGGTACTACCCATCTCAGATTTGCTCCCTATAATTTAACAGAAAGTAATACACTAAGTCATTTCCAGTTGACAAGATTAGACGAAAATAGAAACAAATGGGATATTATGGGTGATTTCAGTTGATTCCCAGGTGGTAAGGGATCACCAAACTTGCGTGTTGTAAAAGAAAATTAATGGGATATTCACTAGATACAATTTCAAAAAAAACTATGAAACCTACAGTTTTTAGGTGCACATTTTTAAAAACCTATTTAATTATTTACCTTGAGATGAGCAACAGGAGCCAAAGACTTCTGGCATACGAAGTTGCCCTTGTTCTGCTAACAGCCATGTCAAAGAGGGCAGAAGAATGGACAGATGTTCACAGCACACTCTTATGTTTGCGGTGACAAACTGCCCCCCAAAAGGTGGAATACTCGGCAATAATCCATGACATGACGATGCAGAAGGCAATGCAAACCACAGCATTAAAGATACGCAGTGTGTGTCCATAGGATATGTCGCATCTAACTGAAAAAGAGTCGTGATGATCTCTCCATTGGCAATGGATTCCAGATTAGTCTCCCACTCCCATCTCTGGGAAGGGACTGCCAACTTGAAGCTAACGATGTGAGAAAGACTGAATAACCAATCGAAGGATAACATTCTACAAGTCGGCTTGTGGAACGTAGTAGAAAAGCTAAAAAACTAAAAAGGGAAATGCAAAGGCACAGTCTACAAACAGTGGGGGTCAGTGATACCAAATGGGGAGATAAGCATTCCTGGTCTGACGAATATACGGTAATGTCAACAGAATGAGAAAACAGTATAACAGGAGTAGGATTCGTTATGAATAGGTAAGTAGAGCAGAGAGTTAGTCACTGTGAACAGTTCGTTCACGGGATGGATAAGGATGGTTCTCTTTATTAAGGATGATAGTATACAGTCACATTTCCTTGAACCTTAATATACTTTGTCAATGGACCATCAATTTTGATCCAAATATTAATCCTCTCATTAGCATTAACACGTCTTCTATTTTTTGTATACAATAAAAATGGCTTGTCTGTTAAGAAAACAGCTGTACCATAATTCCTATCGCCCTTCACTCCTATAGAGAAGGTACGATAAGCTACAATGTCTCTGTCATAGTAAGCCTCCAATCCTTCCAAAGGCTTATCACTACCACGTACTAAAGCAATAGTTAACCAACCATTACCAGTAACAACTTCAGTGTTAGTACATGAAAAATTAATTTTCGCTCCAACAAATGTAATAGGCCCTGAAAGTAGCTCTTCTTGTGCTACATTATTTGGAATTGAAGAATACGTATCAACTGTCTTGTAAACTGGCATTCTTGATCTTCTTGTATATCTCCTCCTCCGGTACGGAAGGGCTGTGTGCTTCGTGCGGCTGCCTCGAGTGAAATGAGCGTGCTGCTGCCTGCATAGTGGATGTATGTCACTGATAAGATGGGCGCGGCAGGAAGTAGCGCGCTTATAAACCGCAATGGCGGCGCCGGAAGTCGAGTTTTTGCGCGGATCGCCCTTAGTTAAAACTAGAGGGCGATCCGCCGAGTTCTAGCGGTGGCCGAGCGAAGCTCGTTCGAGGTCACCCGCCAATATGGCGGCGCACACAGCCATGAAAGAACACCCACCCACCTCCCCAGGGGTCGGAACCCCTGCAACCCACAATAGATAAAGATGCTTCAGTAGCTGATTAGTGTTTTTGTTTAAAAAAAAGGATAAAGATAAGGATGGTTCTCTTTATTAAGGATGATAGTATACAGTCACATCTCCTTGAACCTTAATATATTTTGTCAATGGACCATCAATTTTGATCATGGCTGTGTGCGCCGCCATATTGGCGGGTGACCTTGAACGAGCTTCGCTCGGCCGCCGCTAGAGCTCGGCGGATCGCCCTCTAATTTTAACCAAGGGCGATCCGCACAAAAAATCGACTTCCGGCGCCGCCATTGCGGTTTATGAGCGCGCTACTTCCTGCTGCGCCCATCTTATCAGTGACATACATCCACTATGCAGGCAGCAGCACGCTCATTTCACTCAAGGCAGCCGCACGAAACACACAGCCATGCCGTACCAGAGGAGTAGATATACAAGAAGATCAAGAATGCTGTGGCTGTGTGCGCCGCCATATTGGCGGGTGACCTTGAACGAGCTTCGCTTGGCCGCCGCTAGAGCTCAGCGGATCGCCCTCAAATTTTAAGTAAGGGCGATCCGCGCAAGAAATCGACTTCCGGCGCCGCCATTGCGGTTTATGAGCGCGCTACTTCCTGCCGCGCCCATCTTATCAGTGACATACATCCACTATGCAGGCAGCAGCACGCTCATTTCACTCGAGGCAGCCGCACGAAGCACACAGCCATGCCGTACCGGAGGAGGAGATATACAAGAAGATCAAGAATGCCAGTTTACAAGACAGTTGATACGTATTCTTCAATTCCAAATAATGTAGCACAAGAAGAGCTACTTTCAGGGCCTATTACATTTGTTGGAGCGAAAATTAATTTTTCATGTACTAACACTGAAGTTGTTACTGGTAATGGTTGGTTAACTATTGCTTTAGTACGTGGTAGTGATAAGCCTTTGGAAGGATTGGAGGCTTACTATGACAGAGACATTGTAGCTTATCGTACCTTTTCTATAGGCAAGTAAATGGCAGCAGCAACAGAGCAGTTATACGTGCAGACATCACAAGCAGAAGTTGAAGAGACAGAGAAAATATGAATGTATGAGAATATTGGGTAATTCAGAACCTAAAATACGATAATCTAATAATCATGGGGGACCGAAACACTGTAGTAGAAGAACGAGTAGAACAAATAGTAACAGGAGAATATACGCTTGGTAGTACAAATGAGAGGGAAGAAAGACTAAATTCGTTCCACAATAACTTTCAGCTAGAAACAGCAAATACAATTAAAAGTATCACAGTAGGATGATGTATATGGTATAGATGGGAAAAAAACATTTTTTCAGTGGTCGGGGCCGAACTTCCCACTCACCTGAATGAACTAGCTCTTTTTCATGACTCACCAAAATAAATGAAAAAAAGTTATCTTGACTTTTTAATTCAGGCCGTTATACCTGTATCTTTATTTGATTTAGTTCTGTTTTGTAATATCACAAAAAGAGACGTAATTAGTTTGTCATATGCCTACTAATTATGAGATTTAAATCATCTGCTTTTCATCTTCTGTATTATTTAAAAAATTTGCAACGAAATCCCAAACACTTTTTATTAAGTGGAAAAATTTCAAAATTAGGCCTATTCTTGTTATGCTTTCATACTTTTATTGGAGACAGAATATAATACAAGTAATATGGCATAACTGTAATTAATTTAAGTATGTAAAGTATCCATTTACAATCATTATTACTATATTTATATATCCCCAAAGAGGAAAAATTAATCAGTGTTATCATTTACAAATAAAACTTTTTTTTATTTGAAGTGAGTCAGTTTCTTTCCTCAGAGCATATTTGTCCTGCTTTTGAAAGTATACACTCACAGGGCACTAACATAACTTGCATACATCATTACTGCGTAGAGCAATTTCCTCGTTGGTTCAAATGGCTCTGAGCATTATGGGACTCAACTGCTGTGGTCATAAGTCCCCTAGAACTTAGAACTACTTAAACCTAACTAACCTAAGGACAGTACACACATCCATGCCCGAGGCAGGATTCGAACCTGCGACCGTAGCGGTCGTGCGGCTCCAGACTGTAGCGCCTTTAACCGCTCGGCCACTCCGGCCGGCTAATTTCCTCGTTCCCCACAAGTTTAAGGAATAGTTGTTTATAGGCAAACAAGTCTTAGATAAATAGTTGTCTAGTTCGACAGTCACTGCACATGATTTCCCTGGACTGAGATCACACTCCAGACAGCTGTTCATGTTTTATCCACAACTGCAAAGGGATATAATCTATTTGTACCTTCAAGGGAAACAGAAGTTATGTCACCCAGAGGCCAGAAGCCAATTCCCAACAAGATAATAATAAATGATCAGAAAATATAAAGTATAAATTCGTTCCGTTTCTTAGGAAATATGGTCTCATTCATGGCAGAAATAGATGTACAAAAGAAAGTAGATAGATTTAATTACATTAGCAGAAAAATGTGTAAAATCTTCTGATCTAAAATAAGAAAGGGAACTGTACCCAAGTTCTACAAAACAATGTCAGAAGCAACTATGACTTTTGGAAGTGAACTGTGCAATGAAAAACAAAAGAATAAATAATACAAGCATTGGAGATGCGACTCCTGAGAAGAACAGCTGGTTACACACTCTCTGACAGGAGGATGAATGCTGTCATCAGAGGAGAACAGGCAGGGAAAAGCTTAAATGAATAGACTAAGCAATACAGAAACAACTGGATTGACTATTCTACAAGACTGAAAAACAAGAGAAGACCCAAATTATATAGTGGGAATAGGGTCTTTCGAAAGATGGAGAAAAAGGTGGTAAGGTCAGTAATGTCAGTCAAGATGGTGCAACAGGCAAATCCACAATACATGCAGGTAAAAGATGAATCTCATATTGATAATATTATGATTTCTTAAGTCATTGTGTTGTAATAAGTTCTGAAATTACATTTAAAACCCTGGCCCAATCTAAGAAGAGTCCTGCAAGCATCATCAGTACGACCAGGTTGAATAAATAAATAAATTTAAAAAATGTCATTGTGCTTTCATACATATAAAAACAATTATGTGAAAATACATTGTTATTATGATAAAGGACAACATCCAGTAAAGCCATACATGGATGAAGGGACACTAGCCAGGGAAGTGAGCTGCAAGCTAAATCAGTGGGTTACCGCAGAGCACGGATAGCAGAGTGACTCCAGAGCAGCTTTGTAATCCACTCTGTGTGATGGGCTGGTGATCGAGACCAGCTTGAGCATGGGATCAGCTGGAGTGCAGGATCCGCTGACAAGTGGGATCAGCTGGTGATCATGATAGTCCAACACAAGGGATTGGCTGGCAATCAGGATCGACTGGTGAGTGGGATTCACTAGCGATTTGGATCGCCCAGTGCACGGGATTAGCTGACGAATCGGATCATGTGGCACATGTGATTGGCTGCCGAAAAGTACTGCCTGGTGCACGGGATCAGCTGGTGATTGGGATCAGCTGAAAGTGTGTCTGAGATGTGGTGGTACAGAAGTATATTGAAAATTAGGTGGTCTAATAAAATAGGGAATGCGGTGATACTCCGCAGAAATGGTGCAGAAGTGAAAGTATGGAAAACATGATAAAAACGGAATTAGGAAACCATCCAACAAAGGGTTGAGGATGTAGGTTGCAAGCATTACTCTGAGACGACGAGGTTGGCACAAGAGGGTAATTCACAGCGGGCCATATCAAACGTCTCAGAAGATTGATGACTGCAAAAAAAGTCCTGACAATTATTGACGTCACATATTTCTTGAGTAATTTTCCGTCTTTCCAGTGTAGGAAGATATTGAATATTTCTACAGTATTCAGCCTGGTGACGGCGTACTGCATCCTGATGCAGTTGGTCATGGTTGAATCTTCCGCCTTTAAGGCCCCGTGTCCTCACCCCAACAACGGCCTTGTCTTAGTAGATACACCGGTTCCCGTGAGATCACCGAAGTTAAGAGCTGTCGGGCGTGGTCGGCACTTGGATGGGTGACCATCCAGGCCGCCATGCACTGTTGCCACTTTTCGGGGAGCACTCAGACTCGTGATGCCAATTGAGGAGCTACTCGACCGAATAGTAGCGGCTACGGTCAAGAATACCATCTTACGACGGGCACAGCGGTGTGCTGACCCCACGCCCCTCCTATCCGCACCCTCCACCGAGGATGACACGGCGGTCGGATGGTCTCGGTAGGCCACTCGTGGCCTGACTTCGGAGTGCTTTTTTTCCCCATGCCAAGGAAAGTAGGTTATCCTGATACAGCCTGGTTGAATACTCGTGAAATATTCAAAATCAGTTACCTCTAATGTAAGTCTGTAAACTTTCGTTGCTTTCGTGGCCATTGTCACTGAAATTAAAAGCTTCTCAGTTCTTAGGCCGCGTCATTTTTTTTTTTTTCTAAACGATTGACGTTTCGACTCCTGTGCTGTCCACTGCAGTCAATGACGATGGCCCGTCAGTGGTAGCCACAAGAGATTTAACTAATGCTCCCCTTCTTCTGCATTAGCACTGGAATACTTCAATTGCTCTCCAATGACCACTGCCCACCAATGGTAGCCTCAAGAATTTTTACCTTATAATCCCACTTCTCCAGCACAAGCGCGGGAAAACTACCTTTTGTAAGAGAACGCAACAGTGATCTCTGACATTTTTTAGTCAATAGTGAACACACAAGATCCTCAAGAAGATCCCAGCAGAGGGGTCGACGCGTTGATCGTTTAGATGAAATATGACGTGGCTTAACTACCAATAAGCTCTCAACTTGACATTTCTCTTCAAAAACGGACGCAGTCTTGATAGCGAAAAGATTTATTTCAATGGTAACCTGTTTTGGGTAGCTTTCGACCGTCCTTGTACCAGAATGATAGACGGTGGCGGTGAATTGAGCGGACATTGTGATGTCACGAACGTCAGCTGGAGTTAAAACACCCATTCCATTCACCGCCACCATCTACCATCATGGTCTGGGTGCCTGAGGATGGTCAAAAACAGACCGAAACCAGTTACCATCGAAATAAATGTTTTTGCGGTCGCGACCGTTTGTGTTCATTTTTAAAGCACTTTTAGCTAGACTGCTGTTTCTCCAAGAGAAAAGTTCTCAAAAATTACTTTTCTCTTCTTTCATCTCTGGTTCTACTTGTTAATGTGAAAAATGGCCAGTTGCAGTGCGGTCCAGAATCCACCCTAAAATGATGCCCCCGCCCCCCCCCCCCCCTCCCTCATCTTATCAGTAGCTGAGTATGTTGATTTGTTACTGTCCATCTGTAAAATAATCCTGAAAATAATTCTTTGTCTTTATTTCAGTTGCATGAGTAGCATCGTCATCAATTAAATTAGCTACGCCTTCAAAACCACAAAGCGATCTCCCAAAGCGTTACTGAACTTGGATCATTCGAGTACAAGTCCAACAACGAATCGCTTTTAAATAAGCTCTACACAGAAATTATTTACAACACCCTTGAAAGAGCACACAGGTCGCTCTGAGCACTGTAGATGGTGTGGAACTGATATCTGGCGATCATATGACCGTCCGCCTCTGGTGAAGTAAGTCATAGCAGAGAAGTAGTGTGTACGGGGCAATTGATTGTATGCAAAAAGTGCAGCATTCGTCGCTAACGTTATATCCGGGCCTAGATATAATCAAAGTTAAAGCACTTCATTACGTTTATTAATCAAGCACTGATAACTGAACGACGTCTGCGCGCCAGTATAAACTGTATAGTTTAAATGATATCGTAGTGAACAATTCAAGAGTTCGTAGTTAATTAAGTAAATCACGAAAAATTACAGAATAACATTTGCAGAAGTTCTTGGTAATGACAAGGCAAAACGAACAGTAGCTTCTTGATAGATCAAGATGAGTTAATACCCTGAGTAAATGAAATAAAGTCTCACTCCACATTAACACGCGGCTAGGCCGAATAAAAAGAGTCACTCTATGATGATGTCATGAGTCAGCAGTGAAAAGTTAATATCCGACTCGGTAAACAACAGGAAAAAGTCTAATTCCGCCAGGCGGCCCCACACACTAAGTTAGACGGAAATAGGCACAGTAACGAAACGTACCAATGTCCTAGGAGTCGACCAGTGCAGCGAAGTGAAATCTCGTCCGGGGTGCTGCAGGTCGAAGTCACGATGTCGCAGCGTGATGATAGTGATGATTCCACAACTGTAGACTGCGATATGACTGCCGCTGAGAGCTGCAGCTAGGGGCTAAATAGTCGCCAGCACAGTGGTACTATGTATATGATTGGCCGCGCTTGTCTCCTCGGCGGCAGCTCCTCCAGGTCACGCGCTGGCACCTAAGTATGCTGGCCGGCCCGTGGATGCCGCTCTCCTTTGTCACAAGATGCCTGGCGTGTATTCGTGTTCGTCAGGGCGCTGGCCAGGCTGATGTTCCCAGAGGTGCCGTTGGTGCATAGTAGCTGTCATACCATAAGATTCCTTCCCAGGAGGATGAAGATGGAGAGATGGCAGCAGACTTTGGTGTCCTCGGTGTCTAGGGTGAGAGGCAGATGGTCTGGGATTCACGTCCAGCGGGATCGGGGGCTCATAACATCTGTGGCCCATTGTCCGGTGTGTGACGTCTACTGGTGGGAGAACAGGCTATGGTGTGCCCAAAGGTAGTTCCCCAGCCGTCTGAGATTCTGCAACAGAGAACTGTGTTAAGCAGTCGCGTGGGGGACTGAGACGTCTGCAGCCCCAAGTGCCATCCAGATATGCCACCTCCAACAAGGCTCTGCCGAGAACACTGTCACAGGTAACCAGTGGATATGACGCTGCAAGAAGGTTAGGGCCCTCACTAGGTCTTGCGTGGAGAACCTGTTGCTGAGACGGCATCATGAATGTGGTGGTTCGTCTGCTCCTGCACGAAGTATGGAAAGGTTGAAGAAGTATGGTTGCCCACAGAGCTTCTCTGTTGGAGAGGAACCGTCTTGGGGCGTATCCCAATATGATGCCAAGAAAAGGAAAACCGCGTCTTTCAGTGGTTGGTGATGACAGACATTAGCCAATTGGGCCTTAAAAAGGTGGAAGGATATTCCTGCCAACCCGTTCGATGCCGGATAGAGTGGCCCAGTGTGGATTAAAGAGATGTTATTGGTTTGAAAAAAGGTTTGAAATTCAGCAGAGGTAAATCGTGGTCTAGCGTCTGTGGCAATACACTTGGAAAGCCCACCGAGGTCAAAAGTCTTTGACAAGTCTCTCTTATAGCCTAGACCAAGGAAGTGAAAGAATTTTTGTCAGGGGAGTGAATCCAGTTGCTGCATCTACTGTTATGAGCCAAGTGGCTCCTGGAGGAACCAGCACAATCGAGATGAATACAGGACTGTCTGAAGTGGTAGGCCATGGGGAATAGGATCTGAGTGTGGCAGATTGTTTGTTTTGGCCAGTGGAGCACGTAGCTTCCACGGAGGAAATATCAGTGTCCATACCTCACGAATAGGTGTCATGTCTTGGCATTTGCTTTATGAGCAGCAAACCTGAATGCGTTTGTTGCAGGAAGTCCGGGGCCTACCGGCAAAGGGTGTGTGGGACAAGGACCTTGGTGCTCCTCTTATCATCTTTCAGGAGGACGATGACTTGCATTACCAATAGGTCGTGCCATCGCGTCCAGAAAGACTGTAGATCCGGGTGTGTCTTCCTGTTTGGTGCCCAACACCTGCTGATGTACTGGATGTCCTTCTGCAGTACTGGGACTGACGCAGTGTGGTGTTTGAGAAGCCGGCGTCCAGCGGAAGTATGACGACGGCTTCCTTGGCGGCGGAAAACCACACTTCAGTGTCGGCATCGAAGTCCAGATCGTGACCGACGGGTGTGCGGGATACGAGTTCAGCATTGTGTGGTTATCGGATGTGGATGTCATAAGAGTAAGCCGACAGCCTCGAACTGAATAACTGTAGTAGAAAGATAACGACAGAACCCATTGTTGAAAGAAACCAACTTTATCGCAGCGAAAGCTCATTGTTGGTTTCAAGTAGCGTGCACTGTAATAATGATGGAATAGCTGGAGGCCCTCAATCGAGGACAATGATCGCAAATGGGCTAGCTCAGTACATCTACATCTACATCTACATGGCTACTCTGCAATTCGCACTTAAGTGCCTGGCAGAGGGTTCATCGAACCATTTCCATACTACTTCTCTACCATTCCACTCTCGAATGGGGCGTGGGAAAAAGGAACACCTATATCTTTCCGTTCGAGCTCTTATTTTATTATGATGATCATTTCTCCCTACGTAGGAGGGCGTCAACAAAATATTTTCGCATTCAGAAGAGAAAGTTGGTGATTGAAATTTCGTAAATAGATCTGGCCGCAAAGAAAACCGCCTTTGTTTAAGTGGCTGCCACCCCAACTAGCGTATCACATCAGAGACACTCTCACCCCTATTGCGCGATAATATGAAACGGGCTGGCCTTCTTTGCACTTTTTAGATGAACTCCGTCAATCCTACCTGGTAAGGATCCCAGACAGCGCAGCAATATTCCAGCAGAGGACGGACAAGTGTAACGTAGGCATCCTCTAAATGTTCCGCCAGCAAAGCGCAGTCTTTGTTTCGCCTTCCCCACAATATTGGTAGTTGCTTTGTGAGCAGCAAACCTGAGTGCCTTTGGTGCAGGAAGTGCGGATCTTACCGGCAAAGGGTGTGCGGGATGAGGACCTTGGTGCTCCTCTTATCACCTTTCAGGAGGACCATGACTTGCATGACCAAGAGGTCTTTCCAATTTAAGTTGCTCGTAATTGTAATTCCTAGATATTTAGTCGAATTGACAGCCCTTAGATTTGTGCGATTTATCGTACACCCAAAAATTATCCGATTTCTTTTAGTACCCATGTGGATGACCTCGCACTTTTCTTTGTTTAGTGCCAATAGCCACTTTTCGCACCATATGGAAATTATCTCTAGATCATTTTGTAATTGGAGTAGATAGTCTGATGAGGGTAAATTACAGCATCATCTCCGAACAATCTAAGGGGCCTGCTCATATTGTCACCTAGATCGTTTATGTAAATCAGGAACAGCAGAGGGCCTATGACACTACCTTGCGGAACGCCAGATATCACTTCTGTTCTACCAGATTATTTACCGTCTGTCACTACGAACTGTGACCTCTCTGAGAGGAAATCACGAATCCAGTCACACAACTGAGACGATACTCCATATGCTCGCAATTTGATTAATAGTGGAGGAATAACACTCGTAGCAAGTGGTGGTAGGATCATGACTCATCGGTATACAGGGTGTTACAAAAAGGTACGGCCAAACTTTCAGGAAACATTCCTCACACACAAAGAAAGAAAATATGTTATGTGGACATGTGTCCGGAAACGCTTACTTTCCATGTTAGAGATCATTTTATTACTTCTCTTCAAATCACATTAATCATGGAATGGAAACACACAGCAACAGAACGTACCAGCGTGACTTCAAACACTTTGTTACAGGAAATGTTCAAAATGTCCTCCGTTAGCGAGGATACATGCATCCACCCTCTGCCGCATGGAATCCCTGATGCGCTGATGCAGCCCTGGAGAATGGCGTATTGTATCACAGCCGCCCACAATACGAGCACGAAGAGTTTCTACATTTGGTACCGGGGCTGCGTAGACAAGAGCTTTCAAATACCCCCATAAATGAAAGTCAAGAGGGTTGAGGTCGGGAGAGCGTGGAGGCCATGGAATTGGTCCGCCTCTACCAATCCATCGGTCACCGAATCTGTTGTTGAGAACACTTCGACTGAAATGTGCAGGAGCTCCGTCGTGCATGAACCACATGTCGTACTTGTAAAGGCACATGTTCTAGCAGCACAGGTAGAGTATCCCGTATGAAATCATGAAAACGTTTTCGATTGAGGGTAGGTGGAAGAACATGGGGCCCAATCGAGACATCACCAGCAATGCGTGCCCAAACGTTCACAGAAAATCTGCGTTGATGAGGTGATTGCACAATTGCGTGCGGATTCTCGTCACCCCACACATGTTGATTGTGAAAATTTACAATTTGATCACGTTGGAAAGAAGCCTCATCCGTAAAGAGAACACTTGCACTGAAATGAGGATTGACACATTGTTGGATGAACCATTCGCAGAAGTGTAACCGTGGAGGCCAATCAGCTGCTGATAGTGCCTGCACACGCTGTACACGGTACGGAAACAACTGGTTCTCCCGTAGCACTCTCCATACAGTGACGTGGTCAACGTTACCTTGTGCAGCAGCAACTTCTCTGACGCTGACATTAGGGTTATCGTCACCTGCACGAAGAATTGCCTCGTCCATTGCAGGTGTCCTCGTCGTTCTAGGTCTTCCCCAGTCGCGAGTCATAGGCTGGAATGTTCCGTGCTCCCTAAGACGGCGATCAATTGCTTCGAATGTCTTCCTGCCGGGATCCTGGAAATCTGTCTCGATACAAACGTACCGCGCCACGGCTATTGCCCCGTGCTAATCGATACATCAAATGGGCATCTGCCAACTCCGCATTTGTGAACATTGCACTGACTGCAAAACCACGTTCGTGATGAACACTAACCTGTTGATGCTACGTACTGATGTGCTTGATGCTAGTGCTGTAGAGCAATGAGTCGCATGTCAAGACAAGCACCGAAGTTAACATTGCCTTCCTTCAATTGGGCCAACTGGCGGTGAATCGAGGAAGTACAGTACATATTGACGAAACTAAAATGGGCTCTAACATGGAAATTAGGCGTTTCCGGACACATGTCCACATAACATCTTTTCTTTATTTGTGTGTGAGGAATGTTTCCTGAAAGTTTGGCCGTACCTTTTTGTAATACCCTGTATAGTCACAGTTGGGAGATCGTTGGGAGAATTGACTGTACTCCTCTTACTTTCTTGCTCGTTCTCGCGTGCTGCTGACTTTGCCGTTATATGTGTGTGTGTGTCCCCCACCTGCAGGGCGAGTACTCGACCAAGAGCGACGTGTGGGCGTTCGGCGTGACGCTGTGGGAGACGCTGACGCTGTGCGCGGTGCAGCCGCTGGCGGAGCTGAGCGACCAGCAGGTGGTGGAGAACTGCAGTCGGTGGCAGCTGGACGACGGCCGCCAGCGCTGCCCCGCGCGGCCCGCCGCCTGTCCCCGGGAGCTCTTCGACCTGATGGCCGAGTGCTGGCGCCGCGACGCCGCGCTGCGTCCGCGCTTCGCCGAGATACACCTCTTCCTGCAGCGCAAGAACCTCGGCTACACGCCCACACCCCAGGCGCCGGCGGCTGCGGCGGCGTCGGCGGCGGCGGCGGCGGCGGCGGCGGCTTCGGCGACGGCCACTCCGGGCTAGGACCGACGCGGCGGCCTGCCGACGCCGAACTGGAAGACTGGCCTCCTATCGACTGTCACCTACCGCCCCCTCCTACCTCTCTCACACAACCACGCACGATATACTCCCTCCCCCACCCACGAACAACCCCCCCCCCCCCCGCCCTCGCCCGCCCTCTTCTTCACGAAAGCCCAATCGATGGTCCTACTCCTAAAAGTACTATCCCACTAATAGTCTTGCAAAAATCTTGTAGTTCAACAAAATTTTACTATGAGATGTTTGTAGTACGAAATATTTTTATACGTTTACAGCTCCGACTGAGCCTTTAAAATGTGAAAACTGCGAGGATTGTGGCCCTCGCGTGAATCGAATACGGTTAAACAAAAAAAAATAATAATAACCACAAATCGTCGACAAGTAATTGTTAAGTGTTCCGTGTAATATTTACTGATATTGTTGTTACGAGTGTTGCCAGCACACTTCTGAGACGAAAGCAGATATCTGACTTACGCGGAAACTATTGCTCGTTCAGTTCCATAAGCACTTCTTTATTTCACACAGTCTTAAGCCACATACTCACTAAAAGCAGAATTTCCTGTCTGTGTTCCTAACGGTAATTTACGTCCTTGCCTTCTGAATATTTTACAACGAAATTGTCCAACAATATGCTTTTTTGCACACAGTAGGCAGTACCAGTGTTACATATTTATGCATGTTACTCATAGAACCAAATACATGTTGACAGTATGTATATAAATACATTTCTCTGAGCAGTTGCATACAAGTATCCACTGAGCACATTAAAGAACAGACTAAGTCTTCTAACTATTACGTTAGCAAAGATATTTGTATGTGCGTGTATTCAATAACAGGCATTCCCTTGCATACATGCATTCAAGTGTCATTCGAGTTTTCTGCACTACGAGCTACATCCTTCAACCAAAAATGTGTACAAGTGACTGCATAGAACTGAATCCTTTCTCTGAAATATAACAGCACAAAAATAAATTATTTTTTCTTCTTTCGATACCTCCTCAGGTAATAAAACAAATGAGAGTGAGATACAGTTGCCCATGTGTAGTTTGTGGGAAGAAATATTCTCAGAAATATGCATGATAGTAAAAAATATCGGTTTCCCACTGTAGATAAATATTTTTCAGCGATAGTAGATTTTCTTCTTTCGTTTACATGTATTAAAGCCATTTTCTCATTGCAGATATAGAGGACTCCGTTACTAGTTATGGAACTTTAAGTTATCTTTGACCAACGTAAAAGATTATATGTTGGTATATTACACAATTTAGCAAACATCGAGTGTTTTTATTCTGAATAAACCATTAGGCAATAATTCACCATGTATTAAGAAGATGTTACTGATGTTTGTTGGTATCATTATCTGTGTAATGTAAATAGAGATACAAATGATGAAGTAATTTCTGTTAACATTTCAAGATGCTGGTACATGCTTTATATGCAGTTTGTATGTAAGATGCTGTCAGAAGACTATTATAACATATTTTGACTAGGTGATGGTTGATAATGTACAATATGAGGAAAAAAGTAATTTATTTAAAACATGTGGAAACCAAAGCGATAAAGATATCTCACATTTTATCAGCCTTCTGACTGCATAACAACTGATCTGTAATTATGTGGATTCTGTACTTGTATTACTATGTTCAACAAATGTTGAAAACTATTTAAATCAAGTAAGTATCAAAACACGACTTTAAACATACTGTGTTCATATGTGATAAAATGTTTTAATATATATGTCTATAAAATGTTGAATTCTTACTATGAATATTTGTAAGTGTGACAAATTTTAATGTTCGAATTATTGATTACTGTAACTTGGTGTCATATCTTGTTATCATGTTAACTGAGGAAACCTTCTGAATAACAGGAAGCAACCGTTTCGCTCCCTAGAACGACTTGAGTAAATTGCAGGTTTTGAAAGGAGGCAGACATTCATTCGTTGGTAACAGTTCTAGAAGACAGTATTTACTTGAACTAGCGAAATCGAGTATATTTAGGGACAAAGAACCTTCATATATACTGTAAAATAATTCATAAAAACAACTTATTTTACCAATAAACGTTTTCTGTTATTACCCTAAGTAATTAACTAGTATGCCAATATAAACGTGTCGTTATTGAACAGATTTACAACGAAATTAACCTGTTTACTCCGTCAGTTTTCAGAAAATCCTTTCATCATTTTGAGCAATATTTCACTGCCAAGGAACATTTACTTTCAGACTGAAAGAAAGCCACACATCCTATGCAGCACCTGGTTTCTTTTGCTTTACCTCTTATGATCGGTATGTGCTGTTCCTTGGCTGTTTCATTATGATTCAGATAGCGCTCTAGATCGATGTCATCAAGAGCTAAACTTTTTCCTCTGGTGGGTACAGCATTGTACCATTTAACCATTTTTACCTCCTTAATAATTTTATGTAACTGGCAACAATTTCCTATACCTTGACTCCTCAACACAGTTTTCTATGCCCATATTACTAACGATTAGGGTTAAATTTTTAATATCGGTATGGGCTTCCTAAAACTAATTAGTGTATATGTATATGTAAGATAGCATTTTTGTAGAGACTACCAGTAGAGTAAAAATGAACTTTTTTGAAATCCAGTATTTAGATAATGACGTCGATAACTTATCAAGAGCCTAGATCGCTGTGCGAACAGCACATCTGACTGTGCTCCTAACGAGGAATATCAGAGCAGTGGGAATTGAAGTGTTACAGTTTGTTTAGTAGACAAATCGTAAAGTATTATCATGAAATTAAGACTTTCGCTCACATTTTAATTGTTGTAAGTAAAATTTCTGTTACATATCAGAGCATTATGTTCTTCTAAAATAAAAGCAGCTCTCATTCATATGATTAGTTAGTAGTATTAGCATAGTTACTTCAGCTATGATTTCTGTTTAATTACTCGAAATGGACCAAACATTGTGTACATATCTGCTAATTTATTTTCAACAAAGTAATGCAACGACTTGAAATGCAATCGAAAATTTGGTAGTCCTTTTGATTTCAAAATAATTTCATTATTTAATTAATGGTTAAAATGACTTTAGCAAATTTTGGAAGTGAAATGTTTCAAAGCGCTTCATGAAGATGTAAGCTTTTAAACCAAAAATATGTAGCTGTAGATTTGCTGTTACTAGGACACTTTTGACAAACATATATATTTTAATGATAACAGTTGTTTTGCTATTTTGTATCTCTCTTTATTAGCCGAAACGCTATGCCTTCTCAACGCTAAAATATATTTATCTTTCCTACACATGACTGTAAATAAAATAAATGAAGATATATACATATAAATAAACGTACCTCCAGAATTTTCATCACGATGTCTTATCCTGGAGGGATATTGTTCTAAAACTTTGTGGAATGGAAGTCAGTGCTCTTGTAGAAAGAATATTTTTTCTAACTTCTATCATAGGAAATTCAACCCAGTAGTATAGAATACAATTACATACCCTCTCTATTGTAAAATTAATCCTGATTACGAAAAGGCTTTCCACTTGACAATCACATATAGTTGATCTCTGTTAGAAAAGTAATTTCATACAAATTATTACAGGTTTGTCTCATTATTTCAAATCCTTGCAATAACCCTCTATTGAGTTATGATCTGTCTCTAAGTAAACAAACGTTCAGATTGGTTCACTACACGTAGTTATTGTAAGAATCGTATTCATTAATTTACCAAATCGTAAGTGGTCCATTGGCTGTTGACAGTCCTAACTATAAAACATTACAGAAATTCCTATACATAGCATATGTAAAGTACATGTCAGCATGTATTCATTTGCTATCATCTGGAGAAACTTCACATTATCCAAAGTAGAGGGAACACACAAGAATACATATAAGAAGTTTTTTTTCGTTTTTATGTACTTTGTATCTTAGATGGATACCATGTATGGTACATTTTGACTTCATTTTGAAGAGCAATGATTTTAGTTTAAATGTGTCATGTGATATATGGTTCAAAAATCACTGTTTGCAGAAAATTACTTTCTGTCTGTAAAATGTTCTTGAAAATAAACCTTTGTCTTTGTTTGACCAAGGATACTGTTTTTCTGTGTTTTACATGACTGATACGATCAAGTAGCACAAGCAGACGGTGAACCAGGAAACCATTACAGTAACATTTTTGCTTTAGACGTGAGGTAATCACTTACTGAGTATGTCCAATGCAGTCTATAACCAATGAAAGTAACTATGCCATCGGAATCACGACACTAATTCCCAAAGCATTATAGGTCTTCCATCATGCAGGTAGAGGTTCATGATTCTTAAATACGTCCAATGGTACAAACAATTTAAAAGCAATACAAGCATATATGTTTTCGTTAGTCGATAGTGTATAATTGATGTCCCAAATTTAATTGTGAATGGGCACTGGAATTCAAGAGTAGAAAAAAGAAGTGAAGGAAAAGTAGTAAAAGAACATGGACTGGAGGAAAAGAATCGAATGGGAAGCCATCTGACATACCTTCACGCAGAGCAAAATTTAATCATTGTTAACACTTACTGAACGAATCATGAAAGAAAACTGTCTCATGGAAGCGATCTTGAAGCACCAGAAAAATTTTTTTTTTCTGAGTGATTTGATGCGCCCTACCACGAATTCCTCTCTTGTGACAGCCTTCCAGTCTCTGAGTACTCCTTGCACATAATGTATGTAATTATTGCTGGGGTGTACTCTGTCTTCGTCTACAATTCTTACCCACTTCATCTCCCTGATATACCGTGAGAAGAATTCCTTGATTTTTTTTACACATCTCCTACAATCCTGTCCCTTCTTCTTGGGAGTAGTTTCCACATTTCCCTCTACTCGTCAATTCTGCGCAGAGCCTTCTTATTGCTTATCACTTCACCTAAATTGGAACATTTCCAATGCTTCAAATTACTTCTTTTCCAGTTTTTGCACAGTCTGTGCTACACTTCCACTCAACGTTGTTCTCCAAACGTACGTTTTAAGAAATCTTAAGATATTTAGAAACCTACTTTTAAGGAAAAACATCTGTTGGAGAAGATCTTGAGTCTGACCATAATTTGTTGGCTTTTAAATACTTTTTAAAGATGAACAAGTTCCAGAAAGATAGGAAACTGAATAAGTGTAGCGTGAACAAGTAGGGAATACGAGACTTTCGAAAAGTAGCGTTAGCCTATGACTGAGCGAAATAGCTGAAAAAATACAGTAAAAGATAAACTGGTATATTCGAGGGAGTAAATAACGCAAGCACCAAAGGAACAAATAGCCAAGTAGACATACTTGGATAACATACGCGTCAATAAGTATAACTGATGACAGGAGAAATATTAAAGTGCAGCAAACAAAGAAAGGGAGAGGGAAGACAAGCCTCTTAAAAATAATATTGACCAAAACTGCTATGTGTCAGTCCAAGAACGACTAAATCAGAAATAAAAAAGCTGTAGCAACACGCGCGACAAAGCACTGGAAACTGAGCATAGGAGAAAAAAAGAAACCTTTGGGAAAATGAGAAGCAGGTGCATCAATGTTTTGAGATAAGGCGGTATTTTAGAACCAAGCAAAGAAGGGAAAGCTGAATGGTAGAATGAATGTACAGGGTGATTCAAAGATCATGTTCCAAAGTCGACATGGGTGATTCAGTAGTCTTGGCCCATAGGGCACAGTCGTATTCATAAATTTGACAGGAACGATTATCCGAAGCAAAAAAGCTAATAAACATGGCCTCTAATATACCTACATGAAGAGCTATGAGCACTTATTCTTCTTCGATGCCGTGAAATGGATCTCTTCTACTGCAAGTTCTTTGCGCTCCATATTTTTGGAGGAGATAGTATGGATCAAAACAAGAGAAATTACCACGTCAGTACGGGCTCTAAAATGCATATCTTAAGAGCTATGGACAGTTGTTCAATAGAAGACATGTTTCACAGTAGCGAAGATGAAAAAGTGCTCATAGTTCATAATTTTGGATCGCATGTTTAGTAGACGTTTTTGCATCGAATGATCGTCTCTGTCATATCAGTGAATATGACTTTGTCCTGACAACCAGGACTATTCAATCAACAATGCAGACTTTGTGTTATGGGACATGACTTTTGAATCACTCAGTATAGATATGCTGTATAAAAGAAGGAAACTTCAACACAGTCTTATGGAAATGGAAGAGGTAGGTGGTGGTAGACGTGAACCTGTGGGGAGAATCTGACAGAGTATTGTAAAACGAAGGTCGGAACAACGCACCTGGAGTAGATAATCTTCCCTTAGAATTTTAATATCGTGGGAAGGATATATGACCATAAAACTGTTACACCTGGCGTGTGGGATACATGAGACAAGCGAAATAGTCTGATACTTCAAGACAAATGTACCAACCGTAGTATCAAAGACATTATCTACAGGAAAATGAAACCCCAGGCAGATGCCGCCCTGGGTATAGATCAGACTGACTTCCAGAGAAATGTAGGAGCAGGCGAGGCAATACTGACCCTACGACTCCTCTAATAAAATAGAAGGAAATGGGGCACACCTAGACTTATAGCATTTGTAGATTTATAAAAGTTTCTGTATTGCTGAGTCTTTGGAAATTTGAAGGCTTCAAGTATAAAATATGTGACTCTGAAGTTTATCTACAACTTTTACGGAAATCTGACGAAGTTATAACAGTCGAAATACTTGAAAGGCAAGAAGTAGTTAAAAAAAAGGAGTGATATGGGGTTAAGCTAATTAAATCTGTACACCACAAGGAAATCAATGAGAAATTTGGAAAACGAATTAAAAGTTCATGGATCAGAAATAACAACCTTAAAGGTTAGCCAATAACAATATTGTTGTGTCGGAGAGCACTAAGGAGTTGGATAAGCAATTGAGTGGAACTGATAGTGTCTCGAAAACAGCTTATAAAATGAAAATCTATAAAAGTAAACCATGGGTAGTGGAGTGTAGTCTGAAACTAAGGGAAATAGATTAGCAAATTATGCACCAAAATTAAAATATGGGTTTTCTAATTTAGAAAGCAATTAACTGACGATGACAGAATAAAGATGACATAATATGTAGCCTGGTAACGGTAAGTCTCAAGAAGAGAAATACGTTAATCCATAAATAAAGGTGTTAGGAAGGCGTTTTTGATAGTATGTGCCTTCCTTACCTAGTAGTGAAACGCGGTTGATAAAAAGTTCAGATGAGAAGAAATTAAAAGGATTTTGAAATACGGTGGTAGAGCAGAATGCTGAAGACATCACTGACGTAACAAGTCACTACTGAGGATTCCTTCCTAAGCAAGCTTGACGAAGGATGAGAGGAACCAGTACCACTTAAAAAAAAAAAAAAACTTGGTTCACCTGGCACGGATGATAATACCTCTTGAGGACCCCTTACCAGCGTTACGCAGTGGAGGCGGAGATGAAGACAGCAATATGGTGGAAATGGAGGAAGAGGCAGCCATGATTTTGGGGATAATATAAAAGTAGTTGGCTCAATTAAGGCCTGTTCTGCAGGTTAGGGGCAACTACGAACAACATCTGTTCTCCCCGTTAGGGGCGGCTGAATATTAACCCACCACGCCTTGCAAGTGCGGCGTTTTGAATGTCAATCACCTCGTGTAAATTCCAATGAATTTTCAAGCGAAGCTACCCTAAGTGAATAGAGAGAAATGCTCAAAATCTCACACTCATGATCTAACAGTCCGCCTCAAGGAATTTGGGGCAGACCAAAATCAGAAAAGAAAGAGTAAAGAAATAAAAGTGCACGAAATCGGCTGAGATACCCTGTACATCTGTGAGCGACGTGTACCAGGAGAAAAGGCTGAGACCCTTGCACCAGGTAACGTCACCTTACGAAAGAATGGGGAAGCTTCTTTACTCAGAGTTTCTGTTCTAGTAAATGGGAATGTCCAAGAATTTATGCCCAAGATGGTTTGCGATTCACCTAATGTGACATACATTGTCCTCAGAGTGAACAACAAATTTTCTGTACAGGTCATCCAAGTTTGTGCTCCAGTCGGCGGTTCTGATGGCGAGGAGGCTGAACAATTATACGAAGATATCACTACAGCAAAAGACTCTGAGAAGGCAGTACTGGATAACATCATGGAAAATTTGAATGAGAAAAAGAACAAAAGAAAAAAGAGACCCATGAAGCATCGGTAACTATGGCTTAAGCTGTGGAAATGAAAGAGGTCGGAGAGTGCTAGAATATCGCTTAGCTGAAAATCTCTATTGCGTGAATAACTTCTTTAAGAAGTCTGACTAACTTAAGTGGACATGGAAGTGCCCTGAAGGTTAAACCAAAAATCAAATGGACTTCATCCATACTAACGATAAAAGTACAGCAAAGATGTGTGTGTATTCAATAGACCCGACACCGGAAGCGGGCTTAGGCTAGTGTGAGCGTCCTTCACGTTTGACCTCAAGCTTGAAGTATCAAAAATGATAAGGAAACACACTTTTCAAGAGCGAAAGGCAAAGTGAAACATCAAGCATCATTCCAGAAAACTTTTTTTTTTTTGGAACTTGGTTCATCAGAGATTCTGGAGTCCTTACAAGGGAACCTCCCCATCGCACCCCCCTCACATTTAATTATAAGTTGGCACAGTGGAAAGGCCTTGAAAAACTGAACACAGATGACTCGAGAAAACAGGAAGAAGCTGTGTGGAACTAGGAAAAAAAAGCATAATATACAAACTGAGTAGTCCATGTGCAAGATAGGCAGCATTAAGGATAATGTGAGCGCAGGAGCGCCGTGGTCCCGTGGTTAGCGTGAGCAGCTTCGCTCTCGAAGATTCCAGGACATGTTCAGATTTGCTTGGACCTATGCAGGATTTGACGGTCTACACACGGAAAAATTTGAAAACATTAAAAACATGTGTTTTGACAGAGCACAGGGAAAACTGAGCGACTGTGAAACTGTTGCATTCATTTGTTGCAGTTTATGTGACAAACTCTTATGTTTTCATCACTTTTTTTGGGAGTGATTATCACATCCACAAGAAAACCTAAATAGGGCAAGGTAGAAGAATCTTTTTACCCATTCGCCAAGTGTACAAGTTAGGTGGGTCGACAACATATTCCTGTCATGTGACGCACATGCCCTCACCAGTGTCGTATAGAATATATCAGACGTGTTTTCCTGTGGAGGAATCGGTTGACCTATGACCTTGCAATCAAATGTTTTCGGTTCCCATTGGAGAGGCACGTCCTTTCGTGTACTTAATCGCACGGTTTTGCGGTGCGATCGCAAAACACAGACACTAAGCTTATTATAGTGAACAGAGACGTCAGTGAACGAACGGACAGATCATAACTTTGCGAAAATAAAGAAAGTAAAATATTCACTCGAGGGAAGACTTGAACGAAGAACCTTTTGTTCCGCAGCTGCGCACGCTAACCTCGGGACCACGGAGATCCTGATCTTGCCTATCTTGCAGATGGACTACTCAGTTTGTATATTTTGCTTATTTTTTTCATAGTTCCATACAACTTCTTCCTGTTTTCTCGACTGATCTGTGTTCAGTGTTCCAAGGCATATCCACTGTGCCAACTTATAACTAAATCTGAGGGGGGTGCGATGGGGAGGTTCCCTTGTTAGAAGTAAACGAATTCGCTAAGAAAATTACAGCTATCATACAAACTGCAGCAAACAAAAGCCCACTTCTGAAATCTAACAATAATAGCCGACTATCAGTTAGAAGATTCAGGCCATCGAAAACAGAAATACAATGTACAGGGGTACAGCAAAATGTACTGCTCAAACGAATTAGGAGAACATGTGCATCGGCGACCAGTATGTTAAGTCTGTTTTGATGCGGGCGACACTTTTGGGCTTGAGATTTTCGCTTACAGTATACGAGTATGCAACAACTAAAGGCATTCGCCATCTTTCAGCAGTGTTATGCACTACAGTACCAGTGTACCAGTGTTCTCTAGCGAGATACACAGACGGCATATGTCACTTGTGGACGTTGTACTCAGCCATGCACATGCAATGCTACAACTTAATGCAGTGCAAGTTTCAACAGCAGTCTGTTTGATCCAAGAAGGATAGACTTTATGTCATGTTGCTGTAGATTCCAATGTTTCTCCATGTGTCATCCACAGGTTGTGGACACGCTACAGGGAGACAGGTCAGTATACAGGTGGAGTTGGACAAGGTCGACGACGCGTCACAACCTGTAAAGAAACTGATTCTCTACTTCTAAAATAAAAGAAAAATCCTTTTAAATAATAAAACATGACCTATACAAGGAATCTGATTACCCCTGTTAGTCATGGATGAAAAAAAAATTTTGGCATAGTCTTTGTCAGAATGTGCGGAATCTTATGTGAGGCCAATAAGATGTCAATTTTAATCTAAATATGGTATGCCAATGGTTACGTAATACAAAAATGCGTAATTCAGTACAATTATTATATAGATGCGATAAATATCTTTAACGGGGGCCAAATGAATAATTAAAGACAATATAATTCCAGTAAACCTGCAAAAGTAAAAACAAATTATTGTAGGGGCCTACATAGACATCACACATCTGCTAGATGCCCACGGGATACGTAATTTTGTTTTGAAGCTGACAGCCAATGAGAAAATAGGTGCAGTTTTCAACCAGTAATGGTGGACAGCATCAGCTGGTAATATACGTAATTTTATGATAGCTAATTTTACTACACAAAATTAAAATATGTACTCCCTCCAAAAGAAGTTACCAACAAACATTAAAATAAAATTCTAATGAGCAGCAAAATGTCTGAGAAGAATTTTGAAAGGAAATTATTAATTGAACTTTAATTTGGCGGGTTTTCAACACTGTCAACAAGACGAAATAGTGGAAAGAATATTTATTGGAATTAAACAAAATTGAGATATAGTGACAGTGTTTTTAAAATAGTTGATTTAACTGCAATTGTCTTTAATTTTGAAAAGAGAGAGAGCGTAATAATTTTCTTTTAATGTCTTAACTGTTGCTGCAGGCAGTGCTATGACGTCAGCGATGGTCCGCGCGGACGATGTGTGAAGTGAATCCTGGTTCGTAGCGTCAAGATAATGGTGGATCCTCCTGTTTCGTTAATATTCCAGTTACGGCGGTGTTCCACGTCTCCGTTGTAGTCGAATCAGCTGGCAGCACTGGTGCGATAATAATAGTTCCAGTGTGTGCGTTGTCGTTACGGGCGCGACGTTTTATTATTAAAAGTTTATTAATCACGCGGTGCGGGTAGGTCGCAATTATGCAATGTCTTTAGTATTTACCATATATATCCGGTTAATGCCAATACTTCGCATACTTCGCACAATTCTTTCACCGTGTTGCCACAGGAAAACAGTCACATGTGTTTATCGCTATAACAGTCCGTTAAACATCAGTTCAATATACGTCGTTGTCTTTAAGACAGTTTGGACGATATGATAAATGTTTCTTGATCAAATCACAGCACTGTTCTTTTACTTAACATTTTGGTTTGGTCCACTTCCACGCAATTCTAACAGTTAGTGTCTCCACACGGCAATGGTGTCTGATTCATGGCTAATTGTCACAAGTTCACACAGTTTGTAAAATCGTCATCGCAAACATTCGATACACTTTTCAGGTTCTAATGTTCACTTAATAATGCACGACCTCCTATTGACAAAGTGGACGCACTGAAATTAATTGTTCCTCCGCGCATCACCGTCTTTCACACCGAATTTTTTCACGTTTCTTCCACCCGCGAACCGGCCGCGTACCACAACAACTCGCACGCTCTCTATCGATAGTCGTTCGCTCTGACACAGTACTTCTCCTAGTCTAACCAAGGATTGCCGGCCGAAGTGGCCGTGCGGTTAAAGGCGCTGCAGTCTGGAACCGCAAGACCGCTACGGTCGCAGGTTCGAATCCTGCCTCGGGCATGGATGTTTGTGATGTCCTTAGGTTAGTTAGGTTTAACTAGTTCTAAGTTCTAGGGGACTAATGACCTCAGCAGTTGAGTCCCATAGTGCTCAGAGCCATTTGAACCATAACCAAGGATTTACAAAGCATATAGAACCAGAACATTCATATTCGTACAATATAAAATATAAAACAGTAGCAAAATGAATGAAGAAACAATGTGACGTATTAACAAATAAATAATAGTTGAAATAAATGATACGTTCTTACTATGACACGGTAACGCACCAAAGAAAAAAATACTATCGACTTTCGGGGAAAGAAATGTCTTTACAAACCCCAGGTGAAGACCGATATCTGGAGGTGACGCAAGTCTACCGCCAGAACACTGCAAGATGATTTCTGAAGGGCCACTGGAGGCGCTGTGAACGACCAGACTGTAATGAACAGCTTACGAGAAAGGACCTTATGACCCGGACCTCCTGATGGAGTACCCCACCCGACACAACAACATTTCGCAGCCCGCTTCAATTCTGCCGTTCCCATGTCAACTGGCAACTTTGTCACTAGCGAAACACAGACTTGTCCAGATTTCCTCTGACACCAGGAGATGGCCAAGTTGGCGTGTGGAGACGTTGCGATGAGCTGTACTTGTCTGATGTTGTTCAGGAAATCGACAGATTCGGCTAAGGCTCTTTGATGGTGTGGGAAGGCATCGGTGATAACAGCCGCAGTGATCTTACATTTTTCCACGGTTGCCTTACCATAAGCAGGATACGAACACAAGCGTTTGGACTATGTGCTGGCTGCAGCATACGATGGTGTCCATGAATTGCTTCTCATGCCAGGGCTCATGTGGCGGATGTCATCAGAGACATCTTGCGAGGGCTGGACGTTGAAGTAATGGAATGATAGGAGTGAGTACCGACCTAAACCCCATCGAGGATGCGACGGACGTGCTTGATGGGCATGATCTTGGTCATCCTGTTCCATAACAGACCCTCCATGTACTCTCAAGGGTTCTCGCTGAGCCGGCCGGAGTGGCCGTGCGGTTCTAGGCGCTACAGTCTGGAGCCGAGCGACCGCTACGGTCGCAGGTTCGAATCCTGCCTCTGGCATGGATGTGTGTGATGTCCATAGGTTAGTTGGGTTTAATTAGTTCCAAGTTCTAGGCGACTGATGACCTCAGAAGTTAAGTCGCATAGTGCTCAGAGCCATTTGGTTCTCGCTGAAGAATGGGATACCACACGGTGTCCTCCGTAGACTTTCAAGGAACTTGCCACGTAAGTGTCAGGCGGTGATAAACGCTCCCACAGAGCATACACGTTATTGGAACTCTCAAACTCCAACGGAAAACACCAAGGACTACGGGATGAATCATTGTTCCCACTTCATTTCCGACACCTGTCCCGTATTTCAGTTCTTGTTGAGTAAATGAGCGAGGATGTAATGATGTTTTTCTGGGCACTTAACATAAGAAAGATAAAGGTGTAAATTCGTAGGCTGCCCTAATTTTTTGAGCAGTGTATAATACTCTAATTAAGACTATCAAGAAAGAAACAAGAAAAAAATGAGGAAATTTAACAATAATCTAATCACGCAGACGATTTAAAAATGCCGAAACATGAAACTTTAAAGGCTAGCGGGCCTACAGGTAGATCTAGTATTACGAAACTCAAGAATCATAAAGTAGAGACAGTCGCAGGTAGACATAAGATTACTGAAACTGTTAGTGATTTCTGCCACTAGTTGTGTACTGCGACATTGACATACCACACGAGGGAGACGACATAGCTCTGAATATGCACAGGAGCAAGCACTGCAAGTAACCTCTCGTGAAGCTGAAAGAGCACGTAAACAACTAAAAATCATAAAGGAGATGTTGGGGAGGATACGACAAGAGAAGAAATGCTGAAACTGCAGGAAGCTGTGAGAGTACGAATCTACAAGTGCATCGACTCTCGAATAATACCAGAAAAGTGGAATAAAGCTCAAGCCGCACTACTCATCAACAAATGGGGTAAGGGAACTTGTAGAAATATCCATCGCGTAATTTGTTATGACGCCTTTACAAACTCCTGACTAAAATTGTAAAAAACTGCCTCACACAAGATCCGAATTCCAATTAATCTGTTGAGCAAGCTAATTCGGAATAGTGTTTCGACTATGGGTCACACCTACATCAGTATCTACATATATTCACCACAAGCCACCATATGGTGCGTGACAGAGTGTACCTTTTACCATTAGTAGTCATTTCCTTTCCTGTGCCGCTCGTAAACAGAGCGAGGGGAAAACGACTGCCTGTACACCACTGTACGAGGCACGACGATAAAGAAAATCGAACCTCCAAGAAGAAGGTGTGCGACATATACAAAAGTTGGTAGGCGTGTTTCTGAATCTGAAAGATGATGTCTACTGAAATTTCCAAACAGTCGCATAAGAGTGGCGCTGGTAGCGGATCCAGTCTACTGTAATTACTCGCTGTAACGGCCGTGAGCGTTAGTTACCTTTGACATTAGACATGTTGAGTTGATATTAGGCCCCAATACCTGTTGTTGTTGTTGTGGTCTTCAGTCCTGAGACTGGTTTGATGCAGCTCTCCATGCTACTCTATCCTGTGCAAGCTTCTTCATCTCCCTGTACCTACTGCAACCTACATCCTTCTGAATCTGCTTAGTGTATTCATCTCTTGGTCTCCCTCTACCATTTTTACCCTCCACGCTGCCCTCCAATACTAAATTTGTGATCCCTTGATGCCTCAGAACATGTACTACCAACCGATCCCTTCTTCTGGTCAAGTTGTGCCACAAACTTCTCTTCTCCCCAATCCTATTCAATACTTCCTCATTAGTTGTGTGATCTACCCATCTAATCTTCAGCATTCTTCTGTAGCACCACATTTCGAAAGCTTCTATTCTCTTCGTGTCCAAACTATTTATCGTCCATGTTTCACTTCTATACATGGCTACACTCCATACAAATACTTTCAGAAATGACTTCCTGACACTTAAATCTATACTCGATGTTAACAAATTTCTCTTCTTTAGAAACGCTTTCCGTACTATTGCCAGTCTACATTTTATATCCTCTCTACTTCGACCATCATCAGTTATTTTGCTCCCCAAATAGCAAAACTCCTTTACTACTTTAAGTGTCTCATTTCCTAATCTAATTCCCTCAGCATCACCCGACTTAATTCGACTACATTCCATTATCCTTGTTTTTCTTTTGTTGATGTTCATCTTATATCCTCCTTTCAAGACACTGTCCTTTCCATTCAACTGCTCTTCCAAGTCCTTTGCTGTCTCTGACAGAATTACAATGTCATCGGCGAACCTCAAAGTTTTTATTTCTTCTCCATGAATTTTAATATCTACTCCGAATTTTTCTTTTGTTTCCTTTACTGCTTGCTCAATATACAGATTGAATAACATCGGGGAGAGGCTAAAACCCTGTGTCACTCTCTTCCCAACCACTGCTTGCCTTTCATGCCCCTCGACTCTTATAACTGCCATCTGGTTTCTGTATAAATTGTAAATACCCTTTCGCTCCCTGTATGTTACCCCTGCCACCCTCAGAATTTCAAAGAGAGTTGGTTGGTTGGTTGGTTTGGGGAAGGAGACCAGACAGCGTGGTCATCGGTCTCATCGGATTAGGGAAGGATTGGGAAGGAAGTCGGCCGTGCCCTTTCAGAGGAACCATCCCGGCATTTGCCTGGAGTGATTTAGGGAAATCACGGAAAACCTAAACCAGGATGGCCGGACGCGGTCAAAGAGAGTATTCCAGTCAACATTGTCAAAAGCTTTCTCTAAGTCTACAAATGCTAGAAACGTAGGTTTGTGTTTCCTTAATCTATTTTCTAAGATAAGTCGTTGGGTCAGTATTGCCTCACGTGTTCCAATATTTCTACGGAATCCAAACTGAATTACCCCGAGGTCGGCTTCTACCTGTTTTTTCATTCGTCTGTAAAGAATTAGTGTTAGCATTTTGCAGCTGTGGCTTATTAAACTGATAGTTCGGTAATTTTCACATCTGTCAACACCTGCTTTCTCTGGTATTGGAATTATTATATTTTTCTCGAAATCTGAGGGTATTTCGCCTGTCTCATATATCTTGCTCACTAGATGGTAGAGTTTTGTTAGGCCTGGCTCTCCCAAGGCTATCATTAGTTCTAATGGGATGTTGTCTACTCCCAGGGCCTTGTTTCGACTTAGGTCTTTCATTACACATTGTAAGTTCAAAATGGTTCAAATGGCTCTGAGCACTATGCGACTTAACTTCTGAGGTCATCAGTCGCCTAGAACTTAGAACTAATTAAACCTAACTAACCTAAGGACATCACATTCATCCATACCAGAGGCAGGATTCGAACCTGCGACCGTAGCGGTCACGCGGTTCCAGACTGAAGCGCCTTTAACCGCACGGGCACACCGGCCGGCTACACATTGTAAGTGAAAAAACATCTTTGTAAGGAACAGTTTTTGAACCTGGAAAGCAATCCAAATTGTTAACATTTCATTAGATGCCACTGATGACGTTCTATGTAAAAAAAAAACACAATAAAAACCTAAAGGCGTTTGGTGACGGAACTGCGTATTTTCTTGTACATGAACAAATAGATTTAAAATACTTTAAATAATGAATAATGCTATTTGTATAAACTTATGATGACTTCCCTCAGTTTTTATTAAACATAAGAGCTTACAGATACAATGAAATTATACTTAAATGAGATTTAAGACAATTAATGATCTTAAAAGGTAGTAGCGCAATTTTTCGTATTCGATTTAGGCATATATACAAACAGATATAATAAAAATAATAAAGATATATTTAAAAGACTTTTAAGGCTGGTGACGATCTTAAGAACAAGAGATGCACGCAGTTTCACTAAAAGTGTAATGACCTATGGGTGAGGGGGGACAAGGTGCAAAGTGATTAGTGTGTGGAAGGGATCCGTGGAGTTGTATCTGTTGAGCTGAGTGTAGGTGCTGTGGTGTATGGTCGGAACAGAGAAAGGGAATAGGAGGTTGAGTTGTGGGTATGTCCACTACCTGAAGAGAAAATGAAAAAAATGGGAAGGAAAGTAGAGGATGTGATATGGGGTAGGGGGCCAGATATGTAATTGATAGGATGGACATATACCGGGGCAGATTTCACTGTGTAGGAGACAGTTCATATTTATTTGGGAGAGAATGCTAGGATTGGAAATTATGGGAGAGACAAAATATTTATCGGAGATGAGGTAGGCCTTGATGTAGGATGTATGAAGGTGTTCAGCGTGTCTGAGGAGACGAGAGTATTTTATGAGATAATAACGGGTCCTTGTGGGGGAAGATAAAAGCATGATGAACCCGAGGTGGAGTGGACGACATTCGAGGATTTAGAGGGAGTGATTTACAACTTTGGTGGAGCAGGTGTCCGTGCAGCTTTGACATAGGAGAGGATGAATTGGATCACCATTTTGTACGTGTGGAATATAGTGGAGGAGTACAGTCCTCATGTTCTACCAATCAGTAATTTGCTGTTTTCATTAATTTTCTCCTAGTTTGAATCTCGCAGTCAGAAGACGTAATCCAAAGTGAAACCAGCTGCCGCAGTTCTGTAATCCCTACGCGCGTGAGGGAAAAATAATGGTAACCTCTAGACCACCATCAAGTGTACACAGCTGGCAGGGGTTCTGCTGCCGGTGATATTTCGCAGGCGTCTGCTTTACAAAATAATTTTGTTTCGCAAATGTGGCGGCGAGTTTCATTTCCCGGGCGGCAGGTTGCGACGCCCGAGCCCGGCTCGCAGCTGGAGGCGGCGCAGCTAATATCGCGGCCCCCCGGGGGCGGCGGAGGCGGCGGAGGCGGCGGCTCCGCACGGCCCCGTGTCTCGGCTGAATACGGAGCGCGTCCCGTCGCGTGCCGTTATTATACTCGTAATAAGGCGGCGCGGCGCGGGCCGCGATATTAACGCGGTTCAGCCGCGCGGCCCGTTGTCGGATCTTCCCTCCGCCCCCAGCCTGCCGCCCCCAACCACCCTCCGCTGGCGGTGGTCGCCCGGCTGCCTGTAACTGCCTGTCGCAGCAGCCGGCCGTCCCTCCGGCCCTCTCATCCACCTCGCTTTCCTGTAGTCGGCGTTTCACATCTGTGTTTGTTAGCGAGACACAGTAGTAACACAATCTGTTACGACACTCACTGCTGTGGAAGTTCTCATCGCACGACAGTTCGAACGACACGAGGACAACCAGCATCTACGTCGACATCATACTCCGCAAGCCGCCTACTGGCACGTGGCAAACGCTACTTCTTGTACCACTAACTGAGCCCTCCAACCCTGTTCCACTCGGAACAGTGTGTGGGAAGAATCATTGCTGGTAAGCCTCTGTGTTGGCTCTAATTATTCAAATTTTCTCCTCGTATATGGGATCGAAGTTATATGTTATCTGACTCTTAACGGAACACTCTCTCTCTCGAAATTTCAATAGTAAATGTCGGTGAGAAAGCCACCTGCAAGATTAATGTCTGTTTTTAATTATATTTATACTTGAAATAAATCTCGGGTGAAAATCCTGGTATGAGTGTGCATAGGACACAATATTTCGGCAATCGACCACGTTGCCATCATCAGGTGCGCTGATGTAGGTCAGTACATCAGCGCACCTGATGATGAGAACGTGGTCGATTGCCGAAATATTGTGTCCTATGCACACTCATACCAGGCTGTTCACCCGATATTTATTTTGTCATAAAATACGCCTGGAGAAATTGGAGAATCACATATTTATACTTAACTATACAAATAATTGGTTTAACTGGCTCTGAGCATTATGGGACTCAACTTCTGAGGCCATCAGTCCCCTAGAACTTAGAACTAGTTAAACCTAACTAACCTAAGGACATCACACACATCCATGCCCGAGGGAGGATTCAAACCTGCGGTCTCGCGGTTCCTGACTGCATCGCTTAGAACCGCACGGCCACTTCGGCCGGCTACAAATAATTATTATGCTTTAGCGTTTCAGTCAAGAGAAGTAAATGTAAATAGTGCCGAATCGCACTCATTCGGTGGGATCCGCTACAGCTTGCTCATAAGGAAATACTTTCGAACATGTGTATAACTGTAGTTAACTCTGTTGAAAGCCATAGAATATAAACTCGGTATTTTATGCGTGAGAAGCATATATTTCTAAAGTTGTCTGCTCTGTATTATGATGACCACTTTTACTGACACGAAAAAATTTTGTGTAGAGTCTAATGACTCACGGATTCTTATACATCACTCGACTTTCTGACACATTAATCTTTTTGTAAGTGTAATTACTTTTCATTCAAAAGACGACTGAGTTAAAGATTCATCCAATTTGTAGCTTAGAGGTAGCGCCATTTCAAAAACGAGTTTCTGAAAGACTTTTATTGCCTTTGACGTTTTATTACAACGACTGTGTGGTTTTCTCTTCAGCTACACTTGTGGTAGTTTATTTGATACGTTAAGTGACGTGGATATGAAATTCTATACAAGTTTTACGCGTTTCACATTTAGTGATTTTGCTGTAAGTGTAGCGAACAGAACGTTGTTGGATAGCTACACGATGTCTTTTAGTAAAAGACCAGGTCTTCTGCTGTTTACTAGCAATTTTTTTGTTCTTAAAAGAAAATAACGATAATCAGTAAATGTCTGTGCGTTAGAAGAGAATCGTAAATAAAGTATGTTGTAGTGTACTGTTTCGTACCTCCCAGGGTCCTTAGGGAACTGAAGAAAGACAAATTTGGTATGGATTTTAGGTTATTGTCAACTTCTATTACACTGTATACGCACCCTTTTGTTAAACCTATGTTACGAACGTGGAGATAAAAGAAGAAGGGAGATGGCGCTTTAGACTTACGCTGTAAGAGGCCCAAAACATTTGCAGACTCGTGTTTACGATTTCTTCTTGTTCATATTTCTGCTGTGTGCGCGCAACAACTGTTTTAAATGCTAAAACTCACAGTGTTTACACGAGTAACATAATGTCGTGAAGACAGTTTCGAACGTTTTTCTGTTTTTGAAAACGTATTTGCTCTAGCAATAGGACACATTCGGCCTCGAGAATGTAACTTGTTTTTTGTTCATGTATTTCGAATAAACAAGAAGAGAAGGATGTGGCGAGAAAAGGATGTTTTCGTAATACGTTTAATTCCACTTTCACTGTATATTTATCGATAGCAAATGAAGCGGAACTCCGAAACCAATGCTTGTTTGCTCACTGGAACTGCTTTTTCTTCGTTACATTTTCAGCTTTCAACTGGTATGCGCAACATTCTTAATGTTCAGGTTTGCAGAAAAACGTACCTACGTGTTCTTTGTTAGCTCACAAATGTGTGCAGTGAGGAAAGAGGCACGGCATGCTACTGTGTCTTGTGTATGTTAACAAAGTGAACTATTATTGAAATGTCAAAGGAAACAGAACTGCACAGAAGTATACCACCATGCAGAAAAGAGATTGTTTTATTTAATTAATGCATTAGTCTCTTTGTAGTTTGCACATCTTCTCGCTTTGAAATCTTCTCTACGATGCGTCATTCAGTGTGTGACCAATAAGAGCAGCTTACAGGGTTAAAAAACCATAATGACTCAAACTCTTGGATCTCAAAACGGATGTTTTACTTTAACATGTATGTAAGTCATTTTTTTAGTAATGATAGCCTAACCTGAGTAACATATAGGTCTAGCTTTCCAACACTGACTTATTTGCTTCTTTTTCTGGAATATTTATCGCCAGTAACTCTGTCAGTTTTCAGGAATAGCCAAACATCACAATTGGAATGTACGTCTACTTTGATCATCTGCTTCATTTTACTTTTGAATTTCATTTTGAGGTTGACGAAGTACGTAAGCCTATTCCATGATTTATGATACGCCAACGATAGTTTCGTGTTCCTTGTATCATTTGCACGATAAATCATAATGATGTGTAATGTGTAAGTTCATAATAGAATCAATTTTTTTTGTAACTATGCCCCAAAGCTCATCATTTATTAGTTTTTTGTTTTTTAGTTAAAGACAGATCGATGTCCGTATTTCCTGTCCATCACCATTTACACATTACAATAATAGATAGTCTTCTGCGGAGAAGAAATATTTGTCGAAGAGAAACGTTTTCACTTTAGTTTTAAATTTTGATTTGCTGTCTGTCAGGCACTTCATATCACTGGGTAAGTGATCAAAAGATTTGGTTGCAGCATTCCGAATTCCTGTTTGTACTGCAGACAACCTTATGTGACGTAATAAATCTCATTTTTTTTCTTTTGATATTGTAACTATGTTGAAAGTTATCTAAATAAAAAAACAGACTGAAGTACTGTTTCTGACTGTAAGATCTGAGCTGTAATAATAAATGAACTGTCGTAATGAAACTTGTACTGTGGTAATGTAAAGGCAAAGCTGCACTGTAATAATAATTAAATGTCGTGATGTAAAGTGAAGTCTTTCACACTGTAAAAGTTAACAATCTGACTGCAATAATTTTGAATAGTATGAAATGCCTGAATAATGAACTTTGACATAAAATCTACGATAAATAGTTTTGCAAAATTGATCCCAGATCCCAGAACTGAAAATGATATAGAACGCAAAAAATAAAAACGTCTCAGTAAGAAACAAGTTGACCCTTACTGAACTGAATGGTTAAAAATATTTAATCCTTACCTCTACTGTTTGCAAATCTGAGTAACGCGTTGTTGTACTTTTCTGCCTTGTGTGAAGCTGTGCTAAAGCTGCAAATTACTATATCTACACTGAGACACTCATGAGGTACAATGAGTTCTCTGTTAGTTGGAAATCGAAGTATTTTCGGGACACATTTGGTTCCTTTTCCATTGTTTTAAAAAAACGTGATCAATTTAAAATTGTAAGAGAAAGGTAGGTGAAAAATGACGCTGCAATAATAAAAGAGTGACTTCAAAAAATTATCTTATAATTCCTCGTCACGTAAGTAAAAGATTCCATTACACTTCCTCCTTTTAAGATCAGTTATCATTACATAATAATCTTAATTAAACACATCGATAAATTGAAACTTTACATTTGAAACGTAACATTATTAGTGCTTCCTCACTTTAACACAGCTAACCATTATCCGCTACTGCGCCTTCGTGTACGCCATAGATCATAACCTAATTTCTGCAATACAGCTTTACAACATCGCAGTTCGCACACAATCGATTCAGATTTCAAAATTACACATGACACCTAGCAATGTACATCATTTTTCATGACGAAGTGCAGTGGGTTATTTACAACAAACTTCATGACGGAATTACTCTAATATGAAGCAGGTAGATTGCTACTCACACGCTTACCAACAGGCAGGCACGACGAAAAGAATGTTCACTTAGGTTTTGGCCAAAGCCTTCCTCAGAAAGGAAGCAAATGGCTCTGAGCACTATGGGACTTAACATCTATGGTCATCAGTCCCCTAGAACTTAGAACTACTTAAACCTAACTAACCTAAGGACATCACACACATCCATGCCCGAGGCAGGATTCGAACCTGCGACCGTAGCAGTCGCGCGGCTTCAGACTGAGCGCCTAGAACCGCTAGACCACCGCGGCCGGCAAGGAAGCAAAGCACTCACTCAAACACACACACACACACACACACACACACACACACACACACACACATTCAACACACCTGCATAACCGCTGTCTCCGGTTGTCCTAGCCAGAATATTTTCTAAAGAGGGATGAAAGTTAACAATCAATAATTATCTACTCGAGGAATTTATGGTCTAAGATGCTGCATCAACAATCAGCGTGGTCACCTAGCCGTGTGTTGTGTGGGAATGAGACCAGATGTCGGAACGTTTGCCGTTTGGAAGGCAGTGAAAAACACAGAATCCCTTTAAACTTTATATTACCATTGGATCGATTAGTACACGCGTAAACAATGCAAGCTGGCATTTTTAATGAAACAACTTCGTCTCCACACACTCAAAGCACCAGGTGCTCTATGGTATACGACCACAAAAGTCAACAGATATCTCCAACGTTCGAAACTGAACACGGGGTCATCAGAGCGACATAACGGGGAACTTAACGCTTTGGGCTACGTAAGATGGCGCACGTTGGCTTCAAGATTATGACGTAATAACAACTCCCCTCGTTTTTTACCTCCGTGGTTACAAATGAATACAAACGATACCACTCGCACTCGTCCGACATTGTATTCAAAAGTGTCGTTTACTGGCCGCTTGGAGCGCTGTCATACCAGTGAATAACAAAATTGAGTGGCTGTATATGTTAGACTGTGGTAATACATACACCGAACAAGACGCAGTGGCCCCCAGAGCACGTCATGGTAATACCACACAGCACCACCTCTAGGTCGAGTGTGCAAGTTTCTCCACGTACGCCATATCCAGCCGAAGTCACACACTCATGCTACTAAATTGCGGCGATATTGACTGCTGCGTTTTACAGTGTTCCAAATAACTCCAGACGTTTCACTTACAAGGGAACCTCCCCATCACACCCCCCTCAGATTTAGTTATAAGTTGGAACAGTGGATAGGCCTTGAAAAACTGAACACAGATCAGTCGAGAAAACAGGAAGAAGTTGTGTGGAACTACGAAAAATAAGCAAAATGTACAAACTGAGTAGTCCTTGTGGCATAGGCAACAACATGGACGACGGCAGTTCAGGAGCGCCGTGGTCCCGTGGTTAGCGTGAGCAACTGCGGAACCAGAGGTCCTTGGTTCAAGTCCTCCCTCGAGTGAAAAATTTACTTTCTTTATTTTCGCAAAGTTATGATCTGTCCATTGGTTCATTGACGTCTCTGTTCACTGTAATAAGTTTAGTGACTGTGTTTTCCGACCGCACCGCAAAACCGTGCGGTTAGTAGACGAAAGGACGCGCCTCTCCAATGGGAACCGAAAACATTTGATTGCAAGGTCATAGGTCAACCGATTCCTCCACAGGAAAACACGTCTGATATATTCTATACGATACTGGTGACGGCATGTGCGTCATATGACAGTAATATGTTATCGACCCACATAACTTGTACACTTGGCGAATGTGTAAAAAGATTCTTCTACCTTGCCCGATTTAGGTTTTCTTGTGGATGTGATTATCACTCCCAAGAAAGTGATCGCATCGGACGGACAGACGGACAGATATAATTGTCTGAGAACAAAAAATTAAAATTTTCACTCGAAGGAAGACTTGAACTAAGGATCTCTCGTTTCACAGCTGCTCACGCTAACCACAGTACCACGGCAGACGCAGAGGTACAGCGAGAACTTAGATTCTCAAACGGTTGGCTACATGAGTAAACTTGTTTCAAAATTTCCTCGAAAACACAAACGTACCAAATCACCCTGAAGGCCCTGTTCTTTAATCATTCAGCCACTAAACTGGACTTGTTCTCGATTGTCACCAAACGTTTCCCGACTATTGATCTTCTGTTCGTTATCTCGAACCACTGCGGGGTTTTGCTGTCCACATGAAAGAAAACATTTGGCAAATTCATTACACCTTCCCATCCGTTGTATTTGGCGACACGATTGTATCACTTCCGCCGTTTCGTCAGGTTCTGACTAGCGTCTTCAGATGTAAAGCTGACTTATTGCTGTTTTGGAATTTGTCTGTCTCCTGAATATACGGATCCTGGGAATACTGCTATGCTTGGCCTCGAGTAGTTGACGGCTTTTACGTTGCCTAACTGGCACCACGGTTATGACGATGTTTTGAAGCATCTCCACCAACCAATCTCCACCACAATCAAGTCGAAATCCGAAGACAGAGCTGTCAGTGAAGTACAATACTGAGCACTGAAAACACATTTATTACGAACACCAACTTACAGACAGTACAGAACTGCCTCCTGGATGAAGAGTACTGCTATTTATAGAAACATCGCATATTACAGAATATCTAAACATTACAACACGAGAAATTTCGATAACATTCCAGTAGTGACAGACAATATATAACAAGTATTTTGTGGTGACCAGTTTTGAACTGGCGGTCCGTATCACGGCAGGCGGCAACACTCACCGCTTCACTACTCTGCAAGCGGCACAGCTCGCGGCAGTATTAGTTACTGTGTACGGAATTAGATCAATAATAGCTTCTGCATTCCTGCAACTCCCTGCCTATCTTTTAGGTGAGTGACAACCAATGTCTATCCATTCGTAAGAAGGTGGAAAAGTTAACTACTTATCGGACTTTTGTTTAATGAAGTGTCTGAAAATGAGTGATGAATGATGCTTTCGGAAGAGTGACAAAAGGAAGTAACTTGATTGTGATACTGGACCGTACTGAGGCAGGTCATCAACCAGCCTGTGATTATAAGTACCATCCTGGAAATTTTTCATTTTCTTGGAACATAATTTATTTTCTGTGGTTCTGAAATTATGCCAGGAATATAATATAGCACTACAGTGTTACTGAGTTAACACATGCCAAATTTATATGCGTTTGACCAAAAATCACGGAGGTACAAATTGTTCTAACTACTTACTTGACTCGAGTTGTTGGACAGTTTGGTTTATGAGTTTGGTTCAGTATGGATGCACTGTACGAAGTCTCTCGTAAAGGCATAGAATTATCAACATCACAGAACCTGAAAATACTCTACTACTGCCTACAAATCATCTGCTACTTCTAGTGCAAAAGAGACAGAATTGTTTATAGAGTGACGACATGTCGAATTCCTTGGTATGTAGGAAAATCCATTTAACCAAATTGTCAATAAAGTCACATGTTACACGATATGAAAAATTGCCTTTCACTTCTACATTCAAGAAATAATTATCTCCCTGCACAGTAGTTTTTGTGTTTAAATTATTTTTTATAAGTTCGCCTTAACGGACAAAACACAAGACATACGTCTTTCTGTTGTTCTTCTTCTATTTCCTTGACGTTGTTCCACCTGCAATAGGGTCTGCTAATGCGCAACTGCCCAACCACATGTTTTTTTTTCGTGCTGACATTTGTGTCCCAAGATGACAAATTTACATTCATGTTTAAAGAGGTAGCTTTAAAGATATTGTATTCACATTTCAAATAAGTATAATGCACTTGTGTAAATTTGAGTTACATATCTTACCGTTATTTGGAAGTGTAATACGAAAACTATTGTATCTAAGAGAAGTTACACAAAGAGTCCTTGCAACTTCTAGGAGCCTGTGGGAACAACAAAAATCCCAGTCAGTATCAATTACTTGCTACTCAACCAGAAGACGACTAATACGCGACCTTACACTTCTTAATATGGCTCATCTAGTCAACAGAGGTTCCATCACGCACAGTTGCATTAGGCCCTTATAGAAACATGAATCACTGATGATGCACATTGCTTAACAAAGACAATAGTGAAATAATTAAGTAAATAATAAAGGCATAATGATCACTGAACGAAAAACAGTAAGAAATACGCTGTAGGATTGTTAAATTGGCTACAAAGCATAGGTTACTCTTGATTATACATTTATTCAAGCAAATTCACACAAATCTATGTTCATATGATAGTCTCGCATTTGTTGTTAACAAAATATTGGTTCAAGAAATCACAGAATGGTAAATGCGTAGTGCAAGCTAAGCATTCATAGACAGTAGCAAAAGTGGAGTAACTGCTTGGGCTGACCAACAAAATCATTAAAACCTGCAACGAAAATTTCAAAGTTCAATATCTGCATACAGGTCTTTAACAGCTAAAAATTTTCCATCGTCAGAAAACATTCAAGTCACTGATAACTGGGCTGTTGCTCTACATTTACCATCATTCAGATTTCCAAAAATGTTGTAAGTATCTAACTGGTTGACAATGATATATTTCTAAGTCAGAAAAAACACACTTGTACCCAAGTGGTTCTCTGGCTGGACAGTATCTTCAGAAGGCCTTATGAATCCAATCGCAGTAGGATAAAACACCTTCCAGTTTGTATGCCTGTTTAAAAGTTTTGTCACATGATCACTGCCTTAGAGAGTTTTGTGTCTTTGAACCAGACCACCTTCCATGAAATCAGATGTATTACAAAATTTACTTAGCATTGATTATACACATTAAATATTCTTGATTAAATTTTATGATTTAATCTTCAAATATTCTCTCTACAATTAACATTAAAAGTCAGGTGTATTTATCTTCTTCATCGTATCCAAAGTTGATGCTGATGCTTGTCACTAGAACTCATTTATACATAATCGCGCTTCTGTCCTATATTAGTCAAATGACAATATTACATACATAAAGTTAATGAACCATTATTAAACAATTAGGTGAAGTGATATAGTAAAAGGATGGGATTCTCATGCTGGCGATAATCCATGTGCATGTGGAGGATGATAGTCCCTAAAAGATTTATACATATTCTCTCATTTATTTAACAATAGCAGAGACTTGTTCATTCTATAGGTGGCAGCAAATGTTCACAATGGCATGCCATTAGGATACATTCCATCTATGTATCATTAGTTACAAAATTTATAATTAATTTTAGATTTAGTCATTAATAACATTGTTAATAATCTATTAGATATCTAAAGCAGAGCGTATGTGTGTATATCAGGGACCCCCTCCCAAACCTCTGCATCTATTTGAACCAAATTTAATACTGAAACAGAAGGTCTCATGAGTATCAACACTGTGGTGTTCATAGCCTCCTAGCCCCAACAGGAGCAGATACAGGACAAAGAAGAGTTTTTCCAGCTCCTCATGTATAGGGTGCCCTGCATGACAGGCTAGTTGCATAGGAATGGTGTCGACCTGTGAAATCAACCTGTTTTCTAGGCAGACTACATCTCAGGGGCAATAAATGGTATTCCAAGCCTCAACATGTAGGCTGCCCCACATCACAGGCATGTTGTGCTGGAATAGAACCCCACTTGCTTTACCGAAATTATTTCTATGGTGGGCTGTGTATTAGGGGCAAGTAAATGATTTTCAAGCCCCTGATGTGTAGCTTGCCCTGCATGACAGGTACGTTACGGCAGTAGTGACGGCTTTTTGTATTGAACAGTATTGCAGGGACTACATGTGCTGATGAGTACAGATGGGGACAGGTTGAGGTGGATAGAGGAGGGGGTGGACAGAGCAAGGGGGACCAAGAAATGAACAGAGGGTAGGAGGGGGAGATGCATGAGGTAGGTGAAAGATGTAGAGAGATGGTGGACAAGTGGAAAAGAGAGGATGTGAAGATGGGGAGGAGGATATGGCCAGAGGGAGGGGTAGGAAGATGTGGTCAGAGAGGGTGTGGAGATAATGGACAAAGAGAAGGCGAGGAGGAGATGAAGAGACAGGAGTAGTGGGGAGGAGGAGGTAAAGAGATAGAGATGGAAGAATAAGATGGGCCGACAGAAGGAGGAAGAGAAGGACACAGACAGGAGAAGGTACTGGTGTATTCAATATAGGTGTCAAATACATATGTGGGCAGATCTGTGGGGGAATATCTAGTAATTTTACACACATGGTTAATAATTTTACTGAGACTGTCTCGCTATCGCAAATCAGGCTCTGTCTCTAGATGTTATGTAATGTGTCTGTAAGTAGTTTTGGTGCTTTTAGTGAATATATCATATTTCCATTTTACACATTCAGTGACCTTGTCATCCTACTTGCTCAGTGGGCATGTCCTTTGAATTTCTGCACTGGGCTTGTTCCTATCCTTGCCTCCACTGCTCGGACATTCTGCCCAGCATCCAGCCTGATCCATCTTGCTCATCAGCATCACGTCAACTTGACAGCCGAAATGGCTGAGCCAAGTATTCTGCATACATGTACAATGCTTAGTGGACTCACTGCTCATAATGTCTGTATGTACAATACTAAAAACTCATTAAACCTGATTTTTATCTCTCAAGCGAATTTTTAACTCTCTTCAGTTTGACTCTTCTATCTTTTGTTGCCTATTCTGTTAACTGCATGTGGAAAAACCTGGATCCTACTATTCTTTGCAGACAAATGACTGACATTGATGCTCCATGCTTTGAGATTATTTTGTTCTATGGCGAGTATGAATGAAATGGGCAGTCTAAATAAAATTTGATTTTAAACTCCTATTAAACACTTCTTCATTCCCCGCTCCCCTCCCACACTCCCTTCCCATCATCCTCACCTACTAACACTCCTTCCTTCCCCTTCCTCTTGCCTCCCCTCCTCCTTTCATGAGCAACACCCCACTCTCTCATCCTCTCCTCTTCACAACACTGGGCTGTATTTCTTCCCTTCTTTCTCTCCCCTTTCCTACACCATGCCCTAGTCTTCGAAACAGACCAATCAGAGACTTTCTAGGCTATTTGAGTTACACATATTTCACTTTCCAGTCGCAGCTTTGTATTTTACTGCCATATGAGCCCAACCAAGCACATTTAGCAACTCCTTAAGCTGCACTCATTTCTTGGAAACTGGCCAGTCAGAGAGCTTCTAAGCCAGTGGTGTTCCACCTACTGAGCTCTCCCACTCACAACTCGATACCTTACTGCCATAAAAGATGGTCCACTTAAATGTCTGAACTGCGTTTTAGGTCCTCACACTTTCCTTCGAAACACACCAGAGACCTAGTAAACCAGTTGTGTTACGCTTATTTGGCAGTCCCAATTTGCAGCTCAGTATTTTAACTGCCATAGAAATGAAACAGGGACACATGCAGCTTACTGTGAAAAATGGGTGAGGGGACATGACATCATTCTCATCCAGTGGTGGAAATTGTATAATTGTCTGCCTTTGAGGCTGGAATTTTCTTATTCTTCACTGTCTGCATGCTGCGAAGTTCTTAATCGTGCATTATCTTACAAAAAAATCCAGGAACTGTGTGTTCTCATAAAACGCATCTTTTCACGAGAGATTTGTTTCCTTTCCTTAATACGATTTTTTCAAGTAGGTTTGTGGATGGCTGGTTGATTTTCTGTAGCTCTGTTCTGTAGAAACCTCCTTGTACATGTCATGGCACGTAATCTTCCAGAAGATATGTTCTTGGGTTTGTTTCCTGGACTGCTTGATTTTTTTATTATCTTGGTAGACCGTTTGATCTGAAAACGTGATAGAAAATTGTATTATGTTTGCTAATTCTAGCATAATCGTCGACTTTCAGTTTAGATGTTCATGGATCTGTCACCTTCGTGTCATTATACACCGCAGACAAAAGGCTGTTATTCTTAAGATTACAGATCACATATCAATTGTACTGTGTTTTGTGTAACATACTGACTTACTACATCTTGTACGATATCAATCCATCTGAAATAACCTTGTGCTGAGAAACGATTAAACATGGCACATTTCAGAGTTCTACTGAATCACTCCAGTGTAGAAAATGATGCACGGTGATTAATCTTGTATTTCTGCATTAACTTCCTGAAATGAGTGTTGTAAAATTACTTATGCTCGTTTGTAAATGGTTCGGAATATTTTTTAATGCATCTGCAACCTCGACACAGGTTTTACCCTTTAGAGAGCAACCAATGTATACTTGGAGCACACATCAGTTACTATTGATAAATATTTATACCCTGAATCGTATTTCAAAAATATGTAGTGAGGTCAACTAAATCAACCTGATGCGGGCTGACCATTTCCTTCGTGATAACTACCGTTTAGAACAAATTTTGTGGGTCGGGCGATGGAGCTGCTCAGCTTTTTCACCTTACATCGTCATTAAAGTGAGAACAACTGTTCGTGAAGTTAATAACATGAACAAGAACTCTTCAGAATGAGGCATCAACATTAAAATAATTCTTTACGTAGTGTTACAGGAAACATATGCGAAATAATGAAAACGTGAAGTGACAGGATGATAGGACTTTTGTAAGAGAGTAGCAAAGAATTTGCATGACACTATATGTGCTGCAGAGAGTAAAAACTGTAAGAGACGACAGACGTTGGAATACGTCCAATAAATAACTGAGGGGCAGGGCACAAGTGCAGTATAGAAATACATGACGAGCGGCACTGAAGCTGTGCGAAGAGGATTTGTTTTATTAAATGGTTCAAATGGCTCTAAGCACTGTGGGACTTAACATCTGAGGTCATCAGTCCCCTAGAACTTAGAACTACTTAAACCTAACCAACTTAAGGACAACACACATCCATGCCCGAGGCAGGATTCGAACCTGCGACCGTAGCAGCAGCGCGGTTCCGGACTGAAGCGCCTACAACCGCTCCTCCACAGCGGCCAGCATTTCCTTTGTTACCAGTGTGCGAATGAACTGATGGTCTGTCTGTAGTTACCTCAGAACTGACGCTATGTAGAGTCGTAAACTGAACACCGTCCGAACAGACCTCGAAGCCTAAGGGTACCGACCTACCGCCGTGTCATCCTCAGCTCACTGGCGTCACTGGGTGGGGATATGGAGGGGCGTGCGGTCAGCACACCGCTCTCCCGGAGGCGCTACTTATCAATCAAACACACTCCTGGAAATGGAAAAAAGAACACATTGACACCGGTGTGTCAGACCCACCATACTTGCTCCGGACACTGCGAGAGGGCTGTACAAGCAATGATCACACGCACGGCACAGCGGACACACCAGGAACCGCGGTGTTGGCCGTCGAATGGCGCTAGCTGCGCAGCATTTGTGCACCGCCGCCGTCAGTGTCAGCCAGTTTGCCGTGGCATACGGAGCTCCATCGCAGTCTTTAACACTGGTACCATGCCGCGACAGCGTGGACGTGAACCGTATGTGCAGTTGACGGACTTTGAGCGAGGGCGTATAGTGGCCATGCGGGAGGCCGGGTGGACGTACCGCCGAATTGCTCAACACGTGGGGCGTGAGGTCTCCACAGTACATCGATGTTGTCGCCAGTGGTCGGCGGAAGGTGCATGTGCCCGTCGACCTGGGACCGGACCGCAGCGACGCACGGATGCACGCCAATACCGTAGGATCCTACGCAGTGCCGTAGGGGACCGCACCGCCACTTCCCAGCAAATTAGGGACACTGTTGCTCCTGGGGTATCGGCGAGGACCATTCGCAACCGTCTCCATGAAGCTGGGCTACGGTCCCGCACACCGTTAGGCCGTCTTCCGCTCACGCCCCAACATCGTGCAGCCCGCCTCCAGTGGTGTCGCGACAGGCGTGAATGGAGGGACGAATGGAGACGTGTCGTTTTCAGCGATGAGAGTCGCTTCTGCCTTGGTGCCAATGATTGTCGTATGCGTGTTTGGCGCCGTGCAGGTGAGCGCCACAATCAGGACTGCATACGACCGAGGCACACAGGGCCAACACCCGGCATCATGGTGTGGGGAGCGATCTCCTACACTGGCCGTACACCACTGGTGATCGTCGAGGGGACACTGAATAGTGCACGGTACATCCAAACCGTCATCGAACCCATCGTTCTACCATTCCTAGACCGGCAAGGGAACTTGCCGTTCCAACAGGACAATGCACGTCCGCATGTAACCCGTGCCACCCAACGTGCTCTAGAAGGTGTAAGTCAACTACCCTGGCCAGCAAGATCTCCGGATCTGTCCCCCATTGAGCATGTTTGGGACTGGATGAAGCGTCGTCTCACGCGGTCTGCATGTCCAGCAAGAACGCTGGTCCAACTGAGGCGCCAGGTGGAAATGGCATGGCAAGCCGTTCCACAGGACTACATCCAGCATCTCTACGATCGTCTCCATGGGAGAATAGCAGCCTGCATTGCTGCGAAAGGTGGATATACACTGTACTAGTGCCGACATTGTGCATGCTCTGTTGCCTGTGTCTATGTGCCTGTGGTTCTGTCAGTGTGATCATGTGATGTATCTGACCCCAGGAATGTGTCAATAAAGTTTCCTCTTCCTGGGACAATGAATTCACGGTGTTCTTATTTCAATTTCCAGGAGTGTAGCTCCTCGGTTGGCCTTACAAGAACTGAGTGCATGCCACTTGCCAACAGCACTACCTTCGGTGATCTGAGGGGAATCGATGTAAGGCCGTTGGTATGTAGCCTCCTAACGTTTCGTAGGGGGAGAATTGGTCTTATTCAGTTTTTCCTGGGGTCTCTATGGCTTCCTGCAGACATTCGTCTGGAAATGGTAAGAGGGAGGGGTCGTAGGACACTTGTAGCCGAGCCCCCTCTGACCTGTGCTGAAACAGGTCTCGTGAGTTATAAATGAAAACGGAAAGGACGTTTATGTGGAGTCCCCGCGCCCTGAACTGCCGTGCGCGGGCCAACGCTCGGAGGTGCGAGGTGCTGCCTGCGGGGTGTCGGCGTCGCAACCGCAGCCGCAGCAGCAGCCGGCGGAGTGCCGTAAAGCGGCGATTGTCTCTGGAGCCGGCCATTTGTTCGACCCTCCGGCGGGGTTAAAAAGGCCACCCCTGCTCTCCGCCGACAAAGGCCATCGACGGCATCTCGGCGCACAATGACGCCCGTCCCGGGGACAATGGGGGCGCGCGTTCGGCCGCCGAAGCCTGCGACGGGCCGGGGCTGCGCATTTGATCTGAGACCCCACTTAAACGCGGCGATCCTCACCGAGCCGAGCCGCTAAGAACCCATAGGGGCGGCGTCCATTGTTTACGAGTAATGAGCAGCGCAGCTAGCCTGTTGGCTGGCTTCCCTGAGTGCTTAGGCGGTCCCACGGCTTCCGCGCCAGCTCCCCGCCTACTCTTCCTCAGCCACTCCGCGACTCTGCCACCTCGTTTTCTGCAGCTGTTACCAGTAGGAGTCTCCGAAGAGTGCCTAGTATACAGGGTGACAATTATTGAACTATATGAAAAAAAAGTAAATTAGTTACGAACTACGACGTGCACCCCCTTTTTCAACATGTAAAAGTCACTTCAGATATTCTTATTTAGATTATGACATGTTCGATACGCCCGCCATCATTAGCGATGATGTAGCGCAGACGAATAGCAAAGTTCTGCACGAACAGCTGGAGTGTCGCAACATTGATGCTGTCGATGACCTCCTGGTTGCCTGTTTTCAGCTCAGCAATGGTTTTGGGGTTATTGCTGTACACCTTGTCTTTATTATAGCCCCACAAAGAGGAGTCGCATGTGTTTAGGTCCGGAGAATATGGTGGCCATCGAGGCCCATGCCAGTGGCCTCTGGGTACTCCAGAGGGTGCTACTCCAGGACATCAAACACTCTCCCGCCTCGATGGGGTCGAGCCCCGTCTTGCCTGAATCACATCTTGTCGAAATCATGGTCATTTTGGATAATGGAGATGAAATCATCATCCACAATCTTCACATACCGTTCAGTAGTCGCCGTACCGTCAAGGAATGTAGCACCGATTATTCCGTGACTGGACACTGCACACCACGCAGTCATCTGTTGAGGTTGAAGAGACTTCTCGATAGCGAAGTGCGGATTCTCAGTCCTTCACATGCGCCCATTTTACTTATTGACGTACCCATCCAAATGAAAGTGGGCTTCGTCGCTAAACCAAATCATACATGAGCATACTAATTCCAATTATGTCACTCCGCCAACTGCCCAGTTTGAGCGTCCTAACGCAAAGTGTTCAGAAGTTATAAGGATTTTATGTGATATGGTTCAGTAACTGTCACCCCAAGAATGCTGAAGATTAGATGGGTAGATCACATAACTAATGAGGAAGTATTGAATAGGATTGGGGAGAAGAGAAGTTTGTGGCACAACTTGACCAGAAGGAGGGATCGGTTGGTAGGACATGTTCTGAGGCATCAAGGGATCACCAATTTAGTATTGGAGGGCAGCGTGGAGGGTAAAAATCGTAGAGGGAGACCAAGAGATGAATACACTAAGCAGATTCAGAAGGATGTAGGTTGCAGTAGGTACTGGGAGATGAAAAAGCTTGCACAGGATAGAGTAACATGGAGAGCTGCATCAAACCAGTCTCAGGACTGAAGACCACAACAACAACAACAACTGTCACCCCGTAAGTACTTCAGTAATACTGCGTAATTACACACGCTATCTTGGCTTATGATGGGCCTAATGCCCTCTTTGAAATTTTTTCACTTAGCAAAGACAAAATGCAGAAAGCAAAAGGTTATTTAGAACTGGTACAGAAGCCAAACTTCAGTATTAAGACTCGGAAGGCATGAAGGGGAAGCAGCAGTTGAGACGCAGTTTTACTCAACCTCTACACTGATGAAGCAGTAAAGAAAACGACGAAAATTTTGAGAAGTCTTTGAACTCGAGGGAACAGAAATAAAAACTTGGAGAGTTGCCGATGATATTGCAATTCTGTCAGAGACGGCAAAGGACTTGGACGAGCAGTTGAATGGAATGCATGTCTTGAAATGAGATTCTTCAAGGGTTGCCAGAAAATAATGCACCACATTTTTTTTTCTCAACCGAAAACAATGCTACGAACACGAAACGTTACGTATGTATTATTTGAAATATCCTGAGTGAGGGCGCTAAGTTTCCGTCACTTTCGAAAGATAGCGCAGCTGCAGGACATTTTCAAAATGGCGTTTGTTACAAGCAACATGCCGTCATTGAGTTTCTCACTGCAGAGAAAGAAACTGTGGGGAATATTCACAAACGCTTTTGCAAAGTCCAGAGAGCATCTGCTGTCGACTGCAGTACAGTTAGCCGCTGAGTAAGGAGGGTGAGGTCATCAGAAGGCGGTTCGGCGGAGCTCCACGATTTGCAACGGCCGGGGAGACCATCCACGGCTGTCACACCTGACGCAACTGACCCAGCTCCCTCGGACTTCCACTTCTCTCAGCCATTGAACGATGACAACGACATATAAATGTGTCAGCCTGTATAAAGTTGACATGGCTTAAATCCAAAGCATCTGCACGTGATAATGGCGTAAGGCCGAAATTGCAATAGTAGAAATAAAAAGTTTAACAGTCACTGGCGTTAACATGATGTCTTTCAAAAAATTAGAGGATGCCATTCGTGGAAGGTATTTTGCGGAAGATGAGGAGGGATTGTTACCGATAGAGCATACATGCCCTTGTTTCGCGCTGGAGGAAGGCCATAGAACGGGGATGGAGGTTACGTGGAAAAGTAAGGTGTGGAGATAAAACACCATTCTTTCTTGTGCGTGATTTTCAATGTTCAATAAAGAACTGTTGAAGAAAAAAAAATGCGGGGCATTATTTTCTGGCCGACGCTCGTAAGATCAACATCGATAAAAGTAAAACGTACTGAAATGTAATCGAATTAAATGAGGCGTTACTGAGGTAATTAGATTAGGAATGAGACAATGAAATCAGTAGGTGACTTTTGCTATCTGAGCAGCAAAACAACCTAAGAGGGTGAAAGTAAAGAAGATGTAAAATGCAGACTGGCAATAACAAGAAAAGAATTTATAACAAGGAGAATTAATGAACTTCCAATATAAATTTTAGAAGAATTTTGCAGTTGGTATTTATTGAAGTGTAGATTTGTACGGAAGTGAACCGTACCCGATAAGCAGTTGACCCAAAAGGAGAGCCCTCTGAAATGTGGTGGTGTATAAGAATGCTGAAAATTAGATTGGTAGATCGCTTTAAGTAATGATGGGGCTTTGAATTTAGCTGGGGAGAATAGAAATTTATGGCACATCTTGGCTAGAAGGGCAAAAATTGTAGAGGGAGACCAAGTGATTAATACAGTAAGCAGATTCAAAGTGATGTAGGTTGCAGTAGTCATTCGGAGGTGAAGAGGTTCGCACAGGATGGACAAGTCTGGAGAGCTGTGTGTAAGCACGAAATTTGGCACGGACTTCAATGCGAGATGCCTTTAATAGGTTCCACAACGAAACATTGTCTCGAAATTTGGTAGAAAATCTGAAGAAATTCTGGTCGTATGTAAAATACACAAGCGGCAAGACGCAGTCAATACCTTCGCTGCGCAGTGCCGATGATAATGTTACCGACGACTGTGCCACTAAAGCGGAGTTATTGAACGCAGTTTTCCGAAATTACTTCACCAGGGAAGACGAATGGAATATTCCAGAATTTGAAACACGAACAGCTGCTAGCATGAGTTTCTTAGAAGTAGATACCTTAGGGGTTGCGAAGCAACTCAAATCACTTGATACGGGCAAGTCTTCAGATCCAGGTTGTATACCGATTAGATTCCTTTCAGATTACGCTGATATAATAGCTCCCTACTTAGCAATCATGTACAACCGCTCGCTCACCGATAGATCTGTACCTACAGATTGGAAAATTGCGCAGGTCGCACCAGTGTTTAAGAAGGGTAGTAGCAGTAATCCATCGAACTACAGACCTATATCATTGACGTCGGTTTGCAGTAGGGTTTTGGAGCATATACTGTATTCAAACATTATGAATCACCTCGAAGGGAACGATCTATTGATACGTAATCAGCATGGTTTCAGAAAACATCGTTCTTGTGCAACGTAGCTAGCTCTTTATTCGCACGAAGTAATGGCCGCTATCGACAGGGGATCTCAAATTGATTCTGTATATCTAGATTTCCGGAAATCTTTTGACACCGTTCCTCACAAGCGACTTCTAATCAAGCTGCGGGCCTATGGGGTATCGTCTCAGTTGTGCGACTGGATTCGTGATTTCCTGTCAGGAAGGTCGCAGTTCGTGGTAATAGACGGCAAATCATCGAGTAAAACTGAAGTGATATCAGGTGTTCCCCAGGGAAGCATCTTGGGACCTCTGCTGGTCGTGATCTATATAAATGACCTGGGTGACAATCTGAGCAGTTCTCTTAGGTTGTTCGCAGATGATGCTGTCATTTACCGTCTAGTAAGGTCATCCTAAGACCAGTATCAGTTGCAAAGTGATTTAGAAAAGATTGCTGTATGGTGTGGCAGGTGGCAATTGACGCTAAATAACGAAAAGTGTGAGGTGATCCACATGAGTTCCAAAGGAAATCCATTGGAATTCGATTACTCGATAAATAGTACAATTCTCAAGGCTGTCAATTCAACTAAGTACCTGGGTGTTAAAATTACGAACAACTTCTGTTGGAAAGACCACATAGATAATATTGTGGGGAAGGCGAGCCAAAGGTTGCGTTTCATTGGCAGGGCACTTAGAAGATGCAACAAGTCCACTAAAGAGACAGCTTACACTGCACTCGTTCGTCCTCTGTTAGAATATTGCTGCGCGGTGTGGGATCCTTACCAGGTGGGATTGACGGAGGACATCGAAAGGGTGCAAAAAAGGGCAGCTCGTTTTGTATTATCACGTAATAGGGGAGAGAGTGTGGCAGATATGATACGCGAGTTGGGATGGAAGTCATTAAAGCAAAGACGGTTTTCGTCGCGGCGAGATGTATTTACGAAATTTCAGTCACCAACTTTCTCTTCCGTATGCGAAAATATTTTGTTGAGCCCAACCTACATAGGTAGGAATGATCATCAAAATAAAATAAGAGAAATCAGAGCTGGAACAGAAAGGTTTAGGCGTTCGTTCTTCCCGCGCGCTGTTCGGGAGTGGAATGGTAGGCAGGTAGTATGATTGTGGTTCGATGAACCCTCTGCCAAGCACTTAAATGTGAATTGCAGAGTAATCATGTAGATGTAGATGTAGATGTAAGTCTTCGGACCGAAATCTCTTTATTCGAGTTGTTGATGGTTGCCTTTGTGTATGTCTCATGAGGCAGTCACCGAAGTGGTTAGTTGTGTGGCAGTTCTTAGTGCCCTCTGAGGCTAACATAAACAGGTCTTTGTGCGGGAGGTGTGATCGACAGTTGATTCACATCTACATTTTTACTATTATTCTGCAAATCATACCTCACTATTTGGGAGGTTTGCACCGAACCGCTTTAAGGTTATTATTCTAACTCATCTTCACTCCTGAACTCTGATTTAGTGTCCGGATAGCCCTGTGTAATGAGGAATTCGCCACTAGATATCACGTGAGATGGATCCACCAGTACAAAAGGCGGTGGAGACTACTGTGCTGCCAGTAAAGGAGCAGGAACTCCATAACGGGTCGGTCAGGAGAGCTCACTGACACAGGCAACGGATATCAGCTGAGTAATAAATCCACCACATTTCAACCTAGCAGCAGTTCTGAATAAGTCGCTTGAAATGCACAGATCAGTCGTTGTTCAACAACTTGTATTTGAGCACTGGTGGTGAGGACGTTCGTATGTGGTGCTATACTTTGTACGGAGACATTTTGTATGGAATTCTGAAGATAGTTTACTCCCGACATGCGTCCAATATCATTTGTTGAACTCAAACTATCTGTAAGTTTCAAACGACGTATTCAGCAGAGATATAAGAAATTTTGTAGATTTGCATTATGTTGACAGGCTTCCTTTGAGAATGTATGTCGCAACTTAAGTGTTTTCCAACCCATGTATTTGGTGCCCAAGGGGACTGTTGATGCTGTGAACGTGAATCAGAAGTGCTTGGGAGGAACCACAGCAGAAGCAAGAGCAGGCAGATCTCACCCACTGGCTGACAGCGAGTGTCTAACTTTGCGGGAGGTTGTTATAAAAAGACGCGTGTTATCAGCAGAATGAATCACTCACTAGTTCCAAAGTGCTACCAGCAGTCCAGCTAGTGCAATGACCGTGGGCAGGGAGTTAAAAAGGATGGAGTACGACAGTCCAGCAACTTCTCACGGAGCATATATTTCTGTTTTTTTTAATTATTTTGCACGTCTGGTTCCGTAGGACCAAATAACAGGTTAAATAAAATGTTTATGAACCCCAAAAAAAAAGACAAGCGATAAGTTTATGTAAACGCAATCAACAACAGGAATCAGCTTAATTTTTCAACAGACAGAATAGAAATAGTTACTTATGATCGAACTTTCCAGTTTCGATATGAAATCGCTTGGATTGCTGATAAGATCTTTGAATTCTTGTGGTAGCTTACTGAAAACGCAAGCAGCAGTATACTGCACACCTTTCTGCACAAGAGTCAAGGAAGTTCGTCCAATGCAGATTGGATTTGTCCCTAGTATTAACTGAGAAAAAGCTGTCAGTTCTTGGGAATAAGCTGATATTGTTAACAAGAAACGGCAGCAACGGATATATATACTGAGAGGCCAGAGTTACAACACCCAGACTAGTGAACAGGGTTCGACAAGAGGGTCGCGAATTTACACCACTTATTGCCCGATTGCCAATTTCTGGGCCAAAAATATCCTTTGAGAGTGGGAAGAGTTACCCCAAAGTATAATGCCACACGTCATAAGCGAATAAAACTAAGCAAAGTAGACTAGTTACTTCACCTACTTCAGATACCGTTCGAATAGTAAAAATGGCAGAATTAAGTCTTTGAACAAGATCCTGAACATGGGCTTTCCACGACAGTTTACTATCTATCTGAACACCTAGAAAATTGAACTCTCCAGTTCCGTTAATCATACGCCCATTCTGTGAAATTAAAACGTCGGATTTTGTTGAATTGTGTTAGAAACTGTAAAAACTGTGACTTTCTCTGATTTAGCGTTGATTTGATTTCTATCAGCCATGAACTTACGTCACAAACTGCACCATATGAAACGGAGTGAGTGTTGCACACAACGTCGTTTACTACCAAGCTAGTGTCATCAGCAAACATAAGTATTTTAGAATCACCTTTAATAGTGGAGGGAATATGGTTTATATAAATAAGGAAGAGGAGAGGTCCCAGCACAGATCCCTGCGGCACCCCCGATTCGACCCTGCCCCACTCAGACCCCACATCATAGCCATTCTCAATACTGTGTATAATGGCCTTTTGCTGTCTGTTGTTAACGTAAGAGATGACCCAGAGGGTGAGTTACTCCCAGTATTCCATAATGGACCAATTCCGCAGCAATACTTTGTGATCAACACAACGCTAACGCATCGTGTCTGAACTGTCACTCTGCTGTACGCAGTACACTACGTGTTCAAACCTGTCCGCACATAACGTTTTCTTGCGCGTAATGAGGGAACCACGCCGTAATCACCGAAGAAAGCTCATACCGTAAACCACCTAACCGATGCTGTAGATGGCGTAATGAGCGACACTGTAGGACCGTAGGTAAATGAGAACGAGAGATTTGGAGTGATGAATCATGCTGAACCCCGTGGCTATCCGCTGGAAAGGTTTGGGTTCGGGGCTGGTTGGAGAACGTTACCTGCTATCGCGTGTAGTGGCAACGTGAAGTACGCAGGAGGTGGTGTTGCGGCATGGGCTTCTTTTCGTGGGGTGGTTCCGTCATTACACGTAAAAAAGGCTACATGCGAGAGTTCTACAGCGTAGTGTACTGTGTACAGTAGAGAAACAGTCCAGACACGATGACCGTTTGCATCAGCATGACAACGAGCCCGATCACAAATCAGCATCTGTGAGGTAATGGTTTTTTTTTTGTTTTTTTTAATTTCTTTATTCAAATTATTTCATACATTGGTTTGTGAGAATTCAGGAAATGAATTGGTCTGTCAAGAGTTCCGACCTGAATAACCAACGGAACATATATGGGATGAACTAGGACGTCGGCTTCTCTCCAGATTCCAGCGTGCAACGTCACCACATCCTCTGGTATCGGCTACTGGGGAAGAATGGGCTGCCGTCCCTTCACAGACGTTCAGTGTCTCCAGCAGACCCCAAGCCGCCATGAAGACGGCACCTCAGATTAGTGTCCACTAACAGCCGTCCATGTACTGCTGATCAGGCAGTGTATTATGGCATTCGTGAAAAGATCTATCAGCAACAAAAAACGCCTTCTTTCATTGATTGCCACCCTAGCTTCCTTATTATTTCCGTGGCACTCTCTCCCACATTTCGAGATAATACAGTACGAGCCTTTCACTTTTCAATTTTTTCTATCTCTTTCGCCAACTGCGTCTGGTCAGGACCCCATAGCGATAAACAGTCTTCCAGAATTGGACGCACAAGCACAGTGTAGGCAACCTCTTTAATATCTTTCTTGTTGCTTCTAAGTGTTTTGCCAGTATTCCAATTTAAGTTATTAGTAATTATAATCCCTAGGTAGTTGCCTCAAAGATTCATATTCCGGACCTCCAATAGAAGACAACATAATAACTGTGCTATTGTAGTTCGAATTAGGTTATTCGCAGTCAAAGATCTTGTGGTTTAGATCGTTCAGTTTAGTAACAGTGCTTTGTGTGTATAATTTGACGTAGATCAAAGAATAAAAATGTTACTGGATCGAATACGATGGAGTAAAATAAACCATTTTTCCGCCGTACTCGTGGAACGGACATCAAACGCTGATACCTTATTTTCCAATTAAAGAACCAGTTAAATGTGAAGAGAAGCGTGCGACATAATAGACCACTTACCCATCTGTGTCCAGGTTTGAGTACCAGTAAGTCTGGTGCTGAGTCAAACTCTTTCTGCAAGAAATGCAATATGAACTGTATTGCACGCTGAGCCCCAACCAGTAACGTAGGTTCCAGACCCGCGACTCCCGTGGATATATGTAGCTTGTACTCGTTTGTTGCACAGGGATGGAGGCATACTGCTTCATATATTTTTTTGAGGTGGTGTTTCAGCGTTACAAATGATGGACGATATTGTTATATTGTCGGAATGATTAGATGAGGCGGTTAACCAGACCCCACTACAACAGACACAAGCGGCTAATGCAGGCCTAGAGATCTCTATCGAGAAGACGCAGTGTATGACAGGCATCAAGGTAGCTCCTAGATGGATTACAGTGGAAGGAGGGAAAATTCAGAATATGGAGAGATTTAAATACGGAGGAGAGTGGATAGAAACTGTGCTGACAGGATAGGAAGCAATGGGAGAAGGAATAAACGAAATTAATGTAGCATACAAACTAACTACGAGCATCTACAATAAGAAGAATATTTTGATCGAAGCAAAACTGAGACATTACCGGACAGTGATCCGCTCTGAAGCCGTTGTACACACCAAAAACTCTTAACTGAGTAAGAACAAGAGTACGTAAGAGACTAGAGCTGGTGCAACGAAAGATTGACAGGAGGATCTTAGGACGCATCGTTTAGGAGACGAACGAATCGTGGATTGCATACTAAGATAGAATCACGGACATCATGAGGAGCGTGTTCTTCTGACACATCCTAAGAATGGACCAGGGGAGATTAACGCAGAAACCAATACAGTTTCTTAAATTATGCTGTAGGAACACAGCTGTTTTGCTGTTTAACCATAAGGGATGAAACGATAAAGTTTCGTGTGAATAATAGGACCAAAGTAAGCTGGACACAAGAGGTGCAAAGGGATCTGGAAGAAATGAGAATGCAGGGACACGAGGCAGACAGCAGGGTGATTTTTAAAGACAAAACCTTTCACAGGTTTCCAAGATAGAGTTAGACCCAGTACAAAATCATCATGGACAGAAGAGCGAAGAAGATTGCAAAGTGTGAGAATGAAAGAATATTGGACACGAAGAAATACAGAAAAAACGAAGCTGTCGAGAATCAACGTAGCCCGCAGATGGCCAAAACGAAAAGAAGAAGAAGAAAAAGAAGAAGGAACAAATATTTCGAATAGCTTTGGTTTATTATTGTTCTGCACGTAAACAAGCGCATGGGATCGTTGCACTGAAAGACTAAAGTACTTTGCTGCAACGGTGGGTCTGTATTGACACCTTTACTTTACGCAAAAACAATGCAGCGTCATCTTGGAAACATATCCACATCAGTCGCCAGCTAAAATATCTCCCAAGACTCTCACCGCCCACGCAAGTGCTACTGTTAAGAAAGGCTCCCCTTAAAATAAGGATGTTTCTTTTATTCTAGCGGCTAGTGACATCATTCCCATTACGTCAGACAAGCCCTAACTCAGAACTACGATGCGTCTTGCAACTCAAATTAAGTATACTGTCAGACTAAGTTACGCTGATCGCTAATAATGCAGGAAATTCAGTGTATCTAAATAAACACTGGGAATCCCTCACAAATAGCCGGTTCATGTCAAACGTATTCACTGAAACGCGTTGAAAGGTTTGGTAAGCGTTAAAACACACAAAAACAAAAATTGCTATAAAAATGCCAACACAGAAATGTGACAGAATGTTATCATGATGTGCATCACACTATCGTATCTGACCAAACTGTAATCGGATTTTGTCTAGGCAAAGTGACATGAATGTTAGTAATACTTCTTTACCGATGTTTTGATTCGTAAACCGTAATTAAATAAACATCATCTTTTAAGTGAAACTAGTTGACAGAGACGAGAGCTCCTGCTTCTATTAAAATATTTGTATTGATTCAAATGATTTTTCATTAAAAAAATGTCAAAACTAAGAAGAGCAGTATTGTGATATCGGTTTTTGCCAGTGCAACCCATCACCCAAAACCGTTTTATGTCCCTGCAAGAGAGGGTAGTTCTGACTTCCAGAGTGTGAAAACTAAGACGAGCAGTGTTCAGATATCGGCTTTTGCTAGTGGAAACTATCCCTCAAAAAGCCTTTTAGGTCAGTGACAATCTAGTTCTGACTTCCAATCACCTTAATAAAGCTGGAGAAAATTTTTAAAGGTGAAACCAAATATGAAAACTTCAATCACGCAAACAAAGTAGATAAAGTAAATATAAGTAAAGGGATCACTGGAGATGTGGCAGCGATATGTGCAGTCACTGACGTCGTTATCGCTGACGTAATTATTTCGGTACGTATTTGAATTGAGTACTAGGAGAAAGACGCTGGAACAGAATGTGTATGAGTGTGATCGTTTATTTAAGAGCGTTTGGTGAAAACTGCATAGTGATCAGAGTTACAGATCACAGATATTGCATCTTCAATCAACTACGCAGATGTGTCGCGGTGGCATGCTTCAATGAAACCTTCTCGGTTTGTAACACGTGCCACTTCGAATAAAACATTCAAGCATTCGATAGCTGTCTCCACCATTCTCATCAGGAGTTATAATCACTAAGTGCCCACTAGACTGGCATTCGGTTGGATGAAGTTTCAAACCCGCATCCGGCCATCCAGATTTAGGTATTCCGCGATTTCCCTAAATCACTTCAGGCAAATGCCTGGATGGTTCCTTTGAAAGGGCACGGCTGACTTCCTTCCCCACCCTTCCCTGCTCTGATGGTAACGGTGACCTCACTGTTTGATCCCCTCCCCCAAACCACCCAACCAGCTAACTGCCAGGGCTGGGATGTTTTCTTTATTGTTATTTCATTTTTCTGCCCCATACGTGCAGGGAAGGGCTGGCAGCGGCACAATCCGCTGCTCGTCAGCCGAATAATACAGTCCATAAAAATAGGAGAACGAGACATATAAAAGTCGATAAAGTGATCATGAGAACATGAAAAGGGGATACACCGGGGGTTAAAATATACACGTAAATGGAGACTGTCATGTGGGACGGTTAAAGAAGTAGACATAAGGTTAAAAAAACACAGTTGGCGATGTGTGTCACACATAAGGAACACTGAAGTCACACACACAAGTTAAAAGCTGGCCACAGAGATCGACAACACTTAAAAACCATTGTACGAGATGGAGCACACACGACAAGATTAAAACCTGTTGGGAGGACATCCTGAGGGAGGGGAGGTCTGAGAGGAGGGAAAAAGAGGGGAGAAGATGGGGCGTTGGGGGAGAGGGGACTTTGAGGGGGTGGAATGAAATGGAAGGGGGGTCAGGGGACGCACCAAGGGGCAGGAGATGGGCGGAATGGGAGATGGAGAGAGGAGGCAAGTCAGGAGGAAGTGCAGAGACACAGGTGCACTAGAAATACAGGGGGAGGGAAGGGAAGAGGAGGAGAGAGGGAGCCCTGAGGAGTGGGAGGGGGGAAGGTGGGTTTAGAGTTGGTAGGAGGGCTAGATATTAGGGCAAAGCTCATCATCTGTTAGGTGTACGCACTGGAAGTTGAGTTGAGAAAGGAGGTGGGGGGTATGGAGATTGAGACAGGGTGAGACAACATGGTAAAGGTGCGGCGGTGTCCTGGGGGTAGAAAGGATAGAAGACACCAGGGTTTGGGTGGGATCGGGACTGTGGGTTATGTACAGGGGGGAGATGTGTTCGAGGAAAAGCAGAAGATATGGGAAGGGGATGAGATCATAGAGGATCCATGTGGCGGACAGGAGGCAGATATGGAAGGCGAGGCAGAGTGCATAGCATTCAAGGATTTGGAGGGCTTTATAGAATGTGGGAGGGGCAGAAATCCAGGCGACAGTGGCATAACAAAGGATGGGGTGGATCAAGGATTTGTAGGTGTCAAGGATGGTGAAATGATGCAGTCCCCATGTTCACCTGGACAGTAGTTTCAGGAGGGGTTTTGTGTTGGATCATAAGGAGATGGGGAGTCCAGGTGAGGTGAAAGTTGAGGGTGAGGCCAAGATATTTCAGGGTAGGAGTGAAGTGGGTAGGACAACCATAAATGGTGAGGTAAAAAACGTGGAGCCAGAAGGAGCAGGTGGTATGACCTATGATGATTATCTGGGTCTTGGAAGGGTTGATGCGAAGGAGCCACTGAGGGCACCTGGTGGTCAATGGGTCAAGGTGGGTTTGAAGGGTATGTTGGACAGTTGATGGGTAGGACAAAGGGCCTGGAAGGCGATGTTGTCAGCAAACTGGAGGAGGTTTTGGCATCCCTGCAGTTTATAGGAGATAGAGGAGAGGAGAAAGGGTGGAGCCCTGGGGCAGGCTGGCTGTGGGATAGAAAGTACAGGAACTGGTATTGTGGATAGAGACATAGGAGGGATGACAAAAAAAATGGTTCAAATGGCTCTGAGCACTATGGGACTTAACTTCTGAGGTCATCAGTCCCCTAGAACTTAGAACTACTTAAACCTAAATAATCTAAGGACACTACACACTTCCATGCCAGAGGCAGGATACGAACCTGCGACTGTAGCGGTCGCGCGATTCCAGACTGTAGCTCCTAGAACCGCTCGGCCACTCCGGCCGGCGGAGGAACGACAGGACAGGAAGGACGCAACGAAATGGACGAAATTGATGGGAAGAGTGTAGCTCTGAAGTTTAAATAGGAGCCTGAGATGACAGGCACAGTCATAGACCTCCTTGAGGTCGAGGGAAACAAAGACAGTGTATCAACGGGAATTAATTTGGAGGGATAGAAGACTGGTAAGGTTGAGGAGCTGGTCGTTGGCTGACAAGCAAGGCAGGAAGCCACACTGGGTAAGGGGAAGGAGGTAGTGCTGGTTAAGGTGGTGATGAATACATTGGGAGAGGATGGACTCAAAGACCTTATTGAACACAGAGGAGAGGCAGATGGGATGATATGAAGAGATGTCAGAGGGTGTCTGTTGGGTTTAGGGAACAACAGGATGCAGAAAATCTTCCACAGGTCAGGGTGAAAGCCAGTGGAGAGGACGACATTATACAGGGTCAGAAGGACAGCCAGGAAGGAGGGGGGTGGGAGGGATTCCTTGAGGTGGTGGTAGATGACAGCCGTCATCAGGGGCAGTGTTGCGTTTGGAGCAGAGGATGAGTTTGATGTCATGTGCAGTAATGGGAGTGGTTATGTCTGAGGATGGTAACTGATCCAAGTACCATTAACTAGGGGTGAAGGCTGGGACAGAGGTATCAGTGTGTTAAAGAGCTGTGGGGAAGAGGGAGTAATCAAAATGGGGATCTTCACGATTTGAGAAGACCTCAGAGAGATGGGAAGCAAAATGGTTAGCAGGGACGGTTGTCATGGAGAAGGGAGTAATGAGGCGCGGCATGGTTGCCAGTAAGGGGTGGAATGCAGACCAGTACTTGAAGGAGTTGACAAGGAGCACAGAGTTGAGGTATGTACACGTCTGGCATTTCTTTGTTGTTAGAAGGGTTTCGGATGTGTCACTGTAACTGCCAGTAGTGGAGGAGAGTATCCCAGTTATGGGTGCAGAGGAAGAAGCGGTAGGGCCCACAGGATTCACAGAGAAGAAGGACGGCCTGTAGAGGAAGAGTAGGGTGGTGAGGGTGGATAAATAGGGTAGAAACATGGACCTCTGCAGCGTCAGTGATGGTCTTCTGGAGGCCGGACGAGACATGGGTGATGTCAGCGAGATGGCGAAAGGTAAGTGGGTGGCTTTCTACCTGTGAGGCAATGGATTCTCTGCAGGCATCCCAGCAGGCGCAGCGGTAGTTATGGACGGATTTCTGAGGGTCAGCAGGGGAGGGAGCGGGGCGCGGCGATGGGCTGAGGAGATGGTGACAAGGACTAAAAGGTGGTCTCTGCCAATGGGGTCGAGGATTTTGATAATCCAACGTGCCAACTGGATAGAATTTGGCATGATATCCATGAGGACACCTAAAACTCCATCAATATTGCCAAACCAAATAACTGCTTTGTTAAGGGCAAGAGGTGGACCATCGCAACATTGATTTGATGAAAATGTGAGAAATCTTCACTTGAATGAATTGTTGTTGTTGTTGTTGTGGTCTTCAGTCATGAGACTGGTTTGATGCAGCTCTCCATGCTACTCTATACTGTGCAAGCTTCTTCATCTCCCAGTACCTACTGCAACCTACATCCTTTTGAATCTGCTTAGTGTATTCATCTCTTGGTCTCCCTCTACGATTTTTACCCCCCACACTGCCCTCCAATACTAAATTGGTGGTCCCTTGAAGCCTCAGAACATGTCCTACCAACCAATCCCTTCTTCTAGTCAAGTTGTGCCACAAACTTCTCTTCTCCCCAATTCTATTCAATACTTCCTCATTTGTTATGTGATCTACCCATCTAATCTTCAGTATTCTTCAGTAGCACCACATTTCGAAAGCTTCTATTCTCTTCCTGTGCAAACTGTTTATCGTCCATGCTTCACTTCCATACATGGCCACACTCCATACAAATACTTTCAGAAATGACTTCCTGACACTTAAATCTATATTCGATGTTAACAAATTTCTCTTCTTCAGAAAGGCTTTCCTTGCCATTGCCAGTCTACCTTTTATATCCTCTCTACTTCGACCATCATATTATTTTGCTCCCCAAATAGCAAAACTCCTTTACTACTTTAAGTGTCTCATTTCCTAATCTAATTCCCTCAGCATCACCGAACTTAATTCTACTACATTCCATTATCGTCGTTTTGCTTCTGTTGATGTTCGTCTTATATCCTCCTTTCAAGACTGTCCATTCCGTTCAACTTCTCTTCCAAGTCCTTTGCTGTCTCTGACAGAATTACAAACCTCAAAGTTTTTATTACTTCTCCATGGAATTTAATAGCTACTCAGAATTTTTCTTTTGTTTCCTTCACTGCTTGCTCAATATAAAGATTGAATAACATCGTGGATAGTCTACAACCCTGTCTCACTCCCTTCCCTTTCATATCCCTCGACTCTTATAACTGCCATCTGGTTTCTGTACAAATTGTAAATAGCTTTTCGCTCCCTGTATTTTACCCATGCCACCTTCATACTTTGAAAGAGAGTATGCCAGTCAACATTGTCAAACGCTTTCTCTAAGTCTACAAATGCTAGAAACGTAGGTTTGCCTTTCCTTAATCTAGCTTCTAAGGTAAGTCGTAGGGTCAGTATTGCCTCATGTGCTCCAATACTTCTATGGAATACAAACTGATCTTTCCCGAGGTCGGCTTCTACTAGTTTTTCCATTCGTCTGTAAAGAATTCGCGTTAGTATTTTGCAACTGTGGCTAATTAAACTGATTGTTCGGTCATTTTCACATCTGTCAACACCTGCTTTCTTTAGGATTGGAATTATTATATTCTTCTTGAAGTCTGAGGGTATTTCGCCTGTCTCATACATCTTGCCCTCCAGATAGTAGAGTTTCGTCAGGACTGACTCTCCCAAGGCCGTCAGTAGTTCTAGTGGAGTGTTGTCTACTCCCGGGGCCTTGTTTCGACTAAGGTCTTTCAGTGCCCTGTCAAACTCTTCACGCAGTATCATATCTCCCATTTAATCTTCATCTACATCCACTTCTGTTTCCATAATATTGTCCTCAAGTACATCGCCCTTGTATAGACCCACTATATACTCCTTCCACCTTTCTGATTTTCGTTCTTTGCTTAGACCTGGATTTCCATCTGAGCTCTTGATATTCATACGAGTGGTTCTCTATTCTCCAAAGGTCTCTTTAATTTTCCTGTAGGCAGTATCTATCTTACCCCTCGTGAGATAAGCCTCTACATTCTTACATTTGTCCTCTAGCCATCTCTGCTGAGCCATTTTGCCCTTCCTGTCAGTCTCCTTTTTGAGACTTTTGTATTCTTTTTTGCCTGCTTCATTTACTGCATTTTTATATTTTCTCCATTCATCAATGAAATTCAATATTTCTTCTGTTACCCAAGGAGTTCTACTAGCCCTTGTCTTTTTACCTACTTGATCCTCTGCTACCTTCACTATTTCATCTCTCAAAGCTACCCGTTCTTCTTCTACCGTATTTCTTTCCCCATTCTTGTCAATTGTTGCTTAATGGTCTCCCTGAAGCTCTCTACAACCTCTGGTTTAGTCAGTTTATCCAGGTCCCATCTCCTTAAATTCCCACCTTTTTCCAGTTTCTTCAGTTTTAATCTACAGTTCATAACCAATAGATTGTGGTCAGAGTCCACATCTGCCCCTGGAAACGTTTTACAATTTGAAACATGGTTCCTAAATCTCTGTCTTACCATTATATAATCTATCTGAAACCTGTCAGTATCTCCAGGCATCTTCCACGTATACAGCCTTCTTTTATGAACCAAGTGTTGGCTATGATTAAGTTGTGATCTGTGCAAAATTCTACCAGGCGGCTTCCTCTTTCATTTCTTAACCCCAATCCATATTCACCTACTACGTTTCCTTCTCTCCCTTTTCCTACTACCGAATTCCAGTCACCCATCACTATTAAATTTTCGTCTTCCTTCACTATCTGAATAATTTCTTTGATTTCATCATACATTTCTTCAATATCTTCGTCATCTGCAGAGCTAGTTGGCATATAAACTTGTACTATTGTAGTAGGCGTGGACTTCGTGTCTATCTTGGCCACAATAATGCGTTCACTATGCTGTTTGTAGTAGCTTATCCGCACTCCTATTTTCCTATTGATTATTGAAGCTACTCCTGCATTACGACTATTTGATTTTGTATTTATGATCCTGTATTCGCTGACCAAAAGTCTTGTTCCTCCTGCCACTGAACTTCACTAATTCCCACTATATCTAACTTTAACCTATCCATTTCCCTTTTTAAATTTTCTAACCTACCTGCCCGATTAAGGGATCTGACATTCCACGCTCCAATTCGTAGAACGCCCGTTTTCTTTCTCCTGATAGCGACGTCCTCTTGAGTAGTCCCCGCCCGGAGATCCGAATGGGGGACTATTTTACCTCCGGAATATTTTACCCAAGAGGACGCCATTATCATTTAACCATACAGTAAAGCTGCATGCCCTCAGGAAAGATCACGGCTGTAGTTTCCCCTTGCTTTCAAATGGTTCAAATGGCTCTGAGCACTATGGGACTCAACTGCTGAGGTCATTAGTCCCCTAGAACTTAGAACTAGTTAAACCTAACTAAGCTAAGGACATCACACACATCCATGCCCGAGGCAGGATTCGAACCTGCGACCGTAGCGGTCTCGCGGTTCCAGACTGCAGCGCCAGAACCGCGCGGCCACTTCGGCCGGCCCCTTGCTTTCAGCCGTTCACAGTACCAGCACAGCAAGGCCGTTTTGGTTAGTGTTACAAGGCCAGATCAGTCAGTCATCCAGACTGTTGCCCCTGCAACTACTGAAAAGGCTGCTGCCCCTCTTCAGGAACCATGCGTTTGTCTGGCCTCTCAACAGATACCCCTCCGTTGTGGTTGCACCTACTGTACGGCTATCTGTGTCGCTGTGGCACACAAGCCTCCCCACCAACGGCAAGGTCCATGGTTCACGGGGGAGGTTCAATGAATTATCCAGTTTTTTTTGAAATTACAATCATTTCTTTTTTTGTACACGTACATACACGTATACCCATTCTGATATTTCCTTCTGGTGCGGATTTTCTATTTGTTTATTGTCTTAGATTGTGTGTGCTGCAGCTTTACTTAGTGAAAATGAAAAATGTTTTAGAAATGGTCCTGCAGTCGAGCAGCTCCCCGTTAAGCAAGTTTGCGAAATAGATGAATCACATAAACCTCGATGTTTAACAGTGTTGTCCAAGTCCAAACTTGCATGTTTCAATAAAATGAATGATTTATTGTATATTCTTAGTAAGACATTAGTGAATGCTTAAGTTAGCGGAAATAAATGGATTATTATTTAAATTATTGAATTATTATCTGTGGAGTTTAGGTTTTGTATTTTGAAAGCATATGCTGGCAGATTCCTATGTCATGCAATGACTGAAGCGGTCGCTAAATCACAATTTTAGGCTGCCTGCTTGCCTATCTAACGGCTTCCAGGGGCAAAAATAATTTGCTTTGCAGAATTTCGTATAATTACTGACCGAACTTAAAAATTTCAGTTGCTGGCATAATCTACTCATAAAGAGGAATAAGCATAGTTAAAGGTTTCACACAATGACAAGTATTAAAGTTAGAAACTGTGTACTGTATATGTCTTAAGACTGTGTGAGTCGCAGTGCGAAAATCATCAAAATTATACTACTCTACTACTTTAGTATGAGAGCACTTAGCGATATCCAACCAACTACATACGTAACTTCAAATCTCTTAGAAACTTTTCCTCACTGACACCCCTATCCCCCTTCTCCCCCCCCCCCCCCCCCCCCCCCCCGCCGCAAAACAATGAAAGGAATATTTTTTATCAGTTACTGCTTCATGCTAAGATGTCTTTATTTAGTAATTCTTCATTACAAACTGCATTGCCCATCTCTCGATAGTGAGAGCGGCTGACTGCCATACAGAGGGCCCCAGTTCAGTTCTCGATACTGCCAGCGGTTTTTCCTTGGTGTGAGGTCAGGAACAGCATCATTCAGCCTCGCGATGCCAACTGAGGTGCTACTTGAATGAGAAGTAGGGACTCCAAGATTTGCAATGGACTGGAGAGTGGTGTGCTGACCGCTAGCCCGTCAATACTGCATTAAAATGACGCCATTGCCTGAGGATGACATGGCGGTCGGTCGGTGCTGAACGGCTGTCTGAGGCCAGGTTAGCGGAGATTTTCTCTTTGCTTATTTACTGACTCTATTTGTAACAGATTTTACAGACAATATCCAAATAGGCTACTGAATGTGCTTGCAAAAATTGAACAATACATAGTCCACGGGTTTAACATTCTGAGCACTGATATCTGTTAAAAACTGCAATGTCTTCAGCTAGAAAGTATTTATGCAATTAATGTCCAATATTTAACGTGTTAACTCATTTGTGAAGTAATCAGACGTTTGAAGGTGTTTTATGTATGGAAGTTTGATTCTTTTAAGAATCATGGTGGTCGTGGGTTGGGTGTTTGCTGATATGTATTTTACAGCAGGATCGGAATGGCTCGAGTGGTTATTGATCTCATAGCATGTCACGATGACATTGCGGGATGTTTGCTGGAGCAGGTACAGAGCTGTTATACACTCCTGGAAATGGAAAAAAGAACACATTGACACCGGTGTGTCAGACCCACCATACTTGCTCCGGACACTGCGAGAGGGCTGTACAAGCAATGATCACACGCACGGCACAGCGGACACACCAGGAGCCGCGGTGTTGGCCGTCGAATGGCGCTAGCTGCGCAGCATTTGTGCACCGCCGCCGTCAGTCAGCCAGTTTGCCGTGGCATACGGAGCTCCATCGCAGTCTTTAACACTGGTAGCATGCCGCGACAGCGTGGACGTGAACCGTATGTGCAGTTGACGGACTTTGAGCGAGGGCGTATAGTGGGCATGCGGGAGGCCGGGTGGACGTACCGCCGAATTGCTCAACACGTGGGGCGTGAGGTCTCCACAGTACATCGATGTTGTCGCCAGTGGTCGGCGGAAGGTGCACGTGCCCGTCGACCTGGGACCGGACCGCAGCGACGCACGGATGCACGCCAAGACCGTAGGATCCTACGCAGTGCCGTAGGGGACCGCACCGCCACTTCCCAGCAAATTACGGACACTGTTGCTCCTGGGGTATCGGCGAGGACCACTCGCAACCGTCTCCATGAAGCTGGGCTACGGTCCCGCACACCGTTAGGCCGTCTTCCGCTCACGCCCCAACATCGTGCAGCCCGCCTCCAGTGGTGTCGCGACAGGCGTGAATGGAGGGACAAATGGAGACGTGTCGTCTTCAGCGATGAGAGTCGCTTCTGCCTTGGTGCCAATGATGGTCGTATGCGTGTTTGGCGCCGTGCAGGTGAGCGCCACAATCGGGACTGCATACGACCGAGGCACACAGGGCCAACACCCGGCATCATGGTGTGGGGAGCGATCTCCTACACTGGCCGTACACCACTGGTGATCGTCGAGGGGACACTGAATAGTGCACGGTACATCCAAACCGTCATCGAACCCATCGTTCTACCATTCCTAGACCGGCAAGGGAACTTGCTGTTCCAACAGGACAATGCACGTCCGCATGTATCCCGTGCCACCCAACGTGCTCTAGAAGGTGTAAGTCAACTACCCTGGCCAGCAAGATCTCCGGATCTGTCCTCCATTGAGCATGTTTGGGACTGGATGAAGCGTCGTCTCACGCGGTCTGCACGTCCAGCACGAACGCTGGTCCAACTGAGGCGCTAGGTGGAAATGGCATGGCAAGCCGTTTCACAGGACTACATCCAGCATCTCTACGATCGTCTCCATGGGAGAATAACAGCCTGCATTGCTGCGAAAGGTGGATATACACTGTACTAGTGCCGACATTGTGCATGCTCTGTTGCCTGTGTCTATGTGCCTGTGGTTCTGTCAGTGTGATCATATGATGTATCTGACCCCAGGAATGTGTCAATAAAGTTTCCCCTTCCTGGGACAATGAATTCACGGTGTTCTTATTTCAATTTCCAGGAGTGTAGTTAAACTTTCGCTACTGTAATGGCAACTTCTGCCAGCGAATGTATCAGAATGATCAAATGTAGCGGAAAGACACCAATTGTAGTGGGTGGGTGCCAGGAGGTGCCGTATTAAAACTCGGAGAGAACTTTCCAAATGATTGATTTGTTTACACTACAGTGCTCCATTCACCTCGGTCTGCGTCACGAGGCGCTGCAGTACTGAGGAAGCACCCCAGTGGCCTGTGGAATGCTACGCTGTGTCGTGCCAGCCTTGGCCAGCCCGCTCAGTTCAGGGTTCCGATGAAGTCAGGATGGCTCTTCGACCATAAATATAATAGACTGGCCCTGACGTCATTTTCGTGGCTCCAACATCTCTGGGCTAAAGTCACGTGAATGTTGGCAAAACATGGTTGTTTCGTGTTGCCATTATGGCTGTACTCAGCGTTTTGTCGGGGGAAATGGCATTACATTTCACGTGTGTTTCTGTGATAGTGCAGATGCGTTTATTGAAATCTGCTGAAGTGACTTTTATATGTTTTTTACTGTTGAAATAGAGTATCACGTAAATTAAAGTGTTAAAAGTGATGCCTGAAAAGTCAGACTCATATTACATTTTGGAAAGTATCTGTGATAATTCGGTTACAGAAGTAAGTATAACTGTTTCTCGTTCCTACGCATAGGTTCACTAAGGATGAATACCGAAGGCAGCTTTGGATCAGGCCCTGAAACGGGAAAACTTTAAGCCACCTGCACATACGCGCCTTTTTGTATATGCAAGTGAGATTATAATAAGGTAAGAGCACCTACAGTCGACACATGAAGATAAATTTTTTCTACCTTCTAATACTATTAAATAAATGTAGGCTCCAAAATTATTTTCTGAAACTTCAAAGTGTGACTTTCATCTAAAATATCATTTTTTTTAAACTGTTAGTTTAAACTTTTGTAAAAATAGTAGGAACTGAACCTTTGAAGTGCACCTAAAATTGATACCCTAAAATGGACCTGCTCCTAAAGTCGAAAATTTTGCCACCTATAGTTGACATAATTCCCATATCCCACTTTCTAATAAGTGACTAGAGCTCAAAACGCGGCGAATCCAATATTTAAAGTTTTGACACGAGCTCACTCTTACTGAATTTTAACGACATTTTACTTTAATTGATAGTTTATAGTAATTTCGTCCCGCTGCCCACGAGAGGGCCGTTCGATGTATTTGTTAGATTTTATAAATCGTACTGTGAACAAATCCTGGTCAAATGTAGTTCTGACGTAATTTTTCGCAAATAAAAAAGTAAGTTTTGTTGGAAGCGTTTGGCAGTCAATTGAGGAATGTGAGGAAAATACGATACAAACATAGGATGGCAGACAGCTGATTTGAAATCCCGCCACGTTTTGCCAACAGTCACGTGGTTTATGTTGGAGCCACACCAGCCCTATAGCTTCTGCACAGCAGGGACAGCCTACTAGTATCTATGGTCGAAGGGATGGCTGCTCCAGCAGTCGACTCAGCTGCCACCATCTTCGTTGTCTCCGCACAGCTCTGTTGGGAGCCGTAGGCTGGCACCACTGCTGCTTCTTCCTGGCTGGCGTACCTGAGAACACGGCGGCAATGACCGCCCATGATACAGCGTCTCGCCTCTGGAAGTCTCCAGCATGTGTCGGCAGCTGAGACGACTGCCCACGGCAGTGAGCTGAAGAGTAGCTCTCCGCTGGCTGGCTGCGGCCCCTGTGTCGGCCTCAGAGGGTCGAACCAATGACCCGCTGTAGACTGGGAAGCTGTCGCCCCATCTGTTGCTGCGTGTAGCGCGGCGGTGTGATATGCCCTGCCATCCAGGAGAGCTGCCGCACTTGAATGAATCTTGTTAGAAAACGGCACCTAGTTATACTCGGCTGTGTGCCTCTGTTTGGCCAAGCGTGCAGCTTCGTGTCACGTACACATAACGCTTAGGTTGGCCAGTGTCCCTCTTCTGCCTGTGACGTGCGCCATGGGAACTGGTGTGTACGCCCTCTCCAGAAGTTCTACACCCCCTGTGGCCTCTATTTGCCTTCGCAACTTCTGGTATGCGTAACTTACTGCAATCTGGCCTCCACCTGGCTGTAACTCGCGCTCCGAATATCGCACAAAACTAACTTTCCCTATCCTAAACGGTGGTGCCACTACAATACTTAAGAGGGCCCCCACGGGTAAGGAGTGATCACAGTACAGGACCATGGAATGTTGACATTGTGGCCAGCGTTCTCAGGAATGGCAGCGGTAACTTCTTTGGCAATCTGTGGAGCAATTTGCCGTCGGTCTCTTCCAGGAGTAGTTCCCAAATCGCCATTTAGTTCGAACCTCCGAATCACAATCTTCAACCCAGGCATGGAAAGAGGACCTCTCTGCGTCGATACTCGCTAAGGGCGGCAGCACTATTGCTGTTGTCGTGATAAAACAGCTTAACCAGTAAAGTCCTGCACACCTTGGCCAGACCTCTGTTGACTGTGGCAACTGCAATGCACGCTGATGTTTGTGTTTTAACCCTACGTCTCAGTACCAGTGGCAAGTCATGACACTAACGTGACTAACAACGCAAATCCTGCAGCTCATAGTGTGAACATCATTCCTGCAAAGTTGGGTACCCACACGGTAAATAGTTTTCCGTCTGCACTGACTCAAGTAGTGAAAGTTTCATTACAACCACCCTGTAAGATGGTCAGCTGTCGTGGGGTCACAGTGGCAGCGAGAGGTAACAAGTTTATTTACCAGAATTCTTACGACAGTCGAAGGCGTCGTCACACGAAGCTTGCCATTGCTGGGTGGAAGACAGTTAATTTGTTAATCGCTAATTGACGAAGTTAACTTTCAGAGTAACGGATTAACTTTTAACTCAAATAAAAAAAGTGGACGGAGCATCTGCCTAATAAGCAGGAGACCGAATTCGAATTCCGGCCTGGCACAAATTTTCAACCTTCCCCATTCGTTAAAATCACTGTCCACTCTCAGCCAATGCGTGTAATTCCTTTGCGTCTTAAAAAGTAGTGTCCTTAATTACGTATGCAATGCATCACTGGCTCAGGGAATTTTTTCACACTGGTTGAAATATGCAGTCATGAAACCACTTCTCAAGAAAGGTGAGGAGACGGATTTCACTAATTATCGTCCACTTGCCTTACTGATATCTCTTCCCAAAATATTCGAAAACTAATGTACACAAGAGTTATCACACACTTAAATGGAAATAATGTACCAAGTATATCAGAGTTTAGACTCCAGAGTGTTATTTATACATTCACTTATCAGATAGTACAAGCCTTAAATAATAATATTTCTCCAGTTCGTATTTTTTTCCAGCTATCTCCAAGGTCTTTGACTGTGTAGATGATGATACTTTCTTAGGAAAACTTAAGTTTTGTAGAACTGATGGCTTTACACACAGCTAGTTTGAATCATACTTGACAAACAGAATGCAAAAGTTTTGAGGAATAGTTCACATAGTGTCGAAAAGGTAGAAAATTTTAGTGACTGGTGTAAAATCCCAGAATCCCACAGGGTTCAATTTTGAGTTCAGTCTTGTTCGTACATACGTATAAGCTTATAATGTTACTTAACATACAACAAGCAAAATCGGTAACTTTTCCAGGTGGTACTAGTAAGTGATATTTTCTAGAGAATTATTGTATGCTTGTCTGAAAACTGACTCTTCCTTAATGCTCAGATGGTAGAGCACTTGCCCGCGAAAGGCAAAGGTCCCGAGTTCGAGTCTCGGTCGGGCGCACAGTTTTAATCTCCCAGGAAGTTTCATATCAGCGCACACTCCGCTGCAGAGTGAAAATCTCATTCTGGCAACATATTTGTTATTTTGTGAAGAGTGTAACAGTGCAGCCCTGTGTAGCGCAAGTGTTAAAAAATGCATCAGTGGATCATACTAGGCTAAAACTAGAATTTTGGTAATTGGCAATCCTTTGTTCCCCTTGTTACTTATCGTTTATTACAGCAATACTCAAGCTGCTGTTCCTAGACTGCAAGGGAAGAAGCGAATGACGATTGGATTTACGAGGTGAATGGGTACAATTAGCAAACTCAGACGGAATTATAACCCCACCCTCCCCCATTCGCTTACACAGTGTGATCGGCAGTGTGCTAGCTGGGACATAATTTCTAATGTTTGTTTTCTTCATTGACAACGTAGTGCGTCTATCCTTGCTAGGTTTAGGAATTTTTTCTAAGCTGTTTGACCGTCGATGGTTTTTCTGTGGAGTACGACTGTAAGACACTATGAAAGTGTTTTGTTTATGTGACTTAAGCTATGGTGCGGACTTTGTTTTCAAGCCCAAGAACTAAGGAGCTTGCTTCCTGCTGAACTTAACTTTATTCAGATTTCAAGACTTGCCTCACCTTAAAGAGGAAGTTCTTTTTTGTCATTCAGTGTATTTAATCTCGTTTCTCGTTGAACATCTACCATAATTTTTAGGTTCGATTGTGGAAAAATTTGTTCAATTTGAAACTTAAACGTATTTGACCTGCATAATAGATTGGGGATTTTGATAACGTTGTGTTAGAGGAATAAACTTGAGTTACTGTGACTACCTTCCTCTTTAGTGGATATCTCCGTGGAAATGGATGTATCAGAGAACATCTCCTCACACGTCATTTCGTTCCACGACTCTTTCCAACTCTATTGGTTCATTAAATATCAATAAAAATACCAATTTTCCAAAGGCGCTCGTAAAATATACACAAGATGCACTCCATCAGAATGACATGAGTCTTTATTGATGACTAAATCAAAACATAATCAATTACTTATTAAAAAAATCTCGAGATAGACATGAAAGTCTATCTGTTTATAATACGTGTAGGTGCAAACGACTCGATGTTCTGGGACATTTGCATAACGTGATTAATTAGAACAGGCTTTGTCTTCAGTTCTGTATAGTATGTGATATAAGATGCTCAGTGATAATAGCCGACTTCTCCATATACTGTCTGGCACCTCAACTGCAAACGTAGCACGATGTATTCGAGTGCTATATGGTTTCCAGATACCATTTTTTTATGCTTACATATGAAACGTTGATAATTTTTAGTTTGTAATTGTCTGCTAAGTGACAATCATCTTGTTGCATTGTCGTAGATTTTATGCAAATTCTGGGATTATTATGTGACCGTTTTAGGTTGTACTACTTTCTTTCTGTTAGCCGTAACCAGTTTTTCATGCTTTTCCGTCTCTCACTTCATCCGTTGTTCTACACTGACGGAAATCAACTGTGTTAGACAAGGAACACCGTACCAAGTGCTACCAAACTGATAGTCCAGTATTTTCACACCTGTAATTCGCGTTGATTAAAATTTCATCCTTGTGTGGACATATTTTACATATTTCCAGTACGTAAGAAGTCGTTGTCACAGGTGATAGGTAGCTATTGATTGTGCCAACATTATTGGAACTATTCAGATGCCGATGGCAACGTAGTGTGCCCGGAGTATCGATAGATCAGACAGACAGCTGGCCGCAGTGCAGCCGCTGCAGAACGCGTGCACAGCAGTGTGGTAACGCCGGCCGGTGTGGCCGAGCGGTTCTAGGCGCTTCAGTCTGGAACCGCGTGACCGCTACGGTCGCAGGTTCGAATCCTGCCTCGGGCATGGATGTGTGTGATGTCCTTAGGTTAGTTAGGTTTAAGTAGTTCTAAGTTCTAGGGGACTGATGACCTCAGCAGTTAAGTCCCATAGTGCTCAGAACCATTTGAACCATTTTTTTAGCTCGCTGCTGAATGGCTGCGCCACGAGAAGGTTGTAGCGCTGTTCTACCGCTTGAACTGATGATAACGACTACAGCCCGGGTGAAGGTCACAGCTAACCGTAAAGAACAGATTACTGGACGCTAGTGCAAGATGTGACGTCGCCATGCGTCGCTTGCCGTTGACGCTGTACCACACACAACAGAGACTTCCATGACGTGCAGACAGAGTCTGCTGCCACATGCAGTGTCATTCTGTGGTGTTCTGCGATGAGTCTCGCTTCTAAGTGTGGTGGTCCAATGGGCACCAACGGGTCTATACACCACCTACGTCTCAAGCAGTAGCCATTCTCAAGACGCATACCATTCTAACTCCTGTGACATGGAGTGGGAAGCTGTTGGATATATGGGTATTTCAGAGGCCTCATTTCGTAATTGTTGACGGGAGACTGATGCTTGCCAGTATGTAGCAAGAACCATAAACTCTGTTGTCATACTCTTTATGACTAGAGAAGCAAAACGCAAATTCCGGCAGAATTCACCAACATCCCACGCTGCCTTGAGGAGTGTATGCATCGTTGACTGACTGCCTGGTCCCCTGATTTGTCACCCACAGACAACGCATACGATGGAAAGACAGCATCTTTCATTATTAGCCGTAACATCCAGTGGCTGTTTGCTTTCATGGCAGAACGGATACAAGAGTGTATTCAAGCCCGTGTCACACTCATACTGACAAAAGACATCAGTTCCGAGTAGAATGAAATTTTAACCATTTAATACCGTTACGTGGTGCACATCTCCGCAAAGTTTGTAACATTTCGGACTGGTGCTCCACGGCGTACCATTTCTATTCAGGAACGTAACAGTATTTGTACAAAATTTGCATTTCTAAATGAAAGTTGGTCGCAGAACTGGAAACTATTGCCGCTTTGAACGAGCGATGAAAGTCGCTCCAGAATTTCCTATACGATTATTTCGTAGACGATTTGAATTGTGCTTTCCTGATGGACGAACAAAACATTCGGCGCAGTTCGTTCGCTGGTAGGCAATTCCTGCGGCCGTGGACGTGTTCCGCAATGTTTCGAAAGGGCAATGTTGAGTGAGAGGCGAACGGGGGAGGGAGAGAGATTAAAGGAGAGAGCAAGTGGCAACACGCGCTCCAACTCCATCGCGCAGGCCGTTACCATTTGCAATTCTATATCTGCACCGGGCTGCGGCCCGCGGCCCGCCTCCGCCTCGCCGCCCCCTCCCCCCTCCACTTCCCCCCTTTCCTCACCCCGCTCTGCCCCCGCCCCCACCCTACCTGCCATTTCCGCCGCGCTACACACCGGCGCCAGACAGAAATGGAAAAAACACAGCCCAACGGTCAACACGCCTCCGAGCCGAACCGAGCGCTTTTTTCCATCTCATCAATTTTTCACATTTTCATCAGTCTATCCGGTATAATCCCATAATGCGACTCCCTGTTCGGCGTTGTCACTGTTAAAGTTAATGAAACAGTGATGGGAATGACGGATATTACATCCTTTCCAAATGGCCGGGAGGCAGCTTATCGCAGGCAACGCGTCTCTGCCGGCGTACTTTCGTCGCTTTTTGTAACGAAACTGAAGAGAAAATAATGTTTTTTCGTCGAAGAGAAAATAGTTTCTTTTTTTTTTTTTTTTTGGTCCCCAGTTGTTGATATTGGGAACGCTTTCTTACGTTCGTCTCCTGGTACAGTGCATTGTAAGAGAAAATATTATGCAAACCTACATTTACACCTCATCGCCATGATAGTCAGTTTTTCTTTTTTTCTTAGTTATCAGGTCCTTTGCACCTCTGTATCTGGGTGTCCATCTGTTCCTTCGGTATGCTGCTGTATGTGCTTAGCATCCAGCACATCGTCCAGGCAATGACACAATTTCCTACCTGGCCTCCTATTCCGTTCCACACGTCCTTTTAAAATTGTTTTTGTAAGTCCCACCCTCTTTCTGAATGAATGACCTATCCTGTTTCTCTTCCTTTCGATAACTGCCTCTGTTTTATCACTCTTCTCAGCATGTCTCAGTTTTACAATGTGGCGACTGGCCACGTGGCCTCCCCCATTCATCCTGCGAGAGGACATCTGGCCGCTCCTTCAGCAGCGTCCGAGCAGGCTCACGGGACAGGGATTTACTAATTCTCACGAGCGCGTTATGGAGCCCCTTAGGCGCTATACGAGACTCGAATAATAGAGAATTGTGAAGGTGGTTTAATGAACCGCGTGTCAGGCACTTAAATGTGATTTGCAGAGTATCCATGTAGATGTAGATGTAGATGTAGTAAATTAGCCAGCATTTCATGAATATAAACCACTAACACCCACACTTGTAACTGCACGCAAGTAATTTCCCCGACCGGAGCTACGAACGCAGTTCTGAGTGAAACAGGATTTTCCGGCGTCCATCTAGCGTTCTGCTAAAACCTCCACAGCGGGACATACGGCAGACACAATGAGACGCCGGAGTCACTGCGAAGGCAGCCGGCAAAAGCAGCCCTGGTCCCTGCTTTTAACGACAACCCTTTGGAAAGCTTTTATACAGGAAGGTGGCCAGAGATCGCAGATAAACGTAGAAACCACACTCAAAACATTGATAACTCGGTGTAGCCGCCTGTGTTAAAACTCACATGAAAGAGAAAGCTGTTTATCTCAGTATTACGCTGCAGAAGTTAAACTCTGCGACACGAAAGAAACGACGCCTGTGATAGGCTACAAAAACTCTAGTGGGTGGAGTTACAACAAGTATTAACGCTCTGATTGGCCAGAAAGAAAAGGCGTGGCCACCAGCTTTGACGAAGGCAAATTGTAGACAGAGCAATTCGCTTCTTCTCTTTCAGAAAATCGTCGATTGTTTGAGAAAGGCGGTTCGCGTCGGGCTGAGACGATTGCGAAAGTCATTATGTGAACACTTGCTCACAGTCTGGTCTTATCTCTTAAGGAGTTAAACTGCAAAGCCTCCTAGTACGGAGAATAACTCCGTGTACCACGGTAATTTAGCTGGGGAATGACTAGGAGTCTCGACTTCACTGAAGACGTAGGAAATGTGTCTGACCGGTGTTTAACAGTCGAAAGAGATTTAGAATAGATTCTCAGATTATTGCTGATTCTTCCGCTTTTAGGGACTGTTACCCACACCAACGGCAAGTGAGTGCTCGAAACCTCTGTCGCTCCTTCGTCCTCTTAGACAAGGTCATTGGCTGAATGAGGGTGACTTCTTTTGCTGGAAGTCTTCGGCTGCCATTGCTGATTATTCTTATTGAAAATTTAAGTGGTGGCGTGGTCCGAAAGTGGTACCGAGGATGTTTTGATTACTAATCAAATACGCTTCCCCTCGACCACAGGTAATGTGCAAAAGAGGCAGTAATAGGCCTGACACGATATTATGGGTTATCGCATGACTTTTGTCAACTCTATGTATATATTTATGTGTGCATTGTGCATGCATACATGAATGTATATGTTTTTATGTATGTATCTGTGTAGAACGTTTTTAAAGACTGCTGTAAATTCGCCTTAACATGTAAACTTTATTTAGCTTTGTTAGATGCCATCTGATTCCAACAACTGGTCATACTACGTTACGACTATCCTTACATTCACGGTCACGTCATGAAGAAAGAACGAGTCGACGAGCAGAAAGCGACTGCCCTCAGCGCCGTCACACTCACAGAACTACGGTGTGAGGGCGGGAAACTGTTGCATCACTGAAGTGACAGCTGCACATTGACTTCTCGTGCATGCAACCCGCAACATTAGACTCATACCCTGATCCTGACTGACTACCACTGCCTACAAACAGCTGTAAGTTTGCAGAAATGGCTGTTCATCTCTCTGACAGTTCGGTGTGGGAAGTTCAAGCACTGTTGCCACCATATTTATTCTGTAAGTTCATCAACAACTAAGATAATTTTATGATTTATGGAATGGAGTTAAATAGTTGAGGTAGTCAGAGAACATTGCTTTGGACGATACAAACTGTGGCATTCCCCATTCCTTATTTGAATTATGTGTCTGTGAATTTCGGTTGGAGACTATTCAATATCATGTAACATCATCGCTAGCAGGGTGACTGGGCAGACTGAGGTTGTGTATTTGGAAGCTGAGTGGATCATAAAGAGAAGTCCACAAAAGCTATATAACTACGCTGAAGAATTTACATTAAGTACTTAACGGAATCCTAGTCGAGTAATATCAGTGCTGCAAAATTTTAATATTCATCATGTTTAATACTGAGCAAATGTACATTGTCCCATTTTTTGTTTTTTGCAACAAGCTTCCAGAATGCTTTTGGTATGGTCTAAGCACACTTATCTGCGCACTTTTTAAGTGGCACTGGACAAGCCTGCAGCTGTCAGTGACTGGTGTAACTCTCCAGTTCAGTCCATCATTTTTTCTCTTCTGCATATACTTTGTCTCCGAGTCAGGCACTTTACCGCCGCCTGTTCATATCTCCAGCATGGCAAGTTTGGTTTTTAGCTTCTGCTATATTTTACTAATAGCATATTTCTTAAATTTGTGTGTTTTCTATTTAAGAGCTTTAATCTCGCTTTTTTAACTGTAAGTGTAAATACAGGCAGCCTATAGCGCAGTTTTAATTTCTTGTGAACACTCAGCTACACAACTCGTCAAAGTATCAGCGACCATTGCTGACACGTCAGGAGGGTAGCAGGTTGCACGTCTAGGTTTGTCTCTCCCTTTATAGTTTACGTCTACAGTTAGTCTTGTTAGCGCAAGTAGGAAGTGTGCAAACTGTATGTGGATGCAGGAAAAGATGGCCTCAGTTCACAAACAGCTGATACGCTTTTGCCTGTGGTCAGCCACTTTTAGGCTGCTCAGCTGCCTCAGGGTGTAGCAGTGACGGAAAATCTGGCACGTTACCTGGGCCACCTCAGGTGTTGTTCGTTTCGCCAACGGGCTCTACTGTAGAGGGACCTCCTAGTGTAATTGACGCGGTGGATCTGCACTCACAGCAGAATGACAGGCTAGTGGTAACGCGTCGCACCGCTCGAGGCGATTGGTCAATGTGGAGACTGGTTGTCTCACCTCGCCCACACACCATGTTAGTGAGCAGGTGGTTGTTCCTTCAGCAAGGTTTGCTAGTTGTCAGGAGGTCCACAGCTTCACAAGTTACAGAGTCCCTTACAAAGATCCCACTGACGGCTGCAAAGAAAGCCAAGGTGCACTCAGCATCTGTGCTGGGGGGGCCTTATCCGAGATGTAGAGGTAGCCCTGCCAGTGGCTGTCGTGCATGCATGGCGCAGTCGTCTGCAAGTTAGAGCTCACGTCGGCGTCATCGACGCCTGTCACGTGTGTTCTGAGGCCATCGCCAGTTCATACATTTGGGTGGCAGAGGTGGTGAAGGCTGCTGACCTCATGGGTGGGTTGAAAGCAAAGCACGCAGTTTGCAGCAGTGGTCCCAGAGTTGTTCGGGGTCCTTTGTTTTGAGCAGAGTGGAGGGTCTCAACCAAAAGTTTCATCAGCTCTGTGACAGTCTTGGATGCGGATTTCTAGATTGGTATGGATTTGTAGGACCGACTTTGATGGGTCAGGGGTGTACTACACAAAGGAAGCAGCTACTTGGGTAGCAGAGTACTTGTGGAGTGCTCATGAGGGTTCTTTAGGCAAGGCGGTAGTCTGTGGTACTCTGATGAACACACAGCACTGGATTTAGCTAAGGTGAAGTAAGACCACGTCCAGAGTAAAGACACTTCGACAGCCGAAATTTTATCACTAAATTGTCAAAGTATTCGTAACAATGTTCCCGAATTAACTGCCCTCCAGGAAAGTTCTCCGGCTCAAATATTGTCCGGACCACGAATTGGCTGAAACCCGAAGTAAAAAGTTCTGACATATTTAGCGAGCCATGGAATGTAAATCGGAAAGATAGATTAGAGGCCATGGAAGGAGTAGGGTTCGTTGCAGTTGACAAAAATATTGTCTCTATTGAGTTCGAAGCTGAGTGTGACAGTGAAGTCATCTGGTCACGTGTAACGGGTGTAGGTGGAACCAAGTTCATTTTTTGATGTTTTTACCGGCCACCCGATTTGCTGTGACAGCTCTATGGCCATTCAAAGAAAGTCTACGGTGGGCAACGCGGGAACACCCGGTTCATGCAACACTGGTTGGAGGGGACTTCAGCCAACTGAATGCAGACTGAGATGTCTACGCATTCATTGGAGGAGGGGGAGGGGAGGTACAGCCTTGCGAAGTACTTTTGAACGCATTTTCTGAAAACATGAAATGTATTCACAGTTGCGAATATGGACAGCCGTCAGCTGTGTAATGGAATGACGACAACGAAAATTTATGCTGTACATAGACTCGAAGCCTGGTTCCCCTCTTATTGCGATCCGACACAAATCCTCATTGTCATCATTCTGTTATACAGGTGATGGTTGTCCATATTTAATGTCCACATTTAATGTATTTCGTAACGGCGGACATCCATGCTACAAACAGGCTGGACCTTATCGACAGCATCACTATTAAGATGGGGATTAGTGAGCATGAAGTCATTATAGCAACTACTGTTATTGAAGTTAATAAACCAGTCAAGAAGGCTAGGAGAGTGTTTTTGCTAGAAGGAAAAGAAGATAAGCAATTGTTAGACACTAAACCGACATCTCTTAGCTCTAGTAAGATGGTCACAGAGGAATTTTGGACAAAGTCTGAACATATTGTAAATCGTAGTCTGCAGAAGTACACGCCTAGTAAGTAGGTTAAGGTCGGGAAACGAAATTCGGTAAATGCTGTGGAAGCAGAGGCTGTTGCACTCTCAGTTCAAAAGAGAAAACGCAAATGACGACAGGAAAAGGCTAGCAGAGATTCGTACATCTGCGAGGAGATCTATTCGCGAAGTATACAACTGCTACCACTACTATACTGCTTTGTAACTGGAACTTTGGGGATAAAAGAATGTTGTCCTAAGAAAGAAAATTAAGTGAAATTAATTTCGTGACGTTAATGGTAGCCGTAAATAAAGTTCTTGTAATCTGGTGGGTGTACCTAAGTATCTTCAGAATAATAATGAATGTCATTAACTTTGCTCTTGAGGCTTCGTTGCAGCTGTTGTTACTCGTAACTAAGATAACTGGTTACACATGTTCCTAGCAGTAGACGGGTGTAATACTGACGGCTACTTCGACAAGATGTTATTGAAAATTACAGTTCGGTGGTCAAAACGTGAAATTACTTACATGGGCCATGCCTGACGATACAACAGTTAATTAAACAACCTGAATTAGCTTTAGTGTTGTGTGAAAGATATGCTAAATTCATTCTTGGCATCATATGAAGAATGAGCTGTTACGTTTCAATACGCCACTTCCAAAATTACTTTACAACCACAGACTAGACAAAAGTTTCGCAGGAAATCCACGTAACAGCAAAGGAAGCACAGTAACTAGAGTTTATGTTTGGGACAGTAAATACAATAATTACAGCATATCATCTGATAGCAGATGGTCATATCAGAACGAAACCTTTTCAAAAATTATTTTCAGTTCTTATCATCCATGACCATACAAATGTTGAATGCAACAGTAATCTGAAGACACAAACATAGCATATTTTCAGATAATCAGTAAGTCATAGTGTATTGTAATGAGCAATATGCATAGTCATCAGCGTATCATTGTACTCGACATAGCTAAATTTATTTTCCATTCGTAAATAACTGTATGTGGAATCCACTACACAGGTTTCGAACTTTAAGTAAATACAAAAGACTCTATTTGTGGTCATTGGACCAATGCTGAGTAAAAGATGAACCAAGTAGTTTACCAGCCACATAGCGGTGTCCAGTTGTTCCACCAATCAAGAACTTTCAGTACACAAAAGATATAAATATTTAAGTGTGTATTACATAGTATAGGCGAAATAATGTCATCATAGCTTGCATAATTATTCCCTTTTAGAAATGTTATAAAAGCAGTAAATACTTGCCGTGAAAAACCAAGTACATCTTCATAATCATAACTTCATTGTCTCCTCATTACATTAAAGTGTACACATCAATCATAAACGTATATATACACGTGTGTCTAGGTTAGAGGTAAAGAATAGTCTAAGAAAATATGTGACATCAGAAGTATATTACTGTAGAAGCAAATGTCATGTGGCTGGAGCCATTACATTTCTTATGTGCATGACCCACTAATTGTACATTCGCCTAAGGAACTCTACTAATTTTCCACTTCTTCGTCAATTGTAGCTTACTTTCAACCACGCTTATTTTACAAATGGGAACACCGTAATGTTTTTACTGGCTACAACTCCATTCCACTACCCTCCACTTTTTCAGTTTCACAAACTCCCTTTCAACTGCTTTTCGTTTGCAAAATGGTACACAGTAAGGTACTGAAAAACGGATGATGAAGTTTCAACTCGAGTTTATATTGATAATTCATCACTCTACTTTGCCTCTCATCAAAAATATCATTATATTCCCATAAAAAAGCTTCTACTTCCCTTTCATCCTCTGTATTCAGAACTTCAGCGTTCCCTATCTTTTTCGCTACACGTTCACTGTAAAACTCATTACTTATTTCCCGCTCACAAAATCCTTCATCCTTCTCATAGTATCCTTTGTTATCAGATTCTTCTACCCCACTTACCTGATCGCTTTAACTGTTATTTATCATCACAATATCTGTCTCCCCAGGTACTCACTTCTTAGGATCAGTAAATGTTACTTTTGTCTCATTCCAGTTATAACTAGCTTTAGCCTTGACAATCCAGTTCATTGTCAATATTAAACTTTCATTTACATCTTCATTAATTAAACATCCCTCTGGAAAAGAAACATGATTTATTTTAAAGAATGATAAAACTTGTCTTCTAATCACCGTACTACTTTTTCCAGTGGCACCTTTTTATCTTAACTCCCATTACCGAAAAATTAGCAAAAATTCTTCCCATCTTTTATTCTGTTCCTAAGCTTTTTCGATATTCCACAAATAGGACTTCCAGTGTCGACCAGGCAATTACCCCCACTACCGTTACTGACGTTGTCAAAATAATGATAGGAAACTGAAATTCTCATCACTACTCGATTCACTTTGTTTACTGACATCAGAACAAGTGGACACCACGTCACTGATATTCACTACTGTAAGTAGATCATCATGTACTTCCTTATTATTCACTCACTCATCACTAGTAGTGATCTACCACCAGAAGGAGGTTCTTACGCATTGGTTTGAAGATGACCACAGTTAGTGGTCGAAACCAGTCACTGGAATAAATAATTTGCGATCAAGACCGTTTTTGATAGTATATATATTGTAATAACGTTGATCACTGTGTACTCTCACAATGTATTCAAAAGTAATTAGTTTATGTCTTTATCCACAAAAGTCTTTCATTTGGATGTTACTTCTCTGAAACGCCGTCCATTCAAACACTCTGATTTGATCCGAGCTTATTTGGTTTCTGACCAAAATTTGTTCCGAAAACATTTTACAAATTCTGTAAAAGTCGTATCTGTATGTAAGTTCTGATTTGCCTGCAACAGTTCTTTACAAACTTAATTTTCAAACTGTCGGACATATTGTTCGTTAAATTATCCTTACATCCAGCGAATGGATTGTTTTCCCCTGGAAAATTCTTTATGTTTATGTTGTTCCAAGTACTTTTCCTTGTTAAAAAAAAAATTCTAGTTCCAACATTTTCCTCAATTTCATCCACTTTTGCTATAACATTTGAAATATCGCCAACACATAAACCAACATCACATTTTACGTCTAATAATTCTTTGTTAACTGTCTGTTAGTTTCACTCAGTTTTAAATTAAAGCGGTCGCTTTCAGTTTTAATCATGGAATGTAAGATTTTTCTGTTACTGTCAGTGTTCTCTTCTTATTTAACCAGTTTGTCTTCAATATTCACAGTTTTGTTTTCTACAGAGGTAATACGAGTTTCAGATTTACTATGCTCTTGTTTACACACGTTTTTATCCAAGCAATCCAAGTTTATTTTCTCACTCTGTTTTCAAGGGTTTTTCTCCTATCTGGATGTATAGCTTCTGACTTTGATTGTCTAATTTCTCCCCAATGACTCTCGTAAGCATATAAAAAGTTTGCTACAATCGCCAACTACCTCCTCTTGATTAAAAACGATGAGATCAACCAATATTGCAGAAACTCCACTTGTTCCTTCCCCTTCTGACTGTCTGCACTTGCTCTTCATTTGCTTGTCTCAAATTTTCTACCTGCTCCACCTCTTTAATGTTAGCCCTATTTTCCTCACAGGTCATGAAAATATTTTTCTCACAAGACACACAAAACAAACAAAAAGAAATAAACACCACCTACATAAAAAGTTTTTCACATGACCTATCGACTTCACGATTTTGAAGTAAAGTTGGTATAACTGTAGCTTGTACACATCGGATGTTGCGATGACCAAGCTGACTGTAGCTGGTGGTACTCACAATTGCACAGTCTACATTCCTCGTACACATAATTTTGGGTTCCAAAAGATTCCAGTGTCCAATCTAACATCTTGCTTTCCAAATTAAGTCGTTTTTCAGTTTTAATGTCAATTACGTACCTAAAACTCACAAATTAACATTATCACTTTGACTGGAATTATATCACTGTCCCAGCTCCACCACCATGTTGCAGTGTAACTACAACGCTGGAGATGAAAGAATGTTGTCGCAAAAAGAAAATGAACTAGAAGTTATTTGTCTTTTCCTAATGTTAGTGGTAGCTGTAAATAAAGTTCTTGTAATTTGCTGGATACAGCTCAGTATCTTCAGAATAATAATGAATGTCGTGAACTATTCTTGCTCTTGGTGCTCTTCAAGCTTCGATGCAGCTGCTGTTTCCTGGAAGTTAGTTAAGTGAAAACTGGCCGGAGAGTTGCATCGATCTCAGTTGTCGTGTAAAGACAGTTGTTGTTTCACGTGTACTACTTATTACGTCGCAGAGTCTTCATCGAAAACTTATGCAGTACGGTCCGCCACCGGTCTTCCTCTTTTATGGTAATCAATACAGCAAACTCGCCAATTACAAAAATTATTGGCAAGTACAAAAAACGTCGCAGAGTCTTCATTGAAAACTTATGCAGTACGGTCCGCCACCGGTCTTCCTCTTTTATGGTAATCAATACAGCAAACTCGCCAATTACAAAAATTATTGGCAAGTACAAAAAACAACATCATCCGGTAGTTGCAAATGAAATGCAAGAATTGTGATACAAACTCATCCAAAAGTCTTCTGTTTTTAAGGAAATATCATTGAAATGTTTTAAATAAGCAATACTGGTTACATTTTTTTTAATTATGCAGAAACTACCGCTTCCCAAATCTTCCTAACATGTTTCTGGTTTCAAATATGCCTACATTATTTATTGGTGTGCAAAGAATTTCGCAATATCCCTTTTGCTTACGTCGTCAATAAGATTTCTTTGTATGAGTTCCAGTAACTAGTATATAATTAGGTGTTGTTATGATTATCAATTGCATAGTAAGCTGACAGCATGTTAATCAGAGTTGTTACAGATTCAGACATTATAAAAGCAGTATTTTGGGTGTCACTTTCATTATTTATTTGTTCGTAATTGAAAGATTCTAACTGTAACTAAACGAATTGTTTATACTTGTTCCTAGCGATACATGGATGCAATATTGACGAGTACTTAGACATGATGTTATTGAAAATTACATTTCGGTGTTCAAAATGGTTCAAATGGCTCTGAGAACTATGGGACTTAACATCTGAGGTCATCAGTCCCCTAAAACTTTGAACTACTTAAACCTTACAAACCTAAGGACATCACATACATCCATGCCCGAGGCAGGACTCGAACCTGCGACCGTAGCGGTCGCGCGGTTCCAGACTGAAGCGCCTAGAACCGCTCGGCCACACCGACTGGCTTCGGTGTTCAAAACGTGAAATTAGTTACATGGGACGTACCTAATGATACAACAGTTGATTAAACAACCTGAATTAGCTTCAGTGTCGCGCGAAAGATGAGCTAACTTAATTCTTGGAATCATGTGAAGAATGAGCTGCTACGTTTCAGTACCTTAGCAAAAGATCTGTCCAAGAACAAGAGAAAATTCTGGCCCTATGTAAAATGGCTTAACGGGTCAAAGGCTTCCATTCAATCACTCGTTGACAAGTGTGATATGGCAGCTGAAGACGGCATAGCGAAAGCTGAAATTTTGTAAGTTAAAGTTTCAAATCTCGTGTTTAAGATATCGTTCGCTCGTGAGAGTCGTACAAGAATTCAGTCGTTTTACCTTCGAACAGACTTTCGTATGGGTGACATAGCGATAAGCAGCCCTGGTGGAGAAAAAGAACTGAAAGAGTTGAAAACCAATAATTCAATAGTTCCAATTGCAGCACCAGTTCGGTTTTATGTAGAGTGCAGTATTGCCCCTTATTTAGCTTGCATTTACCGCGAATCTCATGTCATGCGCAAAGTTCAAAGCGCCTGAAATAAAGAGCAGGTGACTCAAGCGTATATAAGGGTCAATGAACGAAGCCTCAAAATTACAGACCAATATCCCTAAGACCGGTTGCTGTAGAATACTTGAACATATTCTCAGTTCGAATGTAGAAAATTTACTTGACACCGAGAACCTAACGTCCATGAATCAGCACGGTTTTAGAAAGCATCGCTCATGCGAATCTCATCGTGCCCTTTTGTCACATGATACACAAACTGTGGATGAAGGGCAATAGGCTGGTTCCATATTTCTAGAGCCGGCCGGTGTGGCCGTGCGGTTATAGGCGCTTCAGTCTGGAACCGCGTGACCGCTGCGGTCGCACGTTAGAATCCTGCCTCGGGCATGGATGTGTGTGATGTCCTTAGGTTAGTTAGGTTTAAGTAGTTCTAAGTTCTAGGGGATGATGACCACAGATGTTAAGTCCCATAGTGCTCAGAGCCATTTTGAACCACATTTCTAGAATCCCGGAAAGCATTAAACACAATGCCCCATTGCAGATTGTTAACGATGGTACGAGCATTCGGAACATGTTCCGAGATATGTGAGTGGCTGGAAGACTTATTATGAAGTTGTTCATTGACACATTAAGTAACAGAACCCAGCTGACAGCGAGTGTTTATTGAAGACAAAGGTATCGTCAGAAGTGCCCATGAAAGTGTAATAGGACCGCTATTGTTATCTATATACATAAATGATCTGGCGGACAGTATGGGCAGCAGTCTGCGGTTGTTTTCTGTTGACGCTCTTGTGTACGGTAATGTGTGGAAGTTGAGTGACTGCAGGAGGCTACTAGTTGGTGTAATGAACGACAGCAACTGCCAAATGTAGAAGAATGTAAATTCATGCGGGTGAGTAGGAAAATCAAACCCTTACTGATCGAGTACACCATTAGTAGTGTCCTGCTTAACGTAGTCATGTTGTTTAAATAGATGGGCGTAACGCTGCAAAGCGATATGAAATGGAACGAGCATTTGAGGACTGTGGCAGAAAAGCCAAATGGTCGACTTCGGTTTATTTGGAAAATTTGGGGAAAGAGAGGTTCAAGTGGTTCACCTGTAAAGGACACCGCATACCGGAGGCTAGTGCGATCTATTCTACAGTACTGCTAGAGCGTTTGGGATCCGTACCGGTTGCATTGAAGAAGACACCGAAGCAATTCAGAGGCGGACTGCTAATCTTGCTGACTTTAGGTTCGAACAACACTCTAGCGTTACGGAGATGCTTCGGGAGCTCAAATGGGAATCCCTGGAGAGAATGCGATTTTCTTTTCGAGGAACACTATTGAGAAAACTTAGAGAACCGGCATTTGAAACTGACTGCACGACGATTTTACTACAGCCAACATACATTTCGCGTAAGAACCACAACGATAAAACACGAAAAATTAGGACTCATGCGGAGGCTTATAGATACAGAGTGAGGCAAAAGTCGTAGTACTCCCTGTTTTGTCAAAAACCCTGCAGGAATGAGGAAACCTGAATATTCCAGTAAGGTATGGGTGAGGCGGTCTATCTTTTACGACATATGCCGAACATCTTGAATCTAAGTCAATTTGCTTTAATGGAAAGGGGGGCTGTGACGTATTAAATAACATCAGCGTTTTCTGACAGGTCCATTCCTCCAAACAGATTTGAAGTAGCAGTTGTGGTTCAAAAATTACAAAACATTTTGGTTGGAATTACAGGCTGGACTGTTCTCCATAAAGGACAGTCATTTAATGTGTTCAGAGTTTTGTCTCTTTCGGTTAATGCACATTTGAAGATGCTGAATCTAGTGGTCATGAATTTGCAGAAGGATTTCCGCAGAAATTCTGGTACAAGCTTCTTCAGTGCCTTGCTCAAGATGGTGTTTGTTTCTTAACTTCCCTACACAAACGAGTCGCATTAAATGACCCAGAGCTAAAGTTCAGGTGATGCGAGAGCAGATGATCTGGGTGGCCACTGCACAGGACCAGGCGGGGCAACCAATAACCAGGAAACTATCTAACCACTGACGAACAACTGATCTGTAGTGTGGTGGAGCCCCATCCTGTTGAAAGTAAGAGGGAAAGCTGCCATCTTCATTCAGAACTGAGGTAAACACCAGTTCTTGCAGTGTTTCCAGGTAGTGTTGAACATGTAGGTTCTGGTCAATGGAAATGGGTCCAATTACATGGGTACCCCATACTTTACACCACACCAACTACCTCACCAACTACCGTGGAAGGCTCCATCCAGTGTGGATTGTCGCCTCTCCAGTATATGTGGCTGTGAAAGTTGACTTCACCATTGACAAAAAGTTTGCTCATCACTTAACAATGTACCTTGTCCAAAAGAGGGATCTTGTTTTACTTGCTCTGGCGCCCACTTGCAAGATTGCATACGCCTGTCTGGACCATCCTGTGATACATGCTGGAGTAGTTGAATCCAGAATGGATGCCACTGACAAGCTCAGAGGACCCGTACTATCGATGACTGGCTGGTCCCACATTTTGCTGACAAACTTCGTGTGCTGCAGTGTGCGCTCCTCACGAAGGATGCCAATACAATTGCTAGAGCTGTCTCGTCTGTAGCACCTTTTGGTCGACCATCCTGTACCTTGTCAGACACAGTTCCAAGATCTCGGAATTTGGAAATTGAACGCCTGATGGTGTTGTGTGAAACTGGAGGTCTTTCTGGGTGCCGGTTGTTAAAATCTGCCGCTATGACACGGAAAATCTGTTCTCCAGGCATCAAAATTACTTCAACTTTTGAACCATAACTGCTGCTTCGAATCTGTTTATAGGATGAACTTGTCAGAAAATGTTGGTGTTATTTAATATATCATTTAAAAAAATTGATTTATATTCAAGATGGTCGATTTCAATATGACTCCCATGCTGGGTACGTGCTATAAAAGATAGACCTCCTCACCTATACCTTACTGGAATATCAGATTTCCCCATTCCAACAAGGTATTTGAAGTAACAGAGTGTACTGCGACTTTTGACTCACCCTGTAGCGGTTTTTCCCTCGTTCTATTTGCGAATGGAACAGGGAAGGATATGACCAGTAGCGGTGCGGTGGCTGGCGGAGTATGAATGTAGACATAGAGCGCAGCAACATCATTCAAGACGAGATACACTATGTGATCAAAAGTACCCGGACACCCCCAGAAACATACTTCTTTCATATTAACTGCTTTTTACTGCTACCTACTGCCAGGTACTCCATATCAGCGACCTTAGTACTCATTAGACATCGTGAGAGAACAGAATGAGGTGCTCCGCGGAACTCACGGACTTCCAACGTGGTCAGGTGATTGGGTGTCACCTCTGTCATACGTCTGTAAGTGAGATTCCCACACTCCTAGGTCCACTGTTTCCGATGTCATAGTGAAGTGGAAACGTGAAGGGACACATACAAAAGCTTATGGGCGGACCTCGTTTGTTGACTGACAGACACCGTCGACAGTTGAAGAAGGTCGTAATGTGTAATAGGCAGACATCTAGCCAGACCATCACACAGGAATTCCAAACTGCATCAGGATCCACTGCAAATACTATGGCAGGCGGGAGGTCAGAAAACTTGATTTTATGGTCGAGTGACCGCTCATAAGCCACGCATCACATCGGTAAACGCGAAACGACGCCTCTCTTCGTGTAAGGAGCGTAAACATTGGACGATTGAGCAGTGGGAAAACGTTGTGTGGAATGACGAATCACGGTACACAATGTGGCGATCCGATGGCTGGTGAACGTTACCTGCCAGCGTATGTAGAGCCAACAGTAAAATTCGGAGGCGGTGGTGTTATGGTGTGGTCGTGTTTTTCATGGAGGGGGCTTGCACCCTTGTTGTTCCTTGTTATTTTGCGTGCCACTATCACAGCACAGGCCTACAGTGATGTTTTAAGCACTTTTTTGCTTCCCACTGCTGAAGAGAAATTAATTGATGGTGATTGCAACTTTCGACACGATCGAACACCTATTCGTAAAGCACAGCTTGTGGTGGAGTGGTTACACAACAATAACATCCCTGGCCTGCACGGAGTCCCGACCTGAATCCTATAGAACACCTTTGGGATGTTTTGGAACGCCGACTTCGTGCCAGGCCTCACCGACCGACATCGATACCTCTCCTCAGTGTAGCAGTCCGTGAAGAATGGGCTGCCTTTCCCCAAGAAACCTTCCGACACCTGATTGAACGTATACCTGCGAGAGTGGAGACTGCCATCACGGCTAAAGGTGGGCCAACACCATATTGATTTCCGGCATTACCGATGGAGGGCGCTACGAACTTGTAAGTCATTTTCAGCCAGGTGTCCGGATAATTTTGATCACATAGTGTACTTCATGGTGAAAAATAAATATTTTGATTGCCGTCTTTCTTGTTTTTCACTCACTCAGCTATATTTTACTTTTTTGGGTTATTTTCTATCTATAGTACATTCAAATGGCTTCATCTCCAGTAACCTTTCACTACTGGGAAAATCAAACTACTTCCGCGCTTTATGTTGTACCCCGCCACAATCTAATTCGTAACTGTTAATAAACAATAAAGTGTAGCCTCTTTTAGCAGCCTTTCAAGCTAACTTTCAAGAAATTATAGTGGGATTGTAGCTCTCTTTCATCCATTTCGTACTCAGACATTTCAGAACATAGTAACACGAAACAAAATATTTTCCCGTACAGCAATTTCTACCTCGTTATTTAGTCATTTCTCTGGAAAATGAACACAGTTAACCATTTTATTAAAGGGTTATCCTTCGGGTGTCCATTTCGGACAGTATTACTTCTTATTCAATTATTTCTTTTTTTTTAAGTATATTTACCACATCCCCAAGGAAATGAAATTTTGCATCATTCGCCAAAAAATTTTGATAATTTTTCCTGCGGTAATTGCTCCCTCCACGCATGTTTTTGACTTTTCATTGTTCGCTTAACAATGCGGTAGCGATTTAGTTCGCTTTTAGATTGCTAATCAATATACAGGGTGTCCCAGAAATGTTGCGACAAATTTCGAGGGGTTGTAGAGAGCGCCGTGAGGAACAAATAGAGGGTAGGAAACCGTTACTTTGTACGCTGACGGAGCGTAGACGGAACAACTGGCAATGTCCTTTACTATCCAGTGATCGCGACTGATTGCCAGAAACTCCAGTGAAGAAAATGGATAGATAGGCCATGTCTCCTATGAATTCGATGCCTGTTGCTTTGATGGATGACGGATTCTGACGCGTGTTTCCAACTGCAGATTATTCTTCTCCTGTATACCAAAAAACAATGCAGATTTTAGAGAGATTCACGAGGAAAGTAAACTGCAGATAGCAACCCGAGACCGAAACCGTCATCGACTGAGGCATCAGAGCATCGCATTGGTAAGAGACATGGCCCGTCTACGCAGCAGCTAGTTCTATCTTCTCGACTGGAGACTGTAATAGTCAGTCGCGACCGCTGGATAACAAACAACATTGCGAGACGTTCCGCCTACTGTCAGAGTGCAAAGTCAAGTTTGCTGCCGAATGAATGGCCTGGTGCAGGCGACGGTGTCTGCAACTTCGACGCACTATAGCATCGCTGAATGACGTTTCAGGTCACTTGGTTCTATCATCGATTTGTTCATCAAGACACCCTCTACAACTCTCGAAGTCTGACGTAAGATTGCTAGGACACGCCTATGTATAATAAAATAATGTGTACATGGTTTGCCCGGTGCACGCCTCTATAGGTCCGTGACCCACTTCACAGCAGCCGCGGGGAGGGGGGGACGGGGGGAGGGGAGGTTACACGGCATAATATCGTTCCAAAGCCCATTCATGAAGAACGTTTCGGTTCCGTAATTCAGGGGTTGAGTTCAAAGATGTTCTACAATGTTTGCGGATGTTGGGCGCATATTCTCTGGTGTTTCGGCAGATATCTACAATTTAGTTTTGCAGTGTGTAGCTGAAGTCAGGTGAAACAAATACCGCTCATCACTTCTTCCATACTACGCTCACCATCGATGGAAAGTGTCGGTTTTTTCTCCCATTACGAACGAAATCATTTTCATAGGGAAATTTTATGTGTCCGTTCGATACAACAATCCTGAATAATTTGGTGCGGTATTTGTTTTATGGGTACGTATTAGAATAAAGAGTCCTGCAACATCGACTGAGAAGCACTGCTAGATGGCCGCAGCAGTCAGCACGGGCCAGGGCGGTGCTCCCGCTGCTGGGGTACTGGTTATTCTTCGTGTTTTACTGCCCTTGAATGCATACATGTAAAACGAACACCGCACTGGTCTACTTCTGCACCGCTCTGTCGAATGGGAACGTAAAATACCACTTCAAAAATAGTTTTGTTCGCAATGGGAAACAAATCACCCTTTCTGCCAACACTGGGCTTTGCATAAAAGTCGTGATGATCAGGATTTGTTTGGGACGCCTCTAGCTGCACAGTGCAAAAACTAATATGCAAATATCTGCAAAAATATCGTGGGAAATGCACGTCACGACCCGTAGCATTTCGAGAAGAATGTTTTATTACGATTATTTTGAAGAGTAATAGAAGAGGATTTGATTTAAGGTAATTTATTTCAGATATTGTACGTTATTGCGGCAGTTTGTAGTTACGCATTCTTGGTTCAGACATCCGGAAATTTGAGTATAGGGAAAGATAAACAGCCACGCATAATTTTCAAAAATGGTTCAAATGGGACTTAACATCTGAGGTCATCAGTCCCTTAGAACTTAGAACTACTTAAACCTAACTAACCTAAGGACATCACACACATCCATGCCCGAGGCAGGATTCGAACCTGCGACCGTAGCGGTCGCGCGGTTCCAGACTGAAGCGCCTAGAACCGCTTGGCCCCTCCGGCCGGCGCATAATTTTCAATTTGAACTTGGGGTCAGTAATATATGTTGAATATTTAATGTCATTTTTACGAACTGCATTTTTGAAAAGTTCTTCTTTGATATTAAAGACTACTAACGTTTGTCCACTCAAGAATTGTAATTTTTTATGTGTTAATGTTTCTGAAGCAAAGAAAGAGATAAGTTTTCAGTGTAGAACTTTTCTACTCAGAAAAGTAATTACATTCGGTGGTATACTTCATCCCAAGTCATTGTCCGCATCCAGAGTCAGTGTCAAAATATGAGTTGTCGTTTTTACTTATTCGGATTTGTTACTCACCAAATATGCTTTGGCTTTTCTTTTAATCGACAGCACATTCCACCAGCTCAGCAAAAGCGACGCGCTTTCAAGACAAGAGCAGTGTCACAGCGTTTCAATTGTGCAACGGGTAACCCAAAGTTAAGTAATAAAGAAAAGGGAACGTTGAGTTTTTCCAGGGCCAATTTATGAGTTTCAAAGTTTAATGACAGTGTTCAATTCAGGCAGTTAGTCTTGCCATTAAGAATGGTTAAACAGACAGGAAGCCAGATACACACTTTCAAGATTTTGCAACATCTTCTCACAGTCTACTTCTTATGTAAAATTCTGACGTGGAAAGATACAAGATAAATATTTAATAAATAATAGCAATCATTTTACTAAGATTACTTTCAGAATATTATTTTCATTAAGATAACTGTCAATCTCGGCTACCTAAATCTTCCCCTTCGCACCACAGATGTAAACAAACTGTCTCAGACGTTAAGTAGCATTAATAAGATTTCAGAAGCCGAAAATTACGTGTGTTCGAAGTTGTCTTCAATTAGATTAAAAAGGTTATATCCAAAAACAGTAAATAATAAAACCTGGACACATTAAATATGGCTCAGTGTTACGAGTTGCAAATGTAGCCAAAAATGGTTAATAGATATACACCTGTAACACCGTAATTAATTCTGTAAATATTTTGTACTGATTAATTTCGTTTAATGTGAAGTATGTATTTTTCACTATGTAATGTCTTTGATCAGTTGTAATGAATTGGAAAGTTGCTTAAAATGTTTTCTCTTTACTATTTAAATTCTTTGTTTTAATTAGAAAAAACGTTATATAATTATGTGGCTTTTGTGTTGACATGTTAATGTATTCAAATATCAGGATTTTTTAAAAGTTTGTTTACAACTATGTACAAGCTGGTTCATACGTAGGAACTTGCATCATATGAAATGAAAAGCAACAGTACTTCCCATTTGTAACGGAAGTGAGTTGGCGTGCACCAAAATGTGGTTGGTGCGGGCCAAAAGGTGGATGTGGCGCTCAGTCTGGGCGCAGTCAGTCGGCAGCTAGCTACTGGATAGTTATGGTCTGAGAAGTAAGTGAGTGGACAGCGCAAGTGCCGAGGGTAGCATCCAGTACCTGGATTAAAATGGAAAGGCCTCGGATGTGTGTAGGGCTATAAAGTGGTGCTCTATTAATGAAAAAGGCTCTAATGTAGGAAGTATCGTAGCCAAGTAGAAGGTAATAGAGCAAATTACATCCAGAGGAAAGACCAGGTAGCCACCATGTACTCGCCACCAATATTGCGCCATGACTTCGGGAAATGTAAGAGGTCAGATTTATGTCAAAGTATGAACCAGAACATTTAAGTGTTGTTTAATTTGCAATAATAAAGCGAATTATGTTAAACTGTTTGTCTGACCCTTGAATTGGTTCCTCTCATTATGCCTCTCCGTGCCTCTTAGGATCCATTCCACATAATTACTAACATCCGAGTATCCTGTATGTGAAAAACGGTTGAAAATAAGTGATTGTTGATGTTGCTTAATTGTGAATGCAACAAGATGTATAGAATTACTGTGAGTTTCATTGAAATCGAGGGAGGTAGTTAGTATTGCATTTATGAAAACCTCCATAATGTCTGATTTGTTTCAATTCAAAGTATTTGTGCTTCAAAGATTAACTGCATTTGATTCTGTCAGTGAAAATTACTTTTTGTGCTAATGACAAAAGGAAGCACGTTATTTTGAGGTTGGTTAGAGTAAAATGAATTTAAAGTCATACTTGAGAACCTGGATGAAAAATCACTGGCATTAACTGTTTTAAAAGTCCTGCAAGGTAAGTGAAATTAGTCAAAGAGTAATACCTAAATTTGCATCTTACAAATTGTCTCAGAAAATTGTGTTTAGTTTGATTTATGGTATTGGACAGTTCAAGGGTCACCAATTTTGAGTTTCATAAAATGAATAAACCTGCTTTAATAATGAATATATTAATTGCAGTTGATTTTGAATTTTGTGTACATTGTGTGATAAAAATTCGAAAACCAGTTTGAGAGTCCCCACCAACAATTTTGTTTATTGAAGATAAAGTTATTGCCCTTATCCATAAAAATGGAAACAATATTCCTTCTTAATGAGTGCAAAAATCCTATTGAAGTGACTTTTAATTATCTTTGCACTATATGAAAAGTGACTATTGAAACAGGACTATGTCCATGTCCAGTTTTGGTTTAATAGTGTCTTTAAGAACATTTGATGATGAGATAACTTATATATGACAAAGTATCACTGTTGAGAGGAAATAAATTGTCAATTGTTCCTGGAGAGCTCACACATACTATTTATAACTGCCAATGTTCACTGTATCACTTATCTGTTTATAGTAGAGTTTCATTGCCTTTCTTTGGGTAAGAAGAAATAATAGCTATCCTTTATCATAACTCTACACAGGTTATATAGAAGTAATGTTCCACTTTACTATGCCTCATTAGGCTGGCGACAGTATTTTATTTCATTTAAGTAAACTTAGTTACTTAAGACATTTTCCAAATTTCAATCTTTAGCTTTCTGGTTTCTTCTGTAGCACTGAATTCAGGTTCGATAAGCCAAACCCATTAGGTAACTCACGGTCAATTTTACTTAAATGATCCGAGAGGGTAACATTTTCTTTATCGTAATACCATATTTGGTAATACACATTGTACGAGGTGTGACAATAAAGTAACAAGACTGGTGTGAAAAAAATTTGCTTACCGTTTTAGTCAAGTTTAGTGTTATCTCCTACAAAGTAGTTCCCTTCTGATTAAACACACTTTTTCCAGCGCTTCTGCCATTGATGGTAACAGTCTGGAACTCATCTTCTGTAATATCCTCCATGACCCTTGTCACAGCTTTTTGGACATCTTGTGTTGTTAGAAAATGGTGTCCCTTAACCGCCGTTTTGACTCTTGGAAACAGAAAAAAGTCGCACGGAGCGATATCTGGTGAATAACGTGACTGTGGTAGTACTGAATTTTTTTTTTTTTTGAGGTTAAAAATTGCTGTACTGACAGAGCAGTATATGATGGCGCATCACCGTGATGCAGAATCCAATTATCAGCAATGTTGGCACGGACACGAAGAACTCTTTTACGAAGTCTTTCTAAAATTTCTTTGTAGTGATATTGGTTAACTGTTTGTCCAGGAGGCACCCACTCTTTTTGAACAATTCCCTTGGAATCAAAGAAGCACACAAGCATGCATTTCACTTTTGACTTCCACTTGCGAACTTTTTTTGATCTGGGTGATTCCTTTGAGCACCATTGCGAAATTTGGCGTTTTGTCTCCGGATCTAGCTGAAAAAACCAACTCTCATCACGTGATAACACGGCTCAACAATTCTGGATTGATTTCTGTTTGCTCTAACAGATCGGCTGCCACATTTTTCCGTGTTTCTCGCTGTTGTGGTGTGAGATTTTTGGGGACCATTTTTGCCCAGACCGTTCTCATATCAAGATCTTCAGTTATTATTAGACGAACCGTTTCTCGATTGATGTTCTGCAATCTGTTTCACAGGTAATCTTCGATCAGATCGTATGAGTTCACGCACCCTGGCCAAGTTGACATCCGTCAATGAGGTTGATGGTCGTCCACTGCGGTCTTCATCTTCAATATTCGTTCTGCCTTCACTATACATTTTATGCAAACGAAAAACTTGAACTCTTGACACAACCTCCTCTCCAAAAGCCTTCTGAATCTTACCGTAAGTTGTCGTCGAGTTTTAACCCAATTTAACGCAATAGGAAATGGCATACCGTTGCCCAATATTATGCGGTTCCATTTCCGTGGCGAGAGACACAAACACGTGTTAACTTATTACAGCACAACTCACGACTGAGCAGTTGCATCGGTGTGCCGCTTGGACTAATCGAAGCTTATAGACCAAGGTGTAAGATATTGTGCCTACGCAAGCCTGCAGGGTTGCCACACCTTGCAACGAAAATCAGTCTCATTACTTTATTGTCGCTCCTCGTATGTTGATATAATACGAGATACTGTATAGTGTTATATTTGGCTTCTTTGTGACAGGGCTAAAATCTTAGAGTCACTACCTAAACTGCATAACGATATAACAAATGTTGTAGTAGTGTTATACACCATTTTCAGTATCACGCAGTATCAGCGCTGTGTCGTGACCGATGGAAAGATGGAAGCAAGAAAACGGGCTACAGAGTAACATGCTTCCGAAATCTACCTCATCAGAGGCGATATATACTGTCTCAGTTGAACAAGAAGGGAACAAATTGTCTATCCTTGTGACTGATGGTTTGAGGGCTTCTCCCGTTCACTTATGTGATAAAATGAAACACTTACAGCTGCCGTTATTTTATTATATGCAGTATAATAAAATAACACCAAAACGACGACGGTAGGTGTTTCATTTTATATGCATTATAATAAAATAACATAAAAACGACGGCTGTAGGTGTTTTATTTTATTACGTCCAAGCATTTACTCCAGAAATGGTGCAGGGAAGCCAAGAAAGACCTAAATAAGAATGGCCAGCCAAGTCTTTCAGTCTCTTCTTCTGAAGTGGTGTCCATTGGCGTAACCACTCCTCAGTCTCGCTCTTCCTAGAGAAGGAGGAGAATAATCTGAAAGTTGAAAGTCGTAATTGTCACGTTGAAAATGTAAGTTTGAATAATTATTTCATTTGTTTATTTGAAGTTACGTGTCGGTAGTACAGGTTCACGTTGGGATCCACGTCCCGCAGTACCGTAGCACGGTTCTGGGGGAGGCAAGAAAAGAAAAAAAATGGTGAAGGCCATTGATAAAGTGGAAATCACGCGAAAATTCCTTTTCTGTATTTGAAGGGGGAGAACGCTGCAACAATCGGTGCTGAGTTGATGGAAGCGTACGACAAAAATTCACACGCTTCCAGTGGCGTCGAACAAGTGTGTGTGTGACGAAGAACGTAGTAGCAAACCACGCGTCTGAGAAGAGCGGACAATCGAAAGAGAAATGGAGGACATGCATCCAATTCGCCTCGGTTTGCCCGCTCGTCCTCTTTTAGTTCATTTCTGATTTGTATTGCTGTGTTGTTGTATTTTGCTGAAACGTTTTGTGCTCCCTTCTTTCATCGATCAGCTGAAGTAGTTTTTCTGCTACCCAAGGTTTCTTCGCAGTTACCTAGCTGTAATTTATAGGGCTTGAACGAAAATATGGGAAGACTGCGAGAAATACATGCTTGAACATAAATGCGGATTCTAGCGACGCCTGCAGGTTGCCCTGTACGTTGCAAGTACATATCAGTCTTGGTCAGAACGGCGTGCTGCATAGTTGTCACCGCATGGTGTCGGTGCTAAGTGAATTCGAACGTTGTGCAAATCGTTGGTGCAAGTTTGGTGGGTGGTTCCGTAACCAAGGGAGCCGAACTGTTTGGTGTTTCAAGAGGCAACGTAATGAAGATTTGTACCACATACAGGGAAAGCAGAACAACAGCATCCACTAAGGGGCGAGACGGACGAAAGTGCTTGTTGAATGAACGTGAGAGACGGTTACTGAAGACGACTGAGATGAAAAATAAGAGGACGACATCTGCGAAAGTGCCTGTAGACTGAATGTCGCATTCGTGAACACTGTCAGCACAAAAACAAGACGAAGGATGCTCCATAAGCTGGGAACTGAGTCGGAATTCCAAAACAACCCATCAATGACGCAAATGCGAAACCTGGTGCCGAAGCAGTACAAGCTGAACGGTGACCAATGGAAGAAAGTCATTTGTTCGGAAGAAGTTCCGCACAGTTTCCGACTTCTGGCCGACTCGAGTGCGCCGTCCCAAAGCCACGATGCAGACTGCTTGCTGTCAAGAGTGAAACATGGCGGGGGCTCTGTCGTGATTTGGACAATCATACAGTGGTATTCGATGGGACGCTTTGTAAGATCGCATTGCTGTCAAGGATTGTGAGACCGTTTTGGGTGATCAGGCCCATCCCATGGAACAATATTCATTTCTCAATAATGATGGTGTGTTCTAAAACGACGGGGCCCATTTTCACTCAGCCCAGATCCTCCAGGACTGGTTTTGTGAGCACAGTCACAAGGTCTCAATGATATTGAGCCATTTTGGTCTACTTTGGACAGAAGTTTACCTGATCGCTATCCATCTCCATCAGCGTACCTGGACTTGCCACTATTTTGTGGTAAGAATGGTATGATACCCTTGAAAACCACATAGTACCAGACTCGAAGCTGTTTTCAATGCCAATGCGTTTCTTATACCGCATTGGGCATGGTAATGAGTTATCTTTTTGTTTCTATATTTTCGTCCAACCTCTGTACCTCTGGTCTGTTAGTATCCATACTCACCAGTTTTCATGGCAGACAAATCTTCTACGATAATATTTGACTTCATCAAAAATCCGATATATGGTAAAATAAACTTTATAGAGTTAATAGAATACACTGCCAGACAGACCTCTTATAGTCCTGTATACTGTGCACCATACGTTTTTTCATATACAACAGTTCGAAATTTTTAGAAAAATTTAAATTATTATAGACAAAACAATAGTTACAGTGATCATTGTACAGGCACTCTATACTCAGATTCTTTCCCACAGTCAGGATCAGACGTAATACCCATTCACTGAGACAAACTGAAAAAAAAGACATTGTTTTGTGTACGGTGTTCCGAGAAGCCGGCCGGTGTGGCCGAGCGGTTCTAGGCGCTTTAGTCTGGAACCGCGCGACCGCTACGGTCGCAGGTTCGAATCCTGCCTCGGGTATGGATGTGTGATCTACATCTACATCTGCATCTACATCCATATTCCGCAAGCCACCTGACGGTGTGGGGCGGAGGGTACCTTGGGTACCTCTATCGGTTCTCCCTTCTATTCCAGTCTCGTATTGTTCGTGGAAAGAAGGACTGTTGGTATGCCTCTGTGTGGGCTCTAATCTCTCTGATTTTATCCTCATGGTTCTTCGCGAGATATACGTAGGAGAGAACGATATGCTGCTTGACTCCTCGGTGAAGGCATGTTCTCGAAACTTCAACAAAAGCCCGTACCGAGCTACTGAGCGTCTCTCCTGCAGAGTCTTCCACTGGAGTTTATCTATCATCTCCGTAACGCTTTCGCGATTACTAAATGATCCTGTAACGAAGCGCGCTGCTGTCCGTTGGATCTTCTCTATCTCTTCTACCAAACCCATCTGGTACGGATCCCGCACTACTAAGCAGTATTCAAGCAGTGGGCGAACAAGCGTACTGTAACCTACTTCCTTTGTTTTCGGATTGCATTTCCTTAGGATTCTTCCAATGAATCTCAGTGTGGCATCTGCTATACCGACGATCAACTTTATATGATCATTCCACTTTAAATCACTCCTAATGCGTACTCCCAGATAATTTATGGAATTAACTGCTTCCAATTGCTGATCTGCTATATTGTAGCTAAATGATAAAGGATCTTTCTTTTTATGTATTCGCAGCACATTACACTTGTCTACATTGAGATTCAATTGCCATTCGAGGCATCATGCGTCAATTCGCTGCAGATCCTCCTGCATTTCAGTACAATTTTCCATTGTTACAACCTCTCGATGTACCACAGCATCATCTGCGAAAAGCGTCAGTGAACTTCCGATGTCATCCACAAGGTCATTTATGTATATTGTGAATAGCAACGGTCCAACGACACTCTCCTGAGGCACACCTGAAATCAGTCTTACTTCGGAAGACTTTTCTCCATTGAGAATGACATGCTGCGTTCTGTTATCTAGGAACTCTTCAATCCAATCACACAATTGGTCTGATAGTGCATATGCTCTTACTTTGTTCATTAAACGACTGTGGGGAACTGTGTCGAACGCCTTGCGGAAGTCAAGAAACACGGCATCTACCTGGGAACCCGTGTCTCTGGCCCTCTGAGTCTCGTGGACGAATAGCGCGAGCTGGGTTTCACGCGATCGTCTTTTTCGAAACCCATGCTGATTCCTACAGAGTCCTTAGGTTCGTTAGGTTTAAGTAGTTCTGAGTTCTGGGGGACTTATGACCTCAGATGTTAAGTGAGCCATTTGAACCATTTTTTTTTTTTTGTTCCGAGAAACTACCTTTTCCTCTCACAGAGCTATATGTAATATCTTCTTAGGATGCATGTACAATTCAGTAGAGCGAAAACCTGATCCAAGTTGCAGATTTGTACTTTTCATTCATTCGATGACTAGTTTCGGGCCGAGATCCATTTTCAAATCATCATAACATAGTCGAAGATGGCATTTCCGAAGATGTATGCACTGTAAATGTTCATTGCACATTTTTGACACCCTCGGAAACGCCATTCTCGACTATGTTATGATGATTTGAAAATGTATCTCGGCCCGAAACTAGTCGTCGAATGAATGAAAAGTACAAATTTGCAACTTGGACCGGGTTTTCGTTCTACTGATTAACAGGAGTTGCTGACCCAAGCTGCTCCAACAGGCCTGAAGTTCGTCATATGGCATTGTTTTCAATCTAGTCGGCTCTCCCGCTTTTCGGTGCGCGGACCGTGTTCCTGAAAAGGGCAGAGAGCAGACTCACAGCAGTTTAATTACGAGCAGAGCGGCGCGCAGCAGGGGCGCGCGCGTCAGAAAGGGCGCGGCCAGCCGGATCAGAACCTTATGTTGCCCGCCCATAAACAGGAGAGGCCGCGGATAACGCCGATCAAATGTTGCCGGTGTGCGTCCGTAAATAACCGGAAAAGCTTATTGCCAAATGTTGTTAATTAGCGGCACGGTCGGCGTCGGCGGCGGCGCCCGCATGGCTGGATGTGATTTCAAACGCAAATTTCGTTTTAATTCGGCCGCTTTCCGGCCGACCGGAGGCGATCAAAGCGAGCCGAAGTGTGCCGAAGCGCGCCGAGGCGAGCCGAGCGCTGGCCACGGGCCGCACCGCCACGCCTGCTGCTGTTTTCTCCGCGTTGGCTGCCCTGCTCCTGTGTTTGCGCTCTGGTACAGGACCCAGCAACGCCCGCGCTGCACAAGACACCCAAGTACAGAGTTATTTACTAGTAGCTCCTGGGGATTCACAAGACGACAGTGCGAAAATTGCAAGAATTGCAAGATATACACAGAAAAATAAAATGCCTGTTGTAACACTCCAAGAAACCCGAAGACCCAAATGAGAATGTCATGATAATTTAAGGTAGGGAACAGCGTTATCCTGACAGGTAAGACAACTTTGACAATAATATAACACCTTTAAGTTTTGATGAACAGCAGTTACAATAATTACTGAGTATGTAACGATATAAAGATAGAGAGAAAAAAAGGTTATTTTTAAGTAGGTATCAAACATCAAACATCAGCTATCAGTTTGGATTCCGTAGAAATGTTGGAACACGTGAGGCAATACTGACCCTACGACTTATCTTAGAAGAAAGATTAAGGAAAGGCAAACCTACGTTTCTAGCATGTGTAGACTGAGAGAAAGCTTTTGACAATGTTGACTGGAATGCTCTCTTTCAAATTCTGAAGGTGGCAGGGGTAAAATACAGGGAGCGAAAGGCTATTTACAATTTGTACAGAAAGCAGATGGCAGTAATAAGATTCGAGGGGTATGAAAGGGAAACTGGTTGGGAAGGGAGTGAGACAGGGTTGTAGCCTATCCCCGATGTTATTCAATCTGTATATTGAGCAAGCAGTAAAGGAAACAAATGAAAAGTTCGGAGTAGATATTAAAATCCATGGAAAAGTAATAAAAACTTTGAGGTTCGCCGATGACATTGTAATTCTGTCAGAGACAGCAAAGGACTGCCCTCCAATGCTAAATTTGTGATCCATTGATGCCTCAGAACATGCCCTACCAACCGATCCCTTCTTCTAGTCAAGTTGTGCCACAAAGTCCTCTTCTCCCCAATCCTATTCAATACCTCCTCATTAGTCACGTGGTCTACCCATCTAATCTTTAGCATTCTTCTGTAGCACCACATTTCGAAAGCTTCTATTCTCTTCTTGTCCAAACTATTTATCGTCCATGTTTCACTCCCATACATGGCTACACTCCAAATACTTTCAGAAACGAGATGTTAACAAATTTCTCTTCTTCAGAAACGCTTTCCTTGCCATTGCCAGTCTACATTTTATATCCTCTCTAATTCGACCATCATCAATTATTTTGCCCCCCAAATAGCAAAACTCCTTTACTACTTTAAGTGTCTCATTTCCTAATCTAATTCCCTCAGCATTACCCGACTTAATTCAACTGCATTCCATTATCCTCGTTTTGTTTTTGTTGACACTCATCTTATATCCTCCTTTCAAGACACTGTCCATTCCGTTCAACTGCTCATCCAAGTCCTTTGCCGTCTCTGACAGAATTACAATATCATCGGCGAACCTCAAAGTTTTATATTTCTTCTCCATGGATATTAATACTTACTTCGAATTTTGCTTGTCAATATAGATGAAATGAATTTGTTGCTGATGCTGTTGCTTAACAGTTAGAGCTTTGTATCCCACAGAATGACAGTCTTAGATCAGTGTAAATTGGTTGTAACTCCCGTATGGTGTTCTGTCTTCTAATACAACTCCGCACTACTGGATTTGAAGTAAGACGATGCTGTCAGCGTAAGCGATGAATGTAGATTGCCCTGAGCGGCGCTGCGCTCTGACGTAAGCAGTCTTCCAGCAGCGGTGGCGTGTGGAGACTCTTGAAGGCTACGTCTGCTATCGAGTGTCCTTACTTTTGGTTCCGTTTTGAGGTGCCAACTGAGTCGTGCGTTCTACGGATGACACCGCAGTTTCGATAATATGCAAACAATAGTGTGTGTAGTACAAAATAAATTATGTGTGAACACTTCTTTGTTAATATTTCAAAGAGAATTGCGCCGGGTAGGCCAAAGACGTTACTTGTCGATAAAGGGTCGAGTTGCAGCAGTCTGTGCCTGGCAGTGTGCGACTGAATGTGCTTTAGATACAGCTGGAGCTGCAGCTGATGACGAATTTTTGTCTTTGTTAAAACATACGCACAGCAGCTGCTGAATTACGGCTATGAAAAAAATCATAAAATGCGTTTGTATAATGAAGGTAAGGAATTGATACAGTAAGCAAATGACGGTAACACTTTCATAGTCTTGGGTAACTGAAGGTAGAAATGAAATCAATCTTTATACTGACTTCGTTTCGTTCGTCATAATCGAGGTGTTTCGAAAGCCTACAACTGTGTCATTATGATTTAAGTAGTTAAAAACTGAATCAGTGACGTAATTTTTCGTGCTTAGAACAACACGTTTCGAAAATTTATCTCATTTTCAAGTGCATTTGTTTACATACTGACTGTTGTGATGTTTGCGTGTGAAATTTTCCGCCTCTCTTGCACTGTGGTTGTCTTTTTGAAGCTATACTACAATCGGAAAAATCGGACAAAATAAATCTTGGGATTTCTTGTACGCCAGTGTTAGGAACAGTATTTGTGCCTGTACCGTAAAATTATTGAGCCTCGTCTATTACACAGAATATCATACACAAGCAAATTATCACGTACACTGTTTGCGCCCGCCGCGGTGGCCGAGCGGTTGTAGGCGCTTTAGTCCGGAACCGCGCGACTGCTACGGTCGCAGGTTCGAATCCTGCCTCGGGCATGGATGTGTGTGATGTCCTTAGGTTAGTTAGGTTTAAGTAGTGCTAAGTGTAGCGGACTGAAGACCTCAGATGTTAAGTCGCATAGTGGTTAGAGCCATATGAACCATATGTTACTCGTAAACAACTTTTGCACTTATGAATAATACCACAAAACACTTGATTTTGATCGTGATGGATAACGTTCTAATTCCACCATCTGCGACATGCTCTCGTATATGAACAGTGATCCAATACTGTCCAATGTTTTTTATTTCTGTCTTTGATGACAATAAGAATTCTTTAGACGATGACCAGTTTCAGTCCGTAATGAGCATCCTCAGATCTTTTTCACATATTAGGTCGCCTTATCACTTTAGGACATGGTGTAAAAAAGATCTGAGGATGGTCATTACGGACTGAAACCGGTCATCGTCTAAAGAATTCATATTGTGATCAAACACTGAAGTAAAAAACATTTAACGTTCTACTTAGTACAAAATAGCAATAATTACATAATTTTTTTGTGTTTGTGCATGTGAACTCTAGATGCAGAAAAAAATAATTGCTTTTGTTACATAAAAGCGCAGAAATTAAGCTATCAACAAATTTTTATTATTTTTAAAATGAAATTTATACTTTGTAAGGTTATGAAATACGCAATGGACCAATAGCGAAAGATGTTTGGTTTTAATTATGTGGAAAACGAAGGAACAAACAAAAATAAACAGAAGTCGTCTGCTCGCAGTTTCTCTCCGACACATTCACTTAGGTTTCTTTCCCTACCATTTTCGACGTCATTTACTTTGTATGTGCTGTACCCAAATTACCCAGCCGTATTTTTGGTAGAAAGAAACTTTCATTACAGTACATATTACGCTCAGTAATACGAAGGGTGTTCAATAAGTAATGTAACGGATTTTTTCTCGGCTAATTTCGATGAAAAATGCTATATTTGTTATGGGACAGCGTGGAATATTCCCACTTCAGTCCCTGCCTTCAAAATGGTTTGATAAAGTCATGGCGACGGTCTGGGACTCTGAAGGGGTCATTCCGTTTGGTGTTGTCGCACGTTAACGTTGAGAGTGCCAAGTTGAACGTCCTGCTGAACGCTCAGACACGATGCGACTTGCGCATACAGTACGTGGACCCCAAAGTGGTATACGCGATCGCACCGCACTCCAGCGGCAATTGAGGGATGTTTATAGTTCGTAAATCACACTGTTTACTCAACGGGCGCGCGTAGAATTCCCACTTTAACTCTGTTAAAACGCACATTTCCTCCATCGTCAACGAAAAGGGAAGTACCATGTCCAATCAGTAACGACACAGGCTTCTAAAAGTTCCATTACAAATAGTACGGTACAAATCTGGAATACTTCTCTGCATAAGATAAACATTATTTCATCATTCCCACATTTTATCCACAAGGTCAGTCTTGCTTGATCACTGTTCCTACCCAGTAGCAGAATCATTGTAACATGTGAATTAGGAAGCGTAAAAGAAATAGGAGCAAAATATCTTTATACAAGTAGCGCAAGTTGTCCTCTAGATTAAGCCAATCGAACAAAGTCAAAAAAGGTGAACTTACATTTATATAACATAAAATATTATAGCATATACTTATATTAAACTAATAATGAAGTATCAGAACCAATAAACACGCGAATGTTTGGGGGAAAAAAATTGGAAGTGTGAAGACGCGAACCACCGCCCCATCAAAGACGCTACTTGTAGTGCTACAACGATGAAAGTTAATATTACGACGATGTCAAACCTTATTTTCATGATATAAAGAAGTATTCATGATATTAAAAATGCAATTATAATTTTATTATTTTCATTTTTGTGCTCAGTGTCTCAAAGACTTTCTAGTGCACGGAATAAATTAGCATTGTCTGTATTACGAAACTATATATGATTGTTAAGGGTTAAGCATGTAACAATTCGATGTAAGACATTTGGTTGAGTCTGAATTTTTTTCTCGTACTGGTCGGTAGAGAAGGAAAAGTTCCTTAATCGATGTGAAGGTATAAAGGCTGCATTAAGGAGAGAGAGAGAGAGAGAGAAGGTAAATACAATTTATTCAAAAACAAATATCTCCCAAGCGTAACGTCTTGTCATTTCCTATAACTAAAAATTGCAAGGTCTAATCTGAGCCTGTCCTGAATAACAGGGAAGCTACTACAAACAGCATAGCGAACGCATTATTGTGGTCAAGATAGACACGAAGCCCACGCCTACTACAAGTTTATATGCCAACTAGCTCTGCAGATGATGAAGAAATTGATGACATCTATGAGGAGATAAAAGAAATTATTCAAATAGTGAAGGGAGACGAAAATTTAATAGTCATGGGTGACTGGAATTCAAGCGTAGGAAAAGGGAGAGAAGGAAACATAGTAGGTGAATATGGACTGGGGCTAAGAAATGAAAGAGGAAGGCGTCTGGCAGAATTTTGCACAGAGCATAACTTAATCGTACTAACAGTTGGTTTAAGAATCATGAAAGAAGGTTGTATACATGGAAGAACCCTGGAGATACAAAAAGGTATCAGATAGATTATATAATGGTAAGACAGAGATTTAGGAACCAGGTTTTAAATTGTAAGACATTTCCAGGGGCAGATGTGGACTCTGACCACAATCTATTGGTTATGAACTGTAGATTAAAACTGAAGAAACTGCAAAAAGGTGGGAATTAAAGGAGATGGGACCGGGATAAACTGAAAGAACCAGAGGTTGTACAGAGTTTCAGGGAGAGCATAAGGGAACAACTGACAGGAATGGGGGAAAGAAATACGGTAGAAGAAGAATGGATTACTTTGAAGGATGAAATAGTGAAGGCAGTAGAGGACCAAATAGATAAAAAGACGAGGGCTAGTAGAAACCCTTGGGTAACAGAAGAAATACTGAATTTAATTGATGAAAGGAGAAAGTATAAAAATGCAGTAAATGAAGCAGGCAAAAAGGAATACAAACGTCTCAAAAATGAGATCGACAGGAAGTGCAAAATGGCTAAGCAGGCATGGCTAGAGGACAAATGTAAGGATGTAGAGGCTTATATCAGTAGGGGTAAAATAGATACTGCGAATTGGAAAATTAAAGAGAGCTTTGGAGAAAGGAGAACCACTTGCATGAATATCAAGAGCTTTGATGGAAACCCAGTTCTAAGCAAAGAAGGGAAAGCAGAAAGGTGGAAGGAGTATATAGAGGGTCTATGCAAGGGCGATGTACTTGAGGACAATATTATGGAAATGGAAGAGGATGTAGATGAAGATGAAATGAGAGATATGATACTGCGTGAAGAGTTTGACAGAGCACTGAAAGACCTGAGTCGAAACAAGGCCCCCGGAGTAGACAACATTCCATTAGAACAATTGACAGCCTTGGGAGAGCCAGTCCTGACAAAACTCTACCATCTGGTGAGCAAGATGTATGAGACAGGCGAAATACCCTCAGACTTCAAGAAGAATATAATTATTTCAATTCAAAAGAAAGCAGGTGTTGACATATGTGAAAATTACCGAACTATCAGTTTAATAAGTCACAGCTGCAAAATACTAACGACCTCGGGGAAGATCAGTTTTGGTTCCGTAGAAATGTTGGAACACGTGAGGCAATACTGAACCTACGACATATATTGGAAGAATGATTAAGGAAAGGCAAACCTACGTTTCTAGCATTTGTAGGCTTAGAGAAAGCTTTCGACAATGTTGATTGGAATGCTCTCTTTCAAATTCTGAAGGCGGCAGGGGTAAAATACAGGGAGCGAAAGGCTATTTACAATTTGTGCAGAAACCAGATGGCAGTTATAAGAGTCGAGGGGTGTGAAAGGGAAGCAGTGATTGGGAAGGGAGTGAGGCAGGGTTGTAGTCTCTCCCCGATGTTATTCAATCTGTATATTGAGCAAGCAGTGAAGGAAACAAAAGAAAAATTCGGAGTAGGTGTTAAAGTTCATGGAAAAGAAATAAAAATGTTGAGGTTCGCCGATGACATTGTAATTCTGTCAGAGACAGCAAAGGACTTGGAAGAGCAGTTGAACGGAATAGACAGTATCTTGAAAGGATGATATAAGATGAAGATCAACAAAAGCAAAACTAGCATAATGGAATGTAGTCGAATTAAGTCGGTTGATGCTGAGGGAATTAGATTAGGAAATGAGACACTTAAAGTAGTAAAGGAGTTTTGCTATTTCGGGAGCAAAATAACTGATGATGGTCGAATTAGAGAGGATATAAAAAGTAGACTGGCAATGGCAAGGAAAGCGTTTCTGAAGAAGAAAAATTTGTTAACATCGAGTGTAGATTTAAGTGTCAGGAAGTCGTTTCTGAAAGTATTTGTATGGAGTGTAGCCATGTATGGAAGTGAAACATGGACGATAAATAGTTTAGACAAGAAGAGAATAGAAGCTTTGGAAATGTGGTGCTACAGAAGAATGCTGAAGATCAGATGGGTGGACCACATAACTAATGAGGAGGTATTGAATAGAATTGGGGAGAAGAGGAGCTTGTGGCACAACTTGACTAGAAGAAGGGATCGGTTGATAGGACATGTTCTGAGACATCGAGGGATCTCCAATTTAGTATTGGAGGGCAGCGTGGAGGGTAAAAATCGTAGAGGGAGACCAAGAGATGAATACACTAAGCAGATTCAGAAGGATGTAGGCTGCAGTAGGTACTGGGAGATGAAGAAGCTTGCACAGGATAGAGTAGCATGGAGAGCTGCATCAAACCAGTCTCAGGACTGAAGACCACAACAACAACATATTTTCTTCGTTTGATCACGGTTGTGATTGGCATGTTTCTTTTTGTTACGCGACGTGTTATGAATATTTCCATTATACGCGCAAAAGTGCACACAGCTTTAAGCGAACCTGCGTCTTTCGGAAACGATAACTTTTAATCTGTACAATTACGCGAATACTGTCTATATCGCAACCGTGATCGTAAAAGTGTTTCCTGGATCAAATAATTCTTATAAAATGTGTATTCTTCAAAGCGAGCAGCATTACACTATCGCTGGCTCGCAACAATCGAAAGAGCAAAAACGGTGCTTAAATAGAATTGCCACCTTTTAATAATTATTATTAACCCATTAAATAAATAAATAGCAATTCAGTGGCTATTCAATCAATAAACAGAGGGGGTAATTGAGTGACAACCTATTGACCGGCAGCAAAACGAAGCCCTGCGTAAGGTAGGCACAACATCTTTTTCAACCTGGCGCTGTATCTCAAAAGAATTAAATTTTGTGAGGGTGTCCTCTTAGGAAGCTGTGTCAATTATATTGAAATAACTGCTAGAAGGACAGTAAAATACAGCATCAGGTGTTTTCAGTAGAGGTTAACTGAACGAGATTGGAACTAAATTTTAATCAAACGAAAGTGAACATTTGTAGTACTGTTTCCAACCTGGTGCAGTGCAGTAATTATTTTATGTTTTGTGTGACGGACTAATTGATGTGTTGCGTGTGACGTATTCCCGATTAGACTTGCACCCAAACATTTGCAAACATGGTGAAAACAGTGCGACGTGTAAGAAAAACTACACAGCAGGAAGTAACTGTAGAACATTCAGAGGAGGAAGGAATAACTAGTGATGTAGAAATTGATAATATTTTTTCAGATCAGACAGAGGATATAGAACAGGACACTAATATTAAAGTCAGTGATCCATCTGCTGTAGAACACTCAGGCAGAATACAGACGGTAGTTCAAGTGCATACTGAAGCAGAACCACAAGAAACACCAGTTACAGTCGATTTACCACCGGTAGAGCCCACACAAACAGTAATGGATCCATTTTCTCTCTTAATGGTGATAATGGAACAAATGTTTAAAATACAGGAACAATCACAGATACAGCGTGAACAAGAAACTGCTGAACAGATTGCAACTGAGATTAATAATAATTTAGATAAACGTATTAGCAGAGTAGATGAATGGATTAGGACCTTGGATGAACGCATCAGTCAATTAGACGAGCGTACGCAGTTAAGCTTTTCACAGTTCTCGAGATAGATCAAAAGCTTGAAAACCGGTTAAAAGAACACGATCGTCAGCTGCGACAGCAAATAGATGCCCAGTTGTCTGCTATACAGAACAACATTTCAAGTATGCAACAAACATACCATGACTTACCACAGAATGTAAAGCAAGTAAACCAGGATGTGGACAAATTACAACAAACACACACTTCTTTGGAAGCAGAAATACGCAACATAAGTACGTATAGAAAACCTTACGGTTGATAATCAAAACGTAATAGAACAAAAATGCAAAGAACAAGAAGAACGCGTTGTGACCACATTCAACATATGGCTAAATGACAAAGACAAACAAATTAGTACTGTTATACAGAAGGAACTACCTGTGATGTTACAACGAGCAGGAATACAACTGATACATGAAAACAACACAAAGATTCCTTAACTCCAGACTGAATTACAAAACGTGCAGAAAGTGCTTAATGAAACACGTATGCAGACATCTCATAACAGTTCACCGGAGTGTGTTAGTATCACAGAAACACACCTTGATCATTATGAAACGCCTTTAACTGAAAGTAGGGGGCAGACGGGCAATAATTTCAATCCAACACGTGGAGTAACATCCGTTATCAAGACCATACACAATCATTGGTGACTCAGGATGCTTTAGTGAAGAATTCACAGTTTCAGAAGTTTACCAATGATAAGAACGGACCCCATCCAACTGTGTTTATCAAAGGGATCCGCGGAATAATGCCAAAAAGTTGGAACGAAAGGGAGAAAATTGTCTTTATCATTACCCATATTCAAGGTGAGCCAGCGTTGTTCGCGACACAGAAAGCTGAACAATGCAGCTCCTTCGATGAATTTGAACAAGCTTTTCTAAACAAGTATTGGTCGCGTGGGGTACAAGAACGATTAAGAAAAGAAGTTTATAGTCCTGAGCCATTTAATAGAAAAGGCGGTTCTTTGCGGAAATATTTCGAAAAGTATCTGGACAAAGTGAAATATTTATCCACACCAATTCCTGAGTGTGATGTTTTAAAGATATTAAAGGAGGAGTTACCGCGTGATCTAAAGGAGAAATTGTTTCACATTCCTGAAGACAACGTGGAACATTTTCTATCTGTACTGGACTCTTTAGATTTGGTTATCGAAGAGGACAAACACCATTATGGGAATAATTCCTCGAATAATGGTAATGGTAATGGCAACGGGCGAAACCACAAGAACAATAGTAATAGAAACACATACTATGGGAATCAAAATCATTGGAATAGTCCGAATTATTCAGGATGGCAGAACCACAATATGAACACAAATGGACAGTACGGTAATGCACCGAATCACAATTATCATCCACAGAACAATAGTGGACAAAAAAATAACGGAAACTTTTCAAAGAAACGGAAACGAGATCCTAGAGCTAACGCCAATTACAATAACGGTAATTTCTCAAATAATCAGCAAAACATGCAACCACCACATAACTGGTCAACACAGAATTATGCACAACAGCAATGGCAGCAGCCTAGGCCACCGCAATATCACAACAACAATCATGTACAACCCCCGTACAATACAAATATCTCAAATAACATGCAGCAGCATATGAACGCGCAGCCATGGCAACCACCGAATCAAAATATCAAGATCATTGAGGTAAGTGAACCGCAACCATCAACCAGTACCAGTCAGTCAAACTAGAAGCGACGACATTCTGCTTCCGTGTGTCAGTAGCAGGTTGTCTAGGGGTCACTTGCATGAATGATGTTAGTAATAACGAGCAACCAAGCGTGCAGACAACCAGCTGTAGTAACAATGAGAATGTGTACCGCATAGAATCAGCAGCGATCGGGTCGAACGACGCGAAAGATGCAGAGTGTAGGAATAATTCTATTGATGTTGCTCAGCAACGTAGTTCAACTATGCAGATGTTAAGATATAATGACGGAGTCGATATACGAGAGGAATTATGTCAAGATTTTCGGAAGAAGTGTAATTTGTTTGAACTGGAAGTTGTACAAGCAGCTATAGTCTGTGATATTTATGGTATTCAAACTACGGTGATTTTAGGTACTGGAGCATCTGTTTTTGTGCTGAATGAATCGTTCTTTCTTCACTTAAAGAAGATTAGAAAGATTCCGGTTTTTCCAGTCACTAATTATCGAGTTACAGGAGCCATTAGTCAGAAAGCCCAACTAGTTCGGGAACAGACACGGATTTGTATTAATTTTGGAATGGGAGCCAAAGAGTGCACCTTCCTTATTGTAAAGAATTTAGCCGTGAACTGTCTCCTCGGATTAGATATTTTGCGAGAGACGGAAACTATAATCGATCTCGCAAAGGGTGAATGCAGCATGTGTTTCGGTGACACGAGAGTCAGGTTAGACTTGGTAAAGACCAAAGAATTGCATAGCAAATATTGTCAAATTTTAAAGATAGAACCGATTCGCGCACATTTATGGCGGCTTCAAGATAGTTTCAATTGCAGTACCTTCCCGGTCATGGAAGATGTGAAGGACGAGGAGAATATCCACCTCTCTGAAATAGTAGAAAAAGTACAACAGTCCTCTGGTCTTGACAGTCTGCAACAAAAGCAATTATTAAACACACTTACTAATTGTCATCAAGTATTTTTGAAAAAACCTGGACTAATTAAAGGTTACGTGTACGACATGCAAGTGTTTCCCCATGAAATTTACTGTCATCAAACGTACTCAATACCCAGCGCGAAAAGGGAAGCAGTAACAAAAGAAATTAGACGAATGCTGGAATGGGGAATTATTGAGACTTTCAGAATACCAGTTAGCTGTAAGAAAATTTCAGCTCCAGTTCGACGGAGAAGAGGACGCCGAGCTGTAGCAAGGAGAAGAAGAATTGCTTCAAGATGATTCCACCCTAAGACACTTAATCAAACATAATACAAACTTGTTGAGATTTAGTAAACTTTCAGGAACTTATGCGTGTGAAACTACGAACAGTGAACAGAACTGCATATTTCACACAACAGTAGGATATAGTGACTTTAGAAAATAAACGTTTCATTTTGTTGATTATTAACTATTTTGAACTCACTAGGGTGAGGAGGTTATGTTTTTTTTTTTTTTTTTTCTTTCAGACTGTGTACAGGATACACTTACAACATGTAAAGTTTACGCGAGTTACGTATAGGTTTAACAAATTTTCCACCGTAAGTTCGTGCTCGGACTTGCATGAGCTATAAACCAGGTCGAAAAAGATGTTGTCCATGACTGAACAGATGATTACACAGACAAATATATACAGACTTGTGTTTATCACTGCACAATTCTTTGCAAGTCCAGGAGCACCTTTTCGAGAAAATATATGACTTAGGATTTGCTTTTCTATTGTAAATGACTAAAATTATGTACTTAATTGATATGTACACTCATTCAGTTATTTATCATTATGTAACTAGACTATGTAAAGACATTCTTATGGGTAGCACAAGGACTTTACCTTGTCAGACTTGATAACTGTGATCAAGTGACTACGTGGTGGAGTGCACATGTCACAGATGACCTATGAACAAAGACTTCCTGTGAACATTATCCTCTACGCGTACGAACTTTATTTCACTGGCGAAAGAGTGGAATGTAACACAAAAGTGGGCGCTCAATGAGTGCGTTGTGTTACCATGATTGCGTTTTCAAATTTTGTGCTACGAGTGTTTAGTAATGCCAAGTATTCAGAGTGTTATTGGGACCACATGCGTGGACGTAACATTCCAAGCAAACTAAAACTCAAGAGCAAGTGTTTTTATCGATCAGTCATCAACAGTGGTGAGTCGTAACAGTGTTGGGAACTGCTACTGACTACATCATTAAACCCATTGCAGAACTGTATCAATGTTGGAACGTAATTACATGAACCTTTAATTGCAGATAGTCAGTTACGTCGGAAGGACGAATGGACTTGCATCATGATAAAGAAACTCACAAACAGTCGAACACCTCACAAAAAAACCACATTCTTCTTGTTGAGTGAAAGAGTGCGTGAAATATGATGTAATTTAGATGTTAATTTAAGGAACTGATACTGCTGTTTGAATTTCATGTGACTGTATGCTGGGATGCTGAGCACACGTGTCGGTGAGAGCAGCATACTGCAGCGACGTCATCCGTCGTCCGTTGCCGCACCCTGCCACGTCATCGCAGTCCATCGCAGACTTACCTGATGGGGCGAGACATCGGTGTTGCAGTACACCAAGTCGCCAGCCGTCTTCACCAGCAGCACTATCACGAAATTGTACCATTATTAAATGTCATACGAAGTGAATATTCAAATGTTGAAAATTAAGAAAGAGGGTATGGGAGAGGTGCTCGCTCCGCCGTGGTTTTTTTTTCCGGGGTTTCTCCCATTGGCCTTTGCCCGAATGGGGGAGCGTAACTCAAAATCCCTGGGACTTAAAAGTAAACAAAGCACATGCTTCCAAGTGAAAGAACACAGTGAACTTTAAACAGAACAGACAAGGAAAATAAGCCTGCTTGGGTGTCCATTCAAACAAGTGTGACTGTACATCCAAAGGGGGCAATGTAGTGCTACAACGATGAAAATTAATATTACGACGATGTCAAACCTTATTTTCATGATTTAAAGAAGTATTCATGATATTAAAAATGCAATTATAATTTTATTATTTTCATTTTTGTGCTCAGTGTATCAAGACTTTCTAGTGCACGGAATAAATTAGCATTGTCTGTACTACGAAACTATATATGATTGTTAAGGGTTAAGCATGTAATAATTCGATGTAAGACATTTGGTTGAGTCTGAATTTTGTTCTCGTACTGGTTGGTAGAGAAGGAAAAGTTCCTTAATCGATGTGAAGGTATAAAGGCTGTAAAAAGGAGAGAGAGAGAGAAGGTAAATACAATTTATTCAAAACAAATATCTCCCAAGTGTAACGTCTTGTCATTTCCTATAACTAAAAATTGCAAGGACTAATCTGAGCCCGTCGTGAATAACAGCGAAGAACATTTATGTTATCATATATTTTCTTCGTTTGATCACGGTTGTGATTCGCATGTTTCTTCTTGTTACGCGACGTGTTACGAATATTCTCATTATACGCGCAAAAGTGCACACAGCTTTAATCGAACCTGCGTCTTTCGGAAACGATAACTTTTAATCAGTACAATTACGCGAATACTGTCTAAATCGCAACCGTGGTCGCAAAAGTGTTTCCTGGACGAAATAATTCTTATAAAATGTGTATTCTCCAAAGCGAGCAGCATTGTACTATCGCTGACTCGCAACAATCGAAAGAGCAAAAACGGTGCTTAAATAGAATTGCCACCTTTTAATAATTATTATCATCCCATTAAATAAATAAATAGCAATTCATACTCATTGCGCTAATCCAACATTAGGCTCGACTTATTCACTCATATTGTGTTACCCTTTCCTAAAAAGGTTAATCGTAGATAATTATGTTACTAATTGAAATTTAATTATAACAAATTGTACCAAGAACAATGCGTTTTGGGTGGATCTTCAGTGTGTCGCTGCCTTCAAATAGCCTACTGTGATAATACGCAAGTTACAATAATTCTTTTGCCACGACTATGATGTTTCTAATTATTTTATTGGAACGAATCACACGACTAACAAAGGGTTTTCCAGTGATTTTCAAGTTGCTGGTGCTTAGAGACGGCATATATATGTATATAGGCTTGAAATGAATGCCAGTATGGCCCCTCACAACTCTGTGCTGAAAGGAGACGGCGTGCGTGTGACGTAGGTGGCGCTGTGCCATCTCATTGGACAACGCTCAGACGCACGCTCAGAAAATCTGACATGCCCGATATTGCTCTGCACGTTGGGAAAGACTCCCGAACGTGCTATTCCACGCTATGACGTCAGGAACTCAGCACGCTCAACGCTCAGCGTTGGATGGCACGGTCCGTGTGCCGACGGCTTAAGGCCTTAGACAACTCTGCGCATCTGAGAGAAGGTCACAAAACATTATTGATCTGTTCTTCCTCATCCACACTACACCCCGAATCTCGCACCCTCCGACTTCCATCTGTTTGGTCAACGAAGGATGAACTCCGCGGTAAGGAGTACGTGGATGAGACGGCGGCTACTGATGCAGCGAGATGTTGCTGAGACGTCGATTAGCAGAGAGGCTCCATGCGGACATATAGGTCCTCCCAGTAAGGCGACGTGAGGCCGACGTTTTTAGCGGAGGTAGTGTTGAATAGTAGAGTTTTGTAGCTAAGAGAGTGGGGAATAAAATGTAGTATTGAAATCCCGAATAAAAGCAACTCGATTTCATTAAGAAAAAGTGTTGCGTTACTTGTATTAACCGGGGACCTAGAAACGACGGAGAGGCTCCGTCCCCGCCGCAGCCGCAGTGGTCCACAATCCCACGACGACTACCACAGTCCACTTCACCCCTGCACCACCCCACACCGAACCCAGGGTTATTGTGCGGTTCGGCTCCCGGTGGACCCACCTAGGGAACGTCTCACACCAGACGAGTGTAACCCCTATGTTTGCGTGGTAGATTAATGATGGTGTACGCGCACGTGGAGGACTTGTTTGCGCAGCTATCGCCGACATAATGTAACTGAGCCGGCCGGGGCGGCCGAGCGGTTCTAGGCGCTACAGTATGGAACCGCACGACTGATACGGTCGCAGGTTCGAATCCTGCCTCGGGCATGGGTGTGTGTGATGTCCTTAGGTTAGTTGGGTTTCAGTAGTTCTAAGTTCTAGGGGACTGATGACTCAGAAGTTAAGTCCCATAGTGCTCAGAGCCATTTGAACCATAGTGTAGCTGAGGCGGAATAAGGGGAACCAACCCGCATTCGCCGAGGCAGGTGGAAAACCGCCTAAAAACCATCCACAGACTGGCCGGTTCACCGGACCTCGACACAAATCCGCCGGGCGGATTCGTGTCGGGGACCAGGCGCTCCTTCCCGCCCAGAAAGCCTTGCGTTAGACCGCACGGCCAACCGGGAGGGCGTTGCATTACTTACTGAGCGTCCCTCGTAAATAATTGCATAATTTAGGAGCAGGTGCGAATTCGTGGTCATGAACGGTTGTCTCAAGTTAGACGTCGTTAGCGTTTGAGTTTTTTAGAGTATTCGGCGTTGTCTTGCTTCGAAATTGTAAAGTTGTCGTGTAAGGAAACGAGAAACACGTCGTTCCGGTAGACACGCGTCATATCAGTTACAGTGAGGGAAGCGCGGCGCTGTTTCCGGTGGCGACTGCGTGGCTTTATCGGCTGGCGGGAGGAAGGAGGTCGGTCGCGTTTTCCGCTTCATATAGCGGGCAAGAGGTATCCGCGAGCAGTCACTGGAGAGTCGTACGGCGGCGATGGACGCGTGCGCAGCGGCTGCGTTGCTCGTCTCGGCGGCCGTCTTGGCGACAGCACAGCTGGGTCGTGCAGACGAGCCGCCCGAACTGGAGTTCGACTACCGCGCGGTTCAGCTGGGAGAATACTCCGCAGTCACAGCCCCGACGTACCGAAGCGAGTCCCGGACCGCGGCTGCGGCTGAAACGGCAACGTCCGCTTCGTGGGAGTCGACACCGTCTTCCGAATTTGGCTCGAACGAGACCGACGCCGACGCCGACGAGACTGTCAAACGCTTTCTGGCAATAAACGCCAGAGCGTCGGTAGATGCCGAGTTCCAGAGGCGAGAAGTTCAGGTGCTGACGTGCTGTTTCGCCGAGGGCGAGGAGGCGTGTGACGTGGAGTGCCTGGAGCACTTCGTGGCGAGTGTGCGCGGGGGCGGCGGCGCGAGCAACCGGACGACGGTGGTGCGGCTGTGCAGCGCGCTGTACGGCCTGCTGGAGTGCCACGGCGACCCCCGGAGCGCCCACTGCTCGCAGTACTGCCGCTGCTTCAGCGCCGACCCCTGGGCGGACGCCGCCTGGGGCGCCGCGTCGGCGCTCTTCTTCGTCTGCACGCTGCTCACGCTGGCCGTGTACCTGTGCGTGCCGCGGCTGCGCAACCTGCACGGCAAGTGCCTCGCCTCCTACCTGGTGGCGGTGCTGGCCGGCGAGGCCGTCGCCACGGTGGCCAGCGCGCTGGTCTGCGGCGACCCCGACCCCCTGGTGCTCGCCGCCGTCCACTACCTCACTCTGGCGCGCTACTGCTGGGTCAACCTGCTGTGCGTCGACGTGTACTGCAGGTGCCGGCCGTTCCGCTCGGTGCGCCAGCAGCGTCGCGCCGGCTGCCTGTCTCCGGAGCGGCGCAGGTTCCTGTGCTTCTCGGCGGCCGCCTGGGGCGGCTCGGCGCTCGTCTTCGGCGCGCTCTGGGCCTTCCAGGTGGAGGCCACGCCCGTCATCTACACCGGCATCGTCTTCCTGCTGCTTGCCGCCAGCTGCGTTCCGCTCCTACTGACGCTGGCCAGGATCTGGAGGACCAAGAGGCAGACCAGGAAGAGCTGCGTCAACATTTCCAAGATGAGACTCAACTGGTTCTACCTGACGTCGAAGCTGCTCTGCCTGAGTGGCGCCTGGAAGCTGCTGTCGGTGGTGCTGTACTTCACGGTGCGCGGCAAGCCCTACTACAAGTGGCTCTTTGTCGTGCTGAAGCTGGAAGGTCCAATCGTGTTCTTCCTCTTTGTGTGCAACGTCAGAGTCAGGGGCCTAATACGCAAGCATCTTACGAACCTGGAATGGATAAACGGAGAAAAAAGCAACGAGAACTGTAGTAAATACAGCTGAGTGAGGTGATATAGTTGCGTGCCTGAACAATGCAAAGTGACAAGTGAGTCAATTCCTATGAACTTTACATATCATTGTGGATAATTGCAAATTTTAGTAGAAGTGGAAAATATTTCTTTCTTTTTTTGAAAAATATGTAAAAATCTGCCAACCGGTTGCATAGGTTTTCTATATACCTTGACCAGGTTTCGTCAGCTCTAAGGGTGACTTCATCATAAGGTAATGTAATTACATGAAGAACATATCGTCAAAGACGTACAGTGATTTGAGAGCTGAGTTGCTCAAGTCATACATTAAAATATAAGACATAATGTTCTTCAAAGAGTCAAACATTAAAACGTAAGTAACACTGGCGTGGTTCAAAATGGCTCTGAGCACTATGGGACCTAACAGCTATGGTCATCAGTCCCCTAGAACTGAGAACTACTTAAACCTAACTAACCTAAGGACAGCACACAACACCCAGTCATCACGAGGCAGAGAAAATACCTGACCCCATCGGGAATCGAACCCGGGAACCCTGGCAACTGGCGTGGTGTCAGGAGACTGACTGTCTCCTCACACCACGCCGGTGTTACTTATGTTTTAATGTTTGACTTTTTGAACGACATTATCTGTTATATTTCAATGTCTCCTCACACCACGCCGGTGTTATTTATGTTCTAATGTTTAACTTCTTGAAGAGCATTATGTCTTATATTTTAATGTATGACTTGAGCAACTCAGTTCTTAAATCACTGTACGTCTTTGACGATATGTTCTTCATGTAATAACCTTACCTTCTGATGAAGTCACCCTTATAGGTGACGAAACCTGGTCAAGGTATATAGAAAACCTATGCAACCGGTTGGCAGATTTTTACATATTTTTCAAATTTGTGTTACTGTTGCTGCAGACGTCAGCGATGTTCAAAGTTGTACATTTCTTTCTGATTTTGTGAATATTGTAGCTATGTTGTCGTTGTGTTTCATAAATAATTTTTGATACAAAATCCTACATTTCTTAAATGACGATTCTCCTTGTCTTAATATTTGTGGCAGCTCCCTTTGTGGAAATTCAAATTAGCACTGGATGTAATTACATGTTATTTAGTGTCCTCATATCCCAAGTTCAGTAAAAATTTGAATTATTGTAGTCTGTCTCAGGTGACCGACAGCTAAAAGAGGCCTAAAATAAAAGTTTCCTGGTAAAATTACCAGTGTTACGTACCTACGATAAATAAAGCGTATGTTTGTCTGTGAAAGTGGACTCGATAAGCAACCTGAGCTATCATAAATCGGAATCTAACCTGCATAACACTGTGTGCGTGTTGTATGAGTCACAGTTTCACTGCCACCGGCCGGGGTGGCCGAGCGGCTCTAGGCGCTGCAGTCTGGAACCGCGAGACCGCTACGGTCGCAGGTTCGAATCCTGCCTCGGGCATGGATGTGTGTGATGTCCTTAGGTTAGTTAGGTTTAAGTAGTTCTAGGGGACTGATGACCTCAGAAATTAAGTGCCATAGTGCTCAGAGCCATTTGAACCAGTTTTTTTAGTTTCCATGTAAGCCCTCAACAGATCGTTACATTAAAAACTTAAAACTAACATTTCGGTAAGCTATCTGACTGCATATTTGAATAAGAATTTACTAGTGATACAGAAACTGGTTTGTGCAACGGAATTTGCTGGATTACACTACAAGACATGTTGTGGTGTCAGTGTCTCTATTTTGGTCCTAAGTTTTGCACTCACTTCTTTAGATGACTGCTTTTCTCCATGTGGTTTACAGCAATTCGCAGCAGCATGCAGCAGCAGCGACTAAAGCTTATTCTTACTAAGAATGAGTTTAATACAAAGAAGTTTGCTTGGGTCTTGTTAACTACTAAATAACTTGTTAGAAGGGATTTCATAAATTAAGTCAATTTAAAAACTTCAGAAATCACCATGACCAATAGTAATATCACAAGTATTAATAATTGCGAAATGCCTGACAATGGTCTTATAAGTATCAATAAAGGCTGAGTGCAAGATTAATAAATTACTTCAATTTCAAAGTTACATTAAGATTTAATAAACACAGCATATTTTTAATTAAATGTGGAGAATAATTATCATTATTTGGGGGATAAACGAGGCTTCTTTAACTGACAAGCAAAACATGGGATTATTGCAAACTCGGACTAACAATCACGAGCCTAACCCTGCAATTGCGCTTTACGCTATGCTTGAGAACTTTATCTTGATTTCCAACTACAAGAGTAGTTAAGCCATCTAAACCTCTCCTGGCCATATAACTGAAAGCAGGCCTTGAGTGTGGTGAGATCTGCTGTCACCGATGTGAGGGCACCGTGACACGTCTTCTGTCTCCGAGCTCTCAACCAACACTACTGAATTTCCCCTCTCTTAGACAGACCTCGTCTCACAACAATGCTTAGAATCGCGCTCCCATGTTTCGCCCTCGGATTGTTATTAGCGATGTCTGAGTGGTTATTTGTTTCCATAGAGAACCGCAGAATCTTACACAATGCAAACAATAGCCTTAAGTTGGCTGTGTTTTTTCCGATACTCAGTGTACTATTTAAACAATGTAATGGAGAGTTCTGACACACTCCTTACACCAGTGTGAGAATTATAACTAAGTCCCTAGAAATCACAACTGACTGCATCCATAAACTTCAGCCTGCTAACAAAAATCAAAGAATACTAAATGATAAATCGAGGAGCAAACATTTATCTCAACTGAAGGAGTATAAAACAGGGACAAAAGTCATTAGAAACATTTTGCAGGAGATCCATTTCTCTTGATTATACATTTTTAATTAAACATGAATTTAGATATTCTTAATTGATGACAGTATGACTATACTTAACAAAAGTAAATCCTTCACCATTAAAAATTTTCAGCATTATACATTAAATTGGCTTTTAATAATCAGCATGTCTACTTTCGAAACACAGTTTGGTTCGTGCCAAGCTTAGAAACAAACGTTTCGGGCTGGCTGTGTCATTTTCTACCTTTAACAGGTGGAGTTTTGTTTATGCTATGCCCCAAGTAATTGTTGCTAATGACGACCAAAATTAAAGCAATTAACGTAGACCGGAGTTTAGATACGTGTAGTACCAACACATTTGCAGTCGTATTAAAAATTATGACTCTGAAGTTTTCTGATTGGCTGCAGAGTTTACGTCCGCAATTGAAACACAATAGTAGAAGAAATGTCCGCTTATGATACAAAACTCATACTTCACAAGCAAAAACGAATACTTTCTGGCAGTTTTTAACACACTCATCGTTCAGAATCAAATATCTGATGGAAATGTCTACTATACACAACTTGTATTTAATTTTCAATCAAAGTGAAAGTGGTATATGTTCCGCTTCGATACTAGGTTCCTCAAGTAGCAACTTAAAAAATTGCACACAGCATTAAAGTCCTTGAAAGGAAAGGAGAAAGCTTTAATTATAGTTGAGTAAGTAAAATCAAATCACGGCCCACTGCATTAAAAGTAGAGTCTACATATTCTTTGAATACTATTATAAGCAATTCGCCTAACAGGCTTTAAACATTGTTATGCTACCCGCCTTGGCCTGGCGCAAATATACACACGTCCGTGAAGAACGAACACAATGCAACGACTGATTATTACAGCTTTAAAATCGTCTCCTTTTTTTGTGACAATGTCGGGCTGTGGAGGCCGTGCTTCTCATACCGTTGCATGCTCTTCTACAGTTTCCCGAGTACCGCATCTCCTGGAACGCGAAGCTGGGCTCCGGTTCGGACGCCCTCAGACGTGAACATGATACAATTTTTTCCCACTTATCGCCCTTCCCAAATCATTCAGAACAGTTTTGATTTTCCTCGCCTTATATTCTTCATATGATTGGCAATATTGTTTTAAACTTAGAAGTATAAAAATAAACACTCAACTGTGGTGTACGAAATTGCGCTACGCTAAACTTAAAAAATGCGTAGTTCTGCAAAGCAGAGTAGTATTAGACCACTGTTACGTGTGCCTAAAGAAGAAAGGAGCCAAAGACGTGTTAGCAGAAGGCATTTCCTGATGTCAGCGAAAATCCGGAAAGAAATTACCACCACTGATAATGCTTTAACTCACTTAAGCGAATCACTTCCGGTGAGAAAAACACGCATTTTTGTAGCTGTAACGAAGTTACAAAAATACCCTAAGAAATACTAGCCTTATGTTTGAAATTAATACTTTAGTTGGCACTAAAAAAGTTTATAATTCGACCGTCACATATTGAAACACATAATCTCACCAATGTTCGGAAGTACTAATCTATTTTTAGTGTGTTGTACCCGTAATCACTAGTTGTTATTTTTGCTCTCGTAACTGATTAATTTCTGTCATCTAACTGTTGATGATTCCGTTCTGTTGCTTCTTTATTAAGCATTCTCAAATACCTGCTTTTAAAATTAAAAACTGTGTTCGACATTTGTAAACAGCATTGGCTGTTCTAATCTGTTATCACCCTGTCCTTTCTTCGTCTGTTATGTATTATTTTGCTTCTAAGGTGGCAGAACTCACTCATTTCGCGTATCGGGTGGTCCCATAATTGTGATGTTACGTTTGTCACTAATTACGTTGGCGCCGTCCCTCGTCACTTTCGTCTTCGGCTGGTATACTCTCAATCCATTCTCTGAGTTCAGTAAAATGTTCATAATGTTCGACAAGTCGTGAAAGTTTCCCTCACTTTCGGAGGTGAGAGCGGTATCATATTTTGCTCTTATTATTTTCGCCTTTTCGATCTCATTTTTAATTCCACTTCTCAAACTTTTTTTTCGTTCTTTACTTTGGCTAATACAAATTGAACAGTAGATGACAAAGACAACATTCTTGCCATACGCGCTGTTGAATTCGATAATTTCGTTCTTGTTCTTTCATTCTTATTTTTCCCTCTTGAAACTTGTACATATTTTATGTTACCTCTCTTTCCCCATAGCGTATACTTGTATTTTTTCTGAGATCCCAAACATCTTGCACCACTTAACATTGATGTACGCTTTCTCCAGATCGATAAGTCCTATGATAGTGTCTTGTGAGACGCCCTGCTTGTCCGCAGGACAGAACAGGTAGCTGGAATTGTGGAAAGGGGCCAAAAGGGGCTGTCAGTTAGACTCAAACACATATAACTTTATTTAGTTGTCCGAAAAAATATAGCAAAATTTTTGAACTTAGTTATCGGCTGAATAGGTCACACTACCTCATGCTCTAAGGGCATAACTACTTAAATTTAAAAATGGCTGAAAGCCATTAACTTAAAATTCAGAAGCAAAACATAATATTTAGAAGGCAGAAGGCATCACGTAATTAAGTTCTATAGCTTGGCTGAAGGCCCAACAAATCTAACACTTGAAAGGCAAACAAGTTTAATTTAAAGACGGCTGAAGGCCCATGATTTAAACTGCAGGTAAAATTAATTTAAAAAAAAAAACACAAGGCAAAAAGTCTTATATTCAATTAGGGCTGAAGGCCCCACACACACAAGAATTTTAATTTTAAAACGGCTGAAGGCCAATTACTTAAACCAACTAAAACAATTTTTAGTAGGCAGAAGGCCCAAAGCATTATCTTTAAACAATATTTTACACAGGCTGAAGGCCCAAACAATCTAAGATTTAACAAGTAAGGAATTTAAATTTTAAAGCGGGTGAAGGTACATTATTTAAAACCCAACTAAAAGCATACAAATTCAAACCATCGGCTATAAGCCATTAAAATACACAATCAAACACCAATAAGAAAAGGCAGTACAGCCAGCGGCACTCAGAAGTTTCCGGGGATCGGTCTGCACTTGAAATATTAACGTTCGCTTAGGGGAGACAGGTAGTCGGCCCAACTATATCCGATCCGCCGGCAGCCCAACCAAGAGACAGTCAACGGACCCACCGACAAGACGACTTGCTTTCCACCCGACCAGTTCACAAGGAACTTAAAAGCCAAAACGTAAAAGGCGTAGCCGCCCACAACCAAGTATGCATAAGCTGTCAAAACTACACACACGTGTAGGTCAGCGACAACACGGTGTGGAAAGGACACTGCCTGAATTTTACGTCAGTGGCCAGGGCAGGTAACCGGATCAGTAACGGCCACAAGGCAGAAAATTCCGCTGGTGCACTTGGACTTCAAATAAAGTTAGACTCCACCGGATGGTGGCCAAACTTTCGCCAACTCGAACACTCGCTGTTGCTCACGGGAATAGCACCAACAGCCAACCATGAAAATCAACGGCACAATGTGAACAGTCTCGCTTCGGTAATTAAACCACCACTCAACTCTGATGTCCTGAGTCAGTGAGTCACGAACCTCGTAGCAATCGGAACAGCTCCCACACACTGCGACACTGCGACACTGCGTAGAGACCGCCAGCGGGCCCTGCCCACTGCGCCGCGCGGAGGTTTCCTGGCTGATCCACACCAGCCGACCGACTGTCGCACACCGGCTAACCGGAAACTATAAGCACCAGACCAAAGATAGTACAAGGTGCGAATATCGACACACACCACTGCTGCACACCACACGTAGAAAGAGGAAGAACCACGGCATAACCGCAATAACCGCGGGAAACCAAACGCAGAGTAACAGTCAAGGTTTAAACCAACGCATAAGCGGGGGTCAGCATGGGTCACCTTTATTTTCGTACTCGTAGTTTCCATTATAACGCATAACGTTCCAACTTCGTTTCAGGAGCGTAAGGCAAAACTTCCTGTGCATTTGTATTCACTATTTGAAATAAAATATGCATCGCTGTGAGAATGGAATGCAATGATGGAAATCTTACGTCTCTGACAAAACCACGGATTTATTACAGGTGTATTTTATTTACTCCATTATAGGTTCTCTCTTCGTACGCAGAACACGTAAGGACGAGGCTACAGATTCAAAGCTCTGGTGTTCATTCCCCAACTGATGCCAGAATATTATCTCTAACTTCTGCCATCTGCGGCAATGATTTATACCGTAGCTCACAGCCTACGTTCAGCTGTAGCTCAGCCATTTAACTTGCTGGGTAAATCAAGTAAGAATTCAGAGAACGGCAAGGCCATACCACAATCAGTTAAACAGTGCTTAATAATATTCTACAGTGTTCAGACCAACGTTCATGTTTAGGACACCTGTACTTTACCAGAAGGCTTGTAGCATGTAGTATTGCGTGCTTTTTGCAAGTAATAAATCACAAGTAAAAATGTATATTATCTGTTTTTAACCTTTACAAAAGTACCCTTTTCGTTTTTCTTCTTGTACTCAGAACTGGACAGAACGTAGTGTACAGGTCTTCAAGTTCCTTTAGACTTCCCTATATTTCTTGAATACTTTATCTTCAATACCTTTTGGTACAGCACACTAATGCATAAGTTCAACAGTAATGAGATACAAGCTTTACAGTTGGAAACAAGACAGAAATAGTTTAGTACCAGATTACATTGTAAATGGATCTTAGGCTGGGTGAGCAGTGGATCTTGACTACCGCCAATTCTGTTCAAGATGGTTCGGTGGTATCGTGGTGGAACGCTGTTCAAGGCACACCTACGCTAAATTCAGATGTGTCGATAATAATTCGACATGTTTTGTCTTCGAAAAGTTTAGATTTGAAATTAAAGTTTCAAAATTGCGAAACACACTACGTTCAATAGATAAACAGCGGTGAAACGGACGTCGAAAAGAACATCTACTCTAAATTTCCATTAAATCCACACCAGAGTAGAAACCTTTATCTGTTAGTCCCTAGGCGCTACAGTTTGGAACCGAGCGACCGCTACGGTCGCAGGGTCGAATCCTGCCTCGGGCATGGATGTGTGTGATGTCCTTAGGTTAGCTAGGTTTCATTAGTTCTAAGTTCTAGGCAACTGATGACTTCAGAAGTTACGTCGCATAGTGCCCAGAGCCATTTGAACCATTTTGTTAATCCCTAGCTAATTGTATAATTTAATGTTAACGCTTTTTAAACACTGCTCGAGGAAACTAGTGTTGTTTGTAAGATTATTTATCGTTCTACGCACGTAGGTACAACAAAGAAAAGTGCAGAATAGGACGTCGACTGCAGGATGTTTAATTTGTTCGTCCTCCACTGTGGGATACAGCTGCCATTCTTTTTGTTGATTCTACCTTACGGTCTTTGGCTACAAGTCTGGAAAGTTCCCGCCCCCCCCCCCCCCCGCACTTGATGTTTTTAGCTTATACCACCTCTATGATTACTTGGTCAGACGTTCTAAGACATATTGATACTTCTGGAAACTTTTTATAGACAGATAATCGTGTATTATGTCTCGTGGTATGTGTAAATCATCAAAGAACGACACTATATATTTTTCTTTTACAGGCTGCGGAATTTCTATGAAGTTTACATCTATTGGCGTTATGACATTGTATATTAGTACTTATGTGTGTGTGGTATGTTGTTCATTTGTAACCCCCCCCCCTCCCCCCTCCGTCCTGTGAACTCGGTGATTATGTAATCTTTGGCAGTACGCTTTTGTGGTCTGTTGACCTTTGCCACTGTTAAGGACATGACCGCCAGCCACTATATCTAAAAAGTTCAAAGAACGCCAGCTCGTTTCGTATTATCACGGAATAGGCGACAGAGCTACGGATATCGTAGACGAATTGGAGTAGCAGTCATCAAAACGAAAGCGTTTTGTCGCTGCAGCAAACCCTTCTCATGAAATTTCAATCACTAGCTTTCTCCAGAGAGTGTAAAAATATTTTGTGTTCACCCCCTACATAGGGAGAAACGATCGTCATAATACAGTAAGAGAAATCAGTGATGTCACTGGAAGATTTAATTGTTCGTTTTTCCCGCGTGCTGTTCGTGAGTGGAACGGTAGTGAAGTAGTTTAAAGGTGGTTCGATGAACCTTCTGCCAGGCACTTTAATGTAAATTACAGAATAGATGTAGAAATATTTATTTGCAATGGTTGCTGGTTTCGGTCAGAATGTGACCATCTTCGAACCATTTATATCACGTTGGTAGGCGGTGGCCATGAACGGAACAGGTGTTGTGAATCCACGAACGTCAGCCACCATGGTATAAAGAGTCTGATGCAAACCAGTAACCATTGGAAACAAAAATTTTATTGCGGTCATGACAGTTTTTAACCATTTTCTAAAATACAGTTCATTAATGAATTTATTTAGCACCATCTTGAAAAATAGCAGGTTTCAACAAAATCTAATATTATTACAAAATTTATTTCAAAATTCCCTGGAGCTGGAGGAATGCCTATAAAACTTTCCATAAGAGAAGATTCTTGCGAGAATAAAGTACATCTCTTTGCTGATTATAATTTTACTAGATAACCAAATACACATCATCCATTAACCACATCGGGTAGACGTCATTAACCACTGTGCATTATTGTTATCGGCTGCACTGTGTATGAGCAAACGAACGGCGCTCATGTCGAGTAGTCGAGTATGGACGAAACGTGCAAATACCTCGCTTGAACGGACCTTCTAACACAATGTAGAGTAAGTTAAGATTAATTAACGATTGGCCAGATGCGAGTAGCACTTGCGTTCTGAGGGTTCCCTACGCACTTAAGTACGTTTACAGACAGTTTATCCATCCCGGGAATAGAGAATTTGTCAATTTTTGACCTGTTATAGTCACTGATACGGGCAAGATATAGGTCGCAGGAAATCCAAGACTTTCGAGAATCTTTTAAGTTTGAAGTCGGGCACAAATGAGAAAAGAAATATTTTTTTCGTGTGATATTATTGCAAATTAACAATATTCTCATTTTTTTCTCTTACTTGCCCTGTAAAACCTTACTTCTTGCCAAATTTCCATGATCCTAGGTCAATGGGAAGTACCATACAGGTTTTGATGTGTGAATTTGCGAGTATCAAAATACGTGACATAAATGACTGTATCTTTTGATTACACTGAGTTAAAACCTTCAACATTGTGTATCACCAAGGGACCGTAGTCCTTGATATGTGACAGAAATTTCAACTTCACACGTCTACCCCTTCGTGAGAAGAAAGGGTTTTCTGCAGTCGAATAGACAAACAGACAGACAGTGAGGCAGACAAGAAAGTGATCCTGTAAGGGTTCCGATCCACCGACTGAGTTACGGAGCGTTAAAAAGAAAAGAAGATTAGAATGTAATGTCCCGTCTAAATGATCATTACAGACGGAATAAAGAAATATCCAGAGAGGAAGCAAGAAGAACAAAGTGACCGGTGACTGGAGCTTGTATATTTCACTGCCATGCTAGCGGTATGAGGTGTCGGCAGTGCCGGAGCATTTCTTTCTTGTTTCACTAAGGGGCTCTTAACATCGTGCCGGAATCCCACTCACTTTAGTGCCTGAAATAGTATTGCATGATGTGTTGTTCTGAAGACTGATCGGGACACATTCAGTGGTTGATTCAGATTCATTTTCTGCACTGATGCAGTACTAAAACCAGTTCAAATAAGGATCAACAGTGTCCCTTTGACCTGTTAGACACTAACTTACCACTCCTCCAAAACCAATAATGAATTCCCTCCTGTGGCCAAATATCTGTATTTAAAATGCGACCACTCCACCGGGAAACGCACACTACTAAAATGCAATACGCCATCACCAGCAGTTTCCCAGCAACTTACGCTAGTAATTTACACTAACTGAAAACATGAGAGCCAATAAGTCAAATGTCACACACAAACACTACAGTTTCTCTTCTGCTGCTATTTTTCGTTTTTTTTTTTTTTTTTTTTGGAGGGTGGGGGGAGCGGGAGGGGGGAGGCGTGTCATCAGTCTTCTGACTGGTTCGATGTGGCCCACTACGAATTCCTCTCCTGTGCTCTGGTACCGCGAGCCGCGGAATTTGAATCCCCGCCAGACGACATGGACGTCGAAGACCCCTAGAGGTCTCTGCACCATCGAGCCGTAAGCTGTGGTGGCGCTCGCCTCCTGGTCCGCATTTAGTGCGAGGGCGCCACAAGGGAACACGTGGTTGCAGCGGCCAATAGCGGCGTCCCTGACAGAGTACTGAAGCGCCTGCCTCTCGCTCAGCCAGTCCCGCAACCGCCTCCGACTCCTCAAACTCCTCTTTGGCCGGACATGGGGTTGCACCCCTCTACCATCCTCCACACCTACAAATCCTTAATCCGTCCCATCCTCTGTTATGCCAGTCCCGCCTGGATATCTGCCCCCGCCCCCCCAAATTCTATAAGTCCCTCCAGATCCTTGAGCACCATGCACTCCGCCTCGCCTTCCGTATACGCCTCCCGTCCTCCCCGCGGATCCTCTATGACCTCATTCCTTTCCCCCATCTGCTCCTATTCCTCGAACATATCCGCATCCTCTACACCTCCCGCCGCCTTGATCCCCCTCACCCCCTGGTTGCTCCTCCCCTCTCCCATCCCCGCCCCCTGCCACGTCTTCACTGTTGTGTCCCCCACTACCCTCCATCTCTACACCCTTCATCTCCTTTCCCGAGGTGGCTTCCATCAACTCCCCCCCCCCCCGACCTCTCTCCCTCCATTTATCCCTCCTATCAACTCTGATCCTCACTCCACCTCCTTTCCTCTGTCCTTTTCCCGGGCTCCCTCCCCCACCTTCCATCCTCTTTTTCCCCACCTCCCCTCTCTCTTCCCCCTTCTCTCCCCCGAGTCATTTTGCATTTCCCTCCTCTGCCTCTTCTCATTCCCTCCCACGTCTGCCCTGCCCTTCTCCGCCCCCTTATGAGTCCTCACCCTCCTTGGTTCCCCCCCTTTCGTTTTTCTCCTCTCCTCCCTCCTTGTTTTTCCCCCTCCTCCAGGTCCCCCCCCCCATCTGCCGTTGGCTCGGGAGTGTCATCTTTGTGCCGCCATTTTCGTGCAGTGTTTTACAGTGAGCGTTTTACAGTGAGTGTTCCGTGATGTGTCTTTTGGGAAGAGTTGCGAACGGCCATCATACTGTCGTTGGATGTGACTTTTTATTTCTTGCGAACAGAAACCAGACTGTCGCCATGTTTTTTAATTGTGTGTCTACTATGTTACTTGTCTGATTCCTGTGTATTTTATTAACATTGCCAACCCCTTTTGCTTTCTGTTTCAACTTTCCACATTTTTCCGCCATTTTACACTTTAAGTCAACGTTTTATCACCTGTTTTTCTTGTGTCTTTTCTCCTTTCGTTTTTAAAAAGTCTGTAGGCTGAAGAGCAGCCTAAGCTGCTGCCAGCCCGCCCCCTTATGGGGAAATTGAAAATCAATAAAGAAATAAGAAAAAAAAGCTGACCCAGTCAGTCTAATATTGCGTACGTCTCTTGAAATATCGCCTCGCCTTACTCGCCTTAGACAGCGTATTTACTTTCGTGTTTTGTTCACAAGTGGACGTGGTTGTCTAGTTAGGTTTTCTTGACTCTGTTGTCTCGTTTTTGTTGTTGCCGTAAGGTCCTTCGCTGGTCGTGTCCGTCCTCTCCCGTTGTGTTGTTCGCGGGCCGCTTCGTGGGTCCCGCCGCGTTTTCCGTTGCTTCAACCCCGCGACTGTTCCGGTCGCCGTTACAACATGTGCCAACCTCTTCACCTCGAAATAGCACTTGCACCCTACGTCTTCAATTATTTGCTGAATGTACTTCAGTATCTATTTTGCACTACAGTTTTTGCCTGCTGCATATCCCTCTACTACCTTGGAAATATCCCCCGAGGTCTTAGCACATATCCTATTTTCCCGCCCCTTTTTCTTGTCAGTGTCTTCCACACGTTCTTTTCTTCCCCGATTCTGCGGAGATCCTCCTCACTCCTTATTACCTCACACCACTTGATTTTCAACGTCCTTCTATTGGCACTACGTCTGAAACACTTCCATTCGTATCTTTTTCGGTTTTGGTGCATTCCGTGATTCACTACCATACAATGCTGGGCTCCAAACATACATTCTCAGAAATTTCTTCCTGAGATTAAGTCCGATGTTTGATACTTGACTCTTAGCCAGATAATCCCTCTTCGCCTGTACTTACATTAGTCCTGTCTACTTCATCGTTTGTTGTTTCGCATTCAAGGTAGCAGAATTCCTTAACTTCGTTTACTTGGTGATCCCCAATTTTGATGTTAAGTTTATTGCTAATCTCATTACTTTCTTCTTTCTTTTGTTTACTCCCGACAGTATTCTGTACTTATTAGACTGATCATTTCATTCAGCACGTCCTGTTATTCTTCTTCACTTTCCCGGAGCTTAACAATGTCATCAGCGAATCTTATCACTGATGTCCTTTCACCGCGAATTTTAATCCGACTCTTTAACTTTTATTTTATTTCCATCATTATTTCTTCGACGTATAGGTTGAGCAGTAGCGGTGAAAGACTACATCCCTTACATAAATGCTTTGTAATCGAAGCACTTCGTTCTCGACCATTAATTTGCGTTGTTGCCTCTTGTTTCCTGTACATACTGTATATGATGCGCCTTCCTCTTCAGCGTGCTCCTATTTTTCTCAGAGTTTGCTAATTCTTGCATCATTTTCACTATCAAACGCTTTTTTTCTCGGTCGACGAATCCTCTGAATGTGTCCTGATTTTTCTTCAGTCTTGCCTTCATTATCAAGCACAACGTCAGTATTGCCTCTCTGGTGCCTTCAGCTTGATAAAGGCCAAACTGACCTTCGTGTAGCAGACCCTCAATTTGGTTTTATATTTTTCTGTATGCGTATTTTTGTCAACATCTTGGTTGCATGAGCCATTATCTGAATGCGCAATAGTTCTCGCACTTAATAATATCTGCTATTTTGGATGTGGAGGATATTTTTCCGAATGTCTGATGGTAGATCTCCAGTCTCATACATTCTGCAAACCAACATGAATAGTCAAAAAAAATGGTTCAAATGGCTCTGAGCACTATGGGACTTAACATCTATGGTCATCAGTCCCATAGAACTTAGAACTACTTAAACCTAACTAACCTAAGGATATCACACACATCCATGCCCGAGGCAGGATTCAAACCTGCTACCGTACTAGTCGCGCGGCTCCGGACTGAGCGCCTAGAACCGCTAGACCACCGCGGCCGGCCATGAATAGTCATTTGGTTACCAAGACCATCATTGATTTTAGACTTTCTCAAGAAATGTTATTTGTCTCTTCTGCCTTACTTGGTCTCAAGTCCTCCAAAACTGTGTTGAATTTTTACTCTGATAATGGATATCCACTTATTTTCCACATCGATTCTCATTCCTCCTATCACATCATTAGACATTTTCTCCATTTTTAGATGCCTTCAATGTACTTTTTCCGTCTATACTTTCTCTCCTCTGCACTTAACGGTAGAATTCCCTTTTTATTCTTTATGTTGCCACCTTTGCTTTTAATTTCACCAAAACTTTGTTCAGCTTTTCTAGATGATGAATCTTTGTCAATTTCTTCTTATTTTTCTTGGAGTCATTTCGCATTAGGTTCCGGTAGTTCTTCTTTACGAGGCCGTGCTGAGAAGTATCGTCTCAGAATTTGTTATATGAAAGATCTTAAGGCCTTTTAAATAAAACGAGCATTATTTACATATACATCTATGTCCTTCATGTCTATATATTTGCAGCCGTCTGCTGCTAGAAGGCTACGAATTATAGAGCGTAACATGTTGGAATGTAACGTAACTATGTCGATGGGTGAGAAACAGCGTGCTGTAATCGAGTTTCGGATTTGAAGAGTTCGTCCACAACATGGAGCAGCCTCTCGTTCAGCATTAGAATGTCAGAGCACACACGAGAGCTGCGACATCTTCGACAATCCGACACTTTGGGGTTAACGTCGTCGATCGTCCTCCATACAGTCCCGACCTGGCACCATTCGATATTCATGTGTTTACAGAATTTCAGGAACACGTTCGAGGTCTTCGCTTTGATAATGATGAAGCGGTGCAAGCAGATTGTGACTCCGTCAACAAAGTCAGATATTCTACAGTTTCGGTGTCAACAAATTGGTCGCTCATTGGGAAAAATGTGTTCGTCACCAGGGTGACTATGTTGAGAAATAAATATGTAGACATGAAGAATAAAGATGTAGAATGTTAATAACGGTTTTTTGATTTTAAAAAATTAATAATTTACGTATATAAAATTCGGAGACATTACTTTTCAGCATGACCACGTATTTCATTCGGAAATTACTTATATCTCTGTCTTATTACAACAATTTTTTCGATCAATTGTTTATTTTATTACCCACTGTTTTATCGACGTTACTTTTTTATCTATATTTGTTTGACAATTTCTGTGATTGCCCTTTTCAGAGATGTCCATCCTTCCTCAGTTTAAATGCGTGCTTTGGTATTTATTACCTCAGTATCTGCAACGTCAGAGAACCTCAAATCATCATTCATCAGCACTTCGGTATCTCACTTCTCGCCGCATTTACACTTCCGTACGAGTCTCTTAAACTTCAGTCTACTTTTCATCATTATTAAATTGTGATCCGAACCAGTATCTGCTCCTGAGTAGTCCCTGCAATCTGCGATCTAATTTCGGAAATTCCACACGATGTAATTCATGTGGAATCTTTCCTTGTCTCCGGGTCTTTTACAACTATAGCTCTTCCTTCTGTGATTTCTGAACATTTCTTTCGGTGTTAGAAGCTGAAATTTATTGCAGAATTCTGCTAGTCTCTCTCCTTTCTCACTTTTAGAACCGAGCCCTTACTCTCCCGTAACACTTTCTTCTATTCACAATATAACAAGAAAAAACACAAATGAAAACGATTTTGTACAAGAAATTTATCATACCACCTGTACGTCTCATACATTTACCAGTGACATTTTAACAGTGTTTTATGTATCTGTGATCTTTATTATACGGTATAAGCCGTGAACGCGCTGCATTCTCCTCACTTATTTTGTCCTATCTTACAGTAAGACACTCATGTAACTTCTTTCCAGTCAGATCAGTGCCATTTGTGATTTTTAGCAAATAAATCCGCTACAGTAATAGAGACTCAATTAATTGGTAATATAACTTATTGGTACATCTACATCTACATCCACACTCCGCAAGCCACCTGACGGTGTGTGGCGGAGGGTACCCTGAGTACCTCTATCGGTTCTCCCTTCTATTCCAGTCTCGTATTGTTCGTGGAAAGAAGGATTGTCGGTATGCCTCTGTGTGGGCTCTGATCTCTCTGATTTTATCCTCATGCTCTCTTCGCGAGATGTATGTAGGAGGGAACAATATACTGCCTGACTCCTCGGTGAAGATGTGTTCTCGAAATTTCAACAAAAGCCCGTACCGAGCTACTGAGCGTCTCTCCTGCAGAGTCTTCAACTGGAGTTTATCTATCATCTCCGTAACGCTTTCGCGATTATTAAATGATCCTGTAACGAAGCGCGCTGCTCTCCGTTGGATCTTCTCTATCTCTTCTATCTGGTACGGATCCCACACTGCTGAGCAGTATTCAAGCAGTGGGCGAATAAACTGCTTCCAGTTGCTGACCTGCTATATTGTAGACAAATGATAAGGGATCTTTCTTTCTATGTATTCGCAGCACATTACACTTGTCTACATTGAGATTCAATTGCCATTCCCTGCACCATGCGTCAATTCGCTGCATTTCAGTACAATTTTCCATTGTTACAACCTCTCGATGTACCACAGCATCATCCGTAAAACGCCTCAGTGAACTTCTGTTGTCATCCACAAGATCATTTATGTATATTGTGAATAGCAGCGGTGCTACGACACTCCCCTGCGGCACACCTGAAATCACTCTTACTTCGAAAGACTTCTCTCCATTGAGAATGACATGCTGCGTTCTGTTATCTAGGAACTCTTCAATCCAATCACACAATTGGTCTGATAGTCCATATACTCTTACTTTGTTCATTAGACGACTGTGGGGAACTGTATCGAAAACCTTGCGGAAGTTAAGAAACACGGCATCTACCTGGGAACCCGTGTCTATGGCCCTCTGAGTCTCGTGGACGAATAGCGCGAGCTATAGCTAATCGCATTATAGATTAAGCCTTTTTACTCTCCAGATGTCTAGACCAGATTCGTTTATGAATTGTACCGTGTACTCTCTGACGGCCAAAAGAACTGAGCGTTATTCTAGCTCTGTAACTAAAAGTGTTTTTATAACTGAAGTCTGGCCTGATTCTCCTTAGGAATGTTGTCCGTCTAATCGGTCAACAACGATAAAGTCCAATAATTTATTTAAATAAATCGTATCAGAATTAACGGCCTCAGGGAATGATTTCATGCTGTATTGACATTGCCATTGATACACAAAGAAAGCTGTAAGCATATATTTTCTACGCCGACGGATAACTAAATTCATTAGAGAATTATCCAGTGTTCCCTCATTGCCGTTAATTCTGAAAGGATCGAGAGACAGAAAAACTTTAGCTGATGAACGAAAAGTAAATTCAAAAGACAGAGTAATTACAGTATTAACAGTCACGAATACTTCATATTCCCTCCCCTTCTACAGCGTTCCTGACGTCCATGATTATTAGATTTTCATCTTCACCAACTGCGACATAATCGCGTGTACAAACAGTGATCCAATACTGTATAATGCTTTTTTATTCCAGTCTCTGATCACAAATGAGTTCTTTAGACGATGACCGGTTTCAGTCTGTAATGATCATCCTCAGGTCTTTTTTACACCATGTCCTAAAGGTGTAAAAAAGATCTGAGGATGGTCATTACAGGCTGAAACCGGTCATCGTCTAAAGAATTCATTTGTGATCAGAGACTGGAATAAAAAAGCATTTTCATCTTCCACTGCATACCGAATCACGCGTTAAAAAGTCATATTATACTTTCACTGTCTCTTTATTTCCAGTATGTGATGTCGGCATGTTTATCAAAGATATTATTGTTAGCTTTGGTTTGCTGTCGATTCTGATGAGGACAATCCTTTCGCTAAACTATTCACAGTAACTGACTGTCTGCCGTACCTTCCTATTCCAAACTAAACCTAATCTCGTTATAACATTTTCTGCTGGTGTAAATATTTTGTTACATTCGTCTGAAGAGAAATCCGTATATTCTTTCTATTTCACTGAACCTTTGCATTTCCCTATCAGGATGTCTAGCCTCGCTTACACATTCAGACATCCAACATTCCGCGCTCCATCTCGTCGACTGTTATTTTGTTGGTTACAAAGTCTTCTTCCTGTGGCAGTCGCTTCCCGGATATCCAGCAGCAGCAGACGTCTGACAAACAGTAAATTAATTTAGACTTTCTTTTTTTTTCTCGTGTTTCTGCAAAGAAGTGAACTATACGCGTGTATTTTACTGCGTAAAATAGTGGTTAGAAAATTAATCGTAGTGTTTGTGTTTGCGTAAGTCTTGTGATTATCGTCGTGCATGGCGGATTCCTAGTATGAATTTTCCCGTCGCCAGTAACTGCGTCCCGTCACTAAGTTTTAATTTTGTGCTAGTAGACAGCATACAGTTTAGATCGGTGCATTCTAGTATGAATATTTATCTCGTGCAGTAAATGAAAATGAAATGATCGTATGGCATTGTGGGCAGGGAGGCCCCTTGAGGGGAAGTTCGGCTGCCGTACTGCAAGTTCTTTTTAGTTGACGCCACTTCTGCGACTTGCGTGCGTCAGTGATGATGAAATGATGATGAACACACAACACCCAGTCATCACGAGGCATAGAAAATCCCTGATCCCCACCTGGAATTGAACCCGGGACTCCGCGCGCGGGTAGCGAGAACGCTACCGCAAGGCCACGAGCTGCGGTCTCGTGCAATAACTTTTCGGTAAATAGGGTTTCTCATAACAGGCACAGGGTGTTTAAAAAATGACCGGTATATTTGAAACGGCAATAGAAACTAAACGAGCAGCGATAGAAATACACCGTTTGTTGCAATATGCTTGGGACAACAGTACATTTTCAGGCGGACAAACTTTCGAAATTACAGTAGTTACAATTTTCAACAACAGATGGCGCTGCAAGTGATGTGAAAGATATAGAAGACAACGCAGTCTGTGGGTGCGCCATTCTGTACGTCGTCTTTCTGCTGTAAGCGTGTGCTGTTCACAACGTGCAAGTGTGCTGTAGACAACATGGTTTATTCCTTAGAACAGAGGATTTTTCTGGTGTTGGAATTCCACCGCCTAGAACACAGTGTTGTTGCAACAAGACGAAGTTTTCAACGGAGGTTTAATGTAACCAAAGGACCGAAAAGCGATACAATAAAGGATCTGTTTGAAAAATTTCAACGGACCGGGAACGTGACGGATGAACGTGCTGGAAAGGTAGGGCGACCGCGTACGGCAACCACAGAGGGCAACGCGCAGCTAGTGCAGCAGGTGATCCAACAGCGGCCTCGGGTTTCCGTTCGCCGTGTTGCAGCTGCGGTCCAAATGACGCCAACGTCCACGTATCGTCTCATGCGCCAGAGTTTACACCTCTATCCATACAAAATTCAAACGCGGCAACCCCTCAGCGCCGCTACCATTGCTGCATGAGAGACGTTCGCTAACGACATTGTGCACAGGATTGATGACGGCGATATGCATGTGGGCAGCATTTGGTTTACTGACGAAGCTTATTTTTACCTGGACGGCTTCGTCAATAAACAGAACTGGCGCATATGGGGAACCGAAAAGTCCCATGTTGCAGTCCCATCGTCCCTGCATCCTCAAAAAGTACTGGTCTGGGCCGCCATTTCTTCCAAAGGAATCATTGGCCCATTTTTCAGATCCGAAACGATTACTGCATCACACTATCTGGACATTCTTCGTGAATTTGTGGCGGTACAAACTGCCTTAGACGACACTGCGAACACCTCGTGGTTTATGCAAGACGGTGCCCGGCCACATCGCACGGCCGACGTCTTTAATTTCCTGAATGAATATTTCGATGATCGTGTGATTGCTTTGGGCTATCCGAAACATACAGGAGGCGGCGTGGATTGGCCTCCCTATTCGCCAGACATGTACCACTGTGACTTCTTTCTGTGGGGACACTTGAAAGACCAGGTGTACCGCCAGAATCCAGAAACAATTGAACAGCTGAAACAGTACATCTCATCTGCATGTGAAGCCATTCCGCCAGACACGTTGTCAAAGGTTTCGGGTAATTTCATTCAGAGACTACGCCATATTATTGCTACGTATGGTGGATATATGGAAAATATCGTACTATAGAGTTTCCCAGACCGCAGCGCCATCTGTTGTTGAAAATTGAAACTACTGTAATTTCGAAAGTTTGTCTGCCTGAAAATGTACTGTTGTCCCAAGCACATTGCAACAACTCGTTTAGTTTTTATTGCCGTTTCAAATATACCGGTCATTTTTGAAACACCCTGTATCTGTGGATACATCAACTTCAGTAGAGAGATTTATTTCTGTTTAATAGCTTGCGGTCTCAGAGTACAGTGAGAAATCTGCACAGCAATCTCTTTTGGTACATTTCGTATACATTTCAAACTCGTTAGCGATATTTGAGATCTTATATCTATTTTATACGCAGTACGATACGGCTAGGGACTGTGCTTGTTGTGAACGGTCACAAGCAGACTTGGCTGCTGTCCTCAAACAGCTGGGAGCTGCGTTGGCTACTGTCGACAAGCTTCTACCTAATGCTCGAAGTTGCGGTGACGTCGGGGCGCCAGTGACGAGACCTTGAGACACCCTTGGTGGCGCTGGAATCCCCTGGTGACCCGGACATCGCAGCGAGTTCTGATATGCAACATCTGACCGGTCCGTCTTCACTCCAGAGTGGATGGCAAACAGTGGTGGGTTCGCGCGTCACTGGGCGGAAGGTGAAAGACAGAGCAGGCTGTGCGGCTGGCTCCCTACGTCATAGCAGCAGGTACGAGGTGCTACCCAGTGTTGATGATAACTCTGAGCCAGCACGGGATTCCTCTACTGTTGGGCCAGCGGTCGATTTTCCTGCCCAGTCCGGACAAGTACAGAGGGTGGGTATGCCAGTCACTGGGAGCTCCAACGTTAGGCTGGTGAGGGAGCCGCTCAAGGAGATAGCAGGTATGATGTTTGCCGGGAGGTCTCATCCGTGATGTGGAGCAGGCCCTGCCTGCGGCTATCGAGATCACTGGGTGCAATCGGCTGCGTGTCGTGGCAGATGTGGGCACGAATGACGCCTCCCGCATGGGTTCTGACGCCATCCTCGGCTCCTTTCGGCGGCCCGCTGATTTGGTGAAGGCAACTAGCAACGCACGCGGGCCGCAGGTTAAGCTGGTGACAGAGCGTTACGGAGCTGCTAAACAAATTCCACTGGCAGACGTTACACGTTGTGCATCACGTACCCACATACATTTCGCGTATTGACCACGAGGACAACTTCGAGAAATTGGAGTCAATACAGAGGTTACCAACAATCGTTCTTCCCTCGCACCATTCGTGAGTGGAACAGCGTTGGAGGGATCAGATAGTCGTACCGAAAGTACCCTCCGCCTCACACCGTTAGGTGGCTTGCAGAGTTTGATGTAGATCTAGGGGACTGATATGGAATCCTTTCCCAGTGTAGAGAGTGGCACTTCTTCAATTGCAGTTTCTGTGTATACAGGGTAGTCGGAAACAGTCTGCAGAGCTTGTAAGGGTGTGGCAGGGCCGTTATATATATTCCGATGCACGGACGATGACGGTTGCCGCTTGTCGAGGCACTGACCGGAACTGCATTGTTGCCGATTACAAGCGACAGTTGGGTATGCGCAAGCGCTTGAAGAAAGCGAATATCCTGCAAATTACGTCTCTCCCTTGCACAATTTATCATTTATCACCACCATCAGCGATTATAGCTCGCAACAAGTGGGGTACAAATCCACTAAACAACTCGCTACGATGACGCTCTCATGGGCTACGGCATTCGCAGCAGAACGCTCAGGACACTGCTGAACAGTCGCTGGCTGTCAGAGAATACGTGACGCAGGTACGCAGGACAAGCCTAAAATCGACCGCCATCGTTCGTGACTCGAACTGTAGTGCCAAGAAATAAGTATTAATAAAAAAATTCGACACGTTGTTCCGTTTCCGAGTAAATTAATACTGAAGTTAGCCAGACTGTTCAAGATGCCTGCTAGATACAACTGTGTCAGTTGTTGTCATAGCGTAAATCATAGTGCATTAGACTGCTTAGGCTTTGGTTCGAGATCGATCTTCACTACTGTCCCATGTCCAATTCTTGTATCGTTCTCTTGTTCGATTTTAGCAAGCCAAACGAAGAACACGGTGCCGGCCGCTGGTGGCCGAGCGGTTCAAGGCGCTTCAGTCTGGAATTGCGCGACTGCTACTGTCGCAGGTTCGAATCCTGCCTCGGGCATGGATGTGTGTGATGTCCTTAGGTTATTTAGCTTTAAGTAGTTCTAAATTCTAGGGGGCTGATGACCTTAGATGTTAAGTCCCATAGTGCTCAGAGCAGCTTGAATTTGCTCGCGCAACACCCTGCTTGGCTAATTTCAGTGTTAATTAACTCGGAAACGCCGCAGGGAACAAACTTTTCTTTTAACGATGATTCCTCAGCACAGCCTATCGCGCAACACTTTTAAAAGCTTTTCAGACTGATTCTGACCACCCTGCATACGAGTGCGTTAGGTGTCTTCCATCGTCTTCTCTATCCTCACGCCACCCATCGTTGCTGATTCTTCAGCCTCTTTCGTGACAGTTCCACACTTAATGGGTAACCTCAGTCACCTCGCCACCCTCTTTGGCAAGGCTTTTATAAGGAGTTGCTCCTCATACTGGAAGTCTTTCGGTCGCCATTCCTCACGATTTTTGTGGAAAACTTCAGCAGCAGCTTGGTTACAAAACGGGAGGCATGACGTTCAGATTACCAGCTAAAGACGCTACCCCTAGAGCACGGGTCATATGCTACGCAGTACTGTGCACACAGTACAGGTAAAATTTCGGTATTGCCTATCTTTCCTAATGTAATTTTGATACTAAATGGAGATTACTAGGCAGGGAGGTGAACAGAAGACGTAACTGAGAGCGGCCTTTCGACTCGCGGACGCAGTCGCGGCCGCCCGGTCCTGGCGCGGTCGCCACCCGCGGACGCGGCCTCCTCCCGAGTGGACGGTGTGGACTGGACCGGACTGGACTGGACTGGACTCCAGCCGGCCACGCCTTGACACGGGCCGGCGCCCTCGGGCCAGCGGCATCAGCCCAGCCTCTCATTAGCGGTCGGCGCAGTCGGGCCGCGCCCCGTAAATGGAGTGCTCCGCGGGACAATGCGGCCATTCAGCGCCACCGGCCCGCCGGCCACTCGGGCTAATTAACACGCCAGTCCGCGCCGAACGTGTGACCGGCTCCCGACCCGGGGGCGCTGCCTGCCCACCTCCCAATCACGCCCTAGTGCCGCGTGCTCTGGAAGGTACGGGGCACCGCCGTACACACAAGTGCGACGGGTTGTCTACGTCTCAGGCGCAACTGAGCTAAGACAAGTCGCCAAAGAGTTTGCACTCAACAAGAACTACACTTGTGGCCAAAGTTAATGCAACAAAAGAAAATTTTGCAAGGTTGCCTTTATTTTGCCACAGGCGATAGTAAATCAGAAACAATGTAACAAATACAGAACGCCAACAACTTGAACATGCGTAACGGTAGACAAAAAGTTCTTCTTTTTTTTTTTCAACTTAACTGATCTTCACACGCATTCCGACAATTCGTTAATGTGCTCAGTAAGGAGTGTGATCAGCTCTGGCAGCAATACAGGCCTGACAACGACGGGACACGCTGTGAATGGTGTCATCAGTTTCATGTTGAAGCAATTGGTAGAGTTCCTGCACTTAACTTAGGATACAAATAGCAACTAATAAATACACGAAACCCTCCATTCCCAAATTTACCTTTATTGTAATTTTAATTAACGTGGAAGCCATAAAAACACCAAACATGGAGGCAAAATGTACGCATATAAAAGCTACTTAAAAAAGGAATAAAATCACTTAAATTTGTTTCCACGAGAGGAGAATACAACGTTCCAATTCGGACCTCGCTCACACATTTTACTGACATTAAATATAACTAGATAAATAATCATACACGTGGCGAGAACACATGAATAACACTATCAATCTTTACAGATGAGAATACGACTATATCCACGAAGGTTCGCGCCCTGGCAGGGGAGATACTTAACTTCAACATATAAGATGACTACAGTAAGCCCTAATTCCACTCGACAAACGTAGTAACGATATAAGCGAGACAAGGAGAGTAGCCGGATGTGTCGTAGTAAACAGGGCCACTACCAACCCCGTCAGGGCCGGCCAGTGTGGCCGAGCGGTTCTAGGCGCTTCAGTCAGGAACCGCACTGCTGCTACGTTCGCAGTTTCGAATCCTGCCTCGGGCATGGATGTGAGTGATGTCCTTAGGTTAGTTAGGTTTAAGTAGTTCTAAGTTCTAGGGGACTGATGACCTCAGATGTTAAGTCCCATAGTGCTCAGAGCCATTTGAGCCAACCCCGTCAGGGCGCGACCCCCGTGAACACGTCAGTTTCTGCTACCTGCAACATACACAGAGTCATTTGTAGCTTCTTAAAAACAATTAACATGAAAAGGCACAACACGTAACACACTAATAAAATATAAATGACTACTTCACAGAACTAGCTCTTCTTTAGACAAAACAAACAGCAGAATATTAATAACACGTAAAATACTTATAACTTATAACAAACTAAGGTGTCCACGTAATAGAGTATAGACCTGAGTTCGTAGAATACTGAGTCTGGCTTGCCTGCTTATAGGCCTCAACAGCGTCAGCTTAAGCAAACCCGCGAATACAAAACTCTAAATATGACAGGAATAATGATTGAAGACACTGACAATGCTAGGCTGCCACACGGAGGAAACAACAGTAATTTACAGCGGCACACAACCGACCTTACATCTCCAATTTAGTATAATCAGAATAAGCAATTTTGTGTATAATAATTAATTACAGTATCATGACAACCTCCGAATTACACTTATTACCCAAGGTAGGTGCTGGTATCGTAATACAGAATTCGAGTGTATTCACTTATTGAAAGGGTTTCAACTTTACATCCCTTTCCACATAGCTCTCTGATTACACACTTCTATAAGTCTGCAACTAAGGAAGGGCATATAAATGCACATATAACTGACACAGATTTAAGCAGAATAAAACAGTACCTTAGTATGGCGCGAATGGCTTCATTTGCTTTATACGTGGGGTATCTTCACCATTAAGTAATTCCGAAATATATTCAACAACGCGTGAGAGCAAGACGTCGCCATGGTATCAGCTGTTTACTTCACATAATTTCCTGCACAGACACAAGGCAGACGAAGCGTTTTCACATGCAACAGCGGCGAACATCACACATTTCCTCCATCAAGCCATAGACACATTTCAATTTCAATGGCCAGTAACAAGAACCTGTACATGCCCTCGCAGCAGAAAATCCCCAAAACACAACAGTGCACCACCGCGATACCAAACCCGAGGTCCCACCAAGTCACTGCCGGGATCTCTCGCTGACCCTGTCCATAGCGTACAGGCGTCGTACCACAGGCCTCACGGTAAACGCCAACAAGCCTCCTCCGACCCTGCGAATATCCACTCCGCTGTCCCCTTTCTCTCTCCGTTAACCACCCGAACACCGACCTGAATCGCGGAAGGGAAAGATAGTGGCCATATAATCGATAGCAGCGATGCCATTGTAAGTGCGAGAACACCGGCGCCAGCCATGCCACGGCTCAGCAATAACGCCCATTCTTCCTGCAGAGCTGCTCGCAGTCTTGCAGTGTGGTTGGTGGATGCTGACGAGATGCAGGCTGTCTCCCTAGTGCATCCCAGACATGCTCTATGGGATTCAAAGCCGGAGACCCAGCAGACCGTGCCATGCGTGCAAAACATCAACCACCTATTCTCTGAGAGGTCGAGCATTATCGTCCATCAGTATGACGTTTCGGTCCACAGCACCTCGCAACAACCGCAAATGAGGTCCCAAGATCTCGCCACGATACCTGACAGCAGTTACACCCTGCTGATTCACCTGCACAATCTCATGAAGAGGTGTTCGTGTTGTAAACATAATATCAACCTACGCCAATAAGAATCCTCCTCTATCTCGGTCTTTTTACACAATGTGTGGGTCGCGAAATCGTGTTTCATGTTCCCTCTAGATGCTAATCCATCGAGAATCACTCTCGTTTCGGTCCCGAAATCGTGTTCCACGTTCCCTCCAGATGCGAATCCATCGATAATCACTCTCCAGATTAAACCGGAACTCGTCTGTGAAAACAATATTGGCCCACTGTTCGACCGCCCAGGTGGCATGTTGGCGACTCCACTCTAGACGTTCCCTTCTGTGAAAACGCGTCAGAGGTAGACATACAGCATGTCTCCGACAGTAAAGGCCACTCTGACGAAGCCTTCTGCACATCGTTTGCCTCCGTACAACACGTCCAGTGGAAGCTGCGAGCTCTGATGCCAGCTGCCGTGCAGTGCTGAGGGGTTATCTCGTGCCCTTAGAGCCAAATAACGGTCCACTCTTCTGACGTCACACGTGGTCGGCCACGCGATTGTCTTCGAGATACAGTCTCGCTCTCTGTAAGCTATCGCCACATCCGTGCCACAATAGAACGATTCACATTAAGCCATCGGGCCAAAGCAGTTTGCGGCTGTCCTGTTTCCTTTCTTCCTATGGCTCTCCACCGCAGAGTGTCTGGTAGGCGTCTTCTCCGTGCCATACTGCACCGTCTGTGGCTGTGTACACAGCCACTGTGGATGTGAAGCCCCCCGGCAAACACTACCTGGTTTCACAGGCGCCCTGACGTCATCACTGGCATGATCATACGTTGACCGGAATGTCTTATTCCGTACAGAACACGACCGTACAGAAGTCTAATTGACAGTTACTTTGATTATACCATGGGGTAGACACAGGACGGGGAAACAGCGATTTCTTGCTTTAATTTTCCGCTTCATCGTCTTTTTCCTTCCAACGAACGGGTAGGATGTTAACGAACCATTTGCCTTCATTTTGTCCTTCGTTGATACACTTCTTGTCTTTATACTATTTCCCTGTTTTCTCCTCCAGTTTTCATATCTTCCTTGATATCATCCAGTCCTCTACTCTGGGTGGTCCTGTTGGCCTTTGCCGCTGCTCATTTCTATCCATCCTGTATTGGACAAAGAGTTCTTCTTATGGGGCAGCCGCAAATGTACAAGACCATTTTGAAAAATGAAGAAAACAGGAGCACAGTTGATCAACCCGCAATCTTTTGTTGGGTACACGACCGGTTTCGGAAGACTTACAGTTCCATCATCTAATGCAAATGCAATAGTAAAGCTACTCTGTTACACGGGATAGCGAATGGATCGTTAAGTATGAAATATGAGATGAGGAACTGTGCGACTAAATGACTCTGAGCACTATGGGACTTAACTTTTGAGGTCATCAGTCCCCTAGAACTTACAACTACTTAAACCTAACTAACCTAAGGACATCACACACACCTATGGCCGAGGCAGGATTCGAACCTGCGACCGTAGCCGTCGCGCGGTTCCTGACTGTAGTATGCGACTAAAATTTCAAAACCGGAACAAATTAAAAGAGAGAGAACAGGCCGTTACATACAAATAAAATCACTTAATCATCTGAGGTCACCTTTGACATACTTAGAATTTGACATCTATGGGAGAGAGTCTAGTAGCGATTTAATTCTGAATGTAGCTCCAACCATTCGTTTAAATATAAAACGGCTGCCTTCCGTCCCTTCTAAATAGATTACATAATGTTCCCCTGACATCAGATGCATATGAAAGATATTTCGATATAATCAAGTATACTGCCGCCAATACTATGTATTCTGGGTCTATGATAGAGGAATTAAGTATGAAAACACTAGTGAAGGAGACGGTGGGGGGAGGGGGGGGGAGAAAAATAACAAGTTATAAGATTCCATATTCATAGATACGTGGCAGAGACGAATGGGTAGAAACTGAAGTCAGCCAACATCTCCGGCATTTTTCATACCAAAAAATTTGGACGGTAGACTAAGGAACCGTGAAGTCTTCAATACTTTTATCTTTACAATAAAGGGACAGGAAATATTCTACCAAAAATAACAACACAATAGTAGAAGGAGATCCTGAAACCCAGAAATTGTCTGTCTTAACTCAGAATACCAAAGCATAAATTTGCCCAAACAAAGCTGAGATGTTAACTAAGATTAAACAAACGATTGACAAGGAAACGGTAATGAACATCAGCTCACATTATCTTGTGCGGCATAAGAAACAAGATTAAAAAAGTTAATGCCGGCAACAGGGAGCTATAAAGTTTCACTGAACACAACAACAATAAAATGAAAATTTCCGTATCCACTACATTGGGTTCTACAATAGTCTTTCCGTAGTTGAAAATTGTCTCTCTTGCTAACTTCATTTTGCTACGTTTCAAGTGGGTAACAGGTGTTGTAAGCACAGCATTAGCTGCCAGTGAATGGAATAAAAATGACGAGAGCTTCCAGTGCTCATTTCAGGCTTAGCCACATGCGCCATCGTTATGTGACAGACAGGAAAAGAACACATGAAATAATACTCGTGTCTACTCCATTTATCAGCAACGATCAGCATCAGTGTGAAGTAAGCATTAATGACTATGAATAAACCTAGGGTGGAAAAAGGTATGGGTACTGAAAAGTTTATGTGCAAAGACACATGTATAACTATATCAAATACTGAAATCACGAGACTGTCTCAGGTCAATGATAAGTGTTTATACCGTACTCTCTCTCTGAACCAACTGAAGAATATTTATTCTAACAACTATCAGGGTATTGCCTTGGGATCCAGCCGTCTCAATAAACTTGATGTTGTAGGTATTTTAAAGTTTTCTTTTCTAGTGGGGATCACAACGTGAACCAGAAGCATTTGTGCATTTCTCAGTTTCGCAGCCGGTGTCCTACTAACAGGACTTTTGATCTGTGCACATGGGCCAACACTCTCTTTCTAACACTTATTGCTGCGATTACATGCTCTAATTAAAATTTTAAGACGAGAACAATTCGCTCATAGACACGGCGAATGAAGCAGGACAGGTGCTCTGTCTCTCCACCACAAGCAAAGCACAGCCAGTACTTTTTATGATCCTGTACCGATGTTGAAGTCCGGTGATCCTTGAAGAGACTTTAGTCAAATGGATTTTTTCTGTAAGACTGTTTCAGGAGACAATCTTTCATAAGCAAGTGTGGAGTGAGAAGGCGGACCTCACCTGGCTGTCGTAACAAACAAGTTGTTAGAAGCGAGTGAAAACACCAGCTAGATAACTGGAACCATAAAAGGACCTGGGATAGTAAATAGAATGGAAAAATATTGAAATGCTGAGTCACAAGCTACTAATTTTTCTAACTGTAATTTGCTTATAGCTCCGGTCATGTGAATAAACGAATATAAAGTAGTCACAAAGTGTATTTGATGGCGAAGCTAGTGCACAAACTCTTTCTTCACATATATTTAATTATAAATGCCATACCAATAGCATTTTTCATTAATATTTAAATTGTATATTGTAATATGTGTTTCTAGGTGCCGTTCAGTGGTTCTTTCTTTTGATGTCACACGAACTTTATCGTTGTTCGACTGCTTTTAGGCAGCTGTGAACTTTAACCTTTTACTGCAGTTTTATTATCTCAAATTGTGTGACGAACTTGTTAAGTGTTTGGAGCAGTGGCGTTGACGATTAATGAACTTTAGATTTCCCTGAGAGTTATTTCGTTCTAACTAACTTCAAGACTAGTTGCTGGTATCGCGAATTAATGCCCGACTTTATGCACTGTCTTTGCATAGTAAATTTTTAAATTTGTAGTGTTCAGTTAATTTGTTAATTAAGACCACCATTTACATACATTTGTGTGCTAATTTGAAATAAACATTTAATTTGAGTTCTGAACAACCTGGTTTAGACAACACAATGATCTTGTGGCGTATAACTTAAATATTTCAACCTTGTTTCAGTTATTTACGTATTATATATTTTGTTGTTTTTTGCTAATTTGTGTATACTAGGGGAAGATTTAAGGAATCTTAACTTATCTGGGCGTAAAATCGACTACGCATGGCAGGTGGCGAAGAAGTTTTGTGCTTTGCATTGCCCACATGACCTGCCACGTCGCACGACGTCGTAATTGAGTGTGCGTCGTTCACTGACTGAGTGAGTGATGTAGCGATCTCATATGCAAGACGAAACGAGATGATTGAGGCACTAGACTCCCAATCAGAGGGAGTCGATTGAAATCTCCATATGACCGCCCAGATGTAAATTATTTTTCTAATTTATTAGTCCCTTCTCGACAGTCTGGCGTATTCCCAAAATGCACTATAAGAATTCCACAATTTTCAGTTTTAGTTAGAGACTACTCTATATTATCTTTCTTAAAGCCGTAACTTGTTAGTTGGCAGCCTCTTAACGTTTTGCGAAGTGTTGTTGCATTTCAGTAGTATGTTTGCAAAATATTTCGTTTTATCCTTTCTTTTCTTTGTTCCAAATGTTCATTTGGAACATTTCTGTGTTTCAACTGTTACTGCTTCATTCTTCTACATCTTTTGTTTTTGGTTAGCCTAACTGCAGAGTTTTAGTTTCATATATAGTCCTTGTCCACAATTGTGTTGAGTATTTTAGCCGTTAGAATTATGGGTGTAGTAAGTAGCTCAATGAATCGTAGCTTAATGTGGAAACCCATCATCATACACTAGTGTTTATCCACTCATACAACGCAGGTGTGTATTCTCACGTTCAAACGATCATAAAGGTGCCGAATCGCTTCCTGCGATATACTGTCCCAAATATCTTGCGCCTTTCGTTGCAGCCCGTCAATGGTTCTTGCTGCCATGGAGAACGAGTAATTTCTTCATCAGGTCCCATACATGTCCAATTGGAGAGAGAGCTGGTGATATTGGCGGCCAGGGCAGTTATTGCACACCACAAAGAGTGTATTGCGTCGCAGAAGTTGTATGTGCAAGTACACTGTATTGCTGGAAAAGCACACAACCTTCATGACGAAGAAAAGACATAGCCCAGGGGTAACAGCCTGCGCTATGTGGCAGGCACTCGATTATTTATCCCGCAGAAACACCAAATGTGCCCACGAGTTGCAACTAGTGGTCCCCCCCCTAAATGCCGCGGCGCAGCTCACCGGCGCTACGCCATCACTCGTGTACAGGCAGAACGCACTCCCATCACTGAAGGCAACAGAGCGCCATTCTACTCACGAGTTAAGTCTTTGACGACACCAAAGTAGCAATTCTTGGGGACGTCGGAACTGATTGTGCGGCAGTACCTCACGGTTAATGCTGTTGACTGTCGTTTCTCTTACCAAACAACGGTCCGTACGAGCAAACCTGTTGCTACTTTTCCTCGTATGTCTCGCAAGGTACTGGGGCTATGCACGGCTCTGTATAAAAAGAATAGCTCGATATAGTCACAGGGTTGAGCCGCACTCATCTACTTACATGCTCCATAGCTGATTTCCTACAAATAATAATCTGTAGTTGTAATCCTCCTGTCTAATCGTCTGTGCATTGGCTAGAATTGGGAATAAATGAAATACACCGAAATGTAAAAGATAAATGAATAATTTAAGAAAAAGAGTTCTATTCTAATGTCTCTAATCGTTGTACACGACAGAGACTTTTGTTGAAGAATGTTCATTCAAGAAAAGACATCTCAAATAAACGGAAAGTGGTCCTGTGATATTCAAGTATAGCACAGACACACTCATCCAAAATGCAGTTAAGTTACTCTGCTATTATAGGCTAAAACTGAAACCATTTCGTAATCACAATACATGAAACATGCACCAACTCAAAGCAGTTCAGAGCTCAACATAAGGTTTCGCAGTTTAACGCATGCAATAGAAAGAATATTAATGCATACGCTTTCTATACTCAGATACCTAATATAAACGAAAAAAGTTAGAATCCTACTCTGTAAAACAGTCAGACCTCTCGAAGTATAAAGCCCCTTCAGAAGCTCAGATACACACTCATGCTCATAAATTAAGGATAATTGCAGAATGTGGTGCCACACAACGTGGCACTACACAAAACTGGCGCAATTGCATAATCACATAGGCAACACACACGACACAGATCTGTAAGTCCACGCTATTGGCGATAAGTTGACAAAACCGCCCCGAAACACATGTGCCACAAAACGCCACTGCTTCCTGCGCATGTACACAGACATCAATATGGGATATGATCACCGTGGACACGTACACAGGCCGCACAACGGGTTCCCATACTCTGGAACAGGTGGTCGAGCAGCTGCTGGGGTATAGCTTCCCATTCCTGCACCAGTGCCACTCGAGCACCTGAAGTATTCTAGGGGTTTGAAGACGAGCAGCAGCACATCGACTGAGAGCGTCCCAGACGTGCTCGATGGGCTTTAAGCCTGGAAAACAGGCACGCCACTCCATTCGCCTGATATCTTCTGTTTCAAGGTACTCCTCCGCGATGCCATCTCGGTGGGGCCGTGTGTTAACATCCATCAGGAGGAAGGTGGGACCCGCTGCACCCCTGAACCCTGAAAAGGCGGACACACTGGTGCAAAATGACGTCCCGATGCACCTGACCTGTTAAAGTTCCTCTGTCAAAGACATGCAGGAGTGCACGTGCACCAATCATAATCCCACCCCACACCATCAAACCACGACCTCTATACAGGTCCCTTTCAAGGACATTACGGGGTTGGTATCTGGTTCCTGGTTCACGCCAGATGAAAACCCGGCGGGAATCACTAAACCTCCACTCGTCCGTGAACAACCTACGACCACTGTTCCAATGACCATGTACTGTGTTCTTGGCACCAGGCTTTACGGGCTCCCATGTGACCAGGAGTCAATGGAATGCGTCTTGCAGGTCTCCGGGCGAATAAACCATGTCTGTTAAGTTGTCTGTAGACTGTGTGTCTGGAGACAACTGTTTCAGTGACTGCGGTAAGGCCCCGAGCAAGGCTACCTGCAGGACGCCGTGGCCGTTGGCGGTCTGCGGGCACTGATGGTGAGATATCGGTCTTCTTGTGGTGTTGTACACTGTGCTCGTCCCGTACTGTAGCACCTGGACACATTTCCTGTCTGCTGGAATCGTTGCCATAATCTTGAGATCACACTTTGTGGCACACGGATCGCCCGTGCCACGACCTGCTGTGTTTGACCAGCCTCCAGTCGCCCTAGTATTCTACCCCTCATGTTTCTGTTGTGGTCTTCAGTCCTGAGACTGGTGTTATGAAGCTCTCCATGATACTCTATCCTGTGCAAGCTGCTTCATCTCCCAGTACATCCTTCTGAATCTGCTTACTGTATTCATCTCTTGGTCTCCCTCTACGATTATTATCCTCCACGCTGCCCTCCAATGCTAAATTTGTGATCCCTTGATGCCTCAGAACATGTCCTACCAACCGATCCCTTCTTCTAGTCAAGTTGGGCCACAAACTTCTCTTCTCCCCAATCCTATTCAATATCTCCTCATTAGTTACGTGATCTACCCACCTAATTTTCAACATTCTTCTGTAGCACCACATTTCGACAGTTTCTAGTCTCTTCTTGTCCAAACTATTTATTGTCCACGTTTCAATTCCATACGCGGCTACACTACATACAAATACTTTCAGAAACGACTTCCTGACACTTAAATCTATACTCGATGTTAACAAATTTCTCTTCTTCAGAAACGCTTTCCTTCCCATTGCCAGTCTACATTTTATATCCTCTCTACTTCGACCATCATCTGTTATTTTGCTCCCCAAATAGCAAAACTCCTTTACTACTTTAAGTGTCTCATTTCCTAATCTAATTCCCACAGCATCACCCGACTTAATTCGACTACATTCCATTACCCTCATTTGCTTTTGTTGATGTTCATCTTATATCCTTCTTTCAAGATACTGTCCATTCCGTTCAACTGCTCTTCCAAGTCCTTTGCTGTGTCTAACAGAATTACAATGTCATCGGCGAACCTCGAAGTGTTTATTTTTTCTCCATGGATTTTAATATCTACTCCGAGTTTTTCATTTGTTTCCTTTACTGCTTGCTCAAAATACAGATTGAATAACATCGGGAAGAGGCTACAACCCTGTCTCACTCCCTTCCCAACCACTGCTTCCCTTTCATGCCCCTCGACTCTTATAACTGCCATCTGGTTTCTGAACAAATTGTAAATAGCCTTTCGCTCCCTGTATTTTACCCGTGCCATCTTCAGAATTAGAAAGAGAGTATTCCAGTCAACATTGTCAAAAGCTTTCTCTAAGTCTACAAATGCTAGAAACGTAGGTTTGCCTTTTCTGAATCTAGCTTCTACGATAAGTCGTAGAGTCAGTATTGCCTCTCGCGTTACAACATTTCTACGGAATCCAAACTGATCTTCCCCACGGTCGGCTTCTACCAGTTTTTCCATTCGTCTGTACAGAATTCGCGTTAGTATTTTGCAGCCGTGGCTTATTAAACTGATAGTTCGGTAATTTTCACATCTGTGAACATCTGCTTTTTTTTAGTCATTTTCAACTCACAGTCACCATTAGCACGTCTGAAAACGTCTGCACACTTACTCGCTGCACCGTACTCCGACACTCACCAACACACAGCTCTGCGCATGTGGACTGCTGCCAGCGCCACCGTGTGACGACCGCAGGTCAAATGCTCCGCATGGTCATACCCCCAAGTGATTTAAACCCGCACACCGCCCACCAGAGCGTTGTTTCACCATGTATCAGCATTATCCTTAATTTGTGAGCATGAGTGTAGTAGCAGTCGTTCACTGTCCAGGATCAAACACCTCCACATTCGAGTGCCGCTCGTTACCACAGGCGACTGTCTCCCTCCAGAGTTCGAGTGAAAGTGCCATAATTGGTCCCTTGATCTCTCCACTCGGAAAGTCCCAGTCTCCATTTGCCCCCCGTAGCGTTGCGATACTGTCCGCTTTTCCACTGATTGAAGGCCGTCCTCAACAAAAATTACACCTTTCTCACTCTCTACACACATCATTTGACTCAGCATGACCGCTTCCCGGACTAAACTAACATATTACAGTAATAGAAAATGTAGGATGGAGTGTAATAACATTATGAAGAGAGTAGTTGCTACTCACCATTTAGCGGAGATGCTGAGTCGCAGATAGACACAACAAAAGACTGTCAGAATGTGGGTTTTCAACCAACAAGGCCTTTGTCGAAAATAGACAACACACACACACAGTCACGCAATCGCAGTTGAGACACACATGATCACAGTTTCTGGCTGCTGAGGGCCAACCAGAGATTGTAGTCATTTGTGCGTGAGTTGCGTTTACGTGAGTGTGTGTGTGTGTGTGTGTGTGTGTGTGTGTGTGTGTGTGTGTGTGTGTGTGTAAGAGAGTGTGTGTGTGTCTGTTTCAGTAGCTGTCTATTTTCGACGAAGGGCTTGTTGGTTAAAAGCTCACTTTCTGACAGTGTTTTTGTTGTGGCTATCTGCGATTCTGTTCTATTGCAACAATATTTAAATAAATAAATGTTATACATATTTGGTCAGACCCACGTTATTCACAACAGTTACAAATAATGCTTTGCTGATAAACAAATGTGATAGTATTTCTGCGCAAGTGTACTTACGATAAATGACACCAGACTGTCATTAAATATATACTGTTAAATTATATGTTTAAACAGTTATTTAGGCCTCATTGTCAGAACCGTCTTTTGTCACTCTTTCTTCACAAAAATGGTGCCGGCTAATACCAATGACTGACCGTTTCTTAAACAACCATGTTTTTGTATTATCTTTTGTAATTAATATTTAAATAAAGTTACTAGCAAAACACTAAACTAGACATTAAATAAATACACAAGTATTAAAAAATATCAGATATTCATGCTGTATTCATTTCCTGAATAAATCCGGAAGATTCGATGTTCTAGCAAACATTTGCTTAATCAAAAGATATGAAAAACGTAATAAATCAAATACATGAATACACGTAGCTTTCAGATATGATAGCTATAGTGCAATACTATCATCTAAGATATCCCATGTTGAAATCCCATGAATCATTTAAATGTTGATACAACTTAAAATTTGTGTTCTAAAGACATTGAAATATTGTTGTGTTACTGGAAGTACTTCATTTATTTCGAATCGCATTTGTATTCAGCTTTTCTTTAACGCTTCAATGTAAATTATCATAAACTGCTATAGGTGTGCATTTGCAAATACAAAGATATGTAGAAAGGCAGAATACGGCGCTGCGGTCGGCAAAGCCTATATAAGACAACAAGTGTCTGGCGCAATTGTTAGATCGGTGACTGCTGCTACAATGCCAGGTTATCAAGATTTAAGTGAGTTTTAAAGTGATATTATAGTCGGCGCACGAACGATGCGACACAGCATCCACGAGCTAGCGATGACGTGGGCATTTTCCCATACGACCATTTCACGAGTGAACCGAGAATATCAGAAACCCGGTAAAACATCAAATGTCAGACATCGCTGCAGCCCGGAAAAGATCCTGCAAGAACGGGACCAACGACGACTGAAGAGAATCATTCAACGTGACAGAAGTGGAACCCTTCCGCATATTGCTGCAGATTTCAATGCTGGGCCATCAACAAGTGTCCGTGTACAAACCATTCAACGAAATATCATTGATATGGGCTTTCGGAGCCGAAAGACCACTCGTGTACCATTGATGCACGACACAAAGCATTACGGCTCGCCTGGGACCTTCAACACCGACAATGGACTGTTGATGTCTGGAAACAAGTTCCCTGGTCAGACGAGTCTCGTTTCAAATTGTATCGAGCAGGTGGACGTGTACGGGTATGGAGACAACCTCATGAATACGTGGACCCTGCATGTCAGGAGGGGACTGTTCAAGCTGGTAGAGGCTCTGTAATGGTGTGTGGCGTGTTCATTTGGAGCGATATGGGGCCCGTGATATGTCTAGATACAACTCTGACAGGTGACACGTACGTAAGCATCCTGGCTGATCACCTGCATCCGTTCACGTCCATTGTGGATTCCGACGGACTTGGGCAATTCCAGTAGGACAATGCGAAACCCCTATACAGTACGTCCAGAATTGCTACAGAGTGGCTCCAGGAACACTCTTCTGAGTTTAAACACTTTGAAACACTCCCGCTCGCCACCAAACTCCCCAGACATGAACATTATTGAGCATGTCTGGGATGCCTGGCAACGTGCTGTTCAGAAGAGATCTCCACCCCTCGTACTCTCACAAATTTATGGACAGCCCAGTAGGATTCATGGTGTCAGTTCGCTCCAGCATTACTTCAGACATCAGTCGAGTCCATTCCACGTCGTGTTGTAACACTTGTAAGTGCTAGCGGGGGCCTTACACGATATTAGGCAAGTGTACTAATTTCTTTGGCTCTTCAGTGTAACTAAAAAAAACATGTTACAGTTTGTCCCAAAGGTAGATACTCCACATTCTGCGAAGTGAGGTGACCGTCGTTGGAATTCCCAACTTTGGGATTCACCCATTCCCGGCGACGCTGCTAGTTTCTGTACCTGGACTAGCCTGTGCCAGTCACCTAACAGGACCTGCCGCAGCTCCCCCAGTGCCATTGGCGCGCCAGCGTTCAGCCGTACAACAAGTTCTTCGTACCTCGTACCAACTCTGGGCAGCTCATTAGCTCGCCTAAATACGCGGAACATGGGCACTCTGGGAGGATGGAGTTGACAGCAAATCCATGCTTTGCCTCCTATTCTTCTTTTGGGAAACAAGGTCTTCACAGTTGATTGCCTTCATGGTGGCCCGTCACGTAAATTCAGAAGTGCTGCGTGAGCAACAAGGAGGTGTGGTCATCTCGTTGTGACGCTGGACTGCAGTTTCCGGTCCAGCTCCAAAAACTTCTGGTTTTCTCACAGAAGGGGCGAGTTTTCTTTCGGAATCGATCCTAAAGACGTGGGAGTTCTACAGTGTCGTGGAGCAGACACGACGGAAACTTGTGTGTAAAGTGCAGTGCGAGGCGTGGCGAGCGATTCTGGAAAGGTTGGAGTGGCTGTGTGTAACTACTGGCGTCAGACGATGTCTGCCAAGAGAGGTTAGACAGGGTGACTGAGGATTCAGTAAGGAACACAGCTTGCTGAGTCGGTTTTGTGGCTTTGCTCTTCACTTTCCTACCACGCAAGCACCAGCTGCGTCGGTGACACGTATTGACGCCGAGATACTGAGCCAGACGCCGCCGCAGGGCAGGACTGCAGTTGATGGTGTGAGATGACAAGTGAGCAGGGATGTTACGTCGGGTGAGCAATAAGAACTGCGTCGTCGAGCCGTTGCGCTGAAGGCACCATTTGATGGCCCATGCGTTGATGATGTCAGAGGTGTTTTGAAGGCGACCGTGTAGAGTGTCAGAGTTCACACTGCGGCTGTAAACTGCCGTAGAGTGCGAGATGGACACAGGCTATCTCCGGTGTGCCGCCAGTGTAGAGTTATACGGGATCGACGCTAAGACCTATCCCTGAGGCACAGACACCCAGATATTAGAGCCAGTGGACTGCCCAGATTCAACCAGCACGTGGGAGGTTCTGTCTTCAAGATAAGAGTGAATGAGACGGACGTCCTCCGTACCCACAGCTCAAGAAGCGTGAAAAGAAGCCTGTCGTGATGACACACACTATCGAACGCCATTGAGACGTCTGAGAACACGGCGGAAAATAACTGACAGCGTTCGATGACGTCGAATACCAGTCGTAGCAATAGGTGTTCCGCCAAGACACCTTAATTGGTGCTCGGGCGACACACCTGATCTTAAACCTGCTGCAAGCAGACCGTTTCCAATGGTGCCTGAAGAGACAACAGGCGCTGAGATTTCGTCCCTGGATTATGTTTAGTCGGCCACGACTGCTCGCGCAGTGTGTCGATCTTGGCATTCATCTGTACTGTGTGTGCGTGTGTTGTTCTATTAAGTGGGACAGGGACAGAGACTCTTGTGACATTATCCTGACTGCCTTGTCCGAGAATTACTTCGAGCAGATAGTTAGAGAACCAACTCGTGAAGCTAACGTTTTAGACCTCATAGCAACAAATAGACCGGAACTTTTCGACTCCGTGAATGTAGAAGAGGGTATCAGTGATCATAAGTCAGTGGTTGCATCAATGACTACAAGTGTAATAAGAAATGCCAAGAAAGGAAGGAAAATATATTTGCTTAACAAGAGTGATAGGGCACAAATCGCAGAATATCTGAGTGACCACCATCAAACGTTCATTTCTGAGGAAGAGGATGTGGAACAAAAATGGAAAAAATTCAGAAACATCGTCCAGTACGCCTTAGATAAGTTCGTACCGACTAAGGTCCAAAGCGAGGGGAAAGATCCACCGTGGTATAACAATCATGTACGAAAGGTACTACGGAAACAAAGAAAGCTTCATCATAGGTTTAAGAGTAGTCGAATCATAGCTGATAAGGAAAAGCTGAACGAAGCGAAAAAGAGCGTAAAGAGAGCAATGAGAGAAGCATTCAACGAATTCGAACATAAAACATTGGCAAACAATCTAAACAAGAACCCTAAAAAGTTTTGGTCATATGTAAAATCGGTAAGCGGATCTAAATCCCCTATTCAGTCACTCGTTGACCACGATGGCACCGAAACAGAGGACGACCGAAGAAAGGCAGAAATACTGAATTCAGTGTTCCGAAACTGTTTCACTGCGGAAAATCGTAACACGGTCCCTGACTTCAGCCGTCGCACGGACGCCAAAATGGAAAATATTGAAATAAACGATATCGGAATTGAAAAACAACTGCTATCACTTAGTAGCGGAAAAGCATCCGGACCAGACGAGATACCCTTAAGATTCTACAGTGATTATGCTAAAGAACTTGCCCCCTTTCTATCAGCAATTTATCGTAGATCGCTGGAAGAACGTAAAGTACCTAGCGACTGGAAGAAAGCGCAGGTCGTTCCCATTTTCAAGAAGGGTCATAAATCAGATGCGAATAATTATAGGCCTATTTCGCTTACGTCAATCTGTTGTAGAATAATGGAACATGTTTTGTGTTCTCGTATTATGACGTTCTTAGATAATACAAAACTCCTTCATCATAACCAACATGGATTCCGCAAACAGAGATCATGTGAAACTCAGCTCGCCCTATTTGCCCAAGAAATTCACAGTGCCGTAGACACTGGCGAGCAGATTGATGCCGTATTCCTGGACTTCAGGAAGGCATTTGATACGGTTCCGCACTTACGTTTAGTGAAAAAAATACGAGCTTACGGAATATCGGACCAGGTTTGTGATTGGATTCAGGATTTCCTAGAAGAAAGAACACAACATGTCATTCTTAACGGTTCAAAATCTGCAGATGTAGAGGTAATTTCGGGAGTACCGCAGGGAAGCGTGATAGGACCTTTATTGTTTACAATATACATAAATGACTTAGTTGACAACATCGGTAGCTCCGTGAGGCTATTTGCAGATGACACGGTCGTCTACAAGAAAGTAGCAACATCAGAAGACTCGTACGTACTCCAGGAGGACCTGCAGAGGATTAATGCATGGTGCGACAGCTGGCAGCTTTCCCTAAACGTAGATAAATGTAATATAATGCGCATACATAGGGGCAGAAATCCATTCCAGTACGATTATGCCATAGGTGGTAAATCATTGGAAGCGGTAACGACCGTAAAATACTTAGGAGTTACTATCCGGAGCGATCTGAAGTGGAATGATCACATAAAACAAATAGTGGGAAAAGCAGGCGCGAGGTTGAGAGTCATAGGAAGAATTCTAAGAAAATGTGACTCATCGACGAAAGAAGTAGCTTACAAAACGCTTGTTCGTCCGATTCTTGAGTATTGCTCATCAGTATGGGACCCTTACCAGATTGGATTAATAGAAGAGATAGACATGATCCAGCGAAAAGCAGCGCGATTCGTCATGGGGACATTTAGTCAGCGCGAGAGCGTTACGGAGATGCTGAACAAGCTCCAGTGGCGGACACTTCAAGAAAGGCGTTACGCAATACGGAGAGGTTTATTATCGAAATTACGAGAGAGCACATTCCGGGAAGAGATGGGCAACATATTACTACCGCCCACATATATCTCGCGTAATGATCACAACGAAAAGATCCGAGAAATTAGAGCAAATACGGAGACTTACAAGCAGTCGTTCTTCCCACGCACAATTCGTGAATGGAACAGGGAAGGGGGGATCAGATAGTGGTACAATAAGTACCCTCCGCCACACACCGTAAGGTGGCTCGCGGAGTATAGATGTAGATGTAGAAGTGTGCAGCAGTCTGTCGATATGGCCGTCCAAGTGTAACATTTCTACATCTACATCTAAATTTATACTCCGCAAGCCGCCCAACGGTGTGTGGCGGAGGGCACTTTACGTGCCACTGTCATTACCTCCCTTTCCTGTTCCAGTCGCGTATGGTTCGCGGGAAGAATGACTGTCTGAAAGCCTCCGTGCGCGCTCTAATCTCTCTAATTTTACATTCGTGATCTCCTCGGCAGGTATAAGTAGGGGGAAGCAATATATTCGATACCTCATCCAGAAACGCACCCTCTCGAAACCTGGCGAGCAAGCTACACCGCGATGCAGAGCGCCTCTCTTGCAGAGTCTGCCACTTGAGTTTGTTAAACATCTCCGTAACGCTATCACGGTTACCAAATAACCCTGTGACGAAACGCGCCGCTCTTCTTTGGATCTTCTCTATCTCCTCCGTCAACCCGATCTGGTACGGATCCCACACTGATGAGCAATACTCAAGTATTGGTCGAACGAGTGTTTTGTAAGCCACCTCCTTTGTTGATGGACTACATTTTCTAAGGACTCTCCCAATGAATCTCAACCTGGTACCCGCCTTACCAACAGTTAATTTTATATGATCATTCCACTTCAAATCGTTCCGCGCGCATACTCCCAGATATTTTACAGAAGTAACTGCTACCAGTGTTTGTTCCGCTATCATATAATCATACAATAAAGGATCCTTCTTTCTATGTATTCGCTCTGAAGAATACCCTACTCCTCCGTGTTGGCTAAAAACAAACTAAGTACTAACAATGAGGTGGTGCGTTTCTGGCGCCAGTTTCCATCGAAAGTCATTTTGATCTTTGAGTCGACTTCGATGCTTATTTGTCTTCTGCTCATCTTTCGCGGCGCGTATTTAACGGCAGCGCGTTCGCTCTGCTGTGGAGGTGTGTCGGGATCGGCGGTGAGCAAGAGTCACGTGAGACTGTGTACGTAGGCAGGACGGGAGGGGGACGAGTCGGACAGCGAAGGAGCGGGGCCAGCGACTGCGGCGTGTTGAGTCGTGAGGGCAGGTCCACCGCCCATGGTGATTTGGGTTTGCTAGAGGTCGGAAGGACAAGGTCCTTCGAGTCTGTTATAAGCTACGCTGGCCGAGTGAGTCGGAGTCGCCGAGTTTCTTCGGTGGGTTGCCTTTGGAATTGTTTTAGTTCTTTATCACTTACCTCGGTGTCGTCACTATTTTGACGACCGTTGAGGAAGCGTGCCCCAACCAACCGACATGAAGCGTCATTAAAGACGTAGCTAGAAGTGCAACTAGTGAGTAAGTCCGGCTCTGGAGTTTCAAGACACGCTGAGATACGTCCTCTAGTCTACCTTGTAGTCATTTGGTAGTTTGGCGTGTAAATGTGCGCCGAGATAATTCTTGTCATCTTAACTTTAGGGCATGATTTTTAGCGAACTTATTAATCAAAGTTTAAGGGCTGTCACTGGCCAAGTAACTCACGGAGGCTAATTTGTTTCTATTCAGTTGTATTGATCACCTGTTCAGTAGATAACGTTGTGTAGTTTATGTCTGAGAATATTGTCGGCCGTTGATGTGTGTTGCGTTACAGATATTTGGCGACGGTCGACGCGAGCATACTGAGAGCGGAGCGCCACGGGGGCAGAGAGATATTTAAGGCCCTGTCCCCTCCTTACATCTTGGGTTATGTTGTCACTGTGGCGTGATTCCATCTTTCCGGTGCAGAATTATAGCATCTGAAGTTCAATTGCAGTGCAAAGTTCAGTACATTTTATGTCATTTCCTATCTCGTGGATCTCTCGTATTGATTTGAATCCTTGGTCTGCTCGCGTCTATCGCTAATTTACACGCAATATTGAAGCAATGCCATTTTAGGAGTATTGTCATATGGTCATGTTCTAGTTGTAATCATTCTAAGAATATTGTTGATTAATAAACTGAGTAACTAAATTTGAAGATTGGTTTGGGGTTATTTGTATATAGTTTTGTTTAGGAAAGTTGGCTAGCCAAACTTTAAAGGATCTGTGTCCGCCGGCCGAAGTGGGCCGAGCGGTTCTAGACGCTACAGTCTGGAAACGCGCGACCGCTACGGTCGCAGGTTCGAATCCTGCCTCGGGCATGGGTGTGTGTGATGTCCTTAGGTTAGTTAGTTTTAAGTAGTTCTAAGTTCTAGGGAACTGATGACCTCAGCAGTTGAGTCCCATAGTGCTCAGAGCCATTTTACCCATTTTTTTAATCTGTGTCCTTATCCTTAATCTGTTCCTCAGCTGATTGGAAGTAATAAGAGTTCTGATGGGAATTGTATGGACATTTGTACTATTTAAGTAAAGCTTTACCTGAGTATATTCAAATTTCAAGTTCTGTGGGTCTAGTTCCGGTTAAAGAAATTTATTTGTTATTTGTCCAAGTGATCTGCCCTTGTGAGGCAGTCTCTTGTATTATTGTGATTGTGATTTTATAATGCTTTTGATTGTAATAAAATATGTGGCAACTACAACGGATTACTATTGTGATTTTGGTGTGTCACCGCCATTACACATTCTAAACATGCAGCCTCCCAACAAGAGAAACGACGAATGACAATCTCTACGTAACAATACACATAGACGACCTTGACTGACTGGTGCGGTGAGAGATACATTTAAAGGGGTGCGAGGCAAGTTCTTGTCTATGACACACCTGCACTTTAGTGGTGACGTCAGCCTCTGCACTTTCGCAACATGTAACCTACCTGACTTTCCCTGCAGTTCAGCCACTCGTGCTTCGTTTGACACCCTGAGAACACTGACTCTCTACAAAAGCGTAAAACTAATGTGTGGAAGTGAATGTTTGTCGTAACTAAAGAAAGTAACGAATTTCTGATAAAAATGTTGTGTATATTCTTGAAGGGCGCTGGCGTCTGTAAAACCTCTCTGCAAAGTTTCACAAACACTACAACTTCTGTAGTGTGCGGATCAGAATCAACTACGATGGAGGCTATGCTGTTGTGACCCCCTGTGAGACGCTAATGCCTGTGGTGCAATATCCCACCCAGTTCAAATTTGTAATGACTCTTGTCACAAGCTGACCCCAGTTGCATTCTCACAAGTATGTGGGGCTTTTGTAAATAATGTCAAGATCTTTTCGAAAGAAACGATACGAAACTGCACAGTCCTACCCCACTAAAGGCTCATAATTGAAATTAGTAGCGATCGTAGTCAAAAGGATATCATCGATCGCTGCTTGACAATAAAAGAGGAGTACAGCAGCAAGCTGACTAAGCAGGTCATTTGTATTGTTGTGCAGGATAAGCTTTGCAAAGTGTGCAACGTTCGTCTGTGCAGCCGTCATCGTCTCAATCCAAATCAAGCTTTCATTCACATTTATAAAACTGCACAATTTACACGCAAATTAGTTCACATACGTTGTCTGTCTTTGAGCAAAACCCAGAGCTTACATAAGAGGTTAGGGCCATGCGACGCTGACATCCATACGTCCCGTTCGTCTCCGGGACTCCAAGTGTCTAACAATGACGTTCCTGCCGCCCTTCCCCCCCCCCCCCCCCCCCCCCCCTCACTCTGCCCTACTGTGACGTCAGCCGCCATCCTTTCCGTGAAACTCAACGTATTGAAGTTAACTCGTTCTTATTGACGCCCTAGCACTCGAATTACTGAATTATGACTTATATAGTTTCTGCCACTGTTTTGTTCAAAAATATTCAAATGTGTGTGAAATCTTATGGGACTTAACTGCTAAGGTTATCAGTCCCTAAGCTTACACATTACTTAACCTTAATTATCCCAAGGACAAACACCCACACCCACGCCCGAGGGAGAACTCGAACCTCCGCCGAGACCAGCCGCACAGTCCATGACTGCAGCGCCCTAGACCGCTCGCCTAATCCTGCGCGGCCGCTGTTTTGTGGTTTACCTTACTAAGACAACTATTTTACATACATAGGAAAAGAAAAGCACTACTGTACAGTTGCGCTATTGGTGACAAACAGCTGGAGACAGCGTCGGGCGTAAAACATCTAGGCGTAACTATCCGGAGGGACCTTAAGTGTAATGACCACACAAAACAGATAGTGGGAAAAGCAGACACCAGACTCAGATTCATCGGAAGAGTCTTAAGGAAATGTAGCTCATCCACGAAAGAGGTGGCTTACAAGGCGCTTGTTCCCCCGGTTACTGATTACGGTTCATCTATCTGGGATCCGTGTAGGGGAGGACTGATAGAGAAGATCCAACGAAGAGCTCCGCGTTTCGTCACGGGATCGTTTAGCTGGCAAAAGAGCGTTACGGAGAAGCTTAAGAAATTCCACTGGCAGACGTTACAAGAGAAGCGTTGTGCATCGCGGACAGATTTACTACTGAAATTTCGGGACAGCACTTTTCAGGAGGAGTCGGACAACATATTACTTTCACCCACATAAGTCTCGCGTATTGAGCACGAGGAGGAAAGTCGAGAAATTACAGCCAATACAGAGGCTTACCAACAATCATCCTTCCCACGCACTATTTTCGGGTGGAACAGGGTTGGAGGGATCAGATAGTGGTAGCGAAAGTACCCTCGGCCACACACCATTAAATGGCTTGCGGAGTTTGATGTAGATGTCTTTGCTGGAGGGCACTGTTGGGACAAGTCCACTTTTGCCAGTGCGGAACGGTGTCCACTAGGGAAAAACCGACCGGTTAAAACCGATACCGGTATTTTAATCCTGAATAACCGGTAATTTTCGGTATTTGTTTGGTCTCTGTTACAACTGGAGTTTTTTATTTTGTACTAATAACCGATTAACACAACCGCTATATCAATTTGACAGAGCAATCGTGCTAAAATTTTTGGTTTTCATGTCAAATTTTTTTGAAAAAAATATTGTCTCTTCGTAAAAATATCCATTGCTTTGAAATGTTGGGTTACTATAGGAAGTGGTAAAGGCGGTCAGAGCTATTTTAATAACAACGCCGACGGAAAAGAGGAATCAGTACATGACATAAGAATCGGTACAGAATAGGTGAGGAGATGTTGTCCTTTTCTACCGAGAAGCAGTGATCTTTTTGTTTTATGGGAGAAGAGTAGAAGGTGTATGGCAGGCTTGTCACTTGTACTCCAACAATAATTATCGTTCTTGTCGGCGAACACTATTGAGAAAATTTAGGGAAGCTGCAACTGAGCTCATTGCAGAAAGATTCTACTGCCGCGAGCACACATTTCACGTAAGGGCCAGGAAGATAAGATAAGAGAAGTTAGGCCTTATACGGAGACGTATAAGTAGTTGTTTTTCTCTCGCTCTGTTTGCGAGTGGAACGGGAAAGGAAGTTACTAGTAGTGGCACGGGGTACCCTCTGCCACACACCATCGTACCCTACTGTGGCTTCCGGAGTATGTATGTAGATGTATCGTCTTTAAATGTATTGTTTGTGATGAAAGGAGTCGAGTTACAGAGCAACACATCATAGAACGAGTATTCATGCACGTACAGATACAAATATTGGCCAGTGGATTAATTCATTACTGAAATTTTAAATGGTGCCAGGTGGCTGTATTTTACCTACCATGTAAATGGTTCGATTTTCAGTTTCAGTTTTGTCATCAAAAAATCATTTTCATTCAAATTTCTGTTAAAAAGTAAGTAAATTACAAAACGAAATTTTCATTCGAAAAAATAAAGAAAAAGAATGCTACAAGTTTTACACAAAATCTTCTTATTTGTCTGTCATTTGTGTTACCCAGTAAAAGCGACAGGAAATTAAGGCAACACTAATAAATTAAAAACTTATCAATTCATTTATTGTTTATAAAAAAAATAGTAAGTAGCTGATGTGCTACCTGTGTGTACACAGTACGCCTTCATGTGTTAATAGCCCTTGGAAACGGACAACTTAACACGAAAAACAGTCGTCCAACATCAGTTTTCATCCTTTAACACTGTCTATCCATACTGCCCAAGTAGTGTAACGATCGTCTATTACAACATCTATAGGAGAGCACTTATTTCTTGCATTATTCAACACCTCATTTCGGAAAAGGAATGAAGAGTATATGGACCAAGGTTTCTTTATTTTCCTATTTTATCCGATATGTTCATTCGAGGTATCGTGTAACTTATAACGATAAAGTACGCGATATCAAACTGAATCCTGATTCTCCCTTCCTAATTAAACTCGGTGTCGCTTCTGGTTTGTTGCTCGTACAGCAACCGCATTTGCTTCTACAATGAGCGATTACTCTCTTTTACACGAGTTACAGTTTAAAACCAGTTCTAAGTCACAGTGTGGACACTCGTGCTCTTCACTTCGCCACGTTTCAAACCTTACCGCAGGCCCACTACGGTGCCTTATTCAAACGGTTGATGCTGCTCGTCATGAGTCAATTCTCGTTGGTGGGGCATGTCCGTACCATTGTATGAATGCTGTAAGTGTAACCACTGTTTACCGCTAAACTGAGCACAGTTAGTGCCTTCAGTGTCAAAAACGAAGGTACACAGACAGGCCTTCTGAGCGCTATTTGATCGGCAGTGACCATGACAAATGAATCACTAACACTACAACCCCTTAAGATGAATGACACTGCAGTGCCTGTGTTCCAAAGTACGATGCAATGTTGCTTCTTACATGGATGCATTTCTGAAGGAACAGCCACTGCAGTGTATACAGCCATAGTGAAACACATGAAATGGATTCACAGCTTCGATTATAGATAACCATCAGCTATGTACTGAAATGAACACAGTGACAATTTGAGCTAGACCAGGACTCGAAGCCAGATGTCCTGCTTTACATGAGTGGTCACCTTAATTGCTTTGGATATCTGGTCACAATTCACGGCCAGACCCAGTTTTCCATATCTCAGCGTTCATGCATCACAGCCTGCACTCGTAACATTGTGTAATTACTTTACAGCGAGAAGACATTTTAATTGAAACTCGCTGCCTGGTACGAGAAATACGATACTGCAGTGCTTGTACTGTTAAGAAATATGGTACGATGCATCAGTGACCATTGTAGTGGAAACTTCTGCCACCAAATGTATCAGAATGACCAAATGTAGCGGGAAGAGGTAGAAGGCACTGTATTAAGACTCATCCCAGCTTTTCAAGTGATTTATTGTTTCCAACTAGAGTGCACCGTTCACCTCGGTGCACGTCACAGGGTCCCGCAATGCTGAGGCAACCACCCCAGCGACCCAGTGAAAAGTGCTGCTGTGTGTCAGGGCTGCACCGCCAGCTGGCTCAGCAGTCTTCTTCCCCATTGACTCAGCGCCGCTCCACTGGACGCCGCCGAGTGGCCTGCTCCGTCCTTCCTCACTGGCATAGCTGAGATTGTGGCAACCACAAGCGCCCACAAACCGGTGTTCAAATATGCGGCCCTCGCCACGGGATGCCTCCGGCGTGCGTTGGGAGCCAACATGAGTACCCACAGTAGCGAGCTGAAGAGTGATCCGCCACTGGCTGACTGGCTATTGGCCTCACGTCAGCCTCAGGTGGTCGAACCAACAACCCGCCATGGACCGGAACGCTGGCGCCACATCTGTTGCTGTGTGCAGCTAGTAGTGTGATATGGCCCGCCATCTAGGAGAGCTGCCGCTCTTGAATGAATCTCGTTAGAAACCCACACCTATTTATATGTGGCTGCGCACCTCTGTTTTTCTAACGCACCGCTCCGAGTCATGTAGTCACAACACCTAGGTTGCGCCAGTAGGCCTTGCGCCAGTGGGTCCCTTCTGCCTGTAACTTGCGCCATGCAAACCGCTCCGTTTACACTTTTCAGTGGTTCGATGGCCCTGCGGCCTCCATTCTACTTCGCAACCACTGAGTAGCATAACTTACTGTCAACAGGCCCATGTCTTGAATGAGGTTTTCACTCTTCAGCGGAGTGTGCGCTGATATGAAACTTCCTGGCAGATTAAAACTGTGTGCCCGACCAAGACTCGAACTCGGGACCTTTGCTTTCGCGGGCAAGTGCTCTACCAACTAGAGCACTTGCCCGCAAAAGGCAAAGGCCCCGAGTTCGAGTCTCGGTCGGGCACACAGTTTTAATCTGCCAGGAAGTTTCAGGCCCATGTCTTGGCTGTAACTTGTGCACTCAGTAATGTTGCACCGAATCTAACTTTCCTATCTTAAACTGTGGTGCCGCTACATCATGATCGACGACATATGGAAGTTTGGGTGTAGGTGGGAATAGTGAATGGATAGCCAAAGCGGTTAGGGCAACTTCTGACGGGCTGGAATCCCCATCCACTACTAATTTTGTCTCGTCATTCCATTATACAGCTGACAGTCGTCCGTATTGGGAACTGCAAATACGTTTCATGTCTCCAGTATGTCTATTATGCATGTCTGTCATACCCTTGTGCCACTGAACACAGTCCTTGAGGATGTTGCATTTGTTTTCCAGCAGTGTAAGTTAGACTTCTCCACCACTGCTTCGATTACACAAGATACCTCCACTATCAATTGTTTAAGGCTAGCTTGGGTAAGAGGTCTTGTGACAAATAGATTTTAGCCTGGAGACCTTTGAGAATAATCTGGCTACATCTGCTTCTCAACTTTAGATATTTGCCTTGAAGTGACTGTTCTTTCACACTATCTAGAGAACATGTGTGACTGTAACTAAAGAAAAAGACAATAGTTGCCCAAAAGTATTGAATAATGGCTTACCACAGGGATCCATCCTTGCTCCTCTCTTTCTTAATTTACATATCTGATATCCCTCTAACACAGTCCAGAAAATTTGGGTATGCAGATGATTGGGCAATAGCTAACTAACACAAAAAATTTGAAACAACTGGAGAAATTCTAACTTCTGATGTAGACGTCTCAAGGCACTATTTCCATAAATGGAGATTGCAATCAAACTCAAATAAAATAGAAATTTCCGTAAATGGAGGTGGGAATCAAACTCAAATAAAACAGAAATTCGATGTTTTTATCTGTCCAATACACTGGCACACGCAGCCCTTGATATCTATTTTGAAGCAGACGAACTTCATCATAACATGCATCCAAAATATCTTGGGATCATGTTAGATAGGACACTTTCTTTTAAGCAGCACTTGACACGAACGTCTGCGAACCTCAAAAGCAGACACGACGTTCTCCATAAACTCTGCGGCTCTCGTTGTGGATCGTCAGCAGACACTCTCCGGGTATGAGGACTCTGTTTGGTACACTCAGCAACAGAATACTGTGGCCTGTCTGGCTTAATAGTCCACAAGTAATAAAGATAGAAGTACAACTTAACGAGGCCATGACATTGTTAGTGGATCAATAAGACCTACTCCCACATACTGGCAACGTATCTTGAGCCACACTCCACCTTCTGATATCAGGCGGAAGAGCGCCCTGCGTGAATATCACAAGATTGCTAATAACACTTATTTTCCAATAACTGGACGACGTAACGGAAAAGACTAAAATCGAGATAACCGACTCTTATCACAGCCAGGACTCTCGTGCAAATGGAATTCAGTAAGAGCGACGAATGGAAACGCTGCTTGCGACAAAACTGTTCCCCACAATGCCTGAAGCTGCCTCGCGTCCAGAAGAAATCCCCTGGATTCGACCAGCCTCGCGAAATTTGGACTGCCGTAACAGCATCCGAACAGGGGATGGTCGGTGTGCAGACACTCTCTACAAGTGAGGCAAATCTACATCAGCATGGTGTGACCGAGGCGCGGAACGACAGACAATTGCTCGTGTTGTATCGACAAATCCTGCACGTTACTACAAGGGTGCTTTCGAAGATTTTCTCACAGCGACAAGTGATGTTATAAAATACAGCGGATAGGCAAAATAACGTGAACACCTGCACTTACTTTGGAACAGTTTATTAATAAGGCTTTGCCCCCCCCCCCTCCCCCATTTGCTCGTAATACAGCTGCGCTTCTTGTTGGAATACCTGCATATAATGATTGTGTAGTCTCCAGTGGAATGTTATGCCACTCTTCGACCACAACTACTTGTAACTCTTGTAGTGACGACAGAGGTGGAAATCTGCTCCAATACCTCCCAGAAGGGTTCGATAATGATCAAGTACGGGGATTGCGCTGGCCAGGGAAGACGCTGAAGTACATTTGAATGCTCCAGCCTGTCCTGGCTGTGTGAATGGCTGAATTATCATCCTGATATATGGCATCATCGTTGGGGAACAACGTTGGATTCATCGAATGAAATTACAATGAAATCCAGACCTTAAGCTGCTTGCAGGCGTTGATAAATATCAATGGGGACAGTTGAAATTGTGTGCCCCGACCGGGACTCGAACTTGGGATTGCCTGCTTACGTGACAGACGCTCTATCTGTCTCAGCCACCTAGGACACAGAGGGTAGTGCGACTGCAGCGACTTATCTCTGGCACGCTCCCGTGAGACCCACATTTCCAACCTTACTGTTCACAGACTACATCTGTAGTGCCCCTGCCCACTATACTCATTAGCACGGCAGTGAATCTACCGATTCCCGTAAGAGTTCGGGCAATGTGAGTGCACCCGTACTGAAGAAGATCGATAGCTGGTAAACCTTATCTATATGAAGATGTTCTTTGGGACATGTCCGTAAGAAGAGATACCATCGGTGATCTTGCAGCTCTCGAAGAATGAAATTACAATGAAATCCAGACCATTAGAATGTCCGAAAGAACAGATACATCTTCATATAGATAAGGCTTACCGGCCATCGATCTTCTTCAGTACGGATGCACTCACTTTGCCCGAAGTCTTACGGGAATCGGTAGATTCACTGCCGCGCTAATGAGTATAGTGGGCAGGGGTACTACAAATGTAGTGTGTGGGCAGTAAAGTAGGGAATGTGGGTCTCACGGGGAGCGTGCGAGAGATAAGTCCCTGCAGTCGCACTATCCTCTGTGTACTCGGTGGCTAAACGGATGGCGGCCGGTGTGGCCGGGCGGTTCTAGGCGCTTCAGTCTGGAACCGCACGACCGCTACTGCCGCAGGTTCGAATCCTGCCTCGGGCATGGATGTGTGTGATGTTTAGGTTAGTCAGGTTTAAGCAGTCCTAAGTTCTAGGGGACCTCAGATGTTAAGTCCCATAGTGCTCAGAGCCATTTGAACCATTTTGAACTAAACGGATACAGCGTCTGCTATGAAAGCACGCGATCCCAGGTTCGAGTCCTGGTCGGGACACATTTTCGGCTGTCCCTGCTGCTATTTATCAACGCCTGTAAGCAGCTTCAGTCTGGATTTCATTGTAATTTCATTCTTCGAGAGCTGCAAGATCATCAATGGTATCAGTTCTTTCGGACATGTGCGAAAGAACAGATACCATCTGCATACATATTTGAATTATCGGGTGCAGCTGATCACCTAAAATGTTCATATAATCGTCGGGTGTAACACGGCCTTTAAGAGTAACGACGGGACCAGAAGAATGCCATAATATGGCTGCCCACACCCCCACACTTCTGACTCCGTGCTTAACCGTTGCAATCAACCAATCAGGATTGTAGGCTTCTTTTCGATTTCTCCTGACGTAAAACCGGCCCGATGTTGGAAATAACGAAAACATTGGTTTGTCGAACCATATGACGTGTTTCGACTGATCATCCGTCCATTATTTATGCTCCTCACACCATGTTTTACACTCCTATACGTTGGTTGTCGCCACCAATAGTTTCGGTATAGTAGCTCGCCCATGAGTATTCGCTTTATGGAGTTCTCGGAAGACAGTGTCTATAGACAGGGTGTATCGAATATGAGCTCTGAAGTCACTTTAGCGGCCGTAGTTTTGTGTTGTATTGACACAATTCGTGTTACCGTACGCCGATCTCTGTCATTTAGTTTTGATTTGCACCCACTATTACTTTTACACGATGATGTCTTTCCATGTTTTGTGTAGGCTGTTGAGTCTGTTGAAACAATTGCTGTTGAAACATGCGATAAGTTGGCTGTCTCGGTTACTGATGCTGCAGCTAATAGGGCCACCACAATCTGCCCTCCTTGGAACTCTGTTAGATCTTTCATTGCACGTCGACCTCGTCCTCTGAATGCAAATACGAAGTGTGCACCACTCGTAAACAACCTACACTGACGCGTAGTCCGCTCTGAATACGCACAGTCCATCGCGACACGTGCCGTAGCTGCATTGACCGTGAAACACAACCCTCACATTACTACTGCTGTTCACACTACTTTGCTTATCCCCTATACACTCTTTGACATAAAACTCGACCGGCGGCTGGCCGCTGAAGAGGCTAAATCCGTGCCGATCGCGACATGGGACAATTAAACTGACCAGCTCGCTAATTCTCTAACAAGGGGAGGCCGCCAATTGTGAAATTCAGATTCGATTCATACTGCGCATAATAAAAGCTCATAGCCAGAGGTTTAATGTGGTAAAGCACCAAGATGCACTTCTCAGCCGTTGTCGACAAAATCGACAGTTAAAAGAAACCGTTGCGGTGAAATACTCTCTACGATTTATAATTTCGTACAGTATGCGCAGTATGAATCGAATCTGAATTTCACAATTGGCGGCCTCCCCTTGTAAGTCCGGCTATCTGCACAATCCGGAAACACTGTAGACTGCGGCACTTCCTGGAGGAAGGCTTGTCCCATGTTAGAGAAGACGTATACTGTTTATGCCCGTGGTCTAGCGGTAGCATGCGTTGCTCCTATCCACAGCATCTGTGGATCGAGATCAGCTGGCGCCGCAGATTTTTATAGCCTCTTCTGTCGGAATGCTGAAGACGTGAAATTAGAGGTAGCGCACATTCAATCTATTTCACTTTCTGACACACCGATAACTAGATTTTATCCAGTAACCATTTTCCTGCAGATTTCTCGCAGACTGTCGTCCTCGGGACTCGATATGCGGCAAAGCTCCGGGATCCATTTGCTGGCTACCGGCAGCAGCCGTGGCGACAGCAGCGGCGCTGCACTCCCCCGTTCTTTATCGAAAGCGCCTGCTACCGCTCATCGCTTTTGATAATTTAAAACGCTTTATTAGTATTAAATGTTGCTCCACAGAAAATTATATTAATCGGCAAGAGCTGAGTATGACCCGAAATTAATTTTATAGACTGGGACGAAATGAAACCACCTCACTACTTTCGATGAATTTATAAATGTTTCTTTTTCTTTTAAAGTCATTTATTTGTGCAACTTCTGGCCAATATTCGGATGTTTTCGTCAGGGCAGAGTGAGCGCCTGTGGTGTACAGTGTATGACAGTTCTTGTTTCATTCCTTATGGTAAGTCTCTGCGATAAACTGTGTGAATACCTTGCAATGCATGCTCTGTAGCAGTGCGGGAACACTGCACATTTGGAGTTCCATGTATGGATTCATGAAATATTTAACGTTGATCGGAAGTGATAATTAAGGTCATCAGATTTAAACCAGATAAAGTTATCGTTTTTGAGGTTTCAGAGAACGGAAAGAAATTGCTAACGCCCGTGTCAGAAAACCTCTACAGTTAAATGATATTGCAAAAATTTAGAGGAAAGGAACTATATTAATCAACATGTTCACTTCATGAACAACCTCCTGACATGTTAGACCTATATGACGAACAAAGTTCAAATTCGTATCGTTGGCAGTCGGTTTGAATTTTTTCAGAAATTAGTTCACAGAGAAGCACCTACGCATTTGCAAAGCAGGCAATTTACTAAGTCGAAATTGCACGAAGATTTATTAGTAAAGGCTGGCCAGTTTATTTTCCCCATGTCGCGATCGGCGCGGACTTAGCCTCTGCAGCGGCCGGCCGCCGGTCGAGTTTTATGTCAAAGAGTGTACATAAAAGACCTTGATATCCATATACAGCTATTCACATTAGTGATTTTTACGCTGGAGAGATGTGCTTAAGCCGGCCGCGGTGGCCGTGCGGTTCTAGGCGCTGCAGTCCGGAACCGCGAGGCTGCTACGGTCTCAGGTTCGAATCCTGCCTCGGACATGGATGTGTGTGATGTCATTAGGTTAGTTAGCTTTAAGTAGTTCTAAGTTCTAGGGGACTGATGACCACAGATGTTAAGTCCCATAGTGCTCAGAGCCATTTGAACCATTTTTAGAGATGTGCTTAAATGTTGACATGTAGTAGTTTTGTAATTTTTGCATGTGTTTGGGCAGACGATAAGTAAATAAAGTGAGTCAGAGGTCAAGAAATTGTACGTTGGCTGCGTGGGGTGGTTAGAGGGGTAGCGGGCGACAGCCGAGCCGGCACCAGGGGAGAGTCGGCCAGTGCCGAGAGCCGCGCCTACGACAATTGCCGCTAATCAATGAGCGTGCGCAGCTTCCGGAGCTCCGGGGAACACGGCTCGGCAATTAGAGGTCGCGGCGTCACAAAAGCACAGCAGCGGGGCAGCCGGAGCAGATTTACGCCCTGGCGCCGGGAGGGGCGCGCCGCGCTGCCGGCCCAGTTTGCGCCCGGGTTAATTACAGGGGGGTGGGCGCCGCCGCTGAGGCGCCGCCCCCGCCGCCCCCGCCCCCGCCGCCGCCGCCACCCATTGTGGCTGCCGCCTCCATTACGGGCGCCTGCTCCTGCTGCTGCTCCCACCTCCCGCCCGCCTCTGTTTGCGCCCCCGGGCGCGGCGACAAGTGAGAAACTGGCCGCGCGTCCGGCTAATGCACGCGCCACTCTGCGCGCTTTCACGTCACGGCCCGGAGGTCTGGAGCGGATCTCACGCGGCTGGGGCTGCGGCTGCGGCTGCGGCGCCAGGGGCGGCAGAGCCGCCGGCTGCGCCCTCGCCGTGTCACTGCGGCCTCCTCCGAGCCTTCGGCGCTAGATTTGCGGGCGATATATTGACAAGAAGAGGGGAAAGAAGCACAGTAGAAGAAGAACGGGCACATTTGAGAGATGAAATAGTGAAGGCAGCAGAGGATCAAGTAGGTAAAAAGTCGAGGGCCAGTAGAAATCCTCACTTTTGAGACTTTTTACTCCTTTTCGCTTGCCTCATTTAGCATGAAGCAGACGAAAAGGAATACAAACGCCTCAAAAATGAGACTGACAAGAAGTGCAAAATGGCTAAGCACGGATGGCTAGAGGACAAATGTAAGGATGTAGAGGCATATATCACCAGGGGTCAGATAGAGACAGCCTACAGAAAAATTAAAGACACCTCAGATGGAAAACCAGTCCTAAGCAAAGAAAGGGAACAAGAAAGCTGGAAGGAGTAGGAGGAGGAGGAGATTAGTGTTTAACGTCCCGTCGACAACGAGGTCATTAGAGACGGAGCGCAAGCTCGGGTGAGGGAAGGATGGGGAAGGAAATCGGCCGTGCCCTTTCAAAGGAACCATCCCGGCATTTGCCTGAAGCGATTTAGGGAAATCACGGAAAACCTAAATCAGATTGGCCGGAGACGGGATAGAACCGTCGTCCTCCCGAATGCGAGTCCAGTGTGCTAACCACTGCGCCACCTCGCTCGGTCTGGAAGGAGTATATAGGGGGTCTATACAAGTGCAGAGCTCAGTATTACGGAAATGGAAGAGGACGTAGATGAAGATAAAATGGGAGATATGATAATGCATCGAGAGTTTGACAGAGCACTCAAAGACCTGAGTCTAAACAAGGCCCCGAGAGTAGACAACATTCCATTAGAACTACTGACAGCCTTGGGAGAGCCAGCTCTGACATCTGATGAGCAAGATGTATGAGACAGGCGAAATACCCTCAGATTCCATGAAGAATATAGCAGTTCCAACCAGACTCCATGAAGAATATAGCAGTTCCAATCCCAAAGAAAGCGGGTTCTGACAGGTGTGAAAATTACTGAACTTTCAAACTTCCTGGCAGATTAAAACGGTGTGCCGGACCGAGAATCGAACTCGGGACCTTTGTCTTTCGCGGGCAAGTGCTCTACCATCTGAGCTACCCAAGCACGACTCACGCCCCCTCCTCACAGCTTCACTTCTGCCAGTATCTCGTCTCCTACCTTCCAAACTTTACAGAAGCTCTCCTGCGAACCTTGCAGAACTAGCACTCCTGAAAGAAAGAAGTGAACTGAAGTATCAGTTTAATAAGTCACGGCTGAAGTATTAGTTTAATAAGTCACGGTTGCAAAACAGTGACACAAATTCTTTACGGACGAACGGAAAAACTAGTAGAAGCCGACCTCGGGGAAGATCACCTCCGACTCCGTAGAAATGTTGGAACGCGCGAGGTAATACCGACCCTACGACTTATCTTAGAAGATAGATTACGAAAAGCCAAACCTACGTTTCTAGCATTTGTAGACTTACAGGAAGCTTTTCGCAATGTTGACTGGAATACTCTCTCTCAAATTCTGAAGGTGGCAGGGATAAAATACAGGGAGCAAAAGGCTATTTACAATTTGTACAGAAACCAGATGGCAGTTATAAGAGTCGAGGGACATGAAAGGGAAGCAGTGGTTGGAAAGGGAGTGAGACAGGGTTGTAGCCTCTCCCCGATGTTATTCAATCTGTATATTGAGCAAGCAGTAAATGAAACAAAAGACAAATTTGGAATAGGTATTAAAATCCGTGGAGAAGAAATAAAAACTTTGAGGTTTCCCGACGACGTTGTTACTCTGCCAGAGACAGCAAAGGGCCTGGAAGACCACTTCAACGGAATGGAGGATATAAGATGAACGTCAACAAAACGAAAACGAGGATAAGGAAATGTACTCGAACTAAATCAGGTGATGCTGAGGGAATTAGATTAAGAAATCAGACACTTACAGTACTAGATGAGTTTTACTATTTGGAGAGCAAAAACACTGAGAATCGGGATATAAAATGTAGACTGGCGATGCGAAAGAAAGCGTACTGAAGAAAATTTGTTATCATGGAGTGTACATTTATGTGACAGGAAGTCTTTTCTGAAAGTATTTGTATGGAGTGTAGCCATGTATGCATGACAAACATGGACGATAAACAGTTTACACAAGAAGAGAATAGAAGCTTTCTATATGTGGTGCTACAGAAAAATGCTGAAGGTTAGATGAGAAGGACGTAGGTTGCAGTAGTTACTGGGAGCTGAAGAAGCTTGCACAGGGTAGAGTAGCATCGAGTGCTGCATCAATCCAGTCTCTGGACTGAAGACCACAACAATTACGTACGAAACTATTTGTTACAGAGCAGAGAAAGTGTTACCTTTGTCTGGATGGGTATCTTTTGTAGTAGCTTCTGTGGCAGCTCCCTTCATCTACATCTACATTGATACTCCGCAAGCCACCCAACGGTGTGTGGCGGAGGGCACCTTACGTGCCACTGTCATTACCTCCCTTTCCTGTTCCACTCGCGTATGGTTCGCGGGAAGAACGACTGTCTGAAAGCCTCCGTGCGCGCTCTAATCTCTCTAATTTTACATTCGTGATCTCCTCGGGAAGTATAAGTAGGGGGAAGCAATATATTCGATACCTCATCCAGAAACGCATCCTCTCGAAACCTGGCGAGCAAGCTACACCGCGATGCAGAGCGCCTCTCTTGCAGAGTCTGCCACTTGAGTTTATTAAACATCTCCGTAACGCTATCACGGTTACCAAATAACCCAGTGACGAAACGCGCCGCTCTTCTTTGGATCTTCTCTATCTCCTCCGTCAACCGGACCTGGTACGGATCCCACACTGATGAGCAATACTCAAGTATAGGTCGAACGAGTGTTTTGTAAGCCACCTCCTTTGTTGATGGACTACATTTTCTAAGCACTCTCCCAATGAATCTCAACCTGGTACCCGCCTTACCAACAATTAGTTTTATATGATCATTCCACTTCAAATCGTTCCGTACGCATACTCCCAGATATTTTACAGAAGTAACTGCTACCAGTGTTTGTTCCGCTATCATATAATCATACAATAAAGGATCCTTCTTTCTATGTATTCGCAATACATTACATTTGTCTATGTTAAGGGTCAGTTGCCACTCCCTGCACCAAGTGCCTATCCGCTGCAGATCTTCCTGTATTTCGCTACAATTTTCTAATGCAGCAACTTCTCTGTATACTACAGCATCATCCGCGAATATAAACTGAAAAAGCATTCATTGGATTGCACCCGGGTTCTAAATTTAGGCTCAGGTGAATCACATCTATAAGGTGCCTCAATTAAAAATCCTGTGCATAAATTAATTTACCAGCATAAAAATCGTATCTGGAACCCTACAATACGCAGCTGAAGACTGTTGATAGCAGAGTGGCTCTCTACCAAAACAACGGTTCGTTAGTTTTGTTACAGTACACAAATTACGCAGTAAATGAACAGTTTTTATGTTGCTGAGCAACATTCGTGCAATAATTTTTAAATGAACACATCACCATTTGACTGCATTATAGTTTGTCTAGCTACGACTTACGTTTCGGCCTTTTACGCCATTTTCAAGTGACTGGGTTCATGTCATTAACATATATTGCAGGACATCAAGGACGAAATTGGCCATAAATTAAGGGAAATACTGCCGCCCCGCGAAATGCCAGGTGTGAAATCATCATCTTGTAAAAAGAACAATAAAGAATAGCGGAAGCACGCCATATTTAGTAAAAACAGGTTTACTTAGTATATCAACCGCATTTATATACCAAGTAAGCCTGTTTTTACTAAATATGGCGTGCTTCCGCTATTTATCTTTTTACGAGATGATGATTTTAAGTCTGGCATTTCATGGGACGGCAGTATTTCCCTTAATTTATGGCCAATTTTGAGCTTGATGTCCTGCAATATATGTTAATGGTATAAACTCAGTCACTTGGAATGGCATAAGAGGTTGAAACGTAGGTCGTTATTAAATAAACAACAATATTGTCAAATACCCGTCTGTAAATGATATAATTACCGGTAGTATTAGCAGAGCAAGAAACATAAATGAATCGTAAGAGAGAAACTGGAAACCGACGACGTCTCTTTGTTTTTTGTTTGTTTGTTCTGTATAAAACTACAACCGCGCATCTTTCAGTGTGTTATTCCATTGTGCATTTTATATTATAACCTTAAATACGGTGGTTGGAACTTTAATAGTGACAACTATTTATTTACAGCTCGTAAAATATAGATACGTGTTTCAAAGTTTTACTGACCTTCAAAGTAGCCAATAGCATTGTGTATAACCCGTTGCCAGCGATGTAGAAGCCTTAGGATACTCTTAGCAGTGACAGTTATGTTGTAATTGCAGGTTTTGACTCCAGCTCCAAAACTGTAACTAAAACAAGAGGCTCAACAACTGCTTCGAATCAGTGTCACTAATTGAATATTTTAGCTGTTTCTTTTTATTTAATTTTGGTCGTGGTGATATTTTGTCGACTTTTAGTCAACCATAATTTCACCAATGTAACAAAACAATTCTACCTCTTTCCGACTGAAATGAAACTCAGAATTAATATTCTGGATGCTCTCATTCGCAGTCTATCAAAACCTGGTCGGAAAGCAAAACCACAACCATTCACACGAATGAGACTGTTTCGCGCGAGTGTGGAGTTCGACCGTGGAAAGTGTTTTCCACCGCTGGCTCAAGCTTCCGCGAAGCGGCGCAGAAGCAGCCTACAGCGGCTGTGGCGGGCGTAGCATTTCATCCGCCAGTGTTTTGATAGTATCATCCATTTCGGAGAAACATTCTGCAGCCCATCACGCGCTGATAACGTGGGGAACCCCATTTCCCGTCACCGCTCTGAAAGGTTTCATTTTATTTGTTTTTTCGGCGTTTTATCGAATGCGATGGAGCCGAGCGCGAGATACACCGCTGCGGTCCGAGCAGCGGACGGTAAAACACAGACAGGAGGGCGGGGGGGGGGGGGGGGGAGCGGCGTGGGGTGGGGGGGGGGGGGAGACGTAGGGGTGTTTTACTGGCCAGGGCCTCGCCTGCTAGGGTCTTTTTCCAAGTCTCTGGCCGCAAAAGTGTACGCTTTGCTTTTAATCACGCTACTTAGAAGTTGGTAGCTTTTTACAATCAACGTAATACACACTACGTGATCAAAAGTATCCGGACACCTGGCTGAAAATGACTTACAAGTTCGTGGCGCCCTACATCGGTAATGCTGGAATTCAGTATGGTGTTGGCCACCCTTAGCCTTGATGACAGCTTCGACTCTCGCAGGCATACATTCAATCAGGTGCTCGGGGAGTGACAGCCCATTCTTCACGGAGTGCTGCACTGAGAACAGGTATCGATATCGGTCGATGAGGCCGGCACGAAGTCGGCGTTCCAAAACATCCCGAAGGTGTTCTTTAGGATTCGGGTCTGGACTCTATGCAGGCCTGTCCATTACAGGGATGTTATTGTCGTGCGTTATTAACAAGTGCTCGATCGTGTTGAAAGAAGCAATCGCCATCCCCGAATAGCTCTTCAACGGTGGAAAGCAAGAAGGTGCTTAAAATATCAATGTAGGCCTGTGCTGTGATAGTGCCACGCAAAACAACAAGGGGTGCAGCCCCCTCCATGGAAACACGACCACACCATATCACCACCGCTTCCGAATTTTACTATTGGCACTACACAGTCGCCATACCCACACCCTACCATCCGATCGCCACATTGTGTACCGCGATTCGTCACTCTACACAACGTTTTACTACTGTTCAATCATCCAATGTTTACGCTCCTTACATCAAGCGAGGCTTCGTTCGGCATTTACCGGCGTGATGTGTGGTTTATGAGCAGCCGCTCGACCATGAAATCCAAGTTTTCTCACCTCCCGACGAAGTGTCATAGTACTTATAGTGGATCGTGATGCAGTTTGGAATTCCGGTGTAATGGTCTGGACAGATGTCTGCCTATTACACATTACGACCCTCTTCAGCTGTCGGCGGTCCCTGTCAGTCAACGGATGAGGTCGGCCTGTACGCTTTTGTGCTGTACGTGTACCTTCACGTTTCCACTTCGCTATCACACCGGAAACAGTGTACCTAGGAATGTGTAAATCTCGCGTACAGACGTATGACAGAAGTGACACCCAATCCCCTGACCAAGAAGAAAGTCTGTGAGTTCCGCGGAGCGCCCCATTCCGCTCTCTCACGATGTGTACTGAGGTAGCTGGCAGTAGATGACAGCAGAATGCACCTGATATGAAAAACGTATGTTTTTGGGGGTGTCCGGATACTTTTGATCACACAGTGTAGTTATATGGTATCAACATAGAACTTTTACGAAAGAAAGCTATGCAGGAAAAGGGTCAAGATTTGAAAATTTCTGGCAAAGTAGAGCTGTGTGCCGGATCAGGACTCCAATCCGGAATCTTTGCCTTTCACTGTCAAGTGCTGTACCATATGAAGTACCCAAGCAGTATTCACGACCCGACCTCACAGTTTTACTTCCGCCGATACCTCATCTTCTACCTGCCAAATCTCAAAATTCTCCTGCGAAACTTGGACGACTAGCACTTCTGGAAGACAGAATATAGCGCAGATATAGCATAGCCACAGACTCGGGTTGGTTTCAGAACGAAATTTTTCACTCTGCGGCGGATTGTGCGCTGATATGAAACTTCCTCACAGCTTAAAACTGTGTGTAATTGAGAACGTAGGAGATGAAGTACTGCCGAAAGTAAAACAGTGAGGACTGGTTCTAAGTTGTGCTCGGGTACCTCGGTTGGTACAGCACTTGCCTCCAAAATGGAAAGTTTCCGGGTTCGACTGTTGGTCTGGCATACAATTTTAGTTTGTCAGGAAGTTTCGTATCATCGTACATTCCGCTGCTGAGCGAAAATTTCATTATCAAGGATCAAGGTTACTCATCAGCATTCATCACACAAAGGATAACATTGAATACTGACGTTTACGATTCGTGGATGCAAGTGAAGGAGTTCACTTACAAATGTTTGTTAGAAGGAGAAGGATTGACCACTTTTGGAGCTGAAAACGTTTTGATAACTGTAATAGGCAATGGTGAAGAAGTCAAAAGAACAATGGAAATAGGAATGCCTCGACACGTAAAAAAACTGCCGCTCCACAACAACAAAATGAGTGACTGTTTTATAACATTTTCATGTGAACAGAAGACCAATACACAAAGTGACATCGACCTTTATTAGGTTACCCTTCTCTCTCTCCACAGTATGATCATAGCAGTCATGTAAAGAAGCTTTAGTATCTGTATAAACATGTGTTAAACGTTTTTGTAATGCCAATATTGCCTGACGATGAGGTATTCCCTAGAAGCATGTCTCTAAATAAATAATTTATTTGTCAACAAATTTTGTGACAGGTGGCGGTATTTTAAAACCTTTCCATAGTACTCTTTAGCTCTTGTACATATTCTTGGCCGAAAGAAATTTACTTACATCAACCATAGGACCTAATTTAATGAAGAAATTTCTCAGGACGTACTTTTGGAGCACGTGTAAATGAACCACTGACATCGGGAAAACCAGAAAGGAAGAAAATTACGGTGTCTGAGACATGGTTCTACAGAACAGTGTTGAAAATTAGGTACACTAATAAGATTAGAAGTGAGGACGATCTCTGCAGGATCAGGGAGGAAAGCAACATGTCGAAAATATTGACAAGAGGAAGGAAGAAGATGATAAGGCGTGTGTTAACACACCAGGGATAACTTTCGTAGCTGAAGAGGGAAGTGAAAAGAGTAAAAAATGCAGGGGAAGACAGAGATTGGGATACATCCCACAAATAACAGAGAACGCAGGGTATAGGTCCTTCTCTGAGTTGAAGAGGTTCGCTCAAGAGAGGAATTCGTTACGGGCCACATCATACCAGCCACACGATTGATGAGTGAGTGGGCATTTCAAATGAATAAACTGAATGTCGTTTGGACCCGCTATAGTGAAGCCCTATAGAGTTTGTGCTATGATCACGATGCTCCTAACATTAGTCTATGTATTTCCCCTCCAATTTCATCTGTGTACCGAGGTAATAGGCCATGAAGACTTGGATCAATGCCATTAACCCACTGTAGCGATAAAACAATGAAATAAAGATTTATTTTTGGCTCATGAATTGTGCTTCGTATAAATAGACCAGAGACGTCAAAAACTGACATCTCAATGTGAAGTTAGATGGTTGAGAAAAGAAACTAATTATTTCACAAGAATGTGTTTGTGTGTGTGTGTGTGTGTGTGTGTGTGTGTGTGTGTGAGAGAGAGAGAGAGAGAGAGAGAGAGAGAGAGAGCTAAACGGTATTGCACCCATTAAAGCGCTTTCAGCTGAACAGCGGTCACCCTGACCTCGTTACAAACTTTTATATTTGCGCTCCTTTACTTGCACTGTCAGTCTAGATTATGATTTTCAGTCTTCATGATCGCTATGGTTCTCTAAAGCGGCATGGGCATAGGAGACTATCCCAGGTATCAAGAAAAGAGACAATGATGCTACACGCATATGATTAAATTGTCACATCTGATACATTGGGCTGAAGAAACATATACTGATCCATGCATTTAGAGTTGTAAAGTATGCTTTCTCTGTACGCAGTGTGAAGCTTTGTCGAGACATAACTCTTTGCTCTCGTCGTCCGTGTAGCCTGTTTGTACGTATGGCTCACACATGACAGTCCTGACTGTATTTAGACAACTCCCTGTCAGTGTGCACTAAGGTGCTACGGAGCCTTGCCCCTCACTCTTTTTCAGTTCCGAAAAGCAAATAACAACCGTCCGAGACTATCTGACCCATTTACTTGCTCTAGTTTGAGCAAAGTTGGCTCTGAACTCCTTGCATCCAAGTTAGCTTCTGCCCGACTGGGAGCGGTTCGAACTTTGCAGTCATTTATGTAGGAATATTTCATTGAAAGGAACTATTTCTTGCAGTGTTACTGTGTTAGAAGCAATGCTCGACACACTGAGATGACACTATCAGGAGATTAGTTACGTCAAGTACAACCTGTATAGCTCGCTAGTGGAACCTCAAACACAGATCAGTCTTTAATAGTACACTGCTGGCCACCATAAATGCTACACCAAGAAAGACAAGAGGTAGCACAACAAAATTTATTTTGTAGATAACATGTTGACCAAGTATCAAATGATTACGTTTACAGACGTCTCTGACATGTGGTTCCTGCCAGAATCAGTAGCCAGAGTAGCCGCCATTGTTGGAGATCACCGCTGCCACACGTCTCGGCATTGAGTCAAAGAGACGTTGGATGTGTTCCTGGGGTACAGCAGCCCAAGCAGCTTCCACACGTTGCCAAAGATCATCTGGTGTGGCAGCTGGGGATGTAATCTGGGTCACTCGTTGAGCAACCATGGACCACATGTTTTCTATCGGCGAAAGATCCGGAGAGCGAGACGGCCAGGGAAGCAATTCAATCTGGTTATTGACGAAGAACCTTTGGACAATGCGTGCCACGTGTGGTCGCGCATTATCCTGTTGAAATATGGCTGTGGCCGAGCCCTGAAGGTAAGGAAGGACAACTGGCTCCAGCACCTCGGATATGTAGCGCCGGCTATTTAAAGTACCGGCAATGCGTACTAGAGGCGTGCGAGAGTAATATCCAATACCGCCCCATACCATATTACCCGGTGCAAGACCAGTGTGGCGGTGCATAATGCAGCTGTCCAGCATCCTCTCTCCACGGTGTCTCCACACTCGAATCCGACCATCGTGGTGCTGCAGACAGAAGCGTGCCTCGTCAGTAAAGACAACGTCATTCCATTCTGCCGTCCACATCCGTCTGTCATCACACCATTGGCGACGGAGACGTCTGTGGTTCTGCATCAATGGTAGACGAAGCAATGGACGTCTTGCGGACAGACCACTCTGCTGTAAACGGCGTCGAATGGTACGCACAGACACTGAATGATGCGTTACAGACGCAATGTGCTGTGCTATGGTTCGGGATGTCACTGAGCGATCCGTCACTGCCATGCGCACAATTTGCCTATCAGCACGAGAAATGGTGCACCGAGGTGAATGCGATCGACCACGTCGGTCCGTCGTACCCTCCTGCATCCAACGGTCACATATCCGCATTACAGTTGTTTGGTTTCATCCAACACGACTAGCGATTTCTCTGTATGATAATCCATAATCTCGGTAAGCCACTATCCTTCCTCTGTCGAACTCGGATACTTGATCAAACGATGTTCGCTGTTGTCTACGAGGCATAACTGATCGTCTTGTGAAACAACCACAAGGTAAACACACGTGCCGAACGTACACTCGTCGAAATCGCCAAGCCTTAAATGGCGCTATGATGTGGCGCCACAGGCGCGCGTGATGTGCGTCTGCGCTGAAATTCTAATCAGTTGCATATCTCATCGCTGCAAACTCATGGTGTAAATTTCACTTGATTCGGATGCTTCCTTCAGGGTGTTGCATTTACGGTGGCCAGCAGTGTAGGAGGAGGAGGAGGAGGATTGGAACGTAAGAGATATGTACTTTATTTGCAGCAAACATCATTGTCTCTGGACTGACAAGTGCTTCTCCCAACAGCAGCCACAGGGTCCACAGCAGTTACCACCAGTGGTGCTACCGCTACGTGTTTGGAGGTGACTGCCGTTTGGCACGTAAGGAGGAGACATCAGCGAATGGTCGCTATCATGCCTCGCTAGCAGTGGCCAACCCTTTAGTAACAAATAATTTTAGGAATATATAAGCCTTTTTAATTGAGCCTGCATACACAGTACTCCAGGGGACGATTGCCTGACACTGATGTAGGTAGCGGAGCCTCAACAGCTTTTTACAACACAGGTATTTTCCCATTGCTTTTCTACTCAATTTTATATACATTTTCTATTATCTCTACACACGAAGCAGTTAAAATATTTCACAAAGTAATTAGGTACAATACATCCACATGAAAATTACAGTACAGTACAAGTTGGTTGTAACTATATTTACAAAATTAATTTCAAAACTCCTTCGTGTGTAGCGTGTATGTGGCACTGAGTAATATGGCTACACTCAGTTCTATTTTATTCAGTTCTTGTGGCTTTATTGGGAAGCAAGTGCGTTGCAGTAGTTAGTAGTGGGAGCCACAGAGAAGGGAACTCCCCCCTATCCTCCCCCCCCCCCCACCCACCCATCTTCACAGCTAAGTCACTGTATCCCTGTTGGTCCGCGCATCACTCCATACTACCCCGCAAAAGAGTATTAAATTTTTCAATAATAATTTAAAATGGCTTGTTACTAAAATGGTTGAGAAACATCTGAAGACTATTTATCCAGAGTTTGAATTCCATCATGTCAATAATTTTAAAATAACCACAGAAATCTTTTCTTCCACTTAGGTTTGAAACTATGAAGCTGAGATTGTAATAGAAAAGACTTTTTAGTTTAAAAATATCGTCTGAAAGTTTCTGTTATGTCACATTCAACATTTTTCGAAGTTTCAAGAAACTGTAAATTTTGACGTATAATGTTTCAGCATCATATTCTGACCATGAAATTTTGTAGAATTTAATGTATTATGGTACGATGATGTAACGACGACATAACCCGCCAGGTTAGCCGAGAGCGCTAATGCGCTGCTTCCTGGACTCGGGTAGGCGCGCTGGCCGTGGGCCGAATCCGCCCGTCGGGTTACCGACGTAGGCCGGTATGTCGGCCAGCGTGGATGTGGTTTTTAGGCGGTTTTCCACATCCCGCTAGGTGAATACCGGGCTGGTCCCCACATCGCACCTCAGTTCCACGACACGCAGACATTCGTAACACTTCCGCACTATTTCATGGTTTACACTAGACGCAGACAGCTGGGGTACACTGATTCTGTCCTGCGGGCTATGGGGTGGCGGCAGGAAGGGCATCCGGCCACCACTTTAAATTAACCTTGCCAAATGCGATGCAACCACGCCGACCCTGCGACATTGTGGGACAAAGGCGCAAATGAAAGAAAGAAAAGATTTAATGACGACATAAAGCTCTGTTCGGAGGACAATGACCACTGCAACTTACTGTACTTTATTGGAATACAGAGTCAAAATTTAAATAGTAGAACTATGTTCTTCAAACATTTTACATCTACAGGTACAAAAAATTAGGAAATAGATAAAACCCCTGGTGGAAGAGTTGTTGAAAATTTAATGTAGCAAGAGACTGCTTTTCGAGCACAAAGAAGGGTGCACTGGCCTTCCGTTTCCGTCCGGCGATCATAACATAAATCGAAAGGGGTGTTGACGTGGCCGGCCGAAGTGGCCGTGCGGTTAAAGGCGCTGCAGTCTGGAACCACAAGACCGCTACGGTCGCAGGTTCGAATCCTGCCTCGGGCATGGATGTTTGTGATGTCCTTAGGCTAGTTAGGTTTAACTAGTTCTAAGTTCTAGGGGACTAATGACCTCAGCAGTTGAGTCCCATAGTGCTCAGAGCCATTTGAACCATTTTTTTGTTGATGTGAATCATCTGTAGGTGTGCGTGTTGCACATTACATGCACCGAAAAATAGCGAGTCGACGATGTGCGCATTTCATTCTACAATATACAGTCAACAAAGCATTATACAAACTCTGCTCTGGCTGTTGTATGGAATGTGGTGGTGGTGGTGGTGTATTTTTTTTATTATTTATTTTTTTTTTCTTCACACGCATTCCATGTACTTGCCACGTGTTGGTGAACATTGCAGTAATGTACGTGGAGAGCACTCGTCCTTCCTCAAGCAATGTGTAACCGCTGGAAGCTGTACGCTGCTGCTGTTGTCCAGGTGGTGAGGCGCGCCTGGTACATTGGCCTGGCCGCAACTACCGAGGTACACAGTCCCAGTCATTTATTTATGTTAAATCCTACCCAGTCGTCGAATATGGGGTGTCTAGTGTGGTGTCAGCGCCAGACACCACACTTGCTAGGTGGTAGCCTTTAAATCGGCCGCGGACCATTAGTATACGTCGGACCCGCGTATCGCCACTGTCAGTGATTGCAGACCGAGCGCCGCCACACGGCAGGTCTAGACAGACGTCCTAGCACTCGCCCCAGTTGTACAGCAGACTTTGCCAGAGATGGATCAATGACAAATACGCTCTCATTTGCCGAGACGATAGTTAGCATAGCCTTCAGCTACGTCATTTGCTACGACCTAGCAAGGCGCCATTACCAGTTTATATTGAGATTGTGATTATGTATCATCAAGAGCGATGTTCTCCAATTATGGATTAAAGTTAAGTATTCAAGCAACTCCGTACTTTATTTACTAGACTCCTTTAACTGTTCCAGACCTCACGCCAGTCTGCGTGAGCTTAAACGCATGCATTTCGGCCTCCTCTAGCAACACGGTGTTGGCTCTTCTGTCAATACATCATCTAGGGAACCTGTTCAAGCAAATCGTATTAATGAGTTTTATCACAAAATGAGCGACTACAATACGTAACTTTGAGAATTACACAGATGTGTCGCAAGCAAAGGGCGACATCCGAAATAAACAAGCTTCTTCAGTATAACAATTCTAGTGCAAGCGAAGTAATGACCTTTGACGATTCTACTCAGGTCGCTAGTCTTGAAGCTTCTCTCCGACCGGCGCGGCACTTAAATCCTCTTCTCATAGAGGCCGCTGCTGTCGCGTTGTTGTACTGGAGATGGGTCGGTCAGCGTGCAACTGGCTGACATCTAGCCACAGTCTTCTGCTCTATCGTTCCCGACTGGCGTGCCCGCGCTGGACTTTACACCGTAACAGTTTATGGTACGAGATGGCTGATTTCACTGATGGGGTGCTCTGTCTGCCAGGTGTGAGTCAGAGTTTTAAACTGTCAAGAAGTCTGGCGTCAGCGCTCACTCCTCTGCAGAGCAAAATATTGTGAGTAAGTCATTTACCCGCCAAACAGTTTCTTCCGCGAGGGCTACTCCAGAAAATAAAGCAGAGGAGATTATGTGAAGTTTGGGAAGTAGGAGACAGGCACTGGCTCAATTAACCTGTAAAAGCACGGCCTCGCTAGAAACACAGACCATTAATACTAATCCTGCTGCTCGTCGACTTACAGGTGTCCCGTTTGTCATGACTCTTCCCATCAACTCTCTGTCCAAATCAAAATAAAAAAGTGTCGAACAAACGTTGCTTAGCTACCAGCGGTACGCTAACCATCATAACTGTCTTTCCTTAAAGACTTTACTAACTATTCTGTCAACAGTTGCAGTATGTGTGTTAGGCGACTAGTTTCGAAACTTACAGGTTCATTTTCAAGCATAGCCTACTGAAGCTTTATTAACCTGAAACATTTAACATATAGTACGGCGAAACTAATCACATTTGTTGCTCCATTACAAAATTTGCGTTGTACATACCTTAATAAAGGTGTTGCAATGCCCCCTGTTTTAATTCGATGCATCAATCGGCCGTGGACGCCCATGTGAACATGAAATGCTTGTCTTACGTTCGAATATATAACGAGTACACGTGAGACTAGTATTTGTATTTGTATAATACAAAATTTGTTGTTGTGATTCACTCTATTGATGTCAGGTTTGATATAGGTGCTTAGACAAACCCTATCCTAAAAACGACACACCCCCCACAGGCTGCGCAGGTGCACTCGTGTGCGAGGAGTGACGCTAGCGCCGTCTCAAGTTTCCTGGCGCTGTTGGCCAAGTTGACCTCCAGTTTGATTCTGACATGGTAAGAGGCACGTGTGCATTGTGACATTCATTCTGCCAACATTTATAAAGCAGGTGTTGCCACTCTGGTGTTTATTATTGAGATCAGGCACTGTCAGTGCAGGTATGTTTGTATTCAAATAAGTAATTTGTGTTACATTTGAACTTTTTATTGTAATACCACTTCTGTATTCACTGTTCACTGACAACTATGTATTGTTTTTTGTAGCCGCATTAGGCTAGGCCTTAAAATGAACCTTACAAGGTTGAAACTAGTCTCCCAACATAAATAATGCAACTGTTGTCAGAATCGTTAATAAATGCTTTAAAGAACTTAAAAATGGTTCAAATGGCTCTGAGCACTTTGCGACTTAACATCTGAGGTCGTCAGTCGAACTTAGAACTACTTAAACCTAACTAACCTAAGGACATCACACACATCCACGCCCGAGGCAGGATTCGAACCGGCGACCGTGGCGGTCGCGCGGTTCCAGACTGAAGCGCCTAGAACCGCTCGGCCACAGCGGCCGGCTAGAACTTAAAAAACTTGCTGCTTCCCTGTCAACAAAATATTCAAACAGAAGAAAAGATTGGTTTTCTTTTAACTTTGTCCGTTCCGAAGATATGAACAGCAGTACACGTGTTTTCCACTGAAGCGTCGGAGAAACTGGTATAGCCATACGTATTCAGATACGAAGATATGTAAACAGGTAGAACACGGCGCTGCGGTCGGCAACACCTACGTAAGACAATACGTGTCTGGAGCAGTTGTTCCGTTGGTTAATGCTGCTACAATGGCAGGTTATCAAGATTTAAGTGAGTTTCAACGTGGTGTTATAGTCGGCGCACGAGCGGTGGGACACAGCATCTTCGAGGTAGCGATGCAGTGGGGATTTTCCCGTACGATTACTTCACGAGTGTGCCGTGAATATCTGGAATCCGGTAAAACATCAAGTCTCCGACATCGCTGGGGCCGGAAAAAGATCGTCCAAAAACTGGACCAACGACGACTGAAGAGAATCGTTGAATGTGACACAAGCGCAACTCTTCTGAAATGCTTTTTTATTCCAGTCTCTGATCACAATATGAATTCTTTAGACCAGGGCCGCACAAGGTGCATGCACCGGTGCATCGCACAGTGCAGGGTGCAGAAGACGGCTGCGCTATGTTGACGACGGTGCAGACCCCCCACTCCCCGGCTTTGCGCAACATCGCTCGCACTCACTTCCTTAGCTTGTGTCGCTCGCGCCGCCTGTCGCGACCTGTTTCAAAGCTTTTACCCTGTTGTCTTCGTCATTGCCAAATACTAATGTACACTAGGTGGAGAGCTTAGTTTGGTGTACCGGTACAAAAGAGATTTATATAATAACAGTAATGGTAACAATTTTAAATTTGGTTTCAACACAAATGTATCTTCCTATGTGCTCTTTATTTTATTTGCAATTATGCTACTACGATCTGGAACAAGAGATTGGCTGACAGCAATTCTTAGAGAATTTTTTAAATTACAATTAGAAATAGTTGCACGCAATCTAGTTTTTGTACAAGACAAAACAGAAAAAAAACCTTTCACATACACAAGTGGAACCAAACATAGAAATAATCTTCGCTGCTTCTCTCTGTAACTTGGGAAATTCTTCCTTCGGCAAATTCTGGTAGAATTGGAGCAAACCTTTTGTATTGTAAAACACATCCTTTCGGTGAACATCGCTTTGCAAATCAATTAGTTCGAAATGTAAATCTGAAGGCGCACTTTCAATATCCATCGAAAAAGGTTTCACAAAAACATCGAGAATTGGCTGCGGGTAGGTAATAACAAAGCAAATGTTAATAACTGAAAGTAATGTAAGCCGTTGTTTCGAAGAACTAAAATGCGATAGATTTCAATAAACGTATAATGTGTGCTATTGGTTTTAATGTAATGTTACACTTGCATATGTAACGCAATCTCCTTTATTTAGCTGTATGTCATATACCGGCACATTACCTGGAATCGGTTGTTAAACGCATTTTCAAGGGATTGTAGCACCTCGAAGTATTTTTCAAAGCGCGCTCCTTCCTGCGCAGATGCTGTCAAACAAAAACATACTACCGGTTTGATTAGAGCGGTTATAAAAATCAGGCTGTTTTAATAAAGGTGCAATTTATATCTCGCTTACCTAGTTCAGGAAAATGTTGCGTATTTTTCTCTGAAAGGTTGTTTTTGAGGAGCTTCAGTTTATACTGGAAAGCGTTTATTTTACTGATCATATCGTTGATGAGATTGTTTTCTTTTTGGAGTTTCAGACTTAAATCATTTAGGAGAGCCATAATGTCTGCTAAAAATCCTAAATCAGCTACCCATTCAGGGTCATGAAAAAGTGGCTCCGGACGTCCTTTGCTCTCCAAAAAGTGAGCCACAGTGTGCCGTAGTCGAAAAATTCGGGAAATCACTTTCCCTTTGCTCAGCCAGCGCACCTGAGCGTGGTAGGGAATATCTGGATACTCCTCTTCGAAGGAAATAAAAAAATTCTTTGAATTGACGATGAGTGAGTCCATGAGAACGAATGTAGTTCACGACCCGCACCACTACCTTCATCACATCTTGAAGACCGATAATTTTCGCACAAAGAGCCTCTTGGTGTGCAAAACAATGAACGGAAGGTAAATTCGGCATGTTACGTTTTTTCCGCAGTAGGCCAATAAACCCTTTTGCTTTACCGCACATTGCTGGTGCCCGTCTGTGGTTACGGAAAACAGATTTTCCCAAGGGAGTCCTATTCCTTCAGCTGCCAATTCAACAGCTGCTAAAATATCCGCCCCTGTAACAGTGTCCTTCAACGAAATCATATCCAGGAGCTCTTCCGTTACATGTAGGTCGTCGTCTACGCCACGCAAAAATATTGCTGAGTCGTGTCGCTAATATCCGTGGACTCATCAAGTGCGATGGAGTACGCTAGGAAGTTTTCAATTTTGGCTGCCAGTTGTCCATGCAAATTTCTCAGGAATGTCGTTGATTCTCCGATGTATTGTCATTCTGGAAAGTGGTATTCTGCTGTACGCGGGAGCTAATGCGGGATTCATTGTCTCTACTACGTCCAACATAATGTTTTCTTTTATTAATGGCCCGTCCACAAATGGCCTCCCAGCTCTTGCTAAACGTAGAGCAACTTTGTAACTAGCTCTGAGAGTCCTTTCGCAACACCCCTTATCTTCTTCACGCTAAAGTAGAGAAAAAAAGATATGTTAGAAATAATTTATGCGAAAACGAAAACTAAGGAATCTAAACAAATGTTATTTCGTTTCGCATGACCTTTAACCAAAATATACATGCTAAACTACTTGCAACAAACCTAGTTTGTAGATACAGAATTATCTTCTGCAAGAGTTTGCAACTTCCGTAATTCTTCCTCTCTGGCATCCCCTGTTATATCACTATACTTTTCTGAATGGAATTTGCTGTAGTGCCTTTCAATAGACGATTTTCTGACACACGTAATTAGTGTACCGCAGATTAGACATTTGGCTTTATCGTCACAACGCACAAAAAGGTAGGAGAGTTCCCATACCGGTTTAAATTGACTTTCGGCAATTTTCCCTTTTTTTGGAGCAGATGGTTCCATTATTCCTGTAATTGTCTTGCGCTTACGTATTCCAATGTTGACTAAGCCGACTGGCAGCGCACAGCGTCGGCCTCACCTAGCAAGCCGAGTTGAGGCGAAGTATGCCGAGCTGAAAAGATGCACTGTGCGGGCACTCGCTGCACCTCGCTTTGCACGCGTGCTGTTTTCCGTGTTTGTGCGGCCCTGCTTTAGACGATGACCGCTTTCAGTCTGTAATGACCATCCTCAGAACTTTTTTACACCGTGTCCTAAAGTGATACGGCCATAATGGCATCGTCAAAACATAATATGGCCATTATGGCCGTATGACTATAGGACATGGTGTAAAAAAGTTCTGAGGATGGTCGTTACAGACTGAAACCGGTCATTGTCTAAAGAATTCATATTGTGATCAGAGACTGGAATAAAAAAGCATTTTACAGTATTTGATCATTGTTTGTATACGCGATTATGTCGCAGTTGGTGAAACTCTTCTGAAAATTGCTACAAATTTCGATGCTGGGCCATCAACAAGTGTCAGCATGTGAACTATTCAACGAAGAATAATGAATAGGGCCATAGGGGCGTTCGGAGCCGTTGGTCCACTGGTATACCCTTGATGACTGCCCAGCACAAAGCTTTACACCTCGCTTGGGCTCTTTAACACCGATATTGGACTGTTGACGACTGGAAACATGTTGCCTGGTAGGACGAGCATCGTTTAAAACTGTATCAAACGGATCGACGGATACAAGTATGGAGACAACCTCATGAACCCATGGGCTCATATCAGCAGGTGACTGTTCAAGCTGATGGAGGCTCTGTAGTGGTATAGGGCGTGTGCAGTTGGAGTAATGTGGGACCCGTCATACGTCTAGATACGATCCTGACAGATGACACTTACGTAAGCATCCTGTCTGATCACCTGCATCCATTCATGTCCATTGTGCATTCCGACGGACTTGGGCAATTCCAGCACGACAATTCGAAATCCCAAAAGTCCAGAAATGCTACAGAGTGGCTCCAAGTACACTCTTCTGAGATTAAACACTTCCGCTGGTCCCCAAACTTCCCGACACGAAAATTATTGAGCGTATCTGGGATGCCTTGCAAGGTGCTGTTCAGAAGACATCTCCACCCCGTCGTATGCTTACGGATTTATGGAGAGTCCTGCAGGATTCATGATGTCAGTTCCCTCCAGCGCTACGTCAGACATTAATCAACTCGATGCTACGTCGTGTTGCGGGAATTCTGCCTGATCGCGGAGGCGCTGAATGATAATAGGCAGGTGTACTAGTATTTTTCGGTTCTTCAGTGTACCATAGAACACTCTACAGTATCACAGTACGAGAGAAACACTGCTTGGTAGCATATCGCATTGATCACTACTGTATCTTTGCTACCCCATACCTGTCGGTGCCATTAGCAGAAATCCTACATGGGACATTTCCTGACACCACCTGATGCTCTCTGTGCGGTCAGCCTCGTGCGCCGCGTGACGTCACCGCCAGTGCCGACGTCAGCAGCCACGGCTGGAGTCGCGCGCCGTGACGTGTGACAGCGGCCGGTGACAGCCGCCCCTGCCCCGCTGTCACAGAGGCCGACAGCTGCGCGCCTTTCTGGGCCGACGTGTTTATCCCGTGCAGCGCGGCACTGCACAGTATTCACAGCAGAGGAGGGCGGCCGGCCGCTGAGCCGAGCTGATCCCGTCACCGCCTGCGGGCTCGATTTATCGCCGTCGAATACTCCGGCGCGTATAAATCCGGGGCCAGGCAGATATTGACACCGAGCCGCGACCCCGCGCCTCATCTGCGTCGCGCGCAAACAACGCGTGAGCCGGCGCGAGGTCGACCCCCGGTACATCAGCAGAAGGGGGAGGGAGCCAGCGCACAAACAACAAAAGCGACAACCTCAACTTGTTAGACTTTTATTTTTGGAATTCCATCCCGATTTCACTGACGTCGGTTGTCAGTCACTTCCTCTGTTGGTACGCCACCACATACCAGTGCAACATCCTTCCGACGCCTGTCTCGGATTAAAATTATTAGAGTACTCGTAACGCAGTTATCACCTGCAGAGATGTAAAAATTCTTCTGTCAGGCTGCCTACCCCTGTCTGCGATCGAGCGAGGTGGCGCAGTGGCTGGTACACTGGACTCTCATCCGAGAGGACGACAGTTCAAACCCGCCTCCTGCCATCCTGATGTAGGTTTTCCGCGATTTCCCAAAATCGCATCAGGTATTTTTCTGGCAGCTTCCTTTGAAAGGCTACGGCCGACTTCTTTCCCCAGCCTTCCCTAATCCTATGGGACCGATGACCTCGCTGTTTGAACCCCTTCCCCCAACCAACCAACCATATTTCCGCCGAAACCACTAAAGCAAGCTCAACGTGTCGGAACGGAGACAGAAGAGTACAAGTGTACTGAAGCACAGTGGTGGAAGCAGGCCTCCTTGGATCTCCAATAGCGCAGCAAATTCCACGGGTCCCGTTTATAACACTGCCGCGGATTAGTAATTACCGAAAATGGTTTAAACCTGCAGTCAGTGGCACCCTCTGGGAGGATTTTTGCACTGACCGTGCATTGACCTAACACATAGAGGGAATCGAACCTGAATTTCGTAACTATGGCTGTTGGTAGTGCGACGCCCCCTAAACCTGCTGGGTGATTAGGATTGTGGAAAGTTTGACTTAAAAATTGTAATTTATTGTAATTTAATAACACCTTTAAACCCAAAACGGCACATAGCCGAACCTTTACAACTACCAGTTTCAAAATCCAATTTCTTCACGACTGAAGGCCTCCAAACAACAAATCTTAAAAAGCAACAAAATAAATTGCAAGTGACTGAAGACATGCAGTTAAAATTTCAAATAAAATAATTAAAATATATGTATCACAGGCCCAAGGCAAAAGTGGATAGAACAAAGATATACAAGGTGCCATACAGACGGCTGAAGGCCACAATTAAATTTCAAAATTTTAAAATATTATACCATAATATTTTAAGGCAGAAGGTCGCTATGTTTTCGCTTAAGGGAAATTTTGAGAATAAGGCTTTAAGCGGCTGAAGGACAACAGTTCATTTTCCAAAAATTCAAAAATACCTTAACCTTTAAGTTTTCAATGGCTGAACGCACATTAAATGAAAAAGCAACGCAACGACAATAACTAAATTTAAGAATAAGGTTTAAACCGGCTGAAGGGCCACAGTTGGTTTACATAAAAAATTTTTCTTTTTAAGCATTATCTATAATAGATTATCAACAGACCATTAAACACCCATGAAAAGGACCGTATAAACAAGGGCACTCAGACGCCTCCAGGGGGGGGGGGGGGGGGAGGGGGGGGAGCTGCCCTCGAAACATTAACGTTCACTTAGGTGAGACAGGCGGCGGGCCCAACTATACTTGATTCGTCGGTAACCCTCCAAGAGAGAGTCACAGACCGACCGACCAAACGACTTCCTTCCCACCAATCGGTACATAAAAACTCAAAGACCAAACCGTTACGGACGTGATTATCCACAATGAAATATGTATTAAGCTGTCAAAACTACACACCATGTTGGACAGCGACAACAGGTGAGGAAAGGACGCTGCCTGAAATTACGCTAGTGGCCAGGACAGGTAACCGGAACACTAATGGCCACAAGGCAGAAAATTCCGCTGGTACACTTGAATTTGAAATAAGGTAATATGGTTAACTTCGCCAAAAAGGAACACTGCCTGAATTTACGTCAGGTAAGCAGTGTGGTGTCACCGCCAGACACCACACTTGCTAGGTGGTAGCCTTTAAATCGGCCGCGGTCCGTTAGTATACGTCGGACCCGCGTGTCGCCACTATCAGTGATTGCAGACCGAGCGCCGCCACACGGCAGGTCTAGAGAGACTTCCTAGCACTCGACCCAGTTGCACAACCGACTTTGCTAGCGATGGTTCACTGACAAAATACGCTCTCATTTGCCGAGACGATAGTTTAACATAGCCTTCAGCTACGTCATTTGCTACGACCTAGCAAGGCGCCATTATCAGTTACTATTGATATTATGAATCATGTACCGTCAAGACCGACGTTCACCATTAACGGATTAAAGTTAAGTATTCCACCAGCTACGTCCGTTATTCTAATTTCCTTGTCCTGTTCCAGACTTCACGCCAGCCTGCGTGAGCTAAAACGCGTGCCTTTCGGCCTCCTCTAGTAACACGGTGTTGGCTCTCCTGCCAACCAAAACAACCAGAACACTAACGGCCACAAGGTAGAAAATTCTACTGGTGCACTTGAATTGAAGTCAACCAATATAGTTAATTCCATCGCAAGGCGGCTCGATTTCACCACTACAAACACCCTGTGTTGCTCACAGGAAAAGCTCCCCAACAGTGAACCACCGAAACGAACGACAACATGAACGGAAATGGCTTGGGTACTTAACACACCACTCAACTTTGACGTCCTGGGTCGGTGAGCCACGAAGCTCGTAGCGATCGGACAGCTCCACACACGCTCCGACACTGCGCAGGAACCGCCAGCGGACCCAGCCGACTGCCCCGCACGTAGATATCCTCCGTGGTCCACACCAACCGACCGACTACCCTCAGATTGCCGACAACATCTAAAATAGTCGTCAGAGGAAATAACGCCAACTACACACACAACCTGACAAACACTTACACGAAGACCTGAACGTTACCCAACAGTAACTAAGCACACACACACACAGCCGACTCACGAACGATCTGCGAGCCAAACGCGTCGTCCGGTAGAACGACCGACCGACGATCCACCAAGACGGTGGCCCGGCTGAAGTGATGCGTGGCGGCAGTGGTCGGGCGAGCCATGTCTACGCAGACCTCACTGCTGCTCCAACCCGACTGCACCAGTGCCGCATTGCAACTCCCCGACTGGCAGGTCCGGCCTGCGCTCCAGACGCGTTCCGACTGACTGGCAGACCGAACTCGCGACCCGAACTGGCTTACGACAGACAACGACCTGGAAGTAATAGCAGTCGAGCAAAGATACTTCGAGAGGCGCTATATACTGATACGCGCTGCTAGCGCCGCTCACGGTCATGCAAAGCAGAAACTCAGTGACACCAGTAATTTAAGTACGTTAAAAACAGGGTGTAAAATACATGATGGCGGGAACACGGCTCAGGTAGAAATTACAAGGAATTGAAATTTTGTAAGAAATTACAGTAACAGATTTAACGTAAATGAAATAATAAACGGTCCCCAGCCTAATTAGGCATGATAATATGAAAACATTATTTTCAATGGATTTGAATATACTCTTCCAAAAGTGACTTTCATAGATTCTTTCTCGGAAAAGTGCAATGAACACCTACAATAACCAGACGAAACTACACGGTGGGTAGCAGTAGCACTCGATTGCAAAGACTAGCATTCACAGAATCAAAATAGAGACTTTATCTCTGCTGACTACAATCACTGCTTCAGTCTTTAAACAATTGAGCAGAAAAGAAATGTTCTCAAAGACTAAAGCAAGACTAAATAGCATCTGGCCAGGGTTCAGGTTAGGTTAACACACTTATACATGTCACAAATGCAATGAAATTCACAATACTCACGTTTCATATGCATTCCACTTTGTCAATATTTCAGGTTCATTAACAGAAACCTACTCCCAGTTTGACGTACTCTGTTGTTAAATATTATAGTGGAATCGTACTAACTGACCACTACTTTATCCACAAATAAGCACACTTTACGGAAAATAATAAATGCTGAACTACAAGCCCACTTAAAATCTTTTAGCCCTCAAAGCTTGGAAACAATATACACTAGCAATATTTTTATTTGGATTGGTATGTAAGTTCAAATTAAAGCAAATATTCAAAAGGTTTCAAATCTTTCTGTCTCTTTCATCACTTATGAAGCAAGTGATTTTAACCAGTCACATTTAGATTCATTAGTACTAACCATTTGGCACTTTCCTATTGAAATATTTCATAGTAAATTAAAAACTTTTCATCTGATAAATATTGTGTGCCCCTTATATTGCTTGTGAAGCACGTAGTTTTCACTGGCAATCTTAATGTTCCTACACAATAAACAATGACACTTGTAAATTAGAAGCTATTCAAAGTAAATTGGAGCTTTTCGAAAATTCAGCGTAAAATAAATTAGGTAAATATCAGTCTTTCACAAACAAGACAGAAGGACTTAAGCATTTTGAGTAAAGGAACCTCCTTCGTTGACTGAAGGGGAAAATTTAATGGTTCAAATACCAGTTTTTGCAACACTTGGATTATTATTGCAAAATTAAACACACACAGACACACTGGTTCATTCTGATATACAGTTCAAACCTCCTGAATTTGTTGGAGCAGTGGCGCAATAGTGGTGGCGAGCACGTGGCGGCTATCTGGTCTCTCCTCTGCCGGATTACTGTTCATTTCTTCTTGACGACGTAAATATTAATTTTTTATTCCCAATGCGAGAGCACCCTTCTGTAGTAGTAACGACATCCGAGGCCGTTCAGTCGTGGATTAGGATACCGAACGCCTCACTCGGCACCTGCGGCGTTGACCCCGCAACTGCCGGCCACTGACCGCCTACCGTGTTCTCTCGCTTCCCGCCCAGATTGTGCGCCAATTCCACCTTTTGGCTCGCGCCACACCATTTCCGTAGCGGAGGGGAATCACTGTGTCTTTGACATTATATAATACAAAGTCCCTAAGTATGAACCAGTTACACACATTCAATTCTGTTTTAATAAATATACACTTTTAGAAAGTCTCATTATTTAAACATGTTTCGCTAAACTCCACTTCCTTACAGTGATGCAAAGACATTAAGCAGTAAAGAGTAGACACTTAATACTTCACATAATAAATTACACTGTATAAACTACTCGCTATCGATTATGATGTTAGACGTTCAACCTGCTGAACCTGACAACAACTCCATTATAACTAACCAGGCACATGTCTGTGTAGTAATATTCACTGCACCTCATTACCATAACGGTATTTACACCAAAATGAGAAAAAAAAACTTAAATGAGATTGTGGAGAAATTAAGAATAGCGGATATATACCAGTCACGAAACAGAGCCCAAATCTGGCAGGGAAACTTTTTCGTGTGTTTTAGAGGTAGCTTCAAATCAACGATAGGTGACTCGCATTGGAAATTGTGTAAAAATTGCTAAATGCTCATCCGAGAATCTCGAGTATGTTACATGTTGGTGACAGTATTATGAGAAGGAAAGCTGCTACTCACCATCTAGCTGAGATGCTGAGTCGCAGATGGGCACAACAAAAATACTCTCACGTTTGACCAGCAGTTTCTTCACTCCATAAATATTTCGAAAGACAAAGAATAGTTGGCAAGTATGTGGAAATGCGTGCTAAGGACTTGAGGCTAGTTATCATTATACAGGCTTTTTAAATTTAGGACAAACATTGATTAAAATAGGAAGAAAATTTGACTCAGTGGGTATTAGCAACCACATTCTGTGGTATGCATTGTAGAGCGAAGAACGCTTAGCATGAGATAAAAAAGGCTTCCTCTTTCAAAAATGATTCAAATCGCTCTGAGCACTATCGGACTTAACAGCGGAGGTCATCAGTCCCCTAGAACTTAGAACTACTTAAAGCTAACTAACCTAGAGACATCACATACACCCATGCCCGAGGCAGGACTCCAACCTCCGACCGTAGCAGCAGTGCGGTTCCGGACTGAGGCGCCTAGAACCGCTCGGACACACCGGCCGGCGCTTCTTCTTTCAGACATATAATTTTTTGATTTGAGTAATATGAAAAACGAACTAATTGTTTACTAAAATGGGTTTCAGGAATTTATAATGACATCAACACGATATTGCATCGTTCTTCTTAAAGATACAGACATTGCATTGTCACATTTACACTCCTGGAAATGGGCCGGCCGAAGTGGCCGTGCGGTTAAAGGCGCTGCAGTCTGGAACCGCAAGACCGCTACGGTCGCAGGTTCGAATCCTGCCTCGGGCATGGATGTTTGTGATGTCCTTAGGTTAGTTAGGTTTAACTAGTTCTAAGTTCTAGGGGACTAATGACCTCAGCAGTTGAGTCCCATAGTGCTCAGAGCCATTTGAACCATTTTGAACCACTCCTGGAAATGGAAAAAAGAACACATTGACACCGGCGTGTCAGACCCACCATACTTGCTCCGGACACTGTGAGAGGGCTGTACAATCAATGATCACACGCACGGCACAGCGGACACACCAGGAACCGCGGTGTTGGCCGTCGAATGGCGCTAGCTGCGCAGCATTTGTGCACCGCCGCCGTCAGTGTCAGCCAGTTTGCCGTGGCATACGGAGCTCCATCGCAGTCTTTAACACTGGTAGCATGCCGCGACAGCGTGGACGTGAACCGTATGTGCAGTTGACGGACTTTGAGCGAGGGCGTATAGTGGGCATGCGGGAGGCCGGGTGGACGTACCGTCGAATTGCTCAACACGTGGGGCGTGAGGTCTCCACAGTACATCGATGTTGTCGCCAGTGGTCGGCGGAAGGTGCACGTGCCCGTCGACCTGGGACCGGACCGCAGCGACGCACGGATGCACGCCAAGACCGTAGGATCCTACGTAGTGCCGTAGGGGACCGCACTACCACTTCCCAGCAAATTAGGGACACTGTTGCTCCTGGGGTATCGGCGAGGACCATTCGCAACCGTCTCCATGAAGCTGGGCTACGGTCCCGCACACCGTTAGGCCGTCTTCCGCTCACGCCCCAACATCGTGCAGCCCGCCTCCAGTGGTTTTCGCGACAGGCCTGAATGGAGGGACGAATGGAGACGTGTCGTCTTCAGCGATGAGAGTCGCTTCTACCTTGGTGCCAATGATGGTCGTATGCGTGTTTGGCGCCGTGCAGGTGAGCGCCACAATCAGGACTGCATACGACCGAGGCGCACAGGGCCAACACCCGGCATCATGGTGTGGGGAGCGATCTCCTACACTGGCCGTACACCACTGGTGATCGTCGAGGGGACACTGAATAGTGCACGGTACATCCAAACCGTCATCGAACCCATCGTTCTACCATTCCTAGACCGGCAAGGGAACTTGCTGTTCCAACAGGACAATGCACGTCCGCATGTATCCCGTGCCACCCAACGTGCTCTAGAAGGTGTAAGTCAACTACCCTGGCCAGCAAGATCTCCGGATCTGTCCCCCATTGAGCATGTTTGGGACTGGATGAAGCGTCGTCTCACGCGGTCTGCACGTCCAGCACGAACGCTGGTCCAACTGAGGCGCCAGGTGGAAATGGCATGGCAAGCCGTTCCACAGGACTACATCCAGCATCTCTACGATCGTCTCCATGGGAGAATAGCAGCCTGCATTGCTGCGAAAGGTGGATATACACTCTACTAGTGCCGACATTGTGCATGCTCTGTTGCCTGTGTCTATGTGCCTGTGGTTCTGTCAGTGTGATCATGTGATGTATCTGACCCCAGGAATGTGTCAATAAAGTTTCCCCTTCCTGGGACAATGAATTCACGGTGTTCTTATTTCAATTTCCAGGAGTGTATCTGTCGATACAAGGTAGCGACGTTCAGTTAAAATGTCCTCCCTAGTATGGAAATTGCATATACAAGTACAGGTTGTCACGCAGGTACAACGATATATGGAAATTTGGGTCTGGCCTTGAGTTTTGGACGCACAGACAAGGCGGTTTGCTTCCAGATGCGGAGCGGCACGTACGCCTGTTCACGCCCACGCGGCTGAGCGTTGCGCGCGAAGCCGTGTTTCTCGCGAGTAACTGCGCTATAGACACAACACGGCTCGCTCCTATAGGAAGTCAACCATCAACATCAGCTTTGCTACTGTGTTTGCGCGACCCATAGCCATCGAAATCGATCGCTTCGTATGGAAAGATACCAGAATAGATCCACAGGACCTGGATAGGCATCTTCTACCTCTCTATTAGGAATAGTGTGGTTTACCGTAATTTGATCAACGATGTGATAAAATTACATGTGACTAACGAAAATAGGCTGAGAATGAAAGACTCTGACGACAGCGTGGGTACGGTGTTGCGCGCTTTCATGAAAATAAATGTGGTGGCCCTCAACTACGTACCCTCAGACTCGGAGTTGAAATATTAAAAGTTTTGTCTGCTTTCCTTGTCTAGGAGCTGGGATACGTAGTTGCCGCATTAAAAGCCAAATACTGCTGAGTCTACAGTATACAATATGAATATACACATGAATCGAATGGTCGAAGGTTCCTATCACTCGGTAATTGCGAATTTTGAATGTAATATAGAAATTTATACATGAAAGATTGCAGTTAAATAAAATCTGCAGGTACTATTTTTAACGACTTTAAATGGTGAGTACGCCGTCACGCCGTCCTGTTCAGTACTTCTCATGTCCTTTGTGGAAATGATCCTCCTCCCTCACTTCCACACAGTCCCTCCATTGACTTCGGTAGTCGACTACTGTAGTAACAAGTGCTGTGATTGGCTAGAGCGCTCCCGCCGTGTCTCCAAGCCAACACACACTCACAAACATGTTGAAAAACATACGAAATACTAGATTAACATTTAAATAATTTGAAATTAAATAAATATTCCTACGGCTGGACCACATTATCAAATACATAAACAAATTAAATAAACATATATCAAAGCAATAGAAACAAAAATAGGACAAAAGCCTAATGTCTCTGTGCTTTCTAAACGACAGTAAATATTTGACAATTTCTACGTGAATAGTATATATCGGATATAAACAAAGAGATAGACGAATAACTATATTTATAAGGATCCTGCTACCGTTTCTTCGTGTAACTGTGGAGTACTTATGGCCTGACGCGATCGATAGTAATTGGCCACTTTGACCTCCAATAACTCATGTACTATTCAAGTTACATACCTGCGATTCATACAAATTTAGTTTTATACTAATAGCTTTCTAAACACACGTCGATCGACAAAATCGGATGAACCGTTTAGATTTTGGAAATTCGTTGGTGGGTGTTACTTGTAAAATTTACAGTCAGATATTAAACCTTAAACTAATAAAGATATTGAAAATCTGATTACACCATCAGAATCATCGTGCAAATAATGGAAATATACATGTTTCTTTTTGAGGTATCATGATTCCTCTGACTTCTATTAATTTCTACATAAACTGTGAAATGTTTGCCATTATGGTTTCACAAGTAGTGAAGGCAGTAGAGGATAAAGTAGGTAAAAAGACGAGGGCTAGTAGAAACCCTTGGGTAACAGAAGAAATATTGAACTTAATTGATGAAAGGAGAAAATATAAAAATGCAGTAAATGAAGCAGGCAAAAAGGAATACAAACGTCTCAAAAATGAGATCGACAGGAAGTGCAAAATGGCTAAGCAGGCATGGGTAGACGACAAATGTACGGATGTAGAGGCTTGTCTCACCAGGGGTAAGATAGATACTGCCTACAGGAAAATTAAAGAGACCTTTGGAGAAAAGAGAGCCATTTGTACGAATATCAAGAGCTCAGATGGAAACCCAGTTCTAAGCTAAGAAGGGAAAGCAGAATGGTGGAAGGAGTATATAGAGGGTCTATACAAGGGCGATGTACTTCAGGGCAACATTATGGAAATGGAAGAGGATGTAGATGAAGATGAAATGGGAGATACGATACTGCATGAAGAGTTTGACAGAGCACTGAGAGACCTGAGTCGAAACAAGGTCCCGGGAGTAGACAACATTCCATTGGAACTACTGACAGCCTTGGGAGAGCCAGTCCTGACAAAACTCTACCATCTGGAGAGCAAGATATATGAGACAGGCGAAATACCCTCAGACTTCAAGAAGAATATAATAATTGCACTCCCAAAGAAAAGATGTGAAAATTACCGAACTATCAGTTTAATAAGTCACGGCTGCAAAATGCTAACACGAATTCTTTACAAACGAATGGAAAAACTAGTAGAAGCCGACCTCGGGGAAGATCAGTTTGGATTCCGTAGAAATATAGGAACACGTGAGGCAATATTGACCCTACGACTTATCTTAGAAGCTAGATTAAGGAAAGGCAAACCTACGTTTCTAGAATTTGTAGACTTAGAGAAAGCTTTTGACAATGTTAACTGGAATACTCTCTTTCAAATTCTGAAGGTGGCAGGGGTAAAATACAGGGAGCGAAAGGCTATTTACAACTTGTACAGAAACCAGATGGCAGTTATAAGAGTCGAGGAACATGAAAGGGAAGCAGTGATTGGGAAGGGAGTGAGACAGGGTTGTAGCCTCTCCCCGATGTTATTCAATCTGTATATTGAGCAAGCAGTGAAGGAAACAAAAGAAAAATTCGGAGTAGGTATTAAAATCCATGGAGAAGAAATAAAAACTTTGAGGTTTGCCGATGACATTGTAATTCTGTCAGAGACAGCAAAGGACTTGGAAGAGCAGTTGAACGGAATGGATAGTGTCTTGAAAGGAGGATATAAGATGAACATCAACAAAAGTAAAACGAGGTTAATGGAATGTAGTCGAATTAAGTCGGGTGATGCTGCGAGAATTAGATTAGGAAAGGAGACGCTTAAAGTAGTAAAGGAGTTTTGCTATTTGGGGAGCAAAATAACTGATGATGGTCGAAGTAGAGAGGATATAAAATGTAGACTGGCAATGGGAAGGAAAGCGTTTCTGAAGAAGAGAAATTTGTTAACATCGAGTATAGATTTAAATGTCGGGAAGTCGTTTCTGAAAGTATTTGTATGGAGTGTAGCCATGTATGGAAGTGAAACGTGGACGATAACCAGTTTGGACAAGAAGAGAATAGAAACTTTCGAAATGTGGTGCTACAGAAGAATGCTGAAGATTAGACGGGTAGATCACGTAACTAATGAGGAGGTATTGAATAGGATTGGGGAGAAGAGAAATTTGTGGCACAACTTGACTAGTAGAAGGGATCGGTTGGTAGGACATGTTCTGAGGCATCAAGGGATCACCAATTTAGTATTGGAGGGCAGCGCGGAGGTTAAAAATCATAGAGGGAGACGAAGAGATGAATACACTAAGCAGATTCAGAAGGATTTAGGTTGCAGTTGTTGCTGGGAGATGAAGCAGCTTGCACAGGATAGAGTAGCATGGAGAGCTGCATCAAACCAGTCTCAGGACTGAAGACCACAACAATAACAACATGGTTTCACAAAGCCCACCATCTTTGGCTCTCCCGGCATACACATCTCCTTCATCGACACAGAGCACAGTCCTCGCCACAGCGTCAACATGGAATTCCCAGCCACGCGGTCGACCTGGACCACGCGCTGCGGCTCCCCTCTTACTTGGCACCACGTGGTCAGCCTGGCGAGCAGCTGGTGCGGCCACGCCTACTCCGAACTTAGAATATTTTCAGGCCGCCACAACTTGCCCGTTACCTCACACCAAGGAAACACGCGGGGCTTGGATTTCGCACTATCAGGATTTTCAAACTTCCCTTCGAGGTTCCGGAAGACGTTGTAGTCAATTCTTTACAACCATGCAGCCGAAAAATTGACCCCTTTTACTACATACCCTGTTCTTAAGGGGCGAGGCAAGTTCGGATCTGGCTTGCTAACCATGTCTCATCTTACCTTCTTATTTGTGGTTGTAGAGCGATAATTTTATGTACCACGGACCTGGGAAGAATCACATACGCTCAAAGTGCGTCCGAGGAGAATAATTCAGGTATAGACGGGAGAAGCTGTAGGCCGTCCCGTGACAGCATCCATAGCTCTTTCATACGCTACCGCCTTCCGCCTTGCAAGTTCTCCAGTACCAAATCATGGGTAACCCCATGGAGCAGATAACAGGTGGTGAGAATGCTTGCAGTATTCCAGGCATGGAACACTGAGCAGCTCCAACAGTAGTCCGATCTCACTGGAACGGAGACGAGTAGGAAACTCGGCCGGCTGGTAGTACCGATGGCCGCTTTCATCACCAAGGTCATAGGGCTTCCAAACAGCGTTCATATATGGAGATGGATGTACAGCAGCGCAAGCAGAGGTCACCAAAACGGCGAAAGATGATGCCGCAGTAGAGAGTGCTGGGTTCTCCGATGACCACTTTCCTTACACCACCAAACGCGAAGGTCGGGGCTATACCACCGATATCTTTGAGGCAGGTCACCAGCAAGTCCCTGAAATCGGCACAGTAGAGAAAGACATGGCCATAACTGCGGAAGCTGATAAAATCGAGCCATTGACCTTGTCTTGGGAGAACTTGGCCGATGGCAGTGAGGATATCCTGCCGCCCGCAACCGCGGCCATCACGGCTCAGGCAGCAACCGCGACAGAGGTCACTTTATAACTGACGATGGCCGACTGACGCCATCCACGGAGAGTGCACCGATTAGGACAATGTGCGCCATCATGCACGCCCCACGACACGTATGACGTCAACAGGCATTCCGCATCACATCCATCAATACTAGTGCCGTATGATCACGGATCAAGACGACCTTACCCAAAGATATGCTACATGCGGAAGATGAAGATACCGCTCTTTTGCAGAAGCTGTACGTCCCGTCCTGGTTACGGCAACTTCATTTCAACAGCTTCAGAAACTGGTAGTGGTATAGCGATACTCCTTAAGAAAGGCATCCTAGCGGAGGACGTCACTTACCTACTACCACTGGCACGCTGAATGGCTGTGACTGTACATGTGTGGCTCATCGATATCTACGCGCCATCAAGCACGGACAGACAAAGCGAACTGTCACACTTCTTCGCAGAAGAAACAGCCACGCTCTTTCTAGCACGGGGCGCTCATTCTATCCTCGGAGGCGACTTCATTTGTGTACTGACGCCGAAGGATCAGTTCCGACTCTATAACCTGTGTCCACAACTGAGAACGTTACTACGAAATCTGCAGTTGGTGGAGTCCATGGAGAGCGAGCAGGATATACATACATAACTGGGCACTCCGCCAGCCACATCGATCGCATCTACTTCACGCACTGTCTAACATCCGTGATGCAGAACTATGGCCAGCAGCCATCACTGACTACTCAATATACGAGGGCAGTTCAATAAGTAATGCAACACATTTTTTTCTGAAACAGGGGTTGTTTTATTCAGCATTGAAATACACCAGGTTATTCCCCAATCTTTTAGCTACACAACACTATTTTTCAACGTAATCTCGATTCAATGCTACGGCCTTATGCCACCTTCAAATGAGGGCCTGTATGCCTGCACGGTACCATTCCACTGGTCGATGTCGGAGCCAACGTCGTACTGCATCAATAACTTCTTCATCATCCGCGTAGTGCCTCCCACGGATTGCGTCCTTCATTGGGCCAAACATATGGAAATCCGACGGTGCGAGATCGGGGCTGTAGGGTGCATGAGGAAGAACAGTCCACTGAAGTTTTGTGAGCTCCTCTCGGGTGCAAAGACTTGTGTGAGGTCTTGCGTTGTCATGAAGAAGGAGAAGTTCGTTCAGATTTTTGTGCCTACGAACACGCTGAAGTCGTTTCTTCAATTTCTGAAGAGTAGCACAATACACTTCAGAGTTGATCGTTTGAGCATGGGGAAGGACATCGAACAGAATAACCCCTTCAGCGTCCCAGAAGACTGTAACCATGACTTTACCGGCTGAGGGTGTGGCTTTAAACTTTTTCTTGGTAGGGAAGTGGGTGTGGCGCCACTCCATTGATTGCCCGATTGTTTCAGGTTCGAAGTGATGAACCCATGTTTCATCGCCTGTAACAATTTTTGACAAGAAATTGTCACCCTCAGCCACATGACGAGCAAGCAATTCTGCACAAATGGTTCTCCTTTGCTCTTTATGGTGTTCGGTTAGACAACGAGGGACCCAGTGGGAATAAACCTTTGAATATCCCAACTGGTGAACAATTGTGACAGCACTACCAACAGAGATGTCATGTTGAGCACTGAGTTGTTTGATGGTGATCCGTCGATCATCTCGAACGAGTGTGTTCGCACGCTCCGCCATTGCAGGAGTCACAGCTGTGCACGGCCGGCCCGCACGCGAGAGATCAGACAGTCTTGCTTGACCTTGCGGCGATGATGACACACGCTTTGCCCAACGACTCACCGTGCTTTTGTCCACTGCCAGATCACCGTAGACATTCTGCAAGCGCCTATGAATATCTAAGATGCCCTGGTTTTCCGCCAAAAGAAACTCGATCACTGCCCATTGTTTGCAACGCACATCCGTTACAGACGCCATTTTAACAGCTCCGTACAGCGCTGCCACCTGTCGGAAGTCAATGAAACTATACGAGACGAAGCGGGAATGTTTGAAAATATTCCACAAGAAATTTCCGGTTTTTTCAACCAAAATTGGCCGAGAAAAAAAATGTGTTGCATTACTTATTGAACTGCCCTCGTATAATCATGCTGAAGCGCCTAGAACCGCTCGGCCACCACGGCCAGCATAGATCGAAGAAGAACATGACAGAACGCCGCTGCAAGACGTTACGCACACGTTGTTCGGGACGCTCGATTAGGAGGCGGACACCATTAGGACGGTACCCAACAGTTTGTGCTGAGTACTTGTTCTTCTTAACAGTATCACATACGAGCAAACCCACTGCGTCTTTGCCTGTGGTTACTCGTACTACAGGTACTTGGGCTGTGCACGGCCCTGTTTAAAAAGAATAGCTCGATGTAGTCGTAGGACCAAGTTGCACCTATCTGCTTTCGTATTCTGCAAATACTTCGCTGCAAATAATAACCTGTAGCTGCGATCCTGCAGTCAAATAGTCTATGCACTGGCAAGAATTGCGAGTTAATAAAATACACAGAAATACAAAATAAACGTTATGTGAGTAATTTAACAATAAGGGCTCAGTTGTAACATCTGCAGTTGATGTAGATTACTGAGAATTATGGTGAATAATGTTTATTCAAGAAAGGGCATTTCAAATAAACGGGAATTAGTCCTGCAGTATTGAATTAACGTACAGACAAAGAAACTCCCTTAATAAATGTAGTACAGTTACGTTGAAATCTTTACGAGCAAAATACCCAGACTAAATTTTAATCAAAGATATGCAACAACTAAGACCATTTCTTGATTGAAATTCGTGATCATTCACCAGCTCAAAAAAGTTCAGAGCTCAACATGATGATTCACAAATTAACACACACGATACGAAGAACAGTAATTCATGAGCCGTCGCGCCATTGAGTTAGTAGACTGTTCTGTCGCAGGTTCGAATCCTGCGTCGGGCATGGATGTGTGTGATGTCCTTAGGTTGGTTAGGTTTAAGAAATTATAAGTTCTAGGGGACTGATGAGCTCAGATGTTAAGCCCCATAGTGCTCAGAGCCATTTGAACCATTTTGAACTGTTCTATCTGGCGCCAATGGCTCACGTGTACTATCGACTATACCTCTTGCGGCCCCATTGCCAATATTTATGAGGAAGAGTTGGTATCTGTGGGTTGTGTCCTTTGGTCATTGCTTGCCGATATACTGGGTGGTCCACTGATCGTGAGCGGGCCAAATATCTCACGAATTAAGCGTCAAACGAAAAAACTGCAAAGAACGAAACTCGTCTATCTTGAAGGGGGAGACCAGATGGCGCTATGGTTGGCCCGCTAGATGGCGCTGCCATAGGACGAACGGGTATCAACTGCGTTTTTTTTTTTAATAGGAACCCCCATTTTGTATTACGTATTCGTGTAGCACGTAAAGAAATATGAATGTTTTAATTGGACACCTTTTTTCACTTTGTGATAGATGGCGCAGTAATAGTCACAAACATAGGGCTCACAATTTTACACGAACAGTTGATAAGATGTACGTTTTTTAAATTAAAATACAGAACGTCAGTACGTTTGAACATTTTATTTCGGTTGTTCCAAGGTGATACATGTACCTTTGTGAACTTGTCATTTCTGTTACAGCGTGATTACCTGTAAAAACCACATTAATGCAATAAATGCTCAAAATGATCTCCGTCAACCTCAATGCATTTGGCAATACGTGTAACGATTTTCCACTCAACAGTGAGTAGTTCACCTTCCGTAATGTTCACACATGCATTGACAATGCGCTGACGCATGTTCTCAGGCGTTGTCGGTGGATCATGGTAGCAAATATCCTTGAACTTTCCCCACAGAAAGAAATCCGGGGACGTCAGATCCGGTGAACGTGCGGGCCGTGATATGGTGCTTCGACGACCAAACCACCTGTCATGAAATATGCTGTTCAGTAGCGCTTCAACCGCACGCCACCTATGTGCCGGACATCCATCATGTTGGAAGTAGATCGCCACTCTGTCATGCAGTGAAACATCTTGTAGTAACATTGGTAGAACATTGCGTAGGAAATCAGTATACATTGCACAATTTAGATTGCCGTCGATAAAATGGGGGCCAATTATCCTTCCTCCCATAATGCCGCACGATACATTAACCCGCCAAGGTCGCTGATGTTCCACTTGTCGATGACATAATGGATTTCCCGTTCCCCAATAGTGCATATTACACCGGTTTACGTTACCGCTGTTGGTGAATGACGCTTCGTCGCTAAATAGAACGCGTGCAAAAGATCTGTCATCGTCCCGTGATTTATCTTGCGCCCAGTGTCAGAACTGTACACGACGTTCAAAGTCGTCGTCATGCAATTCTCGTCATGCAATTTCCTGGTGCATAGAAATATGGTACGAGTGCAATCGATGTTGGTGTAGCACCGACGTTTTTGAGATTCCCGATTCTCGCACAATTTGTCTGCTACTGATGTGCGGATTAGCCGCGGCAGCAGTTAAAACACCTACTTGGGCATCATCATTTGCTGCAGGTCGTGGTTGACGTTTCACATGTGGCTGAACACTTCCTTTTTCCTTAAATAACGTAACTATCCGGCGAACGGTCCGGACACTTGGATGATGTCGTCCAGGATACCGAGCAGCATACTTAGCACTCGCCCGTTGGGCATTTTGATGACAATAGCCTTACATCAACACGATATCGACCTTTTCCGCAATTGGTAAACGGTCCATTTTAACACGGATAATGTATCACGAACCAAATACCGTCCGCACTGACGGACTGTTACGTGATACCACGTACTTATACGTTTATGACTATTACAGCGCCATCTATCACTAAGCGAAAAAGTGGTCCAACTAAAACTTCCATATTTCTTTACGTGCATCACGAATATGTAATAAAATTGGGGGTTCCTATTTAAAAAACGCAGTTGATATCAGTTTGACCTATGGCAGCGCAATCTAGCGGGCTAACCATAGCACTATCTCGTTTCCCCCTTCAAGCTAGACGAGTTTCGTTCTTTGTAGTGTTTTCGTTTGATGCTTATTTCGCGAGATACTTGGTCCGGTCACTATCAATGGACAACCCTGTATATACGGAGTTCGCTGGCCATAGAGGGAGGCAGGAAGTTTGGGGATTGTCAGTAGCGTCGCGACAAGAGGTGTGACGATGTCCGAGTGGCCTAAACCACGAGCTGCGCAAGCAGGGCCTGCACAGAGCAAAGATACCGGAGTACTTCGCGGGGTTCAGAGACGACTCAAGCAGCGGTGCCGACATCCCATCGGTTGGTTGGCGACATTCGTGTCGGGCGACCGCTCGTGGCCTGGCTGCCCTCTTCTACCTGGCTTTCATCGGCACCACTCAGAAAACGTTGCAACGCACCGTGGATCCATATAAGTGCTTGCTGATAAAGGCTGAGTAACATTCTGCATTCCTCGTGGCGATTTGTGTCACTAGCTACCTACCCTCATTATTTTCTGGTTTGTATCCGACACCCAGAGTTTTACTCGTTTCTGTGTTTGAAAGACCGGATCATTATTTCTGTATTTTAGCTGGATCTTGTGGTTCAGTCGAGTGAGTTCTCTTGTAATAAGTATTGACAAGTAATGTTTTAAGACGTTCCTTCAGAGCGGTCTTAATAGCTCACAACCAGTTTAACTTTGAAAATATTAAGAGCTGTCACCAGGGCTTTAGTCAAAATAAAATTGCGAGAAGTGACGGGTTGGGATCCAGTCGCACCTTGGTTGCCGATTGAAATTAAGAGGTTGGTTGCTTCGAAGTAAGCCTTATCATTGACATATTGTTTCCTAATCTGTTTATCCTTTAAGCACAGGTGCTCATCTTAACCCCGAACCTTCCCACATACAGCTTTCAAATTAAAAGTTACGTCTTCTGTGTTGAGTAATTGAATCACTCTTGTCATCAGTGGTGCTTGTATAGTTTCCATGTGCTGCAGAAGGGCATTTAATGATACAGACTGTGTCCAGCGCGGTACTAAACACCGCTGTTTCACCCGATAACGGGCGGGCTGCAGGTCCGGGCGTCTTTCAGTAACTGTCATATTGCTTGCTGTTTTTCAATACAGCACTTCAGGTTTCTTTTGCAAAAGCTTATTCAACTTATGGTTCAAGGTCAAAAGAATTTTGCAAATTTGTTCATTTTGTTAAAGAAAATTTTATGGTTATATATTGTTAAATAAACAGGTTGTGTGAAAAGAATGTTATATTGGTGGGTCCTGCCTTGCACGATCTCTTTAATTCCAGTAAGTACCACGTACCAATGCATACCCTTTCTATACTCAGTACCGTGATACAAGCAGAAGAAAGTCCGACTCTAGTACATTCACACCTCTCGGAATGTAAAGTCCCTTCAAAAGTATTGTAGCGGCTGTTCACCGCCCACAATCAATCAGTCAATCACCTATATGACTAAATCACGCCCCTTACCATAAGCATCTCAGCCTTCTCCGAGCACTTGACATAAAGTGTCCAGAATCGCTCCCTCGAGCTAATCAGTCGAAAAGTTCCGAAGACCCAGTCTCCACTTGACTCCCATAGTGTTGCGCTGCTGTCTGCTTCTCCATTGGCTGAAGAGCATCCGCGCCAAAATTACATCGGCCTTAGCTCCACAGACACGATCTGATTCAAGCTCACCTCTACCCGGGCTAAACTGATATGTTACAATAATAATTATAGAAAGAAGTATCACAGACATTGGGTTACACTCAGATTATTCACAATACTTATAAACATAAGTCTGTTCATTAATAAATAAGCCAGCATTCCTGCACGAGTGCGCTCATGTTAAATGGCAGCAGATTGCCGCTAAAAATTGCTTAAGCAATTATTTACGCCTGTTCGACAGAAGCGTCTTCTGGCACTCATTTCAACTGTGGTGTCCGTTGACACATACGATAGACCACATTCAAATTAATTAGCACAGTTTTTGAATATCGAGATCAACGTTCAAATAAAGTTACTGGAAAAATAGCAAACTGTTCATTAAATAAAAACACAAGTACAAAAATATGTGAGGTACTGAAACTGTATTCATTTGCTTTGTAAATATGGAGAATACGATGTTCTGACAAACATTTGCGTAGTGAAAAAGACATAAAAGACTTTGTATATCAATAAATAAAACAGATACAGACATGTAGCTTTCAGAGATGATAGCTGCAGTGCAATGTTGTCATCTGAGATATGGTTTGTTCAGATCGCATGGAGGGATTACGAGCAAAAGCTGTAAATTCAGAGGTTCATTGGTTAAAGGTTTATTCTTCGTGAAATATTAACTACGTTGTTGTAAAGATATTGAAATTACTGTTGTGTCATTGGATACGTCTCATTTTTCCGGTATACTCAAATTTACATTAATATTCGATTGTAAATTATTACAGACTCTCAGAGAGCTGTAGGAAGCCGTCTTATCTCAAACCTGGGAACACAGCCGGCCCCCTTAAGCTTTCAACGCGTCGTCCAGGTCCCCCACGCCGGGATTTTCTGGCTTCTGGCCAGGCGCTCCTTGTCTCCTCTCCTGCTGGCCTGGAGCGTCCACGGCGCCACGTCCCGAGCCCGCATCCATTGGTGTTCAGTCGTACATCAAACTCGTCTTACCTGGCAGCAATTCTAGGCAGCCGATTATCTCGCCTATACTACTGGGTGAAGTTAACGAAGGCAAGGGGACGCCCAGTAAGTCGCTGGTGCCGGACGGAATAACCCCGGAGTTCTATCAGACCTTCCAACACTTCATGGCTTCCTGTTCGTTGGTCTGAAATATGCTGGTGAGCAAATGTCTCCCGACGTCACACTTGCGCCTACCTTAGTACAAAGTGCTGATCATCCCAATACCAATACCTTCAGGTGGCACATGACTTACAGACAACTGCCCATTAACACTAGTTGACTGTGATTTTAAGAATTTTAATACAGGAAGCGAGAGGCTATTTACAATTTGTACAGTAACCAGAGGGCAGTTATGAGAGTCGAGGGGCACAAAAGGGAAGCAGTGGTTGAGAAAGGAGTGAGACAGGGTTGTAGCCTATCCCCTATGTTATTAAATCTGTACACTGAACAAACAGTAAAGGAAACAAAAGAAAAGTTCAGCATAGGAATTAAACTTTGAGGTTTGCCGATGACATTACAATTTTGTCAGAGGCAGCAAAGGACTTGGAAAAGGAGCTGAACGGACAGTGCCTTGAAAGAAAGATATAAGATGAACATCAACAAAAGCAAAATGATGGAGTGAAGTCGAACTGAATCAGGGGATGATGAGGGAATTAGATTAGGAAATGAGACACTTAAAGTAGTACATGGGTTTAGCTATTTGAGCAGCAAAAGAACCGATGCTGGTAGAAGTAGAGAGGATAAAAATGCAGAGTGGCTATGGATGGCATCGAAAGCGTTTCTGAAGAAGAGAAATTTGGTAACATCGAGCATAGATTTCAGTGTCAGGAAGTCTTTTCTGAAGGTATTTGTGTGGAGTGGAGCCATGTATGGGTGTGAAACAAGGACGATAAATAATTTAGACAAGAAGAGAATAGAAGCTTTTGAAATGTGGTGTTACAGAAGAATGCTGAAGTTTAGACGGGTAGGTCACGTAACTAATGAGGAGGTACTGAATAGAAATGGGGAGAAGAGGAAGTTGTGACCTTGACTAGTAGAAGGCATCGGCTGGTAGGACACTTTCTCAGGCATGAAGGGATCACCAGTTTAGTATCGGAGGGTAGCGTGGAGGGTAAAAATCGTAGAGCGAGACCAAGAGACGAATACACTAAGCAGATTCAGAAGGATGTAGGCTGCAGTCGTTATTCGGAGATGAAGATGCTTGCAGAGGATAGAGTAGCGTGGAGAGTAGCATCAAACCAGTCTCCGGACTGACTGAAGACCACAACAACAAGAACAAGATTTTTATGAGAATAACCACGGCACGTCTTACAATAGTACTGCATCGCGCGTTGTCAGTTGACCAGGCTTCCATAGGCGGTGACTGCAACATCCAGACGGCTCTCGGCAAATACTTGGAGTCTGTCGCACAGGTGAAAGCATGTCGACTGTGCGGAGCTCTGATATCCATCGACATCGACCGAGCCTTTGACAGGGTCAGCGACACCTAGAATAGAGAAGCGTTGACACAAATGTAGTTCCCGCAGCGCTATATCTCCACGACGATGCAGTCACTACACGGAGCCACCTCTGAAGTGTTTCTTAATGGCCGACTGCTAGGGCCCCTTACGGTGTCATTCCGACAAGGATGTGCCTTATCCGCCATCGTATGTGCACTGGTCCTTGAACAGCTTCTCTGTGACCTTCACCAACCCTTGAGAGGACTTATGATACGGGGACACACTTTTCTGTGCAGGGCGTATGCAGACGAACTCTTACTGGTGGTGCGGACTGGCAGCGAGACAAATCCGGCGTTGGATTGGCTCAATAGACATGGCGCTTGTACGGATAGCCGTGTGAAAGTAGAGAAACCGGTGGCCGTGAATTTTGGTGCTGGACTACCTGCTGATTACTTTGCACCCTCCCAGATATGGGACGTCTGGGGATCGTCTTTACAAATGTGCAAGACGCAAGGCGGCGATCAACATGTTGCTCCAAATCGTCCGGAATGGTGTCGGAGGGATGGCTCGCTCGCCGTAGACATGATTTCAAAATGGTTCAAATGGCTCTGAGCACTATGGGACTTAACTTCTGAGGTCATCAATCCCCTAGAACAGAACTACTTAAACCTAACTAACCTAACGACATCACACACATCCATGCCCGAGGCAGGATTCGAACCTGCGACCGTAGCGGTCGCGCGGTTCCAGACTGTAACGCCTAGAGCCGCTCGGCCACCACGGCCGGCAGACATGATTTAACGGGTCTCTTACATAAATACCTACCTGGCGTTACGTATCCGCCACTACGCACGGATTCTTCAGACGCCGAAAACGACCGCTCGACGGCTACTGGCAGAATCTGGATACTTCGTCAGCGCGGGATTACTCTTCGAGATCCCATATGACGCCCTGGCCCTCCCCATTAGTGGACGAGGCCTCAGGCTGGTACACGTTCACGATCATACGGTGGCCCTTTACCTCAACGTGACGTTGAAAATGTGGAGTAACCAACTGTCGAGTCTGTCGGGACTCTTGATGGAACAACTAGCACCAACTTCTCGAACTGCGCTGGTAGTGGTGAAGAATATTTTCTAACCAGGCCGCCGGGTCACTGGGTCGCAAGGTCGCCGTGGCGGCCATGGCTGTCCCTGCAAGACAGTTGTCTTTCAGACATCATCTCGGCAAGCACCCACGCCAGCAAAAAGCTGAAGTCAGGCAAAGCTGTTATCTTTGCAGGCATTAGCGCCGCGACTTGTATATAAGGGACACGAAATCGGTGTACTGCACAATGTCTTCGACCGATATACAACCAGATGCAACTACGTCAAGGGATTGTACATTGGAAGAATTGTTTGTAAGTACACTACGGAACAATGGCTTCATTATATAATTTATGTAGAATGATTGTGATTGGACACTTAGAGAATGCATTAGATTGTTTGCAATTGCATCTTCCAAACACTATAGTACAAGATATTATATTACATTTCCGAAATGAGAAAATTACGTATCAATTGCCTCAATATACAGGGTGGTCCCGAATTCATAGTACAAACTTTAATGGTAGGTACAGGACATTGTAACAAGGATTTATTGTATAGGAATGTATAGTCGCAGGTGACGCGGTGAGGCGTAAACAGGGGAAAGAGAAATGGAGTGATCGGTTGGTGTCACTGCCGGTAGAGGGCAGTAGATGAACATGATGTATCGCAGTAGGGACAAGCGCCATTCACAATTGTGCTGCCGTAGACGATGGGTGACTTTACGTATGCAGAAAAAGCAGACATGCATTACATGTACGGCCGTGCAAATGGTAACGCCAGAGCTGCGTTACGAATGTATCGCGCGGAGTATCCTAATCGACGAATGCCGGATCATAGAAGTTTTCAACGGTTACATCGTCAACTTTGTGAAACAGGTACGTTCGACGTCAACAGACATGACGCTGGTCGATTAAGAGCTGTACGCACTCCAAGACTGGAAGAACGCATCTTGAACATAGTGGCTGATAGACCCGAGTCAAGCACAAGAACTGTTGCGCGTGACGTACATGTGAGTCATCAGACTGTATGCAGAGTGTTAAATGAAAATCGCTTACACCCCTTCCATTTTCAAAAAGTACAAGCATTGAATCCGGCAGATTATCCTCTTCGCGTGAACTTCTGCCAGTGGTTGTTGCAGCGATGTGCGTTGCAGCCGGATTTCGTAGGTCATGTGCTATTTACAGATGAAGCGACATTTTCACGCGAGGGTGTCTTTAATGCGCACAATTCCCATGTGTGGGCAACAGATAATCCACATGCAACGCGTCCACATGCGTATCAACAACGTTTCGGTATTAATGTGTGGGCTGGTATTGTGAACGACTTTTTGATTGGGCCATACTTACTACCCACGCGACTCTGTGGCGAAAGCTATCTTATTTTTCTGCAAGAAGTGTTACCAGAACTGCTGCAAGATGTTCCGCTCGCCATTCGTAACCGCATGTGGTTTCAGCACGATGGAGCGCCAGCACACTTCAGCACTGCTGTACGGAATTACCTGAATGCCACGTTTGGTGCTAGATGGATTGGGCGTGGTGGACCAGTCCCTTGGCCACCCCGATCTCCTGATTTCTCTTGCCTCGATTACTTTTTATGGGGACATCTTAAGAGTCTTGTTTATGAGACTCCAGTTGACTCAGATGAGGATCTCGTTGCTCGCATATCTGTAGCTGCTGCAGGTGTGCGTGAAATACCAGGCATCTTTGAACGTGTACGCCAATCGCTGCACCGACGCTGTCAAGCATGTATCGCTCATGGTGGACGCAATTTTGAACACTTACTGTAAACATGACACTTGTCAACAACGATTTCAATAAAATCTTTCGTTTTCCTTTCGGCCGTTATTTCCCCTGTTTACGCCTCACCGCGTCACCTGGGACTATACATTCCTATACAATATATCCTTGTTACAATGTCCTGCACCTACCATTAAAGTTTGTACCATGAATTCGGGACCACCCTGTAGATTACCAAACAATTATATTTTTGAAAGTAGTGTAAATGTGCCTGTGATAGGTGAAATTGTAGTTGATGCCACTGTGTTTGGACGGAAATTTAGATTAAACAGACCAATGAACTGGTCCATAATATGTCATTTAGCTGTGGGAGATATGCAACCATTTAATTGGTTTAATAGCACATTTTAAGTTCATGTTGAATATTATCGTATCAAATTATATATACCAACAGATAATTTCAAACAGATCAATATTTGTGAACCATGTCTGCATAAAATGTTGGAAACTAAACCTAGAGAATTAATACGTACAATGTTTAATATCGATTCTTTGGCTTTAATTATAATGCCAACTGAATTATACGAAGGTGTATTTGCACCACCACTTGTAACGAAATTTAACTTTTGGTGCGCGTTATGTGCCAAAACGCCATTGTTCCGTAGTGTACGTAGCGGAGGTTCTCTAGGTGCAGTATCCGATTCAGACGATGATCATGAACTGATTGTCCACAATTTATTTGCAGCCTTTTAATGATGGAGAACATACTGGAAGTCGTCACATTGATACACTCGATGATGGAAGCGGCCTTGAACAAACCACCCTCCCTCCGCCAGCTCATTTACCTGGTAACAACTATCCAGTCATACTGAATTTTGTTCTTGAATGTAGCTACGTTGTGACAGTTCTACCAGTCAACAGACTGCCGACAACGCACAACATGTACCGAATACCCACGAGCAGGCGCCCCGTTAACCCTGTGGAAGCACTGCATCCCACAGCCCACTGACCTGTGGCGTAGCGGACAATTCACCATACGACCATTGACACAGAAACGCGAACGAGGTGGTTGCTGTTAGTTGACGGTAAACACGTCAGCGGACCCCGCCTTCACACCGTCGGTACGCTGACCTCCCCGCTACGTCGGACATGTTAGGCTAGAGACGACGACACCCACCGCCTTAAGCGTGGTCCCCATGAGGAAGTTTGGCATCCAGTGGTCGAGATGATGTCCTTCCTTCTTCGTGTAGGACAATAGGCCACTGAACTTCCTGGACAGAACGTATTACCCACGAACAGAGATGAACGCGGTAACATGGGTACGAGCCCAAGCGACACATTACCTGCTTCGTGACGGCCCGAAGAATGTGCTGGAACCACCTGCATGAACGAGATAGGGCGATTTATGCGAGCCGAAATACCAACAATATTTTTCTAATTTCCTGGGGAGTGCGTTGCGAGATCACCAGCTCAGCTGTTATGTTTCGGCTATGAGAAGCTGATGTTGAACACGATAAAGAGGCGTACACTGACCACAGCTAAACGGTTGCCTCCTTCAGTTCTACGAGGCGACGTTCCCGTAGGCAGACGTCTTACACTCACCCACCAGCGGAGATTTTCTTTTTTCTCTCTTTTTATTCGAGAACACGTATCATTTCCTTAGTGAAGTGCTCCCGGTGGACGATATCGTTGTAAACTAAAAGAGAGTGTGTATTTTCTTTCCTTTGTGTTATTTCCTTTTCAAAGTCTTTTGATTTCTCTCCTAATGTAATAAAAAAAAGAAAAACAAAACAAAGCGAAGACGTGGCTGGCTGCAAGATGAGGTGAGGAGCGTGGCCGCCAAGAGGAACGTACTCCATTATTATTTTGCACTGCACGAAGAAGTTTAAGTCTATTATTTGATCCACCATTACCTCTTGTTATCTCATCCTATTCCTTAATTTTTCAAAAAAAGAAAAAGAACACAAAAACGAAAACATAATGAAACCTCCATACTCGGTGGATCGCCGGATCGTGTCCCGCTCATGTCTGATTCTCTTAATTTAAAAAAAAAAAAAAGTGGTTAAGCGACCGCTCTCGTAAAGTGGGAAATGCGGGTTCCAGTCCTGGTCTGGCACAAATTTTCATTATCGTCATTCCGTTGTACAGCTGACGGTTCTTAGTATTCGCTACTGCAAATACACTCCTGGAAATGGAAAAAAGAACACATTGACACCGGTGTGTCAGACCCACCATACTTGCTCCGGACACTGCGAGAGGGCTGTACAAACAATAATCACACGCACGGCACAGCGGACACACCAGGAACCGCGGTGTTGGCCGTCGAATGGCGCTAGCTGCGCAGCATTTGTGCACCGCCGCCGTCAGTGTCAGCCAGTTTGCCGTGGCATACGGAGCTCCATCGCAGTCTTTAACACTGGTAGCATGCCGCGACAGCGTGGACGTGAACCGTATGTGCAGTTGACGGACTTCGAGCGAGGGCGTATAGTGGGCATGCGGGACGCCGGGTGGACGTACCGCCGAATTGCTCAACACGTGGGGCGTGAGGTCTCCACAGTACATCGATGTTGTCGCCAGTGGTCGGCGGAAGGTGCACGTGCCCATCGACCTGGGACCGGACCGCAGCGACGCACGGATGCACGCCAAGACCGTAGGATCCTACGCAGTGCCGTAGGGGACCGCACCGCCACTTCCCAGCAAATTAGGGACACTGTTGCTCCTGGGGTATCGGCGAGGACCATTCGCAACCGTCTCCATGAAGCTGGGCTACGGTCCCGCACACCGTTAGGCCGTCTTCCGCTCACGCCCCAACATCGTGCAGCCCGCCTCCAGTGGTGTCGCGACAGGCGTGAACGGAGGGACGAATGGAGACGTGTCGTCTTCAGCGATGAGAGTCGCTTCTGCCTTGGTGCCAATGATGGTCGTATGCGTGTTTGGCGCCGTGCAGGTGAGCGCCACAATCAGGACTGCATACGACCGAGGCACACAGGGCCAACACCCGGCATCATGGTGTGGGGAGCGATCTCCTACACTGGCCGTACACCACTGGTGATCGTCGAGGGGACACTGAATAGCGCACGGTACATCCAAACCGTCATCGAACCCATCGTTCTACCATTCCTAGACCGGCAAGGGAACTTGCTGTTCCAACAGGACAATGCACGTCCGCATGTATCCCGTGCCACCCAACGTGCTCTAGAAGGTGTAAGTCAACTACCCTGGCCAGCAAGATCTCCGGATCTGTCCCCCATTGAGCATGTTTGGGACTGGATGAAGCGTCGTCTTACGCGGTCTGCACGTCCAGCACGAACGCTGGTCCAACTGAGGCGCCAGGTGGAAATGGCATGGCAAGCCGTTCCACAGGACTACATCCAGCATCTCTACGATCGTCTCCATGGGAGAATAGCAGCCTGCATTGCTGCGAAAGGTGGATATACACTGTACTAGTGCCGACATTGTGCATGCTCTGTTGCCTGTGTCTATGTGCCTGTGGTTCTGTCAGTGTGATCATGTGATGTATCTGACCCCAGGAATGTGTCAATAAAGTTTCCCCTTCCTGGGACAATGAATTCACGGTGTTCTTATTTCAATTTCCAGGAGTCTACATTTCATGTCTTAGAATGAAACATTTTGGTGACTTAGGACGATTTCGGCGAAACCCCAATACACATCCTGGAAAAAGTGATTAAAATTAATATAACTGGGATTATATTTGGCTGAAACGCAGTAATGTTAGAGAAAGTAGACTTCCAAAACCTTAAGTTGGTGTTGCAATTTAATAGACATCTTCAGGTTCGTAAGTGGTAAGGAACTTAGCTTTCACAGAATATTCGCTTTACTACAGAAAACATGTGTTACAGATGATCTGATGATGGCTGGAATTGAGACTAGAAAGTACTAGTAAAAAAAGAGAGTGAAGTTGCCCAGAAAACCATTCCTATTCACGAAAATAAATAAACGCGAAATACGCCGAAAAGGTAAAAAGAACAAATAAAATCACCATTTTCTGGCCTACAGTGACCCAAAATGAATACATATTTCATTAAGGCTCGTCTTGGGCTACTCGGGTAAATTTCCGCACCCTACTCGTAACACTAAAGTGGCGGAGTACTGTGGGGAGACGGTAGGGCAAGCGAGATTTTACTCGATCGTGGTGGGCAGAAGTTAATTCTTAGCGAAAACACCCTGTGGTGCCTTGACTGCGCTGTATCGCTACAGCTCACTACATGGATACTCTGCAAATCACATTCAAGTGAAACCTACCTGCTCCTTGGATTACCATCTGTAACCGTCTTCCAAAGGTTACCTTAATGGTTACACTATTTGTTTCACTATTGTTATCTTCGTACTATCCACAACTACACGCTATTTGATTTATTCCTACATTTCCATAGACGTGACAAAGATAATTTTTGTTTTCCTGGGTGACCAGTAATATCTTTAATTTTCACAGAGTGTTTTGTGGTATTGTAGCCTCCTTACAATCGTCGCACGCCCTTATACCAGAGGACGAGTAATCATTGTTTATTAAAACATTGTGAGACATTCCATTTCTTCTGAAAACTATTTCGCTGCTTTCTTTGACGTTCTTATAATACTGCACTTATTCCGTATCTGATAATTTAAGTTCGTATGATCACACGTAGATGTGTGTGTGTGTGGGGGGGGGGGGGTATGTCTGTGTGTGAGCGTGTGTAGTGTGTTTGGATGCGCGTCAGATATTCTGTGTGACTCGGGATATGTTCCCTGTCTTGATGCAGAAGCCACACCTTTGGCAGTTAAAACTGTGACATCATCAAGACGGCAAGCAACAAGCGTCATACTGGTATGAAGTGCAGTATATGTCAGGTGACTGTGATCAAAATGCAACTACTCACGTACGTCCATTGTGGGCAGTAATTAACGTATGACAGCGAAACTTGGTAGATATTCTAGCGTCGTAATGAGGAACCGATTTATGGTGTAAAGAAAGTGAGTTCCAGTTGTGGCCACCAGGTGCAAATGCAGCGCTATATACTGATCTCATGACGCCATGACATCGACGCTGTCGTTTGACAGGCCATAACGTGACTGAACAATACGGCTATCGAGAGGAGAGACTGTGCGTTGTTAGTGAAACTGTTTTATGTGACCGGCAGCAATTACAGTGCTGCACTGAGAAACTGTCGCCGAATGAAAGGTCTGAGAGAGGTCCCATGTCATTAAATGGTTTAAAGAAGGCAATGAAATTCGAAAGCACGGGTGACCTTGGTATGGCAACTAGAATAGGAAGGTGTCCTATCGCGGTGGAAGTTACGGACAAGGTTGCTGTTGCTATAAACACGTGTCTCAGGTGTTGCTAGTTCACGTGCAAGTGTCACGAGAATTGCCCATGCCTTGGTCAACAGTACAAAAAGCTTTCCGGTCTTTTCTACACTGGTACCCGTACAGCAACAGAAACCTCATGATCAGCAGCTGCATTCTGAATTTGCTTTTCGGTTTCTGGAAATGATAGGAGTTGATGACCTGTGCCAAGGCAACAGTCTGTGGAGTGACGAAGCACATTTTACACTACAGGGCACAGTGAACACACAGAACTTCCGAATCTGGGGTACTGTTAAACGGCGTGTTTTACACGAAGAGCCGTTGACGGTGTGGTGCGGATTTACAAGCATCTTTGTTATCGATACGTTCTTCTTTACAGAGAATACATCCAGATGTATCTCGACGGCTGTACTTTTTCGAGATTTCCTCGTAGAGCACTTAGTTCCTGCTTTGGAAGAACGCAGCTGTGTGGAAACCGCTGTCTTAATACGAGATGGAGCAACACCTCTTGTCGCTCGCCCAGTGAAACATCTGCTTGATTCTACGTTCCGCGAACGTGTTACCTCCAGAGATTTACCAGATACATGACCTGCAAGATCGCCTGATCGGAGTCCATGTCACTTTTGGTGCTGAGGATACCTAAAAGAATTTGTTTACCAGGGACACGTTCGGTCTCTGCCTGATCTGAAGGCCAGAGTAGAGGAACACGTTGCCCAGTTTCCATCGGCACTGCTGTGAGCAGCTGCTGATCACGTGGTTTTAAGGATGCAGCACCTCTTCGACGCCCCCAGTGCCCATAGTGAATAAATTTTGAAAGCAACTGTTAAAAATATAGTCAACGTCGTACCTTTTTCCCTTGGATGAGTTTTTCTGCAGACTTCCCGTTCGTAATCCGTTATCTGTGGAAGAACATTTCTATTTGTCTTCCTTGCATTCACAGTGACAGAGCTGCACGTGGTGGCCAAAGTTATAACAAATTTCTTTTCAGCTTCAATAGTTTGTGCATTAACACTTTAGAATATCTACTAAGCTTTTCTGTGCTGCCGTAATTACGTATCACACTAGACCTCTGTGAGTCCCTGCACTTTAATTGTGACCACCCGGTAATTACTGTCTGGATGCAGAGACCACATTACTGGCCAATAAAACTGTAACATCATAAATTCGGTATGTCGCAAACGCTAACTGACGTGAAATGTAGTACATACTTAGATATGCAAATGACTACCATTTCAGCGCTACGGAACGAGTTACGTTGGAGCCACGTTCTATATATAAGGAAATGAAGTTACGTAGCCGTTTCCTGGTTCAGAAGCCCAGTTTGAATGTTGACTATTTGTGATAAGGTCCTATTATGCCTCTTGTTGTTGTTGATGTGGTCTTCAGTCCGGGGTTGATGCAGCTCTCCATGCGACTCTATCCTCTGCAAACATTTTCATCTCCGAATAGTTACTGCAACCTACAGCTTTCTGAATCTGCTTACTGTATTCATCTCTCGATCTCCCTCTAACGTTTTTACCCACCACGCTTCCCTCCAATACTAAACTGATCCCTTCATGTTTAGAACGTGTCCCGTCAACCGATCCCTTCTTCTAGTCAGGTTGTACCACAAATTTCTTGCCTCCGCAGTCCTATTCGGTACTTCCTCATTAGTTATGTGATCGACCCGTCCAGTCTTCAGCATTCTTCTGTAGCACCACTTTTGGAAAGCTTATATTTTCTTTTTATCCAAACTGTTTATCTTCCAGGTTTCACGTCCATGAATCTCAACACTCCAGTGAAATATTTTCAGAAAAGGCTTCCAACACTTAAATCTGTGTTGCTTCGTGTAGCAAGTAGAAACGTCTGCCCCCAGGAGTTGCCATTGTACAGCGGCAGGATCGTGGCCTATCATGCAGTGCTACTGATACTCGGGTTGATCGGAATCCCACGACTGTCATTCAGGTATCAATTCGATGCGTTTAGGAAGACCATAACTCTACGACGTACAGGTCGCTGGCTCGACCGTTCACGACCTCACAGCTACGTCACAGTGAGTCAGGACACGGACCACTTTACTGGAGGAGCTCAAGCGAGACAGTGCGGCGACGTCTGGATCATCATCGACTGTCGGCAGGGCAGCAGGGCAGCAGGGCAGCAGGGAGGGCGTACCGACAGCTACGAAGCTGCACACACGAGTGGCTCCGCGTCATCTCGTCAGGTGAGTCCCAGTTTTGGTTACGTCATCATGACGGACGTATCCTTGTGTGGAGACGCGGAGGAGAACCAACGGTGCCGTCACTCGGGTGCAGCACGGGATGCCATGCCGTCGTATTTCTGACATTTTAAGGTTGATAGTATACAGAAGAATGGAAAAGAAAATTGAGAATGCGCTAGGTGACGATCAGTTTGGCTTTAGGAAAAGTAAAGGGACGAGAGAGGCAATTCTGACGTTACGGCTAATAATGGAAGCAAGGCTAAGGAAAAATCAAGACACTTTCATAGGATTTGTCGACCTGGAAAAAGCGTTCGACAATATAAAATGGTGCAAGCTGTTCGAGATTCTGAAAAAAGTAGGGGTAAGCTATAGGGAGAGACGGGTCATATACAATATGTACAACAACCAAGAGGGAATAATAAGAGTGGACGATCAAGAACGAAGTGCTCGTATTAAGAAGGGTGTAAGACAAGGCTGTAGCCTTTCGCCCCTACTCTTCAATCTGTACATCGAGGAAGCAATGATGGAAATAAAAGAAAGATTCAGGAGTGGAATTAAAATACAAGGTGAAAGGATATCAATGATACGATTCGCTGATGACATTGCTATCCTGAGTGAAAGTGAAGAAGAATTAAATGATCTGCTGATGGAATGAACAGTCTAATGAGTACACAGTATGGTTTGAGAGTAAATCGGAGAAAGACGAAGGTAATGAGAAGTAGTAGAAATGAGAACAGCGAGAAACTTAACATCAGGATTGATGGTCACAAAGTCAATGAAGTTAAGTAATTCTGCTACCTAGGCAGTAAAATAACCAATGACGGACGGAGCAAGGAGGACATCAAAAGCAGACTCGCTATGGCAAAAAAGGCATTTCTGGCCAAGAGAAGTCTACTAATATCAAATACCGGCCTTAATTTGAGGAAGAAATTTCTGATGATGTACGTCTGGAGTACAGCATTGTATGGTAGTGAAACATGGACTGTGGGAAAACCGGAACAGAAGAGAATCGAAGCATTTGAGATGTGGTGCCATAGACGAATGTTGAAAATTAGGTGGACGGATAAGGTAAGGAATGAGGAGGTTCTACGTAGAATCGGAGAGGAAAGGAATATGTGGAAAACACTGATAAGGAGAAGGGACAGGATGATAGGACATCTGCTAAGACATGAGGGAATGACTTCCATGGTACTAGAGGGAGCTGTAGAGGGCGAAAACTGTAGAGGAAGACAGAGATTGGAATACATCAAGCAAATAATTGAGGACGTAGGTTGCAAGTGCTACTCTGAGATGAAGAGATTAGCACAGGAAAGGAATTCGTGGCGGGCCGCATCAGACCAGTCAGTAGACTGATGACCTCTGTCTGCGAGGGCTGCCCACGGTGCCCTGCCATACCTCGATACAAGGGGTGTCCACTCGTGCCAGATGCATCGCCCATGGAAAACCTGGTCATGGGTTGCGGACAGACGTCGATCTCAGCAGACAACAGGCTCTGAGACTGACTAAAGGCGTATAATTGAGGCTGCATTGATGACGTACTCATATGTGTCATCCAAAATGAGCTTGACTCATTCTGGCTGCAGCCGTTGTTACTGCCAGAGGAGGTTACCGTCTGTATCAAATTTTGCACTCAGTGCAACCACTAAATCAGTAACAAATTTAACCTCGTAATCTTGGAACTGTATTGTAAACGGACAGTAAGTAAAATTTCGTTGGACTGTTGGTATAACACTACCGGCTATTAGTACAGTAATAATTCGTCGATGATGTTAGGGTAAACCTTGGTAAGTTCGTGGCGTTGCTTTTTTCGTGATACTTTGTGGATTCCTCTTCACGGATTTATCAACCACGTCAGAAGAGCAGTCGCTGACCCACACATAGCAGAACATGTCCCCTACCTGCAGCGGCATTTCACGCCGCGCTACCAGCGGCCTTGGCAGCACAGTCAGTTGTTTTCTTCCGTTGGGGGCAGTTGTCTTTCGCTTTCGCGCTGCAGAATCCCAAAGTGCTGATTACTCCTCATATTAACAAGGTAACACATTTTTTTGATTTTGCACAGTTGTTTATGTGATATAAATAAAATTTTCTTATTAAGGTTTTTGTTTTTGCGTTCCTTAGTTTAGACGTAATAGCCTTAGCTGCGCTAGTAAAAATCTTAGCATTTTAACTGCCATCTTGCGCCACCCTAGCCAGTCTACGCAAATACTGGCTAATAAACGTATTTAAAAGCGGATATTTAATTATTTGTGGTAGCATTCCCGTGGTATAGATAAAGCACTTCATTTTAAACCAGATAATATATTAAATTTACGTATCACGAATTAACCAAGCTATCACGAACTTAACCATTTTTTTTCTTCTGCATTTTAGATGCCTCCAAAATATCGCAAATATGCCAACCAAATATTATTACAACAGCAAGATTGGTAAAAGAGGAGAAGTAGTCAATTTACAAGGCATAAAAGCAATGTGAAGTGCCATGGTCTACCCTGAAAGACTTTCTTAGCAGGACTGAAGATGAACGTGTAGGCCTACCTAAATTCTTTTGCTTTACCTTTACACATGCAACAAAGAATATGCAATTATATACTTCCCATGCAGGAATTAGAATTCGAATTCACTGTAATTCAGATTCGAAAACTGGCTACAGTAACAGGTAGGAAACATCCCTTCAATGAAGAAGAACAAGCTGCAGGGGACTGGTGGCGGAAAAATTTTAAAACACGTTACGGGCTTACCTTAAGAGTGCCTGAAAATATAGCTGCTTATAGGTCTTCAGTAAGAAATAGGTCACTAATTACTGACTTTTACCAAAAATTAGAAGCGTTAGTCACAGATATGGGAGTTCAAGATCGTCCAAATCTAGTATGGAATTGAGACAGGGCTCTCATATGTGGTGAAAGCATCCAATATCGTTACGGCAATTGGCAAAAAGTATGTATATAGCAAAACGTTTGTTGATCGAGGTGAAAATCACACATTGCTTGCCTGTGTCAGTGCTAGTGGTTACTGTATATCCCCCATGGTGATATTTAATGGTGTTCGAATGTCAGAAGATCTTCTGAAAGGCGTATTTCCTGGCACCATTGTCAGACTATCACCAAAATGGTGGATAAATGGAGAACTTTTTCTGGAATGATTCAATCATTTCATACAATGTATACCTCCTGCAAGACCTATAACTTTAGTAATGGATTCCCATGGATCCCATATTTCAGAGGTGGTCATTGACCTGACCAAGAAGAACCAGATCTTTCTTCTGACATTTCTTCCCACATTACTCACAGTCTGCAACCATTGGATGTAGGGGTAAATAGGCAACTTAAAAGATCATGGGGAAAATCTTCAAATAGCTACATGGTCAAGAATCCAGGTCTCAGACCCAACAGATCTGGTTTCCACAAATTGTCTAAACCTGCTTACTACAGTGCTTTCAGTCCTGAGACCATCATATCAGCTTTTAGGAATACTGGGATTAATCCTGCCGCTGTGACTGATGATGCAATAGCAACATCAAAGTTGACAGAGGAACCTGCAGAAGGCAATCTGGAACCAGCATCAGATGATTCAGAAAGTCTTTCAGAGGTGAATGTACTTCTTGCTCTGCCTGTCTTAACAGATGACGGGAACAAATGCAAGCGGAGGAAAAAGACAGATAGCAAGGCAAAATGTCTCACTCCAATTCAAGAAGCAGCTCCCAAAAGAACCAGACGTAGGCCTATGCATTTTCTAAAATATTATCTCACGTTCTTCATTAACAGAGTTGACAGTTGTTCCTTTGAGTTCCTGTTTATTTATTTTGGTGAAATTGATTGATTTATAGGTAGGCCACGTAAGGAAGATACAGTAAACCCACAACACAGCACCTCTAGAGTGACAAAGAAGAGGACGGAGGATGACAATAAATGTGGATCCTGTGGTCACAGTTGTTTAGAAGACGTGAGGAAAAAGTCAGGGGCACTAAGGATTCAGTGTAGGTTTTGTTTAATGTGGTACCATTCGAAGTGTCAACATACTTTTGAGGAGAGTGAGGAAGTTTTTACATTCAACCTTTCTGATGAAGACTAGAAAGAGGCTTTCATTTAATCAGTAAACTCAATTCAGTGTTCTTGCTCATTACTTCGTCAGTACTTTATCATTATTATCATAAATAAGCCTCAATGTCGTAAAATCTCAAAATTAAATATTTTATAGAAATACAATGCTTTCATTGTTTAATTAATGCATTACCACGAAATTATCCAAGTAATGTCACGAACTTACCAAGGGGTACCACAAAATAACCTACAAAATTCTTAGTTGATGAAATCAGAAGGGAGAGAATGTTGAATCAACTAATCATAACATTGTGCATATGTACATCAGCAGGCTTTCAAAATATTTGTCATGTTCTTTAAATTAACTTAATACAGAAATCCTCACGAAATTACCAAGGTTTATCCTACTCCTCTGAGACGAATTTAAAGTGACAGTGATTGTTAGCTAATGTAATAAGCATCGGTCTATTTTTCGCTAACTGAATGATTGTATTCAATAGCGAGCAGTAGCTGAAATGAAGGAATCGAACCAAGGTAATAGTAGTTATAAAGTAAACTGTAATTACGCAAAAGGAAACGGTCGCCACGCTAATTAGGCAAAGTAGTACCAGGTGGTAATACTGTTCACCATTAAAATTAACTACCGTGTATGACTTTGCTTGCTACTAAGATTCTGTTTTACAAATGGGACACGAAACAGTAGCACTGTCTAGGAACTCTTGGAACAACAAGTCGTCATGAGCAACACAGATGAAACTCAAATTGTTCTGGCAAGAAACTGTCTCTCAGTAACCTATATTTCCTGTATTCAACGCAGGAAAACTATCATTCGTTACACAGTGTAACTGCATAAGGAAGGACCGCAACTAATTTTGGCTTACGGAGGCGCACAACTAATTTGGGCGTAAGGAGCTATTACCATGTGACTATTGAAACATACTAGCATGCAAACTATCTTTAAATGGTTATATTAAGTGATCTAATCACTATTTGTTTTCTTAGGTACCCTTTACTTCATTCCATTAAGTAGATCGTAAATAAAACATGGAGTCCCAGGATCTGTTATTGTCTGAATAGTTTTAGCCAGCTAATCTTTAACGAGCACAAAACCTATAAAATGATTGCTGCACTTCATAAGTACTTTTACTGTAATACTGGCGGTAATACTGGCGCAACATTTAGCATGGGGACCCAGATATCATTTAACTAAAATCGAAACCGAACACTTCTGGCAAAACACAGTGAAGAAACACTTCCAAATACATGTAGAAACACGTAACACTTTAACAAAGCTGTGAAGTGCAGTTAGACGGTCCAAAAGTAGAAATTATCAATGTACCGTAATATTACACGCAACTGAGGAAGACAGGACTACAAAAGTTGAAGAAGTTAACACACCTACCTCTTCATCTACGAGTAGCGCTTGCGACCTACGTCCTCAATTATTTGCTGGATGTATTCCAGTTCCTGTCTTCCTCCACAGTTTTTGCCCTCTGCAGCTCCCTCTTCTACGATGGAAGTCATTCCCTCACGTCTTAACAGATGTCCTATCATCCTGTCGCTTCTCCTTGTCAGTGTTTTCCACATATCCCTTTCCTCTGCGATTCTGCGCAGAACCTCCCCGTTCCTTATCTTATCAGTCCATCTAAGTTTCAACTTTCTTCTGTAACAACATATCTCAAGTGCTTCGATTCTCTTCTATTCCAGTTTCCCCACAGTTCGGCCGGCCGGAGTGGCCGTGCGGTTCTAGGTGCTACAGTCTGGAGCCGAGCGACCGCTACGGTCGCAGGTTCGAATCCTGCCTCGGGCATGGATGTGTGTGATGTCCTTAGGTTAGTTAGGTTTAATTAGTTCTAAGTTCTAGGCGACTGATGACCTCAGAAGTTGTCACATAGTGCTCAGAGCCATTTTTTGAACTCCACAGCTCATGTTTCACTACCGTACAATGCTGTCCTCGAATGTACATTCTCAGAAGTTTCTTCCTCAGATTAACGCCTATGTTAGATACTAGTAGACTTCTCTTGGCGGGAATGCCCTTTTTGCCAGTGCTAGTCTGGTTTTGATGTCCTCCTTCCTCCGTCAGTCATGGGCTCTTTTGCTGCCTAAGTGGCAGAATTTCTTAACTTCCTCAACTTCGTCATCACCGAGCCGTCTCGGCTCGCGTCTGTTGCAGTCTGTAGAGTGAATCTCTGGTTCGTTTTCCCACCAGCCGCCGGTCAACGTTCTCGCGCGACGTCTTCCGGTTTCAAAAGTTTGCGAGGCGGGACGGACAGTCATCGGGGAACGAGGAGGATGGAAGAGGAAGTCGGTTAGGAGAATCGTGGTTGTCACGCGCCAGTGGGCGGTGTCTTAACTGATTCGCTCTGAGGGAGCCGTTGCAACGGGAACGACTTTGATTGTGATGAGCTGGTTTTGGTGCTCTGAAAGGACACCTCTTTCCTATTGTCACGCCGTATTACGTGATCTACACTCTTGCTCATAAATTAAGGATAATGATAATAAATGGTAAAACACCGCTCTGGTGGGTGGTGTGCGGGTTTAAATCACGTCGGGGTATGACCATGCGGTGCATTTGACCTGCGGTCGTCACACGGTGGCGCTGGCAGCAGTCCACATACGCACAGGTGTGTTGGTGCATGTCAGAGTACGGTGCAGTGAGTAACTGTGCGGACGTTTTCAGACGTGCTGATGGTGACTGTGTGTTGAAAATGGCTCAAAGAACACATATTGATGACGTTATGAGGGGTAGAATACTAGGGCGAATGGAGGCTGGTCAAACACAGCAGGTCGTAGAATGGGCCCTCTGTGTGCCACAAAGTGTGATCTCATGATTATGGCAACGATTCCAGCAGACAGGAAATGTGTCCAGGCGCTACACTACGGGACGTCCACAGTGTACAACACCACAAGAATACCGATATCTCACCATCACTGCCCGCAGACGGCCACGGAGTACTGCAGGTAGCCTTGCTCGGGACCTTACCGCAGCCACTGGAACAGTTGTCTTCACTCCTGGTCACAGGAGAGCCCGTAAAGCCTGGTGTCAAGAACACAGTACATGGTCATTGGAATAGTGGTCCCAGGTTAAGTTCACGCACGAGTCCAGGTATAGTCTGAACAGTGATTCTCAACGGGTTTTCATCTGGCGTGAAACAGGAACTAGATACCAACCCCTTAATGTCCTTGAAATGGACCTGTATGGAGGTCGTGGTTTGATGTTGTGGGATGGGATTATGACTGGTGCACATACACCCCAGCATGTCTTTGACAGAGGAACTGTAACAGGTCAGGTGTATCGGGACGTCATTTTGCACCAGTACGTCCGCCTTTTCAGGGATGCAGTGGGTCCCACCTTCCTCCTGATGGATGATAACGCACGACCCCACCGAGCTGCCGTCCTGAAGGAGTACCTTGAAACAGAAGATATCAGGCGAATGGAGTGACCTGCCTGTTCTCCAGACCTAAACCCCATCGACCACGTCTGGGATGCTCTCGGTCGACGTTTCGCTGCATGTCTTCAAACCCCTAGGACACTTCAGGAGCTCTGACAGGCACTCGTGCAAAAGTGGGAGGCTGTACCTCGGCAGCTGCTCGACCACCTGACCCAGAGTATGCCAACCCATTGTGCGGCCTGTGTATGTGTGCATGGTGATCATATCCCATACTGACGTCGGGGTACATGCGCAGGAAACAGTGGCGTTTTGTATCACATGTGTTTTGGGACAGTTTTCTGACTTATCTGTGGACTTACAGATCTGTGTAATATGTGTTCCCTATGTGTCTATGCTATTAGCCTCAGTTTTGGGTAGTGCCACGTTGTGTGGCACCGCATTCTGCAATTATCCTTAATTTATGAGCATGAGTGTATTTGGCTGCCTTAGCGCGCTCTGTTGTTACTACCTTGCCCTACGTGATTCTTCACTGAGTTGTGAATTTGTGCTTTCCCGGAAGTTTGATCCGCCTTAGCGTGGTCTGCATCGCTTACATAGACTGTTTGAGCCTGCCCACTTTCGTTTTCTGTGGGCGCCTTGTGTTTCTTGACTGAAAAGTAGCTTAGTTGTAATCTCCGGGTGTGACAATAGCGGTGATAATTTTTTATTGTTTGCTTTTAATAGTGGTTCTCCTCGCCATATGATGCGTAACATTATCACTGTAGCCGTCTGTGCATGCGGTGGCGTTGTGATGGCGGTCACGTGCTACTTGTCCTGTCACGAACACATTTATGATTAATGTGCTTCTTCAGTTATGTTTTAGATTCTAGTATACCGGTCGCACTGCTGGAGAGGTGAGTAATTTTCTATGGTGGCTTCCTTGGGTGTCATAAGGCGGCAGCCCTTAGACGATTTTTGGAGCCTGATTGGGACTGCGGGCCGTCTTGTACTGTTCTCTGACCTTATGCTTTTAATAGAACCAGCTAGAACCAGCATGTCAGCGCGGAAGGGAAATTTATGTGGTTGTTTAAAATCTACTTAAAGAATTTTTGTAGTCTGGTTATGTTAATACCCTTATTCTTGATTCTTGCCAGTGTTTAAGTTGTACTATTCTCGAAATTGTTCGTATAATCAGTTAATCGGCGTTTGCCGGGGTTGTCTGGATTGCTTGTTTAGCCAGCTACTTGCTGAAAGTGTCTTATCGTATTAATTGGCCTGCTGGTGTTTCTAGGCATCTCCTTGTCGCGTGACGATTATTTTACGAGCGCCCTGTTGTTGCCTGTTACTCCAGTCTATGCGTGCAGCTGGCCCGGCCTGATAGGGTGCAGGCACCGGCAGCACGACATTACAAGACAGCATTAGGGATTCGCCGCTCCGTTACCCTCCGTGGAGCAGCTTTACGTCACGGTCACCGCTGTTTAAGTCAAATTTTTTCTCCTTTGGTTCGCGGTTGCCTAAATTTTTCAGAGCTGGCATATTTCTGTCTTTTGGCTCCTCGAGTGACTGTAGGAGGATACAAGATGATTTGTGATTGGTGTAAAGAATGGCAGCTAACTCTAAATATAGATAAATGTAAATTAATGGAGATGAATAGGGAAAAGAATCCCGTAATGTTTGAATACTCCATTAGTAGTGTAGCACTTGACGCAGTCACGTCGATTAAATATTTGGGCGTAACATTGCAGAGCGATATGAAGTGGGGCAAGCATGTAATGGCAGTTGTGGGGAAGGCGGATAGTCGTCTTCGGTTCATTGGTAGAATTTTGGGAAGATGTGGTTCATCTGTAAAGGAGACCGCTTATAAAACACTAATACGACCTATTCTTGAGTACTGCTCGAGCGTCTGGGATCCCTATCAGGTCGGATTGAGGGAGGACATAGAAGCAATTCAGAGGCGGGCTGCTAGATTTGTTACTGGTAGGTTTGATCATCACGCGACTGTTACGGAAATGCTTCAGGAACTCTGGTGGGGGTCTCTGGAGGAAAGGAGGCGTTCTTTTCGTGAATCGCTACTGAGGAAATTTAGAGAACCAGCATTTGAGGCTGACTGCAGTACAATTTTACTGCCGCCAGATTATATTTCGCGGAAAGACCACAAAGATAAGATAAGAGAGATTGCGCTCGTACAGAGGCATATAGGCAGTCATTTTTCGCTCGTTCTGTTTAGGAGTGGAACAGGGAGAGAAGATGCTAGTTGTGGTACGAGGTACCCTCCACCACGTACCGTATGGTGAATTGCGGACTATGTATGTAGATGTAGATGGATCCTGCCTTTTATGTGGTGCCCTTTCTGTATTATGATTTCCCTAATCAGCCGATCCATTTGCTTGCCCTTGTGTCGCTTACATTTGTCAGTTCTCTCAAAAGACTGTGTTGAATTCTGATTTGTAACTTAAAACCATTCGTCATCTTAACACGGTTAAATTTGTTTAAATATTTTTATGTGTTATTAAATCTTTGCTAGTCGCTGTTACACATTATCTGTTACTTAAAACCATTCCACTATCTTGGGACATTAAAATTGTTTAAACATTTTAGCTGTTATTAAATTTGTGCCTGTCGTTGTTACGTTGTTACACTTGTGTTCGCAGTGCTAGGCGCACGTCACAGCCGTAGTCCCGGCAGCCGCCGTCACACAGTCGCTGCGCTGCAGCGTCCATCTGTAGCTACGTGAGTCATAGTAAATAACTTGTTTTGTTACTGCTGTTTCACTGAACACTCCAATGGCCAGCATCCTCGCGTTAACCTCTGGCCGCCGACCATACCTCCGTGGTCTACTTCAGTTGCTGTCAAAAGTTCCGTCACCATCTCCAGCGGACCTCAGGTGATCCGGCCTGCACTCAGCATGACATTACAACTCCAGCAGACACCACCATCACAGTGAGATGAACGAGAAAACTGTTGTTCTGCTTGTGGATGTGGAGAAGTTGGGGTCCAGACAAGAGGAACATCATACTGTGAAAGTTACATTGTTCAGGTCTGTACGACCTGGTGATGTATTGCTGTTTCTCAGAAACTGCAAAGAAGAGTGTGCACAAGCTTTTAGATTCATGTAACTTCCTAGGGCATAGTGTAGCATGTGCGGATGTTGTATCAGATTTATGTTGGACGTGCCACTATTATGGGCATATGGCAGTGTACAGAGTCTAGATGCTTGATGACAAGGCGAAAAATATAAGTAGATTATAATTCTTAGTGAGTGATTGGTTGTGTACTTGGACAGTGTATATTTTGTTGAGAATAATAATTAAAAACCTCACAATGACAGTCAGAGATACAAGGCGTTTCTTAACCAGTAACAGTACGAGCTTTACTACATAGGGTAGCAAAGTTAACACTTTGGAGACGTGTCACTTAGAAGAATGCCGCGTCTAGAAAACGGCCATTTAGGCAATTATCTCAACCATTACTGGCACATATTTAATTGATATTTCTTCAAGAGCGACTTATGCTAAAATGAGATCAAGCTTCAAGACTTATTTTTCACATTTACTTCAGTTCCTAGATAGGTTACAAACTTTTAAATCTTTCTTGCTCATTCAACAAACTTGACGTAACCTGACCAGCCAGAGCATTACAGCCACCTAACTAACAGCAGGTACGTCTTCCTTCTGCAAGGATAACGGCGGCGACGCGTCAAGGCATGGGAGCAATGAGGTCATGGTAGGGCGCTGGAGGGAGCTGGTACCGCATCTGCTCACGTAAGTCACCGAATTCGCGTAAATCCCGGAGACGAGGGCGATGAGGTCTGATGCCAAGTTCAGTCACATCCCATATCTGGCACGTCAACTGGAACTCGTCATTGTGTTCCTCGAATTGCCCCATTACGTCCTGGCCTTGTGACACGGCGCATTATCTTGTTGAAAAATGTCTCTGCCGCAGGGAAACAAGATCGTCATCAGGGGGTGTACGTGGTCTGCATCCACTATACGATACTCCTTAGCCTTCCTGATGCATTGCACGAGCTCCACTGGACCCGTAGATGCCAACTGATTGTTCCTCAGAGCATTATGAAGACGCCACCAGCTTGTCTCTACCCAGTAGCACAGATGTCAAGGACCTGTTCTCCTGGAAGACGACGGATTCGCACCCTCCTATCGGCATGATGAAGAAGTCATCGGGATTCATCGGACCATGCAACGCTCTGCCACTGCGCCAACTTCCAGTGCCGATGGCCACGTGCTTATTTCAGTCAAGATGCCGATGTCCCGGTGTTAACATTGGCTCGTGCATGGGTTGTCGGCTGTGGAGGCCCATCGTTGGGAGTGTTTTCAGACACACTTGCACTTTGATCAGCATTAAAGTCTGATGTTAATTCCGCCACAGCTCGCCGCCCAGTCTGCATAGCCTACGACGTCCGACATCTGTAATGAGGGGTGGTCACCCAACCCCAAGGCGTCTGGACATGGTTTCACCTTGGTTTCGCCATCTGCTGAAGACACGCACCACATCACTCCTCGAACTCTCAAGTCGTGCCGTTTCCGAAATGCTCGTGCCGAGCCTCCAGACTATCGCAATTTGTCCTCCGTCAGACAGATCGCGTGCCTTCTCCATTCTACACACGGACAGCACGCTCATTGATACTACACTCTCCGTGCGTGTGTCTTCGTCGCCACGTGACGCTACTATCGCCTCGACAGGTTTGTATCGATAGTGGGTGAGTGGTCATAATGGTCTGCCTGGTCCTTGTATTTGCAATAGAATTATACCAAACTGCTAAACCTAACGAGAACATGCACGAAATTACGGCAGCTTCATCAAACATTGCCTCAGGCCTTAGCTACAACAGCTATTATGTTTGCTAATGTTTCTTTTGAAATTCTAGAAACTGACAACACAAGGCAGCACTGCCAAGGGGCAGGTAGTGAGATGGTCGTACGTATTTCTCATATGAAGCGAGTCCAGCTTTCGAGCGACATGTGGCTCGTGCGTCGAGAAGATCGACGCCTAACCTATACTGAGGCCGTCTTTTGAATACGGCGTCGCGGCCCAAGCTATATTCAGCTTGGTCTCCGAAGTGTTAACAGCATATAAATCTGAATCAGTTCAAGTTGCAGATAGGGATGAATAGTTAGCGTCTGACCAGCTGTGTCTAACTGAAGTGGGTCCAACCTGCATTGTGGTGATCACTCTTGTTTTCTAGTAGTGCAGCTGATGAAGTGGTTTATATTTTGGAGGGGCTGAAGACACTGACAGAGATGGGAAGTTTGTCGGATAGTTAAGTGCTAAACATGACAAAACTGCGATTGTAAGTTGAGACAAAGACTCTTTTCAGATATGCAAGGCATTAAAAACACAAAAACGTTTGAGCTATTGAGTCAGAGCCTCCTGCAACAGCACAGGAAGCAGAACAATACAAGGTTCTTTTGGGAGCAGTTGAGTACGTTTACGAAGAGACACAGGGAAATGGTGGATTAGTTTGCTGACTGAATACGTAAAGTTAATGTACAGACATATGTATGAGTTACGGGAAAATGACGAAAAGAATAAGGTAATACTGCAGGACGCAGAGTGGACAGCGCTCAACAAATTCTTGAGGGGCCCACCTAATGTGTCGAGATGAGTACCCCAAAACGTCTATATTCTGGTTTTCAGCAGTAGACTTCGAGGGAACCTATGTAGCAACTGGCGAACCCGGTAAATGCGGGGTATACTGCAATAATGTGAAATGCAGCAAGTGTTGTCAAACGGAACTCATTCAGAGACAGTGTTGGTAGACTTAGTGTGGTAAAGAGGAGGGTCATCCGTAGCGAAATAATGCAAAAGTTAAACAAGGGGTAATAGGGAAGTTAAAAATCAAAGGTAACCCCAAGTCCAACGAGCGGCATTCCTAGTGAATTTCGATGAAGCAAATATGTATGCAGAGATAAGTGTGCTATAATAATGACTGTGAAGTGCACAAAACAGGATTTTGTTAGACACAGGGACGCATGTCTCAGCAGCAAGTAGAGAACATATGGGCCAAAAACTATTGGATTCACCACGTTATATGTTTTATGGGACAGGAGACAGCGATGTGAGGTCAGTTACATAGATTGAATTTAGTTTGCAAGTCAACTTGATTCACTTTGAACAATGTGAGGAAATGATGGTTCATGTAAGTGACGGATATTGCATGATTCTAGGGTTGCACTTTTTAAATGACCATTGTGCTAAAACAGACCTTCGACAACGCATAGTGGAATTTAGTGGGACAACATTTCACTTGTGGGAATCTGTCGTCAATTGAATGCTCTCGCAAGGCGTGTCTATCATAAGGGACACATTATCTAAGCTGCTTGCCACTAAGGTTTTATTTGTGTGCTACTGTGCCAGAGGGCATCGAAAAGACGCTATGAGTGAATGTAGAACTGAACTTATCACTTGATCTATTGTGCGTGGTAGAACTACTAAAAATGAGCGATATATTGGATACTTCAAAGCGTTTTGTTAGCACGAGCATTGTACGCATACAGGAGGGAAATGTCTGGAGAATCGTACCTATAAAAATCGATAATTTTGGCATCGAGGAAATTAAATTAACGAAGGGAATGATTACAGCGAATTTGGATATCCTGGAGGATGATTCGGACACATGGAATGTGAGCCATGGTCACCTATGTGCCAATACTAGAACTTCATTGGATTAGAAAAGACTATCTAGAAGGCACAGAGTGATATAAAGTGGACGCATTTTTACTTGAGTTCGAGGACTTTTTTCATCTTCAGGGACTGTTACCATCAACACCAGTGACACAACATCAGAGACTGATGGGCAATGAAGCAGCAGTGTACTGTAAACCATATTGATTGTCTTATTATTTGGAGTTGATAATGGAAGAATTTATTGACCAGCAGTTAGCTGATGGGACAAGAGAGGCAAGTGATAGCCCTTGGGGCGCCGCTATTGTAGTCGTGCCAAAGAAATCGAATGGTGGATTCAGTAATTATTGTTTTTTTTTTTTTAAATTATAGACATTTAACAGCAAGACGGTGACATTCCTAAATCACAAAGATCATCGACAATTTAGGACGGAGCTCATACTTTTCCACTATAAATTTGAGAAGTGACACAAGCAGATGGAATTAGCCGTGGAGGATCGACCAAAGACAGCTTTCTTGTTCCCCTGTGGTCATTATCTGTATAGAAGGATGCTATTTCAATTAAAGAATGCTCCAGCAACGTTTCATCATATATTAGACAAGGTTCTGAGGGGATTAAAATCTAGGCTGTGTTTGCTGTGTCTGCATGATGTAATTGTGTTTTCAGAAGGTGTGGATTTACGTAGGCAGTGATTAACAGATGCTTTTGAGAAATTGCGGGCATCAAGATTGACACTGAGTTTAGAGAACTGTCTTTTCGTCAGACAGGAAGTGGGTTTTGTTACTTACGTCCTGTAATCAGCAGAGAAAGAGTTACGACAGACCCAAAGCTGGTACAAGCGTTACAAGACATTTTGATTCCTAAGTCAGGTAAAGAGTTACGGTCATTTTTAGGTCACACAAATAATTACAGAAAGTTTGAGAAGATATTCGTATATATAGAGTGACCACTTACACAGTTGTTAAAGAAATAGGTAAAATTTTACTGCACGGAGGAGTGTCAAAGTATGTTCAAGTCTTTGAAGAAAGCTTTAACATTGGGCCATGTTGTAGTATGCCAGGACTACCAGAAGGAAATTTTTTCATCATGTGATGCATCCATTCAGGCAATGAGGGGTGTGTTGAGCCAAAAGGTCAATGGCGAGGAAGTTTATGCTTCGTGTCAACTGAACGAAGCATGAATAAATTATTCCACTACGGAAAAAGAGATGCTTACTCTGATACTGGAATTACAATTTTCGGCGTTACTTACATGGGAAAAATGTAAAAAGTTACAGGTCATGGAAATGTAAAATTGTTATTAGGCTTGAAGGACCCATACATAGGTTGACAAGGTGGGTACTAGCTCTCAATGAATTTGATTATGAAGTAGTAAATACATCAGAGAAGCAACATGGCAATGCGGATGGCTCAAACAGGAAAGTGGCCACAATACAAACATAGACTCTTTGTCTTGGTGAATGACAAGCAGCACAAAACGCTGATGCCGATTGAAACAGCTGCAGTTCAGTGTGTGTGATGGTCCTTTGTGTAAGGTAACAAGATTGGGCCCACTCTTGATAGTGATGCCCAAACTGATAGAGGAATTATTAAAGGGACCTCATGATCACATACTATCTGGACGTGGAGGTGGAAGAGCAACAACTAGGAGGGTAGCAGAAAGACAGTGATGGAGAGGAAGAAAGAAAGTGAACAGAGAGCGAACAATGATCTGTAAAATGTGTTACTGCAGAGATTAAGCAACGAAACCACTAAAAAATATTGTGATGGATGTGTTGGAGCTATTTAACCCAGCTGCTGATGGGAACCGTTTTGTGTTGACAATTGTCGATCATTTTTATAGATGTGTAGGAATGGACACAGTCCCTGAACTGCAGGCAGTAACAGTGACGAGCACTGTGGTCAACACCTGGCTACTGAAGTCTGATGTGCCAGAAACCATAATCACAGACGAGGGGACGAAACTTCATGTCTGACTTGCCACGGATTTGAATATTAAGAGAAATGGCAGAATGGAGTGGTTACATCACGCTACTGGGAAAGTGTTGTGTCTACATCTACATCTACGTCTACATTTGTACTCGGCAAGCCACCCAACGGTGTGTGGCGGAGGGCACTTTACGTGCCACTGTCATTACCTCTCTTTCCTGTTCCAGTCGCGTATGGTTCGCGGGAAGAACGACTGCCGTGAGCGCTCGAATTTCTCTAATTTTACAGTCGTGATCTCATCGGGAGCTACACCGCGATGCAGAGCACCTCTCTTGCAGTCTGTCACTTGAGTTTGCTAAACATCTCCGTAACGCTATCACGGTTACCAAATAACCCTGTGACGAAACGCGCCGCTCTTCTTTCGATCTTCTCTATCTCCTCCGTCAACCCGATCTGGTACGGATCCCACACTGATGAGCAATACTCAAGTATAGGTCGAACGAGTGTTTTGTAAGCCACCTCCTTTGTTGATGGACTACATTTTCTAAGGACTCTCCCAATGAATCTCAACCTGGCACTCGCCTTACCAACAATTAATTTCATATGACCATTCCACTTCAAATCGTTCCCTACGCATACTCCCAGATATTTTACAGAAGTAACTGCTACCAGTGTTTGTTCCGCTATCATATAATCATACGATAAAGGATCCTTCTTTCTATGTATTCGCAATACATTACATTTGTCTATGTTAAGGGTGAGTTGCCACTCCCTGCACCAAATGCCTATCCGATGCAGATCTTCCTGCATTTTGCTGCAATTTTCTAATGCTGCAACTTCTCTGTATACTACAGCATCATCCGCGAAAAGCCGCATGGAACTTCCGATACTATCTACTAGGTCATTTATATTACATTCTGAAAAGCAATGGTCCCATAACACTCCACTGTGGTACGCCAGAGGTTACTTTAACGTCTGTAGACGTCTCTCCATTGAGAACAACGTGCTGTGTTCTGTTTGCTAAAAACTCTTCAATCGAGCCACAAAGCTTGTCTGATATTCCGTGGGCTCTTACTTTGTTCATCAGGCAGCGGTGCGGAACTGTATCGAACGCCTTCCGGGAGTCAAGGAAAATGGCATCTACCTGGGAGCCCGTATCTAATATTTTCTGGGTCTCATGAACAAATAAAGCGAGTTGGGTCTCACACGATCGCTGTTTCCGGAATCCATGTTGATTCCTACATAGTAGATTCTGGGTTTCCAAAAACGACATGATACTCGAGCAAAAAACATGTTCTGAAACTCTACAGCAGGCCTATAGTTTTGCGCATCTGCTCGACGACCCTTCTTGAAAACTGGAACTACCTATGCTGACTATGTGAACTCTCAATATAATGACTGGGACACATATCTGTCATTTATGGCGGCAGATTGCAACTCAAAGGTTCACACCAGTACAGTCTATCCCTATGAAGATGATGTATGGGACGAAAATGCCATCGTTATCTGATACAGTTAAAAGAAAGCATGGTAGATACAATGAATCAGTGCATAATTTTGAAAGGCGTTGGGAAAGACGGACCGGCTACCAGAGAGAGCGTCTCGTGGAGAGCCCACCTTCCGGCTTGTCTGCCCCCGCAGCTCACGGTACCCCCGGCCGCCCACGCTGCCCACAGCGGCGTGATTCAGTCGGGGGCGAGCTGAGGGTCATTAATATCCCGGCGGCGCGCCATCTTGCCCGGGAGCTCGCAAACAGCGCCAGCTGCCGCTCAGGCCTGCCTGATTAATTTCTTTGTGGCGCGCCAGCAGTCAACAAGCAGCGGGCGCCGCGTCAGCTGCACGCCGCCCGGCCACGTGGCGCCAGTGCGGGGCTGGCGCCAGTCTCTGGGGAACCGTCCGCCTCACTCACTGTGCGTCAACGGACGCCCGACAGTGTTTATTCAAAAGACGTCGTCTGTGATACGGTGTAGGAGCTCTTCCAGTTACTATTGCAGGGTTTATGCTTCGGCATTACACTTTGCTATCCCTGTAACCCTCCATACCGCTGGAAAAAATGTAATAGTCTCAAGGAAAAGAACATTTAGCTGACAAGCGATGTCACGAAACAGGTAGCTCATCATTGTAGGATAGGGTGGCCATATTTACAAAATCAAAATATAAGACACAATTTATAAGTTGAAAAGAATCGAGGTTTTGTGGAAATTTTTGTTGATGCTATACCTATACAGAAAGTTTGTGTTACAATACTTGGCTACATAGCTCAATCGTACCCTTTTCTTAAAACTCACACTAAAAGTACATCAAAATATCTCGCATTGCTAATAGAGAAAACATTTTGTTGCTTACTGTTATCACATGCATAAATGTGCAAAATAATTTCTCGCTTTGCTGTTATGATTTGAGAAATGGAAATGCAGCTTTAATTTCGTCGGTAAATACATACGCTCTTTTTGGTTCAAAATGGTTAAAATGGCTCTGAGCACTATGGGACTTAACTTCTGAGGTCATCAGTCCCCTAGAACTTAGAACTACTTAAACCTAACTGACCTAAGGACATCACACACATCCATGCCCGAGGCAGGATTCGAACCTGCGACCGTAGCGGTCGCGCGGTTCCAGACTGTAGATCCTAGAACCGCTCGGCCACTCCGGCCGCCCCTCTTTTTGGCATATCTGTGAAAAGTTTGCAGTCTATCTCATCAAGTAACGCAAACTGTGAGTCTTACGTTCTAAAACCACAATTGTAAACACGACGACCCGAACCAATAGGCAATGCACGAATGAAGTCGAAGTGACAAATTGCTCGCCATTTGAAAGCATTGCGTAGAACCAACCACCGAACATAAAAATTCACGTCTCCGTCATTTAGTTTAACCAAAAAGTGTATTTTCGTTATTCACTGCGTATGACCACATTTGTCCACCATTTACAATGCTGCAAGTTGATTAAAAACGCTATTTCAAAATTCAATGAAGAGCCAAAGACCCTGGTACATCTGCCTAATATCGTGTAGGGCAAAGACAAGGGTTTTCAGTTTTGTTTGCAGTTGCAACGCCGGCCGCGGTGGTCTAGCGGTTCTAGGCGCTCAGTCCGGAACCGCGCGACTGCTACGGTCGCAGGTTCGAATCCTGCCTCGGGCATGGATGTGTGTGATGTCCTTAGGTTAGTTAGGCTTAAGTAGTTCTAAGTTCTAGGGGACTGATGACCACAGATGTTTAGTCCCATAGTGCTCAGAGCCATTTGAACAATTTTTGCAGTTGCAACAATGGAATGAGGATGGGTATGGCATCGTTGATCGCTTAATTTGTAGCGACGAAGCCACTTTTCATACTAATGGGAAAGTGAACAGGCATAATTGTTGAATCTGCGGTACAAAGCATCCACATGAATGCATTGAATTTTAGCGTGATTCTCCAAAGGTAAATGTCTTTTGTGCCTCGTCACGTCGAAAACTGTACAGGCCATTCTTCTTTGCTGAGAGCTCTGTCACTGGATATTCCTTCTTGCACATGTTGCAGCAGTGGCTTATGCCTCAAGTGCAATTGGACTCTCCGTTCATCTTTCAACAGGATGGGCTCCACCCCATTTTCATCGTGAAGCTCATGGGTAGCTGAACACGGACCTGCTACATCGATGGATCAGCCGTGCTACAGAAGGAGACAGCTGTTTCATGGAATGGCCTGCCTGATCACCAGATCTCACTCCATGTGACGTTTTTTTCTGTGGAGACACATTAAAGATCTGGTGTATGTACCGCCTCTACCATGAGATGTAGCAGAGTTCCGGGAGAGAATACGGGAAGCGACTGCCACAGTCGTCGATGCCATGCTAGGATGGGTATGGCAAAAATTCGATTACCGTATTGACGTCTGCCGGGTGGTTAGTCGAGAGCGCTAATGTGCTGCTTCCTGGACTCTGGCAGGCGCGCCGGCCCGAGATGGAATCCACCCGGCGGATTAACGACGAGGGCCGGAACGCCTGCTAGCCTGGATGTGGTTTTTAGATGGTTTTCCACATTCCGCTAGGTGAATACCGGACTGCTCCCCACGTTCCGCCTCAGTTACACGACTCGCAGACATCTGAAAACGTTCACACTATTTCATGGCTTACCCTAGATGCAGACAGCTGGGGTACACTAATTGCATCCTGGGGGGTTCAGGGTGGCGACAGAAAGGGCATCTGGCCACCCTCTGCAACTAACTGCCAAATCTGTAGTAACACAGCCGACCCCGCGTTGAAGCGGGACAAGGGCCCAAAGGAAATGATGATGACTGACATCTGCCAGGTCACTCATGGTTCGAATACCGAATGTTTGTAAAAAAAAAAAAAAAAAAAAAAAAAAAAATGAAAAAAAAACTTTCAGAGTTTCTCTTCAAAATGCAATATGTATGACATCTGTAAAATGTTTAGTTCTTGTTCAATAAGTAATTGAAAGTGTTCCCAGACTTTATGTACACCGTGTGCATGTTAGGGTTTTAAAGGCCTCTGTGTGTGCTCCAATTAGTCCACTTTTGTCTTCCCAGACCCTATGTGAATGATATGTATGGCACTGAAGATACCTCTAGATTCTTCCCTTAACACTGGTTCTTGAAACCCTTCTAGTAGGCTCTTGTGGGACAACTGTCTCCATCTTCCAGCCTCTACCCGTTTTTCAGCATTTACGTGGAGATCTTCAAATGGTTCAAATGGCTCTGCGCACTATGGGACTCAACATCTGAGGTCATTAGTCCCCTAGAACAAAGAACTACTTAAACCTAACTAACCTAAGGACATCACACACATCTATGCCGGAGGCAGGATTCGAACCTGCGACCGTAGCAGTCACGCGGCTCCGGACTGAAGTGCCTAGAACCGCACGGTCACCGCGGCCGGCTACGTGGAGATCTACCGCAAGTCACACAAACCTGTGAGCATTCGTTCTGCCTTTCTTTGAATACCTTCAATATCCCTTGTTGGTCGTAAGTGGCATGGGTCTATAAACGTGAGAAATATTCCGACATTGTATGCAGAAGTGATTCATCGGCTCTGTGGACTGACTGCATATTCCCACAATCCTGCCAATGAACCGAGTTCTGCCACCAGCAATAACCCAGTTATTTGTATGAGTTGAGTGATTCCAGTTGCATATCGGTAATTTTTGTACTCATTGCGAACTACCTTCCTGCGTTTTTAAAGTGTGCAGTTTTATATTTCTTAACGTTTAAAACATCTGGCTAATCTTTGTAGCACTTTAAAATGTCGTCAAGATCTGACCAGATATTTGTGCAATTTTTCAGATTATACTTCAAGGGTAAACTACGGCCGTAATTTTTCCCGAGGGCATGCAGATTTACTGTATGGATAAATGATGATGGCTTCCTCTTGGGTAAAATATTCCGGAGGTAAAATAGTCCCCCATTCGGATCTCCGTTCGGGGAATATTCAAGAGGACGTCGTTATCAGTAAAAAGAAAACTGGCGTTCTACGGATCGGAGCGTGGAATGTCAGATCCCTTAACCGGGCAGGTAGAATAGAAAAAAAGGGAAATAGCTAGGTTAATGTTAGATATAGTGGGAATTAGTGAAGTTCGGTGGCAGGAGCAACAAAAATTTTGGTCAGGTGAATACAGGGCTATAAACACAAAATCAAATAGGGGTAATGCAGGAGTAGGTTTAATAATGAATAAAAAAATAGGAGTGCGGGTTAGCTACTACAACCAGCATAGTGAACGCATGTGGCCAAGATAGACACGAAGCCCACGCCTACTACAGTAGTAAAAGTTTATATGCCAACTAGCTCTGCAGACGATGAAGAAATTGAAGAAATGTATGATGAGATAAAAGAAATTATTCAGGTAGTGAAGGGAGACGAAAATTTAATAGTCATGGGTGACTGGAATTCGGTAGTGGGAAAAGGGAGAGAAGGAAACATAGGTTAATATGGATTGGGGCTAAGAAATGAAAGAGGAAGCCGTCTGGTAGAATTTTGCACGGAGCATAACTTAATCATAGCTAACACTTGGTTCAAGAATCATAAAAGAAGGTTGTATACATGGAAGAATCCTGGAGATACTAGAAGGTATCAGATAGATTATATAATGGTAAGACAGAGACTTAGGAACCAGGTTTTAAATTGTAAGACATTTCCAGGGGCAAATGTGGAATCTGACCACAATCTATTGGTTATGAACTGTAGATTAAAACTGAAGAAACTGCAGAAATGTGGGAATTTAAGGAGATGGGACCTGGGTAAACTGAAAGAACCAGAGGTTGTACAGAGTTTCAGGGAGAGCATAGGGGAACAACTGACAGGAATGGGGGAGAGAAATACGGTAGAAGAAGAATGGATAACTTTGAGGGAAGTGAAGGCAGTAGAGGACCAAATAGATAAAAATACGAGGGCTAGTAGAAACCCTTGGGTAACAGAAGAAATATTGAATTTAATTGATGAAAGGAGAAAGTATAAAAATGCAGTAAATGAAGCAGGCAAAAAGGAACACAAACGTCTCAAAAATGAGATCGACAGGAAGTGCAAAATGGCTAAGCAGGCATGGCTAGAGGACAAATGTAAGGATGTAGAGGCTTATATCACTAGGGGTAAGATAGATACTGCGTATAGGAAAATTAAAGAGACCTTTGGAGAAAGGAGAACCACTTGCATGAATATCAAGAGCTTTGATGGAAACCCAGTTCTAAGCAAAGAAGGGAAAGCAGAAAGGTGGAAGGAGTATATAGAGGGTTTATACAAGGGCGATGTACATGAGGACAATATTATGGAAATGGAAGAGGATGTAGATGAAGATGAAATGGGAGATATGATACTGCGTAAAGAGTTTAACAGAGCACTGAAAGACCTGAGTCGAAACAAGGCCCCCGGAGTAGACAACATTCCATTACAACTATTGACAGCCTTGGGAGAGCCAGTCCTGACAAAACTCTACCATCTGGTGAGCAAGATGTATGAGACAGGCGAAATACCCTCAGACTTCAAGAAGAATATAATTATTCAAATCCCAAAGAAAGCAGGTGATGACAGATGTGAAAATTACCGAACTATCAGTTTAATAAGTCACGGTTGCGAAATACTAACGCGAATTCTTTACAGACGAATGGAAAAACTAGTAGAAGCCAACCTCGGGGAAGATCAGTTTGGATTCCGTAGAAATATTGGAACACGTGAGGCAATCCTGACCTTACGACTTATTTTAGAAGAAAGATTAAGGAAAGGCAAACCTACGTTTCTATCATTTGTAGACTTAGAGAAAGCTTTTAACAATGTTGACTGGAATACTCTCTTTCAAATTCTAAAGGTGGCAGGGGTAAAATACAGGGAGCGAAAGGCTATTTACAATTTGTACAGAAACCAGATGGCAGTTATAAGAGTCGAGGGGCTTGAAAGGGAAGCAGTGGTTGGGAAGGGAGTGAGACAGGGTTGTAGCCTCTCCCCGATGTTATTCAATCTGTATATTGAGCAAGCAGTAAAGGAAACTAAAGAAAAATTCGGAGTAGGTATTAAAATCCATGGAGAAGAAATAAAAACTTTGAGGTTCGCTGATGACATTGTAATTCTGTCAGCGACAGCAAAGGACTTGGAAGAGCAGTTGAACGGAATGGACAGCGTCTTGAAAGGAGGATATAAGATGAACATCAACAAAAGTAAAACGAGGATAATGGAATGTAGTCGAATTAAGTCGGGTGATGCTGAGGGAATTAGATTAGGAAATGAGGCCCTTAAGGTGGTGAAGGAGTTTTGCTATTTGGGGAGCAAAATAACTGATGATGGTTGAAGTAGAGAGGATATAAAATGTAGACTGACAATGGCAAGGAAAGCGTTTCTGAAGAAGAGAAATTTGTTAACATCGAGTATAGATTTAAGTGTCAGGAAGTCGTTTCTGAAAGTATTTGTATGGAGTGTAGCCTTGTATGGAAGTGAAACATGGACGATAAATAGTTTGGACAAGAAGAGAATAGAAGCTTTCGAAATGTGGTGCTACAGAAGAATGCTGAAGATTAGATGGGTAGATCACATAACTAATGATGAAGTATTGAATAGAATTGGGGAGAAGAGGAGAATGTGGCACAACTTGACAAAACGACGGGACCGGTTAGTAGGACAGGTTCTGAGGCGTCAAGGGATCACAAATTTAGCATTGGAGGGCAGCGTGGAGCGTAAAAATCGTAGAGGGAGACCAACAGATGAATACACTAAGCAGATTCAGAAGGATGTGGGTTGCAGTAAGTACTGGGAGATGAAGAAGCTTGCACAGGATAGGGTAGCATGGAGAGCTGCATCAAACCAATCTCAGGACTGACGACCACAACAACAACAACATACTTCATCATCACATGTCATTACAGTCCCCCTCGACGTTTTTCTGTCTTTGTGTAAAGGTTAATCTCAGGAACTACTGAAGGGATTTTGATACGGTTTCTAGTAATAGGCCGATTCACGAGGTAGGTTTGTGTGTATAATTTACAAATCATTTGGGCGTAGTTACTTAGAGCTAGCCGTACAGGACCTAGGCAGGTCGCTAGTAACAGATAAGAACATCACCTGTGAAAAGTCATGTGGCTCATGACAGTGTCTGCCAGATCGTTAATTAATTAACAGCAAGGGTTCAACGCACTTCTCTACAGTTTCTTCTCCTTCTGTCGATGACTTAGCATCCAAGGCGATACGCTGCGTTCTCTTTCCCCAGAAGTCCTCACTTCAGTCACACATTTTGTTTGACACCTCACATAATCGCACTTTCGTTGTTAAAAACTAACATGGAGAGTCAAACGCTTTTCTTAAGACAAGAAATACTGCACAGACCTGACAGACTGAAAGCGCACAACTCAGTCTTCCAGAAATGTGGTGAAAACTCCTCATTTTCTGTAACTGTACTACTTTATAGTCGCTAGAGTTTTAAGAAGGCAGTCTACTAGACGTACCTGGTTGTCTACTCACCGTAATCGACTTTACGGACACAATCGTAAAGATACAGAAGTGGTCGACCTCCCAACACTCTCCACACTGTAGGAAGTATGTTATTGTCTGTGAATGTATTTATGAACACCCAGCACTCATCTAGCCGTACGCCGAAAGTAATACCAAAAGCTACATAACGGCAACGCTAGCGCCAGACTATCGCACTGTCTCCGCTGAACGTAATGATGCTATAGTATTCTCACACAGGAAAGTGAAACGATCAAAGTATGGAGTTTCACATCCTCCAACTGTGCATAAACCTGTTTTAAGGTCACTAAAGGTACCATGGTCCTTGCTTAGCAGACTACTCAATAGATTTCAACTGTTCAAAAATGGCTCTGAGCACTATGGGACTTAACATCTATGGTCATCAGTCCCCTAGAACTTAGAACTACTTAAACCTAACTATCCTAAGGACAGCACACAACACCCAGCCATCACGAGGCAGAGAAAATCCCTGACCCCGCCGGGAATCGAACCCGGGAACCCGGGCGTGGGAAGCGAGAACGCTACCGCACGACCACGAGATGCGGGCATTTCAACTGTTGATTTTCGAAAATTTGCGGTAAGGTCTTATGGGACAAAGCTGCAGAGGTCATCGGTCCCTAAGCCTACACACTACTTAATCTAACTTAAACTAACTTACAGCACACACACCCATGCCCGAGGGAGAACTCGAACCTCCGACGGGGGCAGCCGCACTGACTCAACTGTTGATGACGACGTCTTTATCACTAGTGGTTTGGGGGGTACCAGAACCATAAAATCCGATATAAGCTTTCAACCGATAAGTGCTGTGCAATAAATGAAAATTACTTCCTACCATTGGTTACCACAATACGCTTTAAAATTACGATGGTGTGCTGAAAAGTAACGACTGCCAACTTTTTTCGTGGGCTCTTTTAAAGATTTTTAAATAAAAGAAACGTTATTAACAGTCTACATCTTTATTCTTCATGTCTACATATTTGCAGCGCTTTGCCGCTAGAGGGCCACGAATTGTAGCCTGTAATACGTCCGTGTGTAACGCAACTATGCCGATGGGTGAGAAACAGCGTGCTGTAATCGAGTTTCGAATTCGAAGAGTTCGTCCACAGCATGGAGCACCCTCTCCTTCAGCACGAAAGTGCCAGATTCACACACGAGCGCTGCGTCATCACCAACAATTCGAGGCCTTGGGTTTACTGTCATCGATCATCCTCCATACGCCCGCATCTCGTGGTCGTGCGGTAGCGTTCTCGCTTCCCACGCCCGGGTTCCCGGGTTCGATTCCCGGTGGGGTCAGGGATTTTTCTCTGCCTCGTGATGGCTGCGTGTTGTGTGCTGTCCTTAGGTTAGTTAGGTTTAAGTAGTTCTAAATTCTAGGGGACTTATGACCACAGCAGTTGAGTCCCATAGTGCTCAGAGCCATTTGAACCATCCTCCATACGGTCCAGATTTGACCCCATGTGATTTTCATCTCTTTACACAACTTAGGGAACATCTTCGAAGGTATTACTTTTAATAGTGACGAAGTGAAGAAAGCAGAGGTCACGTTACGGCTCTGGCTACATAGTCCAACATTCTACAGTGACGGTACCAGCAATCTAGTGAATGGGATAAAAGTGTTCATCGCAAAGGTAACTACACTACTGGCCATTAAAATTGCCACACCACGAAGATGACGTACTACAGACGCGAAATTTAACCGACAGGAACGCTGTGATATGCAAATGATTAGCTTTTCAGAGCATTCACACAAGGTTGGCGCCGGTGGCGACACCTGCAACGTGCTGTCATGAGGAAACTTTCCAATCGATTTCTCATACACTAACAGCAGTTGACCGGCGTTGCCCTGTGAAACGTTGTTCTGATGCCTCGTGTGAGGAGGAGAAATGCCTACCATCACGTTTCCGACTTTGATAAAGGTCGGATTGTAGCCTATCGCGATTGCGGTTTATCTTATCGCGACATTGCTGCTCGTGTTGGTCGAGATCCAATGACTGTTAGGAGAATATGGAATCGGTGGGTTCAGGAGGGTAATACGGAACGCCGTGCTGGATCCCAACGGCCTCGTATCACTAGCAGCCGAGATGACAGGCATCTTATCCGCATGGCTGTAACGGATCGTGCAGCCACGTCTCGATCCCTGAGTCAACAGATGGGGACGTTTGCAAGACAACAACCATCTGCACGAGCAGTTGGACGACGTTTGCACCAGCATGGACTATCAGCTCGGAGACCATGGCTGAAGTTACCCTTGACGCTGCATCACTGACAGGAGCGCCTGCGATGGTGTACTCAACGACGAACCTGGGCGCACAAATGGCAAAACTTCATTTTTTCGGATGAATCCGGGTTCTGTTTACAGCATCATGATGGTCGCATACGTGTTTGGCGGCATCACGGTGAACGAACGGTGGAAGAGTGTATTCGTCATCGCCAAACTGGCGTATCACCCGATGTGATGGTATGGGGTGCCATTGGTTACACGTCTTGGTCACCTCTTGTTCACATTGAGAGCACTTTCAGATGTGTTACGACCCATGGCTCTACCCTTCATTCGATCCCTGCGAAGCCCTACATTTCAACAGGATAATACACGACCACATGTTGTAGGTCCTGTACGGGCCTTTCTGGATACAGAAAATGTTCGACTGCTGCCCTGGCCAGCACATTCTCCAGATCTCTCAGCAATTGAAAACGTCTGGTCAATGGTGACAGAGCAACTAGCTCGTCACAATACGCCAGTCACTACTACTCTTGATGAACTGTGGTATCTTGTTGAAGCTGCATGGTGAGCTGTACCTGTACACGCCATCCAAGCTCTGATTGACTCAATGCCAGGCGTATCAAGGCCATTATTACGGCCAGAGGTGGTGGTTCTGGGTACTGATTTCTCACGATCTATGCACCCAAACTGCGTGAAAATGTAATCACATGTCAGTTCTAGTATAATATATTTGTCCAATGAATACCCGTTTATCATCTGCATTTCTTCTTGGTGTAGCAATTTTAATGGCCAGTAGTGTACGTTGAGAAATAAACACGTACACGTGAAGAATAAAGATAATGTTAATAATGTTTGTTTTATTGAGAGAGCTTTAAGTTTTCACATAACAAATTCGGAGGCAATATTTTTCAGCACGCCCTTAAAATCACATTCCCACCGAACGGTTTGGTACTTTCCTGATGTCCCCGTTCACTGTAACCTCCCGTAACACTGAACCTGCTTAAATGTAATCCCACCGAAATCACTGTGACGCCATACTTGAGCATGCCCTGTTGGTTTTGAATAATTCTCTCTGAAGACTCGCTCTGAAAGAAAAGGCGTTTACTATACTGACACGTCGTACCTCCGCTCGGACCAGAATGCCAGTGCATTCAGGGCTACCGTAGTTGGCGGTCGCGCGTGTGTAAGGAGTGCTTGATTGTGTGAATGAATGGCGTGTGTTTCTCTTTGTTTTTCTGACGAAGGCTGTGGCCAAAATCTTATGTGTAAGTGTTTTTTAATTCCGCCTGTCTGCAACTTAATGTGCCATCTTTATGGTAAGTAGCAATCTATCTGTTGCTATATTGTTGAAATTAGACTAAGTTATGTAGTTTACGTGTTTTAGTTCATGTCTTTCTTTTCACTTCCGTTAGAAATGAGTACAGTTCTTTGTACAGTGGAAAGTTTGTGTTTACCAATAATGTTAGCACAGATGTTGGCAGCTGGTATTTCTTGCTCACAACATTCAATAGCAACTTTCATGTGAGGTGCCACCGGTTGAAGCGTCCAAAAAATGTGATATCTGTGTCTTCCGATTCACCACAATAATAGAGTGAAAGTGGCACTTCGCGAATGCGTTGTAGGTGCTGTGCATATCGACAGTGGTTGCACTCCGTAGAAAACAGATTATTTATAGTGTTGACAATATGGGACGTGAGACTAACAGTGGAGAAGCAGACACGAACACACGGATGTTAAAAATATTGAAAGAAGCTCTAGAAGTTCTAGTACCGAGGCGTCTTTCTGTGAATACTCGCTAAGGAAGACTTGTGAGAGCTTACAGCATGTAGCAGCAAACTGTGTTAGTGGGCTACAGTTTGATGCGACGCTGTAATCACCTTCCATTCACGTCTCGAGTTCCTAGGGCACGGACTGCTCCCGCGGTCGCTCCCAAGTTGCGAGGCAGAGCAGAGCATAGACGGAGTGGTCGGCCATTCTGATGCAGATTGCTGGTCTCGCTGGGTGTGCTGTCTCCAGGCTCTGAGAGGTCGCGAGCCGGCGCTCCAGGCCTCTAGGGACGGCAGCCTGTAACTGCCCGCCCTGCCAAATAGGTCGCGGGGGCGGCTTATCCCACACTGACGTGACAAAGAGTCAGCGGGTACGGATATCCACGTACACAGGTGGCTGCGGCTTCACGTACATTAGGTATAGAAGGGCGATGCATTGGGAGAGCTTTCACTTGTACTCGGGTGACTCACGTGGAAAAGTGTCCGACGTGATTATGGCAGCACGACGGGATTAACAGACTTCGAACGTGGGATGGTAGTCGGAGCTAGACACATGGGACATTCCATTTGGGAAATCGTTAGGAAATTCAATATTCCGAGATACACAGTGGAAAGAGTGTGCCCAGAATACCAAGTTTCGGGTATTAGCTCCAACGACAGACTGCGCAGTGGTCGACGGTCTTCACTTATCGACCAAGACGCAGCGGCGTTTGCGTAGAGTTGTCAGTGCTACCGGGCAACAGGCAGAAATCGATGTGGGATGAATGATGAAAGTATCCGTTTGGACAGTGCGGCGAAATGCGGCGTTAATGGGCTGTGACAGCAGACGAGCGGCGCGAATGCCTCTGCTGACAGCACGGCATAGGGTGCAGGGCCTGTCCTGGGCTCTTGACCACACCGGTTGGACCCCAGACGACTGGAAAACCGTGGCCTGGTCAGATGAGTCCAGATTTCAGGCTGGTAACAGCTGATGGTAGGCTTCGAGTGTGGCGCAGACCCCACAAAGCCACGGACCCAAGTTGTCAACAAGAGAACCTGGTGGTGGCTCCATAATAGTGAAGGCTGTCTTCACATGATTAGGTTAGATTAGATTAGTACTTGTTCCATAGACCATGAATACGACTCTTCGTAATGATGTGGAACGTGTCAGGTTAATAAAAGGTGTCTATACAAGACACACAAAATATTACCTGACACTTAATATTTTTAATTTTTTTTTTTTTTTTTTTTGTGGAGGTTGGGGAAATTACCCACTTACTACATCCAAAAATTCATCTAATCAGTAGAAGGAGTTGCCATTAAGAAATTCTTTTAATTTCCTTTTAAATGCTATATGGCTATCTGTCAGACTTTTGATGCTATTAGGTAAGTGACCAAAGACTTTTGTGGCAGCTTAATTTACCCCCTTCTGAGCCAAAGTTAGATTTAACCTTGAGTAGTGAGGATCATCCTTTCTCCTAGTGTTGCAGCCATGTACACTGCTATTACGTTTGAATTCGTTCGGATTGTTAATAACAAATTTCATAAGTGAATATATATATTGTGAGGCTACAGTGAAGATCTCTAGCTCTTTAAATGTGTCTGCAGGATGATCTTGGATGAGCTCCAGCAATTATTCCGACTACACGCTTTTGTGCAATCAACACTCTTTTACTCAATGATGAGTTACTCCAGAATATGATGGCATACGAAAGCAGAGAATCAAAATAGGCGTGGTAAGCTAATTTACTCAGATGTATATCGCCAAAATGTGCAATGGCCCTAATAGCATAAGTAGCTGAACTCAAACGTTCCAGCAGATCCTGAGTGTGTTTTTTTCCAGTTCAACCCCTCATCAATGCATACACCTAGAAATTTTCAATATTCTTCCTTAGCTACCGATTTCTGATCGAAGTCTATATTTATTAATGGTGTCATTCCATTTACTGTGTGGAACTGTATATACTGTGTTTTGTCAAAGTCTAATGAGAGCCCATTTGCAGAGAACCACTTAATGATTTTCTGAAAAACATCGTTTACAATTTCACCAGTGAATTCTTGTCTGTTGGGTGTGATAGCTATACTTGTATCATCGGCAAAAAGTATGAGCTTTAAATCTTCATGAATATAGAATGGCAAGTCATTAATACATATTAAGAACAGCAGAGGACCCAAGACCGAACCTTGCGGCACCCCATTCTTGATTGTTCCCCAGTTTGAGAAATCACCAGTTTTTTGCATATTATGTGAACTGCTTACTTCAACTTTCTGCACTCTTCCAGTTAGGTATGATTTATGAAGTGTTGGCAGAAGAGCCAACACTGTGTTGCTAGAGGAGGCCGAAATGCACGCGTTTAATTACACGCAGATTGGCGTGAGGTCTGGAACAAGGTAAAGTAATTATCCTATAAAGAAAAGAACGTAGTTCTTGGAATACTTAATTTTAATCCACAATTGGAGAACATTGGCCTGACGGTACAGGCATCACAATATATATAGCAAAGGATTACGGCGCCTTGCTAGGTCGTAGCAAATGACGTAGCTGAAGGGTATGCTAACTATCGTCTCGGCTAATGAGAGCGTAATTTGTCAGTGAACCTTTCCTAGCAAAGTCGGCTGTACAACTGGGGCGAGTGCTAGGACGTCTCTCTAGACCTGCCGTGTGGCGGCGCTCGGTCTGCAATCACTGACAGTGGTGACACGCGGGTCCGACGTATACTAATGGACCGCGGCCGATTTAAAGGCTACCACCTAGCAAGTGTGGTGTCTGGCGGTGACCCCACAATTCAAACCATTTGAGCACTGTCCCATGAAATGGACTGGGTCCTCTCGTCCAACTGAACCGACCATAGATTGGAAATGGTAATGTTCGGCTACTTGAACGCCATTCGTAGCCATTCGTAGACTTCGTGTCCACTAAGAAAGACGTCATTTTTAAGGATGACAATGCGCGAAGCCACCGGGCCACAAATGTTCGCGAGAGCTTTGAAGAACATTCTGGACAGTTCGAACGAATGATTTTCCACTCAGATCGCCCGACATGGGACGTAATGGAGCGGTCAGTTGGTGCACAAAATCCTGCACTTTGGCAAGTACAGAGGGCTGTAGAGGCAGCAAAACTGTGTATTTCTGCAGTGGACTTCCAACGACTTGTAGAGTCGATACCACGTCGAGTCGTAGCATCACGCGGGGCAGGAGGAGGTCCTATACTTTTGTTACCTCACTGTATTCTCTACACTACCCTAGCTGCTGCGGACATTCCGTAAAAAAAGACGAGAGCTGGAATCCGTGCACCTCTTGCATCAGCCGCCTGTCCATCATATTGAAGGCATTCGCTAACGCGCATAAAAATTGTTGCAGTTAAATCGAGCAAACTCACAAACTGGTTTCTACGAAGGAGATGTAGCCCAGTGGAGCAATTGTAAGTCACGAACCAAGTCACAGAACGGAGCAGCTGTTATGAATCACCGTTTAGCTTGGACTTCTTAGAGTCTGAGAAAGTGTTTCACTGTCGGTTTCAACAATATGTGCACCAGCGGCCCCTGAGAAGAAATTTGCCCATGCTAAGAAGTAGGACCAAAGTGTGAAGCACTGCGACAACTACATACCTTAACATAAGTGCGAATCCTAGGCAAGCCTGCAGGTGCCGCTGTCACATTAGCCTTCACCTGTGCCATGTGCTCAGTATGATGCGGGTGTTAGTCGCGGTCAGAACCATGTTCTGTGTAGAGCTAAGTGAGTTCTAACGTGTAGAAATTGCTGGTGTCCCTATGGTCTGTACTTCTGTAATCAAAAAAGCTGAAGTGTTTGATATTTCAAGGGGCTCCATATCGAAGATTTATGCCACGTGGAGGGAAAGCAGGAGAATATCATCCACTAAGTCACAACGTGGACAAAAGTGTGTGTTGATTGACGATGAGATACGGTCATTGAAGAGGGTGATGGCGAAAACTAAGAGGGCGACAGCTGCAAAAGTCACTGAAGAAATGAATGACACACTCGAGAATCCTGTGAGCACGAAAACAACAAGAATGGAGCTCCCTAATCAGAGGATTGCAGGGCCAGTTGTAATTCCAAAACCGCTCATTAGTGATGCAAATGCCCGTAACATGAAAAAATGGTGCCGAAGCAGTCAAACCTGGACTATGGACCAACGGAAGAATGTCTTTCTATCGGAGGAGTCTTGTTTCGCACGGTTTCCAACTTCCGGCCAAGTCTACGTCCCAATAGTAAAACACGGCATTGATACAGTTATGACATTCCGTGGGCCCCACTCGAACTGTACAATGCCGCATTACTGCCAACGCTTATGTGACCACGTCGGCTGGTCATGTCCAACTCGTATAACGTTTGTTCTGCGGTGGTGATACTATGCCTTGGTTGGTTCAAATGGCTCTGAGCACTATGCGACTTAACTTCTGAGGTCATCAGTCGCCTAGAACTTAGAACTAATTAAACCTAACTAACCTAAGGACATCACACACATCCATGCCCGAGGCAGGATTCGAACCTGCGACCGTAGCGGTCGCTCGGTTCCAGACTGTAGTGCGTAGAACCGCACGGCCACTCCGGCCGGCTACTGTGCCTTGAGTCGACAGGGCCTCTATTCACATATTTCGCACTGTCCAATTTTTCGAGCACAAGGATGAATTGTCGCATATCCACTAGCCACCGTAGTCACCAGATGTCAATTATTATCCAGTCCTGTGGTGTGCTTTGGAGAGAAGGCGAGTGACTGCCATCCAACTATAACATCGTTACCTGAAGAATGGTACAGAAGTCCCTTTAAGCCCATACAGGACATGTATTTATGCATCCAGATACGACTGGAAGATGTTTTGGATGCCGACGGGTTTCCTACAGCGTGTTAGTCATGGCAATGTGTTGTGTTTGTGTTGTTTCCATATTGAATCTCAATGTAGACAAGTGTGCTGCGAATACATAGAAAGAAAGGTCCTTTATCATTTAGCTAAAATATAGCAGGTCAGCAACTGGAAGCAGTTAATTCCATAAATTATCTGGGAGTACGCATTAGGAGTGATTTAAAATGGAATGATCATATAAAGTTAATCGTCGGTAAAGCAGATGTCAGACTGAGATTCATTGGAAGAATCCTAAGGAAATGCAATCCGAAAACAAAGGAAGCAGGTTACAGTACAGTTGTTCACCCACTGCTTGGGTATTGCTCACCGGTGTGGGATCCGTACCGGATGGGGTTGATAGAAGAGATAGAGAAGATCCAACGGAGAGCAGCGCGCTTCGTTACAGGATCATTTAGTAATCGCGCAAGCGCTACTGAGATGATAAATAAACTCCAGTGGAAGACTCTGCAGGAGGGACGCTCAGTAGTTCGGTACGGGCTTTTGTTGAAGTTTCGAGAACACATCTTCACCGAGGAGTCAAGCAGTATATTGCTCTCGCGGAGAGACCATGAGGATAAAATCAGAGAGATTAGAGCCCACACAGAGGCATACCGACAATCTTTCTTTCCACGAACAATACGAGACTGGAATAGAAAGGAGAACCGATAGAGGTACTCAAAGCACCCTCCGCCACATACTGTCAGGTGGCTTGCGGAGTACGGATGTAGATGAAGATTTTTCTCACCCCATGTATTTCATAATATAAACAGCACCTTATGTAGTCCACGCTAGAATGTGATTTGAGAATTTCGTCTTCTTCTGTCGAAAATAAATAATTAAATCTATGATCTGCGTTTGACACATTTATATTCTTCCTCGAACTCTTCCCGGGGCTCACATGGTCTTTTCAAGTGGATCAGTTGACTTCTTATAATTTGCTAGATGCAACCTGTTGTCTGCCCTGAGCTTCATTTCGGACATATCACAGCGAAAAAAAAATTTTATAAGCGCGAGGTGTTATTGAATATTTCCGAGGACTTGAATATTTCGCTCTAATAACCAGTAGCACAAGCTTCCGCAGCTAGGCGGCTCAATTTACGCCTTGAACTACCAGTCTGCCACGTGTATTCATTGTGTGGCTGTGAATTTCGAAACGGTTCTAGGCGCTACAGTCTGGAACCGCGCGACCGCTACGGTCGCAGTTTCGACTCCTGCCTCAGGCATGGATGTTTGTGATGTCCTTAGGTTAGTTAGGTTTAAGTAGTTCTAAGTTGTAGGGGACTGATGACCTCTCCCATAGTACTCAGAGCTATTTGTAAATTTCGAAATGCCTGAGTCCAAGGAACGAATGACTTGCATTAAGTTTTCTTTCAGGCTCAGCTAAAACCCACCACAAGCCACGGGAGGCCGGCCGAAGTGGCCGTGCGGTTAAAGGCGCTGCAGTCTGGAACCGCAAGACCGCTACGGTCGCAGGTTCGAATCCTGCCTCGGGCATGGATGTTTGTGATGTCCTTAGGTTAGTTAGGTTTAACTAGTTCTAAGTTCTAGGGGACTAATGACCTCAGCAGTTGAGTCCCATAGTGCTCAGAGCCATTTGAACCATTTTGAACCACGGGAGGTTTTTGGTGAGAAAACTCTGAGCTAAGCAAGAACGTCTGACTGGTTTAACAGATTTAAAAATGGGTGGGAGACTATGGAGGAAGACAAACCCTCAGCCCGACCGTCATCATCACACACACCTCAGGAAACGATCGCGGAAGAGCGCGGAGTGGATCACAGGAACAGGCGGCTGGAAATCCTTGACGACGTCTGTGAAATCGCTGGAATTTCGTACAGGATTTAATACGTTATAACTGATGAAATGAACTTAAGGCGAACTGCAGTGAAGTTCGTTCCTTGTCGTTTGAACACCAACGAACGAAACCACCGTGTTCACGTGTGCACTAAACTGGAAACAACAGTTCAAGACGATGGATATCCCCTGTCCGTATCTTAACTGCCGAGGAATCACTATTGTGTAGCTAAGTCTCTGAAACAAAACAACAATCTCTGAAACAAAACAACAATATCTGAAACAAAACAACAATCTCTGAAACAAAACAACAATATCTGAAACAAAACAACAAGGGCATCCTTTCTGAGGTCCAGAACAGCGCGTCAAGTGCGCAGCAACTTCAGGTGAACACCACTGAATTGTTTTTTGAAATTGTCTACCAGGAATTTCTTGCAAGTGGAGGTCACAGGGAAGTCCTGCTACGAAGTCGTGAGGGGATTGTAGGATGATATGACACCGACTGAGGGATGGGAGAACAAAGACTGGTTGGTGCATCTTGACAATGCATCTGCACAGACCTCACTTCTTCTTCAGGGAATTTCTGGTAAAGAAACAATATGACAACTGTTTTCCAACTACTTTTCCAACTACCCTTTTCGTCTGAGCTAGCTCCTCGCGTTTTCTTCCTCTTCTCGAAAATCAATCTGAAGTTTAAAGGGCCACGTTTTGATTGCAGAGAAGAGATTCAACCGGAATCGATACTGATTTTGAACATGATACATTCAGCAAACATGCAGCACTGCTTCCAAAGACGAGAAAGTTACTGGAAGCCTTGCATACCACAGCGACATGACTACTTTGACGACAGCGGTGGAATGTAAGATGTAACTTAGGTTTTCAGATTTTCATTGAGGTATTCTCGGAAATTGTTGGTAGCACATCGTGCACACTGGCATCACTAAATGGCATAGAAACACACAACAAGTAGAAAACAGTCCAGAGATCGTACATCCGTACTGCCACTGAGCTAATGCTCTGACCCTCTTGACGATGCGGATGAAAGTCCACAGAAGCGTCTCCGAAGAAAATAGGTGACAGATGCAGATAGTTGCTTGCACTAAGCTTCAGCAAGATACTGAGAAATTCAGAATTCAGTCGCGTATGGTTCGCAGGAAGAACGATTGCTGGCAGGAATATATGTGGGCTCGAAACTCTAATTTTATCTTCCTGGTCTTTTCTCGAGATATAAAAGTTCGTAGAAGATGTTAATATACTGATTGGCTCGTCTAGGAAAGTACACTCTTTGATCTTGAAAAGTGGACCGCGCCGTGTTGCAAAACGCCTCTCCGGCAGCGTCTGCCACTTGAGTTGACTGAACACCTCCGCAGCCCTTTCGTGCTTACTAAATGAACCTATATTCCGTATATCAATCCTATCTCGTACGAATGCTAGACTGCTTAGTAATATTCAGATACTGGTCGAACGAGTGTTTTACAAGTTAATCCCTTTGTTGATACTACCACTTCCTCGGGATTCTTCGACTGAATCGCAGTCTTGAATCTGCCTTACTCCCGATTAACACATTGACTTCCACGTGAACCAATGTTGTCTCAAAGTAAAACGGGTTGTGACGCCATGTGAGCCATATTTCGTTCACGTATACATACTACTGTAGACCGCGTGAGCCAGAACTGGCTCACATGCAGAGTTGTGTTTAGAGGTCTCGTGAGCCTCATATGGGCTCACAGGTAATGCGTTTCAACTATGGGTTTCAAAGTAGTGGCTCCACTGAACACTCTCATGCTCGTAGCATTCAGTATTTTAGCAGTTGGTTGCCATGGTGATTCTTAACTGCAGCTGTCATACTTAACGAGTCAGCTATAGTAGTCCTTTGTTAGTATAGCTAAGTGGTCGTGTATGCTGTTTCAGGTTACGTTTGTGTATTTGATTAGTTTCCTAGTTTATTATATGACCAAAAGAAGACAAAATTTTGAAGAACTTCAACAGTTAGTGAATGAGGTTATGCAAGATAGCTTCTCAAATTGTGGAAGTAGCGTTTTTGATAACACAGACAGCGACCCTGATTACGAGCCTGCTAATGAATGTTGTGTTAGAGACCGTACAAATAAACAGAAGTTTATTGAAAGTAATGACGAAGAGAGTGAGTATGAGGAACTGAATGTGTGTGTTACGCCTAGTCCAGGTAATACTTTTCTTATCGGGTCTAGCTCTTCACAAGACACATTAGGCGCACAAGACCCTTCCTGCTGCACAGACCATATTTACTCAAAACAACCATTGTTGCAATACGACGTGGATGTGAGTGTTATACGTGACGGCTATAATTCCGGAAATAACGCTGATGAAACGCCAGATGGGAATATTACCATTGTCACAGATCTAATATGGGTAGAGGCTACTGAGGAGCCAAAGATATTTCCTACGTGCTTTCCCCCTGATTTATCAAATGATGTTTTGGATATGTTGAGCAACTGTTCACCAGAGGAAGCGTATTTTCATTTCATTGATAATGACGTGTTTGAGTTTCTTGCGGCTGAAAAAAATCGATATGCAAAACAAAAAGGTTGATTCCCAACAACTCAGTCGCAATTCCAGGCTAACGAAATGGAAAGAAACAAATATAGCAGAGATGAAACGTTTCTGTGGCGTTATAAAGTGGATGGGCTTGGTAAAAATGCCAAATTTAGCTTGCTATTGGAGCAAGTCGATGCTTTAACAAGCGTAGCTCCATTACGTCACGTAATCGGTTTGAAATACTCCTCAGATATGCAAAATTGGAGAAAGGGCAAACGGAATGTTCACAGAGCAGCACAAAAATCTCCGTGATCAAATGGAAAGATAAACGGGATGTTTTTATGATTGGTACAAAAAATAACGATGGTATGGTGCCTGTAAAACGTAAAAATGGCGTGGAAGTTTCGAAAGCCAAAGCAGTAGTGGACTACAATGGCGCCAAGTCATTTAATGATATATCCAATCAGATGAGCTCATACTCAACGACACTTCTGCGTACGGTTAAATGATACAGAAAGATCGTTTTTGAAATCCTTTTTCGAAAATCTGTTGTAGATGCTCAAGTGCTGTACAACTTGGCAAACAAAGGATCCAAGTCTCGCATACAAATAATTTCTTTCAGGGAGCGCTTGACTCTACTGTTACTGAATGCCAGAGATCCACAACCACGAACAACACTACAACCGTTTCACGAAGATGACAGCCATCGCCTTGTGACAGTAGAGGGACCAAAGCAGAGCAGTCGAAGAAGACGTCGGGGCTGTTATAAGCCCCCGCGAAGAACAGAAGAAAGAAAGGATGCCGATAAGTACGTGGTGTGCACTAAATGCAATAAATGTGAGTTTTGTGTGCAATGAGTGTTTTAGTGACATTCACAATGCTTTGTTGAAGAAGTAGAATATTCTAAGATCTTTATTCATGAACACTACTGTCAGTCCAAGTAAAAAATTGTAAATAATATAAACTAAGTGTTCGAATCATTTCTTGAAAAACGATTTCCATTTACCTATAGTGGTTTTAAATCATGTGGTGGCCACAGATTACAATTGTGTAAAAATGTTGTTGGTTCACGTGAGCCGCATATGGCTCACGCCTGTTATCAGTCCAGATCAGTCGTAAATTGACATCTTATCAACTAACTTAATTCTAGATGTTCAAATTAAGACTTCTCATGCAAAAAATCAACTTGGTTTCAGAAGCAATATTCGTGATTTCACTGTGGCATAGCCAAGCATTATAGTGAATGTGTTTATTTTACCACTCAATTGGTCTCATATTCGGTACACTCGTATTACATTCATTAGACGGTTCTTTGGAATTGCATAGAACACACATCATGCTTCGTGGTCATGTGAGTACCTGTTAGCTCAACACAAAAAAATTTTGTCTCAAGTACAGATAGTGTTGAGGATCAGTGGACAAAGTTCAAAACCATCGTACATTGTGCGTTAGATGAGTATGTGCCAAGCAAGATCGTAAGAGATGGAAAAGAGCCACCGTGGTACAACAACCGAGTTAGAAAACTGCTGCGGAAGCAAAGGGAACTTCACAGCAAACATAAACATAGCCAAAACCTTGCAGACAATCAAAAACTACGCGAAGCGAAATGTAGTGTGAGGAGGGCTATGCGAGAGGCGTTCAATGAATTCGAAAGTAAAGTTCTATGTACTGACTTGGCAGAAAATCCTAAGAAATTTTGGTCTTATGTCAAAGCGGTAGGTGGATCAAAACAAAATGTCCAGACACTCTATGACCAAAATGGTACTGAAACAGAGGATGACAGACTAAAGGCCGAAATACTATATGTCTTTTTCCAAAGCTGTTTCACAGAGGAAGACTGCACTGTAGTTCCTTCTCTAGATTGTCGTACAGATGAATGGTAGATATCGAAATAGACGACAGAGGGATAGAGAAACAATTAAAATCGCTCAAAAGAGGAAAGGTCTCTGGACCTGATGGGATACCAGCTCGATTTTACAGAGTACGCGAAGGAACTTGCCCCCCTTCTTGCAGCGGTGTACCGTAGGTCTCTAGAAGAGTGTAGCGTTCCAAAGGATTGGAAAAGGGCACAGGTCATCCCCGGTTTCATGAATGGACGTCGAACAGATGTGCAGAACTGTAGACCTATATCTCTAACGTCGATCAGTTGTAGAATTTTGGAACACGTATTGTGTTCGAGTATAATGACTTTTCTGGAGACTAGAAATCTACTCTGTAGGAATCAGCATGGGTTTCGAAAAAGACGGTCATGTGAAACCCAGCTCGCGCTATTCGTCCACGAGACTCAGAGGGCCATATAGACACGGGTTCACAGGTAGATGCCGTGTTTCTTGACTTCCGCAAGGCGTTCGATACAGTTCCCCACAGTCGTTTAATGAACAAAGTAAGAGCATATGGACTATCAGATCAATTGTGTGATTGGATTGAGGAGTTCCTAGATAACAGGACGCAGCATGTCATTCTCAATGGAGAGAAGTCTTCCGAAGTAAGAGTGATTTCAGGTGTGCCGCAGGGGAGCCTCATAGGACCGTTGCTATTCGCAATATACATAAATGACCTTGTGGATGACATCGGAAGTTCACTGAGGCTTTTTGCAGATGATGCTGTTGTGTATCGAGAGATAGTAACAATGGAAAATTGTACTGAAATGCAGGAGGATCTGCAGCGAATTGACGCATGGTGCAGGGAATGGCAATTGAATCTCAATGTAGACAAGTGTAATGTGCTGCGAATACACAGAAAGATAGATCCTTTATCATTTAGCTACAAAATAGAAGGTCAGCAACTGGAAGCGGTTAATTCCATAAATTATCTGGGAGTACGCATTAGGAGTGATTTAAAATGGAATGATCATATAATGTTGATCGTCGGTAAAGCAGATGCCAGACTGAGATTCATTGGAAGAATGCTAAGGAAGTATAGTCTGAATACAAAGGAAGTATGTTACAGTACACTTGTTCGCCCACTGCTTGAATACTGCTCAGCAGTGTGGGATCCGTACCAGATAGGGTTGATAGAAGAAATAGAGAAGATCCAACGGAAAGCAGCGCGCTTCGTTACAGGATCATTTAGTAATCGCGAAAGCGTTACGGAGATGATAGATAAACTCCAGTGGAAGACTCTGCAGGAGAGACGCTCAGTAGCTCGGTACGGGCTTTTGTTGAAGTTTCGAGAACATACCTTCACCGAAGAGTCAAGCAGTATATTGCTCCCTCCTACGTACATCTCGCGAAGAGACCATGAGGATAAAATCAGAGATATTAGAGCCCACACAGAGGCATACCGACAATCCTTCTTTCCACGAACAATACGAGGCTGGAACAGGAGGGAGAACCGATAGAGGTACTGCACGTACACTCCGCCACACACCATCAGGTGGCTTGCGGAGTATGGATGTAGATGTAGATGTCGTGAATGAGTGTGCCCAGTTCATAGTGGAAAAATATCCTCATAATATCACAGAACCATCTCCAGCTTTAACTACACAGCAGACTGAGGATTTACGTGCAATAGACGCCTCACATCATAGGCTATGAAACGAGACAAAATCATTACTCGCCAGACCTTACTACACGCCCCCACACCCAGTTTCTGTGTTGCCTGATCCGCTGAAGGCGTGCAGCGTCATATGCCGACATGAGCAGTGGCATTTTGCGAAGTATTCAACTGTAAATGTCCTTCACAGTGTTCGCTATCAATCTGAATGAGTTGGACGTGTATTCACTGACTCTCGTGTCTGAAACCGATTTTGTATTAACGAGGCGTGGTAGCGCTCCCCAGAGGCTATCGGACAGGACACTTTTACAGTCTCTGTTCTTAACACCGTGATACAGGTATGCTTGTAGTACATTTCTTTCAGACACGTTGAACGGTGCACGTTGGTAACCAACAATTCGGACAAGTTTATTGGCGGTGTGGTCACGGGCACGTCCAAACACCTTTTTGCCGTTTTGTCACGACCGCACATCGACACACACACACATACACACACACACACACAAAATGGTTCTGAGCACTATGGGACTTAACAGCTATGGTCATCAGTCCCCTAGAACTTAGAACTACTTAAACCTAACTAACCTAAGGACAGCACACAACACCCAGCCATCACGAGGCAGAGAAAATCCCTGACCCCGCCGGGAATCGAACCCGGGAACCCGGGCGTGGGAAGCGAGAACGCTACCGCACGACCACGAGATGCGGGCCACACACACACACACACACACACACACACACACACAAACCACTTCACCTTCAAGACATGCGTCAGAGGTGGATGGTCACGTGACTGTCTGGTGTCGGTTCTACATCTACATCTACATTTATACTCCGCAAGCCACCCAACGGTGTGTGGCGGAGGGCACTTTACGTGCCACTGTCATTACCTCCCTTTCCTGTTCCAGTCGCGTATGGTTCGCAGGAAGCACGACTGTCTGAAAGCCTCCGTGCGCGCTCTAATCTCTCTAATTTTACATTCGTGATCTCCTCGGGAGGTATAAGTAGGCGGAAGCAATATATTTGATACCTCATCCAGAAACGCACCCTCTCGAAACCTGGCGAGCAAGCTACACCGCGATGCAGAGCGCCTCTCTTGCAGAGTCTGCCACTTGAGTTTGTTAAACATCTCCGTAACGCTATCACGGTTACCAAATAACCCTGTGACGAAACGCGCCGCTCTTCTTTGGATCTTCTCTATCTCCTCCGTCAACCCGATTTACGCCGCCTGCAGCCCTGCAAAGAGCCCAGAGACTGTGCTCGTACGTCAGTAGAGCTTATTCATTTCTGTAAGTATTTATCAAGTGGCCTTTTCGTATATTGTACGTAAAAATGGGATACGAGACACCCAGTTAATGTTCTTTCAGGGTAGTGAGATTTTCACAGACTTAGGTACCATTAAGAAGCGGCTCCATCGATGGCTTCATCTGCGGAAGAATAAACTCGCGGTGAAATCTCGGCCTCGGTTAAGCCACCTCCTGGTTCACACCACGTGTTGCGTCGCATCCGGTGGTGGCGGATGTGGGTTTCCCAGCGGTCTCGCCACATCAGGACATCGACACGGCTGCACTCCAGGTTTCCTCCTAGCTCGGGCGAGTAGGTAGAAAATTCTAGTGACGCTGAGCGAATCAAATCTCCAAAAATAGTTGCATTCGATGCGAACGTCACTAGCGCTAAGCTTCCTCGATATACTGAAATACAACACTTCACGTGAAGTAAAAATCGACAAAAACTGCGGTTGTTGTAGTCATAGGCTTTCATAATTCTTTCAACATTTAACCAATAAAGATCAAGATCAAATTTATTTTGTACTATGTTACTACTAAGTAGGAATTTTTTTTCTTTCGTTCGGGTGGGCAACAGAATAAGATACGTTTCATACCTTTGCTGCATTGAACACGTATGTGGAAATTCCACTTCACCCATCTTATTAAAAAACACTTAACACAGGCGTAAGCAGGTGACATGTGGTCTTGGCAGATGATTTATCAGGATGCATATGAAATTTCTAACTCTGATTTCCTGAAGTCCTGCAACAGGAGAAGACTCTTAAATAAGGATTACATTTATTTACGTTCATTTATTCTTCCTTCATTTAAATCTTGTGTGTGACAGTTTACTTACTTGGTATTCAGAAATGTGATTTATCCTCACGTTCTCCAAGGACGAAGAAGAGAACCTCCAGGGAAACACGTCGGATGCATGTTTTCTTGAATAAAATAAAGTAAAATAAATGTCAAATCAAACTTCACCACTGGAAGAGTAATTGGCGAGGGCTATGAGAGGTGGATGGGTAGTCTGGGGGTAGTCTCACATTTGCTCAAATTTTGATTTTTAGATTCATTACAGGGCACATGGAGGCAATCATTCTTGCCGTGCTCCACACGCGAATGGAACGGGAAAAAGCCGTAATAACTGGTACGAAGGGGCATACCATATGTCATGCAGTCCACAACAGCAGTAACGTATATCCAACCAACGTGCCTATGTTCGTCAGTGAAAATGGACTCGATAAGCAACCTGCATAACATTGTGTGCGTGTTGTATGAGTGTCAATTTCACTGTCCTTTAAACCCTCAACAGATATTTACATGTAACTTGAAACTAACAATTGGATAAGCTATCTGACTGCGTATTTGAATATAAAAAATTACAGGAACAATGAATACCTAAGCTATCTGACTGCGTTTTTCAATAAGAATATCCAAGTGATACAGAATCTGACTTGTGCAACGGAATTTACTGGATTAGAGTACATGACATGTTGTGGTGTGTCAGTGTCTCTGTTCTGGCCACCACTAAATAATTTGAGAGAAGGGATTTCATAAATTAAGTCTATTTAAAACATCAGAATCATCATAACCTATAACCAATAATAGACAATGACAATTACAATGACATAGGTATCAATAATGACTCAGTGCCAGATTAACAAATGCCAGATTAACGAATTATTTCAATTTCAATGTTACATTAACATTTAATAACCACAGGATTTATATTAATTAGATGTGGAGAACAATTATTATTATTTTGAGGATAAGGAGGCTTCTTTAACTGGCAAGCAAAACATGGATAATTGCAAACTCCGACTAACAAACACGAGGCTTACCCTGCAATTGCTTTTGCGTTACGCTTGCGAATTTTACCTAGAATTCCATCCCCAACCGTAGTTAAGCCATCTAAATCGCTCATGTCTATATGAAATCAAGCCTTGAGTATCGTAAGGTTTGCCATCACTGACGTGAGGGCAGCGTGACATGTCTTGTGTTTCCGAGCTCTCGACCGACACTTCTGCTTTCAATCTCGTAGACAGACCTCTTCTCACAACAATGCTTAGAATCACGCTCCCATAATTCGCCCTCAGATTGTTACTGTCGATATATGAGTGCTTACACAATTCAAATAATAGCGTTAAGTTGGCTATATTGTTTTCAGTGTAATGGAGAGTTCTGACACGTCTTCTTACACAGTTTGCAGGTTATGGATAAAGACGAAGACGTAAATTTTTTCAGTCATCAGTATTTTGACTGATTTGATGCGGCCCGCCAGGAATTCCTCTACTGTGCCAGGCTCTTCATCTCAGAGTAGCACTTGCAACCTACATCCTTGCTGGATGTATTCCAATATCTGTCGTCCTCTACATATTTACCCTACACAACTGCCTTGTAGCAACATAGAAGGTATCTGTCATTTTTTAATACACATCCCGTAATCCTTTTACGTCTTCTTGTCATTATTTTCCATGTGTTTTTTTCTCCGCTGATTCTATGGATAATCTCTTTATTCCACATCAATGCACCTAATTTTCAATTTTCAATTTTTCTACCGTACCACATCTCAAACCCTTCCATTCTCTTTTATATCCTGTATTAGCACAGTCTCTGATTCACTATCGTACAATGCTATGTGCTGCATTCCAAACGTACCTTCTCAGAAATTTCTTCGTAAATTATCACCTGTGTTTGATACCAGTAGGCTTCTTATAGTCATGGAATGCCTGCATTGCATGTGATAATCTGATTTTTATATCCTCCTTGCTTTTACATCTACGTCTACATCTACACAGATACTCCGCAAGCCACCGTAAGGTGCGTGGCGGAGGGTTTCCTGTACCACTACTTGTCATTTCCTCCACTGTTCCATTCGCAAATAGAGCGAGGAAGAAACGACTGTATGTACTCCTCCATATGAGCCCTAATTTCTCGTACCTTATCTTCGTGGTCCTTATGAGCGATTTATGTTGGCGGGTGCAGAATTATTCGGCAGTCAGCTTCAAATTCCAGTTCTGTAAATTTTCTTACTAGAGTTTTCCGAAAAGAACGCCGCGTTCCCTCCTGGGATTCCTATTTTAATTCCCGAAGCATCTCTGCAACACTTATGTGTTGTTTGAACCTACCGGTAACAAATCTAGCAGCCCTCCACTGAATTGCTTCGATGTGTTCCTTCAATCCGACCTGGTACTGCTCCCAAACACTCGAGCAGTACCAAAGAATAGGTCGCACTAACATCCTATATGCGGTCACCTTCACAGGTGAGTCACTCTTTCCTAAAATTCTCCCAATAAACCGAAGTCGACCATTTGCCTTGTGCACCATAGTTTTCACATTCTCGCTCCACCTCATACCGTTTAGCAACACTGCGCCCAGACATTTAAGTGACCTGACTGTCAAGCTGGACACTACTAATTCTGTATCCGAACATTACTTGTTTGTTCTCCCTACTCATTCGCAGTAACTTACATTTTTCCACAAATTTTGTCTACGTCGTCTTGCATCTTCCTACAGTCACTCAACTTCGTCACCTTACCGTACACCACGGCATCATCAGCAAACAACCGCAGACTGCCGCCCACCCTCACCGCCAAATCATTTACGTATACAGAGAACAACAGCGGTCCTACCGTACTTTCCTGGAGCACTCCTGACGATATCCTTGCCTCTGATGAACACTCGCCGTCGAGGACAACATACTGGGTTCTATTATTTAAGAAGTATTCGAGCCACTGACACATCTGTGAACTTATTCCAGATGCTCGTACCTTCGTCAACAGCCTGCAGTGGGACGCGGTGTCAAATGCTTTCCGGAAACACAGAAATACGGAATCTGCCTGTTATCCTTCATACATAGTTCCCAGTATGTCACGTGAGAAAACGGCAAGCTGAGTTTCGCACGAGCGATGCTTTCTAAAACCATACTGATTCGTGGACTTAATTTGCTTAGCCTCAAAGAAGTTTATTATAAAAAAACGTTCAAAAGAGTGTGAAATCTTATGGGACTTAACTGCTAAGGTCATCAGTCCCTAAGCTTACACACTACCTAACCCAAATTATCCTAAGGACAAACACACACACACACACACACACACACACACACACACACACACACATGCCCGAGGGAGTACTCGAAACTCCGCAGAGATCAGCCGTACAGTCCATGGTGAAGTTTATTATATTCAAACTAAGAATGCGTTTAAGGATTCTGCAGCAAAAAGAAGAGGGAATGCTTCGTCATTCACCTGTCATTTTGCTTCCAAGGTAGCAGTTTTCCTCAGCTTTATCTACGTTGTGGTCACTAATTTTGATGTTAGATTTATCACTATGCTCATCTATGCTACTTCTCATTACTTTCATCTTCCTTCGGTTTACTCTCAACGCGTAATGTGTGCTCATTGCATGGTTCTTTCCTTACTTCTGATCAGCAAAATATATCACTGGTGTCTTTTCAACGTGAATATTAATCCCTTCTTAAACTTTCTTCTTATTTTTGTGATTGCTTCTTCGATGTATAGAATGAACATGTGGGGAAATACAGGTTTCCTGTCTCGGACAGTTTTTAATATGATCGCTCCTTTCTTGTTCTTCCATTCTTGTTATTCTCTCTTAGTTCTTGTATACGTTGTATATTACTCGTCTTTCCCTATAGTTTACTCCTACTTTTCTGAAAATTTCGAACATCTTGCACCACTTTACATTGTCGAACGCTTCTCCTACGTCGGCAAATTCAATGACTGTGTCTCTACTTATCTTAAGCCTTACTTCGATTATCAAGTGTGACGTCAGAACTGTCCCTATGGTGCCTTTGCATTTCTTAAAGCCAAACTGATCATCATGTAACAGATCCTCAATTTTGCTTTCGATTCAGATGTACATTATTCTTATTAGCAACTTAAATGCATGAACCGTTATGGTGATTGTGCGGTAGTTCTCGCACTTATCTATCCTTGATATCTTCGTCATTGTTTTCATGATATTTTTTCGAAAGTTGATGGTGCTCTTCAGCACCATAGATTGTCACCAATTTGAGTAGTCGTTTGATTGTCACTTCACCCAATGATTATAAAAATTATGTGCTCCAGTTTTGTATCAATATATTGACTGCTGTACCTGTGTGTGTCAGTTTTTTCTGCTGTATGATTGTGGGAATGCATTGCTCTTTGTCTCTAATTTCGACATTGAACCTGGTTTGGCACGCTGTCAGTGTTGTGCGGTAGTGACCAATGCATGAGAGGGAGTCGCCGTGAGGACGTGTGTTTGTAGGCCGCACTGGTCTGGAACGTTTATTGAGTCATATCCGTATTATTTATTTATTTATTTATATTTGAGTCATCAGCCTTCTGACTGGTCTGATGGCCCGCTATGAATTTCTCTTCTGTGCTAGCCTTTTCATCACAGATTAGCAATTGCAACTTACGTCCTCAATTATTTGCTGCATGTATTTCAACCTCCGTCTTCCTCTACGTTTTTCCTCTACAACTACCTCTAATACCATGGAAGTTTTTCCCCTGTGTCTGAACAGATGTCATACCATCCTGTCCATTCTTCATGTCAATGTTTTCGATATATTCCTTTTCTCGCCAAATATGCGGAGAACCTCCACATTACTTATCTTACCGGTCCACCTAATTTTCATATTATTAAACCGCTATTCCGAAACCCGGTTCCAATTGTAGGTTGCCAGACTAAAGGCTTCAGGAACAAAAAAAATTTGATTTTCAACACGTACATGATTTTTGCTGGATTTAATAATTTAAAATGATGTCATATTTCACTCATTAATAGGAATTATGTTTTGCTGAACGTTTAAACTGTAAGGCAATTATTACAATTAGAAAATGTGTATTGTAAGAATACGTAAATACGATACAAAATTTGCCAGTATTTTTGAAACAGAAGGAGTAACTGTTAGGAAGAAATTGTAAATGCTAGAGAGTATAAGCTGCTTTAAAATGACACAGTATTTAATTCTTTAAAGTTACAACTGTAGACTAGAAAAACAAAAATCTGTGTATCTGTTTTTAGACCGAAATTCTTAAATATGATATGGGTGGTCCAAAATATGACGTAAATATGATATTGTTATGTACAGTGAAGACAGAAGATTCAGCTATCAAAAATGAGATAGAAAATGCACAAAAGATACAGATGTGTAACTGGATTTTTCTGAGGCTTGAAACGTTCCTCAGACTGAACTATAGAAATTTATTTATTTCTTTTTCCTATTTTTAATATTATAAAGGCAATCAGCAATGGATAGGAAGTGTTAACAGTAATACATCATACATTGGCACTAATACAAAACTAAGCGGTACGCGGAAAAGAGTCACTGTTTTATTTCATTTTTTCAAGAAAATCCACAGAAACGCTGAAAACGAAGCAGATTCTTCTTTTGATATTTTCCATCCCAGTAACAACATGAGGAATTGGCACCTTCCCTACATCGCGACTCTTATTAACAAGAGAAATGTTTTTTTCATTTAACTGAAAATTATTTTGTCCCTGTTCACCGTCTCTAGAACCATAATTTCTATGTCACTTTGCTGTACTTTTTGCATGGTGCAAACGTATATGTAACTTTATAGATTCCTCTTCCCTCCTCTAAATTAACTCATGATATAATCTCCTCCACCTAAATGTACAGGATCACTCATTACAATAGAATCTGGTGTGGATTCTCCAGAGGGGTCCACATCATCCACGCTGTCGTCACTCTTCAGAAAGAACTCGGAATCAGAATCAGTCTCCTCATTTTCCTTTCTCTTTTTTTGTGTACTTGCAATAGCTTTGGTCATAGCCAAGGCTTCCTGGCTCTCCTACTTTTGGCCAACTGATTTTGTGTATGGAGGCTTTTCTTTTTCAGCTATGAGTTTACTGCTGGTGATGTAGTCTCCCACTGTTGTGTTGCCGGCGCCTGGCTAGGCGGCAACCCGCGCTAAGCCCCTGTGTGGTTGGTGGCTGGCCACTAGGCGGCAGTGCATCACTTTCAGGAATGAACCTGTATCATGTTTTGGAATGTAGCGTATCGTATTTCGCAATTAGATTGACTGCTTGGTAATTACCTTCATGTAAAACACGTGTTAATAAAAAATAACTCTGGAGGTAAAACCAAATTTTCTATCTGTCCAACATAATTTGGCAGATGTATAGTCAATATTTGTGTAAATGGGGCAAATATTCTATACTAAGTGCACAAAGTGACGTTTCTAAGGAAAAGACAAATTATGACTAACTATTTCTAAGCAACGGCAGCATACCTAACAGTAGGAACATTTGTGATAAGTATGGATTGCTTACGAACTGAATGAAAATATCATTTTTTGCAAAGTTTTGGCTGAATCAGTTTCAGGACTCCTCACTCTATGTATGAGGAGCGCAAATTACGCCATAATATTCATCCTGTGTTTGAGGATGAGAGCACTTGGCGACTTCCAACGAACTGTAAACATAATCAACAAAATTTTTTCTGGGTTTGTGACCGCATTGTCAATATGTATTGACTGTGACAATGGCCGCGGAAGCCTACATTTATATGTAAACATAATTTCGAGGCTTTTCTAAACTTTTTCTCTCTGACATGCACAAGATCAAATGTTTACCTTATTAACTTGTTTGGAAGGTAATTAGACGTTTGAAGCTATTTTATACATGGGTGTTCGATTCTTTAAAGAATGGAGACTTTACTATCTATCCCTTCTGCAGTGTTTTGTCTGTAATACTAGATCTCTCATACCTTCCTTGTCGGCTCCCATTTCCTCATCTTTGAAGTCAGCCGACAAGTCGAAGCCTTGAATGACTCTTTCCAACTGACTTCTCTCTGCTCTCCATTTAACAGTGAAAGTGGCATTGCACTTTCATTGTTGATGCACATTGTTTTAAATTCTTCCCACGGTTATTTTACTTCCCTACATGCTAAATCAATGCATCCGACGATTGTTTATCTTTAGATTTCTTTTTCTATGTAGATTATGACACTTTTATTCAAAATCCTATGGAAGCCATTATCTGGTGAGAGAGAGAGAGAGAGAGAGAGAGAGAGAGAGAGAGAGAGAGAGAGAGAGAGAGAGAGAGAGAGGTGGGGGGAGGGGGAGGAAGGTAATGATGTAGAAAAGAATGTTTTACTTGCGAAAAAATCCGAAATCTACATAATGCAAAGGAAAATATAAGGCCTCCTAAGAGCGTGAAAAGACTGAAAACGCTTAAATTCGAGGTATTACAGCGGCCTGAAGTTTAGAGTACTTTCATAGCTTGTCCTTTATTGTTTTTTTTTCAGTGTTGCAACATAATCCCTATCTATGTATCATGAGAAATTAGCCTTACTTGTAGTTCTAGCTCGTTACGATATTGCAGTGCCTGTGTTGTTAAGAATAATGATGCGATGTTCCTTCGGACGTGCATGCGGTCCTGTTCGCCGCCAGCGGCGATTCGGCACGGATGGTCATTTCCGTCTAGGCCGAGGAATGTTGAGCGCGCGAGGTTGTTTACCTCTTATGTTTCTCGGGAGCAACTACGGAACAGACACAACATGGCTCACTCCTATAGGAAGTCAGCCATTAAGATCAGCTTCGCTACAGGATTCGCGCGACCCAGAGCTTTCGAAATCGAACGATTCGTACGGGAAGAGATCAGGGCCTGGCGGGCATCCACCACTCTACTGCGAGTAGTGCGAGTTACCTTAAATTGATCGACGACACAGTACGTGATAAAACTGTATGTGACAGTCAGAATGGGCTGAAATTCAAACATTCTGATGGCAATGTGGGCACGGTGTCAGTCGAACTCGCGGGACTCAGACGTAGCACTGTTAGAAGTTTTGAACTTCCCATCTAGGTTCCATAAGACGTCGTGGTCAGTGCTTTACAACCATATGGACACGTACTCAGTCAGACGCCGGAAAATGGACCACTTTTACGATACACCCCATTCTTCGAGGTTTGAGCCAAGTTCATATCGACCGTAACAGGGCATGATCCGGCTTAACTACATATTGATGGCTGTAGAGTGACAATTATTTACGACGCCCACCCCAAGACCTGCTCGGATTGTGGCAAGGAGGACCACGTACGCTCAGAGTGCATCCACAGGAAAATAATTTTGATACCGACGCTAGAAGCCTCCCCCCCCTTCTACACCACCCCACACCCACACGACAGCATGCATGCCTTTCACATACGCTGCCGCCTTCTAGAAGTCCCACATGCACGTTCCCCAGTACTAAGTAGCCGATGATCCCACAACACGGTCGACACAGGTGGATGACAATGAGCCCAAGACGCCAGGTGAGGAATCCCCAGCTAAGAAGCTGCAAAACAGGAACGGAGACGAGTCGGGAATCGGCCGGCTGGTGGTACCGACGGCCGCTTTTGTCCCCGACATCCACGACGACGAGGCTTCCAAACACCAATCACACATCGATATGGACGTACGACAGCGCAAATAGAGGTCACCAAAACGGCGAAAGAAAGTACATCAAACACTATCGAGCGATTGCTTTCTTCATGCAGGACAAGATGAACGCGAACAGACAGACGACGACGACGCCACAGTAGAGAGTGCTGCAGTTTCCGACGACGTCCGATGTTACACCACAGAGTGCGATGGCCATCTCTACATCAGCGAGACCATGAAGACAGATCCCCAGTGTCCCAGAACTCGACGCAGTTCGGACACAGGGTTCGTCTTGGCAGAAGTGGGCCGATGATTCTCAGGAAATCCATCGACCCGCAACAACTTTGGGTATCAGTTGTGGCAAGACCTCTGCGACACCCCTCCCACCACCACTTGTGCAAGAATCCACATTATAAATGATGATGGCCGATTCATTGATGCCATAGTCGGAGACCACTTCGACAAGGACAATGTGGGCCTAATATACACGCTCCACAACAGATAGGACGTCAGCAGGCGTTCGGCATTGCATCCGTTAATACTAATACCATATGACCACGGGTCAAGACGACGTTACTCAAAAATATGCTACATGCGGCAGGGACGGACATCACTCTTTTAGAGGAAGTGTACGTCGACTAATTCCTGTCCCTCTGTGTTTACGACACCTTGATGTCACCAGCTTCAGTGGAATGGCGATGCACCTTAAGGGAAGCATCGCAGTGGAGGACGCCTACAAGCGACACGTGGAATGGCTCTAACAGTACTTGGATTGCGTCTTATCAACATCTACGCTCCACCAGACACGGCAGACGAAGAGAACGATCAGACATATTTTCGGAAAAAATAGCCTCGCTCCTTCTAGGACGGCACGCTCATTACATCCTTCAGTTGCGTGCTGGAGTCGAAGGCTCAATTCTCAAGTTGTAACCCGTTCCCAGAATTGAGAACATTGGTACGGTATCTGCAGTTGGTAGATACGTGGGAACACGCCAATGAAGACCGAACTGGATATACGAGGGCAGTTCAATAAGTAATGCAACACTTTTTTTTCTCGGCCAATTTTGGTCGAAAAAACCGGAAATTTCTTGTGGAATATTTTCAAACATTCCCGCTTCGTCTCGTATAGTTTCATTGACTTCCGACAGGTGGCAGCACTGTACGGAGCTGTTAAAATGGCGTCTGTAACGGATGTGCGTTGCAAACAACGGGCAGTGATCGAGTTTCTTTTGGCGGAAAACCAGGGCATCTCAGATATTCATAGGCGCTTGCAGAATGTCTACGGTGATCTGGCAGTGGAAAAAAGCACGGTGAGTCGTTGGGCAAAGCGTGTGTCATCATCGCCGCAAGGTCAAGCAAGACTGTCTGATCTCCCGCGTGCGGGCCGGCCGTGCACAGCTGTGACTCCTGCAATGGCGGAGCGTGCGAACACACTCGTTCGAGATGATCGACGGATCACCATCAAACAACTCAGTGCTCAACTTGACATCTCTGTTGGTAGTGCTGTCACAATTGTTCACCAGTTGGGATATTCAAAGGTTTGTTCCCGCTGGGTCCCTCGTTGTCCAACCGAACACCATAAAGAGCAAAGGAGAACCATCTGTGCGGAATTGCTTGCTCGTCATGTGGCTGAGGGTGACAATTTCTTGTCAAAGATTGTTACAGGCGATGAAACATGGGTTCATCACTTCGAACCTGAAACAAAACGGCAATCAATGGAGTGGCGCCACACCCACTCCCCTACCAAGAAAAAGTTTAAAGCCACACCCTCAGCCGGTAAAGTCATGGTTACAGTCTTCTGGGACGCTGATGGGGTGATTCTGTTCGATGTCCTTCCCCATAGTCAAACGATCAACTCTGAAGTGTATTGTGCTACTCTTCAGAAATTGAAGAAACGACTCCAGCGTGTTCGTAGGCACAAAAATCTGAACGAACTTCTCCTTCTTCATGACAACGCAAGACCTCACACAAGTCTTCGCATCCGAGAGGAGCTCACAAAACTTCAGTGGACTGTTCTTCCTCATGCACCCTACAGCCCCGATCTCGCACCGTCGGATTTCCATATGTTTGGCCCAATGAAGGACGCAATCCGTGGGAGGCACTACGCGGATGATGAAGAAGTTATTGATGCAGTACGACGTTGGCTCCGACATCGACCAGTGGAATGGTACCGTGCAGGCATACAGGCCCTCATTTCAAGGTGGCGTAAGGCCGTAGCATTGAATGGAGATTACGTTGAAAAATAGTGTTGTGTAGCTAAAAGATTGGGGAATAACCTGGTGTATTTCAATGCTGAATAAAACAACCCCTGTTTCAGAAAAAAATTGTGTTGCATTACTTACTGAACTGCCCTCGTACATACGTAACTAACCACTCCGACAGCCACATCGATCGGATGTACATCACGCGCCACTTTCAACCTGATATCCTTGACGCAGAACTATGGCCAGCGGCGTTCACTGACCACTCGGTACATATCTGCACGATCGCCCTCCAATGACAGTATGTGTGGCGAAGCCGTGGCCTATGGAAAATAAATGTGACGCACCTGAAAGCTCCAAAGTGTCACCAAGTTATTGAAGAAGTCTAGCAATCTTGTGAAGGCCGACATTCCCTACGACATTTGGCTGGAATGCAGCAAACCGGCGATACGACGTGCACTGATTGCTTTGGTGCACGAACACTCACACTGGAGACGGAAGACTTTTAACTTCTGATTCATGATATTGCGAGGGTGTATCAACCAGGACTCATCTCCTAAACTACAGGTCATGGTACAACGAGCCAAGGTGAAAATCACTGCTGAGATGCGTTCTCATCTGGAAGCAGAAACGATTCTCGTGAAGACACTAGACAGAGTCGCGGGCGAACGCCCATCGATGAGCCACGTCATTAATGAACATTAGCGGCCCCGCAGAGGATGGCACAAAATAGCACAGAAAATGGCTTCGTTGATCATTAGACCAAATTATACACAGAAAAGAACAGGAGAGAACCGCCCTACGAGACGTTACTCACACGCTTCTTGGGACGCTCGATCAAGAGGCGGAGGCGATACCACTGAGGAAACCAACGAGGGCGAAGGCAGAGCGGCTCTCAGTTCGTCGCTGGGGCCGGACGGAGTACCCTTGGTGTTCACAAATGTGTTACTACACACGGCGGTGATCGGATTCAAGAGGATGTCACCAGGCGTCTGGAACGGTGTCAGAGCGAATGGCTTGGCCGACTTTGACATAATTCAAAGGGTCGCGTACGTAAATGCCTACTTGGCATCACAAATCCCCCACTACGCACAGATTCTTTCGGTGCCGAAGAAGATCGCTCGGCGCATACCGGCAACATGTGGATACTTTCAGCTCCGGATTACTCTTCAGGACCCAAAGCGATGCTCTGACCCTCCCCGTTGTAGAGAAGGCCTCTGGCTCGTCCACGTTCACGAACGCACGGTGGCGGCTTATCTCAGTGTGATGTTAGACACAGGTGGTAGAGGGCAGCCGAGTCTGTCGAATTGGCACCAGCTTCTCGCGTTGCTCCGGTGACGGCGAAGAACGTTTCCCAACCATTTCATCACATCGGAGATTTTTTCCTTGAATATAGTTGCGTTATGGCAGATCTACCGGCTGATAGACAACCGACAGCGCACGATGTCTGTCGAATACTCACGAACGGGCGCCCCGCCAACCCTGTGGAAACACAGCATCCACTGGCCGGTGATATGATGAACAATTCACCATATCATCCTTGACACAGAGACAGTAACAATGTGGTACCTGGTAATTAAACAAGTCACCGGATCCCGCCTCCACACCATCAATATGCAGAACTTCCTGTTGCGCCACTTGTGTGAGATTAGAGACCAGCACGCCCGCCGTCTTACGTGCTAACCCACTGCGGAAGTCTAGCGTTTGTGGACGAAGATGACTCCTTCTCTGCGTAGGACAACAGGCCATTGACCGTACGATTGTTCGTTTTCCGGACAGAACGTACTTCCTATGAGCCAATACGAACGCGGTGACATGCCTGCGACCCCAGGCGATTCATTATCTGCTTCGGGATGGCCCAACGAATATGCTGGACTTCTAGAATCACATGCATGGACGACATATAGCGATTGTGTGCAACCCGAAATACCAATAACATTTTTCTAATGCCCTGGGGTGTGCGTTACGAGATGCCCCTCGCAGATGGAATGTTCCGGAGACGAGAAGCTGATGCTGAACGCAATGAAGAGACAAACAGTGACTATGACGAAACGGTTAGCTCCTCCAGTTCTACGAAACGACGTGCCCGGAGGCAGAAGCGCCGAACAGAATTGCCCTTATGCTCATCCACCAGCGAAACTCCCTGTGTTCACGCTTTTCGTTAGGTATTCGAGGAAATATATATATATATAATGATTAGAGTGCAGACACGTCGGACACCTAAGTTTTCAGATAATCTGCGTATCCAATTATGCTGGACAATAGGGATCGTGTCAACCTCTTCCGCATCTACTGCAGCCTGAAGATGGCACATTGAAACGCCGAAACTGGTTGCAACAAAATAAATAGAATCATAAGGACGGTTTAATTTTCTCACAGTATGTAAATTCTTCCTCGAGAGTGCCACAGGCCACAAACTCGTTGCTTTGCACCATGCTCTAGGGCAATGTTACCAGAGATTTACACTGACCGGACTGCCACCTAGTTGCACACTTTGCGTGTGAAGCTATCGGCGCTTGGTGGGAGTTCCCTGACAAGGGTTACGTGCGAGCGTAAGGGGTCGGTCAGTTTGTGATCTGAGGCGTAATGTCGTTGCTATATCAAGTGAGTGCTTTTTAGTTTTAGGTTTCATAAACTCAACGATGTTCTAATGCACAGTTTGACGTCTATAATACACCGTGATTCATAATTTCAGTTACATCGTATGATATTATATATCACTGAACAAAGAATTAGTCAGCCCAGTTCGCTGGCACAGATGTGTCGTTAGGCCTTTACAGATGGCGCAGCAATCGAGCTGCGTGCGCAGCCGTGCGCGCACTGCCTCTGCGTGAGGATATGGAAGCAACGGCCAGTGACACGGTCATGTTTCGAACAGCCATTGTATGCCAACATGACGTAAATATAAGGACGTGAGAGAGTGGCAAAAAGGGGCAATAGTGTTTGACCATGGACATGGCCATTTGCTGTGTGAAGTTCCTCGATTTGCTGGTGTTTCGCGGCGGACTATTAAAAGTGTGTACAAATAGTAGTTTAACCCTTTGTGCGTCACATTTAGAAAAAGTTGAGGAATTTTTTTGTGATGAATATTTACTGTATACGTTGCACATACGCCATACCCATTGCAAAATTTCTTTTGAAGCTATTGGTTGATAAATAAAATAATGATTCCAAATAGCATCATTAGAAATTACATAAAATTACTCAAAAAATGCAAACATAACTGTATTGTAAACTTACCGTATTTCTTTCCTTTGCCCTTGAGCAACTACGTAAAGTTGGTTCCATAACCAAGAATTTCAGTATACACAGAACAAAACTAAACACAACAGTTATTGTTCACTCACAAATGCAGTAGCACAACTCACGACACTTCTCTGTTCTGCACTTCAAACAAACGGCTAGTTATGAAAGCAAACGCCACTGTGATCTGTTGGCCAAACTTGGAACTACGTGAAGCGATGCCAAACGGTATCATTGAAGCATTGGGAAGCTCAAAAAAGCCAGGAATACCTAATGATGGCATTTGGAACCGCAGACACAGAAAGGGTTAACACATGTCGTCACTAAACATGACGTTGGAAATGTGGCCGGAAAAATATTCTGGCTGACAAGGATAGGAGACGCGTTTCATGACTTGTGGATCAAAATCGCTTCCAAACTCCACAGGCATTGCTGCAGGCTGTGAATGAAGGTCGATTCCAACCTGTTAGCGAGAGACCACTGCGAGGGGAACTGTATGCAGTAATAATATAATGTCGTGTGACCTTTCGCCGGGCGCAAGTCTTCCGATTTGACGCCACTTCGGCGACTTGCGCGTCGATGGGGATGAAATGATGGCGATTAGGAGAACACAACACCCAGTCCCTGAGCGGAGAAAATCTCCGATCCAACCGTGAATCGAACCCGGGCCCTTAGGATTGACAGTCTGTCGCGCTGACCACTCAGGTACCGGGGGCGGGCACTGTATGCAGAGAACACTCGGAGTCGGTCACCTCGCAAGAGGCCGTTGCTCACACGGACACACAAAGATGACAACAGCGAAGTCCTCCGGTCTGCAAGAATATGGCACTGGTTTGTTGAACACTCCCTCCTCCTATTACGCCTCAAGCAGCCTACAAAATCACAGCCTACAAAATCACCTGACTTGAAGCACACATAAAATCTGAGGGACACGTTGTAACAGTGGGTAAAAAGCCGACATCAGCATCCCCGCAGTTTTGTGGAATTACACGATCAATGCTCAGCCAGTGGCTTAAACCTGGATGCGACGTACCTGCGCAACCTTGTGGACTTACTTCCTCAACGAAGCCAGGCGACTGTCATGTCCAGAGGTGGAATTACACCAGGGCCGGCCAGAAATTCTGCACGCGTGCGGTGCTCGTGCACATGTGCAACTTCCGGGTCACAACGTGCACGCCGCAGCCGTCAGCGTTCATGTGGTGCATGTTTCTACGCACAGATGTCGCTTTATCCACTTGCTGGGATACTCTGTACCGGCGCATTCTAGCGCTCTTTCCACAGCTTGCAAGCCAACCATGGGAAGGTATTTCGCGTATTAAACATTTAAAATACTGTCACAGTCTACTCATTGAGACGTCTACTTTTATGTTAACAGTTTAACCCAGTAAGACAAGTAATACAGTTAACAACCGTGGGTTTTTATTACGGCAGCTTGACTGACGTCACGTAAATACGAGAAATGTTTTTGATCTAGTATTTAAGAAAGAGAGCACTTCCAAAGAACCTTATTCATGATTTCAAATAACATTAAACTAATGCAAGGTTTCCTATAACAAATTCTCGGTGCCCTCAGTTACACCCACATAATTTCTGTCTCACTGACCTCTGAACAAAATGGTAACCGCAGACCTCTCGATGATCACCTGTTATTTCAATACCATTATTGCTACATCTTTCATCAGCTCCGTCTGAAATCTGCATAATAACCGACAATTAGGTGAATGTTACGTTTCATCGACTTCAGCTGAGCGTAGCCCTTCACACATTTAAAAAAAAAAAAAAAAAAAAAAAAAAATGTAAGTATACATTGGAACAATCAGTTTAATGACCAACTTTCCTGATAATAATGTAACATGGAGCAGAATGAGACACTAATGCACAGTTAGTAAACAATAACTTTTAATTATGAAAGAAATAAATCCAAACACGTTTATCACTGGTCATGAGAAATGATAATCGAGTTGATGTGTCTTATCCATTTTCTTAAGGACATTTAATTTTGATCGCCATTCTTCACTCCTGAGTACACTACACTCGTCTTTGTGATATGTACTGTAGTGTCTTTCAATTGAAAACTTACGCTGGCTGCCTATTATTCGGCGGCATATCAAACACTGTGAGTTTTCACCAACGACTACAAAAAAGGAATGCAGTTACCAGTCATTTTTAAACGACTGAGAACATAGATCTCACGTCATTTGCTTTTTCACAGTACCTGCCATTTCTCAGTACTTCTTTGTTAAGGTTCCGGTCACCAGGGGTAAACGAGACTGGCTATGTTGCGCTCTTGCTTGTACCACATAAACAGGGAAGTGGAGCCGCCGCCGTTCATTTAGGACACGTGTCTAATAACAGATGTCGCTGTCACTCGCTGTCGCACACGTGCGCACATGTGCAGCACTTCCGCACGTCTGCACACTGTGCAGCGTTTGGCCGGCCCTGAATTACACTATAATAAATAATGCTTGAACTGATTTCTCGAGGGCTGACTAAATTTTTGTCCGGTGAGTCTGAGTAGATGATCGTTAAGGAAGAACTGTATGTTGCTCAAGAGTCTTCACACATGGCTGCTGATTTTGTCAGCGCGCCTCGCGGACTCTGGCAGTCGCAGAGAACGCCCAGATGGTGGGCACAGGCCGTCGTCGCTTTGAAGCTGGAAGACGTTTCCCAGAGACTTGGTCGCCCACCGTCGCGCACTGGGCGGTATCTTGCAGCGTAAAAGTTCTGATAACACCAGTTGGATGAGACTTTACGTTAAGAAACATTGTCTCGAAGATCCCCTTAAACCGGATTCTGAAGTTTATCGGTTGCAGTAATTGTTTTGTCTTTACTGAAACCAAGAGTGGCTTTATCAAGTTAGAAAATGTGCAAAAATTATAAAAAGTCATTACCGAAACACATTGATTCTATTGACTGTCAAAAACGTGAATTATCGCTGGTAGATTTTCAACGTAACATGTGGCACATGCCATAAAATACGTTGGAGCATATACACGGTGGTCCATTGATAGTGACCGGGCCAAATGTCTCACGAAATAAGCATCAAGCGAAAAAACTGCAAAGAACGAAACTCGTCTAGCTTGAAGGGGGAAACCAGATGGCGCTATGGTTGGCCTGCTAGATGGCGCTGCCATAGGTCAAACGGATACCAACTGCGTTTTTTAAAATACGAACCCCCATTTTTATTACATATTTTTGTAGTACGTAAATAAATATGAACGTTTTAGTTGGACCACTTTTTTCGCTTTGTGATAGATGGTACTGTAATAGTCGCAAACGTGTAAGTACGTGGTATCACGTAACATTCCGCCAGTGCGAACGGTATTTGCTTCGTGATACATTGCCCGTGTTAAAATGGACCGTTTACCAATTGCAGAAAAAGTCGATATCGAGTTGATGCATGGCTATTGTGATCAAAATGCCCAACCGGCGTGTGCTATGTATGCTGCTCGGTATCCTGGACGACATCATCCAAGTGTCCGGACCGTTCGCCGGATAGTTACGTTACTTAAGGAAACAGGAAGCGTTCAGCCACATGTGAGACGTCAACCACGACCTGCAACAAATGATGATGCCCAAGTAGGTGTTTTAGCTGCTGTCGCAGCTAATCCGCACATCAGTAGCAGACAAAGTGCGCGAGAATCGGGAATCTCGAAAACGTCGGTGTTGAGAATGCTACATCAACATCGATTGCACCCGTACCATATTTCTATGCACCAGGAATTCCATGGCGACGACTTTGAACGTCGTGTACAGTTCTGCCACTGGGCACAAGAGAAATTAAGGGAGGGTGACAGATTTTTCTGCACGCGTTCTATTAAGCGACGAAGCGTCATTCACCAACAGCGGTAACGTAAACCGGCATAATATGCACTACTGCGCAACGGAAAATCCACGATGGCTGCGACAAGTGGGACATCAGCGACCTTGGCGGGTTAATGTATGGTGCGGCATTATGGGAGGAGGGATAATTGGCCCCCATTTTATCGATGCAATCTAAATGGTGCAATGCATGCTGATTTCCTACGTAATGTTCTACCAATGTTACTACAAGATGTTTCACTGCATGACGGAGTGGCGATGTACTTCCAACATGATGGATGTCCGGCACATAGCTCGCGTGCGGTTGAAGCTGTATTGAATAGCATACTTCATGAGAGGTGGATTGGTCGTCGAAGCACCATACCATGGCCCGCACGCACATCGGATCTGACGTCCCCGGATTTCTTTCTGTAGGAAAATTGAAGGATATTTGCTATCGTGATCCACCGAAAACGCCTAAAAACATGGGTCAGCGCATTGTCAATGCATGTGCGAACATTACGGAAGGCGAACTACTCGCTGTTGAGAGGAATGTCGTTTCACGTATTGCCAAATGCACTGAGGTTGACATCATTTTGCGCATTTATTGCATTAATGTGGTATTTACAGGTAATCACGCTGTAACAGCATGCGTTCTCAGAAATGATAAGTTCACAAAGGTAGACGTATTACATTGGAACAACCGAAATAAAATGTTCAAACGTACCTATGTTCCGTATTTTAATTTAGAAAAACCTACCTGTTACCAACTGTTCGTCTAAAATTATGAGCCATATGTTTGTGACTACTACAGCGCCATCTATCACAAAGCGAAAAAAGTGGTCCAACTACAACATTCATGTCTATTTACGTACTACACGAATATGCAATAAAAAATGGGGGTTCCTATTTTTAAAAAAAGCAGTTGGTATCCGTTTGACCTATGGCAGCGCCATCTAGCGGGCCAAGCATAGCGCCATCTGGTTTCCCCCTTCAAGCTAGACAAGTTTCGTTCTTTGTAGTTTTTTCGTTTGACGCTTCTTTCGTGACATATTTGGCCCGGTCACGATCAGTGGACCACCCTGTAGATCCAAATAACAACAAATCGTATACAGAGCTACAGTATTACTGAGCAGTGTAATAAGGTTCGTAGAAAGAAACACGAGTAATCGCTTCAGACATTCTTGGCGCAGAGAATATGGTGACTTGGTTTTATCATCGCGAAACCAATGCACTCTGCGAGCTCAAAACACAGGCCGCGCCCCTTGATCGCTCACAGCCTTCTATTTACCCATTTCATATTATTTCTCCCAAAGTATCATATGCTTCTCACTTCGGACAAATATGAAACTTAGATACCCCATCGACCATGAAAATGTTAAGCGTGTTACTCCCAGAGTAATAATTACGATTTCCGTCTTCAGTTTGCTGCCGGATGTTAAAAATACATGATATTTGAGCAGTCCACCTGGACGTTATTTACATACGAGACACTATTGCTTAGTTCTACCACACTGACGACAACGTCAAAATACGACGACCTTTCCTAGGCCATAGAAAATAGAATCCTGCACTAGAACACAGCGCTCTTTGCCTCGCTTGTCGGAGGTGAATGTGACAGAGGTTATCAAAAAATGTGTGTGAAATCTTATGGGACTTAACTGCTAAGGTCATCAGTCCCTAAGCTTACACACTACCTAACCTAAATTATCCTAAGGACAAACACACACACCCATGCCCGAGGGAGGACTCGAACCTCCGCCGGGACCAGCCGCACAGTCCATGACTGCAGCGCCTTAGGACAGAGGTTATCCTTCAGTAGGATCCAGCAAACAGTTATGTGAAGATGCCGCTTAGGACGGCCGCTGAAGTGTTACGTCGAGTTGATTTTAGGATGCGCTAGGAAACCCGAGAAGAATACCGATTTAATAATTTACTTATTTGTTGGTTTTCCCTGCTGTGTCGGAGATTTTCTCCGCTCAGGTACTGGGTGTTTGTGTTGTCTTCAAAGAGGTGGCGACTGGAAGGGTATTCGGCCACCTCTTATTAACCACGCCAAATCCAACCGTAACCGTGCCGAACTTGCGCAAATGCTGGACAAAGGCACGCGAAAAAGCAGAAGTAGAAGATTTGTTTGTTGGTTTTCCCAATAACTTCCGTTAGGATGTGGATCACCTTGCGCCTCTGCAACGCGCCAGGTGCGTTTACGTCCTTGCTCACACACACCTCCCTGTTACAAATCGTTCAGGGTAAGGCCTTTGCACTGTTAAAGCTGGAGCCGACGCAACAGGTAGACGCTTCGCGCGGCTTCCACATTCACACGCTTTGTCCAGTGTATCACAATCGTCTAGACGAGGGGGTCCCAAATATTTCCCCTGACGGAACGCTTTGACAGTCGTGGTACTTTGATGGATAGCTCCTTTATTCTGAAGCTTAATAAAATAAAAGTGAGACAGACTTGTTTTATTCAGTGCTTGCATCAATTTTAAATCGTAACTAATAACATCGAAATCATAATAAAATTTGTAAAAAAATGAGAAGGAATATCAAAAAGAAACGTCATATCATTAACAGTTTTTCGAGGAGTATTTATTCACTTCCCGCAGAGTACAGTATCGAAACGCTGGTCTAGAAGATAACTTTCATGAATGCTATTTCCAGTAGCCACCGAAACGTTGGTACGTTTCACAACATTATGCGATCTGTAAGTCAGAAGAATGTCAAGTCTGGACGTCTACGTGTAAAGCTTGTGCCTGGATACCGAAAGTTTGCGGTACCGATTCCCGACAGAACCAATGAATATTTCACAGTATCTTTGATATAGTCATCTTCTCTTAACGACGTGGAAATCTCGTCAGGTCTGACAGGTGGTTCAGGTTCCACGTTAAAATTTAGGTCACCTTTCCCTGCTAGGATTTGGTAGATCACTAGAATCACGCAAGTTCCTGAAGCGGGGTCCTATTGAAATAGTTGCACCGGGCTGTTAAGACACATGGAATTATTATTATTATTATTATTATTATTATTATTATCAAGAAGAATTCTACGAAGATTGATTCCAGCCATTAAGTGGAGCCTATGACTGCAACAAGTGATCTGGAGTGACGAATCACGCTATACCCTGCGGCAATCTGTAGTAAGGTTTGGGTTTGGAGGATACCAGGTGAACGTTACCTGCCATCACGTGTGGTGAGGCGACCCTTAGCTTTGACTACAGAAATGTGTGGCTTCTGAGGACGGGCTGCAGTGCTGGCAGTACTTTGGTATTCAGAGTGATTCCCTTCTCTGATTTCACGCTATTTTTACAACCACGCTCCGCAATGCTTGGCGGTTCCTGTCCGTAAGTAAGTGAGACCAGCCTGGGCTTGGTTTAGCTAAGGCTGTTCCTTGGCATCTCCAGTTTACAATCATATCACCAACAGCCGACTTTATCACCTTCAGAAGGGTTTGTCACTCAGGTGACACCCAGTGACTAGTCCACTTCCGAAGTCTCTGAGTTTTCCTGACCGACCCACTCTGCAGCTCTGCAGACAACTCGATACTGCCAGCCTCCTTTTACACTAGCGGATCTGCGTCTCGTGACATCTAGTGGTCAGTTCCGTATCAGATAGCGGTGTACGGACATATTTGATCCGACAGCGTACACAACTGGTATTTAGTTCACTAACACACATGGAACACACTGAACGATGACCCGTAATTGTAGTGAGTGGATTCCAAAGTGAACATCCCAGAAACCATTGCCGGCTGCAGACGTTCTGCCTTCCTCGGACTGCAATGGATTGCACGCACGTGCTCGTCCGCCCGTGTCGAAGTTCGCCGTGTCACAGACGGTGGCAATATTGCGCAACTGTAAGGTACATTAACAACCCGCGCTACCCACTCATGTGTGTCCATTTTCAGCACGTTTTGCACTTTTCATTCGATCGTCTTCTAAAACCCAGAGGGCATTTATGAATAGCTCTGTATAAAGAGCACAAGATAGAAAAACATCGTGTACAGCAACCAAAGAGTAGAAACACTTATTATTCCAAAAAACACCAAGTTATTCGACTGACAAATTTCCTACAAGCGTTTTCTGCAGTGAAAAAGATCAAGGGAGAGTTCGCATAACTCGGTACGCGAGTCAAATTGGGCACCTTCAGACCTCTTTGACTGTTGCTATCATTGGTCTGATAACGCTCAGAGCTACTAGCAGATGCCATTTCTTGAATTGCAGGTAATCGTCATTAGCAGATGCCTCTCCCTTTCGCTTCTAGACTTTTTTCATGATGTTTTCTGGTTTCTCTGCGAAGATGGTGCTTGTTGGAGCAACGTTTTAAAGATAAACATCACCTGATAAGAAATAGGGAAATAATTAATTCCATTCTACATGTTTTTGAGTGTGTTTCGATGTTTCTATTGACAAACATAGTATGAGTGCTGACTTTCGAACGCTATGTTCCCTCGATTTTTTGCACTCTCACTGTAACCTAGGTACACCTCGTGGGACAAAATCAGCATAACCTGCTTTTCCCCGCGCTTTAAAGAAAAAAGAGAACTACAAGACAAACACTGTAAGAGGATGTATCACTCAAGGTGACACCCTTCAAGGCAACGCGTTCCATGGCGATGATTATCTTGTAATACTTGACTAATGATAATTAAAGCCATCGGCTGTATTGGCGTCCAACGACGTTTATCACCGCATGCTACCAGTTTCGACGCCAAAAAGCGTTGTCTTCAGGCCCCTGCATATGGTAACACACATAGCATGACAGAAGAATACGAGAGTACAGACATAACACATCATAGTTTTTATTAAAAAGGAGGATAAATCGCTTAATGAAATTGCATAATAAAAAATACTGTTATCCATACAAAACAAAATTCAGCATATAACTTACATCACATTTTTTTTAATACTTTAATCCTATAACAAAATACATCAATGAAATTATGTACCCGAGGGAACTGACGCGTACAACGAACTACACCAACAAAGCAATCGATGTCACATATATTCTTAACCGGAACACCTACAAATGTAGAATTACCAATGTTGTTGTTGTTGTGGCCTTCATTCCTGAGACTGGTTTGATGCAGCTCTCCATGCTACCCTATCCTGTGCAAGCTTCTTCATCTCCCAGTATTACCAATAATAAAAAAAACGAAACAAACTAATAACGTTATACAAAACGCGTGGACTGAACAGATGCAAGAAAAACTTAATGAACAAATCCACTGAAGTAATAACACATATTCTGATGACCTGAATAACATAAACAACTTAAAACACGGTCTACAACCTGGTATACATACAGACTCATGCTCCACTAATATTGTAACGTTCTTTATAAAAAGCGTAACGTTCTTTATAAATTTAATACGATTGTTTGCCAATGAATATGAAATGCGTAATGTTTGTGTTATGCAAATTTACTGTGTGATGGGTTGTTGAGCAAATTGTGTGCTTAATCAGTTTTACTGTAATCTAAAAAATTTTAACCACTTAATCTGGGATACCAATACGCAACACCTACAGTTAAATCAGTCCCTCTGAAGTTTACCCAGTCTCGTGAGCACCGAGCTCTGTGGCAGCAACGCCGTATATGGATTTGACTCAGTTTTGGAATACTGACCCTTGAATGTACTAAAACAAGTATTTTCCATCAGATTTAATGCACAGGTTGATTAGTGATATCCGATTTATAATATTTTGTGCGTTTTGTAATCGTAATATAGAGAAGTTAAATTTTGGAATCTGTTTTGTCAAACGATCTCAGACATTTATCACGTAACAATCCAGGTATTTTTAATTATGACAGTAACTGAGAATTGTAGAACAATTGAGAAGTTCACTGATTTTGAAGTTAACGTAAAATGTTTCATATCAGATTTTGTGAAGGTGAAACTTAATTTTGTATACAGTTTTCAGACTGAAGCATTCGGTCTTAGCATACCCCCTTAACAGTGCCAAATCTTCTTCCATGTCGTGTTTATTGAAAAGGAATTAATATTTTTCTAAAAGAAATCATTTTTCAATCATGATCAAAAAACTATCAATGTGCCAGAATCAGAAAAGTATTGATGATCGTAACAGTTTCAATGTGGGCAGCATTGCACAGCACTGAGCCAGTATACAATATGTTCACTGAACATTTGAAAGGTTATTCATTTATCAGCCAATCTACTGATATTACTTGTATGAAGGTATTTTAAAGGCAGGCATTGCAATTCACTGTGCCAAGATTGAATATTTTCTGTGCCTTCTGTGCAGAGAACAGAATATCACGATTACATCCGTTGCGACCCTGGAGCTAAGGCAAATTTACTTCATTTTTTATTTCCTCGCGGAATTTTGTCAGTTTATTGTACGGGGCCATAGAACTCGGTGCTCACGAGAGTGGGTAAATTTCAGAGGTTGATTTCGTTATAGGCATTGCGTATTGGTTTTCCAGATTAAGATGTTTAATTCTTGGATTACAGTAAAACTGATTAAGCACACCATTTGCTCAACAACACATCATACAGTAAATTTGCGCAAGACAAACATTATGCATTTCATATTCATTGGCAAACAAGCACACAAATTCTATAAAGAACGTTACACTTTTATAAAGAACGTTACAATATTACTCTGTAGCAACCCAGTTATAAGCCTAAGTTCCACAGCACTAGTACAGGAAATGTGTAACTTGTGTATGTACAAGACTCTAGACGCAGAATCTCGAAAGTAACAACGAAGCGTGTCAACAACTTTTCAACTAATTCGAAGAAATTTGCAGGACGTAAAACGATGTTGTCAACATTAGTTACATCCACCGTCAATATGACCACCAGGGTTAAAAGTAATATATATATATATATATATATATATATATATATATATATATATGACACATGTCGACGCATTATTGCCGAAGACCATCTCATATGGCAAATCCACTGTGTATATGTAACAATATTCTCTAAAGTAACCTAACAGAAGTCAGTCAATAAAACCAGTAGCAGCATATGTGTATCATACTCCTACAGTACCACGAACTTCGAAATGTTCATATGGAAAGCCAGCAGAATAAAACCGAGAACGCGTATGTATCAACACACAAGACAATGACTCCGAAGATTCCATAAGAACGGAAACCCACACAATAACTTACACAAACGTGACAAACACCGAGCATATCCTTGTATGTCCTCGCTAACCTAGGAAAATGTGCCATCCATCCCACACTCAATCGCAATCTGCGTGAAGTAATATTAGATGAACAGCATAATTCATATCTTAAAACTCCGCACACCTAAACTGCACTGTGGTGGCGGAACACCAGTGTGAAACCAAATTTTGTGCCCAAAAGGCACTTCGTACAAGGAAAATCAACAATGAACTCAGCCCCCCCGCCCAGTTACTAATGAATCAGACGCAATCGCCTCTCCAAGGGACACCACCTTGACGAAGCACTGTCCATGCGGGTGGAGAGTTTTGTGTATCCGCGTGAAGCTGAGGGCTATGCCGAAGGTAGAGGACCTACTGCCAGAAAGGCCTCAGCCGATGGATCAAAATAAGAGTGTCCCACAACGTCCCATCTTCCCTATCCACTTCTAGTTCTACCCAACTTCCTGACCCAGCCCAAGTTGTGATGCGAGCTGTGCCGAGGTATGCGTGGCACATGGGAAGATGTGTCGCAGATGGAGGGAGCCTCAGGGATATTGGGCAACCTCCCTGAGTAAGTAGCCTTATACCACGTGGGGTATTCGTGGTGTGAACGTTGTAGATCCCCAAATCTCGTGGGACCAATATGGACATGACTAAAGAAAAAGAAAAACAAACTGAGGGGCAAATTGAGACCTCAGATATCCAAACATCGGGGTCAGTACCGATGGAAGGCATTCCCACTACTGAATCAGGGTCTATATCTGAGAAGGAAGTGGGAACTGTAGCCGAGAAGCTAGACCACATTAAGATCAAAGGCTTGTCTGGGGCCCAGAGGAGGAAACCACTCAGGGAACAGAGGGAAAAGGAAGGGAAAGAATGGCTTCCTAAAGACAATTGGCGGGAATTAAAGGGACTTGAACCTAAGACCCCCAGGAAGAAACTGTCTCAGGTTGAAAGGAATATGCAGACCACCACTACGCCAAAGACAGGTAGCAAGCAGATAAGGGAGGAATCAAAGACTCCCTCTTCCCTGGATAAGCGAGTCCAGAAAAAACTGAGGCAAGAAATAGGGAAACAGACCTATAGTACTGCAGTCTCGATTCTTAGGGAGGCAGTTATCCAGGAAGGCTATCCTGTGGTGACCATCACCTCGCAACAGGAGGAATTGGTACAGATGACCTTCACTGAAAAGATTGGGGGGGGGGGGGGGGCTGGCCCAGGACCCAACTTCAGGATGGTCCATCAAGATCGTGGTGCCCTCATTTATGACTGTGAGGGGGTACACACGGTGGAATGGCTCAAGGACAAGGTACCCATGATATCCCCATGGGAAGACGCGAAGCTGCTGGTTAAGACAGCAGTGGAGCTTCTTCAGACCGCAAAGATATCAATATGGGTACCAAATATGCTTAAGGCAGTCTCTCCTAAAAGTCTGTTCGGGAAAGTCTCGACATAAGATTGGAGAGTGATCAGCCAGAAGGTTGCCCCAGAAGGACGAACCCTGGTGGTGGAGGTTGGAGAGAGGTCCCTGAAGGCAGCACAGTAAAGAGGCCTCTGGTGCCCTGAGTCGCTGCCTGGGGAGGTAAGAAGCGGACATGGCCCTGATACAAGAACACTATTTATATAAAGGGGGTGCATCGGGCCTCAGTGGCACTGGAGGTAAGCTGATTTATGCTAGAAATCTAAGAAACTCCAGAACATGCATCTATGTAAGAAATGGAATTTCTTTCATACCAATGATGGATTTCTGCTCGAAGGACTTAGTGACCATTAACATGCAGAAATGTGAGGAAGGTATCACGGGGGAAATTATTTTGGCCTCAGCATACCTTCCTTACGAAGACAGCTCACCTCCTCCCTTGGAGGTGACGAGACTGGTAGAGACTTGCCATCGGCAAGGTCATCAACTGCTGGTGGGATGCGACGCCAGTGCCCACAACCTAGTGTGGGGCAGCAAGGACACCAACAGTAGAGGTGAGTACCTTCTTGAATTTCTTTTAGCTAACCACTTAGAGGTCCGGAATAGGGCAAGGAACCAACACTAAGGAATAGCAGAAGGGAAGAAGTAATTGACATAACCTTTAGTTCCATGACAATGGGCAGCTATGTCAAACAACGGCATGTGGTATTGGAGCCATCCTCATAGGACCACATGTACATTAAATTCCAGGTTTAAATGGGATTTAAGACAGACCATGACCTATAGGAATCCTTGAGTCAGGCAGCAGTAGCCGACAAGGACAGACGCAGCAACAGGGAAGTAACCGCTTTTGTGACATTTACGAGTTCCTAATCAGGAGCCAATTCTATTATATAATCTGTGTGCCTTAACAGTTTAGTTTCTTGAGTTCCTGCGTATAAATTTAATATCTAATGGCCACATTTCTAGCGTTTTTGTTTGCGTCGGAAAGTAAACCGATTTTGTGACATATTACAAGTTCCTAATCAGGGGCAAATTATTTAGTTTCACCTGAGTGCATTGGTAGTTAGGTTTTTGAATAACTGCATATTACTAGACACAGTTCGTGCGTTTTCGTCAGGGTCTACAGTAGAGTTGCGCAGCACGTGTCGACAGTCCGTTTATCTGCATAGTTTAGTTTTCCACGGTCTTTAGTATTGACAGGGACTGCGATTGTTATGTGCGGATGCGAGCCAAGTCGGTGACACTTTGCTCTCAGCTTCAGGTTGTGATGGCTTCGGTTACACAGCTTGAGGGTGCAGTGGATGGGCACCACTGTTGTGGGCCGACCGTGGGGGTCCAACGGACGTCCAGCACGGTCCTCACCAGTGGCCAACCCAGCTACCGCATGCACTGAGGCTGATCCCTCACCTGCGGTCGAGTGGGAGGTCGCCCCGGGGCGAAGCAGGTGGCGTAAGACTTCCCAGGCGGCCGCACGTAAAGCCTCCCTGGTTTGTCTGACAAACGTGTTTCAGGTCCTGTCTGTGGTTGACGCTGTCGTTGAGCCAGATGCTGTCTCCTACCCTGCTTCAAACCACTCAGCCTGCAAGATCCGGGAAATCACAGAGGGTGGGATTATTGACGAGGTATGGGGCCCCTTAGGGACTTGGCTGACAAGAAGGGTAAGAAAACTAATGTGCATACCGGGTGGAGTCATTCCAGGCGTGGGAAGGGTGCTCCCGGATGACATGAAGAGCACAGGGTGCGGCCAACTACAGGTGGTTTCTCACGTCGGTACCAACGATGTGTGTCGCTTTGGATCAGAAGAGATTCTCTCTGGTTTCGAGTGGCTAACAGAAGTGGTAAAGGCTGCCAGTCGTGCTTGTAAGATGAAAGCAGAGCTGACCATTTGCAGCATAGTCGACAGGACAGATTGTGGATCTCTTACCGACCTCCCAATTCAGATGATACAGTTGCAGAAAGGTGAAAAGAATAATGGAGTTTGATTTCAAACACGTACCCGACTCACACGATAAGAGTTGGTGGTGAATTTAATTTACCCTCGACATGTTGGCGAAAATACATGTTTAATTCCGGAGGTACGCATAAAATATCATCCGAAATTGTGCTAAACGCAATCTCTGAAAATTATTTCGAGCAGTTAGTACATGAAACCCCCGTGAATAGTAAACGGTTGTGAAAACACACTTGACCTCTTAGCAACAAATATTCCTGAGATAATAACGAGCATCAAAACCGATTCAGGGATTAGTGAACACAGGGTTCTCGTAGCGAGATTGAATATTGTAATCCCCAAATCCTCGAAAAGTAAGCGAAAAATATAAGTGTTCAAAAAAGCAGATAAAATTCACTTGACACCTTCCTGAGAGACAATCTCCACTCATTCCAAATTAGTAAGTGTAGACCAGATATGGCTTAAATTCAAAGAAATAGTATCGGCAGCAACTGAGAGATTTATATCAAATAAATTAACAAACGACGGAGCTGATCCTCCTTGGTAACTAATACGCGTTAGAATACTGTTGCAGAAACAACGAAACACACATGCCATATTTAAACAGACGCAAAATCCGCAAGATTGGTGATCTTTCACAAAGCTCGAAACTTAGCGCGGAGTTCAATACGAGATGCCTATAACAGTACACAACGAAACTTTGTCTCGAAACCTGGCAGAAAATCCAAAGAGATTTTGGTCGTATGTGAAGTATGTTCGCGGCAAGAAAAAATCAATGCCTTCTCTGCGCGATAGCAATGGAGATACTATGGAAGACAGTGCTGCCAAAGTAGAGTCACAAAACACAGCCTTCCGAAATGCCTTCACAAAAGAAGACTAAGTAAATATTCCAGTATTTGAATCGAGAACAGCTGCCAACAGAAGTAACGTAGAAGTAAATATCCTCGGAGTAGTGAAGCAACTTAAATCACTTAATAAAAGCTAGTCTTCTGGTCTTTCGGAGTATGCTATTGCATTAGCTCCATACTTAACAATCAAACACAACCGTTCGCTCGATGAAAGATCCGTATCCAAAGACTGGAAAGTTGCACAGGTCACACCAATATTGAAGAAAGGGAGTAGGAGTAATCCACTAAATTAAAGGCCCATATCGTTAACGTCGATATGCAGCAGGATTTTGGAACACGTATTGTGTTCGAACATTATGAATTACCTCGAAGAAAATAGTCTATCGACACATAGTGAACATGGGTTTTGAAAACACCGTTCCTGTGAAACACAACTAGCTCTTTATTCACATGAATACCACCGACAGACTACTACTGCACTGTAGCAGCGAGCGACTGCAACTACTCTGTAACAGCGGGCGATTGCAACAAGTGCCGAGACTTCTGTGACCTGCGGCTCTATTGCAGCAAAGATGTTTTCTGTCGCAGGCAGCGCGTGAGCAATACATCGAAATTACATTTGCTCCAGCAGTGTGATGAACCCCTTACAAGGGGTAACCTTAGATGAGAAGCTAACGTGGACCCCTCACGTTAAGAGTATCCAAAAAGTACTCTAGCGACTACTAAAAGGGCTTGTGGCAAAAAATGGGACCTAAGCCCCAGGGGTATGCACTGGATATACACCACAGTGGTCAGACCTAGGATTTCCTGCAGGGCCGTAGTGTGGTGGAAGAAGGTAGAACAGCGGGTTTCAGCTACGGAGCTTGCTAAGGTGCAGAAATTGGCCTGCTTAGCCATTACAGGCGGAATTAGGAGCACACCAACAGCTGGAATGGAAGCCATGCTAAACATGCCTCCACTACACCTTTGTGTCAAGATGAAGGCAGCAGCTGGGGCACACAGACTTAAAACTGTAAAAAAACTGGGTCTCATTCGGATATCCAGAATCACACACTAACAGTGAGTGAGGTAAACATAGCAATGGCTGAGGAAATGCCTGCCGACTAAAATGGTTCAAATGGCTCTGAGCACTATGGGACTTAACATCTGAGGTCATCAGTCCCCTAGAACTTAGAACTACTTAAACCTAACTAACCTAAGGACAGCACACACATCCATGCCCGAGGCAGGATTCGAACCTGCGACCGTATCGGTCGCGTGGTTCCAAATGAAGCGCCTAGAACCGTTCGGCCACAGTGGCCGGCGCCTGTCGACTATATAATAACTCCCAACTGCGTCGACAAATCTTACAATACAATAATTGGAAGCAGGGAGCAGTGGGAAGAAACAGTTCGACATGGAGGGTATCGTTTGGTTCACTCACTGATGGGTCGAAAATAGACCAAGGCACTGGGGCTGGGGTCTACGGGGTTGAGCCAAGACTGGAGGGCATCATCTCTCTAGGAAAACTGGCCTCTGTATTTCAAGCTGACATTACTGCAATCAGAGCATGTGTGGAGGAGAATACGCGTGGGTGCTACAAGGGTGGTAGCATCTACATCTATTCAGACAGCCAGGCAGCCCTGAAAACTTTGGCAGCTCCTGCAACAAGATCTAAGATTGTTGCAGAATGCCACAGGACTCTGGTGGAGCTAGGTCGAAGCAATAGGGTAAACCTAGTGTGGGACCCTGGCCACTCAGGGATCTGTGGCAATGAACAAGCCGACAGATTGGCTAGGATGGAGGCAACCACTCCATTTATTGGACCGGAACCTGTCCTGACAATCGCCAAGGCTATGGTCAAATTAGAACTACGGAACTGGATTAGGAAACAGCACGTAGGATATTGGGCCACGATCCATAAACAAACACATGGTAAGGTAATGATGCCCAAGACATGTTTCAAGAGTTGCTCTGTAATCCTGGGATTGAACAGGAGAGATATCATGACTGGACTGATGACTGGCCATGGAAATTACAAAAAACACCTACACACAATGGGTGTAACGGAAGATGACAGTAAATGTAGGATCTGCGATGAGGGTGAAGAAACTGCGTCACACCTAATCTTCGAATGCATTGCATTGGAGAGTAAAAGATACGGAATCTTCGGGACGACTAGTCCTGAAGAAATTGTGTCTAACAAAAAACTGGCAGAGGGACTCCTTGACTATTTAAGGGCATTGGTTGGTTACTAAATATATGGGGAGCGATACCGCGCAATAAACTTAGTTTCGGTGTGGGCAGTGGCGGGTTAGACCTAAGCTGTTTTAGCTTCCCTGTTAAAATCAATCAATCAATCAATCAGACGAAATATGGCATTGGAAATAAAAATATAAGTGTCAGTAGCTTCTACTCATTATATAGCATAACATCAACCACAACAGTCACACCGGCTACTTCACAAACAAACACAAACTAGTGAAAGGGCAAACAAACGACACGCTCACACTCGGTCGATTACCACAGAAAGTTTATCAATCTTCTGCAAACGTAAAAATTCCATAACCACAAAATGAGTTGGTAGCTGTTGCTGGGATTTCGTGAATGACATCGCACGGATTGGTTGCGGTTGCTAGAACTTCCGTTATGGCACTGTCATTCTCTGTACCACCGAAACTTCTAATACCTCCTCCAGAGGCTTACGTGGTAGAAAATGCAAAGAAAATTAAGAATACGGAAAAGGACAAAACAACAACACAGACTTCCTCTCCATACAAAAAGTTGGAAAGCTGAACTTTGTATGGAGGGAAGCGAAAGAGCAGGGAAAGTTACAGTTTGCAAAACTAGATATTCTCAAAAATTTTTAAAGTGGCGGTCCTTCAGCTTCGTAAAGTGAACAAGACTCGCGCATATTTTGTAATGGGCTACATTAAGGCCAGCAGGAGCGACGGTTCCGGCGTCTACTTCGTTCATTGTTAAGAAACAAAGCAACTACATTGTCTGCGATGTCTGTTCTTAATAAACTGTGTTTTATTTTTTATTCGGCACAATGATTGTGAATTTTGCCTATATTTGAATCCTTTGTCAAAAACCGTTTTTGCTACTTTAATTTATGATGTCCCTTCGTAGTATTTTAAGACTTTCCATATGTTTACATTCATTTTTTGCAGTAAAATAGAACGTTTTTCTTGTTTTGCACATTTTTCCAAGCATCTAAATAGATACCCCACCGGTTGAGTAAAATTGGATGTTTTTCATTTAACGATATAATCACTTTTTGTGGTGAGATGGATTATTTTACGCTAAATCCGGACTAATACTGTACTGTTTAATATATGGGGTGTTTGTTTATTTTGAGACAGCTAAATGTGCCGAAAACGACGCATATTTGGATTCGACAACAAACAATACGTTCTTTTTACTCAAACTGCTATCTTTTATTCATTGTAGATTGCAGTGTAATCGACAAACAATAAATGTGTCTATTTTTGCAATTAAGAACAGACACATTTAATTCTACATTTAATTTACGATGTAAAATGTAAGCCATAACTATCGATATTTATGTTCAAACTTTACTTGGGTGTTGCAGACGTGCTTCTACTGCACAGATAACATGGCTACATACTGACATTTCTGGCAAATAGCCACCTGTATGGTAAAGTATTATTCTGGTCCCTATGGGGTTCAGTGTGGTGAGTCCCCAAACCACCAGAGTGCTTGATTTCGGTGGCTGACCTCGAACCCCATCGTAAGAGTGACTGTTTCTATGTGTGAGCATCTATCCAACTGCTGTACCTTGCGCTGGCGGGATTCAAACCACAATCACTGAAGTAAGGTGAAATATTGATGAAGTGATAGTGACAGGCGCACCTGCCATGGATACTCAGCGAGCGAGGTGGCGCAGTGGTTAGCACACTGGACTCTCATTGGAGAGGACGAAGGTTCAAACCCGCGTCCGACTCCCCTGATTTAGGTTTTCCGTGATTTCCCTAAATTTCTTCAGTCAAATGCAGGGATGGTTCCTTTGAAAGGGCAAGATCGACTACCTTCCCCAGCCTTCCCTAATCCGATAGGACCGATGACCTCGCTGTTTGGTCCCCTGTCACAACCATCAAACCAAAGGTGGATGCTCACTGAAGTTGCCTAGGCACCCCAATAGGGAGATGCAAGGGGATTCACCGATATCAAACATCCCGGTGAGAACAGGAAACGATTACCTATTACATCCACGTCGTTGTTCCTGGATTTCTCTGAAATTTGTTTATGTAGTTTTTGAGACATTGAAATGGCTTACCATATTGTACTGCGCAATCAAATTTGCAATACTAAGGTAAATTTATAACGTAAACATCAATCGTTATAACAAAAAGGTTATGCACATCGTAAATGAAATGTACTATCAAACCCAGCGGTTTGTCATTGCAAAAACAGGTTGGTTGGTTGGTTGAGGGGAGGGGACCAAACAGCGACATCATCTGTCGCATCCAATAAGGGAAGGAATCATCCCAGAGTTTGCCTGAAGTGATTTAGGAAAATCACGGAAAGCCCAAATCAGGATGGCCGGACGCGGGTTTGAACCATCGTCCTCCCGAATGCAAAAACAGGCACACTTGATATTTGTCGATTACAGCGCCATCTACCACGAATGGAAAACGTTAGTTCGGATAAACCGCAAGTACACTCCTGGAAATGGAAAAAAGAACACATTGACACCGGTGTGTCAGACCCACCATACTTGCTCCGGACACTGCGAGAGGGCTGTACAAGCAATGATCACACGCACGGCACAGCGGACACACCAGGAACCGCGGTGTTGGCCGACGAATGGCGCTAGCTGCGCAGCATTTGTGCACCGCCGCCGTCAGTGTCAGCCAGTTTGCCGTGGCATACGGAGCTCCATCGCAGTCTTTAACACTGGTAGCATGCCGCGACAGCGTGGACGTGAACCATATGTGCAGTTGACGGACTTTGAGCGAGGGCGTATAGTGGGCATGCGGGTGGCCGGGTGGACGTACCGCCGAATTGCTCAACACGTGGGGCGTGAGGTCTCCACAGTACATCGATGTTGTCGCCAGTGGTCGGCGGAAGGTGCACGTGCCCGTCGACCTGGGACCGGACCGCAGCGACGCACGGATGCACGCCAAGACCGTAGGATCCCACGCAGTGCCGTAGGGGACCGCACCGCCACTTCCCAGCAAATTAGGGACACTGTTGCTCCTGGGGTATCGGCGAGGACCATTCGCAACCGTCTCCATGAAGCTGGGCTACGGTCCCGCACACCGTTAGGCCGTCTTCCGCTCACGCCCCAACATCGTGCAGCCCGCCTCCAGTGGTGTCGCGACAGGCGTGAATGGAGGGACGAATGGAGACGTGTCGTCTTCAGCGATGAGAGTCGCTTCTGCCTTGGTGCCAATGATGGTCGTATGCGTGTTTGGCGCCGTGCAGGTGAGCGCCACAATCAGGACTGCATACGACCGAGGCATACAGGGCCAACACCCGGCATCATGGTGTGGGGAGCGATCTCCTACACTGGCCGTAGACCACTGGTGATCGTCGAGGGGACACTGAATAGTGCACGGTACATCCAAACCGTCATCGAACCCATCGTTCTACCATTCCTAGACCGGCAAGGGAACTTGCTGTTCCAACAGGACAATGCACGTCCGCATGTATCCCGTGCCACCCAACGTGCTCTAGAAGGTGTAAGTCAACTACCCTGGCCAGCAAGATCTCCGGATCTGTCCCCCATTGAGCATGTTTGGGACTGGATGAAGCGTCGTCTCACGCAGTCTGCACGTCCAGCACGAACGCTGGTCCAACTGAGGCGCCAGGTGGAAATGGCATGGCAAGCCGTTCCACAGGACTACATCCAGCATCTCTACGATCGTCTCCATGGGAGAATAGCAGCCTGCATTGCTGCGAAAGGTGGATATACACTGTACTAGTGCCGACATTGTGCATGCTCTGTTGCCTGTGTCTATGTGCCTGTGGTTCTGTCAGTGTGATCATGTGATGTATCTGACCCCAGGAATGTGTCAATAAAGTTTCCCTTTCCTGGGACAATGAATTCACGGTGTTCTTATTTCAATTTCCAGGAGTGTATTTTTGGCGTCGAATTCGAATATGCAATAAAAAAGGAAGGAACTTTCCCATTTAAAATACAAAATTGACACCACCCATGCAGGAGGGATGGTTGGGAGGTGACCACTTGTAGCGCAGACATATGTCGCCTTGTGAGTGTGTGGGCTTTATTTTGTCGAGTTGCGCAATGGATTGATGCAACAAGTACCCTTTGGCTCCTGCAAGAATTAATTTCCACCTCACACTACTACAGAAGTCAGACAGACGCTCCTAATGTACCAACAAGAACTGCATGAAAAACATTCAGCAACAAATCTCTTCTGGAGTCGTCCGCTGTAACGAAAAGACACAAATTTCTTCTATATTCTTGCATAACTAGTGGATTACTTGGGTACTGGAGTATCGCTAGTTAGTGTAAGAAAGACATTAAACGAATGAAAAATATTATTTATTGCAAAAAAAACCTGAGAAATCAAGTGAAACTTTTTCTTATAAATTAATAAATTTCCGGGTTCTTTTTAAAACAGTAGATAGCCTCTTATGGATAGGAATGCTATTAATTTATAAAGTACGGAAAGGTTCTTTTCTCCCTTTTCTTTAAGAATGTTTTTTACTTGGCAGAATGGCTGAGAGCCGCGTCTACCCAACCTGATTAACTTTTCTAGGTACGGTCAAGGCTGTCTTGTGAGAAATGTAATGGAGTGTACTGTTATGGAGGACAGAAGGGGGCTCACATACACTGTAGCGCACAATAGCGTGAGCTGTGACGATGCTGCTTGCGTTGCTCGCAGCTGGCAAATAATGCAACTATATCTTTCTATCTGGATTGACCTTTGCCAATCAAACTCTCCCTACGCCTTGATGAAGTCAAGGACTCCTATCCACCCCTAGGCTAACTATTGGCGTGGCACACCAGTCTGATAACCAGTCCACCATGATGACACTCAATATTCGCTTGCAGGCGTTTAACTAGTACTCTGTCTACTCTGTCCGTGTTCACACCATACAATAAGTGTGGCGGCCAACACAGTGAACAACGCTCAATTGCGAGCGACTCAATATTATAGAGTATTACTCCGATTTGCTAACGACAGAGGTGCTCTCCCAGTGAAGTACTGAGGAGAGACTTGTTCCTCGCTCTTTGTGTACATGTATGAGCGCACTCGCTCTCGTTATGTGTTCCCGCTCCAAGAGCGACAATGGAACAGCCCCTTTTTCTGGAAAAGTTGCAAGGGTATATCATTCGCTGTCTTCCCTCACTCCTCTGGCTCTTTGCGTCAGAAATATTCCCCAATCAGCGTTGCTCTTTTAAACCGGAGAATGACGTTTCGTTTAAGTCGACCAATGTGCAAAGATGTAACATCTTCGTTAGGTGTATACTGTCCTCGTGTGAGAAATCTGTAACTACACAGTTGGTCTGTCAAAAAAAGAGTCTTCTGGGCGCTCCCACACAATGTAGCTGAATCTGCTATTAAGTTGAACATGGGGGTTGTTATCCTTTCACTCTGGCAAAAGCCGTCCTCTCTCTGGGCGGTCGTTCCAGCCAAACTAGGTGTGCGCTGACCCACCCCTCTGAAGGGACGGGACTCCCACCGGGCCGGCCGCCTCCCTAGAACGCAAATTCCTGTAGCCGTCATGTTGTGTACGTCAGCCTCGACTTTTTCAACCTCAGTGAGCACTTGCGTTTTACTTATTAGATTTGCATATCGCTTACATGAATTCATACAAAATTGACTCTACCTTATCGAGTTTGGGTTCGAATGAAGTGTCTTGATGTGCAGAATACGATTGTGAGGATGGAATACGTAAGAAATGAAGGTCAGGAGACTACGCCACCTTACACCCTTCACAAATATTGACTTTCCACCTAGAGCATTTTTTTCGTTTTCTGCGTCGTTTTCGAGATGTTTAGCTGTTTCTAGTTACAACAACAGATCTGAATGGCCTTAATTTGTAAACTTAGTGATCATTAAAATTAATTATTTACCTGAATGAAAAGTTAAGCTACCCGATTTTACCTAACTTCACCCTAGCTTCTCGATTACTAGTGTGGACAGTCTGTTCGCTACACGCTGCAGCTTACAGTACTGCAGAAGCCAGTGAAAGGACATCCTGTGTAAATTCGCCGTAGCTACGCATCTCTGCAGGCAGAGAAGGATCGCAGCCAAAAATCTGGTGGCGGGCCGTCACGTCACGAGATGGGGTGGGGGGTGGGGGGGTGGGGGGGGGGGGGGTGGGGGGAGACTTGGCAGCGGCCGCCTGCAACACGGGAGAGAGAGTGTGTAAGCCGGGAGTTTAGCGGCGGCGGCGGCAGCGGCGGCGGAGTCTGTGCGGCTTAGCGGGCGTGCCCCTGGCAGGGCGGCAGCCGGGATTACACACGGCAACCCGGCACTGCCTCCTCGCCTCGTAAAGATTAAACAGGCTCGCGGACGTAAATTTCACACACAAGTTGCGAAAATACGGCGGGCCGCTGAGCCGGCCGCGTTTCAAAGCACGCGCCCGCTCGCTGGCCTGCGGCCTGACGGAGAGCGGCGAAAGGAGACAAAGGAGGGAAACGCCAACAATTGGATAACGGCCCTAAAAAATACGCGCGGTTGAAACAGAATATGTGATAAGCCCAGGAGAAGAGATATTGCTCCGATTCCAGCTATCATTTCAGAGGCCCCCACTGAAAAGGGGAGCGAGCCCTTAATATACATCGCAAAGACGGAAAATATTACCGAGGTCACGCAAACGCTCTTCAGAGTGTACTGAATATAAAATACGCAACCCTTGCGCTATCGTTATTATGTCTGCGCATAACATACAGCGCTGATAAAAATTTCAACTATAGTCCTTTCGCCTACAATTCGATTCCGCCACGATTTTCAGTCTACTTTTTAACGTAACTGGTGAAAAAAGTGTTAAGATGACGACGTGCCGTCGAGCTTCGAGTATTTTACATCAATGAGTGCTACATTTCTATTAGCCGGTACAACCATTCACAGTAAGAGTGAAAGGCATCATCTACGCAAACGAGAAGAACACACATGAAGCTAAATGACAGGTTGGTTACTGTGCAGAGCTTATAAATTGAACACTTTTACGCACTAATGATTCATATTTCTACTAAACTTAGCAGGTTTTTCTTGGAAAAATAATTAACGCCAACGGCCTTTCCACAGTGCATACACCGGTTCCCGTGAGATCACCGCAGTTAAGCCCTGTCGGGCGTGGTCGGCACTTGGATGGGTGACCATGCAAGCCACCATGCGCTGTTGCCATTTCTCGGGGTGCACTCAGCCTCGTGATGCCAATTGAGGAGCTACTCGACCGAATAGTAGCGGCTTCGGTCAAGAATACCATGATAACGACCGGGAGAGCGGTGTGCTGACCCCATGCCCCTCCTATCCGCCCCTCCTATCCGCCTCCTCCTCGGAGGACGACACGGCGGTCGGATGGTCCCGATGGGCCGCTTGCGGCCTGTAGACTGAGTGGTTTTTTTTAGTGATGAACTAGAATCTCCGCATCCTCCTGGGACGACGACACGGCGGTCGGATGGTCTCGTTCGGCAGCTTACGGCCTGTAGATGGAGTGTCTTTTTTTTTTGTGATGAGCTAGAATCGTCCGCACATCTTCAGAAAAGCGTCCCCACTCTGCTCAAGAATCGGAAACGCAGTTGTTCACATCGCCGATGGAAACAGGAGGATTAACGAGGCTTTTCATGCGACGGCCTGCTGAAAAGCAATGCCTCCGAATTTTTTTATGTGAAAAGTCTTAAAGTGAAACGATGTTAACACTCCATATCTCTTGTATTCTTATCTACATACCGGGTGATCAAAAAGTCAGTATAAATTTGAAAACTGAATAAATCACGGAAAAATGTAGATAGAGAGGTGCAAATTGACACACATGCTTGGAATGACATGGGGTTTCATTAGAACCAAAAAAATGTCCGACAGATGGCGCTTGCCCGCAGCTCGTGGTCGTGCGGTAGCGTTCTCGCTTCCCACGCCCGGGTTCCCGGGTTCGATTCCCGGCGGGGTCAGGGATTTTCTCTGCCTCGTGATGGCTGGGTGTTGTGTGATGTCCTTACGTTAGTTAGGTTTAAGTAGTTCTAAGTTGTAGGGGACTGATGACCATAGATGTTAAGTCCCATAGTGCTCAGAGCCATTTGAACCAGATGGCGCTTCATCTAATCAGAATAGCAATAATTAGCATAACAAAGTAAGACAAAGCAAAGATGATGTTCTTTACAGGAAATGCTCAATATGTCCACCATCATTCCTCAACAACAGCTGTAGTCGAGGAATAATGTTGTGAACAGCACTGTAAAGCATGTCCGGAGTTATGGAGAGGAATTGGCGTCGGATGTTTGTCTTTCAGCATCCCTAGAGATGTCGGTCGATCACGATACACTTGCGACGTCAGGTAACCCCAAAGCCAATAATCGCGCGGACAGAGGTCTGGGGACCTGGGAGGCCAAGCATGACGAAAGTGGCGGCTCAGCACACGATCGCAATTTTTTTTTGGTTCTAATAAAACCCCACGCCATTCCAAGCATGTGTGTCAATTTTTACCTCTCTATCTACATTATTCCGTGGTTTATTACGTTTTCAAATTTATACTGATTTTTTGATCACCCGGTATTTATACCTCTTCATAGTTGCCCTACTGACGAACTCATTTCTGCTAACAAGAGACCAGTTTGTTCACACCGTCACTGTAGAACCACTGTCTTTCTTCACGTAGCCACGACCTGACGGATGTGTTCTTTAAGTCTTGGAAACAGATGAAAATCGAATGGGTCCAGGTTGGGACTGGATGGAGAACGATCGATGAGAGCGAAGCCACAGCGGCGGACAGCTGCAGACGCTGCAGCGCTCGCGTGTCGTCTGGCATTTGGACAGATTAATGGAAACCCGACCCTACAAGGTGCACTGAACGTCGCCTTGCACAGCCACCAACGTAACACCTCAACGCAGAAAACTCCAGTTAAAGTCCTGAAAGTGCTGCAAATCTCACCAGGCCGAGGCTTGCAATACGAACAAGAAAAGAGGTACGCTTTTACAACACGATGTCTGCAAGTGATCAACCGGCTCTAGCTTCAATTGTACTACGGTCTTATTTAACCATAAAGCATGTTCATACACATGCCCAGTGCTCACCTAGGCTGTGGTTTGTCGAGTCAAACAGAAAGTTCTCTAAGAACCACGCGGCTTCCTTGTTAGCTATTGGTCGTCGCCGGCATCTCGCCAAAGTGTTTACTCAAGACTCCCACAGATCGTGTGAAAGACGGTCATGGTTTCAGATACTGATAGCTCGGTACAGAATATATCTTTGCAGAGTGTCTCGAAAAAAATACAGCACTTAAGTTGTGAATGTGACAGGCAACTTTCAAAGTGATTCCAACGAACTGCTTTTTCAATTACTTGCTCATCACCTCGTCATTTCTTGACACTGTGTGGCTCTGTACAATGTACCTCTAGCACTGACGTATGTAACTGCTGTCATAGGCACATTAATGTTCGTTAAAAGCATCGGAAATACTGCGGAATCCACCATTATCCCATCGCCCCCATGACGGTTACACTAGCTCCGCTTTGAATCAAACTGGCGTCGTGATACAGAATTCTTCAACTAAAGTCTTAGTCGAATCACGAACTAAATGAAATGGGGGAAATAGTATAGGTCCTAAACACAGAATAATGCAACAAAACGCAAAATATTAAGTTCCCCTACGCTAGTTCACAGGGAACGTTTCGATGGCAAAAAACTGTAATCCCATCCAACAGTTAGCTCCTCGGGACGTGTGGTGAGAGGGGGGGGGGCAGAGGAATACGATCAGTTCAAACCCATTTTGTCCAGTCCTAGGGCATTCTCCATTGTACAGAGAGGCTGGGATAAGTGGAAAAATTCGCGCTTCCCCAGCCAATGTGGAAACCTAAGCTAGACTGGGTGACAACTATTAAATTATCTCTTGATAAATTCTGATACACTTCACATAGGGCAAGAAACTGTGAAACACCACATATGTTAGAGCAATGGACAAGAGGAGCATGTTTGAAAACCAGACTAAACATCAGTACCCCCAACAGGCGTGATACTACTATTGCGTAACAACGCCTGTAAACTAAGCCCTGGCCTCAGTTCCGGGAGACAGAGAGTCCAAGACATTCGTTAGGCAAAGCCTATCCAACTGAAACCACTCACTGATAATTAGATTGAGATCAGATGTTTTAAGGGACAGTTTAGTTGCGATAGGATACCAAGATGTTTGTGAAAACACGCCCTGTGACCTGGGCTGTGGTCATCCACAGAATACTCTTCATAAAAACGTAGAAGGGCGGAGAATGGATGTTGGAGTAAACGTCCTGGTTCCTCTTCGCAATAGCCACACTGAGTGGGCGGAAGTCATCGTACGCAAATCGCCTCAAAAACCTCACAGAACCACATCCGGCCTGAACTACACTTTTTACTCACTGCAGATTAAACGGCACACTCGGATGCCTTGTTTGGGATCTTCGGACCACAATATACTCCTCCAGTCAGCTACTGTCCATTTTCTGTGTTGTCTGGTTCGTTGAAGACGTACAGCTTTAGGTGCTTGGAACGTTAGATAATGCTTGCGATATTTAAGTCGCGAACTATTGTGCAACAAGCGCTAATTGTCACAAAAACAGCCTTTTCCCTCAGCTTGCAACATTTTTTAAGTTTTTATTAGATGATTTAGTCAGTTGCAATACTGTAACATCTGCTCATTCAAATCAAAATTTATTGACGACAAAAAGGCGTGTTTTATGAAGCCAGCTGGCACATTCTGTCCCGCTGCGTCGGGGTTGTAAAAGAAGCAACAGGTTGGGGCGCAGACTCATCCACTTTCACTCTCTCCAACCTCGTCCATCCTTCCTGTTATATGCTTGTAGCAAAATAAAGCGTGCCACATCACCCTGAGCTCTCAGCACAATGCACTGGCCACCTTCCAGGTGACTGGCAGAACTCGAGTCCACACACACATCAGTGAGCTGAAAAATAAAAGCTTATTATTAATTTTACTACTGAAATAAATTAGTAATTACTGTTCCATCACTAATCCACAATAATGACAGAATTAATTAAATTGAAGGTGGCTGAGGCAGTTAAAGTCTAGTTTTCGCAACTAAACTGGTTACAGTTCTAAGTAGTCGGAACTTTCACACACCTGTGGAGTCTTCAAACCACTAACACAAGCCAGATGATGGCAGGCAGGTCCCTACCTGCTCTGACAACTTTCTCACTAGGTTTTCCGGAAATAACTTCACAATGGACAGAGTTAGTCCACGCAGTTACTTAGGGAAATAAGAAAATCACAAGTATGTTTTACAAATGAGGTATTCATAGCAAACATGGTAGTCCACGTATGGAGTGAATCTACTGAACTATAAGAAATAAATCGTCATAACTTCGGAACGGTTTGCGTTAGGACGTTCAAGCTGCACGGTTGGCGGTGGGGCATGATGGGAATTAGTATACGCATTGTGGTTTGGTTCAGCGACGAAGCCCATTTTCATTTGGGTGAGTTCGTCAGTAACCAAAATTGGCGCGTTTAGGGGACTGAGAATTCGCGTATCGCGATCAAGAAGTCTTTTCACCCACAACGGGTGACTGTGTGGTGTGCAATGTCCAATCACGGAATAATCGGTGCGGTATTTCGTGATGGCACGGTGACTACCGAACGGTACGTGAAGGGTTTGGAAGATGATTTCATCCCCATTACCCAGAGTGACACTGATTTCGACGACATGTGGTTCATGCAAGACGGAGCTCGACCCCATCGAAGCAGGAGAATGTTTTATGTGCTGGAGGAGCACTTTGGAGACTGCATTCCGGCTCTGGGTACCCAGAGGCCACTGGCATGGCCCTCGATTGGCCGCCACACTCACCGGGTCTGAACACATTCGACTCCTTTTCGTGGGGCTATGCTAAAAACAAGATGTACAGCAGTAACCCCAAAATCATTGCTGAGTTGAAAACAGCCATTCAGGAGGTAATTGACAGCACCCACATTCCAACACTTCTGCAGGTCACACAGAATTTCGCTATTCGTCTGCGTCACTTCCTCGCCTATGATGGCAGGCTTATCGAACATGTCGTAACCTAAATCCGAATACCTGTAGGGACCTTTACATGTTGGATAAAGTGTCTGCCCGCAGTAGTTTGTAACTACTGTACGTTTTTTCATACAGTTCAATAATTGTTACCCTGTAAAAGCAATTCTGAAACATCACTATAGCATTAAGTTCTTCCAGTTAGTTTTTGAAGCTACAGGTGTGCTGTAATCTGTCAAATAAATAAAATAATGGTATTTCAAAGTAACTATGACAAACCAGATAGACGAGCGGTCTAGGGCGCTGCAGTCATGGACTGTGCGGCTGGTCCCGGCGGAGGTTCGAGTCCTCCCTCGGGCATGGGTGTGTGTGTTTGTCCTTAGGACAATTTCGGTTAAGTAGTGTGTAAGCTTAGGGACTGATGACCTTAGCAGTTAAGTCCCATAAGATTTCACACACATTTGGACATTTTGAACAAACCAGATTTGTCAGAATTCCATAGAAAAAGAGACAATTCTTTATTACATTAATTTTTAGTAATATATGTTTATGAAATTACTTTTGTTGTAATAACTACGCAACCGCGACTGAGGCAACGGCCGATAGGCTAGTGACAACATAAAATGTTTCTGTTTGACTAAGACTCTCAGCTTTTCCACCCGTGATAGGCTTTTTATCTTCCCTTATTGACGGCAGCGACTTCATTGTCACTGGCAAGACAACACGCACATGTCGTTTGGTAGCTATTGCGGCCACTGTTCTTACGCGGATGGTACGCTATTCCTTGCAGTTACCTTGGACAGTCCGTGTTGACAACAAATCGGAAAACCTGACGATGTGGCAACAAGCGCATCTAAACACGACTGGCCCTTTCAGATAATCTGTGACGTCACCACGTCGACTGATTTAACTGTGCTGATTTCCATCACCGAGTGGTACAATCACAATACTCCGCTGACGAGACCTCCGCGCCCTGTTATCAGTCCTACGCCGTCTACAAAGCTCAAGAGCGATTGAGAGGGAGACACATGTTTTGTCCTGTGTTCTTGTACTCTATCTGCTATTGCAGTATCGGTTTCCAACCAATAGTACGTTTAGACATTTGGTACATGCTAGATCTTTCAAAGATATACGAGGCGATTCTTATTAACGTTTAAAGACACCCCAAGCGACGTTGATGACGCTGAGACAAGAAATTTAATGCAAGTCTCAAATGACAGAAAATGGCAAATGTTCAACATGTAATGTCACCACATGACCTACCTCGTCCCACGTGGGTCAGCTGAGTCTGTTGTGTTGGCAGAAGAGCCAACACCGTGTTACTAGTGGAGGCTGAAATGCACCCGTTTTAGCTCACGCAGGCTGGCGTGAGGAGGGAAGAACTATACTGACGTGAGATCTGGTACATGACAAGGAATTAGAATTCAGAAAGCGGACGTAATTAGTTTGATACTTAACCTTAATCCATTAATGATGAACGTCGCTCTTGACGGTACATGATTCAAAATATTGTCTGTTCAGAATTCATTCTAATTACTGAATATGGCGCCTTGTTAGGTCATAGCAAATGACGTTGCTAAAGGCTACGCTAAACTGTCGTCTCGGCAAATAAGAGCGTGTGTAGACAGTGAACCCTCGCTAGCAAAGTCGGCTGTACAACTGGGGCGAGTGCTAGGGAGTCTCTCTAGACTAGACCTGCCGTGTGGCGGCGCTCGGTCTGCAATCACTGATAGTGGCGACACGCGGGTCCGACGTATACTAACGGACCGCGGCCGATTTAAAGGATACCACCTAGCAAGTGTGGTGTCTGGCGGTGACACCACAGAGTCTGTCGGTCTGTATCACCTGTTCATCCCAACCCAAGCTTTCTCGTCGGTGTGGCTCTGGGCCTACGTGCGAGACTTTAGGCCGTGGAGCTCAGGGTTCGAGGTTTGCGTCTAGCAGGCAGTATCTTTCTGCACTGCGTTAGACAGTTACGTATTCACACTGAGGTAAGTATTATTATTGTATGCACCCGTCTCCGCTGGCTTATTGCAAAGTACAGTATAACAGACACATAGCGCATTGTGTCACAAGTAAATGGTTATACGAGGGTAAGTCAATTATTATCCGCAAAGTTGTTTATTGTAATCAAGTAGGAAACTTACAAGAACATCATTTTTGGACATAGTCTCCCTGCGTTTCAACGCACTTGGACCATCGTTTTACAAGCTTCCTCGTGCTGTCGTAAAAGAAGGTTCTCGGTTGAGCTGCGAGTCAGGAATGCACCGCTTCTTTCACTGCTTCGCCCGAGGCAAATCGACGGCCCCTGTTTGAGTGGACCAAACAAGTGATATAAGGGGAAAGATCGGGACTATATGGCGGATGACCCAGTACTTCAAATTTGAGTTTCTGGAGCGTTTCAGCAGTGTGGGCAGCAGTATGCGGACGGGCATTGTCGTGCAACAACACAACACCCTTTGACAGCAATCCTCGGCGTTTGCTTCGAATTGCAGGCTTTAGCCTGGCAGTAAGCATCTCACCGTAACGTACCCTGTTTATTGTTGTGCCCCTTTCCCCATAATGTTCCAGTACTGGATCTTGTGTGTCCCAAAAAACCGTAAGCATCAGTTTTTCTGCGGACGGTTGGGTCTTGAACTTTCTCTTGCACGGCGAATTTGGATGTTTCCATTCTATACACTGCCGTTTACTCTCGCGTTCGTAACGATGGATCCATGTTTCGTCACCAGTAATGATTCTGTCTAAGAAGTTGTCCCCTTCGTTACCATAGCAATCCAAATGTTTTTTGCAGATGTCCAAGGCAGTTGATGCAGTTGTGTGAGTTGTTTAGGGACCCATCTTACACAAACTTTATGAAACCAAAGTCTGCTGTGGATGATTTCGTAGGCAGAACAGTGAATAATTTGCAGACGATGTGCCACTTCGTCAATAGTTAATCGTCTGTCTAAGAGAATCATTTCACGTTGAAACACGTATGTAACGCAGCAGCGATGGCGAGGCATTGTAGCATCTGTGACCAGAGAGTATGCGCTTGACCGCGCGAGTGTTGCGAGCGGTTCTCAGTCAGTAGTAGTCTTTGCGAGTTAGTTGTCGCTATGCAGAGTAGCAGTCAGTCAGTCGTTGCGAGTCTGTAGTCGTCATGCAGAGCGGTCGGTCAGTAGTAGCAGCCCAGTGCGGTTGTGTGATGTAGGCGGTCGGCAACAATGGTCAAGATGAGGAATAAGGTATACTGTTAATTAATATAATCATTAGATAATGAAAAATTTTATTTATTGTAATTATTCTCCAACAAGTCTCCCAATAATAATTTTTTTATTTCAAAAGCATTTTCTCAAAAGTTTAATTTTTTTTGAACTAAAGATCTCGTTGCACTTCCCATTTCATTCCATTTCTTTTTGAAGAAAAATTTCACTAGAATTACAAAAAAAAAAGGAGAATATTATTATTTGCAATGTAGTTCCTCCAAGTGGTGCGCAACAACAAGAGCAGATATGTGACATCCATTTATTCTGAGGTAAGACTTTAATTCTGATTGTTATTACACAGGGCCAAAGACCGATATTTCGGTTTAATTGAATTTTCTTGTCACTGAATGGACTTTAATTTTTTGAAGGATTTATAATTGAGTCAGATTGCGAATTTCACATTTGTTGCTATTGTCAGTACATTTGATTGTGGGCAGGTTACGCATAGAGCCATGTCCATCAGCATTTCTAATTAGTATCGTTATTTTCTTTTAAAATTTTTGTAGGGAGGTTACACTTGGCTCCCCATTTCTATTAAGTATTGTCAATTTTCATTCCTTTAAAAATTACGGTGGGGAGGTTACACTTGGCGACACCCAGTCCAGGATCGTATTTCGTTGAGAGTCTTTTGAGCGACAGTCAGATATCTGCTCTTATTTGCTTAGATATAATTAAGATTTGGCGCTACGCTTTTATTAATCTTGTGACTTTCTTTCTACAGGTCAACGGCAATTTGTTGCTCTGTTGTATTTGTGTGTTGCTTTTGCATTGTGTTGATTTGTTTTGTGAAAAATTTTGACTATTGTAAAAATGCCGCGAAAGACTGTGAATAGTGTATCGCGAAGTATTGTGAATGAAATTACCGACTTAAACAACGTGACCGATAGTAATTGTGACACGCAGTGTAATGATGACAATCCTGCGTTCACTAACAATCAGTGCATTCCAACCACTAATGATGACTTTTACCTTAATGATGAACAAACGAACTCAATTGTCTCGTCTGTTAAATTGACGACAATTGATGACGCGGAGCGGTCTGCAGTAATGAGCGCTGCCCAGCCTAACACAACTGATTTACTAAATTCTCGTGACGAACAGACAAATTTGTCTAATGAAAGTGGTCAGTGTACCGAAAATACGACGGACTCGAGTGAGAAACGTTTTTGTAAATTACAGAATGACCAAATGGTCATACAAAGCGCAACAATTCCATGTACACGATCAAACAGCACAGTTGATGGAGTGGGTAATGTTACTTTGGATCAATTTATGGCAATAATGCTACAGTTTGGGAACGAACTTATTGAAAATTTCAAACAACTTAGGGAAGATAACAAACAAAAGAACGAAAAACTAGACAAACTTAGTGAGCAGTATAAACAACTTAATAAAAAACTTGATGAGCAGAACAAACAACTGGAAGAAGAAAACAAACAATTTAGAGAACGGAACAAACAATTTTCTGAAAGTATTAAACAGCCGAGAGAAAAACACGATAATGTTAATGAACAGAACAAACAAGTTAGGGAAGAGATTACAGCTGTTATCGTTCAATGTCAGGACAGTAAAGAACAATTACATGCGGATACTAAGGCTTGTGCTAATAACAGTAATGAAGAAGTTGGCACTGTTGCACAAGGCTTAGATAATTTAAATGCAACACAGATCCACGAAGTTAATGTAGTCACTGAACAATGCCCTAAAAACGCAGTACAGATTCGCGACGAAGTTAATTTAGAGTCACTGGAAGTTTCACACACTCCGAATACGGAAGTCAATAATAAAAGTGAACGACAGAACAACCAAAATGTCGAAAGTTTTGAAGTAACAGAATTAAAAACTATTTCAGTCACCAATATGCCACAACAGACGCCACTTTATGAACATGTGTCAGACTCACGCAGCGTGTATAATGTGAGCAATTTACAGAGACTACGAGACGTAAAATTCGAAAAATCACGCGACTTAAAATATGAAAAGCTACGCAACTTGAAGTACGAAACGACACAGACAAACAGATTCACAAACAAACCCGAACGTGTTTTCAAATTCAATGACGAGAACGTAGATTACGAGCAATTTTTATCCGCCAGAAAATGTAAAGAACTTAATAATGACAGCGTACAGGTACACGCTTTACACTGTATACGACAATCTATCTTTGTACATTCACCGCTATTGCGTGCAACGCAAAAGCTAAAATTTAGTTGCAGTGCGTAATAGACCTCAGGGGATTCATTACGCTTTAATGAATATGTGCCGTAGCGAGCATAGGGCCCCGAGCTGTAGTAGTGCTGTTTCATCTTTAGTTTTCTGCACTGCTGCCTTTTCTTCTACTATCCTTTATATCTATCCAAACTGCTCTTTAACTATTGCTCTACCTAGTATTAAGAAACGTATGTAATGAAAACCGGATAAGACAAATCTTTTACCGAATGTGACAATTTTCAGTAGGCACTCCAGTACCGCCGTAATTTTAATTACAGATAAAATCGTAATCATCAGTATGTGTAAAAAGTAAAATTAACAGCAAACGCATTTTTTGGTAACAATAGATGTTTTTCACCACAATAGCATGAAAGTCAACCGCTTAGCATACGTAACCAACAATGCAGTCTACAAGGTCAACCAAACTTTAATGTTTCGCCGCGTGCACGTATAGTCCCAGCCCCAACAAATAGTAACGCATGGCAGCAAAGAAATAACTACGTACAGACAACACACTATTTCAACTCGCATCGCTATGCGCCGTATAGAAATTACTATCATGACAGACGTAAAAATGATGAGCACAATTTTCAGCGTACATTTAATAACAGTCGATCTTTTCAGCAGCAAGAACATTAGCAACAACACATTATCATGAATGATCCAGACAATAGGTGTCATCCATAGCGTAACACGTCAGTATGAAATAACAGAACAGTTCGTATAGTGGATATGCCACAACATTCTCCCGTGAATAATAACACGTACGATAGAATTTAACCAGATACAGCACAGATTGCATATTACAGTAACGCAAACATTACTTTTGACACGCAGAATCTTGTTCACGAGAATGTTATTTGAAACATGCTTTGTTGAATGCACCACTATTATCGCACCCAGATCTTACTAGAAATTTTTCCATTGCTACCGACAGTTCCAACACCGCCTTAGGCGTACACATTTTCCAGGAAATAGAAGAAGATGGTTCTACAGTAATTAAAAACATCGCATTTGCAAGTCGCATTTTGTCACCTGCTGAACGAAATTATTCCGTCACAGAACTTGAAACATTATGTGTTGTATGGGCTTTCACGAGATTTAGGCACTTTCTTTACGGCAGACATACCACCGTCTACACAGACCATAGAGCGATACAATTTTTACTTTCAGCTAAATTCACTCACGACAGGTTAAGCAGATGGAAACTATATTTACAGGAATTTAATTTTACAATAGTTCACATTCCCGGTACGCAAAATGTTATAGCAGACGCACTATCGCGTTCTCTCAGTAACAATCAGCAAGACGTAGCAACCAACTTCTGCAAAGCAAATTTCAGTGTCATGTACATTCAGCAGGTTGCATTTGAAAATTTTATTTCATCGTCATTACAGGACATAGCACAAGAACAAAATAAGGACAATGTGTGGAAAGAAATTAAACACCTTTGGCAAGATAGGAAAAATGTTACGATTAGGAACCACTACACTGTACGCAATGACATTCTGTTTCGCCGCTCTCATCCTGACAGCAACAATTGGTTATTATGCATTCCTGACGAACTGGTTAACAAACTAATTTGGTACACTCATTTAAGTTACGCACATTACGGAGCACGAAAATGTTTTCTTATACTGAGACAGAACTGTTATTTTACCAACATGGAAAAACGTATACGACGAGTTTTAGCGTCTTGTAAAATTTGCCAGAAAGCTAAATCAGACACCACTTCACATATTCCTCCTTTATATCCCATTATACCTGTGAAATTAAGACACATGGCCGCAGTAGATATTTTTGGTCCGATTCCGAGAACTAACAGAGGTTTTTGCTACATTTTTGTCGCTGTTGAGCTCACTTCAAAATTTGTTACTTTCACTCCGTTACGCAAAGCTACTGCTAAAACTGTTTCGAAAGCATTTGTAAAACATTTTCTATTTCATGTAGGGCATGTAATGAAAGTAATTTCTGATAATGGATCTCAATTTCGTAGTAGTGTATGGACACGCATGTTACGAGCTAGAAACATTTCTCAGATCTATATATCCAAGTACCACGCTTCTTCGAACCCTTGTGAAAGATTAATGAAGGAAATTGGTAAGCTGTGCAGAATATACTGCCACAAAAGACATATTGATTGGGATACACACATACTCTCATTCCAAGATGTAATTAATTCCATTCCAAATGAATCCACTATGCTATCTCCGACTGTTATACTGAAAAACGTTGAACCACCGAACAAAATTAAAGAATTAATAGAATTCCCCAAAAATCGTCGCCTACGACACCACGAAATAATTGACATTGCGCTGAACAACATCAAACGTGCCGCAGAGCGCCGGAGAAGACAGCAAAAACTGGTTTGTACACGCCGCGACTTTCACGTTGGACAGAAGATATTAGTACGTACACACTATTTATCCAGCAAATTAAAAGGTAAGTGCAGTAAATTTGAACTTCTATACGCAGGTCCGTATCGGATTCGCAGCATCCCTCACCCCAATGTTGTACACGTCGAAAACTTTGAGAACCAGAAAATCGAAAGGCAATCACCATATCTCAAACATTAAACCGTTTATTGAGTGAAACCACTGTATGATTCAACACACTATGATGCCATTTACTAATGCAATTAATTCACCTGACTAATTATTGATGATTATCGTATTTTTTTTTCTTGGCAAGTGCCCGGCAAGGTAAGGTTAGCAGGTCGCTTTTCTTGTCGTCACACATCAGACCATGCATATTTTTCCAGATGAATTTACACATTTACGACTATTTCTGCAATTATATTTATGTGACTAATTATTGATGATTATCGTATTTTTTTTCTTGGCAAGTGCCCGGCAAGGTAAGGTTAGCAGGTCGCTTTTCTTGTCGTTACACATCAGACCGTGCATATTTTTCCAGATGAATTTACACATTTACGACTATTTCTGCAATTATATTTATGTGACTACTTATTGATGATTATCGTATTTTTTTTCTTGGCAAGTGCCCGGCAAGGTAAGGTTAGCAGGTCGCTTTTCTTGTCGTTACACATCAGACCGTGCACATTTTCCATTTTTTTGTGTATATGACTGTACTCCAGTTTTGTTTGTATGCACTATGAAATAGTTAAGATATAACACACACCAGTCGACTTTGACATTTTTTTTTGCCTTATGACATCTCAACATCGTGACTGTTTCACATTTTTTTTGCTACTGCATTGTATTATTCTGTGTACATTTTTTCGCATCGGAACACTGTCAATGTCTTGGACATATTACGTTTTCTGTCATGTTATGCTGTATGGTTAATTGTGTCACCATAAACCAGTCATTATTTAGTGGGTATAGGATTTAAATGCAAGACATTAATCTTTGTTCATCAATTTCAGAAAGGAATGATGATTCTAAGAAATAAATTTAACATAAATGGGAATTTCACCTACGGAATAAACGAAAGGAGATGCAATAACTTTATGAGGAAGAGTAAAGGGATCAGGATTAACAAGCATTAACAAGACTATACTATACTCATCACAGAATAGCAGTCTTAACTAATTTTTTCTTTCAGAATACAAGGTGATTGATGCAGGCTGTCAGAGAGAACTACACATCTTAGTTTTAGTGATGAAATATGCTAGAGATAAGGAATAGTTATGTAATGAGTAATGAAGTGATTTTTTGCAGATGATAATGAATACTGATGAATAATGATGAAGGATATGCTGTTATGAATAATGAAGTTTTTCTTTACAGGTGGTGATAATAATGAAGTTATGATAATATGGATAATGAAGTGATGGATAATGAAGTTTTTTCTTTACAGATGAGGATAATGTTGAAGTTATGTATTTATGCTACGTAGTTATTTAAGTATTTGTTGCGGTTTGCTTTGACAGCAGGTGTTACATTGCATAGTAGGATGACGGAAAGTTTTGGAAAGGACAGCTATGGAACACATTTTATACACATTTCACTACTTGTTAATTCGAAGTTCACTACTTTTCAGCATAGTGTGCGTTTCTTCTTTCAGGTCAATAATCCGTTTTTGTATTTTTTCCAGGAGAAGTTTTTCATGACACTTACTAAACCTGTTACTTATTATACCTGTTCTAGTACTTGCATTTTTATATTTTTTACCCATTTGTGTTTATCATTTATAAATGTGATCACATGTACTGCCTTGTTACATAATCTTGCTACAGCTGACTCATGACGAATGACGTTACCTATCCTCATTTGCAGCAATAGGTCAAAAGCAAAAAGTATTATGCCTCAGCAATTAATTATCGATCCCAACGCAATGCATTGCTACCAAAAAAATGTATTACCAGTCCCACATAATGTCACTAGTTTATGATAATTCTGAATAATACTGATCAACTCTGAATAGCATGTCACTTGAGTAATGACCTCTTAATGAGACTATATTCAAAATAATGCTTTGTCACTAGCTAATAACTGCCACTGTTTATTGTAATGCCTGTGATTACTAATGATTTGACTGTAATTAACTGATTTTTAATAATGACTTTGTAATGATCTGAATAATACTGAATGATGAACTATGTTTTATTCTATTCAATACTTGATGGCCACTGAGTGCCAATAATTAATGTCACTCCACGAATTGTTATTAATTATGCCATTGATTAGCTCTTGTTTCCAATGTTGATACTTTGTAATTTGAAATGAATGTGACTGTTTCATAATGCTTTGTAATTAGGAAAAGACTAATGATTCTTAATAGATTGGAATGACACATAATTAATTAACTATGGTACTGTTTAATAATGCTTTGTAATTAATTAAGGCTACAAATGATTAATTAATTAACTGTAATTAGACAAATGATTAATTAACGACAAATGATTAATTAACTGTAATTATACAAATGATTAACTAACTGTAATTAGACAAATGATTAATTAATGACAAATGATTAATTAACTGTAATTAGGAGAAGGTTAATGATTCTTAATTATACTCTGTAACTGAAAAGAATGCGATTATTTCATAATGCTTTGTAACCAGGAAAAGAAGGCTACTGATTGTATGTAAAACAATTAATGAACATTTTTCTGTAATACTACATACTTGGTACAGAAATGTTCAATAACTGGGCTATGAATGCCACGAACTATCAATGAAGACTGTAATTGTCAATATTATGTGACTTGATGTCCTTCACCTCATAAGCTGACTACCCTGAATTACTGCAATGTCCATTTGTCCTGTTTATCCCAGTGATCATGGAGCACTATATTTGGTTTTGCACTAATTCTACGTTGGTGTGCCTTGTAAGAGTGTGGTGTTGACACGACATGCTGTCCACCACCATGAGCGATGAAGACATTATTATGGTCCCACTGTTTGGTGTACCTAATGTACTGCCAAAATGAAAACATGGAACATTACTACGACAGTTCAGTGTCTTGGCTACACTGATAAATTCTGATGGGAAAAGAACTTCAAGTTGTGTCACTTGGTGTTGTACTACTGTGGAAAGATATGGACTTTCAGAGCAGCTGTGTGCAATCTAAAGTGCTACAACCATGATGCAATCCTTCCCTTTCCTATCCTGATTCTTGTCACATAAAGAAAAAATTTTTTTTTTGGTAACATCATTTATGTTCATAGGTTATACATTTTTCGATTCGCTAAACTCCAGTGTGAGTACACTTATGTCACTGGTCGACATGATGTTTGCCATTATGTTTATTTGTTGTGAAAATACTAAAGACATTTTTCAGTGCATGTGCACTTTGGACATGAATTTTTTTTTTTGCCATTATGTTTATTTGTTGTGAAAATGCTAAAGACATTTTTCAGTGCATGTACACTTGTCAACATAATATTTTTTGCCAGTCTGTTTATTTGTTCTGAATATGCTAAAGAATTTTTTCAATGCCTGTGCACTTTGTTATCTGTCAAATAATTTGTATATACTTTTCTGATTTGCTACTATGTTTTGTACTCACATTTTGTCTTTGTCTGATATATTTTGTACTTAGTGCGTGTGCACAACATTTACTTTATGTACTACATCTAATTATTCTTGCCAGTCTGTTTATTTGTTCTGCATATGCTAAAGAATTTTCAGTGCCTGTGCACTTTATCTGTCAAAAAGTTTGTATATACTTTTTTTCTGATTTGCTACTATGTTTAGTATTCACATTTTGTCCTTGTCTGATATATTTTGTACTTAGTGCGTGTGCACAACATTTAAATATTCTGTAAATTGTAGGATTTTGTTAATTAAAGAAAAATTTTGCCGCGCTTGGCAAGTCCAAATGACTCACCATCGCTGCCAAATTTTTGCCCCCCGAGTGGAGGGTTATGAAACACGTATGTAACGCAGCAGCGATGGCGAGGCATTGTAGCATCTGTGACCAGAGAGTATGCGCTTGACCGCGCGAGTGTTGCGAGCGGTTCTCAGTCAGTAGTAGTCTTTGCGAGTTAGTTGTCGCTATGCAGAGTAGCAGTCAGTCAGTCGTTGCGAGTCTGTAGTCGTCATGCAGAGCGGTCGGTCAGTAGTAGCAGCCCAGTGCGGTTGTGTGATGTAGGCGGTCGGCAACAATGGTCAAGATGAGGAATAAGGTATACTGTTAATTAATATAATCATTAGATAATGAAAAATTTTATTTATTGTAATTATTCTCCAACAAGTCTCCCAATAATAATTTTTTTATTTCAAAAGCATTTTCTCAAAAGTTTAATTTTTTTTGAACTAAAGATCTCGTTGCACTTCCCATTTCATTCCATTTCTTTTTGAAGAAAAATTTCACTAGAATTACAAAAAAAAAAGGAGAATATTATTATTTGCAATGTAGTTCCTCCAAGTGGTGCGCAACAACAAGAGCAGATATGTGACATCCATTTATTCTGAGGTAAGACTTTAATTCTGATTGTTATTACACAGGGCCAAAGACCGATATTTCGGTTTAATTGAATTTTCTTGTCACTGAATGGACTTTAATTTTTTGAAGGATTTATAATTGAGTCAGATTGCGAATTTCACATTTGTTGCTATTGTCAGTACATTTGATTGTGGGCAGGTTACGCATAGAGCCATGTCCATCAGCATTTCTAATTAGTATCGTTATTTTCTTTTAAAATTTTTGTAGGGAGGTTACACTTGGCTCCCCATTTCTATTAAGTATTGTCAATTTTCATTCCTTTTAAAATTACGGTGGGGAGGTTACAACGTGAACGCCCAATGGTTTCTTCATTTGTGGCGGTAAACCGTCGTCCAGCTCCTTCATCGTGCGTAGCACTTGTGCGACCCTTTCGGAATTTTTCAATCCATTCGTAGAGTCTCCGTTGTGGCAAAACACTGTTCCCGTATTGTATCGAAAGTCCTCGATGAATTTCGGCCCCTGATACGCCTTCCGACCACAGAAAACGGATCACTGAACGTTGCTCTTCAAAATGGTTCAAATTGCTCTGAGCACTATGGGACTTAACATCTGAGGTCATCAGCCCCCTAAAACTTAGAACTACTTAAACCTAACTAACCTGATGACATCACACACATCCATGCCAGAAGCAGGATTCGAACGTGCCACCGTAGCGGTCGCGCGGTTCCAGACTGAAGCGCCTTGAACCGCTCGGCCACACCGACCGGCCGTTGCTCCTCTTTGGTGCAAACAGACAGCAGAGCAGCCACGATAAAACAGCACGGTAGCGATAACGAAACTAACCCAGCACCTTGAAAATTGCAAAGGTATAACAACAAATAAACAAAGCATGTGTCATCAACTTAAAACAACAGCACTACCAAAATAAGCAAAGATACAACTAAATTGGCGATAATAGTTGACTTACCCTCTAAGTTCCCGAACTGCCTCGTTACCAGGAAATGCCCTAAGTTTTCTTTACTAAGTAACGGCTGTAAACGAAAAGAGAAGGGACGAAAAGGAAAAAAGTAAGAACAGCTTTTGCTTGGTTACAGCGAGGACAATATTCTGTAATTTCTACGTTTACAAGAGATCACATTTACAACAGGTGTTCAAAATTTGCTCCTTTTGCTCGTATGCAAGTACCGCATCGCTCAGGTCATCCCTTCTCGCCTACGGGCAGCCCCTGCACATGCGGCGGGTACGACATCTGGCGACGTCATATATTCATTTCTCATTCATTTCTGTAGTATTCCCTGACATTTGTGACCCGATGTGTCTCATATTAAATTACTTGTCTCAGCCCCATTTACACTGCTTCGGGATTTTTAAATGTTAGTAATAACCGCCGTGTGTAGAAATAAATACGAGGGCTTGCTAAAAGGTAATGCCTGCGAATGTTACATTCTGTTCTCAGTATCGGCTGACATTGTCATGCATATTACTTTCTCATCTTTCTCCGCTTCACACCCTCCATCTCTACACCCTTCATCTCCTTTCCCAAGGTGGCTTCCATCAACTCCCCCTCCCGAATGATGCCCTCTCTCCCTCCACTTATCCCTCCTATCAACTCTGATCCTCACTTCCCCTCCTTTCCTCTGTCCTTTTTCCCGGGCTCCCTCCCCCCCCCTTCCATCCTCTTTTTTCCCCACCTCCCCTCTCTCTGCCCCCTTCTCTCCCCCGAGTCCTTTTGCATTTCCCTCCTCTGCCTCCTCTCATTCCCTCTTGCGTCTGCCCTGCCCCTCTCCCCCTTTATTAGTTCTCTCCCTCCTTGGTGTCCCCCCCATTTTCTTTTTTCTTTCCTCCTTGTTCTTCCCCCTCCTCCAGGTCCCCCCCCCCCCCATCTGCCTTTGGCTCAGGAGTGTCATCTTTGTGCCGCCATTTTCGTGCAGTGTTTTACAGTGAGTGTTTTGCAGTGAGTGTTCCGTGTTGTGTTTTTTGGGAAGTGTTGCAAATGGCCATCATACTGTCGCTGGGTGTGCTTTTTATCTCTTGCGAACAGAAACCAGACTGTCGCCATGTTTTTTAATTGTGTGTGTACTATGTTACTTGTCTGATTCCCGTGTCTTTTCTTAACATTGCCAACCCCTTTTGCTTTCTGTTTTAACTTTCCGCATTTTTCCGCCATTTTACACTTACATCACCGTTTTATCGCCTGTTTTTCTTGTATCTTTTCTTCTTCCGTTTTTAAAAAAAAAGTCTGTAGGCTGTAGAGCAGCGTACTAAGCTGCTGCCAGCCCGCCCCCTTCGGGGGGAATTGAAAATCAATAAAGGAAAAAAAAAAAAAAAGATCCGCTTCACGGACGGAAATTGCAGCTCTCTGCCGCGGCGGTGTATAATGTAAGTTTTTTTTGTTTTTTGTTATGGTTTTAGGGCGCAAAACTGCTACGGTCATTAGCGCCCGGTCTGTGACGTAGGAAAAGGTAAAAAACGAAACTGGAAACCAGCAGCAATGGGAACAAAACTCAAAAAATTGGAGAAACTAAAAACAGAAGGAAAGCTTTAAAAAACCACTATAGAAGGGGGTTGGTTGTCCCCAAAAAGAGCTTCAAATGACTAACGTCATCTCACTGGCACTAATAAACTCGAGAACACGATCGGCTGAGCGCGTATCATCTGCTAAAATGGAAGATATATCAGGCGACAGCTGTAGATGGGCGCGCAACGGAGTAAAATAGGGGCACTCAAGTAAAAGGTGTCTTACCGTCCACAGCTGAGACCAGTGGGGACAGATTGAGGGAGGATCGCCACTTAAAAGATGTCGATGGCTAAAAGGACAGTGCCCTATCCGGAGTCTAGTTAAAATTACCTCCTCCTGATGATGCGTTCGGGGGAAGAGGTCCAAGCACAGGGAAGAGCTTTCATGTCCGGCAATTTATTATTGGGAAGTGTTGACCAATGTGCGTGCCATAAAAAAGCAACAAGACGACATAAAACACTCCGTAGATCGGCGAAAGGAATCGTGCGAATAGCTGGCCGAAGAAGAGAGACTGCTGCCTTGGCCGCTATATCGGCTGCCTCATTTCCACAGATACCAACGTGTCCTGGGAGCCAGAGGAACGCCACCGAGACGCCCCCCAAGTGGAGCAAGCGTGGGCAGTCCTGAATCCGGTGGACCAGAGGGTGGACAGGGTAGAGAGCTTGGAGACTGAGGAGAGAGCTGAGAGAATCTGAACAGATAACATACTGTATCCGCTGATGGCAACGGATGTTTTGGACAGCCTGGACAACAGCGTAAAGCTCCGCAGTATAAACCGAACACTGGTCGGGAAGCCGAAATCGATTTGGGGTGTCGCCAATAACATAGGCACTCCCAACACCTAACGATGTTTTTGAGCCATCAGTGTAAATAAATGTGGCATCTTTCATTTGTGCGCATAGAGCAGCAAATGCCCGACGATAAACAAGTGAAGGGGTACCATCCCTGGGAAACTGATAAAGGTCACGGAGCAGGCAGGTCCGGGGCGGAGCCAAGGCGGTGCTGTACACCAAGTTGTCAAGAAAGTTTTAGGAAAGCGGAAGGAAAGAGAATGAAGCAGTTGACAGAAGCGGACTCCCGGTGGTAGCAGGGAGGAAGGGCGGTCTGCATACCCTAAATCCAAGGAGGCGTCGAAAAGAATGTCATGGGCCGGATTTGCAGGCATGGAAGACAGATGGCTAGAATAATGACTCAGAAGGACAGCTCGCCGATTGGACAGCGGAGGTTCAGCAGTCTCAGCATAAAGGCTTTCCACAGGGCTGGTGTAAAAAGCTCCACACACTAAACGTAATCCACGGTGGTGGATGGAGTCGAGACGACGAAGAATAGACGGCCGAGCAGAGGAGTAAACTATGCTTCCATAGTCCAATTTCGATCGCACTAAGGCGCGATAGAGGAGGAGGAGGACCACTCGGTCCGCTCCCCAGGAGGTACCATTCAGGACACGGAGGGTGTTGAGGAATCGCAGACAGCGAGCCAAAAGATAGGAAACGTGGGAGGACCAGCATAGTTTTCTGTCAAACATAAGACCCAAGAATTTAGCGACGTCCGAAAACGGAAGGTTGACATGTCCTAGATGTAAGGAAGGTGGAAGAAACTTCGTACGACGCCAAAAATTAACACAAATGGTCTTACTGGGAGAACAGCGGAAGCCAGTTTCGATGCTCCAAGAGTGGAGGCGATCGAGACATCCTTGAAGACGTCTTTCAAGAAGGCTGGTTCGTTGAGAGCTGTAGTAGATCGCAAAATCGTCCACAAAGAGGGAGCCCGAGACATCAGGAAGGAGATAATCCATAATGGGATTTATGGCAATGCCAAAGAGTACAACACTTAGCACAGAGCCCTGGGGTACCCCGTTTTCTTGGGAGAAAGTACGGGAGAATAGTGTTCACCCGAACTTCAAATGTGCGCTCTGCCATAAATTCGCGAAGAAAAAGGTGCAACCGACCTCGAAAGCCCCAAGAGAACAGTGTGCAGAGGATGCCTGTCCTCCTACAGGTATCGTATGCTCTCTCCAGATCAAACAATATTGCTACCGTTTGGCGTTTCCGGAGAAAATTGTTCATGATATAAGTGGAGAGGACAACACGATGGTCAACTGCAGAACGATGCTTTCGGAAACTGCATTGGGCAGGTGTTAAAAGACTGTGGGACTCCAGCCACCAAGCTAAACGGCAATTCACCATACGCTCCAAAACCTTACAGACACTACTCGTGAGAGAAATGGGGCGATAGCTAGAGGGGAGATGTTTGTCCTTTCCAGGTTTCGGAACAGGAACGACGATAGCTTCCCGCCACCGTCTGGGAAAAGTACTGTCGGTCCAAATTCGATTATAAAGGCGAAGGAGGTAACGCAGACTATGGTATGGTAAATGCAGCAACATTTGGATGTGGATACCATCCAGTCCTGGGGCGGAATAGCGAGAAGAAGAGTGCATGTTGGAGTTCCCACATGGAGAAAACAGTGTTGTTTCTTTCGCGATCTTGAGAGGAGAAGGCAAGAGGTTGCATTTCCGCAGCGTGTTTCTTCAGGAGAAACGCTGGCGGGTAATTTGAAGAGCTCGAAATGTCAGCTAAGTGTTGACCCAATGAGTTAGAAATTGCGACGGGGTCAACTAATGTATCATGCGCGATAGTGAGCCCAGAGACCGGGGAGAACTAGGCGCGCCAGATAACCGTCGAATACGACTCCAAACTTCCGAGGAGGGAGTGAAGGTGTTAAATGAGCTAGCAAAGAAGTCCCAGCTTGCCTCCTTGCTATCGCGGATGACGCGACGGCATCGCGCACGGAACTGCTTATAGCGGATACAGTTGGCCAATGTAGGATGGTGTCTGAAAACGCGGAGAGCACGTCGCCGCTCACGTATTGCGTCACAGCATGCCTCGTTCCACCAAGGAACTGGGGGGCGCCGGGGCAATTCGGAGGTGCGTGGTATTGAATGTTCCGCAGCTGAAAGAATAACGTCTGTAATATGAGTGACCTCATCGTCGACGCTAGGAAAGTGACGGTCATCGAATGTCGCTAGAGACGAAAAAAGTGTCCAATCGGCTTGGGCAAACTTCCAGTGTCGCGGGCGCATATATGGCAGGTGTTGCTGCAATCGAAGGACACATGGAAAGTGGTCACTCGAGTGTGTATCAGCAAGGGCGAGCCATTCGAAGCGCCGAGCTAGCGGAACAGTACCGACCGAAAGGTCCAAATGAGAGAAATTTGTCTTGGAGGCAGACAAAAATGTAGGGTCCCCCGTGCTGAGGCAAACAAGATCCGCTTGGTGGAAGACGTCTAGCAATAGTGAGCCACGCGGACAAGGATGTGGAGATCCCCAAAGCGGGTGGTGGGGGTGGTGGGCATTGAAGTCCCCAACCAGCAAATACGGGGGTGGAAGCTGACCAAGAAGATGAAGGAGATCAGCTCGTGCCACTGGTGTGGACGATGGAATGTACACAGTACAAAGAGAGAAGGTGTATCCAGTAAGGGAAAGACGGACAGTGACAGCTTGGAAGGAAGTGTTTAAGGGGATTAGGTGATAATGGAGAGTATCATGGAGAAGAATCATGAGTCCTCCATGTGCTGGAGTGCCTTCAACAGAGGGGAGATCAAATTGGACTGACTGGAAATGGGGGAAAACAAAGCGGTCGTGGGGGGACAGCTTTGTTTCCTGAAGACAGAAGAGGACTGGCAAGTAGGATTGTAAGAGGATCGACAATTCATCCCGATTGGCTCGAATGCCGCGTATATTCCAATGGATAGTGGACAGAAGATGGAAGGTTGCCCTCAACTCAACGACAGCTCAGAGCTTGCGACTGACAGCGTGGAACGGCAGTCAGCTGAAGGCAGAAGATCTAGATCCATAGGTTGTTCAGGAGCAGCTGCTGCCACCAGCGATCGGCAGGTTGATCGGCCGCCAGCAGTGCGCCTCGGCGACACAGAAGACGGCCGAGGGCGGTTACCGACAGGTGGTGCTGTAGGTGAGACACGCCGTGGCGGAGAAGGAGAGGAACTGGGTTTCTTATTAGGAACCGATGGTTGTGAAGTTGGGGTACATAAAAAATCTTCACGTGTAGGCTCATTTTTGGAAGTCCGGGTGTCTGACATTTGGGCTCGAGATTTAGCAGAACCCGATGAAGGGTGAGCCTTAGAGTGAGCAAGCAAAAGTGGGGAGGTTGAACGGGCGATCTTTGCACTGGCCGATCTGACGACTGTGGCACTAAAGGTGAGATCACAAGTCTGTGTGGCCACCTCCTTTGTTGGCCGAGGAGAGGCAAGGACAGTGCCGTATTTACCTGTCTGAGGCACAGTGGGCTTTCGACTGGCGAATAATTTCCGAGCAGCAAAGGTCGACACCTTCTCCTTCACTCAGATTTCCTGAATGAGCTTTTCGTCTTTAAAAATGGGGCAATCTCGAGAGGAAGCAGCGTGGTCACCCATACAGTTGAAGCAACGAGGGGATGGAGGTGGACAAGCACCCTCATGGCCATCCTTGCCACACGCAACACATTTGGCCGGATTGGAACAGGACTGGCTGGTATGATTGAACCGCTGACACCGATAGCAACGCGTAGCGTTTGGGATGTAAGGGCGAACGGAAATTATCTCATAGCCTGCTTTGATGTTCGATGGGAGTTGAACTCTGTCAAATGTCAAGAAGACAGTACGGGTTGGAACGATGTTTGTGTCAACCCTTTTCATGACTCTATGAACAGCCGTTACGCCCTGGTCAGACAGGTAGTGTTGAATTTCCTCATCGGACAATCCGTCGAGGGAGCGTGTATAAACGACCCCACACGAGGAATTTAAAGTGCAGTGCGCTTCCACCCGGACAGGGAAGGTGTGTAGCAGTGAAGTACGCAGCAATTTTTGGGCCTCGAGGGCACTGACTGTTTCCAACAAAAAGGTTCCATTTCGTAATTTGGAACAAGACTTTACAGGACCTGCAATTGCGTCGACACCTTTCTGAATAATGAAAGGGTTGACAGTGGAGAAGTCGTGACCTTCATCAGACCGAGAAACAACAAGGAACTGTGGCAACGATAGAAGAACTGTCTGTGGCTGAGACATAGTAGAAGATGAGGAAACCATTGCGAAAGTATCCCCCATGATTACCGGCGTCTCTGATGGCGTGCTCCTTCCTTGGAGGGGCCCTCTCAGGGCACCCCTGCCTTAGGGGATTGTTCACATCTCAGGTCACACCTCCCGACAAACGGACGGAGGGACCAATTGGCACTTTCGGAAGGTATCAGCTCGGGTAATCACCCCTCCCTGGGCCTGGCCGTTACCAGGGGGTATGTACATGTCCCACCTGTCTACCCGGGGCGGGGAATTACACGTTACCCCCCCCCCCCCGCCCCCCGTCACAGGCTATGCATGGAAATGCCTGGGTCGGCCTTCAGACACGCACAGGGAGGAAGAAAAGAGAAAGAGAAAAACAAAGTAAGGGAAAGGAAAGAAGAGAGGTCTCAAACGCCGCAGCGGATTAAAGGGTTAAGAGAAGAGGTAAGGAAAAAAGAAGGACAAAGTAAGGACGAAGACTTGCAAGCAGAGAAAGCGAAGAATTTGTTACATTTTCGAACGTCTGTCTCCGGACGTAGGCACAAAACATACTCCCAGAGGGGGAGAAAGGGAAGGAAAGAGGCGGAGGAGACCAGGGGAGGGGGGTGGCCAAGAAGATGGGGGATAGGGAAGGATCTGGAAAAGGAAGGTATGCAGCCCGGAAAGGAAGGAGGGCCACATTAGCTCGGGGTCCCATGCTCGCTACGCACGTATCCACAAAAGAGTTGTGGACCCCTTGGGGGGGGGGGGGTAATGTAAGTATGTCGGTGCGTGACGAAGAGCGTGCTGTAATACAGTTTAAATCCGTAGAACATTAAAAACTATGTACTATGATACCTGTATCGACATCAGTAACGTGCGACGTTGGGTTCTTCGTGCTCGTAATGAGCAATGTGTCTGACAGATCTGGGAGTGTTTCCCAAACTTAAAGGACACCATCGCAGACTTCACTTTGATAGTGATGAAGCGGTACAAGCAGAGGTGAGGTTGTGGCTCCGTCAACAAAATCAGACATTCTACAGGGACTGTGGCAACAAACTGATCTGTTATTGGCAGAAGCTTGTTTGTCCACAGGGTGACTATGCTAATAAATAAATATGTAGATGTAAAATGTTAATAAAATTTGTTTTATTTAGAAAGCTTTAAGCTTTACTTAAAAAGCTTGACCTTCGAGGCAAACAGGGTGGATATCGAAAGAAAGATGTTTCTCTGACCAGGTAAAATGAAGAGAGGAAAAGCTCACCTCACTAGCAGAACAAGACATTAGGCGAGAGACGCAGGACTTCGGGCAGAATAAAAGTATCATTCAGTACATCTTTGAATGTTGACAACAGACTGGTGAGAGAGTGGGTTCTAGATTATGTTGACAATAGGCGAGAGGAGTGTGCAAGAATTTTTGGCTTTTGTGATAGGTCACCGTTGACACTCTGTGCAAGTTCTTAAGGTTAAATCAGTTTCATAAGTTCTTTTTTAAGTAAATGTGCTGGTACCGTTGGACGACGTGTCAACCGACACATTCTGAAGTAAAATACCTAGACTTGTCTTAGTGTTGATATTTTGATAAACCATCCACAGCACCTACTTTGTTATTCGCCATGCTTGTCGTTGCCTTCCATTGCATTCACCTACCTTGCAGTCTCCCGGATTCACTCTACCAGTCTACCTGCCTTTACAGTTATCTGTCTTCAGTGTCGTGGCCGTCATCACCCACCTCGCCACTGCCGTAGACCCATGTGCAGTTCACTCCTTTAACTTCAGTTTCCTTCCAGTTGTTTCGGCATTCAGCGACGCACTGTCCCAACACCGCGACCTCTGCAGCCACCTCTCTGCACCCACAGTCCATCTCTGCCACCAGGTAGCCCTTACCCTCCATTCATCATTCCCAACTATTCGCCTCATCCCTCCATCGCTGCTGCAGTGCCTCCCCCTTGTTTCATTCCTCGTCCCCACCAACATCAAACTCGCCAGCTTTTTGTTACCGAGGAAGGTGGCGCAGTGGTTAGCACACTGAACTTTGTGAGGTAACGGGCGAATTGCGGCGCCCTGGAAATATTTTAAGTTCGGAGTTGGAGTGCCCTAATGGGCCACTCGGCAATCCGGGGCTCGGCAGCAATCACGTGGTGACGAACGTTAGCCTGGGTCCAGCGACCGACTGGCGGGTAATTCCATGATGACGCAGTGCCAGGAGTGCCAAAGATGGCGGACTTTGTGAAACCTTAATGGCAGACATTTCACAGTTCATATAGAAATTAATAGTAGCCAGAGGAATCATGATACATCAAAAAGGAACATGTATATTACCATTATTTGCATGACGATTCTGACGCTGTAATCAGAGTTTCAATATACACTCCTGGAAATGGAAAAAAGAACACATTGACACTGGTGTGTCAGACCCACCATACTTGCTCCGGACACTGCGAGAGGGCTGTACAAGCAATGATCACACGCACGGCACAGCGGACACACCAGGAACCGCGGTGTTGGCCGTCGAATGGCGCTAGCTGCGCAGCATTTGTGCACCGCCGCCGTCACTGTCAGCCACTTTGCCGTGGCATACGGAGCTCCATCGCAGTCTTTAACACTGGTAGCATGCCGCGACAGCGTGGACGTGAACCGTATGTGCAGTTGACGGACTTTGAGCGAGGGCATATAGTGGGCATGCGGGAGGCCGGGTGGACGTACCGCCGAATTGCTCAACACGTGGGGCGTGAGGTCTCCACAGTACATCGATGTTGTCGCCAGTGGTCGGCGGAAGGTGCACGTGCCCGTCGACCTGGGACCGGACCGCAGCGACGCACGGATGCACGCCAAGACCGTAGGATCCTACGCAGTGCCGTAGGGGGCCGCACCGCCACTTTCCAGCAAATTAGGGACACTGTTGCTCCTGGGGTATCGGCGAGGACCATTCGCAACCGTCTCCATGAAGCTGGGCTACGGTCCCGCACACCGTTAGGCCGTCTTCCGCTCACGCCCCAACATCGTGCAGCCCGCCTCCAGTGGTGTCGCGACAGGCGTGAATGGAGGGACGAATGGAGACGTGTCGTCTTCAGCGATGAGAGTCGCTTCTGCCTTGGTGCCAATGATGGTCGTATGCGTGTTTGGCGCCGTGCAGGTGAGCGCCACAATCAGGACTGCATACGACCGAGGCACACAGGGCCAACACCCGGCATCATGGTGTAGGGAGCGATCTCCTACAATGGCCGTACACCACTGGTGATCGTCGAGGGGACACTGAACAGTGCACGGTACATCCAAACCGTCATCGAACGCATCGTTCTACCATTCCTAGACCGGCAAGGGATCTTGCTGTTCCAACAGGACAATGCACGTCCGCATGTATCCCGTGCCACCCAACGTGCTCTAGAAGGTGTAAGTCAACTACCCTGGCCAGCAAGATCTCCGGATCTGTCCCCCATTGAGCATGTTTGGGACTGGATGAAGCGTCGTCTCACGCGGTCTGCACGTCCAGCACGAACGCTGGTCCAACTGAGGCGCCAGGTGGAAATGGCATGGCAAGCCGTTCCACAGGACTACATCCAGCATCTCTACGATCGTCTCCATGGGAGAATAGCAGCCTGCATTGCTGCGAAAGGTGGATATACACTGTACTAGTGCCGACATTGTGCATGCTCTGTTGCCTGTGTCTATGTGCCTGTGGTTCTGTCAGTGTGATCATGTGATGTATCTGACCCCAGGAATGTGTCAATAAAGTTTCCCCTTCCTGGGACAATGAATTCACGGTGATCTTATTTCAATTTCCAGGAGTGTATTTATTAGTTTAAGGTTTAGTATCTGACTGTAAATTCTTCAAGTAACACGCAGCAATAAATTCCCAAAATCTAAATCGTTCATCCAATTTCGTCGATCGACGTGTCTTTAGAAAGCTATTAGTGTAAACTTAAATTGGTATGAATTACAGGCATGTAACTTGAATAGTACATGTGTTATTTGAGGTCATAGTGGCCGATTACTATCCATCGCGTCAGGCCATAAGTAACCCAAAGTTACACAAAAAACCGGTAGCAGCATGCTTATAAATATATTTATTCGTCTATGTCTTTGTTTGTATCCGATATATACTATTCATGAAGAAATTGGTTAAATATTTACTGTGTTTTAGAAAGCACAGAGACATTAGGCTACTGGCCTAACTTTTGTCGCTATCCCTTTGATATATGTTTATTTAATTTGTTTATGTATTTAATAATGTGTGTTAGAGCGTGTTTGTGGACCAGCTGTAGGACTATTTATTTAATTTCAAGTTATTTAACTGTAAATCCAGTATTTCGAAAGTGTTTCAATATGTTTGTGAGTATACATTGGCTCGGAGACATGGAGGGAGCGCTCTAGCCAATCACAGCGCTCGTTACTAAGAGAGACGTATGGAGGTTGGTGAGGAGCATCGTGTCCAGAGGGGACACGAGGGAGTTCGGAACAGGGCGGAGTGAGGGACAGTCGCACAGGACACGGGAGGTGCTGGACGGCGCGACGGACGCAGTGTCGTGAGACAGACTTGAAGAGTGGAGTGGTCTGCACGTAGTCGGGAGAGACAGAAATACTACGGAGTGCTGACTTGTGAACTTGTGAGACCTCCATGGTTGCCGCAGTGAAGGCGTAGTGTGCGTTTAGAAGTGAATATCTCGTGAGCTATGTTGTCGTCCGTGACTAATTACGTGCAGAAGGAATGTATTGTTTCCCTGTTATTCAACTTACATTTTATTTAATTGCTGGACCATCGACACCAATAAGTGTTTGGCAGAAATATACCGCATTCTCAAAAGTACTTCTACTATTGTACTCATCATTTAAAATCTTTAAGATAGAACCTGCAGATTTTATTTAATTGCAATCTTTTATTTATAAATTTCTATATTACGTTCAAAATTCGCAATTGCCGTGTGTTAAGAAGCGTCGCCCATTCGATTCATGTGTGTGTATTCATATTGTATACCGTAGACTCAGCAGTATTTGGCTTGTAATGCGGCATCTACGTATCTCAGCCCCTAGACAACGAAACCAGCCAAAACTTTTAATATTTCAACTTCCAGTCGCAGGATACGTGGTTCAGGACCACCACCACACCACCATCACCAAACATCATTTTTATTATTTGAAAGCCCGCAACTTGCATTCGGGAGGACGACGGTTTAAACCCACATCCAGCCATCCTTGTTTAGATTTTCTTTGATTTCCCTAAATCGCTTCAGGCAAATTTCTGGAAGGTTCCTTTGAAAGGGCACGGCTGACTTCCTTCCCTAATCCGATAAAAGCGATGACGTCGCTGTTTGGTCCCTTCTCCATACTAACCAACAAACCAACCAACCAACCCACCTTTTGTTTTACGGCCTCTGTTTATTTTGTTTCACATACACTGTTTACTGCACGATACATCGTAGTTACATGTCCACCATTGACACTGTTGTAACAGCAATTACGAACAGCAGTAGCAGCCTCACCTGCTGATGTCACAGCAGTTCGAGGCACGTACACCTCAGCAGCAGCCTCAACACGAGCATTATCAAGTCCTCAGCAGCCTCATTAGCATCAGCATCAACTCCATCAACCGACCACGCACTGTTTCACAACTCAGTCCTAATTCTGTCAAATGAACAGCCAGTTTCCTCTACCCCATTCATTTCTAGCATTTATTATTACTGTCACGTCCGTGTGATGTTGCTTGATATCTAATCCGTGCGTGCTGGCCTTTCTGGTCGGTTCGTTGTCCTCGCGCGCTCAGTGTTCCACCGGCTCTCCCCTGTGTATGTTCCGGCTACATGACTACTGGGTCTCATATCCTACTGTAGGGAAGCAGCATACTCACGCCTTATAAAATTCACATCAGTCTTTCCATTGTGTGCCAGCCTAGTCTGCAGTAACTAGCTCTGACGTCATAAATGTTGCGCAATACTTTAAAAATCAAGTAAATAACCTGAAACGTTTCTAGCATGTCAGGAGTAATACTAAATCAATATGTGTTGAATATCAGTTCAATAACTTTAACCATTTTCGAAATTTGGACGTTTTTCTGTAAAAATCATTGGCGCAACAGAAAAGAGCTAGAAACTTTAAAATTTATATTCATATTCCTTTTGCATAATAATTTAGTAGAAATAGTATTCTGGATCTCATATATTAAAATTTTAGTTAAAATTCATGATTTTCTGGTTTTTGTCTTAAAAATTAAGGAAGCAAGATAGATTAAGTAAGCGAATAAATAAAGCTAGGATGTTTAAATTTAAGTAGAAGGGAAATCCCCTATAATCATAAAGATGTGAGAAGTTTCAACTGAATAACTATAAAACTATAGCGATAGTGTATCTCTAAAGGGCAAGTTCAGAGCTCATCTACTGCGTGTAGTGTAATTAAATTAATTCTCTCGCCCAAAATATTGACCTAGCCACGTCAGACTTTTATTATGATTACTTACATGTGTGCTGATTGCACATTTAAATTGAGAGCTTCATTGGCCATCAGCAAAGGAAGCAATGATTTATTCGATAACTTGAAGTGGTGCATTACTGGCCCAGCGGCTAGTCGGGAGAGCGGATTTGATCTGGCGTTCCCTTAGCCGTCCGCACCGCGGCTTTATATATAAGAACGCTGCGTGAGAAAAAAAGGCCCCAGTTCTCTCCAGACACTGATTAGTGCACCACCTGTGCTGGGAGTCGCGTCGCGTCGGTATCGTTGCTATAAACAGCCTCGGATGCCGTAATAAGTTACTCGGGATACGCGTAACCATGAAATCGTTTTCGAGTGAAGTGTTAATTCTGGGATGACTTTAATGATCTATCTTCAGTTTGCGTATGTCGTATTTTCACGTGCCGCTGCGGGACAGACATTCTACCATTATTTAGCGTGGCGTTTGATTAACATTATCATCAAATTATGGCGAGCATTCACTTAAACATTTAATTTGAACTGTTATAGTTGCATCAGCGCATTAGACTCTGAACTGCTCTGGTGGTTGGATTGTGTGGATTCTTTTTGGTCTGTGACTTTCAGAATACAGTGAACATTTTAGAGAGAATGGTTTTTGATTATGAATCCCAGACAATCTCCTAATTTCTCAGAGCTATAAGCTGTAGCTATAAATGTATTTCTCAGATGAAGTGGGCACTAGGAATTCTAATTACAGGCTTCACGTTTTGTTAATCACTTTCTGGTTGCCAATACTGTAGTTAGAGAGCTAGTGTTGAGAACGGCAAACAACAGCATAAACAATAGGAACATTTTAATGACAAATATTTCCACCCGCCGCCCCACATATGGTGCATCGGCCGGGAATGCATCTTTTCTACATTACATTCTACATTTATTAACAATTATTCCACCCACCGCCCCACACTACTAAGTTAATTAACATCGCCCTTCTTCCATTTTGGAAGGTCCTTTGGTTGGTCTGTTTCTCTATATCTTTTTTTTATCAACCGTTCTTTATTGGGTATTAGTGCTCTATTTGTACTTTAGGCTCCCTCTTTTGTGGTGGTTTTTATCTGATCTGTTTTTCTACCTGCAAACCACCATGTGCCTTTGCCACGCAGTTTATTTCTCATTACTAGAAGGGCATTCTGTTAGAAAAAAGGTGAATGGCCTTTCAGATCATGATGCACAAATTTTAACTCTAAGAGATTTTTGTGCTGCAACACGTGTTCAGTATAGTCATCAGCTGTTTAGGAAAGCTGTTCCAGTTGCTGTAGAGACCTTTGTAAACCTTATCACAGAACAAGAGTGGCAAGATGTTTGTAGCGCTGATACAGTAGACGATAAATATAATGCTTTTCTCAAGACTTTTCTCGTGCTCTTTGAAAGTTGCTTTCCGTTAGAACGTTCAAAACAGGGTACTAGCACAAACAGGCAGCCTGGGTGGCTGACTAGAGATATAAGAATATCTTGTAGAACAAAGAGGCAATTATATCAAAGCGTTAGACACAGTCAAAATCTAAATGCAGCAGCCCATTACAAACAGTATTGTAAGGTGCTTAAAAATGTTATTAGGAAGGCAAAAAGTATGTGGTATGCAGATAGAATAGCTAAGTCTCAGGATAAAATTAAAACCATATGGTCAGTCGTAAAGGAAGTGGATGGTCTGCAGAGACAGATCGAGGATATAGAATCAGCGCATAGTGGGAATGTCCGTGTTACTGATAAGTCGCATATATGTACAGTATTTAATAATCACTTTCTGAATATAGCAGGTGAACTAAATAGAAACCTAGTCCCAACAGGGAATCATAGAGCACTCTTAGAAAAATGTGTTCCGAGACTGTTACCTGAAATGCTCCTCCATGATACTGACAAGAGGGAAATTGAGTTAATAATTAAATCACTAATGACCAAGAACTCTCATGGATATGACGGGGTATCTAGCACAATACTGAAGTATTGTTCTATATATGTTAGCCCAGAACTTAGCCGTATCTGTAACTTTTCCTTTAGGAGTGATCGGTTTCCTGACCGATTAAAGTACTCGGTAGTGAAGCCACTTTATAAAAACGGAGACAGGGATAATGTCGACAATTATAGACCTATTTCTATGCCATCGGTGTTTGTTAAATTTATCGAGAAGGTTGTATATACAAGGTTACTGGAGCATTTAAATTCACATAATTTGCTGTCATTTGTTCAGTTTGGTTTTAGAAATGGTTTAACAACTGAAAATGCTATATTCTCTTTTCTCTGTGAGGTTTTGGACGGATTAAATAAAAGGTTGCGAACGCTAGGTGTTTTCTTTGATTTAACGAAGGCTTTTGACTGTGTTGACCACAAAATATTACTGCAGAAGTTGGACCATTATGGAGTAAGGGGAGTAGCTTACAATTGGTTCGCCTCTTACTTTAAGAACAGAAAGCAGAAGGTAATTCTCCGCAATATTGAGAGTGGTAGTGATGTTCAGTCCCAATGGGGCACTGTTAAGTGGGGCGTTCCCCAAGGGTCGGTGCTGGGGCCACTGCTGTTTCTTATTTATATAAATGATATGCCTTCTAGTATTACAGGTGATTCAAAAATATTTCTGTTTGCTGATGACACCAGCTTGATAGTGAAGGATCTTGTGTGTAATACTGAAACAGTATCAAATAACTTAGTTCATGAAATAAGTTCGTGGCTTGTGGAAAATAATTTGATGCTAAATCACAGTAAGACTCAATTTTTACGGTTTCTAACTCACAATTCAACAAGAACCGATATTTTGATCAGACAGAATGGGCATATTATAAGCGAGACGGAACAGCTCAAGTTCCTAGGCGTTCGGATAGATAGTAAGCTGTTGTGGAAAGCCCATGTTCAGGATCTTGTTCAGAAACTAAATGCTGCTTAATTTACCATTAGAACAGTATCTGAAATAAGCGACACTTCAACACGAAAAGTAGTCTACTTCGCATATTTTCATACGCTTATGTCGTATGGTATTATTTTTTGGGGTAATTCTTCTGCTTCAAAAAGGGTATTTTTGGCTCAAAAATGGGCTGTTCGAGCTATATGTGGCGTAAGTTTGAGAACCTCTTGTCGACCCCTATTCAACAGTCTGGGAATTCTGACATTGCCCTCACAGTATATATTTTTTTAATGTCGTTTGTTGTTAGCAATATTAGCCTATTCCCAAGAGTTAGCAGCTTTCACTCAGTTAATACTAGGCATAAATCCAAACTGCATGTGGAATGCACTTCCTTGACTCTTGTGCAGAAAGGAGTCCAGTATTCTGCTGCATCCATTTTCAATAAGCTACCACAAGGACTCAAAAATCTTAGCAGTAGCCCAAGCCCTTTTAAGTCTAAACTGAAGAGTTTCCTCATGGCTCACTCCTTCTATTCTGTCGAGGAGCTCCTGGAAGAGCTAAAAAATTAAGAAAATTCCAGTGTTACATTGTTGATTTTCTTTATTTAAATTTACGACTTGTCACCTGAATATGTTTTTTTATATTTCATTTTATCTGTTTCTAATATCGTGTTATAATTTCATGTATTGACTCGTTCCATGACCATGGAGACTTCTCCTTAATTTGGTCCCACGGAACAATAAATAAATAAATAAATTAACTATGTTGCTCTCCCAAAAGAGAGTTTATCTAACTATATTTCCGGTGCATTAGTCACATTTATTTTAGTTCGACATTTTCAGACACTGAATTTTAGATTCTATGAATTCTCTTGACTTTTTTTTATCTTAGGGTCCCTTGCTATTAGGAGTAGTCGGAAATATCGTCCTGCCAATTATATTACCTGACTACCTTTTCTCCGATGGATGTTTTATGTTTACTCAAAATGTTGGGTCGTCCATTTAACCCTGGTCTAGAATTTACATACATCAAGAAAAGTTTTGCATCACCTCGGTTCCGAGAGCTCCGGATCCTTACAGAAAATTGGAACAGAGATCAACATAAACAACGTTTCCGCCCTTTTTATTGTTCATGAAAACCACACACTGCATTTTGTACCACCATAGAGCGAGACCTTCAGAAGTGGTGGTCCAGATTCCTGTACACACTGGTACCTATAAAACCTAGTAGCACGTTCTCTAGCTTGTCTGTATTAGTCGTGGCGTACTATCCACAAGTTCGTCAAGGCACTGTTGGTCCACATTGTCCCACTCCTCAACGACGATTCGGCGTAGATCCCTCAGAGTTGTTGTTGGGTCACGTTGTCCATAAACAGCCCTTTTCAATCTATCCCAGGCACCTTCGATACGGTTCATGCCTGGAGAACATGCTGGCCATTCTAGTCGAGCGATGTCGCTATCCTGAAGGAAGTCATTCACAAGATGTCCACGATGGGGGCGCGAATTGTCGTCCATGAAGACGAATGCCTCGCCAATTGCTGCCGATGTGGTTGCACTATCGGTCGCAGGATGGCATTCATATGTCGTACAGTATACCCTTTACGGCGCCTTCCATGACCACCAGTGGCGTACGTCGGCCCCACATAACGTCACCCCAAAACAGCAGGGAACCTCCAACTTGCTGCACTCGCTGCACAGTGAGTGCGCTGCATAGTGTCGTGGTTGCAAAGATGGACATCGCCATGGACGTCGGGAGTGAAGTTGCGCATCATGCAGCCTATTGCGCACTGTTTTAGTCGTAACACGACGTCCTGCGGCTGCACGAAAAGCAATGTTCAACATGGTGCCGATGCTGTCAGGATTCCTCCGGGATATAATCCGTAGGTTGCGGTCATCCACTGCAGTAGCAGCCCTTGGGAGGCCTCAGCGAGGCATGTCATCGACAGTTCCTGTCTCTGTATCTCCTCCATGTCCGAACAACATCGCTTTAGTTCACTCCGAGACGCCTGCACCCTTCCCTTGTTGAGAGCCCTTCCTGGCACAAAGTAACAATGCGAACGCGACCGAACCGCGGTATTGACCATCTAGGCACAGTTGAACTACAGACAACACGAGCCGTGTACCTCCTTCCTGGTGGAATTACTGGAACTGATCAGCTGTCGGACACCTCCGTCTAATAGCCGCTGCCCATGCATCGTTGTTGATGTTTGGGCGGGTTTAGTGGCACCTCTGAACAGTCAAAGGGACTGTGTCTGTGATACGATATCCACAGTCAATGTCTATCTTCAGGAGTTCTGCGAACCGGGGCGATGCAAAACTTTTTTTGATGTGTGTATATGAATTGATTCTGAGTACTCTTATCCATTATTTACTACATCATTGTTTTAACCTGGTGTGCAGACAATATTGTTTATTCTCTTTTTTCCCTAATTTCTGTACTCAAGATATATACTTTAGTATGCTACTATAAAGTGAGAAATCTATCGTTTCATACGACAGCTGTTGCTATTCTTCATTTGTGAAGATTAATGTGCACAGCTGTGACTTCCCAGACTATAAAGTCTTTTGTCTTTGGCGTAAGTCTAGTCATCAGCTCTTTGAGGTTACAAACAGGTACGAGTGAACGGCGAAACTTAGCGATGTGTCTGTCAGCTGCAAGGACCGTGTTGTGCCGCCCCCGCTAAGTTGGACGCACAGGCGGCCGTACAATAGTCCCAGCGTTCACCAGTAGATGGCAGCAGTATTGAACACTCAACTCAGCGGACGACAAAGCTGACAAGGGAATGTCACCATTGCACCCCTCTCAGATTAAGTGGTAAGATACCCCAGTGGACAGCCGGTCAAAAACTGAACACGCATCAAGCATGGAAACAGGAAGAAGGTGTACTGAACTGTGAAAAAAAGTAAAATAGAGAGTCAACGACCCAAGAACAAGAAGTGTAATACAGGGCACAATGAAATAATGGCGTCGTGATCGAGACGTCACGGTGTTGGCCTGCCACACAAGCCTCCATTGCGTCAATTTTCGTTTTCCTGCTATTAGCTATATTCAAATTTGCGTCTGTGTCATGGTGTAACGTCCGTTTGCAACAGCGCGATGTAAGGAAGAGACCTATAATGACAGTTGATTCTGCATAACTACCCTGTTAGCAGCCGAAAGGAACTGGCTTTCGAATGGGAACCGCAAATGTTTAATGACGAGGCGATAATCAACGGAATCGTCCACCAGAAAACACGTCTGGTGTGTCATACACGGCATTAGTGACACTACGTGTGTGGTATGATGGGAATAACTGGTACAATGGGAAGTACCGCCTGCCATGCACCTCACAGTGGTTAGCAGAGTATAGATGTAGATGTAGATGTACCCCTGGTAAGTGAGTGAGATATGCCTAATTGCCCGATTCAGGTGATCGAGTGAATGTGAATGTAATCACTCCCAAGCAAGTGATAAAAACATAATAGTTTGTCGCATAAGCTGCAACAATGAAAGCAAAAGTTTCACAATCACACAGTTTTCTGCGTGCTCTGTCAAAATATATGTTTTTAACGTTTGTTAAGTTGCGATCCGGTTTGTAAGTTTTGGCTCTTGAATTCTTTTATTGTAACATGATTCACACACATTTATTTGTTATTTTCATTTCTGTGGGACGTCTATGTGGTATCACGCCTGCTCTCACTATTCATCAAGTTTACTTGCGAAGGTAACGTGTTCTTATCACATGACTCACATTCTATAACAAATGCATAGTATGACAACTGCCAAGACTACAAAAAGAGAGCAAACATTTCAATGACGAGACACACAGTTCATAATGTTTTTTTAAGAAAAGAAAAGAAAGATAAATAGAGCGATGGAGTTTGGAACACGGATCGTCCACTTGACGAGTCCAACGTAGCGACCACTTAACCAGGACGCTGCTGCTGTTTACTGTCGCACATTGTTGTACTTCTTAGCCTTGACCGTTCACTGTTTGTACTTTGCCTTTTTTTTTATAGAGTTCTCTACACCATCTTCCTGTTTTCATACTTGATCTGAGTCCAGTTTTTGACTGGCTGTCCTGGGGCCATCTTATCAGTAAATCTGACAGGGGCGCGATGGGGAGTTTGCCTTGTGAGTCTCTGTCACTGGTGGACACTGCAGTATGAGAAATACTATCACTGTGGGAGTGGTTCAGGAACGCGGTCTGGAATAAGACAGCTCACTGGGCAGATGGCCGCCGGGGCGGAAGCGAGGGGCTGCCGTACATGTTAAATAGATACAGTGCTGTAAGAGCCGATCCAAGACAGCTGCATAATATTCTAACGAACATTTACAAAGAGAAAAATAAGACGACTGTGTGCGTGAAAATAGTAGCTTGTAAGTTATTCATTATCAAATTTTTTGCAAATGAAATGAAGTTTAAAAATTGATACCCTCCCAACGCCTTCTGCTGTTTGGACAACCTATGTGATTATAGACGGAGCTTGTGGATCTGTATCTGAATATACAACTAGAATTTTTGTAAATATTATATGTTTTAAAATATACGCCAAGATATGTAATCCGAGCTGTAAACAACAAATTTCCCACATTATAAATGGCTCTGAGCACTATGGGACTAAACATCTGTGGTCATCAGTCCCCTAGAACTTAGAACTAATTAAACCTAACTAACGTAAGGACATCACACACATCCATGCCCGAGGCTGGATTCGAACCTGCGACCGTAGCAGTCGCGCGGTTCCGGACTGAGCGCCTAGAACCGCTAGACCACCGCGGCCGGCCCCACATTATAAAAATAAATCGATACAAGTAGCGGCGGAATACTACAGAACGGTATTTCTATACATTTACAAACTTAAAGCAGCATAACTTCACAAACCAAGTTTCAAATTGGCAAAATTTTAATTATTGGGAAAACTGATAAACACAGCAAAAACTAAAGACAGTATCGGAGAACAGAAAGTTTTTATCTAATCTCATGTGTTGTACATGTGTTCAGTATAAGACAAATGGTTGCTTGAATGTATGGAAAAACTGTTTAAAAAAGTTCCTAGCAAATTAGAACTGTGTGCCGGACCGGGACTCCAACTCAGGACCTTTGTCTTTCACGGGCAAGTTCTCTGTCGACTGAGCTACTGAAGCACGACTCACGACACGTCCTCACCGCTGTACTTCCGCCAGCACTTCCTCTCGTACCTTCCAAACTTCACAGAAGTCCTCCTCCGAACCTTGCAGGACTAGGATTTCTGGAAGGAAGGATATTGCGGAGACATGGCTTAGCCACAGCCTGGGGGATGTTTCCAGAATGAAACTTTCACTCTACAGCGGAGTGTGCGCTGATATGAAACATCCTGGCAGATTAAAAGTGTGTGTCGAACCGAGACTCGAACTCGGAACCTTTGTCTTTCGCCGGCAGTGCTCATCCCCCAGGCTGTGGCTAAGCCGTTGTCTCCGCAATATCCTTTCTTCCAGGAGTGCTGGTTCTGCAAGGTTCGCAGGAGAGCTTCTGGGAAGTTTGGAAGGTAGGAGACGAGGTAGTGGCGGAAGTAAAGCTCTGAGGACAGGTCGTGAGTCGTGCTTGGGTAGGTAAGTTGGTAGAGCACTTCCCCGCGAAAGACAAAGGTCGCGATTTCGAGTCTCGGTCCGGCACACAGTTTTAATGTTCCAGGAAGTTTCACACCAGCGCACATTCCGCTTCAGAGTGAAAATTTCATTCTAAAAACAATTTACTTCGTAGGGTGAACAGTACGGCCAAAGTTCCCAGAGGGCGCTTTTGAGAGTTAAGGAAGACTTTCACTGGCTTCAGCCTATGACGTAGTGAGGCCACCACAACTCTCTGTCTGCCGTCCCTGGCTGGTGCTGAGCCGGCCCGCTGTGGTGCTGACGACACGGGTGTCAAGCACCGGCAAACCGTAGAGGCAACGGCCACAGTCGCCAGCAGCGCACCACCTCCCTCAGCGTCGCGCCTCGCTCTGCCAGTATCGCCGCGACGGCAAGCGGAAACAGCTGTGCGTGCTCTGAGATCCGCCGTCCTCTGGCGGGGCTCAGATGGTGGCCGGCCCAGCGGCGCCGAGTCCCGCTGGGAACTCGGCGTCAGAGGCGGCAGCAGGCTTCGGACAGCAAGTCGGTGGGGTTGTGACAGGAGACGCAGCCCAGTCTCGAACCCACAGCTGCTGCAGTGGGTGCCCACTCATCTTGCTGCCCAGAGTAGCTCTGGCGTCGTGGTGGTGCTGCTGGCTTCCGGAGACTACAAATGATCCCTGCCTCAATATCCAGACTTACTTACACGCCTCTGGCGCACATCTACCTGGCTAAAATCCGACACCTAGTCGTGTAGCCTAAACAAGACACCTGCCCTGGTGTGGTGACCATCGCCATGGTGGCTACACAGTTACCGTTGTGCTTTACGGTTGGCTGCTGCACTCACCTATCCTGGCTTCGTAATCCACGAGTGTGTCTGTTATTGTGACTCACACGTCACCACACTGGCAGCTGCCGGCTTGCGGCCATTAATGCAACGTTCCACGGCGGTTTCCACAGTACTTCTCACTATTTTTGCTGTAGACTTGTAATTTTATTCAAAGATTAGGTACGACACTACTAGTTAGCATATCACGGTTTGAATTCCGGGAGGGTCGCTCGACAGAAAACACTGTCAAAACACTCATCAAATAGTAAAGCCCTTAAACAATAAAATATTGGCCGGCCGGTGTGGCCGAGCGGTTCTAGGCGCTTCAGTTTGGAACCGTGCTACCGTTACGGTCGCAGGTTCGAATCCTGCCTCGGGCATGGATGTGTGTGATGTCCTTAGGTTAGTTACGTTTAAGTAGTTCTACGTTCTACGGGACTAATGACCTCAGATGTTAAGTCCCATAGTGCTCAGAACCATTTGAATCATTTTTGAATAAAATATTGCCAGTTGGTATTTTTTATGATCTTTCAAAGGCATTTGATAGTGTGGATCATGTCACTCCATTAGAAAAGTTCAAGTTTTACGGAACTGACACCTTTTAAGCACAGCTGGCTCATACTTAACAAGCAGAATGCAAAGAATTTTGCTGAATTATCCAAACATGTCACAAGGGTAGAAAATTTTAGTGACGGGGAAAAACCACAAAGGGAGTCTAGCAGGGTTCAGTTTTACGTCCACTACAATTCGTTATGTCTGTAATTGACCTTCCGCTTAACATTCAATGAGCGAAATTGATGCTTTTTGCTGACGATACTGGTGTTATAACAAATCCCATTAGAGAGTGGCAGAATACATGATAAACGATATTTTCCAAACAATTATAAAGTGGTTTTCAGAAAGTGGAAAGTGTCCTCTCCCTAAATTTGGAAGAAACACACTACATCCAGTTCTGTGCAACAGGTAGTCATGCCAACAATTGTAACACATGAGCAGCAGGCCATAAATGAGGTAGAATGCTCCAAATTTTTGGGTGTATGTATTGAGAAGACCTGAGCCGAAACAAGGCCCCCGGAGTAGACAACATTCCATTGGAACTACTGACGGCCTTGGGAGAGCCAGTCCTGACAAAACTCTCCCATCTGGTGAGCAAGATGTATGAAACAGGCGAAATACCCTCACACTTCAAGAAGAATATAATAATTCCAATCCCAAAGAAAGCAGGTGTTGACAGATGTGAAAATTACCGAACAATCAGTTTAATAAGCCACAGCTGCAAAATACTAACACGAATTCTTTACAGACGAATGGAAAAACTAGTAGAAGCCGACCTCGGGGAAGATCAGTTTGGATTCCGTAGAAATACTGGAACACGTGAGGCAATACTGACCTCACGACTTATCTTAGAAGAAAGATTAAGGAAAGACAAACCTACGTTTCTAGCATTTGTAGACTTAGAGAAAACTTTTGACAATGTTGAATGGAATACTCTCTTTCAAATTCTAAAGGTGGCAGGCGTAAAATACAGGGAGCGAAAGGCTATTTACAATTTGTACAGAAACCAGTTGGCAGTTATAAGAGTCGAGGGACATGAAAGGGAAGCAGTGGTTGGGAAGGGAGTAAGACAGGGTTTAGCCTCTCCCCGATGCTATTCAATCTGTATATTGAGCAAGCAGTAAAGGAAATAAAAGAAAAATTCGGAGTAGCTATTAAAATCCATGGAGAAGAAATAAATACTTTGAGGTTCGTCGATGACATTGTATTTCTGTCAGACACAGCAAAGGACTTGGAAGAGCAGTTGAACGGAATGGATGGTGTCTTGAAGGGAGGATATAAGATGAACATCAACAAAAGCAAAACGAGGATAATGGAATGTAGTCGAATTAAGTCGGGTTATGTTGAGGGTATTAGATTAGGAAATGAGACACTTAAAGTAGTAAAGGAGTTTTGCTATTTGGGGAGCAAAATAACTGATGATGGTCGAAGTAGAGAGGATATAAAATATAGACCGGCAATGGCAAGGAAAGCGTTTCTGAAGAAGAGAAATTTGTTAACATCGAGTATAGATTTAAGTGTCAGGAAGTCATTTGTGAAAGTATTTGTATGGAGTGTAGCCATGTCTGGAAGTGAAACATGGACGATAAATAGTTTGGACAAGAAGAGAATAGAAGCTTTCGAAATGTGGTGCTACAGAAGAATGCTGAAGATTAGATGGGTAGACCACATAACTAACGAGGAAGTATTGAATAGGATTGGGGAGAAGTTTGTGGCACAACTTGACCAGAAGAAGGGATCGGTTGGTAGGACATGTTCTGAGGCATCAAGGGATCATCAATTTAGTATTGGAGGGCAGCGTGGAAGGTAAAAATCGTAGGGGGAGACCAAGAGATGAATACACTAAGCAGATTCAGAAGGATGTAGGTTGCAGTAGGTACTGGGATATGAAGAAGCTTGCACAGGATAGAGTAGCATGGAAAGCTGCATCAAACCAGTCTCAGGACTGAAGACCACAACAACAACAACAACATGTATTGATGAAAACTTGAACTGTATGAACAATAATACTGAGGTTCTCAGGCAATTAACTTCAGCTACATTTGCTGTTCGTACAATTGCTAACCTTTGAAACAAATGAATCAGCCCCCGACCAGTGGCGACTGCTGTGTAAGAGCACAAAAGCATGTGAACACCCTTAACTTTCGACGCCTTGCGGGTTTATTGGATATTTTTCTTTGAATACTCTTAAACATAACATACGTGCTGCAACCTGAAAGATACGGCACTTGAATGTACAGCACTACTTCTCATCTAGACTCCGTGAGACTTGGCCTCAGGGTCGCGAGAACACCTCTAGTTCTGCACGTTTTACGGAGCTTTTGCGCACGCGGAACTCGCGTGACGTAATTGACTTACGAGCCAAATATATGTGGATTTGATAAACAACGTGCACGGTTCACGATGTGCACAGCTAGGCCTTGCCACTCGACTAGAACTTTACGTCAGTGCCGTAAGATGGTAGCACACTACGGCAGACTTTCATCTCTGTGCGCTCGGCATAAATGATAGCACACTCCTGGGATATGCTATTTCACTCACTATACACTGCAGTAAAATTAGATCGGATGTCAGAATACGTTGAAGTTGTATTGACAGTTGACCTATTTTGTGGGCCTCTGAATGAGTTATAGTATATTATGTTAAGAATTTTATCATACAATAATCTATTTGAGGTGCTGAGAATCATAAGGGCCTAAAGAACATCACAGTGGACTGTGAGAATGTAGTATTTATTCATGCTTCTGAAATCTGTTGATCTCATCATGAGTCAGGTTCATCTGTGCTGTAGTCCCACACTGTATACATGAAATTCACGGAAAGCTGAAGCACTGGTTTCTCTGATATTCACTTAACTGTGGGATCGACGGCGGAATGCGTTAGGCTCTTATGGATCTCAGGGCTCATTCATACTTCGTCAAGTGACAAGGTGAGTTTAATCATTTCCACAAAAGGCATATCGTGTTTGAAGTTGGTTGCTTACTGTGCAGGAATCTGCCTTTATGTGCAGTGCAAACATGAGTTACGTTGCATCTATTTAAAGGCTGACAGAAAATAAAGCTGTGAGGACGGGTCATGAGTCGTGTTTTGGTACCTCAGTCGGTAGAGCACTTGCCCGCGAAAGGTAAAGGCCTCGAGTTCGAGTCTCGGTCTGGTACACAGCTTTAATCTGCCAGGAAGTCTCACATCAGTGCACAATCCACTACAAAGTAAAAATCTCATTCTGGGAATAGTAAAGCTGCAAAAGAAATAGGGCCTCCGAGGACAGGTCCTTTGACTGAGAGAGAGACAAAATCAAATAAGCGTGACTACAAGAGAACATTTAATAAGGAAGTGTACAGTTAGCACAAGTTGTTGTGTGGGTACATCTGATTTTTCAGCCCGGAAGTAAATTCGTGAACTAATACATCTGTTAGGGATCTCGTACATTTGTACACAAAAATAGAAAAGCGCGGAAACCCCTACTTACACAAAAATGCGAAATGGAGAAATGCTAAACCTTACACATTATTTCCTTATTACGCTAAACTATACTTAATTATGTACAAAAGAACAAAATTCCCCAAGAACAATTCTTTCTTTTGTCACCTAAGTTATGCATCTTCTTTCCTTATTATGACTGTTGTTATTGTTATTGACAGTGGATGTAGTTGTAGAAACTTGTTGATATGCATGTTATACAACAGATGCTATTAATTTCACACGCTCAGATTTTTCTGGATCTAGAAGTTTGTGAAAACCCAAAATGTATATTGACGAGGCGCCACTGCCCCTGACATATTTCGTATATTTCCGCTCAGTAATGTCTTGTAGAATAATTTCCTGGGACAACTCACCGCTCAGGGAGAAAGTATTGAATTCACAAAAGTAAACACTAAGAATACCGTGGTATGTGGTCTAGGGGCGCCGGCACGGTAGCTCAGAGTGTTCGTTCAGGGGGTTAGCTGCCCTCTGTAACAAAAAAACTGAGTAAAGGAATCAACGATCAAATTGAACGGGTGCCATGTGACGTCCGCGCAGACCAAACTTAACAAACGATACCAAAAAAAAGGAGGGGGGGCGTAGCGTCTTTAATTAATGAGTACGCCATGGGTCACGGGTTCGAGACCAACCACCGCTTAAATTTTGATCAATAATCATCACTGGCCGACGAAAACTTCCAGCATAAAAACTCACTCTCATTCTGCCAACGGCCTTGTCAAAAGGGTGGAGGAGCGGAAAGAGGTTCAGGGCACGTCCTTGGGGGTGGGTAACTGTCCCTCAAAGGCGGAAGAATCAGCAATGATCAATAGCATGAGGATTCAGAAGAGAACGGAAACCACTGCATTAAAGACACATAACGTGTATCCACAGGACATGTGGCCTGGAATTGAAAGTGTCATAATGATCTCTCCATTGGCACAAGATTCCGGAATAGCCCTCTATTCGTATCTCCAGGAGAGGACTGCCAAGGGGAAGGTGACCACGAGAAAAATATTGAATAATCAACGAAAGAATAACGTTCTACGAGGCAGGGCGTGGAATGTCAGAAGCTTGAACATGGTAGGGAAGCTAGAACATCTGAAACGCTCGATGTAGATATAGTAGCGGGAAGGAACTCAAGGGTTTCTGGTCAAATGACTGTAGGACAAAATCAACAGCAGCAGAAAATGGTAGAACAGGAGTAGGATTCGCTATGAATAGGAAGGTAGGGCAAAGAGCGTGTTCCTGTGAACAGTTCAGTGATAGGGTTGTTCTTGTCAGAACCGACAGCAAACCAACACCAACCACGATAGTTCAGGTATATGTCGACGTTTCAAGTTGAAGATGAAAAGATAGAGAAAGTATATGAGGATACCGAAAGGGTAATACAGTATGTGAAGGGAGATGAAAAGCTAATAGTCATGGGGGACTGGAATACAGTTGTAGGGAAAGGTGTAGAAGAAAAGGTTAGAGGAGAATATGGGCTTCGGACAAGGAATGAGAGAGGACAAAAGCTAATTGAGTTCTGCAGTAAATTTCAGCACGTAATAGAAAATACTCTGTTCAGGAATCACAAGAGGTGGAGGTGTACTTGGAAAAGGCCCAGTCATGCGGAACGATTTCTGTTAGATTACAGAGATTCAGAAATGAGATACTGGATTTTAAGGCGTACATAGGAGCAGATATGAACTCAGATCACAATTTAGTAATGATGAAGAGCATGCCGAAGTTTAAGACATTAGTCAGGAAGAATCACCACGTAAAGAAGTGGGATACAAGTACTATGGGATGACGACATACGCTTGAAGTTATCTAAAGTTATAGATACAGCAATAAGGAATACCTTAGTAGGCAGTACAGTTCAAGAGGAATGGACATCTCTGAAAGGGTAATCACAGAAGTTTGCAAGAGAAACATAGGTAGGAAGAAGATAAGTGCGAATAAACCATGGGTAACAAAAGAAATACTTCAATTGATCGCTGCGAGAAGAACGTCCAAAAATGTTCAGGAAAATTCAGGAATACAGAAATACAAGTCACTGCGGAATGAAATAAATAGGAAGTGTAGGGAAGCTAAGAAGAAATGGCTGCATGAAAAACGCGAAGAAATCGGGAAATAAATAATTGTCGGAAGGGCTGACTCAGCATCTAGGAAAGTCAAAACAATCTTCGGTGAAATTAAAAGCATGTATGGTAACATTAAGAGTGCAACGGGAATTCCAGTGTTACACGCAGAGGAGAGCGATTAGGTGGAAAGAGTACACCAAAGGCCTCTATGAAGGGGAAGGTTTGTCTGATGTGAAAGAAGAAACAGGAATCTATTTAGAAGAGGTAGGGAATCCAGTATTAAAATTTAAGAGAGTTTTGGAGAACTTAAGATCAAATAAGGCAGAAGGGATAGATAACATTCTACGAGAATTCCTACAATCATTGGGAGAAGTGACAATAAAACGACTACTGACGTTGGTGTGTAGAGTATATGAGTCTGGCGATACACCTTCTGACTTTCGGAAAAATATCATCGACACAATTCCGAAGGCTGCAAGAGCTGACAAGTGCGAGAACTGTGGCACAGTCAGCTTAACAGCTCATGCATCAAAAGCTACTGACAAGGATGATATATAGAAGAATGCAAAGGAAAATTGAGGATGTGTTACATGACTACCAGTTTGGCTATAGGAAAGGTAAAGGCACGAGAGAGGCAGTTCTGACGTTGCTGTTGCTAATGGGAGCAAGACTAATGAAAAATCAAGACACGTTCATAGGATTTGTCGACCTGGAGAAAGCGTTCGACAATGTAAAATGGTGCAAGATGTGCAAAATTCTGAAAAAGATAGGGGTAAGCCGTTGGGAGGGGAGAGACGGGTAATATACTGCTGCGCCACGAATGAGTCCGTGCGTGAATTTGGGGAATTCTTGTGAATTTCGTGCAGCTATGTCTGGAAGGCTGTAGTTAAAGGACCGATTGACCCATCGGATTGTAGATGCGGCCGATGCTCATATTGTGCAAAGGACACAGCTCGCAGGCTAGAAGGCACGGTGTGGCCGGCACTGTTCAGAGTCGGACAGGACACCGACGTGCTGTGGAGAACCCATACGTTGCATTTACAACAGCGCTTAGTGATCTGTGTATAGGGGCCGAAGCGAGCTGACGAAAGCTGACGTTGTAACTATCAAAGACAACTCCACTTGTCCCCTCCAGATGAACTATGTCAGAGGCGTGGGGAAAAGATGCATAGCTATGCGAGCCCGGAGGAGCAAAGAGGGTAGGCGTGTCGCTAAATTTTGGAAATTTGTGGTAAGGTCTTATGGGACCAAACTACTGAGGTCATCGGTCCCTAAGCCTACACACTACTGAATCTAACTTAAACTAACTTACGCTATGGACAACACACACACCCATGGCCGAGGGAGGACGCTAAACTCCGAAGGGGGGGGGGGGGGGGGGGGGGAAGAGCCGCACGGACCGTAACAAGGCACCCTTGACCGAGAGGCTAACCCGCGTCGTGTCGCTATTCTGTCTAGAACCGCAGATAATGATGATTGTTTAGGCTGCAGGCCAACCATGACAACCTTTTGGTGATGGATATCGGCGGCCAACCGGCCCGGTGAAGCTACCTCCAACCTCCGCTGCACGGACGCGCCATCGCTGTGGTGGGCCGGCGCCGCACCTTGGAGCTACACCAGCGCGAGGAGCGAGACCACCGCTCTCTGGGTGGCGCCGTCCGTCCGACTGCAAGATGCCTCCCGCAGGATCGGGGGTGGGGCCGGGGCGCGAACTCGCACCCTCCCGGCTGCAGAACTGCCTGCGCCACTGAACGAGCCGGCCGCTGTGGCTGAGCGGTTCTAGGCGCTTCAGGAACCGTGCTGCTGCTACGGTCACAGGTTAGAATCCTGCCTCGGACATGCATATGTGTGGTGTACATAGGTTGGTTAGGTTTAAGTAGTTCTAAGTTCTAGGGGACTGATGACCTCAGGTGTTCAGAGCCATTTGAACCATTTTTGGCAATGAACGAGCTATCCTGGGCGAACAGCCGGAGCTACTGAATCTCACTACAACGACTGCGGTCGGGTGCTTCCCTTCGGCGCTCTGCGTGGGGTCCACGAGTCGCGCTGGAGGGAGCAGTCAGCCGTGCTACGGGCCGCGGGCACAGTGAACGCACGCGGCGGCCACCTAGCCGTGACGTGTGGGATCGGTACGTCCGCAAGGCTGCGCAACCAGACGCCGACGCTGCAGATTACGGCAGTGGCACGGTGTGCGGCGCCATCAGCAGAAGGCCCGTTGAGTACCTTCGATGTGGTAAAGTCAATGGCACACTTGCCTGTGTTCCTCTGTACGCATCGGCGTGAGTCACTCCTCTCTCCCAAACCATACCTCTCTGTCGTTCTGACATATTGCAATCCCTGATCTCTAGGGGTTGTGACAATACAACATGTACAGGAGGCTAGAGAGCATAATAAGAGTGGACTACCAAGAACGAAGTGCTCGGATTAAAAAGGGTTAAGACAAGGATGTAGTCTTTCACCCCTGAAACGCCCCACTAAACCCGAAGGACAGGACAGGTAGTTTAAGTTGTGGAAAGGGGCCAAAATAAGCGGCTGTCAGTTACACTCGAACATACAACCTTTTTTTTATCAAACGTTACAAGAGTCAACAATTTTTTCTTTTTTTTTTTAAACACAGCTTTAGTTTTCGAACTTAATTAGCGGTTGAATGCGCCGTACGGTCTCATGCCTTAAGGGCAAGACCACTTTAATTTAAAAATGGATGAAAGCCAGTAACTTAAAGCTCAACCAAAATCAGGAAATTTAAAAGGCAAAGTCTTACCTTAACACAGTTCCTTAATTAAGCTGCAGTCCCGAAAGAATCTGACACTTTAAGAGCAAACAACATAAATTCAAAATCGGCTGCAGGCCCCAACAATCTGACACTTTAAGAGCAAAACAACTTAAATTCAAAATCGGCTGAAGGCCCAACACTTTAGACTCAACAACATTAATTTTAAAAATGCCAAAGGCTTTTCGTAAAACAGTTCTTAAATTAGGCTGAAGGCCAAAACCATCTGACGCCTTAAGAGCAAAACAACCTTAATCTAAAAATCGGCTAGAAGCCATACAAGTACAAACAACAGATCAGATCCAGAAAAGACAGTACACCCAAGGGCGCTCAGAAGTTGCGAGGATCAGCCTGAAATTCAAACACTAACGCTTGCTTACGTGAGACAGGCAGTCGGGCCAACCATTGTCGATCCGACGACAACGCAACCGACAGACAGTCAACGGACCCACAAACAAGCTAACCTCCAATTCACGCGACCAGCACATACCAGGGAATTCAATGGAACAAAGTGGAAGGTATTGGCGCCCACAACCAATTATACATTGAGCTGTCAAACTACACACCGTGCTGGACAGCGACCACACCATGAGGAAAATACACTGCATGAATTTACGTCAACGGCCGGGGCAGGTAACCGGAACGTTAACGGCCACAAGGCAGAAGATTCCTCTGGTGCACTTCAGTTCAAATAACCAAGCACAGTTAAACTCCACAGGAGGATGGCTAAAATTTGCCACCTTGAAAACACACATTGTTGCTGGCGGGAATGTCGCAACAACCGACAACGAACTCCAAACGACACAATGTGAACAGTCGTGACTTGCTGGTAGATGAAGTAAAAATTCAACTTTCATCTCCAGGATCGGTGAGCCACGAGCCACGTAGCGATGGGAACAGCACCACTCACTCCGACACCACATAGAGACAACCAGCGGGCCCGGCCAAACTAAACACCGTGGAGACTTCCTCGCTGCTCCACGCCAACCGACCGACTGCGCAGCCCCGGAAACGGCGAATGGACCAAGTATACGTCGGCCGATGAGACGACCAACCGAACGACCAACCAACGGCCGTCCCGCTCCAATCTCCCTCCGTCAGACAGTTCAGCTCATGTGTGTCGCCAGCGGTCGGCGAGCACTGGCTGTCGGCGCCTCACCGGCGCTCCGTCCCCCGACTCCACTGCTGCTGCGGCCCGACTGCACTGCTGGTCCGTCCCGAACTGACCGCCAGACACACGACGACCCGGGAACACTATCGGTCGCTCCAGAGGTGGTACGACAGTGCACTTATTGATACGTCCTGCTGCTGCCGCTCGCGGGAAAATAAGGCAGGAAGTTAGTGACGCCAGCAAAAGAGGCGGCAATACCTCAATAGAAGATGACAAACAATAAATGGGATATACTCGAGCCGTTCACGGCTCAGAACCTACTAATCAATGTGTACATCGAAGAAGCAATGAGGGAAATAAAAGAAAGGTACAGAAGTGGAATTAAAATTCAAGGTTTTTTGTTTACTCGATCGGCATTTACGGGTTGAAATATTGAACTAGGACATTACAGCATCAAAACGACACATTCAGCATTACTTAATTTACATAATAAAAAATAGAAAATTTTATAGAACGTGACTTATTCTTTTAAGCCATTCAGTGGCATTGTCCGTGAGGTTTTGTATATCCTCCACTTCACCATTAAAACCAGTTTTCTGTTCTTTACTGCACTTCTACTGCATAAATTTTTCCATTCATTTTCTGGTTCGAAGGGAAACACCTGTTTGCCGTAGAGGTGACCTTTATCTCAGGCGGTTTTTTGGTGTCAGGTACTGGTGTATGGGAAGGCTTGTGTCTGCCAGTATTTTGCTATATTCTCTTGATAGCAGCTGAGTTCTTCTGATTTCAGGTGGTGCTTTGTTAGACAGCATGAGTAGCCAATCTATAGGTGTACGTCTAAGTGCTCCAGATATTAATTTCATTGTTTCTCTTAGCTGGATACGATTTTTCATATATGCACACTTCTGGCCCATACAGGTGCACAATACACGGCCACGCTGAATACCAGCGAAGTTTGCATCACCTCCCCGGTGGTGCTCCCTGGGCAACGCTGCGTCATGACTCGGTGGCGAAGAATCTACACAGAAACGGCGACCGAACGCACGAGTGCCTCCAAGCAAAGGCGAAAGAGGAGAGCCCGCCCCGGTGGGAACAAGCGGGACCTTAAGAGATTATATATGCCAGCTCAGTATATAAGGATATACGAAAACGAAAGAAGAAATCCAGGAAAAAATCTTAGAAAGTGAAGGAGTAAATGTAGTGTTTTTACAAGAAACCCATCTGACGGAGGAAACGATTTCGAAACTTAAAATCCCTGGTTTTACTTTGGTTGAATTAAAGGGACATGACAAACACGGCCTACCAACACCGCTCCAACAAAATCTTGCAGTAAATGTGAATGTAGACCTAGAAGAACTGGGACATGCCGTAGGAATCAAAGTGAAAATTCAAGGTGAAAGGATATCAGTGATACGATTCGCTGGTGAGACTGTTATCCTGAGTGAAACTGAAGAAGAATTACGTGATCTACTGAATGAACAGTCTAATGAGTACAGAATATGGATTGAGAGTAAATCGAAGAAAGACGAAAGTACTGAGAAGTGTCAGAAATGAGAACGTAGAGAAACTTCATATTCGAATTGATGGTCACGAAGTAAACGAAATTAAGGAATTTTACTATCTACGCAAAAAAACATGCAATGACGGACGGAGCAAGGAGGACATCAAAAGCAGACTAGCACTGGCAAAAAGGGCATTCCTGGCCAAGAGAAATCTACTAGTATCAAACATAGACTTTAATTTGAGGAAGACATTCCTGATAATGCACGTTTGGAGCACAGCATTGTATGATAGTGAAACATGAATTGTGGGAAAACCGGAGCAGAATAGAATCATAGCATTTGAGATGTAGTGCTACAGACGGATGATGGAAATTAGACGGACTGATAAGGTAAGGAATGAGGAGGTTCTGCGCAGAATCGGAGAGGGAAGGAATATGTGGGAAATAATGACAAGGATGATAGGACATGTGTTAAGACATCAGGAAATGACTTACATGGTACCTAGAGGGAGTTATAGAGCCAAAAACCTGTAGATGAGGACAGAGGTTCAATTACATCCACCTAATAATTGAGGACGTAGGTTTCAAGTGCATACTAAGATGAAGAGCTTGGCAGACGAGACGAATTCGTGGCGGGCCGCATCAGACGAGTCAGAAGACTGATGACTGAAAAAAAAAAAGAATAATACGTAGTGTTCTCTTACGGACATCATGTAGGTACCTCTTTAAGGAGCTAGGCACTTTAAACGCGACGTCACAATACACATATCCGCTAATGAGATGAGTCATAAATAATACATCACAATTTTAGAAGAAATGTTGTCCATAGGTACAACACTAGAGGGAAACATGAACATTGTTGTTCATTATTAAAGCTGTGCGTGGCTCAGAAAGGATCTCAATATGCAGAACAAACTTTTTGTGAAACAAAATATTTTTTTAAACGTAGTTTCAAGAGAAGGACAAAAAAAATAATGTTCCCATTAATGGTAATATTGATCATGTATAAATACCTTGTGCATTGACTCGTTCTGTAACATTTCGATAAGAGGAGCGTCCAAATTATCTATCGATCTAACCAAAATGTATACGAATTCTTTCAATGGTAGTGCGGTGGCTTAAACAGGCGGAGGCGATGTTGTCTGGAGTCAGTGTTCCTCCAGGGCTAGGAGAGAATAGCACCGATGTGCCACGTGTGAGTCTCGAGTTTCAAGTGCTGCAAGTTTCTTAAGTACGACCTAAGGCGGGACCTCAGAATAATTTCACACAAGTTACCTGGCGTGGAACTTATCTAATCTCCGTGAATTAGCGAGTACTTCGAACTTATAGTAATTTTCGTGTCAGAATAATTTCATACAAGTTATTAAGTGCGAAACTTGAAGAATTTACGAAAGCTACCGAGTGTCCGGACTTGCAACAATTTGCGCCTTTCGACAAATAAAGGTCCCGAGTTCGAGTGTCGGTCCGGCACACAGTTTTAATCTGCCGGTAAGTTTCACATCAGTGCGCATTCCTCTACACAGCGACAGTTTCATTCTGGAAACATCCCCCACCCCCCTGCTGTGGCTAGGCCGCAGTGTCCTTTCTCCTAGGAGTGCTAGATCTGCCAGGTTCACAGGAGAACTTCTGTGAAGTGCGGAAGGTAGGAGACGAGGTACAGGCAGATTTGAAGCTGTGAGGCTAGGCCGTCAGTCGTCCTTGGGTAGCTCAGTCGGTAGAGCACTTGCCCGCAAAAGGCAAAGGTCCAGAGTTCGAGTCTCCCTCGGCCACACAGTTTTAATCTGCCAGGAAGTTTCTGGGCAGTAGCTGACTGGAGTCCTGTGGTCCGACCCTGAGAGTCAAGAAATTTACCTCTGCTACCTCACAACAAGGCGTGGGATAATTTTAAGGAAAAACACGTGGAAGGTGAATCCACGTATTTCGTCGTTTGTCATTTCATGGAATACGCTTTTCTGCTTAACAACGGTTAAAAATTAAAAGACTTGTCAAAAAATGAATAACAACGCTCACAATAATTTGAAGAACATGAACGGTATCAGTTCATTAATAAAAAAACATTCAGTCTGCCTTCGGCAGTGACACAGTGCGGACCGTGTTGCCTGCCGGCCACGCTGTGGTGCGCGCGCCTGTTTGTTTACGCCGGAGCAGCTTCGCGTGTGTGGTGTTGTGAGTCTAGAACGAGATGGCACACTCGTACATAAAAACAACTTTGAAGTTCAGTTTTACGAACGACTATACACGACCAAAGGCACACGAGATTGAACGTTTCTTCAGAGAAGAGGTAAAAATCGATCCACAGGAAATCGTGGGAATCAATTTATCGCTCGTTTCAAGCGTCGTCTATGTCAAGCTTGTTGACGAGGCTGCTTGCGAAAGACTTCTACAACGATCACCGAACGGGTATCGTTTCTGTCATGCCGACGGGAATGTTGGTGCGGTTACAGTCGATCACGCGGGAATGGAGATCCGCACTATACGAGTCTTCGAACTTCCGTTTGAGGTCCCGTCTGAACTTGTTACCGACGCCTTTCGACCATACGGTACAGTTCTATCCCATGTGGCCTGAAAATGGACGAGTTTTACCATGTACCCCGTTTTAAATGGGGTGAGACAAATACAGATAGAACTGCGAAAGCACGTCCCCTCTTATTTGTATATAGGAGGTTGTCGAGCGATTATAATCTATGATGGGCAACCTCGCACTTGCTCGGGGTGCGGGAAAGAAGGTCACGTCCGCTCGGAGTGCCTCCAGCGACGTTTAGTGCAAACTCCACGGGATGACGTTCAGGCGCCACAACAGACGACTGTCTTACCGTTTACCTTTGTGGAAGCCCTGAGAGGCAACGTGAGGGAGATTTCCGATGGGCACCAGCAGCTGCCCCCTATAGAGAACATGGACACCAACGGACTGGAACTCCGACCACCGGTTCCACCACAGCAGACACAGGACACGACACAAGAGATGCAGCTGACGGCCGCTCCAATCTCATCCGTGGTGGCTGCCAGTGCTTCCACCGAGAGCGTGATAGGCCAGGCCCAAGACGGAGGATACGCAACCCAAACAGCCGATGCGGAAGCAAGGCAACGGAAACAGCGTTCGCCGAAGAGAAGAAAGAAGCGTCGACTGACTTCTGCTGACGATAGCCATAGTCCCGAGGGCACAGTGGACGACAACGACAGTATCGACCTGAGACCAGTGGATTCAACAGATACCGAGATGACGGTGCAGGAACTACACTGCGACGATAACTTGAACTCTCCTTCTGGTGACCGGAAGGCAGAAGTGGAGATGACAACTGTCCGACATCAGAGCGATGACAACGTTGCCTCCCATCCTTCGACCAGTTCCGGAAATATGCTGGGGGACTGGGCGCAAGAAATGGACCAACAGGAACAGGATGAAAATACGAACGTGACGATTGAGGACAGTCCTTGCCAGAGGCCGGGAGGGGTCGGGAAATGTTGACCAACTTAGTGTGTTGAGGAGCGCCGGGGGTGCAGATGGACGCTTAATGGCACCGCCCTACGACTGATGAACACAAGCCAGGCGTACCGCATTGCCACGATAAACATTAATGGCATACGGACACCGCTTAAAATTCAAATGCTGAAAGATATGTTACGCGCTGCGGACGTGGATATTGTACTCCTACAAGAAGTGCGTTTCACATCGCCGCCAGAGTTCTACGGCTACGAGGCACATTATTCAGTGCACGATGAAAGTGGATGCGGTGTGGCGATTCTCACCAGGGAAGGAACAGGACTGGAGGACGTCGTGTCTCTCCCTTCGGCACGTGGCATAGCGATCACTGTCGACGGCGTTCGTTTCATCAATTTATACGCACCATCTGGCTCCACAAAACGAAGAGAAAGGGCGACATTTTACACCGAAGAGATTGCATCGGTTGTTCGCTGGACGCTATGATAACTATATAGTGGGCGGCGACTTTAATTGTGTCGTCGACAAAAAGGACCAAGTACCTCATTATGTGCCATGCATGGAGCTGCGTGCGATGATCACCGAAATGGCGCTTCTGGATACCTGGGAACTGCAGCATGGTGACAGACCGGGTTATACGTTTGTCACGGGACACTCGGCGAGTAGACTTGAGATAGAGTGTATGTGACACGAGCTCTACGGACGGCGATACTGGATGCCGAAATCTGGCCAGCGGCTTTTGCGGATCATATGGCGTACGTCTGTACGATTTCACTAACGCGTCAGAAGATGTGGCGGAGTAAGGGTCACTGGAAAATGAATTGTGCACTTTTACGTGACACTGAATGTCACCGGTCGATAGAGGCGGCCTGGGAGACCTGCGTTCGCCGCCAACGAGCATACACCTCGGTTCTCCAGTCGTGGATTCAATGCGCAAAACCAACGTTACGGAGAACGTTGATACGATACGGGCAGGACAAATCGCAGAGGAACCGCACGACGGCTGATTTTTATTTTACAGCCCTGAGGGAGCTGATGACCCAACAACCATCGCCGGAAAGGCACACGGCCATGCGCAGGATAAAAGCCAAGTTATTACAGCTGACGAGACTAAGAATGGAAGGTATAATGGTCCGGGCGAGATTGGCGGACACAGTTGCTGACGAAACCTCCTCCATGCAGCACGTGGTACGTGAACGCCAACGACGACGCAGGACATTGATCAGGGAACTAATCTCTGAAACTGGCCAGCAAGTTGTGCACCAGCGTGATATTGCGCATGTGTTTACCGACTATTTCCGCCAGTTATATGCACCTGTACATGTGAACCACGAGACACTACATGATGTCATCTCGGAAATGCCAGATAGAGGACCACCACTGGATGCAGAGACTTTCATCATAGCGATAACAGAGGACGAGCTGACAGACGCAATTGCCAGGGGGGCTTCGAACAAGTCCCCAGGACAGGACGGCTTCCCAATTGAATTTTACCGCGCCTTTGCATACCTCATGGGACGGACCTGGATTCAGATGTACAACGAACTCCTGTTACCGCAGACTGCGATACCTGCCGAATTCACGGAGGGTATCATCATTCCAATACCCAAACCACGCGGTGGCAGAAATCCAGGAGATTATAGACCACTCACTCTCTTGAACTGCGACTATAAGATTTTCGCGCGCATCCTTGGGGCTCGCCTGCAGTCTTCAGTTTCTGATAGACTCCTCGTAGATCAAACTTGCCTCGGCGGTAAGAGTAACGTACATACGGCGCTCGATGACTACCGAGATATCATCGCATTAGCAGCGGCATGCCGAGTGCGTGGGGCACTCGTCGCTGTTGACTTCGATCATGCGTTCGACAGAGTGGATCATACCTTTTTGCATGCGGTGATGGGCAGATTGGGAATCCCACAGGCCTTCATCCTAGTGATCATGCGACTGTTACACGGCGTACGATCAAAGGTCTCGGTGAATGGGCGGGGCACTGACTACATTGTTATTTCAAGGTCAGTTCGTCAAGGTTGCCCCCTTTCGATATTTTTGAATGCAATGGCTTTGGAACCCTGTCTATATGGTCTCCGAAGACGGTTGGAGGGAGTGCCGTTGCCACAACTGACCTTTCATTGCCGCGCTTATGCTGACGATGTGATGCTGGTGGCACGGACAGGCGAAGAAGTACGTACGGCGTTGGCATGGATACAGCGATACGGGATGGCGGCAGGAAGCGTGCTTAATCTACAAAAATCACGCTGCATGAATGTCGGTCGAGGATTACAACAGGGGGAGGAAGGCCCGCTCATCTTAGTTAAGACCATAAAATGCCTAGGTATTACGTTCCACACGGATGTGCAGCGGACAGCAGCGGATTACTACCGACGCATATTGAAGCTGATGCGGACAATGGTGCTGTTACAGAAATTAAGAGCGTTGGATATGATTCAGAGGATGACCTATGTTAACGTATACCCAGCACCGAGACTCACTCACGTAGCGCATGTCCTGCCTTTAACGAGCACAATGGCATCACGGATACAAGCAACTTTCGGAACCTACGTGAGTGCGGGACACCTGTTTAAGATCCGATACACAACGCTTACGCTACCACCTGGAGAGGGTGGACTTGGTCTAGTGAAGGTATATGAAAAGGCACGGGCGTTATTCGTCAGTACGATTTTCCGACAGTGGCGTGGTCAATTTCGCAATATCTCGGGTGCGTTGGCCGATGTACTAGCGCCCACTTCAATGCTGCCCCCAGTCAATGAGGGCCATATTTCACCGAAGCTGTCACATTTCAAGTCTCTTTTTTTTTTTTTTTTTTGAGCTTAGCTATGTCAGAGATTCCTTCCCAACAACACGACTACCGACGACGCGAGACGTGTACCAACTCTTACTGCGCCGGTGCCCCAGGAATACCCTGGAAAAGAAGTACCCAGACAAGAACTGGCGACAGATATGGCGCGTTATAAGGAACGTTTACCTCCCAACGTCGGTACGCTCAACATGGTATGTGGTGATAAATAGGAAGTTCGCAACGAATCAACGGCGGCACGCGATTCATTTGGCAGACACTCCACTATGTTTAGGCTGCGCAACAGTGGACACTGGTGAACATCGTTTAGCATGTAGTGGGACGGCTCCAGTGTGGCACTCGGCACAACAGATATTGGCGTTCCTGTTACGCTCCGCCCCTCACACAATTTCATCAGACACACTTTTTTTCCCCCAAGAATCTTACTTCCCGGTCCAAAAAACCAATGCAGTGACATGGGTGCGGAGAATGGTGGTGGGCTACGTGTATAACGAATCGGAAAAGGACAAAATTGTTTTTTGGCATTTTCTTCTGGATGGACACACGAAGCTGCAACAGCATAAGAAATATAGGCAAGACTTCGCTAATTACTTGCGACTTACATTTACCGACCCGCCGGCCAGATGGGGTGTGACAGGTGAGAGATGAGATAGACGAAGAAGCCGAGATAGACATCGATCACACTTACGGACCCTTAGTTAATTTCGAGAAGACGACCCAGTCTTACACCAACGTCTGGAGAACGAGTCGATAGATGGCTCTCTTGCTCTATCGAACGTCGGGTCGAGAGCAGGTGTCGCCCCCGACACGAATTTCATTTCATTGCTACAGGAGCATGTTTCTTTTGTATTTGTGCTATCCGCAATGTCTTCATGTCTTTCATTTGGACATTTTCAGTTATATTCATTTCCTTAATTAATTAATTTTCTAATTAGCCACTATTTGTTAACATACGGACTTTGCAGACACTATTTATGCGATAGTACAACAAAATGTATGTCAGCAAAGGTGGTAAGCCTGACATTGGTTACATAAAAAAAATTTCCTTGAAAAAATAAAAACAAAAAAAGAAAAAGGAAGATGGTAGAGCACTTAAAAAAAAAAGGTTGGTGGAGCACTTGCCCGTGAAAAAAAAAGATGGAAAAAAAAGTAAAAAAAAAGTCGGTAGAGCACTTGCCCGCGAAAGGCAAAGGTCCCGAGTTCAAGTAAAATTAAAAAAAAAAAAAAAAAAAAGAAGTCGGTAGAGCACTTGCCCGCAAAAGGCAAAGGTCCAGAGTTCGAGTCTCGCTCGGCCACACAGTTTTAATCTGCCAGGGCGTTTCTGGGCAGTAGCTGACTGGAGTCCTGCAGTCCGACCCTGAGAGTCAAGAAATTTACCTCTGCTACCTCACAATAAGGCGTGGGATAATTTTAAGGAAAAACACGTGGAAGGTGAATCCACGTATTTCGTCGTTTGTCATTTCATGGAATACGCTTTTCTGCTTAACAACAATGGTTACAAATTAAAAGACTTGTCAAAAAATGAATAACAACGCTCACAATAATTTGAAAAACATGAACGGTATCAGTTCATTAATAAAAAAACATTAACAGTTTATAGCGTTAAGAACAGGATTTAAAACCAGGAGTATACATAAGTCCCCAAATACAAGTACGAAGTCACACCAACTAGGTGTGACTGGTTCAAGAATCTGAAGCTTAGCAGCAAAATAAATTACAAATGACTGCCACTAAAAAACTGACAATTCCCAGGCACGGATGAAACTTTAAACAAGCAGGCAGCGCCCACCCATAATACACAAAGGATAACAAGTCACGCAACTGATTGCTGCTCTCGGAAAGTCCTTAACGATTTATAAACCATAATAAAATCCCTTAAGTAACAAAATACACAATGCCCAAAAATACAAGAAAAGCTGGGAAGGCACATAAGTTAAACGTGACTCCCAGTTGGTACACACCAGCAGAAACATTAATAATGATCCTTAAATAAACATACAGTCCCTCAAAATAGAACAAAGGTGACAAGTTACAGCAAATATTTACCATAGCATACTGGCAGCAACCACGCAAGTTTGACAATGAATGCATTTAGCTAATGACTACGGATAGAAAACTCAACAGTTCATATTCATACCGTACGTAAAAGCGTTTAAAACATAACACGCTCCAGAACTAGCCAACCCGTGTTTGCAAGATTTAAACAAGTTGTTAAAGAGCAAATAATAGTCACAAAGAACTTGGTACTTGCAGAACACACATTAAGGCTTTTGTGCTTGCTCAACTTTCAATATTTGGATAGATGAAGAATTCCGGAATTAATTGGGAGACACTCGCCATGGCACGTACAAAAGGGTCAAATTTACTTAACTTGAGCCAACACGAGGCAGCTGACAGAGGCGTCTGGCTGCGAGTTAACGGAGACGTCGTGCGACAGCGGAAGTGTCGACGCAGCAGGAAGAAGACACGTCTCTGCTCCGGGTCCAGGAAACAGGAACGCGTAGTCCACCGCCAGACATACCCTGCCAGCATGCATCAGAAAGGAAACTCATCTGCCGAAATAAGGCTACAAACGACAACGTCTAATATGTAGGAAATACTGACTTACTGCGGAAGTCCTTAACATTACATGAAAACTGTCGACGTGAACTACAACCACCTGCAGATCCAAATATCAGCCACACCCTCTTTCAAAAGTGCATTGCCTTCGACACAGATTATATTGCAGTCCCAATTACATCAACTCAGTTTACGCAGAGAGTATTCATACAGTTGCAATGGATTTGATCATCCATACAATCACCTGGGGGCGTAATGAACATGAAGAGTCTAATTCAGCATTAACAAGTGCCAATAAAAGATCAACACTCAACTCCACTCAGGTGAAAAGGAGCCACGACTTCCAGGGTTACACACAATGGTATTATTGCTTCCAATCCGTGCAGCTGATCGACAAGTGCCGTAATGTTTAAGCCTCCAAAGTTGGCCCGGTGCCTGCTGACCAGGTTGCATGCGGCGTCAGCTGCCCTTCCCGCAACTCACCGCTGTCAGTACTAAATCCAGTCGGAAAACATTGGCTACTACCAGCTTCACAACTCGCGGCTTAACGAGCTCCACGCAGCAGGAGAGCCAGGAAAACAAACTCGCCAGCCACGCGGCCTGCGGGCACCACGGCCCGTCAAACTCTACAACACACTCCTCCACCAAAGACCATAGCCTTGGCAGATGACCAGGATCGATATCGGCTGTACAAGTAGCTAGTGGCGCCACTGGAGTGGCATGCCCGCTAAAAAATGGCTCTGAACGCTATGGGACTAAACATCTGAGGTCATCAGTCCCCTAGACTTAGAACTACTTAAACTTAACTAACCTAAGGACACCACACACATCCATGCCCGAGGCAGGATTCGAACCTGCGACCGTACGAGCAGCGCGGTTCCGGACTGAAGCGCCTAGAAGCTCTCGCCCACAACGGCCGGCTAAGCCCGCTAAAATTAAAGCAACCATGGCTCAACCTCTTTAGAAATTTACCTTTTTTTTTTTCAAATACCGCAACGTGCCGAGTATGCGGGCGACACAGTTGAGAGAGCAATTCATGCCGGACGTGACTACGTGTTCTTTTTGGCAGCGTTTTTCGTACCGTGACTTCAGTTCGGGATACCAGGGTGCTTATTTCACGATTCTCGGAGACCAAATGTTGCCATTACGTCTAAATCTTCGCGGTGAGTGTGCTGTGGGTACTCCCCTCTCCCGAGACGCAACAGCCGTGTTCACCGGCCTGCTAGCGTATGTTCCTGATTTGGCGAACATTCAGACACCTTACGGCTGCACGATTAGCCCGCTCAATCACCCGATCGCAAACACACTGCAACTGTTCGGTGCTACTTGCAACATTTTAAACGTAGCAGCCAGCATCGCCATACACTGGTCGCTCTCTACAGGAACTAATCTTCAATGAGTGGCTTCAGCGTGTTGGCCATCTGCGTCTCCGACTTGTGGCCATTATCAACGATGCAGGCGGTGTATCACAGTACTGCTGTTATGTCTCTTGGGGGTTACCAACCTTTCCCCTAGTGTGCTTATATTCGAGCGGGAGACGAGCATTTGCAGTGAGGTTTCCGGTTGTTTCATAAGAAAAATAACAGGGTGGAATCGATTCGCTGAGTTACAGTATAGCCCGCATCTCGTGGTCGTGCGGTAGCGTTCTCGCTTCCCACGCCCGGGTTTCCGGGTTCGATTCCCGGCGGAGTCAGGGATTTTCTCTGCCTCGTGATGGCTGGGTGTTGTGTGCTGTCCTTAGGTTAGTTAGGTTTAAGTAGTTCTAAGTTCTAGGGGACTGATGACCATAGATGTTAAGTCCCATAGTGCTCAGAGCCATTTTTAGTTACAGTATAAAAATATTCATTTACTGATGATACAAAATTTTAATTGGGTTTACAATGAATTACACTCCTTAAGCTCATGAAGATATTAGAGCCAAGGAAAGGATAGTGATGACAACAAAACGGTTAGTTAAAAATGTGCATCATCAAGTATGTTTTTGGATAGGGTCCGCCTTTAGCAAAACACAATTTTGTTTTTTAACCCAAACATGTTTCACTGCAGTTGCAGCATCTTCAGTGGGCTTTTATTTCTCATCTGTTAAAGATAAACAATGTTCTTTACTGAAACTTCCTGGCAGATTAAAACTGTGTGCCCGACCGAGACTCGAACTCGGGACCTTTGCCATTCGCAGGCAAGTGCTATACCATCTGAGCTACCGAAGCACGACTCACGCCCGGACCTCACAGCTTTACTTCTGCCAGTATCTCGTCTCCTACCTTCCAAACTTTACAGAAGCTCTCCTACGAACCTTGCAGAACTAGCACTCCTGAAAGAAAAGATATTTCAGAGACATGGCTCACAGTTTTAATCTGCCAGGAAGTTTCATATCAGCGCACACTCCGCTGCAGAGTGAAAATCTCGTTCTGGAAACATCCCCCAGGCTGTGGCTAAGCCATGTCTCCGCTGTATCCTTTCTTTCAGGAGTGCTAGTTCTGCAAGGTTCGCAGGCGATGAGCAGAAACAATGGCTTTTGGTTGGCAACTATCTGTTTCAAAGTACGACGTACCTTGGAGACCGATTTGTATTTGCACATTTCACTTTAACACGCATCCTCCTACGAGGTGTTCTGAATAGTATTAACTGCGGATTTAATCGATTATCCTCAAGAAAGTGTTCGTTTTCTGGATAGAATCGTTTTAAAGAATTTTTACATTTGCAGCTTTTTGGGGCAAAGTAGATCGACGAGATACTGGCAGAAGTAAAGCTGTGAGTACCGGGCGTGAGTCGTGTTTGGGTAGCTCAGATGGTTAGTCTTCCGCCGGCAGTGCTGCGAGGCGGTCACGCGCCAGAGCGCTGCGGGCGAGGCGCGCACGGTGTGTTTGTGTTTACTGCGGCCGCTGTGAGTGCCGTTTTTCCCATGGCGCACAACTATCGGAAGAAGACATTACGTTTCAACTTTTGTTCCGACTTCGCCCGACCCAAGGCCCTGGAGGTAGAACGTTTTATTCGCGATGAAGTTAAAATACCACCAACGGATCTAATTGGTATCCACTTGTCCACAGCTAGCAGTACCGTCTACGTCAAAATGATCAACGATGCGGCGTGCGACAAGGTGCTTCGAGAGGCAAAACGTGGACTTCACTTCTGTCATTCCGACGACTTCACTTCTGTCATTCCGACGGCAACGTCGGACCCGTTACCGTCGATCACGCAGGTCTCGGCACACGGACGATAAGGATCTTCGAACTGCCGTTCGAACTACCTGCAGACGTCGTCATCGAGGCGCTCCGTCCCTATGGCAACGTTCTGGAACGTGTTGCCGAACGATGGGTCCAATTTCAAACCTATCCAGTTTTAAACGGTGTCAGACAGGTCCGCATCGAGTTGCAGAAACACGTGCCTTCCTATCTACGTATCGGAGGCTGCCGTGCCATTATAATGTACGACGGCCAACCTCGGACCTGTTCCGGTTGCGGGAAAGAAGGTCACCTACGGTCTGAATGCATTCAACGACGTGTCGCGCAGCTCCCGTTGTCGGAAGTGCCCGTCACACCCACGATGACCGCCCTACCGGTCACTTAAGCAGCGGCTCTCGCCACGTCTACAGTTTCGTCCAGTCCGTCGCCCGGTCCTTCCGATCGGCACGTCCCACCGTCCCAGTCACCTATGGCCGGTGCGGACGTCCCACCTGACAACCTTGCCGCCGAACAGGCTCCCGCACCGGACGCTGAGGAGAACAGTACTTCTCCACAACATCTGTTTGACAAATTCATTGTACCCACCGACGCCTTCGAACCAGGTCGACGCTCCTCCTTTCCGTCGTCCGACACTGAGGAACACGTGCGCAAACAACGCTCGCCACGTAAGCGCAAACGCCGTCGCCGTTCACTCACGAGCTCTCAGAGCGTCGCCACCCGTGATGACGAAGACGAAACCCAACGAGCCGACATTTCCACGCAGAGGTCGGCGGACAACTTACACGATGAACAAGAAGTTTCGCAGGACGGAACCACCATGGAGGTCGCCACGCATAATGTAACGATCGGTGCGCCGGTTGAGACGCCTGTCTCCCCGCCGACAACTCCAAATATCTCTCACCACGACGCAATTCCCATGGACATTGGACAGGCCCACGGCGCAGCAGCATGGGCCGACGACATTGAAGAAGATGCGCCCCCTCCTCCGGATGAATTGCCTCCGTCGGACGAGGCTGCCTGTTAACATCAAAAGCGAGGCACTGCAGCTGGTGGGACGGGACTTCCTGTCGGTGCCCTCCTCATACTTCCCTTGGTGATGGTGGATGCGCGTCCACCACCACTGAAACAAACGTACCGGTTCGCCACACTGAGCATCAACAATATCGGCACTGCACCCAAGCTGCAACTCCTATGTGACATGCTTCGGGGCCTCTGACGTCGACGTCGCCCTTCCTCAGGAAGTACGCGTTGCCACACTACCACCAGTCTACCGCTACGACTCGTACACGTCCACATATGATCAATCAGGGCGTGGAGTGGCTTTCTACATACGCGAAGGAATCCCACTCAAGGACACGACAATCCTTCCCTGTGGAAGGGGCATGGCTGTTACCATCTTCGACACGCGCGTCATTAATATCTACGCTCCGTCTGGCTCCACGAACCGTCGGCAGCGGTCCACTTTCTTCGGACATGACGTGGCGCCCCTGTTTTCTGGACGCTACGATCGCCTTATCATGGGAGGCGATTTCAACTGCGTCCTCCATCCGCAGGACCAAATGCCTGTTTATTCGCCATGCCCGGCGCTGCTCACCTTAATCGAGGATTTTCATCTAGTGGACGTTTGGGAGAAAATTCATGGCAATACCCCCGGTTTTACCCATTATACATCACATTCTGCGCGCAGACTGGACCGGTTTTATGTCTCTGCCCACCTTGGCAATGAAGTCGCCCAAGCTGAACGATGCCCCTTGCATTTTCGGACCACTGCGCCGCCATTTGCTCCCTGGCTCTGCCACCTCAGTCAGTGTGGCGCAGCAGAGGTTACTGGAAGCTTAATACCTCCCTCCTCAATGATCCACAGTGCCGACAATGTATTGCCACTACATTGGCGTCTTGCGAAAGACGCCTCCTGCAGTACACATCCACGTTCCATTGGTGGCTCAAATGTGCCAAACCTGCGATCAGAAAGGTCTTCATGCAAAGTGGCAAGGAAGCAGCGGCAAGGCATCGAGGCACCGCAAATTTTCACCAAGCCGTCCTCCGTGAGCTCGATGCGCTCCCTCCATCACCTGACACCCATAGGGAACGACAGCGTACTAAAGCTCGTCTCCTTTCTCTCCAACGTGCACGACTGCATCCCGACGACAAGACCTCCTCCACGACGAAACCCCATCCACAATCCACGCCACATCCGACCATAGTCGTCGACGTCGACTTTTCGTCCCCAACATCACGACCTCCGATGGTGTTCACCACACAACACAGGCGGCAGTGGTGTCTGCCTTTGCTGAACATTATCGCCAATTTTATGATGATGAACCGATGGCGACGCCCATTCCTGATGATCTCCGTCCTTCCCCTGATCGGACCCTCACCGTAGCGGAGTCAACGTCCACGATGTCTGCAATCACCGCAGAAGAAGTAGCAGATACGATCAACTAAGCCGAAGGGAGGGTCTCATGTCTCTGCATATCGCCCCCTTACACTACTGAATGCAGACTATAAAATCTATGCACGCCTCTTAGCAGCGCGCATACGCACCGTCTTACCTACGGTCCTTTTACCGGAGCAGACTGCACGTGGTTGTGGGGCCACCTTACAAACTGCCTTAGGAGAATGCCGTGACCTCATCGCACTGGCGTCGGTTTGTCGCCTTCGTGCACCACTGTCTAACAACCCTACCACAACAAAGGTCAAAATTTTAATAACGATTGCGGTGTTGCTCACGCTGCTACATACTGCATTATCGGGCAACAACAGTCATATTATGTGGCAGGTGTCATTAGAGCACAGTTAATAGTCATTTCATGTAATAATGAAAAAACTAGGCACTCATCTTTTTGTGTTTCCCACGCTGGCCTCGTCGTAAAATCATGGCTCAATCGTTGAAAATCTAGGTGGTTATGATTCCAAGCTCGGATGCAAAGAGGCCTAGGTTTTATCCTGCTACACTCAAAAGTTTTGTAGATGGGTTTCACAAACCACTTTCAGTTTTGCTGGACAATGGTGATGTAAAAAAATAATCAGCACTCCGAAATTAAGTTACACTTCCTTTTAATTGCTTTTATTGCAATATCACGTAAACACAAAACATCACTTCACAATACGAAACATACTTGAAAAACGTCTCTCTCACAGTCACTGTTAAAGTTCACATTTTATAAGCGGACTACGTTATGCGTCTTTCCACCATGACGTCCAACACTTGACTTTCTCAAGGTCCGACTCTCTAACAAGTCAACAACTAACTAACAATCGCTTACGCGCCCAAAAATCAGAGTTACAAGTGCGTCAAAGATCATAGTGACAAAAGAAAGAATACACATAAGAATAATATCATTGCAATTTAAACATATCGATGTATCAAAAGTGAAATCAAATCTGAATGTTGTCTCAGAAATATGTTAAGTAGTTAACAGAAATACAGTAGAATATTACTGGTATCGAGAGGTTCAGGTGAGATGCCGTAATGGTTACGTAATTCAAGTACCATTAAAACTGGTATCCGTCGATTTCACGAGTGCCTTTGATCGCGTTCGACACCCATGCCTCCTCACGGTGGCGACACGTATGGGGTTCCCATTACTTTTTGTCGATGCCATTCGCCGGTTACTACTTCCCGCGGTTTCGATGGTACAAGTCAATGCGAGGCTTGTAGGACCGATTCCTATACGCCGCTCTGTGCGTCAAGGATGCCCTACGTCTACTTTACTATATGCCATTGCACTTGAGCCCCTCATCACTGGACTTGCCTCTAGACTGCAGGGCCTCACTTTGCGTGACTACACCTTTCACTGTAGGGCTTATGCGGACAATCTCCTCTTTCTCAACTGCTCCTCCACGGAACTCAATGACGCCGTCCAATGGACCCACCAGTATGGACGTCTTTCTGGTAGCATTCTTAATGTCCGTAAATCGACTATGATGCACATTGGGCGCGGCCTCCCGGCTATGGTGCCGAACCCACTCCCAGTCAGTACCACCCTTCGTTATTTGGGTATCGAATTTACGAGCTCCACACACCGCACAGTGGCCCTGGCTTACCGGCGGCTTTTGCAGTCGATTCGGCACCATGTCCGCGGTCAAGTGCACCGTAACTTAAACCAACTCCAACGTGTGTCCTATGTCAACATGTATGTCGCCCCTAAACTGGTACACGTCGCCCAGATCCTCCCAATGCCGTTACACCTTGGCCGCCGCATCCAATCAGCCTTTGGATATTTCGTGTCAGCAGGGGCACTTTTCAAAGTCCGCTACAACACTCTAACACTGCCTCCTGCAAAAGGTGGCCTCGGACTCGTCAACGTGCGGGCACGATCTTCTGCACTCTTTGACCACACTCTGTTGCGACACTGGCAGGGGCCGGTCCCGTCCTTAACACGCAGTCTCTTAGATATCCTCCGACCAGCTTCACTCGATCCACCGATCAATGTGGCACCTATTTCTCCATTATTGTACCACGTCGCCAATTGTTTCATAGAACTCACCTACGTTCGGGGCGATCTTCCAGTCACCCGTCCTCCCCGTACAAAAGACTTTTATCGTTTGTTTATGCTGTCCAACCCTTGCGACCCCATGGTGCTACAGCATCATGACATTAACTGGCGCACGGTTTGGGGGGGTGTGCATGCACGCTTTTTACCGTCGTCTGTGTCTGCACTCCGGTATGTTTTAGTCTATGGAAAATTCCCGACTAATAGTCGACTTTATCGCATAGGACTAGCCACCTCCCCACTCTGCCCTGACTGTCAGCTCGAAGACACCGACGAGCAACGTCTTACGTGCCCTCTGAAAGAAAACGTATGGCTCCTCATCCAACGAATCGTGGGCTTTTACCTCCGTGCCCCGCCAACGACAGTAACCCCGGATTTCCTGTTGTTGGCCCAGACATTTCACTACCCTCTTGCTAAGCACCATACCTTAATCTGATTTCGAGGACAGGCTTTAGAATACCTGTTTCAGAGTGGTCCGCATACAGTCCTTGACTTCTGGTACAAAGTTGTCACTGCGCATAGCACCCTCACCCGAAAACCATCTTACCAACAAACATTTTCCGGTTATCTCCGCAGCGTCTTCCTTGACCCCCCTCAAAGTTGGGGTGTGTCATGCCTACCTGTCACATGATGCAACACCCTTATCCACGTTCTCATGCATCGACCAAAAAAAAGAAAAAAGGAAGAAAACAGAATATGTTATAGTTTGTTGTATTTAATGTTTTTTTAATATTTTTTGTTTCACTCACAGTCATTTGTATATGTTTTAAATGGTACCTTGAAGAACTCTTGCATAGTGAATATATATGTACTTTTAGTTTGTTCAATAAAGATTATTTAAAAAAAAGGAAGAAAACAGGATATGTTATATTTTGTTATATTTAATGTTATTCTAATAATTTGTTTACCTAGCACTCATTTGTATATGTTTAACTGGTACCTTGAAGAACTGTTGCTTTGTGTGTCTATATGTACTCTCAGTTTGTTCAATAAAGTTTCTTTAAAAAAAAATGGTAGTGCACGTGCCCGCGAAAGGCAAAGGTCCCGTGTTCGATTCCCGGTCGGGCACACAGTTTTAATCTTCCAGGAAGTTTCATATCAGCGCACACTCCGCTGCAGAGTGAAAATCTCATTCTGGAATGTTCTTTACTGTTTGTATACAATGTAAATATTAGCTTTTAAATCGTAATTACAGATATTTGAAAAAAAACACATAAAATATGAATTGATACCTTTTTACCACATGGTGTAGTTTTCCTTATGTGTTGTGTTTCTATAGTGACTGTTTTGTTCCACAGTTTGTCATCTGCAACCACTTACACCTTATAGTAGATAGATTGTTTAAGCCAGAATTGCGATTTTAAATTGTTATTTCTATGCCTGAAATTAACTAATTCTATATGTGTGTGTGTGTGTGGGGGTGAGAGCACTATAGGTACCTCTTTTCTGAGAATTATTAGACAAGACCAGCTTACACAGCTCTCACTCTATCCCCACCACCCCAGCCCCCACCCCATATATACACACACACACACACACGCACACACACACACACACACACACACACACACACACAAATTCACAGACACCTCTGAAAGATTCAGAACAACCTTCAGGAACACCTTCAACTGTTCCACTGTGTCAGCCATCTTGTTTTTACACCTTCAACTGTTCCACTGTCCACCAACTCAATATATAGTGTTTGACAGTGATGAAGATGAGGAAAATAAAACGTAAGTGAAACATTATGTAAATAGACACACACACACACACACACACACACACACACACTCACACACACACACACACACACACACACACACACACACACACACACACACACACACACATCGAATTAATTAATTTCAGGCACAGAAATAACAATTTCAAATCGTAATTTTGGCTTAAACAATTTATCTACTTTAAGGTGTAAGTGGTTGCAGATGACAAACTGGGGAACAAAGCAGTCACCGTAAAAACACAACACATCAGAAAAACCACACCATGTGGTAAAAAGGTATGAATTCATAATGTATGTGTTTTTTTCAAATATGTGTAATTACTATTTAAAAACTTATAGTTACATGTATGCAAACAGTAAAGATCATTCTTTACCTTTAACAGATGAGAAATAAAAGCTCACTGAAGATGCTGCAACTGCAGTGAAACATGTTTGGGTTAAAAAACAAAATTGTGTTTTGCTGAAGGCGGTCCCTATCCAAAAACGTACGTGTTGTTAAAGCAAACACGGAAAAAAGAACTTATACCACAAGATGATTATTAATGTGCATCATATTCAATATCATGGCATTAACAAGAAGTTGCCACAGCAAACTCATGACAAGAGTTGCGTTCATACACAGCATTATTCCGAAATTCAAGTTCTAAAAAGACACTAAATAAAACTTTTTAGTTAAAATTTAGCACCGTGCACCGTGATCAGTATTATAGCATAGGAGACAAACCAATACACCAACGTCAGAGCAGCAGTGAAGTGAGAGCACCAGTAGTCACTCTGTGTAGAATGAATCAGTGAAGAAGTCTATTAACCAATTAAGGAGAATAACTGCGGCAAAGACAATACTTCGGAACGATGCTTCCCTTGGCAGGAGAACAGATATTTCCAATGAGAAGAGTGCCGTCACATAGACCTTGTTACCGGAACCTCAGTCCACCACTAAATACACATACAAGGTAAAGCCACAGGCTATCATGAATCAGAGGAGTGTTAACGACAGGAAACTATAAATTCTTGGCGCGGCCTCCAGACTTTGTACACCTTTAATGAACATCAGCCACGTGCCGTCCTACAAAGCTACAGTACGAGAACAGATATGGAACAGTTATGGAATAATATCCCTCCGATTTATAGACGGTAAAGGCAACCATCCAACTACTCTTCATGCAAAGTCTATCGCTGTATAGAACCAGGGGATAGAATACATAGTCTGATCCGTAATACAGTTCAAATAAATCTGTTGGCTCATAGTCTCTAAGTGGTAAGCCGCGTGGGGCAGCCGTGGTGTCTAGGGCGTCTTGTCACGGTTCGCGCGGCTCCCCCCCCCCCCCCCCCCCCGCCCTTGTCCTTAGCGTAAGTTAGTTTAAGTTAGATTAAGTAGTGTGTAAGCCCAGGGATCGATGACCTCAGCAGTTTAGTCCCATAGTCCTTAAGAAAAATTTCCAAATTTTTTCTACGTGTTAACCTTACGACTTATCTTAGAAGAAAGATTAAGGTTGGTTGGTTGGTGTGGGGAAGGAGACCAGACAGCGTGGTCATCGGTCTCATCGGATTAGGGAAGGATGGGGAAGGAAGTCGGCCGTGCCCTTTCAAAGATTAAGGAAGAGCAACCTACATTTCTAGCATTTATAGACTTAGAGAAAGCTTTTTACAATGTTGACTGGAATACTCTATTTCAAATTCTAAAGGTGGCAGGGGTAAAATACAGGGAGCGAAAGGCTATTTACAATCTGTACAGAAACCAGACGGCAGTTATAAGATTCGAGGGGCAGGAAAGGGAAGCAGTGGTTGGGAAGGGAATGAGACAGGGTTATAGCTTCTCTCCGATGTTATTCAATATGTATATTGAGCAAGCAGTAAAGGAAACAAAAGAAAAATTCGGAGTAGGTATTAAAATCCATAGAGAAGAAATAAAAACTTTTAGGTTCGCCGATGACATTGTAGTTCTGTCAGAGAAAGCAAAGGACTTGGAAGAGCAGTTGAACGGAATGGACAGTGTCTTGAAAGGAGGATGTAAGATGAACATCAGCAAAAGCTGAACGAGGATAATGGAATGTAGTCGAAGTAAATCGGCTGATGCTGAGGGAATTAGATTAGGAAATGAGACACTTAAAGTAGCTCAAAAATAAAATGTGTAAATGTGTGTGAAATCTTATGGGACTTAACTGCTAAGGTGATCAGTCCCTAAACTTACACACTACTTAACCAAAATTACCCTAAGGACAAACACACACACCCATGTCCGAGGGAGGACTTGAACCTCCACCGGGATCTTAAAGTAGTAAAGGAGTTTTGCTATTTGGGGAGCAAAATAACTGATGATGGTCGAAGTAGAGAGGATATTAAATGTGGACTGGCAATGGCAAGGAAAGCGTTTCTGAAGAAGAGAAATTTGTTAACATCGAGTATAGATTTAAGTGTCGGGAAGTCGTTTCTGAAAGTATTTGTATGGAGTGTGGCCATGTATGGAAGTGAAACATGGACGATAAATAGTTTGGACAGGAAGAGAATAGAAGCTTTCGAAATGTGGTGCTACAGAAGAATGCTGAAGACTAGATGGATTGATCACATAACTAATGAGGAGGTACTGGATAGAATTGGGGAGAAGAGGAGTTTGTGGCACAACTTGACTATAAGAAGGGATCGGTTGGTAGGACATGTTCTGAGGCATCAAGGGATCACAAATTTAGCATTGGAGGGCAGTGTGGAGGGTAAATATTGTAGAGGGAGACCAAGAAATGAATACAGTGAGCAGATTCAGAAGGATGTAGGTTGCAGTGAACACTGGGAGATGAAGAAGCTTGCACAGGATAGCATAGCATGGAGAGCTGCATCAAAACAGTCTCAGTATTGAAGACAACAACAACAACAATCAGAGAATGGCGATATGCTCACACCGAGACACAGTAAATATGTCCATCAGAAGCGCACATGGATTTCTTCCGTGCTTCAAACTTGTGAAGACGCACTACAGTCATTGTCCTATGTTCCGGCTGCTCCGCCTCCAGACTGCACACAATACCAGGCCCATGGTCGCTCATTCTCTGTGGATGGCCCGTAAACCAAAAGCATTCACAGCTTGCGGGAAAGCTCTTCCGGAGCGAGCAAAACAACCGCCTCTCCTCAGGTGGCTCCGACAACTTTCTTATTCTACTTGCCGCCATTTCAACACCAGACGGGGAAGAGGACAAACCACTTATGTCGGCTAATGCCAACCTAGACAGTAATGCGCACAGAGCACAGTAGATACATCAGCTAGACTAACGACTATTTAATAAATGAACAGCGAGAACTGAACGAATCTCAAAGTGGTATGTGCGTGTCATTCCCAGAGTGCAGAAACAGTACCGCGTGCCTTTTTCCTTACAACGTGGAGAGGAGCGTTTCTTCTCGCATGGACTAAAGTTGACTCTGTGTTCTGTGTTAGTTTAACGAAACTTAGAACCGGTGATCGTATTTCGGACTTTATACAAACACTGTGAAAGAAAACTGAGAACCTGAATCCTCTATCGAGACTAACAGCGAAGCAGATAGTTATTATTAGAAACTTTGACAACGATTACGCCTCAGCGACGTGTGAGGCGTTTCCGAGATATGTGGCGAACCCGACACGGAACGGCTGAAGCGGAATAGAGCGCAGACAATATGGCGCAACATCGGACTGCGGTAGACACAGCTTCATGTGAATTATTACGGTCGCTCAGTGAAGCTATCAGACCCAATTAAAATTCATAAAGCGCATCCCTCTTTGTGAGCACAAATGAAAAATTGTGGCTCACGGATCTCATTTCGCCGTGCCCGGTTCCTCCTCGCGCAAGAAGCGGCAAACAAAAGCGGGCGGACAAATGACCCCGCTACCTGCTCCCACCTGTTTTCCTCGCTCTGTATTCTCGCTCCTCTCTCCCTCTTCTCTTTCTGTCACGCTAATGGTGCACGCTTTCTTTCTGCCGCTCTAACACATTGTCGGTGCTTTCAAGTCAGACACTTCACCCTGAATTGTTCTTCAGAATTAATCACAAAACATCTGTAATGAAACGTCTTCCAAGAATCACATTACGGAACTGTCTTTAGCAGGCGAAATTGCGTTTCCGCTCTCTTCCTTGACTGTCTCTGTACTCCCAGCACCATTGAAGAGTCTCGACGTAAAATATTCTCGTTTCTTTACTTCTCCTTTTTTTCCCTACGATGCTGTTTTACAATCTGGTTTCGAATTACTGCGGAAATTCATACTACTTATCCATAATGGAGGAGCTTTGTTCCACCACCCTCTAAAGCAGTATCGTCGAATTTGTTTCGTCTGAAAAGCAGTTCTCCACTCAGAGAAATTCACAGAGGTCGCTTTGAATGCATTACGATTCATTTTTACTTTTTCTGCATTCGGCAGCCATTGTGCATACCACTCCTGAAAATCAAATACCATATATAGGCAACTGCCTGAATAACACAGTTTACACCCACATTTTACTATGCGTGGCGTTTGACTATTATAGGTCCAAACAAAAGGTGTTTGTAGACGAAAATGAAACAAGCAAGAAATCGCAGTAAACATAGGTCCGTAAGACAATGGTTTCTCCAGTACGACGTGTTACGGCTGAGTTCACGTAGAGTCCCCAAGGATCCAAGCTGCAGAAATGCACTCTGGGACAGACACCTTACAACAGTATCCCAAATGATCACCGATCATGTGAAGGCGGGTTTTGCTATGTCTCTTCACGTTCTGATATCCAACGTGCGTTCCGAATCCGTTGACAATTGGGTTCCCATTGTTCATCGACGCTACTAAAAGGGCTTGTATACACCCGAGCTTTTAAATATTACCACAAAAAAAATTCCAGCGATTTCAAGTCGGTGGACATGGGAGCCCATGGTTTGGCGAGCCACAGACAATACACTTGTTGTCGAAACACTGTATATTAGTACTTCGGTATCCGGATTGATAATGTAAAGAAGCGCAATTACTTTCTAATTTACACCTCACACGCAATGTTTCGAAATGAGCGTAGCTCCACACATAAATAGTGTTGCAACATTGCCATGACTGCAATTGTCTTGTGTGTTTTGCGATGGGGTCGTTCAACTTGCTGTATCACAGGATTTGGTTGGATCGCAGCTTGCTCTGTGTATTCGTATTTCATTTATATTCACTTGAATAGGAGGAAGGGACAAGAATAAAGTTTTATTCGGCTACAAATTTCGGGAGCTCGCACCCTGATTGGCCATCACAGATCAAACAAAGCTTCACGCCCGACCAACACAGACCACACGGGCCTTTGTATTGTGTCTCACTGTTTAGAAGCACAAAACGCGTGGGTGTTTTCACGCTCGTTACTAAATGCAAATAAGTAGGAGGCCGGGTTGATGGGAGCTGAAGGAGTCCAGGTTGCAATAATTTGCGGTACGGCACACTGTTAGAGAGAAGGATTATTATTCAAGAATCACATAGTACAATGAAATTACTTATCTTCAGTAGTTTGTAGGACTGCAGCTGCGGCTATGAACTGACAATCTCGTAACATGGAATACCATGAACTAATACAACATATTCTCAGGGACTAAGCCTGACGGGCCTCCTCAGAGAATCAATGCAAACATTACAGAACTGGCTGAGGGCCGATTATGAAAGTGCGTCCGCCTAGGTTGAAATCTAGCTAAGAAGTGAACGAGACACACTCCAGTTCCGTCGAGCTGCACAGCCCGCTAGAGGGCTCTGTGCTCGGCAGACGACGGGCTGCCAACCTTGTGTTGGCGCGGCGTTGTAGTAGCATCTGTGGCAATGATACCACACTTTGCAGACACTCCTCACTAACAGATGAATTCGCCAGCTAGTTAGATTCTCTGAGGAACAACTGACAGACGTTTGGCTTGCGGATGAGCAGGCGTGTTTCAAGATTTCGTTTTAATTAAAGCTAACGATGGGAATAAATTAACCGAACACTTCTTAGCTGTCTGCATGACTTAAGAGTTAGTGACTGGATTGTAAACGGATTCCAGCAGTCCGGGCGCCCCATATTTACGAAAATCTTGTAAGTCATGCATAATCGTATACTAAAGAAATGAGAGCATATTTTCATAATGTAATGTCGGAAAGCACCACAGAAGAAAGTATACTAAATTGCGAGGTAATTGGTTTTTAACAATGTGCAAGAACATGGAATTAGAAAAATTCTGAAACTAAAGACACACTAAAAAATTCAGAATGCCCTCCCACAACAAACACTGGCTGCTGTGCATGCCCTCTATGGACTTGTTCCGCAATTCTAATGGCAGACGATTACATTCCTGAGATACAGCTGTGCAGAGAGGGGAAAGATATGATTGCGAACTGGTAGGCAGTGATTTGGCTCCCCATTGTCTTGTACGATTCACATCGCAAGCTTCAGTATTATGTCCATGCTGCGCATACATTCACCTGCGAGAAATTCATCCACCAGGACAGAGAGATACTGACGACTATTACCTTCTATGGAGAAGTCTATATCAACAACATTTCTTAAAGTCGCTCTTACGGTTCCTGTATCTCACAGCTATACCTCTAGGCTTGATCACCTTGTTGGGGTTGGAAGCTCCTGTAGATGTTTTAACCACGTCTGCGAATTAAATTTGAATTTCTTAACTCCACCTTACAAAACACAATGTATTTCCCTTTCTCTGTTTTCCCAGACGTCTGCGTGTCTGAATTAATTTCTCTAAAATAGTGTAAGAAGTTCTTATGGGTATCCAGATATGACCGGGTGAATAAAAAAGGGTAAGTAAAAAAAAGAAAACCATTATGTTTTGCAGTGGTCATGGATTAAAATCTCAAACATACCTCTAGGCGTTAATGACGTTGCTACTATCACTTTATCCAACACCGACCACCGCCTAACTGGTCTCGCTACAGGAGGTTTCTGTTAGCTCCTGCAAGTGCCCTGGTAAGCATTTAATCTTAGATGCAAGGCACTACTTGGACGATAAAACATTAAAACGTACCGTGCAACAACGACGTCCACAGAAATTATTAGTGTTCCAGCGACTAACGAAGACTCTAATTTGTGGGGAAATACAGGGCTATTACGAATGATTGAAGCGATTTCATAAATTCACTGTAGCTCCATTCATTGACATATGGTCACGACACACTACAGATACGTACAAAAACTCATCAAGTTTTGTTCGGCTGAAGCCGTACTTCAGGTTTCTGCCGCCAGAGCGCTCGAGAGCGCAGTGAGACAAAATGGCGACAGGAGCTGAGAAAGCGTATGTCGTGCTTGAAATGCACTCACATCAGTCAGTCATAACAGTGCAACGACACTTCAGGACGAAGTTCAACAAAGATCCACCAACTGCTAACTCCATTCGGCGATGGTATATGCAGTTTAAAACTTCTGGATGCCTCTGTAAGGGGAAATTAATGGGTCGGCCTGCAGTGAGCGAAGAAACGATTGAACGCGTGCGGGCAAGTTTCACGCGTAGCCCGCAGAAGTCGACGAATAAAGCAAGCAGGGAGCTAAACGTACCACAGCCGACGGTTTGGAAAATCTTACGGAAAAGGCTAAAGCAGAAGCCTTACCGTTTACAATTGCTACAAGCCCTGACACCCGATGACAAAGTCAAACGCTTTGAATTTTCGGCGCGGTTGCAACAGCTCATGGAAGAGGATGCGTTCAGTGCGAAACTTGTTTTCAGTGATGAAGCAACATCTTTTCTTAATGATGAAGTGAACAGACACAATGTGCGAATCTGGGCGGTAGAGAATCCTCACGCATTCGTGCAGCAGATTCGCAATTCACCAAAAGTTAACTGTTTTGTGCAATCTCACAGTTTAAAGTTTACGGCCCCTTTTTCTTCTGCGAAAAAAACGTTACAGGACACGTGTATCTGGACGTGCTGGAAAATTGGCTCATGCCACAACTGGAGACCGACAGCGCCGACTTCATCTTTCAACAGGGTGGTGCTCCACCGCACTTCCATCATAATGTTCGGCATTTCTTAAACAGGAGATTGGAAAACCGATGGATCGGTCGTGGTGAAGATCATGATCAGCAATTCATGTCATGGCCTCCACGCTCTCCCGACTTAACCCCATGCGATTTCTTTCTGTGGGGTTATGTGAAAGATTCAGTGTTTAAACCTCCTCTACCAAGAAACGTGCCAGAGCTGCGAGCTCGCATCAACGATGATTTCGAACTCATTGATGGGGACATGCTGCGCCGAGTGTGGGAGGAACTTGATTATCGGCTTGATGTCTGCCGAATCACTAAAGGGGCACATATCGAACATTTGTGAATGCCTAAAAACACTTTTCGAGTTTTTGCATGTGTGTGCAAAGCATTGTAAAAATATCTCAAATAATAAAGTTATTGTAGAGCTGTGAAATCGCTTCAATCATTTGTAATAACCCTGTACGTGTAACCCCCATTGTTTTGCTGTGACAACTATGAAGAAATTATTGGGCCCCAACACTTTTTAAAGAGATGGATTGATTCTTGAGTAAAGTAAATCACTAGCCGAAACTGTTCGATTGGCGAGCCCAAACAACACGTCCCTGAAATCGCCATTGTCCCGTGTTTCTGTAGTATCGCGGATGGGATAGTGCAGTTCATTAATACGCACAGCTCCGTGCCTGGCAACCTATACTTATCTTGGGAAAGTGGCTGGGACTTGTGACAGATGCTTCAGAGTACCTGAGGAACCCATCTAGCGCATCACCAAATAGCTAATATCACTCGATACAACAACATAAAAATCAATGTCTGCATTAATTAGTCGGAAAACAGAAAGAATCTTTTTACACTAACCAAGACCTGCAGAAACAGGTTCAATTTTATTACCCATCGTACTATGCTCAGAGTTACTTCTCGTCCTTCTGCATACTAACGCTGCCTAGAAAATACTTCAGTTTCTACAACTATGCCGCTGTTTCTCAGATGCTACCAGTACGAAATGTGTGCAAATTGTCATACAAATGAAAGCGCATAACACTGAATTCCCGTGGGGCCTGATCCGGATTTAGTCATCAGGAAGTCACGTGATTTCAAATCTAAAACAACTGCAATGGGAGACATACGTTTCTTCAGTAATAGCCAGTACATTGCCTAGCAAGGGTGGGGAATATTTAAACGAACTATTTAAATTATACGAATATGATGTCCGAAAGAACAGACGCCATTGGTGATCTTGCAGCTCTCGAAGAATGAAATTACAGTTAAATCCAGACCTATAAACGATATCGTTTGATACAGCTTATATATGGATATTGATAACGCCTTCAGGATCAACTAAAGCCTGAAGATGGCGCATTGATGCGCCGAAACTGGTAGCTACACAATAAATACGAACATAAGGATGGCTGTAGGCGTTACATTCTCACCTTCGATGACGGGCGGTTACTGCTGGAATCTTGCAAGGAAGAGTGATGAAACGCAAACAAGAGAAGAGCTTCGTTGTTAATTTCTCTAATACCAAAGAAGATTAAAGTTGCAAATATGTTATGAACTAATGTACACTTATTGGTGTCATGCCCGTATGTACAATATGAAAAAAACATAAATTAGTTGAAACGTCCCCTTTGAACAATTATACATGACTGTGCTTAAACTGACACACAATATTTTTGGCGCAACGCAATCTGACTTTCAGTAATCCCTACAAAAGAATGGCCCTGACTAACATTAAACTATACGTTTCACAAATCACGTACCTCACAAAAATCTTCGTTACTCGAACTACTGCAATACAGCGAGCGCCACTACTGCCAGCTAAATAAAAGATTCAAACTACGGAAGGCACTAACTACTGATGGACACACCTCCAGATTATCCATTCTCAAAAATCCGCCATCTCACTTCCCCACATCCACCACTGCTGGCGGCTCACCTCCAACTGCGCAACGCTACGCGCTGTTAACATCCTGCTGCCCAACACTACAATGGCAGACAACAATGCAAACTAGCCACAGACTGCACACAGCACAGCCAGTGATTTTCATACAGAGCGCTACGTAACGTTGCCAATAAGAAAACATAAGCAGCCTACTTACATAGCCCCCATGCTCCCCACAATAAATTTTACAAAATGTTTTGGGCAGTGGCCAATAATGATTTGATAAAATTTTTCATAATTACATAAACAGCCTACTTACATTTTGTAACAAGATATTATTTTCAATGCTATGTTAATGTGTTTTCTTATTTTGCTCTTCAAATTGTGCTTTTCTGTGTTGTCGTGTGAAATATTGTGCCAATAATGGCGTGTGAAAAACGTAATACTAGGCTCCAAAGTAAACTGAGAAATGACAGTGAAGACGAAAGCAGTGTGTTAGCGTCACCGTGTAATGAATTAACTAATGTTCAAAGTAGTAATTTGGTAATTGTACATAGGGAAATGGAGCGGGCTGCAAATAATGGTGTAGGCAGTGAAACAATTAGTGAACAGGGAAGCAGTATCGATCGATCGGCAACAGCTTGGCTCAGGAATCCGAAATGACAGGACACAATCTTGCAAATACTGTAGATTCAGGTTTTGCGTCCTCGCCGTTTTCTCAAATAAGTCAAGACACATTTTCTGCTTTTCAAAATGCGAATATTGGCGGTTCAAATGCATTACCGAATAGCACTGAGGAACATGTTTCAGACACCAGTGCATTGTTATTACAATTAATGCAACAAATGGGACAAAAGCTTCAAAAGTTAGACACAATGGAACAAAATCTTCAATAGTTAGACACAATGGAACAACACCAGAGACAAACACAGCACAGCCAGTGATTTTCATACAGAGCGCTACGTAACGTTGCCAGCAAGAAAACATAAACAGCCTACTTACGTAGTTACATGCACTTTATTCAACTTGTAAACGTCACTACAGATATTCGTATTTAGGTTGTGACATGTTCGATATGCCTGCCAGCATTGGCGGTGATACGGCGCAGATGAATAGTGAAATTCTCCATGACCCGCTGAAGTGTCGGAACATCGATATTGTCACTGACCTCTCGAATTGTTGTTTTCGTTTCTGCAACGGTTTTGGGGTTATTGCTGTACACCTTGCCTTTCATACAGGGTGTTTGAGAAAGGACCTTACTACTTTAAAAATTCATATAAATTTATTGAAAGAAGATATAGAGCTAAGTTTAGTGTTATTTTGTAGGGAAACACATCAACTTTTTTTACCTTACACTAAAGGTGTTGTATGTGGCTTTCGTTGGTTGTCCTGCACACATCCCATTGGATATACGTTTCTCCCCAAACCCGCTATAGCACTGCAGAAGTAACTTGCTCCGTGTCTGCGTATGTTCTTGCACTAAGTTCGAGAAGCCGGTACAAGAGGTACAAAAGCGATATCCTCGATGAATCCCCATTAAAAAAATCGAGTGGTGTCAGGTCCGGGGAGCGTGCGGGCCATGCAATTGCCGCATCACGGCCAATTCATTGACCTGGAAAGCGGTCACTGAGGAAATCCCGGACGTCGGCCTGGTCGTTGGGCGGTGCACCACCTTGCATGAGGTAAACATTTCGTTCTTGGTCATCCTCATCGATCTGTGGTATCAAAAATGGTTTTAACATATTCAGGTACACCATCAAAAAAAAAAAAAAAAAAAAATGTTCAAATGTGTAAGGTGTCAGGCAAATCCAACAGCTTCCATGAAAACCCTGACATGATAAGCAAATCCAGTAGTATGTCGCATAGCTCTGAATAAATCGTGACATTAAATTAACCAAAGTAATACGAGTAACGAGTGAGCAAATGGAATACCACAGACTAACACAAGAATGCCTAAATGCATGTCATACCTTCCCACCGTGAGACAGACGCAGTTCCGAGGGGAGAAACGAGAACAGAAGCCGAGAGCAGAACCGTGTTAAGCTGGAAGGCCCTACGATAAGGGACAGACACCCACGTCGCCAGCTAACCGCTAGGACCACCCCAGCCGCAAGTTTTAGCGTGAGACTTTTTCGCATCTCTGTTACGTCAGGACCACCCCCCAGCCCATGTTAAAAGCTACAGCCCTCCAGAAGAACAGTATAGATCTTACGATAACACAAAAAGGACCACACCCCAGCCGCAAGTTTTTGCGTGAGACTTTTTCGCGTCTCTGTTACGTTGAAAACTTTAAAAACATTGCCCCACCACGAAAAGTATAACGTTTCTCACTGGATACACAGAATTTTGTAGGCGGAGCTTAAGGTTAACATTGAGAACCTGATTGGTCAGATGAAAACATAGCCAACTTCGGTAAATTGTAGTAAGGAGAAGTTAGGAGAGAGTTGCTTCCGAGACGGCGAGGTGAGCGGAGCTGTGCTGTCCGTCGCCCCCTGACGAACACCGACAAGGTAACGAACGCACGCGATGCCGCATAACAGCGCATAAAGCTTCACTCAGAACTGCAGAAGTCTCATCTGTTACACCCCCTTTTTGCGTAATACTAGTGTCGATCGTCAGTTAAAGCTCATGGTGTTCACATTTGCCACTTGAAGTAAAAATCTGAAACGCAATGATTTTTCTGTTATATAGTTATTGAGAACCCACATCAGCCACTGTAATTTACGACAAGTTAGATAAGTAATTAAAGATAATTGAGGGTCACTGTAGACCATTTTGATAGTTTTCTCTTTGGTGAAACTTAATTTAAACCTAGATTATAGATGTGACATGGCATAGGTCATCCTTCGATCCATTGTAGAACTTGGAAACCCATTCAGGGAATATTCGTTCACATTTTTGTTGAACGCAGTTGGTTTTTACCATCCTGTATTAAAACATTTCCTTTTATCAATAGTGCAATTTATAAACAATGTTTTGTGAGTAGAATAAAATTTCCAATGGTAAACTTAACTGCTTTTTCGACGTTATTTTACCAGCTAACTAAAAATAGGAAAGCCTTGAACCCCTTCCACTAAATTTAGTTAGTATTAAGATTCTTTTACAGGGAGTGCAGTGGAGCTGACTCTGAAATCATTAAGTATTTGGTTATATCATCGCTAGTCTCACTGAACTCTTCTGAACTCTACATGTCATGTGTGGTCTGATGTCTCTTTACCAGTAACAGGTGCCAGGTTCAAACTAGTCAATTCCCTAAAAAACACGCTCAGAGCGTCGTTGCGCGAAAGTGGTAGGGAGACACGATATAGAACAAACAGACACCACGTAGAATGTTAGAAATGTGTGTGAAATTTTATGGGACTAAACTGCTAAGGTCATCAGTCCCTAAGCTTAAACACTACTTAACCTAAAGTATTCTAAGGACAAACACACACACTCGTGCCCGAGGGAGGACTCGAACCTCCGCCAGGACCAGCCGCACAGTCTATGACTGCAGCGCCCTAGACCGCTCGGCTAGGTACACCATCCCATTGATGGTTCTCTCACAGAAAGAAAGGGGCTATGTACACTTTGTTCTTTGCTCAACGCACAATAAGCGTTCAGTTTAGGGCTGTCACGATCATGTTGCAATGTTTTACGTGGATTTTCACTGCCCCAAATCCTGCAGTTTATGTGTGTCAACCTTGCCACTTAAGTGAAAAGTCGACTCATGAGAAAAGATGACTTTGTCCGTGAAATATTCATTCTAATGTAATCAGTTTAACATATCCGCACAGAAGTTCTTGTGAGCGATTTTATCGGTATCTTTTATTGCTTATACGATTGTTAGTCTGTACACTTTCAAATGCAAACGGTTTCTCAACACACGCCAAACAGTTCTTTTGTGGAATCTGTAGTTCGCCAGATGCACGTCGGAACGATTTCGTAGGGCTGTCGACAAAGCTCTGTCTCACTCGCTCAACGACGTCGTCAGATGTGCTTGGACGACCTGACGATTTCCCATGTCTTGCCGAACACCCTGTTCCTGCAAAACATTTATGCCACTCATAAATTGTAGGCCCACTGGGAGGATCTTTAGCACCCTTGGTACGGAAATTACGCTGAACTGTTGTCGCCGACTTCAATTCTTCAAACCAAAACACAAAGCTAGCACACTCGCGTCCAGTAAAGGCAGCCGTATTTAACGCAACTGCCGCTAGCGCTCCTTGCGGTGCTATTCGGCACTAGCGAACTACGCGAGACTAAACTTGATGTATTTACATACAACTTGACACTACAGTCACCTCTGTAGGTACTACGAATTAATTTATATGAATTTTCAAAGTTGTAAAGTCCTTTACGAAACACCCTGTGTTGCAATTGTTCAGATCCGGAGAATATGGCGGCCAATCGAGGCCTATGGCAGTGGCCTCTGTGGACCCCAGAGACAGAATGCGGTCCCCAACGTGCTCCTGCGGTCGAGCTGCGTCATCCATGAACCGCATCTTGTCGAAATCAGGGTCACTTTGGATAACGGGGATGAAATCATCTGCCAAAACCTTCACGTACCGTACTGTACCCATCTTCCCATCAAGGAATATCGCACCGATTATTCCGTGACTGGACATTGCACAGCATACAGACACCCGTTGTGGGTAAAGACACTTATCGATCGTGAAATGGGGATTCTCAATCCTCCAAATGCGCCAATTTTACTTATTGACGGACACACCCAAATGAAAGTGGGCTTCGTCGCTAAACCAAACCATACAACGCGTACTAGTCCCCATTATGCCCCGCGGCCAACCCTGCATTTGAAAGCAAACCGTTCAGGAGTTGTGACGCTTTTATTTCATATAGTTCAATAATTGTCACCCCGTATTAAATACCGTTGTGTTCTGAAGTTCTGAATACGTATTTCTTATTCATTTCAATTATGTCATTGTCCACCAGTACTGTTTTGGATTCTGATGTGTATCTAGTAAAAGTGACGTGATACAGAAAACTTGTTTTACCAGTGAATTCAGCACCCCAACATTAGGTAAATCCATCCAATTAAAAACCAAGGTCGAGTTTGACAAATACAGATGTTCAGTGCCAGTAGTGTCTCCTATGGGACAAAGTACTCAGAACAGCAGGTGATACGAAACTGAGTGGACCGGCCCTTCAGCATCTACATCTACATCTACATTCTACATTGATACTCCGCAAGCCACCCAACGGTGTGTGGCGGAGGGCACTTTACGTGCCACTGTCACTACCCCCCTTTCCTGTTCCAGTCGCGTATGGTTCGCGGGAAGAACGACTGTCTGAAAGCCTCCGTGCGCGCTCTAATCTCTCTAATTTTACATTCGTGATCTCCTCGGGAGGTATAAGTAGGGGGAAGCAATATATTCGATACCTCATCCAGAAACGCACCCTCTCGAAACCTGGCGAGCAAGCTACACCGCGATGCAGAGCGCCTCTCTTGCAGAGTCTGCCACTTGAGTTTATTAAACATCTCCGTAACGCTATCACGGTAACCAAATAACCCTGTGACGAAACGCGCCGCTCTTCTTTGGATCTTCTCTATCTCCTCCGTCAGACCGATCTGGTACGGATCCCACACTGATGAGCAATACTCAAGTATAGGTCGAACGAGTGTTTTGTAAGCCACCTCCTTTGTTGATGGACTACATTTTCTAAGCACTCTCCCAATGAATCTCAACCTGGTACCCGCCTTACCAACAATTAATTTTATATGATCATTCCACTTCAAATCGTTCCGCACGCATACTCCCGGATATTTTACAGAAGTAACTGCTACCAGTGTTTGTTCCGCTATCATATAATCATACAATAAAGGATCCTTCTTTCTATGTATTCGCAATACATTACATTTGTCTATGTTAAGGATCAGTTGCCACTCCCTGCACCGAGTGCCTATCTGCTGCAGATCTTCCTGCATTTCGCTACAATTTTCTAATGCTGCAACTTCTCTGTATACTACAGCATCATCCGCGAAAAGCCGCATGGAACTTCCGACACTATCTACTAAGTCATTTATATATATTGTGAAAAGCAATGGTCCCATAACACTCCCCTGTGGCACGCCAGAGGTTACTTTAACGTCTGTAGACGTCAGCACGGAGGTTCAAAAATGGTTCAAATGGCTCTGAGCACTATGGGACTTAACATCTGAGGTCGTCAGTCCCCCTACTTAAACCTAACTAGCCTAAGGACATCACACACACCCATGCCCGAGGCAGGATTCGAACCTGCGACCGTAGCGGTCGCGCGGTTCCAGACTGAAGCGCCTAGAACCGCTCGGCCACACCGGCCGGCTCTGCACGGAGGGATAGACTCTCCCAGCGCTAAGGGCGAGGACGTGGTTCTGCGTATGAGCCAAGTTATTTGGCACGAGCTGCCGATCTGTACCTATTTATCAAGTAGTACCTTCCATTTTTGATCCGATTAAAATTTTAACAGGACATCAATTTTTTAGCGTTTATCTTGTTTTTGGACAGTTTTTATTACAGTGATTTGCTCATCGCCCTTAAAATTTCAGTAATTTAAAATGATGCAATCCCATTTGCACCCGCTCAGCCTAATAGGCAGCCTCTGGTATCCACCTATCCATCTGTCACGCGGAGACAGCTCGTGGAGGTCCAGGTTTCAGCAGCGCACCTGAAATCTGTTCGTGCCTACGGAAGCAGTTACTTGTTGTGTTACACCGTAGCCGTCTCACACAGCAGCCGTGGATCACTCACAGCTCTGCTACGTGGTCAGCGCGATATTGGTGTCCGAAATGTGTTGCTTTCTTTGGTGACAGTTTAATGGATGACGGCACTATCGATTGCTGAGTCGCCCCAGTACGACATCTTTACAGCAGTCCTACAAACATGCCATACCATAGCAAAGTGAAGTATAGTAGTTTTAGATTCAGTTACGAGTCTGTTTCATTGTATTCCTACAATAATAATTTACACAATCTGACACGTGTGGTTACATTGTTCGCTAATTTCGATAAAACAGCAATTTAACCTGGTTCAGTCCATGCAAATCCGGCCGCACTGCACCAGAGCTCAAATGCGCTAATCATCGTACATTAGCAAAAGCGTTCACTCTTCGTTCTGCATCGGGATTACAACCAGCAGGGAGTCCGCATTTGTAACCCTGCGGCGTTCTGCAGGGAGAATGAACGGGTTAGCTGTACTTACGAAATATAATTACGTAATCAAATTATTTGGTCAAGAGTCAAAGACCTTGACGCAGGCTCTGTTTAAACCGTCATCCTTCACACATCCTCACAACTTGCGTAGAATTAAATCTCTAAACGTGAAAACGGAGATATAGAAAGTGGCAAAGAAAACGCTACACGCCTTCCTAGAGCTTAATACCGTTTATTATTAAAGTCATTCGTAACAACCTCTGAGCCGGCCGCGGTCCGGAACCGCGGGACTGCTACGGTCGCAGGTCCGAATCCTGCCTTGGGCATGGATGTGTGTGATGTCCTTAGGTTAGTTAGGTTTAAGTAGTTCTAAGTTCTAGAGGACTGATGACCTAAGATGTTAAGTCCCATAGTGCTCAGAGCCATTTGAACCGTTTTGAACAACCTCTGACAATTTCTAATCGCAGCCACAATTTAAAACTCGTCCACAAACGGACGTAATTCTGTTGAAAGGTGGCTACACTGAGCCACTGCGCCAGAGATTGCGCCAAAGAGTATTATTAAGCCGCCTCCACAGTGCTTGGGGAGAGCTCGTAGTAGTCAGTGCCTGTTAAGAACTCGTAGCAGTCAGTGCTTGTTAAGAACTCGTAGCAGAGAGTGTTTGTAGGCAGTGCTTGCTGAGATGTGATATTGGAGAGTTCTGGTTGAGATGTGATAGTAACGAGTCGGTGTGGAGAGATTGTAATGATTAGAGTGCTTTTCATCAATATAAATTAAGGTAACAAACTATTTTTCTTTTTTTTCTCATTATTTCAGTGTCCAAAATAATGCGTCATTACAGGTTCAGTCAACAAAGCATCTGGCTTGTGTTCTTGTATTAGAGTGTAATTCTGCTTTCCTTACGCAATTGTAGTATTTCTATTTTTTAGTTACCTCAGTAATGATATTTAAAATTTCTTGTCTTGTTGAAGAAGAACCGTGCCAGATGTGTACGTTGAGTCACACTCCCACACACAGAACAATTACACTAGTGCTTTGGGTTCGTAGGTTTTATAGTTGCTGGGGACTTAATTAATTAATTGTGTTAACGAAAATTTTCATTTCATTCTTTGTTGTTGTTCTATGCAGTCAGATTGCGTACTAATACTAGTCAGGGCCAACCGTTTACGAGACACAGCGTAATCGGACACACAGCTACTAAAAATTTAAAAAGTATTTTCATTAATAATAATTAAGCCCCCATGCACTGTCAATTACAAATTTCTCAAGATGTCCACCAACAACAGTATATTCTGGCAGTCGCATTCAGTATCTCCACAAAAGCTGAGACCGCATTAGTCCAAAAATCATAACTCCTCTCCCTCTTATGAGAGGAGAGCGCAACGCTCTAATCCAATAGTATGTTGTATACTATCACTGGCTGCGCGTGTTCTCGCATTTTCAGCAAGATTCACAGTTTCTTTAAACACAACTGAAACATGAAATTAAATATATTGGGAAAACCGGTCACGGAAAAGGGGATAGCATGTCACCCCCACGGAACTCAACGATTAACAGACTCAGAAAGTGGCTACCACCTTTCACTCTCTATACACACATGTGTTTCTTACAAATGTTGGTCACTATTGGGATTCAACGCTTAGTTAATTTTCGTATTCATGCATCTGAGATGCGTATTATCTTTATTTTCGTATAGAATGTGTATCAATAGCTGTGATTATATAATGTCAGCTTATCTATATATTGGCAGCTAATTTTCACACCTTGCGTTTCCGTTGGTAGCTGATGGCAATAAGCTACGGCGTTTAAGTACCAATGTAAAATTAAAAATTTGCGAACAGGGATATTTTTCCTTATTAGTTGTTAGTGCTAGTTACTTTCAGCTTTTCCATTCCGCACTGGGTCGCAAGGAAAACCAGGGTAAATCTCTGAGCGAACCCAGTCAATTTTGATTTACAGAAGAAATCTGGTCATTAGTGCATTTTGTTATAACTTTAGGTGAACAAGGAGGTATGGATTGATAACTTTGGCATCGGATATTGAGAACGGTATGTAGCCTCCCCCTCCATAATCGGCCTACTGGACTGCGACATAACTGACCATGATCGCATATGCCTAATGAAACTGTGTACTGAGTAAGTCTATCATTACCGAAGGAAAACAACACCGGTGAGTTGGAGGAAAGGGTACAACAGACTGTTCTAAAGGAAGAATCTACCCTAAACCTATTCTAAATACTTATGATAATTTTGGAATGGGTGGAATTTAGTGCAATCGCTCACTAACCACAAACGGGGGGAAAGGGCTAAAAAGGGGATAATTAAACGGTCGCCAGCCCACTAGGGCAATAAATCTCGAGTAACTTAAGAAAGGCAATGGCAAAGAAATTCAAGCAAATAATCGCCGGTGTGGCAACAGACGGTTGTCACGCTTTTCCACAGCACAGCAGTTGACGAGAAAATAGATGAATCATAAAGCACTGAGATTGCAGTTACTTATTCTGAAATACCAATTTTGCAAGTAAATTTAAGTGGAATTATTGGTTAAATAAATGTAACTAAAGCTTTGTTATGTAAAGAAAGAATACTCTCAGTAACCTCAGTGTGCCGTAATGCAAAATTTAGATTGATTGAATTGAACTACATTTAAGCAAATGAACAACTGATATTACTTTTAAAATAACAACAATAAAATACATACCAAGCCAGCAGAAGCCACACGCGAAGCTAAATGTAGGAAAAATGAAACTGTGCACCCTTAATTTGTGCTGTATCTTTAGTTATTAGTTTTTCCAGTAAAATTTTACGTTACTATACGTGAATGAAGTTAATTCTCAAAATTGCAAATTAGTTAAGCCTCTGTTACGCAATACAAGGATGAACAGTTTCTGAGACAGAAAATTCAGACTGGAACTGGTCATTACCAAACAATCAAAATTGTCGATGAATAGTTAATCAGTTTTCATAATTTTCGACACTCGGCGATTGTCTGGAAAAAAAAGGGACCCAGCTTGGTAATAACGTCTGAGGATAATAGCAATACAGATGTCCTACAAGTTTCGACTATTGCAGGTTGTTATTCAACTTAGTCATACTCTCTGAAAGAAATGCCTGTGGGTAATGACTACATGAGTTTATAATTTTTCACTTACCAGTCTTACAATATTGTAGCTGTGCAGTCGACGAGGAATGTAGCCGACGACAGTGCTGAGCTGCCATTATCGCTGCTGCTAGTTGAGAACTATGAGACGTCTCCAGAGCCACGGATAATTATGAGACAGACAACAGTTAGAACTGCAGCTTCCTCCGCCTGTCCACTCCTACCGTCCTCTCAATACTCGTGGATTAACGACTTTGGTGCGCATATGTTGGCGCGATCATACACACATCGAAGAAAGTTTTACATCACTCCGGTTCCCAGAGCTCCTGAAGATATACGTTGACTGTGAATATTGTATCACAGACACAGTCCCTTTGACTGTTCATAGGCGTCACCAAAACCGCCCAAAGATGTAAACAACCTTGCCTGAGCAGCGCCTATTAGACGGAGAGGGTCCGACAGCCGATCAGTTCCAGTCATTCCACCAGACAGGAGGTACAAAGCCCGTGCTCTCTGTAGTTCAACCATGCCTAGACGGTCAATACCGCGGTTCGATCGTGTCCGCATTGTTACTTTGTGCCAGGAAGGGCTCTCATCTACATTTACATGTATACTCCGGAAATCACATTTAAGTGCCTGGCAGAGGGTTCCTCGAACCACCTTCACAATTCTCTATTATTCCAATCTCGTATAGCGCGCGGAAAGAACGAACACCTGTATCTTTCCGTATGAGCTCTGAGCTCTGATTTCGTGTTGATCGTTTCTCCTTATGTAGGTCGGTGTCAAAAAAATATTTTCGCATTCGGAGGAGAAAGTTGGTGACTGGAATTTCGTGAGAAGATTCCGTCGCAAAGAAAAACCTCTTTCTTTTAATGATGTCCAGCCCAAATCCTGTATCATTTCAGTGACACTATCTCCCATATTTCGCGATAATACAAAACGTGCTGCCGTTCTTTGAACTTTTTCGATGCACTCCTACAGAGCTACCTGGTAAGGATCCCACGCCGCGCAGCGGTATTCTAAAAGAGGAAGGACAAGCGTAGTGTAGGCAGTCTCCTTAGTATATATGTTACATTTTCTAAGTGTCCTGCCAATAAAACGCAGTCTTTCGTTAGCCTTCCCCACAACATTTTCTATATGTTCCTTACAATTTAAGTTGTTCTTAATTGTAATCCCCAGGTATTTAGTTGAATTTACGGCCTTTATATTTGACTAATTTATCGTGTAACCGTAATTTAACGGATTCCTTTTGGCACTCATGTGGATGACCTTACACTTTTCGTTATTTAGGATCAACTGCCACTTTTCGCACCAATCAGATATTTTTTCCAAATCGTTTTGCAATTTGTTTTGATCTCCTGGTGACTTTATTAGTCGATAAACGACAGCGTCATCTGCAAAAAACCTAAGACGGCTGCTCAGATTGTATCCCAACTCGTTTATATAGATAATGAACAGTAAAGAGCCTATAACACTACCTTGGGCAACGCCAGAAATCACTTCTGTTTTACTCGATGACTTTCCGTCAAAATGGCTAAGCAGGGATGGCTAGAGGAAAAATGTAAGGATGTAGAAGCGTATATCACTAGGGGTAAGATAGATACTTCCTACAGGAAAATTAAAGAGAGCTTTGGAGAAAAGAAAACCACTTGCAAAATATCAAGAGCTCAGATGGAAACCCAGTTCTAAGCAAAGAAGGGAAAGTAGAAAGGTGGAACGAGTATATAGACGGTCCATACAAGGGCGATGTTCTTGAGGACAATATTATGGAAATGCAAGAGTTTGTAGATGAAGATGAAATGGGAGATATGATACTGCGTGAAGAGTTGGACAGAGCACTGAAAGACCAAAGTTCAAACAAGCCCCCGGGAATAGACAACATTCCATTAGAACTACTGACAGCCTTAGCAGAGCCAGCCATGACGAAACTCAACTATCTAGTGAGCAAGATGTATGAGACAGGCGAAATATCCTCAGACTTCAAGAAGAATATATTAATTCCAATACCAAAGAAAGCAGGTGTTGACAGATGTGAAAATTACCGAACTATCAGTTTAATAAGCCACGGCTGCAAAATACTAACACGTATTCTTTACAGACGCATGGAAAACTGGTAGAAACAGCCTCGGGGAAGATCAGTTTGGATTCCATAGAAACGTTGGAACACGTGAAGCAATACTGACCCTAAGACGTATCTCAGAAGCTAGATTAAGGAAAGGCAAACCTACATTTCTAGCATTTGTAGACTTAGAGAAACCTTTTGACAGTGTTGACTGGAATACTCTCTTTCAAATTCTGAAGGTGGCAGGGGTAAAATACAGGGAGCGAAAGGCTATTTGCAATTTTTACAGAAACCAGTTATAAGAGTCGAGGGGCATGGAAGCAGTGTTTGGGAAGGGAGTGAGACAGGGCTGTAGCCTATCCCCGATGTTATTCAATCTGTATGCTGAGCAAGCAGTAAAGTAAACAAAAAGAAAAATTCGGAGAAGGAATTAAAATCCATGGAGAAGAAATAAAAACTTTGAGGTTTACCGATGACATTGTAATTCTGTCAGAGACAGCAAAGGACCTGAAGAAGCAGCTGAACGGAATGGACAGTGTCTTGAAAGGAGGATATAAGATGAACATCAACAAAAGCAAAACGAGGATAATGGAATGTAGTCGTATTAAATCGGGTGATGCTGAGGGAATTAGATTAAGAAATGAGACGCTTAAAGTAGTAAATGAGTTCTGCTACTTGGGGAGCAAAATAACGGATGATGGTCGAAGTAGAGAGGATATAAAATGTAGACTGGCACCGAGCGAGGTGGCGCAGTGGTTAGACATTGGACTCGCATTCGGGAGGACGACGGTTCAATCCCGCGTCCGGCCATCCTGATTTAGGTTTTCCGTGATTTCCCTAAATCATTCCAGGCAAATGCCGGGATGGTTCCTCTGAAAGGGCACGGCCGAATTCCTTCCCTAATCCGATGAAACCGATGACCACGCTGTCTGGTCTCCTTCACCAACCAACCAACCAACTGTAGACTGGCAATGGCAAGGAAAGCGTTTCTGAAGAAGAGAAATTTGTTAACATCGAGTAAGTGTCAGGAAGTCGTTTCTGAAAGTAGTAGTATGAAGTGTAGCAAAGTATGGAAGTGAAACGTGGACAATAAATAGTTTAGACAAGAAGAGAATAGAAGCTTTCGAAATGTGGTGTTACAGAAGAATGCTGAAGATTAGATGGGTAGATCACATAACTGTTGTTGTTGTGGTCTTCAGTCCTGAGACTGGTTTGATGCAGCTCTCCATGCTACTCTATCCTGTGCAAGCTTCTTCATCTCCCAGTACCTACTGCAACCTACATCCTTCTGAATCTGCTTAGTGTATTGCTCTCTTGGTCTCCCTCTACGATTCTTACCCTCCACGCTGCCCTCCAATGCTAAATTTGTGATCCCTTGATGCCTCAAAACATGTCCTACCAACCGATCCCTTCTTCTAGTCATGTTGTGCCACAAACTTCTCTTCTCCCCAATCCTATTCAATACCTCCTCATTAGTTACGTGATCTACCCACCTTATCTTCAGCATTCTTCTGTAGCACCACATTTCGAAAGCTTCTATTCTCTTCTTGTCCAAACTGGTTATCGTCCATGTTTCACTTCCATACATGGCTACACTCCATACAAATACTTTCAGAAACGACTTCCTGACACTTAAATCTATACTCGATGTTAACAAATTTCTCTTCTTCAGAAACGATTTCCTTGCCATTGCCAGTCTACACTTTATATCCTCTCTACTTCGACCATCATCAGTTATTTTACTCCCTAAATAGCAAAACTCCTTTACTACTTTAATTGTCTCATTTCCTAATCTAATCCCCTCAGCATCACCCGATTTAATTTGAGTACATTCCATTATCCTCGTTTTGCTTTTGTTGATGTTCATCTTATATCCTCCTTTCAAGACACTGTCCATTCCGTTCAACTGCTCTTCCAAGTCCTTTGCTGTCTCTGACAGAATTACAATGTCATCGGCGAACCTCAAAGTTTTTATTTCTTCTCCATGGATTTTAATACTTCTCCGAATTTTTCTTTAGTTTCCTTTACTGCTTGCTCAATATACAGACTGAATAACATCGGGGAGAGGCTACAACCCTGTCTCACTCCTTTCCCAACCACTGCTTCCCTTTCATGTCCCTCGACTCTTATAACTGCCATCTGGTTTCTGTACAAATTGTAAAAGCCTTTCGCTCCCTGTATTTTACCCCTGCCACCTTCAGAATTTGAAAGAGAGTATTCCAGTTAACGTTGTCAAAAGCTTTCTCTAAGTCTACAAATGCTAGAAACGTAGGTTTGCCTTTTCTTAATCTTTCTTCTAAGATAAGTCGTAAGGTTAGTATTGCCTCACGTGTTCCAACATTTCTACGGAATCCAAACTGATCTTCCCCGAGGTCGGCTTCTACCAGTTTTTCCATTCGTCTGTAAAGTATTTGCGTTAGTATTTTGCAGCCGTGACTTAATAAACTGACAGTTTGGTAATTTTCACATCTGTCAACGCCTGATTTCTTTGGGATTGGGATTATTATATTCTTCTTGAAGTCTGTGGGTATTTCGCCTGTCTCATACATCTTGCTCACCAGATGGTAGAGTTTTGTCATGACTGGCTCTCCCAAGGCCATCAGTAGTTCTAATGGAATGTTGTCTACTCCCGGGGCCTTGTTTCGACTCAGGTCTTTCAGTGCTCTGTCAAACTCTTCACGCAGTATCTTATCTCCCATTTCATCTTCTTCTACATCCTCTTCCATTTCCATAATATTGTCCTCAAGTACATCGCCCTTGTATAAACCCTCTATATACTCGTTCCACCTTTCTGCCTTCCCTTCTTTGCTTAGAACTGGGTTGCCATCTGAGCTCTTGATATCCATACAAGTGGTTCTCTTCTCTCCAAAGGTCTCTTTAATTTTCCTGTAGGCAGTATCTATCTTACCCCTAGTGAGACAAGCCTCTACATCCTTACATTTGTCCTCTAGCCATCCCTGCTTAGCCATTTTGCACTTCCTGTCGATCTCATTTTTGAGATGTTTGTATTCCTTTTTGCCTGCTTCATTTACTGCATTTTTATATTTTCTCCTTTCATCAATAAAATTCAATATTTCTTCTGTTACCCAAGGATTTCTATTAGCCCTCGTCTTTTTACGTACTTGATCCTTTGCTGCCTTCACTACTTCAACCCCCAGAGCTACCCATTCTTCTTCTACTGTATTTCTTTCCCCCATTCCTGTCAATTGTTCCCTTATGCTCTCCCTGAAACTCTGTACCACCTCTGGTTCTTTCAGTTTATCCAGGTCCCATCTCCTTAAATTCCCGCCTTTTTGCAGTTTCTTCAGTTTCAATCTGCAGTTCATAACCAATAGATTTTGGTCAATAGATTTTTTACCCAAGAGGACGCCATCATCATTTAATCATACAGTAAAGCTGCATGTCCTCGGGAAAAATTACGGCTGTAGTTTCCCCTTGCTTTCAGCCGTTCGCAGTACCAGCACAGCAAGGCCGTTTTGGTTAATGTTACAAGGCCAGATCAGTCAATCATCCAGACTGTTGCCCCTGCAACTACTGAAAAGGCTGCTGCCCCTCTTCAGGAACCACATGTTTGTCTGGCCTCTCAACAGATATCCCTCCGTTGTGGTTGCACCTACGGTACGGCCATCTGTATCGCTGAGGCACGCAAGCCTCCCCACCAACGGCGCGGTCCATGGTTCATGGGGGAGGGGGGGGGGGAATCACATAACTAATGAAGTGGTATTGAATAGAATTGGGGAGAACAGAAATTTGTGGCACAACTTGACTAGAAGAAGGGATCGCTTAGTAGGACATATTCTGAGGCATCAAGGGATCACCAGTTTAGCATTGGAGGGCAGCTTGGAGGGTAAAAATCGTAGCAGGGGACCAAGAGATGAAACGCTAAACAGATCCAGAAGGATGTAGATTGCAGTAGGTACTGGGAGATGAAGAAGCTTGCACTGGATAGAGTAGCATGGAGAGCTGCATCAAACCAGTCTTAGGACTGAAGACCACAACAACAACAAAAATCATTAACGTCGATATGCAGCACGATTCTGGAACATATATTGTGTTCCATCATTATGAATTACCTCGACAGTCGGCATTTTCGAGACGTTTGTGTTCCTTCTTGCCTGCTTCATTTACTGCATTTTTGTATTTTCTCCTTTCATTAATTAAATTCAGTTGCCGTTTAGTGAAAAAACTACGATCTTATCGAATATCGAAACCTATTTCCAATTAGATTCAAGGCTTCCTTGCAGACAGAACTCGTCGCTCTTAACTGGGAAATAATCGACTGATGTAAAGGTAATTTCTGGAGTACCACAAGCAAGTGTGATAGGACCATCTTGCTTATAGTGTATGTAGACGATGTAGTTCTTTAAGACTGCTTGCGATGATGAGGTCATGTGTAAAAGACAGTAGCAAAGCCGGAAGACCGTATCGATTAGTAGAATAGCCTGCAGAGGATTGATGAATGGTGCAGGCTCTGGCAGTTGATCACGAACGTAAATAAACGTAACTTTTTACGCAGACATAGGAAAAGAAATCAACTATTGTACAGCTACACTAGTGGTGACAAACTGCTGGGAACAGTATCTACCGTAAAATATGTAGGAGTAACTATCAAGAGCGACCTTAAGTGGAATGACCACTTGAGACAAATAGTAGGAAGAGCAGATGCTAGACAGAGTCATAGGAAGAATCTTAAGAACATGCAAAAATGTTCATATGTGTGTGAAATCTTATGGGGCTTAACTGCTAAGGTCATCAGTATGCTCGAGGGAGGAGTCGAACCTCCACCGGGACCACCCACATAGTCCATGACTGCAGCGCATTGCACCGCTCGGCTAGTCCCGCGCGGCAAGAAAACGCAACTCATCCACGAAGGAAGTGGCTTAAACGCGCTTGTTCGAGAGATTTTTTTAGTACTGCTCATCAATTTGCGTCCCCCAACAGGTAGGACTGATAGAAGAGGTGGAGAAGATCCAACGAAGAGCGGCGCGTTTCTTACGGCATCGTTTAGTCGGCGCAAGAGCGTTACGGAGATGCCCGACAAACTCCAGCGGCAGACGTTACAAGATAGCCGTTGTTATTCACGGAGAGGTTTCCTTCTGAAATTTCGAAAGAGCACTTTCTGACAAGAGTCGGACAACACATCGTGAAATGACCACGACAAAAAAATCAGGAAATTAGGAGTAACACAGTGGCTTAGTGACAATTATTCCTCCCACACGCCATTCGCTAATGGAACAGGGAAGCGGGATCAGTTAGTGGTACCAAAAGTAACTTCCGACACATACTGTTAGGTCGAGTGTGGAGTATGATGTAGATGACGAATTTTAGGGCTCGTTTTTAGAACCACATGGTTAACTGTGAGGTCCTCTCCAACGGACCGGACGTCGTAAATACGCCTACGGTCCGTAGGCATGAGCGAAGGTCGAGGTAATAGAAAGGTACCGATAATGGCCCACAGTGCCATCAAAGCAATTACGTATTCTCTACCAGTCTAACGACATTCAAACTTCACCCAGACAACTGTTTCCATTCGTAGGGAAAAGATCACTACAATGGTATGATCAGAACATTTAAACAATGTGTGCCAAAGGCAGTTTCAGAAGTATCTCCGGAAGCTATCGTAGCAACGTTCTACGGAGTTAGACAACCACAGCAGTGACCTCCAGCAGTCCCGTTGAGAGACAAAACGGATGAGAACCGCCAGCATTGGTAGCAGCCGCTGCATCCGGGCTCCAGCACCGAGCGAGACGGCCCGGGCAGACAGGCTTCCCATTTGGGAGGACAGCAGTTTAAATCGCCGTTCAGCCATTCAGATACCCGTGCTTTCTCAAAATCGCTTGAGGCAAATGCCTTTGAGAAGAACAAGTCAGATTTGGTTCCCCACACTTACGGTTCATTTCTAAAGAATTTTTGGTGTTGGACGAACTCAGTAAAGAGATCTAAATTACCAGTACAATCGCTCAGTGACAATATTGGCACCGAAACAGGAGATGACACAGAGAAAGCTTAAATACTGAAATCGGTGTTTCGAAATTATTTGACCTCTGAAAATAGTAATACGCTTCCTCCTTTCAGTCATCGTACGAACGCCGAAATAGCAGATGTTGAGCCAGCCAAGGTTATAGATGCGATGAACGATAAACGCTGAGCAGTCGAAACGTATCTGGATTGGGTTAGACACCTCCGTGATTCTACAGACATTATGAGAAAAAAATTTCTTCGCCTCAAGTGTAACGTATATGAAACAAATTTGGAACAGCGGCAGCAGCTAAATCTAACCTGCATAACACTGTGTGTGTGTTGTATGAGTCTCAGTTTGACTGTCATTGAAGTCCTCAGCAGATAATTACATGAAAAACTTAAAACTAACATTTCGATAAGCTATCTGACTGTGTATTTGAATAAGAATTTTCAAGTGATACAGAATCTGACTTTTGCAACGGAATCTACTGGACTAGAGTACATGACATGTTGTGGTGTGTCAGTGTCCCTTTTTTGGCCGTAAGCTTTGCCCTCACCCCTTATATGACTGCCTTTTTCCATGTGGTTTACAGCAATGCGATGCAGCATGCAGCAGTAGCGGCGGCTAGAGCTTACTGTTACAAAGAATGAACTTAATAAAAATGAGTTTGCTTGGGTCCTGATAACTACTAAATAACTTTTGAGAAGGGATTTCATTAATTAAGTCCATTTAAATCTTCAGAATGATCACGAACAAATATTAATAACGACAATGACAAATGACGCATGTGTCAGTAGTGGCTGAGTGCCAGATTAACAAATTATTTCAAACTAAAACTGTGTGCCGGACCGAGAATCGAGACCTTTGCCTTTCGCGGGCAAGTGCTCTACCAACCGAGCTACCCAAGCACGACTCTCGCCCCGTCCCCACAGTTTTACTTCTGCCAGTATCTCGTCTCCTACCTTGCCCGCGAAATGCAAAGGTCCCGAGTTCGAGTATCGGTCCGGCACACAGTTTTAATCTGCCAGGATGTTTCATATCAGCGCACACTCCGCTGCAGAGTGAAAATCTCAGTCTGGAAATTATTTCAATTTCAAAATTGCATTAACATTTAGTAACCAGAGCATATTTTTGAATTAGATGTGGAGAATAATTATTATATTTGCAGGATAAGAAGGCTTCGTTCACTGACAAGCAAAACATGGGGTTATTGCAAACTGGGACTAACAATCACGAACCTAACACTGCAATTCATTTTGCGCTATGCTTGCGAATTTTACCTTGAATTCTATCTTCAAGCGTAGTTGTTGTTGTTGTGGTCTTCAGTCCTGAGACTAATTTGATGCAACTCTCCATGCTAATCTATCCAGTGCAAGCTTCTTCATCTCCCAGTACCTACTGCAACCTACATCCTTCTGAATCTGCTTAGTGTTTTCATCTCTTGGTCTCCCTCTACGATTTTTACCCTCCACGCTGCCCTCCAGTGCTAAATTTGTGATCCCTTGATGCCTCAGAACATGTCCTACCAACCGATCCCTTCTTCTAGTCATGTTGTGCCACAAACTCCTCTTCTCCCCAATTCTATTCAATACCTCATCATTAGTTATGTGATCTACCCATCTAATGTTCAGCATTCTTCTGTAGCACCACATTTCGAAAGCTTCTATTCTCTTCTTGTCCAAACTGGTTATCGTCCACGTTTCACTTCCATACATGGCTACACTCCATACAAATACTTTCAGAAACGACTTCCTGACACTTAAATCTATACTCGATGTTAACAAATTTCTCTTCTTCAGAAACGCTTTCCTTGCCATTGCCAGTCTACATTTTATGTCCTCTCTACTTCGACCATCATCAGTTATTTTACTCCCTAAATAGCAAAACTGCTTTACTGCTTTAAGTGTCTCATTTCCTAATCTAATTCCCTCAGCATCACCTGATTTAATTTGACTACATTCCATTATCCTCGTTTTGCTTTTGTTGATGTTCATCTTATATCCTCCTTTCAAGACACTGTCCACTCCGTTCAACTGCTCTTCCAAGTCCTTTGCTGTCTCTGACAGAATTACAATGTCATCGGCGAACCTCAAAGTTTTTACTTCTTCTCCATGAATTTTAATACCTACTCCGAATTTTTCTTTTGTTTCCTTTACTGCTTGCTCAATATACAGATTGAATAACATTGGGGAGAGGCTACAACCCTGTCTCACTCCTTTCCCAACCACTGCTTCCCTTTCATGCCCCTCGACTCTTATAACTGCCATCTGGTTTCTGTACAAATTGTAAATAGCCTTTCGCTCCCTGTATTTTGCCCCTGCCACCTTCAGAATTTGAAAGAGAGTATTCCAGTCAACACTGTCAAAAGCTTTCTCTAAGTCTACAAATGCTAGAAACGTAGGTTTGCCTTTCCTTAATCTTTCTTCTAAGGTAAGTCGTAAGGTCAGTATTGCCTCACATGTTCCAACATTTATACGGAATCCAAACTCATCTTCCCCGAGGTCGACTTCTACCAGTTTTTCCATTCGTCTGTAAATAATTCGTGTTAGTATTTTGCAGCTGTGACTTATTAAACTGACAGTTCGTCAATTTTCACATCTGTCAACACCTGCTTTCTTTGGGATTGGAATTATTATATTCTTCTTGAAGTCTGAGGGTATTTCGCCTGTCTCGTACATCTTGCTCACCAGATGGTAGAGTTTTGTCAGGACTTGCTCTCCCAAGGCCGTCAGTAGTTCTAATGGAATGTTGTCTACTCCCGGGGCCTTGTTTCGACTCAGGTCTTTCAGTGCTCTGTCAAACTCTTCACGCAGTATCATATCTCCCATTTCATCCTCATCTACATCCTCTTCCATTTTTATAATATTGTCCTCAAGTACATCGCCCTTGCATAGACCCTCTATATACTCCTTCCCCCTTTCTGCTTTCCCCTCTTTGCTTAGAACTGGGTTTCCATCTGAACTCTTGATATTCATGCAAGTGGCTCTCTTTCCTTCAAAGGTCTCTTTAATTTTCCTGTAGGCTGTATCTATCTTACCCCTAGTGAGAAAAGCCTCCACATCCTTACATTTGTCCTCTAGCCATGCCTGCTTAGCCATTGCGTAGTTAAGAGATTTAAACCTCTCCTGGCCATATAACTGAAATCGGGCCTTCAGTGTGGTAAGATCTGCCATCACCGATGTGAGGGCAGCGTGACACGTCTTCTGTCTCCGAACTCTCGACCGACACTACTGAATGTCCCCTCTCGCAGACAGACCTCATCTCACAACAATGGTTAGAATCGCCCTCCCATGTTTCGCCCTCAGATTGTTACTATCGATAACTGAGTGCTTACAAAATGTAAAGAATAGCGTCAAGTTGGACGTATTGTTCTATGTAATAGAGAGTTCTGACACACTCCGCTAGCCGGCCGGAGTGGCTGAGCGTTTGTAGGCGCTTCAGTCTGGAACTGCGCAACCGCTACGGTCGCAGGTTCGAATCCTGCCTCGGGCATGGCTGTGTGTGATATCCTTAGGTTAGTTAGGTTTAAGTAGTTCGATGTTCTAGGGGACTGATGACCTCCGATGTTAAGTCCCATAGTGCTCAGAGCCATTTGAACCATTTTGAACACTCCGCTCCCACGTGTCGCCCTCATATTGTTACTGTCAATATCTGAGTGCTTACAAAATGCAAAGAGTAGCGTTAACTTCAAAGTATTGTTTTATGTAATACACAGTTCTGACACACTCCTTACAATGGTAGCAGTTATTCGTGTGTTGTTGGAACAACGATTGCTAATAAGCGACTGGGGGAAAAAAAAGTCACACCACATTCCCGTTTTCAATAAAGTTCGTTGGACGGATGGATATAATTATAGGCCTGCGTCACTGACCTTAATCGGATGCAGAATTATGGAGCCGGGCGGGTGGCCGAGCGGTTCTAGGCGCTTCATTCTGGAATCGCGTGACCGCTACGGTCGCAGGTTCGAATCCTGCCTCGGGCATGGATGTGTGTGATGTCCTTAGGTTAGTTAGGTTTAAGTAGTTCTAAGTTCTAGGGGACTGATGACCTCAGAAGTTAAGTCCCATAGTGCTCAGAGCCATTTGAACCAAGAATTATGGAACATGCTTTATCTTCAAGCATTGTGACGTTTCAGAAGCAGTATACTCCCCTCTGTGTAACTCAAAGCAGATTATTTTAGCAGTGATCTGTCGAAAACACAGCTCGCTGTGTTCGCCCTCCAGATCCTCAGCGCCGCAGGCAGTGGCGCCCAGGCTGACGCCGCGTTTCTCGCGTTTCTAGAGGGCTGGACTGGATTCGGAACTTTCTAGTACACAAAACTGAACACGTTGTTCTTAAACGAACGAAATTCACAGCTGCATAAGCAATTTCGGGAGTACCTCATAGGAGTGCCATAGGATCGTAATTGTTGATAGTATACATATGAAAATGTGTCTGTTGTATAAAGTCTGGAGCTTCAACGCTGTTCACAGACAATGCTGTTGACTGTAGCAGTGTTGAAATGTGAGGAAACTGTAGGAAAATGCAACAAGATCTGCGGAGTATTCGCGTAGAGACTGACAGAATTATGAGATAGCACAGAGAAAATCCAATGAAGAGCGACGTGTTTCGTCACGCGATCGCTCAGTCAGCGCTAGAGCGTTGCGCAGATGCTCAAAAAACGTGAGTGACATAAGCTGCAAGGGAGGTGCATCACTGCGAGACTTACTGTCGAAATTCCGAGAGCCTTAGTTCCAAGAAGACGTCGGAAACATACCAGTTCCTCTTACATAGCCTGTCGACATGACTACGAAGAAGTCATCAGAGAACTTGGAGCTCATGCGGAAGTGTAGTTATTGTCATTCTCGGTCAACAACGTTCGACCACACTTAAAAAATATTTTGAAATGAAAAGATCTCGATTTTGTGTAGCGACATGAAGCAGCGAGTTGCAGCGTGCCGTTCTCTGGTGAGACGGTCTTCAAAGCCCCCCCCCCCCCCTCTCACTCATGTTTGTCATTTTCTGTAGCACATCCGATATATCGTAGTTCACAAACAAGAAACGTCGTTTTCTGTCCTAATGAACGTCCTCATTACTTGCAAGAGTCGGAAAGGATCACACCTGATGTTACAATATACGCCAGCATGTCATCACAATACCTGTTTCGACCACATTTTTTCGAAGGCTACATGGATGGAAATTCTTATTTGGACATGTTGTAAATGTGGTTAATACAGCAGCCTGAAAGCACTTTATCATCCATTGTGTGTGGTTACAGCACGACAGAGCTTGCGAGGTACTCAGCTATTTTTTCGAACATTCTCTAATCTGTTTTTATTGGGAAAAACCAATAAAGAAGAACATTGCGACTATCGAAAAAGTAGACGAATCCTAACTTAGGAGTGGCCGAGCGGTTCTAGGCGCTACAGTCTGGAACCGCGCGACCGCTACGGTCGCAGGTTCGAATCCTGCCTCGAGCATGGATGTGTGTGATGTCCTTAGGTTTGTTAGGTTTAAGTAGTTCTAAGTTCTGAGGGACTGATGACCTCAGAAGTTGCCACTTGAACCATTTGAACCAAACATAATTTAAGCAAGAAACAAATATGGATCCTACTTCGGATCTTACAACAGAAGAATAAGAAAATAAAGTATTTTCCTTGGAAGTCTCTCGCTCGAGAAAGTCCACCAAAGAAAAGACGGAAACAAAACTACCAGAGAGTGGTCGGCACAGCATTACCACAAAGCTGTCCAGGAAGACCAGATCACCGTTACGACACTCCCAAGTCACAGTCCGAAGCTACCACTCCTGACGATCCGGAGCCACCAGCACACGAGACACGTGGATGTTGCGACAGGGTTGGCACATCCCTGCACGTCCAAACGGCGTATCGAACTCCCTTCTGGCCAGCGGAGCGCCGGCTTATAAGGCCGGTTGGTGAATGGATCCACTAGGACTGTTTTCGATCACGTGAGTGGCGTAGGAAAATAATGCACTTCTTAATCGCGACCTCCGGCGCTGCTGGCGATCCGCAGTGGTCGTGTAGCGGACCCTGGCGGGCCTGGGGCTGTGTTTCCGTCTCCGACAGCGGTCTCGGCCGTACCGCAAACTACTACTTCGGTTTTCCTCGCTGTGATGAAGGCATCCCGCACCTCTGTTCTGTCATGCGGGTTGCCAGCAGTGCAGGCGGACGGGACGGAAGCAGGGGTTTGTTTCTCACTGGCAGAAACTCAGATAGAATGGATTATTCGAAAGTATCGCACTGTTAAAGGCTGCAAGTTTAGGCAAGTTCTAAAAAGAAACTGGTGTTTTCAGCACACTTTACATTTCTTGCTACGGGAAAATACTGGTCTTCCAAGAAAGGAAAGTTGGCTATTTTATTCCTCGTATTCCGAAGGTCTGAACGTGTAATGTTGTAGTACGTAGGACCTGTAGGAAGTGTTACATGCAGTAATGCGTCATTGAACTTCTGTGGGCGCTTAAATCAAACCGGACATAACACTGACGCAATAGTTCTCTCATCGCGACAACGCTACGATCGTTCTAAAAATTATTCAATGAAACTTTCACCCTGTAGCTGAGTGAACTCTGTAGAAACTACCTGGCAGATTAAAACTGTGTACGGGGTCGTGACTCGAACCCGGAACCTTATGTTATTCGGACGGCGGTCTTAACTACTGTGCAAATTCAAAGGCTTGTCAGGTTCGATTCCTTGGGGAAAGCTTGTGTTGAACAACAGAAGACGACAGGGTTAGGTCAGCGCCTTTGTTAAACTATCCAGCTTATCCTTGTGGTTCTTCTGTTTCCACTAGGCTACTGTCCAATGCTCCTGTCTAACTAGACTGGTGAATATTTTCAAGTATCACAAGACACTTGCGTAAAATGGTATACTGAATCATTTCAAATTACTGTTAAATAATTTTAAAAATAAGTTTTAAATATAATTTTAGTAATAATAATAATTATTATAATTTTAAATTTTAAATAATTTTAAAAAATTAAAAGTGAATTGGAGCTACAAATATAAAAATCCAAATAGTCGCCTTTTTGATACTGTAGGCACACAAAAATGCCACCTGATCCTGCAGCAACAGCAATGATTAACTGCCGCTAGCCACTCATACAAATACCTAGTGGGATCTGGGTAAGATTTCAAAGCCATGCACATTCTGTATTTGATTAAAGTAGTATCCTATATCTCAATGAGTCACGATTGGAATCGGTCAAATGATACGAATATCTAGACTAACGGTTGGGGAAATGAAATGGAATAATCACATAGATTCGATAGTAACTACAGCAAGTGGAAGATTTGGGTGCATAGGTAAGATATTGGGAAAATGAAGCCTAAAAAATGGATTGCTTGCAAAACACTCGTGTGATCAATGCTAAAATACACTCCTGGAAATGGAAAAAAGAACACATTGACACCGGTGTGTCAGACCCACCATACTTGCTCCGGACACTGCGAGAGGGCTGTACAAGCAATGATCACACGCACGGCACAGCGGACACACCAGGAACCGCGGTGTTGGCCGTCGAATGGCGCTAGCTGCGCAGCATTTGTGCACCGCCGCCGTCAGTGTCAGCCAGTTTGCCGTGGCATACGGAGCTCCATCGCAGTCTTTAACACTGGTAGCATGCCGCGACAGCGTGGACGTGAACCGTATGTGCAGTTGACGGACTTTGAGCGAGGGCGTATAGTGGGCATGCGGGAGGCCGGGTGGACGTACCGCCGAATTGCTCAACACGTGGGGCGTGAGGTCTCCACAGTACATCGATGTTGTCGCCAGTGGTCGGCGAAAGGTGTACGTGCCCGTCGACCAGGGACCGGACCGCAGCGACGCACGGATGCACGCCAAGACCATAGGATCCTACGCAGTGCCGTAGGGGACCGCACCGCCACTTCCCAGCAAATTAGGGACACTGTTGCTCCTGGGGTATCGGCGAGGACCATTCGCAAACGTCTCCATGAAGCTGGGCTACGGTCCCGCACACCGTTAGGCCGTCTTCCGCTCACGCCCCAACATCGTGCAGCCCGCCTCCAGTGGTTTTCGCGACAGGCCTGAATGGAGGGACGAATGGAGACGTGTCGTCTTCAGCGATGAGAGTCGCTTCTGCCTTGGTGCCAATGACGGTCGTATGCGTGTTTGGCGCCGTGCAGGTGAGCACCACAATCAGGACTGCATACGACCGAGGCACACAGGGCCAACACCCGGCATCATGGTGTGGGGAGCGATCTCCTACACTGGCCGTACACCACTGGTGATCGTCGAGGGGACACCGAATAGTGCACGGTACATCCAAACCGTCATCGAACCCATCGTTCTGCCATTCCTAGACCGGCAAGGGAACTTGCTGTTCCAACAGGACAATGAACGTCCGCATGTATCCCGTGCCACCCAACGTGCTTTAGAAGGTGTAAGTCAACTACCCTGGCCAGCAAGATCTCCGGATCTGTCCCCCATTGAGCATGTTTGGGACTGGATGAAGCGTCGTCTCACGCGGTCTGCACGTCCAGCACGAACGCTGGTCCAACTGAGGCGCCAGATGGAAATGGCATGGCAAGCCGTTCCACAGGACTACATCCAGCATCTCTACGATCGTCACCATGGGAGAATAGCAGCCTGCATTGCTGCGAAAGGTGGATATACACTGTACTAGTGCCGACATTGTGCATGCCCTGTTGCCTGTGTCTATGTGCCTGTGGTTCTGTCAGTGTGATCATGTGATGTATCTGACCCCAGGAATGTGTCAATAAAGTTTCCCCTTCCTGGGACAATGAATTCACGGTGTTCTTATTTCAATTTCCAGGAGTGTATTTCTAAGTCGTATGGGATCCATACAAATAAGGACGAACAAAGTATGCAAAGAAGGCCAGAAGGAATGGCGTCACGTTTGACCCACGAGAGCGTCACCAAAATGCTAAAAATCTGAAGTGTAAGACGTTTGAAGATGGACACCAAGTACCCCACAAAAGTTTTTTTACCGAGTGATACGTGAAGACTCTAGGAACATTAGACTGATGGACCAAAACACTAGGGTCACCTGGTTTAGTAGCGTATTGGTCCATCTTGGAACGTAATGCAGCAGCGATTCTACGTTGTATGGCTTCGACAAGCCGCTGGTATGTTTCCGGAGGTGTATGATACCAGGTTTCCACGCACAGGTCACGCAGTCCAATTGATTTAAGGACCGGTGGCTTGTCTGCGCGTATCTGGCGCACGATAGCATCTCAGATCTGTTTCATCAGCTTCATATCAGGTGAATTCAGTGGCCAAGACATTAAAATGCATTCACTATAGCGCTCGTTGAAAATCACTGTATCGAGATTCTGGCCTCGGGATGCTGCCATTTGTCCTGCTGGAAGATTACGTCAGTGAATACATCAAGCTTGAAGGTATGCAGCTGGTGCACAATAACATTCGCGTGGTCCACATCTAGAGTGTCTACCATAGCACTATACTGCCCCCACTGGTCTTCGTCCGTGGCGCGAACCATGTTCCGAGTAGTCATACGTCTGAATGACGGCGTGTCTGGACGCGACAATCGACTTGGTGTAACAAGAAACGTTGTGCTTTCGATAAGGTGGCAGGTTTTCATTCATAAATAATCAAATCTCGATAACCCTATGCCCACTGCAATGATAATTGACTATATTGTTGGGTGAGCATGGGGACACATACCTGCAAACCGCAGAACGGTGAATTTCGAAACATTTGCGGCTGCTCCGTTATTCCACTCTGTCGACAGATCCGCCACAAATCACCGCCTATCCCTCTTTACAGGCCAACCCCTCCACCTCCGTGTTCTGTCATGAGGCGCGGAAGTAAAACACCTTGTCGCCTGCTTCTGATTACATCGTCCTACAACCACTTTCCGTGGATGCCCACGCCATTGGCACGCGGACAACTGGCCAGAATCGTCGATTTCGAGATTTCTCTCTTACATCAGTTGATTTCCTCGTCTAGGTCCCGTATCTTCACTATAATGATTCTCTATTTATCTCGGCTCCGCCTATACACTTTCCTTACCGCTCATGTGCCAGTAACGCCAGCAGGTGTCATTCACCCTCGCAGTGTGCGGCTCTCGTAAGGTTTTGGGTCATCAGTGTATGTATCGCTCTCGTAGGGACGACAAGATAAGATAAATTTTAATCTCCCCATCGTTTTTGAAAATGGTTTGTCGAAGGCACGCAGCCGCAGTATGTTTCATTATGTCAAATATTGCAGACCTCCTGAGGCTGATCTTCATTTATGCTGATTATTGATACAACATGCGTGAACGATTTCGAAATATACATTCCGTCATCATATTTATCTGGGAAACCAATGACATATAGATCGATCCAGTGAAATACATCCAGGCATGGATATCCGATAGACACCGATATCCTGCCATATCACTTTTACCACGAAGGTAAAATCACGTAATTTTATGGTAACACTTCCTTTTCCAACACATACGAAATATAAAGCGATCATGCAGACTGCCAACCAAAACTGAGAAAAACTTCCTGGTAGTGGAAAGATTTTACTAATGAGTAATTTTTAAGAACGTGTCTCTCTGGAGTACAGCAGTTCGTGGAGGTGAAGCACCTGCTGCGTTCACAGCCACCACCTGTCGTCCTCGTGTGGGTTTGAAGAGAGTCTAAAACAGACCGAAACCCATAACCTTATATAAAAAAGTTTATTGCGGTTGTGACTGTTCGTACTCACTTTAAACTTTACTAATTACAGTACGCACAGAGGAATTAAAACACGCGCCCTCCCCGCTCTCCGTAGTGGACTGAAAAGTAAAACTACTACGTGGCCAATGTGAAGAGCCCTCTGCAATGCACTTTACAGTGGTTTGCAGTATTAGCGAGCTGTATCTAGAGCTGTAGATACTCGGACCTTTTCTCTATGGACCGAAAGACAACTTCTCATTCGATACAATTAAGAATTCATTTACCAAGAAGATGCGCTTGTGGTTATTTTCCAGTTGCCTGCCTTTTTCTTGCCATCATATGACTTCCAGAAGACAGTTTTTCGTGGTGACATTCTTCTACAGCTGTTCCTCGGTTTTCTAGCCACATCGGATTTGATTGTGTACTCGACTTATCAGCCACTTCCTGTGCCGTTGTTGACAGGGCTTAACAGCAGTACTAATAGACCGTGTGGTCCGTCCTCTGCTAGAGTATTGCGATAAGGGATCCTTACCAGACAAGATTGATGGAGGAAATGGAAAAAGTCCAAAGAAGGACAGCACGTTTTGCCTTACCACGGATACGACAAGCGAGCTGGAGTGTGAACCATTAAGACAAAGACGTTTATCGTTGCAGTGACATCTTTTCACGAAATTTCAATCACCAACTTTCTCCTCTGAATGCGAAAATATTTTATTGGCGGCAACCTACATAGGAAGAAATGATCATCACAATAAAAGAAGAGAAATCAGAACTCCTAGGGCGAGACTTAGGTTTTCGTTTTTACCACTCGCTGTTCGGTAGAGAAATAGTCTGAAGAAGGTTCGATGACCCCTCTGCCAATCAGTTAACTTTGAAATGCAGAGTAGTCATGTAGATGTAAATACAGATGTGGTACTTTCGTATGTAGTTGGCCGGAATATGTCACGGAGATGTTTAGGAACTTGCATATTCTGACGCGGCACGCAAAAAGTGAGAGGCATTAGAGACATTTACTCCTGGATGCATCTTCATCTGCATGGTTATTCTGCAATTCACAATTAAGTGCCTGGCAGAGGGTTCATCGAACTATTTTCGTACTACTTCTCTACCATTCCACTATCGAATGCCGCGTGGGAAAAAGGAAGACCTGAATCTTTACGTTCGAGCTCTGACTTCTCTTATTTTATTATGACGATCATTTCTCCCTACGTAGGTGGGTGTCAACAAAATATTTTCGCACTCGGAAGAGAAAGTTGGTGATTGAAATTTCGTAAATAGATCTCACCGCAAAGAAAACCGCCTTTGTTTCAGTGACTGCCACCCCAACCCGCGCATACTATCAGTGACACTCTCACCCTATCGCGCAATAATAAGAGACCAGTCGCCCTTCTTTACACTTTTTCGGTGTCCTCCGTCAATCGTACCTGGTAAGGATCCCACACCGCGCAGCAATATTCCAGCAGAGGATGGACAAGCGTAATGCAGGCTGTCACTTTAGCGGGTTTGTCGCATCTTCTAAGTGTTCTGTCAACAAAGCTCAGTCTTTGTTTCGCCTTCCCCACAATATTACCTATGTGGTCTTTCCAATTTAAGTTGCTCGTAATTGTAATTCCTAGGTATTAAGTCGAATTGACAGCTTTTAGATTCGTGCGATTTATCGTATACCCAAAATTTATCGGATTCCTTTTAGTACCCATGTGGATGACCTCGCACTTTTCTTTGTTTAGTGCCAATTGCCACGTTTCGCACCATACAGAAATTCTCTCTAGATCATTTTGTAATTGGAATTGATCGTCTGATGTTTTTACTAGACGGTAAATTACAGCATGATCTACAAACAGTCTAAGGGGGCTCCTCAGATTATCACCTAGATCATTTATGAAAATCAGGAACAGCAGAGGGCCTATGACACCACCTTGCGGAACACCAGAAATCACTTCTATTCTACTCGATGATTTACCGTCTATCACTACGAACTGTGACCTCTCTGAGAGGAAATCACGAATCCAGTCACACAACTGAGACGATACTCCATATGCACGCAATTTGATTAATAGTCGCTTGTGAGGAACGGTATCAAAAGCCTTCTGGAAATCTAGGAATATGGAATCGATCTGAGATCCCTTGTCGACAGCACTCACTACTTCATGGGAATAAAGAGCTAGCAGTGTTGCACAAGAACGATATTTTCTGAATCCGTGTTGGTTATGTATCAGTAAGTCATTTTCTTCAACGTCATTCATAATGTTCGAATACAGTACATGCTCCAAAATCTTACTGCAAATTGAGGTCAGTGGTATGGGTCTGTAATTCAATGGATTACTCCTATTTCCTTTCTTGATTACTGGTGTGACCTGTGCTACTTTCCAGTCTTTAGGAACAGATCTTTCGTCAAGTGAGCGGTTGTATATGATTGCTAAGAAAGGCGCTGTTGTGTCTGCATACTCTGAAAGGAACCTGACTGGTATACCATCTGGACCGGAAGACTTGCCTTTCTTAAGTGATCTGAGTTGTTTCGCAACACCTAAGATATCTACTTTTATGTCACTCATGCTAACAGCTGCTCTGGTTTCGAATTCTGGAATACATACTTCATCTTATTTCGTGAAGGAATTACGGAAAACTGCATTTAGTAACTCCACTTTAGTGGCACCATCACCGGTAACATTTCCATCGGTATCGTGCAGTGACGGTATTGACTGTTTTTTGCTACTAGTGTACTTTAGATACGACCAGAATCTCTTTGGGTTTTCTACCATATTTTGAGACAATGTTTCATTGTGGAAACTGTTAAAAGCATCTCGCACTGACGTCCGCACTAAATTTCGAGCTTCCGTGAAACTTAGCCAGTCTTGGGGATTTTGCGTTCTTCTGAATTTGGCATGCTTTTTTCGTTGCCTCTGCAACAGTGTTCTGACGTGTTTTGTGTACCATGGTGGATCAGTTCCGTCTCTTATTAACTTATGCGGTATGAATCTATCTATTGCTGTCGATACTGCATCTTTGAATTTGAGCCATATCTGGTCCTCACTTACATAATTAGCTTGGAAGTAATGGAGACTCTCTCTTAGGAAGGCATCAAGCGAATTTTTATCTGCTGTTTTAAATAGATATATTTTGCGTTTATTTTTAGTGGTTTTGGTTAATATGGTTTTGAGCCTCGCTACAATGACCTTGTGTTCATTAATCCCTGTATCCGTCATGACGCTCTCTATTAGATCAGGATTATTTGTGGCTAAGAGGTCAAGTGTGTTTCCGCAGCCATTTACAATTCGTGTGGGCTCATGAACTAATTGTTCAATATGAATCTGGTGAGCTGAATGTCGGTGGTGAAGTGTGATTTCGACCGAACAGCTGGCCACATGTTCGGCAAGGCCTCGACGTGCTGCGAGCGCCTGGCGCGCTGGCCTCCGAGCGGGCACCTGTGTGCTGCGGGCAGCGGTCCGGCAGGTGAGCAGGGGCAGGGCAGGGGCGCCGGCCCGGCTAGTTATCGACTGCGCGGCGCGGTGCCGCACGGCGCGGCACGGCACGGAACCGGCCGCCGGCCGCCAGCCACGCCCTGCTCGCTTCCAGCGCACGCCGCCAGGTGCGCTGCGGCCCGCCTCGGCTCAGCTTGCCTCCCGCGTGCTCCCGCTTACTTTCTGCTGCTGACCTTCGCGACTAGACGGTGCTGCCTTCCATCTGCTGGTGGCGTACCTAGCATCCTTCCGCTCCTCCTTCGGCATTTTCACTCAATCTGGGAGTACAGGGCCCAGTTCAAGGTGCCTATCCCGTGGGCAGGGATGGAAGTACGGACGGTGGGGAGGAACCATGGGCCATTTCTCTCTCTCTCTCTCTCTCTCTCACACACACACACACACACACACACACACAGAACCTCCTATAAAAAAATTTACAGTCTTACGTATTTCAATTTCCTACTTTCTTATAAAGTACTTTACAGACTTACCCTCTTCAGTTTTCTCCATGCACTGACGGCAAAAAAATCGCAACACCAAAAACTAATTAATATACAGAGTGTAAGAAAAGAATCATCTTAGTTTAAAAAAGTCGTAACTACTATGTTATTTGAGATATGTGCGTGAACAACGTACTGTTGGAGAGAGCAAACTCAGATCTAGTGAAAATGCTGTCGGGACAGCAGAAAGCGATTTGTGTTGTACGTTTTGCGCAGTGCGGGCCGGTAATAACTGTTCAGCGTGACTTTTCGTACTACGTATGGTGTGGATCCTCCTACAGCGCCGAGCACTGGACGATGACATGAACAGTTCCGAGAAACAGGTTGTTTCTGTGAAGATAAATAGTCTGGCCGTTCCCGTGTGTCTGTCACAGGCGTCGTACGCATCCGCCATAGCTTCATAAGTAGTCTGCAGAAATCCGTTCGCCGTGCAGCTCGACAGCTCAACATGCTCCCGATGTCCGTCTGACGTGTGTTGAGTCGACGTTTACACATGAAATCATACAAAATTCAGCTACGGAAAGCTCTTCGTGAAGGTGACAAACAACAACTTGTGGAGTTCTGTAATTTCGTTCTCGGAAAAATGGAGGATGACAGTTTTCATCCACGCTTAGCGTTTACTGACAACATTCTATTTAAATTGAGAAATGAACCGTCATAAAGTGATGGGGTACGTAACGACCACCTGAAGTTGTACAACATGAGAGGGACTCTCCAAAATTTAATGGATTTTGAACAGTTTCACACGAAAAAGCGTATGGTCCATTTTTCTTCGCCGGGAACACTGTTACATGAAGCACATATCTCGACATGCTTGAGAACTTTCTTTTCCTACAGTTAGAGACTGATTCGAACGACTACATGTAGCAACAGGATAGGGCACCTCCACACTGCCATCTGGAGGTGTGGGAATTTTTAAATCAACGGATTACTGAACGAGGGATCGGCTGCACTGGACCAAATGATTCAGCCTTACATTACTGGCCTCCAGGGTCAGTAGACCTAGCTGTATGTGATTATTTCTTGCAGGGTTTATAAAAGACTCTGTTTATGTCTCTCCTTTACCAACGACAATAAATGAACCGAGACATCGCATAACAGCAGCTATGGAAGCTGTAACTCAAGATATGCTCGTTGCAGTGAAGAAACAATCTGAATACCGCACTGACATACGCCGTGCGTCTCAGTGGGGGCATTTTGAACACCTATCGAAAGATACGAAAAAAAAAACTTTTTGAGTTTCTCGTTCATCAAAAAACAAAATCCATTGTATATGATTATTAGCGCCCGAAAACAGACGTCCCATATCGGATGATTGTTTTTGAGAGATTCTGTATAGTGAAATTTCGGAAATACGTTTGTCTAGGCAATACCTTTAAGTGATTAACATTGCGAGATCATAAACTAATGTACGTGCGCTATAAGTCATTGCAAATTTGAAATACTGATACATTATTGACCGGTGTAAGCGCCAGAATCTTGAATACAAACAAACAAACGATCATGAATTGTGTTGTAAAGGTGCCGGATGTCAGTCTGTGGGATGGAGTTCCACACCTGTTGCCCCTGATTGGTCAGTACAGGTACTGTTAATGCTGTTTGTGGAAGACGCTCGAGTTGTCCGATGATGCCTTGTATCTGCTATACAGGAGGCAAAGCTTGTGATCGAAGAGACCAAGGCAAGACGTCGACACTCTATAGAGCTTGCTGGGTTACAGCAGCAGTATGTGGACGAGCGTTATCCTGTTGGAAAACACCCCCTGGAATGCTGTTCATGAGTGGCAGCACAACGGGTAGAATCACCAGACTGAGGAACAAAATTGCAGTCAGTGAATGGGACAGCCACGAGAGTGCTCCAGCTGACATGCGAAATCGCACCCAGGTGAAGTGTGTCTAGCACTCAGATATGTTGGTTGCGCGCCCTCCACTGACTTCCTTGTAACCAACATATGGCCATCACTGGCACCGAGGTAGGACCAGCTTTCATCGGAAAACACAACAGACGTCCACCCTGCCCAACAGTGAGCTCTCGCTTGACATCGCTGAAGACTTCCCTCTCGGTAGTGCCACGTGGTCGTCCAGAGCCCGGACCTCTTGCGACCGTGCATTCTCGTCACCACCGCTGCCAACACTCATGTAGAGCGGCTACATTCCTGTCAATCATGTGCAGTGGCTACTCTCCTGTCAAATCTTTCTGAAACATCGCAGAAGGAATACCCAGCTTCTCGTAGCCCTATAACGTGACCTCGATTATTAACAGTGAAGTGTTGGCAATGGCGTCTTCGTCGCTCATACTTCACAAGAAAGGTTGGAATAATTTTAAGAAAAAACACTTGGAAGGTGGACCCACATATTTCGTCATTTGTCATTTGATGGAATATACTTTATTGCTTAACAACAATTGTTATGATTACAAATCAAAAATATTGTCAAAAGAATAACAAGGTGCAGAATAACCTAAAGAAGTTGATCAGGATCAATTCGTTAATAACGCGCTTTAACAATTTATACCATTATGAACAGAGCTTGAAACCAGGAATATACGCAAGTCCCCAAATAGAAGTAAGAAGTCACACCAACTAGGTGTGATTGCAGGCTGGTGCAACAAACTGAGTTTTACCAGTAAAATAAATTACAAACGACTGCCACTAAAAGTATTAACAATTCCCAATCATGGATAACACGTTGAAAAATAGACAACACCCACGAAAAATGCAAAAAAGATAACAAGTCTGCCACTGATTATGGCTGCTGGAAAGCCGTTAATAAAGTCCCTTAAACTATAAAATACACAATCTCCAAAATACAAGAAAAGCTGGGAAGGCATACAATTTAAATGTGACATATCAGCAGAAACACTGACAATGATCATTAAATAAATATACAATCCTCCAAAGCACAAGATAAGCTGGGAATTAAAATGTGCCTCCCACCTGCTACACACCAACAGACATACTAGCAACGGCTCTTAAATAAATATGCAGTCCCCCTAAACACAAGGAAATGTGGCGAATTACAGCAGAGAGCTATCGCAGCCATCAGGCTACAAGCAGGTAAGTTTTACAATGACTGGAACTAGCTAAAGACTGTGTATAAAAAAGAAAAAAAACTCAACAGTTCATATTCATAAGCAAAAGGCTTTAAAAGGTAAAAGGCTGTACAATTTAACACTCTCCAGAAATAGCAATAAGGATGGAAGGCTTAAAGAAGTATTTAAAGAGCAAGTATAGTGAAAAGGAGCTATGGACTTGCAGCTCACGCTTAAAGCTTATGCGCTTGCTGAATTCACAATATTGGGTGGATCGAGAGTTCCTGATTAATTGGCGCCACTCCGCCCTGGCGCGTATCAGACGATCAGATTTACTTAACATGAGCCAACACGAGGCACCTGGTAGAGGCTCGAGACTATCGGCCAACCCAGATGTCGTACAGCGACGGAAGTGTCGCCGCAGCAAAAAGAAAACACGTCTCTGCTCCCGTCTCAGGAAAATTGAATGCGTCGTCCGCTGCCAAAAATATCCCGCCAACAAACGTCAGACGGGAATAGTAATCTGCCCAAATAAGGCTACAAACGAGAATGTCCAGGACGTAGGCAATATTAACTTATTCTGGAAGCGAGTATACATACAACACTCCTTAAAATTACTTAAAAATGAACAAGGTAAAATATCCGCACCTGCCAATCCAGTCACTATGGCATACTCGTCCATAAAAAGTGTCCTGCCTTCGACACAGACCACGTTAAAAACTCGATTCCACTGAATCATTTTGCAACAGAGAATGCTCGTACACTTGCACGGAATACGGCCTGGGAAAAAAAATTATCATCAGTTACTCTGACCGATTACCACCCACACAATCACTCGGAGGCGCCTTGACAGGACACGTCAAATTCTATATTAACACAGACGTTGCCATACGATAACACGTACCAATAAAGAACAACACTTAACTCCACGCAGGTCTGAAGGAGCCGTGACTTCCAGGATTCCAAGTAGAGTTGTTATTGCCTCCAATCCGTATAGGTGATCTTCTATGTGCCATAAAATTTAAGCTTGCGGATTTGGCCGGGAACTTGCTGACCAGGTAGCCCGCGGCGTCCACTGCTCTCCCTGCAACTCGCCGCTATCAATCCTTAATCCAGCCAGCAAGGCTTGCCTCCGATCGATTTAACCGCTCGCGGCTTCTCGGGACCCGTAACGGACTCCAGGAGTCCTCCAAAACCAACAACTTGCCAGCCACGTGCCCTCCAGCTAACTGACAGTACCAGGGCCCGCCATAAACTAACAACACACGTCTCGACCAAAGATCCTAGCTCCCGACGTTTGGTCAGGATCGATATCAGCAGCTCAAATACGAGGGCAGTTCAATAAGTAATGCAACACATTTTTTTTCTCGGCCAATTTTGGTTGAAAAAACCGGAAATTTCTTGTGGAATATTTTCAAACATTCCCGCTTCGTCTCGTATAGTTTCATTGACTTCCGACAGGTGGCAGCGTTGTACGGAGCTGTTAAAATGGCGCCTGTAACGGATGTGCGTTGCAAACAACGGGCAGTGATCGAGTTTCTTTTGGCGGAAAACCAGGGCATCTCAGATATTCATAGGCGCTTGGAGAATGTCTACGGTGATCTGCAGTGGTCAAAAGCACGGTGAGCCGTTGGGCAAAGCGTGTGTCATCATCGCCGCAAGGTCAAGCAAGACTGTCTGATCTCCCGCGTGCGGGCCGGCCGTGCACAGCTGTGACTCCTGCAATAGCGGAGCGTGCGAACACACTCGTTCGAGATGATCGACGGATCACCATCAAACAACTCAGTGCTCAACTTGACATCTCTGTTGGTAGTGCTGTCACAACTGTTCACCAGTTGGGATATTCAAAGGTTTGTTCCCGCTGGGTCCCTCGTTGTCTAACCGAACACCATAAAGAGCAAAAGAGAACCATCTGTGCGGAATTACTTGCTCGTCATGTGGCTGAGGGTGACAATTTCTTGTCAAAGATTGTTACAGGCGATGAAACATGGGTTCATCACTTCGAACCTGAAACAAAACGGCAATCAATGGAGTGGCGCCACACCCACTCCCCTACCAAGAAAAAGTTTAAAGCCATACCCTCAGCCGGTAAAGTCATGGTTACAGTCTTCTGGGACGCTGAAGGGGTTATTCTGTTCGATGTCCTTCCCCATGGTCAAACGATCAACTCTGAAGTGTATTGTGCTACTCTTCAGAAATTGAAGAAACGACTCCAGCGTGTTCGTAGGCACAAAAATCTGAACGAACTTCTCCTTCTTCATGACAACGCAAGACCTCACACAAGTCTTCGCACCCGAGAGGAGCTCACAAAACTTCAGTGGACTGTTCTTCCTCATGCACCCTACAGCCCCGATCTCGCACCGTCGGATTTCCACATGTTTGGCCCAATGAAGGACGCAATCCGTGGGAGGCACTACGCGGATGATGAAGAAGTTATTGATGCAGTACGACGTTGGCTCCGACATCGACCAGTGGAATGGTACCGTGCAGGCATACAGGCCCTCATTTCAAGGTGGCGTAAGGCCGTAGCATTGAATGGAGATTACGTTGAAAAATAATGTTGTGTAGCTAAAAGATTGGGGAATAACCTGGTGTATTTCAATGCTGAATAAAACAACTCCTGTTTCAGAAAAAAAATGTGTTGCATTACTTATTGAACTGCCCTCGTAGTTAGTAGCGCCAGTGGAGTGCCGTGCCCACCAATATTAAAGCCGAAGCTGCTCAGTCACCTTAAAATCATTCTTAAATAACAAGAACCTACCACGCCCAATATCAAAGGTAACTAACTCACACGACCCTTACAGCGTGTACTTAAAGCAAACCTGCTTTTCATCCTTATAGCGATTCTACTGGCGCCATTCTTATGCGACTGGCACCAAATCTGAACAGACATCATCTTTGAGATTTAGAAACTCGCCTACAAACTTTCCTCTATGTCGCAAAACTCCATCTTGGTGCTGTGATATTTTTTCCGTCAGTATACTTGTAAGACTTGGAAGTCGTTGCTCCGATAAAAATTTCCTAAAGTAACACATCTACACCTGCATATACACACAGTACATGTTCCGGAAGCCACCGTACAGCGCGTGGTGGTTGGTACAGCTTACCTCTACAAGTCATTTCCTTTCCTGCCACACTTCTTTGGAAGCGGTAACGTCCGTCAAGTATCTGGGTGTGACTATTCGAAATGATCTCAAATGGAATGATCAGATTACACAAGTAACAAGTAAGGCGAATTCTAGATTGCGGTTTATTGGTAGAATCCTGAAGCGATACAGTCCTTCAACAAACGAAACAGCTTACAATACGTTAGTTCGTCCAGTCTTGGAGTATTGTTCGTCTGTATGGGACCCTTACCAGATGGGTCTGATTCAAGAGCGGCAAAATTCGTTTATTTATTTATTTATTTATTTGTTTATTGTTCCGTGGGACCACATTTAGGAGAAGTCTCCATGGTCATGGAACGAGTCAATACATGAAATTATAACACGATTATAGAAACAGATAAAATGAAATATCAGAAACATATTCAGGCGACAAGTCGTTAGTTTAAATAAAGAAAATCAAGAATGTAACACTGGAATTTGCTTAATTTTTTAGCTCTTCCAGGAGCTCCTCGACAGAATAGAAGGAGTGAGCCATGAGGAAACTCTTCAGTTTAGACTTAAAAGTGTTTGGGCTACTGCTAAGATTTTTGAGTTCTTGTGGTAGCTTATTGAAAATGGATGCAGCAGAATACTGCACTCCTTTCTGCACAAGAGTCAAGGAAGTGCATTCCACATGCAGATTTGATTTCTGCCTAGTATTAACTGAGTGAAAGCTGCTAACTCTTGGGAATAAGCTAATATTGTTAACAACAAACGACATTAAAGAAAATACATACTGTGAGGGCAATGTCAAAATTCCCAGACTATTGAATAGGGGTCGACAAGGGGTTTTCGAACTCACACCATACACAGCTCGAACAGCCCGTTTTTGAGCCAAAAATGCCCTTTTTGAATCAGAAGAATTACCCCAAAAAACAATACCATATGACATAAGCGTATGAAAATATGCGAAGTATACTACTTTTCGTGTTGAAATGTCACTTATTTCAGATACTGTTCTAATGGTAAATAAAGCGGCATTCAGTTTCTGAACAAGATCCTGAACATGGGCTTTCCACAACAGCTTACTATCTATCCGTACGCCTAGGAACTTGAACTGTTCCGTCTCGCTTATAATATGCCCATTCTGTCTGATTAAAATGTCAGTTCTTGTTGAATTGTGGGTTAGAAACTGTAAAAACTGAGTCTTACTGTGATTTAGCATCAAATTATTTTCCACAAGCCACGAACTTATATCATGAACTACATTATTTGATAATGTTTCAATATTACACACAAGATCCTTCACTACCAAGGTGGTGTCATCAGCAAACAGAAATATTTTTGAATCACCTGTAATACTAGAAGGCATATCATTTACATAAATAAGAAACAGCAGTGGCCCCAGCACCGACCCTTGGGGAACGCCCCATTTAACAGTGCCCCATTGGGACTGAACATCATTACCACTCTCAATATTGCGGAGGATTACCTTCTGCTTTCTGTTCTTAAAGTAGGAGGCGAACCAATTGTAAGCTACTCCCCTTACTCCATAATGTTCCAACTTCTGCAGTAATATTTTGTGGTCAACACAGTCAAAAGCCTTCGTTAAATCAAAGAAAACACTTAACGTTCGCAACCTTTTATTTAATCCGTCCAAAACCTCACAGAGAAAAGAGACTATAGCATTTTCAGTTGTTAAGCCAGTTCTAAAACCAAACTGTACATTTGACAGCAAATTATGTGAATTTAAATGCTGCAGTAACCTTGTATATACAACCCTCTCGATAACTTTAGCAAACACCGATGGCATAGAAATAGGTCTATAATTGTCAACATTATCCCTGTCTCCCTTTTTATAAAGTGGCTTCACTACCGAGTACTTTAATCGGTCAGGAAACCGACCACTCCTAAAGGAAAAGTTACAGATATGGCTAAGTACTGAGCTAACATACGTGGAACAATACTTCAGTATTCTGCTAGATACCCCGTCATATCCATGAGAGTTCTTGGTCTTTAGTAATTTAATTGTTAACTCAATCTCCCTCTTGTCAGTATCATGGAGGAGCATTTCAGGTAACAGTCTCGGAACACTTTTTTCTAAGAGCGCTATATGATTCCCTGTTGGGACTAGGTTTCTATTTAGTTCACCTGCTATATTCAGAAAGTGATTATTAAATACTGTACATATATGCGACTTATTAGTAACAGGGACGCGCTGATTCTATATCCTCGATCTGTCTCTGCAGACCATCCACTTCCTTTACGACTGACCATATGGTTTTAATTTTATCCTGAGACTTAGCTATTCTATCTACATACCACATACTTTTTGCCTTCCTAATAACTTTTTTAAGCACCTTACAATACTGTTTGTAATGGGCTGCTGCATTTAGATTTTGACTGTTTCTAACGTTTTGATATAATTGCCACTTTGTTCTACAAGATATTCTTATCCCTTTAGTCAGCCACCCAGGCTGCCTGTTTGTGCTAGTACCCTGTTTTGAACGTTCTAACGGAAAGCAACTTTCAAAGAGCACGAGAAAAGTCTTGAGGAAGGCATTATATTTATCGTCTACTGTATCAGCACTATAAACATCTTGCCACTCTTGTTCCTTGATAAGGTGTACAAAAGTCTGTACAGCAACTGGATCAGCTTTCCTAAAAAGTTGGTAACTATATTTAACATGTGTTGCAGCACAAAAATCTTTTAGACTTAAAATTTGTGCATCATGATCTGAAAGGCCATTCACCTTTTTGCTAACAGAATGCCCTTCTAATAATGACGAATGAACAAAAATATTGTCTATGGTTGTTTTACTGTTCCCTTGCACTCTCGTTGGAAAGAATACGGTTTCGTGACTGGTACATTTAGCGATCGCGAGAGCGTTACAAATCTCATAGAAAGTTTGAAGTGGGACACACTTGCAGATAGACGGCGCGCTAGACAGAAGGGGCTGCACACTAAATTACGAAATCTGATCTTCACGGAGGATGTAGAGCATATATTATCACCACCAACTTTCAAATCGCGCAATGATCACCATTCAAAGATAAGGGAGTTCGTACTGAGGCGTTCAGACAGTCATTTTTCGCTCGCGCGATCCGCGAGTGGGAGAGAGGAGGGAAAATATTACTTTGGCGCGAACTGTGCCCTCCGTCACACACCGCTTGGTGGCTAGCGGAGTATATATGTAGATGTAGATGTAGACTGCCAAATAGAGCGAGGGAAAATAAACTGTCTACAAGGCCTCCGTACGACCCTTAATTTCTATCGCTTTATCTTCGTGGTCGTTACTCAAAATGTACGTTGGTGGCAGCAGAATCGTTCTGCAGTCGGCATCAAATGCCAGCTCTCTAAATTTCCTCAATAGTGCCTCGCGAAAGTGTGTCGTCTTCCCTCCAGGGATTCCTATTTGACTTCACGAAGCACCGGTAACAAATCTGGCAGCACGCCTCCGAATTGCTTCGATGTCTTCCCTTAACACGATCTGGTGAGGTTCCCAAATACTCGAGCAGAACTCAGGAATGGCTCGCACTAGCGTTCTTGTACGCCGTCTCGTTTATAGATAAGCTAAGCGTTCCCAAAATTCTCCCAATAAAAATTAGTTGATCATTCGCCGTCCCTACTACCAACTCGGAGTGCTCGATCCGTTTCACATCGCTTTGCAAAATTACGCCTAGATACTTGATCGGTTTTAGCCAGAAAATAATAATTACTTCGTCTACCAAAGAACCATGATTTTAAAGAAGCTGAATTTATAAACAAATTATAATGAAAAAATAAATAAAGACTGTTTTAACACTGCCTTTACAAATATCTTTGACAAAATTGCTAGAAAATTACCGATCGTTACTGCTGTTGTCACACGTTTTTCCCATCTTTGTGTGACGGTCTATTCAGGTTATTCCCTATTCAAATAGGATATTAGTAACATAAATTTTTATAGAGAAGATACACGTCGTTTATAAGGAATGAAGCACGAAGCAGTTCTCAAAAAGTCTCAAAAAATCGTCTCTGAACATTATATTTCCAAGTGCTTTGAAGCATTAAGCATTTGTAGCTACAGATGACTACGAACTCATTTTTGTGTGAGGAATTTCCTTCGTTGTAATTGTTTATAACCTCAGTAAAACCTTGATAATGTAGTGGCACTTCATGTAACTTTAACTGAAACACAATTTTGCGCTAATTTTGCAGAGCGCCACAGTAAGTTCTTAACGGTCATCAGACGTGATAATTTTCATAATTTTAATTAGTAGTAGTAAGAAAATAAACGTACTTCATGAGACTGATCTTATCGCCATTATCCATATTTAAATGACTTGTGTCACGTGTTTGCTGGAGGCTAAATTCATTCTGGGGCCCCTTAATCACAATGTGTAAAGTAGTTTCCTATTGACTGGCGTCTCTCATTCTTTCTTTATTTGAATGATCAATGATGCAGCAGCTATTGAACACGGTAAAGGTCTCGTTACACACCAGTCAGTGCATAGCTTACACAACGCCCTACTTATCTCTCTTAGGTTTTGCTTTGCTGCCATATGCGATAGCACGTTGATCCATGCAGTAGCTACGGTGATCAGTGTTTATTTTGGCATCCCAGAGCGGATGCGATGTTATTTGCTGATGCGAAATCACATGCAATAAATCCTTCCCGCTACCATATAGTGTGACACAATTTTATTACATCCGTAGGAGACCAAAAGCAATTCCAATTGAGAATCAGCACTGGTAATTACGCACATTCATAGAAAGCAACTGAAAGTGTAATGAAACTGATATAGAAATTTCTATGATGTAATACAATTTTTGTGCGGCTAAGGAATCAAGTGTTACTATTGAAATTGCAGAATAATATCGCTCTTTTCCCTACTAATGTATAAATTATCAATAATAGTTGAGGGAATTCAATAAATTAACAGAGTAAAGAAATTTAATTGAGATTAGTAGAGGGGTATGAACTGTTAGTGGTTAGCTTGTGGACATGGCTCAAATGGCTCTGAGCACTATGGGACTTAACTTCTGTGGTCATCAGTCCCCTAGAACTTAGAACTACTTAAACCTAACTAACCTCACACACATCCATGCCCGAGGCAGGATTCGAACCTGCGACCGTAGCAGTCGCGCGGTTCCGGACGGAGCGCCTTAACCGCGAGACCACCGCGGCCGGCGCTTGTGGACATGAACAATGCCTATAAGTTGAGGGTGAGATGGCGATCGGTCGGTACTGTGGAGCCCTTCTAGGCCTGGTCGGTCGGAGTAGCTTTAGTAGAGTTAATCGCAAAGGAAACAAAAATCACTACAGCCGCTAATACGTGCTTGACTACCTTAACCAATGATGAACACAAAATATTCGAGAGATTCTTTAACAGTCGACTAAAAACTGAACTGCCCGAATTCTTGTGTCACTGCCATAAATCCGCTGTCCTGGGATGACGTATTGTCAGACTATCGAGACCTCGTCGATATTACCTTTGAAGTGCGAGCAACTTTGTTTACTGCGTTCCAAGATTTCCAAAAAGTGTACGGTAGAGTAGAATTTGACTACCTCGAAAGGGTCATGGGTGAAATCTGATATGATAAGTAATTCACAGAAACTATAAGTTCATGTTTAGAGAAATGTGTACATCTGAATGGAGATTAATGATAATCTCTCGGAGCAGTTACAGTTACCCAGAGCACTTCATCAGTGTTGACCTTTATCTGCTTCTCTCTATGCAATAGAAGCGGATCCTCTTCTCTGATGATTGCGGACCTGGTTACCGGATGCTGTATCTTTAGGCTGAAGATCGTAGGAAAAGCCTATGCAGGTGATCTCAGTTTAATTTTAAATAATGAGGAAGATACGATAAGCGCAGCCGACATACTCAAGACTATCAAAGTTCCAGTAGAGCCAGAATCAACAAGGATAAATCAGATTTTATCGACCTAGGATCCAATTCTCTATAGCGGTGGTGCCCATGACTGCACACAGAGGGCGGAAAACACCATTTGGGCCTGATCATCACTGCAAATCCCACAAACTTGTTAGAACTCAATTGGCAGGACAAACTGTAATCAGTCAAAACGACATTAAAGGAGGCAAAACCTTCGAAGACTAGAAAGAGTGCAATTGGGTTATACTTGTGTAGTATCCAAGCTCAATCATGTAGTTGCAGTCGTTCCTACACCTGAAAAACGTGAGACAAATATTTTCCGTGGCTGCGTGACATGTCTGGAGATTCAGTTTTTTCAAACTGCCTTTTCTCAAGACAGCCACTCTGTGTATCAACGGTGGACAGGGGTTGAGAAATTCGTACGAACATTGCATGACAATATGCCTCCCCTGCACCGGGTTCGAGGACTCCCTGGATCTCTGTCAAGCTTTTTATTTAATTTACTTATTTATTCATGTATTTAACCTGATCTCTTTATGACCACCAGGCCCTCTCTTACATCTGATCACACTAACAGTATCTTTTTTACGCCAAAGTTACCTAAGAAATAACATTTTTAGTACAACAAACAGTACTAAAACCTTTCCGCCGTAACGATAAGCGCCCGTACGAAGATGAAGAAAGCAAGAGCAGAGAAGGCTGTGAGACGACGTCATACAGTAGTTCGCTGGCAAGGACCGCACCACGACAGGAGCGGCCTCTATACGAAGAGAATGTAAGGGCCGCTCCTGCCAGCCTCTGCCGGACAGCCGAAGACGCGCACAAGTAGAGCCGTCATCCTAAGCATTAAACTGAGGCTTGTACCCTTTATTAATTGCTTGTATGGACACTGTCTGTAGCGAACGAGTTTTATTGTTTGCATGTCACCCATCGTTTACGACATCTTATTGCAAACCAAAGTTAAGTATTGTCAAGCTACTTTGTTGTAATAAAAACCATTAATGTGATTTGCTTGAATCGTTGTATAGCTATCCGAGAAAGCAGCGTCCTTTAGGCAGCCAATATGAGCCGAATGGGCAGGACCCCCCACAAAAACGATTTCAGTTTCTACAGAAACAATGTGAGTAAATAATACTGACTACGAACTAATAAAGATAATGCTCGCAGTACTTCTACGACTGCTGCTGCAACTAATATTGATAATAGTATTAATAATAGTAATAACAATACCAATCATCATAATCATAGTGATAACTACAATAATAACAATAATAGTAGTGCAGATGTAAAAAGAATTTATAGGTGTACAAACCAGATACTTTCTGATATAGCGAGTTCTGGTCAAAGGAAATTTAAGGTAACTGTAACAGCTAAGAATACAGGCAAAAGAGGAAGACCTACTTGGAAAGAAGGAAGTACAGGGGCAACGTAAGCATAAAGGGACAGTGGTAATCGGCAGATATGTCATTAACTGTCTTCTTAAGCTAGAAATGTTATTCAGTTCTCTGATATCATGCGGGAGGTTATTCCAGAGCCGGGTTCTTGATACTGAGAAGAACTTCGACAATGTGGTGGAACGGTGGAATGAGACAGAAATGATTTTTCTCTGATGTTAACGGATGTTTCTGCCATGTTGTTCAGACAAAATCGTCAAGGTCGAGGAGAGATGTGAGAGACAGTGTACGTTTTGATAAAGAAGTAGAGAACACAAGGAATATGGAAATTTCTGCGCCTGTCTGCATGCATCCAGGATGGTTGTGCATATGACGGTGGAATATGAATAAAGAGTCGAACGTCACAGACATAACCAACACTCAGATACAAGTAAAGACCACCACCCCACTTGTGGCATTCGCAGCTGGACAAGATTGATGACGTACACTGTTGCTTCCTGTGCCTCTGGGATAGCCCCACCGAAGCACTTCATTGTTATCAGGAAAGACTGATCTAAGTCTCAGTCACTTGAACCAGGATCTCACAGTCATACACATAGCCATTGTCGAGTCCAAGAACATAACTCTCCCTGCTCTTCATACAAGGAACTAATACCGAACCCTGGAAGACTGCTGATATTGCCTGCCTCCATGCTGGCGAGACGTCAGGTATAAGCGACACCATTGCACTGCACTTGGCCAAAAATTTAGGCTCTTAAATACGTAAAGTAAAATGTCGATTTCGACAGTGTGAAAGGTTTTGCTGAAGTCTACAAAGCACATGATAGTCGCCTCTTGTGCATCCATGGCAACCTACAGGTCATCTTTTCCTTTTATTAAGGCAGATGTTATGCTGCCATGTCTTCGAAAACCTGATTGCTTTTGGGCAAGTACGTTGTCTTTAGTTAGGTAGTTTGTTAGTTGGTCGTGGACTGTGTGTTCTAAGGTCTTGTACACTGCAGGAAGAATGCAAAGCCGGCCATTGTGAGCGAGCGGTTCTAGGCGCTTCAGTCCGGAGCCACGCTGCTGCTGCGGTCGCAGGTTGGAATCCTGCCTCGGGCATGGATGTAAGTGATGTCCTTAGGTTAGTTAGGTTTAAGTAAGTTCTAAGTCTAGGGGACTGATGACCTCAGATGTTAAGCCCCATAGGGATTAGAGCCATTTTTGAAGAATGCAAATCGTTCGGCAACTCTCGGGTACTGTGCAACGTCCTTTTTAGATAGTGGATTAAATAGTACCTGTTTCCTGGACTCAGGCAAAACGCTTGCGGTTAAGAGGCGGTTCAACGTACCTGTTATAGTCGATCGTAGTAGGCCAATAATAGGCTCCACTTTGTGGACTGTGATGCCATCGTGTTCAGTAGATGCTGATCCGATGCGCAAGATGGCTTTTTTTGATATTGCAAGTAAATTGCATTGGAGACAATTTTTCGTGGCTACTTTCGTTTACCACCATGGAGTAATAAATGTTTATTTTGCGGGTCGGTTGTCGTTGTGGGTAAATTCAGGTACCGATGTAGCTATGGTGCAATAGGATCAGCTACAGCTTTTGCTTTGCCTGTACCAAGACGACGCAGATTTTTCTATAGAACAGCTGGTCTATTTCTGTTGTCAGTTAATGTATGGGCATACCCGACTTTTGAATTTTTCACAGCTTGACTAAGTCTGTTTTGCTTCTGCTCGTAAGCAACATGATTTTCAGGCCTATGGCACAGTTTGTACGCCGCGTCTCTTACTGCAATCCATCTATCTTACCGCTGGTAGCGTCATACTCGATGGTGAACAGTGTGCGGGAAGAATGACTCTTAGTAAACCTCTGTCTGAACCCGTCGCCTCTGTCTAATTTCGTCTTATGGTCTTGTCGCGAGATATACAGGATATATTGCAATTAACAGCATAAACTGACACTGTTAAAAAGGACCAACAGAGGAGCCGTTTGGTAGATACTGTGATGTATGGTTACCGTCCACTACTGTCTTCGGTGTGAAATGTTACCCTAGTTAGCATATACGTACCCTAAAAACCGCAACACTCAAGAACAGTCCATTTTATTGACAAGTGAGGTGACAAGTAGTTTGTCATTGTAGAAGAATGATAACAAATTCGGACCAAATGAAACACACACGTCACAGGGCGCACAAACAGTCGCATCAGTGCACAGTGTACATCCCTCTGGTGGTAATTCAGTCGTGTTTTCTCAAATGCAAACGACCATAAAGGTGCCGAATGGCATCCTGCGCTGGACTCTTCAACGCACCTTGCATATTTTGTTGCAATTCCACAATAGTTCTTGCAGTGTCTCCAGAAAGAGTGGGTTCCCTCTTTATAGTTTCTCATGGTAATCAGCTGGCGAGAGGTCTGGTGAGGTTGCTGACACACCACGAAGATCACGTTGTGTCGCAGCAGCCGTATGGCACTTGAAAACGCAATGGTGCGACACCATGAAGGAACCACACGTGTATCCTTTCATAATAAAGAACGTCATCCAAATTGCAGCGATACACATTAACAGATGTTGCAACAGAGGCACGACTGCCGTTGTGCACACATTGTAATGGGGGTAATCACTGGTTTCCAGACTTGGATTGGGTGCTTGTTTGATTTGTAGCGGGTCAGGGGTTAGTGGCTCTAGATACTGAGCGTCAGTCACAGAGGGGAGCGAAGGTCATTATTTTAGCAGGGATGGGGGAAGGAAGCGACACTTTGCTGGCCGTAGAGTCGGCTCTTTCCTTGGCTCAGTGGGTGGGATGTAACTGAAACACTGGTGATTCCACTAACAGTCGTTCATCGAGACGTAAGACCCTTTAAACAAACAGACTAATACATTGTGTTTTGGCGACGACTAGCGTTGCAGCGGAGAGCCAGGCAGCGTACTCTTCCATTCACTGCAGTGCCCGTGACCCACTGCGGCGGCGGCGCGGCCTTCTCCTTGTGCATTAGCTCGTTGCGTTACTAACAAGCGGTTACGGCGTGGCGCGGAGTGCTCCGTCCCGGAATCGAACCAGCGACCTTCAGGTTCGGCGTCTTCTGGCGGAGTTCATCAGACTCTACGTTCACAGGTGACCCTTTTGGTGAGGCCGCAGTCCCTTCGTCCTCACCAGCCGCCTGGGTAAGTACCACTCGAGCTTGCGATGGCACCTTCTGCGTTGACGTATTGGCGCGCTACCATCATCGTCTTCTGTGGAGCAGTGTAGCGGCAAAGTCGTTGTAAAAACTGCTGTTTTGAAGAGCGCGCCGCAGCGCGTAGTGTGAAGCAGTTCCCCTCCGTTTCTGGCGGTGGCGCCGCTGTGGTAATCGCAGCTTTGGTGGGAAAGGGGAAAGGTTGCCTGTTCACATGACTTTATGGGGCGCTATGAGCTCGCCAGTCGGTCAGTCTGGGTCAGTCTCTCTTCCCCATCTTGCTAGTCTGTCTCTCGTCCGCATTTGTTAGGCAGTTAGTGTCCGTCTGTCGTTCGGAGTGCTAGTATGTCTGTCGTTCGCATCAATCTTTAAAGCCAGCAAAATGAGAGTCTTTCCACTCCGCCAGTAAGAGAACTTAGCGAGTGGTCGCCCGGTCGGGGCTTAGTTCCTGCATCTGAGTCTGCGCGTTAGACCGCCAGTCTGCTCGAGTTTGCTCAGGCAATGGTCATAGGTGCTTGGATCGATCGGTTGGTCGGTCGCGCACTGAGACACAAGATGACTTGTCCGTCTTGAGCGTCGGCGCTTGTGAGGTCGCCACGTCAGTCCAGTGGGCCGCGGCGCATAGCAGGGGTAGTGACTTCGCGGTCGACACGAGAGCAACAGGAGTCAAACCAAGACATCTGTCTGGCCGGTGCGAGCTGCGACGCCGTGAGACGGGAGATCGGCGCGCCTTCCTGCGTCCGTTGAAGCGGCTGGCAGCGGACGGTTCGAGAGAGCGATTTGGGGGTGCTGCGCCAGGTCTTGTCGAGAAATCGCAGTTTATTAGAAGTTAAGTGATTGGTGATATGTTGTTTGATTTACTCCTCTTAAATTATACTTGTGTTCTTGGTGAGGTCACCAGCCGTTTTGCTTTGGGGTCGTCCCACCATTTTTCTCCGTTTGCCCACCTGCGGAAAGGTGGTTGTTTATAAATTGGGTGGTCCGTTTTTCGCTTGTGGACTAGAGCGGGTTGGAGCAACCTGCGGTTCAGGTTGTTCGGTAATCTCCCTATCAATCTACCGTACGTTAGTAGCTGCCTCTGTCATGTCTGTCGGATTTGGTGTGTTAACGAATTTGTTCCTTGGAGTGTAACGGCCTAATACCTGAAATATGTTTTGATCTTTGGAAACTTTGATATTATTGCCTATGATCTTGAGAGGTGGTATCTGTGTACTGTAGAGCATCTTAAGTATTGTTTGGCCAACGTTGTAGAATTTTATATGAGATTGTATTTCATGGGCTGTTATTTAAATGATCATTTTAGTATATAAAGTTGCCACCCTTTCACCGTAAGACTTCCATTTCCATCCCTCCTACGGTGGGGGGGGGGGGGGGGGGGAGTGCATAGTTTGTGTGCTTGTATAAATTTTTATTAAAACTCTCAGTTTAAAGTTATCTGGTGTGTTGCAGATTTGCACCAGTGTGGTCTTTCAGAGGCTGTTGTGAGCGGTCGCAACTACGGCCGTGTCAAAAGGGAGCGGCAAGGTTCTCTGCCCGAAAGCTCATACAGTCAAAACTTGTTTATTTCTGTCTCTGAATAAATTGTATTTTTGATATTTAGAGGGTGCCTTCTGATTATAATTTTAATTAAAGTGAATAAAATTCTCATTTGTTAAAAGGAATTGGTTGTGATTTGATCAGTTAGTCCCTGGCAACTATTTCCATGCTTACATAGAGTCATTAAATGTGTTAATGTTCTTGATGAATCGCTACTAAATGAAATAAATTCTTAAGAATATTCTTTGAAAATAAATCACGGCTCATCGTTATAGCGAAGTATCACCTCCGCTGGCTAACCATCGGTTCGTCGTGCATGCGATGTTTCTTCGTGTCTTCTTTCTCCCCTCGAACGACCTCCTCAAAGGACCACTTCACGCTCATTTGTAGGAGGTATTTATTCGGTGTCTTTGCCAATGCCACGAAGTTTCTAGGGCGGCGACTGAGTCTTCGGTCGTTGATCTATCACTCTGGGCAGAAACGTGAGCAATGTCGACAGACGTGCCCGGCTTTCCATTGTTTTACCTCTATGCTGGCGTGGTCGCGCATTGTCCTTTCGTCGTCTTCCGCATCGCCAGATACGTCGTTCAGTGTGCTGACAGTTCCTGGAGCTTTGGCCGCTGATGTGCGAACTGCGCTGGTCGTTGTTCTCCTCGAAAGCATTGCCCGTCTGCTGTGTCGTTGATCTGTCGAAGTGCTGACTGATGCTGCCCAAACTCCACTGGTCATCGGCCTTCCCACGTTGGGCAGAAACGTGATCAATGTCGACGCACGTACCAGCTTTCCTCGTTGGACTGTTTCCACTTCCGAATATTGTAGTTTAACGTTCCAAAGTGTCTGAAATGTTCATTTAACCTATAATAAGTCTATACATATTTTTCTGCTTTGAACATCCATAAATAACACATATTTATTAAACACTCTACACATCGTCCTCTGCCCACCCCTCTCCTTTGTGCCTTCCAGCGAGTCAGTCTCCTGTGACAGAACCTATCGATCAGATCGTCGATATGCACGGTGTAACGTAGTAAATTATTACGAGTTCTCACCTGGCACTGAATGCGTAGCTTGCCGTGGAGCCGGCAGGAGAGCAGCTGTTGCTTCTCATGCTGGTGCAGCAGACGCTGCACTACTGCCCCTAGCGAGCGGTCTGGAATACTACTAACCATTAACCGATCTTTCTCATACTTAGTATAGCAAATTCTATGTATAACACAACCATACTGTCAAACTTTCAAATCGATAACGCCCATACTATCGGAGATAAAATATTTTTACCTAAAATACACAATAACCGTGCTGGCGTTGTCAAAGTGAGTTAGGCACTATAATGCATTCATCTATGGTAGCAATTCAAAGTACAACCAAGAGAATACAAGGTGTAAATTTTAAGTTGACAAACCAGAATAACTCGAGAAATAAGCTTCACACGAAAAAATGTGTAGAATCCAAAGTTGATTATTTTCGAGGGGGACATTTGCTGGTGCTAAAATTAGCCCGCCACCCCAGCCCCCTGATGGTGGGGCGGTAGGCAACTTTAAAATTTCAAATGGGAACCCCCATTTTGCATTGCAGAATTCTACATAAAAAAACTACGTACATTTTGTCTTACAACATTTGTTTTGATTCTTGGTAGTTGGCGCTGTAATTCAAGAAAATTCATGTTCTCATCTCTGCGTGTTTACAAATGTTGACCCACGTATTTTGGTCAACATTTGTAAAACTCTAATTCCTCTCTGTGAAACCCCACCCTATGGGGAGAGAGGGAGAGTTTAGTTTTAGCGAATCAAAATTTACGAATAAATAAGTATTTTTCATTTATCCGTAACCATTTTCCACTCAAACCATATGCCAACTTAAAATTTACGCCCTTTGTATTAAAAGCACTCCGTCTTCAGGCCACGAGTGGCCTACCGGGACCATCCGACCGCCGTTTCTATTTGAAAAGTAAGGCACCTGATAGAACTGGACGAGCTGTATTATCTTTGAGTTGGATTATCTTTATTGAATTAAAATTCTACGGATAACATTTTATGTTAATCTTCAAACATGTAATATTACGCTGTAATCATGCATGTTTAATACATATGTATAAATGTATAGCTACTGACTTCGTGAGAAGAAACAGGTGTCCCGAAAGATTTTTGAACTGTATGCATAAGTGAAGGATTATAGATTTGAGAAAAGAAATTACAGAAAGCCATCCGGTAAAATATCCTGAACACTGTACCCAGTAAATCCTGAATTTTAATTCTAATTTTTTTTTCAGCTCTGATTATACACAATTGCTCACTTGGTGTTAGAGAAGACGTTGTGACACTAATTTGGCAAGGATAAATAAATCAAGAAATAAACAATCTCCTCTCACATACGCTTGCGCAATATCGTACACTCTTGCCACAATACTTCAGCAACGTAACTTAATTTCATCAGCAAGCACACTCTGACGTACGTCGATGTATTGTGTCCAGAATATAGCACCCCGTGAAATTTTTACATTACATAATCTTGAAACTGACGATTCTTTTCATCGCCCTTATATTCTGCATGTGAATACGATTTGTGACATCCGTTATAGCCTTAGGCTTTTAGTTTGGTGTATCAGTTGACCAGGACATCGTTAGGCAGAGATAGTGCCGATTCATAAAATATACCAACATTGTTAAACATGAAAATTTCAGAAAGCTCTTTATTTATTATTTCCCGTTCTTTATTTTTTTTAATCTTTCGTGTCTCCTATTTTGATAACAAAATGGAAATATTAATATCAGTACATGAAGGTAAGCAGGCTACATTCAATTGCTTATTATATTTATTTTTGGAAAACTTATTTTTTTAATTTCATTACGTCTTGCAGCTTTACATTCGACCACAGCTTCTCTATGCTGAACCATTTTGCAAAATGTCAGATGGTAAGCATGAGGCTAAACTATTCTTCAATCCGAAAGCTAGGCGGGCACGCTGAAAAGTAATGACTCCGAAATTTTATATGAAATCTGTTAAAGCCTTTTAAATAAAATAAACGTTATTAATATTCCCTACCTTTATTCGTCATGTCTACATATTTGCAACCCTTTGCTGCTAGAGGGCTCCGAATAGTAGCGTGTTACATGGCGGTGAGTGACGTAAGTGCGTCGGTGCGTGAGAAACAGCGTGCTGTAATGGAGTTTCGAATTCGAAGAGTTCGTCTACACATGGAGCAGCCTCTCTTTGAATACAGCAACGCCGGACCACGCACGAGAGCTGTGATATCTGCAACAGTCCAAGGCCTTGGTTTCACTGCCGTCGATCACCCACCGTACAGTCCCCACTTGGCCTCATCCGATTTTCATATGTTTCCTAAACTTAAATAACGCTCTAAGGTAAGCCATTTCGATAGCGATGAAGCGGCGCAAGCAGAAGTGAGATTGTGACTGCGTCAGCAAATTCAGATATTCTACAGTGACTGTATCAACAAACACGTCTCTCGTTAGCAGAAATGTGTTCTTCGCCAGGGTGACTACGTTGAGAAATGAATGTGCAGACATGAAGAATAAAGGTATAGAATATTAATATAGTTTGTTTTATTTATAAAGCTTTAACAATTTTCACATAAAAAACTGGGAGGTGTTACTTGTCAGCACATCTTCATAGTTTGATAGTTTGAACAATGTCGTGTAAATTATATACAATCCAAACTGTTAACAACTTTCCCGCTTGTTGAGTGTTTGTGGGGATGGGGGCAGGGATATTTTCGTCTTAACTTCCAGTCAAAGTCTTTACATCTACCGTGAATAAGAAGTTTTCTTTTGTACTGGTGATTTTCAGAAATTTATGACCGACTACTGCCGTCTGCTTTCGTCTACGCTGTTGGGGTTGTCTGCCAGCACCACCGTAACTAAGACGAATGTGGGACAGTAAATTTGTCGCTGACAGAAGGCGGCATACCTGTCAGCGAGATTAGTCAGCGCTGATAGCGCCGGCATTGTTAGTGGCCTGCGAACGTAGAGATGCGTCACAGTACAGTGCCGACACAAGCCGATACTTCATCCAGCCCATGGTACATCTATGTGACAGACATTTAGTAAAAAGTATCTCGCTATGTTATTCTGCATAGCTTTCTCCCAGGGCAGTTTTACTTTGATAACAGAGAAGAGCTCTAACAAATACCAGTTTATTAACATTCACTTGCATTTTGATCAGAGACTTTCTTAACAAGTCTCACGAAACACAGAAGATAAAAGTAGACAGCGACCAAACGACGACGCTAAAATTTACGTTTAGTAAGCAAATGCGGGCGGGAACCTTAAGAGCCGATCAGCTGAACAAACATGCTAAAGTATTACAGCGATATGAACGTCAACGTAAAACCGTATAGAATATGAAAAAAGGCGTGAAAAGTGTCCTCGTTCGCGAGAACTCCATTCATTACCTGAGCAAGCGTGAAGACGGGTCCGTAATGAAAAACAAAGCCAGTGGTGGTTGTTGGCGTGGAGATAGGAGTGGCGCAGGAAACACAAATACTTTAGGGGAGACAGCGTTAGCGATAATACGAATATAGTTAAAGACAAGAGTGTAGCACGACGGGAATGCAGGCATATACCAAGTAACACGAGAATAAGATCTGAAGCGCAGTGTACGTAAGTGGAAAATCGAGATTCGGAATTTTCACAAGGAAGCTATTAAGGAAGCAAATTTTATAAACAATGCTGAAAACTAATTTAACTGTACGATGGCGTTCGATAACAAACATGACAGATTTAAAATACGTCGGGGAGTTGGAAAATAAGTTTACCCTGTCGACTGTGGTTAGAGCTGTGTGTGACAGAAAAAAAAAAGAAAATGAGACATTAAACTTAAATCTTTATTTTTCTATATAATTTCCAAGTACATTGAGACATTTTTCATACCGCTTTATAAGCTTCAAAAAGCATTCCAGGAAAAAAATCAGGGCGTTGCATACGGAAGAAGCGTTGAACGGCGTGTTTGACGTCTGCACTGCTGCCAAAGCACCTTCCGCAGAGGGATTTCTTCAAAGCAGCAAGCCGATGGAAGTCGCTTGGTGCGAGATCCGGACTGTAAGGCGGATGGTGTTAGCACTCCAGACCAAGAGTTGCAATATGGTTTTCCGTTGCCGTGGCCGTGTATGGTCTCGCATTGTCATCCAACAGCAGAACGCCAGATCTGAGAAGGCCAGGCCGCTTTTCCGAATCACCTCTTTCAATTTCGAGAGAGTGGCCCAGTTCCGCGCAGCATCGAGGGTTGCATCCTCCAGAAAGTCCACTAGCAAAACTCCTTTGGCGTACCAGAAAACGGTGAGTAGCACTTTACCTGCAGACGCAGTGCTTTTGAGCTTCTTTCGGACAGGTGATGACGGATGTTTCCACTCCATGGATGCGGCCTTCCATTCAGGAGCGTAATGGTGGACCAACGTATCATCCCCCTTCACAATCCGAAACAGAAGTCATTGTCACATTCATGGTAACGCACGAGCTGTTGCAGGCTGAACGCCATGCGTTGTTCTATGTGTAACGGGGTCAGATGGCGGGGCACCCATCGCGCTGACACCTTCCTGTATCGAAGAATGTCGTAGATGATCTTGTGAGCTCCCTCATGTGCGATTCTAGTACATCGATGGTGATACGCCGGTTCGCTTTAATCATGTCATCCACCTTCCTGACATTTGCATCTGTAGTGGCCGTGCGTATCGGTCCAGGTCTCGGTATGTCCTGCACTTGCTGACGTCCATCACTGAATTACTGGCACCATCTCCGCACCATTTGCCTCTACATCACCCTTGACCCAGACACCTCAACAAGGCGGTTATGAATTTCTGTGACTGATACTCCACGTGCCCATTCACGGCGGATAACAGCTCTCACTTCCGCCTTTGACCACGACTCCACCTTCTCTCCATCACCAACTTTCTCCTCCGATTGCGAAAATATTTTGTTGACACCGATCTACATAGGGAGGAACGATCACCACGATAAAATAAGGGAAATCAGAGATCGTACGGAAAGACTCTGCCCACAGTCAACAGGGGAAACTCATTTTCCAACTCCCCCTCGTAATATCAGCTTGGAAATGTAGTGATGCAGGTGAGGAAAATTTGTGAGTAATTATTACACATGTTAAAGAGCAACACTCTCTATTTCACAGTAAGGAGTGATACACAGTTATCACTTGGCATTTCAGAAAACCGCGCAGGGTCGCCGTTGAGTTGTAAACACACACCAAGAGAAGAATCTAAGTATCTCGTGGTCACGCGAGTCTGTTAGAATCCGTGCATTCGCAACCAAAACAGTTTTAGATCCAACGAACAGCCCTCTATCATATGCGCAATGTCAGCAGAGTGTTTACTGGCGCACAGCACGATACAAAGTGAGTGCATGTCGACAAGACGAAAGGTCTGTTTCCTGCGTGCCGTCAGATCTGAAGTCCGTGTGATAGCTTTCAGGTGTCTCATATCGGCGGCAGTTAAAATCTTCTCTTGTGACAACCTTTTCATCTCAGAGTGACAATTGCAACCTACGAACCTCTGTTATTTGCTGGATGATTCCGGTCTCCGTCTTCGTCTACAGTTTCTACCCTCTACAGCTCCCTCTAATACCACTATGAAACTTATTCCTTAAGAGATGTGCTATCATCTCGTCCCTTCTTATTGTCAGTGTTTTTCAAATATTCCTTTCCTTTCCGTTTCTGCGCAGAACCTCCTCATTCCTTACCTTATGAGTCCACCAAATTTCCAACATTCTTCTGTAGCACTACATCTCAAATGCTTCCATTCTCCTCTACTCAAGTTTCCCACAGCCGTGTCTCACTACCTAACAATGCTTTGCTCCAAACGTTAACTCTCAAAAATGTCTTCTTCTAATTAAGACCTATGAAGAGACACCAGTAGAACTTTCTTGGGGAGGAATACCCTCTTACCCTCTTTGCTAGTGCTAGTCTCCTTTCCGTGTCCTCCTTGCTCCGTCCGCCAGGGTTATTTCGCTGCTTAGGTAGCAGAATTTATCAACGTCGTCTACTTCATCACGATTTCTGATGTTAAGTTTCTAGCTATTCTAATTTTTGATAGTTCTCATTACTTTCGTCTTTCTTCGATCTACTCTCTATGCATATTCTGTACTCATTAGACTGTTCATTCCATTCAACAGATCCTGTACCTCTTGCTCACTTTCACTGAAACTGGCAATGCCATCAGCGACTCTAATCATTGATATCTTTAAAATTTGAATTTTAATCCCTCTCTCGAAGCTTTCTTTTTATTCGTTCATTGCTTCTTCTATGCACAGACAGAACAGTAGGGGGCGAAAGATTACATCCCTGCCTTACACTCTTTTTAATCCGAGCACTTCATTCTTCATACTCCACTCTTGTTGTTCCATCTTGTTTCTTGTACATATTGTTTATTGCCCGCCTTTCCATATAATTTGCCCCTAGCATGTTTACTCCCCCTAATTAGCCTGTAGGGTCGAAAGCGTCCCTACCGATAGCTGGATCGCTGTAGCGATAGGGAGGGGGTTGCGGGTGGGCAGGCCAGTTAGGGGTTTCAGGTCCATCACGACATCGGCTGGTGTCTGTGGTGGCACTGGGTCCTCTGCTAGCGGAGAGGGCGTCGCCATGGTGTGCATCTGGCCGGTGCTGTTGCTACACCCTCGAAATCCCGACTGAGTCAATGATGCAGGGATGGGAAGGGGTCCCACTCCATATGCGGCCTGCTAGGCGTGGGCTTAGGTGCTTGTCTGCCGTACCAGCACGCCGATCTAACAGCGCCTGCTAACCACGCTGGAATTCTGCCGGAAGTGCGAGCCCATCCCTCGGCGCCCAGAGGGTAGCAGGAGCGATGGTTCGACTAGCGTTGTCGTGTTGAAGCCTGCAGGAGGCCCCAGCTGTTGGCGGCCGCGTAGCTGTTCGCCGAAGTGCGTCCTTGGATTGGTTTGGTCCTGTAAGAGGCCGGGAACTGAGTCAGTACCTTGTCCGGTGTAGTCGACACTTAGGCCGGCTCGCTTGCCTCTGCACCGCGAGACATAGGCTCAGGGAAGAATAGGAAGGCTTATAACTTATACTTCGCGGATAGACTGGTACATAGGGAATGTTCCAGGGGATGCTTCTAGTAATAGTAATCCTATCTCCCGCTTCAGGATATCCTCCTCAGATCCCCGATATTCCTGCCGACTTCCGTACTCCAACCCACTCAATAGCCTACTTTTCAGCCAAGCAAGTGAAGAGCAGGCGGCCCACTAGCAGAAGTGGTTCTCGACGTACCTTGTAGGTGAGTGCCATGACGCGTATTCGTGCAGTCTTTCCTACACACTCTCGCCAGTGGGCCTTTCTATTAGCTCGAATTTCTCGAATTTTCTCGTCGGGCACACTTCGCGAGATGTATGTGGGAAACTGCTCTCTCTAAATTTCAGTCGTAAACCTCTCCATGACGCACAGTGCCTCACTTCTAGCGTTTGCCAGTGGAGTTTGCTGAGAACAACTATTTGTCATAGCACCGAATGCGTGTCTTCCAAAGCTTGACTTCCCAAATCAAGAAATAATTCAGTTACGACTTTTTACAGACTACAAGACGGGTGATGCAGTTACATTGGAACCTCGCGACCTATCGCTGTTTTATAAAATAAGTTTTTTCGCCAAACGGCTGTGTGGGTGTGATGTCCAGGTTCTTCCACGACAGACTGCGAAACGTACATGTATTACAAAACCGTACGACAATGGCATACATGCCTAAATCGTGGAATACATTTGATAAAATCCGTTAGGGTCGTTTGGGAAAAGTAGTCGTAAATACGATGTGATTGCGGCACCAACCACACTGAAGAAACACTGTTTTGTTTTTCTCTTTTACTTCCGGCCCGACACAGCTTCCATACAGCAGTCCCTAGCCGACTACTTAACACAAATGTTAAACTTTACCTTTGAGTCCTGGATCTCGTTTGCGTGTGCAACTTAAACAAACTTACACCACGGTAAATTTAACTTGAATAAAACCGCAAGCAGCTGTTAAATGGTGATTTATTCACGTTTCGTTTCTTTACTTAAAGCAGCGTCTATAGGTGGCTCTACGTAGAAAGGAAAGCATCCTTGTAGTCTATATATTTAGCAAATTAATTAAAGACACCCAATAAAAGAAAACGTAAATAAAAGTGCTTACAGTAGGGTCGCATTATAAGAACCTTTATTTAGCTTCACTTTTATTGGCTTTCTTTAATTAATTTTGTAAATATATAGATTACAAGGATGCTCTCCTTTCTGTGTAGAACCACCTTTTCAACGCAGCAAAACGTGTCGCGAATAAATCACCAATTAACAGCTGCTTGCAGTTTGATTCAAGTTCAATTCGCCATGAATTTCAACGGCTTTGGCTGCCCACATCATATATATTTGTGTGTACCCCTGCATCAGACTGAAAGTCTACCCATCACTCCTATCGTTCAGTATTGTTGTGTCACTGCGTCACAATAAATATTATCAGTTCCTAGCCCAAGCAACTGTTGATATGTTGATGGCTATACATCATTGCATTAAAATGACTGTCGCCAATATCTGTACGAAGATAAAATTCCAGAAGGCAGCAAAGTGATGAGCCCTGGATTACTGTCTTATACATTTGCTGTCCAAAATGTGTGACACCTCGGCTTATTGACGAAAGTACGATCATACCGGGTATCTAACGAAATTTGTGACTGGGTAGAGGATTTTTTGGTTGGGAGGAAGAAGCATAATGTTATCTTGGGTGAAGAGTTACCCACAAATGTAGAAATAACTTGAGACTTGTGGATTTGGACCCTTCCTGCTCACGTACTATATTAATGACCTGTCAGAAACTATTAATTTCAGATTATTTGAGAGATCAACATGAAAATTCATTGCCAGGATCGAAAATGTTGAGCATCTATGTACAAAGTTCAGAAGCGTTGTACAAAATGCCTTGACAAGTATTTTGTGCCGAGCAAAGTTGTGAGGGATGGGAAAGATCCGCCGTGATTACACAGCCGTGTTAAAAAAAGCTACTACGATAGAAAAGGGAACTTCACTGCAAATTCAAACGTAGCCAAACATTCACAGACAAACAAAAGTGCACGAAACAAAAATTAGCGTGAGGAGAGCTATGCGAGAAGTTTTCAACGAATCCGAAAGTAAAATTCTATCTACCGACTTCACAGATAATCTCAAGAAGTTTCGGTCTCATATTAAGCCAGTAAATAGATCGACTCCATCTGTTCAGACACTCTGTGACCATGATAGAGTCGAGGCGAAAGATGACAGAGAGGAGTCAGAAACACTAAAGGCCGTTTTCGGAAAGTATTTCACTGAGGACGAAGAAATTTGCTTGGCGTGTGTCACGAAAAATACTGTCGTCTAATCTTATCTACTGGCCAACGTCAATGGAGAAAGATACATATATGACTTTAACGTTTAGTGACTTTCTTCTGATTGTTTATGTAAAATTTTGTACAAAATGTATTGTAGAGGAAAGTAAAGTACGAAAATTCCGCAAGTTGTTGGGTAACTAAATGAAAATATTCAGTCACTAGAAAAAAATCATATTTTCACCCCACATTAGTGAAGTTTCCTTTAAAAAATTAATCATTTTCATTAACATAGTATCTTAGACCACTGAGCTGCTAGATCTTTGTTACCTTAATTTGTGCGATAGTAAAAAAAAGTATATATGTCAATATTTCGTAAAGTTCAGTTTTAAAACAGAGTAAGTTTAACGTCACATTAACATACGATATGGCATACCATATTAAAGCAAAATTTATGAAATTTAGAATAATCGAATCAGAGACACTAGTTGTTCAGATATCATTTGAAATACGACACGCGATCTTTAAGCGTACGCTGCGTAATTTTCTTTTGATTTTTATGGAGGCCTGTAAAAGGTCACAATTTATCAAAATTGGAGAGGGATCAGTTTTAATTCATATCCCTACAGACGTTCTAGCACAACCATACGATACTACCAGCAACTGTAAAGACCAGTTTGTGAGGTAATGGGGAGTTGCGGCGCCCTGGAAACATTCTAAGTTCGGACTTGGCGTGGCCGCGAGGGGACCTCTCAGCAGACTGCGGCCCGGCAACATCACGTGGTGCCGAGCGTTAGCTGAGCATGAGGGGTGGTCCCAGCGCGTGGTCCAGCCACATGGCTTGGAATTCCATGGTGACACTGTGCCGATGAAGGAGACATGGCCACGCGGGATTAGCCGAGCGGTCTTTGGCGCTGCAGTCATGGACTGTGCGGCTGGTCCCAGCGGAGGTTCGAGTCCTCCCTTGCGCATGGATGTGTGCGTTTGTCCTTAGGATAATTTAGGTTAAGTAGTGTGTAAGCTTAGGGACTGATGACCTTAGCAGTTAAGTCCCATAAGAATCAAAAAAAAGAAAAAAGGAGACACGCCGGGAGTGCCAAAGATGGCAGACTTTGTGAAACGATCATGGCAGACATTCACAGATCGTATAGAAATTAATAGTAGCCAGATCAATCATGATACCTCGAAAGGAAACATGTACATTACTATTATTTGCACGACGATTGCGATGGTGTAATCAGATTTTCAATATCTTTATTAGTTTAAAGTTTGGTAACTGACTGTAAATTATACAAGTAACACCCAGCAACGAATTTCCAAAATCTAAACGCTTCATCCGATTACGTCGATCGGCATGTCTTTAGAAAGCTATTAGTGTGAAACTAAATTGGTATAAATTACAGGTATGTAACTTGAATAGTACATGAGTTATTGGAGGTCAAAGTGGTCAATTACTATCGATCGCGTTAGGCCATAAGTACTCCACAGTTACACGAAAAAACGACAGCAGCGTGCCTATAAATATATTCTTTCATCTATGACTTTGTTTATATCCGATATATACTATTCATGAAGAAATTGGTCAAATATTTACTGGGTTTTAGAAAGCACAAAGACTTGAAGCTACTGGCCTACATTTGCTTGCTATTCCTTTGATATATGTTTATTTAATTTGTTTACGTATTTTATAACGTATGTTAGAGCGTGTTTATGGTCCAGCAGTAGGAATATTTATTTAATTTCAAGTTATTTAAATGTAAATCCAGTATTTCGAATGTGTTTCAAAATGTTTGTGAGCTTGCGTTGGCTTGGAGACATGACGGGAGCGATATCGCCAATCACAGCGCTCGTTACTACGGTAGGCAACTACCGAAGTGAATGGGAGGGAGTACGGGCACAAGACAAGGCAAGTGCTGGACGCAATGGCGCGAGGGCTCCACAGTGGTGAGAGACACTTGGAGAGTGTGGAGCAGTTTGCGCGTGGTTGCAGCAGATAGAAATACTTCGTATTGCTCACTTGTGAACTTGTGATATTTCCGTGGCTACTACAGTGAAGACGTAGTGTGTATTTAGAACTGAATATCTCGCGACCTATGTTGTTGTTCATAACTAATTACCTGCAGTAGGAATCTATTGTTTCCCTGTTATTCAACTTATATTTTATTTAATTGCTGGACTATCGACACCAATAAGTGTTTTGCAGAAATTCTCAAAAGTACTTCTACTATCGTACTCATCATTTAAAGTCGTTAAGATACTACCTGCAGATTTTATTTAATTACAATCTTTCATCTATAACCGTCTATATTACGTTCAAAATTCGCAATTGCCGAGTGACAGAAAACTTCTTCCATTCGATTCATGTGCATATTCTATGTACTGTAGACTCAGCAGTATTTGGCTTGTAGTGCAGCAACTACGTATCCCAGCCCCTAGACAAGGAAACCAGCCAAAATGTTTAATATTTCAACTCTGAGTCTGTGGGTGCGTAGTTGAGGGCCATCACTTCATTTCATTTTATTTGAAAGATCGCAAGTTGTTGCTACCAGTAGACGGTTTCTCCCCCAAAAATACGACAACTGTGTACAATTACGTCAGAAAATCTTACGTGATTGTGCCAGGGCTCACCACGGACCAGTACATAATCTGACGACAGGTTTGCCACGGTATTAAATAAATTAAATAACATGGTAGATTAGTAGACAAACTGCTTTCCGGAAAATATCGTAAATAAACTGGCAGTCTTTCTTGAAAAAAATTTGTAGTGGTAAATAGTAAGTAGATTTTACATAAGACACCGCATGTTAGTGAGTAGAGAACTGAATTATATGTCCAAAAAGGACCTTTATTAAAGGAAAGGATGTTGAGAAAACCGAGGAGAGCTGGTCTTCCCGAAAAACGTCACGAGCTGGTGGGACTCAGTGACTACACCACAGCGCATGTGCTGCGAATATACGAGTAGCATGGGGCCAACACGTCAAATCGAGTAACGAACTCGAGCCAAGTGATTTATTTTACGTGTCCAGGACATAAAATAAGTACAATGCTGGCACAACATTAATAACTTACGGAGATTAATTACAGACAATGAATCCATTTCAGAGAAATTTAATAAAGTAAAAAAAGTAATTACAATAAAAACATAAGGATGTTTGTGTGCAACAAGTATTTATGAAACTTCCTGGCAGATTAAAACTCTGTGCCCGACCGGGACTCGAACTCGGGACCTTTGCCCTTCGCGGGCAAGTGCTCTACCAACTTTTTTTTGTTCGCTTTCGTTCGTTGCATCTGCTCGGGGCGGACGTTGTAAGACATCCGTTTAAGTTCGTTGTTGATCGATTAACTCAGTTTATTTATTACAGAGGGCTGCTAACCCTCTGACCGAACACGCTGAGCTACCGTGCCGGCTGTAAAATTTGGAAATAATGAAAATATTTTAAAACAATTACATACCTATATAAAATTCTGTAAGAGTAATTTCAGATAAAAGATATATTCCTTGGCAAGTGTGCGTGTAAATGCATCATACTGTTTCCTGGCAGATTAAAACTCTGTGCCCGACCGGGACTCGAACTCGGGACCTTTGCCCTTCGCGGGCAAGTGCTCTACCATCTGAGCCACCGAAGCACGACTCAGGCTCGGTCCTCACAGCTTTATTTCTGCCAGTATCTCGTCTCCTACCTTCCAAACTTTACAGAAGCTCTCCTGCGAACCTGGAAGTATTTATGAAATACAGATAGGAATATACTGAAAAACAAACGAATAAACAAACAACAAGATAATTCTCTTCATATTCTGCGGAGAGCCCAGTATTCGGGGGTTTTGACTGCTGTTTTGTTAGCTGCACCAAGGTCAACAGTAGTACGGGTATCCACGAGGTTCATGCAGAGTAGCAGATGTTGTTAGTCCTGCAGCTCACCACAATGGCAGATTTCATCATTACTATTGATGACACATTTTCTGAGGTTACCTTTGCAACGTGACACCCCAGTTCTTCTACGTCCCGCAAAATACACTCCTGGAAATGGAAAAAAGAACACATTGACACCGGTGTGTCAGATCCACCATACTTGCTCCGGACACTGCGAGAGGGCTGTACAAGCAATGATCACACGCACGGCACAGCGGACACACCAGGAACCGCGGTGTTGGCCGTCGAATGGCGCTAGCTGCGCAGCATTTGTGCACCGCCGCCGCCAGTGTCAGCCAGTTTGCCGTGGCATACGGAGCTCCATCGCAGTCTTTAACACTGGTAGCATGCCGCGACAGCGTGGACGTGAACCGTATGTGCAGTTGACGGACTTTGAGCGAGGGCGTATAGTGGGCATGCGGGAGGCTGGGTGGACGTACCGCCGAATTGCTCAACACGTGGGGCGTGAGGTCTCCACAGTACACCGATGTTGTCGCCAGTGGTCGGCGGAAGGTGCACGTGCCCGTCGACCTGGGACCGGACCGCAGCGACGCACGGATGCACGCCAAGACCGTAGGATCCTACGCAGTGCCGTAGGGGACCGCACCGCCACTTCCCAGCAAATTAGGGACACTGTTGCTCCTGGGGTATCGGCGAGGACCATTCGCAACCGTCTCCATGAAGCTGGGCTACGGTCCCGCACACCGTTAGGCCGTCTTCCGCTCACGCCCCAACATTGTGCAGCCCGCCTCCAGTGGTGTCGCGACAGGCGTGAATGGAGGGACGAATGGAGACGTGTCGTCTTCAGCGATGAGATTCGCTTCTGCCTTGGTGCCAATGATGGTCGTATGCGTGTTTGGCGCCGTGCAGGTGAGCGCCACAATCAGGACTGCATACGACCGAGGCACACAGGGCCAACACCCGGCATCATGGTGTGGGGAGCGATCTCCTACACTGGCCGTACACCACTGGTGATCGTCGAGGGGACACTGAATAGTGCACGGTACATCCAAACCGTCATCGAACCCATCGTTCTACCATTCCTAGACCGGCAAGGGAACTTGCTGTTCCAACAGGACAATGCACGTCCGCATGTATCCCGTGCCACCCAACGTGCTCTAGAAGGTGTAAGTCAACTACCCTGGCCAGCAAGATCTCCGGATCTGTCCCCCATTGAGCATGTTTGGGACTGGATGAAGCGTCGTCTCACACGGTCTGCACGTGCAGCACGAACGCTGGTCCAACTGAGGCGGCAGGTGGAAATGGCATGGCAAGCCGTTCCACAGGGCTACATCCAGCATCTCTACGATCGTCTCCATGGGAGAATAGCGGCCTGCATTGCTGCGAAAGGTGGATATACACTGTACTAGTGCCGACATTGTGCATGCTCTGTTGCCTGTGTCTATGTGCCTGTGGTTCTGTCAGTGTGATCATGTGATGTATCTGACCCCAGGAATGTGTCAATAAAGTTTCCCCTTCCTGGGACAATGAATTCATGGTGTTCTTATTTCAATTTCCAGGAGTGTAGGTGTGATCCTCTGGCCGGTTCCCGTCTGACATTCGCTCGGTGTGCCTCAGGCAATGATCCTCGCCAAAGCTTCGCTCGGCGAGTTCCGGGAGATGAAGGGACTGCTGTAACTGTCTACACGAAGCTCTTTCTCTGTCTGAGTCTTGGTCGTTGGGTCTCACGTCCAAACAGGTGACCTTTGTGATCAATTTCGCGTTTCTTCTTCTCCACTTCTGCTTTTCTGCGAATACCTCGTGATGCTGTGCCCATAATTTGGTGCATTTCACTGACGGACCTCCTGTCACAATGCGTCCAGTCTCGTTCTAGGCAGTATCAGGCTGTTCGGAATCTACCGACTTTTGTCACTCTGGTGCAGAATATTCCGTTGCGGAGAAGATAGTGCCAGGGCAGATGTTGGAAGCATCTTTGGTTGAGCTCCCCCCAGTAGTTTCTACAAATTTACGGATAATGATATTCTGTGCAGATTCTTTGAGATTTACTTCTTCGCAGCGGGCTTTGAAAGTAAGGGAGCGTTCCATCTTTACCCTGAGGTATAAGGCAGTGTCACAGTGAAATAGTTGTTCTCCTCCCCGAGTGATGTTCGTTTTCTTTTAGCTTCCCTATTTCGTAGATGGAATCCACAAACTTGGGTCTTTGCAGGATTTGGCTTCAGACGGTTGGTATCACAGTACTTGGCCAACTCCTCAAGACCTCCTCTCAGCTTCGTCTACACCTTCTCAAGAACTTATTAGCAATTGCTGTATCGTCAACATAAATAAATACTGACATCTTGGGTTGTCGGGTGTTCTGCCGGATATCAGCGTCGTACTTGCACGATATTTCGGACACGTAGCTCGTAACCTTCATCAGGTGCGACCTGAGACAGTCTCAGGTCGCACCTGATGAAGGTTACGAGCTACGTGACCGAAATATCGTGCAGGTACGACGCTGATATCCGGCAGAACACCCGACAACCCAAGATGTCATTAGATCGCTGGGAAAGCCTGAAGAGTTAAATAAATACTGTTGTTCCAGGGCTAATTGGTTGGTCATTTCTGTAGATGTTACTCAACAGTGGGGACAACATATTCCCTGAAGGACAACATTTTTCTGAATCCTCTATCGACTTTCCATATTTTGTTGTGTGATATAGTATCTTCTGTTTTGGAGGAAACATTGGATGAACTGTGTTAAACGATAATCCTTTGTGGCTGAAAAAACTGTTCTCACCAGCTTTTTATGGTTGTTATCATAAGCTTCTGTGAGGTCAGTGAAAGCCACACCCGTGACTTGACGTCTTTCGTAACCATCCTCAACATGCTGGATCAAATCGTGTATTGTTCTTTATAGGACCTTCCCGGACGAAAGCCCGACTGCTCTTTTATGATGCTTTTGTCGGCATACTCCGATATTTCCTTTAGAATCAACCTTTCCCGGACCTCATGACAGAGAAGTGAAAGTGGACGAAAGTTTTTTGGTTTGAAACGCGGACAGACTTTGGCTTCACAACTGCTTCAAAAGAACGAATAACAGGTCGAGGCTGCATGAGTGGGACTGTCTCGACAATATTCTTCTTTACTTGTTGGGCAACATGTTCACTGACAAAAATGTTATCTGGGTTATCTCCACGATCCCATCTACCACTGTTGAAAGGGTGGCGTCTTCAGGTCATGGATTAACACCACTTCGTCTGTTCAACCGAGTCTTCAAGATCTTCTCGATTTTTATCGGTTTCCCTGTAGCCTCATAACGTACCGTGGCCGTTAAAGTCACCAATTACTGGCTCGGTTTGTGACTGTAAATTAGGTGGTTCTTTGAAGCTGAAGGTAAATGACGTATGTACGGATGTCACTGTTCACGACTGGAACCCAACCGTCAGGATCTCTAGGTCGTTATCTGATGTTGAAACTGCTGAAATGATGTGCATTTTCAACTTCTCGCGGCGTAATGAATAATCCATTTGCTGAAATGATGTTTAGGCCAGGCTTTGCAGACACTGAACTACCATAAGTTGTATTTGCTCTTTCAGTGATGAGATTTATTCCATTAATTTCTGGCCTTCGATCGTCTGGACCTCTATGGGCATCTTGGATTCACAGAAAATCACTGTGTGTTTATATATGTGAGACAATAAGACTTACTTCTCGGATGGAATACCGTGAAAGTTAACTGATACTATTCTAAGAGCTGGCTTTGAAAAAAGCCGACGTCCGTCTTAGTCCTGGTGGTAGAAGGATTTGCTGCTGGGGTTCCTCCTAACGTTTGCCATACTACGACCATTCATCTGAAATCTCATTTTGCTCATTGAAAATAATATTTGGTGCCAGATCTTCGACGGCGCTCCTTCCTCGTTCACATTAAATGTCTTCACAGCTGCGAATACCGGCAACCATCAGCTGTATACTGGAATGGCGACAACGAAAGTTCGTGCAGGACCAGGACTCGAACCCAGTTTTCCCATTTAATTCGAGCTGTCGCCTTAACCACTTTGGCTTCTGAGCACAACGCACGGCCACACCCAAATTGTCACGATGCCGTCTTTCACGCGTCGCAATTTACAATTGTACATATTATGTAATTCCCGTACAGGCGGAGGACATTTCGATTGAAATTCGCTGCCTTTTATCGGCGGATGAATACCATATTGGAATGCCCGTGTTATTAAGAAGTACTGTGCAATGTTCCTTGGGACATCGAAAATTGGCGATTTTTCAGGTGACGACCACTTCCGTTTTATGAAAGACAGAGGCAGAAGAGAGGCAGTTCTGACACAGCGCCTGATAATGGAAGCAAGATAAAAGAAAAAAAAATGGTTCAAATGGCTCTGAGCAATATGCGACTTAACTTCTGAGGTCATCAGTCGCCTAGAACTTAGAAGTAATTAAACCTAACTAACCTAAGGACAGCACACACATCCATGCCCGACGCAGGATTCGTACCTGCGACCGTAGCGGTCACGCGGTTGCAGACTGAAGCGCCTAGAATCGCACGGCCACACCGACCGGCTAAAAAAAACTACGACCTCTTAGGATTCGTCCACATAAAAATGCGATCTGCAACGTGAACTGCGTAGCATATTTGAAATCCTCAGAAACATAGATGTAAGCTGTTTGGTAAGGTGGGTAATATACAGTATGTATAATAATCAAGAAGCAAGTGTTCGGATTAAAAGGGTGTAGGACAGGAATGCAGTTTCTCTCCCCTATGTTCGATCTACACAGCGAAGAAACAGTGCCCGAAATAAAAATCAGATTAAGGAGTGAGATTAAATTTATGGATGAAAGATATCAATGATAAGAAGACATTGTTAGTTTCAGTGAGAGCGAGGAAGAACTACAACATATGTTGAATGGAATGAACAGTCTAATGAGAATATGGATCGAGAGCAAACCGACGAAAGACCAAAGTAATGAGGAGTGACGGAAAGGAGATTACTGACAAACTTAACATCAAAATCGGGCAGCACTGAGAAGAAAAAGTGAACGAAATCTGCTACCTTGAAAGCAAGAATCCGTAAGGCGGACGAATCAAGGAGAACATGAAAACCAGACTAGCACACGCAAAGAGGACACTCCAAAAGAAGTCTACCAGTATCAGATATTGGCCTTAATTTGAGAACTAAATTTCTGAGAACGTAAGATTGGAGCACAGCATTGTATGGTAGTGAATCACAGAGTGTGGGAGAATCGGAAAAGGAGGAAGTCGAAGCATCTGAGATGTGGTGCTACGGAGCACTGCTGATAATTAGACACGGCAAAGTTTCACACAAGTTCGAAATAAATCGTGTATTTCAATGCGAGATGCTTTTAATAATTTCCATAACGAAACTCTGTCTCGAAATCTGGCAGAAAGCCCAAAGAGATTCTGGTCATACATAATGCGCACCTGTGGCAAGACGCAATCAATACCTTCACTGCGCGATAACAACGGTGAAGTCACTGATGACAGTGCCACTAAAACAGAGTTATTAAAAACGGTTTTCCGAAACTTCTTCACCAAAGAAGAAGAAGTAAATATTCCTGAATTCCAATCAAGAACAACTACCAAGATGAGAAATATAGAAGTAGATATCCTCGGTGTCGCAAATCAGCTTAAATCAATAAAGGTAAGGCTTCCGGTCCAGATTGTATACCAGTCAGTTTCCTCTCAGAGTATGCTGATACAATAGCTCCATATTTAGCAATTACATACAACCGCTCGCTCACAGAAAGATGCGTACCGAAAGACTGGAAAATTACTCAAGTCACACCAATATCCAGAAAGGGTAGTAGGAATAATCCGTTGAATTACAGGCCCATATCATTAACGTCGATTTGCGGTAGGGTTTTGAAACATATACTGTATTTGAACATTATGAAGAACCTCGAAGAAAACGATTTATTGACACATAGTCAGCACGGATTCAGAAAATATTGTTCTTGTGAAACACAACTAGCTCTTTATACTCATGAAGTAATGAGTACTATCGACAGGGGATGTCAAATTGATTCCATATTTTTAGATTTCCAGAAGGCTTTCGACACCGTTCCTCACAAGCGTCTTCTAACCAAACTACGTGCCTACGGGGTATCGCTTCAGCTGTGCGACTGGATTCGTGATTTCCAGTCAGAAAGGTCACAGTTCGTAGTAATAGACGGAAAGTCATCGAGTAAAACAGAAGTAACATCCGGCGTTCCGCAAGGAAGTGTTATAGGCTCTCTGCTGTTCCTGATCTACATAAACGATTTAGGAAAATGCCTGAGTAGCCGTCTTAGATTGTTTGCAGATGATGCTGTCATTTACCGTCTCGTAAAGTCATCAGCTGATCAAAACGAATTGCAAAATGATTTAGATAAGATATCTGTACTGTGCGAAATGTGACAATTGGCCTTGAATAAAGAAAAGTGTGAAGTTGTTCACATGAGTACTAAAAGAAATCCACAAAATTTTGATTACGCGATAAGTCACACAAATCTGAAGACTGTAAATTCAACTAAGTACTTACAGATTACAATTACAAATAACCTAAATTGGAACGATGACATAGATAATGTTGTGGCTACAGCAAACGAAAGACTGCGAATCATTGGCAGAACACTTAAAAGGTGCAGCAGGTCTAGTAAAGAGACTGCTTACACCACGCTTGTCCGCCCTGTTCTGTAGTACTGCTGAGCGGTGTGGGATCCACATCAGATGCGACTGACGGATGACAACGAAAAAGTACAAAGAAGGGCCACTCATTTTGTACTATCGCGAAATAGGGGAGATAGTGCCACAGACATGATACGTCAATTGGAGTGGCAATCATTAAAACATAGGCGTTTTTCGTTGCGACGGGATCTTCTCATGAAATTTCAATCCCCAGTTTTCTCCTCCGATTGCGAAAACATTCTGTTGATACCCACCTACATAAGGAGAAATGATCATCACGATGAAATCAGGGCTCGCACAGAAAAATTAAAGTGCTCGTTTTTCCCGGGCGCCGTTCGAGTGTGGAACGGTAGAGAGACAGCTTGAAGGTAGTTTATTGAACCCGAATGATATTTTCACTCTGCAGCGGAGTGTGCGCTGATATGAAACTTCCTGGCAGATTAAAGCTGTGTGCCCGACAGAGACTCGAACTCGGGACCTTTGCTTTTAGCGGGCAAGTGCTCTACCAACTGAGCTACCGAAGCACAACTCACGCCCGGTCCTCACAGCTTTATTTCTGCCAGTATCTCGTCTCCTACCTTCCAAACTTTACAGAAGCTCTCCTGCGAACCTGGAAGTATTTATGAAATACAGATAGGAATATAGTTCGCAGGAGAGCTTCTGTGAAGTTTCGAAGGTAGGAGACGAGATACTGGCAGAAGTAAAGTTGTGAGATCCGGACGTGAGTCGTGCTTCGGTAGCTCAGATGGTAGAGCACTTGCCGCGAAAGGCAAAGGTCTCGAGTTCGAGTCTCGGTCGGGCACACAGTTTTAATCTGCCAGGAAGTTTCGTTTCAGTTTATTGAACCCATTGCCAGGCACTCTATTGTGAATACCAGAGTAATCACGTCGATGTAGATGTAGATGTAGAAGGTTCTCCACGGAATCGGCAAAGAAAGCAACTTATGGAAAGCAGTGAAAAGCGATATGATGGCAGGAAATGCAATAAGGCATCGGGACGTCACGTGTGTAGCACTACATGATAAAAATATAGGGGAGTAGCGAGAGGGAATGCATCCAACAAATAGGTGTATATGTCGCTTGTAAATGCTACTCTGAAATGAAGCGATTGGTACAGAAGAGGAGGTGACAGTGCGCCAGATGAATGATGACCCAGAAAACAGATTTTACCCGAAGTTTTTTTTATCTCCACTGGTAAACTGGGCGCAGGCGCCGATGCCCCGTGTCTCAAGACTGTCGGTACCGCTGTATTAAGAGTATTCGGTGAAATCAAGGGGGCAGCTGAGAGCGTCAGGGGCGGCAGCGGCAGGCAGTGGCAGGGGGCCAGCCTCTGGGGTGGCTGGGCGCGCTGAGTGGGCGTTTTGGCTGGCCGACCGCTGGAGAGCTGAGCAAACAGCTGGCCACGCCACGCCGCGCCGGGGGCAGCGGGCCCGCCGGTTGCCCGGCAACCAGAGCCCGCGCGCCGCACCAGCCAGCCCGCTCAGCTGACGGCCCCACAGTGTCTGACAGTGCAGCGGACTCGTCATTCTCAAGAAGCACGTCTCCTTCTCCCCCTCAACCATCGGTTGCTGGGCAGATGCATCCTCTGCAATGCCATCCTCTGGTACCAATATCATCCCTTCCCCATTTCCCTGTCACATTTGCTAATGTTGCCTAGCGAAAGCGATTGTACACGAGCCACCGTTCGTTTCCTTTCCTCAAGTATTTGCCGGATGTACTGTATTCCAGTCTCTGACTTCCTCTACAATCTGTAGCCTCTACAGCTCCGTCTAGTATCGTGGAAGTTAATCGCGATGCCCTAACAGATGTCCTACCGCCCTATCCCTTCTTCTTCTCAGTGTTTTTCATATATACTTTTACTCGCCGATCCTCCGCAGAACCTCCTCATTCCTTATCTAATCAGTCCACCTAATTTTCAACATTCGTCTGTAGCTCAACATCTCAGATACTTCGAATCTCTTCTATTCCGGTTTTCTCACAGTCCATTTTAAACTAACATAAACTTGCGTGCTCCAAACATACATTCTCAAAAATTTCTTCATCAGTTTAAGGCCTACGTTTGATACTAGTAGACTTCTGTCGACCATGAATACTCTTTTTGCAAGTATTCATCTGTTTCTTATGTTCTCCTTGCTCCGTCCGTCATTGGTTATTTTGCTGTCTAGGTAGCAGAATTCCTTAGCTTCATCTGCTTCGTTGTTACGCATCCATCCTCATGTTAAGTTCCTCGCTGTTCTCAGTTCTGCTACTTCAAATTACTTTCGTCTTTCTTCGATATGGTTCAAATGGCTCTGAGCACTATGGGACTTAACAGCTGTGGTCATCAGTCCCCTAGAACTTAGAACTACTTAAACCTAACTAACCTAAGGACATCACACACATCCATGCCCGAGGCAGGATTCGAACCTGCGACCGTAGCAGTCGCGCGGTTCCGGACTGCGCGCCTTGTTCTTCGATATCCTCTCAGTCAATATGCTGTACTCATTACATTATTTATTCCATTCAGCAGATCCTGTAATTCTTCTTCACTTTCACTGATGATAGCAATGTTATCAGCAATTCTTATTATTGATATATTTCCACCTTCAATTTTAATTCCTCTCTTGAACCTTTCTTTTCTCTGTCATTCCTCCTTCGATGTATACATTGAACAATAGGGGCCGAAAACTGCATCGCTATCTTACACCTTTTTTAATGCGTGCACTTCGTTCTTGGTCTTCCGCTCTTACTGTTCCTTCTTGGTTCTTGAACATATTGTCCATTATCCGTCTTTCCCTATAGGTTACCCCCATTTTTCTCAGTATTTCGAACTTTTTGCACCATTTTACATAGCGGACAGTTTTTTACAGGCCGACAAATCCTATGAACGGTTAGTCAGAGCGATGGTAACAACCACCTAAATGAGTAGATAGTGACACTTATCTTTTTCCTTTTGAGCTCGAGCTGTAGATCTGAAGCAGAGTTGTATGTTTGATGTAATTAGTTGTGGCATGTCTTAGAGTAGTTCTCGACAGTTGTAATGGACTAGTTATCCTTTGTAGGTCGGAAAGAAATTGACTCTCCTAACCATTGACGTTTAATCTCTTTGTTTTAATATGCAGATGATTCTAGCACGATATCTAAATTTTTTAATGCTACTCTACCGGTACTCTTCTTGCTTTAAGAATTCATCATTATCGATTTTAATTTTGCTCAGTAGTGTTGATTAAATTAAGAAGTTTCGTTGCTGTTACTTGATTAATATGCATTCCGTTGAAGACTTTCATTATTAGATACTGTTACTAACATTTCACTAAACTGTGTAATAATCATTAGTTTACCTTTTGTAAAATTACTTACTAGCCTTAGAAATGCATGTGTTTATGTTCTCTATTACCAATACCTTCTTGGTACTGATCCCAGACAGTGGAACAATGCTTTAGAATTGATAGCGCAGTTGATTTACGTAAAATGGTTCAAACTCCATCCATCTGGAGCTCCATTATGAACACAAACCGCCTGTATCTTCTTCTTCTTAACCATCTGCAATTACATCACAACACTTTATATCTAGTACTATACACCGATAAGGGGTGCTAACCTCCTTGACATGCGTGCATCTGGAGAAATATTGTACTCTTGGATGAGTGTGGAACAGCATTTACAGACTCGGCTCGCTCTGTTACTTCATGAGACGTGAAATGTAGTGGTCTACTTCTAGTCAGCTGCAGATTAAATCGGTGACAGTGCTGCAGAGAGGGTTGGTCGAAGACAATTTGAGGAGATCTTTCAGTCTCTAACTTTATCCTAAGAATGCGAGAGTGCCCTGCGACTCCCCTCTACATAGAGAAAGATCGTAAATTATGCACAATGATCGAAGAGCTAGAAATATGTAGATCACTTTTTGGAATGCCTTGATGTATATTGACGAGAATTAACACTGAATCGACGTATTGCACAGTTATCTGTCTACATTCGCAATGGTACTCGCAAAGTAGAGGATGGGCGGTTTAGTGATGCTATAGAAACTGAGAAGCGTGCTGCCACATCATTGGTCAGTGTTGAAATTACGTTAAAATTGTTAAAATTGATCACAGCATCAACTGGGATGCTTATTATTACAGTACATCGATGGTGTATTTTCCATTCCATCCATCCACTCACACAGCCATCAGCTATCCCGTCACTGTAACGGATGAGTTTAAATGCAGAGGTCGTGAATCACCTTCGGAGACCTGTTTGGTAACGCTCCACACTGCCACAAAAGTCTTACAGTTTCCTAATGTTGTGATTCTCTTTTATTTCAATCATCCAGTGTTGTGTTGTGTTCTGAGAGCAGCGGCAACGACGTGATGTACACTGTGCGATGTCTAGTTCTCTGTGAGAGTCAGTGGATCGTAGCGTGTTAATGTCAATTTAGAACCTGACACATGCATTGAAGTCGTGGTGGAAAAAATTAAATGTGTGGTGGTGTACAATGCTGTCATTCGCCATTTAAACGTCTTACAGCAGAATAAAAACAATGTCTCAAACAACGTGTTCCCATTTCCATTTAATTGTCAAAACGTGGTCCTGTCGCACTAACTCAGCTTATCCTGTTTCTGCACGGGTTGCAGAAGGTGGTGGATATAGCGCTCTCCGACTTCTGCTCAGTTCTGATTTGAATTGGGACGATCGCATACACAAAGCTGCAAAGATGGTGGGGCAGAGTCTCAGGTACAGTTTGCACATTGCATAGAGACTGGCTAAAAAACTACTTTGGAGCTTTACTACAGCAGATAGGTTCAGAAAAGGTGACTCGTTTCAAGATATGAGAGTGGCATAACTACAATTATGTAATTGCTGTAATCATTAAAAGACTTCTCCATAGGACCCAACGCGGGTATGTGGTTCAATGGAAAAAATTGATTTCCAAATGGCAGACATCATTTCTACCAGAAAGTGTAACACTATAGATCTGAAAAACTAGTCTACATTTCTTACGACCTCAATCTAGCACTGCATTTTTTAAAAGTGATTCGCTGCATAGCACACCATTTACTGTATGTGATTATTCTCTATAACCCAGTGAATATATCACAGAACATCTGACCTGGGCTCAAAAATGAATGTGTTACAATTACTGGAGAAATATCTAGCGACGGCGTGAGGGAGTTGCAAATACTGGCTTCATAGCATGTTTCTTAACTGAATCACATTCTAAATTCAGTGATTTTTTATTACGTGCTTATAAAGCCGGTGACGTATACCTGCACTGTCGGTCTGTTAATGTACACCCCCAGCAGTTACCATGTACATTCAACATCGCGGTGTTTGTGTGGAAAACCACTTCTTTCAGAAGCAATACCATACTTTGATTTATAAAGCCAGTTTAGTTTTAACAAGGATACTTGTGTGCGCCAGTAAAACGAAGACCGATTGTGACAGTAACATGGTCGTTGCGATCGTGTTTTTAACATCTGGTGGCTTGTAAGACGATTACATCTCTCTTTCTAGGACACACAGGTACCACTCGCAAGAAAACCTTATGAGACATAACCATCCATAGCGGATTTTCACTCAGTATTGTCTGGTATCGCCAACGTTCAGGTATTGGTGAAGTTCAAAAATGTTCAAATGTGTGTGAAATCCTATGGGACTTAATTGCTAAGGTCATCAGTCCCTAAGCTTACACACTACTTAACTCAAATTATCCTGAGGACAAACACACGCACCCATGCCCGAGGGAGGACTCTTTTTTTTGTAGTCTCATTTTGTTCGTTTTCGTTCGTTGTATCTGCTCGGTGCGGACATCGCAAGACACCCGTTTCAGTTCGTAGTTTTTTTCTTACAGAGGGCAGCTAACCCTCTGACCGAACACGCTGAGTTACCGTGCCGGCATCCGCTCGGCTAATCACGCGCGGCATTGGTGAAGTTTTGTTCTAAGTCAAAGGGGGTGCATGATATGTACACTGCGATCAGCTCACTTATAAAGTATGTGTGTGTTTCGACAAGTGATAAGAAAATGACTATGTCCTGTTATAAGGAAGGTATAGATTTCACGTAGAAAACTGCGATAGCCGTAAGGGGATGAAAGATGCTTTTTACTTGAAAAAAATATGTCCAGTCATAATAATGATACAGATATTTCTACTTCCAGAGCCACAGCTGTCAGGAGGGATATTTCCGATACTTCGCTCATTATCGAATGTCATCCAATTGAGGCTACAATCATAATATTTAATTGTATGTGCATTGATAAAATATACGTGCATGGTTTCCAAGGACGGTAAACGGCCTTGCCGCAGTGGATACACCAGTTCTCAGTCTGCTTTCGGCCGGTGATCGGCGAGGACGTCTTGTTTACGTCCCGTCCGCAGTGTCGCGGTCCCGTCGGCAGAGTCGCGAGCGCGCGTAGTTTGTTTACTTCCTCGCCGCAGCTAATACTCGCGTCCGTTAACACTGAGTCGCCATGGCTCATTCGTACAGAAGAGCTACCATCAAGATCAGCTTCCAGCCCGACTACGCACGACCACTAGCCTTTGAAGTCGAACGATTTATCCGTGACGAAGTTCAAATACCAACACAGCACATCATCGGTATCCACCTACCCATCACAAGCAGCGTCGTTTACGTCAAGATGGTCGATGACGAGTTATGTCACGCAGTTGTGAACAGATGCGCGAACACTCTCAAGTTCAAACACTCCGATGGTCACATCGGAGAGGTTACTGTTGACCATGCTGGACTAGGATTACGCACACTAAGAGTCTTCGAACTCCCTTTCGAAGTACCACCGGACGTCGTTACCTCAGCTTTCCGCCCTTATGGGATGGTAATTAGCCACGTGGCCGAAAAATGGAACACCTTCGAGACGTACCAAGTCCTCAACGGCGTCCGACAAGTGAAAATTGAATTAAAGAAACATGTGCCGTCCTACTTAGCCATAGGTGGCTGTCGAGCAATAATAATGTACGACGGCCAACCTCGTACTTGTTCTGGTTGCGGCCAGGAGGGTCATGTCCGCTCGGCGTGTATTCAACGTCGGATTACACAACTTCCATTGCATGACACGACACCACCTCTTACGCTCACGGCCCTCCCCCTCAATTACGCAGAGGTGGCACGATCGACCGTCGTGACAGACGACAACCCCCCCGGAAGACAGGAAGCGTTAGAATGCGCACCTCTCGCCGGTCCTGGATTGACCAACACCATTACGGTGTCTGCAGGGGTTGAAGAACGCCGCCCATCGACTCCACAAGAAGATTCGGACGAGAGAATGGAACTCGACGCTAGGGTTGTACCGACCTCTGCCTTTCTCCCTGAGGGGGATGCTATACGGGAACCACAAACTCTTTCGGACTCAGAAACCCACGTCCGCAAACAAAGGTCACCGAGAAAACATAAAAAGCGACGTCGCACACCCTCAGACGATTGCCTCCAGCGGACGTCTTCTCCAGTTGACGACCGGACGGCCGACGAAACGACGAGGAGAATGGATGACACGAGATCGCCCTCACCTGTCACTTTGTCTGATTTTGCCAAATCCGTTTCCGCTCCCTCGGACAAACGGATGGCCAGCACAGCGCCCGCCGTTGGTACACAACCGGAAACAACTGCGGATTCACCCTTAGTCACTCAGCCCACAAGTGTTCTGCCGCAAGCACCGTTAACTTGCGGACCTTGGGCGGATGACATTGAAGACGATTCTACGGCCGCTGTGGTGGATGAGGAGAGGGGTCTCTCCTCCCACACCTCGGCCCCTCCCGAGTAGCAACAGATGACGGCGCGGACGCGGCCAGCAGATCACAGGCCCCACCTTTTACGGCTACACTGACGGCAGCCCCCACCGCAGGAGACGATCTACAAACCTATCGCTTAACGACCATCAACATTAACACCATTCGGACACGTACGAAGTTGTCGCTGCTCCAAGACATGCTCAATGCAGCAGACGTTGACACTGTCTTTCTCCAAGAAGTCTTCGTCGAAGATTTCCCGGGTATGTATGGTTATACGGCTCATGTGTCCCACGCCTCGCCAACTAACAGTGGAGTCGCCGTTCTCCTCAGAGAGGGCCTCGAGGCGGACGAAGTCCGATATCTCCCCGACGCTAGAGGAATGGCCGTAACGGTGCAAGGCGTCCGGTTTATCAACGCGTACGCCCCTTCCGGAACGAATCGCCGTCGTGACCGATCGCTCTTCTTCGCAGAAGGAATAGCACCGCTTTTTCAGGGCAGGCACGATGACTTGATATTAGGGGGCGATTTCAATTGCACCCAAGCACCTAAAGATCAGCTGCCACGCCATTCACCGTGCCCCGAACTTGGGACACTCATCGGCGATCTCCAGCTAGTAGATACATGGGAACATGTCCGAGGAAATAGACCGGGATACACCCATTTCACGAGTCACTCGTCTAGTCGCATCGACAGGATTTACGTCTCCCGTTCTCTCGCGGCAACGGTGAGTGACGCGGAGGTGTGGCCAGTAGCCTTCTCTGATCACGAGGCCTATATATGTGCCGTCACCCTTCGTCGCCAACGGGTGTGGCGCAGCCGACATCCCTGGAAATTAAACCTTGCTCATCTCGCTTCTCCGGATTGTCGACGCGCCATCGAAGACACGTGGAGTTTGTGCGTCCGCCGCCTCCCAACGTATCCTACGTCGATTAGTTGGTGGTTAACCTGCGCCAAGCCGGCCCTACGGCGAACCTTTATTACGTATGGTCGTGAGACTGCTGCTTGGAGGCGGCAGACCCTTGATTTTTATTTCACCGTCCTTCGCGAATGCGCCTCCTTGCCACCCACACCGGAACGACAGCTGACAGTTCAGCGTGCGAAAGCACAGATCGTAGCCCATATGCGCCGACACCTCGAAGGGACGATCGTCCGAGCGCGGACACAAGACAGACTCGCAACGGAACGACCCACCATGTACCACGTCATCCGAGAACGTACACTGCGAAGACGGGCGCTGATACATGCCATCACCAGTGAGGACGGCCTTCATCACACCACACAACGCGATATTGCTGCAGCCTTCTTCGACCATTACGCACGACTTTATTCTGCTCAATGTTCCGACCCGATGACGGTGACAGCAGTCTCACAACTAGTTTACGGCATTGTCCCACAGGATTTACAAACTGAATTATTGAACGACATTACGGAAGACGAAGTTATAGACGCCATCGGTAAAGGAGCGGCGAATAAGTCTCCTGGCCCCGACGGGCTCCCTGTGGAGTTTTATAGAACTTTTCAGTATTTACTGGCTCCCAAGTTAACAGACATCTGTCGGGAGCTTATGTCCCCCGCGGTGCCGCTCCCTGCGACCTTCGTAGAAGGAATAATTATACCGGTTCACAAGCCTAAAGGTGGGGCTCGAATACAAGATTACCGCCCGCTAACACTCGTCAACTGCGACATGAAGATATTCACCAGACTATTAGCAAACCGTCTACGACCGACCCTACCTTACGTCATCTCGCCAGATCAGACTTCCCTAGGGGGTATCAACAACATCCACACAGCACTGTGTCGATACCGTGACTTAATAGCCATAGCCAGGGCACGCCGCGTCCCGGGAGCGCTGGCATCACTAGATTTTAGCCAAGCGTTTGATCGAGTGGATCACGCATACCTAACGTCCGTTCTCCAGCACATGCAGTACCCACAGCAATTCACAGCCGTCGTGATGCGCCTACTCCGAGGAGCGACTTCCAAAGTGCTCGTTAACGGGCGTCTCTCGCAGTCCCTCCCGATTTTCCGCTCCGTCCGTCAAGGCTGCCCCTTGTCGACGTTACTATATGCTCTGGCACTGGAACCGCTCCTCTGTGGTCTCCGTCAACGCCTCACCGGTCTTACCCTACGTGACGTCACATTTCGCTGTACAGCATATGCAGACGACCTGGTTCTCGTGTTCCGCAATCGCGACGATGTCAGCAGAGCACTAGAATGGATTACCACGTACGGTGTGGCTTCCGGCAGCTGTCTCAACGTCGCCAAATCGGTCGCCATGGCCATAGGAGACGGGTTGACCCCAGCGTGTGTCGAACCCCTACAGCTTCGTGGCACTATCAAATGTCTCGGAATAGAGTTTCACGACGACATACGGCGCACCGCGGCTCTTAACTACCGCCGCTTATTACAACAAATTCGGGTCCAGATCTTCAACCTTCGTCTGCGGACCCTCGACATTCTCCAAAGGACACACTTCGTTAATGTTTACCTCGCATCGCGCCTTCCACACATAGCGCGTGTTCTCCCAATACCGTTACTGATGGCTCGACGTCTGTTAGCGGCATTCGGAGCCTACGTCAGTACAGGCATGCTCTTCAAAGTCAGTTATGAGTCACTGACCCTTCCCCCAGACAGGGGAGGTCTTGGCCTAGTCCATGTCCAAGACAGAGCTGTGGCCCTGTATGTCAGCTCACACATCAAGCTGTGGCGCCACCACCCGGAAAGTTTGACAGGTTTGCTGTTGGAGTCCTTAGCTCCGCCGTCAATTATGCCCCCACTGACGACGCAAGACATACCCCCACCCTTCTACTACTTCGGGAACTTTTACATTGAACACAGCTATTTCCGTATCGCAGTACCACCGACGAAACAGGCGTCGGCGCTGTATATATATATCATGTCCTACAGCAGAGGCGCCCACCAAACATCGTGGAGACGAAAAGCCCTCAGGTTAATTGGAAGGTGGTGTGAAAGACGATTCACGCGGTTACACTGGACACAGCCGTCCGATCCACATGGTACATCACAGTCAATGGTAAACAGATCACCCGATCACGCCTCCACAAGATAAACATGGCGGAATCGCCTCTCTGCGCAGACTGCGGGATACTAGACACGGACGAACACCGTTTCACATGTGGCGCGGCAGAAGACGTATGGCGCTTGGTGCGACAAATTTTGTCGTATTTTCTACGAGTGACTCCGGAACACATTACACCTCGGTTTCTACTATTTCCGGATCAACAGTATTTCCCGCGCGCCAAGACCAACGCTGTCAGTGGATCCGTGCGCATGCGGTACACTACTTATTTCACGATGGACCTAAAGATGTATTAGACTTTTGGAACTACCTACAAGAACGTCATTGCAAGATCGTACGGAACCCAAAATACAGACAGTATTTTTCTAATTACTTAGGGAGTGCCCTACGCGACCCTCCACGCAGCTGGATCATCAGCAGGTAGGAGAAGACACCCATTGAGTGAGCTGACATGACCAAGTTCGATTCTCGGTGGAACAACATGATATACGTGAAGACGTACCTGGATGATGAAGCGTAAGGAGAGTAGCGACACACCCTTCTGTATCCTGTATGAAGCACTTTTTTTTTCGTTTTCCCCATATACATTATCTCGGTGTAGGAACGTGCCGAGATATTGTTTTCTTTTTCTCAGAGCACGATGCGGTGCTAGATACATTTCTTTTTGTTGTGGTATAAAGTAAAACCACATTAAGAATGTATTAAAACAGTAAATAAAAATAAATAAATAAACAATGATTCCCACAAAAGATTTCCCCTTCCCATCCCTGATTCCTTGACGGACGAGGGGGACACTGCGACCAGGCCTCGGGTTACGACCCCTGATCGCTCTGCCTTCCGCGCCCTCCCCCACCTTCTTAAAAAAAAAAAAAATAAAATAAAATAAAAAAAAATTAAAAAAAAAGTTCCCGTGAGATCACCGAAAGTGCTGTCGGGCGTGGTCGGCACTTGGATGGGTGTCCATCCAGGCCGCCATGCGCTGTTGCCATTTTTCGGGGTGCACTCAGCCTCGTGATGCCAATAGAGGAGCTACTCGACCGAATAGTAGCGGCTTCGGTCAAGAATGCCATCATAACGACCGGGAGAGCGGTGTGCTGACCCCACGCCCCTCCTATCCGCATCCTCCTCTGAGGATGACACGGCGGTCGGATGGTCCCGGTAGGCCACTCGTGGCCTGACAGCGGAGTGTGCTTTTTTTTCCCTCGGACAGTTCTGGCTGTTGTGCTGGGAGTACATGGCGGCAGTGGCCAGTGGAGGGAACGATTTAGCCGGCCGGAGTGGCCGAGCGCTTCTACGCGCTACAGTCTGGAACCGCGCGACCGCCACGGTCGCAGGTTCGAATCCTGCCTCGGGCATGGATGTGTGTGATGTCCTTAGGTTAGTTAGGTTTAAGTAGTTCTAAGTTCTAGGGGACTGATGACCTCAGAAGTTAAGTCCCATAGTGCTCAGAGCCAGCCATTTTGGAACGATTGATGTTTCCGGCATACGGTGGGAATTGCCCCGACTCGGAAGCTCAGCTGGTGTACAGGGCAGTGGTTAACCTGACCGTGCCGCCCTCTAGATGGATGAATAGCGAACTAATACTCAGTATGTGTTTGACAGCCTTCGTGATCGCGTGTGTTGTCCAAGGAAATTTGAGAAGATGTATAGATGTGTGTGTGCGCTAGACTATTATTCCATCCCATGTAAACTGTCCGTTAACTGCTTCTGCACGTTCCCTGTCATTATTTGGTTGAGAGAACATCGATCGTGGTGTGTGTTGTGTGAATCTAGAAGGTGAAAGATGGGTGAAAGACGCGTTTGCTGGTTCTCTAGACATGAGAAACACTTTAGTTGACTTTGTAAAATAGAAGGGCGATTTGGAATCTGTTATATCATTGACATATATGAGTAGAAATATCAGTTTCCTCTATTTTTTCGAGTTCTCATGTAATGATCTTTACAGACGAGATAAGTTTCTAATTACTCAGGATTTGCAGCACGTTCCACCTCGCTGCATCTCGCTGAAGTTTTGGGTTTCTAGAAATGTAATTTCCAGTCTTCATCTTCGGAATTATACTGTGCACGCGATCGGTAGCACACTGCTGTGTGCTTCATATCGACAACCATCGCGTAAATGGTGTGATATTGTGGCACAGCACGTGAAAATACAAATGATCTTGTAATCTCAGAGTCTGTAGGTGGGTGAAGGAAGCAAGCAGGTCGGGCCCAGAAACAGTAACGTCTTTGTGCCGAGGGGAACCAGCCCAGCCTTTGTAAAACAGTTCAGACTGCTCTCTCTGAAGGGCGCTCTGATCGCATGTCAAGCCAGCATATGTGCGGGGTCAGTTGCCTCGTGACCAATGGCTGCAGTGCGTTGACTGCCTGACCTCACAGGAAGTATCTAGTGCTGCGAGGAGTATGTACGGGATCCATCTGTCTTCGTGGTGTATGAGTGGCTGGTGGTCTATATGCAGGATGCAGAAATGATGATTTTGTATGGCGCAGGATATGAACTGTGTGTTTACTACATCAATATGGTATGCGGTGATACAGGTCAGTTGGAGATCGCTTTCACACTGAAAATTCTCTGCCTCGTGATGACTGGGTGTTGTGTGATGTCCTTAGGTTAGTTAGGTTTAAATAGTTCTAAGTTCTAAGGGACTGATGACCATAGATGTTAAGTCCTATACTGCTCAGAGCCATTTGAACCACACTGAAAAATTAGAGCTTTCCTTGACAGTAGCAGAGCAGTGTAATTGAGGAAGTGTCTTTCCGTTTTCATGATCTGTGGATCTTTGGAGGATTAAACTGTCAGTGCGATATGACTGCTGTATGTTTCTTTTTCGATCTGTGCAAAATAGTTTTGCTGCTGAAAGTATTGTTTGGAGAAAAAAAAAGGTGGACAATACTCCCACACCGGCAGCATCAGTAGTTTGGTGGGTTTCACATGACTACTTTTGTAGGGTTTAATTGCCATTGCAATACGGCGATCTGTTCAAAATAGTTTTGCTGCTGAAAGTCCCGTCTGCAGAAAATGGAGTACAGTCCACCCACATCAGCAGCAGCTCCAGCAGTTGGGCTGGTAAATCCAGTAAGAGTTAATCAGAATGCTCCATTCATTCACAAGATATCCTTTGTGCAGGGGATAGGAGCCTCTACAGACTGGTTTGAACAAGACAGGGGCAAGGTATCATGGAAAGTTCTGAGGGTAACGTGATGTCTCCTTTCTTCGAATGTTTAAAAAAAAAAAAAAAGTTCAAATGTCTCTGAGCACTATGGGTCTAAACATCTGAGGTCATCAGTCCCCTAGAACATAGAACCACTTAAACACAACTAATCTAAGGACATCACACACGTCCATGCCCGAGGCAGGATTCGAACCTGCGGCCGTAGCGGTCGCGCGGTTCCAGACTGAAGCGCCTAGAACCGCTCGGCCATACCGGCCGGCTTCGCGAATGTTCAGAGACAAGTCACTATTTCCTGGAAGGGCTTCATGGGACCATTGTCTCCCTTTCCAAGCAACAAGAATGCTTTTATGATTAGGATTACTGGTGTTTTCGTAAGCATACAAAGATATGATGATAGCTTTTACCGTGTCTGAAACGATTTCCAGGAAAGGTAAGGGATGGAGTCTCCTTAAGACCATCAAGAAGAATGCATTCGGTGTTATTCTGGGACATTTTCGTAAAGAGTTTCTGAAAGGAATGCAAAATATATCTTTAGTATGTGTCTGTCCACAGGGAGATTTGGCTGTCAGCTACATCGACATGAGATGTCTGCATAACACTTACAACCTTTTAGCTGTGCCATGCTTTTGTTCCTCGAAGGCAGATCGCCTTATACGTTCATAACATGTGCTAACCCATATTCTGAACAGGCTGTCCTGTTAGAACAAGAATTTCCATGTCAACAAGTTCAGACATCACGAAAGCTCCTACAACGAAAGCTCCTACTACAAAAGCGATTGTTAACTATTTCTGTGGCACTTTATGATTTCTGGGAAGGGGTGAGACGTAATGATCGGGCTGTCTCATTCAGATAGCTGGGAGGAATGCATCCTGTACTATTCTGGAATATTTTCATAAACAGTTTCTGAAACTAGTGCAAAAGATTTGTGTAGGTTTCCTTTAATTTACGTGTATAGTCACAAACTTTTTGTTAACAGATTACTAGTTTCAGTCTATAATGACCATCATCAGATCTGTTTTATAAAAACAAGTCCTAATGTACTGTTTATAAAATAGATCTGATGCTGGTCATTATAAACCGAAACCGGTAATCTGTTAACTAAAAGTCTGTAACCATAGACGTAAATTAAAGGAAACTTACTGTATATATGGGTCACTGTTTTATTTTCGACAATGTCGCAGATTGCGAGATTTGTATAGCGTATCCAGAGGGAGAATTGGCTGTCATTTACGTACATATGAGATGCCGGTATAACATTGACAACCTTTTAGTAGTACCTGCGAGGGTGGGTTGCTAGGAAAACATCGCGCTTAGCAATTAGGCCATGTCTTAGAGCTGTCACATGTAGAAGCTCTCAACGCGTCATCGTTCACGTCACAGGCGCCAGTGAGCCAACCATTACCGTGACCAAAAGTATCATTAATGTCAATACTAAAATTAAGTCTGCAACCACAGAAAACACAAGGTCCGTCGACAAGTGCAACAGCAGCAACACTCTTAACTGGTATGCAGTTCTTCTTGTCTCCAGATGTTGTGGCGAACTCGATGTTGTCGATCGTTTTACAGACTGTCTGTTTAGAACGGCGACGAATTCTCCCGTAAGGCAACGTGGCGGCGTTCAATGCAGTTGCCTGTGCAGCAGCAGCAGCGCGAATGAGCCTCTGCGCGGCTCTCGCTCGCTTATATAGTATAAGCAGTAGCTTGGACTTTTCACAGTGCCACAGTGTGGGACAGGCTGGCACATATAGCAATTAGAGGAGCGTGTCTCCTAGTGTTGACGCTAATCCGCGCTGGATCCGCAGGTACAAAGGCAACACATTAGCACACCAGCCACTGTGGCCATGTAATCACGTTACCACCCTGTCCAGGTGTGCATGCCCACATATGTCTCGCCTGTGGGACAGGCTGGACCCACATCATTCCACCTGGATCTCTGTAAGGAACAGATCTCTAACACGTCGTGGTCGTATTTCTTAATGACAGTTCAAAAGCATTTTTACATGCAGTAAGTGTTTGTGCACTGCATTATTTCGGCTGATGAGGCGTTGTGAGCATGTTTGCAGAATGTTAAACATCAGTGTATTGCATTATTTGTGAACATGGCTGTATGCTCTGTAATGCATTATTTCGACACTTTACAATTAGTGAGTGTGTATGCAGAGCGTTTTACATGCGTTATTTTGACAATGTATGAGTTGTTTGCATGCCTGTACAACAGTGTACTGCATTATTTCGGTAATTTACGAGTAGTTTGCCGGTCTGTAGGCTATGCATTGTGACTGCAAGCACGTCGGGCCGAATGTTTTGTATTGGCACAATAAATAAACTATGTGAAATCAACCCCCGAAATATAAGTAAATTGTTGCAACTCCCCAACTGAAGTACACTCGTTCCTGTCCAGCAGCTGGATGGAGACTGACCATTTTATTAGATTTGTGGAGGCAGCCCAAGTGACCTTTTTCCCTCCCATTATTACCACCAAAATTTTCCCCCATTTTCTTAGGTTAGTGGAGGTAGCCCAGTTAACATTTTTCCTGCCCTTTTTCCGCCATTTTCTTAGGTTTAGTGGAGGTAACCCAACTGACGTATTTTCCTGCCAGAATTTGAATCTTCCGCCATCACGTCATTGTGATGTTGCGACATCTATAGCCACGATCTTCGATCCACCATCTTGAATAAATCTGGCAACAATGCAGAGTGGGGTGATGCCGCTCTTGCCCTATTATTGTTGTCTGCTGCTAACAAGGGTCAACGCAGATATACTTTATCAGTCAGTAGATTCTTGTCATCATTGCCACAGAATTTTACATAGAGCGTAAACAAAAGGGGTAAATGGCTGCAAAAAATCCCTTGTCTACATAATGTACCAGAATCTGCTGGTGAGAACGTGACTCAATGATGCATAATTCCGATCTAAAATGTTCACTTTGAAAGGTGGCTACACTGAGTCACAGCGCCAGAGATTGCGCCAAAGAGTTTTATTCCGCCGCCTCCACTGGCAGTGCTTGTTCAGAAGTTGTGGTGGTTAGTGCTTTGCTGAGAGGATGTTGATAGCTGTACTATTTGAGGCCATGTCGTGTGCCGTTGTTTTGATGGGCTAGACAGCAGATGTTGTTCGAATGGAGATGTTGTAATGATCAGAGTGTATTTTTAGTCAATATATATGTAGGTAAAAAACATTTTTTTTTATTTCTTTTTAAATTTCCTAACTAACAATGCCTCTTGGTCACAGGTTCAGTCAACAAAGCATCTGGCTTGTGTTCATGTATTAGACTGTAATTCGGGTTTCTATGTGCAATTATAGTATTTCAGTTTTATTTAATTAATTCAGTGAAAATGGCATTTAAAATATCTTGTCTTATTGAGGAAGAACCGTGCCAGATGTGTACGTTGAATCACACTTCCACACACAGAACAGTTACACTTGTGCGTTGTTGTTCTTAGTTTTTGTTTCATAGCTTTTATAGTTGCTGGGGACTTAATTAATTAATTGTGGTAACGGAAATTTCCTTTCATTCTTTGTTGTTATTCTATACAGTCAGATTGCGTACTAATACTAGTCAGGGCCAACCGGTTACGAGACTTCGTAGCCGGACATACAGTGACTAAAATTAAAAAATATTTGCATTATATTTAATTAAGCCCCCATGCACGTGGCGACCCTGCCAGGATCGTCCCTTGGAATTCTTTTGATAGTAAAAATAGCAGAAAGTAGTATTGTTGTAGTAATTTGTAGTTTAATAATTGTAGTCTATATTGCATGTGTAGATTTGGTAATGAACATTTGTAGTTGTCTTGTCTCTCTTCAAATGGTATTTTTGCAGAATTTAATTTTTGATCTCTTGTATACGCGTTTGACAATTTTGTGCAATTATGAAGATTTCAATTGTTCGTTAATCGTGTTTCAGGGAAGCATTTCGTGTAAATGGTATTGTTGGTGATAAAGTGTCAAATTGTGTGTAATTTTCGTACAGTGACGAGTTTTGTATGTTTTGTAAATGATTATGCGATCGATGAAAAAGGCAAAAATGATGCATAGTGAGAATGACGATATTGTTAACATCGCGAACTCGCCAACACAGGAGAACATTATGATGAATAATGAAGTAGAAAACAATTTAATAAGTCAGGAAAATAGTCCGGAACCAGTTCAAATTTTTTCACAATCAAAAAGTTTTCAGAATACGAGATTAACGACAGAAGATTCTGGAATAGTATCGAACGCAGATAGCTTTACTGCTATGACGAAAGAAATTCGTTTTGCGGGAAATGTTAGGGGTGAAAAGAATTTCGAGCCAGTTAATATGGAGCAGTTGATGAGCGCAATATTAAATTTGGGATCTGAATTAAAAACAGTGGAATCACAAATACACTCCTGGAAATTGAAATAAGAACACCGTGAATTCATTGTCCCAGGAAGGGGAAACTTTATTGACACATTCCTGGGGTCAGATACATCACATGATCACACTGACAGAACCACAGGCACATAGACACAGGCAACAGAGCATGCACAATGTCGGCACTAGTACAGTGTATATCCACCTTTCGCAGCAATGCAGGCTGCTATTCTCCCATGGAGACGATCGTAGAGATGCTGGATGTAGTCCTGTGGAACGGCTTGCCATGCCATTTCCACCTGGCGCCTCAGTTGTACCAGCGTTCGTGCTGGACGTGCAGACCGCGTGAGACGACGCTTCATCCAGTCCCAAACATGCTCAATGGGGGACAGATCCAGAGATCTTGCTGGCCAGGGTAGTTGACTTACACCTTCTAGAGCACGTTGGGTGGCACGGGATACATGCGGACGTGCATTGTCCTGTTGGAACAGCAAGTTCCCTTGCCGGTCTAGGAATGGTAGAACGATGGGTTCGATGACGGTTTGGATGTACCGTGCACCATTCAGTGTCCCCTCGACGATCACCAGTGGTGTACGGCCAGTGTAGGAGATCGCTCCCCGTACCATGAAGCCGGGTGTTGGCCCTGTGTGCCTCGGTCGTATGCAGTCCTGATTGTGGCGCTCACCTGCACGGCGCCAAACACGCATATGACCATCATTGGCACCAAGGCAGAAGCGAATCTCATCGCTGAAGACGACACATCTCCATTCGTCCCTCCATTCACGCCTGTCGCGACAACACTGGAGGCAGGCTGCACTATGTTGGGGCGTGAACGGAAGACGGCCTAACGGTGTGCGGGACCGTAGCCCAGCTTCATGGAGACGGTTGCGAATGGTCCTCGCCGCTACCCCAGGAGCAACAGTGTCCCTAATTTGCTGGGAAGTGGCGGTGTGGTCCCCTACGGCACTGCGTAGGATCCTACGGTCTTGGCGTGCATCCGTGCGTCGCTGCGGTCCGGTCCCAGGTCGACGGGCACGTGCACCTTCCGCCGACCACTGGCGACAACATCGATGTACTGTGGAGACCTCACGCCCCACGTGTTGAGCAATTCGGCGGTACGTCCACCCGGCCTCCCGCATGCCCACTATACACCCTCGCTCAAAGTCCGTCAACTGCACATACGGTTCATGTCCACGCTGTCGCGGCATGCTACCAGTGTTAAAGACTGCGATGGAGCTCCGTATGCCACGGCAAACTGGCTGACACTGACGGCGGCGGTGCACAAATGCTGCGCAGCTAGCGCCATTCGACGGCCAACACCGCGGTTCCTGGTGTGTCCGCTGTGCCGTGTGTGTGATCATTGCTTGTACAGCCCTCTCGCAGTGTCCGGAGCAAGTATGGTGGGTCTGACACACCGGTGTCAATGTGTTCTTTTTTCCATTTCCAGGAGTGTAGGAACAATTAGAACTGAGATGGGAACAATGGAAACATGGTTAGGCTCACAAATAGGAACAATTAAAACAGAGATGGAAACAATGGAAACATGGTTAGACTCACGAATAGGGTCATGTTTCAAAAACATGAAAGATGAATTAAAGAAAGAAATTAGAGAAGAAGTACAACCGATTTTAATTCTCACAACAATAGATTAATTGCAATAGAAATTAGACAAAAGGAACAGGATAGAGAACAGAAAGAAAGAGATCGCGTGATGGTACATAAAGTTTCAGATTTAAATTTACAACGTGGACACGATAAGGAAGAAATATTCGAGAGAATCGAGGAATCCGTACCAAATGACAGAATAAATAACCTAACACAACAATATGAACAGTTAACTACTAAATGTGTCAATACTGAAACCCAAGTCGCGACACTTACGGAAGACGTAAATAAACAGAAAGAAAAAATAGGTGACTTATCGGAAAGAGTTGATGAGGTTTCAGATAAATTGACAAATCTTAGTTTACGTGGGGACAGAGATCCAGATGATACAGCTCCATTGCCATTTGCAGAAACAGAAGAGCACCAGAACATAAATAAATATGTTGAAAATCAGGGAAAATTTAATGAACACGTTAAAAGGGAATTTGAGGCATTACGAAAGCAAGTCAAACAAATTGAAGGCGAAATCGTAGGAAAAGACAGCAGAAGAAATTTAGAATCATAGATAGCAGAGGGCTTTGAAGAAAATAATTTATTTCATTTACGAGATGCAAGAAGAGCGCGCCAGGCGCGCGAACTTGACAATAATCGACATTCGGACTGGGACAGACGTGGTAGGTCTTTGTCGCCACGAGGCGAAAACTTTTTAACTGTTCAGAAATTTAAGATCTTTCGCAATTCTAAGAATGATATACATCCATGTTCATGGTTAGATCAATTTATGTACGCACTTCCACCAAACTGGCCACCGAGTGACAAACTGGAATTTATGTGCAGCTATTTAGGTCCTCAGGGGATTCACTATGCTAAGTGAATATGTGCCGTAGCGTGCACAGGGCCCCGAGCTGTAGTAGTGCTATTTCCCTTTTAGTTTTCTGCACTGCTGCCTACTCTTTTACTATTCTCTGTATCTATCAAAACAACTCTTCAACTATCAGTCTATCTAGAGAGTCGATAAAGAATGACTGGATATGACTATTTTACCCAAAAGTGATTTTGGAAATTACCGTTTGGACATACTATATCTTCTGCAGCATTCATTCGTAGTTTAAACGAAATTTTACCTGTTTGTCTTCGTGACAATATTACTTCATATGTTGACGATATTCTTATTGCTAAACGTTCTTGGAGTGAGCACAACAAAATTGGATTCATTATTACGTATTTTTGTAAGGGTTGGCATTACAGTGAACTTGGAAAAATCTGAATTTGGTTGTTCTCAGGTGAAATTTTTTGGTCATATTATTTCGACAGAAGGTATTCTTCCTGATCCAGAGAAACTAGATGCTATTCGTAATTATGCTGTTCCTACTACAAAACATGTTCGTAGTTTCCTTGGTGTCTGTAATTTTCTTAGACGCTTTGTTAAATTGGACGATTTGACCACACCTCTTTTATGTGAACTATCTGGAAAGAATCCTAATTGGTGTTGGGATGAGGAAGCTCAATCAGAATTTGAACAACTTCGTGATGCTTTAGTTGCTGCTCCACTTCTTTCACTTCCGGATTTATCTAAAGATATTTGTTTGGCGACGGACTCATCATACAAAGGCCTAGGTGCACATTTATTTCAAGAGATAGAAGAAAACGGCGTTGTAGTGCAGAAAACTATTGCATTTGGAAGTCGTGTTCTCTCTAAATCAGAAAAGAATTATTCGATTACGGAACTTGAAGCCTTGGCTGTTTTGTGGGCTTTCACAAAATTTCGCATATTTTTGTATGGCAGACATACTAAGGTTTACATCGATCATCGAGCTCTGGAATTTCTTATGTCAACAAAATTAACTCACGGCAGATTGTCACAATGGGCGTTGTACCTACAGGAATTTGATTTTAGTATTGTTTACATACAGGGTTCTTCAAATATTATTGCTGATGCTTTATCACGTGCACCTATGGGTTTGAAACAAAGTGCTGAAGAGGACTGCAAAGAAAACAATTATTGTTTGATGTATATTCAAGGTGTTGCGTTTGAGAATTTTATTTCGTCTTCGCTCCAGGACATCGCTAAGGAGCAAAATAAGGATCCAATCTGGAAGGACATTAAGGAGAAGTGGAGGAGAAAGGAAAGTGTAGCGATTAGACAGTATTATTTAGTTCGCAATGATATTCTTTTTAAACGAAAATCGGTCGACAACTCTGTTTGGTTAGTTTGTATTCCTGATGAGTGGGTTAATAAATTGATTTGGTATACACATTTCAGTTATGCACACTTTGGCCCAGAAAATGCTTTCATAAATTACGAGAAAATTGCTACTTCAGTAATATGGAAAAACGTATTCGATCTGTTCTTGCCAAATGCAAATTATGTCAAAAGGCTAAGCCGCCAACCATTTCTCACAGAGCACCGTTGTTTCCTATCATTCCAGCGAAATTAAAGGACATGGCTGCAGTCGATTTGTTCGGTCCAGTGGTTCGTTCTACTAATGGTTTTGCGTACATTTTGGTAGCAGTGGATTTGACATCATAATATGTGTGTGTTTTACACCTTTACGCAAAGCAACAGCTCGTTCAGTATCTAATGCTTTCATCAAACATTTTCTTAAAGAAGTGAGTCATGTTGATAAGGTTATATCAGATAATGGATCACAGTTTCGCTCTAAAATTTGGCTTCGTACTCTACGGCGTCGTAAGATTAAACCAATTTTCATTTCACTTTTTCACCCTCAATCTAATGCTTCAGAGAGATGGATGAAGGAAATCAATAAATTGTGTCGACTTTATTGTCATCAGAATCACAGAACGTGGGATCAGTATCTTCATATTTTTCAAAACATTCTGAATGAACTCCCTAATGATTCAACTTCTTTACCGCCTATATTGATATTAAAGCACCGACAAATCGCATTTCTGAAATCGTTCATTTTCCGCCTTCACGGAAACTGCGGCATTCTGAAGTTGTCAACCTGGCTCTACAAAATCAGCGAAGCGTCCTGGTCATTTAAAAACCTTGTCAGTTGGTCAAAAGGTGTTAATTAAGTCTCACCGTTTGTCTCACAAAGGAAAAGGCTTGTGTCGCAAATTTTTTCTGCTTTATAACGGTCCATATAGGGTTCGCAAAATTATTCATGATAACACTGTCGAAGTAGAAACTCTTAAATCTCGGCGCTCTAAGGAAATACATCATATATCGAACGTTAAAATTTTTGTGGAATGACATACTTTTGAGAAACTAACAGTTATACGTAAACACACGGAGAGTACAAGGATACCGCACCGTGTTCTGGCGGCGGCACATACTCAAAGCAACAGTCAAGTCTGCGTGCCGCACAAGGCAGTCGTTGACCGCAAACAATTACTTCCTACGTCACGCGTACCTACAGCTGATCGAGCGCTCAGTGCGAATGCACTGACAGCCGTAAACAAATACACAGTCTAATTTCTCCGAAGTTTTTTTTTCTTGATGAATTATGTTATTAACGTTCAGTTTTTTTCAGGATACAGTTGCATAAAATATTTAAGAACTTCAGGTAAATTCTGTGTGTGTCCGACGTTAAGAGGACTTGCTATCGAGAAAATTTCAGGAAGAATGTAATTTCGAAGAAGAAAGTAATAAACTAAAAAGGTAACTATTAATTGAGTTTATTTTTCAGGTAACATATTACCACTTGGTACGTACTTTAGACGTAATTTGCTGCTCACGATGACGTGATTCATACTTCGTGTTATCTGATTTTGATAATGATTGATTAATGAACAGGGTTGTTACTTATGTATATTATGCATCGCTTGGCTGCACCGCTTTTTCACAGATGTCATATTTTTCTATTATGTGCCTGCTGTGCTTATTTATTTAAATTATAATTGTCACCTGATTAATTGTGCTGATCTGGTTATGTATGTAGGTTACACTTTGTGATTTATCTGCTTGCGCCTTCATGTTTACTTATTAAGATTACATATGAACATTTATTTGCTTATGCTGATATGATGCTAATGACCTGTTTCTTATGTAAGATACATATTTGCTGCTTTGCGTATGGATTGCATATTTATACATTTCTGTTTGTTGTCATGACTACTCTTTAATTTGGTATATAGAAATGCTGATATGCGGTGTACGAACATGGAGTTTAGGTCACACTATGGTATTAATTATAGATTGTTCGCTTGGCAGAGCCTCGTTGTAGGAATTGTGCTGCATCCACTTGTTGACGTTCTGTTCTCCACTGGTATATTTACTCGCTATTGCATGTTTTGCTTACGCTTAGCGCCTTAAAAATTTAAGATAAGAAAATGAACTGCTATAATTCGACGAACGACATTAGTACAAGAAACTTCATAGAAGTCACATGAGCTGGAGGTTTTATGGAAGCTGTATAAATTTATGCTAATAGGAAGGAAGCTAACGACATGACATACCAACACTAGGTTTAGACCATTGACAGTTATTACACTGCATTCTTCGTGAGCAATTGAAATAGCAAGTGACACTTGACACAAGAAATACTCCACATGTTTGCTTCTGTTTTGCCATAATTCTTGAAGTGGTGTACACACTGTGAAATATTATGATCATTCACACTCTGTACTCGTACTTACTTACTGAAAGTTATTCAAGCTAAAGGCTGTTAGGTCACGTATGCATTTCTTTTATTTAATGATGGACAAGGTAACCAAAATGTATTTTATAATTCATAATGAGTAGTAGATTTGGTCAGATGGATTACACAGAAGTTGTGTGTGGACATTGTGACTTCGGATTGTATGGGATGATGAATTGAAGTTTGCACTGGGATTTTATCTGAACTTGTTCGAGGAGACTGACTAGAGGAAAGAGTTGTTATGGAAGTGAAATGATATTGGCGATAAGGTTTATATGTGTCGACGTATTGAAGAGGTATTATTGAGGTATTGAGATTGTGTGAAGTTGATGATTATTGGAGTTTTGGTGGACAAGTGGTAAGGTAAGTGATATTGATGATAAGGTTTATATGTATCGACGTAAGAGGTATTATTGAAGTATTGAGATTATGTGATGCTGATGGTTATTGGAGTTTTGGTGGATAAGAGGTAAAGTAAGTGAGGAGCATAGTTTATTTTTGTTGGTTTATATGGAACAAGGAGGATGAAGATGGCAGACTAAAACACTCAAGTGGAAGGAAGATTGTCTACACACACACTTTGTTAAATCACTAAGCAGTATATACTTTTTTTTTTTTTGAGAGAGAGGAAGCATTTGCATATCTTGGCACATTGACAGTTGTTCAGCGACGGTACATTTGATTTGGCTTGGCAAACATTGGTCTTGACATGAAGACTATGACGTTGACTAACTATTATTGACTGTTATACCCTGTCCCACTACTACTTGATACGCATGTTGAACATCAAATTATGACAGAATTGCATTTACACAGTTAACACTGTTCAATTACACAGTAGTACTTAAATGTGGATGAAAGATGAGCTAGTGTGTTTTGTGTGTTTTCCTTTCCTAATCCCAAATAATTGGTACCGACCTATCTCCTAAATATTATTTTACTTGTTTGTTGTGGCTTGCACTGACACCATAAATATTATAGGCTTACTGATATTTGTGTATTTGTAATATTTAATATGACAATTAGCTGATATCATTTGTGTGTTTATTATAATTTGTATGTTTAGTGTAAGAGCATTGATAACAATTTTGTAAAAGCAATTGTGAGTGCGTTCAAACTGTTGTTCGTGCTTACACGTATTAACATTGGTGGGTGCCACTTGGAAATGTTTAATTTCTGCTGATAAACTCTGATGAACTGTCTAATTAGTGATAGTGAATATTATGGACTGTTACCTGCACTTGTTCAACATGATGGGTGCCACTTGGAAATGTTTAATTTCTGATGATAAACTCTGACGAACTGTCTGATTAGTAATAGTGAATATTATGGACTGTTACCTGCACCTCAAGAGAACGTCATTATCAGGAGAAAGAAAACTGGCATTCTACGGATCGAAGCGTGGAATGTCAGATCCCTTAACCGGGCAGGCAGGTTAGAAAATTTCAAAAGGGAAATGGATAGGTTAAAGTTAGATATAGTGGGAATTAGTGAAGTTCGGTGGCAGGAGGAACAAGACTTTTGGTCAGGTGATTACAGGGTTATAAATACAAAATCAAATAGGGGTAATGCAGGAGTAGGTATAATAATGAATAAAAAAATAGGAGTGCGGGTTAGCTACTACAAACAGCATAGTGAACGCATTATTCTGGCCAAGATAGACACAAAGCCCATGCCTACTACAGTAGTACAAGTTTGTATGCCAACTAGCTCTGCAGATGATGAAGAAATTGATGAAATGTATGACGAGATAAAAGAAATTATTCAGGTAGTGAAGGGAGACGAAAATTTAATAGTCATGGGTGACTGGATTTCGTCAGTAGGAAAAGGGAGAGAAGGAAACATAGTAGGTGAATATGGATTGGGGGGAAGGAATGAGAGAGGAAGCCGCCTTGTAGAATTTTGCACAGAGCATAACTTAATCATAGCTAACACTTGGTTCAAGAATCATAAAAGAAGGTTGTATACGTGGAAGAAGCCTGGAGATACTAAAAGGTATCAGATAGATTATATAATGGTAAGACAGAGATTTAGGAACCAGATTTTAAAATGTAAGACATTTCCTGGGGCAGATGTGGATTCTGACCACAATCTATTGATTATGAACTGCAGATTGAAACTGAAGAAACCGCAAAATGGTGGGAATTTAAGGAGATGGGACCTGGATAAACTGAAAGAACCAGAGGTTGTAGAGAGTTTCAGGGAGAGCATATTGGAACAATTGACAGGAATGGGCGAAAGAAATACAGTAGAAGAAGAATGGGTAGCTCTGAGGGATGAAGTAGTGAAGGCAGCAGACGATCAAGTAGGTAAAAAGACGAGGGCTAATACAAATCCTTTGGTAACAGAAGAAATATTGAATTTAATTGATGAAAGGAGAAAATATATGAATGCAGTAAATGAAGCAGGCAAAAAGAAATACAAACGTCTCAAAAATGATATCAACATGAAGTGCAAAATGGCTAAGCAGGGATGGCTAGAGGACAAATGTAAGGATGTGGAGGCTTGTCTCACTAGGGGTAAGATAGATACTGCCTACAGGAAAATTAAAGAGACCTTTGGAGAGAAGAGAACCACTTGTATGAATATCAAGAGCTCAGATGGCAACCCAGTTCTAAGCAAAGAAGGGAAGGCAGAAAGGTGGAAGGAGTATATAGAGGGTTTATACAAGGGCGATGTACTTGAGGACAATATTATGGAAATGGAAGAGGATGTAGATGAAGACGAAATGGGAGATAAGATACTGCGTGAAGAGTTTGACAGAGCACTGAAAGACCTGAGTCGAAACAAGGCCCCGGGAGTAGACAACATTCCATTAGAACTACTGATGGCCTCGGGAGAGCCAGTCATGACAAAACTCTACCATCTGGTGAGCACGATGTATGAGACAGGCGAAATACCCTCAGACTTCAAGAAGAATATAATAATTCCAATCCCAAAGAAAGCAGGTGTTGACAGATGTGAAAATTACCGAACTATCAACAATACTGACCTTACGACTTATCTTAGAAGAAAGATTAAGAAAAGGCAAACCTACGTTTCTAGCATTTGTAGACTTAGAGAAAGCTTTTGACAATGTTAACTGGAATACTCTCTTTCAAATTCTGAAGGTGGCAGGGGTAAAATACAGGGAGCGAAAGGCTATTTACAATTTGTACAGAAACCAGATGGCAGTTATAAGAGTCAGGGGGCATGAAAGGGAAGCAGTGGTTGGGAAAGGAGTGAGACAGGGTTGTAGCCTCTCCCCGATGTTATTCAATCTGTATATTGAGCAAGCAGTAAAGGGAACAAAAGAGAAATTCGGAGTAGGTATTAAAATTCATGGAGAAGAAGTAAAAACTTTGAGGTTCGCCGATGACATTGTAATTCTGTCAGAGACAGCAAAGGACTTGGAAGAGCAGTTGAACGGAATGGACAATGTCTTGAAAGGAGGATATAAGATGAACATCAACAAAAGCAAAACGAGGATAATGGAATGTAGTCAAATTAAGTCGGGTGATGCTGAGGGAATTGGATTAGGAAATAAGACACTTAAAGTAGTAAAGGAGTTTTGCTATTTAGGGAGTAAAATAACCGATGATGGTCGAAGTAGAGAGGATATAAAATGTAGACTGGCAATGGCAAGGAAAGCGTTTCTCAAGAAGAGAAATTTGTTAACATCGAGTATAGATTTAAGTGTCAGGAAGTCGTTTCTGAAAGTATTTATATGGAGTGTAGCCATGTATGGAAGTGAAACATGGACGATAACTAGTTTGGACAAGAAGAGAATAGAAGCTTTCGAAATGTGGTGCTACAGAAGAATGCTGAAGATAAGGTGGGTAGATCACGTAACTAATGAGGAGGTATTGAATAGGGTGGGGGAGAAGAGAAGCTTGTGGCACAACTTGACTAGAAGAAGGGATCGGTTGGTAGGACATGTTTTGAGGCATCGAGGGATCACAAATTTAGCATTGGAGGGCACCGTGGAGGGTAAAAATCGTAGAGGGAGACCAAGAGATGAATACAGTAAGCAGATTCAGAAGGATGTAGGTTGTAGTAGGTACTGGGAGATGAAGAAGCTTGCACAGGATAGAGTAGCATGGAGAGCTGCATCAAACCAGTCTCAGGACTGAAGACCACAACAACAACAACACCTGCACTTGTTCAACATTGCTGGATGCCACTGATAGAACTGCTTCTACTGAAATTGTATCACTTGTTGCTGTCTGCACCTGTTCAACTTTGCTGGGTGCCACTAATGGAACTGCATCTACTGAAATGATGTCACTTGTTGGTGTCTGCACCTGCTCAACATTGCTGGGTGCCACTGATGGAACTGCTTCTACTGAAATAATGTCACTTGTTGGTGTCTGAACCTGTTCAACATCACTGGGTGCCACTGATGGAACTGCTTCTACTGAGATATTGTCACTTGTTGCTGTCTGCACCTGTTCAACATCTCTGGGTGCCACTGATGGAACTGCTTCTACTGAGATAATGTCACTTGCTGTCTGCACCTGTTCAACATCTCTGGGTGCCACTGATGGAACTGCTTCTACTGAGATAATGTCACTTGTTGCTGTCTGCACCTGTTCAACATCTCTGGGTGCCAATGATGGAACTGCTTCTACTGAGATAATGTCACTTGTTGGTGTCTGCAACTGTCAACATTACTGGGTGCCACTGATGGAACTGCTCCTACTGAAATAATGTCACTTGTTGGTGTCTGCGCCTGTTCGCCATTGCTGGTTGCCACTGTTCGAGCTGTTTAATTACTGCTGATGAAATGTTATGAGACTGCTATTTGCACCTGTTGACCATTGCTTGGTGCTACTGTTGCAACTGTCAACTTCTCTGAGGAGTGCTACTTGTTTATTGAACTATTGAGAGGATTTTATATGAATATTTGTATAAACTGATTTTTTGTGTATTTACTGTTTATGAAATGTTATGAGACTCTTATCTACACCTATTCGTCAATGCTGGTGCCATTGATTGAATTATACTTGTGTAAACTATTGTGTAAAATCACATGTATGAAAGCATTTGTATTCCTTACTGTATTTTATATATTAGGTTATTGAAGGGTTAGTGCAAAGCCAAAATTTATCTAGTTATGTGATATTTACTTATTAATATTATCTTTTACTTTTGTCTGTATTTTTTTTGACGAATTTGGTGGTATTTTCACCACCAATGCTGGCAAAAATACCATCAAATTCTAGCCCGTGGAGGAAGGGCATATGAAAGGTGGCTACACTGAGTCACAGCGCCAGAGATCGCGCCAAAGAGTTTTATTCCGCCGCCTCCACTGGCAGTGCTTGTTCAGAAGTTGTGGTGGTTAGTGCTTTGCTGAGAGGATGTTGATAGCTGTACTATTTGAGGCCATGTCGTGTGCCGTTGTTTTGATGGGCTAGACAGCAGATGTTGTTCGAATGGAGATGTTGTAATGATCAGAGTGTATTTTTAGTCAATATATATGAAGGTAAAAAACATATTTTTATTTCTTTTTAAATTTCCTAACTAACAATGCCTCTTTGTCACAGGTTCAGTCAACAAAGCATCTGGCATGTGTTCATGTATTAGACTGTAATTCGGGTTTCTATGTGCAATTATAGTATTTCAGTTTTATTTAATTAATTCAGTGTAAATGGTATTTAAATATCTTGTCTTATTGAGGAAGAACCGTGCCAGATGTGTACATTGAATCACACTTCCACACACAGAACAGTTACACTTGTGCTTTGTTGTTCTTAGTTTTTGTTTCGTAGCTTTTATAGTTGCTGGGGACTTAATTAATTAATTGTGGTAACGGAAATTTCCTTTCATTCTTTGTTGTTATTCTATGCAGTCAGATTGCTTACTAATACTAGTCAGGGCCAACCGGTTACGAGACAGCGTAACCGAACAGACAGCTACTAAATCTAAAAATTAAAATTATTTGCATTATATTTAATCAAGCCCCCATGCAACTTCTCCCACACTGTAGAGAAAGAGCTTGAAGGTAGTTCGATGAACCCTCCACCAGGCATTTTAACTGCGAATTGCAGAGTAATCATGTAGATATAGATGTGTATGCAAAATGGAAAACGTATACTGTGACTGTACATACTCGGCTGTGTGTTGACGTGACTCAGTCTGGTGAAATGCAAAAGAAAGAAAAGGGAAAGCACAAGCTTCGAATATGGTTGTGAATTGGGTATACGTCCTAATCTCCTTATCTCCTGTCTCTGCCCTTCTCCTCCTACCCTCTCTTCGTCCGTCACTTCCAACTTTCCCTCCCCCACCCCCTCTGTACCTCTCCTCCACCCTCTCTGACCATGCACCTTGTTTATTGCTACTGCAAATACAGATTCTGTAGCAGTATTCGAATCATAAGTCGATAAACCAGAAACACAACTTCCTTTTTTTCCTGCAAAATCTCTTTGCGAGGGAGAAAACAAATCATCCCATTGTTGTGTATACAGTTTTTAATAAAAATACAAAATATTATGAGAAACAGTATGTATCGGAGAAACAATTTGTCTAATGATTTACATGTTCCACTATCGTAGTTAAAACTCGCTGTGGTAGAGGAAATAAAAACCATCCATTTTAATGCAGAGAACTTTCTTTCTTGCTGGCGTTTTTAATAAATAAATTTGTAAACTTGTGGTAAGACCTTAAGGGACCAAATTGCTTAGGTCATCGGTCCCTAAGCTTACACACTACTTAATCTAACTTAAAATAACTTGCGCTACGGACAATACACACACACATGCCCGAGAGAGGACTCAGGGGGGAGCCGCACGGACCGTGACAATACGCCTCAGACCGCATGGCTACCCTGCGCGGCCCAGCAGCAGTTTTAAAGGAAACCTGCAAGTTGTTTAAAAAAATATATAGTCTGAGAACTAAATGAAAACCATAGTAAACCTCCGATGAAGCTTTGCACACATGAGTTGAGCAGTGTATCTACACTGCTGGCCATTAAAATTGCTACACCAAGAAGAAATGCAGATGATAAACGGGTATTCATTGGACAAATATATTATACTAGAACTGACATGTGATTACATTTTCACGCAATTTGCGTGCATAGATCCTGGGAAATCAGTACCCAGAACAACCACCTCTGGCCGTAATAACGGCCTTGATACGCCCGGGCATTAAGTCAAACAGAGCTTGGATGGCGTGTACAGGTACAGCAGCCCATGCAGCTTCAACACGATACCACAGTTCATCAAGAGTAGTGACTGGCGTATTGGCACGAGCCAGTTGCTCGGCCACCATTGACCAGATGTTTGCAGTTGGTGAGAGATCTGGAGAATGTGCTGGCCAGGGCAGCAGTCGAACATTTTCTGTATCCAGAAAGGCCCGCACAGGACCTGCAACATGGGGTCGTGCATTAACCTGCTGAAATGTAGGGTTTCGCAGGGATCGAATGAAGGGCAGAGCCACGGGTCGTAACACATCTGAAATGTAACTTCCACTGTTCGAAGTGCCGTCAATCCGAACAAGAGGCGACCGAGACGTGTAACCAATGGCACCCCATACTATCACGTCGGGTGATACGCCACTATGGCGATGACGAATACACGCTTCCAGTGTGCGTTCACAGCGATGTCGCCAAACACGGATGCAACCATCATGATGCTGTAAACAGAACCTGGATTTATCCGAAAAAATGACGTCTTGACATTCGTGCAACCAGGTTCGTCGTTGAGTACACCATCGCAGGCGCTCCTGTCTGTGATGCAGCGTCGAGGGTAACTGCAGCCATGGTCTCCGAGCTGATATTTCATGCTGCTGCAAACTTCGTCGAACTGTTCGGGCAGATGGTTGTTGTTTTACAAACGTCCCCATCTGTTGACTCAGGGATCGAGACGTGGCTGCACGATCCGTTACAGCCATGCGGATAAGATTCCTGTCATCTCGACTGCTAGTGATACGAGGCCATTGGGATCCTGCACGGCGTTCCGTATTACCCTCCTGAACCCACCGATTCCATATTTTGCTAACAGTCGTTGGATCTCGACCAACGTGAGCAGCAATGTCGCGATACGATAAACCGCAATCGCGATAGGCTACAATCCGACTTTTATCAAAGTCGGGAACGTGATGGTACGCATTTCTCCTACTTACATGGGGCATCACAACAACGTTTCACCAGGCAAAGCCGGTCAACTGGTGTTTGTGTATGAGAAATCGATTGGAAACTTTCCTCATGTCAGCACGTTGTAGGTGTCGCCACCGGCGCCAACCTTGTGTGAATGCTCTGAAAAGCTAATCATTTGCATATCACAGCATCTTCTTCCTGTCGGTTAAATTTCGCGTCTGTAGCACGTCATCTTCATGGTGTAGCAATTTTAGTGGCCAGTAGTGTAGAATGCTCATCGATCGCACCACGTCGCTCTTTTCAGTTCTGAGCGCACGGTAAATGCGCTAAGCGTGTCCTTCTTGATGACATTTCTCGGCCACACTCCGAAGGGACAATGAAGATGCTTCTGTAGTGTTTTCGATGGAAACTGTTTGATCGCCCACAATACAGCCTGTAATCGGCTCCCCATGAGTTCCATTTCTCCTCTGATGAAGCGGTGGCTATGAAGACAACATTTTGGCACAAACAGCTAGCTATAGAGTAGAGTACAGAACTCGCGGAAAGCACAGGCAGCTGCTTTCTATGAGGAGGGTACTGGAAACTTGTCACAACCCTATGACAAATGTTTCAATCGGAGCGGCGGTTATGTACAGAAGTAGCTGTAAGGTATGGCTAACAGCTGCAAATAAAACATTCTTGATTTTGACAGTGATTTTCATTTCAAGATCGATCGGCCCTTATTTTCCGAATAGCCCTCGTATATGTATGTCCAAACGTTAATTAAAGTGAAGTTTAAAAATTGGATTAAACTTTTCGGGATTTTGGTGACTATGTTTCCTCTCTGTATGTCACATTTATATATCTATATTATATTTATGAAAAATCTGAATGTTCATTAGAATACTGAATTAGGTTTAAATTGGTAAAGAACTTTTCGTGGTTTTTAGTAACAACATTTCCCCCAAATATATGGTGTCACTGAAAAACACTGACAAGTTTTAGGGACAAGTTTCTTACATCAAAACAAGGAAAAAATTTCTAGTAAACAAGGTCCCTAAAACGCATACCTTAAGAGCTATGAGCACTTGTTCCCAGCAGAGGAGATGCTTTTCACATTAGCAACAATGAACAAGGAGGTATAGCTCGTAAAGTATGCATTTTAGACGACATGTTTACTGGACATTTGAAACTGAAGAGGTCTGTTTCACAGTATCTAAGGTTAACAAATGCTCATAGCTCTTAAAGTATGCATTTTGGAGTCCACGTTCACTAGATATTTTTTCTTGTTTTCGTGTAAGGAACATGTCCTTAAAGCTACTCGCTGTTTTTCTGTGACACCCTGTATATTACATATTTATTTAAATATTATACGAGATCTGTTGAAAAAATTTCCGAACTTCGTCCACAAAATTTTTCTGTGCTTGCCTTTTACCTATTGCGCACCGTCTCTTCGAAACACTCTCCTCCGATATTGACTCACCGCTTCCAATGCGGATCTCCACTTCCGGGAGCAGTCTCTGAATGCCTTTTGCTAGATCGCGCGAAGCGCCGTCTGCGAATTTTCTTGCCTATCGTTGCAAGCCTTCGTCCTTTCAGCGTCTCGGCCTCATAACCATAGACCCACGACTCATCACCAGGTGTGATTATTCTCTTAAGTAACATCTCGTTCTCATTTGCGCGATGCAAAGGCTCTTTACACAGTGGAAGGCAAGAGGCTGTGCCAGGATTTCATGACATTATCCAACTGAAATGTTACATTCTTCTGCGATTTGTCTGACAGTCAGTCTGCGATTGGCACGCATAATTTCGTTGACGTTCGTCACATGAGCGACGTCGATAGACGTCGAAGGGCGTCCTTAACGAGGGTCATCTTTAACTTCCGTATGGACATTTTTAAACCGTGTGAACCATTCGTAACACCGAGTACGACTTCAGCACTCATCACCGTAGCCTTCCTGCATCATTTGGTGCGTCTCTGTAAAGATTTTATTGAGTTTCGCGCGAAATTTAATGCAGACGCGTTGCTCCTCAAAGTCTGCCATCTCGAAATTCTCAAACTGGCGACACAAAGTTTTATTCAGTATGGCGTTGAACAATAACTAACGGACATACAGCAATGAACCTTCCGGCAGTTTCACATTAAACACACGCTCTAACACACCACTGGCGCGAAATTACGAATGTTTTGGGATTTTTTGAACATATCTCGTATATATTAAAAATAGGAACACGCACTTATTCGTATGCAAGATTGTGTGAAAGTTTCAAATCATTCGACAGACAATTTTTCGAGTATTGCAAATACAAACATAAGCAGACTGAATTTTTATATGTAAATATTGAGACAACGTACGAGGGTCGGTCCAAAAGTAATGCCTCCTATTTTTATTCGTGGAAGCTACAGGAGATACATAGAAAACAACAGAACAGCTGAACAGAACAATATTTCAGCTACAGACTGTCATTTATCAACATAGTCACCACCATTCGTTATGCCCTTTGCCAACGATGGACCAGAGCCTCCAGGCCGCACTTGTAAAACTCGGAATCATCTGAGCCTAAACACTTCCTTGCAGCTCTGAAAACAGCATCCGAGTCTGAAAATGTTCACCACGTCGTCCGTCTTTCAGAGGCTGAAAGAGATGGAAGTCTGGAGGCGCTAAATCGGGACTGTACGGTGGATGTGGTAAGGGAGTCCAGCCGAATTTTTCAGTAAGTTGCGTGGTAGCAAAGCTGGAGTGGGGCTTGGCATTATCATGCTGCAGGTGAAACATGGTCTTCTTCTCTGGCCTTACCCTGGAAATTCGGCCTTTCAGCTTAGTCAGTGTCATCTTGTAGCGTGCTGAACTGACAGTTTCTCCAGGCTCCATGACATCCGAGAGAAGCACACCCTCGCTATCCCGGAAGACTGCGCACCTCACTTTGCTTGCGGTCATCTGTGTCTTGAATTTCTTCTTAGACGGAGAATTCGCATGTCACCATTCCATGGACTGTCTTGTGGATTCCCGTTCGTTGTGGTGGCACCGCGTCTCATCTCCGGTGACAAGGCTATTGAGAAAGTTGTCACGTTCAGCTTCATATTGGTGCAGCAGGTCTCAACAAATTTCCATCAGATGAGTTTTTTGTTCTTCTGTAAGCATCCGCGGGACCCATCTCACACAGACTTTGCGATAATCGAGATGTTCCAACACTGTTTCCAAGGCGTTACAGCCAACTTTCAGCTTTCCACACAGTTCTCTGGTCGTTGTCCGGCGATCAGCACGGATGAGTTGATCGAGAAGCTCTTCATTGCGAGGGATGACAGCTGTGCAAGAGCGACCGTGTCGTGGCTTGACATGCACGCCCTTTTCATCACCTTGAAAGTGCCGCACCCACCGCTTCACATCGCTCACGTCGATTGTACCGTCTCCACACACCTTTAGCGACCGTCGACGGATTTCAATCGTCGCAATTTCTTCAGCAGTGAGGAACTTAATCACACATCGCTGTTTTATAGGCGCGTTCACATCAGACTCCATGTTGGAACACTCCTCTGCTGGCGCCAATTTCCGCAGAACAACGGAACCACCTGCAAATGAAGGTTCAAGCATTAGCACTACACCAACGGCATCTGGCGCAGACGTCCAATACAGGCTTTCTCGGCGAATCTCGATGATAAAATCTTTTCGGGCTGACAGCCGAGTCAATGCGTCGTTCTCCAGCAACGTTTCAGCAAGCTTCTTACTTGCCATCTTCAGGCGAAGTGTCGGGTTGACGACTCGTCCGGATCTTAATAGCCACTGAACAGGTTCACAGGTTTCTCAGCATCCTCGGCGCCGGTCGGGCCAGCCGTGGTGGAGGGGAGTAGAAGGGCGGGGGGGGGGGGGGGCGGGGGGGGGGGGAGCCGCGGGCGCCGGGTCCCGGCGTCTCATCTCGTGCCGCCTGTTTATTCACCGACCTGCCCTGCCTCCATCGGTGCGCTCTCGTCTTATTCTTGCTAATGTTGTGCTCCACGCGGTGCTGAGTTGGAAGCCACTATCCCGGTTGACCAGGTTATCATTGACCCATATCTCCACTGCCTCTTTAATAAGAGTGTCCCAGAAACCTTTCGCTCTACACAGTCGCTTCTTTTCTTCAAAGTGAAACGTGTCTTCTTCACTAAGACTGCGCTCCGCTACCGCGGATTTTTCTTTTTGTCAGAGGCGAGCGCTTCTCACATGTTCAGAGATGCGTTGTGTGATGCGACACTGCGTCTGTCCGGTATATTGTTTTTCACATTCACAAGAAATGCTGTAGACACCTATATTTACATCTACGTGATTACTCTGCTATTCACAATAAAGTGCCTGGCAGAGGGTTCAGTGAACCACCTTCAAGCTGTCTCTCTACCGTTCCACTCTCGAACGGCACGCGGGAAAAACGAGCACTTAAATTTTTCTGTGCGAGCCCTGATTTCTCTTATTTTATCGTGATGATCATTTCTCCCTATTTAGGTGAGTTCCAACAGAATGTTTTCTCAATCGGAGGAGAAAACTGGTGATCGAAATTTCATGAGAAGATCCCGTCGCAACGAAAAACGCCTTTCTTTTAATGATTGCCAATTCACTTCACGTATCGTCTGTGACACTATCTCCCACATTTCGCGATAATACAAAACGAGTTGCCCTTCTTTGTACTTTTTCGATGTCATCCGTCAGTCCCAACTGATGCGGATCCCACCCCTCACAGCAATACTCCAGAGTAGTGCGGACAAGCGTGGTGTAAGCATTCTCTTTAGTAGACCTGTTGCACTTTCTAAGTGTTCTGCCAATGAATTGCAGTCTTTGGTTTGCTCTACCCACAATATTACGTATGAGATCGTTCCAATTTGGGTTATTTGTAATTGTAATCCCTAAGCATTTAGTTGAATTTAAAGCTTTCAGATTTGTGTGACTTATCGCGTAATCGAAATTTAGAGGATTTCTTTTCGCACTCATGTGAATAACTTCACACTTTTCCTTATTCAGGGTCAATTGCCACTTTTCGCACAATACAGATATCTTATCTAAATCATTCTGCAAGTCGTTTTGATCATCTGATGACTTTAAAAGACGGTAAATGACAGCATCATCTGCAAACAATCTAAGACGGCTACTCAGATTGTCTCCTACGTCGTTAATATAGATAAGTAACAATAGAGAGACTATAACACTTCCTTCGGGAACGCCAGATATTACTTCTGTTTTACTCGATGGCTTTCCGTCTATTACTACGAACTGTGACCTTTCTGACGGGAAATCACGAATCCAGTCGCACAGCTGAAGCGATACCCCGTAGGCACGTAGTTTAGTTAGAAGACGCTTGTGAGGAACGGTGTCGAAAGCCTTCTGGAAATCTAAAAATATGGAGTCAATTTGACATCCCCTGTCGATAGCACTCATTACTTCATGAGTGTAAAGAGCTAGTTCTGTTTCACACGAACGATGTTTCCTGAATCCGTGTTGACTATGTTTCAATAAATCGTTTTCTTCGAGGTTCTTCATAATGTTCAAATACAGTATATGTTTCAAAACCCTACTGCAAATCGACCTTAGTGACATAGGCCTGTAATTCAGCGGATTACTCCTACTTCCCTTTTTGGGTATTGGTGTGACTTGAGCAATTTTCCAGTCTTTAAGTACAGACCTTTATGTGAGCGAGTAGTTGTATATAATTGCTAAATATGGAGCTATTTTATCAGCATACTCTGACTGGAACCTGACTGGTATACAACCTGGACCGGAGGCCTTGCCTTTATTAAGTGATTTAAGCTGCTTCGTTACACCGAGGATATCTACTTCTATGTTTCTCATCTTGGCAGTTGTTCGTGATTGGAATTCAGGAATATTTACTTCGTCTGCTTTGGTGAAGGAGTTTCGGAAAACCGTGTTTAATAACTCTTCTTTAGTAGCACTGTCATCAGTGACTTCACCATTGTTATCGCGCAGTGAAGGTATTGATTGCGTCTTGCCACTGGTGTGCTTTATGTACGACCAGAATCTCTTCGGGTTTTCTGTCAGATTTCGAGACAGAATTTCGTTACGGAAATTATTAAAAGCATCTGGCATTGAAGTACGCGCCATATTTCGAACTTCTGTAAAACTTTCCCCGGTATCATTAGACCCAAGTTGTCCTTCATTTGCCTCGGGCATGGACGAGTGTGATGTCTTTAGGTTAGTTAGGTTTAAGTAGTTCCTAGTCCAGGGGACTGATGACCTCAGATGTTGTCCCATAGAGCTTAGAGCCATTTGAGCCATTTATCCTTCACTGAGCCCAACATATTGCTGATTTTTGCTGGAGGATGGAAGAGTAGAACAAGATAAAAACCACCTCCCGTCCTCCAACAAAAATCAGGAGTATCCTGAGCTCAATGAAGGACAACTTGCGTCTAAGAAGGCGGAGCACAGCCTCAGTGAATACCACACGCTTCAATTTGAAGAAACCGAGAGACGGTGTAGAGCGAAAGGTTTCTGGGACTATTGTTAAAGATATATATATATACGCTAAGATACCATCTTAGCGTATATATATATAGTTAAGGCTCACCGGCCACTTGACCATCTTCTTCTTCTGTGCGAATGCACAAACAGTGCCCGAACTCTTGCGGGAATCAGCAACGCACTGCGAGTAATGAGTATAATGGGCGGGGGCACTACGAATATAGTGCGGGACAATACGCTGAGAATGTCGGTTTCGCGGGAGGCGTGCCAGTGATAAATCCCTGCAACCGCGCTATTCTCTGAGTCCTCGGTGGCTCAGATGGATAAAGCGTCTGCCATGTGAGCAGGAGATCCCGGGTTCGAGTCCCGGTCGGGGCACACATTTTCATCTGTCTCCATTGACCTATGTCAACGCCTGTAAGCAGCTAACGGTGTTCATTTCATTGTAATATTATTAAAGAGGCAGTGGAGATACGGGTCAGTGATAACCTGGGCAACCAGGATAGTGTCTTTCAACTCAGCACCACGTGGAACACAACATTATCAAGAACAAGACGAGAGCGCACCGATGGAGGCAGGTCGGTGGCGACGGATGGAATAAACAGACCGCACCGAGACGAGACGCCGGGACCCGGCGCCCCGGTGCACGAGGCTCCCCCCCCCCCCCCCTCCTCCCTCCTACTCCTCACCACCACGACTGGCCCGACCAGCGCCGAGGATGTGCTGAGAAACCTGTGGTCCAGCGGCTTTAAAGATCCGGACGAGACGTCAACCCGACACTTCCCCTGAAGATGGCAAGTAAGAAACTTACTGAAACGTTGCCGGAGAACGACGCATTGACTCGGCTGTCAATCCGAGATGATTTTATTGTCATAGCAGGCATTACTTTCGGAACAACCCACGTACAAATTTCATTGTCTATCTGCAGTGTGCCACCATGACACCGACTGCCGTTTTGATTCCGGATGGAACTAGTAGTGTCAGGTCTCATTGTGGTGTCACCGCCAGACACCACACTTGCTAGGTGGTAGCCTTTAAATCGGCCGCGGTCCGTTAGTATACGTCGGACCCGCGTGTCGCCACTATCAGTGATTGCAGACCGAGCGCCGCCACACGGCAGGTCTAGTCTAGAGAGACTCCCTAGCACTCGCCCCAGTTGTACAGCCGACTTTGCTAGCGACGTTTCACTGACTACATACGCTTTCATTTGCAGAGACGACAGTTTAGCATAGCCTTCAGCTACGTCATTTGCTACGACCTAGCAAGGCGCCATATTCAGTTACTATGTCTTCTGAACTGGTAATATTGTGAATCATGTACCGTCAAGAGCGACGTTCATCATTAATGGATTAAAGTTAAGTATCAAACTAATTACGTCCGCTTTCTGAATTCTAATTCCTTGTCATGTTCCAGACCTCACGTCAGTATAGTCCTTCCCTCCTCACCCCAGCCTGCGTGAGCTAAAACCCGTGCATTTCGGTCTCCTCTAGTAACACGGTGTTGGCTCTTCTGCCAACACAGCACTCATCTCCCGTGACGATAGTGTTCAGCAGCAATGGATGCTGGTCACACATGGAAATGAAATGACCAGCAGTTTCCATCCATTTTGCTTTCTGCTCGTCTGTGGGCTCGTGCGATACAAATCGGGAGCAGGTCTTCCAAATCATCGCGGACGATGGTGTGCACCGTGCCCTTGCTAATGCCCAATTCCTCCGCAGTCAATCTGAGAGTACGTCGCCGATGTTGTGCCGCCATTTGACGCACTTTCTCGATCTTTCCTGGGGTTCTGCTTGTCGATGGCTCATCCTCAGTTGTTTCCTTCCCCTCACGGAAGCGTTTAAACCATTCGTAAACACATTTTCTGCTGACGGGCTCCCTCCCGAACACCTGCACCAACATTCCATGTGCGTCCGTCGCAGTCTTCCACAATTTGCAGCAGAACTTGATGTTTACAAAATGCTTCAAATGGTTCAGATGGCTCTAAGCACTATGGAACTTAACATCTGAGGTCAAAGTCCCCTAGACTTAGAACTACTGAAACCTAACTAACCTAAGGACATCACACACATCCATGCCCCAGGCAGAATTCGAACCTGCGACCGTAGCGGTCGCGCAGTTCCAGACTGTAGCGCCTAGAACCGCTCGCCCACCCTGACCGGCGATGATTACACGTTGCTCCATTACGCTGTGACACTTCCTCTCACACTGACTACGTTCAACTGGTCGCAGTCTGTTTACACGTGCAGTGCATGCCGTATATCGATTCTCCTCAGGTCTCTGAAGACCCACGCGAGTACACGCACACATGGAGCAAGTTGCCTTTCGGATATGACAACATTCACCGAACTTTTTAGACACGCTACGTATGTTTCCCATCCACACTAGTAAATATGTGTTAATGTCCTTATCAACGTACCCTTTACCTTAGGGTGACTGAACACGAATAAAACCGCAAACAGCTGTTAAGTGAAGATATATTAACAACTGGTTTCTGTGTGTTAAAGGAACATCTTCAGGTAGTTCTAAATAGAAAGGAAAATATCCTTGTAATCTGCAAATTAAAAAATTGAGGACAGCCAATAAAAGAATAATCCAAACAAAAGTGCTTACTGTACTGTTCCATACAAAAGTACACGGAGATCCTCCCCACGTTAGTAGTCACAGAACACAACCCCATGTAGAGGGAAAGTCGTCATAAAATGACAACCGTCAGCGGGTTCGGGCGAATAGTGCAGGGGATGAGGCACAAAAACTAGAAACAACCGAGGATGAACATTACACAGTAGTGGAACCCATCTGTAAAGACAAACTGTGTAGTTGATTGTCACGAGAGTAAAGCACTTCAGGCTGGCAGCTGTACACAAGTTTCCTTTTATTAGCTGTCCGTAAATTTTGAATATTTAGATTACAAAGATGCTTGCCTTTCTATGTACAACCAGCTAAAGATGCTGCTTTAACGCAGCGGAACCTTTCGTTAATAAATAGGCTGTTGCAGTTAAATATTCAAGTTCAATTCACCATGAATTTCGACGACTGTGGCTGCCCATATTATAATGTTGTATGTGACCTTTACATCAGATTCGACTAGATATATTTTTCCTTTCACATGTGCAGTGTGAGAAGGTCCTCAACCATGAAATACGTGTAATAAAACAAACACACGTGACGTCATAAAATGGGAATGGTCGATCTAGTTTTAATAACGGAATTAGCCGCTTGTGTAAAAGGCCGCCGATGCTTGTTTTGATTGAAATGTTGCTATTCGAATATGTTACTAAAAATGAGATCAGATTTCAAGTGTAACATAAAGAAATTAAATTAATTTACTGTGCATCTCAATAGTCTCGGTTTATTTTTACTCAGACAGCCATAATAGTTCGGCACCATTCAAAACACTGAACATTGATTTCGAAATTATAATTGAATGTACGATATCATGACACCCACAACTGCTTTACAAATCGCATAAAAATGCAAACCAAACTGCAGAACGTGTATCTACCAAATGTCAAATGAGAACAGTGCGCTTGATGTTACTCTCAGCCTATTAGGTCAAGTGGCAGCTCACGTCATACTAGAGCTGACGCAGTGTGATGGCGGACAGCTAGTGCACTTACTGCTCATTTAGAGATATTAATGATGCGCAAATTTTTTACCAAACGTATTTTGTAATCTACACTGAATGAATTTTAGACGATGTGATTAACGCTGTAAACGAGAGACAATATTAAGTTTGTCATGGGCTTCCTTCGTGAAATGTGCAGTAATACTGACGTTAATAAGAATGGCCGAAATGTATCACGAGCACCATGTCATGAGTGTGCGAAAAAAAAACATTTTTAATAATGTTCTTACGTTAATTATAAATATTTGGCTACTCGTATAGTAGTAGAAATACGTATAGTACGTGATGAAAAAGGAGCTTCTTCCAGCGATAATCGTGTTCATACAGAAAATCCAATGATTAAACATAATTTATATATCAAATTGAACAATAATACGAGCAAAACTTATTAAAAGTGGAGGAAACTTTGTGCATATGTGATGAAATGAGCAAAAGATCTCTAGTAAGTAATCTTGCAAAGTTTAGAAAAATAAAACATACGTTCTTTGCAGAATTCACTGAATATTACCGCTACTCGCACTGAAACAATTGAAGACATGCGCGGGAAAACGGGCTAACCCTCAAATGTAAAAACTTAGAGATAAGTGGCTGGCTCTGAGCACTATGGGACTCAACTGCTGTGGTCATAAGTCCCCTAGAACTTAGAACTACTTAAACCTAACTAACCTAAGGACAGCACACAACACCCAGCCATCACGAGGCAGAGAAAATCCCTGACCCCGCCGGGAATCGAACCCGGGAACCCGGGCGTGGGAAGCGAGAACGCTACCGCACGACCACGAAATGCGGGCTAGAGATAAGTGCTTCCATATTTTGCTGGGTATGGTAACTATCAAAATTTACATTGATCTATTCCTAAATATCACATTAGGACATAATGCAACGGAGATAATTAATTTCTTGCGTTTCGGTAGACACGATTTCTATAATGTCAGAAACGGACTAACCTTCTGCGACGCTCCTGCTTCCCTCTAGCAGAAAGAAGCTGAACAGATGAGTGTCGAATGATAAACAGACAATCAACTGCAATTTGAAAAGGTTTGAAAGCCAGAGGTAGACTTGACTGGAATTAATAAAAGTGTCGACACTAAATACAATCCTTGTGTAATACGTCATATTAATCACTTTATGAACAAGTTTGGAGTGTTTGAAGTGTTCAGTTGACACATCCTCTACAGAGTACTAATAAACAGTGAACATGGCTGATGTAGAAATGGAAAACGTTGACTGTGAAGCCGGCCGGGGTGGCCGAGCGGTTCTAAGCGCTACAGTCTGGAACCGCACGACCGCTACGGTCGCACGTTCGAATCCTGCCTCGGGTATGGATGTGTGTGATGTCCTTAGGTTAGTTAGGTTTAAGTAGTTCTAAGTTCTAGTGGACTGATGACCTCAGAAGTTAAGTCCCATAGTGCTCAGAGCCATTTGAACCTTTTTTTCTGTGAAAATCAGTGGAAACTATCGAAAGAGGAAGCGTAATCCACGTAATTGGCCCAAAGGAGTTGAGAAGTGGAAGCTAACCGGTGGAAAAGACTACATTAATTATAAGGGTGTAGTGAAAAGTGCAAAATCACAAGGTCTAAGTTGTGCCTATGAGGTAAAATGCTTCGATATTGTACCCGCAGTTACACAGGAGAAGTTGACATGAAAGTTTTCTGGGTGTGGTACCACGTTATAATGTATAAAACTACTGCTGCTGCAGAAAAACCAACGTTTCGGCCACGGTTGCAGCGGCCTTCTTCTGCGTCTACTGGTGCGCTCTAGTTACGCACTGTCCCTTATATTTTTTGTTACTGTTCACTGCGTATGCCATTACGTCGTAATTTTAAAAAGATACTTTGTTTCATTGGTCAGTTAAGGAAGAAGGAGTGGGAACTTTATTTCAACAGGTTGTAGACATTGTAACCTCCCCGCAATAAAGTTAGTCAATATTAACTGCATAATAAAATGAGCCAAGCGTAACCTCCTTGCAAAATTAAAGAATAAAAATTGCACAAATGTAAACTCCCCACAAAATATCGTTAAGGGATGAAGATTGCTCATTAAACCCACAATAACATTAATTAAATAATGAACCATGAACTGAATGTAACAACTCAACAGCAATAATTAAACCTGACAAATCTAATAAGGACAGCAGCGCTGACCTATGGCCCTGTGAAATAATTAAACCAAAATTCTTACCTCAGTAAAACTGCATCTATATCTCCTCTTATTTTTCGGCATAGTTTCGTGCAATGCTGGCTTATATTTAATTTTGATTCTTGGAGGGAATGCATAGGAAACATTATTTAGCTTGAAATGAATCTTTTTCTTTAAATGAGTTACTTTATAAAAAGTTATTATTGGGGCATCATTTTGAACAAATTAATTACAATTAACATACGTTATTAGCTGAGCGCAATGCTGCTTCATTACCTTCTACAATAATATACATATAACTCTCTGGTCAGAGATTCTGTCATGCCTCGCCATCGCTGGTAATGAATACATATGAAACGTATGCGTTTCATAACCCTCCACTGGGGGGGCAAAAATTTGGCAGTGATGGTGAGTCATTTGGACTTGCCATGAGCAACAAATTTTTTCTTAACTAATTAACTTTACAATTACAGAATATATACAGATATATATAGGTGTAGAACATGAAGTAAATATAGTGCACATGCACTGAGTACAGAACATATCAGGCAAAGACAAAATATATACAATGAGTACAAAACATATTCACAAATGGCAAAAGTGCACATGCACAGTAGAACAGAAAATATCAGCAAATCAGAAAAAAATGTATATGCAATGAGTAGAAAACATGTTAACAAAATGACAAAAGTGCACATGCGCTGTATTTCAGAACATATCAGCAAATCACAAAATGTTTAGGCCATGAATACAAATCATGATAACAAAATTATTTTTAATATGTTACAAGAATTAGGATAGGAAAGGGAAGGATTGCGTCATGGTTGTAGCACTTTAGGTTGCACGCAGCTGCACTGAAAGTCCATATCTTTCTACAGAAGCACAACACCAAGCGAGGCAATCTAAAGTTCTTTTCCCAGAAGTATTAATCAGCGTAGCCAAGACACTGAAATGCCGTAGTAATATTCCATGTTATCCTTTTGGCAGTACATTAGGTACACCAAACAGTGGGACCATAATAGCATCTCATCGCTCATTGTGGTGGACAGCATGTCGTGTCAACACCACGTTCTTGTCTGTTACAGCAACGTAGAGTTAGTGCAAAAACCAAGGATAGTGCTCCATGATCATGAGGATATACAGGACAAACGGATATTGCAGTAATTCCAGGTAATTAGGTTAGAAGGTGAAGGACATTAAGTCACATACTAGTTTTCATTGAGAATTACACTAGTAATGGGTGGCGCTCATTGCCCAGTCATTGAACATTTCTGTACCATGTATGTAGTATTACAGAATAATGTTCATGAGTAACTTTACAGAGAACATTGGCACTCATAGCCTAATTATAAACCATCAGAAGTCATTTACAGAGAACATTGGCGCTCATTGCCGAATTACCATCAGAAGTCATTTACAGAGAACATTGGCACTCATTGCCTAATTACAAACCATCAGAAGTCATTTACAGAGAACATTGGCACTCATTGCCTAATTACCATCAGAAATCATTTACAGAGAACATTGGCATTCATTGCCTAATTACAAACCATCAGAAGTCATTTACAGAGAACATAGGCATTCATTGCCTAATTACAAACCATCAGAAGTCATCATTGAAAATGAGTTAATAAATGGCATAATTAATCTAATTATAGTAAACATTGTCCTCATAGTTCATCTTATTACATTAATCAGTGGCATTCATTTGCCAGTTACAAAGCATTTTTTTTTGTGCTAGCAATGCATTGCGTTGGGATCGATAATTAATAACAATATTTGCTTTTGAGTTATTGCTGCAAATGAAGATGTGTAACGTCATTCATCATGAGTCAGCTGTATCAAGATTATGAAACAAGTAGAGTATATGTAATCACATTCATAAATGACATGGGTTTAATGAACAACTGCTTATAGTACATTAATTTCATGAATAATTTCTCCTGCAAAATATACAAAAATGGATTATTAGACTGAAAGAAGAAACGCATTTTATGCTGAAAAGTAGTGAACTTCGAATTAACAGGTAGTGAAATGTGTATAAAATGTGTTCCCTAGCTGTCCTTTCCAAAACCTTCAGTCATCATACTATGCAATACAACACATACTGTCAAAACGAACTGCAACAAATACTTAAATAACTACAGAGCATAAATACATAAACTTCAACATCATCCTCATCTGTAAAGAAAAAACTTCATTATCCATCACTTCATTATCATAACTCTATTATTATCATCACCTGTAAAGAAAAACTTCATTAATCATAGCTGCATATTCTTCATCATTATTCATCACCATTCATTATCATCTCCAAAAAAAAAAATCACTTCGTTATTCATTACACAACTATTCCTTATTTCTAGCATATTTCCTCACTAAAACTAAGATGTGAAGTTCTGTCTGACAGCCTGCATCAATCGCTTCGTATTCTGAAAGAAAAAATTAGTTAAGACTGCTATTCCACGATGTGTATAGTATATTCTTGTTAATGCTTGTTAATTCTGATCCATTTACTCTTCCTCATAAGGTTTTTGGATCTTCTTTCGTTTATCCCGTAGGTGAAATTCCATTTCTGTTTAATTTATTTCCTTTACACGTTATTTCTTTCTGAAAATGATGAACAAGGATTAATGTCTTGCATTTAATTCATATACCCATTAAATGAAAACTGGTTTATAGTAACATAATTCAGCATATAGCATAGCATGACAGAAAACGCAATATGTGAAAAACATAGACAGTGTTCAGAGGCAAAAATGTACACAGTGCATCACAATGTAGCAGCAAAAAAGAGAAAAATGTAAAATAGTCACGATGTTGAGATATCATAAGGCAAAAAATGTCAAAGTCAATTGGTGTTTGTTATATCTTAAATATTTCATAGTGCATACAAACAAAATAGGAAAACAATCATACATACAAAAAAAATGGAAAATGTGCACGGTCTGATGTGTAACGACAAGAGTAGCGACCTGCTAACCTTACCTTGCCGGGCACTTGCCAAGAAAAATACGACAATCATCAGTAAGTATTCACATGAATATAATTGCATAAGTGGTCATAAAAATTAGGAAATGGCACTACAGCATGTTAAACCATAAAGTATCTTCATTCAATAAAAGGTTAGATATTCGATATGTGGTGGTTTCCTTAGGATTTTCTGGTTCTCAAAGTTTCGACGTGCACAACATTGGGGTGAGGAATGCTGCGAATCCGATATGGACCTGCGTATAGAAGTTCAAATTTACTGCACCTACCTTTTATTTTGTTGGATAAATAGTGTGTACGTACTAATATCTTCTGTCCAACGTGAAAGTCACGGCGTATACAAACCTGTCTTTGTTGTCTTCTCCGGCGCTCTGCGGCACGTTTGATGTTGTTCAGCGCAATGTCAATTATTTCATGGTGTCGTAGTCGACGAGATGTAGGAAAGTTTACCAATTCTTTAATTTTGTTATGTGGTTCAACATTTTTCAGTATAACAGACGGAGATAGCATAGTGGATTAATTTGGTATGGAATTAATTACATCCTGGAATGAGAGTATGTGTGTGTTCCAATCAATATGTCTTTTATGGCAGTATATTCTACATAGTCTACCAATTTCTTTCATTAGTCGTTCACAAGGGTTCGAAGAAGCGTGGTACCTGGATACATAGATCGGAGAAATGTTTCTAGCTCATAACATACGTGTCCATATAGCAGATCGAAATTGTGATCCATTGTCGGAAATTACTTTCAACACATGCCCTACATGAAATAGAAAATGTTTTACAAATACTTTCGAAACAGTTTTAGCAGTAGCTTTGCGTAACGGAGTGAAGGTAACAAATTTTGAAGTGAGTTCAACAGCGACAAAGATGTAGCAAAAACCTCTATTAGTTCTGGGAATCGGACCAAAAATGTCTACAGCGGCCATATGTCTTAATTTAACAGGTACAATGGGATGTAATGGAGGAATATGTGAAGTTGTGTCTGACTTAGCTTTCTGGCAGATTTTACATGACGCTAAAACTCGTTGTATACGTTTCTCCATGTTGGCAAAATAACAGTTCTGTCTCAGTATAAGAAAACATTTTCTTGCTCCGTAATGTGCGTAACTTAAATGAGTATACCAGATTAATTTGTTAACCAGTTCGTCAGGAATGCATAATAACCAGTTGTTGCTGTCAGGATGAGAGCGGCGAAACAGAATGTCATTGCGTACAGTGTAATGGTTTCTAATCGTAACATTATTCTTATCTTGCCAAAGGTGTTTAATTTCTTTCCACACATTGTCTTTACTTTGCTCTTTTGCTATGTCCTGTAATGAGGACGAAATGAAATTTTCAAATGCAACTTGTTGAATGTACATGACGCTGAAATTTGCTTTGCAGAAGTTGGTTGCGATGTCTTGCTGATTGTTGTCGAGAGAACGGGATAGTGCGTCTGCTACAATATTTTGTGTGCCGGGAATGTGAACAATTGTAAAATTAAATTCCTGCAAATAAAGTTTCCATCTACCTAATCTGTCGTGTGTAAATTTAGCCGAAAGTAAAAATTGTATCGCTATATGATCTGTGTAAACGGTAGTGTGTCTTCCATAAAGAAAATGCCTAAATCTGGTAAAAGCCCATACAACACATAATGTTTCAAGTTCTGTAACAGAATAATTTCGTTCAGCAGGTGACAGAATGCGACTTGCAAATGCGATGTTTTTAATTACTGTAGAACCATCTGCTTCAATTTCCTGGAAAATATGTACGCCTAAAGCGGTGTTAGAACTGTCGGTGGCAATAGAAAAATTTCTAGTAACATCTGGGTGCGATAAAAGTGGTGCATTCAACAAAGCATGTTTCAGGTTCATAAATTCAGAATGTGCTTGCTTATCCCAGGACTAAATAGTGTTTTTCCCTGTCAATTGGCATAATCTAGGGGTGTCTAAAGCAGAGAAATGAATAAATTTACGAAAAAAGTTAATTAGACCCAAAAAGCTGCGTAGTTTTTTCTTCGTCGTAGGAACAGTAATGTCACGTAAAGCTTGAAGTTTTTCCGGATCAGGCGCAATGCCTTCTGCTGAAATTACGTGTCCAAGAAATTTTATAGAAGTTTTACCAAAATGCGATTTACTGAGATTAACTGTGAGTCCTTGTGCACGAAACGTTTGCAACAGTTGTTCAAGAATCAGATTGTGTTCAGACCAGTTAGCTTCTGCAATAAGAATGTCGTCTACATACGTTGTGATTCTGTCTTTAAGTTCGGTCGGAAGTATTGTGTTCAAACCGCGAATAAAAGCTGCAGAAGAAATAGTTAAACCGAATGGTAATTTACAAAATTGATAACAGTCACCAAAACAGAGAAATGCTGTGTACTTTCTGCAGTTCGGATGGAGCTGAATTTGCCAAAATCCCGATTTCAGATCTAATGTAGAATAAATAGCAGTATCGTGAAATTTCTGTAGAAGTTCCTCTAGTGTCTGTAGTCGATCTGTTTCATTAACAATTATGTCATTGATGTGACGCGAATCAAGTACGAGGCGAAGTGAGCCATCCTTTTTCTTAACAATATGGAGCGGGTTTATGTACGAACTAACTGCCGGTTCAATAATTCCTTAGTCAAGCATATCTTGCAATTCTTTCTTAACTTGTTCTCTATGAATATATGGAATGGGATAATGCTTGGCTTTAAATGTGTCGTGCTGTTTGACTTGAAATTCATACATAAAACCGGACATAGTACCAGGAATGTTGTCGAAAACTGGAGCTTGCTGTAAAAGAATTTTGTGTAGTTGCGTGCGTTCGTCGTCTGTATTTGCACTGCTCTGTTTAACTTTATCAGAAATCATCTGCATAATGTCATAGTCAGCTTCGTCTGGAGTATTATAGTTATGTACGTACGTATCTGTGAACAATGTGGAATTACAGTCTATGCTACGTGATACGGAAATGACCTCAGTACAATTAATTGTTTGTTCTTCCGCAGATAAAGAGTGCTGAAATTCTAAAGCCAATTGCACATTTTCACCCTTCAACATTAAATAGGAATTTTGAAAATCAATAACTGCGTCGTGTTGTACCAGAAAATTAGTACCTAAAATAACGTCTGTTGTCAATAAAGGAACAATCCAAAAATTTGAGTGAAAAGTATGACCTGCAATATAAAATGATAAATGCGTCTGTAATTGAACATCTACTCCTTTACTCGATACTGCTCCTTTTACTTTCGTTTTACCTAATGGTAACGTAGGATAGGCATTCTCTTTGTTACACTCGTTGAAAGTTTCTTCATTTATAACTGACATAGGTGATCCGGAATCGATTACTGCTGAAAATTTCGATGAACCAATTTTAATTTCGATGACAGGATGTGAAATGGTTTTCTGAACAACTGGTCTTTCCTGCAAAAGAGTGTCTCGGATGTCGTCAAAAGTAATAACATTTTCGTGAACAACATTCTGTGTGTCTAAAGTAGTGCTTGTGTTACTGGAATATGCGACCTGTACAGTATCTAGTCAAATTCTATCTGACGTATTATTATTATCAGGAGGATTCTGTGGCATTTCGACTATTTGAACTGTTCTATTATTTCTTCCAGAAGTATTACGTTCTGGATGATATCTACTATCTGGTTCATTCATGATACTATGTTCTTGCGGATGATTTTGCTGTTGGTAAGACCGACTGTCATTAAATGTACGTTGAAAATTGTGCTCATTGTTTTTACGTCTGTCGTGATAGTCATTCCTATACGGTGCATTGCGATAGGAATTGAAATACTGTGTTTTCTGCACGTAGTTATTTCCTTGCTGGCGTGCGTTACTATTTGTTGTGGCTGGGACTATACGTGCACGCGGCGAAACATTAAAGCCTGGTTGACCTTGTGCATTGCATTGTTGGTTAGGTATGCTAACCGGCTGACTTTGATGCTGTTGCGGAGAAAAACGTCTATTGTTACTAAAATGTGGTTCTTCTTGCTAATAATTTTGTCGATATTGATAATTAAAATTTTGCCTGTTATTAGAATTCTGGTGGTTGTCGTTCCTGAAGCGTCTATCAGCTTTGCTATTGTAATTGCGCGGCTGATCGTAATTGCTGTACGTTTCTTGACCTTGGCTACTATATGAAACATTTTTGTTAATAAAGGAATAATCCGAATGCTGCACTTCCAAAAGCTGTAACAGATCTCTGAATGCCAAAATGTTTTCCTTCTGCTGACCCGTTAAAAGTGACACTCTTAATGATCGTGGTAATTTAGAAATACATAATTGAATAAGTGCAGATTCACTGTAAGGTTCACTTAGGTACTGGTTTTGTTGGACCATGTGCTCAAAAAATTGCGTGACAGTAGAAAAATTTGAGTTCTCATAATTTGGTAAACTAATTAATTGATCCTTAATTCCGTGTTGTGTCGTCTTCGACCAATACGCTGACAGAAAAGCATTCTGAAATTCTTCTACTGAGTAGCATTGTCTCGCTATCGGTCTCATACGAGTTGCCGGTTCGCCTTCCAAAAAAACTGCAAATAAATTCAAGTTTGTGCGTTACGGGCCAAGTCGGTGGAAAAGCAAAGCTAAATTGTTATATCCAACCCGGGGGGGTGAATCTGTGTTCTGTCATTTTTAAATACTTTAAATTTTCTCACTGATAGAAAATGTTTGTAATCAATATTATCGTCTCTGTATGTCGGAACAGGTTCAGGATTGTATGGGAATCTGTTTGACTGTGACTGTCCGCAATCTAAGTCGCGTACTCTCTGCAAATTACCCAAATTATACTGGCAGTGTGATTGTGAGAAATGTTCGGAATGTGCCGTATCTTGTGACGTGTTAAACGCTGAAATATTTTTCATCACTGTTACTTCTTGCTGTAAAGTTGACAATTTTCTACGTAATGTATTATTAGACAAATCTATCTCACTGATTGTCTGTTGTAGATTTTGGAATTCAGGTGTTTGCTTAAACAAAATCGGTGAAGTATCGTCTGATTTGCTGTCATTATTACTTTCAATAACATCAATACGACTGGCCAATTCATCACATTTTTCAGTCAGTATTTTTACTTGATCATCGTTTTTAGTGTCAGAAGCATTAATTTGTTTTTGTATTTTACGTGTGGTTTCGCTCAATTTTTTAACGTCTGCTTTTATGACATCAGAATCCTGTGTTAGTTCTAATTGTTCGAGTCTGTCTGTCACTGTCTGAAAGTCTGCTGTGTGTGTGTCTGTTTTCGATTTAAGATCGGAAATTTCATCACGTAATTCTGTGTTCAACTGTTTGATGGTATTAATTTCGTCTGACACTGTAGCAATATTGTTGTCTACGTATGTTTTTGCCTTCGCAAACAATTTACGTTTATCATCCTGTCTCTGTGCAGTGATTGTTTCCATGACTTGTCGTTTTACTTTATTCTGTTCCTGTATAAATTTACGGAAACGCGTATCACTGTTTTGTAGGTGAAGATTAAAACGTTATCAATTTGAGTGTTCTGTTGGTCGAATTTCGCGTCTATCTTTGCATCCATTGTGCGCGAAAGTTCTGATGTCATTAATTTAAACTCGTCGCGTAATTGTGTTGCTTTTTCAGAGCATTGTTTACCGACTGCACTAATTTCGTCTCTAAGTGTTTCTGTTGTAGTTGTTTGCATATCCCTTAATTCTTGAGCAACTGATCTAATTTCTTTGCTACTTTTCCTAGCACAAGCCTCAATTTCCTCACGTAATTGTTCCTTAGTATCATGACACTGCGCGGCAACTGCTGTAATCTGTTCACTAAGCTGTCTGGATTTGTAGTCTAATTTTTCATTCAACTGTCTGGAATTGTTGTCTAACTTTTCATTAAGCTGTTGTTTGAGACTTTCGTTATTTTCATTAAGTTGTTGTTTGAGATTTAGACTAAGTTGTTTGTGATTGTTGTCTTGCCTTTCATTCTGTTGTTTGGAATTTTCATTAAGTTGTTGTTTGAAATCTTCTTTAAGTTGTTTGGAATTGTTATCTAGTTGTTTGAAATTTTCCTTAAATTGTTTGTTATCCTCACTCATTTGTAGCAATAATGCCATAATTTGATCTGAGCCAAAATAAGCATTTCTATTCTCTGTGCTGTTTGATGGTGTACCTGCAATTGTCACGTTTTGTGTATCCATTTGGATATTCTGTGATTCTTGAAAAAGTTTGCCAGTCGGATTTACACTGTTGGTCACTAAATCGGAATTAAATAAATCCGATGCATTCTGATTACACTGTTCGGTTTCGTTAGAGAAATTTGTCTGTTCATTACGTAAATCTTGCAAACCGGTTGTGTTAAGCTGGGCAGCGCTCATTGCAACAGAACGCCCCTCGTCATCAATTGTCGTCAAATTAACAGAGGACACAATTGAATTCGTCTGTTCATCACTAGTATCAAAATCAACATTAGTGGTCGGTACACACTGATTGTCTGCAAATGAAGGATTATCATTATACTGCATGTCGCAAGTACTATCGGTCAAATTGTTTAACTCGGTTATTTCACTCACTATACCTCGCGATGTACTATTAACAATTTTTCGCGGCATTTTTACACAAATCACAACAAAGACAATACAAAATGCAACAAACACAAATACAACAAAGAGCAACGAATTGCCGATGATCTGTGAAAGAAAGTGACAAAATTAGTAAAAGCGTTGCGGCAAATGCTAATTATATTTAAGTAAATAAGAGCAGATATATGACTACTTCTCAGAAGATTCACAAAGAAATACGATCCTGGTCCGGATGTCGCCAAGTGTAACCTCCCTGCAATAAAGTTAGAAAGTCAATATTAACTGAACAATAAAATGATCTAAGCGTAACCTCCTTGCAAAATTAAAGAATAAAAATTGCGCAAATGTAAACTCCCCACAAGATATCGTTAAGGGATGAAGATTGCTCATTAAACCCACAATAACATTAATTAAATAGTGAACCATGAACTGAATGTAACAACTCAACAGCAATAATTAAACCTGACAAATTTTATAAGGACAGCACCGCTGACCTACGGCCCTGTGAAATAATTAAAAATTCTTACCTCAGTAAAATTGCATCTATATCTCCTATTATTTTTCGGCATAGCTTCGTGCAATGCTGGCTTATATTTAATTTTGATTCTTGGAGGGAATGCATAGGAAATATTATTTAGCTTGAAATGAATCTTTTTCTTTAAATGAGTTGCTTTATAAAAAGTTATTATTGGGGCATCATTTTGAACAAATTAATTACAATTAAAATACGTTATTAGCTGAGCGCAATGCTGCTTCATTACCTTCAACAATAATATACATATCGTCCACCACATTCCTGACCAGACTCGTGGGCAGAGCACACTGCGGACGCATGCCGACTTGCTACACACTAGCACTGACTGAGTACAACTATCCAACTGTCTACTCCCTCTGCCGACTCGCCACACACTAGCACTGTCGTCTCGCGCGGTCACGTGCAGACTAGCCACGATAAATAACTCTCTGGTCAGAGATTCTGTCATTCCTCGCCATCGCTGGTAATGAATACATATGAAACGTACGCGTTTCAACATTAGCAAGATGTACTGTCTTTATCAAGGTAAATGCAAAGACAGCGACAAGCAACCTCTTAGCCACGGCATGTATCGTAAAATAGCTTATCAGTTTTCCAATACTGGCTTTGCAAAATCACGTGCTTGTTATCGCCTTAAGATACAAATTCCATCAGAAGAAAACTAGAAACAACAGTAAACTTCCATGTTAAACAGGCTAATGCTGTTAAAGAGAGCCTCTAATGGGATTCAGGATATTCAAAAATCAATAATTCTGCCATGTTCATTGCTTTCATTGGGTACAAAGCGTGTTACAACAGAAAAAACCTATGTTTCGGGCAATGGCAGAGGGGCCTTCTCTTGTGACTGATAGTATAGTCTGTGGGATATGGTCCTCCTCCTACAGTACGGACCATGAGACTTTACACTGGTCTGTGCCTATGACTGACTGGATCAATTCCTGTCTATATAATGGGGGTCGGCGCATATGATTGATGCCAGCACATCGATGGTATTAGTTTTCATATATATATGAACCATAGACCTTGCCGTTGGTGGGGAGGCTTGCATGCTCCAGCGATACAGATAGCCGTACCGAAGGTGCAACCACAACAGAGGGGTATCTGTTGACAGGCCAGAGAACCTTGTGCTTCCTGAAGAGGGGCAGCAGCCCTTTCAGTAGTTGCAGGGGCAACAGTCTGGATGATTGACTGATCTGGCCTTGTAACACTAACCAAAACGGCCTTGCTGTGCTGGTACTGCGAACGGCTGAAAGCAAGGGGAAACTACAGCTGTAGTTTTTCCCGAGAGCATGCAGCTTTACTGTATGGGTAAATGATGATGGCATCCTCTTGGGTAAAATATTCTAGAGGTAAAATAGTCCCCCATTCGCATCTCCGGGCGGGGCCTACTCATGAGAAGGTTGTTATCAGGAGAAAGAAAACTGGCGTTCTACGGATAGGAGCATGGAATGTCGGATCCCTTATCAGGCAGGTAGGTTAGGAAATTTAAAAAGGGAAATGGATAGGTTAAAGTTAGATATATAGTGGGAATTAGTGAAGTTCGGTGGCAGGAGGAACAAGACTTTTGGTCAGGTGAATACAGGGTTATAAATACAAAATCAAATAGAGGTAATGCAGGAGTAGGTTTAATAATGAATAAAAAAAATAGTAGTGCGGGTAAGCTACTACAAACACCATAGTTAAAGCATTATTGTGGCCAAGATAGATACGAAGCCCACGCCTATTACAGTAGTACAAGTTTATATGCCAACTAACTCTGCAGATGATGAAGAAATTGAAGAAATGTATGATGAGATAAAAGAAATTATTCAGATAGTGAAGGGAGACGAAAATTTAAAAGTCATGGGAGACTGGAATTCGATAGTAGGAAAAGGAAAAGAAGGAAACGTAGTAAGTGAATATGGATTGGGGGGAAAATGAACGAGGAAGCCGCCTGATAGAATTCTGCACAAAGCATAACTTAATCATAGCTAACACTTGGTTCAAGGTTCAAGAATCATAAAAGAAGATTGTATACATAGAAGCCTGGACATACTGATACGTTTCAGATAGACTATATAATGGTAAGATAGAGATTTGGGAACCAGGTTTTAAATTGTAAGACATGTCCAGGGGCAGATGTGGACTCTGACCACAATCAATTGGTTATGAACTGTAGATTAAAACTGAAGAAACTGCAAAAAGGTGGGAATTTAAGGAGATGGGACCGACGTGGGTAAACTGACTAAACCAGAGGTTGTACAGAGTTTTAGGGAGAGCATAAGGGAACAATTGACAAGAATGGAGGAAAGAAATACAGTAGAAGAAGAATGGGTAGCTTTGAGGGATGAAGTAGTGAAGGCAGCAGAGGATCAAGTAGGTAAAAAGACGAGGGCTAGTAGAAATCCTTGGGTGACAGAAGAAATATTGAATTTAATTGATGAAAGAAGAAAATATAAAAATGCAATAAATGAAGCTGGCAAAAAGGAATACAAACGCTTCAAAAATGAGATCGACAGGAAGTGCAATATGGCTAAGTAGGCATGGCTAGAGGACAAATCTAATGAAGTAGAGGCTTATCTCACTAGGGGTAAGATAGATGCTTCCGTACAGGAAAATCAAAGAGATCTTTGGAGAAAAGAGAACCACTTGCAAGAATATCAAGAGCTCAGATAGAAACCCAGCTCTAAGCAAAGAATGGAAAGTAGAAAGGTGGAAGGAGTATATAGAGTGTCTATACAAGGGTGATGTATGGTGATGTACGTTATGGAAATGGAAGAGGATGTAGATGAAGATTACCGAACTATCAGTTTAATAAGTCACAGCTGCAAAATACTAACGCGAATTCTTTACAGACGAATGGAAAAACTGGTAGAAGCCGACCTCGGGGAAGATCAGTTTGGATTCCGTAGAAATGTTGGAACACGTGAGGCAATACTGACCGTACGAATTATCTTAAAAGCTAGATCAATAAAAGGCAAACCTACGTTTATAGCATTTGTAGACTTAGAGAAAGCTTTAGACAATGTTGACTGGAATACTCTTTTTCAAATTCTGAAAGCAGGAGGGTTAAAATACAGGGAGCGAAAGGCTATTTACAATTTGTACAGAAACCAGATGGCAGTTTTAAGAGTCGAGCCGCACGAAATGGAAGCAGTGGTTGGGAAGGGAGTGAGACAGGGTTGTAGCCTCTCCACAATGTTATTCAATCTGTATGTTGATCAAGCAGTAAAGGAAACAAAAGAAAAATTCGGAGTAGGTATTAAAGTCCATGGAGAAGAAATAAAAACGTTGAGGTTCGCCGATGACATTGTAATTCTGTCAGAGACAGCAAAGGACTTGGAAGAGCAGTTGAACGGAATGGACAGTGTCTTGAAAGGAGGATATAAGATGAACATCAACAAAAGCAAAAGTATAATGGAATGTAGTCGAATTAAGTCGGGTGATGCTGAGGGAATTAGATTAGGAAATGAGACACTTAAAGTAGTAAAGGATTTTTCTATTTGAGGAGCTTATGTAGACTGGCAATGGCAAGGAAAGCGTTTCTGAAGAAGAGAAATTTGTTAACATCGAGTATAGATTTAAGTGTCAGGAAGTCGTTTCTCAAAGTATTTTTATGGAGTGTAGCCATGTATGGAAGTGAAACATGGACGATAAATAGTTTGGACAAGAAGAGAATAGAAGCTTTCGAAATGTGGTGCTACAGAAGAATGCTGAAGATTAGATGGGTAGATCACATAACTAATGAGGAGGTGTTGAATAGGATTGGGGAGAAGAAAATTTTGTGGCACAACTTGACAAGAAGAAGGGACCGGTTGGTAGGACATGTTCTGAGGCATCAAGGGATCACAAATTTAGCATTGGAGGTCAGCGTGGAGGGTAAAAATCGTAGAGGGACACCAAGAGATGAATACACTAAGCAGATTGAGAAGGATGTAGGCTGCAGTACGTATTGGGAGATGAAGAAGCTTGCACGGGATAGAGTAGCATGGAGAGCTGCAGTCGCAGGTTCGAATCCTGACTCGGGCATGGACTTGTACGATGTCCTTAGGTTAGTTAGATTTAAGTAGTTCTACGTTCTAGGGGACTGATGACCTCAGATGTTAAGTCCCATAGTGCTCACAGCCGTATACAGCAGAACCTCTGACATGGCATGGAGGCAGAATGTGTTACAAATCCTGGAGAAGTATCTAGTGGTGGCATGAAGGAGTTGCAGATACGGGCTTCATATCACGTTCCTTAGCCGAATCACTTTCTAAATTTAGTGATTTTGTTACGAGCTTACACTGCCGGGACGTGCTTCCGCACTTTCGGTCTGTTAACACACACCCCAGCAATGACCATCTATATTTAATGTTGTGGTATTTGTGTGGAAAATCATTTCATTTGGGAGCAAAAACATACCTCAATTTATAAAGCCAGTGAAGTTTTGAACATGGATACTTGTGTGCGCCGCTAGAACCAAGACCGATAGTGACAGTAACATAGTCGATGCGATAGTGTTTAAGACAATTACATTTCTCTTTCTGAGGCACATTGGTACCACTCACAAGAAAAACTTATGAGACATGTCCATCCATCGCGGATTTTCGCTCATTATTGTTTGATATCGCCAACATTAAGTTATTGGCGAAGTATTATACATAGTCGTATTGAATACATGATAGGTTCATTGTGATTAGCGGGCTCATAAAGTATGTGTGTGTTCGGACTTGTACAAAGAAAATGGCTATGTCCTGCGATAAGGAAGGTATGTGTTTGACGTGGAAAACTGCGAGTCGCAAGGGGAATGAAAAATTTTTTTCACTTCTAAAATTATGTCCAGTCATAAGAATGGTACAGATATTTCTATTTCCAAAGCCACAGTCGTCAGGAGGAGGTATTTCCAGTACTTCGCTCATTATCGAATGTTGTCCAACTGAAGCTGCAATCGCAATATTTAATTGTAAGTACAGTGATCAAATATATGTGGCTGGGTTCCTATGAGAATTATGTCTGGGATCGTACTGCAGCCTACATCCTTCTCAATCTGCTTAGTGTATTCATCTCTTGGTGTCCCTCTACGATTTTTACGCTCCACGCTGACCTCCAATGCTAAATTTGTGATCCCTTGATGCCTCAGAACATGTCCTACCAACCGGTACCTTCTTCTTGTCAAGTGGTGCCACAAACTCCTCTTCTCCCCAATTCTATTCAACACCTCCTCATTCGCTATGTGATCTACCCATCTAATCTTCAGCATTCTTCTGTAGCACCACATTTCGAAAGCTTCTATTCTCTTCTTGTCCAAACTAGTTATCGTCCATGTTTCACTTCCATACATGGCTACACTCCATACAAATACTTTCAGAAACGACTTCCTGACACTTAAATCTATACTCGATGTTAACAAATTTCTCTTCTTCAGAAACGCTTTCCTTGCCATTGCCAGTCTACATTTTATATCCTCTCTACTTCGACCATCATCGGTTAAAAGCTCCTCAAATACCAAAACTCCTTTACTACTTTAAGTGTCTCATTTCCTAATCTAATTCCCTCAGCATCACCCGACTTAATTCGACTACATTCCATTATACTTTTGCTTTTGTTGATGTTCATCTTATATCCTCCTTTCAAGACACTGTCCATTCCGTTCAACTGCTCTTCCAAGTCCTTTGCTGTCTCTGACAGAATTACAATGTCATCGGCGAACCTCAAAGTTTTTATTTCTTCTCCATGGACTTTAATACCTACTCCGAATTTCTCTTTTGCTTCCTTTACTGCTTGCTCAATATACAGATTGAATAACATCAGGGATAGGCTACAACCCTGTCTCACTCCCTTCCCAACCACTGCTTTCCTTTCATACCCCTCGACTCTTATAACTGCCATCTGGTTTTTGTACAAATTGTAAATATCCTTTCGCTCCCTGTATTTCACCCCTGCCACCTTTAGAATTTGAAAGAGAGTATTCCAGTCAATATTGTCAAAAGCTTTCTCTAAGTCTATAAATGCTATAAACGTAGGTTTGCCTTTTCTTAATCTAGCTTCTAAGATAATTCGTAGGGTCAGTATTGCCTCACGTGTTCCAACATTTCTACAGAATCCAAACTGATCTTCCCCGAGGTCGGCTTCTACCAGTTTTTCCATTCGTCTGTAAAGTATTCGCATTAGTATTTTGCAGCCGTGACTTAATAAACTGACATTTCGGTAATTTTCACATCTGTCAACGCCTGATTTTTTTGGGATTGGAATTATTATATTCTTCTTGAAGTCTGAGGGTATTCCGCCTGTCTCATACATTTTGCTCACCAGATGGTAGAGTTTTGTCAGGACTGGCTCTCCCAAGGCTGTCAGTAGTTCTAATGTAATGTTGTCTACTCCCGGGCCCTTGTTTCGACTTAGATCTTTCAGTGCTCTATCAAATTCTTCACGCAGTATCATATCTCCCATTTCATCTTCATCTACATCCTCTTCCATTTCCATTATATTGTCCTCAAGAACATCGCCCTTGTATAGTCCCTCTGTATACTCCTTCCACCTTTCTGCTATCCCTTCTTTGCTTAGAGCTGGGTTTCCATCTGAGCCATTGATATTCATACAAGTGGCTCTCTTTTCTCCAAAGGTCTCTTTAATTTTCCTGTAGCCAGTATCTATCTTACCCCTAGCGAGGTAAGCCTCTACATCCTTACATTTGTCCTCTAGCCATGCCTGCTTAGCCATTTTGCACTTCCTGTCGACCTCATTTTTGAGACGTTTGTATTCCTTTTTGCCTGCTTCATTTACTGCATTTTTATATTTTCTCCTTTCATCAATTAAATTCACTATTTCTTCTGTCACCCAAGGATTTCTACTAGCCCTCGTCGTTTTACCTACTTGATCCTCTGCTGCCTTCACCACTTCATCCCTCAATGCTATTCATTCTTCTTCTACTGTATTTCTTTCCCCTATTCTTGTCAATTGTTCCTTTATGCTTTTCCTGAAAGTCTCTACAACCCCTGGTTCCTTCAGTTTATCCAAGTCCCATCTCCTTAAATTCCCACCTTTTTGCAGTTTCTTCAGTTTTAATCTACAGTTCATAACCAATACCTTTTGGTCAGAGTCCACATCTGCCCCTAAAAATGTCTTACAATTTAAAACCTGGTTCCTAAATCTCTGTCATACCATTATATAATCTATCTGAAACCTGTTAGTATCTCCAGACTTCTTCCATGTATACAGCCTTCTTTTGTGATTCTTGAACCAAGTGTTAGCTATGATTAAGTTATGCTCTGCGCAAAATTCTACCAGGCGGCTTTCTCTTTCATTTCTTAGCCCCAATCCATATTCACCTACTATGTTTCCTTCTCTCCCTTTTCCTACTTTCGAATTCCAATCACCCATGACTATTAAATTTTCGTCTCCCTTCACTACCTGAATAATTTCTGTTGTCTCATCATACATTTAATCAATTTCTTCGTCATCTGCAGAGCTAGTTGGCATATAAACTTGTACTACTGTTGTAGGCGTGGGCTTTGTGTCTATCTTGGCCACAATAATGCGTTCACTATGTTGTTTGTAGTAGCTTACCCGAACTATTTTTTATTCATTATTAAACCTAATCCTGCATTACCCCTATTTGATTTTGTATTTATGATCCTGTATTCGCCTGACCAAAAGTCTTGTTCCTCCTGCCACCGAACTTCACTAATTCCCACTATATCTCACTGTAACCTATCCATTTCCCTTTTTAAATTTTCTAACCTACCTGTCCGATTAAGGGATCTGACATTCCACGCTCCGATCCGTAGAACGCCAGTTTTCTTTCTCCTGATAACGACGTCCTACTGAGTAGTCCTCGCCCGGAGATCCGAATGGGGGACTATTTTACCTCCGGAATATTTTACCCAAGAGGACGCCATCATCATTTATCCATACATTAAAGCTGCATGCCCTCGGGAAGAATTACGGCCGTAGTTTTCCCTTGCTTTCAGCCGTTCGCAGTACCAGCACAGCAAGGCCGTTTTGGTTAGTGTTACAAGGCCAGATCAGTCAATCATCGTGACTGTTGCATTTGCAACTACTGAAAAGGCTGCTGCCCCTCTTCAGGAACCACACGTTGGTCTGGCCTCTCAACAGATACCCCTCCGTTGTGGTTGCACCTACGGTACGGCTATGTTTATCGCTGAGGCACGCAAGCCTCCCCACCAACGGCGAGGTCTATGGCTCATGGAGGGGGGCGGGGGGGGGGGGGGGGAGAGAAGCACCTTAGTTGACTTTTTAAATTAGAAGGGTGATATGGAATCTGTTACATAATTGACATTGGTACATATTTGTGAGTGGAAATATCAGTTTCCTCTATTTTTTCGCGTTTTCGTATAAAGTTCTTTGCAGACCCAGGTAAGTTTCTAGTTACTCAGTTATTTGCAGCACGCTCCACCTCGCTGCCCCTCGATAAAGTTTCGGGTTTTTAGCGAAATATTTCGGATCTTTATCTTCGGAATTATACTGTGCAAGCGATCGGTGGTATACTGCTATGTACACTATGTGATCAAAAGTATCCGGACACTTGGCTGAAAATGACTTACAAGTTCGTAGTGCCCTCCATTGGTAATGCTGGAATTCAATATGGTGTTGGCCCTCCCTTAGCCTTGATGACAGTTTCCACTCTCGTGGGCATATGTTCAGTCAGGTGTTCTACATCTACATCTACATCCATACTCCGCAAGCCACCTGACGGTGTGTGGCGGAGGGTACCTTGAGTACCTCTATCGGTTCTCCCTTCTATTCCAGTCTCGTATTGTTCGTGGAAAGAAGGATTGTCGGTATGCCTCTGTGTGGGCTCTAATCTCTCTGATTTTATCCTCATGGTCTCTTCGCGAGATATACGTAGGAGGGAGCAATATACTGCTTGACTCTTCGGTGAAGGTATGTTCTCGAAACTTTGACAAAAGCCCGTACCGAGCTTCTGAGCGCCTCTCCTGCAGAGTCTTCCACTGGAGTTTATCTATCATCTCCGTAACGCTTTCGCGATTACTAAATGATCCTGTAACGAAGCGCGCTGCTCTCCGTTGGATCTTCTCTATATCTTCTATCAACCCTATCTGGTACGGATCCCACACTGCTGAGCAGTATTCAAGCAGTGGGCGAACAAGCGTACTGTAACCTACTTCCTTTGTTTTCGGATTGCATTTCCTTAGGATTCTTCCAATGAATCTCAGTCTGGCATCTGCTTTACCGACGATCAACATTATATGATCATTCCATTTTAAATCACTCCTAATGCGTACTCCCAGATAATTTATGGTATTAACTGCTTCCAGTTGCTGACCTGCTATATTGTAGCTAAATGATAAAGAATCTATCTTTCTGTGTATTCGCAGCACATTACACTTGTCTACATTGAGATTCAATTGCCATTCCCTGCACCATGCGTCAATTCGCTGCAGATCCTCCTGCATTTCAGTACAATTTTCCATTGTTACAACCTCTCGATACACCACAGCATCATCTGCAAAAAGCCTCAGTGAACTTCCGATGTCATCCACAAGGTCATTTATGTATATTGTGAATAGCAACGGTCCTATGACACTCCCCTGCGGCACACCTGAAATCACTCTTACTTCGGAAGACTTCTCTCCATTGAGAATGACATGCTGCGTCCTGTTATCTAGGAACTCCTCAATCCAATCACACAATTGGTCTGATAGTCCATATGCTCTTACTTTGTTCATTAGACGACTGTGGGGAACTGTATCGAACGCCTTGCGGAAGTCAAGAAACACGGCATCTACCTGTGAACCCGTGTCTATGGCCCTCTGAGTCTCGTGGACGAATAGCGCGAGCTGGGTTTCACATGACCGTCTTTTTCGAAACCCATGCTGATTCCTACAGAGTAGATTTCTAGTCTCCAGAAAAGTCATTATACTCGAACACAATACGTGTTCCAAAATTCTACAACTGATCGACGTTAGAGATATAGGTCTATAGTTCTGCACATCTGCTCGACGTCCCTTCTTGAAAACGGGGATGACCTGTGCCCTTTTCCAATCCTTTGGAACGCTACGCTCTTCAAGAGACCTACGGTACACCGCTGCAAGAAGGGGGCAAGTTCCTTCGCGTACTCTGTGTAAAATTGAACTGGTATCCCATCAGGTCCAGAGGCCTTTCCTCTTTTGAGCGATTTTAATTGTTTCTCTATCCCTCTGTCGTCTATTTCGATATCTACCATTTTGTCATCTGTGCGACAATCTAGAGAAGGAACTACAGTGCAATCTTCCTCTGTGAAACAACTTTGGAAAAAAACATTTAGTATTTCGGCCTTTAGTCTGTCATCCTCTGTTTCAGTACCATTTTGGTCACAGAGTGTCTGAACATTTTGTTTTGATCCACCTACCGCTTTGACATAAGACCAAAATTTCTTAGGATTTTCTGCCAAGTCAGTACATAGAACTTTACTTTCGAATTCATTGAACGCCTCTCGCATAGCCCTCCTCACACTACATTTCGCTTCGCGTAATTTTTGTTTGTCTGCAAGGCTTTGGCTATGTTTATGTTTGCTGTGAAGTTCTCTTTGCTTCCGCAGCAGTTTTCTAACTCGGTTGTTGTACCACGGTGGCTCTTTTCCATCTCTTACGATCTTGCTTGGCACATATTACTAAGTGGCACAAATTACTAAGTGGTTCCTTGTAAACGGACTCTCACTGAATTTTGATAAGACGCAGTACATACAGTTCCGTACAGTGAATGGTATGACGCCATTAATAAATATAGACCTTAATCAGAAGCATATAGCTAAGGTAGAATATTCCAAATTTTTAGGTATGTCCATTGATGAGAGATTAAATTGGAAGAAACACATTGATGATCTGCTGAAACGTTTGAGTTCAGCTACTTATGCAATAAGGGTCATTGCAAATTTTGGTGATAAACATCTTAGTAAATTAGCTTACTACGCCTATTTTCACTCATTGCTTTCATATGGCATCATATTTTGGGGTAATTCATCACTGAGGAATAAAGTATTTATTGCACAGAAGCGTGTAATCAGAATAATAGCTGGAGTCCACCCAAGATCATCCTGCAGACATTTATTTAAGGATCTAGGGATATTCACAGTAGCTTCTCAGTATATATACTCTCTTATGAAATTTGTTATTAACAACCAAACCCAATTCAAAAGTAATAGCAGTGTGCATAACTACAATACTAGGAGAAAGGACGATCTTCACTATTCAAGATTAAATCTAACTTTGGCACAGAAAGGGGTGAATTATACTGGCACCAAAGTCTTTGGTCACTTACCAAACAGTATCAAAAGTCTGACAGATAACCAACAAGTATTTAAGAAGAAATTAAAAGAATTTCTGAATGACAACTCCTTCTACTCCATAGAGGAATTTTTAGATATAAATTAAGAAAAAAAAATAAAAAAATAAAAAAATAAAAAAATAAAAATAAAAAAACACTAAAAAAATAAAGTTGTTATATTAACTTAAGTATGTTGTTAAATTAACCTAATTATGTCATGTATTGGAAAATTCGACTCGTTCCACATCATTACGAAATATCGTATTCATGATCCATGGAACTAGTATTAATCTAATCTAATCTAATCTAATCTAAACATACTCATCTAAAGCATTATGTACGACGGTTTTGAACTTTGTCCACTGATCCTCAACACTATCTGTACTTGAGACAAAACTTTTGTGTTGAGCCAACAGGTACTCTGAAATCTGCTTTTTGTCACTTTTTCTAAACAGAAAAATCTTCCTACCCTTTTTAATATTCCTATTTACGGCTGAAATCATCGATGCCGTAACCGCTTTATGATCGCTGATTCCCTGTTCTGCGTTATCTTTTTCAGATAGTTCGGGTCTGTTTGTCACCAGAAGGTCTAATATGTTATCGCCACGAGTCGGTTCTCTGTTTAACTGCTCAAGGTAGTTTTCAGATAAAGCACTTAAAAAAATTTCACTGGATTCTTTGTCCCTGCCACCCGTTATGAACGTCTGAGTCTCCCAGTCTATATCCGGCAAATTAAAATCTCCACCCAGAACTATAACATGGTGGGGAAATCTACTCGAAATATTTTCCAAATTATCCTTCAGGTGCTCAGCCACAACAGCTGCTGAGCCAGGGGGCCTATAGAGAGATCCAATTACCATGTCTGAGCCTGCTTTAACCGTGACCTTCACCCAAATCATTTCACATTTCGGATCTCCGTCAATTTCCTTCGATACTATTGCACTTCTTATCGCTATAAACACGCCTCCCCCTTCACTGTCCAGCCTGTCTCTGCGGTATACATTCCAATCTGAGTTTAGGATTTCATTACTATTTACGTCTGGTTTCAGCCAACTTTCTGTCCCTAGTACTATATGAGCGTTGTGACCGTTTATTAATGAGAACAGTTCTGGGACCTTTCTGCAGACGCTCCTGCAGTTTACTATTAGCACATTAATATTGTTATTCCCTGTTGGAAGGTTCCTTGGGGAATGGCAGCCCATTCTCCACGGAGTGTTGCACTGAGGAGAGGTATCGATGTCGGTCGGTGAGGCCGGGCACGAAGTCGTCGTTCTAAAACATTCCAAAGGTGTTCTATAGGATTCAGGTCAGTACTCCGTCCTGTCCAGTCCATTACAGGGATGTTTTTGTCTTGTAACCACTCCGCCACAGGCCGTGCATTATGAACAGGTGCTCGATCGTGTTGAAACATGCAGTCACTATCCCCAAATTGTTCTTCAACAATGGGAAGCAAGAAGATGCTTAAAACATCAATATAAGCCTGTGCTGTGTAGTGCCATGCAAAACAACAAGGGGTGCAAGCCCCCTCCATGAAAAACACGACCACGCCATAACACCACTGCTTCCGAATTTTACTGTTGGCCCTACACATGCTTGCAGATGACGTTCACCGGGCATTCGCCACACCTACACCCTGCCATCGGATTGCCACACTGTGTACCCTGATTCGTCGCTCCACACAACGTTTTTCCACTGTTCAATCGTCCAATGTTTACGCTGCTTACACCAGTCGAGGCGTCGTTTAGCATTTACTGACGTGATGTGTGGCTTATGACCAGCAGCTCGACCATGAAATCCAAGTTTTTTCACCTCCCACCTAACTGTCATAGTCCTTGCAGTGGATCTTCATGCAGTTTGGAATTCCTGTGCGACAGTCTGGGTAGATGTCTGCATATTACACTTACGACACTCTTCAACTGTCAGCGGTCTCTGTGAGTCAACAGACGAGGTCAGCCTGTACGCTTTTGTGCTGTGCATATCCCTTCACTTTTCCACGTCACTGTCGCATTGGAAACAGTGGACCTATGGATGTTTAGGAGAGTGGAAATCTCAGGTACACAGGTAGCACACAAGTGACAGCCAATCACCTGACCACATTCAAAGTCCATGAGTTCCACAGAGAGCCCCATTCTGCTCTCTCACGATGTCCAATGACTACTGAGGTCGCTGATATGGAGTATCTGGCAGTACGTGGCAGCACAATGCACTTAATATGAAAAAAGTATGTTTTTGGGGGTGTCCGGATACTTTTGATCACATAGTGTACTTGATATCGAGAAGTATCCCGTAAATGGCATGATAGTCTGACAAACCATGTCAAAATACATGTGTTCTTGTAATCCCAAAGTCTTGATTTGAGTGTAGAAAGCAAGCAAGCAAGCATGTCTGGTCCAGAAACAGCAGCGTCTTTGTGCTGAGGGGAACCATCCCAGCCTTTGTACAACAGTTTGGAGAATTACCATGGTCCACTGAGGGCGCTCTGCTCACGTGTCGGGCCAGCATGTGTGCAGGGGCAGATGACTCATGACCATTGCAGTAGATGACCTACTGAGATCGCGGGAAATATCTAGTGGTGTGAGGAGTTTATACAGTGCATGTGCTTACACTATCTGTCTTCACAGTATATGTATGAGGGTCTGGTGGTCAATAGCTGTATGCAGGATGCAGAAGTGATGATTTTGTATGGTACAGGATACAAATTGTGTTTTTACTACATCGATATGGTATGTTGCGATATAGTCAGGTTGGAGGTGGGCTTCGTGCTGAAATATTCAAGCTTTCCTTGACAGTAGCAGACCAGTGTAATTGAGGAAGTGTCTTTCTGTATTTCGTGATTTGTAGACCACTTTCGCAGGGTTGACTGTCAGTGCGATATGGCGATCTGTACAAAATAGTTTTGCCGCTGAAAGTCTCATCTGCAGAAAAAAAATGGCGGACAGTGCTCCCACACCAGCAGCAGTAGTTTGGTGGGATTCACACCGAAAAAATCAACCTTTGCTCGACAATAGCAGAGCAGTGTATTTGAGGAAGAGCCTTTCCGTACTCCACGATCTGTAGACCACTTTATATGGTGATGATGTTTATCATTCGATATGGTGAAACACAGGCACACAGTCAATGTGGATCTTGTCCAGTTGAGCATGACTTGTTATCACTGAGGGGGAGGCAGTGTTTCTGTGGAGCAAAGCAGCAATTTGCATTGAGACACTACTCAGACAATTCCACCCATCTAGGGATAATATTATTTTAACGTCACAATATGATGGACTTGCAATACAACCAAAAGATGAAAGTTACAAGGAGTTTACAGATGCTCTTTTTTAAGTTGCAGACAGCTTTATTTACGATGACATTAAAGTTTTCACATGATTGGGTAGGTGATATATAAATAGTCATTACTATGTATTTTAGTGGGGAATTATGGCTTTATCACGGAATAATTTTGTTCCTACTCCTCATGGTAATTTCACAGTGTTGGCAGCTGGCGAACTTCAGCACAGTCTGCAATTGGTTTGATTCCCTCTACAGTGTGGGTGTGTCCAAGGAATGCTGTTTTACACTTCTGCAATTGCGATTTGTCTTCGCCGATTATTACCACTGCATTATGTAGGGTTGTGAAAATGTGTTCAAGATGTTGTTCATGACTGTGGGAGTCGACAAAGGAAATTAAAATGCCAGCAGTCGATCTTGGAAAGGACTCCATCGACAAAATCCTACCTTGTCTTTGCTGTGTTTTTCAGTCTGTATGGCTTTACCAAGAACTCGAATAAGCCAAAGGGTGGAATAATGGCTGTTTTACTAACATTGCCTGGATGCATTGGTATTTGGTAATAAGCTTTGCAGCAGTTAATCACACTGAAAATCATAGCTCCCACCAGTGAATGTGTGAAATCTTGAATGTTTGGTAGGGGGTGGCTGTCATGAATCATAAGGAAATTAAGAGACCTGTACTCTCTGCAGAGTCTTACAGAACCATCTCTCTTGGATACTAATTCTATGTGTCTGTGTGGCAGATGATGCCTGCTTGCTTCCACAGCTGTCTAAGCTGGCTGAAGAATTGGTGGTGCAAGGCACTGTACCTTGTGGTGACTGGTTGAGACAGAGGTTGTATTAATGTGGTGCATTGTGCTATTCCTGATAGCACACTGGTAGAGTCTAGCCCGTGGTGTGTCACGCAAGGGTCCAGAAAGGCATTGTCAAAGTGGAGATAGCGAGGCTGATAGTGCTGTAGTGACTTAATTTGCTGGCGAGATGCATCGTGTGTTGTGGTATTGACAGGCTAGAGCAATTGGGTGTCCGGGTGGTGGAGACATGGTCACATGTTCTAGTTCCATTGCTACTGCCGTGTATGAAAGTGGTCAGAGATTACTGTGCATGTCAGAGTGCAAAGGACATCTCATATATCCATTGGTGCAGGTCGTCATTGACAAAGCATAGTCACTGTGAAGTGATGCAAGTCTCGTAGAATCATTTGTATGGTCATAAGACATTTGTGTAGAAGTGGACCACTGTTGGTGAAGGCCATGAAGTAGGTCATAGGTGGGCATGAGCATTGCATCACAGCCCGTGGCGGAGTTGAGATAAAAGTACCCTGGACAGACTGTTGTGTCTCATAGTGGAAAAAATACCCCATCAAGGGTTTAGCAATGTCAGCTACATAAAAGGTCCAAGTGCAAAGTAGCTAATCCACAGAGCTGTACGAGGTGCATTCAAGTTCTAAGGCCTCTGATTTTTTTTCTCGGGACTGGAAAGAGATAGAAACATGCGTATTGTTTTAAAATGAGGCCACGTTCATTGTCAATACGTCCCAGAGATGGCAGCACCGTACGGCAGATGGAATTTTACCGCCAGCGGCGAGAATGAGAACTGTTTTAAATACTTAAAATGGCGACGTTTTCCTTACTTGAACAGCGTGCAATCATTCGTTTTCTGAATTTACGTGCTGTGAAACCAATTGAAATTCATCGACAGTTGAAGGAGACATGTGGTGATGGAGTTATGGATGTGTCGAAAGTGTGTTCGTGGGTGCGACAGTTTCATGAAGGCAGAACATCGTGTGACAACAAAAATTCATCGACAGTTGAAGGAGACATGTGGTGATGGAGTTATGGATGTGTCGAAAGTGTGTTCGTGGGTGCGACAGTTTCATGAAGGCAGAACATCGTGTGACAACAAACCGAAACAACCTCGGGCTCGCACAAGCTGGTCTGACGACATGATCGAGAAAGTGGAGAGAATTGTTTTGGGGGATCGCCGAATGACTGTTGAACAGATCGCCTCCAGTGTTGGCAGTTCTGAGGGTTCTGTGCACACAATCCTGTGCACACAATCCTGAAAATGCGGAAAGTGTCATCCAGGTGGGTGCCACGAATGCTGACGGATGACCACATGGCTGCCCATGTGGCATGTTGCCAAGCAATGTTGACGCGCGACGACAGCATGAATGGGACTTTCTTTTCGTCGGTTGTGACAATGGATGAGACGTGGATGCCATTTTTCAATCCAGAAACAAAGCGCCAGTCAGCTCAATGGAAGCACACAGATTCACCGCCACCAAAAAATTTAGGGTAACCGCCAGTGCTGAAAAAATGATGGTGTCCATGTTCTGGGACAGCGAGGGCGTAATCCTTACCCATTGCGTTCCAAAGGGCACTGCGGTAACAGGTGCATCCTACGAAAATGTTTTGAAGAACAAATTCCTTCCTGCACTGCAACAAAAACGTCCGGGAAGGGCTACGTGTGTGCTGTTTCACCAAGACAACGCACCCGCACATCGAGCTAACGTTAAGCAACAGTTTCTTCGTGATAACAACTTTGAAGTGATTCCTCATGCTCCCTACTCACCAGATCTGGCTCCTAGTGACTTTTGACTTTTTCCAACAATGAAAGACACTCTGCGTGGCCGCACATTCACCAGCCGTGCTGCTATTGCCTCGGCGATTTTCCAGTGGTCAAAACAGACTCCTAAAGAAGCCTTCGCCACTGCCGTGGAATCATGGCGTCAGCGTTGTGAAAAATGTGGACGTCTGCAGGGCGATTACGTCGAGAAGTAACGCCAGTTTCATCGATTTCGGGTGAGTAGTTAATTGGAAAAAAAATCGGAGGCCTTAGAACTTGAATGCACCTCGTGCAGATGGATACTGGCATCACTAGCTGCAAGAACCTTTCAGAGTGCAGCTGAAACTTCTGATGAAGTACTGTGTACACATCTGAACCTCTTTCGATAAGGCAGTATATGTCTCTGGAGTGGTCATGGGTAAATGGGTTTCCTTCAGATGAGGTCTTTTTTGTAGAAGGGAGGCGACTTAGTGATGTGGTGTGAGCCTGTGCATACATCACTTTCCGCATTTGTCATTTGTTGTAAGAGCAAGGCCACCGGCAGTTTCGATCAGCTACACGGCACCGCACATGGCACCAACAGTTGGCCGCACGCGGGGTAGCCACGCAGTCTGGGGCATCTTGTCACGGTCCGCGCGGCTCCCCCCGTCGGAGGTTCGAGTCCTCCCTAGGGCATGGGTGTGTGTGTCGTCCTTAGCGTAAGTTAGTTTTAGATTAAGTAGTGTGTAACCTTGGGGACCGATGACCTCAGCAGTTTCGTCCCATAAGACATAACCACAAATTTCCAAATTTTACCAACAGTTTTGCAGCTGAGGGGAGGCAGAATCAGCTGAGGAGAGGCGAAAGCACCTCGTGCGGCGTTTGCTGCAGGCATTGTGGTGTCATCTGCAGTTAGCTGGTCGGTTCTTGTAGAGGGGCCTGTGGCGTCTTTTTCAGGAGAGGTTGGGTGGCATCAAGTTTGTTCACGGTGCGTGCCGGCCGGTAACATGATGGAGGCAGGGGTATCCAATTTGATGTGCTGCCTTTGCTGTACCACTGAACACAATCTGTATGCTAGAGTAATTTTTTGGTCTAATGGTTCCGATTCTTGCACAACCATTGCGAGCTGTAGCTGAGGCGGGACTTTGACGATCCATGAGGTACAGAGGATTGGGTCCAGCATTAAAGTGGCGTCTACTAGCGAATGTAATAGGCGCCATAATTGCGAAGGAGTTTCCTCAGTCAGCTGTTCTTCAGAAATCTCCTGTCGCACCTATTACTCAGGGGTGCTGTTTTTGCTGCGTCGTACTTGCGTGCCAGCTGTGATAGGATAAAGTCACTCATTAATTCCACATGTCCGACGAGATGGTAGATCATCATCACAAATTATGAGCTGTAGTTTACAATGTAAAAGTCTATGTGGAGTATAAGATCATTTGTAATAGGGTGAACTGGGATATTCGAAAAATAAAGGGAATTATTGGGAGAGATATACATAGGGTATAGAATGAGACCTTTGTGGATCACAAAAGAAAGTATGGCGGGTAGTCCAAAAGCATAAGAAGGATATTAATGAACACATTCAGATATGCAACGTAAGCAAAATTTAGGGGGGAGATTAGTTTAAATTATAGTATAAGGACGTAACAAAGGTGGGAATTGAAACTAGTCACCAAAGCACAGAAAATGACAACCAAATAGACTTCTTATTGGAAACAATATGCACTTTAATAAAAAGGCTTGAAAACAGAAAATCTCCAGGGCCAGGGTGGGGTGGGGGGGAGGGGAGGGGGGCAGCATGTATTATATGAACAGCTCCATACTTTGTTTAATAGTTTCATGAAGGAAGAAGGAAGAGAATGGAAAGAAAGTTCCAGAATTCCAGTGCCCAAGAAAGAACCAAGTACAGTGGAAATTGTCTATAACAACATTAAAAGGATGTTGAAAATAGTGTAACCGACGTTCATATTTTCAGTCTATTGTGGTGGCGAATGGGAAAGAACAAATTTATATAGCCTGGTTTTGTTTTACATACAATATTCACTCTTAAGCTTACATAATACAATATGTACAGCAGTATGTCGAGTACTCATCACACTTATTTACTTAGGAGTGAAGTAATTAGTCATTTTACTCTGCTGTCTATTTGCCCAATACAGGCTTTCTAAATTTACGTTCTACGGTCATTATTTCATTTGCAATTTCACTGTCCCCCCCCCCCCCCCATCCTTTCTAGTTTCATAGAACGTGCTCACAATTCTAATGGCTTCTAAAGCATCACTCACAGTAGCAACAGCCACCTTATATTTCTTTCTTCCCCTTCTTCTTCTTCATCTCCCTCGCTTACTTCATCGTCACTGTGGACCTGGTTGTTCACTTGATTTGCAATTTCGTCTTCAGTTTGGGCTTCAGTTGTAACAAGATCATCATGTATTGTTGCCGACGTTTCATAGTTGCACCGATTGAGAATATCACAGTTGATTTCTGGCAGCAATGCAGACAGCGACAGATCATCAATGTCATCAAACGTGTCTCCAGTTTCGGCGTCATTTATTCCTCCAGTTGTGATTCCCACATGGCGGAAACACTTCTTGATGGCTTGGGCTGTGCCCTGGCTCCAAGCGTTGGTAATGCATCTGATAGCTTCCATCAGTGTAATAGAATAATCCTACTTATTCTCAATGCACTGTATCATTTCCAGTAATATGAGCTTACGATAGCGGCATTTCAGACTCCTAATTACTTCTTGGTCCATGGGCTGCAATAAGCTTGTCGTATTTGCAGGAAGAACTCAAAGCTTAATATTCTCCAGACCAAAGAGCGCAGGATGTGCTGGACAGTTGTCAGCAAGAACCAGTATCTTCCTTTTCTGACTTATAATCGCCCGATCCCAACGCCTTATTTCAGCTTCAAAGAGTTCGGGGGTCATCCAGGACTTATTATTACCATTGTACTGCACTGGCAGATGTTTTACATGCTTAAAAGATGTAGGACTTTTAGATTTACCTTTCATGAGAAATTTTTTCTTCTCAGCTCCATCTGCGTTAGCAGAACTGTTATTTGTTCTTTAGATAACTTGCCGCCAACACATTATTTACCCATGAATTCCAGAGTTTTGTTAGGGGTCAATTAAAATAAAATGCCAATCTCCTCTGCATTTAAGATGCCATAGTCTGCATATCCTTCACGAACTGTAGACCTTTATGATAGTGAACCATTCTTGGATTGTTTCAGTATTCACGCTGTCGGCTTCACTGCTCACTTTCCCAAAGTAATGCCGTGACGTTGTTTGAACCTGTCACTCCATCCACTGCTGCAGACAAATTCCTCATATTTTAATTTTTTGGCAAATTCTTCTGCTTTCACCATAAGGAGACGTCTACTAACAGGTAGACCGTTGCCTCTGTGCTGTTTAAACCAGTTAAGCAACACTTCATCCACGTCACTCCGTTCAGCTTTTCGTAACTGTTTGATTTTAGATCCATTTTGTTCAATCTCGGTGACAGTTGTATCCTTGTTCTTCCCAAACGTTTGGACTGTGGGATTTACGAGGCCAAACTGACGACACACGTCAACCTGTTTAGCTCCATTCTCCATTTCATTAATCACTTTTAGTTTTTCTTCCGCCGTTAAGACTTTTCTTTTACTGGCCAGACTGTTTGAAATGCAGACACTTCGTAACAAATTGTTGTGGACGAGTTCTGTGATTGCCACAATTACTGTAGTATGAATGCGCTAAGGTAAAAATGATGTGAGGAGTCTGTGCTACAACTGTTGTCGGTGGAAGGGCAGAGAGAAGAATATACCAACTTGTCATATTAAAACAACAGATCCCCTTCTACAGTACATTGATTCTTAGAATATCTAGTTGCTAACTGAGACTGAAAATGGCGTTAATACGAGGTAAACACATACATACATACATTTGTCGTATTAAGCATGGATGAGAAGTACGTTCCTTACGAGGAATATGGCTGTACCACGGAATTCACGACGTTATAGCCGACTTGTCATTGCAATTGATGTCGTTGTAAGAAATTCAACTGGGTTAGATAGTTACCGGGGTAATGTCCCGTTTGATACCACCTTAAGACTGTTAACATCAATAATTAGAGATAGAACGCAGAATTATGTAGAAATAGTGGGAGAACAGCAACGATTTAGGAAAAACAGGGGCACAATAGATGCTATCTATTTTCGCTTTAAGACATATTTTGGAGAAATCCATAGAGTTCAGTAATCCAGACTGCCTGCGCTTCATTGACTTGTCAAAAACTTTTGATAGAAAAAGAATATTGATAGAGATAAGAATATAATTCAAATCTTAATCTACAAGAGAGTACCAATGGGTTTACTGAAAATCGTAGAAGATATATATACATGTAATAAAACGAGAATGACGACAAATGATGAATTTTCAGATGAAATTTTATTAGATTAAGGAATTACACAAGGAGACTCATTAAGCCCCCTCCTGTACAATTAAACAATGGGCCACATCACTGACGATGTAAGCAAGGAGTTGGGCTATAAAGTAGACAACAAAGTGGTAAATATTATTGCTACACTGATGATGGTGTAATGATAGAAAATAACGAGGATGATTTAGGAAGATTACTTCACCAATTTAAGAAAACGGCTAAGCAACAAAACATAGAAATGTCATCTAAAAAAATTAGGAGCATGGTAATATTAGAAGTACTTGTTCGATGTAAATTAGAAGTAGATGGTGTGTGAATTGAACAAGTGATGAGCTAGGAACTGTCCAGGAATAAACATTTAACCAAGATCAAGTGACGAAGGATGCCTCCAAAATATTGTACAGAGAAACAAATTTATGGCAGCTGAATAAAAATAAAAATAAATAAAACAACAATGCAGTCTGTTTTGACATATGCAGCAGAAACTAGAACAGAAACTAAAAAGGTAACACAAAAGTTAATGGCAGTGAAAACGAAGGTACCAAGACAGAGCCAAGTAGTAAACATGTGGGACAAAAGAACAAATGTGTCGATAAGGGTACAGTGTTGAGTCCAAAATGTAAATAAATGTATGGAGCCAACAAAAAGATTTGGAAGGATTGTGTAGAAAACATGGACGACCTCAAAGGAAACGACTACCCAAATGACCAGCCAAGAGATTGGACAGCAGTTGGTCCCGTACATCCGCCTAAAGAGTGAGACAAACAGGGGCAATTGTAGTCAGTCCGTAAAAGAAGAAGATGTTTACAGTGTATAATGCAGTGAATACACACTCGACTGTAACAAACAATGCCACTTGATCAGGCTGGTTAGGTGAACAGGTTGCGGTGCAGCTCTACACTGTCGTGAGAGGCCCAGAAAACGGCTGCGCCCGCTGAGCCGAACAGTAAGACACGATCGGTGCCAAAACCGTCGTTCGCGGCATAGTAGGAGCTGTGAACAAGGCGTCGATGTTCCAGCAGGGTCTGTGTGCAAAGCGATTGTGTCGAATGTCGGCGAATGCGGCGTGGTAGACACGGAAGCCCTGTTGACACCATATCTGTCGGCACGAAAATCGAACGTCATTTGTCCTCGAAGCTGGTCGATGTAGGATCGTTATGTTAAGTACACTAATGAACGTTCCAACGGCGGCCATTGTTGTGTCACAGTCACTGTATGTTGTGAGGCGACGTTCGTGAAAGGTTCTTGTTCTGTATTCTACACTTTTTGTTGATGAATGTAATGAGAACTCTGAATCAAAGCTGGCGTCGATAAATTCAGAACAGTAGAGCTGCGAGGGACAGCGAACGAAACAAATTCCGCGTCCATTGTTAATACACAATAAAGCGAAGTCAGATAGTATTTCGCGAGTAACTCAATGTCCACTGCAGTCGTGGTCACCAATGTGAATGGTTTCTTCAGTTTAGTGGAAGGTAATACATGAACACAAGTATTACAGGTTTAAACACTTATTCGTTTAGTGGAAGGGAATACATGAACACAAGTATTACAGGTTTAAACATTTATTCTTAACTGCGCAATACAGAAAGCCACCTCCCTGTCACATTGCTCAGCACTAACTGCATGTACAAAGCGCAGATGTTCCACGCCTACACACAGCCATGATGGTCAGCGACCTTCTTTTCCTCGACATCCCCACAGGTCCAGTTTTCGTAAACATGTTTTCTTGTTAATCAGTGGTAATTTAACTGACGTACTCTTACTAAAGTAATATTTTTATGACAAGTGAAACGTGCCCAACTTGGCACAGTATTGTTAATTATGGGGTTTGGTGTAATGGGTGCAGTAATTTATTCCACTGAAGTGGTTGTGGTAGGACATGTAGCAGAGATAGGAAGATAGTGAAACAGAACGGGAAAATTGCTGTTCTTCGGGCTGAGTTAGACAAGCAAGGGGTTTAACAATAGCACATTTCAATCCCTGGGGAAATGCCTTTAGTTAGTGATGTATTACATACTTCAGATAAGACAGGACTTATTATAAGGCAACAAATCTTTAATAGTCCATTGAAAACACCATCAAAACCACATATACTTTTATTTTCGAGAGGATGTATATTTTTCTTAATTTCAGAAGGAGAAGTTGGTGATACATTTACATGACTGAATTTTATGGCAGTTGATTTTTCAACATACTACTGTGATATTACTCTTACTGTTTGTCCCTGTACTTTATATTACATTTAAGAAATGGTTATTAAACACATTTTCTGCCTGTGACTAATCATTTATAGCCTTTCCATTTAATGCAATAGTGATGTTGCCCTGCTTTTGTCAGTTGCCTGTCTCTCATTTCATTACGTCTCATACAGCCTTAACGTTGATAACAGAACTACTTTCTACCAAAATGTGCATGTTCCTTGATTTTTAATTACTTTCCTTAGGAATTTTGACTTCTTTTTGTAGTATGCAACTACTGCAGGATCTCTACTTATTTCTGCCAACATATATGTTCCCATTTTCTTTTCAGAAGCTTCTTTAACCCCCCAATGACCCAAGGTTTTGTACATCGCTGTTTGATGTCCTTCCTGACTGCTTATGTGAAAAGCTATTTCGAATAATGGTATGAATTTATAATGGAGTAGATTTAATTTTATGTCAGCATTTGGTTAATTATAAATTATGTCCCAGGTCATCTCTTGCAAAATGTTCTTAAGAATACTTGTGTTGGAGTCATTTATTAGATTTCCATTGAGGAGTGTCAATACTGCAAGATAATACCTTATTTATCATAACTAACTACACATCATGATCAGAGGGAGCATTTGTTTCTGTGCATACAGTTATTTTCTTGATTTGAGCTTCATCACAGAAAACATTACGATTAAGGATCCTACAGTCTTTATACAGCTGTGTTGGAAACTTAATTACAGAGATTAAATGTTAGAATCCAAATCAGGTTTCTAGATCATTTTTCCTACCATTGTCCTTTAGAAAACCTACATTGAAATCAACATATATGGTAGTAACGAATCCAAATTCGTCATAAACAGTTCAAAATTTCGCTGTGGAATTTTATACACCTTACGATTTCAAAGTGAACAAGTTTTCAATATTAATTCAAAACCACACACGTCTATGGATGTGTCAGATAATATTATTGACAGAGATGCTGGGTGTAACACAGAGTAAAGCCTGCTAAAGATTGCATCAACAATAAGACATATCAATGTTGAGTTCTTATCTATTCTGAGACGCCATGACTGACTTTGTTTGAATTCTTCTGTCAAGACAGTTATTTTGCAGCTGGTATGGCTGCTTATGTTGGGTGCAGGATCACATATTGGTGTGGTTTCTTTTGGTTCTGTTGGTAGCTTGGGTTATAATAGGCATGACCTTCAACTCAACAGGAAAGGGAACGGTACACTGGCAGAACAAATAGCAGAAAACTGAAGAGGGGGAGTCACTCTCATGAGTGCTAAAATTCCAGTGGTTACAGGTGACAGGACACCATTTTTAGGCAGGGAGGATAGAAAGGAACTAAGTTTTAACAGAGATTAGGGTGGAAACGAACCAGTTCCAGAAAGAAAGGAAGCAACATAATTCTGGCATATTGCATCAGCACAAGCAACTGTCGGTTAAAAATTTTCAACAAGTAACAGAAATTTTATTTACACCCAATTTTGTCTCGGTCAATTTGAAATGCCAACTATCTTCATTGGATCAAAATATTCAAGGACTGAAAACTAAAATTAATGACCTACTTATCTTTGTTGACAAGTTAGAGTCATCAAACAAAGTGTACATACTCTACCTCCCTTAACAACACATAACCACTGTTACAGAAGCATTAAGCTATACAGGATTTATGTTAGCATCTTACATCTGTAGAACAGAAATGGAGAAAGAAGGAGATACCTCATTAAAAAGTGATTTTGATTAATTAAGAACATAAGACACCCTTAAATTTTCCTAGACCAGCATGTGGAAGCATGTATGACAGAAGGTGAATTTCATAATAAATGGTTTATATTAATAAGGGTGTACTGAGCACTTGAACATAGCTTTAACCTGTTAATAAATGACCTAGAAGCTCTACAGGACTAAATAACAGCAAAAAATGTGTTTACTGGTGATTATAATGTAGATTTTCTTGCGAATCCTTCCAGTAAGAATTAGTTACAGTAAGTAACATTACCATTCAACTCAATTCCTAATGTAAGCTTCCCAACTTAGGTAACTAATTGCTCATAAACAGCCACTGATAATTACCCTTATATAAAGGCCTAATGAACAAAATCATATCATGAAACCAACAGTCAATGGCCTCTCATAACATGACATGCAGCTCTTTTTATAAAATGTTAATTCTGAACAGGTTATAATATCCAGTAAATTTGAATTCAGGAGAGTAGTCAGTAAGCGAAAACTTGATTGCTTCAGGACATTTCTTAAAGTCATTAACTGGAATGACGTATTTGGTGCTCAGGGCCTCAAGAAAAATACAACACTTTAATTAATAAAATCCTTACCTCATTTTGATACTGCTTTCCCCAAAACTAACCTACATTAGACCATAGTCACAAAGAAACCACAAATTACTCATGTAATAAAGGTATTTCGTAAAACAACAAGGAAACAACGACTGTTAGTTAGAAACAGCTCTTGTGTATATGCTATGGCTTATTACAAGACATGACACAAAATATTAAAGTGAGTAATATAAGCATCAAAACAAATGCACTGTGAGAAAACGATAACGTTATCAAATAGCAATGTAAAGATAACATGAGATATAGTGGAGGAGGAGACTGGTAGAAACAGACATGAAGAGGAGCAGATGGCATTCAGAGTAAATGATACGTTGGTAACAGATGTGTGCAGTACTGAAAAAAATTTTAATGAGGATTTTATGACTGATTCTGAATAGATGGAACTGTCATGCTCAGTAGACATTGCCACAGAATATCACACTAGTCATTACAAATAATTTCAGCACTTTGAATAGGACCCTCATTAGACCACTAATTGTAATGTCCACCATGGAATCTTTAGAATAAAACAATTTCTGGTTGTTATGATATAATGTCAACAAAGCTAAATGTGTATCTGTGTAACCAGTCAATTATCTTTGGAAGACTTCTTGAATGGTTCAAATGAACAGGAAACAAAGACTGTCAGTAGGAAAGAGACATGTATAAAAAAGTTTTCAATAGTGCTGAGCCACAGCTATACAGTATTTTGTGAAAAACTACACCACCATTAGACTGTATATTACTGTATTTTTCATCTGTAAACTCTAGATTTCAGCTTTTATCCCATTATCGAGTACAATGTTCCTAAACCATTAACACATCATATCTGGTAGAGTCAGTCCAAAGCTTCGGGCTGATTCTACCAGATATGACGTCTTAATGGTCTAAGAACATTGTACTCGATAACAGCGTAAAGCATGAAATCTAGAATGTACAGAAGAAAAATACAATATTATAGTCAAATGACAGTTCAGTCTTTCAAAAAATACTGTACTCGATATCGATGTAAAAGCCGAAATCTAGCTTCTTGCTAACCGGTGTTGCTTAATTTCGGTCCTTTTCTCCCTACAGGGAGCCTTAGTGTGCGGTAGTGCTGCGTTCCTCGTTGGCTGATCAAAAGTCAAGCATGTGTCTCAAAATGTTCCAGCTGCTGCTCATCGCTTTCAGAGTGAAGTCATTCTGTCTATTTGTTGAGTAACATAATCACATGTGGAACTATTTGGCGAGGTTGCACCTTCCGCCATCAGCCCTTATATTGTGCTTCAGCGCCATAATCAAAATGTTTCTTTACATGCATTAGTCACTTTCCAAAAGGTTCACAGATTTTTCCCTAGCAAGTGACAAACAGTTCTGGTCCTCCATGCAATTTTTATTCTAAAGTGAGGGAGCCTCTCCAGCGTACACATCAATTTTAAGGTAATGGTAGTCAACTGGAACTGTGTAGCCAAGTGTCAGTGTTAGCTAAACAACAATGTCGGTATGATTCTTACATTATCTAGTTAACATCAATCTAATGTCAGTTTGCTCGACTGCCTTTTTTCCAATTGCTGACCACAAAAACACATCTTCTGCTTAACTGTTACTTACTCTCATTTTCACTCATACCCCCACACAACAAAGGATAGAAGATGAACGCCATATGAAGGTCAAAAGATGTATACAAATGGGGTGATTATTATTAAACTTTCACTACTTGAGCCAGTTGTAGATGAAAAACTATTTTCTGTATGGGTACCAGACTTTGTAGGTATGATGGTCAGACCATTCACTGCAGGATTTAGGCCCAGTGCTGGTATGGCGACGAAGTTTTGAAACACAAGCATGAGTGTGCGCTACAGCTGAAGACAGTCAACATGGGCCTGAACAAGGTGAGCAGAGCTTTCCTCATAAAGCTCTTTTATCAAAACGGTAGCAAAAGCGTTGCTGCTCTTAATGAGTATCGATGCATAAAAGAAATATAGAAAGGCCGCCATTCTGAACCTGTGTTGAAGAACGTGATTTGGAAATTCGAATTAACTATCGATTTAGGAATTGCTCCTAGGATAGGTCGACAGTCAGTTGCGCCACAAATTGTTGAAGAAGTTACTGTTACATGGCTGACAATGCCGGACCTAATGTGTGAGCTTCAAGCAGTGTACAAGCTGTGTCACGACAACTGAACATTCCATGGTCCAACACTCTAAAAGTGCAGTGAACAATTGTGAAATTGTATCTCTTGTATGATTCCAGGCTATCGTGGATGCAGATAGTTGTCACACTTAGCTACATTTGTAACCTGAAACTTAAACGTGGTACACAATTAACGAATGTTAGTCTCCCACATGGAAATTCAAATGTGTTTCTTTCAATGTTTTATTTGCTTTTTCTCTACCACATTCTGTTACAAATGTTTCCACAAAGTGTCATTGCTCTATGCTCACTCGTTTTCATAGCGGCCCTCTCAAGTAGCGAAAGTTTAATTATTATAATCACCATGTTTACATTCCGAAATAACTGAGTACTTCCTATCATCTTGCAGTACTTTTGTCATACAGTCCTTACACACAGCCTTGTGACATACCTTGAAACGTAACACAACACAACACACACACACACACACAGGCACAGACACACACACAAATATTTGTCTACTTTAAGCGGTCATGACTCAGTGCTTTAACAGAGGCGCTAGATCAAAGTTGGCAGGAGGCAGTGACCCATGTCAGACACATAACTTGATATATCTTAAAATCCATTAAGGGGGGATTGCAGGGCCTATGTGGGCAATGTTAAATTAGCCTACTTCATGTACCTTTGTCTGTGGAACCAATGAAGGTAACACAGTATAATTTTTACAGCTGTCATGTCCATGTTATTTACGTCTACTGAACCAGAATTAAGAGATGAGGTACAGAGGAAGAGAGATATATATGTATTTTCAATTATGCTATTTTTTTATCAGAAATAATTGTACACATAATGCCCTAGATGGCCTTCTGTTCAAGTTGTTGCTGTGGTTGTGCTTCAGTAGGTACAATATATTATAATGAAATAGGTGCCAAAGTTTCATATAGCTATCACAAGTAGGTTTTGATATAAAGGAACATCAAGCATAAAAAATACCATTTTGAAAGAATCACATTTAAAGTATAAAATAATAAAAACTGACATGTAATTTTAAATTAAGTCTCAAAAACACCCAACAGCATAGTCAGCATCGCCATCTTTGCCAGCTTCCTTCTCCAAAAGCTTCTTACTTCTGATTGATCTTGCTTCCTTGGTGCTGAACTGAGTTGCACACTGTGCCTTGGTGAGTCTTATTTTCTCCAATAACTTCAAGCCCTTTACAGTAAGGTAGCTGGGAGTGATGTTAAGATGTTTTATAACTCTTATTCTTCCCATATTTCCATCATTAAATGTTAATACAGCATCAATAACTCCCCATTTTAGTGTATTGAGCCCTAAAAAATATTTTTGGGCACACGTGTCCAGATAATGTTATTGAATGATTCATTAGGATTCTGTGTTCACCCATGTAGACACTTTTGGAGGAGGTCTGGGTGAGCTAGGTCCCTATAAATTGATTTTATTGCTTCCATAACGGTTTTAGGAATTGAGTTCTTGTGTTCAAAAGACACTCCTGAAACTTCAGCCTTCCAGAATTTACACCACGATTCAATTTTAGGTGGGCAGAGTGCATGTGTCGGTTTTCTGTCAGTTGAAAGTTTGTGGAAGCATGTGGCCCAGACCGCTTTTCTCATACTTTCTAAGTCATTTCCGTTTTTTGTGATGGCCATAACACTTCTGGAGCTGATCTATTGTTTTTTCAGCAGCCAACCTCTAAGTGGCATGCCATCAGACAGTGTGGTGGTCCGAATAGATTGTTCTAATTTTCTGAGACGTGTGCCCATCCTCTTTTGCACATTCCCAACACATTCCAGTTTCTTTATCACAATATTTTCACATGGATTTGCTTCAACAACACACTTATACACCTTAGAATCTCCATCCCCAAGGAACTGTATGTATCATACACCCCTTCCCTGCAGTGATCTGCTATACATTTTCATTGCAGCATCAGGTTTCATTCCTCTGGTAGTTCCTTCATAATTTTTCTGACAGTTTTCATGTTTATTTTTTCCATTTTTGTCACGGGAGCTTTAGCAATGTTTTGTAAGTGCCTCAAAATCAATTACTTTGCCTGTGTCTGTGATTGTGGCAACTGAGTTTTTCGACATATGACCACACTTTTGCCATATCCCATCAAACGCAACTGATATATCAATGTTGCCTTCATTCACTTCAGCAGCTTCATTTGTTGCAGCCTTCATTGACAGGGAAGCGACAGATTCAATAGCTTCTCCTGTAACTTCAGTATACCTCTGAATTTTTGTAGGTGGCGGTGGTAGATTCATAACCGAACAGAAACACTAAGCTGCACTAAGACCTTTTCCGATAGCTCTCATGGCATAGGAAAGTCTTACATTTACCTCAGAAAGATTATTCTTGCATTCATTTGACATTACAAATGACTTTTTGTTGTCACAGCCAGTGCAAATAATTACTATTGTTATAGTGAATCCTATTCTTGCAGAAAACTCTTCTTCAATAATTACTTTTCTGCCACAAATATTACAGCACAGTGTGTCACACAACACCCAAATTAAAATGTTCATATCACACAAAACATAGCGCAGACCAGAATTACTATTTTCTAAGTTATCCTGCAGTAATCCTAGTTCCTCGAATTGCTTATGTAATTTAGTTTTACTTGCATTGGGTGAGATCGTATCTCCTTTGTTCTCTGGTGGTACATCAAGGTTATCTGATTTTACACTGCTTGTGGGTTTCAACTCTTGAACAACATACAGTTTTACACTTCTAGTGTGTTGGTTTCCACCAAACTTACATTTCTTGAATAGACTAGCACTTCTATGCACGTTTATATTACGTCACACTGCACCATATTACGTCGAAAGTCACAGTTACACTCAAAACAGACAAACAGTTGCCAAGTGACTGCGAAATAGCAGTGTGACTAACATCGAGCGCCGTGTGTTTTCTGTTAGAGATGGAAATCAGAGCCTTCTATAAAATGTCGTTTCCGAGATATTCACATATAAACAGACGCACGTCCGAAATTCTTTAATCTCACAGATACGCATATAAGACTTCAAAATTAAAAGTAAAATACTTCTAAACATCACATATTTTATGCAGAAAAGAGTACATAATATTCTAGGGCTTGTTTTGTAAAATGTGAAAATTTTCGAATTTTTGCCTGCAAGCTCCCCACAGAGGAACTTAATTTCCAGGTTATCTATGCAGATGCGAAGAACTGAAATGAAAAAATACACCAAGGAACCATTGCTTATTTCCCTGACATTGGGAATATAGTGTTATGCGTTAGTCCACAAGGTCAACATCTTCCAAGTTGCTGTTGTAAAATTCTACAGCAAATGGCCAAGGTACACACGTTTCCTTTTTCTCCTTTTGACTCCAACACTGGACTTGACATGTAGGTTGGTTACCAGCACAGGCAGAAGCCATTGGACACAAGTTTGTCAAACCACTTTGTAATCGTAATATTGTCTTTGTTACTAACACATCTGTATGTGTCTCGTACGTCCTTTCTTAGGTCTTTGTCTTAAAACAGCAATGAATAAACAGCTGCATGAAACCGACTAGTATTGCATTATCCAGCGCCATAAATGCCATGGACCTTGCCGTTGGTGGGGAGGCTTGCGTGCCTCAGCGATACAGATAGCCGTACCGTAGGTGCAACCACAACGGAGGGGTATCTGTTGAGAGGCCAGACAAACGTGTGGTTCCTGAAGAGGGGCAGCAGCCTTTTCAGTAGTTGCAAGGGCAACAGTCTGGATGATTGACTGATCTGGCCTTGTAACAATAACCAAAACGGCCTTGCTGTGCTGGTACTGCGAACGGCTGAAAGCAAGGGGAAACTACAGCCGTAATTTTTCCCGAGGGCATGCAGCTTTACTGTATGATTACATGATGATGGCGTCCTCTTGGGTAAAATATTCCGGAGGTAAAATAGTCCCCCATTCGGATCTCCGGGCGGGGACTACTCAAGAGGATGTCGTTATCAGGAGAAAGAAAACTGGCGTTCTACGGATCGGAGCGTGGAATGTCAGATCCCTTAATCGGGCAGGTAGGTTAGAAAATTTAAAAAGGGAAATGGGTAGGTTGAAGTTAGATATAGTGGGAATTAGTGAAGTTCGGTGGCAGGAGGAACAAGACTTCTGGTCAGGTGACTACAGGGTTATAAACACAAAATCAAATAGGGGTAATGGAGGAGTGGGTTTAATAATGAATAGGAAAATAGGAATGCGGGTAAGCTACTACAAACAGCACAGTGAACGCATTATTGTGGCCAAGATAGATACGAAGCCCACACCTACTACAGTAGTACAAGTTTATATGCCAACTAGCTCTGCAGATGACGAAGAAATTGAAGAAATGTATGATGAAATAAAAGAAATTATTCAGATTGTGAAGGGAGACGAAAATTTAATAGTCATGGGTGACTGGAATTCGAGTGTAGGAAAAGGGAGAGAAGGAAACATAGTAGGTGAATATGGATTGGGGGACAGAAATGAAAGAGGAAGCCGCCTGGTAGAATTTTGCACAGAGCACAACTTAATCATAACTAACACTTGGTTTAAGAATCATGAAAGAAGGTTGTATACATGGAAGAACCCTGGAGATACTAAAAGGTATCAGATAGATTATATAATGGTAAGACAGAGATTTAGGAACCAGGTTTTAAATTGTAAGACATTTCCAGGGGCAGATGTGGACTCTGACCACAATCTATTGGTTATGACCTGTAGATTAAAACTGAAGAAACTGCAAAAAGGTGGGAATTTAAGGAGATGGGACCTGGATAAACTGAAAGAACCAGAGGTTGTACAGAGATTCAGGGAGAGCATAAGGGAGCAATTGACAGGAATGGGGGAAATAAATACAGTAGAAGAAGAATGGGTAGCTTTGAGGGATGAAGTAGTGAAGGCAGCAGAGGATCAAGTAGGTAAAAAGACGAGGGCTAGTAGAAATCCTTGGGTAACAGAAGAAATATTGAATTTAATTGATGAAAGGAGAAAATATAAAAATGCAGTAAGTGAAACAGGCAAAAAGGAATACAAACGTCTCAAAAATGAGATCGACAGGAAGTGCAAAATGGCTAAACAGGGATGGCTAGAGGACAAATGTAAGGATGTAGAGGCCTATCTCACTAGGGGTAAGATAGATACCGCCTACAGGAAAATTAAAGAGACCTTTGGAGATAAGAGAACGACTTGTATGAATATCAAGAGCTCAGATGGAAACCCAGTTCTAAGCAAAGAAGGGAAAGCAGAAAGGTGGAAGGAGTATATAGAGGGTCTATACAAGGCCGATGTACTTGAGGACAATATTATGGAAATGGAAGAGGATGTAGATGAAGATGAAATGGGAGATACGATACTGCGTGAAGAGTTTGACAGAGCACTGAAAGACCTGAGTCGAAACAAGGCCCCCGGAGTAGACAATATTCCATTGGAACTACTGACGGCCGTGGGAGAGCCAGTCCTGACAAAACTCTACCATCTGGTGAGCAAGATGTATGAAACAGGCGAAATACCCTCAGACTTCAAGAAGAATATAATAATTCCAATCCCGAAGAAAGCAGGTGTTGACAGATGTGAAAATTACCGAACTATCAGCTTAATAAGTCACAGCTGCAAAATACTAACACGAATTCTTTACAGACGAATGGAAAAACTAGTAGAAGCCAACCTCGGGGAAGATCAGTTTGGATTCCGTAGAAACACTGGAACACGTGAGGCAATACTGACCTTACGACTTATCTTAGAAGAAAGATTAAGGAAAGGCAAACCTACGTTTCTAGCATTTGTAGACTTAGAGAAAGCTTTTGACAATGTTGACTGGAATACTCTCTTTCAAATTCTGAAGGTGGCAGGGGTAAAATACAGGGAGCGAAAGGCTATTTACAATTTGTACAGAAACCAGATGGCAGTTATAAGAGTCGAGGGACATGAAAGGGAAGCAGTGGTTGGGAAGGGAGTAAGACAGGGTTGTAGCCTCTCCCCGATGTTGTTCAATCTGTATATTGAGCAAGCAGTAAAGGAAACAAAAGAAAAATTCGGGGTAGGTATTAAAATTCATGGAGAAGAAATAAAAACTTTGAGGTTCGCCGATGACATTGTAATTCTGTCAGAGACAGCAAAGGACTTGGAAGAGCAGTTGAATGGAATGGACAGTGTCTTGAAAGGGGGATATAAGATGAACATCAACAAAAGCAAAACAAGGATAATGGAATGTAGTCTAATTAAGTCGGGTGATGCTGAGGGAATTAGATTAGGAAATGAGGCACTTAAAGTAGTAAAGGAGTTTTGCTATTTGGGGAGCAAAATAACTGATGATGGTCGAAGTAGAGAGGATATAAAATGTAGGCTGGCAATGGCAAGGAAAGCGTTTCTGAAGAAGAGAAATTTGTTAACATCCAGTATTGATTTAAGTGTCAGGAAGTCATTTCTGAAAGTATTCGTATGGAGTGTAGCCATGTATGGAAGTGAAACATGGACGATAAATAGTTTGGACAAGAAGAGAATAGAAGCTTTCGAAATGTGGTGCTACAGAAGAATGCTGAAGATTAGATGGGTAGATCACATAACTAATGAGGAAGTATTGAATAGGATTGGGGAGAAGAGAAGTTTGTGGCACAACTTGACCAGAAGAAGGGATCGGTTGGTAGGACATGTTCTGAGGCATCAAGGGATCACCAATTTAGTATTGGAGGGCAGCGTGGAGGGTAAAAATCGTAGAGGGAGACCAAGAGATGAATACACTAAGCAGATTCAGAAGGATGTAGGTTGCAGTAGGTACTGGGAGATGAAAAAGCTTGCACAGGATAGAGTAGCATGGAGAGCTGCATCAAACCAGTCTCAGGACTGAAGACCACAACAACAACAACAAATGCCATGTTTATTCATTTCTTGAAGCAGTTGCACACTTGTAAAGATAATAAGCACTGAGTACACTAATATTTTATCCATCACCACTTGCACTATGGTAAACCTGAAATCTATACTTGTGGTCTGATGTAAGAGCATGCATATGAACTTTCAGTCTCCACTTTCTGAGCTACTTTCCGTTATACTGTTTCATGTTGTGAAAGTCCTTGGAAGAGTCTTCCTCAAAGCTTGAGCTTGTTCCACTTATTACATCAGAGACAGATAAATTGGATAGCTCCCAATCATCAGTTTCACTATCACATGCTGTTTTGGAATCCAAATCAGATGTAAATTATCAAGCACACACTGAAATTCAAGAAAATTTGTAAAAATGGAAGTTCTTGGCATATTAAAACCGTGTGGCAGAACTCAGGACCTTTATCTCTTTGCAGGCAAGCGCTCTAGCGTCGGAGCTACCCAAGCACCACACACGACCTCTCCTGACAGCTTTACTTCCGCCAACACCTCATCTCCTACCTTCCAGACTTCACAGAATCTCACTGCAAAACTAAGCCATGTCTCCACAAAATCCTTTCCTCCGGGAGTGATTGTCTTATAAATTTCGCAGGAGAGCTTCTGTGAAGTCTGGGAGGTAGGAAATGAGGTACTGGTGGAAGTAAAGCTGTAAAGAGCAGTCGTGGGTCGTGTGCTTTGGTAGCGCAGATGCTAGAGCACTTGCCCACAATAGGCACAAGTCTGAGCTTGAGTCATGGTCTGGCACACAGTTTTAATCTGCCAGATAGTTCATACCACCGCACACTCCAGTACAGACAGAAAATTTCATTTTTAAAAGTGTTAGCATTAATTTAAATAAGAAACCAAAGTAAAAACTGTAAAACGACATGTGAACTGAATGCTTCACTACGTTGAGTTATTACTTCATACTGAAAGAGGCTCACAACCAATGCCATTATTGCATGATGTCCACTGCAGCTGACAGATATTTTTTGCTTCATATCGACAGTAAAAACATGGTTAAACAGTCTGTGATTATTGAGAAATGGAGCAGTGTCTATCTAGATCTACTTTCCATTCGTCTCGAACGCTCAATGTAGTATAGTAATGTTGAAAGTAGATCTCGCTTCGCAGTCTCCGTATTTGTACCGGTAACGTTTGGAGGCAAACAGAAGCAATAATAGTTACACTGCCGCCCGACTAATGATAGCATTAGCTCGAATATTTCCACTTGGGTAGGCTGCATGTGTCATAGACTTCAAAATACTATACTCGTACTAAAATAGCATTTTGATTAACATTTCGACAAGTCGAGTGGCAGGGGCCAGCCGCCAGTCTACCGTAATTCTTTCTTGAGCACCACGTGCCCGCTATATTGCTTGTCTTTCAGGTACACACAGAGGCTTGCAATGTCTTGATGAAGATTTCAGAGTGGTGCACAGACTGGCAACTTGCTGTAACTGTTCAAAAACTTAAATTTGTAGACATTACAAGTGCAAAAAATGGTATTCTTTCACAATATAAATCAGATTATACAGATACCTGAGTGTGACAATTTGTCGGGATATGGAATCGAATGATCATATCGGTTCAGTTGTAGGCGGCAAGTTTCGGTTCATTAGTAGGATACTGGAGAAATTCAGTTGATCTACAAAAGCAGATGTTACAAAAGACTCATGCCACACATTCTAAAACCGTATGTTTTCCAGTGCGAGGAAGCCATACCAAGTAGAGTTAACAGAGCACAATGAATGTGCAAAAAGAAAGGCAGTATCGATGTTCACAGATTTGTGTGACTCACTGCAAATAGTGGCAGAAATGCGGAAAATCAAGAACTGATTGAGCTTGAAGACGGAAGTCAATTGTCCCCCAAAAATGTTCTTGAAAAGTTTCAAGAACTGCTATTAGGTGAGAAATCTAGAAATATGTTACAATGTCCCCTCGTTGGGAGCGCGAAGACAAGATGAAGCTACATTGAGAAACACTAAAATGCTTGCTTCCTGCACTCCATACGCGAACAGAACTAGAAAAAAATCCTGTGGAGCAGTTGGAAGTACCCCCTGCCACGTAATTCACAGTGGTTTCCAGAGTATTGATGTAAGTGTGCTGATCAATAAAAAAATTGGGCTTTCGGACGACAGAGCTATTCTGCTTTCCCCTTTTTCCTCCATTCTGTAGGGCTTATCTAAGATTTAGATTAGATTAGTACTTGTTCCATAGATCATGAATACGACACTTCGTAATGATGTGGAACATGCCAAGTTAATAAAAGGTGTCTATACAAGATATTACATTACACAAAATATTACATGACATTTAATATTTTTAATTTATTTTTGTTGGGGTTGAGGAAATTACGCACTTACTATATCCAAAAATTCATCTGATGAGTAGAAGGAGTTGCCATAAAGAAATTCTTTTAATTTCCTTTTAAATGCTATATGGCTACCTGTCAGACATTTGATGCTATTAGGTAAGTGACCAAAGACTTTTGTGGCAGCATAATTTATCCCCATCTGAGCCAAAGTTAGATTTAACCCTGAGTAGTGAAGATCATCCTTTCTCCTAGTGTTGTAGCCATATACACTGCTATTACTTTTGAATTCGTTTGGATTGTTAATAACAAATTTCATAAGTGAATATATATATATATATATATATATATATATATATATATATATATATATATATATATTGTGAGGCTACGGTGAAGATCTCTAGCTCCTTAAATAGGTGTCTGCAGGATGATCTTGGATGAGCTCCAGCAATTATTCTGATTACACGCTTTTGTGCAATGAACACTCTTTTACTTAATGATGAGTTACCCCACAATATGATGCCATACGAAAGCAGAGAATGAAAATAGGCGTGGTAAGCTAATTTACTGCGATGTATATCTCCAAAATTTGCAATGACCCTAATAGCATAAGTAGCTGAACTCAAAACGTTTCAGCAGATCCTCAGTGTGTTCTTTTCCAGTTCAACCCCTCATCAATGTATACACCTAGAAATTTTGAATATTCTACCTTAGCTACCGATTTCTGATCGAAGTCTATATTTATTAATGGCGTCATTCCATTTACTGTGTGGAACTGTATACACTGTGTTTTGTCAAAGTTTAATGAGAGCCCATTTGCAGAGAACCACTTAATGATTTTCTGGAAAACATCGTTTACAATTTCATCAGTTAATTCTTGTCTGTTGGGTGTGATAGCTATACTTGTATCATCGACAAAAAGCACCAGCTTTGCACCTTAGTGAATATAGAATGGCAAGTCATTAATATATATTAAGAACAGCAGAGGACCCAAGACCGAACCTTGCAGCACCCCATTTTGATTGTTTCCCAGTTTGAGAAATCACCAGCGTTTTGCATATTATGTGAACTGTTTATTTCAACTTTCTGCACTTTTCCAGTTAGGTATAATTTAAACCATTTGAGCACTGTCCCATTGATACCACAGTACTTGAGCTTATCTAGAAGTATTCTGTGATTTACACAATCAAATTCCGGTTACTCAGAGCATTTAATATTTCATTAGTGAAAGTATATATAGCATTTTCCATTGAAAAACCCTTCTGGAAATAAAACTGACATTTTGTTAAAACTTTATTTTTACAAAGGTGTGAAGCTACTCTACAATACATTACTTTTTCAAGAATTTTGGATAAGGCAGTCAGAAGAGAGATTGGGCAGTAGTTGTTGACATGAGACGTATCCCCTTTTTTATGCAATGGTTTAACAATGGCATACTTCAGTCTATCTGGGAAAATACCCTGCTTAAGAGTGCTATTAAATATGTGGCTAAGAAACCCACTTATTTCTTGGGAACAAGCTTTTATTTCCCTGCTGGAAATGCCATCAATTCCATGTGAGCTCTTATTTTTGAGAGAGTTTACTATCTTCCTAATTTCAGAAGGAGAGGTGGGTGGAATTTCAATTGTATCAAATGATGTGGGTATGGCCTCTTTCATTAACTGCCTTGGATCTCCTAATGAACATTTGGATCTTACTTTCTCTACAACATTTAAAATATGATTATTCAAAATGTTTTCGACTTCTGGCTTGTTGTTTATCAAGTTTCCATTCGCTTTGATGATGATGCTGTCATCCTTTATCTTGGTTGCCCTGTCTACCTTGTAATAATATTCCAAATTGTTTTGATTTTGTTATCAGAGGTATGAATCTCAGACATGATGCACATGCTCCTGGACTTTTTAATAACCTTTCTTAATGTAGCACAATAGTTTTATAATATTTGGCTGTTTCTGGGTCATTACTCTTTCTTGTTGTTAGATACAGTTCCCTTTGTGATTACAAGATATTTTTATTCCTTTAGTAAGCCAAGTTTTTTTGCATGGTTTCTTATAATAAGATTTAACTAATTTCTTGGGGAAACAGTTTTCAAATTCTCTTACAAGTGTATCATGAAATAAGTTATATTTAAATTTGCATCAGGTTCCTTGTACACCCCATCCCAGTCTAACTGCTGAAGATTTTCTCTGAAATTTCTAATTGTTGGGTCATTAATTGAATGCACAACTTTGGAGGGTAGTTTTGAATTAACGAATGGAGCTATGTCATATACTGTAATTAGTTGAGCATCATGATCAGAAAGGCCATTCTCAACAGGACAACAATTTATGTTTTTAAACCTGTCTTGGTCTATAAAAGTGTTATCTATCAATGTGCTGTTGTCCTTTACTACCCGAGTAGGAAAATTAATGACAGATGTCAAATTGAAAGAACCGAGCAAGACTTCCAGGTCATTCTTCTGATTACACTCTTTCAGTGAATCAACACTGAAGTCCCCACAAATAATAATATTCTTTCCCCTATCTGACAGATAGCACAACAAGGCATCCAAGTTTTCCAGGAATAAATGAAAGTTTCCTGAAGGGGACCTATATACTGTTACAATTATAAAAGAGCCCTCCGTCAGTTTAAGTTGACAGGCAAATGCTTCTATATGTTGGTCTAGACAAAACGTTTTTGTATCTAAGCTTTCTACACAGTGATAACTTTTGACATATATGGCAACTCCTCCTCTCACTTTATTCTCTCTACTCATATGTACAGCTAGATTATAACTACTGATATTTAACTTTTCCTTATCAGACACAATGTGATGCTCAGACAGGTATAGTATATCTATTACATTATCAGATTCAATGTCGTCTAAACAAACCAGGATCTCATCTACTTTATTCTTCAATATTTTGGTGAAAAATGGTAACATTATTTTTTACTTTACTTTTGTGTGAATCTACTTTTTTCTTTAAGTCACCAATATTTTGGTTAAATGTGGGAACATTATTATTTACTTTCCTGTTGTGAGAATTTTGTGAGTTTTGGACCTCTTTAGCACCTGCCTGCCTGAACTTTTCATTGGACACTGGAAGGATAACACTGTTGTTACATTTGATCACACACAAGTGGATTTCTAATTCCAGTACGTGAACATTCATATGCTCCTAAATATTAATTAGTACCGTGTTTTCTCGTAAGATTATATTATTATCCTCAGGTGAACTCCGTTATTTTCCACTTTGAATAGTTTATGTACGCATCCTCCAAGAAATATCGAAAATAGTAGAAAGAGTGTGCTATTAATTATTCTGTGTTTTTCTGCAGTTTTGTCAGTTATTTCCTTTTTCTTTTTTTACTTGCGATATCTCCAATTTGGTATGTTGCAGAGAAAAGTTGTGGTGTCAATGTTGGCAACGAATCAGCGTTAGCCGTTTGGTTGATATGAAATCCACAGGAGCGCCGAAATCACGTTGTTTTAATACATACGTTTGTTACACCTCCGTGAAGTGTGAGTATATAATAGACAACACGAATGTTTGTTGACGTAGATATTTGAATTAACATTATCTGCTGTAAGTTAGCGTCACGTAGCGTAATTGGGCGTTATGACATTTGGTGCCGGTATTGTTAAATGATAAACGATCATAGATGATTTCATGAATGAAAAGTATGCTGAATTGTCACAGAGCAGCCACAGTGTGAAATGAGTGTTAAGAAAGTTGACCCCAACGTAAAATGTCCAATAAAAAAATCACACCAACGCACCTAAAAAATCTGTTGAACCTCAGGCGCAGAAAAGAATAGCATTTAGACTTTTAATTAAAACTTGTTTATGTTCCGGTTCTTATGTGGGAGAAAAACATAATTTGAACAAGACTTTGCAGATCTCAAACCAGCAACATTATTTATTTAGTCTCAAAACAGGAAACACACATTTTGAGATATATAAACAAGTCGAGCTACATCCGAAACCAGTGTTCTATGTTTGTGCATGGATAGTGCCCTTAAATAGTCGAAGAGCCGATGCAATCAAGATTTGAGAATGCTCCGTTAGTTTTATTAAATTAACGTTACTTGTTGAATTATCTCGTTTTTTATACATTGAAAATGGTCACAGGTAACAGTGGGCACGTCTATTTTGAAAGTAGTGTACTCGCTGTTACACGGTATACACAGACACGGGCTACCGAACAGAATGTTCACTTTTAATACTGTGCTGATGTCTGTACAACAATAAACGCCTATCTGTCTTTTCCACATCTCGGATGTTAATTATTTCTTTTTCAGAAATATGCTGAGCTCAGCCATGGACAGAGCAGTGCCTTTGGACCCATTTCGGTCCCATGTCGAATCTCTGGAACTTGCTGGAAGGGCACTTGATAGAGCTCTACAGAAAGACAATTGTTTCCCTTCTTTAATAGAAGTCACCCAAGTAGCACAAGGTATGTTACATGGCAAAATCAATTTCTCTCTCTCTCTCTCTCTCTCTCTTTCTTTCTTTCTTCCACCTCACAACTCATACTAGATGATTGTCGTCATTAATTTGTGAGACTACTGTATATGTAACATACTTCCAATTACTGCAGGTGATAGTGATGTGGTATTCAGACTGTTACTGTGGATAGCAACTGAATTTGTTTCCTGACCTCATGGAATCCAAAAAAATTAAAATGCTTACTCTTTCATTCAGGGATTCTGACAGTGATACAGTATTTGTCATAATAAAATGGAAATAAATATCTCCAATGTACATGGACTCAGAATATAAAAATGTTTCATGAGGTTAGGGCAGGTGGTTGTCCACGGCCTTGCTTAAGGAACCATCCCGGCATGTACATGCAATGATTTATGAAAATCGCATAAAACCTAAACCAGAATAGGTGAGCTGAGGAAATTCTGTCCTCCTACATGTGAAGTCAGTACCTTAACACTATACATTTGGTTGGTCCTTACTGTACAGTGTTCTTTTTATCAGACACAGTTTGTGCCAAAATTTTTGGACAACATAGTTGTGTGGAGATAACGATTAATTTACGTATAATCAATTATTCAAAATGACAGTCACAATCGCATTATTTATTTTGCCGCCAACTGGTTTCAACGCGTGATGGTGTCATCTTCAGGGCAATTTAACCCATTTGGTCACTCGCTGGAGTCGTCGCCCTGCCTGTGCACGGTTGGTAACTACCAACTGTGCACGGGCAGAGTGAAGACTCCAGCGAGTGACCTGCTAACCATACACAGGCAGGGTGACGACACCAGTGAGTGACTAAATGGTGTAAATTGCCCTGAAGATGACACAATCGCGTGTTGAAACCGGTTGGTGGCAAAATAAATAATGTGATTGTGACTGTCATTTTGAATAATTGATTGTGCCAAAATCTTATAACATAGAAAATAGTTTCCTGGTAAATAGTAAAATATGATAATCTCTTATCCAAATTTTGATACGGTTTTCTGTGAATTCCTCATTCTGCATGAATGACAAGCAGTCTTTTTAGCAAATCAAAGCTCCGTGTTGATTATATTCCTATCTTTTAGTTTATTGTTAATTCTGAACTCCATATGTCCTGGTTTTAAACAGTGTGTTTGAAGTTTAGAATTTTCTCTGTACTAAGTTCTGTAGTTTTATTTGAAACTGTTACTTTCAAGTCTGTACTTCATGTATAAGAAAATAAAGATCTCACATATGTATAAGCAAGGAATTAGCGGAATTTTAAAATATTTTATTAGTGGACAATGTGGCATCCATTGTTTTTGATAGTACTTATTACTAAGCTGTACGTAAATACTTGGCAGGTCGCCATATAATGTGTGGCGGTGAGCAACTATTACCATTTACTAGTCATTTCCTTTCGTGTCCCCCTCACGAACTCACAACTTCATTTGTGTTGTCATTGTGATTCATACACGAAGTGTATGTTTGCGGCAGTAGAATTATTTGGCAGTCTGCCTCAAATGTCGGCTCTCTAAATTTCCGCAATACTGCTTTGCATCCAGGGATTCCCATTTTTCATTAATTATTCTTTTCCCATACAATAAACCTCATCACATTTGTTGAATTAAAGTTGTGGGTTGGCAGAATTCAAATAAACAAGTTATGAATCACTGAAGTTAAAGTTGCTCATATCCTGGTGGAATGCCGCCTCCTCCTGGCTCTCCGCGCTGTTCATGTTCTTGCAAGTTATTTCTCCCTCACATTGACAGATGACTTACAAAGTTAAATCATTTATGAAGTGGACTGCATGTTGAGTTTGGTAGTACCTCTCCATTTTCAATATGATCGTTCTAACTCTTCAGTAAATATTAGTCACTTAGCTGGCTTACCTAATTTCATCTGACTGCTGTTGCTGCTTCAGCATGATCCAGACATTGCCTATGTAAAATTAATTCACTTAAATATAATTGTGCTTGTCTGGAAGCAGTACTTAGCAATTCTTACATATTCTGACCTGGAGGAGGTAGTGGATCTCCCCTAACATGGAGACATTTGTGCTGATTCTGAGTGTGCAATGTGCAGTCAGCAGTCAACCTAGAAGGGAGGAGCATTACTTCCTCCAGTGACTCAGTTCTCTTGGTTTGTGGGGCTGCCTGCAATTAGTGTTGGTGAATGGAGGTGGATGTGAAGGCATATTTTGTCAAGTGATGGCAGTGTTCTATTTGCAGTATTGCATTAAAAATAAAAATCCATGTTAGTGTGGTCCTGTGGTTAGCATTAGATTACGTAAGACTGCAACTTCAATCCAGCTATTGTAGATGACACAATGTGGTGGTTAATAATATATTTCAGTAAAGAAGTAGGATGCCTTGTTAGTTAAAACCTCACAGATGTGGAAATGTGGTCAGAACCTGGCCTCGTGTTAGGAAGGCGTGGCTTTCAGGTCTGTTTCAGGCCATCCTGCCAATATTAAGTGGTCCTTTTGAAAAGGACAGGGCCAGTTTCCTGACATATGATTATCTGATCTGTGTTTGTTCAATCTCTAATACCCTTATTAGTGGAATGTTCCTACCAGAAGACTTAAGACCTTCATGTGTGCGTGTTGCGAGTATGGGGTACTGAGCTGCAGGATGACCACTTCCTTTTCTGTGTTGCAGTTTCTGCCTCTATCGTATGCTATTACTTCCATTCTTCTTGTCAGTCACCCATGTCATCCCTTTCACACTTTGTTCGGTAATGGGTGCCTCTTGTGCCCCATCAGTGTTGTTTCTGGGAGGGACAGTCCACACTCTGCCATCTTCGTAGATTGGAAAAAGTAGTCCGACAGGCATTTCCTTAACTCCCATCACCTGCCATTGCCTGGCACCATCAGACTCTGTGACTGGTCTTTTATATGTCCATACCGACTTTTACTTCAGTTTTTATTTCACCAGTTGCTCCAAGTCAGCGTTGTTACTTCTCTGCATGGACCCTTTCCTGTGGTTTCCAAATTTCTTCTGCAAAAACACAGATCAGCATTTATGTCATCTTACCACAGTCCATGCTGTCCCAGAACTTTACTTGGGTGCCATGCTGGAAGCGGTTTTTGAATCTTCTTTTTGTTAAAGAACTGACTTGGCTGCTCCATATTTGTCAACTAAAGACTGAATGCAAAGCTTATCTTTCTCTGTTTCCTTGCCCACACATCTTCAGGTGTGGATTGCACCACTCTCCATCAAATCTACTGGGCATTGATCTAGTCACACTTGGCGACTTTGTTTGCCAGGTTTATGCCTCGGTGGTGCCTTCGGCTTTGAAGTTGTTGGACCCAGTCCTGGAGAGCGTCACTCTTCCAAAGTGAGGGTCTTCATTCTTCAGCTTCAACAGTACCAACTTGTACACACCTATGCAACTGCCATTTGACAATTTCCTGACCCTTCAGTATATCCTATTCTTTCTTGCGTGCAAAGGGCATTGAGCCCCTGTCAACTGCCACTGGGTAGGGTTACTAGTTGGAATGCTCCTCACAGCCCACTACCAAGACTTGCACTTATACCCCCTACAATTACTCCCCATGTTTTCTCACCCCCTCCCCCTTTGGTTTGTGCCCAGGCCCCAGATTAGGACTGATCTGTTTCAAGAACCTAATGTCTGTTGCCACCCCATAACCTTACTGCTTCTGTTCCTTTCAGGTCTTCAGGAGTATGGTGTGCTACTCTCTTTCACATTGACAACTCTGAAACCACAGATAGGATGGGTTATGCTTTTACATGTCTCGTTGGTTAGGAACACCGTTCGATGCTGGGATATGTAGTGTTTTTACAGTGGGCCTCATGGCCATAAGCAGAGCCCCTTATTTCATAAAAAGAGTCTCCCTTGACTGATTTTAAATACATAGTGACTCTGTGGGCAGATTTCAGACCAGAGATCGATGTCACCAGTTTTACCATTGTCACTGTTTGATATCTGCTATTCATCACCTTCTCTCTGAGTGGAACCATAGTGCCTGCTCAGCTGACTACCTCTGGGTCCCAGGTCATATGGGTATCCCAGTGAGTGAACTGGCTAATCATGTGGCTAGAGATGCGATCACCTGCCCTCCATTTGCTTTGACGATCCCAGCTGCAGATTTGTGGATGCAATTTAGACCTCTGCTCTCTTGGAGACTGAAAACCATATATGTAAGCTACTGCACCCTCTCATGTACTCCACACTACCGAGGAGATGACTGCTGCATGGCAAGGAAGAAATTCAATGTTTGTCTCCTCCATATCAATTATATTGGACTGACCCACATTTTCCTATAAGTAATGAGCCACCCCCACATTATTGTTATGGAGCCTTACTGGTAGTTGCTCATATCCTGGTGGAATGCCCCTTCCTTCTGGCTCTCCATGCTGGACATAGTCTTCAGAATTTATTACCTCTCATGTTGGCATGCAACTCACAGACAATTGAACTGGTTCTGTTTTTTTTTCTGTGACAGTGGTTTTTATTTTCAGATACAACATTTTAAACTGCCTTTGTGATGAGGAGGTGATAAAAGGGATTGTGGCATCTCCTGCCCCATGCTTAGTCAGGGGACCCTTCACCCTGCCTCCTTTGCCTGCTGCCTCATTCACTCCTTTTCCTCTGTTTTAATTACTTTTAGGCAGTTTGCCTCTTTTTCTGCTGCACTGTGTTTCCTGTTTTGGGAGTAGCATTCTGTTGATCAATGGGTGCTGTCCTCCTCCTTAAATTTTTGCCTGTGTTGCATCATGGCTTGAGCAGCCTGCCCCCCCTTTTGTACGGAGAGCCCTGGGAGATGCCCAAGTGCAGCACTAAGTATTTTGGTCATACTGTTTTATTATTGATGGTTCAATTGATGTCTGTTACATTCTCTGAAATTCACTTCTATTGAAATTCTGGATCTCTTGACTAGAAGGCATTCTACTCACGGAAGCCTCATTCACTCTTAATTGGGTTAACAGATATTGCATGCAGCTGGGGTGTCTGTCGCCAAAGCTGAGGCCTGGGGGCCCATTTTTCTGCTATAACCTACGTACTGGTCCAGCCCATTTAGTTTAAATTCTCTGTAAATGTTTACTGCTTTCAGTGCCTCGCTTTTACCTCTCCTGCATACTTTCTTCTTCTAAGCACTTTTCTGGTTATCACTGCCTCCAGACGGACTACCTCTTGACCAAGGGACTGATGATCTCACTGTTTAGTACTTTACCACCTATCAACAAACCATCCTTGTTTGTTACTAGTTCACAATTTTTTTTAACATAGTCATTGTCCCATTAGAGGTATATTTCCTTCCATATTTTCCAAAGCACGAGCTAAACTGGAAGGACATGAACTGTGAAATGCAGGTACCTCCCTTAATGTGACCATCTTGACATGGTGTTCTTGGCAGAACGCCATGTGTTCCCAAAACACATCACTGTAGCAAGTCTATAAGAGGGTTTGCTAGGTATGTGTGTAGTTGTAGCCCCTTGGCAATTCAGGAACCCACTTCTGATCTGTGACCTGAGAACCCAACATGTAAGCCATTGAGTATACAGTGTCTTTTGTGGGACACCAGGACTGTGAGGAATACCCAATGTGTCAAATAGTCTTCGCTGCAGCTGGATGCCATCCGTGTAGATTGTTCTTGGTTGGAGTGGGTGATACCATGCTGGATAATCCACAGTGAAATGGATTACACTCTCAAAAGTCGGTTGCTGTGAACCTCTGGCAGTTTCATCAGATGGGCTTGGCAATTATGATACTAAGCCCAACCACCTTACAGTGACCCTGCCTTTGTATTCCCCATAATATCTAGTATGTACTGGAAAAGTTGTACTGTACTTAATGGCTAAACCTTAATTCTTTTTAGAAGACATACAGTAAAAGTTTGAAGAGGTAGTGGTATTGGAAAAAGATGCCAAACAGCTCCCTTTTGGCTGAGGCGGTTCCCCATTTATGTGATAGTGTGCAAGGCATCATTTTTTTAATTACATAAAGGGAGAAAGACTGCTAGTAACACTATGTAATCTCATTGGGAGTGCGTGCATCTTCCTGCCAGTAGTTGGAAGATGCTTACCTGTTGATTGTATGTTCCCCCAAACCATATAAAAGCATTTTAATGAATGATAATTATTTGAGAGTCCCTCTGTTGACCCACAACACAGCCACAGGTCCTGAGTCATTTCGCTATCAAATTATTCAATCTGAAATTATTCATAAACACTGCCTGCTCATTGTTTTCAGTCTATCTGGCTTAGAAGTGATTTCCCTTTATAATGGTGAGAAAGTTCCGGCATACCAAATTCTCAGCCAACAAGAACCCAACTTCCATTGACAGTTCTAGGTCAATCAGTCTGACTAATAAGTTCTGTAAATTTCTTGATACAATGGTGACCCATAAATTGTGCTGTGTCCTTGAATAACTCTCTTTTGTCCACCTATCAGTATGGCTTCTGTAAGAGTACTTATGTGTGTACTTTCTTAATGTACATATATAGATAAATGCAACTGGGACAGGTCAATCAAACACATCTAACATGAACACAATTAATCAATGTTCCAATATCAGACAACACTAAACAGAAAAGCGTATACTTCAACTATACTAGCAAGCTTTAGTAGTAAAAATATAGATCTGTGTGGTCCCCAACTGATTCCACATTTTTATGTTTGGAAAAAAACAATCTGGCAGGCTGTTAGTTGGTCGGTACATCTTTCATCTTTGTATGGGACAAAGAGAGTGGCTTCTCTTTGGGCCTAGTGTTGAGTGTTATCATTTTCATTACAGCCTTCAGTGGGCTTTGTGAGGCCATTGATTACTCCCACACTTTATGCTGACGAATTTTGGATGGACCTCAGTTTCAGTATTCATGCGCAGGAGTCTGTTCTTGAATCTTCATCATGGCTTTCAGTTTTCACCCACTAAAACACAGATTGTGTGTTTTTGCCGCTGTGCAGTTGTTCAACCATCCTCAGAGCTCTAGTTGGGAACCAACACATCAAGACAATCACACATTCACAGTTTTTTGAACCTTCTCTCAGACAGTAAACAGGTGTGATTAACCCATATCTGTCAACCAAAAACAAGTTACAAGTGGAGCGTAAAAGCTCTTGGTTTTCTTAGCCATACCTCTCAGGACAACAGTTTCATCACTCTAGAGTGCCTCGTGTCACAACTAGATTATGAATGCCAGATAAAGATTCAGCAGCACCATTAGCTTTTTGATTTTTAGATTCACTTCATTATTGTGGGTTTAGGCTCATCACTGAAGGAAAAGTGTAGACTTCTGACACCACCAACTGCTTGTCATTTACACTGCTACTATGTACCAATTCCGTAGCCTTTTGATTATCAGATTCTTTTTCCTTCCCAGGAATGCCGACCCAGTGTTCAAATTGGAATGCGTTAGGGAATTCTTTGTAGCAGCTTCCAAGCGTCTCTTCAAGAATGTGCTATTATCCCACCTTGATATGTGCACAGACCACAAGTCAACTATTATGAGGGCTTAAAATCTCTTGGTGCCACCATTGTTTTCCATCGTAGCTTCCTCTCAGCCCTGCTGCAACTGAAATCATTTATTATGATGACGTAGAGATACAGAAAAGACATGGTATGTTTTCACTTATGCCAAACACTAGGAACAGCACTCTTTGTAAGAGACTTGTACTGCCTTCAAGGCAGAACTGATGGTTAGTTCTGGATCTCCTACATTTCATTGAGAAGAAAAATTACAACTTACATTTGTTATGCTTTGACTTTTTGAACAGTCTGCAGACTATAGACCAATATTACCCGTTCTCCTTTCGATCCTAAGTAATGTGGGAATCCCGGGGAAAGAGTAACTGATCGCTTAACTAGGGAAATGACTAATGACTGGCATTTGTTATATGGCAACTGGTCACTGTTTTGTGAGCGTGCAATCTGTCACAGTTAAAGCCGAGAAAGGTGGGCTTCTGGTCCTTCCAACAAACTGTGTGCTATTGTGGAGACCACTGCTGTGCAATGTTACTCCTTCTGTTTGTCTTGGAGAGAGTCCACTGCCTTATGCTGGCTTTGTGTTGGTCATGCCCATCTGGGTTGTGATTTTAAACTTTGCAGCCAGAGCCAGACCCCTCCCCACCCCACCTACGTGGCTGTGATTCTTTGCTAGTGCTGGTTCACATCTTCCTGGAGTGGCACCATCATTACAGCTATTTGACGAACATGAATCACAAGGACGTCTTATGCCCAATTCTGGCTGATAATGAAAGGACAGCTGGGGAGGTTTTATGGTTTCTCCAAGAGACTAGTTTTTATTCACAGCTTTAATGTTTTGACCTTTATTAGAGTCAGAAGACATTAGGTTGTTGGGAGGTGTGCCTCCTGCCACATGCTGAGCCTGAGGACGTCCTGAGTGCCATCTGTACTCTTGCTAGCCCAGTCATTCCCCTCTTACCCTGTTTATCATCTTCCTTGTTTTCTTATACTTGCTATTATTTCAGATTTTAACCACATTCTTCTTGCATTAAGCTCCTGTTTGTCCTCCTTAGATATGTGTGTTTATATCAGTTTTTGAAGAAACAACTTTGCCACTTTTGTCATTTACAACTTTATTCACAAAATCTACAAATGCAGGTTCTACGGTGTAGCCATTTTCAAATGGATTACAGCCAAAAATTAGTTCATTACATGTCAGAATTTCTATTAAAAAAAAAAAAAAAATCCACAATCTATATACATCTACATTGAATTTACAGGCTGAGTACTTAATATTACTATTGTCTGTATTCAAGTAACATCACACCATAAACATGTTCACTGTCTGACGACTGCAAGGTATTCCACTACATCTCGCGTGCAAGACTGTGAACACTGAGTGCAGCAATGGCTTCTAAAAAGTTGCTCAATTCTATTTTGACTGTCTTAAGGAGTGTGACCCCCTCCCCAGACCATTCAAGTGTTTTTGTATGCTCATTCATAAGCTTCCTCTACTCTTCCATAAATTTAGCCCCCCCTGCGAGTCTGGTGGTAAGAATAGGCCCACGGTATTCCTGCCTGTCGTAATAGGCAACTAAAAGGAGTATCCAACGTTTCGGCCTTAATGTGGTGGTCCCCTACGAGGTTTGACCACTATATTTCAAAATTTTCCATTAGTTCGTACCGTTTGGGGAAGGACGCCTTACGTGGTGCATTCTATATCCATCTTGCCCTAAGATCTGGCACACCTGATATTGTCATGGAGTTGGCCTTACACCGAGCTTCCGGCCACATCAGCTGCAGTGTGTTCCGGGTAGCATACATGCCCTCTGTTGTGCACTTCCATCTTCACCCTCATGATACACATGGATATTAGACACCCGACATCAGCACGGTAGCCAGTCCGTTGTGGTGGGGTCGTCATGTACTCTCTTGGTGGTAGCCCCCTGACTACACAGGGATCGCACTGCTGATGCCTGAGCTGCTACCTCCCCATGTGTGCCAAGGAGTTGATGCCTATCTGTCTGGGGGATCAGGACTTCCAGCAAAGGCCATCCTGCCAGGTGGTCTTTGCTGTGGCTGGGTGGCACCCGTGGTGAGAGCCCCTGGTTGGAGTGGGTAGCATCAGGGCGGATGACCCACAATGAACCGTGGTACATCATCTCTTGCTGGTGGGCCTCCACCAGCAGTCTCTAAGCGATCCAGGTCTAACCTCAACAGGAAGAAATATGATCCGAGATCATTTCCCTCCCTGGCCGCTCCATGGGAGGCACATATGGCTTAAGACGACAGTGCCGATTATTCACCCCGATACCTTGTCTGTACACGAGTTGATGGTGAATCATTTATGTCGACGATACCCCAGTTTTTTGTGGAGCATATAGAGAACAAGTTCGGGGAGGTGGAGGGCTTGTCCAAAATGCGCTCTGGTTCAGTTCTCATCAAAACGGCATCCTCTGCCCAGTCACGGAGGTTGCTCGCTTGTGACAAGTTGGGGGATGTTTCAGTTAGCATCACACCCCATAAGAGTCTAAACATGGTCCACAGGGATCTTCTTCTGCACTCAGGCGAACTATGCGCCAACCTAGAACGACGAGGTGTTCGGCGCGTCCATCGGGGTCCGAGGGATAATCAGGTAGCCACCGGTGCCTTCATCTTGGCCTTCAAGGGTGATGTCTTACCCTAAAAGATCAAGGTGATGGTTTACTGCTGTGATGTGAAGCCATATGTCCCTCCCCCGATGTGTTTTAAATGCTGGACGTTTGGGCATATGTCAACCCAATGTACTTCCAGCATCACATGTCGAGATTGTGGATGTCCTTCGCATCCCAATACTCCATGTGCCCCGCCTCCTATCTGTGTTAACTGTGGAGAACGCCATTTGCCCTGCTCGCCGCACTGTAGGATTTTCCAGAAAGAACGGAAGATAATGGAATATAAGACCCTGGACCGCCTGATCTACACCGAGGCTAAGCAGAAATGTGAGAGGCTCCATCCTGTGCTAATGACGTCGACCTACACCGCTGCTGCAACAAGAGTTCTCCCACCCCCGTGTTGTCACGTACGGTTGGCTCTATGATAGGGGTCAGAATCCACTGGCCCTTTTGATTGTGGGGAGGCACTTCACTCCCTGTTGCTCCCGCTCCATCTACTTCAGGAGTAACACCCCCCCCCCCCCCCTTCCTCCCACCCCCCAACCATCGGGGACATCAGTTCCCACTTCCCAGCCAGAGAAGAGTAAGGCTTCTTCGGCTACTCTCACCAGGAAGGGGTCCCTTTGGGACATCCCTTTACAAGTTCCGACCAGTGGAAAAGCGGACACCTGCAAGTGGCTGAAACAACCACCAGTCGCTGGTTGTAGGGTCACATGGTCGTCGTCCGTCCCTGAGACTGACCCAGTGAAGCCCTCCCATCCTGAACCACTGAACACACAGCGCGAGAAGCAGAGAAAGAAGGTGGTTCCCGAGAATGACGACAGTGTGGTGGCACCCGTCCCACCACTTCCTGCAAGCTCAGCGTCTGAGGATGAGGTAGAGATTCTGGCGTCTGTTGAAGACCTAGATCTCACCGGATCCTCGGACGCAATGGATATCATTCGTGCGGGTACTGAATTGGTGGCAGCAAGCGACCCAGCAGTGTAATCTGCCTCTCCACTCCCTTCCCACCTTCCTCAGCCATGGACAATGTCATCCTTCAGTGGAACTGCGGCGGTTTCTTCCACCATCTTGCTGAGCTCCGACAACTTCTCAGCCTTCACCCTTTCTTGTGCATTGCTCTTCAAGAAATTTGGTTTCCGGCAATGTGGACCCCCACCCTCCGTGGCTATCGGGGTTATTATAAGAACTGGGCAGCTAATGAAAGGGTGTCTGGTGGCGTCTGCATCTATGTCCTTCACTCTCTTCATAGCGAGTCTGTCCCTCTACAAACACCTTGATGTGACAGACACAGGCTGTTAATGTCTGCAGTCTCTATCTTCCACCGGATGATGTTGTCCCGCAGCATGTCCTGGTGGCACTGATAGCCCAATTGCCGCCACCTTTCCTGTTACTGGGCGACTTCAACGCCCATAACCCTCTGTGGGGTGGGTCAGTGGCAACAGGTCAAGGCGCCACCATTGAGAACGTATTGGCACAGGTCGACCTTTCCCTTTTAAACAATGGTGCCTTCACACATTTCAGTGTGGCACATGGCACATACTCCGCCATCGACCTTTCGATCTGCAGCCCTAGCCTCTTACCGTCTGTCCAATGGAGTGTGCATGACGACCTGTGTGGTAGTGACCACTTTCCGATCTTTCTGTCACTGCCACAGCGTCACTCTTTTGGGCACCCTTGCAGATGGGCTATGAATAAGGCTGACTGGGACTTGTTCTCCTCCATGGCCACTATTGTGCTTCTTTCTAATGAAGCTATTGATGCTGTGGTTCACTCGGTCACCACCGGCTTCGTTACAGCTGCAGAATCTGCCATTCCCTGTTCTTCTGGGTCCCCCCCGGCTGAGAACTGTGCCTCGGTGGTCGCCTGAGATCGCTGAGGCGATTAAAGATTGCCGGCGGGTGCTCCAGTGTCACAAGCGACATCCCTCAATAGAACACCTCATCGCCTTCAAATGGCTGCATGTGCGGGCCCGCCGCCTTATCCACCAATGAAAGCAGGAGTGCTGGGAACAGTATGTCTCCACCATTGGGCTCCATATCTCTCCATTGCAGGTTTGGGCCAAGATTAGGCACCTCTATGGCTATCGGACCCCTGTCAGCGTCCCTGCGCTCTCACTGAATGGAGCGGTTTGTACTGACTCCGACATAATTGCAAACCTCTTGGCATAGCATTTTGCTCAGAGTTCCGCATCTCCGAATTACCCTCTGGCCTTCCGCTCCATTAAAGAGTGGGTGGATCATCGGAGCCTTTCATTTCGCACCCGCCATCCTTAATCCTACAATGTTCCATTCAGTGAGTGGGAACTCCACAGTGCCCTAGCCGCTTGCCTTGATACAGCTCCCGGGCCATCCACTGTCAGATGCTGAAACACCTTTCAGTGGACTGCCAGCTACGCCCCCTCGACCGTTACAACCGTATCTGGGTTGAGGGTGAGTTTCCGTCGCAATGGCGGGACAGCATTGTTATCCCCGTTTCGAAACCTGGCAAGAACCCATTGGAGGTGGACAGCTACTGCCCCATTAGCCTCACCAACATTCTTTGCAAGTTGCTCGAACGCATGGTGAGCCGGCGGTTGAGTTGGGTACGAGTCTCGGGGCCTTCTGGCTCCATCTCAGGGTGGGTTCCGTAAAGGCCACTTTGCCGCCGACAATCTGATGAGCCTGGAGTCAGCCACCTGTAAGGCCTTTGCCCGCCGTCAGCACCTCGTCGCTGTCTTTTTCGACATGCGGAAGGCGTACGATATGACATGGTGCCATCACATCCTCTCTACGCTTCATGGTTGGGGTCTTCGGGGGGCACTGCCGATTTTCCTACAAAATTTTATGTCACATCATATCTTCCGCGTGCAAGTTGCGGCCTCCCATAGTTCCTCTCGAGTTCAGGAGAACCGGGTACCACAGGGGTCTGTCCTAAGTGACTGCCTGTTTTTAATTGCAATTAAAGGGCTCGCTGTGGCGGTGGGAACGTCTGTTTCAGCTTCCTTGTATGCTGACGACTTCTGCCTCTACTATAGCTCCATTGGCATTGCAGCTGCTGAACGTCAGCTGCAGTGCACTACCCGCAAGGCGCAGTCTTGGGCTGTAGCGCATGGCTTCCAGTTTTCGGCTGCCAAGATCTGTGTTATGGATTTCTGCCGGCGACGAACATTTCACCCTGAGCCGCAGCTTTATTTTGCTGGCGAACTTCTTGGTGTGGTGGAGACACATCGGTTTTTGGGTGTGATTTTTGATGCCCGGCTGACTTGACTCCGACATATTCGACAGATTAAAAAGATATGTTGGCGGCATCTTAATGCTCTGCGATGCTTGAGCCACACCAGCTGGGGTGCCAACCGCTCTATCCTCTTACGGCTCTACCAGGCATTAATCCAGTCCCGTCTGGATTATGGGAGCCTGGCTTATGGTTCAGCATCCCCATCTGCGTTGCGGGTGCTGGACCCAATCCTTCACAGCGGGATCCGACTTGCCACTGGTGGTTTCCGGATCAGCCCTGTGGGCAGCATACTTGTGGAGGCAGGTGTACCTCCACTGCGGTTACGGCGCCAACGTTTACTGACCGCTTATGCTACGCATGTTTGTAGCTTGCCCGGGCACCCTAACTATCGGCCTCTGTTCCCACAGTCGGTCGTCCATCTCTCAGAAAGTCGGCCGTGGTCAGGTTGTACGATCGCGGTCCATGTCAGAGAGCTTCTCTCCGGGCTTGGTACCGAGCGAGGTGGCGCAGTGGTTAGCACACTGGACTCGCATTCGGGAGGACAACGGTTCAATCCCGCGTCCGGCCATCCTGATTTAGGTTTTCCGTGATTTCCCTAAATCGCTCCAGGCAAATGCCGGGATGGTTCTTCTGAAAGGGCACGGCCGACTTCCTTCCCTGTCCTTCCCTACTCCGATGAGACCGATGACCTCGCTGTTTGGTCTCTTCCCCCAAAACCAACCAACCAATCCGGGCTTGGTGTTTTCCCTCTTCCACCTCCTTTCCGGGCCCCTCTGCGTACACCCCTGTGGTGTGTGCCTCGCCGTTGCCTTCGGCTCGAATTGGCACAGGGCCCGAAGGACTCAGTCCCTCCAGAGGTCTTCCACCGCCGCTTTCTTTCCATCCTTGCCACATATCAGGGCTCTGGCATTGTTTACACTGACAGTTCGATGGTTGCTGGTCATGTTGGTTATGCTCTCACTCTAGGGAACCACTACGAACAACATTCATTGCCGGCTGGCCGCAGCGTTTTCACTGCTTAGCTGGTTGCCATCTTTCGTGCCCTAGAGTATACCCGCTCCTGCTCAGGTGAGTCTTTCGTTATCTGTAGCGACTCCTTGAGCAGTTTACGAGCTATTGACCAGTGTTTCCCTCACTCTCGGCTGGTGATGGCTGTACAGGAGTCCCTCCGTGCTCTTGCCCGTTGCGGCTGCTCTGTGGTCTTTGTGTGGACCCCAGGCCATGTTGGGATACCCGGCAATGAACATGTAGACCGCCTGGACAAACAGGCCACCAGTGAACCAACTCTGGAGGTAAACCTCCCAGATACTGATTTGCGGGCAGTCTTACGCCGTGCAGTTCTCTCGCTTTGGGACGCTGAATGGCGTGATCTGACCACACCTAATAAACTCTGTGCTGTCAAGGAGACGGCGGCTGTGTGGCAGTCATCCATGCGAGCCGTTCATAGGGACTCAGTCGTCCTTTGTCGGCTCCGCATTGGGCACATCCGGCTGACGCATAGATATTTACTCAGCCTTGGGGACCCGCCTCTCTGTCGCTGCGGGGCGGTTTTGACGGTGGTGCACATTTTATTGGCCTGTTTGCTTTTAGCTGTGCTCAGTCAGACATTTGCGCTGCCTGATACGCTCCCTGCCCTTTTAACAAATGACACTGCCATGGCGGGCTTAGTTTTGCATTTTATTCGGGCAGGGGGCTTGTATCACTTGCTCTAAGTGTTTGTCTTTATTTTGTGTTGAGTGTGGCCTTTGGCCTACGGTTTTAGACTGGGTTTTTAATATGTTTCTCGGTTGTTGGCTTTTCCTTTTTATTCTCTCTGGTCGGCCAACCACTGTCACACACTGTGTGATTTTACTTCGTTTTGTCTGGTCTTTGTCTAAGTTTCTCTTATCCTGTGTCATCTGTCATCTTTTCCTTGTTTGTTTTTATTCTGTGTGGGTGTTTTTAAGTTTTGGAAAAAGGGACCGATGACCGTAGCAGTCTGGTCCCTTTAATCCCACGAACCAACCAACCCTAAATTTAGTGTAGGTAACCTCTTAAAATTATCACTGCTTACAAAATTAATGCTAGCTAGAACCTTCACTGAAATTAAAAGTAAGAGCATCAACAATAAGAATGCAGTGGGAATTTCAGCGTTAAACACAGGGGAAGGAGCAGATAGGTCTAAAGAGTACATTCAAGACTTCTTCAAAGCAGAGACACTGTCTGATGCAGTAGAAGAATTAATGGGGGTTGATATGGAAAACATAGAAGATCCAGAAGACTTGCAATCATATGAGGCAGAAGGGATAGATAACATCCTTTTGAAATTTCTAAAATTCCTGGGTGCAGTAACTAAATGGTTTTACAGGTGGGTGTGTAGAATCTGAGACTGGAGACATACCATCAGACTTGCAGAAAAACATCCACCAATCCCTAAGATAACAAGGGCAAGAGATATCATACAATCAGTTTAACAGCTCCTGTGTCCAAGTTCCGAACAAGAATAATATACAGAAGAATGGAAAAGAAAATTGAGGAGCTGTTAAAAGATGATCTGTTTGGTTTTTTGAAAGGTAATGGTGCCCGAGAGGCAGTTCTAACATTGTGCTTGATAATGAAAGCAAGACAAGAAAAATAAAGCTATGTTCATAGGATTTGTTGATTCAGAAAAAAACTTTTCAGAGAAGTGGGAGTAATTTGTAAGGAAATATGGGTAACATACAATTTGTACAACAACCAAAAGGGACAGTTATGTTGGAAGATGAAGCATGGAATTCTCAGAATGAAAAGGGTGTAAGACAGGGCTGTAGTTTTTGGCCGCTACTGTTCGTCCTGTAAACTGAGGAAGAAATGACTGAAATAAAGGAAAGATCAGGAATGTGATTAAATTTCAAAGTGATAATATTCGCTGATGGCATTGCCAACCTCAGGGAAAATGAAGAATATGGGACTTGCTGGATGGAATGAACAGCCTAATGAATACAAAGTATGGACTGACAGTAACTGAAGAAAGACAAAAGTAATTAGGGGTATCAGAAATGACATTAGCAATGAACTTAATGAAACACTTGGTGACCGCGAAGCAGTAGTAGTTCAAGAATTATGCTACCTTGTAAGTAAAATAATACATGATGGACAAAGCAATGTGTACATAAAAAATACCCAGGCAAAGAGGGCATTCATAGCCAAAAGAAGTCTACTAATATCAAACACACAAAGAAATTTATAAGAGTATACATTAGGAGCACAGCATTGTGTGGTAGTGAATTGTGGGCTGTGGGGAAAACCCAGAAAAGAAGAGGCAAAGTATCTGAGATGTGATGCTAAAGAAGCATCAGTGAAGAAATGAACATATGGAAAACACTGAGAAGAGGCAGGGTAATAGGACATTGTGTAGTACCCTCCATGGTACAAGAGGGAGTTTTGGTTGGAAAAACTGTAGGGTAAGACACAGATTCGAATACATCCAACAAATAATTTAGGCTGTAGGATTTAAGTGCTACTCTGGAATGAAGAGGCTGACACAGAAGAGAAATTCATGGCAGGCCACATCAACCAGTCAGAGGACATGACTCAGAAATAAAAACCACAAGAGCTACAGCACAGTGTCATGAGTCACTCTTTGAAGGCTACTTTATCTGTTCGCTATGGAATTCTATTTACTGTCTAATGACAAGCCTGTAGTCCTATTATTATATTTAATTGAAGGGCCTCTACTTAAGAACGTTTTTTTACTGTATGATTCAAAATGGAAATTTCAGACTTGGTTATTAAGCCTCAGAACCTTAAAAGCTTTCTTCCTTGTCTTGTTCTGTTATGTCTCCTCTAACTCAGTTTGTTAGAGAAGTCTTAAGAATTATCTCATTTCTTGTTGCCATTCCTCCCTCTCAGTGAATGGAGCTTCCTTCCTTCCTTCCTGATACATATAGTGAAAAGATGCTTCCTTTCACTTTCAATCCCCCTCCCCCGTATATGACTACAACTTTTACTGTGGCTATAAGTTGCTTGGGAGAACCCTTATAATTTAATTTTGTGGTTTCAGGTGGAACGGCAACGGTCAGTGGCTTAACAGAAATGGATTACCCTTCTATAGAAGGACTTTCATCAGTGAAACAAATTAAATCCATTAACAAAGTTCCTTTACCAAGAGAAGTGATGGAGCATTTTGGTCGTATCCTTTTTTTACATTCCTAATAAATCTGTATTATATGCATGCTTTGTGATACAGAGGTCAGTTTTTAAAAGCAAGTCATTCATCTCATTATGCTGTAGTTACATTACTAGGATAAATGGAAAAACTGTATGTGCATGTTCAGGGTGTATTACATACATGAATGCACATAATTCTACGATTGTAGCGTAAATGCTAAGTTCTACAGCTACTAAAAGTTGAATATCTCACTTAACTTTCTCCAGATATGCAGTGCAATTGTATGATGGGATTATTTCCTGAAATTGGCAGAGCTTGGCTTACAATTGATAGTGATATTTATGTGTGGACTTACGAGCATGGGTTAGTACAGTTTTTTTATTTAAATGTATGAAGGTCATTCAATAAGTAATGGAACTCGCCCCTCCCCCCCCCCCCCCCCCCCTCAAAGCAGGTTAAATTTATTTATAGTTTAAGTACACTGTATGGTTTCCTGATTCTTCGGCTATAAAATACTATTTTTCATCGTAATCTCCATTCAGTTCTATGTCCTTAGGCCAGGTTAATGTTAGTCTTTATGCTGTCCTGCTATCACTTCAGTGGTCTGTGTCTCAGTTAAGTTCTTGATCAGGATGTATACAATCTGGGAAATGTGGGGAAAAAACAGGAACTTTTTAGCATTACAGGAAGATAAATTATTTTAATTTTCAGTTAAATTTTTGTAATTTTGACAGGTAAGAAATGATACTCCAATGAAGAATTTTACTTTAGCCAACAACTGCAGAATAATACTACAGCAGTAAAACATAAAAAAGAGAATAACACTAAAATAAAACTTTAGTTGCAAAGAAAATGTACCATCTAAAACAACAAAACACAGTGCACCTACAAACATCTGCTGACAGCAAAATGTGTCAAAGACAGTGCAATACTTCTCACGGGCCTTGTTCCTATGAGTGTGACAGCACAACTGCTTCCATTTCTAGCAGGTCGTGGGAAAATATTGCAAATGGTAAATTCAGAAGCATTACTTTCAAAGTAAATTTCCTTTTATAAATGTTGAGTTATGTTACGAGTGAGAATGTACGGTAATTTCTTAAATTGCAGTGTGTTACTCTCATATGTGCGCGCGCGCGCGCGCACGCACGCACGCACGCACGCACGCACGCACGCACACACACACACACACACACACACACACACACAACAGAGTAGTCTTGCCTTACATGCCCTACATTTGCATCAGTGTGTGCTGTAGATGGGTGACCAGCTCTGTGAGATCATCTTGCACTGAATCTTTGCCTTCATGAATCCTTCTGTGCCACTCGAAAACATGACTTCTTGAAAGTGCGTCCCTGCATATATTTGCTCAATCATTTTTATGTAAGTTCAATATCACTGTTAGTTCTGTTGGGTAAGGATCCCACACATGTGAGCAGTATCCTAGGAAATGCCTCACAAGTGATTTGTAAGCAGTATTTCCCTACTTCATACCAATAAAGAGAAGTCTGGTACCTGTTTTACCCATGATTTAATCTGTGAGATCATTCCACTTCATGTTCCAAAGAACTGTTACACCCAGGTATTTGTATGAGTTTGCCGATTCCAACTATTTTGTTGATAAAGTTGTCCTAAGACACTTCAGTGTTGTGAAGTATACAATTTTGCATTTCTGAATAAAGTTGCCAACTCGAACTCTTATCAATATTTGTGCAGTTTCTTTCAGACTGTACATCCACGTAGATAACTGCATCATCTGCTTAAGGTTACGTTACTATTAATATTTTCCACAAGGTCAGTCATATACAATATGAACAGCTAGAGACCCAACATACATCCCTAGGGTATGCCTAAAGTTATGCCTGTATCTGGCAGTGACTCTCAATCTGAGATAACTTGCTGCATCCTCACTACCAAAAAATTCTCTGTCTAGTCAGGAATTTTGCATGATGCCTCATATGATCATACTTTTGATAATGTGTAGATGTGGTATGAAGTTGAATGCTTCTTAGAAATTGAGAAATACGTCATCTAATGGGCTGCTTCAATCCCTCACTTTCAGGATGTCACATGATGAAAGTGCTTGTTGGGTGTCACATGATCTGTGTTTTTGAAATCCATGCTGTTTGGCCGGGAGGAGGTCATTCTGTTAGTTATCGCTCGAACACTATGTCATGGCAGTTTTAGATGGGGGTTGTTTTGATCTACGGTTTCTGAAGTTAGCAGTAGAGATTCGGCATGTCCCACTATTTTTACTGCATTCCCAACCATTACCGTGCCTCGTGTATTATCCAGTTTGTTCTGCTTTCTGTTCTGCATTGCTGGTTGCTCGTATTGTATTTTGAAATGAGTGAAGATGCTGCTCGAGGTCAATCACAGCGTTCCACTATACTACTATGACCCCTAAGAGGAAAGGGAGATTCGTAGTACGAAGTGGTGCTTGTAAAATGATACACAATGTGCTAGAGTGCTGCGAGATGGAAAAGGAAATCAGAAAGCTTCTACACCCTATCACGCAGGCCTGTAAGAGAGCTGCCACTTACACCAGCAAAAGTGTAAGAACATTAGATGGAATTAGTAAGTTTGTTACTCTCTTTCAGGCGAATTGCCTGATAATCCAGGAAAGAAAAGGTTTGTTTTAGTTCTAATTTGTACTGTACAAGTGTAAAGCTGTTTATATGCTATGATGCTTCCAACTAGGCAGCTGCTAGGTTGAAAGTGCTTTTTTTTACTTTGTTTCACTTAGGAAGAGAGAGAGCAATATTCAAGAAGTCGATGACTTCAGTAAATTAGTTATAAGGAATACCGTCACAGAGTTCTACATACAAGAAAAAGTAGTACCAAGCAGGGAAAAACTTCTTTCATTGCTGCACAAGAAGACAAGTTGGAGATGGGGCAGTACCTCATTAAGAACTTTAATGGAGTCAATGGGATTTGTGTGGAAATCCATAATGAACAAATGGAATATGTTGTAAGAACGTGGTGACATTGTTCTTTGGTGGTCTCATTTCGTAGCACACATGAGGAGCATTAGGGAAGCTGAACAAAATACTTTATCTTGATGAGTCGTGGATTGATAGCAATGTGACATGCTGCAAATGCTGGGAGAGGCCACAAGATATATTGGGTTTTATAGCATGGGGAAATGGGTCCAGAAGGATGGTAGTGGCAAGTATTGGCTCAGAAGACAGGTTTGTGAAGCAAGCGGAGCTAAAGTTCTTGGCGAAATCGACTCGAGGGGACTACTGGGGCCAAATGAACTCGGACAATTTCGAGAATGGTTTTTCGAGATGGTACTCCCTTATCTTCCAACAGATCGTCATTGTTATGGACAGTGCGTCTTATCAATGTAGGCAGGTGGACAAAACATAATCAATATATTACTTGAGGGTGGCAATAATAGAACGGCTGTGAAGAAGAAAAGTTAAATGCGATGACAGCATGACAAAGGCTGAGCTGTATGCCCTTGTGCAAGCGAATAAACAGAGTGAAAAGACATACATAGTAGACGAACTGGCAAAGAGTGCAGGAGACACTATAGTTCGCCTACTGCCATACAGTTGTGATCTGAAAACAGTTGAATTTGCATGGGTGAAAATTAAAAAGTTCTTGATGGAGTACGTCGTCTCTGGTGACATGTTTACTGCCTGTCACAAAAAACTAATGGACAATACGTTCAGTTCTGGGAAGGATACTGCAGAAAAGTGCAAGAGGTGGAGCATGACTACAGGAGGTGCGATGGTGTAGTGGAAACAGTTGATGACGACGTCATTGTACGTGTTAATGACTCCAGTGAGGGTTGATTTAATACAGACACAGCGGAACACGCGAGCTTATCCCACGCGGACACAGCAGATAATGAGTCTTTACATACAAACACAGCTGAGAGTGACTAAAATAATTTGACAAACATGTTTCGTGCAGTATGTAAATGTTGTATATATTGAATTACATTGGTTTTCTATCAGAAAGAGTGTTTGTAATTTATATCATTTCTGATAGTTGTTATGCGCTTTGTAGAGATAAATGTCTTCAGTTTGAGCATTCACTATCACCATACTTCACATCTGCTTTCACTGAAGCACGAAACATGGGTTTGGGCTGGCTGCCCTGCGAGAGTGAGGCGGGGCATGTCCCCCCACCCCTCTCTGCTCCCCTCTACAGCCCTAGTGTGAACTGAGATTTCTTCCAACTACTGGACACAGCTTCTTGTTTGAGGAATCTCTGATGGATTATGGTTAACAGAGGGGCTAACTCGGCCACAAATTGGGTATAGAATCGGATAGGAATTCCGTCGGGCCGTGTGGCCTTGTCCGATTTTAAAGATTCCAGTTGTTTCTCATTGCCACTGACACTAATCACTATTTCACACATCTTTTCAGTGGTATGAGAATTAACTTGGGACAGTACTCTTGGCTTTTCTTTTTGAACTTTTGAAAATATAATTATGCATTTCTGCTTTTCCATTGCTACCCTCAATTTCAATTCCTGTCTTGTCCATGGGCGACTGAACACTAACTTGGTGCTACTAACTGCCTTTACGTGTGATCAGAATGTCTGTGGGTTTTGTGAAAGATCTTTTGACAATATTCTGCAATGGAAATCATTGAGGTTTTCTCACATTGCTCTCTTGACTGCCAGGCACGTTTCATTCAGGATCTCCCTGTCTATATCCCTGTGCTTTGTTTTATTCCTATAATGGAGTAGTCCGTTTCTTTAGAAGTTTCTTTATAGTGGCTGTATACCATGAAGAGTCCTTCCCATCATGAACTATTGTAATTGATACATATCTATCTGGTGCATGGTCAGCTGTTTTTTTAAACTTGAACCATAGTGCCTCTACATCCTCTTGCTTTGTTGCAAAAGTTTAAATAATGTTCCTTATTAAGAAACAACATTACTGCTGCTTCATCTTGCTGAACACTTAAATCTTTTACTTGTTTTAGATATCCTTTGTACTTAGGTATACATTGTTGCTGTAACTACCTCATGGTCACTGATGCCAGTTTCAATGCAGAGATCTTCAAGGTGATCAGCACTCTGTTTCCATTGGATCTAATACGTTTCAGTCATGGGCAGGGTTTCAAATTATCTGTTATAGGTACTTTTCAATAGAGGCATTTAGTAATATTTCACAGCTGATGGATGGTCAAACTTTCCTCCAATGATTACTGTATGATTGGGGTACTTACATACAAGCGAACTGAGGTTTTCTATCTTGGATTTTGGTTTCTTGTGTACTGTGAGAAATATTCCACCACCTCTTCCCATTAACCTAGCATTTCAGTATGCACTTAAATTTTCCCCAAAGATCTCACTCTTGTCAGTTTCAGGTTTTATGCTCCTCTCTGTACATAGTATTATGTGAGCTTCCCTGATTTTTAGGAGCACTTCAAACTCTGGCACTTTGTTCTAAATGCTTCAGCAGTTAACCACTAACATTTTAATACTCTCACCTGTGGGAGGTGTATCATCTGATCTTACTGTTACTCCTGGTTTTCCTACAGCTATCATTATCTGACTGGGTGGAAAGTCACCTATCTAAAGAATCCTTGTGTGCACTCCCCCCCCCCCCCCTCCCCCCCCCCTCCCCCCCCCTCCCCCCCCCCCTTTCCCATGCAGTCAGCGGCTACCTGGGTAGCTTAATTGTATGTGTTGCTCTTTATAGTTTAATAGTTCACTTATTCCTGAATAATATTTAAAGTTGAACTGCATTGGACATCATAGTGAATGTTTGTAGAGAAGGTATTCGCATGACTGTTTCTGTTTTTAATATTATTTTGTACCTTTTTTTAGGTCAGACTTGGCATACTTTGATGGCCTGGGTGAAACTATAGTGAGCATTGGATTAGTCAAACCCAAACCTGGAGTGTTTCAAACTTTTGTAAGATACCTTTTGATACTTACAACAACTGTTGAAATTGTTGTACTTGGAGTCACATTTACAAGTAACAGAGATGGTAAGTTTACAGTTTTTAGTGTACGTAATAGAGCTGTGCGAATGTCTTAATTTAATAACTAAGCTTTACATTATTCCCTGAACACTAAATTATGGGGTATACAGTTTCCATTCCAGCATATGAAAGCCAGCATAATTAATTAGAAACTGCTTTCACTAGTGAATTCAGTTATGTAGGGAGTTATGCATTTACAAAACACCAATGAAATCAAGTAAAAGTGTTCAAAATAAAAAAAAAAAAAAAAAGTGCAGTAGATGCGTTTTTAATGGATTGATTTCATATAAAGTACAGAGTACATCAGATTAAGAGACACAGAACCAAGTACATTATTTTCATTGAAGTGTGCTGTTGTATAAAATTTACAAAAAGAAAATAAAACTTAAGTTATTTAGAGTATTATTTTGACGTGTATCTTTTCAAGCAGGGTGTGAATTTGAAGCTTCCACTTCAAACCTTAACTGCAGTCATGGAGCATGCTAGAGGGACAAATATGAAGTCATGAATTACTCCTGAATGTCACTTTTTGCCTTAACTGATGCTCAGTTGACAGCATAGAACATATGTCCCTTTTCTTGCCTTGTTAATACCACCGAAGTAGGATAGTGTGTACTCCCTCTGTACTACCCCTTTCCCTGTAGTCCCATGTTTGAAACAGAGCATTCTTCCTCAGATTATTCCATATAATTTCTTTTATCTAACCACTTCAACTTTTCATTTCTTTACGCACATGTTTTTGTTTCTTGAGTCTCGTACCGATGTCGCGGATGAACGGAAAGACCATCATCTTCATGTAACTCAGTGAATGATTTTGATCAGTGAACTGATACTGTACAATTTACCTCCAATATTAAGATAGCAGAAAATTGTAGATTGGGTTTTCCAGTATAACTAATTTTACACCTTCTGTGAATTATAATACTGTATTTACCCAATTATGAGACAACCTGCTTCTTTTTAAGAGGCTCCTTGTGAAAAATTTTATTTTTCACATATTCTGACTAATCAAATTACAAATGGTTTTATCGACATTATGTGCCTAAAAAATTTGCATTATAGCTATTTTAAACTGAGGCCATTTATTGATTGTCTACATTTAAATAAAATATTAAAAAAGAATAGTTTACATAAATTCTAACTGAACTACCTTTTTTTCTCATCATCCTAATAATGCAGCTGTGAAATTTATGTCTTAGTTGTCACAAATATTTTGTTGTTTCTTCTGAATATATTGCAAAATCTGAGGTTGTGATTATGGTGGAACCTGAGAACGCAGCTGTTTTTTGCCAGTGGCATAAGGATGAGAATTTTACATCGTTTCTTGCTTCCAAACATTTGTCTCCCCACTGCTGTGTCATTGGCTGCACAGGACCAGCGGCTGACGCACCACCTTTTGTTCACGTCATACCTTACACTGAGTATCAGCAACATTGTTTCTAGGAATGTATAGGTATGCCACTCACCCCTAGCTAGATTTCTACAGACTCCTGCAGAAATGTCTACCATTGTTATGTGTTTGCCCAATTTTAAAGTTAATTCAGATGGATTCAGGCAAACTGCAGTTTAAATCTGGCAGATGTTCATAAAAAGCCAAAGTATGCGCTGTAGGTTCCCATGGTTGGCAGCACAACATAATTTGCTGCCTGCTCGCAACTCCGCTCCCTGCAGTCCTCCTAGTTTTTGGTGAAGTCGGTATCACTGTTCCTTCTCCACCCCTTGCATAATGCTTTGTTCGAGCAGCTGTGAAACAGACTGCAGTATCTTCTAGGGTGCAGTTCCTATGTGTCACCAATAACTAATACATAAATAAAAGATCACAATCAAGATTTGATAAAATTGTCAAACTTTTGCTCACCCCGTGATCTAGCTACGTCTGTTGGTACTGTTGCCAAGACAAGTCTTGGCGCTGTAATTTATTCTTGTGATAACAATTACTGACAGTTTAATACAATTTATTTCGTTTCTTAGACATATAATTCTGGATTAATTTTCTTTCCTGTTTTGTCTGACTTCTTTCACCATCTTGTTCTAAAGCTGATTAAAAGGTGGTACAGTAACATTTTTACCCGGTATTCTAATGAGTGAAGAACGACCAAATTTATCATTTGCAGTCCACTTGGTAAATCATTACAGTATCTCATAATCAAATAAAATATTCACCTGCATTGAGACTCAAGTAATGTTTTTTGAGGACAACATGTTTGCCTTTCAATGTTAACTTTACTTAAAAAGCACCATGAATGTTTCTATATGGTTTCCATACAAGTTTGAGAAATCTTACAGCAAACTTATTGAAATACAACAGTAATTTGTAAAATGATAGCATTAAATTCTATTTCTTGTGTTTCACAAAATTTTCCAGTTTTAAGCAGAGCAATAGATCGTCATCGTTGCTAGTCCATACTTTCTCACATATCCCTTGCTCCTGCAACACAAGAGTCAAATGTTATGTGACTGTTTGAGCAAAGGCAATACCGTATAGAGTGCTTCGGCATATCAGGAAATCTCAAGCCCGTTTGAGCATGAGTTTGCCGTACCTGCCCTTCTCAATTCTTCAAACTAAATCTGCTCGGGACCCAAATAGCCCAAGCTTCATCAGTAAGTGTAAGCTGACCCCTATATCAATCTGTTAATCAATGTAAAAATGTTGACCTTTGTAGCATTAGTTTAATATGTGAATATCAGACAGCCCCATAGTTTTTGAATGGCGAATTTGAGAAAAAACCTTCTCTTATAAGAGAGTAAATCAGACACTCAGAATTTTCCAGCATCAGATGTAGCTATTTCATTCATGTGAGGTTTATAATTTAACTGCAACAGCTTCATTGCAATATTGTTCCTTTGTTAGCAATGCTCGGTGCTTACTTGATAGTCTGTAATGCAGCTCTCTTTACATTTATCATAACTTAAATATATAACAAATAATGCCCAGTATTTCAGCAACACCCATACCAAGAAGAAAAACCTGTTACAGTGTGTTCTTACCCAGCATGTGTTTGAATGTGTGACTTCTACCCTCACCCTCTCTGAATACATTCAGATAACTATGTAGTTGCAGTATTTCTATTTCTGTCATACTTCATTGTTCTTTATCACTGATCATTTCTGTTACAATGTACTTGTGGTGACAAATGTATTTTTACACTATTTTTGTCAGAATCCTTATGTTTATCTGTTGCCACAGGTTTTCATGGGGAAACTGTGTTCATCTGTTGCACATATTTTTTATTAGGCTGGACTCCAATTAGCTGCTGAAAATAATGGAACTAACACTATTTAAAAAGGCTGTTTCCGCCCCCTGTGATATTATCACAACTCCCCAACAAATAGTAGACAGATTCAATCATCAGATGTTGTGCTGACTTCACTGGGCAGTTGAATTGATATATATTTTTCACCATTTCTGTGAATTATTCTGTATCCTTTACTTCACAATGAGATTAATACTTCCGGAGAGTGTCTGTCCATACTTGGAGATGTTCTCTTGTTGCATCAACACACAGGAGTCTGCAGTGACTATGGGTGCGAGTATGGTTTGTTTAGGGGTAAGATGACTACATAAATTAAATGTATGGGTCAGAGGCAGCTCTCACAAGGGACCCATCCTGAAATTTTTACGGAGGTAATATACAGTGAAAGAAATGCACTGCAAATATTTTTTAAAAAAGTATTATTTAAAACTGCTGCAGGGTGTAAATGACCCGGGAAATCCGGGAAAAACCCGGGAATTTTTTCATCCGGGAGAAAACCGGGATAAACCCGCGAATTTTTCGGAACTCCGGGAATTTTTCATTGTTTTAGCTTTCAGTTAAATTTTTGTAATTTTGACAGCAGAATTGATTCTCTAACAAAGAATGTTATTGTATCCTGCTACTGGAGAATAATACTGCAGCAATAAAATATAAACTAGAGGAAAAAATAAAAGTTTAGTGCCAAAGGAAATGTGCAATTTACAGCAACAAAACACCGTGCACGCACAAGCTTCTGCAAATAGCAAACATATGTCAAAGGCCGTAGGGCGCAGACTGTAATTCTCCGTAACAATAAACTGCTTGCTATGAGCATGACATCACAACTCTTCACATTAGGTTCGTTTGACCAATTGCCAGCGGTCTGTTGCGCATGCGCATTTAACTTGCGTATAAGCAGTAGCTTCTCCCGCTACTTAAAGTTTGGCTGTTAGCTGTATCGGTAGTAGCAGCAAGCAGCCATATGCAAACGAGAAAAATTTTTCTCGCACGTCATAGCTGCCAGATCACGCTTGCACAGAGCTGTCTGAGTTGTAGTGGGGAGGGGGTTAACCTTCACGTGACCCGTGTTTACGTTAAGTGATTTCGCTGCTTCTCTTCATGTACAGCTCCCACGTCAAATGAAAACAAAACGGATTTCTGTAGCCGAGAGCTATGAAGTGAATTAAAATGCATTCACATAATTACGGAGGGCAAAAATATATTACTAATTTCAGTTTTCTGATTTTATTTTATTTCCAAGTTAGTAGCAGTCAAGCATTAATTGCCTTGCAGAACAGTGAAGTTATTTTTGCAAGTTTGCTAAAGAAATGTGGCTTTATTAATCTTTCCACTGAGGCAATGATTTTATTTGAAACGAAGTGTTTGATTCTACAGTATTGGCTAGTTCCAACTGTTCGCTGAATTTCAAGTGCACGTTATCATCTGCCATATATGGCATTTTGTCATAATAAGGAAGCAAAAATGAGATCGTAGAGTACTGGTGCTCCAAGAAAATTTACATCCCAAAAACCACATTGAAAAGCCTAATATCAGACGGGACCTACTTCTTGTGAATCTGGAAAAGCCAATTTGCACTTCAAGCCGAATTATACATTTTAGTATGGTTTACGAAATTCCGATGCTCTTTAGAGTATCCACTGATGCCCCGTTTATTTTATGGTGTAATCTAAGCTCTCTTAGTGCTTTATACACATGAACATACAGGCTTGCTACACCACTGCAGTTGCACACGCACAATAATACTTGTTTTCTGGCGCTCTCTCGCAACTGGTAAATCGAACCTATTTCTAACAGTCTCCGGATAGTATTGCGAACGGTGGTTAGAAAAGCGTTACTTTCTATGTAATTTTCTTTTTACGCAAGATGAATTATGTTACGTGAGAGAAAGTGGGATGGATATCTAAATCACAGAGCGTTCAAAACTGAACAGTTTGAGGACCAGCCACTTACAAGAATTTCGAACCAAGACATTTATGTCATAATTTTAAATTTACTGGCACGTTTGTGTGATGTATCTTAAAGTATAACACGCGCAAAAAAAGATCAATATTACATGTGAAAGCTTAGCTTCTGTTGTAGCATGTTAATCTTAGAGACTAATATTATATATGAAAGCTTAGCTTTTCTTGTAGATATACGGTACTGTGTACATTAATGTAAACAGTTAACTTTTCCTCTTGCATGTTTGCGCTATTTAACCAGTGATCTTGCTATTGGCTGACTATAACACGTGTCCTATGCTCTGAATAGCTGCAATTGTCGGCTGGCGAGATCTCATGGCTTGAGATATGACTTGCTTACAAAAGGACATCGCAACCTCGGTTTCAACGCTCCGGAAACTAACGCACTGTGTTTGGTGCAACTCGAATTTATACTTTCGTAATACGAAAATATGCAGCGTATATGTTGCTGCAAATGAAAGGTCTTTCCAAAACTTCTCTCCTTTTCTTTATTAAAAGTCTCTCCAAAACTTCTCTGCGCCGCCTTTCTTTCCCCCCCCCAGAGACATTGAGGAAAGAAAACTTAATGCTTTCAGGCTTGTCGCAGTAATTACCAGCTTTATAAAGACAGAATTGCGATGGAGTAAGAAATGGTCCTGGCTGTTGGTCTGCTTAGTGTGCTCTATATGGAGCATACTTAAAGCAATTTATAAAATGTGTTAGTGCAGACTGATAATGCATGAATGACTGAAATTTAAGAATACAGTACTGATAAACCTAAAGTGTCATGGAGATATCAGAAATTATATTGTCCAACAGTTGCCTTAGAAATACTTTCCACAGTCAGAAAAATTCCTTATTGAGAGTCACATTGGTTGTTCCAGGTGGAATCTGAGATATGTCAACAGTCTTTTCATTGTCCTGAAAGACAGAGGTATATTCGTGCTCACGCCAAGACTCCAACAAAAGCAATGAATTAATTCCTGCAAATGGTTAGAAACCATTTCAAATGAAATGTTATTTATTCTTTCCTATTTTTCCACATTTGATAAGGTTGACTGTAAGATTTTTACCACTAAACAGTTACTTCGTGAACAGTTGCTGTACTACAGTGCATTCAGCCCTAAGGCCAGAGAATGATCATATCAGACAGCTGTTATGTCAGTGGCTGTTGCAGAAATGTACTGCAGATCCAAGAAATTCAGGAAAGAGGACATCAACACAGCTTCTCAATCAACTTATGGGCAGGCATACTAGGCGATAGATTAATGGGGCCATACTTGGAACCACAGAAGTTAACTGCGATGCATTACATGGACTTTCTCATTAATGCATTGCCTACCTTGCTGGAGGCTGTGCCACTGCAGCAACAAATACAAATGTGGCTCATGCATGATGGCCCACCAGCACACTTTCATCACAGAGTGTGCAAACATCTGGCTTAAAGATTTCAGGACCACTGGATTGGTCCAGAGGACCCCGTAGAAAGTACATGTTTCTGGGCCCATGTTCATCACTGAGTAACTATTGTAACCTATATTCTTCTGAATCTGCTTAGTGTATTTATCTCTTGGTCTCCCTCTACAATTTTTACCCCACCCTTCCTCCAGTGCTAAATTGGTGATCTCTTGATGCCTCAGAATGTGTCGTACCAACTGATCTGTTCTTCTAGTCAGGTTGTGCCATAAATTTCTCTTCTACCCAATTCTATTCAGTACGTCCTCATCAGCTATGTGATCTACCCATCTAATCTTCAGCATTCTGAGACCCAGGACAAGGATGGGGATTAATTTATTGGAAACATGTGGAAGGATGGGTCATCTTGGTGTGTCCTTTATCATCGCCAAACAAATATTTTTATTCAGTAACAAGTCTGTCATAAGGCAACTAACACTAATACTCTTGCCAGATATGTACAAATAGTTAAGGTTTTTAAATTAATATCACAATGCACAAGGACATTTGCATTGTACATAAAATTACAAATGGTACTCGAAGAACATGTCAACTGTGTAATACAGTGGCTGCCTGAATACAAACAGTTAACTGATTAAATAAACCGGTGAGGGCACTCTGTTGGTGTGATTAGCATCACAATTGTGGGCGAAACCCACAACAGGCGTTGAATATAAGTTCAACAAACTTTAAATAAGACATTAAAATGCATACATCTCCACTGATTACTCTGCTGTCATATAGATGAGATGCGGCCAATGTAGTCAAATGCTACCCATGTATAAAAACCCAAGGAAACAGTAGTACTTCACTGGTAAGCCACAAGCCTGTTAAGGGGGAAACCACAGTAGGAGGCTGTTTGACATTGATTTTTTGGATGGGAAGAGTTAATTAGAATTTGATCAAATTTGACATCATTTCTTTCATATTTCAAACAATTTGTGTGAATTTTTTTTTTGAATAATTTCAGCCAAAAATAAGTTATGCTGTGATGTCTGCTGAAGGTTGTGAGTATAATTGTACATGCAGGTGGCCATTCAAAATCAAAAAGGTTTCGATTTTACATTAATAATTTATTTTCTAAGAATATGAACCTCAATGCAGGTGGAAAAAGATGAAAATTAAAAATTTTGCAGACGTTAGAACAATTTACTTAGATTTTCACAATTTTTTTCTCTAATTATGCAAAGAAAAATATCCTGAAAATCATGATATCATCTCACAAGTTGGTTCATATAATTTGTAATTTAATAAAGACTCGTACTATCAATTTTGACTGCACGCAAATGTGAAAAAAATGTCATTTAGAGATAAACACGTTTGAAAAATAAATTCTCGAAAACTAGAAATTCAAGGAAGTTAACTGTGGTGTCACTGCCAGACACCACACTTGCTAGGTGGTAGCTTTAAATCGGCCGCGGTCCATTAGTGCATGTCGGACCCGCGTGTCGCCACTTTCTGTGATAGCAGACCGAGCGCCACCACACGGCAGGTCTAGAGAGACGCACTAGCACTCACCCCAGTTGTACGGACGACGTAGCTAGCGATGCACACTGACGAAGCCTCGCTCATTTGCAGAGCAGATAGTTAGAATAGCCTTCAGCTAAGTCAATGGCTACGACCTAGTAAGGCGCCATAGCAATTGATAGTTATCGTATGAAGCATGTCTCAAGAACGATGTACCACAAGGATGGATTAAAGTTAAGTATTCCAGGAGCTACGTACTTTTCTTTATAGCATTCGTTACTTATCCTGTTTCAGACCTATCTCTAGCCTGCGTGAGTTAACGCGTGCCTTTCGGCTACTTCCGTGCCGTGGCTGTCTTGCTACGCCACAACATTAACAATAATGTAAAATGCTTACTGATCAATCTGCGCTTCCAGCACCATATAGCAATCCTTCTTCCTTTGTTTTGTGCTTACAGCAGTGCTTTCCGACTTCCCTTAGATTCAAATGAACTACGTCAATTTTGCCGCTAGGTGCGCTGGTTATCCATTTGTTCGTCATAATTGAAGCTTTGTGTGCCTGCTACAATTCCTGCCCCCCCTTCGTGACCATCAGAATTGATTAATTTCTTTCACTGAAAAAGCCCACTGCTAAATACGATGCCAATTCAACGACTTTTAGTCTGGAGTGCAAGTGTTTAGGAGCTAATCGCCAAATAATGGAATTCAAACTTCTATTCGCATTTTGTGTGTGGCCACCTAAACATCTCTCTTGTAATTCATCTGTTCATAAATCTCCATATATTGGAAGAATATCCTTCTGTACATGGGGGTGCAATGGAGTATGGTGCAGGTAATGTTCCATTCCAAGGGCTGTTCGTTTCTGCCACTAGCACCAGCTGTTTTCTCTCTCTGGGCAGTAATCATGTCGAGGATTTTCATCCTTAGAAATAATATGATAGTATGTCGCCATAATTGATTTTTTCATGTCTTGCGCTCAGTTCTGTGCTCATAAAATCTAAACAAATGTGAATTCCCCCTTGAAAAGACAGTGTTTTCTTGGATAGTTAAGCTAACAATTCATGCAATAAAAATTGGATTTTGTTTACTCTCCTAATGTGGTTTCCCCCTTAAGTACTTAAACTAACAAGACCAAAAGAATGACAATAAACTTCAAACAAACTGTACAGAAGAGCCGCGGAAGCATGTGTGACCCGTCAACACCTAGGCCTCACATGATGACCAGGAAACCGCTGAACCAGAAGGAAAACTCCCCCTCCCCAGACCAGCAGAACAGCAACATGTCAACAACTGCCAAACTGCCAATACTAAGCTGTCAAGATAATCCAAACAGCAAACAAATTTAATAGAAATTTACAAACACAGAAATACTTAAATGGCCAATTAAAGATTATTTTCAGGGAAACCGACTATTAAAACTTCAGTATTCGTGTGCCCCACTCATAAACATTAAGTCAACCTACCTAGCAATAACAAGAAACAATGTACAAGGTCATTTAAAAAAAATAATTACATAATAATTCAAACAAGATTAAATAAATCGTGATATACCTCCACTGGGGTCTCTTATGGACTAATATACACTGTAATTTGGATATGCACCAAAGTCAGGTGACCTGTTAAAGTGTACACTTGTAACCTGAAGGACTCCTCAATGTGGAGTAAGATAGTGTACACACACACACACACACACACACACACACACACACACACACACAAGCGCTTTGTACTGATAAGAGCAGCGCCATACGTCACACTTCATGCAGATAAGTAGCTGCTAACTGGGCGCGGCAGGAAGTAACGCACTGATAATCCAACATGGCAACCGGAAAAGACCCTTTTGCCAGCGGATCGCGCATAGTTAAAACTATAGCGCGATCCTCCGAGCTCTAGCGGCAGCCAGGCGAACTACGTAGGCTCTGGCACTGTATGTAGCTGCAGCTGCTAAGTCAACACAGCCATGCATATACACCCACCCACCTCCCCAGGGGTCGGAACCCCTGCAACCCACAGACATATTATAATTAATAAATAATTAATTTAGAGATCTAAAAGATAAGAAATTAAGGTCAAATTAGAGGTAGACTATAAAAAAAAAATTCACGAGATAGATAAGGATGCTTCGCAACTTTATAATGACCAATAAAATAAAAAAAAAAAAAAATTAAAAGCAATTAAAAGGTGAGAAATAAATAAACAAATACTAAACAAAATAGATCAAAAACTCTCCCAGAGAGCATCCCAGAGTGCCCCAGAGAACTAAAACACTAGGAAGAATCGCTTCTCAGCTTTTGGCAAGATCAATGTGTAGAAGTGTATATAAAACTAATAAATAACACACACACACACACACACACACACACACACACACACACACAACCCACATGTGTATACCTTTAGGCTGAACACACTTATCTTTAGTTACAGGCCAAATACAGTAACCCGCCCCAGAAAAGGCCATCAGGCCTACAACAAACAGAAATTACTATCAGTAATATCAAATACTCAATTATTTCAAGTATCAGATTACAGATTGCAAAATACTAGCTTGGTGCTTACAGAAACGTCCAGATTGATGCACACAGCTGAAAAAGTGTCGCTGAAAGGCATAAAGGAACAGGATTCCTGGCCAGCTCACACCATGGCAGAATTAACAGCTCTTAAGTACAGTACTTACTGAACACTCTTCATACATAATTGTAAATAAAAACCAAAGATGCAAATAGATTCAGGTAGGTGCCAGATGATACTGCCTTCCTGCATAACAAAGTTGTCCAGTAGTATCTTGACGTATTTAGCACACCACAGTTTAGTGATGCACATCATAACCAGGAGTCACTCCTTGCCCGCCAAACTTGACAGTCAACGCTGCAGGAAAATATGGTCCCCTACAAACCAACGGTCAATGGTTTCAACTCACCGCAGTCGCCAGGACGCCCAGTACTCCGGCACACCCCATCCAGCTCTGTGTGCCACACACCACTCACTACCACACAGCCCCAGAGGGAACACACAACCCAGGAAGGATGAAACAAGAGGGCCAGAACTGATGGAATGCGTGCATAATTAGTGCCAGTAGGATCTCATGCATGCCTTCACAGAAGCCACCACAACTCACATTCTTCTGTAGCACCACATTTCAAAAGCCTCTATTCTGTGTTGAAAGAAGTGATTAAACACCCTATTTATCACAAATTACTGACAATGTTATGTGATGCTAGTGATGTTTCCAATTTATTTAAATGTGACGTCCATACAGTAAGAATGAATCTACAATCTTGCTGGAGCTTTCAATAAATTGTGATTATTATATGAACAGAAACTGCGAATGTGGTTTTGTGGTCAGACAGCTGAAGTTGACCTCATTGCTGGTAGCTGCTTTCCAGAATATGCTTTGTTGAAAGTAATTCACATTAACTTCTTTTTATGAAACCTGAAGCTTTTTACACTTTTTTCGCAATGAAATTGACTTTTAAAATGTGGAATAAGTGCTGGAGTATGAACTGGGTCATTATGTCCTTAGCGCTTGGCAGAGGCTTTAGTTATTTAGTGTCATGTTCCATGGATCATTTTGAGTGATGAATCATGGTGATATGGAATGAGCCATTTTACATTCTAGTCACAAATTAATTTGTACATATGATTACATGCTAAACATTGCTAAAGGATTTTTATTTATTTATTTCTTAAGAAAGATATGCAGATGTGAGTTGTTAATTCCTACCCACCACCATTTACACATTACAGTAATAGAAATTCTTCTACGGAATACAAGGAAAATCTTTCTCAATTTGTTTTCAAATTTTACTGTCAGACATTTTCTATCACTTGGTAAGTGTTTATGCTTGTTGTTGTTGTGGTGGTGGTCTTCAGTCCTGAGACTGGTTTGTGATGCAGCTCTCCGTGCTACTCTATCCTGTGCAATCTTCTTCATCTCCCAGTACCTACTCCAACCTACACCCTTCTGAATCTGCTTGGTGTATTCATCTCTTGGTCTCCCTCTACGATTTTTACCCTCCACGCTGCCCTCCAATACTAAATTGGTGATCCCTCGATGTCTCAGAAGGTGTCCTACCAACCGATCCCTTCTTCTAGTCAAGTTGTGCCACAAGCTACTCTTCTCCCAAATTCTATTAAATACCTCCTCATTAGTTATGTGATCTACCCATCTAATCTTCAGCACTCTTCTGTAGCACCACATTTCGAAAGCTTCTGTTCTCTTCTTGTCTAAGCTATTTATCGTCCATGTTTCACTTCCATACATGGCTAGACTCGATACAAATACTTCCAGAAACGATGTTCTGACACTTAAATCTATACTCTATTTTAACAAATTTCTCTTCTTCAGAAACGCTTTCCTTGCCATTGCCAGTCTACATTTTATATCCTCTCTACTTCGACCATCATCAGTTATTTTTCTCGCCAAATAGCAAAACTCCTTTACTACTTTAAGTGTCTCATTTCCTAATCTAGTTCCCTCAGCATCACTCGACTTAATTAGACTACATTCAGTTACCCTCGTTTTGCTTTTGTTGATGTTCATCTTATATCCTCCTTTCAAGACACTATCCATTCCGTTCAACTGCTCTTCCAAGTTCCTTTGCTGTCTCTGACAGAATTACAATGTCATCGGCGAACCTCAAAGTTTTTATTTCTTCTCCATGGATTTTGATACCTACTCCGAATTTTTCTTTTGTTTCCTTCACTGCTTGCTCAATATACAAATTGAATAACATCGGGGAGAGGCTACAACGCTGTCTCACTCCCTTCCCAACCACTGCTTCCCTTTCATGCCCCTCAACTCTTATAACTGCCATTTGGTTTCTGTACAAATTGTAAATTGTTTATGCTTAAGACAACCTTAATGGAGAGTAACAGATATCATTCTTCCTTCTGGTATTGCAATGTTGTATATCATTGCTCCTTTAGAACTGCCGTGGATTATTTACGGTGTACTTCATGAGGGAATAAATATACTGTGAAGCAGTAGTCAGAATGCTCAACTCCTTAAACAAATATCTACAAGATGATCGCAGATGAGCACCACATATTATTTATTCTTACAGCATGATTTTGAGCAACGAACATTTTCTTTCTTAAAGATGAGTTACCGCAGAACATTATTCCACATTACATTATTGAATAAAAATATGCAATATGGCAACTCACTGATTTGTCTTCCATCAAGATATGCAATTATTCTTAGTGCAAATGTGGCTGAACTAAGTTGTTTAGGAGTTCCAAAATGTGCTTTTTTCAACTTAAATTCTCGTCAGTATGGACACGTAATAACTTTGAAATTTGCACCCTGTTTATTAGTTTCTCACCATGTGTTACACTTATCATTGGTGTAGTGTCCCTAGATGTGCAAAACTGAATATTTTGTGTTTTTTAAAAATAGATTGTTTTAAAAACTCTGTTTGCCATTTGTTTTGTTTCAATATGTTTGCATGGATTGATTACAATACTCCTGTCACATGCAGAATGAACTAATTTTGCTTGTTGTATATTAGACCGAAGATTATTTACGCATATGAGGAACAGTATTGGACCTATATTAAGTCTGGGGGAACCCCACATGTGATTTCTTCCCAATTAGAATTGTGTGTCTGGACTGTGTTGCTTGAATTACTAAGTACAACTGCTGCATTCTTTTGATTAGATATAACATTGTTTTGTTGGTTATGCCATCGACCCCATAAAACTTTATTTTATTTGGGAGAAGACTGTTAGTCACACAGGCCAGTGCCTTAGGTCACAGAAAATACCAACTGGCACTACTCTATTGTTTAATGCAGGTAAAATCTGGCGAGTGAACCTGCAAATGGCAGTCTCAGTAGAGCAACCCATCTGAAACCCAAACTGTGATTTGCTGAGGATACCAGATGTCAATGTTTACAGTTCCTAAGACCCTCAGGGGGCTCAGCATTTAGTTGCTGGGTACGGGATTGGCGACCCCGGGGTCCCTGAGCTGGGGACAGGGAAGCGCCACCAGTCCTCGATACCGTAAGCTCTGAGCGTGCTTAAACGACCACCGTAAGGCGCAACTGTGGAACGTTGTACGGTACAGAGCCCAGGGATCGTGGCTTAACTGCCTGGGTCGTGAGGATGATATAAACACCTATAAAATAAATAAATAAATAAGTAAATAAATAATAAAAAAACCCTCAATCTTAAGGTGTGCTGCGCGCCGAGGAGACGCATGGCTGTTGAGGTAGAGCAGTGGCTAGTGGGTGACCTCTGGGGAACCTGCCACACCCTGGTTATATTAGGCTTAACCAGGCAAGCGGGTCTCTGTCTGGGTGGACATTCCTTTCCTTAGCTGCTCGTGGGACCACCATGGAACAAAATCCGAATAGTGCGCAAGCACGAGTCTCTAAGAAAGGAAAGTCCAATGCTTTACAGTATGACCCCCACTTGTTCCCTTCCCTGCCCACACCAGGGGAGGAACGGCGGTCTAAATTACCTGGTGAGACGTATTCTCCTCGATTTCTGGTTTGCAGCCGAACAGATGGGGACTCATTTCTGACCACAAAGCCTCAGTTTTTTGTGGAAAACTCGGAGGACAAGTTTGGAGAAGTTGAGGGCATGTCTAAAATGAGGTCTGGAGCAGTCCTCATACAGACAGCATCCCCAACACAGTCACGGGCTTCGCTTGCTTGTGACAAGCTCGGTGATGTTGCTGTCTCCATCACACCTCATAAGAGCCTCAATATGGTTCAGGGACTTATTTTTCATTGTGATCTGTTGTTGCAGTCTAACGACGAGCTCCGTGCAAATCTGGAACGCCGCGGTGTCCATTTTGTACGACGTGTCTTCAGGGGACCTAAAGATAGTAGGGTCACCACCGGCGACGTCATCTTGGCTTTCAAGGGTGACGCCCTGCCCAAGAAGGTCAAGGTGATGATATATCGATGTGATGTTAAGCTGTACGTCCCTCCTCCCGTGCGCTGCTTTAAGTGCTGGGGGTTTGGGCATATGTCATAGAGATGTGACGCCAACCCTACCTGTCGAGATTGTGGACATCCCGTGTTCGCCGCCCCCTGTTTTTGTCAACTGCGGACTGAAACATTCACCTTGCTCATCAGACTGCGTGGTTTATCAAAAAGAATGGAAGATTTAGGAGTATAAGATCTTGGACAGGCTCACTTACACGGAGGCTAAACACAAGTACGATCGACTTCACCCTGTGCGCATTTCATTGCTGTATGCTGCAGCAGCTTTGATGTCGCCACCCCTGGCGATGAGCCTTCAAGCTCAGCTGCTTTTTGTGGGCCCTCCAGCCCGGCCATCTATTCCTGCCCACTTGATAGTTGGGGGAACACCCTCTTCCGTTGGCCCCCTGTTTTCACCATCGGGAGTAACAACCCCTCCTTCTTTGGGGACTTTCGTCCCCACCTCTGAACCGGAGAAGTGCCCGCCTTCTCCGGTTCCCCTCGTGCAGAAGGGATTGCTTGGTGCCCTCCCTTCCACAGTTACTGCCCCTCCAGGTGTCGGCCAGTGGCTGAAAAAGCCACCACCTGAGGGCCGTAGGGCTTCCAGGTCTTCCTCGGGCCATGAGACTGGGTTGGAAAAGCCCAGCCAGCCTGAGGGAAAAACGGGACCTTACCAAAAAGAAGAAAAAGCAAAAGGAGAAGGACATAGAGACAGAAAAGGAGTTCACCACTGCAGATGAAGATGATGTGGAGCATCTAGCGTCCACTCAGGAGCTAGATGTTGCTCGACCCACAGCTCCTATGGAAGTTGATCAGGCTACTTCGCAATCGGTGGTGGCGGGCGCTTCTAAGGTGTGACCTATCCCCCCTCACCCCCACCCTCCAGGTTCTTTCATGTCCTCACAGTCGGATACCATTATCCTTCAATGGAATGGCTGTGGTTTTTTCCACCACCTTGCTGAGTTGAAACAGCTTTTGTGCCGCTTCCCTGCCACTTGTTTGGCCCTACAGGAAACCTGGTTTCCTGTCCGGCGGACCCCCTCCGTCTGTGGCTACCGGGGCTACTATAAGAACCGCGTAAATACGACAGGGTGTCTGGCGGTGTCTGTGTTCACATTCTTGCCACTGTTCCTAGTGCTCCAGTGCCACTTCACACGGCTCTCGAGGCTGTGGCTGTTAGAATCCGGGCAGGAATGGAGATTACCATCTGTTCCCTCTACCTTCCACCGGATGAGGTTGTCCCTCTTGCTGACCCAGCTGCCTTGTCCGCCCAGCTCCCCCTGCCATTCCTCCTTTTGGGGGACTTTAATGCCCACCACCCTTTATCGGGTGGGGCCCAGATCTCGGGCCAGGGTAGGAACGTTGAGGCTCTCTTGGCACAGCAGGACATTTGCCTCCTTAACACTGGTGCTCCCACATATTTTAGCTTGACTCGTGGCACATACTTGGCCATTGACCTCTCTCTTAGTAGCCCAGGTTTTCTTCCATACCTCAGTTGGAGGGTCCACGACAACCTCTGTGGTAGCGACCACTTTCCTATCCTGGTTTCTCTTCTTCAATCCCAACCACCTGACCAGTTGCCATGATGGTCTCTTTGTGGAGCTGATTGGGCAGCCTACACCTCTGCTACTATGGCCATTGCTCCACTTTGTGGTGACATTGATTTGGCGGTGGACGAGGTCACTATAGCCATTGTTTCTGCTGTCGAGGCAACTGTCCCCTGCTCTTCCCTAATCCGATGGGACCAATGACCTCACTGTTTGGTCCCCTCCCCCAAATCAACTGACCAACCATGTGCTTGGAGCTTCACCAAAGAAAACATTATCAGATAGTCCTACTGTCTTTATCCGCCTATTTTGGGCAGTGCGGGGTAGGCACGTGGTCTGAGGTGCCTAGCCACAGTTCCGTGGTTCCCCCACCCCCACCCGTTGGAGGTTCGAGTCTTCCCTCGAGCATGGGTGTGTGTGTTGTCCTTAGTGTAAGTTGTAAGTTAGATTAGTAGTGTGTAAGCCTAGGGACTGATGACCTCAGCAGCTTGGTCCCATAGTGACTTACCACAATTTCAATTTCCACCTATGTTGGAAAGTTAATTACAGAGATAAAATTGTAGGATATGAATAAGGTCTCCAAATCATTTTTCCTATCAGAATACTTTAGAAAGCCTGCATTGAAGTCACCACAGACTAATGACTTCTTGCTGCTGTATGACAGATATCACAGTAAGGAATCCAGATTCCTCATAAATAGTTCAAAGTTTCTCATTTGGGATTTATATACAGTTATAATTAAAAGTGAACTATTTTTCGGTATTAATTCACAAGCACACACTTGATGTGCTGATGACTACAAAATGCAATTGTCTCAATGTTTTTGAACTTTGTGTTCTGTCTTAATATATGTAACAATGCATCCTTTTTCCATATTAGTTCTGCTTGAGTTAGCTGCTAGAGTGTAATCTTTTATATGTAATGTATCCAGCCCTGTGGTTATGTGTTGCTCAGACACAGGATGTCTCTTTTCAGAGTTCTGTAAATTTTCCAGACAGGAAGCTCTTTCACCTTATTACTCAAACCTGTAATATTTTGATGACATTACCTAACCTTCCTGTCGATCTCATTTTTGAAATGTTTGTATTCCTTTTTTGCCTGCCTCATTTACTGTATTTTTATCAATTAAATTCAGGCAGGAAAGCAGGGATGGCTAGAGGACAAATGTAAGGATGTAAAGCATATATCAGTAGGGGTAAGATAGATACTGCCTACAGGAAAATTAAAGAGGCCTTTGGAGAAAAGAGAACCACCTATATGAATATCAAGAGCTCAGATGGAAAACCAGTTGCTGAGGGCGAGATTATGGAAATGGAAGAGGACGTAGATGTGATACTGTGGAAAGAATTTGACAGAGCACTGAAAGACACAAGTCGAAAGAAGGACCCGGGAGTAGACGATACTCCATTAGAGCTACTAATAGCCTTGGGTGAGCCAGCTGTGACAACTCTCTTCCATGTGGTGGGCAAGATGTATGAGACAGGCGAAATACCCTCAGACTTCAAGAAGAGTATAATAATTCCAATCCCAAAGGAAGCAGGTGTTGGAAGGTTTGAAAATTACTGAACTATCAGTTTAATAAATCACAGTTGCAAAATACTAACATGAATTCTTTATAAACAAATTGAAAAACTGGTAGTAGCAGACATCAGGAAAGATCAAGTGGGATTCCGTAGAAATGTTGGAACATGCAAGGGAATACTGACCCTACGACCTATCTTAGAAGACAGGGTAAGGAAAGGCAAATCTGCATTTTTAGCATTTGTAGACTTAGAGATATCTTTTTACAATGTTGACTAGAATACTCCCTTTCAAATTCTGCAGGTGGCACCGATAAAATACAGGGAGCAAAAGGCTACTTAAAATTTCTACAGAAACCAAATGGCAGTTCTAAGAGTCAAGGGGCACGAAAGGCAAGCAGTGATTGAGATGGGAGTGGGACAGGGTTGTAACCTATCCCCAATGTTACTCAATCTGTATATTGAGCAAGAAGCAAAAGACACAAAAGAAAAATTTGGAGTAGAATTCAAAACCAGGGAGAAGAAATAAAAACTTTGAGGTTTGCCAATGACATTGTAATTCTGTCAGAGACAGCAAAGGACCTGGAAGAGCAGTTGAACGGAATGGACAGCGTATTGAAAGGAGGATATTACATGAACATCAACAAAAGCAAAACAAGGATAATGGAATGTAATCGAATTAAATCAGGTGATGCTGAGGGAATTTATAGGAAATGAGACACTTTAAGTAGTAAATGAGTTTTGGTACTTAGGGAGCAAAATAACTACTGATGACTATTCTTATCCAGGCTGTTCCCTGCCCCACCTACTACAATAATACAGTCCTTTTTGCTGAAACCTTTGCACAAATTCCCCGTGTCCTCTGTCACCTGTCTAAGGCTAGCACTCGGCTTCACAGTACTTATGACCGGGTACCCTGTTCCTAATTTGTCCTGTACCATCTAGCCTACACCTTTCCAGTGGCTACTACGTAGTAGCAAGACCGTTTTCTTCCTACTCTCTTTTGGTACCAAACTAAACTGAGTTTCTTTGTTAGATGTCTGCTGCCCCCTACTGCGACCTACACCTGGATGAGGCTCTTCCTCTCTTCATAGAACCACTTTGACTACTTCTCATTCATTCCACTATCAAAGAGAACATATGGAAATTTGTTATAACCCAAAATGAGCTGCCCTTCTTCGAAATTTTTCTATGTTCCGTCAGTTCAGTCTCGTAAGGCACCTGTACCACATACCATTCTCTTAGTATTATTGAAACCTAACTCTTCCCTGGCATAATGGAGAGGCCAGTTACCAGTCTTACTACAGTCCGATATTAAATATTTCCAGATGAAGATTATGTCTTTACTTCCTTTTTGGGGCAATCCAGTGTGGAAGATTCTTCAGTTTGACTCAGTTTTGCAACAAAAGTACACTGAATAGGATTATTTCATTTATGTAGCATTATAGGTTCCGCCATGAACCGTGGACGTTGCCTTTGGTGGGGAGGCTTGCATGCCTCAGCGATACAGATAGCCGTACCGTAGGTGCAACCACAACGGAGAGGTATCTGTTGAGAAGCCAGACAAATGTGTGGTTCCTGAAGAGGGACAGCAGCCTTTTCAGTAGTTGCAGGGGCAACAGTCTGGATGATTGACTGATCTGGCCTTGTAACACTAACCAAAACGGCCTTGCTGTAGTGGTACTGCAAACGGCTGAAAGCAAGGGGAAACTACAGCCGACATTTATCCTTAGGGCATGCAGCTTTACTGTATGGTTAAATGATGATGGTGTGCTCTTGGGTAAAATATTCTGTAGGTAAAATAGTCCCCCATTCGGATCTCCGGGCGGGGCTTACTCGAGGACGTTGTTATCAGGAGAAAGAAAACTGATGTTCTACGGATAGGAGTGTGGAATGTCAGATCCCTTAATCGGGCAGGTAGGTTAGAAAATTTAAAAAGGGAAATGATAGGTTAAGGTTAGATATATAGTGGGAATTAGTGAAGTTCGGTGGCAGGAGGAACAAGACTTTTGGTCAGGTGAATACAGGGTTATAAATAGAAAATCAAATAGGGGTACTGCAGGAGTAGGTTTAATAATGAATAAAAAAAATACGAGTGTGGGTAAGCTACTACAAACAGCATAGTGAATGCATTATTGTGACCAAGATAGATATGAAGCACACACCTACTACAGTAGTACAAGTTTATATACCAACTAGCTCTGCAGATGAGGAAGAAATTGAAGAAATGTATGATGAAATCAAAGAAATTATCCAGATAGTGAAGGGAGACGAAAATTTAATAGTCATGGGTGACTGGAATTCGGTAGTAGGAAAAGGGAGAGAAGGAAACGTAGTAGGTGAATATGGATTGGGGGTAAAAAATGAAAGAGGAAGCCGCCTGGTAGGATTTTGCACAGAGCATAGCTTTTTAAGCATAGCTAACAATTGGTTCAAAAATCATAAAAGAAGGTTGTATACATGGAAGAAGCCTGGAGATACTGACAGGTTTCAGATAGATTATATAATGGTAAGACAGAGATTTAGGAACCAGAATTTAAATTGTAAGACATTTCCAGGGGCAGATGTGGACTCTGACCACAATCTATTGGTTATGAACTGTAGATTAAAACTGAAGAAACTGCAAAAAGGTGGGAATTTAAGGAGATGGGACCTGGATAAACTGCCTAAACCAGAGGTTGTACAGAGTTTCAGGGAGAGAATAAGGGAACAATGGACAAGACTGGGGGAAAGAAATACAGTAGAAGAAGAATGGGTAGCTCTGAGGGATGAAGTAGTGAAGGCAGCAGAGGATCAAGTAGGTAAAAAGACGAGGGCTGGTAGAAAACCTTGAGTAACAGAAGAAAAATTGAATTTAATTGATGAAAGGAGAAAATATAAAACTGCAGTAAATGAAGCAGGCAAAAAGGAATACAAATGTCTCAAAAATGAGATTTATAGGAAGTGCAAAATGGCTAAGCAGGGATGGCTAGAGGATAAATGTAAGGATATGGAGGCTTATCTCACTAGGGGTAAGATAGATACTGCCTACAGGAAAATTAAAGAGACCTTTGGAGAAAAGAGAACCACTTGTATGAATATCAAGAGCTCAGATGGAAACCCAATTCTAAGCAAAGAAGGGAAAGCTGAAAGGTGGAAGGAGTAATAGAGGGTCTATGCAAGGGCGATGTACTTGAGGACAGTATTATGGAAATGGAAGAGGATGTAGATGAAGATGAAATGGGAGATGTGATACTGCGTGAAGAGTTTGACAGAGCACTGAAAGAGTTAAGCCGAAACAAGGCTCCGGGAGTAGACAACATTCCGTTAGAACTACTGATAGCCTTGGGAGAGCCAGCCCTGACACAACTACCATCTGGTGAGCAAGATGTATAAGACAGGTGAATTACCCTCAGACTTCAAGAAGAGTATAATAATTCCAGTCCCAAAGAAAGCAGGTGTTGACAGATGTGAAAATTACTGAACTATCAGTTTAATAAGCCACAGCTGCAAAATACTAACACGAATTCTTTACAGACGAATGGAAAAACTGGTAGAATCCGACCTAGGCGAGGATCAGTTTGGATTCCATAGAATGTTGGAACACGTAAGGCAATACTGACCCTAAAACTTGTCTTGGAAAATAGATTAAGGAAAGGCAAACCTGCGTTTCTAGCATTTGTAGACTTAGAGAAAGCTTTTGACAATGTTGACTGGGGTACTCTCTTTCTAATTCTGAAGGTAGCAGGGGGTAAAATACAGGGAGCGAAAGGCTATTTACAATTTGTACAGAAAGCAGATGGCAGTTACAAGAGTCGAGGGGCATGAAAGGGAAGCAGTGGTTGGGAAGGGAGTGAGGCAGGTTTGTAGCCTATCTCTGATGTTATTCAATCTGTATATTGAGAAAGCAGGAAAGGAAACAAAAGAAAAATTCGGAGTAGGAATTAAAATCCATGGAGAAGAAATAAAAACTTTGAGGTTCGCCGATGACATTGTAATTCTGTCAGAGACAGCGACGTACTTGGAAGAGCAGTTGAGTGGAATGGACAGTGTCTTGAAAGGAGGATATAAGATGAACATCAACAAAAGCAAAACGAGGATAATGGAATGAAGTCGAATTAAATCGGGTGATGCTGAGGGAATTAGATTAGGAAGTGAGACGCTTAAAGTAGTAAAGGAGTTTTGCTATTTGGGGAGCAAAATAATTGATGATGGTCGAAGTAGAGAGGATTTAAAATGTAGACTGGCAATGGCAAGGAAAGCGTTTCTGAAGAAGAGAAATTTGTTAACATCCAGTCTTGATTTAAGTGTGAGGAAGTCATTTCTGAAAGTATTTGTATGGAGTGTAGCCATGTATGGAAGTGAAACATGGACGATAACTAGTTTGGACAAGAAGAGAATAGAAGCTTTCGAAATGTGGTGCTACAGAAGAATGCTGAAGATTAGATGAGTAGATCACATAACTAATGAGGAGGTGTTCAATAGAATTGGGGAGGAGTTTGTGGCACAACTTGACTAGAAGAAGGAATCGGTTGGTAGGAAATGTTTTGAGGCATCAAGGAATCACCAGTTTAGTAATGTGGAGGGTAAAAATCGTAGAGGGAGACCAAGAGATGAATACACTAAGCAGATTCAGAAGGATGTAGGTTGCAGTAGGTACTGGGAGATGAAGAAGCTTGCACAAGATAGAGTAGCATTGAGAGCTGCATCAAACCAGTCTCAGGACTGAAGACCACAACAGCAGCAGCATTATAGATAGTGTATTGCAATAAAGTGCAGTTATGCACAGTTAATAAAATAAATTCTTATTAAATACACCCACTCTGCATAAAGATCCAAAGATCATCAGTACACAGTACATGCTAAGCATCTGTGTTTTAGAAATAAGTCACATATGACTGATGGTACAATTAGTATTTAATAGCACATGTTTGCGAACTTCTTCTCAAATTTAAACGAGTTTGGCAACCTTGTTTGTTGAACAAATGTAAATTTCGGTATGTTTTATTTATCTAATAGCAATTTATTGGTGACAATCTTAAGAGATCTATTCACTGCAGATTAAAGAAAAAGACTGTTTGTAGGGCCCCTTGGTGATCTTGAAGAAATGCACTTACTCCCAGAACCAGTATTTGCACTTCCAACCGATGGTGTCACAATCAACACAGTTTCCAGCACTCTCTCTGGCCGCCTCTTTTTGGGTGGCCGTGATGGGAGTCTTTGTGAGATCGTATACAAGGTAATTCTTAAATTTTTTATAGAAATCTAAAATATTGCACTAACTACATAACAAGAAATCCTAAATTTAAGATATGAAGAATTGAAAATAATAATATACCACATTTGTGTTTATACAGCTTACCATATACCACTAAAATACCTACAGTGTGTGTGTGTGTGTGTGTGTGTGTGTGTGTGTGTGTGTGTGTGTCTGGGCGCGCGCGCACTTGCGTGTGTGGGGGCGCGTGCTCGCGTTTTTGGACACTTGGATGTGGGCATGCTAATCTGAAATAAGCTATAATAGGAAATGTAGGATCTTCCTAAAAAGGACTTTATTCAGTCAATATGTATTCATGACAGAGTGCTCATTTGTGTGTGCAGTGACTAATACTTAAAAGTTTGATTACATGGCACCAAGCAAGTTGGTGTAGTGGTCAGCTATTGGACAGCTTTTCAGTAGGACTGTGATTCAAATTCTCATCCAGCCTTAGGTTTATGTCTTCTGTGATGTTTAAATTGCGTAAGGCAAATGCCAGGATAATTCTATTGAAAGGGCACAGATAATTTCATCATCCAATCTGATCTTGTGTACCATCTCTAATGACTTAGTCATTGAAAGCATGTTAAATCCTAATCCTCCTTATCAATAGTATGGAAGCAGATCAGTGGCGTGCCCTGAATTCAGCATCATAAAGTAAATTTTTATATTGAACCTAATTAAATTTTAAACTAAATTCAATGCTAGTGAACCAGCAGTTGCTTTACTGAAATGTTTTAAAGTTTGAAGTAACAACACTTGCCTCAGATTCTAAGTTTAGAACTTCGCAGAAATATTTTGAGTAATAGTGAGCATTCAAAATTAATACAAGAGGTTAAACACAATTGCCTATTTTGTTGCAAATGAAATCTGTGAAGTGCAGTTCACATCAAACTATGTCTTGGGACTTCCACACAGAAGTTATGATGTTTACAATTCACACTTAGCAAAAGAATGTTTAACCCCTAAGCACTTGTGTGCAAGAGCTAACACAAGTGCTTGTGTTGGTCAGTTAGATCTGGGCACAAATTAAGCTGAGTAGATATGTCTGTCTGAGATAAATGAGATTTTACGGTTTATTGATGATTTATAAACATAAATGAATGAAAACAGCATGTACTTAACATCATTTAACGACATTGTAATTTATTATGTGAGGAACAAAGGAAAAATAACATAATACAAAAAAAGCTATATACTATTAATGTAAAGCTATTTGGACTGTAAAAATATTTCAGTGAACTAAGCACTTTTTGTGCAGATAACTTTGTAATGCGCTTTGCATACATGTTTCATAAAAATAGCACATAATGTGGAATGAATGCTTGTTGTCGTTTGTTCTTGGGCACATTGGACACCTATTCCACTTGGTCAGTGGTAGTTTGGTTCCAGTCTCCTCGTGTGTTTCATGACGATGATCCTGCTGTTGCTGTTTTGAACTATTGTGCCGTGGGCCATCAGAAACTACTTTGTCTCCATAACGTTGTGGGTATGTGACTGTTACCAATTCTCCTGACAGAACTCCACTATAAGTTGGCAAGCTTCTTCAGAAAAGTCTTCTTTGTACCTTTTGATTAATGTTCATCTCGTAAATGGCATAAGGGTTTAGTGCTGAGATATTGAGATGGAACAACACAACAAGGAGCCATCTCCGTGTTCTTCTGCGAACACTCTAGTTCCTGCATAGCTGGCCACACGTGTCCTCACCACCCTTAGTGCAATTATAAGAGTAACAGTTTCTGTTGTTTTATCGGCACCTGCCTTTGCGTCTGTCTTGGCGTAATTGTGTACTAATGATATTAGCATTACAGAGTAAAGTTTCCTGGAAATGTAAGAGACCACTTTTTTTCACAATGTTCCCACTAAAGTCAGCTCCTTGTCCAGCGACGTTCTGGCAAGTGGTGTACCAGTTACCAACTGTTATGTTCCTCTCTGTCTCTAATGTGAACAGCAAGATGTTGAACATCTGAAGGACTATCACACTGACAGGCTGAACCAACAGTTTGCACTCCTGCATACACCAAGTGTGTGCTACTAAAGCAAACACTTATTAGTACCAGAAATTCATGAATAGCAGCCAACTTGTCAGACTTTTTCTCTCTCATCTCCATCATTGATGGTGTGTCCTGCACACCCACATATCCATGAAGTGGAGATGAGAAGCTCTGTAGGTTCCAGCAAACAGTAACAAGCCAAGAAATGCTGTCTCCCAATCTGTCTATTATATTCCTGTCGAAATAAAGAAAGGCGACCTCCTCTGGTGTCTTTGCTCCCATTGCTGTGCACTGAGCTCAAGGTAAATGTGTGGTAATAATATTGTGGTTTTTAGTACAGTCCCTTTGACTAAACGGCAGTTTGTTCCATTAGGTTTTACCATATCTGTCCAGAAAGATAGTGAGTCAAATTTTCACAGTCACTGTTTCATCAGCAGAAGCAGCAGGAATGTCTGAATCAGCATTGTGTTCACTTTCTTCAACATTGTCAGCTTCAAAATCGGAAAATTCTTCCACAGATTCATCATCTTCAAGAAATAGTTCCACAATAATTTAGTCATCACTCAATATTTTATGCTTTCTGTGTCAGAAAATAAGAACAACCATGTAATTTTCCTTTCATCTAAGGGAAAAATAAAATTGGTAAATAATTAGATATGTAGAAAAGAAGAAATGCCCATATTCAGACTCTCGTAGCCCTGTATTTTACGGCTGAATACATACTCACAATGGGTTACAGGTGCCAAAAACTGGGGACCTTTTGTGTCGGTTTACAACCAGGATTCTTGCCGTGTTTGGCTGACAGGTGTAACTTTACAAGGCTGTACCCAAAAGAAACCGAACTTTTGGGAGCAGAACTTTTTAAGTACCATGTTTTGCCCTCAGGAGGGCGCAGAGCAAACATTCCAACGTCAACAAGCCGCATAACATCACTGATGGAGGTCAGGACAAGTTTTGGCAGTGTGTATAGTGACAACTGTTTTGTGTGATTGTCGTTTTTGCATTGGTTGATTTTTCTTGAACAGTGTGTGGTGGTGAAATTCTGATTTTTGCCCAGAAAAAGTGGAACATAATCTCTAGAAATGTTTTGAAAAAATGGCATACATGGGTGGTGCTGTGGGGGAAAAGTGGTTTTCGTCTTTTAAAAAAATGGTGAAATGTCAGTTGACGACAAACCTCGTTCCACTCATCCTTCCACGACCTGAATGCGTGAAAATGTTGAAAACATTGTGGCAGTCGGATGACTGGTTTTTCCGCCATGACAATTCCCCTTCTCACACAGACCTGTCCGTATGACAATTTTTGACGAAAAATGGCATGGCCACTGTTCTTCAACCCCCATACTCATCCAACCTTGCCCTGTGCGGTTTTTGTTTCCTAGAATGAAAATAGACATGAAAGGAAAGTGTTTTGCTGATGTTGCTGTGGCGACAAAAAAAAAAAAAAAAAAAAAACAGTGGAGGTGCTGTCAAGTATCACAAAACATGAATTTAAACAGTGTTCTGAAAAATGGAATAAAAGATTAGACAAGTATATTACTGCAAATGGAGAGTACTTTGAAGGGGATTAAAGGTTTGTGTTTAAAATGTGAATAAATTACTTTTTTTATGTTTGGTTTCTTTTGGGCGCACCCCCTCCCCGCCCCCCCCCCCCTTTATATGTGCCCAATTAATAAAAGTTCCCCTTCATTACCCTGGTCTGTACTGTCTGCCTCCACTCGCAGCCCTAGTGTTTGTGCTACCCTCACAAGCTGTATGTGCACTCAATCTATCAGGAAGTTCTTGTACAGAAACTGAAGGCTGCTGTCTTCACTGTAAGAATGATCTAAACTGTCTTGGACACTGAAATAACATTGTCAATGAGTTGTGTTCAGACATCTGCAATTATCTTGTGTCGTGTTGGTTGCCATTAGTTGGAAGTGACTATTGTTGGTCTAGGTTTGTGAATTTCTGCATTTTGTGTTAATTCAGAAGAAATTCCTGGTATTTGTGTAAATATCACATTTTATTTGTCATGTTCATGTTTGACAAAAATAGCTGGTTTATCTAGAAAGCAATGAGGTATTCTAATTTACCATGTGCTGTAAGACATGAGAAGACTTTTAAATCTGGCTGAGGAGAAGAATGGAGAAAATTAAAATGGGTAGAAATGGTAAAAGAGGGTAAAGTTTGTGGAAGAATAAAATAAACAAGAATTATCCATCAGTATTATAATAAACAAGAATTATCCATCAGTATTATATAAAGATAAGTGTACTGGGTGAGACATATTTCAATGAATAATTGTTTGTAAAAAGCTACCAAAAGGAAAAAATAAAACTGAAAACAAGCAGAGGTGTGCTGACAGGCTTGAAGGAATAAATACCTTATCAAGGATTAGAGTAATCAACTAGAAATGTGACATCATGGAGGACAAAGTTCAAATGATGTCCGTCAGCCGACATATTTTTACCGTGATACTATAAGACCTGTATGTCATAGTGAAGAATTGCCTATGCCAGAAATTACTGAGAAAGTGACAGCGAGTGAAGATGAAAAATGTTAGTGCTGTCCTTCATAGGTGTCTGCAAGCACCTCTTGGGCAACCGCAAGGCAGAGACGTACCATAATATTGCACATAGAAGATTGAGATCATATCACCAGATGTTACGAAAATGTTGCTTAAGATGCACTTCTTAGCCAATCGTTGGGACTTCTTCCCCAATAACCTTTGTATTGTCTTGTGTTTTTATTGGTCCAGTTTACAATAGTAGCTTATGCATAAGACCTAAATCATTTTATGTTTATACATGCAAAAGTGATTTATATGCGTACATATTTAAAATTACAAATAATACCCTTGAAACATTTAAACATTGTTGTGTTATACACTTTTAAATATTCTTTAGTGAAGTAAAATCAGTGATGCTGTAAATATGACTTCAAAGATTTTGTCATTAGTAACTAACATAGTTAATCTAGGAAAAGATGGATTGCTGTTTAATGTAAAAGAGACACTTAATGTTGCAGACAGGCACTATTAAGACACTTACACAAAGCTTTCGGCCACAGCCTTCATCAACAGAGGAGAAGCACACACCATTCATGCACACAAGCAAGCACACCTCACACACACACACACACACACACACACACACACACACACACACATAACAGGCAGCTCAGGCCAGAATGAATTTGATCCCAAGCTGCCATATTTGGTGGTCATACTGCATTCCAGTGAGATGGTCCTATAGTGAAGTATTGCAGGAAATTGTGTAGGAAATACTTTTAGGCACATGTTTTTACTTGTACGTTAATCATATCTTTGATTCCTTTGTGTACTGATGCGTACGTCTTTGCAGTTTACATTGTTTTGAGTGTGTGTCGTTTTACAAGATACATGTCATATATAATCTGATGCACGCATTTACCTAACTACTATCGAATTTGGCCTTCACAGACATTCTAGCTGGATTCATTGGGAAAATTTCACTCAGAAAAGACAGTTTTGATGTTGACAGTGTTTTATAGACATATGTAATGTTTCCAGAATGAGATTCTCACTCTGCAGCGGAGTGTGCCCTGATATGAAACTTCCTGGCAGATTAAAACTGTGTGCCCCCAGGCTGTGGCTAAGTCATGTCTCCGCAATATCCTTTCTTTCATCCCCCAGGCTGTGGCTAAGCCATGTCTCCGCAATATCCTTTCTTTCATCCCCCAGGCTGTGGCTAAGCCATGTCTCCGCAATATCCTTTCTTTCATCCCCCAGGCTGTGGCTAAGCCATGTCTCCACAATATCCTTTCTTTCACATCCCCCAGGCTGTGGCTAAGCCATGTCTCCGCAATATCCTTTCTTTCAGGAGTGCTGGTTCTGCAAGGTTCGCAGGAGAGCTTCTGTAAAGTTTGGAAGGTAGGAGACGAGGTACTGGCAGAAGTAAAGCTGTGAGTACCGGGCGTGAGTCATGCTTCGGTAGCTCAGTTGGTAGAGCACTTGCCCGCGAAAGGCAAAGGTCCCGAGTTCGAGTCTCGGTCGGGCACACAGTTTTAATCTGCCAGGAAGTTTCATATGTAATGTTGTTTGTCAGATATCCCCGTCATATATGATTTGTTCAGTTTACATTAAATTTTTGTAAAGCTATACAGTATTACCTAAGTTCTGTAAATCTTTTTTGTTTTTTGCAGGCAGAGGGCAGTTGGTTTGGGAAACGCTGCAAGAAAGTAAACCACTCAAAAAGTGCCTTGTCATTTTTGGTACCTTCATTCATAAGTGGCGCTTTTGTTGAGGAAGACCAAATTGTTCAAATTACTGTTGATAATAGTCGCAACATACTATATACACTGACTGAAAAAGGTTCTATTAGTGTTTATGACCTTGGTGAAGACGGAGAATCAATGAGTCATATTGTTACAACTAGTCAGTCAACTTTAGTGCAGAATGCTGTCAATATTGTTAGGTAGTTTTTCTGTGTTATCATTTTTAAGTTTCAGAAAACAATAACTGATAGTGCTCTAGATATTATGTCTGTTTCTGTAGCAAACAGTGTTTATTGTTCTTTATCATTTATTGAGCTTTAATAATATACTTCTTGGAGTATTAATTTCCTTTCTGTACACAAGTTTCCATACGTCATTAATACAAAATACTTACAGCACTTTTTTGTTACAGAACTTTAGATAGCAATGTTTTTCGCCACATTGTGAGCATATCTCCAATAGAAGCTCGTGAATCTCTTCATGTGAATCTTGTGGCAGTAACAAAAGCAGGAGTGCGTCTGTATTTCACAACAAGCCCTGTCACATCACTAACAGTTCGACCATATGCATTACATCTTGTCCATGTAAGACTTCCTCCAGGCTTTGCTGCATGTGCATTGCCTCAGCAACCAAGAAATGTAAACTTAGCACATTACAGCAGGGGTAAGTACTGATGACTTGAAGTAAAACATAATTGTCAAAGAACCGATACTTGCAGAACACTTCTTGACATGAATACTTGCAATTCAGTTAGATTCATTGAAACAAAATGAATGGAGAAAATGGGTATGAAATCGATGAAGCTGCAATGATATGAAATGGTATCAGGAAGATCATTCAGAAATGTTGAACCTAAAGTGTGTTGAATATACTGTGATCATTGAAAATTTGTCCACTACAGCTGACACACATGCACACGCACCCCTTCCCCCCAACACACACACACACACACACACACACACACACACACACACACACACACAAAATTACTACTACCACCACCACCACCACCTCCACCACTGCCACCACCTCTATTGCAACTAAACTTTGATTGTATATTTGTATTTGGGGGATGGTGCTGTGGCTCTTACACACAACATATGGTAAGCTGATTGTTAATTGAAGTTAATTTTACTAGGGATTGTCTGAGGGGATAATCAGAGAGATGATAATTTTATTTTGGGACTGCATTCATCAGGCATCCTCTCCTGTGCCAGCCTCTTCACCCCAGAGTAGCACTTAACACCCAATGTCCTGAACCATTTGTTGGATGTGTTCCAATCCCTTTCTTCCCCTACAGTGAATCTCTGTTACTCTCTCTAGCACCATGGAAGTTCTCCTTGATGCTTTTAACTTATTCCACATATTCCTCCTTCACTAGTTCTATAAAGAACTTCCTCATTTCTTATTTTGTCGGTCTGTTTTTTATTAATTTTCAGTACCCTTTTGTAACAAAAAATTTCGTATGCCTCGATTTTTCTTTCCCAGTTTCACACAGTTCATGATTGACTTCCACTCATTGCTGTTCTCCAGACATGTCTACTCTGAGCTGTATCCTAAAATGAATCCCTTTGTTTGATAGGAGTAGACTTCTTTCAATAAGTCCCTGGAGGCTTTCTATGTCGTCTTTGATTTGTCTGTCACATTATTTTATTTCCTATTTTCCAGGGAGCAGAATTCCCTACTTTATCTGCAACATGGTTCTCAATTTTGGTATTAAGTTTGCACATAATCTCATTTCTGCTGCTGCTCCTCATTTCTCTCATCTTCCTTCGGTTTGCTCTCAATGCATGGGATGTGCTTGTTAGATGGTTCAGTCCGTTTAGTAGATGCTGAAATTCTTCCTTACTTTCACAGAAGGTAGCAATGTTGTCAGAAAATCTTACCATTGATATCCTTTCACTCTGAATTTTAGTCATACTCCTGAAACCTTTTATTTCCATCATTGCCTCTTCAGTGCATAGATTGAACAGTAGAGGTAAAAGACTATGTTGCGGGGTTGAATGAATTAACTTTATTGCAACAGAAAAACTAAACTCTAACTTATAAGACTCAGTTTAATAGCACATTCAATAATGGAGGAAAAAAAAAACATGTATAAAACAAAAGGAAAACAAGTCAATAACTGCGGCAAAGATAATGATTAAAAGTAGTAATTACTTGCACGTAGCATTACACTGCACTTCTCCACTCACCCCATAGTGTCAATGATAGTTTCTGTTGAATTGGACAAGGTAACAACCTAACATTATATGTAGCCTCTGGCGCCCGTTGCAGCTGATCTGTGATGGGACAGTGGAGTGACTGGAGCGTTGATAAGAGTCCGTGGTGTGTGTAGATTAGTCCGTATCAGTGTAGGGTGCATGGAAAGCTGGTTTGACATAGTTGATGGCAATGGAGGTTGTCATATCCATCACACTGATTTTGAATGTCTTGTCCTCCCTACTCATGACATGGTAAGATCTATTGTAGGGCGGCTGCAGTGGCTTTTGAATTGCGTCATGCTGTACAAAGACATGATGGTACTCTCTTAGCTTATTAAAAACAAAAGGGTTAAGAGGCTACTGATCCCTTGCAGCAATGGGGCATAGTTGCCGAATTTGTGTAAGAAGCTTTTGCTGGAAATCTGACTGGACAATGCAATTGCGTGGTACATTGGCAAAGAACTCACTCAGCAGACATATTGGCTGGCCATAAAAAAGTGCTGCAGTTGTGGCTTTCACGTCTTAATTCAGACACACGTGGAGCCAGGAGGACAATGGGCAACATTTCTGTCCACCACTGTGAGTTGAATTGTGTGCAGTGCATGCATTTAATTAAACCATTCACTGCCAATTGGTAAGCTATAGTTCTAATCCACTTCATACCCAGTAGGACAGTAGTGCTTTGAACAGATAAGGCTCAGATTGGTCTGTTGGAACGTATAGAGGCATATCAAAAACCATCCCCAGAAGAATGCAGTCGCGACAGTTTCAGTGGTAATGTCGGCAGTGGGGAACATCTCGTGCCAGTGTGTAAGAAGATTGTGGCTATAATGCAGTAGGTGTATCCTTCTGATGGTGGGAGATATCTTTCAAGGTCTAGATGCTCATGTTCAAGTCTGTGATTCGGAGGAGGAAACATGCCAAGAAGTGACCAGATGTGCCAGCTAACTTTATTCCATTGACAGGTCACATGTTGTCGCACATATTGCTTACAGTCTGTTCATGTGTGACCAGACAAAAGTTCACTTCAGTGTGTTGGTGGTGGCTCGTACTCCAGGATGCAACGTTTTATGTAAAGAGACGAATGCCTGCTGGAGAAAGTCAGTAGTCACAGATGGTGGCAGTTTGTTAGTGGGGACATTACAATACTGTACTGGAGTTAGTGGTTGCAGTGTAATTCGCAGAGTTGTAGTGCTGATGATTCTGCCAACGAATCTCATGGCTCACTATTTGATTGTTGCACTGTGGTGAGAGCTTCAAAATCAACTGCATCAGTGACCACTTCGATTTGAGAGAGATCATCTGGCACATTCAGTTCTCCTTCAACATGAATGATATTATCAGTGAACTGTCAGATATAGTTGGGATATCACAGCTCACATGGTGAAACTTTCTCAGGACACTGGCAGAAAACATATGTTAGTGGCTTTTGAACTGTGGTGAGTGAACTGCTGTCCCTCCAACATGTAACAAAATTTCTTAATAGCAGCATAGGCTGCTGAATCCTGCCTAGTTGTCGAATATGGGGTGTCCAGGAAACACGCTTTCTTGGATCGCTAGACAACAGTTCAAGCAAATTGTATTAATGAGTTTTATTACGAAATGAACAATGACAATACTTAACTTTGACAATAACACGGAAGTGTCACAAGCAACGGGCGACATGCAAATAAGAAATCTCTTCAGTATATACAATTCGTAATACAAGTGAAGTAATACAGTTGGCTTGCTAGTCGTGAAGCTTCTGTAGAACTGGGTCACAGCCAGTCGGTGCAGCGCTTATGTCCTCTTAATGTAGAGGCCACTGTTGTCATTTTTCGTCCTGGAGAGGGGTCGGTCAACACGCTATTGGCTGATGTCTCACAGCCCCCTGTACTGTAATGTTCCCAACTGGCGTGCCAGCACTTGACTTTACGCTGTAACATAGGCAGCATACAGTTCACAATTTTTGCTGAAAAAGGCTATGGGCTGGAGGTGCTCCCCTATTTGCTGTTGCAGTGCAGCGCCAATTGCAGTGGCTGACATGTCAACCATCAGGGTAAGAGGCACCTGTGGAACTGGTTGCACTAACAGTGTAGCTTCTGCGATGGCAGTCTTCAGCTTGGTACATGCCAATTTGGCCTCACCATTACGCTGGAGTTGGTCCTTTGGCAGTGAACCGTGCAAGATTTTATTCAGTAGTGCGGCTAGGAGGACATCATAGTCAACAATCTGACATTAAAAATTGTTTATGGCAAGAAATAGTCATAATTCTTTAAGTATGATCGGCTGCTGCTACTTCACGGCTGCGCGGAGTGGCTGTGCAGTTAGAGGCGCCATATCACGTATCGTGCAGCCCCTCCTGCCGGAGGTTTGAGTCCTCCCCCAGGTATGGATTTGTTTTGTTCTTGGTGTAAGTGTGTGTGTGTGTGTGTGTGTGTGTGTGTGTGTGTGTGTGTGTGTGTGTGTGTAAGTCTGGGGACCGATGACCTCAGCAGTTTGGTCCTTCGGGCATTCACACACATTTCTACATTCTCTTAGAGTGGCCATGTCTTGCACATTGATAGCGTTCCCTGGGAACTGTATGTTGGCTGCTCCAAAGAAGCACTTACTCAGGTTGAGAGTAGGCTTTGTGCTTGTAGACGAGTGAAAATCTGTCGTAGGTGTTGACAGGTGTTCTGCCTCAGAGTTTGACAAGACCAGGCCATCGTCAGTATGCACAAAAGACGTCCATCACATCCGATTTCACCTGTAACCCATTGAAATGTTTGGGCAGCATTACGAAGTCCAAAAGGCATTCCGGTAAATTCAAATACTCCGAACAGTGTGCAGCCGGTGGTCTTAGCAACATTGTCCAGCGCCATAGGTATCTGGTAAAATGCACAAACTAAGTTCAACGTTGAAAAGATTTGCTTACTGTGGACATTGAACATCTTTGATTTACAGTACTAAGTATCAATCTGAATGGTTCTAGCATTGAGCTGTCTATAGCTGTCACATGGATTCCATCCATTATTTGTCTTTGGGACCAAGTGTAGTGGAGATGCCCAACTACTGCTCAATGGGCGGCAGATTCCATGTGCAAACATAGACAAGAATTCCTGCGAGCATGAAGTAGTTGTCCAGGTGCAGTCAGAATATAGTCCACTGTCAGGGGCTGCACTGGTGCTAGTATGGAAGTCGGGCATGTGATCTCCAGTAACTGTGTGAGGAGCTATATAAGCGACAATCACTGTTAATCATCTGTGCTGAGTGCAGGCTTCGCGACCCTGGGGCTCCTGAGGTGGGGGAGTGGTAAATGCCGCCAGTCCCCCGTCACCCTAAGCTCTGAATATGCTTCAGCAACCACTGTTTGGCACAGAAATGAAATCTTGTGTGTTGCAGGAATGGTAAAAACCACTATAAAAAAAACCCTTAGTCTCAGGGTGTGTTACACACTTATAAGATGCATGCCTGTTGAGTGGGAACAGTCATTAGCGGACAACCTCTGGGGAACATGCTGCACCTCATTTGTATAAGGCTTAGGGCTTGTATTTCCCTTTCTGACCATGGGACCAATAAAGACCCTCGAAACCTTCTCTCCCTCCTAGCGGAATGGGTGGGCCATTTGGAGGTACCAACGTCCAGTCACACAAGAGGCATCATGTGACGAGCTCTCCAGATTCTGAAGTAGTTAAATGTAGTTTGGTATTTAGTAACAGAATGCATGCTGCAGGACAGAATATATTTTTAATAGCTAAGGCGAAAGAGAACCTTTGAGAAGGCCTCCCCTTTTTACATTGAATAGGGTTACGGGACATTGTAGGGACATTAAATCAGTCAAGCGGCTATGAAACGGGACGCTTTTTCTAATTCCCTGCAAGCAACGTACCTGCAGGAAGTGAAGTGCCTTCAGGAGTATGCCATTGAAACAGAGCTCCACTCCACGTTTAATTAAATCAAAGGGGTTGTGACATTCTAGGGTCTCAAAGAAGAACTGAAAGTTGAGTGGGCCGAAGAAGGAATAGTGATGCACAGAATATCATGAAAAGGGTGGATAGTGATCTCGTCTTATCAGACTCCGTTATCCTTACATTCAGCAGCACGAAACTAGCCGAGCATGTTAAGGTAGGCTTCCTTTGCCTCAATATACAACCTTATGTCCCCAACCCAATGCGCTGTTCTGAATGCCAGTGCTTTGAGCATGTTACTCTAGAGTATCACAGAGAAGCCACTTGCGGCAAATGTGGTAAGGCCACCCACATAGAAGTTACTTCTTCATCTCTCTTGAAGAGTGTGAATTTCTCTGGGAATCATCCTGTCTGGAGTTGGGACTGCAGCATACATCTTGAAGAATGAAAGGTACAAGAGCTTAATATAATAAAGTGCATTCCATATAATGAGCCAAAAAGCCGAATAAAGCCATGCTGCTCCACGACGTTCTCCACGTTCTTTGTTTCAATTGTTAAACAGCTGGTGCAGAAATCCAAAACTGCTACACAAACGGAGGTTGCCAGTGTCAGCACTAGTACCTGCATTTTTCAGTGCACTTGTGCTGCTGCAGTCATTCCGAAGCCCCTGTCCCTCTCACCGGAACTTCAGAAAAGTTCATGGTTGCTGACATTGGAGAACTCCTTGCCCACTCCAAAGATCGTCTTGTCCACCGCCCAGCACTGCCACTCCCACTCCTGCAGTGGTTGCTCCGAAGCTGCCTCAGACAACAAAAATTGAAGTCAAAGGCAAAGAATAGCTCACTGACAGAGACTGGAAGTACACAGTTCAACGATGTTGGCATCATTCTCTTTGATGTCTCTCTTCGGAATCTTCTTAAGAGGCGATTTACCTTGATGTCAGACTGGGGCAAACATCTCTCCCCAAAACAGCATCCACCCATTGCGGGCTTCCCTCCCCAACAGAGTCAGGATGAAAGTGCTACCTTTGTGATACATGGCTCCCATCCTACAGTGTAACATTAATAGGTTCAGGACATATGTGAAGAACATGAAACTCATTGTACAGGAACATGCCCCCTGTACTTGCATTTGCAGGAAACACATTTTAAGGCATCTGATGCCTCTGTACTACAGGGCTATGTGCTCTATTGTAAGGATGACCTGGTGAGAAAGGGACGAGAGGTGTCGCTGCATTTGTCAGTAATGCACACCATTCCTGTGCTCTCCCCCTGGCTACTGACCTTCAAGCAGTTGCCGTTTAAATTCCTGTGTGTTGGAGGATAACTGTCTGCTCACTGTGTCGTATCTCCACAAGATGCAATAGACGTTGAGGCCCTCGCAGGCTTTATTGAACAACTCCCCCTGCCCGTTTCTGCTACTGAGTGATTTCAATGCCCATAATGTGTTATGGGACTCGAACTATACTTGCCCCAAGGGTCGAGTCTTGGATGACTTCATGATGTCTCAGGAACTGAGCATCTTCAACGTTGGCAGTCCCACTAATTCCTTGGCTGCTACGAGGTCATCCTCAGCCATCAACTTCTTTTTCTGCTTTCAAGCCCTTGCAGCCTCAGCACGGGAAGCAACTGACATCCTTCATTCCAGTGACCATTTTCCCCCATTGATCCACCTACTGGATGGGGGATTGCTTGAAAGAAGCCACCAAAGTGGATGATCAGTAGGGCTAACTGGATGCTGTTTAGCCAACTGGCAGTGTTTGAGCGCCACAACAGTGTCCTGTAAAGAGTGGACCATATCACCTGAGTGATCCATCACACTGTTGAACAATCGACCCAAAAGTCCTCAGGTCATCTCGGGAGGCGACATGTACCTTGGTGGACAGGGGAATGCCATTCAGCAATCCGAGACAGGCATGCAGCTCTTAGTAGATTTAAATGCTGCCCAACTGCAGACAACTTCATAGCTTTTAGAGTCGAGAAGGCTAAGGGTCGACACCTAATTAAGGAGACCAAGAAAAGGCCGTGGCAAGCATTCCTGGACTCTAACTGCTCTACTTGTTCTACAAAAGTATGGGAAGCCATCAGGAGGCTTTCTGGTAAACAGTCGTTTACCAATAGGAGTGGTGCTGAAACGCGGGTATCTTCAAATGATGCCCAGAGACATTCAGATGATCGCAGAGCTTTTTGCAGCAACTACGGCCAGTGCCAGCCAGGATCCAGCATTTCACTCCTACTGTGTGACTGCAGGGATGGGCGAGTTAGACTTCAGACCCCACAATTCTGAATCTTACAACTACCCTTTCTCCATGTGGAAGCTGGAATCAGTACTGTGTGAGGCTCATGATACTGCACTCCAGTCACAATAAAATCCAGTACTGTACACTTTGACATTTGCCAGCAGTGTCAAAGAAAATCCTCCTCGATGGTTTTAATCTTAAATGGCAGACAGGCAACTTCCCCAGTTCATGGAGAGAGGCAATTCTGATGCGTGTTCTCAGACCAGGAAAGAACTGAACATGTCCCAGTAACTACTGGAGCATCGTCTTAATGAGCTGTGTAGGAAAGTCCCTGGAGCACATGGTTAACTGTTGCTTGATCTGGTTTTTAAGAGACCAGACATCCCCTTAGTCACTCTGTGTGCACTTCACAGATGTGACTATTCAGCAGGCTTTCTTATGTAAACATCAGCCTTGATATATTCTTCAATATTAATAAGGCGCACGACACTACTTGGACACACAGTATTTTCAAACAACCCCCTCATTGGGGCTTTCGTGGCCGCTTCCCCAATTTCATGCAGTCCTTCCTGTCTAAGTGCTTTTTTATGTCATGAGTTGGTGACGTGCTGTCAGATTGTTTTGAGCCACAGCCATAAACAGTATCATGTCTACAGTAGGTAGTCCTGTACAGTGTTCTGTATTTGTGGATGATTTTGTTGTTTCCTGTTCCTCCTCCAGTGTTGCAACAGTGACCCATCAGTTGAAAATTACAGTGCAGAGGTTAGAGAACTGGGCTGCAAATGTGGGTTTTCAGTTTTTTGCAGGTAAGTGTGTGTGTCCATTTTAATCGTCCTCGTCGTATTTTTAATTTATCTGACTTGTGCATATGAGGAACACCATTCTACATTTTAAAGACTCAGTGAGGTTTCTGGGCCTCCTTTTTGACTCCAATCTATGTGGTTACCACACCTGAGAGGCCTGAAAGCCAGGACCCAGAAGATGCTGAATGTTGTAAAATGCCTTAGCCACAGGTCTTGGTGAGCAGACAGGATGTGCGTGTTCCAGTTTTACAGGCCTTTCATGGCTACAATATGGAGTACTGTGTGTGGCTCAGCAAGGCCTTCTGAGCTGAAGATTGATGCTATCCCTCATGAGGGGATTAGACTGGCCACAGGTGCTTATAGGATCAGCCCCATATTCAGTCCCTGTGCTGAGGCTGGGAAACCACCACTCACCATCCTGCGTGGTACATCAGGCATGTAAGTTCCCTGCAGCTCTGACTTCCCCTGCATACCATAGTGTCGCTCATCCACCTGTGTAACGTCTTTCCTCCAATTGTACACAAGCAACATGCCGTTTGGGATCTGCGTGCAGCATGTGCCGGGTTCACTTGGTGCGGAGCATGTACAACCTCAAATCAAAGGTTTCAACCACCTGCCATCATGGTCATTGGAGAGATAAAGTGTAATTTTAGATTGGGTACAAATAGGAGAGATTGTTCTCTTGCTTCTGTTTTTAATGTAATATTTTCTGACATTTTAAATGAGGCACTAAAACTCTACAGACTGTCTTTATGGATGGGACTAAACAGGGGAAGTCCATTGAGTGCTGTGTTTTTTTGTGGATCATGGCAACAAGGTCCATCTGCTTCAAGGCTTTACTGTCTTTGATGCAGAATTATATGTGATCTTATGGGCACTGGAGCATATGAGACATTCTTCAAGGGGTAAATATCTGGTCTGTTCAGATTCCCTGAGTGCCCTTCACTCATTACGATGTTTGTACCCAGCAGATCAAGTATTCCAGAATATGCGGGATGCCCTCCTCCGATTGCAATGGTTGGGAGAGATGTCTTTGTGCTGGGTACCAGGGCACATGGGTATTGCAGGGAATAAAAGGGCGGATCTACAGCCATTGGGGCCAGCCATGATCCTCATTTCAGAGCACCATCCCCCTGCATGCTATAGCCTTGCTGTTGAGGTACAGTGTCTTGCATCAGTGGGAGAATGAGTGGCTGGAAGTGACAGGCAGTAAGCTCCATCTAGTAAAGCCCACAGTGGGGCCATAGCACACCTCCTTCCGGCGACGTAGACTGGGCGAGGCAGCTCTTACTTGTCCCAGCATACCCTGCAGCCCTACAACACTTGGCTTCTTGCTTCAGCGCAACAGCCCTCCAATGTGTGGTGCTCCTCGCATACAGTTCACTGAGCACCACATTTTACTAGGTTGTATTTTAGTTTTGGACCAGAGGGCAGCGGCAGATTTGCTGGCAGACCTGCACTCTATTTTAAGTTACATTGAAACAAATGTGATTAGAGTTTTAAGGTTTTGTGATATGTCTCACTTGTTTCTGCAAATTTTTGGGAGATGATCTTAGTGCGTTAAGAGTGTGAAAGCAGCACCCATGTTTTTTGTAAGTGGTCAACCAGTCGCATTTCCTTTTGCTTTTCTTTTAGCTGCATGCGTGGAATGTCGGATCCCTTAACCAGGCGGGAGGTTAGAAAATTTGAAAAGGGAAATGGATAGGTTAAAGTTAAATATAGTGGGAATTAGTGAAGTTCGGTGGCAGGAAGACCAAGACTTTTGGACAGGTGAATACAGGGTTATAAAAACAAAATCAAATACGGGTAATGCAGGAGTAGGTTTAATAATGAATAAAAAAAATAGGAGTGTGGGTAAGCTACTACAAACAGCATAGTGAACGCATTATTGTTGTCAAGGTAGACACGAAGCCCATGCCTACTACAGTAGTACAAGTTTATGTGCCAACTAGCTCTGCAAAATGATGAAGAAATTGATGAAATGTATGATTAGGTAAAAGAAATTATTCAGGTAGTGAAGGGAGACGAAAATTTAATAGTCATGGGTGACTGGGACTCGGGAGTAGGAAAAGGGAGAGATGGAAACATAGTAGGTGAATATGGATTGGGGGTAAGAAATGAAAGAGGAAGCCGTCTGGTAGAATTTTGCACAGAGCATAACTTAATCATAGCTAACACTTGGTTCAAGAATCATAAAAGAAGGTTGTATACATGGAAGAATCCTGGAGATACGAGAAGGTATCAGATAGATTATATAATGGTAAGACAGAGATTTAGGAACCAGAATTTAAATTGTAAGACATTTCCAGGGGCAGATGTGGACTCTGACCACAATCTATTGGTTATGAACTATAAATTAAAACTAAAGAAACTCCAAAAAGGTGGGAATTTAAGGAGATGGGACCTGGATAAACTGAAAGAACCAGAGGTTGTACAGAGTTTCAGGGGAAGCATAAGGGAACAATTGACAAAAATGGGGGAAAGAAGTACAGTAGAAGAAGAATGGGTAGCTTTGAGGGATGAAGTAGTGAAGGCAGCAGAGGATCAAGTAGGTAAAAAGACGAGGGCTGGTAGAAATCCTTGGGTAACAGAAGAAATATTGAATTTAATTGATGAAAGGAGAAAATATAAAACTGCAGTAAATGAAGCAGGCAAAAAGGAATACAAATGTCTCAAAAATGAGATCGATAGGAAGTGCAAAATGGCTAAGCAGGGATGGCTAGAGGACAAATGTAAGGATGTAGAGGCTTATCTCACTAGGGGTAAGATAGATACTGCCTACAGGAAAATTAAAGAAACCTATGGAGAAAAGAGAACCACTTGCATGAGTATCAAGAGCTCAGATGGAAACCCAGTTCTAAGCAAAGATAGGAAAGCTGAAAGGTGGAAGGAATATATAGAGGGTCTATACAAGGGCGATGTACTTGAGGACAATATTATGGAAATGGAAGAAGATGTAGATGAAGATGAAATAGGAGATAGATACTGCGTGAAGAGTTTGACATAGCACTGAAAGACCTGAGTCGAAACAAGGCCCCGGGAGTAGACAAAATTCCATTAGCACTACTGACAGCCTTGGTAGAGCCAGTCCTGACAAAACTCTACCATCTGGTGAGCAAGATGTATGAGATAGGCGAAATACCCTCAGACTTCAAGAAGAATATAATAATTCCAATCCCAAAGAAAGCAGGTGTTGACAGATGTGAAAATTACCGAACTATCAGTTTAATAAGTCACGGCTGCAAAATACTAACACGAATTCTTCACAGACGAATGGAAAAACTGGTAGAAGCTGACCTCGGTGAATATGAGTTTGGATTCCGTAGAAATATTGGAACACGTGAGGCAATACTGACCTTATGATCTATCTTACAAGAAAGATTAAAGCAAACGTACATTTCTAGCATTTGTAGACTTAGAGAAAACTTTTGACGATGTTGACTGGAATTCTCTCTTTCAAATTCTAAAGGTGGCAGGGATAAAATACAGGGAGCGAAAGGCTATTTACAATTTGTACAGAAACCAGATGGCAGTTACAAGAGTTGAGGGACATGAAAGGGAAGCAGTGGTTGGGAAAGGAGTGAGACAGGGTTGTAACCTCTCCCCGATGTTATTCAGTCTGTATATTGAGCAAGAAGTAAAGGAAACTAAAGAAAAATTCAGAGTAGGTATTAAAATCCATGGAGAAGAAATAAAAACTTTGAGGTTCGCATATGACATTGTTATTCTGTCAGAGACAGCAAAGGACTTGGAAGAGCAGTTGAATGGAATGGACAGTGTCTTGAAGGGAGGATATAAGATGAACATCAACAAAAGCATAACGAGGATAATGGAATGTAGTCGAATTAAGTCGGGTGATGCTGAGGGAATTAGATTAGGAAATGAGACACTTAAAGTAGTAAAAGAGTTTTGCTATTTGGGGAGCAAAATAACTGATGATGGTCGAAGTAAAGAGGATATAAAATGTAGACTGGCAATGGCAAGGAAAGCATTTCTGAAGAATGAGAAAATTGTTAACACCTAGTATAGAATTGCTTGTCAGAAAGTAGTTTCTGAAAGTATTTGTATGGAGTGTAGCCATGTATGGAAGTGAAACATGGACTGTAAATAGTTTGGACAAGAAGAGAATAGAAGCTTTCAAATTGTGGTGCTACAGAAGAATGCTGAAGATTAGATGGGTAGATCACATAACTAATGAGGAGGTATTGAATAGAATTGGGGAGGAGTTTGTGCCACAACTTGACAAGAAGAAGGGACCGGTTGGTAGGACATGTTCTGAGGCTTCAAGGGATCACAAATTTAGCATTGGAGGGCAGCATGGAGGGTAATAATCGCAGAGGGAGACAAAGAGATGAATACACTAAACAGATACAGAAGGATGTAGGTTGCAGTAGGTACTGGGAGATGAAGAAGATGTACAGGATAGAATAGCATGGAGAGCTGCATCAAACCAGTCTCAGGACTGAAGACCACAACAACAACAACAACAACAACAACAACATTCTTTTAGCTCTTCTGTGATTTTACTTCTGTTTTACTCCCATGTATAGCACCTTTCACCCTTCTCCATTGTATCAAGGCCTGTGAGATAGTGATTTTGTGGGTTAACACGAATGAGCTGGGAGTGAGTGAATAAGTGTTGTTATAGATTTCCTCTTCACTGTGTAGCAACAGTTTGTCATTTTACCCATTTTCATTTCTTTTAATATGTGTAAGAGCACTGATAACCTCGGCATTGACTGCCTGTAAGGCCCCCCCCCCCCCCCCCCCCCCCCCCCCACACACACACACACACACACACACACACACACACACACACACACACACACACACTCTCTCTCTCTCTCTCTCTCTCTCTCTCTCTCTCTCTCTCTCTCTCTCTCTCTCTCTACTGATGGGGTTTCCATAAATCACACTTATCATTGGCTCGATAGGTTGGTGGTAGTGTGAAAAACACATCGGTGAAGGAGTTAAAGCAGGTGTCGAGAAAATAAAACTTCGCTGTGGGTGTGGGGTGTGTCATGTCCACTATGACACATTTACATTCAAATTTGTGCCATAGGCCTTTTCAACACTAATGTGACACAGCCATATGGTGCACTCATAGAACCACTGGCAATGATAAGGTGGCAGTCATCATTATGTCTACCAAGAACTGTATTAGTCAACCACTGGGTTATTGCACCTGGGTGCGAGGGGGCTTTAGTCAGCTTATCATGAGTTTTTATCGTAAAATTTCATGAGGACATGCCTAACCACTTGATAGTATATGCAAAACTGTCTGCAATTATCCACAGTGAGTTTTCTTTAGTCACCACCACTGCACTTGTTGACAAGTAAAGTCACCGTTTGTATCCAATAATGGCCACCTGACCACAAGTACAGTAGTATTGTGGTCGGATTATAACTTAGTGCCATGTTACGTTACGAATAGTCGATGGCTGCAATCTGGAGAGCCAGTGGCTATCATCACTGACTTCTGCTGAGTTTCCCTGTTCATACAACCCACTGCACTTTCATGCTGTGGATCCATACCATTGGTGGTAGCAGCAGATTCTTGCTGATGGAGGTGAGTAGCTGTGCTTTACCAGTGAGCCGTGATGGCGAGATAGGTGACCAGTAGCCTGGGTCCATAATGCAACATCATCTGTGGTGAGCTCAGCAACCTGTGCTTGTAGTGTGACGAGGTGTTACCTGTCTGAGGCTGTTGCAATACACGCGGATTGTCACATTTCTGTTGTGCAGTTCATGGTTTGTGCAAGTGTACTGTTAAGCCTCAGTAAATTTTTTTCTCAGCTCTGGCAGGAGTCTAAACTTCAGCAAATCAGTTTTTACAAGTCCTACATACTCCCAGGTTTCTAGTGATGTCACTAACTCCGGACGAAATGTCTTTTAACCAAGGAGCTGATTACCTCGCTGTGCATACCGTTAACTCCCAAACAACCAACCTTTCCCAAATGTTTTTGTACTTGCTTTATTCATAATGAATATTAGATTAAAACCATAAAAATCTCGTAGAGAGAAGCAGTATTCCTAGACAGTAGAAAGAATGAGATAATAATGTGATGAATATGTAATATTTATTTATGGAGATCTATTACCAGAAATTTAGTTAAAGGGTTCAGTGCTTTACTGTGTTACCTAAGCTACAAAAAAAGAAAAAAAAACTTGAAGTGAGCACGACCACACATCTAAAAAATAAAGCGAAAAAGCTTTATTAATTCACGGTCTCAAAAGAAGGTTCATCAGGTTATTTAATTGGATTTGCTGTTTAAATGTGGGGTACCAAAATTTATAAGTTTTTGATTATTTTATTGATAAAGGTGCAGGATTTATGAATCTGAAGCAGTTGGCAGAAGAAGCGTGTTTCATTTGTACTTGGTTTAGTGATATCACAGGAAAAAATAAAATAACTTGCAGGGGTGAAACTTGCTTTCCAAATCAAAAGGCATTAGATAGAGTGCGTAGGTAGCAGGTTGTGACGGTATTGACCTGAATTTCGTAGTCTCGTCCTTGGTAGCACCAATCTTAGTCACCTCAAAACCAAAAGTTCAAGTGAGTGCAGCATAGTGTTTGCTCAGAGAGGTACAAAACACCATATTTTTGATGACATTAACACACACATTTTAATCTCTTCAAAGTTCAGTTATTAATTATAGTGACCAGTTTTTTTGCTGTGAACAACAGTTAGTGCAACTTTCCAGACTATAACCCACAATTCTGAGTTCTGAGTGTCCAATGATGAAGTTGAATGTTCAATAGTGCCACAAGAGTGTTCTTGTTTACACAAGAATGCCACAGTTCTCACGTAGCACACTTGCAGTTAAAGGTAATTACACTCTGATTCATTTGCATGACTTACTGAGTCCAACAATATTTGTTTCCAATGACAATGATAGTTCACAGCACTTCTTGAGCGCATCACAGTTCAGTTACAACAGACAGTTAATTGAGATTACAGATATCACTTGAAAGTAATTAAACATTAAAATTCCTGTGTTTGACACTGACCAGAGCACGTATTCTCACATACAGAAGATATTATAGTGATGTGAATCAACAATGAAAGCTTTTCTGATGTAGATAGTATGTGTTTACTTTCAAACATTGGACTGGCAATTTTGGATGGCGTCTGGCTACTTACACGCAGGCATAAGAACAAACTGTTAATTTGAAAATTATATTATGTGTTGAAAATTTGGCTGGGTTGGGTTTTACTATTTCTAATGAACTAAAAGAACTAATATGATTTTGATTTGTAGAAAATGTTGCAAGTCAGAAATTTAGAAAAATACAGGGACACCATTTTCTTCAGCAGTGTGAATCCCCTTGTTAAGATGTATGAGCCCCATATTGCGAATCATAGTAAATTACTTGAAATTATTAATTAGTAAGTTTAGCAAGCAATACTTTGTCATTAAGGTAACAAAAATATGTGATCAAAGCCCAGACTCTAACAGTGGTTTTGACGAAATCTGTGATGGAAAATGGGGCTGCAGATGAACTTGAAGTTTAGTTATTGCAAAAGATACTGTGATTAGTTTTTGGTAATTTAAAGTACTTTACAGAAATGTCAGAATGCTTAGCTTCCAAATAGTGTAGGTCACCCTTCTCAAATAACTAAGTATTAGCTGCATGCCGGCAGATAAATGTATTGAAAATTAGATGGAAAAGGGTAATGTTTGGGAGTAGAAAAACATAATAAATGAGAAGAATTTACCTATGTCATAAGGTTCATAACTATTTCCACCTTGTTGTAACCTGCTCATAAAATATTTATTGTGCACATTTGGTGCACATCCGAGATGGGCACAATACTGATTGAAGTGTTAACAGTAAATGACAGTAACAGTAGTTTTTGTAAAACTTGCATCAGGGATGAGGTGCAAATCATGTACATAATTGTCAGATCAAGACCGATTTGTGTGTGATGAACTAAAAAATCGGAAACCACCTGTACAGTCTTTAAGGTTGCTTTTATTTTTATTGATACCATTACATATCATAGTTCGCCAGTTTCCTGAGCTGGCTCTTAAGAAACAAATGAAAAAAAAAAAATAAATGCACATTTTATTTGATAACAATACTGAATAAATATTGTACGTACCAGACTTTGGAGAGAAGGAAAAAGAATCATAATGCTTTGTACATTTTCCTGAGAGCCAATATTATATCATAGATTACATTATAGGAATGTATGGTAATAGCAAAAGAAATATTGTGGAAGCCAGCTGCGACACAGTGATAGCAGATGTCACTGTAGACCTCTTATTTACTCCATTTGTGGCTTAAAACTTTGAATTGTGATGAGCTCTGTACACACTTCATGGATCACTTCCTCTAAAATTCATTGTTAATCTTATTTTCTTTTATTATTTGGTACAGGTTTCATTCACAACTAGATTTGTACATATTCTGTACTTTAATATGTGTGTCATAGCTTTTTTATATTTCAGTTGGAACGAGCTTTTTATCAGTGGCGTGCTTTCGGGTGTTCACCTGAGTTGCTGTTTCTATTTTATGCACAAAAATTCTGGTATTGAACTAACTGTCGTCCTCGGGTGCTGCAAGTTTCGCTGTTTCGTGTACTCACTGCCTGGATTCCAACAAAATTGTGAACTAGTGTTGGTCTCACAGTGCTGGTTGTAGTTGATCATGAGTTTGACTCCCAATTTCCACTATGCCCCTTGATGCTCCTTCGTTGTTAAGCCAAGAATCACTTACGTACCTTATATATGCAATGGTTCCAAAAATTGTCGGCTGTTCCATAGCCAAGAATGATACTGTGTGGTGTATAACGTAGTCATCTTTGTAAAGTATCTGCAAATTGAAGTTTTGACGTGTCTTGTTAAACTGATGGCGTGCATCGTTCACATATTATCCTTCAAATTTGCACATATTTTATAAAGATATGCCATGCAAGATCATTCATGTGTAAGCCGAGCTATGAAACAGCTGACAGTTTCTGGAACCGTTGCATATACTGCTCTCACGATAATACTTGTTGCACTATTATAAGTAATGAGCTTTGATCCAACTTCTACTCATGCAACTAGACAATTTCATACATGACCATCAAGCTCCCAAATTACCATCTGCAACGTGGCTTGCTCACGGTGACATTTTCTACTACATACTGTTGTTGTTTTCGTATGTAAAAATGCATGTTGTTGCATGTCTACAGCTAATAATGCTTTCCAATGCTTATTTGCTGCCTTTTCGTATTTTGAACAATCTGAAGATGACTGCAGATAGAAACTGAAACTGGTTATTGAGCTGTAATTGTAATAGGAAAATTGTGGTCTAGGCATTAAACATTTATACTTAAAAAAAATTATTTAATTAATTTGGTCTTATTAGCAGATCAGCTGAATGTGTTACATTTGTGATTCTATTGATTAGTTGTTTAAGTTCTTAAATTAGTTCTGAGTTGATGAAGAGAACCCAGATAAAGATATTGTATAAAAAATTGTTATATTGAGCATTGTTCTTATCTCGAAGTACCTTTAGCAAGTTCCTAGCTGAGTTCTTACCATCTCCGAATTCTAGCTATAGTCTTTTTCGTTAGTTTCTGCTAGACGATTCTGCCACTGTTTGCTGATGTCTTACAACTGCTCATCAGGTGCAATCAGAGGTGTTACGTTGTTAAGCTAAGGTTAGTTAAGTCGCACGATAGATTCCAGGAACATCAGCGACATGCCTGATTAAAACAAACAAGCAAATCAGCTGTTGCCAAACGTTGCCTCAGTTATAATCACAGTATGAAGTATGAGGAGACCCCGGTCCAAATATCGTTTCTGGGATAGCGTAATTAAGGAGCCTGTGGAAATAAAGATGCTGGATAACCTAATAAACAGAAACAGAGGTTTAAATTTAAACAAGACCTGCAGTCCTGCACTCAGTTTATTAAAATCTAGCTGGCCATCGCATCCACCAGAGCTGGGAAACAATAAGAAAATTTTCTCTTCATGGAGTATCGGTGCAAGCTCTGGAAAACGAACATAAAAGGGTGTAGTAGGTCTCAAGTGTTAAAGTCACAATCATCTATAAACAGCAACACATGACCAACAATAGAGCATAGTGTGCTTGAAGTCCAGGCAGCGAGTACACATAGCAGCAGAACTTACAGAACCTGAAGATAATGGCTGGGTCGGTCGCCAAAATGTTGTGTGTACAGTGGAAACAAAATCTCGGCTGAACACCGAGAAGTACATCATTAATAAATCATGCTGAGAAACCCTGAGAGATCACAAGATTTTTATCCATCCCTGGTCTCATGTAAATATGTTATTCAGTCAAAACATTCTGTTGAATGCTGGCATCTTACAACTTTGTTTTCACATGTTAGTACAATAGCCTTCTAGTGTAGCCATACAGTGACTCCTGTATGCTCAAAAGAAAAAAACCACTGTGTTTTGATTAATTGCAGGTACACTCATACTGGTTTCTTGTCCTGGTGGTGATCGTGATGTCTTATGGTGCCTAAGCAGTGACGCTTTCCCTTTCCATCAGTACCTAGCAGAGACACAGACTGTTATTCCTTTGGACGGGGTTTGTATTTCCTTAACTATCTATGACACATTATTCAAATTGATTATTTCAAAACTATCTTTTTACACTTTTTTAATTGATATTGACATTTGAGTTTAGGAGGATAGCTCAGAAGTTAGAGCTGTGAGTCCAATGACCAGCAATGTCAGAATGGTGTGTAATACCTATAAAACAGATTAATTTCTTCCAGCACTAAAGGGTTTGATCTGAAATACTTTCTGTACATCAGTGCTTAGTGAAATTCTTGTAATCTGTGCTCTATCGAAAACTCTGTTCAAATTTAGCATTTATCACTTAAATTTTAGTTGGATGCCTGATACCTTGTAATGTGAACAGTTTTAAACTGATTTGGGTGTAAAAAAAAATGGTGAAGGCAATTGGGCCACATGGTTTTCCCTCTTGCAGTCGGCATTCTGACTTACATTATTTTTCTCTAGAAATAAGATCATTTGAGAAGAAAGAATAGGTATCTCACAGCGATTTTTTGCCCTAAAAGTGGCATTAATCAGATAAGATAACGTCTTGTATTCTACTTTCTGCAATACAATACTACATTTGACTCAAAAAAAAGCTGCACATGTTCATCTGAGGTAAATCAAATGGTATCATTTTACTGCACTTTTTTATTGTAAGGTGAATCCACACACATTTCATAAATTACATGTCACCAAACTTCCATTCATGAAAACCATGAGCTGGCAGTTTGGATAATGAAGTGGTACATCCAAGTTAAAGGCAAATTTGTCATCATGGCCATGGACAGATTAAGGAAGAGGTGGTGAAAGATACTACGTAAAACAATTGGTGAAAACGAATGTTACATCCTCAATAAAGTTGAGACAATCATACGATGAAATCTTCTTTCCGAGGGCCCCCCTGCTGAAATGCCAAGTAACTAGGAGGCTATTGGATGACCTACCATAAGAAAGGTAGCATCAGTTTTCTGCATGTTATTGATGTAACATTGAAGGTTCGTAAATGTTAAAGAACTACAGTATTTTTTGCAGCTGCGTTATAATAAACCATTCATTGCAAGGTGAGACATTTCACGCTTCACGGTCCATACTCCATCCATGTTTCACTACCGATATACTTCATCAGAAGAAAAATGCATATTTTTTTTTAAGCTCCCAGCTATTGCTATATTCACCTTCATCTGTTGACAATGTTGCGTATTGTGGCAAGAGGGACCTTGTAGCTTCGCCTTGACTGAAAAGAAATTATTGTTGGATGTTTGAATTAGTTAATAATTAAACACTAGCGGTATAACATTAGTATTATGATGAGCTGACAGTGGTGTTCAAAATGCTGGCTAATTGAATTATTCTGACAGAGTTGCACACTGTCTCAAATATCAGCAAACTCTCAAAATGACTAAAAGGAAAAAGAAATTACTTGTATTATGCCCTCTCTTCTTAGCTTTGGTTTTTAGTTATTGACTATACTTGATGAGTCTTAGTCCTAGCTTTAACGCCACACTAAGGCAACACTATTTTACACTTCATAATACAGAAGTTACTGTGCTTCATTGCAGGGATGTAGTTACACTCTACAATAATTAATTAGCGTAACAATGAAAATTTAAGTTACGAAAATTGTTAAATTACAGAATGGTTGGCCAATACCTTGAGATGAAATTTTTAGTACTACTGACACTATAGTGTTTGTCAGTATGCAAGTATGCTTTTCTGTGTTCTTACAGTTAATGCTTTCATTCATATGAATATGTAATATTATACAGCAACACAGCTTTTTGTCCCAAGTCTATTTTAAAATAATTTTATATGTCTATTAATTTACATAGAAAGTTATTTTAAAGGTTGCCTGGGCATTGGCAGAGGTGCGTCCAAGTCATCGCTATTTGGATCTACCACCATCATTTTATCAGCAGTCTGCTATCACTCCTGGTGCCGAATATGACTCAGCAAATTCGGATGGACAGCTACAGCAGCAACAGTCAGATCTGGGGTCCTTCATGGATCCACCCTTGGTGGTGCGACAGCACATGGAAGCACCTAAGAAATATGTCATACTGACACCTCAGGTAAGTGATGATCAGTATGATGGTATGTTATGTCGTGTAAAACTGATTTTCTGATACTTTGTCGCAGATAGGAACTGCCGAGCAAAAATTAAATCCTGCTGCTTTGTGGCATACTCTGTAGTCTCCTCACTGTCCCAACTTCCTCGTGAGGTAGCTACATTTATCATTGTCTGTGTGTTACGGGCTTAAATTATATTATACATACTGCAATGACAGATGCTGAGGACTACAACCTTTCCTCCAGTATGAGCAATAAGATGAAGACAACAAACAGAAAAGACACAACATTTTGTGTAGTCCCACACTGTACAGTGGCTTCTGGAGTATCAACGTAGGTGTAAGTGGTGGTTAAAATTTTCACATAATAAAAGAAGGAAAAAAAAAAATTGTAAGGTTGTTCTTGAATCTTACTGAAACCATATATTTTTGTAGTTTTACCACTTTCATGAATGCAGATAACATAAAATGGGCCTACATATTGTCAAAATCAGTTGTTTAAATAAAGATTCAGGCATAACACTGTAATAATATATCCTGATGGCTCTTAAAGAAAAGACAGTCTGTAAAACAGAAGATCCAGATTTAGAGCACAGATTTTGAAATAACTAACTGAAGTTCGTATTGGCTTCCAGTATACGCTGTCTTAACATTGTTTATAGGTTGATAGGTTATAAGCTATTCGTATGACTGAGAAATTGCTGAAGAGCTTAGAAAAAAAGTTTACGTATGCCGACTTAAGGCTGCAGCACGCAGATCTACCATCACCAACAAAGAGCAGTTTCAAATAAACTTTTGCACAAAACTAAAATGTGTATAACAAGAACCACTTAAATTCAGAGATTAAAAATGTGTAAATATGCTTCAAATGAATGACTACAGGGATTGAAATACCATACTGATGTTCTGTGTGACTCATATATTCAACAGTCACAAGATGATCATAGAAGTAATGACAATATTGCAGTAACGCACTTTGTCTTACTTACGTATTTAATTGTATCACCTTCATAAGTGTGTTCATCAGACTTAATACACACACATCAGAGATTCATCCACAGTTGCTGAAGTCTGAATTATGCCATATGGTGCCTTCAGTAATTTGTGTATCAGCCCCACTATCTTTTGAAAACGCTTCTAGCAGCAGGAAAAAGTCATTGAGACAGGGGGTCAGATCTGATGAGTAAGGTAGGTGCAAAACGGTTGTCATTTCCACGGTATAAACAGTTTTCCTTACAGCTGTCGTTACTGTTTCAGTCTATTCATAATGCTGTATAGTTTAGGGTCATATGGTTCCAGATACCTACATAATATAGAACACATTGACATGTATCAACTTTAAAGCAGAAAACAAGTGTATAAAAACTTAGTAGGAATGGGTGGTACTAAAACTGAAAAGGGAAAAAACAAGCAGTACATTATGTGAGGTATCAGGAGCAATGCTGTTACACTGCAAAGCAAATACGCGTGTTTTCAGCGTAACAGTAAGTTTCTTGCGTGTAACTGATACTGGTAGGGTTGCACATATGAGTGGCTCGAAGACTTCGTAATAGAACTCAGTAAGCTGTCCTTGATGGCGAGTCTTCATCAGAGACTAGGGTATCATCAGGAGTGCCCCATGTGCCGGTCCCACCTGCCTTTATTTCTTTGTTTGTTGATTGTCCTCGGTGTCAAAGTACTGCGTTGGTACACTGGCTGAAAAATATGGGTTGTGGATTCTGAGAGGTGCACAGTTGTGTGGCACAGTACTTCAATTTCACTGTTGCTTCTTTGATAGTTAGCAGGCGAAACTCCACGTACTGCTACAATAGTTTATTGTTGAACATATACGAGCAGTAAAACCTAACCACAAAGTTCACAGTCCTTGAAGAAGAAGAAGAAGAAGAAGAAGAAGAAGAAGAAGAAGAAGAATAATAAGGTGCATATGGATCAGACACTGTCACTGTTTTTACACACAGCCTAATTGTTTAACACTTATTCCACAGTCAATGTGAAGCATTGTTGTTGTTCTAACCAGCACAGCTTACTCATCAGTAGACCACGGATTTTTAGGTCGTAAAAAAGTGTGTTTTAGGCACCTAAAATAGGCTCCTTCAGTAGTTCATTTAGGCTATATAAAACCTAAAATAGGCTCTAACAAAAATGATGCAGAGAAAATAAAAATAAATTAAAATACACAGTGTTGACAGTATGAACATCTTATTAGTCATTAAAACAAGGAGAATGAATATTTACACAGTTACAGAGCACAGCAATCTACAACATTAATGTTGAACATAACTCCAAACATTTTTGAGTTACTGTAAGATAAAGATCTCCGTAAAAAAGATGTGGCATTGGTTTAATTAATACATTCGTAGTTTCACATATTCTGACCATAGTTGGCTTCACAATAAATAACCAAAATCTTTTATAGGTTTTCTAGTGAAAAACTGTGACGCTTGTCAGTCAGAATCAGTTTAAATGCTGAAAAAGAAAGTTATACATCAACAGATGTGACAGGGGCGTACTTCATTTTCGGCACATGTTGGACAGGAATGCTACAGTCAGGAGTGCTGGATTTTCTACTAAGTATGTCGGCAGCTGCACACATCTCATTCAGGCCAGTGTTCTTCTGCAAAACCATTTGCATTTTTGCTCGTCTTTTTCCCCTACTTCACCTGGCGCTTCATTAATTTTTGTTTTGACTTCTTCAAGCGAAGAAATATTGTCGTAGATAGGTCTCCATGAGCCTTCTAATTATGAAATTATTCTTGCCATAAATGTATTGTGCGCCCTAATGTATGATAAGTCCCGTTTTAAAGAAGAATCTTTGAGTAACTCCATTGCTGCAGTTACGGATGCAGCATCCTCTGGTATATTTTCGACCACCTTCTGGACAGCTGAGAGATGCGTACTATAGCATTTTGCTGCTGTCAGCCACGTGCCCCAGCGGGTGACAACAGGCTCTGGCGGCAATGGGACATCTGGAATCTGTTCTTTGAATTCCTGTGTTCTTGACACAAAAATTTTCTTCACCATAGATATTACTTTATTTACTTTAGGAAATTGTAGCCTTAATTGCTCTGCTATGCGGTTGATCCCATGCACTACACACGTTACGTGCAGCATCAATGGATAGAATACTTTTAATAGTTGAAACACTGCTATCATATATGCAGCAGCATCAGTGACAGCCGGAAGCACCTTATTCTCATCCACTCCGTTTGGGTATAGCACCTTAAACCCATTGTTCACAAACTGTACTATTGTTTGTTGGTTAGTTTTTGCAAGCTGTTTTAAGTAAATCAAATGAGCCCTGGATGGAGCATCTGGATCTAGCTTGCCAATAATCAGGTTTGCAATGTAACATCCAAGACTGTCAGTAGTTTCATCCACTGAAATCCATATACAAGATTCTCCAACATCTTCTTGGATTCTGTGCAATGCAGCATTGTAAGCTGAATCCACATAATTCTTACGTAAAGTTGACTCTGCAGGAATAGACTCATGGCAGTACTTCTCAAGGAAACCTCTGAAAATAGGGTTTTCTAGTTTCCAAAAGGGGATGTTTGCTGCCACAAGTGCATGACACAAATCACTGCAGAACTTTTTTTTCCGGAGGATTCACTAGATTTATTGGTTAAAAGAGTTTGCTTCAATTTTGACTTTCATTCAACATTAGCTTTATGTGCGATTCCGTCTGCATGTTAAGTGAGATTTCTTAATACTCGAAACCTGATGTGAAAGAAAAGGGAAATGCAGTTTAGAATCACATATAAAGCGTATTTCGTATTACTAAAGGATAGCGACAAAAAAGAATCGTAAGTGACAGGAAAATAAGAAGTCTAAGAAAAACATCAACTAACCTCCTTGTTGTATGCCTGGCAGAAAATAATTTTCCCATCTGTTGTATAATGCGGAAAATCTTGCAGCCACTGTCTTGCGTCAGTATACTCTGAACTAGCTGTTTTCGGCATGGCGTGGTATTCTTACACCGAAACTAGAATTTAGTTTGCACTTAGAACGTCAGTAACATTTAACACGTCGGTCACTACACAATGTACTGATTTGTTTTTGCTGGGACAAAATGAACGATGACTTTTTTTTTTTTTTTTTTTTTTTTTTTTTTTTTTTTTTTTTTTTTTTTTTTTTTTTTCCCTACACAGACAAAAAAATGACACAAGAAATCTTATCAAAAAAACTACAGTACATATGTCATACCTAGATGAACTGGCCATATGAAAATCCCCATACAAAATATTTACATACAGAGTATTGAACATACACAAAATATACACAGGTTATATTTTTAATAAGAAATAGGCACCTTTATCATAAGTGGTGATGTTTTTGGATAATTGAAGATTACATTATAAGATATGTATCACTTTGTACAAGTCCTGTCCTGGTAAACAAAATAAATCTTCATGGGTTGCAAAAAGTTAAATTACACTGCCCATTGCAGTTCGTGTTTTTTTACCGAAAATTACTAGCACTTTCACACTTGTAATGAGCTTTTACACTCTTTCTCACCAAGCTGTCCACACCTTCAACAGGTCCAAGTGGCAGTTAGTAAGGAAATGCACTGCAATTAGTTCCTTTGGAGGTGGTTCTCCTCTGCTACAGTACATGAGAAATGTGACAAAATATCCTATTTTAGTATACTTACTTTTTCTTCTAACTTAAATCTAAAAAAAATAAAAAATAAAAAGAAGTTTAATGCGAGTGGCAAATGAGTCATTACTTCATAAATATATATACATTACATAATTCTCATAACATTGCAATAATTAGCACTGAAATTGACTATAGTATGAAGGGTGGTGACTAAAAAAAAATTTTAAATCAAGTACACATCACACTACAAAACATTACTTTAAGTCATAATTGTCTGAAACTGGTTAAACGAGACTTTTTTTTGCTTTCCCATTTTCAAAATAGCAAAAACTCAAGATGTGCATTACCTCTAGTACAAACCCTAGATGTGCAGTGGCATAGATTTACTAATCATTATGTTATGAAAAAAGAGTAGTGTCACAATCACACAACTTAATAACTATTCAAATCAAAATTAAGTAGATGGAAGTTGTACAAAATCATTGCCCCACTTCTCTACTCAAATGATCTCTACTCTCATTCAAACCAGAAAATTAAATCCTCACAAAGTCACAAAATGTTACCAAATGTTACCTGTCAGAATATTCACATCAGTCTAGCACCACAGTTACCATTTAATCAGCAAACGTATTCTTTGTTCTAGTAGTACCAGTATAATTCCTCAGAACACTAAAAGAAGTTTTCAGATAATCTATAGATCTTATGATGCAGCATTATATATGACTTGTGCCTCACTAAATTATTGCTCTTTATGTTAAGCTCTCATTCTTGCCTGCAGTGTCATGATTTTCACAATATACACAGTACCCACTGTTGCCTAGTTCAAAAAAGATCATCAATATAGTCACACCACTTTTTTGATACAGTTACATTTTCATTAATCATGTCTGTCAGCTCCATTATTTTACTTACATTTCTTATCTCCTAACTAATGGGGTGCATTCTCAGAGAGTATACCTATTGCAGAGACAGGCTCCCTAACCATAAAGACCCTAACATTGTTCATTATTTTATTGTTTCCGTATTGCTCCATTATTTAATAAACAAATACCTGCTCTGCTTATCTAAAATACAAAGGGTTTCAGGTCAATAATCTTCTTTAACCCAAAAGTCCTGTTAGTCTTTGCATAGGCCAATTCATAAGAGTTGTCATGGGCAATGCGAACCACTCTGCAAGGTTCATGATACACATGCAAAAATTTCTCTATCTTATCATTTACTTTGCTAGATTTTTCTTTTGTTTTTACCAGGACAAGGTCACTTATTTTGAAACTAGTCAGATAATCTCTTTAGCCAATCTGATCTTTTCATTTTGTGCTACTTCACTTACCTGAGGGAAATCCCCTTCTTCTCTGATGATGATACTGGGTCTCTCGTTGAACATAAGCTCACATGGGGCATATCCTGTTGATTTGTTCCATACGTTGTTAATAATGTTTTCAAAATGTTGAATATGACCTGCCCAAGTAGTGTGTTTCTAACTACAATAAGTCCTGCACAGTCTATTAATCTCCCTCATAACTCTTTCACTCGTGTTCCCATGTGGAAAATATATAGAAATGTTTGTGTTTTATTTTGTGTATTGCCATACAATGTTCAAACCTCTCTGCAACAAATTGTGGACCATTGTATTTGTCTTCTTAATTGGATACAATTTCACATATTTTGAGAATTTGTCTAAGACAATAAAAATATATTTACAACCTCCAGTAGATGCAGGCTATTGTCCAAGAAGGTCAACTGCTATAAACTTTTTAAAAAAGACAGAATGCATTAAGCCTTTAGATGGCACACTAGTTGTCTTTACTCTCTGACATTTATCACACCTTTCTAGTCTCTGCTTAACCCTTCTCCACAAGTTGTTAAATATTACTGTCTCCTGTATCTTAGCTACTATTTTCCTGGTCCCATATTGTCCATAACTTTCATCCAAGTAGTCAATAAATTTATCAACACGTTGGTTGGGAAATCATAACTTCCAGTCCTGATCACTCAAATTTTTCCTCCTAAACAACAAACCTTTATGTGTCACATAGTATTACTAGTTCTTTCTTCAAACTCTGAAATGACTCTTTGCACTCCTCTGTCCAATTCCACACCACATTCTTTTTCAACAAATTACAAAGGTAAGGACGGTTAAATGACTGATCTGATACAAACTTTCAGTAGAAGCCAAACATAGCTTTAAGATGCTTCTTGTTCTTTGTGAGCGGGAAATTCGCAATAGCAGCAAGCTTTTCTAGATCAGGCTGTATATCTTCCTCATTAATCCCGTGATCCAAAAATGAAATTTTCTTCTTTACAAATTCAGATTTACTTAATTTTAGTTTCATACCTGCTCCATACGTGGCTCTCAGTACTTCATTCAGAATCTCACAGTGCTTGAACCATTCTACATTCGGTACTAGGATATCATTTACATAGACGGTTATTTCATAGGTTAATATCTCACCTAGCACCTTATCAATAGCTCTGATAAACACACAGACAAGTTCAGACCAAATGGCACCACACAGTATTGGTAACACTTACCTTCATGTAAAAATGCTGTGCATGGCCTAGATTCCTTGGCCAAACTGATATTCCAGTAGCCACAAGTCACATCAAAAGAAGTCAGAAATTTACATCCATGGAACTTCTGCAAAACTTCATCTATGTTAGTGGGTCTGTGACTCCCTCCTATTACAATTTCATTTAACTTCCTAGCATCCAGAACCAACCTGACACCACCGTTCTTCTTTCTTACAACTGTAAGTGGATTATTATACCTGCTGGCTGACCTTTCAATTATCCCCCATGAGACTGTCTTTTGAATTTCTTCCCTCACCGCATCTTTTTACGTGAATGGAATAATATAAGGTTTTCTTGAAAAATGGTTCATGATCCTTAAAATTTAATTTGCACTCAAAATCTTTTACCAGAACAGGCCTATCTGAAAATGCCTTACAGTTGCTCAGGAGAATACCTTTTGATTCCTCCCTGTGACTACTTGTAATACCTTCAATATCCTCGACTATCTTTATCATCTCCAACCTTACTCTCTCTTCCTCTTCATCCTCAGTAACCTGCTCCATGGTCAAAACTCTCAATGGCAAATCTAACCCATGAAGACTATTTGCAACACATCTGCCAGGAAAGCTTGAAGAGTCACATCTGGTACCTTTATGTGGAAGAGACTGCGAAGAACGTGTGTGAGTTGACAAGTTACATCACAAGAGAAGTAGATTGTTAAGCAGCCTTGCATTTTTACTGAGGTGCTGCGACAAGCAAACCATCCCTATGTTTGCTAAATTTAAACATTGTATAAATGCTGCGGCTGCCATTAGAATTAAACGACAGGCAGGTGCAGCACTTGTGAGAGAAAGGATGCACTGTACGCGTCGGGAATTGTGCTTGGTGTCCAGACAATTACTATCACTCCATCTGAAGATTTCAGCGAACCTTTCAGCGTTATTCTGGAACTGGGTAGACAGTGCCACTTGGGCACTGGCTGACTGGACTGAACAACAAGATAAGGTTCATCAAATGATTAAATACGATCGACTCGAAACCTGACTGCAAGACGACTTGCCAAGAAGTAGTACCATGTTTAATCTCACAGAGGAGACTTTATATGACGCTGCAGTTTTAGTGCTAGAGAAGGATCTGAATTATGCACCTTCACCAGGGACCATTCCCATCCGAGATGTGATTAGTGGAATAGAGCAGGCTGTTTCTAAACTTCCTAAGGATGCTGCCAAAGAGATTAGGCGTGACACATGCCACATCTTGACTCAAGCTTCATTTAAGAGATCCAACTTTAACATCACTTCAGCTGAAAGAAATGCTCTATGAGAATGAGAGAAGACCAAGACATCATCATCTTACTTGCTGACAAAGGAAATGCTACTGTGTTTCTCTCACACACAGAATATAACAGCAAGATATACAAACTGCTCGACGATCCTGCATGTAGTAAATTAAAAAGTGATCCGACGGGTAGGATCCAGAGAGAGACTGTGGAACTCATCAGGAAGAGCTCAATTCCAACGAAAGTTGCTAAGGGTTTGCATCAACAGGCTCCAGTTCCTCTAGACTCTACAGCCTACCCAAGATCCATAAGAATGGGGTGCCTCTCCGTCCCATTGTAAGTAACGTAGGAGCACCCACTTACCTTGTTGCCAAATACCTGACATCACTATTCGGAACTGTAGTAGGTAAGTGCGACAATCACATTCAAAACTCGGAAGATTTAACAGGTCGCCTGAAAACTGCGATTGCAGTAATCGGATCTCTTAGTAAGTTTCGATGTTGTGTCTTTATTTACAAAGGAGTGCTTGCAGGACTCTTTGGAGCTCATTAGCAACACGTTTGAGGAGGAAATAGTAGCATTATTTAAACACATGCTTACTTCAACATACTTCTTATTTCATGACGAATATTTTGAACAAGTGGACAGTGTCGCCATGGGAAGCCCTCTGTCTCATGTGGTGGATAATTATTTTATGGATGACTTTGAAGAAAAAGCACTACAGTCAGCCACTCTCAAACCCTCTTGTTTTCTGTAGTATATAGATGATCCAGTTCTGGTGTGGCCACATGGACTTGATACTCTACCTATGTTTCTTCAGCATCTGAATTCGCACCATCCAAATATAAACTTCACAGTGGAAGTGGAAAAAGATGGTACTTGATCTTTTCTGATGTTTTGGTACGAAGGAAAGCAGTTTTGGTACGAAGGAAAGCAGATGGAACCTTGGGACATAGCATCTATCGTAAGCAAACACATACAGATCTATATCTGCAGGCCACAAGCTGCCATCATCCTGCACAATGCGGTAGTGCATTACGTACATTAGTTCATAGAGCACATGTGGTATTTGATCCCGAAAGCCTGTCGAGTGAAATACAGCATTTGAAGACAGTGTTCCGACAAAACGGTTATTCTGTGAGACAGATCCGTAATGCATTCACTCCCAGGCGAGTTCAGTCTATGGAGCAGAGTGAAGATACGAAGACACCCACCACTTCGGCCTTGATGCTGTATTTTGGTGCCATGTCGTCAAGAATTGGAAGAGTCCTCGGAAGATATGGAATTAAGTGTGTTTTTCAACCATCTCCAAAACTGAGAAACATGTTGGATTCGGTTAAGGATGACCTTGGCCTGAGGAAATGTGGTGTGTACAAGATTGCTTGTCAGTGTAGGACAGCGTATATAGGCCAGACACGCCATACAGTACAAGAACGCTGCAATGAATATCAGCGTCATACGTGCCTTTGTCAACCAGAAAAGTCTGCAATTGCGGAACACCGTCCGAATACAGGACATTGTATAATTTATGAAAAGACAGAAGTTTTATACCCGGCATCATCTTTCTGGGATTGCGTCATTAAGGAACCAATACATATCTGTACAGCCGATAATCTCATCAATGAGGATATGGGATTTCAACGGAGAATAGCCTGGAACCCTGCATTGGCTGCTATTAAATCGACGCGAAAATCAAGATTCTTCGATAACAGGCCCGTCATAACATTGGTCTAGTACGGCCGTTGGTGAGTAACGTCTGGCCGCACTGTTGGCAAACGCAGCTTACAGCACATGCGCAGGAGAGTCGCTCTGCGATTTGCAGCAGAGGGAGTTTGAATATGGCACCATCTATCTGCAAATCATTACGCATTTCCGCGGCTGTGCATTCATCACATGCGTGTTCTAGAAATGGGGTGTTGATATGCGGATACCGTCATTCATACCTAGCCACCAGCAAGGTTGAACCACCTGAAGATGTCTGACAGTTGCTCTGAGGAAATATTGTGGAATTTGCACAACGTGATACGGCAGCAAACCCGTGAAGACTATTTACAACACATCTGCTGGGAAAGCTTGAAGAGTCACAAATCTAATTCAGTTTCTGTACACTTGTCCATGGACCTTCCAAAAATGATACTTCGTACCTACTTCCGTTGTACTTAAAACTAAACTTACAAATAGCAAAATCAATATTTTACCACCATTTGCACAAGAAATTAGTCCCAGATATTACATCAGTGCTAAGATTTTGAATTTCCAAGAATTTGCACTCCAACAACTGTCCTGCCAATTCCACAGTTAATAGTATCTCTTGTTTCACACTTTTTGAGAACTTACCAGTAGTACCAATAATTTTTATTCCAGAAACATGCATTACTGCTATACCCTCCGTGCTCTTAATAGATTCAAAAAATGCCTGTGAAATAACATTCAAATCACTACCTCTGTCCAGTAAACACTTAACATGTGTGCCTTGTACACTTGCTGTTATTACAGCGTGCCACACTTCATTTTTACTTACTGTAATCTTCTTCATACAACAAATCCTCATTAATCATTTCCCTGGAAAACTATCATCCTGCTTACCAAATTGTTTATCAGACACAGTCAAATGACAGATAGCGTGGTCCTCTTCCTCATTACCTGTCTCAAACTCTTAACTCTTCATTAGGCCTAATATTATCCTTCTTTATTCTCTCTTTACTTACCATTTGGCCATCATTACCAATAATAATTTCAAATACCTTGTCCTCATCACTGCTGGATTCGTCACTGCTGTCATCATTACTACTACTGTCAGGATCAGACCTACCGTCGCTTTCACTGTCCACAAATATATGGCTAATTAGTTGATCCTTGTTTGCAGTATTAGACCACAAAGCAAACCGCCTGACTTCCTTATTTTCTCTTAAAATTTTAACATCCGTTTTGACACTCTGGACATCCTGAGCAACATCAACACACTCTGTTTCATCACTTAATTTTATTTTAGTAAGTTCCTCCTCACCTTTTGTGGTATAAACATTGCTACCCACGCTGTCATTCAACATCTCACTAGAATTACATTCGTCTTACTACTATCAATTTCATTACCCTTACCTGTGATTACCGCGCGTTTAAACACAAGTAGCTCTTCATCACTACCTGCTCGAGTGAGAACCAATATAGGAGCATTATCTAGTTTAAATGGTTTTGCCCAGAATTAGTCATCTCCTCCATTTCTTTTACTTCAATTTCTCTTACCATTTCTGTGCCTATTCTAGCTGTCCTCCATCCAACCATTCCTTGAATCTCTACTATAATTAGTCCTGTTCATGCTATTTACCTGAAAATCTCTCCATGGTTGATTATTGTCATCAAAATTCCTCCTACGATCTTCCACTGAGGGCTTGACCCTCTCCACTTTATCAACATAATTTAAGGGATCATTAATATTACCCCGAGGTGCAGGTACAAGCAATTCTCTAATTTTCTGAGGCAACTTGGTTTCTGAACCCATAATCATTGATTCACTACCTAGCTCCCCAAATCTTTCAGTATGTTTATCAAAAGCTGATAGAAACCTTTCACTGTACCCTTCCTAGACTCAAAGCTCTACCCTCCCCAAAATTCACTTAAAATTCATTGCAGCTTCTCTTTGGACCAATATTCATCTAAAAATGCTTTCTCAAAGCTTTTCCATGAAGTACAACTATAAGCTACTTGAGCTGCCCATCCATAAGCACCCCTCTCCCTCCTTCAAAAAACTCCCACAAATAACATTTTCTCTTTGTCATGCCATGTGTCAGGCAAATCATTAAATTCCCTTATGATATCCAGTGGATGCACTTCCCCATATGGTTCAAAATTATTAAATTTCTTACAACTGACAAATGAGGGACTGCTTGGGACACTACATACTTTATGCTTTAGATTTTGTACTTCTTCCATCTTTTTCTCTATTTCAGCCAATTTTGAATCAACGTTTTTTTTACCTTTACCAGTTTTTCCTCTGCCACTACTCCCCACTTGGTTTCTACCTCCGTTTCAAAATCATTGGTTCTAAAGTTTAACCCCGTTTTCAGCACAAAATTTCCTGGCAGCTTTGACTTCATCTTTACACAGCTTTTCCGAAGCCTCCACCTTCCTACGATAGTCACCACAAAGCTTTTTTCTCTCTTCTCCACATTTACTACTCATCGATGTTAATTTCTCATTAGTGTTATGTACTACTGTCTTTATCTTTTCATTACAATCTTTAGCTACCACTTCAATCTTCGTATTTAATTCTGAAAGGCTAGAGCGAACTACCTTAATTTCCTTTTTAATTTCTTCCTTCAGTTCATCTTTTAAGCTAGTCATGTCAGTTTTAATACTACTTAGTTCTGTTTTCATACTACTAATGTCTTCTTTCATATTACTTTCTATCCTATTCATATATTTTCCGTCCTATTTATATTACATTCCATATTACTCATTAACCTTAACAAGTTCTAAAATTTTCGTCTGTCGTACACTTTTTCCCTTGTTGACTTTCGCTACTAGATTCCTCTTCCTTAACTTTAACGACCGCATCTACTTCATTACTGTTTTTGTCCATTTCGCTCTTTACAATAGGACTTTCGTCCCCATCCTACAAAGTTACATTCATGTTTGATTTAGAATTGTCAATGTCTACAGAATCTGTCGCACTTGCGTCGTCCTGTTCATTTAACAACTTAACCTCTACAGCTTTGTCCTCTGTCACACAGTCCTGCTCATTAAGGACACTCATTGTGTATCACTTACTACAAAACAGCTTTTGCTATGAAATTACCTTATTCACTCTTCTTCTTCTTCATCATCTTCTTCTTCTGCTGCTGCTGCTGTTGTGGTTGTCCTCTTGATTCATTGTCTGCTGCACGTTGTAATTCTCTTGGTGAGGCATCTTGTTCACCTCTGGTCAGCTGTGTCCACCTGCGTGCTCATTGGCTGCTCCTGTGCTCAGTGGCTACTTCCTTAGAACCCGCTCACTGATTGGCTGCTTCACCTTCTTCATTATGGAACCCCATTGCTGATTTGCGATTGCACCACTGCACTCTATACCGCTCTTGATTTAACTTTTCAAAGTTCACGAGTCCTTGTTTTATTGTGGTTAAGGACAATATCCTCACCTGGAAGGGCACTACATGTGGTGGTCCCACCTGCCTTTATTCTTTGTTCATTGATTGTCCTTAGTGTTGAGGTACTGCATTGCTACACTGGCTGAAAAATAGGGGTTGTGGATTCCGACACTGACTACTGTAAATTATGTAGCCATCAGGTGCACAGTTGTGTATCATGGTACTTTAATTTCACTGTCCACAACCCCCCAATAACACACAGTTATATGGCCAGTGCACTGTTATTTAACCTTCGATAAGCCTTATTAATAGTGAGCAGGCGAAACTCCACATACTGCTACAGTAGTTTCTTGTTGAACATCTACGAGCAGTAAAACCTAACCACAAAGTTCACAGTTCTTGAAGAATAATCAGGTACGTATGGATCAGACACTGTCACTGTTTTTACACACAGCCTAATTGTTTAACACTTATTCCACAGTTAATTTGAAGCATTGTTTTTGTTCTAACCAGCACAGCTTACTCGTCAGGAACTCTGCCGTGGGTTGACCAAAAATCAGGCCCCTATATATCATCAAAATAATCGGTACCGAATCTACACATTGTTGGAAGTTAAATTTACAGAAATTACAATTAAAACTTAACTCATTAAATTAACTGACTACATCGAAAAATTCCGTCTTTCTAACAGTTTCTTTTACTGTAAGGGTTAAGCCGAATTATTTGTTTAAATCATGAAATTAACAAATATACATACGCAAACAATATTTTGGACAAAACTTAATTACTTTGGAAGTAATTGAAGACTAGTTTTGCCAACATGTTCTCGAATAGAGCCAAATAGATCCTTTAAGACTCCTATTGTTTAGCCTCCCAAACGTTTCCAATTATTACAGAATTTATATTTGTTTATACGTCAACAATAGAATTTAAGTTATGAAACAATCACAGATTGTGTCCTATAACAAAAGATACTAACTAGGAATAGTCAAAATAAATTAGAAAATCAATTACGTACATAAAACTAAACACAAAATTATATCTTGTGTTATATGCTTTAAAACTGAGGGGGCAGTCTTTCTCTTTTATGAAAATGCAGATTATATTCACGTATGCTAATGGTAAATATTGAAAAGTAACAAAACGAATTTAAGGAGGCAGATGGGAAAACAAGAGGGGAATTAAAAATATCCCAGCTTTCTTCGTCACACCCAGGGAAGTGTCATAGGAGTGCTATTATTGTCTGTATACATAAATTATCTAGCAGACAGGGTGAGCAGCAATGTGCAGTTGTTTGCCGTTGATGCTGGGGCACAGGGAAGGTGTCGAAGATGAGTGACTGACTTCAGGACGAACAAGATGACTTACGCATAATTCCTAGTTAATTACGTGAATGCAGCTCCATCCTGGGTTCAGAAGCGTGGGACAGTGGCTGGTAGAGGAAATCTATTAATACTTACCAGCAGCCATTATTTTGAAGTTGTTTTATAAGACAGCCAGTTTTGACATTCCATTCATGTGTTATCTTCAGGTCTGTCACATGGATGACACCAAGTACCACTTGTGCATGTATAAGACAATGCATCAATATCTGTACCTGGCCCCGTAGGTATTCAAACCTCCTGATGTGTGAAGAGCAGTAGTAAACTACTGCACAGCAGGTGAAGTCACCACACTAGGGCAAATCTTGTGTTTATTGGCAATGTAGCTAGGTGCCAGGTTTTTAGGAAACGCCAGTGACATATAAATAAGTCTGAATTCAGGGCAGGGGTCACTTCGCATGACCAGAAACCAGCAGCACCACCACCACAACAACACCAGAGCTACACCGGACAGTGAGACAAGTGGGCACCCACAGCCGTAGTTCCGAAACCGCACTGTGCCTTACACCAGCACTGAGGCGTTTACAGGAGAGTGTGCTACAGCCCCACCAACCTGCCATTTGCACCTCATGCTGCTGCTGCTGCTGCTTCTGCTGCGTTAATAGTGGGACTTGATGTCACAGCACCATGCGGTGTGAGACTCCTGGCAGAGGGCAGCAAGTCAAGTTGTACCACCCACACAGCCATTTTCAAGTACCACAAACAGAGTGAGGGGCCACCGGGCCTCCACAACACCAATGAAAATACCGCGCTGCTTACATCAGTGGCTGTGGTCTCTAAACGCTGCCAGCTGATCAGACCTTCAGTCAACATGTAGAACCCAGCTCAACAGCCAGGGCAGAAGCTGCCACCTGCTTAGGGCACCAGCCAGGAACAACAGGGAGAGACATGTCACCCAACTGCATTATGTATTGAAGTCAATAAGTGATTCTTTACTGTTGACAGTGTTTCCACTGGGATTCTCAACTCCTACACCCTTCAGTAATGTTCTTCCAATAGTTTACACTTTTTATGTCCATAGTCACACTTTTTCCACTCTTTGTGAAATGAATGATTGACATTTTTAAAATGATGCGACAAGCCATTTGATGCACTGAAATTTTCAACAACAATCTTTGGAGTGATACCATGAACCTTCTCTTGCGGTATGTTTTTGCTTACAGGAATACTGGTATTTCTCTTTCCTTGAAAATGTTTTAAAAGAATATTTTCCACATCATTGGATGTTTTATGAAGGTTCTTCCTTTTGGATCCAGAGGAACAGCTAACTCAACATTTAGGACTGCATCTTTGATTTTTTAGCTTGCTACACAATGAAGATGGCACCAAATCATGCTTCGTTGCCATGTTGGAAAGTCTTAAGATAGTATTGTGTTATATATTGGAGTTGCTTAATTGTGAACTTCCTACATTTATAGGCCATAACTCCACAAAAGTAAAAGTGATAAATTTGATGACAAACAGCTATGCTTCTCATCTCGGAATTCATATTCTTTGACTGTGACATCAAATCACTTGACCAAGGTCACGTTGATCCTTTTCTGATTTGATAAACATGTGTTTTGTTATCGCTACAAGGGAATTAAAGTTTTTGAGCAAAAAAACTGTGATCTGGGTATGTGCCAACCGAAAGAATTATTACAATTTACTGCAGTTGTCATGAAGTAAATAATATGTGAAACTTATTTAAGTCATAAACCCACTTCGACGTGTTAGGAATGGTATAAAAAATTGATTTTAATTTGCAGAATGTTCTGTGTTTTAAAAGTGAACTTTTTCTTAAAGGAGTGCTCATTAAAAGCGATGAGGAATAATCATGTTCTTATGAGAGCTTTTCTGGGACCGATGCAGAATACCTTCCGGAAAAATTAATTGTACATCTGGCAGGCAGTCAACATTGTGGCAGTGGTATGAGTGAAGCTATTCTGTTACTATAAATGCCTTAGTCAGGAATTTAAAGTGATAAAAAGTCATTGGCAGATCATCACATCATATTTTTATTAAGTTAGAACTGATAATGTGGTTATATTCTTTTATCAATCACTGGTGGGACAATTTTTTAAAGAAGATATGTAACGATGAAAGCAAAAGCTGTGACTGCTGTACAATATGAAGAGAATAGTTGGGGTTTCTGTTGTGCAGCATAACAAATTATAAGTATTTGAGCTAACTGTATGCATATTGCCTATCTAAACAGCTTTCAGGTTACTAATGTGTCATCTACCCTTAATGCTATTTGCTCCTGTTCCTTTCTGGTTCTTCCAGTCTCCTCTTTCACTGTATCCCATATTGTTTTTATTTTGTTCCCTGACATTGCTATCTTCTTCTCGTAGTTCATTTCTTTAGATGTATGAATTACTTTTTTAACATTTTACAGTATTTCTTGTATTTAGCTAAATCATCAGCATTGGAGCCATTCTTGGTCGACCGATACATTTTCCTTTTTGTCTTGCAGGAAATCTTTATTCCTTGTGTAATCCATGGTTTTGTTATAGGCTTCTGGTTAATTTGAGTAACTTTTAGAGGAAAACATTTTTCAAACATGGTACTGACATTGTTCATGAATGTTTTATGTTTTTCATTCATGTCATGAGCACTATAAACATCTTTCCAGTTAATATCTTTTAGCAGTTTTCTAAAACACTCAATTTTTGGTTGATTGACTACTCTCCTGTACTCAGATTTAGCAGTCTTGATAATCTGCTTAGAATTTACATCTAAAACAAGGAGCTGCATGTCATGATCTGATAATCCATTTATTACAGGTTTTATGATCTGATTTTGTTCCTTTAATTTGTCTATAAAAATGTTATCAATATATAAACTGCATGTCAAATAATTTTTGACGTAACTGTTTGTAAGCTGTAATGACTGGGGTACCCTTCACCCCACCCTGTAACATTCAGATTAGGCCACATGAGCAGTCAATACCATTCACTTCTTTCGCAGACTATGGTCACTATATGTCACCATAAGTCGTATCAGGACACACATTTGGGACACAAACGCTGCTGGCCAGTCAAATTGCTAAAGCGTGAAGATGGCGTCCAAAAAATGACAAATAAGCAGGAAATGTACTACATGCTTGAAATGCAAATGATTAGCATTTCAGTGCAACTGCACAAAGTAGGTGGGAGTAATGCCATATACATTCTATACATCAGTACCTCTGTCATACTGGACCTAGCAACCACCAGCAATACCTTGATTTCAACAGCTGCCATTCATTCGGTACCAAGAAGTATCTTACATACAACATAGCCACTCCCTGTTGTCACCTCTGGAGTGACAAGCAGGCCCTCTCTAAATACACTAAGTCTCACTGAGGGCTTCACACAACAAAATTGCCCTCCCAACATTGTATAGAAACACATCTCCCATGCCTCTCCAGTCACCTACACCTTCTATATACTCACTGTCTGGCCACAGAGAAAGGGATAGTACCTACCATATCTTTTTTTAATACCAACGTCAGTTTACTTCCTGTTGTATCTGCACCTCTAAACCTACAAACTCACCCCTGTCATTGTGTGGCTGCTCGACGCCAATGTGAGTACAGTGTTTGAATTTAGTTCTTTTCGCCTTCATCCTACCCTTTTGAATGTTACATTTTTAGGTCCGTTTGGTTACTAGTCCCTCAACTTTTTTTCTCGTCCTTCCCAAGATGCAGTGACTAAGAGCCTTTACACTGACTGGCCCGATCATTTGTTATATACGACCATGTACATTAAGTGAATCAGTTTTGTTAGTCTGTTGTTGGTCCCCCCCCCCCCCCACCCCCCACCCCCCCCCGCCCAGAATGAGAAGGTAAGACTCTTTCCTCCTCATCATGTCCGGTAAGTCTTCATTGACTGGGGGTTCTGGACGACTTTTCCCAAATATAACCCTTGCCCAAACCTCTCCAGTCATTTTCTTTCACCCCCTTTTCCTTCCCCTTCAGCCAGGAGGAGGAGGAGGAGGAGGAGGAGGAGGAGGAGGAGCCACTGGCTTCGAAAGCACACATACTTGAAACCTTTTATATGTGTGTTCTCTGCTGCCACATGGTGAGCAGATTTTTATCTGTCCAATTACATAAGCAAATGTATTTATTATTTATGTCTTCCATTTTATTCTTACATGAATGTTCCCTTGTGTTATGTATTTTTTTATTCTGTGTGTAAATTGTATTTGTGTACTTCGTATGGAATCAAACTTCGTCACACTTGTAAGTACCGCAATTGTCTTAGTGAGTACACGTGCGACGCGCGCGCGCCACACACACACACACACACACACACACACACACACACACACACAACACGACCACCAACTCCAGCGTCACGGGCCAGAATACAGCATCACGTGAGATGCAAGCAGCACTATGTAGGGGGTGGGGAAGGGGAAGAGTAAGAGGAAAGGATAGTAGTGTGCAGTGAGGGAGAGACAAATACTGTCTAGTGGAGTGTGCAGGGGCTAGACTGCCAACAGGTGTAGCGTCAGGAGGTTGGTAGGCGGTGGGGGAAAAAGGAACAAAAAAGGAGAGGAGTGAGGAAAGACGGGTAGATGCAATGGCAGAAGGCTGCAAATAAACAAGGTGGGAGATGATAATGGGGAGGATGATAGACGGGGGGGGGGGGGGGGGGTGTAAATGTTGGGTGGAGGGTGTGTCTGCACAGTTCATAAAAGCTGGTGGTGGCAGGAAGGATCCAGACGGCTCGGGTAATGAAGCAGTCATTGAAATCAAGTGTGTTGTGTTCAGCTGCATGTTGTGCCACAGGGTCTACTTTGCTCTTGGCCACAGTGTGGCTGCGGCCATTCATCTTGGTGCACATTTGTTTGGTAGTCATATTGATATAAAAAGCTCTGCAATGATTGCAGCACAGTTGGTAAATGACATGGCTGCTTTCACAGGTGGCCTGGTCCCTGATGGGGTAGGATAAATCTGTGATAGGACTGGAATAGAAAGTACTGGGTGGGTAGATGGATTAGGCAGGGTTTGCGCTTGGGTAGGAGTGGGTAGTTGATTACTTATCATTGTGGCCTGAAATAGGGACATAATAACAGAGATAGTTCCCACCCCTGCAAAAGTGGTGTTCCGTCGTCCACCCAACCTACACAACATCCTAGTCCATCCTTACGCCACTCCCGAACCCAACCCCTTGTCACAAGGATCATATTCCTGTGGAAGATGCAGGTGCAAACCCTGCCCAATCCATCCATCCACCCAGCACTTCCTATTCCAGTCCTGTCACCAATTTATCCTACCCCATCAGGGATTGGGCACCTGTGAAAGCAGCCATGTCATTTACCAGCTTTGCTGCAATCATTACACATCTTTTTATATTGGTATGACTACCAACCAGCTGTTCACCAGGATGAAGGGCCACCACCAAACTGGCCAAGAGCAAAGTAGACCACCCTGTGGCACAACATGCAGCTGAACATAACACACTTGATTTCAATGGCTGCTTCACTATTTGAGCCATCTGGATCCTTACCTCCACCACCAGTTTTTCTGAACTGTCCAGATGGGAGTTATCCTTATAACACTTTGTCCGCTCTCGTAATTATCCTGACCTCAACCTGCGGTAACATACTATCCCCACACCCTCCACCCAACATTTCCACCCCACCTGTCCTATCATCTCCTCCCCATTCTCGTCTCCCACCTTGCTTATTTGCAGCCGTCTGCCAACGCATTTGCCCGTCCTCCCCACTCCTCTCCTTTTTTGTTCCTTTTTCCCCCCACCCCCTGCCCCACAACCTCCTGATGCCACACCTGTTAGCAATCTAGTCTCTGTGCACGCCACTAGACAGCATTCGTCTCTCTCCCCACCCATACACCACTGTCTTTCCCCTTTCTCTTCCTCTTCCCCACCCTGTCCACATTGCTGCTTGCATCCCACATGTCGTTGCACTCCGGCTCGAGATGCTGGAGTTGGCAGTCGTGTATGCATGAGGTGTGCTTGCATGTGTGTGTGTGTGTGTGTGTGTGTGTGTGTGTGTGTGTGTGTGTGTGTCCTCTTTACTAACGAAGACTGTGCCGGAGAGCTGTATGTGAGTGACTTTTAATCATGCGTGTCTGCAACTTGAGGTGTCTACTTAACCATAAGTAGCAAATAAGTACATTGTTGATATTCCTACCTGGAGTTTCCATCATTTAACTTTTTGTGCAGTTGCTTTGTAGTGTATGAAATTAAAAGAAATTGGCATATTTACTGTCATGTTAAAGTTGATACATGTCATACATTTTGTATGTCATGAGGGTGTGAAGATTAAATCATATGACACAGAAATTTATTGCGTTATGAATAAAACAGATCAATAAAGATTATGGAAAATTGTTTGTACATTGAATTCATGGTATCTAACGAGCTTTCACATTGGAGTGTTACTGTGTGTTAATTTGCTTACTAAATGTTATTTTGTGTTTCTTATGCAGGCCATTGTTTTTCCAGTAGCTCTAAAATTGAAGTTTGTATTATGGAGGACACTCACCTAGGGTATTCCATGCAGCAGTGTTAGCTGCACTGCTGTGGTGGTGTAATGGCTAGCATTCCTGCATAGTAAGGCACGAGACCTGGGTTCAAGTCCCTACTGTGGCACAAATTCTAATCCATTTCTTCAGCATCCATCATTATGGCAGATAAAGATTAGACTTAAATGTCTCAAGAGATTTAATTATATCAGATCTATAATTCTACATTCATTTTAACATTTGAGTATAGTAAAACTAGTTAACTGTGATGTAATAGGACAAAATTCAGCAATTATTCCCAAGTAGTCAAGAAAACAAACCAACATTGTTTTGTCATCAATTCTCACTTGCTTTGGTCTTGATAGTGAAGCAATCTTCCTGTTCTTTGCTTTGTGATTTTTACTTACAGGTGCCACTATTGATTTCTCCTGGGTGTGTGTTAGTGGGCATAGAATGCATGTAGAATATGTCTCTCACCTATGTGTTAATGGTCTGAACACACGAAATCAATTTAGTGTACATTCAAAGGACTGGATTCGGAACTCAACTCTTGACCAGCAACTTGTTGAGGGTATTTGTGAATATACATTGATCCATGTTCATTCTTTTTCTCCATTTTCTCATTCTGTGTAAAGAAACAGTTATTCCCCACCTCCCTTTCATTCCTCTATCATCAGGGCCATTGGATTATTGCTCCATTTGCTCCAGCCTTGTTATGCCTTATGTTCACCAAATACAATCCTATGAGCAAAATTACATCTTGTAACACAAAGTTTGAGAATGGGGGGGAAAAAAACCACAAGTATTTGTTAACATTGCAGTACATTGTATCATACATAGAAAAGCATGTGCACAGAGATGCCCTGTTACTTCATTCCTCAAGATTCTCCAATAATCACAGATACAATGTAGTGAAACTGCAGTGCTATGTGTTGAGCTTATTTCTAGTATGTTGGATTATGCCTCATTGCAGAAAAGTACAGCAGCTTTGCCTACCAGACGTTCTTTCTGGCAAGCAGGGTGGCTTCTGAGACCCATTTAAGAGTTCATTTATCTGTAGTGAATTTCTGAAGATAACTGTAACCAAAGTCAGTGAATGAGTAAACCTTAGTAGTAAAATGTACATAAAGAAGAATTAAAATATTACACTTTCTAAACAAATCTTTTTTCTCAGTATTGTCTTTGCCCCTTTTCCTTCCTTATCCTCCATACTACCTCCCCCCCAAATAGCTGCTGCACAGTCTGCAGATGTTGTGTAATTTTCTGGTACAGTTTAATGTCGTCATTATTTTGCAGTGAATAGGCTTACCATTAATTTTTAGAAGAGGTTTCAAGTGTCAAAAGCGAAAGGTTTTGTATATTTCAGGGAGCAGAGATACTAGCAAAACTACGCCCTGTTGATGTATTGCGCCAGCTCCTAACAGATGGCCGTGGTCCAGAGACAGGTGCAGTCAGAACTTTCTTCAGAGAGCAGCGCGAGGAGCAAGCTTGTGCAACTTGCCTAATGTTAGCGTGCCTTGACAGTGCGCAGAATGCTCAGATTGCAGAGTGGGCAACTCGTGCATTTTTTCTTTATGGTGGCGAGCCACGTGTTGGTGGTGTAAGTGGTGGTGGTGGTGGTGGAAGTGCTGCTGGTGGCGGTACGGGTGCACTCTCACCACCACCAAACCCGCTCGTTGACACCGTGCTGACACCTGCAAGTCCTAGAATTGCGAGTCCAGCCAGCCACACCACACATGAAGGTATTGTATCTTCACATAAATAATTGTGAATTATTAATGAAACATCTAATATTCAGTTGTGCACAATGAAAAACAATGCAAACTAATATTTTGCAATGAAACTTAAAATAGTGATTGTGAGTGTGTGAAATATTATCAATTTCACCATTGCACTTCAACTTTTTACAATTTTTTTACATCTTCAATTTGATAAATGGGTCCAGTTTGTGGCTGTATTCTCTCTCTCTCTCTCTCTCTCTCTCACTCTCTCTCTCTCTCTCTCTCTCTCTCTCTCTCTCTCTCTCTCTCTCTCTCCCCCCCCCCCTCTACCCCCCCTCTCTCCCCCCCTCTCCATCCCTCCCCTCTCCATCCCTCCCTCCCTCCCTCCCTCCCTCCCCCTCTCCCCGCCCAGCCTGGTGTTTATTTTATGAGGGAAGGAAGTACCAGTACGGGAACTCACATGTTCATGAGTTGTTTGCCGAGTGGAAATTTCAAATATTTTTACAGTGGCAAAAGTATAATTCAAATCTTCAAGTCCACAGCGGGGATTATGGAACTGTTCTTGGATGGAGTACAGGGGAGGTGAGATCAGTCCCATCTACTTTCCAAATGATCTTCTTGTGAGTTCTTTGTGTTTTGAAGAACCTTGTTTCACTTCCAACCAAGCTGTGGCTAAATTATGCATGCAGCTAGTTTGAAAATTTAACTTAAAATGATTTTTGAAGAATTTGGCTGGCGATACAGAAAATCTCTACATTTACTTGTGTGAAAGCTGAAAACTACCATATGGAGTTACCTGCATGCCACGTTTTGCTGTCGGAGGAATAATTAGCAAATCAAATTGTATAAATGCAAATCGGTTAATAGTGATTTATTCGTCTGATAACATACACTTCTTAATTGTGATTAGAACATATATGGGACATGTGATGTAATTCACACTAGGGAGTATGGGTCCCTAATACCAAAATAGTCACAACGATACAAAAAATATCGGTATGTAAACATGAATGAAATTTTCATTCTGCAGTGGAATATGTGCTGATAGGGAACTTCCTGGTTGATTAAAATTGTGCTTGTGTAGCTGAATTGATGGAGCACTTGCCCACAAAAGGCAGAGGCCTTGAGTTTGGTCCTTGGTTCATCATACAGTTTTAATCTTCCAGGAAGTTTCAGTATGTAAACACATTGAGTGTGAAAGGCTTGAGAATGTGTGTAGGCAAATATTAACAATTGTTTCCACTGCTATTTCAGCCTTCAATCCTGGCTTTGTGTCGACACCAATTCGTGGACCAATTCAACAAGGCCCTGCAAGGGATCAGAATATTGGTCCTAGCTTTCTCAGTCCACAATCTTTGCCTGCAAATGTGCAAGATGGAAATGTTGGAGGTGTTCAGTTCTCAGCAAAGCATAATGGTCTTTATCTTTATATGAGTAGACTGTTGAGACCTATCTGGAATCTCCGAACAGTCCACCTAACAACAATGGATAAAAAGCAGTTTGTGAGTGCCATTCTTTTCGCTTCATTCATTTTCATTGGTAACATGGGACTACTGAAATAGTATGTTTCTTTTCTCTTGCAGCTGTGCAGCACACTTTCTAGAGAAGATTGTGCATGGTTGTTAGGCCACATCCATGCTCTTAGAGCATTTCTGGAAAAGAATGCCCAGTTTTCTGTAGGATACATGCAGTAAGTATAAATGTATCCTGTTAAATGTCTTATTAATGGCTTGATATGTAGTCAGTTCTAAGAATCTCTCTCTCTCTCTCTCTCTCTCTCTCTCCCCCTCTCTCCCCCTCTCTCCCCCTCTCTCCCCCTCTCTCCCCCTCTCTCCCTCTCTCTCCCTCTCTCTCTCCCTCTCTCTCTCCCTCTCTCTGGGTGTGTGGGTCAGCATCTCCATTATATGGTGAGTGGGAACTTTCCTTTTCATAATATTGTTACATTCCATCTTGGATTTTCCATTGTTTGTTTGTGATGTACTGTGCTTTATCACAGTGGCACATCATCAAGCATTTTTTTCTGGCGTTACTGTCTTCAGTGAAGTGTACCAGATATTGTTTCACGAATCTGTGAATCAGTTGAAACAAGAGGAACTGACACTTCACTGATACCAGCAAGCTGTGAAAATGTGCCACGTATAGAAAGTGAATGTGTGTGGCTCCGGTGTAATTATTTTTTTTCTGACACACACTTCCAAAGCATTATGGTCTCCAAGGTCACCTGACTTAACCACCACCACCTCTTCAACTTTTTTTTTTTCTGTGGTGTCACCTTAAAGCTAATGTGTACAACAAAATCAATGAGTTACGTGAGAATATCCTTCTTGGTATTCTGGTAGTCATGCCATATCCTCTGGCAGCAACAATGACAGACATGCCTGATATGTTGAACTATGTATACAATGGGGGTAATCACTTCCAGCACCTCTTCTAACACAACTTTATTTCTCAACCATAAAGGTATGACATGTACAAATTTGGTTTCATATCCTTTCATTAAGATTCCTATAACACATTTCCTGGGACTCCTCCCCTCACCCCTCTTATTAAATATAACCACATCAGCAGTAGGTGTAAAAATTGATGTGGGAAGTGAATGTGGTAAGATAGGTGTTGAAGGGAGGTGTGTATTCTTTACTTGTGAAATGTGTTGAATTATTACACAATCAGCTAGGCTGTTATTAAAGGGCTGTTATGTGATCATGAAACTTGGGACTCCAATGCAATGACAGCGAGGCTAGTAATACAGCATCAAGAAATTTGCTCCAATAAAACCCCTCTTTTGTGAATATCTGTGTACCTGAGACTTCTTTTGTAAACAGGAAGTTTCTTGAAATGCGCATTCAGCACAAGTGTATCAAAGCAGCAGCTTGAATTGTAACACTTTTAGGCAACACACATTCTTAAACTACAAACTCTAAAATACACCTTTACATAAATAACAGTTCTAAAAATTCTTAACATTAAACCTTTAATGGATCTTGTCCATAAATTTTTAATTAAATAGTTTCACCCCCCCTCCCCCGCCCCACAATATAACGTTCAGACAGGAGATTTTGCTCCAGCTAGTTAATGCTAATGAGAAGTGACTTATTTAAACTGAAATAGGGAAAATATTTCCTAACCATGTCAGCAAAACTTACAAGATCACCCGACAACAGAATTTTTGTAATCGCATTTATGGTGCATGCACATCTCAAAAATTCTGGAGAAAATTGACTTTGAAGTCTTCCGAGCAACCTTAATTCACTAATGCAGTAAATTTTTTCACAGTTGCGAATATAGACAACAATTAGCTGAAGAATGGAATGACGACAGTGAAAATTTGTCCCAAGCCAGGACTCAAACCCAGATTTCCTGCTTATCATGAGCGGTCTCCTTGCCGTTTGGCTGTCTGTGCATGATTCACTGCCAGGCCTAAACTTCCATACTTCATCAGCCATGTGTCGAAAACCTGCACTTACACAGCAATTATGTATGTTCCCATACATGCGAGACATTTTACTTGAAGATCGCCTACCCAATGTCGCAAATAAATAAGATATTGTGGTGCCTATGTCATTCTGAATAAGATGGTTTTCGACATTCACGATTGAAAATACATTTACTGTATTTCCTAACGACTGTAGTTGCATTGCCTGTTGCATGCATTTCCAAAGGAACTTTGCATCATACTCAGACTAACACAAACACTGTAATATCATATTAATTCTCTAAAGTTTGTACAATTTCTTGATGGCCTTCATGGCTCATTTGGTAGTGCACGAGACATAATCTTTGGACCGCTGGTTTGAGTATCCTTTTGGTCAGAACATTTTTCATTTTTCTTCTTTCAGTTTGAATATCTGCGTCATTTAAATATAAAATGAATCAAATACATACTGAACACACACGTTTTCATTTTTTATGAAAAATGTGCAATATTACACATTTTACTGGTAGTTGACAACAGTTGCCTCTGCTTGATCACTTCATGAATAGTTACGGCATGGTGGTTGATGGGATCAGATGTGCGATACATCATTAGAAATAAGACAACTTGTGTATTTCTAAAAAATAACTGGATATGTGTCAGTTAGCGTATATTTGCTGCATTGTAATTAATGATGTAGGTATTCAAATTGAATGGGGAAAAAAGACCAAAATGTGGTTCGAACCAGTGATCCAACAAGTACCAAGTCTCAAACACTATCGATAGAGCTGCAAGGTCTGTTAAAAATTTGTTCTAGATGTAATGAATTAAGGTTGCTCGGAGATCTCAAAAGTTGATTTTCTTGAGAATTTATTACAGTTGTTTAGAGAAAAGAGTGCTTTGTTTCAGAGTATAGTATTCAATAAGGCAATAACACCAGCCTTAGTTGGCAGCAATTGGCATTGGAAAACATTTCTTATTATTGTAGGTTTTAATTAAAGTAATATGAATGTTTATGTTTGACATAGCTAGCAGGTTCATACATCAACAAAATAAAAAGTAACCTGAATAAAGACTATCAAATTTTGGTCTCTCAGATAAAATCACAAAACTTGCACATCTGTTTTAATTAAATCATAGTTGAATTGCTATTAATATATCGCTAAGCACTTCACTATAAAGAATTGGTAGATAATTCAGTTGATAATTCAGTTAAAAGTAAGTTCACGCTATGGATTCTTTTATTACATCACAATTTCGTTACTGTAGAATGCCCTGTGCATAAAGATACTCACAATAAGTGTCTGAAACTTTATCATGAAACAGTTCTCAGTATCTATTCTAACTAATAGACTCAATCCGTGCTAATGCCATAATGTAGCCTAAGCAAGTACCAGCTCAATAACTGGCTGCTGCAGAAGAAGCCATAACATAAGTGAGTCTGTCGATAAAATAAGATCCATCTGAATAGGGAAGCTCATAAAATGACAGGTATGCCATTTATGCATTAAAACCCCGGTTAAGCCATTTCAGTTAAGCGGTGAACGTCTAATATGTTCAATAGTATTTTGTATTGTAATTACAGAACATATTTGTTAAAAGTTTTGAAGGTTAAATGAATTAAAAAATCACTTAGTGGACTAAAAGTATGTTGTTTACTAAAGTTAAAAATTACATTACAATAATATACTTAGACTGTCTATTTGGGGAGCAAAATAACTGATGATGGTCGGAGTAGAGAGGATATAAAATGTAGACTGGCATTGGCAAGGAAAGTATTTCTGAAGGAGAGAAATTTGTGAACATTGAGTATAGATTTAAGTGTCAGGAAGTCGTTTCTGAATGAATTTGTATGGAGTGTAACCATGTATGTAATGGAAGTGAAACATGGACAATAAATAGTTTAGACAAGAAGAGAATAGAAGCTTTTTAAATGTGGTGATGCTGAAGATTAGATGGGTAGATCACATAACTAATGAGGAGGTAATGAATAGAATTGGAGAGAAGAGAAATTTGTGGCACAATTTGACTAGAAGAAGGGATCAGTTGGTAGGGCATATTCTGAGACATCAAGGGATCACCAATTTAGTATTGGAGGGCAGCATGGAGGGTAAAATCGTAGAGGGAGACCAAGAGATGAATACACTAAGCAGATTCAGAACGATGTAGGTTGCAGTAGGTACTGGGAGATGAAGAAGCTTGCACAGGATAGAGTAGCATGGAGAGCTGCATCAAACTAGTCTCTGGACAGAAGACTACAACAACAACATAGACTGTACTTAATAGTTTGTGCAATGATACAAAAAAAATACGTAAGCAGTGGAAAGAACAACCATTCAGATGTGCTATTGTTGGCAGTTTTGTTTAGACCAGTGAGCTGATGGGTGAGGAACAAACTCACGCTCAGACGTTCACCTCTCCCCAGTAACCACTGTCCAGTATGCTCTTGTCTCGAATTATTTCTTCAAATACAGTCTTCTCCCTTTTTTTCTTTTTACCGGTTGCTGGGGTTTGCTTAACCGAAGTTTTACTGTGTTTACTAATAGTCAACAAGCGGAACAAAAAGGAGTACAGTGTTTCTAGAATCTAACTTGATCAATAATCAAAGATATGGAAATTGCATAAAAATTACTAGGAATAAAATTGTACATTATAATAGGAAAAACCAGCTGTCTCTTGTTCTGCCAGCTTTTACTGATTGCCAGGTCAGATGTTAGGGAGCAACACACACAGTGTGAAAAGTGAGTGAGTGTGGTAGAATTTTACAGGCGATAGTTCAATAGTTAAGTTTATAATTTAGAAGTAAAGGACACTGCCCACCAAATAACAGAAGCATGGGTACATTATACAAGAAAAATATAAAATAGAAGGCTGAAATAAATCAAAAGTAGCTACTGTAAACATTACCAAACCGCAGCAGAACGCACACATAAGAGGGTTGTAAATTAGGCACACTTTTGGAGCCAGTGGCAGAGGCAGAGGGGTTGAAGGGGAAGGAAGAGGGGTGAAAGAAAAGGACTGGAGAAGTCTAGGAAAAGGGTTAGATTTCTAGAAAGTCACCCAGAACCACATATCAGGAGAGACTTGCCACACAGGATGAGAAGGAAAGACTGATTGTTGCAGACTGTATCAGATGAGATTTGAAAACCTGAGAGCTTAAAGGTGTAAGAGAGTAATATGTAAGACAGATATTACTGCTTAAACATCGTGCATGAGTTAATAAGATTGAAAGCTAAGTACAGTGAAAAATAGATGTGTAAGACAATGAAAGATGTTGGTCTTGCTTGTCTCTTTTTCAAACCCCCCCCCCCCCCCCCCCCTCCCACTTCTGTTACGTATAATGCTCTTAGCTTTCCACTCTTATTAACTCATCCTTGATGTTTAAGCAGTAATCTCTGTCTTGCATATTACCCTGTCTTCCGCCTTTAAGCTCTCACGTTTTCAAATCTCATCCAGTGCAGTCCCCAACAATCAGTCTTTCCTTCTGATCCTGTACAGTAAGTCTCCCCTGACAGGTGGTTCTGTGTGATTTTCCCAAAATCTACCCCTTCTCCTAGACCTCTTAAGTCCTTTTCCTTCACCCTTCTTCCTTCCCCTTCAACCCTTCTGCCTGAAGTAGAAGCCACTGGTTCCAAAAGCTTACCTAATTACAACCCCCTTTTATGTGTGTTTTCTACTGATGCTTGATAAGTAAATATTTTATCCATCCAGTTAAATTATTTTGTCAAAAATTGATTGTTTTCGTCGTTATACTGTAAACATTAGTTACATTTGTAAAATAATATAATTGAAAATGCGTAGACAAACAATAGGAATTCATTATAAGAATCACAACTGCCATCGATGGGCGAAATGTGGAAGTAACAAAAAAGCCCTAATAGGGTGGTTGATGTAAAGATGAATGTGGATGATGCCATCAGTTGTCATGACAGAGACAGCGTGGAGTGTGTCAATAAAGTGCATCGGTAGCTAGGCACATAACAAGCCAGAGTTGTACTGGTAATAGAGTAATAGGTACCATCGGTCACCATGGAGACAAGAACTTGGATGAGCCAAAGACATACTGCCAAAGGACAAAGTCAGTCTCCATGGAGATGGGATCGTTGACGAGTCGACTAGGGTACATCGCTTCGGAAGTGGCCAACCTATTACTCGACGATAATAGTGTATCGGCAGCAAAAAAGTTTCACGTCAGTCAGTATTAGGATGACAAATATTACAAGTCAGCGTTTAGTGGAATATTAATTAATTTGCCACATTGTAAGAATATGAGTTATCAAAGTAGATACTGAAGAGAGAAAAAAATGTCAATAGTATACTTGACAGGAACTAAAATAGAATAAGACCAATAAGAGTATACAGGTTTAGTGCTTAAGGTAAATGCTTGTTGTTTTGTATATATATATATATATATATATATATATATATATATATATAGTGGGCATAGATGTCAATTTCTTAAAGGGCTCTGAAGTGATTATTGGTGGTAAATGCTAAAGTTGAGCTGCTTGGGGGAACACAATGGTAAATGCCATGGCCGTGTATTTCGCGGCAGATGGCTAATGACACCACCTGTGGGATGCACAATGCAGTAGACTTACTAGTAGTTCCAAATTCACTCAACAGACGTCAGGGCCGAGCTTAATGGTGAGTGCCACTGTCTGTATGTTGCGGAAACATAATGGTAAGTGACAGAGAGAATGGCGGCAAGTGAAAACATCTCAGAGATTATAGCAACAGTGAACATGGCAGAAGACGAGAAATATACTTCCAATGATACTAATATCTTCGAGAGGGATCCAGAATACGTTCCTAATGATTCAGATGACTCAGAGGTATGTTATTTTGTAAATATACTGCCTTTAGTACGTTTCACGAACATAATGGTAAGTGCATGTACGTACCATTGTGTTCCTGAAGTACGTTAATTTTGGGGTTATTTTAGAATAGCTACATTTTTTTTGGCTAAGTGGTGTGTGAATGCGCATTTTTCATTTATATTGTTACATGTAATAATAATAATGGTAATGGTAACAGTAGTTTCCGTTGTTATACAGGTTAATAGCGAATCAGATCATATTGCTCAAAACAACGAACAATGTATCGCTCCTGCAGAAACCATTCAGGAACAAACAAAGACGTCGTCTCGGAAAAGGTGCTGCTGTGGCCAAAATAAGAACTCGAACATGGTACTGTTTTGGAAATATCTAATTTCAACTGGTAGATTTCGTGTGAACACCACTTCCCCATGAGCGGGCACACAATGTTGCCGTCCGATAGAGATTTCACGACAATTGAAAATTACGTTCGCCGACAAGTACAAGATGTGTACAGTCCAGATCAGTGGTGCGAGATCATCAAGAAGTCGGCTAAGAAGAATCCATTGCTTGTATATAATATGAAAAGAGAGGATTTCTATCAAATACGATACTCTAAAGAAGCGTTTGTCATCAGAAACAAGACAGTTGATAGTCGAGATGTCAACCTAAGGAAACTATGTAGATGGAAGGTGACCTCCTAATATCCATCATCTTTATTCATCAGCGAGACATTTTGTCATGACATTTGGCATGAAATAAGCTTCAGGAAACGTGGAAGACAAGGACCAGTTCCTATACTTCAGCTTAAATACAATGGGCCAAGGCTTATTGAAAAGAATAAAGTTGCTTACGTCCTGTCGCTCCTAAATTACATACCTGCTGTCCACCATGGATTTATCCTGTCACTAAAGCCAACAGTTTTGGATGAAAAAGACATTAGTAATGAGAATGATGAATGATTTTGCAGTTTCAGTAAAGTGTTGAAGACTTACTGTAAAATTCAATATGTAATGTTCCATCACTAAGTGTTGTTAATGGTGTATGGTAATGTAATAATTTTTGTATATTTCATTTGTTTTGGTCAGTTATGAGTTTCATTTATGTCTGTATAGTAGAAGATACATGTTAGAATCACTACAGAATAAAAGGACTGTTCAAAAAAAATTATTCAGATTTTCAGATCAATTGAAACTTTAGATGCGCTGTATCTCGAAACTGTGATTTTGGCGCTTACCATTTTGTTCCCCCGAGAGCAGCTCAGTTATACATGTATTTTTAAGCAATTTGTTTATCAGATAGATTATTCATAAAGATCATTTTAACAAATTTTGACATAGTTATAGCAGGAGAATCTGAAATTTTTTTGTATCTTCATGAACTGAACATCAATATCATTTGCATTAAAATTATGCTGGCCATTTGCCTCACATCAGTCTTAGCAGATGGACGTAGTGGGAATGTATGGAACTGCAGTAAAGTTCTTTCTTTACGCATGTGCTACAGTGGCTGGGTGGCTGGCAACCAGTACAAATTAAAGAACTCTGTACCTAGCAAGGCTTCCACTGACCTAGCCTTGTACTCAGTCCTAGTTCTTTCCTCTCAGCATCAACATTGGTCTTCGGCCTGATGCCCCACTACAATGCACATACCAGAGATATTCATCATAAGTGTTGACACTCACCCATGCCATGCCACTACTACTGCACAGCTCAGAATGTAAATTAGTGCTTTGCATCGCAAGACATTACATCTGGCGAGCTTGGAGTACTATTAGAGTTCAGAGCTTACTGCCAGTAAGCTTGTGTTATAACCGTTTGCCTTTCCTTTGGGTCTTGCCCTGTCCATATCTCCCATGGGAGACGAACCATTCCATGCCTCACTTCGGTAAAATTGGTGTTGTGCTGGTGAATACTTGGAGACTAGTTAGTAACTTTGTGTCCCATACTCACATGGATTGTGTACAGAACATGTTTTTGTGGACGATTCAGCACTGATTAAGCTATCCTTTGTACCATTCTTTTATCCAGCGTAATCACATCAGCAGTGACTTTCCCTGAGACCTTTAGAATAAGGAGACCATTCCATGCTCAGTCTGTAGTACGTTAGAAGTTTGAGTAACGTGTTTTTTCCTTAACCACTTGTGAACATCCAGTCATTGTGCAGCACCTGACATGCCTTATTTTTCAATTTTGTAGTTATTTTATTAAGTTACATAGTGAAACATTCCTACAAAATCATTAGTCCTAGCTATTTGTTTCAGGATAGCAATTTCGTTTTGGGTTTCATTAGATTTGGAGAGAATTTTAACATCCTATAAATCATTGAGAAAAAGAATTCTCTTATTTTTCTGCGGATGATATGATGTAGTGTTCATGATAGCATTTGTTGGAGTAGGTTTTCTACAAGTAGTGAAACGTTTTTTCATTATGGTTGGCAATAGCGAGGTCAAGAAATTATTCTTTCGTCATAATGACTTTGGATTAATGTTATTTACAACCTCAGATAAAGTACCAGTTTCATCTTTTGAACCTTTATAGAGCAACAGTGTACCATCTCTCTTATGTAATAATTTTACTGATAATTTCAGGATTTTCTTTTAAGAATTTGATTTCAGTGTAATTGACAAAAATGTCTATTGAAGTTCCAGCTAGAGAATTTCCTGTTGCTAGGCCACCTTTTTGATGGTAAATCTTATCATTGAAAGAATTTTACATTGTTTGATCTATTGTAAATTGCGTGTGCAAGTTCAAAACTGTTCATAATATTAAAATTTTCTTCATATGTATACACAGACTTTAAGATTTCATTAAGATTACTATTAAGTTCATAAGATGGACAATTTATATTGTTAATTGTTGATGTGTAGGTATATTTCGTTAATAGCAGAAAAGGAAAGTTGCCGCTCACCATATAGCGGGGATGCTGAGTCACGATAGGCACAATAAAAAGATTCACACACTCATAGCGTTCGGCCATTAAGGCCTTTGTCAGCAGTAGACACACACACACACACACACACACACACACACACACACACACACACACACACACACACACACACAAATGCAATTTGCACACACGTCTGCAGTCTCAGAGAGCTGAAACTACTCTGCGAGCAGCATTACCAGTGCATGATGGGAGTGGCGACTGGGTGGAGGTAAGGAGGAGGCTGGGGCGGGGAGGGGGAGGGATAGTAATGTGGGAGTGACGCACAGTGAAGTGTTGCAGTTTAGATGGAGGGCAGGAGAGAAGGTGCGGAGACGGGAGAGGGTAAGTAGCGGAAAGGAGAGAAATGAAAATAAATTAAAATACCGGGTTTGGCAGTGAACTGACGACTGTGTAGTGCTGGAATGGAAACAGGGAGGGGACTGGATGGGTGAGGAGTGTCTAACGAAGGTTGAGGCCAGGAGGGTTATGGGAACATAGTATGTATTGCAGGGAAAGTTCCCACCTGTGCAATTCAGAACAGCTGGCGTAGGTGGGAAGGATCCATATGGCACAGGCTGTGAAGCAGTCATTGAGATGAGGGGTATCATGTTTGGCAACGTGTTCAGCAACAGGGTGGTCCACTTGTTTTTTGGCCACAGTTTGTCGGTGGCCGTTTATGCGGACAGACAGCTTGTTGGTTGTCATGCCTACATAGAATGCAGCACAGTGGTTGCAACTTAGCTTGTAAATCACGTAACTGGTTTCACAGGTAGCCCTGCCTTGGATGGGATAGGTGATGTTAGTGACCGGACTGGAGTAGGTGGTGGTAGGAGGATGTATGGGACAGGTCTTGCATCTAGGTCTATGAAAGGGGTATGAGCCATGAGGTAAGGGATTGGGAGCAGGGGTTGTGTAAGGATGGACGAGTATATTGTGTAGGTTCAGTGGACAGTGGAATACCACAGTAGGAGGGGTGGGAAGGATTAGTGGGTAGTACATTTCTCATTTCAGGTCACGAGAGGTAATTGAAACCCTGGCGGAGAATGTAATTCAGTTGCTCCAGTCCCAGATGGTACGGAGTTAAAAGTGGAATGCTCCTCTGTGGCTGGACTATGGGACTTTGGGAGGTGGTGGGAGACTGGAAAGATAAAGCACGGGAGATTTGTTTTTGTACAAGGATGGGAGGATAATTATGGTCAGTGAAGGCTTCAGTGAGACCCTCGGTATATTTACAGGACTGCTCGTCACTGCAGATGCGATGACCACGGGTGGCTAGGCTGTACGGGGGAGACTTCTTGGTATGGAATGGGTGGCAGCTGTTTAAGTGGAGGTATTGCTGGTGGTTAGTAGGTTTGATATGGACGGGAGGTACTGATGTAGCCATCTCTGAGGTGGAGGTCAACATCTATGAAGATGGCTTGTTGGGTTGAGTAGGACCAGGTGAAGCAAATGGGGGAGAAGTTGTTGAGGTTCTGGAGGAATGTGAACAAGGTGTCCTCACCTTCAATCTAGATAGCAAAGATGTCATCAATGAATCTGAACCAGGTGAGGGGTTTAGGATTCTGGATTTTTAGGAAGGATTCCTCTAGATGGCCCATGAATAGGTTAGCATAGGATGGTGCCATGCGGGTGCCCATAGCCATACTGCGGATTTGTTGTAGGTAATGCCTTCAAAGGAGAAGGAATTGTGGGTGAGGATATAGTTGGTCATGGAGACTAGGAAGGAGGTTGTTGGTTTGGAATCCATAGGGCGCTTGGAAAGGTAGTTTTCGGATAGCAGTAAGGCCATGGGCATTAGGAATGTTAGTGACGAGCAGGGCACCGTGCGGTAAAGGGAAAGGAACTGTGGAGAGTTGGTCGAGGAAGTGGTTGGTATCTTTTATATGGGAGGATAGGTTCCGGGTAATAGGTTGAAGGTGTTGATCTACGAGAGCAGAGATTCTCTCAGTGGGGGCACAGTAACTGGCCACAATGGGGCGTCCTGGGTGGTTGGGTTTATGGACTTAGGAAGCATGTAGAAGGTGGGAGTAGAGGGAGTGATAGGGGTAAGTAGAGAGATGGACTCTGGGGAGAGATTCTGGGATGGGCCTAAGGATTTGAGTAGTGACTGGAGATTTTGCTGGATTGCTGGAATGGGATCACCGTCGCATGGTTTGTAGATGGAAGTATCTGACAGCTGACAAAATCCTTCTGCCACGTTATCCTTGCAGTTAAAAACAATGGTGGTGGAGCCTTTGTCTGCAGGTAGGATTATAAGATTGGGATCAGTTTTTAGATGGTGGACTGCAGTTCTTTCTGCGGATGCAAGGTTAGTATGCATGTTGAGGGATTTGGGGAATGATGGTGAGGCAAGGTTCAAGGATAAGAAACTCTGGAAAGTTAACAGGGGTTGGTTTGGAGGCAGTGGGGATGGATCACAGTTGGACGGAGGAGTGAACTGAGTTAGGCAAGGTTCAGTATTGGTCTTTGGTTGGGTCTGATTGGTCGGGTTGGTGGCGAAAATGTGTTTCTACTGTAGGGACCAGGAGAAAGAGAGGAAGGTCTTTAACTAGTCCTGCATGGTTGAATTTGGGAGTTGGGCAGAAGGTGAGGCCTTTGGAAAGGACCGATATTTATGTGGGACTAAGGCTTCTGGAGGAAAGGTTCATGACTGTGTTGTGGGTCTGATTAGTTTTTGGGTTCTGTGTGGTGGTGGGAGGGAGTTTTGGAGGGTGGGGTAAGTCTAGTAGGTCTGCGAGACGGTTTGTCAGCTTTGAGGGGGTGTGGGGGAGGTTTGGAGGTGGAGGTTGTTGTGGAAGTAGTGGACAGTGGTACTCCGAGGCGGGAGTAGGAAGTGAGCAGGATGGAGAGCTTTTTGAGGTGGCGTTGAGCATGTTGCTCAAGTTCCTGCAGGGCAAGAGTTTCAATGTGTGTTATGGGTTCCAGGAATTTGGAATTACATAGCAGGAGAATTTTGCGGATGGAGAGAAGGTGTTGCAGGGAGGCTTGGGCTCGGTTGATATGGTTCTGCAGGACTATGTTGGTGAGGGCTAAGGATAGGTGGAATCTGAACAGGTGGACATCATTGTGGAAGGAGGGGTGGCAACCAGAGATGGGTAATTTGATAGTAAGGCCATTAGGGGGAATTTCATGAGCCAAGCAACAACGCAGGAACAGTATGTGGGACTGGGATCTGGCCAGGGATAAGGAAACTTTTCTGTATTGACGCAGATGGAAGGAGCATGGATCCATGGTGGTGCAAAAATGCGAAAAATTGCATAAGAAAGTAGAATTACGTTGGAAAAATTATGCCAAAATACACCCAAATATGTGTGAAAAGTACGAAAAGGGCACAATGGATGCACAGGGGGGGAAAAAAGAGATGCAACCTGAGGAAAGTGATGACAGTGGAAGGCGAAAACTCACTAAAATTGACGAGAAGTCACAGTAGAGAATAACTAATCATTAATAAATATATGTATATTACTTTGGGTAGCATGTTTGAGGGCGGATAAGCATAAAGAAGGGGGATGGCAGATGTGACTGGATGAGGTGGATTTAGTGGGTGCGAACATGGATAGAACGGAGAAAAGGGGGGGGGGGGTGCGGAGGGGTTCATAGTTTAGATATATAAGATCATGTGGCACTGGAAAAGTGTGGAGATAATACGCAAAAATACGGGCACTGACACAGGGAGCATGATAAGTTTGAAGGTATAGGCTTAATTATATCAGCGGGAGTAATGTGGGACATCAGATGCTGCACCAACAATCAGCGTGGTCTTGAGGCTGTCTGTCGCATGTGGGCAAGTCACTTGATACAGTGTGGCTCATAAGTAGAGCGTGCAGTGCGGTTCGTTAGGCAACCAGAGATACACAGGAAAGAAAAGAAAGGAGGATAGACATTGAGTATAGCGATGCAAAAGAAAGTAGTTACAAAGGAAAACAGCAAAGGGTTAGGATCGAAGAAAAGCAGTCAGGCAAAAATCAAACAATGGAAAATTCAGGATGGAATGTAACAATACCAGAGAAGGAAAGTTGCCACTCACCATATAGCAGAGATGCTGAGTCTCAGTAGGCACAATAAAAAGATTCACACTCTCATAGCTTTCAGCCATTAAGGCCTTTGTCAGCGGTAGACACACATACACACGAGCGCGCGCGTGCGAGCGAGCGCGAGCACACACACACACACACACACACACACACACACACACACACACACACACACACACACACACTCGTGCAAAAGGAACTTGCACACACGTCTGCAGTCTCAGAGAGCTGAAACTACACTGCAAGCAGCCTATAGTGACTCAGCATCTCCGCTGTGTGGTAAGTGGCAACTTTCCTTCTCTGGTATTGTTACATTCCATCTTGGATTTTCCATTGTTAGATTTTGATAGTGTAATTTCAGTAATGATCTAAGCTTTGGTAATTGTGGAGTCATTACTTTCAAAGTGCTCTTTCATCTGGCAGGAATAAAAGGTGATTATCATTATCAATCAGTTTCTTAATTTTAGTTTGAAACTTAGCATTTGAATCTTTACTAATTTCACTGGTGTCATTTTCCATTAAAAAAAATGTTTTGGTGTATATTCTTCTCTAGCAATCACATGGGTTTTCCGTTTGTTTCTTAATTACTATGGCTTCACCTATTATTTATTTATTAGTTAAGCTTTTCACACTAATTGAAAATAATTATTTAATTTTTGTTTGTTTTTTACTTTCCTGATCAGTTCTTCAATTTGTAAAGCTATTTTATGTCCTCCAGACTTAGTCAGTTTTGTAGATTTAGGTACAACTTCAACATTAGTAATTATACATTTTATTTTGGTTTGATTTAAATTTTAAGGCCTTTATTCAGTAGAGCAGTTTCAGCTTTATGAGATTGTGTCCCAGTATGATTAATGCGTCTAGGAGAAAATGTGTTTTCATTATTTGAACAGCCCTACAGTGCATTACCATGACTGTCTGTCAAAGAGTTAATTTTCATATGCAGTCTGCAATGGCATCTTGCAAGAGATTTATCTTTTCATGTGCAAATTTGAGCAACATGAAAAAAATTAAGAGAAACCTGATTACTCAGAAATAAACACACATTATACATTTTGTTATTAAGATGTCTTTTGATTTGTAAGCTTCTCTAATTTTTAACATAGTCCACTATAGACTGCTCTTTTCTCAAACATGAAAAGCAACAGACGAGTTGATGTTAATATTGACGTTTGCAGATTTTGGAATTGCATGCTGAGATAGACATTGCTTATTAAAACTAGTTTTCTTATTGAGCGTAAACATTTTAGTCCTGACCCCTGTAAACTTTATCAAACTAACTTGGCAATAAATTAAAAAAATTTTATAGTGTTATTGGAAACACAGTGATCATTGAGGGTGGTTTGACATGTATGATAAATTTCCATGAAAGGATGGAACATTTTTGTTGCGTATTGATGGTTGAAAAGCTTGATTAAGAATCATATAAAGAATTTAAGCATTGTATAGTGGAATGGCCACTTAAAATTAATCGCAGGAAGGCAGACGCCATACTGAGATTCATTTCAAGAATCCTAAAGAAATGTAGTTTGTTAACAAGGAAGATGGCTTAAAAACATTTGACCAGTACATGAATATTGCTTGTCAGTGTTGGATTTGTAACTGATAGGATTGATAGAGGAAATAGAGAAGATCCAAAGAAGAACAGCAGGTTTTGTTATAATTGCTTTAAGCAAGCTCAAAAGTATCATGGAGATATTCCACCAACTCCAGCGGCAGATACATCATTATTTTCTGCTTTACTGTTAAAGTTCGGAGAGCGTACATTCCAAGATTATTCAACAAGTATTTTGCTTCCTCTTACTTATATCATGTGAAAAGGCCTGAAAATAATGTTGGAGAGATTAAAACCCACACCGAGGCTTCACCAGCAATCATTCTTCCTGCAAACCGTGTGACTGGAACAGGAAAGAGAGGAAGTGACAGCAGTAACAAAGTACTCTCTGCCGCACACTACAAGGTGATTTGTGGAAAATAGAAGTCCTCAGGTGGGTACAGGTGGGAACACACAATGCACCCATCAATATTGTTTAACATGGTCGATCTGGTAGTCCAGATGTTATGACGTGGGGAGGCATAATGCATGGGTGTACTGACTTCCAAACTTTTGAACACAGTACACTTACCAGTCAATGTTATTGTGACACTGCACCCTTTCCCCATGTGTGTCTTTTCAGGATGCATTCAGCCCTGGCATCATTTTTTGGCTCACGATAGGTGACATGCACAAACAGTACAGGTGGAGCAGCTCTTGGAACAAGAGAATATTTGATGAATGCCAGAGTGTGCACATCCCCCAACTTAAATACCATTGAGCACCTATGGGGACATATATTGCAGCATATTAACATGCACCAGTGAACATTCAGCAGTTATCAACCATGCTGGTGGAGGAATGGAATGCCCTACCACAAGAACTGTTCACGTTCCTTACGGCCAGCATGGGAGCACATTACAGGGCACGCACGCATTGCTGTCCTTGCACCCTCCCTACTAAGAATCATGTGTCACCTTTTGTAATGTCCAAGGGACAACCATGAATTGTGGCAACGTCACGGTAATTATTGTCTCTGAATAAAAAAGTTATTTTTGTCCATCTCATTGTGTATTTCTTTTCTTGACCTTCTGTACTATAGTGTAGCAGGTCTTTCTATGTATGGTATAAATTCCACTGGTCTGTGTTACTTGGCAGTGATACGTCGTACAGAAGTTACATTTGTCCTTATGTTTAGCACACCAGTGTCGTTTTGTGTTAGCAAAGTAATAGTTCAAATGTACAGGCTGAAGCACTTAATCTCACTGAAAGAACTGACAATAAAGAGAAAGTGGAAGTGTGTGAGAGCCAGTGATGATGAGAGACAGAGGATATGAGAATGACAGGTAGAGAGAGGTAGTGACACTGAGAAGAGACAGCAGCAGCAGGAAGGAATGAGAAATTGGCAGTAAGAGGGTGCAAGAGGAGACAGTAACAGTGAAAGGACACATTAGTAGTAAGACGGAATGAAGGGGAGTGTGGCTGTGACACAGGAGATAATGACAGAGACAAAGAGATAATGACAAAGAGTTCGGCTGAATGAGTGGGCGAGTTAAGGCAACTGGGAGTGGAAAGGTATGATGGACTTAACAGCGATGGACTAGTGGGTGCAATTGAGTTACAGTTAGGGGAGTTCGAGGTGAATTGCACGTTAAAAAAGAGCACAAACATGTTCTTCTGCCAAAATTTGTGGGAACATTTTCAAAGGTACTGAGGAAAGTAGAATGAGGCAGCTGGTATCCCACTTTCCAGTCAGTCATTTAGACAAACAGGAATATGTTTGCACTTTTTATGCACTGATACGAGTATTTTTCTGCTGGTCTTATGTGTGAGTAATTTTATGGTTGCATGACATGTCCCAATGTATTAGTTCCTTCTTTCCAAAACATTCTTTTTCCTGTAATAAAATTCATCCTTGCAAACAAATTCAGCCTTTTATAAGATTGAGCATATGAAGTAGACTTGGCCACATGATTCCTGGTATGTGGGCAGTGGAAAGTTAAAGCCCGTAGGAAGTAATTAAGATCTCCATGTTTTGAAGTCTCTGTTTCATAAAATTAAGAGTGTTACCTCTTATACCTTGAAGTGTAAAATAATTTGCTGGTTGGAGATGTCCTTTATTTGTCCATAGCATAATGTTTTGTATTATTACATTGAATCACATGTAACTATGGAAATTCCAATTCCCCATTCCTCATATTTCAATAAATATCGATTAGTGCATACAGTTAATAGTTTTCCCTAATTACAGGATGAACCAACAGACAAATTTGGCTTCGGAGGTATCAGGCCAAGACAATTATGGAACTCCTGTCTCCAGAAGACCGCAGTTGCCTGTCCAGCAAGTACAGCTTCAAGAGAAACGTTCCTTAGATGCATTCCGAGTCTTCATTGCACATGTCTGTGAAGTTCTTGGACTATGGAAGGTGTTGTGTGAACACCAGTTCCACATAATTGCTGACACTCTTAGTAAGGTAAGTTTAGTTAGATTATAAACACAGAATCTTCTGTCTCAAACATCTTAGCATATCATGGTCTGTAGCATCTGTTCAGTGGTAGTTATAGATGAGGTGATTTCATTTTACTGTAACTTGAAGGCATGAGTTAAGAGGCTGAGCTTGATTCACATCAAACAAAGCATGGGTGTATATTGTAATTTATTCATGAGGAGGGAGGGGGGGGGGGGCAAGGATCTAAAATTGTCATTTTCATTGATTGTAGCTGAGTTGTCAGTTTAGAGATGTAATTGCCTCATTACCACAAGAAGTAAATTGTATAGGTGACTCAAAAAACTGAATGTATTCCAAATTGTAATATCTGTTACAAGTGTGTTCTCCTGGCACCATTTGTTATCCATGGCGTATGAGAATTCTGTAATGAATGAAAGCTCTGTACTCAATGTTCCCAGGGCAGCAAGTGCCCTTCGTTGCAGATACCTATGGAATAAAATACTATGTGGAAGGTAGATTGTGGCTGCAGGGTTAATCTTCACCAAACATCAACAGTAGACTTAATTCTGAGATATCACCCATAGTAACAGAAGCTCTTGTAAGGAAATCATACACAAATCAAAGGAAGGTTACCCCTCAGTTGCAGCTGATTGATGTGTGGTACACAGAAACTCATAACAATACAGAAATGTTCCTAGCTTTTGAGCGGGCACAATTTTTATAGTGCAAGTACGTGCTCTCACACTTAATAATGCAGGTACCCAAATGCACCCACCTTTGACTGTTGCAGTGCTCTCCTTTTTGAGTGACTGCTCAAACTAACAGCCGTGAAGGGGGAAGGCGTGTGCCAGCTAACAAAGGGTGGGGGGGCATAGAGATCAGAGGAGGACTGAATGGTGATGTAATTTGTTGGGTGTCTCACATTAACGCCATTCACCCTGGTGGGCCTTCATCAGGTGACACCATTCTTGGAAATAGGACTGTTGATATTTTTAAAAATATCAGTTGTCTGATATATTGATGTCTGAAAATGTATCGATGTAAAACAATTCGTTGTACTGGCCTATATAAGTATCGGCTGCACATTATAAATATACTGCCAGTTTTAGAGCTGTATTTTTAAGTATTGATTTATTATTAGATACTCTGTACCTCAACAACGTAGCAGGCTGCCTACCCCTTTAGAGCAAGGATGGAAAAGAAAATGATGCACATGCGTGCTTGGTAATAACCATGTTGCCAACAATGGTAACTGGATGTAAGTGGCACAATAAAAGGGGTCTGATGATTCTCTCGTTCAGTTTTGTCACACATAAGATCTGTCCAGAACCCGTGTTCTTAAATTTCTGCCAATGCCAGTGACCAAGCAGTTGTAGTGTCAGAATTGTGTACTGAAGCTAAATGTTGCAGTTTCTGTCGGTACTGCCGAGCACCGGTTACGTCAGCATTTCCCTTCACACCTCTCCACACACACCAAAGACCAATCTTGTCAGTCAGATTTTCCCTCATCAATTTCAGCAACTGGTTTTGAAGAATGCCAGTGTGAAGAAATAATACACTAGGTGCATAAAAATTGTTTTTAATGCAACTGGTGTGCTATTGCTTCACATCAGATATCTTATTACATTCTCACACACACACACACACACACACACACACACACACACACACACACACACACACACCGTGTGAACTGATGCCAGTGTCATAGAGACTTGCCATTTGCGCGAGTTCCACCAGCGCCACGGGCGGTGCTGAGGGTGAACATGTCAACTTCGCCTCGGCCAACTGCTGTCTGAGTACAATCCACCAATTACCGGACAACAACAGACAGAAGCCTACTCGGAAGATAGAGCAGCAGCTCTTGCCCACTTGGTTATAGATCATTGTCCAGGGCTTACTTAACAAGGAACATCTTTTAGTGAACTCTCAGAAGTGAAGAGACTGTTGCTGTAAATTGCATTTGCTATGTATTGTGAAGTTTTACATATAGTTATGTTACTAATTTGTTGGAATGTTGTTGAACCTTCATTCTCCTATCTTGTTATCTAACCCTGGGGCATAGCTGTGTAATAGTGGCAGGGAGAAATTGTCTTAGCAGTGTACTGCACCAGAAGTCATTTCACGAACTCACAAACGAGGCCTTTACAAAACTGGCATTGAGGGTTTACAAAAAACATAATTGTTTATCAGTTTTTCCCCCCTAAGTAGATTAAGGATTTTGGTTTTCCCTAAATGTATTATTGTTTATGTGTTTTAAAACATTTCTTACCCAGCTCATTCATCAAACAGAGAAGATTACAGTGATAGGATCTGTATGCTCAAGGAGGTACAGGGGAGAATTCAACCTATTAATTTTTCCTGTGTGTGTGTGTGTGTGTGTGTGTGTGTGTGTGTGTCGCTATGGTTGACTGCATTACATGTCCTATGTTCTGAACATCTGCTATCATTGATTGGCAAGACATGAGCTATGATTGGCTGAAAAAAGCACATAGCACAGCACATTCTTGATTTCAGTGCTTTGGAATACACCATGTTGTATTTGGTGGAATTTGTATTTATAATTTTGTAATACAAAAATATGCAGTATACACGTAGCAGCACATCAAAGATCTTTCCAAGACCATTTTTTTTGCTGGGTTTCATTTCTTAAACTGCTGGGGAGTTCTATGCCGGTGTATAAAACCTTTAACATCAAAGGGTTGAATAGTTTTACAGATCGTAGGGAATGTATACTGTCATTTAATCTGAAAAAATTTACTCTAATGTGGGGAAAACTGTAGTTTTAACTGTCTTAGTCTGTGTACACACTATGAATGAAGAAGACTGCATTTCACAATCTGTTCTTGAGCACCTTCACATACGCTTCACATTAGGCATTTTTAGTTGATATTGAGTGCAGACCCCCTTGTGACAGTCCTGAAGAATCTTCCAGCCCTGACACTGGCAGTGTGTAACAAGTTGCTGAGTGAATGTATCATCGCAAAGGATGAAGAATGATACTAAACTATAAGTTATATTATACTTAGACTCCGTACTCTCGCCTATGATGAAGAAACTGACAAGGCTCTTGCTGCTGTCATTCCCGCGGCAGCTATCACAAGAAGTTATAACACCACATGTGGATGAAAAGACTTTCCTGCTACCGGGTTCACTCATGACAAGTCAATACTACATTGTACAATGAGATTTTCTTGAATAACGCTTGGAAAGATACGGGCAGTATAGTAGCTATAATCCCAAAGCACACGACTTTGTCAGCCACGTTTTATATACTCCTGTCGCTATGTTCAAAAATATAATCGAGAAAATACAAAGTGTACCTCAATTGTTGCGCACTTTATATGTAATTTCTAAATGTGAGGATGCAATTAAAGTACAGTGACTTGCTTGAATTTTACATTCAGCTGTCTTTTTGTACATCATAAAGTACATGCAATATGTATCAAAATTTAGATGAAAATCCATAATTTTGGAGTGTTGAAATAAATATGTGAGGGTTGTTTCAAAAGTACTGCACACTGTAAGACAAGATTGAAGAAAATAATTCATTTTACAAAATACCTTCACAGATCTTCAGTATAATCTCCAGTCTTGCTTCTTACAGCTTCCCAAGATTTTGGCAAGTTCTGTATTACGGATAAGGCAACTCCATGGTTGAGCTGTCTGATTACTCGGATCACCTCACTAGAAGCTTCACCAGTTGCATCAAAATTTATTCAGTGGAGTTATTCCTTTCATTTGGGAAACAAATCATGTCTGGTGGGCTCATATCAGAACCGTACGGTGTGTGGGGAAATATTTCCCATCCATATTTGCCAAGTGTCTCTCCTCCTCCCACCCCTCTCTCTCTCTCTCTCTCTCTCTCTCTCTCTCTCTCTCTCTGTCACTGGTAGGGCAAGTCACTGTCTTTCATTATCATGCAAAACGAGCAAACCCACTTCAGGCATGTCAGGCCTTCTTTGATGAACTTTTGGATGCAAAACATTTTGCAGAAACTGCTTGTAGTACACACTTTTTACAGACATCCTTTGAGGGAGTCTATTTGTAGCTATAGCTCCATTCATGTCATGATCAAAGATCATCCTCAGTTTCACCTTTGATTATTGGTGGCTGAAGTTTTTTGGTCATGGAAAGTCAGAATTTTTCCATTGTGACAACTGAGACTTCAGCTCTAGATCAAACCCTTGTATTCAGGTTTCATAAAGTGCAACAATCCTTTTCAGAAATTGTTCTTCTTCTGTTTGATTATGTTGAAGCAATCCTTCTGCAATACTCTTATGACCCCCTTTCTGAACTTGACTAAGATCACGCAGAACCCATATTCAGCAACTTTTCTCATCTTCGACATTTCAGTTATGATTCGTCGTTAATAATAACTAAGGTTGACAACAGTCGAAGGTCAAAAATAGAAAGGTCTTTTCGGAAAAAAAATTCCGCCGTCCTGCTCAAAAAGGCAGGAAAAGGCTACATCGGATTCGGTGGGTAGTCAACTAGAAGACAGCAACAAATTGGAGAGTTTGCAAGCATCCAAATGCACACTAAAACACACAAAGAAGATTAAACATCAGCAAATAATTTATGTAGCACCACACAACATAAATTCGCTACTTCAGACCGGAAAACTCAAGGAGCTCACAGATGAACTAAATAAACAAAAAATTTTAATAACAGGGATCCAAGAAATGAGAAACACCACAGAGGACCCATTCAAATAACAAGGATACAGAATTTATAATGGGAAACCAGGACCGAGGGCAATGAAACAATGTCCCCAGTTTGGAACAGGGTTTTTAGTAAACATAAAAATAATAGATTCAGTAACGGATTTCCAAGCAGTATCACCAAGAATTGCGACTCTAGGCTTTAAAACAATGAATAAAACTTATACATTAATAAATGCTGATACCCCAACAAATGAAAAAAATTGTCTAACAAAAACAAAGGAAGAGGTAGATAAATTTTGGGACCTTCTAGAACAAACTGTGAACAGAGTAAAGAAAAATAATGTAAAAATCTTATTTAAATGCTCAGTTGGGAAAAGAAAGGAAATATAAAGATATAATTGGAAAATGGAGTCCACATAAATTTACGAACAAAAACCGCCAAAGACTTGTAGAGCTCTGCAGAGAACACAATCTTATATCTAAATCAACATACTTTAAGAGGAAGCCAAGTAAACTTAAAACATGGAAACATCCAGACTGGAGGAAGGGCGAGTGGCAGCTAGACCATGTCTGTATGGACAAAAATTTTCATACGGAGATCCACGGTGTTAAAGTACTGAGAGGAGTAGACACAGGCTCAGACCATTACATGGTTAAAATTAAAATCAAATTCACTCCATTAAAGAAGAGGACCGGTAAAACTAATAAAATAAAAAGGTTTGACCCACATCAGCTAATTAAAAATAATAAGTACCAACAAATAACACAAACCATCAAATTAACAGATGGTCTAGAACAACTAGTGCCTAGTCTTAAAAAAGAAGCAGAGAATCTAGCTCCCTTGAACCCACGAAGGAAACATGCATGGTGGACATCAGAATGTGACAAATTCCATGAAGATAGACACCAAGCGTGGTTAAAGTTTAAAACACACAAAACTGAAGAAAATGCCATCAACCTAAAAAATGAAAGAAAAAAATTCACTCAATGTTAGAAGAATCGAGAGAGGATTTCATAAAGATATTATAAACTCTATAGAAGGTAATTATCATAAAACCAGCTCCAGGAACTACTATAAAATCTTTGGGAAACAACTGCAATAATATGAGGCCCCTACACTAATACTGAAAGATGAAGATGGAAGAATGACACACAGTAACAAGGAAAATGCAGAAATCATGGCAAAAGCATTTAACAAACTTCTGAATTGTGAGGAACCCAAAGAACCCTTACAAATCAACATAAATACCCCAATAAAAACCAAACCTAACAAACTAGATCCTCCAACTTTCCAAGAAGTAGGAAAAATTCTTAAAGAACAAAAAAATTATAGGGCATGTGGAGAAGATCAGGTTTTTGTTGAAATGTGGAAATATGCAAGTGACACAGTCAAGACCTCCTTACACGTGGCTATAACAAAAATTTGGGTAACAGAACGATTTCCCAAACATTGGACCACAGCTATCATCCACCCACTACACAAAAAGGGAGATAAGAGCAACCCAGACAACTACAGAGGAATCTCTCAGCAAAGGAGAGAACTCTAGTGACAAGCATTCTTTCTTCAAATACACTAATCCCCCCTACGGATCCGGGGGGTTAGAATAGGCCCAATGTACAAGGCAACTAAAAAGAGTTTCACATGTTTCAGCCTTTATGTGATGGTCCCCTGTAGGGTTCGACTTCCATTCTTCAAAATATTCCTGAAGAGCGAGCCAATTGGGGAAGGGTGCCTTACAAGGTGCATCGCGTCCATCTTGCATTGAGATCTTTAGCCCACCTTCTCGTCATCGCATCACATTGCAGTCCTGTCCATTCTCCATCTCTTGGGCGAGGACACCTTCCTGGGTGCATTTTCCACCATGCACTACGAAGTGTCAATTTCTGCATCGACGATGACCATGGACTTCTTTGCACCCAGTATCCAGCACGGTAGCCAGCCGTTGTGGTGGGGCCGCCATGTAGCCCCCTAACCACACAGGGATCGCTCTACATCTACGTCTACATCCATACTCCGCAAGCCACCTGATGGTGTGTGGCGGATGCCTGGGCCATTAACTCTCCACGTATGCCAGGGGGTAGATGCCCATCCCCCTGGGGCATCGGGACTCCCGGCAATGGCTGTCCTTTCAGGTGGCCTTTGCTGTGGCTGGGTGGTGCCCGTGGGGAGGGCCCCTGGTTGGAGTGGGTGGCATCAGGGCGGATGACATGCGATGAAGTGTAGTCCATCATCTCTTGCTGGTGGTGAAACACCAGCAGTCTCTAAACGATCACGAGCTCAATTCAGTGCACAGAAGTACGACCCCAAATCGTTCTCCTCCCTGGCCACACCATGGGAGGACTGTCAGGCTAAGGATGGCATCAGATCTTCTTCGCCCCGGTACCTTGTATGTTTGAGAGCTGATGGGGAATCTTTCATGACGATGAAGCCTCGATTCTCTGTTGAGCATTTAGAGGACAAGTTCGGGGAGGTGGAGGGCTTGTCCAAAATGAGATCTGGGTCAGTCTTGATCAAAATAGCTTCCTCTGCCCATTCACGGGAGTTACTCGCTTGTGACAAACTGGGGGATGTTTCTGTAATCGTCACGCCCAGTAAGAGCTTAAATATGGTCATGGGTATCATATTTCACAGAGACCTTATTTTGCAGTCCGATGATGAGCTGTGTGCCAATTAAGAGTGGCAAGATGTACATTTCGTACCGCGTGTGCACCGGGGTCCAAAGGATAATCAGGTTGCCACCGGTGCTTTCACCTTGGCCTTTGAGGGAGATACATTGCCCGAGAAGGTAGAGGTGATGGTCTACTGGTGTGATGTAAAGCACTATATCCTTCCCCCCGATGCAGTGCTTTAAGTGCTGGAACTTCGGCCATATGTCTTCCCGCTGTACTTCCAGCGTCACATGCCGAGATTGCGGACGATCCCAATACTCCATGTGCCCTGCCTCCCATCAGTGTCTACTGCGGGGAGCACCATTTGTCTTGCTCATCTGACTGCAGGATTCTCCAGAAAGAAATGCAAATCATGGAGTAAAAGACCCTGGACCGAATGACCTACACTGAGGCTTAGAGAAAATTTGAACGCCTGCATCCTGAGCATATGACATCATCATGCCGCTGCTACAACAGGTCTGGCACCATCAGCTCAGCCAACCTAGGTCACTTCTCAGAGCCGGAAGACTACACCTGCCCCCTTGATGGTGGGGGGCATTTCCCTCCCTGTTGCTCCTGCACCACCTACCTTGGGAGCAACACCCCCCAACTATCAGAGATGTCTGTCCCCACTTCTAAGCCAGAGAAGCGTAAATCTTTTTCGGCTTCTCTCGCTAGGAAGGGGTCCCTTGGGTCACTCCCTTCCCAGGTTTCTTCTTGGGAAAGATGACATCTGCCAGTGTCTGAAGAGCCCAAAAGCAGCTGGTTATAGGGCTTCACGCTCATCCTCAGTCCCGGAGACTGAGACAGTAAAGTCCTCCCAGCCAGGGAAACCCAAGGAGCAGCGAGAGAAATCCAAAAAGAAAACCCCCTAAGACCAAGGAAATTGCGGTGGCACCTGCACCACCGCTACCTACAAGCTTCGCGGCTGAGGATGGGGTAAAGATTTTGGTGTCCGCTGAGGACCTAGATCTCGCCAGACGCTCAGACACAATGGATATAGACTGCTCAGGCAATAAATTGGTGGCGGCAGGTGACTCTGAGGTGTAAATTGCTTCATTGAATGTTCCACGCCATCCTCCAGTGGAATTGCGGTGGTTTTTTCCGCTGCCTGGCTGAGCTATGGCAACTGTTAAGCTTTACACCTCCTATCTGCATTGTGCTCCAGGAGACCTGGTTCTCAGAAATGCGGACCCCTGCCCTCTGCGGCTATAAGGGATATTAAGATTTCAATGCCCATAACCCCTTGTGGGGTGGTACCGTGCTTACTGGCCGAGGCAGAGATATCGAAACTTTACTGTCGCAATTCTACCTCTGCCTCTTAAATACTGGGGCTGCCACATATTTCAGTGTGACTCATGGTAGTTACTGGGCCATTGATTTATCAATTAATCAGTCATCTATCCACTGGAGAGCACGTGACGACCTGTGTGGTAGTGACCACTTCCCCATCTTCCTGTCACTGCCCCAGCGCTAGGCACACGGACGCCTGCCCAGATGGGCTTTGAACAAGGTAGACTAGGAACTTTCACCTCTGCTGTCGCCGCTGAATCTCCCCCACATGGTAACATCGATGTGATAGTTGAGCAGGTGACTAGCACAATTGTTTCTGCTGCAGAAAACGCAATCCCTCGCTCTTTAGGATGCCCGAGGCATAAGGCAGTCCCTTGGTGGTCGCCGGTAATCGCTGAAGCAATTAGGGAGCGGCGGCGAAATCTGCAGTGGCATAAGCGGGACCCTTCCCTGGAGCACCTCATAAAAGCCTTTAAACGGTTCCGTGCCAGTGTCCGCTCCTTATCAAACAACAGGAGGAGGAGTGTTGGGAAAGATACATCTCCACTATTGGGTGCCACACGTCACCTTCCCAAGTCTGGGCAACGATCAAACGTCTTTTCAGGTACCAGGCCCCAACAGCTGTCCCCGGTGTTACCATAAATGGCGAGCCATGTACAAACGCAATTGCCGAGCACTTTGCTCAAGCCTCTGCATCGGAGTTTTACCACCCAGTCTTTCGCACACCCAAACGGCAGCTGGAAAGGAACGTCCTCTCATTCACTACACGCTGCAGAAAATCCTATAACACCCCATTTACAGAGTGGGAGCTCCTCAGTGCCCTTGCACATTGCCCCGACACAGCTCCTGGGCCTGATCGCATCCACAGCCAGATGATTAAACATCTCTCATCCGACCACAAGCGACATCTTCCTGTCATCTTTGCTCTGGTGCGATGGCGTCTTTCCATCGCAGTGGCGGGAGAGCACCATCATTCCACTGCTCGAACCCGGTAAAAACCCGCTTGATGTGGATAGCTACTGGCCCATCAGCCCCACCAACGTTCTTTGTCAGCTGCTGGAAGGTATGGTATGTGGGCGGTTGGGTTGGGTCCTGTAGTCACGTGGGTTGCTGGCTCCATGTCAGGGCGGCTTCCACCACGGTCGCTCTACCACTGATAATCTTGTGTCCATCGAGTCTTCCATCCGAACAGCCTTTTCTAGATGGCAACACTTTATTGCCTTCTTTTTTACTTACGTAAAGCATATGACACGACTTGGTGACATCACCTCCTTGCCACATTGTATGAGTTGGGTCTCTGGCGACCACTCCCAGTTTTTATCCAAAACTTCCTGTCGCTCCGTACTTTCAGTGTCCAAGTTGGTGCCCCCCCCTCCCCCCATAGTTTCACTCATATACAGGAGAATGGTGTCCCACAGTGCTCTGTATTGAGTGCCTCTGTGTTTTTAGTGGCCATTAACGGTCTAGCAGCAGCTGTCGGGGCCCTGTGACTCACCTCCTCTGTATGCAGACGACTTTTGCATTTCATACTGCTGCTCCAGTACTGTTGTTGCTGAGCGGTGCCTCCAGGGAGCCATCGACAAGGTGCAGTCATGGGCTCTATCCCACGCCTTGCAGTTTTCAGCTGCAAAGCCATGCGTCATGCACTTCTGTCAACGTCATACCGTTCATCTGGAACCCGCACTTTACCTTAATAACGATCCATTCACTGTAGTGGAGACATATCAATTTCTAGGACTGGTTTTCGACACTCGATTGACTTGGCTCCGTCATCTTTGTCAGCATAAGCAGAAGTGAGTGTGGTTTATTGTTCAGTAGCACCTTCAGCATTGCATTTATTCGACCCTGTGCACTCCTGTTGGGTTCGATTAGTGACGGGAGCTTTTAAGACGATTCCGGTGGCCAGCCTACTGGTGGGGGCTGGTGTTCCTCCACTGCAGGTCAGATGTGTGCAACTGCTTGCCAGTTATGCACCACACATTCATAGTTCCCCTGACCATCCAAATTACCGTCTCCTTTTCCCACCTGCAGCAGTCCATCTCCCACATTGGCGGCCCAGATCGGGGCTAACGATTGCGTTCGCATACAGTCCCTTCTCTTCGAACTGGAGTCCTTCCCTTTACCACTTCTACTTGTGGTCCGTTCACATACGCCTCCATAGTGTACACCTCAGCCGCAGCTTCATCTGGACCTTTTGCATGGCCCTAAGGACTCCGTTAATCCCGCCGCTCTCCGCTGTCACTTCCTCTCAATTCTTGACGTGTTCCGGAGCTCTGAAGTGGTGTACACCGACAACTCAATGGCTGATGGTCACGTAGGCTTCGCATATGTTCATGGAGGACATATTGTGCAGCCCTCCTTGCTAGTTGGCTGCAGTGTTTTCACTGCAGAGCTGGCGGCAGTTATCTCGTGCTCTTGAGTACATCCGGTCATGCCCTGGCGAGTCATTTCTTCTGTGTACTGACTCATTGAGCAGCCTACAAGCTATCGACCAGTGCTACCCTCGCCACCCTCTGGTAGTGTCCATTCAGGAGTCCATCTATGCCCTGGAACAGTTCCGTGGTGTTCTTGTGGACCCCAGGACACGTCAGAATCCCTGGAAACGAACTTGCCGACAGGCTGGCCAAACAGGTGACTGGGAAACCGCTTCTGGAGATAGAACTCAGGTCAGCTTCGGAGATGCCTGTCTTACACCGCAGGGTTTTCTGGCTTTGGGAGACAGAATGGCATAACAGCGCGCACAGCAAAGTGCGTGTCATTTAGGAGACTATGAATGTGTGGAAGTCTTCCATGCAGGCCTCTCGCAGGGAATCGGTTGTCCTCTGCCAGTTCCGCATTGGGCGTACGTGGCTAAAGCATGGTTGCCTACTCAGTTGTGAGGACCCACCTCAGTGTCGCTGTGGCTCCCAAATGACAGTCGTCCACCTCCTGCTGGTCTGACCACTTTTAGGCACTCTGGGGCAGACTTTTAACTTTCCCAGCACCCTGCCTTCGGTGTTCGGCGATAATGCCTCCACAGCAGCTTTAGTTTTACGTTTTATCCGTGAGAGTGGGTTTTATAAGTCTGTGTAGGTTTTAGCAGATGTCCTTTGTCCCTCTGTGTCCTCCACCATAGTGGTTTTAGGGTGGAGATTTTAATGTGTTGCAGAGTGGCTGGCTTTCCCTTTTTATTCTCGTGGTTGGCCAGCCACTGTAATCTACTTTCATGTTTTACTCTCTTCTGTTTCTAGTTTCTCTCTGTTGTTTTCTTGTCCTCTTTTGTTCATTTTAGTGTTCGTTGCCTTCCCTTCGCTCTTGTGGCTTTTCCTTTCTTTCCGTTTTGTGTTAATGTGTTTCGTCCATTTTATTCTCACGCTTGGGGCATTGTTTTATTAGGAACAAGGGACCTATGACCTCGTAGTTTGGTCCCTTCTCCCGCCTTTAAACAAACCAACCAACTAATCAAATACACTAATGGTCCCACTGAGCCCTTCACAGACCAAAAGTACCCTCCTAGCATTGTACAGAAACACATCTGTCTCTCCAGTCACCTACCGCCCCTATATACCCACTGTCTGCCCAGAAAGCAGCAATTCCATGATTGTCAAAAGTTCTGGAAACCAGGGAATTTCAAACACGACAAGGAAACATTAGGGCAATTTGGAAAAAAAAAAAAAACTCTGGAAAAATATCATTTTTAGCTTGGTAGATGAAAAGGTTTGTTTCCTGAGGTGTCGTGCATTGTCGCTGGCTAGGTGCAGGTGAGTACATGTGCCAGTTCCCTATTTCCTCACTTCTATTGCTTCTCACCTTCCTTCCACTCTCCTCAGCTTGCAATCGGTGCTGCCATCACTACTTGCCACTAGCTTAGCAGCTGCTGACGAGAGGCAAGGAGGCATGAGGAGTGGTTTGTTGGGAGAGTCTCGGAGACTATAGACGCAGCGGCTGGAGATGGCGGTCATGTGTGCATGGGTTGTGTCAGAGTGATTGTGTGAATGTGTGTGCGCTCTCATTTTCTGACAAAAGCTACAGTTGGAAATTTAGTTGAGAGTGTGATTGTCTTTTCTACTTGCCTGTCTGTGGCTCAGGAATCATATTTACCGTGAGTTGCTACCTATCCTCATTATTATGGCTTCTCAGAGTATTTGAACAAGTTACGTTACATGGATTGATCACCATGGTCTCATTTCATCAACATGCGGTCCGTGGGTCGTGAATGTCTGGCCACACTAGTGGATTTCCACGACGGGCCAAAACCAGAGGTTGTAGTTTATATGATAGAAAGTGTGGATGATAAGAAGAAAATTGTGTCAGTCGCTGGCGGTTCGTATGCTATGTACTTATACATTTCTCGAAAGAAAAATAGCACAATACCTGTAAAATAATAAATGTAACACAGTGGGTAATAACCGACGATAACTAACATAGTAGAACCAACATTTTATTGGCGATCACCTACAGTGTTGGTTTACACAATTCTTACCTGCCTTATACACTTTTTTTCAAGGGGCCTACCTTTCTTTTTAGGCTGTTTTTGAAATCAGTGGAGGTATTTTAAATCCGGCTTGCAGCTCCAAGGAAACCCATATTTTTGTCACGAAATGGCTTTTGTTTTGTTGAAATAAAATAACATCAGTGTTCGTAATGAAACAAACATACCATTTGGCTAGCTTTCTCCATCGAAAAACAGTTCATTTCTGTGGGATGCTGCCCAATCGTGGCTTATAGGGTGCATAGGAAGCTGTTTCCTCAATTAGCTAGACAACATACAAACAAATTATATTAACGGAGTTTATTACAGTAATTGAATTGACAATAATTAGATAGTGTCGCAAGCAATTGGCAACATGCAAATCATCAGTGTCTAGTCGGCGTTCTATTGGCTGACGTCATCTCATAGCCCTCTCCACTGTATCGTTCTTGATCTTTGTACTGGCACTTGTCATTACACCGGAACTATTACTAAAGATGTTGATGTTAGTACTTAAGATTTTTGCTCACATCAGGAAACACCATCTGCTTGCAACTCTTTTTAGATATTTCCTCATTTGCACTATTGTCTCTTGTACCGCAGCTGCAAAGACAGATTGTCAACTTATGTCGTAACGTACCCTTGGGGTCTCAAAATTTGTCAGGGAAAAATGCTAATAATCATCTGAAAAGCAGGTAAATATCAGGGAGTTTCACTTGGGGAAACTTGCAGCAACCCTCACTTCCCTCATACTTCAGTACCACCCAGGACTGAAGCAACTGAACTGAAATGAACTGAACCAGTTCTGTGCTTGGGTTTTGGCAACCTCTCATCCTGCCATGAAATGAGGAATATCTTACTCACTATCCTTCCCACCCCTCGCAGTGTTATTCCGCCGCCCACCAACCTAAGGAATATCCTTTTCCATCCATACTCCTCCCTAACTCTGTTGTGCCGTGAGAATTTTGGGGTAAGTTCTAGAGACACTCGTATTTCACCGTCTCGAACACACAAGATCGACACAGCTGTCTGTCCTGAGAAGATAGGCTGCACACAATACGTAAATCGCCCGCGAGAGGCGTGCGAGTGTTGCACTCCAGTACCACACAGTCTCAGGTTGTCAGGAAAACATTAGAACTGTCCTGCCGCTTGCCTCGTGGGTCATATCCCTTCAATAGAGCTAGATACTAGACCTGTCCCGTCCACCACCACCACCACCACCACCACAACACAACATTCTGGTCACAGGCACCTCCTATCCCATCAAAGGCCGGGCTCCCCGGGGAAGCAACCGTGTGATCCACAAACTAACAGCACCCACAGTGGTACTTTCTACATGGGCATGACAACTAACATGCTATCTGTTCACATGAATGGCCACCAACAAAATATGGCCAAGGCACAGCTGGATCACACAGTTGCTAAACATGCTGCCCAACACAGCATGCTTCACTTCAGTGATTGATGCCCAGCCTGACACATCTGGATCTGTCCTACAGATACCAGCTTTTCTGAATTGCACAGATTGAAACTCTCCTTGCAATGTATCTTATGCTCCCTTGACTCCCAGGTGTCAACCTTTGCTATTCCCTGTTCTACCCTGACATAGTCCCTTATTCCCTTCCCTGCTCCCACTCCAGTACAACACATCATCCTATTCCGCCAACGCACTCACAAGAACCTTTCCCTTTCTCTCATTGTCTGCTCCCCATGTCACCTCAAACGTCTTGACTGCACCTAGCAGAGCAGCCCTACCCTGCCACCAACATGTCCCTGTGTGTTCCTACAAGCAGCACTACACCCCACCCTGCTATCCCCCTTCCTCCCATGCCGCCTCCTATCCCAACTATTCATACAAGACAGCTACTCCCATAAGGTGCAGTTACAACTCAGTCTGGCCACAGCGGCTAGAGACAGTAGCCATATTTGTGAGAGTTGTGCTTGTATGAATATGTGTGTGTGTGTGTGTGTGTGTGTGTGTGTTTGTTTGTTTTTCTACTTTAGGAGGAGGCCATTTGGGCAAAAGCTAAAATTTATAGCAGTATTTTCATTGTGCTTGCCTACAATTCAATATCTCCTCTGTATGCTGAGTGGCAATCTACCTTTCCCATACTATTGTTGTTGTTCCACCCTTTACTTTCCACGAAACTTTGGTGAAGATTAAACGATATTGTGATATGTTACCATTCATAAAATGGTTATGATGTGGATGAGGATGAAGATGAAGATGAAGTCCAATACTCTGTGACAGAGCATAGGGGAATGATGCAGGAGACCGGCACCGCCATACTGGGCAAGGTCCTAGTGGAGGTGATTTGCCATTGCCTTCTTCCAACCGTAATGGGGATGAATGATGATGACAACACCACCCAGTCATCTCGAGGCTGGGAATCGAACACGGGACCCCGTGCTCGGGAAGCGAGAGCGCTACCGCGAGACCATGAGCAGCGGACAATGTTTATGGTGCAAGAAAAATTATGTTACTTATGTTTCTATGACTATCGTCCTAAAAAAATGTAAAACATATCACAGTAAATAAATTAGTTGATGTCTGTGGCATACTGAATGGAAAATCAGTTACTGAATGGGAAATCAGCTGTTGTATCCCTTAGTCATTATTTCATATACAAAGTAATGAAAGCAGTTCCCTGCTGTTATCTAAAGTGTAAGAGGAGCAATAAAAAGAAAAAAGAGAAGGAAAAAAAAAGGCAGAGTGCTCGCTACGTACCGTAAAGAAGACACGTTAAGTTACAGACAAGCACAATTACCATATTTACTCAAATCTAAGCCGCACTTTTCTTCCGGTTTTTGTAATCCAAAAAACCGCCTGCGGCTTAGAATCGAGTGCAAAGTAAGCAGAAGTTCTGAAATATGTTGATAGGTGCCGCCACAACTAACTTCTGCCATCAAATATATATGTAGCGCTACACAGGCATGCTTTGCAGGCACAAAGATAAATACTGGTGCCAAAACCTCTGCGTCAGTAAATAAATTAAAAGAAAGGTGGAAGACGAGCTTTTTCCTCCGCCCCGAATTTCGACTACTGCATTTTCATACATTATCCAAGGAAGTAAATACAAATTCCATATTGTTCATCTTCGAATGTAGCAGCATTTCAATGTACTTCGAAAATCCGACTGGCAAGACTGTTTGCGATGTTTGTCAGTATGGCCAATTCTACGTTCTGAATTTTTTCCTACCTGTGAGAAGAGATGGTTGCTAATGGGAACTTTTATGAATTGAGAATCACATGCAGTATTCTCTTCACCATAAGAATAATACGAATATAAACATTTTGCCATGTATTCTTTCGTGTTTGCTGCTATCTCATTTTTAATGCGACAAACAATGCATGACACAGTACAGTAATGCATTTTCAGCTTAGAGTGACATAAACACCTATAACAAAGAGAACGGCACTTACCAGATCAAAGAAAAATAAGCAATCAATTCAAACCAGACGAAGCACGTGAAAAACGAAGGGTATCCGTATAAATACGGACGGAGCGCCTGATGCATAGCAATGGCTACCTGGTAAAGCTTACATCTACATCTACATGATTACTCCGCAATTCACATTTAAGTGCTTGGCAGAGGGTTCATCGAACCACAATCATACTATCTCCCTACCATTCCACTCCCGAACAGCGCGCGGGAAAAACGAACATCTAAACCTTTCTGTTTGAGCTCTGATTTCTCTTATTTTAGTTTGATGATCATTCCTACCTATGTAGGTTGGGCTCAACAAAATATTTTCGCAATCGGAAGAGAAAGTTGGTGACTGAAATTTCATAAGTAGATATCGCCACGCCGAAAAACGTCTTTGCTCTAATGACTTCCATTGTAACTCGCGTATCATATCTGCTACACTCTCTCCCATATTACGTGATAATACAAAACGAGCTACCCTTTTTTGCACCCTTTCGATGTCCTCCGTCAAATCCACCTGGTAAGGATCCCACACCGCGCAGCAATAGTCTAACAGAGGACGAACGAGTGTAGTGTAAGCTGTCTCTTTAGTGGACTTGTTGGATCTTCAAAGTGTCCTGCCAATGAAATGCAACCTTTGGCTCGCCTTCCCCACAGTATTATCTATGTGGTCTTTCCAACTGAAGTTGTTCGTAATTTTTACACCCAGGTACTTAGTTGAATTGACAGCCTTGAGAATTGTGCTATTTATCGAGTAATCGAATTCCAGCGGATTTATTTTGGAATTCATGTGGATCACCTCACACTTTTCATTATTTAGCGTCAACTGCCACCTGCCACACCATACAGCAATCTTTTCTAAATCGCTTTGCAACTGATACTGGTCTTCGGATGACCTTACTAGACGGTAAATTACAGCATCACCTGCGAACAACCTAAGAGAACTGCTCAGATTGCCACCCAGGACTCTTCCTTGGGGAACACCTGATATCACTTCAGTTTTACTCGATGATTTGCCGTCTATTACTACTGCTAAGCTTACAGCTGGAACCAAACTACTGTAGCTGTATCGTCATTCATTCGACCTAAATTCTGTGTCATATTACAGTGGACTAACTTTGATTCGATTTGGAGCTGCGGCCTAAAACTTTTCTCTCCCCTTGAATTTAGAGTCTCAGATTTCAGGTCCGGCTTAGATTCGAATAAATACGGTAAGACACTTACGTAAAGGTTTTGGCCACAGCCACCATCAGTAAAAGAGAGATACACCCCATACATACGCACAAGCAGGCGCACCTCATGCACACACGACCGCCAACTCCAGCATCTCGTGCCGGAATGCCCTACCATCCATTCCAGGCCAAGATACTGGATTTGGGGGTCAAATGTGCATGAGATGTGCTTGCTTGTGTGTATGAATGGTGTGTGCCTCTCGTGTACTGATGAAGGCTGTGGCTGAAAGCTTTATGTAAGTGTCTTTTAATTGCCCTTGTCTGTAACTTAACGTGTCTTCTTTACGGTATGTAGCAATCTGTCTTTCCCTACATTGTTGATATTTCTACCTGGAGTTTCCATTGTCTGAAGAGAAAGCAGAATATCTTCTATTTGTCCTGTTTGTTACAGTTCCCAGACACATGAGGATATGTTTCATGAGTGTTTGTTGAGCAATCTCCTTTCTAGACTGATGACAGTTTCTATCCTACCTAAGTGTGAGCCTGTGTGTACAGGTATGAAATGGAAAGGTCGAATTGTTACACCAGGTGACTTCAGCAATGACTCATAGATATTGTAGTTATAAAATACTACTGTTCAGCATTTTGTGAAATGCACGCAATATGGTCCTTCTAACAACAGATGACAAGAGAGCAAAGATAATGCCGACTGGAAAAATATTAGAATATGTGCAAAGCTTTAAATACCTAGGAAGCAGGTAGAATCCAAATGGAAGAGCAGCACAGAAATTAAAACCAGTATATCAGTGGTGAGAGCCATTTTGTAAGAAAAGCAGAATTTTCTGCAGCAGTATGGAAAACTATTTCAGGGAAGACCAGTAAAAAGTTGTGTGTGAAGTATTGTCCTGCGTGGTGTCGATGCATTGATGTCGAGGAAGAAAGATGAGCAAGGATGGAGACGTTAGAGATGTGGACATGGTAGAGAATGGAAAGAATAAGTTGGATTAATAGAGTGAAAAATGAGGAGGAACTGAGAAGATTGGTAGAGCACAGTCAGTTATTGAATGAATAAAAACAAGGAAAAGAAACTGGATTAAAGATATATTAATAATATTTTTGCATTTGCCGGTCTGCCACCAGTGACACGTCAGAGCAATTTTCCAGATCTACCTTCTCCTCCTTTCACAGCAGTCAGTCTTTCCACTAGCTCTTCGGATTTGCTGTCCTCTTTATCCTCCTCAAAATTCTTGGTAATTGACTGATCCCCCTTATGCTCTCTCGTTACTGTCCAGAAAGCATCATTAATTGTCTCCAGTATTTCTTCCACCATTTTCTGATGTCCCTTCTGGAATCCTTCCTTATCCATGTCCTTTCCTTCTTCTATTCAACATTCATCATCAGTTTTATTGTACATATAGTACATCAGGTGCATCATTTTCACATAAAACATCAGTAAATTTAACTGTGCTGCACTGTTTACTTACTTACCATATACAGGATGTTACAAAAAGGTATGGCCAAACTTTCAGGAAACATTCCTCACATACAAAGAAAGAAAATATGTTATGTGGACATGTGTCCGGAAACGCTTACTTTCCATTCATTTTATTACTTCTCTTCAAATCACATTAATCATGGAATGGAAACACACACCAACAGAACGTACCAGCGTGACTTCAAACACTTTGTTACAGGAAACATTCAAAATGTCCTCCTTTAGCGAGGATACATGCATCCACCCTCCGTCGCATGGAATCCCTGATGCGCTGATGCAGCCCTGGAGAATGGCGTGTTGTATCACAGCCGTCCACAATATGGGCACGAAGAGTCTCTACATTTGGTACCGGGGTTGCGTAGACAAGAGCTTTCAAATGCCCCCGTAAATGAAAGTCAAGAGGGTTGAGGTCAGGAGAGCGTGGAAGCCATGGAATTGGTCCGCCTCTACCAATCCATCAGTCACCAAATCTGTTGTTGAGAAGCGTACGAACACTTCGACTGAAATGTGCAGGAGCTCCATTGTGCATGAACCACATGTTGTGTACTACTTGTAAAGGCACATGTTCTAGCAGCACAGGTAGAGTATCCCATATGAAATCATGGTAACGTGCTCCATTGAGCGTAGGTGGAAGAACATGGGGGCCCAATCAAGACATCACCAACAATGCCTGCCCAAACGTTCACAGAAAATCTGTGTTGATGACGTGATTGCACAATTGTGTGCGGATTCTCGTCAGCCCACACATGTTGCTTGTGAAAATTTACAATTTGATCACGTTGGAATGAAGCCTCATCCGTAAAGAGAAAATTTGCTCTGAAATGAGGATTGACACATTGTTGGATGAACCATTCACAGAAGTGTACCCGTGGAGGCCAATCAGCTGCTGATAGTGCCTGCACACTGTACATGGTATAGAAACAACTGGTTCTCCCGTAGTACTCTCCATACAGTGATGTGGTCAACGTTACCTTGTACAGCAGCAACTTCTCTGACGCTGACATTAAGGTTACCGTCAACTGCACAAAGAATTGCCTCGTCCATTGCAGGTGTCCTCGTCGTTCTAGGTCTTCCCCAGTTACGAGTCATAGGCTGGAATGTTCCGTGCTCCCTAAGACGCCGATCAATTGCTGCGAATGCCTTCCTGTCGGGACACCTTCGTTCTGGAAATTTGTCTCGATACAAACGTACCGCGCCACGGCTATTGCCCCATGCTAATCCATACATCAAATGGGCATCTGACAACTCCGCATTTGTCAACATTGCACTGACTGCAAAACCACGTTCGTGATGAACACTAACCTGTTGATGCTACGTACTGATGTGCTTGATGCTAGTACTGTAGAGCAATGAGTCGCATGTCAACACAAGCACTGAAGTCAACATTACCTTCCTTCAATTGGGCCAACTGGCAGTGAATCGAGGAAGTATAGTACATACTGGAAACTAAAATGAGCTCTAAAATGGAAATTAAGCGTTTCCGGACACATGTCCACATAAATATTTTCTTCATTTGTGTGTGAGGAATGTTTCCTGAAAGTTTGGCCGTACCTTTTTGTAACACCCTGTGTATGCGAATAATCTGCGCATATTTTTTTCTCAAATTTAAGGACAAAAAACTGGGATGCCTTCATTAATTGTAATTAAGTTGGTACTGCTTCACCTCCAACAGTAGATCCCGTTACACATAGTGTTGTTGCAGCCCCAGTCTGTGATGCATCAGTTGCACATTAGAAGTGAAGTATTAACTAACTTGTTAATTATGGCTACTTTTCATTATCCTTGTACACAGCCAAAGGAAAAAGATATTGGAGAAGCAGAGAACATTAGAAGCTGTACAGCAGAAAGAAAGTACGATGTGAGAGATGGTTGTATCCCAAATGGTGAAAAAACAAAACGTGCCTTCAAGAAATGAATGGTAATTGCTGGGCATTTTGCTGCCAAAAAGTGAAGTATCTGGACTGGGAAAAAAAAAGGATCTGCAATTGTGTCAATGAGAAGTGACATACGGATGTGTGGTGACTAGCGAAATGTACCAACACAAAGCATTGGCCTTAGCCAAAGAACTAGGCATCACCGGCTTCAAAGCTAGCTGGGGCTGGCTGTCAAGTTTTTCAGTTGAAATGAATTAGGATTCTAGAGGAAAACTACCGTCACTCAATGACTTCCAGGCTGTTATGAGAAAAAAGTAGTGATTTTTCATCGCTATGTGATAAACTTTCACTGCAGACATTCCCATATATTATTGCAGATAGGTAATGTGGATCAAATGTCAGTCTATTTAGAGATGCCACTTGATGACACTGAATAGGGAAGTGGAATCCAGTGTCATGTTGAGAACTGGTGGCAATGAGAAGTAAAGGTGTACAGTGATGTTGTGTGTAACTGGCAATGAATGAAAGACACCACCTTAGGTGATGCTTAAAAGGAAAAGTGATCAAAATATCGGTGAAACGCATATTGGTGAGAGTGAATCTGAAAGGATGCATGAACAGGAACCTTGTGGTTGACTCCATGGCGTACGTTTGACAGTGTCACCCTGGTGCATTACTGAATTTGCATAATATGTTGGTCCTCGACAGCTTCCACGGACATACAACTGAGGAAGTGTGAGACAAGTTACAAAAAAGGAAACGGCTGGATTTGTCCCAATTTGTGAGTGTGTGAAATGTGCATGGGACTTCATTTGACTACCAATGACGGAAAAATTCTTAAAAAAAATACCTCGAATTCACTGGAATGAACCCATGTCAGAAGGTGGATGCAATTGCATCCATGTTTAATGGGACTGCAAGGCAAGCAATCTGTCACTCCACAGTAGTACAGCTACTGAAAGAGGGTATTCTCTTTCTCCAACGACAAGTACAAGATGACTAATAGGAGTCTTTTTATTTGGTCACGACTTTACCTGGGTATTCTGGCTGTTTTTTGGGCTCCTGAAAGCTTATGCTTTTTCCGCTCTCCTCCCACCACACCACCACCACCATTCTTTTTGGCTTTTTAAATTCTGGTTCCCATTTTGGGTTTTACCTCCACTTTCCAAATTTTACAGAAGTGCGGGCCATTTGGGGAAGGATGCCTTACTGTGGTGAGCCTACCCACTTCAGAGTACTGGAACGGCTGCTGTGCTACGTACTCTGTCTTGGCAAGGTGGTATCCACAGGGAGAGCCTCCAGTCAGAGTGAGTGGCATCAGGGCAGCTGATCCGCAAAGAAACGAATTAAACTTAATGGTTGCCGTGCCAACATGACAATCTGAACATTCAAGAACAGTGATTTTAATGTGGAGGTTTACAATCCTGTGGCATTTCTGTATTTGACCATGTCCCAAAACAGGAGTCAAGTAAGAAGAAAAGGAAATGGACAGTTTGTCGAGTTCTTGGTTTGTTCACGAACTGATGGCGGATCTTTCACTACAATAAACCCACTGTTTTTTGTTGAAAATATTGAATGCCAGTTTGGGGAGGAAGCAGCAATACACACTATGAGAAGTGGATCTTTGCTGATCAAAACATTGCATGCCAACCAATCAGAGGCTTGTATCAAGATAGAAGATATACCAGTCAACATTTCTCCTCACAACAAGCTCATCAGAATTAAAGGCATTATCTTCCATTAGGATGTAACTCATGAGGAGCTGCGCACTAATCTAATGCATCATAAGATTCCATTTTGTTCAGCGCATCCAGAAGGGATCCAAGGATAGTAGAGTTGCTGTCGACGGCAACATTTTACCTGAGTGGGTTAAGGTCATGCTTTATTGGTGTGATGTCAAGCCTCCTCGTATGATGAGATAAAAGAAATTATTTAGGTAGTGGAGGGAGATGAAAATTTAATAGGCGTGGGTGACTAGAATTTGAGAGTAGGAAAAGGGAGAGAAGGAAACATGGTGGGTGAACATGGATTGGGGGAGAGAAATGAAAGAGGAAGCCGTCTGGTAGAATTTTGCACATACAATAACTTAATCATAGCTAACACTTGGTTCAAGAATCATAAAAGAAAGTTGTATACATGGAAGAACCCTGGAGATATTAGAAGGTATCAGGTAGATAATATAATGGTAAGACAGAGATTTAGGAACCAGGTTTTAAGTTGTAAAACATTTCCAGGGGCAGATGTGGACTCTGACCACAATCTATTGGTTATGAACTGTAGATTAAAACTGAAGAAACTGCAAAAAGGTGAGAATTTAAGGAGATGGGACTTGGATAAATAAACCAGAGGTTGTACAGAGTTTCAGGGAGAGCATAAGGGAACAATTGACAAAAATGGGGGAAAGAAATACAGTAGAAGAAGAATGGGTAGCTCTGAGGAATGAAGTAGTGAAGGCAGCAGAGGATCAAGTAGGTAAAAAGACAAGGGCTAGTAGAAATCCTTGGGTAACAGAAGAAATATTGAATTTAATTGATGAAAGGAGAAAATATAAAAACGCAGTAAATTAAGCAGGCAAAAGGGAATACAAACATCTCAAAAATGAGATCGACAGGAGTGCAAAATGGCTAAGCAGGGATGGCTAGAGGACAAATGTAAGGATGTTGAGGCTTATCTCACTAGGGGTAAGATAGATACTGCCTACAGGAAAATTAAAGAAACCTTTGGAGAAAAGAGAGCCACTAACCTTTGGAGAAAAGAGAGCCACTTGTATGAATATCAAGAGCTCAGATGGAAACCCAGTTCTAAGCAAAGAAGGGAAAGCAGAAAGGTGGAAGGACTATATAGAGGGTCTATACAAGGGCGATGTACTTGAGGACAATATTATGGAAATGGAAGAGGATGTAGATGAAATGGGAGATACGATACTGCGTGAAGAGTTCGACAGAGCACTGAAAGACCTGAGTCGAAAAGAGGCCCCGGTAGTAGACAACATTCCATTGGAACTACTGACGTCCTTGGGAGAGCCAGTCCTGACAAAACTCTACCATCTGGTGAGCAAGATGTATGAGACAGGCGAAGTACCCTCAGACTTCAAGAATAATATAATAATTCCAATCCCAACGAAAGCAGGTGTTGACAGATGTGAAAATTACCGAACTATCAGTTTAATAAGTCACAGCTGCAAAATACTAACATGAATTCTTTACAGACGAATGGAAAAACTGGCAGAAGCCGACCTCGGCGAAGATCAGTTTGGATTCCACAGAAATGTTGGAACACGTGAGGCAATACTGACCCTATGGCTTATGTTAAAAAATAGATTAAGGAAAGGCAAACCTACATTTCTAGCATTTGTAGAATTAGAGAAAGCTTTTGACAATGTTGACTGGAATACTCTCTTTCAAATTCTAAAGGTGGCAGGGGTAAAATACAGTGAGCAAAAGGCTATTTACAATTTGTACAGAAAGCAGATGGCAGTTACAAGAGTCAAGGGGCATGAAAGGGAAGCAGTGGTTGGGAACGGAGTGAGACAGGGTTGTAGCCTCTCCCCAATGCTATTCAATCTGTATATTGAGCAAGCAGTGAAGGATACAAAAGAAAAATTAGGAGTAGGTATTAAAATCCATGGAGAAGAAATAAAACTTTGAAGTTCGTCAATGACGTTGTAATTCTGTCAGATACAGCAAAGGACTTGGAAGAGCAGTTAAACGGAATGGTCAGTGTCTTGAAAGGAGGATATAAGATGAACATCAACAAAAGCATAACGAGGGTCATGGAATGTAGTCGAATTAAGTCGGGTGATGCTGAGGGAGTTAGATTAGGAAATGAGACACTTAAAGTAGTAAAGGAGTTTTTCTATTTGGGGAGCAAAATAACTGATGATGGTCGAAGTAGAGAGGATATAAAATGTAGACTGGCAATGGCAAGGAAAGTGTTTCTGAAGAAGAGAAATTTGTTCACATCGAGTATAGATTTAAGTGTCAGGAAGAGTATTTGTATGGAATGTAGCCATGTATGGAAGTGAAACGTGGACAATAAATAGTTTGGACAAGAAGAGAATAGAAGCTTCCGAAATGTGGTGCTACAGAAGAATGCTGAAGATTAGATGGGTAGATCACGTAACTAATGAGGAGGTATTGAATAGGATTGGGGAGAAGAGAAGTTTGTGGCACAACTTGACTAGAAGAAGGGATCGGTTGTTAGGACATGTTCTGAGGCATCAGGGAATCGCCAATTTAGTACTGGAGGGCAGCGTGGAGGGTAAGAATCGTAGAGGGAGACCAAGAGATGAATACACTAAGCAGATTCAGAAGGATGTAGGTTGCAGTAAGTACTGGGAGATGAATAAGCTTGCACAGGATATAGTAGCATGGAGAGCTACATCAAACCAGTCTCAGGACTGAAGACGACAACAACAACAAAGGTGAAATCAAGTACTGGAAATCTGACTGCCTTTTCTTCGTGGTACACTGAATCCAGACAGAATCTGTTTATTGCGACTGTATTTCAGGATTTGATGAGATTTAACCTGGTATCCAGGACAATCGTGTGTGACATAGAGGTTAAAGAACTAAGAAATGAAATCTAAAACAGCTATTTGGAAACAGAGTAAGCTTCTGCTAACAGGGAAGCCAAATACAAAAAGAATGAAAATAGTGATGAGTGAATGAGTAATTACTCACAGGTAAATATTGATAAAATGAGTAGTGCATTGAATGGATGTAAAAAGTGTTAAAATTCCATTAATGTGGAGGTCTCACACACAAAAATGTCTTATGTATTTACTACTTTAAACCAAAATTATGGGAAAAAAAGCCTTACTCTTCTATGGGCTAACTTATCTGTCCAGAGTAATAGAAATATTGAGTCATTGAGAGGTACTTGAAAAAAGTGAAAACTTCACTAGCTTTCGAATACATGCCTTTTCGAGCTAAAGCATGCATGTGCTCGCTAGCTCTCTCTCTCTCTCTCTCTCTCTCTCTCTCTCTCTCTCTCTCTCTCTCTCTCTCTCTCTCTCTCTCTCACACACACACACACATACACACACACACACACACACACACACACACACACACACACAGGAGTGGGGGGGGGGGGGGCGGCAATACACCCGCATTGTGCTGGCTCAATCTACAGTGCTCGGATTACAGTTCTATGGGTAGAGTGTGGTGAGAGTGAGGTGGTGGAGGCAGGACTGGCTGGCGAAGGTCTGCTGACAGCTTGCAGGGGGTAGCGTAGTGTACAGAAACCAAAGGAGGTGGATTAGGGGAAAAAAATTGTGTACTCAAAAATTTTTGTACAGTTGTGTCAAGAACATACTAAAAATCCTGGCCATGGAAGGGGGGGATGTTGTTTAAAGGTCACATATTTGTTTTTCTTGGATGACTGTAAAGCCACTGCTTCTGCCAAAAATTTTCAAAAATTTTTCCCAGAATGAAATTAAGGTATATTAAATTCCTACAAAAAAATCCTTTTAATTTTTTCTCTAAACCTAATAGTTTCCACAATGCAGGGGATGGAAAAATCACAGATTATTAAAAATGTGATTTTGATGGTATAAAATTAATGTTTATTGTCAAGTGAAGTGGGTTAAGAACAATTATTAAATGAGTATAGCACATTTAAATGCAGTAGAATTGTATTAGGGATATGTAATAAGTGTATCCACTCGATACAGCCTGGTCTACAAGTGTCAGCAATTCATGAGTGAAAGAGATTTATGCAGTCTACCAGGAACACAATTAATGGTGAGAGAAATGTGTAACTTTCTGGTCATCCATTAATGTGCATACAACACAGTGACACGGCATTACAATAAGCTGCCAACAATAGGCAGCAGTGAGGTGCCACATTTACCAGTCAAATATCTTTCCCACCAACACTACATGTTTATATAGTGAAGTTAATTTTAGTTTATTGAGTACTTATTTGCAGTTATCAAGTGAACTTTGGTAAAATACGTTGCCATAAAGAATGACAGAGAAGTGCTTAATTTAGAAGTGTGATGCCAGTTGCTATGTAGTGTTGTTGGGAAAGAACCTGGATTGGTAAATGTGGCACTTGTCTACCGTTGACAGTGTACTGGAAGCCGTGAAACCCTGTTGTAGGCATTTGGTCATGAATTAATGAAGGAACTAAAAGATCAAAAGATTGGTGTGAATATGTATGATGGTATGTTCAAGTTTGCAGAAGTAATTTGCTGTAATGCATTGCTTGACTTCCACTGAAATGTCTGAAGTCCCATAATACTGGAGCATGCTGCTATTGGAGAGGGAGCCGGTTTAAGCCTCTTCAGATGCTGGCGTAGCTGAGGCGGTGGTGAAGCATTAGGTAAAACTTTTGTTGTGAGAAGTAATCCAATCATTGATAGTGAACACAACAAATGTGACATTGTCGAACACACATTGGTAACGTGTTATACTTGGGCAGGCTCTTAAGTGTTGTACACAGCTCACAGATCAAGCTGTTGAGCATTTTTACAGAATAATGCAAGCCAGTACTTGCTCAAGAAACTAAAAATAACTGCACTATACTCACGAGCTCAGTGAAGTTATTTTGTCTACTCGTGTAAGAGCACTGGACATGAAATCTTGGGGAGGTATAGTCGATCTGCAGACTGAGAAGCGAGCAGTGCTAGTCTTAGGGCAAATTGCCTTTTCCAGAAGATGCTAAACTTACTGTACTGGATGATCAAGAATGAATTTCCGTTCTAACAGTTTGCAACAGTGTGCAGAAATTTACGTAGCTCTGTCCATATGTGTTTCTTGCATTACTGTTATTAGTAACCCATATCTGTATTCCATTTAGTATTAACGCACTTTTCAGAAAATAACACCCCAACGCATGTGCGAGTACTGCATAAGATGCGCTGTGAGAAAAGTGAAACATCCTGTAATTATTTCTTATGGCGAGGTGGGGTAAAGAGAGTGGTGAGTTGCTTGTTCACTCGTCTTTTTGCAGATCTATGAAGGCGGGAAATGCATGACACATTCAAGTGAACTACCTTCACTTACAGTTGTACCCTGTACCCACTTCCCACTTTTCTTCAACCTGTTATGCCCCCCAGAACACAATTTATTCCTTAACATGGGTCTACTGGACCTAGATGTGGTACACACATTCAGTATTTATTGTTAATCCACATCATGTACAACTAACATTAATTTTACACCACTGACACTCTATTTGCAATAACCTGCGATTTTTTTCATCCCTGCAATTTGGAAAAAGGTCAATAGAATCTTTTTTGTAGAAATTTAATGCAGTTCAATGTTATACTTAGAAACATATTTTTGCTAGAAGCAGCACTGTAGAGTTATTCAGGAGAAATATAAAAATTTAAGTAGCCCACCTGCCGCCGCTGCCGCCTCCCCCCCCCCCCCCCCCCCCCCCCCCCCCAAATGCGCACGCGCACGCACACACACACACACACACACACACACACACACACACACACACAAAATCGGGAAGGTGATGATAGAGAGAGACACTAATATTACCTATAAACACATTAAAAGTAGACTAAAAATTTCACTTGTTGTGCTCAAAAACTACCTGCAAATTACATAAATACTTCTGTGGTATTAGAAATCTAGTGGTAAATTCATTCAGAAAGAAGTAATTTTGAGCCTGGCTCTGGCTAGTGGTATCTGTGTGTGTTGGGCTGTAAATGGGAATTCTTTATGTTGACACTGTCACAAGAAAAAATAGCTCCAATCAGTGAGCAGTTTGAGGTCTTTGGTGAGTTAGCAATAACTTAATCACAATTCTTCAGTTTTTGTTTTCTGGCCCTTTTGTGCAATGTTGAGTGCTGATATAATAAGGGAGAAGGCGTCCTCATCTGTAATTTAGCATCTTTTAAACTAAATAATGAAACACAAATTTAATTACTAATATTAGGCCATTATATACATATTCTCTCGTGCTTTCAGGACATTTGTTAACTGTGGTAGATGTGCTATGTTCTTATGTTTAATAATATTTAATTGCTCCCCTATTTTATAAGCAGTTTACAATTATCATTCAAATTAAGATAGTGATTAACTGTTATGTACCAAGCAGCAGCAAGTGTAGAAACTAAATAGTTATGCCTACTTCTATTTTTATTTTGAAAATATTTTCCTTTCAGTTTTGTTATTATGTAGTATCTAATTTGGGTTTCAGGAACACCAGACACAGCTTTTGAATACTACTTTCCAGACCTTAATTTTAATTGGCCACGAACTGTGCTCTGTTCTCATCAACAGTCTAATCAACAGGTAAAGTTCATTCTTAATCTAAAAAGTGACTTGTCCTGCTGTGTTTGTCTACATGTGATTGAATACTTTTTCAGTAAAAATCACTGAAATTACCTTCATTTCATTTATGGTTATGATAAACCTCAGACAATTACAGCTTTTACTAATTGTTCTTGCGAATACACATTTTTACTGATTTTAAATTATGTTTTCAGCTATCTGAACGACAATGCATCAATTGATGCCATTAGCGGAAGGTTAAGGGATATTTGTCCCCATCTCTATCGCAATGAAGATGCTGCATGTGCCAGAGTAAGTGCATATGAGTAATTATAGAACTTTCCAGCAAATTCACCAACATTAAAATTAAAATAAAAATATAATCACGTATTTGTTTCACAAATGTTCTTCAAATAATACCAAAAATTAATAATGTTATAGCTGTTGAATCAAGAACAGTTTAATACTAGCAATACAATAGCTGTATCCCTTACCTTTGGTATAGTTTTTAATGCAAAGGAACAGTTAATCCTAACCGTACATCCTGTACAGTCAGCATAACAAATCTGATGGCTTTTGAATTTTGGAAGTAAGAGCAATAGCGCTGAATAGTTCCTCTCAGCAGTTACTACTATTTGTGGAATATACACTGAAGTGAGAGAAGTCATGGGACAGCAATATCCACATACACAGATAGTGGTAGTATCGCGCACACAAGGCACAAAAGGGCAGTGCATTGGCAGAGCTGTCATTGGTACCCAGGTGATTCACGTGGAAAGGTTCCTGACATAATTATGGCTGCACGGCGGGTATTAAGATGGTTGATTTGGCGGAGGAGACCAAACAGCAAGGTCATCGGCCCCGGGTATTAAGATTCTGAAGGTGGGATGGTAGTCGGAGCTAGACACATGGGACATTCCATTTAAGAAATGCTTAGAATATTCAATATTCTGAGAGATCCACAGTGTCAAGAGTGGACCAAGAATACCAAACTCCAGGCATTACCTCTAACTACAGACAATGTAGTGGTTGACAACTTTCACTTACTGACTGAGAGCTGCAGCACTTGTGTAAAGTTGTCAGTGCTAACAGACAAGCAACACTACATGGAAATTACAGCAGAAAATAAGTGGAATGTACAACAAATGTATCGGTTATGACAGAGCTGTGAAATACGGTGTCAATGTGCCATGGCAGCAGGTGACCGATGCAAGTGCCTTTGCTAACAGCACGATGTCGCCTGCAGCACTTCTCCTGGGCTCGTGGTCATATTGGTTGGACGCTAGATGACTGAAAAACAGTGGCCTGGTCAGATGACACAAGATTTCTGCCATTAAGAGCTGATAGTAGGGTTAGAGTATGCTGCGGATCCCACAAAGCAATGGACCCAAATTGTCAACAAGGCACGGTGTAAGCTTGTGATGACACCATAATGGTGTGGGCTGTGCTTACATGGAATAGATTGGATCCTCTCATCCAACTGAACCGATCATTAACTGGAAATGGTTACACCCTGCTACTTGAAGACCATTTTGCAGAAAACAAAAATGGAATTATTACGGATGACAATGGCTATGTCATGTGCCATAATTGTTCGCGATTGGTTTGAAGAACGTTCTGGACAATTCGAGCGAATGATTTGGCCACCCAGATCACCTGACATGAATCCCATCAAACATTTATGGGACGTGCTCAAGAGGTGCATTTGTGCACAAAATCATGCACTGACAACACTTGTGCAATTATGGGATAGCTATAGAGGCAGCATGGCTCAATATTTCTGCAGGGGACTTCCAGTGACTTGTTGCGTCCCTGCCACATTGAATTCTGCACTATGCCAGTCAAAAGGAGGTCCAACATGATATTAGGAGGTATCTCCTGACTTATGTCACCTCAGTGCAGGTGACAATATTAGTCTTGAGGAGTGCTGACACCAGGATAGAATAAAATGCTAAGTGCACTTCGTGTTTCAGTATTTTGTCAAATTCTTCTTTACTGACAGTAGGATACCTTGATAGACATTGAGGGGATATAATATTGTCAGAAAGATTGACATTGTTGATTCTATAACTAAACTACAGAAAAATTAGAAAGGGGCACAGGACAGAAAATCATGCTGTGGTATGTGTCTGTTCTTCTATGAAAATGCCAGATACTACTTCAGCAACATGGGAAAGGGACAGATGAATTTGACAGTTTAGCAGCATTTGATATAACCAGCTCTTGATTTTTGCATTCTTAAGGTGTATAAGATTTGTCAGATTTACAGTAACAGTTTGGTTTTCGTAAGTTATGGAAGGTGAGAAAAGGGGCAATCATTTGGGTGAAGTGGTCAAGTGTGTTATTACCACATAATCTTGCACAAAACTGCCATATGCAAACTATCATGTGATATCTGTACGTGAGGTATCACTTAATGAGATTTTCACTCTGCAGCGGAGTGTGCGCTGACATGAAACTTCCTGGCAGATTAAAACTGTGTGCCGGACTGAGACTCGAACTCGGGACCTTTGCCTTTCGTGGGCAAGTGCTCTACCAACTAAGGTACCCAAGCACGACTCGTGCCCCGTCCTCACAGCTTCACTTCTGCCAGTACCTCATCTCCTACCTTCCAAACTTTACAGCTCAGTTGGTAGAGCACTTGCCCGCGAAAGGCAAAGGTCCCGAGTTCAAGTCTCGGTCCGGCACACAGTTTTAATCTGCCAGGAAGTTTCATATCAGCACTCACTCCGCTGCAGAGTGAAAATCTCATTCTGGAAACATCCCCCAGTCTGTGGCTAAGCCATGTCTCCGCAGTATCCTTTCTTTCAAGAGTGCTAGTTCCGCAAGTTTCGCAGGAGAGCTTCTGTATTCATATATCTGTTGCAGATGTAGAATAGATTGCTTCTTCATCTGAAAGCATATTTGTTCACTATCTCTTTTTAAACCAATGTATATATTCTGATAGGATTTTCAACACAATATAGTGCAGTTATTCCGTAGATTTTAAGGCCCACTCTTGTGTTTTTTTCATGGAGAAGTAGAAGTCTCCTTCGATGAGCTGCTTTGAAATGCAACAAATCTTACTCTACTAAGAGTGTTCAAAAATGTAATAGACCCTTTATAATTTTGCCTGTTGTGTTAGGCCAGTTTTTGTCATTGAATTGGGAAACATCTGAAAAGTATCTGTAAAATGTTAGCCATATCAGATACTTACTCTTGTCAGCTGTTGAGAAGGTTAAATATGTTTTGATAGCATTGGTGAGTATTTGTTTGAGAATCTATATTAAAATTTGCTGTAAGAATGGAATAAAGTATATCAAAGTTCTGTAAATGTTAAATATTGCGTTTGGGAAGTCTACTATGAGTAAAAAAAGTGTGATAAGTATTTCAAAGGAGGTCATGAAATTGGAAGATGACCAGCACCCTGGATGTCCCAGCACATCAACTGATGAAACAGCAGAGAAAGTGAAAGAAGTTACTGTCAGTGATTGTTGAATCACAGTCGGAGAAGTCATCAATGATGTTGGCATATCAGATGGCTTATTCCATGAAATAGTTCAGATTTTTTTGAGTAAATTTTTTCGAAAATTACTGGATTTCGGAAAAAAATTGTAACCAATGCAGGTTGTCCAGGGTGAAGTCAAAAACAATGCAGAACTACTGAGGCGAGTCATAACAGTGATAAAACACGGATTTACTGATGTGAATTTTAAAGTAAGGCTCAGTTGTCCTAGTAGAATTGCTCTGAACTGCCTAGACTGAAAAAAAAATTTAGTAAGTGCAGTCAGATGAGAAGGTTATGCTCACTGTGTTCTTAGATTTTAATGGCATAGTGCACTATGAGTCCTTGCCACAAGGTGAAATGATCAATAAAGAGTACCACTTAAAATTTTAATGATGTTTGAGTGAAGCAATCTGAAAATAAGTAAGTCCAGACCTGTGGTGGAATGGTTAAAGGTTTTCGCACTCCGATAATGCTCCTGCTTGCACTTTGTTGCTTGGTCATGAAATTTTGGCCAAAAGCAATACTGTAATGATTATCCTGGCTTCAATATCTGCCCCTTGTTAGTTTTTTATGTTCCCAGAAATAAAGAAAAACTTGAAGGACAATTGTTTTACAAAAATAGGTGAGATTACAAATCCATTGCTGAGAGAACTAAAAGCTATCCTAAGGATGAGAGTTCCGGAATTTATTTCATAAATTGGAAAGAAGTACTATCGTAAGGGTACTGTATGTGATGGGGAATGTTGTAAGTGGATAACATTGATATAGACTAATAAATAAAGCTCTTTCTGAAAAGCAAATTTCCCAGTGGCAGCACATAAGAATATAATTTGAGTGTTTACAAATTTTTAGATTCAGAAAAAGTTGAGTGTGTGAAATTAATAGCATTTGCTGTATAACAGTTACGCATATCAACAAGTTTTTACAACTACAGCCACTACCAATAATAATAATAGAAACAGTATTATTATTATTACTATTACTATTTGCGTAACTTATCTGACGAAAGAAAAAGAAGAAAAAAATTTTTTTTCCTCTCTCTCTCTCTCTCTCTCTCTCTCTCTCTCTGTCTCTCAATAAAGTATAGCTGAGGGCAATAACAAAATAATTTGTAAGCCTTCGCAGCTCTCCATTTCACATTTTTGCATAAATGGGAGCTTTTGTGCTTTCCCATTTTTTTCGGGCAAATATGAAAGATCTCTAACAGATGGATTAGTTCACGCATTTACTTCCGGGCTCAAAATCAGATATTCTTATGCTGTACCCATACAACTACTTGTGCTAACTGTGCACTTCCTTATTAAATGTTCGCTTGTAGTCACAGTTATTTGATTTCGTTTCTGTCTCAATCAAAGGATCTGTTCTCGAAGGCCTTAGTTCCTTTGTGGCAAACTTTCATTGGTAATTTACTTTTCTGTTCCCAGAATGAGATTTTCACTCTGCAACGGAATGTGCACTGATAAGAAAATTCCTGGCAGATTAAAGCTGTGTGCAGGACCGGGACTCAAACTTGGGATATTTGCCTTTTGCGGGCAAGTGTACTACCAACTGAATTACATAAGCAGGACACATGACCTGTCCTCACAACTTAACTTTTCTGGTAGTATTTAAAACATATTCAACATAGTTCATGTTTACAGTTCACACAATAGCAAAGTCCTGCGTAGTAAACAACCACCTCAAAACACAAAGTGCCATTTGTGGAAATGATTAAACTCGAGTACTAATGTCTACCGCCATGGTCGTTTGACTAGAATACAAATGAGTCACTGAGAACCATAAGAGCCTAAAGTACACAGACGTTGATTCCACATTTAAGTGAACATCAGAGAAACCAGTGATACAGCTTTTCGTGAATTTTCATATATACAATGTGGGCCTACAGCACAGATAATGGTGACTCACAACTAGACGAACAGATTTCAGAAGCATAAATAAATGTTATAGTCTCACAATCATGTGCTTTAGGCCCTTCAGATTCTCACACGGGAAATTCCCTATCGTAACCCCCTCAGATTTAGTGGCAAGAGCTCCTGTCAAAAACTGAATACAGATCGAGCATGAAAACAGGAAGGACGTGTACCAAACTGTGAAGAAGGGAAGGAAAAAAAGGCAAATTAGAAACAGTGAATGGTCCAATCCAAGCTCAAGAAGTAAAATATTGAGCAGTGGCGAAGAGCCATGACGTCTTCGTTAAGCAAGAGCCATGACGTCTTCGTTAAGCAAGAGCCATGACGTCTTCGTTAAGCAAGAGCCATGACGTCTTCGTTAAGCAAGAGCCATGACGTCTTCGTTAAGCAAGAGCCATGACGTCTTCGTTAAGCAAGAGCCATGACGTCTTCGTTAAGCAAGAGCCATGACGTCTTCGTTAAGCAAGAGCCATGACGTCTTCGTTAAGCAAGAGCCATGACGTCTTCGTTAAGCAAGAGCCATGACGTCTTCGTTAAGCAAGAGCCATGACTGTCTTCGTTAAGCAAGAGCCATGACTGTCTTCGTTAAGCAAGAGCCATGACTGTCTTCGTTAAGCAAGAGCCATGACGTCTTCGTTAAGCAAGAGCCATGACTGTCTTCGTTAAGCGATGACAGTTCCATCGTGTCCCCCTACACACACACACACACACACACACACACACACACACACACACACACAATTACGAGCTGTCCATCACATTGAAGTACCTATTTGTTGCATTAAAATTTATGTTTTTTGTCCTGGTGTAACGTCAGTCTGCAACAGCGGGGTGTAAGGAAGAGACCTATAATGAAAGTAAATTCTGCACAACAACTCATTTAATAGCCAAAATGAAGTGGCTTTCAAATGGGAACTGCAAAAGTTTGGTGACAAAGTGACCAGTCAACTGAATCCTCCACCAGAAAACACATCTGGTGTCATACAAGGCATCAGTGACAGCACGTGTCTCATATGAATTTAATCAACGCACGTAACTTGTACACCTGGTGAGTGAGTGAGATATGCCTTCTCGCCCGATTCAGGTGTTAATGTGAATGTGATCACTCCCAAAGAAATGATAAAAACATAACAGTTTGTCACATAAGCTGCAACAAATGAACTCAACAGTTTTCCCTGTGCTCCGACAAAACATGTTTCCAACGTTAATGAAGTTGCATTTGGTTTGGAAGTTTTGACTCTTGAAGTCCTATGTTGTAACATTGTTCATGCCCGTTTATTTGTTGTTTTCATTTCTGTGAGATGTCTATGTAGTATCTCACCTGCTCTCACTATTCATCACATTTATCGGCAAAGTAATGTTTTCTTACCACGTGACTCATATTCTGTGAGTGATGTATAATATGACAGTTGCCAAGGCTAAAGAAAGAGAACAAACAGTTCAGTGACTAGACAGACAGTTCATAATCTTGTGGAAAAAAATTAAAGTAAGAAAAACTGGCACGAGGGAGTTTTGGACACTTGTTAATGAATCTAGCAGTATTTGATGCAATCACAGTTCAGAATACCCGTCACCTAAAACTACCGCATTAATAGTGTCTACATTAA